>NC_134081.1:19328465-29328465 GCF_000715075.1 Nicotiana tabacum | reverse complement strand
CAGAAAATAAGAAAAGAGTTAATGAAGCATTATGAGTAAGATATGGTACATGGATGGCAATGGTAGATCAATAGATGGCAGTATTACAGAGTCTATAGTCAAGTGAAGGAAAAGACGAGAGGTGATAGGCCTTGAGACAACAAAAAGTATAGCCATAAAGTCATATCGTCATTTCGAGAAATAAGTTTGTGACTCCAACGCGACTACCAGAAGGAAAAGTTAGACCCTAGAGTAATAGAAATCAGTATGAGCTAGTGAACAAGATAAACTAAACATGAACTAGGGAGTAAGTAATAGTCGGCATCATAAGAATTTCAGAGATTGTATCCCGGCAATAATGGAATGGACGACAGAAGAATACCCTTTAAAGGTCATTCAGGAAGACGCTTCCCTAAAGCAAGCAAGGTGAGTAAAGTTAAGCTTAAGGGATTGTATGTGCCAGTTACACTAAGTGTCACCCTCGCGAGTGAGGAATTTCGTTAACCTTGGTACAGAAGGATTACCGCGAGGCGAGTAAGGATCATCGATGATGTGAAAAGATGCCAAAGATGAGAAGGTAAAACATCTATACGTAGATCATCGTAGCACTAAATCTTAGTGCTCCCCTAAAGGGGGAATATGGTGTGATGTGGCATTAAGTCAGAATTAAGTGGTTCTAGTAATTATGGAATGGTAAAGGAAGAATGCGATAAAAATGAAAAAGGAATGAGCTTGCACTTACCCAAATCCTACAGATATGCTACGATTCCAGAACATTATGGAAGCACGACGTCAAGGAGAGGAAGTAAGGGTTTCTGCCCGAGATGTTATTGATAAATAAGGAGCCAGTGCGAGACGTAAGTTAAGACAAAGGAAATAACCCAAGAAAGTTTACGCGGAATGTTGATATGAGAATGGGCCAACGAATAGTTAGCAGTTGATTCAGAAAGAGCCTAGTCATGGCTAGACAAGAGGTTACAGACAAATCAGTAGATCGTGCAAGATAAACATGGTAAAATCCCAACATGGGGAATTCAGTCTCGCAGTTATGATATCGTGACCCTTGTGAAATATTTAGATATGAGTTGGGGTACTTAAAGGTACCGTATGAGTATTGCGGGAATAAAATAGAGTTTCACTAGGAAGACAGTCAAAATATCAGTTCAGAAGCAACCCTACAAGCACAAGAGCATAGAAGTAAGTTACTACGGATAATTATAGGCAAGGAAGGACATCAAAAGGTCTGTCGAATATACAATGTAATAAGCTCACAGTTGTATAAGAGTCAGAATATCCTCCCTAAATACTACAATGAAAGACTAGTTGAGGAAGTAAGGAAGACGGCTTCAACCTAAGCTCAGTAACCTAAGGAGGAAATGGTCTTATCACAACAGTCTCGCAACAACATTGCATGCACTCCATAAGAAAATGGCACCTACCATGGCTAATGAACGGGAAGTAAAAATCAAAAGTAATATTCGAGACCATGTGAATTGCACAAAAATTCTGGCATGCGTGGGAACTAAGGTAAGGTAAGTATGCACGCAACAAGGGGCACAAATCTCAGGAAAAATAATTGCTTACATTTAAAAAAAAGCTGAGAAGGAACGAAAAGAATTATCCGATTAATGACCCAGAGTATGTTATGAACGCACTTAAGAGTTTGGAGTTTTATACATGCAGCATATATGTTGACAATCATACAGACATAGAAGACTCCGGTATAAGTTAAAAGAAAGAATTGAGCCCAGGGCATAGACAAATGATTGAGTTGTTAGAAGATTGTATCATAGATATTCCATAGCGCCCATGAAAGGCTAAAGTAATAACTAATACCAGGAGCTGTAAATCAGAAGATAGCTTAAGCCTACATAAAGGCGTATCAGAAGGAAGAGAAAACTAAAGAGTTACATCAAACAAGTAAATCATGAGTCTGATTATTGGACTCGGAAAATTTTAGAAATCGTGATTGAAAACATTGCAGAATTACCCTTAATATCAAAGGTACAATAGAGATAGTACAACAACTGTATTCCATAACGGCTCTACGAGAAAGCCAGTTAGTAGAGTACCAGCCTCATAAGAAGTCAGTATGAAGCTCCCACTGGATTGTGTATGTGCCAAAGGTGCAAGTATTATAATAGAGCTTTAAGTTGTGGATGTGAATCATACCTATATGGAAGGGAGTTCATGAAGGAAATAGAAGATATGATGCGAGATTTTAAGGCAAGTAAGGTAAAGGTGAACAACGTATGAGATACTCAGGTGCAGAAGATTGTGAATAATCTATAACTTCAATATGAAGGGCTAGAAGCGTTGGGATTCAGTATCCAGGAATAATAGCGGCATTCTCAGTAGTATATCTTCCAGCCTATGGTTTCTAGGTACCGAGAGATCTAGCCAAGAGAGTAAAGAAGAGTTAGAGATGATGTGATGTCTCGCTTGATGCTCCAGAATACCATAAGGAAATCTATGGTGCAAGAAAGTTGAAGGAAGGTTGCGAATAGTATAAATAGATATGAGTAGGTCGCAAGCTAAAGTATGGTAAAGCGACAAGGTTTTAGGAAAACAAGAGTAAGGATAAGAAAGGGCGAGTGAGAAGGTGATAAGAATGGATATGTCCTTAGGATTAAGTTCATGAAAACAAGAGAGCTGATGGTTTCTCTAAGTTATAGAAAGCTCAGTATAGCCTGAATAAACTCAAAGGAGTCTAAGACTAATAGCATTTAAATGAGATGGAATGCTGCCCTAGTAGTAAAATGAGGGTATACTTGTGATAAATAAAGAATGACATTTGGTCCTTTGATTGAGTAATGATTTGATGCATTCTATAGGATTAAAATACACACGTAAGTGAATCATATTGGGATGCTATAAAATACGGCTATTGAAGTACAGTATCACCGCTAAGTGGAGCAGGAAAATCACTTCAAATATTCCTCGATGCCCGTAAGCCCTAGTGGCAAGGTATTACGCAAAAAGTTTCAAGTTATCAGTGGTATATTGTAGATCAATATTGAGGTGAATCAACAATGGATGGACAAAAGTCACAAAGTATGAGATGAGATTAGGCTGTCATTCTTAAACAGTAATGAGGAAGAATTAAAGGACTTAGATTTATACATATGGGATAAGCAACGAAAGTAACCTGGAGTTCAGTAGCAGACCTCAGTAATGATAAATCGAAGTAAGAGTTATGGTATAATATGACCTACCTAGATGTAGTAAAGTCATATGAATGGATAATTGCGGCTATGAAATAACATATAGCAATATTCCTAAGTTCAACAAAGTATCGAGCGAAGAACTTCATTGTACTTATAAATGCCCAAAGAGACATCTTTTCAAGCTCTGTATATGCTTACAAAGAGACATCTAGAGATTGGCTAAAAGTTGGAGGAAAAAGGAGAGAAGAGTCGCATAGGCGCACTTACAAAGTCAGAGTCGCACAGGCTGTATGATAAAAGGGTAGCAACAATTACGAAACTGGAAGGATTCCGAGCATAAGTCGTGGTGTGAGAAACAGGCCTAAAGGGGGGAATGCCATGGCCTTTGGAATAATTCGCAGAACAAATGGATATATGGCAAGGAGAGTACTAAAGTATTCAGAAGACATAAGCCATGAAAATGATAAGTGCATCAGTCAACATTCGAGGACGAATATTCCAGAGGGGGGAATGATGTTACACCCCATGTTTTCGTACGTGGAAGTACGCCATAAGTAAATTTATATAAGCTCGGAAATGAGATGTTACATTCCGCATTTTTATACGTTAAAGTTTCGCCGTAAGCTAATCAACGTAAGTGGGGTTATGAGATTATTTTTAGATTATATGCATTATGCTATTTCAAACAAGTAATAAGTAAATTCGTGAAGGTGAGAGGGTAAGAAAATCAAAGAAAATGAATTTTCATCAAAGTTTGACATGTTGGGATAAAATACGGTCCGAGCTAAAATACCCGGTATTTATGGACTAGTGCCATACAAGGTACCACATAACCATGATAGTAAAATGTATAAGGTATGTTAAAAACGGGTAGTATTTTAAGTAATTTGAGATAATTCTTAATTATGTGGATAATTGGTTAATGGGAAAAATTAACAAGTTAATTAAGGATTAGTGGGTGATTAATTAAGATGTTGGATAAGGCCTAAAGAGCCTCATGTGGCAGCAAGCCTCCCCTAGATTAATGACTCTTAAGTCATTAGGAAAGGTGGCAAAGTAAGGGAATGTGGTTAAGCCAACACATAAAGTGGGGCCCACATCTATATATAACACATCTTCATCTTCAGAATCATGAAAGCAACGTAAGTCATCATCTTCAGAATCATGAAAGCAACATAAGTCATCATATTAAGAATCATGAAAGCAACATAAGTCACATGAGCCACTCTAATATGCATCTGCATATATCGCATAAGCAGCATAAGATCTTCAAAAGTTCAAAGCAACATGAGATTTTGCACTTATAAGGGAGTACAGTGCAATATTTCTCAAGAATATCATATGGATTTTTCCGTACTCCGTTCTTGCCGTCACGTGTTTTATCACAATTAACGTGTGTTATAGGGATTGTCAAGAGAATCGACTCAGGTATGTTAAGGTTATTCCTTCTTTTCCTTTGGCATGATCTATACGACATAAACGAAACGAGCAGAATGCGCAACTTTCATAAATGACTCTATTCATAGAAATACTAGGGGTGTCTATATTCTTGATTCCCATGTGAATTATTATTATATCTTCTGTTCATGTGTCTCAGAAAAATACGTATTTGTTAAAGTTTATCCGAAAGGCATATTAATTTTATGGAAATTATGTATTCTTAGAGGCTTGTAGACAGATGTCATGTACGTAAAAGATTGTATGGCCTTGTCGGCCTATGTTCAGTGTACGAGTGGTTATTTTAGTCTTATAGGCCCGTATGTCTTATGTATAAGTTGGTATTACATGTTGTATTCTACTTCTCTCACGGCAGCCTTTCCGGCTCAGTTATCTATGATAGTATGATATGAAAAGATACGTTACATTGGTACTTGGTTGAGTAAGGTACCGGGTGCCCGTCGTGGCCCATCGGTTTGCGTCGTGACAGCTCATCCTCGAACGGGTCTAGAATCATATCTGGAGTCTTAAATATGTGTGGATAACTGCTCCGCATCTCCCACTCGATCTCCCAAGTATCCACCTTGACCGGGTGACCTCTCTATTGTACTTTCACTGATGCAATATTCTTTGATCTCAACTTTCGAACCTTCCGATCCAAAATAGCCACTGGCTCCACATCATAATTCAAATACCCATCTAAATGCATCGTGCTGAAGTCCAAAATATGAGACAGATCAACATAATACTTTCGGAGCATCGAATCATGAAACACCAGGTTAACTCGCGATAGACTAGGTAGCAATGCCAAATTATAGGCCACCTCTCCAACCCTATCAAGCACCTCAAGGGGACTTGCCCTTCTTCCCGAACCTCATCACACCTTCATGGGCGAAACTCTGAGCAAAACCTTCTCACTTACCATATATGCAACATTGCGAACCTTCCTATCTGTATAACTCTTCTGTCTGGACTATGCTATATGAAGCCGCTCATGAATCACCTTAACCTTCTTCATAGCATCACAGACCAAATCAGTGCCCAACAACCTAGCCTCCCCAGGCTCAAATCAACCAACTGGAGAATGACACCTCCTCCTATACAAAGCATCATAAGGATCCATCTAGATACTTGACTGAAAGTTGTTGTTGTAGGCGAACTTTGCTAAGAAAAAGAACTAATACCATGAACCTCCGAAATCCATGACACAGGCACGTACCATGTCCTCCATGATCTGAATAGTGCACTCGGACTGTCCGTTCGTCTGACGATGGAATGTTGTACTCAACTCAACCCGTATGACCAACTCTCATTGTACTGCTCTCAAAAACTGCGATGTGAACTATGTGCCTCAGTTAGAAAGGATGTAAATGGGCATGCCATGCAAGCGAATAATCTCCTGGATGTAGATATGAGCTAATCGCTAGGCAGAATAGTAAGTCACCATCGGAATGAAGTGGCGGACGTAGTCAACAAGTTCACAATAACCCAAACTGCGTCATATTTCTTCAAAGTCCATGGCAAGCCTATCACAAAAACCATAATGATGCATTCCCACATCCACTCCGGTGTCTCAAATCACTGAATCAACACTCCCGGTTTCTGATGCTCATACTTCACACAATTCAAACACCAAGAGGCATAAGCAACAATATATTTCTTCATTCTCTGCCACCAGTAGTGTTGTTTCAAGTCACAGTACATCTTCGTGACACCTGGGTGAATGGAATAGCACGAACTATGAAACTCCTCAAGGATCAAATCTCTCAACACGTCAACATTCGAAACACAAATCCGGCCTTGAAGTCGCATAACACCATCATCACCAATCACAATATCCTTGGCACCACCCCACTGCACCGTGTCCATTAACACCAACAAGTGAGGGTCTTCAAATTGGTGATCCTTGATACGCTCCAACAATGATGACTGAACCACAATGCAAGCAAGAAACCGACTAGGCTCCGTAACATCAAATCTCACAAACTGATTGGCCAATGCCTGAATATCCATGGCTAGTGACATCTCTGCTACCGGTAAATATGCCAAGCTGCCTATATTCTCAGCGATTCTACTCAATGTATCGGCCACCACATTGGCCTTCGCCAGGTGATATCATAATCTTTCAGTAACTCTAAGCATCTCTGCTACCGTAAATTAAGATCATTTTGCTTGAACAATGAACACCGTACAGATAGTGCCTCCAAATCTTCAATGTGTCAACAATAGATGCCAACTATAAATCATGCATAGGGTAATTCTTCTCATGAAACTTTAACTACCGAGATGTGTAGGCAATCACCCTACCGTCCTACATCAACACCGCACCAAGCTCAATAAGTGATGCATCACAATACATAGTGTAAGATCCCGAACTTGTAGGCAACACTAACATTGGGGATGTACTCAATGCAATCTTAAGCTTCTAAAAGCTCGCCTCACACTCGTCGGACCATCTGAAAGGAGCTCCCTTCTAGGTCAATCTAGTTAAAGGTATAGAGCCCTCCACAAAACGGCGATAATAACATGCCAAACGAAGAAAGCTCCGAATCTAAGTTGTTGAAGACGGTCTGGGCCAACTATGAGCTGTATCAATCTTCTTTGGATCTACCTTGATCCCCTCACTGGACACCACGTGCCCCAAGAACGCAATAGAATCAAGATAAAACTTACACTTTGAGAATTTAAGATACAACTGCTTCTCCTTCAAAATCTGGACTGCAACCCTCAAATGTTTCTCATGATCCTTTCGACTACGAGAGTACACCAAGATGTCGTCAATGAATATTATGACGAATAATCAATATTTGGATGGAATACATTATTCATCAAGTGCATAAAGGCAAGGGGCATTGGTCAGCTCAAACGACATCACCAGAAACTCATAGTGACCATAGCGGATCCTGAATGTCGTCTTCGGAATATCTGAATCCCGGATCATCAGCTGATGATACCCCGACCTCAAATCAATAAACACTCTAGCACCCTGAAGCTGATCAGATAAGTCATCAATGTGCGACAGAGGGTACTTGTTCTTGATAGTAACTTTATTCAACTGTCGGTAATCATTACAGATTCGCATAGTACCATCCTTCTTCTTCTTCATAAATAGAATCGTTACACCCCAAGATGACACACTAGGCCTGATGAAACCCTTATCAAGCAACTCCCGAAGTTGCTCCTTTAATTCCTTCAACTCCGGTGGTGCTATTGATATGGAGGAATAGAGATGGGCTGAGTGCCCAACACAAGGTCAATACTAAAATCAATAGCCCTGTCGGGTGGTATACCTAGCAGGTTTGCAAGAAACACAACTGGGAAGTCTTTCACTACCAGAACTGACACAACTGTAGGAGTATCATCACTAACATCCCTCACGAAGCACAAATATGCAAAACATCCCTTCTAGACCATCCATTGAGCCTTCAAATATGAAATCACTCTATTAGGACATAATCCAGGGAACCTCTCCACTCAACACTAGGCACCCCCGGCATCGCCAATGTCACTGTCTTAGCGTGATAATCCAGAGTACCGTAACATGGCGACAACCAATCCATGCCTAAAATCAGGTCAAAATCAACCGTGCTAAGCAACAAAAGATCAACACTTATCTCTAATCCCCAAATAGTCACCACACACGACCGATATACATAGTCCAAAACAACAGAATAACGGGTGTAGATACATGAATAGGACTGACTAAAAAATCATGTGGCATACCCAAATAACGAGCAAAGTATGATGACACATATGAATAAGTGGAACCAGGGTCAAATAATACCGAAGCATCCATGTGGCACATTTAAACAATACATGTGATCACAGCAACGAAAGAAACTGCCTCTGGCCTGATTTGAAATGCGTAGCAATGGGCCTAACTGCCACCTAATCGACCTTCCCCTCTAGGGTCAAGTTCTCCTGAAGGCCCGAAATAACAATGGGCATTACTGGGTCTAGAGCTGGTCCAACCGGCTTAATAACATTTGGTACCTGTTCCTCAGCTTGAGCGATGGTGGCTCTACATGTGCTGCTTTGGCTGTAGTACGAGCCACACCTCGATCTCTACTGCAGCCCCAACCTCTCGCGACCCTAACGAGTGTTATTGGTGCCCGTTCCCAGACCTGGATGCATGTGTCCTCACCATCTATGCTAGAATAGAAGAGTAAAGGTTAAAACTTCGAAAATGACAAATACGCACGATAAGAAGTCAAGAAAGTGAAACTTTCCTAAAAGCTTGGTAGCCTCTCGATGATAAGTACACACATCTCTGTACCGATCCACAAGACTCTACTAAACTTGCTCATGACTCGTAATATATATGAACCTAGGGCTCTGATACCAACTTGTCACGACCCAAATCCTAAGCCGCCGTGACGGCGCCTAACACACTTGCTAGACAAGCCGGACATAGCAATAAAGAACCAAAATAGTGGAATTTACAGAAATACCATAAGTCTTAAACCTCAATATAGCATAGTAACGGTAATATATGATAAAACCCCCAAAAAATTGGTAAATACATAGTCATATGCTCTAATACGGTAATACAAGTCTAAAATGACCAAATACGACACTGTCTGAAATAAAGACAATAGTGCATAAGAAAAGAGATGCCAAAACTGCGAACGTCAATGCACATCTACCTCGTCTTTCGATACTCAGCACAACAAGCAACTCCGCTACTGATAACTGGTTCCGACACCTAGATCTACATAAAAAAGTGCAAAGTGTAGTATGGTACAACCGATCCAATGTACTGAGCAAGTATTATAACTAACCTCGGCGAGGAAAAAGAAGCAAGAATTATAAAGTATACTAGCTATAACCTGTACAGTTTGATAATTCAAAAAGTACAATACAGTCATTTGATAAAGTCATAAAGCACAGGAAGAACCATCTACCTGTGTGCACAATTACTCAGTTAATGATCCAACATATAAAGAGGATATGTAAACAACTCAGGTAAATAAAAACGAAAGTTGCAAGTAAAGATGAAATGCAAAATCTAGAACAAACACTAGCTAGATTCTCCTCAATATTCCATATTAGTACCAAACAACTAATCAGTTTTCCTCAAAACCGCATGTACACCATCAGGAGAGAAAAATGAGAGGGTGACCCAAGGGGGGTGGATCCATATCCATAAGCATGCATGGCCAATTATACGTGCTACCAGCCCGGCGTGGTCACATGCTCAATATCATAATCGACCCGGTGTGGTCACAAGCATAACATTACAATCCGCCCCGCATGGTCATATGCATAACAACACAATATGCCCGACGTTGTCACAGGCATAACAACACATCCCGCCTGGCGTGATCACATGCATAACAACACAATCCTCCTGGCGTGGTCACAGGCATAACAACACAATCCGCCTGGCGTGGTCACATACGTAGCAACACAATCCGCCCGACGTGTTCACAAACATCTAGCCCAAATCATATCACCCATAAGAACATATACATACATGAATATGATGAATGAATAACAAATTTCATGCTCCTAGACTGTATAGATGACATGCTAAAATGTAGGCATATCTTAAGTTTTCTATCATAGCTCAAATCAACAATTTCATCACAGAAATAGCAATTATTAAGTTCATTCAGGGATTTAGCCTCTGTGTAACCTCAAATGTGGATCAAATAGCTCACAACAAGGTTACAAATATGAGAAACATCACAACTTAAAGCTTAACAGTCAATACAAGGCATGCTACCCAAGTATGGATAAATACCCCGGTCCTCGCGCATGGGTTCAAACCCCACACATGTGCGCACCCACAGCACGTAGCTATCAGAAATAACTCAGGCAACTAGTGCCTCAGCCAAGTTTAGGTAAGATATATACCTCAAGCGAGCCAAATTACTCCTCTAACAAGCCCTTCCCACATGTATCAATCTCCGGAGGGTTCGAATCGAACCAAAATAGCTTAATACCATAAATAATAAAGCTAAAGTATTGAATCAAATATGCAAAGTCAACCCCAGATCCGCACATCGGAACCTAAAGAAATTCACAAATTCTGAACACTCATTCAATAACAAGTCCAACCACACCAAAATTATTCAATTCCTACCTGAAATCGACCTTCAAATCCTTAATTTCCACTTTAGGAATTTTTATTAAAATCACCCATTTCTTCACTTTAATTCACCAATTAAATTCTAAAAAGAAAGATGGAATCATAAAATAATAACAAATCCGAGTGAAAAACACTTACCCAAATCCAAATCGTGAAAATCGCTTCCAAAATAGCCCAAAACCGAGCTCTCTAACTCAAAATGCGATATATTGACCAAACCCTCGAAATAGAGTTTTATACATTCTGCCAAGGTATATACCTTTCATGGTCGCGGAAAGTACGTCGCGATCGCGAAGAACGAAATTCAACAGCTTCTCAATCCTCTTTCGCGAACGCAACAACTTAGTCGCGAACTCGATGACCAAACTACCAACAAATCGCGGACCAGACCACGTGATCGCGATGAACAACTGCATGCCGTCTTCAGGCCTTACCTCTCTTCGCTTCTCTCGTGTTCACGATGAACAACCACCCTAAATGTCCACGAATGCATCCTTTACTTCGTGAACGCAAATAACAAAATGCACTTGCCATCAACTATCACTTCGCGATCGTGTCTACCTCTTCGTGATCGCATAGAAAGACACTAGAAGCACTGATCCAGCAATCCAAAAATGGTGGAATTAGCCTGAAACACACCCGAGGCCCCATGACCCCATCCAATTATATCAACAAGTCGTAGAACTCAATACAAACTTAGTCGATGCCTGAAATAACATTAAACAACATCAAAACTACGAATCGCACCCCAATTCAATCCTGATGAAATTAATGAACTTCCAACTACTAAAACTAATGCCGAATCATATCAAACTATTTTCGAATGAGTTGAAATTTTTCACACTGGGCCTAAATGACACAACAGAAGTACTCCAACTTCCAGAACAGAAATCTGAACTTGATATCAACAAAGTCAACTCTCGGACAAACCTCTCCTCATTCCACTTTCTATGTTTCAACAAAAAATATCAAATCAACCTACGGACCTCCAAATCAGAATTCGGACATACGCCTAGGTCCAAAATCACCATACAAAGCTATCGAAACCATCAAAACTCAATTCCGGAGTCGTCTACATAAAAGTCAAAATCCTATCAACTCTTCTAACTTAAGCCTCCAACCTCGAGACTAAGTGTCTCAATTCACTCTGAAACCTTCCTGAGACTAAACCCAAACATCCCGGAAAGTCACATAACCACAAATGAACATAGGAGAAACAATAAACAGGGGAACATGGCTTTAATGCACAAAAGGACTGGCCGATTTGTTACAGTATAAATCCCATCTTATCTCGCAACATATCAACCCCTATCCTTACACCGCCGCATGCGCATCAATATTACAACACAATAATCAACCCGTACCACATATGCCCATATGCCACAATATTGCAAATATCAACAATACCAATATTACCACAAAATATAGACCATGGCTCAACCACAATGTGTACAAGAGTCTTAATAATAACAAAATGAATGAGAAAAACTCAACGAGAAAATATATCTCAATAATCAATAATTTCAACCTCAATGCGTTAATAGCTTTCACAACTTCAACTTCAATAACTCAAAATGAAGGTTTTCCTATGAAAGGGCATGTTCCATTCAAGTGCATAACATAAGCTTAACAATGAAAGAGATAGCATGAAATAGCAGCTATGTCTAAATAACAACTTCAATTAAAGCATATAAGCGTAAACTTGACAATAAAATATAGAACATGTGCTAAAAACTTCAAATAAAGCAAGTAAGAGTGAACCTTACAATGGAAGATATAACATGATATGAAAACTTCAATTAAATGCATGAAACAAGCCTAAGAGCCTAAACATGTAAAATACCACATATAAGCCCATGTACACACTCGTCACCTCGTGTACATGTCTTCCGCATAATTCAAATAATACAATCAACTCAAATCCTAAGGGATAGTTCTCCCACACAAAGTTAGACAAGACACTTACCTCAACAGGGCCAAATCAACACTTTAAAATAGACTTTCCATTAAAATTCACCTCCGCACGGCTCAAATCTAAACAAAAACGACTTAATATCATCAAACAATATAACATAAATCAATTTCCATTAATAAAGCTAAGATCTTTACACAATTCCCTAAAAGTCAACAAAAGTCAACCCTAGGCTCGCCTAGTCAAAACCCGGATCCAAGGCCAGATCCCGACTACCCATAACCCTAAGAGTTCATATATGTATTTTGTTTTAGAATCCGAGTCCAATTCAACTCTTAAATTCTAAATTTTCATGTTTCAAAACGTAGACAAAATTTCCCAAAATTTTTCTTTGACTCTCATAACTTTGATGTTAAATCTCATATATAATTATGTAATATAATTGAAAATAGATCAAAAACACTTTCCTAATCATTGTAGGTGAAAATCCCCTCTCCAAATCGCCTCCTACCGAGTCTAGGTTTCTAAAATGAGAGAAATGAGATCAAATCCCGACTTCTCAACCCTTTTGTTCAGGTGCAGATGTCGCAATTACGACATTGGGATTTCAATTGTGAACCCTCGCAATTGCAAAGAAGAAATCGTAATTGCAAAACTGACCTATTCCAAGTCCCAAAACCAAAATCGTAGCCCGATAGCTGTAAAGCCAACCTATGGTCAAACTAAAGGAAATACCTAAACCTCAAATTGCTAACTTTCGGCAAAACAAGTCAAATTAAACTAGGGACCTTCGAATTCAATTTCTTGCATATTCTCAAGTCCAAAATAACGATACAAACCTAATGGAGCCATAAAAACACCGTTCCGTGGTTGTTTTTACAAAATTTAAATATTGATCAACATTTCTAACTTAGACATCTAAACCAAGAACCAAAGGGTCCAAATCAATCCAAAAACTTCCTGGAACAAAACTTACCACCCCTGCAAGTCATAAAACCACAAATGCACATGTGTGAAGCATCAAAATAGGAAATGAGGTTCAAATACACAAAACTACTGATCGGGTCGTTACAATGTTGTATCTTTCGGGGGCACCAAGGTGGATCCTAGGAAGATTGAGATAGTTCAAAACTGTCCATGACGTATTTCAGCAATAGATATTTGGAGCTTCTTCGGTTTAGCGGATTATTATCGTCGATTCAGGGAGGGGTTTTCATCTATCTCAGCACCATTGACCACGTTGAACCAAAAAGGTGCTCTTTTCAGGTGGTCCGATGAGTGTGAATTGATCTTTCAGAAGTTCAAGGCTACATTGACTATGGCCCTAGTGTTGGTGTTCCTATCGGTTTGGAATCTTACACCGTGTATTGTGATCCATTGCGTATTGGGCTTGGCGCGTTATTGATGCAGGACGGTAAGATGATTGCCTACGCGTCTCGGCAATTGACGGTTCATGAGAAGAAATACCATATGCATGACTTAAGAGTATGCAACCTTTTTTTACGTGCTAAATATTTAGAGGCACTATCTATACGGCATTCTGTATGAGGTCTATACCGACCATCAGAGTCCCCAATATCTATTAAAGCAGATAGATATTAATTTGTGGCACCAGAGAATGTTAGAGTTATTGAAAGACTATGATATCACCATATTATATTATACGTGGAAGGACAATGTAGTGGTCGATACATTGAGTAGGATGGCTACGAGCATGGGTAGTTTGGCATATTTACCGTTGGTGGAGAGGCCATTTGCTATGGATATTCAGGAGTTTGCCAATCGATTTATGAGATTGGATGTTTCGAGGTCTAGTCAGGTTCTTGCTTGTGTTGTGGCACAGTCATTGTTGTTGGAGCGTATTAAGGCTTGGCATTTTTGTGATCCTCACTTGTTGGTGTTGAAAGACACGGTGCAGCGGGGTGGTGCTACATAGGTTGTGATTGGTGATGATTGTGTTATGCGACTTCAAGATCAGATTTGTGTTCCAAATATTGATGGGTTGAGAGATTTTATCCTCGAGAAGGATCACAGCTCGCGCTATTCCATTCACCCAGGTGTCATGAAGATATATCATGACTTGAAACAACACTATTGGTGGCGAAGAATGAAGAAACATATTATTGCTTATGTCTCTCGGTGTTTGAATTGTCAACAGGTGAAGTATGCGCATAAGACCTGGTAGGTTGATCCAGAGATTGGAGATACCGGAATGGAAGTATGAGTGTATCAAGATGAATTTTGTGGTAGGCTTACCATGGACCTTGAAGAAATATGATGCAGTATGGGTTATTGTAGATCGGTTGACTATGCCCGCGCACTTCATTCCACTTATGACTTCCTATTCTTCAAAGAGGTTGGCTCAGATTTACATATAGGAGATTGCCCGCATATACGGGGTGCCCATTTCCATTATATCTAATTGAGGCATGTATTTCATGTCGCATTTTTGAAGAGACATGCAACGTGAGTTGGGAACGCATGTCGAGCTAAGTACAACGTTCCATCCTCTGACGGACGGACAGTCTGAGCGCATTATTCAGATTTTGGAGGACATGTTATACGCCTGTGTTGTGGATTTCGGAGGTTCATGGACCAGATTTTACCTCTAGCAGAGTTCGCCCATAACAACAGCTTCCAGTGGAGCATCTAGATGGCTCCGTATGTGGCATTAGATGGAAGATGATGCCGTTCGCCGATCGGTTGGTTTGAGCCTGGAGAGGCTAGATTGTTAGGCATTGATTTAGTCCGTGATGCTATGGAAAAAGGTTAAGGTGATTCAGGAGCGACTTCATATAGCTCAATCTAGGCAGAAGGGTTATGCGGACTTGAAGGTCTCAGATGTAGCTTATATGGTGGGTGAGAAGGTTCTCCTTCGAGTGTCTCCTATGAAGGGTGTGATGCGGTTCGGGAAGAAGGGCAAGTTGAGCCCGAGGTTTATTGGGGAATTTGAGATCATAAAGAGAGTTGGGGGGGATGCTTATAGGCTTGCATTACCCCCTAACTTGGCAGGATTACATCTGGTATTTTACGTGTCCACACTTCGGAAGTACCATGAGGACATCCTGCATGTTTTGGACTTCATCATGATGTAGCTTGATGAAAATTTGGCCTATGAGGAAGAGTCGGTGGCCATTTAAGACCGGCAGGTTCGTAAGTTGAGATCCAAGAGTTTTCCTTCTGTGAAACTGCAATGGGGAGGTCATCCTATCGAGGAGGCTATGTGGGGGTTTCGAGTCCGATATACGGAGAAGATACCACCACCTTTTTACCTGTCCAGGTAGTTTTTTATGTCCATTCGAGGACGAACGTTTCTTTTAAAGGTGGAGAATATGATGACTTGTTATGTCATTTTGAGCACTAGCCTTCATTTTCGTGTTTCGAGACCTCCCAAGCTTTATTTGATGTTTCTTAGTTTGCGTGCATGGTCTGTGACGGTGTTGAGAGAACTTTAATGCGAAATTATGAAAAAAAATTAAATTATTGACTAAGGCTAGAGTTGACCACGATCAACATTTTGGGTAAACGACCCCTGATCGGTATTTTTAAGAATCCACTAGGTTCGTACGATATTTTTGGACTTGTACACATGTTTGGTTGGGTCTGGGGGTGACCCGATTGCATTTTGGCACATTATATGTGAAATTATGAAAATTGATTTTAAGATGATAATACTTGAGTTTTGAAGATCAATTCTTGTTATTTGATGTTATTTTGATGATTTGAGGTAGGGAGCAAGTTTGTACCATGTTATTACACTAGTATGCATGTTCGATTTTGAGCCCGAAGGGCTAGGGCGAGTTTCAGGTGAGTAACGGAAGAGTTATGTTAATCTTAAACTGTTGGTGCAATCTTGGTTCTGGCATTTGCGAGCTCGCTTTTGTGGCCCAAGGATCGCATTAACAATAAGGGGCTAGTGGGTTCGTTCTTCGCATTTGCGAATATTTCATTGCATTTGCAGACTCTGGTAGTTCGCATTTGAGACCTTTGAGTCGCTTTTGCGACTAAGGGCTGGAGGTTGGCACTTTCGCAAATGCAAAGCTTAGCTCGCATTTGTGATACATGGGCAGATTGCTTTTGCGTCATTTTTGTTGTATTTGCGCCGTTTAGAGGTCAGATGCACAGATCGCATTTGCGATAAGTGTCTCGCATTTGCGGACATTGCATTTGCGAACAATATTTCGCAAATGCGACACTTGCAGCTGGGTAAAAGAGGGGAAAAACGAGACTTGGCTCATTTTACACCATTTCTCGGCCCCAAACATTCTAGACTCGATTTGTGAAGAAATATTTCGTTCCAAATTCATTGGTAATCAACTCTAATCCATTTTCTATCAATTCCCCGTCACATTTCATGAGTTTTTAACATCAAATCTTGAATTTCATGATACAAATTGGGGATTATTTGTAGAAATTAGGCAAGATTTCGAAACAAATCAAATAACCAGGCTCGGGGGTGAATGTATAATCGGGTTTTGGTACGAATCTCAAATTTCGACCAAGCGGGCCCGGGGTTGCCTTTTGTTGGCGTTTTCAAAAATTATCCAAATTTAACCTTTTACATTGGTACGTAGTTCCTAAAGATGAATTTAAATTCTTTGATCGATATTTCGCTAGATTCCGTTGGTTTGGAGGCTTGTTCGAAAGCCAAGGCCGTGGTTGATTGATTGATTTGGTAGCGCGGTGAGGTAAGAGTGTCATGTTTAACTTTGACTTTAGAAAATTAGGACTTGTTGATTCTATTTGCTATATGAATTATGTGTGGGGACGACGTATATGCAAGGTGACGAGTATATATGCGTCGTTATTGGTTAAAGTATGCGGGTGGAAATTGTTATATTGTACTATGTTGCTTATTTTACCATGCCTTTTATGCTTTAGTTAGATTGCTATTGTTTGATGGTTCGCTTCGTGTTTATTGATTAATTTGAAGTTGCTGGGATATCGGAAGTTGAAATTGCATATCATAACACCATGATTGCAAATGAAATTGGTTTCTCACATTGCTCTATACTTTGGATTATTGTTGTTGCTTGGTGAGAGTGAGTGAAAAGCACGAATGGTGTTGTCGTGCCATTGTCATGACCCCAAATTCCCACATTAGGATATCGTGGAAGCACCTAGTCTCTAAGACTAGATAAGCCTAACATGTATTAAAAAATAGCATAAATAATAACTTAAACATCAAATTAAAACTGTTAAACTACCATAACAGAACCCAAATGGTACAACTGTCAAAAAATTCCCAAAACCTGGTGGAACTGAGTCATAAGCTCTACAAGAGTATACCAATAGTCTCGAAATACAATACTGTCTTGGAACAAGAAATAATCAATAGAACATCTAAAAGCAGAATGTGACGTCGAGCCCTGCGAACATCGAGCAGGTGTACCTTGAAGTCTCCTAAAGTAGCTAATCAATCACTGGCGTCCAGCACGAGCAGATGTATCTGGATCTGAACAAAAATGTGCAAAAGCATAGTAGGAGTACACTACAATAGTACCCAGTACATATCAAGCCTAACCTCGGTAGAGTAGTGACAAGGCCAGGTCAAGACACCTACTAGGACAAGATAAACTGAACAGAGTATAATAAACACCAATAATGGAGAATGAGAAAAATGAATGATAACAAAACAGTAAAATAATGTAGACTAATAACAGAATTTAAGCCAAGAAAGGCAACGAGAAGTGAACACTTAATGAGAACAACAAGTAATCAAATACGGACAAATATAAGTAAAACAATGAAGAAATCAACAACAACTGTTCGACCAAAAACCCTTTTTACCATGGAATTTACAACAAGAAACACAACCGAGGTACCACGCCTCATATCTACATTTCACAACTTCAAACGCAATATTTCCTTATATCACCATGTGAGTCTTGCAATTATTTTAAAAAATATCTCCCGAAATAGCTACACGCATTTTAGCCCCCTTATTTCACCCCATGGCTTCAAGTAATTCCCTTACTAGCAACACGCGTATCAATCCCACCTTATCTCACTGCATGCCTACCAACCCCTATCCTTATACCACCACATGCGTATTAATAACAACTCGCACCACAAGTGCCAATATGCCACAACTTGCCAAAATCAACAATATCAATTTTACTACAACAAATAGCCCATGGCTCAACCACAATGTGTACAATAATCTCAATAATAACAAAGTGAATGAGGAATGCGCAATAACACAACAAGAAGATAATTCCCAGGTAGTAACAAATTCAAGTAAGAGTAGTGCAACAATAAAGAGGTAACAAGACAATAACGGAGGTAACAACATCAACTAAAGCATATAAAAGCAAATATAACAAAAAAAGATAGAACAAGTGGTAACAACGTCCAATAGAGCATGTAAGAGTAAGGTTAACAATGAAAGATATGACATGTTATGACAATTTAATTAAACGCATGAAAAGAGTCTAAATCGTCAAAACCGGTCAAATACAACATATAGCATATGCACACACACGTCACCTCATATACACATCTTCCACATAATACAAATATCACAATCAATCCAAATCCTAAGGGGTAGTTCCTCCACACAAAGTTAGGCAAGATATTTACCTCAACTAGGCCAACTGAACCCTCAAAAAAGAGTTTTTCCCTAAAATTCGCCTATACGCAGCTCAAATCTAACCAAAAATACATAATAACATCAAACAATGCAAGAGAAACCAATTACAATATATAAAGTTATGATCTTTACACATTTTCTAAAAAGTCAACAAGAGTTAACCTCGGGCTTGCCCGTTCAGAACACGGCTCCAAGGGTATATTCTAACTACCCATAACCCATGAGTACATATATGTGTTTTGATTTTAAATCCGAGTCCAAATCGACTCTCAAAGCTCAAATCTTCATTTTTCAAATCTTTGACAAAAATCCCCAAATTTCCTCTTAGATTCTCATAAATTTGATGTTAAATCGAAGATTTAATCATGAAATTGTCACGCCCCGACATTGGGGAGCACGATCAGAGCTCAACAGAGTTACCCCGATCGAGCAATCCTACATAGTGTCGTCTACCCAACTCACCCATGAATAAAGAAAAGAATACATTTCATTAATTAGACAGTAAGAGGTCATGTGAATGACATCAGCTTATTTCTACTAGTTACGTGATAAACAAGTCTCCAAAATAGTACATTGTACAATCATAGTTAAAGTGGAATAGATGATACGATTACAACATTTTTAGTTTAACCTTCCCAAAAATAGATACAACCTACACTATGTCTACGGAGCCTCTAACAAGAACAAAAGAGTGCTACGACAGTGGCGGAAATAAGGCCCAGACTATACCTCAAAACACTATGTACATGGAACAAGAGATACTGGACCCCAAAATAAAGTGGGACTCACCAAGTCAGCTGAGGAGAGGGTGTGCTGCTATCACTGGTCAATACCACCTGCTATGGAATCTCCTACATCCATTAAAGATGCAGCGCCCCCGACAAAAGGGACGTTAGTACAAATGATATAGTACTAGTATGTAAAACTGAGCACCCTCTCAATAAAAAGAGTAATAGTAAACGAAGAATAAAGCATGAAATCAATAAGAGGCTCAAACAGTATCAAGGTGTCAAGTTAGGGGAAAGGTAAATTTCCAATAAGTTTCAGTAATTTATGTTGGGAGATCTTTAGCATCGATACACCACCGTCTTTTTGCACGGAGTCAGATCTCAGCCCAACCGCCTAAGTCGTCTCACCACGAGACATACACTCACAATACCACCATGTGTGCGGCATGACGTCCGATTTCAGCCCGACCGGCTAAGCCGTCTCACCACAATGACGTGCGGGTTGACATCACATCACATCT
The DNA here is from genome assembly GCF_000715075.1 of Nicotiana tabacum. Taxonomy (NCBI): domain Eukaryota; kingdom Viridiplantae; phylum Streptophyta; class Magnoliopsida; order Solanales; family Solanaceae; genus Nicotiana; species Nicotiana tabacum. The sequence continues at coordinate 29,308,035 of NC_134081.1, read as the reverse complement.
CGCTAGCGATAATCTCATCCCATTTAAGGGGAAACAACTCAACACACCAATCCCATCCCATATAAACGGAAACAATATCATCACATTAACACGGGGATTTACCCCTCAATCACTCCTACACCAGCATGTGTAGTTTTGGGGTAAGGTTGTTCCGACCCACCCTTCCTCGGTGGCTAAATGATACTCCCAAGGCATTTATTAATAAAAGGATTTACCACTCATTTCATATTCGTTTACATGTCTTTCATTTTATTGGCACCATTGGCCATAATGCAATATCATTCTTGGCATGTTGGCCGTACTTCATAATTCATGCTCACTATTTCACTTTCAAGCATCATCACAGATTCTCAACAACAAACATTTCTATTCAAGACTTTAAGCAAACATTTGAGCAATTTAGGGTCTTAGGCACATGTGATTTCTTATACAATTTGATATGATCACTTTCATTTGGGCTTGACTTGAAGTCACAATAGTTTAATTCATACTCATGACTTGAAGTCACAAGATTTTAATACATACTTATACTTTGAACACGCTCCTGAAGAATAACATAATATGATAAGAATATTCCCTAACACATTTTGAACATATTCATATATATACATCTTTCGACACCAAACTTATTCAGAAAAGTCAATTCATAATGGACAATTCGGGACTTACAAAAACATCATGGGAATTCAATTCTAAAAGAGAATTTTAGCCATATACCTTACGTCGAGCTTTTTAAATTACTATAATGTTCCAGAAATCCTAGCCACTTTGATCTATTTAGAGATATAGCAAAATTGAACATAAATTACGAAGGAGTTAATAGTTCCCGCTCACTTGAGCATTTTATCAAACACGAGATATGCATTAAGGTTTCAAGGTCCACCTATGGTGGATTCTTTCATTCCACTACCCAACGTTTACACAAATGAGCTCAACAATCTTCCTACTACTCTTGATGGTACCTGTATGTAAAATAAAAAACTCTCACACCCAAGAATTGCTTGGCTTATTACCTAATTTAAGTTAAAATCACGAAATTGAGGGCTATGGAGTAGAACCATCCCTCTAGGATGAAGACCTAGTGAATTCTTCTTGTAAATTCTTCAACCTTGAGCAAGAATTGATGAATGATAAGCTTAAGAAGTTCCCTTCTCAATCTATGGCACTCCCTCTCTCTGGAAATATATGTTTTAAATTTCTAAAAAGATCCCTAATGTTGTTTTATAAGAATGGGGTCGGGTTCAAAAATTAGAAAAAATGAAGGCCTGATGCAGATCTGCGGTTGCCCTGATGTAGATCTGCAGTCCGCAAAATGGTCTGCATAATGGCCTACCGGAACTGGGCACCCCTGCCTTACTCTATCACCGGTCTATGGTCGCATAATGCGCAGTAGAACTTTCCTCCGGGATTTTTTGTGTTGGATTTGTGAAGGGTTATGCAACCCATAAAATGATTATGCGACCGCATAATGGTCCAAAAAGTTTGCCCAAAGTTTTGCCTCGGTCGGAGGCAGTTATGAAGTCTGGAAAAAGTTTGCCCCTATATTTCCATAACTTTGCTTCAACTCCCCAACGCATTGTTCAACCCAAAAAGTCCGAACCGCGGCAAGCAAGCTCGCCACGAAGAATCCCTACAAACGTCAACACATAAGCTTACCCACTTACGACTATTCGTCCTCAAATGAGGGCAAACATTTGCCATTAGAAACCAATGCAACTCAGCTGCTATAACACACCAACAGTTCAAACTTTTGACTAACTCCCTAAATTTCCAAACTTTTTGCCAGAGTTTCCCCTGTAACTGGCCTATCTACCAGTCAGAGAATCCCCAAAACCAGCCCTAACAACATATACATGAACCAATGACGTAACATAACATAAAAACAGTGGCAAACGTGGCCCTACGAGCAGTATATCACCAAAAGGGAACACCCTTAACATCAACTATACAAATGAAACTATTACATAGCTATAAAAACAAGTGATGGTACTTCTTTTGCATTTCTTCCTCGGCCTCCCAGGTGTCCTCTTCAACCTACTGGTTTAGCCATAACACTTTCACGGAGGAAATTTCTTTATTTCTTAGCTTTCGGACATGCCTATCACGGATGGCAACTGGAATTTCTCATAAGTCAATTCTTCATTAACCTCGATAGTCTTAACTGGAAAAATAAATGACGGGTCTCCAACCACCTTCTTCAACATGGATACGTGGAACACCGGGTGCACTAAAGACATCTCTGGAGGTAGTTCTAGCCTGTTAGCCACCTGACCGATCCTCTGAATAATTTTGTATGGCCCGACATACCTTGGACTCAATTTCCCCTTCTTACCAAACCGCATTACCCCGTTAAAAGGGGGACACCTTCAATAATACCCAATCATCCTCTTGGACTCCAAATCCCTATAACGTATATATGAATAGGACTTCTAACAACTCTGGGCAATTCTTAACCGTAATGCAATAATGTTAACCTTCTCTATAGCCTGATACACGAGGTCTTTCCCTATCAACTCCACTTTCCCAATCTCGAACCACCTAATGGGAGATCTACATCTCCTACCATATAAAGCCTCGAACGGTGGCATCAGAATGCTAGCATGAAAAATGTTGTTATAGGAAAACTCTTTGAGCGCCAAATGATCATCCCAACTACCTTTGAAGTCAAGAACACAAGCGTGAAACATATTCTCAAACGTCTGAATAGTCTGCTCTGCCTGCCTGTCAGTCTGCGGGTGAAAGGCTGTAGTAAGATTCACTTGAGTGCCCAAACCTTGCTGAAACATCTTCTAAACATTATTCGTGAACGATGCCCCTCGATCTGAGATAATAGAAATTGGATTGCAATGCAACCTGACGATTTCCTTGATATACAACTGAGCATACTGTTATGCTGTGTCGGTAGCCTTAACAGGTAAGAAGTGGGCTGATTTCATGAGTCGGTCCACAATCACCCAAATCGTCGAACTTGCGAGGAGTGCGAGGTAATCTTACAATAATATCCATATTGATCATCTCTAACTTCCACATTGGAATTTCTATATTCTGTGTCAACCCACTGGGTCTTTAGTGCTCGGCCTTCACTTGCTGACAATTTGGACATCTTGCCACAAAGTCCGCTATGTTCCTTTTCATATCCTTTTACCGATAGACTTCCCTAAGATCATGATACATCTTTGTAGAGCCCGGGTGCACGGAATACCTAGAAGTGTGAGCCTCGGTCATGATTCTTTCCCAGAGACCATCCACATTTGGAACACATAATCGCCCTTGGTACCTTAGTGTGCCATCATCCATGCCAAGAGAAAAGGCCATGGTCTTATGTTTATGAATCCTCTTCTTCAATTGTACCAACAATGGATCATTGTAGTGCTTCTCCTTGACCTACATCACAAGCGATGATTCAGCCCTATTTTGCATAATCACCCCACCTGCACTAGAATCCGCAAGATAAACTCCCAAACTAGCCACCCGATGAACCTCCTTGGCCAACAACCTTTGATATGCCTCCAAGTGAGCCAAACTACCCACGGATTTCTGGCTAAGAGCATTCGCTACAATATTAGCTTTCCCCAGATGATATAGAATATTGATGTCGTAATCCTTGAGTAACTCAAGCCATCTTCTTTGCCTCAGTTTCAATTCCTTCTGTTTAAAAATATATTGAAGACTCTTATGGTCCTTGAATATATCCACATGGACCCCATACAAACAATGATGCCAAATCTTCAACGCAAAGACCACCACTGCAAGCTCTAAGTCATGTGTTGGATAGTTCTTTTCATGATTCTTGAGTTGCCTAGAATAATACGCTATCACCTTGCCATGTTGCATTAAGTCACACCCAAGTCTGATTCTTGAAGCAATATAATATACCACAAACCCATCCATACCCTCTAGTAGGGTCAACACCGGTACCGCAGTCAATCTTGATTTCAACTCCTGGAAGCTTCTTTAACAAGCATCAGACCATTAGAACTTAACAACCTTCTGCGTCAATTTAGTTAATGGAGAGGCAAGAGTAGAGAACCCCTCCACAAATTTCCTGTAATACCCCGCTAGGCCTAAAAAACTATGAATCTCTGTTGGGGTAGTAGGTCTAGGCCAACTCTTCACAGCTGCAATCTTCTGAGGATCCACCTTGATTCCTTCTCTAGAGACAACAAGACCCAAGAACGTGACAGATTCAAGCCAAAATTCACATTTCAAAAACTTTACATACAACTTGTGCTGATATAGGGTCTATATAACTGCCCTGATATGACCGGCATGGTCCTCTCGACTTCACAAAAATAGAAGGATATCGTCAATAAACACGATCATGAATGATAATGACTAGGTCGGGAATCCAAACTAGAGTAAGAATTTGAAAAGTAATTGCAGAAGCAATAACAATAAGGAATTGAACAACTAGAACTAAAGGGCAGAAAATAAAGGATATGGGGAAATTCATGGAAAGAATTCCAAGAACTTCAAAGAATGCAAGTTCTATAGCCTTGACAAGATCAAAGCAACAATGTCTTGATTTATTGAATAAATCAAACACCTTTACTTAAAAGCAAATCAAAACAATAGATTCGGATCTTGACCGCTTTACGAGTAACTTGAGACAATAATTAATAACTAGTATTAATCGCCTTTTAAGAATACCACAAAGGAATCAAAGATATCACAATAGAGAAGTAATCTTACTACCTTGAACTATGAACTAGTAAAGGTTGAAAGATAAATCTCAAAGCACAAGTAACAAAGGTTCAAAAGAACTCTCAAAGTATGATATAGTTAATCAATAATCAAGTGTCTCAATGAATGAGAAGAACTCCTTATTTATAGGAGTACTAAGACATAAAAAGTCCTTAAATTTAGGTAGGGTGGCTGCTAAGGCATCAAAACGTCATTATAATTAGGTAGGGGGCAAATCCTTTTGGGGCAGATTTGGACCTTAAAACTACTAGTTTGGGCTATTGGGTTGGACTCCAATTGGGCTCCTTTTGAACCACCCCCTTTTAGACCTCTTTTAAGTTCATTTTGAGCCCTTTTGGTGGACTTCAAGGCCTGATTTATTGACCCAATCTTTCTCCTCTTGGACTTGAATATGGACCACCAAATAATTATAAAACTTGGACAATTCATCTCCTTTGGACTTGAGCTCTTCCTCTATAATTAAAAGCTTCTTTATTTGTCATTGAAGTTCAGCAACCTTATCTGCAACTCTTTAGCGTAAGATCTCGTAAATGGCTTTCTTAGAGCTTCCAAAACTCTATGTGTCCTTGAAGCTATCACCTAGTCAATTCCAATCCTTTATCCTTGAGCTCTTTCTCACAATTAACAACTTCTTTATTTGTACTTGAAGTCTAATGGCCTTGTTTTGCAACTCTTTAGCTTGACATCTTGGTAAAGGTCATCTTTGAGATTCCAAAGCTTCATCCTTTTCCTTGAATAGATTTGAGCTTCCTATGATGCTATCATTCCCCATTTCTTGAAGAAAATTCGTCCTCGAATTTTGAGCTTGCAAGAAAAAGAAAACACACACTAGTAAATGGCATCCACTAATCTGAAAAAATAATAGAAATAAAATAAGATAGTGACCATGTGTCCATTTAACCCAGTTAATCCTACTAGGTGTAAATACTCCCTTATAAAGGATATGGAGATCATCATCCCAATAAAATTTATGCTTACCTCGACCAATGCAATAAAAACCTCTCTTAGATGCGCCATGCAATGGAACTTGCATTTCGATCTTGTCGGTAAGGTAGTCCATAGGTATACATGACAAAGAAATTATAAAAGATTGACCACACACCCATTTAATATAAGTATCTCTACCACATATATCAAAGAAGATACTTTCATGATATAGCCAACCATCTATAATTACAAATCTCATGGATTCCTCTACATGAAAGAGTATTTGATCACAAGTGTTACAACAATCATACATATCCTCTTTACTAGTAACAGACACTTTTACAAGCTCACAAGGAACATGACTTGAAGAATGACTCCCCATCATACAACAAAAATCACATTCTATCAATTTATCACATGAAAACTCATTATCCACTTGAATAAGAGAAGAAGAAATATTTAACTCATTCGCAAGCCTCTTCTCATAAATTTCATGCCTCTTTCCACCAAGTTGGAATACATAATCATCTATGTCATACACAATTTCAAAAGAAAGCAAATTACTCTTGCACTTTAACTTAGATAGTACAGTTAATGACTTGATGTGCATCAAAATATCATCATCCACAAAAATTATAAAGTCACCAACATAAGAAATAAGAGTATAATTCATTACCTCCAAAAATATTTTAGGTGTTATAGAAAGGCCAAGAATGCAAATAAACCAATTATACATACCATACTTGGACTTAATTACCAATCGAACATCATGACCTTGTATTCTGTTATTCAATGGATCCAACTTAGCAATGCTTTTAGGCAACTCCATGTCATAAACTTGTAAATAAGGATCAAAATAGTCAAAAGGTTCAATAATAAAGAATTTAACCAAGCTTTTATCTTCCACCATCCAACAAGAATTTATTTTGCCAAATTCATGTTAGAATCTAATTGGATCCTTTGAAACCATCTCTTGTGCCTTTCCTCCCCTTTCAAAAGGTCTTTCAACATGTGGCTGCACAAAATCACAAGAACTAATACAAGAAAGAGTTAATGGGTTAGGAAGTAAAGAAATTTTTTTCTTGCTTACACTCTCTTTGGCATTTATTTCAAGACTAACTTTCTCCTCACCATTACCTTATTTTCTCTCACTAAAGTTTTTTTCTTTTTCTTCACTCAAACACCCTTGTTTTTCTCTCTCTACCCCACAGACTTTTGTTATCTCATTGCCTTCTCTCTTTTCTTTTTTCTCAAGATCACTCTTTACCTGACTTGGCATCCCACTCTTTTCACTCAAGACAACCTCTCATTTTTCCTCTCTTGAAATATCAACATGCACTACCTTACTCCTCTCATTCTTTTCTCACTCATATTTTTTCATATTCTCTTTAACAATCTTTTCATCTTTACAAATATGTGAGGGAGTCAACGGCCCAAGAATGAGTTTCTTCCCATTAACCTCAAAAGAGTATCTATTTTTTTCCATACTATATGAAGAACTTCTATAGACATACCATGGCCTTCCCAACAAGATATGAAAACTATTCATCGGAATGACATCACACCAAATCACATCCTCATACCTTCCAATAGAGAATTGCAATAACACTCTTTTATCTACCTTTACTCCTTTCAACATGTAGGGTTCAATATGTTTAACACAAGGCAAGTTCAATTTTTCAACCATATAAGTGCTAATTAAGTTATAGCCAAATGCTTTGTCAATTCTAAGGGCATAAATTGAAGACATCACTTTAGCTCTTGTTTGAAAAATTATTTTACCATTGTCTTTCTTCCATTCGGTATACTGTAAGTTCGGCTTTTCAAGTTGTTGAGTCATATCTCTCCTCCTTCCACTTTAACTACCTGTTTGAGACATCTTGACATAGATTAAAGGAAATATGTATCTCTCAAATTTGGCTTTTTTCCTATAATGCTCTCACCTCTCTTTGCCTTTTTTTTCCTCTCAAAATAACCCTTGAACAAAATACTTTGTAGATTTATAGTTAAACCCAACTCGTATGAAGTTCTTAGTAGTAAAATTCAGATTTTTTGGAGAACTAATAAAAGAAGAATCAAATCTAGAACTACTGGGCTCGGTTGAAACAAGACACAAACAAAAAGAAAAGGATTATATATTTATAGAAAGAGTAAGAAAAATTGATTTTTTTTCTTATCTTTGAAATCTAGGATCCCCTATTCTTGTTTCCTTAGTTAACTTTTGGAAACACATTAGATACAAAAGAAGATTCCTGGAGAGCATGCAATTCATTTTTTAAAAAACTAATTTTCATTTTTTTTCGCTCTTATTATTCAAGAAATCCCAAGAATTATCAAGAACAAAATCTTGATAGAATTTCTCTGATACCACTTGATAACGACTAGGTCGGGAATCCAAACTAGAGTAAGAATTTGAAAAATAATTGCGGAAGCAATAACAATAAGGAATTGAACAAGGAAAGAAAAGAATATGGGAAAATTCAAGGAAAGAATTTCAAGAACTTCTAAGAACGCAAGTTCTATAGCCTTGACAAGATCAAAGCAATAACGTCTTGATTTATTGAAGAAATCAAACACCTTTACTTAAAAGCAAATCAAAACAATAGATTAAGATCTTGACCGCTTTACGAGTAACTTGAGACAACAATTAATAACTAGTATTAATCGCCTTCTAAGAATACCACAAAGGAATCAAAGATATCATAATAGAGAAGTAATCTTACTACCTTGAACTATGAACTAGTAAAGGTTGAAAGATAATTCTCAAAGCACAAGTAACAAAGGTTCAAAAGAACTCTCAAAGTATAATATACTTAATCATTAATCAAGTGTCTCAATGAATAAGAAGAACTCCTTATTTATAGGAGTACTAAGGCATAAAATGTCCTTAAAATTAGGTAGGGTGGCTGCTAAGGCATCATAAAGTCATTACAATTGGGTAGGGTGGTTGCTAAGGAGTAAGAAAAGTCATTAAAATTAGGTGGGGGCGGCCAAATCCCTTTGGGGCATATTTGGACCTTAAAACTACTATTTTGGGCCATTGGTTTGGACTCCAATTGGGCTCCTTTTGAAACACCCCCTTTTGGACCTCTTTTAAGCTCATTTTGAGCCCTTTTTGGTGGACATCCAGGGCTGATTTATTGACCCAATCTTCCTCCTCTTGGACTTCAATATGGACCACCAAATAATTGTAAAACTTGGACAATTCATTGCCTTTGGGCTTGATCTCTTCCTCTACAATTAAAAGCTTCTTTATTTGTCATTGAAGTCCAGCAACCTTAGTCTGCAACTCTTTAGCTTGAGATCTTGTAAATGGCTTTCTTTGAAAAATAAATTTCACGGGACTCAAAAATAGTTTCCTGCATTTTTGCGCCAAAGAAAACCGACCAAAGTTGGTCGGTTTCGTAAAAAAAAATTTAAAAATAAAATATTTTGAAAAATCGACCAACTTTGGTCGGTTTTTTGACCGACCAAAGTTGGTCGGTCGACCTAAAATGTCACGACCCAAAATCCACTAAAGGTCGTGCTAGTGCCCAACACCACCGTTAGGCAAGCCAACGGTGATTGATCAACTTAATTACTCATTTTAGTATTTTGAAATCATAATTTTTATTAATTAAATAGTATGAAATAGAATTTACAGGATAAAATGATAATAATTACGTGCACTACCATACCAAACATCAAGAAGAAGCCCCCAAAACCCGGTGTCACAAGTGCATGAGCATTAACTAGGAAATATAATAAAATACAACATCTATCTGGAATATAAACTAGATAGGAGAATATAAATAACTCTGATGGAGACTCTGCATGCTGCGGATCGTAACATGGAATGAAACTCACGGTAAAGTTCCCGCAATGGCCGCGCCTTTGCGCCCAGAAGACCACCAGACATATATGTATCTGCATAATAAGTGCAACATGAGTAGGTAAATCAACGCATACCCAGTAAGTATCTAGCCTAACCCCGGAGAAGTAGTGATGAGGGGTCGACATCGATACTTACTAGTGGTCCAATAAATCATGTACAATAAGAAGTAAACGGATGTGAGGCAAAGTAAATAAACGAAATAAACAAGTATAAATAAATGGTACAATCCTCCTCTCGACAATAAACTCAATCTCTCAATTAGCAGTTACCTTATCAACCAGAGTATATATATATATATAATGGAACTCACCAGATAGGTCGTCACAATCCAAATCAGGAAAACTCGCAGATACACTGGTTTCTTGTCAAATATTACGCACGATTCCGTAAGAGTATTTTATAGAAATACCGAGGCATATGGCCCGATCCTATCATACTGTGTGCACTGTCGAGGGTCGAACGACACGAACTATAGATGCATCTATTACACTGCTGAGGTGAACGGCCCACTCCTATGAGAGTGTGGTACAAAATCCTGTCGAGGTGAACGGCCCGATCCTATTAGAATAAGAAGCTTTAAGGTGTGTGTGTGAGAGAGAGTGGGGTGTTGATTTAGAGTTATTGTAATTAAATTGAGAGAAGGGTTTGGGTGAGTTTGTGTGTGTAAATGGGTAGTTGGGTCGGGTTATATGGATTGGGTTAATTAAAAAAAACAAACAAAGAAAACGAAAAAAAAAATTATACCTGACCCACCAGCCCAGCGCCCCACGCTAGGCCTGGCGCTGGGGGGTTTTGATGAATCTGTAAACTGCGCCCCAGGCAGCGTGGGGCGCTGGCCTGGGCGCTCGTTCGCCAAATTTATTTTTTATAAACATCCATCAACCCGAGCGATCTATACATACATTATACATACCCCTTACCATTCCCGCCTCTGATTTCTATAAATACAAAGAAAACAAAAAAAAATAGTCTACTCTGACTAAAAGAAAACAAAAAAGCTAAGCTACGAAAGCATTAAAAATTGGGTTACCTCCCAACAAGCGCCTGATTTAACGCCGCGGCATGACTCAACATGTTTTTCAAGCATCAACCAAGTTCATCGAGGTCTTGTGACGTGCAATGTCACCACCCCAATAATGTTTTACTCGCTGCCCATTTACCAAGAAGGTACCACTTGAGCTCGTATCACGCAATTCCACTGCTCCATGGGGTTTTGATGAATCTGTAAACTGCGCCCCCAAAAGTCTATGTGTCCTTGATGCTATCACCTAGCCAATTCACATCCTTTATCCTTGAGCTCTTCCTCCCAATTAACAACTTCTTTATTTGCACTTGAAGTCTAATAGCCTTGTTTTGCAATTCTTTAGCTTGACATCTTGTTAAAGGCCATCTTTGAGATTCCAAAGCTTCATCATTGTCCTTGAATAGATTTGAGCTTCCTATGATGCTATCAACAAATGAGTCAAGAAAAGCTTGAAGACTCTATTCATAAGATCCATGAAATTTGTCGGGGCATTTGTTAGCCCAAAAGACATTACCAAAAATTCAAAGTGCCCATATCGGGTCTTGAAAGTTGTTCTCGGAATATCCTGCTCCCTGATCTTCAATTGGTGATATCAGGATCTTAAATCAATCTTGGAGAAATACTTAGCACCCTGCAATTGGTCAAATAAATCATCTATCCTTGGCAGTGGGTACTTATTCTTGATCGTGTCCTTGTTGAGCTGTCGATAGTCAATACACATTCTTAGTGACCCATCTTTCTTTCTTACAAAAAGGATCGGTGTGTCCCAAGGCGACACACTCGGCCGGATGAAACCCTTCTCTAACAAATCCTTCAATTGTTCCTTTAGCTCATTTAATTCCACTAGTGACATTATGTAGGGTGGAATAGATATAGGCTTCGTGCCTGGCATCACATCAATCCCAAAATCAATCTCCCTGTCTAGCAGGATCCTAGGGAGCTCATCCAGAAAGACCTCCGAAAATTCATTCACAACCGGCACAGACTCAAGTATAGGTGCCTTAGCATCAGTGTCTGTAACCTGGACCAAATGGTAGATACACCCTTTGTTAATCATCTTCATGGCCTTAAGGTAAGAAATAAACCTACCCTTTGGCACCACATCATCCCCCTTCCAATCAATCACTGACTCATTTGGAAATTCAAACCTAACGGTTCTGGTTCGATAGTCAAGTTTGGCAAAACATGAATAAAGCCAATCCATTCCCATTATTAAATCAAAATCAACCATCTCCAATTCAATAAGATCGACCATGGTGTCCCGACCACGTACCATGACAACACAATACCTATAAACCCGCGCATCAATAATAGACTCACAACCGGAGTAGATACAGCGAGCAGCTCATGGAGCTATTCCGGTTCTATCCCCAATTCCATAGCAACATAGGGAGTGACATAGGACAAAGTGGAACCGGGATCAATAAGAGCATACACATCATGAGATTGGACAGTCAATATACCTGTAAAAATATATGGAGAAGCCTCTAAACTCTAGCGACCCCTCATAGCATAGAAACGGTTGGGTCTTCCCGAACTCTGTGCGCCACCCCTAGCTACACCATACCCTGCAGTTACTGGGGTGCCTCGAGCTGGAGGAGGTGCTACGAATGTAGTAGCTGTAGAACTAGCTGGCTGTGTTGTACCCCTGTCCATGCTCTGGTGAGACGAACGTCAATCCCTCTAAATGTGACAACACATACCATACCCGTAACATATGGGCTGGTCCACGAAGCAGTCCTCAAAGTGCATCTTCCCACACCAAGGGCATGGGGCCTCCACTGCTGCTGAAACCTCTCACCAAACCAACCCCCTTGTTGCACTGGCTGGGCCGAAAACGGCTCCCCTGTTGTTAACTAGGCGCCAATGGCAATGCACTGACTGAAGACTGAGCAAAAGACTGGGATGGACCTGATGACCCTCCCCTGAATGCTGACCTACCACCACCACCAATACCACCAGAAGAACCACCAAAGTTGCCCGCGGACCGGGTCTTGCTGCTACTCTGACGCTCCACTCTATTCTTCAATTTGCGGGTCTCTGTGGCTTGAGCAAATGCCATCATCTTACCATAGTTCATATCAGAATTCAAGGCGGTTGTAGCAGCCTCATTAATAACCAAGGGGCTAAGGCCCTGCACAAACCAGCGCACTCTAGCCTCCATAGTGGGCAACATGAAGATGGAATATTTGGACAGGTGCGCGAATCTCATATGATACTCCCACACACTCATGCTACCTTGTTTCAGGCTCTCAAACTCGGTGGCATGGGCTGCCTTAGTCTCGGCAGGCAATAAATGATCAATGAAATCATCGACAAACTTACTCCACTTCGCCGGAGGGCTTCCCTCCTCACAGGAGTCCTCCCGCATTTCAAACCAAGAATAGGCCACCCCATTGCATGCTTAGTTTAATTCCTGATGACTAGAATGATATGTTTGACTCTATGGTTTGAGCCATGTTCCCTGCCTAATTCTGAACTTCTAACGACCAATTGGTATTATTAGTATGCTGTAACTTGTTTAATATACCTTTAATCAGAATGTTGTATGTTCTTATGACTATGGTTATCACCCTATGAACTTCTGCTATGTCCAACCCATACCCTTAATTACTGGTGATCTTTTGAAACTAATCTCTTTTGATTTAGTACCCTCCATGATACATGATCCTGTTTGTGTAATATTGTTAAAACCTAGGTTAGCATGATCTGAGCCCTTTAGTCTTAATTCAGTCGCAATAGCCTAATACCATTGCATGTTAACTTGTCCCCCAGGCTCCTTGTTCCTTGTCATAATCCACCTTGTCCAGTGTGTTAATTTGTTTTTCTTTGGAATTCATTATGTGATCATCTTACAAGCTAGCAAATTCTTTCAAAGCTTATTACCCTACTACTATTTTTATGGGTTGTTTCTTGTTTAATTCTGGGGCTGGCTGAAAGCCAAAGCCCTCCCCTAAGTGTCCTCTGTCAACCTCCCTAGTGTGAGCACTGCCATGGGTTCTTGAAGCCCTTGGGAACTCTGACACACTAGGGCCTAGGTTTCTCTGCCACTTTTCCCTAATTGCTCAAACTCTGCCGCTCTTCTAACCCACTGGATTAAACCAGTTGATTTGTGTAAACGGTTATACTTGTAAAACTTTTGTTCAAACTATGGTTGCTGGATGTGGTTTGTTTTGTGTAAAATGGAGATTGGTTCTGGGTTGTCGTGAAACTGTATGGACATGAGAACGAAGGCCTGGCCAGGCTGGGTACATTTTGGGCCTGCTGTAGGCCCACTATAGCTATTCTATAATTCTGTAATTTATTTCACTCATTGGGCCTGTAATAATGTTGTAATAACAATTGGGGTGTTAGTAAAATTGGGAAAATGGGTTAACTCTAATTTTTGCATGAACGGGTAGAAATCCTGCCTATAGGTGTTAATTTGCTTAAACATATTCTGCTCCTATGTGTTGTTAGATAACCTGCCTATAGGAACCGAGTGCTTAATTTGTCTTACATATTCTGCTCCTATATGTTTTGTTAGACATCATGCCTATAGAAAATAAAAAGACAAATCTCCCAATTTGCATAATTGCAGCATATTCATTAGATACCAATATTCATCTAGAAATCATGCCTATAGGATTTTGATTGGTTAATTCGTTGTTGTTATAATTGCTCACTTAGGAGACATGCCTATAGTTGTTAAGTATAAAAATCAATTTCAATCGTTAATCGTTACAAATCCTTCCTATAGGGTAATACCACTCGCCTTAATGTGTTAATATTGAACTTTCAACATTGTGTCATTGTCACTATTAGAAAGTATTCCTATCGGATCCAACTAAGCAATTCTTAATATTCTCCTGCAATTATCATTGATAATTACTGCATAGATCACCTAGATATCATGCCTATAGGTTAACCTCTTAAAACCTATAATTAGTAGGCAACTGCGTAGTCACTCACTCTAAAATGGCATCTTGCTCTGAAACTGCCTGCACGCTTGATTCCCAAGGTCACATAGAAACCATGTTTATAGGGATTAATAGCTTTAACTTGTCTCAATTCTGAAACTATCAAACGCCTAATTCTTTTGCGTGCATTTGTTGTCTAAGTGTGGAGGCTAACTCGAGCCCTTAATTGTCTTCACATGAAGTCCAACTTGTTTTGTATGTCGCCTAATTTTATCATTCTGAACAATCTAAGTTAAGTCTAGAACCACCCAAAATAGAGGTCCAAATGCCTCCTGGACCACAGGCACGGGACGGGTAGTGCACGCATAAGGGACGGTTTCGAATCAACTAGTGTGCTTTAGGTAAAAACCTAAAGATAGTAATCGGGTAGCAGGAGATGATAGTCTGTGCCCGCTGAATAATATGAGTAACACCCCACCTCGAGGGAGTTACGAAGTATTATTTATGTTGCACGGGATGATCCTTTAGGCTAAAAAACTTAGGACCCCCCCATCTCCCCAATCTTGTCTTAAAGTCAATTATTTGTGTTTATTTGTAGACTTTTGATAATAATTGCCCAAACTTCTTGTCTTTCCCTCTTGTTTTTGACTAATTCATATAATTCGAGTTCGGCCGGGACCCACTGTTGTGGACCTCGAGGAATGCCTAACACCTTCTCCTCGAGGTAATTTGAGCCCTTACCCGATCTTTGGTGATGCAAACTGGTTAAACCAGAGGTATGTGCAAATAGGTTCCCTAACGCACCTTAAAAGCCGTTAAGTGGCGACTCTTCTCTTTTAATACCTATCCTTCATTTAAAAGAGTTGTCAGGTTTCGAAACCCGATTTCGCGAGAAAGAAGGGGCGCGACAAGGATATTCATTAGAATTTTAATAAGCATTGAGCGAGTAGTTAAATTATTTTGTCGAATAAAATTGTAGTAAAAAATTACAGATTTAAAAGGTTTGTTGTACCTCTCAAAAAATGTTTTTAAGAAAAGTGTTACAGGTTTTTTTATTGTTGAGGAAAAGTAATTTTATTAATGAATGTTTGTGGATATAATTCTATTTGTTCCCTTGATTCTTTTCTCACAGAAAACGTATTATTTAAAGTTTAAACGTAGGATGATGCTGACTTTCTTAGATGTATTTGATCTCCATGAAAAGGAAAAAGGCCTCTTAACCACTTCAAATTTAAAAATAAATATGATTTTATGTTTTGATCTCTTTGTAAACATCCTTTTTTAGTTATTGAAATAAACATTATAAAACGTTATTGTGTCTAAATAGGTTTCATCGTCGTGGCAAATACGGTAAAGTTCTTAATAAATCAATTAATATAATAAAATTTGTCCTTTTCCTTGTTTCTTTACGTTCAACATCTCTTCCATTTACTTCCTTGGAAATTTCAATTTAGTAGATAGGAGGCCAACTCCACTCCCTTCATCTTTATAGCACGCATAACTCGGAGGGTCTTGTGCATCTCGTCAATAAAATCCTGGGGGTCCTCCTTAGGATCAATACTTATGAACACCGGAGGGTCCAACTAGAGAAATCTGTTCATCCCGGAACTAGCAGAATCCCATGGCTGACTAGAAGAAGTGGGTGCAACATTTGATCTCTGGGCCTGGGAAGCCACTATCTGAGCCAATATATGTATGGCTCCCCTACGATCCCTATCAGATACACCGGGACTGGAAGCTGGGGCTGGAGGTGGAACTTGAAAATCAGTTGGAGGGATCGTAGCACCCTCAGTAAGTGCAGGAACTGGTGTGGTATGATCAGTTGTAGTGGAATCGGGTAGCGTAGTAGTCGGGGGAATGTTCTCATCAATCGAGTGTTCACCCGCATCATCATGTAAAGGATCAACTGCCACTCTTGGGGTGGCATTGGCTCCTTGGCCAGTTCTTGCTTTCTTCCTAGGTGCCATATACTGAAAATTAGAGCAATGCACGAGTTAAAGGAAGGAACAATCTTACAATCAGCTTTATCGCACGATCTAGAACATCAAAGAAGGGTATTATTCCTAAATGCCCATGTAGCCTTCTAATTATAGATGTGGTCGACAACACGCCGATAAGAAGGACTCTACTAGACACGACTCCAAGACATTCTAGGACACTTTCAAACCTTTGGCTCTGATACTAAGTTTGTCACGCCTCGACCTCGGGGAGCAAGACCGGCACTCAACAGATTTACCCCGGTCAAACAAGCTTGCACAGTGTCTTCTACCCAACTTTCCCATGAATAAAAAGAAGAATACATTTCATTAATTAGATAATAATAGGTCGTGTGAATGCCACCAGTTCATTTCCATTAGTTACGTGATTAACATGTCTCCAAAATAGTACAATCACCACCATGTGTGCGACATGGCATTCGATCACGACCCGATCGGCTAGGCCGTCTCACCACAATGCCGTGTGGATCGACATCATCCTTTTCTATCAATCAATATCATCCAAATTAAGGGGAATAATTTTATCACATCAATCTCATCCCAAATAAGAGGAATGATCACAATCCACTCCTACACTGGCACGTGTAGTTTCGGGGTTAGGTTATTTCAACCTACCCTTCCTCGGTGACTATCGATAATCACAAAAATATTTTTTTTGTTTTTCCACACAAATGTAACATAGGTACAAATGTATTTACCTCATTATCTTTCACATTGTATGAATCTCGACTAGTAGTTTCAACCAATAACAACAACAGTATTCCCTTGGCTCTTTTGGTCATTCACAAGATTCTTTATTCAAGGCACGGTGGCCGTATTTGATATTCCACACTTTCATTTCTTCCCTCTCTTGTATCATCATCATAAATATCAATATATATAATATTTCAGAAATTACAACTTTAAGTTAATGAGAAATGAAGAATTTAAGCACAACATATTGCTTTCCAATAATGGAGTAAAATGATTGGCAATCGATGCGCAAGTTAAAATCTTAAACAAGTAATACACCATTTATTCTTGAAATCCTTTTCCCCAAAAAGGGTAATACACAATTTCCACTCACGAATATGTAAAAACGCAAAAAAATATTGAAAATACTCACAAAGCATAGCATTAGTTAAAACAACCACATCTGGGCATGACTTGAGTACATAAGCTTTTAGGCAAATCTATTTTTCGAAGTCAATTCGGAATAGTTGAATCAAGGCTTATTTCATAACCTTTCTCACATCATTTCATTTCATTGGCACCATTGGCCACAAGTATAATTTTTGTTATTGGCACATTGGCCACACTTGATACCTCCAACTCACTTCTTTCAGTTTCGAGTATCTCTATACATTATCAACAACAAGTCATTTCCAATCAAGACTTTAGGTAAACATATGAGCAATTAAAAGTCTTAAGCCTATTGAGTTTTTCTCACACAATTTGGCATACTAACTTTCATTTGGAACACGACTCAAAGCCATAATATTTTAATGCATAACACATACTTTGAACATATATCTTTCAACATAAGGCTCATTCAGAATAGTCAAGTTTATAAGGAATAAATCAGAACATAGGAATTAGGAACTTGAGCCAACTATAATTGAAACATACGGGAACATCATGAAATTCAATTCTAAGAGAGTAGTTTAGCCAACATACCTCGCTTTGAGCTTTCCTTAAATTACTACAACATTCTAGAAATTCTAGCAATCCCAATCTATTTTGAGGCATAACCAAATTAAACACAAATTAGGAAGGTATTCATGGTTTTAGCTCATTTGAGAATTTTATCAAACACTAGGTGTTCAAATTTGGCTACAAGGTTCTTCTACAAGATTTCCTTTATTCCACAACCTAATCTTTACTTATTTGAGCTCAACAATCTTCCCAAAAACCTTATTGGTATATGCATGTATAAATAATACTCTCATACTCAAGAATCATACTCCTAATCAACCATCTTCTACCCAAATTCGAAATTGAAAACTAGGGTATGGAACCTTACCTCTTAAATGAAGAACTTTTGAGATTTCCTTGTTGGATTTCAAAGCTTGGACAAGATCTTGATGAATAAAGCACTTGAGCTTCTTCCTCTCTCTATAACACTCTCACTTCTCTCTAAAATCATTAGATAATTGCCCCAAAATAATCCCCAAATCCTATTTATCAAAATGGGGTCGGGTTATGAAAATAGGAAAATGGGCCTTCCGAAATTAGGTATGCGGTCGTACAATGGGTATGCGGATTGCACAATGGACCGCAAAATTGATGCCCATAGCTGGGCTGCACTGGCCAGGTTTGCGACCATTTTGCGATCGCATAATGATTCTGCGGTCGCACATCTGACCGCAGAATCACATTCTTCCAGCCTTTGGTAATTTGGTCATAACTTCTTGTAGGAGTGTCCAAATGACAAACGGTTTGAAGAGTTAGAAACTAGACTCGAAGAACTTTCATTTTATAGGTAGATTTTCACATAACTCCTTATATAAATGTATATATGCTCGTCCAAAATTTGGTTTTGTGCGTACCCATTTGAAACTTTAGTCTACTATGAAATTTCCAATTTTTCTTGGACTTAGGGCTCTCCTTAGACCCTACGTCACTTATAATATGCATCGTACACTTATTATCATATGCAATTGCTATCCATCACATTAATAGTCCTTGTCTGTACACAAAATAATATAATTAGCACACATTAACTTTCTTAATAGCGCTTAAGTACTTCAAAATTTTCCGGGGTGTTACAAGCCACTTCGATCTATTTAGTGATATAGAAAAATTGAACACAAAATAGGAAGGAGTTCATGGTTCCATCTCACTTGAACATTTTATCAAACACTAGGTGTGCATTAAGGTTTCAAGGTCCTCCTATAGTAGGTTCTTTCATCCCATTACCAAAAGTGTACCCAAATGAGCTCAACAATCTGCCCACTACCCTTGATGGTACATGCATGTAAAATAAACAACTCCCAAAACCAAGAATGGCTTGGCTTATTACCTAATTTCAGCTAAAATCACCAAATTGAGGGCTATGGAGTAGAACCTTACCTCTAAGATGAAGATCTATTGAATTCTTCTTGTAAATTCTTCAACCTTGAGCAAGAATTAATGAATGATAAGCTTAGGGACTTCTCCTTTCACTCTATACCACTCCCTCTCTATAGAAATATATGTTTTAAACTTCTAAAAAGATCCCTAAGGCTGTTTTATAAGAATCGAATCAGGTTAAAAAATTAGAAAAAAATAAAGCCCTGATGTAGATCTGCGGTCGCATATGCGATCTCATAACGCTTCTGCGGTCCGTAAAATGGGCCACATAATGGCCCTCTGGAACTGGACACCCCTGCCTCACTCTGCGATCGGTATGCGGTTCGCAAACCTATTCTGCGGTCTTATAGTGTGCCGAAAACCTTTCCTCTGATATTGTTTGTACTCGATCTGCAAGGGGTTATGCGGCCAACAAAATGATTATGCGACCGCATAATGGTCCAAAACTTTTGCCCAAATTTTTGCCTCGGTCTATGGTAGATATGCAGTCCGCAGATCAGTTCTGCGACAGCATAATGGACCGAAGAATCCCTACAAGCGTCAACATATAAGCCTACTTCGGCACCACGAAATCCTGGGTTTTAGGTAAGATTTTTGCGGGGCCTTACAAAAATATAGTTGGACGTTGATTAGAATCATTTCCCTCTCCAAATCGCCTCCTACCGAATCTAGGGTTCTAAAATGAGAGATAATGATATAAACTCCTGACTTATAGCCCTCTTGTTTAGTTGCAGATGTCGCAATTGTGAAGAAATACTGGCAATTGTGGCTACTGACACACTGAGGAGATGTCGTAATTGCGATACAAACTTCGCAAATGCGAAGTCTATCCTCCTCGCAAATGCTAGAAAATAGTCGCAAATGCGAACTAGCCTACCCAAGACAAGACATCACAAATGCAAACAAGGTATCATAATTGTAATACCCGAGCCTCCCCTGCCAACCTCTTCTCATTCCAAAATCATTATGTAGCACGTCCGAAACTCACCCGAGCCCTCAGGGCTCCAAACCAAACATCCACACATATATAAAAACATCATACAAACTCGCTCGCATAATCAAAATACAAAAATAACATCTAGAACTATGAATCGGACATTAAAATGCATGAATGTTAAAGAAAAGTTCATGAACCACTAGAATTGCAGCCAAGCGTCCGAACCCTACCAAATCTGGTCCAAATGACACCAATTTTTGCACACAAGTTCTAAATAGTATAACAGACCTATTCCAAGTCCCTAAACCAAATTCTAACCCCGATAGCCAAAAGTCAACCTACGACCAAACTTGGGAAATCTTCTAAACCTCAAATTGCGAACTTCCGGCAAAACAACACAAATCAACATACGGACCTCGGAATCCGATTCCAAGAATACGCCAAAGTGAAAATTCACTATACGAACCTACCGGGGCCATAAAAATACCGTTCTAGGATTATTTTTGCAAAAGTTAAAGTTTGGTTAACATTTCAAAATTAGGCTTCTAAGCCAAGAACCAAAGGGTCCAAATCAACCTGAAACCTTCCCGGAACAAAACCAATCAACCTCGTAAGTCAAAAAGCCAAACTTACACATGTGTGAAGTATAAAAGCGGAATAAGGCGCAATACACAAGACAACTAGTCAGGTCATTACAGCAATATTTGCATATTATTATCATTGGATGAGTGAATATGAGGATTAAAGTACGGAGGGTGATGTCGTGCACTTGATTGCTTTGTTATCATTTATTATATCATGTGAGGATTAGAGTAAAGCAAGAAGAATGATGACGTACCATTTCATTTATCATATATTTCTTATATGTTGAGGATGAGAGTAAAAGAACGATGGGTGATGCAATGCATTGCATTTATAGTTTTACATGGTGAGAATGAGAGTAAAAGCACGAAAGGTCATGTCGTGCCATTGTTGGTTTCATTGCTTTATTATATTTCCACATTTGTGATTATTTGGTTGCACTTTTGTTTATTTCGGAAGAAGGCTGCTTGGTGATTTTGCACTTGCTGTCCTTATCTTAGTTCAACTTTACATGTTCCCTCCCCGATATTATTTTAAATTCTCTACTTGTTATTTTTGTTGCTTTATGTATATATTTGTATATGATTTTAGTAGGTGTCTTGTCATAACCTCGCCACTACCTCCATAACGACCTGACCAGTTATTTTGAGCTCTAACACGTCGTTCAGTGGTTCAGGCCTTGAGTAGGTTCACTTCATGTATTATAACTTGTACGTGTGGTAATATTCAATTTTCGAGAAGTTCGAAGTTGATTTGGAAGGAAAAGTCTCAATGCGGAAGCTTTAAATTGAAAGAGTTGATCAAGGTTTGACTTTTGAGTGAACGACCTAAGAAAATTTGAAGTTTCCAATAGGTTCGTATGATGATTTTGGACTTGAGCGTATGCTCGGGTTAAGTATCGGATGGTCCGGGAGGATTTCAGAGGCTTATTATGGAAAGATGGAATTTTGAAGGTTTCAGAATTTCCTAAGTTCGAGTTCAAGTGGACTTTGGTGTTATTGATGTATGTTTGTGATTCTGAGCCTTGGAATAGGTTCGTATTGTAATTTGTGACTTGTACGCAAAATTTGGCATCATTCTGAAAAATGTAAGTGTGATTCGAATGCGTTCGACGAAGGATGAAGGTTTAAAAGTTAAGGGAGTTTAAGAAATTGAGTTTGATCATTAATTCTTGGTTTCGATGTTGTAATTTATGTTCCTAGCCCTTGAAAAAGTTTACATAGGGCATATAAACTTGTTAGAATGATTGGACGGGGTTTCTCTGACCTTGGGTGAGTTTTGGGGTAGTTTCGTACCACCTTTAGGCCCTTTTGGACTTTTGTTATCTGATGCCAGGGGTTCTCTTTGCGATCATGGAGTTCTGGTTCGCAGTGGCGAAGAGCAAAGTGCATTCCAGACCTTGTCAATCGAGATCATGGAGGAAAGGTCGCGATCGAGTTGAAAGAATTTCTGCTGTCAGTAGTCTGACTTCGGAAGATTATATCGTGCAATCTATAAAGAATTTGGGGATGATCCAAAAATTGAAGTTGTAGCCCTTTGAATCTAGTTTTCCGAAAATATATTCATTTGTCCTTTGGAATTTTATACAAAACGTTATGGCAATTATAGCAAAGGGTATCTGTGAAGAAGAAAGAACAATTTGTACATCGCGATTGCGAGATTTTGGTCGCGGTCGCGATGAATGAAATGATGCTGGAACTTTTGTTAACCACAATCGCATGCATAATGACCGCGCTCGCAAAGAAGGAGGCTTGACAGGTGTACTAAACATCTAATTTCAGGATTTTAAGCTTATTTCTTCACTTTTAAGTTCTTAGAGCACTTGTGGGGCGATTTGGGGTGATTCCTGAAGACCCTTTTTGCCATATATCATAAGGTAAGTTATTCCTACATGTTTCGAGTTAAATATATGGATTATATAGAGATTTTAACATGGAATTTAATAGAAATTGTGGAATTTTTTAATGAAAATATAGAAATGGTATTTTGGGATTTTAACCATGGAATTGGACATGGAATTATGAATAAATTATATATTTGAGTTCGTGGTGCTATGGGTAATGTATATCTTTGAAAAAATTTTGAATCCGGGCACGTGGGCCCGAGGTTGACTTTGTTGACTTTTGGAGCGAAGATGGGAATTGTTATAAATTGATTAATTATGAGTATTGGAGTATATTTTTATTGGTTTGCAAGTTGTTTGACTAGTTTCGGATCGATGGGCATCGACTTGAGATGTCAGAGAGGCGTTGGAGCCGGTTATGGGATTTTGGAGCGAGGTAAGTCTCCTGTCTAACCTTGAGAGGGGGAATTTACCCTGTAGGTGTTATATTTGCTATGTGCTACATATTGTGGGGGCAACACACGTATGAAGTGACGAGTGTCCATGCGTATGCTAGAATTCATGATTAGGTTCTTGTATACTTAGACTCACGCCATGCTTTAATTATAATATTAGAGTTATTTTTGCATGTGTAATTGTTTTAATATGCATTTTGCCTGAGACTAGACTTTGTATTCCATTTGAGGAGGTATCCGGTATTTGAGGACTTTGTGTTCATTGTTCAGTCATAGACTGTAATTGCTTTAATATGCATTTTGCCTGAGACTACATTACTATATTTGATTTATTGAACCACTAGTAAGTGTCACTTTTTACCCCTCGACACTACTTCTTCGGGGTTAGGCTAGATACTTACTGGGTACGCATTCATTTACATACTCATGCTACACTTTTGCACTTATTGTGTAGGTATATCTCTGATGTTCATTTGGGCGTAGGGGCACAACTATTGAGGGGACTTTAAGGTGAGCTGCATCCCATGATATGATCCGCAACACACGGAGTCTCCATCATGTTAATTTATGTTATCCTGTCTATTTTACATTCTAGAGAGATGTTGCATTACTACCTTACTTCTTAGTGATTCTCATGTACTTGTTATACCGGATTTTGGGATATTCTAATAGATGTTAATTGTTTTGCATTAATACTGTCACCTTTTATTTAATATCTTATTAAAATCGCATGTATCTATGATTTTAAATACATTAGATTCTTTATTAAATGGAACTTATGATTTATAAAGTAATAAAATGAATAGTTACTTAGATGGTTCACCGTTGGCTTGTCTAACATCATCGTTGGGTGCCATCACGGCCTACAGTGGGTTTTGGGTCGTGACAGTTTGGTATCAGAGCTCTAGGTTCACTTAGGTCTCACGAGTCATGAGCAAGTCTAGTAGAGTCTTGTGGATTGGTACAGAGACGTCTTTGCTTATCTTCGAGAGGCTATAAGGCTGTTAGGAGAACTTTCCTTCTTGATTCCTCCTCGTACAGGTTGATTCCATTGAAGCTTATGTCTTCATTTCCTTCCTACCTATTTTTATACGATGTTGAGCACTTGCATCAATTGGGCATAGAGGAGTTGTAGTGGTGCTGCAGATGTTGTGCTGGATGTTTTTTTTCTATGCATTTGGGTGGACTATTATCATCACCTTATGGAGGGGTGTTCTGTCGTTTTAGCCCAGTGTTAGCGTTTCCTACGAATTTGAGGCTATACACGGCGTAGTATGATGTTCCTGTGTTATTACCACACAGTGCTGGTGTAAATAGTAGGATGCTTAACTATGTGTCGCGGCAATGAATGACTTGAGAGGAGAAGTATTCGGTTCATGGTTTAGAGATTCAGCATTTTATCCTAGCGGAAGAGAGGCAATTGGTCTTTGGGAGTAGCGAGATCGGATATTTTCGAATTTGGTGGAAATTCTCATTTGTGATGTGGTGTCGGCATATTGTTTGAACACATTAAGGCTCGCCGGTATTATGGTCTTCAATGATTTGCCTTCGGGGTAAGGTGTTGTGAAATGGTGCCTAAGAAGCGGTTGTCAAAGATGACGGTGTGTAGCGATTTCAGATTCGAATCAGTGTTTCTAATGTTGATAGCCCGAGAAAGATGATATTCAAGGAGGCTTATAGCTGGTAGCAATTTATTAGTTTGGGTGCTACAGAGATGGATTATCATTTGAGGAAGTATTTGGGCAGCGAAGGATAAGGAAGGACATGGTGGGAGGTGCCTCGCGGAGGTTGAATTACTAGAGGTGAGTAGTTCGCTTCGGAAGATGGTTAACTGAGAGTGAAAATGTTAGCGTATCACCACACGCTCTTCATTACCGGCCATCTGTATTGGCTGTGGTTGACCTATGATGTCCAACTCTCTTTCTATTCTAGTTCTAGTTTCGACTTCCTTCCTCACTCTGTGAAGTGTTCGTTCAATTTCAGGATCAAGAGGAAGGAGGTTGTTTGCGCTTCAACTCCTCCGCATTCAAAAGACGAGCATGCGTTAACACAAACAAGGCAAACTGAAAATTAAAACATGAACAAATAATTAATAAAAGCTAAACTCAGTCAAGTAGCTAATTTCTAAGTCCCCGGCAACGGCGCCAAAAACTTGCTGCGACCAAAAACACTCACGCAAGTATACGTGATCGTCAAGTAATAGAGTAGTGAGTAGAGTATCATTCCCACGAAGACTTATGATTAACTTTTGACTGATTCAAACTCAATTAACTTATCGATTCAAGAGATTTCTCACAAAATATAGAAGTGAGTAATTTACTACCTAAAACTATCGAGCAACGAATTAACTAGAAATCAACCAAAATAATTAAGCAATTTCGGATAACAATGAGTAGGAGAGGATATTACAGGGTCACAGGTTAGATAACAATCGTGTTGCGTTCTTCGCTTAAAATGACTAATTGATTTATTTGGGTTGTTCATTGACAGGGTTGATATTATTCATAAGAATCTGTCGAGTTCTTACTCGCCTATTCAAGCTAACTTAATGCCTATATATCTATAGAATTAAGATTAAAAATAATGCATTTACACTTCCTGTATTTCAACCAAGCATGACAATTAGGTATATTTCGATCCTAACTGCGAATCTGTTCCCCGATGCCCGGGTTCAAGAACTTGCCCTATTTAATTCTATATGCAATCTAGAATTCCCACTTTCGAGTTCAACTCTGGATTCGTAGATAGTATTTCACTATTAGCTACTTAGCAAAATAGATAAAAAGCGAATTAAATAAACAACCCAATATAATAAACTTCAAACTCGTCAATTTAAACTTCAAACGTCAACATTCATGTAGCCCCCATGACCCCAGAATAATAGGGCTCTTAGCCACGTATGCTCATGGTAACAATCTCAAGTAATTCCCAAGAATGCATAAAAATAAATAAAAGAAGGAACAAGGAAGAACTCTAGACGAATTCTGTGGGTTCCAATATGTTTGTTGACCGAAAAGAAGTGTTTTTGGCTTATATATTGCGTACAAAAGTCATGGGCCAAAGTTCTCCTACTCCTAATACGACTCAGCTTCATGGATTGATGCTGGGGTAGATGCTTCGCATCCACCTCGTCATCAAATTCTTCAGCTTCGCATGCTAGGGTGGATGCTTTGCAACCACCCTATGTTCCTCCATCTCAGTTGTGCCCAGGTGCGGATGCTATGGTCGGACTTCACTGCCAAGGTTACACAATATATAATTTTTTCTTAGGTTGGATGCGACGCATCCAACCTCTCCTCCTCTAGCTATAGCACCTTTCCTTCATGTTTTTGCACTCCAAACACCCTAAATCATCACACACAACTCAATTAGTCATAAATCCAATAATTAAACTATGTTGGGCATTTTAAAGATCAAATAACATCAAAAAGCAGTTAAAACATGAGTAAGGTAACATTATAGCATATGAAAATATGCCCAACATCACTACCCCACACTTAAACCTTTGTTCGTCCTCGAACAAAGTAGAATCAACCCACAACCGATCGAACAAAATTAAGCTTATTGCTATCAAGCCACACATTTCAATTAAGCTTAAGCACCCATGACTTTGGTTGATACCAACAATTAGCCTCTTGCATATGCATTCTTGGACGTTCTTATCCATTTTAATAACATGTCAAGCATGCTATTGAACAGTTCAAACCAATCAAATAGCAAATTTAGGACATCTCAACCTCAGAAACTGACTCCTTAGCATAACCCCTTTCATGCCAACTTACTCACTCTGACTGAAAAGCTTAATAAAGTCGCCTATCCATCATGAAACATGTTCCCTCACCACAAAACAGAGGAAGATATTCCACATACTCAAATAAAATTTGAACATAATTTAAGGACTTCAAACAATAGAAGAATTCTCTCACTCTCTCAAAGAAGTTCACATGCGCACAAAAGGTACCATATGCTTTCCCTTATTGTAAATCTCTACTAATGTAAGCCTGCTCGATCTAAAATCAATTAGGACTTTTCATGGTTGTAATATGGGCTAAGGGACATAGAGAATATATTTAAGAATAGCGGTTCACCCTCCTAAACACTTTAACACATCACATAATCAACTTTAAGCGCAAATTCTTCAATCCCATCTTACATTTTTCAACTAAAATCACTCTCAACAAGGTTCCCTTTTTTTTCATTAAGCACTACTTTAATTTCACTAGTAAGAACAAAATGTCAATTTATTCTCTTGTTTCTTTTTTTTTTAGTTTTCTTTTTTTCTCCAGATTTTTCTTTCTTTCTACACTTCTACACTTCTCACTAATGGTGTATTATTTTACCGAATAAGTGTACCCTTCTTCTTTTCATTGGTTCCACTCAAAAGTAGCCCAAATCCCCTCTTTACTTTATTTAGCGCTCATTTCACAATTAAAGTGCTCTAAGAGGTAAAAGAATCAAAAGTCTCAATTAAGAATAAAAGGGTATAGGCTTGTAATGTGGGTGCCAAATAAAAAGGTCTACAGGCTCAAAATGGCTTACTAGGGATGATTTTAATTATGGTAGCATTATAGTTCGGAAGGATCAAAGAAGGCCTAAAATCATATTTCAAACCGAGCAAAACCTAGGATTTCGCTTCAACTCACATACCGGGCAAGTTCTAGATACAAATGTACTACACGAGACTTATACAAAAATCTCACCACACATTGGCATATGATTCTTATAGGATGGCTATATTTCAACTTTCAATCAAAGCAAGTATTGAGTTAAGCCCCAATTTTAATGCACACAGCACAACAATTAGCACAGGAGTCAAGTCAATGAGCCTAAGCGTCACAAAAAATATATTCAAATTTTCAAGGAAAAAATAGTTCTCACAAACTCATGGAGAAAGTTATAATCCACATGCTCAGGTCTAACTCTGTTAGTATCAAACAAGTCACAGAATGTGCTGAATTTAGTTTGAGTCTTTACATCCTACACTACTCTAAAAAAGAAACACTAGTACCCGGTGTCATGCCCCTTTTTCTCGTAAAATCAGGTTTCGACATTGACAACTCTTTTAAAGGAAGGGTTATTCAAAAGAGAGAGTCGCCACCTAACGGATTAAGGTGTGTTAGGGCACCTATTTGCAAATGACTCGGGTTTACTAGTTTGCATCACTAAAGATCGGGTAAGGGCTCAAATTACCTCGAGGAGAAGGTGTTAGGCACTCCTCGAGGTCCACAACGGTGGGTCCCGGCTGAACTCGAATTATGTGAATTAGTCTAAGAGAAAAGATAGTGTGACCACTCGAGCGGACAAGCACATCAATACTTGTCTACAACTCATTCTCAGCTATCTACATATAACTCCCAGTAGTGGACAATAAAGGATCAAATCTATTCATAAGCAGATTCTGCAGCAGTATACTCAGCATTGCCTCTGCAACATATAACATCAACAAAGCTAGAACATATCAACGCACTTTCTATACAACTGTCAACTACTAGCAACCAGGCAACTTTCAATACAACATACTGATTAGCACCTTCAAGGAACAGCTAAGCTGCATGTGTAAGGCTGCACACATGATCAGCCTCACACCAGATGATACAAAAACTATTGTTGCAATCTATTCTTAGTTAACACAGTATAGTATTTTTTCATTGTCCAGTAGTATTAGTGTGCATGCATGCTCAATCTAAAGATGAAATAACACTATATTGTTCTCATATTACAAGCAAGCAGTACTGTCTCTTTCTGTACTTATCAGCAGCAGGTACAACATCAAAGGTAGAAGCAAATGCTCAATGGAAGCTAATGTCTGAAGATAGCTAGATGTTAGTTGGTGTTTAATTTCCCAGTGGTATTAGCATGCTACCATGCTCAGCCTGGGGGTTGCTCAACAACTATCATCGACAACTCTTCAACATTACACTGGAATCAACAAAGGCTTTTTCAACATATATGGTTGTGAACAAGGGACTGCTGCTCGAGACATCAAACAACAAGAACATGGAAACTAAAAACCCATTTCTTCATCGACCTTCTGGAGAATATGTATCAACAATGCTGCTAAAAACTTCAGCCCTAAGTTCACAATGTCCAAGCTGATTCACGTTACAACTGCTGGATGTAAACATACCTTCTCCATTGGATTGTAACAAATAGCTCCTGGTGAGAGCTTTGTAGGTGCTACAACAAATTATTAGCAACTGGTGTGTGAACTCAGGGTCGTCGACAACAATTGGACATTTCAAAATTATAGATTTTTACTATTAATTTTCATTATGCTATTACTACATTATATTTAGTAGTGAAAGCCAGTGGATTTATTAGTAGTATTATTTGATTGTAGTTCACTTGAACATCTTATAACTTTTACCCTATTAGGGGTTTATTATATATAACAGCTAATAGGTGAATAACCTAGTAGAATATTTGTTAAAAAATAAAACAAAATATCGGGGGTGCTCTCAGGATTTGATCGACCCTGGAGTTGTATGTTTACACCTTCTTGTCATTGGCCTCAATTTTATTCTCGCCAGATTCCACCCGCTTTGTTAATGCTTCAAGCATTCTTTTTATCTTGGGGTTAACCCCGGGCTCGGATTCACCCGGTCTCTCGGTGGTTTGTTTGTTTCTTCGGGTGCTTTCCAGGTATTGTTCGGGCTCGACCCTGCTGGGGGCGTGGCCCTTCATGTAGTTGCGCTATTGCCGCCTGTTAAGCCTGCAATATTTCAAAGATTAGTCGCAGGCTCGCCCCTTCACCTTCGCCTTCGGGCGCTTCCCGAGCTATCGCTCGAGGTCTCTACGAATGCTGTTTTTGGGAGCAGTTGGCAGATTAAAGTCGATGGCCACATGTGAGTTAGCATCGACCCGATCGGCAACTAGGACTCTGTTGGGATCAGCAGGAGGTACCTCGTTGCTAGGCACCAGATTATTGTTTTCGCCAAGATGGCTAGACTCAGCGTCAACGTTTAATGGAAATTAGAAAAATATATCATACCACCTAAAAGTTTATGACTTCTTATTCCTTAGTTTTATCATCTTTGAGGACATTCATAAGGCTAAGCAAAAAATATCTTACCTACATATTTGTGAAATCAAACGAATTATTCTCTTATACAAAGAACATAAAAATATCATGTTTTATGCAAGAGGGGGTCGTACATGCATTCAAAAGTTACTGCTTTCTAACAGAGACATGGTGTACCATGTACAAGTAGCTTCCAAATGTCATTTTCTCTGTTGAAAGTATTGTGCATCTGATTGGTGAAGATAAGTGCTAAGCTGGATAGTTTGTTATTACATATTTTATTAGAAGATCACTATTAAGTTTGTAGTCCTCCTATATAACGAGGCCAACTTAAATAGGATTGTATAAAGTTATTTGCCTGTGGTGGTGTAAATTGTTCTATATCCACTACTCACTGAAACATATAAGAAATTACTCTGAATGTCAAATGGCTATTGATTTCGATTTGTCCTCTCATCCATTGTCTTCTGCCCTGGTAGTACTACTTTTTCATTGTCAATAGTGTTGTGCTTTTGCTTGGTGAAAATATGCTCATTTGAGTTTGCACTTGTATAATATTGGTTTCTATCTAACTTTTAATTTAATTTTATATTTGTAGGAAAATTCTGGAGATGGAATTGAAAATGGTGGACTAGATCAAATTGATTTATCGGAAGCTAATGACGAAGAGTTGTAGACCATTATGATGTTTATGATATAATATGAATATATATGATTTTATAAGGTTAATGGTTGGCAGGAACCTTGAAACAATTGGTTTTATTATTTGATGTAGTATATGAAATATTCCTTCTTCAAAGTTCATTGCAAGTATATTCATTTGAAACAAATTTTGTTATTTAATAGTTAATGTAGTATTTGAGATCTCCATACTAAAGTTCAAATTTATGAAATAAATGTGATTATAGCATATATGAAAAAATATAATTTTTAAACATAAAATTGATTCATGCATAAAGGTTAAAATATGTATGATAATGCTACGCTTCTAAAGTGTGGCAGTTGGGTATAGTATTAAAGATCACGTTTTACAAACGTTGCTATTGGAGCAACGCTTGGAAAGGGTTGCTTATAAGGTGACAATGAGCACGCTTAAAAACTGTAGCTATAGGACATAAAAAGCATGGCTATTGTATGCCGTGGCCCTTGCCTCACGAAAAGCTTTGCTTTAGGGCAAAGGTTACGCTGGCTTAGGCCACCCCTGAAAAACGTTCCTTTAGATAAAAAAGCGTGGCCTTTAATCAAAGCCAACACTTTCTAAAGCTGAGGCCATACTTTTTGAATGCGGTTAAAGGCCTAAAATGTTGTAGTATTTAAAACATACTCTATATTATTACCAAAGATGAAGCTAACATAATGAAAGAATAAATATATGAAAACAGTGTGGCCAAAACCCTTCTTCTTCGAGCTTGTGACCTCTTCAAGATGTAGCTCAATACAAACATGATAAGTCGCCTTGTCATCTTCTTTAAACCTCTTCAAAATTTCTTGAAACTTCATTATTTCTTTTGAATTTATTGGATCCTGTTGAGGTGGTGGGTTCTGCTACCTTTGTTTTTTGCAATTCTCGTAGGGAGCTGCCGCATAACAATCTTCTCAGTTACCTTACCATCCCAACTATATTGTCTCTTATGTATCTTTTTCTGTGCACTACTAAAAATCTGCTAAAAATTGACCAATTAGTTTCGACCAACGTTGGTCGGTCAAAAAAAGCGACCAAAAACCGTCCAGGTTGGACAGAAACTGGGGAAAAGTTTTTTTTTATATTTTTTTAAAATTAAATACCGACCAACTTTGGTCGGTAAATTGGTCAACGAATTGACCCAGCTGGTCAGACAAGAAAATTTTGGATTACCGACCAACGTTGGTCGGTAATCTGGATCTAATTTTTTAAATTTTAATAATTATTTTATTATTTAAAATATTTTATAATATTTAAGAATTTATATTTAAAATTACCGACCAACGTTGGTCGGTTAATGTAGGGGAAGCATTTACCGACCAACTTTGGTCGGTAATTGTTATTTTCTGCAAAATAACCGACCAAAGTTGGTCGGTTATTACGTCAACATTGATCAAACTTTCGAATTACTTTTATATTTACTATCTAAATAATATAAATGTAATTCGTTAACACTTTTGTAATACAAATAATGAATACACTAACATATACTATATATAATATGCTATTTGTAAATTGATTCATCGACTTATAACTTACTTAGATGCATCGATGAATATTAAAAACAAAACGTTTGACCTATATCGACTAATAGTAAAAACAAAATGTCTCGGCTTATATCGATTAATCTAGCTATGCCATGCATTATTAGTGATGAATGAATGAAAAATAAAAGAATTAATACTAAACATCTTTGACATATATATATATATATATATTAGTATTAAGTAAACGAGTTAAATTAATAGGTCAAACATGGTCAAACTTTAACAAGCTATATATATACACACTAACATATACTATAACAAGCTATATATATAGTTAAAGTATTACAGTGAAGTGTGTTTGTGTGTGTATATATATATATATATATATATATATATATATATATAAGAACACGAAGCGCTAGAACCACAGGGTCGGGTTCTTTTAGGGATAGACTTGGGAAGATACTAATTAGTATATATACTTTATCATCAAATATATCTATTTGTAAATTGATTTATTGACTTATAACTTACTTAGATGTATCGATGAATATTAATCGATGATTCATCAAAACGTCTCGACCTATATATCGATTAATCTATGTCATGCATTATTAGTGATGAACGAATGAAAAAAGAAGTTATTAGCATCAATTACAATATAGTGTATGTGTGTGAGAGAGAAATTACTCACATACTTAATTATAACTTAGAAAATTTACTTAGATAGATGCTATTATAATTTATTAAAATTAAATAGTTAATATAATTATTTATAAAGATTATGCTTATAGTTTATAATTATTTATAATAATTGCATAGTTAAATAAAATAAATGCTTGTAGTTTATAATATTTTTTTATAGTTTATAATATTTTAAGGAAAAAAACACAAAAAAAAAAGATTTTAAATTTTTTTTTAAAAAAAACCAACCAAAGTTGGTCGGTTTTTGGTCAAACGGTCAGCACTTAATGTACCGACCAAAATTACCGACCAATTTTGGTCGGTAATTCTGAAATCAGAGAATTGAAAAACGGGGGATACCCCCATTTCTCTAAAATTTTCCCCTCACTTCACTCAAAACCTTCCCCTCTCCTTCTCCCAGCCCTGGCCCTCGCCGTCCAGCCCTCGCCGTCGCCGTCGCCGTCGCCGTCGCCGCTGCCACTGCCACTGCCGCCCCTCTCCTTCTCCATCTCCTAAAAATTCTAGGTTTGAATTACAATCCATTTATTTATTATTTCTAGGTTTTGTTAATTAGTTATGAATTAGTTTCAATTGGTTAGTGTTTTAATTATTTGAACATTGTATTTTATTGAGGATTAGGGTTTAGGTCTTGTTTTAATTAGTTTTGTTAATTAGTTTTATTAACTAATTAGTTTTGTTAATTAGTCAATTAGTTATGAATTAGTTTAGTTTAGGGTATGGGTTGAATTTTTTTAGTTTAGTTAGTTTATGTTTAAACTCGTAGGATATGAATTGAAATTTTAGTTTTTAGGATTTGTTCTTGTGAATTGAACTTTTAGGATATGAATTGAACTTTTAAGATATGAATTTGACCTTTTGGATATGAATTGAACTTTTAGGATATAAATTGGTGTAATTAGGAAAAAATAATTATCTTGAATTAACTAAAAAAGATATAATTAATTTATAATTGTAGAATAAATTAATTTGTTCTTGTGAATCGAACTTTTAGGGTATGGGTTGAATTTCTTTAGTTTAGTTAGTTTATATTTAAACTCGTAGGATATGAATTGAAATTTTAGTTTTTAGGATTTGTTCTTGTGAATTGAACTTTTAGGATATGAATTGAACTTTTAAGATATGAATTGGACCTTTTGGATATGAATTGAACTTTTAGGATATAAATTGGTGTAATTAGGAAAAAATAATTATCTTGAATTAACTAAAAAAGATATAATTAATTTATAATTGTAGAATAAATTAATTTGTTCTTGTTTTATTTGTATAGATGGAACATCGTACTTGGATGTACAATAGAAATTATCCTAATCGGCGGGGATTGCGGGAGAATTTTGTAGAAGGGGTTGATGACTTTATTAGACATGCAATGTCACTTCCACCATACCAAAGTGAAGGAGTAATTAGGTGCCCTTGTGTCAGGTGCGATTGTATGAAGTTTAAAAAATCGGAGGAAGTTAAGCTTCATCTTTATAGGAAGGGGTTTATAGAGAATTACTTTGTGTGGACTAATCATGGAGAGATCGATGGTAGCCGTGGGATATTTCATAACATGGTTGTTGGTGAAAGTAGTAGGTCGGTAGAGAATACAAATCTTGATTCTAGAATTCAGGATATGGTTGCGGATGCTTTTGGGGATGAGCCCAATAAAAATATTGAACAAACTCCTAATGATGACGCAAAACGTTTTTATGAATAGTTAGAGGAAGCTAGTCGTCCACTACGTGAAGGAAGTCCGCACTCTGAGCTGTCTGTTGCAGTTAGATTACTAAGTATCAAATCTAATTGGAATATTTCTCAAGCAGCCATGGACTCTTTCATTGACCTTATGAGTGAACTAGTTGACCCTAATATCAACTTACCTGGTGATTTCTATAAGGCGAAGAGATTGGTTTCTAAGTTAGGACTTTCGTCAATGAGAATTGATTGTTGTGAAGATGGTTGCATGTTATATTATAAAGATGATGCAACTTTAGACAGTTGTAAATTTTGCGAAAAGCCTCATTTCAAGAGGCTTTCCAGCGGGAATATGGTCGCTGTCAAGGCGATGCATTATTTACCTCTTATACCTAGGTTAAAGAGGTTATATGTGTCGATGAGTTCTGCTCCTCATATGAGATGGCACTTTGAAAATAGAAGACCACCTGGTGTTATGTGTCATCCTTCAGATGGAGAAGCTTGGAAGCACTTTGATAGGACATATCCAGATTTTGCTAGTGAACCAAGGAACATTCGGTTAGGTCTGTGTGCGGATGGCTTCACGCCTTTTTCTATATCTGCGACACCATATTCATGTTGGCCTGTCTTTCTTACACCTTATAATCTACCACCTGAGTTGTGTATGACTAGTCCATATATATTCTTAAATTGTATTATCCCCGGTCCACGTAATCCGAAAAGTTTGATTGATGTATATTTTCAACCTTTGATTGATGAGCTAAAACAATTGTGGTATGATGGTGTTAAAACATATGACATATCAACCAAGCAGAATTTTAATTTGTGTGCTAATTTAATGTGGACTATTAATGATTTTCCCGTGTATGGAATGTTGTCTGGGTGGATGACTGCTGGGAAGCTAGCTTGTCCTTACAGAATGAAAAATAGTAAAGCGTTCACTTTGAAACATGGCCGAAAGCAATCATGGTTTGATTGTCACCGTCAATTCTTGCCTGATGATCATGAGTTTAGAAGGATGAAAAATGAATTCAAAAAGAATAAAGTGGAATATGATTCTCCACCTCCGATACTTTCAGGTGAGGAAATTTGGGAGAGGGTGAACTTCAGTAAAGTTACTGAGGCTCCACCTTATAGATTCTCCGGATATGGTGTTAATCATAATTGGACGAAACAGAGTATATTTTGGGAGTTGCCTTATTGGAAGGATAATCTTCTCCGACACAACCTTGATGTCATGCATATTGAGAAGAATTATTTTGATAATTTATTCAACACAGTGATGGATGTTAAAGGTAAGACAAAAGATAACCCGAAGGTTAGAATGGACTTACAAGAATATTGCAAGCGGCCTGAATTATACTTGCAGATAGCAAACAATGGTAAGGTGTTCAAGCCCAAAGCAAGTTACACATTCACTTTGGAGGAAAGATGACAAATTTGTGATTGGGTTACGAAATTGAAGATGCCTGAGGGTTATGCGTCGAATCTTGGAAAAACAGTAGATATGGAGGTAGGGAAGTTGAGCCATTTGAAAAGTCATGACTGCCATGTTTAGCTTTCTCTCCATCACCCATCCGGCCAAGGCTTCCAATACACACCTAAGGTGAGTTTTTAAGTGTGTTTTTATGATAATTTCACTTCTCAATCACTAGTTACAACAAGGTTCTGATTGGATTCCATAGGATTTCTTCAAAATCTTAAGAATACCCCAAAAGTTGTCTTTCAAGATTTGGTCTACAAGAGGTATGTCCACCATCTCTAACTAATTCATGGTGATTATTTATGAATGAATTATGTGTTAGGACTTATGAGATGGTGATTGGAAGCCACAAATGCCTAACCTAGATTGTGTTGGCATTGTAGAGATTGTAAAATAAATTAATTGATAAGATTTATGGGTTGGGAGTGAATTGTTGGGCATGCATGTGCTAATAGAAGTTATGGATGGCCTAGAGACAATTGTGAGGTGAATCATTGGTATGGAAGGTAGTTGTTAGGTGAAGAAATTCTATTGGAGGAAGTTGTAGAAAGATATGTACATTAGATGTTTGATAAAAAGTCTAAATGACTTAAAGTATAAAAATCTTGCTAATATTGGTGCAACTATGTTGCATTGTTATAGATTGAAGTTGTTTAGTGTGGTGGAACATTATAGTATTATTAATGGGCAAATTCCATGTATGTTGGCTAAACTTCTCCCTAAAATTGAATCTCATGATGTTCTTGTAAGTCACGAGTTATCCATTATAAATTTAACTATTTCGAATAAGCTCTGTGTTAAAATGTAAGTTCATATAAAAAGGAAAATACGGAAGGGGGTGTGCATGTCGCAATAAGAGGGAGAATGGGAGCGGGATATTCAAGTATCAGCAAAATAATAAAGACACGCTTATCGGGAGAGACAAATTCATATAGACCAAGTTCGCAATGGTAAGAGCCTACATATATCCCCAGCAGAGTCGCCATGCTGTCGCGCCCCTTTTTCTCATGAAATCAGGTTTCGACATTGACAACTCTTTTAAAGGAAGGGTTATTCAAAAGAGAGAGTTGCCACCCAACGGATTAAGGTGCGTTAGGGCACCTATTTGCAAATGACTCGGATTTACTAGTATGCATCACCAAAGTTTGATAACTAATAAATCAATACTTACTTGAGAAATGGTACAACTTCGGGACAATTTAGCAACACATGAAGTGTAGCTGACTTGTACTCCATATCACTCAAACTTCTCTTTCTAACATCCTTAGAACATCGGCCTGGTTGATTGAATATGGACATTGGTGGATATAATGGATCATTCACACATTCGACCGTGTGCCTATTGGGCCTATTCCTAGAACATGGCACGTTACTCTCAAAATAATAAGAACAAAAATGTGCAGTTTCCTTTGCAAGATAGGCTTCGCATATAGATCCTTCAATCTTATTCCTCTGCTTAACAAATTATTTGCATTTACCAATTGTCCTACATAATCTCATGTTAGCCAAGACTTGAAGAGATGACTTAGCCACTCTCTCTCCCCGGCCTTGGGGGGTATTTTTAGGCTCCTACATGCGCGGCCACACACCTGGGCAAGTGGTCGCGCATCTGGCCATGCACACAAGGCAGAAACTTTCAAATATGCGTGGTCGCGCATCTGCGCGCGCATATGATATAGGTTCAGTAAAATGGTCATAACTTTCTGTGTATATATCCAAATGATGAACGGTTTGATACGTTAGAATTTACACTCAAAGAGCTTTAATTTGAAAGGTAGATCACTACCTAAGTCATTATATGGAGGGAGTTCTTCTTATTTGAAGTCGAGTCTTATGCCAATTGAAACATCTTTTCCACTTAATGTATCCAACTTGTTCCACACAAGTTCTTGTCATTCACAAAACTCCTTAGTATATTCCAACACATATTAAACATACATTATCAATTCAAAATGATGTATCTCTATCCCATATGTCTCCTTTAATACTCAAATACGTTATTCCCAAATACCGTTGACGCACTTTAAAATCTTAAATCATTAGAAAATATTTTTACGCGGACTTACACATTCACCGTTGGCTTTTCTAACGGCGTCGTTGGGTGCAATCACGGCCTATAGTGGGTTTTGGGTCGTGACAACCTCGTCGGGGTTAGGTTCGACACTTACGGAGTATATTGTGTCGGTTGTACTCATGCTATACTTCTGTACTTCTTGTGCAGATTTGGGTGTTAGTCCCAGCAGCGTCAAGCAGTGCTTCTACTCGGATCATATCTTTAGCAGAGACTTGAGGTAGAGTTGCTGGTGTCCGCAGTCCCTGAAGTCCCCTTCTATTCTATCTTTATTGTTTATTTCATTTCAAACAGTTGTATTTCATTAAGACTATGCTTTGTAGTATGCTAGTTGCTCATGTGCTGGTGACTCCAGATTTTTGGGATTAGACTAGACCGTGTTATATTATGGATTTATCTTATGTATTTAAGTTTTACCAATCGTTAATAATTGTTATTACTCTATTTAAATTGTTAGATGGTTAGCTGAGTATCTAGTGTTGACTTGCCTAGCAAGTAAATGTTAGGTGTCATCATTGTCCCGGGGTTGGGTTTTTGGGTAGTGACAATTCAGGTGCAATCAGCAATGCCCTAAAGAGGGTTTTGATAATCAAAACAAGGCAAACGAGGTCGAAACTATAACACAAGGTCGGGGCATCTTTTAAATTCTTGTTACATATTCATTCGATTAAATTTAAGGCAGCGCAAGTCGTGTCCGTCCGCTTAGGTTGGGACATAAAACGTTTTATATATTATATTTATGTAAAAAAATTATAAATGCACATTCAAAACTAAATAATTTTTAAAAAATAAATTCCAAACACCCACCATCATCATAATTTTTAACTCAACATTTGATTCTAGAAATACTATCGAAATGACAATCGACAATTGCAAGTCAAATATTTATTTTTAGTAATACTTATATAACTTTTTAGATTTTTAAACTCTTTAATGTTTATTTTATACTGCATGGCCAGAAACTATCTTGAATATGAAATAACTAATTATTCCAAAAGCTAATAGTGTATTGAAATAATTCGTCTGAGTCATTTTGAGAAAGAAGCATTAATATAATTAATGTGCTTCGTAGCTGCCCATATTAATTAAATGAGTTGATCTTATTTAGATCCGTTTTTATGGGAAGATACAACGGGGATACTTTTGATTTCAAGATGCTAATAAATGAACTAGTTATTAAATGATTATTATTATTATTATTGCTTCGACAATAAGTGATTACTCCCGCCGTTCACTTTTACTTGGCTCATTTTGACTTTTCACGCATAATTTACCATGATATACATATTAATTGATGCATATTTTATTGGATTTGAGAAAATAATTTAAAATGACTAATAAATAATGTGGGTATAACAGAAAAAAAAATCTGTCTTCTCTTAATATGCGTAAAATAATAAGTAAAAATAAAAATTTATTTTTAAAAATTTATTTTTATTATACCTGTCAAGTAAAAAGATAGAATAAGATATTAAATTAAATTTTA
This sequence comes from Nicotiana tabacum, assembly GCF_000715075.1. Classification (NCBI taxonomy): domain Eukaryota; kingdom Viridiplantae; phylum Streptophyta; class Magnoliopsida; order Solanales; family Solanaceae; genus Nicotiana; species Nicotiana tabacum. Next base: position 29,268,133 of record NC_134081.1, on the reverse strand, counting down.
TGCTAAAATTAGGAAGATGAAGTTAAAAGACTTTAAATAGCATGGGAAAAGGGGTCCATTTAACTTGCTATATATATTTGAACTCATTTTTTGGAAGCTGAATTGGTAAAAAGTGCACACGACACGTGGCCGACTCGAGTGTAAACTCGTGGCAAATATCTCTTTTTATTTTTTTAGCCAAGTCTTCCAGACTTACTTGTTCGAAGACTGTAGACCAAGAAGCCGGTCCCGGAATCCTTTATAAGAATCTCTTACATTCTTTCTTTGCTTCTAAGTCTGTTCACTTTTAATTGTCCAATATTCTAAAATTAGATTTTCACTTTTACTTATCACTTTTAGCATATTAAGAGAAGATAATTTTTTTTCCTATTATACCCATAATATTAATTACTCATTTTAAATCATTTTCTTAAATTCATTAAAAATATACATCAATTAATATGGATATCATGGTAAATTAGGCACTTCATTTATTATTTCTTAAGGCATGTGCAAAGTCCATAGTGGACAAGTAAAAATGAACGGAGGAGTATTATTTTTGCATAAATTGCTCATTTTATTGTCTTCTCTAATCTATTTTAATTCTGTTTATATCAACGAAGTAATAGATTAAAATTGGTTTAAACCGATTGCTTGTGCCTAATTTTACAACTTTACTTGTATCTCCAGTCAAACGAATATTAGGTTAAATAAAAATAATTACATTATTTTACATCTTTTTATGTCAATCTTTAAAAAAATTTATATGTTTATTGCTTTAATATATTTAATAAGGTGATAAACTTACTAGTTTGATATACAATCATACACATGAAAACAAAAATGAAAGAATTAAAGTGGAGTTCACTAGTTAATTAGAAGAACTTAACAGCCAATTGAAATACTAACATGAGTATGCATGTACATTATTAATAAATATATGCATGATCTCAACCAAAAAAATTAAACTATGGTCAGTATATTAGAATATCTTAGTAGATAAATGTATATGCATAATATTCTAGATTTTATTGGTCTTTGATTGTCACATGCATTTTACAAAAATAATGGATCTGAAATCACACCAACTTGCTATCTCTTTAATAGAGGGCAAGTAGGAAGTACTTTAGCTTTATAATACTTCTTCGTTATCCATTTCTAAAACGGAAAAGGGTAAAAAATACCCTTAGTATTGAAAAATGGCTCAAAAATACTCTTTGTTAAACGTTTGGTCCGCAAATGCCCCTAACGTTTGTTTTTGGGCTCAAAATTACCCATATATCTAACAGAAGGATCAACAATACCCCTAACGTATTGAAAATGGTCAAAAATATCCTCTGTTAATCTTTTGGTCCGCAAATACCCCTAGATATAGGGGTAAGTTTGAGCCCAAAAATGTTAGGGGCATTTGCTGACCAAAAGGTTAACGGATGGTATTTCTGAGTCATTTTCAATACGTTAGGAGTATTGTTGGCTCTTCTGTTAGATATAGGGGTAAGTTTGAACCCAAAAACAAACGTTAGGGCATTTGCGGACCAAAATATTAACGGAAGGTATTTTTGAGCCATTTTCAATACGTTATGGGCATTTTTGGTCCTTTTCCGTTTCTAAAATGGGAGGTTAGCACATGCTTGAAGTGAACATTAAAGCAAGATAATAAATAATCTAGAAAAGCACAAAACGAAGCAACTATGTGGCACATGCAAGAGAGGTAGTTTGACTACAAGGAGGTCTATAAATTACGACATTTTATAAGTAATTAGCCACTCCTAAACATTCATAAAGTGTGAAATACTATTCCAATGATGTTGCTAAAGCATTCCTTTGTGCTTGCTATTCTCATCATGGTGGCAACTAGTAAGTACCACTTACGTTTTACTCTAAAATTATAATTTTATATTATCTACATCTTTTATTATGTATGAATTTATATATATATACATGACTGTGTACATGTTTCATATTAATGCATGGATATACATCTGATTCGCTGAATAATGCTTATATGTGTGTCATTTTTGTTATATAAAAAAAAATTTAATTACTATAATGATGAATATTTATAGCAAATATGACCCTTTTGACGAACACAAAAGTCGGAGCTTCATTGGATGTTGATCATAATCTCTTAGGAATGAAGAAGAGATTACTCCCACAACTCAATACTTGTTTTAGATCTTGTAAGTCTAGCTTGGATTGCAACGATTGCTGGGTTTGTTGGGTAAGAAATTGTATGATTCATCATGCATTTACCTTATTAATAAAATTATGCATATGTAATTTATGTTTGTTTCTTGTTTTTATATATTTGTAATAATTTATGCTTCAACTTTATGGAATGCGACCTTCTATTTCAACATGCAATGTAGAAATTTCTATTTGTTGGATGGGATGTTTTAGTAATTCCTCTAAAATAAAACGTAGAAATATCGAGAAAATAAAATTTAAATACACCCTTATGTGACTTTCAAGGCAAATAACATTCCTTGGGAAATTCTCAAACTATCTTGTTGAGTATTTAAAAAGTTGATCGTGTTCCCTATTGATTTTAAGAATTTCAATTTAAATTTATGTCAAATTTAGAAGATATGAACAATGAAATATACAATATTTCAAAGAGTTGGTAGTAAAGAAAACTTTACTAATATTCCAATACGAAATTTAACTATTTATGTATGTATGGTCACAATACAAATTCATAAAAGGTGCTAGCACCAGTGAGCCACTACCCTTAAGCGTACCGTTTCAAATTATTACCGTAGCACGAGTTCATAATCCAAAAATAATACAATATCATAGACAAAAGGCACAAACTCTCAAACACATTGAAAGTCTAAGTACGATAGAAAATTTAAAACCAAACCATAACCCACTAAATAATATCTAAGTAAACTCTAATGATAATAATCACGGACACAACCCTGAAAATAGAACATACATAAATAAAATAAACAGCCACCACGAATAGAATATGGTTTGCTCAGTGCCGAAACTGGAACAAAACCTCGAACTAGGATCAAGGATATCCCCCAACAGCATTAGTAGATAGATATGCACAACACAGTAAATGTGGAGCGATAAGGACCCAAACGATAACTGATCCACCCTCTATCATAATCTTTAAAATCACGCACATGATTTTAAAGCAGATTATTAACTCATCAACATAATCATAATATATAAATAACAAAGCGAAATTGTCACGGATATAGGTTTGTACAATTAAGGCAAATAACAAAGCGAAATTGTCACGGATATAGCATCATGACTGAGTATGTGTACAATTAAGGCAAAAAGATCAAAAACAGCAAGAATAGCCTTATCATGTCTCGAGCAAATAGCACACATAACCTATACATGATTTCTAACATGAATCCGAATTCAAACAATCATAAAGGTTTAGAATACACAGATATAACGAGGCATGAAAGAAAACAAATCCCATAATAATCTAAAAGCCACCTCAAATTATGAATACTCTGGTGCACGTACACACGCATGTCACCTAGCGCGTGCGTCACCCAAATGCTGTTAGCCCCAAGGTTTTATAGACTAATTTTGATGATACCAAACCAACATAAGGTTTAATCAAAGAATATTTACATGTGGTAAATTTATTTTATTGGTACAGGTTTATTATGAAAAGCAGATGGAAGAATGATGGTTGATTTACTATAAAGTTAAGGAAGAAAATATCTACAATGCATACTACTCTTATGGAGGATATTATTGAGATTTATTGGGATGATTTACCTTGCTGGAAGAAAGTTTCAAAATGTATCAGAGAAGATATAGAAAAGAAACATAGAAGATCTTTAGAAGATTGGTACAAGAAAAACAGAAGGAAATAAAATATGTAGTCGCAAAAAGCATCTCACGTGGGATAAAGAAAGAATGTGGAATTACTTACTATCTTTCCTTATTACAATCAACAGGGCACTTAATTACTTATGCTTCAAAAGGAAAAGTCCTTCACAATATAAGGAACAACACAATATATGGAATCACATCCATATAATGAGGTCAAATATTCCATTACGTGAAAGGAGATATGGAAAACTTATCCATTGAAGGAAGATATTGGGATGCATGATTCTCTTCATGTAAGAATTAATTTTGTTGCAATCAAAGAATTCTCTTGTGCCATATAATCCGGTAGAAGACCAAGGAAAGAAATTCAACGGGCTTGAAAGAAGACTCGACAATTGTCCAGATTCATACAGAGTTGTCAAGGAAGGACCAAATTCATAGTACAAGGAAAGAAAATCTCACCGAAAATCTCAATGTTAGAAAGGGAAGATTCGGTCAGAGTTCAAAAGGAAAGAAAAGACTGTCCAAATTCAAAGAGAATCCATTGGTCTCTTAACTTAAGGAGAAATAGATCCTGGCAGTAATATTTCGGAAGAAGGGACAAAGCCAACAATCAAGGAATCATCAGTAACGGCTAGTTCCCGACAATAGCTATAAATACCAGAATGCTCCAGTAAAGAAGTACTAGCTTCGCAGACAATTTTCCTACTCCTTCTACACCTTAGTCAAGCATTGTATTCTTAAATTTACACGTGTTATAAAAGATAGAGATAAAGGGAAAAATACTGAGAGGTTGTGTCATTGTTCGTTTCTTTTGTGAGCGAGTAAAAACCAAAGGGTCGTTGTTGGTGAGGGAGTGAAAACCAACCCTTATTCGTTGTTGGTGAGCGAGTGAAAACCAACCATGTAAACGTTGGTGGTGAACGTTGAAAATCACACAAGCTGTACTCAATTTATATTACAAAGAGATCAAGAGATAATATCCTTGCAACCCATGGAGACTGGAGTAGGATACCACATTGGTTCCGAACCAGAATAAAATTCCTGGTGTCATTTACCTTACTGCTTTCATATTTTATTATAATCAATTACTGTTTGTTGAGATTAGTATTTGATTGAATCAAAGTACTAACAGTATTGTGCAGGCTCTCTCCCCATTAGTCGACTAGGTCTGAAGAGTAGTCGACTAGAAATTTAAAAAGGCTACATTTCACCCTCCCCCTCTTGTACTTTCAATTGGTATCAGAGCAGGTCTCACATCTTATTTTTTTGCTTAACAGCAAGTGAGAAAAGATCCATGGCAGATCATCAAATTATTGGAACCGTACTTCAAGAGGGATACTCAACAAGAAGGCCACCATACTTCAATAGTCAATACTATAGCCATTGAAAAGAAAGAATGAAGGTTTATGTTCAATCATTAGATAATCAATAGATCAGAATGGACCAAGACTTATTCCGAATAACAATGATGTAAAGAAGCTTGTGAAAGGGCATCCATATTTGACTACACAAAAGAACAGTTGGATATTATGCAAACAAGTGCTAGATCAATCAACATGTTTTATTGTGCGATTAGTGAAGAAGAATATAAGAAAATATCTACAGAGACAGCTAGAGATATATGGGACAGATTGGAAAATATCCACGGGGACGCCAACAAAGTTAATGAAATTAAATCCACGTCAACTCTTGAAGAATCTGAAAATGGTGAAGATCGAGAGACTTGGCCATGATACCCAGGACGAGAAAAAAGAAGAATAGAAAGAAGCAGAATAAAAAATCTCAATCCATCCAGAATCATCAAAAGAACCACAAGAATGAGGTTCAACAACAAGAGAACATATGCTGCTACAAATGTGGTAAACCCGGACATATGAAATTAAAATGTCCTAACCTCAAAAAGAAAAATCATAGAATCACAACTTGGAGCGACGAGGATGATCAAGAAGAAATGACAAATATATCTCTCAAGGAAAGAGGAATAACTCACAAGGTGTTCCTTAATGCTATTATGGATTGTGATTTCAAAAGCGACGAGAATGAATCTGAAGAAGAAAACGATCAGGAAAGAATGCAGAACCTATGTTTCATGGCAATGGAAGAAACTGACAAGGTGTGTCCTACTCCTATTACATATTGCGATAAATGTGATGAATTGCCGGAAAATATTGAATTGGTTCTCAACGACCTTGAGAAAGTTCTCAATGGATATAATATGTTGAGGGAGGAGAAGAAGAATTGGGAGATCCAACTTCAAAAATATAACAAATTGATACATACGAAGAAAGATTAGGAGATCCAACTTGAAGAATATAACAAGTTGAGAAATGAAAAGAAAGACTGGGATATTCAGCTTAAAAGAATATCTGATGGAGAACAACTTACTTCAAGAAGAAAATTTTGAGCTTCGCAAACAAATAAGCAGCTTGTACAAATCCCCCAGCCACTTCTTTGATCGATCAAAGTCGTCTCCTTGGCTTAACAGCTATAAGTCGACTGAAAAGGGATCTACTGATAAACGTCCTACTTTAAACAAGTTGATTGAAGGAAGTTCCAAGTCAACCAATAAGGTAGCTGCAGGTAAGCACTCTTCTTCTCATATTACATGTTATTATTGTGGCAATTCTGGACATAAAGTATTTGCATGCAATTATGCCAAAAGTTATGTTAGATCAAAATATGTTTGGAGACCTAAACAATTACATGCATCTCGAATTACACAATCTACTAACTATGAAGGACCCAAAAAAATTTGGGTACCAAAAATAAATTAATTTATTTTGCAGGAGTTCTGAGTCCAGCCATAAAAGGGACAAATAATATTTGGATAATGGCTGGTCAAGGCACATGCTTAAAGATGCTTCAAAGTTCATACATACTCTATAAATAATGAAGGAACTATTACACATGATGGTAAAGCTTAAGTGATTGGTATCACTAAAGGTTATTCAAGTTCCTTCGGATGCTTTATAAGGTGATACGTATCTAGTAACATATTTTTGGTTAAGTATAATATGATATGTACAACTACATATTGCTTGAGTCGACTAGCTGCAACATACTACTATTATGTTTGGTGTTAATCTTATCCTTGACTTAGAGATTTGAACAGAATGAATTTATATCTTGCATGAACCATGTCATTTGTATAAGCATTAGGATAAGCAAGCAATCATGCATTCCTTTCATCTAGTTGTGAGCTTTAGATAATGTGTGAAGAGAATTACTTCTGATACTCATTCTCTTTGTGAGAGCATCAATACTTCTTTCAAACTCAAGAAGGTTGTTTAGGCTTGAGGCCACTATAACTTGTGCACATATGGAGATACTCAACCATTCCTAAGTCTCAAAAGTTTGGAAGGTACATGTATATGTTTTTATTGATGTTTATCCATACTTTTGCTTAGGTTATATTCTTCAATAAGCAAATGATGGATTTGAAATGATTATAGATGTGAGTTATAGTATTTGTTCGACATTTGTTTGCGTCATACATGATTTCTCACATATTCAGTTTGGCGCCTGAATTGAATGCAGAGTTGAAAAGAAAGCATCATTTTTGCATAAATTGTCATCATTGCCTTATATGTGCTTTAAATATTTTTATTTAATCTTATATAAAATGAAATTCTGTCTTAGCTATGGGAAGGAAGAAAAATCAATTTTTGGTTATCTTATTTCCTTTGGTTGAAATTGCCTTGGTAAGACTCTTAGTTTATCCCTTATTCATTATTACTTATGATTTTATGAAATTCAGTATATTAGTTTTAGAGAAATCTCAACATGCTCTTTTCTTTACACTAATACTTTTCGAAGCAAATTGTGAATAAGGATGGAGAACTTGCAGTGGATAACTTGTAATAAACTGGTAGTGACACATCTATTCTAGTTGAACTAGACAGTCATGAAGAAGTATTAAGCGATGAATGCTGGATTCTAGAAATGCAAGATTTATTGAACGAAGCTGAAAGAATCAGAAGTATGAAAATCTAGTACCAAGAAAAGGAGCTGCAATCATGGATATCCAACAAGAAGCTTGATGAGATTGGTAAGATTGTGAAAGTTAAGGGTAAACTTGTAGTCCAAGGTTTCACAACAAGAAGCCTCTAGAAGATGATCGGTTTGAAAATGAGTATGATGGAGAATTAACCTTCATCTTCACATTCCAAATAATTTGAAGCAAGGAGAAAATTAGTAAGTCCACCGTTCGAATAAATTACCAAGGTATGACCAACTCTCTATTGCATTTTTATAATAGATATTTTGGTATACCTGATCCCATGAAATCTCTTTATAGTGCCACAAAAGATTTTTGGTTGACATTCTAAGTTATAACTTATTGTATGCAAGAACTAATTGCTCTGATCTAGTAGGATATTCTCAGATGTAAACCTTGCAGGCAACAAAGTGGATTGAAATAGAAATATCGGCATGTAGATTTTTAATATTTTCATGTCATAAAAAAGATAAGTGTAAGGTTCAACAGGCTCATCCAGCCAAGAGTGAATATTTCTCCATGAGAAGCTATTGCAGCGTGCAATTATTTTCTTACATTGAGGAAAGAAAAGTTGACCTGAAAGTCAGAGATGAATCACTTGATACTAATGACTTATTTTATGCTTGAAAATGGTTCTAAGACTGGATAAGCTGGATTATATGACTTCATGCTAAGTGATGAATCCTTTAGAATATGGTTCTCGTGATCATGTGTGAAGGAAAGATGATCGAAGGAAATGTTCAAATAGTCATTTCATGAAGATTTACTCTACATAAGTTAAAAAGAAAATGACTTTCATAGGAATGATCAAATATTCTTTTCTTTGGTGATATGAATTATGATCCCATATCCTTTTATTATTGGTGGTATGAATACATGTCCATTTTTTGACTCATGTATGCATTAATATGTTGCAGTCTTTCTAAGGGTCTTAAGTTTTTATTCAAAATTTTTGAAAGTTTAACATTCTAGCGATTTTCAAGTGACTATGTGCAATTACACCTTCTTATATGCTAAATGATGTTTTGAGAAAAAACAAAATCAAGTATCCTGTGAGTGTTTTTTTAATTTTTGCTAAGCTTCATTCATATGATTTTACTAAGTTTTCTACCAAATTTTCGGGATTAAATATGTGATTATTGTGATTACTTGCTTACATAATTCATGTAAGATGATTCCACCCTTTTGATGATGACAAAAGGGGGAGAGAATAGTTGGTACAAAACTTTCCTTGCAAATGATACAGATACGATACATGATGGTAGGGGGAGCATAACTGAGGAACGCATAAAGTGAGGGGGAGCCTTTACTTATTCCGTCATTTATACATTGAAGAGATAACTTCAGAAAAGTAACCAGTTTATCTTACTTATCTCTTTAATGTGTTTCATTTGATCTTCTTTGATTAAATTTTTATATTTTGTACTCAATGGTTTGCCATCATCAAAAAGGGAGAGATTGTTAGCTCAAGGTTTCATAGACTAATTTTGATGATACCAAACCAACATAAGGTTTAATCAAAGAACATTTACTTGTGGTAAATTTATTTTATTGATACAGGTTTATTATGAAAAGCAGATGGAAGAATAATGGTTGATTTACTACAAAGTTGAGGAAGGAAATATTTACAATGCATACTGCTCTTATAGAGGATATTATTGAGATTTATTGGGATGATTTACCTTACTGGAAGAAAGTTTCAAAATGTATCAAAGAAGATATAGAAAAGAAACATAGAAGATCTTTAGAAGATTGGTACAAGAAAAACAGAAGGAAAGAAAATATTTAGTGGGAAAAAGCATCCCACGTGGGTTAAAGAAAGAAGGTGGAATTACTTACGATCTTTCCTTATTACAATCAATAGGGCATTTAATCACTTATGCTTCAAAAGGAAAAGTCCTTCACAATATAAGGAACAACACAATATGTGGAATCACATCCATATAATGTGGTCAAATATTCCATTACGTGAAAGAAGATATGGAAAACTTATCCATTGAAGGAAGATATTGGGATGCATGATTCTCTTCATATAAGAAACAATTTTGTTGCAATCAAAGAATTCTCTTGTGCAATATAATCCGGTAGAAGACCAAGGAAAGAAATTCAACGGGCTTGAAAGAAGACTCGACAATTGTCCAGATTCATACAGAGTTGTCAAGGAAGGACCAAATTCATAGTACAAGGAAAGAAAATCTCACCGAAGATTTAACTTACAACAAAACAAGGAAAATTGAAGATATGTATTGAAAAGAATTAAAATAGTATATCTCAATGTTAGAAAGGGAAGATTGAGTCAAAGTTCAAAAGGAAAGAAAAAACTGTCCAAATTCAAAGAGAATCCATTGGTCTCTTAACTTAAGGAGAAATACATCCTGGCAGTAATATTTTGGAAGAAGGGACAAAGCCAACAATCAAGGAATCATCAGTAACGGCTAGTTCCAGACAATAGCTATAAATACCAGAATGCTCCAGTAAAGAAGTACCAGCTTCGCAGATAATTTTCCTACTCCTTCTACACCTTAGTCAAGCTCTGTATTCTTAAGTTTACACGTATCATAAAAGATAGAGAGAAAGAGAAAAATACTGAGAGGTTGTATCATTGTTCGTTTCTTTGGTGAGCGAGTAAAAACCAAAGGGTCGTTATTGGTGAGCGAGTGAAAACCAACCCTGTAAATGTTGGTGGTGAACGTTGAAAATCACATAACCTGTACTTAACTCATATTACAAAGAGATCAAGAGATAATATCCTTGCAACCCAAGGAGACTGGAGTAGGATACCACATTGGTTCCGAACCAGTATAAAATTCCTGGTGTCATTTACCTTACTGCTTTCATATTTTTATTTTAAGCAATTACTGTTTGTTGATATTAGTATTTGATTGAATCGAAGTACTAAAAGTATGTGTAGGCTGTCTCCCCATTAGTCGACTAGGTCTGAAGAGTAGTCGACTAGAAATTTAAAAAGACTACAATTCACCCCTCCCCCCTCTTGTACTTTCAAATGCATCTCATATAACAAAGTTCCCAGGGTTAATTATATATCCTCAAATTCAAGTTTAGATATGTCACTTAGTTCTAAGTCTCTAATAATTTAAATGAAATACCGAGCAAGACAAACAATAATCTAGAAATGTCATCCCGCGTAAATCAACCTCCGAACGGCTCGAAACTAGCAATATACAACTTAAAAACATCAAATAATGCCATAGAAAACAAACCCAAGTGATAAAGGTTGAATCTTTAATCAAATACTCCGAGTCAACTAAAAACTCAACCTGAGACCACACCTTGGAACCCGACAAAACTCCCAAATGTTGATAACATATTCGAATAAGAGTCCAACTATACTAATTTCACTCAAATCCGACTCCGAATCGTTGTTCAAAATCTAATTATTCACTTTAAAAAAGTTTAGACAAAAATCACCAACTTCTTTAATCAAAACATGGATTAATTCACAAATAAACTAGTGTAATAATGTTCAAATATAAAATTTGAGGTTAGATACTGACCCCATGAAAAGAGGAGAAGAACTCTGCGAATATCACCTCAATCAGAGCTCTAGAACTCGAGATATGCTTAAAATACAAAAAGAACATAGTTTGAATTTTTTAATACACAAAAATTCCACTTTTGCGCCCAAGAAGTCGCACCTTATGTTTTCTGTCATTTCTATTTTTTGCGGACCACATTTTGCACCTGCGGGATCGAAGACACGGACCCCACTTCGCATCTGCGAATCACCAGCACCAACTATCTTTTCTAATACTAAAATGTGGAATAACTTCCTCATATGATGTCCACAATCGACGATTCTTTTTTATGTGGCTCCGTAATTATGATACAAATCTAATGCTTCAATCAAAAAAGAATTTAGAGCTCATTGCTTAATGTGGGACCGTTTATGCTTGAAGAAACGACGTTGAAACATCAAATACGAGCGCAACACAACCCCAAATCTATCCAAAACTCACTCGAGCCCCTCGAGACCCTGTCCGAACATACCAATAAGTCCCAAATATAATACGGACCTGCTCGATGCCTCAAATCCCACATAACAACATCAAAACCATCTCAAATCAAGCTTAGTGAACTATTTCAATGTCACGACCCCAATTTTCATCCGTAGGATGTCGTGATGGCACCTAGTCTCTAGGACTAGGTAAGCCTAATATTCAATAATGGATCGATAGAAATAATTAACAAAATTACTAAAACAAGTCTAATAAACTCATAAAATCTCCCATAAACAGAGTCTCGACAAAACACTTTCTCAAAATCGGTGGAACTGAGTCACAAGCTCTACAGAGTAATACTAGAATATCTACTACATCACTGTCTGAATGAATATACAACAGGAAGTAAAGATAAGGGAAGGTGACTCTGAGGTCTACGGACGCCGAGCAAGTATACCTTGAAGTCTCTGGCACGAGCAGACGTACCTGGATCTGCACAAAAAAATGTGCAGAAGTGTAGTATGAATACACAACAACGGTACCTAGTAAGTATCAATCCTAACCTCAGTAGAGTAGTGACGATGCCAGGTTAAGAAATATTCTAGGATATAAACAAGTAGTATGAAAACATAATAAGAATAAATAATGAAAGGCGAAGAAATAACTGATGCGAAACAAGTTAATAGCATGAACTAATACCAGAATTGGAAGCATGGAAATAACATAAAGAAATATTTTAAAGAGAACCACAATGATCATATACAGATAATGATTGGTAGAACAAGGAAGAACTTGTAACGACCTAATCGGTCGTTTTGTGTAATTATGCCCCGTTAACCTTTTTATTGCTTCACACATGTGTGTTTATGATTTTATGACTTGCGGGGTTGGTTAGTTTTATTCCGGGCAGCTTTCGGGTTGATTTGGACCCTTGATTCTTGACTTAGAAGTTTAAATTAAAAAATATTGACCAAACTTTGATTTTTGTAAAGACGACCCCCGAAACTGTGTATTTATGACTTTGATAGCTTTGTATCGTAATTTCGAACTTTGGCGAATGCCCGAAATTATTGGAAGTCCATAGGTTGATTTGTGTTGATTTGCCGAAATTTAACAATTTGAAGTTAAAAAGTTTGACCGTAGGTTGAATTTTAGGTATCGAGCTTGGAACTTGATTTTGGGACTTGGAATAGGTTCGTTATGGTATTTAGAACTTGTCTGCAAAATTTGGTGTCGTTTGGAGTTGATTTGATAAAATTCGGATGTTTAGTTGTAACTCTAGAAGTTCTTGAAAATTTCTTTAAAATTCATGCGTTTTAAAGTTCAATTCGTAGTTTTAGATGTTATTTTTGTGTTTTGATCGCGCGAGCGAGTTCGTATGATATTTGTAAACCTGTGTAGATGTTGTGTTTGGAGCCCTGAGGGCTCAGATGAGCTTCAGACATGTTACAAAGTGTTTTGGACTGAAATTTCAAGTAATCTGGGGTCTGGTGCTCTGGTGTCGCAAATGCAAACACCAGAGTCGCATTTGAAAAGGTGACAGAAGAAGGGTAACAGAAATTGGACAGTGTTTGCAATTGCGAACAATTGTTCGCTTTTGTGATGAAGGCAAGTTCGCAATGGCAAAGCCTTTTCTCGCAATTGTGAGATTTCATGAGGTTGTCAGGGTTCGCAAATGAAAGCCCTGGTCTGCACTTGTGAGGGTTCGCAAATGCGAACCCTGTGTCGCAAATGCGACATCTGCAGCTGGTTAAAGGGCTGGGCGACAAGAATTTTGAACTCATTCACTCATTTTTGAACCCTGGACTCGCTAGGAGGCGATTTGGAGAGGAAATATTTACCTACAAACCTTGGGTAAGTGATTCTAATCTATTTCTAATCATATTCCATCAACATATCATAGATTTTAACATCAAAATCATGTAAATCAAAGTGAAAATTTGTGAAACTTTGTCAAGTTTTTGAAAATAAGAAATAGAGTTTTGAGAGTCGATTTGGACTCGAATTTTGAAACTAATCACATATATGAACTCGTGGGGTCATGGGTAGACGAAATCTACCATTGGACCAAGGTTTTGACCGGGCAAGCCCCGAGATGACTTTTGTTGACTTTTTGGATAAAGTGTAAAGATCTTAGCTTTATCTATTACAATTGAATTCTCTAGCATTGTTTGATGATATTAAGTCGATTTTGGTTAGATTTGAGCCGTGTGGAGGCAAATTTTAATGGAAAATCTATTTTCGAGTGTTGAATTGGCCTAGTTGAGGTAAGTGTCTTACCTAACTTCGTGTGGGAGAACTACCCCTTAGGATTGGTATTGTTTGATTCAATTGTGCTATGCTAAATTCTTGTACGCAAGGTGACGAGTGGGTATGCGGGTTGTATGTGGTATTTGACCGATTTAGGCTACTTAGACTATTTTCATCCTTTAATTGAAATGCCATATCATGTTCTAAATTCTCTTAGTCAATCTATTCTTACTTATGTTAGTCTATTCTTATATGCCTTGAATGATTTCGTTAACACTTGTTCCACCTCCTAATTGATAATTTTCTCTCATGTTTTAGTTGAACTTGTTGCCTCTTTTATTAATACATGCTATATCCTCATTGTTGATTATCAGTATTTGAAGTCATTATACATGTTATCTCTTTCATTGTTGATTATCATCAATTGAAGTCATTGTTTCATATTATCTCTTTCATTGTTGATTACCATTATTTGAAGTTATTGTTCATGTTATCTCTTTCCTTGTTGATTTCCATTATTTGAAGTCATTGTTACACGTTTTCTCTTCCACTGTGACTTATTCTTATTTAGCATCGTAGTTATATATTGTCTCTCATTGTTGAGTTATTGATGTTGAAGTTGTGAAAGTCATTATCACGTTGAGGCGAAATTGTTATTGCTGAAACATCATTCTTTGAACATTTTACATTAATTGTTGTTGTTGATATTCTTGTATCCGTTATGGTGGAGCCATGGGCTATTGTTGTTTAAATATTGATATTATGGATTGTTGGCAAATTGTGATATATGGGCACTTGTGGTGCGAGTTGTTATTGTAATATAATATTGACGCACATGCGGCGATATAGGGCTTGGGATTGATGTGCATGCGGTGGTATAAGGTGTGACTTATGTATGTGTTGCTTGTAGGGGAACTACGTGAAGCCACACGACATCATAAGGTGGGCTAAAGTGCATGTAGCTATTTCGGGAAAACTATTTTCAAAACCTATTTCAAATGTAAGGCTCATGCGGCGGTATAAGGAAAGATTGTGATTGAGATTGTAAATTGTTTATACGAGGCGGTACCTCAGTTGTGATTCTTAATTTATATGAGGCGGTACCTAGGTGGTGATTCTTATTGTACACGAGGCGGTACCTCATTGTGATTCTTGCTATTTATTTCCTTATTGTTCTAGCAATTGTTGTCCGTACATGATCATTGTGGTCCTCTTTAGTTGTTTCTTTTATTCTATTTCCGTGCTTAAATTTCTGGTATCAGTTCAAGCTATTATCTTAATTCATATCAGTTAGTTGTCTGCATATTGCTTATTTATATCCTAGTGGGTGACTCGACCTGGCCTCGTCATTACTCATACAATGCTTCTGCATATTTTTTTGCAGATCCAGGTACATCTGCTCATGCAGGCCATTAGAGATCATTTGTAGCTTCCTTACAGAGACTTCAAGGTATGCCTGCTCGGCATCTGCAGACCTCGGAGTCACCTTCCTTTCTTTACTACTGTTGTATTTCCTTAAAACAGTGATGTATTAGATATTTTAGTTTTAATCTATAGAGCTTGTGACTCAGTTCCACCGTTTTTGGGTGGAGTGTATTGATGAGATTATGTTTTGTTTCGGGAGGTTATATAAGCTATTCAGCTTCATCTTAGTATTTTGATAATTGTTTTCGCCAAGTTATTATTATTGTTAGGCTTACCTTATCGTAGAGACTATGTGCCATCACGACATCCTACGGAGGGAAATTGGGGCTGTGACAAGTTAGTATCAGAGCACTAGGTTCATAGGTGTTACGAGTCATAAGCAGTTTTAGTAGTCTTGCGGATCGGTATGGAGACGTCTGTACTTATCTTTGAGAGGTTACAGAAATGTTAGGAAAATTTCACTTCTTTGATTCCTTATCGTGCGAATTAGTTGACTTCGAAAACTGAATCTTTGACTTTCTATTCTCTCACAGATGGTGAGGACACACACTGCTGGATCCGATGATCAGATACCCGCGTCCCCTGCTAGAGCCGCGTGAGTCTAGGGATGAGGCAGAGGCCGATGAGGGGCACGTGGTGCAGCTAGAGCACCTGCCTGAGCTGCGGCAGAGGAGCCACCGGTAGCTCCAGTTGGGGGACACGCACTCAAGGAGCCTGTTGCCTCCCTAGCACTTCAGGAGACCCTCGCATAGTTCTTGAGCATGCTCGGTACCTTAGCTCAGGTGGGGTTGATTCCACTTGCACCAGCCATATTCAGGCTGGGGAAGGAGCGCAGACTCCCGCAGCCCGTACCCCAGAGCAGCAGGTCCAAGATGAACAGGTCCTAGAGGTTATACCGGTATAGCCAGTTGCTCCGGTTCAGTCCGTTGTTAGGGCAACATCATCTGAGGAGGAGCAACTTAGGCTCGAGAGGTTCAAGAAGTACAACCCTCATACTTTCAGTTGTTTGGATTTATAGGATGCACACGGTTTTCTTGAGGAGTGCCACCATATTCTTCGTACGATGGGTATTATTGAGACTAGTGGGGTTGCTTTTACTACCTTCCAGCTTTCCGGAGCGGCATATGAGCGGTGGCGAGTGTACGAGGAGGGTAGCTCAGTCGAGGCAACTTCACTTACTTGGACTCGATTTTCAGAGTTATTCTTGAGGGAATTTATTCCACAGACCCTTCGGGATGCATGGGGCACAATGTTTGAGCAGTTGTGCCAGGGTACTATGACAGTGTCGGAGTATGCTGTCTGATTTAGTGATTTGTCCAGACATGCACCTGCCTTGGTTTCTATGGTCAGAGAGCAAGTCCGTCAGTTTATCGAGGGGCTCAACTATGGTATTAGATTCAGCATGGCTGTGGAGTTGAAGACAAATACTCCAAATCAGCAGGTGGCTAAGATTGCACGAAGGTATAATGGCATGCGAGGCCGTGAGAGAGATGACTAGGAGGCCAAGAGGCCTCATGGTACGAGAGGATTTAGTGGTGGTCACGCTACAACTACAGCCCGTCATGGTAGAGTCTATTTGAGCCATCCAGTTCATTCAGCACTTCCACTTTCTAGTGGTGCTCCGGTTGTTCAGAGGTCTCAGGTTGCACACTTTGCTCAACCACTTTCTAGTGCACCTCCTGCACAGGGTGCCTTCAGCGGTTAGTCCAGTCGACTAGGCCCGAGCGAGTCCGAGCTGCCACACCCACCGAGAGTTTGCTTTGAGTGTAGTAATACCCTTCACATGGTTAGAGACTGCCCAGACTCAGGAGGGGTGCACCTCCACAGGCCACTCAGGCTCCACGGATTCAGTCAGGTCCACAGACTTCTCAAGCCTTGATTGCTGCACCAGTTTCTGATCCACCCGCATAGCCAGCTAGGGGTGTGGGACGGGCGGATACTGGTTGCCCTAGAGGAGGGGGCCAGGCCAGATTCTATGCTTTTTTGGGTAGAACAGAGCCAGTTACTTCAGAATTAGTCATCACAAGTACGGTTCCGGTTTGCCACAGGGATGCATCACTCTTATTTGATCGAGGATTAGCTTATTCATATGTGTCATCTTACTTTGTTCCGTATTTGGATATATCTCGTGATTCTTTGAGTTCTCCTATTTATGTGTCCACGGCTTTGGGA
The DNA here is from genome assembly GCF_000715075.1 of Nicotiana tabacum. Lineage (NCBI taxonomy): Eukaryota > Viridiplantae > Streptophyta > Magnoliopsida > Solanales > Solanaceae > Nicotiana > Nicotiana tabacum. Next base: position 29,250,538 of record NC_134081.1, on the reverse strand, counting down.
GATTCTATTGTTATGGACCGTGTGTATCGGTCGTGCTTAGTTGTCATTGGTGGTTTTGAGACCAGAGTTGATCTATTGTTAGTTAGTATGGTAGACTTTGATGTTATCTTGGGCATGGACTGGTTGTCGCCCTATCATGCTATTCTAGATTGTCATGCCAAGAATGTGACGCTGGCTACACCAGGTTTACCACGGTTAGAGTGTAGGGGTGCTTTGGATTATGTTCCTAGCAGGGTTATATCATTTCTAAAGGCTCAGCGAATGGTTGAGAAGGGGTGTGATGCTTATCTAGCCTTTGTGAGAGTACCGGTGCTGATACTCCTACCATTGAGTAAGTTTTAGTAGTGAGAGACTTTCCAGATGTATTTCCAGTGGATCTTCTAGGCATGCCGCCCGATAGGGATATCAATTTTGGTATTGACTTGTTGCCGGGAACTCATCCCATTTCTATTCCACCATCTCGGATGGCCTTAATAGAGCTGAAGGAGCTAAAAGAGCAGTTGCAGGAGTTGCTTGATAAGGGTTTTACTCGGCCTAGTGTGTCGCTGTGGGGTGCTCCGATCTTATTTATGAAGAAGAAGGATGGTTCTACGCGCATGTGTATCGATTATCGGCAGTTGAACAAGGTTACAGTGAAGAACAAATATCCATTCCCACGCATTGATTACTTAATTGATCAGCTACAGGGTGCCAGGGTGTTCTTAAAGATTGATTTACGGTCAGGTTATCATCGGCTGAAGATTCGGGATTCGGATATTCCAAAGACTGCCTTTAGGATTCGGTATAGTCACTACGAGTTCCTTGTGATGTCATTTGGTCTGACCAACGACCCAGCAACATTTATGCACCTTATGAGCAGTGTATTCCAGCCTTATCTTGATTCATTTTGTCATTGTGTTTATTTACGACATCTTGGTATACTCCTGCAGTCGGGAAAAGCATGAGCAATACTTGAAGATCGTACTCCAGACCTTGAGAGAGAAGAAGTTGTATGCAAAATTTTCAAAGTGTGAATTTTGGCTTGATTCGGTGGCATATTTGGGTCATGTGGTGTCGAGTGAGGGGATCAAGCTAGATCCGAAGAATATTGAAGCAATGCAAAATTGGACCAGACCGTCCTCAGCTACTGAGATCCGAAGTTTTCTTGGTTGGGTCGGGTATTATCGTCGTTTCGTAAAGGGTTTCTCATCTATTGCTGCACCTATGACCAGATTTACCCAGAAGGGTGCTCCATTCAAATGTTTGGAGAAGTGTGAGGCGAGATTTCAAAACCTCAAGACTGCTTTGACTACAACGCCAATGTTGGTGTTGCCTACGGGTTCGGGGTCCTACACTATGTATTGTGATGCGTCACATGTTGGCCTAGGCACGGTGTTGATGCTAGATGGTAGGGTGATTTCCTATGCATCTTGGAAGCTGAAGACCCATGAGATGAATTATCCAGTCCACGACTTAGAGTTGGCAGCCATTGTACATGCATTGAAGATCTGGTGGCATTATTTGTACGGTGTTCCTTGTGAGGTCTTTACCGACCACCGGAGTCTACAACATCTATCCAAACAGAAAGATCTTAACTTGCGGCAATAAAGGTGGTTAGAGTTGCTTAAGGACTATGATATCACCATTCTATATCATCCCGAGAAGGTCAATGTAGTGGCTGATGCCTTGAGTCGAAAGGGAGAGTTTGGGTAGTTTAGCATATCTACCAGCAGCAGAGAGGCCATTAGCATTTGATGTTCAGGCCTTAGCCAACTAGTTTGTTATATTGGATGTTTCGGAGCCCAATCGAGTTCTTTCCTGTATGGTTTCTCGGTGTTCTCTATATGACTGTATCAAAGAGTGACAGTATGACAACCCCCATTTGCTTGTCCTCAAGGATGTGGTTCAGCATGGCGATGCCAAAGAGGTTACTATTAGGGATGACGGTGTGTTGCAGATGCAGGGCCGGCTATATGTGCCCATGTGGATGGTTTGCGTTTGTTTATTCTTTGGGAGGCCCACAGTTCACGGTACTCCATCCATCTGGGTGCCTCTAAGATGTATCAGGACTTGAGGCAACACTATTGGTGGAGGAGGATAAAGAAAGACATAGTGGAGTATGTAGCTCGGTAACTAAATTGTCAGCAGGTGAAGTATGAGTATCAGCGGCCGGGTGGTTTGCTTCAACAGCTTGAGATTCCCGAGTGGAAATGGGAGCGTGTCACCATGGACTCCGTTGTTGGTCTCCCATGGACTCAGAAGAAGTTCGACGCAGTATGGGTGATTGTGGGCAGGTTGACCAAGTCGGCACATTTCATTTCGGTAGTGACTACCTATTCTTCAGAACAGTTGGCTCAGGTTTATATCCGCGAGATTGTCTGACTTCATGGCGTACCTGTATCCATCATCTCTGATCGGGGTACACAATTCACATCGCGTTTTTGTAGAGTTGAACAATGCGAGCTAGGCACACGGGTTGAGTTGAGTACAATATTTTACCCTCAGATGGACGGGTAGTCCGAGCGCACTATTCAGATATTGGAAGATATTTTTCGTGCCTATATTATGGATTTTGGGTGTTCTCGGGATCAGTTCTTGCCACTTGTGGAGTTTGCCTATAACAACAACTATCAATCGAGTATTCATATGGCTCCTTATGAGGCCCTATATAGGAAACAATGTCGTTCTCCAGTGGGTTGGTTTGAGCCAAGAGAGGCTAAGTTATAAGGAACAGATTTGGTTCGAGATGCCTTGGAGAAGGTCAAGATGATCCAGGATCGGCTTCATACAACCCAATCTAGACAGAACAGTTATGCGGGTCAGAAGGTTTGTGATGTTGCATTCATGGTTGGAGAGCGAGTCTTGCTCTGGGTTTCCCCCATGAAGTGTGTGATGAGGTTCGGGAAGAAGGGCAAGTTGAGCCCTAGGTATATTGGACCTTTTGAGATCCATGAGAGGATTAGAGAGGTGGCCTACAAGCTTGCCTTGCCACCTGGTTTATGCGGTTCATCTGGTGTTCTATGTCTCTATGCTGCAGAAGTATTATGGTGATCCATCCCATGTTCTAGACTTCAGCATAGTCCAATTGGAAGAGGATTTGACTTATATTGAGCAGCATGTGGCTATATTGGACCGACGGGTCCAAAATTTGAGATCAAAGGATATTGCTTCATTGAAGATTCAATAGAGGGGTCATCTGATCAAGGAGGCGACCTGGGAGACCGAGCACGACATGCAAAGTCGTTATCCCAATCTATTCACCATTTCAGGTACGTCCTTATGCACGTTGGAGGACGAACGTTTGTTTTAAGAAGGGGTGAATGTAAGGACCCGATCGGTCATTTTGTGTAATTACGTCATGTTACCCCTTTTACTGCTTCACATATTTGTGTTTATGATTTTATGACTTGCGGAGTTAGTTAGTTTTGTTCTGGGGGGGGGGGGGCTTTCGGGTTGATTTGGACCCTTGATTATTGACTTAGAAGTTTAAATTAGAAAATGTTGAGCAAACTTTGATTTTTGTGAAAACGACCCCGAAACTATGTTTTTATGATTCTGATTGCTTTGTATCGTGATTTCGAACTTGGGCGTATGCCCAAAATTGATTTTGGAAGTCCATAGGTTGATTTGTGATGATTTCAAAATTCAGTAATTTGAAGTTGAAAAGTTTGACCGTCGGCTGACTTTTAGCTATCGAGCTCGGAACTTGATTTTGGGACATGGAATAGGTCCGTTATGGTATTTAGAACTTATTTGCAAAATTTGGTGTCGTTTGGAATTGATTTGATAGAATTCGAACGTTTAGTTGTAATTCTAGAAGTTCTTGAAAATTTCTTTGAAATTCATGCATTTTAGAGTTCAATTCGTAGTTTTTAGATGTTATTTTTGTGTTTTGATTGCGCGAGCGAGTTCGTATGATGTTTTTAAACTTGTGTGGATGTTTGATTTGGAGCCCCGAGGGCTCGGATGAGTTTCGAACATATTCCGAAGTGTTTTTGACTGAAATTTCAAGAAATCTGATGATTTGGTGTTGCAAATGTGAACACCAGGGTCGTATTTGCGAAGGTGATAGAGGAGGGGAAGTTGTCGCTAATGCGACTTCCCCTTCGCAATTGCGAAGGATACAGAAATTGGACAGTGTTGGCAATTGCGAACAATTGTTCGCTTTTGTGATAAAGGCCAGTTCGCAAATACGAAGACTTTTCTTGCAATTGCGAGATTTCGTGAGGTTGCTAGGGTTCGCAAATCCGAGCCCTGATCCGAAATTGCGAGGGTTCGCAAATGCGAATACTATGTCGCAAATGCGACATCTACAGCTAGTTAAAGTGCTGGGCGACGGGATTTTGAACTCATTCTCTCATTTTTGAACCCTAGACTCGGTAAGAGACGATTTGGAGAGGGGAATTTCACCTACAAACCTTGGTAAGTGATTCTAGTCTATTTCTAATCATATTCCATCAACATATGTTAGATTTTAACATCAAAATCATGTGAATCCAAGTGAAAATTTGTGAAACTTTGTCAAGCTTTTAAAAAATAAGATATTGAGTTTTGAGAATCGATTTAGACTCGAATTTTTAAACTAATCACATATATAAAATCGTGGGGTCATTGGTAGACGGAATCAACCGATGACACCATGATTCCAATATATGTGATTAGTTTCAAAATCCGAATCAAAATCGACTCTCAAAACTCAAATTCTCATTTTCAAGAACTTGACAAAGTTTCACAAATTTTTACTTTGATTCACATGATTTTGATGTTAAAATCTAAGATATATTGCTGGAATATAGTTGGAAATAAATTAGAATCACTTACCCAAAGTTTATAGAGGAAAATCCCCTCTCCAAATCGCCTCCTACCGAGTCTAGGGTTCTAAAATGAGAGAATGTGTTGAAAGATTCTGTCTCCCGGCCCTTTGTACCTGCTGCAATTATCACATTTGCGATAGAGGGTTCGCATTTGCGAACCCTCTCTATTGCAAACCAGGGATCGCATTTGCGAACCCTGACAACCTCAATCATCATCACAATTGGGACAAAAGGCTTCGCAATTGCGAAGATGGGAATCTCGCAAAAGCGAACAAATATTCGCAAATGCAAACTAAGTCAAAAGCCGACAGAACTCGCTAATGCGAAGGGAAAGTCGCAATTGCGACACATGTGCCCCCACTGTCACCTTCACAATTGCGAGGCTGGTGCTTGCAATTGCGATAACTGGGCACCAGCAATACCAGCAGTTCAATGTCAATTCAATCCATTTCGAAACATGTTCGAAACTCATCCGAGCCCTCGAGGCTCCAAACCAAACATCCACATAAGTCTAAAAATATCATATGAACTCGCTTGCATAATCAAAACACAAAAATAACATCTATTACTATGAATCAAATACTAAAACGCATAAGTTTCAAAGTAAAAGAAAAAGAGTCAAGGAACAAACCAATATATTCCCGTTGCCAATACTGTTCAAGGGGTGGTTAGGATTTGTCCCTCCCATTGACCCAACTAGCACGATCTGCTTCACACCAGCAGCTTTAGCTGTAAACATGCAAAAAGTATATCTAAGATAAACAGAGAGCATCCTATATCCAGTAACAATAGTGTCAAAGACGACTCCTTACCAGCATCTATTTGGTTCTTCTGGCCAATCCAGTCTACCTACAAATACAAAGTCAGTATTTTTTTGTGTCAGACAAAGACAACTACAAACCTGAGGACATGAGTAGCCATAGCTTTCTATACCTGTTCAGGGTATGCCCCATCCTCAAAATAGAATTCCGGTCTTCCACCTTGAGTTGGATCAAACCCGGGCTTCATTTTTGGCACAGCACTTGTAAGAATAACAAGAGCATCAATACCTTGTATGGCAGGAATAATACTCTCAGTATCCCTGATATCACCAATATAAACATCATCGGCACCGCCAATTTTTTGTTTGCTTTCCTCCGTTCTAACCAATCCTCTCGCTGTATATTTCTCTGACCTCTCCTTCAACTTCTTATAAACAATTGATCCTACAATGTAAACAACTTGTTAATGAGGGAGCCGTGAAATTGTTTGATCGTGAGAGGAACAGGAATAGCTCAATTTACATCATACCCTAAAGCTCATGGCCACTTGACATGATTGATTCTAGCATTAGTCATTTACTAAGAAGCCTAAGAAGCAAAATTCTAAGAATAGTTGTTGCTTTGGAATACTTCAAAATCCAGTATACGAACCCCTAAGTCATTGTTTGAAAGTTCAACATTTTCAAGTTCAGTCATGCATTTACTTATTAAACAGCCAACTGAAATGAGATGATAAAAAACCCACTAGACCAACCAAATTCGGAGTTAGAGCATGCAATTTATGAGTCATCTTCACCATTGGAAACAATTGATGAGTGATCCCAACTCCTAAGAATAAATAAATAGTCCTAAAATACAGTAAAATTGTACATTCTTGAAAGCTATAAAGAACCTCCTCAATAGATTTGAGAAGGAATGCATATAGGACAACAATCCATAATATTATTGTTACAAGACTTCAACGCAAAAATAATCTAACTGCTTGGGCTCCTATCTCTTCTTTTAGAGGATTCTTTTTTGAAGGGAGAAAAAGGGAAAGACAAAAGCAATATGTTCTAGTACAATATGTATCACCAGATTTCCATTCAACAGTTTTTTTATATCCACTGAATACCTGCTACTTCTCACCATCACAGTATAGGTATGGAGTAACTCGGTCCACCAAGGGTTAGACAGAGGGGAAGAAATAACCTTCTTTTTTTTTTTTGGTCTCGAATTGGATTTGAACCCGTGGGATTTTAATTTCCATCCACTTAATTGACCTGAACTGGCTTCATCTTTCTTTGACTCGTGCGTTGCTTTAGGAGTCAACTCCCCCTCAGGTATAGGCTTGTCCTTTATCTTCTTTGGCACGTCTTCTAGTTCCCTCCTATTTCTGAGTGTAACTGCATTAACTTGAGGATTGTTCTCTGTATCACTGGGAAGAGTGCCTGCAGGTCTAGTAATTTGATTTGCTGCTAAATACCCCATTTGCCTCTCAAGATTTCTGAAATCGGTCCTGAGCTGTTGATTGTCAAGCAACAACTTCTTTAACAAGTCATTTGTACTCTCTTCTATTTGTTGGGGTAGCTTATGAGGTTGATTGAAATTTCTTTGGGACATATAATGATTCTGAGTTGGCTGGTTTCCACCTCATGAGAAGTTAGGATGATTTTCCCAATTTGGATTGCAAGTATTTCCATATTGTTCATACTGATTCATCGGACCTCTGCTCTGTTGCCCCACATAATATATAGATTCAGGATTCGTGGGGCACATGTCACTCATATGACTGTCACCACATAGTTCGCAACAAATAGACATCTTTGTACATGTTGCATCTGTTGTGTTTGTTGTATTGTCATTCAATTCATCTGATTTGCCAATTTTGCTATATCGGCTCACATGGTTGAGAAGTCATCAAGCTCAATTACCCCGGCTGCTTTTTGTTTAATTCCTCTTCGTATGTCCCTATCTCCTTGCCAATTATGATCATTAGCAGTGAAGTTATTTAGCAAGAGTTGGATTTCACTATACGGCCTCTCCATGCAACTACCCCAACAAGTTGAATCAAGATTCATCTTTGATGCTTCGTCTAGCCCATCAACAAAAGTGTGACCCAACACCTCATCAATCTGACAATGATACGGGCAGTCTCTGAGTAGCTTCTTGTATCTTTCCCAAGCTTGACGAAGTGTCTCTCCATCCCATTGTTGGAACCCAAGAATCTGACTCCTCAGCGACTTTGTCTTCTTAGTGGGGAAAAACTTGATTAAGAATTTCCTTTCTAGATCATCCCAAGTGTGGATTGAGTTCGCGGGCTCCTTTTGCAACCATTCCTTAGCTTCTCCCAACAGTGAAAAGGGAAATAGTGTCAACCTGACATAGTCCTTGGAAACGTTTGGATAATTGTAGGTGTCTGTAATTTCCAAGAAATTCTGAATGTGCCTTTGTGGGTCTTCATGAGATAGACCCACATATTTCCCTATGGACTTAATCAGCTGTACCATGCACTGTTTTAGTTCAAAATGCCCTGTGATATCAGGTTTCACAATATCCTGAGTCATATTATCAAGATTAGGCCTTGCGGCTTCTATCACCACACGATTTTCATTACCGTCCATCTCTGTTGGCTATGGTTAAACTATGATATCCAACTCTCTTTCTATTCTAGTTCTAGCTTTGACTTCTTTCCTCACTCTGTGAAGTGTTCGTTCAATTTCAGGATCAAGAGGAAGGAGGCTGTTTGTTCTTCTACTCCTCTGCATTCAAAAGACGAGCATGCGTTAACACAAACAAGGCAAACTCAAAATTAAAACTTGAACAAATAATTAATAAAAGCTTAACTCACTCAAGTAGCTAATTTCTAAGTCCCCGGCAACGGCGCCAAAAATTTGTTGCGACTAAAAATGCTCACGCAAGTATACGTAGTCATCAAGTAATAGAGTAGTGAGTAGAGTATCATTCCCACGAAGACTTATGATTAACTTTTGACTGATTCAAACTCAATTAACTTATCGATTCAAGAGATTTCTCACAAAATATAGAAGTGAGTAATTTACTACCTAAAACTATCGAGCAACGAATTAACTAGAAATCAACCAAAATAATTAAGCAATTTCGGATAACAATGAGTAGGAGAGGATATTACAGGGTCACAGGTTAGATAACAATCGTGTTGCGTTCTTCGTCTTAAAATGACTAATTGATTTATCTGGATTGTTGATCTACAGGGTTGATATTACTCATAAGAATATGTCGAGTTCTTACTCGCCTATTCAAGCTAACTTAATACCTATATGTCTATGGAATTAAGATTAACAAGAATGCATTTACACTTCCTGTATTTCAACCAAGCAAGACAATTAGGTATATTTCGATCCTAACTGCAAATTCGTTCCCCGATGCCCGGGTTCAAGAACTTGCCCTATTTAATTCTATATGCAATCTGGAATTCCCACTTTCGAGTTCAACTCTAGATTCGTAGATAGTATTTCACTGTTAGCTACTCAGTAAAATAATTAAAAACCGAATTATATAAATAACCCAATATAATAAACTTCAAACTCGTCAATTTAAACTTCAAACGTCAACATTCATGTAGCCCACATGACCCCAGAATAATAGGGCTCTTAGCCACGCATGCTCATGGTAAAAATCTCAAGTAATTCCCAAGAATGCATAAAAATCAATAAAAGAAGGAAAAGGGAAGAACTCTAGACAAATTCTGTGGGTTCCAAGCTTTGTCGTGGCTTTTTTTCTCGCTTCCCAATATGTTTGTTGACCTAAAAGAGGCGTTTTTGGCTTATATATTGCGTACAAAAGTCGTGGACTAAAGTTCTCCTACTCCTAATCCGACTCAGCTTCAGGGATTGATGCTGCGGTAGATGCTTCGCATCCACCTCATCCTCCAATTCTTCAGCTTCGTATGCTAGGGTGGATGCTTCACATCCACCATTTATTATCCCATCTCAGTTGTGCCCAGGTGCGGATGCTAAGGAAGATGTTATGGTCTGACTTCATTGCCAAGGTTACACAATATATGATTTTTTCCTAGGTTGGATGCAATGCATCCAACCTCTCCTCCTCTAGCTAGAGCACCTTTTCTTCATATTTTTGCACTCCAAACACCCTAAATTATCACACAAAACTCAATTAGTCATAAACCAATAATTAAACCATGTTGGGCATTTTAAAGATCAAATAGCATCAAAAAGCAGTTAAAACATGAGTAAAGTAACATTATAACATATGAAAATATGCCCAATATCATATGGTGCCCTTTGTGCTTCGGACATTTGAATATGACTGAAAGAGTTTGCTTGGGATGTAATATGACTTCAAGTTTTGGATGCATCGCTAGACCTTCATTTGATGTTGATGGGAACGACCGTCACTTTCGATTGGTGGACGAGTGTGAGCTCAAGAGGATTAATTGACTTCGTCATGGCTGTAATCAGGGCAATATCATTGGCAGATGTCGATATGAGGTTACATAGGTGGTCTATCTCCTGTGAGGTGTTAGGAGTTGGGTGATTTGTAGTAAAGGTCCAGTGAAGAACTATAATTTCTATTCAACATGAACTATGTACTACGATGTGAGCTGGGATCGCTTGAAGAAGATAGTGTAGCGGGCAAGAGGTCGATTGTGCATTTGGATATGATAATTCAAGTTATGTTATGCAAAGTTTAACAAGAGATTGCGTGAAATTTGGCGGAGTGACGGTGCAAAATCATTGTAACCGAGGAGGTGTCATTTTAATTTATGGATTTATGTGATTGTGTCTTAAAGCTAAGTGGGGGTGCCTACCGTTTGTGATTAGGTCACGTGGTTATGTGCCTTAGTAGTATCGGGTTATCAGTATGTTGGTGGATTAGCTATGATTAAAGGAAGAAAACAGTAAGGGTAAGTCGAGCAAGGGATTTGATGGTTCTATGCTACAATTTCACCTTATTTGGTGCATAGGGTTCATGAAATGACCCGGATTCGATACTTCTTCGTAAAGGTAACGTGCAAGGAAATAGAGTCATTCGATTGCTTCTTCTGGGGTATTCATGTGCTACCGGAGCACTGGTTGCTAGCTATATAGTTGGGACCAGGTCAGAGTAGGTGACTCTCAACAATGGTTATAGTGGGTTCAAGAAGTAAAGTATGGTACCAAAGTATTTTCGAGTTCGTCGTGTGGCTAAGGAATTAGTTTTTTAGCAAAGTGTGAAAAAGACTTGCAATATTTCTATGATTGTCACCCGGTCTGCCTGTGCGATGTTAGAGAGATGGAGGAAACAACTTCGGATTCAGAAGATCCTTCAGAGCGGGTGTATCAGTTGGAGATGCTATTGTGTGCATGAGGGGAGTATAATTAAAATTGTTTACAGTTATTGAGACGACGAGGTCTCATGATTCTGGTCACTCAGGATGAGTGTTGTTTGAGGTCCGTTGTGTGTTTGAATAGAAGTGTTGTTTCAAAGGCAAGTCAAGAGTAAATTGGAAGAAGTTGAGTCAGTTAGTACTGGTTTGAATCATCATGGTTAAGGAAAGGGACAGTTCCTTCGATGTGGTAAGACTATACAGGTGATTCGTGATTGAACGTGCGGGCTTGACAACCTCTGTGATTTGATTAATTTAGAGGTATTTGATTCTGATGGTTTTGTTATGTGTAAATGGGTCCCAGAGGAGTTATGGCAGTTCAGACCACGACTTGAGTTCTGCGACTTTTGCAGTTATGGGGAGTTAGTTATATGTTGCAATTCTTCTTCTGAGCTGAGTTAAGTAAAAGGTTCTAGCTGATGTAGTGTTTATTCTACTGGTGGTTCCGGAGTTGTGTTGAAATTATTATACTATAGTGTAGCAGCATGATAAGTGCAGTGAGCAGTATGGGTTTGTAATTTGAGGATCCAAGGTTGAGATCCAGTTTTGACATGAATGTCACGAGCTCGGAAGAGATGGGAGAGAGATTTAAGATGTTTCGAGTATGCTGGCACTATTTTTGTGTCGCCTGGGAATGGTGTTATGTGGAAGAGGCATTGTGTATTGATTTATGGATTCTTGATTTGCATCATAGTAATAGTATAGTAGGTAGCCATGGATGTGCAGATTTTGCTACCTGGTGCGGAAGATAGTGGTAGTTGTTCCTGATTTGATGGTTGATCGTATGTGTCATCGATAGGGTCATTGGGGATCTTTGGAAGGTTATTGGCCTATTTTGGGATGAACGAAATCGTCTTTGATGTCTGTGGGTAGGCCTTATGTGAATGTATACTTTATACCAGATTATATATGCTTATTCAGCATAGCATTGCTTATGGATGAGCCTCCGAGTATGGTGGAAGATATTCCTGCCTTAACCTATTTTAGGTGCTACTCTTTTATGCATCATGGGTTGTGAGACAGCTATCTTGATTATTCACATGTGTGTTGTGGTCCCATGTATCTTGTGGTGTTATATGAGTGAGACGGTTCTCGAGATGCAAGCCATTTATTGCACCTTAGTCGTGCTTGGCATTTTGTAGTGCATGGCGCTATCTATTTCCACATGGTTGTGTTTATTCACATGGCATGTTTGTGGTCGATGTTTGGGCATTTTGTGGGTATGAGAATTTTTGGATCGATGGGTATTTTCCTTATTGATTGTTATGTGTAGATCAGGTGGCACGCCGCCACAGGTATGATATGTAGATTACGTTGCACGCCGCAACAGTGAGATGTTGAGTACGGTTTCTTATACTTATTTCGTTTGTTTTGTTTCTTACCCTTGAGATAGCTTTATAACATTTGTCTGATTGATTTGAATGTTATGCGGGCTGGGTACTTCTTTACCCGAGTTTGTTTTTCCTTATTAGTCATATTTAAGTTGTGTCTTATTAGCGCATTGATGGCCTCGTATGAGATTTTAGATGGTGTTTGAGGTCGCTTATTACCCAGGCAGCTTGTACTGGGTGAGACGAGGTTGTTGTACCTGAAATCAATGTAATAGGATTATTATAATGTATATTAGAGAGGAAATGTCACTAATCAGCTCAGAGTGAGGCAATGGTTCTTGTCAAGCGAAGAGACTCCATGAGCTATTGATTTCACGGATGGTTATGAGTTCCTGCATATCTCTTTCTGCGTTGCAGTATTGTTAGGGTTGAGAATAGGCTTATATGTGTTATGAGATATACTACAGGCATCTGGTTCATAAATTTGCAGCTATTGTAGTAGGAGGATGTTATTATGAACATACGAATTGTGTGGTGCATTGTGTGATTTCAGCATGGGTACATGAACATGTTTTGGTACAGCGAGTTGAGGTTGATACGGTGTTTGTATGTTAGAATCAGACCAGGTAGAGAATTCTGGATGGGGGAATTTGGTTCTAAGGCTTGGGGGTTAAGGTAGCAGGAAGGATCTTCAGTCTGGCTTGAGCTGATGTGCTCATATGTGTTGTGGTAGCACGGGTAGGTACCCATGGTGTCAAACAATGATTTTAGGGCAACTCCGAAATGGTTCTTGGAATATTCAAGGACGAACGTATGTTTACGTGGGGGAGAATATAATGACTCGACCGGTCGTTTTGAGCTCTAGCGCGTCGTTCGGCGATTTAAGGCCTTGAATAGTTTCACTTCATGTATTATTACTTGTACGTATGGTCGGTTTTGATTTTTGAGAAGTTCAGAGTTGATTTGGAAGGAAAATTCTCAATTCAGAAGCTTTAAGTTGAAAAAGTTGACCAAGGTTTAACTTTTGAGGAAACGACTATGATGACCCGATAGGCCATTTTGAGTTTTAGCCTTCATTTATGTGTTCTGAGACCTCGAATAGCTACATTTTGCGTCCCTCGATTTGCATGTGCAGTTCGTGTCTTTTTTCGAAAACTTCTTATGTGAAAAATTAAAGGGAATGTGAATTTTAACCTTAAAATGATTTGAGTTGACTACGGTCAATATTTTGTGTAAACAGACCCATATCAATATTTTGACGGTCCTGGTGGGTCCGTATCATTATTTGGGACTTGGGTGTATGCCCAAAATTGAATTTGAAAGCCCCAGACTCTATTTAACATGATTTGTGGAAAACTAGTAATTTGAAGGTTTAATTTAAAGAATTTCTAAGTTTGACCGTAGGTTGACTTTGTTGCTACCGGGTTCGGATTTCGGTTCCGGAACTTGGAATAGGTTCAATTCACTATTTATGACTTGTCTGCAAAATTTGGTGCAACACGAAATTGATTTTACGTGATTCGGACGTCCAGTTGTAAATTTGAAAGTTCTTAAGTTTCTTTGAAAATTTCATGCATTTTGATTTCCGATTCATAGTTCTAGGTGTTATTTTTGTATTTTGATCGCGAGCGAGTTCGTATGATGTTATTACACTTGTGTACATGTTTGTTTTGGAGCCCGAGGGGCTCGGGTGAGTTTCAGATAGGCTACGGATCGAATTTTGGACTTAGAATGTTGCTGGTTTTTCACTGCTGCTGATGTCAGGTGTTTTGTTCTTCGCGGTCGCGAAGCTACTCCTGCGATCGCAAACGGTTACTTGGGCTGGGGTGGTTTTTTTTCTACGCAAGCGTGGAGAAATGGTCGCGAACGCGAAGCATCAGAGGTATTACCCTTTGCGAACGCGACCCTTCACTCGCGAACGCGAAATCCAGGAGGGACAGGCCATCGCGAACGCATGCAACCTCTGGCGAACGCGTAGGCTACTAAGGCCACTGCTCTTCGCGATCGTGCCAGGCCCTTCGCGAACGCGAAGAAGGCCTGACGCCCAGTGATTAAAATGTCCCAAAGTCGGGATTTATCCCATTTATCACCATTTTCAAGTTTGAGCTCGGCCTAGAGGCGATTTTGAAGATGTTTTTCATCCCAACATCATAGGTTAGTAAATTTTAACTCATTTTCTTCCATTTCCACCAACACACATTGATTTCTAACCTTTAATCAATGCTTTTTCATGGTAAGAGTTAGGAATTTAGGTAGAAATTGGGGATTTTGAGAAATTGAGATTTAGACCTCAAATTAATGTCGGATTTAGAAACTAATCACATAATCGGGCTCGGGGTGAATGGGTATTTGGGTTTTAGTCAGAATCTTAGATTTCGACCAAGCGGGCCCGGGATTGACTTTTGTTGAGTTTTTCCAATATCAGTAAAGATTGAATCTTTTTCACTCGTGGGTAGTTTCTAAAGCTTATTTTGAATTGTTTGAACTATATTTGATTTGATTTGATTTGTTTGTAGGCTAAGTCTACATGCAAAGCCCCGGTTGAGCTTTGATTTGATTGCGGAGCGAGGTAAATGTCATGGTTAACCTTGACTTGAGGGATTAAGACATGTTAGACTATTTGCAACATGTTTTATGTGTGGGAACAACGTATATGTGAGATGACGAGTACTTATGCGTAGTTATTTGCGTTAAATCTTGCAGGTGGAACTTGTTTCCTTGTATTTTATTGCTTTGTTAATTATGATATCCATGTGTAGGTTAGATTATTATTTCTTTGATTATTCATTTCGTAATTATTGCCCTCTTATAATAGCAAATATTGTTGGAAATTGAAGTTTGGTATCTTGGCATCATATTTGACATTAAATACATTCTCCGCATTATTTACAACTCAAATTCATATTATCATCGTTACATGATGAGGAAGACAGTAAAAGCATGATGGGTGATGTCGTGCCATTATATTTACATTATTATTATTACATGGTGAGGAAGAGAGTAAAAGCACGAAGGGTGATGCTGTGCCATTTATCTCATTTATTCATTATTACATGGTGAGGAAGAGAGTAAAAGCACGAAGGGTGATGTCGTGCCATTCATCTCATTTATTCATTGTTGTATGGTGAGGATGAGAGTAAAAACACGAAGGATGATGGTGTGCCATTTCATTTTACTTGTATCATCATTTCATGGTAAGGACGAGAGTAAAAGCACGAAGGGTGATGTTGTTCCATTTTCATATCATTGGTTTATCTGATTTCATTGGTTGATGATTTACTTGGCTATTTCGTGATTTTATACCTGTCGCAGTTGTTATATTTTCCCCCTTTTGCATATCCCTTCCCAGTTTGTACATTACCATTCTTTCTTATTATTTCTTCTTTATATATACTTGTAAAAGTTTATCTGTGTAGGTGTCATGTCATAGCCTCGTCACTACCTTGTCGAGATTAGGCTCGATACTTACAGAGCACATTGGTTTGGTTGTACTCATATTACACTTCTGCACTTCTTGTGCAGATACAGATATTGATACCTGAGGTGCGTGAGGTGTGTCAGCTTGGATCATTGCATATAGAGACTCGAGGTAGATCTATTGGCGTCTGCAGACCTTGAAGTCCCCTTCCTTTTCCCACTTTTATTGTTTATTTCCTTCGAAACAGTTGTATTTATTTCAGACTTTGTTTGTAGACTTCTAGTTTCTCGTGTACTCGTTATTCCGGATTTCTAGGCATAAATATTATCACGTGACTTATATTGGCATTGTGTTATATTGGGTTTCTATTTCTCGTTGTATATCATCATTGTGATTTTAACTGTTAAAAATTGGCTATTTAATTATCTCACATCGGCTTGCCTTGCAAGTGGATGTTAGGCTCCATCACGACCCCGAGGTTGGGATTCCGGGTCATGAAAACGACCTAGTAATCGTGATTTGAAGGTTCTAATAGGTTCGTATGATGATTTTAGACTTGGGCATATGTTCGGATTAAGTATCGGATGGTCGAGGAGCATTTCGGCGCTTAATGTGGAAAGCTGGCATTTTGAAGCTTTTAGAATTTCCTAAGTTCGAGTAGAAGTGGACTTTGGTGTTATTGATGTCCGTTTTGGATTCTGAGCATTGGAATAGGTTCGTATTGTGATTTGTGACTTGTACGCAAAATTTGCTTTCATTATGAAATGTTAAGTATTATTCGGACGCGTTCGACGAAGGATGAGGGTTTGAAATTTAAAAAAGTTTAAGAAATTGAGTTTGATATTCAATTCTTGGTTTTAATGTTAAAATTTATGTTTAGATCCTTTGAACAAGTTTACATAGGGTATATAAACTAGTTAGAATAATTGGACGGGGTTCCTCAGACCTCGGGTGAGTTTTGGGGCTATTTCAGACCACTTTTAGGCCCTTTTGAACTGTTGTTATCTGATGCCAGGGGTGCTCTTCGCGATCGCGGAGGTTTGGGTCACAATCTCGAAGAGTGTTTACCCGGAAAATCAGATAACGTTAAATTTATGCATAGTTCTAAGGATACGTGATACCCTTTGATACAAATCGTATAGAGAGATAGCAATACGAATGTTCTTGACTATGAGAATGGGAATAATGAACAGAAAGAATGAGTAAAATGAAGTAAAACAAGCACAAGGAGATATCTTTTGTTCCAGTGTATTCAGTATGTCCATAGCTTACAAGGATCCTCCCTTTTATAGTTGAGGGTCATTACTTTATTAATAACAAAAAATAATAAAATAAAGCATATAGTGGAGGACCCATGATGATTTATCTCTTCCTCGATTCCCGCCAAGATTCTCTCTCTTGGTGCAGTTGAAACGGCTCTTGTCTGTGAGCTCGATACTGGTTCGAACTCGTTACTGGGTCAAGCCCTTCGGTCTTGGCTTGTGTTCGACCTTCGGGATGGGGGTCGCACATTCCGACCTCGAAGTAATGCCCTGCGGATTAATTTGGTCAATGGCTCGATAAGACTATCGAGTCGAATCCTCGAGCAGCCTTCGGACTCGAGGCTCGTTTGTACTGTCTTCGGAGCTCACTCCTAAAATCCCACTCCAATTTCTTACCACTTAAACTCGATGGAACGTAGGAAGGCCGAAATCTATTTCGACCATATATAGATATTCCCCTCGTTTCTCACGAAGGATGCGGTGAGAATCGATATGATTTTTGACGGTTCGATCGGGTTATAAGCTGACGTTTTAACAGGGATCGATTATGACGTATGTGATAGCTGTCCCATTGATTTAGTCTTTCAAGGTATTTAATTCTTGTCAGATGGCGGTCGGCCACCTCTGATATTGAACCGTCATGATACGAGCCTATAAATAACCCTTCCATTTAACATTTACCACTTTTATGCATTCACTCTTCCAAATTTTCTTATCCTTTCTCTCTATTTCGTCGCTTGCAGAGCCACCTACACCAGAGTTTTGGTGTCGTCAATTTTTCACTTTCCTTTGCCTTTCTTCCTCCCATATCAATGGCCAAAACTTTGAAAACTGTACCTCAGAAAGAGAAATCTTCTTCTTCACGGTCGTCCGGTGATAAGGCGCCGATGGAGTCGTCCACCTATGACTATGTTCCCGGCCCATGTACTCTGAAGATCGATTTTAAGGTTGAGAATCCTTCATCTGTTCCGGGTCAAAGCGAGCACGTGTCGATGTACATGTTCTCTATAACGGAGGGTCATCTCGAGGCCGTTAGGGAAGACTGCAACTGGGGTTCCGAGGTTGTGTTGCAAATTCCATCCCCCGAAGAGAGCGCCATCATCCATGTGGAGGGGTTTTTAAGTGTTTACACTTATCCCTTCATATTGGGTCCCGTCGATCCGGTGATCATTGATTTTTGCAAAATATATCAGGTCACCCTTGGTCAAATTCATCCCTTTCTATGGCGTATAGTAACCCTACTTCGCTTCTTCTCCATCAAAGCCGGGGGGCTGGATTTTTCCATGAATCACCTCATACGATTGTATCGGCCTCAAATATTTCGAGGACTAATCAGGCTTCATCGTCGGGCATGGAAGGGTTTGATGTCGAGCATCGACGAAGACAAGGATCGGGGTGGGATGGGCCGTTATATTCGGGTGAGGACCCGTGACCTTATTCCGGAAGAGAAGATGCCTTTCCCCGAGGAATGAAATTTCGACCGTAAGTGGTTCTCATAAGACGTTGCTTTTCGTATCTTTTCCCAATTTTTTCTGATGTCTTTCTCCGATATACAACTGCCCCTTGGATGCCACAAGCGGTGCCCGACCTCGAGGATTGGGTTCGGAAGTTATCCTCGACTTTCTCTTATGCCGAACATGCTTGGCGTGATTTGGCAAAAGGTAGATGGGAGGCCAAGAATCATGGTAAGGTTTTACTTCTCGTTTCCTTCGAAGTGCTATTTGTGCTCCATTCATTACCAATTTCCTTTCATGCAGGTGTAACCAAGGATGCCGCTTTGAGGCCTTCGAGCGGGGAAGAAGGAACCAAGTCCCCGATCCTGAAACCGGGGAAAGATAAGAAGCGAAAAGCTGCCTATCGGTCAGAGGACCCCAAGCCCAAAACTCGAAGGGTGAGGAGGAAGGCAATTGCTCTTCCGATTGACTCGGTCCAACAACTGAGAGAAAAAGAAGAAGAAGAAGAAGAAGAAGAAGAAGAAGAAAAAAAAGAAGAAGAAGAAGAAGAAGACGGTGCCTCGGCTTTGGTGATCCGATCTACGAAAGCTATCGAGGTCACCAAAGCTCCTGAGCCGATGGCAGCTGTACTGGTCGGGGTCGATCTTGGAATCCTGAGTCTTGATCGGGGAGCCCCGAGTGATTCTCTTGGGGCTATGACAGTGGTCATTCGCCTTCCCTTCCAACCTTTTCTGAGGAGGCGTTAAAGGAAGCTCGAGAATTGAAGACCCCCGATATGGGCGGAGGCTCTAGTGTAGGGGATCACTTTCCGGATTGCTTTACTGGAGTCGATGATGATTTCGATATTGGTGACGCTTCTCTTCTACTAGAAGAGGCCCAATGTTTCATTACTCGAGTAATGATTTTACTATACTTAGTTTCTTTGTTCTTTTCCAAACTTGACTTGTGTTCTTTCCCTACTGTGCAGGCCATTAGTAGGTTTCGAGTCGACCTTAGCGAGTGTGAGGTCAAGCTTCAGAAGGTCTCGGGGGAGAGAGACGCCCTGCGGCTTCTTTGCAGCCAAAAGGACGAGGCTATAAAAGGACCTCCAAGCGGATTTGGCTAAGGCTCGAGAAGAAGAGGCCGAACTCAATAAGCAGGTGAGCCTCGTTCTGTTAAAGTATGGGTTTGACTCAACTGTGGAAGTTAAGCCTTCGTTGTCTCAGCTGCAGCAAAAGGTTGAGTAGATCGGGTTACTGCAGGAAGAAGTTGATCAAATCGAAGCTAAATGTAATCGGCGGAAGGAGACTATTGACCGTCTGGCTGCGGAAAAAGAAACCATTTTGACGAAATTATTATCGGTCGATGTTCAGCTTCGAAACATCAAGCAAAAGGGTTCGGCTCAAGCTAAGAGGATCGAGGAGCTTGAACCACGGCTTGCTGAGGCCAAGGCGGAGGTTGAGTCATCAAAAGTCTTGGCAGATAAGTCCATTGCCGTGTATCGGGCTGATGCCGAGGCTGCTCAGATGGAGGCACAAGAGGCGGAGGATACTGCTGACACTCGAGCACATTGGGTTGCCGAACCTTCTAAATGTAGGTCTTGAAGGGAGACCCTCGAGGAGATACATGCTCGAGGTTTTGACCTTACCGAAGAGATAAAAAAGGCTAAAGAGCTCGAAGCTGAAGTTGAAGCCTTGGCTTCTGATGGCGATGATGATGATGATGACGGTAGCAAGAGCGTATCCGAGGACGGGGAAGAGCCTGACAGAGAAGTAAACGCCCCTGAGGATGATCAGGAAGCTTAGTTCTTAATTTTTTACGTTTATAATCAATCATGTAGATAATTTTGTATATAGACAACTTGGCCGACTTGTGAAGACTTTATACGTGCCTTACAAATGTTTTCACAAGGATCTTAACAATTTAATCAATTTTGGACTTCGTAGTCTCTATGATTGATTATTTTTTCAGACTTGAAGTGACGTAGCCCTTAGGCTTACTAGTTGAGTCAATGATTCGAACTCGAAGAAATATAACCCGTAGGCGTAATGGTCGAGTGAGTGCTCACTCGAACTCGAAATGAAAGTAGCCCGTAGGTTTAGTCGTCGAGTGAATGATTCGAGCTCGAAGTAATGTAGCCCATAGGTGTAATAGTCGAGTGAGTGCTTGCTCGAACTCAAAATAAGAGTAGCCCATAGGCTTTTTAGTCGAGTGAATGCTTCGAACTCGAAGTAATATAGCCTGTAGGCGTAATGGTCGAGTGAGTGCTTGCTCGAACTCGAAATAAAAGTAGCCCGTAGGCATAGTCGTCGAGTGAATGATTCAAACTCGAAGTAATATAGCCTGTAGGCTTAATGGTCGAGTGAGTGCTTGCTCGAACTCGTAATAAAAGTAGCCCGTAGGCTTAGTCGTCGAGTGAATGATTCGAACTCGAAGTAATGTAGCCCATAGGCATAACGGTCGAGTGAGTGCTTTCTCGAACTCAAAATAAAAGTAGCCCGTAGGCTTAGTCGTTGAGTGAATGATTGGAACTCGAAGTAATGTAGCACGTAGGCATAATGGTCGAGTGAGTGCTTGCTCGAACTCGTAATAAAATAGAGAACAAATGGAAGAATGTTTCTTGGATATAAGATATCGGTAAAGAGGAGGACTTTCTTTGCAAGTCATTATACATGAGTTCATGTTTCGCGTCTGGGTTCGGGCCAACTATATGAGCATGGTTTGTTTTGACCATTTTGGCTCTTATAACTTTTCCTACTGGAACCCTGTTGTCGCGAAATAACTTTCTTGCATTAGAACTTGATATATTTGAGGGCTAATGCCCCCCCAGTATCCGAGGTCGAATGTACAGAGGCCTCGGATACTTGTTGTAAGTGCAGCGTGATCATTGGTTGCCTCATTAAAAACCTTGCCGAAAAACCCATTTGGGATAAAATCGGTCTAAGGGAAAAAGAGTGCAACGCGTGCTTTCAAGCGAAGAGTCCGTCTTAGCTCTTGTTCGGACTTCTGCAGGGGTCAGTTTTGAAATGTAAATGAATATGGAAGGGTCGTACCTTAGCAGTAGTATCGCTTTAGATGTGGCACATTCCAACTGCTTGATAGATGTTTGCCGTTTATAATCCCGAGCCTGTACGATCCCTTTCCGACGTTCTCGAGAACCTGATATGGTCCTTCCCAATTTGGTCCTAGTTTTCCTTCGTTCGGATTTCGGGTATTGATGGTGACTTTTCTTAACACTAAGTCCCCGGGCTTTAAATGGCGGAGCTTGGTTCTTCGATTATAATATCTTTCGATTCGCTGCTTTTGGGCGGCCAATCGGACGAGAGCAGCTTCTCGTCTTTCGTCCGATAATTCGAGGCTTGTATTCATAGCCTCGATATTTGATTCTTCTATTGTGAATCGAAATCTGGTACTGGGTTCACCGACTTCGACTGGTATCAATGCTTCGGACCCATATACTAAGGAGAATGGGGTCTCCCCCGTACTGGATTTTGACGTTGTCTGATATGCCCAAAGGACATCGGGCAGGATTTCTCTCCATTTTCCTTTAGCGTCGTTCAATCTCTTCTTTAGGTTTTGAATGATAGTTTTGTTCGTTGATTCAGCCTGTCCGTTCCCACTGGGGTGGTATGGTGTTGATAGTATCCTTCTTTTTTTGTGATCTTCGAAGAATTTTGTTACTTTGCTGCCAACGAATTGTTTCCCATTTTCACATACTATTTCGGCGAGTATCCCGAATCGGCATACGATATGTTCCCAAATAAAGTCTATTACATCTTTCTCTCTTATTTTCTCGAACGCCTGTGCTTCAACCCATTTAGAAAAATAGTCAGTCATAAATAAAATGAATTTGGCTTTACTTGGGGTCGATGGCAGAGGGCCGGCGATATCCATTCCCCATTTCATGAATGGCCATAGGGATAGGACTGAGTGAAGTTGCTCTCCGGGTTGATGGATCATTGGCTTAAACCTTTGACATTTGTCATATTTACGAGCAAATTCCTTCGCATCTTTGCCCATATCGATCCAATAATATCCTGCTCTAATTATTTTTCGAACTAATGTATCGGCACCGGAGTGATTCCCACAAGTGCCCTCGTGCACTTCCCGTAGGATGTAATTGGTACTTCCCGGACCCAAGCATACTGCCAATGGTCCATCAAATGTCCTTCGATATAGCGTTCCATCCGAAGCCAACGTGAATCGAGCAGCTTTAGTCTGTAGGGCCCTAGAATCTTTAGGGTCCGATGGGAGCTTTCTGCTCTTCAAGTATTCAATAGACTTATTTCTCCAATCCCAGGTTAAGCTTATAGAATTTATCTCGACGTGACCTTCTTCGATTACCGATCTCGAAAGTTGAACGACAGTCCTCGAGCTCAAGTCATCTTCCTCGACCGACGATCCCAAATTCGCAAGTGCATCGGGCTCATTGTTTTATTCTCGTGGAACATGTCGTAAAGTCCATTGTTTGAAATGGTGCAAAGTGACAAGCAGTTTGTCTAAATACCTTTGCATTCTACCTTCTCGAACTTCGAAGGTTTTGTTTACTTGACTCACCACCAGCAAAGAGTCACATTTGGCTTCAATGACTTCTACTCCCAAGTTTTTAGCTAGCTCGAGACCTGCAATCATGGCTTCATACTCGGCCTCGTTATTAGTCAACCTGGTAGTTTTAATAGATTGCCTAATAGTGTTACCCGAGGGTAGTTTCAAAACTATGCCTAATCCCGGACCCCTTCACGTTTGAAGCCCCATCTGTAAAAAGGATCCACACCCCCGATGATGTACCCGATTTCAACAGGAGTTCTTTTTTGACTTCGGGTACGAGGGTTGGCGTGAAATCGGCCACGAAGTCTGCTAAAGTTTGAGACTTCATGGCCGTACGGGGTTGATATTTGATATCGTACCCACTGAGTTCAACGGCCCATTTGGCCAATCTGCCTTATAGTTCGGGCTTGTGCAAAATATTACGAAGCGGGTAAGTGGTTAATACGCATATGGGGTGACATTGAAAGTACGATCTTAACTTTCTAGAGGCACTTATTAGTGCAAGTGCCAATATTTCTAGGTGCGGATATCTAGTTTCCGCTTCTCCTAAGGTCCGACTTATATAATAAATGAGAAATTGCGTACCTTGCTCTTCTTGAACTAGGACACCGCTTACGGCGATTTCCAATATTGCCAAGTACAGGCAAAGGTTTTTATCTATTTTTGGAGTGTGAAGTAGTGGTAGGCTCGATAGATATCATTTTAGTTTCTCTAATGCTCGTTGGCATTCCGGGGTCCAAGCGAAATCTTTCTTCTTTTTGAGGAGAGAGAAAAATTTGTGACTTCGATCTGATGATTTGGAAATGAATCGGCCTAAGGCTGCAAAACGTCCCATTAGCCTTTGTACAGCTTTCACGCTGTCCACGATGGTGATGTCTTCGATGGCCTTGATTTTATCGGGGTTAATCTCGATTCCCCGATTTGACACCCTGAAGCCAAGGAACTTGCCCGAACCGACCCCGAAAGCAATTTTTCGGGGTTGAGCTTCATGTTGTATTTCCTCAAAATCTCGAATGTTTCCTACAAATTGGTCAAATGGTCCTCTACACGCAGGGAATTAACTAGCATGTCACCAATATAAACTTCCATTGATTTACCTATTTTTTTCTTCGAACATTTTATTTACTAGACGTTGGTAAGAAGCCCTTGCATTTTTTAGCCCGAAGGGCATCACATTATAACAATATGTTTCATATTTGGTGACAAATGAAGTCTTTTCCTGGTCCTCCAGGTTCATCTGGATTTGATTATACCCGGAATAGGCATTGAGAAAAGTGAGGATCTCGTGGCCGGCCGTAGCATCGATCATGCGATCGATGTTGGGCAGCGAAAAGGTATCTTTGGGGCATGCTTTGTTCAAATCCCTATAGTCCACACACATTCTAAGTTTGTTCCCTTTTTTAGGTACTACAACTACATTGGCTAACCATTCGGGATATTTCACCTCCCGAATGGACCCTATCTTGAGAAGTTTGGTTACCTCTTCCTTTATGAATGCGTGCGTTTTCTAGGACCGGGGTCTTCTCTTTTGCTTCACCGGTCTGAACCTAGGGTCCAATCTTAGCCGATGCGTTGTTATGTCCAGTGGGATCTCTGTTATATCTAAATGGGACCAGGTAAAACAATCAATGTTATCGATAAGAAATTGAACAAGTTTCTTCCTGAGTTCGTGGCTCAACCCCGTTCCCAAGTATACCTTTCACTCGGGCCAGTGCTCGATTAGTGTGATTTGCTCTAGTTTCTCAATTGTTGATTCGGTGGCATCGGAGTCATCGGGAACCATGAAAGATCGAGGGACCCTTTGACCATCATCTTCTTCGATCTTCTGGTTATCTGGCTGGGTCAAAGCCGACATCTGTGATTGCTATTTAATGTTTCATTCTCCTTCTGATCCCGATCCCTTTATCGGCGAAGGCGAGGATATTATTTTTGCTTCCTCGACGGTGAACATTTCTTTTGTGGCTGGTTGTTCTCCATTTTGACACCTCTCGATGTTGGGAATTTGAGGACCTGGTGTAGGGTCGAAGGTACAGCTCTCATGTTGTGGATCCATGGCCTTCCGAAAAGGGCGTTGTATCTCATGTTGCCTTTGATCACGTGAAACATCATTTCCTGGATGGTTCCGACCACGTTTATTGGTCGGATTATCTCGCCTTTGGTGGTTTCACATGCCATATTGAATCCATTTAGAACTAGAGTTACGGGTACGATCTGGTCCTGCAGGCCGAGCTGTTCTACGACCTTCAATCTGATGATGTTGGCCGAGCTACCTGGATCGATTAACACACGCTTAATTTTAGTTTTATTCATGAGTACTGATATTACTAGTGCATCGTTATGAGGTTGGATGACTCCTTCTGCATCTTCATCATCGAAGGACAAAGTCCCTATGGGCACGTAATCTTGAGTCCAAGATCGCTTTTCCCTCATGATCGATGTTTTAGTGCGTTTAAGCATTGGTCCCTGAGGGGTATTGGCACCGCCGATGATCATGTGAATGACGTGCTGCGGTTCCTCTTGCTCGTGTTGCTTGCCGAAATCCCTGTTTTTAAAATAGTTCTTCGCCCTATCACTCAGCAATTCCCAAAGGTGCCCTTTGTTAAATAAGCAGGCTACTTCCTCTCTTAGTCGCCTGCAATCTTTCGTTTTGTGACCATGGGTGCAATGATATTCGCACATTTGATTGGGATTCCTTTGGGCAGGATCGGTCTGCATGGGTCGAGGCCACTTAGTGTCTTTGATGCATCCGATAGCTGACAAGATGGGGGATGCACCAACGCTGAAGTTATTCTTTGATAACCGAGGTGCTTCTATAGGATCGGCATATTTATCAAAGCTGCTCTTGCTCATAAGTCCCCGAGAATTTTGCCCTCGATCAATCCTTCGATTGTTCCAAACTGTATTGTGTGTTGAACTGTTGTTCATCCGATCTACGACGTACGGTTGATATCGGCCTCTGTTCGACCTTTGTTCTCTATCGATCTCCCTTTGGTTTTTAGTAGCTGTCCTGTTCTGATGCACGGGTCCATACGGAGCTCCCAACTGGTCATCTTCGACCCTAATTTTCGATTGATATCTATTGTGTATATCTGCCCAAGTTATTGCTGGATACTCGATCAAATTTTGCTTCAGCCGACGTGATGATGTCGAACTTAGCTCGTTCAACCCTTGGGTGAAAGCTTGTACGGCCCAATCGTCTGTGACTGGTGGCAATTCCATGCGTTCCATTTGAAATCGGGATACGAATTCCCTCAGCATTTCATTACCCCTTTCCTTTACTTTGAAGGGGTCTGATTTCCTTGTTGCAACCTTTATGGCACCAGTATGAGCCTTTACGAATGAATCTGCTAACATGGCAAAAGAATCGATGGAATTTGGCGGTAAATTGTGATACCAGATCATTGCTCCCTTCGAGAGGGTCTCCCCGAACCTTTTCAATAGCACGGATTCGATCTCATCGTCCTCCAAACCTTTGATGGCACATGTGTAAGAGGTGACGTGTTCGTTAGGATCGGTCGTACCGTTATATTTGGGAATTTCGTGCATACAGAATTTTTTGGGGATTGGTTTTGGGTCCGCACTCGAGGGAAAAGGCTTTTGTATGAATTTTTTCGAATCAAGCCCTTTTCTCATTGGTGGAGCTCCTGGTATTTGATCGACCCTGGCATTGTATGTTTCTACTCTCTTGTCGTTTGCTTCGACTTGTTTTGTGAGTTCCTCGAGCAATTTAGAAATTTCGAGAGTGGTCCCCGATTCTTTCTCGTTTGATTTCACTATGGCGGGCTCCGTTCTGGGGGTGATTTCTCGAAGCGGATTGGGATCCGACCTGCTTTGCATATGAGTTTGGCTCTGTAACTGGGCTATCGCTACTTGTTGGTCTTGTAGCATCTCGAAGATCATACGTAAGCTGGCTCCGATTTCCCCCATTTTATGGGTGTCTCGGGCTACGGATCGAGTACCGCCCTGAATGTTTTTTTCCAGTTCGGAGCGCTGATTTGCCTCCAGAGCTATTTGTGAATTGACATCCAATGGTACTTCGGCTCAAATTTCGGGTACTTCAATTTGAGTCTCAGTGCCATCGTAAAGTGGACTTCCGCCCCCGGGTACCAAGTTGTTGGTTTCATCTTGAAGGTCAGCTTCATGGTCGATAGGTAAAGCCATTGCTGATTTGAAGTTGTAAACTAGTGTGTACTACAGATTTATATCAAACAATCACTATTATCCTTAGCCCCACGGTGGGCGCCAAACTGTTTACCCGAAAAATCAGATAACGTTAAATTTATGTATGGTTCTAAGGATACGTGATACCCTTTGATACAAATTGTATAGAGAGATAGCAATACGAATGTTCTTCACTATGAGAATGAGAATAATGAACAGAAAGAATGAGTAAAATGAAGTAAAACAAGCACAAAGAGATATCTTTTGTTCTAGTATATTCAGTATGTCCATAGCTTATAAGAATCCCCCCTTTTATAGTAGAGGGTCATTACTTTATTTATAACAAAAAATAATAAAATAAACCATATAGTGGAGGACCCATGATGATTTGTCTCTTCCTCGATTCCCACCAAGATTCTCTCTCTTAGTGCGGTTGAAACGGCTTTTGTCTATGAGCTCGATACTGGTTTGAACTCATTACTGGGTCGAGCCCTTCGATTTTGGCTTGAGTTCGACCTTCGGGATGGGCGTCGTGCATTTCTGACCTTGAAGCAATGCCCTGCTGATTGATTTGGTCACGGGCTCGATAAGACTATCGAGCCGAATCCTCGAGCAGCCTTCGGACTAGATGCTCGTTTATACTGTCTTCGGAGCTCACTCCAAAAATCCTACTCCGATTGCTTACCACTTGAACTCGATCGAACGTAGGAAGGCCGAAATCTATTTCGACCATATACAAAGAGAAAATTGCATTCCAGGCCTTGTGAATCGCGATCGTGGAGGGAAGGTCATGATCGCGTAGAAGGAATTTCTGCTATCAGTAGTCTAACTTCGGGATCTTATACGTTGCAATCTATAAAGAATTTGGGGATGATCCAAAAATGAAAGTTGTATCCCTTTGAATCCAGTTTTCTGAAAATCAAACCGTTTGTTATTTGGAATTTTGAACAAAACGTTATGACTATTATACCAAAGGGTATCTGTGAAGAATAAAACACAATTTGTACATCGTGATCGCAGGATTTTGGCCACGATCGCGATGAAGGAAACGATGCAGAAACTTTTCATAATCGCGATCGCATGGCTAATGACCCCGATCGCGAAGAAGGAGGCCTGGCAGGTGTATTAAACATTTAATTGCATGATTTTAAGCTCATTTCTTCACTTTTAAGTTCTTGGAGCACATGTGGGATGATTTGGGGTGATTCTTGAAGACCATTTTCGCCATATCTCATAAGGTAAGTTATTCCTACCTGTTTCTAGTTAAATACATGGATTATATATAGATTTTACCATGGAATTTGATAGAAATTGTTGAATCTTCGAAAGAAAATCTAGAAATGGTATTTTTGGATTTTGACAACGAAATTGGATATGGAATTAGGAATAAATTATTTATTTAAGTTCGTACTGCTATGGGTAATGTTTATCTGCGAAAATTTTCGGAATCTGGGCATGTTAACTTTGTTGACTTTTCGACCGTAGTTGAGAATTGTTATAAACTGATTCTTATGAATATTGGAGTATATTTTTATTGGTTTGCACGTTGTTTGACTAGTTTCGGATCGATAGGCATTGACATGAGGTGTTAGAGTGGCGTTGTAGCCGGTTATGGGACTTAAGAGCAAGATAAGTCTCCTGTCTAACCTTGTGATGGGGAATTTACCCCGTATATGTTATATTTTCTATATGCTACATGTTCTGGGGGGCTACGCACGTATGAGGTGACGAGTATACGTGCGTGTGCTGGAATTCATGATTAGGTTCGGGTAGACTTGGACTCACGCCATGCTTTAATTATAATATTTGAGTTATTCTTTTCTGTTTAATTGCCTTAATATATATTTTTCTGAGACTAGACTTGCGTAAAGTATCGGACTTACGATTCATGATGTGTGGAGAGCTAATTAATTAGCAATAGAGATTTCACTTCCTATTATGAACTTCTCCCATGTTGTATGTATTTGTCTAGAGGTTTTATTGAATTTCAGAACTCACATGTATATTTGTGAGTGGGGCCAGTGACCCGTCAAGTCTTCACTATTCCTATGGGATTGGGTTGATCGCCTTAACAGTATCATTATGGAATCGGGTCGTTCACCTCGGCAGTATTATGAGATGGATCGATGGTTCGTGCCGGTAGACCCTCGGCAGTGTACACGATTATGGGATCGCGTTGAATGCCTCAACAGTACTTTTATGGGATCAGGCTGTACGCCACGATAGGAATTCGTGTCTTTACTCTTATGGGATCAGGCCGTTCACCTCGGCAGAATCGTGAGAAATACTTGATGAGGAGTCCTCGTACTCATGATTGTTCCTTACTTGAGATGTGACCATTGATTTGGTGATGACCATTACGTATTCCATTTGAGGAGGTATTCGGTATTTGAGGACTTTATGTTCATTGTTCATACTGTATTATTTTCCTATATCTGTCATGACCCAAAATCTCACATGTCGTGATGGTGTCTATCCCAATACTAGGCAAGCTGACAAGCACAAATAACCATACATTTTTAAATTGAAAACACAATGAAATAATCTTAGCAGTGAAAATCTCATAAATAACCGATAAGAAAATATCGCGACTCAATACAAAATTCTCCAAAATTCGGGTGTCGCTGAGCACATGAGCTACTAAAATATTAACACAGTCAAATTGCTAATACAACTGTCTAGAAAGATAGAACAATGCTAAATAACTGAAAAGAAGGAGAGTCGAGGTATGCGGACACCAAAGCAGCTACCTCAAAAATCTCCAAGCAGATGAAACTCCAAATCTAGTAACCACCATGCCCAGAAGTACCCGGATCGGCTCACGAAGTACATAGTGTAGTATGAGTACAACTGATCTAATGTACTCAATAAGTAACATGACTAACCTTGGGCTGAAAGCAGTGACGAGCTCAGAAAGGTGCAGTCCAGATCCAGATACTAACAACGTAGATATGACAGGAAAATGACAATAATAACTCAGAGAAAAACCTGATAATCAGTTTGTAGACATGATTTCAGGTATTTAACAGTTTGAGCTCAACACTGATAAAATATGCCAAGTACGACTAATATGAGGTATGTTACATCTTGATATCTACATGTCAGATATGCATGCCAACTGTAATACAACATAGTGATAAAGTCATATATTCAAACTCTCGGAGTATTCATCCTCACTTAGCATGCTCGATCACTCGGTACTCCCAATCACTCAACACGTTCAATCACTCGACACTCGCACTAGGCACTTACACTCAGTAGGTACCTATTCTCACTACTGGTATGTCAGACTCCGGAGGGGCGGATCCTGCCCAAGCGCTAATATAAGCCAATCATGGCATGAATCAATAAAGCATGTTGCGGCGTGCAGCCCAATCCAATAATATCACTCACAATCAAGCCCTCGGCCACACTCAGTCATCAATCTCTCCAGCCTCTCGAGCTCACAAATCTCATGACAATCAGCCCAAATAATGACAATATGATGTCACAATAAATGGCAACAAAGACTGAGTTATGATATGTAAATGATAGATGTGACTGAGTATATAACTGCAATTTAAGCAAATAATTCAACAGCAGAAACAATCTTTATGGGTCCCAATAGTACCAACATATAGACTAAACATGATATCTAACATGGATCACAGCTCAATTCCTCTAACACATGGAGATTACACGAATAACAACAAGATTGGGTAGCTACACAGTCCCACGGAATAAACCGAGTCATAATTACTATTGTGCACGCTCACACGTCTGTCACGTAGCATGTGCGTCACCTCAACACATACCACGTAACAAGTAGTTCGGAGATTCATACCCTCAGTATCAAGTTTAAAAGTGTTATTTACCTTAAACCGCGTAAATCTCTACTCCAACAAGCCCTTTCCTGGCGAATCGGTCTCTGAACGACTCGAATCTACCAACAAACAACTAAATACAATCAACACAAGTTATAGGAATCAATTCCATATGATAAAACTAGGTTCTTTAACAAAAAGTCAAAACGTCAACCCCGAGTCCACGACTTGGAATCTGACAATATTAACAAAATCTGAACACCCATTCAATAACGAGTCCAACCATACCAAAAATTACTCAATTCCGATCTCAACTCGACCTTCAAATCCTCAAATTAAAGTCTATAAAGTTTCTACAATTTTTCACAACTTTTCCAACACAAAACACTAATTAAATTGTAAAAACAATGATATATTCATGTATATTTACAAAATCCGAGTTAGAGTCACTTACCCCAATTAACTCCTTGAAAATCCCTTCAAGAATCACCCAAATCAGAGGTCTGTAGTCTACCCAGTGATTACACATCGCGATCGCGAAATTTCCCATGCGATCGCGCAGAACAAAACCTTCAGTAGCCAAAAACCTTCTATGTGAACGCACAATCCAGGTCGCGAATGCGATGACTAATTTCCCTTATCTACGCAATCGCGGACAGACTCATATGATCGCGATGAACAACGCGTGTAAATCCCAGGTCTCCTATTCCTTCTTTGTGAACGCATCTCCTCCCATGCGATCGCGTAACACAACTCCCTCATGGCTTTGTGATCGCAGTCGTAATAACGCGATTGCATATAACTAATTCCCATCTACCAGACCTAACCCTGCACGATCACGATCCTCCTTTTGCGATCGCGAAAGAGGAAACCAGAAGCACTGACTTCAGCAATAACACAAGTCCAAATATGAGCCGAACATGATCCAAATCACACTCGAGGCCCTTGGGACCCCTTCCAAACATACCAACATATCCTAAAGCATCATACGAACTCGCTCAAAGCTTCAAATTATATCAGACAACACTAAAACCACGAATTGCACATCGATTCAAGCCTAATGAACCTATGAACTTCTAACTTAAAAAAAACTATTGGCAAGCATACCAAACCAACTCCGATTAACCTCAAATTTTTGCACACATGTCATAAATGACACAACGGACCTATTCCAACTTCCAGAACCAAAATACGAGCCCGGTAACTACAAAGTCAACTCCCGGTCAAACATCTCAACTCTCCAAACTTTAACTTTTTCAACCTTCGCCAATTCAAGCCAAAATCATCTACAGACCTCCAAATCAATATCCTGACACATTCCTAAGTCCAAAATCACCATACGGGTCTATCAAAACCATCAAAACTCTATTCCGAAATCATTTACACATAAGTCAACATCTGGTCGACTATTTCGACTTAGGCTTCCAACCTTGGGACTAAGTGTTCCAATTCAATCTAAAACAGCACCGGAACTAAACTAACCACCCTGGAAAGTCACATAGCAACAAACAACACCGAATAAGCAATAAATTGGGGAAACGAGGCTATAATACTCAAAATGACTGGCGGGTCGTTACATTCTCCCCTCTTAAAAAAACGTCTATCCTCGAACGGGTCTAGAATCATACTTGGAGTCTCAAATAGGTGTGGATATCTACTCCATATCTCCAGATCGGTCTCCCAAGTAGCCTCCTCGATTGGTTGACCTCTCCACCGCACCTTCATTGAAGCTATATTCTTTGACCTCATTTTTCGAACCTGCCGATCAAAAATGGCCACCGACTCCACATCATAAGTCAAATCACCATCTGATTGAACCGTGCTGAAGTATAAAACATAAGACGGGTCATCGAAATACATTCGGAGCATGGAAACATGAAATACTGGATGAACACTCGATAGACTATGTGGCAATGCAATCTTGTAAACCATCTTTGCAATCCTCTCAAGCACCTCAAAAGGGCCAATATACCGAGGGCTCAAGTTGTCCTTCTTCCCTAATCTCATAACACCCTGCATGGGCGTAACTCTGACCAATACCTTCTCTCTCACCATGTTTTCAACATCACGAACCTTTCGTTTGGCATAACTCTTATGTCACTATGCCGTGCGAAGCTGATCCTGAATCAACTTAACCTTTTCCAAAACATCCTGAACCAAGTCAGTACCCAATAGCCTAGCCTCGCCCGGCTCAAACCAACCAACCGGAGACTAACACCGCCTCCCAAACAAGGCCTCATACGGAGCCATCTGAATACTCATTTGGTAGTTGTTGTTGTACGGACTCTGCAAGCGGCAGAAATTGATCCCAATAACCCCTGAAATCCATGACACAAACGCGTAGCATATCTTCCAATATCTGAATGGCACAATCGGACTCTCCGTCCTTCTGAGGGTGGAATGTTATACTCAACTCAACTCGTGTGCATAACTCCTACTGCACTACTCTCCAAAACTGCGATGTGAACTGCGTGCCCCATCTGAAATGATGGACACCGACACACTATGAAGTCGAACAATCTTACGGATATAGATCTCAGCCAACCTCTCCGAAGAATAGGTTGTCCTAACTGCAATGAAATGTGCGGACTTAGTCAACCGGTCTACAATAACCCAAATAGCATCAAACTTCTTCAAAGTCCATGGAAGCCCATATACGAAATCCATTGTGATACGCTCACATTTCCACTCAGGAATCTCAAGCCTTTGAAGCAAAACGCCAGGCCTCTGGTGCTCGTACTTCACCTGTTGACCATTCAAACAACAAGCTACAAACTCCACTATGTCTTTCTTCATCCTCCTCCACTAATAGTGCTGCCTCAAGACCTGGTACATCTTTGCGACACCCGGATGAATGGAATACAGCGAACTGTGGGACTTCTCAAGAATTAACTCACATAACCCATTTACATTGGACACACAAATCCGACCCTGCATTCGCGACACCACATCATCCCCAATAGAAACCTCCTTGGCATCATCATACTGAATTGTATCCTTAAGGACAAGCAAATAGGGGTCGTCATACTGACGCTCTTTGATAGGATCATATAAAGAAGACCGAGAAACCACACAAGGTAGAACTCGACTAGACTTCGAAACATCTAACCTCACAAACTTATTGGCCAAAACCTGAACATCTGATGCAAGCGGTCTCTCACCAACAGGAATAAATGCAAGGTTACCCATACCCACCGCCTTCCTACTCAAGGCATCGGCCACCATATTGGCCTTCCCGAGATGATACAAAATGGTAATATTATTATCTTTTAACAGCTCCAACCATCTCCACTGCCTAGAATTTAGATCCTTTTGCTTGAACAAGTGTTGAAGACTCCTATGATCTGTAAATACCTCACATAATACGCCGTGGAGATAATGCCTCTAAATTTTTAATGAATGTCATCTTCCGAATATCTAAGTCTCGAATCTTCAACTGGAGATACCCATACCTCAAATCAATCTTAGAGAACTCCCTAGCTCCCTGAAGCTGGTCAAATAAGTCATCAATGCGCGGCAAAGGATACTAGTTCTTAATTGTAACTTTGTTCAACTGCCTATAGTCAATGCACATCCGCATAGTACTATCCTTCTTCTTCACAAACAGAACCAGTGCACCCTAAGGTGACACGCTAGGCCTAATGAACCCCTTATCAATAAGCTCTTGAAGCTGTTTTTTTAATTCATTCAACTCTTCTGGTGCCACACAATATGGTGGAATAAAAATAGGCTGAGTGCCCGGCACCACGTCAATACCAAAATCAATGTCCCTGTCGGGTGGCATGCCCGACAGGTCTGCAGGAAACACATCCGAAAAGTCTCACACTACCAGAATAGAATCAATGGTAGGAGTATCAGCACCAACATCCCACAAAAAAGCCAAATATGACAAACATCCCTTCCCAGCCATCCGTTGGGCCTTCAGATATGAAATTACCCTACTAGGAACATAGTCCAGAGAACCTCTCCACTCGATCCTAGGCAACCCCGACATTGCCAACGTCATGGTCTTAGCGTGATAATCCAGAATAGCATGACATGAGGACAACCAATCCATGCACAGAATCACATCAAAATCAATCATACTAAGCAATAAGAGATCAAATCTCGTCTCTAATCCCCCAATAGGAACTACAAACGACCGATACACACGGTCTACAGCAATAAAATTGCCCACCGGCGTAGATACATGAACATGTGAAACTAAGGATTCACATGGCATATCCAAATAACGAGCAAAATATGATGATACATACGAATAAGTGGAACCAGGGTCAAACAATATGGAAGCATCCATGTGGCATACTCAGAAAATATATGTGATCACTGCGTCTGAAGCGACATCCTCTAGCCTGGTAGGGAAATCATAACATTGATCTTGACTGCCACCTAATCAACCTCCCCTCTAAGGCAACCTCTAGCTACCTAAGCCCCACCCCGAGCTAGATGAGCGGGTGGTGAAGTAACTGGTGCAGAAGCAGCAACATGGACACTACCTCCACACATGTATGGACTCCCCGCACTCAAAGAAACTCCCCGATGATGGTGGAGACTGAATTAGACCTCCAGCGCCAGAATAACTACTAGAAGAACCTGGCATAGATGAACCTTGGACTGATGTAGCATGAGATGAACTCTGAGTTGGGAGGGCACTAAGAGATGACTGACCCAGATGAGCACTGTATGAACCATGGCTAACTGACGAGCCATCTGAGAGGGTCTATAAGGACGACCCTTGCTGTGGTGGAACTACCCTCCAGAAGAAACACCAGTGAAACCACCCGCACCACGAGGCCTCTTGGCCTCCCTCTCCTCACGCTCCTAATTACGGACCTGCTCTAGCCGCCTAGCAATATCAACCACCTCGTCGAACCTAGCACTTGATGCAATCTCCCGAGTCATGACAAAGCGCAGTCCATAGTTTAGGCCTCAGTGAACCTCCTAATCCTCTTCTCCATATGGGGACTAACCAGATTGCATGACGAGCCAACTCTGAAAATCTCATCTCGTATTGGGTCACAAACATACCCTTCTGGTGTAGCTGCTTAACGTGCATACGCAACTCCTCTTGGCAGGTCAGTGGCACAAAATTCTCCAAGAAGAGGACGGAGAACTCGTGCCACGTAAGTGGTGCAGTGCCTTCTGGCCTGCTCAACTTATAAGTCTCCTACCATCCGAAGACTGCCCCAGATAGCTGAAAAGTAGTAAATAAGACCCCTCTAGTCTCCAGAATACCTATTGTGCGAAGAATCCGCTTGCACCTATCTAAGAAGTCTTGAGCATCCTCAGACCATGCCCCACTCAATGATGGAGGCTTGATCCTCCCAAAACTCTCTAGCCTCTTTTGCTCCTCGTCACTCATAGGGAGACACACTTGGGCCTGAGTAAGCGCAACTGGCTGGGCTGGTAGTACCCCCGGTGTCTAAAGTCCCTGAACCACCTACTCTGGAGTACGGTTGGCGGGAGTCTGAGCACCTCCCCCGGCCTGAGAAGTGGTTGGTGCGGCCTGAACTGCAACAGCCTGAGCAAGGCTAGTGCATACAGTCAATATCTGGGCCAAAGCCTTCTGAAAGCCTAGAATCACAATGGGCATAGCTGGTGTCTGAGTTGGTCCCACCAGCTCAATCACATATGGGCTCCTGAGCTAGAGCAACTGG
This sequence comes from Nicotiana tabacum, assembly GCF_000715075.1. Lineage (NCBI taxonomy): Eukaryota > Viridiplantae > Streptophyta > Magnoliopsida > Solanales > Solanaceae > Nicotiana > Nicotiana tabacum. The sequence continues at coordinate 29,214,024 of NC_134081.1, read as the reverse complement.
TGGATCTACAAGTGCTGCTCTAGCTGCTGTACGAGTTGCACTTTGGCCTCTATCGTGGCCCCAGACTCTCATGGCCCTAGCAGGTGCTACTGGTGGCCGTCCACCTGACCTGGTAGCACGTGTCCTCACCATCTATGTGAGAATAGAATAATAGAAGTTTAGTTTCGGGAATCAACAAATCCGCATGACAAGACTACAAAAAAGTAAAGTTTTCCTAATGGTTAGGTAGACTTTCGAAGATAAGTACAGATGTCTCCATATCGACCCGCAAGACTCTACTAAACCTGCTCAAGACTCGTGAGACCTATGTAACCTAGGTTCTGATACCAACTTGTCACGGCCTAAAATCTCACATGGCATAATGGCGCCAATCGCAATACTAGGCAAGTTCACAATCACAAATAACAACGTATTTTTAAATTGAAAACACAATTAAATAAGAAATATCGCGACTAAATACAAAATTCCCTAAAATTCGGGTGTCACTGAGTACATGAGCTACTAAAACGTCACCACAGTCAAACTACTAATACAACTGTATAGAAAGATAGAACAATGCTAAATAACTGAAAGGAAGGAGAGTCGAGATCTGCAGACGCCATAGCAGCTACCTCAAAAATCTCCAACCAGATGAAACTCCAAATCTAGCAACCACCATGCCCAGAAGTACCTAGATCTGCACATGAAGTGTAAAGTGTAGTATGAGTATAACCGACCCAATATACTTAGTATGTAACATGACTAACCTAGGGCTGAAAGCAGTGACGAGCTCAAAAAGGTACAGTCCAAATCAAGACAATAACAACGCAGATATGATAGAAAAATGACAATAATAACTAAGAGAAAAACCTCTTAATTAATTTGTAGACAGTTCAGAATTTGTAGACATGCTTTCAAGTATTTAATAGTTTGAGCTCAACACAGATAAAATATGCCAAGTATGACTAATATGAGGTATATTACATCTCGATATCTACATGTCAAATATGCATGCCAATTGTAATGCAACACAGTGATAAAGTCATATATTCATACTCTCGGAGTATTCATCACCACTTAGCACACTCAATCACTCGGTACTCCCAATCACTAAGCACTCTCAATCACTCATCATTCTTAATCACTCGGCACTCGCATTCGGCAGGTATCTGTGCTCACTGCAGGTATATCAGACTCCGTAGGGGCGGATACTGTATAAGCGCTAATATAAGCCAATCATGCCATGAATAAATAAAGTATGTTGTGGCGTGCAACCCGATCCGATAATATCACTCACAATTAGGCCCTCGGTCTCACTCAGTAATCAATCTCTCTAGTCTCTCGAGCTCACAAATCTAATGACAATCATCCCAAACAATGACAATATGATGTAACAATAAATGGCAACAGAGATTGAGATATGATATGCAAATGAAAGATGTGACTGATTACATAACTGCAATTTAAGCAAATAATTCAATAGTAGAAACAATCTTTATGGGTCCCAATAGTACCAACATATAGCCTAAACATGATATCTAACATGGATCACAGCTCAATTCCTCTAACACATGGAGATTACATGAATAACAACAAGATTCGGTAGTTACATAGTCCCACGAAATAAACCGAGTCACAATTACTCAGGTGCTGCTCACACGCCCGTCACCTAGTATGTGTGTCACCTCAACACCAATCACATAACACGTAGTTTGGGGATTCATACCCTCAGTATCACGTTTAAAAGTGTTACTTACCTCATACCGCATAAATATCTACTCCAACAAGCCCTTGCCTCGCGAATCGGCCTCCGAACGACTTGAATCTAGCCACAAATAACTTAATACAATCAACACAAGCTATAGGAATCAATTCTATATGATTAAGTTAGGTTCTTTAACAAAAGTCAAAATGTCAACCCAAAACGTCAACTCCAGGCGAACGTCTCAAAACCGGACAAACTTAACAAAATTACTACACCCATTCAACAATAAGTCCAACTATACCAAAATTAGTCAATTCCGATCTCAACTCGACCTTCAAATCATCAAATTAAAGTCTATGAAGTTTCTACAATTTTCCCAAATTTTTCCAACCCAAAACATTAATTAAATGGTAAAAATAATGATAGATTCATGTATATTAACCAAATCAGAGTTAGAATCACTTACCCAATTAAGTCCATGAAAATCCCTTCAAAATTCTCCCAAATTCGAGGTCTCTAGCTCAAAATATGAGAAATGGGTTCAAACCCTCAATTTTGATATTTTAATAGTCTCCCCACTGATTACACATCGCGATTGTGGAATTTCCCATGCGATCGCGAAGAACAAAACCTTTAGTAGCCAAGCACCTTCTACGTGAAAGCACACTCCAGGTCGCCAACGTGGTGACTAATTTCCCTGACCTATGCGATCGCAGACAGCCTCACGCGATCGCGATCAACAATGCGTGGAAATCCCGAGCCTCCTCTTCCTTCTACGCGAATGCATCTCCTCCCATGCGATCGCGTAAGACAACTCCCTCATGGCTTCGTAATTGCATCTATAACCATGCGACCGCATAGAACTAATTCCCACCTGCCAGACGTAACCTTACGTGATCGCGGTCCTCCTTCTGTAATCGCGAAAGAGGAAATCAGAAGCACTAACTTAAACAATAACACAAATCCAAAAATGAGCCAAACATGATCCGAATCACACCCGAGGCCCCCAGGATCCCATCCAAACATACCAACATATCCTAAAATATCATACAAACTCGCTCGAAGTCTCAAATCACATCAAACAACACTAAAACGACGAATCACACATTGATTCAAGCCTAATGAACCTATGAACTTCTAACTTTCAAAACTAATGCCGAAACATACCAAACAACCTCTGATTAACCTCAATTTTTTGCACACAAGTCATAAATGATACAGCGGACCTATTTGAACTTCCGGAACCAAAATCCAAACCTACTAACCACAAAGTCAACTCTCGGTCACACTTCTCAACTCTCCAAACTTCAACTTTTTCAACTTTCGCCAATTCAATCCAAAATTACCTACAGAGCTCCAAATCAATATTTGGACACACACCTAAGTCCAAAATTACCATACAGAGCTATCAGAACTATCAAAACTCCATTCTGAAGTCATTTACACATAAGTCAATATCCGGTCAACTCTTTCAACTTAGGCTTCCAACCTTGGGACAAAGTTTCCCAATTCATTCCGAAACATCCCTAGAACTAAAACAACCATCTCGGCATATCACATAACAACAGAAAAACACCAAATAAGAAATAAATAGGAGAACATAGTTATAATACTCAAAATGACCGGCCGAGTCGTTAAAATATCTGTTCTCACTATTTACTTATCATGTTTCATAGTTGTCTACTTTACTATATTTGATTATTAGACCACTAGTAAGTGTCAATGTTGATCCCTCGTCACTACTTCTTCGGAGTTAGGCTAAATACTTACTAGGTACGTGTTGATTTATGTACTCATGATACACATCTGCACTTATTGTGCAGGTATATCTCTGATGTTCATTTGGGCGCAAGGGTGCAACTATTGAGGACTTTACGGTGAGCTGCATCCCATGATACGATCCGCAACACATGGAGTCTCCATCATGTTCATTTATGTTATCATGTCTATTTTATATTCCAGGTAGATGTTGTATTACTAATGTAATTCCTAGTGGATGCTCATGTACTTGTGACACCGGATTTTAGGATATTCTAGTAGATGTTAATGGTTTTGCATTAACATTGTCACCTTTTTTTTCTATCTTACTAAAATTACGTGTATCCATGATTTTAAATGCATTAGATACTTTATTTAATAGAACTTATGATTTCAAAAGTAATAAAATGAATAGTTATATAGATGGTTCAATGATGGTAGGCTATAATTCCGTATTTTGGCCATTAATTGCACTCTAATTCGCTGCACTTTACTAGTGTTTGAGCTTTTAGTGGTATTATTTTGAACTGAGTATGTGTTTTATCCTTTGTAGGAGCGATTCCGAGTTGCGATGAGGTTGTGGAGCTAATTCGAGCTATTTTGGAGCTTTGAAGTCTGATTAAAAGCCCAATGATTAAGTTGGGGCCGTGTTCGGGGATCAACGGACAATATTGCACTTAATTGGAGAAACGAAGGGCGAGCAGGAGGCTCACCCAGGTACGTGACCGTGCATGAGACCCCTCCAGTGCGCACATGAAAGCGCAAATGAAGTAGTACACTGCCTGAAGTGCGCGGCCATATGGGCGATCACAGGCTCAAGTGTGCGTCCGTACACGTCGAGTTCTGAAAACTTTTCCCAAGCCTATTTTTGTAATTTTGGAGGCGACTCCTTTTGACCTATATAAAGCGTAGCTCGTTTAAAAAGAAGGTATCTTGGATTTGGAGAGGAACTTTTAGGGAGACGCAAAATACTTGATCCAATTCATTCAATACGGAAGTTTGTTTAATTTTGGGGATTGTAATATCTTCTTGTTCTTCTAACACTCTTGTGATGAATAACTGCTCCACTATGGAGTAATATTTCTTAGGGTTATTGACAGATGTCGTGATTCAACTATTGTTTTGGGTTTTACTCTTTGTTAATTGCCCGAATTCATTGAATGAGTTATTAATTGAATTGCAAAGCTAATTGTGGTTTTACTTTAATCGAAAGAGAAGTGTTGCTGCAATTTGCATTGTGCCATATTATTTGGGATGATTTTATGCTTCTCATAGGTAATCGAAAGAGCTTAGAGAGTTATCAATTAACCTAGTTTAGAAGAATAGTCGAGAGGCGTTCTTCAAAAGATCATTCATTCATTGTATTTGTGCATATGTTCGTAGGACCTGTTTTTAGGTTGATTAAGGGCACTCTCAGTCATTCAGAAGAAGAATTTGAATCCCTAAGGTAGCCTAATCATCTGTTGAAATCGAAGGAGTCAATAGAAGTTAAGAGTGAACTTAATACAGAGTCACCCGGAATAATAGTTGATCACATATCTTGTCACATCCATTACTTCTCACAATGATATTCAATCATTGCTACTTAGTCATTAGATTGACATTAGTTTCTTACAAGCAATAATCTTAGTTTTATTAGTAGTAGATAACAACATAAATCAAAGATTTATTATCCCGGATAGTGTTGAGCTGAAGATTTATTAGAATATTGTTTAAATGAATCCCTGTGGAGACGATTTAATACTATACTATCTTTGACTAGCGAGCCTAAGTTTTATAAACCGATTTTGTTCGTCATTCTGTCATGCCCTGAACTCATGGAGCGCGACCGGCACTCAACCGAGTAAACCCAGTCGAGCAAGCCCACGTTACATTGACCTCTCATCATTACTTATGCAATATTTACCATAACACAATTAGATCTTGACTTTTAAATCGAATACATTTGACTCAATGGCCTACAATCTTTCTCATGATGGGTGCGTAGCCTCATAAATATTGTGTATATAAATACATGACAAAATTCAAATCTTTAATTACATGACCCGTAGTGTACATGGAGCTTCTATGACAATAGATACCTAAATACATAAAATGAACTAGACCCAAACACCCACTAGAACTGTAGCGGGCTCACCATAAGCTGAGTAGTGAAGAAGATCCCTATCAAAGATCCATATCATCTTGTAGAAGTATACATGCATCCATTAAAAGATGCAGCACCCCCGGCAAAAGGGACGTGAGTACATGTGGAATAGTACTCGTATGTAAAGCAACCAAAACAACATATGAAAATACGGTAACTCAAATAAGAAGAAAATAAAGTACATCAAGAAACTACGAAACATCCCATAGAATCATATTTCAAGTCTTATTATACTTGCATCATTTTAAACTTCTTTTAGGATCAATTGAGCCATATGAACTATACGTGGATTACATAATATAATGCAATTGTAACAACATGTACAAACAAGGCCAATGAAAGTGGCACCTTCCTCTCTTATTTTACACATATATATTTCATAGACCGTCCTTAGTGTTCACATATCATATTATACACCTATGCGTCTCATAGACCGTTCACAGTATCACCTATACAATACACCTGTGTGTTTCATAGACCGTTCACAGTGTTCACTTACACAATACAAATACACCTATTCAAGGTCTTGGAAATACAACATGAATATGATGAATCATGGTAACAATAAATAGGCTTAGATAGACGTTAACGTCAAGTAAATTTATTAAGAGCTTCCATTCAAATTTATCGATATTAAGTCACGGATCCTTTATAACCACCCTCACACAAAGCAGCGATGCCGCCTAATCCCAACATATGCGGGTGGAGGTGTATCACAATACCAAAACCTCTACACAAAGCGACCCTGCCGCCTCACCACAATATATGCGGGTAGAGGTATATCACCATACCACAATCCCTACACAAAGCCGCCCTGCCGCCTCACCCCAATATATATGGGTGGAGGTGTATCACAATACCACAATCTCTACACAAAGCGGCCCTGCTACCTCACCCTAATATATGCAGGTGGAGGTGTAACTAAATACCACAATCTCTACACAAAGCGGCCCTGCTACCTCACCCCAATATATGCGGGTGGAGGTGTATCCCAATATCACAATCTCTATACAAAGCGGCCCTGCCGACTCACCCTTATATATGCGGGTGGAGGTGTATCACTATACCACAAGCTCTACACAAAGTGGTCCTGCTGCCTCACCCCATGCGGGTGGAGGTGTATCACAATACCAGATATAAACTCAAAGCGACGTGATTAACATTACATTTAAGGTCGTAATTTTTCATATCATTGGAACACTTCATGTTCATGTTCATGCTCATCATGGAGGAACACAACTCATTACGTTAGCACACGTATGGTAAATCAATAAGTCAATTTCTATGACACATGGCCCAAATACGTTTTCCATAAGATTTATCGTCACTTAGCATTGGACATCCCTCTTCCACTTCATTAGATACTCTCTTGTCATCTTAAGGTCATTAGCTAAGTTCATGATTATTGGGGACTTAACATAGAAATCATTTACATTAATTATTTTAATAGCATACATACTGTGATTGAAATCATAGGGACATACAACACCTCATAATTATCATTTTGGCAAACAGCCACATTTCATGTTCATACCATCACTTACTTGTACTTGCCATGGGTGATCATAGGATATCAAGAACATTTAAAATATTTAGGAACACCATAGCCTCTCCTCATGAGGGCGTATGAGCTTATAACACATTGGAAACATAAGTACAAATACGTTCATCTCATAACCTTTCACACCATATATCACTTCACAATTACTTTTAACTACTTACAACATCATTATTTCATTGGATCCCTTGGCCAAACATATTATTCTTCATTTATGGTACTGTGGCCGTATATCATTTCCGCACTTTCATTTCTTTACTTTCAAGGATTATCATCATAAACACCATCATATAGAATGCTCTTGAAATACCTTTCCCCAAAAGGGCAATACACAATTCCAACTGATGAATATGTAAGAACTCAAAACATATTGGAAGTACCTACCAAGCATAGCATTACTTAGAACAACCACATTTGGATATGACTTGAGTATATAAGCTTTTGAATAATTTTATTTTTCGGAGTCAATTTGGAATAGTTGAATCAAGGCTCATTTCATAATATTTCACATATCATTTCATTTCATTGGAACTATTGGCCACAAATATAACTTTCATTCTTGGCACGATGTCCACACTTTATATCCCCAACTCACTACTTTCACCTTCAAGCATCTTTATAGATTATCGACAATAAAGAATCTCTAATCACGACTTTTAATACACCTATGAGCAATTAAGAGTCTTAAGCACATTGAGACTTCTTACACAATTTGGCATAATAGCCTTCACTTGAAACACTGCTTGGAATCATAACATTTTTATACCCAACTCATGCTTTGAACACATTCTCGAAGGATAACATCATATGATAAGAGCATCCGGAACACATTTTGAACTCTTCGCTTAATCTGGTTACAATATGGCTCCAACTTTTTAAATTTTGTCATATCATGACTTTCCCGATCCTTACCCCTTTATTGCTTTATTACAATTTTATACGAACTAACTTCTTACCTGTTTTCTTTCTTTTCTGTCTTTACATTTATTAAATACTGCATTTATCGCTTTTATCATGCAAAATACTTGACAACGTGTTATTTTATCTTTGCATAAAGCATTCTCTACATCATATTCCACTCGTGCGGAATTAATACCATAGGGGCACTTGATGAGTGTCTGCGCTCTTCCTATATTACCCTTTTTAAAATTTGAAATGGCTTATTTGCAGTAAAACTAGTCGATCAGCGGTGCAATCAACGGTTCCGTGCCTTCCCCTCTCAAGTTGTTCACATGAGGGTACCGGTCTAGACTCTTCCAGAAACCCCCACCCTAATATTATCTGTGCATGCATCATGTCTAAACCTAGTATGGGTTAGAATATTGTCTGCGTAATAACTCTCTAAGGAAAACCTTGTCCAAAGCCCATCGGGGTTTCCATAATCCCCACGGGCACGATCATGATATGTGCATTATATGGAGAAAACGTGCCGATATGCTAATCATTAATGTGCAAATGGTCGAATCCGGAGCGGGAAAGGGCTAACTTTATTTGTTTTGCAGAAATGAGGCACGAAGTCATTAGTTTCGACATGGTTCGAAGTATCCCACCTTTGTTGCTAGATTGGTGGGAAAATCTCTCGCCAAGCGACAAAAACCAAGTGAAAAGAGTTCTTGGAAATTTACCTTCTTTGTTGGACATTCAGCCAAACAATGTACTGATCGAGACCGCTACTATGTTCTAGGATGAGAAGAGGGCTGTCTTCCATTTTGGTGATATAGAAATGACTTCCCTTCTAGAGGAAATAGGAGGCTTTGCTGGGCTTCTCTGGGACAACCCTGATCTGTTGGTACCGAAAATTGCACGTCTCGAGGTTTTTTGAAAATGTTGGGTTTCAGGAAAAATGATGAGTTAGCATGTCTGAAGAAATCTTACATACCATTCGACTTCCTTTACGAGCGTTATGGGCACAACAAGTCCTACCGTCTTTATCATGATGAATTTGCTATCACCTCTCTGGGTTGGACTCATCGCTGGGTTTGTGTGTTCATTGTCTGTTTTCTGGGGATGCTGGTATTCCCAATACAAAGAGAAAGGATTCGCACTTGCTTAGCTATGGTTACTAAGACCCTAATGGAAGGAATTGAGGGACAGACTTACATTATTGTCCCAATGATCGTAGCGGAGATATATCAAGCCTTGGACCGTTGCAAGAAAGGATATAGACATTTTGAGGGTTGCAATCTATTACTGCAAATATGGTTGTTAGAACATCTTCAAAGGGGATAATACCGTCAAGAATTTATGCGGCGACCATGGAATGACCACATAACTTTTCACCATCCGAAAAGAATGACTTTTATCCCATACAGGTTTGCACAACCGGGAAACACAGTGAGCTGGGTACATTTCTTTAACAATTTGACTAATGACAAGGTACATTGGATGTTCGAGTGGTTCCCTAGCAGTGAATTCATCATCAGGTCGAGAGACGTTCCTCATCTAGTGCTAATCGGACTAAGGGAAATCTATCCTTATGCTCCTATCAGAGTCATGAGGCAAGCTGGGAGAAAACAGGTTATACCACAAGTTTCCAAAATGGTTCATTACAAAGCAGACTTCCAAGGGAATACCATTCCGTTCAAATGCGAGGCATATCACATGTGGCATCAAAAAGTTATTGTGGAGAAAGATACCATCGATCCAGACAGGTATCATGCCGGCCATGTGTACTTCTACCCATCATGGTTGGTCGATGACATAGCAGGAGAGGTCAAGCCAGGGGTTGATTTGAGGAATAGGGTCATATACAACGCTGCTGAAGTACAAGTCAAATACATGAGGTTGCGCAAAAGGGTGTTTGAATCTGAGTCCAGGCATTTAGAACAACATAAAGTGGACATGGAAGCAATCAATGAATGGAGGGGAATCGCTACTAAATCAACAGAAAGGTTGGAGTGTTTGGAGCAGGGTTTGATGGAACTTGAGGGGAAGATGAGGAAAAGAGTCTCAGATTGTCAAAACGCAGAGGGCAATGAAGGAGGACATCTAGCAAGGGCGTATCTGCTGTTGGACATGCGCGACCTGGGGAATCTGATTGACAGGGCTAAGAAGGCCAAGCTTGGAGAAGGTCCCTCTGGGACCAAGTAGATTAGGGGTGATGTTTTCTAGATTCGTTTTAGAATTTGATTGTAGTAAGGCAAATGCCACTAGTGACTCTTTATAATTATTGTCATTTTAGTAGAGATTTGGTCTATTTATCATATTAATGAAATGATGCAGTTATCGGCATTGAGTTTTCTCCAAAGCTATATGTCGCTAGGCCTACCTTGGTCACGATGAGGTCCCCAAATTAGGACGCGAATTCCGCAATGCATGTTTAAATATCGTAAATATCCTTTTAATACTCTTTACTCACTTGTTTACCTTTTGTTTTTCTTCTTTTCTTTGTTTATTCCCATCCCCTAAGGTTGGTTTGTGCATACTGGCATCCTCCTCCTCCAAGTGATCCTAAGAACAAAGGAAAGGCTAAGATGGATGACCTAAGCGGTATCAGGAAAAACAACGCTACACATGCAGAGAATGTTAAAACTTCGGATGGTCGGGGTACTCCGGCACAGAACAATTTGGTTTTGCGACTAGAGCAAAAGATACCGGAGATATAAGGGGAACTTGAGCAAGTCCATAACCTGGCAAACCTTTCCCTTACCCTGAATTTTCCTGACATCAACCAACAAAATGCCCAAAACTTAACACCTCCTCAAAACACACAAAACCAGCACCTGCAAAATCCTCCTGCACCTCATCAATACGCCACGCCTCCCCAAAGTCCTAATCCTCCACCAGCACGAACTCCTCCATAATATCATCATCATCCGACCCAGTACCCACCAACTACCACATACCACACTCCTCAGAATGCACCACAGCCTACTCCTGACCCGCAAAACTCAACCAACGACCACCATTATGCCCATATTCCCGGAGTCCACCAAAGTAATCCCATATATGTGGAAACCTTACCCACACCCAACAACAGACCCTATACATACCTGCATCCGCCGAGAAGGACCTCCTCATCAAGAACATGGGAGAAGAACTCAAGAAACTTACCGGCAGTGTTCAAAATGTAGAAGCGGGCAAAGGCATTAAGGGTTATGAATTATGAAGATTTGTGTATTCAACTGGACGTAGAACTGCTAGAGGGTTATAAACCTCCCAAGTTCGAAATGTTCGACGAAATAGGTGATCCAAAGGTGCACTTGAGAACATATTGTGACAAGCTTGTAGGAGTTGGCAGAGATAAAAGAATCCGCATGAAGCTGTTCATGAGAAGCCTCACTGGAGAAGCCATGTCTTGGTACATCAGTCAAAACCTAAAGAAATGGGTTAATTGGGTAAGCATGACATCGGATTTCATGGATCGGTTCAGGTTTAACACAGAAAATGCACTAGACGTTTTCTACATTCAAAATTTCAAGAAGAAGCCAACGGAAACTTTCCGCGAGTATGCTACTCGGTGGAGGTATGAAGCTACAAAAGTAAGGCCAGTACTGGAAGAAGAACAGATGAATAAGTTCTTCGTCAAAGCTCAGGATCCGCAATACTATGAAAGACTGATGGTTATTGACAACCATAAATTTTCTGATATCATCAAGTTGGGAGAGAGAATAGAAGAAGGGATCAAAAGTGGAATGGTGAAAAATTTTGAAGCACTCCAAGCCACAAATAAGGCCCTATAGTTAGGAGGTATCTCCAGGAAGAAAGAAGTAGGTGCAGTAATGGTAGCCCAAGGTCTGAAGTCTCCTCTCACATACCAAACACCTCTACCCACATATCAGCCTTCACCTCCCAGATACCAACAACCTGCCACTACTTACCATACTTATAACACCCAACCCGCATACTACCACTCACCACCAGCCTGCCAAAACTACCAAAAACCTAGACCAAATTTCGACTGCAGACCACCCAGAGATTACACCCCAATTGCTGGACCTATGGACCAATTGTACGAGAGAATGAAGGTTGTCGGTTATATCACTCCCATTCCCGCTGTCGCCATGGAAAATTCCCCTCAATGGATTAATCCAAATAAGACATGTGCCTATCACTCAGGCATGAAAGGTTATACTATTGATGAGTGTCATACTTTGAAGGATAAGATTCAGACATTAATTGACACCAAAGTCATACAGGGAAAGGAGGCTGCACCCAATGTCTGTAACAATCCTCTCCCAGATCATAGGGGCGGAGGGGTAAACATGATAGAGACCGATGAAGAATGGGACTCAGAGGGGTTAATTGGACTCATTCGAGAAAGGGATAATCCTAAAACATCTCCAGTCACTCTCACACCTATCATGGTACAAACTCTGGCACCAATCAAAGTTGAGGTAGCTGCACCAACTCCGTTTGAGGTTGAAGTAACAACACCTTTCACCATGATGGTAGCCCCTACACTGTCTTATAAGTCTAATGATATACCATGGGATTATGTTGCAGAAGAAAGAAGGAAAAGAAAGGGGAAAATGGAAGAAACTGGTGCAGCATAAGGTATGAACAGAACTGGTAGGGTTTACACGCCCAAGCATTTGCGGGGAACAAGTAAAGAAGCCGCTTCCAAACAGCCCATCATTGAAACCGGCCCGGATGATCTTTGGAGAAAGGTGCAATCAAGGGAGTATTCTGTGGTTGATCATTTGAACAAATAACCCCTGCTGAAATATCCATTCTATCATTACTGCAGAATTCTGAGGCACACAGGAATGCGTTGATCAAAGTGTTGAATGAGGCTTATGTACCCAACAACATTACCAGTGGAGAGATGGCCAATATGGTAGGACAAGTGTTGGAAAGCCACAAGATCACTTTTCATGAAGATGAGCTACCACCAGAAGGACTAAGTCACAATAGGGCACTGCATATCATAGTGCAATTTGAGGATAAGTTCATTCCTAGAGTCCTGATGGATGGGGGTTCGAGTCTTAACATATGTCCACTAACTACTCTGAAAAGATTGGGTAAAGTCCTGCACGAGATACGGGCAGGAAGTATGAATGTGAAGGCATTTGATGGGTCTCAAAGGGCCACAATTGGGGAGACCAACCTCAGCCTACAGATGGGCCCAACCTTGTTTGATGTTTAGTTTCAAGTGTTGGACATATCTACTACCTACAACCTATTGTTGGGACGACATCAGGTCGTGAAGTTTGAGTGGAACCATCAGGAAGTGATCATCCATGGGGACGGAAGTAATCCCATTTACACCAGTCAAACTGTTCCTGTCATCAATAATAGAAGGAAGTTGGGTTGAGAAACATACCATCGCGAATTCTCGGTTATTTGTTGCTCTATGTCTCATTATCCTCCATGCACTGTTAACAGAGAACTTGCCAGATGTAGTTGGTATCCATTGAGGAGTGTCCCATTTTCTAATGGTCTGATCAAATGGCACATTGTACCTGATGTGGTCTAAGAATACTTCTGGAAAGTTTTGATCAAGTGTTAGATCATCCCATGTATTACCATCCCTTAGTTCTGCCACATCTTGTATTTCTTCATTTATGTTGAAGTCTTGAGGGAGTACATAATATAAGGGTCCAATGCCTATCTAGTTCGCATGCCAAACACTTGTGTTGCCACTATTTAGTTCCCAGAGAATTTCATGTTCAATCTCTTCTCTTGCTTCTAGCATTTTCCTCTGCACATGGGATCCTCCTCTGAACTGTACCATAGCTGGCATTTCTTTTTTTTTGAAGTATTTGTTCCACATAAAATTGGACCATAATGATTTGCTGGTTCTGAATCTCTACCATAGTGTTGCAAAGAGTGATTTGGATACATCAAATAGTGACTTCAACCCTATTCCTCCTTCCTCCTTAGGTAGACACATGTTCAGCCACTTGCTCCAGTGTCTGATTCTCTCTTCTTCCTTAGTGCTCCAAAAGAATATGGCAAAAGACTTATGCAAGTGCTCAAGGACATTGTTAGGAGGGTCCATAACTGAGAGAATGTGAGTAGTTAGACTTTGTAGAACATTTGTTATGAGAGTTGTCTTTCCTCCAAAACAAAGAAGTTTCCCTTTCCAAGAGTGCGATTTTGCTTTTACTTTCTTGATGTGATCATTGTAGTATGCCTTCCTTCTTTTATTGTAGAAAATTGGACACCTAAGGTAATTAAAAGGAAAGTTTCCTTTTGTAAAACCTGTAACACATCCAATTGACTGTACCAGATCCCTTGCCACTTTCTCATGTATGTAACAAGAGCTCTTGGACTTGTTTATCAGCTGACCAGATGCATATTCATACTACTTTAGTACCTCAACAACTTTCCTTAAGGAATATGGATCAGTAGATGAGAATATTATTGTATCAACAGCATATGCCATGTGATTTAAAAGATCTATCCACTTAGGCATTCCAAATCCTATAAACTTCTTATCTTCAAACAATTTGTTCAATGATCTTGTTAAGACCTCTACAAATAATATAAACAGTGATGGGGACAAAGGGTCACCTTTCTTGACTCCTCTACTGGACTTAAAGAATCATATACCTTGGCCATTGATTAAGACTGAGTACCAGTTATTAGCTATTAAGTTCCAGATGAGGTTGAGGAAGTGTTCTACAAATCCCATTTTCCTCAACACATGTAGCAAGTAACTCCAAGAAACCCTGTCATATGCCTTTGCTATATCAAGCTTGATAACCACATTAGCTAGCTTTCCTCTTAGTCTTATATTAGTGACAATCTCCTGAGTGAGTAAAATATATTCAAATATGCTCCTTCCTTTCACAAAGCCAGACTGGTTGGAAGAAATTAGTGATGGTAGAATCTTCTACATTCTTTCATGGACCACTCTTGAAATCACCTTGTTAATGAAAATTCTCAGACTTATAGGTCTTAGGTTTGAAAATGTTTGTGGTTGCTGAACCCTAGGGAGTAGCACAAAGTTTGTATATATTATGGAATTTGGAAGTGGGGATCCTGTGTAGAATTGCTGCATCATGTTATATATGTCACCTCCCACAGTATCCCAGCATTGTTGGAAAAACAGACCAATGAAGCCATCTGGTCCACTTGCATTATCCCCACTGAGTGCAATTACTACATTCTTGACCTCTTCCATTGTTGGGAATCTACAGAGTTCCCTATTTTGAGCATCAGAGATCATGGAAGGGACATTATTTAGAAATTCAGAACTGGTGAACTGTCCTTCCCCTGTGAAAGATGTTTGAAAGAATGTAGTTGCAATATTAAAATACCTTCTTGGTCTTCAAGCCAATCACCATTAGCATTCTGAATCCTTTTCAATTGCAATTTCTGTCTCTTCCCATTAACATGATTGTGGAAGAATGTGGTGCTTCTATCTCCTTCTGCAAACCATTTCATTCCTACCTTTTGTTTCCAATACTGATCTTCAATGCTCAGGTATCTCTTTAATGCAGCCTGTGCCTGCTGTAAAACTATATTGTTCTCATTTGTTGGTTCTTCCTCAAAAAACATCTCTTTTATCCGACAATATCTTCTCTAATTGCCAGCTACATGAATATATCCCGAAAGGTAAGTTTACTCCAATGTGATAGGGCAGCTTTCAATCTTTTCATTTTCTGTTTGAACATAATAAAAGGGTCACCCACAAAGTCTGGAATCCAGTTTTGCTTCACAACTTCATTGAAATATTCATGTGTAGTCCAAAAATTGAGAAACCTAAAAGATTTAACAAAGTGAGAAGCATCTTCTCCAAAGGGATTTCCATATCAGAAGCAAGGTAATACAAATTATCCAATAACTTTAATCTTTCTAGTGAGGAGCATTTTGCATATACAACTGTCATGATGATGTGCTTGCCAATTCCATGATGTAAAACATTGATTGTTAGTTGCTTCTCAGTGTCTATTCGGAGCTCCCATTTCACAATAACATCAATGAATAACCAGATCTTCCCATTGATATTTGATAATGTAGTTTCCATACCCAGCCTTCTCCTGTATTTGTGTATGAACCCATGTTTCTGGAAAGGTTCTAACAGTACTACAATGCATAAACCATGTTGCTTTTGCATGTTGATAACCTTTTGAAAGGCCTGTTGAGTATTGACAAACCTTATATTGCAGATGAGTGTTTTAATCATCATTTACTTGTAGAGGTTGCCTCTTGGGCAGAGTTCTTGTTGGTTGTATTGTTTCCTTAGTTTGTATTTGCTTTTGCCTTTCTTTCCATTTCTGGTTGTCAGTCTAGGTGACAGGTCCCTTTCTCTTGCAACATCTTTGAAGTTCCCAGCAGTTGATTCCTCATCCGCTTCATCTTCCATATATTGTTTATCAAGCAGAGTTTGTTGAATCTCAATTGGGAGTTTCTTGTGTGTAATAATGTCATGTAATACCTGATTTGGAGTATCAATGGCATATTTAGTTGCATCTGAGTTGGAGATCCAGTAGCTGAGGCACATACAATTGGCAGTGATATTGAAGCTTTCTGCATAACTGTGATCCCCATTTGTTCTTCCCCCAATTTTGTAACCATATCACTCTCTATTTGTAGGTAATAGATCATTGTGTATTTTGATGCTTCTGCAATGGCATAATTATCCCGCTGCCTAGGCATGTACTCTGATAGAGTAATGTCAGTGTTTTGTAGCTTTTGCCATGTGTCAATGGTTTGAAGGTCTAAAGCTAAGGCATGTTGTGAGGTGTCTGTATGATTCTTATGGATCTGCCCAGCAGTTGTCAAACTTTCCATTGCCTCAGCCCTAAGGTCAGATTCTTGGCAGGTATCACTCCATACTTGCCTATCAAATCTTGTTGCTGCTGTTGATTTTGGAGATTCCAAACAACTTTGAGAGGATATCTCTTGACAAGAATGATTCATTGGTACATTTAGAGATTGGAACATAGCAAGATCTCTGGAAATAGGTGTTGGAGGTATTTGTGATTCAACAACAGCTCCTTGGTATATGTTCCATTTTAATTGAGTGGTGGGGCTCTGGAGATAGGTGTTGGAGGCATTTGGGTGCATTTATTAGTGGGCTCATTGATGCTAATTCCTGCATTTTGTTTTCTCATAGAATTCCTCTTCTTTTGACTAGGCTTATTTTTGGATTTGGGAGTCGGGATACTGAAATCTGCAGTTTCATGGGTGTTTCCTTTCAGCGATCTTCTTATTTGATCATTTTCCTGGACTGATTGTTCCTCTTCAGAGCTCACCCTTTCACAATGTTCAGTTTCATCAATATATTGGTGTAGTTGCTGATTACCAGAGCTGAGGGTTGTGGTAGCAGGGGATAGACAGTCCAACCTATGGTCAGCCAATTGTGCATTAGCAAACTCATGCAAAACATGAGGAATACCAGCCCTAGAAGGTACCCCATCCTGTTTGTGAATTGGTTTCTCCTCACATAACTCCATACCTCCTATAGCTTCATTAACAGCACAAATAACAGTGGGAATTTGGGATTGGGAAACAAGTTTTTGAACATCTGTAATATGCTCTATATGGGAGTTATGGGGATTGGGAACTTGATTTTGAGCCACAGAATCTGTATCATGCTCCAGGGCACCTGGAGCCAAGGTTGAGGGATCAGAGATCATATCTGGTTGATTGAGCTCATTGATCTTCTTTGTGGTTGCATTATTAGGTTGTTGAGCTGCTTGTTGTTTTGGTAAGTAAACCTGTTGTTGTCTTTTATTTTGGGTATTTCATTTGAAGTTCTTTTTTTGGGGGTTTTCCATTTATCTTTGGATGTTTCAGCTACTGCATTTTGGTGCTCTGCTCTTTTTTGGTGTTCTGCTGTCAGTTGGTTTTTATTTTGGTCTTTCCTTCCTCTTTTTGGTGCTTCTTGCAGTTTACTGTTTTGATGTTGTCTGCTTGTTTCTGCCTCTTCTGTGTGCTTCTGCTGAGAGTTGGCCTGTGAGTTTGTTGTTGCAACTGCTTCTTCCTCTTTCTTTCTCTAAATTGCAAACTCCCTAAGCCTAACTGGGCATGACTACACTGAGTGACCTTGGTGTCTGCAATGGGTGCAGTACATTGGACGGTTGTCATATTGGACTTCAAGCCATTGATCATCCCCATTTACATCCTGATCCTCAACATATCCTAACCAAACATGGGTTGGTCTTTCTCTGGTGAGGTCAATTTGCATTTTTACTTTCACCACACTACCTCTAGTTTTTTGGAAGGGGGCTAAATCTAGAAATAATGCTTTTCCAATTGAGGACAATAGGGGAGTAAGTATCTCTATGTAGTAAAGGTGTCATGGCAGTTCAGGTATCATAATCCAAATAGGGATAATAGGTGAATCCTCATTAGGTTTGAAGATAGGATTCCATGCTTCAATTCTCATCATTTGGCCTTGGATGTACATATGTTGCTTTGTCCAGACTGTAGCATGATCATACTCATTATCCAAGTCGATATACACAGTTTTTGCATTGAAGTGAGCTATTTTGACACCTCATCTGAGTTTTGTTTGAGTTATGAAACTCCTTCTAATAACATACATCCTTGGCATAGTGCTGGCAAACTAGCCAACCACCGTGTACTTGCATCTGTCGGAAACATTTACCATGTAGTCATGTTTTCTGAAAATTACTGTTGGTTTACCTTGTTTGGTGGTAATAATGGGAGGGGTGAATTCTATGGGGGCTATTTCTGCATTATGTCTGCCTTTCATCCTGGTGACATATGAGTGGGTCACAGTTGGTGGTGGAGGGGGGTGTTGTTAGGTAGGTGCTTTGGTTTTGTTTGGAGCACTATTAGGTTGAGGGTTAACACCATTGGTTTGACTAGGCTGATTTAGCTGAGTGGTTTGCATTGGTTCAGGAGGATTGGCATTAGTTTTCTGATGTTTTCTATTTTTGTTTGGTCTATCAAAGTTACTGGACACCTTAAGAGGAACATTATGAACTGGTTTGGGAATGTTATGGATTATTGTAGGAGCTGGTACATCTTGGCTAACAGCTTGAGTTGCAGTGGTAGATTGGAGGATCCATAAGTTTGAGTTGAGCATGGTCTGATACTTTGGCTGGTCGGTTTTGTCAGAAGATGGTATTTGCACTTTTCCCATGATACCAAGATTTCCATCAACTTGAGTTTGATTACACATGGCAAGTGGTGCAACATTCTCGACCATCTGTGGAGCTGAGCGTTACTATGAAATTGTTGTGGCATTATGATGGTCATTTGGTTGTGATAGGATATTAGAAACATTGATTAAGGCATCAAAAAGCATCTTTAGTTGGTGCAATGTCACTTGATCAGCCACACTACCATTATTGATTAACTGTGAAATAACTGAAGCTTTTAGAGATTCTAAGTGGCCAATTCCTCCGATGGATTGATGTGAGATTTTGCAGTGAAGATCCTTGTGGGCTAGGGAATCATCTCCAATAATAGGGATTAGCTAAGATGGGCTAGAATGGGCGCCAACATTTAGTCCAAAACCTTGTGTGCTCATTTCTGCATTTTTTTTCATGGTGCAATGTTGAGGAGCTTGGCTCAATGAGGTGGAGTTGTAGTAGCTTAGAGACATTCTCCTGACCTGCAGGAACCATTTTGCATTGGGTTTGGTTGATTTGAACACCTGCTATGTCTGCGCAAGCCATGGTGATCGAATCCAGAGTAGTCGCAATTGGTTGATACCCATGCTGAGTTGGATTGATATTCATAGCCTCTTCATCATGTGGAAGGGATTGGAACTGAGTTTGCACCGTTTGGACTGCCGGACCACTATTTCCGACCAACTGGTGCTCATCGGAGCTCTGCAAATGTTTGCAAAGGTGATTTTCCATGGTAAAATGTTCCAAGTTTTTATCTGTATGTAACATTTGACTTTGGGGAGAAGATTCATGGCTTGGAATCACTCAATTTGTTGCAGAATTTCTAGAGAAAAGATTTTAACCCTCCACGCGATTTTGTGCTATAGTGGATCCTTCGCCATTTTTGATCGCTGCAGCTGCTGGAGTGGAATTACTGGTCGATACAAGGTGGGTTTTGTGCGGGATAGAGAGACGCGTCGTTTGGGACTGGTTCGGTGGCTTCCCACCACCGGACGGTGGCTGTGGGTCCATGTTTGTGCGGCGGTGCGACTGTTTAGAGCAGTCGCCTCTATTGAGAGCATTTTGGATGTTTTGAGGAGGGGAGGGAAATGAGGCACGAATTACCCCCCATATTGAAAGGGCAGGATTCCAAGAAAACTTTCTAGAAGCCTTTTCCCCCAAGCGCGGCACCGAAGCTGATTCCAAAGAGGTTTCATATGCCCGATATCCAAAAATATAACAGAACCACGGATCCGAATGATCATGTGACCTCATATATATATGTGCCATCAAAGGGAACAATTTAGAAGATGATGAAATCGAGTCGGTGTTACGGAAGAAGTTTGGGGAGACTTTGTCCAAAGGAGCGATTATATGGTATCACAACTTACCCCCAAATTCCATTGACTCGTTTGCTATGCTTGTAGTTGCTTTCATGAAGGTCCATGCCAACGCCATCAATGTCGAGACCAGAAAGTTAGACTTTTCAAGGTTAAACATAAAGATAATGAGATGCTCATGGAGTTCGTGTCAAGGTTCCAGATGGAACGGATGGAACTGCCTCCGGCAGCAGATGATTGGGCTGTCCAGGTATTCACTCAGGGAATTAACCCCCAAAGTTCTTTGGCCTCTCAACAACTAAAAGAAATTTGGTAGAGTACCCAGTGGTGATATGGGACGACATCCACAACAGGTACCAGTCAAAGATGATCGAGGACGAATAACTCGGAACCCCTTTCGGGCATATTTACCCCGTTAAGACCGATGATAGTCCGAAGAAACTGTTAACCATGAGCCAAGACCGGTTTGGGATCGGCACTAACCATACAGCACGAGCCGAAGGGGAAATGGGTCCGGGTGTCATCTTACGAGGAACGATAAGAGAAGCGACCGAGGACCCAGTAGCTAATGTCTGATAAGAAAAAATGGTTTCGATGGGCCGCTCGGGGTTAGGGAAGCACTGAGATTATCATAGTATAACATCAACGTTGATGTTGCTAGCATCATGTCAGCCATCGGGCGCATCAAAGAGACAAGTGGCCTCGACCATTCCGGTCCGACCCTTCCCAAAGAGATCCTAACTTGATGTGTAAGTATCATGTCACTCATGGTCACAAGACCGAAGATTGTCTAATTGAGAGAAGAAGTTGCCTGGTTGTTCAATAATGGACACCTCCGAGAATTTTTGAGTGATCGAGCCAAAAACCACTTCAGGAACAGGGACACAAACAAACAGGTCGAACAAGAGGAGCCTCAGCATGTCATCAACATGAACATCAGAGGGGTCGATGTCCCCCAAGGGCCGATGATAATGTGCACTAAAGTATCTATCACAAGGGAAACATGCACCCGAGATTATGTCCCGGAGGGAACCATTTCACTCAGCGATGAGGATGTCGAGGGAATCATGCAACCTCATAATGGCATGCTAGTAATATTTGTACTTATGAATAAATCTCGAGTTAAACGTGTGTTGATTGATAGGGGTAGCTCGGCCAATATCAACAGATCAAGGGTCATAGAGCAATTGGATTACAGGACCAAATAGTGCCAGCAGTCTAGGTGTTAAACAAATTTACATGGCATGTGAAACCACCAAAGGGGAGATAACCCTGCCGCTGAACACCGCCGGGACGATCCAAGAAACAAAGTTTTACGTAATTGAAGGAACATGAGGTATAACACTTATTCAGAAGGTCGTGGGTTCACAACATAAGGGTAGTACCCTCGACCTTGCACTAGGCATTGAAATTCCGTACATCGGGAGGAATCAAGAGAGTCTACGGAGAGTAGTCGATTGCAAAGGATATGTTTGCAGTCGACGAGAAAATCCCGGTGTTCACAGTTTTGACGTCAAGGAACACGGAGCCGACCAAGGAAGAAACTAAATAGCAATCATTGATGTCAGCCTTGGTCGAACTGGAGGAACGAGGAATAGATGAGGAGTATGATTATAGAGTAACGAGATAGTTCACGAAGGCACTTGCGGGAACCATTCGAGGGCAGAATCTTTGGTACAGAAACTAATCAGGGCCGGCTATTACTGGACCAAAATGGAGAAGGAAGCTAAGGACTTCGTACCGAAATTCAATGACTGCCAAAGACACACCCCGATGATCCATCAACTCGGAGAAATGCTCCACCCGGTCCTATCCCCGCGGCCGTTTGTGAATTGGGCAATGGACATCATCGGTCCCTTGCCATGGGCACCCGGTAAAGCTCAATTCATACTATTCATGACTTATTATTTTTCCAAATTTGTTGAGGCCCAAGCGTTCGAAAAGGTCTGAGAGAAAGAAGTCATTGACTTCATCTAAGACACACATAATATGTCAATTTGAGATACCGGCCGAGATTGTTTGCGATAACGAAATACAGTTCGTCGGCAGCAAGGTGAGTAAGTTTTTCGAAGACCACAAGATCAAAAAGATACTATCAACACCTTATCACCTGAGTGGAATGGGCAAGCAGATTCAATAAACAAGATCATACTTCAAAACCTGAAAAAGAGGTCAACCGGTGCGAAAGGGAAATGGAAGGAGATCCTGCCCAAAGTCCTGTGGGCATACCGTACGACTTTAAAATAAACCATCGGGGCCACCCCATTTTCATTAGTCTACGGAGCCAAAGCCTTAATACCAGTTGAGGTGGGAGAACTGAGCCTCAGCTTCCAGTATGCGACTGAAGAGCCAAACGTCTGTAAGGCCCCGTAAGATTTCGCATAAGGAATTTAAGCTCACCACGGCTCGGACTTTTTGGGTTGAACAATGCGCTGGGGAGTAAAGGAAAAATTTAGGTAGAAACATACATTTCTGCGGCCCACTATGCGGCTGCAGAATCACTATGCGGACCACATAATGGCCGCAGAGTGAGGCAGGAATGGGAAAATTTGGATGCCATTCTGCGGTCGACTATGCGACCGCAGAACTGTTCTCTGGTTCATTATGCGACTGCAGAACATGTCTGCAGGCTACATAGTGACCGCAAACCCATGCAGGCAGCAGCAAATATGGGCACTAATTGTGTGGTCGATATGCGGACCGCATATCCATTATGCAGTCGCATATGCGGCTGCATATCCTATTCTAGAGCTTCATTTTTGGGTTTTTATAACCCGATACTACTTCATTAAATAGACGATTTGTACCATTTTTTTACCAAAAACCTAATATTTTGAGGGTGAGAGAGTCCCGTGGAGTGGAAGAGAGTTCTTCAACAATTTGTTCTTCAATTCTTGCTCGAATCTTGAAAGATTAACAAGGAAAACTCACTAGGTCTTCATCCTAGAGGTAAGATTCTACACCCTAACCTTTCCTTTCTTTGGTATAGGAGTTGGTCATTTTGTATGCATGTGTTATCAAGGGGTGTGGGAAAATTATTGAGCTAAAAATGGTAAATAATGGGTTGTGGGATGATGGTTTCCTCCATAAAAGGACCTTGAAACCTTAATGCACACCTAGCATTTGATAAAATTCTCAAATGAGCTAGAAGCATGATCATCTTCCTAATTTTGGTTCAATTTGTTATATTTCTCAAATAGATTAAAGTTGCTAAGAATTCCGGAATATTTTAGAGTTTAAGGAAGCTCCATTGAGGTATGTTGGCTAAACTCTTTTCTTAGGATTAAACCCCACATTATCCTTGTAAGTTCCAATTTGTTAATTATAAAATTGGCTATTCCAAATAAGATTGTGTTGAAAGATATATGTTCAATATGTATCCCAAAATGCTTTTATCATGTTATGTTATCAATTGAGAATATGTTCAAAGTATGGGTTGTGCATTAATAATGTTGTGACTTAAAGTCAAGCTCAAACGAATGCTATTATGCCAAATTTTGTGAAAAACCTCTATGTGCCTAAGACTCTTAATTGCTCACATGTGTACTAAAAACTTTGATTTATAATGCCTTGTTATTGATGATGATGATGATGATGATGTTTGAAAGTGAAAAAGGTGAGTATTGGAATTGTGAATGGTGGCATATTAGTACTAAAGACCTCCCAACTTAAAATATGGAAATTTATTTGAACATTGTCTTAATCTTAGTTTGAGGTTTGATGTTGTTTGAGGCTTAACTAATATTATGATTGTACTTGCTCGTATTATTTATCATTATATTGAGAGGGTGTTTTGTCATTCATACTAGTACTATTCCGTATGTATTAACGTCCCTTTTGTCGGGGGCGCTGCATCTTCAATGGATGCAGGTCGTTCCATAATAGGAGACACTGATCATTGATCACTGATAGCGGTACACTCTCTTCCCAGCAGACTTGGTGAGCCCCACTTCATTTCGGGGTCATGTATTTTTTGTTTCTTGTGTATTGTGTTTGAGGTATAGCCGGGACCTTGTTTCCGGAATTATCATAATACTCTTATTTATCTATTAGAGGCTCCATAGACATAGTATGGGTTGTATATTAGTGTTGGGGAAGTCAAACTCGTTATGTTGTGTTTGCATTACTATTTCCAATTCAGACTATAAAAAATGTGTGTGAAATTTGAGACTTTAAAATGAAGTAACTAATGGTAAGAAATTGGTATTACAGACATGATCACTTTACTATTTGATTAACAAAAATATGTATTCTCTTTATTCATGAATGAGTTTGGGGAAAATAAAATCTAATAGGCTTACTCGGCCGGGTTCACTCGGTTGAGCACCGGTCGCGCTCCCCGAGTTCGGGGTGTGACAATGGAGAAGCCATGATCATGAGCCTAGAACTATTGGATGAAAGGTGGGAGGCCTCCCTGGTCCGATTGGCCGCCCAGAAACAGCGAATAGAAGGGTATCACAACTAAAGGGCCAGCCTCCAACACTTTCAAGTCGGGTACTTAGTGTTGAGGAAAGTAACATTACACACCAGGAACCCGAACGAAGGGAAACTAGGCCGAACTGGGAAGGATGGTATCGAGTTGTCGGAATAATCGGAAAAGGCTCGTATAAACTCAAAGAGGGAAACGGCATACAACTACCGAACAACTGGAACGTGACACATTTAAAGTGGTACAGTTGCTAAGGTACGAACTCTATTACTTTTCAATCATGTTATGAATCTGATTAAAGTATGCAGGTAATCGTCCAAAGAAGGATGTGGCTATTAGTTCTGAAAGCACGCGCTGCACTCTTTTTCCCTTGAACCGGTTGTTTCCCAAAGTAGGTTTTTCGGCAAGGTTTTTAACGAGGCAACAGTAAAACGTGCTAGCTTAGATTCGAAGACTGGTTTCAAACTGGAGTCAATGATCGTTTGCTTCGGGTCAAGAGTATCCGAGCCCTCATGAGTTCGACCTCGAATACTGGGGGCTATTACCCTCAAATTAAGGTATTTAGCATGGGAAAAATAATACTTTATGTGCTAAAAGCTAAGTCTTGGTTGTTAGGATTCATTGTAAGGCACAAACGTTCAAATAAACCGTGCCCACATAGTCCACTCTAGCCATGGCACGAGTTTTATCCGCTTTCGATCTTGTACCTTGCATATTAAGAAATGAAAGAAATCTCCACTTCCCTTACACTTTGTTACTATGAGTTTTTTCTTCTTCGATCCCAGAATCTAAAGCACACAGGCTACCCCTACTCGGAGACTATCACCCGATGAAAATTCGGACAACCCGGGCTACCGAATCCCGGAGGCACCAAACCTATTAGGCGGTTCCCAAATATAAAAGGCTACGGCCCCTCTAAAAATGGCTAGGAGACGTCTGATGTCCGTAACTAGAAATTAAGGCCCTTGAGAAAATTCGAAACCTACTAAAAGGTTACCCTCAGAAAAAACATCGTCTAAAAACACTTAAGCATCTTGCAAACCTTAGATCTCACCGAGGGTTCGAAGCCACAAGAAAAAAAAGTTGCATCGAAGTCGGGCTTCGTTTGAACCTTCGAAAAATGAATGCCCCAAAACTACACCTGATTCTATGTAAAGGCATCTAAAACAATACAAAAATAGAAATTGTAAGAAGATGCTGGAAAAGTAAAGACACGCTATTGCCAGAAAGGGAAAATTTTCATATATATTCCATAATATATTTACAAAGGCCCGATAGAACGGCCAGAACCATCGGAGCCCTCACAGCCCTCAGAACCCTCTGAGTCATCGGGATCCTTAGGCTGGTACTGCTCCTTTGCTTCGGCCTCGAGCCTTCTAGCTTCTTCAATATCGACCGATATGTCAAATTCTCGGGCGTGGATCTCTTCGAGGTCTCTCTCCGGGATAGCCTCTTTATGTATTCAGTTTTCATCTTTAAATGGGTCTAGGCTGCATACACATCGGCCATGTACTGGGCCACTATCGCCTTGGCCTCAATAAAGGTTGCATCCAGTATGGACCTCAACGCAACATATTCCTGCCCAAGGGCATCCCGTTTCGTGACGGTTGAGCTCAGTTGTTCCCAGAGATCATCATTCAGCTGAGACCACATATCAGCTTTGTCCTTTGCCACCCACAGTTGGTTCTCGACCGATGCCAGCTCCTCTTTCGTATCTTGATTCGCTGAAGCAAGAAGGTCTATCATGCCCTTCCACACTTCGATCGTGGCCTTGACCTCGTCCATCTCAGCCTAGTGTTTGTCAATTAGGTCTATCTTCTGTTGGACCTGCGAAGTTGGGTTGTTAGTCACCATAACTAGCTTCTCATTTTTAGCATAAAAAATATTTACCTTCTCAACCAGGTCGGCATGTTCCCACTTCAGGGTCGAGGCCTCCTTCTAAGCTTTTTCTAGCTCAGCCTAGAGAATCGGGAGGTCTTTAAGGGCCTCGTCTTGCTGCTCACTATGAGCTCTGTATATGTATTTCTTCCGGACTTGCTCTTTGAGCTCGAGCTGGCTAACCTCCAAGCGGTACCAAAGGAAGCTTTCATGGTGAAGCACTAAAGCCTAACAAATAATGAAGTTAGCAGAAAACATCAAAACCCTAGGTAGGATTCACAAAGGGGTACAAAAGGGTTAACGCCTTACCCGGTTCAGCGCCTGTTGTACCTCATTGAAGAGACTTCAAGTTCCCACCTCATTCATCTTCGCCTAGTCCTCCTCAGTCACCAGGCATTAGAGGCATCTAGCTACGCCCACAGGAGAAGACAAGACCCGGCCATCCTACGGGATTGTGAGAATGACCGTTCTCTTGCGCTCGAGGGACACGCCTGGAGCGGAAAATTTCTTCACTAGTTTTGGGCTCGAACTCAACCCACAATCTCTCGAGGACATGTCATTCTTTGGGACCTCCAAATGATAAAGCCAGGAAAAATCCTCCAGTGCGGCCATGTCCATGCCGTCAAAAAACGTGTTGAGAGCATCATCTGGACCCTGCGCTCCCTCACTTGACTTTTCTTTCCCCGCTTGGGACTCTTCGAGCATGGACTCAATATAGGAGGGTGTCTCCATAATGCCAATGACACCGGTTGCCTCATTTGGAATAAGAGCAGCTTCCTGGGAGGCCACAACCCCCATCTCCACCTCAGGTTCCCGAGTTAGAAGGGGATCGACCTCACGGTCCTCTTTCTCGCTCGTCGCCTGCTCCCCCTTATTAAGGGTCGACCCATGAGCAATGAAGAGGTCATATTCTTCAGGCTCATCCCTGAGTCGGTAGAGAGATTCTGGGTCCGGTACCCTAGATTTGGTGCTCTTCTTGGGCTTCCGGACCCGGGTGGCGGCTCTTTGTTTCCTCATAGCCTCGGGATCTGGGGAACCCGAGGACTTTCATTTTTTCTTCTCCTCCTCCTTCACAGCAGCCCCGGGCTGTCCCAAAATAGAGGGCTCAGCAAGCAAGGATGAATCCTCATCCTCATCCAGTAGCCTAATTTTGGTGGTCTTTGTCAGACCTGTAAGAAACGATTAGCACTGCGAAAGTTAAGAGTGTGGTGGTAACTATTCAGTGAAGAATCTCACTATAAGAACGGGCCTCCCATTTACCCTTAGAAAGTTTGCACCATGCTCGCTTGGAGTACGGCATCTGCTTACAGATCCCCTCGATCCACTCCTTGAATCGGGGGATTGCATCAGGAACTTGGGCAACAGTGCACGACCACAAACACAAGCAATGAGAGAAATAATAAAAAGAAATAAATACCAAAGAAAGAAAATACTTACGGGATGTGTTCCACTCCTCAGGGAACGGTATAAACTCGGGGGAATCACGTCTTTAGTTTTCACCCAAACAAACCTCCCCTTCCACTCCTCAAGGAGCCTTTCTTGCTTGGCGAATGATCTTGATCAGTCCCCCTCGGAAGATTCGTGGGTTGTACAGATGGAGTCGATGATCGAGGGTGAACCAAGGAGATTCGGTGTTGTTCACAAAATGGCGTAAGATGATCACGATCCTCCAGAAAGACGGGTGGATTTTCCTACCTCATACCATTTGTAGAAAGGAAGAACTATGGGTTCCACCGATGTGAGCATGAAGGGGTAAGTGCAAAAAATTAGATACCCCTTCACGTGAGTGGTAATATCGTCATTGGGACAGGGAAAGACCACGTCCTTTCCTTCCCATTTACAATCCGCTCAGACTACGGGTAGGGTTTCTTCAGTGACGGAGCATATGTATCTCCATGCTCCCTCGCCTCAGTCTTGTTGAATAGAGGCCTTCTCGACCTTGAAGTAATCCCTGATAGAGAATCCCTTGGGTATGAAGCTCTTTGTGGGGGCTCCTGAGCCACCTTGGAAACATGAACCTCGGCATCTGCGGCCGGGTGAGAAGATGAAGGGGCAGCCTGCTGAGGCACTGACTTGGAAGTTTTTGCCATTATAATTTGGAAAATATAGGTCTGAAGAAAAATATGGAGATTTGAAGGTGGTATGAAGGTATGAAGGTCTGGGATGAAGGTTCAAAGAAGATGCATGAAGATAAAGATGAAGATATGAAGGCTCAATGAACAAGGTATCAAGACTTGGAGAAGTTGAAAACTGTCTGAACATTCGAGGCTAAAATCTAGAGTCGAAAAGTGAAAGAAGTGAAAAAGGTTGAAGCTTTTATAGGGTAAAAACTATCAATGCGCGACATTTTGCATTCGAAGGCAACCGGTCGGTGACTAACACGTGTTCGAAGTCAGAACAACGCGACTGATGGGACGTTTAGATTTACCTGTCACCTCAGTTGTAACGTATGAAGTAAGAAACCGGGGATCATCTATCGTTTCCCATAATTTTGGCAAACCTACTCTCCGGGAAACGAGGGGACTATCTGTATACCGGTAAAATCGAGGATAATATGTACCCCGATTTCATGGTGAAGAACACAGAAGAAGGATGCGAATACATGAGGATGAAATCAAGGCTAGGAGCCATTCGTATCGAGATCCATAAGGCGACGTTCCCTAAACCCAGAATAAGTTCTAAGACATCGGGATGTATAGTAAACGGTTACGCACGACGGATAAGGGGTTGTGATATCCATACCTAATCGGATATCGCAGCGCAGATCTCGCTCGATGTCATTACGGATTAGTAATTAAAGAGAAAGGAGGATTTTTACCTTTTATAGACTTGTGCTAGGGATGAAACGCTCCTATTATATAAAGGAAAATTTTTTATTTTGTAAGCACACATTGTAACACACAAACCAAGGCAATACAAATTCATTTTCTGCTTTCTAGCTATTGTAAAAGCTCTTACTTAACTGTTTATTCTTCATCTGATTTGGGTTCGAACCAATGGTCTAATCAAGGCCGAAACTATTGTTCAACCTAGGTTCGAGCTAGATAGCAACATTACAACTGTTTTGATCATTCATTTTATCTTTAACCCGTATATCTAATATCCTAGATTATTTGTGTTGAATCAATTCACAAATCCTTAAAATCGCGTATAAATTTAATTGTTATCCGATTTAAGGGTAAACAGTAATGTCCTTGTGTACTATTATTGAAAGTTGTGAGCTGATATCTTGGTGAAACATTAGTATCAATATTTGTGATATTGTGGCACTTGGTATCATTGTTTTGTGATATCGTGGCACTTGTGGACATGTTGAATGGATTGATTGGGGGTGTCAGCACAAGGTCTTTGTCGTGCGATAGTGTCAGTTGTTGTGCGCATGTGGCTAAACAAGGGATGCATATTATTTTTATGTGCACATGCAGTGTAATAAGGATGGCACTTTTTATGATGTTATGTGATATTTCGTGGTGTACTTCTTATTGTTTTGTTTGTGTTAAGACGAGGTTGTTATTTTTATTACACATAATTGTTTCTGAAAATTTCCCTTTTTCACTTATATGATTTAATGATTGTATTTGACGTGTTATCACATGCCTCGCCTATATTGATATCTTATAGGCAAAGATGGGTTCTACTACGCTGAATTGTTATTACACGTTCTAAAGAAATTGTTGTTGTTGTTTTCAGATATATTTCTATTGTAGTTTCTTTGATATAATTGTACAAGTTATTTGTCTAGTGAGTATAATATGACTTGAACCTCATCACTACTCCACCGAGGTTAGTCTTGATAATTATTGAGTATCTATTGTGGTGAAATCACACTACGCTTCTGTATATTTTTGTGCAGATCCAGGTACTTAGAATTGGGCTGATCGTCAGTGAGGCATTATGCTCATCGGAGACTTCAAGGTATTCCTGCATGTTCCGACCACAGTCCCCAAAGTCATCCTTCATGTATCATTTATGATGTTTATGTAGTCCAAACACTGTCGTATTTTAGAGTTATTTCATGTATGCAATTAGAGTTCGTGACTCTATACTACCTAGTTTCGGGAATACGATGTGATTATCGTTGTGTTGGCTTGTATCGCCTTTATTTACGTATTTGTATTAAGCTTTGCTTGTTTATATCATGTATTTAGAGACTAGGTGTCATCATGACTCCTATGGTGGGATTTGGGTCATTACACTTTAGCTCATCAGATGACGTCGCGAGCCTATCCTCAGGCTTCGTGACAACAGTAGGCTGAACTTCCCAAACTAGTAAAACTCCACCCCTTCCTAGGAAGTGGTTGTTGTAGTAGCAAATGCCCCAGCCTGGGCCCAATTCTCGAATATACCAACTATACGAACCAGAGCCTAGACAACTACCACAATAAATAAACCCTAGATAACCTGAGTTGGTCCCACTGGCTCAACATGTTTCGAAATGTTCTCCTCAACGGGAGCTATTGGTGGCTCTACAGTAGTTTCTGGGCCCCGGCCTCACGCAACCCTGTCCTAGGGTAGTGGCTACTGCTCAGCTGTACCAGAAGAATGTGTATTCGTCATTTTTGAGAGAATAGAAATGGAAAGATTTAGACTTAGGGATAAATGAATCTACACGACAGATAATGAAACAAAGATAAAATTTCCTATCAGTCATGTAGCCTCTCAAAGATAAGTACTGACGTCTACGTACTGAACATCAAGAATCTACTATATGCTCATGACTCATGATACTTAAGCAATCTATTGCTCTGATACCAACTTGTCACGATCCAAAATTCCACTGGAGCCATGATAGCTCCTACCACCGCTTGATAGGCAAGCCAATAACAAATATGCAGAAATAAACTTTAACAATAGTAAGAAATAATCTTAAGTAGCGGAATAGCGTACTTACCTAAAGTAAGTGACAACACAACTGAAAATCACCCAAAATCTGGTGTTATGGAGTGAATGAGCTCTATAAATAATAAAGGCATATTGGCCTAAATGGAACATGTACTTGTGCCACTTTGTCATGTCAATCCCCAAACTTAACCATTTGCCAATTGAACACTTATACTCCTTCAAACCATGCTTAATAAATTCTATGACAGGAGGTTGCCAGTGTGTATAATACAATCTCCTAAACGTAGGACGCCACGTCAAGAAAATTAACCCACGTAGGCTCCAGGTCATTTATTATCGCCACATAGGAAAATAAAATGAGAAATGATTATTAACCCCCCCCCCCCAAAACCCAAATTTTTCGCTCATTTTACACTTATCCGCTTAGTTTAGGGCTTAGAAAGTATCGAACCACTTCTATCTCTCCTCTCTTCTCTGTCATCGTTGCCGAGATTTCATCATCGCAGTTGTTATCGAAGTTTCTGGGGTAAGTTTCTTCATTTCTTCTTCATCTTTAAAGAGGGAGAAATGGGTTGGTTTCCATGTTCTGGATCATCGAAGCAGATCTCAAAGAAGAGGAAAAAGAAGAAAACATCGACCAATTCGGTCCAACTTGGTTCATGTAATTAATAAATCTGCATATTTATCATATAAGCAGACTAATTTGATGATTCTCTGAGATGGGTTTGTTGTATTATTGTCAAAATTATAGGTTTTTATGCAATTTAAAACTTTAAATTTTTAACTTTTAATGAATCTGTGAAATGGGTTTATTCGTGACATTTTAAGATCTGCAACAACTCCAAAATAACACAAAGGTTCCTTCTTCATTGCTGAAGGAGAAGACGCGGCAATAGCTAGAAGAAATTGATGGGCAATGAAAAATCCTATCAAAGAAATTCTATTTTTCACTGTTGAAGCTAACACGAGAAAGAAGAAGGCATCAGATTTGGATAGAAATCATCTTTTATAATGTTCAACAATGGAGAATAAGGTATAAAGAAGAAGATGGCTATTAAATAGGCCACATTATTACCGTTAGGGCTTTTTCAACTGCCCTCACGCCCCTTACAGGCGTGTAAATCATGCATAAAGTCAAATATGACACATAGGGTCAGCCTCCTGTCATAAGCGTTTATTATATTCGGTTTCAAGGAGTGTAAGTGTTCAATTAGAAAATTGATAAGTTTGGGGACCGACATGACAAAGTGGCACATGTATAAGTTTGGGGACCGACATGACAAAGTGGCACAAGTATAAGTGCCATTTAGGCCATTCTGCCAATAATAAATACAATGTATGAACAAAATACAATACTACCTAGGATAGTTCATGGAGATTTACCTCGACGGCATGTTGGTAAAATCAACTCAAGATTTTGGTCATGTAGATAATTTTAGGTGCGTCATTTGCAATGTTCCAAAAATACAACAAAAAGTTGAATCTCAATAAATGTGCATTCGGGGTCAGATCCGGTAAGTTCTTTGAATTTCTCATTTCTAACAAGGGAATAGAAGTCAATTATGTAATGACTCGGCCGATAGTTTTGTGTATTTGAGCCTAATTCCCTATTTGAGCTTTCCCCATGTTGTTTGATATTTTCTGACTTGTGAAGATGGTTGGTTTGGTTCCGGGGAGGTTTTGGAGTGAATTGGAACACTTAAATTCTATGTTGGAAGCTTAAGTTGTAAGAGTTGACTAATATTTGAAATATGTGTAAACGATCTCACATTGGTGATTTGAGGGTTCCAATAGGTTCCTATGGTGATTTTGGACTTGGGTGATTAGATTTGGAGGTTCCTAAGATGTTTTGGTGCTGATTGCCGAAAGTTGGCAATTTGAAGGTTTTGAGAGTTCCTAAGTTTGACGGGGGTTTGACTTTAATGATATCAAATTCAAATTGATATTTCGGAAGTTGGAATAGTTTCTTTTTATCGTTTGGGACTTGTGTGCAAAGTTTGGATTAAATCGGGATTGGTTAGGCTTGAATCAGTCGCGTTGTTGGAAGTTTAGAATTTGATGAACTTAAGAAATGCTTAACTTGTGTTTTGATCGACGATTCGTGGTTTTGAAGTTATTCATGGTGTTTTGAGCATTCAGACAAGTTTGGATAAAGTACTCGAACTTGTTGGTATGATTATATGGTGCCCCTAACGGCTCGTGTGTTTTTCGGATGGGTTCCTGATCATTTTGTAGGTCAGAGGTAGTTTTTGGTGTTGGTGTGTCGCACCTGCGAGGCAGTGTGCATAGGTACTAGTCTGCAAAAGCGAACTGGTGATCACCGATGCGAAGTGTTGTTGAGGACTGGAGAGTCTACAAATGGGAAGTTACGGCGTATTTGCGAGTACGCAGATGTGGGGGATTTGTACTGAGAAGCGAATGGAGGAAGGCTTGGGGAGCTTGTGCATAAGCGGAAGGTTGTCACACCTACGGGATCGCAGAAATGGATTCAAGCTCCACAAGTGAAAGGGGGCAGATGTTTAATTGAAACTCGTAGATGTTTAAGTAAAACTCGCAGTTGCAAGGTTTGACTGCATAAGCAGTGCCTCAAAAATACCAGATTTGTCCGTAAATGCAGAAATCGTTGGGCAGATGGTATATTTCGATGGTTGGAGCATTTCTCACTATTTTGAGTTTTGGAGCTTGGCTAGAGGCTATTTTGGGGAGGATTTTGTCACCGGTTTGAGGGTAAGTGATTTCTACTCAATATTGTTGATATATCTTATTTCTCCATGGATTGTTACACATAGATTATGATATTTGGAAGAGAAATTTGTGGGGTTTTGACTACAAATTTGGAGAAACTAAATAAGGGATTTGGGAGTCAATTTGGACTTGGTTTTGGAATCTAATCACATATTTGGACTCGTGGGGTTATGTGTAATCGGGATCTACCTCTTGATTCGGGTATTGACCGTGTGAGCCCAGGTTGACTTTTGAGAATTTGATTAAAGATCAAAGCTTTATTGTTTGGAGTTATTTCCTATGGCTTTATTTGACTTTATTGAGTTATTTTTGGCTAGATTCAAGCCATTCAGAGGTCGATTAGCGTGAAAAAGGCATTTTTTGGAGTATTGACTGGGCTCCTTTGAGGTGAGTATCTTGTCTAGCCTTGGCTTGCAAGACTATTTGATTGAATTGTTGATGTTGGCTACATTCTAGAGGTGATGGACAAACAAGGGTTCGTGCCCATGTGTGTGCACCGAGTTTATCCATACTCGGGGTAGTCTTTAGGATATATTATGCCTTGATTTGAATATTTGTGATTCTTGATATCATGCCTTATATATCATACGACTACGCGATCTCATGAATCATGCTAGAGATCATGCGTAGACTTACTTTTCATGTTTGAACATGATGCTCATTTTTGTTTTGCTTATTCGCCTACATTGAGGCGTAGTTGTGCACTTCACACATGCATAAACCTTAGCATGCAATTTTATCATTCCAAGAGTATGTGATATGATGTTCACTGACTTTATACACATATTCTTGTATATGCTTTCTGTGTTTTGGACTGGTTTGATATCAAGTGAGTTGTCCGTGTGGGTTGAGATGATTGTGGCATGCGAGTTGTTCGTGCGATTTTTATAGAATGTGAGTTGTATGTGCAGCGTGTGGATAAGGATCCATCCCCCTAGGGTCCTCTACTCATGTTTCTCCCTTATGATGTACACACGGTTATGGAAACCTGATCAGTGTTAGGTTTTCTTTTTTATCTTATCTACATGAAAACTCCTTGGTTGTACACATGATTTTACTGCATATCTTCTCTAGTTAGCTCTGAAAATGTACAAATGCTCGTTTTACGCATATCTCTATAGGTTTCTTAGTTGATGAAAGAATAATCAGTACATATCTTCCCTATATGTCTTTATCTATGAAATTGATTTCTCCATATATGTATATCATCTCTATATGTTGAATTGTTGTTCTGTTCCATACTAGTGCCTTTCTTCTCTATTGCAACGTAGGCCTTATCTGTATATTATACATAGATTCCCATATTGTTGATACGTATATTTGTATTCATAACTTGTACAGATTTATCACGTGAGTATCATTGGTGATTCTTGCCACTACCCCTCCAAGGTTAGTCATGATTCTTACAGAGTATATGGGGTCAGTTGTACCATACAATACTCCACACTTAATTGTGTTGATATAGGTGTGGGACCTAGGTGAGAGCTGTGTTGGATCATTGTTGAGTTAATGAGAGACGAGGTAGAGCTGCATCTGACGACAGTCCTTGGCGTCTCTTTCCATTTCTATCACTATTATTGTTGTTGTTTACACAGTATTTTATTTTACCAGACTTGTACTTCTGTCGTAGAGCTCATGACTCTTTATTACTAATTATGGGGTTGTATATATTGACGTAGTCTATATTTTTGATATTTGACACTTAGACTTATATATCTTGTACTTTGTTATCATATTTGATTATTACTAGGTCATTGGCTTGCCTAGCAAGTGGGTTAGGTGCCATCACGACTAATGGAGGTTTTGGGTAGTGATAAGTTAGTATCAAAGGCCTAGGTTCATAGGTTTTACGAGTCATGAGAAAGTTTAGTAGAGTCTTGCGGATTGGTTCAGAGACGTCTGTACTTATCTTCGAGAGGCTACCAAACTGTTAAGAAAAACTTCTCTTTCTTTCATTCTTTATCCTGTGGTTTTGCTTATGCTAAAGTTTAAATATTTGCTCTTCTATTCTCTCACAAATGGTGAGGATGCTATCTGCCGGATCAGCTGAGCAAGCACTAATGCCCCTGCTAGGGACTTCAGAAGCGATTCAGAGGTCAAGGCTAAGGTGGGGCACACACTACAGATAAAGCAGCCACTGTGGGGCTACCAGTCGATTCTGTTGAGGAGCAAGTTCCAGATTATGTTGGGCCGGTCAGACCAGTTCAGGCTCTGAAGGGACCTATAGTTATGCCAGGTCTTCTAGAGACTTTGGCTTAGATTCTGAGTTTGTATACGAGTTTGGCTCTGGCGGGTTACCAATTGCACCAGCTACCTCATGGGAGGAGCCCAAACACCCGCCGCACGTACACTAGAGCAACAAGCTCAGGGTTATCAAACATAAGGGGGTCCTACCAGTGCAACCGATCCTTGAATAGTTTCAACAGATTCTATGCACTTTGGATCTAGTGGACTCAAATGGAGTTGACTTTACTACTTTCCAACTGACAGGGCCAACCTATAAGTGGTGGCAGACCTATGAGTTGAGTAGGCTAGCTGGCGCAACACCACTTACGTGGCATGAGTTACGCAGTGTATTTGAGACATATGCTAGGAAGGTATGACCATGATGCAGTATGAGATGAGGTTCACCGAGTTGGCACGTCATGTTATGTTCATGATCACTACTGAGAGGGAGAGTTAAGAGGTTCATTGAGGGCCTAGACTTTGGTATCTGATATGGGATGGCCTAGGAGGCAGAGTCTTATACTAGATTTCATCAGGTTGTTGAGATCACCAGGTGCTTGGAATATATTTGTAGGTAGGAAAGAGAGGAGCGAGACTCCAAGAGGACTTGTGGTTCAGGTGATTCTTCATATGGAGGCCAGGGACATCATAGTAGAGGTCGTCCTTTCAAGCCCACTCATCATCTTTGTAGGTTCTTCATGGTCCTATAGTCAGCCACGGTCCATACAGTGCTTGCCCAGGCCAGTCATCTTTTAGTGCATTGCAAGCATAGAGTTCACATCGTGTGCTATCCATTCAAGGTTCTTCGAGCTGGTATTCAGGTTCCCAAGGGCAGTCACAAAGCCAGCAGGCTCGCCAGAGGATGGTTTACTTTGGGTGTAGGGACTTAGGTCATCTCAAGAAGGATTGCCCTAGACTTCTGAGTAGTGTACCGCATTAGGAAACCCAACCTATGGTTCCAGCGCCAATAGATACACCACCTGCATAGCCATCTAGGGGTTGGCCCTAGTCTGTTCGAGGTTGCCCTAGAGAGGGAGGTCAGTCAGGGGGTGAACCGACGCCTTTCTATGCATATTTTGCCAGGCTAGAGGCCGTTGCTTCAGATATTGTGATCACGTGTATTGTTTCAGCGTATCACATGGATGCTTCAGTATTATGTGACACTAGTTCCACTTATTCTTATATGTCATCAAATGTTTCTCATTATTTGGATGTCTCGTGGTTCTCTTGATATTCTAGTTCATGTGTCTACACCTGTTGGTAATCCTATTGTGGTATATCCTATGTATCGTTCTTGTCTGATTACCATTAGGGTTTATGATACTACGGTTGATCTTCTATTGCTCAATATGGTCTATGTTAAGGTAATATTGGGTATGGATTGGTTATCTTTGTATTATGCTATTCTTGATTATCGCACTAAGACAGTGACGTTGGTTATGTCAGGGTTGCCGATGTTATAATTGAGAGGTTCACCTGGTCACACTCCTAGTAGAGTGATTTTATTTATGAAAGCTCAACGGATGGTGGAGAAGGGATGTTTTGCGTATCTGGACTTTGTGAGAGATGTTAGTGTTGATCTCCTACTGTTGAGTCACTTCCAGTAGTAAAGGCGTTTCCAGATGTATTTCCTGCAGACCTACCAGGAATGCCATACCGATAGGGATATTGATTTTGGTATTGATTTGGTGCCGGGAACTGAACCCATCTCTATTCTAGCGTATCACATGGCACCATCGTAGTTGAAGGAACAGTTGTAGGAGCTATTGGATAAGGGTTTCATCAGACCGAATATTCGATGTTTCATTTGATTAGCTTCAGGGTTCTAGGTTGTTCTCGAAGATTGACTTGATATCAGGTACCGTCAATTGAAGATCAAGGCTTCAGACATTCCTAAGACGGCTTTCAAGACCCATTATAGCCATTATGAGTTCTTGGTGATCTCTTTTGGCTCTACTAATGTCGTGTATGCTTTTATAAATTTGATGAACAGTGTGTTCCAACCTTATTTGAATTCTTTTATCATTGTGTTCATTGATGAAATATTCCCGCAGTATTTGAGGATTGTGCTTCAAATTTTAAGTGAGAAGAAGTTGTATACTAAGTTCTCCAAGTGTGAGTTTTGGTTGGACTCCATGGCATTCTTGGGCCATGTGGTGTCTAGTGATGGGATCAAGGTGGATCCGAAGAAGACTGAGGTACTTTAGAGTTTGCCCAGACCCTCTACCGCTATGGAGATTAGGAGTTTCTTAGGTTTGGCTAGTTACTACCATCGGTTTGTTGAAGGGTTTTCGTCTATAGAAACTCCATTGACTAGATTGACTTAGAAGGTGATTTATTCAGATGGTGGGACGAGTGTGAGGAGAGCTTTCGGAAGCTCAAGATTACTTTGACCACGACTCTAGTTTTGGTTTTACCTTTAGGATTGGGGTTGTACATGGTTTATTGTGATTCTTCGTGGGTTGGTCTTGAATATGTGTTGA
This sequence comes from Nicotiana tabacum, assembly GCF_000715075.1. Classification (NCBI taxonomy): domain Eukaryota; kingdom Viridiplantae; phylum Streptophyta; class Magnoliopsida; order Solanales; family Solanaceae; genus Nicotiana; species Nicotiana tabacum. The sequence continues at coordinate 29,174,957 of NC_134081.1, read as the reverse complement.
GGCAAGACGGTAGGGTGATTACCTATGCATCACGCCAGCTGAAGCCCAATGAGAAGAAGTATCCAGTACATAATTTGGAGCTAGCAACTATTGTGCACGCGCTCAAGATTATATTGCATGTCTTGTGATGTATATATGGATCATCGAAGTCTCCAGCATCAATTTAAACTGAAAGATTTGAGTGAGCGGAGATGGTTGGAGTTGTTGAAGGACTAGGATATCACTATATCATCCGGGGAAGGCCAATATGATTGCAGACGCTTTAAGTAGAAAGATGGAGAGTATGGGGAGTTTAGCATTCATTCTGATGTGGAGAGTCCTTTGACTATGGATGTTTAGGCGTTGGCCAATATATTGGTGAGATTGGACATTTTGGAGCCGAGCAGAATTCTTGCTTGTGTTGTATCTGAGTCATACTTGTTTGAGCGCATTAAGGCTCGCCAGTATGATGATCCTCATTTTCTTGTCCTTAAGTACACGGTGCAGCACAGTGATGCTAAGGAGGTGTCTATTGGTGATGATGGTGTAATGCGACTTCAGGGTCGGATTTATGTTCCTAATGTGAATGGTTTGAGGTAGTTGATTCTTGAGGAGGCTCACAGTTCGAGGTATTCTATTCACCCAAGATGCTATGAATATGTATCATGATTTGAAGTAGCATTATTGGTGGAGAACGATAAGAAGGACATTGTTGGGCATGTTGCATGATTTTTAAACTGCCAGCAGGTCAAGTATGAGTACTAGAGATCGGGTGGTTTGCTTCAGGAGATTGATATACCGGAATAGAAGTAGGAGCACAACACTATGGACTTCATTGTAGGGTTGCCACGGACTTTGATGAAGTTTGATTCCATTTTGGTCATTTTGGATAGGTTGACCAAATTGGGAACCGACCAAATTAGCGCATTTCATATATGTTATGACTTCCTACACTTTGGAGCAGTTGGCTAAGATCCACATCCGGGATATTGTTTTCTTGCATGGAGTACCTATTTCTATCATTTTGGATCATGGCACTCAGTTTACATCGCATATCTAGAGAGATTTGCAGCTGATTTATGCACGCATGTTGAGAGTATGACATTTCATCCTTAGATGGACGGGTGTCGCGTCCCGTTTTCTCGCGCAACCGGGTTTCGACATGTGATAACTCTTTTAAAGAGTATTTAAGGTGTGTTAGGAAAACTATTTGCAAATAACTCTATTTTCTCTAGTCCGTGTCACCAAAGATCGGGTAAGGGCTCAAATTATCTCAAAGAGAAGGGATTAGGCACTCTTGGAGGTCCACAACTGTGGTTCCCTGCCGAATTCTACACTATGTGGATTATCAAATTATAATTACCCTATGTGATCATATCAATTAAAGATGATCAGGGAGTCCAAATCACTAATTATAAGATAAAACAAGTGATAAAAGAAAGTACACATATGGAAGAAGTAGCTTATCCACTAATAAGTGATTAGTACAATCTTTTGAGAATTACAAGATACAACCTAATTCAATCTAAGTTCAGTAAACAAATGTACAAGTAGTAACCAATATAGGGGGTCCTAAGTTTTTTAGCCTAAAGGATCACCCCGTGCAACATAAATAATACTTCGCAACTCCCTTAAGTATAAGAGTTTTCATATTATTCAGTGGGCACATACTATCATCTCCTACTACCCAATTACTATCTTGAAGTTTTTTACCTAAAAGTCTTCTAGATCAATTCTAAACCACGGCGTATGCTTTACCTGCCCCACACCTATGGTCCAAGAGGCTTTGGACCTACTATTTTGGTTGTTCTAGACTTCCCTTAGGCTGCTTAAAAAAATGCGAAAACTAAACGTGCACAATCTTAAAAAATAGGACTTAACATAAATCACAAAGGATCTTATAGCCATGCTTTCTATGTGTGTAATATCATCCTAAAGACATGATCTCTAAACAATTTGTATCTGGGCAGTGGAGTCATTAAGAGCGTAAATTTGTTTGTTTATCCCTATAGGCATGCTTTCTAGGAGGGCCACATAACAGAAGAAAGATATCAATAGGGGCAGTTTTGATTACTTGGGTTGACATCCTCTAGACATAATATCTAGGTGAATCACGTAATAGGAGGAAATATAGCAAAGCGAGCAGTTTTCGTTATTGTGTTGACATCCTATAGCATTGATATCTAGGTGCAGGAATAAGGCAGCAACAACATGTTCGATTTAGATCCTATAGGTATACTTTCTAACATTGGATTAGCCCTAAGTCATGTTTTCTAGCCGAATAAATCAGCATGTTGTACAAATAACTCCCAAAAGATGGGGCATGTAAAGCAAACAAAATAGTTAAAATCCTATAGACAGAATTTTCTACCCATTCATGCAAGAGAATAAGTATCCCATCCCCCCATTTTCAGTAATTCCTCCATTATTCGATATTACAAATTATTACAGGCCCAAATAAAATAATACAAATCCAGGTATGACTAGTTACTGAATGAAACAACTATAAGCCCAATAAAATAGTTACAGGCCAAACATGGAAAAATCCAGTAACGTTTTTGGGGCTTCAACAGCCTTACTCTTTACACAACCAGCATACCCAAATCCCAGGCTCACGAGGACGATTAGAGTATACCTGAATCCAATGCCCAGGTCCAACAACACCCACGGACCAACTAGACCCAAATGAATGACTTACTTCCCCAATTAGATTCCAAACTTAACCATACAAGTGCCAAACTATAAACTGAATTAAATAAACAACTTTTGAAGCTTACATACAGTAGTTTCTAACCTAAGGCACATAGATAGGAACATATGAAGCTTAGGAAAGCATACAAGACATACATAAGGTGGACTCATGTTGTATTTCCAGAATTAAGTTCAGATTGAACATCACAGGTTAGAAAATCATTCCATGTTTCAAAGTAAAACATGATCCAGATTGAGCCTAAGAGACTTCAGATACAAGAGTTTTAACATGAAAGTCTTACAGCATCATAGACACGAATCAAGTGGAATAGCAGTCTTCACATGGAAGTTACTAGCAAGAGAGCCTAATGAAAGTATGATCACAAATAGTATAACAAATAGGTTGGTGGCATGGTCTACAATAGTTGACAAGCAATCACTCAATTGAACATGGAAACTTAACATGTTGAGTATCAGTCATAGTACAAAAGGTTCAAAACACTACCAGAACTCATGATAAGTGAAAATATATCAACTCTAGATTAACAGGACATGCAGGCACTAAGGCATGGCCATATATAGGAGAAGAGGCTAGATATTGAATTTCATCATAGATGTCTTAGGAAGTATTAAAGAACACAGGATTGAACAAATCAGGGAGCACGCATTAAAGTTTGCAAATAGCATGGAAACATGTCATGTATAACAGTATAATCATGAATTAACCCTAGAAAAATAGCAAGTTGAGCATGAATGATTCCAAAGGAATTAGAACATATTCTAGGCATAAATTGGTTTGTCACAAGAATCTAGAACAAGGCAGGGAGATGAACTCACGACAAATAGCAGATATGAGTACTCAGACACACAAACACACTAGGCTAACACACGCTTATTGAGAGACACACTACTACAAAAAAGACTTTTGGCGGCAATTATTTAGCGAAAATAAGGCAATAGTTGCTAATAAATTCTTTAAGCTGAAAAATTAGTGGCACATGACTATTAGCTAGTAAAGGATATCTTTTTACCGGCAATAAAAATATAATTGCCATTAAAAATAACTAATTGAATTTATTTTTTTATTATTTTAACTTTTCCCTTCACGCTTAAAGAGAAACATCTTCCCTCCAATTTGTTTGGGCGAGATTTATCGGTTCCCTCCAATTCAAAAAGTTTAGGAAAATACTGGACGAGATTACCGGTTCCCTCCAATTCGAAAAGTTTAGGAAACCATTGGACGAGATTATCGGTTCCCTCCAATTAGAAATGTTTAGGAAAACATATTCCCTTTAATAGAAAGGGATACCATCGCTGCCACAGGGAAACCTAAATTGTTGTTGCGTCAATGGCCTGCCATAGTCTAATAGTCCTCGTCGATTCTTTTCCAGGTAAGTTCTCTCGTCCCTGTTACCTTCTCATCTTCCCCTGTTAATTTCTGTTCTTCCCCTGTTAAATCGATTTCTTGCAATCATTTTGCAATATATTTTAGATTGATGCTGCTCGATTATTTACATCTTAGAAAACTTTGATTTCTAGACTTCATGTTTGGCTGTAGATTTTAAATATGCTGTGAATTTCTGAAAGTATAGCTTTTTCTGTATTTGCTAAGTCATTTGTGATATCCGACTATTGTTAGATTGATAGTTCACTTCGATATTGTCGTTGTGCATTTCTTGCATCGTAGCATGATAGCATGAGGACCCTTTTTCTAGACAGTGGGATTGTTTTCTCTTCTCGTGTATGTTGCTGCAATTTATACATCTGGAATCTAGTACAGTACTTGCATTTTCATACAATATACTATAATTTTTGGGCACAGACCATTCTATGTGTCCATTATCATATGCTGTCTTTACTTGTCTGATGAATTTTGATAGTATCCCTAGCTGTTTCCTCCCATTGGTTTACAGTAGCATGTTTTGGTTATGTTGTTGCCCCTTAACTTCATCAATTGAGTCATTGATTCCATTACGATAACCCTTCTAGTGGTAATTCATGGACACAGTAACATCACCTGTACAACAAGATAAAACAGTTAACTCCAAAGTTCTGTACTTTACAAATGCACTGCTTTTTCCCAGAAGTTTGTTTATCCTCCTATTGAATCCTTTCCTTTCATGAAATCCATCCTGGGTTGTTATACTATTGTATCGCATTGAGAATTTACTCCACAATGTTTCCATTGTGCCCTTTTTCTTTTGCCAAAGTCTGTATGTTAGTTGGTCTGCATCGCACAGATTGTCCAGCCTTAAAATATTTGTATAATTTATAAGTTTAATAATTCTATTCTTAAAAAGTTTATGAACCATTATGGTGAAAATTGGCAAGTTGTCTTTGGCTAGATTTCTTTCTCATTTACATGTTTGTACTATGATGGCTATGATCTGTTTATAAATAGAAAAATATTCCATATCGATTCAGCCCCCATGTAGTAGCCACATGTCACTGCAATCATCGTCTTATTGTTAAAAAAGTCCACACCCTTTTAGGCTTTGCATAATTTGTTGAATTTTATAAGTTTATTTACTCTGTCTCTTTCTTGTCATGTTTGGTTTAAGTAGTCTTTAACTGAAACTTTATATGGATGATTTCATCGCAATTATATTGCCTTTTTTAATTTATAATTGTATACTTTTAATATATAAACTAACTTATATTCCATTTAGCTTTAGAACTAGTTAAACTTACGCTCAATAAACAAAAGAGCTAAAAACAAATTGGTAATAATGAAGTATATATCTGAAAATTCAACAAATATGTGTAGTAAGTTTTGAAAATTTTAAAATATATGATATATGGTTCTTCTATAAAAAATAAGTTTAATAATTCTATGCTTAAAGGATTTATGAACCAATATATGAGAACCATAGAAGAAGTGTAACTTATAAGTTTAATAATTCTATTCTAAAACAAATTGAACTAATATGTGAAAATCATAGAAGAAATTAGAGATAGTTTGACTGTTCAATAGTTTAATCGTTAAAATGATAGTTTTAATAGATTTATATTTGGTAGTTTCAATTGTTAAAATGATATCTTTGAGATGTGGAATTACCTACTAATAGGATGGTTATTTTATTTTGAACTACCTTTTTGATTAGATTCTCCTTTTTACTAACAAATTTGTAGCTCTTGCAGTAATTATTGAAATGAAAGGAATATCTTGATCGCCATGGACAATCCTAAAAATAAAAGATGGATGTATTGTGATAGAGTTAGTAAAGAATATTTGGACGGAGTAGAAGATTTTTTAAATCATGCCTTTTCTAAAAAAACAACGTGGAGAAAACATTTCATGTCCTTGTACGGAGTGTGTGCTTATCCATCAAGCAAATCGGGCTAAATCATATGATCATCTTGTGATTAATGATATTATAATGTCATATGATACTTGGTTTTGTCATGGAGAGTCTCTAAAGGGATCAAACAATGCTGGAGAAAATATCCACAGCCAGTCAACTCTAAGGGGAGATGATATGCGAGGAATGATACATGATGCATTTGGAGGTGTTACACAATTCATGGATACTGACATTAGTGAAAGCGGTGGCATGGAGCAAAACGTACAAGAGAACACTGCTCATCCATCTGGAAATCAAGCTCATCCAGAGGTGGATATGTTTGAACGGCTCATGAAGGAGGCAAATGAAGAACTGTATCTTGGATGTAAGAAGTTTAGCAAATTGTCCTTTTTGCTGCATATGTATCGCATAAAATGCACGTTGAAATGGTCAGATGAATATTTTAATTATTTGCTTGGACTATTGAAAGATGCCCTTCCTGAAGGAGACAAATTGCCTCCTTCTTTCTATGAGATCAAAAAGATAGTTGAAGGCTTGGGCTTAAAGTACGATCCAATTTATGCTTGTCCTAACGATTGCATGTTTTTTAGGAAAGAGTTTGCTAATAAGAATGTTAATAAATGCAAAGTTTGTGGGGCTTCTAGATGAAAAAATAATGCTAGAAAAATTCCAACCAAGGTCCTAAGGTATTTTCCTTTAAAACCAAGGCTACAGAGATTGTTTATGTATTCAGAAACTTCTAAAGCAATGCGATGGCAGCGAAACAAATGGAGTTCTACGACATCCTGCAGATTCTGAAGCTTGGACAAATTTTGATAGTAAATATCCCAAATTTACTGGAGAACCTCGCAATGTGCGCCTAGGATTAGCTTCTGATGGGTTTAATCCATTTGGCACAATGCGAATTGTACACAGTACATGGCCAGTGATTTTAACGCCATATAATCTTTCACCATGGATGTGCATGAAATAAGAGTTCTTCATATTGTCCTTACTTATTCCTGGACCAAAAGCTCCTGGCAATAATATTGATGTCTTTTTACAACCTTTAATAGAAGAGTTAAATGAATTATGGGATGTTGAGATAGAAACATATGATGCCTCTGCTAAGGAGATATTTCAAATGCGAGCAACTCTCATGTGGACTATAAATGATTTTCCTGCATATGGTACTCTCTCTGGATGGTGCACTTATGGTCGGTTTGCATGCCCTACTTGTAACATAAACAATTAATCTAGAAGGCTCACACATGGCAGAAAGTTTTGTTACATGGGGCATCGACGCTTTTTGAAGTCAGGACACAAATATCGGAATGATGCAAAATCGTTTGATGGTACTAAAGAAACAAGACCTGCATCTTGTCCAGTATCTGGGTCACTATTGTTGAATTAATTTAAATATATAAAATTTACTCTCGGCCAGTCGAATGAAGGGGTAAGTGGAGTGATGAAAAACACATGAAAAAAGAGGAATATTTTTTTCGATCTTCCTTATTGGAAGTCTAACTTGGTGCGCCATAATCTTGATGTGATGCACATAGAAAAGAATGTGTGTGATAACTTAATTTATACATTATTGGATCTTGGTAAAAAGTCTAAAGATAACTTAAAAGCTCGATTGAACTTGAAGGAGATGAAAATAAGACCAAGTTTATGGCCTCAATATCGAGCTAGTGGGAAAGCATATCTTCCTCCTACATTTTTCACAATGTCTCAAAAGGAAAAAGAGTTGTTTTATGAAGTACTACAAAATGCCAAGTTTCCAGATGGTTATGCGTCTAATATCTCATGTTGCATTCTCAAACGAAAGATATTTGGGTTAAAAAATCATGATTGTCATGTTATAATGCAAGAACTTCTTCCCCTTGCCTTGAGGAGATCAGTAGCTAAAAGAGTTAGTTCCATTTTAATTGAACTATGCACATTCTTCGTGTTCTTTGTAGCAAAGAACTAAAAGTAGAAGAGTTAAAATTACTTGAAGAAATAATTCTAGAAACATTGTCTACTATGGAGAAACATTTCCTCCCAGGATTCTTTACTGTTATGATACTTTTGGTAATTCACTTGGCAATTGAGGCTAAACATGCGGGGCTAGTATATTATCTCTGGATGTACCCAATTGAGAGGTATGAAGAATATAACCGAAACTTTATTGTATATCTTTAGTTGTTAAATATTATAATATCAAACTAATACCATTATTTTATTCCATAGGTATTTGTGTACTTTAAAATCATATGTTCGTAATCGAGCATGTCCATAAGGTTTAATAGTATAAGCATACATAGCAAATGAGTGTATGGCATTTTGCTCACGATATTTGGAGGGTGGAGATTCAAGGACTTATTATTCAAGAAAATGTGGTGATGAGATTGAGCATGAGACTAGTAAAGAAGAATGTCTTTTTCCACTGTTGGGGAGTAGTACGGTGTTGTAGATGTATTTGAGTTGGATGAGAAAACAAGGTTGCAAGCATATCGACATGTGCTTTTCAATTGCGAGTTAGAAGTGGTTGAGAATTATAAAAAGTAAGTGTTATATCTATTATTTAATATATGTATATTACTAAATTGATAACAAAATTAATATATGCGAGTTACATGAATAGGGAACATATTGCTGAAATCAAGAGATCACATCGTAAGAGTCGTTTGACTCAACATCAACTTGATCGTGTGCATTTCGATACATTTCATGAGTGGTTCAAGGAGCAAGTAAGTAGTAGGACTAAGTCATTGGTTACGTTAAATTATTTTCCTTGTAGAGATATCCGCATTTATAGTTGTATCTTTTATTTGGTTAGGTAATGGAGCTTGGAGACACATCTAACATCTTAAAGGATGTTAAAGTCCTTACACAAGGGTTGAGTTACATTCTGAAAAGATTTAATACGTTCGATGTAAATAACGGGTATCGTTTTCGAATGAAGCAAAGTGAATAATTAAAGGTGACACAAAATAGTGGTGTTATGGTCGTTTCAAAGACTAAAAGTTATGCAAGTACAAGTGACAATACTCCAAAGCCTGTAAATATCATATATTATGGCAGATTGAATAGTATTGTGGTATTAAACTACTATGAATAATTTAAGGTTGTCTTATTTAAGTGCGATTGGGTTGATGCAACCAAAGGTAGAGGAGTTAAGGAAGATGAATTGGGTTTCACACTTGTGAATTTCTCACACCAAACAGACTCTGACGATCGAGAACATCATGAGCCTTTTATTTTTGCAGAACAAGCCCAACAAGTAATATTTGTACAAGATCCTGAAGATCATGAATGGTTTTTCCCTAGTTTAATTAAACCTCGAGATATTTTTAATATGGGAGAGGAAAATAGTTTGCAGTTTGAGTCATCAATGGAGAGTGATGCCACTGACTTGGCTCTCTTAGAAAATACTCGTGTCTAGAAGATGAGTATAATGATTAGGTAAGAAGTGGTGTCGATGGGATAGTAATTGATACAAACGTACATTCTCAAGCTTCTCCAAATGATGGTAAAGCTAGTATTGAGGGAGGAAATGAAAATGAAAATGAATATGATTCTAAATAAGATAGGTGGAACTTATAGAATATTTTTCTTACAAGTGTTATTTAAGAACTTCTTGTGATTTTTTTACTGTAAATATTTGAATAAATATACTTTTTTGCTTTCAATTTGAGTCATTTTATAGAAGATGCATGTTAGTCAGATACGGATTTTTCATGTTTGTATTAGTTGATTTGAGTCAATTCTTTGTGCTTTCTTTTACTTATATTTTGCTGCTTGTAACCATTGTATTGTAATATGCTAAGGTGTTATTATCGCTGGACAATAGTTTTTGCTGGTGCATCTACACTTTTTATCTCTTTAGCTATATCTATCGCAAGGCTTTATTCGTGTGCACGAATTGCTATTCATTGTTTTTCACGGGTTGAGATGAGGATGATGTTTCCTCCTATTTTGCGTGACCTGCTGATTGGTTGGAGTTAATTTGGTACTAGTATAACTTAATGCATATAGATAATTTCTTTATTTTGGAAAAGGAACTATGCAAACTAGAGGTCGCAACCGACTGGTAATTGAACAAGATTATGATGAAGATGTGAGACCTTATATTGAGCACTTGATGGATGGTCAAAACTACTCTAGAGCCCAGCCATATATTGAGCAGTTGATGGATAGTCAGAACTACTCTGATGCCCAAGCATATGATGGTCAATCTAATGAATTGAATAGTTCTGATGGTGGCACTGAGATTCAACATGATGACGATTCAGGTAATGCTTCTGTAGTATTACACGATTGTATCTGAAGGCTATTGTCAGCACGATTATATTTATATTCTTAGGATGCAATGACCATGCCTCCTTGTTAAGTGAAGACGTTGTTACTGAGACTTCTATGAAGAAATAAATATAGGTTATTTTTCAGGGATACTAGTATGTCTTTGTTTTGAGTCCCGTAGATCGAATATTGTTGTAGTAGCTTTTATTTCACTGTTATTTTAATGATTTTGAAGTTGCCTTCTTGTTGCTGTTGTTCAAATTTAGTTATTGCAATCACTACAATTATTTCTTTCATTAAAGTTGCCAACTTTGGTCTTTACTCTTAGCTGCATTTATCTTTCCACTCTTTTTAAGAACAAGTGTTATTGCATATAAAATCCTGCATTTCTCTGATTAAGATTTTGGCTTAATTTTTTTGGTGCAAATCATTAATAAGAATATGATTGTTGAACTCCAGTTAATCCCTAGGACAGTTGTTTACTCTCTCTTCCAAACAATCAATTGATCATGCAATGCTCTTAGTTCTATGATTTGGAAAAAATCATCATCAACAGTCAAGATGAAAATTTTGTAATTTACTGTGAAAATCAATGTTGTATTCTGCTTCCAATAGTTTTACAGTGAAATTTTTTTGTTTGCTTTCAATTCACATCACAAGTGTTTACAAAAGTTATATCTTAACGATTCCCATCCTTACTTGATTCTTGGACTGTTGCAACTGTTTTACACTGCCTGGAGATTTCCTAGTTTTGTAACTTTTATCATGATCAATCTGTTACCCTTTCTTCATAATATCCTCCAGAACTTATTCATTCAACAAAGTCTCAAATGAGTTAGAGACAGTGACATTCTTTGCTGCACTAATCTGATTTTTGAGAGCTGGAACATTCCTTTTGCTAGGTGACAATTGGACACGATTAACTACTGACAAGCCTCTCCCTTTTGACTTATTCAAATCTTGAGAATGTGAGATTGGACCTGATGGTTTACCAACTAGATCACCAACTGCAGGAGTAGGTTAACAACCCCAACACTAGTTTGATAACCAACTGGATTCAAAGTAACAATAGCCTCCAACTTTGAGGCTACAGCAGCTCCTCCATCAGTTCCTGCTGTAGGCAACAACATATTTACATATGATCCTTGAACAACAATCTGTGAGTTATCACCATTAATTTTTGTTGATTCCAAACCCTTTCCATATGCAATCTGCTTCTCGGTCACAAGATCACTTCCATTAGGAGCAGGTGAAACATCGACAGGGTCGACTAGAACTGTAGCATGCGTAGAAACAAATATTGTATTTAGTGGCTTAATGACATCTGATCCTTGACCAACAACATGATATTTTACACCTTTATCTTCTGTTAATTCCAAGCATTTTCCAATAGCATGATCCACAGAAACATTAGCTACAGTCATCAGATTCACAGTAGCAACAGTTTTATGATTCCCTGGTTGCAAATTCAAAGTCTGTTGCTGCCTATAAACCTGCGTAACACCAGCTTTATTCTCCACTCGATCAGTGATAGCCTTAGGGACAACTTTAATATTTTGACCAGCTCATTTACCATCTACATCAGCTTCAATATGTATTTCATCAGCTGGAGATATGCCATTCAGAACTCCCTAAATAGCTATTGTACTACCTATCATTATGTTCTCTTTTTCATTCTAGGTAATTCAGAAGCAAAAAAGGTTTGTGGGCCTACTTTACTAAAAGATATTTAGAAACTTCCGTCATGGAAGATAATTGATGTGAAGTTTAATAATCGTAACCAAACTATTAGGAAAGAGGGCCGAAAGCTTGCTATCTTTCTAGGAATTATTGCCAGAACTCCAGAACTAACACCTCTACATGTACATGATTGGAGAAATCATGTCTATGAAGCCATTGATGTTCAAATAATAGCTGAAGCTTGACCATGGTTCTTCGTTATGTTATGATTTTGATTCTTTGTTATGCACGATCAAAAGAATGTAGTTGTTTCTACTTATAGATGTTAGGTGAGTGAGTTGGCTGACAGTGCACATAATCAGTGGGAATATTTTGAAAAATATTGAAGTAGAAAACATAACAATTATTCTATAATTTCAGGTCATACAGTCTGATGTTCGATAATTTAGCGGTTGGAAGATTTTAAAATGATGAAAAACTGCGAAAATCATTTGAAGACCATCATTCTGGATTATTACCATGATGACATTAGCTATTTAGTCCAAACAATATATTTTTATGTTTTAAGTTACTGTGATATTAATATCTTTGATTAGTACTTCCTTTTGTTTCTTAAGATCTAATGAGTTTCTTTCAATTAATATTAATATATTTTATTATTTGAGTCATATTCTATACAAATGTAGTAACTGTTATAAAATAAAAACTACAAAGCAAAGACAAGTATAGAGAGAAACTGATATATTATTCAAACTTCAAACTTATGTACATAATCAACTGAAAACTCCTCTATTTATAGAAGAAAGGAAGTAGCTGCGAGACTCTTCAGGAAGCAGCTGCAAGGCTTTTCTTTAGCTGCTTGTAAGCTGTCTGTATGAGCTGCTTGCAACTTGCCTGTTTAATAAGAAGCTGGTACAAATTATTTCATTGAGCTGCTTGCAACCTGCATGCATCAGCTGCTTGTAGATAAACTTCAACAGAGTACTAAATGGATAATCCTCTTTAGGAAGATTATCTATAGCGGAGTAATAAATGAACATCCACAATATAATTATTTTCATAACACTCCCCCTTGGATGTTCATTAAAAGGTATTGTTCCTCGTTAAAACCTTACTAGGAAAACCCCAGTGGAAAAAATTCTAGTGAAGGAAAAAGAGTACACATATTTAGTAATACGCATTTCTAGCTGCCTCATTAAAAACCTTATAAGGAAATCCCTGTGGGAAAAAACCTTAGTAAGGAAAAAACAGTACATCGCGTATTTTACTCCCCCTGATGAAAACCTTGTTTCAAATATTTGAGTCTCCGCATTCCAATCTTGTATACCATCTTCTCAAAAGTTGAAGTTGGCAAAGATTTAGTGAATAAATGTGCCGGATTGTCACTTGAACGGATTTGATGCACATCAATATCACCATTTTTCTGAAGATCGTGTGTGTAGAATAATTTTGGTGAAATATGCTTCGTTCTATCTCCTTTTATAAATTCTCCCTTCAATTGGTCTATGCATGCATCATTGTCTTCGTATAAAATTGTGGATCTTTTATCACACTCCAAATAATATTTTTCTTGAATAAAAGGAATCACTGATCTCAACCATGCGCATTCCCTACTTGCTTCATGAATAGCTATTATCTCAGCATGATTTGAAGAAGTAGCAACAATTGACTGCTTTGTGGAGCGCCATGATATGACAGTATCTTCACATATAAACACGTACCCAGTTTGAGATCGAGCTTTATGGGGATCAGATAAATAACCTGCATCTGTATAACCAACAAGATCTGCACTACCTTTGTTAGAATAAAACAAACCCATATCAAGAGTTCCCTTTAAATATCGCAAAATATGCATAATCCCATTCCAATGTCTCCGAGTAGGAGAAGAGCTATATATTTCTAGTAAATTAATAGGAAATGCTATGTCAGGCCTTGTAGAATTAGCAAGATACATAAATGCACCAATTACACTGAGATAGGGTATTTCAGGACCAAGGAGTTCCTCATCCTCTTCTTGAGGTCGAAACGGATCCTTATTCACTTCAAGTGATCGAACAACCATTAGTGTACTCAATGGGTGCTCTTTGTCCATGTAAAAGCATTTTAAGACCTTTTCTGTATAGGTAGATTGATGCATAAAGATCTCGTTTTCTAAATGTTCAATTTGCAATCCAAGACAAAGTTTTGTTTTTCCAAGATCTTTCGTCTCAAATTCTTTCTTAAGATATTCAATTGTCTTTTGGAGTTCTTCTGGAGTTCCAACAAGATTTATATCATTAACATAAATAGCAAGTATAACAAATTCTAATGTCATTTTCTTTATAAAAATACATGGATAAATAACATCATTTATGTAACCCTCTTTCAGTAAATATTCACTAAGGCGATTATACCACATGCGCCCAGATTGCTTTAAACCGTACAAAGATCTTTGTAATCTGATTGAATACATTTCCCGAGATTTCGAATATGCTTCAAGCATTTTAAATCCTTTAGGGATTTTCATGTAAATCTCATTATCAAGTGACTTGTACAGATAAGTTATAACCACATCCATCATATGTATTTCAAATCTTTCACGTAAGGCTAAACTGATGAGATATCGAAATGTTATGGCATCCATAATTGGTGAATATGTTTCTTCATAATCGACTCCAGGTCGGTGTGAGAATCCTTGTGCGACAAGGCGAACATTGTATCTTTCAACTTCATTTTGGTCATTCCTTTTTCGCACAAAAACCCATTTATGACCAACTGGTTTTACACTAGCAGGTGTTTCAACTACTGGTCCAAAGACCTCTCTTTTAGCAAGTACGTTCAATTCTGATTGAATTGCCCCTTGCCATTTTGGCCAATTAGATCTTTGTTGACATTCTTCGACAGATCGGGGTTCACAATCCTCACTATCTTGCATAATGTTAAGTGCAACATTATATGCAAAAATATTATCCACCACTATTTCAGATCGATTTAAATTAATCCCATCACCAGTAGAACTTATTAAAAGTTCCTCACTCACTTGAGTCTCGGGTTCATTGATTTCTTCAGGAATCTCAGAACTAATCTAATCTTGGGTCTCTTCAGGAGATCCCTTCATAATATCATTTTGATCATTTGTCGATTTTATTTTTCTAGGAATTCGATTTTTAGAACCCAAAGGCCTACCACGCTTCAGGCGTGCTTTAGGTTCACTAGTTCTTATGCTAGTAGATGGTCCTGCTGGGACATCAATTCGTATAGGTACATTCTCTGCAGGGATATGTGACTTAGTTATACTTTTCAAATCAGTAAATGTGTCTGGCATTTGATTTGTTATATTTTGTAAATGGATGATCTTCTGGAACTCCTGATTACATATAAGGGTACGTGGATCAAAATGAGATAATGATGAAACTTTCCACACAATTTCTCTTTTGATTTCCTTTTTCTCTCCCCCTAATTGTGGAAAATTTGTTTCATCAAATCGATAATCTACAAATCGAGCAGTAAATAAATCTCCCATCAATGGTTCAAAATAGCGAATAATAGAGGGTGATTCAAACCCAATATATATTCCTAACCTTCTTTGGGGGACCATCTTACTGCGCTGTGGTGGTGCTACTGGCACATATACAAAATATCCAAAGCCTCAAATGCCGAGGTGCTTCTGAGCCAATGCATTAAAGTTGTAATTTCCCATAGCATTTACTTCCTCAATTGAGGCTTCCCACTCATGAGTAGGGTGTCTTATTCCACATATGTCACAAGCTGTGTCAGGTCACTTTGTATTGTAGCCAAGGTCAGCTTCCGTATTTCTTTTGACATGGCATCAAGCTTTACATGCATAGATATATTAGCATTAACTTGGTGAACACCAGTTGATCTTCTTCTTTTAGCACTCTCAGAGGGCCACTTATTTGCATCTTCAAATAACTCATCAAGAATTGTAACTATCTCCTCTGGAGTCTTCTTCATCAATGGGCATCCAGTTGCATCCAGTGTTCAATTCCACTATGTTGACACTTTCGAACTATCTCCTTAAACCTCTCCCATACTTCAAAAATAGTTTCAGTCTCTTTCTGGCAGAAGTTATGGATATCTCATCTAAACTTACCCGTTTTAGCTGAGGAGAAATATTTATCAAGGAATTTCCTATTCATCTCCTCCCATGTTCTGATTGATCCCGTAGGCAAGCTTCGAAGCCACTGCTTTGCATTATCTTTAAGTGTGAAGGGGAATGCCCTTAAGTACACTGCATCTTGTGACACACCATTATATTTAAAAGTGTTCATAATCTTTTTGAAGTACATTAGATATGTATTTGGATCTTTATTCATCTTCCTTCTGAAGACACAGCAATTTCGAAGGGTTTGAAGCAACCCTTACTTCAATTCAAAATCGTTAGCTACAATTGGTGGTGGTCTCACATTTGATAAGCCTTGATTGTAGACCGGTCTAGCATAATCACCTAATGATCTCCCGGGCATGGGAGCTATGTTTCCGAATAGGTCTACAGCCAAGGGTTGATTTTGAGCAATATTCCGACCCCTCGCTTCTTCATAGATAATCTATGCATCTCTAATAGCTGCTTCCTCAGCATCCCGTGCAGCCTTTTTCCATTGTTGGGATACTTCTCTTGCAGCCAAATCCATATTATCATCAACGTTCCAGCCATAGTTTCTTTGGTTGAGGATTGCCAAACCTTTTCTAACGTCTCGGTGAGATTCCTTTCCTTCCTCAACTGTCGCAGTTGTTTTTCTATCTCTGGCTTATATGGTAGCACTTCTTTCGTAGAAGCTCAAGTCATGCACCAAATAAAGAGAATAAAATAGAAAAAGGAAAAAGAAAAGAAAAGAAAAGAAAAGAAAACTAAAACCTAATTCCTGAATTAGCACCAAAAACTATTTCAAACACTATTGATTGCCAATCCCCGGCAACGACGCCAAAATTTGACGAGCGCAAAACACACACTTAAATTCTGCTCGCTAATCAAATATAGTATAGTATAATATCGTATCCACAGGGATTGGATTTAAAGAGTATTCTCGTAGTTTCTAGCTTGGTTGTTATCCAAGATGATCCACAATTGAGATATATAAGATGCCTAACAAATATTAACTAAATCTAAAGCTATTGACTAATGACGATCGAAACAAGGAATAAGAAAAGAAGGTTATCAATGGGAGAAGATAGGGTTTTGATAGGATAGGTGCAAGATAATTGTCACGACCCGAAATTTCCCGATGACGGGACCATGATGGCGCCTAACATTTCACTTGCTAGGCAAGCCAATGTTAGAAAATCGTTAAACCAATTCCTTATTTCCATTCAGTAAATAACAATAATTAACTAAGATGAAATATAATAAGTACGGAATATTATAAAACTGTATTAATTACTACCACCCGGATCTGGAGTCACAATTCACGAGCATTCTAGAATTTACTACAAGTAACAGCCTGAAAGAAATACAATTGTCTGAATGAAAGAAAATAGTAGGACATAAAAGATAGACGGGGACTTCAAGGTCTGTGAACGCTGACAGATCTCTCGATCAACCTGAGCCGATATCAAAATCTGCACAGAAAGTGCAGCATCAGTAAAACCGACCCCATGTACTGGTAAGTGTCGACCTAATCTCGGTGAAGTAGTGACGAGTCTAGGACAAGACACCCACATATAACCTGAACAGTATAATCATGCTAGTGGCAACAACAGTAAATAATGAAATAACACAGAAATAATGGGAGGGGAACATATAGTGGGGGAATACAACATAAAGAATGAGAATAATGTAAAGACAGAATTAAACCAAAAATTCTTAAAGGAATTGAGCAATTAAGACATCAAGGAAAACTGCACAGCATCACCCTTCGTGCTTTTACTCTCAACCTCGCCAAATAATAAATAAGACTGCACGAAAAACTGCATGGCATCACCCTTTGTGCTTTTACTCTCAACCTCACTAAATAATAAATAAGATTGTAAGGCATCACCCTTCGTGCTTTTACTCTCTTCCTCACCATATAAATAAATCATACACGGCATCACCCTTCATGCTTTACACTTTTCCTCACAATATAAATAACTCATGCACGGCATCACCCTTCATGCTCACAATATAAATAAATCATGCACGGCATCACCCTTCGTGCTTTACACTCTTCTTCACAATTCAAAAAATCAGTAACAACGGATAGAGAGAAGATTCAAAAGGAAATCAACATTTCATCAATGATTACTTTCACACGTTAACATCTCAACCTCGAATCAATATTCACAATTTTATCGACCTTGGTGGAACCGGATACAAGTCTCCCAACATTTCAACAACAACAATAAGCATGGATAACAAGATTTAAGACTACAAATTTGCAAGAATGGAATTTCTCTCACATGCTATGACTCGACCACAACGTATAGATGCTCGTCACCTCAACTATACATCGTATTCAACAACACAACACGTAGCAAATACTCACACAATACCTATTCCCTAAAGCCAAAGTTAGACACAACACTTAACTTGCTACGAAGACCACTAAATTCTCAATCACAACTTTTCCTTTAATATCATCAATTATCACTAAAGGAATCAAATTTAATGCGTAATTACAGTTTTCCTAAGTTTTCCCAACAAAGGTCAAAAGCCGACCCCGGACCCGCTTGGTCCAAACTCGAGGTTCAAACAAAAATCCGTTTTGCCATTCTCCCTCGAGCCCGGATATATAATTGATTTTGGAATACGACCTCAATTTGAGGTCTAAATCCCCAAATTTCAAAATTCCTAAGTTCTACCCAAAAATCCCTAATTCTACCATGAAAATCCTAGATTCTAGGTTGAAATCTTGTAAAAAGTTGTAAAAGACTGAAAGAAATAAGTTAAGAATCATTTACCTATGATTTGGGGAAGAACTAGCCTTTGGAAAATTGCCTCTTGAAGTATAGGTTTTGAAAAATGGGAGAATGAATAAAGAATCTCGTCTAAGTCCAAAGTTATCAGCTGAAGATGTCGCATTTGCGACCTGAGCATCGCAAATGGGAAGCTCGCAATTGCGAATGGGCTATCGCAATTGCGAAGCCTTCAAAATCCTGCTGCCTCAGCAAATGCGAGGAAAGAGTCGCAACTGCGATCACTGACCTCGCAAATGCGGACAAAAGATCGCATTTATGATCCATACTCCTCCCAGACTCCCTTCGCAAATGCGAAGAAAAGTTCACAAATGTGAACACAGGCTGGCCCAGCTTCTCTTCGCATTTCTAATGAGAAGTTTGCAAATGCGACCTCAACAGTGATCGCAAAAGCCAACCCTGACCTCGCATTTGCGAGGTCTGAGGCCTGCAACACTGCTGAAGCAGACCAGCTATTTTTCTAAGTCCCAATCACTCCGTAGCCTATCCAAAACTCACCCGAGCCCTCGGGGCTCCCACCCAAACATGAACACAAGTCTTAAAACATCATACGAACTTGGTCGTGCGATCATATCGCCAAAATGACACCTAGAACTATGAATTTAGTACCAAATCAAATGAAATTCTGAAGAACGCTTTAAAATTTCTATTTTCTCAGTTGGACGTACGAATCACGTCAAATCAACTCTGTTTCTCACCGAATTTCACAGACATGTCTAAAATATCATAATGAACCTGTACCGGGCTCCGAAACTAAAATACGGACCCGATACTAATAATGCCAAATATCAATCAATTCTTAAAAATAATTAATTTCCAAACTTTTAATTTTCATCAAAAATTCATAACTCAAGCTAGGGACCTCCGAATTCGATTCTGGGCATACGCCCAGGTCTCATAATTCTATACGGACCTACCGGGATAGTCAAAGCACGGATCCGGGCCCATTTACCAAAAATATTGACCACAGTCAACTAAAATCAACTTTTAAGGCAAAAATTCTTATTTTCATTAGTTTTCAACATAAAAGCTTTCCGAAAACCTTCCCAGACTGCGCACGCAAATCAAGAAGGGTAAAAATGAGATTTTAAGGCTTAATAGCGCAGATTCGAGCTCTAAAACATAAGATGATCTTTTGAGTCATCACATTGTCCACCTCTAAAAATAATCGTTCATCCTCGAACTGGCATAGAAAAGTACCTGGGCTGGTGAAAAGGTAGGGATATCTATTCCGCTTATCGGACTCGGACTCCCAAGTAGCTGACTCAATAGGCTAACCTCTCCACTGTACTCGAACTGAAGGGTAACTCTTTGATCTCAACTGGCAAACTTGCCGAGCTAGAATTGCCACCGGCTCCTCCTCATAAGTCAAATCCTTGTCCAACTGGACAGAGCTGAAATCTAACACATGGGATGGATCACCATGATATTTTCGGAGCATAGACATATGGAACACCGGATGAATTGAGGATAACCTTGGAGGCAATGCAAGTCTATAAGATACCTCCCCCACTCTATCGAGGATCTCGAATGGTCCGATATACCTAGGGCTCAACTTGCCCTTCTTCCCAAATCTCATAATACCCTTCATGGGCGATACCCGAAGCAATATTCTTTCTCCAACCATGAATGCAATATCACGAACTTTACAGTTGGCATAACTCTTTTGCCTAGACTGAGCTGTGTGAAGTTGATCCTGAATAATCTTGACCTTATCCAAGGCATCCTGTACCAAATCGGTACCCAACAACCGAGCCTCTTCCGGTTCAAACCAACCAACTAGCGATCGACATTGCCTTCCGTATAATGCCTCATATGGAGCCATCCGAATGCTCGACTGGTAGTTATTATTACAAGCAAACTCCGCAAGTGGCAAGAAATGATCCCAAGAAACTCCAAAGTCTATAACACAAGCACAGAGCATATCTTCCAATATTTGAATAGTGCGCTATGACTGTCCGTCTGTCTGTGGATGAAATATTGTACTCAACTCCACCCGCGTGCCTAACTCACGATGTACAGCCCTCTAGAAATGTGAGGTAAACTGCGTACCTCGATCTGAAATAATAGACACGGGCACCCCGTGAAGGCAGACAATCTCACGAATGTAAATTTCAGCTAACCTCTCTGAAGAATAGGTAACTGCCACTGGAATGAAATGTGCTGATTTGGTCAACCTGTCCACAATGACCCAAACTGCGTCAAATTTTCTCTGAGTCCATGGGAGTCCAACAACAAAATCCATTGTGATACGCTCCCATTTCCATTCAGGAATTTCTAACTTCTGAAGCAAACCATCAGGTCTCTGATGCTCGTACTTAACTTGCTGACAATTCAGACACCGGGCTACATATGCAACTATATCCTTTTTCATTCTCCTCCGCCCATAATGTTGCCGCAAATCTTGATACATTTTGGCGGTACCTGGATGAATAGAATACCTGGAACTGTGTGCTTCTTCAAGAACTAATTCACGAAGCCCATACACATTAGGCACACAAATACGACCTGCATTCACAGAACCCCATCTCCCCCATAGCAACCTGTTTGGCATCACCGTGCTACACCGTGTCCTTAAGGACAATTAAATGAGGATCATCATAATGCCTCTCTTTGATGCGCTCATATAAAGAAGACCGAGTGACTGTGCAAGTTAGAACCAGACTAGTTTCTGAAATATCTAACCTCACAAACTGATTAGCCAAAGTCTGAACATCTGCAGCTAATGGCCTCTCACCAATCAGAATATACGCAAGACTGCCCATACTCATAGCCTTTTTACTCAAAGCATCGGCCACCACATGGGTGATACAGAATGGTGATATCATAGTCTTTCAACAACTCCAACCATCTTCTCTGCCTCAAATTAATATCTTTTTGTTTGAACAGATACTGAAGACTATGATGATAAGTAAATACCTCACACGAGACACCGTAGAGGTAATGCCTCCAAATCTTCAGCGCATGAACAGGATAATTCTTCTCGTGAACTTTCAACTGCCGTGACGCATATGCAATTACCTTGACATCTTGCATTAATACTGCACCAAGCCCAATGTGAGATGCGTCATAATATATTATATTCGATCCTGAACCTATGGGTAATTCCTACACTGGCGTCGTAGTCAAAGCGGTCTTGAGCTTCTGAAAGCTCAACTCACACACATCTAACCATCTAAATGGGATACCTTTCTGGGTAAATCTGGTCAATGGGCTTGGTATTGATGAAACCCCTTCCATGAACCGACGATAAAAACCTGCTAAACCCAGGAAACTCCGGATATCTGTAAATGAAGTAGGTCTCAGCCAATTCTGAATAGCCTCAATCTTCTTAGGATCCACCTTTATGCCTTCTACCGATACAACATGCCCCAAAAAGGCAACCGAG
Organism: Nicotiana tabacum; assembly: GCF_000715075.1. Taxonomy (NCBI): domain Eukaryota; kingdom Viridiplantae; phylum Streptophyta; class Magnoliopsida; order Solanales; family Solanaceae; genus Nicotiana; species Nicotiana tabacum. Next base: position 29,152,757 of record NC_134081.1, on the reverse strand, counting down.
TCTAACCAAAGCTCAAATTTTGAAAATTTGGCATATAACTGATTATTCTTCAAGGTGTGAGGCATACTTCGAAGATGTTGCTCATATTCCCCTTAACTGCTGGAGTAAATGAAGATAACATCAATGAATACAACCACAAAAAAATCCAAATAAGGCTTGAACATCCAATTCATCAAATCCAAAAATGTTGCTGGGGCATTTGTCAACCCAAATGATATCACTAGGAATTTGTAATGCCCATACTGAGTTCGAAAAGCTGTTTTAGGGACATTAGATGCCCTAATCTTCAACTGATGGTAACCATACCTCAAATCAATCTTCGAAAATACCTTGGCACCCTGAAGCTGATCAAATAAATCATCAATCCTCGGCAATGGATATTTGTTCTTGATGGTGACTTTATTCAACTGCCGATAATCTATATACATCCTTATCGATCCATCTTTCTTCTTCACAAACAACACAGATGCACCCCAGGATGAGACACTAGGTCTAATGAAGCCCTTATCAAGCAAATCTTGCAACTTCTCCTTCAATTCCTTCAACTCTAGCGGGGCCATGCGATATGGCGGAATGGAAATAGGCTGAATGCCCGGAGCTAAATCAATGCAGAATTAATATCTGTGTCGGGTGGCATCCCCGGCAGGTCTGCGAGAAACATCTCTGGAAACTCACGAACAACCGGCACCGAATCTATAGAAGGAACCTTTGCACTAGAATCGCGGATATAAGCCAAATAAGCTAGACACCCCTTCTCGACCATATGCCGAGCCTTCACATAAGAGATAACCCTGCTGGCAGAATGGCCAAGATTCCCTCTCCACTCTAATCAAGGAAACCCCTGCAAGGCTAAGGTCACCATCTTGGCGTGACAATCTAATATAGCATGATAAGGTGACAGCCAATCTATACCCATTATGACACCAAAATCAACCATGTCAAGAAGTAGAAGATCTACACGAGTCTCAAGACTCCCAATGGTGACCACACATGAACGATAAACACGATCTACAATAATAGCATCTCCCACTGGTGTGGACACATACATAGGAGCACTCAAAGAATCACGGGACACAACCAAATAGGAAGAAAAATAGGATGACACATCGGAGTAAGTAGATCTCGGATCAAATAGAACTGAAGCATCTCTACTGCAAACTGAAACAGTACATGTGATAACAGCGTCAGATGACTCAGTCTCAGGCCTGGCTGGGAAAGCGTAACACCAGGGCTGGGCCCACCACCCTGAACAACGTCCCCGGACGGCCTCTAACTAGCTGGTCTCCACCTCTAACGGCCTGACCTCCACCTCTAACAGTCTGGCCTCTACCTTTAGTTGCCCGACCCCTGCCTCTGGCTGGTTGAGCAGGTGGTACAACAACTGGTGTCGGGACCATGGCATGCTAACTCTAATGCTGTGAGTTGCCCGTTGCTCGAGGGAAAAATCTAGCAATGTGCCTCGAATCACCACAAGTATAACATAACTTCGGCTACTGTGACTGCTGACCCTGAAGCTGACCCTGTCGACCTGAATAACCACCCTAATAACTCTGGAGTAGAGGTGCACTAATAGGAGCTGGTGGTGCACTATAGGCTAGCTGCTTGGAATAATGCATCTGAGGGCCACGACCACTTGAGGCACTGTGAGATGCCTAGAGAGCTGAATGAAATATCATGGGAGGATGGCCTCTACCAAAAGTACTCCTTCCTCTAGGTGAGGCACCGCTGAACTCACCGAAATGACGAGGTCTCTTGTCAGACCCCTGACCTCCCTGAGTAAGAACCAGTTCGACTCGTCTGGCGATATTAGCCGCCGCCTGAAAAGAAATCTAACTCCCAGTCTCCTTAGCCATATGCAATCTGATAGGCTGAGCAAGTCCATCAATAAACCTCCTCACCCTCTCTCTCTCGGTGGGAAGAAGAAGAATAGCATGACGGGCCAAATCCACAAAACGGGCCTCATACTGAGTAACAGTCATACTACCCTGCTGGAGATGCTCAAACTGACAGCGACGCTCCTCTCTCAATGTGATAAGTAGGAACTTCTCTATGAAGAGCTGAGAGAACTGTTCCCAAGTAAAAGCAGGTGACCCAGCTGGTCTGGTCAACAAGTAATATCTCCACTATTTCTTGGCGGAACCAGTCATCTGAAATGCAGCAAAATAGACCCCATTGGTCTCCACTATACCCATGTTTCGTAGAACCTTGTGACAGCTGTCAAGATACTCCTGGGATCCTCTGAAGGATCACCACTAAAGTGAATAGGAAAGATCTTGATAAACCTGTCCAATCTCCATAAAGCCTCAGAAGACATAGTTGGCCCATCTCCAACTTGTGCCGCAATAACTGGCTGAATTAATCCGACTAGCTGAGCTGCTGGAGCCTGATATTGGGGAGCTATCTGCTCCGGAGTGGGAGTGGTAGGATTCTGGGCTCCTCCTCCAGCTTGAGAGTCCGCTGGTACCATGGGAAATGCGCAAGTCTGGGCCACACTCTCCATAAGGCCCACCAAATAGACCAAAGCATCTTGAAGTATCGGGGTAGCAATGAACCCCTCCGGAACCTGAACTGGTCCGGCAGGAACAGTCTGTGTTGGAACCTCCTCGTCAAGCTCTATCCGAGGCTCCACTGTTGGGGCTGCTGCTTGGGCCCTAGGCTGAGCCCTGCCCCTGCCTCGGCCTTTGGCACGGCCTCGACCTCTCCCACGCGTAGGAGCTGTCACTGGGGGCTCTGGCTGCTGCTCAGTTGAGAAAGCATTACGTGTTCTCGCCATATGCGAGAGAATAAGAGTAGAAGAGTTCAATCAGTATTGGGAAAGAAAAATCGCACGACAGAGAAGACTAGAAGTGAAACTTATTCCAAAACTTCATAGCCTCTGGAAGATAAGCACATACGTCTCCGTACCGATCCTCCAGACTCTACTAAGCTTGCTGGTGAATCGTGAAACCTAGGCAACCTAGTGCTCTGATACCAACTGTCACAACTGGAAATTTCTCACCGACGGGACCGTGATGGCGCCTAATATTTCACTTGCTAGGCAAGCCAACGTTAGAAAATCATTAAACCAATTACTTATTTCCATTCAGTAAATAACAATAATTAACTAAGATGAAATATAATAAGTTCAGAATATTATAAAATTGTATTAATTACTACCACCCAGATCTGGAGTCACAATTCATGAGCATTCTAGAATTTACTACAAGTAATAGCCTGAAAGAAATACAACTGTCTGAATGAAAGAAAATAGTAGGACATAAAAGATAGATGGGGACTTCAAGGTCTGTGAACGCTAACAGATCTACCTTGAGTCTCCGGACAGTGGACCAATAGCAAATCTCGATCAACCTGAGCCGGTATCAAAATATGCACAGAAAGTGCAGAGTGCAGCATCAGTACAACCGACCCCATGTACTGGTAAGTGTTGAGCCTAACCTCGGCGAAGTAGTGACGAGGCTAGGACAAGACAACCGCATATAACCTGAACTGTATAATCATGCTAGTGGCAAAAACAATAAATAAAGAAATAACGCAGAAATAATGGGAGGGGAACATACAGTGTGGGAATACAACATAAAGAATGAGAATAATGTAAAGATAGAATTAAATCAGAAATCCTTAAAGGAATTGAGCAATTAAGACAGCAAGGAAAACTGCACGACATCACCTTTCGTGCTTTTACTCTCAACCTCACCTAATAATAAATAAGACTGCACGACATCACCCGTCGTGCTTTTACTCTCTTCCTCACCATATAAATAAATCATACACGGCATCACCCTTCGTGCTTTACACTCTTCCTCACAATATAAATAAATCATGCACGGCATCACCCTTCGTGCTTTACACTCTTCCTCACAATTCACAAAATCAGTAACAACGGATAGAGAGAAGTTTCATAAGGAAATCAATATTTCATCAATGATTACTTTCACAGTTTAACATCTCAACCTCGAATCAATATTCACAATTTTATCGACCTTGGTGGAACCGGATACAAGTCTCCCAACATTTCAACAACAACAATAAGCATGGATAACAAGATTTAAGACTACAAATTTGCAAGAATGGAATTTCACTCGCATGTTATGACTCGACCACAATGTATAAATGCTCGTCACCTCAACTATACATCGTATTAAACAACAAAACACGTAGCAAATACTCACACAATACCTATTCCCTCAAGCCAAAGTTAGACACAACACTTAACTTGCTCCGAAGACCACTAAATTCTCAATCACAGCTTTTCCTTTGGAATTCACCTCTAAACCACTCGTATCTAATCATAATTAGTTTAATATCATCAATTATCGCTAAATGAATCAACTTTAATGCATAATTACAGTTTTCTTAAGTTTACCCAACAAAGGTCAAAAACCGATCCCAGATATACAATTGGTTTTGGAATCCGACCTCAATTTGAGGTCTAAATCCTCAAATTTCGAAATTCCTAAGTTCTACCCAAAAATCCCTAATTCCACCATGAAAATCCTAGATTATAGGTTGAAATCTTGTAAAAAGGTATAAAAGATTGAAAGAAATAAGTTAAGAATCATTTACCTATGATTTGGGAAAGAAATAGCCTTTGGAAAATCGCCTCTTGAAGTATAGGTTTTGAAAAATGGGAGAATGAATGAAAACTCCCGTCTAAGTCCAAAGTTATCAGCTGCAGATGTAGCATTTGCGACCTGAGCTTCGCAAATGCGAAGCTCACAATTGCGAAGGGGCTATCGCAATTGCAAATCCTTCCCAATCCTTCTACCTTGCCAAAATGCGAGGAAAGTGTCGCAAGTGCGATCACTGACCTTGCAAATACGGACAAAAGATTGCATTTTCTATCCATACCCCTCCCAGACTCCCTTCGCAAAGTCGAAGAAAAATTCGCAATTGCGAACACAGGCTGGCCGAGCTTCTCTTCGCAATTATGATGAGAAGTTCGTAAATGCGACCTCAACAGTGATCGCAAATTCCAACCCTGACCTTGCATTTTCGAGGTCTGAGGCCTGCAACACAGCTGAAGCACACCAGCTATTTTTCTAAGTCCCAATCACTCTGTAGTCAATCCAAAACTCACCCAAGCCCTCGGGGCTCCAACCCAAATATGCACACAAGTGTTAAAACATCATATGAACTTGCTCGTGCGATCAAATCGCCAAAAGGACACCTAGAACTACGAATTTAGTACCAAATCAAATGAAATTCTCAAGAACACTTTAAAATTTCTATTTTCTCAATTGGACGTCTGAATCACGTCAAATCAACTCCGTTTCTTACCAAAATTCACAGACATGTATTAAATATCATAATGAGCCTGTACTGGGCTCCGGAACCAAAATACGGACCCGATACTAACAATGCCAAATATCAATCAATTCTTAAAAATAATTAATTTCCAAACTTTTAATTTTCATCAAAAAGTCATAACTCAAGTTAGGGACCTCCGAATTCGATTCCGGGCATACGCCCATGTCCCATAATGCGATACGGACCTACCGGGACCATCAAAGCATGGATCTGGGCCCGTTTACAAAAAATGTTGAACGAAGTCAACTAAAATTAACTTTTAAGGCAAAAATTCTTTTTTTTATTAGTTTTCAACATAAATGCTTTCCGAAAAGTTTCTCGGACTGTGCACGCAAATCGAGAAGGGTAAAAATGAGATTTTTAAGGCTTAAGAGCACAAATTTGAGTTCTAAAACATAAGATGATGGGTAATCACAATAATTGTTTGGGATCTAAATCTAGATAATTCACTTCTAATATTCGAGTGAATCTCTGGAATTCACTCAATTATTAGTTCATACGTTTAGTAGAAACTCTTCTCTCGATTAAGTCACAACCTCACAAGATGAACCAATTTAAGCACGTGAAGATATGAAAGAATGCGTAATGGATTGGTCTTTAGGAAAACCTCTTCCGATTATTCTCCTAACTAGGTTTAATCGACGATTCAACTATCCTCTTTCGACTACTTAGAAGAATCTATGAACTCAACAAACAATATAATGCAAAGATATCATAAGATATCCCTTTTCTCATTTACATGAACACGTGACTATAGATGCAATAATTAATTCATCCAAAACAATTCAATACATAAAACTAGAGTTATAATCTACAAACAATCATCAATACACAAATTATATGGACCAATTCATCACAAATAAATTAAAGTATAGGAAAACATAAATATAATCCAAAGTCGTGTCTTGAGTGAGGAAGGAATGACGAAGTCCTTGTGCTCGTGTTCTTCCAAATCCCCCTTAGCCTTCTTATATATGGACCAATTCATCACAAATAAATTAAAGTATAGAAAAATATAAATTTAATCCAAACTCGTGTCTTGAGTGAGGAAGGAATGATGAAGTCCTTGTGCTCGTGTTCTTCCTACTCCCCCTTAGCCTCCTTAGGTCGAATATGTTTCAAAAGTCACAAAATAATATTTCTCCATGCATTTATACCAAGTAGGGCCGGCCCCAAACGAAACCACCTTCTCTTAGCCGAAATAGGACATTGGCTCTGTAAAACTTACACAGGCGCGCTGCATGGGGCAACGTGCTATACGGGGTATTAACGGGGAAATCCAGAGAGCTAGCTTCTAACAGACAGCAGGAATTTGTGCAAGCGTGGTGCCCCAAGAGCCCACCCACGCACCGCAGCAGTGGGAATTTCTCATAGTACGGATCAAACTTCAATTTTTGACATGCAGACTTGGTCCTCGACCACCGAACACGATCCCAGTTTAATCCCTTGGGCTTTTACTCAGATATCAAAGCTCCAAACCGCACGAATTAGATCCAAAACATCTATATCACTCGGAATCACTCCTACAAGGCATAAAACACATAATAAGTGCAAAACACTCCCAATTAAAGCTCAAAATAAGTAAAGTGCAGTGAATTAGAGTGCAATAAGCGACTAAAATACGGGATTATAGCCTACTATCACCCGGGCATCGGGGAATGGATTCGCGGTTAGGATATACATATGCAAATTTTCTTGCTTGGTTATTATACGGGAATTATAAATGTATTCTTGTTGATTCTAACTCTATAGACATATAGGCGTTGGGTTAGCTTGAATAGGTGACTAGGAGATTGATAGATTCTTATGAGCAATATTAACCCCGTCAACTAATAAATCAAATAAATTAATTAGTCAATTTAATTGAATAATACAGTAGGATTGTTAGATAGACCATAACCCTATATCATTTTCATTACATTGCTATCATAAAAATCTGTTTTTCCCTTGTTCAGAGTTCACTACTTATTTTTCTTTATTTTAATTAGTTTAGATTCAAACACTTCTAAGTTAATCCTTGTTTAGATAATTAGGATAGTCTAATTTAATTTATATTTAAGAACAAGTCCTCATGGATTCAACATCCGACTTTTAGTCATTTTATTACTTGACGACCACGTACACTTGCGTGTGCGTTTGGCCGCAACAAGTTTTTGGCGCCATTATCGGGGACTTAGAAGTAGCTATTTTTATAGATTAGATTTTTATTTCTTATCTACTTGAGTTATTTTTAATTTTTTTTTTTTAGTATTCTTTTACTTATCTTAACACGCCATGTTGGAATGAAATTGTTCGAATGTTTCCGGGAGCGAGTTGTGTGTCTAAATCCTTTGAGTGAAATATTTGTAATATGTGTGGTGGTCAAGATAGCCATTAGAATGGTTGTCCTTATTCTTTGTATCCTACTCTGATACCTTCTTATGATCTTTCTAACAGTATTTGTGAGTTTGATAACAACAATGACGTGCATGATATGGAACATGATGCATATATTAGGAATATTTTGAGGCAAGTAGTATAGAAACAGAATGAACTCAAAAAAGATATGAAAATAATAAGGGCAAAAATCACAAGAATGAAGACTAATATAGAGGAATTGAGTGAAGGGAGCGAGTTCCAACAAGAGGAAAAATTTGAAAAAGAGGAGATTTTGAGCCAAACTTGGCTAGTGGAACAAGCTAAAAGATTAGAAATATATGAGGCTCAACGTGAGAAAATTGCAAGTGGGATGAGACACTTAATAGAAGGAAGAGCTGAACTAGGACAAGAGGTCGGTAAATTTAGCACTACTATTCGCGACTTGGAGGATAAATTGAATGTAAAGGTTGATGCGTGTAACGCCCACCAATTTAATGGTGAGTTGTGTAAAGCTGAAACAAATCTTCTAGACCAAATTAAGGATCTATAAGTGGAGAGTCAATCGTTCGACCATGTTTTTGTTGATGATGCCCATGTTGAGAAAGATACACTAGAGTTATGTGAGGAAGCAGATAATGTTGCACTTGAAGATTCTAGTGTATGTACATATGAGGATGTGAATAGTGATACAATTCCAGAGTTGGGGCATATCCGTCCTTATTCCATATATTTTTCAACATTATGTTTGGATGATGACATGAATATCGAGTCATCTGAGCCATTGGAGGAGTATGAGGGACAAGGTGCTTATATTCTTGAATTTGTCGTGCCAGAGAGACAAAATTACATTCCTCATCTAAAGGCCAAGAAGTGTAAAGTGAAAAATTTAATACTTGGCCTGGTTATCTTTGTAGCCCCGTCAAAGGAGCATAGCAACAAATTGGATGCCCTATCAGGGATACAATTCATAAGTTCAAGGTGGAGGCAAAAAGTTGTTCAAGTCATGACGCGATTTTAAATTAGGCGCTTGTAGGGAGGCAACCTAGCTTTACTGCTTTCTTTTATTTTTGTTATTTTATATTATTTTTGTAGTATTTGTTTTTGTTTTGTAAGATTATGAGAAGAGGAAGCAAAGTCATATGAAGTATGCAAAAGAGAGCTAGATGGTTGGGACTAAGTGTGGGGCGCCCACACAAAGGACCGTCCTTGGGAGAAGTCTGAGTACCCCCGAGAGCTGCTATTGCTTCAGTCTTTGGCCTTCCAAGGAGTTTCTCTTACCCTCTTGATTTTATTTATGATGTGCATTAAGGACACTACACTCTTTTAAGTGTGGAGTGGTAGAATTTCTTTGGCTAATTAGCTTTTTATTATTTTAACTTCTTATTGTTTTTGTAGTTGTGTAGTATTATAGTAGTAGTTTTAGTAGCTTAATTTTTTTAAAATGTGAAAAAAATTGAAAATCGAAAAACTAATTAGTAGATAATTTAGACATTTCCCCACGATGGATCTCTTAGGCAATTTTCTTGAGGGATTAAAATCTAAACAAAAAAATTAAATAAAAATTGAAAAAAGGAAAAATACAAAAAAAAATATGTCTTTTAGTTTTTCTTAGGTAGCAATAATCCCCCGTAGTTTTTCTTTGTGCCTCATTTCTTTTCCATGGGAAGTAGTTTGAACCGGGTAGTAGTTTTTAATTTTTAGAGTAGATTAGGATTTAGGAAATAAATAGAGGAAGATAGATGAGATTCCTAGGAACCAATGACTTGTTTGATAGTAGCATATTTAGGCTTTGGCATGTGTAGTATCTTTTCTATATTTTGAAATTGTCTATGATGCTTGTACAGATTGGATAGCATGTCTGGTGACGCCTATGTCTCATTTACTTGACTTATGTTCACTTTGTGCTTAATGCTTAATATCTCGTGGCCCCATGAATACTTGCATTAGTTGAGAGTCGGAATGGGACTGTCCTTAGTGAGTTATGTGCCATGTGTGATGAGGTTTTTGTGTAGTCTATTGTATTGTACTTGTGTCTAGAACTTTCCCGGTATGTGAGTTGAAGAAACTTTTTAGGTGATGCTCGATTTGAAAAATGATTTTAGGCTTTTTTTGATCTTTTTGAGCCTATTGCTTACCATGAATAAATTTTATCTCTAGTTAATGCCTTTGAGCCTATAGACTTTTATTTGGCACACACATTACAAGCCTATACCATTTTTGATCTTAATTGACATTGTTTTGATCATTTTAACTCTTAAAGAACTTTAATTATGAAATGAGTGCTAAAAGAAGCAAGAAGGGACTAAGTATGGGGTGGCTTTTAAGTGGAACCAATGAAAGGAAGAAAGGTGCGTTTGTTTTGTAAAAGAATATGTCACTAGTGAAAATCGCAAAAGAGAAAAAAATAGTTGAGAAAAAAGAGAAAAAGAAAAAGAACAAAAATTTCGATGAATAAATATCTTGTTTCTGCTAGTGGAGTATAAATTAAGATAGAGCATAAAGATAAAGGGAATATTATTTTGTGGGTGATATTGTTTGTGAAATTAAAGTTGGATTGAGGAAATATGCGTTTAAAGTTGATTATGCGATGTGATAAATTGCTTAGGATGGTGAACCACTATTCCTAAATATATCCTACCCGTCCCTTATTCCACATTACAACCATGAAAAAGTCCTAATTTATTTTAGATCGAGCGAGCCTATATTAGTAGAGATTTACATTATGGGCAAGCCTATGGTACCAATTGCATGCATGTGACTTCTTTTGTGAGAGAGATTTTGTTTGATATATGTGAGTCCTTAAACTATATTTGATCATGAGATTCGAATGTGTGGATTCTACTTACTCCCTTGTTCTTGTTGTGAGGGCACATGGTTTCACGAGGGATCGATAACGTTATTAGAATTATCTATGATGTTGGGTGTTCAAGCCACGAGTGCATTGTGACATTGAATTGGTTTTTTAGGCCAGGATTGTTATGAGCATGTGGTCTTTGTTGTGAATATTTTTGAAGTATAGCATAACTTAAAGGGAAGTATATGTGATTGCATATGCTAAGGTTTAATTATTTCTATCAGTCATAGTCATTGGTGTAGTGTGCTTCGAATGTGTTAAGTATAAAGTGCTCAAAGATAGTGTAAATTGTTGGTTGACTCGAGGATGAGCAACGTTTAAGTGTAGGGTGGTGATGTTCGGCCAAAATACGCATATATTTAACTATTATAACTTCACATTCTAGTACTTTTAATCATCTTTTAAGTATTAATTATAATACTTTATGCTAAATATTATGTGTTAATTGTATAAGAATAAAGCGGTGTGAAGATGAAAGGATTTGGAGCAAAGTTAAATAAATCGTGGAAGAAAAAGAAAGAAAACTAAAAGAATAAAAAAGTTAGAAACAAACGGGGGGACACCCTTTGGTGTTTTTCCCCACAAGTGGAAGACAAAGGAAGAATGAAATACATTTTAAAGAAAACTAAGGAATTGAAGGAAAAAACGTGAAAAGCTACTGGTTTCAGCGCCAGGGCCAGCGCGAAGCGCTGCCCTAAACGCTATGTTGCGGGAGTTTTCCTACTTCGTTCGAGACAAGGTTTTCGACCTAACACGCCCTCAACTCATATAAAAGCAAGTCAAAACTTATTTTGGAGGGGGCGTTTTTAGAGTAACTTTTGACCAAGAGAGAGCACAAAGCCGCCGTGGAGGCCGGAATTCATCAGATTCCATCTTTCTTCCGCCAAACTTAGTAATTTTTATATTTCTTTGTATAATTTATTATTTTGCTACCATGTCTATATGGAGCTAAACTTCACGTTCTAGGGTTCTAATTCTTTCATGACTATTGTTATTCGGATATTGATTTTTATTTCTTAGTTTATCGTATTGGTTTATTTATTCAATCTTGTACTTAATTATTTGATTGATTGATCACTAATTGAATTCTAACTATGGATGTAGAGTTGAACTCGAAAGTGAGAATTCTAAATTGCACATAGAATTGAGTAGAGCATGTTCTTGAACTCGGGCATCGGGGAATGTATTCGCGGTTAGGATAGACATATGCTAATTGCCTTACTTGGTTATTATACAGGAATTATAAATACATTCTTGTTGATTCTAACTCTATAGACATATAGGCGTTGGGTTATCTTGAATAGGAGAGTAGGAGATCGATAGATTCTTATGAGAAATATTAACCCCGTCAACCAATAAACGAGATAAATTAATTAGTCAATTCGATTGAAGAATATAATAGGATAGTTAGATAGCCCATAACCCTAGATCGTTTTTATTTCATTGATATTATAAAACTATATTTCCCCTTGTTTAGAGTTCACTATTTATTTTCCTTTATTTTAATTAGTTTAGATTTAAACACTTCTAATTTAATCCTTGATTAGATAATTAAGATAGTTTCATTTAGTTAATAGTTAATAACAAGTCCTCGTGGGTTCGACATCCAACTTTTAGTCACTTTATTACTTTATGACCACGTATATTTGCATGTGCGTTTGGCCGCAACAGGAGGCAGTGCTTAGCCTCATGCAATGTAATGAGTGCAGTTCTTAGCCCTTAGGCAGAGAACGGAAGTGTTTAGCCTTATCCGATGATGGAGGCAGTGCGTATCCTCATGTAATGTAATGAGGGAGTGCTTAGCCCTTATGAAGAGAACTGTAGCGTTTAGCCTTATACAGTAATAGAGGCAGTACTTAGTGTCATGTAATGTAATGAGGGAAGTGTTTAACCCTAAGTAAATGTGATGGAGGGAAGATATTCTTAGCTCGGTGCATTTAGGCTTAGTAGCATCTATCTATGTGGAGATACCAATATTTTGTGTTGTATCCCTTGCAGATACATTTGATTGTATTTGTTATACCTGCATCCAAAGAAAAATTAAGTCAAGGGAAATGTTGGTACGGGCATTCGGTTCCTTGTTTCGTCCTTGCTCCTGTCTTGACGCCTTATGCTTGAGTCACCTTGGGTAACATTTGGCTATTACAAAAATGAAGTTTTCAAAAATATGCATTTGTGATAAATTGTTTGTAAGAAATGCAGTTGTTAAAAGATAATGCACAAAATAATTTGGTCAAATCATAGGCATGCTTTGACACATTGCAACATCCTTATCTTGGAATTTTGAGGACTCCCTCAAAATTTTACCCCAGTTTTGACGTATACTTTCAGCGATACTCTTTCGGTGATCCTTAACGTAATGAGATTGACGAAGCTCGAAATCTTGCCCCAGTTTTCGACCATAGAGAGAATGAAGATTTTAATATAATATGACTGAACCCACAGGGGTCGCTATGTATCCCCTCTTAAGTGTGAATCAGGTCAAGCATAGTTCATGTTACATCAAAGAAGGTGCAAATATAATCTCAAACATCATATCTCTTGACGGCGTCCGAATTGATAGGTTTTGGCCATATCTCTCCATTAATTTTTTCTAGTATGAGTGCTCCTCATGTTAGCTCTCAATGGACCATGTAAGGTCCTTTCCAGTTAGGCGAGAATTTTCCTTTCACTTCATCTTGATGTGGAAAAATCTGCTTCAGCACTAATTGCCCATGTATGTAATTGCCTTGGTCTAACCTTCATATTGAAATCCCATGCCATCCTGTTCTGGTAGAGTTGACCGTGGTACACCGCGTTCATCCTTTTACCGTCAATGAGGGCCAATTGTTCGTACCGGCTCTATACCCAATCTGCATCGCTAAGCTCGACTTTCTGTATGATTCTCAGAAAGGAATTTCTACCTCGGCAGGTATAATAACATCAGTACCGTAGACCAACAAATAAGGAGTTGCCCCGGTTGATGTGCGACTGTGGTGCGGTATCTAATTAGAGAAAATGGTAGTTTCTCATGCCACTGCTTGTAATTGTCCACCATCACCCTTAGTATCTTCTTAATATTCTTGTTGGCGGCTTCTACAACTTCATTCATTTGTGGCCTATACGCTGTAGAATTCCGGTGCTTGATCTTGAATGTCTCGCACATGGATTTCATCAGATCACTATTGAGATTGGTTTCATTGTCGGCAATGATTGATTCGGGAACCCCGAACCGACAGACAATATGATCCTGGGCAAAATCTGCCACGACCTGCTTAGTCACAACTTTGAAAGAGGCGTCTTCGACCCATTTTGTGAAGTAATCGATGGCTACCAAGATGCATATGTGCCCATTGGAGGCAGCGGGCTCGATTGGTACAATGAACTTGTCACATTTAGTTCATTGGGAGGTACTCTTATCATATAAGAATGCACCTGACATTGGTGACACTTCGATACATACTTGATGCAGTCGGTTACCATGCACATCCAAAAATATCCTGCCCTTAATATCTTCTTGGCTAGAATGAACCAATTCATGTGAGGTCGGCAGGTTCCACCTGTATCTCTTCGAGCAACCTAGATTTTTCCCTGACATCGACGCATCTCAGCAATCCCAGGTTGGGAGTTCTTCTGTGTCAAATTCCTCCACTCTGAAAGAAATAGTTATCCAACCTTTGCAATGTGCGCTTTTGGGTATGTGTCACACCTCCCGGGTATTCTCCTTTTTCCAGATATTCTTTGATGTCATGAAACCATGGGTTCCCATCAGCTTCCTCTTCAACATATGCACAATGGGCAGGTTGCTTTCGGATCTCTATTGGGATGGGGTCGATATAGTTCTTGTCTGGTTGTTGTATCATGGAATACAGGGTGGCCAGTGCATCTGCGAACTCGTTCAGGATTTTAGGAACATGCTTGAAATTTATCTTCGAGAACATTTTGATCAGGTCCTATACACAGTGTAAGTATGCCAATATCTTGGTGTTGTTGGTGGCCCATTCTCCGAGTACCTGATGTATTAGCAAGTCCGAGTCTCCGATTACTAGTAATTCCTAAACATTCATGTTTATGGCAAATGTTAGTTCCAGGATGCAAGCCTCGTATTCTGCCATATTGCTGGTGCACGGGAACCTAAGTTTAGCAGATACAAGATAATGTTGACCGATTTCTGATACTAAGATAACTCCAATGACCACTCCTTTGAAATTTGTGGCTCCGTCGAAGACCATCCTCCAACTGTCAAGTGCCTCGGCAATATCCTCTCCTATGAAAGATACTTCCTCGTCGGGAAAATACGTCTTCAATAATTCATATTCTCCATCCAGGGGGTTCTCTGCCAGGTGACCGGCCAATGCTTTCCCCTTGACTACCTTCTGAGTGACATAGACGATGTCGAACTCACTTAGTAATATTTGCTACTTTGCTAGTTTGCCCATAGGCATAGGTTTCTGAAAAATGTATTTTAGAGGATCCATTATTGATATGAGGTATGCGGTGTACACACAGAATAATGCCTCAGCTTCTGAGTTATCCATGTTAGAGCACAACAAGTGCGTTCCAATAGTGAATACCGACCTTCGTAAGGCATGAAATTCTTACTTAGATAGTATATTTCTTGCTTCTTCCTTCCGGTCTCATCATGTTGTCCCAAGACACATCTGAACGCTCCTTCCAACACGGATAGGTATAGCAATAAAGGTCTACCAGGATCCGGTGGGACCAACATAGGAGGTTTGGACAGGTACGCCTTGATCTTATCAAAAGCCTTTTGACATTCCTCCATCCAACTCGTTGTATCATCCTTCCTCAGTATCTTGAAGATTAGTTCACATATTATCGTTGATTGTGCAATGAAATGGCTGATATAGTTGAGACGGCCAAAGAAACGTATTACGTCCTTTTTGCTCTTTGGTGGTGGCAAATTTGGGATAGCCTTGATCTTTGATGGGTCTAATTTAATGTCGTAGCTACTGACGATGAAACCTAGCAATTTCCCAGGAAGGACTCTGAAAGCACATTTTGAAGGATTCAATTTTAGATTGTACTTTCGTAGTCGGGCAAAGAATTTTCTCAGGTTTGCTATGTGATCCAAGATCTTTTTAGATTTGATTATGACATCATCCACTCACACCTCTATTTCCCTGTATATCATACCATTAAAGAGAGTAGTCATGGCCCTCCTATAAGTTGCCCCGGCGTTCTTCAGGCCAAACGGCATCATCTTGTAGCAGTATATTCCCCACGGTGTAATGAAGGTTGTCTTTTCTACATCTTATTCATCCATCCAAATCCGGTGATATCCCGCAAAGCAATCAACAAAATATTGGAGTTCGCTTGGCGCAGTTATCGATTAATATTTGTATGTTGAGAAGCGGAAAATTATCTTTGGGACTTGTTGTGTTCAAATCTCGATAGTTAATGCACACCCGGACTTTTCCATCTTTCTTTGGTATCGACACAATATTGGCTAGGCAGGTCAGATACTAGACCACTCGAAGGACCTTGGCTTTGATTTTCATGGTAACTTCCTCTTTTATCATCAAACTCATGTGCGGCTTGACTTTTCTGACTTTTTGCTTTACCGGTGGGCACATAGGGTTGCTCAAGCCTATCATATCATCATAGGACCATGCAAAGATATCCTCATATTCCTTCAGAAATATGAAATACTCTTCCATGTCTAACGGTGATAGGTGTATGCCAATGCAAGTTTCTTTGACTGTTTTAGAATCCCCTAAATTAACTACCTCAGTTTCTTCCAGATTGGACTTTGATTTGTTTTCGAAATCCTCTACTTCCCTCACGATTTCCTCATGTATTACATCGTTTTCCCATTATTCTAAATCACTCTCATCGTGTTGCGTTGTGTCATTACATGTCATAGTTGAAGATTCAACAGGATAGGTAATAATTATGCTGAAAAGAATGCAGAAAGATAATAAAATAAATAAACAAAAAGAAATGATGAATTAATTAAAACTTAAAACTGTCAGATAAAAAGGACATTTATTTTGACCCAAAAATAAAATACTAAAATGTCCACTTATTATAGACCAGAGGGAGTACGTCGTTTTTCCATTTACCCTCCTGCTCGGCGAGCCTGGGATGGTGCATCGGTCCTTCTCCTAAGAACAACTCCATCTCCTACTGTCTGGATAGTATGGTCTTCCTTCTTCTCTCCAAGATTGCACTGCAGTCCATATCATCCTTGTTCAAAAGCAGGTTCCTCATGCCCGTCAAGATCTCATCTTCTTCTGAACCCCAAATCACATCGTCCTGGAAGAATGTATGGTGTAGCGGTGGTATGGGTTGAGGCAATGTGTAGGGGAAATCCTACCATGGTGGTGAGGCGACCATGGCTAAGCAAGTGTGAATTTCCCCTTGGGAAGATTAGCAATCCCAGAAAATAGACTATTAAGACATAAACTCGGATGGACCCATCCAATGGAGGTGATAGTCGATTCCTAGTGATGCAAAGAGTAATATTTGATGTGCCTGTACCGTTCATAGAAAAACTCAAAAGGGATGTAGGACTTCTTCAAGCAAACCATCTCGCCATTCTTCTTGAACCCAACCATTTTCATAAAAACACGTGGGGTACGATTTTCTGGCACCAACAGACCCGGACTATCCCATGGAAGTTTGGCGAAGCCCCCAATTGCTTCTCAAAGAGGCGTCATCTCGATATTGCCGAACTGAAATACGGCTCTCGTTTCATCCCAGAATATAGTGGATGCCTCAATCAGTTCCTTGTTTGGCCAGATGTTGATCAAGGATGGTAAGTTACCTAATACTCTTCTTACGTTGGTTTTGTCACACGGTGCGAGGTCATTCCACCAATCAATCAACAGAGGTGGGATATTCTGAACCATGCCGAACTTGGAAATTTGGTGCCTTATTTTCTGCACTAAATAAAAGAGTTATCCCATCCACCTCCTGATTTGATTAATTATGCAACAACAGTCAACACATTCGCACATTTTCTCCAAGTAATGCACATAACATGAGTGTGTCCCTCGGGATTGTGGAAATCCCTTTGGACTTTGGACAAGGCTTATCTAACCAGATTAATATGTCATGGTATTTTATTCCATCCTAGATTTCAACATGATGCATGCACATTTCCAAATAGAGTGGGGTTTGTAGAAGGGTGTAGACTGATACTCTCAAGTGAACGAATTGAGAGGCAAAGGTACAGAACCATCGACTGCACCGCTAATCGACTATTCTACCGCTAATAAGCCTTTCCGATTTAAAAAGGGTATTTTCGAAAATCGCATACACTCATCAAGCGCCTCTATGTTGATAATAGGCACGAGTGGAATATGATGTTGAAAGCATGTTTTATGACAAAGAGATAACATGTAGTCAAGTAATTTGAATGATGAAAGCACATAAGAGTAGTATTAAATAATGCAATAAAATAAGCAACAGAGAAGGGGGAAAGAAAAGACAAAGAAAAAGGTTAGCACGATTCACAAAAAATTGAGAAATATAATTAGATGAAAGAAATAAAGGAGATGGGGAAGGGAGGTCCATGATGTAGCGATTTCAAGCAAATAAAGGGGGATGGGGAGAGGGAGGTACATGAGAGAAGTCAAAGTCAAATAATTCAATAATCCACACAAGCAAAATTCTTTATGGTAAGAGCCTAAGTATATCCGCAGCGGAGTCACCAAGCTGTTGCGCCCCGTTTTCTCGCAAAAGCAGCTTTCGATATGCGATAACTCTTTTAAAGGGTATTTAAGAAAAAGAGTCACCACCTAACAATTTTAAGGTGCGTTAGGGAACCTATTTGTAAATAACTCTATTTTAACTAATCTGTGTCATCAAAGATCGGGTATTGGCTCAAATTACCTCAACGAGAAGGGGTTAGGCACTCTTTGAGGTCCACAAGTATGGTTCCCGGCCAAATGTTATGCTGTGTGGATTATGGAATTATTATTACCCTATGTGATCATATCAATTAAAGAAGAGAAGGGAGTCCAAATCACTAATTATAAGATGAAACAAGTGATCAAAGAAAGTACACATGAAAAACGTAGCTTATCCACTAACAAGTGATTGGTACAATCTTTTGAGAATTACAAGATATAACCTAATTCAATCTAAGTTCAATAAACAAGTGTACAAGTAGTAATCAATATGGGGGGTCCTAAGTTTTTTAGCCTAAAGGATAATCTCGTGCAACATAAACAATACTTCGCAACTCCCTTAAGTATAAAGGTTGCTTATATTATTCAGCGGGCACAGACTATCATCTCCTGCTACCTAAATACTATCTTGAAGTTGTTTACCTAAAAGCGTTCTAGTTCAATTCTAAATTGCATCCTATGCGTGCTTTACCCGCCCAATGCCTATGGTCCGGGAGGCTTTTGGACCTACTATTTTGGTGGTTCTAGACTTCCCTTAGGCTTCTCAAAAAAATGAGAAAACTAAACGTGCACAATCAAAATAAATAGGACTTCAAATAAGTAACACATAATGGCTCAAGTTCACCTCCTCATACAGACTCGTGTGCACGCAAGCAGTTAGACGAACAATTGTTACTCATATTGGCTGGGTTCAATATTAGGAAGGTGGATAGCTATAATAGGCAGACTTGTAGCATACTAAGTAATTCAGACCTTATAGACATGGTTTCTATGTGATTAAGCATTTCAACAGTTAATGTAGAGTCCTATAGGCAGGATTTCTAGATGACCAAGTGTGATGATGAAGTTGTTTTTTAAAACATAATTTTGTTAAAGGATCATATAGCCACGCTTTCTAGGTGAGAAATAGCATCCAATAGACATGATCTCTAAACAATTCATATCTGGGCATCGGAGTTAGGGGTGTCAATGGATATTTAAAAACCGACTAAACCGACCGAATCATACCGAATTGAACCGATTTCAAGGTTTCTTTTAATAAAACCGTAGGTTTTTATATAAATCTATAATCGTACCGATAATTAGGGTAGATTTTTTTATAAAAAGAAATCGAAAAAATATTGAACCGTACCGAATAAATTTATATGTGAAAAATATATTTATATATTAAGTTTAAGAATAATAATGTATTAAAATTTTCCTTGGACTTTGAAATTGTGAAAACGATTACAAGCAATCAAGTATTTAAACTCAAAATCTTAATTCCAAAACCTATAATGCTACTCCTATTGAAACTAAATTATTCTAACATATTCACTAGCAAGACACAAGCTATTCTAGCGATTAGTAGCAAACTACAATGTATTGAATATCCTTTCATATAATTTAGATTTATCTTTTTGAATATTTAATCTTCTATAGACTTTATTCTTGAGTTCCAGCTTGGTTAATATCTTTCACTCAGTTAATATCTTTGTTTAGTTTCTTTTACGCTGCTGTAGAATAGTGGATGGATCTATACTCTGGTCATCTTTAATATTTTCTTAATTCATCACCCTTTAAAAAGTAAAAATATCTAGAGAGTTTGTTAAGACATATAAAAGTATGTATGTTATTGTATTCTAGTTTTACTAGTGACTTTTATATGACATTTAAAAAATATACCAAAAATTAACCGAACTGTACCGATACCGAAGAGAAACCGACATGATTCGCATGGTTTCGAAAAATTTAATTTTGGTTATGCATAATAGAATAACCGAAAAATTGGTATGGTACAAATTTTAGAAAATAACCGTCCGAACCGAACTATTGACACCCCTAATCGGAGTCATTGAGAGCGTAGATTTGTTTGTGTATCACTTTAGGCATTCTTTCTAGGCAGGCCACGTAACAGAAGAAAGATATCAATAGGGGCAGTTTTGATTACTTGGGTTGACATCCTCTAGACATAATATCTAGGTGAATCACGTAATAGGAGGAAATATAGCAAAGCGAGCAGTTTTCGTTATTGTGTTGACATCCTATAGGCATGGTATTTAGGTGCAGAAATGAGGCAGCAACAACATGTTCAATCAAGATCCTATAGGCATGCTTTCTAACATTGGATTAGCCCTAAGTCATGTTTTCTTGGCGAATAAATCAACATGTTGTACAGATAACTCCCAAAAGATGGGGCATGGCAAGCAAACAAAATAGTTAAAACCCTATAGACAGGTTTTCTACCCATTCATGCAAGAGAATAAAGTATCCCAGCCCCCCATTCTTACTCCCCCCATTTTCACTAATTCCCCCATTATTCGTTATTACAAATTATTACAGGCCCAAATGAATTAATACAAACTCACGTATGACTAGTTATAGAATGAAACAACTATAAGCCCAATAAAACAGTTGTAGGCCCAATACAGAATTACCCAGTAACGTTTCTGAGCCTTCAACAGCCTTACTCTTCACACAGCCAGAAGACCCAAATCCCAGGCTCACGAGGACGATTATACTATGGCTGAATCCAATTCCTAGGTCCAACAACAACTATGTCCTAACCAAACACAAATGAATGACTTACTTCCCCAATTAGATGCCAAACTTAACCGTACAAGTGACAAACTATACACTGAATTAAATAAACAACTTTTGAATTTTACACACAATAGTTTCTAACCTAAGGCACATAGATAGGATCACATGAAGCTTGGTCAAGCATACAAGACATACATAAGGTGGACTCATGTTGTGTTTCCAGAAATAGGTCCAGATTGAACATCACAGGCTAGCAAATCATTCCAAGTAAAGTTTCAAAGTAAAACATGATCCAGAATAAGCCTTAGAGACTTTAGATACATGTGTTTTAACATGAAAGTTTTGCACCATCATAGACATGAATCAAGTGAAATAGCAGTCTTCACATGGAAGTTTCTTGCATGAGAGCCTAGTGAAGTATGATCACAAACAGCATAACAAACAGGTTTGAGGCATGGTCTACAATAGTTGACAGGCAATCATTCATTTGAACATGGAAACTTAACATGTTGAGTATCAGTCATAGTTCAAATGGTTCAAAAACAATACATATTCTGGGCGTAAATTGGTTTGTCACAAGAATCTAGAACAAGGTAGGGAGATGAACTCATGACAAACATCAGATGTGAGTAATCAGACACACAAACACACAAGGCTAAACATGCTTAATGAGAGCCAAAAATCATTCATGTTGAACACATGTAATAGGGATATATCAAAATTAGAACTTAGGCATATTCTAATGCTAGAAAAAGTATAGATCCACAAGAATGATTTCAGAGCAAATAGGGATACAAACAGAGATGACATAGGAGAATATTGATTCACATAAGTTTTAGTGACATAGATATATAGAACATAAACATAAATGAAAGAGAATGAAATTGCAAAGGCCAAAGACACTTACCAGTTGCAAATTAATGAACAAGTAAATAAGAAGAAATATTTCAGCAATACTTCAATTGTTAATAGCAAACGAGAGCAGCAGAACCCCAAACCCAGTGCGTCAAAGTTCACAAAGGCTTTAAATGAGCCCCGAGGAGTGCTCGCACTGGGAAGGTCGATAAAGCAAATTTCGATGTCCTTGGCTTTCTGCCGGTCAAGAACCAAAGTTTCAGAATAAAGTGAGTAACTGAGTGAGATAGTGATAGTGATTAAAAGTCCGTCCAAAAGGGGAATCGGGGTGGGGTTATATAGTTATCGATTTGAACAAACAATCATGGAAAATAATTAATTTAAACATAAAAAAGAAAAGAAAAGATCTCATGCAATCAGAACCGGTAAAGGAGATAAAAATATCAAACTCCAATCGGGTCCGACCAGCTGTAAATCAAACCAAAATTGCAAAATCATTCCTCGTTGAACGTATGTAGACGAAATCATCGTCCAATTATATAGAGGGTACTTGCCAAAATCAAGAAAGTACCTAAGTGATATCATAAAGGGGAAACCAATGGCGAGGGAACACAAATATGGTAAGCAAATAATGGGTGAATCCTATTGTTAACGGGATTCGGAGAGGGATTGAAAGGGGAGGCGGCTAGGGTTCTTCAGAGAAAGGGAAAGATTGCAGAGAGTTTAGGGGCGGGGGTTGAGGTGAGTGAGGATTAGGGTTAGGGGTTGGGCAATTAAAAACGGGGGAACGGTTGTGGGTCGTTAATCGTTTGGGATCAACGGCCAGGATTAGAGGAAATGTGGGGCCTGTCAAAAATGGGTCCTAATTAGATTATAATTAAAAGGGCCCGTTTGGTTTGGGACATGGGAGATTGGGCTAAGGGTTTGGGATCTCTGAGCTAGTGATTTGGGCCTATTTGGTCCGAAAATTGGCTCAAATTTGGGCTAGAATTAAAAATAAATGTTGTTAAGGAAAATAAATTAATAAAATAACTAGGTAAATATAAAAAAAATCTATTTATGCTATTTAGTACTTTGAAATAGTGGATCATGATTCTAAAAATATAAAAATGCTATTTTGACCCAATAATATAGTAAATACAATTATTTAGAGTATAGGCTATTATTGCAAATATTATAAATAATAATCAAAAGTGAAAATATAATTATATAAAATAAATTAAAATATTATAGATATGAATATGGATATAAATAATTAATTTATATAATTAAATGACTCAAAATAACTTGAAAGACTAATTAGTAAGTACTTGACAATTTAGAACAAATATTGCAAGAAATCAGATTTAAAACTCTAAAAATTATAGAAATCACTTGTATGAATTATATAAATAGGTTAATAATGCAAAATAATTTTTTAAAGTATATGAAATACTTTATAAAAATATGAGGGAAAATTGAGTATCAACAACGGGCAATCCGAGCGGACCATTCAAATCCTGGAGGATATGTTGAAAGGCTGAGTTATTGATTTTGGTGGCCAGTGGGTTCAGTTTCTACCATTAACAGAGTTTGCATACAACAATATCTACCACTCTAGCATCGAGATGGTACAATATGAGGCCTTATATGGCAGACGATGTCGTTCTCCAGTCGGTAAGTTTGAGCCTAGGGAGGCTAGGTTGATGGCCACAGACTTGGTTTGTGATGCATTGGAGAAGGTGAAGTTGATTCAGGAGAGGATTATGCTGATAGATGAGTTTGTGATGTGGCATTCATGGAGGGGGAGAAGGTTCTACTTGGAGTTTTGCCTATGGAGGGCGTAAAGAGTTTAGGGAAGAAGGGCAAGTTAAGCCGAGGTTTATTGGTCCTTTCAAGGTGTTGGAGAGAGTTGGCGAGGTTGCCTAAAAACTTGCTTTGCCACCTAGTCTTTCGGGAGTTCATTTGGTGCTTCACATTTCTATGCTCCGTGAAAATGATGAAGACAAGTCACATGTTTGGACTTCAGCACAGTGTAGTTGGATGGGAATCTAGCTTATGAGGAGGAGTCGGTGGCCATTTTGGATAGGCAAGTTCAAAATCTCAAGTCTAAAAAGATCGCGTCAATGAAGGTCCAGTGGATAGTTCAGCTAGTTAAGGAGGCAACATAGAAGATCGAGCATGATGTGTGGAGTTTGTATCCTCACCTATTTGGTATTTCAGGTATGATTCTAAACGCGTTCGAGGACGAACGTTTGTTCAAGAGGGGGATAATGTAACGATCCGTCTAGTCGTTTTGTGTATTTGAGCCTCATTCCCCTATTTGATGTTTCTCCCAAGCATGCTTGATGAACTGTGAATTATGGAGATGGTTGGTTTTGTTCCGGGGAGGTTTTGGAGTAAATTAAAATACTTAGTTTCTTTGTTGAAAACTTAAGTTGTAAGAGTTGACTAAGGTTTGACTTTTATATAAACGGTCTCGGATTGGTGATTTGAGGGTTTTAATAGTTTTGTACCGTAATTTTGGACTTGTGCATATGTTCGGAATCAGATTTGGAGGTTCCTAGAATGTTTGATGTTAATTGCCTAAAGTTGACAATTTGAAGGTTTGGAGAGTTCCTAAATTTGACCGGGGGTGACTTTGATGATATCAAATTTGGATTGTTGTTTCAGAAGTTGGAATATGTTTGTTTTTTCATTTGGGACTTGTGTGCAAAGTTTGGATAAAATCTGGATTGGTTAGGCTTGAATCGGGCGTGTGGTTTGAAGTTTAGAATTTGATGAACTTAAGAGAAGCTTAACTTGTGTTTTGATCGTCGATTCGTGATTTTGATATTAGTCGTGGTGTTTTGAGCATTCGGGCAAGTTTGGATAAATTATTGGGACTTATTGGGGTCTCGAAGGGCTTGGGTGTGTTTCTGATGGATTCTGGATCATTTTAGAGGTGAGGTTAGAAGCACTTCTGGTGTTGGTGTGTCGCACCTGCGAGGCAGCGTGCGTAGGTGCGAGTTTGTAGAAGCAAACTGGTGATCGCAGATGTGAAGCATGGTTGAGGACTAGATATTCTGCAGATACGAAGCTTTGGCGCATCTGCAAATTCGTAGATGCAGAGGATTTGTATGCTGAAGTGGAGGCAGGTAGGCTTGGGGAGCTTGCGCAAAGGTGGAAAGTTATCGCACCTGCAGGATTGTTGAAGTGGATTCAAGATCCACAAGTGTGAAGGGTGGATGTTTAATTGAAACTCGCAGATGCAAGGTTTTATTGCATAAGCGGTGTCGCAAAAGCGCTAGATTTGTCTGCAAATACAGAAGTCGCTGGGCAAAATGTATATTTCGAGGGTTTGAGCATATTTCACAATTTTGAGTTTTGGAGCTCGGATATACGCAATTTCTAGGGAGGATTGCATCACCACTTTGAAGGTAAGTGATTTCTACTCAACATTTTTTTATAAATCTTGTATTCCCATGGACTTTTACACATAGATTGTGATATTTGGAAGAGAAATTTGGGGGGAGGGGGGGGGGGATTGACTACAATTTTTGAGAGTGTAAATTAAAGATTTGGGAGTCGATTTGGACTCGCTTTTGGAATCGAATCACATATTTGGACTCGTGGGATTATGGGTAGTCGGGATCTACCCCTTGACTCGGATTTTAACCGTGTGAGCCCTATTTAACTTTTTGTTGACTTTTGAAAATTTGATTAAAGATCAAAGTTTTATTATTTGGGGTTGTTTCCTATGGCTTTATTTGACGTTATTGAGCTGTGTTTTGCTAGATTCGAGCCGTTCGGAAGTCGATGCACATGAGTTGGATATTTTGGAGTATTGGCTCATTTGAGGTAAGTATCTTTCCTAACCTTGGCTTAAGATACTAGTTTCTTGAATTGTTGATGTTGGCTATGTGTTAGGGGTGACATACATGCGATAGGTCGAGCTAATGTGCGTGCACTAGGTTTATCCATGCTCAAGGTAGTCTTTAGGCTATATTATCCCTTGAATTGAATATTTGTGATTCTTGATATCATGCCTTATATGTCGTACGACTTCATAATTTTGTGAATCATACTAGAGATCATGTGTATGATTACTTTTCTTGTTTGAATGTGATGCTCGTTGTTGTGTGGCGTATTCGCCTAATTTGAGTCATAGTTGTACAATTTGCACATGCATACACTTTAGCATGCAATTTTATCAGTCCAGGAGTATGTCATTTGATGTCCATTGACTGTATGCATGTATTTGTTTATATGTTTTTTGTATTATGGACTGGTTTGACAGCATGTGGTTGTCCGTACGGGTTGAGATGACTGTAGCACGTGAGTTGTCCATGCAGCGTGTGGATAATGATCCATCCCCTAGGGCCGTCCGCTCATGTTTCTCCTTGATGACGTACACGCGATTATGAAAAACTGATCGGTGGTAGGTTTTTGTGTATCTTCTCTATATGCAAACTCCTTGGGTATACATGATTTTACTACATATCTCCTCTATATGTTAGCTCTAAAACTATATGCATACCATTTTATGTGTATCTTCTCTATAGTTGCTTAGTTGATGAAAGAATACTCACTACATATCTTCCCTATATGTCTTTCTCTGTGTAGTTGACTTGTCCGTTTATGCATATCCTCTCTATATCCTAAACTATTGTTCGGTTCGATGCCAGTGCATATCTTCTCTATTGCACTATAGATCTTATTTGTATCTTATGTATATATTCTCGTATTGTTGCTACGTATATTTGTATTCATGACTTGTACAGATTTATCACGTGAGTATTATTGGTGATTCTTGTCACTACCTCTCCGAGGTTAGTCATGATACTTACAGAGTACATGGGGTCGGTTGTAATCATACTACACATTACACTTAGTTATGCAGATCCATGTGTGAGACCTAGCTGAGAGTTGTGTTGGATCATTGTTGAGTTGCTGAGAGGCGAGATAGAACTGCATCCTAATCGCAGTCCTTGGTCTCTCTTTCCATTTCTATCATTGTTGTTGTTGTTGTTGTTTAGATAATATTTTATATTATCAGACTTGTACTCTTGTCGTAGAACTCATGACTCTGTATTATCAATTTTGGGAGATTTATGTATTGATACAGTCTATATTTATGATAGTTGACTCTTAGACTTACATAACTTATACTTTGTTATCATGTTTGATTATTGCTTTATGATTGGCTTGCCTAGCCAGTGGGTCAGGCTCTATCATGACCAGTGTGGCATTTTGGGTCGTGATAACTCAGCTCAAATCAAAGCTATTGACGAGATCTCAGATATACTAACAAGAAAAAAAGACGTGTAAAGATTGACCGGCAAGATAGGAGCTTTTGGAAGATTCATATCGAGATCTTCCGAAAGGCGCTACAAATCTTTCTCTGTATTGAAGAAACATAAGGATTTTGAGTGGACACGAGAATTCCAACAAGCATTGAAAGACCTGTTAAACTACCTAGTGAATCCACCGTTGCTTTTAAAACACGGAGAAATAGAAAAGTTTCTAATCTACTTGGCAGTTTCCAAAATCTCAGTAAGTGCGATTATAGCACGAGAAGACAAATATACATAATCTCATGTACATTATGTTAGTAAAATACTTTAGAAACAGAAACAAGGTATATACATTTAGAAACATTAGCCTTGGTACTAATAGTAGTTGTCTGAAAATTAAGGTCTTATTTTTAATGTCATCCAATTTTTGTGGTTACAATATTCTCGTTACGGAATTTTCTTCATAAACCTGTACTGTCTGGATGATTTATCAAGTGGGAAGTTGAACTATTGAGTTTGATGTAACTTATCAACCCTGTACTACCATCAAATCTCAAGTCTTAGTTGACTTCATGGCTGATTTTAGTACGGGAATACTCCATGAGGTTGAAAAGGAAGCAACGATTGCTTCAAGGACAGTTTCCAAAACTTCGACCCTATTTACGAATATCTCATCTGATAACGGGTTTGGTTTGGTAATAATACTTATCACTTCTTCCGAGTAAGCAATTAAATAATATAGTAAATATCATTCAATTATAATAATAAAGCCAAGTATGAAGCTATGGTTGCAGGGATCGAATTAGCCAAAGAGTTAGGAGCAAAAAGTATCGAGCATAAAAAGGACTCTCAGCTTATGCTCAATCAAATACAAGGAGTATGCATCTGGAGAAAGCATGATGCAACTTCACTATAAAGTTAAATCACAGTTGGAAAAATCCCGAAAATGAAAAGTGATTCAAATACCACGAGAAGAGAATGCAGAGGCAGGTACACTTGTAAATCTCGGATCAGTTGCAAACATCATTGATTCCGGAAATAACTTTGTTGTCCACATATTTCTATCAACTATTTATCAAAATAAAGATAAGGTAAATTTAACTTCGGATTGGCATTATGAGTTTATTGATTATTTGTAGAATGAGGTATTACCCGAAGATAAGAATGCATCCTGACAACTATGAATACAAGCTATCCGATATTGCCTCATTGAAGGTGAGCTATATCAGAGGATATTAAATGGCCTCTTAGCCAAATTCTTAAGCCCCGGTCAAACGAATTATATCATGCGAGAAATCCACGAAGGAAATTATGGAAATCATTTTGGAGACAAATCTTTAGCTCAAAATCTCATCCGAGCCAGATATTATTGGTCTCGGATGCAAGATGATGCAACAACCTTTGTCGAAAGGTGTGACAAGTGCCAACTGTAAGCTTATTTTCTGCATTAGCATATAGAACCCATACATTCAACTTTAACCCCTTGCCCTTTCATGAAATAGGGGATGTACATAGTCGGATCACTTAGGTATATTTTTTGTTGGTTTTGAATGACTATTTTACTAAGTAGGTAGAGCCAGGTGTATTTGCAAGTATCCAAGAGAAAGAAGTGATAGAATATGTTTGAAGAAACATAATATATCGATTTGGTGTACCAAGGAAAATAGTAAGCAATAATGGAACATAGTCTATTGATGAAAAAATTACTAAGTTCTTCGAGGAATGAAAAATCAAAAGGATCACATCATCTCCTTAACATCCCAAGTAAATATCCAGACAGAGTCTTAGACAAAATCATAATTGATAATTTGAAGAAATGACTAGAAACATCTAAGGGGCGATGGATGGAAGAGCTACCCAGAGTCCTATGGGCCTATCGCGAGACAGCAAGGACAAGTATAGGTGCAAGTGGATATTAGGAGTGTACGAATCAGAAGCATTAATTCTGGTCGAAATAAGAGAACCCAGCTTAAGGTTTGCACCTGCAAATCGAGACTCTAATAATGATGCGTAGACAACCAATTTAGATTTATTAGAAGGACGAAGAGAAATAATATTGATCTGGATGGTTGCATGAAAGCAACGGATTGATAAATGCTACAATCAAAAAGAAAATCTCCAATATTTAAAAATACGGGACTTTGTGCTTAGGAATATTTTTTTGTCAACATAGGAGCTTAATGCTAAAAAACTTGGACCTAATTGGGAAAGCCCGTACAGAGTCAGTGAAATTGTGAGAAAACAAACTTATAAGCTTGAGACCATGGAAGGAAAGCCGATCCACTCCATGTGGAACATCACTCACCTGAAGCACTACAATTTATAGCATCTTCACGGTGGTGTGGCACGCCTCTAGTGCATTTTTTATTTAATTATTTAGTTTAGATTATAGGCATATACCCTGACTTTCCGGAATGATGAGTACATCTCCCATTGATAATAATTTAGAACTTTTGTAGATTCCACCCAAGTCCAATAAATATCTGACTGAAAAGGCCAAGGCACCATCTTTATCTAAAATATACACCTTATCCCCTATACGTATTTTCAGGAATCAGACCAAAGGGATATCAAGATGTCAAGACATGAAATCTAGCTATTGGATCAAGGCATTTGGCAGAAGACAGTGTCTGAGTTTTCATACTTACAACTCGAACATTGGGGGGATTACACATTCAATATACATGGATTAAGATGATCAAGAAGTATGTTAAGTCAAGAACTCCATGTCCGAGTCAGGAACTCCATGTTTGAGTCACGAACTCCATGTTCAAATCAAAAATCGTAATTCCATGTCAAAAACAATTTGCAAATAAAAAAATCACTCTACGTGAATGATATAGTTTCGGCGAATAAAAGTGCAACTAAAGAAAGTTCATTCCAAACTCATATCTTGTATCCGGTCCAATAGTGACCATTCAAATTGAATATGAAAGCCTTTCTGAATGGCTTACTTTAATATAATACAGATTTATTATTCCATCTCACTAGTCAAGTCTCGTAGAATGACTTACTACTTCATAATTGTATTTGGATCGATTATTCCAAATATATTAATGAAAGACACTTTTACTCTTACTTTCAAGAGACATGAGTTCCTTAGACTGGGTTTAGTATCCCCGTGAATCAAGTGTCTCTTGGGGACAAATCCAATATGATATACATTTATTGATCAGTATCCCCTTAGACGAAAACGTCCTATCTGGATTTTCTTAGACTACAATTTCCTATCGGGATCAATATTTCCTAACTAAATGTCCTAAGGGATCAATACTCCATTCGACCAAAAGTCATATAGGATCAAAATTTCTCAAGACTAAAAAGTTAAATAAACTCAATCTTATCTCACACTGAAGTGAAAGAGAAACATCCTCTTCATTGCTTTCAAAAACATATTATTTATATTTGGAGTCAAGCACCTAAAGAGTACGGGCTTAAGACATCATTCCACACAAGTTGAACACCCAAATAATATGACCTAAAGATCTCATTATGGTCATGATGCATGTTAAAAATACTCAAACAAGCAACACCCAACAATAATCGAAAACTCAAATAAAGTACTTCCGAATTAAAAAATAATTTAAGTACGAAAATAGAAGCCATAAACTATTCATTAAGCAAAGGCTCAAAGGCTTCAAAAATAGTTGTTCCATCAACATATTCACAAAATGATCAACAAAATATTTCTCAAACAAAAAAGAACAAATAAGAAAATACCTCAAACGGGTCATTGCACGGATAACACCCCAAACTCGGGTTACTGCACTTTTCACTAAGTACCAATGCTTATTGCTGGCTTTGAGAAGGAGAATCTAGATTAACAATTTGAGGATAGGAGGAAAAGTTTGAGAAGTTGATGGTACCATCGAAGGAAGATCCATTTGAGGAGTTGAAATCGAAGGATGTGATTCGGTGTCTTCTTCTTTGTCAACCTCATTCGGCCACTCTGAGAGCGTCTCTTCTTTCAAGGAATAATCTTAGGAAGTAGATGAAATTATTAGTAGCCAGGCTTCCTCCACCTTATGTCTAACTTTCTCAATATTCCCGTCCAAATCAGGGATCCCAGCACAGACTACCTCTAATCTTCAAATGGGTTTCCAATAAAGCTAATTGTAAGCAAGCCCGATTTGATTTTTGAGCACTTCATAGTCGGCATCTACTTTCCCCCTTCTCAGACTGTAGATTCAACCTATTAACTTCTGAATCAGCAAGACCATCCCTCTCATCTTTCAAGGAGTTTTCAAGAGCTTGCACTTTGTCTTGTGATATTTGCAGACTATTCATCACTCGAGAATACCCTTGACTGAAGTATCTGGAATAAGCCTCTTTATTGGCAAACAACTTCTTCAAAGACCATAGCTCCTGAGCTGCCTGAGAACTTTATTCAGCAGAGAAATCCTCATGCTCTTTAAGCTCCACCATCAGCTTTTCAATCTATTCGAAACCAATTGTGCCCGAAGCTGAAAAGTTCCTTCTCGACATGGGTCCTGTCAAGCTTTCCCTGCCATGCTTCATCATGCTCCTCAACTCCAAAAGTGCTTCCTCATAGCACGAGAACCTATTCATTATTTTATTTGAAACCAAATGGGCCTATAAAAATAAAAAGAGGAAATTCTCGTAAAACGTGCCCGGAGAGAACAATGCAACACATCATTGACAGAGAACATGAAATTTTGAAGGAAAATTTGGGTGTTTTACCTACACTTTAAGAGAGTGTATTTTGGGAATTTGAATGCCGGTTTAGATTCGGTTTTGGGAACTAATTAAATATTTGGTGTCGGCTATTTATGAGTCATCGTCTTTTGATATTGGTTCCGAATTTTTGACACACGAGTCCGGGTTGACTTTTGTTTACTTTTTGGGAGTTCTTTAAAGATAGAAGTTTTATTGATTAGGATTACTTCCTATGGAATTGGTTGACTTCCTTGGTTGATATTTCGCTAGATTTAAGCCAGTTAGGAGTAATTGCTCAAGGAAATGTGATTTTGGAGCTTTGGACTAGCCCGGATGAGGTAAGCGTCTTGCCTAGATTTGGTTGAGAAAATGTTTCCTAATAAATAAAACTATTTACTACATAAGGGGTGATGTATATATGAGGTGACGAGTGTATATACATGTGCCATGGGTATTATGCTCGGGGTAGACTATAGAATACCTTATACCTTGTTTGGTTGTCTATTCTGCTTGATTCTATGTTTTACTCAATTAATAGACTACGTGAGCCCGATAAAGCATGCTAGAGTTAATGTTTAGGATAATGGTACCTTATTTTGTGCTTGTTAAACTATTGTTGATATTGCTGTTATACATACTTTAGACGTAGTTACACATACGTTGTGAATACACACCCGTACTTATTATTCTTGTGTTATACCGTAAATTGATGTACGACTATTTGAGTTTTCTTATCCACGTTAAAGACTACGAAATTATTTTTGATGCTTATCTGGGCATGATGATTATTTGGATGATGTATTACATGTTGGGTTTGTGGTCATATGTACATATAGGCATACATCCTACCTAGGGATCATCCCTTGTATACACGCATACATCCATGTATGGTTATTTCTATGTCCATATGCATTACATATGTTTATCTTTTATTCATATGCATACATCATTGTATATGGTTCTCGGATATGGACTGCGGTTATGGCACGATATTTCTACCATACAGATATTGTGATACTGATATTACTTTTCCACAAGGTCTTTATCGTGCGGACTGTGATATAATATTACTTGGGCACGAGGTTTCTGCATGCAAATATTGTGATATTGTTATTGATTTGATACGAGGTATTTTCCGTGCGGATTGTGATGTGATAATGTCTTAGCATGAGGTTTCTGCTGTGCGAATATTGTGATATTGATATTATTTTTGCACGAGATCTTTGTCGTACGGATGGTGATGTGATATTGATTTGGCACGAGGTCTTTTCCACGAGGTTGATATGATTATGGAACGTGAGTTGTCTGTGCAACATGTGGATAAGGATCCATCCCCCTAGGGTCGCCCTCTCATATTTCTCTATTAATGGCGTACAGGCAAGTTATGAGAAACCGACGAGTTTCTGGTTAATTGTGATGTGGAATCCTATGTGCTGAGTTATTGAGCATAAAGGTGGAAGTTTTGACCACTCAAGTGATACTTTTTACATATTCATGCATTTTTACAACCTTTATTCATGCATATCATCTGCATATACTAGTTGATACATTTTACATATGTATGAGACTTATTACTGCGTTGTTGGATACTTGGATAGTGTCAGATTGATGTAAAAAAATGGGTTATCTTCATACATTGAAATTTTGGACTCATGTAAAAGTTTCATAAAAAAGGTGTTTATAAATTGATACACAATTGGATCATTGTTATGTATGGACACTCTACGGTCATGTATGAGTATTTGAATATACACTACTTGGTGCATGTCTCTTTGTGCGCGGAGTTGATGCAAGTTGTAATTGCTCAATCTGTTAAATTGGCAAAACTTGTTGATTACCTTACCCCAGTTGTGCACCTTTATTGATGATATCCGTTATTCTATGGCTATCTCATTGAATACTTCTCTGTATTATAAATGTTATTGAGTTGCACGGGTTATACAAAGTGAGTATCTTTTTTACTTAAAACCTGTGTCACTACTTCACTGAGGTTTGTCAAAATACTTACTGAGTACATGAAATCGGTTGTACTCATACTACATTTTTGTACCTTGCACGCAGATCTTGGAGCTGAGCTGATGTGGATAACGAGGCTAGCATTGGAGTTGTACCAGAAATCCAGATTCAAGCTACCACTTGTTCTCAGTAGTTTAGGACTTAAAATTCTGTTTATGTAAACTTCAAATATATGTTGTATTTATTCTTCGTACCAGCTTTTGTAAATCTAAATTTTAGTGACTTATGACATCTGCTATCAGTCCTTCGGATAGTTGTATTGATTTTCAAAGTCTTATTTATTATTTATTGATGATTCCTAGTTATTGTTGTATCATGTGCTTAATGGCTTACCTGACGGATTAGGTTAGGTAACATCACGATTTATTGAGATTTTGGATCGTGACAATAGGCGACACTATAAGATGATACTAATGAATTGTTATATGTATATCTATTACTTTTTATTTATACATGCATTACAGTTATGATATATGTTATACCTTATTTATAGCATGCATATTATTTTTAGAGACTTGATCCACGGGATAAGACAGATGGGTGAGTCGATGATCTTGATGGCCCTAGGCTCACCCTTATTGTTGTTCCATCCTTGTGCAGTTTCTACCATTAGTACCGTAGTGGGATCTCATTAATCTTGTTGAAGGAGGTATACAGCCTAGGTGGGCTAACCACATCTAATCGTGATGGCAGATTTTGACTATCTTTACTTTATGTCTTAATTTTCATGTTGCGTCCTTAGACACGTATATCAAAATTTATTGTAGATGCTCCATGACTATACTATGGGAGGTGAAATTTTTGATAGGTGAATATTTTGGGCACTTAAGTCACTATCTTGTTGCTATTGGTGGTTGTTGATATTGTGTATAGGTGAATTATTAATTGGTTGATTACATTGATTATTGGGATGCTCCTGTTATAGAGAAAAACTTTGCCGAATTGTTTTGTGTATGTTTGGTACTTGATTAAGATGAATACTTGTTCCCTTTGCGTGGGTAGTTACTCCCTCAGTGCCAATTACACCTTTCGAATTTGGATTGTGACATTTTGTATATATTGAGTTAAAATCGATTATAGATCACGACACACTTTTGAAATTTTCCCTGAAAGGACGTGACCACGAGCAATTTATAAGGTACCACTTCACCTAAAGAGAATGCAACATAAGTATAACCAAATCCTTTAGTATTGACTGAGTTAAAATCTATTATAGATCATGATGCACTTTTAAATATGTCCTGAATAAACGTGACCAATGTTTATCCGTAAAACGATACAGTTAAATTTGTAACGTAGTTTATAAACAAGTGAATCGATTTGACCCAAAAACGATAAACAAATAAAATTAAAATTAAGATTTAGCGATTGAAATTAAAGAAGATAACAAGACTGGTTCCGAACTCAGTCTTTCCGAGAGCAAAAGTAAAAGTAAAGATAAAGCAACGATGAAGCTGTTAAAGTGAGAGCTAAGTAGTAGAGTATGAGGGAAAAATATAGCTTTTGCGTATAGAATATTTTGTGTCCTATAATGGTTGTTAACCCCACTATTTATAGTTCTATCTAGGGAAATAAGATCCTAGGATCAAGCTCCTCTTTAAATGAGAATAAAAGTTTCATTGATGAATATGTAACGGCAGGCCTTGAATGAAAATATCCTCTATAACAACTTCTCATTTAACTCTAGCAAATATTATCTAATTGAATGCTCTCCAATGGCAAATCTCTGAACTTCTAGTGACGACTATGTTCCCTTCAGAATCCGTTCGGTACCGGTCACACACGTCACATTCGGTACTAATTGTTTTACGACTCGTTCTTTGTCTATCTTCGACTCCACGTGTTATCTTACCATTCGCCCACCTTTTATCAACCACTTTTACCCCATACAGATAGTCCCCCTACTATCCGGTGATGCAACTTAGTGTTACCGGAAAGTAGGTGAAGATTACTTGTTTGGCGATAAAGTTTCTGAACAGTCTCTGACATTTGAAAGGACGCACGTCTTCTCATATTTTAGCCTGAACACGTGTTGTCCCACGATACACCAAATATAAAGATTGGATTGTGGAATGATGGAATACTTCATAAAAAGGACATTGAAACCTTATGCACACTTAGTGTTTGATAAAATACTCAAATGAGCTAGGACCATGATCATCTTCCTAATTTTGATTCAATTTATTATATTTCTACAACAGATTGAAGTTGCTACGAATTCCGGAATATTTTAGAGTTTAAGGAAGCTCAATTGAGGTATGTTGGCTAAACTCTTCTCTTAGAATTGAATCACATGATATTCATGAAAAATATGTAAGTCCCGAGTGGTTCATTATAAAATTGGCTATTCCGAGTTAGATTGGGTTGAACGATATATATATATATATTCGACAAGTATCTCAAATGCTTTATCCATGTTATGTTATCAATTGAGGATGTGTTAAAATATGGTTGTGCATTAATAATGTTTCGACTTCAAGTCAAGTTCAAACGAAGGCTATTATGCCAAATTTTGTGAAATATTTCTATGTGCTTTAGACTCTAAATTTCTCACGTGTGTACTATACACCTTGATTTGAATTGTATTTATTGTTGATGATATTAGAAATTGAAAAGGTGAGCAGGAAATACTGAATATGGCCAACATGCCAAGATTGATCTTATAATTATGGTCATTAGTGCCAATGAAATGAAACAATGTGAAAGTAATATGAAATGTGATGATTGATATAAAACGGTCGATGTCTCGATTAAGACATCCTAGCCGATCGGGTCATGATCAGACACCATGCCGCACACATGGTGGTGATTGTGTTGGAAATTATAATTGAAATGATAATTATTGTTGATGTCCCTAATGGATAGCCTAGCTAATCGGGTCGTGATCGGACTCCGTGTTAAAGACGGTAGTATTGATATTGAGAGAAATTATGGTTGATGTCTCTAATGAGATAGCCTAGCTGATCGGGTCGTGATCGGACTCCGTGCTAAGAGTACGGTGGTACTGATTTTATGAATAATAGTTTTGTGAATAATAGTATTGTGAATAATAGTATTATGGACAATGGTATCTCGATACTAAAAATCTCCCAATGTGAGATATGAAAATTTATTTGAACAATATCTTGATCCTAAATTGAGGTTTGATGTTGATTAAAGCTTCCTTTGATATTATGATAATTTTGTTTGTATTATTTGTCATCCTATTAAGAGGGTGTTTAGTTATACATACTAGTGCTATTCAACAGTACTAACGTCCCTTTTGTCGGGGGCGCTGCATCTTTCAATGGATGCAGGTGGTTCCACAGCAGGAGATATTGATTAGTGATAGCAGTGCACCTTCTTCCCAGCTGACTTGGTGAGCCCCACTTCATTCCGGGGTCATGAATCTTTTGTACTTTGTGTATTCTATTTGAGGTATAGCTGGGGCCTTGTTGCCGGCATTATCATTGCACCCTTCTTTATCTATAGAGGCTCCGTAGACATAGTGCTGGGAAAGACAAACTATGCTATGTTGTGGTTGTATTACTTGTCCATTTGAGACTTTAAAAATGGTGAAACTTATGGTAAGATATTGGTAATTGCAGACATGACCACTTTGTTGCCTAATTAAGGAAAACATATATTATCTTTATTCATGAATGAGTTTGGGTAGAAGGAATCTAACAGGCTTGCTCGGTCGGGTTCACTCGGTTGAGCGCCGGTCGCGCTCCTCGATTTTGGGGCATGACATGGGGAAACCCTAACTCTTGCACATATAATGAACCTATGCTCTCCCAAGATTTTCTGTGGGGGAGTAATAAGCTTTAGCAAGCGTAGTCACCACGCTCTCCTCAGCAGCGTAGACGATGCCAATGACCGCAGATGGATGGAGCGATTTATCATCATTGTACCCAGGGACATCATCCCGGTCACAACTCCAGCCTTTCCCGAGTCGTAGAACCTTTTTCGTAAGTTTTCAGTTTTCTTTTTCCTTTCTCCATGAAAAAGGTCATTTCCCGCTTTTGCTGATTTTCTGTTGCCTCCGTCTCAACTACTCGATGGGAACTTCCACGAGTTCAAGGCCGATATCAATGGGTTTAGAAAATTCTGGACATCATAACTCTAGAATCCCAATGGTGGAAAGAAATGGCTCCCAAATATGGTTAGAAGGCCAAGCATCACGGTAAGCCAAGTCCTTATGTTATTTTAACCTTGTTAGAACACAAGCAATCTCATGGATAGGTTGTTAACTCCATCTTTGCTTGATACAGGGCTTCCTAAGGGCTCTGTCACCTTCCCCGAAGTCGATGCCTAAGATGTAACGACCCGGACAGTCGTTTCGAGAGTTATAGTCCCATTTTTCCCATTTCGACTTTTTTTTGGTGTTATTCAGCTATATTATGTTATATCGGGTTAGTTGGTTCGGGTACGAAAGGAACTCAGAGTGAAATGAGACGCTTAGTCTCATAATTGAAAATTTTAAGTTAGAAAAGTGGATTGGATATGGACCTATGTGTAAACGACCTCTGATTTGAATTTTGATGATTCTAATAGCTCTGTATGGTGATTTTGGGTTTAGGAGCATGTCCGAAATATTATTTGAAAGTCCGTAGAGGAATTAGGCTTGAAATGCCGAAAGTTTAATTTTTGAGAAATTTGACCGGGGGGTTGACTTTTTGATATCGGGGTCAAAATCCGATTCTGAAAATTGGAATACCTTTGTTATGTCATGTATGACTTGTGTGCAAAATTTGAGGTCAATCGGACGTGATTTGATAGGTTCCGGAGTCGTTTGTAGAAATTAGAAATTTCAAAGTTTATTAGGCTTGAATTGGGGTGTAAGTCATGGTTTTATCATAGTTTGGGGTGATTTGAGGGTTCGACTAAGTCCGTATGATGTTTTAGGACTTGTTGGTATATTTGGTTGAGGTCCCGAGGGGCTCGGGTGAGTTTTGGATGGTTAACGGGTTGGATTTTGAACTTGGAACTCTGCTGGAATTTTTTCTGATGCACCATCTGGTTTCCTTCATCGCGTTCGCGAGTGAGGCCTCGCGTTCGCGAAGAGGAACTGGGAGACTGGCAATATTTGCTCTTCGCATTCGCGAAGAGAAGCACGCATTCGCGAAGGGTAGACTGGGTGTGCATCGCGAATGCGAGAGGTGTTACGCTTTCGTGAAGAATAGAGGAAGCAGCTGAAGACCCCCACAAGCAATTGATCTACACGTTCACGTAGGGGGGTGTCACGTTCGCATAGTGAGGGGGAAACGAAGCATCGCGTTCGCGATGGGTTGAATGCATTCGCATAGAAGGAATTAAGGCAGAGGCATTTTGTGCTTCGCGAACGCGAGGGTGATGTCGCGTTCGCGAAGGAGGAATTTGGACGGGAGTTAATTTGTGCTTCACGAACGAGAGGCACTGACCGCGTTCGCGAAGAAGAAAAGTCTGGGCAGTAAGATTTTCAGCTTTTGGCGATTTGGAGCTCGGAATTTGGGCGATTTTGGGTTATTTTCAGAGGAAACAATGAGGTAAGTGTTCTTAACTCAATATTGGTTAAATTACCCGAATCCATGGTTATTTTTATCATTTAATTGATGAATTGAGTTAGGAAAAAATTTGAAAACCCTCTTGGTTTAAATTGAAGATTTGAGGATCTAGTTGGGGTCGGATTTTTATAAAATTGGTATGGTTAGACTCATGGTTGAATGGGTTTTCGGATTTTGTAACTTTTGTTGAGTTTCGAGATATGGGCCCCACGGGCGATGTTTGAGCTAATGCTTTTTATGGAAAATCATTATTATCTTGTGGAATTAATTCCAATGAATTTTATTGACTGAAACAAATTATTTATGACCATATTCGAGGCGTTTGGAGACCAATTCACGAGGGAAGGACATTGCAGAATAAGAATTTCACAGTTTGAGGTAAGTAACGATTGTAAATCCAGTCCTGAGGTTATGAAACCCCGGATTTCGTATAATTCTACTATTTTGAAGTGACGCACATGCTAGGTGACGGGAGTGCGGGCGTGCACTGTTGGAGATTTGTGACTTGGTCCGTCCCGTAGCAACTGTAAAGTTGCATACTTTGTTGA
Organism: Nicotiana tabacum; assembly: GCF_000715075.1. Taxonomy (NCBI): domain Eukaryota; kingdom Viridiplantae; phylum Streptophyta; class Magnoliopsida; order Solanales; family Solanaceae; genus Nicotiana; species Nicotiana tabacum. Next base: position 29,112,983 of record NC_134081.1, on the reverse strand, counting down.
AACCATTTGATACTTATATGTTTTAGAAAGAATTTCTGTAAATTGGGTTGAATGCCATGTTTGGGCCTTGTGCCAATGCTGTTTGGACCCTTAGGGGCTGTTTCTTACCATCCTATCATTGTTTTCGATTGAAAATATATACTCAGTTATGTTTATACTTGTTTACTGCATAACTAAGTTTTATGAATCTATTTTGATGCATATAAATGTTTTGGGCCGAATGCCCTGTTTTACTGAAATGCCTGAGTAGCTTGAGAGGTTTATGACTGAGTGGGGCCGAGGGACTGATTTGTGAGGATGAGTGTGGATCGGGGCTGCCCGCCTACAGCATACTTTATTATTATGGCACGTGAGTTGTCCGTGCAGCACGTGAGTTGTCCGTGTAGATTATAGTGCTTGGGCTGAAGGAGCCCCTCCGGAGTCTGTACACACCCCCAGTGAGCGCAGATACCTACTGAGTGCGAGTGCCGAGTGCTGAGTGACTGGGAGGCATGAACGATTGTGAGGTTTGACCGAGTGGCAAGAGTGATTGTGAGTTATGCCCGAATGGCAAGAGTGATTGTGAGGTATGCCCGAGTGGCAAGAGTGATTGTGAGGTATGCCCGAGTAGCAAGAGTGACGGTGAGGTTTGCCCGAGGGGTTGTATATGAGTGATGTTATGCCCGAGGGGCTGTTTATGATTTCATCATTTTTGATCACCTTTGCATTGAGCCTTTGTTTGAAAAACTGTTGGAAAAATATCTTTAAATGATTTTTACTGGAACAGGGTTTAAACGAGATGATTTGATTCAAACACTGATTTTTAAAGAATGTTGTACTTTACTGAGATTTCATGATATGAACGTTATATGCATTATTGCTCATCACTACTGCTCAGTCTTTATTTATTATTGTTACTTACTGAGTTGGCATACTCACGTTACTCCCTGCACCTTGTGTGCAGATTCAGGTGTAGCTGGACACGGTAGCGGTTATTGAGTGTTCAGGTTGCAGATTTTTCTTGGAGATAGCAAGGTAGCTGTTTGGCGATCACAGCCCCTACTCTTCGCCCTCTTATCTTCCTCTAGTTGTATTTATCTATTTTCCAGGCTGAGTTAGCCTTGATATTGTTAGACAGATTGTAGTAAATGCTCATGACTAGTGACACCCCGATGTTGGGCTTTTCTTTTCCGCACTTCTGTTTTTCTTTGATTTGAACTCTTTAAATGGAGGTTTTATGTTAAATAACCTTGAAATTATCTTTGAAATGAAAATATCGATTTGTTTTGGAAATGCGTCGGCTTGCCTAGTTCCACGATAGGCGCCATCACGACAGAGGTTAGTTTGGGTCGTGAAAGATTAGTATCAGAGCCTAGGTTACATAGGTCTCACGAGTTATGAGCGGGCTTAGTAGAGTCTTGCGGATCGGTACGGAGACGTCTGTACTTATCTTCAGGGGGCTGCAGAACCTTTAGAAAACTTCACATTCTTGAATTCTTGTCGTGTGAATTTGTTGATTCTAGTAACTAAACATCTGTTGTTTCATTCTCTCACAGATGGTGAGGACTCATACTACCGGTCATGAGGGCCAGCCACCAGTACCACCAGCCAGGGCCGCGAGAGGCCGAGGCTGCGGTAGAGGCTGTGGTAGGGGCAGAGGTGCAGTCCGTACAGCAGCTGGGGCAATACTTACAGATCCACCGGTTGTCCCAGATCAGGACCAAGTTCCAGTTGTTAATGCACCAGCTCAGGCACCACCTATGCCTATTGTGATTCCAGGCCTTCAGGAGGCCCTAGCTCAGATTCTGACAGCGTGTACTGGCCTTGCTCAGGCGGTCTCTATTTCGACGGCCGCAGCCACTTCTCAGGCCAGGGGAGGCACTCAGACTCCCGTCGCTCGCACACCCGAGTGGGTTATTCAAGGACTTCAGACACCAGAGGCACCACCAGCCCATCCGGTTGCTATTGCTCAGAATTATGTGGTTCTTGCTATGCCTAAGGATGATCAACGTAGGTTGGATAGGTTTGGGAGACTTTAGCCACCACCTTTCAATGGCACGGAGAGAGAGGATGCTCAGGACATTTTGGACAGGTGTTAGAGGATACTCCGTACTACTGGTATTTTAGAGACTTGTAGGGTCTCATTCACTACCTTTCAGTTTTCTAGGGCTGCACTCAGATAGTGGGAGACTTACGAGAGGCATAGGCCTGTTGGCGCAGCACCCCTTACTTGGCAGTAGTTCTTCGTGGTCTTTTTGGAGAAGTTTGTGCCTCGATCCCGCAGAGAGGAGTTGCGTAGACAGTTTGAGCGGCTTCGCCAGGGCGATATGTCTGTGACACTGTATGAAATACAATTCTCTGAGTTGGCCCGTCATGCTATCTGGTTGGTTCCCATGGACAGAGAGAGGATCATGAGGTTTATTGATGGCCTCACTTATTAGCTATAGTTTCTCATGACCAGGGAGCGAGTTTCGGGTGCTACCTTTGATGAGGTTGTCGACATTGCTCGGCAGATTGAGATGGTTCGCGGTCAGGAAAGGGTTGAGCGGTAGGCCAAGAGGCCTCGTGGTCAGGGTGGATTCAGCGGTGCTCCTTTTGGGAGTCAGTTCCAGCACGGTAGAGGTTGTCATTTAAGACAGGCTCCGTCAGCTCGGCCATTTCATTGTGGTGCATCATCTAGCCATGGTTCTCACAGTTCTCATCAGGGACACTCATCACTTAGTGCCCTTCTAGTTCAGAGTTCATCCCATGTTCCACCTGTTCAGGGCTCTTCCATGCCAGGTTCTTCAACCAGTCATCCCGGTGCTAGGGGTTCCCTTCAATTTCCGCCGCCAGCAGGAGGGAGTTGTTTTGAGTGTGGGGAGCTTGGGCATATGTGGAGGTAGTGTCCTTGTCGTTATGGAGGTCTATCTCAAGAGAGGAGTCTGCCTCCGACTACAGCACCAGTTACTTCACCACCCGCCCAGTCAGCTCGGGGTGGACGTCAGTCAGCCAGGGGTCGCCCTAGAGGGGGAGGCAGATCAGGGGGTGGTCAGGCCCGTTTCTATGCTCTCCCTACCAGACCAGATGCTATTGCTTCAGATGCTGTGATTATAGGTATTGTCTCAGTTTGTCACATAGATGCCTCGGTATTATTTGACCCTAGTTCCACGTATTCATATGTTTTCTCGTATTTCGCTCATTTTCTGGATATGCCCCGTGAGTCCTTAGTTTCATCTGTAAATATATCTACTCCTGTGGTCGATACTATTATTGTGGACCGCATATATCGGTCATGTATGATGACTATTGGGGGTCTGGAGACCCGAGTAGATCTATTGTTTCTTAGTATGGTTGACTTTGATGTGATATTGGGTATGGATTGGTTATCTCCATGTCATGTTGTTCTAGATTGTCACGCTAAGACGGTGACGTTGGCTATGCTGGGAATTCCGAGGGTTGAGTGGAGTGGTTTTGTAGATTATGTACCAAGTAGGGTGATTTCATATTTGAAGGCTCAGCGTATGGTTGAGAAGGGTTGCCTATCTTATTTGGCTTTTGTGAGGGATGTTAGTGCAGAGACTCCTGTCATTGATTCTGTTCCGGTGGTACGTGATTTTCTGGATGTGTTTCCTGCAGACCTACCGGGCATGCCGCCTGACAGGGATACTAACTTTGGTATTGATTTGGTGCCGGGAACTCAGCCCATTTCTATTCCACTGTATCGTATTGCACCGGCGGAGTTGAAGGAATTGAAAGAACAGCTTCAGGAACTCCTTGATAAGGGGTTTATTCGGCCTAGTGTGTCACCTTGGGGTGCACCAGTTCTATTTTTGAAGAAGAAGGATGGTTCCATGAGAATATATGTTGATTACAGGCAGTTGAACAAAGTCACAGTCAAGAATAAGTATCCTTTTCCTCGCATTGATGATTTATTCGATCAGCTTCAGGGAGCGAGGGTGTTCTCCAAGATTGATTTGAGGTCCGGTTATCACCGGCTGAAGATTCGGGATTCAGATATTCTCAAAACAGCTTTCAGAACCCGATATGGCCATTATGAGTTCTTGGTGATGTCTTTTGGGCTGACCAATGCCCCAGCAGCGTTCATGCATTTGATGAACAGTGTATTTCAGCCCTATTTGGATTCATTCATTGTTGTATTCATTGATGACATCCTGTTGTACTCTCGTAGCCAGGAGGAGCACGCTCAGCATCTGAGGATTGTATTACAGAGATTGAGGGAGGAGAAGTTTTATGCAAAGTTCTCCAAATATGAGTTTTAGCTCAGTTCAGTAGCATTCCTGGTGCACGTGGTGTCCAGCGAGGGTATTCAGGTGGATCCGAAGAAGATAGAGGCGGTGTAGAGTTGGCCTAGACCGTCCTCACCCACGGAGATTAGGAGCTTTCTTGGTTTGGCGGGTTACTATCATCGCTTTGTGGAGGGATTTTCATCTATTGCATCGCCATTGACCAAATTGACCCAAAAGGGTGCTCCATTCAGGTGGTCGGATGAGTGTGAGGAGAGCTTTCAGAAGCTCAAGACTACTTTGACCACAGCTCCAGTGTTGGTTTTGCCATCAGCTTCAGGTTCTTACACCGTGTATTGGAATTTCTCGAGGATAGGCATTAGTTGTGTTTTGATGTAGGAGGCTAGGGTGATTGTATATGCCTCGCGCCAGTTGAAGACCTATGAGAAGAACTATCCTGTCCATGATCTTGAGTTAGCAGTCATTGTTCATGCCTTGAAGATTTGGTGTCATTATTTGTATGGGGTTCATTGTGAGTTCTATACTGATCACCGGAGTCTGCAGTATCTGTTAAAGCAGAAGGATCTTAATTTGCATCAGCGGAGATGGTTGGATCTTCTTAAGGACTATGATATCACTATTTTGTACCATCCGGGGAAGGCCAATGTGATGGCCGATGCTTTGAGTCACCGGGCAGAGAGTTTGGGGAGTTTAGCATATCTTCCAGTAGTAGAGAGACCTTTGGCATTGGATGTTCAAGCCTTAGCGGGCCAGCTTTTCAGATTGGATATTTCGGAGCCTAGTCGGGTATTAGCTTATGTGGTCTCCAGGTCTTCTCTTTATGACCATATCAAGGAACGTCAGTATGATGACCCCCAGTTGCTCGTTCTTCAGGACAGGGTTTGGAAAGGTGATGCTAGGGATGTGACTATTGGTGATGACGGTGTGCTGAGATTGCAGGGCCGAATATGTATGCCTAATGTAGATGGGCTTCGAGAGTTGATTCTTGAAGAGGCCCACAGCTCATGGTATTCCATCCATCCGGGTGCCGCGAAGATGTACCAGGATTTGAGGCAGCACTATTGGTGGAGGCGGATGAAGAAGGATATAGTTGGGTTTGTGGCTCGGTGTCTAAATTGTCAGTAGGTTAAGTATGAGCATCAGAGACCGGGTGGCTTGCTTCAGAGATTAGAGATCCCAGATTGGAAGTGGGAGTGGATCACTATGGAATTTGTAGTTGGGCTCCCACGGACTTCGAGGAAGTTCAACGCTATTTGGGTTATTGTAGATCGGCTGACCAAGTCCGTGCACTTCATTCCAGTTGGTACTACTTACTCTTTAGAGCGGTTTGCTGAGATTTACATCTGAGAGATCGTTCGCCTGCATGGTGTCCCAGTTTCCATCATTTCAGATAGGGGTAGTCAGTTCACATCACAGTTATGGAGGGCCATGCAGCGAGAGTTGGGTACTCAGGTTGAGTTGAGCACAGCTTTTCACCCTCAGACGGACAGGTAGTCCGAGCGCACTATTCAGATATTGGAGGACATGTTGCATGCTTGTGTCATTGACTTTGGGGGTTCATGGGACCAGTTTTTTCCACTCGCGGAGTTTGCCTATAACAACAGTTATCAGTCGAGTATTCAGATGGCTCCGTACAAGGCTTTATATATGAGGAGGTGTAGATCTCTGGTTGGATAGTTTGAGCCGGGTGAGGCTAGGCTCTTAGGTACAGACTTGGTCCAGGACGCATTATATAAGGTGAACTTGATTCAGGAGTGGCTTCGCACAGTGCACTCTAGGCAGAAGAGCTACGCAAATAGGAAGGTCTGTGATATGTCTTTTATGGTTGGGGAAAAGGTTTTGCTGAAGGTATCACCCATGAAGGGTGTTATGAGGTTTGGGAAGAGGGGCAAGTTGAGCCCCCGGTTCATTGGGCCTTTTGAGGTGCTTCAGAGAATAGGGGAGGTGGCTTATAAGCTTGCCTTTCCACCCAGCTTGTCGAGTGTGCATCCGGTGTTTCATGTTTCCATGCTCTGGAAGTATATTGGAGATCCATCTCATGTTTTGGATTTCAGCACGGTTCAGTTGGAGGGTGATATGACTTATGATGTGGAGCCGATGGCTATTTTGGATTGGCAGGTTCGAAGGTTGAGGTCAAAGGATATAGCTTCAGTGAAGGTGCAATGGAGAGGTCAGCCTGTGGAGGAAGCCACCTGGGAGACCGAGCGGGAAAGGCAGAGCAGATATCCACGCCTATTGTTTTTGTGTTATTCAGCTATATTATGTTATATCATGTTAGTTGGTTCGAGTCCGGAAGGTACTCGGAGTGAAATGAGACACTTAGTCTCAAAATTAAAAATTTTAAGTTAGAAAAGTGGACCGGATATGGACCTAAGTGTAAACGACCTCGGATTTAAATTTTTATGATTCCAATAGCTCCGTATGGTTATTTTGGATTTAGGAGCATGTCCGAAATATTATTTGGAAGTCCGTAGAGGAATTAGGCTTGAAATGCCGAAAGATTAATTTTTTTGAGAAATTTGACCGGGGGGTTGACTTTTTGATATCGGGGTCGGAATCCGATTCTGAAAATTGGAATACCTCTGTTATGTCATTTATGACTTGTGCAAAATTTGAGGACAACCAGACGTGATTTGATAGGTTCCGGAGTCGTTTGTAGAAATTAGAAATTTCAAAGTTTATTAGGCTTGAATTGGGGTGTAATTCCTGATTTTAGCGTTGTTTGAGGTGATTTGAGGGTTCGACTAAGTCCGTATGATGTTTTAGGACTTGTTGGTATATTTGGTTGATGTCCCGAGGGGCTCGGGTGAGTTTCGGATGGTTAACGGGTTGGATTTTGGACTTGGAACTCTGCTGGAATTTTTCTGATGCACCATCTGGTTTCCTTCATCGCGTTATCGAGTGGAGCCTCGCGTTTGCAAAGAGGAACTGGGAGACTGGCAATATTTTCTCTTCGTATTCGCGAAGAGAAGCACGCATTCGCGAAGGGTGGACTGGGTGTGCATCGCAAACGCGAGAGGTATTACGCGTTCGCGAAGAAGAGAGGAAGCAGCCGAAGACCCCCCAGGCAATTGATCTACGCATTCGCGTAGGGGGATATCGTGTTCGCGTAGTGAGGGGGAAACGAAGCATCGCGTTCGTGATGGGTTGAATGCGTTCACGTAGAAGGCATTGAGGCAGAGGCATTTTGTGCTTCGCGAACGCGAGGGTGATGTCGCTTTCACGAAGGAGGAATTTGGGCGGGAGTTATTTTGTGCTTCGCGAACGCGAGGCACTGACCGCGTTCGCGAAGAAGAAAAGTCTGGGCAGTGAGTTTAAGTTCTGAAAATGGGACTTCGTCCCATTTTCAGTTTTTGGCGATTTGGAGCTCGAAATTTAGGCGATTTTGAGTGATTTTCAGAGGAAACAACAGGGTAAGTGTTCTTAACTAAATATTGGTTAAATTACCCGAATCCATGGTTGTTTTTATCATTTAATTGGTGAATTGAGTTGGGAAAAAATTTGAAAACCCTCTTGGTTTAAATTGAAGATTTGAGGGTCGAGTTGGGGTCGGAATTTTGTAAAATTGGTATGGTTAGACTCGTGGTTGAATGAGTTTCCGAATTTTGTAACTTTTGTCGAGTTCCGAGACCCACGGGCGATTTTTGACCTAATTTTCGAATTTTTATGGAAAATCATTATTATCTTGTGGAAGTAATTCCAATGAATTTTATTGATGGTATTGTACTGATTGTAAATAGATTTGGAGCATTTGGAGGCCGAATCCAGAGACAAGAGCATTGCGGGGTAGAGATTTGACCGGTTTGAGGTAAGTAACGATTGTAAATCTAGTCTTGAGGGTATGAAACCCCGGATTTCGTATCATTCTACTATTTTGAAGTGACGCACATGCTAGGTGACGGGCATGTGGGCGTGCACTGTTGGGGATTTGTGACTTGGTCCGTCCCGTAGCAACTGTAAAGTTGCATACTTTGTTGAAACCATTTGATACTTATATGTTTTAGAAAGAATTTCTATAAATTGGGTTGAATGCCATGTTTGGGCCTTGCGCCAATGCTGTTTGGACCCTTAGGGGCTGTTTCTTACCATCCTCTCATTGTTTTCGATTGAAAATCTATACTCAGTCATGTTTATACTTGTTTACCGCATAACTCAGTTTTATGACTCTATTTTGATGCATATAAATATTTTGGGCCGAATGCCCTATTTTACTGAAATGCCCGAGTGGCTTGAGAGGTTTATGACTGAGTGACGCCGAGGGCCTGATTTGTGAGGATGAGTGTGGATCGGGGCTGCCCACCTGCAGCATACTTTATTATTATGGCACGTGAGTTATCCGTGCAGCACATGAGTTGTCCGTACAGATTATAGCGCGTGGACTGAAGGAGCCCCTCCGGAGTCTGTACACACCCCTAGTGAGCACAGGTACCTACTGAGTGCGAGTGCTGAGTGCCGAGTGTTGAGTGACTGGGAGGCATGAGTGATTGTGAGGTATGCCCGAGTGGCAAGAGTGATTGTGAGGTATGCCCTAGTGGCAAGAGTGATTGTGAGGTATGCCCGAGTGGCAAGAGTGATAGTGAGGTTTGCCCGAGGGACTGTATATGAGTGATGTTATGCCCGAGGGGCTGTTTATGATTTCAGCATTTTTGCTGACTTTTGCATTGAGCCTTTGTTTGAAAAATTGTTGGAAAAATATCTTTAAATGATTTTTACTGGAACCGGTTTTAAACGAGATGATTTGATTCAAACACTGATTTTTAAAGCATGTTGTACTTTACTGAGATTTCATGATATGAACATTATATGCATTATTGCTCGTCACTACTGCTCAATATTTATTTATTGTTGTTACTTACTGAGTTGGTGTACTCACGTTACTCCCTGCACCTTGTGTGCAGATTCAGGTGTAGCTGGACAAGGTAGCGGTTATTGAGTGTTCAGGTTGCAGATTTTTCTTGGAAATAGCAAGGTAGCTGTTTGGCGATCACAGCCCCTGCTTTTCTCCCTCTTATCTTCCTCTAGTTGTATTTAGCTATTTTTCAGGCTGAGTTAGCCTTGATATTGTTAGACAGATTGTAGTAGATGCTCATGCCTAGTTACACCCCGATGTCGGGCTTTTCTTTTCCGCACTTCTGATTTTCTTTGATTTGAACTCTTTAAATGGAGGTTTTCTATTAAATAACCTTGAAATTATCTTTGAAATGAAAATATCGGTTTGTTTTGAAAATGAGTCGGCTTGCCTAGTTCCACGATAGGCGCGATCACGACAGAGGTTAGTTTAGGTCGTGACATAAGATGACCCCAATGAGGCTAGAAGGGTGCTGCAAAATGCCCTCGCTCGAAGCAGGGCTCGAGGATCTGCTCAAGTCTCTGGTGAGGGTACCTCCTCTCAAAGTCCCCAATCCAAGAGCAAGAAACCGAAAAGAAGATTCTCCTTCTCGATTAGGACTCAGGAGAAGAGAGCGAAGAAAATACCATCCGAGCCAGCCATAGTGGTCCTCATTGATGAAGGAGAAGCTAGTGATGAAGAGGCTTCCCTTCAAATGAGATCTTCCTCAGCTCAACCTTATGCTCAGTCGGGGGAGCTTCAAAACCCAAACATAGAGGAAACTCAAGCGTTTTGGGGTAAGATGGACCTAGTTGAGAATCTTTAATTATCGCTTCCCGACCCCAATTGTTGTTTCTGGTCCAAGGGGTTCGAACCCTGAGCCTCTTCTGCCCCAACCATTGAGCAAACAACAATCAACACTTCTTCTGCCACTGCTGCGTCTTCTCATTCCACGCCGATAGGTTCACGCCCACCGACTTTAGCTGCTCCTTCGCCACCAGCACTAACTGCATCGCCTCCACCGGCACCAGCTAATTAAGAAAGGGATGCCTTTCCTCCTCGGTCTCCTGACCACAGGAACTTGGGGAGCACCTATGCCATACCTTCTCAAGATCCCCAGGGGAGGCGAAGCGCCACCCTCTCAATTTTGAAGGAGTGCCATCTCCACTCTAGGCCGGTGGAGCTTGCAAACTATATGAAGCCGATGGCCTCGGTAAAGGATTGGAAGAAGATGGGCTCCCTTTATGGGAAGTGCCTGATAAATAACAGTATGTACTGTTCGGAGAAGGTAACTTACTAGGTTCCTCCTGTCTTCTTTTCCGCTCACGTGTTACAATGGCAATCCAAACTTCAACCTTCTCTTTGTAGGCCAATCTTCTTGCTTATGAATGCCTTTAAAGGTTGATCCTTCATAAGCAAGGGCTTGCTTCCGAGCGGGATCAACTCTTAGCTAAAAGGAACCAGCTTGTCGCGCGCCTCCCAATGCTGGAGGCAAAAGCTACAGAGATGGATGAGATTGAGGCTAGTTTATAGCAGAGTGAGCAAGATAGAATGGCCCACAGCCAAGAAGTTTCCCATTTACATGAAAAGCTTCAAAAAGCTAAGGCTATGTGGGTCGAACTTCACGATGCTTCCATCGCTGCCGCCGAGCGCGAGTCAGCTTTCGAGGACTAAATCAATAACTCGAAGGCCAACTTATACTCCAAACTCGAGGAGGCCAATGCAGCTGAGAAGAACAGGGCCCGAATGGAAAAGAGTCTTAAGGGGGCCATGGAGCAAAATCGATTTCATTCAACCATAAATGTTGAGCTCGACTCCCACCTCCATGCCATGAAGTCCGAAAGAAAGAGCTTCAGGCCAAAATCGATAAACTTTGGGAAAAACTCCAAGATCAAGAGGATTCCCTTGTCTTCAATAAGACGTATGCCATATATCATATGAAGAGGAAGACCTTGAAGGAGACCAAAGTGGGCATCGCCAACATAGACGATTTCATTGCCTTGGCCCGGGAACTGGAGTTATTCGTTCATGAAAACATTGCTGCTCGGCCCGCTGCGACTGACTCCTCGAATACTGGTTCCAAATATCCGGGAACCAAAAAGGAGACTGAAGAATATGAAGGACCTGAACCGATAGTGAATCCGCCTTCCTCTACCGGGGGAAACGTAGATCCTTTTCTTCCTTCGGGTTCTGGCGACAATGATGTATAATTTTTCTTTTTTATATTTTGTAATTATGTCAAAGATTTGATGAAGTTCGGTGCCTGATAATAAAAGAATTTTTTGCGTAAATGTTGTGCAAAAATATCCCTTTTATGTTTAGTTGATTAAAGCTTCAAGTATATTTTTTCATCCGATAGCTCTTGATTCTGGGCATAAACTCTTCCAGAACCTACCCTTTACTCTGAGGGTTTCATAAGATAGGGCCCTTATGTTTACGGTGCTCTTGAAGAGGATGTATCATGTTCATTATGGCACAAGCATTTGAAGCTTTTATTAACTTTCAGATGATAAAATTAACTCATCATTGGATAAGAAATAAGATTAAAAAAAGTACTTTGTTTTATTCCCTCTATTTTAAAAAGTACATAGGCATTTGTGTGCTTAAGTGAATAAAGCTGCCAATACATGTGGCTAGCTTGTATAACTTATTTCAGCTGGGCTGATCATGAAGTCCCCGATCCTGATGAAACATTTATCCTGGTTCTCGCAGTCCCGATTTTTGTGACATTCTTGTGTCGTATCAGATAGTATCCCCCAGTGTTTGAATGCGAAGCATGTGAATTTGAACACTGGAAGTCTTGTACCCAGATTGCTGCTTCACCGATGGAAACAACTTGTGAATGGTTACTTTTTTAATAATGGAAGGCAAGGCTTACCATCGAGCCAAAGATTATTGAACCATCCACATATCCATTTACCATGGATGTGAAAATTTTAGTGCCCTGACATTTAAAGATCTTTCCTTTGCCAATGACGTTTCCTTCGTAGTATGCTTTCCGTCGTTGCCTCGTTAAAAGTCTTGCCAGAAAAACCCGATTGGGACAAAACTAGTCGAAGGGAAAAAGGAGTGCAACACATAATTTCAGTACTGACAGGATCCAGCAGCAATAATACCTTTTGAGGTGAGTCATATTCTAATTGTTGGGTAATTTAACTCCATCTTGATTTTCCAAATCATATGATCCTTTATCAGTGATAGATGAAACCCAGTAAGGACCTTCCCATGTTGGTCCCAGCTTTCCGGCATTAACTTCCCGAGTGCTCTAAGTCACCTTCCTCAAAACCAAATCTCCTACTTTGAAATAGCGGAGATTGGCACTTCGATTATAATATATTTCCATCATTTGATTTTGAGACACCATCCTTACGTACGCCAAGTCTCGATGTTCATTGAGCAAGACCAGCTTCACTAGCAATACTTCATTGTTTGCCTCTTCGTTTGCTCGGGAAAACCTTAAAGTCGGCTCCCTCACTTCTACCGGTATCAAAGCCTTCGCACCATACATGAGTGAGAAGGGTGTTTCTCCCGTGCTCAACTTCGTCGTTGTCTGATATGCCCATAGTACTCCCCGTAGCTCATCGGGTCACTTGCCCTTAGCATCTTCTAACTTCTTCTTAAGGTTCTAAATTATTATCTTGTTGGTTGATTCCGCCTGTCCGTTAGCACTTGGGTAGTACGGTGAAGACGTAATTCTCTTGATTTTTAACCCTTCCAAAAACTATGTGGCTTTTGAACCTATGAACTGCGGCCCGTTGTCACAATCGATTTCTTTTGGTATTCCAAATCGGCAGATTATGTGGTCCCATATGAAATGGACTACTTCGGGCTCACCGATCTTTTGGTAAGGTCCTGCTTCAACCTATTTAGTGAAGTAATCAATAAACTAATAGACATCATACCTTTCCAGTGCCAGGTGGAAGAGGACCAACTATATCGATCCCCCATTTCGTGAATGGCCACAGGGACAACACCGAATGCAAAATATTTGCCGGTTGATGCACCAATTGCGCATGACGCTGACATTTGTCACATTTTTGAACAAATGCCTTTACATCCCATTCCATCTAGGGCCAGTAGTAACCTGCCCTGACCAACGTTAGAACTGAAGAGTCTGCACCAGAATGATTCCCGCAAACTCCTTCGTGGACTACCCTCATCACGTAGTCTACCTTCGAGTCCCCTAGACACCGTGCCAATAGTCCTTGGAATGACCTCCTGTATAACTGCCCATCCACAAGGCTGTTGCAAGTTGCTTTGGCTCGCAGTGCCCGGGAAGCCTTTGGGTCCTCAAGTAATTTACTATGCCAGAGATACTCGATGAACTCGTTCCTCAAATCCTAGACCAAGTTGGTCGAATTTACCTTGCAGTAGCCATCCACGTCCAACACTGAATGTAAAAGTTGGACGGCCATACCGGAATCAGATTCTTTCATTTTTGTGGATGACTCTAAATTAGCCAATGCATCTTCTTCCATATTTTCTTCCCTTGGAATGTGGATGATTGACCACTCCCTGAATCGTGCAAGCAATGCCTAAACCTTATTCAAATATTGTTGCATGAGTTCTTCCTTTGTGTCGAAAATCCCATACACTTGGTTTACTATCAACTGGGAGTCGCATTTCACTTCAATGACATAGGAACCTAGTCCCCGAGCTAGTTTCAGTCCTGCAACTAAAGCCTCAGACTCGACTTCATTGTTAGTTAACGGAACAGTTTTAATGGCATGTCTCAAGGTTCCCCCCAATGGTATGATTAGAACTATCCCGAGTCCAGACCCTCTTACATTGGAAGCACCATCCGTAAATAGGGTCCAACTCCCGATGTCATTTCCGACACTAGCACTACTTCCTTAGCATCCAAGGGCATTAACCCAGGACTGAAATCGGCCATAAAGTCAGCCAAAACTTGTGACTTGATTGCAGTCCTGAGTTTGTACTCAATGTCGAATTCGCTAATTTTGACTGCCCATTTAGCAAAACGGCCTGACAATTCAGGATTTTGAAGGACATTCCTTTAGGGAAAGGTTGTCATAACGACTATCGGGTGGCACTGAAAATAAGGCCTAAGCTATGGAGAGGCAACTACAAGAGCTAAGGCTATCTTTTCGAGGTGCGGATAACGAGTTTCATCTCCCGACAATATTTTACTAACGTAGCAAACAGGAAATTGCGTACCTTCTTCCTCTCGGACCAAAATGACACTTACCGCTACTTTCGAGACCGCTAGATATATTAACAACTACTCGCCTTCCCCTGGTTTTGATAGTAACGGGGGGATGGATAGGTACCTTTTTAGGTATTTCAATGCCTGTTGGTATTCTGGAGTCCATTCGAAATCGTTCTTCTTTTTCAGAAGTGAAAAGAAGTGATGGCACTTCTCTGAGAATCTTGAGATGAATCTGCTTAGAACCGCCAACCTTCCGGTCATCCTCTGTACTTCCTTCACACAGTTCAATTGGTCTGGAATGTCCTTGATAGCTTTAATTTTGTTGGTATTTACCTCGATTCTTCTTTGTGAGACCAGGAACCCCAAGAACTTACCGGAACCGACCCCGAACGTGCATTTCTCCGAGTTAAGATTCATGTTATGCTTCCTCAGAATGTCAAAAGTCTCTTGGAGGTGTTTCAAATGTTCTCCTGCATTTAAACACTTGACTAACATGTCATCAATATATACCTCCACTATTTTGCCTATCTGATCCTCAAACATTTTATTAACGAGCCTCTGATAAGTGGCTTCGGCGTTCTTAAGCCCAAAAGGCATCACATCATGGCAATATGTGCCAAAGTTTGTTATGAAAGACGTTTTTTCCGGATTCTCCGGATTCATCTTGATTTGATTGTACTCGGAGTAAGCATCAAGAAACTCATTAGCTCGTGTCCAGCCATCGCATCAATCATTTGATCAATGTTTGGTAGCGGGAACGAGTCTTTAGGGCACGCCTTATTTAATTCCTTATAGTCTACGCACATCCTAAATTTGTTATTCTTTTTGGGTACTACAATTATGTTGGATAACCATTCCGTATACTTTACCTCCCTGATTGAACTGATATTGAGTAGTTGGGTTACCTCTTCTTTAACAAACTTGTTCCTGACCTCCGTAATTGGGCGTTTCTTTTGTCTTACCGGTGGAAAGTTTTGATCTAGACTTAGCTTGTGGACCGCTACCTCTAATGAGATACCTATCATATCCGAGTGCGACCACGCAAAGCAATCAATATTAGCTTTAAGAAAATTTATAGATTCTAACCTGAGCTAGATATTTAACCATATTCCCAGATGACACTTTCTTTCCAAAAACTCTTCAAACAAGGCAACTTGCTCAAGTTCTTCTACGGTCAACTTGGTCGAATCCATCTCCTCTGGTACCTGAAAGTATCTCGGAACCTGATAGGATTCCGATAACTCTTCGCTCTTATCATATTCATTCGAAAAGGAAGAAGACATTGGTTCCTATAATTTCTATTTGTTGGAATCTTTCCCCTTGCTGCTGGAAACAGTCACCGCGTTCATTTCCCTCGCCGCCGTCCGGTCTCCTCTTATTTGCTTGATTATCTCCGGTGTTAGAAATTTCAATAACTGGTGATATGTTGAGGGTACAGGTTTCATCTTGTGTATCCACGACCTTCCGAAGATTATATTGTAAACTATATCACCATCCACCACTTTGAATATAGTAGTCTTCATTACTCCTTCGGTGTGTGTGGGCAGAAAAATCTCTCCTCTGGTTGTCACGCTCGTCAAGTTGAAGCCAGCTAAGAGTTTTGTGGCCGAAACGATGTTCCCGGTTAACTTTGCTTACTCCTAAACTATCCATTGTATTATGTTGGCTGAACTTCCTAGGTCAACCAAAACACATTTAATTTTGAAATCTAAAACATTGAGAGATATTACCAAAGCGTCATTGTATAACAAAAGAAGTCCGTCAGTGTCCTGATCCATGAAGGTGATATCATCTTCTGCAACTTCCTGGATCTCTTGTTGTACGTCACCGATATCTTCATTTTCTTCACCGTTAAAAAAGTTACACCATTGACTTCGTTTCCTCCGAATATCATGTTGATAGTCAACCGAGGAGACCCTTCTGCTATCTTCGAAGGTTCTGTAGTGTCCCGGCTTTGGCCATAATTGATTTTGGCTCGGTCACTTAAAGACTCCCTAAGATGGCCATTCTTTAACAACGTTGCCACCTCTTTGCGAAGATGTCGGCAGTCCCCAGTTCTGTGGCTATGAGTTCCATGGTATTCATACCATAAACTGGGATCCCTCTGGCTAGGATCTAATCGCATTGGCCTCAGAAACAGCGCTTCTTTGATATTTCTCATTACTGATACCAACTCTACCAGGCTGATGTTGAAGTTGTAGTCTGATAACCTGGGATATGTAGAGTCTCGGGCCCTTGGCACCTCTTTCTCTTGCAACGATATGTTGTTCTGGCCACGATCGGCTCTTCTGTCGGGACTGACCCTATTCGATGTTTGAAACCCTTTTTGCTACGCCCATCGGTCCTCTCGTACGGTAGAAAATGACCTCTAGAGGACCACCGATCCACATCAAAGTCGCTCTTAAATTTGTCTTGGTTTTTGTCTTGACCCCGTCCCTTGGTCGACACCGAAGACCCAAGCTAATCATCTTCTATCCTTATTTTTGACTCATAACGGTTATGGAGATCTGCCAATGTGGTTGCCTGAAACTCGAGCAGGCTCTCCTTCATTGTTTGGGAGGCGTCGGAACTCAGTGGATTTAGACCCTTTGTGAATCCCTCCGCTGCCCACTCATCTGGAACCGCCGGTAGCAGCATCCTTTCTTTCTGGAACCGAATCACAAATTCTCGCAGCAGCTCAGATTCTCCCAGCGCAATTCTGAATATGTCTGCCTTTTTTGCCTGAACCTTCCATGCTCCTGCATGGGCCTTGATGAACGAGTCTACAAGCATATCAAAAGAATTAATTGAATGCTCGGGTAAAAGAGAGTACCATGTCAGAGCCCCCTTCGTGAGGGTTTCACCGAACTTATTCAACAGAACTGACTAAATCTTATGTTGAGCCAAATCGTTTCCCATCACCACCGTAGTGTAGATTGTGATGTGCTCCTGTGGATCCGAAGTCCCATCGTACTTCGGTATGTCTGGTATCTTGAATCTTTTTGGAATTAAGTCTGGTGATGCACTTGGTTTAAACGGTAACTACGTGTACTTTTTTGAATCCGGACCATTTAACACTGGTGGTGCTCCCGGAATCTGATCCATCCGAGCGTGAAACTCCTTCACATTCTGATCCATTCATTTGTTGATTTCTCTCATGAATATCATGAGCTCGGTTTTGAAAGGAACACTCCCGCTGTTATTCCCAGATCCTCTACCGGTTCTTCCGGCTTCGTCGAAACCGACTTTTCCCCTTGGGGTATTATATCGGTTCTTTGATCCGTTTGATTTGCGGGAATACCGGGAGGGATTGGACCCCTTACGTTCACGTTGTTGGAAGCACCTGTGAATGTTTGTTTTAACTTCGTCATCACCCGATCCTGCCTTGAGAGATGATCCGTTTTTTTTGTTCCCTAAGGAGTTTGACCGTCTCTACAACATGTTTCACCTCCGCATCATCAGGAGTTGTGTCCCGCACATGCCGAAGATACTGAACTTCGTGAACCGGTATTTTTTCATCCCCTACATTACGGATCTCGCTGATTGAGTCATCATACCGGGACAATTCTTCCCGTTCAATGCGTGCTTCAACGTTGTATGTATTGTCGATATCGTTAGCTGCTATATGTGATTTTCATTAAGGAAAAAACTAAAACTTGTTAGTAATAAACGAATGGATCAAAGCAATTACGCAGCTGCCTATGTCCCACGGTGGGAGCCAAATTATTTAACCGTAAAACGACACGGTTGAATTTGTAACGTGGTTTATAGACAAGTAAATCGATTTGACCCAAAAACTATAAAGAAATAAGACTGAAATTGAGATTTAGCGATTGAAATTAAAGGAGATAACAAGCCTCGTTCCGAACTCAGCCTTTCCGAGAGCAAAAGTGAAAGTAAAGATAAAGCAACGATGAAGTTGTTAAAGTGGAGAGTTAAGTAGTAGAGTATGAGGGCAAAATAATAAAATATAGATTTTGCGTATAGAATGTTTTGTGTCATATAATGGTTGTTAACCCCACTATTTATAGTTCTACCTAGGGAAATAATATCCTAGGATCAAACTCCTCTTTAAATGAGAATAAAAATGTCATTGATGAATACGTAACGGCAGGCATTGAATGCAAATATCTTCTGTAACGGCTGCTCATAGTCCCTCATTGAATGTTATCCGATGGCAAATTTGTGAACTTCTACCGCCAACTATGTTCCCTTCG
Organism: Nicotiana tabacum; assembly: GCF_000715075.1. Taxonomy (NCBI): domain Eukaryota; kingdom Viridiplantae; phylum Streptophyta; class Magnoliopsida; order Solanales; family Solanaceae; genus Nicotiana; species Nicotiana tabacum. The sequence goes on along the minus strand of NC_134081.1, from coordinate 29,094,563 downwards.
GAATCCATCTAGTACCGGTCACACACGTCGCATTCGGTATTAATTATTTCCCGACTCGTCCTTTGTCTATCTTCGGCTCCACTTGTCATCTTACCATTCGACCACCTGTTATCAACCACTTTTACCCCACACAACTAATAGTAATTTATAAGGTGTCGTTCACCTAAGTGAATGCAACATAAGCATATCCAGGTCATTTTTTATATACTGAGTTAAAATCTATTAGTCAGAGTGGTTGAGTATAGACATAACATAAATCTATTATAAAACATAACCTTAAACATAAATCTAAAAAATTCATCTTCAACTTCAAGCTTAAATATAAAATATTACTCAAAACCACCTTAAATCTTCTCCAGTGTCCCTCAAATTTGAGATTTTGATTTCTCAAAAGATCCCCAACAAAAACCAATAATATCCACTCGAAATAGTTCATAATTTAAAAAACAAATCCAATTTTCAAGTTTGAAGCTTAAGCTTCACTAATGACTGTCAATGAGTATTTTAGATATTCTTTTAACTTAGAAGGGGGTGAAAAAATAGCGCGGGAATGGGTTGAGAGAAAAAGATATATTCTTATATTTTTTTATAAGGTAAAAAGACATCTCTATATTTCTATTCAGATGTATTTTATTATTTAGTAATTTGGATCAATTCATATTTTTTTATAACTTTGGGGCTGGTTTTTAACATTCCATAATCGAAAATAGATTAACTAGCGCTAATTCTAAAAAGGGATTTAAAAATGTAAGAATTAAAACTTGGGGTTGAAATAATTTTAAAAAAAAAGTTGAAAAAGTTGAATATGACTACACATCTGAATATTAAGATGTGTATCAAGATCTGAATACTAAATGATTAAGACTGTTTATTTTTTTAGCATCTGAATATATAAAATTTATCTTTATTTGAAATTAATAAACCCAAAATTTAAATAAATTACTAATTAATCTAATATCCTATCAATAAAATATATGCATTTTAAAATATGGTAGTTAGTGGTGGTGATAATTATAGTTGTTGATGGTGATGTGGTGGTTAGTTGTGGTAGTTGAAGTAGATAATTTTGTTGTTGTGATTGAGAATGATGGTGGTGGGGGTAGTGGGGATTCTGGATGGTGGTTGTCGATAATGATGATGGTAGGCAGTGACAGCAATTAATAATGAATGTGGGTGATAGCATCTTAATGAAATTAAGTCCTTTGTTATAGATCTTAATCATATAGACTTATTCAGACCTATTAAGTGGTTGTGAAGTAAAAAAAATAAACACACCTAATTAATGATTAAGATCTGGATAATGAAGATTCAAACTTTAAAAACAAACACACTTAATTTCTGATATCTGAATGCTTAAAATTCAGACCTCCATCGAATGACGTATCGGATAGTATTATTATGTCTAATATATCTAGTACTACTGCGAATGATGATCCCAATAGGACATCCAGGCAATGTAATACTAATTAATAATGAACAAAATCCTTTCTTTAACCCAAAAAACAAATCACAAATGTTTTTAAACACCACAAATTGTAAATTTACTTTTGTTAATGCCTGTTCTATTTTTTAAATTTTTATTTGCAATGATAACGATTTATACATGTAATCTTTTCTTCCGAGATTTATATCTAATAAAATTGTGAAATAATGATAACCGCATTCATATTGATTCAACCACTCACTCTAATATTGCAGCATGCATTTACTTAGTAAATTAAGGTAAAGATTTACTCGCACATTGTCCTTATATCAGATCAAATCAATTTACCATACTAAAAGAAAGATTTATAAGGTTAAAATTAATTTTAGTTAAGCCTTAAGGTATATGAAGTCTAATATATATATATATATATATATATATATATATATATATATATTATTATAAAAGTACGAATAATTTATGCTAAATGTTATGTGACAAAAATATCCTTGAAATATTAAGGCGCTTTTATGCCCCTCAATATTAATTATTTCTCCAACATAAATTATTCCATATTGGACGAAATTGTAATAACTAGAATTTATATTCGATAGATACTAAGATTTATATTGTTCTATAAGGATATTTACTATTAGGATTCAATATTATTCATATGCTTATAAGACGTGTTCAGTGTCATAATCAAAAAGTTTGTACTATATTATTTATGGGGTTAGAAAGAAAAAATTGTGGCGATTGAATTTAAGGGAAAAAACAAAATCAGAACCAAGGAGTTGTTTAATCTTTGGTAATATTTTCACTTCCAGCAATATTTCAGTTCTTCCTTCTTTACTTACGGTTGTATTTGGTTGAGTTGGTTTTGGCTCTATGTATTTTATTTTTTTATCGGATGTATATGAATATAGACCTGTGAGATTACGTATAATGTGTTGGCAAGACTTTGTGCTTCTCTTCTATGTTGAAAGCGGGTAGGATTGAGATGTTCTAAATTTATTTATGTATATAAATATATATTGGGTGTATGTGAATATAAATATGTGCATAAATATATTGCTTTTTGTAAGTTTTATGTGCAGAACTTTAATTTGGAAAAGACGATTATTTGTTGAAAGACAACATGAAGACAAATTAATATGAGAAAGTATTGTCTGTAGTATATGAAGATGTAGGTTTTGTATTTATATTTGTGTCTTTGGTTCTTGAGAAATTTTTAGAGACACTTTTAATGGTATGAAGTTGACCATAATTTTTTATTACCAAAATCTTGTACTCGCATATTTGTTTGTTATGGGTTTAATTTCCTATCCAGAAGGCTTAACTACTATATGACCCCTTTTCTCGCTTAGAGCTATTATATATATCAGGGGCGACTCCGAGGAATCATGTTTTACCATGGCTCTTGAAAAGTACATTAAGTTAAACAGATTCAGATTTTTGTAAATAATAAGTAACAAATATTGACCCATGAAGTAGCTTTGTACAAGATGAGGGAACTCCATCATCTATTGTTTCTAATATCAAGTAAAAAATTATTCAACCTTAGCACTATTATTGAGGATAATAATTCTTAAATTATATTGGTAAATAGAAAGTTTGGTAGAGATCTAGCTACTTGGCTCATTAATTTTTCAATTTGATAATTGTACAACTTATATCTGAGTTAAAACTTATATTAGCAAATAATAAGATATAAATATTGTCAAAATAAATGTTTCCGAATTTATCTATCATTATTTTTATATTACTACTAAAAGCAATTTCGTCAGAATTTTATGGCCTGGAAAACTGAAGGTATTTCTTTAAAAGTAATCCGAAAAGCACATTTTATAATAAATAACGTTTTGAATACATCACATTACTTTTAATAATCCTAATTAAATAAAAACATATATATGAATTCATGCATCTCAAGTTGAATAGTTGTTTATTTTTATGGATAGTCAATATACTTAACTTTTAGGGTTAAGTAATGAAATAACAACGATAGAATATTCAGTAAATATGTTTAAATAATTGTCTTGGCCATATTTGTTGTATTTGGCAGAAGAGTAGGATTAGGACACATCATGTATGTCTTAAGGTATAAATAAATTATAATAGATCATTAGCAACTGATGACGTCAAGCTTGAGGGTCTTTGAGTCAAAGTGAAAGTGAAACTCCAATTGGTAATGTATCAATTTCATCAATTACTCGTCTTTTTTACCAATTTTAATATAATAACTTTGAAAATATATCTACTCGAAACAATTATTATCCTTTTATTATGCTAAAACTTCACTAATTGAGTTGGTTTGAATTATGTATTATATTCTCTATTTTTTTCTTCTTCTTTTTTTCTTTTAAGGAATTAATAATTGGACTTCATGCATATTTAATAACAAGTAGTTAACGCAACTGAAAGTTTATTACTTTTGGTATGTATTTAATATTTCGAATAAAAGATTTCGTGTATCGCACGTAAATAGAGCTATATATTGCTACAATATATATTTATTTATTTAAGGATCTAATTTCATACTGTGTACATATGCAATTGATAGTTTGTAGTTGTTAGTATACATTTCTCGTGCAACGCACGATCATAAAGGCTAGTCTCTATGATCTATATTATTATAAAAGCACGAATGTTAGGAAGCTAAATGTTGAGAGAAGAAAATATCCCTGACAAATTGATCGACATTTTTGCCCTTTAAAATTAATATTTTCATTTTGTAGCAATTTAGTGATGGGTATAAATATAATATTGGGTTAGGACTAAGTAGCATTTTTCTGTTGGGACTCAATCTATTCTAAAATATAAACTTTTCCTTCAAGAAACAATTCTATAATTGGATAAAAGACTCATTTATAACCATCCTAATCAGAATTTGATTTCTACTACCAAATACTAATTGCCTTTGAACTCTAAGAAATCAACCCCTTCAAACCAAAATAAAATAAGACAAAATATTTCTCCAAGCTATATTTATTACTCAATTTATAATCTAACCATAATAAGCACAAAACCTAATACATTTGGCTTAATCGTTATTTATTTATTTATTTATTTTTAAATTTTAAAATGACAATATTTTACTTCAATAAAATTAAATTATGAAAACTGAGATCAAACACCGCAGGAATATAACTACGTTTAATTCAATCTTTGATATTATTGTAATTACGATTAGTGTTTCTTTCGATCTTCTTATTATATATAAGTGAACAAATGAATCATAATATATAAAATTAATATTGGAGTGAAAGAAAGTCAAAAGAATCAAACAAGTATAATACATTGCAAATGATTCAAAACCAAATTTTGATGTATGAAATATATTTTACAAATCAAATTTTTGATTATACAGCTTTAGGACGTCATTTAAAACTTTGTGAACTATTTCTGAGAAAATATGAAATAAATATTTTAGAAAAATTCAATTGCTCTTCTCTGGCAATACTATCCAGTTTCTGCTATTTTGTTCAAACGTTTGTTGGTTTCTTTCAATGTATATCGCATGCATGCGTTCTGAAATTGATCTTTTTATATGTTATATAGAAATATTATTTCTAGACTATTATGAGGAGATTGTGTTCATTTTATTCTTTCTATAATACTATTTGTAACAACTATTTTTTATATCAAAAGGACAAAAAAAATGCCAACAATATAATAGAGTGGTGGTGCTAAATATTAGGAAGCAAAATTAGTTATTTGGGATGAAATACTTATGGGAAACCTTATATAAAATTCAACTTTTACCACAAAAAATGAATGATATCCTCTTAAATTTATCCGTAAATAATACATAGTCAAATATTTTCAAGTGTTGGATTATATTTGATGCAACATATTTTATTACATTGACTATTATATGTCACATTTTCAAAAGAAATATCAATATCGACAATAAGAGTTCCAATCATAACAAGCAGCCAAAGTAACACAAGGGAACAAACACAAAAATATTGTATATAAAGAAGTTTAAAGTAAGATACGATTATATTTTTTATGTCTATACTATTAATACATATATCACTTGCAGGTTCACATGATGATGTCGAATTATTTTAAATTCAAGTATAATGTAAGTGTAATAACATTTGAAGATTGTTACATTTTCTTTCACATCAACTGTTGCATTCATATATATAATATTTTAGGTAAACTTAATATATATATATATATATATATATATATATATATATAATATTTTAGGTAAATTTAATTTTTGGTTCCTTAATATCTATAAATAATTACTTGAGAATTTACGTGAAAAGTATGAAAGTCAAAATTTTAGTGATCAAAAATCAACGTGCAATTATTATCGTGCAACGCACGTTCATAGAAACTAGTATTTATAAAAGCATTAATATAATGTTGGGTTACCAAAATATCCTTAGGACATTAATTGACAAATAATACCATGTAGGGTAAAACTGATATTTTAAACTTTGCTTAACTACGATTTTTATGGACTTCTAATATTAATCAAATTCCAGTTTCTCAGCTATTTGAGATACTACATGTCCTACTAATCATTGAATTGCTATACTCATATACCGACTTGTGCACCCTTTAACCAAAAAAATTTGGATTCTTTTCAAAAATCCACCTGAATAAAACATAACTTACAGTATGACGCAGCGTTTTACAAGATGAGGGAAATAGAAAAGAATCTTTTTCTTCTAAAGATTAAAACATGACATGCATTATGATGCTCTGGAATTTTTTATTTCTAACTTAATTTTTCCTCTAAAATTAAGTTGATTCTTTAATAAGATTAATTATATTCTTATACAAAATATAATAATGAATATTGAAATTAAAATTTTTTAGTATTACCTTAAATTTTTGTCAATGCCATGAATGTTGTTTGTTGTTTATTACACAGTATATTCTCTCAAGAAGAGTGCCAAAAACTTTAAGTTAGTACCATATAATATGACACTAGTGTCTGTTGATTTTACGTGCAAGGACATTTTTTTATTTTTAGGTTGGAGATTTGAAACGTGAGCCGATAATAGAGTAGCAAATTCTAAGGTTATCAAAATTCTCACTACATAAGGATACCAAACTTTGATTATAAAAGAGCACGAAGGGTAAATGTTAATTACACTATTCTTAACATAATCTATACGATATTTTGGAAAAAAGAACAAAAATAGATTTCTAAATAATTCTACTTCCGAATTTAAAGAAATAAATCGATCAAATTTAAATAAATTGAATGCAGTATAAATTTGAATTTAATTTAGTCCCGCTTTTTCTAAATTTGACGAAGTATCTTCTCCTATTGAATAATGCTTGCAGGCTATATTATAGAATATTACGTGTCTTTCTTTTTGTGTTGATATCGATTTGGATGATGTCCTCGGACAACTGATTTGAGCGGTGCTTATATCATTGATATAAATTAAACTGTGTGATATTTATGTGTTGAATCGATTTCTTCCATTATCATATGGAAATTTTGCAGCAGATATAAGGTAGAATATTTCTCAACGTTTATAATTATTTTTTGCACTCTGAGTTCTCTCATGTTTTGATTTTAATTACTTTCAGGTGTACATAGTTACTTGGTATAATTTTTATTAGCACATTTAAACGCACTCCAAAATTCAAGTAGGATAACACTATTGGTGAGTCCGATATATGGGAATCCATGTTATTTTCTTTCCCATTAAATTTTTGAAAGCTTTGTGAACATAACACTATTGGTGAGTGTCCGAATATTTATCTCCATAACACACTAAATATTTATACATTATTAAAAAAATCAGGTTTTAGCGATAGACAAATTCTATAGCTTAATAAAAAAATTCATCGCTAATCTCATTTAGCGACGGATTAGTGACGGAACATCAAGAAATTCTACTAGCTACGAGTGTTTTAGCGACATATTAGCAACGGCATTCGTAGCTAATTCCAGTTTTTATTTGTAGTGATAACTTTCAGTGAGCAGTACACAAAAGTTATGGACATAAATTGCTCGGCTATTGGAGATACAGCGGGTCTAGGATTTAAACTTTGTGGGTCCAACCTTTAAGATTCTTAATTTGAAACGTAATATAATTTTAATTATGTATTCAAATACTCTTGTGTGCAATATTAATAAATTTCTTAGCATAAACGTACTCATGTCGTAATGCTACATCCACCCCTTATTGGAGATTTCATTTAAATTATGCGGGGTGGCCTTACTGCCATTCATCGCTCTCTGAGGCTAGAAGAACGTGAAAAATTTCTTGGTTCATTTTTGAGTCATGTGCTTCTTTTGTGCGCTAGCAAATGTTTGAAGAATACTAGGAAGAAAAACTCTGTGTTGAACACTTCAAATTCATTAGACCTCGCATAGAACTCTTTGATATTTAGCACCGCCATTATTTTTCATCTATTATATTGTATTTTTTAAAGAAAAGGGAGATTTTGGAATGTAACTGTAGACATATAAAATTCGTAAAATTAAATTCATAACTTAATTTGGACTATATTTTAAATTTAAGATATATTAGTCCAAATAAATTTATTGGGCTAATATAATTGGATTAATTATATAAGTCCGATATAGATGGACTTAATAAATTAGTCCAAGTCCATTGGGCTACAAGCGATGAGCCCACTCTATTAAGCCCAAAATGCCATCTTCCTAGAAGCCCAATTTGGTGCCACGTGTCAAATGACGTGGCACGCCAGGTCAAACGGAGGAGCCAATGAGGTCATGCCACGTGTCAAAATGACAAAGCACGCTAAGCCAAATTAAAAAGCCAATAAAACCGCGCCACGTGTGCAAGTAACATGTTCTGGCCAATCAAATGCGGCCTTGTCACACTTCAATTTGATTGATCGAAAAGAGTTTGTTATTATCATAACTCTTCTCTTTCCCACAACTATAAATAAGGGTCTTCATAACCCAGAAAGTGGACCAGAAGTTATAACAAAAAGCAAGAAAGAGCTCGTGGATCAAACGCTATAAATTCCTCCACAAGTTTTAGCTTCAAGCAATTAAGTTCAAGTTCAAGCTCAAGAACGAAGAAAAAATCAAGTTCAAGCTCAAGAACGAAGAACAAATCAAGTTAAAGCTCAAGAACGAAGAACAAATCAAGATTCAATGAGTACGAATTCAAATCAAAGTTCGTGCTAGTTGAATTCAAGATCATCGTTCGTGGCAACAATCAAAGTGTTCGCGACGGATAAATTAAATTTAAATTCAAGATCAAGCTCAAAGGCCCTTGAATTTATATTGAAAAAATAGAATCAGAGGAATCATAGAGATTGTGACACTCAAATTACTCGAAATCAAATACTACGATTGTTGTAATATTTTTTGGTCTTGATTTTATTTTCTCGACGCAAATTTATTATCTACAAATTCTGGTACACCCAGTGGGACAATCTCTACCTCTCATCTCTTCTTTTCAAAGTTCAAGAACAAGATCTAACAATTTGACCATAAAAGAACAACTTGCAAATTTGACCAAAGTACTTGAGAAGTTGACCAAGTATATGGAGGATCAAGATACTTGCCTCAAAAAGTTAGCAAGTGAGATCGACAGTGTCACGACCCCAAATTCCCTCCGTATGATGTCGTGATGGCACCTAGTCTCTAAGACTAGGTAAGCCTATCAATGCGGAATAATAATAATATCTGAAATAGATAAACTACAATTCAAACAATTTCAACTCCCAAAACCCGGTAGAAATAAGTCACAAGCTTCTAAGAATTTATTCTCAATGTCTCTATAAGTCAAGGTCTAAATAAAATATAAGGAAGCAACATAAAATGATAGAAGGGGACTCCGGAGTCTGCGGACGCTGGCAGATATACCTCGAAGTCTCCATGCGCAGGTAACTCACTGACGTCTAGGCTGGTAAAATGTACCTGGATCTGCACAAAAAGATGTGCAGAAGCGTAGTTATGAGTACACCACAGCGGTACCCAGTAAGTGCCAAGCCTAACCTCAGTAGAGTAGTGACGAGGTCAGGTGAGGCCCTACTGGAATAAAATAATGACATGGTAAAATGTTTATCAATGTAGTAAAATAAAATGACATTGGGAATGAATCAAATAGTGTGTCACATTTAATGACACCAAATAATTTCAAATAATATCTCGTGGAATCAAAATAGAATTTTACTCAACTTTATGAAAATCACAACAATTAATCAAAACCAATTATGGCCATAATTCAATATCAACAAGGGCACTACCGAGGTACCGCCTCGTAGTTCCAAATTATAAATAATTTCACAATATCTCATTTCCTTATATCACCGCGGGAGCCTTCACAATTTATTTAAAGACAATATTTTTTCCCGAAATAGCATTCCGCGTTTTATCCACCCTTATCACACCGCATGACTTCTAGTAGTCACCCCTACTAGCCACGCGTATCAAGCCACCCTTATCTCACCGCATGCGTTTCAACACCCAGACCTTATACCACCGCATGCGTATCAATATCACAATATATTATAATTTGCACCTCAAGTGCCTAATATTTTAATTTTTCACAAAAAAATCAACAACAATATTTTTCAATAATAAAGAGCTCACGGCTCATGCCAGAATAATCCAAAACAAAAATCTTACGAAAATATTCAAGAATAAATAATTCAGGAAACTAATATCTCAAATTTTTAATACGTTGCTTCACTATCAAAATTAAAAATGTCAAATACTTCATATTAATAATATTTAATTTAAAAAAAATCAACCTTCAAATAATGCACAGTATGAAAGAAACCAGGTTTCAATTAAACACGTAAAACAACTAGCAGGAAAAAGGCAAACAAATTTAAAATATATATCACAGATCAATGATAAAGAATATAACAAGATAAAATAATTTAATAAATGCGCAACAATGATCTACATAATTTAAAAATATAATCTTTCACATTTAGCCCATGTACATGACTTTCAACACATTTCAATAATCATATTAATATCAATTCTAGGGAAAAATTTTCCCACACAATGTTAGACAAGTCACTTACCTCGACTTGCTCCAATTTAATCAAGTATTATGCTTTTTCCTCGACTTTCCGCCTCCGATCGACTCGTATCTAGTCATAATTAATTCGATACAGTCAACAAAAATTATAGAAATCAATTTCATAAGAAAATATTACATCTTTTTCAATAAAATCTGAAATTAACTCAAAATTTGCCCGTGGGGCCCACATCTCGGAATCCGGCGAAAGTTACGACATATGAACGCCCATTCAACCACGAGTCTAACCATACCAAAATGACTAAATTTCGATAACGATTCGATCCTCAAATCCTCAAATCTATCGAGGAGGGTTTTCAAATTTTTCCCAACTTAAATCACCAATTAAATGTTAAAAACAGTGATGGATTCGGGTAATCTAACCAAGATTGAGTTAAGAACACTTACCCCAATGTTTTTCCTTGAAGATATATTAAAAATCGCATCTGCTCAAGCTCCAAGTTGTTAAAAATGGCGAATGGGACGAAGTCCCCCTGATTTTATATCTTACAGATCTGTCCAGGGTGACCTCGATCATGGGGTCCGATCCTGGACCTCGATCATGGGAGTCCGATCATGGGGAGTCCGATTAAGGGGAGTCTGATCATGGGGTCCGATCATGGTCCTCGATCATGGAACTCGGTCATGGCCTTCGATCATAGCTTCGATCATGGCTCTCGACCCTGGGTGTCGATCACAACCATCAATCCTGGCTATCGATCATGGCTTCAATCTTTATGGCCTTCGATCACTGGCCTTGGTCATAGCTCTCGATACTGGGCCTTCGATCAGTGGCCTTCGATCATGGATCTCGATCCTACCATCGATCATGGATCTCGAGCCTGCCTTCGATCATGGATCTCGATCCGCCATCGATCATGGATCTCGAGCCTGCCTTCGATCCTCAGGAAGTTCGATTTTGACAGCATTTCCAGCAGAAAATTGCAGCTGCTTTTGCAGCAGCTGTTTAAGTCCCATTTTTGATCTGTTAACCATCCGAAACTCACCCGAGGCCCTTGGGACCTCAACCCAATACACCAACAAGTCCAAAAACATCATACGAACTTATTTGAAACCTCAAATCACACCAAACAACACTAAAATCACGAATCACACATAGATTCAAGCCTAATGAACTTTGAAACTTTCAATTTCTACAAACAACATCGGAACCTACCAAATCAAGTCCGATTGACCTCAAATTTTGCACGCAAGTCATAAATAATATAACGGAGCTATGAAAATTTTCAGAATCGGATTTCGACCCCGATATCAAAAAGTCAACCTCTCTGTCAAACTTCCCAAAAATTCAACTTTCGGCATTTCAAGCCTAATTCCACTACGGACTTCCAAATAAAATTCCGATCATGCTCCTAAGTCCAAAATCACAATACGGAGATGTTGGAATCATCAAAATTCTATTCCGGGGTCATTTGCACATAATTCGACATCCGGTCACTATTTAAACTTAAACTTTAAATTTTTCATCAAAATTTCATATCTCGGGCTAAGGACCTCGGAATTTGATTCTGGGCATACGCCCAAGTCCCAATTCACGATACGGACCTATCGGAACTATCAAAACACTGATCTGAGTCTGTTTACTCAAAATATTGACCAAAGTCAACTCTATTGTGTTTTAAACATCTAATTCACATTTTAATCTATTTTTCACCTGAAAACTTTCCGAAAAACTTTTACGGACTGCACACGCAAGTTGAGTAATGGTAAATAGTGCTTAGATCACATAATTAATCATTAAATTTAAAGATGACATTTTGGTTCATCACATTCTCCACCTCTAAAACAAACGTTCGTCCTCGAACGGAGTTAGAAAAAGTACCTGAGCTGGTAAATAAGTGTGGATAACAACTGCGTATATCATGCTCGGCCTCCCAAGTCGCCTCCTCGACCGGATGACCCCTCCACTGAACCTTCACGGAAGCAATGTTCTTTGACCTCAGCTTTCGAACCTGCCTATCTAAAATAGCCACTGGTTCCTAAACATAAGATAGATCCTTGTCCAACTGAACCGAACTGAAGTCTAACACATGAGACGGATCGCCATGATATTTCCGAAGCATAGAAACATGGAATACCGGATGAACCGCTGAAAGACTAGGTGGTAGTGCAAGTCTGTAAGCCACCTCTCCAACTCTCTCAAGAATCTCAAAAGGCCCAATATACCTAGGGCTCAACTTGCCCTTCTTCCCGAACCTCATCACACCCTTCATAGGCGAAACTCGGAGCAATACCCGCTCACCAACCATGAATGCAACATCACGAACCTTCCGATCCGCATAGCTCTTCTGTCTAGATTAGGCTGTACGAAGTCGATCCTGAATCAACTTAACCTTTTCCAAGGCATCCTGAACCAAGTTTGTACCCAAAAGTCTAGCCTCTCCTGGTTCAAATCAACCCACTGGAGACCGGCACTGCCTACCATACAAGGCCTCATACAGAGCCATCTGAATGCTTGACTGGTAACTGTTGTTGTAAGCAAACTCCGCAAGTGGTAAGAACTGATCCCAAGCACCCCCGAAATCTATCACACACGCACAAAGCATATCCTCCAGTATCTGAATAGTGCGTTCGGACTGCTCGTCCGTCTGAGGGTGAAATACTGTACTCAACTCTACCCGAGTACCCAACTCACGCTGTACTGCCCTCCAAAACTGTGAGGTAAACTGTGTATCCCGGTCAGAGATGATAGATACTGGTACACTGTGAAGTCTGACAATCTCGCAAATATATACTTGAGCCAGTTGCTCTGAAGAGTAAGTAGTAATCATAGGAATGAAATGAGCTGATTTGGTCAGCCTATCTACAATCACCCAAATTGCATCAAACTTCCGCTGAGTCCGTGGGAACCCAACAACGAAATTCATAGTGATCCGCTCCCATTTCATTCTAGAATCTCTAACTTCTGAAGTAATCCACCCGGTCGTTGATGCTCATATTTCACTTGTTGACAATTTAGACACCGAGATACATACCCCACTATGTCTTTTTTTATCCGCCTCCACCAATAGTGTTGTCTCAAGTCCTGATACATCTTTGCAGCACCCGGATGAATGGAGTACCGCGAACTGTGAGCCTCCTGGAGAATCAACTCACGCAAGCCATCCACATTAGGCACACATAGCCTGCCCTGCATCCGTAATACATCGTCATCTCCAATAGTGACTTCCTTGGCATCACCGTGCTGAACTATATCCTTAAGGACAAGCAGATGGGGGTCATCATATTGGCGTTCCCTGATACGATCATAAAGAGAAGACTGAGAAATCACGCAAGCTAAAACTCGGCTCGGCTCGGAAACATCCAATCTAACAAATTGGTTGGCCAAGGACTGAACATCCAAGGCCAAAGGCCTCTCTGCTACTGGTAAATATGCTAAGTTGCCCAAACTTTCCGCCTTACGACTCAAGGCATTGGCCACCACATTGGCCTTCCCAGGATGATAGAGAATGGTGATATCATAATCCTTAAGCAACTCCAACCACCTCCGCTGCCTCAAATTAAGATCCTTCTGTTTAAACAGATGTTGTAGACTCCGGTGATCGGTGTAAATCTCACAATGGACACCGTATAAATAATGCCGCCAAATTTTTAAGGCATGAACAATAGCTGCTAACTCCAGGTCATGTACAGGATAATTTTTCTCATGCACCTTTAACTGTCTGGACGCGTAGGCAATCACCCTACTGTCTTGCATCAACACTGCGCCGAGACCAATACGCGACGCGTCACAATACACAGTATAAGATCCTGTACCTGTAGGTAATACCAATACTGGGGCTGTAGTCAAAGTTGTCTTGAGCTTTTGGAAGCTCTACTCACATTCCTCGGTCCACCTGAACGGAGCACCCTTCTGGGTCAATTAGGTCATAGATGCAGCAATAGAAGAGAAACCCTTTACAAATCGGCGATAATACCCAGACAAACCAAGGAAACTCCGGATTTCCGTAACTGAGGACAGTCTGGACCAACTATGCACTGCTTCAATCTTCTTTGGATCTACCTTGATCCCCTCGTACGAAACTATATGACCCAAAAATCCCACTAAATCAAGCCAGAATTCATACTTTGAAAATTTTGCATATAACTTCCTTTCTCTCAAAATCTGAAGCACAGTCCTAAGGTGTTGTTCATGATCTTCCCGACTCCGGGAATACACCAGAATGTCGTCAATAAACACAATGACTAAGGAATCAAGATAAGGTTGAAATACACTATTCATTAAGTGCATAAATGCTATTGGGGCGTTGGTCAGCCCAAAAGATATCACAAGGAACTCGTAATGACCGTACCGAGTCCTGAAAGTAGTCTTTGGAATATCTGGCTCCCGAATCTTCAACTGATGATATCCTGAACGCAAGTCAATTTTAGATAATACCTTAGCACCCTGAAGCCGATCAAATAAATCATCAATACGTGGCAATGGATACATGTTCTTCACAGTAACCTTGTTCAACTAGCGATAATCAATACACATCCGCATAGAACCATCCTTCTTCTTTACAAATAAGACAGGAGCACCCCACGGCGATACACTAGGCCAAATGAAACCCTTATTAAGCAATTCCTATAACTGTTCTTTTAATTCTTTCAACTCTGTTGGGGCCATATGGTATGGTGGAATAGAAATGGGCTGAGTACCCGGTAATAAATCAATACCAAAATCAATATCCCTGTCAGGTGGCATACCCGGAAGATCTGCTGGAAATACATCAGGAAAATCCCTTACTACAAGAACTGACTCTACAGTAGGAGTATCAATACTAACATCTCCCACATAGGCCAGATACGCATCACACCCCTTCTTAACCATTCGTTGAGCTTTAAGAAATGAAACAACCCTGCTAGGAACATGATCTGGGGTACCTCTACACTCTAGCTGTGGTAGACCCGGCATAGCCAATGTCACCGTCTTGGCATAACAGTCAAGAATAGTATGATAGGGCGACAACTAGTCCATGCCCAAAATAATATCGAAATCCACCATACTGAGCAATAATAAATCAGCTCTGGTCTCAAAACCACTGATAACAATTAAACACGACCGATACACATGGTCCACAATAATGGATTCACCCACGGGTGTAGATACATAAATAGAAGAACTCAAGTAATCACGTGATACGCCCAAATACGGGGCAAAATAAGACGACACATAAGAATAAGTGGAGCCTGGATCAAATAAAACTGATGCATCTCTATGACAGACCAAAATAATATTGATAACAGAATTCGGATGCAACGACATCTGTCCTAGCAGGAAGGGCATAATATCTGGCCTGGCATCCTCCTCTAAGGCGACCTCTACCTTCTCGACCTCCACCTCTAGCTGGTGTGCAGGTGGAGTGGCAACTGGTGCAGTAAACACGGCCTGAGAAGCCTGAGGACCCTGTGGAATAGGTGGGGCCTGAGAAATTTGTGGAGGTGCACCCCTCCTAAATCTGGGACAATCTCTCATAATATGACGAGTGTCACCACACTCAAAATAAGACCTCAGAGGACGTGGCTGTTGGGACTAGCTCGAGCCTGATCGACTGGACTGTCCGTTGAAAGCACCCCGTACATGAGGTATAGAAGACACTGGTGGTGCATAATATGGAACCTGAGGTCTGGGAGTAGTCGGAATACCACTGGAAGCTAGAAGTGCTGAATGAATAGGATGGCTCACATAACCTCTACCATGACGGGCTGCAACTGGGGCACGAGAATTATTATATGTTCCAGAATCTCGGGGTCTCTTAGCTTCCCTCTCTTCCCTCTCCCGAGTCCGCATACCTTCCAATCTTCTAGCAATTGACACCACCTATTAGTATGTAATGTCCATCTCTATCTCTCAGGCCATACTGTATCTGATACTAGGGTGAAGACCCTCAATAAATCTGCGAACCCGCTCTCGAACAGTAGCAACTAAGGTTGGTGCATGCCTAGCCAGATCACTGAATCAGACCGCATACTCTAACACAGTCATAGAACCCTGGCGCAACTGCTCAAACTCTGCACGCCATGCATCCTTAAGACTCTGAGGAACATACTCCCTTAAGAACATATCCGAAAATTAAGTCCAAGTGAGTGAAGATGCCTCAGCGGGACTATCCAACTCATATGCCTGCCACCACTGGTAGGCTGCTCCTCTAAACTGGAATGCAGTGAAAGAAACCCCACTGGAATCCATAATACCCATAGTACGAAGGATGCGGTGACATTCCTCCAGAAAACCCTGAGCATCCTCTGAAGGTAAACCGCTGAAAGTGGGAGGGTGGTACTTCTTATACCTCTCGAGCCTGAGTTGCTCCCCCTTTGAAACTGCTGTCCTAATATCAGGCCGAACTAGGACAACTGATTGCACTGGTATAACCTCTGGGGCATGGTCAACTTGGGCACGTGGCTCTGGATTACGGGCGGCGGGAGTCTGCGCTCCCCCCTAGCCTGAGATGTGGCAGGAGCAAGTGGAATTAATCCTGCCTGAGCTAAAGTGCCAAACATGCTCAAAATCTGGGCAAGAGTCTCCTGAAGTGCAAGAGTAGTAACATGCGTCTCAGGTGCCTGCTCTCCAACTGCAGCTACTGGTGGCTCTGGTGCAGCCGTTCGTGCAGGTGCTCTGGCTGCACCACGTGGTCTTCGTCGGCCTCTGGCTCGGCCTCTGCCCCGACCCCGGTCTCTTGTGGCTTCAATAGGGGGAGCGAGTGTCTGATCATCAGATCTAGTTGTGCGTGTCCTCACCATCTATGAGAGAATAGAAAGACAATTGTTTAGAACTTTGAAATCAACAAAGGCGCACGATAAGGAATCAAAGAAGTGAATATTTCCTAACAGTTCCATAGCCTCTCGAAGATAAGTACAGACGTCTCTGTACCAATCCGCAAGACTCTACTAAACCTATTTGTGACTCATAACACCTATGAACCTAGTGCTCTAATACCAACTTGTCACGATCCCAAATTCCCTCTGTAGGATGTCGTGATGGCACCTAGTCTCTAAGACTAGGTAAGCCTATCAATGCGGAATAATAATAATAATATCTGAAAGAGATAAACTACAATTCAAACAATTTCAACTCCCAAAACCCGGTAGAAATAAGTCACAAGCTTCTAAGAATTTATTCTCAATGTCTCTATAAGTCAAGGTCTAAATAAAATATAAGGAAGCAACATAAAATGATAGAAGGGGACTCCGGAGTCTGCGGACGCTGGCAGATATACCTCGAAGTCTCCGTGCGCAGGTAACTCACTGACGTCTAGGCTGGTAAAATGTACCTGGATCTGCACAAAAAGATGTGCAGAAGCGTAGTATGAGTACACCACAGCAGTACCCAGTAAGTGCCAAGCCTAACCTCGGTAGAGTAGTGACGAGGTCAGGTGAGGCCCTACTGGAATATAATAATGGCATGGTAAAATATTTATCAATGTAGTAAAATAAAATGACATTGAAAATGAATCAAATAGTATGTCACATTTAATGACACCAAATAATTGCAAATAATATCTCGTGGAATCAAAACAGAATTTCCTTCAACTTTATGAAAATCACAACAATTAATCAAAAGCAACTATGGCCATAAATCAATATCAACAAGGGCACTACCGAGGTACCGCCTTGTAGTCCCAAATTATAAATAATTTCACAATATCTCATTTCCTTATATCACCGCAGGAGCCTTCACAATTTAATTAAAGACAATATTTTTTCCCCAAATAGCATCCCGCGTTTTAGCCACCCTTATCACACCGCATGACTTCTAGTAGTCACCCCTACTAGCCACGCGTATCAAGCCACCCTTATCTCACTGCATGCATTTCAACACCCAGACCTTATACCACCGCATGTGTATCAATATCATAATATATCACAATTTGTACCTCAAGTGCCCAATATTTCAATTTTCCACAAAAAAATCAACAACAATATTTTTCAATAATAAAGAGCTCATGGCTCATGCCAGAATAATCCAAAAAAAAATCTTATGAAAATATTCAAGAATAAATAATTCAGAAAAATAATATTTCAAATTTTTAATATGTTGCTTCACTATCAAAATTAAAAATGTCAAATACTTCATATTAATAATATTTAATTTAAAGAAAATCAACCTTCAAATAATACACAGTATGAAAGAAATCAAGTTTTAATTAAACAGGTAAAACAACTAGCAGGAAAAAGGCAAAAAAATTTAAAATATATATCACAGATCAATGATAAAGAATATAACAAGATAAAATAATTTAATAAATGCGCAATAATAATCTACACAATTTAAAAATATAATCCTTCACATTTAGCCCGTGTACACACTCGTCACCTCGTGTACACGACTTTCAACATATTTCAATAATCACATTAATATCAATTCTAGGGAAAATTTTCCCCACACAAGGTTAGACAAATCACTTACCTCGACTTGCTCAAATTTAATCAAGTAATATATTTTTTTCTCGATTTTCCGACTCCGATCGACTCGTATCTAGTCATAATTAATTCGATACAGTCAACAAAAATTATAGAAATCAATTTCATAAGAAAATATTACATCTTTTTCAATAAAATCCAAAATTAACTCAAACTTTATCTGTGAGGCCCGCATCTCGGAATCCGGCGAAAGTTACGAAATATGAACGCCCATTCAACCACGAGTCTAACCATACCAAAATGACTAAATTCCGATAACGATTCGACCCTCAAATCCTCAAATCTACCCAAGAGGGTTTCAAATTTTTCCCAACTTAAATCACTAATTAAATGTTTAAAATAGTGATGGATTTGGGTAATCTAACCAAGATTGAGTTAAGAACACTTACCCCAATGTTTTTTCTTGAAGATATATCAAAAATCGCCTCTGCTCAAGCTCCAAGTTGTTAAAAATGGCGAATGGGACGAAGCCCCCCTGATTTTATATCTTACAGATCTGTCCAGGGTAACCTCGATCATGGGGTCCGATCCTGGACCTCGATCATGGGAGTCCGATCAAGGGGAGTCCGATCATGGGGTCCGATCATGGTCCTCGATCATGGACCTCGGTCATGGCCTTCGATCATAGCTTCGATCATGGCTCTCGACCCTGGGGCTCGATCACAGCCATCAATCCTGGCTATCGATCATGGCTTCGATCTTTATGGCCTTCGATCACTGGTCTTGGTCATAGTTCTCGATCCTGGGCCTTCGATCAGTGGCCTTCGATCATGGATCTTGAGCTTGCCTTCGATCATGGATCTCGATCCTGCCATCGATCATGGATCTCGAGCCTGCCTTCGATCCTCAGGAAGTTTGATTTTGACAGCATTTCCAACAAAAAATTGCAGCAGCTGTTTAAGTCCCATTTTTGATCCGTTAACCATCCGAAACTCACCCGAGGCCTTCGGGACCTCAACCCAATACACCAACAAGTCCTAAAACATCATACGAACTTATTTGAAACCTCAAATCACATCAAACAATGCTAAAATCACGAATCACACATAGATTCAAGCCTAATGAAGTTTGAAACTTTCAATTTCTACAAACAACATCGGAACCTATCAAATCAAGTCCGATTGACCTCAAATTTTGCATGCAAGTCATAAATGACATAACTGAGCTATGACAATTTTCAGAATCGGATTTCGACCCCGATATCAAAAAGTCAACCCTTCTGTCAAACTTATCAAAAATTCAACTTTCGGCATCTCAAGCCTAATTCCACTACGGACTTCCAAATAAAATTCCGATCATGCTCCTAAGTCCAAAATCACCATACAGAGCTGTTGGAATCATCAAAATTCTATTCCGGGGTCATTTGCATATAATTCGACATCCCGTCACTATTTGAACTTAAACTTTAAATTTTTCATCAAAATTCCATATCTCGGGCTAGGGACCTCGGAATTTGATTTCGGGCATACGCCCAATTCCTAATTCACGATACGGACCTACCGAAATTTTCAAAATACTGATCCGAGTCTGTTTACTCAAAATGTTGACCAAAGTCAACTCAATTGTGTTTTAAACATCTAATTCGCATTATAATCTATTTTTCACTTGAAAACTTTCCGAAAAATTTTTATGGACTGCACACGCAAGTCGAGTAATGGTAAATAGTGCTTAGATCACATAATTAATCATTAAATTTAAAGATGATATTTTGGATCATCACAGATAGATTAGCAGAAGCAAAATCAATTCAAGCACATGTGGAGCTTTCCGAAGATAAAGAAGAGGGAGAATCCTCTGCGAGGAAAATGGTCGTGGTTAAAGAGATCCAAGTTTCTTCAGAATGGCTAATTCATGTTGATCAATTAAAGGACTTTATCATGGGGACAATTGAAGATAAAAGTGATCCTTCGATTGAATCTTCCCTCGCATATGCAAATTCATACACACAAAAGATTGATAACTTGAAGATGCCTACTGGATATCAACCTCCAAATCTTCAACAATTTGATGAAAATGAAATTCCACCCAACATGTGGCGCATTTCGTCAAGACATGCAACAACGCTGGGACTTGTGGTGATCATCTTGTCAAACAGTTTGTTCGTTCTCTCAAAGGTAATGCATTCAATTGGTACACAGATCTCGAACCTGGTTCTATCGATAGTTGGGAACAGTTGGAGCAAGAGTTTCTCAATCGTTTCTATAGCACAAGACACATCGTAAGCATGATCGAACTTACAAACACTCATCAAGGAAATGATGAGCTAGTTATTGACTTCATCAACCGCTGGAGGTGCTTAAGACTCAATTGCAAAGATCACCTTAGCAAAACTTCTGGCATCAAAATGTGCATTCAAGGCATGCATTGGAGTCTGCGCTATATCTTACAAGGCATAAAGCCCAAAACATTTGAAGAACTAGCAACTCGTGCACATGATATGGAATTGAGTATGGCTACAAGTGGAGATCAAAGGCTTCCTGGCTTTGAGCCTCTTGATGAAATAGAAACAAACGATGCTGAGAATGGGGGCAAGTATTCTTCCGAAGATGAAACTAAAGAGTCCATGCATGTTGCAATGCTCCTTGACGCATGAGCCTAAACTGTAAGTCGTAACGATCCTTAACGCATGAGCCTAAACTGCAAGTTATAATGCTCCTCAACGCACGAGCCTAAATTACAAGTTATAATTCTTCTTAGTACATGAGTATATATTGTATGTCACGAAACTCCCCAATTTTGAACTAAATCTTTAAGGCGTAAAGCTATTCGAATTCGAGCAAAGTCTTCAAGTTGTAAAGCTTTTCCAATTTGGGGAAAGTATTCAAGTTGCAAAGCTCTTCAAATACGAGCAAAGACTCATGTCGAAAACTCTTCAAAATCGAGCAAGGACTTCAAATCTCAAAGTTTTTCAAATTCGAGACAAATTTCAAGACGTAAAGCTCTTCAAATTCGGCAAAGTCTTCAAGTTGTAAAGCTCTTCAAATTCGAGCAAAGTGTTCAAGTTTCAAAGCTCTTCAAATTCGAGCAAAATCTTCAAGTTGTAAAGCTTTTCGAATTTGGGGAAAGTGCTCAAGTCATAAAGCTCTTCAAATATGAGCAAAGACTCATTTTGAAAGCTCTTCAAACCAAGGACTTCAAATCGCAAAGTTTTTCAAATTCGAGACAAACTTCAAGACGTAAAGCTCTTCAAATTCGGCCAAGTCTTCAAGTTGTAAAGCTCTTCAAATTTGAGCAAAGTGTTCAAGTTGCAAAGCTCTTCAAATTCGAGCAAAATTTTCAAGTTGTAAAGCTCCTCAAAATACAAGCTTAAATTGCAAGTCGCTACGCTCCTTAACGCAAGATCATAAACTGCATGTTACTCCTGGCTCACAAGAGTTGAAAATCTCGAAAGAGGCGTCCTAGGCAAAAGTTAGGAAATATAAAAAAAAAATGTCCGCTAGGTCAAAAACCTCGAAAGAGGCGACCTAAGGAATAGTAAGGACATAAAAAAAATCCACTTATTCTGAACTACGACACGACTTGATCCTCTTCAACGAGGTACATAGGCAGCTTAGAGTTTCTTTCTAAGTTCAGTCGCATAAGTTTAAAAGATACATATTTCCCCAATTGTTGTCTGAGTGAAGTATGAAGGAATGTAAAATCAACCTGAAATACTATTCTTCTGTTGAACTTTGAATCTCATTTGATTTAAAGGGGGCAACCCCCCCTCCATAGTAAATTGGTATCTTCAATGAGAGGACTTTAGGAGGATGCCAAGTATTTTCATTGAAGTCTGGGGATTCGCTATGTCTTCATGTTGGCCAAACATTCATGTTTGTTGGTCTTCAAGTCCACCGTCCTTCAAGTTGAAGTCTGCAAGTCTGCTAGTTTTTAAGTTGAAGTATTCAAGCCCTCCAAGTCTTCAAGTCTGTCGGTCTTCAAGTTGAAGTCCTCAAATTTGCCAGTCTTCAAATTAAATTATTTAAGTCCTCCAAATCTTCAAGTTGAAATTTTCAAGGCTGCTAATTTTTCAAGTTGAAGTTTAAAAGTCCATCCCTCTTCGAGTTGTAGCGTCAAAGTCCGCCAAATCTTCAAGTTTGTCAAATCTTCAAGTTTTTCGGTTTTAAAATTGAAGTCTGAAAAGTCCGCCAACTCTTCAAAGTTCGTCAAGTGTTCAAGTTGAAGTCGCCAAGTCCACCAAGCCTTCAAGTTGAAGCTTTCTAATTTTTCAATCTTAAGGTAGACAGCTAGTCCCTTGGCACCTTAAGTTGGCCTCTTCGCGGGTTTGTCCTTGAAAGGAACTATAATTTTTCAATCTTAAGGTCGACATTTAAGTCCCTTTGCAACTTAAGTTGGTCTCATCACGGATTTGATCCTTCTATATGCTGTTGAGGATTTGTCCATCATAGGTTGCCCTGCATTTGTCCTTCTATATGTTATTGCGGATTGATCATTCTATATGTTGTTGAAAATTTGTTCTTCTATATGTGGCCTAGTTGTGTCCTTGTATGTGCCTGAACCTTTGTGCTCCAAGATTAACTCTCTCTGATTTTTGGGCGGGGATGAGTATCTATCTCTTCACACTCTAAGATCACCGTCTTCATGCGCGAAGCTTGTCCTCTTCTTCTGGGCCTACAAAAAAAAAATGAAGAATGAAAAGGACAGTGAAAAATACATAGAAGAAAAATTACCTTGGGATTGCCTCGTACTCGTGAAAACACAAAGCCAAGGCAGCTTGTAGATGCTACAATTCAATGCTTAATAAACACATGGGCATGGAGTTTATATAGATCTCCTAAGCAGCTAATTGGGAGGTGAGATTTCAATGTGGGATCGCCGAAATCAAGTAACCAAAAGGATTTGGAATTGCTAAGGCAACAAAAATTAGTTGTGTTGGACATGGACTCGAAGTATAGTCTTCAATATCAAATATTTATAGTTTCTGTCCTAAAGAGATTTGGATAGTGATGGTGTAGCGATACAGGTGGTTTGGGATTGAACTACGTGGAAAACTCATCTCAAGGCTGATTAACTTGCATATTCTATAGACTGAGTTGAATTTTCGATTCTCGCTTCTCATGTACTGGACTTATACTACACATAAAACAGTAATGATTCTCAATTAAGTGAGATTTGTTTTACCAAAGTCAAAATGGAACATTAGAGAGCAATTACAATGTTCAACGTGAATGAAATTTAGAACATTGGTGTTTCAAGCTTTGGAGTTATCATTATTACTTTTAAGGAAGACTGGCCAAGTTTTACGTGAAAAGAAAGAGAAAAGGATGTTGCTTCATAGTACTTCAAGCCTAGTCTTAAAGCTTATACCTTGACAAGTTTTGAAGTAGAGGGCATTTGTAGACATATAAAATTCGTAAAATTAAATTCATAACTTAATTTGGACTATATTTTAAATTTAAGATATATTAGTCCAAATAAATTTATTGGGCTAATATAATTGGATTAATTATATAAGTCTGATATAGATGGACTTAATAAATTAGTTCAAGTTCATTGGGCTACAAGCGATGAGCCCACTCTATTAAGCCCAAGATGCCATCTTCCTAGATGCCCAATTTGGTGCCACGTGTCAAATGACGTGGCACGCCAAATCAAACGGAGGAGCCAATGAGGTCATGCCACGTGTCAAAATGACAAAGCACGCCAAGCTAAATTAAAAAGCCAATGAACCACGTGTGCAAGTGATATGTTCTGGCCAATCAAATGCGGCCTTATCATACTTCAATTTGATTGATCGGAAAGAGTTTGTTATTATCATAACTCTTCTCTCTCCCACAACTATAAATAAGGGTCTTCATAACCCAGAAAGGGGACCAGAAGTTATAACAAAAAATAAGAAAGAGCTCGTGGATCAAACGCTGCAAATTCTTCCACAAGTTTCTAGCTTCAAGCAATCAAGTTCAAGTTCAAGAAATCAAGTTCAAGCTCAAGAACGAAGAACAAATCAAGTTCAAGCTCAAGAACGAAGAATAAATCAAGATTCAATGAGTACGAATTCAAATCAAAGTTCGTGCTAATTGAATTTAAGATCATCGTTCGTGGCAACAATCAAAGTGTTCCCGACGGATAAATTAAATTCAAATTCAAGATCAAGCTCAAAGGCCCTTGAATTTATATTGGAAAAGTAGAATTAGAGGAATCATAGAGATTGAAACACTCAAATTACTCGAAATCAAATACTACGATTGTTGCAATATTTTTCGGTCTTGATTTTATTTTCTCAACGCAATTTATTGTCTACAAATTCTTTATATGTCTACAATAACATAAATTATCATGATATTTATTAGATACCACATTCCTAGCTAATATTGTTATCAAGTTGATATCTTAGATAAAAAAACCCATATGTTCAAGACTTCATCACATATATTTCTTTTTGGAGACCTATGGAAGAATCTAATACACTCCTTTCTTTTCGTGTCCCTTCTTTTTAAGTATGAGATAATCTTTATTGTAGTATCCTTTTTTTCATTTCTAAAAGAGTATTATTATCTGCTATTCTTTGCCTCTCTCTCTCTCTGTCGGTAGAGACTACACAGCTCAAAAGAACATTTTTGCAACTTATGGGGCTTTATAGCTGTTTGATCAAGCTAAAGTTTATTTTTTTCCAAAGTTAGGGTATTTGGTCAATCTTTTAGAAGGAAAAATATATTTTGAATAGAAGTAGAAACGACTTTTGAGAATACGAAAAATTAGCTTCTTCCAAAAAATACTTTTTGAAAAGTAAAAATACTTTTTTGAAAAATATTTTTGAGAAAATGCGCGTAAAAATATTTTTAAAAGTTTGGTCAAACATTAATTGGTGTTTAAAGTGCTTTATACATTAATTAATCAAACATAAATTGTTTCTCATCAAAAATATTTTTTTAAAAAATATTTTTTTAAAAAAATTACTTTTCAAAATAAACGTGTTTGGGAAGTATGACCAAACAATGTCATTTGACTAAATAATGTAGTTACCTTAGAATGCAGCAAAGCATCTCCTGTACATCGACAGATAGTACCACATAAATGTGAGATGGATACGTTCCACTAAATTTCTTCTCTTCTTTATCTGCTGCTAACGTAGACTTTTCTCATTAATTTTCTGGAACTTCTATTTTATTAATTAAAAATAGAACTCAACTTATTCCCCATATTCGACGACTTAGAGAAGACTATTTATTTGACTACATGCTCACAGGGATTGCAATTCGCGCAGATTTTTTATTTTTAATTCTTCTCACTCTTTTTATTTATACAAAAACGAAGTTCAAGTAACTCCATATTCCTTTTCCTTTGGCGTCAGTTCCCTAAACAACTAAACGCGAGAGATTCAAAAGCTCAAGAGTAGGGAGAAAAAAAGAAGTACAATGAACATAGTGATTTTATGATTCAATGTTTTGACATTTCTATCCTTCGAATTAATTTTAACTATTACTTCAATGTCTTATTTACTCAACTTTCTTTTCATCTTGAACGGTGACAATTCTTTGATAGTGGCACTATTAATCTTAAATAATACTACGGTAATTTTGGTCCCCCAAATTAAAATAAGTTCTATTTTTATTAATTTTAACTTTTAAGAGATAATTGCATTTTTTGTCCCTCAGTTATTGGTAAATTTTAATTGTGATCCTTGCATATATGATTAAGCACATATGACCTTCAGTTAACTGTAATTTGCACTTTTGATCCTTATGCTTGAGCATTTTAAGAAAAAATTAATGAATTATTAAAAGTTAAATTTTTTAATTACCCACATGTTATATTAATTTGTATTGTTACTTCATATTTTGAAGATAATTAGTTCCCAAAATAAATAAATAAATATATATATATATATATATATATATACACACATACACACACATACATACATATATACATACATACTTACTTACTTACTTACTTACTTACTTACTTACTTACATGCACACATAATTATAAAGGGAACAAAACCATACATTTGAATTAACTAAGGGCCGATTAGAGAGGAGTTATTCATGTATTAAAACTAGGATAACTTTATACATTGTTTAGTTAAAAGAAGGGGGGAAAATAATCTCCACATAGAAGCTAGCATAAGTTATACATTGTTTGGTTGTTTTTTCATCTATTTCACATAAAATGTAGCATTGCTAATACAATGTTTGGTTCATATTTTTCTTTTCCGCATAACTAATACATGTATAAGTTATGAGGGAATCTATGTATTATTTATGCAGGGTAGAAGGTAGAATAACTTATACATGTATTAGTAATGCTTGTATTAAAACACAAAATGACAAGAATACCCTTTATTCAAACTTGTATTTTTTTGTTTAAAAATATATATTTAAACTATACTAAAATCTTTAATAAAATAAAGTAAGCTAATAATAAATAACACTCACATTACATTTATATTACTAATCCTTATAAAACTACCACATAACTAATCTTCGCATAACTAATCCATGCATAACTAATCCCAACATAACTCAACCTTGCATAATTTATCCATGCATAACTAATACATGCATGCATAACTAATCCCTACATTACTTATTCCTGCATAACTAATACATACATAATTAACATCTGCATAACTAATACATGTATAACTAATACCTGCATAACTCTAACCGACAACCAAATGACCCCTAAAGGGATAATACATAAGTTGCACCCTGAATTTATCCCCAAAAGTCAATTTCCAATTCAACCTTTACGGGTGTTCCTTTTCCATCCTATACTTGTCCAAAATGAATTTAATACCTCACTGAGACATATACAACCAGTCGCTGAATTTAATACCTCACTGAGACATATACAACCAGTCGCATGGTGGAATGTGTTGCACACTCTCCCTATGTCTTGGCCACGTATTATCCCAACAGATTCAATTTGATTTTATCTTTTCTTTTTTAACAATTTTTTAAATTTTTACTCTTTTTCTTATTTCTCTTTTTTAAATTTGCATCTCCTTCCTTATATTTGTTATGAAAAACTTTTCTCTTGGACTCCCTTCGTACAGTGCAATCCTTCACCCCAATTGTAAAATTTAGATTTAGATAAATTAGTTTTCAAGTTAATTGAGATTTTTGACATTGTAATATGATGAGCTAAAAATACAATACAAAATTATGCTCGCTAGTCGAATATAGTATAGAAAATATCGTATCCACAGGGATTGGATTTAAACAGTATTTTCGTAGCTTCTAGTTTTAATTGCTATCCAAGATGATCAACAATTTAGAGTTGTGTGATTTAAAACTAAAATTCTAAACTATTGGCTAATGACAATCGCAACAAGAGTAAGCAAAAAGATATCAAAAGGAAAAAATAGGGGTTTATTAGATATGTGTAAGATACTTGTTTGGGAATTAACTCTAGTTACTTCACTTCTATGGTTCAAATGAGTCTCTCGAATTCACTCTATTATGTTCAAACATTCAGTAGAAACTCCTCTCTCGATTAAGTCTCAACCTTACGATATGAACTAAGTTAAGCTTGGTAAAGATATGCAAGAATTCATAGTGGATTGATCCTTAGGAGAATCTCTTTCGATTATCCTCCTAACTAGGTCTAAACATTAATTCAACTAACCTCTTTCGATTACTAACAAGAATCAATGAATTCAACCAATAAGATAATATAAAACATCACAAATTATGCCTTTTTCGATTACATAAACAAGTGAATATATATGCAACAATAAAAACATCCAAAACGCTTCAATACATAAAACTAGAATTAATATCCACAAATAATTCTCAAAACACCAAATGCATCAATCCCTAAAGAAGAATTACTCCATGGATATGGAGAAATCCATCACAATTAAGTTTAAGTAAAAAAAAAACATAAAACATCCAAACCCTTGTCTTGAGTGAGGATAAATGGTGAAATCCGTGTGCTCTTGCTTCTCCCTCTTCTCTTTGGCTTTCTTAGGTCTAAATTATGTCAAAAGTCCTCAAAATACCATTTTTTCATGTATATATACCAAGTAGGGTCGGGCCCAAATAAATACACCTTCTCCTACGCGAAATAGAACACTTTTTCGGAGTTGAACGCGCGCGACCGCACACCTGGAAGTGTGCTCGCGCACTTGGCCACTCACTTTTCACCATGTTCTGCCTCATATGTGCTCCCAATGCGCGCCCAGTATGCGGCCGCGCATGTGGGTGGCGTTTGTTAGTAATTTGGGAAAATATAAAATATGAAAGTTGTAACCCTTTTAAATAACTTTCCAACGATATATTGTGGAGCCCAAATGGAGTTCCGAGCGAAACGTTATGTGTATTTTCCTGGACACTGCGCAATATGCCTGCTCGATTTTTCGTTTTATTCCACTATCATCCGTTGATCCCCGAACATGATCCCGACTTAATCCTTGGACTTTTACTCAGACTTCAAAACTCCCGACTAGCTTGAATTCATTCCATAACATCTACATAGATCGAAATCACTCCTACAAGTTATAAAATATACAATTAGTGCAAAACACTAGCGATTAAAGCCCCAACTCAATTAAAGTGCAGTAAATTATAGTATGATAAGCGACTAAAATATGAGATTATAGCCTACAATCATAATACCAACAGAAAAGGGGTTGAGAAGAGAGATATTTCTATGGTTGGAGGTTGACCGGAGAAAATGGAAGCTCAGCGACACCGGAAGAAATTTTTCGGCTAACATTTGGTGGGATTTTATAGTTTGATTGAGTTTTTCCATGTTAATGCATTTTTATGGATTTTCAATAGTCAAAGGTGAGAATACGGTTGATGATTTTTACAACATCTGGTTAATTTTCCATCTTAATTTTCTGCAGGGAAAAGGAAGGGGGATAGGCAGCAATGGAGGTTTTGCTAATGGAAAAATAAAAGGAGAGAGGAAAAGCTGGAGAAAGAAAAGGAAAAAGAAAAGTAAAAGAAAAGAGGGCCACGTTTAATTGAGTGTAAGGACATAATGTTCAATAAATACTTGACACATGTACAATTTAATGAGTTTGTAATATTTCTTTGGCTCTTCACTCGCATTTAATAAGATTTTTTTTCTTTGCCATGTCATCTTTCAGGGAGGTATTAAATTCATTTCGGACAAGTATATGACAGAAAAGGAACATCCGTAAAGATTGAATTGGAAACTAACTTTTGGGGACAAGTTTAGGGTGCAACTTATGTATTATCCCTTAACTAAATGTTAAATATACTTACGCAAATACCATAACAACTAAAATCAGAATTCAGCAATAAATGGGGACTAAAAATGCTATTATATCCATAGTTTTAAATTGAAATAAAGATATATTAGAACATTGGAAAGGTAAAATAACGATCTTAATCAATTAAATTTAGAAATAACGTCTTAATATATAATCAGATACAGACGAGATCTAAAGCTATGGGGAACGGAAGAATCAAGGTGAGAGGAATAGTCCTCTCCGATAAGGAATGTCTTAATTGTTTGTTTCTGCGTTGCAGATAGAATGAAATGAGTCTTCGTTGACTTTGACATTGTCAAAGTTACTACTCCTATTATTATTAGTAGTAGTAGTAGCAGCTGCAGTAGTACTGTCAATGTGTAGAAATTTTAATCTAGGCCCGTCTCTCTAGTACTTTGGCAAAAAAAATTTTTTTTTTTTAAAAAAAACAAGTACTACTCCCATTGTACCAATTTATGTAAATGTATTTAACCCGGCATCAAGTTTCAAGGAATTTTTTTTTTAAAATTTGTGGTCTAAAATAAATTATAAATATTTTTATGGTTATAAATCATTTCACTTGTTGAAAAGATTAAAAAGTTTAAAATTAAATTATTAGATGTTATTCATTTTGGCCGAAAAATGTGTCAGGATGAAGGTTGTAACTATTAGCAGTTGATTAGTAATTATTTAAGTCTTTCTACTTCTTATTTTTTACGAAAGTCTGTCTACTTAGTTCTATATATGGAAAGCTTTACTAAAACATTCTGTAACATATCCTCTAAAACCATGAAGCATAGGCAAGTTGCTCTGCATTTTTCTTTTTGTATCTATGTGCTAATCTTGACATTAGCCACCGCCGATACCGCCGATACCACCTCTAACACCACCACTCCAAGTACCACCATAACCAAAGGTGCTAATATCACGAAACGGCCAGGATGCCCAAAACAATGTGGAAACCTTACAGTTCCATACCCATTTGGGATTGGCTTAGGATCTGGTTGTGGCTTGGACCCCGGATTTGAGATCGACTGCAACACTTCAACTGGTTCTCCAAAACCCCTCATAGGGAACATTAATGTCTACGAAATATCCGACGCTGAAATGCGCATATCAAGTACTGTAGCTCGGAGGTGTTACTCACGCGAAGGACTACTACTCCCATGATCTTGCATGGATTGATGACAATTTTGAATGGAAATTTCACCCTATAAAAGAAGGCCTAATGTTTAGGATTTAGGTACACCTCTCATTTGTCTTTTTTATCTTCTTAAGGCATTTGTATCTTCTCTCTTTAGTATTATTTCACTTGTAATTTTGGAGTGGAATAAAATATTGATTGTGTCCGAGGAAGTAGTCAAAATTGGCCGAACCTCATAAATTCTGGTGTTCTTTTATTGTTGTCTTATTGTCTTGTTTATTATTTAGTGGTTGTCATCTATTTGGGTATAGTAGTTGTGACTCATTCACACTATATACATTTGGCTTCCGCAACAATTTGGATGACTTTAGGAACAATTCCTTACAGTTTCTCAGCCCTTAACAAATTCTTCGTTGTTGGTTGTGATGAAGCTGCTGTAATGATAGGGCTCAACTATGCCAATGGCTGTATCTCTCTCTGTAATAGTTCCAGCGATATTGTTTTTGAAGGAAGATGTATGGGAACTGGTTGCGGTCAAATAGAAATACCAAAGGGATTGAAATACTTTAATGCAACAATCCTAAGCATGGCTAACCACACACAAGTTTGGTCTTTCAATCGATGTGGCTATGCGTTTCTTGGTGAGGCGAGTCGCTTCCAATTTAGGGGCGTTGAGGATCTTACTGATGATGATGTTAAGTTTACACAAAGGATTTTGAATAATGTCCCGATCGTGCTAGATTGGGCCATTGGAAGTCTTACTTGTGTTGAAGCACAGAACCGTACTGATTATGCTTGCCTGGAGAATAGCCAGTGTGTTAATTCCAACACAAGTCTTGGTGGTTATAGGTGCAGTTGTAACTCGGGATATGAAGGCAATCCATACATCAGTCCCGGCTGCCAAGGTAACTTGATTTCTTTATTTTGCTACTAGGATAATATGGCAATGGGTTAGGACAAACAGTATAAGAAAAGTGTGAATTACATTAGGATTTTACTTGAGAATTTATTTCGCAGAAAAAGACAAAGCGCCATAGATTAATATGAAATATTTCTCTGTTTTGCATGTCAGATATTGATGAATGTGCGGATTCAAATGCCAATTCGTGTGAACAAAATTGCATAAACACGCTGGGGAGTTACAATTGTTCCTGTCGTGAAGGATACACCGGTGATGGTAAAAAGAATGGTCATGGCTGTATTGCACTAAACTCAAACTCTGAGTTCCCATGGATCAAGTTTTCTGTTGGTAAGTTTCTCATAAATTGAACTTGTTTCTGCGTCACAAGTTTTTCGGTTTTCATATTAAACCAACTTGAGTTTTCGGAACTAGAATAGTACTCCCTCCGGTCACTTTTAGTTGATATGTATACTAAAAATAGATGTTCACTTTTATTTGACACTTTACGCATATCAAAAGAAGACAACAAATTTTTTCTTGTTTTACCCACAGTATTTATTACCATTTCAAATCATTTTCTCAAATCCAATAAAATCTACATCAATTAATATGGGTAACATGGTAAATTATGCACTTCATTTATTATTCCGTGAGTGAAAAGTCAAAACGTGCCAAAGTGACCGGAGGGAGTATTTCGTTTGTGATACATGCACCATGTATCATATATGTGGAATGGGCTAACTTTGCACCATATATCATGTATGATAAGTCTGATATAATCTTCTATAGCCAGCTAGAAAGTTGAGTAGGATAGCAAGGATTGCATAATTATCCATTATAAACATACTTGAGTGGAATTACATAAAAGTAAGCGCTTATCTAGTGAAATCACTACAGATTTGCATCAACTTTAAGAAAGAATACTGAAAGTACAGCTTATAACTCTATAAGTAGTATGTTTACAAATTACAAGTTGTCAATATGAGCCATAAGAATAGCACTCTTTTCTGTTAGTACAATAAACAGAGGCCCTGTTTACTTACTGTTTATAAAAACACAGAAGTGGTAAATGAGTATATTTTAATGAAGTATAAAGAATTCACATCATATCTCTCTGATTGTGAAGCCCCTTACAAGGATAGTCCGGTGCACTAAACTCCCACTATGGGCGGGGTTCGGGGAAAGGGCCAGATCACAAGGGTTTATCGTACGCAGTCTTACCTTGCATTTCTGCAAGAGGCTGTTTTCACGACTCGAATCCGTGACCTCCTAGTCACATGACAACAACTTTACCAGTTACGCCAAGGTTCCTTCAGGCTCCCCTCCTGATTATGAAGCCCCTCGATCTCTTTAAAATCCAGCTCTTTCTAATACAAATAAGGAGGGGCTCAAGTTTTGTTGTTATAAACACAGGTATGGGAGTTGGCTTTATATCCCTACTGGTTGGGACAATTTTGCTCTATTTCAGTATCAAGAGACGAAAACTCATTAAACTTCGGGAGAAGTTCTTCCAACAAAATGGTGGTTTACTCTTGAAACAACAAATCTCCTCTAAAAAGGGTTGTATGGAAGCAGCCAAAATTTTTACAGCTGAGGATTTGAAGAAGGCGACGAACAACTATGCCAATGATAGAATTCTTGGCCGTGGTGGAAATGGAATTGTCTATAAAGGTATTTTACCTGATAATCGCATAGTTGCAATTAAAAAATCTAAGTTTGTGGACGAGGATCAAATTGAACAGTTCGTCAATGAGGTACTTATTCTTACTCAAGTCAACCACAGAAATGTAGTGAGACACTTTGGCTGCTGTTTGGAAGCTGAAGTGCCTTTACTAGTTTATGAATACGTTTCTCATGGAACTCTTTATGAGCATATCCACAATTCAAATGGAGAGCCATGTATGTCTTTGCAAAATCGACTACGAATAGCTGCAGAGACAGCAAGTTCACTTGCTTACCTTCATTCATCTGCATCGATGCCAGTAATTCATAGAGATGTCAAATCTACTAACTTATTATTGGACGATGTTTACATAGCAAAAGTGGCAGATTTTGGAGCTTCAAGATTAGTACCTCTTGACCAAACACATGTTGCTACATTGGTTCAAGGAACATTAGGGTACTTAGATCCTGAATATTTTCGCACAGGTCAATTGACAGAAAAAAGTGACGTTTATAGTTTCGGAGTAGTTCTTGCAGAACTTTTGACAGGGATATTACCTATTTCGAGGGATAAAAGTAACCAGGACAAAAATTTGGCAGAGTATTTTGTTTTGTCCATGAACAAGAATAGCTTATTTCAAATTCTTGATCGCAGAGTAGTAAAAGAAGGAAATCTTGAGCAACTTCAGAAAATTGCTGAGCTTGTTAAGAGTTGCCTTCACTTGCATGGAGAAGACAGGCCAACTATGAAGGAAGTGGCAATGGAACTTGAGAGTTTAAGAAAGTTCACCGGTCCTTGGGCTAATGGACATGGGCATGAAAAGAATGAAGATGAATTATCAGATCTTTATGCAATTCCAATTGACTCTAACGGAGGTTTCGACAACTTCTCTGGACAATATCCCAACTCCTACATAAATAGCAGCATTTTTTCTGGACAATATAGTTCGGATAGTTCTTCTTTACTATATAATACAAATATCCCTCGGTGATCCTGA
This sequence comes from Nicotiana tabacum, assembly GCF_000715075.1. NCBI lineage: Eukaryota > Viridiplantae > Streptophyta > Magnoliopsida > Solanales > Solanaceae > Nicotiana > Nicotiana tabacum. The sequence goes on along the minus strand of NC_134081.1, from coordinate 29,059,842 downwards.
ACAGAAGGTTAATACGATGATTGATGAAGATTTTCTGCGTTTGTAAGTCCTTTTTGCGTGTCTTTCTTTCATATATCGAATGTTCTGATGTAGTCTATTGGCTTTTGAATTTCTCATCAATTTCTCATTGTATTAGTGATAAGAGCTGGGAGTTAGTAGATGCTCGCTCTAATTCTAAATTGCCCAGACATTTGTATGAAAGTTTTCCTCATTGTATTAGTGATCAAGGCTTGGGCTAGACGGCTAGTGCTAGCAATCCACATCTGATCTAGTCATCCACATATCCGTATGCTAGTTGATGAGGTCTCATTTGGCACCGTTACAGCCGAAAATTTTACTAATATACATATAAATAATATGAATAAGTTGTATGGATAATATAAATTGACACCACTTAGCTAATAGGGATTCCTAGTCCATTGGTCAAGCGCTTGCCTAACAGCAGATCAGGCGTGTGCTTCAAACCTTAGCACTGATACGTGGTTCTTGCAGTACATTGCCGGCTCTTTTGTTAAAAATAATAATAATAATAATAATAATATTGTTGTGCATAATAGAACCCCTGACATCCTGTTGGACTGGATACAACTAAATCAATGGGCCAAAAGCCACTAAATCTGAAGTTTGAACTACCAAAATCAAACTTCAGACCTTAGTTAAGCTCTTACAATTCAATCTTAAGTCCTAAAAGCGGCTTTTGTGCAGTGGCCCCAATTTTAAATTAGTCTCAACAACATACCAACAAGCAGAGCAGATGAGATCAGCGCCAGAAGGAGAGGTTAAAAAACAAATATTTGTGGGAAATGAATCGAGATAAGTCTATCTCGATAATTTCTTTAGCTTAAATGACTCACACACATTCTTCTCATGAGCCGACTGCTTGAAATATAATTGTGTTCTAAATATATCAGAGAGAGTGAGATTCTCAATTATGGTAAACATAAAGGATTGAATCTGCTCAGCTGTATGTTCAAATAATTATTTTAGACCAATGACCAGACATAAAGGGCTATTCTTGTCATTTACCGAATAAACTACTTGCTACTATTAAGTAGTCCCTCCGTTTCAAATTAGATGAGGTACTTTCCTTTTTATTCTGTTTCAAAATAAATGAAACATTTCTAAATTTGGAAATAATTCAACTTTAAACTCTTCATTTTACCCATTTTACATTCAATGAGAAGTTTTTATAACCACACAAATGTCATGGTCCCACAAAGCTTTTACCCCTTGAGCTTTTAAGACTACAAGTTTTAAAAGTTTTCATCTTTTTTCTTAAACCCCGTACCGAGTCAAACTACCTCATCTAAATTGAAACGGTGGGAGTATCAAATTATCACCCATTACTTGTAGTCAACAATCTATATTAATTTCTTCTAAATATCTAATTAAGTTTCTATGATTGAGCAACTTGAACAGCCATGGCTATTTTTCTTTTCCTTATTTTTTGCTGTTTAATTCATGGTAATCATCCTCGCGCAACCTGATTTACGGTACGTTTTTGGACTTTGGTATCTACGCTCAAAATAGTGCAATATAGACCAGAGCAATCTTTCAATATTCTGTCATTTTTCTCGAGTACTCAAAAGACAAGATGATCAAGTTAGATGTAAATAGATCTCAGCAAAAATTCACTTGGATGACTTACGATACTACTTTATGCTAATATTTGCACGATATAATGAATGTTGATATTTCTTAATAAGAAATTTTACCTCCTATACGAAACTATTACACCTTATTTATTATAAATCAAAATAATTTTAAAATATTATTATTTATAGCTATCTTTTTTATTTTATAGCAAAATATGTATTTATTTATACCTACCATTGATGCATGAAATACATCAATTATATTCTTTTTCTCTCTATCAGCAAGATTCTCAATCCTCCCCTCGAATCAGCAGAATCGTATCAAAGGCAGTGGTCACACCTCTCAGATCTACGCTATTCGTCAGTCCATTGCTAAAGCTCTAGTTGCTTTTTACCAGAAATAAGTTGATGAGCAGTCGAAGAAGGAAATTAAGGATATTTTGGTGAGGTATGATAGGACTTTGCTTGTTGCTGATCCTAGACGCTGTGAGCCTAAAAAATTTGGAGGTCGGGTGCTCGTGCTAGGTTCCAGAAATCCTACCGTTAGATTGGTTTCAATCTTCAATACTTTCATGGCTCATCCTCTTAGGCGAAAAGATCTGGCAATGGCTACGTCAGAGAAAATTTGAGGGCCGGATTTTTATTCGTCTCCATTTTCTTTTAATACAATGTATACATTATTTTGCTTGGTCGGAAAACGCTATCTCCGGCAAACTTTCTTCTTTTTTTTTGCTATTTAGTCACATATAATGATACAAATACACTCAAATACATTATATTTTCGTATAAATACATTATTTTTTTATTTTTGTATTTATGTATTCCGAAGGTCTATATTTTTTGAATACAGCCGAATATCACTGTGTTTTGTGATTTTTTTATTGTTTGAATACAGTTGAATTGAGTACGGTTAATTGAATACAATGTATAATAGTGAATAATGAATATCTGTGAATTGAATACAATGTATACAGTCAAATTGAATAGAGCGGTATACATCCTATTTCTTGATTTTTTGTTGTTGGAATATAATTGAATTCAACATAGTGAAATTGAATACAATTCAATATTGCGCTTTTCGTTATTAAACACCCGTAATTATTTTTTTAAAGCGGATTACCTCATTGTATTTATAAATACAGTCACGCGAATATATGGAATACAATACAGTAGCAGCGAAATTTATGTAGAGCTGATTTTGTTGAGTTAAATTAGGAGTGATACACGCTAATTGATCCTCTTTCCGTTATTAAACAGCTGGACTCCCCTATTTTTTAGGCGAATTTCGTTACTGTATTCATGAATATAGTAGCGCGAATAGAGCGAATACATTCGCGTAACAACTAAATAGTAGCTATAAGAAGTAATTATGTATGTGGTAGCCATAGGAAGCTAATAGCCACTAAGCAATAGTGGTTTCTGAAAAATACTCTTCTTAATATACTAGTGGAGAGGTTTGCCCGGGCGCAACTTGAATAAAGCTATCTTTTTATTAGGGATTTTTACCTAGTTATACTGTAATAGAAACCTATTTACCACCTTTATTTAGGTTCTTTATTAATTACTTTATATTTATATTTACAAGTTATATACAAAACCATAAAAAAGAAAAACAAATTCAAGATCCCTTAACTTTAGCATGTCAGTTACACGACACCCCTCCCCCCACCCCACATTTAAGATTCTGTTTCTTTTCCAAAGTATGTCAAAAATATTTTCTCTCTTTCTTAATAATCACCCAAAATCTCTCTTTTATTTTTATACCCCCCACTCCCAAATTTGTGATTATTTTCCTTTTCCAAAGGTTTCCAATTTCTCTATTTCTTACTAATTGTCCATAATCTCTATTTTTTATTGATACAATGCAGACGGAATTTGAAATATTGCTCTAGAATCAAGCTGTGAGTAAGTTTTTAATCTTGTTTTCTTTTTCTTTTTCTAAAATCTTTATTGTATGTGACTGTATATGATACATCAATACCCAAAACAATACTTGATACAATACTAATACAATTATAATACGATTATATTAGATTTTTAGTGGAGAGTTGTGATTGCAACTTGAAGAAGATGAAGATCATAATTGTATCACAATTTTTCAGAAATGTATCGCGATTGTATTATAATTGTATATGTATCATAATTGTTGAAGGAATTGTATTAGTATATCCATTGTATATTATTACGAGCAGTTGTGAGTCTGTGACGAATTTCATAGTTTGTATCACAAATATATGATAATTGTATATTAATTTATTAGTATTGTATCAGGTATTAAATCTGTTTCTGATACTGATTTGCTTTCTCTAAATTTTTCGCTCACAGTTAGACAAATAAACTAATGGCTGTTGTAGAATACTGATATTGTTTAATTTTAGCAAAAAACTCAACCTAGCGTGAATCTTACAAGCTTTTAGTCAAATTGCATCTATAATCCATCAAATCTCTACGTGAAATGTTTTACTTCTGTGTATGTAGTATGAGAATAAGTGCCGAAACATATTTTTATGTTACTGCCTGTAATGGTTGTCCCTCTTTAGTAGGAGTTGATTTTCAATATAGCTATTGCGTTGCATGTTTATTTATTATAGTATAAAAGGTCTCTTGTAAAGTTATTTTCGCCTACATGATGATTATATCTATATTAGTACTCCTACTTACAGGCAAAATCCACTTATTATTTCTATGATTACTGCACAAGTTGCGTCGTTACCATTAGGTAGACTAATGGCAAAAGTTCTACCGACGAGGAAGTTTCATTTGCCTGGATTTGGTTCGAGGGAATTTTCGCTTAATGCAGGTCCTTTTAGTATGAAAGAACATGTTTTGATTTCTATATTTGCTAATGCTGGTGCTGGATTTGGTGGTGGAACTGCTTATGCTATTAGTATTGTGGATATTATTAAGGTCTTTTATCACAGGAAAATCTCCTTCTTGGCTGGTTGGATCCTTGTCATTACTATCCATTAGGGGTGGCAAGTGGGCTGATCCCGGGCCTAAATGGACCAAGTGGGTCGGTCCCAAATTAAACGGGCTAAACGATTCCGGGTTAAGTGTCTTTTTGTAGGGACCGACCCGTGACCGGGACCGTTTGGTTCCGGGCTAAACGGTTCCGAAACGCGGGCTAAATGGGCTAAGTGGGGTAAGTGTGCCCTACGGATTTTTTTTTAAAAACAAAATTAAATTAGAGACAAAAGGATATTAAAAAAAATATCTAAGACAATGCTTTGTAAATTTTATTATAGAATTGTGACCTTAAATTTTATTTAACATCCTAAATTTTAATATTCAATATTTAATTACGAATATAGCTTATATATATATATATATATATATATATATATATATATATATATATATATACACACTATACTATACTATATATACATCTTATATCGAATATAACTTATATATATACTATACTATACGTACATCTTATATAGCTTATATACTATACACTTAGTGTGTGTGTATATATATATATATAGAGAGAGAGAGAGAGCGCTTATTTATATATATACTATACTATACGTACATTCTATATAGCTTATATACTATGCACTTAGTATATATTATACAATTAGTATATATACTATACTATACTATATATACTATATAGCTTATATATACATTTTATATCGATATATATATATATAGCTTGTATATTTTATATTTAGTATATATACTATACTATGCTATATTCTATATTCTATACTATACTATATATACATCTTATATATAGTATATAAGATGTATATATAGCTTATATATATACATCTTATATCGATATATATATATATATATATATATATATATATATATATATATATATAGTTTGGGAAAAATAGGGAAAAAGTATAATTATAAAAAGTTTGGGGTTAAAACAAAATTGGAGGGTTAAATGACTATTTTTTGACAGCCCAACGACTATAATTTTAAAAAAAAAATTATTTTTTTTTAAAGATAGCCGTTGGGACCGTTTGGCCCACTAAGGAACCGGTCCGGTCCCTGACGGGCTAAACGGTCTCGGGCCTGGCGGGTCCAAATTATAGGACCGGCCCTGACCCATTTAACCCGCGGTCCCAAATCTGAACCGGCTCACTTGCCACCCTTAACTCTTAGCAGGAATATTTTCCTACTTTACTCCTTTTATGTCCAATACCTACATTAAACAAAGAAAAGTTATTAGAGCAAAAAATAATATAGTAAAGCTCCTAGGTTTATACTTGTGAGTTGTAAAGAAAAGAAGCAAATTAACAATAAAGTAGCAGAATCTCAGAGATGATATAACCAATGGCTAAACAGAGTATTGGTAGAAACCCCAATGATCAAAACTCCAAGAAAAACTCCCTGCATAAAAGAAAAAATCCATATGTTGTTGACGTGCATACCTCTGAGTTCTCTAATAAAATTTTAGATAGGACTATAACACATTGAGTTTATTTGAGAAGATTTTCATTATATAGAGGTTGTTTACTATCCTAAGCGTAGTAAAGAACTCTAGTAAATAGGAAATAGTACATGCCAAACAGTAATACAAAAATGAATTCTTGAGAAGCATCAAGAACATGTCATACCTATAATGTATCTCACGGCATCTACTCTCTCCGTATTACATTCTATCTCTCTTCTTACCTCATCTAAGTAACGACCCGAGCTGTCATTTTACTTTTTAGATCTCCAATCCACTAATTAAGACTTTTCATATGTGATTTTATTGTTTTATAACTTGCGGGGATTGTTGGTTCGGGTTTGAAAGGATTCGGGTTGAAATCGAAACACTTAGTTCTTTAATAGTGGCCTAAGATGGCCAAATTTGACTTGAGTCAACATTTTGAGTAAACCACCTCGCAATAGGGATTTGATGGCTCCAATAGGTTCGTATGATGATTTTGGACTTAGGCGTGTGTTCGGATCGGATTTCGGGTGATCCGGGAGCGTTTCAGCGCTTAATGTTGAAAGTTGGCGCATTGAAGGTTTTCAAGTTCTTTAAATTTAGTTTGAAGTAGACTTTGGTGTAATCGAGGTCCGTTTGAATTCCGAGCCTGGGAATAGATTTATATAGTGATTTATGACTTGTGCATAAAATTTGGCATCATTTCGAGTTGTCTAAGTATGTTTCGATACATTCGGAGTTGGTTGAAATGGGTTTGAATCTTAGAAGTTGATTAATGAGGTTTTGAGGTGTGATTCATTCCAGTGTTGTTTTATGTATTCTGAGGCTTCGAGTAAGTCCGCAATGTGTTTATGCTGGGTTGATGTATTTGGAGAGGGTCCCGGGGGACTCGGGTGTGTTTCTGACCACCCGGAGCATGTTTGAACTTGGCTGAAAATGCTGGTGTGCTTCGTGATCACGATGGTTGTCCCACGATCGCGAAGAAGGCTGTTGAAGGGGCACCAATTTTACTCTTCGCGAATGCGGAGAAGGCATGGTCCCCCTTCGCGAACGCGCAGGCTTGATCGCGAACGTGAAGTAGGCTGGGAGAGGGGATATCTGTGAGGCAGGAGGCCTTCGCTAATGCGAGTGGTTGAACGCGAACGCGAAGGGTTGGGGCAGCTGAGCATCGCGAACATGACCAAGAGGACGCGAACGTGAACACGATGAGTAACTGGGCAGCTAGGAAGAGATGGTTTTCGCGATCCCGGATAAAGCATCGCGATCGCGAAGAAGAAGGGGCCTGGGCAGATTTGATTTTTAATACGCGATTTGGCACATTTTCGTTCATTTTCACTTGAGTAGCCGGTTTTGAGAGCTCTTTTGAGAGGATTTTCATCAAGCATCATAAGGTAAGTGAATTCTACCCATTTTTGAGTTAATTACATGGATCATGGGTAGAATTTAATATGAAAATTAGTGAAAATTATGGGATTTGGTTGGAAAGCTAGGGTTTGGTAAAAATAGAATTTGACCACGAAATTTATTATGGAATTGAGAATAAATTATATATTTGAGTTCGTGAGGTAATGGGTAACATTTATTTTCTAATATTTTCAGAATCCGAGCACATGGGCACGTGGGTGATTTTTATGGACTTTCCGGATTAGATTGGGAAATTAGTTTAATAACTAAATTATGAACTTTTGAGCATATATTTATTAGTTTAGGTGGCTTTTGGTTAGTTTCGTAGTCCTCGACGTCGTTTGAGGAGTTCTAGTGAGGTTGATGTCACGACCCAAAATCCCATCAGAAGAGTCGTAATGGCACCTAGTCTCAAAGACTAGGTAAGCTGATTTCCATTGCATTATTTTTTGAAGCCATTTTCTTTTTGAATTAAATAAATAATCAAAACTAACGGCGAAAATAATTACAATATACAACCTCGCAAGACTGGTAGTAGTGAGTTACGAACTCTAACTGAAGACATAGAATGATCACGATGACCGAATATACAATACTGTTTGATTACAAATTAACAGTACAATGAAATAAAAAGACTCTAAGGGACTACGACAACCAAGCAGCTCTACCTTGAATCCTTACGATCCCGCTTTAACTCTGCTCAAGTCTGTTAGCTTCAATACCTGGCTCTGCACAAAAATGTGCAGAAGTGTAGAGTGAGCACACCACAGCGGTGCCCAGTAAGTATCAAGACTAACCTCAATAGAGTAGAGACGAGGTACAGTCAAGACACTCACTAGTCTAATAACCTGTGCAATATAATATACAAAATAATAGGAAACAAATAATCATAAAGGCAGGATAAAACAACCAGTGATATGCACAACAGACAACAAGAATATCATTAATATCACTCAACAATTAATAAACACAATTACACCCAATTAAATTAAGCCCTTCAAATAAATGTCTTTCATATAATTCTTCCAGATAACTCTATTTTAAATATAATTTTCTCAAATAATTATTTTTCAAATATAATTCTTTCAATAAATCTTTTCAAATACAATTTTCTCAAATAAATATCTTTCAAAATACAATTCTTTTATATAATTCTTTCTAAGTAATAATCCTTCCAAATAAATATTTTGAATATAATTCTTTCAATTAAAAAGTCACCATGTGACACCTCATTTCAAAATCATCAAAATACGGGTCTCAGCCCATTGTCATATTTTTCGTAAATACGGGTCTCAGCCCATTTTCATATTTCAACGGCACCTCGTGCCCATAATTAAATCATCATATCCGTCTGGCACATCGTGTCCTCGTTTCATATCGCAACTGTACGGACAATTCACGTGCCACATATCATTATCATTTCATCACAACACCTCGTGCCGATATTTTATATCACAACTGCACGGACAATTCACGTGCCAATATCCCCATTTCATATCACAATTCACGGCACCTCGTGCCCACATTTCATTTTATAAACCGCCTGGCAATAGCCACAGGCTCCCAATTTCAACATAAATCATATTATTATCAATTTACTAACAACAAGACAAGTTGCACAAGGTATAAAAATAAACATAAGAAAATCACAACATCACATAAACATTGTCAACACCACAACCCCATATCATCACATATCGTCCCTGAAAATAGCCACCCTTATCGCTCCTATTGCCACCCTTATCGCTCCGCACAGACAATACCAATAGCCATCCTTATCGTTCCTATTGCCACCCTTATCGCTCCTATAGCCACCTTTATCGCTCCGCCCAGACAATATTCCAACAAACACAATAGTGAAATGCCACCCTTATAACCACATAATATCAACGGTAAAATGCCACCCTTATCTCCCCAAAATAACAACTCACACAACACAACAATTTACACGGGAAATTATCACAGCAACATAATAAAATCAATTCATATCACAATTTGCCCAATGACCACAACCAAATTTTAAAGATATGACAAAATCAATTAATTTCACAACAAATAGTCCAAGGCTCCACACAATGTATATAACACCCAAAAACAATCAATGGAGATAGAAATTACTCAACATAAAGCAAAGTCTTCATTAAATTCAAATTTTCAATAATTATTTAAACACTTCTTCTTAAGCTCATTTAATTAATTATTTGCAGAGGAAAATTCACATTGGAATTAATTTCCAAGAAATATTAAACCAACAATACTCACAAAATTTCATAAATATTTCAAGTAACAATCACATCAAATTATCATATAAAAACAAATTCAACAATAAGGAATTAGACATGACAAACAGATGATTTAATAATTTTCCACAATTTCTCAATTTACTACACAAAAATGCCTAAGACTTTAATTCAATGAATTTTTTGCACGTATAATCTCGAGTACGTACTCGTCACCTCGCGTACACGGTTTTTCACATTTCACAAATAGCACATAAGACTCAATGCCTAAGGGGTAATTCCCTCACTCGAGGTTAAGCAAGACACTTAGCTTTTTGAAGTTAGGCCGATATTTCAAAATAACCTTCTTGCTTGAATTGACCTCCGGACAGCCCCAATCTATCCAAATTAATTGTATAACTTCATTAAAATTCATCAGAAACAATTCCGGATAATAATGCGTCGACTTAAAATTTTATTCCAAAAAGTCAACAAAAGTCAATGCGGGGCTCGCCTCTCGGAACCCGACAAAATTTTCATAAAATCTGAACACCCATTCCGATATGAGTGACCATACCAATTTTATCGAATTCCAATAATAACTCGACCTCCAAATCTTAATTTTTAGTTTTCAAATTCCTAAGTTCAAACCCCCGATCTATACCTCAAAAACATGTAATCTAATCGGATTATTCGATGATAATTCAATATTATGGAATAGAAATGATAACAAGGGACTTACCTCAAGTTTTCCCGTGAAAACCTTGCTCAAAAATCGTCCAACCCGAGTTTGAAATGCCCAAAAATGGCAAAAGCTCGGAACCCTCTGTTTTTGTATTGCCCAGGGGTTTTTGCATCCGCAGTGATTTCTTCGCACCTGCGGTAAATGTTTTGCACCCGCAGCTTTTGCATCCGCGGTGAATTTTTCGCACCCGCGGCGTTTGCATCCGCGGCCTTCGCATCCGCGGAAAAGTTTTCGCACCCGCGGCCTTCGCATTTGCGGACAATTTATCGCACCCACGGTGCCTGGCCAGCCCATGAATTTTCCGCTTCCGCGACTCATTTCTCGCATCCGCGAGCTCGCACCTGCGACCATTTTCACGCAGGTGCGATCATACCAGATGCCCAGCTACTTCAACTCCTCCTCCAAATCCAAATTCGATCCGTTAGGCATCCAAGCTCACCCAAGGCCCCCAACCAAATATAACATCAAGTCCTAAAATATCATACGAACTTAGTCAAATTCTTAAATCAAATCAGATAACATCAAAACGATGAATCTCACCTCAAATCAAAATCTATGAACTTTGAATTTTCAATTCTTTTTCTTGTGCTGAAACACATCAAATCAATTCGGAATGACTTTAAATTTTGCACACAAGTCATAAATGACATAACGGACCTATTCAAATTTCCAGAATTGAATTCGGACCTCGATATCAAAAGGTCAATCCCTCGGTCAAACTTTCCAAAAAATTAACTTTCGGCATTTCAAGCTTAATTCCACTACAGACCTCCAAAGAATTTTCCCGACATGCTCCTAAGTCCAAAATCACCATACGGAGCTATTGACATCATCAAAATTCTATTCCGGAGTCATTTATTTTCAAAAGTTAACTCTCTGGTCAACTATTTCCATTTAAGCTTCAAATTAAGGATTGTTCGTTTAATTAAATTCCGAATCTTTAGTAAATCAAACTCGACCACACCCGCAGGTCATAATACATATTGCGAAGCTGCTCGAGACCTTAAGTCAATGAACGGGGCATAAATTCTTAAAACGATAAGTCGGGTTGTTACTTCTCCACTTCTTAAACAAACGTTCGTCCTCGAACGTGCTAAGAATCTTTCTGAGGACTTTAAATTACTGAGTATATTCTTGCACACATACTTGTGGGTGATTCTATATTTCCGCAATTTAACACGGGTCCGACAACACTATCTCAATTGAGATTATTTCTTTTCTCCATTCTTATAAGCTTTAGAGCAAAAATCCCTAACTCTCCATTCATTTCCAAAATACCTGATTTTGACTTCGACGCACGATATTAGTCTCAACAGGCTATAGCAACTCATGCCTATGCACACAACATAACTTATCTCTTCTTTCGCATATCTCAATCCCCCAAATTTTTCTAACTCCCAAATTTATTTATTTTTTCAGAAAATTTCGGCAGAATCTTCCCTGTAATTGTTCCTATCCACCTGCCAGAGTAACACCCAAACAACTCCTAATAACATATCCACAACCCAATAAAATATCACAGGGTATATATCAATAACATTAATCTCGGCATCACAAGCACTACATTACCATAATGATATCAGGAACATGAAGCACATCATATGTCTGCTCATCACCACATCTCTGGTCTTAAAAGTTGTTCATAATTAATTCCAGCATCATCAATTAATCTCATATTAACTACCACCTCATTTTGAATTTTCAGAACACTGACAACGGAATGTGAGGCATGAAGACCTCATGATTACTTACTCGGATTAATGAGTCACATTTAATGTCACATGGGCACTCACCTCATAGGCTAAAACTCAATATTTACAGCACGAAAATGGCTGAATATAAACAGAAAAAAAAATACACAAGAATTATCAAATAAGCCTAACAGGCATGACTCCCTATTAATATTATTGTACAAATTAATTTCACAAAGGTAAAATTTTTAAACTCATAAATATTTCACCACAAGGACCTCGTCCTTACATAACTTTCATCGCGGCTTGCAGCCCGGTTTGAATATTTTACATCATGTAAAAATGCGAGGATCTCGTCCTCAAATCTAAATCACAATTATGTTGCACATTGTGCCAATATGAAATTTTCAATTTCCTTTCTTTCTTCTTTTCAATATATTTCATAAATAATTTTCACAATATATAATAAACCCTCATACCTGTAGGGCATATAATTCATAAAAATTGAAATCAATTATTCCGAAACACATTAAACCCATTGTATTAAATAATAATTTTTTTATTTTGGACTTATAGCCCTCAATGATGCACAAAAATAAAGTAACAGACACAGGTTCATATCTTTAAATCTCCCAACAAGGATACACATATAAGTGGGTCACAAATTTACGAAGCTCACCATTAGTGGAGCATAATAGGAGGACTTACCTCAATATTCAGAACCGAATCAAATTAAGAAAAATATCCTTTATAATAAAATAAGGATCGTACATGTAACGACACCATCTGGTGTATTGGCCTCAGCCAAATCATAGCGATTAAATCAACGGGTCGGGCCTCCACCTCTTAGACGCCCACTACCCGCCTGTCCTCCACCTCTAACTGACTGTGCATGTGGAGTATCAACTGGAATAAAGCTTGTAGCTCGAGTGTTCTGATGAAATCCACCCCTCCCAAGTCTGGGACAATCTCTCATGATATGCCTAGTATCACCACACTCATAACAACCCCTCTGAGGTCGCGGTTGCTCGTACTGAGTCTGTGCCGGATAACTGGAATAACCACTGTAATAATCTCATGTTGGTGATGCATTATAAAATATTACTGGAGCACTGTGAGTAATGTAATGTGCGGACTGAGTTGGCCGACTGCTCGAGCCTCCGCTATAATGGGTCCAAGAGGAAGAGTAAAATCCACTGAACCCTCCAGATCTTCGAGATCTTTTGGCCTCCTTAGAATCCTTTTCCTCTCCTAAAACACCCTCAATCTTTCTCGCAATCTCCACTACTTGTTGAAATGGAGTATCAGTTTGCAGCTCTCGAGCCATGAATATTTTAATATCATAATCGAGCCCCTCAATAAATCTTCAGACCCGTTCTCTGATTGTAGGAACTAAGATAGGTGCATGACGAGCTAACTCACTAAACCTGATAGCATATTCTGACACTGTCATAGTGCCCTGACGCAACCGTTCAAACTCTTTATGCCACGCATCTCGGAGAGTCTGGGGAACAAATTCTTTCGAGAACATTTCCGAAATTGAGCCCAAGTTGGTGGTGTGGCATCGGCTGGTCTGCCTTCTTCATATATTTTCCACCACCGATACGCTGCACCTGACAATTGAAATGTAGTAAAGCAACTCCTCTCACCTCCACAATACCCATGGATCGGAGAATACAATGACAATTTTTTAGAAATTCTTGGGCATCCTCTGTAGCTGTGCCACTGAAAGTTGGTGGATCGAATTTCTTAAACCTTTCAAGTCTCTTTTGTTCTTCTGATGCCTCGGGCCTGACCTCAGGCTGAATCGGAATAACTGGTTGTACCGGTGCTACACCCGGAATCTGACCAACGTGAACCTGCTTCTCTGGAGTTGTGGTAGGAGTCTGAGCTACTCCCCTAATCTGCGAAATGTTTGGTGCAACAGAGATCAATCCCGCATGAGTTAATGTACCAAACATACTCAGGAACTGTGCCAAAGTCTCCTGAAGTCCTGGGGTAACAACAGGTGCTTCTGGTACCTGTCCCCCAACTGGAGCTACTAGTGGCTCCTCAACTGTTATTCTGACAGGTGCTCTAGTCGCAGCACGTTCCCTTTCTCGACCTCTTCCTCGACCCCAGCATCTTGCAGCCCTAGTAGTATGTGCGGATGCCTGTCAGCTAACCCAGTAGCACGTGTCCTCACTCTCTGTGAGAGAATGGATATACAAAGGTTCAAACTTCAAAATCAACAAATTCCGCATGACAAGAATGAAAGAAAATGGAAATTTCCTAACAGTTCTGTAGCCTCTCGAAGATAAGTACAGACGTCTCCGTACCGATCCGCAAGACTCTACTAGACTCGTTCGTGACTCGTAGAACCTATGAACCTAGAGCTCTGATACCAACTTGTCACGACCCAAAATCCCATTACAGGAGTCGTGATGGCACCTAGTCTCTAAGACTAGGTAAGCCAATTTCCATTGCATTTTGTTTAAGCCATTTTTTTTTGAATTAAATAAATAATCAAAACTAACTGCGAAAATAATTATAATATACAACCTCCCAAGACTGGTTGTACTGAGTCACGAACTCTAACTGAAGACATAGAATGATCACGATGACCGAATATACAATACTGTTTAATTATAAATTAACAGTACAATGAAATAAAAAGACTCCAAGGGACTGCGATAACCAAGCAGCTCTACCTTGAATCCTTACGATCCCGCTTTAACTCTGCTCAAGTCTGTTATCTTCAATACCTGGCTCCTATTGCCACCCTTATTGCTTCGCCCAGACAATACCAATAGCCACCCTTATCGCTCCTATTGCTACCCTTATCGCTCCGCCCAGACAATATTCCAACAAACACAACAGTGAAATGCCACCCTTATAATCACATAATATCAACGGTGAAATGCCACCCTTATTCCCCAAAATAACAACTCACACAACACAACAATTTACACGAAAAATTATCACATAATAAAATTAATTTATATCACAATTTGCCCAATGGCCACAACCAAATTTCAAAGATATGACAAAATCAATTAATTTCACAACAAATAGCCCAAGGCTCCACACAATATATATAACACTCAAAAACAATCAATGGAGATAGAAATTACTCAACATAAAGCAAAGTCTTCATTAAATTCAAATTTTCAATAATTATATAAACACCTCTTCTTAAGCTCATTTAATTAATTATTTGCAGAGGAAAATTCATATTGGAATTAATTTCCAAGAAATATTAAACCAACAATACTCACGAAATTTCATAAATATTTCAAGTAACAATCACATCAAATTATCATATAAAAATAAATTCAACAATAAGGATTTAGACATGGCAAACGGATAATTTAATAATTTTCCATAATTTCCCAATTTACTACACAAAAATGCCTAAGACTTTAATTCAATGAATGTTTTGCACGTATAATCTCGAGTACGTACTCGTCACCTCGCGTACACGACTTTTGACATTTCATAAATGGCACCTAAGACTCAATGCCTAAGGGGTAATTCCCCCACTCAAGGTTAAACAAGACATTTACCCTTTTGAAGTTAGGCCGATATTCCAAAATAGCCTTCTTGCTTGAATTGACCCTCGGACAGCTCAAATCTATCCAAATTAATTGTATAACTTCATTAAAATTCATCGAAAACAATTCCGGATAATAATGCGTCGACTTAAAATTTGATTCCAAAAAGTCAACAAAAGTCAATGCGGGGCTCGTCCATCGGAACCCGACAAAATTTTCATAAAATCCGAACACCCATTCCGATACGAGTTCAACCATACCAATTTTATCGAATTTCAATAACAACTCGACCTGCAAATCATAATTTTTTATTTTCAAATCCCTAAGTTCAAACCCCCGATCTATACCTCAAAAACATGTAATCTAATCGGATTATTCGATGATAATTCAATATTATGGAGTATAAATAATCACAAGGGACTTACCTCAAGTTTTCCCGTGAAAACCTTGCTATAAAATCTCCCAACCCGAGCTTGAAATGCCCAAAAATGGCAAAAGCTCGGAACCCCTCTGTTTTTGTATTGTCTAGGGGTTTTCGCATCCGCGGTGATTTCTTTGCACCTGCAGTAAAGTTTTCACACCCGCGGCTTTCACATCCGCTGTGAATTTTTCGCACCCGCGGCCTTCGCATCCGCGACCAAGTTTTCGCATCCGCGGCAAAGTTTACGCACCCCGCAGCCTACGTATCCGCGGACAATTTTTCGCACCCGCGGTGCCTTGCCAGCCCATAAATTTTCTGCTTCCGTGACTCATTTCTCGCATCCGCGAGCTCGCACCTGCGACCATTTTTTGCACAGGTGCGATCATACCAGATCCCCAGCTGCTTCAACTCCTCCTCCAAATCCAAATTCGATTTGTTAGGCATCCAAACTCACCCCGAGGCCCCCCGGGACCCCAACCAAATATACCATCAAGTCCTAAAATATCATACGAATTTAGTCAAATTCTTAAATCATATCGACAACATCAAAACGACGAATCACACCTCAAATCAAAATCTATGAACTTTGAACTTTCAATTCTTTATCTTGTGCCGAAACATATCAAATCAATTCGGAATGACTTTAAATTTTGCACACAATTCATAAATGACATAACGGACCTATTCAAATTTCCAGAATCGGATTCCGAAATCGATATAAAAAAGTCAACCCCCCGGTCAAACTTCTCAAAAATTCAACTTTCGGCATTTCAAGCTTAATTCCACTACATACCTCCAAATAATTTTTCCGATACGCTCCTAAGTCCAAAATCACCATACGGAGCTATTGACATCATCAAAATTCCATTCCGGAGTTATTTTTTTCAAAAGTCAACTCTCCGGTCAACTCTTTCCATTTAAGCTTCAAATTAAGGATTGTTCGTTTAATTAAATTCTGAATCTTTAGTAAATCAAACTCGACCATACCCGCAAGTCATAATACATATTACGAAGCTGCTCAAAATCTTAAGTCATTGAACGGGGCATAAATTCTTAAAACGACAAGTCGGATCGTTATAGTTGAAGAGCCGGATTGGGGACTTGAAATCGAGGTAAATCTCTTGCCTAACATTGTAAGAGGGAACTTACCCCTTAGGTGTATTAATTATTGTGTGCTACTTATTGTGGGGATCTACATATGCACGAGGTGACAAGAGTCCGTACATAGCTATATTCATGATATGTCCGGGTAGACTTTGATTCATATCATGCCTTTAATTGTGTTATTTGTACCTATCTTGTGTATTGATTTTCTTGATTATGATTGAGATTGAGGATTTGAATAAAGATACCGACTTTGCCTCTTACTTAGGAAAACATGGAAAAATGACCTTTGGATCCGTGTCTTCTCGACTCGCATGCACTTCCGCGAGCGAGGTAAATTTCTCTATTCTTATGGGGTCGGGGCGTTCGTCTAGGCAGTGAACTAAATTACCTTAATGGGATCGGGCCATTCGCCTCGGTAGTATGGTAACACTATTTTTATGGAATCGGGTTATTCGCCTCGGCAGTATCGAGTATCACTATTCCTATGGGATCAGGCCGTTCACCTCGGCAGTTTTGTGCTTAATATTTGAGACTGGATTTGGTTTGGTAACAGTTGAGTTAGCGCCTTCAAGGCCAGTTATGACATGTTTAGTGATTTGATATAGACTCATGTGTGAAATTACTGTAATTATTTTTATTTGCTTCGTTGCTACTTATTGTACATTCACCATGTCTACTGTATGTATTTCTATTACTCTTTGACCACCAGTAAGTGTCAATTCAACCCCTCGTCAGTACTTCTTCGAGGTTAGGCTAGATACTTACTGGGTACGCATTGTTTTCCGTACTCACGCAACACTTCTACACTGAATATGCAGGTATTGAGACAGGTACTACTAGTGGTCACAGGGGTGCGTAGCCGCACTTCTACGGAGACTTAGTGGTGAGTTGCTTGCCTTGCTACAATCTACAACACCGGACTCTTCCTCTACCTTGTTTATTATTTCTATCTATTACCTTTCAGATATTAGTTGTATTAGTTTTGTATATTCTCTAGATTGCTCATGCACTTATGACACTGGATTTTGGGAAATTTTAGCATTTGTGTAATGTTATACTTATCATTACTGTCACTACAGTTGATGTATTTCTCACGCTGGTATTTTGTTGAGAAAAGATTATGTACGATTGCATGATATCTTACTTATTTTGTTCTTTTAAAAATAAAACTTTTATTTTAAAAGTTAAAAAGGGGTAACTAATTGTAGGTTCACTTGTGGCCTTGCCTACCAGCGACGTTAGGTGCCATCGCGACCTATCGCGAGTTTTGGGTCGTGATATCAAGTCCAATCACAAATCTGCAAAATACTATTTCTCTGATCTTCTGCTGTTTATTCTTCCATTCTTTTTTTTGTATGTGTCCTATTTGTAATTTCTTCTCGGCGTTATGATAGCAATGTTCTTTGGCTCCTATTATCAGTTCCAGTTTCTATTTACTTTTTTCATGCTCTGGTTTTTCCTTGCCTTTACAGGCTTCATTTTGGGTAAAATAAAAACGATACTGATGGTTTGTTAGCCCTAATTATATAAACTTATTAATATTTTTCCTATGGCCAATATGTTTCTATTTAACCTTTCAAAATTGTGTTAGTATTATAATTTTATTTATTTGTCAAATCGTTT
The DNA here is from genome assembly GCF_000715075.1 of Nicotiana tabacum. Lineage (NCBI taxonomy): Eukaryota > Viridiplantae > Streptophyta > Magnoliopsida > Solanales > Solanaceae > Nicotiana > Nicotiana tabacum. The sequence continues at coordinate 29,041,108 of NC_134081.1, read as the reverse complement.
CTAATCCTACTATTAAAGTCAATTAACTGAATAGAGATAAATGAAAAAGAATTAAATTTTATCAAACAAAAAAGAACACTTATAAGGTTGAAGATAACAAATATTCGTGAGATTATTAGTTTATAAATCTCAATTTTTAAGACATTGCATAAAAGCAAATTAACATTTTCACATACTCATCTATAATAACTAATTGAGAATCAGTAAAATAGGATATTCATTCTGGATGAAAAGATATAGAGCCTGATTGGCCAAGTTGCCAAAAATTGCTTATTTTGAAAAGTACTTTTTTCAGAGGTGCTTTTTCCAAAAGTACTTTTGAAAAAAAATAGTATGTGTTTGACCAATTCATTTAAGAAGTATTTTTTGCAATATTTGGTAAGTAAATTGTGTTTGGCCAATCTTTCTAAGAAGTACTTTTGAGTGTCAAATTACCAAAAAGAATAGTACTAAGATCTTATAATTATTTTAAAGAGAAAAATGAACTTATATATTTATCGTAAGAGACTTTTATTATTTTTTATTTTATTTAATTAGAATATAAAAGATAAAGTAAACATACATATTAAAAATTTAAATCAATATAATATATATAGTTATATTAAAGCATATAATATTAGAGAGAGAATGGGCGACTTCTCACTAGACGCCCAATTAGGAAATCAAACTCAAATCCCACCAAAGCCTCCTGACATAAACACAAACCCAGATTCACCCAAATCATCCTATAAGGATAAACTACTGGAAAATGAAGGTTTACTACAAATACACAAACATCCGAAGAGGCTCCACCATTTCCAATGGAGATACAATCATCAGAGCGCCAGGTACAACACTAGCAGGGGAATTGCCACAAAATTTGTGACAAATAATATTAACGAATATCGACGGGCAGCGTATCTACAACCCATGCAAATATTTAGTCATTATAAAGCTCATGGGGAAACGCCTAGTACACTACTATCTCAAGAAAAAATATTCCAAGACCCGTGGAAGCCTAATTAGAAAATAAAAAACAAAAATAAAGAAAATCATTTTTTTATAAAATTCTTCATTCCTGGGAAGAGGAAGGATTTGAACTGGGGAAAAAAGGATTTGCAGTCCTCTGCCTTACCACTCGGCCATGTCGCCAAAATGCTCCCCTAGTAGATCTTGGAGAAGATTACTATACAGTCAAGTTTGTAAAAGAAGAGAACATGATAAAGGTGCTACAAAATGGATCTTGGTTTATAACGGGTTCTATTTATCAGTACAAAAATGGGTCCCAAATTTCGTGGCAAAGAAAGCTCAACAAAATTACACTGTAATGTGGGTGAGGCTACCTTAACTACCCACAAAATTTTACGATGGAATTATCCTCGCAAAAACTGAGAACATTATAGGGAAGCTATTCAAAGTAGATGCATGCACGCTGGCCACATTAAGGGGAAGATACGCAAGATTGTGCGTAGAGATGCCACTGGAACAACCATTAAAACTCATGTACTCGTTGGACTCCATAAAAAACCCATCCTATACGAAAGGAAAAAATATTCTATGCAAATCTTGTAGAAGGTTAGGACACATGTGTCATAATTGTCCCTACTCTACTCAACCAATCCAACAAAAGGGTTCGCAAAAGCTTTTACAACCATCCCAACCCGTGCAAGGAGGATCTCAAGAGTGGCAGGCGGTCTCCAAAGCAAGGTCAAAATATCCAAATACTCCAATAACATTGCAAGCACATTAAAGGTGTCAGGTATTAATGTACGCATTTATGACGCTTCTACTGGTAAGTACCTTAATAGTCAACACCTGAAATATGTTAACAAACAACATTTAGGGGATACCAACTATGAGTGTAATAACCACAATACTCTAATGATCGTTAAAAACCCAAAAAATAACTTAATTCGTTTTGATAAACCACAAAATGACTTGATTAACAGTTACGCAATGCTCCAAGAAGAGCACATGGTTTTGGAAAAAAGAAGAAAATGAGAACAACAAAACCACTAACCATATGCATGAGCCAATAAGCCATGACATTACAAGTGGCAAAAACGTGGCAACAACTACAGGAAACTCTAATAACAATAATCCTCCTCTTAATAACAAAAATATAATCACTAACAATTATTTACCCACAAATCGGACACCCAAGACAATAACAATTACCCTATTAACAATGATAACTCTATTACCATGAGCTTAACCAATAACAATCAACATGCAAAACACTCTTTTCTCAATCAAGTAACTAATGAATACACGGAGGACAAGACAAGACAAGTGGCAGAGATGATATGCATATAAGATTTGGATAAAAACCTTACGCCAACCCTATCAAACTCCGTGCAAATAGACCCCATCATTGCCACTCCTCCTAACCCTATAGAAAATAAATCTAGTATAAATCAAGAAGAGAACAACAATGCCAAGAGTACCATTAACACTAAGGTGGAGATACAAGCTTATCCAACTCTGTTGTTTCCCTTGCCAACAAAATATGAGCAACCTTCCACCTCTTCCCCCCTCACTTTCCATCAAATCCAGTGATTTATGCACAACCACCAAATCCACCAAACCACTAACCTCAATCGTGGGTGGAACTAGGTCTGATGGGTCCTGCAATCTCTTTCAACCTAGAGATCAATGGGCAAGAATCCATTCTGATAATCCAAAACACACACTATCTTACACAACTAATCTCGGAAAGAATGAATCTTGCAATGAATAAATACATAAATCAAATATGTATGAACAACATCCTCTAACCCCTTGCACCGTCAATGATTCAAAACCTAGTCCAGACAATGCAACACATGTGGAACATACTAAGCAGCTCCAACCAACAATTTTCAGAATATGCTCCCCTAAACCTACCATTCTTCGTGCCAGAAGAACTGACCTTGATGAACCCAATATTCATTCAATGGACGGCACAACATAGGGAGAACCAACCAACGACACCAAACCCATCTCCAATGGAAAAAACAGGCTCCACCACCAAACATGCAAAACTAGGAAGTAATTGTAATGGCCCGACCAGTTATTTTTAGAATTAGCATCCTATTTGGTGGCTTAAGGTCTCAAGTAACTTTATATTATGTATTGTGACTTGCATTTGTGGTCGGATTCGGTTTTCGGATGATTTAGGATTGATTTGGAAGGATGATTCTTGTTTTAGAAGCTTAAATGATAAGAGTTGATCAGGGTTTAACTTTTGTATAAATAACTTCGAAATGGTATTTTGATAATTTTAATAGCTTAGTATGGTGATTTTAGACTTAGGCGTATGTCCAAATTTGGATTTGGAGGTCCGTAGGTTGATTTGATGCATTTTGGCGAATGTAGGAAATTTGAAGGTTTGGAATGTTTATAAGTTTGACTGAGAATTGACTTCGATATTATCGGGTTTGGATTTTTGTTTCGGGAGTTGGGATAGGTTTGATATGTCATTTTGAACTTGTATGCGAAATTTGGATTCATTCCAAATTGGTTAGGCTTGAATCAGACGCTTGGTTCGAAGTTTGAAGTTTTTGAACTTAAGAGATTGATTTTGATCGACGATTCGTGGTTTTGATGTTATTATGTATGATTTGAGGCCTCGAGTAGATCCGTAATATGTTTTGGGATGTTATGAGAGTTAGGTTAAAATGACTTGATTAGTTGACTGCCATTTGTTCCCTTATATGTTCTCGTTGTTACTTTAACGGTGTTCTTATTACGTTACTGTTTATATCATATGTTGATTCTTGTTGCCATTTACTGATTTCTGCTTTCATTATTAAATTTATACTTTTATACTGGCACAAGTTATTTTGACTAGTAGGTGTCTTGACTTGTACCTCGTCACTACTCCACCGAGGTTAGTCTTGATACTTACTGGGTACCGACCGTGGTATACTCATACTATACTTCTGCATATTGTTTTGTGCAAATCCAGGTATTAGTGATATCGGACTCAGGCAGAGTTAGCTTATTGGTCGCGAGAATGCAGGGTAGCGTTGCTTGGTCATCGCAGTCCCTTGGAGTCCTTTCCTTTATTCTACTGTCAGCTTGATATCTGAACAATATTGTATTTTATGTTTTGTGATCTTTCCATATATTTAGCTAGAGTTTGTGACTCTGTATTACCTAGTCTTGGGAGGATGTAGTGATTACTGCCGCGTAGGCTTATTTCACATTTATTTAGCTATTTATATAAATCTCTGATTTAAAATAATATGGTTAAATTGTCTTAATTGTTGTAAGTAATCGCCTTACCTAGTCTTAGAGAGTAAGTGTCATCACGATGCCTAAGACAGAATTTTGGGTCGTGATAAGTTGGTATCAGAGCTCTAGGTTCATAGGTTCGACGAGTCAGAAGCAAGTTTAGTAGAGTCTTGCAAATCGATATGGAGACGTCTGTACTTATCTTCGAAAGGCTACAGAACTATTAGGATAATTCTACTTCTTTCATTCCTATCGTGCGGAATTTTTGATTTCAAAGTTTGAGCCTTTGTATCTCTATTCTCTTACAAACGGTGAGGACAAGCGCTACCGGATCAGTTGAGCAGACACACACACCCCCTACTAGAGCTGTGAGAGGCCGGGGCCGATGCCGAGGATGAGAATGAGGATGAGAAGAGGTATGTTCCACAGCTAGAGCACATGCCAGAGCAGTAGTTGATGAGCTGCCAGTAGCTCTGATTGAGAGATAGGCACCGGAGGCGCCTGTTGTTACCCCCGGTACTTCAGGAGACTTTGGCGCAGTTCTTGAGCATGTTTGGTACATTGGCTCAGGCGGGATTAATCTCTATTGCACCAGTTCTTTCACAAATTGGGGGAGGAGCTCAGACTCCCACCGCCTGTACCCAGAGCAGTAGACGCATGTTGGTCATACCCCGGGTGTGGTGTCGGTACAACCTGTTATTCCTATTCAGCCTGAGGTCAGGCCAGGGGCATCAAAGGAAGAGCAGAAGAGGCTTGAGAGGTTCAAGATGTATGGTCCACCTACATTCAGTGGCATAACTACCGAGGATGCACAAGGTTTTCTAGAGAAGTGTCACCGTATTCTCCACACCATGGGCATTGTGGAGGTCAGGGGAGTTTCTTTTACTATATTTCAGTTATCGGGAGCAGCATTTCAGTGGTGACAGGTTTATGAGGAAGTAGGCTAGCTGATATAGCACTACTCACTTGGATTCAGTTTTCAAAGATATGTTTGATGGATTTTGTTCCCCAGACCCTCCGAGATGTGTGGTGCACAGAGTTCGAGCAACTGTGTTAGGGCACCATGACAGTGTTAGAGTATGCCATCAGGTTCAGTGAGTTATCCCGTCTGCACCTACTTTGGCTCCTACATCCAAGGAGGCTAAGAGGTCTCGAGGTTTTGGAGGATTCAGTGGATTCTACTCTTCTGCTATGACCTATCACGGCAGAGGCTTGGGTAGTCGGCCAGTCCAGTTTGCACTTCAGACTACTTGTGGTGCTCCAGTTAGTCAGGGACCTCAGGGTACTCATATGGGGCAGTCATCATTTAGTGTTTCACCTGCACAAGGTTCCTACTTCGGTTATTCTAGTTACTCGGCACAGACTCAGTCCCAGCAGCCACGCCCGCAGATGGGTTGTTATGAATGTGGCGATACTAGGCATATTATGAGAGATTGTCCCAGACTCGAGAGATGTGGATTCCATTAGAACACTCAGTCTATGGGCCCCATTCCAATTGGTACCCCACTTGCACAACCAGCTAGGGGGTGGAGAAAAGGTAGGTAGAGAGCGCCCTAGAGGTAGAGGCCCGGCCTGTTGATATGCTTTCTATGGTAGGGTGAGGCCGCTGCACCGGATGGTGTCGTTACAGGTATGGTTCTGATTTGTCGTAGAGGAGCATTTTTTTTATTTTGATTCGGTCTTGTTTATCGGAGAGAGTCCTCCTATCTTGCTTTATATATGGGTGAATTTCATGATTATTGTACTCTGCTTATGTGTTTACTCCTGTTGGGAGACTCTATAGTGGTAGCTTGTGTCTATCATTTTGGTTTTAATCACCATTGATAGTCATGAGACTAGAATGAATTTTCTATTAGTCATTATGGTAGGTTTTGATGTGATTTATGGATGGTTTGGTTGCGATTTATGATTTAGATGCTCTACCGGTATAGGAAGTTCGTTATGTGTTGTGATTATGTTTCGCAAAATTGAGTTAGTGGAAGGTGTTGATTGGTATGATGTGTATTCTACATGTGATTCAGAGCTGAGGGTGGGATCCTCGCTTTTTCGTGTGGTTTGATATGTTTGAATCGTGCTACATGCCGCGGTGGAGTTATATTAGGATGAGATCCTTATGATTGGTTCATATGTTTTGATTCTCCCTTATGGAATGGATTCATGGTATGGTACGGATAGGGAGTTGTGCCTGTCATACTTGTTTGATAGTTCTTTCATGTGTTTCTCTTTGCATATTTAGTCATATTCGCGTTGTGCTTATTGGGTTTAGCTTGCGAGGTATGTGCCCAGGTGGCATTGGGTGTGACTTGTTGATTTGGTTGAGTTATGATGAGATCTTCATGTTTCTTGCATTGTTATCAGCGTTGTGAAGGTTTGGAACAAGGTTCTAGTCGATATGAGGCTATTTACCAATACCGAGTTTGGTAATAGATAGTTATAACAGTCAGAGTTGTTATTACAGGCATATGGGCGATGTATTACGTCGGTTGATCATACCTTGGGGGTGTATGCATGAGCTGTGACAGCTAGTTGAGGTTGATACAATGTGTTTATGCGGGAATCAGGTTTTTGGCAAATGATCAGATGGTGAAAAATTTGGTTCTAAGGCTTATCGGTGTGGGTGGAAGGAATATTCTTCAGTTGAGAGGGTGTTGTCGGGCTTATGTGGATTGGGGTGACGTGGGATCACCCGCGAGTATATGTATAGTGAGTCCATTCAGTGATTTCATGGCTTCGGACCGATTCTTGGCACGTTCGAGGATGCACGTTTGTTTAAGAGGGGGAGAATGTAACAACCCGACCGGTTATTCTGAGAATTAGCATCCCATTTGGTGACTTAAGGTCTTGTGTAGATTCATATTATGTATTGTGATGTGCTTGTATGGTGGGGTTCGATTTTCGGATGATTCAGGATTGATTTGGAAGGATGATTATTATTTTAGAAGCTTAAATGGTAAGAGTTGATCGGAGTTTGACTTTTGTGTAGACGACTCCGGAATGATATTTTGATGATTCCAATAGCTTTGTATAGTGATTTTGGATTTAGGCGTATGTTCGGATTTGAATTTGGTGTAGGTTGATTTGATGCATTTTGGCGAAAGTTGGAAATTTGAAGGTTTGGAATGTTCATAAGTTTAACCGGGAGTTGACTTTGATGTTGTTGGGTTCGGATTGTTGTTCCGGGAGTTGGGATAGGTTCGATATGTCATTTGGAACTTGTATGCAAAATTTGGATTCATTCAAGATTGGTTAGTCTTGAATCGGACGCTTGGTTCGAAGTTTATGAACTTAAGAGATTGATCTTGATCGGCGATTCGTGATTTGATATTTATGTGTGAATTGAGGCCTCTATTAGGTACGTAATATGTTTTGGGACTTCTTGGTATGTTCAGACGGGGTCCCGAGGGGCTAAGGTGAGTTGTGGGGTAGTTTCGGACCATTTCTAGGCTATTGTTAGGTGCTGATGTTTGGCCACAGGGGTGTGCATCGCGATTGCGGACTTTGGGTCGTGTTCGCGAAGAGCAAATTTCTATTTTGGCACTATGAATCGCGATCGCGGAAGCCTTTTCTCGATCGCGTAGAAGAAATTTCTACTGTCACTGGACTGAATTTGGAAGCTTATATCTTACAATATATAAGGAATTTAGAGATGATCCAAAAACGAAAGTTATAGACCTTTGTGTCTAGGCTTCAGAAAATCAAACCGTTTGTCATTTGGAGTTTTGTACAAAATCATATGACCATTATACAAGAGGCTGTCTGGAAGAGTTGGCAAGCTTGTTGGAATTTTTTCATCGCGATCAGGGGAACATGGCCGCGATCACGAAGGGTAAAAACCGAGGTGGAATTCTTTTTGAATCGCGATCGTGAGGTTAGAGACCTCAATCGCGAAGAAGGACCCCTGGCAGTGCATAAAAACATCAAATTGCGGGATTTTGAGTTCATTTTCTTCACTTTTTGAGTTCTTGGAGCACAAGTAAGGCGATAGTTTAGGAGAAAAACACCCAAATCTTGAGGGTAAATAATTTTATCTTTGTTTTGACTTTGAGTAACTGTGTAAAGACTCGACCTTTATCATTTGGAATTATTTCCGTAGGCATTATTTGATATATTTGAGTTATTTTGGCTAGATTCGAGCCGTCCAGAGGTTGTTTCAAACGAGAGGGTCATTTTAGAGTATTGATTTAGCTTCTTTGAGGTAAGTATCTTGTATAACTTTATGTGGGGGAACTACCCCTTAGTATTTGAGTAGTTTGTACTATTTTTATTATGTGAAAGTTGTGTACGCGGGGTGACGAGTGCGTACTCGGGCTTATATTTGGAAATTGACTGGTTTAGATTCTTAGGCTTCTTTCATGTATTTATTTAAAATTGTTATCACATGCTATATATTTTATTTGTCATGTTACTCTTACATGCTTGATTTGAAGTTGTTGTTACATGTCATATCCTTTACTTGTCAAGTTTACTTTTTTATTGTTGCTACATGATATCCTTTCGTTATCGAGTTATTCTCATGCATTTAGACGTAGTTGCTAGTTCATGCCATCTCTTTCATTGTTAGCTTATTTCACACACTAGAATTTGGAAGTTTGCCATTTCATGAAAATACCTTTATTATTGAGTTTCTTCTTAAGCTATTAATTGGAGTGGAAGTTATTGAAAGTCATTAATCTATTTTAATTGAAGTTGTGTTTAAAGGGAGTGTTGATCATTATTGAGTTACTGTAACGACCCGTCCGGTCATTTTTAGTATTTTAGCCCTGATCTCCTATTTATTGCCTCATCTATGTTGTATTATGGTTATGTGATTTTCCGGGAGTGTTTGGTTTTGGTTACAGGTGAGTTTCAGAGTGAAATGGGACACATAGTCCCTAAGTTGGAGGCTTAAGTTGAAAGAGTTGATCGTAGTTTGACTTTTATGTAGACGATTACGGAATGGAGTTTTGACAGTTCCAATAGCTCTGTATGGTGATTTTAGACTTAGGAGCATGTCCGGATGTTAATTTGGAGGTCCGTAGGTTGGCGAAAGTTAGAAAATTGAAGGTTTGGAAGGTTGAGAAGTTTGGCCGGGAGTTGGCTTTATTGATATCGGGGTCAGATCCTGATTCCAGAAGTTGGAATAGGTTTGTCATGTCATTTATGACTTATGTGCAAAATTTAAGGTTAATCAGAGTTGGTTTGATAGATTTCGGCATCGATTGTAGAAGTTGGACATTCTTTAGTTTCATTAGGCTTGAATTGGGATGCGATTCGAGTTTTTGAAGTTGTTTGACATGACTTGAAGCCTCGATTAAGTTCGTATCATGTTGTAGGACTGGTTGGTATGTTTGGTTGAGGTCCTGGGGGCCTCGGGTGGATTTCGGATGGTTAACGGATCAAATTTAGACTTGGGGCATTGTTGAGAACTTCTTAGCTTCTGGTGTGATCGCACATGCGATGGGTGTGGCCGTAGGTGCGGCCTTAGGAGCGCAAGTGCAGTAGTGAGTGGGGGACATTGGGATTGCAGAAGTGGGAAGGTCTCCGCTTCTCTTAAGAGTCTCAAAGGGTCCAATATACCTAGGGCTCAACTTGTCCTTCTTTACGAACCTCATCACACCCTTCATGGGTGAAACCCGGAGAAATACCCTCTCTCCAACCATGAAGGCAACATCACGATCTCTACGGTTGGCATAACGCTTCTTCCTGGACTGAGCGGTGCAAAGTTGATCCCGAATAATCTTGACCATATCCAAGGCATCCTGTACCAGATCTGTATCCAAAAACTGAGCCTCCCCAGGCTCGAACCATCCAACTAGCGAACGACACCGTCTCATGTATAATGCCTTATAAGGAGACATCTGAATGCTCGAGTGGTAGCTGTTGTTGTAGGCAAACTCCGCAAGCGGCAAGAACTTATCCCAAGAACCCCCGAAATCCATAACGCAAGCGCGAAGCATATCCTCCAATATCTGAATAGTGTGCTCGGATTGTCCGTCTGTCTGGAGGTGAAATGTTGTGCTCAACTCAACCTGCGTGGCCAAATAACATTGTATAACCCTCCAGAAGAGCAAGGGGAACTGTGTACCTCGATCAAAAATGATAGACACGGGCACACCGTGAAGACGGACAATCTCGTGGATGTAGATCTCATCTAACCGCTCTAAAGAATATGTAACTGCCACTGGAATGAAATGTGCCGACCTGGTCATCCTGTCCACAATAACCCATACCGCGTTGAACTTCTTCTGAGTCCGTGGGAGTCCAACAATAAATTCCATAGTGATATGCTCCCTCTTCCACCTAGGAATCTCTAGCTTCTAGAGTAAACCATCCCGCCTCTAATGCTCGTACTTAACTTGCTGACAATTTAGACACCGAGCTACATATGCAACTATATCCTTCTTTATCCTCATCCACCAATAATGCTTCCGCAAGTCCCGATACATCTTGGCGGTACCCGGATGAATAGAATACCCATAACTGTGGGCCTCCTCAAGAATCAACAAACGAAGCCCATCCACATTGGGCACACAAATACGACCTGCATCCTCAAAACCCCCTCATCTCCAGCAGTAACCTGCTTTGCACCACCGTGCGGCACCGTGTCCTTAAGAACAAGAAAATGTGGATCATCAAACTGACGCTCTCTGATGCGCTCAAACAAGGAAGACCGAGTGACTGTGCAAGCTAGCACACGACTGGGCTCTGAAACATCTAGCCTCATAAGTTGATTAGCCAAAGCCTGAACATTTGCTGCAAGTAGTCTCTCACCAAGTGGAATATACGCAAGGCTACCCATACTCAATGTCTTTCTATTCAAGGCATCAGCCACCACATTGTCCTTCCTGGGAAGATAAAAATGGTGATATCATAGTCTTTCAACAACTCCAACCACCTCCTCTGTCTCAAATGGAGATCCTTTTGTTTGAACAAATACTGCAGACTCCGATGATCCGTGAATACCTCGCACGACACGCCGTAAAGATAGTGCCTCCAAATCTTCAGCGCATGAAAAATGGCTACCAACTCTAAGTCATGAACAGGGTAATTCTTCTTATGAACCTTCAACTACCGCAATGCGTATGCAATCACCCTGCCATCCTGCATCAATACTGCACCGAGCCCAATATGAGATGCATCATAATACACCATGTAAGATACTGAATCGGTGGGCAACACCAATACTAACACCGTAGTCAAAGAAGTCTTGAGCTTCTGAAAGCTCAACTCACTCTCATCCGACCATCTGAACGGGGCACCCTTCTAGATAAATCTAGTCAATGGGGTTGCTATAGATGAAAATCCCTTCATGAACCAGCGATAATAACCCGCCAAGCCCAGGAAGCTCCGGATCTCTGTAGCTGAAGTAGGTCTAGGCCAGTTCTGAACTGCCTCAATCTTCTTAGGATCCACCTTTATGCCCTATGTCGATACAACATGTCCCAAAAAGACGACAGATTCTAACCAAAACTCACACTTTGAAAACTTGGCATACAACTTGCTATCCCTCAAAGTCTGAAGTACAATACGAAGATGTTGCTCATGCTCCTCTCGACTACGGGAGTAGATCAAGATATCTTCAATGAATACAATCACAAAAAAATCCAATTAGGGATTGAACACTCGGTTCATCAAATCCATAAATGTTGTTGGGGCATTTGTCAACCCAAATGACATCACTATGAACTCATATGCCCATACCAAGTGTGAAAAGCCGTCTTAGGGACATCGGATGACCTAATCCTCACTAATGGTAGCTAGACCTCAAATCAATCTTCGAAAACATCTTGGCACCCTGAAGCTGATCAAATAAGTCATCAATCCTCGGCAACGGATACTTGTTCTTGATAGTGACCTTGTTCAACTACCGATAGTCTATACACATCCTCATCGGCCCATCCTTCTTCTTCACAAACAACACGGGCGCACCCTCAGGGCAAGACGCTAGGTCTAATGAAGCCATTATCAAGCAAATCTTGCAATTGCCCCTTCAATTCCTTCAACTCCGGTAGGGCCATACGGTATGGAGGAATAGAAATGGGTTGAGTGCCCCGAGCCAAATCAATATAGAAATCAATATCTCTTTCGGGTGGCATCCCCGACAAATTTACAAGAAACACCTCGGGAAACTCACGAACAACTGGTACTGAATCCATGGATGGAACCTCCGTACTATAATCATAAGCTAGACATCCCTTCTTGACCATACGTCGAGCCTTCACATAAGAAATAACTCTTCTGGTAGAGTGGCCAGGAGTCCCTATCCACTAAAATCGAGGCAATCCCGGCATAGCTAAGGTTACTGTCTTGACTTGACAGTCCAATATAGCATGATAAGATGACAGCCAATCCATACCTAAGATAACATCAAAATCTACCATATCAAGAAGTAGAATGTCTACACTAGTCCCAAGACTCATAATAGTACTACACACGAGCGATAGACACGATCTACAACAATAGAATCTCCCACATATGTGGACACATACATAGGAGCACTCAAAGAATCACGAGGCATAACCAGATATGAAGCAAAATAGGATGAAACATAGGAGTAAGTAGATCCTGGATCAAATAAAACTGAAGCATCTCTATGGAAAACTGGAAGAATACCTCTGATAACGGCATCAGATGATTCGGCCTCAGTCCTAGCTTGGAAAGCATAACATCAGGGTTGGGCCCCACCACTCTAAACTACATCTCTGGGACGGCCTCTAGCTGGCTGGCCTCCACCTCTAACGGCCTGACCTCCACCTCTAAAGGCCTAACTTCCACCTCTGGCTGCTTGACCCCTGCCTCTAGCTGGCTAAGCGGGCGATGAAGAAACCGGTGCCGGAACCATGGCACAAGAACTCTGTTATGGCATGCCGCCCAATAATCTCCGATAGGACTTCCTGATGTGCCCAATACCATCACACTCAAAACACCCATCCTGTTGATATGGCTGCTGAAGCTGACCCGAACGGGCCGGATAACCATGGTAATAACTCTGAATCGGAGGCGCACTGATAGGAGTTGATGGTGCACTGTAGGCTGGCTTCCCAGAGTAAGGCACATAAGGACCACGACTCCCTGAATCGGAGGCGCACTAATAGTAGTTGATGGTGCACTGTAGGCTGGCTTCCCAGAGTAAGGCACATAAGGACCACGACTCCCTGAATCACTGTGAGATTCCTGAAGCGCTGAAATAAATGGCATGGGAGGATGCCCCTACCATAAGTACCCCTGCCTCCAGATGAGGCGCCACTAAAACTACCGGAATGATGAGGCCTCTTATCTAACACCGGTCCTCTCTCCTGAACACGAACCAAATCGATCTAACTAGCAATATCTACGGCCGACTGGAAAGAAATACACAACTAAGCTAAAGTAGAAGGGGATTTCAGGGTTGTGAACGCCGAGCAGTTGTATCTCAAGTCTCTGTCCAATAGTCAACCCGAGCAATCTACTAACTGCCGCTAGGACCGACTCCAAAATTTGCACAAGAAATGCAGAGTATAGTATGAGTACAATCGACCCCATGTACTCTGTAAGTACCGAGCCTAACCTCGATGAAGTAGTGACGAGGCTAAGGCGGGTCACTTACAATTACCTGAACGCGGTATAAAATAATGATAGGAAAGGAAAATACGAAAATGAAATAAGGCAAGTAACTCATGAAAATAACTCAATCCTCAAAGAAAACCAGTAAATACCAATCCTTAGAGTCTCATACGAAAGTACCGAAGCCAACACAATAAAATAAGGAATAGAAAACACATAAACTGTTGCGGCGCACAACCCGATCCCACTGTACAACACGATCATCCCTTATTGCACCATGTAAATATCAATAATAATAAGAAAATATATGTTGCGGTGCGCAACTCGATCCCACCATATAATTAGAGTCAATATCATAATTCTCCCTTATTTCACCATATCAATCCACCCTTATTTTACCCATTGCGGTGCGCAACCAGATCCCACCGTATCAATATAATCCTCCCTTATTCCTCCTGTTGTGGCGTGTAAACCAATCCATAAATAAATCAATAAGTGCAATCAATTTAACAACTCTAATCACAAGAATCTCTACGATTAACGAAATATGAAAGCTTCAAACCAAGAAGGAACCTCGTACCAAATCATGAAAGGCTACAATTAATACTGAGCAACAAGACAAGTCAAATATATGATAGTTATAGGGTACAAGTAAGACAATTAAGGCAAATATCAATTAAGCATGGGAGCATAGAATAAATTAATATTTATAATGAGAGAATAATAAATGACAAGTAGCAGACTAAGGCATAGGAAGCAATTAAGGCATGTAACAATCAAAACATTGAATGTTATAATTAATGAAATATGGGTAGATATGGAAACAAGTAATTGACGGCGTATAGATATTCATCACCTCGCATATGTGCCGCTACACATGAAATTCACATAGCACATAGCTCAAGGGTTCTTATTCCCTCAAATCAAGGTTAGACTCAATACTTACCTCACTCCGCAACCAACTCAAAGTTCAACCACGGCCTTACCTTTCGAATAAGCCTCCAAACCAACCAAAGCTAGCAATTTATTCACCAAACGATTCAAAATAAGCTTTAGAAACTACTCACGAATGAAAGAGGTTCAATTTAGGTTAATATTAAAAAAGTCAACAAAAGTCAACCCTAGGCTCACTTGGTCAAAACCCGAGATTCGGATAAAAACCCAACCACATATTCACCCCCGAGCCCGATTATGTAATTAGTTTCGAAATCCGACCTCAATTTGAGATCTAAATCCCAAATTTACAAAAATTCCTAATTCTATCCAAATCCCTAATTTCTACCATGAAAATCCTAGATTTGATGTTGAAATTTTATGAAATGTAATGGGTAATTGAAAAGAAGTAGATTAAAGTCACTTACCAATGAATTTAGGGGGAAAAATCTGTTAGGGAAATCGCTTCTAGGGTGTTTAGAGTTGAGAGTTTGAAAGAAATGAGCTAATTATCGTTTTCCCCCTCTTTTACTGAGTTGCAGTTATCGCAATTGCGATCAACCCTTCGCAAATGTGAAAAGTCTCTGAGCCTGTTTTCATCGAAAATGCGAACTAAGGCTTCCGCAAATGCGAACAATCGACTCGCAAATGCGAGTCTGCCTCAGTCCTTCCTTAGTCGCAAATGCGACTCAAAAGTTCGCAAATGTAAACCTGCCCCCTTCGCATCTGCGGACTTTACTTCACAAAAGCAAATTTGACTCATCCCCCACCATCTTCGCATATGCGAGCCTGACCTCGCATTTGCAATCAGGTCCTCGTAAATGCGAGATCTGCAGACCTGATGCACTAGCACTCTTCTAAGTTCAAAAATCACTTTGTGGCATATCCCAAAACTCACCCGAGCCCCTCGGGTTCCAAACCAAATATTAACACAAGTGTAAAAATATCATACGAACTCGCTCGCATGATCAAAACAACAAAATAACACCTAGAACTACAAATCGGACACCAAAACGAATAAAATTTTCAATGAAACTTAAGAACATGCAACTTTTCAACCGGGCGTCCGAATCATATCAAATCAACTCTGTTTTGCACAAAATTTTGCAGACAAGTGATAAATACTGTAATGAACTTATACCAAGTTCCAGAACTAAAATTCGAACCCGGTAGCAACAAAGTCAAACTACGCTCAAACTTAGAATTTCTTCAAACCTTTAAACCTCTAGTTTTCAACAAAATATGATAAATCAAGTTAGGGACTTTCGAATTCGATTTCGGGCATACGCCCAAGTCCTAAATCACGATATGGATCCTCCGGGACCATCAAAATACTGATCCGGGTCCGTTTGCTCAAAATATTGATCGAAGTCTACTCAAATGAGTTTTAAGGTACGGTTTCACATTTTCGTCAATTTTTCACATAAAAACCTTCCGGATAAAAAGACGCAAACTGCGCACACAAATTGAGGAAGGCTAAATGAAGCTAATCGAGATTTCGGAATACATAAATGAAGGTTAAAACTACAAAATGACCTATCGGGTCATCACAATGACTATGCGATGCAATTGTAAATTTATTACCTATTTGTAGGTAATTTTCACAAATTAGATTTGATAACTGTTTTAAAGATTCGAAAATTAATAGCCTATAACAGAAGAAAGTATAAATTATTATTTGTAGGAGGAGAATTGATAATCTTAAAAAGGATGTAAATAATTTGCTTTAGTGTGGAAAAAGAAGAAGATAATTTGAAAAATTACAAGACATTACACAAAGAAAAAATTTAAAACAAGAAAAGCATATATATATATATATATATATATATATATATATATATATATATATATATATATATATATATATATATATATATATATATAATTTTAAAAGAATGGTAGAAACTAGAAAAAAGAAATAAAGAAAAAATCTTAAAATAATAAGGAATAAACTAGTGGGCTGCTCTAGCGGTGAGCACCCTCCACTTCCAACCAAGAGGTTGTGAGTTCGAGTCACCCCAAGAGCAAGGTGGGGAGTTCTTGGAGGGAGGGAGTCGAGGGTCTATCGGAAACAGCCTCTCTACTCTAGGGTAGGGGTAAGGTCTGCGTACAAACTACCCTCCCTAGACCTCACTAGTAGGATTATACTAGGTTGTTGTTGTTGATTGTTTTGTCTTGAATAAATTAATTTTCTGCTTCTTGGAAGAAGCTAAAATTTTTTGCTTCTTCCCAAAAGCAGAAAAGCTGCTTCTGCTGGTGGCCAAAAGTACTTATCCATCTTGGCTCTTAAATTTTTAAAAAGTATGTTTTTGAGGAAAAAAGTACTTTTGAAATGTTAGAAGCTTGGCCAAACAGGCTCTTAGTGTGGATAAAACTATTAAGTACTATTATAACTTATGGCTTGTTTGGCAAGATGGAAAAATCAACTTATTTTAAGAAATACTTTTTTTCAAAAGTGATTTTTGAAGAAATACTTTTGGAGAAAAATAGTTTATGTTTGGCTAATAAATTTAAAATGTATTTTTAAATAATAATTTGTGTTTAGCCAAGCTTTTCAAAAATTACTTGTAAATGTCAAATTACGAATTAGCACGTGAAGGGATTTGCTTAATAATTAATATTATATAAGTAGATAAATAGTCACAAATATTTATTATTAAAGATAAAAATTAAAATTTTATTTTATTTAAGTAAAATATAAAACTAAAATTGAAAAGTATTTTATTCGTTCAAGATGATTTATATGATTTAACAAATATGAAAGTTCATCCCAAAAGTCATTGTATATTATTTAATAGTTTAAACTAAGTTAGGTTATTTTGGTATATACAATATTCTGCTAAGGGCATTTTTGGTAGGAAAAAAGTTCAAAACTGTTTCTGCTTCTGGGGAGAAGCTACTTTTTTTTACTTCTTAAAAACTGCTTCTAGTCAAAAGCAATTTTTTATCCAAAAAAGCTTGGAAAACACCTTAAATTAAAGAAAAAAAGCACTTTTTTGGGGAAACAAATTACCTTTGGCCTTAGAAAAAGTTTGATCAAATAGACTATTACTTAGTGTCAAAGTAGAGAATTTGTTTTTTTAATTCTATGGCAAACTTGTACGGATATATTATGAGATATATTTAAACAAATGGAGCTCTACAGTCTTAGTAATTAATGCCGCCAAATTCCCTAACAAAATCAAATGCATTCTCGTTTTGGATTCTTTTTGCTGGCTGTATATTTGTTCTGATAACTATTTATGAGTGCAATATGAAATTGTAAAGATAGCGCTAGGGATGGCAATGGAGCGGTGCGGGTTTGAACGTTTGCGGGGCGGGGCGGGTTTGAGAGTTTGCGGTTGGGGGCGGGGCGGGTTTAATTTTTAAATTAAAAAAATAACGCGGGGCAGGGCAGGGCGGGGCGCGGGTGGGGATTTAATTTTTGAACTAACAGACATATTGGCTAAATATTAAAACCGCAGTCCCCAATTTCACTCTATTGACCTAGTCAACTGCTCTCTCACTCACTACGGCTCATCTCTCTCCTTAGTCCTCTCGCTCGATAATCAGAGAAAAATTTACATCACCTTTCAATTATCAGTAAAGGTCATTATTCTGTGGTTTATCAAGGATTGGGAGTCCCTTTTCTCTCTGGATTCAACTTCTCACTATAGCTCCATTTTCTATAGTGGTTTATCAAGGATTGTGGTTTACTATTGGCATAAAATGCCTGTTTTGGTAGCTACACCACCTGCCAGTATACCAATACCTCCAATTCACCTCATAAAATCCCTAATTCACCCCAAATCCATCCACATATCCAACAACAATAACACAACAACAACCAAATATCCAACAACAACAACCAAACTTTCAATAAATACTTTAAAACTAACAAATTAAAATTCAATTGAACTTAACAATCCAAAACCAAGTTAAAACTAATTACAACAAGTTTAAAATTGTTTAATCTAATTCAAAACTGGTTCTATTTGTCTAGTTCAAAGTATATAAAAGTATTGGTCAAGGGGTGTTTTCTACAACATCATCATCACCGCCTGATAAACTTTTATCTACAAGACGGTGTAGAGAACAGTCTTGTGGAGGACAAGAAGAACGATCACGGGAAGGACGGGAAGAACGATCACGAGCAGGACGGGAGGAACGATCACGTGGAGGTCGACCCTCTAGTGATGACTCACGAGACCGGGGCAACGAAAAAGCTCCACTAGATAGGAGAGTTCTGATCTGATCTTGCATGCCAAGGAATTGAGCATCTCTAAGCCTTTCTCTTTCCTTGGCCGCTTCTAACTCGGATGTGAGCTTTGTCACTGTCTCCCGCATAGCCGAGAGCCTCTCCCTATTAAGTTGCTCGCCTTGCGAAGAAGTCCCTATTCCTTGCATTCCACACCTATAGCGATGGAATTTTTTAGTAGGAAGCTCGTATACCTTACCTCATTTTGAACCACCAACATACTCCAACCATATTCTTTCAGCATCCTCGTCCGAAGGTTGGCTTGGCTCGCCCGATTCACCAGATGGATGACTACGAATGAATTCCTCCACGTTACTTTGGTAGCGGCCCTATATTATTTTAAATTAAATTAGTATTTCAAAATTATTATAAAAGTAAATTATAACACTTAAAGAAAATTAAAAGCTTACATATGCAGTCTCTGCCCGGTCCTTGACCCACTTATCTGCATCCCCCTCTTTCTTCTTCTTTATAATATGTGTCTCCTTGAATAGCTCATCATGGATCATTGAACGCCCATACTTCTTTTTCTGAAAATTAATTAATTTAGTTAATAAACATAATAGATATACTTAGAAAAGTAAAATAATTTAAGCAATTACCAATCTTCTTTTTATTGTCCCTAGGCTGATCGCACCTCCAGTGTGCAAGGAGCCTCCCTTCTCGGATGAGCGATTTTTCTTTCCTTTTTCGCTCCTCTCTAAGAAATCTACGGTAAGACAATGCCTTTGCAAATCATTCCATAAATTCTCAAGTAATCAATCACGCCTTTTGTTCTTCTTTCTAGCATCCGAGAAATAATCCGCCAATCTCTTGCGAGCTTTATGATGAAAATTTGCAGCCACTTTTGCGCTATAGCGGTCTTCCCATACACACTTGCTATATATTTAAAAAGTTAAATATTAGATGAAAACATCATAAATATAAATTATTAAACTGCTTAAAAGAATATTTATACCTTAAATTGATTAAAAATTTGCTCCTTCAGCGAGAATGGAAAATCAGTCCAAGTCGCATAAGGGCCAACATAAAGCTTTCTGATGGCATTGGTGATTATCTTCGTAATATTATTACCCTGCCTGAACCTGCAATTTAAAAATAAAAACACATTAATATCTTAGTAAAAACGGTACAAAACAATAGACGCAAAAATAACAAATAACTCTTATCCATCACCCTCAGGGACTATGATGATCTTTCCATATCGATCATAATACACTACCTATTCATTATCATCCTCAGCATGTGTATCAGAGGCATGTGTAGACGGTGTAGGGGGCTCAGAGCTACTGCCTCGCAGGCAAAGGCCTAAAATAGATGGAGTCGATGATGAAGATGGTTGCGATCCATGTGACTGCGACATAGTTGGATGCGACCCAAGTGGCTGTGATACTGATGGATGTGACTCGAGTGGTTGTGACATGGATGGATGCGATCCATGTGGATGTGATATGTAGTGATGTGATCCACGTGGATGTGATACAGATAGTTGCGATCCACGTGGCTGTGAGGCAGCTGGACTGTATGTCAGACGTATAGTCCTATGGCCTTGTGATGGAAGACCTGGTGTCTGGATGAAGGTGTAGGGCTCGTGATGTTGTGAAAGCTCAGTATAGACGTGTGGTGGAGGATAAGACATAGGCATCTCTGAAGAGGGTGGGAAAAAAGGAGTATTATTATCTACCCTCCTCTTTCCCTTCCTAGCCTTTTCTCGACCCCAAGAACTAGTAGGGTCATTGTTACCTTGACCCTTGCCTTCCATCTGCATAATATAATACATCTTTAGATTGAAACATATAAGAAACTAGCTATAAAATGAGAGTGCTTTAAAAACCCAACTTTTTAATCCTCATCGACGTATTGTTCCTCGTCTGAGAATTCTTCGTCCTCACTTGTTTGAGCTTCATGAGTTGTTTCTTCGTCCTCATTTTCTATAATTGTTACTTTATTTATATCAACTTCTTCCAATATGCGTTCAGGATGTTCCAAATCATTTTCTAACTAGTCGTCCACTATTTGGTGAACACTAGAGATATTGTTTTGATATGCAACATCTACCACATTCTCGACTCCCACCCTACCTACAGGCTTAGATTTTATTACAACCCACCAATCGGACTTATTCCGCCGCAATGGATAAGGAGCATAATACACTTGCCTAACGTTATGTGCAATTATGAAAGGATCATAGCGATCATACTCCCTCGTATGATTAACCTCAATTATGTTGTATTGGTGGTGTACTCTTGTACCTCTTGTTGGATTTGGGTCAAACCACTTGCATCTAAAGAGTATCAATTTCTTATATGGCCAACCTGTATATTCTAGTTGTAATATTTCTTTGACCACACCATAATAATCAATATCTCCAACTTGGTTGCCATCACCACCTTGAACCCACACCCTGTTGTTGTTGCTATTTTTATTTTTAGAGAAATTCTCTGTATGAAACCTATAACCATTCACTACATACTTAGACATTGTTGTGACCTGAAGCCCAGGTCCCCAAGATATATCTTTCAAAAATTGATTTACACCATTATTTGGATTATTTACCTACATAGTGTTAAAAATATTCATAAGTTAGCACAACTTATATATATATATATATATATATATATATATATATATATATATATATATATATATATATATATATATATATATATATATATATATATATATATATATATATATATATATATATATATATATATATATATATATATATATATATCAGGATAAACTTACAAATTGTTTGAACCACGTATCAAATCTCGTATATACAACATCATGGCCAAATTGACCCACGAAATGACTGTGACACATCAAATATTTTTAGTAGTTGCATCAATATGTAATCACAGTAAATTTTATATTTTGATAACTAATAAATCAATACTTACTTGAGAAATGGTAAAACTTCGGGACAATTTAACAACACATGAAGTGTAGCTGACTTGTACTCCGTATCACTCAAACTTCTCTTTCTAACATCCTTAGAATATCGGTCTGGTTAATTGAATATGGACATTGTTTGATATAATGGATCATTCACACATTCGACAGTGTGCCTGTTGGGCCTATTCCTAGCACATGGCACGTTACACTCAAAATAATAAGAACAAAAATGTGCAGTTTCCTTTGCAAGATAGGCTTCGCATATAGATTCTTCAATCATATTCCTCTACTTAACAAATTATTTGCATTTTCCAATTGTCCTACATAATGTCATGTTATCCAAGAACATTCAAATAAAATAGAATATTACATCAAACTTATAATATTACCTCTCAAAGGGATACATCCATCTGCATTGAATAGGCCCTCCAAGTCGTGCCTCATGTACAAGGTGGATTGGAAGGTGTTCCATCACATCAAAGAAATCACATGGAAATATTTTTTCCATCTTACTAGAAGTTACACTAATGTTTTGATCCATCCGAAGTAGGTTTTCTTCCCTTAATGTGGTAGAACACAAGTCTTTGAAAAATAAACTAATCTCTGTGATGGGTTTCCATATTCTTTCAGGCAAACCACAAAATGCAATAAGCACTAAGGTCTCCATGAAAACATGACAGTCATGACTTTTCAAACGGCTCAACTTCCCTACCTCCATATCTACTTTTTTTCCTAGATTCGACGCATAACCCTCAAGCATCTTCAATTTCGTAACCCAATCACAAATTTTTCATCTTTCCTCCAAAGTGAATGTGTAACTTGCTTTGGGCTTGAACACCTTACCATTGTTTGCTGTCTGCAAGTATAATTCAGGTTGCCTGTAATATTCTTGTAAGTCCATTCTAGCCTTCGGGTTATCTTTTGTCTTACCTTTAACATCCATCACTATGTTGAACAACTTATCAAAATAATTCTTCTCAATATGCATGACATCAAGGTTGTGTCGGAGAAGATTATCTTTCCAATAAGGCAACTCCCAAAATATACTTTGTTTCGTCCAATTATGAGTAACACGATATCTGGGGAATCTATAAGGTGGAGCCTCAGTAACTTTACTGAAGTTCTGGACCATCTCCCAAATTTCCTCACCTGAAAGTATCAGAGGTGGCGAATCATATTCCACTTTATTCTTTTTGAATGTATTTTTCATCCTTCTAAACTCATGATCATCGGGCAAGAACTGACGGTGACAATCAAACCATGATTGCTTTCGACTATGTTTCAAAGTGAACGCTTTACCATTTTTCATGCAGTAAAGACAAGCTAGCTTCCCAGCAATCATCCACCCAGACAACATTCCATACGCAGGAAAATCGTTAATAGTCCACATTAAATTAGCATGCAATTTGAAATTCTGCTTGGTTAATATGTCATATGTTGGAACACCATCATACCACAATTATTTTAGCTCATCAATCAAAGGTTGAAAATATACATCAATCAAACTTTTCGAATTAAGTAACAATTTAAATATATATATATAGACTAGTCATACACAACTCAGGTGGTAGATTATAAGGTGTAAGAAAGACAGGCCAGCATGAATATGGTGTCGTAGATATAGAAAAGGCGTGAAGCCATCCGCACACAAACCTAACCAAATGTTCCTCGGTTCACTAGCATAATCTGGATATGTCCTATCAAAGTGCTTCCAAGCCTCTCCATCTGAACGATGACACATAATACCAGGTAGTCTTCTATTTTGAAAGTGCCATCTCATATGAGGAGCAGAACTAGTCAACGCATATAACCTCTTTAACCTAGCTATAAGAGGTAAATAATGCATCGCCTTGACATCGACCATATTCCCGCTGGAAAGCCTCTTGAAACGAGGCTTTTCGCAAAATTTACAACTGTCTAAAGTTGCATCATCTTTATAATATAATATGCAACCATCTTCACAACAATCAATTCTCATTGACGAAAGTCCTAACTTATAAACCAATCTCTTTGCCTTATAGAAATCACCAGGTAAGTTGATATTAGGGTCAACTAGTTCACTCATAAGGTCAATGAAAGAGTCCATGGTTGCTTGAGAAATATTCCAATCAGATTTGATACTTAGTAATCTAACTGCAACAGATAGTTCAGAGTGCGGACTTCCTTCACGTAGGGGACGACTAGCTTCCTCTAACTGTTCATAAAAATGTTTTGCATCATCATTAGGAGATTGTTCAACATTTTTATTGGGATCACCCCCGAAGTGTATCCCAAAAGCATCCGCAACCATATCCTGAATTCTAGAATCAACGATTTGTATTCTCCACCGACCTACTACTTTCACCAACAACCATGTTATGAAATATTCCACGGCTACCATCGATCTCTCTATGATTAGTCCACACAAAGTAATTCTCTATAAACCCCTTCCTATAAATATGAAGCTTAACTTCCTTTGATTTTTTAAACTTCATACAATTGCACTTGTAATACTTTAACTATATATAGCTTGTTATAGCATATGTTAGTGTATTCATCATTTGTATTACAAAATAAAGTGTTAACGGATTACATTTATATTATTTTCATAGTAAATATAAAAGTGATTCAAAAGTTTGAGCAATGTTGACCTAATAACCGACCAACTTTGGTCGGTTATATTCCAGGAAATAAAAAATACCGACCAATGCTTCCCCTGCATTAACAGACCAATTTTGGTCGGTAATTATAAATATAAATTCTTTAAATTTTATAAAATATTTTAAATAATAATATAGTTATTAAAATTTAAAAAATTGGGCCCACACTACCAACCAAAGTTGGTCGGTAATCAAAACTGTTCTTTGACTAAGCAAGTCTGACCAGCTCGGTCAACTTGTTGACCAATTTACCGACAAACTTTGGTCGGTATGTAATTTTAAAAAAATATAAAATATTTTTTTTGTTGTTTCCGTCCATGTTGGACGATTTTTTGGTCGCTTTTTCTGACCAACCAACGTTGGTCGGTACCGCTTGATCGGTTTTTAGCGGATTTCTAGTAGTGTCTTGGGCTTTATCTTTGTTGTGGAATTCCTATTTAATTTTGGTTTAAAACTTTGCATTTTCGATTATATCTTTGTAATGTCTGTATCTGCCATTATAGTATTAATGCAGTAGTAGCAATGTACTGTTATTGGTGTCATCTCCTAAAGCATTAAGGAAGGTTTTCCTATGGGAAATTTTATCAAACACATTATGCATTGTGTCCGTATATATTTTATCAAAAGCTATATATTTAATTCTGTCTATATACATTGTGCACTGAAAAGCAATGACAAGCAAAAAGGCTACTTCAAAAAAGTTAAAAATATTTGCGGGGCCGGGGGGGGGGGGGGTCACGCGGGTGAAGTGCAGGGCGGGTGAATACGGGTTTAAATCCTATGTGGGGCGGAGCGGGGCGGGGCGAGTTGAAATTACGCAGGTTCAGACACAATATGCCCCGCACCCGCACCGCCTGCCATTCCTACTGTTATCATAATCAAAATGACTTACCGTTTCCTTCCCTATTCGGAGTTTGGTATTGTACCGATTGTATATGTCATAGTTGGTGGGAATTCTTATAGACTTTCCTTCAAGCTTCTGATAGCTTTGAAGCTCATTTCATTAAGATTGTTAGCAAAGGAAACTACTGGCGAATTATTAGGAGCTTGAGGTAACAACATCTTCTCTGGATTCGATCAATAAATTTTCGGAGTAACTCATTATCTCCTTGCTGGATTTTAAAGATATTCTCTAACTGTTTTTCAACTTTTTGTGCTCTAGTGCGTACCTTAGACAAAGGCTTCTAATTTAATTTTTGGGAAATAAGGAATACCAAGTTAATGTTCATTTTATGAGTGTTTTTTCGAATTTCTTTACGAGCACTAATTCTATCCCTAGTATCGTCAAGTTGTTTCCTTTGATTTTGGTTGTACATGTTATGACGTGGTCCCGGAAATATGATGTCCCATCATACTTCTAGAATATTCGGCATCTTAAGTTTCTTTGGAATCGGTAATGGAGTTGCACTTGCTTTCGGACACTATTGGGAGTATTTATCTGTATCAATCCCTTTGAATACGGAAAGGATTCCATGGATTTACTCCATATATTCGCCGTGCTTGAGTTATTTCTGCAAGGTTAGAACTAGATTTTACAAATCTGAATTATTAGGCGTATCTGAACCTCCTATTCCAGCATCATTTGGAAGTCTCCGATATCAGAATTTCAAGCGTAGTAGTGAGCTAAATGTTGGTGAACTAGCACTTACAGTTGTTGCTAAATTAATTATGGCTTCATTAATTTGTTGGCTCCATGCCCTTTGAGCGAATATGAACTCCGCAATTTCTAACTTTTCGGATGTTTGTCTCACCAATCGTTGAGGTGATGATCCCCTTGAAAATCATGGAGGAGAGTTTCTCGGATTGGAAATTGGGCACTGTCGTTTTAATTATGCGCAATGGAATCATATGTCATTTGATTATTTTCATTTGTGTTGATTGAAAAATCTTCGGTCGTGTTGCTAGTTTAAACTGAATGAGAACAAAGGATTGTTAGTATATTAGGATGAATAACGAAATTGCTTTAGCTCGGTGGGCGCCAAATTATTTAACTCAAAATTTAATTATTAGGCATAAATAATTAAATTTATTTTGTGGGCTAAAAAATAGTTGAATAGTTATGATTAAGTATGAAATAAAATAATGAATTATATAACAAAAGGGGAAAGAGATGTTATTTGATGGTAGCTTAGGACTTGAATGCTCGTAGCATTATGGAGAGTTTGTATGACTACCAAAAGTAATAGAAAATTAATAGAGCTTCTAATGTCGATAATGATTCTAATGATTGCAGATTGTTTTCTCAAATGGACAAATGTTAGCTTTTATGATGGTAAACCCGGGTTACGTAATAAAAAATTAATAAAGCTTCTAATGTCGATAATGAATCTAATGATTGCAGATTGTTTTCTCAAATGGACAAATGTTAGCTTTTATGATGGTAAACTCGGGTTACCGTTTCCTTGATTCATGCTGCTGTTACACTCATTCAATCTGTCCATTTAAATAATTTATAACGATTGATTTAACGAAGGATCTTGTAATAGTAGAGTAAATGATGAATTAATCTCGGATCCTTCGGCATCTGTTGATCTGCTATCCTTCTTATCCGTGAACTCCCCAATCATTTATGAATTCTCCAAACATTAGACTACCTTTTCCGAGTAATAGAATTGATCTTCCAAGAGTCTTTTATCTATCTTTGATTTTCTGACCTTCCGATTTACACTCTTGGCACTGGTCAATTCTTGTTATTTGCCCTCTTCTAAATGGTACACGTGTTAGTGCGTTTTTTACCAATACAGATAGCTTCGAATATTTTTTTCTAGAAATTTTAGGAGAGGAAGATTTTTGGCAGGCAGAATATCATAATTAAGATTCTTAATTAGCGGGAAATAGGATAAGATTCTTAATTAGCGGGAAATAGGATCTTATCCGATTTCTGCATCCTAAATTTGAAATAACAAAGACCGTTATTAAGATAATGCGTGCAACTTTCATTTAATATTTGAGACATGTATCTCATTTGATATATGAGACACGTGGAGACAGTAATCAAACTCTCCCTTATATATAGTACTAGTTGGGTCAGCCCGGGCTGTGCCCGAGCCCAATCACCACAGCTAATTTCAAATGTTTAAGAAATTGTCTATGATGATTTTCTAAATGTTTATACAATCAAACACTAAACAGAACTAATAGGAAGGAAGGTCTACTTAGAGGGTGTTTGGCTAAGCTTATAAGCTAGTCAAAGTAGCTTATAAGCACTTTTCGGCTTATCTACGCGTTTGGTAAAATTAAAAGTGCTTATAAGCCAAGTGCTTATAAGTTAAAAATAAGCCAAAAGCCATAAGCTGGTCACCCCCAGCTTATAAATTTTTAGCTTATAAGCACTTTAAGTTTGACCAAAATTTTTACTATTTTATTCTTAAATATTCTTTTTTAGAACAAAACTCTTGCATCAATACTCACTGCCTCAAGTACTATCTCAACCTAACCCCCTCCCTCCGCCTCTTCAAGTCTGCAATGCTCATTGACTATTTAAGATAAGCAAATTCTCTATTCCTTTGCATATTTATATCTATGTGATTGTGTATTAATCTTTGAACTATATATAATAAATGAGGACATGTCAAATATTTTGTTATGTTGCTTTCTAAGTGTTGTGCTGATAAAGACAGTATTTGTTTCTCTTCAAATATTTTGTCCTATTTAGGTTTATTTTTTACTGAGAAACTTTTATCAATTTATTAATTATTATAACTTATAATTATATGCTTATCATAAAATAAATTATATTTATCATAAAATTTATCTTATCTAAGCACAGTTGTATATAAAATAAAATGACAAATAAAATATTTTGTATTTGGATCGATTTGGAATCTAAAATTTTGAAGATATTACGCCCTTATAGGTATAAACACTTATAAGGTTATTTAAGTCATTTTAACAGAAAAAAACTTATCAGCACTTTTTTATCAAATATTGTAGCAGCTTATTATTAATTTCAGCACTTGTATCCAAACGCGTAACTGCTTATTTATTAAATCAGTTTCAGCACTTAAAAGTACTTTTCAGCACCTAATGCTTATCAGCTACTTCAAATCAGCTAATCCAAACGGACTCTTATAATTGGAGTAAACTATATATGCCATAGCAAAACCAAGATGTAAAATATTTAATCTTGTGCATATAGAGAAATCACAAGGAGTAGTTTCATTGAGCAGAATTTTATTACTAACATATATATATACAGAATCATGGTAATGATAGTAAATGTATATACATGCAATGTATTCCATCATATCCAAAGATGCAGAAATTCGATTTCAGTAGTTGAGTTGCTCTGTCAGATCTCATAGTACTAAGGCCAATGAAACCAATTTTCTTTAACTTGATTGGTCAGTTCCTCAAGTTGTAACTTTAAGTTGATTCCATTAGCTATATGTACTTAAGTAAACTTTTTCAAACCCGTAGCACACCATGATACCCGTGGTAGACACTGCAAAAGCATTTTTTTTGCGCAAATATGCATGATGAAGCAATCACATCAAATGTTTGGTAAAAAAATACATAATACCTACAAGAGTCAATTTGTACATCTTGATCATTACATAATTATAGACGTATCACCATAAATTGCAGAAGAGATCTCCTCATCACTGTTAGCTACAGCATTGCCACGCCCATCATACGCCAGCCTCCTGTTCTTTATCATCAGAGGACAACCGAACAGATCCCCTGCTCGTTTAGCACTTTCAAGATTATTAATTTGCTTTAAGCATATATTTCCATCAATGGTAAGAAAAATATTGAAAATGTTTTAGAAGGGGTATGGTCTACGTACACACTACCCTCCCTAGACCCCACAGTGTGGGATAATATTGGGTATGTTATTGTTGTTCTATTAGAAGGAGAAGAAAATTTAGTACAACAGTTTTATAAGCCCACCTGCATAATCTAGGAAGTGTAATTGCATGTTGAGAAAAGTAGATCTTCTGAAGATATTTATCCTGTTACAAAATACAATAATTGAACCAAACAAAGATTGATAATCCTAGGAGTAAGAAAACTGAATAGTTATAAAGTAAAAACACTGCAAGTAAAAACTATTGTTTCATCCAAATTTATAGGATATAAAGACTAACCTGGATTATACGAATAGTAGAGGCTTTAGGTTCACAATCCACACCTTGACGTTCAAGCTTCTCAAATGTACCCACATCAACATGCTCGATCTCAACTATTAGAACTCCGCACGTAACTTTAATATTCAAATTAACTTGCAGAATAGTCAAAACAGCAAACATATATTTGACCAAAACAAAAAACCTTTTTCCAAATTCTTTAACGGTGACACTATCATCATAACTTCTCACCACATGATATGTGCTAATGTACTTGCCGGGCAATTCTCCATCGGGTCCAAGACAATCACTTTGAGTGCTATTTGGGATACTTCTTGACACAACATACGACCCAGCTGCCCTCCTCCCAAAGCACCTATAAACATATCAGACACTCCATGGATTGATGAACCACTGCATTATTCGACATATTCCAGCACGCTATTAACATTATTAACCAGAAAATACAATAGAACATCATTGCACTCACATAAAGTAATTAACTTTAATTTAAACTACATACAATAACAACTACACCACCTCAGTCCGAAACAAGTTCAGTTCAGCCTATGAATCCTTACTAACCATGTTTCTCCAATTAAAATCTGTTTAAATAAAACCACATAAACTTTAAACATATATTTATCCAAACAACAATAGGAAATAACCTGACCTGAATACAACAACAGTCAATTTATGTCCCAAATAAGGAGTTGGAGACCTAAGTCCAATATTGAAATTGTTGTCTAGCTACTAATTCGCCCGAGTTATCGTCAGCATCAGAAAGATATCTTAATCTTTTAAGAGCTTTTGTATTTATTTCTTTAGATCTATGCAAGTAGCATTTGAATGGTAAGATACAGAGTTTTGAACTACGCCTTCTATGCCTTTGAATGGTAAGATACAGAGTTTTGAACTACGCCTTCTATGCCTGTTTTTTAAGTCCCTGCATTTAACATTTTAGCCGTAAGGCATAAAGTTTTCAACTAATTTTGTTGGGCAGAGAAAGAGCGGATACCTGTTTTGTCAGATTTTGTCAAACTCTTCCTGGATGAAAGCTCGAATCATTGAAGAATTTTGTCAAGTACCTACCAGGAAAATGAAAAACAAAGGCGTCTCTAACAATTTACTGATACAGTAAGGCAACACATATAAGGAATATCACAAAGATATCAAGACTACAGCCTCTCTGTAATGTTGTAGAAACAATATTCTTTTAATCTTATTTTTTCACTTTGCTTCTTCACTATGTTCTACGCTCCTCACTTTTCCAACACATAACCGCACTACTAAAAGCATGGAAATCAATGATTTTATTCAAGTATCATCTTAACCACAGAACAACGAAACTCAATCAAACTATTATCAGAGAAAGCGAGTAGCAATTAAAAATATAAATTTAGGTCTTTTTCAATTGGAGTTACCACTCTTAACCACAGAACAACTAAAATTAACCAAACTTATTATTAGAGAAGCGAGTAGCAATTAGAAATACAAATTTAGGCCTTTTTCAAATAAATAACCAACAAAAAAAAAAATAAAGAGAAAGGACAATACACAGTGCAGGGTAAGCAGTTCACAGGTGTTGCGAGAGAAGGACCTAACCACAGAAATTGTCAATCGCTCAGTTGTAATGAAGAAGAAGCAGAAGATCAGAAGAAGGACAAGTGGACTGATATGTGTTCATAAATGGTGAAACTTATCGGAATCTCCTAGTATTTTAATAGGAGAAATTCGAAATGACCAAAATGCCCTAAAAGTGACAGCCAGGCTTGTTGATGATACAGGCTCCTGAAAGACCTAAACTCTCGCTTCTTATATAAGAGAACTAGTTACGATTAGCTCGGGTTATGCCCGGGCCCAATACCTACAATCAAATATTTTAGACTTAATTTCAAAAGTTTATTTTAAACACAAAGTCATGCATAATCAAATAATCATTATAAAATAGGACGGAGAGAGTATTGTATAATGCCAGTGCTGGCTTCATGATGAAGCAAGTAAGGCTCTCTCTTTAGACCCCCAAATTTAAGGGGCCATTTTTTAGCAATACTAAATTTATAAGTTTTTTTCTTAAAACAAGTATTAGACTTTCAAATTTCAATTTGCGAAACCGGACCCATTACAACCACGACCTGAATTACCGATCGGTAAAACTTATCGTAAATCAAAAATCTCTTAAATATCTTCTAGAACATGCAGAGAATTCTATTCATAAACCCGACATCATCTCTTAATGGGAAATCGTGCATTTCCCACACTTGTTATAGTGTAATTTATATCATATAAGCAGAAGTTTTGGAGGACAAGCTAATAGTTCAACGGTTCAAATATTTTAGTGTAAAAATATGAGATCATCAAATGACGGGAATTTAAAAAAATATTGCCTTAATCTTGAATGTTCCTTAAAATATAGTAGAAAAAGACATTTTTTTAAATACTTATATTTTTTATTAAATAATGCTAACAGTTCATGTAACAGTTGCCTCAGTGGAAACAAGTTTTTTAAAATTAATATTGATAAAATCTTATCCAAGATCAATAATTCTGAAGAAAAATTAAAAGAGTTGGCTATATTATCATTCGAAAAGAAATTTTGGAAGATATCGATAATTAAAAAAAATATTAATAATTTTGTATCTCAAAATTTAGAACAGTAGATTTTTGGAGAAAAATTATTTTTTATTTTTTAAATTTAAGGCCTCCGCTCTAAGGCCACTAAAGTGCTTGAGCCGCTCCTGTATCGTGGTGCAGTTACTCTAATCTCAGTAATATCAGTATTTTTATTTAATTAATTATAGTTAACATAGTAACATTTACTTCATGAGTTTTTGAGAGTGTAATTTCAAAATAATAGCAATAGTTCAACGTGGATAGAGTTAAAAGCAAATGTAACATTGATTTCATGTTGGACTTCTTAAGAAATTAATTGGAGAAGTAGGATAAATTTAATTTCTCTTTTTAGTATACTACTATACATTTCAAATCATATTTGCATGCAAGGAGCGAAAGTTTTGAAATCTTGTAGACGAAGCGTTTGGATTAATATTTGTGATTTTCTCAGTTATTGCCTGTTTGAGCTGGGTAGTTTCTAATTTTTGAAGATGTTATTCCTTTTTGTTGAGCTATAGACATATATATTGATTCACTCTAATTACATACAAAATTAAATTTTAATATAAGGTACCAAATAAGGCAACAATAGTTTACTTTTATTTGTAGAGAGTTAGGTTATAAAATGGTAAAATTAACTGGGGCCCGCATGACATGATTCATCAAATTAGTACATCCATTGACAAATAGGTGTGAAAAGATGTTCAGGTGGGGCCCATAAAGAAAAAGGTACTCACAATATTACACTTAGCACATCATATTGAAGCATGAAAATATGTTGAAATACCATAAATATCCCTGATGGGCAAGCTAGCATGTTGACGGAGAACTGCTAAACTCTCACTTAAAAGATAGTAGAAAATAGAAAATATATAAGGAATTTCAACAGCTCATTAAATCTTGCAAATATTAATATTTAGTGAATTTTTTAATTATATATTTAATTAAATCAACGCTATTGGATTCGAATGAATTAGTAATAACATATATATATATATTGTAGTTGTCATTGTATACATTTAGAAACTATTTAATTTTAGTTTGCTCAGTTTATTCTTAATAAGAAGCTTTATATCAAACAAATGTCACGATGTATTTAAAATAATCAATTTTAGAATTTTCATAATTATTGTTTATAATATTCTAAATCATAAATTTTAAAAATATTTCTTCATGTAAAAACTATACGGAATAAAACTATGTTATATAAATTAAAACAAATAAAGTAAATTAATAGCGTAAAAAAGAGTTATCTCTTCCGTCCCATTTTAGCTGCTTTATCTCAAAAAATTTGTTCCAAAATAGTTGTTATTTTAGAATTTCAAAGTTAAATTTTATTTTATTTTTAAATATACTCTTAATATTAAAAAAGTAGTTATTTTCTTAATATTATTTAATTTTTAAAAATAATTTAACAATTGTAACTTAATAAACTATATTTAATATTTATTACTCCCTCCGTTTTAATTTATGTGAATCTATTTAATTGGGTATGGAGTTTAAGAAAAGAGAGAAGACTGTTAAATTTGTAGTATAAAATAAGGCACATATATTTTATGTAATTATAATTATTATATAAAAATAAATTATTTTCAAATAAGGAAAGAGATCATTCTTTTTGATACGGACTAAAAAAAAATAGGTTCACATAAATTGAAACGTGACAGTATTAAGAGGTAAAGCAACAATTAAAACGAGTAAGACAGAGGGAGTATAGGGAGAAATTCGGGAAGATGCAGTTGCATGCGCTCGAAAAATTGTACAATTGACTCGTGTCTTCTCCATCTGCCAGCATTGTTATGGTGCAAGCCACCGCGTGTCTTTATCTTGTCCTTTTTTCGCCACGTACTTCCAACAACTGCTTCCTCACCAACCTAAATTCTTTATATATATATATCTCATGCAAACGTGACTCTGCACTGCATGAAAATTTCACAAAAGGCTTAAAACCTAAAATTCTGTTTTTCTAGGAGTTGTTGAAACAGAAACAATAATGGCTTCAGGGCAACAACAACAACAACGTTCAGAACTTGATGCAAGAGCTAGACAAGGAGAAACAGTGGTCCCTGGTGGCACTGGTGGCAAGAGCCTTGAAGCTCAGGAGCATCTTGCTGA
Source organism: Nicotiana tabacum (assembly GCF_000715075.1). NCBI lineage: Eukaryota > Viridiplantae > Streptophyta > Magnoliopsida > Solanales > Solanaceae > Nicotiana > Nicotiana tabacum. The sequence goes on along the minus strand of NC_134081.1, from coordinate 29,006,882 downwards.
AGGTTAAGCTTAACTAGATCTTCTACCCTTTTTTATAATGTATGTGAACCTTTTTTTTTTTTTTTTTTTGGCCTGCTCTCCTTCTGTATTTGAAAAGAAATTTGTTTTAAATTGGTATTTTACGTTAAGGAGATGGTCTTACAGCTATCTTTTAGGATCACAAATCGGCAAGATATAGTCTGTTCTTATTCAATAGTATTTAAAAAAAATTTACTTTTAAATTTTTTATTTTACCCTGGCATATCATTTTAAATCACAAAGCCACAACATTTAATTATAGATCTAAGATGCGTCAAAAGTTTTTTCCTTCCTTAAATAGCAAAAAAAGAAATGTAAAGTATAATAGACGGAAACATGTTTTTCACTTGCAGCCTTGATGCTATTCCATAGGATAAACACGTAAATCATTTTTTTCTGATAATGGCGGCGGTGAGAGTTGAATTCAGAATTTTTATCTGTTTTCGTACTTTGTGTTTAAAAGTTTAAGCTGTTAACTAGATGCACTCCACCTACTTATTGGCTCTTTTCTCGTTTGGCTAATGAGGTTTGATTTTGTTGAATTGAATGAAGGGAGGAGCAGAGGAGGGCAAACAAGAAAGGAGCAGCTAGGAACAGAAGGGTACCAAGAGCTGGGACAAAAAGGAGGACAGACAAGGAAAGAGCAAATAGGGAGAGAAGGGTACCAAGAAATGGGTCGAAAAGGTGGACTTAGTACAACTGAGAAATCTGGTGGTGAACGTGCTGCTGAAGAAGGCGTTGACATTGATGAATCCAAGTTTAGTACCTCTTAAAATGTTTTTGGAGTATATGGTCTTGTAGTTAAAGCTGTTTTATGTATTACTGAGTTGTGTCTGGTTTTTTGCCGAGTCTGGTCCTAGACGATTAGGTATAGTAGCTTTTGGTGTGTGTCTTAGTTCTGTAAAAATATGTTGTGCCTTATGTAAGGGGTCACGTTATCCCTAGTCTGTAGGGTCTATTACTAATGGATGAAGTTTAATTTCTGGTTTGTTGTTTGCTTTTGTCAAAAATTATGTAAAACTTTAGAATCTTCAATCTTGGATGTGATGCTTATCTCGCAAAAGTTGGAAGGGAGCGGTAACTATTGTGCTCGATGTGCGCTAGCATAAATAGATGAAAAACGAAGGGAGAGAAATCTAAGTGAATTATGAAGTGATTACTTATTTGATAATACACTTGAGAGTCTTTTGTAACTAATGGGAATTTATTACAAGCGAATAATTGGTCTCAAGTAGTTTTAATCCTTAAAATGAGTAATAATTAAATTTTAAATTTGTACATGGCTCGTTTTAATTTAATTCGTATGTTCAAAGAACAAGCAAAATGATTAAATTAAATGTGATTGAAATAATTATGCCTGACGTTAAGCTTGAACGAAGCTTAGTTGTAACTCAATGGAGGAACACTTGAACAATTGCTAAAGCACAAAAGGACAAAATTAAACTTTATCGCTTTGATATTTACTACACTTGAACAATTGCTAAAGCACAAAAGGACAAAATTAAACTTTATCGCTTTGATATTTACTTTGATATGCGTCTCGTAATGTTCTCTCTTTTATATATTAGAAGAGTTTCTACGTTCAAGCTTGGTTGTAACTGAAATGTTCTCTCTTTATATATCAGAAGAGTTTCGTCCTTCAAGCTTGGTTGTAACTGAATGGATGAACACTTGAACAATTGTTAAATTTATTGCTTTGATATGTGTGCCGATAGTGAACCAACTGAATACAAAGGTTTCCCACTTTATATAGTAGAGGAGTTTTAACCTAATATAAATTTTTCTCTTTATATAGTAGAGGAGTTTCAACCTAATACAAATTTAAATAAGGTAAAAATCTTTTCTTTCTTTTTTCATCAAGAAAACACGATTCGCCAAATATCGGACGTGATTCGTGTCGTAATATCCTGCTGATGGCGGATATTTGGGCTCCTCATTTGCCTTCTTTAATTGTCTTTCATTTAATCATGATTCTTCGTTTTACTCGAGCTTAACTCTTCCCATATTTGACCATGCTCGATTTTCGACGTGACATTCATCTACCCTGGGCTCCGATTTGATGGCACCCTCAGTTTTACCCGAGTCAGCGATGAATCACCTTGTTCCTCGTTCCTACATCGTGAAATCGGGGGTAACTTTATCCCCGATTTTACCCGTGCACAGATAGTCCCCTCACTTCTCGAAGAATAGATTTATAGGAACGATGAGATGTGACTAATTGACCCTGGTTCCTTCCTTCGTACACCACAAGCAAGTTGACGAGCTAAAACGTTCCATCAATCACGTCGCTCTAATTTTGGACACGCGTCAGCCGCCAGTTGATCATCCTCGGCAGGTACCGAATGTGAAACGTCACGCATTTTTTATTCCCTCCCTATAAAAGCTCCGGTTTTCTTTTTTTTACTTTCTGATTTCGAACCTTCTTGAGTTGCCCTCGAGTTTTCCATCTGTTCATCAATCCTTCAAATCTTCATAACTTGTTCTTCGCATCTTCATATCTTCATCTCTCATCTTCAAATCTTCATACTTTCCCTTCAAGCCTTCATACCCAACCTTCAAACCTTTATATTTCCAGATTGAGATTGGCTAAGACTTCGAAATCAGTAACCCAAATACAGCACCTTCGACTTCTTTCTCGACCGTCGGAACCGAGGCAACACTCCCTGTAGTAGCCCCGGGACCTCCACTTACAGAATTCATCTCCAGAGGCTGCTTCACAGACAACGATTTCAAGGTCGAAAAAGCCTTCGCACAAGGAGACCGAAGTGAGGAGGCGTGGAGGTATATTTGCTCCATCCCCAAGGAGACTCTCCAAGCGGTTAGAGAGGATTGCAAATGGGAAGGAAAAGAGATAGTCGTTCCCATCCCCGATGAGGGCATCACGACACACGTGGAAGGATATTTGAGTGTTTACACGTATCCTTTCAAATTCGGTCCGGTGGAAACGGTGATCCTCGAGTTCTGTAAGAGGTACGAAATCTGCCTTGGGCAGATTCATCCGACCTTTTTGGAGGATCGTGACCCTTCTCCGTCACTTCGCTAACAACACGGAGGAGTCTGGGTTCACGATCGACCATCTGCTCCGAGTTTACAGCCCTCGAATCTTCCAAGGGGGGTTAATCAAGCTCGCCCGTTGACGAGCGCAAAACACCACTTTAATTATGCTTGCTAGTCAAAGATAGTATAGTATAATATTGTATCCACGGGGATTGGAGTTAAACAGTATTTTCGTAGTTTCTAGCTTGATTTCTATCCATGAGAATCAACAATTGAGATTTATATGATTAATAACTAAAATTAACTAAGAATCTAGAGCTATTGACTAATGACAATAAAAACAAAGATAGGCAAAGAAAGTTATTAGTGGGAGAATATAGGGTTTTGATAGGATAAGTTCAAGATAATTGTTTGGGATCTAACTCTAGATAATTCACTTCTAATGTTCAAGTGAGTCTCTCGAATTATCACTTCTAATGTTCAAGTGAGTCTCTCGAATTCACTCAATTATTAGTTCAAACGTTCAGCAAAAACTCCTCTCTCGATTAGGTTTTAACCTCACAAGATGAACTAATTTAAGCATGTGAAGATATGCAAGAATGTGTAGTGGATTGGTCTTTAGGAGAATCTCTCTCGATTATCCTCCTAACTAGATTTAATCAATAATTCAACTAGCCTCTTTCGATTACTAAGAAGAATTAATGAACTTAACCAACAAGATAATGCAAAGATATCATAAGTTATGCCTCTCTCGATTACCTGAACAAGTGAATATAGATGCAACAATTAAATCATCCAAAAATATTTTAATACATAAAACTAGAGTTATAATCCATAAATAAATATCAATACACCAAATCCATCAAACCCTAAAGAGAACTACTCCATAGATATGGAGCAATTCATCATAAATATAATTAAAGTATAGAAAAACATAAATTCAATCCAAACTGGGGTCTTGAGTGAGGACGGAATGATGAAATCCTTGTGCTTTTGCTCCTCCAACTCCTTCTTAGCCTCCTTAGGTTTAAAGTATGTCAAAAAGTTCAGGAAATAACATTTTTTCATGTATTTATACCAAGTAGGATTAGGCCCAGATGAAATTACCTTCTCCTAACCGAAATAGAAAAATTACTCTGTAAAATTGCACATGCGCACCGCATGGGGCGACGCACCATGCGGGGCATTAGTGGAGAAATCCAGAGAGTTAATTTCTGACATACAGCAGGAAAATGGGCAGCCACAGCGCCCCACGCGCAGTGGCAGTGGGGCTTTCTCAGAGTACGGAATTTTCCTTGCTTTTTGATATCCACATGTGGTTCTCGACCCCTGAACACGATCCCGACTTAATCTCTTGGGATTTTACTCAGACTTCAAAGCTCCAAATCACTCGAATTCATTTCATAACATCTACATAGCTCAGAATCACTCCTACAAGGCATAAAACACATAATAAGTACAAAACACTAGCGATTAAAGCTCAAAACGAATAAAGTGCAGTAAATTAGAGTGCAATAAGCGACTAAAACACAAGATTATAGCCTACCATCAACACCCCACACTTAAACCATTGCTCGTTCTCGAGAAATCAAACTACACTTCACATAGAACACGACCTTGTTTCAACAACTCTCATAACTCATCACACCAAGAATATTTAAAACAGATTAAGTACAATACCGTAACATCCTAGCCTCAAGATTTGACTCAAAAGTACCATGCATTTATCACAACCCGCTCACTTACTCTAACACTGTCACGACCCAAAATCCTAACCTGCCGTGATGGCGCCTTTCTATAGGCAAGCCGACAACCTCAATAAACCACAATTCTTTTAAGTTTGAAAATATAATATTTGAATTTCATAGAAAATCTCACAAATTGCTGATAAAAGAATACATTTTTCAAAACCCGGTGTTACTGAGTACATGAGCATCTAAATGATAATAAAGTTTGACTGATAAAATACTATCTGAAATATAGAACAGTACAATAACTTAAAAGAAGAGAGTCAAGGTCAGTGGACGCCAACCAGCTACCTTGATAGTCTCCAACTGATAACACTCTGAGATCTAACAGGCGTCGTATCCGGAAGCACATGGATCTGCACACGAGGTGCAGTGTGTAGTATCATGAGTACAACCAACTCAGCAAGTAACAATACTAAATAAAGAACTGAAAGTAGTGACGAGCTTCACAGCTAAGTCCAATTACAGTAATTTCCAACATAAGAAGGTAGGCATGCTTTCAAGTTTAACATTTAAGGCCAAAACAGTAATTTCATGTCAAGTTCAACTGAAACATAGATAATATCTCTTGGAATTTCCAAAAGTGATATATGACAACTGTAGTACAATAATAATGAAATCAATGCATCCTCTCAGAGCAACAGTCACTCAGTCCTTTCACTCACTCAGCACTCGACACTCAGTAGGTACCTGCGCTCACTTGGGATATGTACAGACTCCTGAAGGGCTCCTTCAGCCCAAGCGCTACAATCTGCACGGACAACTCACGTGCTATAGTATAATATCTGGATCCGCACGGATAACTCACGTGCTATAATATAATATCTCACAATCAATCCCTCGGACTCACTCAGTCATAAATCTCTCTAGTCTCTCGGGATCTCAGTAATCATGAAAATCAACCCCAACAGAAATGATATAATGTATCAACAAGGAACAATAAAGACTGAGATAAAGTAAACAAGTAAACTATGACTGAGTACAAAATAATAATTTAGCAGATAATTCAACATGTGCACGACCTCTGTGGGTCCCTACAGTGCCAACACATAATCTGAACATGATTTGTGGTTCAATTTCTCTACTACATGGAGAATGTATAGATAACAACAGATTATTCAATTACATAGTTCCATTGAATTTGACCAAATCACAATTCCTACGGTGCACGCCCACACGCCCGTCACCTAGCATGTACGTCACCTCAAAACCGATCACATAACACATAATCCGGGGTTTCATACCCTCAAAACCAAATTTAGAATTGTTACTTACCTCAAACCGTGTAATTATTTATTCTGCTACGCCCTTGCCTCGCGAATCGGCTTCCAAACGCCTCGAATCTAGTCACAAATAATTCAATTCAGTCAATACAAATTATAGGGATTAATTCCATATGAAAATACTAATTTTCCAACAAAATCCGAAATTGCACTCAAAATTCACGTCTCGGAACTAGACAAAAGTTACAAAATATGAACGCCCATTCAACTACGAGTCCAACCATATAAATTTTATCAAATTCCGACATTAACTTGACCCTCAAATCTTCAAATTAAACCAAGAGGGTTTTCACAATTTTCCAACTTAAATCACCAATTAAATGTTAAAAACAAACATGGATTCGAGTAATTTGACCAATATTGAGTTAAGAACACTTACCCCATTGTTTTCCTTGAAAATCTCCCGAAAATCTCCTCTTCCCGAGCTCCAATTCGTCAAAAATTAAAAATGGGACGAAGTTCCATTTTCAGAACTTAAACATTCTACCTAGAGATTCCTTCTTCGCGAACGCGGCCTCTGCCTCGCGTTCGCGAACCACAAATTTCGTTCCGCCCAAATTCCTCCTTCGCGAATGCGACATCACCCTCGTGTTCGCGAAGCACAAAGTGCTTCTACCTCAAATGCCTTCTACGCGAATGCGTTCAACCCACCGCGAACGCGATGTTTCGCTAACCCCTCACTTCGCAAACGCGACCTCCCCTCCGCGAACACGTAGACCAATTGCATGGGGTCCCCAATTTCCTCCTCTCTTCTTCACGAACGAGTCACACTTCTCGCGTTCGCGATGCACAACCTGCCCAACCCTTCATGAACGCGACCTCAAATCTTGCCTGCCCCTCAGTTCCTCTTCTCGAACGCGAGACTCCTCCTGCGAGCGCGATCAAGGAAACTAGATAGTGCATCAGAAAAATTCCAGCAGCATTCCAAGTCCAAAATTTTATCCGTTAACCATCTGTAACTCACCCGAGGCCCCCGGGACCTCAACCAAATACACCAACAAGTCTTAAAACATTATATAAACTTAGTCGAAACCTCACATCACATCAAACAACGCTAAAACCATGATCATACCCCATTTCAAGCCTAATGAAACTAAGAATATTTCAACTTTTACATTCAACGCCGAAACCTATCAAATCAAGTCCGATTGACCACAAATTTTGCACACAAGTCATAAATGACATAATGGACCTATTCTAATTTTCAAAATCAGATTCTGACCCCGATATCAGAAAGTCAACTCCCCGGTTAAACTTCCAAACTTAAATTTCTATTTTAGCCATTTCATGCCTAATTTAACTACGGACTTCCAAATAATTTTTCGGACACGCTCCTAAGTCCAAAATCACCATACAGAGCTATTGGAATCATCAAAATTCTATTTCGGGGTCGATTACACATAGATCAAGATCTGGTCAACCTTTTCAACTTAAGTTTTCATTTTGGAGACTAAGTGTCTCAATTCATTTTAAAACCTCACCGGACCAGAACCAATTACCCCGACAAGTCACATAACAACTGTAAAGCACAAATTGAGCGATAAATGGGGGAACGGGGTTGTAATATTCAAAATGACCGGTCGGGTCGTTACAAACACAGAGGTCAACGACATTACCTTTCCTTCGTGAATCAAGTGCCCTCACACAACAATAGAGAGTAGTTCCACACACAATAAAATTTAAGAATAATTAGGAACTCAAGAGAGAAAGAATTCGCCCACTCTCAGAAACAACATTTATGTGTCACAAAAGACGTACCATAAGCTTGCTCGTAGTATACTACTCTACTAATTGAGCCCATTCAGTCAAGGATCAAGTAGGGATTTACTTGGTTGTAATGTAGGCTGCGGGGTGGGTAGGATACATTTAGATATAAGAGTGACTACACCTCCCTAAGCACTTTAATACATACATTTCATTGTTCAAAACCCCACACTTATGTCAAACCAAAACTCCACCTTCACATCAATATACATTAACTCACTACTTCTTTAAGCACAAATACATCAAGAGTTACCGCTATCAAAGAATATTTTTTCACAACAATACAATTATTTTTTTTCTTTCTTTTTCAATTCAAATGGCTCTTACTTTTTCAAAACATTGCACATTTCTCCTTATTTCATTAGTTCCACTCAAAAGCCAAACCAACCACCCCACACTTCACCTTTTACAAAGTTTATAACAAATTCAAGTGCTCACGATAGGTAAAAGGTTCAAATAGATGGTCAATTCGAACAAATGGGTAGGGCTTGTAATGTGGTTGCCAAGGAAACAGGCTTACAAGCTCAAAGGGGTTAACTAAGATACATAACAATTAGATGGGTAATAGCATATAACTGGCTCAGCAAAGAAATGCCTAAATCACTTCCAAGACTGAACAAAACTACCATTTCGCTTTGTAAACACACGGGGCAAGTTCTAGACATCACATGCAATGCATAGAGTAAAACGAAACCTCACACACATGGCACCTAACTCACTCAGGATTGGACTATCAAGACACTCTAGTCAAAACAGTTAAGCAAAGTTAAAATCCTACAGTTTAAGGTACTCATACAAGAGTCAAAAATTGAGCCTAAGCGTCACAACTAAAGCACTCACTATTCTCAAATCATAATAAAGTCAAGAGACATTGCTTTCAATTCAAATCATAGTACAAGGCTTCCTACTCCTAAAAAAAATAAACTAACTACACCCGGTTCAAACAAAATCCTTGTAAAAGAACTGCGGCACAAAGAAAAACCAAGGGGGAATTAATACACTACCTAACAAAAAAATCTTTTTGTCTTTTTCTTTCGACTTTAATCCCGAAACCCGTCGATGATATCCATCGTCGGGAAAAAATCAAATTTTTTTTAATTTTTATGTTTTTTTCAATTTTCCAACTACTACAACTAACAAAACTAACACATATACATACAACATACAATTATTCCCCATCCCACACTTTAAGTTGTGGCATGTCCCCATGACACACAATTAAAAGGCAAGAGGTAAAGGAAACTTCCCTGAATTTTCTTCTTTTTTGAGAACATATAAACTCCACCCCTAATTCTGAATTCATTCCTCGTTTTCGCTCATTGAAATTTTTTGTGGAGCTCATTAAGACCAATTCTTCTGAGGATACCTGCAAGACCCGCTCTTTTCTTTCTTTCTTATCCTCATCTTGAGCGGTGAATTGCTCGTTCATGATGATCCTTAACTTGTTTCTACATTATTTCACAGGATCTATCCATGCATATTCCTGTAAATCCCCAAAAATAAAATCCACTTGATCAATGTTAGAATAAGAAAACAAAGAAGAAAGGTCATGTGAATATTCCTGTGGCATGTCCAAGACCATTTGTTTCTCATCCTCTTATACTAATGGTTGTAAATGTGGAAAGGTGGATAGGGGTTTGAACTCTTCCTCTATTGCTTCACAGTCAACCAAAACCTTATTTTCAATCATCTCAGTTGAATCAGAGTCCTCTTGTATCGTGGACATCTCTCTTTGTAGACGCTCATCCTCTTGGGTAGGCTCACTCTCACAGGACATCTCCTCCAAATATTCACTATCACAATGCAATGAGCTTTCTTAAAGTATATTTACTATTTGACTCACTCGCGTTGTTAAGTTCTTAATGGCTTCAGCAATTTGTATAAGTCCTTCTTGATTTTGTGTAAATCTTTCTTCAACACTATTCATGAACTTATACATAAGCTCTTCTAAACTGCCATTCTCCTCTTGAGGTGGTTGTCTCACTTTGCTTTCATTCCAGTCATAATAAGGGTATTCATCCCAACCAGAGTCAGAATTGTGCCCATATGAATCCTCATACCTATACGAACTAGAAACAGAGTGAAACTGTTCAAAATACGAACCATAGGAAGAATACATACATGCTTGACAATCAACCCATAGATGATTTCCACCGCATTTAAAACACATAGCAGACCGTTGATAATGTTCAGCTGCTAACTCTTCAACCATTTTCTTAGACTGGTTTTACTCCATCTTCACAACATTTAGAGTTCAAAATCTACAGTATCTTCTCCAACTTGTTAGGTACTACAAAACAAATCTTAAAAAGAAGTTAACTAATAAAAAAAAGGGAAAAGAAAATAATTAAAAAAACTAAAACATAATTTCTGAATTAGCACCAAAAACTATTTCAAACACTATTAATTGCCAATCCCCGTCAATGGTGCCAAAATTTGACGAGCGCAAAATACCACTTTAATTCGGCTCACTAGTCAAACATAGTATAGTATAATATCATATCCACAAGGATTGGAGTTAAACAGTATTTTCGTAGTTTCTAGCATGATTGCTATCCATGATAATCAGCAACCAAGATTTATATGATTAATAACTAAAATTAACTAAGAATCTAGAGCTATTGACTAATGATAATCGAAACAAAGATAAGCAAAAAAGTTATCAGTGGGAGAATATAGGGTTTTTATAGGATAGGTGCAAGATAATTATTTGGAATCTAACTCTAGATAATTTACTTCTGATGTTCAAGTAAGTCTCTCGAATTCACTCAATTATTAGTTCAAACGTTCAGCAAAAAGTCCTCTATCGATTAAGTTCTAATCTCACAAGATGAACCAATTTAAGCACGTGAAGAATGCATAGTGGATTAGTCTTTAGGTGAACCTCTCTCGATTATCATCCTAACTAGATTTAATCAATAATTCAACTAGCCTCTTTCGATTACTAAGAAGAATTAATGAACTCAACCAACAAGTTAATGCAAAGATATCACAAGTTATGCATCTATCGATTACATGAATAAGTGAATATAGATGCAACAATTAAATCATTCAAAAACGCTTCAATACATAAAATTAGAATTATAATCCACAAACAAATATCAATACACCAAATCCAACAAACCCTAAATAAAACTACTCCATAGATATGGAGCAATTCATCACAAATATAATTAAAGTATACGAAAACATAAATTCAATCCAAACTCGGGTCTTGAGTGAGGACGGAATGATGAAATCCTTGTGCTTTTGCTCTTCCAACTCCTTCCTAGCCTCCTTAGGTCTAAAGTGTGTCAAAAAGTCCAAGAAATAATATTTTTTCATGTATTTATACCAAGTAGGGTCGGGCCCAAATGAAATCACCTTCTCCAAGCCGAAATGAAAAATTACTCTGTACAAATTGCACAGGCGTGCCGCATGGTGCGACGCGCCATGCAGGGCATTAGTGGAGAAATCGAGAGAGTTAATTTCTAACATACAGTAGGAAAATGGGCAGCTACAGCGCCCCACGCGCCACGGCAGTGGGGTTTTCTCAGAGTACGGAATTTTCCTTACTTTTTGAAGCCCAAGAACGATTTCAAAACAAGGCAAGAAAGAAGCCCATACCGGAGAGGGGAATTGATATTGGGTCTCTCTAGAATGACTGCCCCTGAGTGTATAATGAATTGGTCAGACGAGGATTGGGGGTATTCTTTGAAGAACCTGATAAAGCAAACTTAATGATTGTTTGGGAGTTTTATGCAAACTGCTCGAAACACAACAACCATGTCTGCACAGTCCGGAGGAAGAGAGTGGACATCTCCAAAGAGGCCATCCGAAGGGCTTATCATTTGCCGGAGTACGTGGAAGACCCTGATACAGGTAACTACTACGCCACGGACCGCGGAGAACCATACATATGGCTCCTGTTCTTTGTAACCATTTGTGTACCTAGGAAGGAGGTAGTGTGGATAAAGGAGGGGCACAAATTTCACTCGACTTTGCTTACCTTTGAAGGGTAATGTTGGTTGTACATCATTAATAATCGCTTGCTGCCTTCAGGCAACACCACTAAGGTGAATGGTCCCCGGGCTGCTCTGATTTGGTGCTTCATCAATAGCCATAATTTTGATGTGGCTCAGGTCATTCAAGACGAGATGACCATTCGTTTTCCTGTGCAGAGGTATGGGTTCTTCTTCCCCTTATTAGTTACTCGGTTATGCCGTGAGGCACAGGTGCCGGAAAATAGGGCCATGGATGAGAAAGTCAAGCGCGAACAAATATTTCGAGCTGATAAAGTTGTAATTGGGAAGGAACCTGATGGACATGCTAAGGCGGATAGTGAGGAATCTGATGCACCTGATGAAGGCAATGAGATGCATGGTGAAGATGTCGCCACTTCTCCACCGCATGAGCAGGGTGTTGGGGAACCTTCAGGCGGTGGATGGACACGAGAATGAGCGCTTTAGAGCAAGAGAAAGCAGGGATGCGTACTTCTGTCACTTACTTGGGAACTCGAGTAGACGCCCTTGCTATACAAAATGAAAAATCCGAGAAGAAGATGATGGCATGGCTGCGTGCACTTGGTCGGGCTTGTCATATGGACCCCGGCACCGTCTCCGACGGGGACAAACTTGATCAGGGGAGTTTTCTTCACCTTTGCATTTTTCTTTATGTGTCATGGGGACATGCCACCATTTAAAGTGTGGGGTGGGGGATATTTTGTATGTTGTATGTATGTGAGTTTTGTTTTTGGTAGTTGTAGTTTGTTTTTGTTAGTTGCAGTAATTAGAAAAAAAAAACAAAAAAATACATAAATATTTTAAATTTTTTGAATTTTCCAGACGATGGATATCATTCGACGGGTTTCTTGAGGGATTAAAGTCGAAAGAAAAAGACAAAAGGTTTTCTTTTGTTAGGTAGTGTATTAATTCCCCCTTGGAGTTTCTTTGTGTCGTGGTTCTTTTTCAACGGTTTTGATTGAACCGGGTGTAGGTAGTTATTTATTTTTTGTTAGGAGTAAGAACATTGAGCTATGTTTTGAATGGAATTCAATATCTCTTGACTCTATTATGCCTTGAGAATAGTGAGTGCTTTAGTTGTGATGCTTAGGCTCAGTTTTTGACTCTTGTATAAGTACCTTAAATTGTATGATCTTAACGTTCCTCTACTGCTTTGACTAGAGTGTCTTGATAGTCCAATCTGGAGTGAGTTATGTGCCATATGTGTGTGAGGTTTAGTATTATTCATTGCATTGCATTTGATGTCTAGAACTTGTCCCATGTATTTGCAAAGCTAAATAGTCGTGGAAGGGATATAGGCACTTCTTTATTAAGCCAGTTATATGTTCTACCCACCTAGTTGTTATGTATCTTAGTTAAACCCTTTGAGCTTGAAATCATGTTTCTTTGGCAACCACATTGCAAGCCTTACCCAGTTGTTTGAATTGACCATCCATTTAAACATTTTACCTCTCATGAGCACTTGAAATTATTATGAACTTTGTAAAAGTTGAAGTGTGGGGTGGTTGGTTTGGCTTTAGAGTGGAACTAATGAAATCAAGAGGGTGCACTGTATTGAAAAAGTGAGAGCCATTTGAATAAAAAGAGAAAAGAAAAAAATATTGTATTGTTGTGCAAAATATTCTTCGATAGTGGTGACTCTTGATATAATTGTGCCTAAAAGAGTAAGGAGTTAATATATATTGATGGGAAGGTGGAGTATGGTTAGACATAAGTGCGGGGTTTTGAATGGTTAAGTATATGTATTAAAAGTGTTTAGGGAGGTGTAGTCACTCTTATATCCAAATGTATCCTACCCATCCCGTAGCCTATATTACAACCAATTAATGTCCTACGTGATCCTTGACTGAATAAGCTCAATTAGTAGAGTAGTACACTACGGGCAAGCCTATGGTACGTCTTTTGTGACATATGAATGTTGTTTCTGAGAGTGAGTGAATTCTTTTTATCTTGAGTTCCTAATTGTTCTTAATGTCTATTGTGTGTGGAACTACTCTCTATTCTTGTGTGAGGGCACTGGATTCACGAAGGAAAGGTAATTTTTTACCTCTGTGTTGGAGTAAGTAAACGGGTTATAAATAATGTGCGGTGCTTTTGAGTCAAATCTTGAGGTTAAGATATTACGATATTGTACTTAATCTGTTTTAAAGAGTCTTGGTGTGATGAGTCATGAGAGTTTTTGAAAAGGTCAGATTTTAGGTAAATTTTAGTTTGATTGCTCGAGGATGAGCAATAGTTTAAGTATGGGGTGTTGATACTAGGCTATAATTGCATATATTGGCCATTAATTTCACTCTACTTTGTTGTATTTTATTAGTGTTTGAGATTTAAATGGTATTATTTTACACTAAGTGTGTGTTTTATGCTCTGTAGGAGCGATTCCGAGTTATGATGAGGTTGTGGAGCTAATTCGAGCTATTTTGGAGCATTAAAGTCTGAGTAAAAGCCAAATGATTAAGTTGGGATCATGTTCGGGGATCAACAGACAATAGTGCACTTAACGAGAGAAATGAAGAGTACGCTGGAGGCTCACCCAGATGCGCGGTTGCGCACTTGACCGCGCAAATGAAGCAATGCACCGCCAGAAGTGCGCGGCCACATGCGCGATCACAGGCCCAGGTGCGCGGCTGCACACGTCCAGTCCGAAAACTTTTCCCAAGCCTATTTTTGTAATTTTGGAGGCGACTCCTTTTGACCTATATGAAGCCCATCTCGTCTAAAAACAGGGTATCGGGGATTTTGAGAGCAACTTTTAGGGAGAGAAGACGAAAAGAAACAACGAAAACGCAAAATACTTGATCCAATTCATTCAATATGGAAGTTTGTTTGATTTTGGGAATTGTAATATCTTCTTATTCTTCTAATACTCTTGTGATGAATAACTTCTCCACTATGGAGTAATCTTTCTTAGGGTTATTGACGGATGTTGTGATTTGACTATTGTTTTGGGTTTTACCCTCTGTTAATTGCCTGAATTCATTGAATGAGTTATTAATTGAATTGGAAGGCTTATTGTGGTTTTACTTTAATCGAAAGAGAAGTGTTGCTGCAATTTGCGTTGTGCCATATTGTGTGGGTTGATTTTACTCCTCTTCTAGGCAATCGAAAGAGCTTAGAGAGTTATCAATTAACCCAGTTTAGAAGAATAATCGAGAGATGTTCTTCGAAGGATCATTCATTCACTGTATTTGTGCATATGTTCATAGGACGTGTTATTAGGTTGATTAAGGGAACTCTCATTCATTCGGAAGAAGAATTTGAATCCCTAAAGTAGTCTAATCATCTATTGAAATCGAAGGAGTCAATAGAAGTTAAGAGTGAACTTAACACAGAGTTAACCGGATTAATAGTTAATCACATATCTTGTCACAGCCTTTCTTTCTCACCTTGATATTCAATAGTTGCTACTTAGTCATTAAATTGCCATTAGTTTCTTACAATAGATAATCTTAGTCTTATCAGTAGTCGATAATAACATAAATCAAAGGTTTATTATCCTGGATAGTGTTGAGCTAAAGATTTACTAGAACATTATTTAAACCAATCCCTGTGGAGATGATTTAACACTATACTATCTTTGACTAGCAAGCCTAAGTTTTATACACCGGTTTTGCGCTCGTCAAATTTTGGAACTGTTGTCGGGGATTGGCGATTAATAGTGTTTGAATTAATTTTCGGTGCTAATTCAGGAGCAATTTTTTTTATTTTTGTTTTTTCACTCCTCTTATCTATGTGCAGGCAACAAGTTACGTTCAGCGGTGTATGACTTGATCCTCTTCCAAGGAATTGGTGCCATACCATCTAGAATTAGACAAGCACTTGCGGCAGTTGAGAAAGGAGAAAGGATCGAGCGGATTGTTGTTGGGTCAGCCTTCAACTCAGTATACAATGGTGAACAACAAAGAAGAGGTGGACCTAGCTGTGAGAGAGGCAGCTCAGCGACAGGAAGCACGGTTAGCAGCTGAAGCAGCTCGTAGAGTCGCGTATGAAACAGTCGACGAGGAGAGAAGGTTCAATCTCAACCGAACCATGATCGAAGATGAATTTGAAAATACAGCTCCTAGGCCGGGGAGGTCGCTAGGAGATTATGCCAAACCGGTGTACAACCAACAACAGTTTAGCGTGAGGCCCCCGCCCATTGATGCCAATAATTTTAAACTCAAACAGGGAGTCATCCAAACCATTCAGCACAATTGCATATTCAGAGGGAAACCCAATGAATATCCCAACAACCATCTGATGGACTTCGACAAAATTATGAACATATTCCACTATAATGGAGCATCACATAATGCCATCTATCTTAGAGCATTCTCGTTCTCACTTAACTATAATGAAAAGCAGTGGTTGAGAAGTCTACCCACAGGGTCAATCCGTACGTGGGAGGAGATGACTACCAAGTTCTTAGAAAAATATTTCTCTGCCGCTAAGACTGGACGAATGAGGAAAGAGATTCACAATTTCAGCTAAGGTGAAGTGGAGACAGTTTTCGAGGCATGGGAAAGGTTTAAGGAGATATTGCAGAGGTGACCACATAACGGAATGGAGCAATGGATGCAACTCCAGGACTTCTGGGACGGTTTAAACTCGTCATCAAGGATATTGTTGAATAGTGCGGTTGCAGGTCCTCTAGTGAAGACAACTCCTGAAGAAATTGTCACTCTTCTGAATGAACTATCTGAAGACGCAGAACAATGGTCCACTGACCAATGGGATAGAAGAAGATCAACAGGGGTGCACCAAGTAGAATCGTCGGTAGCAATGCAGGCTCAAATCGCAGCTATGGCTAAGGACATCAAGCAACTGACGATAACTCAGATGAAAAATCAATCACAGGTGTATTGTGATATATGTGGATTGGGACACCTGTCATATAAGTGTCAAGCTACAACTGAGGAAGTTAACGCTGTGGGGAACTTTAATAGAGGAAATTTTCAAGGTGGGAACAACTATAATGCCATGGGCCAAAGACATCCAAGTTTTTCGTAGAGTTCACCTAATGGGAGCTTGAACTCATGGCAGCAAAACAATCTCAGACCCCAGGGTCAAGGACCACCAGGTTTTCAGAACCAACAAAAGCAGCAATACCAGCCACCACAACAAATTCAGTCAAGTATGGAAGACCTCATGAAGGAATTCATTAACAAAACATATGAAAAATTCAAGAATCAAGGCACATCTATCCGAAATCTGGAAAGACAAATGGGGCAGATTGCGAATTTTTTTATCTGAGAGAGCTCCGGATACTCTTCCCTGTGACACTGAAAAGAACCCAAAGGAGACAATCAAAGTTGTATCTCTGAGAAGTGGCAAAGCATTGACGGACCCAGTGGTGAAAGCTAGACCTGAGGTGGTTAGCAAGCAGAGTGAGACACCAGTGGTCAAGCTAAACGCCCACTACAGTGCTATCTTGCAAAATAAAATTCTCCAAAAGTGTGGGGACCCAGGAAGCTTCACCATACCATGCTCATTGGGAAGTGAAAGATTCGACAAGGCCTTCTGTGATTCTGGTGTGTCAATAAATCTAATGCCTCTGTCCGTATTTAAGAAACTGGAAGGTGAGCTTGGAGTGATCAAATCAATACCAGTGTCCCTGCAACTGGCTGACCAAACCACCATTCTACCTGAGGGAATCATTGAAGATATTTTAGTGAGGGTGGACAAGTTTGTGTTCCCCATGGATTTTATTATGGTGGATATGGAGGTAAACATGGAGGTGCCTCTAATTCTAGGGATGTCATTCTTATGTACAGGCATAGCTATCCTGGATATCAATGAAGGGCAGCTTATGCTCAGAGTGGGCAATGAAAAAGTGGTGTTTCAGATAAAGAGGATGATGAAATACCCCAGTGATGAGGCGTCTACCTACTCGTGTTTTAAGCTTGACGTTGTTGGAGAATTGGCAGAGAAATACAAGTTCGACAAGCTTGTGGGGGATACTCTAGAGAGGTGTATTACTCAGTCTAACACATTTGAGGATGAATATCCTAAAATAAAGAAAGAGGCGGAAGCTCTTGAGACTAAGGATCAAGTGGTTGATGAAGAGGAACAAAAGGATGAGGCTTCGAAGCCTAATGTGGAATTGAAAGTCCTCCCCACTCACTTAAAATATGCTTTTCTTGAAACTAACAATTTTTCTGTAATTATTTCTGCTGACTTGATAGGTACACAGGAGCAAAAGCTGGTGGAGTTGCTAAAAAAGCACAGGAAGGCCATGGGTTGGAGTATAGATGATATTCAAGGAATCAGTCATGCCATTTGCATGCACAAAATTTTGTTGGAAGAAAATAGCAAGCCAATGGTGCAGCCCCAGTGCAAGCTGAACAAAAATATGGTAGAGGCTGAGTTTCACCAGGGAGACTGATCATATAGTTGCTAGGAGTGAAAGTGGTGTATCCTCAGTCAAGCTAGGGCTAAAATTACTTTACGGGGGGTTAGGAATAGTTGTGCATGTTAAGTGTTTGTATAAATGCCACAATGAGATTGAGGGTGTAAGTTTGTGACCAAGTGTAAGGGTGAAGTCTGAGTAGCTTCTCTTGGTTCATCCCAAGTGGTTCATTAGCTAATAGTTAGCGGTTTGTTACAGGTACTGTGGCGCCCTCCAAGAAATGCAAATCTACAGGTGCCTCCACAAGTGGTCAAGCGGGCATATCCCGGTCGCGAGCTTTGGTATTCGCTCGCCCGTATGATCAGAACAAGTTCGTTTCCTGGGAAGCCCAAGAACAATTTCAAAACAAGGAAAGCAAGAAGCCCATATCGGAGAGGGGAATTGATATTGGGTCTCTCTAGAATGACTACCCCAGAGTGTATAATGAATTGGTCGGGCGAGGCTTGGGGGTATTCTTTGAAGAACTTGATGAGGCAAACTTAATGGTTGTTCGGGAGTTTTATGCAAACTGCCCGGAACATAACAACAATGTATGCACAGTCCGTAGAAACAGAGTGGACTTCTCCAAAGAGGCCATCCGAAGGGCCTATCATTTGCCGGAGTACGTGGAAGACCCTGATACAGGTGACTAGTACGCCACGCACAGCGGAGAACCATACTTGCGGCGCTTGTTCTTTGCAACCATTTGTGTACATGGGAAGGAGGTAGTGTGGATAAAGGAGAGGCACAAATTTCACTCGAATTTGCTTACCTTTGAAGGGAAATGCTAGTTGTACATCATTAATAACCACCTGTTGCCTTCAGGCAACACCACTAAGGTGAATAGTCCTCGGGCTGCTCTAATTTGGAGCTTCATCAATGGCCACGATTTTGATGTGGCTCAGGTCATTCAAGACGAGATGACCATTCGTTGTTCTGTGGAGAGGTATGGGTTATTCTTCCCCTCATTAGTCACTCGGTTATGCCGTGAGGCAAGGTTGCCGGAAAACAGGGCTGTGGATGGGAAAGTCAAGTGCGAAGAAATATTCTTGGCCGATAAAGTTGTAATTGGGAAGGAACCAGTTGGACCTGCTGAGGCAGATAGTGAGAAATCTGATGCACCTGACAAGGGCAATGAGGTGCACGGTGAGGATATTGCCGCTTCTTCACCGCATGAGCAGGGTGTTAGGGAACCTTCAGGCGACGGATGGGACACGAGAATGAGCGCTTTAGAGCAAGAGATGGTGGGGATGCGTACTTCCGTCACTGATTTGGGAACTCAAGTAGACGCCCTTGATACACAAAATGCCAAATCTGATAAGAAGATCATGGCATGACTGCGTGCACTTGGCCGGGCTTGTCATCTGGACCCCGGCACCATCTCCGACGTGGACTGACTTGATCAGGGGAGTTTTCTTTGCCTTTGCATTTTTGTTTGTGTGTCATGGGGATATTCCACCATTTAAAGTGTGGGGTGGGGATATTTTGTATGTTGTATGTATATTAGTTTTGCTTTTGGTGGTTGTAGTTTGTTTTTGTTAGTTGCAGTAGTTAGAAAATAAAACAAAAAAAATACATAAATATTTTTAATTTTTTGATTTTTTTCGATGATGGATATCATTCGACGGGTTTATTGAGGGATTAAAGTCGAAAGAAAAAGACAAAAAAGTTTTCTTTTGTTAGGTAGTTTATTAATTCCCCCTTGGTTTTCTTTTTTTGTGCCGTGGTTCTTTTTCAAGGGTTTTGATTGAACCGGGTGTAGGTAGTTATTTATTTTTTGTTAGGAGTAGGAACCTTGAGATATGTTTTGAATGGAAGGAAATATCTCTTGACTCTATTGTGCCTTGAGAATAGTGAGTGCATTAGTTGTGATGCTTAGGCTCAATTTTTGACTCTTGTATAAGTACCTTAAATTGTATGATCTTAACTCTGCTCCACTGCTTTGACTAGAGTGTCTTGATAGTCCAATCTGGAGTGAGTTATGTACCATGTGTGTGTGAGGTTTAGTATTATTCATTGCATTGCATTTGATGTCTAGAACTTGCCCCGTCTGTTTGCAAAGCGAAATAGTAGTTTTGTTCAGCCTTGGAAGGGATATAGGCACTTCTTTGTTAAGCCAGTTATATGTTCTACCCACCTAGTTGTTATGTATCTTAGTTAAACCCTTTGAGCCTGTAATCCTGTTTCTTTGGCAACCACATTACAAGTCTTACCCATTTATTTGAATTTACTATCTATTCGAACCTTTTACCTCTCATGAGTACTTGAAATTATTATGAACTTTGTAAAAGTTGAAGTATGGAGTGGTTGGTTTGGCTTTAGAGTGGAACTAATGAAATCAAGAGAAAGGTGCACTTTATTGAAAAAGTGAGAGCCACTTGAATAAAAAGAGAAAAGAAAAAAATATTGTATTGTTGTGCAAAATATTCTTTGATAGTGGTGACTCTTGATATAATTGTGCCTAAAGGAGTAGGGAGTTAATATATATTGATGTGAAGGTGGAGTATGATTTTACATAAGTGTGGAATTTTGAATGGTTAAGTATATGTATTAAAAGTGCTTTGGGAGGTGTAGTCACTCTTATATCCAAATGTATCCTACCCATCCCACAGCCTACATTACAACCAATTAAAGTCCTACTTGATCCTTGACTGAATAAGCTCAATTAGTAGAGTTGTACACTACGGGAAAGCCTGTGGTACGTCTTTTGTGGCATATGAATGTCGTTTCTGAGAGTGAGTGAATTCCTTCTATCTTGAGTTCCTAATTGTTCTTAATGTCTATTGTGTGTGGAACTACTCTCTATTCTGGTTTGAGGGCACTGGATTCACGAAGGAAAGGTAATTTTTGACCTATGTGTTGGAGTAAGTGAGCGGGTTATAAATAATGTGCGGTGCTTTTGAGTCAAATCTTGAGGTTAAGATGTTACGATATTTGTACTTAATCTGTTTTAAAAGGGTCTTGGTGTGACAAGTCATGAGAGTTGTTGAAAATTGTTGGATTTTAGGTAAAGTGTAGTTTGATTGCTCGAGGACGAGCAATTATTTAAGTGTAGGATGTTGATGGTAGGCTATAATTGCGTATTTTCGCCATTAATTACATTCTAATTCGCTGCATTTTACTAGTGTTTGAGCTTTAATTATTTTGCACTGAGTGTGTGTTTTATGCTTTATAGGAGCGATTCCGAATTATGATGAGGTTTTGGAACTAATTCGAGCTATTTTGAAGCTTTGAAGTCTGAGTAAAAGCCCAATGATTAAGTTGGGATCGTGTTCGGGGATCAACGGACAATAGTACTATTAACGGGAGAAATGAAGAGTACGCTAGAGGCTCACCTGGATGTGCGGTCATGCATGAGGCCCCTTCAGCGCGCACTTGACCACGCAAATAAAGCAATGCACTGCCAAAAGTGTGCGGTAACATGCTCAATCACAGGCCCAGGTGCGCGGCCATGCACGTCCAGTCCGGAAACGTTTCCCAAGCCTATTTTTGTACTTTCAAAGGCGACTCCTTTTGACCTATATGAAGCACAGCTCATCTAAAAACAGGGTATCAAGGATTTTGAGATCAACCTTTGGGGAGAGAAGATGGAAGCAAGCGACGAAAACACAAAATACTTGATCATATTCATTCAATACGAAGGTTTGTTTAATTTTGGGAATTGTAATGTCTTCTTATTCTTCTAATACTCTTGTGATGAATAACTTCTCCACTATGGAGTAATCTTTCTTAGGTTTATTGATGGATGTTGTGATTTGACTATTGTTTTGGGTTTTACCCTCTGTTAATTGCCCGAATTCATTGAATAAGTTATTAATTGAATTGCAAGGCTTATTGTGGTTTTACTTTAATCGAAAGAGAAGTGTTGCTGCAATTTGCATTGTGCCATATTGTGTGGGTTGATTTTACGCCTCTTTTAGGTAATCGAAAGAGCTTAGAGAGTTATCAATTAACTCAGTTTAGAAGAATAATCGAGAGGTGTTCTTCGAAGGATCATTCATTCATTGTATTTGTGCATATGTTCATAGGACCTGTTATGAGGTTGATTAAGGGAACTCTCATTCATTCGGAAGAAGAATTTGAATCCCTAAGGTAGTCTAATCATCTATTGAAATCGAAGGAATCAATAGAAGTTAAGAGTGAACTTAACACAGAGTTACCCGGAATAATAGTTGATCACATATCTTGTCACATTCCTTATTTCTCGCCTTGATATTCAATAGTTTCTACTTAGTCATTAAATTGCCATTAGTTTCTTACAATAGATAATCTTAGTTTTATCAGTACTCGATAATAACATAAATCAAAGGTTTATTATCCTGGATAGTGTTGAGCTGAAGATTTACTAGAATATTATTTAAACTAATCCATGTGAAAACGATTTAACACTATACTATCTTTGACTAGCGAGCCTAAGTTTTATACACAGGTTTTGCACTCGTCAGCGGGGCATTAGTGGAGAAATCCAGAGAGTCGATTTCTGACACACAACAGGAAAATGGACAATAGAAATCCTTGCTTTTTGATATCCAGGTGTGGTTCTCAACCCCCGAACACGATCCCGGCTTAATCCCTTGAGCTTTTACTCAGATTTCAAAGCTCCAAATTACTCGAATTCATTCTGTATCATCTACATAGCTCGAAATCACTCCTACAAGGCATAAAAGACACAATAAGTACAAAATACTAGCGATTAAAACTCAAACACAATAAAAGTGCAGTAAATTAGAGTGCAATAGGTGACTAAAACACGAGATTATAGCCTACCATCACCCGTCGGGCAAAGAAATCTCCCTTCTCCTGCATAGACAAGGACATGGACCGAGGCTGGCAGGGAAGTTTTGGTCGGATAAAGACCGAGGACCTGATCCCTTCTGAGTTAATATCTTTCCAAGAGAAGTGGAACTCAAAGCGTAAGTTCACTTCTTCTAAAGTCATCAAAGTGCTTTTTTGAATCTACTCTTCTTTCTCATTATTTGTCTTATTTGACATGCAGTCGTCGCCCGAGTCCCCAATGCGGTCCCTTATTTTAGGGAGTGGGTCGAGGGCATCTGCAAACAACTCACCTACCCCAAGCGTGAGTGGAGCAAGCTTTCCAAAGGCAAGTGGGAGGCTCGTTCTCATGGTGATTGCCCCTCTTATTTTGGTTGAATCTCCCTTTGGGCCGTTTTTATTTAGTCATTATTTTGACTAAGTCTTTTCCTTCCACGGGTTTTCCCAAGACCACCAAACTTCGGGAAACCACCGAGGTCGTGGCCTCGACCCCGCTTCTACAAAGCCCTCATCTTCACTTCGGCCTATTGTCGAAGCTGCTTCAAAGAAGGAGGAGAAAACGAAGAAGAAGAATATAAGATCTCCCAACTCCTCGGACACTCTTGCCTAGGCTAAGAAGAAGAAAAGAATCATGATAAGGGTCAGGAAGAGCACCAAAAAGGACTCTGGTGCCCGAGTCCCGGATTCCGAGGCTCTCTACCGGCTTAAGGACTTTCCTGAGGATGATAACGAAATGGAGTTCATCATTTATAAGCCGATTGATGTCGACCTGGAGTTGGTTCCCCCGGATGGGGATGCTCGAAAGGCTGAGTCCCTTGTAGCTAGGGAGCTCGAAGAAGATCAAGTAGCTACTGCTTCGCAGGAAGCTCCTCCAGTTCCGAGGGAGGCCACCTCGGAAAACACCTATGTTATCCACGTTCTGGAGTCACCGCCTCATATGGAGGCCATTTTAGACAAAGCTCGGAACCGAGGCGCCCCGGGTCGTGGACGAAGCCCTTAACTCATTTTTCAAGGGTGTGGACGTCGGCATACTGGAGGATTACTCCGGCTTTGGCCACCTGGAGATCGCGAAAAGGGTTGTGCAACCAGGTTCAGATAGGCCAAGTTCGAGCCAAAATCTCAAGAAGTAGTTTCCCGCCCCGAGTGTGGACTCCGAACATGTTACACCCCATGTTTTCGTACGTAAGAGTACGTCGTAAGACAATTGATGTAAGCTAAAAAATGAGATCATTTTTGAAAGTACATGAGGTAAGTTAATCATGTTACCTTAGAAGTTACAAATCTTTAAGATCATGGATAACAAGTACCAAGAGGGTTGAAAGTCTTAGAAGCTAAACAAACTGAAGAAAATAAGTTTCGTCAAAAGTCGACAAGTTGGGAATATTATAGCATGTACTCTTGGGATAAGAATAGGGTGCTTAACATGATAAGGATATTATGTTATGAGTTATTTTAGGCTTATGATAGTTGTGTGTTGCGTTTTAAAGTCAAGCGAGTTGTGGAATAAAAGTTGGCAAAGGTCATCACAAGGTACATTCATAAATGTGCTGAAAATTAGGTCAAATGTAGCGAGCTTTTCTCCCAATAAACTTGGAATTACGGGATAATCCACATATAAAATTTAAGATCTACAAGTCTAGGTTCTAATGCATTAAATCGTTCATCAATACGACATCGGAGTAAAAAATATAAAGTTTGGGAAAAAATTAGATTTAAGTTGCGGAAAAAACCGACTAAGGATTTGCCTACTAATTGGGACATATTATATACCAAATTGAAGGTCTTGGAATTTAGTTTCCAACCCTCTTAACCGTTTATTCATACGACGCCCGGATAAAAAGATATAAGTGGCTGAAAAAGGGCTAATGTTAGGGTGCCAAGCTTGCACATCTTTGACTTTTCAAAAGTTGATATACATAGGTTTTAAGTTGTCTTTCTCTTCATTTTTCATAGAAAACGAACAGATAACCCCCATAAACCTATCCTTAAGCTCTCTACAAGGGTTTCAAAGAATATTAACATCCTGGGTACGAAATCAAGAAGCGATAACATTAGAACGATCCCTATGATATAAGTATCATTATACCACCTCTCTTTTTCTTTGTAGTTTGAGTTTTGGAAGGTACTTCATAGTTAATAAAATACCTACTTTTGTATTTAAGCTTTTAAATATCAAGGAAGATTTATAAATTCATTTCCTAATAGTTAGAACTTACGGGACGGTGATCGGAAATCGTATGTTCGATTTATTTCACTTTTAGTGGACTGTTTTGTAGTCCACTCGTGTTGGCATCTTGTGCTGCTGATTTATGGAGTTTGGAAGGATAAAAATCATGGAGAAATGCCACATGTGGTAAGGTAATGGGCTGGTCGCTTGTCGTTGCAGATTTAGGCTACTTGATAACTTGTTGATTGGGTGTGTTATGATATATTTGGGGTTTTTGTTGTATTAAAGGTCCTGAATTGTAGTTAGATTGTTTTTGAGTTCCTAATAGCAAAACGAATCGTCGAATTTGGACATCGTATGAGGGAGTTATGCTCATTTTAGTGTCGAAGAAGAGAGCCGGTGCTGGTGCTTCACAGATGCAAAATTGGGTCCGCATCTGCGACCCCGCAGGTACGAATAATGGTCCACAAATGCAAAAAGTACAGCTGGCAGACCGCAGGTGTGGAGTTTTGGTCGCAGAAGCGAAATTCCCTGTGTATTAAAAAAATCAGACTGTGTTTATTTATTATTTTGAGCATATCTTGAGTTCTAGAGCTCCGATTGAGGTGATTTTTGCAGCGTTCTTCTCGTGTTTTCATGGGAGTCAGTATCTAACTATAATTTTTGTATTTTAATATTATTACAGAAGTTTATTTTTGAATTAATCCATATTTTGATTGGAGAATTGGGGGTTTCTTATCAAAAAATTTTCTAAAGAGAATAATTGGGTTTTGAACAACGATTCGGATTCGGAACTGGATGAAATTAGTATGGTGGACTCATAATTGAATGGGTGTTTGGATTTTGTAAATTTTGTCGGGTTCCGAGCTGCGGGCCTGGGGTTGACTTTTGAGTTGACTTTTTAGTTTTTGTTAAAGATTGAAGCTATATTATCCGAAATTATTTCCTATGAGTTTTATTTATGATTTGAAGTTATTTTGGCTAGATTTGAGCTGTTCGTAGGTTGTTTCACTCGAGAAGGTCATTTTAGAGTATCGGTCTGGCTTCTTTGAGGTAAGTATCTTGCCTAACTTTATGGGGGGGAAACTACCCCTTAGGATTTGAGTCATTTGTGCTAATTGTGTCATGTGAAGGACGTGTACGCGTGGTGACGAGTATGTACTCAGGCTTAATTGTGGACATTTGACCGTTTAGGGCTCTTAGGTTCTTATATTCATTAGATATGAAGTTATTTTGTCATGTTAAATCCTCCACTTACTCAATTCACTCTTACATGTCTTATTTGGAATTAATTGATTCATGTTATACCCTTATTGCCAATCAAACTCTTATGTGTCTTAACTGAAGTTGTTGCCCCTTTTATTGTCATGCTATCTTTTTCGTAATTGCTTAACCTTAATTGAAGTTATTATTATCTCTTCTGTAATTGCTTAATCCTAATTGAAGTTATCATTATCTCTTCCGTAATTGCTTAACCTTAATTGAAGTTATTAGTATCTCTTCCATAATTGCTTAACCTTGATTGAAATTACTATTATCTCTTCCATAATTGCTTAGCCTCAATTAAAGTTTGTTATCACTTTCATTGTTGATGTATTCTTATTTGGGGTCATTGATTCATGTTATCTCTCTTATCGTCGAATTGTACTTTTGTGGAAGCATTGTTGCACATTATCTCTCCCTTGTTGAGTTATTCTTGTTGAGACCATTATTCCATGCTATGTCTTTCTATGTGAACCTGTTCTTCCGCTCTTTGTGCTCTGAAGTTCTTGTATTAATTTACTTGTCGTATTCTCGTGTTATTGTTGTTGTTGCTGTCGTACTCAGTGTTATTGAGCAAAGGAGTAGGCATGGTTGTGGTATTGAAACTGTTTTGAGGAAATGTTTTGGCATATGGGCACATGTTGTGAAAGTCATTTTATTATGTTGTTATGTTTTGGCACACGTGGTATTGTTGTAAGGATTGTCGAGGTGTTCGCACGTGAGTTTTTTGTATTGTTGTTATTATTGATATTTCCACATGCGGCATGACAAGGCGGGCTATATATGTGGGTTTGCGCAGGTGACGAGATAAGGTGGAAATATTATTGTGCGCGTGCGGCGAGACAAGGCGGACATTTACTTTATTATTGCACACGTGGCGAGACAAGGTGGGCTATGTCGGGGAATGATTTGTGATGACTTGTGATGGCCTAGGGGCATTATTATTATTGATGTATGTGTAGCAGCGTGCCTACCTTGTGTGAGTTATACCTTGTACATTTTATGGTGATCATTTCTTATGTGTCATTCAATGTCGCTACTCTTACTTGTTGACTTGAATTGTGATAGAACACTTGCACAAGTATACACATATTTAATCGCCCATATCGGTTTAAGAAGATGAATCCTGATGATATTGGCTATTTACATGTACTCCTCTTTACTTGCCTTCTGTATGAGAGTCATTCTATTGGCACGTGAGTTGTCTGTGCGGTCATGAGTCATTGTTATTGTTGGCACGTGAGTGGTCCGTGCGGATATTAGATATTGTCACTCTCTTGGAACGTGAGTCGTCCGTGCGGTTGTGAATTGTAATATGGGCACAAGATGCCAAGTGATCAGGGTTCATGAATCGGGACCCGTGATTTATAATTATGAAGTCTGGTACCTCGTGGAAATTCTTGAATAAATCTGGTGTAAAAGTGGTTGTTCTTATTGAGTTGTTACTTAATTTCCTTTATTTGGTTTCACCGAACTTAAACTATGTTCAGCTTACTCTATAGCGTTATTACCTGTTGTTCCCTACTGCTAATTGTTGTTCTTAGTTTCCTATTACGAGAATTGTTTTGTTATTGTTATCATGTTTAGCTCTATATTGATAATGTCTTCTGTTAGTTTACATTTATACTTGTTCAGGTTGTTTAGTCCAGTAGGTGTCTTGACTGTCCCTCATCACTACTCCACCGAGGTTAGTCTTAATACTTACTGGGTACCTCTATGGTGTACTCATGCTACGCTTTCTGCATATTTTTGTGCAGATCCAGGTATTTCGGAGTTGGTTGATCACTAGCTAGATGTTCGAGTTTTGTTGTAGAGACTCAAGGTAAACCTGTCGTCATGTTCTCAGGCCTCGGAATCACCTTCTGATATTGTACTTGTACTGTTTAATTCAATTCTGAAACAATTATATTTAGGGATTTTCTAGCAAATGCAGTAGAGCTTATGACTTGTACTACCGATTTTGGGGTATTGTATTGCATTTAGGATCATTGGTTTTACTATAGAAATTTCAGTTTCATGCTTCGTAGTTGTTCTGGTTAAATTATGTCTTTAATTCAATAATTATTAGGCTTACCTAGTCTTAGAGATTAGATGTCGTCACGACATCCTACGGAGGGAAATTTGGGTCGTGACATTTCATTTTATATATTGGATCCTCCTAAGTCATAGCAACTCGGAGTAGTTACTTGACCAAGGATTTATCCGAGCCTCGAAAGTTGAAATAATTTAAGCAAATTTTATGCTAAGGCATCGATGTTGTATTGAGTTCGACACACATGTTACATATCCTAAGTCTTAAACATAAGCAAATACAGAAAAATAAAAAGACGCAAAATATAGACGAAGGGGAATTATATATATATGTATTCACCGAAAGGTATTTACAAAGGCACGAGGAAATGGCCCTAAATACAAAATGTACTAATACTAATATGGGCTTCGGCAACCTCTACGTCATTCTTGAGGCCTCGTTCGAAGCCATCTCCAATCTGGATTTTAGCGACGTGTACTCTTGGCCGAGAGCGTCACGTTCTGCAACGGCTGAGGCAAGCTATGCCCGGAGCTTTTCATTCAGCCGAGACCATTTGTCAGCCTTCTCTCTCATCACTTGGAGCTGCACTTCGGTCGATGTCAGGTCTTTTGGTGGCATCTCACTCTGATGCTAGGAGGTCTATTTTGCCCCTCAGCTCATCAGGTGAAGCCCTGACCTCGTCCTTCTCGGACCTGAGTTGGTCGATCAGGGTTATTTTCTCCTGGACCTGCGAGGTTGCGACGTTAGCATTTGCATTTAAACTCTCTTTATCGATCTCGAGCACTTTTAGATTCTCAAAAAGAAGGGCATGGAGATGTTTGCTTTCGAAGCCTCCTTTTGGGCTTTCTCCAGCTCATCCTGGAGGGTAGGGCGGTCGACCATGTCCCTAAGGACTTTGTCCTTCTGCTCGCAGAGAGCTTTATACATCTCTTTTTTCCGGACCTGCTCCTTGAGCTCGAATTCGAGCTGCCTCACCTCCATCCTGGACCGGTGAAAGCTTTCATGGTAAAGCACTGAGGCCTGAGACATAACGAAAGAAAAATCATTAAAATGCCGTTAAGGCAAAAAGAACTCTTTAATATAGGAAGAGAGGAATGTATACCCTATTCAGCTCCAGCTCAGCTTCATTGAAGAGGCTTGGCCCGTCTACCTCGTTCATCTTCACTTGGTCCTCTTCAGTTACCGAGGAACAGAGATAGCTGGCTACCTCAACTGGCCCGGATAGCATGCTAGTATCCGCTGGTACTATGAACATGACCGTTTTCTTCTGTTCTGTCACGACCCAAATCGAAGGGCCACGACGGGCACTCGGTGCCTAACTCAATCGAGTACCAATATAATATATCCTTCTTATTATACTATTATGGGTAAATGAGCTGGAAAGGCCGGCATGAGATAACCAGAATTAAACATAAGAGAATACTCGACATAGGACGACCCAACATGGAATACAAACTTATACATGTGACATATAGGCCTATAAGGCCGACATGATCATTTGTACACTCAAAACATAGGCCGACAAGGCCATACAATCATCCATATACATGACATATGTCTACAAGCCTCTAAGAGTACATAAACGTCATAAAGGCTGGGACAGGGCCCCGCCATACCAATCTATACATATCCAAAGCATACTGACCAAATAGGCAACTCTGAAGCAAGTGGAGTGCACCAATACCTTCCGCTGAGTTGATATCCTACTAGGAGGACTGTCAACCTATCTATGGGGACCTGCGGGCATGAAATGTTACGTCCCCAGGCAAAAGCGACGTCAATACAAATAAAGTACCGAGTATGTAAGGCATAAAAGCAGTATATAAAAGGCATGAAAGAAACATGGAGTAAAGAACTAAACCTGTAAGTCTGAATAGCTCTGTGAATCATGAAACATTTATAATATAATGCATATGCATATAAATGTCAAATCATGCATAGGTATATGCGTACATAACATCATCAAGCCTCTGAGGGCATCCCATCATATCATCTTGGCCTCTGTAGGCGAAATCATCAACGTATGCCAGTTGATTAGGTGGTGGTGCGTATATAATGCCATAACCTTTCCCCATACCCCATATACATATAATATACGCGTATATAATGCAATCTGGTCATGGGTCAATATACATGTATAAATGAATGCAATGCATAAGTAAGTTAATAAGATCTCTCGTGTTGTCATAAGATCAATATGCCTTCGGTTAATATCACGAAATAAACTTCATCACTTATAGATTTTCTGAGACCCATGAACAGACGATATAATAATAGGACATATGGAGAATCAAGAACATAGGAAACCCAAGTACTTCTAAGAATAGAGCCATTTGTGAAAGTTGTGTGTTTGCTCATTTTTTGTATCATATGGATCATGCAAAAGAAAAGAAAGAATAGCCTTAACATACCTCAAGTCGTCAATGTCACTCAACAACAAGCTTATGAGAACTAGTGTGCCAACCCTATAACAAAGAAATACATGTACAACTTAGATGGCGCTAGTATATCACGTATCTCAAACGATAACTCGATTCTAAAATAAAACGGGCAGCATTTCCCCTAATTTTACTGCTCCCTCAAGCCTACTTTAGGCGAGATACAAACACAATACAATAAGCAACTCAAAAACAACCTAACTACAATTCGGGACCTTTAATACAACAAAAACCCCAAATATACCATAACACACCCGGTCAACAAGTTATCAAGTAGCCTGAAACTGCAATGACGAGCGACCAGCCCACTACCCTGCCACATGTGGTGTTTCTCCACACCCTTTATCCTTCCAAACTCCATAAATCAGTAGCACAAGATGCCAACACGAGTGTACTACAAAATAGTCCATTAAAAGTGGAATAAATCGAACTCACGGCTTCTGATCACCGTCCCGTGAGTCCTAACTATTAGGAAACAAATTTATCAACCTTCCTTGATATTTAAAAGCTTAAATATAGAAAGTAGGCATTTTTTTAACGATGAATTACCTTTCAAAACTCAAACTACAAAGAAAAAGAGAGGTGGTATAATGATACTTACATCGTAGGGATCGTTCTAATGTTATCGCTTCTTGATTTTGTACTCGGGATGTTAATCATCTTTGAAACCCTTGCAGAGAGCTTAAGGATACGTTTATTGGGGTTCACCGTTCGTGTTCTATGAAAAATGAAGAGAAAGACAACTTAAAACCTATATATATCAACTTTTGAAAAGTCAAAGAGGTGTTAGCTTGGCACCCTAGCATTAGCTCTTCTTCAGACGCTCATATCTTTTTATCCGGATGTCATATGAATGAATGGTTAAGAGTGTTGAAAACAATCCGGACGTCATATGTATTATTGTCTCAAGGCCTGTCACCTCTTGTCTCTTCCTTCACTTGACTATAGACTCTGTCATCGTGTTATATTTTGATTTACTGTTATCACCCATTTATCATATCTCACTCATAATGTTTCATTTACTCTCTTCTTATTCTCCTACTAATATTTCTGTCTATCACTTTATTCTAAAACAAAATCAACAAAATATTCTTTAACCTTTAGCTCCCCTTGCTTCATCTCATTGGCTCTTCGGGTCACCTAATATTCTCTTTTTTCCTAGGGGCGGGAGTCATACTAAGGTAAATATTTATCCCTTCTAGGATTCCATTTCTTATCTTCTGAAATTTCTGAACATTCTAGTATTCATATCTGACTGTTCTATTCTAGAGTGCACCATGTGGGAGTCTCACAAGGAGTTCTATTACCACGTTTGCACTATCCTTCGAAATTGTTAGCTAATGATAACAATTCATCCGCCATTTTGGGTTACTCTAACCCCAGCTGGATCTTGATATCTCATCCTTCTCTTAAACTATATCTGTTAGCTCTCATAGGGCATAACTGAAATGGGTGTGGCCAATTGTATATATCTCTGTTACTGTTGAAAGTAACTCAAAATGCTTATATTTCTCTAACTGAATTGTAAATACTTATAATCTTCACTAACTGGGTACCTCATACCCTTCTTCACCTTGCTTCTTTTACTTGTTGAAACTTGTATCTACATTCTGATTCTCTTATTGCTTTATACCATATTGGTGGATAGATATTCATGCCTTAGGATTCCTTATCAAGAAGCTTATACGTCTTAGTACACATATGATCTGCTGAAGACCTCATATTTGCTCACCATAAACATGATACAAAATCGAGTTCCTCTTACTCAACTCTTCCACATCCACATTTAATCTCATACCAACTGTCTTTCTGGATGTAGGTATCATTATATTACGAATAAAATAGAATTTAGGAGTTTGAATTCTTACAATTGAGATCTACCACACGATATAGAGTAAGAAGAAAGAGTAACAATCCTAAATGCCCTGTAGCCTCCTGCTTATAAGTATGGTGCACAACACACCCATAAACAAGACTCTACTAGACACGGCTTGTACACTCCCTAAGACAGAACTGCTCTGATACCACTTTTGTCACGACTCGAATCGAAGGGCCGCGACGGGCATTTGGTGCCTAACTCAACCGAGTACCAACATAACGTATCCTTCTTATAATACTATCATGGGTAAATGATCTATAAAGGCCGTCATGAGATAACCAGAATTAAACATAAGAGAATAATCGACATAGGACGACCCAACATGGAATACAAACTTATACATGTGACATATGGGCCTATAAGGCCGACATGATCATTTGTACACTCAAAACATAGGCCGACAAGGCCATACAATCATCCATATATATGACATATTTCTACAAGCCTCTAGGAGTACATAAACGTCATAAAGGTTGGGGAAGGGCCCTGCCATACCAATCTATAAATATCCAAAGAATACTGACTAAATAGGCAACTTTTGAGCAAGTGGAGTGCACCAACACCTTCCGCTGAGCTGATAGCCTACTAGGAGGACTGTCAACCTGTCTATCGGGACCTGCGGGCATGAAACTCAGCGTCCCAAGGCAAAAGGGACGTCATTACAAATAAAGTAGCGACTATGTAAGGCATGAAAGAAGTATATAAAAGACGTGAAAGAAACATGGAGTAAAGAACTAAACCTGTAAGTTTGAATAGCTCTGTGAATCATGAAACATTTATAATGTAATCCATATGCATATATATGTCATAGAATGCATAGGTATATGCGTACATAATATTATCAAGCCTCTAAGGGCATCCCATCATATCATCTCGGCCTCTGTGAGTGAATTATCAATGTATGCCAGCTGATCAGGTAGTGGTGCGTATATAACGCCATAATATTTCCCCATACCCCATATACATATAATATACGTGTATATAACGTCATCTGGTCATGGGTCAATATACATATATAAATGAATGTAATGCATAAGAAGTAAGTCAATAAGATCTCTCGGGATGTCACAAGATCAATATGCCTTCGGTTAATATCACGAAATAAACTTCATCACTTATGTATTTTCTAATACCCATGAACAGGCGATATAATGATAGGACATATGGGGAATCAAGAACATAAGCAACCCTAGTACTTCTAAAAATAGAGCCATTTATGAAAGTTGCGTGTTTGCTCGTTTCGTTGTATGATATGGATCATGCCAAAAGGAAAGAAATGATAGCCTTAACATACCTGAAGTAATCAATGCCACTCAATAACAAGCTTACGACAAGTAGCGCGCCAACCCTATAATAAAGAAATACATGTACAACTTAGATGGCTCTAGTATATCACGTATCTCAAACGATAACTCGATTCTAAAATAAAACGGGCAGCATTTCCCCTGATTTTACTGCTCTCTCAAGACTACTATAGGCAAGATACAAACACAATACAATAAGCAACTCAAAAACAACCTAACTAAAATTCAGGACCTTTAATACAACAAAAACCCCAAATATACCATAACACACCCAATCAACAAGTTATCAAGTAGCCTGAAACTGCAACGACGAGCGACCAGCTCATTACCCTAACACATGTGGCATTTCTCCACGCCCTTTTATCCTTCCAAACTCCATAAATCAGTAGCACAATATGCCAACACGAGTGGACTACAAAACAGTCCACTAAAAGTGGAATAAATCGAACTCACGGCTTCCGATCACCGTCCCGTGAGTTCTAACTATTAGGAAATGAATTTATCAACCTTCCTTGATATTTAAAAGCTTAAATACAGAAAGTAGGCATTTTATTAACTATGAAATACCTTCCAAAACTCAAACTACAAAGAAAAAGAGAGGCGGTATAATGATACTTACGTCGTAGGGATCGTTCTAATGTTATCGCTT
Organism: Nicotiana tabacum; assembly: GCF_000715075.1. NCBI lineage: Eukaryota > Viridiplantae > Streptophyta > Magnoliopsida > Solanales > Solanaceae > Nicotiana > Nicotiana tabacum. Next base: position 28,972,199 of record NC_134081.1, on the reverse strand, counting down.
CTTGATTTCGTATCCGGGATGTTAATCTTCTTTGAAACCCTTGTAGAAAGCTTAAGGATAGGTTTATGGGGGTTCTCTGTTCATTTTCTATGAAAAATGAAGAGAAAGACAACTTAAAACCTATATATATCAACTTTTGAAAAGTCAAAGAGGTGCTAGCTTGGCACCCTAGCATTAGCCCTTCTTCAGACGCTCATATCTTTTTATCTGGACGTCGTATGAATGAACAGTTAAGAGTGTTGGAAACTAAATTCCAAGACCTTCAATTTGGTATATATTATTTCCCAAAAATACTTATTGTACGCACAAAATATATTGCTCAAAAAGCTTCGTCACAAGGCAAATCCTTAGTCGGTTGTTTCCGCAACTTAAATCTGATTTTTTCCAAACTTTATATTTTATATCCAAACACCATATATAGTCATATTATGACTTTACGCTCATTTAAATCATAATTAACAAATTTCATATTCATTATACGTCACTTTGGGATCCATAGGGTGTAACAAATTTCAAGTACATTGGGAGAAAATCGCAGCTACATTTGACCTAATGTTCAGCACATTTATGAATGTAACTTGTGATGACATTTGCCAACTTTTGTTCCACATCTCGCTTGACTTCAAAACGTAATACACAACTATCATACGACTAAAATAACTTATAACATAACCTCCTTATCATGTTAAACACCTTATTCTTATCCCAAAAGTATATGTTATAATATTCCTAACTTGTCGACTTTCGACGAAACTTATTTTCTTCAGTTTTTTTAACTTCTAAGTCTTTAAACCCTCTTGGTACTTGTTATCCATGATCTTAAAGATTTGTAACTTCCAAGGTAACATGATTAACTTACCTCATGTACTTTCAAAAATGATCTCATTTCTGAGCTTACATCATTTGTCTTACGACGTACTCTTACGTTTGAAAATATAGGGTGTAACATGTTCGGCTTCCACACTCGGGGCAGGAAACTACTTCTCAAGCTTTGGTATCGAACTTGGCCCATCTGAAACCGGTTGAACAACATTTTTGGGATCTCCAGGTGGCTAAAGCTGGAGTAATCCTCCAGCATGCCGACGTCCACACCCTCGAAAAATGAATTAAGGGCTTCGTTCACGACCCGGGACGCCTCGGTTCCGAGCTTTGTCTAAAATGGCCTCTATATGAGGCGGTGACTCCAGAACATGGATAACATAGGCATTTTTTGAGGCGGCCTCCCTTGGAACCGGAGGAGCTTCCTGCAAAGCAGTAGCTACTTGATCTTCTTCGAGCTCCCGAGCTACAGGGAACTCAGCCTTTCGAGCATCCCCATTCGGGGGCACCAACTCCAGGTAGACATCAATCGGCTTATGAGTAACGAACTCCATTTTGTCATCATCCTCAAGATTCGGGCACCGGAGGCCTTTTTGGTTCTCTTCCTGACCCTTATCACGATTCTTTTCTTCTTCTTAGCCTAGGCAGGAGCGTCCAAGGAGTCGGGAGATCTTATCTTCTTCTTCTTCGTTTTCTCCTCCTTCTTTGAAGTAGCTTCGGGAGTAGGCCGAAGTGAAGTTGAGGGCTTTGTAGACGGGGTCAAGGCCACGGCCTCGGTGGTTTCCCGAAGTTAGTGGTTTTGGGAAAACCTGTGGAAGGAAAAGACTTAGTCAAAATAATGACTAAATAAAAACGGCCCAAAGGGAGATTCAACCAAAATAAGAGGGGCACTCACCATGAGAATGAGCCTCCCACTTGCCTTTGGAAAGCTTGCTCCACTCATGCTCGGGGTAAGTGAGTTGTTTGCAGATGCTCTCGACCCACTCCCTAAAACGAGGGACCGCATTGGGGACTCGGGCAACGACTGCATGACAAATAAGACAAATAATGAGAAAGAAGAGTAGATTCAAAAAAGCACTTTGATGACTTTAGAAGAAGTGAACTTACGCTTTGAGTTCCACTTCTCGGGGAATGATAGGAACTCTTAAGGATGAGGTCCTCGGTCTTTATCCGAACAAACCTTCCCTGCCAGCCTCCATCCATGTCCTTGTCTATGCAGGAGAAGGGAGCTTTATTTGTCTGACGGGTGATGGTAGGCTATAATCTCGTGTTTTAGTCGCTTATTGCACTCTAATTTACTGTACTTTTATTGTGTTTGAGCTTTAATCACTAATGTTTTGTACTTATTGTGTGTTTTATGCCTTGTAGGAGTGATTCCGAGCTATTTAGATGTTACGGAATGAATTCGAGTGATTTGGAGCTTTGAAGTCTAAGTAAAAGCCCAGGGGATTAAGCCGGAATCATGTTCAGGGGTCAAGAACCACACCTGGATATCAAAAAGCAAGGAAAATTCCGTACTCTGAGAAATGTCCACTAACGCGGCTGCCCATTTTCCTGTTGTCTGTAAGAAATCAACTCTCTAGATTTCTCCATTAATGCCCTACATGATGTGTCGTCGCATGCGGCGCGCCTGTGCAAATTTTACATAGTGAATGTCCTATTTCGGCTGGGAAAAGGTGATTTCGTCTGGGGGCCGACCCTACTTGGTATAAATACATGCAAAAATATTATTTTCTGGACTTTTGACACATATTCGACCTAAGGAAGCTAAGGAGGAGTTGGAAGAACACGAGCACAAGGATTTCATCATTCCTTCCTCACTCAAGACACGAGTTTGGATTGAATTTATGTTTTCCTATACTTTAACTTTATTTGTGATGAATTTCTCCATATCTATGGAGTAGTTCCTTTTAAGGTTTGATGGATTTGGTGTATTGATGATTGTTTGTGGATTATAACTCTAGTTTTATGTATTGAAGCATTTTTGAATGATTTAACTGTTGCATCTATATTTACTTGTTCATGTAATCGAGAGAAGCATAACTTGTGATATCCTTGCATTATATTGTTGGTTGAGTTCATTAATTCTTCTAAGTAATCGAAAGAGGCTAGTTGAATCATTGATTAAACCTAGTTAGGAGAATAATCGAAAGAGGTTTTCCTAAAGACCAATCCACTACGCATTCTTGCATATCTTCACATGCTTAAATTGGTTCATCTCGTGAGGTTAAGACTTAATCGAGAAAGGAGTTTTTGCTGAACGTTTGAACTAATAATTGAGTGAATTCGAGAGACTCACTTGAACATTAGAAGTGAATTATCTAGAGTTAGATCCCAACCAATCATCTTGCACCAATCCTATCAACCCCTATTTTCTTCCACCCATAACTTCCTTGCTTATCCTTGTTTCAATTGTCATTAGCCAATAGCTTTAGACCTTAGTTAATTTTAGTTAGAAATCATATAAATCTCAATTGTTGATCATCTTGGATAGCAATCAAGCCAGAAATTACGAGAATACTGTTTAAATCTAATCTCTATGGATACGATATTATACTATACTATATTTGATTAGCGAGCATAATTTAAGTGTGCATTCTGAACTCGTCAGCTATAAAGGCCCTAGGGCGCCTATCTGCTCTCTTCTTTATGCAACTCTTGATTGATCATTTATCTGCAGGATTAAAGCAGTGTTTTAAACGTCAACTTTCAAATACGTCCATATACAAAATAAAATATCTCAAATTAATCCAACCCAAAAGAAGAACTATGGATAGCCACTTGAACATATGTCACAGAAAACGTGATTATATATCTAGTGTTGGCTAAAGAGAATATTTTGGAATTTCTAGACGTAAATTCATAGAATGACCTAGCTCTAAAAATGTGGGTGGGGACTATCGGAAAAGGTTCTTAATTCAGTAAAGATACCCTTCCTCGTATGTTGCAGAATTCTTATGATCACTTCAAATTGATGTTTCATACAACAATCCACTTCAAAAACTAGTCTAAATACATTTCAAAAAAAACAGTTAAAACCATCCAAAATTTGCATAAACCAGCATTACATTGAAAGATTTTAAACAATTTATAGCCCCTGAAGAAGCACCAGCACCAGCAGCAGAGGAGAGGATACTAATCTACATTCTACACTTGGAAGTTGACACTTGGGAGAAGTAACAGGAGTTGTTGAATAGAGAGCTTTAATTTGCATGTTCGCTCTTAGCAGCTTCCTCTTGGTCTCATTCTTAGATTCTTTCCTTGGACAAGGCGTCTCCTCAATATCGTGAAAGCACCACTCGAATATCAGTGGCTAGTTGCCAAAGCAGTAACCAGAAGACCAAGTATAAGAAATGGCTGTGCACTAGCCTGATGAAATGACAACATTGGTTTGGGTTTGAGAACAGCCAAATTATGAGATCTACTATTTTTTTCCAATATTTCACCTTTACGATGTTTAGGTTTTAGTAGAAAGGGAAGTGAAGGTACCTGATACTTAACATCGTACTTTACAGGGTCTTTGAGGAAATACTTGAACTGCAGAGCAAAAAAAATCGCATGTTAGATTACTTTTGCCATGCAGAGTATAGAAGCAGACTCCTTTTCCAATTAAGCTACGGACTTTATCACACTGTCAACTTACATTTTCAGTGTATGTTCACCTATTGTTGCAGGTCATTTTCCTCATCTTTAAGGTAACTAATCATAAGAAGTTGCCTGGAACTATTTCTTACGTAATCTGATAGTGTAAGAAATTCATTACACTGCCGGTGCATAAAAGTTGTACTTTTTCAGTTATTAGATGTGTGGGGCCAGTATTTGGTTACAAGGATAATGCTAATCGTATAAGGATAACACTTACCTGGAAGAATACTTGTGGAGCAATTAAGCCTAGAAGTGCTAAAGCATAATAGGGTTTGCCAGCGCCTAAAAGGTACCCTGCAACAAACAAGTCATAATGCAGTTACAAGATCGTTTAAGGCTTAAATTTGCCCACGTAACAGTTTACATTCAGAAAAGTCGTCCTCTAAAATGATAGCCCTGATCTTTTCGCATAATGAAGCTTAATTTGGCCTCAACTACCTTTAGATGATCTTAGATGCTCTAGGTTTGAGACTGGACCTTGACCACTTAAGTAGCCCCCCTATTCAGCTTTGGTTTCAAGCAATAATTTTGGAAATAAGTCTGCTGTTCAAAATTTCAAAGAGAGAGTTCCGGACAATCAAAACTATTGACAAGTAGCCTCTCTAAGGTAGAAGAAAATAAAGTATCTCTTGGTTTTCATATAGTGCTCAAGTCGAGGAGACCGCTAATAGTGTCTACCATGCACATCAATAACTGTGGTTACTAATCATTAGATTGTTAACAATCACCATTGGATAAGGCTAAAACCTTCATCTCCCAATATTCATTCTTGCTTCAGTTGATCCTTTATATTGATATAATGGTATAACTTCAATGAAGATACACAGCAGTAGGAGGCCCAAATTTTATAGGTCAAAAGCTTGTCACTTGTTAACATAATAACGTATATAGATCTGATATTTGTTTATTAAACAAGAACAGTGATCACCTGCCACTGATATCTGAGTTATGTCGATGGCACCAACACAAATCCATTTAGCGGCTTCAGACCCAAAAGCTACTGGCAGTGACTACAAATGTAGTGGCGTAAGAGAGTTAGAACAGTCATAAACATGCACAGTCATGTCTGAGAACTTAAATTGTGCGGAGTATATACCTGAAGCCCCATAGCTCTGTCTCCTTCAATGCTTTTGAAATCATTTACAATGGCTATGCCCAGCTGCAAAATAATAGAGAAAAGGTAAGATAACTACTGAAGCATGTGATGGAAAATTAAAATAAGAAGTTCTTTTGCAGACTCTTACACCGGCAACGCTATACAAGAGTGTTAGGACAATTATGTCAGGTGTAAGGGTCCCGAACAAAGCTTGACCAGCCCACCTACATCAAGAAATTGAAAGGATTCTGCGTTACTGTAAGTAAAAATCTCTGCACTCCTAAGCACAAACCAAAATGCTAAAGCAATACATTTGTAAAAGCCCTTTGCTGCACAAGGTAATTTCTATCATTGATAATCCCCCATCTGTGGGACTACACAAATGAGAATCAAACTCCGCCACCAAGTCCCCCAGCAAATGATGCCTGATCAACTAGGTTAATTTTCAATATGATCATCAATTCATGACTGGTAGCATCACCTAATCATCAGTGCATGACTGGCGAAGAGAAGGCCAGGTTATTATATACAGTATTTTTTTATAAAGCCAGGTTATTATTGCGGAGGTAATATGTTAAAACTTTTCCACTTCAGCCTGGTTCTTTCGATTTTTGAAAATAAATCTCGACAAGTTGCAGAATAGTAGACAGTTCGATATATACCAAGGCAAGCTGATATAACTTGCTCCGAGAGCAAAATTTCCAATCCATCCATTCTGTTTGAGCTGCACATTAATTTTTATATCAGAGCTATTCCCATTTCGATATTGTACAAAAAGCTTGTTCAGAGGATTGTCAAAGATAACGATTTTACCTTCAGTGGTGGAGCTGAGTAGATGTAGGAAAGCAAGGATCCACCAAGAGCAAGGTAAAATATTGTTGGAAAGTTATGCCCTGCCTATAAGAACAACAATCAAGGAATCGAGACTTTTTCAAATAAATAACTAGCTAATAAGCAGCTTTAAAAACTTACCCACACATCTAAAATACCAGCTAATCCCAGACCTCCAAGAAGAAGCACCCATATTTGATTAATGACCTGGTATCAATGATATTTTGATGAGAATATATAGGATATGTGGAATTGGTTTTAACTTTTCACACATATCTTTAGACAATCTCAAACAAGACATACCTCTTGTTCGGATATTGCGCCTGAAGGAATTGGACGGTAAGGTTCATTAATAGCGTCAATCTCTCTATCATACCAATCATTAATAGTCTAAACATAAAGCAAAAAGTCACTTCCCAGGATTTCTAAAGTAGATATTCAATCTTGAAAAGCACTAACTTGCACTCGCGAGAGAAGTACCTGAGTATAGCCAGTTAGAAATGGACCAGACATTAACATACAAACAACCGATTTGGCTACATCCTCTGGAGTCCAGTGGAAGTTCCCTATGACAAGGTTTCCGAAATGTATTAGATAAATGCAGAGAGCCCACTAAATACATATTGTTTAATTAAAACTCTTTGAATAGAAGTTTTTATTGAAAAACAGCTTCATTTGCAAAAGCGATCTACAAATAGAATATGAAGTACAAAATTTTCCAAATTCAATTTAAATTGACAGCTAACTATCATGGCAGACCTAGTATTATTTGCATTTCAGCACCAAGTCAAAACATGATATACTTTTACTAATAGGCTATACCACAAGGTAATATTCCTTTTTTGCAACTGGGATGATGGGTTCATAATCTCATATTGTTTACACAGACTGATGACAATGTACACCTGTGGCAAAGTTTATATGAATATCAAGTGTTCATGAAACAAATAAATGCTTTGCCTGCATTCCTTTAATTTTTGGGAAGTTAAAATTGAATGACACAAACAGGATATGAACACAGAAATTGGAAGTATCTAGGGCCAAAGATTGAAGGCGACATTTAAATACTCCTTGGACATGTCTCTAGCAATTGAGCTTTAAGAATATGTGCCTAGTAGTACCAGAAGCAGCAGCTCCACAGACCACACCCCACACAAGTGGAGGCCAAGTAACAGGCTTTGTAAGTTGAACCCGAATCTTCCACTTGTCCTGTAAAGAAACAAATAGAGAAGAGTAAATTTTGAATTAATTTGTCTTTGTTGGATATACATACTCGTTGCATCCCTCTTTTCTCTGCTTTTTCTTTCTTGTCCCTCTTTAATCATCCAACAGAAAAATTAGACTCTAGAAGGAAGTTCTAAGGTGGTCTTCATGGTTTATGACATCATGCAGAAATATCAAAGGGTTTCCAGGGTAAGCACGAGTGGATCTTTACACAAATAGCCGGTAGAATTCATTGTTTACATTTTCTATCTCGGTATACATAGAGTATACATTGATTATATACTGCTACACACATATTATACATGAATTATACATACTTTACACATCTACCAGCTTTGGACAAGAGTGGGTTGCTCTAGTGGTGAGCACCCTCCACTTCTAACCAAGAGGTTGTGAGTTCGAGTCACCTCAAGAGCAAGGTGGGGAGTTCTTGGAGGGAGGGAGCCGAGGGTCTATTGGAAACAGCCTCTCTACCCCATGGTAGGGGTAAGGTCTGCGTACACACTACCCTCCCCAGACCTCACTAGTAGGATTATACTGGGTTGTTATTGTTGTTGTTGTTGTTACACATCTACCAGGTATTTTTAACTTAAGTGGTTGGGTAGTGAATTCTTCCAACCCTTCCCAAAGAAAGACCTGGCATTTATCTGACATAGGCTTCCTGTGTTACAAACAAGAGTTTCCAGCATGATCATGGCTCAATATGAGAGGGGATGATTTGTCCAAGATGCGTCTTATGAGTTATTCACCTGTCCTCAGTCTTCCGCAGGCAGATTTATGTTTACGACTTTCTTGAGTATAAAAATGGACAAGGATATTGGGGATAACCAAAGATGGATTTAGGATTTTAATTTTATGAGTTTAACATTTAAAGTTTTTAGCATTGAACCCATTATATTTTTAAAGCTATGGGTTCATATTTACTATTTATTATAATTTTACTAATTTTTACACATAACTTTATGCTCCGCGCCGAAAGTATTGGGTTCAGTTAAACCCGGTAACTCTATGTTGCATCCGCCAATGGGCAAAACAGGCATTTATATCAATCAAGTGCACCTTAATCCCAAATAAAGTTGGGTCGTTTATGAAGCCCCTATAACCATTTGACTATGTGGGCCCAAATTTTTCCAATACTAATGCTTATAAATAATTTATCTTCCAGGGATATTCAGGATTTATTGAAACTACAGGTTTTCAAGTCTCATCCTTATCTCTAAAATGATATACAAGCCTTTAACCAGACCAAAAAGACTTATTGGAAAGTTACAAACTTAATGCAAGTGAAACAACATAATATAATAGTAAATAAACCTTAATTCCAACTAGTCGGCATCACCTCCTTTAATTTATATCTCAACTAAATCTGCATTGATTTTGAATGATTTATGGTCTTTCAAAACAACTTTCCTCCATGCGATTTCAGCTCTACTTTGTCCCATGTTAGTACTTTCAAATTTCAACAATCTATTGTGCCTACATACAAGAGAATATGGACATCTATGTAGGACATGACCAAACTTTTTCGCAAGACCTCTCACTTTTCTTTTCTTTTCTTCTTAGACAATTCTTATTTCAGATCCTCTAAGTGTGCTACTTACACCTTATGCCGGATGTGATCAATTCTAATCTTGTCCAACACTTAAGGGACACACATTCTTCTTAAAATCTGCATATCTGTGACACTCATTTTTAGATATGTTAGGCGGCCTAAGATATAGAAGCCCAACATTCACTACTATATAACATTGGTGGTCTTATAGCTGTTCTATAGAAGAACTTACCTTCCACTTTGTCAGATTCTTCACGTTGCATAACATTCTCGTAACACTCCTCCATTTCGCTATGCTATCTTAATTCTATGTAGGGCATCTTCATCTATCATGGTATGCTTCTATAATATTGAGCTTAGCTATCTGAATTGCTTGCACTTGGGCACCACAACCCCATGTAATCTCAGTTCACCTCATCCTCATTCTGGCTTAACTGGAAGTATTATACAGGTTTATATCCTAAATAATTGACTGATTCCCCAAAAATGTCTCCTATCCAGAGCAACTGTTCTCAAAAATGGTTACTCAAAGATTGGGACTAGAGCACCAACCACTTTCATCTCAGTAGGACCTGCTTCCAATATAATCAGACGAGACCAGATTGGTTTTGATTTTGATAAAACAATTTAACATTCATGTTTAATCTATCAATAAATGTTCTACACTCTTACCTCTCATACTCCATATAGTTTCAAAACGAGCAACCATAGGTGGAGTCATGGAGACTTAGTCACAGTCTCAATACAGCATAAAAATCAGTTCTTTGAATTGAAATGTCAGGTGTCCCTCGCAGGTATAATGTAGACCGAGAAGTACCAGTTCAGGGGTGGAGCTACCCTTATCCAAGGGGAGTCAATTTTTGACACCCCTTCGCCGGAAAATATCACTGTATAGATAGGTCAATTTTTTCTCTTACGTATATATATAATATGTTGAATCCCCCGGCCTCTTAGTGCTTTTTACTTCCTCATATTTTGAATCCCATTAGTGAAAACCTTGGCTTCGCCATTGCGTACTATGAACAAAAATCAGATTTTTATTACCCATTTAGCTGAACAACTAACAGAACAAACCTTCTTGTTATTATAATTCAAAGTAAATATAGGTAAGGACTAATGATAAATTAAAAGAAATAAACCCATTTGCTGAATAATAAGATAAATATCACACCGTTTCTTGCTTGGCTCCTTTAATTCCAAGAATCTGATTTATGCTTGAACCACCTGCAGCCGGTGCCTTATCTGGTGCTTGTGCTTTAACTGCCATACAAATTTCAAAACTAAAAACCCATATCTTTATTTGTTTCAATCAACACTTAGGAATGAAATATAAAATCACCAAAATAAAATACACAATAGTTAGCTCCACAAGAATCAAGAAAGTAAAATACTCTTTAGAACTTCACCTTCTTTATCAGTCTCTGTTGCTCTTACAACAAGCCTTCTTCCTAAAAAAGGTTCAAAGGTAACAAACTTTAATCCATAACAAATGAATAATAGATAGATAAATTGAAGTTATATTATATATGAAGGTTAAAGAAATGAAGGAGTTTATGAATGAGATTACTGGAGAGTGAGAGGCAAAAGGGGGATGAAATTTGTGAAGAGCGAAGTGGGTTGTTGTTGCTAAAATTGGATAGTTTAATAGAGGGCACAGAGTTGAGGAGAGAAGCCATTGCAAATGGTTAAGCTCAATGGAAGTGGAAGTGGAAGGAGATGTGAGCTGCAGTAGCTTTTGCTCTTTGTGATAACTTTTGTCTTTAGTTTAATCCGTTAAAAACAATTTATAGGTGTCTCTAATGTTTCTCTTTTTTGTTATAAAAATAATTATATTGTGTATGTCCATTTATTACTCCGCTATAGATTATCCATTTAGTACTCTGTTGAAGTTTATCTACAAGCAGTTGATGCATGCAGGTTGCAAGCAGTTCAATGAAATAATTTGCAGCACCTTCTTATTAAACAGGCAGGTTGCAAGCACCTCATGCAGATACCTTACAAGCAGCTAAAGAAAAGCCTTGCAGCTGCTTCGTGAAAAGCCTCGCAGCTGCTTCCTTTCTTCTATAAATAGAGGAGTTTTCAGTTCATTATGTACATAAGTTTGAAGTTTGAATAATATATCAATCTATTTCTATACTTGTCTTCGGTTTATTTATTTTACAGTTTTTATTTTATAACATGTTATCAGCACGAGACTCTGCCATCTCTAGCAAATACTTTAAAAGTATCACAGGTACGAACTTTCTTTTTCTAAATAATATCAAATCTTTCTAAACTTGAATTAGTAGCCCTGGATATATCGGGCAAAAGCTACATGTCTTGGGCGCTTGATGTCGAAATTCATCTTGATACGATGGGTCTGGCAGACACCATCAAGGACAAAAATCAGGCATCAAATCAAGATCGTGTCAAAGCAATGATATTCCTACGTCATCACCTTGATAAGGGCCTGAAAATGGAATATCTTACTGTTAAAGATCCAGTCATACTGGGGGATAATTTGAAAGATAGATATGACCATCTGAATATGGTCGTTCTTCCACAGGCACGATATGATTGGACTCAAGAGATGGGATTCAAAAAGTATTCTGAACTTATCTCACATCTTCTTGTAGTCAAGCAACACAATGGGCTATTCATGAAAAACCATGAAAGCCGATCTACTAGTTCTTGTCCATTCCTTGAAGTGAATGAGACGAACTTCCATCAAGCTAAGCGTGGAAGAGGACGTGGCCCCAGTCGTGGTCATGGCCGTGGTCGGGGAAGAAACACTAATCATGGTAATAATAATGCACCAAAGAACCATCCTCACCACCAGCAATGGAAAAGGAAGGAACAAAAGTATGAAGCGGTGCAAGCAGCAAACGCAGAAAATGCATGCTATAGATGTGGAGGAAAAGGGTACTGGTCACGTACATGTCATACGCCAAAGCACCTGGTTGAGCTGTATCAAGCCTCCCTGAAGAAGACTGAGAAAAATGCTGAAGCAAATTTTATTTCTGAAGATAATTTAGACTTCATGCATTTTGTCATGGGCGGCTTTCCAGCCATGCCCCATGATCCCTTGGACGCGCCCCGTGGCGTCCTGGCCAGCCTCCCAACGCCCGTCGCCACGGTCGGCCCCGTGGTCTCGGCAGCTCCAAGTGACAAGCGCGCATGTGCCTCTGTCGCCCCACCGATAGCCATCGCCAGCGCCCAGCCACAGGCAAAAGCCGACAGCGCCGCGCGCGCAGACAATGCCGCGCGCGCAGACCCTGATGCTAAAGACAAAGTTGCTGCCAACGGACTTGCTGCTGCTTTGTAGAAGACTAAGTCCTTTTCATTGTAAATATAGAGTAGTTTTGCTGCATTTTCTTTAAGTGTGATTTTCCAGCTTTCATAGGTCTAGTCATGTAACTTTGGTTTATTTTTTTAAGCATTATTAAGGGGGACCAAGCAATCAAAACTTTCAAGCAAGCAAACAATTCTCTGTACTGGTGTCTCTCCCCCCGACACCGTCTTGTTTTCTGTAATAGCTTTCATTCAATGCAATCAAGCTTTCTTTCATTCTCAATTCTCTTTTCTGCTCTCTTTCAATTGCTCATGACATTGGTTTTCCCGTACGGCACTGACAATCTAGTCTAGCGTACGGAGGGGACCTCAGTTGGCGGACAGCAACCGTACTGACATCGGTTGCCTAGCCTTACGTCGCCCTTCCAAGGAACTTCAGGAAGGCGCCGCGTAACAGTTGGTATCAGAGCCTAGGCTCGACATCGGACGAGGGATCACATTGCAATTACCACCATTTCTGACCATGGTGAATTATGGGGATCGCATCGCGACCCTTGAGGGAACAGTTGACGCATTACGGCCCATCGTGGAAATGGTGCCCGATCTAAAAACCAGCCTAGTGCAAAGGTTGGACGACCTGGACCGCAGACTCATCCAGGCCGAAGTTGACATAGAAAACATCAGCCGCGACTCTGAAGGAGACCGGCAAACAGCAGCCACAGAGGCAGCTGAAATTTTTGGTAAATTTGAGGTCCTCCAGCAGGAGCGTGCCGAGGATTTAGCCAACAGGGAACAAGAGGCAGACAGGGTGACTGCCATGCAACAAACCATTGACAACTTGACAGGCCAGCTCAATGTTGTCAATGCTGCTTTACAAGGCCTACTTCGAGGAGGCGGAAACCAATTTGGGGGTGGTGTGAACCTCGCCCCTATGGCACAAAAGCTGAAAATTCCTGAGCCAAAGCCATACAGTGGAGCTCGGAATGCCAAAGAAGTGGAAAATTTCATTTTCGACATCGAGCAATACTTCGATGCCGTGGGAAGCCTGGAAGAAGCTAAGAAGGTAGCAACTGCTGCCATGTATCTTCAGGGTGATGCCAAACTCTGGTGGCGGGTGAAGTACGAAGCCATCAAGGCAGGTGAAGATGCCCTCGACACATGGGCGGAACTGAAGGCAGCCATACGCCTACAGTTCTTCCCCGAAATGTTGAGTACAATGCCAGGAGAAAGTTGCGGGAGCTCCGCCAGACCAAATCAGTGCGAGATTACGTGCGGGAATTCTCCGCGCTCATGCTGAACATCCGGGACATGGGGGACAAAGACAAACTCTTCACCTTCCTGGAAGGGTTGAAACCTTATGCCCGGATGGAGTTGCAGAGACAAAGGGTAGACACGTTGCCTAAGGCAATCCAAGCAGCAGAGTGCCTTGGGGATTACCAAGTGGAAGCCCGGAAGGATAGGCCTCAACAGCCTGTCCGAGGAGGATACAAAGGGGGCCAACCAAACACTAGTGGCCCTAGCAGAAGTGGAGGAGACCGGAGTGCACCCAAATCCAAGACTCCCTCTTCCGGCAGTACTAGTGCTGCATCTAACAACAATGATCGGGGGAGGAAGCCCCCCTCAGGATGTCGCCATTGCGGCGGACCACATTGGAATAATGAATGTCCACATGCACAGATGAATGCCCATCAAGCTTTTGAGGATGGGACGGATGACGACGCCGATGATGCGGACCAGACCGAGCCAGTAGGTGCATTCAATGCAATTGTTGGCTCCATTTCTGAGCCCTTAGCGGGTACCAGTGCCGGTATCCGCAAGAAGAAGGACCCCTGTCCAATTGCCAGGAAAGGAAATAAGAAGGCGAATTTGAGGACTCCTCCTCATCAAGAGAGGACCCTAATGTTCGTTGACATGAAGGTAAATGGCAAGCCCATTCGGGCAATGATAGACACAGGTGCCACCCACAACTACTTAGCCTCGACTCAGGTGGAGCGTCTTGGACTAGTCGTAGGAAAGGGCAAAGGTCGTGTGAAGGCTATCAACTCACCACCTCAACCAGTGGGTGGAATAGCCAAAGAAGTACCAGTGAAGCTTGGCCCTTATGAAGGAAAGTTCAACCTGCGCGTAGTGATCATAGATGACTTTGAGTTAATCGTGGGGTTGGAATTCCTGAGACAGACCAATACCATGCCCGCACCGTATGCAGACATGCTGCTGATGATGGGGGCAAATGGGGCCAAGCCCTGCATTATTCCGTGCATTCCCATGAAGATGGCAGCCGAGAACATCTCGGCCTTGCAGTTGAAGAAGGGGGTAAAAAGACATGAACCCACGTTCCTGGCTACCCTCTGCATGGAAGATATAGAACGCTCCTCGGGTCCCATTCCTGCACCCGTGAAGGAGTTACTTCTGGAATTTGAAGACATCATGCCACAAGACATGCCAAAGCGTCTTCCGCCTAGGCGAACTGTGGACCATGAGATTGAGTTGGTGCCGGGTGCGAAGCCACCTGCCCGGGCGCCATACAGAATGTCACAACCCGAACTCGCCGAGCTTCGGAGACAATTGACGGAAATGCTAGACACAGGGATCATTGTGCCCTCTAAGTCCCCATACGGGTCCCCTGTGCTATTCCAAAAGAAACATGATGGTAGTTTGCGACTCTGCGTGGATTACCGGGCTCTAAACAAAATCACCGTGAAAAACAAGTACCCTATTCCGCTAATGGCAGACTTGTTTGATAGACTGGGTGGTGCGACGGTATTCACCAAAATAGACCTGAGGACAGGTTATTGGCAAGTTCGGATTGCCGATGGTGATGAGCACAAGACGACCTGTGTGACAAGATATGGGTCGTACGACTTCCTGGTTATGCCCTTTGGCTTGACTAACGCGCCAGCCACATTTTGCACCTTGATGAACCAAGTCTTCCGAGAATACATTGACGAATTCGTCGTGGTTTATTTGGATGACATTGTGGTATATAGCCAGACACTAGAAGAACACCTGGAGCATTTGCGGAAGGTCCTAGCCCGATTGCGGGAGCACGAACTATATGCGAAGCTATCCAAGTGCTCCTTTGCTCAGAAACAAATTGACTTCCTCGGACATGTCATCGAGGAAGGGAGGATCAAGATGGACCAGCAGAAGATTCAGGCCATTACAGAATGGCCGCCTCCTAAGGATATACATGCCTTGAGGTCGTTCCTTGGCCTATGCAACTTCTATCGGCGGTTTGTGAAAAGTTACTCCCTCATTGCAGTGCCGCTGACAGAACTTCTCAAGAAGGCCACCCCGTGGGATTGGGGCCCCAAGCGGGCAAAGGCCTTCGACGCATTGAAGATGGCTATGTCCAGTAGCCCAGTCTTGGCCCTCCCTGACTTGGCCAAGCCATTCGAAGTGCAAACGGATGCCTCCGACTATGCACTTGGTGGAGTATTGCTACAAGAAGGGCATCCCGTAGCGTACGAGAGCTGGAAACTGAAGGATGCAGAGCGACGCTATGCCGCCCATGAGAAAGAATTATTGGCTGTCGTTCATTGCTTACGCCTTTGGAGGCATTATCTACTGGGAGCCCCATTCGTGGTCAAGACAGACAATACAGCCGTTAGCCATTTCATGACCCAGCCAAAGCTGAATGGACGACAGGCTAGGTGGCAGGAACTCCTAGCGGAATTTCACTTCAACCTGGAGTACCGAAGTGGAAAGACCAATCATGTTGCTGATGCACTCAGTCGGAGAGCTGATCTAGCATCGATGTGTGTTCTCGCCGCCCTAAAGGGAAGCGAAGTAACCACCACAATAAAAGACCAGATACAGGATCTACTCATCAAGGATCCTGCTGCACAGTATTTGGTTGATTTGGTAGGATAGGGCAAGACTCGCCAGTTCTACACCGAAGATGGGTTCCTGAAGGTGAAAGGGAACCGACTTTATGTTCCTAAAGGAGGAGATCTGCGACGGACTCTTCTTGCAGAATGCCACGATACTTTGTGGGCCGGTCATCCCGGCGAGGAACGCACCATGGCATTGCTTCGCCGTGCATATTATTGGCCTCAAATGGTCGATGACGTCGCTCAGTATGTGAAGACTTGTCTAGTATGCCAGAAAGATAAGTCAGACCGCTTGACGCAGGCAGGGCTCTTGGAACCACTAGCTGTACCAAAAAGACCTTGGGAAAGCGTTTCCCTGGACTTCATCACCGGATTGCCCAAGGTCGGAGATCTCACAACTATCTTGGTTGTGGTGGATCGGTTTTCCAAGTATGCTACCTTTATAGCAGCCCCACAATATATATCAGCAGAAGATACAGCTCGACTATTCTTCTCTCATGTCGTCAAGTATTGGGGCTTACCTAAAGACATTGTTAGTGATCGCGACTCACGCTTCACTAGCAATTTTTGGACCCAACTCTTTAAGTGCCTCGGGTCAAAATTGAGTCATAGCTCAAGTTTTCATCCGCAATCTGATGGCCAGACGGAGCGATTCAATGGCATGCTAGAGGAATATCTCCGGCACTTTGTGACCGGATCGCAGAAGAATTGGGTGAAGCTTCTGGATGCTGCTCAACTGTGTTTCAATTCACAAAAGAGCTCAAGTACCAACAAAAGCGCTTTTGAAATTGTTACCGGACAGCAACCGCTACTCCCACACACAGTGAACGCACCAAACATGTCAAAATCTCCTCGGGCTGCCAGCTTCTCAAAAGAATGGAAGCAAAATTTGGAGATAGTGCGGAGCTATCTTGTCAAAGCCCAAAAGCGGATGAAGAGGCATGCTGATCAGAATCGCCGCTTTGTGGAATACCAGGTGGGAGACAAAGTGATGGTCAAAATCCCAAAGCGGTACTTGTTTGCAGGGGTCCATGACCCTCGCCTATTGCAAAAATATATTGGACCCTTGTCCATTGAAAGGCGCATTGGGAAAGTTGCATACCGGGTGGATACCCCAGCTTGGTGGAAAATCCATCCTGTTTTCCATGTTAGTCTCCTGAAACCTTTTCGGGAAGATGTGGAGGATCCTTCACGAAGCCAACTCACAATACCAAGTATTCGAGGCCCCAATTCAACCGGAAAAAGGCGTGCTGAAGCTATTCTTGATGATCGAGTGATTCACGCCTCAAGAAAAGATCACCAGGAGTTCTTGGTGAAATGGCAGGGATGTGATGCAGAGGAGAATACTTGGGAGAGGGGAACAAACCTCAAAGCCTACAAGAGCCTGATTGATGATTACCTTGCAAGGAAGGCGCCGAGGACGTCGCCAACTCAGGTGGGGGAGAATGTCATGGGCGGCTTTCCAGCCATGCCCCATGATCCCTTGGACGCGCCCCGTGGCGTCCTGGCCAGCCTCCCAACGCCCGTCGCCACGGTCGGCCCCGTGGTCTCGGCAGCTCCAAGTGACAAGCGCGCATGTGCCTCTGTCGCCCCACCGATAGCCATCGCCAGCGCCCAGCCACAGGCAAAAGCCGACAGCGCCGCGCGCGCAGACAATGCCGCGCGCGCAGACCCTGATGCTAAAGACAAAGTTGCTGCCAACGGACTTGCTGCTGCTTTGTAGAAGACTAAGTCCTTTTCATTGTAAATATAGAGTAGTTTTGCTGTATTTTCTTTAAGTGTGATTTTCCAGCTTTCATAGGTCTAGTCATGTAACTTTGGTTTATTTTTTTTAAGCATTATTAAGGGGGACCAAGCAATCAAAACTTTCAAGCAAGCAAACAATTCTCTGTACTGGTGTCTCTCCCCCCGACACCGTCTTGTTTTCTGTAATAGCTTTCATTCAATGCAATCAAGCTTTCTTTCATTCTCAATTCTCTTTTCTGCTCTCTTTCAATTGCTCATGACATTGGTTTTCCCGTACGGCACTGACAATCTAGTCTAGCGTACGGAGGGGACCTCAGTTGGCGGACAGCAACCGTACTGACATCGGTTGCCTAGCCTTACGTCGCCCTTCCAAGGAACTTCAGGAAGGCGCCGCGTAACAATTTGGATGTAGCTGATTACTTTGCACTCCCGGAAGAAAAAATAAGTCATGTGATCGGTGATGAACTTGTAGAAATGTAAATATTTTAATTTTTGTTATTTGTAATAGATAGTATGGTATTATTGTACATAAATAAAAGTTATGCTTTGATAATGATGTTTACTATCATATTTATTTTGTTTATGTCATTTTGAAAAATATGGATAATCCTCAAATTATGTTTGGATCAAAGACGAATCAAGAAGATATTTGTGTAATTGATAGTGGAACAACTCATGCCATATTCAAAGATTAGAAATATTTTTCTTATTTGCATAAGGAAAAAGTAAATGTTTCTACAATTTCTGGTAATATAAGTTTGATTGAAGGCTCCAGAAGAGCTATTGTATTTCTGTCTAAGGGAACAAAACTTATTATAGATAATGCATTATTCTCCTCCAAGTTCCGAAGAAACTTGTTGAGTTTTATGTATATCCGCCGAAATGGGTATCATGTTGAGACGATAGATGAAATGAATATGGAATATCTTTGTATTACAAAGAATGTTTCTGGCCAGAAGTGCATTGTAGAAAAGTTACCAACTTTATCTTCTGGCTTATACTATTTAAAGATTAGTACAGTTGAAGCACACTCTATCGTAAACCGGAAGTTTACTGATTCAATTACTTTTGTGCTTTGACATGGCCGTTTGGGCCATCCTAGATCAATAATGATGAGACGAATTACTGAAAATTCGAGTGGACATCCATGAAAGAACCTGAAGATTCTTACAAATGATGAATTTTCTTGTGATGCTTGTTATCAAGGCAAAATGATCACTAGACCATCACCAATGAAGGTTGGCATTGAGTCCCCTGCCTTTTTAGAGCGTATGCATGGGGATATATGTGGACCTATATACCCACCAAGTGGGTTATTCAGATATTTTATGGTCCTAATAGATGCATCTTCAAGATGGTCTCATGTGTGCCTACTATCATCTCGCAACCTGGCGTTTGCAAAGTTATTAGCCCAAATAATTCGATTAAGAGTACAATTCCCAGATTATCATATAAAGGCTATTCGCCTTGATAATGCTGGAGAATTCTTATCTCAAGCTTTTGATGATTATTGTCTATCATTTGGGATAAAAATTGAACATTCTGTAGCTTATGTTCATACTCAAAATGGCCTTGCAGAGTCATTTATTAAACACCTGCAGTTGATAGCAAGACCACTACTTATGAAAACAAAATTGCCCACTACTGTTTGGGGCCATGCTATCTTGCACGCAGCATCACTTATCCGTCTCAGACCGACACATTATAATAAATATTCTCCGTCACAATTAATTTTTGGTCATGAACCAAATATTATCTATCTACGAATTTTTGGATATGTTGTATATGTGCCAGTAGCACCACCACAGCGCAATAAGATGAGCCCATAGAGAAGGTTAGGAATATATGTTGGGTTTGAATCACCCTCTATTATTCGCTATCTTGAACCATTGACGGGAGATTTATTTACTGCTCATTTTGCAGATTGTCGATTTGACGAAACAAATTTCCCACAATTAGGGGGAGAGAAAAAGGAAATCAAAAGAGAAATTCTATGAAAAGTTTCATCATTATCTCACTTTGATCCACGTACCCCTATATGTAATCAGGAGGTCCAGAAGATCATCCATTTACAAAATATAGCTAATCAAATGCCAGACGCATTTACTGATTTGAAAAGGATAACTAAGTCACATATCCTTGCAGAGAATGTGCCTATCCGAATTGATGTCCCAGCAGAACCATCTACTAGCATAAGAGCTAGTGAACCTAAAGCACGCCTGAAGCGTGGTAGGCCTTTGGGTTCTAAGGATTGAAATCCTAGAAAAAAAAATCGACAAATGATCAAAATGATATTATGAAGGGATCTCCTGAAGAGACCCGAGATCTGCTTAGTTCTGAGATTCCCGAAGAAATCAATGAACCCGAGACTCAAGTGAGTGAGGAACTTTTAATAAGTTCTACTGGTGATGGAATTAAATGAAATCGATCTGAAATAGTGGTGGATAATATTTTTGCATACAATGTTACACTTAACATTATGCAAGATAGTGAGAATCTTGAACCCCGATCTGTCGAAGAATGTCGTCAAAGATCTGATTGGCCAAAATGGCAAGAGTCAATTCAATCGGAATTGAAATCACTTGCTAAAAGAGAGGTCTTTGGACCTGTAGTCCAAACACCTGCTGGTATAAAGCCAGTTGGTCATAAATGGGTTTTTGTGCGAAAATGGAATGATAAAAATGAAGTTGAAAGATACAAGGCCCGCCTTGTTGCACAAGGATTCTCACAACGACCTGGAGTCGATTATGAAGAAACATATTCACCCGTTATGGATGCCATAACATTTCGATATCTCATCAGTTTAGCCTTACGTGAAAGGCTTGAAATACATCTAATGGATGTGGTTACAGCTTATCTATACGGGTCACTTGATAATGAAATTTACATGAAAATCCCTGAGGGATTTAAAATGCCTGAAGCATATTCAAAATCTCGGGAAATGTACTCAATCAGATTACAAAGATCTTTGTACGGTTTAAATCAATCTGGGCGCATGTGGTATAATCGCCTCAGTGAATATTTGCTGAAAGAGGGTTACATAAATGATGTTATTTATCCATGTATTTTTATAAAGAAAATGGCTTCAGAATTTGTTATACTTCTTGTTTATGTTGATGACATAAATCTTGTTGGAACTCCAGAAGAGCTCCAAAAGGCAATTGAATATCTTAAGAACGAATTTGAGATGAAAGATCTTGGAAAGACAAAACTTTGTCTTGGTCTTCAAATTGAACATTTAGCAGATGAGATCTTTATCCATCAATCTGCCTATACAGAAAGGGTCTTAAAACGCTTTTACATGGACAAAGCTCACCCATTGAGTACACCAATGGTTGTTCGATCACTTGAAGTGAATAAAAATTTGTTCCGACCTCTAGAAGAGGATGAGGAACTCCTTGGTCCCGAAGTACCCTATCTCAGTGCAATTGGTGCACTAATGTATCTTGCTAATGCTACAAGGCCTGACATAGCATCTTCCGTTAATTTACTAGCAAGATATAGTTCTTCTCCTATACGGAGACATTGGAACGGGATTAAGCATATATTGCGATATTTAAAGGGAACTCTTGATATGGGTTTGTTTTATGCTAACAAAGATAATGCAGATCTTGTTGGTTATGCAGATGCAGGTTATTTATCTAATCCCCATAAAGCTAGATCTCAAACCGGGTACGTATTTACATGTGGAGGTACTATCATATCATGGCGCTCCACAAAGCAATCTATTATTGCTACTTCTTCAAATCATGTTGAAATAATAGCTATTCATGAAGCAAGTAGATGGTTGAGATCAATAATTCATTTTATTCGAGAAAAATATGGTTTAGAATGTGAAAAAAGACCCACAATTTTATACGAAGACAATGCTGCATGCATAGCTCAATTGAACGGAGGATTTATAAAAGGAGATAAAACAAAACACATTTCACTAAAATTATTCTACACACACGATCTTCAGAAAAATGGTGACATTGATGTGCAACAAATCCGTTCAAGTGACAATCCGGCAAATTTATTCACTAGATCTTTGCCAACTTTAACTTTTGAGAATATGGTATACAAGATTGGAATGCGGAGACTCAAATATTTGAAACAAGGTTTTCAATAGGGGGAGTAAAATATGCGATGTACTCTTCTTCTTTTTTCCTTACTAAGGTTTTTTCCCACAGGGTTTCCTTATAAGGTTTTTAATGAGGCAGCTAGAAATGCGTATTACTAAATATGTGTGCTCTTTTTCCTTCACTGGGATTTTTCCCACTGGGTTTTTCCTAGTAAGGTTTTAACGAGGCACAATACCTTTTAATGAACATCCAAGGGGGAGTGTTATGAAAATAATTATATTGTGGATGTTCATTTATTACTCCGCTATAGATAATCTTCCTGAAGAAGATTATCCATTTAGTACTCTGTTGAAGTTTATCTACAAGCAGCTGATGCAGGCAGGTTGCAAGCAGCTCAATGAAATAATTTGCAGCAGCTTCTTATTAAACAGGCAGGTTGCAAGCAGCTCATACAGACAACTTACAAGTAGCTAAAGAAAAGCCTTGCAGCTGCTTCCTGAAAAGCCTCGCAGCTGCTTCCTTTCTTCTATAAATAGAGGAGTTTTCAGTTCATTATGTACATAACTTTGAAGTTTGAATAATATATCAATCTTTCTCTATACTTGTCTTCGGTTTATTTACTTTACAGGTTTTATTTTATAACATTTTTTACTTTCCTGTGTCAATTTTGGTCTCCACTAATTTGGTTAGGGTCTATTAAAGATAGAACTATTTTCTATTAGGATTTTTTTTTGTTCTCAAAATTTATATCGAGAATCGCTGATTAAGGTGAATGAATATCTTTACGGTCAAAACCGGTTTTCGACCTTCGAATGATTAGTCAAGACTGGAACGTAATGGACCGAAGGTTGTATTCATAATATCGAAATGAAATCTGAAGCCAGGTTACCAAGCTCAAGTTTCGAGGACCAATTAAGTACGGAGCTCGAAGTCAATATCGAGCTCGATTCCAAATTGAACTATGATGTGAGGCGGTGTTATCGAGCTTAAGAGCCAGAGACCGACCAATACCGAGCCAAAATCAATACCGGGCCCCAAGCCAATATCGAGCTCGAGCCAATATCGAGCTCTAAACCTGAAAATCGACCAACACCAAGTCCGATCAAGATCGAGCCAAGAGACAAGAGCCGTTACAGCCTCACTAAGGGAGAGAATCTCGGCGGGAATTAGGGAAAAGCTAATCTATCATGGGATCCCCACTATGTATTTTTAATTATATCTAAAGTGGGATCCCTCCACTATAAGAGGGGTAGTTATTATTTCTGTAGAGGATCGAACATGAAGGCATTGATACACTCTCATATTATTGATATTCATAAATAAAAACATACTGATATTTATATTAAGATTATCCTCTTGTGAGCTATATACATTGATTCATCTTGCTTGTTCATAAAACAGCTTTCCATTTCAATTTGGTTGGTATTTCATTCTTCATACAGTCAATACCCAGTATATTTCTACTTACTTTCCGATTTGTGTCAAGTTATACCACGTATCCTTAGAACTACGTATAAATTCAACTCTATCCGTTTTTCGGGTAAACAGTTTGGCGCCCACCGTGGGGCTAAGGATAAAAGTAGTTATTTGGTACGAATCTCTACAAAACACTTCATTTTACACTTGCTCTTGGAAGTATCTTTGATTTCAGGCTGAAAATAACGAATTCTCAATTAATGGCCCTACCTATCGACAACGAAGCTCGCCTTCAAGATGAGAACAACAACTTAACCCTCGGGGGTGGAAGGCCACTCGTCGATCCCGTTGGAGCTCCTAAAAATAGCATTCATGGTGGAACTCGGTCTGCAGCTCGAAATACCCAAAACGTTGAGAAAAATGGAATCAGCTTGCGTATGATCGTCGAAATGTTGCAAGCTCAACAAGTAGCAATAGCCCAGTTGCAGAGCCAAACCCAGGCACCGACCAGACTCGAGCCAAGTCCACCCCAAGAAGTCACCCACAAAATGGGGCCAGCTATAGTAAGGTCAAATGAGCACGAATCGGGGACTAATCCCGAAATTGTTAAAATGCTTGAAGAACTGACAAAACGAATAGAGTCAGGAGAAAGAAGGATCGAGGCAAACGACAACAAAGTGGAAACATATAACTCCAGGGTTGATCAGATCCCGGGGGCACCACCGATATTGAAAGGCTTAGATTCCAAAAAATTCGTACAAAAGCCTTTCCCCCCGAGCGCGGCTCCTAAACCGATCCCAAAGAAGTTTCGCATGCCCGAGATTCCTAAATACAATGGAACGACCAACCCCAACGAATATATCACCTCTTACACATGTGCCATTAAAGGGAACGATGTAGAGGACGATGGGATCGAATCTGTATTATTGAAAAAATTTGGTGAAACCCTGTCAAAGGGAGAAATGATATGGTATCATAATTTACCATCTAATTCTATCGATTGTTTTGCTATACTTACAGATTCTTTCGTAAAAGCACATGCTGGGGCCATAAAGGTCGAAACCAGAAAGTCGAACCTGTTCAAGGTAAGACAAAAAGATAACGAGATGCTAAGAAAATTCGTATCTCGTTTCCAAATGGAACGAATGGATCTACCACCAATCACAGACGATTGGGTTGTTCAAGCTTTCACTCAAGGTCTAAATGAACGGAGCTCGATGGCTTCACAGTGGCTGAAGCATAACCTGATCAAGTACCCAGCTATTACTTGGGCCGATGTACACAATCGGTATCAATCCAAAATAAGAGTCAAAGACGACCAGTTGGGTTCTGGGTCCAATATTAAAAGGGATATCGACCGAGAACCAAGGTCAAACAAGGATCGATATTGGCCGTATAACGGAGATCGTAGGGGTAGCGAACCTTCACGCAACCCTGTACGAGGCGAAAGGAGAAATGATCTAGGCCAAAGGACTCGGGGGCTTATGAACAGGAATGGGTTCGACAGGCATACCGTACCTAAGGAAGCACCTCGGTTATCGGAGTATAACTTTAGCATCGATGCATCCGCTATCGTGTCGGCTATCGGACGCATCAAAGATACTAAATGGCCTCGACTTATGCAGACCGATCCTGCCCAGAGGAATCCCAATCAAATGTGCGAATATCATGGCACTCATGGCCACAGAACGGAAGATTGCGGGCAACTAAGAGAGGAGCTAGCCCGGTTATTCAATAAAGGCACCATCGAGAATTTTTACGTGACAGGGCCAAAAACTATTTCAAAAATAGGAATTTCAATAGACAAAACGAACAAGAAGAGCCACAACACATTATCCATATGATCATTGGTGGAATCGATACCCCAGGGGCCGGTGCTTAAACGCACTAAGATGTCGGTTGTAAGAGAAAAGCGATCCCGAACTCAGAATTACACCCCTGAAAGAACCTTGTCCTTTAATAACGAAGACGCGGAAGGAATCATGCAACCACATAACGATGCACTGGTAATATATGTACTTATGAATAAAACTCAAGTTAAACGTGTGTTAATTGATCCAGGTAGTTCGACCAATATCATTCGATTGAGGGTCGTAGAGCAACTTAGTCTACAGGACCAGGTCGTGCCCGCAACCTTGGTACTAAACGGATTCAATATGGCATGTGAAACTACTAAGGGCGAAATAATCTTGCCAGTTAATGTGGCCGGAACCATCCAAGAAACGAAGTTCCACGTGATCGAAGGCGATATCAGATACAACGCCCTGTTCGAAAGGCCGTGGATCCGCAATATGAGGGATGTACCCTCGACCCTCCACCAGGTTTTGAAGTTCCTAACATCGGAGGGAATCAAAACGGTCTACGGGGAGAAACCAGGCACAAAAGAAATATTTGCCATCGATGAAGTGATTCCGATGTCATCATTATCATCAGCAAAAGGATCAGATTTGAAGGAGGAACAGAATACCAAATAGCAATTACAAATGTCAGCTTCGACCCAGTTAGAGAATCAGAAGACTGACGAAGATGATGAACATAGGATCCCTCGATCATTCGTGGTTCCCGATGATTCTGATGCCACCCAATCAACAATAGAAGAACTGGAGTAAGTCATACTAATCGAATATCTACCCGAACGAAAGGTATACCTGGGCACGGGGTTAGATCCTGAGCTTAGGAGAAAGCTTATTCAATTTCTTATAGCTAACATAGACTATTTTTCTTGGTCCCATCTAGACATGACAGGGATCCCACCAGGAATCACCACTCATAAGCTAAGCTTGGACCCAAAATTCCACCCGGTAAAACAAAAAAGAAGGCCCAGTCCAAGGTCAAACACAACTTCATCAAAGACAAGGTAACCAAACTTCTTAAAATAGGGTCCATTCGGGAAGTAAAATACCCCGAATGGCTAGCAAATGTGGTGGTAGTCCCTAAAAAAGGGAACAGACTTAGAATGTGTATAGATTATAAAGACCTGAATAAAGCATGCCCTAAGGACACTTTTCCTTTTCCTAATATCGATTGTATGATCGATGCCATGGCCGGCCACGAGACTCTCAGTTTTCTCGATGCCTATTCCGGGTACAACCAAATACAGATGAACCCTGAGGATCAGGAAAAGACCTCATTTATCACTAAGTACAGGACCTACTATTATAATGTAATGCCATTCGACCTTAAAAATGCTGGTGCAACTTACCAACGCCTAATAAACAGAATGTTAGAAAAGCAAATAGGAAAATCAATGGAGGTTTATATTGATGACATGTTAGTTAAATCCCTACGAGCAGAGGACCATTTAAAGCATTTGCAGGAAACTTTCGACATACTAAGGGAGTACAACATGAAGCTCAATCCCGAAAAATGTGCTTTCGGGGTTGGCTCGGGAAAGTTTCTCGGTTTCATGTGTCCAATCAAGGAATCGAGATTAACCCCGATAAAATCAAAGCAATTGAGGACATCACAGTGGTAGATAATGTAAAGGTCGTACAAAGGCTAACGGGACAAATAACCGCCCTAGGACGATTCATTTCAAGATCCTCGGATAGGAGCCACCGATTTTTCTCTCTGCTTAAAAAGAAAAGCAATTTTGCATGGACTCCGGAATGTCAGCAGGCTTTGGAAGATCTAAAACGGTATTTATCGAGCCCTCCGTTGCTTCATACCCCGAAGGCAGACGATCAACTTTATCTGTTTCTAGCGGTCTCAGAGATAGCGGTAAGTGGAGTCCTATTTCGAGAAGAACAAGGTACGCAATTCCCTATTTATTATGTAAGTCGAACTTTAGGTGAGGCCGAAACTAGATATCCACACTTAGAAAAATTAGCGCTTGCTTTAATAAGTACCTCTAGGAAACTAAAACTATATTTCCAGTGCCATCTGATACATGTTATAACAACTTATCCTCTACGAAATATTTTACACAAACCTGAGCTTTCAGGTCGATTGGCCAAATGGGCCATAGGGATCAGCGAGTACGACATCGAGTATCGACCTCGAACCGCTATCAAATCTCAAATCTTAGCGGACTTCGTGGCTGATTTTACGCCGGCCTTCGTATCCGAGATTGAAAAAGAATTACTAATAAAATTGGGTACCTCTTCGGGAGTCTGGACCCTCCTTACGAACGGTGCCTCGAACGCAAAAGGGTCCGGACTGGGCATCGTACTAAAATAACCCACAGATAATGTAGTTAGACAGTTTATTAAAACTACAAAATTGACTAACAATGAGGCCGAATATGAGGCCGTGATTGCAGGTCTCGAACTAGCTAGACGTTTGGGAGCCGAGGTCGTGGAGGCTAAATGTGATTCCCTCCTCGTGGTAAATCAAGTCAATGGGACTTTTGAAGTTCGAGAAGATCGAATGCAGAGGTACTTGGATAAACTACAAGTGACTCTACATCGATTCAAAGAATGGACTTTGCAACATATACTTCGAGAGTAGAACAGTGAGGCCGACGCTCTTGCGAACTTAGGTTCGTCGGTCGAGGATGACGAACTCAACTCGGAGACTGTCGTGCAATGCATGAAATCAGTAATCGAAGAAGATCATGTCGAGATAAACTCCACAAGTCTAACCTGGGATTGGAGAAACAAATATATAGAGTACTTCAAGAACGGGAAACTTCCATCAGATCCAAAGGAATCGAGAGCTCTACACACAAAAGCTGCATGATTCACCTTATCCAATGATGGAACACTGTTTAGAAGAACCTTCGATGGTCCACTGGCAATATGTTTGGGACCGGGAGATACCGACTACATCCTACGTAAGATTCACGAGGGCACTTGTAGGAATCATTTCGATGCCGATTCATTAGTCCACAAAATAATCAGAGCAGGATATTATTGGATCGATATGGACAAAGATGCAAGGGAGTTCGTTCGAAAATGCGACAAATGTCAAAGACATGCGCCCATGATTCATCAACCCGGGGAACTCTTCCACTCGGTCCTGTCTCCATGGCCTTTCATGAAATGGGGAATGAACATTGTCGGCCCCCTCCCATCGGCCCCAGGTAAGGCTCAGTGTATTTTGTTTATGACTGATTATTTCTCTAAATGGGTTGAAGCACAGGCTTTCGAGAAAGTGAGAGAAAAGGAAGTAATAGACTTCATTTGGGACCACATCATATGTCAGTTCGGGATGCCATCCGAGATCGTATGTGACAATGAAAAGCAATTCATCGGCAGCAAAGTAACTAAATTTCTCGAAGACCACAAAATCAAAAGGATCCTATCAACACTTTATCATCCCACAGGCCGAATCGACCAACAAAACCATCATCCAAAATCTTAAGAAAAGATTAACCAACGCTAAAGAAAAATGGAGAGAAATATTACCCGAAGTCATATGGGCATACCGCACAACATCGAAATCCAGTACCGGAGCAACACCGTTCTCATTGGTTTACAGCACAGAAGCTCTTATCCCGGTAGAGGTCGGAGAACCTAGCATCAGGTTTCGATATGCAACTAATGAGTCGAATAACGAGACAATGAACACGAGCCTAGAATTATTAGACGAAAAACAAGAAGCAGCTCTCGTCCGATCAGCCGCCCAAAAACAGCGGATCGAAAGGTATTATAATCGAAGAACCAATCTTTAATATTTTAAAATCGGGGACTTAGTGCTAAGAAAAGTCACCCTCAACACCCGAAATCCAAATGAAGGAAAACTGGGTACGAATTGGGAAGGACCGTATCAGGTTCTCGAAATCATCGGAAAAGGATCCTACAAGCTCAGTGTAATAAACGGCAAACAACTACCAAACAATTGAAACATGTCGCACCTAAAACGATACTACTGTTAAGGTACGACCCTTCTCTGTTCATTTACATTTCGAAATTAACCCTTGCAGGTGTTCGATCAGAAGCAGGGATGGATTATCCAACTCGAAGCCTTTAGGCCTGAAAGCACGCGTTGCACTCTTTTTCCCTTAGACCGGTTTTGTCCCTAATGGGTTTTTCGGTAAGGTTTTTAATGAGGCAACCATTGATCTTGCTAACTTAGAACAATTCAATAGCATCCGAGGCCTCTTTACAATCAACCTCGGATACTGGGGGGCATTACCCTCGAATATATCAAGTTCGATGCAAGGAAGTTACTACATGACAACAGGGTTTCGATAGGAAAAATTGTAAGAGCCAAATGGTCAAAATGAACCATGCTCGTGTAGTTTGCTCGATCCCTGGCACAAAACATGAACACATGTATAATGACAAAGAGAAATTTCTTCTTTATCGATATCTCATATCTCATAATCCATCCTCTACTTTGAGATCTATTATGCAAACAGGCTTAAGGGCCGATCATTACCTCATAAATCGGGGATTGCCAACCGAAAAATCAATGCGATCAAGCCCCACATAAGCCTACGGGATACATCACTTCGAGTTCGAGCAATCACTCACTCAACTATTAAGCCTAAGGGCTACTCTTACTTCGAGTTCAAGCAAGCTCTCACTCGGCCATAAAGCCTACGGGCTACATTACTTCGAGTTCGAGCAATCACTCAATCGACCATAAAAGCCTACGGGCTACATTACTTCGAGTTCGAACAAACACTCACTCGACTATTAAAGCCTAAGGGCTACTCTTACTTCGAGTTCGAGCAAGCACTCACTCGACTATTAAGCCTACGGACTATATTACTTCGAGTTCGAGCAAACACTCACTCGACTATTAAGCCTAAGGGCTACTCTTACTTCGAGTTCGAGCAAGCACTCACTCGACTGCTAAGCCTACGGGCTACATTACTTCGAGTTCGAGCAAACACTCACTCGACTATTAAGCCTAAGGGCTACTCTTACTTCGAGTTCGAGCAAGCACTCACTCGACTACTAAGCCTACATGCTACATTACTTCGAGTTCGAACAAACACTCACTCGACTATTAAGCCTAAGGGCAACTCTTACTTCGAGTTCGAGCAAGCACTCACTCGACTACTAAGCCTATGGGCTACATTACTTCGAGTTCGAACAAACACTCACTCGACTATTAAGCCTAAGGGCTACTCTTATTTCGAGTTCGAGCAAGCACTCACTCGACTACTAAGCCTACGGGCTACATTACTTCAAGTTCACTCACTCAACTACTAAGCCTAAGGGCTACTCTTGCTTCGAGTTCAAGAAAACACACTCGACTATTAAGTCTAAAGGCTATTTTAATTCAAGTTCGAGAAAACGCTCACTCAGTTATAAAGACTACAAGGTCCGACTTCGATCAAATTTCCTAAGGCCTCGAACTTATGAAAACTTTCACAAGGCATGAATGAAACAAAATCTTCACAAGGCAGAAAATAAAACAAAGACAAGTCGGGGAAAGGAAAAGATCTTCATATATATGAGTATTTACAAGGTCTGATCGAGACCCTACACAAAAAGATCAAAAATAAAAAACCCTAAGGTTCCTGATTATCTCCGGGAGAAGTCTCTTCTCCATCGAGATCCTCCCTGCTCTCAGACCCGCTCTTGCTCTCGTAATCATCATCATCATCGGATGCCAGGGCTCTAGCATCGGCTTCAATCTCTTTAGCCTATTTTATCTCTTCAGTAAGATCGAAACCTCGAGCATGGATTTCCTAGAGGGTTTCCCTATGAGATTGGCATTTGGCGAGTTCAGCAACCCAATATGCTCGAGTTTGAGTGATATCAGCTGCCTCTCTCGCTTGTACTTGAGCAACTTCGGCATCGTTCTGATAGATGGCCACAAATGCATCCACCTCGGTCTTTGCTTTTTCAGCTTCAGATTTGGCCTTGGCAAGTTTGGAAGCCAACCGAGACTCGAGCTCCTCTATTTTTCTTGCTTGAACTGAGCTCCTCTCCTTTATGCCTTGAAGTTGACTTTTGGCCGATGATAATTGAGCTCGAGCAGCCTCTTTCTCTGCAGCAAGGTGGTCCATACCTTCTTTCCACCCCAAGGTCTCCGCCTTTATTATATAGACCTCCTCACAGAGCAGCCCGATCATCTCGAGCTTCTGCTACAGCTGTGAGATCGAAATATTAGCCTCCGATCCCGAATCGAACCCATGAGTTTTTAAGATTTTCATTACCTGCTCGGTCAGATCGGTCTGATCTTGGTGAGCCTTGGTCAACTCAGCTCGGAGGTCCTTGGTCTCCTCTTCTCTTTGCTCACAAAGAAGTCTGAGGGCATTTCTCTCCCCCGTGAGTGTTCGGAGGTCGGCCTCGTACCGACTCACCTCAGCTCTGGACCGAGAACATGCTTCCCGATGAAGCGCTGAGGCCTACGCAGATAGAAAAGAAGTTAGAAAAGGAAAACAAAAACAGATAATACCAACCAAGAGAGTTAAGGCTTACCCGATTCAGAGCTCGCTGCACTTCGTTAAAAAGGCGTGATGCCTCACCCAAGTCCTTCCTCGAGACTTCAAAATTGCTCAGGCTAGTAGCATCTTCGACCCTACTAAAATAATCATGAAAGGGATCTTCCCTTCCGTGGCCTCCTTCGACAGAAAGGGTCTTCAAGGCCCGAGCCTCTCGAATCGTTTCCTCGAAAAACGAGGGGAGCAGCGGGGAGCCTCCAATTTCTATTGCCCCAAGTGAATCACTTGGGGCGTTCTCTCCATCTCAAGGGGCCTCGAGACCAGCCCCTGCAACCGTACCCACCATTGGTCATTATGGTGGGAGGTAGCCTCGATCCTCGATGACTCGAGGACTTCGACCAATTCTCTTCCCGAGACTCCCTCATCACAAAATAGAATCTTTACGACCTTCATCGATTCAGTAGCCTTTGGAGCCTCGGCGCTTTTCTTCACTCGGGCCACCAGTATGGACCCATCGTTTTCTTCTTCCTCTTCATCTTCATCCCTTAGACGCCGAACTGACTCTTCTGTCAAAGGGATGGTGTTCTTCCTCGGCTTACGAGCCGTCTTTGTCTTAATTGTTGGATCCTCGGAGGTAGAGGCCCTTTTTTTTTATTTGTTATCCTTCGCCGGTTTTGGAACCGGGGCTGAAGTCTCTTCCTTGCCAGACGAGGGCCTCATGACCGTATCTTTGCCCAGGCCTACACACAAGAGAATTAGTTAAGTATAAGAAAGGCATTTCGTTCGAATCATCGAAGGCATGGGGAAGAGGCTTACCATGATTTTTAGCCTCTCATCGGCCCTTTGACAAGTCGCGCCATGAGCGCTCGGCATATGTGGAGGTCGAAGCCAGGTCCCGTACCCAGCTCTTAAGGTTAGGAATAGCACCGGGTATCCAAGCAACCACTACATCACAGAAATGGATATCAGTAAGAAACAAAGGAGCAAAGCAATAGGAGCTAACAATAGAATTATACTTACGCTTCATGTTCCATTCCTCGGGAAATGGCATCTTCTCGATCGGGATTAGGTTCGAAGTCTTCACTCGAACGAACCTCGCCCATCCAGCCCCGGTCCTTGTCCTTGTCCTCGTCTATGCTCAAGAATATCATTTTGGTAGCCCGACGCTGGAGTTTTTTAACCCACCTCGATAGAAGCGGGAGTTGTACAACCTAATGAGGTGGTCGAGGGTGAAAGGCATCCCCTCGACTTTGTTCACGAAGAAGCGGATCAAAATAACGATCCGCCAAAAAGAAGGATGGATTTGGCCCAGGTTACTCGGTATTGGCAGCAAAAATCGATGACAATAGGGCCGAGGGGCCCAACGTAAAAGGATAAGTATACACACTTAAAAACCCTTTCACATGGTTAGTAATATCTTTTTCGGGAGCCGGGATTATCACTTCTTTATCCTCCCAATTGCAATCTTTCCTTAACTGTTTAAGATGGCCCTCAGTTATCAAGCACATATACCTCGATACTGGCTCGCATCGACCGGGAACCGGCGAAGCTTTGTCGATCTTAAAATCGGAGGTAAGGACACACACCCCCGGAACACACTCCTCAGGTCATGGATCCACCAGTGTTTTGTCACCGGCGGGCCGCGAAGAAGAAGATTTTTCTTTTTGAGGAACGGTTTTTGATATTTTCGCCATTGGGATTTGAAGATTGAAGATAGAGGAAGATGACAAGATCTGGTGTTCTAAAGAGTGATTTTGCAATGAAAATCACAAATTTATAGATGAAGAACTCAGAAGATACAATAAGAACTTAGTAGATTTGGTGATTGGGGATCTGAAAGTAAAAAATGGTGAAGAGAGGAGATATTTATTGAATTGGTAATGACGGTTCAATATTAGCAGCGGCCGACCATCTTCTGACACACATTTAATGCCTTGGTAACTGGACCGACGGGACAGCTATCACGTACGTCATGGTCGGGTTCGATGCAAACGTCAGTGTATATCTAGTCATGCC
Organism: Nicotiana tabacum; assembly: GCF_000715075.1. Classification (NCBI taxonomy): domain Eukaryota; kingdom Viridiplantae; phylum Streptophyta; class Magnoliopsida; order Solanales; family Solanaceae; genus Nicotiana; species Nicotiana tabacum. The sequence continues at coordinate 28,938,400 of NC_134081.1, read as the reverse complement.
GTTGGAAAATCGTGTCGTTTCTCGCCACATTCTTCCCGAGAAACGAGATGAGATCTGAAGCAAGGTTACCAAGCTTAAGTTTTGGGGACCAATTAAGTATCGAGCTCGAAGTCAATACCGAGCTCGATTCCAAATCGAACTATGATGTGAGGCGGTGTTATCAAGCTTAAGAGCCAGAGACCGACCAATACCGAGTCAAAATCAATACCGGGCCCCGAGCCAATATCGAGCTCGAGTCAATATCAAGCTCTAAACCTGAAAATCGACCAACACCAAGTCCGATCAAGATCGAGCCAAGGGACAAGAGCCATTACAGCCGCACTAAGGGAGAGAATCTTGGCGGAAATTAGGAAAAAGCTAATCTATCATGGGATCCCCACTATATATCTTTAATTATATCTAAAGTAGGATCCCTCCACTATAAGAGAGATAGTTATTATTTCTGTAGAGGATCGAACATGAAGGCATTAATACACTCTCATATTATTGATATTCACAAAGAAAAACATACTGATATTTATATTGAGATTATCCTCTTGTGAGCTATATACATTGATTCATCTTGCTTGTTCATAAAACAGCTTTCCATTTCAATTTGGTTGGTATTTCATTCTTCATACAATCAATACCCAGTATATTTCTACTTACTTTCCGATTTGTGAGCTCAGTTCTCACTAATCTTATGTGTGAGGATTTTATTCAATTTTATATTTCATAATTTGTGGGTTAACTGTTCAGTTTTAGTTTTAATTTTATAAAAGGTGATTCTCTGAACCGGTCTAGATTTATGAGGTTTTTAAAAAATTATCAGGATAATTGACAAAACATTTTATGTCAAGCTTGGCATAATAGAAAATTTTAGTTCTTGAGATTTTCTTTTTTTCATGTATTGGTTCCTATTTTTACATCTTTTTCGACTCTTCCACCAAAAATAGAAGAAAACATTTTTATCTAAAAACTTGGGGATTTAATTTTTTAATTTTAATTTTTCAATTAGTATGAGAAAGACAGTCTATGGAGAGCTTCTTAAACTGTTTTTTTATTTGAAGGGATAATTACATTTTTGGGGCTCCCAAAGTAATAGCCGGTAAATATATATATTTTGTATTAAATATAAATTTATATATAATATACATTTCTTACACGTGTATATATTTTAAATATTCAGGCTACCGCCAAAATTGAAAAGCTCTTCTTGAAACATCATGCTGAACTCGAGTCCAATTCATGGCACCTGTTTTGTGACTCGGGCCTTGTTCTTTGAAACTTTCGCGGGGAAGTACACAAATAGCCATTTTTAGGACTGTTATTTATGGTTTAACTATTACTTATTTTGTCCTGAAAATATAAATTAAAAATTTTAACATCAAGGATTTTTTACTAAAAAATTAAACTAAAAAATTAAAATTCAGGATATACTGACTAATTTTTAAATAGCAACCCTCTAGAATGGCTACCTGGTGTCATTTCTACAACCTTCGCTGTGTTTTTAGTCAAATTATTGCAAAACTTTGATTTTGAAGGGAGCCTTGGTTTAACTGGTAAAGTTGTTGTCATACGATCAGGAGGTCACGGGTTCGAGCCGTGGAAATAGCCTCTTACAGAAATACAGGGTAAGACTGCATATAATAGACTCTTGTGGTCCAACACTTTCTCGAATCTCGCGCATAGCGGGAACTTAATTAGTGCATCAGACTGCCCCTTTTTCTTTACGCAAAACAATAGACGGCTAAAAATCTTAAAACCTAAACTTAGCCCGATCTAGCGCTATTATTAATTACTTTTTTAGCAGTCTTGATGTATCAAATGAAGAAGTACTAAGTTGATGCTCACAAGCAGCTCAAATCGGAAAAGAGGAACATTAGCAACGGATAATATTTACCCACCCATCTGCTTCTTATATATCCAATGTATACGTGAGATATGTTTTTGTATACATTGTTATTATTTAATCATAATTAATTAATACACATTATCTATTCAATTTCTTGATTTAACCCGCGTGATAAACCAATGTAATTTGGTATAAATACTGAGTTGGATAAGTTTTTCTCTTAACCATTTTGTTAAATTTTGAATATATCAATAAACACGAAGTTGAATAAGTTTTGTTCCTTAACCATTTTGTTAAATTTTGGCTACTTGTCGATCATGAAACAAGCCTCATGAGTCATGACCTGTGCACTAACCATTAGAAAACAGTACCTCAATGCTAATCTATTGTTTAGGCAAGTCATAGAAGGCATAAAACATGATGCTTGATTAGGTTGATTTTTGAAGGGCGTGATTCTTATTTTCAAGTGATTTTGAAGTGGAAATACCATTGACCCCATGATTTTTGGATATGAATTTCTCATAAGATATAGCTTTACATTGATTACGTCCCAATAGGTATCGAACCCAGGAATACATATAAGAAGAGTCCAAAAAAATACTTAGATATTGTACTTAGGATTTGAACCTACCATCTAAAAAAAATGAACTATTTTATCACTGCACTATCTTCTCTTGCATAAAGAGGATTCCACAACTTATATATAACAAAAAATTCGGTTTTACCTTATTTGCATAATATAGTTTTCTGAGGAAGAGTAGTTAGTTTAACCCCTTACCAAAAGATAGTTCTGTTGCTTGTCTCTATAACTCTTTACAAAAAGAAGCTATATTTTCTCCTATTACTAAAAAGGGTTACACAAATAATCGGGTGGATTCTTTGTTTATTTTTCCTAGCCGGCACGCGGTATGCATAAATCATATATTGAATATATATATATATATATATATACACACACATTATATATTTATTGCTATATTTTATTTTAAGTGATTAGAAGTCGAGTATTTAAGTTAATACTTCTAGTAAAAAAAAATGCACCGTTCTCTTTTTTTCCCCCAAAAAAAGAAGAAAACTAACAAGAAAACGAACAAAATGGCTTAATAAGTCTTTTCAAGTTATTTATTTCTCCGGTTTAATCATCGATGAAACATGTTGATTGTATTAATCAAAAGGGAAAAAATATAAATAAAAAGAATAGAATAGGATATCAGGTATATATATTGAAACTTTAGAGCTGAAGAATTAAGCTTCAGCTCATAATATTAGATCTTATGTATTATAAGAGCAAGATTCGATTCTCACCATGTCTTCGCTTTTATTTCCCCTATCTTAAACCTCCCTCACCAAGGAAAATTAACACAGAACTAGCAAAAGAAGGCGAATTATAATCTTCAATCTTCATATATACGGGAAATCATCATTTTTTTAATTTTTTTTTTTGCAGTAATTGCTCCCTTTTGTGCCAATTTGCACGAACTTGGTATATTTTTTAAATGTGTGGTTTAAATAAATTTTAACTGTCTATATATTGTTCAAACCAAAAATTATGAGTCAAGTTCTACATCTGACATTGCCTAGAATCTAGTATTGTTCTTTTATTCCTCATATTCTTTAGCCTGAATAGGTGTGAAATTTATTCAAGAATTTACATATTAAAAGAAAGAATAAACCAAAGAATATATTATTTGTAACTCTCCGATAATAAATATGAGCATTATGACTTTTCAGGCATCATTTTAAAGCTAATTAGTATTACAAGATAAATTCTACTCATTTTTTTGGCCTAATAATACTATGCTCATTTACCAATTGCAGGCTCCTTTCTCTTTCCATCTTTTAAAATTATACCACATCTACATCCTCTATAGTGCCAATATAAAAAGGAATTTGATACCTGAGTCCACCCATCACTCACCAAGTGTCAAATATACAGTGAGAATATTTGGACAAATTAATGCGAATGTTCCCCCAGTTCGGTAGATGTCAGGATTATTTGGCAGTCCAATCCTTACTTTTATTTTCAAAACTTACAAGTTATAATATTTTCAATCCTTACCGTATCTATGTATAAAGCGTATATCAATACTAGAAATCCGGTAAAAACAGACCAAAAAAATCGATCAATTTTGATCGGTAATGGTCAATAACCATCCAAAACGCGATCATTTACGTGTGGACGATATTTTAGTGGTCGGAAGGAATACCGACCAAAGTTGGTCGGAAATTACCGACCAAAGTTGCTCGATTTTTTAATTATGTAATCAAAAGATTCACCATCTGGGAATTAAAACGGGGTCTGTACTGTGGCAGAATACTTTTCTACCACTAGACCATTAGTGCATTTTGTTTTAAGACTGTCTTTTATTTGATTTATACTACTATTTAATTGTATTGTCGCACGGAAATAACCGACCAAAGTTGGTCGGTTTTATTAAAAAATAAAATTACCGACCAAAGTTGGTCGGTTTTTTAAAATGACCGGCCGAATTAACCAACCAATTTTGGTCATTTTTTTAATATTAATTTTTATTTATTTTAATTAAAAAACCGACCAAAGTTGGTCGATTTCTTGAAAAATAAATTTCGCGGGACTCAAAAATAGTTTCCCGCATTTTTGCGCCAAAGAAAATCGACCAAAGCTGGTCGGTTTTGTAAAAAAAATTAAAAATAAAATATTTTCAAAAACTGACCAACTTTGGTCAGTTTTTTGGCCGACCAAAGTTGGTCGGTCGACCTTGGTCGATTTTTGCCTAATTTCTAGTAGTGTATATTTATTCTTGATCCTAACCGACCTTCTACCTAAAGTATAACTGACCGTAACTATAAACCATTGTTAGAAGTACATGAGCAAATTTGTGCACTTTTCTCAAAGTATTTTTGGCACATAAATCCATTCACGAGAGTTTTCGTTAAAGACAAGAACAAGTACAAGTTAGATAAATATTGTGGTAACGAAAGCACACTTACTCTCTCTCTCTCTCTCTCTCTCTCTCTCTCTCTCTCTCTCTCTCTCTAAAAATACCAACGGTAACTAAACGGCGAGTACCCCCACGCCCCTCTTCATGGACCCGCCGGACAGTGCCATAACAATGCGTCTAGAAGGTCGAAATACTCCCATGCTATTGCGAGCCCTAATATTGAAACAATTGACGGAAAGACATCGTATGCCGCAAAAATTACGACTGCCCCAAAAGCCATGAATTTACCAATTCCATCTTCAAACCCTAAACACCAAGATCGTGAATCGGTGGTGGCAGAGCAAACCACTCACAATGGAATGCCAACAGTAATCTTTAAGGCTTCCGATTACTATGGTATTATGGCAGCTGAATGCAGATTCACGATTGTTAGCAGATTTCTCAAACCAAGACTACAAATTGATCGGCTCAGATCCAAATTCAAGGAATTAATTTCAGTTAAGGGTTCTGTCAAAATTGGGGTGTATGACATTTATAATGTTTTTCTAGATTTCACTAATGAAGAAGATTTCAACATGGTTTGGTACAAGCGTGTGATTGAAATTGAGGGGTACCAAATGTGGCTCCAAAAATGGTCACCAGACTTTAAACTAGATGAAGATTTGCCAATTGCGCCGGTATGGGTTCTACTTTTTGGTCTTCCTTTCCATATGCACACATGGCACTATATCAAATAAGTAGTTAGCTCGGTCGGCACACCTTTGGAAATGGATTTGGAGACAAGGGGCAAGACGAGACCTAACATGGCCAAAGTCAATGTTGAAATAGACCTTCTAAAGCCCCTACCTAAAACAGTTTATGTCGGCCAAATCTATGATATCTCTTCTCAAACTGGATTTGTGCAAAAGCTCGAATATGGAGGCATTCCTAAATATTGTAAGTTCTGTAAAAAAAAAATTGGGTCATATGATGGTCAATTATAGAGCATTGGAAAGAAAAAAAGGCTTCTGGGGCTAGAGAAGAGGAAGCAAAAAAAGGAAAAGATGTAGTTGAAACTGATAAGGATTTAGATCATGAACAAAGGATCAAACAAGGTAATATTGAAGAGCTAGTGAGGGCAGGACAAAGTAGTGCTATTAAAGGTACCAATAACAGTTGCAATGAAAGCACTATGATCAAAGATACTAGACATACTGAGACTCAAGTCAAGGACAAATAGGAGGAGGTGCAGACTATTAGAGTTAGAACCAACAAAAAGAAAAATGCTGGAAAATGGAAGAAATTCCCCAAAAAGAAAGCTAAAGTTACCTTCAAGCCAATACTCAATCATATTGGTGATAAAAAAGAAAGGTAAGAAAGATGATATGAGTAAATGAGCTGACTCTATTCAAGTTCAAATCTCTGGTGAGGTGCAGAATGAAGCTGACAATTTCAAGAGACAAGAATTACAAGATAAAGAGGGGGCCAATGGGAATGAGAGCAAGCAGAAAGATATGGAAAATCATAGCAATGTACACATAAATGAATCAGAGAAGAATATTTCCCACAATATTTTAAAAAGTGCTTCTAAGTGTATTTTTCTCAAAAGTGCTTCTCAAAAAAGTGTTTCTGGAAAGAAGTTACTTTTTTCTGCTTCTCCTCAAAAGTATTTTTTCTCCTAAAAGCTTGGCCAAACACTTCAAATTTGGGGAAAAAAATACTTTTTTGAGCTTGACCAAACAGGCTATTAGTCGTGGACTTGGATGCAGGACCAGTGGCGGAGCAATCCAAAAGAGATCTAAAAGAGAATGGACCACAACATTACATTGAGGTCACCTTCCCTAACAAGGTTGCAGTGCAAATTCTTGAAGATCAACTATGGACGACACATCAAAATCATGAAGATAATGATGGATTCTCCCGAGTTAAAAATGAAAAAGTCAAAAACAAAAAGAAAGGAAAAAAGCACAGAGAAAAATCCGCCTCCTCTATAGTGGGAGGTGAAAAAAATAAATCTTTCCTCTAATTAATTCCATGTTTAGTGTCATTTTTTGGAATATTAGAGGAGTTAAATAAAAAAAACCATTGTCCGACTCAAAAAGCTTATTACCATCAATAAGGTGGATCTTGTAGCTATTATGGAGCATTTCTTGACTATGAACAATATCAACAGATACATGAGGTACCTTGGGTACCAATATAGTGTGTCTAATGTTAATGGCCAAATATGGATGCTATGGTCAGGGAACTATCAAACTAATGTGATGACAACACAGATCAACAAATCACCATAAATATCCATGATGGAAATACTAATTGCGATAGGCATATTACTGCTGTGTATACTAAGTGCACCTCTGATAAGTGAGGATTTTGACTGCTTATTAGCGCCTTTTAGCTTTTGTTTTAGACCAAAAGTATTGAATTGTGTTCCCAAAACTAATGAAATAGTGCAAAATTACAGGTATGCTAGAAGTTTGTGTATCAACCCCTTTGGGAGGATGCTACTTACGAAATAAATCTAATTTACTACTTAACATTAAGAGGACATTAATTAAAAAAAACATCCAAATAATTTAGTAGTGGAAATAGACTCATGCGATGAAGTCCAAAGTGCAATATTTTTTTATTTTTTTAAAAATACTCTTCATAATTTTATTTTATTTTTTAAAATGAAATACAATATCAAAATATCAACATAAGGTGATATAACCCTTCTTGAATAATCAGCATCACTGCAAGTTTGTATTCTACAATGACCTAAATTGCATCATGATTTTGAATGAGTGCGTGAAAGTCCAGAAACAAAGTCCATCGTTATCCTTTCCCATTTCCACTCAGGTATTGACAAGGGTTGCAGTAGACCAGCTTGGACTTGATGTTCAGCTTATATTTGTTGGCATACCAAGCATTTAGAAATGAATTCTGCAATGTCTTTCTTCATACCACTCTAGCAGTAGTGCTCCTTGATGGTCCGGTACATTTTAGTACCTCCAGGATGCATTGCATAAGGCGAACTATGTGCTTCAATCAAGATCCGCTTCCTCAATTCATCATCATTAGGAACACGCAATCTATTTTTATAAAATAAGGTATCATCTTTCTTTAATGTAAAATTTGATTCTCTTCTATTTTGGACTTCTTCAACTCGTTTCACAAGCTTCTCATCTAACTTCTGCGCTTCTTGGACCTGCTCAAGTAAGACTGGCTTGACTTGCAAATTAGCAATGATAGAACCATTAGAATTAAATGAAAGACAAGCATTCATGGCTCTTAATTCAAAAAGCAAGGGCAAAGGACTAAGAGTTAAACTTGCAAGGGAATTGCGACTCAACGCATATGCAACCATATTAGCTTTACCAGGATGATAATCAATCATGCAATCATAATCTTTGATGAGTTCAAGCCATCTACGTTGTCTCAAGTTTAACTCTTTTTGTGTACCCAAGTACTTCAAACTCTTGTGATCAGTAAATATGTGACATTTCTCCCCGTACAAGTAATGCCTCCAAATTTTTAAGGCAAAAACAATGGCAGCAAGTTTAAGATCGTGAGTGGGACAATTCAACACATGCGATTTCAACTTTCGAGAGGCATAAGCAATTACTTTCCCTTCTTGCATCAAAACAAAAACCAAGCCACTGTGAGATGCATCACTGTATACCACATAATCTTTCCCTTCAACTGGCAAAGAAAGTATTGGAGCTTGTGTCAACAAGGATTTGAACTTTTCAAAGCACTCTTGATACTTGTCATCCCACACAAATTTGGCGTCTTTCCCCAAAAGTTTGGTCAAAGGAGAAACTATAATAAGAGAAGCCCTTCACGAACCTCCTATAGTATCATGCTAAACCCAAGAAACTTCTGATCTCAGTTGGAGTTTTAGGAGGTTTCCAATCAACAATAGCTTGAATCTTACTAGAATCAACCTTCACACCTTCAGCTGATACAATATTCCCCAAAAATGCCACTTCACTCAGACAAAATTCATATTTGGTAAGCTTCGCGTATAGTGGCCTCTCTTTCAGAATTTGCATGACAATCCGGAGATGCTTATCATGATCTTCTCTATTCTTGGAGTAGATTAAAATGTCATCAATAAACACCATCACAAATTGATCAAGATAAGGCTTGAATACACGGTTCATTAGATCCATAAATGCAGTAGGAGTATTTGTCAAACCAAATGACATTACCAAAAATTCATAATGGCCATACCTGGTCCTAAAAGCTGTTTTAGGAACATCTTGCTTGCTCACGTGCAACTGATAATATCCAGACCTCAAGTCAATTTTTGAGAACAAGCTGGCACCCTTCAGTTGGTCAAACAAGTCATCGATTCTAGGCAGTGGGTATTTGTTTTTGATTGTTACCTTGCTCAGTTGTCGGTAATCAATGCAAAGCCTAAGAGTGCCATCTTTCTTTTTCACAAATAAAACAGGAGCTCCGCAAGGCGAAATACTGAGTCGAATAAAACCTTTCTCAAGAAGTTCTTGCAATTGAGCCCTCAACTCTTTTAATTTAGCTGGAGCCATTCTATAAGGAGCGATAGAAATAGGAGTAGTTCCAGGGACAAGCTCTATAGGAAATTCAATCTCCTTTTCTGGAGGCAACCCATGAATATCATCAGGAAATACAGCAGGAATGTCGCACACGATTGGTATGTCCTTAAGACTTGGACTCCCCAATTATGTATCGACTATATGAGCAAGATAGGCATCACAACCTTGACAAATCATCTTCCTTGCCAATACCACAAAAATAATATTAGTTGTCAATGATCTTTCTCTTTGAACTACTATGTGTGAGTATGCAGGAGTTCTAAAAGTCACTTGCTTCAACCTACAATCAACCAATGCATGGTGCCTATGGAGCCAATCCATACCAACAATAACATCATAGTCTTGGAAAGGCATTTCAAGCAAGTCTGCATGGAAGACCAGATTTTAAATCATGAATGGAAAATCTCGGTAAATCTTTTTAACAACAGCCTGGTGACCTAATGGACTCGTGACCAGCACATCAAAGTCAAGTCTCACAGATTTAACAATATCAGAAAATGCAAGTGATGAGCAAACATACGAGTGCGAAGATCCAGGATCAAATAATGTAACAACATATATGACAAATAAGTGAAATTTACTAACAACCACGTCCGGGCCATCTTGGTCATTCTTCTGTCTCATAGCATAGATTCGTGCAGTATATCTCGACCCACTAGCCTGATTAGCTCCAGCCGAACCCGCCGCTTGCATATTTTTAGGTCTTGCACCGCTATTAGCTTGAGAATGAGTAGTGATAGGCTTTTGAACTGAGCCCTCTGTATGTGTATAAGAAAGAGGATTAGGATTAGGACAATCCTTCACTTTATGATCCATACTTCCACAATTAAAACAAGCACCAGAAGCTCTTCTGCAAGCACCATAGTGATTCTTTCTGCATTATGCACAAGTAGGTGTATAAGTCTTGCCTTGGCCATAACTTGGAGTACTAGCAGTAGAGAAATTTGGATTATTTTGCTTATGATATGATGACTTATGTGCACTTTCAGTCTTGGAATAGTCAAACATTCCCTTCTTGGATGGACTGCCATAATCTGAATTACCCTTCCTAAACCTATTTTCTCTCCTACTAGCTTTTTCCTTGTCAATTCTTTCCCAAGTAAGAGTAGCTGAAATTAGCTTGGCAAAAATCCTCAAGTTGCAAGATTGCCACAAATTTTCGAATGTAAACATTCAAACCTTCTTCAAATCTTCTACACTTGTCTCTTTCACCATCAATAATACCTCTAGCATAGCGAGAAAGCGTGAAAAATTTTTGTTGATACTCTGCAATAGACATACTCCCTTGTCTTAAATTCAAAAACTCTTTTTTCTTTGCATCACAGTAGATAGGGGGGACATATTTTGCACTAAATGCTTTCACAAAGTCATCCAAAGTCAGCACAGGGGGTTTTGCTTTTGTATTTGGCACACTTACCCACCAATCATAGGCATTTTTTTTGTAAAAGAGAGATATCATACTTAAATTTGGCAGCATTTCTACACTCTAGTTGTTCAAAGACCCTCTCCATGCGCTCGAGCCATTATTCAGCTACCGTGGGATCAGTAGTGCCTTCAAATTCAACTCCACCCATTTTCCTCATCTTCTCAAAATTTATTTCACTAGGTTCTAACATTGTCCCAGCCAAGTGACGAAAGAACTCAATCATCTGCTAAATTGGAGGAGTCATAATAGGAGTACTATGACCCATTGTTCTTAGATTTTTGTCCACTTCATTTTCACTAACACGATGATGATTTAGGTTAGGCAAGGGTACCTCATCTCCTTCTTGGAGGTAAGGTGGAGCATTATAATGGGCCTGACTTTCATCAACGGATTCAATAGCTCTATTAAAAGAAGAGGCCATATTAAATTCCTATAAAAGATAAGATCATACTGCATTAGAGACATGTACATGATGCATATGCACAAGTAATACATCAAATTACATTAAACAAGTATGCAAAAATTTATAATCTCCAAGTCATTTTCAAGAAAAAAAATAACAAAAATATTAGGTACGATCACAACAAAAATCCTAGAGTCACAAACCTAGGCTCTGATACCAAAACTTGTAGCAACCCCTTTGGGAGGGTTCTACTTATGAAACAAATCTAATTTACTACTTACAACATTAAGAAGACATTATTTTAAAAAAATATTTAGAATAATTTAGTAGCGGAAATAGGCCAATGCGATGAGGTCCAAAGTGCAATATTTTTTTATTGTTTTTTTGAAAATACTCTTCATAATTTTATTTTATTTTTAAAAATAAAATACAATGTCAAAATATCAACATAAGGTGATATAACCCTTCTTGAATAATCAACATCACTGCAAGTTTGTATTGTACATAAATTTCAAACTATCGGGTATAAAAAAGAAAATTAGTTTTCTCCTTTGTACATATATATAAGACAAAGTATAAATTCAACATATTACAAGACTTGAGTTATTAACACACCCTAAAACAGCAAAATAAGTTACCAAATTCAAGTTACAAAATTTTGGTCTTAATATCCAAGCCTCCAAATAACATACATAAGTGTGACATATATATCATGTACAAGTCCCAAAACTATACAAAACCATGGTGCATATAAAAATGTGATCTCTATAAGTGCTTCCAAAAAGACTACTCCATAAGGCCGTCTTCAAATTACATACAGTACATTACCTACGATAGAAAACAACTATCGCTAAGCATAAAGCTTAGTGGCATATAAACTTTAGGCTTGGAGTCATTAACTTCTCCAATTCCAATTTTCAGTCATAGGTAGCTCAAATAAAATATAATTTAAAACAAGTGAACAAATATATCAAATATCAACCCTTGAAGTATTTTCAAATATCAATAACAATGTTCAAGATTCAAGAGTTGAGAAAGCATATGCTATCAATCCAAGAGAGTTTGTCAAAAATTCATTTTTCGCCTAATATGTATGTCATGTCATCACACTAAGCGAAATCAAATATCAAGATGGACCGAAGCCCCAAATCAAGTAGGGTCAAAACCCAATAGTCAAGAGAATCAAGAACCATATTAAAAATAGCTTCCTAGTTCGTACTTAACACGGACAAATTTTATAATTTAAGACGAACTACAAATCCAAAGTCAAGATGACAAAATATCCAAATCAAGAGGCATGCCAATATGAGTGACAAAATCACTGCCATAAGAAGGACAAAGTCCCAACAAGAATGCAAAATGATCAAGCAATCCGTACGAGTGGGCGATTTAGCGAATATCTTACAATACTTGATATAACACGAATACAACGATATAAATTGAAGACAAAAAAAATAAAATATCAGGATATTTCAAAATATTCCAGCAAGTAAAGAGAGAACAAGGTTTATACACAAACCTTGGTGTTTTACCATAAAATAATTCAACCACAACTTGAGGACGTTCGAATCGTCTATGCCATATACAATCCAAATCCGTCCACTTTCTCAAACACTTTCCCTTAACTTTTACAAGGATATATATACCATAAAGACATAATAAAATATCTATATAAGTTCAGTGATTTAACATGTCAAACTAAATATTATATTGGTAAAAATTACCCTAAATGTTTGAAACAGAAATTCTGGACAGTATCACTGTCTCATGTTATGACTCAGATTTGAAGATGAAAAAGGACAAACTAGACTTTATGGTCTTCTTTATAATTATAGATATGTGTATTAGAGTTTCAGAACATTTTGAATCACCCCCATATCAATTTTAAACAAAATGTTATGCTAAACTTACTAACAGTTATACAGGGAGGGTTTGTAAAATAGAAAATCTGGGCAGCACCTGCCCTATACTTCATCACCTATTTTCGGATAAATAAAAGACAAAACAGGTTTTGTTTCCTTCATAAGAGTTATAGATCTATGAAATAGCTTTCTAGAAAGTCTTATATCACTTAACAAGGAGCTCTATACAAAAAGATATGAAGAAAACACTAATAGTTGTCTAGTGTAAAAACGGGTTTAGTAACTTACCACAAAAGAGAGGAGCAACTTGAGCTTTACCAAGAACGAATTTTGCTGGTTGGTTTAGTGAAAATTTATGGTGGTTTTCATGAAGTTTTCAGGTGATAAGAAGGAGAGAGGGTAGGGGTTTTTTTTTCTTGAAAGAATGAAAATGGGGAGTTTATGTAAGACTAAGTCAATCAAAGTTATCTTTAAGAATTTTGGATTAATATTAAATAAAAATGGCTGCCCAACTACTAAATATCCTTAGATAAATACAAAAGGGTGGCAGCTCAAAAACTTAATTATAATGTATTTAACAATAATTCATCAAAACAATATTAAGTGTTACACATAGCAACACCATGGAACTTGTTTATCAATATTAACACAACCTAGAGTAAGGAATTTTCATGTATTGTCAATTTCACGTTTAGGAAGTGCGAAGAAAAAAATATCTCCTTATTATAAAGATGCTCAATCGAAAATGCAAATATTAGAAAAAATTTGGGATTTTATAGTTTGATCTCCCTAGATGAAATCCGACTCAAAAAGGAGTGTCCCGAAGCAATAGGCAATAAAGGGCGCAGAAGCACAAATGTGCGGATTTTTCTTGGTTTGTGCTTCTGCGCCCTTTATTGCCTATTGCTTCGGGACACTCCTTGACCCAAAAGGGTGCTCCGTTCAGGTGGACCGAGGATTGTGAGGAGAGCTTTCAAAAGCTCAAGACTGCTTTGACTATAACCCCAGTGTTAGTGTTGCCTACTGGATCGGGGTCCTATACGGTGTATTGTGATGTATCGCGCATTGGTCTCGATGCGGTGTTGATGCAGGACGGTAGGGTGATTGCCTACGCGTCTAGACAGTTGAAGGTGCATGAGAAGAACTATCTTGTCCACGACCTCGAGTTAGCAGCTATTGTTCATGCCTTAAGATCTGGCGGCACTATTTGTATGGTGTTCCTTGTGTGAAGTTTTCACAGATCACCGGAGTCTACAATATCTGTTTAACACAGAAGGATCTTAACTTGCGGCAGCGGAGATGGTTGGAGTTGCTTAAGGATTATGACATCACCATTCTCTATCATCCCAGGAAAGCCAATGTGGTGGTCGATGCCTTGAGTCGCAAGGCGGAGAGTTTGGGCAGCTTAGCATATCTACCAGTAGCAGAGAGGCCTTTAGCCTTGGATGTTCAGGCCTTGGCCAACCAGTTTGTCAGATTGGATATTTCCGAGCCGAACAATATTTTGGCTTGTGTGGTTTCTTAGTCTTCTCTTTATGGTCGTATCAGAGAGCGTCAGTATGATGACCCACATCTGCCCGTCCTTAAGGACACGGTTCAGCACGGTGATGCGAAGGAGGTCACTATTGGAGATGACAGTGTATTACGGATGCAGGGCATGATATGTGTGCCTAATGTAGATGGGTTGTATGAGTTGATCCTCCAGGAGGCTCATAGTTCGCGGTACTCCATCCATCCAGGTGCCGCGAAGTTGTATCAGGATTTGAGGCAGCACTATTAGTGGAGACAGATGAAGAAGGACATAGTGGAATATGTAGCTCGTTGCCTAAATTGTCAGCAAGTGAAGTATGAGCATCAGCGACCGGGTGGATTACTTTAGAAGTTAGAGATTCCAGAGTGGAAATGGGAGCGGATCACTATGGATTTTGTTGTTGGGCTCCCACAGACTCAGAGGAAGTTCGATGCAATTTGGGTGATTGTGGATAGACTGACTAAGTCAGCTCATTTCATTCATGTGGTTAGTACTTACTCTTCGGAGCAGCTAGCTCAGGTTTACATCCGTGAGATTGTCATGCTTCATGGCGTACCGGTATCTATCATCTTTGACCAGGGTACACAATTTACATCACGGTTCTGGAGAGCCATACAGCGTGAATTGGGTACTCGTGTGGAGTTGAGTACAACATTTCACTCTCAGACGGACGGACAATCCGAGAACACTATTCAGATATTGGAGGATATGCTTTGTGCGTGTGTGATTGATTTTTGGGGTGCTTGGGATCAGTTCTTGCCACTTGCGGAGTTTGCCTACAACAACAGTTATCAGTCGAGCATTCAGATGGTGCTGTATGAGGTTTTGTATGGTAGACGATGCCGGTCTCCAGTGGGTTGGTTCGAGCCAGGCGAGGCTAGGCTATTGGGTACAGACTTGGTTCAGGATACCTTGGAGAAAGTTAAATTGATTCAGGATCGACTTCGTACAACCCAGTCCAGGAAGAAGAGTTATGCAGATCGGAAGGTTCGTGATGTTTCATTCATGGTTGGGGAGCGGGTCTTGCTCCGGGTTTCTCCCATGAAGGGTGTTATGAGGTTCGAAAAGAAGGGCAAGTTGAGCCCTAGGTATATCGGGACTTTTGAGATTCTTGAGAGGATTGGAGAGATGGCTTACAGACTTGCACTACCACCTAGTCTCTCTGTAGTTCACCCAGTATTTCATGTTTCCATACTCCGGAAGTATCACGGTGATCCGTCTCATATGTTAGATTTCAGCTCAGTCCAGTTGGACAAGGATCTATCTTATGTTGAGGAGCTAGTGGCCCTTTTGGACAGGTAGGTTCGAAAGTTGAGGTCAAAGAACATCGCGTCTGTGAAGGTTCAGTGGAGGGGTCATTCAGTCGAGGAGGCGACTTGGGAGAACGAGCATGATATGCGCAGTCGTTATCCTTATCTTTTCACCACTTCAGGTATGTCTCTATAATCGTTTGTGGACGAATGTTTGTTTTCAGAGGGGGAGGATGTAATGATCCGGCCGGTCATTTTGAGAGAATTAGCCCCGAACCCCTATTTATTTCTCCCTCTATTTCATTTTTATGGTTACGTGACTTTCCTGGAGGATTTATTTTTGGTTTCAGAGTGAAATGGGACCCATAGTCCCTAAAATAGAAGTTTAAGTCGTAAGAATTGACCATAGATTGAATTGTGTGAAGACGACTCTAGAATGGAGATTTGACGGTTCCTATAGCTCCGTAGAGTGATTTTGTTCTTAGGAGTGTGTTCGGATGTTGAATCGGAGGTCCGTAGGTCATTTTAGCGTCAATTAGCGAAAGTTGGAAAATGGGATGATTTTTGGAAAGTTTGACTGGGAGTGAACTTTTTGATATCGGGGTCGAATTTTGATTCTGGAAGTTGGAATAGGTCCGTAATGTCAATTATGACTTGTGTGCAAAATTTGAGGTCAATCGGACTTGATTTGATAGGTTTTGACGTCAGATGTAGAAGTTTGAAGTTTTAAAGTTCGTTAGTCATGAATCGATATGCAATTCATATTTTTAGCGTTGTTTGATGTGACTTAAAGGCTCGAATAAGTCCGTATGATGTTTTAGGACTTGTTGATATGTTTGGTTGAGGTCCCGGGGGCCTCGGGTGAGTTTCGGATGGTTGACGGATCATCTTTGCACCTGCAGTGGGGTTGGCCGCAGGTGCGGTCTCGCATAAGCGAGATTTCAGTCGCAGATGTGGGGGCAAGGAGGAGGCCCAGTGGTCGCAGATGCGACGTGAAGACCGCAGAAGCGGAGCCGCTTCTGCGGAAGGGTGATCGCAGAAGCGGAGTGAGTGAGGGTGCTGGGGAGGCCAAGGTTTCCGCAGAAGCGGACGAGGGACCGCAGAAGCGCATCCGTAGATGCGGACATTTGCGCGCAGGTGCAGAATCTGGGAGTTTAAGTGAACTCCGCAGATGCGGAGACTTTACCGCAGAAGTGGTACCGCAGTAGCGGATTTTGGTCCGCAAAAGCGAAAAGCGTGAGCAGACTATATTAAATCAAGGGTTCGTGATTTTTATCATTTTGGACATTTTGATCTCGGGTTTTGGCGATTCTTGAGAGCATTTTCGAGTGATGTCTTGAGGTAAGTCCCTTGTGTTAATTTTTGATCAATAATCTTATTTTTTCATTGATTTTTCCACCTAGTTAGTGTGTATTTAAGATGGAAATTGGGAGTTTGAGGTTAGAAATTTGGAGAGCTTGATTTGAGGAATTGAGTGGCGATTTGGTGTCGGATTTTGGTAATTTTGGTATGGGTGAACTCGTGGTCGAGTGGGTGTTCGTATTTTGGGACGTTTACCCGATTTCGAGACGTGGGCTCGGGTCGACCTTTTGGACCGAATTTTTGATTCTTTGCTAAAGTCGTAGATTTATTATTTAAATTAATTTCTCATAGTTGTATTCATGATATGTAATGGATTTTTGCTAGATTTGGGACATTCAGAGTCGGAAAATCATGGGAAATGCATCCTTATCAATTGATTAAGCGAGATTTGAGGTAAGTGACTTCTCTAACTTTGTGTGGGGGAGTGGAGAAAATCCCCTTAGGATTTGGTACTGTCATAACACTTTGTGATAGGTGAGTGTCGTGCACGTGAGGTGACGAGTGCATACATGGGCTAATTGTGGAAATTTCATTTCTTGCTGAGTTGTCTTCTTTTAAATTCCTTAATTGTGTTACCTTAGCATATGTAGTGATCACGTTTAGCCTAGTATCGCATGTCTACGTCCCTTAACCCTTACTTACAAATTTGTGCAACATGCTTAGTTGAATTACCTGCTTCCCTTGATTTAAATTAAAACTTTAACTGTAAGTTTTCTTGCCATAAATTCATTGTTCCTTCGTTTATCTGCTGCATGCTGCATATTTACTTTGGGACTACGAGGCAGTTCCTCGGGAGACCCCCATGTACTGCATATTTACTTTGGGACTACGAGGCAGTTCCTCGGGAGATCCACATGTACTGCATATTTACTTTGGAACTACGTGGCGGTTCCTCGGGAGATCCCCCTTGTACTTCATATTTACTTTGAGACTACGAGGTATTTACTCGGGAGATCCCCATGTACTTCATATTTACTTTGGGACTACGAGGCGGTTACTTGGAAGATCCCTCCCTGTCGTGTATATTTACATTTGGGACTTCGAGGCGGTACCTCGGGAGTGCCCCGGTTGCTTACTTCTATTTATTGTGCTGATATTTTTCTGAAACTTCTTATTGTTTAAATTCTCAGTCATTTCAAAATATTATTATATCTTCTGCCTTACTTTTGTTTTAAACCAGTAGGGCCCCGACCTGACCTCGTCACTACTCTACCGAAATTAGGCTAGGCACTGATTGGGTATCGTTGTGGTGTACTCATACTACACTTCTGCACATCTTTTTGTGCAGATCCAGGTTCTTCCCACAAGACTAGATACCAGTGAGTTGGACCACACCTCGGGAGCTCCTTTTCTTTCTTTCTTGTCCTCGTCTTGAGCGGTGAATTGCTCATTCATGATGATCCTTAACTTATTTCTGCATTCTTTCACAGGATCAATCCATACATATTCCTATAAATCCCCAAAAATAAAATCCACATGATCAAGGTAAAAAACAAAAATGAAAGGTCAAGTGAATATTCCTCTGGTATGTCCAAGAATATTTGTTTCTCATTCTCTTCTACCAAATGTTGCAAATGTGAAAAGGTGGATGGGGGTTTGAACTCTTCTTTCGTTCTTCACACTCAACCACAACCTTATTTTCAATCATCTCAGTTGAATCAGAGTCATCTTGAACAGTGAAAAGCTCTCTTTGTGGATGCTCATTCTCTTGGGTAGGCTCATTCTCACAAGGTATCTCCTCCATATATTCACCATTACAACGCAATGAGCTTTCTGAAAGTGTACTTATTATTTGACTTTCTTGCATTGTTAGGTTGTTCATGGCTTCATCATCTTGTGTAAATCTCTCTACCGGCTTATTTATGAACTTATACACAAGCTCTTCCAAACTACCATTCTTCCCTTGAGGTGGTTGACTCACTTCGCTTCCATTCCAGTTATAATAAGGGTATTCATCCCAACCATAGTCAAGATTGTGCCCTTATGAATCCTCATACTCGTACGGACTAGAAACAGAGTGAGACTATTCAAAATACGAACCATAGGAGGAATACATACCTGCTTGACAGTCAACCCATAGATGATTTTCACCGCATTTAAAACACATAGCAGACCGCTGATAATATTCAGCTGCTAACTCTTCAACCGTTTTCTTAGGCTGGTTGCACTCCATCTTTACAGCATTTAGAGTTCAATAACAAGAATATGCTCTTCAAGATTTCTTTTGTAATAAAAATTAAAAATTAAAAACTAATTCCTAAATTAGCACTACAAACTATTTCAAACACTATTGATTTTCAATCCCCGACAATGATGCCAAAATTTAACGAGCTCAAAATACACACCTAAATATGCTCGCTAGTCGAATATAATATAATATAATATCGTATCCACAAGGATTGGAGTTAAACAATATTTTCGTAGTTTGTAGCTAGATTGCTATCCAAGATGATCAACAATTGAGATTATATGATTAAGAACTAAAATTAACTAAGACTCTAGATCTAATTGACTAATGACAATTGAACAAAATTAAGCAAAAAAGATATAAATAGGAGAAAATGGGGGTTGATTGGATAGGTGCAAGATAATTATCTGGGATTTAACTCTCGTTATTTCACTTATAATATTCAAGTGAATCTCTCAAATTTACTCAATTATTAGTTCAAACTTTTAGTAGAAATGCCCCTCTCTATTAAGTCTCGACCTCACAATATGAACCAATTTATGCTCGGTGAAGATATACACGAATTCGTAGTGGGCTGGTCTTTAGGAGAACCTATTTTGATTATCCTCCTAACTAGGTCTAAATAATAATTCAACTAGCCTCTTTCGATTACTAAGAAGAATCAATGAATTCAACCAACAAGATGATGCAAAAATATCACAAGTTATGCTTCTCTCGATTACATGAACATGTGAATATAGATGCAATAATTAAATCACCCAAAATAATTCAATACATAAAAACTAGAGTTAATATCCACAAACAATCATCAAAACACCAAACCCATCAATACCTAAAGAGAACTACTCCATAGATATGGAGTAATTCATCACAAATATAAAGAAAGGCATTAAACTATCCAAACTCTTGTCTTGAGTGAGGATTGAATGATGAATCCCTTGTGCTTTGGCTTCTCCACCTTCTGTTTAGCCTCCTTAGGTCTTAGATATGTCAAAAGTCCAGAAAATATCATTTTTCCATGTAATATACCAAGTAGGGTCGGGCCCAAATGTAATCACCATTTCCTAGCCGAAATAGGAAAACTTGCAAACTTATTATATTTCTTGCGTTGCACTGTGCGTAGCAGGGTGCGTAGCATTAGTGCTTTTTTCTGACAGACCCCAAAAACCCAGTCTCTGAAGTTTGCTATTTTCTGATAAATTTTTGCACTGATGCGTCGCACTGTGCATAGCAGGGTGCGCTGCACCAGTGCATTTTTTTAGTAGATTATTCTTCCTTGAATTTTGACACCCAGAAGTGATCTTCGACCCCCGAACACGATTTTGGCTTATTCCTTTGGTCTTTTACTTAGACTTCAAAGCTCCAATTAGCTAGAATTAGTTCCATAACATCTACATAGCTCGGAATCACTCCTACAAGGCATAAAACACATAATTAGTGCAAAACACTAGCAATTAATGCTCAAACTCAATTAAAGTGTAGTAAATTAGAATGTAATAAGCGACTAAAACACAAGATTATAGCCTACCAAAAAACCAGTCTTTAAAGTTTGCTATTTTCTGACAGATTTTTACACTGATGCATCGCACTGTGCGTAGCAGGGTGCGCCGCACCAGTGCATTTTTCAGCAGATTATTCTTCCTTGAATTTTGACGCCCAGAAGTGATCCTCGACCTCCGAACACGATTTTGGCTTATTCCGTTGGGCTTTTACTCAGACTTCAAAGCTCCAATTAGCTAGAATTAGTTCCATAACATCTACATAGCTCGGAATCACTCCTACAAGGCATAAAACATATAATTAGTGCAAAATACTAGCAATTAATGCTTAAACTCAATTAAAGTGCAGTAAATTGGAATGTAATAAGCGACTAAAACAAAAGATTATATCCTACCAAAAAACCAGTCTTTGAAGTTTGCTATTTTCTGACAGATTTTTATACTGATGCGTCGCACTGTGCGTAGCAGGGTGCGCCGCACCAGTGCATTTTTTAGCAGATTATTCTTCCTTGAATTTTGACGCCCAGAAGTGATCCTCGACCTCCGAACATGATTTTGGCTTATTCCGTTGGGCTTTTACTCAGACTTCAAAGCTCAAATTAGCTCGAATTAGTTCCATAACATCTACATAGCTCGGAATCACTCCTACAAGGCATAAAACACATAATTAGTGCAAAACACTAGCAATTAACGCTCAAACTCAATTAAAGTGCAGTAAATTAGAATGTAAAAAAGGACTAAAACACAAGATTATAGCCTACCATCACCACACTCCCAACAATTTGGATCACTCATTCACATCTGGTATGCTTAAATTCCTTGTTATAATTTTTTATTTTCTTAGTTTAATTTTTTTTTAGGCCATTTGTTAGTAGAACTCAATTGTACATCCATGTAGGGGTAAATATGTAGTGGGTTAACTAATACATGCTCATTGGAGACTGGGTCAACACATTTTCTTGCCTCTATGATGTTACCATGTCGAATTGTACACAAAAATTGCAAAACCTAGAATGACCCAACTGCACTATTCGAAGTTTTTGAATTTTGCGGCCGCAAGTCTAATTGTGCGGTCCACAGAAATGGATTCTAGGGATTTATTAGTTTAGGATAGGTCTGCGTCTGCAAGGTAAAATGTGCGGACCGCAGAATTCCCATTACGGGCCGCAGAATTCCCATTGCGGCCGCAAAACAGCCATTTTACTGTCTTCAGAGAGTCTTCACTTTCTGACTCAAATGTGCGGTTGCAAGTCTAATGTGCGAACCGCAGAAATCATGTTGCGTCCGCATATCAGCCAATTCTCTGTCATCAGAGAGTTAGCATATTTTGGGTTTCTAAATTGCGGTCGCAAATGAATTTGTGCGGACCGCAGTACACTTTTTGCGGCCGCAAAACAAAATTGTGCGGTTCGAAAAGCCTCATCTGCAGCCGCAAGAAAATTGTGCGGACCGAAGATCCTTATCCTGCAAGAATGTTTAAACCGTTAACCTCGCTGTGTTTCTTGATGTATACTTGCATATCTCCTTGTACGTCTGAACATTGAATTGCAACTAACAATCGCCTTTGCTTGATGCAGATAATGGTTCGATCTAGAGGCAGAGGCAACACTTATAAAGGGAGGGGTGAACCTTCTAGGGGTCGAGGCAAGAGTGCCTTACCCCTAGGCCAACAAAGGACTATAACAAAGAAAGGTGCAACAGGCAGAGGGAGAGGTGCAGATCTCTCCGAGACGAAATCTTATGTACCGTCTAGGGAAGCATCAAAGGGAAACTCAGCCTCTGTTCAAGAGCAGTCGATCGGACAGTCAAGGCCGCAAGGGAGATACTAACTCAGAGACGAGTCGTCCTCATCTCATAGCACTTCCGAGTGATCGAAAAGTGTTAGTCAGGCTTCTGAGCCATCAACTACACCTGTTCCTGAGGCACAAGATACACCAGTTCAAGATATCCCCGATGATGGCAGTGGGGGAGATGTTACAGCTCCCGGTCTTGAAAGGTCGAAGAAGAAAGAAGTCTGGGAGGACCGTTTTGTCAGCTTGGCCACCTTCATCAGCTTTTGTACATGGTGGCCAGTGAGGTCGCTTACTCTTGAGTGATAGTTTCAGTTGAAAGATTTGGAGAGGTATAACCAGCAGTGTTGAGACAGTTCAAGGAACGCAAGGGGTAGATGTGGTTCACCTAGAGTGTCGTGGAAGCCAAAGAGTACCTTGTCCGTGAATTCTATGCCAATGTGGCACATATCAAAAAAGGGACAAAGGGCACCAAAGTGCGTAACCTCAAAGTAAGATTTGAACAGTATACACTCAACACATACTTGGTATCTGAAGATGTTGAGCCCAAGGAATATTTGGAGAAGTTTGAAATGGGAGATACATCTCGACCTTGGTTAGCAGAGATTCTAGCAACACCAGAGCCGCCACCACCATAGGTTGCCGCTGGGGTTCCTATCCACAGGAGCACGCTGAGTTTTGAGGCTAAGGGGTGGCAAACCTTTCTCTGCAGCAGACTGGACCTGTGCTAGAATGAGACTTACCTTCCGATTCCTCGGGCAGTCTTGGTTGCTTCTATTATGGCTGGGTACCCTATCAATGTGTGGGTCGTGATGTCGGCCAATATCTCAGTTATTGCTCGGCAAGGTGACTCGTCCTATACGTATCCCAACACTATCACAGAATACCTCACTGATGCAAGGGTAAAGCCGAGGTATTATGACACAAAGGTGAAACTGAAAAAGCTTTTTTTCTTGGTATTCACTAATGGATGCGAACAATCCGAAGAAGAAAGTTCAGACTCCTACCACTGTGTGCCAGTCTGATGAGCCAGTTATGGTAGCTGTTGAGGCAATTGTTGTTCCATCCACTTCGGCCGAGCCTTCCTCCAGTACCGCAGCTATGCCTTCGCCATCAACCACAACCCCTTCTGTAGCTCCTGCCATAGCTTCCACTTCGGCTTTGAACTTGGTTCCCATGTCTACTATCCCACTTTCTACGATGCGAGTCTCCCATATATTGGCGAGCCTCAATAACTAGATACAGACAGCAACTGCAAAGCTGTCTGACTTATCCAGTACTGTTGCAGCACAGTCTACTGCTCAGACACCTTAGTTTCCCCCGACAGTTAAGGAGACATTGAAGAAGATACTAGAGAACCAGAACATTATTATGGCTATCTTGGTACAGCACGGGTCAGTGATCGAAGAGCTGGGAAAAGAAGTAAAGAAGGTGAGAAAGTCCCAGGCCAGCAAGAAGTCAGTGGACAAGCTCCGGAGATAGGTGACCAAGCTTGTTGCAGCCGGAGATTTCCCCTTTGACACGCTGATTGACCCACACCATTCAGGCCCAGATCCTACAGTACCAGTGGCACCAGCTGGCCAGTCTGAGGAGCCAGACTTTGCTGCCGACACTACCGAGGTAGTGCGTCAGGTGTTCACCAACCCAGTCACACCCAGAGTTGATGATGATGAGATTCAGTTGGATGAGACTGAGGGCGGTGACATTGCTGGGGATACAGAGATGTATAAGGAGCCATAGGGAGTTTTCTTCACTTTTTCCCCTCTTTTACTCTTATTTTGTTAAGCATTTGGGGGACAATGGTTATCTTTATTCGGGGGTGGAGTTTATTGATCATATTTGGTACATTCTAAGACATTTGGACTGTAATAACTTGATATTATTTTCTTTTTTCTTATTGTGTATATACTCTCTCTCTCTCTCTCTCTCTCTCTCTCTCTCTCTCTCCTCTCTCTCTCTCTCTCTCTCTCTCATTATATGTATTCAGTAGTTTTTGCTTATTAGCTTCTTTATTTTTGTTTTTTTGTTAGTTCTTAGTTTGATTTAGTAGCTTCTTTGTTTGATTTAGTTGCGTTTTTTTTAATGTTTTAGTAGATAATAAGCCTTTGGTTTTCTTAGTGCCACGGTTCTTTCCAAAGGTAGTTGTTGTGTGAACCGGGCGACTCATCCCAAAGATAGATGGCATGACAGCCTTCTTAAGGGACTGAGTCCGTTTTTGGTGTTTAGGTAATAATAGTAGTAGTAATGAATAAAAAGACCTAATTAAGTCATGCTCGAAGAGTCAAACATGCTTCAATTGGTACCAACACACTTAACTACGTGCTTATGGTTAGAAACAAGGTGCCTGAAAGAAATAGCTCTATTTAGTGACTTTGTGACTCTTGTGTTGACTTTGGCAATCATCGAGTAGCTTAATTGGACCATAGTGATTTTTAAACTTGAATGTGGTCGTTGTGGGACCTCGACTCTGTCCTCTTTAACAATCCGGTTGCGTGAGGGGTGATATGAATTGTTGCTAGTCCAAGTATCCGTGCGAATGGTTTAAAACTTGCCCCGAATGTGTTTCAAGATGAAATCTTAAGTTTGCTTGGTTTGAAAAGTGATTGTAGGCCCTCCTTGGCTCGTTTGAGTTTTCTATTGCCAACCAATGTCATTATCCCTAGTCAACCCCTTTAAGCCTCTAGCCTTTCTTATTTGATAACCATGTTACAAGCCTTTACCCGTTTTGTCGTGACCTTCTCTTGGCACCCGAGCTTTCCTTAACACTCTTGTGAAAAAGTGGCTAAAACGTAAGTTAGGGGGAGAGACGAGGAACTTGTAAAAGGTATCAAAGTACAAAAAGAGAAAAGAATGGTGAGAAGGAAAGGCAAGAAAAGAAAAGAACAAAAAGAAAAGTGAATAAGTGGAAGAGTTGAAGGGATTCAAAGAGAGGTATGATCCCAAACATGGAAAAATTAAAGAGAGAGAAAAAGAATGTAAGGATTAAGAAAGAGTGATGTTAAGTCTCTCTAGTCCCCCAAGGAAAAGAAAGTGTCTCAAAGAATTGGCAAAGTGTGAGCTGAGAAATGACAAATGGAGTGCTTAAGGAAAGGTGTAATCACTCACTCATATTGTATCCAACCCTAATCCAAAAGCCTTCATTACATCCCGAAAGATTTCCTACTTGATTTCAAGCCGAGTGAGCTTACATTAGTGGTGATCTACATGAGGGGCAAGCCTATGGTACTTGAAGCCGTACTTGCGACATTCGGTTGAGAGAGATGAGTGAACCTGTCATAAATCTTTGGATTGAGTGCTAAACTTCTTAAGTGAGCTAGGCAAATAGAAAGTAGAGGAGGAAGAGTTTAGAGTCCATCATGACCTACATGATAGAACAAGAGTCCTTGATGAGTAAAGTCAATTCTTGAAGCTCAAATGTCACATTAGAACTATATGTGCATGAATGTTTAACTTGTTGCCTTATTGATAATACATGAGTATTATGGGTAATTGTTGGTCCCAACTGATGTATGAATGGCTCACCTTTGACTCGCTGAAATGACCCTTAACTTTAGGAGGTAGGAACTAATTTATTTTCTTCAGGACAAGCAAAGACTTAAGTTTGGTAGATTTGATAAGTGGGATTTTGACTGCTTATTAGCACCTTTTAGATTTTGTTTTAGTCCAAAAGCATTGAATTGTGTTCCCGAAACTAAAGAAATTGTGCAAAATTAAAGGTATGGTGGAAGTTTGGTCTCCCGAGATAAAATTTGACTCAAAAAGGAGTTTTCTGAAGCACAAATGTATGGTCGGCAGATGAAATTCCGTGGGCGCAGAAGAAATTGCGGACCGTAGAATTCCATCAGCGGCCGCAAACCAAGGAGAAAAATTTAGCAGAACTTTGCACAATGTGCGGCCGCAAAACTGGGCTAAGAGTCGAAGATCAGAGAGTATGCAAAAAGACAGGCACCTCTGTGAATTGCGGACTGCACAAGGATTGTGCGGCTGCAGAAGAGTTACCTTGCGGTATCAGCCCAGAAATGTGCGGCTGTAGAAGATTGCCTCCCGGTCACAGTTCGGAAATGTGCGGCTGCAGAACTCCACTTCCTGCCAGATGAAGAAATTTGCGGACCGCACATGGAATTGTGCGGCCGCAGAACCTCCCAAGGGGCATTTTTTCCGAGATTTTCAGCCTTGTATAAATAGACGAGTTTCACAAAATTAGGTCAAGTTTGAATATCTGAAGTTGTTGTAGCTGTTTTTCTTTACTACTTTAGGAAGTTTCACATTACTTTGGCGTATATACATTAGATTTAATCATTTTAAGCTTCCATTATGAGTTTAATTAGTTTTTCTTCCTTATTTTCTTCAAATCCCATTATGAGTAGCTAGACTTTTACTAGGGTTATAACTCAACCTTAGTATGTAAACCTTATGGGTATCTAATTTAGTGCTTGTTTATGATTGGGTGTTGATTATTTATCTTAGTTCATGCTTTAATTATAGAATTAATGGTTGCAAACATTGATTCATGCCTATTTGACTTAGTCTCTACTTGAGAAAGAGGGACCTCATCTAGGATAACTTAGTTAAAAAGGAATTAGGTCAATTGAGAGATTAATTAACCCAATTAAAGGGTTCAACCTAGAGATAGTAATAACCCGACTTGAGCTCTTATCAACTGTTTTGGGTGATACCCATTTGGTCTTGAGAAAGCCAAATTGGGCAAAACAACTCTCTGACCGAGAGGTATTGAGTGGGTAATATAGAGTTGAGAGCTATAATACACTCCAATCAACAAAATAAGTATTAACGTCTTTATCCCATTAGGCAAACACCTAGGTTATGGTCACAGCCCTAGGCCTTTTACCCATTTGGAAAAACCTTAAAAATAATTATCTCTAGTCTACTTTCTTTATCTTGCAATCATTAGATTAACAGTAGAAATAGAAAGCAAATCCTTGTTGTGGAAGTGCAATCTAGATAAGCCAATTTCTCATTTTAAATATATACCCCTAACTCCCATCCTAGATCCCAGTGGATTCGACCCCGACTCCTAGTTGGGTATTTATTATTCCATACGGCCGTTTTATATCTCTATTGAGGTGTGCTTTGGACGTGATTAACCTCCATTGAAAGGAAAGATCTATGAAATAATTTGGAAAGAATCCATCCACTGGTCAATGGCCCTTGGTGTATTGGAGGTGATTTCAATGTTATTCTAGACCCTGATGAAAAATTAGGGGGCAAACCATACAAAATGTATAAAAGCTTTGATTTTAGCTTTTGTATGGATGCTTGTGAAGTTTATGATCATGGATTTGTCGGACCAAAATTCTCTTGGTACAATATCTGGAGACCTGGGAAGAGGATTTGGAAAAGATTGGATAGATACTTCATTAATGACGAATGGGCTCATAACTTTCAAAATAGTGTGGTTACTCATTTTCCTAGAACTGGCTCTGACCACAGACATATCCTTCTAACATGTACAAACAATCAGTATAGTGGTAGCAGATACTTCAGGGTTTTGGATTTCTGGGCTGATCAACCAACTTTCATGAAACTGATAGAGGATGTTTGGAACATTAACATGTCTGGGAACTCTATGTGGAGGTTGCACTAGAAGCTAAAACTTCTAAGCAGTAAACTCAATCAATGGTCTAGAGATGTAGTTGTAAATGTATTTGATAAAGTGTATGAATGGGAGTCCAAGATGCTTAATCTAGAAGAGCTGGACCTTTTGCACAACAATGATAAAACTAGAGAAGACCTCAACAAAGGCCAAACTAAGTATATCAGATGGATGGTCATTCAAGAAGCCTTTCTAAAGTAGAAGTCTCAAGTCAATTGGTTTGAGGAAGGCGACCAAAACACTAACTATTTTCACAGTATGATCAGAGACAAAAGAAGAAGACTACAACTTCACTGAATCAAAAATCACAGAAATAGATGGGTACAAGGGTATGACAGGGCGTCCAAGGCAGTCGTACATCACTTTTATCATTTACTTAACTCGTCTTATCAATTTAGAGATTACAACATCATGTACTGCATTCCTTCTTGTATCACTAATGAAGATAATGAACTTTTGGCTGTTATTCCAGAACTCGATGAAATTAAGGAGGCCGTCTTCGGTATGAGTGATGCTAGTTCTGAAGGACCTAATGGTTATACATGGATTTTTTTCTATAAGTGTTGGGATATTATTAAAGAGGACATCAATGACGTTGTCCAAGAGTTATTCAATGGCAAAAATCTTACAAAATTTTTTTACCACACTTGTTTAGTCCTTATCCCCAAAGTTGATTCCCCCTCAAATTTTTCTAAGCTTAGACCTATCAGCCTAAGTAACTTCTCCTATAAGATTATTTCTAAAAAACATTCCAGAGGCTTAACCCTGTCCTAGGAAAGTTAATATCTGAGAACCAGAGTGGCTTTGTCAAAGGAAGGTTAATCACTGAAAATATTCTTCTTGCCCAGGAAATTATTCAAGGTATCAATCACAACAACAAAGGGGGAAACATGATCATCAAATTGGATATGGAAAAGGTTTATGATAGGATGTCCTGGAATTTTCTGATTTCTATTATGAGGAAGCTTGGCTTCTCTGAGAATTGGCTTGATATTATTTGGAGATTAATGACTGATGTTTGGTACTCCATTATCATTAATGAAACCAGGAAAGACTTCTTCACTTCTTCTCATGGGCTCAAACAAGGGGACCTTTTATCTCCTTCTTTATTTATTATTGGATCTGAAGTTTTAACTAGCTTCTAAACAAGCTGAATTCTGATGATAATTTTACTCTGTTTAGCATGGACATCAATGGTCCTATTATAAATCATTTAGCCTATACTTATGATATTATAATCTTCGGTGGGGGAAATAACAGGTCTATCAATCTCATTCATAAACAAGTTAGGAGATATGAAAAAGCTTCTGGCCAGAAGGTTAACAAGGATAAGAATTTTTTCATTACAGCTCCTAATACAGCTCCCAACAGAATTAATAGAATGAGGGAGGCTTCTGGTTACATGGACAAAAACTTTCCATTCAACTATCTTGAATGTCCTATATATAGTGGCACGAAAAGGATCAGTTACTTTGATGGTATGTTGGCCAAAATTATGAAAAAGCTTAATGGTTGGCAAAGAAAAATGCTTTCTTATGGTGGTAGGACCATCTTAATTAAGCATGTTCTTCATTCTCTTCCCATTTATATTCTCTCGGCCATGAACCCTCCTAAAGGAATTTTCAAGCTGATGGAAAGACATTTTACTAATTTTCTTTGGAGCTCATCTGATGGAAAAAATAAGTATCATTGGGAATCTTGGATCAAACTTTGTATACCTAAATATGAAGGCGGAGTGGGTATAAATAAGATGGAGGATATCTCTGAAACTCTTACTTTAAAGAGGTGGTAGAGATTTAGGACTCAACCATCTCTCTGGGCTAGCTTTCTAAGAAGAAAATATTGTAACAAGTCTTATCATGTGGCTAAAGTTGCTATCTCTACTGATTCACATACATGGAAGAGCTTTATGAAAATCAAGGCCAAAGTTGAACCTTGCATTCAATGAAAGATCCAGACGGGCAACTTCAGCTTATGGTGGGATAATTGGATAGCTAAAGGGGCCTTGGCTAAAATATACCAGGGCCCAGGTAAGTCTGCAAAAATTACTGTTAATCAATTTATTATCAATAACAGTTGGGATAGGGATAAGCTTAACTCTGTGATTTCAAATCAAATGACTCAATATATTTCTAGTATTACCATTGGTAATCAAAATAATGTTGATTTCCCTATATGGAATGATTCTGAGAATGGAGTTTTTTTCTAACAAATCTGCTTGGAACTCTATTAGAAACCATATGCCAAAGAATTTGTTTTTTGGAAATATATGAAACAATAGAGTCTCCTTTAAAATTTCTTTCCTAACTTGGAGACTTATTTAAAAAAGACTTCATTTTGATGAAGTAGTTAGCAGATTTGGAACTAACACCATGACTAGTTGTTGTTGTTGCAGGATTACACAGAATGAAACAATGCAACATGTATTTGTAGAAGGTGATGCAGCAAAATACATATGGAATGCCTTGGGCAACCCTTTTGGAATTCAACACTCTATTCAACCTATAATTGGAGTCCTCAAAAATTGGTGGGATATGAAATCCTTCAATGTTATCCATAAAATGATCCTACAAATCACTCCTACATTCATTTGTTGTGAACTATGGAAGCAAAGGTGCGCTTGTAGATATGGTAACCAAACGAAGTTCCAACACAGTAAAATGGTGTATCAAAGTATCTGGAACATTAAAGCTACACTTCTCAATCTATATCCTAGCTTGAATTCTATCACCCAATGGCCCTTTCTCTGTAATACTATTGAAAGATTAAAACCAATTCAAAATTGGAGTCAAGTTGTATGGAACAAACCTCAAGAGGGAACCATCAAAGTTAACACTGATGGTAGTTTTTTGAAAGGAATTGGTAAAGCTGGGATTGGTGGTATAGTCGGGGATAGCCAGAGAGAACTTATCATGGCCTTTTCTGTTTCTATCCAGTGTAAGAGCAATAATATGGCAGAAGTTATGGCAGCTGAGTTCGGAGTAAAATGGTATAGCCATCATGGCTTTACTAATTTCGCTTTAGAACTCGACTCCATGATGATAGTCAACATGTTGCAAGACAGTCATGCCAACAATTTGAAGCTCAAATAAGTTATCGACAACATTTTAGTCCTCAAAGAGCAGTCTGGGATGCATGTTACTCATTGTTACATGGAAGGTAACACAACAGGCCACAATTTGATTATTAATTCCTATCAGCAATTCCCCAGAAATGCCAGAGGAGCATATCATCTTGATAAAATACAAATGCCTAGTATTAGAACTAAGTATGACAAGGCCAACTTTTATGTCAGTTAATGTATATATTAGTTCATGCCAGAAGGATTCTGTAATTTTTGATATTTTTTCTGTCTTTTTAGTGGTGATGGCATTACCTTCTCGTGTTGTAGCTCCCCCTCTATTCTCTTTTGGTTAATACAATACAACCCAGTACAACTGGGCAACTTTATATATAAAAAAAAAAAGTACAAGACAATTTACTAATAATCAACTATAATATTTTAAGGGGTTGTTAATCATGGGAGAGACAAGAATATCTTGTGGACCGATATCCCATGAAATTAACTATCCCTAGAATACGTAATACTATCATTTTAATATAAAATTTATATTGGCATTAATTAATACCACAATCAAATATGGGAATAAATACAATCCAAATTTTATTTCGATATTAACATTCTTATCTCGGTAATTAAATGACTCCTAATAGTACAGGATAATATTAAGATATTTCGTACAAGAATGATAAAGTTTGGACTTTTTCCCTAACTAAACCATAGTACTGCTAACATAACAAATATATAGGTATTTTATAATATTGTCAAAGTCACTTTTTATCTTCTCTTTTTCGTTTATCTTCTCTTCTCTTATGGCAGCTGAGTTCGGAGTAAAATGGTATAGCCATCATGGCTTTACTAATTTCGCTTTAGAACTCGACTCCATGATGATGGTCAACATGTTGCAAGATAGTCATGCCAACAATTTGAAGCTCAAACAAGTTATCGACAACATTTTAGTCCTCAAAGAGCAGTCTGGGATGCATGTTACTCATTGTTACATGGAAGGTAACACAACAGGCCACAATTTGATTAGTAATTCCTATCAGCAATTCCCCAGAAATGCCAGAGGAGCATATCATCTTGATAAAATGCAAATGCCTAGTATTAGAACTAAGTATGACAAGGCCAACTTTTATGTCAGTTAATGTATATATTAGTTCATGCCAGAAGGATTCTGTAATTTTTGATATTCTTTCTGTCTTTTTAGTGGTGATGGCATTACCTACTCGTGTTGTAGCTCCCCCTCTATTCTCTTTTGGTTAATACAATACAACCCAGTACAACTGGGCAACTTTATATATATAAAAAAAAGTACAAGACAATTTACTAATAACCAACTATAATATTTTAAGGGGTTGTTAATCATGGGAGAGACAAGAATATCTTGTGGACCGATATCCCATGAAATTAACTATCCCTAGAATACGTAATACTATCATTTTAATATAAAATTTATATTGGCATTAATTAATACCACAATCAAATATGGGAATAAATACAATCCAAATTTTATTTCGATATTAACATTCTTATCTCGGTAATTAAATGACTCCTAATAGTACAGGATAATATTAAGATATTTCGTACAAGAATGATAAAGTTTGGACTTTTTCCCTAACTAAACCATAGGACTGCTAACATAACAAATATATAGGTATTTTATAATATTGTCAAAGTCACTTTTTATCTTCTCTTTTTCGTTTGTCACCCCCCCCCCCCCCCCCAAAAAAAAAAAAACCCCCCGTTTTAGAGCACCAAGCACCAAGCAATAGTGATTTCTGAATTATTGAAGCAACAAGTTAGAAATGGACTGGGAGAAGCTTGCTAGTGAAGAGATTACAACTGTGACCACTTCACTTTTTGTCTCGTCTTTGGAAATTAATTCATGTTTGGAATACGCTTCTGATTCTTTGTAACATAGTAGTAATAATTAAAATATCACAATTATCATAAAACAATATCTTTACCTCAAAAGCTTCACTAGCGAATCCTTAGAAAAAAGCGATCGAGAAAGTAGATTTTGACCATTATAAATTCATAAAATTTTTATAAAGAATGCTGAAAAGTAATATCGAAGCTTTTCACTGTACTAGAAACCAGGTGGGATGATTAGTGAGTAATAGTAAACGTTCATTAGTTGTCAATCTTAAGTGCTTAGGAGAAAAAAAAATCCAAGTAAATAACAAAAAGTTCCTGTCCTGGGATCGGTATGTCACGCAATAAAAAAAAGTACTATGATCATAAAACCTTTAAAATGCCATTGTTACGATATATTTAAACATATTAAAGCGTCTTCCTCCTAATAAACTGTTCAAAACTGTCCAGGAATACCGATCGAAATCGATCGAAAAAGTGAAAAAACCAATCAATTTCCGACCGACTTTAATCCGTCAAAAATAAATTGGTCGGTAATAAATAGCAACCGAAGTTGGTCGCAATTTCCGACCGATTTCGGTCGGTTTTATTAAAAATATAAAATTACCGACCGAAATCGGTCGATTTTTTAAAATGACCGACTGAAATAACCGACCGATTTCGGTCGATTTTTTGAATATTAATTGTAATTTATTTTACATGAAAAAATCACCAAAGTTGGTTGGTTTATTAAAAAATAAATTTTACGGGACGTCAAAATACTTTCCCGTATTTTCGCCAAAAAAACAACCGAAGTTGATTAGTTTCGTAAAAAAAAAACAATCGGTCGCCGTCGGTTTTGGCTGAATTTATAGTAGTGATTTTAATAGAGTAGATCGTACAATCTGACATGTAATAAAGCAAAAAAAAAAAAAATTACTGAGCAAGAATCACAACTTTATCCATTAAAAATGATTTTTACGTGTTTGCTCATAAAAATAACATAATAGCAAGTGATGTAGTATTTTTGGAGTTTAACTAATATTCATTGATGCTGTAATTTTTTATTTAAATTTTTGAATGAGGTTATGTAAAATACTTACACGCATTTGGTGTTGACATCAAATCTACCTATATTATCATAACTAAGTGATTTAATAAGATAAGAATATATATTAATTAATTAAGATTAAACGATAAAAATCATGTTCAAACATATACAGTGCACCTATTGAGTTTATGTAAATAGTAAATGCCAATATATTTTTAGCATAAAATACAACACATTTATCTGACTTAATTTGTGCGTCTTCATGAAAATAAACAACACAAAAGGTCCTTGTCCTTGAAAAAAAGGCTGTCTTCCATCATGTAAATGGGTAGCAGATAAAGAGCTGAACAAATTTTAGTTCCATTTAACATTAGGATTGTGTAATAGACAATGTTTGGTAAATGGTTATTGTCTATTTACTTTTGGCAGATTACCTAAAAAAAAAAACCTAAACGCGGCAAGGATTATTAGTTACATTCCTAAACTATTCGTGGTCTTAATTACACCTCTCAACTTGGCCTTTTGAGAACCATTACCCCCTAGACGCTGATACGGCAAAGAGTGTGGGTGCACTCTCTTTTAAGCGCGTGGGAGTGAAGAAAAATTGAAAAATCAGCTTCCAAATAGGTTATTTTTTAACTTTTAATTGTCATATAGTCATATATAATGATTTATTTGTTACAACTATATATTTCTTCTTGTTTCATCTTAACATACAATGTGGACTTTACTCCAACTTCTATTATTTTTAATTTCTTCTAAGATATAATGTCTATTTGTTCCAACTACATATTTATTTTTTTTATTTTTGGTCGAATTTGTAAAACGTTTGGTAGGAACTTCATCATTTTAGCCAAATAAAAAACTTTTAGCAAAAATAATGGAGTACCAATTGTATATTTTTCCTGTTTTTTTTTCTTTATATATAATGTCTATTTATTTTAATTGTGTATTTTTATTTTCGAGTCAAACCAATAAAAAAAATCGCCATAGCTCCATTATTTTTTACCAAATAAAAAAAGTATAGCCTAAATAATGAACTTGCAATTGTACACTCTTTTTATTTCTTCTTTTGATGCAATGACTATTTATTTCAACTGTGTATTTTTACCTTTTCAAATAAAATCTGTAAAAAAATAAAAAATAAAAAATAAAAATTAGAGCACCATAATTTAGAGCTATATAAA
The DNA here is from genome assembly GCF_000715075.1 of Nicotiana tabacum. Lineage (NCBI taxonomy): Eukaryota > Viridiplantae > Streptophyta > Magnoliopsida > Solanales > Solanaceae > Nicotiana > Nicotiana tabacum. Next base: position 28,903,023 of record NC_134081.1, on the reverse strand, counting down.
AATTATAGCCAAAATAATAATTTAAAACTATGTATTTTTTATAACTTTTTAGATGCCTTGACTATTTATTTCAATTATATAAAACTTTATTTTCATGTCAAATTCAAAAAAGAATAACTAAAACTTTATTATTTTTAGCCAAATAAAAAAAATTAGCCTAATCAATGTAGTTCTATCCAAGTTTTATTATAAATTTTATTTGAAAAAAATTATCTAAAAAAAGTAACATACTTAAAAAGATAAAAATATATTTTATTTTTCAAAAAAATGCCACATAGACAAAAAAAATTCGAAGGCGAGTGCATGCCACTTTTCTAGGATAAGATCGTCCAAGGGGGTAACAGCTATCGGATAACCAAGTATAGGGGGTAATTAAGACCATAGATAGTTCAAAGATATAACCAATAATGAGTGCCAAGTTTATGGGGGTTTTAAGGTATTTTGCATTTACTTTTAAAACGAATTATCCGTAATTGCCTATGAGGACCTTTTTACGTTAAAGACAAGTTTTATTTTTGGCCACTAACAAAAAGACAAACAACGATTCAGCCTTTAATTATGTTATTGGTTAATTGGGATTCTATCACATTAACACCAGTGAATTTGGTCATTTACCCGTTGAAATAAATTTAATTAATACAAAAAGAATGAATTGAAAGAGTGAAAAATGTGAAGTAATAAGAGTAAATTTATGTACTAGTACGGCAATTTCTTGCAGAAACTGTCACATGTCAACATAAAAAATTTGGGCTGTAGTGGCAATCATTTCACTCAATAAGGGTAAATTTATGTTGTATAGCTTGACATTATTTGCAATCTTTCAAGATTTAAACTTTGTAACTAAACTTTAAGGAATTGCGGAAAGATATCAAAGTTTAATTTAATCATTCTATCTGAACACATTAGGCCAGCTAATCCGAATTCACGTGGCATATAACACATTACATAGAGAAGCTCTCCCTTATCAGATTTTTTTTTTATTTTTAGTGCTCGAACTCGAACTCGAAATATCTGGATAATAGAAAAGATTCTAATATCCCACCTTTTTAGTGGTTATCAAGAGTTATTTTTGGACAATGTCCATCAGACCCAATTACATGGGAATATATGATAGGGACTTTTTCGTATATATACGAGATTTTAAACTTATTTATTTAATTTTGTCTAAGTTTTTTTATTTACGGAAAGTAACTAAAGTTTTTTACAAAATATATACAAATTCGGCCAAAATCTACAATTTGTTTACAAATTGAATGTAATTTTTTTGTACAGAAATTCAGTTAAAAACTACAGTTTATCTACAACTTGGATACATTTTATCTACAACTTAAATATATACTTTTTTGTATCAGTTTAAAAACTACAATTTACATACAATTTATATACAACTTATATTAGTTGTATATATTTTATATGTCGTTTCTACACTCGATATACAAAATATATACGATTTATTTATGTCTTCTTCTTCGAATTTCAATCTGAAATTCTAACCAAAGCCACATCGAATCTTCACCAAATTCTCTCAAAATTGAGATATAAACTCCAATAGATATTCGCAATCATTTGAAATAAAACCCAATCCAAATAAATATCAATTTCGCAAATGGGTTGAATCTAGGATATGCCTAGTTAATTTAAAGGTGATGTTTATTTTCTTCTACTTCATATTTTGATGGCTTCGTCTCTACTGCTTCGTCAAGCACACTAAATTGATGAAGTTTCCTTGGCTTATTCATCCAGATTGAGAAAGACACTATCAGCGTATGTTGAGGACTGTGGGTCCCATGTATTTAAGTGTACATTTAGCTAGTATGTAGTTAGTTATAACTACTTAGTGGAGTAGCAATGTAGTTAGTGGTTAATCTCTATAAGTAGGAGTACTTGCACTGTTAAAAGTGAGCTGTACATTTTCATATTTTCAGATATTGGAGTAATGGTTCTTCTCCTCTATCTCACTCTTCTCTCTATCTGTTCTGTTATTTCCATGAAACATTAACTCTTCCTCCTACATGTGGCTGTCTTGAGTCAAATAAGCATGTTGAGCGCTACCATCTTCAAAAGCTCTATCAGTTTCCCACTGGGCTTAATAACTTATATGAAAATGTTAAGAATCAGGTGTTAATGACTAGACCACTACATAATCTGAATCAAGATTATGCTATGATTATTAATGTTGAAAGTCAGAGGATCAATGGAAAGGGTGTGTATGGTTCTAATGATGTTAATGAAACTGCGGCTATGATGAGTAATAGGCACTATAACAACAGTGGAGGTTTCAACAACAATGGAGACCCTACAAATACTGGATATACTGGGGGCTATAAGACTAAAAGCTCCTTCGATAAGCCACCAGTTTATTGTGAGTACTGCATGTGCAAAGGACACACCAAGGAAAATTCCTTCAAGCTACATGGCTATCCGAGTGATTTCAAAAATAAGAAGAGAGCAGGAAACTTTAATGCTCAGTCCAACAATGTAAGTAACTATGGAAGTCAATCTTCAAAAGCACAAAGCAACTCCTTGGGAAGTTCTGCTCTCAGTTCCCCAGCTCAATTTTTCACTCCAGAACAATACCAACAAATCCTACAGATGTTGAACAAAGGCAAGGATGCTGAACTTGTAGCCAATTCAGCGACTACAGGAACAGCAGGTAACATACATGCCTTTATGTCTAACTTGGTGAATCATAAGTGGATAATAGATACAGGAGCATCTAAGCACATGGTGCATAGCCTACACCTATTAGATTCCTATAAAGAATTATCAGAGACAGATAAAAACAAAGTATATCTACCCACTGGTGAGAAGGCTACTATTACACACACTGGGATATGTTCCTTTTTCAGAGATAAGAATGTCCAGAATATATTACATATTCCAGAGTTCAAGTATAATCTACTCTTAGTCTCTAAGATCACAAAGGAACTAAGGTGTATGGTGGCATTCTTTTCTGATTTTTGTGTCCTTCAAGAACTTTTCAGTGGGAGGGTCTTGGGGATTGGTAAAGAAGAACTTGGTCTTTACATTCTCAAGGCTGAAGACGGGCAATCTCCTGAGCAACATTTACCACTAACTGTAAATACCATTGTTACTAGTACAAATAAGTATTCTAATGAGAGTAACACACAATCTTGCAATAAGTTTTCCTTGTGGCATAAAAGGTTAGGACATGCTCCTCTAAAGGTGGTACAAAAACTACATAGCTTACATGATTTGCACCTGACTTGATGATCGTGGTATTGTGTGTCCCATTGCAAAGCACTCAAAACTTCCTTTTCATCTTAGCTCTTCATGTTCTTCTTCTGTCTTTGCTCTTGTGCATGCAAATGTCTGGGGTCCATATAGGATTCCTACTCATGATAGTAAAAGATATTTCTTGACCTTGGCTGATGATTACTCAAAGTATATTTGGATTTTTCTTCTAACCTCTAAAGTTGATACTATTATAGCATTGAAAAGCTTCTTAATGGTTACAAATCAGTTCATAACTTCAGTTAAATGTCTTAGAACAGATAATGGTACTGAATTCATGAATGACACAGTGACTTCCTTATTGCAAAGTCTTGGAATTCTTCATCAAAGCCCTTGTGTATACAAACCTCAGCACAATGGAGCTGTTGAGAGAAAACACATGTCAATTTTAGATATGGCTAGATCACTCAGGTTTCAGGCCTATATACCTTTGAATTTTTGGGGTGAGTGTGTGTCCACTGCAGTTTATCTGCTGGACAGGTTACCTATTGTCCTTCTTCAAGGAAAGACTCCCTTTGAAGCATTATTTCAGAGAGTACCATCCATACAACATCTCAGAGTATTTGGAAGCTTGTGCTATGCCACTAAAGTGCAGAAGGTAGACAAATTTAGTCCTAGAGCAGTCCCAGGAGTTCACATGGGGTACTCCTCTTCTCAAAAGGGCTATGTCCTATATGATCTACATTCCAAAAATTTCTTTGTGAGCAGAGATAATGTGTTCAGGGAAGATATCTTTCCCTTTAAGAACATGAAGTCTAGTGTTTCCAATCTATTCCCTATTCTCGAGTTCATAGATTCATCACCCACCTACAAGGTGATCAACAACCATCCCCTGACAACATTTCTTCTACCGCCCAGCCATCTTCTCCTACCTCTATCAATGTTGATCACTCAGTATCTGTGCCTCTAGTGGTTTTCACTGAACTGTAACCCCTTGAAAAATTTTGAAGTACTTAAGTGGTAAGTCCGGTAAATTTTATAAAGAAAATAATATTTTATGGTGTCGGACTATGCTTACGTATTTGAGGATTGTAAAAAAATTTCGCGGCAATTTTGTGAGCCGCGGCTCGGACTTTTTGGGTTGAACAATGCACCGGAAAGTAAAGAAAAATATTTGGTGAAAAAGTGCATTTCTAAGGTCCACTATGCGACCGCAGAATTACTCTGCGGACCGCATAATGGCTGCAGGGTGAGGCAGTTAATTGGACCAATTGGAAGTAATTATGCGGTCGACTATGCGACCGCATAACTGTTATACGGTGCATTATGCGACCACATAATGGTTATGCGGACCGCATAGTGACCGCATACACAGGCAGTTCTTTTGGCTATTTTGTAACCAACTATGCGACCGATATGCGGTCCGCATATCGGTTATGCGATCGCATATCTTGTTCCGGAGCTCCGTTTTTGGGTTTTTAAAACCCGACCCTATTTCGTTAAATACACTATTTGGGTCATTTTTGAGTTATTATCTGATATTTTAGAGTGAGAGAGGGTGCCCTAGAGTGAGAAGGTGATTCTTCAATAATTATTCTTTAATTCTTGCTCAAGATTTAGAAGATTAAGAAGGGAAACTCACTAGGTCTTCATCCTAGAGGTAAGATTCTACACCCTAACCCTCAATTTCGAATTTTGTGTGGAAATGAATAATAAGAAAGATAATTTCTAGGCAAGAGGGTTGGTTATTTTACATGCATGTATTATCAAAGGGTGTATAAAGATTGTTGAGCTAAAAATGATAAAGGTTGGATTGTGGGATGATGGAATCCTCCATAAAAGGACCTTGAACCTTAATGCACACCTAGTGTTTGATAAAATGCTCAAATGAGCTAGAACCATAACCATCTTCCTAATTGTGGTTCAATTTGTTATATTTCTAAAATAGATTGAAGTTGCTAAGAATTCCGGAATGTTTTAGAGTTTAAGGAAGCTCAATTGTGGTATGTTGGCTAAACTCTTCTTCAAGAATTGGAATTCTCATTATCCTTGTAAGTTCCGAGATGTTGATTATAAATCGAGTATTCCGATAAGTTTTATGATGAAGATATATGTTCAATTCGTATTACAAATTCTCTTATCATATTGCATTATAAATTGAGTATGTGTCCCAAACTATGGATTACGTATCCACATGTTATAATTTCTAGTCGTGATTTATGTGAAAGTTATTATGCCCAGTTGTATAGAGATTGTGATTGTGATACACCTCCACACGCATATATTGGGGTGAGGCGGCATGACCGCTTTGTGTGAGGATTATGGTATAGAGATTATGATGGTTATACACCTCCACCAGATTGTGATTGTAATACACCTCCACCCGCATATATATATTGGGGTGAGGCGGCATGACCGCTTTGTGTAGGGATTATGATATTGTGGGACTGCACCTCCAACCCGCTTACATTGGGGTGAGGCGGTACGACCGCTTTGTGTATGGTTTTGGTATTATTGTGGCACCACCACCCGCATACATTGGGGTGAGGCGGCATAGCCGCTTTGTGTTGGTATTAATATCGTTGATGCATTTCCACCCGCATACATTGGGGTGAGGCGGCATAGCCGCTTTGTGTTGGTATTAATATCGTGGTTATACATTCACCCACATACATTGAGGTGAGGCGACAGGGCCACTTGATTTGAGTTGTGGTATTGTACGTACACCTCTACCTGCATACATCGGGTGAGGCGGCAGGGCCGCTTTGTGTGAAGATGGTTATAGAGGATCTCGTCTTAAATCCTATAAATGTTGTTGATAGCTTTTAATAAGCTTTCTATGGTTGATACGGTTATCTATATTATTCTATTGTCGCACTGGTTCATCATAATTATCTTGTATTTCTAAATTCTTAAATTGGTATTTAGTTTTCATACTAGTACTATTCGACGGTACTAACGTCCCTTTTGCCGAGGGCACTGCATCTTTAAATGGATACATGTGGTTCCACAGCAGGAGACATTGATCAGTGATAGCAGTATACCTTCTCCCCAGCTGACTTGGTAAGCCCCACTTTATCCCGGGGTCATGTATCTTTTGTTTTTTTATGTATTATGGTTGAGGTATAGCCGGGGTCTTATTGCCGGCATTTCCATATTATTCTTCAGTTGTACTTAGAGGCTCTGTAGACAGGTTGTGGGTAGGGTTTGATGTTGGGGATTGGATTAGAATTGTTGGTATTTGGCAACATATTTTTCATTAAATCTATAAACTCGTACTATTTTGGAAATATTGAATGATGTTGTTAATGGGAATGAAATGGAAGCGGTTAATAAAATCTCCTCAGTATTTGATTAACGGAGTACATCTCCTCTTTATTCACGAGTGAATTTAGGTAGAATGAAATCTAACAGACTTGCTCGGTCGGGTTCACTCGGTTGAGCACCGGTCGCACTCCTCGGTTTTGGGGCGTGACAAACTACTCACCATCTTCTGCAACACTCAGGAGGTCTTCAAGACCCTCTAAACCTCCTGTGTGGCTCATTAATTATGTGGTCCAACCTAAGAAGTCCATCTGTCAATATCCAGCCTCACAGGATATGTCTTATGGCTAACTCTCTCCTGCTTATCAAGCTTCTCTAGATGCTTACTCTGCCATTGTTAAACCTAATTCCTTCAATGAAACCTGTGTTGATCCCAAATGGGTGGAAGCTATGCAAGCTGAAATCTCAGCTTTGGAGGATAACAATACATGGTGCATAGTAGACCTGCCTCGAGGGAAAGTTCCTATTGGGTGTAAATGGGTATTCAAAGTTAAGTATATGTCCAATAGTGAGGTGGAGAGGTATAAGTCCAGATTGGTAGCTAAAGGCTACAACCAATAATAAGGGTTAGACTACACAGAAACTTTCTCACCAGTAACCAAAATGATTACTGTGAGAGCTGTAGTTGTTATAGCTGTTGCTTCCAGTTGGTATATTTTCCAAATGGATGTACATAATGCATTCTTGCAGGGTGACTTAGTGGAGGAGGTTTACATACACATTCCAGATGGCATTTCAAGTGAGGGAAAGTGTTAGAAGGTGTGTAAATTGCACAAGTCCTTGTATGGGCTGAAGCAGGCACCTAGACAATGGAACCTCAAACTGACAGAAGCACTTTTAGTTATGGAATTTGTACAAAGTCATTATGACTACTCCCTCTTTACTAAGAAGATAGGGACATAACTGGTAATTGTTCTAGTGTATGTGGATGACTTGTTGATCACAGACAACAATCTACATCTTATCACACAAGTCAGAAAAGAGCTACAGGAAAGATTCAAAATGAAGGATTTGGGAGAGCTGAAGTACTTTCTTGGAATTGAATTCTCATGATCTCATAGAGGTATCTTGATGTGCCAAAGAAAGTATGTCTTAGAACTGATTTCTGAACTTGGCCTAGCAGGTGGAAAACCAGTGTGCACACCTCTTGAGTTTAATCATAAGCTCACTGCTGTTGAGTTTGATCAAGAAGTAAAGAACAATGCTTTTGAAGATATAATACTTGAAGATAAAGGCAGCTATCATAGGTTGATAGGAAGATTATTGTACTTAACCATGACAAGGCTAGACATAGCCTTTGTAGTACACATGCTCAGTCAATATATGCATGCACTTAAAGTTTCTCACATGGATATTGCAAGAAGAGTAGTAAGGTACATTAAGTCCACACCAGGACTTGGACTCTTTATGCCTACTGGTAGCTGCAAACACCTTGTAGCTTACTGTGATTCTGATTGGGGAGCATGTGTGGAGTCTAGAAGATTAATTACTGGATATGTGGTAAAGTTTGGTAGTGCACCTGATCTCCTGGAAATCAAAAAAATAAGGGACAGTGTCCAGGAGCTCAGCTGAGGCAGAATTTAGAAGTATGACAACCACAGTAGCTAAAATTGTGTGGCTAGTTGGACTATTCGGAGAACTAGGAGTGGATGTCAAACTACTTGTGCCATTGCATTGTGACTGCAAAGCAGCCATCCAAATTGTTGCACATCCAATCTTTCATGAGAGAACTAAACATATAGATATTGATTGTCACTTTGTAAGGGAGAAACTTGTGCAAGGACTAATTCAAACAAAACATGTAGGGACAATAGAGCAAGTTGCAGACTTATTAACAAAGGCACTATGCAAACCACAACATGACTACTTACTAAGCAAACTGGGAATGAAGAATGTATTTCATCCCTCAACTTGAGGGGGAGCGTTGAGGACTGTGGGTCCCATGTATTTAAGTGTACAGTTAGCTAGTAGGTAGTAGTTATAACTACTTAGTGAAGTAGCAATGTAGTTAGTGGTTAATTTCTATAAGTTGGAGTACTTACACTGTTAAAAGTGAGTTGTACATTTTCATACTTTAAGATATTGGAGTAATGGTTCTTCTTCTCCATTTTACTCTTCTCTCTATCTGTTCTGTTATTTCTGCCAGAGCCAGAGCTCTTCAACAGCGTACTTCAATGCTATCCGCATTCGGGTGAATTCTCAGATAAATGCCCTTTCACCATTCTTATTTCATGGGACATATTCAAGAGTTGTAATTAAAAAGATAAATAGAAGGGGAAAGAATATGATCGGAGCAAAAGATGGAGAGACGAAAGACGACCAATGAGTTTTTCCAGCGCAGTATTCCAGACGCAATTTGATACAAACTTGGGGAAGGAAGAAGAGGGAGAAAAATTGGGTAAGATTGAAGTCTAATACACTATTTTATATAAATGGTAAATTGTATATGCTAATATAATTAAGTGATAACTTGTTTAGAAAGAATTAATAAATTTATAATATAGTATAAATAGATAAAAATCTCTATATGATAATGTCATGAATTTTGATCACTTTACAGTTTCATGATAAACGGACTTAGAGAATATCTATGTGAAGATGTTTTCCCGCCTTTCTTTGCTATTTCACGGTTTAATTGTCGTAACTACTCCATTAATTATACAATGGTATAAAAAACTTTATCAGTAAATAATACTTAGTACTTTCATCGTATCATCTTTCATCACGAGTATGTGGTGTCAGCTAATGCGTGATAACTGATAAGTTTACCATGTCAAGATAAATATAGTGGAATTTAGTACACGTTAAAAAAAATATTTAAAAAAAACCCAATCAATTTAACATGTCAACAACAGTTTGCTAAAGTGGTCTAGGTGTCAAGATTATCAAAATCCTACATTCTAACCTCCCTTAAAGTAGGGTAATTTATCTATGTATTTATCATCTTATTCGATAACGGTTGATTGTCTTTTGCTTGCTTTAGCTATGAAATTATTTCATCTAATCGGGAAAATTCTCGAATTGTAGGGTCTTGAAAATATTTAATTTTTAATTTTCCTAATAGTGAATTTATTTTTATTTTTACTATATAGAAGAGGGAATAAGCAGGCAGCAGGTCAACATATCTGCTTGGGATATCAAGGATAGTTTGGTTATTTTCTTTAAATGGCGTAGTATAATTGGTCAAAAAGAATCATACTATAGTTACTGTATATATATTTTAAGTGTCTTCACTAAATAATCCTTTGCTTATGTCACCATCCATCACTACACATTTTTAATACAATATCTGCTGTCTTAACATTATACTCTCACGTGGACACCACATTCCGGCCCCACTCAAATCATATCTCATCTCTGCCTTACACATTTGTCAAGGCAATTGCACCCTTTCATATGGAGTACTATATATTTGGGTCCTGCTTGTGTATTTGAAGTTTATTCACGGGCCTTTTGAATAGAATAATTAACTCCTCGATATAGATAATTACATTATATTATTTTTATTTGTCATGCTTAGATTAATCAATAAATAAAATATACTATATTACTTCATCCGTTTTAATTTAGATAACACATTTCGCTTACCGATAATCAAATTGTGTGATATTTGATCAATATTATAAAAAAATATAATCATATTGACATGAGAAAAATTACAACTTTTCAATTTAAATAACACATTTCGCTTACCGATAATCAAATTGTGTGAAGTTTGACCAACATTATAAAAAAATGTAATCATATTGACATGAGAAAAATTACAACTTATAGTATTTTTCGTATAGTTATTCAATATCTAAAATTTAATTTTAAAATATTGAGTTGAACTAATTCAATTTAGCTTCAAAAATTATAATTAAGTGATAGCTATGTATTCAAAAAAAATATTCCAATACTAAAGAAATATAATAATAATTGGATTAAGAGAAAACAAGGAGATCCATGTGATTGCAATTACAGCCTAAGACGTGGAGTACAGTTTGACAGCTCTTAAGTTAGCTGCATCCGGTTGTAAAATGGGTCAAGAGGGTATTACACATTAGCTCTTATAGACACGTATTACTGCTTTCTTCTATGTTTGACACGTGGTTACTACAACATAAAATTTTTGTCGCTATACTGCTCTCTGCTTACTCTCATAGTTACCACTGCTGCTCCGTTGGGAAATTCTGACATCTCCGAGTTTACTTTACCGCTTGCACATATGTGGACTACTTTTTCCAAATTTTTTCGATTTGGCGCATATACAATAAAGGTCTGACTATCGACGTTATTTAGATTTAAGATTCAGTTTGTTTTCAGTCTGAAGAATGTTTCATTCTCATATTTTGAACTTGTATAGAAGATTTTTTTGTCTAAAATTTTAAGCTAATTGGTGATAAGTTGTTGCGCTCGCTTTTGTGCGTCTTTAACTTGCTCTTTTTCAGGCTTAGTCTTAATTTTCATCTGTTTAACCTCTATCAAACTGCAGTAAAAATGGATTTGAGTTTGTTATTATATAAACTGCATTTGGGTTTGCACTAGAAGTGTTTGAAAAATTGCCAGAAAAAAACTACCTAATTTTTCTTGTTATGATGTTTCAATAAATGTTAGCTCACACCTTTAACTGATTTAAATGTGTGGTCTAAATTTACCAAAATAGCTTTTGCTGTCATTTCTTCTGATCAATTATATATAAATAAGAATATCTAAACTTCATAATGGCCATAAAAAGTTGCAGACTGTAAATTCTGTTCAATCCTTATGGCCTCACTTGATTGCTCAGGTAATTTTGAAATTTGACACTGGGCTATCAACTAAATGTTATTGTGAAATATGGATATTTTATTTATCTGTTAGTAGTTAAAATATTAATTATCCAATTTTTATCGTTGTTCGTTTTTGCCCCTAAGACTTGGTAGAACTAAGAAGGCCTTTATGCACAAATTTTGGTTTCAACGGATTTATAGATTTTCTATTCAATTGGCATCCAAAGTTTAATTTTTAATTTTGTTGTACAAGCATCCAAAGTTCAATTCGTCTACAAACATAAGACTTATTGGAGAGAGATTTCACCATATCTCTAAACTTCCCATCTTTCTTGGCTATGGCTTCAATCCTATTAGATAAAAGTTACTTTTTAGCATTTGAATTAATTTTAAAATGTACAGTGAAGAAACAAAAGAGTAAAAAGGAAGTTTCATTTAGTGTCTTACATAAAAAATGATGGTTAACGTGTTATACTTCTTTGATCATGTGTACTTTTGATTCTCAATGCCAAGGAAAAAATTATGCCGTGATATTTGTCTGTCTTTCAAAATGATGTTTGGTTTTAGACTATACGTCATTTTAGTTTGTTTTCATTTAATAAAAGAAAAAGTTTGATTAGTATATACACCAAAAAGAATTGTGCTGCATATAGAAGAAGCCTAAGCTATTAAATGCATAGAAAGTCTCTTATACGCATAAATAGGTAATGCATTGTAATGATTTGTTTTACATGATTGTAGTATAAGAGTAAGTATGCTATTTAAAAGGGCATGTTATCGCATGAAACACCTATAAGAATCTTATAGTATGTGACATCTAAATATATTGTTATCTTTTTGTCGAAACTTCTTATGAAAGAACTCAAAGTGATTTAACTATTACAAGTGTTAAATTTTTGAAGATTAAGTATGTTTCATACTGGTAACCATTTTGTGCTTTTACTTTGTGTTTCATATTTTTCCAAGCAAGTAAAGAATATTTTCGTAGCCTTTGATCTCTCAAATTGACTTTGGAACCTTATAATTTATATTTGCAGGTCGATGCTGTCATGGTAAGAAAACTGTGACTCTTTTCATCCTCAAGCTTTCATCATAAGTATTTAACTCGTAGAATTGTATTTAATTTTTATAGGCAGAATGCACCATGGATTACAACTTATGGAGATTTCATGGCACATTGATAATGCATTGTTAGGAGAACAGGCAAGTTGCAGATCCTGGATGAATTGGCAAAAAAAAAAAAAAAAAAATTGGCTAGATCCAATATCACATAAGTGGACTTGAAGGTAACAGTAGCTTGGAACAGACCATTTCTTGAAAATCATTTGACATACTTTAGCTAATAATTAGTTCTTCCTGAAGTCTCATGTGGATTGTTTTTCATCATCATCATGTAATTAGGATGCTTTACCTGCCATTTGGGATTATAGCACTGGAGGTGCTCTCTATAGTAGTAAGATAACTTTCTTCTAAACTTTTCTGGCAAAACATGGGTAGTGCGTGTTTCACCGCTCAATTTTTTTAAATAATTTTTTTCTTTACGTACATATATTCAACGAAGTTTATATTGGTGGAGTTATTTAGTTTGTAAAGATTCGTTGAAACTTTAGATTAATTAATTTTTATTTAAGCATTTAAGATTAATCTCGCAAATAGCTTATACTTCCCTTTATAACCACAGCTAATACCAAGTGGAGGTGCAGACCTGCAATTTAACTGCTTCCTTCAGCTACATGGGATAAAGGTAAAATAACTTGCTGGGTATTGTTGTATTTACCATAGATATAATTGATATAATGGTTTTCCAACTCAGATGGGTACGCGCGCTATACCTGATATAACTTTACGTTCTCATAACGTTGCATAAGAATATAAGGAATGAAACCAAAGACATAGTCTGCTTGGCTATGTGCTAACCTTTACATAGCCTACTTGGTTTTGTTAAAGTAATATTAACCGAATTACATTAGTGATGTTATCTATTGAGCATTACATTTGCTATTTTTAACTCTTTTGTTGGCTTTCGTCGTTCCGTGTACATTTTTACTATGTTGGAAAATGATGAAATTTCAAAAACCATGCTAATTTCATTCGATGATACTGGAATAACATTGTTCTGTGACATGAATCATAAATATTTGGTTCTTCATTAGGGTACTATCGTAATTTTAGCTAAACGTATAAGTTATGCCAAGGTTATTGATACCTCAACTTGATATAAAAATCCATCAAATTATCTAATATGCTAAATCACTTCTCTTCCGTCTTAGCAAGTATATTTGTATAATTTTCTGAAATGCGCCTATTTTAGCCAAATAGTAAATTTTGGCATATAGGTTTCAATAGGTACCTAAAGTTTTAAAAAAATCTTTTGGAACCTATATGCCAAAAACACACTAAATTTCAAGATGCAGAAATTGAAGTGATCACAAGAATTTTATACATCAAAATGATGACTGGAAAGCTATTTTTTACACTAAGGTATAAATTAGGTATTTCCACAATCACTGTAATATGCTATGCCATGATTTAGGACTCAGGAACATATCATTTAGTAGGCTTATATTAGTTTCTCAATGCTTTCTTAGTTGATGGTGATTTCTCAAATTTGCTGGTAACCAAAATCATGGAGTCTTGTTCATACTACTCAAAGCTATTACTACAAAGAATATGTTGTAGTTGTTGTTTCTTGCTTCTTGAAGTCAGAGAATTACTATGTAAAGGAATCTTCACTTTTTCGTCTTTGATAAATATTGTACACAAAATAATATATTTTATGGTAAAGTTAGTATTTTACATCAAAAACCATTCTCTCTTATAAGATGTAATAGTTTAGTAGTGTTCCATTTCTCTACACAAGCTCATTTCTTGGAGATATCTGTCACTATATCCTTTGTTACAATAGTATAACTTTGTTCACGTTGGGCTCGGGTAAAGCCCGGGCTACTCTCACTAGTATATATATATATATATATATATATTAGTTATAGTAACAAATAAATGAGAAGAGCTCATAAAAAATACTAAAAGCTTTGAATATAAAGAAATAAAAAAGAAAATTTTCAATATTCCAATACTAAAGAAATATAATAATAATTGGATTAAGAGAAAACAAGGAGATCCCAGCGGCAACAATATTACATTTTCATTTCTAAATCATATGCTCCCTTAATTAGCTAATTTATATGTTTAAATCAGTTCATCTTTATTTTAATTTTTTTTTTACATCTTTAAATGAATGATCTTAAGATTATTAAAGATTTCTTAGTATCGGTTATAAGAAAATATTACACTTTAAATTTTTAGTTGAAAATGATTAAGACATGCAGCGTTGCAAATGATTAGTGTTCAAAAAGTTAGTGTCTTCTTTTCGAGTAAACTTATGCAGCTTAACTTCAATCCCTATAAAGGATTATGAACTACTATAAGTCATAATCAAGTTGAGTAATGTGTTGATTTTAGAATCGTTAAAAAGCTTTACACTTATCCGATAAAATAAACATTCTATTCATTAAAAATTATGATTAAAATAGTAGAATAAATAAATAACATAAAAACAGAAAAAATATTTTATCTTAATGAATTAAGGCAAAATCCTAAATTACAAACTTATAAAATAGCTAGCATAAGATACGAAAGGAATCAAGGATGATCAATTATAATATACCAGACGCTTTTAAACTAATTGAATTGAAAATTCAAATGTGCCCCATGTTCTCTATTAATTTTTTTAAAAATATATATTAGTTGGGTATTTTGCTAAAAAATTAATAAAATATTTCTACGTTGATAAATTATTTTCTAAGTTAGTTTTCAAATTTCAGTTAGATAATAAAATTATTCTACCTTTACTAATTATTTGAAATATTGTGAAATTACAAAATGTGCATACATAATATATTATTCAATTTAAACATTATGAATTTTGAAAAACTTTATTTTTTTTTCAAGCGGAGATAAGAACATTTCAGTTGGTTGTAGTTGAAAATAATATTTAAAGTTAAAGAAACTTTATAAAAAAAGCTACGGGTAATATATCTTTTATTTCAATAAGATTCATGTGCTTTATGTGATTGCATCCAAATAGTGAGTGGTTTTAGAGACATAGAATTAATTAAATTTGTAAGTCCAAACGAGGAAATTGAATCATCAAAAATTCGTGTGAACTTGAAATATGAGAAATTAAAAGTTGAAATTGGTAATGTTTTGTATTCGGCCAATTTTTCAAATGTAAAAAGATGGAAGGTTTAATATTTTGGATAATTTTTATCTATAGTCAAATAAGATTTAAATATTAAATATTAAATATTTTTATAGGTGTATAATAGTCAAACGATTTAAGAATGCAAAAATAGAACGGAACAAACGATGTTCTTATAGAGAAATTTGAACGTACAAAATATAAAGACTTATATAATATAAAAACAAGTGAAGAAAAAAATCATATGCCATGTAACTACTTGCATATATTAATATTTTGCGAACATAAATTAAAATACAAAACTTATTAATGACCTTTAAATTGAACAAAACGTATAAACAGGTAGACAAAAAGACACTGCAAAAGAAAATCTCGCATCATATAATACAGTTATTGGGCCCGTGCTCAGCACAGGCCAACCTTCACTAGTTTCATTAATAATGCGCGTTAAAACAAAAATTAAATACAACTAATCAATTATATTGTTTTTTTTTTGTTGCAACAATAATAATTCATCTGATTCATTTTATATGATATTTTATTCTTTACTCTATAAATAAAGCGTTTCGACTCAACCTTGACAAGTTTGTATCATTTAGATTCTTGGGACCTAACGAGCAAAAATAGCCTATACCATAGGACATAAATTCATATCCTATCGATTTCTAGGGCTTTCGTTGCTCGGATTTAATGTGTTCTAAAAATAATTGCACTATATATTTTAAAAAATTAACTTTTAAATTTTCAGCTTTACCTTAATTGCATATTTTAATAATTACACGAATGTCAGACATTTCAAGAGCACAAATTCTAATTTTTTGTTCTTTTCTAATTTATTTTGGACAAATGAGAAAATGAATGTACAAATATCAACATCTTGAACACGTGCCTCGTTTTCTTTGGCATATTTGGCATTTAAATAGATAACGATAGGGAATTTCACTCCCTATTTGAACCGTCATTTATAACTTTGTTTGATCTCTTTGACAATGTTGAACCGTAATTCATAACTTTGTTTGATCTCTTTGAACCTAGCTCGTGGGATCTCCAGTCTGCTAGGTAGAGTTACCGCCATGCTGACTTGTCCTAGACCTTAACCCATTCTCTTTGATGATCTTTCAACTGCCTCTCTAGATAGGCCTTTTGTAAGTGGATCCGACACGTTATCTCTTGACTTTACGTAGTCAATTGTGATAACACCACTAGAGAGTAGTTGTCTAACGGTATTGTGTCTCCATCATATATGACGAGATTTTCCGTTATACATAACGCTCCCTGCCCTGCCTATTGCCGCTTGACTATCACAATGTATACAAATAGGTGCCAAAAGTTTGGGCCAAAATGAAATATCTTCCAAGAAATTTCGGAGCCATTCAGCTTCTTCACCGGCCTTATCTAAAGCTATGAATTCAGATTCCATTGTAGAACGGGCGATGCATGTTTGTTTGGATGATTTCCAAGACACTGCTCCACCACCAATTGTGAAAACATATCCACTCGTGGATTTAACTTCAGATGATCCAGTGATCCAATTTGCATCACTATATCCCTCGATCACGGAGGGATATTTGTTATAATGCAAAGCATTATCTTGGGTATGTTTGAGATACCCCAAAACTCGTTTCATTGCCATCCAATGTATGTGATTGGGATTACTTGTAAACCGACTCAGTTTACTAATAGCACATGCTATATCTGGTCGCGTACAATTCATGATATACATCAAACTTCCCAATACTCTTGCATAGTCCAGTTGTGAGTCACTTTCACCTTCATTCTTTTGAAGTGTATAACCCACGTCAATTGGAGTCTTGGCAATTTTGAAACCCAAATACTTGAACTTGTCAAGTACCTTTTCAATGTAGTGAGACTGTGATAATGCTAGACCTTGTGGAATCTTGTGAATTCTGATTCCTAAGATCACATCAGTAACTCCTAAGTATTTCATATCGAATTTGCTAGCCAACATGCGCTTAGTAGCATTTATATCTGCCATGTTTTTGTTCATTATCAACATGTCATCAACATATAAACAAACAATGACTTCATGACCTGGAGTATTTTTAATGTAAACACATTTATCGCACTCGTTGATTTTAAACCCACTTGCCAATATTGTTTGGTCAAATTTGGCATGTCATTATTTGGGTACTTGTTTAAGTCCATAAAGCGACTTAACAAGTTTGCACACTTTCTTTTCTTTACCAGGAACCACAAAACCCTGAGGTTGTTCCATGTAAATCTCTTCCTCTAATTCTCCATTTAAGAAAGATGTTTAACATTCATTTGATGGATTTCAAGACCATACACGGCCGCTAGTGCCACTAACACCCTAATAGATGTTATCCTCGTTACTGGCGAGTAAGTGTCGAAGCAATCAATGCCTTCCTTTTGTCTATAACCTTTGACAACAAGTCTTGCCTTATATTTGTCAATAGTTCCATCAGCTTTCACTTTCCGTTTAAAGATCCATTTCAAACCTAAAGGCTTATTTCCCGGCGGAAGATCTACCAATTTCCATGTATGGTTATCCAAAATTGATTGAATCTCACTATTGACTGCCTCTTTCCAAAACGCTGAATCAGAAGATGACATAGCTGCTTTAAAAGTTTGAGGCTCATTTTCAAGCAACAATGTCACAAAATCTGGTCCAAAGGAAGTAGATGTTCTTTGACGTTTGCTACGCCTTGGATCTTCTATACTTGGAGTATTTTCCTTTGGTTCTTCCCGAGGTCGTTTAGGTCTTTCACTTAACGACTCACATTCAGTTTTATACGGATAGATGCTTTCAAAGAATTCAGCATTATCTAATTCCATTACCGTATTAATGTGAATTTCGGGATTATCGGATTTATGAACCAAAAACTGACATGCTTTACTGTTTGTAGCATATCCAATGAAAACGCAATCAACAGTTTTTGGTCCGATTTTAACCCTTTTAGGTAAATGAACTTGTACCTTTGCTATACACCCCACACTTTGAAATATTTCAAGTTGAGTTTTCTTCCTTTCTATTTTTCATATGAAATAGATTGCGTTTTGCTGTGGGGTACTCTGTTGATACGAAAGGAATCAAGGATGATCAATTATAATATAGCAGACGCTTTTAGACTAATTGAATTGAAAATTCAAATGTGCCCCATGTTCTCTATTAAGTTTTTTAAAAATATATATTAGTTGGGTATTTTGCTAAAAAATTAATAAAAAATTTCTACGTTGATAAATTATTTTCTAAGTTATTTTTCAAATTTCAGTTAGATAATAAAATTATTCTACCTTTACTAATTATTTGAAATATTGTGAAATTACAAAATGTGTATACATAATATATTATTCAATTTAAACATTATGAATTTTGAAACACTTTGTTTTTTTTTTCAAGCGGAGATAAGAACATTCCAGGTAGTTGTAGTTGAAAATAGGCACATCGTTTGAAAATAATATTTAAAGTTAAAGAAACTTTATAAAAAAAGCTACGGGTAATATATCTTTTATTTCAATAAGATTCATGTGCTTTATGTGATTGCATCCAAATAGTGAGTGGTTTTAGAGACATAATATTAATTAAATTTGTAAGTCCAAAGGAGGAAATTGAATCATCAAAAATTCGTGTGTACTTGAAATATGAGAAATTAAAAGTTGAAATTGGTGATATTTTGTATTCGGTCAATTTTTCAAATGTAAAAAGAGGGAAGGTTTAATATTTTGGATAATATTTATCTATAGTCAAATAAGATTTAAATATTAAATATTAAATATTTTTATAGGTGTATAATAGTCAAACGATTTAAGAAGACAAAAATAGAATGGAACAAACGATGTTCTTATAGAGAAATTTGAACGTACAAAATACAAAGACTTATATAATATAAAAATAAGTGAAGAAAAAAATCATATGCCATATAACTACTTGCATATATTAATATTTTGCGAACATAAATTAAAATATAAAACTTATTAATGACCTTTAAATTGGACAAAACGTATAAACAGGTAGACAAAAAGACACTGCAAAAGAAAATCTCGCATCATATAATACAGTTATTGGGCCCGTGCCAACCTTCACTAGTTTCATTAATAATGTGCGTTAAAACAAAAATTAAATACAACTAATCAATTATATTGTTTTTTTTTTGTTGCAACAATAATAATTCATCTGATTCATTTTATATGATATTTTATTCTTTACTTTATAAATAAAGCATTTCGACTCAATCTTGACAAGTTTGTATCATTTAGATTCTTGGGACCTAACGAGCAAAAATAGCCTATACCATAGGAGATATTCATATCCTATCGATTTCTAGGGATTGCGTTGCTCGGATTTAATGTGTTCTAAAAATAATTGCACTATATATTTTAAAAAATTAACTTTTAAATTTCCAGCTTTACCTTAATTGCATATTTTAATAATTACACGAATGTTAGACATTTCAAGAGCACAAATTCTAATTTTTGTTCTCTTCTAATTTATTTTGGACAAATGAGAAAATGAATGTACAAATATCAACATCTTGAACACGTGCCTCGTTTTCTTTGGCATATTTGGCATTTAAATAGATAACGATAGGGACTTTACACTCCACACCTGCAATACCACAGATATCTTCCCACGCCCCACTAAAAAACTTTCATCAAACTATGTGGGCGTTTGAACATAAGAATTGTAAAATTTCAAAAAACAGGATTTTTTTTTTAAAATTAAAAATGATATTTAAAATTTAGAGTTCTCTTTGGATATGAATATAATTTTGGGTTGATTTTGAAGTTTTGTGAGTGATTTGAGTGAAAATTTTGAAAAATAGCGTTTTGAATTTTTTTAAATTTTCGAACATTTCCAAAATGCATATTCAAGTGAAAATTAAAAATTTTATGAACAAAAGCTGATTTCGGGAAAAAGTGAAATTTTCTATTTCTCTTTCCTTGTCCAACTTTATATAGATTTAAGTGAGATAATCAGATCTGCCACGCCTTTTAAAAGTAAGTAAATTTAAAATCTAATTTTCCCGATAAAAAAAAAAAACAGAAGCATCATATATTTTGTTAAAATAATGGACCATCGTCGCCTTAAAAACACGTATTTTCAATTAATAAAAGTGCATGAGAGGAAAAACGAACCCAATTTGTTATGCATTGTGTAGCAAATAGATGAAGAAATAAACACAACCAAGCAGAGGCAGATGTAGCGTAGTAGCTACGGGTTCAACTGAATCTATAACTTTCGATGCAGAGTAAATAATTGTATGTAAAAATTTATTAAAATTGCAAAAATAGTAGATATGAACCCATAACTTTAAAAATATAATTGATTCAATGTTAAAAATTTTAAAATTGAACTCATATGATTTAAATTCTGGATCCGCCTCTGCAACCAAGGAGTATGATAGAATGACTAATAATCTCTATCATTAACTAAAGCTTTCGATTTTATAATTTTGAGCCATGAAAATAAAGAATATCTCGAGAGAGAACTCATTGATATGCTTGTGAATTAGATTACTGTTTTTAATGGCAAAGGAAGTTATAATATGTCTTTATTTGAGCACTTAATTCATTGTTCGTTGATGGAGTATCAAATTAGGTAAAATAAATCGCATTAGTAATAAATATTTTAAAGGAACATTTTTGAGATATTATATTCAGATTCTGTGCATCATTATTCAAAGTACAAGTAGAAATTTTAGTAAACACTAAATGGGCGTTTGGACATAAGAAATGTAAAATTTCAAAATAGGGGGAAAAAAAATTTCAAGTGTAAATGGTATTTGAAATTTAGAATGTGTTTAGATATGAAAATAATTTTTGGTTGTTTTTGAAGTTTTGTGAGTGATTTGAGTGAAAATTTTGAAAAACAGCTTCTTGGAGTTTTTCAAATTTTTAAAAATTTCTAAAATGCATATTCAAGTGAAAATTAAAAAATTTATGAACAAACACTAATTTCGGAAAAAAGTAAAAAAAAAATGGAAAAAAAGAAAAAAATTTCTTATGTCCAAACGGGCTCTAAGTGGGCGTTTGGACATAAGAATTGTAAAATTTCAAAAAAGAGTAAATTTTATTCAAATAAAAATAGTATTTGAAAATTAAAGTTGTGTTTGGACGTGAATAAAATTTTGGGTTATTTTTGAAGTTTTGTGAATGATCTGAGTGAAAATTTTGAAAAATAACTTTTTGGAAATTTTTAAATTTTCGAAAATTTGCAAAATGCATATTCAAGTGAAAATTAGAAATTTTATGAACAAACGCTAATTTCGAAAAAAAGTAAAAAAAATTTGGAAAAAAGGAAAAATTTTCTTATGTCCAAACGGGCTCTAAGTGGGTGTTTGGACATAAGAATTGTAAAATTTCAAAAAAAGTGAAATTTTCATTTGAAAATTAAAGTTGTGTTTGGACGTGAATAAAAATTTGGGTTGTTTTTGAAATTTTGTGAATGATCTGAGTGAAAAATTTGAAAAACAGTTTTTTGGAGTTTTTCAAATTTTCGAAAAATTTCAAGTGAAAATTGAAAATTTTATGGCTAAACATTGATTTCGAAAAAAAGTAAAAAAATTCTTATGTCCAAACGGGCTCTATATAACAGTAACATTTAACCTGTCTACGTATTATTCTTTTCTTGATTATCGAAACCTAAATAACTGGAGGAATAGTCAATCAATTTATTCATCAAGAGCAAAGCGATGGTATTAAAAATACTATAAAAAGATTGGGGAAAAGAACTCGATGAACTTAGGATGTACTGAAAGACCCCCCCCCCCCCCCCCCCCGGGACACATCTTATTTTGTTAAATTTTAAAATCGTATTTTATCCCATTCGAAATGAAGTATTTCATAGTTTTAGAAAGAAAAATAGGCTATGGAGTAAATCATTAAAAATAAGAGCATATGGTGTAAATTTATAAAATAGTGCACAAGTTAAGGGCACAAAATGCAAAAAACTATTTAGCTTGTGTACTTAGTATTTATTTCTTGCCTATCTAAAACCTAAATAATTGAAGCATTGCTCAATCAATCCATTCACGACGGACAAGAAGGACGTGCAATTTTCAAAAAGAGATTATAATGTGATGGAATTTCGATATATAAATAATTCACAAATCGCAACCAACAAATTTAATAAGGGAAAATGGTAAAAAGAAATACTCTTCTATTATATGAAATCTCTTAATTTGACTATCCACTATATTTTAAGGCTATTCATTTATTATCAAATTATTTCATATTTACCCTTGATCTAGAGAAGTTCCAACTTGAAGTAAAATTTAAACTATAGTTATTGTTATTCCCGGTCAATATTGCTGTATTTGTAAATATTAATTCTGCAAAATATAAGTTAATGTAATGAAACAATAATAATAAATTCGAGCCCACTGAATTCACAGTGTTTCCTTAAGGAATTTAATCCCCTCCTAGTACCCAAGGTAATGGATTATTTCCTCCCAGGATAGAACGAATAACACACTGGTGTAGCGGTACTTCAAACCCCAGTGTTTCGGCGAACACAAAGTTCGGTAGCAAATCACACTTACAGTTGCTTTGTTTGAAGTTAAAAAACAATGCAGAACGAAGGAGTATATACTCAGAAAAACGTATGGAAGTTCTGAGAGGAAGGAGTGCAATGTATAGCCAATTTGTTGAGCGAATTGTATGTTGAGTTTTGTATTTCTTCAACATTTGCTGCTCATATATATATAGCAGCCAAGAAGGAGTGCAAGACCAAACGTCCACCCTTCATGGTGGATCAAGCATTACATATTTGTGGAGCAAGCACTTCATATTTGTGGAGCAAGCACTTCATGGTGGGAAGACCATTATCCGGCTGCCAAATTATCAATACACGGATTGGAAAATATCCGTTTACAAATACGGATAATCTTACGTTAATATTTACTATTAACAAATAAATTTGGTCCAAAAAATTAATCAATCAATCGATCATTTGACCAAATCCAAATCCAAATCCGAAGCCGAAGCCGTAGCCGTAGCCGTAGCCGAAGCCGAGCCGAGCCGAGCGAGCGACGACGGCGCGAGGCTTGCTTTCTTCTTAACTCTTTAAGAGCTACAAGAAGAGCAATTATATATATACCCACCAAAAATGTCTTCCACTTCCAATATGGGACAATGTCTCATTGTTAAGAGGGGAAACTTAAAATTTTACTCAAAATTTCATTTTCCCTCCATTTCCCATTCACCCTCATTTTAAGAATATTACATCTTAAAAAATAAAACCTCAACAATCCCCCACATGAATGGGGAATGGCTATATCACGGAAGTATGCATGAAAAACTGTGTGATTTACAAGCAAGGATTAATTGCATCTGGATAAGTAGGTTTCTCTTTGAACTTTCCGTAGTAAACTTATGTCGGATATACTCGGTCAATCGGTAGATTTGATATCTTTGAACCGTCGATCTTTGGTGTATACCTAGACAACCATAAGTCACACAATCAACCCTTAACCGTCTTTGGTTCTCATTGTTGTGTTCGTTTCAGCCATGAACACCGCCTGGTTTCATAAGTGCGTAGAGAACTGGCCTTACAAAGTTCTCCTTGAAGCGGCTCACACTTCACACTTAAATAGGTGATTCCTAAACGTGTCATCCTGTAGATACACTATTTGATATACCCCGTATCAAATTTAGAAATCATTAAAAAGCCTTAATGCTTTATCCTTGGTACTGAACATTGTCTCATCACGAGAATGGACTAAAATTTTATTTGACAATGTTGAACCGTCATTAATGACTTTGTTTGATCTCTTTGAACCTAGATCTTGGGATCTCCAGTCTTCTAGGTAGAGTTACCGCCACAATGACTTGTTCTCGGCCATAGCCCCATTCCCCTTGATGATTTCTCAACTACCTCTCTAGTTAGGCCTTTTGTAAGTGGATCCGACACATTATCACTTGACTTTACATAGTCAATTGTGATAATTCCTCTAGAGAGTAATTGCCTAACGGTTTTATGTCTTCGTCGTATATGACGAGATTTACCGTTATACATGACGCTCCCAGCCCTTCCAATTGCCGTTTGACTATCACAATGTATGCATATTGGTGCCAACGGTTTGGGCCAAAATGGAATGTCTTCCAAGAAATTCCGGAGCCATTCAGCTTCTTCACCGGCTTTATCTAAGGCTATGAATTCAGCCTCCATTGTAGAGCGGGCAATACATGTTTGTTTGGACGACTTCCAAGATACCGCTCCTCCACCAATAGTGAATACATATCCACTCGTGGACTTAGAATCAGTTGAACCGGTGATCCAATTTGCATCACAGTATCCCTCAATCACCGCAGGGAAATTACTGTAGTGCAATTCAAAGTTCTGGGTATGTTCTAAATATCCCAAAACTCGTTTCATTGCCATCCAATGAGATTGGCCTGGATTGCTCGTATATCGACTCAGTTTACTTATAGCACAAGCTATGTCTGGTCATGTACAATTCATGATATACATTAAGCATCCCAATACACGAGCATAATCCAATTGTGATATGCTTTGGCCTTTGTTCTTTGCTAATGCAAGATTCACGTCAATTGGAGTCTTTGCAACTTTAAAGCCCAAGTGCTTGAATTTTTCAAGTACTGTCTTAATATAATGAGATTGTGACAATGCCAGACCTTGAGGAGTCTTATTGATCTTAATTCCCAGAATTAAATCAGCAACTCCCAAGTCTTTCATATCAAACTTGCTATTGAGCATACGCTTAGTAGCATTTATGTTGGCAATGTCATTACTCATTATCAATATATCATCCACATATAGGCAAACAATGACTATGTGATTTGGAATATTTTTAATGTACACGCATTTATCACATTCATTTATCTTAAAACCATTTGACAACATTGTTTGGTCAAATTTCGCATGCCATTGTTTGGGTGCTTGTTTTAGTCCGTAAAGAGACTTAACAAGTCTACATACCTTCTTTTCTTTACCTGGAACCACAAACCCTTCAGGTTGTTCCATGTAAATTTCTTCCTCCAACTCTCCATTTAAGAAGGCTGTCTTAACATCCATTTGATGAATTTCAAGACCATACACTGCAGCTAATGCTACTAACATCCGTATGGACGTAATTCTTGTAACTGGAGAGTATGTATCAAAGTAGTCTAGACCTTCTCGTTGTCTATACCCTTTGACTACGAGCCTTGCCTTGAATTTATCAATAGTGCCATCATCTTTGATTTTTCTCTTAAAAATCCATTTAGAACCCAAAGGTTTATTTCCAGGAGGAAGATCAACCAATTCCCATGTATGGTTGTTCAATATGGATTGTATTTCACTATTGACTGCCTCTTTCCAAAACAATGATTCCGAAGAAGTCATAGCTTCTTTAAATGTTTGAGGCTCATTCGCCAATAAGAAAGTCACAAAATCTGGTCCAAATGAAGTAGACGTTCTTTGACGTTTACTACGTCTTGGATTCTCCTGATTACATGTACTTTCTTTTGTTTCTTCCCGAGGTCGTTTAGATCCTTCACCAAACGACTCACATTCCTTTTTATACGGATATATATTTTCAAAAAATTCAGCATTATCTGATTCTATAACCGTATTATTATGAATGTCGGGATTTTCTGATTTATGAACCAGAAATCGATATGCTTTACTATTTGTCGCATATCCTATGAAAACACAATCAACGGTTTTCGGTCCTATCTTTACCCTTTTGGGTTTAGGAACTTGCACTTTTGCCAAACACCCCCACACTTTAAAATAATTCAAGTTGGGCTTCCTTCCTTTCCATTGTTCATAAGGAATGGATTGTGTTTTGCTATGGGGCACTCGATTTAATATTCGATTAGCCGTAAGAATGGCTTCCCCCCACAAGTTCTGTGGCAAACCAGAACTTATCAACAACGCATTCATCATCTCCTTTAATGTGCAATTCTTTCTTTCCGCAATCGCATTAGATTGGGGCGTGTAAGGGGCTGTTGTTTGATGAATAATTCCATATTCTAAACATATTTCTTCAAAAGGAGATTCATATTCACCACCCCTATCACTTCTTATCATTTTTACTTTCTTGTTAAGTTGCGTTTCAACTTCATTTTTGTATTGCCTGAATGCGTCTATTGCTTCATCTTTACTATTCAGTAAGTAAACATAGCAATATCGAGTACCATCGTCAATAAAAGTTATGAAATACTTCTTTCCACCGCGAGATGGTATTGACTTCATGTCACAAATATCTGTGTGAATTAAGTCTAAAGGATTTGAATTCCTTTCAACTGACTTATAAGGATGTTTAACATACTTACATTCCACACATATTTGACATTTTAATTTTTCGCATTCAAACTTGGGCAGTACTTCCAAGTTAATCATTTTCCGCAAGGTTTTATAATTGACATGACCCAAACGTACATGCCATAAATCATTTGACTCAAGTAAGTAAGAAGAAGCTGAAATATTATTATTATTTTCAACAACCATTATATTTAGATTGAAAAGGCCCTCGGTGAGGTAACCTTTTCCCACAAATATTCCATTCTTACTAATTACAACCTTGTTGGATACAAAAATGCACTTAAAACCGTGCTTAACAAGAAGTCCAGTAGAGACTAAATTCTTTCTCATTTCGGGAACATGAAGGACATTGTTCAAAGTCATGACCTTGCCAGAAGTCATTTTTAGAAATACCTTCCCATATCCTTCAACTTTTGCTGTTGAAGCATTTCCCATATAAACTGTCTCTCCGGGTTCAGCAAGAGCATAGGTAGCAAAAGCCTCTCTAACTGCACAAACATGGCGAGTGGCTCCTGAATCAAACCACCACAGTTTAGGATTTCCCACCAAGTTACATTCAGAGAGCATGGCACACAAGTTATCAACATCATCATGGTTTACTACCATGTTTGCTTGACCCCTTTTCTTGTCTTTCTTCGGAGCACGACACTCCGTAGATTTGTGTCCGGTTTTCCCACAGTTGTAGCAGTTTCCACTGAACCGCTTCTTGCTTGGGTTGTATTTCGGACCAGAAGCCTTCTTCCTCTTTTTGTTAGCTTCAACAATATTTGCTCCCATTATTGTTGAATTTCCACGGCCTCTCCTTTCAGCAGCTTTATTGTCCTCTTCGATTCTCAACCGAACAATGAGATCTTCAAGGGACATTTCCTTTCGTTTGTGTTTCAAATAATTTTTGAAGTCCTTCCACAACGGAGGCAACTTCTCAATCATTGCTGCTACTTGGAATGCTTCGTTGATTACAAGACCTTCAGCAAGTAGATCATGAATAATCACTTGCAATTCCTGGACTTGAGTAATAACAGACTTGCTATCTATCATTTTGTAGTCCAGAAATTTTGCGGCAACGAATTTCTTCATCCCGGCATCTTCAGTCTTATATTTCTTTTCAAGCGCATTCCACATTTCTTTGGATGTCTCCATGCTACTGTATACATTATACAGATTATCATCCAGTCCGCTAAGAATATAATTCTTGCATAAAAAATCAGAATGCTTCCACGCTTCAATCACGAGAAAGCGTTCATTATCTGGAGTTTTATCCGGCAGATCAGGAACATCTTCCTTGATGAACTTCTGTAGACATAACGTAGTTAAGTAGAAGAACATCTTCTGCTGCCAGCGTTTGAAATCAATCCCGAAAAATTTTTCGGGTTTTTCTGCCGGTGCCAACGCCGGTGTTCGGCTTGTCGTTGCGTTGGCAGTCGCCATCGGAACAGCTTGGTTTTCGTTTTCAGTCATCATCTTTTTCAGAAAAGAATGACACAAACAAACGTTTAATACACGTTTTCAAACTGGAGTAAAAATCACGTAGATTTTAATATCCAACAAAACGCCACGAAGGCTTAACTCTCCAAAACGGGAGTACACAAACCACAAAGGTTTTAGTTTGCAGAATAATAAGAATAACACAAGTACAGAAATAAATATTAAATTCCTTAAGATTGTTATTCCCGGTCAATATTGCTGTATTTGTAAATATTAATTCTGCAAAATATAAGTTAACGTAATGAAACAATAATAATAAATTCGAGCCCACTGAATTCACAGTGTTTCCTTAAGGAATTTAATCCCCTCCTAGTACCCAAGGTAATGGATTATTTCCTCCCAGGATAGAACGAATAACACACTGGTGTAGCGGTACTTCAAACCCCAGTGTTTCGGCGAACACAAAGTTCGGTAGCAAATCACACTTACAGTTGCTTTGTTTGAAGTTAAAAAATAATGCAGAACGAAGGAGTATATACTCAGAAAAACGTATGGAAGTTCTGAGAGGAAGGAGTGCAATGTATAGCCAATTTGTTGAGCGAATTGTATGTTGAGTTGAGTATTTCTTCAACATTTGCTGCTCATATATATATAGCAGCCAAGAAGGAGTGCAAGACCAAACGTCCACCCTTCATGGTGGATCAAGCATTACATATTTGTGGAGCAAGCACTTCATATTTGTGGAGCAAGCACTTCATGGTGGGAAGACCATTATCCGGCTGCCAAATTATCAATACACGGATTGGAAAATATCCGTTTACAAATACGGATAATCTTACGTTAATATTTACTATTAACAAATAAATTTGGTCCAAAAAATTAATCAATCAATCATTTGACCAAATCCGAAGCCGAAGCCGAAGCCGAAGCCGAAGCCGAAGCCGAGCGACGACGACGACGGCGCGAGGCTTGCTTTCTTCTTAACTCTTTAAGAGCTACAAGAAGAGCAATTATATATATACCCACCAAAAATGTCTTCCACTTCCAATATGGGACAATGTCTCATTGTTAAGAGGGAAAAACTTAAAATTTTACTCAAAATTTCATTTTCCCTCCATTTCTCATTCACCCTCATTTTAAGAATATTACATCTTAAAAAATAAAACCTCAACAATCCCCCACATGAATGGGGAATGGCTATATCACGGAAGTATGCATGAAAAAACCATCCAATCCAAGTTGAAGCTCGGTTCGGGCAATGCAAAATATGAAAAGATTCACCAAACAATAAAGATATGATATATTTCATACAATAAATGGGTTAGTTTGTGTCTTTTTCCATTTAATAATTACGAAACAAAAAAATGTCACAAAGATTGAAGGAAACATCTATGAAACATGGATCAGGTAACTTTGTCAATTTGAATGATCAATCTTGAAAAACATACAATAACTAAAAGTGAATTTTATTTAATCATCACTTTGTTAAACGCCAAAATTTCCTTGTGAACAATTGATGCGAATGATTCATTGATATTAACATTACGCGTGGCTAAACAATCACGTGATTCCATTTGAAAATATAATTTATTTATTTTTTGAAAAAGACAACATACAATATTCAAAATAAAATAAAACCATTCGTAACAACAAAAGATTAGTGATAGGAAATATATGACTATTTAAATTAATTAAATTATGAATTTTTGACAAGGGAAACAGTGGGCATAGCACTAGGCGTCGCAGCAATAGTAGTGATAGCGAAAGATTATGTAAATCTATTTGATTGAATACGAAGTTTAAAAAAAAAATAAAAATTTTTAAAGTTTGTTGTTTTAAACAAGTCATAACATTTGACTATAATTCTTTTAAAATTTATGTCAAACATGTCTGACTATTTGTCTGGTTATAAGAACTTTTCATTAAGGAAAGAATTTGAAGTTCAAGTTAAATTATTTCTAAATTTAAAAATAGACTATTCTTTTTTAAACAAACTAAAAAATAAAATAAACTAAGTAAGTAATGATCCATGTATAATAAGTAAGGCTAAGAAAATTACTGAAAGGGGAATCACATATCTGAGAATAGATGTTTAGAAACAAACTCTTAAAGTGTCTAAGCATACGTTAGAAAAAAGAAAAGTATTTAAAATTAAAGTTGCAAAATCATATTTATAAGTTTTATGCTTTTTTTTTTTTTGACAAAAGGTAATTTGTTGAAAAAGAGTGTTTGTATCAAAGTTTTGATTTTTTTGTTGTAGCAAAAAATAACTTTTTTTAAAGTAAAGTTGTAGACGTATTTTTTCTTAATTTCACACGCAATGTATAGTTCTAGCATTGGAAATCCGATTAGGGTTTGCATCGCGTAAGGCCCATCAACGATGAAAGAACTCGAATCCGAAATTTCTAGTTAAGGACAGAGGAGTATTAAACAAGAGCTATTTATCATTCAAAATTCTTTTTTCATTTATAAAATAGCCTATGAATTTCCAGAAAAGATCACAACTATCAAAAACACATTTTCAACTTTTACAGACAAACAACAACAACAATAGACCTAGTGTAATCTCACAAGCGGTATTTGGAGAGGACAGTATATACGCAGACCTTACCACTATCTTCAAGAAGGCAGAAAAGGCTGTTTCCGGAAGACCCTCGACTTAGCAAAAATAAAAAGAAGGTAGCAACAAGCACACCAATTAGAAAATCGAAGCAAAACTACAAAAATACAAAACTAAAATTGAGTATTGTAATCAGAAGGCCGTACCGAAAGCAACGACAAGTAAACACATAAGTAAAGGAATACGAAAATACATAAATAAACGCTATCTCATGTACTAAAACTAATGTTACAGATAAGGACAACACTAGGCGATCTATCCTAACCCTTTACCTTTATTCTCAACCTTCGCACCTTCCTATCCATGGTCATATCCTTAGTGAGTTGGAGCAACGCCATATCTTGTCTAATCACCTCTCCCCCCGATACTTCTTCGACTTACCTGTACCTCTCCTTAGGCCCTCCAAGGCCAACCTCTCACACCTGCTCAGCGGTGCATCTGTACCTCCCCTCTTCACATGCCCGAACCATCTAAGTCTTGCCTCCCGCATCTTGTCCTCCACAGGGGCCACACCCACCTTGCCCGAATAGCTTCATTTCTAATTCTATGTAGCCTGGTATACATGGGCGAATGTAGTATATTACTACCGGGTTCAATTGAACCCATAACTTTTGATACTAAGTAAAAATTTATGTGTAAAAATTTATTAAAATTGCAAAAATAATAGATATGACCCATAAAATTTAAATTCTGGATCCGCCTCTGCTGGTATATCCGCACATCCATCTCAATATACACATTTCAGACATCTTTCACAAACATCTTTTTCTAAATAAACTTTCACAGACATCTTTTTCTAAATAAATTTAGAAAGAACTTTTTCCTAATGTTGTTTAAAACAGCCTCATGATCAGCTTTTAAAAAAAATTACTTCATAAACTTTTAAGTCCTCGACTTTATTTTCTATACTTTTCATTCCCATTTCAGTAGTTTAATCGAAAACAACAGAACTCATCGCACAAGGGAATAGTCCGATAATGTGCTCTTCTGCCCCCTCCACCTCCCCCCCACCGGGACCCCGATTCTCTATCTTATTCCACTCAACTCACTTTCGCACTATAAATACTCCTCTCCAGCTTCCCTCTTCTCTTCCAAAAGAAAACACACTTTTCCCAGTCTCTACTATTTAGTAGGGTTTTCTCAGTTTCAAAATAACAGTTATAGTACAAAGTTACCAAGACAAAACAAATTCTCGAAGTTTCGAGAAGAAAAAATGGATGCATATACAGTTCATCTAGCGATGGCGGCACTAGTCGGAGCATCACTTGTGGCGGTATCGGCGTATTATATGCACCGTAAAACCCTAAATCAGTTATTAGAGTTTGCGAAAACGATAGATAGGGATAGAGACCGGGATGACGTGGCTACGACGGAGGGCGTCGACGATGAAGAGGCAGAGAAGCATTTGAGGAAGTACGGCGGTGTTGCTGCGGAGAAGCGGCGGAATCATAGCCGGAGGAAAGGGAGTAATGGATATTACCGCCGTGCTTCAGCTTCGTTCCCCGACGTGACTACGGTGACTTCCGGCGAGGTTGAGGAAAAGAGGAATGGTCCTGTACACGTGGATTCTATTCCGGCCGGTTTGCCTAGGCTTCACACGCTTCCTGAAGGTATGTGATAGGATTAAAGTTATATCCACTGACAGTGTAATCAACTTTTTTCACTAGCAATGTAATTTAAACATGTTTTAACAGGTTACTTACCATTTGTTAAATATTACTATTAATCAGTGCTATTAAAGTGAGTTACCTGCAATTACCTTTTGAGTGACCTAGTAGTGAAAATTTACACAGTCAGTGCACATAACATAAAGATTAAAATTATATGCTTTACACTATCTCTATTCAGCCAATGCTTTTAAAGTGGATTGCCTGCAATTATCTTTTAAACAACCTGATAGGTGTAAATATTTATTACACCGTCAGTGCAGAAACTTGATAAAGATAAAACTTATACTTATTTAATGTATTGAATATATGTTTGCTATGGTATTTCCAGACCAGTGTAGTAACTTGCTTTTTGTCTTTAGAAATTGATCATTTTGAATTATGATACTGTGGAGAAAAAATATCAGTTACCGAATATTCAAATGAGAAAAGAATTACTTACATGTAAACAATTAATTCTTATAAAAGGCTTTGGCTTGATTTGAAGACGTACATGCTTGAAACAGATGAGTCATTGTAGTTGTATATAATAATAAGTGCCAATTAGCCTCGTATAAAGTTGGTGAGTTTTAAATAACGGGTGGAATTAACAAGTTGGTGTCTTCATTAGGTCCTGATGTTTGGTGCTGGATATTTAGATACATGCTTTTAAAAGGTTAATGCATCTTTTAGTTTCCTTTCCAATTGCCGAGATATTTCATCTTTAAATTAAATCTGGACCCACTATTTCAGTTGGATAGAAATGATGGTGCATTGTTAGGTCAGGGATAAAGAAAGGAATCTTTTTTGTTCTGATTTCTGTTTTAACAATATATAATAGAGTGGGAGGGATGTAGAGAATAGAGATATAGATGACCTTACTAATTTGGCATTAAAGCATAGTTGATTGAGAATTGTAGTTTCTACTCACATTTTAGCGCCAAGAAGGCGCTGATTATGTATATAGTTGTATAAAGATGGTATCTCCTATTGACAAGAGAGGTTAGATCAAGCAGAGAGCTCCCTCCACCTCTTAACCTCGAAGTTGGGGGCTTCGAGTCGCTAAAGGGACAAAGTGGGGAACACGATTGACTCTCGGGAAGGAGGGTTTGGTGGAGTAGATCTAGTTTACCAGTAAAGAAATTACCGTGTAGGGAAGTAACAAGAAAAAAAGAAAAAAATTACTGTGTAGGGAAGAAACAAGAAAAAAAGGAAACTATCTCTGTCATGTGCAACATTTAGTTTATCCTAAAAATTGAAGCTATGATACAAACATATTTTTAGACTATGCAAAGATCTCATTCATCCTTCAAAGTATAAATGGTTCCTTTCTCTTCATAAGAGCAGCATAATGCATACATGGAATGCCATTCCAAGTTTTCCTGTTGTATGAATTCTGCTGCCCTTCCAGTCGCAAAAAAGATTTCCTCAAGGCATTATGCATTACCTACTTGGGTTCAAAGAGTTTCAAGCATACTCCACAACTCTGTTGCTACAGGCCAATGCAGAAATAAATGGTTGACTTCTTACAGGCTTTCTTTTTCACGCCTGATTTTGAATCTCCTTCTCAACAAATTATCTAGGATAAGATAGGCTTATGTAACAATCCACCCAAAACATGCAATTCTTTGGGGAGCCTTGATTTTCCTTAGCATTTCTGATGGCCAAACATTCCTGTTGTTGCTGGACCAAGTGTATGCAGATTTACCATGCAGAACCCTGTGCTATCCTATGTCCATCTCAGTCACCCATTTCTTTTCCTCTGGTTTACTCGATAGCAATATTATCATAATTTTTTGGGAACTTCTTTCCTAAGTTTTAGACAAAAAGGAGCTGTACATCTAAGCATGTCCTGCGCATTGTGCAAAGTTTTCTCAATATACTAGGTGTTCAGATGTGAGTGATAGGAATTGACTCTATTATTAAGATTTTTAATGACATCTATCATATCAAAGTAGTGGCATGTAAGATCGATGAACTGGAAACCAAGGTGTAGCATGCAGTCAATGAAGGCGGAATGGTTCATGGGAGATCATGGTTCAAATCCCAGCCTAGACAAAAAAAAGTTTGGTGATTTCTTCCCATATGTCCAAGCGTTGTTGGACAGAGTTGCCCCATACTTACGTTGCTGGAAGATAACAGGTACCCGGTGCATTAGTCAAGGTGTTCGGAAATTGGCCTGTACACCATGAAAAATGTAGCAATGCATGCACTTATCAAAAACCAATAAAAGAGAAAAACACATAAAGTTTTTAAAATGCACTCCTTTTTGATTTAGCTGAACAATCCTTTCATGATCCGGCTATAACCTGAAGACATTTTTGATCACATTAATTACTTGATCTTCAAACATCTTTTTATCTTACTTCTCTATCTAGTTGCCTTTCAACATGCTATGAGCTCTCAAAGTTAGAATGCAATTTTTTCCCCCGAGCTGAAGCATCACGTATCTTTGGTAAAGAAGAGATCGAAAAGCAAAACAAGTTGCTTGTGACAATTGCTGTGGGGTATAGAATGGCAAGGAATTATCCTTTTTTATAACAAAAGATTTTCAGTAGCACCATCTTATGGTCAAGTGAAATGTTAATAACTTAACTTTTTATTCAAGTGCAATAGTAGTGTACATGGCTATACATATGGTTTCAGTACAACCTATGTACTGATCTTTTAATATACGCAATATGTTACCATCTCAAAAAAAAAGTTTTACGTGGCTATACTTGCAGATATATGGATAATGCTCATGTAGATTGTGTTGTCCTTAGTTTTTCCATTACCCAGTACTTTGAACACCTTGACTATGGTAGTGCTAATCGTGTTTTGCCATGTGCTGACTCCATGATATTACTTCCTAGGTTTTTGATGTGGAAGTAAACACAAAACAAATGAGGTCATTGATCATCCCAGATCCGAATTTGATCAGGCATCATTTAAGTAATTTATATTCTGCCTTATAAGAGCTGTGCCCTAACTCTCATACAGTCATGACCTTGTTTGACAGTATTTGAGACAGTATTCAAGTGGAATCTGAGAAGGGAGAATTTGTCTTGACTGTGCTCTGGTTATGATCAAACTGTGTGCATTATTGCGTTTCATAGAGTAGCTGGCTGTAGTAAAATTGTTTTCTTTGTCAACTTTTGCCATGAAAGAACTCGTTCCACTATAAGTGCATGTTTTTGTATCTGATTCTTTCATATGCTTTGATTCCAGAAGTTTACAAAATGTTGCTTATTTGTCTCTCTTCTTTGATTAGAACTGATTTCTAAGTTTACCATGAAGGGTGACGTTCACTTTTTATTTTTAAAGGGAAATCGAGATCTGCACATTCTCTGAGACCTACTTCTCCCAAGTCTCCAGTTGCAAGTGCCAGTGCATTTGAAAGTATAGAAGGATCAGATGAGGAAGACAATATGACTGACAATGCTAAACTTGACACTTCGTATCTGCACACCAATGGGAATGTGGTACTGGAATATTCAAACCTCTAATTCCTCCATTTTCCTGAGCTCCCATGCCACCCCCCCCCCCCCCAACACACACACACACAAAAAAAAAAAGGGAAGAAGAAAAAGGAAAGAGGAAAAACGCCATCTTACATTGTGCTTTTTGAAGCGAGTATATTACTTATCTTTGAAAAATATACCTTAAGGGTCATAATGACTGCTAGGACACTTTCACTATCTTCTTCATGAACATAACATTATTCTGATAACTTCTGTAGAATCTTCTAACTATTTGCTAAATTGTTAAACAGTGCCCAGATGTCAATGGGGATCAAATGGCGATGGCTGCACCAAGTATGATTCGCACACACAGTGTATCTGGTGACCTGCACGGTGTTCAACCTGATCCAATAGCTGCAGATATTCTAAGGAAAGAGCCGGAGCAAGAAACATTTGTGCGACTGAAGATATCCCCTGGTGGTAATGCCCTTTTTGTATTCCAGTCCTTGTCATGCTACTGACTGTTCTTAAACCACTATGTTTATTTAAATCTTGGAGACGAGGAAATAGAATTTTGGTATTCAGAGAAAGCAAAATAGCACTGAGCTAAAGCCTAAATTTTGCATTTGCTTGTTTTAGAGTCTTGCTGCTGTGCATCATTTCAACTTGTCATCTGTATTATAAAGCATGTTACAGTTAGTTTATTACTCAGGAGCATCTTTCAAAGGAATTTTTTTTTTTTTTAAATTTCTCTTCTCTCTCCATTTACTTTGAAATTGAAGTATCAATTAGAGAGGTAAAGAGATTAGTTCGGTGCAAACGTGTGCCTAGATTCTGCCTATACCAGGTGAAACAATGCTCATAACTGAACGTGGGAAAAACAAAAATAGAGGGAACTAACTTTTGTTGCCCATGCGACACTTTCCTATAAAAATATAAACAACTTCCATATCAAGCATCATAGTACATATATCGAAGGGCAAGATTAACATTCTTTGACTAATATCTTGTCTCCTCCATTCTATAGTGGCTGATCTAAATTGGCTATTTATTCCCTTCTTGGTTCTCTAAATATACCTTGCACGACCCAATGAAACTGGGATATCATGATGTTCATCTGCATTGTTGTTACATTTTTTTTCTTTTTTATTGGATAAGCTATGTTGACCCTCTGTATAATTGGTTATGAGCTACAAATTAGTGCACAATGTGCTGCCTGAAACTTAATGCACTGGTTTGCCAATTTGGAGTGTTTATGCAGGTATGAGGAGTATCATCTCGCTATGTTTCTTGCTGGAAATATAATCTCTTTGAATCATGCTTCAAATCTTGTATCTTGTTACCCAGGACGTAGAACACCACACACACAACACCCCACCCCCCACACCCCCCCCCCAAAAAAAAAAAAAAAATTAGAAAAAAAGAAAAAAAAAAAGGGAAGGTATACTTCATATATTCTAGCTTTTTCTGATCAGTGAAAAAGTAGTGATTGCTCTTGGATCTGTTAAGGTTCCTGCATCCCTTAAATTTTTGTTCATACTATTTCTAGAGACACCGTCTGCCGATGAAGCGGAGGTCTACCGGAACATACAAGCATGTCTTGAAATGAGACAAAGTTACGTATTCAGGGAGTCTGTTGCTCCTTGGGTGAAGGAAGTAATTTCTGATCCAAGCACCCCGAAGCCAAATCCAAATCCATTTGAATTCACTGCAGAAGGAAAATCTGATGTAAGCACAACCATCTATTTTAATGCTAGAGTTTTGTGGTACATGTGTGCTACTGATTTTATATTTTTTGGAACAAATTTTACGCGTTCTACTACTCACAACTTTTCTGTTAATTAACTTCTTGATTACTTCTGCAGCATTATTTTCAGATGGAAGATGGAGTTGTTCATGTATATGCAAATAAAGATTGTAAGCTTAGAAGCTCTTGCCTGCTTCATGTTTTTTTTTTCTTCTTTTTTTTACCTTTTTAAGTTCTGAAGGCCTATCTAACTCCTGTTTATTTACTCTTAATGTCTGCCACCCCCTTTTCTCCCTCCCCCTTTGCACTTGGACCAGCGAAAGAGAAGCTTTTTCCTGTTGCTGATGCTACGACCTTTTTCACCGACTTTCATCACATCCTTAAAGTAATAGCAGCTGGGAACATCAGAACTTTATGTCACCATCGCCTAGTGCTTCTGGAACAAGTATAAACCTCTATGCTCGCATTTCTTTCAGATTATATGATATGGTAATTTTGTTATGACGCTTATTTTTTATCCAGAAATTCAATCTTCATTTGATGCTTAATGCGGATCGAGAGTTCCTTGCTCAGAAAAGTGCACCTCATCGTGACTTCTACAATGTGAGGAAGGTTGATACACATGTTCATCACTCAGCATGCATGAATCAGAAACATTTGTTAAGATTTATTAAGTCAAAGTTGAGGAAGGAGCCAGATGAGGTAGTTTTCTGTTTGTATTTCTTTGCTGATGTGTGTTTCAGTTCTCCGATTCGTTGGACAGCTAAAGCGTTTTCTTTTCTTCAGGTCGTGATATTTCGCGATGGAACATATATGACCTTAAAGGAAGTCTTTGAGAGCTTGGATTTGACCGGGTAAGGAATAAGTTTCTAGGAGTGGTGCTTGAAAGAGCATGTGAGATGACCTAGCTATTAACATTATTTCTGATGTCATTGTTTTACTTTCTCTTTAAAAAGGTATGATCTCAATGTTGACCTATTAGATGTTCATGCTGACAAGAGCACCTTTCATCGTTTTGACAAATTTAACCTCAAGTACAATCCCTGCGGTCAAAGTAGGCTGAGGGAGATTTTTCTCAAGCAGGATAATCTTATACAAGGTATGCTTTATTTATCATTTAGATGGTCTTTCTAGTTGACCCATCATCATTGTAATCATCTTCTACAAAATCAAGTAGAAGTTGGGATATGGTTTCAATGTTATCAAGCATATATCCTAATCCCTAGGCTGCATGAATTTGGGTTATGGGTCCTAATCCCTAGGTTGCATGAACTTGGGTATGGGTAAGTATCTAAATGTGTATGAGTAAGTTTCTGGCACAGGTATGTTTCATTTTAGCGAATTCAAGTATTTAAGGATGTCAATTAAGTATGCATACACATGTCATACCCATTTAACTAAGGTATTTCAAAGAAAATGAAGAGTTCGTGTGATATTGGGTAACTGTCTAACTGTGTTATTCCAATACGCTAATCGAACTGACTTCTAAGTTTTAAGTTATTTAATAATGTTTTATGGTTTCTGTTGTAGGCCGTTTTCTTGCCGAACTGACTAAGCAAGTATTTTGTGATCTTGCTGCAAGCAAATATCAAGTAAGTTCATTTTTACTTATAACAGATAACTGTTAATTCTCTTTCTTTTTTTTTTCTTTTTTTTTTTTTTTTCCTAATCTGTTCGGAGGTACCTGTAAGCCTTCTGGGTATCTAAAGATATATCCTGTCTGGAGTGATAGCAAAAAAACTACGATGATATTAAAGAGTAAGGGGAGAAAGATCTAGGAACTCTAAATAGTCGTTTGAAGAACAAGTTACATTTACGTACCCGTCACTAAGATTTTTTGAGATTTCACTGGCTTCTCTGGTTACTTAATTATTGCAAAATGCAATCTGAAAGGTCTTTGTGGGCTTGAAGGTGATTATTGTTATGCTTCGGTCCAAATTTTATTGCACAAGTTTGCAGTGCTGACGATATGGTGTTTTTCTTATTGCTATTGAAACATGACAGGAACAACATTGTATCTAAAGGTAGATTTATTTAAAAAGAATGAAAATGATTTCACTTGGTCGAGTCATGTTTGGTCTGTCCATTTCATTTGGCACGTCTTAATCTTTCTCCATTTTGCCGGAGATGGCAGAATACATCATTTGACAGATCTTAATCTTTCTCCATTTTTGCTTTTAGATGGCAGAATACAGGATATCAATATATGGCCGAAAGATGAGCGAATGGGACCAACTTGCAAGCTGGATCGTTAACAATGAACTGTACAGTGAAAATGTTGTCTGGTTGATCCAGGTATGATGTTATATATGCAACTGTTTGTCAGCTGTTAAGTCCTAATAGGTCAACTTCGGCATTTTAGGTTGTCACGTCTTAACTAGCTGTTCCCGAATTAGGGCTGGTACAGCAATTCCCAAAAAACTTTAGGCGAGATATGTACAGCTTAAAAGGAGGTGTGTGATTGTCATGATTTCTTTAAGCTATTGATAGGAGTACTCTTACAATAGGCATTATAGGCTAGAGGTTGAAATTTACATTTTGACTTGGAAAACTGATATTGATGCTACATGTACTTTTTTTGGGAAAGACCAAAGGAGGTCTAAGTTGGTTTTAGAATATAGATGTGAATAAAATCAAATTTTGCAAAGTTGGCTTTGCTCTATTGATTAAAGTCCCTTGTTCAATGAAAAGTTTGCTCTAATTATATCTTATAAATCAATAAGAGATAGTCAAACATACTCTTAATTTTCAATCTTATAAATCTTGGTTCAGTCTGATTATTTTCAAAATAACACAAATTATCTTACTCCAGATCATTTTAATCCTTTCAGTGGATTAGTTTTGTTTCTTTCTTACTTCCTTTTTAATGGTTGACCATTTGGTTTCCGTGTGTATGCATTTTGATGTTGTAATTATTATTCTTAAACTTCCTGCTTTCTTTATCTCCAGCTTCCAAGACTATATAACATATATAAAGAGATGGGGATTGTAACATCATTTCAAAATATCCTAGACAACATCTTTCTGCCCTTGTTTGAGGTTACTGTGGACCCAGATTCACATCCTCACCTGCACATCTTCTTGAAACAGGTATGATTTATTAAACATTTGAATCCACCCTTTTATTGTTTATAAAAAAAAGGAAGGCATCACATGATTGGCCCAAGTTTCGTTGAAAATTGAAGATTTGGTTGTTTCAAGTTTAACCCAGACTTGTGGTGCTGAATACGAATACTAGGAATACTAAAACTGCTTGCTTGCTATCGTGTGTTGGGATGGAGTCGGATATGATCCAAGCTTTGTTCGTATTTCTTATTTACTTTTCTGTTCCCTTCGTTCTGTGATATTGGGACATTCATCTACGTGGCGGATATGAAATCTTGGTTGAGCCTATATATGTGATGAATAAAGTAGATGGCCTAAATATTTATTGAGAAGGAGAAAGATACGTAGCTGTGGGTGGCATGTTTTTTCGATTTCAATCCACTCGTTTTGGATTGTTTACCACAATCATCACTTATATTCTTAATTTTAATATGTTCTTCTTCATACTTCTTGTTCTGTCATCTTAAAGGTTGTTGGATTGGATTTGGTGGATGATGAAAGCAAACCCGAAAGGAGGCCTACCAAACACATGCCTACACCTGCTCAATGGACCAATGTATTCAATCCTGCATACTCATACTACGTGTACTATTGTTATGCGAACCTCTACACCCTGAATAAGGTCCGTAAGTTACTCCATTTCTATCTCCTCCTTTCCCCTTTGGCTCTGCCATCTTAACTTCCTTGTCTGATTGGAAACGCAGGATAGTGTTACAACCTATTTCGTAATGATCTCCAATTGTGGTTGCTTTGGGGAAAGATTGGTAAATGGATAGGTTTAAATGTGAATAGACCAGAATGATATCCTTTGTGCTAGCACAACACATTTGTGAGGTGCTTATAACAAATATTGCTGTTGCTTGAGAAAGACGGTGAAAAGCTCATTTTTGAGGACTTAAAACAAAACGAAGGTTGTTTAGAGTCTAGCAGCAGTCTCTCTTAGCTATCCTTTACTTTGAGATAACATTCTATTTCTTTATGGATTAAAGCTCAATTCTTATAATTACAGTCTTTTTTTTTTTGGTTGTTAAACGAAGTTGGGTGGTTACATATTACTCCCCTCATTAGTAAATCCCATTTACAGAGCTGTAGATTTGTCTACCATAATACTATTCAAAAGGATCTATTTACCACAATAATCTCGTTGATATTTTTGCTTGTACACATTTGATGCGTCGAGTTCTGACCCCTTGCAAAATAACATCTCAGCTACGTGAGTCAAAGGGTATGACGACCATCAAATTCCGGCCACATTCTGGGGAGGTAGTCACTCAGGCTTATTGTAGTGTTCTTTAATTAATGAGTTTCTTTTGCTTGCTGATTAGATGATTTACATCTACAGGCTGGAGATATTGACCACCTTGCAGCAACTTTCTTAACAGCCCATAATATTGCTCATGGTATTAATTTGAGAAAGTCTCCTGTTCTCCAATACCTGTACTACTTGGCCCAGGTAATAAAGAAATTAAAGTGAATCTTTTGTTTAGCCATATGTGTTATCTGGTTATCAATCATGACTTTAATTGTCAGATTGGCTTGGCGATGTCTCCTCTCAGTAACAACTCTTTATTTTTGGACTACCATCGGAATCCTTTTCCCATGTTCTTCTTGAGGGGCCTGAATGTTTCTCTTTCAACTGATGATCCATTGCAAATTCACTTAACAAAAGAAGCCCTCGTTGAGGAATACAGTATAGCTGCTTCAGTGAGTATTCTAGTGTCTTGGCGGAAAGATTTATGATGTCACTTGGTCAAGGGGATTAATAGTTTTTGTCAT
This sequence comes from Nicotiana tabacum, assembly GCF_000715075.1. Lineage (NCBI taxonomy): Eukaryota > Viridiplantae > Streptophyta > Magnoliopsida > Solanales > Solanaceae > Nicotiana > Nicotiana tabacum. Next base: position 28,860,539 of record NC_134081.1, on the reverse strand, counting down.
GCAGGTTTGGAAGTTGAGTGCATGTGATTTATGTGAGATTGCACGTAATTCAGTATACCAGTCAGGCTTCTCCCATGCGCTAAAGGTTTGTGTATCTCCTTGAAAATTTAAATGCTGTTGGCATGGTAATCTGCTCCCAGCTCTCAATATTCATCAAGCTCGTATCTTTTTCCAATTGCTACCAAACTCCACTTTCACCTGGGTTCATTAATCCGTTGATGCGCTGGTTTTCTTTTAAATCCCTGAGTTGCCTTGTGTGAAGTTGCTTAATTTACCTTTCTGTGAGACACAAAAGTAGAAAATTTTGGTAAAGTATGACTGGCTATCTGCGTAGCTATATTCTAAGTCCAGTTAAGTGCGAATTTACCAATTCCAATCCAAAGTTTGTAGATCCCTATGGATGTGTATCTCATGTCTATTTTTATCTTGGCCATATTGGTAGTAGAGTTTTATTAGGGGTTCCTTTCTATTCTTGACGGTAGGTTCAGTGGTTAAATTGTTTAGTTGCATTTCCTGTATTCATTTTCTTTTCTTCTTTCCTTTTTTTTTGGGTTCCATTTTGCTATCCAGGCCTTACTGTCCACCTAAGTTGCATAGGCATTGACATCTCGCTTTGTGGCTTTCAAATTAACAACACTCTATGCATATTTGACTTCTGTATCTTCTATTGCATATCTTACATAAATGGCTGGTGTGCTAATTCTACGGCCGGGTATTTTGATGCTTGTGTTTTGTGGTGTTCTTTTCTGACATATTCCACGTATATACATAGTCCCACTGGATTGGGAAGGAGTACTACATAAGAGGGCCAGATGGAAACGACATTCATAGGACAAATGTGCCTCATATCAGGCTCGAATTCCGCGATATGGTAAGTACTTATATCTAGAGAATATATAATGTTGTCAATTTAGATTAGTTTGGTGGAGTATTGTGTTGATTTCTGCCTGTAAAGACCCTTTCTGGCTTCCATTGGTCCATATTTGCAGGAATTGTTTGTGTCCAGAATCAGTACTTCTTTTTGAATATTTTCTTTGGTTTCATTTGACTAGAATTTTCCGTCTTGTGGCATTGACTGAAGAATAGTGATCTCCGTTACTGTTTTTTGTCTCGTTATCGTTGAAATTTTAAAACAAAATTTTCATATATGTTGCACTGAATTTGATTGACATGAATTTTGGGTTTCTTTTAGTAGTCGAACCCTGTATTTGACCTATAGAATTCATTGTTCCTAGATATGGAGGGAGGAGATGCAACAGGTTTATCTGGGCAAGGCTGTATTTCCTGCATTCGTTGACCCATGATCTGCAATGCTAATGCATTATCACGGGCTCTGGGTATCGATTCACAGTATCTGGAGGTAAGGAAACAATTTGAAGTCCTAGTTATCTCCATTAGTCACGACTTGGAAGTATCGAATTAAGCAGTTTGCCTGTGCAGAGTTGCCCTTCCGGTAACTCAAGAAGCTTCTCCACCATGAGATATCTGGATTTTGGAAGCTGAGAGGGAGAAATTTTGGTATATGCTAAGACCTTATTAGCCAATGATGTTAAAGACCGTTGGATATATATACTTGATAGTTCAGGAAGCTACTGGAGCTTAGAGCCTATAGCACAACCGGCAAGGCAGTCCGTCCACTATCCGAATAGTAAACAACAGCCCGTGAATAAGGAGTTATATATATCATGTGTGTCGTAGGTTACAAACTTCAGATACATCGCAAGATGGAATTCTGAATGTTCCATGGTTTTGTTGTATCATATTTGACATCTTGGCTAAATAAAGAGTGTTTCCGCCCAATTTTATTTTCTTTTTCCCCTATGGGTGAAGAGGTGCTAGGTGGAGTTGGGTTTTGATTCGTTAATGCACCACATATATACGCATATGTATTTGCTAGTTGTTGGATACGTGCAACGCACGTGTATCCCATACTAATCATTACAAATGTATTAGAATATATGGGTGATGAGTCACAAAATTTTGAGGAAAAAATGCAAGTTCAAACCGATAAACGTTAAGCCTATTCGACTGATGTTTCATTGTCATTGCAAAGCACAAACATACTGAATATTGCTTTCAAAAAATTGTGAAAGAATATCCTTCATTTTGTGGTTCGTGAATATTGACTTTTGGGGGGAAAAAATCCTTTAATAGTACTTCTTTGTACTTTTGTTTATAATGTAATGTTTATTTATAGGTTCATTGTGGGCAAATTTATATGTATATGTTCAAAACAATAAAAGCAAAAAAGAAACCACAAAATAGAATTTAGACAAAAAAACACTTAAAATTGCATAAAATAAAATTCATCTAATTGTACATGCTTGGAGCCGCGTGGTCGAAAAACACTATTTGCTCTTTGGAGTGGTCTTTTGTACTCAAATCCATTAGGATTTAGGAAAAAGGACAATTATTCAGCCTCATCGAATGAACTATAAATTTGCGATGGCTATGGAAAAAATAGGTATATATTGTATATAGAAGGCCGGAAAGGTGAAGCCTTAATTTATCGGCTATAAGGAGGTGAAGAGGTAAAATTTCATTTATTGGATCATTATGAGTATCACTTGCTTTTAATTTGAAAAATGGGAAGAATGACAAGATTTATGGGAAGATGTATTATATTCTGGCCAAGAAGAGAAAAAGGAATATGAGAGTGAAACATGATCAACAAACATGCATGTTAATGGAAAATGAAACGTCTGGGAACATGTTAATGGAAAATGAAACGTCTGGGAAATAAAAACAAATAAGTGAATTTTTTTTGTAACTGATGTGAATACAAAAACATATCTATTTATTAAGCTTTTATTGTTTATTACAATAGACACAATGTACGACGATCCATATTGGTCATTACATATAGTCTTAAGCGATGATTAAACTAAAGATTTTGTGGTTGACTGAAATTGTTCGTCTGCTAAAATGAAACGAATTGAATCTTTCTAAAATAAAGGAACTTCGGTGTTTCCTTTATGGAATTAGCAAAATAAGATCAACATTCATCACTTTCAGCAATTTACATACTTTGTGAGTCTTTTAACTGCATGAGAAAACTTAGTGGCATTTGTGCCACGCTAGATTCTTCTTTGCCGTCTTCTACTCGTAGAGCCTAGTATTAACAAGACAACAATGGATGTTGCAATCTTGCACATGTAAGTAGTGACAGTAGCTAGAAATCTTCTAAACACTAAAATGCATATGAACGGTTTTTTCCAACCAAAAGAGAATAGAATTCCTAGGAATTGGCGGAAGAATATCGAATGATCATGCAATACAAACAAAATAAAGACAACTCTATAGATTCTTATGGAGGCATAAAACAATGACTTAATTTTGTTGTTTACTCACCGACAAGAATCGATGCGGAAAAATCGGGCAGCACTGAAGCATACCTGTAACTAAAGCACCATCCAAATATATGACGAAACGGTGAGGAAAGTAGCAACTCTAATTATCTTGAAATTTGACAAAGTTAGAAGCTTTTTAAGGAGCATACAACATTCTCTTCTTGTTGTATAAGAAAGGAGGGCAACTAGCAAATTTCCCTCTGATAGGTTACAACTACCTTGCTTTATGTTTTGATGATCTAACAAACTTACTGTCAAGAACCAGATAAGGAACCAGTTACATATCCTCAAGACCTTAAGATCGAAAGCTTCCAGCTTGGAATATGCTTCAACTCTTCAGCGTTAGAGGAACAATAGAGGGAACAGATAACTATCGTTTTCCGAGGAAACAGTATAAGTCAACTGCCCCAGCTGTAAAGTTGCTGCATGCACAGGCTACAGTGCAGAATCAGTGCAGCAATTAACTTTATGGGGAGTGTCTTTTACCTACCTTGCTTACATCATCTTAGTGATGTCACAAATGTATTATCAACATCAAGGAAGGTAAAACAAATCACTTGTTCACTTAGAGAAATCATTGAAGCTCTCACGCGGTCATTGATTATCAAGCAATCAACTCTCAAGTGCATCAAGAACAAAGAACAACACTACTACGGACCGGTTCCCCATAACAAGTCATTGTATGTCCTTAGTTGAGTTGTAACTTTGTAATAGTTCTTAAATTGTATTTCCTACTTAGCTTGTTCAGAAGTATTCTGTAGAAAACCCTTTCTAAACCTTAAACCTTTGTGTTTGAGTCTTAGCTAGAGTTAGTCGAGTTATAAAGTCTTTGTAATAGAGTTATTACAAAGTGGCTTGTAATAGAGTATTACAAGTTAGTGAGGGATTAAGAGGTTAATTCCTAGGTTGCATAGGTTATAATCTAAAAGTTGCTCAGTAGTGAAGTTAAAATCCTTTAAGGGTAGGTCGTGGTTTTTAATCCCGTTGAGCTGGGAATTTTCCACGTAAAATTTCTCTTGTCATCTACTTACTGTAGTGTGCGTGTGTTCTAGTGGAACTGATAGAGAATCTGGTTCTCTATAGAGTTTGGTAGACCCTTATATTCTATCAATTGGTATCAGAGCAGGTTCTTTCTATCAGGTTAATACCTAGAAAGGATCCTCATGGCTGCTCCTCCAAACTTCGAAGAAAGCCAGTCTACTTACAGACCACCTAGGTTCGATGGACAGTATTACGGATGGTGGAAAACTAGGATGCACGACTTCATCATGGCTGAAGACTCTGAGCTATGGGATTTCATATGTGACGGACCCTTTGTTCCCACCAAGAATCTTGGCGACCCAGTTGTTGCCATTCCCAAGACGAGGAAGGTATTCAATGACGCTGATCAAAAGGCCATAGAAAAGAAATTTCGTGCAAATAAAATTCTTATTTGTGGCATTGATCCTGATGAATATAACAGGATATCGACATGCCAATCAACAAAAGAAATATGGGAGGCTCTTTAGACAACTCACGAAGGAACAACACAGGTTAAGCAATCCAAGATCGACATGCTCACAATTGAATACGAGCTCTTCAGGATGAAATATGATGAAAATATCCAAGATATGCACACTCGCTTCACCTCCATCATTAATGAGCTTCACTCTCTTGGTGAAACCATTCCACGAAACAAGCTTGTCAGGAAAATCCTTAGTGTTCTGCCCAGTTCTTGGGAAAGCAAAGTGAATGCCATTACAGAGGCAAATGACTTGCAGACACTGACCATAGATGAACTTGTTGGAAATCTGAAAACATATGAAATGAAGAAGAAGAAGGACAATGAAAGAAGAGAACCCAAAAGGGAGAAGAACCTGGTCCTCAAGACAGACAATAATGATTCAAGTGGTGAGGATGGTGATATGGCTTACTTTACAAGAAGATTTCAGAAGATGGTTCGCAAGAATGGAGGCATTCCAAAAAAGGGAAACTCTAGCAAGGCAAAAAATTACGACCTCTGTCATAAATGTGGCAAGCCAGGACACTTCATCAAGGAGTGCCCTCTCTTAAAGCAAGATCAGTACAAAAACAACTTTGACAAAGAGCCAAGAGGAACCCGGCTCCTGATAAACGCTTCAAGAAAAAGAATGCCGCTGACAATGTTGTAAAGCAAGCTCTTGCTGCATGGGGAGACTCTTCCAGCGAATCTGAAGAAGAAAATGATCACGGTGATAGTTTAATGATGGCAGTGGAAAGTGAAACAACTGAGTATGACTCAATCTTTGCCTTGATGGCTCAGTGTGATGATGAGAAGATGGCGACGATGATGAGGTAAATTTTCTGGATGTTCAGAGAAATCTGAAATCTTGTTCTCCCAAAAAACTCATGTCTTTAGCAAACGTGTTAATTGATGCTTATCACAGTCTTATAAATGATAAAGATGCTTTAAATATGGATTTAGGAGAAGCATAACAAACCAGAGATGACCTAGTAATCGTTGTTGTTGATTTAAAGGAAACAATTGAGAACCTGACGAAAGAGAAGGATGCCTTAGATTAAAAAATTGCAAATATAGAACATGAAAGAGATGATCTAATGGTCGCTGTGGTAGACCTAAAAGAGACCTTTGAGCGTGTAAGAAAGGAAAAAGAAGTCTTAGCTGAGAGAGTTGCTAACATTGAGCATGAGAAAGATGACCTATTAGTGGTGGTAGTGGACTTGAAGGAGACAATTGGAGAACCTAAAATAGAGAGTAGGACTGAAAATTCTCAAAAGGGAAAGGAAGTTGCAAGCGAGGCACACATTAAGCTTGAAAGTGAGTTAAATTCAGTGAAGTCTAGTCTGTGTGTTGAGCTTGAGAAAAACAAACAGCTTCATGAAGAACTAGGAAGAGTGAAGAGTGATCTTAAAAAATTACTCAGGTGGACCTGGTCCTCTGATGCTATCACTGCCATGTACACCAACAATGGGAGAAACAGGCAGGGGATTGGGTTCCAAAGGGAAAAGATTCCCTACAACCATCATAGCAAGTATGTTACTGTACCTGATAATTGGCTTTGCACTCACTGTGGCAACATTGGGCACTTTAAAGAAAACTGTAAGGCCAGATTTTAGTCACAACAGAAAAACAAAGTTTTCGCTGAAAAAGTAACTACTGGTAGAGAACCTGGTCCCTTATATAAAAAAATGCATGATGCCTGCTTGGATCAGAAGATCCCTTATTCACCCCTTTCCTCATTACAAGGGATCCAAACTCGTTTGGGTTCCTAAGTCTAACTCCTAATTTTCTTGTGCAAGGAACAATGAAAGGAAGCAGCCTACAATGGTACATAGATAGTGGCTGCTCAAAGAACATGACTGGAAGTACAAATGATTTCCTTTCACTTAAAGCCCTGCAAAGAGGGAGTGTATCCTTTGGAAATGGCAATAAAGGATACATTGTGGGAGTTGGAAGGATTGGGAAGTCTCTCTCACACTCAATCGAAAATGTGTACTACGTGAACGGGTTGAAGTAAAGCTTGCTAAGTGTTCCCCAGATCTGTGACAAAGGGAACAAGGTGGAATTTGTGTCAAAAATATGTACAGTCACAAACATAGTGACTGGTGAGGTGGTGCTAGTAGCAAAAAGATACAAAAATATCTATGTTGCTGATTTTGAGTCTCTGCAGAATGGTGATCTAAACTGTCTAAGTGCTATTGATGATGATGCTGAATTATGGCATAGGAGGCTGGGTCATGTAAGATTCACGTTGCTGAACAAATTGGTCAGGAAGGACCTGGTTCGTGGTCTGCCCAAGTTAAGTTTCAAGGATCACAAGGTGTGTGATGCATGTGTAAAAGGCAAGCAAGTCAGATCCTTATTCAAGCCAAAAAGGGAAGTCAGTACCTCAAAGTCAATTGATCTTCTTCACATGGATCTATGTAGACCCATGAGGGTGGCAAGCAGGGGAGGAAAGAAATATATCTTCGTTATAGTTGACGATTACTCCAGATTCACCTGGACTTTGTTTCTCAGAACCAAGGATGAAACCTTTGAAGTGTTTATTGCGTTCGTCAAAAGGATTCAAGTGAAGATGGGTAATAATGTAGTTTGCATCATGTCTGATCATGGGACAGAGTTCGACAATGCCAAATTTGATGAGTTCTGTATTGAAAATAGTATCACTCACAATTTTTTGGCTCCAAGAACACCTCAAGAAAATGGTGTTGTGGAGAGGAAAAATATAACTCTTGAAGACATGGTAAGGACAATGTTGATTGACAGTAGGATCGCAAAGAATTTCTGGGCTGAAGCTGTCAATACTGCTTGCTACTTGGTGAACATGTGCATGATCAGGTCCCTTCTGAACAAGACTCTATATGAGCTGCTGAAATGAAGGAAGCCTAAGCTGACACATCTAAGGACTTTTGGGTGTAAATATTTTGTCCTCAACAATGGAAAGGAAGATCTTGAAAAATTCGATGCGAAAAGTGATGAAGGAATCTTTTTGGGATACTCATCCCAAAGCAAAGCTTACAAAGTATACAACAAAAGGACTCAATGTGTTGAAGAGAGTATATATGTGATCTTTGATGAATCTCACCTCTCCTGTGAGAAGGACATGCGTGTTGACCAAGATGGAGAACCTTTATTTGTTTTAGGTGAAGTTATTGACATGGCAAACGGAAAGGAAGACATGATGAGTCATGTCAAGGAATCCAGTAAAGATGATGCAAATACATCTTCATCAATTGGAGAGGAACCTGGTCCCACGATCACAACAACTGAAGCTGAAAATAGAGTTGCTGATGCAGTCCAAGGTACTCCACTTGCTGAAGTAAGAAGCGGCCAAGAACCTCAGTCAGATACACCTGGGTCCTCTACAAATGAGATTCAGGCACCAAACTGGAAGCACAAAAGCTCACATCATCTTGACAACATAATCACCCCTCTTGACTCAGGTGTTCAAACCAGATCAAAAGCCATAAATTCACTTGCCTGTCGCGCCCCACTTCTCGCGAAATCAGGTTTCGACATGTGACAACTCTTTTAAGGAAGTATTAAAATAGGAGAGTCGCCACCTAACAGTTTAAGGTGCGTTAGGGCACCTATTTGCATATGACTCGGGTTAAACTAGTTTGCATCACCAAAGATCGGGTAAGGGCTCAAAATTACCTCGAAGAGAATGTGTTAGGCATTCTTCGAGGTCCACAACAGTGGGTCCCGGCCGAACTTGAATTATATGAATTAATCAGATAAACAAAGACAGAGAAAAATAAGAAATTTGGAAAATTTATTAAAAGACTTTGAGTAAATACGAACACTTGATTCAAAGATAAACAAGAATAAGATTGGGGGGGGGGGGGTCCTAAGTTTTTTAGCCTAAAGGATCACCCCGTACAACATAAATAATACTTCGTAACTCCCTCGAGATGTGGTGTTTCTCGTATTATTCAGCGGGCACAAACTATCATCTCCTGCTACCCGATTACTATCTTTAAGTTATTACCTAAAGCGCATTAGTTGATTCTAAATCGTGCCTTATGCGTGCACTACCCATCCCATACCTATGGTCCAGGAGGCATTTGGACCTCTATTTTGGGTGGTTCTAGACATGACTTAGGATGCTCAGAAAATGTTAAAACTAGGCGACAATTCAAAATAGATAGGACTGCAATTAAATACAATTAATGGCTCAAGTTAGCCTCCTTGATTAGACAACAAAGGCACGCAGACAGATTTCTATGTAGGGTATTAGGCAGTTTCAGAATTGAGGGAGATTGAAGTCGTTAAGCTCTATAGACATGGCTTATAGATGATCTGATTCAGATACGCAAGCTATTTTAGACCTATGATTACTAAATTACCACTTGCGAATACCTGCTGCTGCTAAGTCGCTTATTACAAATTATAAGTTAATAGACCTATAGGCATTATCTCTAAATGGTTTGCACAGATAGTGAAACTTATTGGAAATGCTCAAAATTACCTATGCTTCCTAATAATTGCGTGGATGAGCAATGAAACAACATTTGAAAAGCGAGCAGTGATGTCTTATAGGCATGATTTCTAGAGATTGACGATCAGAACTGATTTTATACCTTTAGCTCTTCTAGGCATGCTGTCTAGATGAACGAAGCGAATTAATTAGTTAAAATCCTATAGGTATGGTATCTAATGAACATGGTGCGGATTAAAGAACAGTTGTTAGCAATTATTTCCTATAGGCATGCTATCTAGCAACACATAGCAGTAGACATGGGAATAAATAGAGCACTCATGCTTTGACAGTACACCAGTTATGTGAGTGTGTGATTGCCCTAATAACATGATCTCTAATAGTGCACAAAGAGATTTAAATATAACAGGCCGGAAAGCAAATGTATCACACAAAATCCTATGAGCATGCTTTCTACCCTTTTCATGCAGGTATTAGGAGATACCACTTTTCCAATTTCACTATTACCCCAATTGTTATTACAGAATTATTACAGACCCAATAACGAATAAATTACAAAGTGGTACAAGTAATAACAATAGGCCCAAGATAGGCCCAAAGAGATACCCAGCACTTCCAGGCCTTCAACTAAGCTCTTTCTCCACCTTTTAGCATACACGGATCTCAATATAACCCAGAAACCATAGGGGAACTCAAACCAAACCAAACACCCATGGTTTGATCATAGGATCCAGAAACCAATAATTCACACAAATCAATTTGCATATTCAACAGACAGAAAGAGGGACAGAGCTGAATAGTAAAGAAAGTGACCAAAGAACCTCAGGACCTAGTGTGTCAGAGTTCACAAGGGTCTCAAAATGAACCCCGAGCAGTGCTCACACTAGGGAGGTTAATAGAGAAAGCTTTAGTGGCCTTGGCTTTCAGCCGACCAAGAATTATAGGTTCAGAATAGGGTAAATAACCAATGAGAATGAAAAATAATGATCAACTGGTAAAATTTGAAGAAGTGCATTTGCATTTTTAGAAACAGGCATTGTAGAGGTAATCACACAATGAGCATATCAGCAAAGAGGATAAACAAACTTAAAAGACAGGTTGATATCACAAGTCCACACATAGCATATTGGGACAGAGGACATTTGTGGGAAGCAAGGGGGAATTATGACTTCTGGGATTGCAAACTAATAAGCAAAGGTGCATTGGGCTAGTAAGACAAACAATAGAACATTAACCTAACAGGTTCAAAGCTAAGGGTAAAACTATGCTGCACACCAGAAGTTAAACAGACCAACTCATAGCAACAAGGCAAAACAGAGTCAAATGTCATGAGGGAAACTTAAGTTGGGAAGCTATTCTAAAAGGTTCCAACTAGTTGCTAGGGAGTGTAGAGTTAGGCAGGGTAAGGATATATGAAGTGATAAAATGATCATAGGAGCAAATCATAGCTAGAATGAGGGTTTTAACATGGATTGGTGCATATCACAGATACAAATCAATCACTATAGAAATTCAGGACAAGGCAGGAAACAAACTGATGTCATATAACCAATGTAGACACTGAAAGTACCAATATATTAAGCTAAACGACTTCAAACAGTCTAAATTGTTTCCAGTTAAACATAAACACATTTTAGAACTGGCAGTTTAGGCATAAGAAGATACTAGAGAGGTTCATATCATAAACATATTCGATACTAGTAGGGTTGCACATAGAGATAGTCTAGAAACACATTGGGTTATGAAATTTCAGAGATGTGAATATGCAAATCTTGAACACAAGAGAATGAATATTGCAAAGGCTAAAAAACTCACCAGTTACTGATTGACAAGTAGACAAAACAAGCAAGAACAGACTCCACAACACTTTGAACGTAAACAGAACAAGATAACCCAGGACCTTAGATGCGTCAAGTTCCCAAGGGCTTCGAGGAACCCAGGGCAATGCTCGCACCCAAGGAAGGTAAAAAAAATAGGAATTCCGGTGGCCTTGGCTTTCAGCCGGCCAAGAGCCAGAGTAGAACAAGAGAATAAGCGAACAACAGAGTGAAGATCTTTAGCTTTTTAGTGGGAAATTTGTGATTCGAAGTCTGTCCATAAGGGAATGGGGGAGGGGTTTATATAGTAGTGAAAACAATCGAGCAATAATCAAGAAAACAGAGTAATTTAAGCAACAAACAAGGAAAATAAACATGCAAATCAATCTGAAAATTAATTTAAGAGAGAAATCTGTAAACCCTAGTTTTTAGAAAAAGTGTAAATCAACAGAATCTAACAAAAAATCGGACTCACATAGTAGCATAGAACGTATATAGACAGAATAACGTTCAAAATCAAAGATTTGAACCACTTTGGTTCGATTTTGGAAGAGATTTGCTTGCCATATTTAGGCAAGCACTTAGGTAATACCATAAGAGAAAAACCAGTAACCAAAGGGGGTCAGATATGGCAAGAAGTGGCAGTCGAATCCCATATTTAGTGGGATTAGGAGAAGGATTTAGGGGGCGGGGGTTTAGGGTTCTTCAGAGAGAGAAGGGGAGGTTGAGAGAGTGTGAGGGTGGAGGGTTAAGGGATAATAGGTTAGGGTTTGGGGGTTGGGTTAATTAAAAGGGAAGGGTGAATAAGGGCCATTGATCTTGAGAGATCAACGACCAAGATTAAAAGTTGGATCAGGCGGGTCATGGAGATGGGGCACCGACCGGGTTTTAGATTAGTGGGTCATTTGGTTTGGGATGGGGTATTTGGGCTAGATGTTTGAGGGTTTTGGACCTTTTATTTGGTCCGAAATTGGTTTAAAAATGGACTGTTATTTAAATACCCAATATTTATAAAAATAATAATTTATAAAAGTAATTAATAAATAAAAAAATATTATTTTTGCATTAAAATGATGGGAAATAATAACTTAACATTAATATAAAAAGTTATTTTGGCACAAGTAATGTAATTATACATGAATATAGGCTATTATTGCAAAAATGTGCAATTAGCCTAAAAATGCAAATGCAATTATAGAAAAATGAAGTAGAATATTAGAAAACATACATGTTTGTGTAAACAATAAGTTTGGATGATTAAATCATCATAAAAATAATTTGAAGGGTAATTATTGGATATATATGTAATAAAATGCATCAAGAAATTAATTTAGAGCTTCTAAACATTATGGAAAATTATGAAAATTGCTTGTATAGGTTTATAAACTAAATGATGATGCAAATATGCTATTTTGAAAGTATATATACATTTTTAAAAAAATATGAGGGAAAAATTAGGTATCAACAGCTGCCCCTCTTTACCCGGGAATGATGAAAGAATTGTCGGGTAAAGAAATGATGACCGATTTTGACCGAATGGGATGATTTGAAAAATAGAGGTTGAACTCTAGTTTCTGAGTTGCCTACATATCCCTGGTATTACGGAAATCAGGCCGCGTGTAGTTCTGGATCCAGCGGTGAACTGAGCCGATGGAGCTGTTGCAGGAATGGTCGTATGCTTCGGAAAGTGTTCCTTTAGGTAGGATAATACCAGATGAGTTTATATGAGGTTGTGAATGGATGTATCTCAGAACAGTTATGGATGAGTATTTGAACGGTTATCAAGTGGAAGCGGGTAACAGACGGTGGTTGGCTGCATTTGAGGTAATTTCAGGATGTGAGCACCAAACAGAAATCGAAGCAAAGATCGCTCCCGTTTAAAAGAACGGTTACCTCCTGGATTACCTGCAAAAATTAAACGCAATGCATGCAAGTATATGTGGGATTATTGCGAGAATTTAAACATAATGCAAATTTCCTTTGGACCATGAAAGTTGTCTTTGGATGACGAGGATGATGTCCTTAGTCCATGATTTCCTGGGCCATGAATCGCGTGATAAGGGATTCGCAGGCCATGAAATGATGTTCTCGGGCCATGAAAATGGTACCTCTGAACTATGACGCCTTTGAATAATGATGTGCAATATTGAGAGATCCTCAGGCCATGACATATTGTCTTCCGGCTATGAGGATGATGCCTTCGTACTAAGACGCCTTTGGAATAAATGGCGATGTTTTAGCCCATGAGATGCAAAGACATGATGCTGGGTCATATACGAAGCGATACAAGACAGATCTTAGTCTTGTGTAAGATTGGGGCAAAGCTTAGCCCCGGGAAAGTAGAAAGTGGTGCTAGATTTCAAGTAGCATAGCATTTGGTATTATGAAAGGAAAGACAGAGTTTAGACTTGTGCAATTAGGGAGGCAATGCTTAGCCTCATGCAAGAAAAGGAGACAGGGCTTAGTCTCATGCAATGGAAGGCAATGCTTAGCCTTATGCAATTAGGGAGGCAATGTTTAGCCTCATGCAAGAAAAGGAGACAGGGCTTAGTCTCATGCAATGGAAGGCAATGCTAAGCCTTATGCAATTAGGGAGGCAATGCTTAGCCTCATGCAAGAAAAGGAGACATGGCTTAGTCTCATGCAATGGAAGGCAATGCTAAGCCTTATGCAATTAGGGAGGCAATGCTAACTCATGCAAGAAAAGGAGATAGGGTTTAGTCTCATGCAATGGAAGGCAATGCTTAGCCTTATGCAATTAGGAAGGCAATGCTTAGCCTCATGCATGAAAAAGAGACATGGCTTAGTCTCATGCAATGGAAGGCAATGCTTAGCCTTATGCAATTGAGGAGGCAGGGCTTAGCCTCATGCAAAATAGGAGACAATGCTTAGTCTCATGCAAAGAAAGGCAATGCTTAGCCTTATGCAATTAGGGAGGCAATGCTTAGCCTCATGCAAGAAAAGGAGACAGGGCTTAGTCTCATGCAATGGAAGGCAATTCTTAGCCTTATGCAATTAGGGAGGCAATGCTTAGCCTCATGCAAGAAAAGGAGACATGGCTTAGTCTCATGCAATGGAAGGCAATGCTTAGCCTTATGAAATTAGGGAGGCAATGCTTAGCCATATGAAAGAAAATGAGACATGGCCTAGTCTCATGTAATGGAAGGCAATGCTTAGCCTTATGCAATTGAGGAGGCAGGGCTTAGCCTCATGCAAAATAGTAGACAATGCTTAGTCTCATGCAATGGAAGACAATGCTTAGGCTTATGCAATTATGGAGGTAATGCTTAGCCTCATGCAAAATAGGAGACAATGCTTAGTCTCATGCAAAGAAAGGCAATGCTTAGCCTTATGCAAAGAAAAGACAATGAGTGATAACAGAGTATTTCTTAGCTGGAAACGCATTTGCGTTTGGCAATCTTGTCGTTACGAAGATAACGATTTTGATGTGTGTGCGTATTCCTTATTCCTGTATCCAAAGAAAAATCGTGAGTTTTGTGGGGAATGTTGGTTCGTGCTTTCACCTTCTTGCTTTGCTCTTGCTTTTGCTTCGAGATCCTGTTTGATTTATCCTGGGTAGCATCTAGCTGTTTATAAAATAAAGTTTTCGAGAAAAACATGCGTGCATTTGATGAATATAGTCAATAGTAGTATGCAATATCAAGTAAGTTAGATGAACCAATGACTGTGACACTTTTAGATACATTGCGACTTCCTTGCATTTAAAATTTTGAGGGTCCTCCTCAAAATTCTGCCCCAGTTCAATAAACGATTCTTTGACCGTTCTACACGTGACGAAGTTGGCTGGACTTGCTCCGAAATTTTGAGGGTCCTCCTCAAAATTCTGCCCAGTTTCTGATGATGGTGAAAATGAAAATTTTATTGAGTTGTGACTGAACCCACAGGCTGCCTATGTATCCCCTCTTAAATGGGAATCAGGTCAAGCATAGTTCAGTTATATCAGATGAAGAAATGCAAATAATCTAAACATAGTATCTCTTGATTGCGTCTGAGTTGATAGGTTTTGGCCAAACTTCTCCGTCCATCTCTGCGAGTATGAGTGCTCCTCCTGTTAGTACTCTGTGAACCATGTAGGGCCCTTGCCAATTGGGTGAAAATTTTCCGTTGGCTTCATCATGATGCGGGAAGATCCGTTTCAGCACCAGCTGCCCCGGTGTGAATTGTCTAGGCTTGACCTTTTTGTTGAAAGCTCTGGACATTCTGTTCTAGTAAAGTTGACCGTGACATACTGCGTTCATTCTTTTCCTGTCAATGAGAGCCAGTTGCTCATAACGACTTCGTATCCATTCTGCATCACTAAGTTCAACCTCTTGTATGATTCTTAAAGAAGGAATTTCTACTTTGGCGGGAATGACGGCTTCAGTGCCATAGACTAGCAAATAAGGAGTTGCCCCAGTTGATGTGCGAACCGTGGTACGATATCCAAGTAGGGCAAATGGTAACTTCTCGTGCCATTGTTTGTGATTATCTACCATCTTCCTTAATATCTTCTTAATGTTCTTATTGGCGGCTTCCACAGCTCCATTCATTTGTGGCATGTATGCTGTGAGATTCTTATGCTTGATCTTGAAGGTTTCACACATGGATTTCATCAAATCACTATTAAGGTTGGCGGCGTTGTCGGTGATGATTGATTCCGGTGCCCCGAATCGACAGACAATACGATCCCTAACGAAATCTGTGACGACCTTTTTAGTTACAACCTTGTAAGATGCGACTTTAACCCATTTTGTGAAATAATCTATGGCCACTAGAATGAACCTATGCCCATTTAAAGCGGCGGGTTCGATTGGACCGATGACATCCATCCCCAAAGTGGAAAAAGGCCAAGGTGCACTTGTTGCATTGAGTTCATTGGGTGACGCTCGTATCATATCTGCATGTATTTGGCACTGATGATACCTTTTAACATACCTGATATAGTCCATTTCCATAGCCATCCAAAAATATCCTATTCTTAATATCTTCTTGGCTAAAACGAAACCGTTCATGTGTGGTCCGCAAGCTCCGGCATGTATCTCTTTGAGCAGTTTGGAAGCTTCCTTGGCATCAACACACCGTAATAATCCTAGGTCTGGAGTCCTTCTGTACAAAAATTTTCCACTTTGGAAGAAATGGTTAGACAATCTTCGGAGTGTGCATTTTTTAGTATGATTTGTGTGCTCCAGGTACTCTCTTTTTGCCAAGTATTTTTTGATGTCATGAAACCATGGATTCCCATCAGTTTCTTCTTCAATATGAGCACAATAAGCTGGCTGATTATGGATTCCTACTGGAATAGGATCGATGAAATTCTTGTCTGGGTGTTGTATCATGGAAGATAGAGTGGCCAACGCATCTGCGAACTCATTCTGGATTCTCGGAACATGTTTGAACTCTATTTTTGTGAACCTCTTCATCAACTCTTGTACGTAGTACAAATATGGAAATATTTTGGTATTCTTTGTAGCCCATTCTCCTAGAACCTGATGTACCAAAAGGTCTGAATCTCCAATTACCAATAATTCCTGAACGTTCATGTCAATGGCCAACTTGAGCCCCAAGATGCAAGCCTCGTATTCTGCCATATTATTGGTACACAGAAATCAAAGTTTGCTGATACTGGATAGTGTTGACCTGTTTCTGATACTAAAACTGCTCCAATTCTTACTCCTTTGAAGTTTGCAGCTCCATCGAAGAACAATCTCCAACCGTCTCCTACGAATGATACCTCTTCATCGGGAAAATACGTTTCCAGTGGTTCGTATTCTCCACCCACAGGATTTTCTGCCAGATGATTTGCCAACGCTTGCCCCTTGACCACCTTTTGGGTTACCTAAATGATGTCGAACTCACTCAGTAGTATCTACCATTTTGCCAACTTTCCCGTAGGCATGGGTTTCTGGAAGATATATTTTAACGGATCCATTCTTGATATGAGATACGTGGTATAGGCACAGAAGTAGTGCCTCAACTTCTGAGCTATCCATGTCAAAGCGCAGCAGGTGCGCTCTAGCAAAGAATACCATGCTTTATAGGGTGTGAACTTCTTACTTAGATAGTATATGGCATGTTCCTTTCTTCTCGTCTCGTCGTGCTGTCCAAAGACACAGCCGAAAGCCCCATCCAGTACAGATAAATAGAGTAGCAGAGGTCTCCCAGGTTCTGGTGGGACCAGAACAGGTGGTTTGGATAAATATTCCTTGATCTTTTCAAAGGCTTTCTGGCATTCTTTAGTCCAACTTGTTGCAGCGTCTTTCTTTAACATTTTGAAAATCGGTTCACAAATCACAGTTGATTGTGCTATGAAACGGCTGATGTAATTGAGACGCCCCAAGAAACTCATCACATCTTTCTTGTTCTTTGGAGGTGGCAAATCTTGGATAGCCTTGACCTTTGACGGGTCTAGTTTAATTCCTCGACGGCTGACGATGAACTTTAGCAGCTTAGCGGGGACCCCGAAGGCATACTTTGCGGGGTTCAGTTTCAGGTTGTAGCTTCGAAGTCGATCAAAGAATTTCCTCAAATATGCTATATGATATGTGCTTATTTTGTATTTGATGATGACGTCATCCACGTACACCTCTATCTCCTTGTGTATCATGTCGTGGAAAATGGTTGTCATGGCCCTCATATAAGTGGCTCCGGCATTCTTTAGGCCAAACGACATCATTTTGTAGCAATACACTCCCCATGGTGTAATAAAGGCTATCTTTTCGGCATCCTCTTCATCCATCCAGATCTGATGATATCCCGTGAAGCAATCCACAAAGGTTGGAGTTCATGCTTGGCACAGTTGTCGATCAGTATGTGTATATTGGGCAACGGAAAATCATCTTTGGGACTTGCTCTGTTTAAGTCCCGATAGTCGACACACACTCTGACCTTCTCATCTTTCTTTAGAACTGGCACAATGTTAGCCAACCAGGTCGGATATTCAACCACTTTGAGAACCTTGTCTTTGATCTGCTTGGTGACTTCCTCCTTTATTTTCAGACTCATATCTGGCTTGAATTTTCTGAGCTTCTTCTTTACAGGCGGACACATAGGGTTGGTAGGTAGTTTATGAGCCACTATGGACGTGCTCAAACTGGTCATATCATCATAGGACCATATAAAGAAATCCTCATACTCCTTTAAGAACCGGACGTACTCTGCCTTCTCTGATGGTGATAGGTGAATGCTTACACGTGTTTCCTTGACTGTTTCAGAGTATCCCAAATTAATTATTTGGGTCTTATCTAAATTGGACTTAGGCTTGTTTTCAAAGTTTTTCACTTCTATGATAATTTCCTCGGGTATTATATCCTCCTCCAGATCCTCTGAATCATTATCCTTATGTTGCGTTGTCTCATTACATGTCACAGTCGTAAGTTCATCGGGATAGGTAATAATAATGTTGTAGAGAAAAATGTAAAGAATAATAATAAATACTAAAAATAACAATGCATTAGATAAATCTTGAAAACGTCAAACAAGTACGGCTCAATGACCCGGGCAATTATTTCAAACAAAATATGCTTATAACAAAATACTGAAAATGTCTTAGATGCTCATAAAATTGCTTTTAAAATAAATGATGCTAATTGCCAGGCTACCCAGGAACTCGACGGGCCCTTGATGGTGCAGCAGTCCAGTTCTTGAGAATAGCTCCCTTCTCTATGGTCTGAATAATGAGGCCTTTCTCCTCCTCCTCAACTATCGCATTGCAATCCATGTCTTCATCATCCAGAAACAGATTCCTTATACTAGCTAGAACTTCATCTTCTTCAGACTCCCACATCATGTCAGCTTGATGAAATGACTGGCTCAAATGTGGTACTGGTTGCTCTAGAGGGTAGTAAGGACCACGCCATGGTGGCGACCAATTCTGATACTCGTGCCAGGTGTATTCATACCCAAGCCCAAAAGTTGTGTTGCAACTCTTTAGCTGTATCGTTTTGGTGATCCCCTGGAGATTCTTACCGAGACCTTTGCTAGGTTCATACCCTGTCCATGCCAATATGCCTTCTATCTTACTGCTCCACCATTTGTCCTTTTCAATTGCATTGACGTGCTCGATGCGATGGTATGTTTTTGCCCCCCCAACTTCCTGCTATTCTCAATGACTAAAATAGTTTGATTGGTGTAAATGGGATTACTCCCGTCCCCATGGATGATCACTTCCTGATGGTTTCGCTCAAACTTCATGACCTGATGTAGAGCAAAAGATACGGCTCCAGCGGCGTGTATCCAAGGTCGTCCCAACAATAGGTTGTAGGTAGCAGATATGTCCAACACTTAAAACTCAACATCAAACCAGGTTGGGCTCATCTGTAGGCTGAGGTTGGTCTCCCCAATTGTGGCCCTTTGAGACCCATCAAATGCTTTCACATTCATACTTCCTGCTCGTATCTTGTGCAGACCTTTACCCAACCTTTTTAAAGTAGTTAGTGGACAGATGTTGAGACTCGAACCCCCATCTATCAGGACTCTTGCAATGAACTTGTCTTCAAACTGCACTGTGATATGCAGTGCCCTGTTGTGACTTAATCCTTCTGGTGGCAGCTCGTCTTCATGAAAAGTGATCTTGTGGCTTTCCAATACTTGCCCTACCATGTTGTCCATCTCTCCACTGGTGATGTTGTTGGGTACATAGGCTTAGTTTAACACCTTCATCAGGGGATTCCTATGTGCCTCGGAGTTTTGTAGCAGTGATAAAATGGATATTTGAGCAGGGGTTTTGTTCAGATGATCAACCACAGAATATTCCCTTGCTTGCAACTTTCTCCAAAGGTCATCCGGGCCAGTCTCAATGACAGGTGATTTAGATGCAGTTTCTTTGCTCGTTCCTCCTAAATGCTCGGGGTGTATAAACCCCACCAGTTCTGGTTATGCCTTGAACTGCACCTATTTCTTCTATTTTTGCTTTTCCTTTTCTTCTTGCTTCCGCAACATAATCCCGTGGTATAGCATTAGACTTATAAGATGGCGTTGGTGCTACCATCACGGTGAACGGCATTGTTACTTCAACCTCAAACGGAGTTGGTGTAACTGCCTCAACTTTAATTGGTGCCTGAGTCTATACCATGATAGGTCTGAGAGTGATTGGAGATGTTTCAGAATTATCCCCTTCCCGAATGAGTCCAATTGACCCCTATGAGTCCCATTCTTCATCGGTCTCTATCACGTTTACTCCTCCACCCCTGTGACCTGGGAGAGGATTGTTACGGACATTGGGTGCAACCTCTTTTGCCTGTATGACTTTGGTATCAATTAATGTATGAATCTTATCCTTCAAAGTACGACACTCATCAATAGTATGACCTTTCATGCCTGAGTGATAGGCACATGTCTTGTTTGTATTAATCCACTGGGAAGAGTTTTCCATAGAAACAGCGCGAATGTGAGTGATATAACCGGCAACCTTCAATCTCTCGTACAACTGGTCTATAGGTTCAGCAATTGAGGTGTATTATCTGGGTGGTCTGCGGTCGAAATTTGGTCTAGGTTTTTGGTAGTTTTGGCGGGCTGGTGGTGAGTGGTAGTATGCGGGTTGGGTGTTATAGGTATGGTAAGTGGTGGAAGGTTGTTGGTATCTGGGAAGTGAAGGCTGATATGTGAGTGGAGGTGTTCGGTATGTGAGAAGAGACTTCGGACCTTGGGCTACCATTACTGCACCTACTTCTTTCTTCTTGGAGATACCTCCTGACTGAGGGGCCTTATTTGTGTCTTGGAGTGCTTCAAAATTTGTCACCATTCCGCTTTTGATCCCTTCTTCTATTCTTTCTCCCAACTTGATGATATCAGAAAATTTATGGTTTTCAATAACCATCAATCTTTCGTAGTATTGCGGATCCTGAGCTCTGACGAAGAACTTATTCATCTGTTCTTCTTCCAGCGCTGGCCTTACTTTTGCAGCTTCAGACCTCCACCGAGTAGCATACTCGCAGAAAGTTTTTGTTGGCTTCTTCTTGAGATTTTGAATGTAGAAAATGTCTGGTGCGTTTTCTGTGTTAAACCTGAACCGATCCATGAAATCTGATGCCATGCTCACCCAATTAACCCATTTCTTTGGGTTCTGACTGATGTACCAATATAGGGCATCTCCGGTGAGGCTTCTCATGAACAGCTTCATGCAGATTCTTTCATCCCTGCCAACTCCTACAAGCTTGTCACAATATGTTCTCAAATGCACCTTCGGATCACCAGTTCCATCGAATATTTCGAACTTAGGAGGTTTGTAACCCTATGACAGTTCTGCATCTGGCTGAATACACAAATCTTCATAATTCAAACCCTCAATGCCTTTGCCCCCTTCGACACTTTGAACCCTGCCAGTAAGTTTCTTGAGTTCCTCTACTATGTACTTGATGAGCAGGTCCTTCTCGACGGATTCGGGTATGTATAGGGTCTGTTGTGGGGTGTGGGGTAAGGTTTCCACATACATAGGATTGCTTTGGTGGACTCCGGGAATCTGGGCATAATGGTGGTCATTGGTTGAATTTTACGGGTCGGGAGTAGGCTGTGGTGCATTCTGAGGGGTATGGTATGTGGTTGTTTGTGGGTATTGAGTTGGGTGGTGATGGTGTTATTGGGGAGTAGGTATCGGTGGAGGGTTGTGGTTCTAAGAAGGTGTGGCGTATTTATGTGGTGCGGGAGGATTCGGTGGTGGGTTTTGATTCTGCGTGTTTTCGGGAGGTGTCGGGTTTTGGGCGTTTGTGTTTTATTGGTTGATATCAGGGACGTTTAGGGTGAGGGAAAGGTTTGCCAAGTTCCGGACCTTCTCAAGTTCCCCTTGTAGTTTCAATATTTTCTATTCCAGACGTAGGACCAATTCGTTATGTGCTGGAGTATTCCGACCGTCCTAGGTTTGAACGTTCTCTGCATTGCCCTTTCTGATACCGCATAAATCATCCATTTTTTCTTTCCCTTTGCTTTTGCCTTTAGGATCACTTGGTAGAGGAGGAGGTGGAGGACCTCTAGATCTAGTATGATATGTGGATGATGCCAGTATGCACAAACCAACCTTTGGAGAATGCGAATAAACAAAGAAAAGAAAACAAAAAGGTAACCAAGTCAGTAAGGGATATTGAAAGAATGCTTGCAATATTAAACATGTGTTGCAGAATTAGTAAATAAATTCGCGTCCTAATTTGGGGGACCTCGTTGTGCCCGAGTTAGGCCTAAGCGACACATAGACTTGGAGAAAATTGATGCCAATAATTGTGTCATTTCATTAATGCAAAAATGGATCAAATCCTTACTAAAACAACAATAATAAGACAGTCACTAATGGCATTTGCCCTATTACATTCGAAATCTAAAACTAAGCTAAAAAGCAGTAAAGAACATAATTCCCTAATCTATTTGGCCCCGGAGGGACCTTCTCCATGCTTGGCCCTCTTGGATCCATCAATCAAGTTCCCTAGGTCGCGCATGTCCAATAGTAGGTAAGCCCTTGCTAGGTTCCCTCCCTCACTGCCTTCCTTATTCTGACAATCTGAGAGCCTCTTCCTCATCTTCCCTTCGAGTTCCATTAACCCTTGCTCCAAATATTCCAATCATTCTGTTGATTTAGTAGTAATTTCTTTCCATTCGCTGATAGCTTCCATATCCATTTTGTGCTGTTCCAAATGTCTAGCTTCAGACTCGAAAACCCTCTTGCGCAGCACCCTGTACTTGACTTGTGCTTCAGCAGCGTCATCGATAACCCTATTTTCTAGATTAATCCCTGGTTTGACATCTCCCGCTATATCATCGACCAACCACGACGGGTAGAAGTATACATGGCTGGTATGGTACCTGTCTTGCTCGATAGTGTCTTTCTCTACAACGACCTTTTGATTCCACATATGCTGCACCTCAAACTTGAATGGAATGATATTCTCTTTAAAGTCTGCTTTATACTGGACCATGTTGGAAACCCGAGGTATAACCTGCTTTCTTCCCGCTTGCCTCATTACTCTTATAGGAGCATAAGGATAGATTCCTCTTAACCCGATCAACATTAAATGAGTGGTTTCTCTTGACCTGATGATGAACTCGCTGCTAGTGAACCATTCGAACATCCAATGTTTCCTTTCATTAGTCAAATTGCTGAAGAAACGCACCCAGCTCACAGTATTTCTAGGTTGCGCGAACCTATCTGGGATAAATGTCATTCTTTTTGGATGATGGTAGGCTATGTAGTCATTCAATAGTCGTCGTAGAAGTTCCTGATGATATTTACCTCTTTGAAAATGTTCTAATAACCAAACCTGTAGCAACAGATTATAGCCCTCGAAATGCCCATACCACTGCTTGCATCGATCTAGATCTCGGTACATTTCGGCCATGATCATGGGGATGATAGTGTAAGTTTTTCCTTCAATTCCTTCCATTAGAGTCCTAGCGACCATGGCTAAAAGAGTGTGGATCCTCCCCCCTTTCATTGGAAATATCAGCAACCCCAAGAAACAGACAATGAACACAAAAACTCGGTGGTGTGTCCAGCCCAAAAAAGTAATGGCAAGTTCATCACGGTGAAGGCGATATAACTTGCTATGTCCATAAGTTTATAAAGGAATTCAAATGGTATGTATGACTCCTTCAGACAAAGTAATTCATCATTCTTCTTGAAACCCATCATTTTCAAAAAACTACGGGGAGTGCGATTTTCTGGTACTAATAAACCCGGACTATCCTATGGCAGCCTAGCAAAGCCTCCTATTTCCTCTAAGAGAGGGTCATCTCTATATTACCAAAGCGAAATACAACTCTTTTCTCATCCCAAAACATAGTGACAACCTCAATCAATGCGTTATTTGACCGGATATCCAATAAGGAAGGTAAATTTCTGAGGACCCTTTTCACATGATTCTGGTCACTAGGTGAGAGGTTCTTCCACCAATTAAGCAGCAAAGGTGGGATGTTTTGAACCATACCGAAACTGGGAACTTCGTGCCTCATTTTCTGCAAAACAAATAGAGTTAGCCCCTTCCCCTCCGGGTCTGACTATTTACACATTAATGATCAACGTATCAGTATGTTTTCTTCAAGTAATGCACATAACGTGATGA
Organism: Nicotiana tabacum; assembly: GCF_000715075.1. NCBI lineage: Eukaryota > Viridiplantae > Streptophyta > Magnoliopsida > Solanales > Solanaceae > Nicotiana > Nicotiana tabacum. Next base: position 28,836,411 of record NC_134081.1, on the reverse strand, counting down.
TGTCCATTGAGATTATGGAAATCCCGCCGGACTTTGGACAAGGGTTATCTTAGTGGATTATAACATGGACAACGTCCTAATCCGTACTAAGTTTGACATGATGTATGCACAATTGATATTAGAGTGAGGTTTCTAGAAGGGTCTAGACTGGTACCTTCAAGTGGACAACTTGAGAGGGAAAGGCACGGAACCGTCAACTGCACCGTTGATCGACTAGTTTTACCGCAAATAAGCCTTTCTAAATTAAAAGGGTAATTTTGGGAAGAGTGTGAACACTCATCAAGTGCCGCTATGGTATTAGTTGGGCACGAGTGGAATATGATGTGGAGCATGCTTTATGCAAAGATAATAACACATTGCCAAGTATTTGCATGATAAATATGTGAAAGCAATAAGCGCAGTATTAAGATAAAACATAAAGGACGTAAAATAAAGACAAAAGAAGAAGTTAGTTCGTGGAACATAGGGAATATAATAAAGTGAGCAAGGGAGTAGGGGTGGGAGAGACATGATATAGCTAATAAATAGCAGTTAGAGCAACTAAGGGCGGATATTGAAAGGGATGTGCATGTTATAATAAATTTAAGCACATAAAGATGAAGAAGGGAAGGGGCGTACATGTTATAACAGTTTTAGACAAGTAAAGGTGAACGGGAAAGGAATGTACGTGTTATAACAAATATAACAAATAAAGATGGAAAAGGAATGTGCGTTTATAACAGAGAAAACTAATCCTTATAAGCCAAGTTCATTATGGTAAGAGCCTAAGTGTATTTCCCCAGCAGAGTCGCCATGCTGTTGCGTCCCATTTCTCGCAAAAATCGGGTTTCGACATGTGACAACTCTTTTAAGGAAGTATTAAAATAGGAGAGTCGTCACCTAACGGTTTAAGGTGAGTTAGGGCACCTATTTGCATATGACTCGGGTTAAACTAGTTTGCATCACCAAAGATCGGGTAAGGGCTCGAAATTACCTCGAATAGAATGTGTTAGGCATTCTTCTGGGTCCACAATTGTGGGTCCCGGCCAAACTTGAATTATATGAATTAATCAGATAAACGAAGACAGAGAAAAACAAGAATTTGGGAAATTTATTAAAAGACTTTGAGTAAATACGAACACTTGATTCAAAGATAAACAAGAATAAGATGGAGGGGGGAGGGGTCCTAAGTTTTTTAGCCTAAAGGATCACCCTGTGCAACATAAATAATACTTCGTAACTCCCTCGAGATGGGGTGTTACTTGTATTATTCACCGGGCACAGACTATCATCTCCTGCTACCCGATTACTATCTTTAAGTTATTACCTAAAGCGTACTAGTTGATTCTAAATCGTGCCTTATGCATGCACTACCCGTCCCATACCTATGGTCCACGAGGCATTTGGACCTCTATTTTGGGTGGTTCTAGACTTGACTTAGGCTGCTCAAAAAATGTTAAAACTAGGTGACAGTTCAAAACAGATAGGACTGCAATTAAATATAATTGAAGGCTCAAGTTAGCCTCCGCAATTAGACAATAAAGGCACGCATACAGATGTCTATGTAGGGTATTAGGCAGTTTCAGAATTGAGGGAGATTGAAGTCATTAATCCCTATAGACATGGCTTCTAGATGATCTAATTCAGATACGCATGCTATTTTAGACCTATGATTTCTAAATTACCAGTTGTGAATACCTGCTGCTGCTAAGTCGCTTAGTACAGATTATAAGTTAATAGACCTATAGGCATGATCTCTAAATGGTTTGCACAGATAGTGAAACTTATTAGAAATCCTCAAAATTACCTATGCTTCCTAATAATTGCGTGGATGAGCAATGAAATAGCATTTGAAAAGTGAGCAGTGATATCTTATAGGCATGATTTCAAGAGATTGACGATCAGAACTGATTTTATACCTTTGGCTCTTATAGGCATGCTGTCTAGATGAACGAAGCAAATTAATTAGTTAAAATCCTATAGGCATGGTGTCTAATGAACATGGTGCGGATTAAAGAACAATTGTTAGCAATTATTTCCTATAGGCATGCTATCTAGCAACACATAGCAGTAGACATGGGAATAAATATAGCACTCATGCTTTGACAGTACACCAGTTATGTGAGTGTGTGATTGCCCTAATAACATGATCTCTAATAGTGCACAAAGAGATTTAAATATAACATGCCGGAAAGCAAATGTATCACACAAAATCCTATGAGCATACTTTCTACCCTTTTCATGCAGGTATTAGGAGATACCACTTTTCCAATTTCACTATTACCCCAATTGTTATTACAGAATTATTACAGACCCAATAACGAATAAATTACAAAGTGGTACAAGTAATAACAATAGGCCTATGACAGGCCCAAAGAGATACCCAGCACTGTCAGGCTTTCAGCTAAGCTCTTTCTCCACCTTTTAGCACACACGGATCTCAATATAACCCTGAAACCATAGGGGAACTCAAACCAAACCAAACACCCATGGTTTGATCATAGGATCCAGAAACCAATCACTCACACAAATCAATTTGCATATTCAACAGACAGAAAGAGTGACAAAGCTGAGTAGTAAAGAAAGTGACCAAAAAACCTCAGGTCCTAGTGTATCAGAGTTCACAAGGGTCTCAAAATGGACCCCGAGCAGTGCTCACACTAGGGAGGTTAATAGAGAAAGCTTTAGTGGCCTTGGCTTTTAGCCAACCATGAATTATAGGTTCAGAATAGGGTAAATAACCAATGAGAATGAAAAATAGTGATCAACTGGTAGAATTTGAAGAAGTGTATTTGCATTTTTAGAACACAGGCATTGCAGAGGTGATCACACAATGAACATATCAGCAAAAAAGGTAAACAAACTTAAAAGACAGGTTGATATCATAAGTCCACACTTAGCATATTGGGGAAGAGGACATTTGTACGAAGTGATAAAATGATCATACGAGCAAATCATAGCTAGAATGAAGGTTTTAACATGGATTGGTGCATATCACAGATACAAATCAATCACTATAGAAATTCAGGACAAGGCAGGAAACAAACTGATGTCATATAACCAATGTAGACACTGAAAGTACCAATATATTAAGCTAAACGACTTCAAACAGTCTAAATTGTTTCAGTTAAACATAAACACATTTTAGAACTGGCAGTTTAGGCATAAGAAGATACTAGAGAGGTTCATATCATAAACATATTCGATACTAGTAGGGTTGCACATAGAGATAGTCTAGAAACATATTGGGTTATGATATTTTAGAGATGTGAATATGGAAACCATGAACACAAGAGAATGAATATTGCAAAGGCTAAAGAACTCACCAGGGACTGATTGACAAGTAGACAAAACAAGCAAGAAGAGACTCCACAATACTTTGAACGTAAACACAACAGTATAACCCAGGACCTTAGATGCGTTAAGTTCCCAAGGGCTTCGAGGAACCTAAGGCAATGCTCGCACCCAAGGAAGGTCGAAAAATAGGAATTCCGGTGGCCTTGGCTTTGAGCCGGCCAAGAGCCAGAGTAGAACAAGAGAATAAACGAATAACAGAGTTAAGATCTTTAGCTTTTTAGTGGAAATTTTGTGATTCGAAGTCTGCCCATAAGGGAATTAGTAGTGAAACAAATCGAGCAATAATCAAGAAAACAGAGTAAATTAAGCAATAAACAAGGAAAATAAACATGCAAATCAATTTGAAAATTAATTTAAGAGAGAGATCTGCAAACCCTAGTTTTTAGGAAAAGTGTAAATCAACAGAATCTAAACAAAAAATCGGACTCACATAGTAGCATAGAACTTATATAGATAGAATAGCGTTCAAAATCAGAGATTTGAACCATTTTGGTTCGATTTCGGAAGAAATTTGCTTGACATGTTTAGGCAAGCACTTAGGTAATACCATAAGAGAAAAACCACTACCAAAAGGGGGTCAGATATGGCAAGAAATGGTAGTCGAATCCCATATTTAGTGGGATTAGGAGAAGGATTTAGGGGGCGGTGGTTTAGGGTTCTTCATAGAGAGAAGGGGAGGTTGAGAGAGTGTGAGGGCTGCGGGTTAGGGGATAATAGGTTAGGGTTTGGGGTTGGGTTAATTAAAAGGGAAGAGTGAATAAGGGCCGTTGATCTTGAGAGATCAACGGCCAAGATTAAAAGTTGGACCAGGCGGGTCATGGAGATGGGGCACCGACCGGATTTTAGATTAGTGGGTCATTTGATTTGGGATGGGGTATTTGGGCTAGATGTTTGAGGGTTTTGGACCTTTTATTTGGTCCGAAATTGGTTTAAAAATGGACTGTTATTTAAATACCCAATATTTATAAAAAATAATAATTTATAAAAGTAATTAATAAATAAAAAAATATTATTTTTGCATTAAAATGATGGGAAATAATAACTTAACATTAATATAAAAAGTTATTTTGGCACAAGTAATGTAATTATACATGAATATAGGCTATTATTGCAAAAATATGCAATTAGCCTAAAAATACAAATGCAATTATAGAAAAATAAAGTAGAATATTAGAAAACATACATGTTGGTGTAAACAATAAGTTTGGATGATTAAATCATCATAAAAATAATTTGAAGGGTAATTATTGGATATATATGTAATAAAATGCATCAAGAAATTAATTTAGAGCTTCTAAACATTATGAAAAATTATGAAAATTGCTTGTATAGGTTTATAAACTAAATGATGATGCAAATATGCTATTTTGAAAGTATATATACATTTTTAAAAAAATATGAGGGAAAAATTAGGTATCAACAGCTGCCCCTCTTTACCCGGGAATGATGAAAGAATTGTCGGGTAAAGAAATGATGACCGATTTTGACCGAATGGGATGATTTGAAAAATAGAGGTTGAACTCTAGTTTCTGAGTTGCCTACATATCCCTGGTATTACGGGAATCAGGCCGCGTGTAGTTCTGGATCCAGCGGTGAACTGAGCCGATGGAGCTGTTGCAAGAATGGTCGTATGCTTCGGAAAGTGTTCCTTTAGGTAGGATAATACCATATGAGTTTATATCAGGTTGTGAATGGATGTATCTTAGAACGGTTATGGATGAGCATTTGAATGGTTATCAAGTGGAAGCGGGTAACAGACGGTGGTTGGCTGCATTTGAGGTAATTTCAGGATGTGAGCACCAAACGGAAATCGAAGCGAAGATTGCTACCGTTTAAAAGAACGGTTACCTCCTGGATTACCTGCAAAACTTAAACGCAATGCATGCAAGTATATATGGGATTATTGTGAGAATTTAATCATGATGCAAATTCCTTCTAGACTATGAAAGTTGTCTTTGGACGACGAGGATGATGTCACAGATACAAATCAATCACTATAGATTGAGGGTTTTAACATGGATTGGTGCATATCACAGATACAAATCAATCACTATAGAAATCCAGGACAAGGCAGAAAACAAACTGATGTCATATAACCAATGTAGACACTGAAAGTACCAATATATTAAGCTAAACGACTTCAAACAGTCTAAATTGTTCCAGTTAAACATAAACACATTTTAGAACTGCCAGTTTAAGCATAAGAAGATACTAGAGAGGTTCATATCATAAACATATTCGATACTAGCAGGGTTGCACATAGAGATAGTCTAGAAACACATTGGGTTATGATATTTTAGAGATGTGAATATGCAAATCATGAACACAAGAGAATGAATATTGCAAAGGCTAAAGAACTCACCAGTTACTAATAGACAAGTAGACAAAACAAGCAAGAACACACTCCACAACACTTTGAATGTAAACACAACAGTATAACCCAGGACCTTAGATGCGTCAAGTTCCCAAGGGCTTCGAGGAACCTAAGGCAATGCTCACACCCAAGGAAGGTCGAAAAATAGGAATTCCGGTGGCCTTGGCTTTCAGCTGCCCAAGAGCCAGAGTAGAACAAGAGAATAAGCGAACAACAGAGTGAAGATCTTTAGCTTTTTAGTGGGAATTTTGTGATTCGAAGTCTGCCCAGAAGGGAATGGGGGATGGGTTTATATAGTAGTGAAACAAATCGAGCAATAATCAAGGAAACAGAGTAAATTAAGCAAAAATAAGGAAAATAAACATGCAAATCAATCTGAAAATCAATTTAAGAGAGAAATCTGTAAACCCTAGTTTTTAGGGAAAGTGTAAATCAACAGAATCTAAACAAAAAATCGGACTCACATAGTAGCATAAAATGTATATAGACAGAATAGCGTTCAAAATCAGAGATTTGAACCATTTTGGTTCGATTTCGGAAGAGATTTGCTTGCCATGTTTAGGTAAGCACTTAGGTAATACCATAAGAGAAAAATCACTACCAAAAGGGGGTCAAATATGGCAAGAAATGGTAGTCGAATCCTATATTTAGTGGGATTAGGAGAAGGATTTAGGGAAAGGGGTGGCGGTTTAGGGTTCTTCAGAGAGAGAAGGGGAGGTTGAGAGAGTGTGAGGGCGGCGGGTTAGGGGATAATAGGTTAGGATTTGGGGGTTGGGTTAATTAAAAGGGAAGAGTGAATAAGGGCCGTTGATCTTGAGAGATCAACGGCCAAGATTAAAAGTTAGAACGGGCGGGTCATGGAGATGGGGCACCAACCGGGTTTTGGATTAGTGGGTCATTTGGTTTGGGTTGGGGTATTTGGGCTAGATGTTTGAGGGTTTTGGGCCATTTATTTGGTCCAGAATTGGTTTTAAAATGGGTTGTTGTTTAAATACCCAATATTTATCAAAAACATAATTTATAAAAGTAATTAATAAATAATAAAAAATATTATTTGTGCACTAAAATGATGGGAAATAATAACTTAACATTAATTTAAAAAGTTATTTTGGCATAAGTAATGTAATTATACATGAATATAGGCTATTATTGTAAAAATGTGCAATTAGCCTAAAAATGCAAATGCAATTATAGAAAAATAAAGTAGAATATTATAAAACATACATGTTGGTGTAAATAATAAGTTTGGATGATTAAATAATCATAAAAATAATTTGAAGGGTAATTATTGGATATTTATGTAATAAAATACAACAAGAAATTAATTTAGAGCTTCTAAAAATTATGAAAAATTATGAAAATTGCTTGTATGGGTTTGTAAACTAAATGATGATGCAAATATGCTATTTGGAAAGTACAGATACATTTTTTTTAAAATATGAGAGAAAATTGGGTATCAACATTGCCTTTTCAGCCTTCTTTCTCAAATAGAGCCCGAAAACATCAAAGAAGCGTTGAAAGATGCAGACTGGATCACAGCCATGCAAAAGGAGTTGCATCAATTTGAAAGAAACAAGGTATGACACCTGGTCCCTCGACCTGTAGATCGAACTATTATAGGAACCAGGTGGGTATTTAGGTACAAACTTGATGAGTTTGGAAATACAACAAGAAACAAGGCAAGGCGTATAGTTCAAGGCTACAATCAGGAAGAAGGGATCGATTATGATGAAACGTTTGCTCCAGTTGCCCGAATGGAAGCCATTAGAATTTTAATTGCCTTTGCATCTCATATGGAGTTCACACTGTTCCAAATGGATGTCAAAAGTGCATTTCTAAATGGCTATCTAAAAGAAGAAGTCTATGTCAAGCAGCCTCCTGGTTTAGAGAGTCACGAGCATCCTGAGCCTGTGTTCAAACTGGACAAGGCATTGTACGGGCTAAAGCACGCTCCCCGGGCTTGGTATGAAAGGTTGTCAAAATTCTTTCTAGAAAATGAATTTACAAGAGGAAAAATTGACAACACTCATTTTCTGAAGAAAGAGGGAGGAACCTGCTCATTGTTCAGGTATATGTTGATGATATTATCTTTGGAGCCACAACTGACTCTCTTTGTGAACAATTTGCAAAACTCATGGGGAGTGAGTTCGAGATGAGTATGATGGGCGAATTAAATTTCTTTGTAGGATTTCAAGTGAAGCAATCTCAGAAGGGAACATTGATAAGTCAGCAAAAGTACATCAAGGAATTGTTGAAAAGGTTTGACATGAAAGCATCAAAAGTCATCGACACCCCTATTGCCACAGCTACCCGTCTAGACATGGATGAACCTGGTTCCCCTGTAAATCATACCATGTATAGAGGGATCATAGAGTCACTCTTGTATCTTACTGCAAGCAGACCAGACATTGTGTTCAGCGTGGGCCTTTGTGCAAGGTTTCAATCCAATCCAAAGGAATCTCATCTGAAGGCTGCCAAGAGAATATTAAGATATCTCAAAGGAACGCAGGACTTGGTTCTCTATTATCCCTCAGGTGACACCTTTGATATTATTGGGTATGCTGACGCTGATTATGCAGGATATCTGGTGGACAGGAAAAGCATGTCTGGAATGGCACATTTCCTGGGTTCTTGCCTAATCTCGTGGGGTACAAGGAAGCAAAACTCAGTGGCACTCTCAACTGCAGAGGCAGAATATGTAGTAGCTGCTTCTTGTTGTGCTCAATTGTTGTGGATCAAGCAGCAGCTGGAAGACTTTAGAGTATTCTCAGATTGTGTGCCTCTCCTATGCGACAATACAAGTGCACTCAATATGGCCAAAAATCCAGTCCAACATAAGAGAACCAAGCACATTGATGTGCGTCATCACTTCCTCAGAGACAATGTTGAAAAGGGGCTCATTTGCATGAAATTTTGCAGCACAGAAGATCAGATTGCACACATATTTACCAAGGCCTTGAGTAGAAAACATTTTGAAAGAAATCGTCTGGCACTGGGATTGATAAAGCCCAACTGAGAACCTAGTCCCTCGATGATTGGCTATGAAAGACATGTTCAGGTAAAATTAGCTAAAAAGTATTTTCTGGCAAAGTCTACCTCATCTCTATACCGTTACAGGTAGACACGCATGATGATTACAGAGCAAATAGGCAGTTGATGCAGTATGCGTTGGTAATAAGGGCAAAGCCTACAGATGCAAGATTAGTCAGGGAACATGGTTCCCCTGACACAGGTTAGTAGTTTCTCTGTTCTCTCATGCATAATTTTGAACGGTTAAAATAAGTGCCACATCATTAGTGCATCAGTTTCTTTTTCCTGTGTCTTGTGAACCCAAACGTCTCACCCGATAATTATCGACCTGACTCCCAAAACTGCCGCCCTTTCTTAATCGGTCCCTCATCCATCATAAATTCATCTATCACTGTCACAACTCCTCCCATCAAACTTCAAAACCCCATTCTTCTGCCTCTCTTCAAATTGCCAAATCCCTTCTCTTCTTCTTACCATGGCTGAAAATCAAACAACCTCGAGTGTTCCAAGTGACATCCCTATTGAGTCCTCACCTGTTGACACACCCATATTAGACTCCTCACCCCACACCACTGCAAACCAAAACCCTAAGACAGCGTCACCCCCATATTCCGTCTTCTCTCCTACCCACTCGAGTTCTGGTTCTCATAGGAGTAGAAAAATCTCGACTCCCAAAAGATTTGTAGCCCATAGCCCTTCTCCTACTTCGTCAGAAAAAGGGGATGAACAGAGTACTGCTGACAAAGAAGAAAATCGGGCAATTTCAAGCTCTCCTATGAAAAAAGGGTCAAAGGTAGATCCAACTGATAGTTCCAAGAAGTTTGACTCAACAAAGACTGCTCCTGATTTTATGTCCACAGGTAACACTCCTTTCTCTACTGCGTTTTCCATTGATGTACAAGAAAATGAGGCAATAGAGAACATGTTGTCCATAGCTCATGAAGGGGTTGTTATAGAAGGAGGTGATGATGGTTTTGGGACTCAGGGAGAAGAGTCTAAGACTGTGAAAGAGGATAGAGAGCTTGTGCCTGTTGAACAATCGGCACATGACAATACCACTGGGGTACCAAATGAGGGACTTGATTCCTCCCAGGAGGATCTAACTCAGGGTTCCTCTCAAGAGCCCCAAGTCAGTGTTGACCCTGTTCCCTCTCCTCATTTTGATGCTGAGCCTTTGTGTGTGGTGATGCCTGAGGAAAGATCTATGTCCAGAGAAGAAAAAGGTGTTAGTGAAGAGGATTCTGATGATATACCAATTGCTAGCTTGACTAGGCGTAGACCAATGGTTGCTCAAGAGTCCACTCCTAAGCGACCTACTACAAGGTTGCAAAGGAAGGAGGCTCTTGAGTCTGCGCTTAAGAACATCCACGCTAAGTCAAGGAGAAGAAAATTAGTGAAAGATGGGAAAGTTGTGAGCGAGAAGACAATGCTAGTTGTGAATGTGGATGATGAAATAGAAGAGGGGCCTGGTTCCTTGACTAGAAAGCGCTCACAGAAGTATGGTCTCCCCAAGCCTAAAAGGGGATCTTCTGTGTCTGCTGAAAGTATAAACAAGTCTGATGATATTGTTGCTAGTAAAAATGCGGTGAAAGAATCTGGTGATAAGTTGGTAGAAGAGTCTGCTGCCAGGGTGATGGAAGAATTGGGTTAAAAGTCTGTGAAGTCTGATGAAAAGGGAAAGAATGTTTGCAAGTCTGCTAAGAGAAGAACTGATACGGATGAGGAACCTGGTTCCTCAAAGAAGGCCAGAATGGGTGATCCAAGGAGTGCTGGGAAAGAGAGGTTAAGAAGTCAAAAGGTGCTATGGGTCGCACATTTGCCCCTGATATCTTGGAGGAGGCTGGTATGAGACAGCTGGTTGAGATCTGTGAGTTCCAACAGTGGACACATTTGTTCACGAATGATGCTCCAATGGTATATGAAGAGGAAGTTCAAAGTTTATACGCTTACCTTTTTAAAGTTGAAGATGATCACATCTGTGTGTTGGTGAATGAAGTTGATATGATAATGAACTCTGCCTTGTTGGGGTCCATTTTTGGTGTGCCTGCTGAAGGGCCGTCTAGTGTTCATGGATCCTGTTCTCAAAATTTCAGAAATGCCATATTAAAGGACAGAATAGTTCAGCAGGGGGAACGGGTTTAGAAGAAGGCCCTCCTTTATGTATATCAATTGTTGTTTAAGATGGTGAATAAGGTATTGCTGCCTCGAGCTGAGAGCAGATCTATTACCTCTCGTGCAGACCTGTTCCTCATGGAAGCACTGGACAACTTCACTACCATCAATCTGTCTGGGATTATGATAGAGCACATGAACAAAGTGGCAGACTTTAAAGATGGTCATCATGGGCTGCCGTATGGGTTCCTTCTCACCAAGGTCTTTAAGCACTTAAAGGTTCCTCTCGGACAAGCTAAAGTGGGAACAAAGAAGCAAACTTTCTCCAAAGCTACTCTTGAAGAATGTGAGTGTATCGAGAAAATTGGAGGGGTTGGAAGCACTTCTACCATATCTCAGTTGATCAATGCTCAGAACAATGCTACCTCAGAGATAAGGAAATTGAAAGCAAGGAATACTATCTTTGAGACTCAGTTAAGTCAGTTGCAGGAGACAACTGGTTCCAGTTGTTCTCAAGGAGAAGAGGTTGCTCGTCTAACCAAAGAGAATGCTGAGCTCTAGAAACGAGTGGAGGACCTGAAAGAGAGACTGCTCAACGAGCAAATGTCAGCAAATGCTCGAATGGATTTAGTCCTTCAAGCCCTTTCTAAGCCATCTCCTTCCAATGCTCCCTAAACAGCGTCTCTTCAGTGTCCAGTCTTTAGTGATCAGTCTATTCCCTCAGTGTCATTTTTTTTTTTTAATGATGCTGTTTGTGGTATTTTTTTTTGTTCAAAATTGTGGATGGTGGTAGTAACATTGATTCTGTTCCTGTTGAAAAATCCAAATTAATGATAATGCAAGTTTTTCCCTTTTTGCTAACTATGCCTTGCCTTTATGCTCTGTTTTTAGTCATGTTGTGTGCACACAAGTGGTATGAGTTAACTCGAGCTAGGCTTCTTTTTGCTATATACTTGTTGCTCTTTTTTTATGATGCCAAAAGAGGGAAGATTAATGGTATATAATTGATTAATGAGCACTGATTAAGGGGGAATACAGACTCACGGTGAAACTTAAGGCTTTTCTAGAGGCTTTTCTGGTTCACGGTCTGGTTCTGTGCGTTTTTCTTTGGGATCTGGTTCACGGTCTGGTTCTGTGCGTTTTTCTCTGGGATCTTCAATTATAAGTTTGTCATCATCAAAAAGGGAGAAAATGATATGTTACAACTACCTTGCTTTATGTTTTGATGATCTAACAAACTTACTGTCAAGAACCAGATAAGGAACCAGTTACATATCCTTAAGACCTTAAGATCGAAAGGTTCCAGCTTGGAATATGCTTCAACTCTTCAGTATCATAGGAACAACAGAGGGAATAGATAACTATCATTTCCCGAGGAAACAGTACAAGTCAACTGCCCCGGATGTAAAGTTGCTGCCTGCACACGCTACAGTGCAGAAACAGTGCAGCAGTTAACTTTATGGGGAGTGTCTTTTACCTACCTTGCTTACATCATCTTAGTGATGTCACAAATGTATTATCAACATCAAGGAAGGTAAAACAAATCACTTATTCACTTAGAGAAATCATTGAAGCTCTCACACGGTCATTGATTATCAAGCAATCAACTCTCAAGTGCATCAAGAACAAAGAACAACATTACTATAGACCGGTTCCCCACAACAAGTCATTGTATGTCCTTAGTTGAGTTGTAATTTTATAATAGTTCTTAAATTATATTTCCTACTTAGCTTGTTCAGAAGTATTATGTAGAAAATCCTTTGTAAACCTTAAACCTTTGTGTTTGAGTCTTGGCTAGAGTTAGTCGAGTTGTAAAGTCTTTATAATAAAGTTATTACAAAGTGGCTTGTAATAGAGTATTACAAGTTAGTGAGGGATTAAGAGGTTAATTCCTAGGTTGCATAGGTTGTAATCTAAAAGTTGCTCAGTAGTGAAGTTGAAATCCTACAAAGGTAGGTCGTGGTTTTTAATCCCGTTGAGCTGAGAATTTTTCACGTAAAATTCCTCTTGTCATCTACTTACCACAATGTGCGTGTGTTCTAGTGAAACTGATAGAGAACCTGGTTCTTTATAGAGTTTGGTGGACCCTTATATTCTATCACCCTCACTATTCCCTGCGAAAGAAAACCGAAAACAACAAAACTATTGAGGAACAAATTCAAAGATTCAACAGTAAATATACTAGCTTGAAACATATGAATACATATGAAGAGTAATCACCAGAAGCCCTCCTAGCCCACCCTGACGTTCCCTGCCGTGGGTTGAAAAGCAAAAAATTGCAGTTTAAAATCTTAGAAATCTGAAAAACCAAGCTAAGAAACAGCAAGATAAAATATAGGAATTGTAAAATTTAGTTCTAGAAATTGGTGATACATGTATGAATTTACTGCTGAAATTAATGTTTTATAACGTAAATAGGTTAGATACATGTATCTTAATAAATTCTCTTAGAATTCCAGGCAAAATTTAAAATTCCATGACTAACCTTGTAGCTCACATATGTTGTATACTAATATTGAAGGTATTACTTAGCTTTTGAAGGATATAAAAGTCTATCAGCTTTTGATGGACATTATGGTAATTTAACTTTAACTTTGTAGCTTCACACTTTTATATATATACTAGTATCTATGAACGTACGTTGTACGTTAATAATGGCACATGATGATTTAAACATTTATTTATATGAAGAAATAATAAAATTTAATTAATAAGAGAAATTTAATGTATAATAATACAATAATAATCTATATGCCGAAAAATATTATTACATTAGCATAATACATGAATTTTAAATAAAAGGACATCATCAAAACTTATACAAATGATCAATTTTGTCATGTTAGTTAGATAATTATGTATTATAGTTTAAAAGTATTTAATGTGATAGTATCTTAACGAATACTTCTTTGTGGACAATATTTTTTTGTGTACGTTTACTCCTAATGCTTTGACTGATCTGCCTTAACCAGAACTCTTGTTGTCGATCTTGATATTCCTCTTGAAAATACAACATACAGTTGTTCGTGCAAGAAAATATATTGCGATAAATATAGTCCAATATTTAGGATGTTTGTCGTTGTACTTTATTTATTATATTTGCAAAACATAAACATACTAAAAATTATCTTCACACAAATTTAAAAAGATATTCCTTAGTTTCAGAAGACGAACGTTGAATTCATGGGTAAGAATATACTTAGAAGCACATTGACCAATAGCATAATTTTTGCATGTATGACGTTATTGTCAAAACTTCTATATACCATCTGTGTGCTATTACACAAGCTATTCGGCATACTTAAGTTTTTCAGTAGTATGACTGGCATATTTTTCTTCAAAATCAACCTATATACAATGGAAGATCAACTTAGTCTATTATATATACGGTGACACTAACATACGTAAGAAATAATAAACTTGCCAACAAACATGTATGGTAGAATGCAGTTTGGTATTAAAGTATTTAAGTATTCTTCTTGGTAGTAATTATTGGTATGATTTTCTGCTGAGTCAAAAATAGGAAACATTTTGTTCTTACTATAAAATCTTGCAATCGACCTTTTATTTAGTTGATCAATATATTCATTTCTGCTAGCTAAGATGTCTTTTTAATTCTATCATGCGATTTGCACAAATTACGTTTTAATCTAATGATGTAAATATTTCTCTTATTAAATGCACTACTACTACTATTGGGATCGATAACCAAGTGTTCAGGAAGAACCATATCATCTTTTATTGGATACTCTTATTCGTTTCCGACACGAAGGTAGAAGACACTGAATAGTGGATCTGTTCTTACTTTAAATTTCTTATCAGTTGAATCTTTTTCATTTGAGGCCAGAAGTATAACTTTGGCAAGCTAGCTTTTACAGTCTCTGCTTTTGTCGATTTTGGAACTGCTAGTAATACTTGATATAAATTATCTCCCAAACCATTAATTTTTTACCAAACGGTTCATTAATATCCAATATATCTCTAGAACTCCGTTTGACACTTAGCCATAAATGTTTCATCCCATATTATTAATTTTTTTTTTCTTATAAATTTAGCATCATTGCTCTGCTTTGATATATTTGTGATGGTTATTTAAGTTGTTTGAAGAGGTATATCAAATCTAAAGTGGGTAGGGCTCATAATAAAATCGTTGTTGGTACACCACTTGCTATTATTGCTAACAATGTCATGCCTCTTGATATGGTACTTGCAAGTAATGCATGACATAGAAATATTATTTCGATTCTGCCCGAGGCATCTACAAAGAATAATCCCGTTATAGCAGGGTCGACTTTTTATAATATAGTCTTGAAAACTTGTTCTTGTTTAGGATTTAACTTTGATTATGAATCCTCAAACACTTGTATAACAATTTAATTCTTAATAATATATTAACCTTTTTACTTTGTGTTCTAACACTCTTTTATGAAATAAATTTATGTACCCTAAGATTGTTTTTTAACTTGAATACGAATTTTACTCATGTGATGAATTTAAAAAATAATTAAATTGGATTCTCTTGCTAAAACATTAATTAAAAGATTTAATTATTTGATTTTAACATAAAAATTAATTTATTCTATTTTGATTCAGATCTTAATATTAGTTCATCTCTTGTTTTGAATATTTAATCTTAATTATAATTTTATCCACCATAAATTTTATTTTCAAAGAGTAAAAGATTGATATGACATTTCACTTTTAAATCTTTATGTCCGTAGAATCATTAGTGGTATTGACTCTTACCAACCATTTTTTTCTCTTTCTCATACATTTATATTCTTAAATATTTTCTTAGTTGTTGTTTAATAATTGGGTATTTTTTTAATATTACACGAAAAATTGATTAAAAAATATTATTTGAGTAGGAAAATAATTTAAATATAGTATAAAAATATATTATCGTGGGGGTAGTTTTTTCTCAATGTCAACTCTTTATGCAGTCCATTTAATATAACTTTTTATTTTGGTATTGGACATTATGGAGTGGTAACGTATTGCCAATATGGAGGATTCTGATGAAATTGATTTTATTAAACCTTCCTACATATTTTTAATAAGAATTTAATAGACAAATTTTATTAATTTTAAAATATTAAATATTAAATATTAAAATTAGCATAGAAGGTATTGTAGTCCGAAAAATAAGTTATTGCAGTTATGCCCTTTCCCTATGAATTATTTCGTTTAATATTTTAGGGCTATTTTGGTATATTAATATTGTATTCATGCTTTTATAATAATATATGCTCTCCTTTTTCTAAATGAATTTGGACAATATAATACATTCTCAAATTACATTAGTAATAGGATATTATAATACGTTTTCAAATTAGATTAGTAATAGAAATTTTTAAAAAGTATATCCTAAAAGTAATAGGATTACATGACTAAAAATATTTACTTGTTCAATTTTATATGAATTAGACAGCTGGAAAGTAATTATACTAATAGGATTCCTAAAGGTAATCATGTAGGATTCCTAACGTGTAGTATTATATTCTAAAACTAATAGGATTATAAGGCTAATATATAAAATTCCGCTTATGTCCTTTTATTATGAATTATTATGCTTAACATTATAAGGTTATTTTTGTAAACCGACATTGTATTCATGCTTTTACAATAATATATATGATGATTACTTGCTTTAGCAGTATTGAGTTGGTTATATAATTCCTTAGCTATGTATTTGAGTTAATTATAGTTTTGATGGCACAAAGCCATGGCACTTTACAATAATTATTTTGAAGACTGTCTCCACGAGTTGAGGCTTTGTCGGAACTGTTATTCAATGAATTGAGTACTTGAAAATTTGCACCATGGATGTTTATATATAGTGTTCTTGCTCATGTAGTACTCTTCGTACTCCTTATTTTTCGTAATCTTTTATCTGAAAAATAGCAAGTGGGGGTACTCAATTCAAAGGTAACCTCTGTGACAACTTATGGGTGAAACATTTTTTGCTGAAAAATGTTCGAAATGATGGTAAACGAGGAATTAGAGTTTATACCTGGAGAATAAGATGAAAATAACTAAAAAAACAGTAAATTTGCTACTGTCATATCAGTCGGAAATCATCGGAAATCGTGTATTCCTGACGGATTTACGACTGAAAAGTGTTAGTCGAAAAATACGTGGTCGCAATATATTTGCGACGAAATCAGTCGAAAATTTGCGATGGATTCAGTCGCAAATTGAAAAATACGGGACATTTGAAATTTGGCCATTTGCGACCGAATCAGTCATAAATCTAGCGACCGATTCAGTCGCTGACCTGAATTAAAAAAAAAATAAATAAATTAAAGGATGCGATTGATTCCGTCGGAAACTTAAAAAATAAAATTAATTTTTAATTAATTATTCCGACTGAATCTGTCGTAAATGTTGATTATTAATTAATTAAAAATATCGATATTTCTCCATTTGCGACTGAATCAGTCGCAAATTTGGGTAATTCCTGGTGAAATTTGAGACTGATTCAGTCGCATATCTGGGCATTATTAAGCAGAATTCTGTTGTATTTCTAATTACACTACCTGCCAAATAAAACAGCCAGCCAAACACCTAACAACCAAAAAAAAACCTAATATAACAATCCAAAACCTAATATAACAATCCAAATCCAATATTTGCTACAAAACGAACAGTAATATTTATAACAATTCAACCAACTAATCAAACAACCAACTATCAAACAACATAAATTACACATTTCTCTAACTTCAACTCTAAAACATTCAAATAGCCTATTCAGAATCAGTCTCCTCCTCAGACTCAGACTCCATTGCAGCTCCTTTCTTGCTTTTCTTTTTTAACAATTTTTGGATCAAAACCTGAGTTGCTTGAAATTTTTGCGATATTTGATCCACTTTTTGACGCATAGCTTCCATGTCTTCTTGGGAAACTGATGCCCCAGTGAATAATGGTGCTGGTAGACGACTAGAGGATGGTTGCACTCCAATCCCGTAGACTCGATCTTTATTTATTATTTTCACGAGAAATAAAGAAAAGAAAGTAAAAGAAGTAAGAAAATAAACACGCAACTTTCAAACTAATACCAAAATAGATAATTACATAATATTTATACCTTTATTCACGCCACCAGCCGCCTGTGTCGAAATTGTAGTCATATCCTCCGGGGCTGGCTGAGTTCCTTCAGGCTGAGTTTGTTGCCATGCATCAAGATCAATATGATACTTGTCCTGAAATAAACATAATACATTTCGTTTCATAATACAGAATCAGTGTCCTGAAATAAACATAATAAACAAAATAAACATAATATGATACTTCTTCATTTCATTTCAGTAATAAATAATATAATTAACATATAGATAGGGCATGGACAATTTCCAAACGAAAAGCCGAAACAGAGAAGTATTAGCACTTAAGTTGTTTCTTAACTAACATAACTTGGATGTATAAAAATTCTAACTCTTTAAAATATTTTTCAACTCTAACTATTATAACCTAAATTATACGAAGTATTAGCACTTAAGTTATTTCTTTAGTTGTTTTTTATATAAACAAAAATTATTATATTGCAAAAAATTTTAACAAGTATTTTTAACAAGAATTTTAAACAAGAATTTATATAAACAAGTATTAAACAAGAATTTATATAAACAATAAAAAAATAGCTAATTAATCTAAACAAGTAATTTTTTAACATCACTATATACATATTATATTGTAAAAATTATTGCTAATTTATCTATACTATATTGCAAATTATATAGCTAATTTGTACATACTATTTTGCTAAATTAATGCAAAAAAACCTGAAAAATGAACCAACGGATCTGCTGCTGAACCACCACCGGAGGGAAGATGAGATGCCGGATTCCTGTACCAAAAATGAGTTAAACAACTTAGGAACAAAAAATTTAGGGGGGGAGGGCTGGACGGGGGAAATAGAGTGGGTGAGGGAGAGGGGGAGTGAGAGAGAGAGGGAAATCATACCTAATATGGTTAGATTAGCGGATAAAATTAACAAATAGAACGGGTGGGAGCAGAAGAGGAGAGGGGAGGAGAGGGAAAAAAGTTAGAGAAGAAAGAAGAAAGAAGAAAAAACGGGTTAGGGTGTATTACAAAAAAAGATTTGCGACCGAATCGGTCGCAAATTTGAAATTTGAATTTTCAAATTGCGACTTATTCGGTCGCAAATGTTGTTGACCAGTCAGACCTCGTTTTAATTGCATATTCCGACCAAATCGGTCGCAGCCTTTAATTTAATTTTTTTTAAATTTTAATATTTGCGACTGATTCAGTCGCAAACCATAAAAAGTATTTTTGCGGTATTTTTCGCGTAATTGAGCGAGCGAATCAGTCATAATTTTGAGCCAAAAATTTTAAAAAAATTAAACATGTATTTTTAATAAAGTTTCCAACCGAATCAATCGAAAATTGCGACTGAATTAAATCGGTCGGAATTATTCAGTCACAAATTTGTTGTTTTTTTAGTAGTGAAAGAAACGGAGGAAAATTCTTAAGTAGAGGCGGCAAATTGCAACCATAAAGATATAGAAGTTAATGTGTTTCATTTCGGTCCTTTTTTACCTGGTTAAAGAATGATAGTAGTTGAATAATTTTTCCTTTTAAGTTTTCTAGTCTCCTAATGTTCTTTCCGAGATTTTTTTAACACTTGTTCTTTTTACTAAACACAAGATTCCGGTGCCGCATCGTCTCGTTTACTTAAAACTGATCATCTTTGTCGTCGTCGTGTTTGTAAACATAATCGAATATAAATTATTACTTCAAATTTTTCTCTCTAACTACCGGTGAATAACAACTACAATAGGCATGTTGATCTCATCGTTCCTCTACTAACTCATTACTTTTTATCTTGAGAAAGCTTATGATAAAGTCCCAAGAGAGGTTATATGGAGCTGTTTGAATGCTAAAGAAGTGCATGTAGCCTATATTAGAACGATCAAGGATATGTATGATGGAGCTAAGACATGGATAAAAACAGTAGGAGGAGATTCGCATTACTTTGCAGTTGAGATGGGGTTGAATCAGGGATCAACACTTAACTCGTTTTTATTTTTCTTGGCAATGGATGCATTGACGTGACACATTCAAGTGGAGGTGCCATGGTGTATGTTATTTGCATATGACATAGTTCTGATTGATGAGACGTCAGGTGATATTAACGAGATGCTGGAGGTCTGGAGACATATCCTTGAGTCTAAAGGTTTCAAGTTGAGCAGGATTAAGATAGAATACTTGGAGTGCAAGTTCTTGTTACCCAGGAAGCGGATGTGGATGTGAGTCTTGATACTCATGTCATTCCCAGGAGAGAGAGAGAGAGAGAGAGAGAGAGAGAGAGAGAGAGAGAGAGAGAGAGAGAGAGAGAGAGAGTTTCATGTATCTGGGGTATGTAATTCAGAGTGATGGGGAGATTGATGAGGATGTCACACATCGTATCGGAGCGGGGTGGATGAAGTGGAGGCTCGCTTCCGATGTCTTGTGCGATAAGAATGTGCCACCATTGAGACTTAAAGGTAAGTTCTATAAAGTAGCGGTTAGACCGACCACGTTATATGGGGCAAAGTGTTGTCTAATCAAGAACTCCCATGTCTAGAAGATGAAAGTAGCTGAAATGAAGATGTGGAGATGGATGTGTGGGCATACTAGGTTAGATAGTGTGATGACCCAAAAGGTCATCTTTAAGACCTCGAAAAGCACTATTTATCATTCCTCTACTTGCGTGCGCAATCCGTATAATTTTTCGGAAAATGTTTATGTGAAAAATTGATTAAAATATGAAATATAGCCTTAAAACTCAATTAAATTGACTTTGATCAATATTTTTAGCAAACGAATCCAGATCAGTATTTTGACAATTTCGGTAGGTCCATCTCGTAATTTGGGACTTGGGCGTATGCCCGAAATTTAATTTGGAGGTCCCTAACTCAAGTTATGGCCATTTAACAGAAACTAGAAATTTAAAGGCTAAAAATTTCCAAAATTTGACCACGTATTTGACTTTTTAATATCGGGGCCGGAATCTGATTCTAAAAATTAAAATAGCTCCGTTATGTCATTTATGACTTGTGTGCAAAATTTGAAGTCATTCTGGATTCATTAAACATGTTTCAGCACAAGTTTTGAAAATGGAAAAGTTGAAACTCAAAAGTTCGAATCGAGGTGTGAATTGTAATTTTAGCATTGTTTGATGTGATTTGAGGTCTCGACTAAGTTCGTATAATATTTAGAACTTGTTGATATATTTGGTTGAGATCCCGGGGGTCTCGGGTGGATTCTGGATGATTAACGGATCGAAATTTGAACTTAAAGAAAAATCTGAAATTTTGGCTTTCTAGTGTAACCGCACTTGCGGATTTTAGACCGCAGATGCGGGCTCGCAGAAGCGGTCAAGTTTTCACAGAACCGAAAACCGCAGATGCAGTCAAGTTTTTGCAGAACCAAAAATCGCAGATGCGGTCAAGTTTCTGCAGAAGCGGAAATGCTGGACAGAACACATAAAAATCGGGAGTTAGCCATTTTTACTCATTTTTGAGTTTTGAGTCTCGGATTTAGGCGATTCCAAAGCGATTTTTTACGACTTTGAATTGGATAAGTGTTCTACAACCAAAAGTGATTATATTTCATAAATCCATGTCTATATTCATCATTTATTTCGGATTTAGATGGAAGAAATTGGAATTTTTGTAAAACTTTCCAAAAATGAAAATATAAGATTTGAAGGTCCATTTGACATCGAAGTTTGATAATTTTTGTATGGTTGGACTCGTATCGGAATGGGTGTTCGAATTTCGTAAGTTTTTCCGAGATTCAAGACGTGGGCCCCACTATCGATTTTTTAGATGAATTTCAGATTTTAATCCGAAAAATTAGTAAATTCATATGGAATTAATTCCTGCAATTTGTATTGAGTATATTGAATTGTTTATGACTAGATTTGAGGATTTCGGACATGAATTTGCAAGGCAAAGATTTATTGGATTCTTGAAATTGGTTGCAAAGCGAGGTAAGTGTCGTGGTTAACCTTGACTTGAGGGAATAGAACCCTTGAATGATTTGTTATATGAAATTCATGTGAACGACGTATAGGTGAGGTGGCGAGTGTCACGTCGTCAAATTAATTGTTTGCTTAATTATTTGAAATTATAAATTGTTTAAAGACATGAATTAATTATTATATTAATTGTTTCTCTCATATTCCATGCTCAATATTATGCCTTGAATTCCTACAATAATTGTTACATGCTTATTTGATTTATGTGTCTTAATTGCTACTTCACATTTAGCATATTAAATATTAAACTGTCTATTTTCTCCCTGATTTCCACAATTAATTGCTACTTATCATTATTTGTTTCATAAGTAAATTATAATTATTGTATGCCTTGATGCTTAATAGTTTCTCATTGAACGTGGTATTTATTGGAGTATTTTTATTACATTTAAGAGTTGTTAAATATATTGGAGGATCGGGTTACCGCAACAAATTTATTTAAAGTTTATATTGGGGGATCGGGTTGTACGCCGCAACAGATTTATTTAAAAGTTTATATTGGGGGATCGAGTTGCACGCATTATTATTATTATTATTATTATTATTATTATTATTATTATTATTATTATTATTATTATTATTATTATTATTATTATTATTATTATTATTATTATTATTATTATTATTATTATTATTATTATTATTATTATTATTATTATTATTATTATTATTATTATTATTATTATTATTATTATTATTATTATTATTATTATTATTATTATTATTATTATTATTATTATTATTATTATTATTATTATTATTATTGTGTACAGGTTAATGTAAGCTACATGCCTTAGCCTCGTCACTACTTCGTCGAGGTTAGGCTCGGCACTTACCAGTACATGGGGTCGGTTGTACTAATACTATACTCTGCACTTCTTGTGCAGATTTCGGAGTTGGTCCCAGCGGCGTACTGTAGATTTGCTCGGATACAGCTACCAGTGGAGACTTGAGGTATAACTGCACGGCGTTCGCAATTCTGAAGTCTCCTTCTATCTAATCTCAGCTGTGTATTATATTTTAAACAACGTGAATTTTATTCAGACCTTTATTTGTATTATTCTAGAAGCTCGTGCACTTGTGACTCCAGTTCTGGGATGGTATTTAGATATCGCGATTATTATGGATTATTCACTTTATTTCAGACTTTATTTTCGCATTGTTTCCTTGATATTAAATAAATTTAAAATTTTGTTAAAATGGCTAGTTATATTCTAACGTTGGCTTGCCTAACAAGTGAAATGTTAGGCGCCATCGCGGTCCCGAATGTGAAAATTTCGGATCGTGACAGATAGAATTAGGAACGAAGTCATTACGGACAAGGTGAGAGTGGCCCCCGTGGAAGATAAGATGCGAGAGGCAAGACTTCGATGGTTTGGGCATGTTAAAAGGAGAAGCACAGATGTCCCAATCAGGAGGTGTGAGAGGTTGACCTTGGGGGGTAAGAGGAAGGGTAGAGATAGGCCAAATAAGTCTTAGGGAGAGGTGATCAGGCGGGACATGACGCAACTTGAGCTTACCAAGGACATGACCCTTGATAGGAGGGCGTGGAGGTTGAGTATTAGGGTAGAAGGTTAGTAGGACGTCGAGTATTTCCCTTTGTCTTCCTTAGTTCAGTAGTATTAGTATTAGTATCGTATTATTTTATCCTTAGATGGCTATTACTACATATCTTGTATTGTTATTACTTGTTATTAGTGCTTCTTTCATCTTTTATTTTGCTATCTTAGTTTTAGTTTTTTAAATATCTTGTCCTGTTATTACTTGCTATCAATGCTTCTTTTATCTTTTCTTTAGCTAAGAGTCTATCGAAAATAACCTCTCTGCTCGTCCAGGATAGGGATAAGGCTACGTATATTCTAACCTCCTCAGATCTCACTTGTAAAAATACACTGGATCGTTGTTGTTGTTGGTAGTGTTGTTATGTATCTTTTGTCGCTTAAAAAATTTGAAAGTTATTTCACTTTATTTGTTGAACTTGTAAATGAAGAAAAATACTTCTTTTATTGTATAATCATCTAGTATTCACTTAGTGGTAGATTAGTTTAGATTCTTGCAATATAAGGCTCGTTAAAGGAAAAAATGTTCCTTACCTTTGCATGGAGGGATCATATCCATTGAATCGAGGAGTAAGTCAAGAAAGACCTTCAAACAGGTTAAGAGGCAAATTACTTGGTAAGAACGATCGCTTCCACCTTGCAATTGAAATGTTCGATTCTTGTATTCTTCTTCACTTCACTCCTCTCCTTTCTCTATTTTGTAATTGAAAATTTTAAGAGAAAAGTAGATCCTAAACTAAAGAAGGATAAGTAGTCAATTCCTGCTCGAATATTCCTGTGTTATATATCAATCCCAATTTATAATTAAATAAGTCATCTCAGTTTTTGGCTAAAGGAAAAAGAAAAAGAAAAAGAACACTCAGTCTGGGTGAAAAAAAAAAGGAAAAAAGTCGCGTCATTCTGGGCTAACATTTAAACTTTAACCTACATTTGTTTTAACCTTTCCTCTTCCCGTTATATTCATGATCCCACCTATCAGAAAATGCCAATCCAATTTTTGCAGTCAAAGGAGAGGACACAAAATTTGAACCCTATATGAGAGGGGAGTAACACATGGCAGAAAAGGGAAAATAGCAAAGTATTTCTTGATTTCTCCGCAACCCCCTTTTCACACAGTCCTCTTCAGCTTCATCACTCATACTTCTTCATTTACCTCTCTCTCAGATGAAGTAAAAACCAGCACAAATGACTCTGCTTCTACAGTCTTGACATTGGTATGTAAAATACCCCCTTTTCTTTATCTTTATTTTCTTACCTGTTAACTTTACCAAGTTGTAATCTTTTTAGCTTTTGTGTTATTATTTACATGCATTTGCTTATGATTTTACTCTGTTTGTGCTTTGATTCTGTTGACTTTAGGTCATGAAGTATTCTGCTTGTGCTCCTTTATCTGCTTTCATTTTCAGACTGTAGAATATTCAGAAAGAAATGGGTCTCTTTTTTAAGCAAAAATAAAAATAAAGAGAGGAGCTTTTAGTTTTTTCTTTTGCCTTTTGTACATTTTCATGAGGAGATTACTTACGCAGACATTTTTTTTTCTTCAGAATTTATAAAATTATTGACTATCAAAACCCTTTTTTGTTCCTTTTTCTTTTTCCCGTTTCTTTTATTTTTACCCTTCTTATTTCTTTATTTTTTCATGAAGAATGAGCTCTAAGTTGCAGTAAGCGGAGGAGCAAGACAAGCTTCTTATTTGGTTTGAAAGTGACTGTGCTAAGTAACAGGATATCCCCTCCCCCCCCACCCCCCACCCCCCCAAACCCCCACAAACAAAACATTGTTCTCTGTACTTTTGTCAAAATAATGAAAACAATAATATCCTAAATAATATTACCTTCTCTTTGTGATATCTGTCAGTAGCATTTTAAATTAAGAAAATGTCTCATTATGAAAAGTGATGTGTTCTTTTTCTTTTATAACCGTGGTGTCTAGGCTAGCTTGCGCGCATATCTGCTAATTCCACGGGGTATCTGCTGCCTCCCACCAGCACATGTATCGGGTAATTATATCCACTAAGGCTTGGACAAAAAAGTGATGAAGAAAAATAATAAAACTGTGTTACTTGTGAAAAAATAATGATAATAAAACTTTATGCTATTTTGCTAAGTTGCTCGGATTGGGGTGGGGTGTCTGATACAGTTTCGGATCTAAAGGTCGAATCCTTCATGATCTAAATTTTAAGATTCGGGGGTATGGATCCAGGTATGGATATGGGTGCAGGGATTCGGTTAAAAGTAATTCTAATATCTAAAATAGAGCTATAAAAATATGTCTAAATTATGAAAAATTATGTGAAAAGTAACAAGGTAAGGAGAAAATATTGATCAAGAGGAGAATCCGAGAAGGAGATAAAAGGAAAATGACTGATATAGAAATTTCTATATAAAAGGTACTCTATTTTCTTCAAGTTCAGCTTAGCTTTTGTTTTGTTTTAGAAATCATCATCTTTGTCCCAAATTTATCTGTCGATTTTGGTCAAAGTACCCAAAATCGATTGGCCAGTTCCGGTACGGTTCCACACCCACATCGTGTCGACACGGGTGCGACACCGAAAGTGAAGAGTCCGAGCAACTTATCTGTTTTGAACTTGTGGAGACGGAAAAAATTGCTATTGGTATCAAGGTATGGTCAAACAAATAGAGCCAAATGAACACGGAAAGTAAGCCTACAAAATTGGAAAGCAAGGAGTATTTGACATATATAAGGCGTCCAAACTGCATAATAATGCTCCGTTTTTTTTTTCTTTTGATAATGCTAAGGTTTAGGAAGATGGGTAGAAATTATATAGTGTTTTTTTTTGTCTCTACCAGGATTTGAACCTCGTCTTCCATGGTTTTCACCCACTTCATTTCGATAACTAAGTTGCGCGGACTCTTCATTTTTGATGCCAAACCCGTCTCGACACGACACTGGGACGAGTGCGGGTGCGGGATAGGGATACGTTTGGGATTCGGTCAACCAACTTCGGATACTTTGACCGGAGTCCATAGACAAATTTGGGGGAAATTGAGATTTTGATTTCTCAAAATAAAAGATAAAAATAGATTTAAGACACTGGAAATGGCATACCATCAACATTATAGTCCTTTTGTCTCATATTCGCTGCTACAATATACATGTAAGTTTTTCACAGAATATCTCTCAAAATTTGAAATATCTTTATAGCTCTATTTTTATAATTTTGAATTTTCTTGGCCGAATCCCAGCACCCGTATCCATACCTGGATCCGCACCCCCGAATCTTAAAATCAAGATTTTGTCCAATCCGACTCTCAGATCCGTATCCGTATCATATACCCGCACCCGAGTCTGAGCAACTTAGGGCCGTATAATAATGCTTATTTTGGATATAGCTCACATCAAGTATATTAAGGTTTTGCATACTTTCCTCTTGTTTGTTTATGTATGTGACTGTGTGCGTGGTTGTATGAAGGGATTTACAGCTAGAAGTGTGAAAAAAGCCATTTTGCTCATACTTTCGTACTGATGTCTTAATAAGATCTTATCTACAAAAGTTACGGCATTGTTTATGCCTTGTGCTAATCTGTTGTATGCTTCTAGTGTCAATCTGTTATGCCACTAGACATTGTCTTTGGGATATTTCTTAAACTTTTTGTCACACTAGCCTTCTTTTGCTGAGAAAAAGTAAATAACACAATGAAAATGTAGTGTTAATTTTCCGTTTTGTGCTCTGCCCATTTTCTTATTTAATAATGTAGAACATTCATGAAAAGTTCTTCCAATTTAGAGAAAAATTTGATGAACCAATGATATAGTCTTCCTTTGGAACATTAACGTGCCCCCCCCCCCCTCCCCGGTTTTATTCTTCTTCTTTTTTTTTTCTTTTTGTAAATTTTAATGATGACATGTTTCAGATTAAATTAGAACTTGCATTTTTCATTAGGATCAGGATTGATATTTGCTGTGTTTTCTGCACTACATTAAGTAAATAGGAATGGAGGGAGTTGGCTATTCACTTGGAACAGACTGGTTTATTTGGTCATTGTTTAACTAATATCAGGTGTCCTTATAAACTTTACACATAAATGGAATGGAAGTTATGTGTACTCTTCTGTTTTCACTTTTTTAAGGAAGTCTTAACAACTCATGGATCATAGTTTTGCAGTTGAAAAACAGTCAATATAAATGTGAGATATGACTCAAGATCAAATTGATGTTCGTCAACATGGTGTAGCAGTTGATCAGAAGAAGCAAAAAATCAAGTGCAACTATTGTCATAAAGTTGTTTCTGGGTTTACCCGGCTTAAATACCACTTAGGAGGCGTTCGAGGAGATGTCACTCCTTGCTTGGAGGCTCCTACACTTGTCAAAGAAGCAATGAAAGCCGAGCTACATGAGAAGAAAAACGGCAATTTAATCAAGGAAGTTGAGCAGCTTTACCACCCAAATCTTCCTTTGAAGCGGAACTGGTGCCCCCGAGAAGGTGATGGTGAACCAAATAAGACAGATCTCACTCAACGTTCTGAAAATGGAAATAAAAAGCATAATAGAGTGAATTCAAAAGTAGCTGGTAGTTCTGTTGTAGATTCATCCTCACGAGAGATTTCGAAGTCTATAGGGAGATTTTTTTATGAAGAAGGTATTGACTTTGACGCTATTAGATCACCTAGCTTCCGGAAGATGGTAAAAGCCACCTTTATTCCTGGGAAGACAATAATATTCCCAAGTTGTCACGAGTTGAAAGGGTGGATCCTTCAGGGCGCAGTGGAAGAGATGCGACAATATGTAACGAAGATAAGAAATTCATGGGCAAGTACAGGATGTAGCATCTTGCTAGATGGATGGGTAGATTCAAAGGGTCGAAATCTGATTAATATTCTAGTTTACTGCCCAAGAGGCACCATTTACCTTCGGTCGTCAGACATTTCATCTATCGATAGCAATGTTGATGCCATGCAAGTGTTCTTTGAGGAAGTTATTGAGGAAGTTGGAGTTGAAAATGTGGTCCAAATAGTTGCATACTCGACATCTGCTGCCTGCATGACGGAAGCAGGCAAGAAACTAATGGAAAAACTTAAGACTGTTTTTTGGACAGTAGATGCTTCTCATTGCATGGAACTTATGTTACAGAAATTCACAACGATAGACACGATACAACAAGTTCTGGAGAAGGCAAAAGCTCTGACACAATTTATTTACAGCAATGCGACTGTCCTAAAGCTTCTGAGAGATGCTTGTCCTAATGAGCTAGTGTGCCCTTCAAAGATAAGGTCGATTGTGCCCTTCATGACTCTTGAGAACATTGTATCACAGAAAGAACACTTAATTAGGATGTTTCAGTCTTCTGATTGGCATTTGGCTTCCACAAGTGAGGGTAAAAGAATGTCAGAAATGGTCGAAGATGAATCCTTTTGGACTGAGGCTTTGATGGCTGTGAAGGCAACCATTCCCCTTGTGGAAATTATAAAATTGCTAAATAGTACTAATAAGCCACTAGTTGGTTTTATATATGATACAATAGATCAAGCTAAAGAGACGATCAAAAAGGAATTCAAAGAGAAGAAATCCCATTATGCAAGATTTTGGAAAGCCATAGATGACGTATGGGATGAATACCTCCACAGTCATCTTCATGCTTCGGGTTACTTTTTGAACCCAAGCCTCTTTTATTCAAGTGACTTCTACACTGATGTGGAAGTTTCCTGTGGTCTTTGTTACTGTGTTGTTCGCATGACAGAAGATCGTCATATACAGGATAAGATCACGCTGCAAATTGATGAGTATCGCATGGGGAGGGGCACATTTCATTTTGGTAGCTTCAAAGAGAAGTTATCAAATATTTCCCCAGGTTTGTATGATTTTACACATTTTCTGCTATTTTTATCTTTCTATTCTATGTAATTCGTTATGTTAACCTGGAAGTCATGGTTGCAGCAATTTGGTGGTCACAATATGGAGGTCATTGTCCCGAACTGCAAAGGCTTGCTGTTCGAATCCTTAGTCAGACGTGCAATGGTGCTTCACATTATAGGCTAAAAAGGAGCTTGGTCGAGAAATTATTTACACAAGGGAGGAATCCGATAGAGCAGCAGAGGATGCGTGATTTGGTATTTGTCCATTGTAATTTGCAATTACAAGCTTTTGATCCAGAAGGAAGCAATGACATTACAGATGATGTTATTGATCCCATGGATGAGTGGATAGTTGGGAAAGGGCCTAATTTGATGTCTGAAAACACTGAACTGACATGGAAGAATTTAGACTTGGGAAGCAGAAAAGGGAATGGAAATTTTTGTGTGGAAGAACCTATTATTCATGTAAAGGAGGAAGAGGCAGATAAATGTATATAGAGTAGTAAATGTAAAGTGAAGTGACAATGAATCTTTCTTATGCTGAATTATGTTTAGCTTTATTAATACAATGAATATTTTGTTCTAGCTCTATGCTTCCATATACTCTATTGTTTTGACTTCTAGCAACGGCATTATCATCCACGTCTGGAGAGAGGCAAACCATCTAGACTTGTTAGCTACTTCTATAAGACCGGAAATTTATCCAATTCTTCTTCCTCCTAATAAGGATTTTTTCAACCTACTATGTGAAGACCTCCTAGGTGATGAAAGAAATCATTCTGTTTCAATAGAGGTACAACATGAAACCATTCTGTTTCAATAGAGGTACGGGAAATAGTTGGGGGCAATGAAGTAGGTGAAGTGGTTGGATTTTGCGAGATGTTCCAATCACTGCTAGATGTGAATACCACACAGAAGAGTCAAGACCAAGCTCCAATATTAACCGATCCATTCCGGATCGACCGAATTGGTACGGGACGAGTAGGCAGGGTACGACGAAGCCCGTGGGTGGGGTGTGCAGATTTTCTTGCAAATGAAGATCACAAACATGAAGAAGATTTACTAATACGGGATGATGCAATCAAGGATATGGAGATTTTGCTCCTGCCAGATTTAAACAATGTAGCTTATGAACGATTTTGGTATTTCTCTAAATTTTCCAATGTGCCAAAACAATGGCATGATCTTGAAAGGAACTTAAGGTGGCCTCTCTAGGTGAGAGAAACCAACCGTTATGAAGCTCTAAAGGTGATTGTCTTGGCTAGATGTAGAACTTCTAGTACAAATTGATTATTATCATTTAAATTTTAGAAGGTTAACCAGAACTACTCATTGTACTAAATTGCTGGTAAAAATAGTGCGGGCTAGCCAGTTTTCGGACTGGTAATTCAAAAATAGTCAGCGTTTGCAAAGTCATTGAAAAATAGTCACTATTTTGCTGCAACACGGACCGGTCCAGCATAATATACTGGAGATTGATGCACATGTGTATGAACTTCCAACATATTATGCTGGAACTCCAACACGCGGAAAGTTCCAGCATAATATACTGGAGATTGGAGCACTTGTGTATGGACTTTCAGCATATTATGCTGGACCGATATATTATACTGGAACTCCAGTATATTATGTCGGAATATTCTCCGGATTTTGAACAGTGTTTTCGTTCAGATTTATCTTTACATGAATTGCTGAGTGTTTTTTCTAATTCATAATACTCTTTTGTGAGCTGCATAGAATGGTCCGGGCTTTCGAAAGTCCCCACACTACGAGTGAAAGGAAAAAAATAAAGACTACCATTAAAGCATCTCAAGAAGACTTACTATATCCATGTGAATTATGCTCTTAATGTCTGAGTTAAGTGCACATCAAGAATTTTAGAGAAGGATGTCTGTTAAGCTCATTATCCACCGAGTTTTGAACGCTTTGTATTTAAGTAGACAAAGGTGCACATCAAGAATTTTAGAGAAGGATGTATGTTAAGCTCATTATCCACCGAGTTTTGAACGCTTTGTATTTAAGTAGACAAAGGTATCGACGTGGGCTCATTACCCACCAAGTTTCAAACCGAGTTTTGAACGCTTTGTATTTAAGTAGACAGGTGTCGGCGTAGGCTCATTACCCACCAAGTTTCAAATTGTGCGCCAACTAGCCTCGGCCATTTCCTGATTATCAAAAACAAATTATAATAAATTACTTTTTTCCTTACAAGAAATATGTAATACGTCTCTTACTCAACAATCTATCAGAGAATTCTCAGTTCATTGTATCATAATATTTCATATCCTTGCATTTAGGGGGAAAAGTTGACAAGTAATCATAAGCATTTGTATTTCAGAGGCAAGTATAAACACAAAGAGCTCAAGGAATCAACCAGATTAAATAAATCATTCCCACTGCAGAAAGATAACTTCTTGTGAACTGCAAAATGAATGGTAAACTTCAACCTTATATTATTAAACACAACAACGTTTACTTAGTTGCCAAGAGTAATGCCAGTAGAACTGTAACGAATACCATTCCTAATTCAGGATTGCAGTATACCATCAAACTGCAACAATTTTCTTCAAATACTGAAATTGAATGTCATGTTTTTTCAAATATCATGTAAGCTTTAAAGTAACTCAAAAAAATCTCTCTGATGTATTCACGACAAATATTCCGCCAGATGCAATGCTTAATGCTCAAGCAACAGCTTACACCCTTCCACGAGTATTTATGCCTTGACTCGCTTATATTGCTTTATCTCATTAATTATGCCATCAGTAAGCATGTCGACGTCATTATTCTTTCCGAAAAACTTCACAAATTCCATCTTAGGATCCATAAGATACCTGCACATTTTATTATCAATCTCATCAAAATTCATGTGTTAAAGTAACATAACCTTTTCAATGGAAGAATAATCCAAAACATTTTAGAGAGATATCATTAAGCATTCAAGATCTAAGAGAGACGGATAATCTTAAAGCATGCTCAATCTGTATGACTTAAGCAGATTGGGAGACAAAATATTTGCCACTAAACAGAAATGCAAATTACCATCAAAAGAGATTAAATTACATCTCTAGGAATTTGGAGTACTCGATGCCTACACAGAATATTTTTGTATTGTTTATGAAACCAATTTCATCATTTACGAATTAATATGTGAAATACAGATAGTTTTTGTGAATTAATGACCAAAAATGATTCCAAGAAACTTATAATTTTTTAGTCAATTAGAACTGCTAATTCATTAGTCAATCATGTTCTAGTCATTTATCCAAAGGGCAAGATCGGTTTAGTTAATAAAACACCAAACAGATTATGATAAATGATAAAATTTGGGTGTAAATCGCTCTCTATCTAACAAAGGCGATTCCATACCCAAGGCTTGAACCCGAGACCATTGGTTAAGGATGAAGCAGTACTTATCACTCCACCACAAGATCATCAACTCCATGAGACTTTGTTCATGCACAGGTGCACTCTTGACGTGATCAAATGGCAATTAGGTAGCTAAAACCACTATAAGTAATGGTTTTCAGATTGATGATACATGACGGGAAAAAAATCAACGTGTGCTTGTATTGATAAAGGTTGTAGATATTGAAATTGAGAGGCAATTAAAACAGACAGGTGGCAATCACAGCTAGGATCAAGTAACACATACATGACTATTGAGTGATCAACAAGGTAATCTGAGCCTTCTTCTTCTGTCTTCATATAGTAAACCCGATAAGCACGTGCCGTTTTCTTTATCTCTTCTGGGGTACCAGTGAGGCCAATCAAGTTTGGGTGAAACTCTAAACATTGAGTACAAAATTGTCAGTTGCAGCGTTACAAGTATATTTACAAGCATATCTAATCAATGCACGAGATATAATCAGTTCAACCCAGAACGCACCTTTAACATATTCACGTACTTGCTCAACCGTATCTCTTTCAGGATCAACTGAGATAAACACAGGTATTACTTGAATTCCTGACTTCTCTGCATATTGAGTATATTAACGAATTAGGAGATTAACATATCTCTATATGCTTAAAATTAAAAGGAAAAAGACATCATGACATCTAAACACTACTCCCCCTCTGTCCCAATTTATGTGATGCACTTTCCTTTTTAATTTGTGTCTTTCTATATTAAGAAACAATTTAACTTTAAACTTCCTATTTTACCCTTAATGAGATGATTTATAGCCACAAAAATTACTATGACTTGTTTTAGACCACAAGCTTCAAAAGTCTTTCTTTACAATCAAAGTGTATCACATAAGAGAGTATAAATTAATGGGCTTTTCTCTCACAACAAAAAAAAAAAATTGGAACTATACAGCCACTAGTTGCCTTTTGATTTGTTAAACAGTCAGTAGCTGCGGTATTGTAGTCTGCTACGACATTAGCTTACATTTTCTCCCCTAGGTAGCAGAATGAACATCTCCTTTAGGAGAATATTAAAACCACTTTGAACATTTTCATACACAACATGAAATTACAATTGAAGCAAGGAAAAAGGTTAATTGTTTGAGTTCATTCAATTTACATGATACTTTTTATGCACGATCAGCTTTTCTTCACTGAATCAACACTGGAAATCAGAAGGTCCTTCTAGTTCTGTTATTATTACCTCCCTTTGACCAAACAAATTGGGAATTAAGACTGGACTAAAACTTGGAAAATCAGACATTAACATGAAAGGTGAGAGGAAGAATAAATATAAAACAGAAAGAAAAAGATGTGGTTGATGAAATGACCAATCACAATAATCATGCAAAACTTCATCCATTTTGGGCACAGAACTATAATGAAAAGGCTTACTAATTTTATCAACTGCAGCAGCGAGTTTTTGTAGCTCATCTGGGCATATATCTGGACAGTGAGTGAAACCAAAATATACAACTGTCCACTTGCCAAAGAAGTCTTTCTCAGTTACTGGTTTTCCATTATGGTCAATGAGATTAAATGGACCACCAATGGCTGCTTTTCCCGCGGAAGGTCCTTGCTTTACGGAAGTTGAGGCAGTGGTGATATCTATAACAAGTAACAAGCTTAATTAGCAAACTAGAATGGTAGGAAATTAGAGAGCAAGAACACATATTGAAGCCTATGATCTTACTATCTGCAAAAGTTTAGTACGGCAAACTTAACGCTCCCTGAACAAAAGGAACAAAAGGGAAGGGTAATATATTGGTCTTTAATTTTATTTGGATAATCATAAAAGAAGCTTATCAATACAGGGGAAGAAAAATATTACTAGTAAATACAAATATTTTTTATTTGAAGTATGACGAAGTACCTCATGTGACTTCCACTTAAAAACCCAAAATTTCATAAAATGAGTATTTAAACCTCAGTGGTTTTGTTCCATTAAATAGAGATACTTTTGTTTAAGTAACTGTAAGAAGAAAACTATGGTGATAGTTTCAATAAATTTAAAACAGAAGGCCATTTAACAGTGTTTTCGTGATACCAACACAAAGCCACACTATTGAAAATGCACGCACTTGCTCTACCAAATGAAGAGAAAGGAAAAACCACACCACCATATTTCTATGCAAAACCTAACTTCCTGAATAACACTTTCTAGCATGCGTTTTTTTCCCTTCTAAAAAGGCACAAGAATTCAGTAGTGGACCAACAAACAAGCATAATCAGAGGTTTAGCAGTAGAAACCTTCATACTAATGATATGGGCAGATGCCAAAGAAACAAGCAGAAAAGGAACACGCAGAAGATTTTTGATATCCATTATGCAATTACGGACTCTGCATTCTAACGTATCTGCTTGCGCGCACACACACACACACACAAGACCATTGTAACTATACTCAGAGTCAGGCAGTGCTACAACCTGAAAACCTAAATGCATATATATTGACAGGTAACTAGCAGCCTAATCGGACACGTGGTCTTATAAATATTAATCCTCCTCCATGGTGCCTTCAAACCCGAAGTCTAATGAGCCAAAAAAAAAAAACCCCAGTGTTTTATGTGATTAGCAAACCACAGTTTCTTTTCCTAAAACTAATACAACTCACCATAGTAATCTACCTTCAATATGCCGTTTCTTTTCCCTGTCATAATAGTAAACCAATCCTGCTCCAGTGCAAACAAGTAGAAAGAAGCTCATCCATGAAACAGGCTGCACAAGTCAATTAATTTACTTATCAATTTAAGGCTCTACGAAACAACAAAAATGAAAAACTTTTACACCCCACTATAAACAGATGATGTTGCATTAGCATTCGTACTATTTTTCCATCAAGAATGCAGCTAACCCAAAGCAGAACAGAAAAGTGGAACTTTCAATCACACAAATTAAGCAAACAGCTTATACCCGAGCTACAAGTTCAATACCCAATCAATTCAGCAAATAAAAGCAGCTCCATATGATCAAATCTACCTTTTACTAAAACATACAACATAAATGTAGTCATACTATAAACAGTTGAAGTTGCATAAGCAGTCATACTATATTTTTGTCATAAAAAATGCAGCTATTATAAACAGAAATGAAAAGCCTTTACACCCTACTATAATCAATGAAGTTAAATTAGCATTCATACTACTTTCCCATCAAGAATGCAGCAACTGAAAAGCAGAACAGAAATTCGAAACTATCGATCCCACAAATTAAGCAAAAACTCTGCAGCTTATACCTGAACTACAAGCTCAATATAAATACAGGAAAAAATCGCAGCTCCATATGATTAAATATACTTTTTACTAAAAGATACACATAAATGTAATCCCGATGCAAGTGTTAGGCAGCAGGTTTTCACAACACACTATCTTCGACTCGCTATACATACATAAATTACATGCATATACCGACAACTTCTATTCAAAAAACATGTTGATACTAATTTCGAATATTTTATATTAATACTAATCTTGCACCGACTGGTAGCATAGGAGTAGTGGTAGAGCGAATCCAAGATTTAAACTCTACGGGTTCTACATTTAAGGTTCTTAGCATTGAACTTATATATTTTTAAAATTATGGGTATGAACCTACTATTTATAGCAATTTTAGTGAATTTTATATTTCGCTTCGTAAGTATTAGGTTCAGATGAACAAGGTGCTATAAGGCTGCTTCCGCCTCTGAGTAGTGGGTGCAGTCACCTAAAATCCTGAATCTGCCTCTACATAAATGCAGTATATCTCTCAGTGAATAAAAAAAGAAAGAAACTTACACTGCCCCGAATAGGCTTTCCCTGTTCAGAAGTCTTCTGAGAACCACCAGAACTTTCACTCTTTCCAGAATTAGCTCCAGAGGAGGATCCATTGGACTCAGAACTTGATTGATTAACAGAATTAGAGGTGCAAAGAGACCTGTAACAATTCAATCCACTCTCCAATCGACCCGAACTCATAGCCTGAAATGCAAGATTCCCCAAACCCACCTAACAAAAGATAAAAAAAATTTCAGCCCCATTAATCAAAAACTATAAAAACTCATTCAAGTATACAAACCCACCTAACAAAAGATAAAAAAATTTCAGCCCCATTAATCAAAAACTATAAAAACTCATTCAAGTATAGATACCCAAATATTAAACAAAAAAGATTACTTTTTTCAGCCCAATAATCTGAAACTAGAAAAAAAAAAGTTGAACGCTTTCAGTATAATACCCAAAATTAAACAAAAAAGATTACTTTGAGATTAGAAAAAAGTTGAAACTTTGAGTATAAAATGAAGACTTACCAATGGAGAAAGGGGTAGGGGTTTGGTGTGGGGGAGAGCTTTTGAAAGGCTGTGAAATGAAGGTTTTGATGAAGAAATGGAGTGATACAGAAAATAGCGAATTTGCTGATTTCTGGATATTGCTTTCGCCATTGCTATGTTAATTGTTGTGAGGAATCACAGAGAGTGAGAGAGATTGTTGAATCTTGAAAAGAGGTCAAAAACCCTACCAAAACCACAGAACAAATTTTCTTTTTCTCTTTATTTTTCCTATTTTATTTTATTTACATATATTTGATTTTATTTCTTCTTATTTGTCTCTTTTTTTAAAACAAACATTTTTTTACATCTTTTTGTTGTTGCAAACGAGTGTATGTTCATGCCCAACTTTTATATCGGTGGTTCTTTAAATCTAATTTTGTGCGTATATATATCTTAATGCGTTTAAATCTAACTTTTAGTGTATTTGTGCTGCACGTGTATTCCGCATTAATTAATTAAAATTTGTGTACAAAAAGAACAATTTATATGAAATAGTAAAGTATGTTAAAGAAGATGCAATGCTCGTTTATTCCAGTGATGTAAATCTTGAAAAAGTACTCCTAAAACTGGAAAAAAAAAGGAAAATAAGGACTCTTAAACCAAATAAAGAAAAATAAAGACTACTAAACCTAAACTCTTATAACAAAAACAATACTCGTAAACCCAATATAAAAAAAAAATCGTGAAGTACTTGGAATTCAATACCCTAAATCTAAATAGAGTTTATATGATTAAATAACATAACTTTTTAGATCAAAGTCCTAAGTGCTAGAGAAATAATTAAGTGATTATTCCTAAATATTAGGAAAAAAATTTAGATGATTATTCATAAAATTTAGGAAAATAACTTAAATTATTATTTTTTTCCAACGTGAAAGCTAGTTTTAAAGGGTAAAAAAACGAACGATTGCGCGTGAACACTATCTCGATAAGTATGAACTATTAAAATATTACATAAATATTCTATTAAAAGTTATGTTTGAGTGATAAAAAAAAGTTATAGAAAAAATATAAGTTCTTGAAAATAGTAATTGTTGAACCTATCAAGCTAACACAGTAAACATAGAAACTATATCTCATATAAGACCTCAATCATGTCAGACAATATATTCAACTAAAAAGTCATTACAAAATTTTATAATATCATTACTTCAATTTCACAAATTACGGTTCTTTATTTTTTATTTTAGCAAGAACGCATTAACCCTTGAACATTTAAGCTATTCCGTAAAATGTTATTTGAAAAGTTATACATTCTTAAGTTTATTAGAGAAAACACAAAATAAAGTCAACTAACTAACAAAAGACGCCTTTTTCTCTCGCCGAGAAAATACAAATTGTGCTATTACTTTAATCAATAAGAAAAATAATAGTAATTATTTTCAACAAATTAGTAAAGAACTACGTATATGAAGTAATAAAATTATATGCAATTCATGGGTTCTAAAAAGATTACGTTAATACTATTCTAGAAGCAGTAAATATATAAAATTCACGTAAAAATTAAAATTAGGTTTAGTTTTGCATGACAAATATTTAAACGTAGTTTTACTTTTTGAAGAAAAATATTTGTTTTTCAAAAGGTATAAAAGTTGGTATATAAATCAATTTTCACTATGTGGCAATTAACTCTATATAACTTTCTCTATAAATTTTTAGGTTGTTAGGTATTTTAATATTTATATTTTTTGTCATGTTTATTTTCTCGAATATCAACAATTATATTTATCTTTGAGAATATTTATTTTCAAATTTAAAACATGACAACTAACCAAAATGTTAGTTTTCAAAATAATTTCAACTAACACTAACTATTTTTTTCAAAACCAAAATCTTCGTTGTTTTCCGATAAATACAATATTTGGCTTTGCTCTTTTATACTTTTAAGCTTCGTAATTTACTAAGGACGTTTTGGTTTGTTTGTATTAATTATGTATATCGAACGTTCTTTGTGTGGAATTAGGATTATTTATTCTATATGGAAGAAACATAATTATAATTACACGGTAGTAGTTATTTTATTCAATTCAAATATGAATTTTGTTTTTTACATAAACAAAAGCTTACTTGATTTTAAATTCTTAAATATTAGGACTTCCTAAATAGTTCAAATGAGGAAATATTTAATAACTATAATTTTAATTGATTGCAAAGTCCTAAATATTAGAAAAATAAAAAGTCCTAACTATTAGGAAAATAGTTAAATTACAGTCAAACCTCTCTATAACATCATCGTTTGTTCCGATAATTTTTTTCTTTTATACTGAATGACTGTTATACACCTATAACAATATTTGATATTTAAATATTTTTTGGCTGCTATAGATAAAATTTATCCAAAAATTAATTTATTTATTTTTTTAATGTTACATATAAAAGATAAAAAAAAATTTAATATTTTAAATCTCAAATGATATGCATATTTCACTAATTAAATATTTAAAAAAGCTAATACATTATTAATAAATTCATAAGTAAACATACAAAGATTTAAACTCTAAGCACATATTTTAAGGTTATTTGAAAAATAAATTCTTTCAAGATTGATGGAAGAACTTTGCACTTATAGCTTATTTCGTAGACTCCATTCTCTTAGTAGAGACATAGTGCTTGAACTGCCAAAGATTTGTGCCTAATTTTGTAGCAAACGGGTATCCAATAACTTTCCCTTGAAGACAGTCTAAGAGCTTAACAATTAAATTTTCTATCTAATATTTTTGGCATTTTCCCAAAAAAGAATATCATGTGCAAATCTTCAAATCTTATGTATTATGCAAGATGAAAACTTTATTTAATAAAAAATATTATGTTTAGATATTAAGAATTATTATTAGTATTATTAAAGATTCTATATGGCTGTTATAGAGGGGTAATTTTACAAAGAGCGTTCTGCCATAATTATGGTTGTTGTTGTTATAGGTAAAAAGTTATTATAGAGAGGTAAAATATAACTTACAAAATCGGCTTCAAGGAAAACTTGACTTTTATAGTGAATGGATGTTGTCACGACCCGTTTTCTCGCGAAAGCGGGCTTTGACGTGTGACAACTCTTTTAAAGGAAGGTAATTAAAAGAGAAGAGTCGCCACCTAACGATTTTTAAGGTGCGTTAGGGCACCTATTTACAAATAACTCTGTTTTAACTAGTCTGCATCACCAAATATCGGGTAAGGACTCAAATTACCTCGAGGTCCACAACGTGGGTTCCGACCAAACTTTAAACTATGTGTATTATGTTATTAGGCTTGGTGATCAAATAAACAAAGGAAAGTATAGAAGTCAAGGAATCTTATCGTAACACATGAGAATTGGTACAAATTCTTAATGATTACAAGGATACAACTACATTGGTGTCACGACCCAAAATCTCACCACAGGTATCGTGATGGCACCTAGTCTCTAAGACTAGGTAAGCCGATTTCTATTACATTCTGAAGCCATTTTTTTTTTGAATTAAAAACTAACAACGGAAATAATTACAATACACAACCTCCCAAGACTGGTAGTACTGAATCACGAACTCTAACTGAATATATGGAATGATCACGAGGACCGAATATACAATACTGTTTGATTACAAATTAACAGTACAATGAAATGAAAAGATTCCAAGGGACTGCGATGGTCAAACAGCTCTACAGTAAGTATGAGTACACCACGGTCGGTACCCAATAAGTATCAAGACTAACCTCAATGGAGTAGAGATGAGGTACAGTCAAGACACTCACTAGTCTAATAACCTGTGCAATATAATATATAAAATACTAAAAAACATATAGCAATAAGAGCAGGATAAAACAACCAATGGTATGCGCATCAAGACAACAAGAATACCATAAATATCACTCAACAATTAATAAATACATGTACGCCCAAATAAATTCAAGTTTTTCAAATAAATAACCTTCACATATAATTCTTCCAAATAAACTCTCTTTCAAATGTAGTTTTCTCAAATAATTATTTTTTTAAAATATAATTCTTTCAATAAATCTTTTCAAATATAATTTCCTCAAATATATATCTTTCAAATACAATTCTTTCATATAATTCTTTTTGAATAAAAATCCTTCCAAATAAATATTTTGAATATATTTCTTTCAATTAAAAAGTCACCATGTGACACCTCATTTCATAATCATAAAAATACGGGTCTCAACCCATTTTCATATTTCCACGGCACCTCGTGCCCATAATTAAATCATCATATTTTTCTCGGCATCTCGTGCCCTCATTTTATTTTATAATTCATTTGGCAATAACCACATGCTCTCAATTTCAACATAATTCAGATTGTTATCAATTTATCAACAACAAGACAAATTGCACAAGGTGTAAAAACAAACACAAGAAAATCACAACATCACATGAAAATCATCAACACCACAACCCCACATCATCACATATCGTCCCTGACAATAGCCACCCTTATCGCTCCTATTGCCACCTTTATCACTCCTATAGCCACCCTTATCGCTCCTATAGCCACCTTTATCGCTCCGCCCAGACAATATTCCAACAAACATAACAGTGAAATGCCACCCTTATAGCCATATAATATCAACGGTGAAATGCCACCCTTATCTTCCCAAAATAATAATTTACACAACACAACAATTTACACGAGAAATTATCACAGCAACATAATAAAATCAATTCATATCATAATTTGCCCAATGGCCACAACCAAATTTCAAAGATATAACGAAATCAATTAATTTCACAACAAATAGCCCAAGGCTCCACAAAAATGTATATAACACCCCAAAGGCAATCAACAGAGATAGAAAATACTCAGCATAAAGCAAAACCTTTATTAATCCAAATTTAGATAATTATATAAGTACCTTTTCTTAAGCTCATTTAATTAATTATTTGCAGAGAAAAAAAATCCATAATGAAATTAAATTTCAATAATTATCAAACCAGCAAATTCACGGAATTACATAAATAATCAAGTAACAATCACATCAAATTGTCATATAAAAACAAATTCAACAATAAGTATTTAGGCATGGAAAACAGATGATTTAATAATTTTCCATAATTTTCTAATTTATTACACAATAAGACCTAAGACTTTAATTCAATAAATTTTGCACGTATAAGCCCGAGTACGTACTCGTCACCTCGCGTACACGGCTTTTCATATTTCACAAATAGCACATAAGACTCAATGCCTAAGGGGTAATTCCCCACTCGAGGTTAAGTAAGACACTTACCTTTTTGAAGTTATGCCGATATTCCAAAATCGCCTTTTTGCTTGAATTGACCTCCGGAACGCTCAAAGTTATCCAAATTAATTGTATAACTTCATTAAAATTCATCGGAAACAATTCCGGATAGTAATACGTTAACTTAAAAATTTATTCCAAAAAGTCAACAAAAGTCAACGCGGGACCCGTCTCTCGGAACCCGACATAATTTTCATGAAATCCGAATACACATTCCGATACGAGTTCAACCATACCAATTTTATTGAATTCCAATAACAACTCGACTTCCAAATCTTAAATTTTTATTTTTGTAAGATTTTACAAAAATCTTGATTTCTTCCATTTAAATCCGAATTAAACGATGAATATAATCATAGATTCATGAAATATAATCACTTTAGAATATAGAACATTTACCCAAGTCAAGCTTGTGAAGAATCCCTCCAGAATCGCCCAAATCCGAGCTCCAAAAATTCCAAAACGAAAAGCCAAAAATGACCACATTCAATCCTTATGTTTCTGCCCAGTTTCGCACCTGCGGACTGATTTTTTGCACCTGCGTGCTCGCTTTTGCGAGCGAATGCACGCTTCTGCGAGGTCACTGCCCAACCACAAAGCTCGCACCTGCGGAGCCATTTCCGCTTCTGCGCTGATCGCAGGTGTGCAGCATTTCCGTTTTAGCGTTGCCTCGTCGCTTCTGCGTAGCAAACATCCGCGACCTTCCTCCAGATCTGCCTAGCTCGCTTCTGCCACAAAATCCTTGCTTCTGCGAGGTCGCACCTGCGGCCAAAATTCCGCAGGTGCGAATCCAACAGCTGCTGCCATTTTCCAGCAGCTCCTTCCAAGTCCGAATTGCTATGTTAACCTTTCGAAATCCACCTGGGGCCATCAGGACCTCAACCAATTATACCAACATATCCCAAAATACAATACGAACTTAGTCGAGGCTTCAAACCACATCAAACAACGCCGAAATTACGAATCGCGCATCGAATCGAATTATAAGTTTTCAAATCTTTCAACTTCTATATTTTGCGCCTAAACGTATCAAATCAATCCGGAATGACTTCAAATTTTGCACATGAGTCATAATTGACGTAAGGGAGCTATTCCCATTTCTGTAATCCAAATACGACCTCGTTATCAAAATTCACCCTTCGGTCGGACTTTTTCAAAATCTTATATTTTCCAACTTTCTCCAAAATATGTCGAATTGTCCTACGGACTTCCAAATCCAAATCCGAACATACGCCTAAGTCCGAAATCATCATACGAAGCTATTGCCATCATCAAAATTCTATTCCGAGGTCGTTTGCTCAAAAGTCAACTCCCCGGTCAACTCTTTCCATTTAAGCTTCAAAATGAGAATGTTTCTTTAAATTAAATTATGAATCTTCCGAAAACCAAACTCGACCACACACGCGGGTCATAATACGTATTGTGAAGCTTCTCGAGACCTTAAGTCACTAGACGGGACGTAGTTCCTTAAAACAACAAGTCGGGTCGTTACATTCTCCACCTCTTAAATAAACGTTCGTCCTCGAACGTTCTAAGAATTATTCTGAGGTTACCCAATTGATGTTTTTACTTTTACACATAAACTCACGGTTGATTCCACGTTACCGCATTTGAGATAAGCCCGACAACATCATCTAATTTGAGATTATTTCTTTTATCCATATTTGTAAACTTTAAGATCGATTTCTTACACTCCAACATTTCAAAAGGTCTTTTTTTTTCACAACAACGCACGGTATTAGTCTCAACTGGCTATAGAAACTCGTGCCTACGCACACATCAATTTTCTTGATAGTGTTGAAGTACTTCAAAATATTACTGGGGTGTTTCATTCTTCCCTGCTTAGGGTCATGCGCCCTCAAACACATAACATAACTTATCTCTTCCTTTGAAAATCTCAATCCTCCAAAAAACAAAATTTACTAACTCCCAAATTTTTCAGAAATTTCGGCAGAGTCTCCTCTGTAATTGGGCCTATCCACCTGCCAGAGTAA
This sequence comes from Nicotiana tabacum, assembly GCF_000715075.1. Classification (NCBI taxonomy): domain Eukaryota; kingdom Viridiplantae; phylum Streptophyta; class Magnoliopsida; order Solanales; family Solanaceae; genus Nicotiana; species Nicotiana tabacum. Next base: position 28,792,200 of record NC_134081.1, on the reverse strand, counting down.
CACCAAAACAACACATCCACAACCCAACACAATACCACAAGGTATATAGCAATAACACAATCTCAGCATTACAAGCACTGCATTATCATAATGCTATCAGGACATGAAGCACATCATATGTATGCTCATCACCACATCTCTGGTCTTAAAAGCTGTTCATAATTAATTCCAGCATCATCAATTAATCTCATATTAACCACCACCTCATTTCGAGTTTTCACAACAATGACAACAGAACGTGAGGCATGAAGACCTCATGATTACTTACTCGGATTAATGAGTCACATTTAACGCCACCTGGGCACACATCTCATAGGTTAAAACTCAATGTTGACAGCACCAAAATGGTTGAATATGCACAGAAAAATATACAAGAATTATCAAATAAGCCTATCAGGCATGACTCCCTAACTCCGGGGTTTGGTAGACTGAGTTTCATGAACTTATTTCGGACAACAGTCCCCAAGTAGGGTAGCCCTTGGGCTCAATAGTCCCCAAATAGGGGTAGCCCTTAGGATCGATAGTCCTCGAATAGGGGTAGCCCTTAGGCTCTATGTTTGAAGAAGCAAAAACACTGAATAGAAAGGTGGAAACTTTCTTTCATTTCTGTGTGTAAAGCACATGATCGAAAGCGTGTAAAAGCTTGTATTATCGCTAAGGTGGCCTACGCGGGCACGGTTCATTTGACCGTTTTGCCCTTACAATAAATCCTAACCATCGAGCCTAAGCTATTCAAGTATATCTATTGTACAATTAAATTTCACAAAGGAGAATTTTAAACTTATAAATATTTCACCACATGGACCTCGTCCTTATATAACTTTCATCGCGGCTTGCAACCCGGTTTAAATATTTCACACTATATAAAAATACGAGGATCTTGTCCTCAACTCCGAATCACAAGTATTTTGTACATTGTGCCAACTGAAATTTTAATTTCCTTTCTTTCTTCTTTTCAATAAATTTCATAAATATTTTTCATAACACATAACGAACCCTCATACCGGTAGGGAATATAATTCATAAAAATTGGAATCAATTATTCCGACACATATTAAACCCACTGTAATGAATAATAAAAATTACTTTTGGACTTATAGCCCTCAATGGTGTACAGAAATAAAATAACAAACACGGGCTCATATCTTTAAATCTCCCAACAGGGATAAACATATAAGTGAGTCACAAATTTACGAAGCTCACCATAAGTGGAGCATAATAGGAGGACTCACCTCTATATTCAGAACCGAATCAAATTAAGAAAAAATCCTTTTATAATAAAATCAGGATTGTACTTGTAACAACACCATCTGGTGTTTTGTCCTCAGCTAAATCATAGTGATTAAATCAATGGGTCGGGCCTCCACCTCTTAAGCGCCCACTACCCGCCTGTCCTCCACCTCTAGCTGACTGTGCACGTGGAGTATCGACTGGAATAAAACTTGTAGCTGGAGTGTTCTGATGAAATCCACCCTTCCCAAGTCTGGGACAAGCTCTCATGATATGCCTAGTATCACCACACTCATAATAACCCCTCTGATGTCACGGCTGCTCGTACTGAGTCTGTGCCGAATAACTGGAATAACCACTGTAAGAATCTCGTGTCGGTGGTGCACTGTAAACTAGAGCACTCCGAGTAATCTGATGTGCGGACTGAGCTGATCGACTGCTCGAGCCTCCGCTATAATGGGTTCTAGCTGAAGAGTAAAATCCACTGAACCCTCCAGATCTTCGAGACATTTTGGCTTCCTTAGACTCCCTTTCCTCGCCTAAAACACCCTCAATCTTCCTTGCAATCTCCACTACTTGTTGAAATGGAGTATCAGTTTGCAATTCTCGAGCCACGCATATTTTAATATCATAATCGAGCCCCTCAATGAATCTGCGGACCCGTTCTCTAATTGTAGGAACTAAGATAGGTGCATGACGGGCTAACTCACTGAACCTGATAGCATATTTTGACACTGTCATAGTGCCCTGACGCAGCCGTTCGATCTCTGTGCGCCACGCATCTTGGAGAGTCTGGGGAACAAACTCTTTCAAGAACATTTCCAAAAATTGAGCCCAAGTTGGTGGTGTTACATCGGCTGGTCTACTTTCTTCATAGATTTGCCACCACCGATATGCTGCGCCTGACAGTTGAAATATAGTAAAGGCAACTCTGCTCACTTCCACAATACCCATGGTGCGGAGAATACAGTGACAATTTTCCAGAAATCCTTGGGCATCCTCTGTAGCTGTGCCACTGAAAGTTGGTGGATCATATTTCTTAAACCTTTCAAGTCTCTTTTGTTCTTCTTCTAATGCCTCGGGCCTGACCTCAAGACAAACCAGAATAAATGGTTGTACCGGTACTACACCCGGAACCTGACCAACGTGAACCTGTTGCTCTGGAGTTGTGGTAGGAGTCTGAGTTACTCCCCCAATCTGCGAAATATTTGGTGCAACAGAGATCAATCCCGCCTGAGTTAATGTACCAAGCATACTCAGGAACTGTGCTAAGGTCTTCTGAAGTCCGGGGGTAACAACAGGTGCTTCTGGTACCTGTCCCCCAACTGGAGCTACTAGTGGCTCCTCAACTGTTGTTCTGACAGGTGCTCTAGTCGCAGCACGTGCCCTTCCTCGACCTCTACCTCGGCCTCTACCTCTGCCCTGGCCTTTTTTAGCCCTAGCAGTATGTGCGGATGCCTGTTCAGCTAACCCAGTAGCACGTGTCCTCACCATCTGTGAGAGAATGGAGATATAAAGGTTCAAATTCCAAATTCAACAAATTTCGCACGAAAGGAATAAAAGAAATGAAAATTTCCTAACAGTTCTGTAGCCTCTCGAAGATAAGTACAGACATCTCCGTACCGATCCGCAAGACTCTACTAAACTCGTTCGTGACTCGTAGAACCTATGAATCTAGAGCTCTGATACCAACTTGTCACGACCCAAAATTCCACCACAGGCGTCGTGATGGCACCTACTCTCTAAGACTAGGTAAGCTGATTTCTATTACATTCTGAAGCCATTTTTTTGAATTAAAATCTAACAGCGAAAATAATTACAATACACAACCTCCCAAGACTGGTAGTACTGAATACATGGAATGATCACGAGGACCGAATATACAATACTGTTTGATTACTAATTAACAATACAATGAAATGAAAAGACTCCAAGGGACTGCGACGCCCAAGCAGCTCTACCTTGAATACTTACGATCGCGCTTTAACTCTGCTCAAGTCCGGTATCTCCAATACCTGGCTCTGTACAAAAATGTGCAGAAGTGTAGTATGAATACACCACGGTCAGTACCTACTAAGTATCAAGACTAACCTCAATGGAGTAGAGACGAGGTACAATTAAGAGACTCACTAGTCTAATAACCTGTGCAATATAATATACAAAATATTAGGAATCATACACCAATAAGGGCAGGATAAAACAACCAATGGTATGCGCATTAAGATACAAAGAATACCATAAATATCACTCAACAATTAATAAATACATGTACGCCCAAATAAATTCAAGTTTTTCAAATAAATAATCTTCACATATAATTCTTCCAAATAACTCTCTTTCAAATGTAGTTTTCTCAAATAATTATTTTTTTCAAATATAATTCTTTCAATAAATCTTTCCAAATATAATTTCTTCAAATAAGTATCTATCAAATACAATTCTTTCATATAATTTTTTTTGAATAAAAATCCTTCCAAATAAATATTTTGAATATAATTCTTTCAATTAAAAAGTCACCATGTGACACCTTATTTCATAATCATAAAAATACGGGTCTCAACCCATTTTCATATTTCCACGGCACCTCGTGCCCATAATTAAATTATCATATTTTTCCCGGCATCTCGTGCCCTCATTTTATATCACAATTGCACAGACAATTCACGTGCCAAATATTCTCATTATTTACTTACGGGCACCTTGTGACCACATTTCATTTTATAATTCGCTTGGAAATAACCACATGCTCTCAATTTCAACATAATTCAGATTGTTATCAATTTACCAACAACAAGATAAATTGCACAAGGTGTAAAAACAAACACAAGAAAATGACAACATCACATGAAAATCATCAACACCACAACCCCACATCATCACATATCGTCCCTGACAATAGCCACCCTTATCTCTCCTATTGCCACCCTTATCACTCCTATAGCCAACCTTATCGCTCCGCCCAGACAATATCAATAGCCACCCTTATCGCTCCTATAGCCACCCTTATCGCTCCGCCCAGACAATATTCCAACAAACACAATAGTGAAATGTCACCCTTATAGCCACATAATATCAACGGTGAAATGCCACCCTTATCTCCCCAAAATAACAATTCACACAACACAACAATTTACACGGGAAAATATCACAGCAACATAATAAAATCAATTCATATCACAATTTTTCCAATGGCCACAACCAAATTTCAAAGATATAACGAAATCAATTAATTTCACAACAAATAGCCCAAGGCTCCACAAAAATGTATATAACACCCCAAAGACAATCAACAGAGATAGAAAATACTTAGCATAAAGCAAAACCTTTATTAATCCAAATTTAGATAATTATATAAGCACCTCTTCTTAAGCTCATTTAATTAATTATTTGCAGAGGGAAAAATCCATAATGAAATTAAATTCCAATAATTATCAAACCAGCAAATTCACGGAATTACATAAATAATCAAGTAACAATCACATCAAATTGTCATATACAAACAAATTCAACAATAAGTATTTAGGCATGGCAAACAGATGATTTAATAATTTTTCACAATTTCTCAATTTATTATACAATAATGCCTAAGACTTTAATTCAATAAATTTTGCATGTATAAGCCCGAGTACGTACTCATCACCTCGCGTACACGACTTTTCACATTTCACAAATGGCACATAAGACTCAATGCCTAAGGGATAATTCCCCCACTCGAAGTTAAGATACACACTTACCTTTTTGAAGTTATGCCGATATTCCAAAATCGCCTTCTTGCTTGAATTGACCTCCAGACCGCTCAAATCTATCCAAATTAATTGTATAACTTCATTAAAATTCATCCGAAACAATTCCGGATACTAATACGTTTACTTAAAAATTTATTCTAAAAAGTCAACAAAAGTCAACGCGGGACCAGCCTCTTGGAACCCGACATAATTTTCATGAAATTCGAACACCCATTCCGATACGAGTTCAACCATATCAATTTTATTGAATTCCAATCACAACTCGACTTCCAAATCTTAAATTTTCTTTTTTGGAAGATTTTACAAAAATCTTTATTTCTTCCATTTAAATCCGAATTAAACGATGAATATAATCATAGATTCATGAAATATAATCACTTTAGGATATAGAACACTTACCCAAGTCAAGCTTGTGAAGAATCCCTCCAGAATCGCCCAAATCCGAGCTCCAAAAATTCCAAAACGAAATGCCAAAAATGACCACGTTCAATCCTTATGTTTCTGCCCAGTTTCGCACCTGCGGACTGATTTTTTGCTTCTGCGTGCTCGCTTTTGCGAGCGAATGCACGCTTCTGCGAGGTCACTGCCCAGCCACAAAGCTCGCACCTGCGGAGCCATTTTCGCTTCTGCGCTGATCGCAGGTGTGCAGTATTTCCGCTTTAACGTTGCCTCGTCGCTTCTGCGTAGCAAACATCGCACCTGCGATTGCGCAGGTGCGGAAGGCTGTCCGCATCTGCGACCTTCCTCCAGCTCTGCCTAGCTCGCTTCTGCGATGAAATCCTCGCTTCTTCGAGGTCGCACCTGCGCCCAAAATTCCGCAGGTGCGAATCCAACAGCTGTTGCCATTTTCCAACAGCTCCTTCCAAGTCCGAATTGCTCCGTTAACCTTTCGAAATCCACATGAGGCCATCGGGACCTCAACCAATTATACCAACATGTCCCAAAATACAATACGAACTTAGTCGAGGCTTCAAACCACATCAAACAACGCCGGAATTACGAATCGCGCATCAAATCAAATTATAAGTTTTCAAATCTTTCAACTTCTATATTTTGCACCGAAACGTATCAAATCAATCCGGAATGACTTCAAATTTTGCACACAAGTCATAATTGACGTAAGGGAGATATTCCTATTTCCGAAATCAAAATTCAACCTCGTTATCAAAATTCACCCTTCGGTTGGACTTTTCCAAAATCTTATATTTTCCAACTTTCGCCAAAATGTGTCGAATTGTCCTACGGACTTCCAAATCCAAATACGAACATACGCCTAAGTCCGAAATCATCATACGAAGTTATTGCCATCATCAAAATTCTATTCTGGGGTCGTTTGCTCAAAAGTCAACTCCCCGGTCAACTCTTTCCATTTAAGCTTCAAAATGAGAATTTTTCTTTAAATTAAATTCCGAATCTTCCGAAAACCAAACTCGACCACACACGCGGGTCATAATACATATTGTGAAGCTTCTCGAGACTTTAAGTCACTGGACGGGATATAATTTCTTAAAACGAAAAGTCGGGTCGTTACAATTGGTCTATGTTAGATGACTAAGTGTAAATAACAAGTATATAAAGAAAATGGGGGTCCTAAGTTTTTTAGCCTAAAGGATCACCCCGTACAATGTAAATAATACTTCGCCACTCTCTTAAGGTAGGGGTTGCTCATATTATTCATCGGGCACAAACTATCATCTCCTGCTACCCAATTACTATGTTGAGGTTGTTACTTAAAGGCGCTCTAATTCAATTCTAAATCGTATCCTAGGCGTGCACTACCCGTCCCATACCTGTGGTCCAGGAGGCTTTGGACCTCTATTTGGGTGGTTCTAGACTTCACCTAGGTGGCCCAAAATGATAAAACTAAGCGACATTCAAAACATATAGGACTTCACATAAAGATAATTAAAGGCCCAAATTAGCCTCCACACATAAGCACCAAATGCACGCGGGCATTTTAGGCAGTACATAGTTTCAGAATTGAGACTCAGAGTCTTATAGGCATGGTTTCTAGGTGATTCTGAATTCTGGTATTATACAAACATCATTGTTGTTTCTAACTAATGAATTCGCAGATTATAGGCGGTTAAAAATGATCTCTGAATTGTTCACACAATAAGACAGTAAAAACTGTTTGAAAGCTCAGAATTAGCGACGTTGATTTATAGACATGCTTTCTAGACGAGTGATAATATCCTATAGGCAAGATTTATAACGATTTGATAATTGAACCTGATTTTTATAGCACTTTATCCCTATAGACATGTCATCTAGGCGGGGTAGTGTAATGAGAACAACAGGAGTAGTTTATTAATAGATTAAAATTCTATAGTCATGATATTTAGATGAGCAAAGTATTGAAGACATGTATTATCAGATCTTATAGGCATGCTTTCTAATAATTAATCAAGGCTTTTGATTCCTATATCATAATGTCTAAGAGTGCACAGTGGTAGACATGAAATCAAGTATAGCGATTACTAACATGCTTGAGATAGTGTACGAGTAATAGACAAGTTAGGTAAAGTGTGTGCGATTCCTATAGACATGGTTCCTATTAGTGTGCACAAATAGGGCAAGATAGACGTAATAGCAAACAGAACACATAGACCCTATATGCATGTTTTCTACCCACTCATGCAAGTATTAGAGTATCCCAGTCCTTTTTACTAATCTCCCACATCGTTTGTTACAAATTATTAAAGAATTTATTGTATAATTACAGGTACAAATATGAATACACAATAACCCAGTAACAATTGGGCCTTCAGATAGGTTTAGAATTCCATGTGGACTGCAAGCCCAGACTCCAAGTGCAAACAGTGTTCTTCAAACTTCCAATACCAAAGCAGGCCCAGCATACCAGGCCCAGACGAATAATTTCTTACCCAAAGTATGTTAAGCTCGGCTATACAGATGATACTACACACAGAGTTAATTGAACAACTCTGAAAATTAAAACACTCAGTCCTTAAGTTGTGACCAACAAACACTTCTAACCAAGACTTATAGATAAGGTCATATAAATACATATGCGGCAAGGTTTGTGGTTGTAACTCCAGAAATAGAGTTTAAGAGCAACATGGCTATTTCAAATAAAGTTCTAGAACAAAGCCTGGTCAAAACCATCCTAAGGAGCCTTAAGCAGGGGTTTGAACATGAAATTCTAACAATGTCATGGGCAAGACTAATGAGATGTAGACTTAACATGAAAACTTCAACATAAGAACCTAATGAGAACAACTAATTTGCAGAGCTTAACATATGGGACAGGCAAACAAACTCAGTTTATCAATAAGGGAGCATTCATATGAAAAGAGGCTGATTTTTAGGCAAGTCAAGTAAGCAAGCATCGTATAAAGAAGAGTAAACAAGACAGGGATTGAAATTCATCCTAGGAGTCTCAAATAATAGGCGAGTACAAAGCATCAAAGCAAAGAATGAGTATGCTTTGGCATTGCAACATCATTAGCATATAGAGTTCATATGATCACAAGTTGGTTTAAGGGAATATCAGGTATACATAGAAGATTTGGCATAGGTTCTAGGCATGTATTAATTTCCTAGAAGAGTCCCAATCAAAACAACAATAGTCTTGCATAGTCAATTAAGCTTAAACATGAAGACAAACATTCAAGCAACTTGGTTATCTACAATAGGCAAGCATTAAGGCCAACAAGGTCAAGGAAAAGCATGCTAGGCTAAGTATTCATGTAATGTCATCCCATAGTTACAACATGACAGCAGGTGATGGGTAAGGGATTCGACAAGAAGAAAAATACTTCTAGACAGACATAACTTCCGAGAAGTCCAAACAACATTTGATGAACATTAATCAGGTTTAGTTGCAAGCCTAGTAACATCATGTATCACTTAGCAAAAGTCAAAATTAGAGCATGTTTGAGATAGCATGATATAAAACACCCAGAGAAATGCACACAATCAGAAAGTAATAAAATTACGAGAGTATAGTGTACTAACCAGTTGCAAACAAACTAAAAAAAGGATGAAGAACTCAAAAATCTCAAGAATAGCTGTGATTATTGAAGACCAGTAAAATCCCAACTCCCCAGTGCTTTAGAGTTCACAGGAGCCTCGAAATAGACAGTAATGCTTGCACTGGAGGAAGGTGAACAGAATCCGGTAGCCTTGGCTTTTAGCCGGCCAAGAGCTCAATTTCAGAATAGTATAGAATAAGTGAGAGCGAGAGAATAGTTCTTAAGGTGATTAAGGTCTGTCCAAAGGGAAAATTGGGGAGGGGTTGTATAGTGGTAGAAATCGAACAAGAAACATATGGAAAATAAGTAATCAAACATAAATAAGGAAAGAGAATCAATCAAGTTTAAGCATGAACAAGGAAAGTCACATGCATAGCCTATTCCGAATCAAAATAGGTAAAAAAATCTTACAAACCCTAGTTTGACAAATGGTCAAAATTAGCCATGAATCTCGGTGAATCGGACCCATACGACCCTGTTGAGAGCGTATACAGACGGATTTTCATCTAAATCTTGTAGGTTGAGGATGATTGCAATCGATTCAGAGAGGTAATACTTGCCAAAATCGGGCAAGTACTAAGTAACACCACAAGTGTATGAATGATAACGAGATAGTGCAAATAAGGTAAGCAAATCATGAAAGAATTTCATGATTTAGCCGGGTTTTGAGAGGATTTGGGAAGAGGCAGATAGAGTTTAGAGATGAGAGAATGCAAAGGCGGATTTGGGAGAATAGTCTCTAGGGTTTGATTATGGGGATATAAGGAAAGATGGAGATTTATTATGGGCCGTTGATCATTGAAGATCAACGGCCAGGATTGGCTAAGAAACGGGGCGGGTCAAATGCAATGGGTTGCGGCCGGGTTGGTCACATGGGTTATTTGGATTGGGCTTCTGAGGCTTGATGGAGATGGGCCAGCTGTTTTGGACCTTGATTTGGTTCGAAATTAGCTCAAAATTGGGGTACAATTTAAATACACGAAATTCATTAAGAATAAATTATAAAATAATTAACAAATAATAAAAATATTGTTCGTGCAGTAAAATAAAAACTTAACATTATAAAAATATGAGAAAAGCTATTTTGATTGAAATAATATAATAAATATAATTATGTATAGAATATAGGCTATTATTGTAAAATTATATAAAATAGCTTTAAAATATAAATATAATTAATTAAAAACAAAATAAAATATTATGAGACATATATGTGGATGAAAATACTAAATTCAGATGATTAAGTCACCACAAAATAATTTAAAGGGTAATCAATACATATTCGAGTAATTTAAATGCAAGAAAATCAATTTTAAAGCTTTTAGAAATTATAAAAAATTATAGAAAATTGGTGATGATACAAGAATGATATTTTTAAACATATATGATGTTTATAAAAATATGAGGGCAAAATTAGGTATCAACAGCTGCCCCTCTTTACCCGGGAATGATGAAAGAGTTGTCGGGTAAAGAAAATGATGACCAATTTTGTCCGAAGCGAGTGAAGAATGATGTATTTTGAAAATAAAAATGGGGGCCGAACCCTGGTTCTTGAGTTGACTACATATTATTAGTATTACGAGAATCAAGCCGCGTGTAGTTCTGGATCCAACGGCGAACGAAACCGATGTAATGCTATAAGAGTGGTCGCATGTTTCGAAAAGGGTCTTTTGGAAGCGATATCGTCGTGATCAACAGATGATTTCAGGTGGAGCTATGAATTCAAATTTGAACGTTACGGATGTACAAGGCAGATATTTGAACGGTTATAGAACAAAGGGTAATCAATTGCTGATTATCAGTTACGAAGGATGTGAACGTTGTGAACGGAAACCGGAGCAAGAATTGCTCCTGTTTGTACAACGGTTACCTCCTGAGTTACCTGCAAAAACTTTAAACATGATGCACGTGAATATATATGGGTTATTGCAAAAAGTTAAACATGATGCAAATTCCCTTCGGACCATGAGAGTTGTCTTTGGACGATGAGGATGTTGTCCTTAGACTATGACGTCCTGGGCCATGAAGCGTATGATAAGGGATTCACAGGCCATGAAATGGTGTCCTCGGGCCATGCGGATGGTGCCTCTGGACTATGACGCCTTTGAATGCAGTTTTGAGAGATCCTCTAGCCATGGCATGGTGTCTTCGGGCTATGAGGATGATGCCTTCAGACTATGGTGCCTTCAGACAACATGGCGATATTTTAGCCCATGAAATGCGAAGATGCGGTGATATCAATCGTTTGATAGAGGAAATAGGTAATGCTTAGTCATATGTGACAATGAGATGAGACAAGGCTTAGTCTTGTATGCGATGAGGGCAATGCTTTTCCCGATGCAAAGAAAGGCAGCGTTTAGCCTTATGCAATGATGGAGGCAGTGCTTTGCCTCGTGCAATAATGGAGATAGTGTTTAGTCTCATGCAATAAAATGAGGGCAGTGCTTAGCCCTATGCAAAGAAAAGGCAGCGTTTAGCCTTATGCAATGATGGAGGCAGTGCTTAGCCTCGTGCAATAATGGAGACAATGTTTATTCTCATGCAATAAAATTAGGGCAGTGCTTAGCCCTATGCAAATAAAAGGCAGCGTATAGCCTTATGCAATGATGGAGGCAGTGCTTAGCCTTATGTAAGGTGAGGGAGTGTTTATCCCTATGCAAGGAGTAGAGATAATGCTTAGTCTTATGCGAAGAAAGGCAATGTTTAGCCTTATGCGAAGATGAGTGCAGTGCTTAGCCCTATGCAAGAAAAGCAATGACTAAATACGAGAGGACAAAGTATTTCTTAGCTTGACGCGTTTGAGTTCAACGACTTTTGTCGATGTGAATCCTTGGAACATGTTTGAACTCTATCTTTGTGAACCTCTTGATTAACTCTTATACACAATGCAAGTACAGTAATATTTTGGTGTTCTTAGTAGCCTATTATCCTAGAACCTTGTGCACCAATAGATCAAAATCTTCAATTACTAGCAACTCCTAAATGTTCATGTCGACGGCCAACCTAAATTCCAAGATACAAGCTTCATATTCTGCCATATTGTTGGTGCACGGGAATCTGAGTTTTGCGGTACCGGGTAATGTTGACCAGTTTGTGATACTAAGACAACTCTGATGCCCACTCCCTTGAAGTTTGCTGCTCTGTCGAAGAACATACTCCAACCATCGTATGCTTCGGTAATATCTTCTCCTATAAACGACACCTCTTCGTCGGGAAAATACGTCTTCAATGGTTCGTATTCTCCATCTACGGGGTTCTCTGCCAAGTGATCGGCCAATGCTTACCACTTGACTGCCTTCTGAGTCACATAAATGATGTCGAACTCACTCAGCAATATCTGCCACTTTGCTAACTTACCTGTAGGCATGGTTTTCTTAAAGATGTATTTTAGCAGATCCATACTTGATATGAGATATGTAGTGTACACACAAAAATAATGTCTAAACTTCTGGGCTATCCATGTCAAAGCACAGCAGGTGCGTTCCAACAAAGAGTACCGGTCTTCGTAAAGTGTGAACTTCTTACTCAGATAATATATCGCCTGCTCCTTTCTTCCAGTTTCATCATGTTGTCCTAGAACGCAGCCAAAGGCCCCATCCAACACAGATAGATAAATCAACAGAGGTCTTCCTGGTTCTGGCGGGACCAACACGGGCAGTTTAGATAAATACTCCTTGATTTTGTCGAAGGCTTTCTGGCATTCGTCAGTCCAGCTTGCTGCAACATCTTTCCTTAGCATTTTGAAGATTGGATCACATATCACCGTTGATTGTGCTATAAAACGGCTGATATAATTGAGGCTCCCTAGAAAACTCATCACATCTTTCTTATTCTTTGGTGGTGGCAAGTCCTGTATAACTTTGATTTTTGATGGGTCCAGTTCAATACCTCAGCGGCTGACGATGAAACCCAACAATTTTCCAGCAGGGACTCCGAAGGCACATTTTACAAGGTTCAACTTCAAGTTGTATTTTCGAGGCCGATAGAAAAATTTCTTTAGGTCTGCTATGTGATCTGAAATCCTTCTAGATTTGATGATAACATCATCTACGTATATCTCTATTTCCTTGTGTATTATGTCATGGAAGTTAATCGCCATGGCCCTCATGTAGGTGGCCCCAGCATTCTTCAAACCAAACAGTATCATTATGTAACAATATATTTCCCATGGTGTTATAAAGGCGGTCTTTTCGGCATCCTCTTCATCCATCCAAATCTGATGGTATCCTGCGAAGCAATCCACAAAGGATTGGAGTTCGTGCTTGGCACAGTTGTCAATCAATATGTGTATGTTAGGCAGCGAAAAATCATCGTTAGGACTTGCTCTATTTAGATCTCGGTAATCGACACATACTCTAACTTTCCCATCCTTCTTTGGAACCGGCACAATATTGGCTAAACAGTTCAGGTATTCGACCACTCGGAGAACCTTGGCTTTGATTTGCTTGGTGACCTCCTCTTTTATCTTCAAACTCATATCTGGCTTGAACTTTCTGAGCTTCTGCTTTACAGGCGGACACATGGGATTGGTGGGTAGCTTGTGAGCTACTATGGATGTGCTTAACCCAGTCATATCGTTGTAGGACAATGTGAAAATATCCTCATATTCTTTTAGAAACCTGATATATTCTTCCTTCTATTTCGATGACAGATGGATGCTTATGCGAGTTTCCTTGACTATTTTGGAATCCCCTAAGTTAACGGCCTTAGTTTTCTCCAAATTAGACTTCGGTTTGTTTTTAAGATTCTCTACTTCTTTGACAATTTCCTCAGGTATTACATCATCTTCCAAATCTTCTGAATCGTTGTCCTTATATTGAGTTGTCTCATTACATATCACAGTCGTAGGTTCATCAGGATATGTAATAATTATGCTGAAAAGAATGTAGAAAGATATTAATAAATATGAAAACTTCAAAATGTCAACAAGTACGACTCCATGGCTCGAGTAATTATTTCAAAACAAAATACTGAAAATGTCTTAAATGCTCAAAACAATTTGAAAATAAGTCATGCTAATTTGCCAGGTTACAACTCAGCGAGCCCGGGATAGTGCAGCGGTCCAGTTCTTGAGAAAAACTCCCTCTTCCATTGTCTGAATGGTAAGGTCTTCCTCCTCCTACTACTTAATAATTGCACTGCAGTCCATGTCTTCTTCATCCAGAAATAACTTTCTCATGCCAGCCAAAATCTCGTCTTTCTCAGATCACCACATTATGTCAGCCTGATGGAATGTCTAGTGCAGAGGTAGTACGGGTTGTTCCAGCGGGTAATAATGGGCGCGCCATGATGGTGTCCAATTCTGATACTCTTGCACGGTATATTCATATCCGAATCCAAAGGTCGTGCCATGATTATGTGGTTGTACGAGTTTAGTGATCCCCTGAAGCTTTTCGCCGAGACCCTTGCCTAGTTCATATCCTGTCCACAACAATATGCTTTCTATCTTCTTGCTCCACCATCGATCCTTTTCAATTGCATTCACCCGCTCAATACGGTGATATATTTCTCCACCCAACTTCCTCTTATTTTTGATGACTGGAACAGTCTAGTTGGTGTAGATAGGGTTGCTTCCGTCTCCATGAATGATCACCTCCTGATGATTTCATTCGAACTTCACAGCTTGGTGCAGCGTAGAAGCCACTGCCCCAGCTGCATGTATCCATGGTCGTCCCAACAATAGGTTGTAAGTAGCTGATATATCTAGCACTTGGAAATTAACATCAAACCAAGTCGGACCCATCTGTAGATCAAGGTTGATTTCCCTGATAGTGGCTCTCTGAGATCCGTCAAATGCCTTCAGATTCATGCTTCCCATTCGTATCTCGTGCAGGCCCTTACCTAATCTTTTTAGGGTGGTCAGTGGACATATATTCAGACTCGAACCTCTATATATCAGGACCCTCGCAATGAACTTGTCCTTAAATTGCACTATGATGTGCAACGCCTTGTTGTGACTCACTCCTTCTGGCAGTAACTCATCTTCGTGGAAAGTAATTTTGTGACTCTCCAGTACTTGTCCGACCATGTTAGCCATCTCTTCACTAGTAGTGCCGGAGGGTACATAAGCTTCACTCAACACTTTCATCAAGGCATTCTAGTGTGCGTGTGAGTTTTGCAACAGTGATAAAATGGATATCTGAGCAGGAGTCTTGTTCAGGTGGTCAACAACAGGGTATTCCTTTGCTTGTATCTTCCTCCAAAGGTCGTCAGTGCTAGTCTCAAGAACAAGCGGCTTAGGTGCAACTTCTTTGCTTGGTCCTCCCAGATTCTCAGGTGTGTAGACTCTGCCAGTTCTAGTCATACCTTGCGCGACACTTGTTTCTTCCATTTTGGCTTTTTCCTTTCTTCTTGGTTCTGCAACATAATCCCACAGGACGACATAAGACTTGTAAGATGGTGTGGGAGATACTATTACAGTGAAGGGTGTAGCTACCTCAACTTCAGATAGCGCCTGGGTTTGTACCACAACTGGAGTGAGGGTGACCGGAGGTGTTTTAGGAGCGTTGATCTCGTCCAAGTCACATATATATTTGAGGTTATGAAATGGTCGATTGCAATAATAATACCCAACAAGGAGTCGGGATCGAATCCACATGGAGCTGAGATGGGATTAATGGTATATATTTGGATAAAGCACGTGAAGTATCTTGGTTGCACTTCCACAAATATGGTTTTGTTTTTACTTCTAAAATTACGTTAAGTATTACAATTCTAAAGATATAAAACTAGAGAATATTATTTTTGGATGGTTTTCAAATAATGTAAAAGGCCTAGGGGTATGACCTATACCTAGGTGTTTGCCTAACGGGTTGTAAACTTTAAAGTTTGTTTTGTTGGTCGGGGTGTATTATAGCAATCAACACTCAAATACCCACTCAATACCTCTTGGTAAGAGAGTGATTTTTCCCAATTTGGCTTTCTCAAGTCCAAATGGGTATTGAACAAAACAATTGATAAAATGCTTAAGTCAGGTCTTACTATCTCTAGGTTCAACCCTTTAATTGGGACTATCAATCTCCTAATTTTATCCCAAATTCTTGTTAGCCAAGTTTTCCTAGACTAAGTCTCTTTTTCTCAAAAGTCAAATAGGCATAAACTAATGTTTGCAACCATTAGTTCTACAATTAAAGGCAAGAACAAGGCTAAATAATAAACACCCAACCATAAACAATCCATAAATCAAACACCCATTAGGTTCACACACTAGGGTTGGATCACAACCCTAGTTAGAAATCTAGCTACTCATAATGGGTGTAGAAGAAAATAAAGAAAAAAAGATGATAAAACTCATATTGCAAGATTAAAAGATAAAAATCCAATGCTAAATCACCAAAGTAAACTAAAGTTGCCTAAATGGGCAAGTAAAAACGGCTACAGGACTTTCAATATTCTAAACTTGACCTAATTTTGTGAAAGTAGTCTATTTATACAAGCTGGAATTTTCAGACAAAATTGCCCTTTCGGAGGTTCTGCGGCCGCACAATTATATGTGCGGTCCGAACTTCTCTTCAGAGCTTGACAGAGTTCACTCTGCGGCCGCATAATTCTAGGTGCGGCCGCACTGGGCTCTTCTGCGGACCGCACATTTCCTGAGTGCGGTCGCATAGTTATTTCTACGGCCGCACAATTATTGTGTGGTCCGCATTTCTTCTTGAGCTTGAAATGAAACTCTCTGAACTTTGGCTCTTACGTAGCTTCTGCGGCCGCACAATAATTGCACGGTCCGCACAATAATTGCGCGGTCCGCACAATAATTGCGCGGTCCGCACAATAATTGCGCGGTCCGCACTTTGCACTGGGGCTATGTTGATTTTCCTTCACATTTTGCGGCCGCAGATAGAAATCTGCGGTCCGTACTTGAGCTTCTGTGCCTGATTTTTGTCCTTGTTCAGATCACTCCTACTTGAGTTGGATTTCATCGTAGTGGTTCATTTTCCAATACTCCTGCAGGTAAGCATATTTTATCAGTTTTTAGGAATACAATTAGATACTTTTGGACTAAAACGAAAGCTAAAAGGCGCTAATAAGTAGTCAAAATTCCCACTTATCAACTCCCCCAAACTTAAGCTTTTGCTTGTCCTCAAGCAAATAAGGTAATTTCCACCTTCACAAGATAAGATCTATTCCAGCTAATCTAAGGTGAATCAAACACACATCAATTGGAACTAACAATTACCCATAACACTTATGAATTATCAACAAGGCAATGATTTGAAGTTTTAAGCACAAATAGATCTAATGTGACACTAGAGCATCAAGAGTTGACTTTACTCATCAAGGAAGTTCACTCTTTCATGTAGGTCATTGTGGATCCCAAACTCCTCCTCCTCTACTTTTCGTTAGCATATCTCACTTAAGAATGTAGCACTCACTTCAAGGATTTGTGAAAAGTTCGCTCATCTCTCTCAAAGGAATGTCACAAGTACGACCCTAAGTACCATATGCTTGCCCCTCATGTAAATCACCACTAATGTAAGTTCACTCGGCTTGAAATCACGTAGGGATTTTTGGAACCGCATCATCAAATATAGGATCAACTGCCACTCCCGGGGTGACATTGGCTCTTTGGCCAGTTCTTGCCTTCTTCTTAGGTGCCATGTACTGAAAATTTAGAGCAACGCACGAGTTAAAGAAGGAATAATATTACAATTAGCTTTATAGCACGATCGAGAACATGAAAAAGGGGTATAATTCCTAAATGCCCAAGTAGCATCCTAATTATAGATGTGGTCGACAACATACCGATAAGAAAGACTCTACTAGACACGGCTCCGAGACATCCTAGGACACTTTAAAACCTTAGGCTCTGATACCAAGTTTGTCACGCCCCAAAATCGGGGAGCGCGAGTGAGGATAACGACTCTGCATGTCGTGCTCGGTCTCCCAGGTCGCCTTCTTGATTGGATGACCCCTCCATCGAACCTTCATTGAAGCGATGTACTTTGACCTCAACTTTCGAACCTGCCTATCCAAGATCGCTACCGGCTCCTCAACATAAGTCAAATCCTTGTCCAATTGGACTAAGCTGAAGTCTAATACATGTGATGGATCACCTTAATATTTCTGAACCATGGAAACAAGGAACACCAGGTGAACTGCCAATAAGCTGGGTGGAAATGCAAGTCTTTGGACCACCTCACCAACTCTTTCAAGGATCTCAAAAGGACTAATATACCTAGGGCTCAAATTTCCCTTCTTACCAAACCTCATCACACCCTTCATGGGTGAAACACAAAGCAAAACCCTCTCTCCCACCATAAGTGCTACATCACGAGCCCTCCGATCAGCATAACACTTCTTTCTAGACTACTCGATACAAAGCCGATCCTAAATCAACTTGACTTTCTCCAAGGCACCCCTAACCAAATCAGTGCCCAACAACCTAGCCTTACCCGACTCAAACCAACCAACTAGAGAGCGGCACCACCTCTCATATAAGGCCTCATAACGAGCCATCTGAATACTCGACTGGTAACTGTTGTTTTAGGCAAATTCTACAAGCGGCAGAAATGGATCCAATGAACCCTCGAAATCCAAAACACAGGCACGTAGCATATCCTCCAAGATCTGAATGGTGCGCTCAGACTTCCCGTTTAATGAAGGCTTTTAGACTAAGGTAGGAAATGTTGGAATAGAACGGGTTCATCTTTCCTTAAGCACTCTATTTTCTCTTTTTGGCTCTATGCTTTGCCGACTCTTTGAGTCATTTTCTTTTTCCTTAGCGGAACTATAGAGACTTAACATCACTCTTTCTTGGTCATGATATTCGTTTTCTCCTTCTTTGTTTTCTTCATGCTTTGCATTTTTGCTTTTCTTTGAATCCCTTCAATCTTTAACTTATTTACTTTCTTTTTGCATTTTTTTGTTCTTTCTTTCTTTTTCTTTGCCTTTCCCTTTCACTTTTTGTACCTTGATACCACTTTCAAATTTCTCGTCTCTCCCTCAAACTTATATTTTAGCCAATTATTTCTCAAGAGTGGTAAGGAAAGCTCGGGTGCTAAGAGAGGATCACTACAAAATAGGTAAAGACTTGCAACATGGTTATCAAATGAGAAAGGTTTTAGGCTCAAAAGGGTTGACTAGGGATAACAACATTGGTGGGTCATGGAAAATTTTAAAATGGGTCAAGGAGAGCCTGCAATCACTTCTCAAGCCAAGCAAAACTTAGAATTTTGCCTAGAAACACATTCGGAGTAAGTGCTAGATCATTCCCACGGGTACTTGGACTTGCAACAAAACATCTCACCTCTCACACAGATGGATTGTTAAAGAGGATAGAGTCAAAGGCCCACAACAACCATATTCGAGATTGAACATCACTAATGGTTCAACTAAACCACTCGATGATTGGTTAAGTCAACACAATTGTCAAAAGGTCACTAACTAGAGCTATTTCTTTCCAAGAACTTATTTTTAATCATAAGCATGTAGTTAAGTATGTTGGTACCAATTGAAGCATGCATGGCTCTTCTAGTTTGACTCAATTAGGTTCTCTTATTCATTATTACTACTGTTCTCACCTAAACATAAAAAACGGACTCAATCCCTTAAGAAGGTTGTCACGCCATCCATCGTTGAGAAGAGTCACCCGGTTCATATAAAAATCACCTTTGGAAAGAACTGTGGTATTAAGAAAATCAAAGGCTTATTGATCACTTAAACATGAAAAGAAACTACTAAATTAAAAAGAAGTTATTAAAGTAAATAAGAAACTATTAGACTAAACTTTGATTACTAAGAAAATAAAATAAAGAAGCTATAAAGTAAGCTACTGAAAGCATAAATGAATATACAAACTGAGAAAAGGAAAGAGAATATATACATCAATAGAGAGAGAAGAATATGTACATAATGAGAGTAAAAATAAAAAGAGAATGTTATCAGTTATTACAGGCCAATGTCAAATGTCAAATCAAAATAGACTCCACCCCCTGAATAAAAATAAGTATTGTCCTTAATGCTTAGCAAAATAAAAACAAGGAAGGGAAAGAGTATAGAGGACTCCCTATGTGGTCTCAGTGACCATAGCAGCATTACCTCTCTCAGGCTCCTCCAACCAGATCTCATTATCCCCTGCTCGGGGAGTAGCTGGGTTGGTGAACATCTGTAGCAGCGCCTCAGCAGTGTGGGCAGCGAGGTCTGGCTCCTCAGACTGGACAACTGGTGCCACTGGTGCTGATGGTGCAGCTGGGTCTACTGGTAATGCTGGAGCTATCTCCATCAGTAAGTCAAATGGAAGGTCTCCAGCGGCTGCTACCTTGGTCACCTCTCGTCTCAACCTGTCAACTGATTTATTCGAAGCCTGAGATTTCCTCATCTTCTTCACTTGCTTCCCAAGCTCCTCAATTGCTCCCCCATGTGCCACCAAGGTGTCCATGGTGGTCTTCTAATTCTCCAATATTTTCTTCAAAGTTTCCTCCACTGACAGAGGAATCTGGGGTGCTGGGGTAGAAGTCTGAGCTGCAATGGCACTGGATAGGTCAGACAACTTTGCAGTTGCTGTCTGCATCCAGTTGTTGAGACTCTCCAGTGTCTGGGAGACTCGCAGCGCAGAGAGTGGATAAGTAGAGGAGGAAGGTACTGATACTGATGGCCCTGAAGATGGAGGTGGAGGTATGGCAGTTGTATAGGTGGAAGGCCCAGCTGCTGTGGAAGGCATGGCTACTGTAGAAGGCATGACAGCTGAATCTGCAACTACCACCGACGGCTCATCAGACTGGCCTACGGTAGTAGTCGAATTACCCTTGTTCTTCGGGTTCCTTAGGTCCTTCAAAGAGTACCAGGAGAAGGGCTGCTTAGCCCTAACTTTCGTATCAAAGCTCTTGGGCTCCACCCCCGCATCCGTGAGATACTCCGTGATAGTGTTGGGATATGGATAGGAGATTTTACCCATCCTGACAACCAAAGACATGTTGGCCGACATGATGGCACCCACATTGATTGGGTACTCGGCCATGATGGAAGTAACTAGGACTGCCCGAGGGATTGGGAGATTTTTTTCATTTCGGCTTGGGTCTATGCAACTGCACACAAATGTTTGCCACCCTTTTGCTTCAAAGTTGAGGGTCTTCCGCTGAATATGAACCCCTCTTGTGATCCATGGGGGTGGTGATCCCGAAGCTGCCAGAAGCTCAGCTAGCCATGGGCGACTGCATCGCCCATAGCCAGCTTTTCCAAGTATTGCACCGACACCACATCCTCCAACCTTAGGTATGTATTCAGGGTGGTTTGGTCAAACCTCACTTTCAAGTTCCTCACTTTCGTCACTTTGGTCCCCTTCTTGATGTGTGCCATATTGGCATAAAATTCCCGGACCAAGTGCTCTTTGGCATCTACTACACTTTGAGTGAACCATGTCCACCCTTTTCTCTCTCGAAACTGTGTTGCCACATTTGGATTGTACCTATCCAAGTCTTTCAAAAGAAACTGATGCTCAAGTGTGAGCGATCTTTGAGGCCACCACTCTCGGAACCTGTTGAATGCAGTCAGGCTCACAAACCTATCTTCCCAAACTTCCTTCTTTTTCGACCTCTCGAGGCCGGCAACTCTGGTATCACCCTCTCGACCGTCACTCGGAATATCATCATCATCATCAACTGTGACTGGTGCGGTGGAGGCATGAATAGATGAGGGTTCCAAATCCTGACTGTTCCCTTCCAACCCCTCAGAAGTACTCTCGGAAGTGGTAGGCTCATCTCTCAATTAGTATCTGTCCTGGGGCAGCTGTGGCTGTGATTGCACAACAGGCTACCTTTGCACTAAGTCACCCTTCGATGCTTCCCTAAACGGGGCATATGAACTTGATTCGGAGGGCTCCGGCTGTCTACCTCGACCTATTGTTGCCTTCTTACTAATCACTTTTTGGAGGGCGAGGGGTAAGGTGCTTTTGCCTCTGCCTATGGAAGGTTCACCCCTCCCCTTGGATGTATCACCTCATCCCCGTGATCTAACCATTGCCTGCAATACATAGCAAGAGGAATCAGTTATAGTTCAAATCCAAAGTATCAGACAGTTGTAGACAAACAGTATGCAGGTTGGGGGAAGTGCGGTCCGCATATTTTTGGGTGCGGCCGCAGATAGGCTTGTGCGGACCACATAATTTTGAAAGTGTGGCCGCATTGATGGTTCTGCGGTCTGCACAATTTTAAGTGCAACCGCACAATTGAAGTGCGGTCTGCACAATTTTGGGTGCGGCCGCACATTGAAACTTCAAAAATAACAACACTCTAAAGACAGAGAATTGCTTGATCTACGGTCGCACACACGTTTCTGCGGCCGCGGTTGAATTTCTGCGGACCACACAATTTCAAGTGCAGTCCACACAATCATTCTACACCAAATGCCCTAGCCTACTGATCTGCGGACCGCACAATTCCTTATGCGGCCGCACAATTCAAAAATTCATCGGGCAGATTCTTAGGGTTTCTAATTCACGCACAATTTAGACATGGTAGTAGAAATTTAGACATGATACACAGTTTACCCATCCCCTAAATAGCAAATAGGAAGTTACACACACAAATTTAAGCTCACATGATGATGAATTTGACATTAGGCCTAAAAATAACTAAAGTAATTATGAACAAAATTAAGAAAATTGAAAAATTTAATGATGAATTGAACATAACAGTAATGTAGTGATGCAAGGAAGAATCAAAGATGATGAAATGAGAGTGAGATGCTTGAATCAATTGAGTGCACTGTGTCAAATGTTCAGAGTTCGTAAACTTTGAACAGTGGTGAGGAGGAACTATTTATAGTTGGTCAGTTAGGGCAAGGACTCAAGAGCTGAGTGCGGCCGCATAATTTTGTGTGCGGTCTGCACTCCTTTACCTGTGACAAATTACCCTTTTGATGATCTGCAGTCCGCACATTTTTGTGCGGACCGCACATTTCCTTGTGCGGCCGCACTTTGGCCATTTATCTGACATGCACAACTTCAGAGAGTTTGCAATTTCTGATCTCCTATTGTGTGACCGCAGATCCCTTTCTGCTGTGGCCTTAAAAATTGTGCGGTCCGCACTTTTTTCACACTTAGCCACTTTTCCTGAGCACAGTTCCTGCAAAGCACACTCATTCCTGCAACACACTTCAAAACCAGTTAGCACAAAACAAGACCTATCTAAAGATGAAGAAAAAGGAAAAGAAAAAGAAACATGGGTTGCCTCCCAAGAAGCGCCCGATTTAACGTCGCGACATGACGCAGATTACCATCAATTACTTGAAATGAATCACTGCCACTACGTGGCCATCACCAACTTTTCCCAGATAATGCTTCACCCGATGGCCATTGAATTTAAACACTTCATAATTTTTATTATTCAAGTCCAATGCACCAAAGGGTGTCACACTCACAACTTCAAACGAGCCACTCCATTTAGACTTTAACTTTCCTGGAAACATCCGTAACCGAGAATTGAACAATAACACAAGATCACCTTCTTTAAACTCCTTATTCTGAATGTACTTATCACGGAGGTACTTCATCTTCTCCTTGTATAAGGATGAACTTGTATATGCATGGTATCGAAATTCATCTAGCTCATTCAATTGTGCCACCCTTAAGTTGGAGGCGACATCCCACTCAAGATTTAGCTTATTCAAAGCCCACATGGCCTTGTGCTCAAGTTCCACCGAAATGTGACAAGCTTTCCCAAACACTAACCGGTATAGAGACATCCCAATCGGTGTTTTATAAGCAGTCCTATAAGCCCATAAAGCATCATCAAGTTTCATTGACCAATCCGTCCGGTTGGCATTCACTGTTTTTGACAAAATACTCTTGATCTCCCGGTTGGAGACTTCCACTTATCCGCTTGCTTGAGGGTGATAGGGGGTTGTGACTTTGTGAGTGACACCATACTTTCTAAGCAAGATATCAAAAGCTTTGTTACAGAAATACGACCCCCCATCGCTTATAATGGCCCGCGGAGTACCAAACCTTGTGAAGATGTTCTTTTTCAAAAATGCCACCATACTTGTAGCTTCATTGTTGGGTAGAGCAACGGCCTCGATCCACTTTGACATATAATCCACAGCTACCAAAATGTAGGTGTTCCCACAAGAGCTTACAAACGGTCCCATGAAATCAATTTCCCACACATCAAAAATATCAATTTCCAAGATGGTTGTGAGGGGCATCTCATTTTTCTTTGAAATCCCACCGGCCCTTTGACATTAATCACTGACTAGATCACTTGCGTCCTTGTAGAGAGTAGGCCAATAGAATCCACAACTCAACACTTTGGCCACCGTTCTTGCTCCCCCATGGTGACTATCGTAGGGTGAAGAATGACAAGCCCCAAGAATTTCAACTTGTTCCTCCTCCGGCACACATCTTCTAATCACGCCATCGGTACAAATCCAGAAGAGGTACGGTTCATCCCAATAATAGTCTTGACAATCCCGTTTGAGCTTCTTCCTTTGATTTGAAGAGAACTCAACCAGAATGATACCACTCACAAGATAATTTGCTAGATCCGCGAACTATGGCACCTTTTTCATTGAAATGGCTAAGAGTTGCTCATCGGGGAAGGAGTCATTGATTTCAAGGCCATCAATCAGCCTTCCCTCCTCCTCCAAACGAGATAAGTGGTCTGCCACTTGGTTTTCACTTCTTTTTCGGTCTTGAATGTCTATGTCAAACTCTTGCAACAAAAGCACCCATCTCATTAACCGAGCCTTTGAATCTTTCTTGCTCATAAGGTACCGAAGTGCCGCATGATCCATATGGATAATCACCTTTGTACCCATCAAGTACGGGCATAACTTCTCCATAGCAAAAATAATAGTAAGGAGCTCTTTTTCGGTTACAGTGTAATTGACTTGGGCATCATTCATGATCTTACTAGCATAGTAGACCGGATGAAAGATCTTGTTGACACGTTTCCCCAAAACTGCTCCGACCACCACATCACTAGTGTCACACATGAGCTCAAAAGGCAAGCTCTAATTTGGGGCGGTGATAATAGGAGTAGTTGTCAATTTGGACTTGAGAAATTCAAATGCCTTCATGCAATCCTCATTGAAATGGAATTTGGCATCTTTCTCCAAAAGCTTACACAAGGGGTTCACCACTTTGAAAAAATCCTTGATGAAACGCCGGTAGAACCCCGCATGACCCAAGAAATGCCTCACTCCCTTCACGGATGTTGGAGGTGGAAGTTTAGAAATCACCTCTATTTTCGCCTTGTCGACCTCAATGCCATTCTTTGAAATTTTTTGGCCAAGGACAATGCCTTCCTCAACCATGAAATGACATTTCTCCCAATTCAACACCAAGTTCGTCTCTTCATATCTTGCCAAAACCTTATCCAATTTTTTCAAGAAATCATCAAGAGAATTCCCGACCACCGAAAAGTCATCCATGAAGACTTCAAGGAAATCCTCCACCATGCCTGTGAAGATAGCCATCATACACCTTTTAAAATTCGTCGGTGCATTGCATAACCCAAATGGCATTCGCGAGAATGCGAAAGTACCATAAGGACATGTGAAAGTAGTCTTCTCTTGATCCAACGGAGCAATAAGAATTTGATTTTAGCCGGAATACCCATCAAAGAAATAATAGAAAGCTCGGCCGGCCAACCTATCAAGCATTTGATCTAGGAAGGGAAGTGGGAAATGATCCTTCCTTGTGACTTTGTTGAGCTTGCGATAGTCCATACACACTCTCCACCCGATCACCGTTCTTGTAGAAATCAACTCATTCTTGTCATTGATAACTACCGTCATGCTCCTTTCTTTGGGACACATTGCACCAGAGAGGTCCACGAACTATCGAAAATGGGGTAAACAGCCCCTGCATCTAACCACTTGATGATCTCCTTTTTGACCACCTCTTGCATTTCTTTATTTAGCCTCTTTTGATGTTCAATGGAGGGTTTGGAATCTTCCTCCAAATTAATCTTGTGCATACAAAATGTAGGGCTTATTCTCCGAATATCCGTCAATGTCCATCCAATAGCTTTCTTCCTCTTTTATAGCACCGCCAATGTGGAGTCTACCTGCACGTTAGTCAAACAAGAGGAAAGAATAACGGTAAAGTAGAAAAAGGGCCAATAAATTCATACCTGAGATGTGGAGGCAATGGCTTCAACTCCAATATAGGAGGCTCCTCGATTGAGGGCTTTGTTGGAGGAGTCTTCCGATTTTCAAGATCCAAGGACAGTTTCCGAGGTGCATAATTGTATGACCCCATCCCTTGCAAAGAATTTACACATTTCATGAAGCCATCCATTTCCTCATCATCAAAATTTAGCAAAACGGCCTCCAACATGTCACCCACATTAATCGTGGCACTTGTATCATCAATAATAACATTGGTCACCAAGTCCACGAACGAACATACTTCATTGCTATTTGGTTGCCTCATAGATTTGTAAACGTGAAACACCGCATTTTCATCACCCACCCGGAAAGTGAGTTCACTGGATTCCACATCAACAAGAGCCTTTTCCGTAGCAAGGGATGGTCTACCAAGAATAATCGGTACCTCATAGTCCACTTCACAATCAAGAATAACAAAATCTATCGGGAGAATTAATTTATCAATACGAACCAACACATCATCAATTATACCCAACGGTCTCTTCATGTACGATCTGCCATTTATTATCTCATAGATGTGGGTCTTGGTTGTCCAATTCCCAAAGTCTTGAAAACCGAATAGGGAATCAAATTGATATTTTCCCCAAGATCACAAAGAGCTTTAGTAAATTTGGCACTTTCAATGGTACAAGTGATTGTGAAAGCGTCGGGATCTTTCAATTTATGAGCCATTGAGTGCACAATTGAACTCACTTGATGAGTCATCTTTATAGTTTCACAATTCATCGACCGCTTCTTTGTCACCAAGTCCTTCATGAACTTTGCATAACCGGGCATTTTATCCAAAGCCTCAACCAATGGCACATTAATAGATAGACTCTTCATCATGTCAATGAACTTTTTGAATTGATTCTCACCATTTTGCTTGGCAAGCCTTTGAGGATATGGAGGAGGAGGCGTTGGCATTGGTGCCTTAGCCTATGGCACTAGCGGTTCCGGTATTTCAACAATGTGCTCCCTAGACGGGTTCACTTCCTCTTGAGTCTTCTCCACATTGTCATCAATATCAATTCTTATTTCGTCATTTGTTTGCACCACATTGTTCGGGATATCATCTTCTTGTACCACTTGCTCATCATCCACAATTTTCCTTTTACTTGAGGTGGGTGCATCCCCACCTTTTCCACTCCTTGTAGTCACGGCCATGGCATGTCCCGTGTTGTTTCCATCCTTTGAGTTCACCACCGTGTCACTTGGTAGTACCCCCTTAGGACTAGTGCTTAAAGCTTGCGAGATTTGCCCCAATTGAACTTCCAAATTGTGAATTGAAGTGTTGTGAGAGGCTAGTTGAGCATCAGAGTCGGCATTCTTCTCCATCATTTGTTTGAAAAAATTCTCAATTCGTCCCATCTCATTGTTGGAAGAGCTTGGACCATGGGAAGGATAAGGAGGCGGGTTTCTCGGTTGTTGATACATCGGGGGCCTTTGAAAGCCTAAACCCTGATTTTCTTGGTTATTGTTCCACCCCCCTTCGTAAAACCCTGATTTTCTTGGTTATTGTTCCACCCCCCTTGGTTGTTGCCTCCCCAATATCCTTGACTATTGCCACTCCAATTGCCTTAGTTATTTTGACCATTCCAATTTCCTTGATTGTTTTGATTGTTCCAATTCCCTTGGTTGTTTTGATCGTTCTAATTCCCTTGATTACCATGAGGTCGCCATTATTTTTGATTCGGGCCTTGAGAGTTGTTTCTTTGCACTTGGAAGTTGTTCACATATTGTACTTCCTCCTCTTGGTCATTGTAGGATTCATCTTGATCAAACCCACTATCTTCTTGCACATAATGTTTCGCACGGTTTTGCACTTGAGGATCCTTTTGCCTTCTCTTGTTTACCATCATATTAACTCCCTCCATTGCATTGACTTGCTTAGGACCTTGCACTTATTGAAGTTGAGCCTTGGCTAATTGATTCATTATGGTGGTCAACTCGGCAATTGCTTGCCCATGATCATGCAATTCTTTATGTAGGTGAATCACGTTTGGATAACCTTAAGGAACATTTGTTCTACTTTGCCATGTCGATGAAGTATCCACCATTTCATCTAAGATCTCACAAGCTTCCGCATATGGAGTTGTCATGAAATTTCCACCAGCAAGTTGGTTGACCACGCATTGATTGGTAGTATTGATCCCCCTGTAGAAAGTTTATTGAATCATAGCCTCCGTCATGTCATTGTTTGGGGAATCTTTCACCATAGTTCGATACCTCTCCCATATTTCATGCAATGGCTCATTGGGTTCTTGTTTGAATGCTAGAATCTCGTCTCTAAGAGTAGCTATATGCCCGGGAGAAAAGAACTTGGAAATAAATTTCTCCGCCAATTCATCCCATGTATGGATGGAATGATTTGGAAACCTTTCTAACCAATCCAAGGCTTTCCCCCGTAGAGAGAAAGGAAATAGCCTCAACCTTAAAGCATCCTCGGAGACGTTTGTCTGTTTACTCCCCAAGCAAGTGTCCACAAACCCTTTCAAGTGTTTGTACGCATTTTGATTCGGAGCCCTGGTGGAGAATCCCCATTTCTCTAGCAATGTGAGCATAACATTTGTGATTTGAAAGTTGCCCGCCCTAATGTGGGGCGGGACTATGGCACTTGCATACCCTTCATTCGGTAACACCCGGTGTGGATCCGCTCTTGGTAGATTTGGGGATGGAACATGAACATTGTCTTGAGGCGGTTGGCCTCTCTATTTGCTTGAGGTTCAAGAGGAACCTCTTCAACTTGGCCATCTTCCACGTCCACATCCCCCAAAGGCATGTTTCTGAGAGGATCATTGTTGTTGAGAGCCATTGTTTCACCAAAAAGATTAGTAACACGGAAGGAAAAGAAGACAATTCACACACAAATCCAAATATATAGCTAAATCCATTTTTAGCTCCCCAAAAACTGCGCCAAAAATTGATCTCGTCTAAGTTACACCTCTATTTGAGATTATGAAACAGTCGATTGCAATAATAATACCCAACAAGAAGTAGGGATCAAATCCACAGGGAGCTGAGATGGGATTAGTGGTATATATTTGGATAAAGCACGTGAAGTATCTTGGTTGCACTTCCACAAATATGATTTTATTTTTACTTCTAAAATTACGTTAAGGATTACAATTCTAAAGATATAAAACTAGAGAATATTGTTTTTGGATGGTTTTCAAATAATGTAAAAGGTTTAGGGGTATGACCTTCACCTAGATATTTGCCTAACAGGTTGTAAACTTTAAAGCTTGTTTTGTTGGTCGGGGTATATTATAGCAATCAACACTCAAATACCCACTCAATACCTCTCGGTAAGAGAGTGATTTTACCCAATTTGGCTTTCTCAAGTCCAAATGGGTATTGAACAAAATAATTGATAAAATGCTCAAGTCAGATTTTACTATCTCTAAGTTCAACCCTTTAATTGGGACTATCAATCTCTTGATTTTATCCCAAATTCTTGTTAGCCAAGTTTTCCTAGACTAAGTCTCTCTTTCTCAAGTAGAGACCAAGTCAAATAGGCATAAACTAATCCCATTAGTTCTACATTTAAAGGCAAGAACAAGGCTAAATAATAAATACCCAACCATAAACAAGCCATAAATCAAACACCCATTAGGTTCACACACTAGGGTTGGGTCACAACCCTAGTTAGAAATCTAGCTACTCATAATGGGTATAGAAGAAAATAAAGAAGAAAATATGATAAAACTCATATTGCAAGATTAAAAGATAAAAATCCAATGTTAAATCACCAAAGTAAGCTAAAGTTGCCTAAAAGGGCAAGTAAAAACGGCTACAGGACTTTCAATATTCTAAACTTGACCTTATTTCGTGAAAGCAGTCTATTTATATAATATGGGGCAAGTAAAAACGGCTACAGGAATTCTACGGCCGCACAATTATATGTGCGGTCCGCACTTCTCTTCAGATTTTGATTGGAGTTGACTCTACGGCCACACAATTCCGGATTGCGACCACATCTCTCATGTTTTGCAGTCTACAAAATTCTAGGTGCGGCCGCACTGGGCTCTTCTGCGGACCACACATTTCTTGAGTACAGTCGCATAGCTGTTTCTGCGGCCGCACAATTATTGTGCGGTCCACATTTCTTCTTGAGCTTGAAATGAAACTCTCTGAACTTTTGCTCTTACGTAGCTTCTTCGTCTGCACAATAATTGTGCGGTCCACACTTTGCACTGGGGCTCTGTTGATCTTTCTTCACATTTTGCGGTCGTAGATAGAAATCTGCGGTCCGCACTTGAGCTTCTGTGCCTGATTTTTGTCCTTGTTCAGATCACTCCTCCTTGAGTTGGATTTCATCGTAGTGTCTCATTTTCCAATACTCCTGCAGGTAAGCATATTTCATCAGTTTTCAGGAATATAATTAAGACACTTTTGGACTAAAATGAACGCTAAAAGGCACTAATAAGTAGTCAAAATTCCCAGTTATCAAGTGTTTCCTTCTCGAATGAGTCCGATGGATCCTTCCTGATCCCACTCCTCATCAGTTTCTATCACGTTCACTCCCTCACATCTGTGATTCTGGAGAGGGTTGTTGCGGAAATTCGGTGCAACTTCCTTTCCTTGTATAACCTTAGTGTCGATCAGCGTCTGAATCTTGTCTTTCAACGTGCAGCATTCTTCAATGGTATGACCCTTCATGCCTGAATAATAAACACATGTTTTGTTAGGGTTGATCCATTGGGAAGGATTTTCCATAACAACGGCGGCAATATGGGTGACGTAACCAGCGGCCTTCAGTCTCTCATACAGTCGGGATATGGGTTCAGCAATTGGGGTGTATTGTCTAGGAGGTCTGCAGTCGAAATTTGGACATGGCTTTGGGTAGTTTTGGCGGGCGGGCGGAGGTGAATGGTAATATGCAGGTTGAGTGTTGTAGGTATGGTAGGTGATGGCAGGGTATTGGTATTTTGGGGTTGAGGGTTGATATGTGGGTGGAGGTGTTTGGTATGCGAGGGGAGACTTAGGGCCCTGGGCTACCATCACGACACCCAGGGGCGGCCCGACGAGTTCTGTGGCCTAAATTCAAACTTTATGAGGGGCCTTAACTTTAAAAAAAAAAAGAATTATTTGAAGTCGGTATTTCTAGCGTTTCCTAGATACAAAGTTATTAATAATTTCCTTATAATCAATAACTCCTAATAAGTCTTTCTTAATTGACAATATAGCTAATTCATTTAACCTTTCTTGAGACCATGTTGATCTTAGGTATGATTTTATGAATTTTAATTTTAAAAATTTCTTTCCGCTGAAGCGACGGTAACAAGAGTTATTAACATTATTCCATAAATAATATAGGCATTGGAAAAAGAATCAAATCTTTTTATTTGATCGAGTGTATCAATTAAACTGTTATCTTCTAATTATACTATTTTTCTTAATATTTTTAATTCCGAAAATAAATCTAAACCATCAATATCGAATTGATTATTATGCTTTAAAGAACATTCAATATTAAGGCAATATTTTTTCAAATTTCCATCATCTAGTGATCTTAATTTTTACCGCTAAATAGAAAACCAAAAGTATTTTCATATGCTTCGAATTGTTCAAAAATATTTTGAAGTGAAAAATAGCCTTGTCTACTATGTATAAAGTAATCAACTCCAAAAGACTCTTCGAAAGATTTTGAGATTTTATTATCAACATTATCATCAAATTGTTATTTCTTATATATCAAACATTTCTTACGAAATTCGGGTTCGATATTCATTTCAAATGCAATTTTCGTGGCAGAAATCATATCAGTTGTAAATCCTTCTTCTCTATACTTGTTAAAGAAAGAAATTAAATTTTTTCACTTCATAGAACCATTTTTTAAACTTATACACAGCCCATTAGGTGTAACAAAAAATGCCCCCCTCCCAATGGGCCCCCCACAAATGTGGGGCCTAAAGCAGTTGCTTTACTTGCTTTATGGAAGGGCTGCCCCTGACGGCACCCACTTCTTTCTTCTTTAAAATACCTCCAGAATGCAAAGCTTTATTCGTGGCATGTAGCGCCTCGAAATTAATTACCATCCAACTCTTAATTCCTTCGTCTATTCTTTCCCCTAACTTGATGATGTCTAAGAACTTATGATTTTCGATGGCCATCAACCGTTCATAATATTGCGGATCTTGAGCTCTAACAAAGAACTTGTTCATTTGTTCTTCTTCAAGTGCTAGCCTTACCTTTGCGGCCTCTGATCTCCAAAGATTAGCATACTCGCGGAGGATTTCTGTTGTCTTCTTCTTGAGGTTTTGAATATAGAAAATGTTTGGCGTGTTTTCTATGTTAAACCTGAATCTGTTCATGAAATCTTATGCCATACTTACCCAATTTGCCCACTTCTACGGGTTTTGACTGATATACCAAGACAAGGCGTCTCCTGTAAGACTTCACGTGAATAGTTTCACGCGGATTTGTTCATTTTTACCCACTCCTACAAGCTTGTCGCAGTATGTTCATAAATACACCTTCAGATCACCAGTGCCATCGAACATTTCAAACTATGGAGGTTTGTAACCCTCTGGCATTTCCACATCTGGCTGAATACACAGATCTTCATAATTCAGGCCTTCAACACCCTTCCCACCTTCAACGCTGTAGACTCTCCCTATGAGTTTCTTGAGTTCCTCTGCCATGTTTCTAATGAACAAGTCCTTCTCAGTCGGTTCAGATATGTATATGGTTTGCTGCGGGGTATGGGGTAAGGTTTCCACATATATCAGATTGCTTTGATGAGTTCCTGGAACTTGGGTATATGGGTGATCGCTGGTCGAGTTTTGGGGATTAGGAGTAGGTTGTGGTGCCTTTTGGGGAGTGTGATATGTAGTGGTTTGCGGGTACTGAGCTGGATGATGGTGGTGTTGTTGAGGGGTTTGCACCGGTGGTGGGTTAAGGTTTTGGGGAGGTGCGGGATTATAATACTGGTGTTGTGCGGGAGGATTCGGAGCTATGGGTGGTGGATTCTGATTTTGTGTGTTTCGTGGTGGTGTTGGGTCTGGGTAGTCGGGTTTTGCTGACTGATATCGGGAACATTGAGAGTAAGGGAAAGGTTTGCCAAATTTCGGACCTGCTCAAGCTCGCTCTGTAGTTCCAGGATTTTCTGCTCCAAACGTAAGACCAACTCATTCTGCCCCGGAGTGCTTCTACCATCTGAAGTTTCAACATTTTCTGCCACAACAACATTATCTTTCTGGATACCACATAAATCATCCATTTTCCCTTTGCCCTTGCTTTTGCTTTTTGGGTCGCTAGGTAGAGGAGGAGGTGGAGGACCTCTGGATCTAGTGTGGTATGCTGATGATGCTAGTATGCACGAACCAACCTTTGGGAATGGGAATAATCAAAAAGAAAGAAAAAAATAAAAGGTAACCAAGTCAGTAAGGTGAAATAAAAGAGTGTTCGTAATATTTAAACATGTTTCACAAATTCATGCAATAATTCGCATCCTAATTTGGGGACCTCATTGTGCCTAAGGTAGGCCTAAGCGACACATAGATTTGGAGAAAATTAGTGCCAAAGTTTGCTTCATTCCATTAATGCGAAAATGAGCCAAAACAATCTTTTACTAAATCGACAATAATAATAATAATAAAGTTACTAATGGCATTTAGACTTATTAAATCGAAATCTAATCTAAGCTAGAAAGTACTAAAGAACATCATCTCCTAATCTACTTGGTCCCTGAAGGACCTTCTTTGTGCTTGGCTCTCTTGACCCCATCAATCATGTTTTCCGCGCATATCCAGCAATAAGTAAGCTTTTGCCAACTTTCCTCATTCATCGTCGTCCATGCCTTGACAATCCGAAAGTTTCTTTCTCATCTTCCCTTCTAGCTCCATCAGTCCTTGACTTAGTGTACATATGGCCGGCATGATACATGTATGACTCAATGGTTTCTCCTTCCATGATGATCTTTTGGTTCCACATATGTTGTACTTCGAACTTAAATGGGATGACATCTCCCTTGAAATCTGCCTTGTACTGGACCATGTTAGAAACCCGAGGTATAACCTTTTTTCCTCCAGCTTGTCTCATTACCCTTATAGGAGCATAAGGGTAGATACCTCGCAGCCCGATCAATACCAAGTACGTCGTCCCCTTCGACCTAATGATAAACTCACTACTAGGAAACCATTCAAACATCCAATGCACCTGCTCGTCTGTCAGATTGCTGAAGAAACGCACCCAACCTACAACATTTCCAGGCTTTGCAAACTTGTCTGGAATAAATGTCATTGGGTGATGGTTGGCTATGTAGTTATTCAGTGGCCTTTGCAGAAGCTCTTGATGGTGCTCTCCCCTCTGAAAGTGTCCCAATAGCCAAACTTGTAGCAATAGATTACAATCCTCAAAGTGTCTGAATCCCTGCTTGCATCGATCTAGAGCGTGGTATATCTCAGCTAAGAACATGGGGATGATAGTGTAAGTTTGGCCTTTGATGCCATCCATTAAGGTCCTGACGAACATGGCTAAGCGAGTATGAATCCTTCCTCATTCCATTGGAAATGTCAATAACCCCAGGAAGCAGACAATGAAAACATAAACCCGACGATGCACCCATCCCAAAGAAGTAATGGCTAGTTCATCATGATGAAGACGATATGACTTGCTATGCCCACAACGCTCGTAAAGAAACTCAAAAGGGATGTATGATTTCTTTAGATAGAGCAATTCATCATTCTTCTTAAAACCCAACATTTTCAGAAAACCGCGTGGAGTGTGATTTTCTGGCACTAGCAGTCCCGGACTATCCCATGGTAACTTGGCGAAACCCCCTATTTCTTCCAGGAGAGGAGTCATTTCCATATTGCCAAATCGAAAAACAGCTCTTTTCTCGTCCCAAAACATGGTAACAGCCTCAATCAATTCTCTGTTTGGTTGAATATTTAGTAAAGATGGCAGGTTAACAAGTACTCCCCTCACATGATTTTTATCACAAGGTGCAAGGTCTTTCCACCAGTCAAGTAGCAAAGGCGGGATATTCTGGACCATACCGAACCTGGGGATTTTGTGCTTCATATTTGCAAAAAAATAAAAGTTAGCCCTTTCCCCCTCCAAGTTCGACTACTTACGCAATAATGATCAACATGTTGGTACATTTTCTCCAAGTAATGCACATAATATGATGGTGTCCTTTGAAATTATGGAAATCCCGTTGGACTTTGGACAAGGTTCATCTAAGCGGGTTGTTACGTCAATGACGTCTCAATCCGTACTAGGTTTAGCATGATGCATGTACATTTTAAATTAGAGTGTGGTTTCTAACAAGGTTTAGACTGATTCTCCCAAGTGAACAACTTGAGAGGGAAAGGCACAGGATCGTCGATTACACCGCTGATCGACTAGTCTACCGCAAATAGGCCTTTTTGATTTAAAATGGGTGATTCTAGGAAAATGCGGGCACTCATCAAGCGTCGCTATATTGATAATAGGCACGAATGGAGTATGATGAGGAACATGCTTTATGCAGAAATAGTAACACGTTGCCAAGTATTTACATGATAAGAATACACAAAAACAGTAAATAACATAATAAAGGTGGACATGAAAAGAAGAGAAAAGAAAAGAAAGACAAAAGGAGAGAAGTCAGTTTGGCTCATGAAAATGTGCGAGAACGTAATGAAGCAAGTAGGGAAATAGGGATGGGAGAATCATAATATAACGGTCTTAGACAAGGTGAAGGAGATGGAGAGAGGTCATACATGTCATAGCAAATAAATGAGAATAAGAGAAGGGATGTGCATGTCATAGCAGTTTAAAACAGATAAAGGTGAATAAGGAAAAGGATGTGCATGTCATAGAAATTTAAAACAAATGAAGAAAAATAAGGAACGTAATTCACATAAGTCAAATTCGTTATGGTAAGAGTCTAAGTATATCCCGAGCAGAGTTGTCATGCTGTCGCGCTCCTTTTTCTCGCGAAAGCGGGCTTTGACGTGTGACATCTCTTTTAAAGGAAGGTAATTAAAAGAGAAGAGTCGTCACCTAACGATTTTTAAGGTGCGTTAGGATACCTATTTGCAAATAACTCTGTTTTAACTAGTCTGCGTCACCAAAGATCGGGTAAGGGCTCAAATTACCTCAAAGAGAAGGTGTTAGGCACTCCTCGAGGTCCACAACTGTGGGTCCCGACCGAACTTTAAACTATGTGGATTATGTTATTAGGCTAGGTGATCAAATAAACAAAGGGAAGTATAGAAGTCAAGGAATCTTATCATAACACATGAGAATTGGTACAAATCCTTAATGATTACAAGGATACAACTACATTAGTCTATGTTAGATGACTTAAGTGTAAATAACAAGTATATAAAGAAAAGGGGGGTCCTAAGTTTTTTAGCCTAAAGGATTACCCTGTGCAACATAAATAATACTTCGCCACTCCCTTAAGGTAGGGGTTGCTCATATTATTCAACAGGCACAAACTATCATCTCTTGCTACCCAATTACTATATTGAAGTTGTTACTTAAAGGCTCTCTAATTCAATTCTAAATTGTATTATAGGCGTGCACTACCCATCCCATACCTGTGGTCTAGGAGGCTTTGGACCTCTATTTGGGTGGTTCTAGACTTCACCTAGGTGGCTCAAAATGATAAAACCAAGCGACATTCAAAACAGATAGGACTTCACATAAAGACAATTAAAGGCCCAAATTAGCCTCCACACATAAGTAACAAATGCACGCGGGCAGTTTAGGCAGTACATAGTTTCGGAATCGAAACTCAGAGTCCTATAGGCATGGTTTCTAGGTGATTCTGAATTCTGGTATTATACAAACATCATTGTTTTTTCTAACTAATGAATTCGCAGATTATAGGCGGTTAAAAATGATCTCTGAATTGTTCACACAATGAGACAGTAAAAACTGTTGGAAAGCTCAGAATTAGCGACGTTGATTTATAGACATGCTTTCTAGACGAGCGATAATATCCTATAGGTAGGATTTATAACGATTGACAATTGAACCTGGTTTTATAGTGTTTCATCCCTATAAACATGTCATCTAGGCAGGGCAGTGTAATGAGAACAACAAGAGTAGTTTATTAATAGATTAAAATCCTATAGTCATGATATTTAGATGAGCAAAGTATTGAAGACATGTATTATTAGATCTTATAGGCATGCTTTCTTATAATTAATCAAGACTTTTGGTTCCTATAGCATAATGTCTAAGAGTGCACAGTGGTAGACATGAAATCAAGTATAGCGATTACTAACATGCTTGAGATAGTGTACGAGTATTAGACAAGTTAGGTGAAGTGTGTGCGATTCCTATAGACATGGTTCCTATTAGTGTGCACAAATAGGGCAAGATAGACGTAATAGCAAATAGAACACATAGACCCTATATGCATGTTTTCTACCCACTCATGCAAGTATTAGAGTACCCCAGTCCTTTTTACTAATCTCCCACATCGTTTGTTACAAATTATTAAAGAATTTATTGTATAATTACAGGTACAAATATGAATACACAATAACCCAGTAACAATTGGGCCTTCAGATAGGTTTAGAATTCTACGTGGACTGCAGGCCCAGACTCCAAGTGCAAACAGTGTTCTTCAAACTTCCAATACCAAAGCAGGCCCAGCATACCAGGCCCAGACGAATAATTTCCTACCCAAAGTATGTTAAGCTCGGCTATACAGATGATACTGCATACCGAGTTAATTGAACAACTCTAAAAATTAAAACACTCAGTCCTTAAGTTGTGACCAACAAACACTTCTAACCAAGACTTATAGATAAGGTCATATAAACACATATGCGGCAAGGTTTGTGGTTGTAACTCCAGAAACAGAGTTTAAGGCAACATGGCTATTTCAAATAAAGTTCCAGAACAAAGCCTGGTCAAAACCATCCTAAGGAGCCTTAAGCAGAGGTTTGAACATGGAGTTCTAATAGTGTCATGGGCAAGCCTAATGAGATGTAGACTTAACATGGAAACTTCAACATAAGAACCTAATGAGAACAGCTAATTTGCAGAGCTTAACATATGGGACAGGTAGACAAACTAAGTTTATCAATAAGTGAGCATTCAGATGAAAAGAGGTTGATTTTCAGGCAGGTCAAGTAAGCAGGCATCGTATAAAGAAGAGTAAGCAAGACATGGATTGAAATCATCCTAGGAGTCTCAAACAATAGGTGAGCACAAAGCATCAAAGCAAAGAATGAGTCTGCTTTGGTATTGCAACAACATTAGCACATATAGTTCATATGATCACAAGTTGGTTTCGGGGAATAGCAGGTATACATAGAAGATTTGGCATAGGTTCTAGGCATGTATTAATTTCCTAAAAGAGTCACAATCAAAACAACAATAGTCTTGAACAGTCAATTAAGCTTAAACATGGAGACAAGCATTCAAGCAACTTTGTTATCTACAATAGGCAAGCATTGAGGCCAATAAGGTCAAGGAAAAGCTTGCTAGGCTAAATATTCATGTAATGTCATCCCATAGTTGCAGCAAAACAACAGGTGATGGGTAAGGAATTCGACAAGAAGAAAAACACTTCTAAACAGACATAGCTTCCCAGAAGTCCAAACAACATTCGATGAATATTAATCAGGTTTAGTTGCAAGCCCAGTAACATCATGTATCACTTAGCAAAAGTCAGAATTAGAGCAGGTTTGAGATAGCATGATATAAAACACCTAGAGAAATGCACACAATCAGAAAGTAATAAAATTACGAGAGTATAGGGTACTAACCAGTTGCAAACAAACTAAACAAAAAATGAAGAACTCAAAAAGCTAAAGAATAGTTGTGATTATTGAAGACTAGTAAAACCCCAACTCCCTAGTGCTTCAGAGTTCACATGAGCCTCGAAATGGACCCCGAGCAGTGCTTGCACTGGAGGAAGGTGAACAGAATTCGGTGGCCTTGACTTTCAGCCGGCCAAGAGCTCAATTTCAGAATAGTATAGAATAAGTGAGAGTGAGAGAATAGTTCTTAAGGTGATTAAGGTCTGTCCAAAGGAAAAATTATGGATGGGTTATATAGTGGTAGAAATCGAATAAGCAAACATGGAAAATAATTAATCAAACACAAATAAGGAAATAGAATCAATCAAGTTTAAGCAGGAATAAGGAAAGTCACATGCATAGCCTATTCCGAATCAAAATAGGTAAAAAATCGGACAAACCCTAGTTTGACAAATGGTCAAAATTATCCAAGAATCTCGGTGAATCAAACCCATACGACCCTGTTGAGAGCGTATACAGACAGATTTTCGTCTGAATCTTGTAGGTTGAGGATGATTGCAATCGATTCAGAGAGGTAATACTTGCCAAAATCGGGCAAGTACTAAGTAACACCACAAGTGTATGAATGATAACGAGATAGTGCAAATAAGGTAAGCAAATCATGAAAGAATTTCATGATTTAGCCGAGTTTTGAGAGGATTTGGGAGGAGGCGGATAGGGTTTCATAATAAATAATTAAAATTTATTTTTATGCATAATATTGAGCAATTACGAAAAAGTTAATTTTTATGTTATAAAGCAAAGAAAGTTGATGCAAGTAGTTACCCAAATACTGAATGATCAACAAATTACATACTTTGAGCCAGAAGAAATTGCAGAAGTGTTTGTGAACTTCTAAAGACAACTATTAGGCAATGTTGGAGGTCTTAGAATTCTGGCTTATGAGGATTTTTTTGAAGAATGGACATACACTTATAGCGGGGTTGGGATTAGCTTCATTACCTAGGGATATTTTATGGAGGTGTTTGGGATTAGCGGTGTTCTGGTAACGTATATTAGGGTGATTAAGGACATGTAAGATGGAGCTAAGACTCGGGTGAGGACTGTGAAAGGTGACCCGAATTATTTTCCAGTTGACATGGGGTTGCATCAAGGATCAATTCTTAGGCCATTTTTATTTGCCCTGGCAATGGATGTGTTGACGCGGCACATTCAAGGAGAGGTGTCATGGTGTATGTTATTTGCAGATGACATAGTGCTGATTGATGAGATGCATTGTGAGGTTAATGCTAGGCTAGAGGTGTGATGACAGACCCTAGAGTCTAAAGGTTTTAAGTTGAGCAGGACGAAGACAGAGTACTTGGAATGTAAATTTAGTGTTGGGGCTCATGAAGCAGAAGTGGACGTGAAGCTGGATACACAAGTCATCCCCATGAGAGATAGTTTCAAATATCTTGGGTCTGTGATACAGGGTAACGGGTAGATCGACGAGGATGCCGCACACCGTATTGGAGTGGGATGAATGAAATAGAGGCTCGCTTCTGCTATTTTGTGTGACAAGAATGTGCCACCTAGACTTAAGAGCAAGTTCTATAAAGTGGTAGTTAGACCGGCCATGTTGTTTGGAGCCGAGTGTTGGCCAGTCAAGAAATCTCATGTCCAGAAGTTGAAAGTAGCGGAAATAAGGATGTTGAGATGGATGTGTGGGTATACTAGGAAAGATAAGATTAATAACAAGTATATTAGGGACAAGGTAGGTGTGACTCATATAGAAGATAAGTTATGGGAATCGAGGTTGAGATAGTTCGGACATGTGAAGAGGAGATATCTTGATGTCCCGGTTAGGAGGTGTGGGAGGTTGACCATGGCGGGTTAGATGAGGGGGTAGAGGGAGGCCTAAGAAGTACTGGGGTGAGGTGATTAGGTAGGATATGGCAGTACTTCAGCTTATCGAGGGCATGACCCTCGATAAGAGGGTGTGCCCTCGATAAGAGGGTGTGGAGGTCGAAAATTAGGGTT
Source organism: Nicotiana tabacum (assembly GCF_000715075.1). Taxonomy (NCBI): domain Eukaryota; kingdom Viridiplantae; phylum Streptophyta; class Magnoliopsida; order Solanales; family Solanaceae; genus Nicotiana; species Nicotiana tabacum. The sequence continues at coordinate 28,751,397 of NC_134081.1, read as the reverse complement.
GTGGGTTGACAAGCAGTCTAGAGTTTCGTCTAGGCATCCCAATAGTATTAGTACTAGTCCTGTATTTTGCTATTCTTAGCCCCTTGCTATTTCACATTGTGTCATTATTTCCAGCACGATTGGCTTGATTTTTATAATGTCGTATTCTTAGATATCTGTTATTACATGTATCTCCATTTGTGCCCATGTCTAATTACCTTGTTGTTGCCACTATCTGTTTATTACTTCATTTTCACTTCTTTTGAACCGAGGGTCTTTCGGAAACAGCTTCTCTACCATCATAAAGTAGAGGTAACGTCTGCATATATTTTATCCTCCCCAGACCCCACTTGTAGGATTTCACTTGGCTTGTTGTTGTTGTTATAGCTTGATTGATGCCACGTGTCCATATAAAAATTTAATGGTGTGATTATATTTGTTCTCCTCTCCCATCTAAGACTGATTTTCTCTTTTCAAACAAATAAGGTATAGAACTCAACACATAGTAATGAAAAGCTCGCCTAACAAATTATTTTTCTCTTAATTCTAAACTCAATTCAGTAGACAAATCTCAAATCTGTAACTTCTTTTTATTTCAGTTCAACAGGCTTTCGAAATGGGTAAACAAGGCTTCATCTGTATTTAAAAGAAAAAAGAAAACAAAAGACAATTTTTATTATGAGTCAAGCAAAAAGAAAACAAATCTTGTGTTTATCTTCTTTTAGTTTGGATATCTCATTTTCGCAATACATATGCTAGTGTGAAAAAATTGAAAAGGTTATAAAGAAAATTAGGAGGTCTCGCCATTGACAACCTCCGTACTGTGATGGAACTGGAAACGAGGTGAAGGAAAGTAATGTATTTAATTATTTCAACTAAATGCTCTTTGCAAAAAGCAAAACAAATACCCAATTAAAGCTAGAGATAGAAATGGAAGAGCAATCAAGTTTGTTGGATAAGCAGGATTCTATATTTATTTAATTTTTTTTTGGAAAAAGAAAACCAGCCTTAGATAGGGGATGAGACCATTAAATTTTCATATGGACATGTGGCATCAATCAAGCTGTGTATTGAAAATTACTGGAGCATTAAGTAATGGAGCTAATCCCAGCCCCTTACAGTGGAGGAACAATTACTACTAATACAAAGTTATTCTGAAAGGGAGGTTAAAGATGCAATGTGCAAATTATGTAGCGACAAAAGTCCAGGCCCTGATGGGTTTGGTCAGTTCAGACCAATTTCTTGTTATAATGTGGTGTACAAATGCATTTCAAAGATGTTGAGCAAGAATCTAAAAAAGATACTCCATCCTTAGCAGTAGATACTCAAGCAGCTTTGTCAAGGGAAGATCATTAGTGCACAATGTCCTGGTGTGGCATGACCTTCTGAGGCACTACAACGGGAAGAAAACCTCGAGATATATGATGAAAATAGACTTGAGAAAAGCTTATGACATGGTGAGGTGGGATTTCACCGAAGACATGTTGAATGAGTATAGTTTCCCCAAGAAATTTACTCACTTGGTTATGACTTGTATCATTTTCTTTGAAAGTTAATGGAGTAGGGTATGACTACCTTGAAGGTAGAAGGGGCCGGGGATCCAATATCCCCTCTCTTATTTGTAATGGTTATGGAGTATTTGAGTAGAGTACTAATTAAATAAGATGTCTCATCAATTGAAACTAACACATCTTATATTTGCGGACGAATTGATGATATTTTGCAAAGGGAATGCAGCTTCTGTCAAGCGGGTAATAGAAGCACTCCAACACTCGAGTGAAACAAATAGCAAATCTAGACAAATCAAATACATTCATAGCACGGGTTGATGAGACTACAAAGGCTGAATTACTCTCGAGATTCTTTTGATTTGTGGGTAATGAAGTAATATGGGTCCAACAATCTTGGACCATATAATAGTATTTTGGCAAATAGTAGCCATCTTCTGGGTTTCAGTCCTATGTACTTGTTTGATAATGGTGACATTTTGCTAGAGACGAGCACGGGCATGGCTGTATGCAAGAAACAGGAGATAATATTGATGCCAACTCCTGTCCATAACAAAATTGAAGTAGGTGAGATTGATGCAGAGACCCTGATTTCGCCCTATCGTTCTCGAGGTATAAGGTTAATTAGTTTTTTTTTTGTCCTTTTTAGTGAAATTATTTTGTTTTGTCAATGCTCTAAGCAAATTTTTAGTTGTTTTTGCAACATTAAATGATGACACATGGGTTAGATAAGAGTATATACTCTTTTAGACGCTAGCTAAAGAAAGTGCCGTCTATGTTCCCAGCTTTAGCTTGATAACACACCAGGTGTAACATTTGAATATAAAATTTAACCATCCATAACGAAATTGAACTAGGTGAGATTTATGCAAAGACCCTGATTTTGCCCTGTCGTTCTCGAGGTAGAGGTTAATTAGTTTTTTTTTGTCCTTTTTTTAGTGAAATTATTTAGTTTTGTCACTGTTTTAAGCAAATTTTTAGTTATTTTTGCAACATTAAATGATGCTATGGGTTAGATAAGAGTATATAGTAATTTTCGATTCTAACAGTTTAATTTGTCTATTTATACAGAATTGTCTAATATATCTCTATAGTCTTTCCAAGTCTTCTTCTTGTCCTAATTTGCTTACATTGTTGTTCTTATTCTCTTCTTTATCTTTGTATGTGAAGCTTCTTTTATTGTCATTTCAACTGAATATATGAGGTCAATTAAATGGTACCTTTTAGACGTTAGCTAAAGAAAGTGCACTCTATGTTCGCAGCTTTACCTTGATAACACACCGGGTGTAACATTTGGGTATAGAATTTAACCATTTCCTTCTCTTGAAGTGATGGAATATTAGTCGCACCTAAAAGAAAAAGAAGAAATAGAAGGTGCATATTAGTTGTTCAAGAATAGGGACATTGAGTTTTCGGTCCATTAGACTTAGGATTAATCAGATCAAATGTATAAGAGATTGAAGTTGCAGTTTTCCAAATTGATTCAATGTACTTACAAGAATATTCAAAAAAAGAATTGCAACTGAAAGGAGAAAACAATGTATGCTTTTCTAACATGAGAGTTTTTACATTTTTTTCTTTTGTCTCTCCATATTGGTGGGCTACAAATATGCGAAAAGCATTCTATTCCAAGTATCAGGAACTCCAGGCAAACACCAATGTATACAATCTGCAAAATGCAATGGATCTGCTTTCTGTTTATCAGTTAACAATTTGCCTCCTAATTCACCATATACTGATGCATGTCCATCAATTCTGTGCTCAGATAATTGTGTGATGTTAAGAACAGTAACAGGAACTTTCATTCTCCCTATTACACCAGCCACTGCTTTCATCATCTCGATGTTAGAACCGACTCCCCAATGCCCCTTCTTCATCACTGGTCTTGTCTCGTTGAAACACTTTATACCTTTCATGTTCCCCCAATCTTCATTTCTGCAAAATTGACACATGTTTTGGAATAATAATGCTGCTGTGAGTTTTGAGTTCAAACAAGTTGTAATTTAACACGTTATAGTTGGTTGTCTGGTATATTTTTTAAGGTAACGACTTCCACTTATCAGGGATAGTTACATTTTCTTATCTTTTAGGTGATCTGATAGTGTAAAAATTACTATCGAAGTTAAACTCTTTCAAGAAATACTTCAGCGACTACCTTTGGTGCGTAGGGGACATGGTAGTAAAGAACACTCTTGTTTTGTTAGTATCAATAGTTGAATCAATCCAATTTGCCCATGTTCTCAATGCCAGTTTGTAAGATACTGCTGTATCAAATTCTTCATATCCTTCTTCTCCATTTGCAAACTCTCCCCATCTGCATTTAATTTATTCAAACATTTTGCAACATCAAGTAGAAAAAACTTGTTTTGTTTAAACTTTTGAATATATACTTACAGTGCCTTAGCCTTAAGGCCACTCATCCACCAAACATAAGTATTGAAAACAAGGACATCTACTCCTAACCACTGTTTGGCACGTTCACTGATTGAATCCACTTTGATTATTCTCTGCTTTGGATCAGCTTTTATATGAATATCTGTGTTAGACTCCACTAGGAATGGTGCCCAGTAGAACTCAATTGTGGCATTATATTCCTGAACAATGTGAGGACAAGTTTAGCTGCAGATTACGAACAATGTGAGAATGTATAGATTTTTATACTATCAGGTTAACTTTTAGCTGCAATTGCATGTAACTCTTCATAGTATATCGAAAATAGAATAATAACATGTTAAAAACAGTTAAATTGTAAAAATTCTTCACACTATCAGTGAAACTCTGTTCTTGAAAAAGCATAGAGTTTTCTTGACTTGATGATTGATTACCTTAGCTGTGAAGGCAAAGTGAACACGACCTTGTTTCATAGACTTCTGGCCTTCTGGGATCACAGATTGAACCAAACACACAAAAGATTCCCACATATTTCTCTGTATTGAGTCCCCAACAAACATTATCCTCTTTCCTTGAATCTTTCTCAGGGCAATCTTAGGATCAAACCTGAATTTTATTGTCAAGAATTTAGTTTAACATGTTCTGTAGCAAAAATTGAGATAGCAAGTAATGGCATTGACAGTCTATATATTTGTTTCATTTGCATGGAAATTTCCCTGTGTACAAACAGAGGATTGAAAATGACATTTTTTAAGAAAACTTGCTAACCTTGGCAAGATGCAATCATCAGGCTGCCATTCCCAGTGAAGATAATCCGAATCGTTTCGACCATTCTTAGTACAAGAATATTGTCTGTCAACATATGGACAAGTTCTATCTGTGTACAATGGCTTAATTGAAGTATTGAACACCCATTTTCCATTATTCAGGCTGCATTCCTCAGGATCAAACTCGAACCTATCGTCTGTTGGATTATCTAGTGGACTGCTCTTCAATTCTCTATCACCTATTAAGCCAAGGAAAATGAAATTTTAACATGTCAAAAAAAAAAAAATATTAAGATAGTGCATTTTAGATTGAAAACAATAAAGAAACTGCAGGTGCACCTGTATGATGTTTTTTAAACTTTGCAACATTTCGTCTAGGACAAGATTTAATCCCAAAAAGAGAGCCAGAAGAAAAAGTGCTAATCCTTTCAGTGTACAATAAAGCAATAAATGCTAATGTACAGAAAATTCCTGTAATTACAGGCAAAGATAGCTTTCCTTTAGCATATTTTGCCCATCCCATGTTGAAAAGTGTGAGTGGATATGGGCTTACAATGGAAAATAGAGGTAAAAAGCTTAATTGAGAAAATAAAGTAAAAGCTATTTACTTTAAGAAGGCTTAATGAAAGTGCACCAGAATGACGAGGACATGAAATAAGTTTTTGGTAGACTTCAGCTTTAATAAGATTTTGAGTAGGAGTGAAGTTTAAGTCATGTATGGTTGGACATTATATTTTTTATAGTAAGTTGGCAAAGGATTCCCAATATTTTGTGCTTTCTTATGAGTCATGTGTGTGTTAAAATAATTGTAGTAATGAAAAAACTATTATAATAAAAGTACACCCACTGCTGTGTAACTTTCAGACAAAACCAACTTTGAGTGATCAGTAGGTGAGTAAAGGTTTTAGCTGTAGTAATGTCATTTTTAGATGTCTAAGTCTCTATCTTCCTGTCTCATGACTTGCATTTACAGTCACTAGCACATTAACAATTCTTTCTGCTATAATAGGTTCAACTTATTTATCAAACACTTACGTCATTTGGGATCTGCTATACCTGTATTTTGTACATGCCACTAGAGAATATTCATGGACAATGACATTCACAGAGATACTTTAAGGTATATATTTCTGCCAATCTTAGTGTTCAAACATTCGTGTATATATATATATATATCAATCAATGTGTAATATATGTATACCGGCTAAATAAGTAAAATGAATTTCAATTATTCCACCGGATATCTGCACCTCAATTATTCTACCGATTATCTGCACCTCGATTATTCCACTAGATATCTGTTATCTCTCTCCAACACCGGTACTAAATAAATTTGTGCACCTTACTTGTGTGACTCATTTTCAGACCTCATATTACATTTTCATATATTTTTCCCTGTCCTATTTTATGTGGTTTTGTTTGACTGAGCATGTAGATAGTACTATAAATTATCTCATCAAGGATAAAATGAGATTTTTGAAGTTAAATTGTTATAAGTCATCTCACCAAAAGATAAAATGAAAGTTTTAAAGTTAACTTACTTGTAAATATAAAAAAGTATTATTATTATTATTTCTTTTGAAATATACTAAAAAGAAAAATTAATATAGGGAGTATTAGGTAGACTATGCTTGCAATTGGACCTAAAGATTGAAGGTCACTCAATAAAGAAACAAGTGAGATGCAGATATCAATTATGTAAAGAGCTAACTATCAAATATCAATCAAGAAGTTGTGTCCAATTAGGTTCTGATAAGCTTAATCAGACAAGCTTCTTCTGACTGGCAAATTATGCTGTTTTTTTCTGTAGAATGTTAATTAATGAGTAAGTAGCTAGTCATTTGTTAAAGACGTTCGGATATTTAACAGATTTAAGCTAGCACTATTTCCTAATCTGAGAATCAGTCCTATCATTCTCAATTCATTTGACTTTTTTTTCAATATATAGCCATTCTAATCAAAGCCTCTTCCAACTACACCTGCGATTATTCATTTGAACCAACCCTGATGATCTGGACACAACAACCATAGCACGATGGAACAGCCAAGTTGCTCTAACCTTCTAAAGTCCTGCGGGTTATAACCGACTGGATTTACAGGTTACTTTTTCCTGCATGTATATATATAGAATATATGTTGATTATATATATAATTAAAACTTAAACATATTTTATATATGAATTATGTATATCTTTTACATTTACGGGTTATTTTTAATTTAAGAAATTGGCTGGACGGCTATTTAGATTAATTCTTCTTTTTTGACGTGACAATTTCCCAGATTTGCTCCAAAATTGAGTTACATACATACTCGGTATTTGCATCAAAAGATACAACTTATCATCGTTGAGTTAAGTTATTTATTTATACCATTAGTATAATTTGTTTATACCATCATATCACCTTCACATGTTGTAGGAGGGAGTAATATATAACTTTGGTTAAGTATTAAAAATTAATGAGTAAATACATATACATTAGTTTGACACTAATGTGAATAAGTTTTCTTCAATTTGTTTTCCGAAATTCTTTGTGGGGTGGGAAATGGGAATCATTTGAGGAGTATCCTTAATCAGCAAACCAAGGTGGGTCCAATATTTGATGCTGGAGAATCAAGATTGTGAGGTTGTTTGTCCAGATTTGACCTTTTCACTGTACTGACTAACAGACATGTTAAATCACTTTGCATTTGCTGCATGTGAATTGCTCTAATTAATTAGGTATATTGCAAAATCCTCCTTTTAAGGAGACAACCATTTTTCTAGAGATACGTTTTTATTAGACAATGAAACACTATTTGAAATTTATGATCTAAAATAAGAAAAATAATTTATTAATTTGAGCTATATTTCAAGGTTGCTCTTGTTTTTTATATTACTCCATTGTTTTAGGGCAGCTAATCAAGGGACAATTAACTATTATTTTTTTCAACTTTGCCCTTCACATTAATTGTTTTAAAATTAAGAGGCACATAAATAGACAAAGACTAAAGAATTAACAAGGGGAAGATTTTTTAACTTACTTTTCCTAATATTTTTTAATGGGTGTATAAATTATTATCCGGATAACTAAATGAGAACGGAAGCAATAATATGCAAGGATAGTGAAAAGAAGTCACTTGCACTCTTGAGAAAGGAGATTACTACGGATAACATTTATTAGGTTTTCTTGTAGTATCCCGTACCATTTTTAATAAAGTTGTACGAATTCTAATTTTTGACTAAGAAAAAAATAAATAAATAAATAAATAAATAAACGAGGAACCTATACTATCATTGTATTTGGTAATTTGGCCAATCAATGAGGTCTCGATTGCAGACAAGTAATTCAAAAAATAAAAGAGAGAGAGAGAGAGAGAGAGATCATGCATATGGCGCACCAACTGGCAACTGCATTATAGTTCAAATGTTAGGTTGCGTAAAAATTTGGATAAATCACTGTTTATATATTTTAATAAATGGATTTGTTAATCTCTTTGATCAACTTGGCAATAAAAAAAAACTGATTTAAAGACGAATTATTAACAACTGAAATTTAATTAGAGATACCAACACAAAATTAGGTGAGTTTTTCGCTTCATTCCTTGCAATACCAATCTTTATTGATTTTAGTACAATCTTGCCTTGACAAATACATGATTTTACGAAACTAAGTACAGCTCCGAATTGCCACATACATGTAAAGAGTGATCATCTTTCATTTCGTGAACTTAGAATGTTAAGAAAATTCAAATATGGAAAAAGGATCAAATCAACTAACAATACAAGAATTTTTTTTCCTTTAACTACTCGTAAATGGTCATCGAAGAGGAGCTTTCCAAATTGGAATATATGGTTCTAAGTCTCAGTAATCTTTCACATTTCTTTCCTGGGCATACCCCCCTTGAGAAAAAGTTCAAAAAATAATAATAATGGGAACTTTACATAAATACCGATCGGCTTAACCATGTTATAGCCGCCTAGCTGAAAAACTATACACAATTTGAAATTTCTTTCAATTTCTACCTTTTAGGCCAAACATATTACTCGCATACCCATTGCGCAGCTCACTCTTCTTTGTAAAGTAAAAGGAGCTTGAGTCAACCGAAATTTTTGTTTGAGGTTCCCGCTCAAGATTTAATCCGATGTTTCTAGTTATTAATTGAGTCTTTGGTTGTTTTTAGAAGGATTTTGGTAGAGAATATGGAAGACCGATCATTTTTAAGCTTGAAACTCTTAAATTTAAATTTTAATATTGAATTTGTATTATTTAAATCGAAATGAGAGTGTTACAAATTATTATTTCCAGTATCTTTGGGAAGTTCATACTTAATTTTGGACTCATTAAGAAATGATTTGAGGTGATTGAGATTGAATTTTTGGAGACCCGCAATTATTGAGTCTGAAGCTCTTGAATATGAATTTCATCTTGAAAATTGTTGTTTGATTCGAAGTGGGTGCTATAAAATATATTTTATAGTTATTTTGGGAAGCTCATAAGCACTTTGAGCTGATTTAAGGTGTTTGGGATCAAAAATTTAAGCTGAAATTAAAAAAAGAATTATATATATAGTATATTGCAATAATATTTGTAAAAATATTGTTTACCCAAAAAATCGGATAACGTTAAATTTATGTATGGTTCTAAGGATACGTAATATCCTTTGATACAAAGATAACAATACAAGTATTTTGATTATGGGAATGGGAATGATGAACAGAAAGAATAAATAAAATGAAGTAAGACGAGCATAAGGAGATATCTTTCTTTTTCAATCTAACCGTCACACTACAGCTTACAAGGATCCCGCCTTTTATAATAGAGGGTCATTATATTATTTATAATAAAATAATAAAATAAAGCATATAGTGGAGAACCCATGATGATTTGTCTCTTCCTCGATTCCCGCCAAGATTCTCTCTCTTGGTGCGGTTGTAACGGCTCTTGTCTGTGAGCTCGATACCGGCTCGAACTCGATACTGGCTCGAACCCGTCACTGGGTCGGCACTTCGGTCTTGGCTTGAGTTCGACCTTCGGGGTGGGCGTGGTGTATTTTCGACCTCGAAACAATGCCTCGGGCTCGATAAGATTACCGAGCCGACTCCTCGAGCAGCCTTCGGACTTGAGGCTTGTTTGTATCGTTTTCAGAGCTTACTCTCAAAATCCTACTCCGGTTCCTTGTCACTCGATCTCAATCGAATGTAGGAAAGCCGAAATCTATTTTGACCGTATACAGATAATCCCCTCGATTCTCATAAAGGATGTGGTGAGAATCGACATGATCTTCGACGGTTCGATCGGACAACAAGCTGACATTTTACCAGGGACCGATTATGACGTATGTGATAGTTGTCCCATCGATTTAGTTTTTCAAGGTATTTAATGCTTGTCAGATAATGGTCGGCCATTTCTGATATTGAACCGTCATGATGCAAGCCTATAAATAACCCTTCCATCTAACTTTTACCACTTTTATGCCTTTACTCTTCCAAATTCTCTTATCTTTTTCCTCTGTTGCTTTAGAGCCATCTACACCAGAGTTTTAGGTGTCGTCAATTTTTCACTTTCCTTTGCCTTTCTTCCTCTCATACCAATGGCTAAAACTTCAAAAACTGTACCTCAGAAGGAGAAAGCTTCTTCTTCACGACCGTCCAGCGACAAGGCGTCGGTGGAGCCGTCCATTCACGACTATGTTCCCGGCCCGTGCACTCTGAAGATCAATTTTACGGTTGAGAATCCTTCATCCGTTCTGGGTCGATGCTAGCACGTGTCGATGTATATGTGCTCTATAACGGAGAGTCATCTCGAGGCCGTCAGAAAAGATTGCAACTGGGGTCCGAGGTTGTGTTACAAATTTCATCCCCCGAAGAGAGCATCATCACTCATGTGGAGGGGTTTTTAAGTGTTTACACTTATCCCTTTACGTTGGGATCCGTCGACCCGGTGATCATTGATTTTTGCAGAAGATATCAGGTCACCCTCGGTCAAATTCATCCCTCTCCATGGCGTATAGTGATTTTACTTCGCTTCTTCTCTATCAAAGCCGGGGGACTGGATTTTTCTTTGAATCACCTCATACGATTGTATCGGCCTCAAATCTTTCGTGGACTAATCAGACTTCATCGTCGGGCATCAAAGGCTTTGATGTCGAGCATTGACGAAGACACGGATCGGGGTTGGATAGGTCGTTATATTCGGGTGAGGACCCGTGACCTTATTCCGGAAGAGAAGATGTCGTTCCCCGAGGAATGGAATTTCGACCATAAGTGGTTCTTGTTTGCTTTTCGTGTCTTTTCCCGATTTTTTCTGATGTCTTTCTCCGATATTCAGCTGCCCCTTGGATGCCACAAGCGGTACCTGACCTCGAGGATTGGGTTCGGAAGTTAGCCTCTACTTCCTCTTATGCCGAACGTGCTTGGCGTGATTTGGCTAAAGGTAGATGGGAGGCCAAGAACCATGGAAAGGTTTTGCTTCTTGTTTCCTATGAAGTATTCTTTGTGTTCTATTTGTTTTCGATTTCCTTTCATGCAGGTATAACCAAGGATGCCTCTTTGAGGCCCTCGAGCGGTGAAAAAGAAACCAAGTCCCCGGTCCCGAAACCGGGGAAAGATAAGAAGCGGAGAGTTTCCTCTCGGTCAGAGGACCCCAAGCCCAAAACTCGGAGGGTGAGGAGGAAGGCCATTGCCCTTCCTATTGACTCGGTCCAATGACTGAGAGAAGAAGAAGAAGAAGAAGAAGAAGAAGAAGAAGAAGATAAAGCCTCGGCTTTGGTGATCCGATCTGCGAAAGCTATCGAGGTTGCCAGAGCTCTTGAGCCGATGGCGGTTGTACCGGTCCGGATCGGTCCTAAAATCCTGAGTCTTGATCGGAGCACCCCGAGTGATTTGCTTGGGGCTATGACAGTGGGTCATTCGCCTTCTCTTCCAACCTTTTCCGAGGAGGCGTTAAAGGAAGCTCGAGAATTGAAGACCCCCGATATGGGCAGAGGTTCTAGTGTAGGGGACCCTTTTCGGAATTGCTTCACTGGAGTCGATGATGCTTCCGATATTGGTGACGCTTCTCTTCTACTAGAGGAGGCCCAACATTTCATTACTCGGGTAATGATTTTTCTACACTTGGTTTCTTTATTCTTTTCCATACTTGACTTGTGTTTTTTTTTCCTACTGTGCAGGCCATTAGTAGGTTTCAAGTCGATCTTAATCAGTGTGAGGCTGAGCTTCAAAAGGTCTCGGGTGAGAGAGAGACGCCCTGCGGTTTCTTTGCAGCCAAAAGGACGAGGCTATAAAGGACCTCCAAGCGGATTTGGCTAAGGTTCGTGAGGAAGAGGCTGAACTCGATAAGCAGGTGAGCCTCATTCTGTTAAAGTATGGGTCTGACTCAACTGTGGATATTAACCCTTTGTTGTCTCAGCTACAGCAAAAGGTTGAAAAGATCGGGTTACTTCGGGAATAAGTTGATCAAATCAAAGCTGAATGTAATCGGTGGAAGGAGACTATCGACTTCCTGGCTGTGGAAAAAGAAACCATTTTGACCAAATTACTATCGGCTGATGTTCACCTTCGAAGCATCAAGAAAAAGGGGTCAGCTCAAGCTAAGAGGATCGAGGAGCTTGAAACACGGCTTGTTGAGGCCAAGGCGGAGGTTGAGTAGTCGAAAGTCATGGCGGATAAGTCCATTATTGTGTATCGGGCCGATGCCGAGGCTGCTCAGATGGAGGCACGGGAGGCGGCGGATACTGCCAACGCTCGAGCTCATTGGGTTGCCGAACTTGCTAAATATAGGTCTCGGGGAGAGACCCTCGAGGAGATACACGCTCGAGGTTTCGACCTTACTGAAGAGATAAAAAGGCTAAAGAGCTCGAAACTGAAGCTGAAGCCTTGGCTTCTGATGATGATGATGATGGCGGTAGCAAGAGCGGATCCGAGGACTGGGAAGAGACCGACAGAGAAGCGAACGCCCCTGAGGATGATCAGGAAGCTTAGTTCTTAATTTTTTACGTTTGTAATCAATCATGTAGACAATTTTGTATATATACAACTTGGTCGACTTGTTTTTGTGAAGACTTTAATCAAATTTTGACTTCGTAGTCTCTATGATCGATAGATTGTTTTTTTAGACTTGAAGTGATGTAGCCCTTAGGCTTGCAAGTTGAGTCGATGATTCGAACTTGAAGAAATATAGCCTGTGGGCGTAATGGTCGAGTGAGTGCTTGCTCAAACTCGAAATAAAAGTAGCATGTAGGCTTATTAGTCGAGTGAGTGCTTGCTCGAACTCGAAATAAAAGTAGCCCGTAGGCTTATTAGTCGAGTGAATATTTCGAACTCGAAGTAATGTAGCCCGTAGGCGTAATGGTCGAGTGAGTGCTTGCTCGAACTCGAAATAAAAGTAGCCCGTAGGCTTATTAGTCAAATGAATGTTTCGAACTCAAAGTAATGTAGCCTGTAGGCGTAATGGTCGAGTGAGTGTTTGCTCGAACTCAAAATAAAAGTAGCCCGTAGGTTTATTAGTCGAGTGAATGTTTCGAACTCGAAGTAATGTAACCCGTAGGCGTAATGGTCGAGTGAGTGCTTACTCGAACTCGAAATAAAAGTAGCCCGTAGGCTTATTAGTCGAGTGAATGTTTCGAACTCGAAGTAAGGTAGCCCGTAGGCGTAATGGTCGAGTGAGTGCTTGCTCGAACTCGAAATAAAAGTAGCCCGTAGGCTTATTAGTCGAGTGAATGTTTCGAACTCGAAGTAATGTAGCCCGTAGGCATAATGGTCGAGTGAGAGCTTGCTCGAACTCGAAATAAAAATAGCCCGTAGGCTTATTAGTTGAGTGAATGTTTCGAACTCGAAGTAATGTAGCCCGTAGGCGTAATGGTCGAGTGAGTGCTTGCTCGAACTCGAAATAAAAGTAGCCCGTAGGCTTATTAGTCGTCGAATTTATATTGATTCTTATTGTACAATAAATCTCAAAAATAGAGGAATTTTCTTGGACGTCGGTAAAGAGGAGGACTTTCTTTTCAAGTCATTATACATGTGTTCATGTTTTGCGCCTGGGTTTGGGCCAATCTACATGAGCATGGTTCGTTTCGACCATTTGGCTCTTACAATTTTTCCTATGGGAACCCTGTTGTTGCGAAATAACTTTCTTCCATATGAACTCGATGTATTTGAGGGCCTAATGCCCCCCCCCCAGTATTCGAGGTCGATTGTAAAGAGGCCTCGGATATTGTTGTAAGTACATCACGATCAATGGTTGCCTCAATAAAAACCTTGCCGAAAAATCCATTTGGGATAAAACCGGTCTAAGGAAAAAAGAGTGCAATGCGTGCTTTCGAGTGAAAGATCCATCTTAGCTCTTGTTCGTACTTCTGCAGGGGTCAGTTTCGAAATGTAAATGAATATGGAAGGGTCGTACCTTAGCAGTAGTACCTCTTTAGATGTGATACATTCCAGCTGCTTGATAATTGTTTGCCGTTTATAATGCCGAGCATGTACGATCCCTTTCCGACGTTCTCGAGCATCTGATACGGTCCTTCCCAATTTGGTCCTAGTTTTCCTTCGTTCGGATTTCAGGTATTGATGGTGACTTTTCTTAACACTAGGTCCCCGGGCTTGAAATAGCGGAGCTTGGTTCTTCGATTATAACATCTTTCAATTCGTTGCTTTTGGGCGACCAATTGGACAAGAACAGCTTCTCATTTTTCATCTGATAATTCGAGGCTAGTGTTCATAGCCTCATTATTTGATTCTTCTGTCGTGTATCGAAATCTGGTACTGGGTTCACCGACTTCGACTGGTATCAATACTTCAGACCCATATACTAAGGAGAACGGGGTTGCCCCTGTACTTGAATTTGACGTCGTTCGATATGCCCAAAGGACTTCGGGTAGGATTTCTCTCCACTTTCCTTTAGCGTCGTTCAGCTTCTTCTTTAGGTTTTGAATGATAGTTTTGTTCGTTGATTCGGCATGTCCGTTCCCACTGGGGTGGTATGGCGTTGATAGTATCCTTCTTATTTTGTGATCTTCGAAGAATTTTGTTACCTTGCTGCCAACGAATTGTTCCCCATTGTCACATACTATTTCGGCGGGTATCCCGAATCGGCATACGATATGATCCCAAATAAAGTTTATAACTTCTTTCTCTCTTATTTTCTCGAACGCTTGTACTTCAACCCATTTAGAAAAATAGTCAATCATAAATAAAATGAATTTGGCTTTACCTGGGGTTGATGGCAGAGGGCCGACGATATCCATTTCCCATTTCATGAACGGCCATGGGGATAGGACTGAGTGAAGTTGCTCTCCGGGTTGATGGATCATTGGCGCAAACCTTTGACATTTATCACATTTACGAACAAATTCCTTCGCATCTTTGCCCATATCGATCCAATAATACCCTGCTCTGATTATTTTTTGAACTAATGCGTCGGCACCGGAGTGATTCCCATAAGCGCCCTCGTGCACTTCCCGTAGGATGTAATCGGTATCTCCCGGACCCAAGCATACTGCCAACAGTCCATCGTATGTCCTTCGATATAGCGTTCCTTTCGAAGCCAACGTGAATCGAGCAGCTTTAGTCTGTAGGGCCCTAGAATCTTTAGGGTCCGATGGGAGCTTTCCGCTCTTTAAGTATTCAATATACTTATTTCTCCAATCCCAGGTTAAGCTTGTAGAATTTATCTCAGCGTGACCTTCTTCGATTACCGATCTCGAAAGTTGAACGACAGTCCCCGAGCTCAAGTCATCTACCTCGACCGATGATCCCAAATTCGCAAGTGCATCGGCTTTATTATTTTGTTCTCGTGGAACATGCCGTAAAATCCATTGTTTAAAACGGTGCAAAGTGACAAGCAGTTTGTCTAAATATCTTTGCATTCCACCTTCTCGAACTTCGAAGGTTTTGTTTGCTTGACTCACCACCATTAAAGAGTCACAATTGGCTTCAATGACTTCTGCTCCCAAGTTTTTTGCTAGCTCGAGACCTGCAATCATGGCTTTATACTCGGCCTCGTTGTTAGTCAACCTGGTAGTTTTAATAGATTGCCTAATAGTGTTACCCGTGGGTGATTTCAAAACTATGCCTTGCCCGGAACCCCTTCACGTTCGAAGCACCATCCGTAAAAAGGGTCCATACCCCCGATGACGTACCTGATTTCAATAAGAGTTCTTTTTCGACTTCGGGTACGAGGGTTGGCGTGAAATCGGCCACGAAGTCTGCTAAAATTTGAGACTTGATGGCCGTACGGGGTTGATATTCGATATCGTACCCACTGAGTTCGACGGCCCATTTGGCCAATCGGCCTGATAGCTCGGGCTTGTGCAAAATATTACGAAGCGGGTAAGTGGTTAATACGCATATGGGATGGCATTGAAAGTACGGCCTTAACTTTCTAGAGGCGCTTATCAGTGCAAGTGCCAATTTTTTTAGGTGTGGATACCTAGTTTCCGCTTCTCCTAGGGTCCGACTTATATAATAAATGGGAAATTGCGTACCTTACTCTTCTCGAACTAGGACACTGCTTACGGTGACTTCCGATACTGCCAAGTACAAGTAAAGTTTTTCGTCTGTTTTTGGAGTGTGAAGTAGTGGGGGCTCGATAGATATCGTTTTAGTTCCTCTAATGCTTATTGGCATTCCGGTGTCCAAGCAAAATCGTTCTTCTTTTTTAGTAGAGAGAAAAATTTGTGACTTCGATCTGATGATCTCGAAATGAATCGGCCTAAGGCTGCAATCCGTGTCGTTAGCTTTTGTACAACTTTCATGTTGTCCACGATGGCGATGTCTTCGATGGCCTTGATTTTGTCATGGTTAATCTCGATTCCCCAATTCGACACCATGAAGCCAAGGAACTTGCCCGAGCCGACCCCGAAAGCACATTTTTCGGGGTTGAGCTTCATGTTGTATTTCCTCAAAATCTCGAACGTTTCCTGCAAATGGGTCAAATGGTCCTCTGCGCACAGGGACTTAACTAGCATGTCATCAATATAAACTTCCATTGATTTACCTATTTGTTCTTCGAACATTTTATTTACTAGGCGTGGTAAGTAGCCCCTGCATTTTTTAGTCCGAAGGGCATCACATTTTAACAATATGTTCCATATTTGGTGACAAACGAAGTCTTTTCCTGGTCCTCCGGGTTCATCTGGATTTGATTATACCCGAAATAGGTATCGACAAAAGTGAGGATCTCGTGGCTGGCCGTGGCATCGATCATGCGATCGATGTTGGGCAGCGAAAAGGAATCTTTGGGGCATGCTTTGTTCAAATCCTTATAGTCCACACACATTCTAAGTTTGTCCCCTTTTTTAGGCACTACAACTATATTGGCTAACCATTCGGGATATTTCACCTCCCAAATGGACCCTATCTTGAGAAGTTTGGTTACCTCGTCCTTTATGAATGTGTGCTTTTCCTCGGACTGGGGTCTTCTTTTTTGCTTCACCGATCTGAACCTAGGGTCCAAGCTTAGCCGATGCGTCGTTATGTCTGGTGGGATCCCTGTTATATCTAAATGGGACCAGGCAAAACAATCAATGTTATCGATAAAAAATCAAACAAGTTTCTTCCTGAGTTCGGGGCTCAACCCCGTTCCCAGGTATACCTTTCGTTCGGGCCAATGCTCGATTAGTATGACTTGCTCCAGTTCCTCAATTGTTGATTTGGTGGCGTCGGAATCATCGGGGATCACGAGGGATTGAGGGATCCTCTGATCATCATCTTCTTCGATCTTCTGGTTATCTGGCTGGGTCGAAACCGGCATCTTTGATTGCTATTTAGTGTTCCATTCTCCTTCTATGCCCGATCCCTTTATCGGCGAAGGCAAGGATATTGATTTCGCTTCCTCGACGGCGAACATTTCTTTTGCGGCCGGTTGTTCTCCGTATACTGTTTTGACACCTCTCGATGTTGGGAATTTGAGGACCTGGTGTAGGGTCGAAGGTACAGCTCTCATGTTGTGGATCTATGGCCTTCCGAAAAGGGCGTTGTATCTCATATCGCCTTCGATCACGTGAAACTTTATTTCCTGAATGGTTCCGGCCACGTTAATTGGTAGGATTATCTCGCCTTTGGCGGTTTCACATGCCATATTAAATCCGTTTAGAACCAGAGTTGCGGGTACGATCTGGTCTTGCAGGCCGAGCTATTCTACGACCTTCAATCTGATGATGTTGGCCGAGCTACCTGGATCGATTAACACACGCTTAATTTTAGTTTTATTCATGAGTACGGATATTACCAGTGCATCGTTATGAGGTTGGATGACTCCTTCTGCATCTTCATCGTCGAAGGACAAAGTCCCTATGGGTGCGTAATCTTGAGTCCGAGATCATTTTTCCCTCACAATCGATGTTTTAGTGTGTTTAAGCACCGGTCCCTGAGGAGTATCAGCGCCGCCGATGATCATGTGAATGATGTGCTGCAGTTCTTCTTGCTCGTTTTGCTTGTCGAAATCCCTATTTTTAAAATGGTTCTTCGCCCTATCACTCAGAAATTCCTGAAGGTGCCCTTTGTTAAATAAGCGGGCTACTTCCTCTCTTAGTTGTCTGCAATCTTCCGTTCTGTGGCCATGGGTGCCATGATATTCGCACATTTGATTGGGATTCCTTTGGGCAGGATCGGTCTGCATGGGTCGAGGCCATTTAGTATCTTTGATGTGTCCGATAGCCGACACGATGGCGGACGCACCAATGCTGAAATTATATTCTGATAATCGAGGTGCGTCCATAGGATCGGCATATTTATCAAAGTCGCTCTTGCTCATAAGTCCCCGAGAATTTTGCCCTCGATCAATCCTTTGATTGTTCCGAACTGTATTGCGTGTTGAGCCGTTGTTCATCCGATCTGCGACGTACGATTGATATCGGTCTTTGTTCGACCTTTGTTCTCTGTCGACCTCCCTTTGGTTTTTAGTAGCTGTCCTGTTCTGATGCACGGGTCCATACGGAGCTCCCAACTGATCATCCTCGACCCTGATTTTCGATTGGTATCGATTGTGTATATCTGTCCAAGTTATTGCTGGATACTCGATCAAATTTTGTTTCAGTCGACGTGATGCTGTCGAACTTAGTTCGTTCAAACCTTGGGTGAAAGCTTGTACGACCCAATCGTCTGTGACCGGTGGAAATTCCATGCGTTCCATTTAAAATCGGGATACGAATTCTCTCAGCATTTCATTAACCCTTTGCTGTACTTTGAAGAGGTCTGATTTCCTTGTTGCAACCTTTATGGCACCAGCATGTACCTTTACGAATGAATCTGCTAACATGGCAAAAGAATCAATGAAATTTGGTGGTAAATTGTGATACCAGATCATTGCTCCCTTCGAGAGGGTCTCCCCAAACTTTTTCAACAACACAGATTCGATCTCATTGTCCTCCAAATCGTTGCCTTTGATGGCATATGTGTAAGAGGTGACATGTTCGTTAGGATCGATCGTACCATTATATTTGAAAATTTCGGGCATACGGAATTTTTTGGGGATTGGTTTTGGGGCCGCACTCGAGGAAAAAGGCTTTTGTATGAATTTTTTTGAATCAAGCCCTTTTATCATTGGTGGAGCCCCCGGGATCTGATCAAACTTGGCATTGTATGTTTCCACTCTCTTGTCATTGGCTTCAACTTGTTTTGTGAGTTCCTCGAGCAATTTAATAATTTCGGGAGTGGTCCCCGATTCTTGCTCGTTTGATTTCACTATGGCGGGCTCCGTTCTGGGGGTGATTTCTCGAATCGGATTGGAATCCGGCCTGCTTTGTATACGGGTTTGGCTCTGTAACTGAGCTATCGCTACTTATTGGGCTGGTAGCATCTTAAAGATCATACGTAAGCTGGCCCCGATTTCCCCGCGTTATGGGTGTCTCGGGCTACGGATCGAGTACCGCCCTGAATGCTTCTTTCCGGTTCGGAATGCTGATTCGCCTCCAGAGCTATTTGTGAATTGACATCCAATGGTACTTCGGCTCGGATTTCTGGTACTTCGATTCGAGCCTCAGCACCATCGTCAAGTGGCCTTCTAGCCCCGGGTGCCAAGTTGTTGGTTTTATCTTGAAGGCCGGCTTCGTGGTCGATAGGTAAAGCCATTTCTGATTTGAAGTTGTAAGATGGTGTGTATTGTAGATTTATATCAAACAATCACCGTTATCCTTAGCTCCACGGTGGACGCCAAGCTGTTTACCCGAAAAATCGGATAACGTTAAATTTATGTATGGTTCTAAGGATACGTAATATCCTTTGATACAAAGATAACAATACAAGTATTTTGATTATGGGAATGAGAATGATGAATAGAAAGAATGAATAAGATGAAGTAAGACAAGCACAAGGAGATATCTTTCTTTTTCAATCTAACCGCCGCTATAGCTTACAAGAATCTCGCCTTTTATAATAGAGGGTCATTACATTATTTATAATAAAATAAAGCATATAGTGGAGAACCCATGATGATTTGTCTCTTTCTCGATTCCCGCCAAGATTCTCTCTCTTGGTGCGGATGTAACGGCTCTTGTCTGTGAGCTCGATACTGGCTCGAATTCGATACGGGCTCGAACCCGTCAGTGGGTCGGCACTTCGGTCTTGGCTTGAGTTCGACCTTCGGGGTGGGCGTGGTGCATTTCCGACCTCGAAACAATGCCTCGGGCTTGATAAGATTATCGAGCCGACTGCTCGAGCAGCCTTCGGACTCGAGGCTTGTTTATACCGTCTTCGGAGCTTACTCTCAAGATCCTACTCCGGTTCCTTGCCACTCGATCTCGATCGAACGTAGGAAAGCCGAAATCTATTTTGACCGTATACAAATATATTTCGTGAAATGATACTATTATATTTAACTATACTTCAACAGTATACAACTTTGCAATAATACACAACAAGAACATACAAATACGTAATATTATACTAAAAAGTATATTGTAATAGCATACAATATATTGCAACAGTATACTTTAACTGCATATTATAATTTTAGTAAATCTATAATCATCAACGGTGGATATTCAAAATTTCAGTAATTTTCTCTCCAAGTTCGTCCTTTGATTCTATACAAGAAGTGCTTTAAGAGTTTCGACAAAAAAAAAAGAGAAAAAAAGCTGCCTATTTAAGATCAAAGAAATTTCTTAATAATTTTTAAATTATACAAATATATTTTACAGTATATTTTAAAAGGAAAAGATCTTCACAATAAAAGCATTAAACATATCGATTTTGTCTTATGCTAAAATCAAGCCATTGTAGTGCTTGGTTGAGTATTAAAAGTAAATAAATTGTGAAAATTGGTATAGCCAGGTAAATATTTTCAACCGCATGGGTATCCATATTGGAGTATATTAAAAGGAGGGTAGTGAGACATGAGATTAATCCAAGTGGCATATTGATAAAATGTCACTTGACATTTTTACGTCATAATTTAAATAGATTTTAGATAAATCTAATAAAGATTAAGACAACTTAGATTTGATCAAATTTAATTTATGTTAGAAATCAATTAAGATTGACTCACATTTTCATAGTAAATAGATTTTGAAAGCTTTTCAAAAATACGAATTTCTATTTTAATAATTATTCACTAACCACATGATCTATTTTCTTCCATTTCTCAATATTATTATTTTTAGAAATATTATGTAGAGAACTAAAATGATAATGAAAATATTATTATAATCATTAGATATAATGAGTTCAAAAAAATAAGAAAATAACTTACTATGATTAATATCTGAATTGAGTGTGATTACTTTAAGTTTGAAAGTGACGAGGCCAATGTGTATTGGAATTTTCTGCTCGTACTCTGTCAAATTCTAATATAGTTTAAGATATCGTCCCACAGAGACTGGATAACCTATGCTACAGATTTGTAATATTTTAACTACTATTTGAAAGAATCAAATTGATGAAAAGTGAGTGAGGTTTAAAACTTATTAATTACTTAAACAAAACAAATAACTTTTGGAAGATTTATAATTTTAAAAAAAGAGTTGGGAATCATTGAATTCACTTGATAATATATTACTATAATAAAATCTCAATTTCTACATTTATTTCTCTAAAGAATAATTGCTTATTTCTAATACAATTATATTTTGCTCACTAAGAAATAACCAATTAATAACACTCCGTGAGAATTATGTTAATTAATCAACTTAAGACTACTGACGTTTAAATCGAAATATTTTTCTTACTTGACTTGTGCTAAAAGAAAGTAAAAATTTCGTGAGAATATTTTTACTAAATATCAATAATCTTGCGTGCAATAATTCCTCGGTGAGAATTAAAACTGAGGCAAGCAAGATTACTCACTTGAAATAATAGGTAACTGAAAAATTACTTTTACTCTATTATTTTATTCATCAGTTATTATATATTAATTTTGCTCTGCAAGAATTACAAAATTAATATATGAATAACTTAGAGATAAAATATATATAAGTGATAATAGAGTAATTAAAAACCATCATTTCAGCATAGTATAAAATATAAATAAAAAGTTTCAAGCCAAGAATATATAAAAACTGAGATAGTATTATAAAATATATCAAGCTTCATCAACTATTCCGACAAAAAGAGATTACTCCATTACGGAGTAAGAAAAGCTAGAAAAGATATTTAGAAGAATAGAAATATTTAAAAGACTAAGTATTTTTACTACAAAAAAAGAAAGACCAAGACTAGTTCTTGTCTTCCAAAGATTTTATTTTCTTATACAAAGAGAGCTTGCTATTTATAGGAAAAGATTAGTAGCTTTTGTCATGTTCCACTTTTGCGAATATGAAATCCATGTATGCGAAGTGACCTTTGTGTACGTAGATTCCGTATGTGCAACTATGGCACTTGTGCTTCACACTTCATGAGTTAGTCTTGCAAATGTAGGTTCCATGTATGCGAAGTGACCTTTGTGTACGTAGATTCCATATATGCAACTTCACTCTTGACTTCATGAGTTAGACTTGCAAATGTAGGTTCCATGTATGCAAATGTGACCTTTGCGTATATAGATTCCACATATGCATCTATAGCTCTTTTGCTTACATTCTTGCCTTCATGAGTTAGTCTTGCAAATGTAGGTTTCATGTATGCGAATGTGACCTTTGTAAATATAAATTCTACACATGCATTTATGACTCTTTTGCTTCCATTCTTAACTTCATGAGTTAGACTTGCAAATGTATGTTCCATGTATGCGAATGTGACCTTGCGCATATAGATTCCACATATGCAACTATGCTCCTTTTCATCTCTAATTATCTCTTTCCATAAGTCCATATGTATATTCCACATTTGCGAATATGAAGATGATGTGTGCAACTGTGGTTTTGCTTCATTCTCTTGTCTTTTAGCCCCTTTCCTTCTTTTTCATAATTTCTTCTTCCTACAAGATTTGTTAGAAAATATGCGAGGATAGGATATCATTATTCATATTTTATTTTAAAAACTTATTTTTTACATATGAAATTACATGAATAATTTATATCCATTAGAAAACATAAGATAATTTTTTGAAAATGTGTTCCAATTAAAAAATAGAATGATAAAACTTATTTGAATTTGAGATAAAAAAAATTCTTTCTTGAAATGATAAGAAAAATCATATTTCGAAATATGAGTAATAGAGTTAAATTTACAATTGAAATAATTTTTTATTTTTATCTGTATTATAGTAAAATGAGTGTGGCAGAAATAGATATTAAATTAGACAAGCTAATGAAAAGCCACATAAAAATGTAATAATATTATGTATTGAATAATATAATAGCAAAAATAAGGAACAAATATAGAAAAAATCAAAAATTTCATCATAAAGAAAAAGGATAAGACTTATTTAAATTTGAGACGAGAAAGTTATTATTCATATAATAAAAAAGATTATATCGTGGATAAGACTAAAATCTTAAGTCTAATAGATAAAATAAAAAATAAAAAATATTAAAAATGGATTAGAAATAATGTGAGAATATTTATACCAAAATTAGTTTAGAAATTAAAATAAAATAAATATACAATAGTTAAAAAATATTATTTATAATTTTAAACAATTTAAGAATTTTGAGAAATATTTTAAAATAAAATAAATATTTATTTTAAGGCTAAAAATTTATATATCTATCTATATTATTTTAAAGGATAGTAATGAATAATAATATTAAATACAATGGCAAGTTAATTAAAAGGCATATGAAAATGTGATAATACCATATATGATAACATAATAGCTAAAGCAAGAAAAATAATTAAAAACTTAATAGAAATGAAAGGGAAAGACTATTTAAACTTGAGATAAGAAAGTTCTTAAAATTACAATGAGAATGCTCCAACTATGGATAGGACCACCAAAAATTTAAGTCTTACTAGATAAAGATTTAAAATTTTAAAAATATAAAATAAATTTCTAATGTAGGTAATTTTATTAACGAAAATTAAAAGTCAAATTTTGTATCTTGAAACTAAAAAAGAAAGAAAATCTATTGCATGTAATATTAAAAATAAATATAAGAAAACTCAATTGATTTGGAACATAATAATCAAAGAATTCGTATATTAATATTTTAGACTAACTCAAAGATATAATTTAAATTATTTTTATTACAGGTAAAATATTAATATAAAAAATTAATTAAAATTTTATAGTAGGGAAGAGACAGTATAAAGATAAAATAGAGATGGTGTGAGACTACTTATACTTTAATTTAATTTAAAATAAAATAAATTAAATAATTAAATAATGCTCAAAAATATTATTGATAGATTTAGATTGTAAAAGAGTTCTGAGTAAGTGGATAAAAGCGTAAAATACATAAATTTCAAGAATAAATAAACTAGATTTATCGATGATTATTAAAAGGATAATAAGAAAGAAATTAAGTCGATTGGTAAGCTAATAAAAGATCACATGAAAGTACAATAATGTTAAATAATATTCTGCCCTTTTTAATTTGGGGAATCTAGATCAACAGAAATTATAATTACACCAACAATACCAATCTACACCCATCATTGAAATTCTTTTTTAATCATGCACTAGAATTTCACTTCATGACATCCAGAAACACTCCCTTACAGACCAGCAAAACCATTCAAATTAATTGGCATGCCCTACAAAAAGGATGGACAAAGCTTAATATAGATTGAGCATCCGATAATGCAAAAGGAGGTATAAGAGGAGTGTTTAGGGACAGTACGGGAAAATGGATTTTAGGCTTCCACAAATACTGTAATACTCTATTTCCGTTACACATTGAATTGCAGGCTCTCCAAGAAGGGCTACAGTTGGCTTCAAGGTTTGATCTATACCCATTGGAAGTGGAAACAGACTCAACAGAAGTGATCAACGCTATTAACAATGGCCATACAATACTAGCTAATTTGATCTACTCTTGCAGGTCGTTAATGCACCAGGAGAGGCAATATTAGCCAAGAAAGCAACAACAACAACAACCCAATATAATCCCACTAGTGAGGTCTGGAGAGAGTAGTGTGTACGCAGACCTTACCCCTACCCTGAGGTAGAGAGGCTGTTTCCGATAGACCCTCGGCTCCCTCCCTCCAAGAACTCCCCACCTTGCTCTTGGGGTGACTCGAACTCACAACCCCTTGGTTGGAAGTAGAGGGTACTTACCACTAGAGCAACCCACAAACACTGAGCCAAGAAAGCAAAAAAATTTAAAAAAAACAATCAATATAATCCTGGAAGAACAAAACTGTTTGCTCAACCGCCGATTTTTGTGCAACAACTTCTAACCAACGACATGAGCGGGAAATGCAACTCGTCAAAACAACTACTTATCTTTTTATGTAATATGCTTCGAACTCTAGGAAATCAAAATATTGTGAGTGACAATAGTTGTTTGTCTGAGGGGATACACAGCCCCAATGTCACTTTGCCATGTAATATGCAAAACTCTATCTAGTACGTAATATATAAATCCTTTTTACTACTCAAAAAAAAATGTTAAATAATATAATAACTATAAGCAAAGAACAAAAAAATTGGGTAAAAATTTAAAAGAATGGGCCTTATTTGAGTTTGAGATGAAAAATAAAGTGATAGCAAGAATTTTATTAAAATAGTATCATCTAATATGCTCAAACAAGATAAATTATTTAGTATTTTTTAATATTAATAACGAAATGAAATACAAGTGCTAAGATTAAGGGGTTGAATTATTATAAATATAGAAAAAGAAACCAGGTTATCTACTATGAGATTTGCGAAATAGTTTCATGTTCTGCTTCTTAATTGATATATAATGATTATCTATAATTTTTATCTGGAAATTTTATATTTTAAGGTTATTTATACATAATTCAAATCGCAATTTAATATGGTTTGTGTCCGCGCATCGCGTGGGTACCAATACTAGTTTTATTAAGAAGCCCTAAATACATCGTTTAGCAGTGTATATGGTAAAAGTTTCACGAGGCGTCCTATTTGATCACACCCATTTAATATGTACTTTTTTTATATTTTAAAGTTTAACTGATACCAAATTTTGGGTAACTTCAAATACATTTTTTCTCTTCTTCTTTGCTGCTAATTTCTTCTTCTTTGCATTCATGTCCTATGTATCTAGGAGCTTCGCTGCTTCTTTTTCTTTTTTGTACTCATGTTCCATGTATCCGGTGGTTATTTGGTTTCTTCTTCATCTTCTTCTAAGTTGCTAAATTGATTTGTTGGATTTATTATTGTTTTGACAATTTGATAATTTAGGTTTATTTTTTATGATATTGAAAGTTATGTTTCAAATTTGAGCTTATTTGGGCGTATCATATGTTGAATTTTTGAAATTCAAAGAACAAATTTATGCTTCATGACTTAATAATTGATTTATGAAGTTGCACTGAAGAGATAAAAACTACTTAAGATTTAATTTTTCTGAAGTTGTATTGAAAAGATGAACTTAAGATCCGATTTCTGAAGTTGCATTGAGAGATAAAACTACATAAGATCTAATTTTTTGAAGTTACATTGGAAAGATAGAAGAGCTTTAGATTCGATTTTGAAGTTGTATTGAAGAGATATAACTATTTAAGATCCGATTTTTCTGAAGTTGCATTAGAAAGATAAGAACTTCATATGCGATTCTAAAGTTGCATTGAAAAAATAGAAGGATTCAGATCCGAGTGAGTATATTTTGTAAAATTTTGTGCATCGCGAGTATAACTTCACTTTGGGCTTCGTTGATGGGCTAGAAATAGGGAAACTACTAACTATGTCCATTTATAAGTAGCTTATTATGAAAATTGGTCAATCTATAAAATATTACTAATACTAGCCAACTATTACCAATATTAGTCAATTAGCTATTTATAACCAAAAAAAAGGTCAAAATTTTGCTTTCTTTTGAGTGAGTATTAATAGAATAGATTGGGTACATTTTAAGGAATTTGAATCTCAGTTTTGGGATGATTTTGTGGAGTTTTGATATGGTTTGAATTGAAAATTTGAAGTATAATATGAACATGAAAAAAATAATACGTGTATCACACTGTGTATCACATATGTATCATATTTGTATTAAATGTGTAACACATGTATATTCATGTATACCTGTGTGTGAGATACATGCGTGATACATGTTTGATACATGTGTGTAGAAGATTTTTTTAAACTCCATGTTAACTACAAATTTTGATACCAAATCAGTCCAAATCACCTCCAATCTTCCTCAAATTTTATATATTGATTTGTCTATATGTTTTCAATGAATTTTAACCATACCCATTAAAAAAAGTTTCTTTTTGCTTAAATTTTTGGAATCTTATATATATATATATATATATATATATATATATATATATATATATATATATTATCATCATTGTTTTTATCTCATCTATGAAATTTTCTTTCCGTCTTGCATCTAATGTTGTTGATCACGCTTAAAAATATAAAAGGAGATCTTTGCGTGTTATTCTTGGAGAGAAAGAGCCATAATTATTTGAGTTTTCAATTTTTATATGTGCTTGGCTAGTTTTTGTAAGTTTATGATTAATGGCTAGATTTTGGTAATTTAGAACTTATTTGAGATATTTATAGAAGAATCCCTTAAAAAATATATTGAATTTGGCAATCTCTACAACCCAAACAAAAGAGATTTAACTCATCCAACTACAGTCCGCTCTTCAGTATCCACCATTTGTTCTTCTTCACCTTCTTCATCTTCTTGGTGTTATTGCCATGGCCACATTTAACATCTCATATCTCTCAAAACCCAATTCGTCTCTTCCCATTTTCTCCAATTTTTCTTCCCAAAATACCCCTTCATTTTCCTCTTATTCTATTCCCAAACCCTCCTTCCTTTTCCCTTCGATTACCCTCCGACCCAATAGCAGAACCAGAACTCGCCACGTAAGCATCGTCGTTTCAGCTGTAAAAAAGCTCTCTGAGACAGACCCTTTAACCGTGCCTCTAGAACCTGTCGAAATTTCTGGAAGCTTCCCGAAGGAATCTGGTGTGTATGCGGTGTATGATAGTAATGGTGTTCTGCAATTTGTTGGCATATCGCGAAACATTGCCGCCAGTGTTCTTTCTCATAAGAATACTGTACCCCAACTCTGCTCTTCCGTAAAGGTAACAACTTTGCTTATTCACATGTATAAGATTTAAAATACTCCCTCCGTCCGAATTATGTGACACTTCCTTTTTTAGTTTGTCTCAAAAATAATGTTATCTTCCTTATTTAGAAATAATTTAACTCTAAACTTTCCAATTTACTTCTTTTAGACCCAATTTTCAAAAGTCTCTCTCTTAGACTTTGTGTCCACTCAAACTTTGTCCCCACTCTAACAACGCAGGGGCGGAGCTAGTCCTTCGGATACGGGTTCGGTTGAACCCAGTAACTTTTGTCCAAACCGTGTATTTGTCTTAAAAAATTATTGAATTATGTAAAATTGCTGATTAAGAACCCAATAACTTAAAAGAATTAGAATATTGAACCCACAAGTTTCAAATTCTTGCTCCGCCTCTACTAACTGGGAGTATATTTTTTGATAAGTAATGCAAAATTTTAAAATATTTATGATATTCTTGCTTTAATTTTGTTATGATGCAAAGCATAACTAATTACAAACTAAGATAGAGGAGAAGGGTCGGGATAACTTGTAGTAAGTTGATGGAACAAGTTAAAGGTTTGTAACTTAAATGAGAATTGGGGCGTGCTCACCTAGGCACGGGTTAGATGGAGTTAGATGGACATGAATAGAGCGGAATAGATACAGAGGATTCATATAGCGGACCCAACTAATTGGGATTGAGGTGTAGTTAATTGTGATGCTATGAGAAATAGTTTAGGATGGATAGAGCATATTTCTCATTTTTGGGTTTGTTGACAAAAGGGTATATAGAATTGAAATTTTTGACCATGGTGCTTCTTGGTGGTGCTATGAGTAAAACCACTTGCAGAATCTTTGTTGGGCTACAGAGACTTAGAAATCAATTTGAATTAGCATGTCCAAGTTAGAGTAAAGTAATATGCTGTGCAATAATGATGAAATGCACATTGTGGGGACAATATACGGAGAACCTTGGGTTTTACTTGTCATAAAAGGTTGCTTCTTGTTGCATGTTCTTTCTTGAGTTAGTCGTATACATTTGACTAGAGATATGAAGCCAAGTTTACTTTTCTTATTCTTAAACATTGGTTTCAGTAAACAACTGCTTCATGTGATTCTTCCACTAGAATGGATTTGAATACGTGTGGCCAAGTTCAAGTTAAAGTGACATGCAATGCATTAATAGTTAAATGCACATATCTTGGTTTTTCTTGTCATAAAAAGGATGCTTCTTCTTGGGTGTTCTTTTTTGAGTTAGTCAAATACACTTTGTGACCCGAGAAATGAAGCCAATTTTGCCTTTCTTCTTCTTAAAAATTGGTTTCAGTAAGCTATTCTGTTGTGTGATCCTTCCATTGTGCACTGTCCCTGCTTCATCTTATGTTACTCGATTAAGTGAAAGTCTATGTTGTGCAGACTCTTCAAAATGCTTCCACACCTGTGTCAGATCCTCCAAAAATGCACTACTATTGGAGGATCTGGCACGCACCCGGCGACATTTTCGGAGAGTCCGAGCAACATAGGTGAAAGTTCTGTCTCAGTTTGAGAGCGGGTAGTTCCCATAGTTTGGTTGCTAGCAAATACTATTATTAACTTCTATGTTGGATCTTCCAAATCATGAGAGCACACTTGGAGCATAAGTAGAGTTGTTCCTCTTGTGACCGGTAGGTCACGTGGTTGAGACGTTGAGTATGTACGTGTTTGGATTGCAGAAATGTAAGGAAAAAGGCTGCATATTGTATATGTCCACTCTCCCTTTACTCCTTTGCCGGAGAATACTTTATGCGTGAAGTATGACCTTCAATTCTTTCAAATCATTATGGAACAACTTGTTAAAGGAGCTAATAACATGGTTGCATAGCCTGCAGTAGCCTCATTTGTATTATTAAGGGTCCTCCTTTTGGTTCTTTCTGCCTGTTCTAGTGAGTCTCTTTGGTCTCTAATCTCTACTCACAATTGATAGACGATAACGGGAACTAGTTACTGCAAATCTGCAAATAGTTCCCAGGGTGACCATTTCCTGATATTTTCCCTCCTTTGTCCCAAGCTAACTGTTCAGTTTCTGGTTATGACTTGAACACTAACTTGGAAACCAGACTTTCCCTCTAATCCAGCTCTCAAAAGGGAAAAAAAGAAGAAAAAAACTGTCTTGAACATAGGACATCAATGGTGCCTCTTTAAATGGAAGAAACTCAAAGAGAAACTCCTTATAAAGTCAGAAGAACATACTTATTCGACTATGAATCTTTATTGCACAATCCAGCCACTGGAACTGTGTACTCTTTGGTCGGAAAGATCAATGTTATCTGCTTTTCCTGACTAACTAATGATAGAAGAGCGAGCATAAGCATCACTGTCCTCATTGTTACCGATCATCATTCTGCCTCTGCCTGCCGCTGCCACTGCTGGGTGTCAGCTTGATAAGTTTTAAAATCAATTCGTTATGCCCAAAGCTGCCATAGAAAGCTTGTTTCTAGTGCTCAAAGTGGCTAGAGAAGGTTCTGCTAGTACAACGGAAAACAGGTGGTCCACATTTCTGATTGAAGGCATTCATGATTTCATTCTATTCTTGATTACTTACCTCACTACATTATGCTTCAGAAGGGGACAGATTAGTATTTGGTTTGATTGCTGCTCGGCATCTGGCAATACCATTCTTCGCTGCTGCCTCTAATCAGCACTCTTTATCATATATCATTTGTTATAAGACACAGTACAAATTGCAAAGGGGAAACATAATGAGAATATTGGATTGGTACTCTATATGTGGAATTTTGATTACAGTGCACATAAGGCACACCGTGCTGAATAAACATCCTCTTTAGTTGGTACTTTATATGTGGAATTTTCATTACAGTGAACATAAGGCACACAGCTGAAATAAACATCCTCTTTAGTCTAGAGCATAAGAAGATCTTCGCAGGAATATATTATCAATGTGTTCTCCAACATGGCTAATTAGTTATAGTAACAGCATTTTACTTTTTGTTTGGATAAATTATACTAACAACATTTTACTGTTATTTGACATATGAATATTTTCT
The DNA here is from genome assembly GCF_000715075.1 of Nicotiana tabacum. NCBI lineage: Eukaryota > Viridiplantae > Streptophyta > Magnoliopsida > Solanales > Solanaceae > Nicotiana > Nicotiana tabacum. The sequence goes on along the minus strand of NC_134081.1, from coordinate 28,720,201 downwards.
TATAACTTTGTCAAACATCACATGCACAGTGATTCTTGCTTAGAATCTCAACTGCTGTGACCAATTCCTGTCTGCTCCCTGAATATTATAACGGAATCCTCTAAGCAGTGTAAGCATAGTAAATTGCCAATCTTATTAACACTGAAAGACAAATCTGTACCGGTTATTATTTCTGTTGAAATGATTCGCATCTGTTTTTCTCTCCTTTTATGGTTTCACTGATTTTTAGATTATATTTTTCCTTTGAATACTTATAACTGAAATTACTGTGTTGTAGGTTGGTGTGGTAGATGAGCCAGATAGAACAGCTTTAACCGAATCATGGAAATCATGGATGGAAGAGCATATTGCAGCCACCGGAAAGGTCCCACCGGGTAACGAACCAGGAAACTCAACATGGGTACGTCAGCCACCAAAGAAGAAGACTGATCTGAGGTTAACACCAGGTCGTCATGTGCAATTGACATTGCCCTTGGAGGACCTCATTGACCGGCTTGTGAAGGAAAACAAGGTGGTTGCTTTCATAAAAGGGTCAAGAAGTGCACCACAATGTGGATTTTCACAGAGGGTGGTTGCCATGCTTGAAAGTGAAGGTGTCGATTATGAAAGTGTCGATGTACTTGATGAAGAGTACAACTACGGATTGAGGGAGACGTTGAAGAACTATAGTAACTGGCCTACATTTCCACAAATTTTTGTGAAGGGTGAGTTGGTTGGTGGGTGTGATATCTTGACCTCGATGTATGAGAAGGGTGAACTTGCCAACTTGTTCAAAAGCTAAATGTTCAATTAGCAGTAAAGAATGTACCTTTATTGTAAGAGTTGACATGAGATTATATACATCATTGCACTAATTCACTCATCAGTGTATCTGGTGGTCTGGAAATAGTGGAATAGTTGGAAACGAATTCATTGTTTCTGTGTACAAGAGAACTTTGTTATAACTAGCAACTTGGAAATTTTGAGTTTTTTGTGATAAAGAACTCCTATATGGGATCTTCATGTGCTCTGTTGATGTACTTGAAAATGTATTGGATAAGGAAAACAGACAATGGCAGAACTTATACAAGATGGATGAGTGCCCTCTGTAGTTTCTTTTTGAATAATTTTCATGATGGCATTTGTCAAGAAAGCTGCAGATGGAATCATCTTACTGTAAAATGCTTCTTCCTTATATTTACCTTTGAATTCTGATGAGTCAAGTAGTTATATTTTCCAAATCTATGCAGGATGCGGTGAATCTTATAAGTGGCCCCTATATTGTTAACAGGGGCATCCCATCTCCTGTCCAGCATAGTGGATTTGAATCTTGCAGTGTAAATAATATAGTAAGTAGAATATATAAGAGATCCCAAGCAGATACTCCCATCTTTTATTAAGCAGAAAGTTGTCATTTTCCCTTTCAAGTGCATTTAGTGTGCTAATTTATTTTTACTGACTTCCTCTTCACAAATAGCCTCTCTAGTCTCTACTCCTCCGGAGCAGGGTAAGGTTTGCATTTGCGTACTTGAGCAAAAGTAGTCACTAGTCTATTAAAATTAATATGAAAAGACGGTGTTACCCTTTCTTCTATCTCTTTTCCTTCCCAAACCCTCTATCAAAATTTCAAAACCCTTTCTCCCGATCAAAATTTCCCAAACTCCTCTCGTTACTTCTCTTCCCCATGCAGTAAGTTCTTCCCCAACTTATTTGAAAATATCAAAGTTAGTCCTTAATTCCTAATTAGAAGGGCATAATTTCAAAAATTAAGAACACTTGATCCTGAAGTTAGACTTGGAAGTTCAAAAATTAAGGACATGTAGTCCTTAACTTAGAGTTACAAGCACATAAATTAAAGACATGTAGTCCTTAACTTAGAGTTCCAAGTTCAAAAAATAAGGACATGTAGTCCTGAACTTAGAGTTACAAGTTTAAAAGTTAAGGACAGGTAGTCCTAAACTTAGAGTTACAAGCTCAAAAACTAAGGACAGGTAGTCCTTAACTTAGACTTACAAGCTCATAAATTAAGGACAACTAGTCATGAACTTACAGTAACAAGCTCGTAAGTTAAGGACACTTGGTCCTGAACTTAGAGTTGGAAGTTCAAAAATTAAGGATACTTGGTCCTTAATTTGAGCGAAGTTCTCTGCAATCCCAAAAAGGACGTAAATAAGCAGAGAGCATAGGTTTCAGCGAATTATAGAAGAAGAGTATTTTCGTCCGGGCGGATAAAAGTTTATTAAAGCAGTGACTAAAGACTAAAGACATTTTAAACAGTGACTTAAAAGTAAATACATATTTTATTATTACTGAGTAATTGTGCACGCCCCCCGAAGAATGACTAGTGACTTGGAAGCCAATTGTAGGAATATATTCAGCTAGTTTTACTTCTTTCCTCTCCTAATACATTATATATGTCGCGACTTGGAAAATGCAAGTGGCAAGAAAAATGAAAAGCTGATGGATTTTGAAGTGCATTTTTGTCATTCTGAAATAGTAAGTAATCATGCTCAACAACAAGTGGCATGTCGACTGTTTAATCAGCACGATATTTCAACTCTCCTTTGTGAGCCCCAGCCCCAGCCCCAGGCCATCAAATTAGTTGTTGTTAATTAAATGTTTGACACTCTTAGAACATGCAATACAACATTTAGTCTCCTACCTGCAATGTTCCTTTTTTCTTTTCTTTCTTTTTCCAGAGTATGAAATGAAAAGAAATTCTTATGGATGAAATATTGGGCTATTAGTTAATCACATTGAACAAACTGAGTCAGTAATCAAATAACATTAAATTGGAACTATTAATCCAATAACGAAATACCGATAATCCAACAATATTTTTCCTGCACAGAAGCTTAATATCAATGTGTGCTCAAGGGCGGAGCCAAAAACCTATGTAAGGGGTTTCTAAAAAATATTAGAATGTCACACTTTGGATTTGAGGTTTAGAACCTATGATCTAAAATAATTTTTAAACCCCTTTTACCTCTACATTAGAATCTTCTCTTAAAAGAATTCCTTTTTGCCCTGTCTATACCACATAATTTTTCAACTTAGCCTCTTGGCTCTTAAATAAGTGCTACCTGCATAATTGACACTCGTGTAGTCTACCCGATAGCAACGTTACGAGTGCCAAAACATTGCACGAAGACAGCAGCCCATAATATTATATATTCTCATGAGTTACTCCTACTAGAAGAATCAAGAAAATTCTTCACCACCGACCAACATACATACAAATTCCACTACAACGTCAATTTATATTACTGTTGGTTCATTTGAGGCTTTTCTTCAAGGCTGGTTATTACGCCAAGAACAATATTTGAATGAATTTATAATAGCACAAAACACATTTAATGAATCACAAGAGGGTGTTATTTCACGTTTCCTAGCTCATTACCAAGAATACTTTGAAGAAAAATCAAGAATGTCTCATAGAAATGTATTCCACGTGTTTTCTCCTGCATGGTTTACTCCATTAGAAAAAAGTTACTTATGGATTGCAGGGTTTAAACCGGCTTTAGCTTTTTCCTTGGTAATGAATTCCGTAGATGATTTGAGAGAATTAATGGGCTGAAATTTGAAACAAGGGTCCAAGAGAAGAATCTTATTGATGAGTTGGCCAAAATTCAAGAAAGTGTGACAGCCCCTGATAGGTATTGAATCGTATTGTTTAAATATTTAGATAAAATATACTTTTTGACTTTGGTCCTAGGACATCTTATCATTTTATTTAAAAGTTTAAACCGTTAGATATTAAATTATTTAATTATATTATGTCGTAGGTGGAGAAATATGACAAGTGGATAAAAATATAAAGACACTAAGATCAGCTCTGGAAAATATGATTACAGATGCAGATAGATTAAGGGCAAAAACAGCAGAGAGGGTGGTAGGGATATTAAATCCTTTTCAGAGTTTGAGGTTTTTGACAGCTGCAGCACAACTTCAGTTGAGAATAAGGAAGTTGGGAATGCAGAGAGGCAGCAAACGCAGACTTCAGATTAATATTTGTAAGATAAAGATTTTATTTGTTATATCAATATTAGGCTTATTTTGTAGCAGTAGGCTATGTTCTACGGGCTCTTCAATGTTACTTGGTTTGTGTCGATTCTCGAAAAAGACACGAGTACAACGACATTTTTGAAGTTTGAGAAAAGTTGGAGCAATACACATAGGTAATACTCGAGTGAATGTTTTACCATCTTGCTTTTATAAGAGGCTACTTTCTTGTTTTAATTGGCTCTATTTGTCTTTTTCATAGGAGTTTATACCTTGTTACTTTTATTAGATGTAAACTTTTTGAAGTATTTGGATTGTGTTTTAACTGCCTCTATATAGCTTGTCTTTTTCCTAGTAGTTTTTAAAGAAAGTGAAGACATCACTGCCCAGCAGGACAAGAGGAGTATTTGTTTGAGGCAGACCTCATTAACACTCCAAGTTTATCTTTACGCAGCCTTTTCCGAACCCTATATATATAAATGCGACTTTTCCCTGTATATATAAACGCGAAGTGCTTACGAGTGAATTGAACAAGTCATACAATGGGGAGAGGCGAATACATGATTTTAGGATAAGTAACCAATCAAGTGATGGACCACAAACAAATCGTTGTCTCTTCTTCGTGCGACATTGTTGTTTGTTATTTGCGCAACTATAAAATTATAACAAATCAACATTGAGAAGATATTTTTTATACATCAAAGGTCCCTATTTACACCGACTGAAACATACAAGATATAACAAGGGGAAAAAACATAATCTGCTTGGATAGAATCCTAACCAAGTATGGCAAATTCATTCAATGACTACCTGCCTTTCTTGGTCCATTGTCAAAGTGCAACATTATAATACCCTTTGATGCTTGTGGTTTGTGAATACATATGCTCAAACAGTTATTGCTTTCTTTCTAATTTTTATGAAAAGAGTAGGGGCAGAGGATTTATGTTCTTGTTCATATGCTTTTTTACTCTAACCAACTTTTTTCCTTTGTTACTTCGCCAACCTTCTTTCTTCAACCCTGAAAAAAGGAAGGATTCAGAATGTGAAAAGGAGAGAATCAAATTAAGTATGTTATACTAATGAACATCAACAGTTAATATGAATTAAACAAAATCTTAATTTTTAGTAATCAGATTTTCTGTAAGGAACAATAAAATAAAATATGTTCACCGATTTAGGAAGAACACGTTTATTTCTATTTAATTTCGTATGGGGCCAAAAAACGAAAATAAGTATCAATTCCCACTAATCTATAAGATAAGATCTACAACAGAGAAAACAATTTCAGTTCAATAAATTACATTTGAGAAGGATATATAAAATGGTGAAAAGGACAAACAATATCTATTTTACATTCAAGAGAATTTTCGAGGAAAAAAATAACAATTAAAGGCAACCAATGATTCAAAGAGCCATAACATTCACGGCCATGGGTCAAAACAAAGCCTATAGTATCCCCAATAATTTCATCTCCATCAAAGAAGTGAAAAACTCAAATCTTACAGTTACCACATTATAGGAGTTTTTCCTAATTTGAGATCCAAGAGTATGGAGTACTATTATTTATAGGCTGACAAAAAAATTAGAAGCAAACAAATCCGTGGAAAGTGGGAGAATACATGGACTAACAACAACAATAGACATGAAAATCGAAATCCAGTGCATGCGATGATATGATTACAAACGAAACACAAAATGAAGCAGCAAATATTGATAAATATTTAACCAATTGAAAAGAAAATCAACAAAAGGACACCCAAAAAAAAAGAAGGAAAACAGGGCAGCATAAACTGACCTCGCTTAATGTAGTCAACTGGGTCTTTGCTTGATTTCTTTGTTACATTTATATTCGACTCAAATTTGATAGTTTTCATTTCAAGTTGTCAATAGAGAATTAGGCAGAGAGCTTTTGGAGTTTTCTTTTGTGTGATAGAAAATCTATCTATTATTAAAAGGAAAAAAGTCATCAATGAGACTTTGCCAAGTGTTGCGTGAAAAAAATGCCATGTGGCAATTTTAAGCCAAAAATAGTTAAGTTAGGTAAAATTAGTTTTTCTTCTATTTAAATTTCAAAATAATAAAATATCTATCTATTATTAAAAGGAAAAAAGTCATCAATGAGACTTTGCCAAGTGTTGCGTGAAAAAAATGCCATGTGTCAATTTTAAGCCAAAAATAGTTAAGTTAGGTAAAATTAGTTTTTCTTCTATTTAAATTTCAAAATAATAAAATATCTATATTTTTAATCAAACAATAATTTTAAATTGGGAAGTTACTGATGTAACTCCCTTCCTGCGCGTATTTGCCCTAAAAATTATCAATTTCCTTCAAGCATCTCAACTCCTAAACCACCAATGTTTCTGCCCAGGATTCTCAGAAGCATCATCATTGTCTTTATTTTGATTCACACTTTCCTTCAGAAAAGTTCCATCTCTTTCCTGGTAAGAAAATCAATCCATCTCTTTGATGATCCATCGATCTTCTATTTCAATCCATTTCATCGGCATAGTTATCCTTTTTTATATATATATTTTGAGACGTATTTACGATTTGAAATTGTGGATGCACCAGTTTATTTATATATATATATATTTGGACTCATGACCCTCGAATGCTCCTAATCGTATCTTTTTCACATTTAAAGTATACTTTTTATCTGTATAAAAAAATATTAGGATCTAGGTGCCATCCGCATAAGAGATATCATGCCTCTATGCGTCTTAAAAAAAATAGAATAATGATTAAATTAAAATAAGAAGCTTGAAATATTAAGTCGGATATACATGTGTGCATGTATTCTTTTTGTTGTTTAGAAATCACGTTCATAGGCAATAACATACCGCCTACAAGTTATTGAGAATTTTTAGGATTGGCCACTGTGGGGTAAAACAAGTATTCTGCAGAAGTATTATTATGGAAGAAAGGATTTTACCAATATTTAGATATCATGCCTATAAGATTGAAATATTGCTTGAGCTAGCAAAAAATACAGATTATTCTTTTACTACGAAGTATTGGTACGAGCCTATATAGTATATATTCATGTTTAGAGACCCTGATTGTTGACTTTTAACTTCATAACTTATATATCATATTTATAAGAATCGCTGCTTCTAAATATTTATTTGAAGAGAATAAATCTACTTTATACTCATCATGATGCTTGCAACCTTTATAAAAAATATTATGTTTAACCAATGCAATTTGGAGTTTATGATTATAAGCCTAGCTTTCTGCTTTATTCAATTAGGTGTTAAAAGAGGATTTTTTTTTTTTTGTTAGTACTGTAACTTTAAAACCTTTTTCCGAAGGATATGGAAATCATGTTAGAAGGCAAGCCTTGATTTATTAACTGTTGAAAATATAGTTGGACTTATCTGAACTCTAAAAGTTTTGCTGCTATTGAAAATCAATGTGTTTACAGATGAATAACATTCATTTTGCTAAGCCAAAAGTTTAAGCTTCAGTAGTGTTTAGTTGTAATGGTAAGTGTAGTACTTTGAAGTTTTGAACAATTTTAAAGAATTGACGAATGAGGCAAAAAGCTTTTTATTTATATACTTTTTGTTTATACTTTACTTAGTTTTAGCGACTTAAAAATTCCATATTTTAGAGAAAGTGCTTTTATCGAAAATGACGGAAAATAATCGGTATGGGTAATCCTTATTTTTCACTTAAAAAGGTCGTTGGAGGTATTTTTTTAATAGTTAAACTATGTTTTTTTTTTCATGTTACTTTATTTTATGCATGTTTTCTCTACTGACTATTTCTTATTATGTCATATTAGTACTTAATGCTCAGTCTTTTGAGAGATTTTCATTTGGTGAGACTAGCATGACAAGTTCAAGCTGCAATAACAGGATGATGGAGTTGAGCTAATGTTATATTAATTCTATCAAGACTTGGTCGATGATTTTGTCCTCAAGAAAATAGAGAATTTATGTAATTTATTTTTGCATTAAACCATTGATTAGAAATTGAACATTGAAAATGTATTTGTTGATTATTGCGAAAATGGGAATGCCCTGTTTTGGATCTCAAGTATACTTTCAGGGATGATTTTTCCAATTCATTTTTCTTCAGCCATCATATTTGATATTGCACAAGTGCTATTTGCTATATGTGGGGCTACTTTAAAGTACGGGATGAGATTAGGGTTAAAGAAAATATGTGGTTTATGTTGGAGCTGCTTAAAATATGAGCTGGGGCGCCTTGATTAAGCTTCGTTTGGGACTGGAGCTGAAATTAGATTTAAAGTAAATGTGATATTTTTTATTGTAGCCCTTTTAAGTGATGTACTTATGACATATTTTTCTCTTTTAAGGCCTTAGTGATATTTTCATCTATTAGTTTTTTGCTTTAATTTTTTTGAATGCGCTCCGTAAATTTAGTCTGTAATATACATCGGTTTCTATTATCTCTCACCGCACTTTTTTTATTTGTAATGATTCTGCGCAACGTGCAGGTACATATACTAGTTTTGGTGAAAGAGAGAAAAGTTGCACTCCTTATACAATTACTGAAGAGGGCTCAGACTTAAATTTACTGAAGCCTTAAAGGCGCAACTAGAGGTTTTGACCAATATTGTTTCTTATCTTTGAGGTGAGGGTAGGTCTATTTTGGTCCTTTAAATATAATCCTGAGCATATTTAGTCCCTTAAATATGTTAAAGTGGAGCATCTTTAATCTTACTGACAGAGATTTTGATCAATATTGTCTCTTATCTTTGAGGGTAGGTCTATTTTGGTCCATCAAATATAACCCTGAGCATATTTAGTCCCTTAAGTATACTAAAGTGGAGCACCTTTAGTCTCACTTACACAATATATTCAAAAAGTAATGGTGTTACCCAACTCTGATTCATGAAGCAAATCTTCTGCTCTAAAGCAAAATGTTTCCTCTCATTTTATTGGATAACGTAAATTATCACTTTAATTTCTCATTTTTAGATAATGTTTTCTAAAATTTTGATCTTGAAAATATCCTATTCTGTGCCAGTGTTCAATGAGAAAATGACACTGTATAGCCGCCGTTAAAATAATAGCCGAAAAAATGTATAAAATTTGTAAATTATTTTGTGTATATTTAAAAATTTCGGTTGATTTTTCCAAAAAAATAAGTTAAAATTTGAAAAAAATAGAGCTGCCATGATCACTTCTAAGCATATTATTGAAGCAAACGAATAACCAGATTGTATTATCATTTTTAGCCCGTGCCAAATTTACATCTGGTAGCGAAATAAGTATATAAAGTTTGTATATTTTTTGTATATTAACATACAAAAAAAAATAAAAAGAAATATATATATATATACAAAATATACAAATTTTATATATTTTTCGGCTATTATTTTTATAGCGGTCATACAGTAACATTTTCTCATTGAAAACTGCCACAAAAGGAGATATTTTCAAGGTCGAAATTTTAGAAGACATTATCTAAAAATGAGAAATTAAAGTGATAATTTGCGTTATCCAATAAAAAAAGAGGCAACTTTTGCTTCAGAGCAGAAGATTTGCTTCATGAATCAGAGTTGGGTAACACCATTAGTTTTTGAACACATTGTGTCAGTGAGACTAAAGATGCTCCACTTTAACATACTTAAGAGACTAAATATGCTCAGGACTATATTTGAGGGACCAAAATAGACCTACACTCAAAGATAAGGGACATTATTGATCAAAACCTCGCACAGCTACAGTAATAAACGTCAGAACCAGGAGCAGATAGTAAGAAGTTGCACAACAGCTGGAGTCAACGAAATTCCAGAAATACCCTTCATCGTATTTGTATACTAGTTTTCTATCATTAAATTAACATACTGATGCCCTTTGTCCTTGGCCTTTTCTTAATTTGCACTGTTGAAGGATATATTTGACTAAATCCACGCGTCATTCAAATAAGCGGGATAAATGACTACATTCAAATAATTTGGTTGGGTGCATATACTAAGACCACTAACCTTCATAGATAAATCTAAAAAAAAAAAATTATTTGTTTATCCGTAAAATGATACAGTTGAATTTATACGTGATTTTTGTTTGCCTGTAAAACGATACAGTTAAATTTATATGTGGTTTCTAGACAAGTGAACTAATTTGATCCTTAAATAATATAATAATCGAAGAAATACACAATATTTAGCCTTAGAATGTAGATAAAATAGCAAAGATAGTGATTCCGTGAACACGGTTTTCGAACACAGCAATGATGAGATCAAAAAGCAAGAGAGTGAAATTGTATAAAGTTTTGTATAGAATATAATATATGTTCTTGCCAGAAATTTTGTGTCCCTTACAATGATAACTGAGCTCACTATTTATAGTTATGTCTAGGGAAGAAGGTCGCCCTCCTTTAATGTCAATTATGAGGGCCATTGATGAAGATGTAACGTTGAGCGTAAATGCTAAATTCTTTGTAACGGACTGTCGCTCTTGATGCTGTAGAATATTCCTTAATAAATGCTACCGGGCGTAGAGCATTTAATACACTTTTATGAACATTATTCGTTCCGGTGACAAGCGCAGTGGCTGTGTTCGGTCCTCAGCCATTCCATCTTGGATTCCACGTCTCCTCCTTTTAGTCAGCCACGCGTCATATCATATTTTACCCTATACAGATAGTCTCCCTGCTTTTCGGTGACATAACTTTGTGTTACCGGAAAGTTGGTAGAGACGCCTTTTTGGTAGGAATAACTATAATTCCCTCTAAAGGTCTATGATAGTTGATTAGACGCACGTCTCTCCGTATTTAATGCCCCGAACACGCGTTATCCCATGATTCAGCACAGCTTTAGCCGGTTATCAAGGTAATCATGGCCATGAATTTAGCTGCCAAAATTTTACTTATATGCAACTTTCTTTTCCTTTGCGTTTCACAATTGCTTGAGCTTCTAATTTGCATTCTTGTTTTCCATCCTTTTTCTAATTTTCTTCAAACACAAACTCTTTACCTTCTTCCTCCAAACGTGGTGGTTCTACGAAGAATAAGAACAAAACCGAGGATTCCGTTCCTCCAATAGTAGATTCCATATTCCCAAGAAGGCTTAGTACTTCAAAGGATTTTGAAGAAAAATTTCCTACTGCTAACCCTCGTACATGGGTTGTTAGTAGATACTCTTCTTCCATTCGTCCTTCTAGTATTCCTACTGTAAAGGAGGACTGTCGCTGCAATGAGTTGGAAATCATAGCTCCTGATCTATTAGAGCGAGTGACCCTTCCCAAGGAAGGTTTTACATACTTTTTCACGTATTCCTTTACTTTGGATGCGTTTTCTTTGAGCGGAGAGCTTGATTCCGTGATTGCGGAGTTTTGCCTTCGCTACCAGGTATGTTTGGCACAGGTAAGTCCTTCGGTGTGGAGGACGATCGCCTGCCTCCAACGCTTGTGCCAAGAAACTGGGAGGAACTAACCTTAGCTCATGTGATGAATCTCTATTCCCCAAAAATCTTCCGCTGGGGAATGATAAACCTTTGCAAGCGTGGCCACCATGCTTTATTGTCTAACATGGATGATAACAATGATTGTGGGTGGATGGAGCGGTTCGTTGCAGTTGCCACCAACGACATCATTCCGACAACGGCTCTATCTTTTCTGGTTGCTTGGAACCGCACTCGTTAGTTCTTTGTATAATATTCCTCTTATTAGATATTCTTTTATCGCCGTATCATCTCGTCACCATTCACATATTTCAGCAACTCGATGGCTCCCACCGGTGGTGGAAGGTTTGAACCGGTGGGTTCAGAAGATTTTGGACGTCATAATGCCCGAAACTCGTTCGTAGAAAACACTAACCCTTAAATACGGGTGGAAGGCCAAAAATCATGGTAACTCTAATTTACCTTGCTTTCATTTTTGTATATGAAGAACTTGGTTGAACCTTTCTGACTTTGTTCATGGAATTAGGTTTACCTGCGGGCTCTGTTGTTGTCCCCGGGGAGGACATTCTGGCTAATCCTACTGATGCAGCGAGGCTGCTTCAGGAATCACTTACTCGAACAGGTATCTCCGAGCCTGTTTCGGGTGCAAATATTTCTTTACGGAGTCCCCGGACAAAGGATAAACAAACAAAGAGAGGACACTCCTCCGCCGCCGGGGAAAAGAATAAAAGGGTAAAGGTTGATGCCCCCGAATCATCTCCGATGGATGGTTCTCCTTATGGGCCGGTCGTAGACACCATGTTGATTGATGATGAAGAAGCAGCTGTTGATGAGGGAGCTTCTTTACACAGAAGGCGACGATCCTCATCATCTCAACAAGATGCTCAATTTGTTGAGATAGTTACTCCAACTGAAGACGATATCTCGGCACTTTGGGGAGAGTCTAATTTGGTAGAATGTGCCAACTCCATTTTCGGGCCCTAATTGCTGCAACCGGTGCTGCGGGGCTGAGTACCAGGTCCTTGCCGTCTTTGGTTGGCGAGCATCAAACAACCAGCACTGCATTTGATGCAACTGCTTCTTTCTCTTCAACTCCATCTGCTTCATCTCCACCTTCACCAACACCAGCAACTGCTTCACTATTTCCATCTTCGTCTACTCTTTCACCAGCTGTTGCTACACCATCTCCATCGACCGCACCTAACCATGAAGAAGGTGTTCCTCTTCCACAGTCCCCAATTCATGGGAACTTGAGGCAAAATTATGTTGCTCCTTCTGAAGATCCACAAAGGAGGAGGAATATTACTTTTTCGGTCTCTATCGGGTGCAACCTGCTATCGCGGCCGGTGGAGCTTACTAATTACCTGAAGCCTTTTGCTTCAGAAAAAGATTGGGAAAAGATTCAGACACTCTCGGGCGAGTGTTTGTTGAACAATGCTATGCATAACGCCACAGCGGTACGTTCCTTCTTTCCTCTATTATTTCTTCTACTTTTGAACGAGTGTATTCTAAGTTTTTCCTCTTCTTATTTTATAGGCCAACTTTCTTACCTCTGAGGGCCTTCAAAGATTGATTCGTGAGAAGGAAGAACTTACTTTTGAACGGGATCAACTTTTGGCAGAACGGGACCAGACTGTTCTCCGCCTCTCGGAACTGGAAACCAGAGCTACTGAGGCCGATGTTTTGAAGGATCGTTTGCAGCAAAACGAGCAAGAAGTGGTAAACCTCAACCAAGAAATTGGGCCGCTAAGGGTCAATTTTGATGAGGCCAAGGCCAACTGGGCAGAAGTCCAAAACGTCATTTTTGCTGCTACCGTCCGTGAGGCTACCTGCGCTGAAAGAGTGATTAACTTGGAGGCAGGCTTGAACTCCAAAAGTGAAGATCTTGCTGTTGTGGAGGTGAAATATGCCCAGCTAAAAGAGAAGTACATGAAAACTATCGATCATAATAGGCTCTTTAGTTCAACTGTCCGCGCGCTTGACGTCAGCCTCAAATCTACTAGATCCACCCGGGAAAACCTTTCCGCCGAGGTTATTCAACTAAAAGAAGAACTTAAGCGTCGAGCGGCTTCCCTCATTATTGAAAAAACTTATTCCATGTATAGCATGAGGAGGAAAACCTTGGAAGAGGCCAAAGCTGGTATCATTGGTGTTGATGCCGAAATTGCTAAGGCCCGAGAGCTTCAGTTGGCTGCATAAAATAGACTCCCAGTGCAATCTGATGCTCCAAGTTCTTCTGATTCTGGTTCCGAGTTTTCAAAAACTGAAGAAGGATCGGAAGGCGATGAGGACGGATATCAAACTAGGGAAAGCGTTAAGCCATCGACTGAACACCTACTTTTCCCGGCAATGCGGATACTTCTCTTCCTCCTGGTCCCGGAGGCGCTGCAGTTTAGCTTTTTCTTTTTCCATTTTGCACTTGTAACGTTTTGGCCCGTTCTTGTAAATAAAGACATATTTTCTTCTTTATATTCAAGTGCCATTTGAGTCTTACTTTCGTTTGAATATCCATGCAAGCATTTAACTTATGCATTTGCTCAAGTATTCTGCGCATGTTGTTCAATTCGTGTTTTAGTATGTGTAGTCTCGGATGCCTTTTCTTCGAAGCATTTTGGTTCCGAGTATTATCCTTTTACGTGAGGGTTTTTATGAATATTTGCACAAGTTTGCTTTTTGCATCCTTTTCATATGCGACTTCGGATGTATTTTTCCCCGATGGAATTTTGGATTCCAGGCATTGATTCGCCCGGAACCAACCCTTTAACATGAGGGTTTTTGTAAGAGAGGGCCCTCTTATGTTTACGGTGCTCTTGAAGAGGACGTCTCCTGTTCATTACGGCACTAACATTTGAAATACTTTTTTAACTTTCAAATGACAAAGTTAGCTCATCGTTCAGACAAGAAACAAGATAAAAGCAAAAGGATTTCATTTTATTCCTTCTATTTTCAGAAATTACATAAGCATTTTTCTATGCATAAAAGAAATTGCCATTACTTGTGGCTATCTTGTACACCTTGTTTCTGCGGGGTTGGCTGCGCAATCCCCGGTCCCGATGATGTATTTTGTTTTCGGATTTTCGTTCCCTGTTGACGTGACAGTCATTGTTGCCGTATCCTCATACTATTCCCCCCAATATTTGAATGCGCAGAATGTGAATTAGAACATATCTTGTTTCCCCTTAGGAATCCATGTTATCAAGCGAAAGAATACCTAACAGTCCTCTGGTCGTTTGTGCCCGTGAACGGTCGGGTAACCTCTGTTCGGTAGCAAACTTAACTTCCCGGTGAGAATTCGCTATCGAACCAAAGAATACCTAATCATCCCCGAGTGGAAGCTTGTTCGTTTGCCTTGCTATCAAAGGTTTTATTGTTGCTGTCTTCGTAGTATGCTTTCCGTCACTGTCTCGTTAAAAACCTTGCGAGAAAAACCTAATTGGGACACAATCTAAACGAAGGGAAAAAGAGTGCAGCACACACTTTCTGTTTGAGTGTTGTTCATCAGCAATAATATCTTTTGAGGTGTGCCACATTCTAGTTGTTGGGCTACTTGTCTCCATTCTGGTTCTCCAACTCGTATGAACCTTTCCTAGTGACATCTGAAATCCGGTAAGGGCTTTTCCACGTTGGACCTAGCTTTCCCGTGTTGAGCTCCTGGGTATTTTGTGTTACTTTTCTTAGAACCAAGTCTCCTACTTTGGAAAAATGGAAGTTGGCTCTCCAATTGTAATATCGCTTCATCCTCTGCTTTTGAGCCGCCATTCTTACATGCACCAAGTCCCTGCGTCCCTCGAGTAGTTCCAAGTTAATTAGCATTGCTTCGTTGTTTGATTCTTCATTTGTTTGAGAATATCTCAAAGTGGGTTTGCCCACTTCAACCGGGATTAGGGATTCAACACCGTACATGAGGGAAAAAAGAGTTTCTCCTGTACTTGATTTCGCCGTAGGCCCTTAGGACTCCGGTCAACTCTTCGGGCCATTTGCTTTTTGCTCCTTCCAACCTTTTCCTGAGGTTTTGAATGATCACTAATTTGATCCTGAAATAATATAATAATCGAAGAAATACGCAGTACTTAGCCTTGGAATGCAGATGAAATAGCAAAAATAGTGATTACGTGAACACGGTTTCCGAACACAGTAATAATGAGATCAAAAAGCAAGAGAGTAAAATTGTATATAGCTTTGTATAGAATATAATATATGTTCTTGCCAGAAATTTCGTGTCCCTTACAATTGATAACTAAGTTCACGATTTATAGCTATGTCTAGTAGGGCTGTGCATGGATCAGATCGAATCTGATTTAACATATTTCAGATCAGATATCGAATTTCGAATTCTAAAAAATGCAATCTGAATCCGATCTGAATTAATATCGGATTGGATTAGATTTTAAAGTTTGGATCGGATCAGATTTTCGAATTTCGGATCGGATTATTATGCCTCAAAGTTGCAAACTCATATGTATATTTTCTTTGTAAAAGAGGCAATACAGTAAGAAAATTCATGTTTCTGCAATTATGAGAGTACTATGGTACCAATGTAGCTAAATCCATCAATTGTAAAGGTAATAACTTGGAGAAAAATGTAAAGAAAGTACTAATTATCCTACATTAAAGTTTAATATTTATACATGCCCTAATAATTTCGAATTTCGGATCGGATAGTATTAAAATTATACCAATCTGAATCTGATCCGAAATCCGAAATTTTAATAAACACAATCCGAAATCTGAAATTGAACGGATCGGTTCGAATTTCGGATATCCGATCCAAATGAACAACCCTAATGTCTAGGGAAGAAGGTCCTAGGATCGTGCCGTCTTTAATGTCAATTATTAGGGTCATTGATGAAGATGTAACGTTGAGTGTAAATGCCAAATTTTTTGTAACGGATCGTCGCTCTTAATGATGTAGAATATTCCTTAGTAAATGCTACTGGACGCAGAGTATTTAATACACTTTTATGAACGTTATCCGTTTCGGTGACAAGCGCAGTGGCTGCGTTCGGTCCTCAGCCATTCCATCTTGGATTTCATATATCCTCATTTTAGTCAACCACGCGTCATATCATATTTTACCCTATATACTATTTCCTATCTATGTTGCGTTTTTTCCTTTTTTTGGTCAGCATTTTCTACGACAATAACAATTATGTCTGTGTGAACTTGCTCATGTTGTTGGTTTCAAGACCGGTATTACGCTTGTGTGAGCTTGCTTTTATTGTCGATTTCAAATCTAAATAAGAAGCATATTGCAATAGGTTAATAGTTAATATAAAACTTGTCAATTTACGATTAATTCTCATAATATTAATGCTAATTGTTTCTTTAAAATTATAAATTAAATAGGACGCATCCTATTTAGACTTCCTTCTAACAATGCAGTCTCAAATGAATATTACTCTTTTCTCTGTATCAGGAGTTACAAAACTTTACAATTTATCAACTCAGCAGCCACTTGCATCCAGGCCTAGTGAAAATAAAATTAATTAACCAAAAGCAAAAATAAATATAAAAAACAAAGAAATTTGGAGCTTCACGTGGAAATAGAAAGGTTCAAGAATTTGCAATTACTCGCATTCGGCAATCAGCAGCAAGCAATTAGCTAGCATCAGTTCAATAGAAAAGAAGAAAAATAAAAGATAAATGGAGATGCGGGGTATCGATCCCCGTGCCTCTCGCATGCTAAGCGAGCGCTCTACCATCTGAGCTACATCCCCGTTGGTACACTTCTTTTATTCTTGATATGTTTAATAGAAATATAATATCTCTATTTCCTGACATTTTTTTAAAATAGACTGATAGAGGCCACAAAAAGTGAAAAATAACTTATAATAGAACAACAAAACTATATATTTCTTAACATATTTGAATAATATTAGGGGGAAAATTATCATACATGGTGTTTATGCCAAGTCAATAAATAAATTTCAGTACATCTTCTAAATATACTTTTACCGCTTGAATACAATTAATTAATATGTATTTCACACTGAGTGTTAGGCAAATGTTTTAAATATTGAATAGTAGTTCTATGGTTGTCCATTGATCTTGAGTTAGGTGGAGTTCTATATTGCTTTTTTACCATTTGTGTCTAAAATGCTATCATTTACGTCGCACTTGAATGAAAACTACAAATTAATTAAGGTAAAGTGAACAAACATAGATAGATATCTTATCTTGTCTGATGATTGCCAAATACCGATAGTTGATGGTGAGAGGAAGACTTAATTACTCTATTTGTAGGAAATTATAACGTAGATGGCAGCAAATAAAAATACCGATAATATAAATGTGGATCAATATTTTGTAAAATACAAACTACGAAATACAATGTACAAGATGAATTTTTTTCTTTTTAATAAGGACATATTTAATACAAGTTAGAAAAAGTTATGACAAGTCGGGACTGTTCTTGGTACTAGAGTTCCCGAAAAGTCCTCATAGAAAGCATTTAGAATATAAGGTTGTTTGAACTAAATAATGTAGGATGTCACAGGCCATTTCCTTACGCTCGCCAGCGGCACCGAATTGTCCGTGTAGCGCCTGTAGTTCCCCTCGCTGCAGACCAATCTATCTCCTTTCCCAGGTTTTCAAGCACGATCATGTGTCTGTTGGTGAAGCCTACCTAGAAGGCATGCTCCAATTGTGTCGCCCGTAAGATGTCTAGGCACTTGGCCCTAGACATGTCGTGGCGCTTCTCGTCTTAGGATCATAATCCATGCGCGCCCTGGGGGTTGGCTTAGGACATGTCTTATCCTTCACCTAAGACTGAGTATCACTGTAACACCTCGAAAAATTTTGAAGTATTTAAGTGTACAGCCCCGTAAAATTTCGCAAATGAATTCAAGGTTTCGTGGTGCCGGAGTAGGTATACGTGCTTAAGGATTTTAGAAATTCTTCTCGCCGCGGCTCGGACTTTTTGGGTTGAATAATGCACCGAAAAGTAAAGGAAAATTTTTGGCGAAAAAGCGCGTTTATGCGGTCCATTATGTGACCGCATAATCGATATGCGGGCCGCATAATGGCCGCAGAAGTGAGGCAGGAGAGGGTTAATCTGGGAGCAATTATGCGGTTGACTATGCGACCGCATAACTGTTCTGCGGTGCATTATGCGACCGCATAATAGTTATGCGGACCGCATAGTGATCGCAGACTCAGACAGATTTTTTGGATATTTTGGACACCAATTATGCGACCGATATGCGGTCCGCATAACCATTATGAGGTCGCATATGCGACCGCAGAACCTGTCCCGGAGCTCCATTTTTGGGTTTTTAAAACCCGACCCTACTTCGTTAAATACACGCTTTGGATCATTTCTGAGCAAAAAACTGATGTTTTAGAGAGAAGGGAGAATGTTTTAGAGAGAGAGGAAACCCTAGGCTAATTATTCATCAAGTCTTGCTCAGATCTTGGAAGATTAACAAGGAAAACCCACAAGATCTTCATCTAAGAGGTAAGGTTCCATACCCTAGTTTTTTAATTTCGAATTTGGGTAAAAGAAGGTTGAATTGGAGTATGATTCTTGGGTATAAGAGTATTATTTGTACATGCTTGTACTAATAAGGTTTGTGGGAAGATTCTTGAGCTCAAAAAAGTAAACATTGGGTTGTGAAGTGAAAAAAATCTTGTAAAAGAACCTTGTAGTTAAATTTGCACACCTAGTGTTTGATAAAATGCTCAAATGAGCTGAGACCATGAATATCTTCCTAATTATGGTTCAATTTTGTTATGTCTCAAAATAGATTGGGATTGCTATAATTTCCGAAACGTTGTAGTAATTTAAGAAAAGCTCAAAACGAGGTATGTTGGCTAAACTTTCTCTCTTAGAATAGATATCCATAATGTTTCCGTAAGATCAAGTATGATTGGCTCAAGATTCCTAACTTCTATATTCCGGGTTACTCCCTATAAACTTGTTTATTCCGAATGAGCCTTATGTCAAAAGATAGATGTTCAAAGTATGGTTTGCGTATTAAAATAGTGTGGCTTTGGGTTGTGTTTTAAATGAAAACTAGTATACCAATTGGGTGAGAAAAACTCGATATGCTTAAGACTCATAATTGCTCATATGTATACCTAAAGTCTTGATTGGAAATGTCTTATTGTTGATAACCTATAAAGGTGGCTGGAGACGAAATAATTGAATTGGGGATATAGTGTGTGGCCAACGTGCCAAAAATTTAAGTTATGATTGTAGTTAGTAGTGCAACTGATTTGAGAGAATGCGATAAAGAATGTGAAATGAACCTCGACTCGATTGTCTAAAAACGATTTCGAAAATAGAATTGCCTTAAGGCTTTTGTACTCAATTCATGCCCATAAGTGGCTGCTTTAACTAATGCCTTGCTTTATAAATATATCCAGTGTGATTCGAGTTCTATATACTCATGAGTCAAAATTGTACATTATCATTTTTGGGGGAAAGTATTTCAAGAATAAATAGGGTGTCACTTGTTGATGATTTGAACTTGCGTATCAATTGCCAATTATTTTACTCTATTTTTTTGGAAAGAAATCTATTGTGCTTAAATTGTTCATTTCTAATGAACTTAAAGTTGCGATTTTTTGGAATATTCTATATCTTGATATTTGATGGTGATCTTGAAATTAAAAGAGGTGAAAGTGTGGAATATGAAATACGGCCATTGCTCCATGAATAAAGAATCTTGTCAATGGCCTAATGAGCCAAGGAAATATTGTCGTTGTGAATGACTGAAAATACTAATGAGAATTTATACAATGTGAAAGATGTTGAGATGAGTACAATTGTATTTATGATATTTTTGTTTGCAAATCAAATCAAAAATATTTTTGGGAGCATCATTAGCAAAACCGAGGAAGGGTGGGTCATAAGGCCCATACCTGAAACTACACGTGCCGGTGTAGGAGTGGATTGTGATTATTCCCCTTATTTGGGATAAAATTGGAACCTTTAGGAAATTGTGATATTATTCCCCTTAATTGGGATGAAACTGGAACCTTTGTGGATTGGAAAAGTCAACCCACACGGCATATGTGGGAAGGCGGCCTAGCTAATCAGGTGGAGATCAGACGCCATGTTGCGCACATGGTGGTACTACTCTTGGTAACAACTTTCTTTCGCATCACCTGTCAAACCACATTGTCAGTGGGGAGATGGCCTAGCCGATCGGGCGTGTTCGGACTCCGTGCTAACAAAGACGGTGGTATATCGGTGCTAATAATCTCCCAACCAAAAATTATATATGAAGTTCGTATTTTAAAAAATTATTATGTTTTAACTGGACATTTGGATATTGTTGATTGTGACTTGCTGCTTCTATGTGTTGCCTTTTCTTATATGGGCATTCTATTTTGAAAGAGAATTTTTAACTATATTTACTAGTGCTATTCGACAGTACTAACGTCCCTTTTGCCGGGGGCGCTGCATCTTTAATGGATGCAGGTAGTTCCTCAGCAGGCGACATTGATCAATGATAGCAGTACACTCTTTTCAGCTGATTTGGTGATCCCCACTTAATTTCGAGGTCATGTATCTTTTGTTTCTCATGTACTGTATTTGAAGGTATAGCTGAGGCCATGTTGCCGGCATTTCCATATTACTCTTCTATTATATTTAGAGGCTCCGTAGACAGGTTGTGGGTTGTGGTTGAAGTTGGGAATTGAACTACAAATGTTGGTATTTGGAAATCATGTTTTTCATTAATTCTATAAACTCGTAATGTTTTGGAAATTATGAATGAAGCTGCTAATGAGAATGAAAAGGAAGTTGTTAATAAAATCTTTTCAGTGATTGATTAATGGAGTACATCTCCTCTTTATTCATGGATGAGATGGGTAGAAGGAAATCTAACAGGCTTGATCGGCCGGGTTCTCTCGGTTGAGCGCCGGTCGCGCTCCCTGAGTTTGGGGCATGACAAACTTGGTATCAGAGCCTAAGGTTTTAAAGTGTCCTAGGATATCTCGGAGCCGTGTCTAGTTGAGTCCTTCTTATTGGTGTATTGTCGACCACATCTATAATGAGGAGGCTACTTAGATATTTAGGAATTTAACACTTCTTTGATACTCCAGATCGTGCGATAGAGCTCAAGATAGGAAGCTAATTTCCTCATTATGTCTCATTTTGTTTTCCAGATGAGTAATCCACTACTTCGAAATAGTGAGGAGGGAATGACCGCGTCATTTAATCTGGGGGAGATTACACAAGAGTTCGTTGGGAGAATGCGTCGAGCCGTGGAGGGGTTGGAAGAACTTGTTGATAAGGGAAGTGTCTTTGTTCCTACCAATATCACCGCACCACCGGATCGCGTGGTGAGAGAATCTGAGAAGCGAAAAAGGGTTGTTGGTACTAATGAGCCGAATTGTTTGGTTTGCAAGAAGAGTCACTTGGGGAGATGTTGGATGACTCTTGAAATATGTTATGGTTGTGGAAAGAGGGGGCACAAGAAGAACAAATGCCCAAGGTTGGGTATACCCATCCAGTTGTGTCCGTCATGCGGGAAGAAATATTTGACGTCGTGTTGTGAGTATGCTCAACAGCGCGTTAGGGGTGATAGCTTTGGGCAATACCAAAGGCCCACACAGCAACCCGATGCTGGAATTATTACTCCTGCATTGGAAGCTTGGAAGAAGGATAAGGGGTATGCTTATGATGTATGCAAAAAGGGTAAATATCAGGTCAGTGAGACGAATCAGTTTAGCGGACCTCATCCCCGTTGTGTGAAGTGTGGGAGGTGTCATCCGGGAGTATGTCACTATGGTACCCAAGTATGCTATAAGTGTGGTATGATGGATCACTTTCAAAGAGATTGTTATTTGTCTCGCCAGAGCTTGGGCATGGGTATGGCCCAGCCAGCCAGTTCTGTAGCAACTACATCCACAACGCCTCTCCCAGTTAGATGCATTATACCGCCCACAGGGCGTGGAGCAGCTAGGGGTGGCATTCAGAGCTCGGGAGGCCCCCACAGGTTTTATGCTATGAGGAGGCTTCGAAAGTTTGAGGCTTCTCCAGATGTGGTTACAGGTATATTGACTGTCCAATCTCATGATGTGTATGCTCTTATTGATCTCGGTTCCACTTTGTCATATGTCACTCTTTATGCTATTATGGAAGTTGGGATAGAACTGGAACAACTTTATGAGTCGTTCCCCTTATCTACTCTTTGAATGAGACACATTATTCGTGAAGCCACCCTATCACAAATTCTCTTGTTTACAACCCCTTGAGGAATTGAGCTCTATAATTATGTCCTTAAAGTTGAGTTATAACTCTAGGATTAATACTTCCCATTTGCTTCCCTAAATTCTCAACAAGGGACTATACCCGATGAATTTCTTATAGAACCTTTTGAATCGAATGAATAACCTCTGCTCACTTGTGCATATGCACGCACCATCGTAATAATTACCTACGTGGTATCATTGTCTAGTAACATGAGAGCATATCTCAGCACCTATCATGTGCCTACATGTCAATTGAAAGGGGCCACTTATCCGCATAAAGTTTCTGAGCAATTTGAGATTTATCACAAATTCTTCATAGGGAGAACTTGTTGTTTACCCATCTCAGTATGACTTTCATGTGCACCTAGATCATGCCTCAATAAGTAACTCACTTTGTACCTAGCATTGTAGTTGTACATGAAGTGGCCTAGTATTGTAGCTTGAGGGTTGTTATGGCAAAAACATGTCTAGCTCACAACAAAGTGTACATTCTCTCTAACCAATACATGATTTCATCCAAATATTAAGATGTCCTATCTACATGATTTCACTCGTGTGTGGTTGAAATTTAAATAGCTTTATGATGAGCATATTGATTTGAAAGACAAGTTTGTTGTATCTCTAGTCCTCTCATATAGGATCGACTATTGCGAAGGGTTAAGATGTCAGAATGATAATAATATCACAGGTGCTTAACTTCTTTTTCATCCTCGTAGGCTTGTGGCATAGATTCATTTTGCTAGTTACTGTTAAGAGCATAATGCAACTTCATGTATTTTGAAACCCATATCACATTCAGGGTGCTAGAATATTCTTATTTCGAGTTAAACTGATTTTTCCTACACTCCAGGATGCGACTGGTGTCACATAAGTGTTATCTCTCTTTGAGACCTACTATTGCCAAATAAGGCACGAATGGAATGAAACAATTGTTGATGTCCTTTTCGTAACTCATTTCTTTTAAATCTCAGAATCATGAATATTTTCCCTACGTTATCAATGCCTACTAGGCAACTCTATGAATCGTTTGTTGAACCAATGATGTCACCACAATGAATCACCATGTCAGCGTTATTGGTAGTGACCTTCATGTATCTTAGGATATAACCTCCTGAAATGTCGGGCTCAGCACATTGATGGATTCTTGAATAATTCCAACCCAATTTCGAACCTCGTTGTTCCTATTTTTAGTAAATCTATGGGGGTTAAAGGTTCAAACATGTCAAAGAAGAAGCATCATTCCATGATCAAATATATTGGATAGAAAATTTTATGATCATATTCATGCTAGCACATCTTAGAGGAATTGTTGGAGGTTGCCAAAGGTTTAGTTTGGGTGTTCGGCGTGGAGATTTAGAGTTGAAGAAAATGAATGGGTTATTCTCAATATATTTTCTCCATGAGGATGCTATGTGAATTGTTAATAATGGTGTAGTAGATGTGGTCACATTAGGCCTTATGAAATCTTGAAGGAAATAGGCCAAACTATGAATATGATATTTTCCTATTTCTTTTCTCCGTGTACCCGGAGTTTCATGTGTCCACGTCTAATAAGGTGAAGTTAATGGATAATGGAATTGTGAAGAGCAACTATTTGCTATCCTTGTTAGAAAAGTCTGGGAGTTTAGATTGTCTCTGTTAATGTGTTATGGCGAAGCCTGTAAGTCGAGGAGGCCACATTGATGGCCAAAAGTATTAAGGAAATAAAATGTTCTCACTTGAGTGTATAGTTAAATGATTGTGGATCGAAACGCACTCTCTTTATGTTACGATTTATATATGTGAGATTCTTGTCCAGATGCTGCTTGAGATAATGTAATGCATGTAATGTTGAGATTAGTGATGTTGATATACATAGAGATGTTTTGATGAGTTGTGGATGTGTTGTTAGCAGTTTTTTTGGTGTTACTCTGACAGGTAGATAGGCCCAGTTACAGGGGAGACTCTGACAAATTTTTTGGGAATTTAGGGAGTTCGCCAAATTTTGAAACTACTAGTGAGTTGGGACACATTTGATGCTAATGACAATTTTTTACCCTCATTCGAGGACGAATGATCCTAAGCGGGGCAGAATGTAACACCCTGAAAAATTTCTAAGTATTTAAGTGTACAACCCAGTAAAATTTCGCAAATGAATTCAAGGTTTCGTGGTGCCGGAGTAGGTATACATGTTTAAGGATTTTAGAAACTCTTCAGCTAAGCTCGTCGCGGCTCGGACGTTTTGGGTTGAATAATGCACCGAAAAGTAAAGGAAAATTTTTGGCGGAAAAGCGCGTTTATGCGGTCCATTATGTGACCGCATAATCGATATGCGGGCCGCATAATGGCCGCAGAAGTGAGGCAGGAGAGGGTTAATCTGGGAGCAATTATGCGGTTGACTATGCGACCGCATAACTGTTCTGTGGTGCATTATGCGACCGCATAATAGTTATGCGGACCGCATAGTGATCGCAGACTCAGACAGATTTTTTGGATATTTTGGACACCAATTATGCGACCAATATGCGGTCCGCATAACCATTATGAGGTCGCATATGCGACCGCAGAACCTGTCCCGGAGCTCCATTTTTGGGTTTTTAAAACCCGACCCTACTTCGTTAAATACACGCATTGGGTCATTTTTGAGCAAAAATCTGATGTTTTAGAGAGAAGAGAGAGTATTTTAGAGAGAGAGGAAACCCTAGGCTAATTATTCATCAAGTCTTGCTCAGATCTTGGAAGATTAACAAGGAAAACCCACAAGATCTTCATCTAAGAGGTAAAGTTCCATACCCTAGTTTTTCAATTACGAATTTGGGTAAAAGAAGGTTGAATTGGAGTATGATTCTTGGGTATAAGAGTATTATTTGTACATGCTTGTACTAATAAGGTTTGTGGGAAGATTCTTGAGCTCAAATAAGTAGAGATTGGGTTGTTAAGTAAAGAAAATCTTGTAAAAGAACCTTGTAGTTAAATTTGCACACCTAGTGTTTGATAAAATGCTCAAATGAGCTGAGACCATGAATATCTTCCTAATTATGGTTCAATTTTGTTATGTCTCAAAATAGATTGGGATTGCTATAATTTTCGGAACGTTGAAGTAATTTAAGGAAAGCTCAAAGCGAGGTATGTTGGCTAAACTTTCTCTCTTAGAATAGATATCCATAATGTTTCCGTAAGATCAAGTATGATTGGCTCAAAATTCCTAACTTCTATATTCAGGGTTACTCCCTATAAACTTGTTTATTCCGAATGAGCCTTATGTCAAAAGATAGATGTTCAAAGTATGGTTTGCGTATTAAAATGGTGTGGCTTTGGGTTGTGTTTTAAATGAAAACTAGTATACCAATTGGGTGAGAAAAACTCGATATGCTTAAGACTCATAATTGCTCATATGTGTACCTAAAGTCTTGATTGGAAATGTCTTATTGTTGATAACCTATAAAGGTGGCTGGAAACGAAATAATTGAATTGGGGATATAGTGTGTGGCCAACGTGCCCAAAATTTAAGTTATGATTGTAGTTAGTAGTGCAACTGATTTGAGAGAATGCGATAAAGAATGTGAAATGAACCTCGACTCGATTGTCTAAAAACGATTTCGAAAATAGAATTGCCTTAAGGCTTTTATACTCAATTCATGCCCATAAGTGGCTGCTTTAACTAATGTCTTGCTTTATAAATATATCCAGTGTGATTCGAGTTCTATATACTCATGAGTCAAAATTGTACATTATCATTTTTGGGGGAAAGTATTTCAAGAATAAATAGGGTGTCACTTGTTGATGATTTGAACTTGCGTATCAATTGCCAATTATTTTACTCTATTTTTTTGGAAAGAAATCTATTGTGCTTAAATTGTTCATTTCTAATGAACTTAAAGTTGCAATTTTTTGGAATATTCTATATCTTGATATTTGATGGTGATCTTGAAATTAAAAGAGGTGAAAGTGTGAAATATGAAATACGGCCATTGCTCCATGAATAAAGAATCTTGTCAATGGCCTAATGAGCCAAGGAAATATTGTCGTTGTGAATGACTGAAAATACTAATGAGAATTTATACAATGTGAAAGATGTTGAGATGAGTACAATTGTATTTATGATATTTTCGTTTGCAAATCAAATCAAAAATATTTTTGGGAGCATCATTAGCAAAACCGAGGAAGGGTGGGTCATAAGGCCCATACCTGAAACTACACGTGCCGGTGTAGGAGTGGATTGTGATTATTCCCCTTATTTGGGATAAAATTGGAACCTTTAGGAAATTGTGATATTATTTCCCTTAATTGGGATGAAACTGGAACCTTTGTGGATTGGAAAAGTCAACCCACACGGCATATGTGGGAAGGCGGCCTAGCTAATCGGGTGGAGATCAGACGCCATGTTGCGCACATGGTGGTACTACTCTTGGTAACAACTTTCTTTCGCATCACCTGTCAAACCACATTGTCCGTGGGGAGATGGCCTAGCCGATCGGGCATGTTCGGACTCCGTGCTAACAAAGACGGTGGTATATCGGTGCTAATAATCTCCCAACCAAAAATTATATATGAAGTTCGTATTTTAAAAAATTATTATGTTTTAACTGGACATTTGGATATAGTTGATTGTGACTTGCTGCTTCTATGTGTTGCCTTTTCTTATATGGGCATTCTATTTTGAAAGAGGATTTTTAACTATACATACTAGTGCTATTCGACAGTACTAACGTCCCTTTTGCCGGGGACGCTGCATCTTTAATGGATGCAGGTGGTTCCTCAGCAGGCGACATTGATCAGTGATAGCAGTACACTCTTTTCAGCTGATTTGGTGATCCCCACTTCATTTCGGTGTCATGTATCTTTTGTTTCTCATGTACTGTATTTGAAGGTATAGCTGGGGCCTTGTTGCCGGCATTTTCATATTACTCTTCTATTGTATTTAGAGGCCCTGTAGACAGGTTGTGGGTTGTGGTTGAAGTTGGGAATTGAACTATAAATGTTGGTATTTGGAAATCATGTTTTTCATTAATTCTATAAACTACTAATGTTTTGGAAATTAAGAATGAAGCTGCTAATGAGAATAAAAAGGAAGTTGTTAATAAAATCTTTTCAGTGATTGATTAATGGAGTACATCTCCTCTTTATTCATGGATGAGATGGGTAGAAGGAAATCTCGGTTGAGCGCCGGTCGCGCTCCCCGAGTTTGGGGCGTGACAATCGCTCTCGCATGCACAGCCCAATCCTCAAGCTTGAAACTCGCCTAGTGCATCCGCAACCGGCTTGTGCTTCGCTCGAGTAAGGCAACCTTTAGTCTTTGGCCATTGTCATGCGTGTCTTTCACGCCATGCCTATACATAGCCCTCGCGACACATTTCCATCCCAAATAGTACATTGTCTCCCCATAATTGCACGTTTAGGCCAACTGACCTTTGCTCGCATGATTGAACCCAAGCCATGCTCACAAGTCAACACATGAAGCCCCTAAGATAGGTGCATCAAGTATCCAATTGGCACAAAGGTCTTTTTCCAATCGCTCACATAGCCTTAAAACGCCCTCCGGCATAGCTCCCGTAACCTTTCGCTCCCGTAGCTTTTCCTTGCCCTCTGTACCTTTGAAGATGTGTTTGCTTCCGGACTCACAACTTCGCCCCCATGCCTCTTGCATAAGCGGGATCCTCCCACACTCTTGGGATGACTCTTGGTGAGTACTATATTCTCAAAGTCATAGCATCGCCGCACTACCGAATAAAGCTCTTTGTTTTCCAACTGTCACTTCCTCAACAAGTACCCAATGTTTCCGGTAGTAGGTTACTACTCGCCCTATAGTCAGGTACTCTCTTGGTCCTGCTAGTAAGGCTTCCCGATCCGGTTGTGCCATACACTTGGACTCTCAACGGTCCCCGGTCATTCGGCGTACCCCTTTCCAGAATGTTGACATCTTCCAACTTGGAAATCCGCCCAAGCTGAAGCTTCGCTATTCCCTCGAATGCGTCTCCTCACCTTGGCAATGCCCTCAGGCAGTACAAAAGTATATCTCGTAGGAAAGACACTCAATGGATGCGTTGCACGTATCCTTGGCAAGATCTCTGCTATGATCAAGCCCAACGTTTATAGTCCATGGCTCCCACTCTTTGCAATATGGTTGCACGACCTGGCAAACATGGCCTTCTCTTGACCATCCAACTCATCGGCATATCACCTCATTCAATAGAAACCTAGACTTTCGAAAGAAAATGGAATCACCCATTTCTTTCTTTGACCAGCAGTATCGGGTTCTCGATTTCTGGTGGCATATGAACATCAATCTCTGCTTTGACATGATCTCTGCACTGACATCCAAAATGCACTCGCCATCTCCACCATTGCCTTGACATTGTGTCATGGCATAGTATGACTTTAATCAGCTCTGATACCACGTGTCACGGGCCCGTTTCCTTACGCTCGCCAGCGGCACTGAATTTCCTGTGCGCCGCCTGCAGTTCCCCTCGCTGCAGGCCTACCTATCTCCTTTCCCAGGTTTTCAAGCACGATCTTGTGATAGTTGGTGAAGCCTGCCTAGAAGGCATGCTCCAATTGTGTCGCATGTAAGATGTCTAGGCACTTGGCCCTAGACATGTCGTGGCGCTTCTCGTCTTAGGATCATAATCCATGTGTGCCCTGGGGCTTGGCTTAGGACATGTCTTGTCCTTCGCCTAAGACTGAGCATCGCTCTCGCCTGCACATACTAATCCTCAAGCTTGACACTCGCCTAGTGCATCCACAACCGGCTTGTGCTTCGCCCGAGTAAGGCAACCTTTAGTCCTTGGCCATTGTCATGCGCGTCTTTCGTGCTATGCCCATACATAGCCCTCGCGACACACTTCCATTCCGAATAGTACAGTGTCGCCCCATAACTGCACGTTTAGGCCAACTGACCCTTGCTCATATGGTTGAACCCAAGCCATGCTCACAAGTCGACACATAAAGCCCCTAAGATAGGTGCATAAAGTATCCAATTGGCACGGAGGTCTTTGTCCAACATTTCGGCAGCCCGCGAGGCACAGCCGTCCCACATATCAACCTCCAGCGCCCTTTTGGTGCCCAACGCTAGCTCAAAGGCATTGCGCCGTCCATAGAGTTCCCTAACTCGTATGGATACCTGGGACACTCCTTTGAGTCATCCAGGCAGACCCTTGAGGTTTCTCTCAAGGTAGTTCATTGAATACGGCTTGGTGGCAATACGTATGGGAGAGGCAGGTCGGAGCTTTCATCACCTATACCCCCCTTATATATGCTTAAAATTAAAAAGCCCAAGTTACCTGAGTAGACAAGTCTACATCAGACAATCAGAAAAGCCTTTTTCTCACCAGTTCTTGGCCGAAGTCACAACCCCAAAGTGCGGGTTGTGACATCCTCCCACACTCATTATGTCATTGTCCCCGATGACACATCATGGCCTACGACATCCCGGAGTCTGCCCCCTTAGGTATGTCCCATTCAAGCTCCCTTTGTCCTGTGGGTTGGACTTCCTCGAAGTCCTTTCTCAAAAGGAGTCGTGCCCCATGCACTTCTCCCCCAAGTATCTTCCAAGCGTGCCTCTGCACTTCACCTCCTTTCGGTGTTCACTTGGAAAGTGCCTCCGTACTTGCACCCTCTGGTGTCTAACTTTGTAGTTGACCCATACTAGTCAACTACACCATGACCCTCACGGCCTTCATGTTCGTCTGAAGCTTTTCCTTCAATGGTAAGCACATTAACGTGCGCTTTTGGCGCGGTTGTAGTAGCTTAATCACTCATATAGCCTTAAAACGCCCTCCGGCATAGCTCCCATAGCCTTTCGCTCCCGTAGCTTTTCCTTGCCCACTGTACCTTTGAAGATGTGTTTGCTTCCGGACTCACAACTTCGCCCCCATGCCTCTTGCATAGGCGGGATCCTCCCACACTCAATGTGAAGGATACTTCTTAGCGTTGTCCTCCCATTTGGCATTCGGCCAGCTCTTGGGACGACTCTTGGTGAGTACTACATTCTCAAAGTCATAGCATCGCCGCACTGCCGAACAAAGCTCTTTGTTTTCCAACTGTCACTTCCTCAGCAAGTACCCAATGTTTCTGGTAGTAGGTTACTACTCACCCTATAGTCAGGTACTCTCTTGGTCCTGCTAGCAAGGCTTCCCGGTCCGGTTGTGCCACGCACTTGGACTCTCAACGGTCCCCGATCATTCGGCGTACCCCTTTCCAGAATGATGACATCTTCCAACTTGGAAATCCGCCCAAGCTGAAGCTTCGATATTCCCTCGAATGCGTCTCCTCACCTTGACAATGCCCTGAGGCAGTACAAAAGTATATCTCGTAGGAAAGACACTCAACGGATGCATTGCACGCATCTTTGGCAAGATCTCTGCTATGATCATGCCCAACATTTATAGTCCATGGCTCCCACTCTTTGTAATATGGTTGCACGACCTGGCAAACATGGCCTTCTCTTGACCATCCGACTCATCGGCATATCACCTCATTTAATAGAAACCTAGACTTTCGAAAGAAAATGGAATCACCTATTTCTTTCTTCGACCAGCAGTATCGGGTTCTCGATTTCTGGTGGCATATGAACATCAATCTCTGTTTTGACATGATCTCCGCACTGACATCCAAAATGCACTCGCCATCTCCACCCTTGCCTTGACATTGTGTCATGGCATAGTATGGCCTTAATCAGCTCTGATACCACGTATCACGGGCCCGTTTCCTTACGCTCGCCAGCGGCACCGAATTGCCTATGCGGCACCTGTAGTTCCCTTCGCTGCAGGCCACCCTATCTCCTTTCCCAGGTTTTTAAGCACGATCATGTGCCTGTTGGTGAAGCCTGCCTAAAAGGCATGCTCTAATTGTGTCACCCGTAAGATGTCTAGGCACTTGGCCCTAGACATGTCGTGGCGCTTCTCATCTTAGGATCATAATCCTTTCGCGCCCTGGGGGTTGGCTTAGGACATATCTTGTCCTTCACCTAAGACTAAGGCTGTCCAACGGGACGGGTCGTCGCGTCCCGTCCCGTCCCACTTAATTCTAAACGGGATGGGCCCATGTTAAACGAGACACGGGATGGGACGGGATGGCCATTTCGTCCCGTTTGTCCCGTCCTGTCCCGCCTATCCCACGTCCTACTTATTTATTTATTTATTTATTTATTTTTTAAATTCTAGTCATTGGGCAACGACTCCAATTGCAAAAATAGCCGTTCCCAACGGCCAAAAATGGCTATAATTGGCCTCCACCCCCTCCCCCCTCCCCCCCCCCCCCAAAAAAAAACCCTACCCTCCCAAACTTTTAATATAACCCCTAAGTTTATTAAATTATACTTTGGCCCTATTTTTTACTATAAATACTCCCATCCTTCTTCATTTTTTCCCACAAAAATCAATCATTCTCTCTCAAATCTCTTACATTCTATCTATATTATTCTCTCAATTTTTTTACTATCAACTATCAAGTGAGTTTTAAGTATTTGGCTAAATATTTGGAGCAACTTTCAAGTTTCAAATTAATTCGTCAAGTATTTGGAGTAATGTTTTGGGCAACTTATTCAAGTTTTAATATTTAATCACGGTGCACTCGTTCCATCTCCTAATTTTAATATAATTTTTGCGTATTATTTTAGTGCTTAATTTTTATGTTTACTTTACGTGTTCTATTTTCGTATTTCATTTGTGTGTTTAATTTTTGTGTTAACTTTTTAAATTTAATTTCATATTTAAATTATGACACCTAAATATGTATTTGGCTTTAAAAAAATTAGTAAAAAAGTAATAGTAAAGGTGAAAGTAGTAGTAATCCTAATCTTAGTCCTAATCATAACCCTTTTCCTAGAATTAGAAATCATATAGATGAAATGACTCATGTTGATGAAACTTTATTTTTCCACCACCCCCCTCCCCCCCGCATGTTATAATATTAATTTCGGAGAACAACTAGATCATGAAATATTACAAAGACAATTTGACAATGATATTTTTATTGAGGACGAAGAAAATGAGGAATAAGATTTAGATGAAACACCCACTAGTCCCGCAATACAAGCTCCAACTCAGACTGAATCTCGGTCTGGAACTTTACCCCTCGTACCTTCTGTAAGGGGTAAGCCTAAGGATGAACGTCCCAAAACATCACTTGTATGGAAATTTTTTAAACATGATAAAGTCAATCAATGTGCTACATGTGGAATATGTAAGCAAAACTTTGTGCACACCAAAAGTGGTGGGACGAGGGGTTTAACTAGGCACTTAGGTAGGGAGCACAAAGCTTTATGGATACAAGCTAAAATAGAAGCCGGACTAATAGCGGATCCTAGCACCGGTACTGGCACTCCTAGTAGATCTGGCGGGGGTTCTATTTTTTTACAACAACAGCTTGACCATGCTTCTGGTACTATTTTACGCCCCTATAACAAAGATAGAGATCGTGAGAACTTAACAAAAATGATGGTTGTCTGTGGCTTACCTTTTACTTTTCCTTCTCACCCTGCTTTTGTGCATTATATACAAGAAACTTATAATCCTGCTTTTCAAGATTTTTCTAAGACCACGGTTAGAAATGATGTTTTTAAATTTTAAACTGAATATCTTTAGTATATTCGTTCTGCATTTTTTCACTTAGATTGTAAAGTGTCTATCACATCTGATATAGGTCGTAGTCCTAATGGATTGGGTTGATCATTACTGGAACATACAAAAACGTATTATTGATTATAAATTTGTTGATTCAAAACACACTGGAGCATATATTGCAACTACTGTTCTACAAATTGTTGATTTTTATGGACTCATTGATAAAGTTTCAACTATCACCTTAAATAATGTTTCTGCTAACACAACTGCAACAACTAGCTTAAGAACTAGACTTTGTCCAATTAATCCAATAATTTTTCATATTAGATGTGCATGACATATTTTTAACTTGGTTGTAAAAGATGGTATTGATTTATTTTCTGATGCTTGTAGTAAAGTACAACATGCTTGCAGCTATATTTTTTGTGCTAATAAAGCGAGTAAAATTCGTGAATTTGCTCAACAATGTGCTAGCGCTAACCTTCCATATAGAAAAGTTCCAAAAGATGTTTGTACTAGGTGGAATTCTACTTATGAAATGCTTAAAGTTGCTTATGATTATCGGGTGCCTATACAAAAGGTATTTAATATGCATAATGGTATCCCCGCTGATCAAATTGTTGATTCTGATTGGGATCATATCAAAGAGCTCTTACTAAATTTTTAGAAAAATTTTATTATGCTACAAAACAACTTTCTGGTATGTATTATCCTACTGTTATACAAATATTATGGTATATTTGTGAAATTTCGGTTGTATTTGGTAAGTATAAAACTAATCCAACTTATGCACCGGCCATTAATGAAATGATTGCAAAATTTAAAAAGTATTTTTTCTCTATTCCCCAAGTTTATTTAATTTCTACTATACTTAACCCATCTTTAAAATTAAGAGGTGCAAATGAACTTGTTCGTAAAATTTATGAGAATTTAGCAATTAAAGAAAATGAACAACTATCTCTCGAAGACTGCGAAGCTAACATATATTCTTATGTTAGATCAATATTTGATAAATATAAATCTATGGAAACAACAGGTGGTGAAACCGCTCCTTCTACTTCTAAGCCTAGAGTAGAAGTTTTATGGGAAGATATGGATGATATAACATGTTTTGATTCCTCTATTGATGATGAACTTGATTCTTATCTTAATCAAGGATTGGAAAGTATTAAAGACGAATAAGGCAACAAACAACTTTTGGCATGGTGGAGGGAGCGTAGCAAGACTTTTCCAACACTTTCAATAATGGCCCGAGATATCCTTGCTATTCAAGCATCATCAGTAGCATCAGAGAGTGCTTTTAGCGCGGCAAGATTTCAAATCGGAGAGACATTCATTAGCGGAGGACAGCTTAGAGATTTCCGTATTATTCAGAGATTTGATTAATTCAGAAAGAAGAAATCTTGGTTTTGAAAAATTAACCACTAGGGAAGAAGAAGAATACAATGAGATACTTAGCACTGGGAGCGATGACGGCATGGAACTCATGGAACATCAATCAACATTGCCAATTCCAGAACAATGTCCGAGAGAAATTATAGATAAGTTACAACGAAGTTATATAGGAGCTTACAAATATTAGTATGATAATTTGTAATTGGCTACTAAGAGGCCTAGTTCAAACAGAACCCTTCCTAGAAGGTGGCTGCGTAGATTATGTGCTCTTCAAAAGAATTATATTTGTATGTGAGATTTAAAAGTTCTATTAATAAAATAAAAGGCTCTAAGCGTTGAATTTTTTTTTATGAATTGCCTTACACTCTTACTTAGTTACTTAATGGCTTGAAATTATATTAAATAAATTATAACTCTATTATAAATTTATAATTACTAGAATATTTCATTACAAGTCTTTTGTTTTAATATTTTATAATTCTTTATTTAGTTTCCTAATTTCCGTTTAATTTTTAAATTTATTAAATAAGTCAAAAAACTAGCCGTTGCAAACTTTAAAAACTTAGTCATTGTCAAAAAAATAATCGTTGTCAAACTTAATGCTTAAATAATTTTTTTTTAAAAACGACACTTAAGGCCTGTGAACCTGTCCCGTCCTGTTTGTTAGTGGGACAAGATGGACCTAAATATATTCAATTTTCACGTAAGGGCGGAAAAACCTTGAAGCAAGGGGTTCAAATAAAACTCTTTGCTAAAAAAATTCACTTACTATACAATATACATACTAGATAGCCCGTGCGCATATCAAACAAAACCAAAAAGGAAGTAATACATCAAGCTAAATATTCACATAATATGATTCATACTATGTATATTCATTTGTGGGACAAAGTTGACTAACACAAGAGTTGATGCTACAGTTGGATAAAATTTGGATTCTAACAGCTGCAGTTGCAGATGGCATCCACCGGAAAAAAAACATTAGAATCAGAAGGTAGCATACCAAGCTAGATATATGATGATTAATGCCAAGCAAGAGAGAGATAAAGAAATGTTTTCTCAAGTCACATAAAATAATAAAGAAAAACCAATATTTCCCAATTTTCCTTTTCAAAATTTTCCGCTTTGGATATATCAGAATCACATACTGTACACGTCACACTTATATTAGGTGTTACTCATGATTTTGGTATCCCATTTATTTTTTTCTAACTTTCTTACATGTCCAAAGCTGCTTTAGTATTTGATTATTCTCTTCTAACATTTTATTACACCAATGATATTCTCGAATTTTAGATATTATTTTGAACTGTTCATTATATATTATAGTAATAATTGTGAAATAGTACACCACTGCAATGTAAGAAGAATTAGATCATCCAAACATGAATGGAGAAAATGACGAATAAACATTCTCAAAAAGTATATCCATATCTGCACATGCAGCGAACAGAGGGCTAAATTCGTCATAATTTATGATAAATAAATAATCCCCTAAGAGTTTCATTAGTTTTTCAATCTCTTGAAGCAAAATCAGAGCAGCATTTATCACTTATCACATGCCATTTACCCGTTAGATTAGACAATGATATATTTTTCTTCATTTCAAAACTCTTACCTTAAATTTAGTCATTTCCCTTTCATGTTCTCTCTTTTGTTGACCTCACAGGTTTGCAGGCAAACTTTACCTTAAAAATAGGCATCTCCCTTTTATGTTATCTCTTTGCTGATTCAATGATAATATGTATGTACCGCCATTGTTGTAGTCCCTTGCCAAGGAACTTCAACTAATTTGGCCGATTTAGCATTGCGCATCGCTAGACCTGCCTCACCACCAACTTGAACTGGAATTCCTCTGTTTTGCCTTTTTCTTCCCCATAAGCACCAAAGAGAGGAATATAGGTATTATAATCGCAATAACAACAGAGCCAGCAACCCCAGATGAGACCCCTGGTCATTGAATAAGGAGACATAACTATTGCTGGCCATTCTCTCCACTATATTCCGATTGTAATAACTTCCTTCAGAAGCTTCTGTTTTATATGCTATACGGTTCTACGCTTCCGCAATACTCTTCAATATAAAAAATTAAAATAAAAAGGAGATACATACGACATAATACACAAATCAGTACCACAGGTCATTGTCTACATGCAACTGTGAGCAATGCAAATGTAGCATTTCGGACGAAAAGGCATTCTCCCATGAAATGAACCAATTAATGCAATTAGTATGGCATTATCTGCCCAAAGAAGATACATCAAATGAATAGCCAATGAGCTAAAACTACAAAAACTAACAAGTATTTGTGCATTATAAGTCAAGTTTCATAAGATAAGCATCGTGAATACTTTCAAATGCGTAAATGAGTAGACTAATGGTGTGAGATTTACAGTCATTATACAGATTCCTCAGCCTCATTAATTTAATCCCTTTTCATCTTTGAGGCTATGTTAGTTTTCAGAGACATAAAGGTACAAGGAGAGGATAAGTAAACTTCAACACACAGTACTAACTAAAATCTCAGATTACTTCAATTCAAATTTTATGATTAAATTCTTACTTCTAAATGAATTTGAACGCGTATTACGTAGTGAATCCTGATCTCTCATCAACATTGATGTACATGTCCTTAAAAATGTTTTTTGGATAGAGTAGTCCTTGTAGCCAACTGCAATTTAAAGATATTTGAACAGGAGGGTGATGCAAACACCATATAATCTTTTTCTAATATTAATCTCAACAGAATCTTTAATCTGTTTGACAGTATAATAGATGGTAGAAGAGGTGATAGTGAATATGTTGCGCTCTTCACGGTATTAGTTTTTACCATGTTTTATCTTTTTCTTTTTTCCTTTAATCAATAAAATGAAAATTTTATTCACAAAAAGATAGTATAACTAAGATGGAGTTATAAATTGTGCAACCAAATCAAAAGTATAGTTCCTCTTTATTCTGTAGGTACATTTTCATTTTACCCTGTGTATCTTATATAGAAATTAATCAGATATTACAACTTAGCAATCCAGGACTAACAATTAACCCAAAATACCACTTGAAAAAAATATCCAGAAACATGGTATTAATAAAACGGGAATACGAAATTGGACTTTGGCATAGTCAAGATGATTAACAGTTACGGCAGTGACGGTCTTGGCGGCCAAGCCACAACATTCTAATACACAATGTGATCTATGCAAATCGGTGAATAAGAACATGCATGTCCGAAATGGGGTGGATAAATATATGATAAATATGTTTACCCTTCAAATTGGATAACAATTAAACTTATAATGTGGTTTTAAGGATCCGTGATTTCACTTGATACCAATTGATAAATATGAAGATTAATAACATAAATGAATTATAAAGTAAAGTAAAGCAAACCAGTGTTAGAATGGAACTCAGCCCTCGAGTTTGGATACCTTCGAATTGGTTGATGCAAGAACTATTAAAATATAACAAGATGATGAACAACAGTATAAATGAGAAAGAGAATTATATTGCTTTGATATCTATGAACAATGTATCTTACAGATGATTAGAGCCTCTTAAATAGTAGAAGAATTTCACTTGTGGTATAATTCTAATTAAAGAAGGAAATCCATGATTAACTAATTAACCGTTTCTGATTTGATCCGTTTCGATATTTACGCCATGATCCTCGACCAGTCACGGATATCTCGCCTTTCTATTTTTGTGCTATCTTTGATCTTGCTCATGTCTGTTTCATTTGGCTTCGATCGCTAGTAGCCTCGATCTCGACAGGTAACTCGATTCTGAACTCGGTATCTTATCATCGTGATTTAGTCTTTTTCATTACGAGGCTATCCTTCGATGCAACCTCTAGGTCACCGGTCAAATAGTAAAATCGGGTAGGCCCGATTTTAACCGAATACAAAATAAAATATTTCCTAAGAACCCAAGAAGAAGTCAGTAAAAATGACTGTTGATGGGAAATTAAAATAACCATATAACAATTTAATAGTTTTCCCTAAATGTGAAAATTTTATTTCTTACCTCTCGGTATGAGGCTCCAATAGATCAGTATCAAGCAGCTTCTACGCAGTTCTCTTTGTGTATACCCCTTGAACTCCAAAAACCTTTGCATTTGGAGACCTTTCAATTGTTTGGTCCATCTTTGAATTAGAGTTAGATTGATATCTAAAAACCTAATTTCAAACATTAGGTTTAAGAGTCAAACTTCACAATGAAAAATATAAAGAGCCACTTCAAGATTGTAAAGAAGTAACAACTAAACAAAGAACAAAGAAAAGGAGAGAGAACTAAAAATATGAGAAGCTGCTCTCAGATGGCAGAGAAAAGCCAAAAAATGTAAACCCACGTAGTTTTTGCAAATTACAATTTGACACGTTGTAATATGTACGAATGGAATGGAGGGAAAATCAGAATGTGCTCAGCATGAATGACAGAAATGCCCTTTGTCATCCAACTAAACTTTCACTTATATAACTTATGGCCCCGTGCACGGGCATTTGTGCGAAATTGTTGTGCGCAAGATAGCTTTATTATTTAGTTAGACTATGAAAAAATAATAGAAAGTAGTACCACAAAGCTCAAAGCTAAATATTGGCATAATGTGTTTAATATTAACAAAAAGTACATCATACATATAGATGTATTTTTTTTTGATGAAGTAAGTGATTTCAATAGATGGCATCCAGAAGATGCAAGAAGTACATGATTTGGCATTTGAGCTTACAAAAAATATTCCGGCTTCTATACTTAATTGGCTAAGCCAGACCTAAGGAACTAATGAAATCCAAAAGATGATCGATATTATTGATAGGGTAGAGTCTAGACCAAGTATACAAATTTGCAATACACACAGCCTTTAAAGAACCTATAGAAGTTGAGTTTCCATCAAAACATCTCTTGCTTCTCTGTCCAAATGCACCAGAAAATACAAGCAGGGACCATTGACCAGACCAGATTTTCATGATGGCTTCATCAACTCTCCATAAACTCCAGCTCTTATAAGAGTCCTTGACTGTGTAAGGGATGACCCATTTGAGACCAAAAAGGCAAAAAAACATGTACCATATGTCTGAGGCCACCTCAGAGTGTAGGAGCAAGTGGCAGGTACTTTCAGCTTTCTTTTGACACATGTAGCATCTGTTAGGTAACTGGAAGTTCAGGTTATCTTGTGTGAGGCATGCCTCATATAATGCTCTCCAGGTGTAACAGATAACCTTTGGTGGCAGCTTGGTTCTCCAAATAAGTTTCCAGGGCCAGTTATCTATCATGGGATTACTAGAACACATCTGTTGATATCCCACCTTGACTGTGTAGATGCCTCCACCATGATTCCGTATAGATATCCCAGTTATCTACATATAGATGTATTTGCGGAACAAAATTGTGCAGGTACATTCTTAAGCTTGCTAGAAATACCAAAACAGTCAGATTGTTCATGTTCATGTTGGTGAGATTGGATAAAATCTTGAGTTTAGGAGCTGCAACTGACAACACATGCTTCATCTTGTTATTCACTGAAAGACAAGGAAAAGCACGCATTAGAAATAAAACATAGTATGCGAAGCTAAATCCATGATGATCTACAATAAAAGCAATGGCAAAGACAAAATATTAACATCAGAAAATATTGGTGAGGCGTAAAAGTGATAATTGAGAAAATTGAGTCAATGCAGGAAACAGAATCCCACGGTAGCAAAAATTTCAACATAATGATATTCTTATCTCATTAGCCAAGAAATTTCGAAAAAGCACAGAAATAATCTGGTTCAACATATACTTAACTTATTGTAAGATCAGCGGATACATGAGTCCAAAAATGCACGTTACTGCTCATATAAAGTAATTCTTCACCATGGTCATTAACATGGAAACAACAATATACGTAAGTGGCACATAAGCAAACGGGGAAATGTCATCTGATTCTAAAGTTATATCCAAAATTCAGTACCCAAAAGAAGACCAATATTTCATTGTCGCCATTGCAGAGGCAGCACATAATCATCAATTTAATTATAAACTAAACCAAATATCTGAAAAAGATTATTCAACAATGAAAATTAGAGTAATGCACCATCTTTATATGTAATAAGAAAGCTATCAATTGTAAGTTAGAAAACCTTATAACCCCTTTAAAAGGGTAAAGAGAGAACAATTATACGTTATATACAACACCAGGAGGTGTTGCCAAATTTACAACACGGGAATATCTAATAGTCAAAGTATTGAGAAAATAGTATATGTTTTCTAAGTGAACAAAGATAATTCTCAAGTGTTCTGTAAAGAGAGAACAATTATACGTTATATACAACACCAGGAGGTGTTGCCAAATTTACAACACGGGAATATCTAATAGTCAAAGTATTGAGAAAATAGTATATGTTTTCTAAGTGAACAAAGATAATTCTCAAGTGTTCTGCTAATATTGAATTTTCTTCTTCTTTTTTCCCTTAGAGCAGATTCCAAAAGCATCGGATGAAAACACAAAACAGAAGAGTTGGACCTCACATTCAAGTTTTTATTCAGATGCAAAACTTTACTTGGGGGACTGATTTCAATTTCAATTTCTTAAAAAATAGTATTATTACATCTTAAGTCGAGGCATGATCGTCAGGAATGGCAATACTTGTGAAGAGTATATACAATAGTGTCAGTTTGAATGAGGTCATGAATGCATAGTGGAAGAGAACAAAGTAAATACTGGTCTTTACTAATGAAGAAGGACATCATGACATATGATGTAAAGCTTCCACACATCAAACAAAATTTCAAATATTTTGCTTGATTACGCTCAACATTCTAAAGAGTTTCATTTAACTTTGGGATGAAAAGTGTAGTAAAGCTCAATATGCAACAAAGAAGAACCTTTCAGATTCCCGGCTCAATTTGCTTTAAGAGTACTTTTTATTTTCTATCTTCTTCTTTATTCTGTTTTTAATTATTTTGGTTTTCCTAGAGATTTTTACTACACATTTAGAATTCAATTGATTTACATTCCCATCATGTTTTATCCAAAGAGGTACATCATGTAGAGCTTTTTAATACATAAAAATATTAAAGAATCCAGAATGTAAAGTTCCATTTTCTTCGTCGTCTCTAATTTGAAGTTTGTAGCAGTAATACAGTATTTTTTTTCTTCCTTTCTTTTTGCAAGATTTCTTGTTCTATGTTTAGTAGTCCATCAATTGAACACATATTAGTTACACTTGGAAGTTGCTCATGTTTGCAGGAAGCACGAGGCCTAGGAGAGCTAGTTTTTTGTTGAACCTTTTGGATGCCGCAATGCCATCCATTTTCACCGTAGGGAAAAAACAAAGGATATTGTAATGGGTCGTAGCAGCCATAGTAATAGTGAACTAGTTGGTTACTGTTACTATGGGTGTAGATACGAATATTGGGGGGTGTAGATAAAGAACATTCCAATTCTTCGTCAACCCATATAGCTGCGACTTCTGATACACTGGGTAAATTATATGTTCGCTGGTCCAAGGTAGAATCACACTTAAGTGCGATGTAGAAGTTAGATAAATCTGGAATGTCTGTCAAAGATTTCAGAAAGATAGAGTATGGATTAATTTTTAGAATGTTCATCAATTTTGCAATAACCGACCTGTCAAGTTTTTCTGAGAAAGGCCATCTTGTTAACTATATCATCATCATCATTGTCATAAAAATAAAGCTGCAGATTTTTGGCTTTGTTATCTCTGGGGGTGAGG
This sequence comes from Nicotiana tabacum, assembly GCF_000715075.1. Classification (NCBI taxonomy): domain Eukaryota; kingdom Viridiplantae; phylum Streptophyta; class Magnoliopsida; order Solanales; family Solanaceae; genus Nicotiana; species Nicotiana tabacum. Next base: position 28,677,989 of record NC_134081.1, on the reverse strand, counting down.
TTATTTATAAAATGGTACATTTGTCCTTGAACTCTAAATGTATAGACACCTTGAGTTCTTTTTGCTAATTCCTTATCGTACTTTACTCCAAGTGAAGTAAATGCAAACATGTTGTATGTTCTAATATAAGTACGGAAATGATTGGATTCATCGTTCACGTCAAAGTAAAGGCTTTTTAACTCAGAAGGTAGGCGTTGTGAAACTAATTTTACTGAACCATTACTACAACAAAAGCTAGGAGTTTCATATTGAAATCTTCTAGCTCCGCAGAATTTACAATTCGGAACCCTCTTTAGAACGAAAGGACAACTGGGTAGCTGGTTGATATTCCAGCACCCCACCTGTGTTGAGGTGCGTCCTGCAACATTATAAGTACTTAAATTTTCATTATATGATCCTGATGCCGAGCCTGTAATATACAGGCAGCACCTCAAAATATGTTAACTATCTGAGGGTAGCCTAAAATGCCGGAAGTTAATGGAATATTACGGTTCAATTCAACCAACCATTTCGGGAAGAAGAAGGTATGTCTCGGATGAAGGTAGCAGCTTGTCCTGGAATCATCCTTTGAGATTCAAAAGAAGAATGACTTTGATCGGAAGGATTGGCGGAAAAAATTTCAGAAAGACGGCGCTTTCTCGCAACATATTCAGTCCGACGTCGCTCTAGAAGTGCTGCCTTTTTATCAGGTGGCATTTCTCTGTATGCGATACATCGCCTAAGGTTTCTTTCACTATTTTCGGCACGAAGATATGGATGGCCTGTCGTGTGATCAATTTGGTCTTCATCCATCTTTCTTTTGTTAGAAGACATCTGACTTGAACGCATTTCATATAGGCCTTTTGTTAAAGTCAAAAGTTTATAAGGGTAACATTTAATCTATTCCTATAGGTACACATATCTACATATCATAACACAAAACGTAAGGTAGACGCAAGTTGCATTGTAGCTAAACAGATAACGTTATAGATCAGAAGTTGCGAAAATTACCTGGTGTTGCAATACTGTTTTCACTTTTCCCCTAGAGCAAAGTTCACTCTCAAGAGCCTGGAAAATTAGAATTGAATAACCATTATATTCTAGCTGAATCGAGGAAACATATGCGATAATTTGCGGGGAAAATATGATATATTAGTATTGCTTGAGGTAAGTATCATGTGTGTATACAGTTGAAGGTAAAAGCAGACAGTGTTGTTTTCGGATGGAAAACCCATTCCCTTTTCTGTTTCTATTAGCTATAGAAGGATAGAAAGAATTACAAAACTTTTCACGAGTTGCAATTGGCAGATATAAATAAGAAGCTGCGAGGGACGTTGCGCCTCCAATTAAGATTCCAAAATTTGAAGTGCACCATCTGAAGAATATATTATAAATTAAAAGAAAGTTTACTTTACTTTCTCCAGCCGGCTTACTGTGAGGGAATTTTTGGAGTTGTAATTTCACTTTAAGACTTAAAATATTTTATAAAATCAAAATGGAAAGACTCTTCAAATTGATAAAGAGTTAGTATATAATGAAGTGGGGCTCTTGGAGTTATATAATCAGGCGCCTACAAATATTTTTTCAGTGAATGCTGGTTCTTTGGAATTCTTCTAAGGTAACAATTTAAGCAAACAAACCAATTCAGTGTAGTCGCAATCTCATAAGATATCGGAAAATACAATTTTGAGGAAAAAGAGAAGCCTAGTTGTAGAATTATTGACATGCATGTAAGCAATCAACAAAAAACTTCCCAAAAGATGGAGGGGTCCTTAATTTTATTCAACACAGCAGATATGAAGACCAAATTTGTAAGTAACCACTATAAATTAACTTTCACTATTCATCCCAAGACATAGCTAACACATGCAAGACATAGGATAACTCGATCAACATCAGGGAAGGCCAAATCTTAAAATTAGAAGATGAAAATTGGAATACATAAAGCATGAATAAAGCCACAAAAAAGAGGAAGACAAAGAACAATCCTGCAAAAATCGAAATAGACAAATGCTGGAAAAAAATTAAGGGAACACCCCATTATTCCAACAAAATTACTGGAAAAAAGAAAGAGGAGGAAGAAGAAGAAAGATTTTTAACAAGAATCATAAATAGAATAGCTAACACATGCAAGACATAGGATAACTCAGTCAAAATCAGGGAAGGCCAAATCCCAAAATTAGAAGATGAAAATTGGAACACATAAAGCATGAATAAAGCCACCAAAAATAGGAAGACGAAGAAAAATTCTACAAAAATCGAAATAGAGAAATGCTGGAAAATAAATTAAAGGGAACACCCCATTATTCCAACAAAATTTCTGAAAAAAAGAAGGAGGAGGAAAAAGAAGTCACCTAAGCTTTGCTGAAGACAGGTCATTGTTCCCGAAATATTAAACCATAAAAGAAAGAGGAGGAAGAAGAAGAATCCAGCCAAAATTTTAAGCAAGGAAATAAAATTATAAGAAGACATAAGAAGGTTTGAAGAAAGTTGGGAGAGTGTACCTTTTTCCAGTGAAGAAGATGAAGTGGCTGGACATTAGACAATGGAAAAATATAAAAGAAAGGCAATGAATGGTAAAGTAAGAAGTGGAGCACGTGGAGATCGAAAGGACCCATGCGGTACACTTTCAATGGGTCTTGTAATAATATAATAATGAGTCCAGATTCTAAAAATTATCCATGTATGAAATAACTAAAACACCCTGGGTCGTCCAAGGAATCTTTGCTTATTAATATGTTAATTACTATATACTAGAAATATATTACAAGTCAAAAATACATGATAAATACAAGAGTTGAATTCCCTTGACTTGAAACAAGACCTTGATCTAACCTATTTTTATAGAAGTAAAATTCTTTTAATAAAATCCATGTTTCTGGCTCCATCACTATTTGCATATTGCCCAAGTCTCCCACTAAATGTGTACTTACCCTTTCACGTTAGGTCCCCTCGATTCCGTTATTATTGACTTATGTCGTCAATACCAAATAACACTAGGCCAGGTCCATCCTTCTTTTTGGCGGATCATTATCCTGATCCAATACTTCGTGAGCAAAATTGAGGGGGTGTCGTTCACCCTCGACCATCTTATCTGATTATACCGTCCTCGACTTTTTCGAGGAGGGTTAATAAAACTTCAGCGTCGGGCTACGAATGCTCTGTTCTCGAGCATTGATGAGGACAGAGACCGGGGCTGGATGGGCAGGTTCGTTCGAGTGAGGACTTCGGACCTGATTCCGACCGAAAAGATACCTTTTCCCGAGGAGTGGAATATGAAACGTAAGTGTGATCCTGTTGTTGCTTCTATTTTGTTCTTTCATTACTTTTCTCATCGACACTCTTCTTTTTGTGATATAGCGGTTCCCTGGATGCCCGAAGCAGTTCCCGATCTCAAGAACTGGGTACGAGCTCTTGTTTCGACCTCCACATACGCCGAGCGCTCATGGCATGATTTGTCAAAGGGTCGGTGAGAGGCCAAAAATCATGGTAAGCCCCTTTCTCGTATTCTTTGATAATTCGAACGAGGTAGTTTCCGAATATTTTAATAAAATTCTCCATATGCAGGTCTGGGTAAAGATGTGGTTTTGAGGCCCTTGTCCAACAAGGAAGAAACTTTAGCCTCTGTCCCAAAGCCGGTGAAGGGAAATAAAAGGAAAAAAGCCATCGTTCCCGAAGATCCAAAATCAAAGAAGAGGACGGCTCGTAAGCCGAACAAGAATGCCATTCCTTTGATCGTGGAATCAGTTCTGTGTCTAAGGTATCAAGATGAAGAAGAAGAAGAAGAAAATGATGGGTCCGCGCTAGAGGCCCGAACGAAGAGAACCACCGATGCCCCATCGGCAGCTGGATCGATGATGCTTCATGAGGCTCCGCCTCAAATTGAGGATATACCGGAGAAAGATTCGGGTGGAATCCCTGAATTATCGGAGATCCAAGACTCATCTCATCAGAGCCAACGGATGGGGGATATGTCTGAAAGGGCCCTTGAATCCCTTCGAACCGAAGAGAATGCTCTAAGTGATTCATTTGGGGCAATATCAATCGAAGATTCGCCTACTTTTCCCGCTTTTTCTGAAGGGGTGATTCGGGAAGCCCAAGCTCTGGGGGCCCTCGGTCTAGAAAGGCCTCACGATGGAGAGGATCCCTTTCATGATCTATTTACTAGTATCGAGGACGTTGTCGGTACTGGTGATGAACCGGATTTTTTTCACGAGGTGCGGCAGGCTTTGAATCAGGTAAGCCTTGAAATTATTTTGTTGGTACTATCTTTATGTTTACTTTTCGTTAACTTCGTTTCTTGTTTCTTTGTAGGCAGCAGCAGTTCATCGAGAAACATGTTCTCGGTCCCAAAATGAGTTGCGTCGATACGAGGCCGACCTTCAACGGGTTACTGATGAGAGGAACTCCCTAACACTTCTCTTAGGGCAGAGAGAAGAGGAAATAAAAGACCTCCGAGCTGAGTTAGCCAAGGCTTATCGAGATCAGACCAACTTGTCTGAGCAGGTAATGATACTTTTAAAAGCCTATGGGCTTGATACCAGAACGATGGCTAAATTTTCGGTCTCACAGTTGCAGCAAAAAATTGAGATTATCGGGAAGCTTCGTAAGGAGGTCGACGTGATAAAAGCGGAGTCTTTGCAGTGGAAAGAAGGTATGGACCGCTTTGCTGTAGAGAAAGAAACAGCTAGAGCCTAGCTATCATCGGCCGAAACCCAACTTCAGAGAATGAAGGAAAAAGGCCTGGTTCAAGCAAGAAGAATAGATGAGCTCCAGGCTCGGTTGGCCTCTGTACTTGCCAAGGCCGAATCTGATGCCGAAAAGGCAAAGGCCGATGCGGATGCACTCGTGGCCGTTTATCAGGCCGATGCTGAAGCTGCCCAGGTCCAAGCAAGAGAGGCAGCCGAGACCGCCGATACTCGAGCATATTGGGTCGCCGAACTTGCTAAGTGCCAATCTCGGAGGAAAACCCTCGAGGAGATCCATGCTCGTGGTTTCGATCTCGCTGAAGAGATAAAAAGGGCCAAAGAAATTGAAGCTGATGGTGAAGCCCTGGTTTCTGATGACGATGATGATGACAATAATGATGATGATGGGAGTGAGAGCGGATCCGAGAATGGGGGGGGGAGCCCGATAGAGAAGAGACCGCTCCTGAGGATGACCAGAAAGCTTAGTCCTTAATTTTTACGTTGTAATCAATCATGTAGACAAATTTGTATATAGACAATTTTGCCGACTTGCTTCTGTTTTGTGAAGACTTTATTCATGCCTTATTAATGTTTTCGCAAGGATTTAAACAACTTAATCGAATTTGGACTTTGTAGCCTCTATAATCGAGCGAGTGCTTATTCAAACTTGAAGTGATGTACCCTTAGGCTTATTAGTTGAGTCAATTATTTGAGCTCGAGGAAATATAGCCCGTAGGCGTAATGGTCGAGTGAGTGCTTGCTCGAAATCGAAATAAAAGTAGCCTGTGGGCTTAGTAGTTGAGTGAATGATTCGAATTCGGAGTAATGTAGCCTGTAAGCATAATGGTCCAGTGAGTGCTTGCTCGAATTCGAAATAAAAGTAGCATGTAGGCTTAGTAGTCGAGTGAATGATTCGAACTAGATGTAATGTAGCTCATAGGCGCAATGGTAGAGTAAGTGCTTACTCAAAGAAATAAAAATAGCCCGTAGGCTTAGTAGTCGAGTGAATAATTCGAACTCGAAGTAATGTAGCCCATAGGCGTAATGGTCGAGTGAGTGCTTGCTCGAACTCAAAATAACAGTAGCTTGTAGGCTTAGTAGTCGAGTGAATGATTCGAACTCGATGTAACGTAGCCCGTAGGCGTAATGGCCGAGTGAGTGCTTGCTCGAACTCGAAATAAAAGTAGCATGTAGGCTTAGTAGTCGAGCAAATGATTCGAACTCGATGTAATGTAGCCCGTAGGCGTAATGGTCGAGTGAGTCTCGAAATAAAAGTAGCACGTACGCTTAGTAGTCGAGTGAATGATTCGAACTCGATGTAATGTAGCCCGTAGGCGTAATGGTCGACTGAGTGCTTGTTCGAACTCGAAATAAAAGTAGCCCGTAGGCTTAGTAGTCGAGTGAATGATTCGAACTCGATGTAATGTAGCCCGTAGGCGTAATGGTCGAGTGAGTGCTTGCTCAAACTCGAAATAAAAGTAGCATGTAGGCTTAGTAGTCGAGCGAATGATTCGAACTCGATGTAATGTAGCCCGTAAGCGTAATGATCGAGTGAGTGCTTGCTCGAACTCGAAATAAAAGTAGCCCGTAGGCTTAGTAGTCGAGTGAATGATTCGAACTCGAAGTAATGTAGCCCGTAGGCGTAATGGTCGAGTGAGTACTTGCTCGAACTCGAAATAAAAGTAGCTCGCAGGCTTAGTAGTCGAGTGAATGATTCGAACTCAAAGTAATATAGCCCGTAGGCGTAATGGTCGAATTTATCTTAATTCTGTTTGCGTAATAAATCTCCAAATAGAGGAAATTTTTCTTGGATATAAGCTGTCGGTAAAGAGGAGAACTTTCTTTGCAAGTCACTATACATGTGATCATGTTTCGCGCCTGGGTTCGGGCCAACTACATGAGCATGATTCGTTTTGACCATTTGGCTCTTACAACTTTTCCTATTGGAACCCCATTGTTGCGAACTAACTTTCTTGCATCAGAACTTGATATATTTGAGGGCTAATCCCCCCTCCCCCCCCCCCCCAGTATTCGAGATTGATTGTAAAGAGGTCTCGGATATTATTGTAAGTACAACACGATCATTGATTGCCTCGTTAAAAATCTTGCCGAAAACCCATTTGGGATAAAATCGGTCTAAGGAAAAAAAAGTGCAACACGTGCTTTCATATCTATGGCTTCGTATCGAAGGATCCATCTTAGCTCCTGATCGGAATTCTGCAGGGGTCCGTTTTGAAATATAAATGAATATGAAAGGGTCGTACCTTAGCAGTAGTATCGTTTTTAAATGTGACACATTCCAATTGCTTGATAGTTGTTTGCCGTTTATAATGCCGAGCTTATATGATTCCTTTTCGACGTTCTCGAGAACCTGATATGATCCTTCCCAGTTCGGTCCTAGTTTTCTTTCCTTCGAATTTCGGGTATTGAGGGTGATTTTCCTTAGCACTAAGTCCCCGGGCTTAAAATGGCAGAGCTTGGTTCTTCGATTATAGTATCTTTCGATTCGTTGCTTTTGGGCGGCCAATTGGACGAGAGCAGCTTCTCGTTTTTCGTCCGATAATTCGAGGCTAGTGTTCATAGCCTCGTTATTTGATTCTTCTGTCGTGTATCGAAATATGGTACTGGGTTCGCCGACTTCGACTTGTATCGATGCTTCGGACCCATATACTAAGGAGAACGGGGTTACCCCCATACTAGATTTTGACGTTGTTCGATATGCCCAAAGGACTTCGGGTAGGATTTCTCTCCACTTTCCTTTAGGGTCGTTCAACCTCTTCTTTAGGTTTTGAATGATAGTTTTGTTCATTGATTCGGCCTGTCCGTTCCCACTGGGGTGGTACGGTATTGATAATATCCTTCTTATTTTGTGATCTTCGAAGAATTTTGTCACTTTGCTGCCAATAATGTTTTTCCCATTGTCACATACTATTTCGGCGGGTATCCCGAATCGACATACGATATGATCCTAGATAAAGTCTATAACTTCTCTCTATCTTATTTTCTCGAATGCCTACGTTTCAACCCATTTAGAAAAATAGTCAGTCATAAATAAAATAAATTTGGCTTTACCTGGGGTCGATGGCATAGGGTCGACGATATCCATTCCCCATTTCATGAATGGCCATGGGGATAGGACTGAGTGAAGTTGCTCTCCGGGTTGATGGATCATTGGTGCAAACCTTTGACATTTGTCACATTTTCGAACAAATTCCTTCGCATCTTTGCCCATATCGATCCAATAATACCCTGCTCTGATTATTTTTCGGACTAATGGATCGGCGCTGGAGTGATTCCCACAAGTTCCCTCGTGCACCTCATATAGGATGTAATCGAAATTTCCCGGACCTAAGCATACTGCCAATGGTCCATCGAATGTCCTTCGGTATAGCGTTCCATCTGAAGCCAACGTGAATCGAGCAGCTTTAGTCCGTAGGGCCCTTGAATCTTTAGGGTCCGATGGGAGCTTTCCGCTCTTTAAGTATTCAATATACTTATTTCTCCAATCCCAGGTTAAGTTCGTAGAATTTATCTCGGCGTGACCTTCGATCACGGATCTCGAGAGTTGAACGACAGCCCCCGAACTCAAGTCACCTTCCTCGACCGACGATCCCAAATTTGCAAGTGCATCAGCCTCACTGTTGTGTTCTCGTGGAACATACTGTAAAGTCCATTATTTGAAATGGTGCAAAGTGACATGTAGTTTGTCCAAATACCGTTGCATTCTATCTTCTCGAACTTCAAACGTTTTATTTACTTGACTTACCACCAGCAAAGAGTCATATTTGGCTTCAATGACTTATGCTCCCAAGTTTTTAGCTAGCTCGAGACCTGCAATCATGGCCTCATACTCGGCCTCGTTGTTAGTCAATCTGGTAGTTTTAATAGATTACCTAATAGTGTTACCCGTGGGTGGATTTAAAACTATGCCTAGCCCAGACCCCTTCACGTTCGAAGCCCCGTCCGTAAAAAGGGTCCATACCCCCGATGACGTACCCGATTTCAACAGGAGTTCTTTTTCGACTTCGGGTACGAGGGTTGGCGTGAAATCGGCCACGAAATCTGCTAAAATTTAAGACTTGATAGTCGTATGGGGTTGATATTCGATATCGTATCCACTGAGTTCGACGACCCATTTAGCTAATCGGCCTGATAGTTCGGGCTTATGCAAAATATTACGATGCGGGTAAGTGATTAATACATATATGGGGTGACATTAAAAGTACGGTCTTAACTTTCTAGAGGCGCTTATCAGTGCAAGTGCTAGTTTTTCTAGGTGCGGATATCTAGTTTCAACTTCTCCTAAGGTCCGACTTATATAATAAATGGGAAATTGCGTACCTTGATCTTCCCGAACTAGGACAGCGCTTACTGCGAAGTAGAGAGAAAAAATTGTGACTTCGATCTGATGATCTCGAAATGAATCGGCCTAAGCCTGCAATCCATCCAGTTAGCCTTTGTACAGCTTTCATGTTGTCCACGATGGTGATATCTTCGATGGCCTTAATTTTATCGGGGTTAATCTCGATTCCCCGATTTGACACCAAGAAGCCGAAGAACTTGCCCGACCTGACTCCGAAAGCATATTTTTCGGGGTTGAGTTTCATGTTGTATTTCCTCAAAATCTCGAACGTTTCCTGCAAATGGGTCAAATGGTCCTCTGCGCGCAGGGACTTAACTAGCATGTCATCAATATAAAATTTCACTAATTTACCTATTTGTTCTTCGAACATTTTATTTACTAGGCGTTGGTAAGTAGTCCCTGTATTTTTTAGCCCGAAGGGCATCATATTATAACAATATGTTCCATATTTAGTGACAAATGAAGTTTTTTCCTGGTCTTCCGGGCTCATCTGGATTTGATTATACCCGGAGTAGGCATCATGAAAAATGAGGATCTTGTGGCCGGCCATGGCATCGATCATGTGATCGATGTTGGGCAGCTGAAAATAATCTTTGGGGCATGCTTTGTTCAAATCCTTATAGTCCACATACATTCTAAGTTTGTTCCCTTTTTTAGGCACTATAACTACATTGGCTAACCATTCAGGATATTTCACCTCCCGAATGGACCCTATCTTGAGAAGTTTGGTTACCTCGTCCTTTATAAATGTGTGCTTTACCTCGGATTTGGGTCTTCTCTTTTGCTTTACCGGTCTGAACCCAGGGTCCAAGCTTAGCCGATGCGTCGTTATGTCCGGTGGGATCCCTGTTATATCCAAATGGGACCAGGCAAAGCAATCAATGTTATCGATAAGAAATTGAATAAGTTTCTTCCTGAGTTCGGGGCTCAATCCGTTCCCAGGTATACCTTTCGTTCGGGCCAATGTTCGATTAGTGTGACTTGCTCCAGTTCCTCATCGTTGATTTGGTGGCGTTGGAGTCATCGGTAATCATGAAGGATCAAGGGATCCTCTGATCATCATCTTCTTTGATCTTCTGGTTATCTGGTTGGGTCAAAGACGATGTCTGTGATTGCTATTTGGTATCTCGCTCCCCTTCTAAGCTCGATCCCTTTACTGGCAAAGGCAAGGATATTGGTTTCGCTTCCTCGGCGACGAACATTTCTCTTGCGACTGGTTGTTCTCCGCACACTGTTTTGACTCCTCTCGCTATTGGGAATTTGAGGACATGGTGTAGGGTTGAAGGTACAACTCTCATGTTGTGGATCCATGGCCTTCCGAAAAGCGCGTTGTATCTCATGTCGCATTCGATTACGTGAAGCTTTGTTTCATGGATGGTTTCGGCCACGTTATTGGTAGAATTATCTCGCCTTTGGTGGTTTCACATGCCATATTGAATCCGTTTAGAACTAGGGTTGTGAGTACGATCTGGTCCTGCAGGCCGAGCTGTTCTACGACCTTCAATCTGATAATATTGGCCGAGCTACCTGGATCAATCAACACACACTTAATTTTAGTTTTATTCATGAGTACAGATATTACCAGTGCGTTATTATGAGGTTGTATGACTCCTTATGCATCTTCATCACTGAAGGACAACGTTCCTATGTGTGTGTAATCTCGAGTTCAAGATTATTTTTCTCTCACAATCGACGTCTTAGTGTGTTTAAGCACCGGTCCCTGAGGGGTATCGGCACCGCCGATGATCATGTGAATGACGTGTTGTGGTTCTTCTTATTCTTTGTGCTTGCCAAAATCCCTGTTTTTAAAATGGTTCTTCGCCCTATCGCTCAAAAATTCTCGAAGGTGCCATTTGTTGAATAACCGGGCTACTTCCTCTCTTAGTTGCCTGCAATCTTCCGTTCTATGGCCATGGGTGCCATGATATTCGCACATTTGATTGGAATTCCTCTGGTCAGGATCGATTTGCATGGGCCGAGGCCATTTAGTGTCTTTGAAGCGTCCGATAGCCGATACGATGGTGGATGCATCAATGCTGAAGTTATACTCCGATAATCGAGGTGCTTCCTTAGATCCGACAGGCATATCAAACCTACTTCTGTTCATCAGCCCCCGGGACCCTTCACCTCGATCATTTCTTTTGTTATTTTGCCTGAGGTCATGTCTCGATTCACTGACTCTAGGGCTTCCGTTGTACGGTTGGTATCGATCCCCGATCGGACCTCGTTCTCGATTAGTATCCCTTCGAACAGCAGGTTCAGATCCCAATTGATCATCTTCGACCCTAATTTTTGATTGGTACCGATTTTGCACGTCGGCCCACGTGATGGCTGGGTATTCGATCAGGTTATGCTTTAATCGCCGTGAAGCCGTTGAACTTCGTTCGTTCAAACCTTGAGTGAAAGCCTGAACAGCCCAATCGTCTGTGACCGATGGTAAGTCCATTCGTTCTATTTGAAAACGAGATACGAACTCTCTCAGCATCTCGTTATCCTTTTGCCTTACCTTGAAGAGGTCCGATTTCCTTATTGCGACTTTTATGGTGCCGACATGTGCTTTCACAAAAGAATCTGCTAACATGGCGAAAAAGTCAATAAAATTTGGTGGTAGGTTGTGATACCAAATCACTGCCCCCTTCGAGAGGGTCTCTCAGAATTTTTTTAACAACACAGATTCAATTTCACCGTCTTCTAAATCATTGCCCTTAATGGCGCATGTGTCAGAAGTGACGTGCTCGTTGGGATCGGTCGTTCCGTTATATTTGGGAATTTCGGGCATACAGAATTTTTCGGGGATTGGTTTTGGGGCTGCACTCGAGGGAAAAGGTTTTTGCACGAATTTTTTCGAATCCAACCCTTTTATCATTGGTGGAACTCCCGGGATCTGATCGACCCTAGAGTTATAAGTTTATACTTTTTTATCGTTGGCTTCGACTCACTTTGTGAGTTTCTCGAGCAATTTAGCAATTTCGGGAGTAGTCCCCGATTCTTGCTCATTTGACTTCACTATGGCTGGCTCCGTTCTGCGGGTAATTTCTCGAGATGGATTGGGCTCCGGCCTGCTTTGTAGCTGGGTTTGGCTCTGCAACTGAGCTATTGTTGCATGTTGGGCTTGCAACATTTTGAAAATCACACGTAAGCTAACACCATTTTCCTCAACGTTATGGGTATCTCGAGCCGCATACCGAGTGCCACCATAGATGCTATTCTCGGGTTCAGCATGTAGGTTCGCCTCAATGGCTATATGCGAATTGATGTCTATTGGCACTCCGATTCGAGCTCCAATGGCATTTACAAGTGGTCTTTCAATACCGGGTGTCAAGTTGTTGTTTTCGTCTTGAAGACCGGCCCCGTTGTCGATTGGTGAAGCCATTTGAGTGATGGTTAGTCGTAGCTAATCCGAAATTCAAGATATTTTTGGAAACAAGCGCAAAACACAAATGGCGTATTTTTTCGGATTCGTATCAAATAACCACTATTATCCTTAGCCCCATGGTAGGTGCTAAACTGTTTACCCGAAAAACGGATAGAGTTGAATTTATACATAATTCTAAGGATATGTGATAAAGCTCAATACAAATCGTAAGGATAAAGGGGAATATCAAATATGGACTACAAAGAATATAAAATAAACAAAGTTGTAAAGAAGATGATTTTTAGGACTAAACAAGATAGATCAGTGTTTTTAGGCTTAAAATAGTAACTCTTGAATATAAGAGGATATGGTGCTTGAATTACAATGTGAGCTCTATCCCAAAAAACTCTCCTCGTTCCAGAAATGACAAAACCCCTCTTTATAGTAGAGGGACCTTACTTTAAATATAATTAAAAAATACTCAATGGGAGATCCATGATAAATCAGATTTTTCACAATTCCTGCCAAGATTCCCTCGTCTAGTGGGATTGCAACAGCTTATGTCTGTGAGTCCGATTTGACTCGGGCTTTTGATCTCGGCTTGAGCCCGATTCTAACTCGAGCTCTCGATCTTTGGCTTAAGCTCGATTCTGACTCGGACCCTTGAATTGATTCGGGGTCAATGTTGGTTGGTCTCCGGCTCATAAGCTTGATAGCTTTACTGTGCATCATAGTTCGATTTGGATTCGAGCTCAATAACAATATCGAACTCGACATTGATCGGTCTCTCGGGTTCGAGGCTTGTTTGCTTCATCTTCGGAAACCATCTCGAAATCTCACTTCGATCGACTATCATTCGAACTCGAGCAGACGTGCGAAGTCCGAAATCTATTTCGACCGTATACACAAACTTCTAACTCAAGAATATAACCAATTATTTTAGCTACTTGATTTTCCAAATTCCTTTGTAGTGGTGTACTTAACATTGCTTACGGCATATAATGGTAAGAGTAAGTAATAATCAAAAATTCAAAAGGCTAAAAATTAACCATAGTTATTTAATAAGATCTAATTGAGCAGTAGGAAAGAATGCTGCAAGATGAATAGGAGTAAGAAAGTATGTTGCAAGATGAATAGGAGTAAGAAAGTATGCTGCAAGATTGAAGTCAATTTGTAGCACTTTCACTTTCGTTTATTCAAAAAGAATAATATAGTTTTATATTTAGATATAATTAATTTTAAATTAAAAGCTTAAAAATAATTATTTTTCCTTAAATATAATGCCAGTCAAATCATTATCATATAGGACGTAAGAAGTAGATAATATTCCTTTTTCTAAAAAAATTTAACAACAAATCTTACCAAATAAAATTTAGCTTCTAAAGTGGTTGGAATTGATTTTGAGTTTCTCTTGAACAGCCTATTTTTGGTTGTAAATATGCAGCAAAGATATATTCAGTCCAACCCTTTTATTTTAGCGTACAATTCGAGAAATGCATAAATTTTAAATTTAAATTAATACATCAATCAGCATATAGCTCCCAAAGCATTTTTTTTAATCCATTTCAGCCAAATAAATGCCGGACGCCTAAGCCAATTCAAAATTCGAAACCGATCCAAAAATCTTCACTTCTCATTTCGCCATGTTCGCGAAGAAGCTTTTCCAGAAAGCCACACAATATCATCATAATCAACATCAACAGGTAATTTTTTTTTTGTCTTTAAGTGTTCTTCAGTTGACTTTGTCTACTTTGTGATTCTCTAGAAATGATTTGACGTTGTAATTAGTGATAGTGATGTTCATTTAGCAGTAATCATGATGTTGGAATTTTTGATGCGAGATTGAAGCACTTCGTTGTAACTGAGCTGCGAAATTGCAATTATTTGATTGATCGAAGCTGATCATAGTGAAATATAAGTGGATAAAAATCTTTGCTCGAGTTTTATATCGGAAATTGAAACAACTCCTTTTGTTTTCCATTCTGTTTGCTAAATGCGGTAGATTTTTTTATAACTGAGCTGCGAAATTGCCAGTATTTTGATCGATCAAAGCTGGATTATAGTGAAATAAGTCGACAAGAAGGCTTTTGATACTCTTCTCATCTGCCTAATCCTTGGTGGACAGAGTTTCTTGATACTTGTGCAGATGGGAGGTAGCAATGTTGGAATAGTCGAGTTGCACCTCAAGTTGGCCTAGACACCACCATAGTTAAAAAAAAAAAAACAAGTTTTATATCGGGAAAATATGTGGAGCTGTTACTTATGAACTCTGCCTATTTGAGCTTTGCAAGATATTGCTGGTCTCAAGCCTGGATAAAAGAGTATGGTAGCAGTAGGTTGATAGTCAACGTAAAGATAGTGAATTGATATAGATGATTTATATAGCCAGGCCAATTAGTTTGGGACTGACGCTAAGTTGATTGTTATGTATGATTTTGAATCTCATTCCCCGTGGTGGAGGCAGGAATTCTAACAAGGGAACTAAAAAAATGTAAACTTGCACAACGAGCGAATGACTTAACTATCAAGGGGATTTGAATCCTGCTGCAAACAGTGAGTGAATGACTTAAATACATGGAACTCGAATCTTGCCCCTAGGGCTTTGGTCTAGTGGTAAGAGCATAACTTGTGATGTGTGAGTTAGGCACATGTCACGGGTTTGAATCTTGCCGCAGACAAAAGCCTGGTATTTAAGTGGAGAAGGGTAGTGGGGCGGACCCATTATCCACCAGTTTCAAACGATGCATCACTGGCCCTCAGGGATGTCTTAGTTATCAAAAAAAGAAAAAAAAACTATCTACGGGATTCAACAATTTATATACTATATAATAATTCCGTGTACCCTATTTGTACAGTGTAATTTTTTGATGTAGGGGATCCCATTGAACCCTCCTTCAACACACTTAGTTCTGCCACTGCTCATTACAATCTCCAAGAAATATGGAAAAAATGTGGAGCAACATATAGTGCATTACTAACTGAAGAGCAATATATAGGGCATTGTTTTTAGAAAATGCGATGCTAATTTATTTGGTCGTTGTTACTCTATTGGTGCTTAATTGGCTATGGTATTCATTCCATTTGACTTTTTATGACTTGAATGTAGCTGGTGGAGTAATTCTTTTATTTCAACTTTTCTTGTGTTCAGCGAAATGGCAGTGGTTTGACAGCAATTGACCTGAATGTTCGTGCTACTGTACATTATGGTATCCCGTCAACAGCATCAATTCTTGCAGTAGATCCCATCCAGCGCCTATTGGCCATTGGAACGTTGTGAGTCAGTTTTGATTTTTATGCACTTAATATGGACAGAAGCCTGTTAGGTCAGCTGTTAAGTAAAGCGCTAACTCTGTTTTGGCTGATAAGACACTTCCTTGTGCACAAACATAACAAGATTCTTACTCCTGATATGCTTCTTTGGAAGCAGTGAGTCATTGAATCCTGATCATTTCAGTTTCTAGAGTTCAGTTCTGCATTGAACTTCCCCCATTATACTCCAGTGAAGGTTGAAGAGGCTAGAGAAAAGGTTAAGGCTTGTCAAAATCATATTTTCACCAAGAGATAACTGGTGGATGCAATAGGCGTATAGCCACTATTGTTTGGCTGCAGGCCAGTTATGGTCATGTGGCACCCCCGCTCCCTTGTTTAGTAAATGATACGTTTACCAGTACCCTGTAGTGTTGCTTGACCTTTCAGCCCCTGAGATCCCTGTGTATGGTTTTTTAGGCTGTTTAGCTTTGTACAAACTTCCCTCTGTGGGCCTCCACTGTTAATTTTAAATAATACACCCTCTGCCCAATTTTTTAGTCCATTTGCCTTTTAAGGGCCCATTCGACCGATTCTGGACATAGATTAATTCACTTATCATTAAAAGTTTTGGCACTTAAAGCTACATGAAAGTACTATAAATTGCGATATTTCTACTTTCAAAGATGACATAATACATCTCAAAATTTAAATTTACATGAAAAATACTACAATATTAAATTACGATATTTTTAATTTCAAGATTATGACATAGTACATCTGAAAATCTTAACCAAAGGTTTATGTCTTTATTCTTGGGAAGCTAAACTGGACTAAAATTTTGGGATGGGAGAAGTAAAGGTCTGATTGATTCTTGAAGCAATAGTTCTGAATAAGAGGGTGGATCGTGCCCCATTATATTAGGCTGATTAAGAAGGGGGTTCCTCACCACATTATTCCGGAACATAAAGAAGAAATGGAAACTCTGTTTAGTTATACAAATCAGTCAGGTACTGGTTGGTGGGGGGTGGGGGAAGGAGTCTATTCTGATAGCATATTAAGCTCAAGAGAGAAGTTGAGTCTTAATTAAATGAATACAGAAGTAGCAACGCATTTTCATTTTTCTTTTCTCTTGCGCTTTCTTATTTTGTGATCGAAAAGGACTTCCGTTTTGAGGTAGCGACAATCTATTTCAGATGGATTAAAGTTAGGTGAAGGCTCAATGTATATTATAATCTGTCCATACTATCTTGCAATTAGAAACTATTTACATAGATGGCTTGATGGCTGTATCTTTTTAATGTAGTATCCAAATTTTTTTGCAGGGATGGTAGGGTAAAAGTGATTGGTGGGGACAATATTGAAGGTCTCTTGATTTCTCCAAAGCAGTTGCCCTATAAATATTTAGAGGTTTGGTTTTTGCACATGAAGTCATTCATAGAGATTCTTAGCTCAGTTCTAAAGGTTCCAAGTCTATATTATTCGATATTATTCGTGAGCATTTTGTAACACCTTTGGAGCCTGGTTTCCTTATCAACATATTTAAGAGTCTCTGAGAGATAATGGTCTTTAGAATTGATAATGTTAGGTGTATGAGCTAAGTCAATAAAGAGCTGGGGTTTTAATCAAAATGTCACTCCAATACTTTTGGATGACAAAGTCCAATGATGACCATTTTCGTTTTTAGTGTTGCATTCCATGGGTTTACCTAGAATAAGAGGACAATTAACTGAAAAGGGCCTACATTAATGGTATATGATACAAGGTAGGAAAGGGTATTCACTTTTTTCTTTTCTCTTTTCCTTTTGAAAAGGAAGTTCCATCCCACTGGGGCCTTTTTCATCCTTGAGGCTAGGTGTTTGCTTGTTTGTCAAAGCTAACATCCAGCTTTTCTCTTTTCCTATTTTGGGTAGTATTGGTCAGACATAGAAAAGGTTCTTTGCTGAATAATACGAAAGTTTGCTATTATTTTTTAAAATAATCTGGCTCACTATTTTCCTGTAGCGCCAATAAACTGATGGTGTCTTCATATCTTGCCCTTGTATCATATTCATGATTTCTTTAATCCTTCTCTTTTACAATCTCAAGGTATATGTTTAATCTGTTCTCTTTTATTTCTTTTTTTGTCTGTGGCAGTTCCTTCAAAACCAGGGTTTTCTTGTCAGCATCACAAATGAAAATGATATCCAGGTATTATTATTTTTTCCAATAAGTTGGTTTTTAATGCCCTTCTCAGTGCAGCATTCTCAAATGTTAATCAAAGTTGGGAAACTTAAGACCATTTATGCTCCGTAGCTTGTATTTTATTTCTTGTTGGGTTTTAATGCCCTTCTTGGTGCGGCATTCTCAAATGCCAATCAAAGAAGGGAAACTGAACATAATTTGACGCCTTAGCTTGTATTGTATTTCTTGTCTGTTCCTCGGTTTCTTTTCTTTTTTTTTTTACATAAAGAAGGTTGCTTCACTGAAAGGCATCAAACAGATGCAGTGATTACAAAAATAGAGATTCTAGCTCCTTTACAAGATGTTATGATAGGGTCTGGAGCTAGCCAATAACCAAAAGACATATCTCAAAGAGGCTAGTCTAGAGTGAGGGAGCTCACAAAATCTAAAAAGACAGTAGAATTAATTACATAGGACTGTTTGGCCCAACATAAAAGACTAAGCAAACAACTGGCCTTTAGCAAGTGTATTGGAGTTGAGACTCCATCGAAACATCTGAGGTTTCTTTCAGTCCTAGTCACCAAATAATACAAGCTGGTATCATCCTCCAGGTGTCCCTGATGGCCCTATCAACTCTGCTTTCTCTGCTGAGATATGTTAATTTTGGCATTTGTAATCAAGGAATTCCTGCATGAGCTTGGCCGCGCCATGACCTTGCCTAAGCAAGTGAATGATATAAGTCTTGCTTTAGGTTTGTGGATCTAGCTCTACCATATATATTATAATATCTTGGTTAAGTGTTACTAGGGTTGCGCAGGAAAATGTGAAAAAGCGTATAATGTACATAAAGAATTAAGGTCTCACTGGAACTTGTTGGTATCCTTAGTGATAGTAAACAAGAAATAGCATCTACAAATTAATGAGAGATCATTACTTCTAGTTATACCGTAAAGAGAAATTGCTAGGAGGTATAGCAACTGTAGTTTCTTGAAATAACATTTTGGTGTAATGTGAAAAATGTATATAACATAGGTTCTATATTGGATTTCATACGCTCTTCTATACTAAAAGATTCTAAATCCACCGTTTTACTGTATTTGAGAACACACTTGGGTGCTATAATTAATGAAATTGTACCTAACATATCCCCCAGAAAATAAAAAACAAAGAAGCAACTGATGGATCTTGCAATTACCCAGGGCAGAATCTCTACAATTGTGTGGTGAATTGACTCGTTTTTCATTTGAACCTGCTATATTGTACCTTGGACATTGTTCTTTCAGCTGCAATGGTAAAACACAATGATGCAAGAGGTTTGAAGAAACTCATGTTTCTTGTTGTGTTTAATTACTATGACTCAATTTGCTTAATCTCAAAACCTGCTCCATTTATTTCCTTGAACGTGTTTCTCAGAGACACTTATACATTTATGTTGAACGTGAAATATTGCCCGGCAGTTTAATGAAGTTTTGTTGTATAATGTCAAATGTCTAGTAATCACCAATTAAATTACGTCACTACCTAAAATTATAAGAAGACCATTTCCATGATTTTCTGCTTTTTTATGTTTTGCCTGAAAGCAAGTACACTTTGACTGGTGAATGGTTTCCTTTCAAGGGTGCATTCCTCTTGAAAGCAAGAACAGTTTGAATGGCCAATGAAGACCTCTTTGCAAACCCCGCCCCTAAAGATAGAAGAAGCCCAGAAGAAAAGTCAAAAGAAAAATCTTTCATTAAAGGTTGCACTGACATTGGTGCTCAGAGGGCCCCTGTAAAACATGGGTTAGGAACTGTTTGTGGTTAGTAGGTCTGTAAGATTTCTCTTTCTCTTGATTTTCTGCAGGTTTGGAATCTCAAAAGCAGATCTGTAGCTTGTGATTTGCAGTGGAAATCAAATATAACTGCTTTCTCAGTTATCAATGGCTCTTCCTTCTTGTACGAATTCGATGTGCATACAAGAAAGTTTTTACAGTGCAAAAAGTTGAGAGTATTTTACGCTTATAATAAAGTTCTCCTGTCATTCCAGGTATGTTGGAGATGAATATGGAACAATCTCAGTTTTGAAGTTCTGTGTTGAGAACAGAGAGCTTCTGCAACTGCCATATCAGATCTTGTGGAGTTCTCTTTCTGGTGCTTACTGCATGATCTTAGTGAAAAATCTTTTATCTGATCTATTATTTTATATGATTATGTCTGTTTCTTATTCTTGTAAAGCGACTCTTGTTTAGTTGAGATAATTTTTAATTTTAGAGTATTTTGAACTTTGAGCTATTTTTGGTGGATGTTAAAACTTTGGATTTACAAGCACAAATAGCTCATTCATGTTTAAGGCAGGAATCAGGATATCTACTTAAAAAACCTGTAGGTTGGCTGTACCAAGATATGCATTTCCGTATTCCAAAGTCTAGGGATGCAAATTGCAGATAATTAGGCCTAGTTCGTGCAATTCCAATACATGGGCATGTCTCTTGATTCAGAAGAGATTCACGTTCATTATACAATGGTTGAACCATTTTGTAGCCAGCTGCCAAGAAACACAATCCTTACGTTTAATATAATTTGTTCTAGTAATAGAGGCTATTCAATGAGCTTTTTGCTGGTACCATATGCACCTGTAATTAACACAACTATATCTTCTCCTTTATAGGGTTTTCGCCTCCTCTACCTTATTCTGGCATAACTTTATTTCAAGTCCATTAGTTCTGGATCTAATTTCTTCTAATACAATCAACCTCGAGTAGCTTTGGTTTCAGATCCTACATTATTTAATATATGTGGGATGTATGTGATTGAACTAGCTTCTCTAGAAAATTATGGCCACATGAAGACAGTTGGCTCTATTTTGGGATTTCAGATCTTTTCTATCAGACTAAGCATCTCCACCAAGCATATTTCATTTGTTCAGAGAATACCGACTGGCTTGATTTAACCTCATGAGTACCTAACAACACGTTTGTTCTTTTGTCTTAAAGAATCTTATTATCAAATTCTCGTGTGCTTTTATAATTCAACAAACCTCTTTTTGAATTATTTTGCAGAAGCAGCTGGTTTTGCGAATGCAGATCATCAACCAGTTGTTGGAATTCTCCCCCAACCTTTTACGTCAGGAAATAGGCAAGTCACAATTATTGTGTATAGTTTCTTCCTCACTCCTCACTAACCTCATGTTAACCAAACTAAGCCCTACCCTTTTGCATTTGTTTATTTTTTTCCTTATTAATTGTCTTGCAAGGTATATGTTATGTTAATCGTTGCTGGTTTTTGACATACAAGTTGGAGAATCTTAAATGTGAATGAAGCAAGAAAACCGGAGAAAGATCTATCCTTGCTTACAGATTTTTTTTCCAAGATACATGACCCAGTTATGAGGTGGCATTCAGTGCTTCTTTGGGATAAAATAAGTGGTTCTCGTGGGATAAAAAAGAATTGTTGTTGAGCAATTTCTAAAAGTGATTACCGAATGCCAATATATTTTGGTCATAAGAAGCTTGTCAATGTAGTAAAAGCTATAGAAGTATAGATGAAGTGATGTCTCCACTCATATACCATTTGGTCTTATTGTAGATGTCTTCTCTGGCCAAAATTCCTTTGTTGCGGTCTTCTGAGTAAGAACCAAAAACCAAGAAAGTAGTATATTTCTATTAATCGATAGGAAGTGCCTGGGTAAGTACTAGGCAAAATTGCATGGTGGAGGAGGTATAATTTACTGGCAAGAAACTATTATTCCTCTTTATTGGTCAACTAAATCTGTCAGTTGCTGTACGGCAGTCAGTTGTATCAAATGAAGCATGAGTGATGTATCCTTCTCTACGTAGTGTGGCTTTGTCTTTATGACTTAGTAACTGTAATGGGTTCTGTTAGAATCTTGATTATGTTTTTTCTTATAAGTTCCTGAACTGATGACATTTATTGCAGATTATTGATTGCATATGAGAGTGGTTTAATTATACTATGGGACGTCGTTGAAGCCCATGTTATCATTGTTAAAGGTGATAAAGATCTCCATTTGAAGGATGGTGCTGTAAACTTTAAAAAGAACGCAGATTCCAGCTCTCCTGATGATTTATTGCAGCATGAATTTGAGGAGAAAGAGATAACCACACTTTGCTGGGCATCCACTGATGGATCCATTCTTGCTGTTGGGTACATAGATGGAGATATTCTGTTTTGGAAAACATCAAAATCAACCTTAAGCAAAGGTCAAGAAGCCGGACCATTTGATAATGTTGTTAAGCTACAGTTGTCTTCTGCTGAAAAAAGGCTTCCTGTCATTGTCTTAAACTGGTGGGCGAACAGTAAATCCCGGAATAGCAGCGATGGCCATCTCCTCATTTATGGCGGTGATGAAATAGGATCCGATGAAGTCATTACAGTAAGTTTTACATTTCATCACTGAAATATTCTCATTATTGTTTTATCGTTATGCTATACGTAAGCTCGCTAGCCATGCAGACTTAATTATTTCAATATTCTCTGTACCTCAAGATTATAAAATGTTGCATTTCTGGGTCAAATTGAACTGCACTTTGGGACAAATAAAAGTCAAGCTATATCTTAGTGTGTGTATTTCCAAATTGTAATATATATTGGCTTTTGAAGTATGAAATGATCCTGATTGAATAACTATATTTGATATCTAATGGAATCTACCATTTTAGAGTTTTAGTAGATACCTCAAGTTGTTCTTGTTGTAACATTTTCAATGAGTCAAAACAGATTATGATTTAAAATCTATATAACATTTAAACTGGTGCTTGACGTGTAGAGAACTTTTAATTTGACATTTCTAACCCATCCATCGATAAATTCCAATCAATTTTAAATGCTAAATTGGGTTATCAGAAAACTGCCTTAGGTGAGTCAGAATAATGAATAATCTATGGTAGTAGAAGTGCACACGTGTACATAAGGTTGCTTTGAAAAGTATCATTTCCCTACAATCTTCATTATATTCTAGTTCGTTTATATTTTCTGACTGTTTGCAATTTAGGGGAGGATACATTTCTAAATTAGGAACTAGTGGTAAAAGTCCTCACAGATTCAGCTCTCGGTCTTCATCCCTAGAGAGGGGAAAGAATTTGAACAACAACTCTTAAACTTCTGTTGGGTGCCAATTGTGTTCTTGGGATATTACATACCATCATACTACCTACACTCTCAAACATAATCGTATGTAATGATAAAAACATTAATTTCTTCTGCTTTGCTGCTGCAGATTCTTACCCTTGATTGGTCATCTGGAATGGAGACTTTGAAATGTGTTGGTCGTGTTGACCTCACTTTTAGTGGCTCATTTGCCGATACGATCTTATTACCAACTACTGGGACAGCAGCAACTGATGAAAAAGCTGCTTTATTTGTGTTGATGAGTCCTGGACAACTAAAACTTTTGGATTGTTCAAGCTTGTCTGACTTGGTATCCAAAGAGTTGAAGAAAGTATCTCTATCAGCTGAGGATTTTCCTGTAGAATTACCGACAGTTGATCCTTCCATGACTGTGACAAAGCTTACCCAGTTGCATTCAGATGGAAACTTACCCGAGCTTCTTCAAGAGGTGCTGCTTCCCCGTATCATTGTCTCCCCCCTTCTCATTTTTCTAAAAATCCAGACTTATTTCTAATTTAGTTTTTTATGGGATTTGTATCTTAACCAGACACCTTTATTCAAGAAGTTCTGCACAGCAACATCATCTGGGGCTAACGGATGGCCCTTAACTGGAGGGGTGTATAATCATATTTCTCAAGCTGAGACTAACAGGATTCAAAGAGTTTATATAGCAGGTTACCAGGATGGATCTGTAAGGATGTGGGATGCCACTCATCCGGTCTTCTTTCTCCTTTGTGTCTTGGATAATGAGGTTGAAACAACAGTTACAAGTTCCAAGTTACTTCTAATGAGCAGTTTTTTCATTATGTCATTTGAATACGGAACTCTAAATTTTACTCTGGTGATTTTCAGGTTAAAGGTGTAAATACAGTTATATCAACCGCTTCAGTTTCAAAAATAGATTTCTGCTTCCAGACATTAAGATTGGCAGTTGGGGATGAGTGTGGTCTGGTGGGAAACACCTTATTCTATTTCTAATTTGGTGTTGGTGTATATCCGTGCTATATTAATCCAAACTAACATGAAATGCAGGTACGCCTTTATGATTTCAAACATAGCGATATGGAGAACTTCCATTTTATTACTGATGCTAAAAGTGAAGGTAATGTAACTATTATTCCAGTATACAATGACCTTCTTGTCATAGACTAATGGCCCGCCTTAAGAGTAGAATATGCTTGACATTGGGTTACAAAATTCCTTATCCGGACAACTGAATTTCAACAAGATCTCATGGCTTATATCTACAGCAATATTTGGAGGTTTTCTGTGAAATGGATGGAAAAAGTTTTACCTCTGTCAGAAATAGACAATGTTATAAGATCGAACAGTTGAATTCTTTAATATCAGGTAGTTGCATTCAACTTTTGGGGTGGAATTTTGAACTTAATCTTAATTTCCTAACTGAAACTTATAGACTTTTGGCTGAACTTGGGATTGGAACTTTGGCCAAATATTTAAGTCTAGCATTTGATTAACAGCTTAGCTTTGAAATTGGTCCTCCAAATGCAGCTGGATGAGATAGTGAAGATTACATAAGAACTTTTATCAAAAGATCTCTTGTTGAATAGCTGCTGCAAGATTCATGTCCGATTCCATTGAAGTAATTTTTTCCTGGATGAATGTTTTCGGCCTCGTCTTGTATATTTGTACCAGCCTTAGTGAATACATATTTGTATAATTGTAGCACAGGTTTCATTATTTGTTAGTCAACAATGTTGATTCTACCGGGTCTTGTGGGGGTCTCGTCTTGTGGGGGTCTCGTGGACTTTCTCCCCTGTAAAACCAATGAAGCAAGTTGAGACAGCGCAACACATTCTTAAACAGCCACTGTTAATTTACAGCATGTATATAGTGTAGTATTGTCCCACATTGGTAGAGGAGTAGTATGTCCTTGTATAGTATAGCTATAAATAAGGACCTCTTGTGTAGTATTATTCATTCATTCAATATATCAATAACATATTTTCTCCCGTGCCTTCTCACATGGTATCAGAGCAATTGTGAGAGACTTATCGCTTTGCATAAATTCCAGCGATTCCGGGAAAGAGAAATCAGTATTTTTTAAGGTTGTTTTCTATCTGGTTCATTTCTGTCAGTGTTGTGCAAAATCCAACACTACCACAAGAGTCGTCACTGTCCGGCGACCAAACCCCAGTGAACAACTCCGGCAGAAGCAGCCTCACGCGCCACCAGAAGCTCACGCGCGTGAGCTCACGCGCCGGCGCGTACGACCACTTCCGGCCATTTTTTGAAAATCTTCCTTCAGAACAGTTGGGTCGCCTGGTAATTCTGATCCTACCCCTACTGTTTTCATTTCATTCCTAGTTTTTTTCCGGTAGCTACAGTACTATTCCGACAGCTACAGTAGATTCCAGCAGCTACAGTAGATTCCGGCAGCTACAGTTTTCAGTATTCTGTTTCTGTGTTTCCGTACACTGTTTCAGTGGATTACAGTTGATTCTTTCTCCTATTTGGTAATAATTTGCAACAATGTCTTTGGGATTTGATGCTTTTGGGTCTAGAAACATGAGTTCTGGAAACTCTAGTGCTATTATTACCTCGGAACCTTTAATGGGAGGTTCAAACTACTTAGCTTGGGCTTCATCTGTCGAGTTATGGTGTAGAGGTCAAGGTGTTCAAGATCATCTAATCAAACAGTCTAGCGATGGAGATGAAAAGGCAATAGCACTTTGGGCAAAAATCGATGCTCAGTTATGTAGCATCTTGTGGCGATCTATTGATTCCAAGTTGATGCCCTTGTTTCGTCCATTCCAGACATGTTATTTGGTTTGGGCAAAGGCACGCACCTTATACACTAATGACATATCTCGCTTCTATGATGTGATATCACGGATGACAAACTTAAAGAAGCAGGAATTGGATATGTCTACTTACTTGGGTCAAGTACAGGCAGTCATGGAGGAATTTGAGAAGTTGATGCCAGTTTCGGCTAGTGTGGAAAAACAACAAGAGCAGCGACAGAAGATGTTTCTCGTTCTTACCCTCGCTGGATTTCCTAATGATCTTGATTCAGTACGTGACCAGATTTTGGCTAGTCCGTCTGTCCCGACAGTTGATGAATTATTCTCTCGATTACTCCGCCTTGCTGCAGCACCAAGTCCACCAGTGATCTCATCACAGATACTTGATTCCTCTGTTCTTGCATCCCAGACAATGGATATTCGGGCATCTCAAACTATGGAGCATAGACGAGGAGGAGGTCGTTTTGGAAGATCTAGACCCAAGTGTTCTTATTGTCACAAACTTGGACACACTCGTGAAATGTGTTATTCCTTACATGGTCGTCCACCCAAAAATGCTTACATTGCTCAGACCGAGACTCCAGGTAACCAAGGATTTTCTTTATCTAAAGAAGAATATAATGAGCTCCTTCAGTATCGAGCAAGTAAGCAGACATCTCCACAAGTAGCCTCGGTTGCTCAGACTGATACTTCTGTTTCTGGTAATTCTTTTGCTTGTGTTTCCCAGTCTAGCACTCTTGGCCCATGGGTCATGGACTCTGGCGCTTCTGATCACATCTCTGGTAATATATCACTTTTGTCAAATATTGTATATTTACAGTCTCTTCCCACTGTTACTTTAGCCAATGGATGTCAAACTAAGGCAAAATGAGTTGGACAAGCTAATCCCTTGTCTTCTATCACCCTAGATTCCGTTCTTTATGTCCCTGGCTGTCCTTTTAGTCTTGCATCTGTTAGTCGTTTAACTCGTGCCCTCCATTGTGGTATATACTTTATTGACGATTCTTTTATTATGCAGGACCGCAGTAGGGGACAGACAATTGGTACAGGACGTGAATCAGAAGGCCTTTACTACCTTAACTCACTCAGTCCTTCCACAACATGTCTAGTTACAGATCCTCCAGATCTAATCCACAGACGTTTAGGACATCCGAGTTTATCCAAACTTCAGAAGATGGTGCCTAATTTATCTAGTTTGTCTACATTAGATTGTGAGTCGTGTCAACTTGGGAAACATACCCGAGCCTCCTTTTCGCGTAGTGTTGAGAGTCATGCAGAGTCTGTCTTCTCCTTAGTTCATTCTGATATATGGGGTCCTAGTAGAGTCAGTTCATCCTTGGGATTTCGTCACTTTGTCAGTTTCATTGATGATTATTCAAGATGTACTTGGTTTTTCTTAATGAAAGATCGTTCTGAGTTATTTTCTATATTCCAGAGTTTCTGTGCTGAAATCAAAAACCAATTTGATGTTTCTATTCGCATTTTTCGCAGTGATAATGCCTTAGAATATTTATCTTCTCAATTTCAGCAATTTATGACTTTTCAGGGAATTATTCATCAGACATCTTGTCCTTATACCCCTCAGCAAAATGGGGTTGCTGAGAGAAAGAATAGGCACCTTATTGAGACTGCTCGCACACTTCTAATTGAATCTCGCGTTCCGTTGCGTTTTTGGGGTGATGCAGTTCTCACAGCTTGTTATTTGATTAATCGGATGCCTTCATCTCCCATCAAGAATCAGATTCTGCATTCAGTATTGTTTCCCCAGTCACCCTTATACTCTCTTCCACCTCATGTTTTTGGGAGCACGTGTTTTGTTCATAACTTAGCCCCTGGGAAAGATAAGTTAGCTCCCCGTGCTCTCAAGTGTGTCTTCCTTGGTTATTCTCGTGTTCAGAAGGGATATCGTTGTTATTCTCCAGATCTTCGTAGGTACCTTATGTCAGCTGACGTCACATTTTTTGAGTCTAAACCTTTCTTTACCTCTGCTGACCACCATGATATATCTGAGGTCTTACCTATACCGACCTTTGAGGAGTTTACTATAGCTCCTCCTCCACCTTCGACCACAGAGTTTTCATCCATACCAACCGTTGAGGAGTCTAGTGTTGTTCCCCCTAGTTCCCCGGCCACAGGAACACCACTCTTGACTTATCATCGTCGTTTGCGTCCTCCATCAGGCCCAACTGGTTCTCGTCCTGCACCTGACCCTGCTCCTGCTGCGGACCCTGCTCCTAGTACACCGATTGCACTTCGGAAAGGTATAAGGACCACACTTAACCCTAATCCTCATTATGTCGGTTTGAGCTATCATCGTCTGTCATCTCCCCATTATGCTTTTATATCTTCTTTGTCCTCGGTTTCCATCCCTAAGTCTACAGGTGAAGCGTTGTCTCATCCAGGATGGCGACAGGCTATGAGTGACGAAATGTCTGCTTTACATACAAGTGGTACTTGGGAGCTTGTTCCTCTTCCCTCAGGTAAATCTACTGTTGGTTGTCGTTGGGTTTATGCAGTCAAAGTTGGTCCCAATGGACAGATTGATCGACTTAAGGCCCGTCTTGTTGCCAAAGGATATACTCAGATATTTGGGCTCGATTACAGTGATACCTTCTCTCCCGTGGCTAAGGTGGCTTCAGTCCGCCTTTTTCTATCCATGGTTGCGGTTCGTCATTGGCCCCTCTATCAGCTGGACATTAAAAATGCCTTTCTTCACGGTGATCTTGAGGATGAGGTTTATATGGAGCAACCACCTGGTTTTGTTGCTCAGGGGAGTCTCGTGGCCTTGTATGTCGCTTGCGTCGGTCACTTTATGGTCTAAAGCAGTCTCCTCGAGCCTGGTTTGGTAAGTTCAGCACGGTTATCCAGGAGTTTGGCATGATTCGTAGTGAAGCTGATCACTCTGTGTTTTATCGGCACTCTGCTTCAAGTCTCTGCATTTATCTGGTAGTCTATGTTGATGATATTGTTATTACTGGCAATGATCAGGATGGTATTACCAACCTGAAGCAGCATCTCTTCCAGCACTTCCAAACTAAGGATCTAGGCAGATTGAAGTACTTTCTGGGTATTGAAGTTGCCCAGTCTAGCTCAGGTATTGTTATTTCTCAAAGAAAATATGCTTTAGACATTCTTGAGGAGACGGGGATGATAGGTTGCAGACCTGTTGACACTCCGATGGATCCGAATTCTAAACTTATGCCAGGACAGGGGGAGCCGCTTAGCGATCCTGCAAGCTATAGGCGGCTGGTTGGAAAATTAAATTATCTCACAGTGACTAGACCCGACATTTCCTATCCTGTGAGTGTTGTAAGTCAGTTTATGAATTCTCCCTGTGATAGTCATTGGGATGCAGTTGTCCGCATTATTCGATATATAAAATCGGCTCCAGGCAAAGGGTTACTCTTTGAGGATCGAGGTCATGAGCAGATCATTGGATACTCAGATGCTGATTGGGCAGGATCACCTTCTGATAGACGTTCTACATCTGGATATTGTGTTTTAGTAGGAGGAAATTTGGTGTCCTGGAAGAGCAAGAAACAGAATGTAGTTGCTCGGTCTAGTGCAGAAGCAGAATATCGAGCAATGGCTATGACAACATGTGAGCTAGTCTGGACCAAACAATTGCTCAAGGAGTTGAAATTTGGTGAAATCAGTCGGATGGAACTTGTGTGCGATAATCAAGTTGCCCTTCATATTGCATCAAATCCGGTGTTCCATGAGAGAACTAAACACATTGAGATTGATTGTCACTTCATCAGAGAAAAGATACTTTCAGGAGAGATTGCTACAAAGTTTGTGAGGTCAAATGATCAACTTGCAGATATTTTCACCAAGTCTCTCACTGGTCCTCGTATTAGTTATATATGTAACAAGCTCGGTACATATGATTTGTATGCACCGGCTTGAGGGGGAGTGTTAATTTACAGCATGTATATAGTGTAGTATTGTCCCACATTGGTAGAGGAGTAGTATGTCCTTGTATAGTATAGCTATAAATAAGGACCTCTTGTGTAGTATTATTCATTCATTCAATATATCAATAACATATTTTCTCCCGTGCCTTCTCACAGCCACAACATGCGTAACACAAATGACAAATTTGATTGCCCCTGATTATGGTTTTTTTTCTTAGTTGAATTTGATTATGACAACACAAAACCTCTAACCACCTCTATGGCTCCAGGTACAGTCATCTAAAGCTACTTTGCGGCCAATTAATTGAATCTACTGCACAGCACGTTTTTTTACCAGTATCTTTTTCTCCCTAAAATGAGTGATGGGATGTCGAGTATGAGGATCAAACCCTTTAGTTTTCACATTGATTTCAGACATTTATTACATATTTACTCTGCACAAAAAGTACTATAGCCTAAAACTTAAAAAAATTGAAAGCGCTTAAAAATTATTTCAGAACATTACAGTCAAAAAGCTGTCTGACTCTTCAAATTGTAATATTGTTTGACAGAATTGGACAGAGAAAGTAATATGTCATTGGCATGTTGATATTTTCCAGATTTACTTTGCATAATTCTTTGAAAATCAACTATTATCTTTGAATTCACTGGTACATACCTTTTCATAGTTCATGAGTTGGCACAAGGTCAAGGACCTAGCTGCAGAGCTGTTATAAAGCTTCTCGATGTTCGCGTCCGAGCGATCGAATTTATAAATCATGGAGCCAAACTTGCAGTTGGATATGAAAATGTTAAGGTCAGAAACCCAACATCCTTCTCTTCAAGTTTTGTGATGATCTTATGATGTCACTCTTGTTGATTGATGTGGATACTTATTCACAAAGGCCTCCAATTTCAGGTTGCAGTGCTTGATATGACTTCATTATCAGTTTTGTTCTTGACAGATTCCGTATCTGTTGGTAGCTCTCCACTGGTCTCAGTGATTGCAAAGAGATTTATGCATAGTGATGGTCATAGCAAAAGCCCAAAACAATCAGAGCTTCCAGAAAATCATATGGAGGAACTCATGTTCGTTTTAACTGAGGATGCAAAGATCTATGTAATTGATGGTGGTAGTGGTAAAACGTCCAGTTTAGAGCCCCTGCATTTAAAGAAAGTGTCAACAGCAATTTCTATGTATGTCATAGGCAAGTACATATTTGTAGAGAAATTCAAATTGTTTTTACGTGTAAGTTGCACTCAGTTTTGTGTTGATTTATTGCATTTCAGAAAACAACACCCCATTTTCTGGTATAATAAGTAAGAAGCCACAGTCCAGCAAGGATGATGCAAATAGTAATGAGCCTTCACAGGACATGACCACTAGTGATCAATGTGATACGGCTCCCTTTCTACAAAATGACCCCTCCAGGAAACACTTTGAGGAGTCCTTTGTTCTACTTTGCTGTAAAGATGCAATACGCACTTATGCTACAAAATCTGTGGTTCATGTGAGTTTATTTTTTCATTGCTTCTGATTTCTTGTAGTTCTATGTCCTTGAATGTTCTATATAATTCCATTTGATATTACTAGGGGAACAATAAATCTGTGTGCAAAGTGAAGCTCGACAAACCTTGTTGCTGGACAACTACTTTTATGAAAGATGGGAAAGTTTGTGGGCTACTATTACTCTTTCAGAATGGAGATATCGAGATTAGGTAAGCTTTTTCTTTCGTAAATGTTCCAGCAAGTACCATTTCCCAACTTTAAGGATGTTAGTAAGGCATAATCAGATTGTTCTCCAGTATTTGGCTGCCTTAAATTGTTAAAAATGTTCTCTCCAAGAAAATAATCACATCAACCAATCAATCAACTACACCTCGTTCCTAAACTAGTTTTCTTCAAATGGAGAAAATTTACTCGTGATATTTATGGATGTTATTCATATTTTCTTTGAAAGTATCTTAATTCGTATAGTCATTTTCCTGTACAATTATCACGATTCATACCATATATCACTTCCTTCAATCAGCACATAAACATTGTTGTAAGCTCTTAGTACTGCTCCATTACCAAAATATTTTCTGATGCCCTATACCCCATCTTCTAGCATTAGAGGTGGAGACGAGAATTGCTTGAGACTTGTCACCTACCTTTATATTAACCAAATGTCGGAAAACGATCTAAGAAAAGTTTTTCAAGGTAAGATTTTCCCGTTTTACATCATACTAAATGCACCTTGAATATGCAAGTTTTATGTGCCTTGTACAATTCCTTATTGTCAATAATGAAAGATTGCTTCTTTGCTGCATGTCCTAGATAATATATTACAAAAGAACTGTGTGTTAGAACATTGCTAACATGTATATATCTCCAGATCTTTGCCTGATCTAGAGTTGGTGGAGCAGACCTCCTTAATGTCAGTTTTAAGGTGGAATTTCAAGCTAAATATGGACAGGGCGATGAGTTCCATGGAGAATGGCCATGTTACCTTGGTAAAAAAAGTTGCAGTGCATGCTATTATCCTATTGTTTAGCATTATTCCTTGCTTATTAAAATTTCATCCTATTCTTGCATGGCCTCTTAACATCTTTGTCATAACAAATATCAGGCAAATGGTTCTGAACTGGCTTTCGTGTCCCTATTAGCTAGTGAAAATGATTTCAGGTATATGATCAACCAGTGCTACTTTCCATCAAGTGAATAGCTTACTCATGAGCTGCATAGATTGTTCAAAATTACTGATTCAGCAATGTGTTTTCCAGAATTCCAGAATCTTTGCCGTTTCTTCATGATGAAGTGCTCGCAGCTGCAGCAGATGCTGCCATCAAATTCTCCACTCAGAAGAAGAAACAGGTCTGGTTGATGAAGATGTTTCCTTGTGGTCTATATTTTGCAGTGGCTGAATTCTTATCAATGTTGCTGCAGGGTAGTGGGCCAAACATTATTGGTACTCTCGTTAAAGGATTTAAAGTGGGAAAAACGAACCATAATATGGATCTCAGTGAGATGTCTAAGTCAAACTTTAGTCATCTGGAAGGTATCTTTATGAAGAACCCACTCAACCCAGAACCGTCCCCAATTATCACTAAGGAAGTTCAAGGAGCAGTGGAGCTCGATATAGGTTATCCCTACATACCTTGCTTCTTCAAGAGTGACACTTTTCTGTCCCTATATATTGGTCTATACAACATTTCTGTAGTTGAGGTGCCCCTAACTGAAGATTTACTTCTGACGCAGATGATATTGAAATTGATGACCCTGTCCCTGTGGCTCCTACTTCATCTCATAGCACACAAAATAGTAAAAGAGGTAACTTGCATCAAATCAGTCATCTGCAGTTTCAGAATTCATAATAACAAATATTTTCCTTGTACATTGCAGGAACTGAACGAGGGAAGTTGCTTGATTCTGAGGGTGACGATGTCAAGCCCAGACTTAGGACACGTGAAGAAATCATAGCAAAATATAGAAAAGCGGGGGTAATAATATTTGTCGGTGTTGGAACTTTTTCAGACCCCACTGTGTCTAATAAATGTTCTCATTGTTTATTCAATCATTATATCTTCCAGGATGCATCATCAGCGGCTGGAGAAGCTAGAAACAAGCTTCTAGAACGCCAAGAGAAACTTGAGGTATTTAAAATGGTGAAGATACACATATGTAACACAAAATATTGAGCATGATAATACCGGTGCACGAAGTATCCCACATTCATAGAGGGTCCGGAGAAGGGCCACACCCCAAGGGGTGTGATGTAGACAGGGTATCTACTCTGATGCAAGCATCAATGGTTGATTCCACGGCTCGAATCCGTGACATATAGGTCACACAGAGACAATTCTACCGTTGCTCCAAGGTTCCCCTTCTTTGAGCATGATAATACATGAAATAAATTCTTGCTTGTAACCAAAATTAGTTGTGAGAGTATATTAAGCTAAGACCACTCATGGTTTAAAGATTAAAGAAAGTGGGGGATAGAACCTCTAAGTTGCATATTTTCTGGAAGATAATATGCTCATTCTTGTGTTTGTGTTGCAACTTGGTCCCTGACCGTTGTCTGGTTCTGCACTGTGCTCCTCCTTGAAATTTGTTCAACTTCTCATTATACTGTATAAACAGTTTTCTTGTGCAAACCTTGCTTATTCTGGTTTATGATGACATATAACTTTATATGGTTTTGCAGAGAATTAGCCAAAGAACTGACGAACTACGCAGTGGGGCTGAAGACTTTGCATCATTGGCAAATGAGCTTGTCAAGGTAATGGAAAATCGCAATCGCAAATGGTGGCAAATATGAAGATAGGCCTTTTCCTTGCTATTAATCATCCTTCACTGGGCAACGGAAGATTCATCATTTTACACCTAAGAAAGTGTCAGTGTGGACATATAACCTGTATAGATCGGCCTGCCTTTGAGAACTTTGGGTTAAAGCAACTAAACGAGAGAGTAGCTTAGGTTATTTGTTATTCTTGACTGAATAACCTAGCATTTTTTCTTCATTTATAGTCTGTTTGTTTGCCTGCAAAGGAAAATTATGTATGTAACGGATGTCATTGATGTTGTTTGTGAAGTGTGTATACAGAAAATACAATGACGGCCAAGAATTATAATGTGCAACGTGTATTAGATCTTGGAGTTTCTGTGTAATCGGAAATCGATGAAACATGTTTTTCTTCCAACAATAAAAGCACGTATATGATTTACTATTTATATTGGATTGAAGCATCTTCAAAGCTCGTTTTATATGGGTCACTAATAGAACTGTTGGTTCTTTAGAATCTAACATCGAACCACCTCTGACGTTGCCCAGTCTAGTTTCAGATCAACAGTTACTATAACTGAGAGCAGATATTCATATATGGCCGAAGTGCTTTTTCAGTTTGTTATTTGGTTCTTACTCATGGGCTTAGTAGCAGACGGTTAAGGAAAAAAAGTTTATTCCTCCTGGCACAGGCACGTACAGATTTACCATTAACTAGCAATCTCACACTTGCAAAGATGAGATGAAAGGTTAAGTCTCTAATCCACAATGTCTAATGACAATTAAGCATATTATCCATTCAAGCTTCTACTAAATACTGTTGGATTTGCGGGAGAAAGTGTTTATACAATATACAAGTCAAATGTCACAAAGATTTGTGGGAGGAAAAACCTTCAAGAGATTGATCAATACCAGATCCAGTCCCTAGAGTTGAAAGTTTCTTTGCAAAAAGTTTTACTATCTAACCGCGAATCAACAATTTCTAAAGAAGATGCTGTTGGACCTGTATGTCTATTACAATGGAAGACCACAAGGTAAAGAACTCTAAGGTAATGTGGAACAAAGTGAAATCTCCACTTCTACGACCAGGAAGATGCACCAAGTCCATCCACTACCCTTGGGTTAGCAATCCTTCTGCCAACTAGATCTTTCAGCTCAATTTCGCCAGGAAACCTATTCTCTTTCAGTTTAGAGAATACCTGTCATATAAATTGAAATTGAACAGTGAGAGGTGACACAAGAATTTACAGCAAGCTACTTGCTAATTTTTGCTATGAACTGAAAAAGGAAATTCAGTACACAGTAAGTGTTGCTGAGAAGGAACGCAAAAGGCAATTACCCTCCGGCTCGCTTGATAAAAATAAAATATCTCAAGGGGTAAGTTTCAGCTGCATCTGAAATTGTCTTAAGTGGAAATAGCTTTCTTATCATTTAATGAGGCATCTTGCATTTCATAAAAATTGCGGGCAAATACTTCTTACATAAGGGCCATTCTATCCAACTTTCAGGCATTATGATGCGTTTCAAGAGTGGATGATTATCATAAGAAATTCCAACATATCATAAGATTCTCGTTCTTGAAAATACACATTTTTCCAAAAATTGATGTTATCTATGAAGCTACAAAAGCCCAAGTATAGGTGTTCGAAGAAGCTATTCGCCTAAGGATGATGTGTACGACTATTGTATATTTTAATAATCCTTCTGTCCCATGTTATATGATACACTTTCCTTTTTAGTCCGTCCCAAAAAGATGACACATTTCTATATTCAGAAACAATTTAAGTTTAAACTTTCCATCTTACTCTTTAATAATTTGATCTACAACCACACAAATGTCGATAACTTGTTTTGGACCACGAATTTCAAAAAGCTTCCGTTCTTTCTTAAACGCCATGCCTAGTCAAGAACCTCCACATAAACTGGGACGGACGAAGTAATAATAATCCCACCCAATGGAACACTTTAGTAACAAGACTAACGGGTTGTTTGATGTTATAAAAAAACGGTTGGCAAAGGCAGCCAAATGCCTTTTTATCTTATCATAGGTAGAGCAGTCATGCATGGCATTGCCTCTTAATCAATGTTTCTGTGCTTTTCGGATTTTTAAGTCTAATCAAGCAGTTTTTTCAAATTGCACAACATCCTACTAAGAGAATGCGTTTTTATGCTATTAACTGACACACAGCTGACTCCATACCTCAGGTTATGCAACAGACAAATGTAAATGGACCCGACATTGACTCACATTCTCAAGCCTTATAAATTTGACATATTCTAGGCAGTCAATTAAAAAACTTCATATCACATGCTATAGGGGCTACAGAGATTTCTGTGAACCTTTGATACTTCAAAAGTTAGGATACACTTAAAATCCTTTCATATAATGGTACCGCCCGAAGATGATTCTCACCAAATTTAGTAGAAACATTTTATATCATTGAAAAGGGAGTATAACATGCCAACGGCATCCTTATTCCGAAAATGAACCATAATTTGTCTTAGGCAATTTTCTCTCTGTGAGAGGTGAAAGAGAAGGAGAATGAGAGCTGTGCAAAGAGTTAAGGTCAAAGTGAAGTTCTATTTCATTTTCTTTTCTGAAAAGAGCAAAGAAATTAACATAGTAAAGATGGACATCTATTTAGTCTCTAGTAAAAATGGTTTCCAGAATTTTCTTTTCTCCTAGATCAGATAGTTTTAGGCTTTTATCCACAAAAAAAGCACAAAAATAGTAATCATCTCCCAATGTTTTTAAGCTCAAGGAAAAAGGTAAACAAATAAGATAAGCATCGACAGATAGAGAAAGTACGTACCAGTTCACCATTACAATACACTTCAAAAGCACCAGAGCTTTGCAGCATGGACTGAAAGAAATTTCCCAGGAGCCAAGTGGTTGCCATAGTTCCGAATCTGTTAGCACGCAAGTGATAGAACCATGGAGGTGGTACAGCAAATCCCAACCTAGGAAATATTTGTTCGCCACCCATTACAAGGCCAATGACGCCAAATTGAAAAACGGGTACTACTTTGCTCAACAAACGTTTTGGAAGTGGAGGAGGATAGTTAGCAAGGACGACATGGACACCAGGAAACTGATTTTCCAACATGTTTTTCATTGTCACAGCTGTCCCTCTGGAAAGAAAGATGAAACTTAAATGCAGTTTGTTATGGTAAGAGTGCCAAGGGAAAACAGTTGTACAGCAAACATAATAGATACAACAAGAACTAGATGACCAATTGAATGAAGTAATGAAAGGTAAATACAAATTCCTTTTCGACATTATGACGCTGCCATTATCTTCTCTTACGCACACAAAGGACCGCATCCATGACTAAAATTGTTTACGCACCAAACTTATCAACCCGACCACGTCAGAGGCGGATCCAGGATTTGAACTTTATGGGTTCAAGTTCGGGAAGTCTGGAATCAATTGTTTGTACTTATTTGATGAATTTTGTTACATATATACAGGGTCTGTACCAAAGCTACCGGGTTCGGATAAACACATAATCTGACTCTACATCTGCCCCTGCTTCTATGGATTCTGTATATTGGCATATATGGGAAAGGCTTTTGCATCTTAATGGCATTCAACAGACGGAACAAGGAAGGTGTACAAGGTCCTCTCTACAAATCAAACAACAAGGTTATGGCCTTATAAGAGGCCTATACAGTAAATTCTCCTTTAGTTTTGGGAACTCTTTTCCATCCTGCAACTAAGACTATTCCACCACTTAACTTAGAATGAAATAAGCACACAATCAAACGAGCTCAAACCATGTCGGAAAGCCAAGAGATTATGCTCCTCAATAACTCAATATCCTTGACAGTATCATCTCTTTTTCTTGAGGATATAGAGGATTTATACCACAAGTGGTAGGAGCCCGAAATTTGTACAAGGGGATTCATAAAAATGAGTATTAAAGTGTCACACCTAAGATTTGAACTTGTGAGCTAAGGCAATTTTTGAAACCCCTTTACTCCTGTGTCAAGAGGATTCACAGTTCATATATAACCAAAAAAAATTGTTTTTTACCCTATTTACTCGTTGCGATTTTCCGAGGAAGGGGGATTCACCTTGTCTCCCTTTAGCTCCGCCACTATATACAACCGACCCAAGCTAGTTTGGGACTGAAGCCTAGTTGATTGACTGACTGATAACCTATTATCTTGACTTTCCCACTTTAAACAACTTGTCCATCACATAAGCTAACATGCCATTTCAATTGCTAATTTATGAGAGAGCATTTTTGGAAATTGGAAGAAAAATTCCAAACATTGCCAAGAATATACTAAACTAATATACTTTGTCCAAAAATTTCGATAAATCAAGCAACCCCATATGATGCTATAAAAACAGCATTAGAAACAAAACCTGAAAGAACATGAAGAACAGAAATCAATGCTGACGGTGTTACCAATACCAACTGCACCAATACCAGCAGTTTTCTGCAAAGTCAAACACAAACAAAAAAAGAATTAAAAATTAAAACTAAAGATACCATTTTTGTTAAAAAGAAAGAGAAAGAAAAGAGAACATTTTTGAGGTACCTGAGTAGGGAAATCAAGAGTCTGAGGTGGTTGTTGTTGGATAACTGACGGCAGTTGATGGTGGTGGTGGTGATCGGAAGAGGGTTTTTGAGGGGGCGGAGTAAAAAGATTGAAAAGATCGGAGATGAATAGGAAAAGGGGTAATCCCACCAGAAGAAGCTGAGTTCGATCCATTGTTTGTGTGTGTGGGTGTGAGAGAGAGAGAGAGGAGGGGAAGAAAGAGGAGTGGGGTTTTCTCAAGGAAAAGAAAATGTTTTTAAAAAAAAATGTAAAGTCCTTTTTTGGGTGAGAAATTAGATCTTGAATTACTTCTTTCTGTTTTGGTCGTTGTAAAAATTGGTGACATTGATGCTGTTTAAATTGACGATGTTGTTTTAACTATATTTTAAGTATTTAAAATGAATAATAATATTTAAGTATTAAATTAAAGTAAATACTAGTATAGTCACACATTTTTATAACAATATCTTAATATAACAGTTATTCACTATAAAAGTCAAATTTACTCGGAACCAATCTTTTATGTTATGTTATATTATATAACAACTCTTCAAACAAACACGGTTATTATAGAAATGTTTGACTGTATGACTTTTATGAGATTTTTACCTATATATACTATATTAGAAATTTATTTACCCTCACTGTTTAGATTTTAACTTAATTACAAATTAATATATAATTTACCAGTTAAATATAAATAAGTTTAAATAAATATTCTTGATTGTAGCCTTTTAATATGAAAGTCAAATTCCATAGATGTATCGCTTCTACATATCTCTCCCACTCTCTCTTTCTATTTTCTATTTTCTTTTTTCTTTTTTCTGCCCAACTTCTTCATTCTTTGTATTTCTATAATTTTCTCCCCTTTTCTCATCTTCTTTTTCTTTTTTCCCAGAGAATTCAATAATAGATTTGGTGTCGATGCTTGTCACCATCGAATCAGTTGTTGTTTGTTGCCCCGCCAGCTATTGAAAGCCATCACAAGCTTCGAAACTTTGGTTTTGAATTCGAATTTTTTAAAATTACTATTTATTTTGATTGGGTATTGTTGCAAACGATTAAGGATATTCTTTGATGTTTATATCTCAATTTTAAGGGTGTTTGGTAAAAATTAGAGTTGATTTTGGATGAATTTTCAGATTGAAACTCGAAGACGAAGATGTATTAAAGTTGTATTATAATTGTATGTAAATTGTATTTAAGTTGTGTTATGGTGTAGTTATATTTTTTTATTTGAATATTGTATGAAAGTTGAAAATAGTTGTATAATGTATGAATCATTGTGAAATTTGTATTTAAGTTATAAATACTTTCTTTTTACATAAAATTGTTGATGTGTATCAAAATTATATTAAGAGATGAAGTTTTGATTGGAATTTCATAGAAGAAGAAGAACACACCACATACAAAATATATACAAATCATATATAAAATATATACAAAGACATATTTGTATAAATTTATATGAAAATTGTATATAAGTTGTATGATGTTATGATTGTTTTTGACTGGGTAAAAATGATGTATGGAAATTGTAGATAAGTTATAAATAAGTTGTATAATATATAATTAATTATATAAAAAATATTTTTAATTTATATGTTGTTGTAAATGTATCAAATTTGAATATTCCGGCATTAAACTCGTTTGGTTTAGGTACTGTCTATTGGCAGTGTCTCTATTGCTTTTGTTGGTGCTACTTTCTGGTTCAAGCTATTAAAATAGTTTATAGGATTTGGTTCTCAATTAAGTCTTGAACGATTTTACGTTACTGTGGTTCGGCATTAGTGGAATTGCTATACTACAGTTAAGGCACTATTGGAAAGAGTAGAGGAGAAAAAAAAAGGAAAAGGTATAATTGTATCCCATAATTTAATACACTAATAATGGATTATATATGGAGAGAGGCGGCAAAGAATAGGGAAAGAGGAGAGAAGAGAAGAGAAAAAGGAAAAATAGTGTAACTGAATAATTTAAGGCACTAATAATGAACTGTAAGCAATTCTTGTTTAAGACATGTAATATACAAAATTAAGATAATTATAAATAAGCTTCAAATGTTATATAGAAACAAAAAAATCCCAACTTTTATCCAAAAGTAATTAAAATATTGCATGTCCAAACACGTCCGGAAAATGCCAAGGTTATCACTTATCAAAATAGCAGACCACAAGTCTATAAGGTGTTGCCTAAACACTAGGTTTTGCTCACTTTTTCTCCTCCTTTAGGGGTGCTTTTTCTTGGAAGGATTACGGCCCTTGTCACTTGGCCTAACAGCCCAACCGAAAATGACCCAAATTTGAAGTTCTTACCCGGTTTAGCCCATATTATACATAACTTGAAAGAAACTTTTCATCCTTTAGCCCATTATTAAAGACACACTTCTAGGGTTTTTATTATTTTCTTCTTTCTTCACTCCCAACACACCAAATTCTCTCCCCACCACCTCTCGTTTCTTTCTTTCTAGCCCACACAGATCCCCTCATCCTCTCTTAACCTAGCCTTTGCTATTCCCCCTCCCCTACTCCCTACACAGTTCTACCATCAATGGCTCGAAGAAGGCTCAGGCTCCTCCTCCGTCAACCAAGCCCGCCACGTCTGATGGTGGCAAGCAGAAGAATATTGAAGATTTTAAAAGAAAAATGAAAATACACACAAATCTGAAAATAAATAGCTCTCAAACTTGATTTGCACCAAAAGAATGACCACTAATTTTGGAAATTTTTGAATTTTGAAATTCTAGTCATCATTCTTATGATCTTGAAGTCTCGAATCTGAAATTGGGTGTATCTGTCTGGGTGTTGAATTCCGAATCGTTGGCGCATGGATCATCCAATACCTTCTACTACAACTCGAAGCATGGATAAAAAATCATAACTATGTAGCAGTTTGTATCAACATTGTATAATAGTGTATAATTGTATATATGGATATACAAGCACCTCTTATACACTATTATACATGTTTATATAAGTTGATACATTATTTGCAGTAAGTGTAGTGTTGGACATATTATGTTTTTTAGTGAAAATATTGTATAGGTGGTGTTTATATACACTTATATAGTATTGTATAATTATGTATAATTGCGTACAAATGTGTATATTTGTATATAATGTTGTATAATTATATATTTTTTCAGTTTATAAGGATGTATATACATTGTCAGTATATAAGAAGCCTTTATGGAAGTTTCACACTTCCTTATCTTCTTCTTTTTCGTGTATGTGATGTATGAAAAAGATCTTGTACACGTTGGAGGGATTCTACAATTCATTTACCAAGTTTTAATTTTTCTTTTTATCCCGTTGGATTGCTTCAGCAATTGTACATAAAAGTGTTTGAATTTCTTGCCTTCAGGTAATATGTATTGTTCAGGATTTTTGAGTTGCGTTGTGGCGGATTTGCATTTTTTTATCAAATGCGTAATAATCAAAGGAAAACAAGAGAATGAAAATAACTGGTTGTATAAAGAGGGAACAATAACCGTAGTAGATTGTGTGAAATAAGCTGTTTTTCGAAAATTAGCCTATTATTTTTGGGCTATAGATTTGCAAAGTGGTATCTAAGGCTGTTATGTTGCAATGCAGGTGTGTGAGTTGTACTTAAGTGAAATTATCCCCTTTTTCTTTTGGCAATTAAAGAACTTTTCATTAATTACCAAGTGTAATTGTACAAACCAAAGCAACTAACCGTTTTGCTTTCATGAAATACTAAGGGCATGTTTGGCTATAATTTTTTAATTTATTTTCAGAATTAGTGTTTGGCCATAAAAA
The DNA here is from genome assembly GCF_000715075.1 of Nicotiana tabacum. Lineage (NCBI taxonomy): Eukaryota > Viridiplantae > Streptophyta > Magnoliopsida > Solanales > Solanaceae > Nicotiana > Nicotiana tabacum. Next base: position 28,635,833 of record NC_134081.1, on the reverse strand, counting down.
TTTCAAATTTTATTTAAATTTTTGGAATTTGAAAAACTGTAAAAAGTTATTTTTCAAAATTTTCACTTCAAATCACTCACAAATACTTTTTTCAAAATTATATTCATGTCCCAATATAATTTTAATTTTCAAATACCTTTTGCATTTGAAAAAAAAAACTCACTTTTTTCGGTGTTTCACAATTCTTATGTCCAAACGCGCACTAAAAAATCTATCTTCCCAATAAAGTGCCATATTCTCTCCTTGTTGGAGTTAAGTAAGTTGGCCCAATATGATGCTAATAAGCCCACCTGATGTATTTATTTGTATCAGCCCACTTGTAATAGTGAGGCCTATTTTTCTTTTGTATTAGTAGGATTAGTCCGGTTCTGTATATACAAACGATTCTTGGATCCTTCTAGACAGAGAAAGAACATTTCCTTATTTTGGCACAGTTAAAATAAAAATCTCTCTTTCTCCTTCATTTTCTACTCTCTCTCGATACTCTTCAAGCCCTAGCATAAAATCTCAATCAATCCATGGAAATCAATGCTTTCACATGGTTTCAGAGCAGAGATTTCGTTCCTGCTCCTCACTAACTTCCTCCCGATGTTACCCCGCCAATTTTCATTCGAAAATTCGTACTCGTTGAGAAGTTTGGGGTTTTCTAATTTTGCTAAGTTTTCTTCTATAATCGTTACTTCGACGGCTTTATTCTATCGGAGTTTCATCGGATTGACGCGGAGATCAGCCGGTTGCTTCAATGTTTTCTCTATCCGACAGTTAGGGTTTGCTTCGTTCATGTTCGAGGCTGTTACCGTCTTTCGGTCACAAAGACGGCGGGTATTCTCGTTATCTAGCTCATTTTTGTTGCTGTTGTTAGATATTTAGTGTTTGTAGAGTCAAACAATTAGGGTTTGTTGTTGGATATTTGGTGTTGCATGTGTTGTGGTTGCTTCTTATATGATTTTTCGACTGACTATTTGAACTCAAAATGGTGAATGTCGTTGATGAGTCTACATCTGCTAATTCCTCTGTTAGTTTCATCCCTAACCCTTCGAGTCCACTTTTTCTCCTGTCTTCTGATGTTCTGGGAGTTTCTCTGGTCAGTACTCCTTTTTCTGGAACTGGATTTGGGGGATGGAGATGAAATATGATTGTTTCTCTCTCTGCTAGGAATAAGATAGGTTTCATTGATGGAACAATTATTAAACCTTCTGAAAATTTCCCTCAATTTAGGCAATGGGATATGTGTAATAACATGGTCATCTCTTGGCTGACCAACTTCCTTACACCAGACATAGCTGAGAGTGTTCAGTATTCTGACACTACCCAAAGCATTTGGACTCAACTTAACAAAATGTATAGTACTGTTAATGGAACCAAGGTTTTTGAGATAAAATAAGAGTTAGCATCCACCAGTCAGGGGTATTTAGACATAGAATCTTACTTCAATAAACTAAAGAAATTGTGGGATGAATTGGGTTTCATGCGTGCCTCTCGTGGTAGCTCTTGCACGTGTGCTGCTAAATCTAAGCTTCAAATGGAGGATGATGAGAACAAGTTGCATCAGTTCCTCATGGGCTTAATGAGACTTATGTTGGAGTTAGGAGTAATCTGCTCATGATGCAACCTCCTCCATCTCTAGACACTGTCTCCAATGTGAGCACCTAATGTTTGACCATATTTGGATTTTTACTCACTTTTTAGTATTTAAATAGTTTTAAGTTTAATCTTAATATTTTAGTTTTATTTCACCCTTTTATAAGTTTATTTTAGATAAATGAAAATCAACAAAAAAGTTTCACAATGATAGAGTATACAATTTTGTTCTAATTGGCAAAAGAAAAGAAAACACACAAAAAAATGTTTTCCTCTTATTTTTAGTATGTTAGTAATTTTGGAATTGCTTTTTAATAGTTCCTAGACTGGAAGTAGCTAGTTAATATTTAATTTTGCTGTCTCAATTTTGTAGGAATAATATTTTAAAATTTTATTTTTTTTGTTATCCTTTACAAGAAAATCAAAAAGAAAGAATAAAGAATCAATCAATTGTGCCAACTCTTTTGTTTTCTTGTTGAGTTTTTGTTTTTTAGTCAAGATTTCTCCCTATCCCAAAGTAACTAACTCATAAGGCATATTCTCTCCCCCTCACATGATTTTTCTCACAGAGTAATCACATGCACCTTATTTTGGATCTTTTATCTATTCACACATTTTTCATGATCTGAATTTCTTTCTCTCCAAGACTTTGCCCACACACATTATATATACAGACCTAAAGCTAACCATAGGAAAAAAAAAAGGAAAAAACTGGGGGAGGCAAAAACCAAAAGAAAGGGAACGAAAGAAGTCTGGGAGGGGATTAGATAGAAAAATGGAGGGGACGTGAGAAAATCGATAGCGGCGCAGCATAAGCAAGCTTTCCATCCCCTTCTCTGATTTTGCAACTAAATTCATATCCAAACCGCAACCTTTCATCCTCACCAATCATTAACCACGTTTCCCCCTTCTCAATCCAATTTCTCCATGAGGCTCTAGTTCAAAAAGAAATAAATCATCTCTCTTTTATTTTCCATACGAAACAGAGGTTCTATTTCTGTGGTCTGATTTTTGAAGGATTGCGAGCTTCGAGGTCGCCGATCGAGGTCTTCGATCGCAGGTTCATCTGCTCGTTTAAGGATTTGTTCGGTGTTTTTTCATTAATACAGTCTTTTAAAGAGTGTGCAACAGTAAAGGTGCACTTTTCAAGCCTTCATCTTATTTCATCTCATTATTCTAGTTTGGTGAAGGATTTTGATTGATTTGGTATTTTGTTATGTTGGTTTTTTTGCATTTGCTGTCTTAGTTTCATTATTTGGTTAAATGTCTTAATTCGTGACAGTGAATATGATGAATTGATATTTCAATGCAACTTTGACTTATATCACTAAAAGCTTCGTGACTTATCCGGTAAATGAAATGGCGAAGGAAACGACTTGAGTTGAAATTGATTTAGGTATTTGGTGCGCCGCAGGGATATATTATGCTGTTAATTTTAGTTTAGCCTTCATGTCTAGTTGGTACTTAAGTCACTATTATCTTGAACTTGCTTGATAATTTTTTTTTATTGTATAACTTGAGCAACTGTGTTGGTTAATTAGGGAAAGAATTTGGGTTTAAGTTGGTTTTAAATATAAATGGTTTGTTGTGGCAATCTTGCCTGAAATTAGAAGCACACAGTGAGTTAGGCTCAGGTTGATAAAATTGGAAAAGGGTTTGGTCGAGGAAGTTTATTTGAAGTTAGAAAAGAAATTAGGCTTGAGAGCATTTCCTATTATTTTGCTTATGTTTTTTTGTCTAATTGTGTCGTTAGAATGTATGTTTTACTTAAAATTACACTTTTCCAACAATGTCATATCCATAATTCATGACCTCACAATAATCTCAAGCTTAGGTAATTAAATAACTTATAAACCATCGCTAGTTGCTTTAGGCGCGATTAATAATAAATCATCGTGGCTGTGGTACGGTTCCTGTGGCATGGTCACGATACGTAAATTCCAATTCGGGTGTGCATTTCATGTGATCCGATCATAACTTCAAATAATAATAAAATAAACATGTTGTAAACCGGATGCATTTCATGTGACGCAATTCGTAATGTGTTCAAAAACAACGAGTGTGCGACATCACAACTTGTTCAAATAGATTCCATAAATAATTAAAAGTGGTTTAAAAGGTTAAAAATGCACAATAGGTTTTAAACATGTAATAAATCAGATAATTAGGTCAATTATTAATTGTTGTGCGGCTGTGCTAAAACTACGAAACTCGGGAGGGCCTCACACCTTCTCCCGGGTTAACAGAATTCCTTACCCGGTCTTCTGGTTTCGCAGACTTTAAAACAGAGTAAACATTTCCTCGATTTGGGATTTAAAATAAACTGGTGACTTGGGATACCATAAATTATTCCAAGTGGTGACTCTGATTGAATAAATAAACTCATTTCGAATAATGTCACTTTAATTGGAAAAACTCTCCATCCCCTCGGGAAAAAAGATGTGTGACAGCTCTGGCGACTCTGCTGGGGAATGGACCCAGAATCTCTGGTTCAAGGTTCAGAATTCGAGCTTAGAATAACTGTTATATTCGCTTTTCTTTATTATCTGATTCTTTACGTGTTTGAGCCTAATATGCTAAATTCCGTTTTTTACCGCTTTGATATTGCTTGAACTGTATATAAACTGTTACGAAACCCTTCTTCTCTCTGAGTCTTCTAAATCTTCTAGGAAGTGCACGCTGGCGTGACTTCTTTTCTGTTAGTGTCATACCCTAATTTAGAACGAGGATGTGGCGTGGTTACCGGTACGTTGCCCTCCCTCGGCTCGAGTTGTCCGCTCGGGTAAGCCAGGTCTAGAACAATACACCCAGGTTTAAAACTTAGAATAACATAACCTCATGCCGGATACCTAGTAGGTACTCTTGTTTGCATCACATGCATTTGACTTTGGGGACTCAACACAGGGGTTGGGTCCTTCTAGGACAGGTGTACCCCAAATTAAAAGACCATCCTGATGCATCTTGCGTGCTACTTGTGTATTTGTTTGTTCAGCTTGCATGTTGACTGGCTTCTAGAATAGGAAAAGAAAATAAAAAAAATAGGAGAGCAAATTGACCCGGTTCCTGAAAATACCGGTATTTGAAAAAAAAAAGATCCTGAAACTCTGCCAAATTTTTAAAAGGTTTTCGCAAATGAGTCCAATTTTTCAAAAATGACATTTTCCCCGGTCCTGAAAAACTAAAACTACACGGGTCTGATTCTCACTGGATGTGAGATACGTAGGCAAACCTCATCGGTTTTGGCCCACAATTTAAAAAACAAGATCCAAAAATATTTTTCTTTACTTCCTTCTTTAGAAATTCTTTCTTTTAGATCCCGATTTTTAAAAAAAATACAAAAATATCTTCCTTTTAATATTTTCTCAAAATCCAAAAATATTTTTATTTTTCTTTCGGAAATTGAAAAGAAAATTCAAGATTCAAATTTTTTTTCTCTTTAGAAGTGTTTCTTTCATAAATTCAAAATAAAAGTCCAAAAATCCAAAGAGTATTTCCTTTCCTCTTTAGAAGTTTTTCTTTCGAAATTTCAGAAAATAATAAAGTCAAAATTCAAAAATAATATATATATTTTCTTTCTTCTTAGAAATATTTCTTTTCAAAAATTATCAAAAAGCAAACAAACAAATCAAATTCCAAAAATAATTTCTTTCTTCTTTATAAGTCTTTCTTTTGGAAATTAAAAAAAAAAAATTAAAATCCAAAAAGAGTTAGTTTATTTACCTTATTTCTGATCCTCCCGAACTACACAAGATCCGATTCATGTTCCCACATGATACGTAGGCAACCTACATCAGGTTCTATCGAATGAAAAAAGAAAGAAAAAAAAGAAAGGAAAGAAACAAAAAAAAAAAAAGAAAAGAGAGAAAAGGAAAAAAGAAAGAGAATGTTTATTCTAACATGCTTGTTGTTTTGAAATTAAAACTAGTTAAAGGTGGTCGGTTTTTTGGTTTGCAATGGCGAGTCTAGGATCCTTCGGAAATAAAAGCATCTTCTAAACCAATGGAACAAACACAATTGTTGTTGATCCAAGGTCACGGAAACGCAAATAGGCAAGTTGGCGGTGAAAAATAGAACAAATGGAGACAAATGTGGGGTTTACTTTACCAGATTTGAGCAATAGGACATGGCCTGCTCGAGATGATTGTAAAAATTTGAGTGTTGAATCCAAAGCAATCAAAACGGTTAAATGCTATAGTAATGCTGATGTGCGAATGTGTGGTTAAGATGTCGCTTAGCAACTGGAAAGTCACTCCTCTTTTAGCCATGGTAGCTTATTTTGTCTTCTTTTCTTCTTCTTTTTGTATTATCGGACCCTGCTATCCTTTATTCAATAAAAAACAGTCAGTCATTTTGTGTCCATTTTTTTGCATAGTTCTTTTTATGTTAGTTCTAGTGACAGGACATGCATGCAGAATTTTTGGTCAGATCTTTGAAAACTGATTTAGTCTTGAATTGGATAACTGAGAAAGAGACTTTTGAAGATGAACAGAGACATGAAACATTTGAAAAATAAGCATGAACCAAGTTTACATGGAACAAAAGCAGTCATGCTCGTAATAGTTAAGGATCTCTACCTTTTGAATTATTGAGGAGATCAGGCTTAAGGGCAATCAGATGGGTTGAAGTTTGTTTAGCACTAAGAGATAGAAAGTATTTTTCAAAAGAAGATGTATCCCAGTCAGTTTGATATGGATTATTTTATTGGCAAAATGCATCTTCTACATCAAGACAAAATCGAAGAAAAGTCACCCAAATTGACAAGGGTCATTCACTGCGAGGAAAGTATTGCTCATACAACTTTACACTGAAAAAGACCAGAAAGCAACATGTCCATTAATGTCGTGATTGTGAAGGGCTAACATGATTGACATTCTCGAGGTTGGAAGGCCCTTTTTCTGCTATCCAAACACTTTATACCCTTCATTACCCCTTTCGAGCCTGTGTTATTTTCTTTGACCACCCCCTTTTGGAATCAAGTTTAGAGTCAAAAGTCTTAAAAAAAAAAAAACAAAAAAAAAGAGAAAAAATAAAAAAAAAGTCCATGTCCTAAGAGTACAAATTGGGGCGACTCTTAGAAAGTTCAAGTGAAAAAAAAAGAATAAGAAAAGAACAGTCAATGTCCATGCCCCCAGAAAATAAAAGCTGGGGCAACTTGTTTTAAAAAAAAAAGAAAAAAAAAGAGAAGAAATAAGGAAAAAAAGAAAGAAAGATGAAAATAATAATAATATTAGGTCAGATGTTTGAACTACGTTAGACCTGATTCCTTTAAAAAGGATACGTATGAAGCCTTACACGGTTCGGTCCAACCAAATAAGAATTCAAAAAAAAAAAATCCAAAAATCCCCAGTATGAGAAACTGGGACAAAGATTTCATTCCACTTTTGAAAGAGTTGATTCCAAGAGTTGTAAATCTACAACCCTTTCATTTTGAGTGTACTTTGAGCCTTATGTCGTCCTTTCTTTCCAACCTTATCCAAAAACCTTCCGAATAAAGACCTCCCAATATGCCTTCAAGAATGCCAAGAGAAGCATGCAATGGGCAACAGTTGTCACGTAACATAGAACACTGTCAGTTGCTCACATTAGAAAGCAAAAGAAAAAAATAAGAGTCTTACTAGTGAAAACCCTCACGGGGACTGTAAGACGACGGTGAGCTGAGATGAATAAATGAGAGAGACTTGGTGGTGAAAACCCCTCGGGGCACCATTAGTCGATAGTGAGTCGTGAAACTGATGCAAAGGATTGGCACGAACAAGCCCGACTTCAAAGTCATAAGAATGGTAAAAGGGAAGATTTGGTTAGTTTGATAGGCCAGACCGTTAAGTCCAAAATGCATGTCATGATCATTAAGGCTAGTTACCGCAAAATAAAAAGAAAAAAAAGAAAAAGTGAAAAAAAATCTTCCTTTTGTCCTTTCGTCAGGGGCATTTGTTGTTAATACTTGTTTATTTGCATCATTGTGTCCTTCACTCTGAGTCAGTTCTTGTCAAAACAAGCAAACCTCAAGGTTAATCAGAGATTCTCTGTAGTACCGAACATTGACTATGAAGTATGCACATCATACAAAAGGCTCTTACCAGTTGTGATTCTCTCTGACAGACAAATTGCTCCAAAAGCAAAGCCATTCAAGATATCAGAAAAGGTTATCCAAGAAAAGAAATCTCTTTTTTGAGATAAGGCTGACTGAGCCACAAATACAAATGGTACTTGGTGTGAAACAATCAGGGTTGATGAAGAGCAAAAAGTCTATTGAAACTGACTCGAGTTGATTGAGCAAAAGCCAAGCTGCCCAAGACTCAAGGCCACAAACCGACAATCACTTTTAAAACTGACAAAATTTTCTTTGTTTTAAACAGGAACAAAGCAGTGCAAGGAAGTTGATTCAAAAACAAAAAGAAAGAGAAGAAAAGAAAGAAAAAGAAAAGAAGAAGAGAAAAGCCGACAAAGGGAAGTTTCTCAAATCTTTGCTTTTATTTGTCTTGCTAGTGTGCATAAAATATTGCCATTGCTCTTCACATTTTTCCTCCTAGGATAAAAAGTCCTAGTCTGATGAATTTTTCACCTAAGATAGAAAACCTAGTCTGATGAATTTTCTCCTAGGATCAAAATCTTAGTCTGATGAATCTTTCTCCTAAGATAAGAAAACCTAGTCTGATGAATTTTCTCCTAGGATAGAAATCTTAGTTTGATGAATCTTTCTCCTAAGATAACAAAAAAAAGGACCTAGTCTGATGAACTTTCTCCTATGATCAAAATCTTTGTCTGATGAATTATTCTTCTAAGATAAAAAAAACCTAGTCTGATGAATTTTCTTCAGGATCGAAATCTTAGTCTGATGAATCTTTCTCCTAAGATAAGAAGCCCTAGTATGATGAATCTTTCTCCTAGGATCGAAATCTTAGTCTGATGAATCTTTCTCCTAAGATAGAAGACCTAGTCTGATGAACTTTCTCCTAGGATCGAAATCTTAGTCTGATGAATCTTTCTCCTAAGATAACAAAAAAAAAGGGATCTAGTCCGATGCATTTTCTCCTAGGATACAAAGTTTTAGTCTAATGAATTTTCTCCTGGGATCGAAGTCTTAGTCTGATAAATTTTTCTCCTAAGATAAGAAAACCTAGTCTAATGAATTTTATCCTAGGATAATAATATATATAAAAAAAGGGAAGTCTGGATTTTCTTTTTTTAAAAAACAAAGGTCAATTTTTAGTTTTCTTAAGTTATTAATCTTTATATTTCTTGAAATCAGGGGTCCCGCCTGGAGAATAGGGTCAGTTTTTTGTTTAGTCAAGCTTAATTTATAGTTTTTCGCAAGCTCAATCTCAAATCTAGGAGACGCACTTCCTAGTCTGGGTCTTTCAGGATATACTTTTAGGAGACACACTTCCTAATTTGGTTCATTCAAGTTTCACCCCTAGGAGATGCATTTCCTAGTCTGGGTCATTTAGGTTTTTTAGTAGACGTATTTGCTAGTCGAAATTTTCTTGGTTTTACTCACAAGAGACGTACATCCTAGTCGGGTCTTCAATTTTACTCTCACAATTACATCCTTCATCAATAGCATAGGTGATTTATAGTTCTGCTAATAACTCACAAATCTTCCTAGTGTAAACTAAGGCAGAAAGAGTTTCTTTTGTCGTTTCCATTTTGTTGTAGTGGCAGGCACCCACCTGAAAAATGAGAGAATTTATTTTAAGTTCAAGTCATTGGCAGGCGCCCACCTGGAGAATGAGAGAATTTATTTCAAGTTCAAGGCATTAGCAGGCGCCCACCTGGAGAATGAGGGAATTCATTTCAGTTTTAAATCGGTAGGCACCCACCTGGAGAATGAGGGAATTTATTTCAAGTTCAAGTCATTGGCAGGCGCCCACTGGAGAATGAGGGAATTCATTTCAGTTTTAAGTCAGCAGGTGCCCACTTGGAGAACGAGGGAATTCATTTTAAGTTTTAAGTCATCAGGCGCCCACCTGGAGAATGAGGGAGTTCATTTCAAGTTTTAAGTCATCAGGCGCCCACCTGGAGAATGAGGGAATTCATTTCAAGTTTTAAGTCATCAGGCGCCCACCTGGAGAGCGAGGGAATTTATTTCAAGTTTTAAGTCATCAGGCGCCCACCTGGAGAACGAGGGAATTTATTTTAAGTTTTAAGTCATCAGGCGCCCGCCTGGAGAACGAGGAAATTTATTTCAAGTTTTAAGTCATCAGGCGCCCACCTGGGGAACGAGAGAATTTATTTCAAGTTTTAAGTCAGCAGGCGCCCACCTAGAGAATGAGGGAATTTATTTCAAGTTTTAAGTTATCAGGCGCCCCACCTGGGAATTTATTTCAAGTTACAAGCCATCATCAGGTACCCACCTGGAGAACGAGGGAAGACATTTCAGAATTCATTTTAGAGTCATTTTAAGTTTCAAGTCAGTAGCAGGCACTCACCTAAAAAATGAGGGAATTCATTTCAAGTTCAAGTCAGAGATAATAGGATCCCTCCTGAAGAATAGGGGCAACCTCCAGTCTTGTTGTCAATTCAAGTTAGAAGTAGAAGAAGCTCGCCTCAAGAATGAGAGTCGACAGGGTTTGAGATGACCAAAAGAAGAAGTCTCAATCCAGAGAAAAAAAAAGAAAAGAAAAAAGAGAAGTGAATCCAAAATGCAGAAGCAGATGAAATATGTGAACTGCTCAAGACATGGCTGAAGTCACGAGCACTGCATGTCCGGTCTTGATCCGAAAAAGCTGTGGAAGAATGAATCAACACCTGCAGCTAGCAAGCATCAAGGTTTAAATCAAAATTCTGCGTGAAGAACCATTCAAGACTCAAGATCAAGCTTCAGAAGACTTATAGATAGGAATCTTGTAACTCATAGCTAGCAGGCATAGTTAGTTTTTTCCGTTTTTGATTTTGATGTAATAATAGGACCGCGGGCTGGAACCTCGACGGAACGGTACCTCACTCGACTCTCTCATCCTCTCCACACACTCCATCATTCTCCTTGAACTACATGCGACCTGATTCCCTTATAACCTGGGATATGTAGGTTGTCCAAAATCAGGACTCAGTTGCACCTTTTTCTTTTATTTTCTTCCTGTTTTGAATAACGATATGGTCAAAAACTTAGTCACACGACTCACTTTGTCTTTGCTTGAAAACTGTTCATGTTTCCAAGCAAAGAGAGGCAGTTGTGAGCACCTAAATTTTGACCATATTTGAATTTTCACTCACTTTTTAGTATTTAAATAGTTTTTAAGTTTAATCTTAATATTTTAGTTTTATTTTACCTTTTTATAGTTTTATTTTAGATAAATTGAAAATCAACAAAAAGGTTTCACAATGATAGAGTATACAATTTTGTTCTAATTGGCAAAAGAAAAGAAAACACACAAAAATATATTTTCCTCTTATTTTTAGTATGTTAGTAATTTTGGAATTGCTTTTTAATAGTTCCTAGACTGGAAGTAGCTAGTTAATATTTAATTTTTCTATCTCAATTTAGTAGGCATAATATTTTAATTTTTTTTTGTTATCTTTTACAAGAAAAAAAAAAAAACAAGAATAAAGAACCAATCAAATTGTGCCAACTCTTTTGTATTCTTGTTGAGTTTTTGTCTTTTAGTCAAAAGATTCCTCCCTATCCCAAAATAACTAACTCATATGGCATATTCTCTCCCCCTCACGTGATTTTTCTCACAGAGTAATCACATGCACCTTATTTTGGATCTTTTATCCATTCATACATTTTTCATGATATGAATTTCTTTGTCTCCAAGACTTTGCCCACACACATTATATATACAGACCTAAAGCTAACCATAGGGGAAAAAAAGGAAAAAAAATGGGAGAGGCAAAAATCAAAAGAAAGGGAACGAAAGAAGCATGGGAGGAGATCAGATAGAAAAATGTAGGGGACGTGAGAAAATCGATAGCGGCGCAACAGAAGCAAGCTTTCCATCCCCTTCTACGATTTTGCAACTAAATTCATATCCAAACCGCAACCTTTCATCCTCACCAATCATTAACCATGTTTCCCCCTTCTCAATCCAATTTCTCCATGAGGCTCTAGTTCAAAAAGAAATAAATCACCTCTCTTTTCTTTTCCATACGAAACAGAGGTTCTATTTCTGTGGTCTGATTTTCGAAGGATTGCGATCTTCGAGGTCGCCGATCGAGGTCTCCGGTCACAGGTTCATCTGCTCGTTTAAGGATTTGTTCAGTATTTTTTCATTAATACAATCTTTCAAAGAGTGTGCAACAGTAAAGGTGCACCTTTCAAACCTTCATCTTATTTCATCTCATTATTCTGGTTTGCTGAAGGATTTTGAATGATTTTGGTATTTTGTTATGTTGGTTTGTTTGCATTTGCTGTCTTAGTTTTATTATTTGGTTAAATGTCTTAATTCGTGACAGTGAATAGGATGAATTGATATTTCAATGCAACTTTGACTTATATCACTGAAAGCTTCGTGACTTATCCGGTAAATAAAATGGCGAAGGAAAAGACTTGAGTTGAAATTGATTTAGGCATTTGGTGCGCCACAGGGATATAGTATGCTGTTGTTTTTAGTTTAGCCTTCACGTCTAGTTGGTACTTAAGTCACTATTATCTTGAACTTGCTTGATAATTTTTTTATTGTTTAACTTGAGCTACTGTGTTGGTTAATTAGGGAAAGAATTTGGGTTTAAGTTGGTTTTAATTATAAATGGTTTGTTGTGGAAATCTTGCCTGAAATTAGAAGCACACAGTGAGTTAGGCTCAGGTTGATAAAATTGGAAAAGGGTTTGGTCGAGGAAGTTTATTTGACGTTAGAAAAGAAATTGGGCTTGAGAGCATTTCCTATTATTTTACTTATGTTTTTTTGTCTAATTGTGTTGTTAGAATGTATGTTTTACTTAAAATTATACTTTTCCAACAATGTCATATCCATAATTCATGACCTCACAATAATCTCAAGCTTAGGTAATTAAACAACTTATAAACCATCGCTAGTTGCTTTAGGCGCGATTAATAATAAATTATCGTGACTATGGGTACGGTTCTCGTGGCATAGTCACGATACGTAAATTCCAATTCGGGTGTGCATTTCATGTGACCCGACCATAACTTTAAATAGTAATAAAAATAAACATGTTGTAAACAGCGGGTGCATTTCATGTGACGCGATTCGCAATGTGTTAAAAAACAACAAGTGTGCGACATCGCAACTTGTTCAAACAGATTCCATAAATAATTAAAAGCGGTTTAAAAGGTTAAAAATACATAATAGGTTTTAAACATATAATAAATCAGATAATCAGGCCAATTATTAATAGTTGAGCGACCGTGCTAAAACCACGGAACTCGGGAGTGCCTCACACATTTTCCCAGGTTAACAGAATTCCTTAACCGGTCTTTTGGTTTCGTAGACTTTAAAACAGAGTAAACATTTCCTCGATTTGGGATTTAAAATAAACCGGTGACTTGGGATACCATAAATTATTCCAAGTGGCGACTCTGATTGATAAAATAATCTCATTTCGAATAATGTCACTTTAATTGAAAAAACTCTCCTATCCCCTCGGAAAAAAGTGGTGTGACAACAACATCTTACTTCAGGATGAGAGACAAAGACAAGTGTCCTCACTATCCCATTTCCGTACTGATTCTACTTCTTTCAATGCATATCTCACTAACAAGTTCTCAGGGACTCCTGCCCCTCCCAAACAGTTCACTCAAAGAGTCAACTTTGAATACAACAAGTCAAATATAATGTGTAGGTATTGTAAGAATCCTGGACATTTAGTTGACAAATGTTATAAGCTCCATGGGTTCCCACTAGGCTTCAAGTTTACCAAGGGTAAAAGGACTGCTGCAAATGTTGAGGTGCATGGTCATCAAAATTCTGCTGGTCTTCAGAATTCTGTTGAGGTTTCTCACTCTCCAGCTGAATGGTCTTCTGATTCAGAGTCTTTGATCCTTGGGTTAACCAAGGATCAATATTCACAACTTATGATGTTACTTCAGCATACACAAATTTCAGAATCACAACCCCAGTCCAGCCTCATGGCATCTGCTAACTTTGCTGGTATTCTCTCTTCACCCAGTTGTGTGAAAAATGTATCTTATGATACTTGCATGTTAACTAAATGAATGAATGCATTTGGATTATAGACTCTAGGTCCACTGACCATATGACATCCAATAAGACCTTATCTTTGACATTAAACCCTTAATCATACCATACTTAGTCACCTTGCCAAATGGTTATAAGGTCAAGGTAACTTGTACTGGTTCCATTCAATTTCTCTCTTTCACATTGCATCATGTCTTCTACATTCCTAGCTTTCATTACAACCTTATCTCTATATCCAAACTTATTTGCCAGTTGGATTCTATTGTCCTATTTACTAAGTTTTCCTGTTTGATATAGACCCCTTCACTGAAGAGGCCATTGGAAATTGGTAAATTGGATGATGGACTTTACAGGCTTATGCAGTCTTCTCCTTCTTTTCAATCCCATGCAACAACATGTCAATCTACTTCTATGAATGCTCCTTTACTTTCTGAAAATGTTCCCTGTAAATACCATTCTCCATTAGTTATTGATTCTATTTCTTGTTCTCATTGTACATATCATTCTGAATTGAATAAAATGGAGTTATTATGGCATAATAGGGTGGGGCATATACCTTTTGTTAGAATGAGAGAAATTCCTCATATACCTTGTAAATTCTCTACTAAACAGCCTTTCACCTGTACTGTTTGTCCATTAGCAAGGCAACCTAGGCTACCTTTTCGTGATAGCTCTATCAAAACTACAAATGCTTTCCAACTTATACATGTGGATACTTGGGGTCCTTATGGAAGCCCTACACATAATGGGTGTAAATATTTCCTAACCATAGTTGATGATTTCACTGGAGCTACTTGGACTCACCTTATGGGGTCCAAGAGCAATGTTTTTCCTCTTATCAAAGCTTTCATTGCCATGATCAAAACATAATTCAAGTCTGTTGTACAAACTGTTAGAAGTGATAATGCTTTTGAGCTTGGGACTAGTAATTGTGGCAGTAATTTCTTTGCTGAAAATGGAATAGTTCACCAAACTTCTTGTCCTTATATATCACAACAAAATGGTATGGTTGAAAGAAAGCATAGATACCTTTTAGAAACCTCAAGAGCCCTACTCTTTCATTCTCACTCACTTATTAGATTCTGGGGAGATTGTGTGCTTACTGCTATATACCTTACAAACAGATTCCCTTCTAAGTTTCTTAACAACAAAACACCTTTTGAACTGCTTTTTGGGCAACCTCCTTCTTATAACCATATTAAAACCTTTGGTTGTCTCTCTTTTGCCACAGTTCCCAAATGCCATAGGGATAAGTTTCAGCCTAGAGCTGACCCTTGTGTTTTTTTGGGATATCCATTAGCTAAGAAGGGCTACAAACTGTACAATTTGAAAACTAAGCTTACCTTAATATCCAGGGATGTAGTCTTCCATGAAACTGTTTTTCCTTTGCTCCCTCTTTCAATCTCCCCAATGCTTCTCCATCTCCTTCTCCTCCCAATCCTGCTGCTAGTTGGAGTTTCCCAAATGACAATTCTTTACATGATCCTCCTCCAGCTCCTATGCCTTCACCTTCTACTTCTCTTTCACCATCTCATCCTTCTCAACAATCTCCCTCTTCTTCACCCACTCCACTTGCTCCTAGGAGGTCCAGTAGGACTAATGTTCCTCCTGCTCATCTACAACAATATGTTTGTAACCTTCCTCCATCCCTGTCTGGCCCCAGTTCTTCTTCTGCTTGTCTTCATAATTTAGTTAACACTACTGAGATTGAGTCTGCCTCATATCAGCAGGTAGCCTCCATTCCTGCATGGCAGGAGGCCACAAGGAAGGAATTTGAGGCCTTAGAAGCCAATCATACTTGGTCCATTATTCAGTTGCCACCTGGTAAGAAACCCATTGGTTGCAAATGAGTTTATAAGATCAAGTATAGGGCTGATGGGACTGTGGAAAGATATAAGTCTTGGTTGGTTGTTAGGGGTGACACCCAAGTTGAGGGTGTGGACTTCAATGAAACCTTCTCCCCTGTTGTCAAGTTTTCCACTGTTAAGTGCCTTGTTGTTGTGGCTGTCAAGAAAAACTGGCCTCTATTTCAACTTGATGTCAACAATGCTTTTTTGCATGGTGACTGAGATGAAGAGGTCTACATGAGGCTGCCACCTGGGTTGTCAGCCACTCCTTCATCTGGCTTTGCTTCATCTTCTTCTCCTTTGGTTTGCTATCTTCAAAAGTCTTCATATGATTTGAGACAGACTTCAAGGTAGTGGTATGCCAAGCTGTCTCAAGCTTTATGCTCTAGGGGAAACTCTTCTTCTCTCAATGACTACTCTCTCTTCTCCAGAAAATCTGGTACTTCCACTGCCTTGTTGGCTGTATATGTTGATGATATTATTCTTACTGGTAATGACTTGGCTGAAATTACTGCATTAAAGAGCTTTCTAGATAATGAGTTTAAGATCAAAGACTTGGGAGTTCTCAATTACTTTCTTGGGATTAAAGTTGCATACATTTCTGGTGGGTTGTTACTCCACCAGTGAAAATTTATTAAGGACCTTCTCAAAGAGTACCATTGTGAGACTGTTACCTCTGTTACTTGTCCTCTTGACCTGATTGTCAAGCTCAAGGCAGACACGAGGGATCCTCTTCCTTCTCCTAAATCCTATAGAAGTCTGGTGGGTAAGCTCAACTTTCTCACCCACACCATACCAGACTTGGCTTTTGCTGCACAACATCTTCAGAAGCCTACCTCCTCTCATATGCATGCGATCTTCTGAAGTTGGGGTATTCATAAGCAACTCCCCTGATCTTTCACTTTTCTGCTTATTGTGATAGTACTGGGTTCTGCATTCTCTTAGGGGGCTCATTTATTGGTTGGAAGGCTAAGAAGCAACCTGTGTCTCTTTCTTCTACTGAGGCCGAGTATAGAGCAATTAGTAAAGTTGTAGCTGAGTTAATTCGACTGGTTAGGTTGGTCTCTGAGTTTGGTATTTCTGTTCCTGCTGCTGTCCCTGTTTTCTGTGATAATCAAGCAGCCATTCACATTGCCAAGAACCCTGTCTTTCATGAGAGGACCAAACATATTGAGATGGACTGCCATTTCGGACAAAGCTTCATGAGGGGTTGATTGCTTTGAATCATGTTCCTACTACTTCTCAACTTGCTGATGTCTTTATTAAGCCCTTGACAGGCCTTGTTCATCATTCTCTCATGCTCAAGCTGGGGATTCAGTCATCCTCCACCTTGAAGGGGGGGTGTTGGAGTTAAATAAGCTGGCCCAATATGATGCTAATAAGCCCACTTGATGTATTTATTTGTATCAGCCCACTTGTAATAGTGAGGCCCATTTTTTTTTTTGTATTAGTAGGATTAGTCCGGTTCTGTATATACAAACGATTCTTGGATCCTTCTAGACAGAGAAAAAATATTTCCTTATTTTGGCAGAGTTAAAATAAAAATATCTCCCTCTCCTTTTTTTTCTCTCTCTCTCGATACTCTTCAAGCCCTAGCATAAAATCCCAATCAATCCATGGAAATCAATACTTTCACACTCCTCCTATGAGCTATCAACATATATATCCATTCTCACAAAGAGCTGATCAGAAATTTAGTTTCCTGTGTTTGTCTAACGTAACTCTAGTGCATGCAGTTAATTGTAGCATATTATATTCTTCCTTCCTTTAGTTCTTTTCTGGTACAATTTGTTGTTCCTTTCAATCCAAATTAAATGTCATATAGAAAGTAACAGTACACTTTGAGATCTTAGCTCTTCCTTGTATCCATCTTCATTTCTGTTCAAAAGTCTATTGCATTATTCCAGCTAGTTCAAGTTTCAAAACTGCAGTACGTACGTTCTTGAGTTTCAGAGCACACATACACCATCAATATCAATAGAATATGTGTCTTGAGTTCTCAGTACTCTTCCAGCCATAGGGGTATTTTTCTTAATTAAGGAAAACAAAATATTTTTTTATTTTTTAGAGAGAATTTGATTTTGATTAACTTTCTATGTCTAGTTTGATGTAAAAATTAATGACATGTTGTAATCACACAAGGTGAAAGATAGTCCATGAGTATAGTATCTTGACAAAATTTTAAGTATCAATTAAAAATTAATAATACTCCATATTTATGTATTCATTGAAGTATTAAGTATTATGGGGTAAGAATTCATAGTTAGTCAAAGAGAGTAACCTTTTGTCATCAGCAATATAGATTATTTTTCCTTTTTTTCCGGTGAAAAATACTTTACCTAAAAAAAAAATTCAAAACTTGAACCAACCAGTGGAAAATCATAAACCCCCTGCTTTTGCGAAGTTTTAAACAATGTTTCCTATATAAAATCATTTTTAATAATATCATTATGTGCAGCATTTTGTTTTCTTAAACTCTATCTCTCTGTGCCCTCAAATGGTGTAACAGCATAAATGCGAAATGGTTACTTCTTTGGACACGAGTGTTATAATGAGCAAGAATAAAAGCAAATGAGCCTAAGAGCTAGGATGAGCCCATTTGGATTGACTTAAAGGAATGACTTAAAAAAAAAAAGAAGTAGTTTTTCAGCATAAATAACTTTTAAGCCAAAAAATAAGAAGTTGGGGTTGCCCAGCTTATTACTTTTGGCTTATTTTAAGCAGTTTTAAAACTTATTTTAAGCAGTTTTAAAATTTATTTTAAGCACTTTTTGACTTTGTCAAACACTGAAAAAGCTAAAAAAAGTTTAAAAACTGATTTGACCAACTTAAAAGTCAATCCAAACAACCTCTATGTCCCTTTCTCTAGATTAGTGTTACTGTCTAAGATTAATTAGCTTATTAGGTCTCTTCTAGCTAGATTATTAACTAAGATCAAGTGCCTTTGCTAATTTTTAAATTTCATCAACGAAAAGGTTCCGTTTTTACTCTTTTTCGTTGTGACTGAACTTGCAGTCCCACCAATTTGTCACAACGCGACCATAACACCTATTATTTGCTTTGGCTCAACAGACTTCACCGATTTATTTTTTTGAGGTTTACCATTATCGAGTTTAAAAGTGCACGTACCATATTGTGAACTTATACTATAACTTATAAAACTCTTCACTTTCCCTCTTATTCCGATGTGAGATTGCACTTCCTCTTCGAGAGCTTGCCGGTCTAAAAGCTCCAGGCCAAGAATTCCAAATAAAAGACTTGGTGACTACGTTTTGGGTCCAAGTTAATAGAGGGCACGTACTTTACGCGTGAGAATAAGTTGTGGTTGTTACAATAAGGGCACTCGCGCACTCAGTATCAGGCAAAAAGTTGTGAAGTCTCTGATTATTCTGACCCTCCTTCTGCACTACTCTGTCCCAGCTCATCTCCCCTTCTTTGGTTCTAACTTTTTTTTTTTTTTTTTTGGTAAGAGGAAAAACTCGCAACCGCCGGCCGCTACAATCTCTGTCACAGCTTTTGTCCTTCGGGTGAGCACTTTGTACGCACTGGGTAAACCTCCCCCTGTGTAATAACCTGCAAACCACACAGGGAATATAAACTGCACTAGACAAACCCCGTGTGACAGGCTCAACCCAGAAGATATTGAGGGGGGAATCGATCCCAGGTCATCCGTATGGATGACCGCCCTCTAAACCAACTGGGCAATCCCGAAGGGTTTTCTTTGATTTTATCCTTACCATGTTTGTTACTGTTTCATTGCTGCAATTTCAGAAGTTGTAATCGTTCTTCTCTATTAATACAATCAAGTGGGTTTCCTGTTTGATATTGTGAGTTTGGAGCATAGCTACTGCTACATCCACCCTCCAACGTGAGCATCACACAATTGATGGTCATGTCGTTTTTGTCCACTTTACTTGGTGGCTTGGTGCATTCCTATGGTTTAAATTCAACTACATTTTAAGAGGACAAAAAAGAAGAAAAGAAAACCTTAATGCTAGACCATTGAAAATTAAGGTCGTCAAGGTATCAACTTAGCAAACTTTTGAACATATATAGCTTTGAGATTTATAAGGAAAATGACAAAATACGTCTCAAAAGTCTGTTAAAGTAATTAAGTGGAATCATGAGATTTAATAATGCTGTCTAATCCACCATGTTTCTTTCCATTTTCTCGCAAGACTTTCAAGGAACTCGTTGTGACTCCAACTATCTCAAATTTAAGGGTATATACGAAACTCAATCGAAACATATATAGTGTCACCTTATTAATCCTAATATCAATTTTGTACTATTCCCACTTACATAAGTGATCAATCAAATAAACAAATAATTGAATAGAGAATAAAAGAGAGCAGGGAAAATGCTTTTCGATATATTATCATCATTTCGGATACACATTTCATTTACAAATAATTGGATCAAATTTCTTTTTTGAAAAAGTATGTTCGTTTGTCCAAAAATATATTTTCAGCTAACCTATTGATTAGTTCGCTCTGCTCTTGCACGAGAAACATTTGGCCAAGAATCGCACCAGTAGTGCATATATTCTCCTCAATTTCTTTTCTGGTTAATATAGGTTTTTTTTAAAAGCAAAAAGTTAGGTTTAGGGCTGTTTAATTTTGTCAAAAGCACTATAAAAAAGGAACAGCCTTCTTATGAAATTTTTGTGACTGTTGGGTTATAGGCACACCCAATTTTTTTTCCTACTTCAAGTAACAACTTCTAATTGAACTAGTTATTCAACTCGTAACTCGTGGACCAATGTTCTGGGATTTATTTATCAAATTTTGGATAATAAATTACCTCAAAATTTATAGGGAAAATCATGATATTATAAAAACTGGACCACATAATTTTTGAAAGGGAATGTACAAAAAATTGGATGTAAATGAAAAGAGTCAAAGATGTCGGTGAAATGAGAAAACGGTTGTCTGAACAGATAAAAAGTCAACAAATTCGGCAACATTGAGTCAACACACGCTGACATGTAAAACACGATCCATAAGTAAACAGAATTGGGATTTTCAAATCAGACCATTTTTCTCATACTGGTGTGTTATTTTTTAGTAACGATAGGTACGTGTTGATTTAACTGGTCTTGAATTGTTAACCAATTAAGGTCTCTTTCTTTGTATTGTGACATCCAAACTTCAATGCCCTTGGACTATGCACTTGAGTGATCAAATCGAACTCAAAAATCGTATCAAATTGAAAACTTGACCTAAATCGATTAAAAAATTTGATTAGATTTAATTTAATTTGGTTTGGTATTGAGTAAAATATTTCGAACCAAATCGACTTATAAATATATAATTTTTAAATATATTTTTAAGACTTTATATAGATTTTCTTTAAAAAATATCTAAAAATATTTGTGAGCCCTCTCATGAGATGTAATATTTAATAGAACTCTGAAATGTATCTATTATTATTTACTTCAAATAATAGGTTGTATCATTACTATCTTATCAAGTATTATTGAAATGCGTCAATCTTTTTGTTCTTCCATATTCATATGTCAAGATCTATTAAACTCTTATATCTTTTTCGAATTTGAAGTGGTATTTTATCGGTAATTTTAATTAAATAAAATATTATTATTTAGGTTTCATATATATAAATTTTTGTGTTTAATTATTAAATTCAGTTAACCTTGAAAGTGTACATCAACAACTAAGAAAATAACTATCATGTGAATAAAAAAAATTCTCCCATAAGAATATTTTAATAGATAATATATATGTTTGTCAGTTTTTTCAATTTTTACTAAACATATATTTATTTATCAAGCTTTATATAACTTTAACAAAGTAAAATTAAAATAATATTCATGTAACAAAAAACCCCCTGAAAAAACTAATAAAATCAAATCAATCCAAACCGATATAGTTGGTTTGATTTGATTTTGGTTAAAACCGAATCAATTCGACTCATGTACGCCCGTAATTATTACTGTCGATGTATATAACTTAAATTCATCCATAGTTTAAAATCTGTACATTGATCATTAGGTTAACTTGACAACAGGTCTTCATAAGAATATGATAGAGTAACCTGAAAAATAAAGTAATAATTTGCTATATACAATTAAATTAAATAGATGGTGTAAAATACACTACTAGTATATATAACTTAAATTTGTCCATAAAAAGTACAACTTGAAATCATGAAAAATAAGATATGTTGTCCGCTTCTTACAATATATCAAAATAAAGTTAAAATAGCACGGGATATCCAGTTTTCGGACTGGTCATTCAAAAATAGCCGGCGTTTGCCAAGTCATTGAAAAATAGTCACTATTTTGCTGCAACAGAGACCGGTCCAACATAATATATTGGAGTTCGGTGCACCTGTGTATGAACTTCCAGCATATTATGTTGGACCGGTATACTTTGTTGGCTCCAGTATAATATACTGGAGTTCCAGCAAAGTATACTGGAATTTCAGTATATTATGCTGGAGTATTTTTTCGGATTATGAACAGTGTTTTCGTTCAAATTTATCTTTACATGAAAAGTGACTAAATTTCGATGACTTTTGATAATTGTGGCTATTTTTCAATAACCACTTGTAAATCTGACTATTTTTGAATTTCTCCCCAAAATAAACTGACAATGTTAAAACTTATTTTATCCCTATCAAAGTATATATGTTAGATTCTTATGAGTAATTATAATATTGGACCAACCAAAATAGATGTAAAGAAAATAAAAGAATAAGGGTAGATAAGCGTGTGATATTGCATTGGATTAATAAAATAACAGTTTTTCAGGTCCAAGATTTTTCCAAACTTATAGTGTGAACTCAATGAGCCAGAAGTCTTTCAATCAAATTTTCATTCTTAAAGCTTTCAAATAGTTCCAAGTCCCCCCACTTCTCAGAAACATCATTCAAACTCTTAGTCCTCCTCTACACATCCCCTTTTTTCCAAACTATGCAAAAATAAACAAGAAAAAAAAATAACAAGTCCTTTTCAGTGCTAAGCTTCTTGAAATTGTTCTGTTTTTTCAACTCCCTTGTAAAACCAACTTGATGTTCCTTTCATTATTTCCTATCTACCCCTTTCTTTAAATCACCCCCTTCTTCAATCTTGCAAAAATAAACAACAAAAAAGGTCCTTTTCATGCTTAATTTTTTGAAGTAGAGGTTTTTTTTTCAACTCCCTGATATAGCCAACTTGATGTTCCTTTCATCATTCTCTATCAACCCCTTTTTATAAAAACCATTCTATTTAGTGACTTTTCTTCTCTTTCAGTCACTGACCAGTGATAACTTTTTGTTCTCTTTTTCTTGAAAACTCAAAACATGGCTGAAAATCCAAAGGATGTAACTTCAGCTAAGTGTTTTTCAGGCATTTTTCAAAGACTACTTTGTGGTGGGAGCCTCCCAACACACCCTTCTGATCAATTTACAAAACCAAATAAAACAGAATTTGATTTTTCTAGTCAAAAATTACCTTTCAAGGCTGATGAAAACATTACTAGTAATAAAGTTACAGCCAATAGTCCAGGAATTGTAGCAAGGCTAATGGGATTAGACTCATTACCTGAAAAAAACAACACTTTTGTTGGTTCATTTCCAAGAAGCAGGTCAGTTAATTCTCTTGATTACTTGATGCAGTTTAATCTAACTGAAAATTTTCATCATAGAAGAGTTAGAACATCCTTGTCTTTTCGCGAAATACCAAATTTTGATCAAGAATTCAAGTCAGAGTTTTTAGTATTTTGCTTCAATGATGAAAAAGAGAAACAGGGCTTTAATATTAGAAAATCCAATAAGGTGGGAAATCAAGAAATGAAGCAAAAGAATGCTGCAGATAGCAGTAGAAAAAATGTTCAGAAAAAAGGGAAGAAGAAAGTTGATGTTGCTAAAACATCATTAAATATGTCTACTGTTGGCCAGAAGAAAGAAGTTTGTGGAAAACAAAATAGGATTGCTAATAAGGTGAAAAAGCAAGTGAAGTTTGAGGATTATCCAAGGAAAATATCTGTTGAATCCCAGGTTAAGGAGAAGAAGAAGAAGAGCAAATGTGTAGTGTCTACTAAAATGCAGCCTTTGTTTAAATCAGCAGATTCAATTCCAATTCATCATCCTCAACAAGTTGCTACCCCAGCAGGTGTGTTTCACAAAGTGACTCCTAATTTTCCTAACTTGTTCCATAGTTTCTGTTTTTTTTTCCTTTTTGAGTATTTTAATGTTTAATTTGACTCCTTCTACCTTTGGATGAAATTTGGTAGAAAAGAAAACCAAGGATGCTTATTTCTTCAAAATAAATAAATATATATATATATTAGAGAGATAAATTTGCTTGACTTAGTCAATCTAAAGTAACTGAAAAGAATTTAAGTAAGGTCTAAAGACTTTTTATAATATTATTTAAACATATATAAGCCTATAACAGGGTATTACTCTGCTTTTTACATTTGCGTATCAGGCTTATAAATTACTCCATGTTATTGAGGATTAACTTTACCTAACTTGCAAATATATTATATATTATCAGTGTATAAAATTTAAAATCAAGCAAATATATGATATACCAAATAGCACCTCAAGAATCACCTTAACTCATTAAGGATAAAAATATAAAAAGAATTTACATTATAGCTGTATAATTTAACCTGTAATTACCTCTATTTTCAAATAATTAGCTCCACTTATTAACATAGATTTTCATTCCAAGTCCATTTGAATAATCAAATATAGATTTAGGTGATTCCAGCTCATAGTTCTTAAATCCCGTTGAATCCATATTGAAATGATATACTATTTCTTTTTAGATTTATGAAATAGACTTGATCCAAGTAACTACTGTAGGTATCTTTTAGTAGATAGCTATCGAAATCACGTGTTCATTCTTTAGTCTTTACCTTGAAATTATTTTACCCAGAGTAAACAGCTATTAATACCTTCTTTTGTATGAAATTCGGCAGGAAATGAAAGGAAAATGCAGCTTAATTCAAGAAAGTCTCGAACAAGAGTCACCAATCCAGAACTTGCAATCACAAGCAAAGTTGAGAAACAAAAGGAGATTAATAAAGAGACAGATTATTACTTAAAGGTACTTGGAGAAATTTGTAGATTAACAGAAGAAGAGTTAAATGAGTCATATCGGGTAGCTACTAGAAATAGTGGAAACTTCAAGTTTGAAGATTTTGAGGATTTATGCCTAAATTTTGGACAAGAAATTCTTGAACTTTTATTAGATCAGGTTGTCCATGAACTTTTATTATTTTAGACAATGACAATTTGTATATGAGTCATACGTACTTATTAAATTATAATATCTAAGTCTCAAATTTTGGCTAGAAAAAATTTAGTTACAAATTCTAATTATTCATGGCTCAGCATCTGGAAAGTTTATAACATGACTGGCTTTAGAGTTGAGATTTATAACTCCTTGTATTATGTTCTGCTGTTATTCATTTTTGTTCTTTCGAAGTTGTTCAACTGATTTGAATGAATTTTCATTCGACTGATTTTGGAGGAATTGGTCCGAAAAAAAGAGAGGAAAATAATGGCCGAAAATAATAGGCATTACACACACCCAATTTTGTTGTAAAATACGTGATGTGTCATGTTACCAATGAGTGTTTATATGCTGTATGCATATCTGTCACCTTTAATTGGGTCTTCAATAGTTCGGACTAGTGGAGGCAAAATAGTTAAAAGAAAATAGTTATCCACTCATATTATTCGTTAAAAAATGGGTTGAATAATGAACTTTTTTAAAAACGGGTCGAATATGGATAAGAACTATATTGTTAACCATATTATTCACTTAGAAAATGGATAACCAATGGATAACTAATGAGTTTAACTTTTACATATGTAAAGCCTCAAATTGAAGGTTGTTCAAGTTTGGGAGACCAGGAATTCTACCAAAATTGATCATATTCAAGAAGACTCCCCGGTTAACTCATTTTTTATCCGTATTAAATATGAGTCTTATAAGATAATTTATCCGTTTTTTTATATTACGCGTTTCGACTCGCCCGCCCGTTTTCCACCCCTAGGTTAGACCATAAAATGCCTAATGAAGCATTAAAAGTTAATGTTAATCACCAAAAACAAAAAAAAGAAACTTTTTTGTTTGACAAGTTTAAGAGCGATCTATATAAATAAAGCAAGTTACACTTTTGGTCTTAGATTTAGTTAATTCTAATTCATCGATTATCACACCAACAACCTTAACAAGTAGAGTACATTTTTGCAACTGAAACTAGGGGTGTACAGGATGGTTGGTTCGGATTTTTCAATTATCAAACCAAATCAATATTTTCGGGTTTTTAAATTTATAAATCAAATCAACAAAGTCGGGTTTTTCAATCTCGAATTTTCTCGGGTTTTTCGGGGTTTTTTTCCGGTAAAGTCTTCATAACATAAAATATGTAACTTGTGCTCCAAATATTTCTTAAGTCCTAGTAAAATACAACTATATAATGTGTTTTCCAAGAAATTAACACAATAATATGAGATAAGTTTTAGCATTATACTAAAATATTCAATAACAAAGATAAAATAATAAAATTACATAAAACAAATATGGCTAATTAATAAGCCATAATAAAAATTAACATAGTTTAAAAATACTATATAGGTCATGCTAAAATAAGTATAGCTAATAAGTACTAATATTAATTACATAACTAAGCACTAAAGAAAAAGATAAACTAAGTTATGCATTTTCATTATAAACCAATGTAAAACTAAAATAATTATCCAACACTATCGTCATTCCTAGTATTGAATTGAATTTCTTTTGTTAGCATTAGTATTGATTTGAACTTTGTTTGAGTTACTACATTTATGTGCTATAAAATTTATTTACCATTAAAAAATGTTAAGTCTAAACTTGAAATAATACGTTAAAAGATAAAACTGTGAAAAATTTTAAGAAATATTTATAAATTACATTACAATAAATATTTATATGTATATAATATTTTTAAAAATTATATAAATATACTATCGGGTTGGTTTAGTTTCGGTTTGACTTTTTTTAGTTAAAACCAAACCAAATCAATTATGGTCGGATTTTATTTAAACAACATCGAGTTTTTTTTGTTGCGGAAGCCGAATATATAGAGAGTGATAAATCACAACTACTATATCTAAAGGTAGCTAATAAATAGTAAATTAGACAATAATAAAATGAACACCAGAAATTAACGAGGTTCGGCAAAATTTGATTTTTGCCTAGTCCTCGGACACAATCAACTCAAATTTATTTCACTCCAAAAATACAAGTGAAATACTACAAGAGAGAGAAGATTCAAATGCCTTAGGAGATAAGAAGGCAAGTGAGAGATGATTTAAAATGAACAAAATTCTTGCTATTTATAAAAGGAAAATGACCTTAATAATGTCATGCATGACATCATATTAAGTGTGAACATGCAATGTAAATGCATGAAAAATGCATCTACCAATTTCTTCCTAAAAGGAGTCTTCAAATGTTCACACTAGTTCACATTAATCTTGTCAAAATTCAACAAATCTCCACCCTCGCAAGATTCCACTTTTGCAATTTTCTCTTAGTGATAAATTTTGACTGTGTCTTCAACTTCAATCTTCAAAGTTCAACAATGTTGATCAAGTTCAAATAATGTTGAAACTTGATCGCAGTCACTACTTTTGTTAGCATATCGGCAGGGCTGTTTGTAGCCCGAATTTTCTGCACCATGACTCTACCTTCTTCTATAATATCTTGTACAAAGTGATATCGAACATTAATGTGCTTCGTCCTTGCATGATAAACTTGGTTCTTTGCTAATTGGATAGCACTCTGGCTATCACAAAATAGTGTGATGCTTTCTTGACCAATACCAAGATCTCTAAGCAACCCTTGAAGCCAAATTGCCTCCTTTACAGCCTTCGTAATTGCCATGTACTCTGCCTCAGTAGTAGACAAAGCAACCGTTGACTGCATAGTAGACTTCCAACTAACTAGTGCATTTGCAAAAGTGAAAACATAACCGGTAGTTGATCTACGCTTGTCCAAATCACCCGCATAATCCGAGTCACAATATCCAAATATACCGTAGAATCCATTTCATAGCTTGCCAATGCTCCTTTCCTGGATCATGCATATACATGCTTACAACTCCGATAACATGTGAAATATAAGGTCTTGTGCAAACCATTGAATACATCAAGCTACCAACGACATTCACATATGGCACTCTTGACATATACTCTCGTTCGGCTTCATTCTTCGGCGACATAGAAGCACTAAGCTTAAAGTGAGGAGCAAGAGGAGTGCTAACCAACTTCGTGTTCTCATTCATGCCAAATCGATCTATTACTTTCTTCAAGTATTCTTTCTGAGATAGATAGAGTTTCTTTGAATGTCTATCTCTTTTTATCTCCATGCCAAGAATTTTCTTCGCCTCACCTAAATCCTTCATCTCAAACTCCTTTCTTAGTTGAATCTTCAACTTCTCAATTTCCTCTTGACTTTTGGAAGCTATCAACATATCATCAACGTATAGGAGAAGATATATGAAGGATCCATCTTCAAGCTTGCGCAAATACAGACAATGATCGTATTTGCTTCTTTTGTACTTCTACCGCAACATAAACTTATCAAATCGTTTGTACCATTGTCTAGAAGATTGTTTCAAACCGTACAATGATTTTTCAAGTTTGCACACCATATTTTTCTTTTCAGCAACTTTGAATCCTTCTGGCTGAGTCATATAGATTTTCTCTTCCAAGTCTCCATGTAAAAATACAGTTTTTACATCTAACCGAACTAGTTCCAAATTCAACTGTGCTACCAAAGCCAACAAAACTCTAATGTACGAGTATTTCATGACTGAAGAAAATACCTCATTGTAATCAATTCCCTCCTTTTGAGCGTACCCTTTGTCCACCAATCTTGCTTTGTATCGAACATCTTGTTGGTTAGAAAATTCTTCTTTCTTTGCAAATACCCATTTGCACCCAATTGCTTTCTTGCCCTTCGGGAGATTGGCCAATTTTCATGTGCGATTCTGATGAAGGGACTGCATGTCTTTATTCATGGAAATCCTCTACTTATCTTCTTCTGAACTTTGGACTGCGTCTTTATAAGTGGTAAGAACACCATCAGCTACAGTTGAGGCTGCACAAGCCACCGTCTCTATGAGACGATCAGGTTTCTTTATTGTTCTTTTTGGCTTGCTGGTTGCTATTGATTAAAGTTGTTGTTGGGATTCCTGAGTTGGAATCTTCCCTTCCACTGACTCTTCTTCTAGGGAAAAATCTTCTATCGTTTTCTCGTTTTCTCCCCGTGTTGGAAAAATTAATTTTCCCTCAAACTCCACCTGTTTTGAAGCACCATCAGTTTGTTTGACATCTTCAACTGTCATCTTATCTGTTATGGCAGATTCATCAAAGGTAACATATCTGCTCAATATAATTTTTCTTGTCTCTGGACACCATAATCGGTATCCGTTGACTCCAGAAGTAATCCCCATAAATATAGTTTTCTTTGCCCTCGGATCCAATTTTGACTCTTTCACATGATATTATGCAATTGAGCCAAACACATGCAAAAAATTATAATCTTCAGTAGGTATTCCATACCATTTTCCAAATGGTGTTTTGCCTCCAATAGCGGCATATGGTAGACGATTTATGAGGTGGCATGCATATGTTATTGCCTCAGCCCAAAATTCTTTGCCCAAGCCAGCATTTGACAACATACACCGAACTTTCTCCAGCAAAGTCCGGTTCATGTGTTCTACCACTCCATTCTGTTGTGGTGTATTTCTGACGGTGAAATATCTCAAAATGCCATCATCTTTACAAATATTATTGTAAAGATCATTTTTGTATTCTCCACCGTTATCTGTGCAGAGACACTTTATCTTTCTGCCTGTTTGAGTCTCTATCATCGCCTTCCATTTGAGAAAAATTCTCAATACCTCATCTTTGGTTTTCATAGTATACACCCACACACTTCGGAAAAAGTCATCAATAAATATTACAAAATAGTGTTTCCCACCTAATGAAGGTGTTTTAGAAGTACCCCAAACATCAGAGTGAACATAATCCAAAATACCTTTAGTATTATGGATAACTGTTCTAAATTTAACCCTTGTCTGTTTTCCCTTGACACAATGCTCACAAAACTCCAAATTGCAAGCCTTTACTCCTTTTAACAATCCGTGATCTGATAAAAGTTTCAAAGATTTTCCTCCAGCATGTCCCAAGCGCACGTGCCATAACTTGGTTGCTTTTGGCTCCTTATCATCACTGGATGTCACTGTTGCTGTCCCAATAACTGTACTACCGCGATAGTGGTACTTGTTATTATTTCGTCGAATTCCCTTCATTACCACTAGTGCACCGTAGCATATTCTCATTATCCCATTTTCTACAACGACTTTGAGCTCCTGACTCCAGGGCTCCTACAGAAATGAGATTTTTCTTCAATTCCGGTACACATCGAATATCTGTTAATGTTCTAATCAATCCATCATGGTTCCTTAATCGGATTGAACCAATACCATATGTGGTAAGAGGATTGTTATTTGCGGTGTGAATAACTCCGTGTGAATAACTCCACATTCTCCTTCTTGAAAATCAACGAACCAGTCCTTGTTGGGACACATATGAATGCTACAAGATGAATCCATCAACCATATGTGAGATGGTTATAATGGCTCAGTTGTAACTAGTGAGAAATCAGAGTCGTCACAATCACCTACATTTGAATCCATGACAGCCTTCCCATTGTTAAGGTTTGGCCTTGTTTTTCAACTTTGGACAATCTTTCTTCCAATGCCCTTTTTTTTGGCAAAAGTCGCATTCATCTTTGCTAGGTCTGGATCTTGACTTGGATCTTCCTTTCTTCGTTCTCATATGGTTTTGAGAACGACCTCTCATGATCAGTGCTTCTCCTTCTCCACTCTTTTGTTTTTCTCTCTTTCTTTGTTCATAGCTGTACAAGGCAGAACAAACTTCCTTGAGAGACACTTCATCATTCCATGAAGTAGAGTAGTTTCGAGGTGCTCGTACTCATCGGGAAGTGAACTTAAATAACATTAAGGACATATCTCCATCACTAAAAGTCACGTCCATATTCTGCAAATTTGTCGCCAACTTATTAAAGCTGGTGATATGATCAGTCATTGTAGTACGAGGAACATATGTGAAGTGTAACAATCTTTTTTTTATGTAAAGTTTATTTTGACGGTTTTTCTTCAAAAATTTATCCTCCAACGCATTCCACAATTTACTTACAGAAGTTTCTTTTGTGTATGGATACTTCTATTCTCTTGCGAGGTAAGATCGAATGGTACCACAAGCAACGCGGTTGATAATCTTCCAATCTCCTTCTCCAATATTGTCTGGTTTTTTTTCTTTTATGGCAACATCTAGCTCTTGTTGAAAAAGGACATCAAGAACCTCAGCTTGCCAAACCCCGAAATGTCCTGACCCGTTAAAAATTTTAATTACAAATTTCGCATTTGACATAATTCTTGTCATAAACGAAGATGCCAACGACGTATTAGTGACACCCGATGTGGACTCTTCATTTTAATTATCTCTCATTTTGCTATAGATACTATTTATTTACTGATAGTACAGAATACCAAAGTAATTCTTTTCTGATGGAAAAGTTCAGACTATGCTGCAACCACAAAGCATACTAAGATAGAACCTTGGCTCTGATGCCAATTATTGCGGAAGCCGAATATATAGAGAGTGATTAAATCACAATTACTATTTCTAAAGGTAGCTAATAAATAGTAAATGAGACAATAATAAAATGAACACTAGAAATTAACGAGGTTTGGCAAAATTTAATTTTTGCTTAGTTCTCGGACACAATCAACTCAAATTTATTTCATTCCAAAAATACAAGTGAAATACTACAAGAGATAGAAGATTCAAATGCCTCAGGAGATAAGAAGGCAAATGAGAGATGATTTCAAATGAACAAAACCCTTGCTATTTATAAAAGGGAAATGACCTTAATAATGTCATGCATGACATCATATTAAGTGTGAACATGCAATGTAAATGCATGAAAAATGCATCTACCAATTTCTTCCTAAAAGGAGGCTTCAAATATTCACACTAGTTCACATTAATCTTGTCAAAATTCAATATTTTTTTTCTGATTTGACTCGGATTATCAGTTTGATGCGATTTATCAGTTTTCTTTATACACCCGTAACTGAAACAACGGGTAGAGAATTTCCATATATAGCTGAAACAATTTTGCGAACTAGCAACAGTAACAAAACTAGAGAATTTTCACATAAATAAAAACTGTTCCAACCACTGTACTTTTGGCGATATACATAAATTTAATACAAGAATGGAGAGAGAATTTCCATAAAACCTATCCAGTGATGAAATGCATATATAGATCTAAGAAACATACTGAATAAGCCTATCCCTGGAGATCCCCATTAGAGGTTTGACAATTCTTAAAGCGGCTGGGCTGATATATCTATTTGGTGAAATTAGGCTCTCTGTATAGATATTACAATCACCTTTTAGACTAGTTTCACGTCCATCGATTGGCTTGAATACTTTGTACGTTGTCTTTCTTGTAAACAACAATATTGATGTGTTTCCGAACATCCCCATTTTCTTTTTTGCTTGCGTCCCTTTATTTGAAGTGATTCTTGGCTCGGTCACTGACGAACTCTCGAAGGTGGCCCTCATCGTATAAACGAGCTACCTCTACTCTTAATTATCTGCAATCCTCGGTCCTGTGGCCATGCGTACTATTATACTTGCACGTCGAATTCGGGTTCCTTTGGGAAGGGTCGGTTTGCATGGGTCTGGGCCACCTAGTATCTTTGATTCTTCCGATCGCTGATACAATGCCCGATGCGTCGACGCTGAAATTGTACTCCGACAGCCGAGCTGCCTCTATAGGATCGACATATTTATCAAAGACACTCTTGCTCATAAGCCCCCGAGAATTTTGTCCTCGATCATTCCTTCGATTGTTCCGAGCGGCATTGCGCATTGAACCGTTGTTCATTCGATCTGTGACGTACGGTTGATATCAGTCTCTGTTCGGCCTTTGCTCTCTATCGATGTCCCTCTGGGTTTTAATAGCTGTCCTATTCTGATGCATGGATCCGGAAGGAGCTCCCAACTGGTCGTCTTCGACCCTAATTTTTGACTGATATCGGTTGTGTACATCCGCCCAAGTTATTGCTGGATACTCGATCAAATTTTGCTTCAGCCAACGTGATGCTATTGAACTTTGCTCGTTCAATCCTGGGGTGAAAGCTTGGACGGCCCAGTCGTCTGTGACCCGTGGCAATTCCATGCGTTCCATTTGAAATCGGGACACGAACTCCCTCAGCATTTCATTACCCTTTTGGTTTTACTTTGAAGAGGTCTGATTTCCTTGTTGCAACCTTTATGGCACCAACATGTGCCTTTACAAACGAATCCGCTAACATGGCAAAAGAATCGATGGAATTTGGTGGCAGATTATGATATCAAATCATCGCTCCCTTCGAGAGGGTCTCTCCGAATTTTTTCAATAACACGGATTCAATCTCATCGTCTTCCAAATCGTTATCCTTGATGGCACACGTGTAAGAGGTGATGTGTTCGTTGGGATCGGTCGTACCGTTATATTTGAGAATTTCGGGCATACGAAATTTTTTGGGGATTGATTTTGGGGCTGCACTCAAGAGAAAAAGCTTTTGTATGAATTTTTTCGAATCTAGCCCTTTTATCATTGGTGGAGCTCCCGGGATCTGATCGACCCTGGAATTATATGTTTCTACTTTTTATCGTTGGCTTCGACTCATTTTGTGAGTTCCTCGAGCAATTTGATAATTTCGGGAGTAGTCCCCGATTCTTGCTCGTTTGACTTCACTATGGCTGGCTCCGTTATGTGGGTGATTTCTCAAAGCGGATTGGGCTCCGGCCTGCTTTGTACCCGAGTTTGGCTATGCAACTGAGCTATCGCTATTTGCTGGGCTTGTAATATCTCGAAGATCATTCGTAAGATGACTCCGATCTCCTCCACGTTATGGGTGTCTCGAGCTATGGATCGAGTACCGCCCTGAATGCTTTTTTCCGGTTCGGAACGTTGGTTCGCCTCAAGAGCCACTTGTGAATTGACATCTAGCGGTACTTCGACTCGAGCTTCAGTGACATCGTTAAGTGGCCTTCCGGCCCTGGGAATCAAGTTGTTGGTTTCATCTTGAAGACGACTTCGTGGTCGATAGGTAAGCCATCAATCGAGGGTTTGCCGTTGCTGATTCGAAAGCTGTAAATTGGTGTGTATTGCAGATTTGTATCAAACAACCACTGTTACCCTTAGCCCCACGGTGGGCGCCAAACTGTTTACCCGGAAAATCGGATATAGTTGAATTTATAAGTAGTTCTAAGGATATGTGATATAGCTTGACATAAATCGTACGTAGAAGTGAAAATGTTTAGATTCTTGGCTATAAAGACGGGAGATAAATTATTGAACAAGAAGAGTAAGTATGCTGAGTAAAACAAACTCAAGAGATTTATTCTTCAATAAGAGAAGTAGTCTTTTCTTACAATGTGTGAATCTTTTTGTGCTTACAAGGATTCCCCCTTTTATAGCAGAGGGATCTTACTTTATTTATAATAAAAAATATATAGTAGAGAACCCATGATGAATTGCCTCTTCCTCAATTCCCGCTAAGATTCTCTCCCCTAGTGCAGTTGCAATGTCTCTTGTCTGCGAGCTCGATACTGGCTCGAGCTCGGTATTGGGTCGAGCCCTCAGCCTTGATTCGAGTTCGACATTCAGATTGGCAATTATTGACAATTTGCTTCCCTGCACATCTTGCCACATGCCAATTATTGCGGAAGCCGAATATATAGAGAGTGATTAAATCCCAACTACTATATCTAAAGATAGCTAATAAATAGTAAATTAGACAATAATAAAATGAACACCAGAAATTAACGAGGTTCGGTAAAATTAAATTTTTGCCTAGTCCTCGGACACAATCAACTCAAATTTATTTCACTCCAAAAATACAAGTGAAATACTACAAGCGAGAGAAGATTCAAATGCCTTAGGAGATAAGAAGGCAAGTGAGGGATGATTTCAAATGAACAAAACACTTGCTATTTATAAAAGGGAAATGACCTTAATAATGTCATGCATGACATCATATTAAGTGTGAACATGCAATATAAATGTATGAAAAATGCATCTACCAATTTCTTCCTAAAAGGAGGCTTCAAATATTCACACTAGTTCACATTAATCTTGTCAAAATTTAACATTCTTTTTCTGGTTTGACTCGGATTATCGATTTGGTACGGTTTATCAGTTTTCTTTATACACCCGTAACTGAAACAACGGGTAGAGAATTTCCATATATAGCTGAAACAATTTTGCGAACTAGCAACAGTAACAAAACTAGAGAATTTTCACATAAATAAAAACTGTTCCAACCACTGTACTTTTGGCGATATACATAAATTTAATACAAGAATGGAGAGAGAATTTCCATAAAACCTATCCAGTGATGAAATGCATATATAGATCTAAGAAACATACTGAATAAGCCTATCCCTGGAGATCCCCATTAGAGGTTTGACAATTCTTAAAGCGGCTGGGCTGATATATCTATTTGGTGAAATTAGGCTCTCTGTATAGATATTACAATCACCTTTTAGACTAGTTTCACGTCCATCGATTGGCTTGAATACTTTGTACGTTGTCTTTCTTGTAAACAACAATATTGATGTGTTTCCGAACATCCCCATTTTCTTTTTTGCTTGCGTCCCTTTATTTAACAATGTGACATCATCTCCCGAGGAATAGAGAGCATCATCGTCCAAGATTGTTGAACCCCATAATCTTTCATTATCCACAAATCAAAAGAACGTCCAAAGTAATTGCAATAGACACAAAGTAGACCATCTAGAGCAACTATTTCAATGCAATCGTGATCACCTCCTAAAATATTTTGATAGTTAGGCTTTTACCATGTTCATATATAAGATATAACCGTTCCTTTTTAATAGTACCATAAAGAATCTCCCTATTTAAAGCAATTTATTTATTTAGACACTATTAGGCCCTTTTCCATTTAAAATTAAATAAACAGAAAAAGTAAGGAGAAAAATGCAAAAGAAAAGATTGACTTGAATGAAAGAAGAAAGGGGGGAAAAAAGCCCCAAGAAAAAAAGAAAAGAAAGAGGAATCCTTAGCCTAAGAACTATGCCACATCACCTTGCCTTTGACCACAATTACTAAATATAGAGAAAATCACACCAATAATTTTCTCAAAACAAATATACATAATTATAACAATTGTGCAAGCAACATCAACACAATAAAACTATCCATTGTGTTTTTGGTGATACACATAAATTAGCACAAACTTATCCAAGGATTAAATACATAGATTTAAGAAACATAATGAACAAGCATATTCACCGAGACCCTATTTAGAAGTTTTATGGTTCTCAAACCGGGCCGGAGTCAAATATCGGTCGGGTGAAATTAAAGTCTCTATATAAATAAAACTTCTTCCTCTCATTGTTGTTTCACGACCAAAACAAGGCTTGAAAACTTTTTTGTCTTTCTTGTAAATCATAATGTCCTGTTTCTCAAGTGTGCCAGCCTTGAACCAAACATCACCGTTTTCAAACAAGTACAACGGGGAGATATACCAAGATAATCTCGTATCCAAATTAAGAGTGCCACCAGATGCCAGAATATTATCATGAGGGATAGAGAGCATCATCATCCAAGATTGTTGGACTCCATAATCTTTCATCGTCCAGAAATCAAAAGAACGTCCAAAGTAATGGATGTACACTACTAAAAAACAGTGTAATTCTGTCCTCGTAAATTGATAATTTCCGACCAAATTCCGATCGATTTTAATTGGTCGGGAAAATAATGGTCGCAAACGTGTACAGACCGAAATTGGTCGGAAATTTTCGACCGAATTCGGTCGGAAACATCAAAGCGTTGACTGACTGTCAAACTTTAATTTCCGACCGAAATCGGTCGGAAATAATTAAATATTTTTTTTAATTTTCAAATTTCCGACCGAAATCGGTCGGAAACTATTAATTTTTTTTTATTTAAAATTTTCATTTTCCTTTCGGTCGGAAATTTAAAAAAATAATAATTTTATTTAATTAAATAATTAGTTGTAAATTATAATAAATTGTTAATTTATTTTAAAAAATAAATATAAATTCATAATTTCCGACCGAATTCGGTCGGAAATCTGGGTAAAAACTGGGCAGAAAATGTCTATTTTTGAGCTACACCACGTGCCAATTACAACCAATATTCATCCTATAATGGCAGCATTACATTGCTGCCATTCAACTATAATTAATCAACAACAATGAATATACTAACAACAACAATAACAATTAACTAACAAAAACTATTAACTAACACTAACAACCATTATCTAACAACAACAACAACTAATAACAACCACAACAACAACTACTAAAATGTTCAATAACAAAATAACAATATAATCATCATTCAAAACAAGTCTCAACTAAATATTGACAAGTTCAATACTTTGTTTAGCAATACACACCATTCAATGAGTTTTTTTTTATCTAGCATCATCTCCATCTTCACTCCTAGAACCTTTATCGTCGGCACATGGGAAAGGCTCACGAGACCGGGGAATGGAGAAAGCACCACTAGCAAGAAGATTGGCCAGCTGACCTTGAAGGAGATTAAATTATTCGTCCCTCCTTTCTAGCTGAACTTGAAGGGTACCAAATTGTTCATTTCTCTTTTTTTCTCTAGAATGTCTCTTCAAGCTCTGCTGTCATCTTTGCGATCTTCTGTTGCATAGACGATATAGTCGACTTATCAATCGCCTCGATCTTCTATCTATATAATATTATAAATATTTATAGTAGTTATGAAACTTACATGTGTAGTCTCTGTCTGGTCCTCAACCCATCTAGTTGGATCTGTCAGTGCCTTCTTCTTCTAGACGTGAGTTTCAATGAAGAACTCATCATGACTCATCTTCATCCCATATTTTTTTTTCCTACAAATATAATAAAACGTGTTAACGAAATTAACATATATAAATATAGTTCGATAAAAATAGACCGAAATATTTTAAGGAATTACCAGTTGTTTCCTCGTATCCCCCATGCTTCTTGAATCCAGACAATGCAAGGAGCCACCCTTCTCAGATACTCGGGCCTTCTTTCCCAGTTCACTCTGCTTCTCGAATTTTTCGGTGGCCCAATACCTCTGCAGATCCTCCCATAAATCCGGTAGAACCCATGAAGGTTTCTTGTTAACCTTTCGAGGGGATAGCTAATCCCATGGGATATTCCCGTTAGTCCCTTAACTCCCTGCCCCGAACCTTTGTGTTTGAAATTATATCTTCTTGTGATAAGTGATAACTATAGATGCTAGCCTCACTGGTTTGTTTATGATAATGATCAAAGAAAAAGATTTGAGTGGTGCATACATATATAAACTGTGAATGGTACATAGGTGTGCGCACTATGCAGAGTTGCCCCTTTTCCCTTTCATAACAAGAAAAAAAAAACTTGACATTTCTCTGGACCCTCCTGAAAATAAATTGCTCATTAAGCCTATTTCTGCCATGATTTTCAGAAGAAATTACATTCTTAGTGTAATGTCTATATAAGGTATTGAACTGTGTATGATATATGCGGTTACTAACTTGTTTCTCATTCACAGTGCGACACTTGTTACTTTTTCTTTTTGATCCTTTAGTAGTGCCACTATATGGTCTGAAGTTGGAATAGTTATATACTCGCATATGATTTTAAATTTTGCATTTTGGTCTTCGCAGGCTATTGATTGACCTTTCTTCCGAATCAGATAGATGGTTGCTTTCTAGTTCAGTTTCCTGTATAGCAGAATTGAGAAATGAGTTTGATTTCACGTCTGAGGCATCGTTTGCCTGGTGTACTTTTGAGACAATCGGTTCGATTGAATGTGGCTGACTCCTGTTTTATTACCTCATATGTGTTTACTCGACACTTTTCTCAGCCTGCTAGGAAAGAGGAGGAAAACGAGGAAGAAGTAGAGATTGACCAGAGAAAGCTTCCGGCTGATTATGATCCTGCAATTTTTGATCCTACTAGCATAATCATAATCAATATAATTGAAAGCTATAAAATTATCTAACCCTAGCATAATAATAATCTTCTAACATAGATAATACTAGTATAAACATAATCAATAGGAGTAAACCCTAAATCTAATTAATCATTAACTAAACCCTAGTTTATACAATAGAATAATTATAATTACTTAAATTAAAAAATATAGATAACTAACCTTGAAAGAAAAGAGAGGGGGTTTGATTTTGGGTGCTAAAAGCAGTGGGTGGTGGTGGCGGAGGAAGCAGTGGTGGCAGCCGACGGCCGAACAATGGCGGGGGAGGGGAGGGAGACGATGAGGGGCTTTAATTTTGGGTGAGAAGGGAGACAAGAGTTGATTTTGGGTGGAAATGCAACTCTAGAGAAGAAGATGAGAAATGGAAGAGAGACAGAGAAAATGGGGAAATGGGGAAGAAGCCCGTCCCTGGCAGATCTAAATTGAAAATTCCCGACCGAAATCGGTCGGAAATATTTAGTTAATATTTAATAATTAGTTAACTGCTTATTATTTATTATAAGCTCTCTCTCTCTCTCTCTCTCTCTCTCTCTCTCTCTCTCTATATATATATATATATATATATATAAGTATTAAATATTATTTATTTAAAAGTTCTTTATTATTTACACACACAAATATATAGTATAGTATAATATATATACTAAGTGTATAGTATATAAGCTATATTCGATATAACATTAGTTATATATATATACTAGTATCTATGAACGTGAGTTGCACGTTAATAATGACACGTGATGCTTTAAACATTTATTTATATGAAGGAAAAATAAAATTTAATTAATGAGAGAAATTTTATGTATAATAAAACAACAATCATCTAAATGCCGAAAAATATTATTACATTAGCATAATACATGAATTTAAAATAAAAAGACATCATTAAAACTTACACAAATGATCAATTTTGTCATGTTAGTTAGATAATTATGTATTATGGTTTAAAAGTATTTAATGTGATGGTATCTAAACGAACACTTCTTTGTGGACAATATTTTTTTGTGTTTGTTTCCTACTAATGCATTGGTTGCTCTACCTTGACCAAAACTCTTGTTGTCGATCTTGATATCCCTCTTGAAAGTGCAACATACAATTGTTCGAAATGTTTAGTTAATATTTAATAATTAATTAACTACTTATTATTTATTATAAGTTATATATATATCAAATAAGTATTAAATATTATTTATTTAAAAGCTCTTTATTATTTACACACACAAATATTATTAAATTTATATTTTAATTTGTATAAAAGCATTTATCAGACCGAATTCGATCGGAAATATTGAATTATAATTATTTTGGTTGGTTAATTAAATATATATAATTTTTGTCTTGGGCGGGAAACAAAAAATTCAAACTTTCCAACCGAATTCGATCGGAAATTTGGAAATATTTTAATAAATAATTATTTGTGTACATTATATACAAGTATGACCAAATATTTGACTAATTTTCGATCGAAATCGGTCGAAAATTTGGAAAACTTTAAATAAATAATTATTTTTGTACATTATATACAAGTATGACCAAATATTTGATTAATTTCTGACCCGTTGCGGTCGGAAAGTTGGAAATTTTTTAATAAATAATTATTTTTGTACATTATATTCAAGTATGACCAAATATTTGACCACTTTCCGACTGAAATCGGTCGAAATTTTTATTTTTTTGCTGTCAGAAATTTTTTGTTGACTTTTGCGACCAAATACTCTTATTTTCGACCGATTTCGGTCGGTTTTTGTTTCCGATCGATTTCGGTCGGAAAGCCTTGGACGGAAATCACCTGATTTCTAGTAGTGGTAGACACAAAGTAAACTCTAGAACAACTATATCAATGTAATCATGTGTACGTGGCGCCTTTTGATAGTTAGATTGTGGTATAGCTTTGTATTCATAGCTTGAATAATTTAAGGACACAATCACCCATTTAAATGAACCATCTCCTCTAGTATCACAAAGGACCATCCAATGGAATTTCCTATTCACAAACTGACAGTTAAAATAAGTGATTCCATGGGTTAGAGTATGGTAAGGGAATGGTTGAAGAGTACTCTTTGAGAGATGATTCGTGTTTTGACGGTCCCGGTTGGTTCGTATCGTAATTTGGGACCTGGACGTATGCCCGAAATCGAATTCGAAAGTCCTAGCTCGAGTTATGAATTTTTATTGAAATTTGAAAGTCTGAAAGTTTAATGGTTTTTAAGAATTGACTGATGTTTGGTCTTGTTGATATCGGGTCCGTATTTTAGTTTCGGAGTCCGGTACAGGTCCGTTATTATATTTATGACTTGTCTGTTGAATTTGGTGAAAAACAGAGTTGATTTGACGTGATTCGGACGTTCGGTTGTGAAAATAGAAGTTTTCAAGCTTCCTTAAATATTTTCTTTGATTTGATGTCCGATTCGTGGTTCTAGGCGTTATTTTGGTGTTTTGATC
The DNA here is from genome assembly GCF_000715075.1 of Nicotiana tabacum. NCBI lineage: Eukaryota > Viridiplantae > Streptophyta > Magnoliopsida > Solanales > Solanaceae > Nicotiana > Nicotiana tabacum. The sequence goes on along the minus strand of NC_134081.1, from coordinate 28,594,734 downwards.
GCACGAGCGAGTTTGTGTGAGGTTTTTGGACTTGTGTGCATTATTGGTTTGGAGCCCCGAGGGCTCGGGCGAGTTTCGGATAGGCTACGGGTGTTTTGAACTTAGGAAAATCTAGTTTGTTTTTTGCTTCAGCTGTTATCTGGTGTTTTCTTCTTTACATTCGCGAAGGTACTCTCGCAAACACGAAGGGTAGCTAGGTCGCGAACGCGAAGCAGGGGGGGGGGTTACCCTTCCCGAATGCGAAACTTGAGGGACCTGGGGGAGGAGACACTCGTTCTCCTACGCGAACGCGATCAATGGCTCGCGAACGCGAAGGCCAGGGGGGAGCAGCCTTCGTGAACGCGAAGGAGGACTCACGAACGCGAAAGCCATTTAGGCTGCTGCACATCGCGAACGCGGCAGGCCCTTCGCGAACGCGAAGAAGGCCTGACGCCCAGACCTTAAAACATTTCAAAAACAGGATTTTACCCATTTTTCATAAACTCTCCATTAGAGCTCGGCCTAGGTGCGATTTTGAAGGGAAAACTCAACACCAATTCATAGGTTTATACTCTTTAACTCATTTTCTTCCATTTCTAATATCACCCATTAAATTCCTAGCCCTAATCTTTGTTCTTTCATGGTAGAAAACTAGGGATTTAAGAAGAATTGGCGGTTTTTGCAAATTAGCGATTTAGACGTCAATTTGGGGTCAGATTCTGAAACTAATTACATAATCGGGCTCGGAGGGGTGAATGGATTTTGGTCCGAACCTCGAGTTTTGACCAAACAGGGGTCGATTTTTGACTTTTTGGGGAAAAGTTTCAGGAATCTAAATTTATGCATTGTAATTGATTTCTTTAGGAATATTTGATATTATTGAGTCGTTTGTGGATAGATACGAGTGGTTTGGAGGTGGATTCTAGAGGAAAATCAGTAATTGAGTGGCCTTTGGAGCGATGTAAGTGTCGTGATTAACCTTAACTTGATGGAATATGACTTGTTTGTCTATTTTCTACATGTTTAAATGTTGGGGAACAACGTATATGTGAGGTGACGAGTACCTATGCGTTATAGCCGGGTTAAAGCATGCGGGTGGGGTTTGGTTTCTTGCAATTATAGCTTTCTTTGTTCATGTTATCTGTGTTTAGACTAGTATTGTTAAATTGATCATTCTTATCATGTTTACGGATCCCCTGGTGATTATTGAGTATTGATTCCGAAGTTGAAGTTGATATTGTGGAACCAAATATTGAAGTAAGGCTTATACTTGTTATTCTATCTCCATGTTGTTATTTGTTCATTGCATTATGGTAAGGGAGAGTGTTAATGCACGGAGGGTGATGCCGTGCCATATTGTGAGTGTAACATGCACGAAGGGTGATGCCGTACCATGTTATGAGAGTTAATACATGAAGGGTGATGCCGTGCCATTTCTATTGATTTTATTGGTGAGATTGAGAGTAAAAGCAGAAAGGGTGATGCCGTACATTTTTCCTTTACTGTGTTTACTTGTTCTTATTGATTCATAGTATATTGGCTGTTCAAGTTACCATTCTGCTGTAGTCTCTATCTCGTATTCCCCTCAGTATGTTCCACCTCCCGATATTACATGTCAAGTTTTTCCTTGCTGTTATTTGTACATATACTGTTAAATTGTACAGGTTAGTTATGTAGGTGTCTTGTCATAGCCTCGTCACTACTTCGTCGAGGTTAGGCTCGATACTTACCAGTACATGGGGTCGGTTGTACTGATACTGCACTCTGCACTTCCTGTTCAGATTTTGGTATTAGTCTTAGCTGATCGAGAGGCGTAACAGCTCGGATTGGTTCATCGGAGACTAAAGGTAGATCTGTTGACGTTCGCAGACCTTGAAGTCCCCATATATATTTTCTGTATTTTTTCTTTACTGTTTCTTTCGTTCAAACAGTTGTATTTCTTTCACACTTTTACTTGTAGTAAATCCTAGAAGTTCGTGAATTATGACTCCAGATCCGGGTGGTAGTAATTAATGAAGTTTTTATATTATTCCGCACTCGCTGTATTTCATTTTAGCTTATTTGCTGTTATTTACTGAATTGATTAAGGATTGGCTTAATAATTCTCTAACGTCGGCTTTCCTAGCAAGTGAAATGTTAGGCGCCATCACGGTCCTGACGGTGGGAATTTCGGGTCGTGATAAGTTGGTATCAGAGCACTAGGTTGCCTAGGTCTCACAATTCACGAGCAGGCTTAGTAGAGTCTGGAGGATAGGTACGGAGACGTCTGTGCTTATCTTCCAGAGGCTTTGAAGTTTAGGAATCATTTTACTTCTATTCTTCTCTGTCATGCGATTTTATTCTATCATTGCTAATTAAACTCTTCTATTCTTGTCCTTCCGCAGATGGCGAGAACACGTGCTATGTCTTCAACTGGACAGCAGCCGGAGCCCCCAGTGGCAGCTCCTATGAGGGGCAGAGGCTGAGGTGGGGGCAGAGCTCAGCTAGAGCTCGAGTAGAAGAACCAGCAGTGGATCCCCAGGTGGAGTTTGAGGAGGAGGTTCCAGCCCAGACTGTGCCTGCTAGACCAGCTCAGGTTCCAGAGGGGTTCATCGTCAGCACAGTACTTCAGGATGCTTTGGTCCGTTTGGTGGGCCTTATAGAGAGTGTGGCCCAGGCCGGTACCTTTCATATGGCACCGACGGTCTCTCAGGCTAGGGGAGGAGCACAGACTCCCGCTAATCACACTCTGGAGCAAATGGCTTCCCAGTATCAGACTCCAGTAGCCCCGCCAGTTGGGATAGTTCAGCCGGTTGTTGCGGCACAGGCCGACGATGGGTCGGCTATGTCTTTTGAGGCTTTATGGAGATTGGACAGGTTTACCAAGCTCTTTCCAGTTTGCTTCAATGGTGCTTCTTCAGAGGATCCCTAAGAGTATCTTAACAACTGTCATGAGGTGCTACGGAACATGGGTATAGTGAAGACCAATGGGGTCGATTTTGCTATATTTCAGATGAATGGTTCCGCCAAGAAATGGTGAAGAGATTATTTGTTGACCAGACCAAATAGATCGCCTGCACTTACTTGGGACCAGTTCTCTCAACTCTTTCTAGAGAAGTTTCTCCCTATCACACTGAGAGATGAGCACCGTCGTCAGTTTGAGCGTCTCCAGCAGGGCAGTATGACTGTTACCCAGTATGAGACCCGTTTTGTGGATTTGGCCTGTCATGCTCTTCTTTTTCTTCCTACCGAGAGAGAGAGGGTGAGGAGGTTTATTGACGGACTTGTTCAGCCTATCATATTGCAGATGGCTAAGGAGACTGGGAGTGAGATTTCTTTTTAGGCGGCTGCCAATGTCGCCAGGCGAGTCCAGATGGTTCTTGCTCAGGGAGGTCAGGGGTCTGACAAGAGACCACGTCATTCCGGGGGGTTCAACGATGCCTCATCTGGAGGCATGAGTACTTTTGGTAGAGGCCATCCTCCCAGGCTGTTTCATTCAGCACTCCAGGCATCCCACGTTGCCTCAGGTGGTCGTGGCCCTCATATGCCTTATTCCGACCAGCTAGCCTACAGTGCACCACCAGCTCCTATTAGTGCACCTCCGCTCCACAGTTTTCAAGGTGGTTACTTAGGTTGACAAGGTCAGTTTCAGGGTCAGTAGTCACATCAGCCGAGGTCCTGTTATACTTGTGGTGATCTGAGGCACATTGCTAGATTTTGTCCTCGGGCATCGGGCAACTCACAACATCAGGGTTCTTGTGCCATGGTTCCGGCACCAGTTGCTGCACCGCCTGCTCAGCAAGCCAGAGGTAGAGGCTAGACTGTTAGAGGTGGAGGTCCGGCCATTAGAGATGGAGGCCAACCAGCTAGAGGCCATCCTAGAGATGTAGCTCAGAGTGGTAGGGCCCAACCCCGATGTTATGCTTTTCCAGCCAGGCCTGAGGCTGAGTCATCTGACGCTATTATCACATGTACTGTTTCAGTTTGCAGTAGAGATGCTTCAGTTCCATTTGATCCGGGTTCTACTTATTCCTACGTGTCATCCTATTTTGCTTCATATTTGGTTGTGCCTCGTGATTCTTTGAGTGCTCCTGTGTATATGTCCACACCTGTGGGAGATGCTATTGTTGTAGATCGTGTTTATCGTTCATGTGTGGTCACCATTAGGAGTCTTGAGACTAGTGTAGATCTTCAACTTCTCGATATGGTTGATTTTGATGTTATCTTGGGTATAGAGTGTTGTCACCTTATCACGCTATATTGTACTATCACGCTAAGATGGTGACCTTATCCTTGCCGGGGTTTCCTCAATTAGAGTAAAGGGGGACTCTTGGCCATTCTACCAGCAGGGTTATCTCTTATATGAAGGCTCGACGTATGGTCGAGAAGGGGTGTCTAGCTTATTTGGCTTATGTTCGCGATTCTAGTGCGGAGGTTCCTTCCATGGATTCAGTACCAGTTGTTCGTAAGTTTACGGAGGTGTTTCCTGCAGACCTGCCGTGGATACCACCCGATAGGGATATTGATTTCTGTATTGATTTGGCTCCAGGCACTCAGCCCATCTCTATTCCGCCATACCGTATGGCCCCGCTAGAGTTTAAAGAATTAAAGGAACAGTTGCAAGATTTGCTTGATAAGAGCTTCATTAGACCTAGTGTCTCGCCCTGGGGTTCACCTGTGTTGTTTGTGAAGAAGAAAGATGGATCGATGAGGTTGTGTATAGATTATCGGCAGTTGAACAAAGTCACCATCAAGAACAAGTATCCATTGTCGAGGATTGATGATTTATTTGATCATCTTCAGAGTGCCAAGGTGTTTTCGAAGATTGATTTGAGATCTGGCTACCATCAGTTGAGGGTTAGGGAATCCAATATCCCTAAGACAACTTTTCGGATTCGGTACGGGCATTATGAGTTTCTGGTGATGTCCTTTGGGTTGAAAAATGCCCCAGCAACATTCATGGATTTGATGAACCTAGTGTTCAGGCCTTATTTGGACTCCTTTGTGATCGTGTTTATTGACGATATCTTGATCTACTCCCGCAGTCGATAGGAGCACGAGCAACATCTCGAGATTGCACTTCAGACTCTGAGAGACAGCTAGTTGTATGCTAAATTTTCAAAGTGCGAGATTTGGCTTGATTCAGTCACTTTTTTGGGACACGTTGTATCAGAAGAGGGAATTCATGTGGATCCTAAGAATATTGAGGCAGTTCAAAACTGGCCTAGACCCACTTCAGCTACGGAGATCAGGAGTTTCTTGGGTTTGGCGGGCTATTACTGTCGATTTGTGGAGGCGTTTTCATCTATAACAGCTCCGTTGACCAGGTTGACCCAGAAGGGTGCCCCGTTCAGATAGTCAGACGAGTGTGAGGTGAGCTTTCAGAAGCTCAAGACTGCTTTGACTATAGCGCCGGTGTTGGTATTGCCCACATGTTCAGGATCTTATATGGTATATTGTGATGCGTCCCGTGTTTGGCTCGGTACGGTATTGATGCAGGAGGGTAGGGTGATTGCATATGCATCATGGCAGTTGAAGGTTCATGAGAAGAATTACCCTATCCATGACTTTGATTTGGCAACCATTGTTCATGCGCTGAAGATTTGGAGGCACTATCTTTACGGTGTGTCGTGTGAGGTTTTCACGGATCATCGGAGCCTTCAGTATTTGTTCAAGCAAAAGGATCTCAATTTGAGGAAGAGGAGGTGGTTGGAACTATTGAAAGATTGTGATATCACTATTTTATACCACCCCGGGAAGGCCAATGTGCTGGCCGACGTCTTGAGTAGAAAGGCAGTGAGTATGGGCAGCCTTGCGTTCATTCCAATCGGTGAGAGGTCGCATGCATCAAATGTTAAGACTTTAGCCAACCAGTTTGTGAGGTTGGATATTTCAGAGCCCAGCCATGTTCTAGCTTGTACAATCACTCGGTTTTCTTTGTTTGAGCGCATCAAAGATTGGCAGTATGACGACCCTCATTTGTTGGTCCTTAGGGACACAGTGCGACACGGTGGTGCCAAAAAGGTTACTGTTGGAGATGACGGAGTTTTGATGATACAGGGTCGTGTTTGTGTGCCTAATGCGAATGGACTTTGTGAGTTGATTCTTGAGGAGGCCCACAGTTCCCGGTATTCTATTCATCCGGGCGCCGCCAAGATATATCAGGACTTGCGGCAACATTATTGGTGGAGGAGGATGAAAAAGGATATAGTTGCTTATGTAGCTCGGTGTCTAAATTGTGAGCAAGTAAAGTATGAGTATCAGAGACCCGGGGGTTTGCTTCAGAAGATAGAGATTCCTAAGTGGAAGTGGGAGCGTATCACTATGGACTTCGTTGTTGGACGCCCACGGACTCAGAGGAAGTTCGATGCCGTTTGGGTCATTGTAGACAGGCTGACTAAGTCAACGCATTTCACTCTTGTGGCAGTTACCTATTCTTCGGAGCGGTTGGAAGAGATTTACATCCGCGAGATCGTCCGTCTTCACGGTATGCCCGTGTCTATCATTTCTAATCGAGGTACGCAGTTCACCTCATACATCTGGAGGGCAGTACAACATGAGTTGGGCATACGGGTTGAGTTGAGCACATCATTTCATCCTTAGAGGGACGGACAGTTCGAGCGCACTATTCAGATCTTGGAGGATATGCTCCGCGCATGTGTTAAAGACTTCGAAGGATCGTGGGATCAGAATTTTGAGGTTCAAAGTGCTAATTAGGGAATTTGGCGTATGATTTGTGTAGGAACTGTTAGATGAGCCCCAAGAGTTGAGCGTTAGGCATATTTTGCACGCACAATCGGGCGCTTGAGGCGCATGCCTCACAGAACCTAGCTCCATATATGAGCCTCAGAATATTTTGATAGTGCCCCACTTCAGGGTGAGTCCTGATGTGTTGACCCAAAAGGTCATCTTATATTTTAGAACTCGAATCTGCGCTCTTAAGCCTTAAAAATCTCATTTTTACCCTCCTCGATTTGCGTGCACAGTCCGGACAGGTTTCCGAAAAACTTTTATGTTGAAAACCGATGAAAATAAGAATTTCTGCCTTAAAAGTTGATTTTAATTGATTTCGGTCAACAGTTTTGGTAAACGGGCCCATATCCGTATTTTGACGGTCCCGGTAGGTCCGTATCGAGTTATGGGACCTGGGCGTATACCCGAAATCGAATTCGGAGGTCCCTAGCTCAAGTTATGAATTTTTAATGTAAATTAAAAGTCTGAAAATTAATTATTTTTAAGAATTGATTGATGTTTGGCATTGTTAGTACCGGGTCCGTATTTTGGTTTCGGAGCCCGGTACATGTTCATTATGATATTTAAGACATGTCTCTGAAATTTGGTGAGAAATAAAGTTGATTTGACATGATTCAGACGTCCAGTTGAGAAATTAGAAGTTTTAAAGTGTTCTTGAGAATTTTATTTGATTTGGTGCTAAATTTAGAGTTCTAGGTGTTATTTTGTCGATTTGATCACGCGAGCAGGTCCGTATGATATTTTTAGACTTGCGTGCATATTTGGTTTGGAGCCCCGAGGGCTCGGGTGCCATTCAGGCGATGCGCGAGTTGAGTTCAAACCTCAACAAGGCTGCTGGTGTACCAAATCTGGTGTGCCCGCACCTGCGAGCCTTTGGTCGCAGGTGCGAGCGAAAGCCCCGCAGATGTGACGCAGGCCTGGACTTCATTTTTTCGCAGATGTAAACCTTTTTCCGCAGGAGTGGACCGCAGAAGCGGAACCCTGTCCGCAGGTGCGGCCCCAATTGGCCCAGCCCTTTTCCGCAGAAGTGCACACCCCGTCTGCACATGCGGATGCACAGGTGCAACCAAAGCACCGCAGGTGCAAAGGTCGCTGGGCAGTGAGCATTTAATTCGGACTCCAACCATTTTTCTTCTCGTTTTCAAAAGGATAGGAGGCCTAGGGCGATTTTTCAAAGACAGTTTCTTCCCCAAATCATAGGTAAGTGTTCCTTAACTCGTTTCTTTCAATTACCCATTACATTTCTTGAATTTTTAACCTAAAATCTAGAGTTTTCATGGTAGAATTAGGGGTTAGGATAGAAAATAGGGATTTCGTGAATTTGGGGGATTTAGACCTCAATTTGAGGTCGAATTCCAAAACTAATTACATATTCGGGCTCGGGGGTGAATGGGTAAAAGGATTTTGGTCTGAACCTCGGGTTTTGACCAAGCGGGCCCAGGGTCAATTTTTCGACTTTTTGGAGGAAAATTTAGGAAATTTAATTTATGCAATATAATTGATTCCTTTAGCAATATTTGATATTATTGAGTCATTTTTAAATAGATACGAGTGGTTTGGAGGTAAACTCCAAAGGAAAAGCAGTGATTGAGAATTAAGTGGTCTTCGGAGCTAGGTAAGTGTTGTGTCTAACCCTGACTTGAGGGAATTAGGAACCTTAGATTAATTGCTAAGTGAAATTCATATGAGCGGCGTATATGTGAGGTGACGAGTACCTATGCGCCGCCAATTTACCTATTTTTTTTTTCTCCATGTTCCTCTGTTTTTCTGATATTGTCTCATTCTTATGCTAAATTGCTACGTGTTATACTAGTGTTGTTCAAATTATCGTTCTTATCATGTTTACGGAATTTTCTAGTGATAATTGAGTTTTAATTTCAAAGTTAAGATTGATATTATGGAACCAAATATTGAAGTAAGGTTTGTACTTGTTATTGTATCTCCCTGTTGTTATTAATGCATTGCATTATGGTAAGGGAGAGTGTTAATGCACGAAGGGTGATGCCGTGCCATATTGTGAGTGTTAATGCACGAAGGGTGACGCCGTGCTATATTGTGAGTATTAATACATGAATGGTGATGCCGTGCCATATTGTGAGTGTTAATGCACGAATGTTGATGCCGTGCCATGATATGAGAGTAAAAGCATGAAGGGTGATGCCGTGCCGTTTCTATTAATTTTATGGTGAGATTGAGAGTAAAAGTACGAAGGGTGATGCCGTGCATTCTTCTTTACTGTATTCACTATTCCTGTTGTTTCATGGTATATTGACTGCTCCGGTGATCATTCTATTGTAGTTCTTTATCTTGTATTCCCCTCTGTATGTCTCCCCTCCCGACATTTCCTGTTTAGTTCTTCATTCTTGTTATTTGCGTATACACTGTTAAATTGTACAAGGTGATTGTAGGTGCCTTGCCTTAGCCTCGTTACTACTTCGTCGAGGTTAGGCTCGACACTTACTAGTACATGGGGTCGGTTGTACTGATGCTGCACTCTGCACTTTCTGTGCACATTTTGATACCGGCTCAGGTTGATCGAGATTTGCTATTAGTCCGTTGTCCGAAGACTCAAGGTAGATCTGTCGGCGTTCACAGACCTTGAAGTCCCCGTCTATTTTTTATGTCCTACTATTTTTTTCATTCAGACAATTGTATTTCTTTCAGACTATTACTTGTAGTAAGTTCTAGAATCCTCGTGAATTGTGACTCCAGATCCGGGTGGTAGTAGTTAATACAGATTTATGATCTTTCGCACTTGTTATATTTCATCGTAGTTAATTATTGCTAATTACTGAACGGAAAAAAGGAATTGGTAAATGATTATCTAACATTGGCTTGCCTAGTAAGTAAAATGTTAGGCGCCATCACGGTCCCGTCGGTGGGAAATTTTGGGTCGTGACAAATGGTATTAGAGCACTAGGTTGCCTAGGTCTCACGATTCACGAGCAAACTTAGTAGAGTCTGGAGGATCGGTACAGAGACGTGTGTGCTTATCTTCCAGAGGCTATGAAGTTTAGGAACAAGTTTCACTTATATTCTTCTTTGTCCTGCGATTTTGCTTTCTCAATACTGATTGAACTCTTCTACTCTTATTCTCGCGCAGATGGCGAGAACACATACCGCTTTCTCAGCTGAGCAGCAGCCAGAGCCTCCAGTGATGGCTCCTACGCAGGGCAGAGGTCGAGCTCGAGGCCGTGCCAGAGGCCGAGGCAGGGGCAGGGCTCAACCTAGGGTCCGAGCAGCAGCCCCAGCAGTTGAGTCTCAGATAGAGATTGACGAGGAGGTTCCAGCCCAGACTGTTCCTGTCGGACCAGCTCAGGTTCCAGAGGGGTTCATTGCTACCCAGTACTTCAGGACGCTTTGGTCCGTTTGGTGGCCCTTATGGAGAGTGTGGCCTAGAGTGGCACATTTCCCATGGCACCAGCAGTCTCTTAGGCTGGAGGAGGAGCCCAGACTCCTACCACTCTCGCTCCGGAGCAGATAGCTCCCCAGTATCATGCTCCAACAGCTCAGCCAATTAGATTAGTTCAACTGGTTATTGCGGCACAGGTCGGAGATGGGCCAGCTATGTCTTCTGAGGATTTATGGAGATTGGACAGGTTTATCAAGCTCTTTCCTGTTCACTTCAGTGGTGCTCCTTCAGAGGACCCCCAGGAGTATCTTGACAGTTGTCACGAGGTTCTACGGAACATGGGTATAGTGGAGACCAATGGGGTCGATTTTGCTGCATTTTAGATGACTGGTTCCGCCAATAAATGGAGGAGAGATTACTTGTTGACCAGACCAGCTGGGTCGCATGCTCTTACTTGGGACCAGTTCTCTCAGCTCTTCATAGAGAAGTTTCTGCCTATCACATTGAGAGAGGAGCGTCGCCGTCAGTTTGAGCGTCTCCAGCAGGGCAGTATGACTGTTACTCAGTATGAGATTCATTTTATGGATTTGGCCCGTCATGCCATTCTTCTACTTCCCACCGAGAGAGAGAGAGAGAGAGAGAGGGTGAGGAGGTTTATTTATGGACTTGCTCAGTCTATTAGACTGTAGATGGCTAAGGAGACTGGGAGTGAGATTTCTTTTCAGGCGGCTGCTAATGTCGCTAGACGAGTCGAGATGGTTCTTACTCAGGGAGATCAGGGGTCTGACAAGAGGCCTCGTCATTCCGGTGAGTTCAACTCGAATCTTATATTTTAGAACTCGAATCTGCGCTCTTAAGCCATAAAAATCTCATTTTTACCCTCCTCGATTTGCATGCGCAGTCCGGGCAGGTTTCCGAAAAGCTTTTATGTTGAAAACTGATAAAAATAAGAATTTTTGCCTTAAAAGTTGATTTTAGTTGACTTCGATCAACATTTTTGGTAAACGGGTCCGGATCCGTGCTTTGACGGTCCCGGTAGGTCCGTATCGAATTATGGGACCTGGGCGTATGCCCGGAATCGAATTCGGAGGTCCCTAGCTCAAGTTATGAATTTTTGATAAAAATTAAAAGTCTGAAAATTAATTGTTTTTAAGAATTGATTGATGTTTGGCATTGTTAGTACCGGGTCCGTATTTTAGTTCTGGATCCCGGTACAGGTTCATTATGATATTTAAGACATGTCTGTGAAATTTGGTGAGAAATGGAGTTGATTTGACGTGATTCGGACGTCCAGTTGAGAAATTAAAAGTTTTAAAGTGTTCTTGAGAATTTCATTTGATTTGGTGCTAAATTTAGAGTTCTAGATGTTATTTTGGCGATTGGATCGCGCGAGCAGGTCCGTATGATATTTTTAGAGTTGCGTGCATATTTGGTTTGGAGCTTCGTGGGCTCGGGTGCCATTCGGGCGATGCGCGAGTTGAGTTCAAACCTCAACAAGGCTGCTGGTGCACCAAATCTGGTGTGCCCGCACCTGCGAGCCTTTGGTCGCAGGTGCGAGCGAAAGTCCCGCAGATGCGACCCAGGCCTGGACTTTATTTTTTCGTAGATGCAGACTTTTCTCCATAGGAGCGGGACCGCAGAAGCGGAATCCTGTCCGCTGGTGCGGCCCCAGTTGGCCCAGCCCTTTTCCGCAGAAGCGCACACCCTGTCCGCACATGCGGATGTGCAGGTGCGACCAAAGCACCACAGGTGCGAAGGTCGCTGGGCAGTGAGCATTTAATTCGGACTCGAGCCATTTTTCTTCTCGTTTTCTAAATGATAGGAGGCCTAGGGCGATATTTCAAAGACATTTTCTTCCCCAAATCATAGGTAAGTGTTCCTTAACTCGTTTCTTTCAATTACCCATTACATTTCTTGAATTTTCACCTAAAATCTAAAGTTTTCATGGTAGAATTAGGGGTTAGGGTAGAAAATAGGGATTTCGGGAATTTGGGGATTTAGACCTCAATTTGAGGTCGGATTCCAAAACTAATTACATATTCGGGCTCAGGGGTGAATGAGTAAAAGGATTTTGGTCTGAACATCGGGTTTTGACTAAGCGGGCCCGGGGTCGATTTTTCGACTTTTTGGAGGAAAATTTGGAAAATTTAATTGATGCAATATAATTGATTCCTTTAGCAATATTTGATATTATTGAGTCATTTTTGAATAGATACGAGTGGTTTCGAGGTGAACTCCAAAGGAAAAGCTGTGATTGAGAATTAAGTGGCCTTCAGAGCGAGGTAAGTGTTGTGTCTAACCCTGACTTGAGGGAATTAGGAACCTTCGATTAATTGCTAAGTGAAATTCATGTGAGCGTCATATATGTGAGGTGACGAGTACCTATGCGCCGCCATCTTTTTTCACGTTTCTCTATTTTTTTGATATTATCTCATTCCTATGCCAAATTGCTACGTGTTATACTAGTGTTGTTCAATTTATCGTTCTTATCATGTTTACGGATTTTCTGGTGATAATTGAGTTTTTATTTCAAAGTTGAGATTGATATTATGGAACCAAATGTTGAAGTAAGGTTTGTACTTGTTATTCTATCTCCCTGTTGTTATTTATGCATTGCATTATGGTAAGGGAGAGTGTTAATGCACGAAGGGTGATGCCGTGCCATATTGTGAGTGTTAATGCACGAAGAGTGATGCCATGACATATTGTGAGTGTTAATGCACGAAGGGTGATGCCGTGCCATATTGTGAGTGTTAATGCACGAAGGGTGATGCCTTGCCATGATATGAGAGTAAAAGCACGAAGGGTGATGCCGTGCTGTTTCTATTAATTTTATGGTGAGATTGAGAATAAAAGTACGAAGGGTGATGCCGTGCATTCTTCTTTACTGTATTCACTATTCCTGTTGTTTCATGGTATATTGACTACTCCGGTGATCATTCTGTTGTAGTTCTTTATCTTGTATTCCCCTCAGTATGTCTCCCCTCCCGACATTTCCTGTTTAGTTCTTCATCTTGTTATTTGCGTATACACTGTTAAATTGTACAAGGTGATTGTAGGTGCCTTGCCTTAGCCTCGTTGCTACTTCGTCGAGGTTAGGCTCGACACTTACTAGTACATGGGGTCAGTTGTACTGATGCTGCACTCTGCACTTTCTGTGCAGATTTTGATACCGACTCAGGTTGATCGAGATTTACTATTGGTCCGCTGTCCGGAGACTCAAGGTAGATCTGTCGGCATTCACAGACCTTGAAGTCCCCGTATATCTTTTTATGTCCTACTATTTTCTTTCATTCAGACAATTGTATTTCTTTCAGACTATTACTTTAGTAAGTTCTAGAATGCTCGTGAATTGTGACTCCAGATCCGGGTTATAGTAGTTAATACAGATTTATGATATTCCGCACTTGTTATATTTCATCGTTGTTAATTATTGCTAATTACTGAACGGAAATAAGGAATTGGTAAATGATTCTCTAACGTTGGCTTGCCTAGTAAGTAAAATGTTAGGCGCCATTATGGTCCCGTCGGTGGAAAATTTTGGGTCGTGACACCTGAGAAAGCATTTTAAAATATTGATAGCAACATGATCTAATGGGTGGTCAAGCGAACATCCTTTGTCGAAAAGTTATACCATGTATATAGGTCAAATATTACTTTATATTATCATATATTATACTTTGAACACTCTTGACACAATTGAGATGGGTAGCCTAGCGGCCAAGGGTGTTCAAAATGAGGGGGAGTTCATGAGTTCGAATTCTTGTGTTAATTTTTATCTGCCAATTGTTTTTCAAAACTAAACAGAGACAACATTGGTGATTGACTGTATTTGTAGTCTAAAAATTTCTTAGTAATAACCCTTAGCACTTGAAATTTGTGTACAAACAAATAACTAAACCTAGAAGTAGTTTTTTTAATTAAAAGTTATTTATTTAATAATTTAAAAGTCAACAACAATAACAACAACAACAATCTAGTAAAATCCCACAAGTGATGGGTCTGGGGAGGATAGTGTATACGTAGACCTTACCCGTATCTCGATAGAGTAGAGAGGCTATTTCCAATAGACCCTCATCTCAAGAAAACAAAAAAGACAAAAAGAGACAATATATCAGTACCATCAACAAAAACCATAGAAATAATAACTGCATCATAAGAACCAGAAAATAGATGAAACGCAATAACAATAACCAGTAAATAAGGCTAAGTGCTGTGAAAAATGGAAGAATAGTGTAAACACAGTATTTACCATTAGTAGTCGAAGACAGACCCTATCAGACTAGCCTCACACCCGGTACAAATTAGGAAAATGCTCAACTATATCCTAATCGACAACCCTAATGCTCGACCTCCACACCTTCCTATCAAGGGCCATATCCTCGGAAATCTGAAGCCACACCATGTCCTGCCTAATTACCTCTCCTCAATACTTCTTAGGCCTCCCTCTACCTTTTCTAGTACCTGCCAAAGGCAACCGCTTACACCTTCTTCCCGGGGCATCAAGGCTTCTCCTTCGCACATGCCCGAACAATCTGACCCTCGCTTCCCCCATCTTGTTATTTATGGGAGCCACGCCCACCTTCTCTCGAATATCTTCATTCCTAATCTTATCCATCCTAGTGTGCCTACACATCCACCTTAACATCCTCAGTTCTGCTACTTTCATCTTCTGTATATGTGAGTTCTTAACCGGCCAGTACTCTACCCCATACACCATGGCCGGTCTAACCATCGCTCTATAAAACTTACCTTTGAGTATCGATGGCACGTTTTTGCCACACATGACTCCATATGCTCATCTCCATTTCATCCATCTCACCCCTATACGGTGTGTGAAGTCCTCGTCAATTTCCCCGTCCTCCTGGATAACCGACCCAAGGCACTTGAAACTGTCTCTTTTGGGGATGACCTATGATCCGAGCCTCACGTCCATGCCCGCTTTCCTTGACTCGGCACTGAACTTGCACTCCATGTATTCTATCTTAGTCTTGCTTAACTTGAAATCCTTAGACTCAAATGTCTGTCTCCAAACCTCCAGCCTCTCGTTAATACCGCCTCGCGTCTCATCAATCAGAACTATGTCATCAACAAATAATATACACTATGGCACCTCCCCTTGAATATGTCGTGTCAGTGCGTCTATCACCAGGGTAAATAAGAACGAGCTGAGTGCAGATCCTTGATGTAACCCCATAACAACCAGTTGATGTTACGAGTCGCCTGCCACTATCCTAACCCGACTCTTAGCTCCGTAATACATGTTCTTGATCGCTCTAATGTAAGCTACTTGCACACCTTTTGCCTCCAGGTATCTCTAGAGAACTTCCCTAGGGACCTTGTCAAACGCTTTCTCCATGTCAATAAACATCATGTGCATATCATTCTTCATATTCCTGTATTGTTCCACCAACCTCCTAATAAGGTGGATAACTTCCATATTTGAATGACCCGGTATAAACCCAAACTGGTTGTCGGATTTAGACACCATCCTCCTCACCCTCACTTCCACCACCATCTCCCAAACTTTCATGACATGACATAGTAACTTGATACCCCTATAGTTGTTACAACTCTGGATATCACCTTTGTTCTTGTACAACGGTAAAGCCGTACTCCACCTCCACTCATCCGACATCCTCTTCGTCCTGTAAATAATATTATAGCCCAGTCATCCACTCCAAGCCTGCTCTACCCACACACCTCCAAAATTCTGCCGGAATTTTGTCTGGCCCGGTTGCTCTGCCCCTACTCATCTTACGCATAGCCCCCACGACCTCATCAACCTTAATGCGCATATAATACCTAAAGTCTTGGTGACTCTCCGAGGTCCCCAAATCACCTAGCACAATATCCCAGTCCCCCTATGTATTCAGAAATCTATGAAAGTAAGTCTGCCATCTCCGCATAATCTGAGCCTCCCCCATCAATACTCTACCGTCCTCGTCTTTAATGCACCTCACTTGATCCAGATCCTGAGCCTTCCTCTCTCTCGCCTTAGCCAATCAAAATAACTTCTTATCTCCGCCTTTGTACCCTAGTTCCTCGTGCAAATGATCAAACGCTGCAGTCTTAGCCTCCATGACCACCGACTTCGCCTCTTTCCTCACTACCTTATACCTCTCTCTGTTCGTTCTCCTCTCATCCTCGCCTGTGCTCCTTACTAATTTTAAAGAAGCCGCCTTCTTCGCTTTCACTTTGCCTTGGACCACTTCATTCCACCACCAGTCGCCTTTGTGCCCGCACGAGAAACCTTTCGAGACCCCTAACACATCTCTCGCTGCCTCCCTTACACAGTTCGCCGTCGTCTTCCACATAGCGCTTGCGTTCCCACTACTCCTCCAGCCTCCCATGGCTGATAACCTCCCCTCCAACTCCTGAGAATAATTTAAAAGTCAAGCTTTACAAAATTATTTTTTAACAAAAATATCTCTAAGACTACAAACCTTCTCAACTCTCTTTCCTTTGGTTCTACACTTACATTTATTAGGGGAATTTCTTTTATTGTATTTTTTATATTATTTTTTATTTATTAAATTATTAATTAGTTTTGATTTATAAAATAATAGTTATGTTTATATGATTTAGCTAAATACATTGTAATTTGATTTAATGTTATTGAAAAATTGAAAACTCTTGACGATATTCTTGGCTACACTACTAGAGGCTAGTAAGGATTTGCTTTAAACCTCCGAAGTTTTGGGCCCCAAAAAAATTTATTAGATTTTCAGATGTTATTTTTGCTTAGACAATACTGAAATTCATTAAGAAAAGTATAAAATATTTATTAAGAAAGATAGAAAGAGTATCTAGTTTTTAACATTAGAAATATTTTAGAATTTTGATTTAAACTACTCAAATTTTTATATTAGTAAATAATATTTTTACAACAAGATTCAATGTAACGTATTATTAACACAACTAACATTTTATTAAATTGAATTAACTCTTTTCAATATAAATTTAATGTTATTATCAGTTGTTTATTGTGAACTTTTCTTGTAAAAAACTACGTTATAAACAAATAATACAAATAAAAAGAAAATGCTTCTAATTTATATTTGGCTTTGGGCGACCAATTTTATTGAGCCGCACCGTTAAGGGTGGTTGTAAGAATCAATCTTCTGTCATAAGGATAACAAATGCAAGATACCATTCTTTGCTTAGGAATCCTATATCAAAACTAATTACCTCCTCCACTCAGCCAGTGAGTTCTATAAGCAAAATGAACCTACCATTTCTCCCTCCAAGTAAGTTATACTAAGAGGGGTAGAGTATTTCTAGATGAAAAAATAACTTGAGGATCTTCATATGACCCTCGAGCTGGTTTGCTGCACTCAGTTCGACGAAAGCAGGGCAAAGTGTGAAAAATGTTGCGGGTGATAACTTCGCTTTGCCCTCTTGTGAGCTTTGCCACAAAAGATTCCACGAGCGCACTGGCCCCCAAAGAAGAGATGATAAGGGACATGAAATAAGGATATGAGTACGGGTCCATCCTACTGCATCCATCTTTAAGTGGATGAAAATAGGGACAGTATCCCTCAGGATACCAGTCACCATTTGGACAATCCAAAATTTTGTAATTTCGGAATATCCAGTCCTGGGCTGTAAGTAGGGGATGATCAGCCATCTGCAAAAGAAATTAAAAATGATATGCTATATTCAAAAGACTTTCAGGTTTTTTAAGCAATCAAACAGATAGAAAAAAGACATGGAAACTCTAAATCTAAATCTAAAGATGGAGAAATGAACAATGCTCAGTGTTAGTGCTAGCTCAATGGGGAGGTGTGATGATTCAAAATATCATCTTTAAATTTAATAATTAGTTCTGTGTTCTAAAACCTCGAAAGCACTATTTATCATTCCTCGACTTGCGTGTGCAGCCCGTATAATTTTTCGGAATTTTTTTGTGTGAAAATAGATTAAAATATGAAATAGAGCTTTAAAATGGTGTCCGATTCGTAGTTCTAGGTGTTATTTTGGCGATTTAATCGCGCGAGCAAGTTCGTATGATGTTTTAGGACTTGGGTGTATGTTTGGTTTGGAGCCCCGAGGGCTCGGGTGAGTTTCGGATAGCCTACAGACCATTTAAACTTTGAGAAAAATCTGGTTTTTAGCTTCTGCTGTCATCTGGTACATTGTGCTTCACGATCGCGAAGAGGAAATTGTGAGTTGTGAGTTTTACCCTTCGCGTTCGTGAAGGTAGGCACACGATCGCGAAAGGTTAACTCCCAGTGTACTGCGAACGCGTGGGCCAAGCTGCGATCGCGAAGAAGGAAAGAGGCAGAAGCTGAAGACCCAAACTTGTTCTACGCGATTGCATAAGTCGGTACGTGATCGCGAAAGGTTGGAAAATATTCTCTGCGATCGCATGGCCATTTACGCGATCGCATAGAGTTAATAAAATGGGCAGCCAAAATGTGCTTCGCGATCACAAACAATTATCCGCAATCGCAAAGAGTAAAATGGACCTGGCACAAGTTGTTCTACGCGATCGCGAATGAATTTTCGCGATCGCGATGAATAAAAATCTGAAAAAACAGAACTTAAGTTCTGGAAATGGGATTTCGACCCATTTTCAATCCATTTTCAATTTTTGAGCTCGGGTAAGGAGATTCTTGGACGATTTTCACGGAAAAATATTGGGGTAAGTGTTGCTTATCATATGTTGATTATATTTCATGATTCCGTACTCATTTATATCATGAATCCTTGAAATTGTGGGAGAAAAATCAGATTTTTATAAAAACTTCCAAAACGAAAATTTAAGGTTTGAAGGTCCATTTGACATCAGAATTTGATAATTTTTCTTTGGTTGGACTCCTCTCGGAATGGATGTTCAGATTTCGTAAGTTTTTGCGAGATTTGAGATGTGGGCCCCACTGTCAGATTTTAAGTGAATTTCGGATTTTATCTGAAAAATTAGTAAATTCATATGGAATTAATTCCTATGATTCGTATTGAGTATATCGAATTGTTTGTGAATAGATTTGACGCTTTTGGAGACAAATTCAAAAGGAAAAGCTGTGGTCTAGTAATTGATTGAAATTGCAAAGCGAGGTAAGTGTCGTGGTTAACCTTGACTTGAGGGAATAGAACCCTTAAATTATTTGTTATGTGAAATGCATGCGAACGATGTATAGGCGAGGTGACGAGTGTCTATACATCTTCAAATTAATTGTTTGCATAATTATTTAAAAATCATAAATTATTCTAAGACACAAATTAATTGTTATAATAATCGTTTCTCTCCTATTCTTTGTTAAATATTAATTTTAGAATTCCTGCAATAATTGTTACATGCTATTTGATTTATGTGTCTTAATTGTTACTTGACATTTAGCATATTAAATGTTAAACTGCCTATTTTCTCCACGATTTTCACAATTAATTTCTAATTGCCATTGTTTCTTCATAAATAAATTATAATTATTTTGTGCCTTGATGCTTAATAGTTTTTCATTGGACGTGGTATTTATTGAAGTAATTTTTATTACATTTATGAGTTGTTGAAATATATTGGGGGAATGGGTTGCACGCCGCAACGGAAATAAAAGTAAATATATATATATTGGGGGATCGGATTACACGCCGCAACAGACTTATTTAAAAGTCTATATTTGGGGATCGGATTACATGCCATAACAGATTTATTTAAAAGTCTATATTGGGGGATCGGATTGCACGCCGCAACAGACTTATTTAAAAGTCTATATTGGGGGATCGGATTGCACGCCGCAGCAGACTTATTTAAAAGTCTATATTGGGGGATCGGATTGCATGCCACAACAGACTTATTTAAAGGTTTATATTGGGGGATCGGATTGCACGCTGCAACAGACTTATTTAAAGGTCTATATTGGGGGATCGGATTGCACACCGCAACAGACTTATTTAAAATTATATATTGGGGGATCGGATTGCATGCCGCAACAGACTTGTTTAAAGTTATATTTGGGGAACGGGTTGCACGCCGTAATGGAAACAAATTGAGGAATTGTGACTGCTGAGTTGATTTCATTTATTAATATTGTTTACTGGTCCTACTAATAATCCCGTTATTATTATTGTTGCTATTACTATTATTGCGTACAGGATAATGTAAGTGAACCGCCTTAGCCTCATCACTACTTCATCGAGGTTAGGCTTGACACTTACCAGTACATGGGGTAGGTTGTACTGATACTACACTCTGCACTTCTTGTGCAGATTTCAGAGTTGGTCCCAGTGGCGTACCATAGACTTGATCGGATTTTAGCTAGTTAGAGGAGACTTGAGGTATAACTGCATACCGTCCGTAGTTCTGAAGTCCCCGTCTATCTTATTTTAACTGTGTATTTGTTTACAGACAACTTTATTTTATTCAGACCTTTATTTGTATTATTCTAGAAGCTCGTGCACTTGTGACACCAATTCTGGGATGGTATTTAGACATTACTATTTTTATGGATTATTAACTCCATTTAAGACTTTACTTCTGCATTTGTTTCTTTGTTATTAATCAATTTAAAATTGTTTTAAAATGGATAATATTATTCTAACGTTGGCTTGCCTAGCAAGTGAAATATTAGGCGCCATCACGGTCCCGAAGGTGGGAATTTCGGGCCCATTAGCTCAGTTGGTATCAGAGCACTAGGTTACATAGGTCTCACGAGTCATGATCAAGCTTAGTAGAGTCTGAAGGATCGGTATGGAGACGTCTGTACTTATCTCTCAGAGGCTATGAAGTTTAGGAACAATATCACTTCTTTCTTACTCTGTCGTGCGAATTTATTCTGTCATCGATGATTGAATCATTCTACTCTTATTCTCTCGCAGATGGTGAGAACACGTAATACATCCACCGATGGACAGGGACCAGAGCACCCGGTGGCAACTATGGCCAGGGGTAGAGGTCGAGGCCGAGGCAGAGGCAGAGGTAGAGCTCAGTCCAGAACTTGAGCAGCTGCACCTGTTGTAGAACCTCAGGTGGATCTTCAGGAGGATGTTCCAGTTCAGAATGTACCAGTTGGACTAGTTCAGGTCCCGGAAGGATGTATAGCTACTCCAGTGCTTCAGGACGCTCTAGTCCATTTGGTGAGTCTTATGGAGGGCGTGGCCAAGAATGGTACATTTCCAGTGGCACCAGCCATCTCACAGGCTGGGGGAGGAGCACAAACTCCAACTACTCCCGCTCTGGAGCAGATGGCTCCTAGAATCAGGCTCCAGCAGCCCCGCCAGTTGGGGTTGTTCAGTTAGTTGTTGCGGCACAGACCGGTGATAGGCCCACCATGTCTTTTGAGGACTTATTGATACTGGATAAGTTTACCAATCTCTTTCCAGTTCACTTCAGTGGTACACCTTCTGAGGACCCACAGGATTATCTTGACTACTGCCCTGAGGTGCTGAGGAACATGGGTATAGTTGAGACCAATGGGGTTGATTTTGCTGTATTTCAGATGACGGGTTCCGCCAAGAGGCGATGGAGAGATTATACAATGACTAGACCAATTGGATCTCTTGCACTTACCTGGGAGCAGTTCTCTCATGTATTTCTGGAGAAATTCCTTCCTATCACACTGAGAGAGGATTACCGCAATCAATTTAAGCGTTTACAACAGGGCATTATGACTGTTACTCAGTATGAGTCCCGTTTTGTGGATTTAGCCCGTCATGCTCTCCTTTTATTACCTACTGAGGGTGAGAGAGTGATGAGGTTTATTGAGGGACTCACTCACCCTATCAGGCTTCAGATGGCCAAGGAGACCGAAAGTGAGATTTTTTTTCAGGCAGCTGCTAATGTCGCGAGGAGGATTGAGATGGTTCTTGCACATGAGAGAGGGCAAAGGTCTGATAAGAGGCCTCGTCAGTTTTTTAGTTTTAGTGGTGCCTCGTCTGGAGGTAAGGGTAATTTTGGTAGGGTTCATCCTCCCAGACCATTTCATTCAGCGCTTTAGGCATCTCACAGTGTTTTAGGGAGTCACGGTTTTATTATGCCTTAGTCTGGGCAGCCAGCATTTAGTGCACATTCAGCTCCTATCAGTGCACCACCACTCCAAAGTCACTACAGCGATTATCCGGCCCATTCGGGTCAGCTTCAGCTTCAGCAGCTACGGTAGTAGGATGGGTGTTATGAGTGTGGGAACATTGGTCACATCAGGAGATATTGCCCTAGGTTGGCGAGTAACAGATCTCAGCAGAATTCTCGTGCCATCATATCGGCACCAGTTGCTTCACCGCCTGCTCATCCAGCTAGAGGTAGAGGTCAGACCATTAGAGGTGGAGGTCAGACCGTTAGAGATGGAGGCCAGCCAGTTAGAGGCCGTCCCAGGGACGTAGTTTGGAGTGGTGGGGCCCAGCCCCGATTTTATTCTTTTCCAGCTAGGCCCGAGGCTGAGTCATTTAATGCTGTGATCATAGGTATTATTCCAGTTTGACATAGAGATGCTTCAGTTCTATTTGATCCAGGATCTACTTATTCCTATGTGTCCTCCTATTTTTCTTCATATTTGGTTGTGCCTTGTGATTCTCTAAGTGCTTCTGTGTGTGCATCTATATTGGATTGTCATAGTAGATCATGTCTATCATTTGTGTGTGGTTACTATTGGTAGTCTTGAGACTAGTGTGGATCTTCTACTTCTTGATATGGTATATTTTGATGTCATCTTGGGTATGGATTGGCTGTCACCTTATCATGCTATATTGGATTGTCATGCCAAGATAGTGACCCTAGCCATGCCGGGGTTACCTCGGTTAGAGTGGAAAGGAACTCTTGGTAATTCTATCAGCAGGGTTATTTCTTATATGAAAGCTCGGCGTATGGTCGAGAAAGGGTATCTAGCCTATTTGGCTTATATTCGCGATCCCAGTGCGGATGTTCCTTCTATGGACTCAGTACCAATTGTTCGTGAATTTTCAAAAGTATTTCCTGCAGATTTGCCGGGGATGCCACCCGACAGAGATATTGACTTCTGTATTGATTTAGCTCCGGGCACTCAGCCCATTTCTATCCCACCATACCGTATGACCCCGCCAGAGTTGAAAGAATTGAAGGAGCAGTTACAAGACTTGCTTGATCAGGGATTCATTAGACCCAATATATCTCCTTGGGGTGCACCAATATTATTTGTAAAGAAGAAAGATGGTTCTATGTGGATGTGTATAGATTATCGACAGTTGAATAATGGCACTATCAAAAACAAATATCCGCTGCCAAGAATTGATGACTTATTTGATCAGCTTCAGGGTGCCAAGGTATTTTCAAAGATTGATTTGAGGTCTGGTCACCATCAGTTGAAGATTAGGACATCTGATTTCCTTAAAACAACTTTTCGGATTCGGTATGGGCATTACGAATTCCTAGTAATGTCATTTGGGTTGACAAATGCCCCAGAAGCATTTATGGATTTGATGAATCGGGTGTTCAAGCCCTATTGGGATTCTTTTGTGGTTGTATTCATTGATGATATCTTGATTTACTCCAGCAGTCGAGAGGAGCATGAGCAGCATCTTTGGAGTGTGCTTCACAGTTTGAAGAATAATCAGTTATATGCAAAATTTTCTAAATGTGAGTTTTGGTTAGACTTAGTTGCCTTTTTGGGGCTTGTGGTATCGGTAGAAGGCATAAAGGTGAATCCTAAGAATATAGAGGCTGTTCAGAATTGGCCTAGACCTACTTCAGTTACAGAGATCCGGAGTTTCCTGAGTTTAGCAGGTTACTATCGTCGGTTCATGGGAGGGTTTTCATCTATAGCAAGCCCATTTACCAGACTAACCCAAAAAGGTGTCCCATTCAGATTGTTAGACGAGTGTAAGTTGAGCTTTCATAAGCTCAAGACTGCTTTGACTACGACGCCAGTGTTGGTATTACCCACAGGTTCAGGATCATATACGGTATATTATGACACATCTCACATTGGGCTTGGTGCAGTATTAATGCAAGATGAAAGGGTGATTGCATATGCATCACGAGAATTGAAAGTTCACGAGAAGAATTATCCTGTTCATGACTTAGAATTGGCAGCCATTCTTCATGCACTGAATATTTGGAGGCATTACCTCTACGGTGTCTCGTGTGAGGTATTTACTGATCATCGTAGCCTTCAGTATCTGTTCAAACTAAAAGATCTTAATTTGAGGCAGAGAAGATAGTTGGAGTTGTTGAAAGACTATGATATCACCATTTTGTATCACCCCGGAAAGGCCAATGTGGTGGCCGATGCTTTAAGTAGAAAGGCTGTGAGTATAGGCAGTCTTGCGTATATTCCGGTTGGTGAGAGGCCGTTAGCTGCAAATATTCAGACATTGGCTAATCAGTTCATGAGGTTAGATTTTTCGAAACCCAGTCGGGTTCTAGCTTGCACAGTCGCTCGATCTTCTTTATATGAGTGCATCATAGAGCGGCAATATGATGATCCTCATTTGCTTATCCTTAAGGACACAATGCGGCACGGGGATGCCAAACAGGTTATTGTGGGGGAAGATAGAGTTCTACGAATGCAGGGTCGTATTTGTGTGCCTAATGTTGACGGGCTTAGTGAATTAATTCTTGAAGAGGCACACAGTTCCAGGTATTCTATTCATCCAGGAGCCGCCAAAATATATCAAGATTTATGATAACATTAATGGTGGAGGATAATGAAGAAGGATATAGTTACATATGTAGCTCGGTGTCTAAATTGTCAGCAAGTCAAGTACGAGCATCAGAGACCTGGTGGTTTGCTTCAGAAGTTAGAAATTCCTGAGTGGAAGTGGGAGCGTATCACTATAGATTTTGTTGTTGTGCTCCCACGGACTCAGAAAAAAATTAGACATAGTTTGGGTCATTGTGGACAGGTTGACCAAGTCAGCACATTTTATTCCAGTGGCAGTTACCTATTCTTCAGAGCGGTTAGCTGAAATTTACATTCGTGAGATTGTCCGCCTACACGGTGTGCTCGTGTCTATTATTTTAGATCGAGGTACGCAATTTACCTCACACTTCTGGAGGGTTGTACAACGTGAATTAGGCACGCGGGTTGAGTTGAGTACAACATTTCATCCACAGACAGATGGACAGTCAGAGCGCACTATTCAGATATTGGAAGATATGCTTCGCGCTTGTGTTATAGACTTTGGAGGTTCTTAGGATCAGTTCTTGCCACTTGCAGAGTTTGCTTATAATAATAGCTACCAGTAGAGCATTCAAATGGCTCCATATGAGGCATTATACGGAAGGCGATGTCGTTCGCCAATTGGCTAGTTTGAACCTGGAGAGGCTCGGTTGTTGGGTACCGATTTGGTACAGGATGCCTTGGATAAGGTCATGGTTATTCAGGATTGACTTCGCACAGCTCAGTCTAGGAAAAAGAGTTATGCCGACCGTAAGGTTCGTGATATTGCATTCATGGTTAGAGAAAGAATATTACTCCAGGTTTCACCTATGAAATGTGTAATGAGATTCGGAAAGAAGGGCAAGTTGAGCCCTAGGTATATAGGACCCTGTGAAATTCTTGAAAGGGTGGGTGAAGTTGCCTACAGGCTTGCATTACCACCTAGTTTATCAACGGTTCATCCGGTGTTCCATGTGTCTATGCTCTGGAAATATTATGGTGATCCGTCCCATGTGTTAGACTTCAGCTCAGTTCAATTGGACAAGGATCTGACTTATGAGGACGAGCCGGTAGCTATTCTAGCCTGGCAGGTCCGACAGTTGAGGTCTAAGAGTTATCTTTTAGTTCGGGTGCACTGGAGAGGTCAGTCGGTAGAGGCATCTACCTGGGAGTCCAAGTCGGTCATGCAGAGTAAATATCCACACTTATTCACCAACTCATGTACTTTTTCTAACTTCGTTCGAGGACGAACGTTTGTTTTAGAGGTGGAGAATGTGATGACCCAAAATGTCATCTTTAAATTTAATAATTAATTATGTGTTCTAAGACCTCAAAAAGCACTATTTATCATTCCTCGACTTGCTTGCGCATGCCGTATAATTTTCCGGAAAAGTTTTGTGTGAAAAATGGATTAAAATGTGAAATAGAGCTTTAAAACTCAACCGAGTTGACTTTGGTCAACATTTTGAGCAAACAGACTCGGATCAGTGTTTTGACAGTTCCGGTAGGTCTGTATCATGATTTGGGACTTGGTCGTATGCCCGGAATCGAATTCCGAGATCCATAGCGCGAGATATGAAATTTTGATGAAAAATTAAAAGTTTGAAAGCTTAATGATTTTTATGAATTTACTAATGTTGGATTTATTGAAACCGGGTCTGTATTATGGTTTCGGATCCCGGTATAGGTCCACTATAATATCTATGACTTGTCTGCCAAATTTGGTGAGAAACAGAGTTGATTTGACGTGATTCGGATGTTCGGTTGTGAAAATATAAGTTTTGAAGTTTTCTTGAAAATTTTCTTTGATTTGGTGTCCGATTCGTAGTTCTAGGTGTTATTTTGGCTATTTGATCACGTGAGCAAGTTTGTATGATGTTTTTAGACTTAGGTGCATGTTTGGTTTGGAGCCCCGAGGGCTCGGGTGACTTTCGGATAGCCTACAGACCATTTAAACTTTGAGAAAAATCTATTTTTTAGCTTCTGCTGTCATCTGGTGCATTGTGCTTCGCGATCGTGAAGCCATTCCTGTGATCGCGAAGAGGAAATTGTGAGTCGTGATTATTACCCTTCGCGTTCACGAAGGTAGGCATGCGATCACGGAAGGTTAACTCCCAGTGCACTGCTAACGCGTGGGCCAAGCTGTGATCGCGAAGAAGGAAAGAGGCAGAAGATGAAGCACCAAACTTGTGCTACGCGATCACATAAGTCGGTACGTGATCGCGTAAGGTTGGGAAACTTTTCTCTGCTATCGCATGGCCATTTACGCGATCGCGTAAAGTTAATAAAATGGGCAGCCAAAATGTGCTTCACGATCGCAAACAATTATTCGCGATCGCGAAGAGTAAAATGGACCTGGCAGAAGTTGTTCTATGCGATCGCGAACGAATTTTTGCGATCGCGATGAATAAAAATCTGAAAAAACAGAACTTAAGTACTAGAAATGGGATTTCAACCCATTTTCAACCATTTCCAATGTTTAAGCTCGGGTAAGGAGATTCTTGAGCGATATTCACGGAAAAACATTGGGGTAAGTTTTCCTTATCATATATTGATTATATTTCATGATTCCATACTCATTTATATCATGAATCCATGAAATTTTGGGAGAAAAATCAGATTTTTATAAAATCTTCCAAAAACGAAAATTTAAGATTTGAAGGTCCATTTGACATCGGAATTTGATAATTTTTGTATGATTGGACTCGTCTCAGAATGGGTGTTCGGATTTCGTAAGTTTTTTTTGAGCTTTGAGACGTGGGCCCCACTGTCAATTTTTAAAGTGATTTTCGGATTTTATCCAAAAAATTAGTAAATTCATATGAAATTAATTCCTATGATTCGTATTGAGTATATCGAATTATTTGTGAATAGATTTGACGCTTTTGGAGACAAATTCAAAAGGAAAAGCTGTGGTCAAGTAATTGATTGAAATTGCAAAGCGAGGTAAGTGTCGTGGTTAACCTTGACTTGAGGGAATAGAACCCTTAAATTATTTGTTATGTAAAATGCATGTGAACGACGTATAGGCGAGGTGACGAGTGTCTATACGTCGTCAAATTAATTATTTGTATAATTATTTGAAAAATCATAAATTATTCTAAGACATGAATTAATTGTTATAATAATCGTTTCTCTCCTATTCTTTGTCAAATATTAATTTTGGAATTCCTGCAATAATTGTTACATGCTATTTGATTTATGTGTTTTAATTGTTACTTGAAATTTAGCATATTAAATGTTAAACTGCCTATTTTCTCCTCGATTTTTACAATTAATTGCTAATTGCCATTGTTTCTTCATAAATAAATTATAATTATTGTGTGCCTTGATGCTTAATAGTTTCTCATTGGACGTGGTATTTATTGGAGTAATTTGTATTACATTTATGAGTTGTTGAAATATATTGGGGGAACGAGTTGCACGACGCAACAGAAATAATAAGTAAATATATATATATATATATATATATATATATATATATATATATATATATATTGAGGGATCGGATTGCACGCCGCAACAGACTTATTTAAAAGTCTATATTGGTGTGTCAGATTGCACGCCGCAACAGACTTATTTAAAAGTGTCACGACCCAAAATCCCACCACAGGCGTCGTGATGGCACCTAGTCTCTAAGACTAGGTAAGCCGATTTCAATTACATTTTGAACCCATTTCCTTTTTGAATTAAATAAGTAATCAAAACTAACAGCGTAACAAATATGAATATACAACCTCCCAAGACTGGTAGTACTGAGTCACGAACTCTAACTGAATACATGGAATGATCATGAGGACCGAATATATAATACTGTTTGATTAAAAATTAACAGTGCAATGAAATAAAAAGACTCCAATGGACTGCGACGACCAAGAAACTCTACCTTGAATCCTTACGATCCCGCTTTAACTCTGTTCAAGTCCGATATCTCCAATACCTGGCTTTGCACAAAAATATGCAGAAGTGTAGTATGAGTACACCACGGTCGGTACCCAGTAAGTATCAAGACTAACCTCAGTGGACTAGAGACGAGGTACAATCAAGACACTCACTAGTCTAATAACCTATGCAATATAATATAAAAACTAATAGGAAACAAATAACAATAAGGGCAACATAAGACAACCAGTGATATGCACTGTAAGATAATAAAATCACCATTAATATCGCTCAACAATTGATAAATACAATTACACTCAGTAAAATCAAGTTCTTCAATTAAATATCTTTCGCATATAATTCTTACGAATAAAATTTTTTTTCAAATATAATTTTCTCAAATAAACATCTTTGGAATATAAAATTCTTTCACTAAATCTCTTCAAATAAATATCTTTCAAATACAATTCTTTCATATAATTCTTTTTGAATAAAAATCCTTCCAAATAAATATTTTGAATATAATTCTTTCAATTTAAAAGTCACCATGTGACACCTCATTTCATAATCATGAAAAATATGGGTCTCAGCCCATTTTCATATTTTTTTTTCCAAACACGGGTCTCAGCCCATTTTCATATTTCCACGGCACTTCGTGCCCATAAATAAATCATCATATTTCCCCGGCACCTCGTTCTCTCATTTCATATCACAACTGCAAGGACAATTCACGTGCCAAATATTATTATAATTTAATCACAGCACCTCGTGCCCACATTTCATATCACAACCGCAATGTCATAACCCAATTTCACCTATGGGTCATGATCGCGCCCAACACTATAGCTAGGCAAGCCAACTAATAAATTAAACATATATCGATAAAATTTAAATCCAAGAAAAATAATAAGACACCAAATTCTACCAATGTGTGCCAAGACCCGGTGTCACAAGTGTATGCGCATCTAGTAGATTATACAAAAATCCAAATACTGTCTGAAATGAAAATAGACAGAATTACAAATACGAGAAGAGGCACTGGTAGCTGCAGGACGGCTCAGAAAGGCAGCTCACCACTACGCCCCTGGATAACGAGGATGTGCTATGATAGGTCCTCCACTAGTATCTGTCTCGGATCTTGCACAAAAAGTGCAGCAAGTGTAGCATGAGTACGTAAACAACGTGTACCCAGTAAGTATCAAGCCTAATCTGGAAGTGGTAGAGACGAGATGGCCGACTTTGACACTCACTAAGGGTCAACAATAATAAATAGAATAAATTATAATTATTCAAATCAGCATGATTCACAGAGTTAACAATAATTTTATTCATTTAACAGAAATAATAAAAATCCTTCAAATGCAACAATTTCTAATCTATTAATTAAATCCTTCAATTTCAATAAAAATTCTAATTTATCAAATAGCTATTCAAGGTGCAATTCAATTTCAATAAATTTCCAATTTATCAAATAGCTTTACAAGCTGCAATAAGCTGTCCAAGTATCGTGAATTTTTTATATTATCAAGTACGATTTCTGCCGAGGTCGTACGGCCCGATCAAGAGTTTCGTGTACACTGCCGAGGGACGTGTGGCATGATCCATAGATGCATCTATCCTACTGAGGCATTGTCACGACCCAAAATCCCACTAGTCGTGATGGCACCTAACCCAACCCGTTAGGTAAGCCAATTTTCAACTATCCAATTCCAATAAAATTAATTAAAAGAAAACATCTAAAACCAATACATCTCCCCAAGAACTGGCAGTACAAATCATGAGCTTCTAAGAATAGAGTATACAAAGCGGAAATGAAATAATACATAGTCTGTTTGAATAATAAATAAACAGACCTTTTATAAATCTAAGGCTACCCTGAACAAGAGGCAGCTACAACAGGAACGTAGGTACATCTTCAAATCCCGCAACCATCGAGCACAGCAACAACAATATCCAAGATCTGCACACAATGTGTAGAAGTGTAGTATCAGTACAACCGACCCCATGTACTGAGTAAGTAACAAACCTAGATGTAGGTTGAAAGTAGTGACGAGCTTCAACCAAGGTCAGAGTCCAACTTCCATAACCAACAATAGTTCTGCCTTTCAAGTACATCAATGAAAACCCGAATCGTATACCGAAGATTACCAAAAATATGAATAAGTTTGAAAACAATAATTTTTCCAAAATTCTTTGAATGATAAATAAAATATCTCATTTTCTTTTCCAGATAACCAGTGTAAAACAAATGTATCACTATGCCCATCTGTCAACATGTGAGAGAAATCATGAATAACGTGATACCGTACAACATGAGAAAAACACATCTCTATGCATATATGTCACGTGTGCATGTCAATGCAATGTATCTCAGAGATTGCACTCATGTACTCACACTCTCAGAGTACTCAATCTTATTATCTCTCATTCTCTCTCACTGTCCTCAGCACACTCAATCACTCAGCGCTATACAATACCTGCTGCGGCGTGCAGCCCGATCCCTGTTTATAGTCGACTGCGCTCACTGGGGGTGTACAGACTCATGAGGGGCTCCTACAGCCCAAGCGCTATAAGCACGGCCAACTCACGTGCTGCACGGCCAACTCACGTGCAATAATAATATAAAGATCCGCACGGCCAACTCACGTGTTGCATGACCAACTCACGTGCTGCACGGCCAACTCACGTGCAATAATAATATAAGGATCCGCACGGTCAGCTCACGTGCAATAATAATAATATATATAAAGCCAACATCGCCTGCTGTGGCGTGCAACCCGATCCCAAAATATCCTCACAATCAAGCCCTCGTCCTCCCTCAGTCATCAATCTGTCCAGTCTCTCTTTCATGGACTCACAATGTCATGAGAATAGCCCAAAATGATGATATGATGTATCAATAAATAACAACAGAGATTGAGATATGATATGCAATGAAATGAATATGACTGAGTATGAATTTTTATTTTAAAATAAATATTTCACAACAATATAACCTCTGTGGGTCCCAATAATTCTGGCACATAGCCTCAACATGATTTTTAATATGCTTTTCAGCTCAATTTCATTAACTCATAAAATCGCATGGAAAATGCCAAGATCATTTAACTACAAAATTCCACAAAAATAATTATGTCACAATTTCTATAGTGCACGCCCACACGCCTGTCACCTAGCATGTGCGTCACCTCCCAACAATTTACGAAATACATATATTCAGGGTTCATACCCTCAACTCCAAGATTAGAAGAGTTACTTACCTCGAACAAGCCAAATCCAATGCCGAGCAAGCTAAACAATGCTCCAGAAATCCCGTTATGCGCGTATCAACTTCCAAATGGCTCGAATCTAGTCAAAATAATTTGATTCAGCCCACAAAAATTATAGGAATTAATTCCATATCAAAATACTAATATTTTCCAAAAATTCAAAATTGCTCCCCAAAAATCACTCGTAGGGCCCACATCTCGGAATCCGGTAAAAATGACAAAATCCGAACCCCCATTCAATCATGAGTTCAACCATACCATAATTACTCAAATCCGACCACAACTCGGCCTTCAAATCCTCAATTTAATCTAAGAGGGTTTTCAAACTTTTCCAAATTAATTCGCCAATTAAATGATAAAATCAACCATGGATTCAGGTAATTTAACCAATATTGAGTTAAAAACACTTACCCCGTTATTTTCTCTGAAAATCGCCCAAACATCGCCTCAATCCGAGCTCCAAATCGTTAAAAATGGAAAATGCTGAACTTAAACCTTCTGTCCAGGCCTCTCTTCTTCGCGAACGCGACAGGTCTCTCGCGTTCGCGAAGCACAACTCGACTGCCCACAAATTTAACTCTTCACAAACGCGACCATGGCTTCACGAACGCGAAGCTTTGCAAATCTTACCCTTCGCGAACGCGACCATGACTTCGCGAACGCGAAGCTTTACCAGCTCAGACCTTCACGAACGCGACCGCCACCTCACGAACGCGTAGAACAAGAAATTGGGGTCCCCAATCGCTTCACTCCTCTTCTTCGCGAACGCGTAACACCTCTCGCCTTCGCGATGCACACCCAGTCCACCCTTCACGAATGCGTTCTTCTCTTCGCGAACGCGAAGAACAAATATTGCCAGCCTCTCAGTTCCTCTTCACGAATGCGAGGCTCCACTCGCGAACGCGATGAAGGAAACCAGATGGTGCATCAGGAAAATTCGAGCAGATTTCCAAGTTCAAATTTTTGATCTGTTAATCATCCAAAACTCACCCGAGCCCCTTGGGACCTCGACCAAATATGCCAACAAGTCCTAAAACATCATACGGACTTAGTCGAACCCTAAAATCACCTCAAACCATGCTAAAACCATGAATTACACCTCAATTCAAGCCTAATGAACTTTGAAATTTCTAATTTCTACAAACGACTCTGGAACCTATCAAATCATGTCAGATTGACTCAAATTTTGCACACAAGCCATAAATGACATATCAGGGGTATTCCAATTTTCAGAATCGGATTCTGACCCTGATATCAAAAAGTCAACCCCCCGGTCAAACTTCTTAAAAATTAAACTTTCGGCATTTCAAGCATAATTCCTCTACGGACCTCCAAATAATATTTAGGATACACTCATAAGCCCAAAATCACCATACAGAGCTATTGGAATCATCAAAATTCAAATCCGAGGTCGTTTAGACATAGGTCCATATCCGGTCCACTTTTCTAACTTAAATTTTAAACCTTGGAACTAAGTGTTTCAATTCATTCCAAAACCTCACCGGACCCGAACCATTTTCCCCGACAAGTCACACAACAACTGTAAAGCCCAATTTGAGTAGTAAATGGGGAAACGGGGTTGTAATACTCAAAACGACCGATCGAGTCATTACATTCTCCCCCACTTAAACATACGTTCGTCCTCGAATGTGCCAAGAGGTTTTTCCAAGCCATCAAATCACTGTTCCATCTTACCACACACGTACTCGGGGTTGAACCCACGTCACCCTATTCCATATGAGCTTGAAAACACAATACAACTGAAATCATTGATTAAACTTTAGCCCATAAACCTTGGAATTTAATTTCCAACCTTTAGAATTTCTCTCAAGACACGAATCTTACATTTACACCCTGTATGAGTTTGAACCAGCTGTATCAAGCCATAACCATAACCATATCCACGGACATAATCACCTAACATATTACACAACTCGCATGCTCATAGCACCATTCCTGACCATAGTGACTACTCCAAAACCAACCAAATACTAGTATTAAACCCATATCGAACCAAACCTCATCTCAAAACCTTCGTACACTGTTGATAATAAAAGAAACATGCGGAATTTCATGACCAATTACCAGATCAACAAGTCACAGAGCTCTCTCGCCCCAACCAGAACTATAATCACTTTCTGAGCTGACTCTCAATATTATACTCCCGAATATACCGAAATCAAACCTGATACTACCCATTCTAGGTCCAATGACCTTATATTACTAAACACAACTGTTCCATAGACATGGCGCACCAATATAACTCAGAGCCACATCCCGTGCCATCCGTGCACCAATACACAACAATTCAAATGTACCCAGTCATGGAAAATGACTCAAATGAGAGAACTGCCCCTCCAGATTAACAAGTACCGCCACAATGAAATGCTGAAAATTCATCATACACCGTAGAACCATCACCCAATTCTAACACAAGGTTCATACCTTAACATAACTCAACTGCAATGCGTGACCCCATCAAAACGCTGGTCCATAATATGTACCTCGAGCCACCCCGCTCAAAATCAATAACCACAGAGAGGCAAATGACAAAAAAAATGCCACACAAAACCTGAAAGAACATAACCATTACGCTATCGATCATGCAATACTCAAATACTCATCACACTCAAATTCCTCTATAAAGTTCAAATAGAATCGCACCATCTGTGCACATAACCAATGAATCAGAGCTCCTCGTAGCATAAAAGAGTAACTCACAGATAATTTGAGAACACGAATAAGTTCAACATCAACCGAATGCCACATCCCTCAATAATAGCAGTATGGAGCCAACCATTCCAGCTCGGTGTAGAATACACATCTTAATCGGGCCTACCTATGGACCCCCAAATCAACTCGGGTTACCCACAAATAGATAAAAATCCCTCCAAAAATCCATAATGACTGAATCATAACACATTTCATCATCTGGCTAGCTCCGGCCACAACTTCACAGTCCACAACCATGAAACAATCTGCTCCTGGGAACTCCCAATCTCCAAATCCATTGAACATGCGAATCACCATATTTGATTCCATCTCCATCGCCTGAATGCCTAACACCTCTCTCATACACGATCATCCCACGAGAAATACTTTGAAAGTTCTTCCTTACCACTTGACAAAATTTGAATATCAGTAGTCTATCAACCATGTGAGTACCGCAATATTAATTAAACATTGGTAAGTCAAAATGCAATGCGCCTTCTGAAATGTGCACGCTTCTCATACACCAAGTAGTAATCGTATTCATCTAGTCATTTGGAACCTCCCATGTTGTCTAAGAATTCATGACCATTCTGCCCAAACTCGTTACCTTCCTTCAAGACTGAACTGCCACCTTGTACATGTAAATCTAACTTCCGCACAACACATAACATCTATCTTGCCATCATGTGAGAAGCACAAGAATCTCATTATCAACTATGGTCACTAGCAAATTACATATCCGATTAGTTAGAAACCTTTATCTTGCTTCCTTACAATAGGAAATCATAATACACAACACGTTTCTTACACCAGTAGAAAACATCCGGTTCAAACCATGGAAGAAACCATCAAGAACACTTTGAAATCCATTTGCATATAACCAAGCTATTAGAACTAAATTCCTCTAACTCGACCAAACCACGTAGGTCACCAAACCCAAGAATATTACCACCAAAACATCTATAGAGTCTCATCACATTATAATTAACCATATAAATACCACAACCGAAACACCCACTCTGAGAATACCTTATTTGAGTCTAAGACTGTTTCATTCACCTTCCTGATACCAAAATATAAAATCCATAATGATATACAAAAATACCACAAGTATCGACACCATCCATGTTAAATCTCAGATTTTATCCATACACAAGTCTGGAGAAATTCTCAATTGCTATATAAAATTCTCAAACCCACTAGAATATTTTCGGGAGTCACCCACTTTGCTCAAATCTAATTGCACCGCCCAAATGGGTCAAAAGACACGTGCCCCATTAGCACAACAATACTCAAAGAAGTAACTCTACTTTAATACCCCCAATCAAATTCATACTCCGTGCGTACTACATATTTTGAAAATAACAACTCACTCATCCCATGATTTTCACATACTCATAAAGTACAATATAACCCGTATCCAAGAATTCGTTTACTCAAGTCATTCTCGAACTCCATCTTTGCAAGTCATAATTAAACCACAAGTATGACTCAGACCAAAACTAAAATTTAATATATAACCATGAAATTAAGCCATCTGCAGCAGACTCCCCCACTTGGCTCAAAGCCATAAATTTAAACACTTCATAACTCGCAATATCCATACTCTACTACTGCCCTAATACTTCCATCAGTTCTATGAAAAATTCTTCTCAAGCTCATACAACGCCAACCATAAAAATACCCCGAATCATCTGCTAAGCTTGCAATCATTCTCTAGACACTGAAGTCAACTTTCTCAGCCAGATTCAAATTCAAATCTCCACACATACGCCCTGCTGGTGGAAAAGTAACTCTCCACTCACATATAAGGAATACACCTACGTAGATTACTCTCCAAGAGATAACCCACCTCCCTAACCTCAAATTGGCATCTTGTTATATCTTTTCGCAGTCACAATTACTATGCAATCACTTAGTCAATCTGAGTCCAACTCATTACCCAGACATGAGAATTTAATTTACCCTAAAATTTAACAATATGAAAGATCCTTCAAAACATTCATACTCGAGACTGTACGTCACATTAAAACGAAAATCAAGCACCCAATGGCCATTTCTTTACATTTCAAGCAAACACTTCTCGTCACATTCAAATTGTCTTAGCACATCCCGCGGTCACATTATACCCATCATACCGCCATTCCACTACTCATTGAGCCACAAATTCCACTGTAGGGTCATTACCGGACATATGAGTCCAATTGTACAAGTTATAACTGAAACTACCGAGCTTAAACTGCGGTCTAACCATGGCCTCAAGTCCTCCAGACTGGCCCATCACCAAAACATAGAATTCACATCTCGCACATCATCCCTGAAATCATAAGCCGGCGATACACAACTGATACTGAGCGCTCATGTGCGCATACGAATACATGGAAG
Source organism: Nicotiana tabacum (assembly GCF_000715075.1). Taxonomy (NCBI): domain Eukaryota; kingdom Viridiplantae; phylum Streptophyta; class Magnoliopsida; order Solanales; family Solanaceae; genus Nicotiana; species Nicotiana tabacum. The sequence continues at coordinate 28,557,853 of NC_134081.1, read as the reverse complement.
GAATTCAAAGAGTTATGTCCCAAGCTGAATCAATCCCGCACGATAAGGAAAGAAAGATGGGAAGTATATATCCTAAATGCCCTGTAGCCTCTCAAAGATAAGTATGGACATCATCATACTGATCCGCAAAACTCTACTAGATACTTGCTCATGACTTGTAGAACCTATGAACCTAGGGCTCTGATACCACCTTGTCACAACCCAAAATTCCACTAGTCGTGATGGCACCTAACCCAACCCGTTAGGTAAGCCAATTTCCAACTATCCAATTCCAATGAAATTAATTAAAAGAAAATATCTAAAACCAATACATCTCCCTAAGAACTGGTAGTACAAATCATGAGCTTCTAAGAATAGAGTATACAAAGCGGAAATGAAATAATACATAGTCTGTTTGAATAATACATAAACAGAGCTTTTATAAACCTAAGGCTACCCTGAACAAGAGGCAGCTACAACAGGAACGCAAGTACATCTTCAGATCCCGCAACCATCAAGCACAACAACAACGACAACGAAGATCTGCACATAATGTATAGAAGTATAGTATCAGTACAACCGACCCCATATACTGAGTAAGTAACAAACCTAGCCGTAGGTTGAAAGTATTGACGAGCTTCTTCCAAGGTCAGAGTCCAACTTCCGTAACCAACAATAGTTTTGCCTTTCAAGTACATCAATGAAAACCCGAATCATATACCGAAGATTACCAAAAATATGAATAAGTTTGAAAACAGTAATTTTTCCAAAATTCTTTCAATGATAAAGAAAATATCTCATTTTCTTTCCCAGATAACCAGTGTAAAACAAATGTATCACTATGCCCATCTGTCAACATGTGAGAGAAATCATGAATAATGTGATACCCGAGGTGCCCAATCGCCTCACTCCTCTTCTTTGGGAACGCATAACACCTCTCGCGTTCGCGATGCACACCCATTCTACCCTTCACGAACGCGTTCTTCTCTTCGCGAACGCGTTCTTCTCTTCGCGAATGCGAAGAGAAAATATTTCCAGTCTCTCAGTTCCTATTCGCGAATGCGAGGCTCCACTCGCGAACGCGATGAAGGAAACTAGATGGTGCATTAGGAAAATTCCAGCACAGTTCCAAGTTCAAATTTTTGATTCGTTAACCATCAAAAACTCACCCGAGCCCCTTGGGACCTCGACCAAATATACCAACAAGTCCTAAAACATCATACGGACTTAGTCGAACCCTCAAATCACCTCAAACAATGCTAAAATCATGAATTACACCCCAATTTAAGCCTAATGAACTTTGAAATTTCTAATTTCTACAAACGACTCCGGAACCTATCAAATCGTGTCCGATTGGCCTCAAATTTTACACACAAGTCATAAATGACATAACAGGGGTATTCTAATTTTCAGAATAGGATTCCGACCCTGATATCAAAGAGTCAACCCCCCGATCAAACTTCTTAAAAATTAAACTTTCGGCATTTCAAGCCTAATTCCTCTACGGACCTCCAAATAATATTCCGGACACGCTCCTAAGTCCAAAATCACCATACAGAGCTATTGGAATCATCAAAATTCAAATCCGAGGTCGTTTACACATAGATCCATATCCGGTCCACTTTTCTAACTTAAATTTTAAACCTTAGAACTAAGTGTTCCAATTCATTCCAAAACCTCACCAGACCCGAACCAAATGCCCCGGCAAGTCACACAACAACTGTAAAGCCCAATTTGAGCAGTAAATGGGGAAATGGGGTTGTAATACTCCAAACGACCGGTCGGGTCATTACAGGCGTTCGGCCCGCTCCACAAGAATGGAGGACATTTTCTTATCTACCTCCGGAATGAGAGTATATTTGTTATAAGATAAATTCAGGAGGAAGAATAATTTCTCTTAATCAATTAATTTAAACTAAAAAATCAAGTATATGAGATTTCCATCCTTTAATATTTTTATCTAACAAATTCACAATATATATATATATATATATATATATATATATATATATATATATATATATATATATATATATATATATTTACCCAAGTAATTCATGCTTTGAGTTCTAAACTACCCGGACTTTAGCATTAATAGTAGTTACGCACGGATTCTCGTCACCTCGTGCGTATGTAGCCCCCACAATTAGCAATATTTATTTAACTTTAATCACGTATGAGGTAATTTCCCCCTCACAAGATTAGACAAGAGACTTACCTCGTCTTGCTCCAATTTAATCCACTAGAAGGTCTTTTCTACGATTATCCAACTCTGTCTGGCTCGAATCTAGCCAAAATAATTCGATACAATCACTAAAAATTATAGGAATCAATTCTATAAGAAAATACTACATTTTAAATAAAAATTCTGAAATTAATTAAAAATTCGTCTGTGGGGCCCACGTCTCGGAATCCGGCAAAAGTTATGAAATATGACAACCCATTCAATTATGAGTCCAACCATACCAGTTTCACTCAAATCCGACTCTGAATCGATACCGAAATCTCAAAAATTCGTTTCTATGAGATTTCTAAATATTTTCCAAATTTCAATCTCAAAACACTAATTAAATGATGAGAACAATGATATATTTGTGTATATCGACTAAATCCGATTTAGAATCACTTACCACAATGTCTTTCCTTGAAAATCTATCCAAAATCGCCTCTGCTCAAGCTCTAATTTTTTAAAAATGGCGAATGGGACGAATGCCTTCCTCTTATAAAATTGCCGAGGCAGCCTTCGGAATTGGGCCTCGATCGTGGCTTCGATCATGTCCCTCGAGCGTATACCTCGATCGTGGCTTCAATCACAGGCTCGAGCCTGGACCTCGGTCATGGCCTCGATTATGTCATCGAGCCTGGTCCTTCGATCATAGCCTTGGTCATGCCATCGAGCCTGAGCCTTCGATTGTGACCCTAGATCTTGGGTCTCGAACATGGCCCTCGAGCATTGCCTTCGATCATGGCCCTCGAGCATTGCCTTCAATCATGGCCCTCGAGCTGGACCTTCAATTTTGGCTTCGATACTGAGCCTCGTCCCTGGCTTCGCCTCAGGTCGTCGACCCTGGGCTCGATACCTGGGCTTGATCACAACCCAAAAATATCTAGTAGAAGGAAAAATTGCAGCAACCTTTTAAGTTAAAATTTTGATCCGTTAACCATCTGAAACTCATACGAGGCCCTCGGGACCTCAACCAATTATACCAACAAGTCCTAAAATATCATACGAACTTATTCGAAACATCAAATCACAAAAAACAACGACGCTAAAACCATGGATTATGCTCCAATTCAAGCTTAATGAAACTTAAAATTTCCAACTTCTATAATCGATGACGGAACCTATCAAATCAACTCCGATTGACCTCAAATTTTGCACACAAGTCATAAATGACATAACGGAGCTATGAAAATTTTCGAAACTGGATTCCGACTCCGGTATCAAAAAGTCAACTCCTCGGTTAAACTTCCAAACTTAAATTCTTGTTTTTAGCCATTTCAAGCCTAATTTAACTACGGACTTCCAAATAAAATTTCAAACACACTCCTAAGTCCAAAATCACCATACAGAGCTATTGGAATCATCAAAATTCTATTCCGGTGTCGTTTGCACATAATTCGACATCCGATCACTATTTGAACTTAAACTTTTAATTTTTCATCAAAATTCCATATCTCGGGCTAGGGACCTCGGAATTTGATTTCGAGCATACGCCCAAATCTCAAATCACTATACGGACCTACCGAATTTATCAAAATACTGATCCGAGTCTGTTTGCTCAAAATGTTGACCAAAGTCAACTCAGTTGAGTTTTAAATCTCTAATTCATATTTTAATCCATTTTTTTACATAAAAACTTTCCAGAAAATTTTACGAATTGTGCACGTAAGTCGAAAAATGATAAATAGTACTTTTTGAGGTCTTAGAACACAGACTTAATTATTAAATTTAAAGATAAAATTTTGGGTCATCACATTCTCCACCTCTAAAACAAGCGTTCGTCCTCGAATGAGTTTAGAATTATACCTGAAGTGCTGAATAAGTGTGGATATCTGCTCCGCATGTTTTCCTCGGCCTCCCAAGTCGCTTACTCGATTGGTTGGCCCCTCCTCTGGATTTTTACTGTAGAAATCCTCTTGGACCTCAACTGTCGAACTTGTCTATCAACAATGGCAACTGACTCCTCTTCATAACCTAAGCTATTATCTAGCTGAACTGTACTGAAGTGTAACACATGTGATAGGTCGGCATGATACTTCCGGAGCATAGATACATGGAAAACCGGATGAACTCCCGATAGGCTGGGAGGCAATGCAAGCCCATAGGCAACCTCCCCAACTCGTCTCAACACCTCAAATGGGCCTATAAACCTTGGGCTCAACTTGCCCTTTTTCCCGAATCTCATGATTCCCTTCATCGGCGAAACTTTCAAAAGAACTTTTTCACTCACCATAAATGATAAATCACACGCTTTCTGATCCGCGTAACTCTTTTGTCTGGACTGTGTTTTACGAAGTCGCTCCTGAATCTACTTTACCTTTTCCAAGGCATCTTTTACCAAATCAGTACCATATAACTTAGCCTCACCGAGCTCAAACCACCCGATGGGCGAATGACATCACCGACCATATAAAGCCTCAAATGGAGCCATCTCGATGCTGGATTGGTAACTGTTATTATAAGCGGACTCGGCCAAAGGCAAGAAACGATCCCACTGACCTCCAAAGTCAATCACACATGCCCTGAGCATATCATCCAAAATCTGAATTGTCCGCTCTGACTGCTCATCGGTCTGTGGATGAAAGGCTGTGCTGAGCTTTACACGGGTCCCCAACTCACTCTGCAGTGCTCTCCAAAAATGTGAAGTAAACTAAGGGCCTCTTTCTGATATGATAGAAATTGGCACACCGTGCAACCGAACTATCTCCTGGATATGTATATGGGCCAACCTATCTGAAGTATATGTAGTCACAATAGGAATAAAATGTGCCGACTTGGTCAGCCTGTCAACAATGACCCAAACTGCATCAAACTTCCGCAAGGTCCGTGGCAACCCAACTACAAAGTCCATAGTGATGCGTTCCCATTTTCACTTTGGTATAGTCATCTGCTGAAGTAGGCCACCTGGCCTCTAGTGCTCATATTTAACTTGCTGGCAATTTAGACACCTAGCTACATACTCAACTATGTCCTTTTTCATTCACCTCCACCAATAATGTTGCCTCAAATCACGATACATCTTCGTAGAACCTGGATGAATAGAATACCAAGAACTGTGTGCCTCCTGTAGGATCTTTTTCCTTAGTCCATCCACATTAGGAACACATAGACGATCCTAGAGTCGCAGAACACCATCCTATCCAATAGTAACTTCCTTGGCACCACCCCGTAGTACCGTTTCTCGAAGAACCATTAAGTGTAGATCATCATACTGACGAGCCTTGATCTGCTCAAATAGTGAAGACGGAGATACAACATATGCAAGGACTCAGCTGGGCTCTGAAATGTCCAGCCGCACAAGTCTGTTGGCCAAGGACTGAATATCCAAAGCTAATGGCCTCTCCTCTACTGAAATGAAAGCCAAACTACCCATACTCTCTGCCTTTCTACTCAAGGCGTCTGCAACCACATTTGCTTTACCTAGATGGTATAGGATAGTAATATCATAATCTTTTAGTAATTTCAGCCATCTGCGCTGCCTCAAATTTAGGTCCCTCTGCTTGAACAAATGCTGCAAACTGCGATGATCAGTGTAAACTTCACAAGACACCCTATAAATATAATGCCTCTAATTCTTAAGAGCGTGAACAATTACAGCTAACTCCAAATCATGTACCGGATAATTCTGCTCGTGGGGCTTCATCTGACGTGAAGCATATGCAATAACTCGCCCTTCCTGCATTAATACACAACCCAAACCAATACGTGAAGCATCGCAATACACTGTATACATTCCCGAACCGAAAGGCAACACTAACACTGGTGCTGTAGTCAATGCTATCTTGAGCTTCTGAAAGCTCACTTCACAATCATCGGACCATCGGTACGGAGCACCTTTCTGGGTTAATTTGGTCAAAGGTTCTGTAATAGATGAAAAACCTTCCACGAACCGACGATAATAACCTGCTAAACCCAGAAAACTCCTGATCTCAGTCGTCGAAGTGGGACGATGCCAATTCTGAACTGCCTCAATCTTTTTGGGATCAACCTTAATACCATCACCCGATACAATATGCTCCAAAAATGCTACAGACTCTAGCCAAAACTCACATTTAGAGAACTCACATTTAGAGAACAATCGCAGCAACGTCTGAAGTATTACTCTCATATGCTGCTCATGCTCCTCCTTACTGCGCGAGTAGATCAAAATGTCATCAATAAAGACAATGACAAACGAATCAATATATGGCCTGAATACCCTGTTCATCAGATCCATAAACGCTGCCGGGGCATTAGTTAAACCGAAGGACATTACTAGAAACTCATAATGACCATATCTAGTCCGAAAAGCAGTCTTCGGAACATCTGAATCTCGAATCTTCAACTGATGGTACCCCGATCCTCAAGTTGATCTTCGAGAATACACTAGCACCCTGCAACTGGTCAAATAGAACATCAATACGCGGCAAGGGGTACTTGTTCTTAATAGTGACTTTGTTCAGTTTATCGATAATCGATACACATCTGCATAGTACCATCCTTCTTCTTCACAAATAATACCGGTGCACCCCAAGGCGATACACTCGGTCTGACGAACCCTTTGGCTAGTAACTCCTCAAGATGTTCTTTCAATTCTTTCAATTCTTTCGGAGCCATGCGATATGGTGGGATAGATATAGGCTGGGTATCTAAAGCCAAGTCAATACAGAAATCAATATCACGATCAGGTGGCATACCTGGAAGATCTGACGGAAATACATTGGAGAACTCCCGAACTACAAGCACTGAATCAATAGCTGGAGTCTCTGCAGTAGTATCCTGAACATAGGCTAGATAAGCCAAACAATCCTTCTCAACCATGTGTTGAGCCTTTATAAAAGAAATAACTCTATTAAATGAACTAACATGCGAACCCTTCCACTCCAGCTTAGGCAATGCTGGAATAGCCAAGGCAACAATCTTGGCATGACAATCTAGAATATCATGATATGGAGATAACCAGTCCATGCCCAAAATAATTTCAAAATCTGTCATCTCAAGCAATAGGAGATCTGCTCTAGTTTCATAACCACAGAGTGTAATAATACAGGACCGGTAGATCCGGTTCACAATAATAGAATCACCTACAAGAGTGGACAAATAAACAAGAGTACTCAAGGACCCATGAGAAACACCAAGGACTGGAGCAAATAGAGATGACACATATGAATACGTAGATCCTGGATCAAATAATACTGAGGCATCTTTGCCACAAACAGAAATAATACTTGTAATCACGGCATCTGAGGTCTCTGCATCTGGTTTGGCCAGAAAAGCATAGAACCGAGCTGGAGTGCCAACTGGATGGTCTCCGCCTGGCTGAACTCCACCTCCAGGATATCCCCTACCCACCTGTCCTCCACCTCTTGGTGGTCAGACTACTGGTGGAGTAGCTGGTGCGGTAATCATAGGCTGCTGACCCTGCTGCACTAGTCTACCCCACAGTCTATAGCAGAATCTCCGCATGTGATTGGGATCCCCGCACTCGTAACAACCTTTTGGTGTGATAAGCTGCTGACTAGAAGTTTGGCCCTGGTGACCTGAATACCCACTAGAAGAACCCTGAATAGCTGGTGGGTGATAAGAACTCTCTGGTATAGCACTGAGATAGGGTCGCACTGGAGAACTTTGAGGAGGCGGTGGTACTGGATATAGGGGCTGTTGGGCTGCCCTCTCATGAACTGACCTTTGCCCCCAGACGGAGCACCTCTAAACTCTCCAGAATACATGAATTGCTTATCTCTCGTAACCTACTCTCGGCTCTGCTGACGTACACCCTCAATCCTGCGGGCTATCTCCACGACTAGCTCATAAGAAGTACCCATCTCAACCTCTCGAGCCATAGTGGCCTGAATGCCAGTATGTAAACCCGCAACAAACCTCTGCACTCTCTCCGCCTCAGTAGGGAGTATCATAAGTGCATGGCGAGATAACTCAGAAAACCTCGCCTCATAATCGGTCACTGACATCTGATCCTGCTGGAGCTGCTCAAACTGAAACCTCAACTCTTCCCTTTGGGAGAGTAGAATATACCTGTCCAGGAAGATACGGGTGAACCTATCCCAAGTCATGTGAGGAGAATCTACTGGTCTGCTAAGAATATAAGACTGCCACCATCTACGGTCTCTGCCCTCTAGCTGAAAAGTAACAAAGTCTATCCCATAAGACTCGAATATCCTCATGTTGTATAGTCTATCCTTTCACCGATCAATGAAATCCTGGGGATCCTCATGTCGCTCACTCCCAAAGACAGGAGGATGTAGTCTAGTCCATCTGTCCAATAGTTTTTGAGGATCGGCGGCTACAGCTGGCCTAGGCTCAGGTGTATCTGCTACCACTAGCTGGGCTCCACCCACGGGTAGTGCACCTTAGGTCTGATATACAACAACTGCCTGTCCATGAGCCTACGCGGTAGGGGTCTGTGCTCCCCCGCCCGCCTGAGATGTGGCTGGGTCTGCCAGAAATAAACCGGCCTGAGTCATATTATCCATGAACCGCAGCATACAGCCCATGACATCCTGAAATCCTGATGCAGATGTGAAATCCACCGAAGCTGGCTCTGCCACAGGCACCTTACCCTGCTCCTCAATAATGGGATTCTTTGCTGGACCCACTGGCAGCATAACTGGAAGAGTCCTGGGACGTCTTCGCCCTCTACCACGGGTTGGAGCCCTCCCTCAGCCTCGGCCTCTAGCAACTGGGGGAGTAGTCTTCCCTGGTCTGGAACCTCATTAGAGTGCATTCTCACCATCTGTGAGAGAATAAGAGAAGGATATTTAGTACTACATTAATTGCACAATGGAATATGAATAAAGGTAGTTTCCTAACACCCTATAGCCTCTCGAAGATAAGTACAGACGTCTCCGTACCGATCCGCATAATTCTATTAGGTCTGCTCATAACTTGTAAGACCTACGTGAACCTAGTGTTCTGATACCATGTTGTCACGACCCAATTTCACCTAAAGGTCGTGATGACGCCCAATAATATAGCTAGGCAAGCCAACTAATAAATTAAACATATATCGATAAAATTTAAATCCAAGAAAAATAATAAGACACCAAATTCTACCAATGTGTGTGCCAAGATCTGGTGTCACAAGTGTATGAGCATCTAGTAGATTATACAAAAATCCAAATACTGTCTGAAATGAAAATAGACAGAATTACAAATACAAGAAGAGGAACTGGTAGCTGCAAGACGACTCAGAAAGGCAGCTCACCACTACGCCTCTGGATAACGAGGATGTGCTATGATAGGTCCTCCACTAGTATCTGTCTCGGATCCTGCACAAAAATGCAGTAAGTGTAGCATGAGTACGTAAACAACGTGTACCTAGTAAGTATCAAGCCTAATCTCGAAGTGGTAGAGACGAGATGGTCGACTTTGACACTCACTAAGGGTCAACAATAATAAATTGAATAAATTATAATTATTCAAATCAGCATGATTCACAGAGTTAACAATAATTTTATTCATTTAGCAGAAATAATAAAAATCCTTCAAATGCAACAATTTCCAATCTATTAATTAAATCCTTCAATTTCAATAAAAATTCCAATTTATCAAATAGCTATACAAGCTGCAATTCAATTTCAATAAATTTCCAATTTATCAAATAGCTTTACAAGCTCCAATAAACTGTCCAAGTATCGTGAATTTTTTTTTTAATTATCAAGCACGATTTCTGCCGAGATCGTACGGCCCTATCCAGAGTTTCGTGTACACTGCCAAGGGACGTGCGGCACGATCCATAGATGTATCTATCCTGCCGAGGCGTTCGGTCCGCTTCACAAGAAAGGAGGACATTTTCTTATGTACCTCCGGAATGAGAGTATATTTGTTATAAGATAAATTTAGGAGGAAGAACAATTTCTCTTAACAATTAATTAATTTAAACAGAAAAATCAAGTATATGAGATTAAAATCAAGTATATGAGAATTACATCCTTTAATATTTTTATCTAACAATTCACAATATATATGTATATATATCAAATAATATTAATTAAACAAAGAATACAATTTACACAAGTAATTCATGCTTTGAGTCCTAAACTACCCAGACTTTAGCATTAATAGTAGCTACGCACGGACTCTCATCACCTCGTGCGTACGTAGCCCCCGCAATTAGCAATAATTATTTAATTTTAATCACCTATGAGGTAATTTCCCCCTCACAAGATTAGACAAGAGACTTACCTCGTCTTGCTCCAATTTAATCCACTAGAAGGCCTTTTCCATGATTATCCAACTCTGTCTGGCTCGAATCTAGCCAAAATAATTCGATACAATCACTAAAAATTATAGGAATCAATTCTATAAGAAAATACTACATTTTAAATAAAAATTCCGAAATTAAATAAAAATTCGTCCCTGGGGCCCACATCTCAGAATATGGCGAAAGTTACGAAATCCGACAATCCATTCAATTACGAGTCCAACCATACCAGTTTCACTCAAATCCGACTCTGAATCGATACCAAAATCCAAAAAATTTGTTTCTATGAGATTTCTAAAATTTTTCCAAATTTCAATCTCAAAACACTAATTAAATGATGAGAACAATGATATATTTGTGTATATAGACTAAATACGAGTTAGAATCACTTACCATAATGTCTTTCCTTGAAAATCTATCCAAAATCGCCTCTGCTCAAACTCCAATTTGTTAAAAATGGCGAATGGGACGAATGCCTTCTTTTTATAAAACTTCCCAGGCAGCCTTTGGAATCGGGCCTCGAACTGGGCCTCGATCGTGGCTTCGATCATGGCCCTCGAGCCTAGGCCTCGATCGCGGCTTCGATCACAGGATCGAGCCTGGACCTCGGTTATGGCCTCGATTATGGTATCGAGCCTGGTCCTTTGATCATAGCCTTGGTCATGGCATCGAGCCTGAGCCTGCGATTGTGACCCTCGATCTTGGGTCTCGATCATGGCCCTCGAGCATTGCCTTCGATCATGGCCCTCGAGCTGGACCTTCGATTTTGGCTCCGATACTGAGCCTCGTCCCTTCCTTTACCTCAGGTCGTCGACCCTGGGCTCGATACCTGGGCTCGATCTTGTGCTCGTTCACAGCCCAAAAATATCTAGTAGAAGGAAAAATTGCAGCAGCTTTTTAAGTCAAGTTTTTGATCCGTTAACCATCCGAAATTCACCCGAGGCCCTCGGGACCTCAACCAATTATACCAACAACTCCTAAAATTTCATACGAACTTATTCGAAACCTTAAATCACAAAAAAACGACGCTAAAACCATGAATTATGCTCCAATTCAAGCTTAATGAAACTTAAAATTTCCAACTTCTACATTAAATGACGAAATCTATCAAATCAACTCCGATTGACCTCAAATTTTGCACATAAGTCATAAATGACATAACAAAGCTATGAAAATTTTCGAAACTGGATTCCGACTCCGGTATCAAAAAGTCAACTCCTCGGTCAAACTTCCAAACTTAAATTCTTATTTTTAACCATTTCAAGCCTGATTTAACTACGGACTTCCAAATTAAATTCCGAACACGCTCCTAAGTCCAAAATCACCATACGGAGCTGTTGGAATCATCAAAATTCTATTCCGGGGTCGTTTGTACATAATTCGATATCCGGTCACTATTTGAACTTAAACTTTTAATTTTTCATCAAAATTCCATATCTCAGGTGACCTCGGAATTTGATTTCGGGCATACGCCCAAGTCCCAAATCACGATACGGACCTACCGGAACTGTCAAAATACTGATTTGAGTCTGTTTGCTCAAAATGTTGATCAAAGTCAACTCAGTTGAGTTTTAAAGCTCTAATTATTTACATAAAAACTTTCTAGAAAATTTTACGGATTGCGCACGCAAGTCGAGTAATGATAAATAGTACTTTTCGAGGTCTTAGAAGATAGAATTAATTATTAAATTTAAAGATGATATTTTGGGTCATCACACGCACGGACAATTCACGTGCCAATATCCTCATTATTTACTCACTGCACCTCGTGCCTACATTTCATTTTATAATCCGCCTGGCAATAGCCACAAGCTCTCAATTTCAACATAAAATCAGATTTTTATCAATTTACCAACAACAAGACAAATTGCATAAGGTATAAAAATAAACACAAAAAAATCACAACATCACATGAAAATCACCAACACCACAAGTCCACATCATCACATATCGTCCCTAACTATAGCCACCCTTATCGCTCCTATTGCCACACTTATCGCTCCTATAGCCACCCGTATCGCTCCTATAGCTACCCTTATCGCCCCGCCCAGACAATATTAATAGCCACCCTTATCGCTCTTATTTCCACCCTTATCGCTCCTATAACCACCCTTATCGCTCCGCCCAGACAATATTCTAACAAACACAACAACAGTGAAATACCACCTTTATACCCGCATAATATCAACGGTGAAATGCTACCCTTATCTCCCCAAAATAATAACTCACACAACACAATAATTTATACGGAAAATTATCACGGCAACCTAACAAAATCAATTCATATTACAATTTGCCCAATGGCCACAACCAAAGTTCCAAATATACAACTAAATCAATTAATTTCACAACAAATAACCGAAGGATCCACACAATGTGTATATCACCACAAAAATAATCAACCGAGATAGAAATTATTCAACATAAAGAAAAGCCTTCATTAATCTAAATTTAGATAATTATATTAACACATCTTCTTAAGCTTGCTTAATTAATTATTTGCAGAGGAAAAATCTATAATGAGATTAAATTCCAAGAAATATCAAACTAACAAACTCACGGAATTACATAAATATTCAAATAACAATCACATCAAATTGTCATATAAAAACAAGTTCAACCAACAAGGATTTAGGCATGGCAAATAGATGATTAAATAAATGCCAACAATTATCTAATTTACTACACAATATGCCTAAGATTTAAACCCAATATATTTTGCACATATAAGCTTGAGTACGTACCCGTCACCTTGCGTACACGGTTTTTCACATTTCACAAACGGTACATAAGACTCGATGCCTAAGGGTAATTCCCCCACTCGAAGCTAGGCAAGATAATTATCTTATTGAAGTTATGCTCGAAATTCAAAAATCGCCTTCTCGCTTGAATTGACATCTGGACAACTCAAATCTATCCAATTCAATTATATAACTTCAATAAAATTCATCGGAAATAATTTCGGATAATAAAATGTCGACTTAAAAATTTATTCTAAAAAGTCAACAAAAGTCAAAGCGGGGCCCGCCTCTTGGAACCGAACATAATTTTCATGAAATCCGAACCCATTCCGATACGAGTTCAACCATACCAATTTTATCAAATTCTGATAACAACTCGACCTCCAAATTTTAAATTTTTATTTTTGGAAGATTTTGCCAAAAATCTTGATTTCTTCCATTAAAATCCGAATTAAACAATGAATATAATCCTAAATTCATGAAATATAAACACTTTAGGATATAGAATACTTACCCCAATCCATATGGTGAAAATCGCCTAAAAGATCGCTTCAATCCGAGTTCTATACCTCCAAATATGTTAAAAATGGCCGAAACCTCGAAATATAGCTACTGCCCAGGTATTTACTCTTTGCGATCATGGAAAATGCTTCGCGATCGCGATGCACAAAAATTTTCAGCCCCAAAATTGCTCTTCGCGATCGCGGAAAACCAATCGCGATTGCGAAGAACAAACTCCCCAACTCTTTCAGACAGCCTCTAGTATAATGGTCATAACATTTTGTACAAAACTCCAAACTGCAAATGGTTTAACTTTCTGAAATCTAGACACCAAGAGCTATAACTTTTATTTATTATTTGTCTCCCAATTCCTTATAGATTGCTAGATATAAGCTTCCAAATTGAGCCTTGTGCAATAGAGATTTCCAAACTCTTCCCAGACAGCCTATAGTTTATCCACCATAACCTTTTGTACACAACTCTAAATGACAAATGGTTTATCTTTCTGCAAACTACACACAAAGGGCTACAACTTTTATTTTTGGATCATCTCCAAATCCCTTATATATTACGAGATATAAGCTTCCGAAGTTGGGTCAGTGCAATAGGAATTTCCTCTACGCGATCGCGAAAAGGCTTTCGCGATCGCGCTTCATAGTGTCCAAACAGCAAAATTTCTCTTCGCGATCGAGACCGTTTGTCCGTGATCGCGATGCATCCCTCTGTGGCCAAAAACCAACAACTAAAAATGGCCTAGAAATGGTCCGAAATTACTCCGAAACTCACCCGAGCCACTCGGAACCCCATCTGAACATACCAACAAGTCTCAAAACATATTACGGACTTACTTGAGGCCTCAAATCACATCAAAACGACGAATCATACCTCAAATCAAAATCTATGAACTTTGAACTTTTAAATTATATATCTTGTGCAGAAACATATCAAATCAATCCGGAATGACTTCAAATTTTGCACACAAGTCATAAATAATATAACGAAGCTATTCAAATTTTCGGAATCGAAATCCGACCTCGTTATCAAAAATTCAACCTTCGGTCGGACTTTCCAAAAATCTTCTAATTTTCAATTTTCCCCAAATTGCATCGAATTGTCCTACGGACTTCCAAATCCAAATTTGAACATACGCCTAAGTCCGAAATCATCATATAAAGTTATTGCCATCATCAAAATTCCATTCTAGGGTCGTTTGCTCAAAAGTCAACTCTTCGGTCAACTCTTTCCATTTAAGCTTCTAAATAAGAATTTTTCTTTTAATTTAATTTTGAATCTTTCGAAAATCAAACTCGACCACACCCGCGGGTCATAATATATATTGCGAAGCTTCTTGAGACCTTAAGTCACTAAGCGGGGCATTAATTCTTAAAACGACAAGTCGGGTCGTTACAAAAAGTCTATATTGGGGGATCAGATTGCACGCCGCAACGGACTTATTTAAAAGTCTATATTGGGGGATCGGATTGCACGCCGCAACGGACTTATTTAAAAGTCTATATTGGGGGATCAGATTGCACGCCGCAACAGACTTATTTAAAGGTCTATATTGGGGGGTCAAATTGCACGCCGCAACAGACTTATTTAAAATTCTATATTGGGGGATCGGATTGCACGCCGCAACAGACTTATTTAAGAGTCTATATTAGGGGATCAGATTGCACGCCGCAACAGACTTGTTTAAAGTTATATCGGGGGAACGGGTTGCACGCCGCAATGAAAACGAGTTGAGGAATTATGACTGTTGAGTTGATTTCAATTATTAATAGTGTTTACTAGTCCTACTAATATTCCCGTTATTATTATTGTTGCTATTACTATTATTGCGTACAAGATAATATAAGTGAACCACCTCAGCCTCGTCACTACTTCATCGAGGTTAGGCTCAGCACTTATCAGTACATGGGATCAGTTGTACTGGTACTACACTCTGAACTTCTTGTACAGATTTCGGAGTTGATCCCAGCGGCATACCATAGACTTGCTCGAATTTTAGCTACTCAGAGGAGACTTGAGGTATAACTGTACAACGTCCGCAGTTTTGAAGTCCCCGTCTAGCTTAGTTTAGCTGTGTATTTATTTTCAGACAACTTTATTTTATTCAGACCTTTATTTGTATTATTCTAGAAACTCGTGCATTTGTGACACCAATTCTGGGATGGTATTTAGACAACGCTATTTTTATGGATTATTCACTACATTTCAGACTTTACTTCTGCATTTGTTTCTTTGTTATTAATTAATTTAAAATTATTTTAAAATAGATAATATTATTCTAACATTGGCTTGCCTAGCAAGTAAAATGTTAGGCGCCATCACGGTCCCGAAGGTGGGAATTTCGGGTCGTGACAGGAGGCCACTAAAGCAATTGCTTTAGGCCCCCCAAAGTTGAAGGCCCCAAAATTATTTATGATTAGATATATTATTTATATATTATAAATTTATTAATAAAGGATTAGATTTTATACTTTATTTTTTGGAATGTAATAGAGGTTATTCAAATAAATAACTGGATTTTATAAGAAATATGCAATATATGAAAATGAATAACTTGATGACGTCTTTGACAACTAAAAAATAAAATATCTTTTGGAAGTGATTATTTCTTATAAAGAGTAAATAAACCTATTTTTTCACTTCAAAATATACTTGAGTTATTCCAATTGTAGAAAATTATTTTGATATCTAGTTAGTGATATAAAATTGTGATCTTGATACGTACAAAAGGATTTGTACCCATTTGTTACAAAAAAAAAAACAAAAAACAAAACAAAAAAATAAACAAAATTATTAACAGCTTGTCATATCGTATTATAATGTATCGTATCGTATTGTATTGTATTGTATTGTGTTGTATTTTATTTTATTTTATTTTATTTTATTTTATTTTATTTTATTATACTGTATCGTTTGATGAATGCAATATTTGGATAGATTGTGTCGTTTGCCATCATTCACGCACCATCAATATGAAGAATAAACTTGTAATATTATAAAGAAAAATTATGATACAGGATAAAATTACTATATAAAAAGGTAGGATAAATGATGAAATAAAATTATTTAACAATAACTAAGAGCGAGATTGAGAGAAAAAGACAAGGTAAAGACGCGACCACACTAATCGGTAGTTACATAAAGTGACACATTTTATCGTTACATAACACCAGATTTAACGATACAATACAATAAAATTTAAGTAACAATCAAAACAAATATCGTATCTAAAGTAAAAATACGATACAATACAATAGGTAACAACCATCCAAATAAGTTGTAAAAAAATTTAAAACCTCTTATTAAGGTTTGCCTTTAGGCCAAATCTTTCATTGAGCCGTCTCTGCTGAGTGTTTGAACACCCCCCCCCCCCCAAATCCACGTGGCTCAAACACTATATGGTGCTACTAACCTTATCACAGCATTTCTTTCCCCACCCAACTGTTATTCAATATATTTACTAAGAACATCTACCATTACTTATTCACGAGAAATGAAAGAAAGAGGAATTAAGAGAAGGGCCTGAATGTGTGTAAAAATCAGATCACCGATAACTAAATCTCACCAGGGGTAGTTTAAGGGAAAGGCTAGCAATGGCATGGCTAACAATTTTTTAAAAAGCGGGAGCATGAGACGAAACATTTTATTTCACATGAGCGAGGAGTAAGCCCCGGAACATGAGGTATAAGCCTATGAATTCTTTAAGTTTTTAATTTATAAATTAATAAAATAATATAATAATCATAAAAATATATAAAGTACATTAAAAGTTTAAGACATTTTGAAAAGAATTAAAAAACATTCCTAGAAAATAAAATATCTAGCATTTGTTGTAAGTGTAAACAATTCAATAGTGTAAAATTACTATGAGATAAAAATCAACATAACGTCTTATCTTATAAACAACAAAAAATTATAATTTCTAAGAAAAAATTACAAAATTTATCTCTCTGAAAAATTAATAATAAACTTCATCAGTACTATAATTTAAAATATTACTCCTTATGAGTAAATCTAAAATTGCTTTCAGATAGAAAAATTATAAAATTTTAATAATTTTGAGAGGCATAGAACTAAGATATGATGATCTATAGTAAGTGAAAATATAAATTTTGGCTATTTATTGTAACGACCCGACTGGTCGTTTGAGCTCTAGCACATTATTCGGCGGTTTGAGACCTTGAGTAGTTTCACTTCAGGTATTATGACTTGTACGTGTGGTCGGAATCGAATTTCGGGACGTTTGGAGTTGATTCGGGAAGAAAATTCTAAATTAAGAAGCTTTAAGTTGGAAGAATTGACTAAGGTTTGGATTTTTAGTAAATGACTTCAGAATCAGGAATTTAAGGTTCGAATAGGTTTGTATGATGATTTCGGACTTGGGCGTATGTTCAGGTCGAGTATCGGGTGGCCCGGGAGTATTTTGAAGTGGATTTTGATGTTATCGATATCCGTTTGGGATTCCGAGCCTGGGATAAGTTCCGTATAGTGATTTTGGTTTTAAGAGCGTGTCCGGATGTTGATTTGGAAGTCCGTGGGTCGTTTCGGCATCAATTGGCGAAAGTTGGAAATTTGGATGATTTTTTGGAAATTAAACCGAGAGTGGACTTTTTGATATCGGGGTCGGATTCCGATTCTGGGTGTGGGAGTAGGTCCGTAATGTCAATTATAACTGATGTGCTTAATTTGAGGTCAATCGGATTTGATTTGTTATGTTTTGGCACAAGATATAGAATTTGGAAGTTTGAAAAATTTATAAGTTCGATTCTAGGTGCAATTTGTAATTTCGGTGTTGTTATGCGTGATTTGAGGCCTTGAGCAGGTCTGTGTTATGTTATGGAACTTGTTGGTATATTCGGACGGAGTCCCAGGTGGCCCGGGTGAGTTTCAGACGAGGTTCAGATCATTTTCATTTCATGTTGCATTGCTGTAGGTATGCTGGTTCTGGTTTTTCCGCATCTGCGGAAGAATGGGTACGGGTGCGAGTCCTCAAATGCAGACAGTTGATCGCAGAAGTGCAAGTAGGCTTGGCTGGGGAAGATTGCATAAGCGTAAATTGGGGCGCATCTGCGGCCTCGCAGAAGCGAGGGCCTTGGGCGCAGAAGCGATACGGAGCGCAAAAGCGCATTTGGCTTCGCACCTGCGGTTGCGCAGAAGCGGATGGAGATCCGCAGGTGCGATGGGTCGACTGGCTAGTGGATTCAGTAGAAGCGGAGCTCGTGTCGCAAAACCGACTCTTGTGTGCGCAGAAGCGGAAATGACTGGGCAGAACCCTTTAAGTTCGAGGGTGGTTCGACATTTTCACCCATTTTTCAGATTTTGGAGCTCGGTTTGGGCGACGTTTGAGAGAAATTTCATCACACAACTTAGGGTAAGTGTTCTTGACTCCCTTGTAATTATATTTCATGAATTAATCTTTATTTTTGTTGTGTGATTATCGAATCTTCAAGAGAAATCAAAGTAAATTTCTATAATTTCATAAAACAAATTTTCGAGTTTTGAATACCGATTCAGAATCGGATTTGAGTGAAATTAGTATGGTTGAACTCGTAGTTGGATGGGTTGTCGGATTTTGTGAGTTTCGTCGGGTTCCGAGGCATAGGCCCCACTGCCAACTTTTCGAGCGGAGTTGGAAATTGTTTAAATTAATTAATTATGGGTATTAAAACATATATTGATTGATTTGCACATTGTTTGCATAGTTTTGGATCGACAAGCATCGGTTCGAGGTGTTAGAGTGGCGCTGGAGCCGGCTATGGAACTTCGGATCAAGGTAAGTCTTTTGTCTAACCTTGTAAGAGGAAATTTACCCCATAGGTGATTTAAATTAATATCTGCTGCTAATTGTGGGGTCTACGTACACATGAGATGACGAGAGTCCGTGCATATCTACTCTTTATGCTATGTCCTGGTAGCTTAGGACCCAAATCATGAATTACTTGTAATGTTTGTACCTTACTTATTAATTTAAGTGCCTAAATCATATTGGAAATTGTTAGAGGAAATAGTAAAAGACCGAAATTTCACGTACTTGAATTTTTGTGCAAATTACTCGACCGTTGATAGAAATTGTACATCCTTATGTGTTAGCCTTGTGGTAGCTTCTCATTCCGAAGGTTCATAAAGTGTCCTCCTTTCTTGTGAAGCGGGCCGAACTCCTCAGAAGTATGGATGCATCTATGGATCGTGGCGTACATCCCTCGACAGTGTACACGTTATTCTGGATCGGGTCGAACGACCTCGGTAGAATCGTGCGTTATCGCTAATAGTTCGAATATTCACAAGTTAAATCTTCCACTGAAGCCCGACATTTTTTGGTATTTCTTACTTAATTGGTATTGACACTTGGCATTTTTCTAAGATATTAATGTAGAATACAAGATCGAGAAACTTATGCTTTAAAAGAAATAATTGGAAGATTATAAACCTTACAGACTTAACCCACTAGTGTTGTGGACTTCATATGTGCTTACACTTTTATTATATTGCTTTATTGGACATTTATTAAGTGTCGATGTCGACCTCTCGTCACTACTTCTTCGAGGTTAGACTTGATACTTACTGGTTACGCGTTGATTTACATACTCATGCTACACTTTTTGTGCAGGTACATATATGTCCGTTGGTCTTTTGGACGCAGAGGAACGACTATTGCTAGGACTTTATTGTGGGCTATATTTTCTGCTACAAACCGCAGCCTGTAGAGTCTCCATCAAATTCATTTATATCCTCCTATCTTATTTTCATTCTGGACAGATGCTATATTGTTGTTATACTTCCTAAAAAGATGCTCATGTATTTGTGATATCGGGTTTTGGGGGTTCTTTCACATTATTCATTATTGTGGTTCATGCAGATACTTTAATTTACTCTGTAAATAAAAGTACTAAAATGAGTAATTAAGTTGGTAAATCACCGTTGGCTTCCCTGACGACGGCGTTAGGCCCATCATGACCCATAGTGGATGTTCGGGCGTTAGGCCCTTCATGACCCATATTGGATCTTGTAGAGGTGGTAGAGATTGTCCTTTTTTTCTTTGCAACTCTCATTGGGAGTTTCCTAATGGCAATCCCTTCATTCACATTACCATCCCAACTCTTCTTTTTTATGTGTGCCTTCATCTTCTTTTTACAACATTGCTAATTAGGAAATAAAACTTTAATAGTGTAATGATCCGGCCGGTCATTTTGAGTATTTTAGCCCCGATCCCCTATTTATTGCCTCCTTTGTGTTATATTGTGGTTACGTGACTTGTCGGGGTATTTGGTTTTGGTTTCAGGTGAGTTTCGGAGTGAAATGGGACATATAGTCCCTAAGTTGGAGGTTTAAGTCATAGGAGTTGACCGTAGTTTGACTTGTATAAAGATTACTCCATAATGGAGGTTTGATGGTTCCAATAGCTCCGTATAGTGATTTTGGTCTCAGGAACGTGTCCAGATATTGATTTGGAGGTCCGTAGGTCGTTTCAGCATAAAATGACGAAATGTTGGAAAGTGGAAGATTTTGGAAAGTTTGACCGGGAGTTGACTTTATTGATATCGGGGTCGGCTTCCGATTCCGGAAGTTGGAATAGGTCCATAATGTCATTTATGACTGGTGTACAAAGTTTGAAGTAAATCAGAGTTGTTTTGGTATGAATCGGCGTTGGTTTCAGAATTCAAAAGTTCATAATTTCTTAGGCTTGAATTTGGGTTGCGATTCATTGAATATATGTTGTTTGATATGATTTTTGGCCTTGATTAGGCCCTTTATGTATTTTTGAACTAGTTGGTATATTCGGACGGGGTCCCGGGGTCCCCGGGTGTGATTTAGATCAAATTTGGAACAAAATGTGGACTTGTAGAATTGCTGAAGATTTGCAGCTTCTGGTGTCATCGTACCTGCAGGGGATTGTCCGTAAGTGCAGGCTCGTAAAAGCGAGCTGGGGATCGTAAGTGCGGAGCTGTCCATGGACAGCTGGGGTCGCAGAAGCGGGAAGAGATCCAAAACAGCGACTTCGCTTCTGCAAAGGAGAGAAACGCAGGAGTGACAGTGGTCGCAGGTGCGACATATTTTGCCGCAGGCGCGTATGCGCAGATGCGACCTTGTTCTCGCAGAAGGGGAGAGTGAGGAGTTAAGTCATGGCCGCACTTGCGATGGAAATTCTGCAGGTGCGGAGCCGCAAATGCGGTATTTTGGTCGCAAGTGCGATTTAAGTGGGCGGAAAAGGGAAAAAATCCGAGGGTTTGATTCATAATCCACTTTTGGACATAGAGAGCTCGATGGGAGGCGATTTCTCGAGGGTTTTGAAAAGAGAACTTTGGGGGTAAGGAATTATAACTCGTTTTTGGTTAAATTACATGAATCTATTGATAATTTCTTCATTTAATTAGTGTTTTGGAGTTGGAAATTTGGGGAAAATGGTAGAAACTCCTTAGGCTAAATTTTTTTTAGTTTTGAAAGGCTAATTGAGGTTAGATTTGAGTAATTCTTGTATAGTTGGACTCGATATCGAATGTGTGTTCGGATTTTGTAATTTTGGTCAGGTTCCGAGACGCGAGCCCGGGTTGACCTTTTGGGTCAATTTTTCAATTCTTTGTAAAGATCTTAATTTCATTGTTTGAATTAGCTTCCTATAGTTATATTTATAGTATGAAATTGTTTTGAAGTAAATCAGAGTTGTTTTGGTATGAATCGGCATTGGTTTCAGAATTCGAAAGTTCATAATTTCTTAGGCTTGAATTTGGGTTGCGATTCGTTACATTTATGTTGCTTGATGTGATTTTTGGCCTCGATTAGGCCCTTTATGTATTTTTGAACTAGTTGGTATATTCGGACGGGATCCCGGGGGCCACGGATGTGATTCAGATCAAATTCGAAACAAAATGTAGACTTGTAGAATTGCTGAAGATTTGCAGCTTCTAGGTTATCGTACCTACGGGGGATTGGCCGTAAGTGCGGGCTCGCAAAAGCGTGTTGGGGATCGCTGGTGCGGAGCTGTCCATGTACAGTTGGGGTCGCAGAAGCGGGAAGAGATCCGCAGAAGCGACTTCGCTTCTGCGAAGGAGAGAAATGCAGGTGCGACATATTTCGCCGAAGGCGCGTATGCGCAGATACGACCTTGTTCTCGCAGAAGCAGAGAGGGAGGAATTAAGTCATGGCCGTACCTGCGATGGAAATTCTGTAGGCGCGGAGCCGCAAATGCGGCATTTTGGTCGCAAGTGCGATTTAGCTGGGCAGAAAAGGGAAAAACTCCGAGGGTTTGATTTATAATCCATTTTTAGACATAGAGAGCTCGGTGGGAGACGATTTCTCGAGGGTTTTGAAAAGAGAACTTTGGGGTAAGGAATTATAACTCATTTTTGGTTAAATTACATGAATTTATTGATAATTTCTTCATTTAATTAGTGTTTTGGAGTTGGAAATTGGGGAAAAATGGTAGAAACTCCTTAGGCTAAATATTTGTGTCTCGAAAGGCAAATTGAGGTTGGATTTTAGTAATTCTTGTATGGTTGGACTCGATATCGAATGGGTGTTCGGATTTTATAATTTTGGTCAGGTTTCGAGATGCGAGCCCGGGTTGACTTTTTGGGTCGATTTTTCAATACTTTGTAAAGATCTTAATTTCATTGTTTGAATTAGCTTCCTATAGTTATATTTATAGTATGAAATTGTTTTGAAGTAAATCAAAGTTGTTTTGGTATGAATCGGCATTGGTTTCAGAATTCGAAAGTTCATAATTTCTTAGACTTGAATTTGGGTTGCGATTCGTTGAATTTATGTTGCTTGATGTGATTTTTGGCCTCGATTAGGCCCTTTATGTATTTTTGAACTAGTTGGTATATTCAGACGGGGTCCCGGGAGCATGGATGTGATTCAGATCAAATTCGAAACAAAATATGGACTTGTAGAATTGCTGAAGATTTGCAGCTTCTGGTGTCATCGTACCTGCGGGGGATTGGCCGTAAGTGCGAGCTCGCAAAAGCGAGCTGGGGATCGCAGGTGCGGAGCTGTCCATGTACAGTTGGGGTTGTAGAAGCGGGAAGAGATCCGCAGAAGTGACTTCGCTTCTACGAAGGAGAGAAATACAGGTGTGACATATTTCTCCGCAGGCGCGTATGCGCAGATGTGGCCTTGTTCTCGCAGAAGCGGAGTGAGGAATTAAGTCATGGCCGCACCTGCAATGGAAATTCTGTAGGTGCGGAGCCGCAAATGCGGCATTTTGGTCGCAAGTGCGATTTAGCTGGGCAGAAAAGGGAAAAACTCTGAGGGTTTGATTCATCATCCATTTTTGGACTTAGAGAGCTCGGTGGAAGGCGATTTCTCGAGGGTATTTCAAAGAGAACTTTGGGGGTAAGGAATTCTAACTCGTTTTTGGTTAAATTACATGAATCTATTGATAATTTCTTCATTTAATTAGTGTTTTGGAGTTGGAAATTTGGGGAAAATAGTAGAAACTCCTTAGGCTAAATATTTGAGTTTTGAAAGGCGAATTG
Organism: Nicotiana tabacum; assembly: GCF_000715075.1. Taxonomy (NCBI): domain Eukaryota; kingdom Viridiplantae; phylum Streptophyta; class Magnoliopsida; order Solanales; family Solanaceae; genus Nicotiana; species Nicotiana tabacum. The sequence continues at coordinate 28,533,721 of NC_134081.1, read as the reverse complement.
ATGCCGGATTTGAGTAATTCTTGTATGGTTGGACTCGACATCGAATGGGTGTTCGAATTTTATAATTTTGGTCAAGTTCCGAGACGCGAGCCCGGGTTGACTTTTGGGGTCGATTTTTCAATTCTTTATAAAGATCTTAATTTAATTGTTTGAATTAGTTTCCTGTAGTTATATTTATAGTATGAAATTGTTTTGGCTAGATTTGAGCCGTTCGGAGTTGGAAAATCGTGGGAAAGGCCTTCTAATGGATTGATTTAGCGTGGTTTGAGGTAAGTGGCTTGCCTAACCTTATGTGGGGGAATTACCCATTAGGATTGGTGTTGTTTGTGATAATTGTGATATGTGGAAGCCGTGTACGCAAGGTGACGAGTGTGTACACGGGCTAAATGTGAAAATTTCCGGTTTTAGCTATGTAGATCCCTTTCCATGCCTTAATTGAGTTACCTTAATATGTTATAGCGATCATTTTTAGTCTAATTTCACATGTATACTTGTCTTATCTCTTATTTGCTAATTTTCCTACATGCTTAGTTGAAGTACATGCTTCGTTATTCCGTATTCATTATTTAAATGTTGAATTCTTTACTTGAAATTGCTATTTTTGGAATATCTTGTTGCTGAATTTGGTATTGAGTTGCAAAGGCCGTGATTCGTATTGAGGCAAAGTGTTAAGTTGTGAAATATCATTTTATTGAGTTACTCTCTGGTTGTTATTGTTGAGACTTTATGTATATTGTGGTTGAGCCGTGGGCTACTTATTGTGAAATTCTGTTATTGTTTGGTTTCTCTAGCAAATTGTAGTATTGGGCACTTGAGGTGCGATTTGTGATATGTTGTGATATTGATACGTATGCGGTGGTATAAGGTCTGGGTGTTGAAACTCATGCGGTGAGATAAGGTGGGCTTCATACGCGTGGCTAGTAGGAGAACTACTAGAAGCCATGTGGTGTGATAAGGTGGGCTAAAATGCGGGACGCCATTTTGTCACGACCCAAAATCAGACCAGTCGTGATAGCACCTAATCTAACCCGTTAGGTAAGTCAATTAACTATAATCCAATTTAATTAAGTTTATCGAGGAAAATAAATGATAAAATAACTGAACCTTTCTACTTTTCCTAATAACTTGTAATACAACTCATGAGCTTCTAAGATTCATAATTTGCAAAGTTTATATGAAATAAAATACATCATCTGTTCGAAATATACATGAATAAATTAATGATTCTAAAGCTACCAAGAATAAGAGGCAACTATGACCGGTTTGGAGAAACATCTTCAATGCCAGCTCCCGCCATACACCGCAACATCAGCATCTAAAATCTGCACATAAGGTGTAGAAGTGTAGTATGAGTACAACTGACCCCATGTACTCAGTAAGTATTTTGTCTAACCTCGTCGAAGTAGTGACGAGGATTTTTAGTAAAAATATACTCACTGTTATAACTTGTGCAGTATACTAACAATAGAAACACTTATAGAACATAACAGATAAGGGTATAATGAAACAACTATACGAGGCAGAAAAAGATTACTAGAAGAAATCACAATAACAAATTCATAACTTTCCTGGTGTGAGAAATATATTCAAGATATCACATCAAATGGCACGGTAACACCTTCGTGCATTTATCTCATTCAATTCATAACTTTTCTAGTGTGAGGAGCATATATTCAACATATCACATCGAATGGCACGATAATACCTTCGTGCACTTGTCTCATTCTCACCCAATATATATATATATATATGTAGATCAAATCAGTTGGCACGACAACAACCTTCGTGCATTTATCTCTTTCTCACCGAGCATACATATAAATGTACCAACTAGGTGGAGAAATGCCAAAAACAATGAAAGAAATAATGTGGGAGGCACACAAGAAGCAACAACGACTACAAATCACATAGAAAATATAGGTGCACAATAACAGCTCAAGATAAAGGCATGAATGTATACACAACGAAAAGATATCACAATATAATGTATGTCTCTTGTCCTCGCCTGTACGGAAACACCCTTCGTGCCATGAACATATGATAATATAAAAATAATGGAACGTCATCACCCTTCGTGCTTTTACTCTCATCCTTACATAATAATGTAAATGAAATGGCACGGTATTATCCTTCATGCAGAATAATGTATATGAATGGCACGACATCACCCTTCGTGCTTTAACTCTCTTCCTTACTATAATATATACGAAATGGCATGACATTAACCTTTGTGCATAATAATGTATATGAATGGCACGACATCACCCTTCGTGCTTTACACTCAAATGAAATGGCACGACATCACCCTTCGTGCTTTACACTCACATGAAATGGCACGACATCACAATTCGTGCTTTACACTCTCCCTCACATGATAATATATAATTAAAATGGCACGGAATCACCCTTCGTGCTTTTACTCTCAAATGAAATGGCATGGCATCATCCTTCGTGCTTTAAACTCAAATGAAATGGCACGGCATCACCCTTCGTGATTTACACTTTTCTTCACACGATAAAATATATGAAATGGCACGACATTGCTTTACACTCAAATGAAGTGGCACGGCATCACCCTTCGTGCTTTACACTCTCTCTCACATAATAATATATACTCTCCCTCATATGGTAATGTAAATGAAAGGACATGGCATCACCCTTCGTGCTTTACACTCTTCCTTACCAAGCACGTGTATATCATTAACCAGTAAGGTAGGAAGCATAAATAACATCAAGGAGAGTGTTTAAACGTATGTTCTAAATTGAACATCAATCACGACTTTCAACCCAATAACAATTCAATAAACTTCAAGTACTTTATTATTCCAGTATTTCAACAAGTTCTCAAAATGATCTTCAACTCATGTATAGAATTCAAAATCTCAAGAATAACGGTCGTAGAGTCATATTTGTGATTAAGTATAATAACGACCGGATTTAGCAAATCAATAATTTTCACAAAAGTCCGTCATATTTTTAATCAAATTATAATAAGCCAAATAAGGGTTTCTAGCATTTAATGTCATATTTTTAGAAATCTAGAAGTCAAAGAAGACATGAAAAAAGAGTGTCACATAAATCTACAAAGCACAATAAATCATATAATTTATCCCCGAGCATGATTAACCTTGGCACATGCGTATATGCTCGTCACCTCATATATGTATCACCCCCGCATGTAACAAACAATGGAAATTAGTAGGAAAAATTTCCTCAATAAAGTTAGGCAAAACACTTAACTCAAACAAGCCAATTCCAATGCCGAGCAAGATAAACAATACTCCGAAAATTCCATTCCGCACGTATCAACATCCAAACGCCATCCTATCTCCTCAATTCAAGCCAAATGATCTGTATCTATTCAAACAATGTGCAAATTAATCACAATGTACTCCAATGCTTACAATTTAACAATTTATAAAAATTTTCAATTCCGCTCGAAAAGTCGACAGTGGGGCTCACGTGTCGGAATCCGACGAAAATCAAACAATCCGACAACCCATTCAATTACAAGTCCAACCATACTAATTTTACTCAAATCCGACTCCGAATCGATGTTCAAAACTCGAAAATTTATTTTATGGAATTGTAGAAGATTCCTCCGATTTCTCTTGAAAAATCAATAATCTAACACCGAAAATGAAGATTAATTCATGGAATATAATCACAAGGGAGCCAAGAACACTTACCCCAAGTTGTGTGGTGAAATTTTCCTCTAAACATCGCCCAAACTGCGCTCCCCAACTCTGTTTTGTCAAAAATGGCGAAATCCCCCTATTTATAGGGATTTAATGCTTGTAGCGCCACAAGTGGCATGGGGCGCTGCCTGTGGCGCTGTTTCCATAATCTCAGAAAAAATCCCAGCGCCAAGGCTAGCGCCCCACGCTACCCTGGGCGTTGGCGAGGGAAAATCTTTCTCGACACAGAAATGGGCATAACTCTCTCATACGATGTCCAAATTCAACGATTCTTTTTGCTATGGCTCCGAAATTTTAATACAGATCTAATGCTTCAATCAAAAATGATTTTGGATCTCATTTCCTTAATGTGATACCACTTATGATTGAAGAAACGACGTCAAAACATTCTATAAATATCCAAATTAAATTCCGGGTTTACGCCCGAGTCCAAAATCACCATCCGGACCTAACAGAATCATCAAAACTACAATCCGAGATCGAATATAAAAATTCAAACTTGGTTAACTCTTTCAAATAAAGGCTTCAAACATGAAATTCATTCTTCCGAACTAATCCCGAAACATCTGAAAACCAAAGCCGACAATACACACTGGTCCTAATACATCATATGAAGCTACTCAAGACTTTAAATTGTTGAACGGGATGTAAGTGCTCAAAACGACTGGTTGGGTTATTACATTCTCCCCCACTTAAACATGGGTTCGTCCTAGAACGTGCCAAGAGTTATTCCTAAACCTTCAAATCACTGTCCCACCTTACCACGCATGTACCCGGGGGTGATCCCACGTCACTTTATTCCATATAGGCCTGACCACACAACATAAATGAAGATCATTAATTTAACTTTGGCCCATAAACCCTGGAACTAATTTCTAACATCCAAAATTCCTTACACAACGCGATTCTCTCATTTACATATTGTATGATTCTGAATAGGTCGTGCCAAGCCTTAACCATGACTCAATATGTAATCACGTGATACACCACATTACTCAGATACTCACAACAATGATTGATGACTACCATAACTTAGCCCAAAACAAATCCGATATCGGTAGTAAACCTCATCTCAACCAAAAGTCATAATAAGTCCCACACAATGCGATTCTGTATACCAAACAAGTAATAATTCAGATATGACAAATAATAGTAAGAAAATTAACAAGAGGGCTACTACGCAAGTTAAGAAAGCAGAGAAATTAACATTTTCCTATGAACTCTTTCCAAACAAGTAAGAGAAAAACATACGAAATAAGCATAAGGAATTACATCTCATCATAGTACAGTTGCGGCGCACAAGCCAATCCAATAACAATGATCGACTCTCCTAGAGCTCACATCAATATCAACCACACGGACAACTCACGTTTTTGCACGAACAACTCGTGTGCTATAGTACAATATTTAGATCCGCACAGACAATTCACGTGCTATAATAACATAATCCGCCCGGCATAGTCACATGCCTCCAGTCCGAACATATTATACAGGAGCAGTTAAACAAGTATACACGTATGTGATGAATGAAATAAGATTCTCATGCTCCTGGACTGGTATAAATGACATGCTAAAGTGTAGGCATGTGCAAAGTGTGCTATCATAGCTCAAATCAGCAATTTATCACATAAATGTTTAATCACCAAATTTTATTCAGGGAGTTAACCTCTTCGTAACCTCAAGTATGACTCAAATAGTTCACAACAATGGTACAATTATGAGAAAACATTATAGCTTTTAGCTTACAGTCAACTCTAGGCATATCATAGCCTTAGCATTTCCCCGAGAGTGAATAAATACCTTGGTGCTCGCACATGGGCTCAGGCCCACACATATGTGCACCCGTAGCGCATGGCTATCATAATGATTTCAGGCAAGTAGTGCCTTAACCAAGTATAAATAAGATACTCAATTAGCCAGGAACCTTTCACATGATCCCATCCAGTAGAAAATCACAATACACAACATGCTCCTCACGTCAGTAGGAAATATCCATCTCAAATCGTGATCGAAACCATCAAGAATACTTTGAAATCAATTTGCACATAACCAAGCTATCAGAATTGAATTCCACTAACTCGACCAAGCCACGCAGGTCACCAAACCCAAGAATATTGCCACCAAAACATCTGTAGAGCCTTACCACATCATAATTACCCCTATAAGTACCACAACCGAGACACCCACTCTGAAAAGATCTTATGTATATTTAAAATTGTTCTTTTTACCTTTCTTATACTGAAATGTAGAATACATAGTCATACAAAATTACCGCAAGTCCCGACACCATCTAATGTAAATAACCAATTTTAGCGATATATAAATCTGAAAAGTTTTCAATTGCCACATATACATTTTGAATCCATTAGAACCCTCTCGAGAGTCATCCACTCTGCTCAAATCTCAATTGTACCTCCCAAGCGACCAAATGACTTGTGCCCCACTAGCACAACAACACCCAAAAAAATTAAATTCCACCTTAACGCAACCACTCAATTTCATAGTCCATACGCACTACATCTCGAGTCATCCTCGGTCTCAACCTGCGCAAGTCATAACTGATCCACAAGTACGCCTTAGACCAAAAACTAATATTTACCACATAACCATGCGATCAAATCGTCAATAACAGGCTCCCCCACTTGGCTCAAAGCCATAGGGTAAAACATTCGATAACTTACAATACCCATACTCTATTACTGCCATAATCCCGCATCGAAATTCAACTAAATCCTTCATAAGCTCATGTGGCACATGCCATATAATACCTCAAATTATCTGCTAAGCACGCATTCATTCTCGTGACGGTCAAGTCAACTTCCTTGACCATTTCAAATTCAAATCTCAACACATACACCCCGCTAGTAGAAAAGAAAGCCTCCACACAACATCATAATGATCGCACATCCGTAGTTTACCCCGCATGTGATAACCCAAATGCTTAGCTTCAAACTAACATCTATCCATAACATTTCACAGCCACAACTACTACGACATCACTTAATCTTCCTGGGTCTGGACTCACCACAAGACATGAAACAATCTACTTCATTCCCCAATTAATCAATATGAAAAATCTTTCAACACATTCATACTCGAGACTATACGTCAAATCAAGACAGACACCAAGCACCCAATAACCTATTTTTCATCACAAGGGAACACTTCTCGTCACATTCAAACCATCTTAATACATCCCGCAGTCACATCATATTTATCATATAGCCATTCAACCGCTCACCGAGCCACAAATTCCACTCATAGGGACACTACCAGACATATGAGTCCAAATGTACAAGTTACAACTGAATCTACCTAGCTTAAGCTGCGGTCTAACCCTAGCCTCAAGTCCTCCAGACTGACCCATCATCAAAACACAGAAAACACATCTCGTACCTCATTCATAGAATCACAAGATGTCGATGCACAGCTGATACCGAGCGTTCACATGCGTGTATAAGTGAGTGGAATGAATTCAAAGAGGTATGCTTCAAGATGAATCAATGTTGCACGATAAGGAAAGAAATATGGAAGGTTATCCTATAATTTCTTGTAGCATTTCGAAGATAAGTGTGAACGTCATCATACCGATTCGCAAAACTCTACTAGACAATTGCTCATAACTTGTAGAACCTATAAACCTAGGGCTCTAATACTAATCTATCACGACACAAAATCCGACCAGTCGTGATGGCACCTAACCCAACCCGTTAGCTAAGCCAATTAACTACAATCCAATTTAATTAGGTTTATCGAGGAAAATAAATGATAAAATAACTGAACCTTTTTACTTTTCCTAATAACTGGTTGTACAACTCATGAGCTTCTAAGATTAAGAATTTGCAAAGCTTATATGAAATAAAATACATCATCTGTTTGAAATATACATGAACAAATTAATGATTCTAAAGCTACCAAGAACAAGAGGCAGCTATGACCGGATTGGAGAAATATCTTCAATGCCAGCTCCCACCATACACCGCAACATCAGCATCCAAAATCTGCACACAAGGTGTAGATGTGTAGTATGAGTACAACCGACCCCATGTACTCAGTAAGTATTTTGTCTAACCTCATCAAAGTAGTGACGAGGATTTTTAGTAAAAATATACTCACTGTTATAACTTGTGCAGTATACTAACAATAGAAACACTTATAGAACATAATAGATAAGGGTACAATAAAACAACTATGCGAGGCAGAAAAAGAGTACTAGAAGAAATCACAATAGCAAATTCATAACTTTCCTGGTGTGAGAAATATATTCAAGATATCACATCAAATGGCACGGTAACACTTTCGTGCATTTATCTCATTCAATTCATAACTTTCCTGGTGTGAGGAATATGTTCAACATATCACTTCGAATGGCACGATAATACCTTCGTGCACTTGTCTCATTCCCACCCAATTTATATATGTAAATCAAATCAATTGGCACGGAAACACCCTTCGTGCATTTATCTCTTTCTCACCGAGCATACATATAACAATATAGGTGAGAGAAATGCAAATAACAATAAAAGAAATAAGTGGGAGGCACACAAGAAGCAACAACGACTACATATCACATAGAAAACATAGGTGCATAATAACAATTCAAGATAAAGGCATGAATGTATACACAACAAAAAGATATCACACTATAATGTTTGTCTCTTGTCCTCACATGATAATGTAAATGAAATGGTACGGTATTATCCTTGGTTCATAATAATGTATATGAATGGTACGACATCTCCCTTCATGCTTTATAGTTTTTCTCACATGATAATATATACGAAATAGTACGGCATTATCCTTCGTGCATAATAATGTATATGAATGGCACATAATCACCCTCCGTGCTTTACACTCAATTGAAATGGCACGACATCACCCTTCTTGCTTTGCACTCACATGAAATGGTACGGCATCACCCTTCGTACTTTACACTCTCCCTCACATGATAATATATATATATATATATATATATATATATATATATACACACACACACACACTATACTATATATACTTCATGCATAATAATGTATATGAATGGCACGACATCACCCTTCGTGCTTTACACTCAAATGAAATGGCACGGCATCACCTTTCGTGCTTTACACTCACATGAAATGGCACGACATCACCCTTCGTGCTTTACACTCTCCCTCACATGATAATATATATATACAATGGCACGGCATCACCCTTCGTACTTTACACTCTCCCTCACATGATAATGTATATGAAATGACACGGCATCACCCTTCGTGCTTTACACTCTTCCTTATCAAGCACATGTATAACGTTAACAAGCAAGGCGGGAAGCATAAATAACATCAATGAGAGTGTTTAAACGAATATTCCAAATTAAACATCAATCATGGCTTTCAAGCCAATAACAATTCAATAAACTTCAAGTACTTTATTATTACAGTATTTCAACAAGTCTCAAAAATGATCTTTAACTCATGTATAGAATTCAAAATCTCAAGAATAACGGTCGTAGAGTCGTATTTGTGATTAAGTATAATAACGACCGGATTTATCACATCAATAAATTTTACAAAAGTTCATCAGATTTTTAAACAAATTATAATAAGCCAAATAGTGGTTTCTAGCATTTAATGTCGGATTCATAGAAATCTAGAAGTCAAAGAAGACATGAAACAAGAGTGTCGCATAATTCTACAAAGCACAATAAATCATATAAATTACCCCCGAGCATGATTAACCCTTGCACATGCATATATGCTCGTCACCTCATATATATATCACCCTCGCATGCAACAAACAATGGCAATTAGTAGGAAAAATTCTCTCAACAAAGTTAGGCAAAATACTTACCTCACACAAGTCAATTCCAATGCCGAGCAAGATAAACAATACTCCATAAATTCCATTCCGCACGTATCAACTTCCAAATGCCTTCCTATCTCCTCAATTCAAGCCAAACGATCCGTATTTATTCAAACAAAGTGAAAAATTAATCACAATGTACTCCAATGCTTACAATTTAATAATTTATAAAAATTCCCAACTCCGCTCGAAAAGTCGGCAGTGAGGCCCACATATCGGAATCCGCTGGAACTCAAAAAATCCAAGAGCCCATTCAATTACGAGTCCAACCATACTAATTTTACTCAAATCCGACTCCGAATCGATATTCAAAACTCAAAAATTAATTTTATGGAATTGTAGAAAATGTCTCCGATTTCTCTTGAAAATCAATAATCTAACGTCGAAAACGAAGATTAATTCATGGAATATAATCACAAGGGAGTCAAGAACACTTACCCCAAGTTGTGTGGTTAAATTTACTTCTTAAAATTGCCTTAACCGAGCTCTCCAACTCTGTTTTGTCAAAAATGGCGAAATCCCCCCGTTTATAGGGATTTAATGCTTGTAGTGCCACAAGTGGCGTGGGGCGCTTCTTGTGGCACTGTTTACAGATTTTCAAAAAGATCCCATTGCCAGGGCTTGCGCCCCACGCTACCCTGGGCGCTGGTGACGGGAAATCTTTCCCGACACGGAAATGGGCATCTCTCATACGATATCCGAATTTGACGATTCTTTTTGATATGGCTCCGAAATTTCAATACGGATCTAATGCTTCAATAAAAACTTAATTTGGAGCTCATTTTCTTAATGTTATACTACTTATGCTTGAAGAAACGAAATCAAAACATTCTAGAAATATCCAAATTAACTTTCGGGCATATGCCCGAGTCCAAAATCACCATCTGGACCTAACGGAATCATCCAAACTCTGATCCAAGGTCGAATACCAAAATTCAAACTTGGTCAACTCTTTTAACTAAAAGCTTCCAACATAAAATTCATTCTTCTGAACTAATCTCGAAACACCTAAAAACCAAAGCCGACAATACACACTGGTTTTAATACATCATATGAAGCTACTCAAGACTTCAAATAGTTGAACAGGATGTAAATACTTAAAATGACCGGTTGGGTCGTTACACATTTCGGGAAAAATGATTTTTAAAACTAAATGTAAAGGCTCCCGCGGTGATATAAGGAAAGACTGCGATTTATTTTTGTGATTTGAGACTAAGAGGCGGTACCTCAGTAGTGACTTTTGTTGACATTTCCCCATTCTTTTGTACTTGTCTTTGATCGTGTTGCCTTAGCATATTTGTAATTGTCTTTCTCCGTGTTGCACTATTTGCTTAGTTCTGTGTAGCTAATCTTGTTATGCTATTCATTGTTTCAATTTCATTATTGTCATTATTACACTGCCTATATTTGTTCAGTCCTTTATTTATTTCCAGTGGGGCCCTGACCAGATCTCGTCACTACTCTACCGAGTTTAGGCTTGGCACTTACTAGGCACTGTTGTGGTGTACTCATGCTACTCTTGTAATGACCCGACCAGTGGTTTTGAGCTCTAGCACGTTGCTCGGCGTTTTGAGGCCTTGAGTAGCTTCACTTCATGTTTTATGACTTGTACGCATAGTGAGAATAAAATTTAGGGACGTTTAGGGTTGATTCGGATGGAAAATTCTAATTTCGGAAGCTTTAAATTGGGAGAATTGACTAAGGTTTGACTTTTGAGTAAACGACCTCAAAATCGGGATTGAAGGTTCCAATAAGTGCGTATAATGAATTCGGACTTGGGCGTGTGTTTAGGTTAAGTATCAGGTGGTCCGGGTGCATTTCGACGCTTATTATGGAAAGTTGGCATTTTGAAAGTTTTAGAATTTCATAACTTTGGTTTGAAGTTAATTTTGATGTTATCGATATCCGTTTAAGGTTTCAAGCCTTGGAATAGGTTCGTCTCATGATTTGTGACTTGCACACAAAGTTTGGCGTCATTTCGGAATGTTTAAGTATGAATCGGACGTGTTCGTCGAAGTTTGAATATTAGAAAGTTTAAAGAAGGTTTCGATCGTCGATTCATGGTTTTGATATTGTTTGGTGTGATTTGAGACCTCGAGTAGATTCATGTTATGTTTTGGGACTGGTTTGTGTGATTGGACGAGGTCCCGGGGGCCATGGGTGTGTTTCAGATGTGTTTGGATGGTGTCGCGCTCTTATTTGATGTTTCGTCGTCAATCGACCTTTGATTTGTAATCGACCTTTGATTTGTAATTATATTAAATCATTAGACACGTATCGTAGTTACATAGTGATAGCAACAAGAATCGTCGAATTCCGATTTCGTATGAGAGAGTTATGCCCATTCCCTTGTCGGACAAAATTGCTGGTTTTTGGAGCGAAGCATTGTTCTTCACGAACGTGAGAGAGATTCCGCGAATGCGAAGAAGGATTTATGGTTTGACTAGTCAACGTGAAAAATTGCTCTTCACGAACGCGAAGGTCTCCCGCGAAGGCGATGAAGAAACATCATCTAGACAGTGTTTTAAACCGAGAATTTTACTATTTTGGGCATATCTTGAGTTCTAGAGCTCTATTTGAGGTGATTTTTGCAGCGTTGTTCTCATATCAAAAAGGTATTAAATATATGACCTTTATTTTTCTCCATTAGTATTTTGTTGGTTATTATTTTTATCCGTGTTTGGATTGTAGAAATTGGGATTTTGAGCCCCAAAGTTAAGAAATGGTAAATCCTTGATTTGATGGTCGATTCATGGACGAAGTTGGATGATTTTATGGATATAGACTATAGAGTTATGCGTAATATTTATTTTTAACAATTTTCAGAATCCGGGAACGTGGGCCCGAAAGGTGACTTTATTGACTTTTCGAGCGAAGTTGAGAATTGTTATAAATAATTTAATTATGATGTTAGAGTATATGTTTATTGGATTTTTATGATTTTTTGGCTAGTTTGGATCGATGGGAATTTGGTTTGAGGTGTTAGAGAAGCGTTGGAGCCGATTTTGGATTTTCGGAGCGAGGTAAGTCTCCTATCTAAACTTGTGAGGGGGATATTATCCCGTAGGTGTTATATTATTATATGCAACATGTTGTGGGAGCCACGCACGTATGAGGTGACGAGTGTCCGTGCGTATGCTAGAATTCCTGATTATGTTCGGGTAGACTTAGGATCACGCCATGCTATAATTGTACTATTTGAGTTTTCTTTGCTCGTTTAAATTCCTTTATTTCGCGTTACGACTTGAGACTAGACTTGCATAGGGTGATAGATTCGTTATTGTAGAGATGTGACGAGCTACTTGATAATCCATAGAATAATTTGTGCTTCCCTTATGAATTTCTCCTGCATTGTGCGTACTCATCGCAAGGTTTCCTTAAAATTCATAGCTCACACGTTTATTCGTGAGTGGGGTTAGGGATCCGTTAAAGCTTCTTATTCTAATGGGATTGGGCCGTTTGCCTCGGCAGGATTATATACCACACTCTTATAGGAGCGATCCGTTCGCCTCGATAGTATAATAGACACATCTATGATTCGTGCCGTTCGACCCTCGGGAGTGCATATATTATGATGGGATCGGGCCGTTCGTCGCGGTATTTCTATAAAACACTCTTATGGATCGGGTCGTTCGCCTCGACAGCGTCGTGCGTAATATTTGATAAGCAATTAGCGTATCCGTGTATTTTGTTTTTTCTGATTTGAGTTGTGATGACCTATTTGGTGAGGTCCATTTTATATATACTATGGTTGAGAAGGTAACTGCTAATTGAGAGCTTGAGTTTACTGCTCAGAGGAGGATTGTACCTCATATTTATATTGGTTTATACCGTTTGTTTACTTTTCCTCATACTTGTTTACTTCTTACTATACATGATTTATTGGACCACTAGTAAGTGTCGATGTCGATACCTCGTCACTACTTCTCCGGGGTTAGGCTAGATACTTACTGGGTACGCGTTGATTTACGTACTCATACTACACTTCTGCACTTATTATGCATGTTTACATTTTTGGTGGTCTCTTGGGCGTAGAGGCACAACTATTGTGAGGACTTTACGGTGAGCTGCATTTTATATTATGATCCACAACATACAAAGTCTCCATAAGCGTTATTGATATTCTTCTGTCTAACTTGTATTCCAGACAGATGTTGTATTTTATTATATTTTCTAGTTGATGCTCATGCACTTGTGACACCGGGTTTTGGGAGTTCCTACTAGATGTATAGTATGGTAGTTCAAGTAATTATTATAATTTCACCTTGGAATCTTCATTTTATACTATTTAATTAATAGGAATTATGATTTCAAGTAATAAAAATGAGCAATTAAGTTGATCAATCACCGTTGGCTTGACTGACGATGGCGTTAGGCGCCATCACGACATATAGTGGATTTTGGGTCATGACAGCTTGGTATCCGAGCTCTAGGTTAACTTGTGTATCACGAGTCATGAGCGAGTCTAGTAGAGTCTTGCAGATCGGTACGCAGACGTCTGTACTTATCTTCGAGAGGCTATAAGGTTGTTATGAGCACTTCCCTTCTTGATTCCTCATCGTGCGATTTGATTCCATTAAAGCTTATGCCTTCATTTCCTTCCTACTCAATCTTACACGGCGTGGAGTGCTTGTTACCAACTGGGTACCGAGGAGTTGTAGTGGTACTGCAGTCATTGTGTATGATATTTCTCCCTACATATTTGGGCAGGCTATTATCGTCGCTTTGCAGAAGGGTGTTCTGTCGTTTCAGCCCTGTACATGTATTTTCTATGGTTTCGGGGCTATGCACATATTATTATGATGTACACGCATTGCTATCACACAGTTTTGGTGTAATGGTAGGGTATTTGTTCATATGTCGAGGCAGTGAATGACACGAAAGGAGGATTTTTTAGTGTATGGTTTAGAGGTTCGTCATTCAATTCCAGCGGAGGCAAGGCAATTGGACTATGGATGTTCAGGCTCTAGTTGATGGAGTAATGAGACTTGATATTTCTGAGTGTGGTGGAATTCTCATTTATGGTGTGGTGTCGTCGTCCTTGTTGGAACGCATTAAGGCCTATGGGTGTTAGGGCCTCCTTTGATTTACCTTCGGGGCAGGGTGTTGTAGAACGATACCTAAGCAGTGGTTATCAGATATGGCAGTGTATGTTGGCTTTACAGTCGAATTGGTGCTTCTAATGTTGATGAATCGAGGGAAATGATCTTTGATGAGGCTTAGTGTTGGTAGCAATTTATTAGTTCAGATGCTACAGAGAAGGATTTTGATTTGAGGTAGCATTTGGGCAGCGAAGGATGAGGAAGGACATGGTGGGAGGTGTCTCGCGGTGGTTGAATTGCTAGCAGGTCAAGTATGAAAAACAGAGGTCGAGAAGTTTCTTAAAGGAGACGGTTTAACCTAAGTGGGAGTGGCAGAGTAGTATATGGATTCTGTGGTAGGATAGCCACGTGCCTTGGGAAAAGTTTAGAGTGATTTGGGAATCGTGGTGGACAGTGACTAGGTTCACGGATTCTATTTGTGATGTTAGGTACTGTGCTAAGGAAGGTTAAATATGACGGAAATGAGTTTGCTTGGAATTAATAGGGGTGTAAAATCTTGATTTTCGTTATGGGATACGACGTGACTTCGAGTTTGGAAATGTATTGTCAGACTTTCAGTTGATGTCAATGGGGGATGAATAGACTTTTACAGCTGGTGGGCGAGCATGGTCTCAAGAGGGTTTACTGATTTCATGGTAGCTGTACCCAGTGCAACATTGTTGGAAGATGTCGGTATGGAATTCCACGGGTGGGCTATCTCCTGTGAGCAAGTTAGCGGTTGTGTGATTTTGATAAAATTTCTATAAAGAGTTCTACTTACTACCCATCTGAAGATCAAATATGCGATCGTGGCTGATAATTTGGAATGTTCACGAGAATTTTAACAAGAGATTACGAAAAATGTGACGGGTTAACGGTGCGAGATCATGGTAATTGAGAAGGAGGAATCTTTGTGGGCTCTAGATTTATGTGATTGTAGCTTAAAGCTAAGTGGGGGAGCCTACCGCCTATGATTGGATTGCGTGGTTGTCTACTTGTGCAGTTTCTGGTTATTGGTGCATTAGTTATGAATAAGAAAAAAAACATCAAGGGTAATTCGAGCAAAGAACTTGGTGAATGTGTGCTATATTTTGCCTTATCGATTCATGTGCAGGTCTTGGGAAGACTCAGAGTTTATGCTTCTTGTGGAAGTCCTGTGCAAGGAAAAGAATTCATCCGGTTGCCTTTTTGGGAGTGTTTATGTGCTAGTTGGAGTTTGACTATACTCGGGACCAGGTCAGAATGGGTGACTCGCAATAGTGGTTCTAATGGGTTCAAGGATGTAAGCGCGGTGTCCAAGGATTTGGGTCACTCGGGATGAGTGTTGATCGAGTTTCGTTATGTTTTTGAATTGAGCTATTATTATTTCTAAGTTAGGTCACGAGTAAATTGGAGGAAGTTAGGTCGGTTGGTAAAGGTTTGAATCAGCATGATTGTGACAATGATCAGTTCCTTCGGTACGTTAAGTTATACAGGTAGTTGGTGGTTGTACGTGCGGTCTTGACAACCACCATAATTTGATTGATTTGGGAGGTATTTGATTATAGTGACCTTGTTATGTGTAAATGGATCCCAAAAGAGTTATGACGGTTTAGACCACGACTCTAGGTTTGTACTTTCTGTGGTTGTGGGAATTCAGTTGCGTATTGCAATGGTTCTTCTGAAATGAGTTGAGTGAAAGGGATTCTAGCCAATGAAGTGTTTATTCTACTAGTAGTTCAGGGGTTATGATGAATTCTTGTACTCTCGCGTAGCGGCACGATAGGTGCAGTGAGCGGCATGGGAATTGGAAGTTGAGGATCAAGGTTGCGGTTCGGTGTTTACAAGAATGTCACGAGCTCGGATGCGCAAGGAAGAATTCAGATGTTCAAAGTATGTTGACATTTACTTTAGTGTCACATGAGAATAGTGTCCTGTGTAAGAGATTTTGTGTATTGATTTGCGGACTCTTGTTGTCTTTACAAAATTAGTATGGTTGGAGGTGTGGAGGTGCAAACTTTGTTACCTGGTGTGGAAGGTCGTGGGAGCGTATCCCACGGGAAAATTGTATAAGTGTAACATATTAGTCACTTGATTGTTAAAGATTGAAACCAAGCATGGAGATTATGGTCCTATCGTTAATGTGCGAGTTTATGCCTGGAAGGCGCTCTATTCTTTTGGTTGTGAATGTGGAGGATTTGTTTCGGATTGGGACGGCTGCTCGTATGTATCGTAAATAGGGCCATTGTGGATCCTTGAAAGGTTGTTGGCCCAGTGTGGGATGATCGAAATTGGCTTGAGGTCCGTTAGTGGTTCTAATGTGAATGTGTGCTTTACATCAGGTTGGATGTGTTCGTTCGACATAATATTGCTTGCGAAGGAGTCTTCGGGTGTTAGATGTTGTTCCCGTCGTTAGATATTCCATGTAATACTCTATTGTGCCATGTGGGTTATGAGACGACTTGATTATTCGCACATGTTTGTGATCCTATGTAGCTTGTGGTGTTATATGAGCACAGTGGCTCTCGAGATGTAGGTCATTTATTACACCTTCGTTGTGCTTGGGTTTTGTAGCGTATGGCGTTATCCGTCTCCCCAGGGTTGTATTTTTGCACTTGGCATTCTTGTGGTCGATATTCAGGTATTTCGTAGGAATAAGCATTATGGCTCGATGGGCACTTACTTATTTATTGTTATGTGTGGATTGGGTGGAACGCCGCCACAGGTATGTTGTTTGGATCGGGTTGCATGCCGCAACGATGTCATGCTTGGATTGGTTTGCACGCCGCAACGATATCATGCTTGGATCAGGTTGCACGCCGCAACAATGAGATGTTAAGTACGGTTCCCTATACTTATTTCTGTGTATTTTGTTTCTCATTTTCTGAGAAAGGTTCATAGCATATTTTCGATTGTTTTATTCGTTACGCGGGCTGGGTAGTTCTTTTCTAGAGTTCATTCTTCCTTATATGTCATATTCGAGTTGTAGATTTTTGGCGCTATATGAGATTGTAGACGGTGTGTGAGGTGGCTTATTGTCTGAGACACTTGTACTGGGTGAGACGATGTTATTGGACATAAGGTTAGTGTGATCGGATTTATGTAGGGTATATTAAAGAGAAAATATCGTTATTCAGTTCAGGATGAGGTAATGATTCTTGTTAGGTGGGGAGACCCCATGATTTATTTATTTGGTAGGTGGTAATGAGTTTCTACGCATCTCTTTTGTCGTGGCAGCATTGCGAGAGTTGGAACATGGCTTATATGTGACATGAGGTGTATTGCGGGCATCAGATTCATGGAATTTTAGCTATAGTGGTTGGAGGATGTTATTATGGGCAGATGATTATGCGGTGCGTGGTGTGATTTCAGCATAGGTGCATGATCGGGTTTTGGTACACTGTGTAAGGATTGATGCTGTGTTCGTATGTTAGAATCGGGACTCGTGGAGAATTCCGGATGTTGAAATTTGGTTCTAAGGCTTGTTAGCAAAGGTTATCGGGAGGATCTTCAGTCTGGCTCGAGCTATTGTGATCACATGGGTTATGGTGGAACGGGCAGGTGCACAAGGTGTTAAACAATGATTTTGGACAACTCTTGAACGGTCCTTGGCACGTTCGAGGACGAATGTATGTTTAAGTGGGGGAGAATGTAACGACCCGACCGGTCGTTTTGAGCTCTAGCGCGTCGTTAGGCGGGTTGAGTAGCCTCACTTCCTTCACTTCATGTTTTATGACTAGTACGCATAGTCGGAATTGAATTTCGGGAAGTTCGGAGTTGATCCAGATAGAAAATTCTAATTTCGGAAGCTTTAAGTTGGGAGATTTGACTAAGGTTTGACTTTTGAGTAAACGACCTCGAAATTGGGATTTTAAGTTTTCAATAGGTTGGTATGATGATTTCGGACTTGAACGTGTGTTCGGGTTGAGTATCGGGTGGTCCGGGAGCCTTTCAATGCTTATTATGGAAAGTTGGCATTTTGAAGGATTCAGAATTTTATAAGTTTGGTTTGAAGTAGATTTTGATGTTATCGATATCCGTTTGAGGTTTTGAGCCTTGGAATAGGTTCGTATCATGATTTGTGACTTGCATGCAAAGTTTGGCGTCATTTCGGAATGTTTAAGTGTGAATCAGACGCGTTCATCGAAGTTTGAATGTTTGAATGTTTAAAGAAGGTTTCGATCGTCGATTCATGGTTTTGATATTGTTTGGTATGATTTGAAGCCTTGAGTAGCTTCGTGTTATGTTTTGGGATTGGTTTATGTGATTAGACGGGGTCCCGGGGGCCTCGGGTGTGTTTCAGATGTGTTTGGATGGTGTCGCGCTCTTATTTGATGTTTCAGCGGCATTTCTTTGCCATAAAGGGAACTATATTAAGAAAATTACCTTTGATTTGTGATTAGATTAAACCATTAGATTTGTATCGTAATTACAGAGCCATAGCAACAAGAGACGTCGAATTCCGATGTCATATGAGAGAGTTATTCCCATTTTTGTGTCGGACAAAATTGTTGGTTTCTGGTGCGAACCTTAGTTCTTCGCTAACGCGAGAGAGGTTCCACGAACGTGAAGAAGGATTTATGGGTTGAACGGTCAACGCAAAAAATTGCTCTTCGCTAACGCGAAGAGGTCTCCCGCGAAGGCGATGAAGAAAAATCATCTAGACAATGTTTTAAACTGAGAATTTTAGTATTTTGAGCATATCTTGAGTTCTAGAGCTCCATTTGAGGTGGTGTTTTCGGCGTTGTTCTCGTCTCAACAAGGGGGTAAATATCTGACCTTTGGTTTTCTCCATTATTATTTTCGTTGGTTAATTTTTTATCCGTGTTTGAATTATAGAAATTAGGAGTTTGAGCCCCAAAATTGAGAAATGGTAAATCCTTGATTTGAGGGTTGATTCATGGACAAAATTGGATGTTTTATGGATATAGACCATATGAGTTATGGGTAATATTTATTTTCAATAATTTTCGGAATCCGGGAACGTGGGCCTAAGGGTTGACTTTATTGACTTTTCGAGCGGAGTTGGGAATTGTTCTAAATAAATTAATTATGATGTTGGAATATATTGTTATTGGTTTTTCATGATTGTTTGACTAGTTCGGATCGATGTGCATTTGGTTTGAGGTGTTAGAGAGGCGTTAGAGTCGGTTATGGAACTTCGGAGCAAGGTAAGTCACATGTCTAACCTTGTGAGAGGAAAATTACCCCGTAGGTGTTATATTCTTATATGCTACATGTTGTGGGAGCTACACACGTATGAGGTGACGAGTGTCTGTGTGTATGCTAGAATTCCAGATTATGTCCAAGTAGGCTTTGGTTCACGCCATGCAATAATTAAACTATTTGAGTTATGTTTGCTCGTTTAAATTCCTTTATTTCGCGTTACACCTTGAGACTACACTTGCAAAGGGTGATAGACTCGCTATTGTAGAGATGTGACGAGCTACTTGATAATCCGTGGAATAATTTGTGCTTCCCTTATGAATTTCTCCTGCATTGTGCGTATTCAATGCAAGGTTTTCCTTAAAATTCATAAATCACATGTTTATTCGTGAGTGGGGTCAAGGATCCGTTAAAGCTTCTTTTTCTAATAGGATCGGGCCATTCACCTGGCAGGATTATGTACCACACTCTTATGGGAGTGATCCATTCCCCTCGGCAGTATAATATATGCATCTATGGTTCGTGTCGTTCGACCCTCGGCAGTGCACACATTATGATGGGATCGGGCCGTTCGCCGCGACATTTCTATAAAACGCTCTTATGGACCAGGCCGTTCGCCTTGGCAGCGTCGTGCGTAATATTTGATAAGAAATCAGCGTATCCGTGTGTTCTTTTCTCCTGATTTGAGTTGTGACGGCCTATCTGGTGAGGTCCATTTTATATATACTCCGGTTGAGGAAGTAACTGCTGATTGAGAGCTTGAGTTTACCGTTTAGAGGAGGATTGTACCTCGTATTTATATTGGTTTATACCATTTGTTTACTCTTCCTCATGCTTGTTTACTTCTTACTATGCATGGTTTATTGGACCACTAGTAAGTGTCGATGTCGACCCCTTGTCACTACTTCTCCGGGGATAGGCTAGATACTTACTGTGTGCGTGTTGATTTACGTCCTCATACTACACTTCTGCACTTATTGTACATGTTTACATTTCTTGCGGTCTCTTGGGCGGAGAGGCGCAACTATTGCAGGAAATTTACGGTGAGCTGCATTCTATATTACGATTCGCAGCATACAGAGTTTCCATCAGCGTTATTTATATTCTCCTGTCTAACTTGTATTCCAGAGTTGTATTTTATTATATTTCCTAGTTGATGCTCATGCACTTGTGACACCGGTTTTTGGGGGTTCCTACTGGATGCTAGTATGGTAGTTCACGTAATTATTATCATTTCACTATGGAATCTTCATTTTATACTATTTAATTAATGGGAATTATAATTTCAAGTAATAAAAATGAGCAATTAAGTTGATCAATCACCATTGGCTTGCCTGACGGCGGCGTTAGATGCCATCACGACCTATAGTGGATTTTGGGCCGTGACAACTCTTCTACACATCTTTTTGTGCAGATCAAGGTACTTATTACCAGCCCAGACATTAGTTGAGATTCTACTGAGGAGACTTCAAGGTTTACCTGCCAGCGTCCTCTGGACTCAGGGTCCCCCTCTCCCTAGATCTCTTTATTCATTATCTTTTATATATAGACATGATGTATAGGATTACCCAGCATTCTACTTAGAGCTTGTGACTTGTATCTCGTCGGGTCTCGGGATTTATATATGCTGAGTTGAAATGTTGTTTTATATAGCTGTTGAGTTTGAGACTTATATTTATTATTAATTCAAGTATTCCACATGTTATTAGGCTTACCTAGTCTTAGAAACTAGGTGCCGTCATGACATCCTACAGAGGGAAATTGGGGTCGTGACAAATGGTGTGTGTGCCTTTTTATATATAAAATAAAACTTTAATTGTTTATTTTTTTTAAAGAATTTTGAATTTCAACAGTGTTAGTTAGGGAATCCGGCGTATCATTTGTGTTAGGAATTGTTAAGCGAGCTCCAAACATTGAGCGTTAGGCATATTTCCGGCGCACGGGCGCTTGAGGCGTAAACCTCATAGAACTAAGCCCTACTCGTGAGCCTTAGAGCATTTTTGTAGTGCCCCACCCCAGAGTGAGCCCTGAGGTAAGTCCTAGGAAAGCATTTTAAAATACTGGTTGCTGCATGATCTAATGGGTGGTCAAGCAAACACCCTTCGTCGAAAAATTATACCATGTACATAGGTCAAATATTAGTTTATATTAGTATATATTATACTTTGAACACTCTTGGCACAAGTGAGATGGGTAGCTTAGCGGCTAATGGTGTTCAAAATGAGGTCGAATTCATGAGTTTGAATTCTTGTGTCAATATTTTTATCCGCCAATTGTTTTTCAAAACTAAATGGAAACCACATTGATGATTGACTCTAAAGACTACAAACCCTCTCGACTCTCTTTCCGAGTTCTATACTTATATTTAGTAGTGAAATTTATTTTGTTATGTTTTTATACTAGTTTTGATTTATAAAATTATTTATTAGTTTTGATTTATAAAATAATAGTTATGTTTATATAATTTAGCTAAATATTGCATAATTTAATTTAAAGTTACTGAGAAGTTGAACACCCTTGACGAGATTCTTGGCTATGCTACTAGAAGCTTGTGAAGGCTTAGCTTTAAACCTCTGAATATTTGGGTACCAAACATATTTAATAGATTTTCAGTTGTTATTTATGATTAGACAATATTGAAATTCATAAAAAAATATAAAATATTTATTAATAAAGATAGAAAGTGTATCTATTTTTTAACAGTTGAAATATTTTAGAATTTTGAATTAAACTACTCAAATTTTTATATTAGTAAATAATAATTTTTATAACAAGATCCAAAGTGTAACGACCCGACCAGTCGTTTGAGGATTAGCATCCCATTCAGTGGCTTAAGGTCTCGGGCAACTTCGTGTTATGTATTATGACTTGCGTGTGTGGTCGAGCTCGGTTTTTCGGATGATTCGAGATTGGTTTAGAAGGATGATTCTTCTTTTAGAAGCTTAAGCGGCAAGAGTTGACAAGAGTTTGACTTTTGTGTAGACGACTCCAGAATTATAGTTTGATGATTTCAATAGCTCTGTATGATGATTTTGGACTTAGGTGTGCGTTTCAGATTTGGATTTGGAGGTCCGTATGTTGCTTTGATGTGTTTTGGCGAAAATTGGAAAGTTGGAGGTTTGGGAAGGTTGAGAGGTTTAACCGGGAGTTGACCTTATTGATATTAGATTTGGATTGAGATTTCTTGAGTTGGAATAGCTCCGTTATGTCATCTGGGACTTGCATGCAAAATTTGAGGTTGTTCCGGATTGATTTGATATGATTCGGCGCGAGTTGTAGAAGTGGAAAGTTCATAAATTTATTAAATTCGATTTGAGGTGCAATTTGTAGTTTTGACGTTATTGATGTGATTTGAGGCCTCGAGTAGGTCCGCATTATGATGTGGGATTGGTTGGTATGATTGGATGGGATCCTAGGGGTCCCGGATGTGTTTCAGACATGTTGCGGATCATTTTGAGCCTTGTGAAAGTTGCTAAAGAACCTGTATGTTGGTGTCTTCGCACCTGCGGATGAGGGATCGTAGGTGCGGTGCCGCATGAGCAGAGATTTGGAGCGCAGGTACGACTTTGGTTGGATAAGGCAGTGATCGCATAAGCGTAAGCGCATAAGCGCTAGGTTTGTCGCAGGTGCGAGGGTAGTGGAGGCTAGAGTGAGCGCAGATGCGATGGTCTTTCCGCATATGTGGTGCATGGAGCGCAGATGCGAATGGTCCTGTGTTCAGTGGTTCTAGCAGGTGCTAGTTTTCCCGCAGAAGCGATCGTCGCAAGTAGGGGTGTCAATGGGTATTTAACAACCTACTACACCAATTGAACAATACTGTGCCGTACCTATTTTTAGGTTTCTTTTAATAAAATCGTAGGTTTTTCTATAAATCTATAACTGTACCGATAATTAGGGTAGGTTTTTTATTTTATAATGGTAAACTAAAAAAAATACCGAATCGTACTGAATACATTTACATGTGAAAAATATATTTATATATTAAGTTTAAAAATAATACTATATTAAAATTTTCCTTGGGCCTTAAAATTGTGAAAACGGTTACAAGACAACAAGTAATTAAACTCAAAATCCTAATTTCCAAACCTATAATGTTACTCCTATTGAAACAAAATTATTTCTAGCATATTCACTAGCAAGACACAAGGTATTTTCGCGATTAATATCAAACTACATTGTACTAAATATGTTTCCTTTCGTATAATTTGGAATTATCTTTTTGAATATTTAATATTCAATAGACTTTATTCTTGAGTTCCAGTTTGGTTAATATCTTTTCACTCGTGTGATTTATATTTTTTTTTTTGTCTTTATTTAGTTTCTTTTATACTGATGTAGAATAGTTGATGGATCTATAATCTTGCCATCTTTCATATATTCTTAACCCATCACCCTTTAAACAATAAAAATGTCTAGAGAGTTTGTTAAGTCCTATAAAAATATGTATGTTATTGCATTCTATTTGTACTAGTGACTTTTACATGACATCTAAAAGAATACCAAAAATTAACCGAACCGTACCGATACTGATATGATTGGGACGATTTTAAAAAGTCTAATTTTGGTTATACATAATAGAATAACCGAAAAACTGGTATGATACAAATTTTAGAAAATAACCGTCCGAACCGAACAATTGACACCCCTAGTCGCAGTTGCGTGTTTTTGTCCGCAAAAGCGGAAGTGCTGGGGAAGAAGGCTATATTTCGAGGGTTCGCCATTTTTATCATATTTTGAGTTGTAGACATCGGTTTTGAACAATTTTGGAGGGGTTCTTCAAGAGTTGGATTGGGATAAGTGTTCTGTATCCGCAATTGATCATATTTCATGATTCCATATTATTTTTATCATTAAATTAGTGAATGAAATGAGAGAAAATGAGAATTTTTGTAAAATCTTTAAAAAATGTAAAATAAGGATTTGAGGGCCGATTCGATGTCAGAATTGAATAATTTTAGTATGGTTGGACTCGTATCGGAATGAGTGTTCCGATTTTATGAATTTCGTTAGGTTCGGAGGTGCGGGCCCGAGTTTGACCTTTTGGGTTGGCTTTTTTAGTATTAATTAAAGATCGAAGCTTTATTATCTGGAATTATTTCCTATGGGTTTTATTTATGATATTAAGTTATTTTGGCTAGATTTGAGCCATCCGGAGGTTGTTTCAGAGGAGAAGGTCATTTTAGAGTATCAATTTAGCATCTTTGAGGTAATTATCTTGCCTAACTTTGTGTGGAAAAACTACCCCTTAGGATTTGAGTCGTTTGTGCTAATTGTGTTATTTGCATGCTGTGTACGCGAGGTACTTTATTGTTACTCTTTTATTGTTACTCTTTAGATATCTTTTAGATATCTTTTATTGTTACTCTTTGTTGAAGTTGTTGTACATGATATCCCTTTGTTGCTGGGTTATTCTCATGCATTTAGACGTAGTAATAGTTCGTGCCATCGCTTTCATTGTTAGCTTAATTCATACACTAGAATCCGTAGTTTACCATTTCATGGAGATACTTTCACTATTGAGTTTATCCTTAAACAATTAATTGGAATTGAGGTTAACGAAAGTCATTAATCTATTTTAATTGAAGTTGTATTTAAAGAGGGGTGTTGTTCCTTGTTGAGTTACTTTTATGTTCATTTGTTGTTATTGAGATTCAATATACGTTGTGTTGAGACGTTGGCTATTTGTTGTGAAAATATTGATATTGTTGAATCTTTGGAAATGTTGTGGCCTATGGGAACTTGTGATACGAGTTGATATGTTGTGTTGTTGTGATGATAGCATATGTGAATTGTTGTGTGATTTGGTTGTTGTTATGCGGAGTATAAGGGTGGCATTTCACCGTTGTTTTTATGCGGAGTATAAGGATGGCATTTCACCGTTGTTGTTATGCAGGGCATAAGGGTGGCATCTCACTGTTGTCAAATGTACGAAATGATACGGGTGGTTATTATGTTATTGTCCGGGCGGAACGATAATGGCGGCTATTATATGGAGTGATACAGGTGGCTATCAGAGAGATAAGGGTGACAAATGTTATTGTCAAGGTGGAGTGATAAGGGTGACTATTACACAGAATGATACGGGTGGCTATCGGAGAGATACAGGTGGCAATGTCAGTGATGATGTGTGATGGTTTGGAAATATTGTATTGGTTATTTTCGTGTGATGGTGTGTTTTTCCTTGTGTTGGTCATACACCTACGCGACTTGTTTATTGCTTCTATGATTTACTCGATGTCTTTGATATTACTTGTTGACTTGGACTGCAGTAGTACACTCGCACAAGCATACACCGTAACATGCCACTTGTACTAGCTCAAGAATATGCAACTTGACATTTATTGATCCTGCCCATGTGTTCTTGTATTATCTGTTTTTATGTTGATACTAAGCATGTGACTATGCCGGGCGGATTGTGATTGTGATCCTGTGATCATGCCGGGCAGATTGTGATTGTGAGCCTGTGACCATACCAGGCGAATTGTGATTGTGAACCTGTGACCATGCCGGTCGGTTTAAGAGAGTGGCACGTGAGTTGTCCGTGCGGTTATGATTTGAGATGTGGGTACAAGGTGCCGTGAGTATATGAAGGTGGGTTGAGACCCGTGACTGGCGACTATGAGATGAGATATCATAGAGTGATTTTGTTGTGAAACTTGTATTAGAGCGACTTGATTAATTGGTTGTCCTTTGCGTTCCTTATTTGGTTTTAATGATATTTCACAGTGTTCTTACTGCTTTACTGTTTATATCACTTGTTGGTTCTTGTTGCCATTTACAGATTTCTACTTTCCATTATTAGCTTTAAACTTCTATACTGCACATGTTATTTTGTCTAGTAAGTGTCTTGACCTGTACCTCGTCACTACTTCACCGAGGTTAGTCTTGATAGTTATTGGGTACTGACCATGGTTTATTCATACTACACTTCTGCATATTTTTGTGCAGATTCATGTATTTCGGAGTTTATTGATTGTTAGATAGCGGACCAGATATTCCTGTGGAGAATTCAATATATACCTGCTGTTGCGTTCGCAGGCCTCAGAGTCACCTTCGGAAGTTATTTTTTACTGTTTAATTATATTCCGAAACAATCGTACTTAGAGATTTTCTTTAGTGAACTCAGTAGAGCTTGTGACTTGTACTACCATTTTTTTTAATTGTTGGCTTTGTATAGAAAATGTTGTTTCATATTTAATAGTTGTTGGTTGAATTTTGCTATTAATTCAGTAAGTGATAGGCTTACCTAGTCTTAAAGATTAGGTGCCATCACGATATCCTACGGAGGGAAATCGGGGTCGTGACACAAAGTAACGCATTACAAAAACATAGCTAACATCTTATTAACTTGAATTAACCTTTTTAATATAAATTTAATGTTATTATCAAATGTTTATTGTGAACTTTTCTTGTAAAAATACTATGTTATAAACAAAAAGTACAAATAAAAAAGAAAATGCTTTTAATTTAAATTTGACTTTAGGACACCAATTTTGTTTAGCCGCACCTTTGAGGATTGTTGTAAGAAACAATATTCTATCATAAGAATAACAAAGGCAATGATACTATTCTTTGCTATCAAAACTAATTACTAGCCAGTGAGTTCAATAAGAAAGTGAATTTACCATTCCTTCCCCTTGGTAAGTTCTACTAATAGGGGATAGAGTATGCCAGGAAGGAAAAAAAGAAGCCCGAGGATCTTCATATGATCCTTTAGGGGTCGTTTGGTAGGATGCATTAGGTAAAATAATGCATGCATTAGCTTTGTGTATTAGTAATACTTTGTTTGGTACATTGTTTGAACCTATGCATTAGTTATGCAAGCATTAGTTATGCACCCTATTTGATATTATCCTATGCATAACTAATGCATAAGAAACCATATTATTAACAATGCAATGGGTTTTAATGTATGCATTAACTTAGTTAAAGACAAAAATGTCCTTCAAAATTTATACTTGATTAAAATATGCTATTATATAATGCAAGTTTGAAATAATCCAAGAAAGTGAGAAATAAAATTATATCCCTAGTAAATAAATAAATACTTAGCATATTTTCTATTTTATAAATAAAATTAAGTTCTATACTACAATATAGGTAGACAAATCAAATAATTTGTTTAAACCCTTTTCATATACAAACATTCCTCAACATATATTTCTTTAAAAGATATGTGATATGGACTGGTTATGAGGGTATTTTTGTAAACATATAATTCTTTTAGAAATTGTGTAATGATTTAGTACATTAAACCAAACAATGGATAAGAAATATGTCAGTATAACTAATACCAGCATAACTAATGCAAGCATAACTACTACCAGCATTACTAATACACCCTATTTAGCAGTATTCTTATACACTCTATCAAACGACCCCTTATTGTAAAAAAATGTGTCACTACCCGCGTATGTAAAGAAACAAGTTTGTAGTGGATATGTAAAATCTGGTTTGCAAAAAGTAACCAATTGAGAATTTAATAACGACCTACCTGCCGGATGATGTACTAAAGCTAATTTGTAAATTAACACAGAATGTGGCCGCAATAAGTTTCCTCTTCCAATATGTGACCAGAATGAGCCAATATAAGAACGATTCAAGAAACGCCACCATATTTTTAGTTCAAGCAAAAGAGTATCACAAGGCTTAGTAAGGACACAACCAGAGGCCAAATTCTTATAATCTAGAAGGAGCCGAATTATGAGCTATAAGATCTAAGATATACTCACGTGCTATGTAAAAAAAGAATGGATACCTCTATATTGTTGCAGAAGTCCTCTCAAGTTTAAATTGAAGTAGCTCAGAACTATACTTTTGCACAAGAGCCTGTGGAGAAGGAACACTTAAAAGATGGTTAAACACTTAGATGACAATATCTAAACTAGATAACATGGTGCAAGGTAATATCATAGCCAAGAACATAATTTGCTGGCTAGATTGAACCTCGTGACAATTAAAAGATGGTTAAACACATGGTGCACGATTTCAAAGGGAAATCAGTATTTCAGTAGTTGTTAATTAGAAAGCTCCGAGCACCCAACAACATCTCTTGAGTGATTTCTTCCGGCAGATCAATATTCTTAGCGCATTGGAGGGTAGTTTTCCCATCTGTACTCGTGTATTCGACAGACACTTGTTCGTCTTCAAGAGCTGCCTAACAACATCTAGTTGCTTGTGAAGGCAGGCCACCACGAGCAGTGTCCTCAACATGCCTTCCCAATGAGAAGGTTCGTCAATATTTACTCCCTGATTCATTGCCCTCCTAAATATAGCGATGTCACCCTTTTAGCAACTTCAAGCAGAATGTGCTTGTTAGTTTCTGCTACGGCTGTCTTTTGCAGAAAGGAGAAATTGGGGGTTAATTTTGTATGATACTTGTCTTAAAACAAAACAACAATATAAGAAAAGACAAAGGTGGACTCGCTGTTATCTCTTCTAACCATAAGAACAAATCCATGTTGGCCAGTCTAGGTTGGAGACTGTTTTCAAAACTCTGGGCTAATACCCTCATTATGAAATCTAAGCGCACTTCAAGAATCTGGAAAAACATCATAAAAACGGGTGGGAATTGTGTAACAATCACATCATTTGGAGTATCTGAAATGGTAGAAAAATTAGCCTTTGGAATATTCCTTGGATTCCAATGCATAACACTTAGAAGTTGTATTGAAGGTCCCTTAACAAGTAATGAGGACAATATGCGTCGCCTTTCCTCTCCATTCCATCATGAATCGTGGATGCTGGAATTTAGATAATACTCCCTCCGTTCCTGTTAGGATCGGAAACCCGGGTAGTGCGGAATTTAGCCAAACAACGGTATAATGACAATAACAAAGACAATTGAAGTTGATAACAACGGCAATTAAAGCATATAAAGAAGACACCAATTTAACGTGGTTCTGTCAAAGTGACCTACATCCACAAGTAGAGAGGAGCAATTTTACTATACCAATAAGAGTACAAAAGAGAGTACAAAATTAGAGTAAATACTCTAATTAATCCCAAATACCTAAGGGAATAACCTCACAAGATCACTCCAAAGAAAGGGTTCACACAAGTGCTTCCCAACACTTACTCTCATACAAAACACTCTTAATAAAGGAAAAAAGGAAGAAACAAAAAATGAAAGACTCAAGTCTTGTTGGTGTGTCTAAAATGAACTAATAACCTTCCCTTTAATAGGCAAAAACGTCTTGGCCTCTTAGGTGTAAAAGAAGAGATACAACTTGTGCAAATGATGTCCAACACACAATGCAATATTTTTGGGTCCCAAAGAATATTGCCAACAAAATCTACATTTTGCAAAGATGCTTATGCTTATGTGAGATGGACTCCATTAGCCAAAATATTGGCCATAATTACAAATCTCCACCTTCGCCTAATTTTGGCTGATATAGTAAATTTTCTCCACCTTCTTCGCAAAAGCCCCAATGGGCATATGTCAAAATTTAATGCCATCAAAATCAGACAAGTTGTCTGATACCGAAACTGTAGTAAGGCCTATAACAGTGAATCCCAATAAAGTATACAACGAACAAGATCTGTGTGTTTTCATGATCACAAGAGCACCATGAGAAACTTTCAGAACCCCACCTTCACCGGTGTACTTGCACCCAAGAGATTCTAGAGTGCCCAAAGAGATGAGATTTTTCTTCAAGTCAGGAACATGTCTAACATGAATGAGAATTCTCACCACACCATCGTGCATTTTGATTCGGACTGTATCTTTTCCAAAAACTTTGCAGGCAACATTGTTGCCCATCAAGACAACTCCACCTCCAATAGATTTATGTGTGGTAAATAAATACCGATTGTGACACATATGATAAGAACAACCCGAATCTAAAATTCACTCATTGTTAGATTTGAAACTATTATTAGTTGCTAAAAAAATAGTTCCCTCAGTCTCATCAGCAGCTATACTTGCTTCGGCAGTGTCAGTATTTTTGTGCTCATTTTTCCTTTCCTTATGCTTTTCTTTATTTTTCAACTTATAGCATTCGGAGATATTGTGACCTTTCTTATGACAATAGCGACACTCTAAATTATTGTATCTGGATATGGAGTCGGATTTTTCCCTAACAAACAAGCCAACTTCCGCTTGAGTTCCACTAGCTTCCCCAGTAATATCACTATCTATCTGTTCTTTTGATTTTAAGATAGATTTAATATCCTTATAAGAGATATTATCCTTTGCATAAAGCATAGTATCTCTTATATGCTTAAAAGATGGGGGTAGAGAACAAAGCAGTAACACGGCTTGATCCTCATGTTTAATTTCAGCATCTATGTTACTCAAATCCATAAGAATGGAATCAAAGGTGTCAAGATGAGAGAGAATAGAGGTACCTCCACCCATACGAATTGTATAAAGCTTCTGCTTCAGGTAAAGTCTATTTTCTACCGTCCTCTTCATATATAAGGTTTTTAATTTTTCCCACTAGCCTTTAGCTGTGGTTTCTACAGAAACTTCACGTAAAACCTCATTTGAGAGATTTAAAATGATACCTGTTTTTGACTTTTTGTCTATTATGGCAAACTCCTCGTCCATCATTTTATCCGGCTTCTTCTCCTTTTCTTGCAACGCCAAGTCTAAGCCATCCTGAATTAGGATAGCTTCTATCTTTAATTGCCACATTCCGAAATTTGCACTTTAGTCAAATTTCTCAACATAGGTCTTTGTTAGAGTCATTTTGGCTATTGAAACTAACCCGGTTAGATCCGGCTCTCATACCAATTTGTTAGGATCGAAAACTCGGGTAGTGCGAAATTTAGCCAAACAACGGTATAATGACAATAAAAAAGACAATTGAAATTGACAACAACGGCAATTAAATCATATAAAGAAGACACCAATTTAACGTGGTTCGGTCAAAGTGACCTATGTCCACAAGCGGAGATGAGCAATTTTACTATACCAATAAGAGTACAAAAAAGAGTATAAAATTAGAGTAAATACTCTAATTAATCCCAAATACCCTAAGGGAATAACCTCACAAGATCACTCCAAAGAAAGGGTTCACACAAGTGCTTCCCAACACTTAACTGTCATACAAAACACTCTTAATAAAGGAAGAAAGGAAGAAATAAGAAATGAAGACTTAAGTCTTGTTGGTGTGTCTAAAATGAACTAATAGTCTTCCCTTTTACAGGCAAAAAAGTCTTGGCCTCTTAGGTGTAAAAGAAGAGATACAACTTGTGCAAATGATGTCCAACACACAATGCAATATTTTTGGGTCCCAAAGAATATTGCCAACAAAGTCTACACTTTGCAAAGATGCTTATGCTTATGTGAGATGGACTTCACTAGCCAAAATATTGGCCATAATTACAGTTTCAATTTATGTGAACCTGTTTGATTGAGCACAAAGTTTAAGAAAAAGTGAAGACTTTTGGAATTTGTGGTCCTAAACAAGTCAAAAATGGGCCTAGAGTATTTGTGTGGTTATAAAAGCTTCTCATTAAGGGTACAATTGTAAGTTTAAGCTAAATTATTACCAAATATAGAAATGGATCATTTTTTTTTGAACGGACCAAAAAGAAATTAGGTTCACATAAACCGGAACAAAGGTAATCTTTCCTTTGAGCTGGCCTAGTAGCATCGTTAGTGTTATTCATAGTATCCACGTTCCAACTCATACCAACGAAGAGGACCAACATATTTGGTCCCTGACTTCGAATGGGAAATTCAGCACCGCTAGTGTACGGAATGTTCTTGACAACAATATAAGGACTACGATAAGAAACAATATAAACGTCGACTAGATTTGGAAACTTAGAATAAAATATTTCATATGGTTATGTTACCACAATAGGCTTCCCACTCGTGCTTATTTAAATTCCACGGGCATCACATGCCGTGTCTGTCGCACAGGTGGTGAATAATTTATCCACGTCTTAAAATGTAACTGTTACGATCGGGTTATCGGGTAGTGCGAAATTTAGCCAAACAATGTTATAATGATAATAACAAAGACAATGCAAGTTGATAATAACAGAAATTAAAGAAGATAAATAAGACACAAATTTAACGTGGTTCGGTCAAGGTGACATACGTCCACAATCAGAGAGAAGCAATTTTACTATACCAACAAGAGTACAAAAGAGAGTACAAAATTAGAGTAAATACTCTAATTAGTCCCAAATACCACAAGAGAATAACCTCACAAGATCACTCCAAAGAAAGGGTTCACACAAGTATTTCCCAATACTCACTCTCTTACAAAATACTCTACAATGAAATAAAGGAGGAGAAAGAAAGACAAGAGTGAAAAGCTCTTGAATTGGTGTGTTTACAAATGAGGAGAAACTCCTCTATTTATAGCAAGAAATCCTTGGCCTAATAATAGATATTATATCATGGCAAATTTCATGATACACAAATTTATTATAATGGATATTATGTCATGGCAAATGTCATGAACCACAAATTTGTTATAATGGATATTATGTCATGGCAAATGTCAGGAAAATTTGGCCATATTACAAATCTCCACCTTGGCCTAATTTCGGCTTATATATAGTAAATTTGCTCCACCTTCTCCGCAAAAACCCCAATGGGCAAAATCATTCTTCATAAATGCCAATCAAGTTCAGGCAAAGCTTGAACTTGGACACTGAAAGAGGTTTTGTGAACATGTCAACAGGATTGTCTCTAGTGTTGATCTTCTGAACAGAGACTTTTCTTTCAGCAATAGTTTCTCGGATGAAATGATACTTTATATCAATGTACTTTGTCCTATCATGATACATTTGATCTTTAGTCAAGTGAATGGCACTTTGACTATCACGAAAAATGGTAATACCACTTTGGTGTAAACTGAGTTTCGCAAATAGACCCTTCAACCATAAAGCTTCTTTGGTCGCCTCGGTCACTGCCATATATTCTGCTTCGGTAGTAGATAAAGCTACTACATGTTGTAATGTAGCTTTCCAACTAATAGCGCAACCACCGATGCAAAATACATAGTCTGTCAGTGATCTTCTTTTGTCAAGATCACCTGCATAATCTGAGCCTACAAAACCAACCAAAGTGTAAGTATTTCTCCCAAACTCCAAACATGTATTTGAAGTACCTCGCAAGTATCTGAGAATCCATTTCACAGCATGCCAATGTGCTTTACCAGGGCAAGCCATATATCGACTTACCAAGCTCACTGCTTGTGAAATATCTGGACGTGTATAAACCATTGCATACATAATACTGCCAACTGCACTGGAATAAGGAACATGTGCCATGTACCTCTCTTCTTTCTCTGACTGCCGGGACTGAGCAGCTGATAACTTAAAATGAGCAGCAAGAAGGGTACTAACTGGTTTAGCATCTTTCATGCCACACCTCTCCAAGACTTTCTCCAAGTACTTCTTCTGGATCAGAAATAGCTTGTTGGCTTTTCGATCTCTTTTGATCTCCATGCCAAAGATTTTCTTAGCTGCTCCCAAATCTTTCATCTCAAATTTACTTTTCAGCTGACTTTTCAAGTTGTGAATTTCTGTTAAATATTTAGCAGCAATGAGTATGTCATCAACATATAATAATAGGTACACAAATGAACCATCATTTAACTTTCAGAAGTAAACACAACTATCATACATGCTCCCCGAATAACCATAACCCAACATAAATGAATCAAACCTTTTATACTATTGCCTTGGAGACTGCTTTAATCCGTACAAGAATTTCTTCAACAAGCAAACATGATCTTCTTTTCCTTTAATTTCAAATTCTTTGGGTTGATGCATGTATATTTGTTCCTCAAGTTCGCCATGTAAGAAAGTTGTCTTAACATCAAGTTGTTCTAATTCCAAATCATACATGGCAACGAAGGCAAGCAAGACACGAATAGAGCTATGTTTAACAACAAGTGAGAAAATATCATTAAAATCAACTCCTTGTACCTGACTATAGCCCTTTGAACTAATCGTGCCTTATACTTTGCATCTTCAACCCCTGGAATGCCATCCTTTTTCTTGAAGACCCATTTGCAACCAACAATTCTTTTTCCTGATGGAGGTTTCACAAAAGACCAAGTACCATTCTTGTGGAGAGACTCAATTTCTTCATTCATTGCAATCAACCACTTGGCTGAGTCAGCACCAGAAACGTCTTTTGAATATTTTGATGGTTCTCCAATTTTTTCAATTTTCTGTGCAACTGAAAAAGCAAATGCAACATAATCTCCAAATCTTAATGGTTGTTTACCTTCTCTTCTTGGTCTATATTTGGCTATAGAATACTCCTCAACTTCAGGAGTCTCAACTTCAGGAGTTTCAACTGTATTTTGCTCCAAAGTTGATGAGCTTGGCTCAGAAGGAATGCCAATCTCAATCTCCACCCGGTTCTGTGTACTCTTTCCTTTATCTATATTACAAGAACTCGAAGACTCTTTTCTAGAATGTAACATAGAGTATTCATCAAAGGTTACATCTCTGCTAATTATAAATTTTGGTGCCGTGGGATCAGGATACCATAGTCGGTATCCTTTCACCCCAAATGCATGCCCAAGGAAAATGCACTTTTTAGCACTTGGCTCTAATTTTCCATCATTTACATGCATGTATGCAGGGCAACCAAATATCTTTAAATCAGAATAATTAGCAGGAGTACCTGACCACATTCCTTCTAGAGTCTTAAAGTTCAAAGGTGCAGAAGGAGCTAGGTTGACAATATAACAAGCTGTAGAGATAGCTTCTGCCCAAAAGGCGTTTGTCAACCCAGCATTTAAAATCATGCAATGAGCCCTTTCCAAAAGAGTTCTATTCATCTTTTCTGCCACACCATTTTGCTGAGGTGTCATTCTCACAGTACGATGTCGAGTAATTCCTTCATTCTTGCAAAATTCGTTGAATTCATCATTATAAAATTTCAAGCCATTATCTGTTCTAAGCCGCTTAACCTGTTTTCCTGTTTGCTTCTCAATCAAAACTTTCCATTGTTTGAAATTTAAGAAAACATCACTTTTATTTTTCAGGAAATAAACCCAAACTTTCCTTGAATAATCATCAATGAAAGTTAACATATACGTGGCACCACCTTTTGATGGGGTACGTGAAGGACCTCAAAGATCTGAATGAATGTAATCCAAAGTACCTTTTGTTCTATGAATCGCTGGAGATTTGAAGCTGACTCTTTTCTGCTTTCCGAACACACAATGTTCATAGAACTCCATATTTTTGGTACTTTTACCATATAAGAGACCTCTTTTGCTAAGGACAGAAAGACCTTTTTCACTCATATGCCCCAATCGTATATGCCACAATTTGGTGATGTCAGAATCTGATTTTTCTGATATTGAAACTGCAACAACATCTATAACAGTAGATATATTTTTCCTATGAAAATCCACAAGAATTTTTTTTTTCTCACGAATATTTACCAAAAGTTCCATGCAAATTTTTAGTGTTTCTTGCGATGAAAACCGCAAGTAATTTACATGCGGATTTAAAATTCCCAGGTAAGTTACATGAAAATTTTAAAATTCGCAGGTAAGTAATAATTACCTACGAAGGTTTTTCCTTCGAATTTTTTTTCATAGGGAAATCCGCATGAAATTTAATTACCGGCAAATTATTCTGTATAATCCCCAAGAAAATCCCCATGTAATTCACACTTTTCTTATAGTGAAAACTATTGTTTCCGCTATTTGTAATCACTAATAGAAAATCACCAAATTTCGTCCAAGGCATTCCGAACGACACTGGACGGAAAGAAATACCGACCGAAATAGGTCTGAAACAAAGTAAAATGGTCGAAAATATCAAAAAAAAAATTATAAAGAAGAATACCGACCGATATCGGTCGAATTATGTGGTCCCATAATTTTTTTTTAAATTTTCGACCGCTTTCGGTTGGAAAATGGTCAATCGTTGACCAAAGATTGGTCAGACTTGCATACAATTTACAAAAACAATGATTAATTAAAAGAATTATAGAATACCGACCGATGTCGGTCGAAATTTTTTATTTAATTTTTTTCCGCCCTACGTCAATTGTACTTTTTGATAATAAATAATTATTTATCATATAATTATAAAATTTCCGACCTATATCGGTCGAAAATAGTAAATTGTATATATATACACACACGCATACATATGCACGCACGCACATGCACATTATACACACACATATATTCTCAAATTATATGATTTGACCGAGTATATATTGTTATTGCTACAACTTATATTTTAATATAACACTACATCTTATAGCACTATACATTTTGTTTTAAATTACCGATCGAAATCGGTCGGTATTAGTGGTCAAAATGGTCAAACACTTATACACACACGCGCCCATATATGTGTGGTGTGTGTGTGTGTGTGTGTATTTAAACAAGATCTCTCTCTCTCTCTCTCTCTCTCTCTATATATATATATATATATATATATATATATATATATATTGTTGCGGCGTGCAGCCTTTAATATAGCACTACAATTTATAGCACTAAATATTTAATTATTTTTTATTAAGTTACATATATAAATCGGTCGGTATTGGTGGTCAAAATGGTCAAACACTTATAGATTATTGTTACTTATAATCTACGTATATATAACATCCTAAATTGAATATATATTTATATACGTACACATACACACACACCATATTTTGTTTTTAAATAAGTTACCGACCGAAATCGGTCTGTATTATTGGTCAAAGAGGTCAAACACACATACACACACAAATATATATACAACAATATATACCCGATCAAATTACACAATTAAGGAATATATGTGTGTGTGTGTGTGTGTGTGGTGCGTATGCGATTACCTAAATTGAATATATATTTATATACATACATATGGGAGGAAAATGATACAACAACATATACTCGGTCAAATCACACGATTGGAGAATATATATATATATATATATATATATATATATATATATATATATATATATAAAATATATATATCGAAGTTAAACAAATCACATTTTGTTTTAAAATAAGTTACCAATCCCAAGTCAGTTTTTGTCTCTCTCTCTCTCTCTCTCTCACACACACACACACACACACACACACACATATATATATATATATATATATATATATATATATATATATATATATATATATATATATATATATATATATATATAAGTTAAACAAATCATATTTTGTTTTTAAATAAGTTACCGACCGAAATCGGTCGGAATTATTGTCAAAAATGGTCAAACACACACACACACACACACACACACAACAACAACAACAACTTGTCACGACCCAAATTCCATTAGAGGTCGTGATGTCACCTAACACCGCTGTCAGGCCAGCCAACAATAATTGATTAACTTAGTTACTCATTTTAGTATTTGAAATCACGATTTCCTTCAATTTAATAATAAAAGGTGGACTTTACAGAGTAAATAAAAATATTTTTACAATTTCAATACCAAACAACCCATAATCACCCCAAAATCCGGTGTCACAAGTGCATGAGCATCAACTAGGAAATATAATAAAATACAACATCTGTCTGGAATACAAATTAGACAGGAGAAACATAAATAACTCTGATGGAGACTCTGCAGACTGCGAATCGTAACATGAAATGCAACTCACCTAGTTCCCCGCATTTAACCATTCCTCTACTCCCACGAGGCCACTAGATATATATGTACCTGCACAAAATGTGCAGCAAATGTAGTATGAGTACGTAAATCAACGCGTACCCAGTAAGTATTCCGTCAAACCTCGAAGAAGTAGTGACGAAGGGTCGATTCCGACACTTACTATAGGCTAACAATATAATGCCAATCTTATATTTTAACATGGAATACATAACATAGCTGAAAATTCAATAATCGGAAATAATCAACAATCCTTTTTACTAAGAGAACTTCCCAAATTTATTTCCATCATTTAATAATCTATATCGAAAGCCAATAAAGCAGCGTCAATTATTATTAGTTCCAAATAGTTATCATGCGCAAGTCATGCCGAGGTCGTACGAACCGATCCAACATATAAATATAAACTGTGTACTGCCGAGGGTCAAACGGCACGAACCATAGATGCATCTATTAACCTGCCGAGGCGAACGACCCGCTCCCATGAGAGTAGTAGAAATTTATCCCGCTCGCGAAATATATTTGCGACGCGGTTGCACATATATTTCATAAGATATTATAATATTCTTAAATTCTTTTTCAAAAATACGAAATTCAATGAAAACTTTTAAGTCTCGAAATCCTCAATTTTCAACTCTTTTCAAGGAATTTAATAAGCATACTCGATCTCAATTCTTTTCAAAGCAAATAATAAACATAATCAAATAACGGTATCAATAAGGCATGGTGTAAACCTAAAACTACCCGGGCATAGGCATAACTAGTAGCTACGTACGGACTTTTGTCACCTCGTGCGTACGCAGCCCCCATAAATGGAAGCATATATTAATTCAATTCACTTGTGGGGTTAATTCCCTCTTACAAGGTTAGAAAAGAGACTTACCTCGCTCTGAAGTTCCATAACCGGCTCCAAAACCTTTCCACAACTCAACCCGATGCCTATCACTCCAATACTAGTCAATAAATGTGCAAATCCATAAATGTATACTCTAATACTCATTATATATCAATTTACAACAATTCCCAACTTCACTCGAAAAGTCAATAAAATCACACTCGGGCCCACGTGCCCGGATTCCGAAAATTTTCGAAGATAAACTTTACCCATAACACCAGGAACTCAAATATATAATTTATTCTCAATTCTATGTCCAATTTCGTGGTCAAAATCCAAAAATATAAATTTCTAGGTTTTTCTTCAAAACCCCAAATTCCTATAAATTTTCATGCTTAAATCCATATATAAACCTTGTATTTAACTCACAACTAGTAGAAATCACTTACCTCATGATTGATGGTGAATATGGTGCCCCAACATCGCTCCTAGGTCGGCTGCCATGGAGGAAATGAGATAACAATGAGCCAAAACCCGTTTCTTGCAACTTATACACTGCCGAGGCGACCTTCGCACCTGCGATCACTGGACCGCTTCTGCGGTTCTGCAGGTGCGCAACAAATTCCGGTTCTGCGGAGGTCCCCCAGCTGCCAGCCCGCTTCTGCGCGGAGTTATACCGCAGGTGCGCATGCACTTCTGCGCCAAATGGCCCGCTTCTGTGGCCTCAACAGCCTTGGCCTTTCCGTTTCTGCGCTTTCCTTGCCGTTTTTGCGGCATCGCACCTGCGTCCCTTTTTCCGCAGGTGCGATTACACCAGAAATCAGGCCCTTCAGCAACACAACAAAACTCCAAGTTGATCCGTTAAGCATCTGGAATCCACCCGAGGCCCCCGAAACCCCGTCCAATCGCACCAACCAGTTCCAAAACATAACACGGACCTGCTCGAAACTTCAAATCATATCAAACGACATCGAAATTACGAATCGCAACCCAATTCAAGCTTAATGAACTTTAGAACTTCAAACTTCTAAATTCGATGTCGAAACCTATCAAATCACGTACGTTTGACCTCAAATTTTGCACACAAGTCACATTCGACATTACAGACCTACTCCAACTTCCGGAATTGGTACCCGACCCCGATATCAAAAAGTCCACTCCCGGTCAAACTTCTCAAAAACCTTCAAATTTCTAACATTCGTCAAATGACCCCAAAATGACCTACGAACCTCCAAATCCACTTCCGGATGCACGCCTAAGGCCAAAATTATCATACGGAGCTATTCCCAGACTCGGAATCCCAAACGGACATTGATAACATTGAAATGCACTTCAACCCAATTTTATGAAATTCTTCCAATTGCCAACTTTCCACAATAGGTACCGAAACGCTCCCGGGTCTTCCAAAACCCGATCCGGACATACGTCCAAGTCCAAAATCATCATACGAACCTGTCGGAACCTTCAAATCCCGATTTCCAAGGTCGTTTAATCAAAATTTAAACCTTAGTCAATTCATCCAACTTAAAGCTTCCGAAATTAGAATTTTCTCCCAGACTAACTCTGAACTTCCCGAAATTCAATTCCGACCATACGTGCAAGTCATAATACCTGAAGTGAAACTACTCAAGGCATCAAACTGCCGAACGACGTGCTAGAGCTCTAAACGACCGGTTGAGTCATTACATTCTCTCCCACTTAAACATGCGTTCGTCCTCGAACGTGCTAAGAACTACTCTAGAGTTGTCGGAAATCATTGTTTAACACCTCGTGCACCTACACGTGCTACCACAACCCAGTTGAGCGCATTAGCTCGAGCAAATCTGAAGATTCTCCCTTTTATTCAGTCAAGTTAGCCTTAGAGCTAAATTCCAACATCTGAAATCCTCTACCAGTTCTGTTCCCAACATACGAACACCGCATCTATTACTACACGATGTACCAATACCTGATTGTATACTCTTACCGAATTCACACCATGCACCGCATTATTAACCTGACCATAATGACATCCCCTAACAACAATAGCCAAAATCCCACGAATCTGATGCCCACAACACATCTCATGAAGCATATAATTCCCGTCTCTCCTCCCGACAAGAACCATTACCTCATTCTGGACTGAATATCTATATTTACTCTTTAATGTGCCTCATATAAATCTAATCGCACTGATCCCAGGTCCAATAATCTCGTCTCACCCAGTACAAGCTGCTCAGGCAATAAGCCACCTCAGACACTGCCAAAAGTCTCATATGATTCCACAATGTGCCAACAAGCTACAAACTCGAATGTGATACATAAGGAAACAAACTCTGAAAAGATCTACTCAACCCACGTAACTAATTTAAACAACCGAAAAGATGTTATGAACCTTCCTTAGGAAATGAGAAGCAAAACACACAATAATAGATATGGGAAACTGTACTCAATATCATATTATTGCGGCGTGCAACCCGATCTACACATGATACCGTTGCGGCGTGCAACCCGATCCAACCATGATACCCGTGGCAGCGCGCCACCCGATCCAAGCAACATATCCGTGGCGGCGTTCCACCCGATCCAACCATATACCCGTGGCGGCGTGCCACCCGATCCACACATAATAATCTAAAGAAAACACACATCGAGACGTAATGCTTATACTCACGAAATGCCTGAATATCAACCATAAGCACGCCAAGTGCATAATACAAATCCCGGGGAGACGGGTAGCATTATACGCTATAAAACTCAAGCACAACTAAGGTGCAATAAATGATTTGCTTCTCGAGAGCCATCCTGCTTATATAACACCACAAACTATACAGGATCTCAAGACGAGTACGAATAATCAAACCGCCTCTCAACCCACATGGCACAATAGAGTTTACACGGAATGGCTGATGACAGAAATAACATCCAAGGTCCGAAGACCCCTCCGTAAGCAACGCTATGCTAAAATGAACACATCCGGCCTGATATATAGCCCACATTCATGTTTTAGATCCATCCACGGACCTCAAGTCGATTATGATTGTACCGAACTAGGCTAATAACCTTTCAAGGATCCACAATAACCCTTTTTCACATGACACACAAGAACAGCCGTCAAATCTGGAACAGACTTCCACAGTCCACAACCAAATGAACCGAGCGCCCTTCAGGCATAAATTCTCATATTAGCGATAGTACCACAATCTCCATACTTGGATTTTTTTTAAATCTTTAATCAATCAAGTGACTATATGTCACACTTATAGAATCCTCCCTTGGAATACACTCCCACGACCTTCCGTACCAGGTAACAAGTCTGCACGTCCATACCACCTGCCACACTAATACTATAAAGCAAATCAGGAATCCGCGATTAATATGTAAAGCCTCTTACACATAACACCAATCTCAGGTGATGCTAAAGACAATACCAGCTTACTCTAACCATCTGAATCCCTTCCTGCTGATCCGAGCTCTTGGCATTCTTGTCGATACCAAACTGTAACCTTGATCCTCAACTTCCAAATCCCCTACCGCTCACTGCACTTAACATGCCACTATGCAAGAGTACAAGAATTTTATCATAACTCATGAACCACTAATGGAATAAACACTTCATCATATAGAAACCTTTCACTTAACTCATTTCAGGAGGACCATTGCAGCATGTGACTGAATTCCCATAACCGCAGAAAATACAAACCTCAAGTTGTGATCTAAACCACCATAACTCTTCCGGGATCCATCTATACATAACATGCCTTAATAATTGAATGCCTCCAAATAAATCGATTATGGCGGTCATCAAGCCTCGCGCGCACCGTCACAAATCACAGGCATAACTCAACATGCTGAAGGAACTGATCATTGCCACCAACATGCCAATCTAACCATTGCTAACCGATCTGACTGCTTCTAATTTACTCGGGACTTGGCTTAGAAATAATAATGGCTCCATTCGAAACATAACGAAACCTAAGAGCACTCATCCCGAGTGACCCAATCCACGAGACCACATCGCCTCAATACCCATGAACCATCTCATATTCTCCTTACGCGCACAATAACATCACCAACTGGTACACCCGGTCTGCAAGACCTCCCGTGAATCCGAAGATACTTATCCCCTTCTTCCAATACTGCACCACATACCCAATGATAACGTAAAACATTCCAGGCCCCTTTTCATAATCCACTATAAAAGCTCAATACTTAACCATACTACTGGCTCGAAATCCTTAGGCACCGCACTTTGAATTTTTGAACCTACTAGAACCATTGTTGAGAGTCACCCACCCTGACTTGTTCCCAATTATGATCAAACTCCAAAGCCCTGCTAGCACATGAACAGCTTTTCAAAGAAGCACTCGGCTGACTCACTTTCCTTGTACATCATATCTACACGAAGCATAAACTCTAAGTCTTCCCAAATCCTGAACATGAGTCGATAAGGCCAAATATAGCACACATTCCCCAAATCCTTTGCTCAATTTACAACTGATGTTTTCTTTCCTTAGTCATAATAACTCACCAATTTGCCAAAACCTCACAAGTATATAACCATGCAATCCAATCATAGTCAATGGGGCTCTCCCACTTAGCTTGAAGCTACAATTTCATAACCCTGGAACCTGCCAAGATTACTTCTTCTTCATTGATATGACATCGCACAATCGACCCGCCAAATTCCTCGAAATCTTCCTGTTAACCATTTCATGAACACTTTGAATCACTAGCCACATTTACATATTTGACCTCTTACCGTATAGCCAGTAAAATTCTTCGTAGAAGTTTCATCAACACCACGCAACTACTAACCTGCTCACAGGAGATATCCTACTTGTGGACATTCCGTGCCGACCTCTTTCAATGACGCTGCACCAAGTACAATTACTACGAAACCAATAAACCCTCCTAAGCCCGTGCTCATTCACCAGTTGTACATGTTCGTTCACTCCCCATTGACATCAACTAAAGGTAAGACGATACATTCCAATCCAAGTCATGTTGCCTCTCTCTTTATATTAAGCAACTCCTTGCTATCGTATCCAACCTTCCTCAGTAGTAGCCAATATTCCAAATTAGTCCGTAGTCCTGGTCACTTTCCACCATGAATCCCAAATCACTATAAACTTTTCTCAAAGCGTGTAGTCATCCTACCATATAACCCATATGCTACTCTGTCACTCTCCCACTTTGGTCAAACTCACTCCTTTAAGAAACTACTCAACTCTTGTTTCTCACACTTGGCCTTCTAGAATTTTAACCACCGCAAGACACCTTC
Organism: Nicotiana tabacum; assembly: GCF_000715075.1. Taxonomy (NCBI): domain Eukaryota; kingdom Viridiplantae; phylum Streptophyta; class Magnoliopsida; order Solanales; family Solanaceae; genus Nicotiana; species Nicotiana tabacum. Next base: position 28,489,263 of record NC_134081.1, on the reverse strand, counting down.
CACATGTCCTTCCTCATCCTTCGCTGCCTAGTTGTTGCCTAAAATCAAATCTATCTCTGTAGAATTTGAACCAATAGATCGCTACCAACTTTAAACCTCTCCGAAGATCATCCTTCTTGATCCATCAACACTAGGAACACCGATTCGATCATAAACCACTGTACACCACAATCTCTGACAGTCTCTTCCCCGACACCATTTCACAATACCCTGCACCAAAGGCGAATTGATAAGACCATAACACCGGCGAACTTAACACATTCAATCAAGGACGACGACACCACATCACAGATGAAAATTCCACCGCGCTCGAAATACCAAGTTACTCCATCAACCCAAACCTGAACATTCAAAGTCCGATTGCCTTTCAACTGCTGGAAATAGAATGCCGAACCTCTGAATCATGCACTGAGAAAAACATCCTTTCAATTCATTCACTGCCTCGACACATAAACAAGCACCCTACCATTACTTTAATATTGTGCGATAACAACTCATGAACATCATAGCAATTGGTGCATGGCCTCAAAACCATCAGAAATACAACTACTGAGCTGAAATGACAGAACGTCCTTCCGCAAGAAGACGATAATAACTTGCTCGAACGCGCAGGGAGAAACATCTTGCCCACGTCTGTAGTACCACTACAACTCCTCGATGCCCAATTGACACGAGCGCTAAACATCGTATAATAATGAGTAGGAAGGATATAAAGGCATAAGCCTCAAAAGAATCAAATCGCACGATGAGGAAATCAAGAAAGAGAAGTGCTCCCAACAGTCCTGTAGCCTCTCGAAGATAAGTACAGACGTCTCCGTACCGATCCGCAAGACTCTACTACACTTACTCATGACTCGTGAGACCTAATGCTCTGATACCATGTTGTCATGACCCAAATTCTATTAGAGGTCGTGATGGCGCCTAACACCGCTGTCAGGCCAACCAACAATAATTGATAAACTAAGTTACTCATTTTAGAATTTGAAATCACAATTTCCTTTAATTTAATAATAAAAGGTGGACTTTACAGAGTAAATAATTTTTTTCCCCACAATTTCAATACCAAACAAACCATAATCTCCCTAAAATCCGGTGTCACAAGTGCATGAGCATCAACTAGAAAGTAAAATAAAATACAGCATCTGTCCGGAATACAAATTGGACAGGAAAAAAAATGTAAATACTCTAAAGGAGACTCTGCTGGCTGCGAGGCATAATATGGAATGCAGCTCACCTAATTCCCCGCATTTAACCACGCCTCTACTACCACGAGGCCACTAGATATATATCTACCTGCAGAAAATGTGCAGCAAGTGTAGTATGAGTACGTAAATAAATGCGTACTCAGTAAGTATCCCATCTAACCTCGAAAAAGTAGTGACGAGGGGTCGACTCTGACACTTACTATGGGCTAACAATATAATGCCAATCTTATATTTAAACATGGAATACATAACATAGCTGAAAATTCAATAAGCGAAAATAATCAACAATCCTTTGTTACTAATAGAACTTCCCAAATTTATTTTCATTATTTAACAATTTATATCTCAAGGCAATAAAGCAACGTTAATTATTATTAGTTCCAAAGAGTTATCATACGCAAGGGTCGAACGGCACGAACCAACATATAAATATAAACTGTGCACTGTCGAGGGTCGAACGACACGAACAATAGATACATCTATTAACCTGCCGAGGCGAACGTCCCGCTCCCATGAGAGTAATGGAAATTTACTTCGCTCGCAGAATATATTTGCGACGCGGTTGCACATAGATTTCTTAAGATATTATAATATTCTTAAATTCTTTTTCAAAAATACGAAATTCAATGAAAACTTTCGAGTCTCGAAATCCTCAATTTTCAACTCTTTTCAAGGCATTTAATAAGTATACTCGATCTCAATTTTTTTCAAGGCAAATAATAAACATAATCAAATAACGGGATCAATAAGGCATGTTGTAAACCTAAAATTAGCCGGATATAGGCATAACTAGTAGCTACGTATGGACTCTCATCACCTCATACGTACGTATCCCCCCACAAATGGAAGCATATATTAATTCAATTCACCTATGGGTTAATTCCCTCTTACAAGGTTAGAAAAGAGACTTACCACGCTCCGAAGTTCCATAACCAGCTCCAAAGCCTTTCCACAACTCAACTCGATGCCCATCACTCCAAAACTAGTCAATAAATGTGCAAATCCATAAATGTATACTCTAATACTTATTATAATTCAATTTACAATAATTCCCAACTCCACTCGAAAAGTCGATAAAATCACCTTCGGGCCCACGTGCCCGGATTCCGAAAATTTTCAAAGATAAACTTTACCCATAATACCACGAATTCAAATATATAATTTATTCCCAATCCCATGCCCAATTACTTGGTCAAAATCTAAAATATAAATTTTTAAGTTTTTCTTCAAAACCCCAAATTCCTACAAATTTTCATGCTTAAATCCATGTATAAACCTTGTATTTAACTCACAACTAGTAGAAATCACTTGCCTCATGATTGATGGTGAAAATGGAGCCCCAAAATCGCTCCTAGGTCGGCTCCCATGGAGGAAATGAGATAACAATGAGCCAAAACCCGTTTCTTGCAACTTATACACTGCCCAGGCGACCTTCGCACCTGCAATCAATTGGCCGCTTCTGCGGTTCCGCAGGTGCGCAACAAATTCCGCTTCTGCGGAGGTCCCCAGCTGCCAGCCCGCTTTTGCGCCGAGTTAAACCGCAGGTGCACATGCGCTTCAGCGGCCTCAGCGGCCTTGGCCCTTCCGCTTCTACGCTTGTCTTGCCACTTTTGCTGCATCTCACATGCAGCCCTTTTTCCGCAGGTGCGATTACACCAGAACTCAGGCCCTTTAGCAACACAACAAAACTCCAAATTGATCCGTTAACCATCCGTAATCCATTCGAGGCCCCCGGAACCCCATCCAATCATACCAACCAGTTCCAAAATATAACACGGACCTGCTCGAGGCCTCAAATCATATGAAACGATGTTGAAATTATGAATCGCAACCCAATTCAAGTTTAATGAACTTTAGAACTTCAAACTTCTACATTCGATACCGAAACCTACCAAATCACGTCCGATTGACCTCAAAATTTACACATAAGTCACATTCGACATTACAGGGCCTACTCCAACTTTCGGAATCAGTACCCGACCCCGATATCAAAAAGTCCACTCTCGGTCAAACTTCTCAAAAACCTTCAAATTTCTAACATTTACCAAATGATCCCAAAATGACCTACACACATCTAAATCTACTTCTGGACTCGCTCCTAAGACCAGAATCATCATACGGAGCTATTCCCAGTCTCGAAATCCCAAACGGACATCGATAACATTGAAATGCACTTCAACCCAATTTTATAAAATTCTTCCAATTGCCAACTTTCCACAATAGGCGTCGAAACGCTCCCGGGTCATCCAAAACCCGATCCGGACATACGCACAAGTCCAAAATCATCATACGAACCTGTCGGAACCTTCAAATCCCGATTCCGAGGTCGTTTACTCAAAAATTAAATCTTTGTCAATTCTTCCAACTTAAAGCTTCGGAAATTAGAATTTTCTTCCCAAACTAACTCCGAACTTCCCGAAATTCAATTCCGACCATACATGCAAGTCATAATACCTTAAGTGAAACTACTCAAGGCCTCAAATCGCCAAATGATGCTCTAGAGCTCAAAACGACCGGTCGGGTCATTACACAACTTATACCCGATCCAATCACATGATTGGAGAATATATATCAGTTAAATATTAAATATTATAAATTGATAAAACCCGACCGACTTCGGTCGGTTTTATAATTAAATTAATTATAAAAGTAATTTAATAATCAATTACCGACTGATTTCGGTCGGATATGTGTAATCAAACGGTCAAAAGGAACTTAATGATACCGATTGAATTTTCCGACCGAACTCGATCGGAAATTTCTAATTAAGGGTACACAGAACAAGTTTCTTCCCCATTTTTCTCTTTACTCTTTCTCTCACTCTTTGTACCACATCCGTAAATCCTTCCCAAATCCCACCCAAATCACGTCACCACTCCATTCTCACCTAAAATCAAACCCTTCACTTCGTCTCTCCCGTGCCACCACTGCTCCTCCGCCACCACTGCCGCGCCACCATTGCTCCTCCGCCATTGTCGCGCCACTCCCAAAATCATAACCCTCTCCTCTCTTTGAAGGTTAGTTATCTACATTTGTTAATTTTAGTTATTTAAATTCTTTCAATTATATAAACTAGGGTTTAAAATTTGAGATTTTTGGGATTTGGTAACTAAAGTTTATTATGTAATTTAATTCTATAAATTAATTTGAATTATGATTAATACAACATGTAATGTATTTATTTTTTATGTAGATGAAATATCATAGTTGGACTTTTAGGGCACATTAAATTATGATTTAGGGTTTAATAATTATGATTAATAGTAAGTGAGTTAGTCTAATTGAATGGCTTAACTAATTCAATATTCTAGTGTTTGACTATGTTGTACTTTGTAACTAAATTTTATTATGTAACTTAATTCTATAAAATATTTTGAATTATGATTAATATAACATGTATTTTATTTGTTTTTAATGTAGATGGAATATTGTAGTTGGACTTTTAGGGCACATTAAATTACGATTTAGGGTTTATTAATTATGATTAATAGTAAGTGAGTTAGTCTAATTGAATGGCTTAACTAATTCAATATTCTAGTGTTTGACTATGTTGTATTTTATAACTAAAGTTTATTATGTAAATTAATTTTATAAATTAAGTTGAATTATGATTAATATAACATATAATTTATTTGTTTTTTTATGTAGATGGAATATCGTAGTTGGACTTTTAGGGCACATTAAATTATGATTTAGGGTTTATGAATTATGATTAATAGTAAGTGAGTTAGTCTAATTGAATGGCTTAACTAATTCAATATTCTAGTGTTTGACTATGTTGTATTTTGTAACTAAAATTTATTATATAACTTAATTCTATAAATTAATTTGAATTATGATTAATATAAATGTAATTTATTTGTTCTTTATGTAGATGGAATATCGTAGTTGGATGTATAATAAGAATTATCCTAATCATCGGTTTTTGATGGAGGAATTTATAGAAGGGGTTAAGGAATTTATTAGGCATGCAATGTCACTTGAACCGTTTCAAATCGGAGGGATGATTAGGTGTCCTTGTGTGAAGTGCAAGTGTTTGCATTTTTTGGATCGGAGGATGTTAAGACTCATCTTTATAAAAAAAAGGTTTATGGATAATTATTTTGTGTGGACTAGTCATGGAGAGGTTGATGGTAGTGATGGTGTATTTCATAACATAGTTGTTGGTGAAAGTAGTAGGTCAGTGTGGAATAATGTTCAACATCCTAGATACCATAAAATTGTTGTGGATGCTTTTGGGATGCACTTCGAGTTGAACCCCATGAAAGTATTGAACAACCTCCTAACGAAGAGGCAAAGCATTTTTATGAACAGTTAGAGGCCGCTAGTCGTCCACTAAGTGAAGAGAGTATGCACTCTCAGTTGTCTGTTTCGGTTTGATTATTAAGTATCAAATCAAATACCAATATTTCTCAAGGTGGAATGGATTCTTTTATTGGCCTTATGAGTGAACTAGTTGACCCAACTTTCAACATACCTGAAGATTTCTATAAGGCTAAAAGATTGGTTTCTAAGTTAGGACTCTTGTCTATGAGAATCGATTGTTATGAAGATGATTGCATGTTGTATTATAAGGGTGATGCGGATTTAGAAAGTTATAAATTTTGTGAAAAACCTCATTTTAAGCGGGTTTCCAGCGGGAAGACGGTTGCCGTGAAGTCGATGCATTACTTACCTCTTATTCCTAGATTAAAGAGGTTGTACGTATCGATGAGTTCCGCTCCTCATATGAGATGGCACTATGAAAATAGAAGGCCGCTGGGTGTTATATGTCATCCTTCAGATGAGGAAGCTTGGAAGCATTTTGATAGGACGACACCGGATTATGCTAGTGAATCGAGGAATGTTCGGTTGGGTTTGTGTGCTGATGGTTTCACGCTATTTTTTGTTTCTGCAACACCATATTCATGCTGGCCGATCTTTATTACGCCGTATAATCTTCCACCTAAAATGTGTATGACTAGTCCATATATTTTTTTAAATTGTGTTATTCCCGGTCCCCGCAATCCAAATAGTTTGATTGATATATATTTGCAACCTCTGATTTATGAGCTAAAACAGTTGTGGTATGATGGAGTTGAGACATATGACATATCAACTAAGTAAAATTTCAACTTGTGTGCTAACTTAATGTTGACCATTAATGATTTTTCTACGTATGGAATGTTGTCTGGGTGGATGACTGCTGGAAAGTTAGCATGTCTTTACTGCATGGAAAATGGTAAAGCGTTCACTTTAAGACATGGCCAAAAGCAGTCATCGTTAGTTCTTGCCAGTTGATAATGAGTTCAGAAGGATGAAGAACGCATTAAAAAAGAATACAGTTGAACGTGATTTGCCACCTCTAATTTTGTCCCGTGAGGAAATTAGGTAGAGGGTTCACAATTTCACTAAAGTTACCGAGGCCCCACCTTCTAGATTTCCTGGATAGTGTGTTACTCATAACTGGACAAAACAGAGCATATTTTGGGAGTTTCCTTATTGAAAAGATAATCGTCTCCGACATAATCTTGATGTCATGCATATTGAGAAGAACTATTTTGAGAATTTGTTCCACATAGTGATGGATGATAAGAATAAGACAAAAGATAACCCGAAGGCTAGACTGGACTTGCAAGAATATTGCAGGCGACCTGAATTATATTTGCAGTCTGCGAACAATGGTAAGGTGTTAAAGCCCAAGGCCAACTACACATTCACTTTAGAATAAAGACGACATATTTTTTAGTTGGCTGCAAACCTAAAGATGCCCGAGGGTTATGCTTCGAACCTGGGAAAACATGTCGATATGGTTGAAGGAAAGCTGGCTCATATGAAAAGTCATGACTGTCATATCTTCATGGAAACCTTAATCCCTATTGTATTTTATGGTTTTCCTGAAAATATCTGGAAACCCATCACAGAGATAAGTTTGTTCTTCAAAGACTTATGTTCTACCACTCTAAGGGAAGAAAACCTATTTCAGATGAATCGGAATATTCCTGTGATCAGTAATAAGCTGGAAAGGATTTTTCCATGTGGTTTGCTTTGATGTCATGGAACATCTTCCAATTCACCTTGTACACGAGGCGCGACTTGGAGGGCCGGTTCAATGCAGGTGGATGTATCCATTCGAGAGGTAATGATCAAACCTTGATTTATTCTTGTAATTTTCTTTAACGTTATCATCTAATATGACAATGTGCAGGACTATCGGTAAGTGTAAATGATTTGTAAAACAGAGGAATAGGATTGAAGGATCCATATGCGAAGCCTATCTTGCAAAGAAAACTGCCCGTTTTTTTCTTACTACTTCGACAGTCATGTGTCATGTGCTAGAAATAGGCCCAATCGGCACAATGTCATGATTGAGATTGATCCATTATATCCACGAATGTCCATGTTCAATCAGCTAGGCCGAGGTTCTAAAGATCGAACTAAAAGGGGCCTAAGTAGTATAGAGTACAAATCAGCTTCAAATCATGTGTTCCTAAATTATCCGGAAGTTCAACCCTTTCTTATGTAAGTGTTGACGCAAGATTAATTTACATGGACTACTATTTAATTTGTTTGATGCAACTAACAAAATTTTCAATGTGTCGCTCAGTGACTTCGTGAGTCAATTTGGCCATGATGCTGTATATTCTACATTTGAGGTGTGGTTTAAAGAGTGTGTAAGTGCATCTTACATACTTTCTCACATGTGAATATACATACTTGGTCACTTGTGATTTATTTAACACTACATGTAGGTCAATAATCCAAATAATGGTATTAATCAATTTTTGAAAGACATATCTTGGGGACCTGCACCTACGGTTACAACTATGTCTAAGTATTTAGTGAATGGTTACAAATTTCACGCCGAGAAATGCTCCAAGTATAAAAAAAGAAATAACAGTGGGGTATGTGTCAAAGGTGGTGAAGGCAACCATGATGGGAAAAATGATTATTATGGTGTGATCAACGAGATTATATAATTATCATATTGAAGTTGGCCAAATAAGAAGATCATACTTTTCCGATGCAAGTAGTTTGACCCAATACCTAGAAGAGGTACAAATGTACACTATACAACATAATTGAGGTTAATAAAAAGAGGGAGTATGATCGCTACGATCCTTTTATAATTGCAAACAAAGTTAGGCAAATGTATTATGCTCCATATCCATTGCGAAGGGATAAGGCTGATTGCTTGGTTGTAATCAAAACTAAGCCTGCTGGTAGGGTGGAAGTTGAGAATGTGCTAGATGTTGCTTACCAAAACGATACCTCAAGTGTTAACCAAATAGTGGATGATCAGTTAGAAAATGACTTGGAGCATCCTCAACGCATATTAAAAGAAGTTGATATGGAGAAAATAACAATCATAGAAAATGAGGATGAAGAATCACCTAATAAAAATGAAATAAGTGAAGAGGAAGAATTTTCGGACGAGGAAGGATACTTCGAATACGACTAGCATATTAGTTTTTTCAAGCGCTTTCAACTTATATAAATTTATATTCTCAATTCTAACATTTTCTTTAATTTATGCAGATGACCGGTAGGGGTCGAGGTACTACACCCTCGCTTCCTTCCACTCCACACTTGCATCCCTCCGCTGCTGATGGCCGGCAGCGATCTTCTTGGTATACATCTATTTCGCCACATCCATCTACTCATCAGACTACCTACCATTTGCCCTCCCAGCAATATTCTTGCCATTCTCTGCCACAGGTCTATACCTCACTTCCTCCATATGATCCTACATATAGTTACATGGGTCCATCGAGTCAGCAGTCACATGGCCATGTGGTGATACGCTTGCCATCTGCTCCATTTGCTTCATCACCAGCTGGATCGCATCTATCTAGATTTCAGCAAGCCCGATCGCAGCAGTGGTCTGGATCAAAGCAGGGGCCTAGATCGCTGTAGGGGTGTGGATCACAACCATCTTCATCGGCGACCCCGTCTCCCTCTCCACGGAGTTCGTCTCCTAGCATTTCTAGACTTTGCCTTCGGGATAGTAGCGTTGAGCCAGATGCCTCCCCTTCTGCGCCACTCTTCAGATTCATCAGAGGAAGATGATCCGGAGGAAGTGCGGTATGATCGTTATAATAGGATGCTCATCAGGCCTGAGGGAAATGGGTAAGATTTATTTATTACTTCTTTGTTTTTGCTGAATTATAATAGCTAGTCTTGTTTATTTAATGCAATTGGTATGTTGTAGGTTCATACCTAATCATCGGACTACAAAGATAATCACTGAAGCTCTTGGTCGGTTGTATGATGCACCCTATGCGACTTGGAGTGACTTTTTATCGGAGTTCGTGCAATAAATTTTCAACCAATTTAAGTTTTTAATATAATTCTTATCTATTTAAGCATTATATTAACAATATTTTCATCTAAAGTTACACACTCCATTTGCAGACTAAGTGTGCCTGGGAGGACCGGCATAACAGTGCCATTCTTGCAAATTTGGAGTTCAAATGCCGTAAGAGACTAACTGATTCCTTTAATTGCGCTCGGAAGAGGAGTAAGAAGCCTTCATGGGTTCTACCGCACATATGAGAGCGTATGCTGAGGCAGTGGTCCACTGAGAAGTTCGAGAAGAAGAGTGAACAGGGAAAGAAGGACCGAGCATCTGAGAAAGGGTGGCTCCTTGCACTGTGTGGGCACAAAGAGCATGGGGACTACGAGGAGACTACTGGTAATTTCTTAAAATATTTAATTCTATTTTTATCGAACTATATTTATATATTTTAATTTAGTTAACATGTTTTATTATATTTGTAAAAAGCAAATATGGGAGGAAGATGACTCATGATGAGTTCTTCATGGAGACTCATATCCGGAAGAAGAAGGCACCGACAGATCCAAGTAGATTGGTCGAGGACCGGGTGGAGACTACGTATGTAAGTTTCATAACTACTATAACTTGAAATTAATGTTTATAATATTATATAGTTAATAATTTTCTATCTTCTAAATAAAGGGTCGCTACTAGATTAATGTGGAGGAGTACACTTAGAGCTTGCCACCGAATGAGCAAGGCGAGCGACCACCTGTTTCCGATGAAGAAGCGTAGAAGATATGGTTGGATGTTGTCGGTGGTCCTAAAAAAGGGATAGCATACGGACTTCCAGAGAGATCATTTCAGCGATACAAAGCTGGATTGCAAGGTATAGGGACTTCCGCCCAAGGTGAGGTAATTGATAGGTCGACTCTCTCGTCTATGGAGAAGAAGATCGCAAAGCTGACAACATAGCTTGAATAGACAAATGCTCTAGAACAAAAGACAGATGAACAATTTGATACCCTTCAAGTTCAGCTAGAAAAGAAGGACCAACAATTTAATCTCCTTCAAGGTCAACTGGCTAATCTTCTTGCTAGTGGTGCTTTCCCCATTCCCCGGTCTCGTGAGTCTTCCCCATATGCTAATCCTTCTCGTCGTGATCCTTCGAACCATGCCAACAATGAAGTTTCTAGTAGTGAAGATGGACATGATGCAATATAAAATACTCATTGAATGGTGTGTATTGCTAAACACAATTTTGAACTTGTGAATATTTAGTTGGGAATAGTTTTGAATGTTGATTGTATTATTGATATTATTTTATTATTGAACATTTGTATAGTTGTTGTTGTGGTTGGCGTTGTTGTTGTTGTTGTTGTTGTGGTGGTTGTCGTTGGTTAATTGTTGTTATTGGTTAATTGTTATTGATTAATTGTGGTTGAATGGAAGCAATGTAATGCTACCATTATAGGATGGATATTGATTGTAATTGGCAGGTGGTGTAGCTTAAAAGCAGGCATATTCTGCCTGGTTTTTACTAGAAAACTGACCGATTTCGGTCGGAATTCTCATATAAAAAATCTAGAAATTCATATTTACCGACCGACGCCGGTCGAAAATTTCAATTTGAAATCTGTAGAAATTGAAATTTTCGACCAACGTCACTCGAAAATAAATGTTTTTATATATTTATTTATTATTTTATGTTTCCGACTGACTTCGGTCGGTATTTTAAAATTAAAATTATTACATATTTCTTATTCGACCGAAGTCGGTCGATATTTTGAAAAATAAATAAATAAAAATTTAAATAATTCCGACCGATTTCGGTTGGTATAATTTGTCAAAGCGGTCAACCAACGGTTGAATTAACTGATCGAAATCGGTCCAAAAAGTTCGACCGCCTTCGGTCGCAACACCTTAGCGATCATTATTCTTCCGACGAATTAAAAGCGGTCGGAAATCGGTCACTTTTCCTTTAATTCCGACCGATGTCGGTTGGTGTTGGTGGTCAAATTTGGTAGTTTTCTAGTAGTGAATACTACCACTAAGTCCAACATAGTGAACTCTCTCAAGATTCAAATTTAATCTAAAGAAACCTTTTTTTTTTCCAGAAACTTTTTCAAGAAACCATTTAACATGCCTAAATTTCTAACAATCAGTACATCTAATTAAACATGAAGCAGATATATAATATACTATCTAAATTATTTTTTCTCTGTCCAAATTTATGTGATTGCATACACCAAGACGAGATAAAGCTTGCAATTTCTTGAAAAAAGTAGTACTTTTTAAAATGAAGAGTTTTCTTTGAGGAGTCTGTTGTCGCTCACTCCTAAAGGATCAATACTCACGCATACACCAATGATAAGATAAAAATTTCTTGAAAAGAAATCATACCTTTGAAGGTTTTTTTTTTGGTTCCTCTTTGATCCTCGTTTGTCGGAGGCAATGGTCCTTTGGTGACTCAAACCCACAAATCTGGAGTTGTAGGTGGGGTTCCTGACCATCTGAGCAACCCCTCTTTTCGAAAACAACAAGAGGTGTTTTTTTCTTGCTTTCTGCTTTCTTTGATACATAGCTGCAATTAGCCCCGTAGAATTTCAAGGAAATTTAGTAAATATTGATAGAGAATTTCAAGAATGATCAGCGAGTTTGAGAGAGGGAGAGAGAGAATTGTGTTGAATCTACTTTTTATACACACACTAAAAACGAAAAATGGACCCTCTTTTCACTCTCCCGCGCGAGCTGAGATAAGCGTTAATTACAACTAATTGTAGTTAAATTAATATAAGAAAAGCTATCACTTCTTGCTATACACACACGTCTTAGTGTATGGGCTATACAAATGTACCATATCTCATTGAATATCTTTTTAGAAAAAATCACTTAAATATTATATTAAAATATAAGTTGAAGTTAGGTAACAAAAATGTATGTTTCTGTAAATGATGAATATTCATTGTATAAAGCTAATCTAATAAAAGAAATTACACCATACAACCGATCAATCATCAATTAAAAAATCGTACTATTTTCTGATATTACTCTATGCTAAAATCCATACTAGCTAGAATCTTGTGTTGTCCATGCAAATGTGATGACTCTATTGGTCATTTAGAGTTTTAATCCCTAATTATGTATTTCAAAATTTCGAATAGCTCCGTTTTAACCTTTTTCGATTTGCGTGCGCAGTCTGTATCATTTTTCGAAAGGCTTTTATGTTAAAAAATGATTTAAATGTGAATTCGTGCTTTAAAACTCATTTGAGTTGACTTCGGTCAATGTTTTGAGCAAACGAACCCGGATCCGTATTGTGATTTGAAAATTGGTCGTATGCCCGAAATCGAATTCGGAGGTCCCTAACTTGAATTATCACAATTTGTTGAAAATTATAGGTCTAACGGCTTAAAGAATTCATAAATTTGACCGTAGTTTAACTTTGTTTCTACCGGGTTCGGATTTCGATTTCGGAACTTGGTATAGGTCCGTTTCAGTATTTATGACTTGTTTGCAAAATTTGATGTAAAACAGAGTTGATTTGACGTGATTCAGACGTCTGGTTGTTAAAATGAAAGTTCTTAAGTTTCATTAAAAAATTCATTCGTGTTGGTGTCTCATTCATAGTTCTAGATGTTATTTTGGTGTTTTGATCACGCGAGCGAGTTCGTATGATATTTTTGGACTTGTGTGTGCATGTTTGGTTTGGAGCCCTGAGGGCTCGAGTGAGTTTCGGATAGGCCACAGAGTGATTTTGAACTTGGTAGATTAGCTGATGCCTCATTTGTTACTGGTCTTCTGTTGCAGGTCTCACATTTGCGAGTCTCGCTTTTGCGAACAAGGCTACGCATTTGCGAGCATGGGCTGACTGGGGGAGTCTCGCACTTGTGAGGTAAAAGTTCGCATTTGCGAACTTGCTATTTTCGCTTTTGCTAAGGCAGGGTCGCATTTGAGACTCATCACGTTTCTTGGCAATCTTCGCATTTGCAAAGAGGTCGTCCGTATTTGTGAGGGCTTGGGGTTCGCATTTGCGACCAAAACATCGCATTTGCGATGACTGGGTTTCTGAGAGGAGTTCGCATTTGCGACCTCTTTCATCGCAATTGCGAATAACATATTGCAATTGCGACATCCGCAGCTAGGTAAAAACTGAGTTAGACGGGATTTTAGCACATTCTTTCAAATTCTCAACCCTAAACACCTTAGAGGTGATTTTTCCAAGAGATTTTCTTCTTCAATTCATTGGTAAGTGACCTTAACCAACTTTATTTTATTTATCCATTTCATTTCATAAGTTTTCATCATTAAACCTAGGATTTTCATAGTGAAAATTGGGAATTTGGGTAGAATTAGAGATTTTTGTAAAATTGGAATTTAGACCTCGAATTGAGGTTAGATTTCGAAATAAATTACATAACCGGGCTCGGGGGTGAATGTGTAATCGAGTTTTGGTTCGAATCTCAGGTTTTGACCAAGCGGGCCCAAGGATAACTTTTTTTTGGCTTTTTGGGTAAAGTGTAAAATTCCTAACTTTATGTGTTGTAATTGATTCCCATAGCATTATTTGACATTATCAAGTCGATTTTGGTTAGATACGATTGGTTTGGAGGACGATTCTAGAGGAAAGGCCCCGGTAGAACTCTGCGTTGATTGCGGAGTGAGGTAAGTATCATGGTTAACCTTGACTTGAGGGATTAGGACTTGTTTGCCTATTTGCTACGTGTTTAAATGTGTGGGTACAACGTATATGTGAGGTGACGAGTACTTATGCGTTGTTGTTGGGTTAAAGCATGCGGGTGAGACTTGTTTCATGTAATTTATTGCCTTCTTTAATTATGACATCCATGCTTAGATTAGTTTATTACTTACTTGATCGTTCTTTCCGCATTTATGAATTAATTGTGATGGTTGAGTATTTTTGGAAGTTGAGGTTTGGCATCTTGGAACCATTATTGACGTAAGGTTTATTCTTGCATTATCTATTTCCCAAATATTTATATTCATTACTACATGGTAAGGAGGGTGTTAAAGCACGAAGGGTGATGCCGTGCCTCTTATTGCTTCATTTATTGATTAATATATAGTGAGGAAGAGAGTAAAAGCACGAAGGGTGATGACGTGCCATATTTATCGTTTCATGGAGAGGTTGAGAGTAAAAGCATGAAGGGTGATGCCGTGCCATTATTATTGTTTCATGGTGAGGTTTAGAGTAAAAGCACGATGGGTGATGTCGTGCCGTCTTCATTCATTATCTTTATCCATTTTCATTGGTTGATGATTTATTTGACTGTCTTATTCTGTCATTCCTGTTGTAGCTATCGAATAATGTTCCCCTTTTCGCATGTCCTATCCCAATCGTACGTATTAAATTTCTATTTGTTGTTGTGTTGCACATATATCCTCGTTTGTACAGGTTTAATTACGTGAGTGTCCTGTCATAGCCTCGCCACTACCTCATCGAGGATAGGCTCAGTACTTACGGAATACATTGGGTCGGTTGTACTCATACTACACTCTGTACTTCTTGTGCAGATTTTGGTACTGGTCCTAGTTATATGTGAGGTGCATCAGCTCGGATTATAACATTTGGAGACTCGAGCTAGATCTGCTGCCGTCCGCAGATCTTGAAGTCCCCTTCCTCTTACCTTATTTACTGTTTATTTCATTCGAAATAGTTGCATTTATTTCAGACTCTATTTGCAGAACTTCTAGTAGCTCGTGCACTTGTGACTCCAGATCCGGGGTTGTACTTAGATATGTTGGTTATTATGCCACTTCGTACTTCATTTTAGTTTCATTTCAGTTTATTTTGTTTAATTATTTGAATTATTTAAAAATTGGCTTAAGAATTTCTCTAACGTTGGCTTGCCTAGCAAGTGAAATGTTAGGCGCCATCACATTCATGAAGGTAGGAATTCCGGGTTGTGACAAGTTGGTATCAGAGCACTAGGTAGCCTAGGTCTTACGAGTCACAAGCAGGCTTAGTAGAGTCTGGAGGATCGGTACGCAGATGTCTGTACTAATCTTCCAGAGGCTATAGAGTTTAGGAACAATTTCACTTCTATTCTTCTCTGTCGTGCGATTTTATTTTATCATTGCTGATTGAACTCTTCTATTCTTTTCCTTTTGCAGATGGCGACAACATGTACTTCATCTACCGCTGGATAGCAGTCGGAGCCCCCAGTGGCAGATCCTACGAGGGGCAGAGGTCGAGGCCGAGGTCGAGGCAGAGGTCAGCCTAGAGCTTGAGGACCAGCCCAGTAGTGGAGCCTCAAGCAGATCTTGATGAGGAGGTTCCAGCTCAGACCGTACATGTTGGACCAGCTCAGGTCCCGGAAGGGTTCATAGCCACTCCAGTGCTTCAGGACGCTCTAGTCCATTTGGGGGGCCTTATGAAGAGTATGGCTAAGGCCGGTACGTTTCCGGTAGCACCAGCCGTCTCTCAGGGTGGGAGAGGATCACATACTCCCGCTACTCACACTCCGGAGCAGATGGCTCCCCAGTATCAGACTCCAGCAGCCCCGCCAGTTGGGGTGGTTCAGCCGGTTGTTACAGCAAGGGCAGGTGATAGGCCCGCCATGTTTTTTGAGGCTTTATTGAGATTGGACAAGTTTACTAAGCTCTTTCCAGTTCACTTTAGTGGTGCACCTTCTGAGGACCCACAGGATTATCTTGACCGCTGATATGAGGAGTTGCGGAACATGGGTATAGTTGAGACCAATGGGGTCGATTTTGTTATGTTTCAGATGACGGGTTCCGTCAAGAGGTGGTGGAGAGATTATATGTTGACCAGACCAGCTTGGTCATGTGCACTTACTTGGGATCAGTTCTCACAGCTATTTCTAGAGAAGTTCCTCCCGTCACACTGATGGAGGGTTACCGCAGGCAATTTGAGCGTCTCCAGCAGGGTAGTATGACTGTTACTCAGTAGGAGACCCATTTTGTGGATCTAGCTCGGCATGCCCTTATATTGCTTCCTACTGAGAGAGAGAGGGTGAGGAGATTTATTGATGGACTCACTTACACTATCAGGCTACAGATGTCCACAGAATCGGGGGTGATATTTCCTTTCAGACGGCTGTAAATGTTACGACGCAGATCGAGATGGTTCTTGCTCAGGAGAGGGGCAGGGGTCTGATAAGAGGCCTCGTAATTTTGGTGGGTTCAGTGGTGCCTCATCTAGAGGCTGGGGTACTTTTGGTAGAGGCTATCCTCCCAGGCCGTTTCAGTCAGCGCTCTAAGCATCTCATAGTGCATCAGGGAGTCGCGGCCATTATGTGTCTCATCCCGACCAGCTAGCCTACAGTGCATCAGCAACTCCTATTAGTGCACCTCCACTTCAGAGTTATCAGGGTGGTTACCCAGGTCGACAGGGCCAGTTCCAAGGTCAGCAGTCACAGAAGCTGAGGGCATGTTATACTTGTGGTGATCCGAGAAACATTGCTAGATTTTGCCCATGGGCACCGGGCAACACACAACAGCAGGGTTCTCATGCCATGGTTTCGGCACCGATTTCTCCATCGCCCGCTCAGCCAACTAGGGGCAGGTGTCAGGCAACCAAAGGTGAAGGTCAGGCTACCAGAGGTGGGGGTCAGGCAGTTAGAGGTGGAGGCCTGCTAGTTAGATGTCATACCAAAGACGTGGTTCAGAGTGGTGGGCCCCAGCCCCAATGTTTTGCTTTCCCATCTAGACTTGAGGCTGAGTCATCTGATGGTGTTATCACATGTATTGTTCCAGTTTGCCATAGAGAAGCTTCCGTTCTATTTGATCTGGGCTCTACTTATTCCGACGTGTCATCCTAATTTACTTCATATCTGGTTGTGCCTCATGATTCTTTGGGTGCTCCTGTGTATGTGTCCATACCTGTGGGAGATTGTATTGTAGTAGATCGTGTCTATCGCTAGTGTTTGGTTACTATTGGGAGTCTTGAGACTAGCATAGATCTCCTACTTCTTGGTATGGTAGATTTTGATGTCATCTTCGATATGAATTGGTTGTCACCTTATCATGCTATATTGGATTGTAATGCCAAGACGGTGACCTTAGCCTTGCCGGGGTTGCCTCACTTAGAGTGGACGGGGACTCCTGGCCATTCTACTAGCATGGTTATCTCTTATGTGAAGGCTCAACATATGGTCGAGAAGGGGTGTCTAGCTTATTTGGCTTATATTTGCGATTCTAGTGCCGAGGTTCCTTCCATGGATTCAGTACTAGTTGTTCTTGAGTTTCTAGAGGTATTTCCACCCGACAGGGATATTGACTTTTGTATTGATTTGGCTCCTGGCACTCAACCCACTTCTATCCCACCATACCTTATGGCCCGCCAGAGTTGAAAGAATTGAAGGAGCAGTTGCAAGACTTACTTGATAAGGGCTTCATTAGACATAGTGTCTCCCCTGGGGTGCGCCCGTGTTGTTCGAGAAGAAGAAAGATGGATCGATGAGGATGTGCATAGATTATCGGTAGTTGAACAAAGTCACCACCAAGAAGAAGTATCCATTGTCGAGGATTAATGACTTATTTGGTCAGCTTCAGGGTGTCAAGGTGTTTTTGAAGATTGATTTGAGGTCTGGCTACCATCAGTTGAAGATTAGGGTATCCGATGTCCCTAAGACAACTTTTCGGACCCAATATGGGCATTATGAGTTTCTAGTGATGTCATTTGAGTTGACAAATGCCCCAACAACATTTATGGATTTGATGAACCGGGTGTTCAAGCCCTACTTGGATTCCTTCGTGATTGTATTTATTGATGATATCTTGATCTACTCCCACAGTCGAGTGGAGTGATGGAAGGCTATAATTACTTGTTTTAGTAACTTATTGCACTCTAGTTCACTTCACTTTATTCATGTTTTAGCTTTAATCGGTAGTGTTTTGCACTTATTATGTGTTTTATGCCTTGTAGGAGTGATTACGAGCTATGTAGATGTTATGGAATGAATGCGAGCTATTTAGAGCTTTGAAGTCTGAGCAAAAGCCCAAGGGATTAAGCCAAGATCATGTTCGGGGGTCGAGGACCAAGTCTGTACGTTAAATAGCAAGATTTGATCTGTACTCTGAGAATTCCCCACTATCGTGGCACGTGGGGCACTGCTCTTGTGCAATACTCTGTTGTCTGTTAGAAATTAGCTCTCTGGATTTCCCCACTAATGCCCCGCCTTACAGAGTAAATATCCTATTTCGGCTAGGAGAAGGTGGTTTCATCTAGGCCCGACCCTACTTGGTATAAATATATGGAAAATATTATTTTTTGTACTTTTGACACATATTCGACCTAAGGAGGCTAAGGAGGAGTTGGAAGAACACGAGCACAAGGATTTCATCATTCCTTCCTCACTCAAGATTCGAGTTTGGATTGAATTTATGTTTTCCTCTACTTTAACTTTATTTGTGATGGATTTTTCCATATCCATGGAGTAGTTCTCTTTAGGATATGATGGATTTGGTGTATTGATGATTGTTTGTGGATTATAACTCTAGTTTTATGTATTGAAGCATTTTTGGATGATTTAATTGTTGCATCTATATTCACTTGTTCATGTAATCGAGAGAGGCATAACTTGTGATATCTTTGCATTACATTGTTGGTTGAGTTCACTAATTCTTCTTAGTAATCGAAAGAGGCTAGTTGAATCATTGATTAAACCTCTTTTTACGGTTGGTGATCTTTGACTATGCGGAGGTTACAGGTTAAGATTGGTGCATGACTCGAACTTCTGCGAAGGAAGTGCTACCATACGAGCCAGAGATAGAAAAACAACTGCGACAGCTAAGGAAGGAAAGATATCTCACCGAGACATCAGAAAAGGTTGGGCAATCCTCAACCAAAGAACTTATGGCTAGAAACGGTGATGGTAATGTAGATTTGGCTGCAATAGAGGTAGCCCAACAATGGGAAAACGTTGCACGGTATGCTGAGGAAGCAACTATTAGAGATGCGTAGAACATCTATGAAGAAGAGAGGGGTCATAGACTTAATCAACATCAACCCTTGGCTACAGACCAGTTTGGAAATATAGCTCTCAGGCATGGGAGACCACTTGGCTATTATGCTAGACCGGTCTACAATCAAGGATTATTCAGTGTTAGACCACCTGCAATTGCAGCAAACAATTTCGAGTTGAAGCAAGGGTCGCTTCAAACCCTTCAGAATTGTTGTGTCTTCAAAGGAAAGCCAAACGAAAATCCAAACACACATCTAATGGACTTCGAGGAGATTATGAACACCTTTCAATACTATGGGGTGTCACAAGATGTAGTGTACTTAAGAGCATTACCCTTTTCTCTTAAAGATGATGCTAAGGAGTGGCTTCAAAGTTTACCCAGTGGATCGATCAGAACTTGGGAGGAGATGACCAGAAAATTCCTTAATAAATATTTTTCCTCAGCTAAGACGGGCAAGATTAGAAGAGAAATTCATAACTTCTACCAGAAAGAGACTGAAACTGTTTTTGAAGCATGGGAGAGGTTTAAGGAAATCATTAGAAAGTGTCAACATAGCGAAATTGAACTCTGGATGCAACTCTAGGATTTTTGGGAAGGATTGGCACCGACCTCATGTAGAACATTGAGCAATGCAGTTGGAGGCCCTTTGATGAAGAAGACTCCATAGGAGATTGTTACAATTCTTGATGAGTTATCTGAAGATGCTAATTAATGGCCCTCTGAGATTGCTGAAAGAAGAAGATCAACTGGTGTTCACCAAGTTGATGCTAATTGTCACGACCCAAAATTCATTAAAGGTCGTGATGGCACCGGACACCATGTCAGGCAAGCCAAAAATAAATACTTAATTTGGTTCTCATTTTAATATTTTTGAAATCATATTTCCTTCAATTAAATAGTAAAAGATGGAATTTAAAGAGTAAATGATAATATTTTTAACAATTTCAATACAGGACAACCCAAATCACCCCAAAACCCAGTGTCACAAGTGCATGAGCCTCAACTCTGAATGTAAAATAAAATACAACAATCTTTCCGGAATACAAATCCGGACAAGAGAAATATAAATACTCTGAAGAAGACTCTGCTGGCTTCGGACTCGTAACGTGGAATGCAGCTCACCTAATTTCCCACAATAACCACGCCTCTGCGCCCACAATGCCACTAGACATATATTTACCTGCACAAAAATGTGCAGCAAGTGTAGTATGAGTACGTAAATTAACGCGTACCCAGTAGGTATCCCGCCTAACCTCGAAGAAGTAGTGACGAGGGGTCGACTTCGACACTTACTATGGGCTATAAATAAAATATCAATGATATAATTAAGCTTGGATTACGTAGAGCAGCTGTAAGCTCAATATCATGAAATAAGTAAACAATTCTTTTGTTCATAAGAAATTTCCAAATTTATTTTCATCATTTAACATTTTTGTATCTCGGGCCAATGAAAGCAATATCAATTATTATCAATTTCAAAAATATATCATGCGCAAATCATGCCGAGGTTGTACGACCCGATCCAATATAATATTTAAATTGTGCACTGCCGAGGGTCGAACGACACGAACCATAGATGCATCAATCTACTACCGAGGTGTTTGGCCCGCTCCACAAAAGAGAAAACACATTAAACAACTAATTCAAGATTTATTAAGGGCAAATATTCCAAAATTTCAAATTCTCATTTAACGGTCAAGTAAATAAAGTTTAACCTTTTTACAATTCCTTTATCGAGTTTCTAAATGTCTTTATCAATTAAAATAACAACTAGGGCGCAAACATCGCAAGTACAACATGATATGGGTCCTAGACTACCCGAACATAAGCATAATAGTAGCTACGCACGGACTCTCGTCACCTAGTGCGTACGTAGCCCCACAAATAGAAACACATAATGATTTGATTCACCTATGGTATTAATTCCCCCTTACAAGGTTAGAAAAAAAACTTACCTCGCTCCGAAGTCCCATAACCAGCTCCCACGCCCTTCCAACAACTCATACCGATGCCCATCGCTCCAAAACTAGTCAATAAATGTGCAAATCCATAAATGTATACTCTAATACTCATTATAATTCAATTTACAACAATTCCCAACTACGCTCGAAAAGCCGATAAAATCACCCTCGGGCCCACGTGCCCGGATTCCGAAATGTTTTAAAAATAAACGTTATCCATAACCCTACGAACTCAAGTATATAATTTATTCTCAATTCCTTGCCCAAATTTGTGGTCAAAATCTAAAAATACCCATTTCTAGGTTTTCTACCAAAATCCCAAATCTCTACAAATTTTCATGCTTGAATCCATATAAAAACCATGTATGTAACTCACAACTAGTAGAGATCACTTACCTCATGCTTGATAATGAAATCCCCTCTTCAAAAGCTCCAAAAATCGCCCAGGCCGTGTGAAAAATGGGTGAAATGAACCCAAACCCCGCTTTAAAAACATTCTGCCCAGCCCAGGTCCACCCTTCTTCGCGTTCGTGACCAAAGCCTCCTGTTCGCGATGCCTTCAGGCCCTACTGCTTCACGTTCATGGTTGAAGCTTCGCATTCGCGAAGGCTAAATGACTCTAGGCCCCCGCTCCCTCTCTCTTCTTCGCGTTCGCGTAGCCTTGGCCGTGTTCGCGAAGGCCTTCCCAGCTATTGCCTCGCGTTCGTGTCCACTACCTCACATTCACGAAGGCCAAATCCCAGCAGCCTCAAAGTTCCTCTTTGCGAACGCAGGACACCCTTCACGTTTGCAAAGAAGGAAACCAGATACCAATAACAGTAGTTCCAAAATAGCTCAAAATGATCCGAAACCACCCCGAAACACACCTGAGGTCCCCAGGACCCCGTCCAATCACACCAACCAGCCATGTAACATAACACGAACCTGTTCGAGGCCTCAAATCACATAAAACATCACCAAAATCATGAATCGCATCCCAATTCAAGGTTAATGAACTTTAGAACTTCAAACTTCTACATTCGAAGTAGAAACCTATCAAATCATGTCCGATTGACCTCAAATTTTGCGCACAAGTCACATTCGACATTACGGACCTACTCCACTTTTGGAATCAGAATCCGACCCCGATATTAAAAAGTCTACTCCCGGTCAAACTTCTCAAAAACCTTCAAATTTTTAACTTTCGCCAAATGACCCCAAAAGACCTATGGACCTCCAAATCCACATCCGGACGCGCTCCCAATACCAGAATCACCTTACGAAGCTATTCCCAGACTCGAAATCCCAAACAAACATCGATAACATTGAAATGCACTTCAACCCAAATTTATGAAATTCTTCCAAAATTGTCGGCTTTCCACAATAGGCGCCGAAACGCTCCCGAGTCATCCAGAACTCGATCCGAATATGCGCCCAAGTCCAAAATTATCATACAAACCTGTTGAAACCTTCAAATCCTGATTTTGAAGTCGTTTACTCAAAAATCACACCTTAGTCAATTCCTCCAACTTTAAGCTTCCGAAATTAGAATTTTCTTTCCTAATTAACTCCAAACTTCCCGAAATTCAATTTTGACCACGCGCACAAGTCATAATACATGAAGTGAAGCTACTCAAGGCCTCAAACTGCCGAACGATATGCTAGATCTCAAAACGACCGGTCGGGTCGTTACACTAATACATCTGTGCAGGTACAACTTGATGCTATGGCTAAAAAAATACGAAAGCTGACCTTAGCCTCGATACAAAATGAGCCTCACGCAACTAGTGATATATGTGGAAGAGGACACCCTACTCATGAGTGTCAAGCCTCAACTGAGGAAGTGAATGTTGTGGGAAATTACAATTTTAATGCAATGGGTCAGAGGCACCCCGATTTTTCATGGAGTTCACTTGGAGGTACTATGATTTCTTGGCAAAAAAATAACTCTAGACCCCACGGACAA
This sequence comes from Nicotiana tabacum, assembly GCF_000715075.1. Lineage (NCBI taxonomy): Eukaryota > Viridiplantae > Streptophyta > Magnoliopsida > Solanales > Solanaceae > Nicotiana > Nicotiana tabacum. The sequence continues at coordinate 28,465,944 of NC_134081.1, read as the reverse complement.
GGAGCTCCAGCATACCAAAATCAGCAGAGGCAGCAATTTCAGCCTCAACAACCTATTCAGTATGGCATAGAAGATATCATGAAGGCCTTCATTCTGACAACTGATGAGAGGCTTGAAACTCATAGTGCAACTATACGGGAACATTAAGCAGCTATCAAAGAACTGGGCACTGGTTTTCGAAACCTGGAAAGACAGGTTGGGCAGCTAGCCACTCTATTGTCTGAGAGGAATCCAGGAACTCTCCCCGCTGATACTGAAATAAATCCCAAAGAAACAGTGAATGTTGTAACTGTGAGAAGTGGGAAAGTGTTGAAAGATGTTACCCCAATCCAAGATGATGTGAGACATGAAAAAGAAAGTGGAGAGTAGCTGGAAAGTGAAGTTGATAGGTAGAAGAAAGCCGAGAAGAAAAAGAAGGATGAAAACTCAATAAGGGAGGAACCTGAAGAGAGCAAGTATATGCCTGCTCTACCTTTTCCTCAAAAGCAAAGTAGAGAAAAGCTGGTTTGGGAGATTTCTGGATGTGCTGAAACATGTTTATGTAAACTTACTATTCATAGAAGTGCTCTCACAAATACCTGCTTATGCCAAATATTTTAAGGAGATCCTTACAAAGAAGAGGAAAATAGAGGAGACCTTAGTGGTCAAGCTCACAGAGCATTGCAGCGCGATATTGCAAAACAAACTCCCACAAAAGTGTAGAGATCCAATGAGTTTTACTATACCTTGCTCTATAGGAACTATTCATTTTGATAAATCATTATGTGATTCTGGTGCCTTAATTAATTTAATGCCTCTATCCATTTACAGGAAATTGGAGAAGGAGATTGGAGAGATAAGGTCAGCACCCATATCTTTGTAGCTGGCAGACCAAAAATCTATTATACCCGATGGGATAGTGGAAGATGTGTTAGTTCGGGTGGATAAGTTCGTATATACTATGGATTTTATACTGGTGAAAATAAGGAGGTCCCCCTCATCCTAGGAAGACCATTCTTAGCAGCGGGCAAAGCAATACTAGATATACATGAGAGAAAACTCATTCTTTGAGTGGGTGAGGAGACTGTGACTTTTGAGATGAATGTAGCAAAGGGGGCACAAAAGGACAAACCAGCTGCAAGTGTTGAGCAAAAAGTGAAGGGCTCGAAAGCGAAGGCTGTAGTGAGCGAGAAAGATAAGTGTGGGGTGTATCCTAAAAAGGCTGAGAAGAAGCTGCTTACATAGATGTGCGCATTAGTTCGAAGGCGAGGAATGGAGCCCGACTTAGACTCAGACCCCGACTAGATATTCAGGGAAGTTTCTTTTACCTTATGCTTTTTAATTGTTTTTCACGGGGCCATGCCACAACTTAAAGTGTGAAGTGAGGGATGTATGTTTGTATGTATATTAGTGTTCTGTTTGTTAGTTGGAGTAGTTAGAGATAGAAAAAAAAAATTCGATTATCCCAACGATGGATATCATCGACTGGTTTCTTGAGGGATTAAAGTAGAAAGAAAAAGACAAAAAGATTTTCTTTTGTTAGGTAGTGTAATAAATCCCCCTTGTTTTTTCTTTGTGCCGTAGTTCTTTTTCAAGGGTTTTGTTTGAACTGGGTGTAGTTAGTTTTTGTTCTGTAGAGTAGTAGGAAATCTTGTGCTATGATTTGAATTGAAGGCAATATCTCTTAACTTTATTATACCTTGAGAATAGTGAGTACTTTAGTTGTGACGCTTAGGCTTAGTTTTTGACTCGTGTATAAGTACCTTAAATTATATGATCTTAACTTTGTTTAACTGGTTTGACTAGAGTGTCTTGATAGTCCAATCCCGAGTGAGTTATGTGCCATGTGTGTGAGAGGTTTTGTGTATTCTGTGCATTGCATTTGATGTCTAGAACTTGCCCCGTGCATTTACAAAGCGAAATAGTAGTTTTATTCAGTCTTGGAAGTGATATAGGCATTTCGTTATTGAGCCAGTTATATGATTTTACCCACCTAATTGTCGTGTATCTTAGTTAACTCCTTTGAGCCTTTAATCCTGTTTCTTTGGAAACCACATTACGAGCCTTACCCACTTGTTTGAATTGACCATCTATTTGAATCTTGTACCTCTCGTGAGCACTTGAAATTGTTATGAACTTTGTAAAAGTTGAAGTGTGGGGTGGTTAGTTTGGATTTTGAGTGGAACTATTGAAATAAGGAGAAAGGTGCAAATTTTGAAAAAGTAAGAGCCACTTGAATTGAATAAGAAAAGAAAAAAAATATAGTTGTAGTGTTGTGAAAAATGTTCCTAGATAGTGGTAACTCTTGATGTAATTGTACTTAAAGAAGTAGGGAGTTTATGTATATTGATGTGAAGGTGGAGTTATGATTGACATAAGTGTGGGGTTTTGAACGGTTAAGTGTATGTATTAAAGTGCTTAGGGAGGTGTAGTCACTCTTATATACAAATGTATCCTACCATCCCAAAACCTACATTACAACCAATTAAAGTCCTACTTGATCCTTGACTGAATGAGCTCAATTAGTAGAGTACTACACTACGGACAAGCCTATGGTACATCTTTTGTGGCATATGAATGTTACTTCTGAGAGTGAGTGAATTCTTTCTATCTTGAGTTCCTAATTGTTCTTAAATTTCATTGTGTGTGGAACTACTCTCTATTGTTGTGTGAGGGCACTTGATTCATAAAGGAAAGGTCCTCTGTGTTAGAGTAAGTGAGCGAGTTATATAAAATGCATGGTGCTTTTAGTCAAAATTTGAGCCTAGGATGTTACGATATTGTACTTAATATGTTTCAAATATTCTTGGTGTGATGAGTTATGAGAGTTGTTGAAACAAAGTCATGTCTATATGAAGTGTAGTTTGATTGCTCAAAGACGAGCAATGGTTTAAGTGTGGGGTGTTGATGGTGGGCTATAATTATGTGTTTTAGTCACTTATTGCACTCTAGTTCACTGCCCTTTATTTGTGTTTGAGCTTTAATCGGTAGTGTTTTGCACTTATTGTGTATTTTATTCATTGTAGGAGTGATTCCAAGCTATGTTGATGTTATACAATGAATTCGAGCTATTTGGAGCTTTGAAGTCTGAGTAAAACTACAAGGGATTAAGCTGAGATCGTGTTCGGGGGTCGAGGACCAAGACTGGATGTTAAAAAGCAAGATTTGATCCGTATTCTGAGAATTCCCCAATGCCGCGGTGCATGGGGCACCGCGCTTGTGCAATCCTTTGTTATCTATCAAAAATTAGCTCTCTGGATTTCCCCACTAATGCCCTGCATGGCGCGTCGCCCAATGCTGCGCGCCTGTGTATTTTTACAGAGTAAATATCCTATTTCGGCTTGGAGAAGGTGGTTTCGTCTGGGCCCGACCCTACTTGGTATAAATACATAGAAAAACGTTATTTTTTGTAGTTTTGACACATATTCGACCTAAGGAGTCTAAGAAGGAGTTGGAAGAACACTAGCACAAAGATTTCATCATCCATTCCTCACTCAAGACTCGAGTTTTGATTGAGTTTATATTTTCCTCTACTTTAACTTTATTTGTGATGAATTTCTCCATATCTATGGAGTAGTTCTCCTTAAGGTTTGATGGATTTGGTGCATTGATGATTGTTTGTCGATTATAACTCTAGTTTTTATGGATTGAAGCTTTTTTGGATGATTTAATTGTTGCCTCTATATTCACTTGTTCGTGTAACTGAGAGAGGCATAACTTGTGATATCTTTTCATTACATTGTTGGTTGAGTTCTTTAATTCTTCTTAGTAATCGAGAGAGGCTAGTTGAATCATTAATTAAACCTAGTTATGATGATAATCGATAGAGGTTCTCCTAAAGATCAATCCACTACGCACTAACGCATATCTTCACGTGCTTAATATGGTTCATCTCGTGAGGTTAAGACATAATCGAGAGAGGAGTTTTGACTAATGTTTGAACTAATAATTGAGTAAATTTGATAGACTCACTTGAACATTAGAAGTTAATTATCTAGAGTTAGATCCCAAATAATTATTTTGCACCTATCCCATCAAAACCCTATCTTCTCCTATTGATAACCTTCTTTGCTTGATCCACGTTGCGATTGTCATTAGTCAATAGCTTTAGATTCTTAATTAATTTTAGTTAAAAATTATATAAATCTCAATTGTTGATCATCTTGGATAGAAACCAAGCTAGAAACTACGAGAATACTATTTAAATCAAATCCTTGTGGATACGATATTATACTATACTCTATTTGATTAGCAAGCATAATTTAGGTGTGTGTTCTGAGCTCGTCAAGGAGCACGAGCAGCATCTTTGGATTGTACTTCAGACTCTGAGAGATAGCCAGTTACATGACAAGTTTACAAAGTGCGAGTTTTGGTTAAACCCAGTCACCTTTTTGGGGTATGTCGTATCGGCAGAGGGCATAAAGGTGGATCCTAAGAAGATTGAGGCAGTTTAGAACTGGCCTAGACCCACTTCAGCCACAGAGATCCGGAGTTTTCTTGGGTTTGGCGGGTTATTACTGCCGATTTGTGGAGGGGTTTTCATCAATAGTAGCCCCATAGACCAGATTGACCCAGAAGGGTGCCCCGTTCAGATGGTCAGACGAGTGTGAGTTGAGATTTCAAAAGCTCAAGATTGCTTTGACTACGACGCCAGTGCTGGTATTGCTCACAGGTTCAGGATCTTACACGGTGTATTGTGATGCATCTCGTATTGGGCTCGGCATAGTATTGATGCAGGATGGCACGGTGATCGCATATGCGTCGCGGCAGTTGAAGGTTCATGAGAAGAATTACCCTGTTCATGACTTAGAGTTGGCAGCCATTGTTCATGCACTGAAGATTTGGAGGTACTACCTTTATGGCGTGTCGTGCTAGGTATTCACGGATCATCGGAGTCTACAATATTTGTTCAAGCAAAAGGATCTCAACTTGAGGCAAATGAGGTGGTTGGAACTGTTGAAAGTCTATGATATCGCCATTTTGTATCATCCTGGGAAGGTCAATGTGGTGGTCGATGCCTTGAGTAGAAAGGCGATGATTATGGGCAGCCTTGCATACATTCCATTTGGTGAGAGATCACTTGCATTAGATATTCAGGCTTTGGCCAATCAGTTCGTGAGGTTAGACGTTTCAGAGCCCAATCGTGTTCTAGCCTGTACAGTCGCTCGGTCTTCCTTGTATGAGCGAATCAGAGAGCGGAAGTATGATGACCCTCATTTGCTTGTCCTTAGGGACACAGTGCGGCACTGTGGTGCCAAGAAGGTTACTATTGGAGTTGATGGAGTTTTGAGGTTGCAGGGTAGTATTTTTGTGCCCAATATGGATGGGCTTCGTGAGTTGATTCTTGAGGAGGCCCACAATTCCCAGTATTCTACTCATCCGGGTGCCACCAATATGTATCATGACTTGAGCCGTCATTATTGGTGGAGAAGGATGAAGAAGAATATAGTTACATATGTGGCTCGGTGCATAAATTATCAGCAAGTAAAGTACGAGCATCAGAAACCTGGTGGTTTTCTTCAGAAGTTAGAGATTCCTGAGTGGAAGTGGGAGTGTATCATTATGAATTTTGTTATTGGACTCCCACAGAATCAGAGGAAGTTCGACGCGGTATGGGTCATTATGGACAGGCTGACCAAGTCAGCACATTTCATTCCTGTGGTAGTTACCTATTCTTCAGAGTGGTTGGCCGAGATCTACATCCGTGAGATCATCCATCTTCATGGTGTGCCCATGTCTATCATTTCTGATCGAGGTGTGCAGTTCACCACACACTTCTGGAGGGTAGTACAGCGTGAGTTGGGCACGCAGGTTGAGTTGAGCACAACATTTCATCCCAGACGGATGGACAGTTCGAGCGCACTATTCAGATATTGGAGGATATGCTTCGTGCTTGTGTTATGGGATTAAGGGGTTCTTGGGATCAATTCTTGCCGCTTGCGGAGTTTGCCTACAACAAAAGTTACTAGTCGAGCATTCAGATGGCTTCTTATAAGGCATTATACGGGAGGTGATGCCATTTGCCTGTTGGATGGTTCGAGCCGGGGGAGGCTCGGTTGTTGGGTACAGATTTGGTACATGATGCCTTGGATAAGGTCAAGATTATTCATGATTGACTTTGCACAACTCAGTCTAGGCAGAAGAGTTATGCCGACCGTAGAGTTCATGATTTTGCATTCATGGTTGGAGGGAGAGTATTTCTCCGGGTTTCACCCATGAAGGTGTGATGAGGTTCAGGAAGAAGGGAAAGTTGAGCCCTAGATATATCAAACCCTTTGAGATTCTTGAGAGAGTGGGTGAGGTGGCCTACAGGCTCGCATTGCCACCTAGTTTATCCGCAGTTCATCCAGTATTCCATGTGTCCCTGCTCCGGAAGTATCACGGTAATCTGTCCCATGTGTTAGATTTAAGCTCAGTCCAATTGGACAAGGATTTGACTTATGAGGAGGAGTCGGTAGCTATTCTAGCCTGGCAAGTCCGACACTTGAGGTCAAAGAGTTATCTTTTAGTTCGAGTGTAGTAGATAGGTCAACCGATCGATGCATCCACTTAGGAGTCCGAGTCGGACAAGCGGAGTAGATATCCACACCTTTTTACCAGTTTAGGTAGTTTTCTATGTCCGTTCGAGGACTGACGTTTGTTTTAGAGGTAGAGAATGTGATGACCCGATAAGTCATCTAGAGTTTTAACCCTTAATTCTATATTTTGAAACCTCAAAAAGCTCTGTTTATCTATCCTCGATTTGCGTGCACCGCCCGTATCTTTTTTGGGAAGGCTATTATGTTAAAATTGATTTAAATGTGATTTCATGCTTTAAAACTAATTTGAGTTGACTTTGGTCAACATTTTTAGCAAACGGACCCGGATGCATGTTTTGACTGTCCCGGTAGGTCCGTATCGTGATCTGGGACTTGGGCGTATGCCCGAAATCGAATTCGGAGGTCCCTAGCTTGAATTATCGCAATTTGTTGAAAATTATAGGTCTAAAGGCTCAAAGGATTCATAAATTTGACCGTAGTTTGACTTTATTTATATTGGGTTCGAATTTCGGTTCCGGAACATGGCATTGGTCTGTTTTAGTATTTATGACTTGTGTGCAAAATTTGATGCAAAACGGAGTTGATTTGATATGATTCGGACGTCCGGTTGTTAAATTGAATGTTCTTAAGTTTCTTTGAAAAATTCATTCGTGTTGGTATCCGATTCATAGTTCTAGATGTTATCTTGGTTTCTTGATCATGCGAGCGAGTTCGTATGATATTTTTGGACTTGTGTGCATGTTTGATTTGGAGCCTAGAGGGATCGGGTGAGTTTCGGATAGGCCACCGAGTGAATTTGGCCTTGGTAGAATAATTGATGCCTCATTTGTTACTGGTGTTCTGTTGCAGGTCTCGCATTTGCGAGCCTCGCTTTTGTGAACAAGGATTTGCATTTGTAAGCATGGGCTGACTGGGGGAGTCTCGCATTTGCGAGGTAAAAGTTCGCATTTGCGAATTTGCTATTTTCGCTTTTGCGAAGGCAGAAGTGCATTTGCGACTCAGTATTTTTCTTGGCAATCTTCGCATTTGCGAAGAGGTGGTCCGCATTTGCGAGGGCTTGGGGTTCGCATTTGCGACCAAAACCTCACATTTGCGATGACTGGGTTTTTGAGAGGAGTTCGCATTTTTGACCTCTTTCTCGCAGTTGTGAACAAAATATCGTAATTGCGACATCCGCAGCTCGGTAAAAACTGAGTTAGACGGGATTTTAGCTTATTCTTTCAAATTCTCAACCCTAAACACCTTAGAAGTGATTATTCCAAGAGCCTTTCTTCTTCAATTTATTGGTAAGTGACCTTAACCTACTTTCTTTCATTTACCCAATTCATTTTATAAGTTTTCATCATTAAACCTAGGATTTTCAAGGTGAAAATTGGGAATTTGGGTAGAATTAGGAATTTTTGTAAAATTAGAATTTAGACCTCGAATTGAGGTTAGATTTTGAAACAAATTACATAACCGCGCTCAGGGTGAATGTGTAATCGAGTTTTTGTTCGAATCTTAGGTTTTGACCAAGCGGGACCAAGGATAATATTTTTTAACTTTTTGGAAAACGTGTAAAATTCCTAACTTTATGTGTTGTAATTGATTCCCGTAGCATTATTTGACATTATCAAGTCTATTTTGGTTAGATACGATTGGTTTGGAGGCCGATTCTGGAGGAAAGGCCCAGGTAGAGCTCTGAGTTGATTGTGAAGTGAGGTAAGTGTCGTGGTTAACCTTGACTTGAGGAATTATGACTTGTTTGCCTATTTGTTATGTGTTCGAATGCGTGGGTACAACATATATGTGAGTTGACGAGTACTTATACGTTGTTGTTGAGTTAAAGCATGCGGGTGGGACTTGTTTTCATGTAATTTATTGCCTTCTTTAATTATGACATCCATGCTTAGATTAGTTTATTACTTACTTGATCGTTCTTTCCGCATTTATGAATTAACTGTGATGGTTGAGTATTTTTGGAAGTTGAGGTTTGGCATCTTGGAACCATTATTGACGTAAGGTTTATTCTTGCATTATCTATCTCCCAAATTTTTATATTCATTACTACATGGTAAGAGAGAGTGTTAAAGCACGAAGGGTGATGCCGTGCCACTTATTGCTTCATTTATTGATTAATACATAGTGAGGAAGAGAGTAAAAGCATGAAGGGTGATGCCGTGCCACTTATTGCTTCATTTATTGATTAATTCATAGTGAGGAAGAGAGTAAAAGCACGAATGGTGATGTCGTGCCATATTTATCATTTCATGGAGAGGTTGAGAGTAAAAGCACGAAGGGTGATGCCGTGCCATTATTATTGTTTCATGGTGAGGTTGAGAGTAATAGCACGATGGGTGATGCCGTGCCGTCCTCATTCATTATGTTTATCCATTTTCATTGGTTGATGATTTATTTTACTGTCTTATGATGTCATTCTTGTTGTAGCTATAGTATCATGTTCCCCTTTTGCATGTCCCCTCCAAATCGTACGTATTAAATCTCTATTTGTTGTTATGTTGCACATATATCCGCGTTTGTACAGGTTTAATTACATGAGTGTCCTGTCATAGTCTCGTCACTGCCTCGTCGAGATTAGGCTCGGCACTTACGGAGTACATTAGGTTGGTTGTACTTATATTACACTCTGTACTTCTTGTGCAGATTTTGGTACTGGTCCCGGCTGTACGTGAGGTGCATCATCTTGGATTATCACATTTGGACACACGGGGTAGATCTGCGGGTATCCGCAGACCTTGAAGTCCCCTTCCTCTTTCCTTATTTACTGTTCATTTTATTCGAAACAGTTATATTTATTTCAGACTCTATTTGTAGAACTTCTAGTAGCTCGCGCACTTGTGACTCCAGATCCGGGGTTATACTTAGATATATTGGTTATTATGCCACTTCGTACTTCATTTTAGTTTTAGTTCAGTTTAATTGGTTTAATTATTTGAATTATTTAAAAATTGGCTTAAGAATTTCTCTAACGTTGGCTTGCCTAGCGTGTGAAATATTAGGCGCCATCACGGTTCCGAAGGTGGGAAATCCAGGTCGTGACAGCAAAGTTCATGTTGGTTGAGATTTTTTCATTACTACGATTTTATTTACTTGAACATTATCTTTTCTTCTTTTTCGGACCAAATCTACGAAAACCTTGGTTAAAATATTTTTGGCCCAATAAATTTTCTTTAACCTAAATAATGTAGTCCAACCAAGCATATTGCAAATTTGACCCAAAAAGTAATTCAAACATAAAATCGATACTTATCTCTTGAATCATGACCGCAATCGCGATAGGAACCTCCAAGCAAAAGCAAAGTCATCCACAAGATCATCCTCCAGTTCCACGGTCTTCTTATGTGTGACCCGAATAATGCTCGGAATTAGCGAAACTCGTGTGGGCGAGTTTCTCCTAGGAAAACCGTGTAGTAAAACCCATAGTCTCCTTGTGGAATAAGACCCATTTATATAGCCACGGGTTTTAGGGTTTAAAACATTTTCCTAAACCTATAGGGTCTTCCTTTTCCACCAAGAAATAGAATTTCATTTAATTCCTAATTATTCGGGTACAAAAGGGACCGCAGTATTTAATTAACAAGGCTTCTATTATGGACTTAATTCGAAATATCTGAATTAATACTACCATAATAAAGTACGAATTATTCCACTAAAAATTCGTAATTGCACTCCTCAGTTCAATTTCAAAATTCTCCATTAAACCTTATTTAACTCCCCATGTTAAGATTCAGATACTAATAAAATGAATAAAATTACTGGCAATTTAATTCATTGATTATTTCCTTTAGACTTTCGCTTAACTTATTTCATGTGACAGATACAAAATTCACCTACAGGGTTTACACGTGAAAACTTATAAGCTTTCATAAAGGTGTATCATCAATCTCTAGACCGAGACATGGATTCCTTCAACTAACTATTACTTAGCCAATGTATATCATCATTGTCCAATTTACCTGACATATTGACCCACAAAAGAATCTCGCCTTTTAATAAATCAAAACAATAAATAATATACACAACTAATAATAATTATATCAAGATTAAGAGTATAAGTACGTTTAGTGGTTAGAGAAGTCATTTTATTAAGTCAGTATAAAATACTTATCTGTACTTGGTCCGTTCAGTACATACAAAATGTACTAGCATAAGAAGTCGTAATTAAACCATTCCCATAATCAAGATAAATTATATTTAATCTTGTGCTACAATTATTCCTGATGGTTTGTCCAATTCCATCATTAGATTGTGAACATGATCTTTATACTTATAAGAACCGATGATTTAATCTTCCGTGTATAAGCTAAACTCTATACACTAAATCATCTACTATATAAGTAAATGACACAAACGAATATATAATCTATTTAAGACTTTATTAAAATTGAGTAAACAATTGTTCCATAATAAATACTATATCCAAACCAAAATTCATGGTTAATAGTATATATGTCACGACCCATAAGCCCACCACAGGCGTCGTGATGGCACTTAGTCTCTAAGACTAAGTAAGCCGATTATAATTACAATTCAAGCTATTCTTTTTAATAGATAATCGAAACCAATAGCAGAAATAATTACAAACAACCTCCCAAGACTGGTAATACTGAGTCACGAACTCTAACTGAATACATAAAATTATCTCAAGGGTCGAATACTCAATACTGTTTGAATAATGAATAACAATACAATAAAATAGAAAGACTCCAAGGGACTGCGGCGACCAAGAAGCTCTACCTTGAATCCTTGCGATTCCATTCTAACTCTGTCCGAGTCTAATATCTCAAATACCTCGCTCTGCACAAAAATGTGTAGAAGTGTAGTATGAGTACACTACAGTCGGTACCCAGTAAGTATCAAGACTAACCTCGGTGGAGTAGTGATGAGATACAGTCACGGCACTCACTAGTCTAATAACATATGCAATATAGTATACAAAATAATAATAAAATAAATAGCAGAGATAGCAACAATAATCAACTAGTGATGTAAACAACAAGACAACAAAAACTCTATAAATATTGCTCAAACAGGTAATGAACACAAGTACAACCAATAATCAAGTCCTTCAAAATATACATCTTTCACCTATAAGTTTCTCAATAGAAATCTCTATAATATAATCCTTTCCAATAAATATATTTCGAACTAACTTCTTTCAATTAAATATCCTTCAAATATAATTCTTTCAAATAAATATCTTTCGAATATAATACTTTAAAATAATATCCTTCAGATATAATTCTTTCAAATAAATGACTTTCGAATATAATTCTTTCGAATAATATTTGGAATATAATCCTTTCAAATAAAAGTCACCTTGTGACACCTCATCTCATAATCATAAAATACGGGTCTCAGCTCACTTTCATATTTTCACGGCACCTCGCGCCAATATCTCTATCACAACCGCACGGACAACTCACGTGCCAATATCATCATCATATTTTTTCCGGCACCTCGTGCTCACATTTCATAGCTTTTGTGGCGTGCAACCCGATCCCATATAACATTAATCATACCGGTTGCGGCGTGCAACCCGATCCCATATAACATAATCTGCCTGAAAATAGCCACATGCTCCCAATGTCAACATAGATCAGACTATTATCAAGTTTACCGAAACAACATGATAAGTTGCACAAGATATAAAAATAAACACAAGAAAAATCACAACATCACATGAAAATTACCAACGCAATAACCCCACATCATCACATAAAAATTACTAACACAATAACTCTACATCATCACATAACATCTCTGACAATAGTCACCCTTATCTCTCCTATAGCCACCCTTATCACTCCTATAATAACCTCCCTTTATCCCTCCGCCCTAACAATATTAATAGCCACCCTTATCGCTCCGTATAATAGCCACCCTTATCACCCTGCCCAGACAATATCCCAACACAGATAACCACAGTAAAAGCCACCCTTATACCCACATAATATCAACAGTGAAATGTCACCCTTATATCCTCATAATAATAACTCAAATCACACAATAATTTACACAGAATATTATCACGACAACAGAACACAATCAATTCATATCACAATTTTCCCAATGGCCACAATTAATTCCAATGATATAGTAAAATCAATAAATTTCTCAAAAATAGACCAAGGCTCCACACAACGTATATAAAATCTCAAAACAACAACAGAGATGGAAATGTAACTCATCATAGGACAACGACTTCTTTAATACAGATTTTAATAAGTATAAATTAATGCCTCATTTTAAACTTATTTAATAATTCTTTTTGCAGATAAGGATTCAATAATGAATTTAATTCCAAGAAATATATCAAATCAACAAGCACACAGAATTCACATAAAAATCCAAGTGACAATAACACCAAATTATCATATAAAATACAATTTCGACAAACAAGGAACGAGGCATGACAATTCAAGGATTTACTAAGTTCCAACAATTTTCCAATTTAATACATAAGGGTGCCTATGAATTTTAAACGATATAATTTGTACATATAAACTAAGTACGTACTCATCACCTTGCGTACACAGCTTTCAATCACACAATTTCCACATAAGACTCAATGCCTAAGGGGTAATTCCCACACTCAAGGTTAGGCAAGATACTTACCTTTTTGAAGTTATGTCGATATTTCAAAATTGCATTCTTGCTTGAATTGACCTTTAGACAACTCAAATCTATCCAAATTAATTCAATTCAATCAATACTAACTATAGGAATTAATTCCATATGAAAATACTAATTTTCCAATAAAATCCGAAATTTAACTCAAAAATCGCCCGTAGGGTCCACGTCTCAGAATCCAACGAAACTCACAAAATCTGATAACTCATTCAATTACGAGTCCACGCATGCCAATTTTATCAAATTCCGATAACAACTCGACCTCCAAATCTAAAATATTCGTTCTTGAAAAGTTTGGCAAAAGTCTTGATTTCTTCCATTTAAATTCGAAATAAATGATGAATATAACCTTGGATTTATGAAATATAATCACTTTTGAATATAGGATACTTACCCAAGTCAAAGTCGTAAAGAAATCCTCAAATTCATCCAAGAACCGTGCTCCAAAAATCCAAAAATGAAATGAAGAAAATGACCATGTTTGGTCCTTAAATTTTTGCCCATCTGTCAGTAAAAGTCCATTTTCCATCACGAAAAGTCTATTTTTTGTCACTAAAAGTCCACACCAGAACTTGCTTGCACCAGCAGTTGTTATTTTCACTAAAAATGCTCTAACTCCATCATACAAGCTCGGAATTCGACGATTCTTATTCCTATGAGTCACAAATAATAAAACAAACCTAGTCGTTCAATTGAAACTCAATTCGGAGCTCATTAGCTCAATGCGATACCAATTTCGCTCGTTAAATAATTAACTCATGTTTCGAGCTAAAAACCCAATCGCGACATGATGAAATTAGACCAAACTTTCCAGATCAGTCATATAATTCATTATCAAAATCCCGGAAGTCTCGAAATAGAATTTCAATCTCTAGAACTAAAAATGGACCTTTGGATCATTACATGCTTATGCTGAAAACATCAAACTCTTCCAAAACTCTTCCCCGATAGCCTGTAGTTTATCAACCATAACTTCTTCTACTCAACTCCAACTGTCAAACGATTTAGATTTTTGCAAACTAGATACAAAGTGCTACAACTTTCATGTTTTTCTCATCGCCCAACTACTTATATATTGCGAGATATAAGCTCCCAAAGTCAGCCCTGTGCAACAGAAATTTCTGGCGATGCACACCGCTGTAGCCAAAATCTGCAGTACCAGCTTCAGTCAGTTGATCATAACCTTTTGTACAAATGTCTGAATGATAAATAGTTTATCATTCTGAAAACTAGAATCAAAGGGCTACAACTTTCTTGTTTTGTAAACTTCCAGATTCCTTATGGATTTTGAGACATAAGCTTCCAAAAGCTGCTCTGCGCATCAGAAACTTCGCACATTGCTGTCAAAAAAACCAGCAGTTAAAAAATAATCTGAAATCACTCTGAAACTCACCCGAGGCCCTCGGGACCTCAATGCAATACACCAACAAGTCCTAAAATATTATAAGAAATTAGTTGAAATCTCAAATAACATAAAGCAATGCTAAAACCACGAATCATACCCCAATTCAAGCTTAAGAAAATTAAGTATTTTCAACTTCTACAGTCGATGTCGAAACCTATCAAATCAATTCCGATTGATCTCAAATTTTGCACACAAAACATAAATGACATAACGGATCTATGAAAATTTTCAGAACTGGATTCTGACTTCGATATCAAAAAGTCAAGTCCCCAGTCAAAATTCCGAAAAATTTAACTTTCACCATTTCAAGTAAAATTTCACTATGGACTTCCAACAACTTTTCCAGATACGAAAATCCTAAGTCCAAAATCACCTTACAGAGCTATTGGAATCATCAAAACTCCATTTCGGGGTCGTTTACACATAATTCACCCTCCGGTCAATTATTTCAACTTAAGCTTCCAAAACAAGAATTGTTCTTTCAATTAAATCCGGAATCATCCGAAAACCAAACTTGACCACCCTCGCAAGTCATAATACACATTTCAAAGCTGCTCGAGACCTTAAGCCCCCGAACGGAATATAAATTCTTAAAATGACAAGTCGGGTAGTTACATCCCCCTCCTCTTAAAACATACGTTCATCCGCGAACGTGCCAAGAATTATTCTGAGGACATTAAATTTCTGAGTGTATTATTACACACATACTCACTGGTGATTCTACGTCACCACAATTTAGCATGGTTCCGACAACACCATCTCAGTTGAGATTATTTCTTTTATCCTCATTTATAAACTTTAAAGCCAACTTCTTACACTCCAATTAATTTCAAAAGACCTTATTATCACATTAATGCACGGTATTAGTTTCAACCAGCTATAGCAACTCGTGCCTACGCACACATCAATAAATGCCCATAACCACATCTCTGGTCATAATAGTTGTTTATAATTAATTCCAGCATCCTCAATTAATCTCATATTAACTAAATCTCAATTCTAATTTTTTCAACATCGACAGCAACACGCGAGGTATGAAGACCTCATAATTATTTATCTGAATCAACGAGTCACATTTAACACCACCTGTGCACTCACCTTATAGGCTAAAATGCAATATTTATAGCACGAATATGGCTAAATATGCACAGAAACATATAAAAGAATTATCAAATAAGCCTAACAGTCATGACTCCCCATTAATACTATAGTTGAAATTTAATTTCACAAAGGGAGAATTTAAACTCATAAATTTTTCACCACAAGGACCTTGTCCTTATATAAATTCCACCGCGTCTTGTAGCCCAGTTTAAATATTTCACATCATATATAAAAAATACAAGGATCTCATCCTCAACTCCGAATCACAAGTATTTTGCACATTGTGCCAACTGAAAATTTCAAATTCTATTCTTTCTTCTTTTCAATAAATGTCGTAAACAATTTTCTCAACACATAATGAACCCCTCATTCCAACAGGGCATAAAATTCATAAAATTGAAATCAATTATTCCGAAATCACATCAAAACCCATTGTAGTGAGTAATAAAAATCACTTTTGGACTTATTGTAACGACCCGACCGGTCGTTTTGAGTATTATAATTCCGTTCCCCAATTTACTATTCAATTTATGCCTTACAATTGATTTATGACTTATCGGCTTAGTTGGTTCGGGTCTGAAAGGATTTCGCAGCTTGAAAAAATAAATTTTTATGTTGGAAGCTTAAGTTGAAATAGTTGACCGGATATTTACTTATGTATAAACGACCTCGAAATTTAATTCTGATGATTCCAATAGATCCGTATGGTAATTTTGGACTTAGGAGCGTGTCCGAAAAATTATTTGGAGGTCCGTAGTGGAATTAGGCTTGAAATGCCAAAAGTTAAATTTTGGAAAGTTTGACCGGGGGCTTGACATTTTGATATCAAGGTCAAAATTCGATTCTACAAATTGGAATAACTTTGTTATGTCATTTATGAATTGTATGCAAAATTTGATGTTATTCCGGATTGATTTGATGTATTTCGGCACAAGATATAGAATTTGAAAGTTCAAAGTTCATTAGGCTTGAATTGAGGTGTGATTCATGGTTTTAGCGTTGTCTGATGTGATTCGAGGCTTCGACTATGTTCGTATGATATTTTAGGACTTGTTGGTATATTTGGTTGAGGTTCCGAGGGGCTCGGGAGAGTTTCGGGGCGGTTTCGGACCATTTCTAGGCCATTTTTAATTGCTGGTTTCTGCCTACAAAGGTGTGCATCGCGATTGCGAACATTTGGTCGCGTTCGCGAAGAGCAAACAACAGTTTGGGGCCTTGTGAATCGCGATCGCGGAATCTCTTTCGCGACCCCTTAGAACAAAATCTCTGCTGCACTAACCCGACTTTGGAAGTTTATATCTCGCAATTTATAAGGAATTTGGAGATGATCCAAAAACGAAAGTTGTAGCCTTGATGTCTAGTTTTCAGAAAGGTAAACCATTTGTCATTTGGAGTTGTGTATAAAAAGTTATGGTGGATGCATTATAGGTTGTCTGGGAAGAGTTTGGAAATCTCTATTGCACAAGGCTGACTTTGGAAGCTTATATCTAGCAATCTATAAGGAATTGGGAGATGAGAAACAAATGAAAGTTATAGCTCTTGGTGTCTAGTTTTCAGAAAGCTAAACAATTTGCATTTTGGAGTTTTTTTACAAAACGTTATGACCATTATACTAGGATGCCGGGAAGAGTTGGAGAGTTTGTTCTTCGCGATCGCGAAGAGCAATTTTGGGGCTGAAAAATTTTGT
The DNA here is from genome assembly GCF_000715075.1 of Nicotiana tabacum. Classification (NCBI taxonomy): domain Eukaryota; kingdom Viridiplantae; phylum Streptophyta; class Magnoliopsida; order Solanales; family Solanaceae; genus Nicotiana; species Nicotiana tabacum. Next base: position 28,448,600 of record NC_134081.1, on the reverse strand, counting down.
GCTTCGCGATCGCGAAGAGTAAATACCTGGGCAGTAGCTATATTTCGAGGTTTCAGCCATCTTTAACATATTTGGAGCTATGGAGCTCGGATTGAAGCAATTTTTGAGGCGCTTTTTACCATATGGATTGGGGTAAGTGTTCTATATCCTAAAATGTTTATATTTCATGAATCTATGATTATATTCATTGTTTAATTCGGATTTTAATGGAAGAAATCAAGATTTTGGCAAAATCTTCCAAAAACGAAAATTTAAGATTTGGAGGTCGAGTTGCTATCGGAATTTGATAAAATTGGTATGGTTGAACTCGTATCGGAATGGGTGTTCGGATTTCATGAAAATTATGTTGGGTTTCGAGAGGAAGGCCCCACGTTGACTTTTGTTGACTTTTTGGAATAAATATTTAAGTCAGCGTATTATTATCCGGAATTATTTTCGATGAATTTTAATGAAGTTGTACAACTAATTTGGATAGATTTGAGCTGTAAGGAGGTCAATTCAAGCAAGAAGGCGATTTCGGAATATCGGCATAACTTCAAAAAGTTATGTATCTTGCTTAACCTTGAGTGGGGGAATTACCCCTTAGGCATTGAGTCTTATGTAAAAATTGTATGATTGGAAGCTGTGTACGCAAGGTGATGAGTATGTACTCGGGCTTATATGTGCAAATTTTATTGATTTAATGTTTTTGGCATTTTTATGTATTAAATTGGATAATTATTGGCATTAGTAAATCCTTGAATTATCACGTCTCATTCCTTATTTGTCAAGTTTGTATTTTATATAATAATTTGGTGTTATTGTCATTTGGATTTTATGTGAATTCCGTGTATTTGTTGATTTGATATTATTCTTGGAATTAAATTCATGTTGAAATCCTTATCTAAAAATATTTATTAAATAAGTTTAAATTGAGGAGTTAATATAATTATCAAGAATTTGTATTAATGAAGGCGTTGCCCTATACTAAGTATTCTTCACCTCTGTTGATTGTTTTGAAGTTTTATATACGTTGTGTGGAGCCTTGGGCTAATTGTTGAAAATTTATTGATTCTGCTACATATTTGGATATTAGTTGTGGTCAGTGACAAATTGTGATATGAATTATTGTATTGTGTTGTAGTTTAAACACTCTCCTTGATGTTATTTATGCTTCCTACCTTGCTTGTTAATGATATACATGTGCTTGGTAAGGAAGAGTGTAAAGCACGAAGGATGACGCCGTTCCATTTGAGAGTGTAAAGCACGAAGGGTGATGTCGTACCATTTGAATTATATTATCATGTGAGGGAGAGTGTAAAGCACGAAGGGTGATGCCGTGCCATTTGAGAGTGTAAAGCACGAAGGGTGATGCCGTACCATTTGAATTATATTATCATGTGAGGGACAGTGTAAAGCACGAAGGGTGATGCCGTGCCATTGAGAGTGTAAAGCACGAAGGGTGATGCCGTGTCATTTCATTTATATTATCAAGTGAGGATGAGAGTAAAAGAACGAAGGGTGATGCCGTGCAATTATTTTTATATCATCATATATTCATGGCACGAAGGGTGTTTCCGTGCATGCGAGGATGAGAGACATACATTATATTGTGATATCGTTTTGTTGTGTATACATTAATGCCTTTATCTTGAGATGTTATTGTATACCTATGTTTTCTATGTGACTTGTAGTCGCTGTTGCTTCCTGTGTACCTCCACTTTATTTCTCTTATTGTTATTGGCATTTATCCCACCTAGTTGGTACTGTTATATATATACATGGTGAGAAAGATATAAATGCACGAAGGGTGTTACCGTGCCAATTAATTTGATCTACATATGCCAATTGATTTGGTCTACATATATATATATATATTGGGTGAGAATGAGACAAGTGCACGAAGGTATTGTCGTGCCATTTGATGTGATATGTTGAATATATTTCTCACACCAGAAAAGTTAAATGAGGTGTCACATGGTAACTTTTATTTGAAATAATTTTATTCGGAAGATATTTATTTGAAAGAATTATATTCGAAAGATATTTATTTTAAAGAATTATCATGGAAAGATATTTATTTGAAGGATGTATATTCGAAATATATTTATTCAAAAGAATTATATTCTAGAGACTTTTATTGAAAAACTTATAGATAAAAGATGTATATTTTGAAGGACTTGATTAATTGGTTGTACTTGTGTTTATTATTCGTTTGAGTAATATTTATGGTGTTCCTGATACCATGCTGTTTAAATCACTAGTTGATTGGTGTTGCTATCACTGCTATTTGTGTTCTATTATTTTTGTATACTATTGCACAAATTATTTGACTAGTGAGTGTCTTGACTGTACCTCATCACTACTCCACTGAGGTTAGTCTTGATACTTACTGGGTACCGACCGTGGTGTACTCACACTACACTTCTGCACATTTTTTATGCAGAGCCAGGTATTGAAGATATCGGATTCGGGCAGAGATTAGAATATGATCGCAAGGATTCAAGGTAGGACTACTTGGTCATCGCAGTCCCTTGGAGTCTTTCCATTTTATTGTACTGTTAATTTCTTATTCGATCAGTACTGTATATTCGATCCTCGAGATAATTACATGTATTCAGTTAGAGTTCGTGACTCAGTATTACCAGTCTTGGGAGTTTGTATTAATTTATAAAAAAAAGGCTTGAATTATGATTATAATCGGCTTACTTAATCTTAGAGACTAAGTGCCATCACGACGCCTGCGATGAGATTTTTGGGTTGTGACACTTATAGCCCTCAATGGTGTACAAAAATAAAAATGATAAACACGGGCTAACATCATCAAATCTCCCAACAGGGATAAACATATAAGTAGGTCACAAAATTACGAAGCTCACCCATAAGCAGAGCATAATAGGAGGACTCACCTCATTATTCAGAACCGAATCAAATTAAGGAAAAATATCCTTTTATAACAAATCAAGATCATACCTGTAACGACACCATCTGGTATAGTGGCCTTAGCCACACCATAGCGAATATATCAACGGACTGGGCCTCCCCCTCTAAGGAGCCCTCTACCCTCCTGTCCTCTACCTCTAACTAGCTGTGCACGTGGGGTAGTAACTACATTGGGGCCCATCGCCTGAGTGTTCTGATAAAATCCACCCTTCCCAAGTCTGGGACAATCTCTCATGATATGCCTAGTATCACCACATTCATAACAACCCCTCTGCGGGTTTGGCTGCTCATACTGAGTCTGTACCAGATAACTGGAATAACCATTATAGGAACCCTGTGCCGGTGGTGAATTAAAAGAACTTACTGGAGCACCACGAGTATTCTGAAATTGTTTTCATGACCCCGCTGATACTGAAATGTAGAATTATTAAGGACGCGGGAATACCGCAAGTCCCAATATCATCCCATACAAATCTCAGCTCTTAATCATATACAATTTTGGATAACCTTTCAATACCACATATATACATCTCAAGCCAAAACTGATATAACACATGACCCTGCAATCTGATCGTGGATAGTGGGCTCCCCTCACTTGGCGTGAAGCCATAGGAGGGGACAGAGTAAATATATGAAACAAACAAGTATAAAATATGTTGTACAATTTTCCTCTTTACAATTTACTCAAGCTCTCAACTAGCAAGTTCCCTCCGTAACCGGAGCATATGTATAGATATAGTGGATTTCATCAAAGAGGTTGTCATAATCCAAATCAGGGAAAAACCCTCAGATACACTGGCTTCTTGCCAAACGTTACACACGATTCCATGAGGATAATATATATTTAGAAAATGCCGAGGTGCACGACTCGATCCAATATAAAAGTAAATTTTGCACTGTCGAGGGTCGAATGGTGTGAACCATAGATGCATCTATTAACCTGCCGAGGTGAACGTCCGGATGTGCTCCCAATACCAAAATCCTCATACGGAGCTATTCCCAGACTAGGAATCCCAAACGGACATTGATAACATTGAAATGCACTTCAACCCAAATTTATGAAATTCTTCCAAAATGCCAACTTCCACAATAGGCACCGAAACGCTCCTGGGTAATCCAAAATCCGATCCGGACATACGCCCAAGTCCGAATTCATCATACGAACCTGTTGGAACCTTCAAATCCTGATTCCAAGATTGTTTACTCAAAAATCCAACCTTAGTCAATTCTTGCAACTTAAACCTTCTGAAATGAAAAATTTCTTTTCAAATCAACTCTAAACTTTCGAAATTTCAATTTCGACCATGCGTACAAGTCATAATACTTGAAGTGAAGTTGCTTATGGCCTCAAACTGTTGAACGACGCACTAAAGACCAAAACGACAGATCGGGTCGTTACATTCTCTCCCACTTAAACATACGTTCGTCCTTGAACGTGCTAAGAACTGCGCTGGAGTTGTCCGAAATCACTATTTAACACCTCGTGCACCTAATCGTGCTACCACAACACAGTTGAGCACATTAGCTCGATCAAATCTAAAGATATTCTCTTTTACTTAGGCAAATAAGCCTTAGAGCCCAGTTCCAACATCCGGAATTCTCTGCCAGGTCGGCTTCCCACATACGAACATCGTAACAATCACCACACGATGTACCAGAACATGACTGCATACGTTTGCCGAATTCATACCATGCACAGCAACATTCACATGACCATAATAACATTCTCTGATCATAATAGCCGAAATCTCACGAATCCAATGCACACAATACACCTCATGACATATATAAGTCATGTTTCAACTCTGGCAATACCACCACGACGGAAGAGATGTGTAGAAATTCATAACCAACTGCCGAGTCAACAAACCATTGAACCTCTCCTCTTGACTAGAATCATCACCTCATTATGAACCAAATAATGGTATTTGCTCTTTAATATACTTCATATAATCCGATCGCACTAATCCCAGATCCAAAAATCTCGTCTCACCCAGTACAAGCTACTCAGGTAATAAGCCACCTCAGACACGATCAAAAGTCTCATGTGATGCCACAATGTGCCGACAAGCTACCAACTCGAACGTGATACATAAGGAAAAATGAACTATGGAAGGGATTACTCAACCCATGCAACTAATTAGACAACCGAAAAGGTGTCATGAACCTTCCTCAGAAAATGGGACACAAAACACACAAAAGAGAATATAAGGGATTGTACTCAATAATACACGGTTGCGGCGCACAACCCGATCCAAACAACATACCCGTGGCGGCGTGCTACCCGATCCACACATAACATCTATAAGAAAATACTTACCGAGCTAGAATGCTCATTACTAGAAAATACCCGAATATCGGCCACAAGCACACTAAGTGCATAATACCATCACTGGGAGGATAAACAACGCCATACGCTACAAAACTCAAGCACAACTAAGGTGTGATATATGATCTGAATATCGAGAGCCATCCCACTCACATAACACCGACGCTACGCGGAACCTCAACACATAAGAAATTTATCAAGTCGTTTCACAACTCACACGACATAATATAGTATTACATGAAATAGCCGACGACGAAATAACATCCAACGTCTGAATACTCCTCCATAAGGAGCGCTATGCTGAAATGCACACATCCGTCCTGACATAGAGCCCACATTCACATTTAAATCCATCCACAGACCTCAAGCCAATTCTGATCGCACCGTACTAGGCTAATAACCTTTCAAGGATCCATAATAACCCTTTTTTTCATAACACACGAGAACATCCATCGTAACCAGAACAAACTTCCACAGTCCACAACCAAATAAACCGAGCGGCCTCCAGGCATAAATTCTCACATGAACAATAGTACCGCAATCCCTATACTTGGCTCCAATCTTCGATCAATCAAGTGACTACATGTCACACTTATACAATCTCCCTGTGGGACGTGCTCCCGCGACCTTCCGCACCATTTAACAAGTTTGCACATCTATACCACCGGCCGCACAAATGTTGTAAAGCAAATCTAAAATCTGAAATCACTATTCAAAACCTCTTACGCAGGACACCGATCTCACATGACGCTAAAAACAATGCCAGCTGGCTCTAACCATCTGAGTCCTTTCTCACTCATCCGAGCTCGTGACATTCTTGCCAACATCGAACCGCAACCTTGATCCTCAACTTCCAAATCCCATATTGATCACTGGACTTAATCATGCAAATGCGCAAGAGCACAAACATTTTGTCTTAACTTCCGAACTTCTAGTAGGGTTAATACTTCATCACGTAGAAACCTTTTACTTAACTCATTCTAAGAGAACCATTGCAACACGCGACTGAATCCTCATATCCGCAGAAAATACCAACCTCAAGTAGTGGTGTAAACCACCATAACCCTTCCGGGATCCATCTACACATAACAGGCCATAATACTCGAAAGCCTCCAAATAAGATCAGTTACGGCGACCGTCAAACCTCGCACGTACCGTCACCAATCACATGAATAACCCAACACACTGAAGGAGCTGATCATTGCCATCACTATGCCGATTAAACCATTGATAACATTGAAATGCACTTCAATCCAAATTTATGAAATTCTTCCAAAATGCCAACTTCCACAATAGGCACCGAAACTCTCCTGGGTCATCCAAAACCCGATCCGGACATACGCCCAAGTTTGAATTTATCATACAAACCTGTTGGAACCTTCAAATCCCGATTCCGAGATCGATTACTCAAAAATCCAACCTTAGTCAATTCTTCCAACTTAAAGCTTCCGAAATGAGAATTTTCTTTTCAAATCAACTCTGAACTTCTGAAATTTCAATTCCGACCACGTGTACAAGTCATAATACCTGAAGTGAAGTTGCTCATGGCCTCAAACTACTGAACGACGCGCTAGAGCTCAAAACGACCGGTCGGGTCGCTACAAGCAAGAACTCCATAAATATTGCTCAAACAGGTAATGAACACAAGTACAACCAATAATCAAGTCCTTCAAAATATACATCTTTCATCTATAAGTTTTTCAATAGAAATCTTTAGAATGTAATACTTTCCAATAAATATATTTCGAACATACTTCTTTCAATTAAATATCCTTCAAATATAATTCTTTCAAATACATATCTTTCGAATATAATTCTTTCAAATAATATCTTTTAAATATAATTCTTTCAAATATATATTTTTCGAATATAACTCTTTCGAATAATATTTGGAATATAATCCTTTCAAATAAAAGTCACCTTGTGACACCTCATCTCATAATCATAAAATACGGGTCTCAGCTCACTTTCATATTTCCACGGCACCTCGCGCCAATATCTCTATTACAACCGCACGGATAACTCACGTGCCAATATCATCATCATATTTTCCCCGGCACCTCATGCCCACATTTCATATCTGTTGCGGCGTGCAACCCAATCCCATATAACATTAATCATACCTGTTGCGGCGTGCAACCTGATCCCATATAACATAATTCGCTTGGCAATAGCCACAGGCTCCCAACGTCAACATAGATCAGACTATTATCAAGTTTACCAAAACAACAAGATAAGTTGCACAAGATATAAAAATAAACACAAGAAAAATCACAACATCACATGAAAATTACCAACACAATAACCCCACATCATCACATAAAAATTACCAACACAATAACTCCACATCATCACATAACATCTCTGACAATAGTCACTCTTATCTCTCCTATAGCCACCCTTATCACTCCTATAATAACCTCCCTTATCCCTCAACCCTAACAATATTAATAGCCATCCTTATCGCTCCGTATAATATTCACCCTTATCACCCTGCCCAGACAATATCCCAATACAAATAACCACAGTGAAATGCCACCCTTATACCTACATAATATCAACAGTGAAATGCCACCCTTATATCCTCATAATAATAACTCAAATCACACAACAATTTACACTGAATATTATCACGATAACAGAACACAATCAATTCATATCACAATTTGCCCAATGGCCACAACCAATTCCAATGATATAGTAAAATCAATAAATTTATCAAAAATAGCACAAGGCTCCACACAACGTATAGAAAATCTCACAACAACAACAGAGATAGAAAGGTAACTCAGCATAGGACAACGATTTCTTTAATCAAGATTTTAATAAGTATAAATTAATGCCTCATTTTAAACTTATTTAATAATTTTTTTTGCAGATAAGGATTCAATAATGAATTTAATTCCAAGAAAAATATCAAATCAACAAGCACACGAAATTCACATAAAAATCCAAGTGACAATAACACCAAATTATCATATAAAATATAATTTCTACAAACAAGGAACGAGGCATGACAATTCAAGGATTTACTAAGTTCCAACAATTTTTCAATTTAATACATAAGGGTGTCTACAAATTTTAACCGATATAATTTATACATATAAATCAAGTACGTACTCATCACCTTGCGTACACGGCTTTTAATCACACAATTTCTACATAAGACTCAATGCCTAAGGGGTAATTCCCCCATTCAAGGTTAGGCAAGATACTTACCTTTTTGAAGTTATGCCGATATTTCAAAATTGTATTCTTGCTTGAATTGACCTTCGAACAGCTCAAATCTATCCAAATTAATTCAATTCAGTCAATACTAATTATAGGAATTAATTCCATATGAAAATACTAATTTTCCAACAAAATCTAAAATTTAACTCAAAAATCGTCTGTGGGGCCCACATCTCGAAATCCGATGAAACTTACAAAATCCAACAACCCATTCAATTACGAGTCCACCCATACCAATTTTATTAAATTTCGATAACAACTCGACCTCCAAATCTAAAATTTTCGTTCTTGAAAAGTTTTGCAAAAATCTTGATTTCTTCCATTTAAATCCGAAATAAATGATGAATATAACCATAGATTTATGAAATGTAATCACTTTTGGATATAGGACACTTACCCAAGTCGAAGTCGTGAAGAAATCCTCAAAATCGCCCAGGAACCGTGCTCCAAAAATCCAAAAATGAAATGAAGAAAATGACCATGTTTGGTCCTTAAGTTTCTGCCCATCCGTCACTAAAAGTCCATTTTCCATTACGAAAAGTCCATTTTTCGTCACTAAAAGTCCACACCAGAACTTGCTTGCACCAAGAGTTATATTTTTCACTAAAAAGGCTCAAACTGCAACATACGAACTCGGAATTTGACGATTCTTATTCCTATGAGTCACAAATAATAATACGAACCTAGTCATTAAATTGAAACTCAATTCGGAGCTCATCTATTCAATGTGATGCCAATTTTACTCGTTAGACAATTAACTCATGTTTCGCGCTAAAAACTCAATCGCGACTTGATGAAATTAGACCAAACTTTCCAGATAACTCCTATAATTCATTATCAAAATTCTGGAAGTCTCGAAATCGAATTTCAATCTCTAGAACTAAAAATGGACCTTTGGATCATTACATGCTTATGCTGAAAACATCAAACTCTTCCAAAACTCTTCCCCAACAGCTTGTAGTGTATCAACCATAACTTCTTGTCTCAATTCCAACTGTCAAAAGGTTTAAATTTCTGAAAACTAGATACAAAGGGCTACAACTTTCATGTTTTTCTCATCTCCCAACTTCTTATAGATTGCGAGATATAAGCTCCCAAAGTCAGCCCTGTGCAACAGAAATTTCTTGCGATGCACATTGTTGTAGCCAAAATCTGCAGTAGCAGCTTCAGTTAATCAATCATAACTTTTTGTACAAGTGTCTGAATGATGAATGATTGATCATTCTTGAAACTAGAATCAAAGAGCTACAGTTTTCTTGTTTTGTAAATTTCCAGATTCCTTATAGATTTCGAGATATAACCTTCCAAAGTCAGCTATGCACATCAGAAATTTCGCACATTGCTGTAAAAAAAACCATTAGTTAAAAATTGATCCGAAACCACTCTGAAACTCACCCGAGGCCCTCGGGACCTCAATCTAATACACCAACAAGTCCTAAAATATCATACGAACTTTGTTGAAACCTCAAATCATATAAAATAACGCTAAAATCACGAATCATACCCTAATTCAAGTTTAAGGAAATTAGGAATTTTCAACTTCTACATTCGATGCCGAAACCTACCAAATATATTCCGATTGACCTCAAATTTTGCACACAAGTTATAAATGACATAACAGATCTATAAAAATTTTCAGAACTGGATTTCGAGTCCAAAATCAAAAAGCCAACTCCCCAGTCAAACTTCCCAAAAATTCAACTTTCGCCATTTCAAGCAAAATTTCACTACGGACTTCCAAAAAAAAAAATTCGGATATGCTCCTAAGTCCAAAATTACCATACAGAGCTATTGAAATCATCAAAACTCTATTTCGGGGTCGTTTAAACATAATTCACCATCCGGTCAATTATTTCAATTTAAGCTTCCCAAACAAGAATTATTCTTTCAATTAAATCCTGAATCATCCGAAAACCAAACTTGACCACACTCACAAGTCATAATACACGTTTCAAAGCTGCTCGAGACCTTAAGCCACCGAACATATTGTAAATTCTTAAAAGGACAAGTCAGGTTGTTACAATATATCCCAACAATCTCCCACTTAGACTTTTAACCATGACAATTATTAGAATATACTATATCTAAATGCATGATTAATAGTATATGCCCTAACAATCTCCCACTTAGACTCACAACCATGCACCTATAACTTTCACGCCTATCCTTTTGCACGACTATTAAAAGTCTATGCCAATAAGCCTTTGCTAAAAGGAACTTGCCAAGTTATTTTCAAATGCAATCTTTGTCTAGTGGTACTTTGCCGTAACTAACTAGTTTGGTATTAAGCTCTTCAGGGATCTTGTTATGAAATTCTCCCAAGAGTACATACCAAACTATGATTTTTTTTTACTATTCTCCCACTACGACGAAGTACTACTAATATTATTTTCATTACCTTACGGTATTGAAATGTTTGTGACTTCTTCCTGTAGTGTTCTCTGCTGAACATCACTTCCACTACTTGGAGGCAGTAAATTTTTTTATCTATTAACGTTTCTCCCACTACTTAAATGCAATGGAACGTCAATTCCGACATATAGAGTTGTATGTTCTTGAGCATTTGATTTTTCAGATGATTCATTGGTTATTTCTTTGCTTAGTTCCTGTAAAACTAGTTTACTTTTAGGAACATAGTTTATTAAATAATCCTATTATAGAGAACTGGTATTTGTGCTAACAATTACCTTCTTTTCTTTAGGAAAATAAAATAAACCTCCTTTCCTTTCCTTGGATATCCAATAAACGCGCAAACATTCATCCTTGATTTTATCTTATCTATTTTTCCTTTCAGTATATATATATATTGGACAATTCCATATCCGAACTTGCCGCAGACCGGACTTACGTTAAGTCCACAGTTCTATGGGGTCCAAGATACTGACTTAGAAAGAACTAAAATAAGAATGTAATTGCAGTTTCTAAGGAATATCCATAACGAAAAAACAAATAAATCAGAATAACTCACCATTAATCTAACATCTCCATAAGAGTCCTATTTCTTCTCTCTACTACACCACTCTATTATGGAGTATCCAGTGTAGACAATTGAGATATAATCTTTTATTTTTATAAGTAACTAATGAACTTTGTAGAGAAGTGCTAGCCATCTACGATCAGATCGTAGTAAATTTAATATATTTTTATGGTGTTTCTTCGTATCAAGCCTTAAAATCCTGAAATTATTCAAAGCATTCAGACTTACGGTGCATCAAATAAATATATTCATAGTCCGAATAATCATTTATGAATGTCATAAAATACTCAAAACCACCTCTTGCCTATATATTCATTAGACAGCACAATAAAAAATAATTTAGTTCTAACTTATCACCACCTTTCTTTTCTTTAGAGTAGAAATGTCTCTTAGTCATATTTCCTTCTAAACAGGATCCATAAGTTGGTAGTGCCACTACTTTCAATGAACCTTAAGGTTCATCATTGACCAACTGAAATCCTATCTAGATAATTATGACTTAGACGCAAGTGCATAGATAAGTTTCACTCAATTTTGAAGAACATTTTCTCTTATAAGGTAGACTAATATTGTTCAGTTCAGGAGAGACATTAACAACAAAAACAAGGTCATGCATCCATGTACCACAAGAAATAGAATATTTATGAAGCTCAATAAAACAAGAGTTATTCTAAAATAAACTAAATATCCATCTCTTATTTTGCTCAAAAATCGAAATTAAATTCCTTATAGCAAATGGTACATACATGGCATCCATCAAATTAAAGTCTTATCACGACCAAAGAAAATTTTTGACAAGTGATACGACAAACTACATGAAGTCATTGTGGAGTTGAGATATACAACATTAAATAGATCATAATAAGTCAATTAACACTGAATAATAAAATTCAGACTGTATTCAATATTTATGCATATATGCATCTCGAATAGCAAATTTCGATGGGAAAAGAGTCATTCATGCAAAGTATATAATATAATGCAAGAATTATACAATCCAAAAAAAAAGAGCCAAATCAGATGGAGAGTATACTATTATTTTTAGTCAATTGTATATAACCATTTATACGAAAATTTTAAACGCATTATATATATATATATATATATATATATATATATATATATATATGTATATGTATGTATTCATGCATCTTGAATAGCAAATTTCGATGGGAAACGAGCTACTCATGCAATATACATACACAATGCCAGATTATTCACTCCAATAAATTAAAACACACCAAACTCAGATGGAGAGTATACTGTTAATTTATGCTAAGTGAACATCATAATTAACAACTCTAGTTATATTGATCCAACATGTATACTCAGATGGAGAGTAAGTACATGATATCAATAACTAGTATTTCACCTAGTGAGCTTACAATAAATTTATCCGATATGGAGGAAGACCTAAAGTCAACGCGTAAATTTACACTCACTTGAAATTAATAGAAGAAGGACATAGAAATATATTTCTATCATCACTTAATCATGGTTGCATTATAATTACAAAGTTGATTCAACGTGTAAACTCAGATGGAGAGTCAATACATGTTATCAACTACTAGTAATTATACTCAGTGAATTCATAATAAATTTATCCGATTTGGAGAAAGACTTAAAGTCGACGCGTAAATTTATTATCTCACTATAAATAAATAGTGGAGACCATAGGGGTTAATTCCTATCACCACTTGATCAAAACCACGGAATTATCTCTAAGGATTAAGTTCCAAAATTCACAAAATGCTCATTTAAGCATTTTATGAATTTAAAATATGACATACATTCCAATCATATATCAATTCATGTTAAATAAACATGCGTCATCATGTTCCAAATTTAATAAAAATAAGACTGACATAAAAGGAATGACTTTTCATATCCAAATCACATTTTAATCCTGCAAACGGCCAAAAAACCCATCTAAGCGATCCCGAACTACCGAAATACGACATAATTTATGCAGTGAGTATTTCTTATCAGACCGTTTCCGATGATCCCATCAAATTTCAAGTCAATTGGAGATGATGATCACCAAAACTAGACCAAATTCGAATAAGTCTCTTTAGGCGAATTTAAGATTCAACCAATTCGATTTACATTCTTTCCATATATCATATTAAGTTAAATCATGATGTGTAATCATGTTCCAGATTTAACACAAATAAAACCGATATATAAAGAATAGTTTTTCATATTTAAAGCTTATTTAATCCAATAAACTACTTAAAATCCCATCTAAAAGACCTCGAAACACCAGAAAATAACGTGATTCACTGCATAGCAATGAGTGTCGTTTTTAATGGATCTACTAAATTTCAGGTCAATTGGAGTTCGTCAAATTCATGACTTCCAAATCCATGACCAAATTCAGAGATTAACCGTTTTAGGTATTCTCATGGACTAAAATAAATATGATCATGCTTTCTATTATCCTTATAATTATTCCATGAGCACATGACATTGATTATGTCCTTTCTTTGGGTAAGATACACAAAATATCCGCTTACATCAAATTGTCCTCCCGTTTTATACACATGAGAATCCAAGATATACCTTATCATCATTATTTGGTGAAAACCTGAATATCGTTTCTCATGAATTAGTTTAAGGTCTCTAGTATCAAGAAGTAAACCTCTTTGGGTAGATGAAACCTCCACCACTAGCGCAAACTTATCAAGAACAATTTATCACATAGGACATTGAGTATATTGGTTCATGACTTAAATAAATAGACCACTTTTGTGGATTCTGTTTGTTAATCGTAACTCTCAATCCTTGTGTTGATATAATTTTACATGTATAAACTATTAAGAATTTTTAATGGTCATCTGGGTGCATAGGCACAGCTGCTGAGGAGACTTTATGATGAGTTGCATTCAAGGCTACGTATCACAGCCCACAGAGTCTTCGTGGTACTATTTACTTTGTCCTGTCTTATTTACATTACAGATAGATATTGTATTATTATTGTACACTTTAGTAAACGCTCATTCACTTATGGCACCGAATTTTGGGGATATTCTAGTTGATGCTTATAGATTCGCATATTATTATCACCTTTTATTTTTATGCAATACTAATCATGTATGTACCCGTGATATTAAGGGCGTAAATTTTCTTACTTAATAACATTTATGATTTCGAAAGTAATAAAATGAATAATTAACTTCATAGTTCATTGTTGGCTTACCTAACAGCGACGTTGGGCGCCATCACGACCTATAGTGAGTTTTGGATCGTGACAATTGAATTGGTCGTGCTTGCGTGTGGATAAGGATCCACCCCCCCTAGGGTCACCCTCTCATATTTCTCTCTTAATGGTGTACACGCGGATTGTGAAAAACTGGTGGGATTCTGTTTGATGTGAGCTCTGGGAGAGCTGGTTATTATTATTTGATCGGGTTGCACGTCGCATCAGGATTTATTGGTTTATGGTTATTAAATCGGGTTGCCTGCCGCAATGGAATGATATTTGGTTATTGCATTTCATCTTTACTTGCAATTTCCTCGACTGTTTTCCTGATTTACTTGCATATTATCCTTATATGCTGGATTGTTGACTGAGCATAACACTTTAAATTAAATAATTATGAGCATCAAAGTGGTTTTACGTGAGATTTCTTGATTTGATCATATATCTGTTCTATACTTGTTGAAATTATGAACTGCACAGATGTTAGTGAGTATCATCTATAGTTCTTGCTTCTTTTACCTCGTCGAGGTTAGTTAGGATATTTATTGAGTACATGGGGTCGGTTGTACTCATACTACACTTCTGCACCTTGCGTGCAGATCTTGGAAGTGTTGCTGCTGTGTATGGCGATAGCTGGCATTGAAGATGTACCTGCGTTCCAGTTATGGCTATCACTTGTCCTTGGTAGCTTTAGATTCCAATTTTGTTCACATACAATCCAAACAGATGTTGTAATTATTTCAGTTCATTTTTTGTAAAATCTAAGTCTTAGTGGCTCATGACTTGTACTACCAGTCCTTGGGAAGTTGTTTAAAAATTCAGTTATTTCATTTTGACTCTTATCATTATCACTATATTTTATTTTATTATTATTTGGCTTACCTAGCGGGTTGGGTTAGGTTCCATCATTATGTGTTGGATTTTGGGTCGTGACAATTTGAATCCCTAATCAAAAGAAAATTGACTCTTTTATTATTGGTCTCGAAAATAAAGTTCGAATAAGAAATTCTATTGACTGGGGAGAAAGTGTAAGGCATTAATCGAGTCATGCGGTTCTAGCATGGTCGCTCTTATTGACTACATTTGGCTTAAATTAATTTTGGATAAATTTTGTTTTATTTGATTTTCGTGTTTACCTATATCTGCTTCTGTTGCTTGATTATAAGAATTATTAAAGGATATCTTGAATAATATAAGTTGTCGTAACCACACTACGCAAGTGAATGCGTGATCGAGACGAGATTTATTAATTTTGTCATAACAGCACTATGCAAGCGAACTCGTAGTCATGACAAAGGATTATTAGCATGTTATTACTTTTGAGAAAATTACTACATTTAAGAAAATTAATTTTTAAATTTATTAAATGTCAACTACCGCACTACGTAAGCGAATTCGCGGTTATCGCAAGGGATTAATTAGATTAGAAACTAATTAAAGCTATTGGATATGATATGAATTTAATGAAATAACTGAGTGTTAAACATCACGCTACGCAAACGAGTTTGTAAAATTAAAGCGCGTCTACTAGTTGCCTGGCGTTTAAATTAATTATTAAAGAGGCGATTATGTTATATGGTTATTTTAGTAAAAGCAAAATCAACTTTAATTAGAGTTATATGACAAGTCATGTATTTAAAATTTTAGCAGCATGATGCAGAAATTGTTGGGTCCGACAAGTATTTAAGAAAATGGGCTTGCACGGATTATTAAAAATAGACGTTCCTGTTTTCATTAAAATAAAGAAATTTCACGAGAAAACTCGAAATTTCATATCCAATGGTTGATTCAACAACTCAAAAGAGGGTTATCCGAGGTATACCTACCAAAGCATTTAATTTCGAAGGGTCATCTTTCGATTTACAATTCACTCAAGTGGAACATGTATTTGCAGGTTTAGTAGCAAATACATACAACAGAATACAGTTGGCTTGAGAATACAGATGAAAACACTTAGTTGGAATACATAACTAAAACTAGAACAACTAGTGTATTTTAAAAAGTTGTTGAATGAAATAAAATACATCTAAATACAACAGTCAAAAGTCATTGTAATAAGTATAATTGAGTTTGTTGAGTTATATTAGGAGTCTATCACGTTAATTGATTCACTTACCGTTTTTAAACAGCTGGAGAGACTTTTTTCCGCATATTATCATTATTGTATTCACGAATACCGCTCGCGAATACATATGAATACAGTCTATGTTAGATGGACTTCCCTATTTCCACCGAGTTTTGCTGTTTGGCTTGAAAATGCAGATGAAAATACTTAGTTGGAATACATAACTAAAACTAGAACAACTAGTGTATTTTAAAAAGTTGTTGAATGAAATAAAATACATCTAAATACATCTAAATACAACAATCAAGAGTCACTGTAATAAGTATAATTGAGTTTGTTGAGTTATATTAGGAGTCAATCATGTTAATTGATTCACTTACCATTTTAAAACAGCTGGAGAGACCTTTTTTTTTCACACATTCCGTTACTGTATTCACGAATACAGCTCGCGAATACATATGAATACAGTCTATGTTAGATGGACTTCCCTGTTTTCCGCCGAGTTTTGCTACTATATTCATGAATACAATAGTTTGAATACATCGAATACACTCTATAACAACTGAAAAGATAGCTATAGGAAGTAATTAAGTAAATGGTAGCTATAGCAAGTTAATAGCCACTAAACAATAATGGTTTCTAAAAATTTCTCATCTTTTTTTTTTTTCATCTTTTGGTAATTTTAAAAAAAAACTACTTGACATTAAGAATATAAAGAACAAGTCCAGAAAAATTTAAAATTTTCATTCATTACAGATAAAGCAGACGAACAACCCATGACATCTAAAAATGTAATCTAATATAACAACGTAGAAAAAAAAAATGAAATTACTCATATGAAAAAGTATCTTACTAGAACAAAGATAAAAATGCTTCTACAATTTTGTTGTAACAAAAAAAAAACTACTTTTATTACTACATAACCTCCTATTCAAAAATATATCACTTCTGCTTAGAACCAACAATATAGATTTCAACAAAATTGTCACATCGTTAAAGAAGATCAAACATAAGAGCCCAGAAACTCGTGATACACTATTCTTAAAACAAACAGTAGACTAACGAGATACTGTTTCAACTAATCTGTAAAAGAAGATTGAAGTTTTAACTAACTTCTTTCAGATTTACATGAAACATATATACGGCATTCAAACATTCTGTCTCTTCACTAGGTCACGTCAAACAATTTCAACTAACAGAAATAGGCTCATATCATCAATATTTGATATAAAAAATCTGCATTATAATATATTTAAGAGTTACCTGAATGGCAGAAAATCAAACTACAGCAAAGATGGAACTACAGAAGAGCAAACTAACGAACAACAACAAACTTCCAGCAGAGAAAACAACAACAAAACAACTCAGTAAAGAAGTCCAAACTAAACCCATAATTGTTTCAAAGAACGAGAAAGTTTCAAAGAGTTTTTGTTCTCAGGGTATCACTGAAAAAAAGTTTTCAAGTTCAGCTTCTAAAAGATTCTCCAGCTGATTTCTTTTTCTCTCAGATTGTGTGTTCACTTTTGAGAGAGTAAAAGCTGATTTCTAGTGTTATAGATTGTGTCCCTTAAGTGTGAAGAGAGTACCTCTTTAAGTATGCAAAGAAAGTCACTTCTTGGACCAATTTTAGTTCACCAAAAAACTGTCCAAAAAAGACTGACTTTGTGTGCTAGACACTGTTCAAGGGTTGTCCAAAAGGCGAAAGGGCAGCCTGAAACCTGTCGTGGCAGAAGTATGGAGAAAAACAATGTATTTTCAGCCACCCTACTAGTAAAACGCAAACCTATTATACACCCTACTTCATGATTACACCCATCTACCCTTCAAATTTTACAAAATAATTACCACCCCTACTGATTTTGAACCAACTAAAATAACTAAGAATCGTCAAGGTAGAAACAAGACTTCAAATGGAACTAATACTACAACTAACTAGATTGAAACGGTTTGATTTACGCAACTAATAGTTGAGCAAGATCAACGAGTCACTAAATCAAACCAGCAAAACAAACACAACTTACTAACTAAACAACCATTACGGGAAGCTAATCAGAATATTGGACTACTATCGAGCTATTAAAATCGCAAACAAGAACTAAACAACTTTATTAAGCACTTGAAACTTTTACTTTCAACTATCATGACTAACCAAATAACGATTTCAAGACTAATGAATAAATAATTATTAGTGATGACTAAGCTAATTTGGATTAAGCACAAACTAACAAAGAAGAAATCAAAAATTATGCTAGACCTAAACTAACTACAATACAATAAGGAAAATAAATAAAGGAAACGAGAATAGGGGTATACCAAATGATCCAAACGGCTGCCCTCAAAATTCAAAGATGACACGAACCCCCGCAAATCGACTCCCCGAGCACTGTTTTCTCGATGGCATTTACTGGAAAAAGGGATCAGACATACATAAATTGATTCCAAGTTATGCCAAGGAGAAAACGGAGTTGTGGGGTCGTGTGTATGATAAAAACGAGTTACAGAGGTTGGTTTGGTGGTGGAGCAGGGTTGTCGCAGTAGTAGGGGTGGAGATCGGCAGTGGTGAAGCTTTTCGGGGTGACACTAAAAGAAAAGTGTATATCTCTATGAGATCTACATGTTTATATAGGTTTTATCGGGTGTAGTGGCCGGTTCACCGTGAAATCGAAGAGGGAAGTAAGAGGCGGCTATCTAGGGTTTCGATTTCACTAAATTTAAAGGCATTTTTGAATATTTAGGGCTCGGATTAGGAGAGAGGATAAAGAGAGGAAAATATTGGTGTTCGATTTATGGGGTTTGGACGATGGTCGGCCGGTGGTGGCGATATTTGGCCGGCGGAGCCACTGTGGGGAAGGTGGCGGTGGCAGTAGTGGGGAGAGGGAGTGAGGAGATAGGAGAGAAAGAAGGGGAAAGAGGAAAATGGGGACAAGAACCAATGAATCGTGGTAGACGCAAAGGCCGAGCATTTAGCTTGAGCGGTTCTCAGAATCGCATTTATGCGTTGGCAAGACGACAGGATCAGGAGTCATCACCTGATATTGTTACAGGTATATTATCAGTCTTCTCATATGATGTATATGCACTGATTAACCCAGGTTCCACCTTATCATATGTTACTCCGTTGGTTGCTAGTAAGTTTGGAATAAAACCTGAATTGGTTAAACCTTTTGAGGTGTCTACACCCATTGAGGACTCAGTAATAGATAAGCGAGTAAATAGAGGTTGTATAATAGTAGCTCATAGTCGATTTACCGTAGCGGACCTAATCGAGTTAGATATGGTAGAATTTGATGTTATAATGGGTATGGATTGGTTGGCTTCATGCCATGCCAATGTTGATTGTAGATCGAAGATAGTCCGATTTCAATTTCCAGGGGAGCCTATTTTGAAATGGAAAGGTAATACGACATCACCGAGAGGTAAATTTATTTCCTATCTCAAGGCAAGGAAGATGATCGGAAAGGGCTATATTTATCACTTAGTTCGTATTCAGGATGTGGAAGTAAAGTGACCAACCATTCAGTCCATCCCTGTGGTTAATGAGTTTCCCGATGTTTTTCCCAATGAGCTTTCGGGTCTTCCGCCAGAGCGAGAAATTGAGTTTGCTATTGACCTACTACCAGATACTCATCCAATATCTATTCCTCCCTATAGAATGGCCCCCGCAGAGCTGAAAGAGTTGAAGGAACAATTAAAGGACTTACTTGAGAAAGGCTTTATCAGACCTAGTACATCACTGTGAGGATCACCTATGTTATTTGTAAGGAAGAAAGATAGTTCCTTTGGGACCCTATCCGAACACACCAACAAGTCTCAAAACATATTATGAACCTACTCGAGATCTCAAATCGCGCATCGATTCGGACTTATGAGTTTATGAAATTTTCAATTCTATAACTCGCGCCGAAACATGCCAAATCAATTCGGAATGAACTCAAATTTTGCATGCAAGTCATAAATGACATAATGGAGCTGTTACAATTTTCAGAATTAAATTTCGACCCCGATATCAATAAAGTCAACTCCCGGTCAAACTTTTCAAAAATCTTCTATTTTCCAACTTTCGCTAAAATGCGCTGAATTATCCTACGGACTTCCAAATCCAAATCCGAACATGCGCCTGAGTCCGAAATCACCAAACGAAGCTATTTGAATCATCAAAATTCTATTTCGGGGTCATTTGCTCAATAGTCAAATCTCCGGTCAAACTTTAGAAAAGCTAATGGAAAACGTGCTTACGTACCTCAGAATAACTTCAAATTTGGTACATAAGTCATAAATATTGTTACGAAGATGATCAAACTCTCGGAATCTAAATCGGGACCCGGTATCAACTAAATCCCAATTATGACCAAATTTAGGAATTCTTAAACTTTTAAATTTCTAGTTTCCGTTAAATGCCGATAATTTGAGCTAGGGACTTTCAAATTCGATTCCGGGCATACGCCCAAGTCCCAAATTATGATACGGACCTACTGGAACTGTCAAAATACTGATCCGGCTTCGTTGGTTCAAAACGTTGACCGGCGTCAACTCAATTGAGTTTTAAAGCTCTATTTCACATTTTAATCAATTTTTCATATAAAAAATTTTCGAAAAAATTTACGGACTACGCACGCAAGTCGAGGAATGCTGAATAGTGCTTTTCGAGGTCTCAGAACACAGAAATGAATATTTCAAATTAAAGATGACATATTGGGTCATCACATTCTCCACCTCTAAAATAAATGTTCGACCTCGAACGGAGTTCGAAAAATAGCTGAGCTGGTGAAAAGGTGGGGATATCTACTCCGCATGTCCGGATCGGACTCTCAGGTAGATGCCTCAATTGGCCGACCTTTCCATTACACCCGAAAGGAGGGATAATTTTTAGACCTCATCTGTCGGACCTGTCGGGCTAGGATAGCTACTGGCTCCTCCTCCTAAGTCAAATCTTTGTCCAATTGGACTGAGCTGAAATCCAACACATGGGACGGATCACCATGATATTTTTGGAGCATAGATACATAGAACACCTAATGAACTACTAATAAACTAGGTGGTAGTGCAAGCTTGTAGGCTACTTCACCCACCCTTTCAAGAATTTCAAAGGGTCCGATATACCTAGGGCTTAACTTGCCCTTCTTTCCGAATCTCATTACACCTTTCATAGGTGAAACTCAGAGCAATACTCTTTCTCCAGTCAAGAATGCAACATCATGAACCTTACGGTCGACATAACTCTTTTGCCTATACTGAGTTGTGCGAAGTTGATCCTGGATAACCTTGTCCTTATCCAAGGCATCCTATACCAAATCAGTACCCAACAACTGAGCCTCTCCCGATTCAATCCAGCCAACTGGCAAGCGGCATCGCCTCCCGTATAATGCTTCATACGGAGCCATCTAGATGCTCGACTGGTAGCTGTTATTATAGGCAAACTCTGCAAGTGGCAAGAATTGATCCGAAGAACCTCCAAAATCTATAATACAAGCGCAAAACATATCTTCCAATATCTGAATAGTGCACTCTGATTGTCCGTCTGTCTGTGGATGAAATGTTGTACTCAACTCAACCCGCGTGCCTAACTCAGGTTGTACAGTCCTCCAGATGTGCTAGGTGAACTGCGTTCCTCGATCTAAAATAATAGACACGGGCACACCGTAAAGGCGGACAATCTCACGAATGTAAATTTCAGCTAACCGCTCTGAAGAATAGGTAATTGCCACTGGAATGAAATGTGCTGACTTGATCAACCTGTCCACAATGACCCATACTGAGTCGAACTTCTTCTGAGTCCGTGGGAGTCCAACAACAAAATCCATAGTGATACGCTCCCACTTCCACTCAGGAATTTTTAACTTATGAACCAAACCACCAGGTCTCTGATGCTCGTACTTAACTTGCTGACAATTCAAACACCAAGCTACATATGCAACTATATCCTTTTTCATTCTTCTCCACCAATAATGTTGCTGCAAATCTTGATACAATTTGGCGGCACCCGGATGAATAGAATATCGGGAACTGTGGCCGTCTTCAAGAATTAATTCACGAAGCCCATCCATATTAGGAACACAAATACGACCCTGCATCCGCAGAACTCCATCATCTCCCACAACAACCTTGGCACCACCGTGCCGCACCGTGTCCTTAAGGACAAGCAAATGAGGATCATCATATTGTCGCTCTTTGATACGCTCATATAAAGAAGACCGAGCGATGGTGCAAGCTAGAACCTGACTGGGCTCCGAAACATTAACCTCACAAACTTATTGGCCAAAGTTTGAACATATGCAGCTAGCGGCCTCTTACCAACTGGAATATATGCAAGGCTGCCCATACTCACAGCCTTTCTACTCAAAGCATCGGCCACCATATTGGCCTTTCCAAGGTGATACAAAATGGTGATATCATAATCTTTCAACAACTCCAACCATTTTCTCTGCCTCAAATTGAGATCTTTTTGTTTGAATAGATACTGTAGACTACGATGATCTATGAATACTTCACATGAGACGCCGTAAAGTTAGTGCCTCTAAATCTTTAGCGCATGAAAAATGGCTGCCAATTCTAAGTCATGAACAGGATAATTCTTCTCGTGAACTTTCAACTGCCGCGACGCATATACAATAACCCTTCCATCTTGCATCAATACTGCACCGAGTCCAATACAAGGTACATCATAATACACTATATTTGATCCTGAACCTGTGGGCAACACCAACACTGGCGCCGTAGTCAAAGTAGTCTTGAGCTTCTGAAAGCTCAACTCACACTCGTCTGACCATCTGAATGGGACACCTTTCTGGGTCAATCTGGTCAATAGGCTTTCTATAGATGAAAACCCTTCCACGAACTAACGATAATAATTTGCCAGACCTAGAAAACTCCGAATCTCTGTAGATGAAGTAGGTCTGGGCCAGTTCTGAACTACCTCAATCTTCTTAGGGTGCATTTTTATGCCTTATGGCGATACAACATTCTCCAAAAAGGCAACTGAGTCTAACCAAAACTCGCATTTTGAAAATTTGGCATATAATTGATTATCCCTCAAAGTCTGGAGCACAATCCAAAGATGTTGTTCATTCACCTCTCGACTGCTGGAGTAAATCAAGATGTCATCAATGAATACAACCACAAAATGCTGCTGGGGCATTTGTCAGCCTAAATGACATCACTAGAAACTCATAATGCCCATACCGAGTCTGAAAAGCTATCTTAGGGACATCAGATGCCCTAATCTTCAACTGATGATAGCCAGACCTCAAGTCAATCTTCAAAAATACCTTGGCACCCTGAAGCTGATCGAATAAGTAATCAATTCTTGGGAACAGATACTTGTTCTTGATAGTAGCGTTGTTCAACTGCCGATAATCTATACACATCCGCATTGAACCATCTTTCTTCTTCAAAACCAACACTAGTGCACCCCAGGGCGAGACACTAGGTCTAATGAATCTCTGATCAAGCAAGTCTTGTAATTGCTCCTTTAATTCTTTCAACTTCGGCGGGGGGTATGGTGGAATACAAATGGGCTGAGTGCCCGGAGCTAAATCAATACAGAAGTCAATATCTCTGTCGGGTGGCATCCACGGAAAATCTGCAGGAAATACTTCTGGAAATTCATGAACAACTGGTACTGTGTCCATAGAAGGAACATCCGCACTGGGATCGCAAATATAAGCCAAATAGGCTAGATACCCCTTCTCGACCATACGATGAGCCTTCATATAAGAAATAACCCTACTAGTAGAATGCCCAGGAGTTCCTTTCCACTCTAATCGAGGTAAACTGGTAGGGTTAAGGTCACCGTCTTAGCATGAAAATCTAATATGACATCATAAGGTAACAGCCAATCCATACCTAGTATGACGTTAAAATCTACCATGTCAAAAAGTAGAAGATCCACACTAGTCTCAAGACTCGCAATAGTAATAACGCACTAGCTATAGACATGATCTACCACAACAGAATCTCCCACCAGCGTGGACACATATACAGACGCACTCAGAGAATCATGAGGCACAACCATATATGAAGCAAAGTAGAAAGACACATAAGAGTAAGTAGATCCTGGATCAAATAGAACTGAGGCATCTCTATGGAAAACTGGAACAATACCTGTGATCACAACGTCGGATGACTCGGCCTCAGGCCTAGTTGGGAAAACATAGAATTGGGGCTGGTTCCCACCAGTCTGAACTACATCTCTGGGATAGGCCATAGCTCGCTGGCCTCCACCTCTAACAGTCTAATCTCTACCTCTAGCAGTCTGACCCCTGCCCCTAGCTGGTCGGGCGGGCGGTGGAGAAACCGGTGATGGTATGATGGCACGAGAATTCTACTGAGATCTGTTGCTCAACAACCTAGGGAAATGCCTCTTGATATGACCAATGTTCCCACACTCATAATACCCATCCTGCTGTCATGGCTGCTGAAGCTGAAGCTGACCCGAATGGGTTGGATAGCTGCCATAGTGACTCTGAAGTGGTGGTGCACTAATAGGAGCTGAATGTCACTGAATGCTGGCTGTCCAGGGTAAGGAACATAAGGATCTTGACTCCTACCATAAGTACTCATGCCTCCAAATGAGGCGCCTCTGAAATTACCGGAATGACGGGGCCTCTTATCTGACACCGGCCCTCTCTCCTATGAAAGAACCATCTCGATCCACCTGGCAATGTTAGCAGCCATCTGAAAAGAAATCTCACTCCCGGCCTCCTTGGCCATCTATAGCTTGACAGGTTTAACGAGTCCATCAATGAACCTCCTCACCATCTCTCTCTCTCGGTAGGAAGCATAATAAGAGCATGCCGAGCTAGGTCCACAAAACGGGTCTCATACTGAGTTACTGACATACTGCCCTGCTGGAGACACTCAAACTACTTGCGGTAATTCTCCCTCAGTGTGATAGGAAGGAACTTCTCCAGAAATAGCTGCGAGAACTGCTCCCAGGTAAGTGCAGGTGAACCAATTGGTCTAGTAAATACATAATCTTTCCACCACCTCTTGGCGGAACCAATTATCTAAAACACAGCAAAATCAATCCCATTTCTTTCGACTATCCCCATGTTCTGTAATACTTCATAGCAGCGGTCAAGAAAATCATGTGGGTCCTCAGAAGGTGTACCACTGAAATGGATTGGAAATAACTTGGCAAACTTGTCCAACCTCAACAAAGCCACAGAAGACAAAGGAAGCTTATCACCGTCCTGTGCTGCAATAACTGGTTGAACTACCCCAGCTGGATAGGCTACTGGAGCCTGATACTGGGGAACTGTCTGCCCCGGAGCGGGAGTAGTGGGAGTTTGTGCTCCTCCCCCAGCCTGTGAGATGGCTGGTGCCACTGAAAATGTACCATTTTGGGCCACACCCTCCATAAGACTCACCAAACGGACTAGAGCGTCCTGAAGTACTGAAGTAGCTATGAATCCTTTCGGAACCTAAACTGGTCCAACAGGTACCTTCTAAGCTGGAACCTCTTCTTCTAAATCCACCCGAGCCTCTACAACATGTGCTGCTGCTCGAGCTCTAGATTGAGATCTGCCTCTGCCTATACCTCTGCCTCTAGCGCGATCTCGGCCTCGACCTCTGCCCCTAGTCGTAGCTGTCACTGGGGGCTCTGGCTCCTGTCCGGCTGTAGACGTAGTGCGTGCTCTTGCCATCTGCGAAAGGACAAGAATAGAAGAGTTTAATCATCAATGGTAGAATAAAATCGCACAACAGAGTAGAATAGAAGTGTAATTGTTCCTAAACTCCATACCTCTGGAAGATAAGTACAGACGTCTCCGTACCGATCCTTCAAACTCTACTAAGCTTGCTCGTGACTCGTGAGACCTATGTAACCTAGTGTTATGATACCAACTTGTCATGACCCGAAATTCCCACCTTCAGGACCGTGATGACGCCTAACATTTCACTTGCTAGGCAAGCCAATGTTAGAATAATTTTAACCATTTGTTTAACAATTTTAATTAAATTAATAATAAAGAAACTAATAACTGGAATAAAATCTGAAATAAAAGTGAGTAAACTATAATTATAGCGATGTCTAAATACCATCTCAGAATTGGTATCACAAGTGCACGAGCTACTAGAATAATACAAATAAGGGTCTGAATAAAAATAAAGCTGTCTGACAGAAATACATAGCTAAAATAAAGTAGATGGGGACTTTAGAGCTGCAAATACCGTCCAGCTATACCTCAAGTCTCCTGTGGATAGCTGAATCCGAGCAAATCTACTGTACGCCGCTGGGACCAACTCTGATATCTGCACAAGAAATGTGGAGTGTAGTATGAGTACAACCGATCCCATGTACTTAGTAAGTGCCGAGCCTAACCTGGACGAAGTAGTGACGAGGCTAGGACAGGTCACTTACATGAACCTGTATGCAATAATAATAATAACATCAATATAGGATAACATGAATAGAAATTAAACTGGTAAATCATATCAACAATCAAGCCAACTCGGCAGTCATAACCAATTATTACGTAAATCACTTTTCGTTGCGGCATGCAACCCGATTTCACAATATATTCATATTAATTTAATTCCGTTGCTGCATGCAATCCGATCCCACAATATATTCATTTTCATTTAATTCCGTTGCGGCGTGCAACCCGATCCTCAATATATCTTTTCAATCAATTCTGTTGTGGCGTGCAACCCGCTCCTCCAATATATTTATTTTCAATCAATTTTGTTGCGGCGTGCAACCAGCTCCTAAATAACATAATTTACCAATTCTTATAAAAAAAATATTATTCCAATAAATGAAACAATTAATATAAAATTGTAAGACAACAAGCATATAATAATTATTATTTATTTAGAAACAAGTGATGACAAGTAGCAATTAATTGTGGAAATTAAGGAGAAAATAGGCAATTTAATATTTGGTATACTAAATGTCAAGTAACAATAAGTCACATAAATCAAATAAGCATGGATTCAAGGCATAATATTGAGCAAGAAATATGAGAGAAATAATTAATATAATAATTAATTCATGATTCAAAATAATTTATGATTTTCAGATAAATGTGCAAACAATCAATTTGACAACGTATAGGCACTGGTCACCTCGCCTATACGTCGTTACACATGAAATTCACGTAACAATAATTCAAGGGTTCTATTCCCTCAAGTCAAGGTTAACCACAACACTTACCTCGCTTCGCAACCAAATTCAAGATTCCAATAAACCTTTGCCTCGCAAATTGATGCCCGAAAGCTTCAAATGTAGTCACGGTAATTCAATATTCGCAACACGAATCGTAGGAATTAATTCCATATGAAATTACTAATTTTTTGGATTAAAATCCGAAATATATTCAAAACCCTACAGTGGGACCAACGTCTCAAATCCCAAAAAAACACACTAAATTTGAACATCCGTTCGGATACGAGTTCAACCATACAAAAATTATCGAATTCTAACATCGGATTGACTTTCAAATCTTAAATTTTCATTATTGGAAGATTTTATAAAAATCTTAATTTTCTTCCATAAATTCACGGATTCATGATATAAATGAGTATGGAATCATGAAATATAACTAATTTCGGATAAAAAATACTTACCCAACTCAAACTCGTGAAAAATGCCTCTTAAATCGTCTAAAACAGAGATTTAAAACTCTAAAAATGAACAAAAATGTCGGACTCCGGACATATACATTCTGTCCAGGCAAGTCGCATATGTGAGATGCGACTTGTATCAAAATTGTCAAGCCAAAAGTTACGGTACCAGCCTTTAGTCAATCGATTATAACTTTCTGTACAAATGTCCAAATAATGAATGGTTTATCTTTCTCGAAACTAGAATCAAAGGGCTATAACTTTCATATTTTGATAATTACTAGATTCCTTATATATTACGAGATGTAAGCTTCCAAAATTAGCCTTCTGCATCAGAAATTTCTGGAGATGCACAATGCCAGGCAAACAAAAACTGCATTACAAGCCTTCAGTCAATCAATCATAACTTTATGTACAAATGTCCAAATGATTAATGGTTTATCATTCTGAAAACTAGAATCAAAGGGATACAACTTTCTTGTTTTGATAAGTTCCAGATTCCTTATAGATTACGATATATAAGATTCCAAATTTAGCTCTACGCATCAGACATTTCGCACACTGCTGTTAAAAACCAGCAGTTAAAAATGACCTAAAAATAGTCTGAAACCACTCCGAAGCTCACCCGAGCCCCTCGGGACCCCGTCCGAACACATCAACAAGTCTCAAAATATATTATGGACCTACTCGAGTTCTCAAATTACATATAGTAACGGCAAATTTACAAGTCGCGCGTCGATTCAGACTTATGAGTTTATGAAATTTTTAATTCTATAACTCGCGCCGAAACATGCCAAATCAATTTGAAATGAACTCAAATTTTGCATGCAAGTCATAAATGACATAATGGAGCTGTTACAATTTTCAGAATCAAATTCTGACCTCGATACCAATAAACTCAACTCCCGGTCAAACTTTCCAAAAATCTTCTATTTTCCAACTTTCGCCAAAATGCGCCGAATTGTCCTATGGACTTCCAAATCCAAATTCGAACATGCACCTAGGTCCGAAATCACCATACAAAACTATTGGAATCATCAAAATTCTATTCCGAGGTCGTTTGCTCAAAAGTCAAGTCTCCGGTCACACTTTAGAAATTCAAGCTTTATAAAATCAAACATTTTATTTTTTTAAAAACTAATTGAAAATGTGCCTACGTACCTCGGAATAACTTCAAATTTTGTACCTAAGTCATAAATATTGTTGGGAAGATGGTCGAACTCTCAGAATCTAAATTGAAACCCGGTATCAACAAAAATCCATTATGACCAAATTTAGGAATTCATAAACCTTTAAATTTTTAGTTTCCGCTGAATGCCGATAATTTGAGCAAGGGACCTTTGAATTTGATTACGGGCATACGCCCAAGTCCCAAATCACGAAACAGAACTATCGGAACTGCCAAAATATTGATCCGGGTCCGTTGGCTAAAAACATTGACCAAAGTCAACTCAGTTGAGTTTTAAAGCTCTATTTCACATTTTAATCTATTTTTCATATAAAAACTTTCCGAAAAAATTTACGGACTGCGCACGCAAGTCGAGGAATGCTGAATAGTGCTTTTCGAGGTCTAAAAACACAAAAATAAATATTTAAAATTAAAGATGACATATTGGGTCATTACAATAAGTTTGACCAAGAGTTGACTTTGATAACATCATATTCGAACTGTTGTTCCAGAACTTAGATTAGGTTCGCTTTGTCATTTTGAACTTGAGTACAAAGTTTGTTTGTAATCCAGACTGGTTGTGTTTTGATCTTTGATACGTTGATGTGATATTATCGTATGTATTTGGAAGCTTTGGATAAGGCTGGATAGTATTTATGGACTTTTTGGTGTGATTGGACGAGGTCCCGGGTGGCTCGTTCGAGTTTCAGACTATCTAGGGCATGTTTGGAGTTGGCTGATTTTTGCTGGTGTCTAGTGTTCATCCCGTTCGCAAGAGGAGAGTCTTGTTTGTGAAGAAGTAGTTGGTGCTAGGAAGAAATGTGATCTTTGCGTTCGCACCTCGTAGGTCGCGCTCACGAAGGTTGGTGGAATTGCTCTTTGCGTTCGCGCTAAGAGGGTCGCATTCGTGATTGAGGGCTGGAGGATTTGTCTTCGTGTTCGCGAAGTCCTGGATGTGAACGTGTAGTGGGGGCAGGCTTGTGCATCTCATTCGCGAAGGAAGTTCTGCAAACGTGAAGGGTTATTTTCTAGGCAGAAGCATTTGTGCTTCATGAATGCGAGGCACGTGCTGTATTGGCGAAGGGTACCACTAGGCAAAATATTTAATTGTGACTTTAGCCTATTCTCTCATATTTTGAACCCTAGACTTGGAGAGGGGAAATTTTGCTTGAAGATTTTCATTCAAGACTTTGGGGTAAATGATTTCTATTCATTTTTGGTATTATCTCAAGAATCTACATGGGTTATTAACACCCAAAATATGAAAATTTGAGGAAAATTTGTGGGGTTTTCCTACAACTTAAGAGAGTAAAAATTGAGATTTTGAGCTATTTGAACTCATGGGGTAATGGGTAGTCGGGATCTATCCCTTCACTCGGAATTTGACCATATGGGCTCGGGTTGACTTTTGTTGACTTTTTTGGAATTGAATAAATATTAAAGATTTATTGTTTGAAATTGATTCCATAGCTTTATTTGACGTTATTGAGTTGTTTTTGGCTAGATTTGAGCCGGTTGGAGGTGATTTCTATGGGAAAGGAGTTCTTGGAGTATTAATTTAGCTTGTTTGAGGTAAGTATCTTGTCTAATCTTGTTGTGAGGGAATACCCCTTAGGATGTGACCTTATTGGGCTAATTAGTATGTTTGAAAAGCGACGTATATGCGAGGTGACAAGTATATATGCGGGTTCTATGTGTAATGTTTGATCAAATTTGACTTTAGGCTTCTAGTATGCCTTATTTGGATTGTGTACTCCCTATGACTCCTATTTTGATAATTTTGTGACTACGTGAAATCTTGAATCATGTTAGAAACCATGTATAGACTTGATATCTTGTTTGAGCATGATACTTCTTATTGCGTGGAGCACCAGCCTAATCGGAAATGTAATTGTAAATTTTGCATATGCATTCACCTTAGCATGCTATATTTTCTCATTCTATGAGTACGTGACTTGATATCTGTTGTGCGTTTACAGGTATCCTTCTATATGTTTTCTATGACATGGGATGATTTGGGAGCATGTGGCTTATCCGAGCGAATATTATAATCATGGCACGTGAATTGTCCGTGCAGCGTGTGAATAAGGATTCATCTCCCTAGGATCGTCCTCTCATGTTTCTCCTTGATGACGTACACGCGGATTGTGGAATCTGATAAGTATTTGGACTTTGTGCATCTTCTTTATATGCATGTTCTTTGGATGTATACATGCTTTTACTGTGTATCTCTTCTATATGCTTGCCTCGGAATGTATACATACGTTTTATGCATATTTTCTTTGTATGACGACTTAGTTGATGAAATGACTCATGGTACATATCTCCTCTATATATCAATCTCTGTAGCTTGATTTGCTATACTTGCATATCTTCTCCATATGATGAACTGTTAGCTTGATTATGATGCTTGTGCATCTCCTCTATATGTGCGCCGTTAGTTTTAACCTATACTTTATACTTAGATTCTGGTTCTGTTACTGTGTACATAAGTAATCATGAACTATAAAGGTTTGATTAGTGATTATAATTGGCCAATCTCGCCACTATATTTTCGAGGTTAGTCATGATAATTACTAAGTAAATAGGGTTGATTGTACTCATACTACACTTTGCACTTAATTATGCAGATCCAGGTGTGGGACCTAACTGCGTGCTGAGCATGGTTGCTATTGCTATTGAGAGACGAGGTATAGTTGCATCCCGATCACAGTCCTTGACGTCTCTTTTTATTTTCATTACCGTTATTGGTTCATACAATATATTGTATTAGTATACTTGTATTTCATGTATTAGAGTCACGACTTAGTATTACCAGTTCTTGGGATTTATGTATTGATACTATTTTAACCTTTAGATTTAA
Source organism: Nicotiana tabacum (assembly GCF_000715075.1). NCBI lineage: Eukaryota > Viridiplantae > Streptophyta > Magnoliopsida > Solanales > Solanaceae > Nicotiana > Nicotiana tabacum. The sequence goes on along the minus strand of NC_134081.1, from coordinate 28,416,278 downwards.
TTTTCAGACTTGTTTATTCTATAATTTATCATTATGTTTCATTATTGTTTTTTGATTGGCTTGCCTAGCAAGTGGATTATGCACCATGAAGATCGGTGGTGGTTTTGGGTCATGACAAGTTGGTATCAGAACTCTAGCTTCATAGGTTCCTCATTTCAAAAGCAAGTTTGGTAGAGTCTTGTGGATCTGCACGGAGACGTCTGTGCTTATCTGCGAGAGGTTACCATAATGTTAGGAAAAACTTCTCTTTATTTTATTCTCTATCATGCAAATTTGTTCATTCTCTATCATGCAGATGGTGAGGACATATTCTTCTGGTACAACCGAGCAGGTGCCAGTACCCTAGGCCAAGGCCTTAAGAGGTCAGGGCCGAGGAAGAGGTAGGTTGGAGCATACGACATGGTTAGAAGCCCCGCTAAAACAACCATTATGGATCCACCAATATCTCCCACAAAGAAGCAGATTTTGGATTATATTGAGCCGGTAGGACCAGATCAGGCACCTGAGGGACCTACTACAATACCTAGTCTTCGGGAGACTTTGGATCATATCCTAAGCATGTATATGAGGTTGACTCAAGGGGGTATGATTCCAGTTACACTAGCTACCTCGCAGGCTGGGGGAGGAGCCCAGACTCCCACCGTACGTACACTAGAGAAGTTGGCTCAGGGTTATAAGACACCGGGGGTTCTGCTGGTGCAGCTAGTTGTTGTGGTGCAGCAGAGATCAAGCTATCTTTAACTACTGAGAAGCAGAAGAGGCTGGATAAATTTTAGAGAGTTCGTCCTTGTCACTTCAAAGGAGAGCCTACAAATGATGCATAGGGTTTTCTTGATTAGTGTCACTAGGTTTTGTGTAGTTTTCGCCTGGTGGACTCAAGCGGGATTGATTTCGTCACTTTCTAACTAAAAGCACTAGCCTACATACTTATGAGTTGAGCAGTACAGATGGCGCATCACCACTCATATGGCCTTAGTTCTCAGTTCTCTTCTTGGAGAAGTTTATCCCATAGACTAGCAGAGATGAGCTGCCTAGTGAGTTTGAGCATCTATGTCACGGGAGGGGGGTATGACCATGACTCAATATGAGATGAGGTTCAAAGAGCTAGCACGCCATGTTGTTCTTGATCCCTATTGAGAGGGAGATGGTTAGGAGGTTTATTAAGGGCCTCAATTTTGATATCTAGTATGCGATGGCCCGAGAGGCTAAGACTGATACTACATTTCGTTAGGTTGTGGAGATATCCAGGCACTCAGAGCATATTCACAAGCAGGAGAGATAGGAGTGGGATGCCAAGAGGATCTGTTGTTCAGGTAGTTTTGGTGGAACCTCATTTGGAGGCCAGGGATATCATAATAGATGTCGTCCTTTGAGGCATGTTCTGTTAGTCCAACAGGTTCATCGTGGTTCTTCAGTCAGCTATGGTCCATACAGTTCTCGCCCAAGCTAGTCATCTTTCATTGCATTGCCAACACATATTTCACATCGTGCTTTATCCGTTCAGGGTTCCTCGAGCTAGTATTCAGGTTCCTAAGGACAGCCACAGAGTCAGCAGCCTAGCCTGAGGAGGGGTGGCTTTGAGTGTGGAGAATTAAGTCATCTCAAAAGGGATTGTCCCAAACTTCTGAGTTAGTGTACCACAAACAGGCACCCTGTCCATGGTCCCAATGCCAGCATCTACACCACTTACACAGACATCTAGGGGTGGAACCCGGTCTGTTTGAGGCCGTCCTAGAGGGGAAGGTCAGTCAGGTGGAGGACATGCTCATTGTTATGCATTTCCCTACAGGGCAGAGGTAGTTGCTTGTGATACGGGGATTAGAGGTATCCTTTTAGTGTGTCACAGGGAGTACTCATTATTATTTGACCCTGGTTCCATTTATTCTTATGTGTCCTCATACTTTTCTCTTTATTTGGATATGCCTTGTGGTTCCCTTGATATCTTTGTTCATGTATCTACAACTGTTGGTGATTCTATTATGGTACATCGTGCGTATCATTATTGTATGGTTACCATTGGGGTTATGAGACTAGGGTTGATATTCTATTGCTTAATATAGTTGATTTTGATATGATTTTGGGTATGAATTGGTTATCTCCATATGAATTGGGTATGAACTGACAATCAATTCTTGATTGTCATGCTAAGACCGTGACGTTGGTTATGCCAGGGTTGCTGAGGTTTAAATGGAGGGGTTCACTTTCTCACACTCCTAGTAGAGTTATTTCATTTCATAAGGTTCAACTGATGGTAGATAAGGTATGTTTTGTGTATATGTCATTCGTGAGAGATGTTAGTGCTGATACACCTACTGTTGAGTCAGTTCTAGTGGTGAGGGAGATTCCAGATGTGATTCTTGCAAACCTACCAAGCATGCCACATGATATTGATTTTGGTATTAATCTAGTGTCGGACACTCGGCCTATATCTCTTGCACCGTATCGTATGGCCCCAATAGAGTTGAAGGAATTGAAGAAGAATTATTAGATAAAGGTTTCATTAGGTCGAGTGTTGCACCTTAAGGTGCACCTGTATTATTTATAAAGAAGAAGGATGGTTCTATGAGAATGTGTATCGACTATAGGCAGTTGAACAAGGTTACCGTCAAAAACACTTATCCACTACCTCGAATTGATGATATGTTTGATCAGCTTCAGGGTGCTAGGATGTTCTCGAAGATTGAATTGAGATAGGGTTATAATCAGTTAAAGATTAGGGCTTCGTACATTCCTAAGACAGCTTTCAGGACCAGGTATGTGCATTATGCATTCTTGGTAATATCTTTTGGTTTGACTAATGCCCCAACAACTTTCACACATTTTATGAACAGTGTGTTCCAACCTTATTTGGATTCCTTTCTTATTGAGTTCATTTATGACATCTTGTTATATTCCGGAAGAAGGGAGGAGCACGAGCAACATTTGAGGACTGTGCTTCAACTTCTATGAAAGAGGAAGTTTTATGCAAAGTTCTACATATGTGAGTTGAGCCACATGTTGTCTACTGATAAGATCAAGGTGGATTCAAAGAAGATTGAGGCAGTTCAGAGTTAGCCCAGACCTTCTACAGCTACAGAGAGCAAGATTTTCTTAGGCTTGACTGGTTACTATCATTGTTTTGTGGAGGGATTCTCTTCTATTACAGCTCTATTGACTAAGTTGACTCAGAAGGGCGCTTTGTTCAGATGGTCAGAGATGTGTGAGGAGAGATTTCATAAGCTCAAGACTGCTTTGACTATAGCTCTAGTTTTCTTATTTCCTTCAGGATCGGGGTTGTATACAATTTGTTTTGATGCTTCGGGGGTTGGCCTTGGGTGTGTATTGATACGGGATGGTAGGGTGATTTCCCATGCATCACGCCAGTTGAATCGCTATGACATGAACTATCTGGTACACAATTTAGAGTTAGCAGCTATTGTGCACACACTCAAGACTTAAATGCATTACTTATATGGCATGTCTTACAAGGTTTACACTGATCATCGAAGTCTTCATCATTTGTTTCAGTAGAAAATTTTGAATTTGAGGCAGTGAAGGTGGTTGGAGTTATTGAAGGATTATGACATCACCATTCTATATCATCTGGGGAAGGCTAATGTGGTAGTAGACACCTTGAGTAGAAAGGCGGAGAGTGTGAGGAGTTTGGCATTTATTCCAGTAGTGGAGAGACCTTTGGCTATGGATGTTCAGGCGTTGGCCAATAGATTTGTAAGATTGGATCCTTGCTTGTGTTGTTTCGCAGTGGTCCTTGTTTGAGCACATTAAGGCTCGCTAGTATAATGATCCCCATTTTCTTGTCCTTAAGGACATGGTGCAACGAGGTGGTGCTAAGGACGTGATTATTGGTGATGATGGTGTATTGCGACTTTAGGGTCGAGTTTGGCTCATAGTTTACGGTATTCAATACATCCAGGTGCTACGAAGATTTATCCCAACTTAAGTAGCATTATTGATGGTGAAGGATAAAGAAAGACATTGTTGGGCATGTTTATCGTGTTTGGACTGTTAATAGTTCAAGTATGAGCATTAAAAACTAGGTGGTTTAGTTCAGAATATTAATAAATTAGAGTGGAAGTGGGAGCACATAACTATGGACTTTGTGGTACGTCTACCATGTATTTTGAGGAATGTTGATGCCATTTGGGTATTGGTCGGTTGACCAAGTCGGTACGTTTTATTCCGGTTATGAATTCCTACAATTTAGAAATGTTGGCTAAAATCTACATTAGGGAGATTGTTCACTTGCATGGTGTACCCATTTTTATCTTATCGAACCATGACACTCAGTTTATATTGCACTTTTGGATAGCTGTTTTGTGTGGGTTGGGCACACAGGTGGAGTTGAGTACTGCATTTCACCCTTAGATGGATGGGTAGTCTGAGCGGACCGTTCATATCCTTGAGGATATGTTGAAGGCTTGCAATATTATTTTCAGAGGCCGGTGGGATCAATTTCTACCATTAGTGGAGTTTTCATACAATAACAGCTACCCGTCTAGTATGGAGATGGCTCCGTATGAGGCCTTAATTTGGTCAGTACATGTTTGATTGGTGAGTATCATTGGCCACTCTCGCCATTACTTCTCCAGGGTTATTCATGATACTTACTGAGTACATGGGGTCGGTTGTACTCATAATACACTCTGCATTTCACCCTCAGATGGATGGGTAGTCTGAGCGGACCGTTCATATCCTTGAGGATATGTTGAAGGCTTGCAATATTGTTTTCAGAGGCCGGTGGGATCAATTTCTACCATTAGTGGAGTTTTCATACAATAACAGCTACCCGTCTAGTATAGAGATGGCTCTGTATGAGGCCTTAATTTGGTCAGTACATGTTTGATTGGTGAGTATCATTGGCCACTCTCGCCATTACTTCTCCGAGGTTAGTCATGATACTTACTGAGTATATGGGGTCGGTTGTACTCATACTACACTCTGCACTTAATTGTGTAGATCCAGGTGTGGGACCCACGAGAGTGCTGAGCATGATTGTTGTTGAGAGACGAGGTAGAACTACATCCCGATCGCAGTCCTTAACGTCTCTTTCTATTTTCATTAATGTTATTGGTTCAGATTTGTGGTCATGTATTAGAGCTCACGACCTCAGTATTACAATTTTTGAAAATTTATGTATTGATGTTGTCACGACCCAAATCCTACCTGATTGCACCTAATCTTTATGACTAGGCAAGCCAATCACTTAACAACATATAATTCAATAAAACATTTTATAATAAAATATAATTTAATATAACAATGGAAGTAATGACTACATAAGCCAAAAATAGCCAAAACGCAGTACAACCTTTCAGAACTAGGTAGTACACAGTCATGAGCTCTAAACGTGTACATAAGAAGTCTCAAAATACACTACTGTTTGAATATGAAAAAAACAGTATCGATATAGGAATGAGACTCCAATGGAATGCGACGGTCATGCAGCTCTATCTTGAATCCTCTGACCAAAGTATGCTCTCACTTCCTAGATCCATTGTCTCCAATACCTGAATCAGCAAACAAATTGCAGAAGTATGGTATGAGTACTCTACAATCGGTTCCATGTAAGTATCAAGGCTAACCTCGGTGAAATTGTGATGAGGTTCATGTCTTATAATATTCACTAGTCAAATAACATGTGCTATCAATAACTAGAAACATGATATATAACCGAAACAAATATCAACAATCTCTTTAGAACATGTGATAACAACTCAACGCAAGTAAAGGTTCAGTTTTGAAAACAAGTCATCAAATAAAACACAACTATATTATACCTCGTACCCACATTTTTTTCACAATAACAATATTCACCCTTATCACTCCGCACCTGGACACAATAGCAATATCCACCCTTATCGCTCCGTATAATAGCCACATGTAATAATAGCCACCCACCCTTATCGCTCCGCACCTAACACAATAGTAATATCCACCCTTGTCATTCCGCACCCAATACAATATCAATATCTGCCCTTATCGCTCCACGCCAAACACAATAACAATATCAATCACCAAAGCACGTCAAAACCTCATGCCAATACACAAACAATCCGTCCAACATGTCTACATATACCATAATTGCAATAATGCAATAAGCCAAATAATTATCAATGAATTACACTCATAATGTATCAACAAAGTGTAGAAGGACATGGAAATAAATAAATGTCGATGAGGGTTAAACATATAAAGCATGACTTCAACCAAATCAATTTAGCAATTCTATAAATGTCCAACTTGGCCAATTTAGGAAATAAAAATCCTAAAACATGATCTCTAGAAGGACAAGTTCGCATAGTAATACAATGAATTATATATGTATCAAGAGAGTACACAATCAAATCATGGCATACCTGAGACCCAAAGTCTAATCCGGTCATTTTTCATACATAGCTAGTGCATATGCCTTCGTCACCTCACCACATCATAATTAGACAAATACGGTATACGTCTAAGGATTATTACTTCACACAAAATTAGTTAAGATACTTACCTCAAGCAAGCCAAATCAATACTTTAAAAAGACCTTGCTTCTTGAATCGGCCACTGAACGGGTCAAATCTAGCAAAAAATAACTCAATAACATCAAATACGAATATAGAAATCAACGCCAAGTAATAAAGCTCAAATCTTTATCAAATATCAAAACGTCAACCAAAAGGTTAATAGGGGCCTTCCTTCTGGTACCCGATAAAAGTCACAAATTTTGATCACTCATTCAAACAAGAGTCCAAATATGCAAGCTCCTCCAAATCCAACATTAAATCAGGGTTCAAATCCTAAATAATTACTCTCCAAAATTTACTCACAAAAATTCTATTTCCTCCCTAAGATTTCATCAACAAAAAGCCAATATTAAAGATGGAATCATGAAATAAAATCAAATCCAAGTCAAGAATACTTACCCTAATCAAGTGGTGAAAATCTCCTCAACAATCGCCCCAATCTAAACTTCTAATCTCAAAATATGATAAAATAAGCTAAACTCTCGATTAAAATACCCTGCCCTAGGAACAAAGCTGGGCATTACATCGCATCTGCGATCAATCTTTTATGAGCCCAGGCTCTCATCTGCGAAAGTCACTAACTCCCCGATGCTCCGCGTCTAGGAAGCAATTCTCGCTTCTGCAGAGACGCTCATGCAGAAAATTATCCGCTCTTGTGCTCACTTCTCCGCATATGCAAACTCCCAGCTCCCCAGCTAACTGTGCTTTTGCAACCTCACATCCCCTTTTGCGGACTCACACTTGCAAACACCAGACCTGACATGCCAACATTGTGAAAAGTAACATGTACATAGGGGGGACGAGCGTATACACGGGTACTATTTGTGGCTTATGACCGGATTAGGTCTTAGGCTATTAATATTCCTTAAGTTGAGGATGTATTTTATGTGAAACATGCTTAATCACTTTGTGACTACATGAACATGATCTTTTCAATAGACTTAGCAGCAGTTATGCTTTATATGTTGAACATCGATCCGCATTTTTGTTGTTGTCATGTTCTTGTGCACCTGAGTGATAAATTGTGAGCCTATGTTTTGCTAAAATATGACATTATTATTTTGTGATTATTGTGACATATGTGGATATGTTGAGCGGATTATTTGGGAGTTAGCAAGAGGTTTTTTCCGTGCAATTGTTTTTGTGATTTGTGTCAGGGCGGAGCCATACGGTTGGATATTGTGATTTGTGTCAAGGCTGAGAGTCTATAGTTGAATATTGTGATTTGTGTCTGTGCAGAGCGATACTGTTCGATATTGTGATTTGTGTAATGGCGGAGTGATATAGTTGGATATTGTGATTGTGTCAATGCAGAGCGAAAAGGGAGGATATTGTTATTGTGACAGAAATGTGGGTACGAGGTTCCATATGTTTGTGTTCTATTTGATGACTTGTTGTTGAAGCGGAACATTTACTTGCATTGAGTAGTTATCACTTGTTCTAAAGATATTATTGTTACTATTTTCTATTATACACTATTGCCAGTCTTTGAGATATTGCATAGGTTATTTGGTTAGTAAGTATCACATACATGACTTGCACTTCGTCACTACTTCACCGAGGTTAGTCTTGATACTTACTGGGTACCGACTGTGGTGTACTCATACTCCACTTCTGTATATTTTTGTATAGATCTAGGTGTTTGTCTCGACCCAAAATCCATCTAGTCATGATATCACCAAACCGCACCAACTAGGTAAACCAAATAACAGTCAACACAACTCAAATGAGAATAATATGAGTAAATGGGTAAAATAACTAAACTTCTAAATAAGATCCCAAAGATTGGTAGTACAAGTCATAAGTCACTAAGACTTTGATTTACATAGCTGGTATGAAATAAATACAATATATGTTTTAAATATGCATAAACATAATTCAAATCTAAAGCTACAAAGAACAAGTGGTATCATATCCGGAATGCCGGTACGTCTTCAGTGCCAGATCCCATCATCCACAACATCTCAGCTCTATGGTCTGCACGCAACGTGTAGAAATGTAGTATGAGTACAACCGACCCCATGTACTTAATATGTATCATAACTAACCTTGGCAAGGTAATAGAAGCAAGAATTATAAATGATACTCGTTATCACATGTACAGTTAATAATTTCCAACAAGTACAAAACAGAAAATACGATCACATAATGAAATCGCAGATAAAAACCAAATTGATGCTCTTAGTTTTCTCAACGTATCCTGCTCAGTCAACAATCCAGCATATAAGGAAGATATGCAAATAAATCAGATAACAACCAAGGAAATTGCAAGTAAAGATGAAATGCAATAATCAATTATCCATTCATTGCGGCGCGCAACCCGATCCAAATATAATTCACATAATAGTTCTCAGGCCCACATCAAATTCTTAGTAACCGAACCAAACCAATGACCAACTCTCTGAGAGCTAGCATCAACCAAAAACCCATCAGTTTCTCATAATCCGCGTGTACACCATCAAGAGAGAAACATGAGAGGGTAACCCTAAGGGGATGGATCTATACCCACATGTTGCACGGACAACTCACGTGCTAATAATATCAACCGCATGTACAACTCACGTGCTCCACAGAAAACTCACGTGCCAATAATATCAATCTCTAGATCTGCATGGACAACTCACGTGCCAATATCACAATCCGTCTGCCGTGGTCACATGCTCAATAACGCAATATGCCCGGTGTGATCACATGCATAACAAAATAATCCGCCAGGCATGGTCAAAGATATAACAACACAATCCACCCAGCGTGGTCATATGCATAATAACACTATCCGCCCGGCCTGATCACAATCATCCAGTCCAAATCATATCACATAGAAATAAATATACAAGAATACATGTATATGACCAATGGATATTAGTTTTCATGCTCCTGGATTGGTATAAATGACATTCCGAGGTGTATGCATATGCAAAGTGTGTTATCATAGCTCAAATCGACAATTTCATCACGGAAATAGCAATTAACAAGTTCATTTATGAGACTAGAATCTATGTAACATCAAACATGGATTAAATAGTTCACATCAGGGTTACAAATAAGAGAAACATCACAAACTAAAACTTAACAATCAATTCAAGGCATTTCATAGCCTAAGCACTACCCCGAGCATGGATAAATACCCCGGTGCTTGCACATAGGATCAAACCCCACACATATGTGCATCCATAGCACGTAGCTATCACAAATATCACAGGAAACTAGTTCCTCAATCAAGGTTAGGTAAGATACTTACCTCAAGAAAGCCAAATCAAATACCGAGCAAGCCAACCAATACTCTAGAAATGACATCATGCATGAATCGACCTACGAATGACTCAAAACTAGCCAAAAGCAACTCAAAATCACCGAATAATGCCAAAGGAAACAAATCCAAATGATAAAGGTTGAACTTTAATCAAATACAAAGTCAACCCGAGCCCGCAGCCCGGCACCCAACAAAACTCACAAATTCCGGAAACCTATTTAAATACGAGTCCAACCATACTAATTTCACTCAAAGCCGACTCTGAATCGCCATTCAAAACCCAATTATTCACATTAGGAACGTTTAGCCAAAAACTCTAAATTTCTCTTTTAGAATATTCAATCAATTGCCAAAATCAAATATACAATCATGTAATATAATCAAAACTGAGTCAAAATATTTACCCTAATCCATGTGGTGAAAATCCTCTTCAAAATCGCCCAAAACCGAGCTCCAAATCGCCAAATGTGATAAAATGAACAAACCCTCAAATTAAATACAATTTGCACATGCATTTTTGCATATGCGATCCAAGAGCCACTTCTGTGGCGTTGATTCTAAAACACAATCTCCGTTTATGAGTAAAACTCAAAAAGCCCGATCTCTCGCACCTACGGATAAACTCCAGCTTCTGCGCCATCACAGATGAGACACAAAATGCTTCTGCTCTCTTTCTCGCTTTTGCGCCCCATGCTATCGCTTCTGTGCTGCCGCAGATTCACCCCAAATCCCGCATCTGCAGAGTTTGCCCAACTCCATCCTTCTTCGCAGGTGCGACCATAAATCCGCTTCAACGACTACCGCACCTACGCAACACCAAAACCAGCAGTAACTAGCACCCACTTTTGAAGGAAAAATGGTCTGAAACACCTCCGAAACTCATCCCGAGCCCCTCGTGACCCCATCCGAACACACCAACAAGTACCAAAATGAAACACGAACCTACTCAAGGCCTCACATCACACGTAATAAGATAAAAACCATGAATCATCGATCAAGCTCAATCTCTTAAGTTCATAAACTTCAAACTTCGAACCAAACATCCGTTCCAAGCCTAACCAATTCAGAATGAACCCAAATTTTGCATACAATTTTCAAATGACATAACAAACCTATTCCAACTCCCGGATGGACAATCCGAACCCAATACCATCAAAGTCAACCCCGGTCAAATTTATGAACTTTCCAAACCTTTAAATTGCCAACTTTTACCAATTAGTGCCAAAACCTTTTAGAAACATCCAAATGCAAATTTGGGCATACGCCCAAATCCAAAATCACCATCCGGACCTAAAGGAACCGTCAAAACTCCGATCCGATGTCAATACACAAAAGTCAAACTCGGTCAACTCTTCAAACTTAAAGCCTTCTATTTGAGAATCATTCTTCCAAATCAATCCCAAACCACTCGAAAATCATAACTGACGATACACGCAAGTCATAATTCACCATATGAAGATACTCATGACCTCAAACCACCTAGCGAAATGAAAATGCTCAAAATGACCAGTCGAGACGTTTTATTCACCCCCACTTAAATATACGTTTGTCCTCGAATGTGCCAGGAGTTGTAACAAGGCCATCAAATCACTGAATCAGCTCACCATACACATACCCATGGGTGATGTCACGTCACCCCAAACCATGTAAGCCTGAAAACACAATATAACTAAGATCCTTACTTCAACATTAGTCCATACGCCTTAAAACCAAATCTCCAACATCCGCAATCCATTACAAGACTCGATTCACGCATCTAAAATCTTAGAAAGTCTGAACAAGTTGTATCAAGCCATAACCATGTCCAAAATACAATCACACGACATTCCACCCTAACTCAGATACTCATAGCAATAACTTCCGATCATATTAGGTGCCCAATAACAAACCCAGTACTATTAACAAATCTCATATCAAATAAAACCTTGTTCTAAACTTTCGTACACTGCTAATAATGAAAGAAACACGCAAAAACTCATAACCACCCATCAGATCAATAAGTCATAGAGCTCTCTCACCCGATAAGAATCATTGCCCATTTCTAAGCTGACTAATAATATTATTATTCCAAACATACCTTAATCAAGTTCGATAACACTCATTCCAAGTCCAATAACCTTATCTCATCCAATACAAGTTGCTCGACCGACATGCCACACCAATACCATCTATGGCCCCATACCGTGCAATCCGTGCACCAATCAAGCAGCAACTCGACTATACCCAATAAAGGAAAGAGAATCAAATAAGAGCATCATCCCGCAAGCTCAACATATACCACCAAAATTGCTATGAACCCATTACACAAATGAGAACCAAAACACATAAGATAAACACAAAGGATCATATCCCAGCATAGCTCTGCTACGATTCGTGACCCAATCCAAACACCGGTCCACATGAAGTACCTCGAGCCATGATGCTTATAATCAACCACCATATGCATATTAACAACAATATGCAATGTGCATGATCATAACCATGGAGAAACGGATAACACAATATACCACAAATAGGAAAACCATAACCAAGGAGAAATCAACCATTCGACACGCCAAGAGCCATTTTGCTCAAATTCCGACACAAGGACCAAATAAAACCACATCATGTCTGTAAATAATCAACAGTCTCACAACCCATCATAACATAGAAGAGCAACACCCCGAATATATCAAGCACGAATAAGTATCAACTCTAACTGATGACAAACCCTTCAATAATAGATGTGCAGAGTAAACAATTCTGACCCGATGTAGAATACATACCCTCAATAGGCCTTCCTATGGCCTCCAAATCCATTCGTATCCTCCAAAAATATGTAGATAACCCCGAGAAGTCCACAATAACCCATCCACAATATATACACTCAGCCGTCAACCTCTTAACATACCTTCACTGTCCGCAACCAAGGAACACTCTTCCTCTGAGAACCCTTCTAGTCTTCAAATCCCTAGAATACACGAATCTCCATGTCTGATCCTAACTTCGACACTCATAAGACTAACACGTCCCTCATACACAATCATGTCATGAAAGATACTTCCATAACTATTTCGTGCCACACATCCAAAATCTGAATATCATTAGTCGATCAACCAGTAGATTACAGTAATACCAGTTAAGCATCTGTAAGTCAAAATATAGTGCGCCTTTCTGAAATACACGCTCTTCTCAGGTGATATCAAAATAGTGCCATCATTCTTCTAAACATCTAAAACCGTCCATGGCTGTCTATAACTCATGACCTTCTCTTCTAACGGAATGACAACCTCGTACTTGCAATCCGCAATCACACGCGCGACACTGCATTTATCATGCCATTATATGATAAGTACGAGAATATCATTAATAACTCTGAAGCACAAGCATGATACATACTCCATCAGTAGGAAACCTACCACTAAACCCCATCCGTGAGAATATCACAACGCAACATACCCCTCATACCTATGGAAAATATCTATCTCAAGCCGAGGTCAACACCATCGAGAACTCTTCGAAACCCATATGCACATAATCAGTATCCCGGTGTCACGCCCCGAACCTGGGGGGCGAGACCGGCACCCGGTGCTTCACCTATCCTTGAGTACCAACTTGCGACTAAGGGACTCTAAACATATAATGTCATACTTTGGCCATGGGCCACATTGCAAGACAATTGCGAATGCTGACTAAACATCAATATAAAGTTGGGCCGACAAGGCCGTCATAACTACTACAGCTGGCAAACCAACAAAATATACATAAAAGGCCTACAAGCCCAACATACTGCACTAACTGACAGGATATGTCTACAAGCCTATATTGATGGATATACTATGATCGGAACAGGGCCCCGACCTACTCATAACATATATACATATATACACAAGATGTACATAAATCTCTAGACCCGGCAACTCCGAATAGCATGGAGTTTATCGATCAAGCTGAACTCGGGCAACACATAATGAGGAGGTCTACCCGTCTGTCTGTCCGAACCTGCACGCATGAAATGCAGCATCCCCAAAAAAGGGACGTTAGTACGAAATAATGTACCCAATATTTAAGGCAATATACTGAAAGATGAAACTGAACTGATAATATAATAACTAAAAGTAACTGGGAGTCAAAGATAATCTGCAGATATGCTTACCTACTACTGACTCAACTCTCTCAAGTAAAATAGCTATCCAGCTCTATAAGGCTCGATATATATACAACTGCTCTGCGGTAGTAGGCTCGCTCATAGGCGCTCGGCCATACTAGGCTCTGTATCTCGGCCAACTCGGCTCGCTCATAGGCGCTCGACCACAATAGGCTCGGTATATAACTTACCATCTGATCAGAGGTTGCCCAATAAGGGCCTGCCCATTGATTATAGCTCGATGCTAATGAAAATACCGTAATACTGTATATATAGGCTCTCTGCTCTCTTGAGAGGAAGAAGACCATACTCAATTAAATATGAAGTGCCGATAAGGAGAATACTATATTTTATGAGATTAGGATAATGTATATAAATTCGGGAGTATGAACTTCTCTTTATGCCTCGTTATCAAACACATGTAATTATGAGATCATGCCAAAATGAAGGAAAGGGTTAGCCTTAACATACCTGAGCCGACTCTCTTGACAATCCCTATAACACACGTCAATTGCGACAACACGTAACGACGGATCGAAGTAGGGGAATATCCGTACGATATTCTTGAGAAGGATTGCACCGTACTCCCTTAGAATTGCAAAATCCTGTTACTACATTTTCATACGAATTTGTTGAGCGTTCATCCGTTACTTTTATTAGTGTAGTATGAACTTGATGAAGTAATTCACATTACTATTGAAAAATCTGATCATTGTAAGTGTGACCCTTCTTTATTTGGTGATTTTAGAGAAGATTTTGTATTAGTGGGTGTGGGCCCCACTTATGGCTTAGTTGGCCAAAGACACCTCCAAGTTTTGCCACCTTTTATTTGAATTTAAGAGTCATGTTTATGTAAGGTATTTGGCTTCCACGTTAATCTCCATTAGGCTTATCCAAAATATTTTAATTAATTATTAGTCCCTTAATTAACTTGGTAATTTTCCACTTATCCAATAATTAACCAATTACCCACATAATTAAAAATTATCTCAAATTACTTAAAATACTACTCACTTTTAATATACTTTGTACACCTTACTATTATGGTCATATGATACATTGTATCGCACTAGTCCATAAATACCGGGTATTATATCTTGGACCGTATTTTATCTCAAAATGACAAACTTCGATAAAACTCATTTTTTTCGACCCGTTTACTCTATCACCTTCACGAATTTACTCATCACCTGTTTGAAATAGCATAATGCTTATAGTCTTACAATAATCTCATTCCCGAACTTACGTCGATTTATGACGAAACTTTAACATACAAAAATGCAAGATGTAACATCTCATTTTTGAGCTTCCATCAATTTACTTATGGCGTACTTTCACGTACGAAAACATGGGGTGTAACATCATTCCCCCTTTTGGAACATTCGTCCTTAAATGTTGACTGATGCACTTATCATTATCATAATTTATAGCTCTTGCGAATATTTTAATACTCTCCTTGCCATCTAGGCAATTGTTCTGTGAATAAATCCAAAGTCCAGGGTATTCCCACCTGTAGGCCTCTTTCTCATACCACGGCCTGTGATCGGAATTCTTCCAATTTCGTAACTCTTGCTACTTCGGTCATGCAGCCTGTACGACGTTTTCCTTATATGTGCGCTTATGTGACTCTCCCCTCCAGCTTTTACCCAATCTCTAGGCCTCACTTTGTAAACATATACAAAGCTTGACAAGATGTCCCTCTGGGCATCTATAGGTATACTGAAGTTCTTCGCTCGGTACTTTATCGAACTTACGAATATTGTTATATCTTATTTCATAGGCCCGATTATCTATCCGCATGACTTTACTGCATCTAAGTAGGTCATAATATACCATAACTCTTACCTCGATTTATCGTTACTAAGGTCTGCTACCAAACTCCAGCTTACGTTCGTTGTTCGTCCCATATGTATAAATCTATTTCCTTTAATGCTTCCTCATGATTGTTCATCATAAGAATGATGACCTAATCTCACCTCATACTTTGTGACTTTTGTCCATCCATTGTTGATTCACCTTAATGTTGATCTATCATCTACCATTGCTAACTTGATCTCTTATGTAACACTGCCGCTAGGGCTCACGTGATTGATCCACCTAGGGGCGATACTATACTTTCATAACTATATTTTATAGCATTCCAATATGACTCACCTTACAGAGGTATTTTAATCCCGTACAATTTATGAAATCCTCTTCAAGTCATTACTCAATCGAAGGCCCAACGTCATCCTTTATCTATCACAATCACACCCTCACTTTACTACCAGGGATGCATTCTATTTCTTCTAGATGCTAGTAATCTTAGATTCTTTTTGAGTTCAGTCAAGCTATACTGAAGTTTCTATAACTTAGAGAAACTATTAGCTCTCTTGTTTTCATGGTCTTAATCCTGAGGACTTATCCATTCCCGTCCCCTTCTCACTCGCCCTTTCTCATCCTTACTCATGTCATAAAACCTTGTCACTTTACTATACTTTAGCTTGCGACCTATACGTATCTATTTATACTATTCTCAACCTTCCTTCAACTTGTTTGCACCATAGATTTCCTTATGTTATTCTGGAACATCAATCGAGACATCACATGATCTATAATTCTTCTTTACTTTCTTGGCTAGATCTCTCGGTACCTAGAAACCATAGGTTGGAAGATATGCTACTGACGATGCCGCTATTATTCCTGGATACTGAATCCCGGCCCTTCTAGCCTTTGATTCGAAGTATGGACTATTCACAACCTTCTGCATCTGAGTATTTCATATGTTGTTCACCTTTACCTTACTACCTTAAAATCTTGCATCGTATCTTCTATTTCTTTCATGACCTCCCTTCCACATGGGTATAATTCACGTCCATGACTTGAAGCTCTATTATAATATTTGCACCTCTGGTGCATATACAATCTGGTGGAAGCTTCGTACTGACTTCTTATGAGGCTGGTACTTTTCTAACTGGCTTCATCGTAGGGCCGTTATGGAATATGGTTGTTGTACTTTATCTCTTGTACCTATGATATTATGAGTGATCCTGCAATGCTCCATAATTTTCTGGGTCAAATAATCAGACTCCTGATTTACTTGGTTGATGTAATTCTTTAGTTTCCTCTTCCTTCTGATCAACCTTTTGTAGGTTTAAGCTTCTTCCGATATGTGGCTCCTGGTATTAGTTATTACTTTAGCCTTTCATGGGCTTTATGGAATATTCATGATACAATCTTCTAACAACTCAATCCTTTATTTATGCCCTGAGCTCAATTCTTTCTTTTAACTTATATCAGAGTCTTCTATGTCTGTATAATTGTCAACATATATGTTGCATGTATAAAATTCTGAACTCTTAAGTGCGTTCATAACATACTCTGGGTCATTAATGGAATAATTCTTTCTGTTCCTTCTCGGTTTTTTTTAAAAGTAAGTAATTACTTTTTCTGGTCTTTCTGCCCCAATGTTGCGTGCATACTTAGCTTACCTTAGTGCCCACACACATTGGAATTACATAAAACTCATATGATCTTGAGTATCACTTCTGATTCTACTTCTCGTTCATTAGCCACCGTAGGTGCCATTTTCTTATGGAGTGCATACAATGTTTTTGTGAGACTGTTGTTATAAGACCATTTCCTCTTTAGGTTATTGTGCTTCGGTTGAAGCCTTCTTCCTTATTTCCTCAGCTAGTCTTTCGTTGTAGTGCTTAGGGAGACCTTCTGGCTCTTGTAAATTACAAGCTTGTTATATCGTTTACCCGACAGAATTTTTTGATGTTCGTACTCACCTATAATCATCCTTAGTTACTTACCTCCACATTCATGTTCTCGTATGATTGCTTCTGAACTGAAGTTTTGACTGTCTTCCCAGTGGGACTCTCTTTTATTCCCATAACACTCATACGGTAGCTTTAACTACCCCAACTCTTATCCGAATATTTCTCAAGGATCACGATGTCATATTTGTGAAACTGAATTCCCCATGTTAGGGTTCACTATGTTTATTTTGCACGATATATTGATTTGTCTGTATCCTCTTATCTAGCCATAACTAGGCTATTCCTGGATCAACTACTAACTACTCGTTGGCCCATTCTCATATCAATATTTCGCATAATCCTTCTTGGGTTATTTCCTTTGTCTTAACTTACGTCCCGCACTGACTCCTTATCTATCAATAACATCTCGGGCATGAACCCTTACTTTCTCTCCTTGCCATCATGTTTGAATAATGCTCTGGAGTCGTAGCATATCCGTAGGATTTAAATAAGTGCAATATCATTAATTTCTCATTTTTATCGCATTCTTCCTTTACCATTCCATAGTCACTAGAATCACTTAATTCTAACTTAATGCCACATCACTTCATATCCCCCCCTTTAGGGGAGTACTAAGATTTAGAGCCACGACGATCTACCTATAGATGTTTTACCTCTTCCTCTTTGGCATCTTTTCACATCATCGATGACCTTTTTCCTGCCTTGAGGTAATCCTTCTATACTAAGGATAACAAAATTCTTTATCCACGAGGGTGACACTTAGTGTAACTGGCACATATAGTCCTTAAGCTTAACTTTGTTTGCATTGCTTGCTTTAGGAAAGCGTCTTCCTGGATGACCTTTAAAGGTTATTTTTCTATCGTCCATTCTATTATCGCCGGAACGCAATCTCCGAACTTTTCAGGATGCCGACTATTATCAAATCACTCAGTCCCTAATTCATTCTTAGTTTATCTTGTTCACCAGTCCATACTGATTTCTATTACTCTGGGGTCTAACTTTTCCTCCTGGTAAACACGTTAGAGTCACAAACTTATTTCTCAAAATGAGGATATGACTTTATGGCCTATACTCTTTTGTTGTCTCAAGGGCTAACTCCTCTCGTCTTTTCCTTCACTTAACTATATATTCTGTAATACTGTCTTTTTGTTTTCTACCATTGTCATCCATGCATCACATCTTACTCATAATGCTTCATTAACTCTCTTCTCATTTCCTGCTAACATTTCTGTCTATCACTTTATTTTGAAAATTTTAACAGGACATTATTTTGCTTCTAGCTCCCCTTGCTCCATCTACTGGCACTTCGGGTTGCCTAACATTCTTTCTTTACTAGGGACAGGAGCCACATTAAGATAATATTTATCCCTTCCAGGATTC
Organism: Nicotiana tabacum; assembly: GCF_000715075.1. Taxonomy (NCBI): domain Eukaryota; kingdom Viridiplantae; phylum Streptophyta; class Magnoliopsida; order Solanales; family Solanaceae; genus Nicotiana; species Nicotiana tabacum. Next base: position 28,397,246 of record NC_134081.1, on the reverse strand, counting down.
CAGTGCCTATCTTTGTAATATCCTTCAGAAATGTCAACTAACACAAACAATCCATCCACCATTTTGGGTTACTCTAACCCCAACCGGATCCTGATATCCCGTCCTTTTCTTAAACTATACATGTTAGCCCCCACAGGCCATAACTGAGATGGATGTGGCCAATTATACATACCTCTGTTACTGTTGAAGGTAACTCACAATGCTTATATTTTTCTGCCTGAGTTGTAAATACCGATAATCTTCATTAACTGGGTACCTCGTACCCTTCCCATCTTGCTCCTTTTACTTATTAAAGCTTTTATCTACCTTCTGAATCTCTCGTTGCTTTTTACCATATGGGTGGATAGATATTCATGCCTTAGGGCTCCTTTTCCAGAAGCTCACATGTCTTAGTACGCACATGATCTGCTGGAGACTCTACATTTACTCATCATAAGTATGATGTAAATTCGAATTCCTCCAACTCAACTCTTCCACAGCCGCATTCAGTCCCTTACCAACTATCCTTCTGGATGTAGGTATCATTGTATTACGAATAAAATAGAATTCAGGAATGTGAATTCTTATAAGTGAGCTCTACCACATGATCTAGAACAAGAAGAAAAAGTGACAGTCCTAAATGCCGTGTAGCCTCCTACTTATAAGTGTGGTGCATGACACACCCATAAACAAGACTCTACTAGACACGGCTTGTCGACTCCCTAGGACAGAACTGCTCTAATACCACTTTTGTCATGCCCAGAACCTGGGGGGCGAGACCGGCACCCGGTGCCTCACCTATCCTTGCATACCAACTTGCGACTAAGGGACTCTGGACATATAATGTCATACTTTGGCCATGGGCCACATTGCAAGACAATTGCAAATGCTGACTAAACATCAGTATAAAGCTGGGCAGACAAGGCCGTCATAACTACTACGGCTAGAAAACCAACAAAATATATATAAAAGGCCTACAAGCCCAACATACTGCACTAACTGACAGGATATGTCTACAAGCCTCTACTGATAGATATATTGTGATCGGAACAGGGCCCCGACCTAGTCATAAAATATATACATATATATACAAGATGTACATAAAGCTCTAGACTTGGCAACTCTGAAGGGCATGGAGCATACCGATCAAGCTAAACTCGGGAAACACCTAATGAGGAGGTCTACCCGTCTGCATGTCTGAACCTGCACGCATGAAATGCAGCATCCCCAGAAAAGGGACGTCAGTACGAAATAATGTACCGAGTATGTAAGGCAATATACTAAAAGCTGAAACTGAACTGATAATATAATAACTGAAACTAACTGTTAGTCAAAGATAACCTAAAGATATGCTTACCTACTGATACTGACTCAACTCTCTCAAGTAAGTAAAATAGTTGTCCGGCCCTATAAGGCTCGGTATATATACAACTGCTCTGTCATAGTAGGCTCGCTCATAGGCGCTCGACCATATAAGGCTCAGTATCTCGGCCAACTGGACTCGCTCATAGGTGCTCAGCCATAGTAGGCTTGGTATATAACCTACCATCTGATCAGAGATTGCCCAATAGGGGCCTGCCCATCGATTATAGCTCGATGGTAATGAAACTACTGTAATACTGTATATATAGGCTCTCTGCTCTCTTGAGTATAAGAAGACAATATTCAATTAAATATGAAGTCCCGATAAGGAGAATACTGTAATTTATGAGACTAGGATAATGTATATAAATTCAGGAGTATGAACGTCTCTTTATGCCTCGTTATCAAACACATGTAATTACGAGATCATGCCAAAATGAAGGAAGGGCTTAGCCTTAACATACCTGAGCCGACTCTCTTGACAATCCCTATAACACACGTCAATTGCGACAACACGTAACGGCGGATCGAAGTAGGGAAATATCCGTACGATATTCTTGAGAAGGATTGCACCGTACTCCCTTAGAATTGCAAAATCCTGTTACTACATTTTCATACGAATTTGTTGAGCATTCATCCTTTACTTTTATTAGTGTAGTGTGAACTTGATGAAGTAATTCACATTACTATTGAAAAATCTGATCATTGTAAGTGTGACCCTTCTTTATTTGGTGATTTTAGAGAAGATTTTGTATTAGTTGGTGTGGGGCCCACTTGTGGCTTAGCTGGCCAAAGACACCTCCAAGTTTTGCCACCTTTTATTTGAATTCAAGAGTCATGTTTATGTAAGGTATTTGGCTGCCACATTAATCTCCATTAGGCTTATCCAAAATATTTTAATTAATTACCAATTCCTTAATTAACTTGGTAATTCCCCACTAATCCAATAATTTACCAATTACCCACATAATTAAGAATTATCTCAAATTACTTAAAATACTACTCACTTTTAATACACTTTGTACACCTTACTATTATGGTCATATGTTACCTTGTATCGCACTAGTCCATAAATAACGGGTATTATAGCTTGGACCGTATTTTATCTCAAAATGACAAACTTCGACGAAACTCATTTTCTTTGATCCGCTTACCCTCTCACCTTTACGAATTTACTCATCACTTGTTTGAAATAGCATAATGCTTATAACGAACTTACGTCGATTTACGACGTAAGTTTAACATACGAAAATGCGGGATGTAACATCTCATTTCTGAGCTTCCATCAATTTACTTATGTCGTGCTTTCACGTACGAAAGCATGGGGTGTAACACCCGTGTAGTTTTTTCTCTTCGTTGGGTCGCTTCTCTTGCAACCAAATCCACGTTATCATCATCTCCAGCCACAATTTCTTTGGTTGAGGATTGCCTAAAAAATGAACATACATAATTCAACTAGGAAATAGAAACCCAAACAAAGTAAGATGGGCATCGTAGCACCCAAGATCTAGTCTCCCATATATAATGACAAGGATTCCACAAAGTATAAATACACAACCAATCTAAAAGTCACCCAATCCGGCTAAGCAAAGAAGAGTAGAACATGAAACGAGTAAATATGTGTGACAAGTAAAAATAGGTATCAAGTAGAAGCATCTAATAAGTAAAATCATGTAACAAGTAGAGGCATGTAGCAGGTAAAGGCATATAGTAAGTGAAGGCATGTAACAAGTTAAGGAATCTTATAAGTAAATCACATAACAAATAAAGGTATGTAATATGTAAAGGCAAGTAACAAATAAAGGCATGAATTAGGTAAGGACATGTAGCAGTAGTAAATCAAGTAAAAGCGTAGATGTAATAATAACAGACAAGGTAGGAGCATAGATATGATAGTAACAAACCAAATAGAAAACATAGAGTAAACTTGATAAGGAACACAATTGTGAATGTAATGTACAAACAAAAAACATAGATGGGAACAAAGGTAGAGTAGATGGGAACCAAGGTAGAATGCATGTATGTAGCTAACGAATGAGTAATCATAACAAAAATCCAACTTCTTTTCTTTATGCACGGAAAAAACCAACATGCTAATCTTATTTCAAATTGCACGAAAATAATAATCGTGCCAACATCATATCAATCGCGCGTAAATACCCATTGCGCTAAGCATTGCCCTAAGGCCCCAACCCATTGCGCTAAGCATTTCCCTAAGTCCCCAACCCATTGCGCTAAGCATTGCCCTGAGGCCCCAATCATCATCATTTCTTATTACGTATAATGAAGCTCAAGTAACATGAAAATAAGAAGTATAGATGTGTGATCATGATGCTACTGTCAAGTTAAGTACGTAAACAATCTAAAAACATTGCATTAAATCCCTTAAAGATGTCATACGTTCTAACATGATTTCTACCATGGATAATTTAATCCATTTGTCATAGAATTAAATGAAGCATAGGTCAGAGGATCACCAAGTTCAACAAGGCACAAAGAAGCATATAACCCCCCTCCCTCGAGTATGGAAATCCTCGCAACTTCATATACGCTCGTCACTTCGTATATGCCTCATCCCTGCATGTAGCAAACAACATCACATATTAGGAGAATTCCCTCAACAAAGATAGGAGAGACACTTACCTCATTCTGAAATAAGATAGACAATCCAACACGGCTTTTCCTTTACAACAAGCCTCCAAACCATCTGTATCTAGTCAATTATTATTCAAAAAAGTCAAAAGACGCTTTAGAAACAACCCCCGTATGACAATCTTTGACATAATTAAAAAAGTCAACAAAAAGTCAACACAGGCCCACGTGGTTCAAATTTGAAATTAATATCAATTTTCGATTATCCATTCTTCCTTGAGCCCGAATATGTGATTTGTTTCAAAATCCGACCTCAATTTGAGGTCTAAATATCAATTTTATAAAATTCTTAAATCCTGCCTAAACCCACAATTTCTAGTATAAGAATCCAAGATTTGATAATGAAATTTCATGAAAAAGTGATGAAAATTGAATGAAAACAAGTTAAAGTTACTAGCCTACGAAGTTGGAAAGAAATTACTCTCCAAAAATCGTCTCTATAGATAGAGTTTAGGTATCAAAAATAGTGTAAAAGGAGCTAAGTCCTGAAATTCCCACATTTTATCCAATTGCGGGTATCGCAATTGTGAATTCTTATTTGCAATTGCTATGCTCACAAATGCGAACCACTTATTGTAAATGCGATCAGTATCTAAGCCTCCCAGATATCGCAAATGCGAGAAAGTGATCACAAATGCGAAGACAGGGACTACGCAAATGCGAAACAAGCTTCAAAAATGCGAAGAAGTCCCCTTTCCCTTAGAGTCGCAAATGCAGCTGAACCATCACAATTGTAGCTTCACAAATGTGAAGCTGTCCCAGCCCCCTCTTGTATTGCAAATGCAAGCATTTTCTTGCAAATGCATTGCTCGTATTTGCAAACAAAACCTCACAAATGCGAGATCTTTAGTTCGGCTATACCAGGAACATTCAACTATGCAAAATCAGTCTGTAACCTATCCGAAACTCATCTGAGCCCCTCGGGCTCCATTTCGAACATTCACATAAGTGTATTAACATCATACAAAAAGTTCTCAATTGCAAATCATCAAAAATAACATCAAAATCATGAATCGATCATTAAAACTCAAGATTTTTCAAAGTAAATTCCAAATTTCCACATAAGTCGCTGAAATGGCCTCGGGTCACCCAGGAACCCAACTAAACATGCGTACAAGTCCAAAATCATCATAGAAACCTACCAAAATCATCAAAAAAGCAATCCAGGGTTGTTTACCAAAAACATTGACTGTGGTCAACTCTAGCCATTTTCAAAGTCAAAATTACATTTTCTTTAGCAATTCACATTTTAATTTTTTGAAAATCGGCACGGATCACGGTCGCAAGTAATAAATCATCAGATAGAGTTATGAAAAATCTCAAAACATAGAAAGGGAAGCTAGTACTTAGTACGACCGATCAGGTTGTTACATCCTCCCCCGCTTAAACATACGTTTGTCCTCGAACATGCCAAGAGTCATTCCAAAGCTGTCAATTAGCTGAATGAACTTATCATACCCATACCTATGGGTGATGTCATGCCACCTCGGTTCATATAAGTGCATGAACATGACCCCGACTGAAGATTTTTCCTTCGACCTTAGCCCACAGAGCGTGGAACCAAACTCCAACGTTCAGAATCCCCTATAAGATCCGATCCTTTTATATATACAATGTATCAATCTTGACAAGTTGCATCAAGCTTTTAATATACTGCCAAGATCAAACCACACGATGTACCACATATCTCATATAACCACAGCAAAAACTTCCGACCACAATAGGAGTTCATTACCAAACCTGGTACCGGTAATATACTACATATTAAATAAACCTCATTTTGAATATTCACATCACCACCAATGATCATAGAACCATGCAGAAACTCATAAACACTCAAGAAATCAATAGGTCATGGAGTTCTCGTTCGAGAAGGACCATTGACAAATTCTGAGCTGACTAGTGACATTCTTCTCCCAAACGTGCCTTATCCAAACCCGATTGTGCAATTTCCAGGTCTAATAACCTCGTCTCACCTAGTACAAGTTGTTCGACATGAAAGTCTAACTATAGGCCACATGGAACCTCACACAATGAAGTTTGTACACCAAGCAAGCAATAACTCAGATATATCCAATAATGGAAAGAAAACAAGATAAGATGACTACCCAACAAGTGCAACTGATATAACAACAAAAGCATAATTCCATTATCTCATCCCACAAAGGGAAAACAAAACACACGAAATAAACAAAAGGAAGAGTATCCCACAAAACTCTGTTGTGGCACGCAACCCTATCCCAAACATATCAATCCACTTAAGGATACCCATCGAGCCATAATGCTCGTGCTCACTAAGCACATGTTTGTCAACGTTGAGCATGATAGAGTGCATAAATATAACTGTGGGAAGATGAATAGGCATAATACAATACGGAAAAATGTAAGCAAGGATATTGTGCAATAAGCAAATCAACATCACAAGTGCCATCTCGCCCATATACTGCCACAAGGCCCAAATAGGTTCACAACACGTGTGTGAATGATCAAGTAGCCTCACAACCCGTCATAGCATAAGGGAAAAACACATAACATAGACCAGAGCATGAATAACGTCCAATCTGCCCTATGATATACCTATGGTAAAAGTTGCATAAGAGTAAGCGAACCTGATATGATATAGGATATAAATTCTCATTAGGCCTACTAATGGCCCCCAAACCAATTTCGATCATCCCCAAACAGGTAAATAACATTCCGAAAGTCCATAGTAACCTATCCATAACACATACCATCAACTGTCTAATTCTTAACAAATCTTCACAATCCGCAACCAAGGAATAGTCTACATACGAGAATACCTAGTCTCTAAACGTCAAGAATACCGGAATCTCCATATCTGATCCCAACTCCACTAGTCAAGTGACTGACACATCACCGATACACAATCATCTTATGAAAAATACTCACATAAATCTTCTGCGCCACGTAGCAAATCATGAACCTCAACAGCCAAAAACTAGGCGATCACCATAATACTAGTCAAGCATCCTCAAGTCAAACACGATGCGTCTCCTAAAATGCACACCCTTCTCGGGCGATACCAAATAGTGCCAGCATTCTCTTAAACATCTGAAATCGTCCATGCCTTATAAAATTCATGACATTCCCTTCAAAACTAAACTGCAACCTTGTACTTGCAACTCTTAATTCCACACGGCATACCGCAACTATCATGCTAACTTGTGAAAATGCGAAAATTTCATAATCAACTCATCAACCAAGAACTTTCCATTTAACTCAATCTAGAAGGATATCACCGCACGCAACAAACCTCATATACCCGTAGAAAACATCAACCTTAAGTCGTGGTCAAAGCCTTCACGAACTTTTCAGAACACATTTTCACATAATCAAATCATCATAAATGATTCCCCCCCCAACTCAACCAACTCACATAGGCTGCCAAACCCAAAAGTAACTTAATCTGAAAGGCTCTCCCTAAAGGGATCTTCTGCAAATCCGAAGACATTTATTGCATATCCCTAATAATACCATGTGGAGTCAATATTGATATAGAAGTGCCACAAGTATAGACACCATCCACCACCGATCTCAAATCCTATTCATACACAAATCCGAAAATCCTTAAATTCAACATGTGAAATCTTGAACTCATCAAAACCTTATCGATAGCGATCCACTCCGATCCTGTGAGGACCCAAACCCAAACAAATGTTCGTGCTAGCACCTAACACCGCTTGCTAGGGAAGACAACAATAGTAATGCGAAAATAAATTCTAATAATAATAAGAAATAGCCTCGAACTTTGCACTGTAGCATAAATACTAAAATGAAATGAAAATATAACTGAATCCACCCTAAAATCTGGTATGAATAAGTACATGAGCTCTACAGAGTATGAAATACAAGATCTGAATGAAAATATAGTACTATCGGAAATATATAACATAAATAGTAGAGATAGAAGGGGACTTCAAGGCCTGCGAGAGAGAAACAACAGTGCTACCTTGAAATCTTCGACAAAATCTACAACAACTCCTAACGACCACTACTACCCGCAATACCTGGATCTTGACACAAAGTGCACAGTATAGTATGGGTACAATCGACCCCATGTACTTCATAAGTAGCAAGCCTAACCTCAAAAGGAGCATGCGACAAGGTAGGCCAATCCACAACTTGCTTCCAGCATGCAATAATAAAGATAATAGCAAAATGATGATATGTGTAGAAAAGCATCACATGTAGTAACAGGTTTATATCAAACAAAACTATGAGGAAATGTAGACATGTTATTCAAATATATCAGTCAAGGCATCAATATCAATTAACACAAGGAAATAAATGCATCTTTGTGCCTATGTGACCAGAATGTAAGCCCAATCCGACATCAACACTGTGATAACAACTTATATTGTACAAGTACCTCTCAGTCATAATCTTAGAACTCTCCTAGATCTTAGCAGAATGCCCAGAATCATCACACACACACACTCTCTGTCACACACACACTAAGCATTGTAGGTGTCTCGGCATTTTATTGCCTCACCAAGCACAACAAAAGGTGCCTCGCACTCAAGTGATTCCCTCACAATCAATACCACTCAGACCAATTCGGGGCCTCAATGCAAGCGTTGCCTCACAAAAATATCACTCAGCCCACATGGGGCCTTGATGCAATGCCGTAACTCAACAATATCTCTCATCCCAGTATGGGGCCTCGACCCAAGCATCGCCTCACAACAATATCAACATGGCTCAACGGCCCAAATTATTCATCAATCTCCTCAAGTCTCCATATGCCAACATCTCACAGTACCGAAAATCAAATACTCGTGCCACAACTCAGCTCAGCTGAAACTCGTGCCATAACTCAACTCAAACTCGTGCCACACGAGGACACCAAAATTATGTGAGATAATATATAAAATGTGCAAAGAGACAAAGATATAACGCAATGATATAATATCATGACTAAATATATGACTACGACTAAGGCAAATAGCTCAATCATTGTAAAATAGCCCTATCATGTCTCAAACAACCAAGTAAATAGCCTAGACATGATTTATAGCATGAATAATAACCCACGTAGTCATTCAAGTGAGTAAAACATGAAATCAAAGAGGCATGATAGAAAATAAGGCATACAATAGCCTAAAGTTTTCCCGGATCATGAAAATAATCACGATACACGCATATACGCTCGTCACCTCGCATATACTACACTCCCAATACATAAAAAGTATCATGACATACACAAAATACCCTCAATCAAGGCCTGGGCAAGATATTTATCTTGCTCCAAAATTTGATAATCTGCTCCAACGCCTCTCTAACACCTCAAGGCAATGCCAAACGATCCGAAACTAACCAAAGAACATGCAAACCAATCAAAATATACACAATGACTCATAATTTAACAATTAGAAACTATTTCTCAACCCACACAAAAGTCAATAAAAGTCAACTCCCAAACTCAAGCGCCTCGATTTCGAAAATTCTCGAAGATAAATATTACCCATAGTACCAAAAACTCAAATATATAATTTATTCCAAATTATATGCTTAATATTGTGGTCAAAACTCAAAAATACCATTTCTAGGTTTTTTTCGAAAATCCCATAATTTCCACTAATTTCCATGTTTAAATATATATATAATCCATATATTTAGCTCACAACAAGTTAAAATCACTTACCTTGTAATGGATAATGAAAATGGCCCTCCAAAATTGCCCCAAAATGGGCTCCAAATGAGGGAAATGAGATGAATGAGCTAAGTCCAGATTTGCAATCTTATACACTACCAAGCCGTTCCTCTTCGCGATCGTGGAAGTAGACTTATGATCGTGAAGGCCAATATTGCCTAAACCAAAAGCCCCTTCTACGCGTACGTGAGGGACCACCCGCGATCGCGAACCAATGCCGGCCAAGTCTAACCGAACGTCAGCCAAGCTTCGCGAATGTGAAGGCCAATCCTTCTAGTCTCAGAACCTTCTCCTACGCAATCGCGATGCACAACCTTCCAATCCAGGCTAGCCCCACTAACACATCACGTACGCGGCCCTAACCACGAGAATGCGAAGCACAACCAGACCGCCAAACGCAATCGCGATACCCTTTCATGATCGCGAAGAACAAATTCTTCTCCAGCTCCTTGCATCACTCCGCAATCGCATGACCAGCTCTGCGATCACGATGCATACCACAGATACCAGAAACTAGCAATTGCAAATCAAAGGGGGATGATGTGAAACCATCCCGAAACACACTTGAGGGCCCCAAGACCCCGCCCCATTATATAAGCCAGTCCCAATACCTTAACCAAACTTATCCAAGGGATCTAAATTTCATGAATAACATCAAAATCAGGAATCGACGATCAAAATCCTTCTCTTAACTTCCAAACCTTCAAACATTGCCGAATGCGTCTGAATCACACTTAGCATTCCATATCACGAGCAAACTTCACACACAAGTTCTGATCAACAAAATGGACCTATCTGAGGTCTTAAAATGCCACCCGGAGTCCAATAACACCAAAGTCCACTCCAAGTCAAACTTAGCAAATTTAAGAATCTTCAAAATGAAACCTTCCGACAATAAGCATTGAATCGCTCCTTGACTATCCGATACTCGACTCGAACATACGCCTAAGTCCGAAATCACCTTGCAAACCTATAGGAACCTTCAAATCTAGATTTCGAGGTTGTTTACTCAAAAGTCAAACCTCGGCCAACTTTTTCATCGTAAAGCTTTCGAATTGAGAATTATTCTTCAAAATTAATTCTGAACCTCTCGAACATCAAGACCAACCCTACACACAAGTCATAATAATCATATGAAACTACTCAAGATCTTAAACTGCCGAACAGAATGATAAAGCTCAAAATTATCGGTCTGGTCGTTACATTCTCCCCCACTTAAACATATGTTCATCCTCGAACATTCCAATAGTAATTCCAAAGACATCATATGACTACATAATCTCATCATACATATACCCATGGGTGATTTCACGTCACCTCAAACCATGCAAGCCTAAAACACAATCCGAAATGAAAATTCTTCCTTTCACCTTAGCTTACAATTCATAGGACCAGTTCTATCATCCGAAAATTCCCTTTGAGATCGGATTCCTATATGTGAACACCGTATAAACTTCAACAAGCTGCAACGACCTATAAGTAAACTCCCACAACATAAACACATGATATGCCCCATCGCTTATAGGCCTATAGCAATATCTTCCGACCATATTAGCTGCTCATAACCAAACCCGGTACCGATAAAATACCTTATGACAAATAAAACCTTGTTCCAAATCTTGCAACACTGCAAATGATGCCAGAAACATGTAAAAACTTACACCCACCCGTTGAAATCAATAGGTCATAAGTTCTATTGCCCGATGAGAATCATTGCCAAAATCTGAGTTGATTAATGACATTCTTCTTCCAAATGTACCTTATACTTATCTGATAGCACTAATCCAGGTCGAATAACCTTGTGTCATCTAGTACAAACTACTCGACCAATAGGACACATCAAATACCATCATGAACCACATACTACATGATCCTTGTGTCAAAAAAACAACAACTCGAAAATGCCCAATGACGAGAAAGCGAAGTCAAGTACGAGAACCCTCCGGCAAATATAATAGATATGACAACAAAACATGATGCTATAACCCCTGTCCCAAGGATAATTGGATACACTAAATAAACACAAGGAATCATATTCAGCATAACTCCATTGCGGCATGCAACCCGATCTGTATATACCAATCCACTTGTTAAAACATCCATCTAGCCAAAAATGCTCATACTCAACAGCCACATATGTAACAACCACAAGAACGCGAAGTGCATAAACATAACCATGGGGAGATAGATAGAATAATACATTACTGAGACAGTAAGCACAACTAGTGTGTAATAAGCAAATCAACGTCTCAGGAGCCGACTCGCTCAAATATCGCCTTAAGGCCTGAATAAAACCATAACATGTGTGTGAATATACCAGTAGTTTCACAATCCAATGTGCCATAAAAGAGTAACGCATTGCCCGATGAAACACCCACAGAAATGCTGCGCTAGGCGAACAAATCCAGTACAATAACAAATACACATTCTCATTATGCCTACCAATGGGTTGTTGCACCCTATTTTGCAGTACTCAAGACATGATTCAACTTGTGGTTTCTCTGTTATTGATGAAAGAGAGACACGACCTAATATTTAAAGGTATACTAGGGTACCTATTTAATTATTAAGTTATGTTTACTACAGGTCTACAAAACGGTGAGATTGTGGGTAAGGGTTATTATTCTTCTAAGGGGAAAGTGTTAGGCACCCCTTAAAATCTACCTGAGGTAGCTCCATAGGACTTAGTTATTTACAATATGCTTTGATTATCAGTAAGGCAGGGCTCACTATATACTAAAGGATATGTATGTGTAAGACTTAAGAAAGGTATGGGATTATAAAAGAGTTATTGGAGGCTATGAGGGTTTTGAAAGTGATTTATATTTTAAAGCTTAAGTTATTAAGTTAAGAAAAGTGATTATATTTGAAGAATAGATGCTAGAGTAATCTTTGTTTGTAAGAAAGGTTATTTTTAAAAGTACCTTGGTTTTCAAAAAAAAAAACCTGAAGAAGCGAGTCTTTGGAAATTCATTTGAGATTGTCCATTATTGCTTTTTTATGAAAAATCATACTTCGTTCCTTTTTAGTGAAAATCAGTGACACTTTCCTAATTTTCTTTGAAAACGTCTGTCGTTCTGATTAAAGACCCGAGCTTCATAACTTTTAAGAAGAGTGAGTGTATAAGATGAACATGTTGGAATTAACAGGAGGCGAAGATCAATTACTTGCTACTTCCTTTTATGTCCTATATTAATTAAGGTTTGGCTAAGTTTTATATAACATTAGAGAATAAAAGAAAAACACATAATCTAATATATGATTGTTAATACATGATAATGAAAATGCGATAAGACAACAGAGGCAATAAGCGAAAATAATTAAGGTAGTAAACTAAGCTAGGGAAATAATGGGCAATAATGAAAGGAGTAAGAGAGAAGACTGGACCCTGAAGATTGGGTCTCAATAAGATAGGCCCAGCAATTTGAGAGGCGCAAGTATGGCAAGACTGGACTTTTCAAAGATGCAGCAAGGCTGGTTTGCGCATGAGTTCCTTAGGAATTCAGCATGTCCAAATATGTACATGTCCAAAAAAATAAAAGAAAGTTATTAGAAATATCCTCCATATTCTAAACATATTCAAATACATATGACATATATATAGACAAATAATTGAAACAAGAAAATATTCAACACTGTAGGAAATTATATTAATGTGGTGGCTTTACTTAGCAAATATTCCACATTTGAAACCTTTTGTTGTCAGTGAACATTAAATCCCTAAAGAAATAAATGCGTCAATGCAATAAGGCTTAAGGAGGAAGCCCCACTCAAGGATGATGCCCCCTTTGGATCCCCCGGCACTTCAAAGTTTCCAAAGAACTCAAGGCTTAGGGCAATGCTTGCGCTGGAGAGGGCAGCCCAACCTAGAGTTGGACCCCACTCCCAAATATCCTTAAACATGAACAACATGCTTTCCTTACGGGTTTATGTGCCAATGAGGCCCTTTCAATGCAAATTAAAATTACATCTCACACAATATATTTTCCTTCCTAACATAAGAACATATAGTCCACATTGGATACCAAGCAAAGCATATGCCACATGAATTATAAAGATCTGACTTTGAAATACATACAGGTGAGGAACATAAACATCATGATCATAATACATAAATCTGAATTTAAAACGGAGCATTATTCTAAAAAGAGGCAAAACTATGCAACAATAACTTCAATCAATACAGAGGTTATCAAAGACATCTATGACATGATAAACTTTCAATAGGTCATACCAATTCCCATATTAAAACATGGAGTTACTAAGCACATCTACAAAATCACAATCCTAGAAGTGTTAACTTCAAACAAATTATCAAATTCAGATGGCATCAGCAAAATCGTTATGAGATTTAAGTTATCAGATTAGGTTGAAAATTAATGGCAGAGAAAGGACTGAAGGGGTTGTGGACATGGTATAAAATCATGAATTAAACAGGGGTATGCAACATTCAGGTAACCTTTTAAACACATCAAATGCAGTAATGATTTTATATAGATAAGGAAAACATTGTACATTTGCAGAATTAGATTAAGCATGACATGAGGAGGAAAAATTATAGATAAAGTCAAGATATTGCAGTAGAATAAGTTTAACTCAAACCTAAGTCTAAGTTAATATATGAAGATGAGCATGCCTCTATTTGTCACAAGTCATTACTTGATTATAGCAGAGTAACTGGATCCCTTTTAAAGGGAAGACAATACTAGGAGTCAAAATACATGCCAATTTTCAAGGATCAAGGATAACCCTAAAAGATTAACCACAGTAGGTATGATACCAAGTAAGTTTTAGATTGATCATGCAGCTAAAAATGTTAACTAATCAAGAAAATAGCCAAGTCAGATTGAACAAGTTATCAATTCTTACAACAAAGAAAAGGGGAAGCAGGACCATGATCATGTTATGGGGGAGGATAACTTAGTCTTAGCAAATGTATACAATAGGACTACTGGGAGAAGAGAAGAGAGGTTTAGTTCAAAATAATATTAGGTTAACATAAACAATAGCAACTAAACAAAATGAAAGACCATAGTGGCAACTCAGAAACAGTCTAACAAACATAAGCAGAGAAGAGAGCATTAAAACACTTAGAGTTCATATTTAAGGTTAAAAGACAAGGGATATAAATTTAAACAACTTCAAATTTATCTTAGTTATGGTTATCATATAATAAACACAAGTTCAAAACTCATAAAAAAGACTACAAATATGCAACAAGATAAGGATAAGCTTACTGTAGGTCAATGAAAGCTATGAAGTTCATGTTGAACATGAACATATAATAACATAGGCATGAAGACTGTCAGAAATAAAGATAAGCAGGAATCAATTAATGATTTAGTCAGTTACTGACTAAGGACCCAAAGCAAGATAACTAATCACAAGTAACCACTAAACTAACAGAGCATTGATATGTTAGCATATTAAACATCATAGAACTAAGGCAATATACAGAACCTAACTTCGCATGCTTGTAGTATTCAAATAAAACGAACAAAAGAGAAAAATGAGAGAGGTGCTGACCTCTTTTAGACCATCAGACCAAACGAGAGATCTTGTCAATTTTGTAAGATCCCAGAACACTCATGTTTAGACCAATGATAGTACTCAGCAAAAAGAAAAGGGAAAACAGTGAGAAACCTAAGGCTAAAGTTCTTAGTGTTTTCTGTGTGTATATCTCTTCAGTGTAAAGTGATTGATTCGTAATTTTCTCTTGTTACATTGTGGTAGAAGATAACCTTAAAGGCTTCAATTTATAGCACCATTAAGGCTCTAGGGTTCAAAGAATTCGAATTGGATAGTGGAGAGTAACTTATGGTAATGATTATAGCAAATCAAATAAAAATTAGATGATAGAGGGGAAATTCAGTATTGAGTTTACATGAGTGAAGGGTAATTGGTTGTTGAAGCTTCGAACCAACTGACAAACCCTAAAACCTAGAGGTCGCTACGTTTGACCTCTAGGTATAGAATTCCATGATGATTTTCTAAAGAAGGCTTCATGCATGCTCCGATTGTACGGAGGACGAGAGGATTCAAGCGATTCAGGCTTCATGCATGCTCCGATTTGACGGAGCACGAGAGGATTTGTGCAAGGTCTTCTGACAAATGGAGGTTAGTGAGATGAGAGACAGAAGAGAGAAAAGGGAAAGGGAAGGATACTATGATGATGCAAATGAATTAGGGTTGCTAAGGTTAGACCATTTGTTGTCTGGATTAATGAAGTAAGGAAAGATCTGGGTCGTTGATCTTTTAGATCAACGGTCCTGGTATTTTGGCATTTAAAGGGATTTTCGATGAATATTTCGTGGCCATTGGATTGTCATATTTTGGATGGTGAGGATTAGATCTGTAGGTGTATTAAAAATAAAAAGAATGGGGTGAAAATTGTGGGCCGTGTATTTATGGAATGGACGACCCATATGATTTTGTGTTTCTTTTGTGAGTGACTGAGACGGTTGATGTGTCAGGTTGTGATTGGTTTAGGGAGAGTGGCATGGATTGCCAAAGTGGAGAAGGAGATGGGTGTTTGGACTGGGATATTTCGGATTGGGCCTTGTATTTTGGCAAAAAATTATTTGAAAGGTAGCCATTTTATAATTTATTCAAGAATTGCAATTGTGACCTTTTGGTCTTTAATCCCTTTTGAAATTTAGTTAAATAAACTTAATAATTTCAATACAATTTAATGAAAATTATAATTGTTAAATACTACTAATTATTGTAATTAATTGATTATTTGTAAAAATACTTCACTATGACATTAATTTTGAATTATTGAAATAGTAAACTAATTAAATATTTTAAGAAGTAATTTACTGAATTAATTATAGAAATTACGTATAGAAATTATTTTAATAATTATAAAATCATAAATATAATTTGTAATTACATAATACTAATACCAAATGATTAATTTTGAAACTAATACAGAATTAATTTGTAGAAATAGGTATTCTTATTGGAAAATATATTGAAATTATTTATTTCAAATTATTAAGTATAAATAAATTAATTTAAAAAAGGAGGGTCAAAATTGGCAGTCAATAGCGGCCCCTCTTTGACCGGAAATGATGAAAGAGTTTTTGGGAAAAGTAATTGAACCAAAGCCAACTTTGTCCTGACTTTTAGGCAGGTATTACAGGAAATGGTGATGGTGAATTTGCAAGATTGAATTGAGGAAGAATCTAGAAAGATTTAGGAGTATCGGGACGAATTCTGGCTTTGAATTGCTTACATACCTCGGGTTTAACGTGGATCGGGCCTCATGTAGTTCTAGAGTACGGATTTTGGGGAAGCGACACTCGCAATAATTTCCCCAGTATCGTATTGCGATGGTACAGCGAGACGGAAGATAGGTCACTCATGGTAGCTTGAATTTTGCGGCCTGATTTGAATGATTCAAAATTTTGAGCTAGCTGATTGTCCTGAGTTGGGATCTTAGGCCCGCTCCTGGGTTGGCTGTCCCCATAGCATTGTAGTTCGGTTTGCTGCTAAGAAAAGGTTCCACGTTGCGGTGTTTGTTCGTGCAAAATAAATGAAACACACACATACCAATATATTGTAATGCAAAATATATTAAGATGCGATGTAAATGATGCAGGAATGATGATGTTTGGCTGTCGGCGAGCCATTATTTGGGATTGGGATGATTAGATACTTGATCCTAGCTCGATTTGTTAGCAGGGCTGTGTACCGTTCTACAGCTGTCGGAGCATTTGAAAATTGTCTCCCCTTGTTGGAAGAGCTTGATTGTTAAAGTGTGTCTCCGCTTGTTGGGAGAGCTTTGCACTAAGAAATGTCTTCACTTGTTAGGAGAGCTCGATTTGTAAAGTGTGTCTCCGCTTGTTGGGATAGCTCGATTTGTAAAGTGCGTCTCCGCTTGTTGGGAGAGCTTTGCAATGAAATGTAAAGTATCCTCCGTTCGGGAGTTATAGATTAAAATCGTAATCATGCCTAAAGCTGCATGAGCAAAACGTCAAAACATTCAAAGTAATAGAAAAGGAAAAGAAAGCATGCCAAAGAGATACTCTTGACTGTGAAGCTAGGTTGCGGCCATCGATTGGCAGGACGTTGGTCACCTTATTTGCGATTGTCTATCCTGGCATCCATGATTCATAGAGCGGTGTTGCGGATTGCTTTTGTTGGTGAAGCTTGCAGTTTGCTATATACAATGCTCAAGTCGGCAAAGCCGAAGTTCGATTTGTATAAGGTGATCCAATTGATTAAGCTGACGATTTACTATATATAGATTTTTGATTGGTAAAGTCGTCATGTGATTTGTATAGGGCACTCTGATTGATCGAAGTAAAGATTTCATATATACAAGACTTCGATTGGTGAAGCCGGCGTTCGTTTTGTACAAGATGCTCCGATTAGGTGAGCAAGCAGTTTGCTATGTACAAATCTCCGTGTCAGCTGTCTGATTCCGAGGCACCTGCAGAGGATTCAAGAGTCAGGTTTAGATGTACTCGCAAATATTAAATAAAAGGAGGAGAGGTAATCATAGGCAAGTGGCGGATCCATCATTTGCTCCAGTGTGGTCCCAGCGATTCCTTACTCCTTATTGACCCTGCACTCAAAGAAAACTTCTTGGGGGGGGGGGAGGGAGTTAGACTGTGTCAATTACAATGTTGGTTTGCCCCAGCCTTTGTCATGATTGTGTCGAAAAGTTCGGTAGATGGAACAAGTTACCATATACGTACACAAACAGACACACACTCACCTTTGATTAACTGGAATGGCCTTTAACTTATGAAATGTGCTAAATTGTAGGAATATTGGAAGATGGACTCCCGAGATGAAATCCAACTCAAAAAGGAGTAATCTAAACTCAAGGCCATAAAAGGCACAGAAGCTCACAAAGTGCGGACCGCAGAATTTCATCTGCGGCCGCAGATGATGAATGAAAGGCTAGCAGACTTTTGCACAAAGTGCGGACAACACATGAATTGTGCGGCCACAAAATATGGCTAGGAACAAAGTTCAGAGAATGTGCAAAGTCCCAAGTTTCTAAGCTCTCAGAAGTACGGACCGCACAGGAACTGTGCAGCCGCAGAAGAAGTGCCTTGTAGCCACAGAAGAAGTGCCTTGCGGCCGCAGACATAAAAGTGTGGACCGCAGAAGAACAAGTGCGACCGTAGTTACAAATCTGTGGACCGCAGAAAGAATGCCTTGCGGCCGCAGACCTCCAGTCCTGACAAGTTGAAAAAATCTGCGGACCGCACATGGTATTTTGCGGCCGCAGAAACTCCCGAATGGAATTTTTGTCCGAAATTTCCAATCCTGTATAAATAGATGAGTTTCACAATTTTAGGTGAACTTATGACAACAGCAGCTACAGTAGCCATTTCTCTTTACTTATTTTAGTAGTTTTTCATATTTTGGGATATTTTAACATAGATTTTATCATTTTAAATTTACAATATCGGTTTAATTAGCATTTCTTCTTCTATTTCTTCAATTTCAAGCATGAGTAGCTAGATGTTTACTAAGGGTTTGACCCAACCGTAATGTGTAAACCTTATGGGTGTTTAATTTGATGCTTGTTTATGGTTGGTGTTTATTATTTAGCCTTGTTCATGCTTTAATTTGTGGAATTAATGGTTGCAAACATTAGTTCATGCCTATTTGACTTAGTCTCTACTTGAGAAAGAGAGACTTAGTCTAGGACAACTTGGCTAACAAGAAATTGAGTCAATCATGAGATTGTTTATCCCAATTAAAGGGTTCAACATAGAGATAGTAATAACCCGACTTGAGCTTTTATCAATCGTTTTGTGCGATACCCATTTGGACTTGAGAAAGCCAAATTGGGCAAAATCACTCTTTGACCGAGAGGTATTGAGTGGGTAATTGAGAGTTGATAGCTATAATACACCCCGATCAACAAAACAATCATTAAGGACTATATGTCATAAGGAAAACACCTAGGTGATGGTGTCAACCCAAAATCTAACTAGCCGTGATGGCACCTAAACTCACCCGCTAGGTAAGCCAAATAATAACAATCCAATTCAATTAATATTTAACTAACTCTAATACACTCGCCAAGGAATGGTAGTACAAATCATGAGCTTCTAAGATTAGAATTTATAAAACTATTATGAAATAAAAAAAATACGTCATCTGTCTGAAATATACATGAACAGATTAAAAATTCTAAAGCTACCATGAACAAGAGGCAACAATGGCTGGAACACAGGTACATCTTCTGATTCAGCTCCCATCGTATGAAACAACATCAGCGTAAACAATCTGCACGCAAGGTGCAGAAGTGTAGTATGAGTACAACCGACCCCATGTACTCAATAAGTAACAAACCTAACCTTATGTTGAAAGTAGTGACGAGCTGGATCACGTCAAAGTCCAACAACAGCTCATAACAATATAACAAAAGTGGTACATGAAATAACTCATAAATAAAATGTTCAGCTCGTTCACAGTTCCAGATAATAGACATGCTTTCTAAGTATAAAAGTAAAAACCCAAATCTTTTACCGAAAATACCAAAATATGAGTAAGTTTGTAAAATCGTGATTTTTCCTTTCAAAACTGTTCAACATGTAAATGTTTCATTATAAAATGGCATGAGGAAAAGTACATCTCTATGCCTATATGACAATGTACATATGAAGTCATGAATGACGCAATATCGTACAACATGAGGAAAAATGCATCTCTATGATTGTATGTCAAGTGTGTATGTCAATGCAGTGAAACATAGTGAAAAACCATATACATGCTCTTAGAGTATCAATCCGCTCAGTTCTCTCAATCACTCGGCACTCGCACTCGCACTCAATAGGTACTTGCGCTCACTGGGGTGTGTGCGGACTCCGGAGGGGCTCCTTCAGCCCAAGCGCTATAATCCGCATGAACAACTAACGTGTTGTACGGATAACTCATGTGTTATAATATCAATATATGGATCCGCACGGATAACTCACGTGTTGCACGGATAACTCACGTGCTATAGCGTCAATATCTAGATCCGCACGGATAACTCACATGCTGCACGGACAACTCACGTGCTACAGTGTCAATATCTGAATCCACACGGACAACTCAGGTGTTATAGTATCAATAACCTCACAATCAGGCCCTCGGCCTCACTCAGTCATCAATCTCTCCAGTTTATCGGCCAACAATGCCATGAAACTAGCCCAAAAAAGATGATATGATCTGTCAATATATAGCAACAGAGACTGAGATATGATATAAAATGAATGAACATGACTGAGTTTGAAATTTCAATGTAAGCAAATAACTCAACAGCAGTAATGGCCTCAGTGGGTCCCAACAGAATAAGCATGTAGCCTAAACATGATTTCTAACATGGATCACAGCTCAATAATTCTAGTACGTAGAGATTTCATGATTACAAATAAGTTCAGGTAACTACACAGGACCACAGAAATAACAGAGTTACAATTCACATGGTACACGCCCGTCACCTAGCATGTGCGTCACCTCAACAACAAACACATAACACGAAACTCGGGGTTTCATACCCAGCACTAAGACTAGAAATGCTACTTACCTCGAACAATCCAATATCGTGCAATATAAACAATGCTCCAGAAATTTCATTCTACGCGTATCAACTTCCGAACGGCTCGAATCTAGTCACAATTAATTCGATTCAGTCAACACGATTTATAAAAATTAATTCCATATGAAAATACTATTTTTTCCACAAAATCCAAAATTACACTCAAAAATCGCCAGTAGAGCCCACATCTCTGAATTCGATGAAACTCACAAAATTTGGCAGCCCATTCAATTACGAGTCCAACCATACCAAATTTACTAAATTCCGACATCAACTCGACGTCCAAATCTTAAATTCTTATTTTGAAATCCCTAGACTCAAATCCTCGAATTTCACCTCAAAACATGTAACCTAGTCGAAATACTCGATGATAATTCAATATTATTGATTAACAATGATCACAAGTGACTTACCTCAAGCTTTCCTATGAAATCCCTTTGAAAAACCGCCCCAAACCGTGCTTGAAAGGTCCAAAATGACAAAAAAGACAGAACCCCTCTGTTTTGTACTCTGCCTAGTTCTTTTGCTTACGTGGCTCACTAAGCCGCTTCTGCGACTAATCACGCTTCTGCGGAATGCAGTCCACTTCTGCGGACACGCTTCTGCGAGGAGCTGTCCGCTTCTGCGAAGCTGCCTCACCAAGCACCCTTGTGCTTCTGCGATCAAACTCCCGCAGGTGCGACCCGCTTCTGCAGTCCACCTGCCCGCTTCTGCGATCACAGCTCAAGCACACTTCTGGCCGCATCTGTACAGGTACGATTGCACTAGAAGGAAGAATTCTCAAATTTCCTCTAAGTCCAAATTTTTGATCTGTTAACCATCTGAAACTCACCCGAGGCCCCCGGGACCTCTACCATTTATAAAACCACGTCCTAAAATACGATAGAAACGTACTCGGGGCCTCAAATCATACATAATAACATCAAAATTGACATCCAACTTCTACACTCGATGCCAAAACCTATCAAATCAAGTCCGATTGACCTCAAATTTTACACATAAGTCATAATTGACATAACGGACGTATGAAAATTTTCAGAATTGGATTTCGACCCCGATACCCCGATCAAACTTCCAAACTTAAACTTCCTGTTTTTGCCATTTCAATCCTAATTTAACTACGGACGTCCAAATAATTTTTCGGACACACTCCTAAGTCCAAAATCACTATACGGAGCTATTGGAATCATTAAAATCCTATTCCGCGGTTGTTTATACATAAGTCAATATTCGATCAACTATTTCAACTTACGCTTTAAATCTTAAAGGTGTTCCAATTCTTTCTGAAACCTCTCCGACGAGTCGCACAATTATAATTGTACACAAGATAAGCAGTAAATAGGGAAACGGGGTTGTAATACTCAAAATGACCGGCCGGGTCGTTACATTCTCCCCCACTTAAACATACGTTCATCCTCAAACGTGCCAAAAGTTGTTCCTAAGCCTTCAAATCACTATTCTACCCTACCACGCACATTCCCGGGGGTGATCCCACGTCACCCTATTCTGTATAGGCCTGACAACACAACATAACTGAAAGTCATTAATTCAACCTTAGCTCATAAACCTTGCAATTCAATTTCTAACATTCAGAATTTCTTATCAAGACCCGAATCTCACACCTACACACTGTATAAGTCTGAACAATTGTATCAAGCCATAACCATAACTCAAGATGTAATCACATGATATATCATACAACTCGCATACTCGCATCACCATTTCCGATCTCGGTAACTACCCAAAACCAATCTGGTACTTGCATTAAACCCTATATCAAACAAAACTTTGTTCCAAAACCTCCGTACACTACTGATAATGAAATAAACACGCGGAATCTCATGACCCCTTATCAGATCAACAAGTCATAGAGCTCTCTCGCCTCAACCAGAACCAAAATCACTTTTTAAGATGACTTTCAGTATTATCCTACTGAATATACTGTAATCAAACCTGATAGTAATCATTCTAGGTCCAATGATCTTATATTATTAAATACAACTACTCCACAGTCATGCCACACCAATATAACTCAAGCCACAAACTGCACAATCCGTGTTCCCAAAAATTGGAAAATGTCTCAAAGAAGAGAACCGTTTCGCAAGCTCAATAAGCACCACCACAACCGCAATGCTATGAGCTCATCCTATATAGTAGAACCAAGACACACTAATCAAATAACGGTAACTAGGTCTCCTAGAGTACACATTAACATCAACCGCACGATATGGTCACAGGCCTCCAGTCTAAGCATATCATACATGAGAAATCAAATAAGTACACATGTATATGATAATTGAAATAAGACTCTTATGCTCCTAGACTTGTATAAATAACATGTCATAGAGTAGGCACATGAAATGTATCCTATCACAACTTAAATCGGCAAGTTAACGCAGAAATAGTAATTACCAAGTTTATTCAGGGAATTAGCCTCTTTGTAACCTCAAGTATAGCCAAGATAGTTCTCCACAAAGGTACGAATACAAGAAACGTTATAACTTTATGCTTAACAGTCAACTCTAGGCATATCATAGCCTAAGCATTCTTTCGAGTATGAACACTTGCCCCGACGCCCATACATGGTTTCAAACCCCATACATATGCGTACTCATAGCGCATAGCTATCGCAAATAATTAACGCAACTAGTTCCTCCACTGAGTTTAAATAAAATACTCACCTCAAAAAGGCCGCAACCCTGAAACAATATGCTTCTGAGAACTCCCAGTCTCCAATTTCATAGAACACATGAATCACCGTAACTGATCCCAACTCCAGCACTCGAATGACTAACACAACTTTCATGCACGATTATCCCACGAGGAATACTTCTATAATTCTCCTGTGCCATATAGCAAAAATCTAAATATCAGCAGTCGATCAACCAAGCAAATAGCGCAATACCAATGAAACATCCGTAAGTCAAAACACAGTGTGCCCTTTTTTAATGTACACTCTTCTCAGGTAATATCACTAGTGCCAATATCTTAAATCGTCTGTGCTCCATAAACTCATGACCTTCCTTTTGAAACTGAACCGTATACTTGCACATGCAAAACCCAATCTCACTCCTTGCACCGTCTCTATTAGGCCATCTTGTGAAAACATGAGAACCTCATTAACACTCTGAGTCACAAGCAAAATACATACCCGGTTAGTTAGAGACCTTCCATTCGCTCCCAAACTGGAGAAAACCACAATACACAACATGTTCATCGCACCGGTAGGACATATCCATCTCAAATCGTGATAGAAACTATCGAGAACTCTTTGAAACCCATTTGCACATAACCAAGCTATCAAAACTGAATTCCTCTAACTCGACCAAGCCACACAGGTTGCCAATTCTGAGAGTATTGCCACAAAAGCCTCACCACACTTAAGTACCCAAAAGAACAAAGCATACCATTACCATATTGGTCTAGCCTACTACCCAGTTGTCCTATTTTCTCCGAATTTCTTCTGAATTACCATCAAGTTGACACTTCTCCTTGTCAGAACACTATGATCCTTACATAAAGCTCACTACAACACATCCTAACATAAAACCACACCGCCCTAAGGCCCATAAGCCAATGTATTCTTTTTAAGCACCCCGTAAGTATCACAACTGAAATGCCCACTCTGAAAATACCTTAGGTAAATTTAAAATTGTTCTTTTACCTTTCTTATACTGAAATGTAAAATCCATAGTCATACAGAATTACCGCAAGTCCCGGCACCATCAAATATAAATCTCAAATTCTATCCATACGCAAATCCGAAAACATTCTGGATTGTTATATATAAATCTCAAACCCATTAGAACCTTCGAGAGAGTCATCCACTCTGCTTAAATCTAAATTGCACCACCCAAACAGGTCGAAAGTCATGTGCTCCCTTAGCTTAAAAATACTCAAAGAGGTAACCCTGCCTTAACACCACCAATTAAATCCATACTCCGTGCGTACTACATCCTTTACAATAACAACTCGATTATCTCATGATTTTTATATACTCATAAAGTGCAATATAACCTGTATCCAGGAATTTTCTTACTCGAGTCATCCTCGATATTAACCTCTGCAAGTCATAACGGGTCCACAATTATGCCTCAAACCCAACACTAGTATTTAACACATCACCATGAGATCAAATCATCAATAGCAGGCTCCCCCACTTGGCTCAAAGCCGTAAAATAAAACATCTCATAACTCACAGTACACATACCGTATTACTGCCATGATACTGCAGTCAGTTCAACAAAAATTCTTCTCAAGCTCATGCAACACCAACCATAAAATACCTCGATCATCCGCTAAGCTCGTATTTATTCTCTTGACAGTCAAGTCAACTTTCTCACACAAATTCAAATTCAAATCTCAACACATACACTCCGCTGGTAGAAAAGAAACTCTCCACTCAATATTATAAGGATCACACATCCGTAAATTACCCCGCAGGAGATAACCCACCTGTTTAGCCTCAAATTGGCATCTTGCTATGCCCTTTCGCAGCCACAATTACTATGCAATCACTTAATCTTTTTGAGTTTGAACTCATCAACACAACAAGAAAATCTAATTCGCTCCACAATTAAACCACATGACAGATCCTTCTACACACTCACAACTCGAGACCGTACGTCATATCACAACAAAAAATCAAGCACCCAATGGCCCTCTTCACATTTCAAGGAAACACTTTTCGTCACATTCAAACCATACTAACACATCCCGCAGTCATATCATACTTATCGTATAGCCATTTGATCGCTCATCGAGCCACAAGTTCCACTCATAGGGACACTACTGGACATTTGAGTCAAAATGTACAAGTTACAACTGAAGCTACTGAGCCTACGCTATGGTCTAAACCTGGCCTCAAGTCCTCCAGACTGGCCCATCACCAAAATACAGAATACACATTTCGAACCTCATTCATCGAATCACAAGCCGGCGATGCACAGTTGATACCGAGCTCTCACATGCGCACATGAATGTGTGGATGGATTTCAAAGAGTTATGTTTCAAGCTGAATCAATTCCGCACGATAAGGAAAGAAAGATGGGAAATTTATCTTAAATGCCCTATAGCCTCTAGAAATTAAATATGGACGTCATCATACTGATCGCTAGACTGTACTAGACACTTTCTCATGACTTGTAGAACCTATGAACCTAGAGCTCTGATACCACCTTGTCACGACCCAAAATTTAACTAGCCATGATGGCACCTAACTTTACCCGCTAGGTAAGCCAAATAACAACACTCCGATTCAATTAATATTTAACTAACTCTAATACACTCCCCAAGGACTGGTAATATAAATCATGAGCTTCTAAGATTAGAATTTACAAAACTGTGTGAAATAAAAACAAATACGTCATCTATCTGAAATATACATGAACAAATTAAAAATTCTAAAGCTACCATAAACAAGAGGCAGCAATGGCTGGAGCGCAGGTACATCTTCAGATTCAGCTCCCATCGTACGCAGCAACATCAACATAAACAATCTGCACGCAAGGTGCAGAAGTGTAGTATGAGTACAACCGACCCCATGTACTCAATAAGTAACAAACCTAACCTTAGGTTGAAAGTAGTGATGAGCCGGATCACGGTCAAAGTCCAACAACAGCTCATAACAATATAACAAAAGTGGTACATGAAATAACTCAGAAATAAAATGTTCAGCTCGTTCACAGTTTCAGAAAATAGACATGTTTTTCAAGTATAAAAGTAAAAACCCAAATCATTTACCGAAAATACCAAAATATGAGTAAGTTTGTAAAATCCTGATTTTTCCTTCCAAAACTGTTCAGCAGGTAAATGTTTCATTATCAAATGGCATGAGGAAAAGTACATCTCTATGCCTACATGACAATGTACATATGAAGTCATGAATGACGCAATATCGTACAACATGAGGAAAAATGCATCTCTATGATTGTATGTCAAGTGTGTATGTCAATGCAGTGAAACATAGTGAAAAACCATATACATGCTCTTAGAGTATCAATCCGCTCAGTTCTCTCAATCACTCGGCACTCGCACTCGCACTCAATAGGTACTCAGCAACCTTTTGAGAAACATCGTTGTATTCTTTTCTAGTCTTTGGGACATCCCTTGTTCCCTCTCCAACAGCTTTCATGGGAACAAAAGGACCATCACAAATCACGTCCCACAGCTAGGAGTCCTCATCCATGATGAAGTCATTCATTCTTGTTTTCCACCATCCATAATACTTTCCATTGAATCTTGGAGGTCTTGTGGTTGATTGTCCTTCCTCGAGGTTTGATGGAGCAGTCATGATGAAGATCCTTTCTAGGTGTTAACCTTTTAGAAAGAACATGCTCTGATACCAATTATAGAAACTAGGATTCCACCAAACAGTATAGAAAATTAAGTTCTCATCTGTTACCACAATAAATAAGCAAAACGTAAAAGACACACGATATTTAAGTGCAAAGCTCCTTGCTCAATGGATTAAAAACCACGACCTACCCCAGTAGGATTTCAACTCTACTAAACTGAGCAAATTTCAGATTACAACCTATTTCAATCTAGGAATTAAACTGTTTATCCCTAACCATTTATAATAACTCTATTATAAGCTCTTTGTAACAACTCTATTATAAAGCAACACTCTTTGACTAACTCTAGTAAACACATCCAAAATAACAATGGTTGAATATTGTCTTACAAAATACTTCTCAAAAGCTGCGTAGGTTTACAAGTAAATGACAAAAGACAAAGACTCAACAAACTTAAGGACTCAAGACATCTTCAGTGTTGGGATATGGTCCTTGCATTTGTAGCGGCTTTGTTCTTGAATGCACCTGTAGAAAACAGTGGCGACTGACACTTGAGATGATATATTTTTTAGACTGTCAAGTATGTTTGGTCAAACCTTGTATCATGTTCTATATATATGAGAGAGCATATGATAATAGATAGAGACAATAGATCTTTTGGTTTGGCCTCTAGCAGCAACGGCTTTGCACTGGTATCAGTCAGTACATTGAGATAACTTTTACAACTATTGAGTTGACTGTACGATGGCTAGGGAACTGATGATATCTATTCTCTTATCTCGTTCCTTGAGAACACTTAGCCAGACATACGTAACACAACAGGCTCAAAGGAATGGATCGCATCAAGTTCCACAATAAAGTTTGACAAATTATGAAAACCCATAATATCATAACTTATCAACTATTTTTATGGACGTATGTTCCTTCAATGCGACAATTGCATCTGAAGACTTTGATTCAAATCATCTCAAGAATAAGAAGCATTGGAACTCACCCTTATTCCGTGATTCAGTTGATGAAATAAATGAAGTTTCATCTCCATGGTGCACATTCAAATATTCCTCCCCTTAAAAGCACATATTAGTTCTTTTCGCGTCCCATTTCCTGCATATCTTCTGCAAAATGATCTTTTAGTTATAAAAATGCATAATCACTGAATTTAGAGACTATGTCAGTCGTGTGATGTTTCGGGACAACATAATATGTATATATGATTAAAAATTTTGGAAAAAGAAGTTCATTCTGAAATCGATCGAATCAAATCTAACGAAACTTATTTATAGGATAATATTGAACCTAATGGAATAAATCATTATATGTAAGAATATACTTTATATGTTAATTTTAAAAAATGAAGGTATTAAAATTGCTTACCTTGGGTCTTGGTGCTTGGGATGGATATAGATGTAAACAACTACAAGAAACTCAAACCTACCTTACCACTATTTAAAAAGGTATTATACGGAAAAAAAATTATTTTGTACCTCACACAACTGACACTAGCTGTGTGAGGCTATATTTTATCTCACAACAAAATGGACCCAAGGTTTTGTGAACCCAAATGTGTAAGAATTGGGTACAATTTTTTTTGAGACAAAATAAAGTCTCACACAACTAGTGACATGCAACGACCCGACCACTTATTTTTCTTTTTAGATTTTTGTTCCCCTAATTAAGACTCCCCGTATGTGCCTTTACTATTTTATGACTTGCGGGGATAGTTGGTTCGAGTTTGGAAGTGTTCGGGTTGAAATCAGAACACTTAGTTCCTTAATAGTGGGCTATAATGGTCAAGTTTGACTTGAGTCTACGTCTTGAATAAGCATAATCGGAACCGGGATTTGATGGTACCAATAGGTTCGTATGATGATTTTGGACTTTGGCGTGTATTCGGATTGGGTTTCGGATGACCCGAGAGCATTTCAACGCTTGATATTGAAAGTTGGCGCAATGAAGGTTTTCAAGTTCTTTAAGTTTGGCTTAGAGTAGACTTTGGTACTAACGAGACCTGTTTAGGATTTCGAGCCTGGAAATAGTTCTATATGGTTATTTATGACTTGCACCCAAAAATTTGTGTCATTCCGAATAGTCTATGTATGATTCGGCCCGTACAGAATAAGTTGAAAAGCTTAAAGTTCAAAACTTGATTCAATTTGGTTTTGGGGTGCGATTCTTAGTTTTGATATTATTTTTTTTGAGAACTAGAGCAGATCCGTATTATATTTATAGACTTGTTGGTGTATTTGGACGCGGTTCTATGGGGGCCGGGTGCGTTTCGAACTGCTCGGAGCTAAGTCAAAATATACTGGTGTGCCGATCTGGTTTCCTTCTTCACGAACGCGTAGGGACCCTAGCGATCACGAAGAAGGAATTGGGGACTGGGTAGTTTTGTTCTTCGCGTTCGCGAAGTCTTGGATGCTTTCGCGAAGGCTTGGGACGAGTGGCCATCGCGTTCGTGTGTGACTTTTCGTGTCACGTAGAGTCGTGAGCCTGGGCATCGGCAATCCAGTTGCCTTACGTGTTCGCGAGTGCAGGCACGCATACGCGATGAGAAGGTGGCTCAATACATCGCGTTCATGAGTGTAATGACCCAACCTATCATTTTAAACTCTATGCATTGTTCAGCAGTTTGAGGCCTTGAGTAGCTTCACTTCAGGTATATTGATTGGTACGTGTGGCCAGAATTGAATTTCGGAAGTTCGAAGTTGATTTGGAAGGAAAATTCTAGTTTCGGAAGCTTTAAGTTGGAAGAATTTACTAAGGTGTGACTTTTGAGTAAACGACCTTTCAATCAGGATTTGAAGGTTCCAACAAGTTTGTATAAGGATTTTGGTCTTGGAAGCATGATCGAATATCGATTTGGAGGTCCGTAGGTCATTTCGGTGCCAATTGGCGAAAGTTGGAAATTGGATGATTTTTGGAAAATTTGACTGGTAGTGAACTTTTTGATATCGAGGTCGGATTTTGATTCTGGAAGTGGGAGTAGGTATTTAATGTCAATTATGACCTAAGTGAAAATTGTGAGGTCAATCGGACTTGATTTGATAGGTTTTAACGTCGAATGTTGAATTTTGAAGTTCTAAAGTTCATTAAGCGCGAATTGGGGTGCGATTCATGGTTTTAGCGTTGTTTGATGTAATTTGAAGGCTCAACTAAGTTTATAATGTATTTTGGGACGTGCTGGTATATTTGGTTAAGGTCCCGAGGGCCTCGGGTGGATTCCGGATGGTTAACAGATTTATTTTGGACTTAGGAGATGCTGAAGCAAGGCAGCAGCTGGTGTAACCGCTTCTGCGAATATTTGGTGGCAAACGTGACCTCGCATAAGCGAGATGAGGTCTACAGAAGCGGCTTAGGCAGCCTGGGTGTGAGGTCGCAGAGGCGGAGTCGGGCAGCGCACCGGCGAGTGCGCAGAAGCGAGGTCATGGATGCAGGTGTAGAAATGTGCGCAGATGCGCTAGGGTGTGTTGCACCTGCGGTTGCATGGTAGCTGAAGAATATCCGCAGGTGTGGTGATCTTCTGGCAGCGGTCTTCCGCAGCAGCGAGGAATCTTTCCCATAAGCGGTCAAATGACCGCAGATGTGAAAAGTCGTCTGGGCAGTGAAGTTTTTATAAAAACGGGGGATTGGCCCATTTTCATCTCATTTCGTCCATGGGAGCCGATTTTGGAGCAGTTTTGGAGTGCCATCTTCATCAACTATAATGGGGTAAGTGATTTCTTCACATTGTGAGTTAAATACATGATTTTTATATGGATTCAAGCATAATAATTTATAGAAATTTTGAGATTTTGAAAGAAACATAGAAATTGGTATTTTTGGATTTTTAACATGAAATTGGACATAGAATTTGGAATAAATCATATATTTATGTTATGGGTAAAGTTTATCTTCAAATATTTTCGGAATCCGGGCACGTTGGTCTGAAGGTTGATTTTATAGACTTTTCGAGCGGAGTTGGGAATTAATATAAATTGATCAATTATGGGTATTAGAGTATATCTTGACTGGTTTGCACGTTTGTTTGAATAGTTTTGGATCGACGGGCATCGGTTTGAGGTGTTAGAGAGGCTTTGAAGCCAGTTAGTGAACATCAGAGTGAGGTAAGTCTCCGGTATAACTCTGTGAAGGGGAAACTACCCCTAGGTGATATATTTGTTATGTGTTACTTGTTGCGGAAGCTATCTACGCACCAGGTGACGAGAGTCCGTGCGTAGCTAGATTCTAGTTATGTCCAGGTAGACTTAGGTTCCCTCCATGTATAACTGTACTATTTGACTTGTCTCTTGCCTATTAAATTCCTTCATATTACGTTGCGACTTGAGACTAGACTTGTGTAGAGTGATAGACTAGCTATTGTAGAGATTCGACGGGCTTCATGATTAGCCCGAAATAATTGTACTCCTCTTACAAATTTCTCCCACGTTATGCGTTCTCACCGAAAGGCTTCCCTTAAAAATTTATAACTCACACATCTATTTGTGAGTGGGGTCAAGGACCCATCAAAGCTTTTTATTCTAATAGGAATGGGCTGTTCAGCTTGGCAGTATAGATACATATATGGTTCGTGTCGTTTGACCCTCGGCAGTGCGCACACTATGATGGATCGGGTCGTAGGCCTCGGCAAAATTTATGTACCATACTCTCATGGGAGCGGGTTGTTCGCCTTGGCAATAAAATAGATGTATCTATGGTTTGTCAATGTTATGATGGATCGAGTCGTACGCCTCGGCATTTCTATAAAATACTCTGATGAAATCGTGCGTAATAATTGGCAAGAAGCCAGCATATCTATGAGCTTTTCCTGGTTGAATTGTGACGACCTATCTGGTAAGGTCCATTATATATACTCCGAATGAGGAGGTAGCTACTAGCTGAAAGTTTGAGTTATTGCTGAGAGGAGGATTGTACCACGTATTATACTTGTTACTTCGTTTACTTTCTCTGATTTACGTCTGTTTACTTCTATAATACCTGTCGTATTAGACCACTAGTAAGTGTTGATGTCGACCCCTCATCACTACATCTCTGGGGTTAGGCTAAATACTTACTGGGTACGCGTTGATTTACGTACTCATGCTACACTTGTTGCACTTTTTGTGCAGGTACACATATGTCTAATGGTCTTTTTGGTGCAACGACGTGACTATTGTCTGGACTTTATCGTGAGCTGCATTCCGTGTTACGCTCCGCAGGCTACAGAGTCTCCATAAGATTTATTAATTTTTTCCTGTCTAATTTGTATTCTAGACAGATGTTGTACATTATTAAATTTCTTAGTTGATGTTCATGTACTTGTGACACCGGGTTTTGGGTGTTTCCTTCAGGCTACTCATTATGGTGGTTCATGTAAACCTCTTATTTACTCTATAAATTCTATTTTTATATTGTTCAATTAAGAAAATTATGATTTCAAGATACTAAAATGGGTAATTAAATTGGTAAATTACTGTTGGCTTGCCTGACGGCAGCGTTAGGTACCATCACGACCACTAGTGGAATTTGGATCGTGACAGCTTGGTATCAGAGCTCTAGTTTCACTTGGGTCTCACGAGTCATGAGCAAGTATAGTAGAGTCTTACAGATCTGTACAGAGACTATACTTATCTTCGAGAGGGTACAGGGATGTTAGGAGCACTTCCTTCTTGATTTCCTCATCTTGTGGTTTGATTCCATTAAGGCTTGTGCTTTCATTTCCTTCCTACTCAATCTTATGCAACGCGAAGCGCTTGTTCTCAATTGGGCATCGAGGAGTAGTAGTGGTACTACAGACGTGGTACATAATGCTTTTCCATGCATGTTCGGGAAGACTATTATCGTCGCCTTGCGAAGGATGTTCTTTTGTTCTATCTCAGTATCCATATTTTCTATGGTTTTGATACTGTGCACGGATTGCTACGATGTCTATGCGTTGTTATCGCATAATGTTGGTGTAATGGTAAGGTTCTCGTTTATGTGTTGAGGTAGTGAATGACTTGAAGATAGGATTTATCAGTGCATGATTAATGGGTTCATCATTTAATTCTAGTGGAGGCAAGGCAATCGTACTATAGATGTCCATGTGTGGTTGATAAAGTAACGAGACTTGATATTTTCAAGCGTGGTGAAATTTTCATTGTGATGCGGTGTCGTCATCCTTGTTTGAATGCATTAAGGTTCGTCGGTGCTACAGTCTTCTTGGATTTTGCCTTCACAGCAGGTGTTGTGAAATTGTGCCTAAGGGGTGGTTGTCAGAGGTAGCGGTGTGCAGTGGTTCAGAATCAAATTGGTATTCTAATGCTGATAGCTCGAGACAGATGATCTTCAGAGAGGCTTAGAGTCGGTAATAATCTATTGGTTCAGGTGCTACAGAGATGCATTTTTTATTTGATGCAACAATTGGGCAACAAAGTATGAGGGAAGACATGGCGGGAAATGTTTCACGGTGGTTGAAGTACGGTCAAGCATGAGAAGTAGAGGGTGAGAAGTTTCTTAAAGGAGATGATTTAACCGAAGTAAGAGTGGCAGATTAGCATATGAATTATGTGCTAGGATAGTCACGTGCCTTGAGAAAGTGTAGAATGGTTTGGGAATCGTGATGGAAGGTGATTTGGCGTATGGATTTTATTCGGAGTGATGGTTACTATACGAAGAAAGATTGAATATGGCAGAAAGGAGTTTTTTTTAAAATGAAGAGAGGTGTGAAGATCTGATTATCGTTTCAGGTGCAATATGACTTGAGTTCGGAAGGTATTGTTGAACTTTCAGTTGATGTCAATAGGGAAGGAGCAGACTTATACAGTTGGTGAGCGAGCATGAGCTCAGGAGAATTTACCGATTAAGAGGTACTTGTACCCAGTGCAGCGTCGTTAGAAGATGTCGGTAAGGAATTCCACAGGTGGGTTATCTCCTATGAGCAGGTTAGCGGTGGCGTGATGTTGATGAAGCTTCTACGAGGAATATTACTTGCTACTCGGTAATAGGTCGAGTGCGTGACTGTGACTGGTGATTCAGGATTTTCATGATAAGCTTAACAAAAGACTTCGAGAAATTTGGCGGGTTAACGGTGCGGGATCATGGTAAATGAGAAGGAGGAATCGTTGTAGGCTCTATATTATATGATGGCAACTTAAAGCTAAGTGGGGGAGCCCCACCATTTATGATTGCATCGCGTGGTTGTCGGCTTGTTCATCTTCTGGTTATCATTGCATCGGTGGATTAATTGTGACTAAGAAAAGATAACATCAAGGTTAATTCGAGTGGAGAAATTAATAAATGTGTGCTATATTCCGCCTCATCGATTGAGGTGTAGGATTTGGGAAGACTCCGTGTTTATGCTTCTTGTGGATGTAATGTACAAGGAAAAGAATTCGGCTGGTTGCTTTTTTGAGAGTGTGTTCATGTGCTAGCAGAGCATTGAAGTTGGTTATGTTCGAGATCATGTCATAGTGGGTGACTCTCAACAACCGCCTAAGGACTTCGGGTCCTTCATGTGGTTAAGGATCGAGTCTTCATAGTGGATTACGAATAGGACTTGGAATGTTCTACATTGTCATCACGTATGCGGTGCAGTATTGGGCGCGTAAGGAGGTGTGAGATGATTCATGGGTATTGAGACAAGGTGGTCTCGCAATTTGGGTCACTCGGGATTAGTGTGGACGGAGTTCGTTATGTTGTGAATGGAGCTATTATATTTCTAAGTCAGGTCAAGAGTAAATTGAAAGAAGTTGGGTTGGTTAGTAATGATCGAATCGGCATAATTGTGTCAATGATCAGTTCCTTCGGTGTGTGAAGTTATACATGTGGTTTGTGGAGGTATGTGAAGTTATACATGTGGTTATACATGTACGGGCTTGACAGCCCCATAATCTGAACGATTTTGGAGGTATTTCATCCAGATGGCGTTGTTGTGTAAATGGATTCCGGAAGAGTCATGGCAGTCTAGATCACGACCTGAGGTTTGTATTTTATGCGGTTTGGGAATTCAGTTGCGTGTTGCATTGGTTCTTCTGGAATGAGTTAAGTGAAAGGTTTCTAGCCAATTAAGTGTTCATTCTACTAATAGTTCAAGGGTTATGGTGAATGCGTGTATTATCGCGTAGCGGCATGGTAGGTGCAGTGAGAGACATGTGAATTGGAAGTTGAGGATCAAGGTTGCGGTTCGATGTTGATAAGAATGTCACGAGCTCGGATGAGCAAGGGGAGAATTCAGATGTTTAGAGTAAGTTGGCGTTATCTTAGTGTCGCTCGGGAATGGTGTTTGTGGAAGGAGCATTGTGTACTAATTTGTGGGTTGTTGAATTTCTTTATAGATTCGTATGGTTGGTGGTATGGGGGCGCAGACTTTGCTACCTAGTGCGGAAGGTCGTGGGAGCGTGTCCTACAGGGAGATTTGTATGTGTGGCATGCTAGTCACTTATTTGTTAAGGATTGAAACCAAGTACGGAGATTCTTCTTGGTACTATCATTAATGTGAGAGCTTATGCTTGGAAGGCGCTCTATTCCTTTGGTTGTGAAATGTATTGGTTTGTTCCGGATTGAGACGACTTGATTATTCGCACGTGTGTTTGAGGTCCCGTGTAACCTGTGGTGTCGTATGAGCAGGATGGCTCTCGAGATGCAGGTCATTTATCGCACC
This sequence comes from Nicotiana tabacum, assembly GCF_000715075.1. NCBI lineage: Eukaryota > Viridiplantae > Streptophyta > Magnoliopsida > Solanales > Solanaceae > Nicotiana > Nicotiana tabacum. The sequence continues at coordinate 28,361,109 of NC_134081.1, read as the reverse complement.
TTAGTCATGCTTGGGTTTTGTGGAATATTGCACTATCCGTCTCCCCAGAGTTGTAGTTTTAGCACTTGGTATGTGGTCGATATTCGTTATTTCTTAGGTATAAGCATTATGGCCTGACGAGCATTTCCTTATTTATTGTTGTGTGTAGATCGGGTGGCACGCCACCACGGGTACGTTGTCTGGATCGGGTTGCACACCGCAATAGTGATATGTAGAGTATGGTTCCCTATATCTATTCTTGCGTATTTTATTTCTCATTCTCTGAGAAGGGTTCATAGCGTCTGTTCGACTGTCTTATTCGTTACGCGAGCTGGGAAGTTCCTTTCCAGAGTTCGTTTTTCCTTATGTATCATATTCGAGTTGTAGCTTGTTGGCACATCGATGGCGTCATATGGAATCTTGGGCAGTGTTTGAGGTGGCTTATTGCCTTGCAGCTTGTACTTGGTGAGACGAGATTATTGGACCTGAAATTTGTGCAATCAGATTTATATAAGGTACATTAAAGGGGAAATATTGTTATTCAGTTCAAAATGAGGTAATGGTTCTTGTTAGGAGGAGAGACTCCATGAACTATTGATTTGGTAGGTGGTTATGAGTTTCTACACGTCTTTTTCGTCGTGGAAGTATTGCGAGATCTGGAACAGGATTTATATGCGTCATGAGATGTATTGCGGGCACCGGATTCGTGAAATTTCAGCTATTATGGTCGGAGGATGTTATTAGGGGCAACCGACTTCTGTGGTGCATGTTGTGATTTTAGCATAGATGCATGATCATGTTTTGGTACAGTGCGTGGCGATTGGTACGGTGTTCGTGTGTTAGAATCAGGCCTTGTAAAGAAATTCAAAAGATGGAACTTGGGTTTAAAGCTTGTTATCAAAGGTTATAGGGAGGATTTTCTGTATGGCTCGATCTAATGTGTTCAACTGGAATGTGGTGGTACGGATAGGGCACAAGGTGTTGTACAGTGATTTTGGACAACTCCAGAGCAGTGCTTAGCACGTTCGAGGACGAACGTATATTTAAGTGGGGGAGAATGTAATGACCCGACTGGTCATTTTAAGCTCTAGTGTGTCGTTCATCAGTTTGAGGCCTTGAGTAGCTTCACTTTAGGTATATTGACCGGTACGTGTGGCCAGAATTGAATTTCGGAAAGTTCGGAGTTGATTTGGAAGGAAAATTTCTAGTTACGGAAGCTTTAAGTTAGAAGAATTTACTAAATTATGACTTTTGAGTAAACGACCTCGGAATTGGGATTCGAAGATTCCAACAGGTTTGTATGAGGAATTTGGTCTTGGGAGCGTGACCGGATGTCGATTTGGAGGTCCGTAGGTCATTTCGGCGCCAATTGGCAAAAGTTGGAAATTGGATAATTTTTGGAAAATTTGACCGGTAGAGAACTTTTTGATATCGGGTTCAGATTTCGATTCCGGAAGTGGGAGTAGGTCCGTAATGTCAATTATGTCCTGTGTGCAAAAGTTGAGGTCAATCGACTTGATTTGATAGGTTTCGGCATCGATTATAGAATTTTGAAGTTCTACAATTCATTAAGCGTGAAGTGGGGTACGATTCGTGATATTAGCATTGTTTGATGTGATTTGAAGGCTCGACTAAGTTCATAATGTATTTTGGAACGTGTTGGTATATTTGGTTAAGGTCCCGAGGTCCTCGAGTGGATTCCGGATGATTAATTGAATTATTTTGGACTTAGGAGATGCTGAAGCTGGGCAGCAGCTGGTGTAACTGCTTCTGCAGAAGTTTGGTCGCGGAAGCGACCTCGTAGAAGCGGGGTGAGGTCTGCAGAAGTGGCTTGGGTAGCCTGGGCGTGAGGTCACCGAAGCAAAGTCGGGCAGCGCACCTATGAGTGCACAGAAACGAGGTCAGGGTTGCAGGTGCAAAAATTTGCATAGATGTGCTAGGGTGTGTCGCACCTGCGGTTGTGCGGCAGCGGAAGAAAATCCGCAGGTGCGGTGGTCTGCTAGCAGTGGTTTTCTACATAAGAGAGGAATCTGGGCACTCTATAAATTTTATTTTTATATTGTTTAATTAAGAAAAATTATGATATCAAGATACTAAAATGGGTAATTAAATTTGTAAATTACCGTTGGCTTGCCTGACGGCGGCGTTAGACGCCATCACAATCACTAGTGGATTTTGGGTCATTACAATGAGTGTCCTCTCACGATCGCAAAGAGGAATTTCCCTAGGTTCTTCAGGTTTCTCTTCGCGATCGCGAGGGCTTGTCCGCGATCATGATGAAGGCAGACCTGGGCAGAATGATTTTAAAAGTCGGGACTTAGGCTTTTTGGTTCATTTCTCTAACTTGTTGATCGAATTTAGAGCTTCTTGAGGAGGGATTTTCACCTAGCGTTTTGAGGTAAGTATTTTCTACACAATATGAGTTTAATATACATTATGGGTAGATTTTAACATAGAAATTGTGGAAATTTTAGGAGATTGTTGGAAAACCTAGGTTTTGATAAAAATGGGATTAGACCATGAAAATGATTATGGAATTGAGTAAAAATTATATATTTGGGTTCGTGAGGTTATGGTAAGCATTTATCTTCGAAAATTTTTGGGATCCGGGCACGTGGGTCCAGGGGTAAATTTTAGAAATCTTCCAATTGTGGTTGGTTAATTACTCTAATAGGTAAATTTTGAACTTTTGAGTATATATTGATTAATTTATATGATATTTGTTAGTTCCGCATTGTTCGGCATCGACTTGAGGCTTTTAGAGTAATTTGTGGACCGGAAAGTGAAATTGGGAACAAGATAAATCTCTTGCCTAACCATGTAAGAGGGAATTTACCCCATAGGTATTTAAATTGCTATTTGCTACTAATTGTGAGTGCTACGTACGCACGAAGTGACGAGAGTCCGTGCATAGCTAGAATTCAAGTTATGTCTGGGTAGACATAGGCCATTATTATGTTATTACTTGTACTATTTGGATTCAAATTGTTAGATTAATTACTTGTATTATTAAGTAAAACTTGGTTAAAAATTATGTTAAATCGAACTTCATTACTTAGAGAGTTGGCGAAAATGCTTAATTATTGATGAAAATTGTATACTTTCATGTGTTTACCTCGGTGTTGTATATGTGAAATTTGAAATCCGAAAAGTTTCTCTATTCCTGTGGATCGGGTCGAACGCCTCGACAATATATATATATGGGATGCATCTATGGATCGGAACGTACGACATCGGTAGTGTATGTAAATGAATATTATGGATCGGGTCATACGACCTCGGCATAATTCGTGCGTCTTGTCACTCGGAGTCCGATTTCACTTGATATGTCTGTCATGACCTGAGGATTTATACTACATGTTTGTTGAGATTATTACGTGATATTCGGGGATTTTAATTGTTATTTGTTAAATAGTCATTTCATTATTGCCTCCTATTCCGTCATTGATATTGATTTTCATGCCTATTAAATAATTTTGTACATTATGTATTTTGCCCACTAGTATATGTCGAAATCGACCCCTCGTCACTACTTCTTCGAGGTTAGACTAAATATTTACTGGGTGCATGTTGATTTATGTACTCATGCTACACTTCTGTACTAATCGTGCATGATCTGAGGCAGGTGCATCTGGCGGTCCTTCAGGCGCGTACCCCCACTACCTAGAGCCTTAGTGGTGAGCTGATCTCTATGCCCGTTCGACAGCGCCTGAGTCTCTCCTTATTGTATTTCCTTTCTGTCTATCTTATTCCAGACAATAGTCTAGGAAGTTTTGTATATTCTACTAATTTGGTCATGCACTTGTGACACCGATTTTGGAAGTATTCTAGCAGACATTTTATAGTTTTGGGTATTAAATTCACTACTTTACTCTTTTCGTTATTTGGTGCTTTGTCTTACTATAATTTCTTATTAATAGTTCTCCGATTAAATAAAATTAATTACTTTAAAAATATTTAATATGAAGACTTAAATGGGTAGTTCATTGTTGACTTATCTAGCGGCGGAGTTGGACACCATCACAATTTATAGTGAAAATTGGATCGTGACATGTCAGTTGTGTGAGGTACATAGTAAATGATTTCGTATTATACGTTATCTGACCTTCTCTAAACGCCAATTATTAGCAGTAAAGTAATTTGAAGGCAGTTTTCTGATATTTTTCTTTTTTCTTCCTCCTTTATTTTTTAAGATTCTTTTCCACTGATTTGCTTATATGTGATGAACATTTAATACTTTGGTCCTAATCAGTCATTTAGATTTGCTAAATTTTGGTATTTCAAATGACGTATCCTTTAGATTCTGTTAGGCTTTTACCATATAACCGTTCCCTTTTAATAGTACCGTAAAGAATCTTAATAAAGGCCAACTCCATGACAAAATGAAACGTCTTGAAACAGGGGATCGAGGGGGCTTTTCATCTTTCATTTTATTCGATGTCTCCCTATTTAAAGCAATTTCTTTAAACAGTTTTAAGCTTTTTTCATTTAAAATTAAATAAACAGAAAAAATAAGGAGAAAAATGCAAAAGAAAAGATTGACTTGAATGAAAGAAGAAAGGGACGGAAAAAGCGGGAAAAAAAAGAGAGGAATTCTCCCTAAGAACTATGCCACATCACCTTGCCTTTGATTACAATATATATATATATATATATATATATATATATATATATATATATATATATATATATATACACGAAAATTCTTAGTGAAATGTCATTTACCTTTTTTACCCTTTAAAAATAAATTTTATATCAGACAAAATTATAATTTAAGTTACTTTTCTACTATTTAGAATTTTAAAATTAACTAAAATTTTGATTATAAAATCTTTTTTTATTTGAATTATATGACAATTCCTAATATTTAGGAATTTGAACCCAAATAAGACTGAATACATTGCTTATTTGAATTGGGTAAAATAATGGTAGCACTTTGTAGACAATAAATTTGCGTCAAGAAAATAATCGAGATCGAAAAATATTGTAACAATCATAGTATTTTATTTCAAATAATATGAGTACATAATCTCTATGAATCCTCTGATTCTTCTTTCCAATAGTAAATAAATCCAAGGGCCTTTGAGCTTGATCTTGAATATGTAGTTTGTTGTCGCGAACGATGATCTTGAATTCAACTAGCACGAACTTTGATTTGAACTCGTACTCTTTGAATCTTGATTTGTTCTTCGTTCTTGAGGTTGAACTTGATTGCTTGAAACTTGAAACTTGTAGAGAAATTTGGGGCGTTCGATCCACGAGCTCTCTCTTGCTTCTTGTTATAATTTCTAGTGTCTTTTCTTGATTATGAAGACCCCTATTTATAGTTGTGGGAGGGAAGAGTTATGATAACAACAAACTCTTTCCGACCAATCAGATTGAAGAGTGACAAAGCCGCATTTGATTGGCGTGAACATGTCACTTGCACATGTGGCGCGATTTCATTGGCCTTTTAATTTGACTTGGCATGCCTTATCGTTTTGACATGTGGCATGATCCCATTGGATCTTCTGTTTGACTTGGCGTGCCACGTCATTTGACACGCGGCACCAAACTGGGCCTCTAGGAAGATGGCATATTGGGCCTAATAAAGTGGACTCGTCATTTGTAACCCAACTAAATTGAACTTATATAATTAATCCAATTATATTAGCCCAAAATATTTATTTGGAGTAATATATTTAAAATATAATCCAAATTATTTATTGAATTTGAATTCAATAAATTTTACATTAATACAAATACCCCTGCTCCAAAACTTGTTAGTATAAAAATATATTGGAACTCCACGGACGAGGTTTGGAGTACACGTGAGAACTGATATTTTAGGAAAATTATGTTTCTTTCCTTAAGGCATGACAAACCTTCAACTTTAATTTTTTTTCGAGGTCAAAAGCACCATGTGCTTTTTTTCTCTTGGCAGTGCACATTTGATTTAGGTAGCTCATTGAATGGGTTTTCTTTATTATCCTTTTCCTTGTTAGAAGAAAACCACACCAACACTTGGTCCATTAAATCGGATGTCGTGTAAGCTAAAGAACTTACTTGGGCTTGGTTGGCCTTTGGTCTCACTTTCCAGCCATTCATAATACGTGGCATTCTTTAATTCGTAGGAACTCTACATAGAATTACATTATTTGCTAGCAGTCTCCAATTCAACTTTGGATAACTATCAAAGAGCAATTAGACTTAACCTATTCTCGTCCAGTTGAGTTCCAAGAGTACTCAATCACTGCTATATTTTAACTGAATCCATTTAGGTGTCAAGACTCGTAGCAGCCGTCCCATATCGGCAGTAATTTTTTATATAGCCTCCCTTTGACACCTATATATACAGCATGCTCGTCTCTTTGTACTCACCAATTTATGAGCTTAGTCCACAGATATACCTCGCGTTCAACTAGCGAGTATCAAAGCGCAAGGTAATGTATTTTTCTTTCTGTGCGTTTTCTTTGCTTGTTCTTTCTTTCTTTTTTCTTATTTTTACGCCAAGAAAAGAAAAGTCGTCGAGTGTCAAGTTGACGGATAATTCCATTACGTCCCATAGAAGGATAAATTCATCACGGCATATAGATGATCAAATCTACAATAATATATAGAAGATAGATCCCTTGCAACATATAGACGGACAAATCCATATTGCCATATATACGGATAAATCCATACCAACATATAGTTGGACAAATCCACACCAACATATAGACGGGCAAATCCACATCACCATATGGATGGACAAATCTCCATTACCATATAGATGGACAAATATCCATCACCATATAGACGGACAAATCTCCATCACCATATAGACGGACAAATCCATATCACTATGTAGACGGACAAATCCAACTCACTATATAGATGGATAAATCCATAACCACATATAGACGGGTAAATCCATACCAACATATAGACGGTCAAAACCTCAGACTTCAATGCAAATACTTTTGTAGACATCGAAATTTTAAAGGATCAAGCTAAATCCTAAATTCAAGATACTACAAGATTCTTGAAATCCTAGGAGTGTATCAGGATTTCTTGGAGGTTACTCTACCCTAAACCCTAACGCACACCTATATAAAGGCATGCATATTCCCTTGAAGAGGCGTCTCAAAAATCCTATAAATTCTCGGGATATTCACAAAGGGATCAAGGCATAAAATAATGTCATGATCAATAGAAGTTCTTCTTGATAATCAAATACTTCAAGAAGTAGGGAGCATTTATAGACATCGAAATTTTAAAGGATCAAGCTCAATCCTAAATTCAAGATACTACAAGACTCTTGAAATTCTAGGAGTCTACCAGGGTTTCTGATCTCGTCCAATTTCACACCTCAAATCAAGGTTATGAAACGGTCGATTGCAATAATAGTACCCAACAAGAGTCGGGATCGATTTCCACAAGGAGCTATATATGGGAGTTAAGAGTATATATTGTAGTATATGAGTTTGACTATCTTAATTTACTCTTTCACAAATTTGGATTGTTTCTATGTCTAATTTAAAACTAAGATTGCAAAGTTAAGAAATAAAACTAAGAGAATTGTTTTTATTGTTTTTCAAGTTTTGTGAAAAGCCTAAGGTTATGACCATCTGTAACGACTTGGCCGGTCATTTTGAGTATTACAGCCCTCTTTTCCCATTTACTGCTTATCCCGTGTTCAATTATAATAATGCGACTCATCGGAGAGGTTTCAGAATGAATTGGAACACTTTCAAGATTTAAAGCTTAAGTTGAAATAGTTGACCGAATGTTGACTTATGTATAAACGATCCCAGAATAGAGTTTTGATGATTTCAATCGCTCCGTATGGTAATTTTGGACTTAGGAGTGTATCCGAAAAATTATTTGGACGTCCGTAGTTAAATTAGGCTTGAAATGGCGAAAATAGGAAGTTTAAGTTTGGAAGTTTGACCGAGGAGTTGACTTTTTGATATCGCGGTCGGAATTCAGTTATGAAAATTTTCATAGTTCTGTTATGTCAATTATGACTTGTGTGCAAAATTTGAGGTCAATCGGACTTAATTTGATAGGGTTCGGCATCGAGTGTAGAAGTTGGTATTTCATAGTTTCATTAAGCTTGTATTGTGGTATGATTCACGTTTTTTGATGTTATTATTTGTTATTTGAGACCTCGAGTAAATTCGTATCGTGTTTTAGGACGTGTTGGTATAATTGGTAGAGGTCCCAGGGGCCTCGGGTGAGTTTCAGATGGTTAACAGATAAAAAATTTGGACATAAAGGAAATTTGAGAATTCTGCCTTCTGGTGCAATCGCACCTGCGGAGATTTTCTCGCAGGTGCGAGTTTGCAAAAGCGAGTTGTCCATCGCAGATGCGGCCAGTCATGGGCTGGGGCTGTGATTATAGAAGCGGGCATGTGGACAGCAGAAGCGGGTCGCACCTGCGAGAGTTTGATCGCAGAAGCGCAAGGGCGCTTGGTGAGGCAGCTTCGCAGAAGCGGACAGCTCCTCGCAAAAGCGTGTCCGCATAAGCGGACTGCATTCCATAGAAGCGTGATTATTCGCATACGCAGGAATCGCAGAAGCGGCTTAGTGAGCCGCAGAAGCGAAAGAACTGGGCAGAGTACAAAATAGAGGGGTTTCGACTCTTTTGTCATTTTTGACCTTTCAAGCATGGTTTAGGGCGAATTTTCAGAGGCATTTCACGGGAAAACTTGAGGTAAGTCACTTGTGATAATTGTTATTCAATAATATTGAATTATCATCGACTATTTCGACTAGGTTATGTGTTTTGAGGTGAAATTCGAGGATTTGGCCCTAGGAATTTCAAAAAAAGAATTTAAGATTTGGAGGTCGAGTTGATGTCGGAATTTAGTAAATTTTGTATGGTTGGACTCGTAATTGAATGAGTTGTCGGATTTTGTGACAATAGTCATATTCCAAGACATGGGCCCCACTGATGATTTTTGAGTATAATTTCGGATTTTGTGGAAAAAGTAGTATTTACATATGGAATTAATTCTTATAATTCGTATTGACTGAATCGAATTAATTGTGACTAGATTCGAGCCGTTCTAAAGTTGATACGCGCAGAATGGAATTTCTGTAGTATTGTTTAGCTTGCTCGATATTGGACTCGGCTTGTTCGAGGTAAGTAACATTTCTAAACTTAGTGTTGAGGGTATGAAACCCCGAGTTTTATGTTATGTGTTTGTTGTTGAGGTGACGCAAATGCTAAGTGACGGGCATGTGGACGTGCACCGTGTGAATTGTAACTCCGTTATTTCTGTGGTGCTGTGTAGTTACCTGAACTTATTTGTAATCATGAAATCTCTACGTACTAGAATTATTGAGTTGTGATCCATGTTAGAAATTATATTTAGGCTACATGCTTATTCTGTTGGGACCCACTGAGGCCATTACTGCCGTTGAGTTATTTGCTTACATTAAAATTTCATACTCAGTATGATCATTCATTTCATATCATATCTCAGTCTCTGTTGCTATATATTGACACATCATATTATCATTTTTGGGCTAGTTTCATGGCATTGTGGGCCCAAGAGACTGGAGAGATTGATGACTGAGTGAGGCCGAGGGCCTGATTGTGAGGTTATTGATACTATAGCACGTGAGTTATCCGTGCGGATCCATATATTGATACTATAGCACGTGATTTGTCCGTGCAGCATATGAGTTATCCGTGCAGATCCAGATATTGATATTATAGCACATGAGTTGTCCGCGCAGCACGTGAGTTGTCTGTGCGAATTATAGCGCTTGGGCTGAAGGAGCCCCTCTGTAGTCTGCACACACCCCCAGTAAGCGCAGTCACGAATACATGAGCATGAAGAGTGCTACAGATAAGAGTCTAAATAAACACAATTTTTTGAATCTAAATAAACAACAATGATTAAATAGAAGGGGACTTTAGGGTTACGGACGTCGTTCAACTATACCTCAAGTGTCCACAAGTAGCTAGATCCGGGCAATCTAACTAAGCGCTGCTGGAATCAACTCCGGTATCTGCACAAGAAGTGCGGAGTGTAGTATGAGTACAACTGACCCTATGTACTCTGTAAGTGTCGAGCCTAACCTTGGCGAGGTAGTGACTAGGCTAAGGCAGGCCACTTATAATAACCTATACGCAATAACATTAATAATAATAACAGAAAAACAGGGAATAGAAGTAAAATAATTAACTCATGAAAACGAACTCGAAATTCAACTACGAGAGAACCGAGAACAACAAGTCTTAGTCTCATATCACAATGCTGAGGCTAATCCAACAATAACAAACAAGTACTACATATGCAATCTGTTGCGGCACATAACCTGATCCCACCATATCATCATCTGTCAATATCATAATCCATCCTTATTCCACCATTTCAGTTTATTACCTTTCGATTTCCTTTGCGGCGTGCAATCCGCTCCCCAAACAATTTCAATCATCAACATAAACAATCTAACAACAAAATTTCCAAGAATTTCTACATCAAGAGGGCAAATGTACAAGGCAATAAAGAACCACAGAATAATCAAGGAATCTCTAACAACTTGAAGTCTCAACTTTACCAATTCATCGGTATCTAACCACTAAACAACTCACGCAAGTGAAACCACATTATAGATTGCAACAAATATTATAAAACAATAGAACAAGTAAGGTATATGACAATTAAAGTATGCAATTAAGATAGATGAAAGCAGATAGGAAATAAGCAGGAGTCATGGAAAGAACGGGCAAATTTAGAAAAAAGGACAATTAAATGACAAGTAACAGATATGGCATGGAAGTAAATTGATGACATATAACAGTTAAGGCAAAAAGCAAGAATATCATGTAACTAAAGCATGGAAATAAATATCAAATTCCTGCCGGTTAAATCCCATGACGGCCTATATACACTCGTCACCTCACATATACGTCATTTCCCCACAAAATTCAGATAACACATAGTTCAAGAATTCTTAATTCCCTTAAGTCAAGGTTAGACCTAACACTTACCTCACTACGCGAATTAAGGCAATCAACCAACCACGTCCTTGCCTTTTGAACAAGTCTCCAAACCAACCGAATCTAGCAAATTATCGATCAAATGATTCAAAATAGGCTTTAGAAACTACCTATTAATGAAAGACGTTAATTTTGATTATTCTTAAAATGTCAAAAAAGTCAACCTTGTGCCCGCTTGGTCAAAAACCAAGGATCGGACCAAAACCCGATTACACATTCACCCCCGAGATCGGTTATGTGATTTGTTTCGAAATCTTACTTCAATTTGAGGTCTAAATCTCAATTTTACAAAATTTCCAATTTTTACCCTAATTTCTACCATGGAAATCCTAAATTTAATGTCCAAGTCTCATGAATAATAATGGGTAATTGAAAAGAAATGGATTAGAGTTACTTACCAATGAATTCGGGAACAAAAATCTCTTAAAAATCACCTCTAGAGTATTTAGGGTTGAGAAATGGTGTAAAATGAGCTAACTCCCGATTTCCCCCTCTTTTACCCAGCTACGGATGTCGCAATTGTGAAGTCTTATTCGCAATTGCGAGCATCGCAAATTCCAAACAAGGGTCGCAAATGTGAGCCCTGCCTCAGAAGTCCAGATGTGGCAATTGCGACAATATGATCGCAAAAGTGAAGATCCTATCTTTGCAAACAGACATCACAAATGTGACCAAGTGATCGCAAAAGCAATCCTGGGCTGTTCGCAAATGCGAACAATTTCCTTGCAAATGCAAGGTTACCCAATCTCACACCCTGCTCGTAAATGCAAATATTTGTCCGTAAAAGTGAGGCTCTCAATTGCGATCCAAACCTCGCAAATGCGAGATCCGAACCAGACACCAAAACTGGGCACTGCACCAGCAGTTCTTGCACTATCCAAACTCATTCAAAACGCGTCCGAAACTCATCCGAGCATCTAGGGCTCAAACCAAACATGCACACAAGTGTAATAACATCCCATGAACTCACTCGTGCAATCAAATCACCAAACTAACATCTAAAACTTCAAATCAAACATCAAAATGAATGAAATTTCAAAGGAAGCTCAAGAACAACTAGACTCACAGCTAAGCGATAGAATCATGTCAAATCAACTCCGAATTGCACTAAATTTTGCACACAAGTTTCAAACAGTAATACAGACCTATACCAAGTATCAACATTAAAATCTAAGCCCGTTATCCATGAAGTGAACTTACGGACAAACTTAGAAAATTTCCAAACTTTCGAAATACTAGCTTTCGCCAAAATGAGTCAAATCAACCTAGGGACCTCCAATTTCAATTCCGGACATACGCCCAAGTCCAAAATCACGATACGGACTTATCGAAGAATATGTAGCCCAAGTCCAGTCGCTCTGAAGAATATGTAGCTGCCACCGGAATAAAATGCGCTGAATTGGTCAACCTATCCACAACGACCCATAATGCGTCAAATTTCTTCAAAATCCATGGGAGCCCAACAACTAAATACATGGTAATATACTTCCACTTTCACTCACGAATCTCAAGTCTCTAAAATAAACCTCCATGCCTCTAATGCTCGTACTTCACTTGCTGATAGTTCAAACACCAAGCCACATGCTCTACTATATCTTTATTAATTCTTCTCCACCAATAATACTACCTCAAATCTTGGTACATCTTGGCGGCACCCGGATAAATGGAATACATCGAATTGTGGGCCTCCACAAGAATCAACTCACGCAGCCCATCCACATTAGGCACACATATCCGACCCTGCATCCGCAACACCCTATCATCACCAATAGAAACCTTCTTGGCATCATCGTGATGCACCGAGTCCTTAAGGAAAAGCAAACATGGGTCGTCATACTGATGCGCTGAAATAGAGAAGACCGAGAGATTGCGCAGGCAGGAACCCGACTAGGCTCTGAAATATCTAACCTCACAAACTAATTGGTCAAAGCGTGGACATCGGATGCTAGCGGTCTCTCACCAACTCGAATATATGCAAGGCTACCCATACTCACAGCCTTTCTACTCAAGGCATCGGCCACCATATTGGCCTTCACGGGATGGTACAAAATGGTAAATATCATAGTCTTTTAACAGCTCTAACCACCTCCATTGCTTCAGATTTAGATCCTTTTTCTTAACACAAGTGTTGTAGATTCCGATGATCTATGAATATCTCACACGACACGCCATAGAGGTAATACTTCCAAATCATCAATGCATGAATAATAGCTTCCAACTGTATGTCATGAACGGGGTAATTCTTCTAATGAACCTTAAGCTACCGAGACGCGTAGGCAATCACTCTACCATCTTGCATAAACACCGCGCCAAGCCCAATACGTGACGCATCACAATACACAATGTAGGATCCCGAACCCGTAGGCAGCACCAATACCGGAGCTGTAGTCAAAGTAGTCTTGAGCTTCTGAAAGCTCAACTCACACCCATCAGACCACCTGAATGGGGCACCCTTATGGGTCAATCTAGTAAATGGGACTGCGGTAGATGAAAACTTCTCCATGAACTGGAGATAATAACCCGCCAAACCCAGGAAGCTCTGAATCTCTGTAGCTGAAGTAGGTCTAGGCTAGTTTTGAACTTCCTCAATCTTCTTAGGATCCACTTTAATGCCCTCGGAAGATACCACATACCCCCAAAAAACAACTGAATCCAACCAAAACTCACACTTTGAGAACTTGGCATATAACTGACTATCTCTCAAGGTCTGATGTACAACCCAAAGATGCTGCTCTTGCTCCTCTTGACTGCGGGAGTTGACCAAAATATCATCAATGAAGACGATCACAAAAAAATCTAGATAAAGCTTGAATACCCCATTTATCAAATCCATAAATGTTGTAGGGGCATTTGTCAAGCCAAATGACTTCACTAGGAACTCATAATGCACATACCGATTCTGGAATGCTGTCGTAGGGACATCCGATGCCCTAATCTTCAATGTAGTCAGATTTCAAATCAATCTTCGAAAATACTATGGCACCCTAAATCTGGTCAAGTAAGCACACTTTGGCAAAGGATACTAGTTCTTGATAGTGAATTCGTTCAACTGCCGATAATCAAAACACATCCTTATCGTACCATCCTTCTTCTTCACGAACAACACTACTGCACCTCAGGGCGAGATACTAGGTCTAATGAATCCCTTATCAAGAAAATCCTGTAACTACTCCTTTAGTTCCTTCAAATCAGCTAGGGCCATATGGTATGGTGGAATAGAAATTGGTTGAGTGCCCGGAGCCAAGTCAATACAAGAGTCAATATCTTTGTCGGGTGGCATCCCTAGCAGATCTGCAGGAAACACCTCTGGAAACTCATGCACAACTGGTACCGAATCCATGGAATGAACCTGCGTACTAGGATCACGGATATAGGCCAAACATGCTAGACACCCCTTCTCGACCATATGTCGAGCCTTCACATAAGAAATGACCCTGCTAGTAGAATGGGCAGGAGTCCCTCTCCACTCCAATAGAGTCAACCCCGACATAGCTAAGATCACCGTCTTGGCGTGGCAGTCCAATATGGTATGATAAGGTTATAGCCAATCCATACCCAAAATATCATCAAAGTCCACCATATCAAGAAGTAGGAGATCCACACTACTCTCAAGGCTCCCGAAAAAGCCACACACGAGCAATAAACACGATCCACAATAATAGAATCTACCTGTTACATCCCCTACTATAATACTAAAATGAGTCGTAATAATCCATATGATCTTGAAGCGATTAATACCATTAACGAGGTTATAAAGGATTTGTGATTATGTTATTATAAGACCCTATAAATTTAACAACCTTGATACTGTTATATACATTTGATATGGTATTTTGAATGGAATATTTTTGTAAAAGAAGGTTTGAAAAATATGATTTTATATAGTTATTAATATTACTACTTTTGAATATGCTTTAAATTATACACAAAATATAAAAAGTTTATGAGATTTTCTTTATTGTAAAGATAGAAATTATTTTATCACAAGAAAAAAGGTTATCCTTTACCATTTTAAGAATTAAACGTACGAAAATTTATACTTTTTATATGAGATTAGGAAAATTAGAAGTTGAGAAAATATATGTATTTTTTTACATGGATGTTTTAATGAAATAATATTGTATGTATTGATTTTATATGGTACCATAATTTTTTAATATTTTAATAGTAGTACTTTAGGATGAAAACAAGACTATTTTCGAGATTATAAGTATTTATGCTATTTCAAACAAGTGATAAGTAAATTCATGAAGGTAAGAGGGTAAGCAAATCGAAGAAAATAAATTTTGTCGAAGTTTGACATTTTGAGATAAAATACGGTCCAAGCTACAATACCCCGTATTTATGGACTAGTGCCATACAAGGTACCGTATGACCATGATAGTAAGGTATATAAAGTGTGTTAAAAGTGAGTAGTATTTTAAGTAATTTGAGATAATTCCTAATTATATGGATAATTGGATAATTATTGGTTAATGAGAGATTAACAAGTTGATTAGGAAATTGGTGGATAATTAGTTAAAATCTTTGGATAAACCTTTGAAACTTTAACGTGGCAGCAATGAAACTTTAACGTGGCAGCAATATATGTTCTATTTCACGACTCTTAAGTCACTTTGAAAGGTGGCAACATTTAAAGTAATAACTACCTTATCTCATTTGGTTGAAGAAGGGTTATCAAGAAAGCCAAAAAAGGGTACGGCTATATTCATTTTCCATTCTTGTAGAGAACAACATCCCATTCTTTATTAGTAACATTGTTCATAAATTTTAAAGAGGGATGCTAAGATTTGCAAAGTGACGATGGAGCTTAATCAATTCACTTAAAACTTTGAAGCGTGAGATTTGCGATTCTAATGGAGTACGGTGCAATCTTTCTCAAGAATGTCATACGGAATTTTCTCTATTTCTATACACCGTTACGTGTTTCGGAGCAAAAGACATGTATTAGAGGAATTGTCAAGAGAATCAGTCCAGGTATGTTAAGGCTATCCCTTATTTCCTTTTGGCATGATCCAAGTAACGATACGTAAACGTAATGTTATTCCATAAATGGTTCTACTCTTAGCAGTTAAGGATGTCGATGTTATTCATTCCGGTAAAGTTATATTCAAGTATGTCGAAGTACGTTTCTAGGTATCTATTGAGGTATATGATAAAGATGTTAATGTTTATAATATAGTGATACATGCATCTTCATGCATTTACCACCGTGCTACGACCGGTTGGGCAGTCATGCATATTCATTTACCACTGTGCTACGACCGGTTGGGTAGACATGCATATTCATTTACCATAGTGCTATGACCGGTTGGGCAGTCATGCATATTCATTTACCACCGTGGTACGGCCGGTTGGGCAGACATGCATATTCATTTACCACCATGCTACGGTCAGTGTGGGGCATTTACACATTTACCATCGAGCTACGGCCGGTCAAGCAGTCATGCATTTACCACCAAGCTACGGCCAGTTGGGCAGTTACACATTTACCACCGAGCTACAGCCGGTCGGTCAGTCAGGCATTTACCACCGTGCTACGGCCGGTCGGGCAGTTACCACTCATCAGTTGGGCAGTCATGCATCATAAGATATGTATAATAATCTCAAAGAGAAGCAATATATATATATATATATATAT
The DNA here is from genome assembly GCF_000715075.1 of Nicotiana tabacum. Classification (NCBI taxonomy): domain Eukaryota; kingdom Viridiplantae; phylum Streptophyta; class Magnoliopsida; order Solanales; family Solanaceae; genus Nicotiana; species Nicotiana tabacum. Next base: position 28,344,508 of record NC_134081.1, on the reverse strand, counting down.
ATATATATATATATATATATATATATATATATATATATATATATATATAGTATAATAAGTATGCATATACGGTGGCACTTCAGAGATTCAGGTTGATTCTTATATGTCTTTAATTAATGTAGACCTATTGTTATGTTTCAGTTCCGCTTTACATATTCGGTACATTATTCGTACTGACGTCCTTTTGTTGGGGACGCTACATTCATGACTGTAGTGATAGATAATCAGTTTGATGAGCCCTCATAGTAGACGAGGTTAGCATTCAGCAAAGGATCGGTAAGACTCCACCTCATTTAGAGTGCAGTCGAGTCTATGAGTCAACGTATCAGAGTTTTGCTACAGACTTATGGGTAGGCCGGTACCCTGTCTCATTTGATGTCAAATAATCTTAGAGGCTTTATAGACAAAGGTTCATTTTATACATTATGGCAGAGGCCTTGATGGCCCATATGTATATATGTTTTAAGAACGATGGTTCATTGATACAATACCTGCCACTTATAGTTTTACATTATGAGTTGTGGCCATGTTGGCCCATTATAGTTACAAAACAAAAATGAGTTAAATAGTGGTTCGCTTGGGCTACTACGGCACCGGGTGCCAGCCACGCCTCCGTAGGTTTGGGGCGTGACAAAGTGGTATCAGAGAAGGTCCTGTCCTAGGGAGTCTACAAAACCGTGCCTAGTAAAGTCTCAGTTATGGGTGTGTTGCGCGCCACATTTATAATGGAGAGGCTGTAGGGCATTTAGGAAATGTTACCCTTCTTTTGTTTTCAGATCGTGCCATAGAGCTGAGTCGTAAGAAGTCAGTATGAAGTTTTCACCAGATTTTGTATGCACCCGAGGTGGAGGTATCACAGTAGAGCTTTTTGAGGCATAATTTCCACCTATGTGGAAGAGAGGTTATGAAATAAACAAAAGATACGTTACGATATTGAAAGGTAAGTAAGGTAAAGGTGAAGAAGATACGAGATACTCAAGTACAAAAGGTTGTGAATAGTCCAGACTTCAGATAGAGGTTGGGTTTTAGATTAGTTTACAGAGGAGGCCCTAGCAAATAATTTGTAAATCTCTAAGAGTTAACATTCGAGGACGAACGTTTCTAAAGGGGGGAAGGATGTTACATCCCGTATTTATACTAGGATGTGTCGTAGTAATCCATATGAGCTTGAAGGGATTAAGACCATTCACGAGGTTATAAAGGATTTGTGATTATGTTATTGTAAGACCCCCTAAGTTTAACAACCTTGATACTGTTATATACATTTGATATGGTATTTTGAATAGAATATTTTCGTAAAAGAAGGTTTGAAAAATATGATTTTAGATAGTTATTAACATTATTACTTTTGAATATGCTTTAAATTATACACATAATATAATAAGTTTATGAGATTTTCTATATTATAAAGATAGAAATTATTTTCTCACAAGAAAAAAGGTTATCTTTAACCATTCTAAGAATTAAGCGTACAAAAATATGTACTCTTTATATGAGATTAGGAAAATTAGAAGTTGAAAAAATATATATTTTTTTATATGGATATTTTAATGAAATAATAGTGTATGTATTGATTTTATAGGGTATCATAATTTATTAATATTTAAATAGTAGTACTTTAGGATGAAAACAAGACTATTTTCGAGATTATAAGTATTTATGCTATTTCAAACAAGTGATAAGTAAATTTGTGAAGGTGAGAGGAAAAGCAAATTGAAGAAAATGAATTTGGTCGAAGATTGACATTTTGAGATACAATATGGTCCACGCTACAATACCCCGTATTTATGGACTAGTGCCATACAAGGTACCGTATGACCATGATAGTAAGGCATATAAAGTGTGTTAAAAGTGAGTAGTATTTTATGTAATTTGAGATAATTTCTAATTATGTGAATAATTGAATAATTATTGATTAATGAAAGATTAACAAGTTGATTAGGAAATTGGTGGATAATTAGTTAAAATCATTGGATAAACCCATAAAACTTTAACATGGCAGCAATATATGTTCTATTTGATGACTCTTAAGTCACTTTGAAAAGTGGCAACATTTAAAGTAATAACTACCTTATCTCATTTGGTTGAAGAAGGATTATCAAGAATGCCAAAAAAGGGTACGGCTATATTCATTTTCCATTCTTGTAGAGAACAACATCCCATTCTTTATTAGTAACATTGTTCATAAATTTTAAAGAGGGATGCTAAGATTTGCAAAGTGACGATAGAGCTTAATCAATTCACTTAAAACTTCGAAGCGTGAGATTTACGATTCTAAGGGAGTACAGTGCAATCTTTCTCAAGAATGTCATACGGAATTTTCTCTATTTCGATACACGGTTACGTGTTTTGGCGCAAAAGACGTGTGTTAGAGGAATTGTCAAGAGAATCGGTCTAGGTATGTTAAGGCTATCCCTTATTTCCTTTTGGCATGATCCAAGTAATGATACGTAAACGTAATGTTATTCCATAAATGGTTCTACTCTTAGCAGTTAAGTGTCACCACCCGAAATTTCCCACCGACGGGACAGTGATGGCGCCTAATATTTCACTTGCGAGGCAAGCCAATGTTAGAGAATTATTAAACCAATTTCTTATTTCCATTTAGTAAATAACAATAATTAACTAAGATGAAATATAATAAGTGTGAAATATTATAAAACTGTATTAATTACTATCACCCGGATCTGGAGTCACTATTCACGAGCATTCTAGAATTTACTATAATTAATAATCTGAAAGAAATACAACTGTCTGAATGAAAGAAAATAGTAGGACATAAAAGATAGACGGGGACTTCAAGGTCTGTGAACGCCGACAGATCTACCTTGAGTCTCCAGACAGCGGACCAATAGCAAAATCTCGATCAACCTGAGCCAGTACCAAAATCTGCACAGAAAGTGCAGAGTGCAACATCAGTACAACCGAACACATGTACTAGTAAGTGTCGAGCCAAACCTCAGCGAAGTAGTGATGAGGCTAGGACAAGACACCCACGTATAACCTGAACAATATAATCATGCTAGTGGAAACAACAGTAAATAAAGAAATAACGTAGAAATAATGGAAAGGGGACATACAGTGGGGGAATACAATATAAAGAGTGAGAATAATGAAAAGACAGAATTAAACTGAAAATACTTAAACGAATTGAGCAAATAAAACAACAAAGGAAAACTGCACGGCATCACCCTTCGTGCTTTTACTCTCAAACTCACCAAATAAATAAATAGAACGGCACGACATCACCCTTCGTGCTTTTACTTTCAACCTCACCAAATAAATAAATAGAACGGTACGGCATCACCCTTCATGATTTTACTCTCATAATATACATGGAATCACCCTTCGTGCTTTTACACTCTTCCTCACAATATAAATAATGCATGCACAACATCACCCTTCGTGCTTTACACTCCTCTTCACAAATCACAGAATCAATAACAACGGATAGATAGGAGTATCATAAAGAAACCAGTATTTTACCCATAATCAATAGCACAATGTAATCTGAACCTTGAATCAATATTCGAAAGTTACCAAATCTCAGTGAAACCAGATATAAGTCATCCAACATTTCAAATAACCCGCTAAGCATGGATAGTAGAATTTAAGGCTACAAAATAGACAAGAATAGAATTTCACTCGCATGCTATGACTCGACAACGATGCATAGATGCTCTTCACCTCACCTATATATCGTATTTAACAACCAAACACATAGCAAATGAACACATAATACCTATGTCCTCAAGCCAAAGTTAGACACGATATTTACCTCGATTTGCAGCCTACTCACTGCTCAAGTACCGCTTTTACCTTAGAATTCACCTCCAACTCACTCGTATCTAGTCACAACTAGCTTAATAATTATCGCTAAAGGAATCAACTTTAATGAAAAATTACAGATTTCCCAAATTTTCTCAAAAAAGTTCAAAACCCGACCCCGGGCCCGCTTAGTCCAAAATTGATGTTCGGACCAAAATCCATTTACCCATTCACTCCCGAGCCCGAATATGTCATTAGTTCCGGAATCCGACCCCAAATCGAGGTCTAAATTTCCAAATTTACAAAATCCCCAATTCTTCTAAAATCCCTAATTTCTACCCTTAAAGAACAAAATTCAGGCATAGAAATCTAGTGGGTGTTGATGGAAAGTGAAAGGAATGAGTTTAAGAACACGAACCTATGATTTGGTGTTGAATTCCCACTTCAACAATAGCCCAAGGTTGAGTTCAAGTGAAGAAAACATGATATTTTGAACAAATCCCGTCTTTGAAGTCTGTTTTAAAACACTGGACATGCCTTCATCGCATTTGAGAGAGGCCTGTCGCGATCGCGATGCACAGCGGCCTAAGGCCTTCGCGTTCGCGAGTCTTTCTATGCGTTCGCGTAAGGCAGCTCCCCCCAAGCCTTCGTGTTCGCGGCCAATGGACACGTTCGCGTAGAAGAACATGACCCCCCTCCACCAGGTCCCTTAAACTATCGCGTTCGCGAAGGGTACCACCCCCAATGCTTCGCATTCGCGAAGAAGAAAATTCCCCTACCCCCATTTTACCTTTTGCATTCGCGACACTACCTACGCGAACGCGAAGAAGGGCACACCAAAACAGTTGCTGCAGCAAAAATCTCAGATTTTCTAAGTGCAAATCACCCCGTAGCCTATCCGAAACTCACCCGAGCCCTCGGGGCTCCAGACCAAACATGCGCACAAATCTAACAACATCATACGGACTTGCTCGTGTGATCAAATCGCCAAAATAACACCTAAAACTACATATTTAGCATCAAAATCAATGAAATTTTCAAGAACACTTAAAGTTACTATTTTCTCAATCGAAGGTCCGAATCACGTCATTTAAACTTTGTTTCTCACCAAATTTCACAAACATAGTTCAGATATTATAACGGACCTGTACCGGGCTCCGGAACCAAAATACGGGCTCGATACCATCAAAATCAAGCATTAAGCATATACTTTAAAACCATTAATTTTCTAAAATTCAATTTTAGTCAAAAATTCATTTCTCGGGCTATGGACCTCGGAATTCGATTCCGGGCATACGCCCAAGTCCCATAATTCGATAAGGACCCACCGGGACCGTCAAAATACGGATCCGGGCCCGTTTATCAAAAATGTTGACCAAAGTCAAATAAAATTAACTTTTTAAGACATAAATTCTTGTTTTCATCAATTTTCGACATAAAGCTTTCCGGAAACATGCCCGGACTACGCATGCAAATCGAGGAGAATAAATATAAGATTTTTAAGGCTTAAGAGCGCAGATTCGAGGTCTAAAACATAAAATGACCTTTTGGGTCATCACATTCTCCACCTCTAAAACAACCGTTCGTCCTCGAACGGATATAGAAAAGTACATGGGCTGGTGAAAAGGTAGGGATATCTACTCCGCATATCGGACTCGGACTCCCAAGTAGCTGCCTCAATAGGCTGACCTCTCCACTGCACTCGAACTGAGGGTAACTCTTTGATCTCAACTAGCGAACTTGCCGGGCTAGAATTGCCACCGGCTCCTCCTCGTAAGTCAAATCCTTGTCCAACTGGACAGAGCTAAAATCTAACACATGGGACGGATCACCGTGATACTTTCAAAGCATGGACACATGGAATACCGGATGAACAGCTGCTAAACTAGGTGGCAACACAAGCTTGTAAGACACCTCTCCCACTCTCTCCAGAATCTCAAAAGGTCTGATAAACCTAGGGCTCAACTTGTCCTTCTTTCCGAACCTCATTACACCCTTCATGGGTGATACCCGAAGTAACACTCTCTCTCCGACCATGAATGCAACATCACAAACTCTACGGTCGGCATAAATCTTCTGCCTGGACTGAGCTGTGCAAAGTCGATCCTGAATAATCTTGACCTTATCCAAGGCATCCTGTACTAAGTCTATGCCCAACAACCGAGCCTCTCCCGGCTCGAACAAACCAACTGGCGACCGACACCGCCTACCATATAATGCCTCATAGGGAGCCATATGAATGCTCTACTGATAACTGTTATTGTAGGCGAATTCTGCAAGGGGCAAGAACGGATCCCAAGAACCTCCAAAGTTTATGACACAAGCGCGGAGCATATCCTCCAAGATCTGAATAGTACGCTCGGACTGCCCATCCGTCTGAGGATGGAATGATGTGCTCAACTCAACCCGCGTACCCAACTCACGCAGTACTGCCCTCCAAAAGTGCCAGGTAAACTGCGTACCTCGATCAGAAATGATAAACACAGGCACACCGTGAAGACGGACAATCTCCCAAATATAAATCTCTGCTAACTTCTCCGAGGAATAGGTAATTGTCACAGGAATGAAGTGTGCTCACTTAGTCAGCCTATCAACAATAACCCACACGGCGTCGAACTTCCTCTGAGTCCGTGGGAGTCCAATAACAAAGTCTATAGTGATACGCTCCCACTTCCACTCAGGAATCTCCATCTGCTGAAGCAAACCACCGGGTCTCTGATGCTCATATTTCACCTGCTGACAATTCAAGCACCGAACCACGTAAGCAACTATATCTTTCTTCATTCTCCTCCACTAATAATGCTGCTGTAGGTCCTGGTACATCTTGGCAGCGCCTGGGTGAATAGAATAACGAGAACTGTGAGCCTCCTCAAGGATCAACTCACGAAGTCCATTAGGCACAGAAATACGACCCTACATCCTCAAAACTCCGTCATCTCCAATAGTAACTTGCTTGGCACCACCGTGCCACACTATGTCTCTAAGGGCAAGTAAATGAGGATCGTCATCCTGCCAATCTCTGATGCGCTCAAACAAAGAAGACCGAGCAACTGTACAAGTTAGGATACAGATGGGCTCAGAAACATCTAACCTCACGAACTGGTTGGACAGGGCCTGAACATCCAATGCTAGTGGTCTCTCTCCAACTGGAATATAAGCAAGGCTGCCCATACTCACTGCTTTTCTACTCAATGCATCAGCCACCACATTGGCCTTTCCCGGATGGTACAATATAGTGATATCATAGTCTTTTAATAGCTCCAGCCACCTCATCTGCCTCAAATTGAGTTCCTTTTGCTTGAAAAAATACTGCAAGCTTGGCACCACCGTGCCACACTGTGTCTCTAAGGGCAAGTAAATGAGGATCGTCATCCTGCGTATCTCTGATGTGCTCAAACAAAGAAGACCGAGAAACTGTACAAGTTAGGGCATGACTGGGCTCAGAAACATCTAACCTCACGAACTGGTTGGCCAGGGACTGAACAACCAATCCTAGTGGTCTCTCTCCAACTGGAATATAAGCAAGGCTGGCCATACTCACTGCTTTTCTACTCAATACATCGGCCACCACATTGGCCTTTCCCGGATGGTACCATATAGTGATATCATAGTCTTTTAATAGCTCCAGCCACCTCATCTGCTTCAAATTGAGTTCCTTTTTCTTGACCAAATATTGCAAGCTCCGATGATCAGTGAATACCTCACATGGCACGCCGTAAAGATAGTGCCTCCAAATCTTCAACGCGTGAACAATGGCTGCCAGCTCTAGATCATGAACAGGGTAATTCTTCTCGTGAACCTTCAGCTGCCGCGAAGCATATACAATAACCTTGCCACCCTGCGTCAATACCACACCCAGACCAATACGAGATGCGTCACAATATACTGTATAAGATCTTCAACCTATGGGTAACAACAATACCGATGCCGTAGTCAAAGCTGTCTTGAGCTTCTCAAAGCTCACTTCAAACTCGTCTGATCACCTGAACGGGGCACCCTTCTGGGTCAATCTGGTCAACGAGGCTGCTATGGATGAAAACTTCTCTACAAATTGATGGTAATAGCCCGCCAAACCTAGGAAACTACAGATCTCTGTAGGTGATGTGGGTCTAGGCCAGTTCTGAACTGCCTCAATCTTCTTAGGATCCACCTAACTACCCTCTGCTGATACAACATGACCCAAGAAAGCAACTAAACTCAACCGAAACTCGCATTTTGAGAACTTAGCATATAACTGGCTGCTCATGCTCCTCTCGACTGTGAGAGTAGATCAAGATATCTTCAGTAAACACAACTACAAAGGAATCCAAGTAGGGCTTGAACACCCGGTTCATCAAATCCATGAATGTTGCTGGGGCATTTGTCAGCCCAAATGACATCACTAGAAACTCGAAATGCCCGTACCGAGTCCGAAAAGTTGTCTTAGGGACATCAGATGCCCTAATCCTCAACTGCTGGTAGCCAGATCTCAAATCAATCTTCGAAAACACTTGGGCACCCTGAAGCGGATCAAATAAACAATCACTCCTCGTCAATGGATACTTGTTTTTGATAGTGACTTTGTTCAACTGCCGATAATCTATACACATCCTCATCGATCCATCTTTCTTCTTCACAAACAACACAGGTGCACCCCAGGGCGAGACACTAGGTCTAATGAAGCCCTTATCAAGCAAATCTTGCAACTGCTCCTTTAATTCTTTCAACTCTGGCGGGGCCATGCGATATGGCAGAATGGAAATGGGTTAAGTCCCCGGAGCCAAATCAATGTAGAAATCAATATCCCTGTCGGGTGGCATCCCAGGCAGGTCTGCAGGAAACACCTCTGAAAACTCCTGAACAACCGAAACTGAATCCATAAAAGGAACCTCCGCACTACAATCGCAGACATAAGCCAAATAAGCTAGACACCCCTTCTCGACCATATGTCGGGCCTTCACATAAGAGATAACCCTGCTGGAAGAATGGCCAAGATTCCCTCTCCACTCTAATCGAGGCAACCCCTGCAAGGCTAAGGTCACCATCTTGGCGTGACAATCTAATATAGCATGATAAGGTGACAGCCAATCCATACCCAGTATGACATCAAAATCAACCATGTCGAGAAGTAGAAGATATACACGAGTCTCAAGACTCCCAATGGTGACCACACACGAACGATAAACACGATCTACAACAATAGCATCCCCCACTGGCGTGGACACATACACAGGAGCACTCAAAGAATCACGGGGCACAACCAAATAGGAAGCAAAATAGGATGACACATATGAGTAAGTAGATCCCGGATCAAATAGAACTGTAGCATCTCTACTGCAAACTGAAATAGTACCTGTGATAACAACGTCAGATAACTTAGCCTCAGGCCTAGCTGGGAAAGCATAACATCGGTGTTGGGCCCCACCACCCTAAACTACGTCCCTGGGATGGCCTCTAGCTAATTGGTCTCCACCTCTAACTGTCTGGCCTCTACCTTTGGCTACCTGACCGCTGCCCCTGGCTGGCTAAGCAGGTGGTGCAACAACTGGTATCGAAACCATGACACGAGAACCCTGATACTGTGAGTTGCCCGTTACCTGAGGGAAAAATCTATCAACGTCCCTAGGATCACCACAAGTATAACATAACCTCGGATGATGTGACTGTTGACCCTGAAACTGACCCTGTCGACCTGAATAACCACCCTGATGACTCTAGAGTGGAAGTGCACTAATAGGGGCTGGTGGTGCACTGTAGGCTAGCTGGTCGGAATAATGCATCTGAGGGCCATGACCACCTGAGGCACCGTGGGATGCCTGGAGCTCTGAATGAAACGGCCTGGGAGGATGGCCTCTACCAAAGGTACTCCTGCCTCTAAATGAGGCACCACTGAACACACCAGAATGACGAGGTCTCTTGTCAGACCCCTAACCTCCTTGAGTAAGAACCATTTCGACTCGTCTGGCAACATTAGCAGCCGCCTGAAAAGAAATCTCACTCCTAGTCTCCTTAGCCATCTGCAATCTAATAGGCTGAGCAAGTCCATCAATAAACCTCCTCACCCTCTCTATCTCGGTGGGACGCAGAAGAATAGTATAACGGGCCAAATCCACAAAACAGGTCTCATACTGAGTAACAGTCATACTGCCCTGCTGGCGACCCAGCTGGTCTGGTCAACAAGTAATCTGTCCACCATTTCTTGGCGGAACCAGTCATCTGAAATGCAATAAACTCGACCCAATTGGTCTCCAATATACCCATGTTCCGTAGAATCTCGTGACAGCTATCAAGATACTCCTGGGGATCCTCTGAAAGAACTTGATAAACCTGTCCAATCTCAATAAAGCCTCAGAAGACATAGCTGGCCCATCTCCGACCTGTGCCGCAATAACCGGCTAAACTAATTCGACTGGCTGAGCTGCTGGAGCCTGTTACTGGGGAGCTATCTGCTCTGGAGTGGGAGTGGTAGGAGTCTGGGCTCCTCCTCCAGCCTGAGAGACTGCTGGTGCCATGGGAAATGCGCCAGTCTGGGCCACACTCTCCATAAGGCCCACCAAACAGACCAAAGCGTCCTGAAGTACTGGGGTAGCAATGAACCCCTCTAAAACCTGAGCTGGTCCGGTAGGAACAGTCAGGGCTGGAACCTCCTCGTCAAGCTCTATCTAAGGCTCCACTGTTGGGGCTGCTGCTCAGGCTCTAGGCTGAGCCCTGCCCCTGCCTCGGCCTCGACCTTTGCCCCGTGTAGGAACTGCCACTAGAGGCTCTGGCTGCTGCTCAGCTAAGGAAGCGGTACGTGTTCTCGCCATCTGCGAGAGAATAAGAGTAGAAGAGTTCAATCAGTATTGATAAAGCAAAATCGCACGACAGAGAATAATAGAAGTGAAACTTGTTCCTAAACATCATAGCCTCTGGAAGATAAGCACAGACGTCTCCGTACCGATCCTCCAGACTCTACTAAGCTTGCTCGTGAATCGTGAGACCTAGGCAACCTAGTGCTCTGATACCAACTGTCACGACCCAAAATTTCGCACCGACGGGACCGTGATGGCGCCTAACATTTCACTAGCTAGGCAAGCCAACATTAGAGAATCATTAAACCAATTCCTTATTTCCATTCATTAAATAACAATAAATAACTAAGATGAAATATAATAAGTGCGGAATATTATAAAACTGTATTAATTACAACCACCCGGATCTGGAGTCACAATTCATGAGCATTCTAGAATTTACTACAAGTAATAGTCTAAAAGAAATACAACTATCCGAATGAAAGAAAACAGTAGGACATAAAATATAGACGGGGACTTCAAGGTCTATGAACGCCGACAGATCTACCTTGAGTCTCCAGATAGCGGACCAATTGCAAAATCTCAATCAACCTGAGCCGGTACCAAAATCTGCACAGAAAGTGCAGAGTGCAGCATCAGTACAACTGACCCCACGTACTGGTAAGTGTCGAGCCTAACCTCGGTGAAGTAGTGACGAGGCTAGTACAAGACACCCACCTATAACCTGAACAATATAATCAGGGTAGTGGAAAAAACAGTAAATAAAGAAATAACGTAAAAATAATGGGAAAGGGACATACAGTGGGGGAATACAATATAAAGAGTGAGAATAATGAAAAGACAGAATTAAACCAAAAATCCTTAAATGAATTGAGCAAATAAAACAGCAAAGGAAAACTGCAAGGCATCACCCTTCATTCTTTTACTCTCAACCTCACCAAATAAATAAATAAAACGGCACGGCATCACCCTTCGGCCAAATAAATAAATAGAATGGCACGGCATCACCCTTCGTGCTTTTACTCTCATAATATACACGACATCACCCTTCATGCTTGTACACTCTTCCTCACAATATAAATAATGCATGCACGGCATCACCCTACGTGCTTTACACTCCTCACAAATCACAGAATCAATAACAACAGATAGATAGGAGTATCACAAAGAAACCAGTATTTTACCCATAATCAATAGCACAATGTAACCTCAACCTTGAATCAATATTCGAAAGTTACCAAATCTCAGTGAAACCAGATATAAATCACCCAACATTTGAAATAACCCGCTAAGCATGGATAGTAGAATTTAAGGCTACAAAATAGACAAAAATATAATTTCACTCGCATGCTATGACTCGACAACGATGCATAGATGCTCGTCACCTCACCTATACATCGTATTTAACAACCAAACGCATAGCAAATAAACACATAATACCTATTCCCTCAAGCCAAAGTTAAACACGATACTTACCTCGATTCGCAGGCCACTCACTACTCAAGTACCGCTTTTCCCTTAGAATTCACCTCCAACTCACTCGTATCTAGTCACAAATAGCTTAATACCATCAATTATCGCTACCCCGGGCCCGCTTGGTCCCAAATTTCCCAAATTTTCTCAAAAAAGTCAAAACCCAACCCTGGGCCCGCTTGGTCCAAACTCGAGGTTCGGACCAAACTCCAATTACCCATTCACCCCCGAGCCCGAATATGTCATTAGTTCAGGAATCCGACCCTAAATCAAGGTCTAAATTCCAAAATTTACAAAATCCCCAATTCTCCTAAAATCCCTAATTGCTACCCTTAAAGAACAAAATTTAGGCCTAGAAATATAGTGGGTGTTGATGGAAATTCAAAGGAATGAGTTTAAGAACACGAACCTATGATTTGGTGTTGAATTCCCCCTTCAAATATCGCCCAAGGTTGAGTTCAAGTGAAGAAAATGAGAAATTTTGAACAAATCCCATCTTTGAAGTCTGTTTTAAAACACTGGACAGGCCTTCATCGCGTTCGCGAGAGGCCTGTTGTGATCGCGATGCACAGCAGCCTAAGGCCTTCGCATTCGCGAGTCTTTCTACGCATTCACGTAAGGCAGCTCCCCCCAAGCCTTCGCGTTCGCGACCCAATGGACGCGTTCGCGTAGAAGAACATGACCCCCCTCCCCCCAGGTCTTTTGAACTATCGCGTTCGCGAGAGGCCTGTTGAGATTGCGATGCACAGCAGCCTAAGGCCTTCACGTTCGCGAGTCTTTCTACGTGTTCATGTAAGGCAGCTCCCCCTGAGCCTTCGCGTTCGTGACCCAATAGACGCGTTCGCGTAGAAGAACATGACCCCCCTCCCCAGGTCCCTTAAACTATCGCGTTCGTGGGAGAATGATCGCGTTCGCTAAGGGTACCTCCCCCAATGCTTTGCGTTCGCGACCAGTCCTTCGCGTTTGCGAAGAAGAAAATTCCCCTGCCCCCATTTTACCTTTCGCGTTCGCGACACTACCTACGCTAACGCAAAGAAGGGCACACCAGAACAGCTGCAGCAGCAAAAATCTTAGAGTTTCTAAGTGCAAATTACCCCGTAACCTATCAGAAACTCACCCGAGCCCTCAGGGCTCCAAACCAAACATGCGTACAAGTCTAACAACATCATACGAACTTGCTTGTGCAATCAAATCGACAAAATAACACCTAAAACTACGGATTTAGCATCAAAATCAATGAAATTCTCAAGAATACTTAAAGTTACTATTTTCTCAACCGAAGGTCCAAATCACGTCATTTAAACTCTGTTTCTCACAAAATTTCACAGACATAGTTCAGATATTATAACGAACTTGTACCGGGCTTCAAAACTAAAATACGGGCCCGATACCATCAAAATCAAGCATTAAGCATATACTTTAAAACCATTAATTTTTTGAAATTCAATTTTAGTCAAAAATGCATTTCATGGGCTATGGACCTTGGAATTTGATTCCGGGCATATGCCCAAGTTCCATAATTCGATACGGACCCACCGGGAACGTCAAAACACGGATCCGAGCCTGTTTACCAAATATGTTGACAGAAATCAAATAAAATTAACTTTTTAATGCATAAATTCTTGTTTTCATCATTGTTTAACATAATGCTTTCCGGAAACATGCCCAGACTGCGCACGCAAATCTAGAAGGATAAATATAAGATTTTTAGGGCTTAAGAGCGCAGATTCGAGGTCTAAAACATAAGATGACCTTTTGGGTCATCACACTAAGTACGTTTCTAAGTCTCTATCGAGGTATATGATAAAGATGTTAATGTTTATAATATAGTGATACATGCATCTTCATGCATTTACCACTGTGCTACGGCCGGTTGGGCAGTCATGCATATTTATTTACCACCGTGCTATGGAAGGTTGGGCAGACATGCATATTTATTTACCACTGTGCTAAGGCCGGTTGGGCAATCATGCATATTCATTTACCACTATGCTACGGCCGGTTGGGCAGTCATGCATATTCATTTACCACCGATCTACGGCCGGTTGGGCAGACATGCATATTCATTTACCATCATGCTACGGTCGGTTGGTCAGTTACACATTTACCACTGAGCTACGGCCGATCGGGCAGTCATGCATTTACCACCGAGCTACGGCCGATTGGGCAGTTACCCATTTGTCACCGAGCTACGGCCGGTTGGGCAGTCATGCATTTACCACCGCACTACGGCTGGTCGGGCAGTTACCACTGATTAGTTGGGTAGTCATGCATATACGGTGGCACTTCAGAGATTCAGGTTGATTCTTATATGTCTTTAATTAATGTTGACTTATTATTATGTTTCAGTTCCGCCTTACATACTCGGTACATTATTCGTACTGACGTCCTTTTGTTGGGGACGCTGTATTCATGCCTGCAGGTATAGATAATCAGTTTGATGAGCCCTCATAGTAGACGAGGTTAGCATTCAGCGAAGGATCGGTAAGACTCCACCTTATTAGGAGTGCAGCCGAGTCTATGAGTCATCGTGTCAGAGTTTTGCTACACACTTATGGGTAGGCCGGTACCCTGTTCCATTTGATGTCAAATAATCTTAGAGGCTTTGTAGACAGGTTCATTTTGTACAATATGTCAGAGGCCTTACTGGGCCCATATATATATATATATATATATATATATATATATATATATATGTGTGTGTGTGTATATATATATATATATATATATATATATATATAAGATGTTGGTGCATTCCATTTGCTCCGTAGTTGCTTGTTTGGTTAGTATAATTTAGACGTGTGTTGTTTGGTATGGCGGGGCCCTATCCTGACCCTTACGAAGATTATGTATTCTTAGAGGCTTTGTAGACAGGTTCATTTTGTACAGTATGTCAGAGGCCTTGACGGCCCATATGTATTCATGTTTTAAGAAAAATGGTTCAGTGATACAGTGTTGCCTACTTATAGTTATACATTATGATATATAAGAACGATGGTTCATTGATACAACGCCTACCACTTATAATTATACATTATGAGTTGTGGCCATGTTGGTCCATGATAGTTACAAAACAAATATCAGTTAAATAGTGGTTCGCTCGGGCCAGTACGGCACCGGGTGCCAGCCACGCCTCCGTAAGTTTGGAACAATAGAATCTCCCACAGGTGTGGACACATACAAAGGAGCACTCAAAGAATCAAAAGGCATAACCAGATATGAAGCAAAATAGGATGACACGTAGGAATAAGTAGAGCCCAGACCAAATAGAACTGAAGCATCTCTATGGAAAACTGGATGACGATGTCAGATGACTCTTCCTAAGGTCTAGCTAGTAATGCATAAAAATGGGGCTGGCCCCACCACTCTGACCTCCGCCCTTCTGGCAACCTCTAGCTGGTTGGCCTCCACCTCTAATTGCCTGACCTCCACCTCTAGAAACCTGACCCCATCTCTAGCTGACTGTGTAGGCAGTGGAGCAACCGGTGCCGGCATAATGGTATGAGAACCTTGATGAGGCCTGCTGCTCATCAATCTAGGGCAATACCTCCTGATGTGACATATGCTCCCACACTCAAAGCAATCCCTTGGTTGCTGAGGCTACTGAAGTTGAGACTGACCGTGATGGCCTGGATAGCCACGGTAGTAACTATGAAGCGGTGGTGAACTAATAAGAGTTGAAGGTGCACTTAATGCTGGCTGCTCTGGACAAGGCCCATGAGAACCGCGACCACCCAAAGCACCGTGGGCTATCTGAAGAGCTGACTAAATCGGCCTGGGAGTATGGCCTCTACCAGAAGAACCTCTGCCTCCAGATGAGGAACCACTGAATCCACCAAAATGATGAGGCCTCTTCTCAGATACCGCTCCCCTATCCTGACCACAAACCATCTCGATCCGTCTAGTAATCTCTACGACCCTCTCAAAAGAAATATCATCCCCCGTCTTCTCGTCCATATGAAGCCTGATACCGAAGGTAAGACCATCAATAAACCTCCTCACCCTCTCTCTATTGGTGGGAATCAAGATAGTTGCATGACGGGCTAGGTTCATAAATCTGGTCTCATACTCGGTGTTGGTCATGCCACCTTGCTGAAGGAGATCAAACTACCTACGATACCCCTCCCTCAGAGTGAAAGGAATAAACTTCTCCAGAAATAGCTGCGAAAACTGATCCCAAGTAAATGAAGGTGAACCACCACCTCTTGGCAGAAACAGTCATCTAGAACAATGCAAAGTCAACTCATTGGTGTCAACAATACCCATGTTGTGCAACACCTCATGGCAACAGTCCAATTAATCATGTGGGTCCTCAGAGGGTGCACCGCTATACTGAATAAGAAAGAGCTTGGTTAACATATCTAACCTCATCAATCCCTCAGAAGATATCACGGGCCTCTCCCCCGGCTGTGTAGCAACAACGGGCTGAACTACCCCAAATGCTGGAGCTGCCGAGGTCTAGTAAAGGGAAGTCTATGCTCCTCCCCCACCTGAGAGACGACTGGTGTCATAGGAAATACCTAAGTTTGAGCCACACTCTCCACGAGTCCAACTAAGCGGACTAGAGCGTCCTGATGTACGGGAGTGGCAATGAACCCCTTAAGGACCTGAGTGGATCCGACTAGTGCGGCTTGAGCTGGGACCTCCTCTTCATGATCAATCTAAGCTCTGCCTCTGCCTCGGCCCTACCTCTGGTAGTGGTTGTCACAGGGGGCTCTGGCTCCTTCCCGACTATAGACATTGTGCGAGTTCTTACTATTTTCTAGAGAAAAAAAGTAGAATGGTTCAATCTTCAATAACGAGGATCGGCTTAAACGTGAAACTGCCTCAGAAGCAAAGGGATGCAAAATAATATAATTCATGGAGATCTTGGCCTTTGATGAAGATGATTTGATATACTGGAATTCTCTTCCAACTCCGTATCCTAACTCATGGCAAACTATTTTTAGATGGCAAAGTGAAAAGTAGAATTCATCTGCACATCCCTCTATTCCAATAGAAAACATTAGCCTTCATCCATGAGATCGGGGTATCACTACCAGTAGGTCCTAGGGGGTGTGGATCCATATTCACATGTTGCACGGATAATATCACGTTCAATAATCATATCAATCACATGTACAACTCATGTGATGCATGGACAACTCGCTTACCAATAATAATGGCAACCGCACAGACAACTCATGTGTTACATGGACAACTCGCGTTCCCTAATCATAACAACTGCATGGATAACTCAGGTACCATAATCATAACACTGTATGGATAACTCATGTGCTATGAATCCAGTCCATCACACTGAAAGCTTATACAATAACACATGTTTACGGTCTATGCATATCAAATCACATACTCAAGGACTGGTAAAATAACCTGATAAGGTGTATGCATCTACGAAGTGTACGACTATGGCTTAGATGTCACAAGCAAAAATCCCGTCTTAGGCGTCGTGATGGCACCTAGTCTTTAAGACTAGGTAAGCCGATTACTTACAACAATTAAGCCAATCTAACAATGATATTTTAAATCAGAGATTTATATAATTACCAAAATAAATGTGAAATAAGCCTACGCGGTAATAATCCCCACAACCTCCAAAAATTAGGTAATATAGTCACGAACTCTAGCTGAATACATGGAAAGGTCTCAAAAAATGAAGTATAATACTGTTCGTATATCAAGTTGCCAGTACAATAAAAGGAAAGGACACCAAGGGACTGCGATGACCAAGCAGCTCTACCCTGAATCCTCGCGATCGGTAAGCTAACTCTGCCTGAATCTGATATCTCCAATACCTAGATCTGCACAAAAATATGCAGAAGTGTAGTATGAGTATACCTTGGTCGGTACCCAGTAAGAATCAAGACTAACCTCGGTGGAGTAGTGACGAGGTACAAGTCAAGACACCTACTAGACAAAATAACTTGTACAGTATATAAGTCTAAAGCTAATAATGAAAGAAGGAATCAGTAAATGGCAGCAAGAATCAACATATGATATAAACAGTAAAGTAATATGAACACCGTTAAAGTACTGGTGCCCACATTTCTAATCACAACCGCATCGACAACTCACGTGCCAATATCTCAATCTGCCTGGCATGGTCACAGGCTCACTATCACAATCTGTCCGGCATGATCACAGGCTCACATTTACAATCTACCCGACGTGGTCATAGGCTTAGTATCATAATCTACCCGGGATGATCACAGGCTCAATATCATTATCTGCTCGGCATATTCACAGGCTAAATATCACAATGAAAGTAGATAATAGAAGAATACATCGGTATGATCAATAAATGTCAATTTTCATGCTCCTGAACTAGTATAAGTGGCATGCTACAGTGCATGCTTGTGCGAATGTACTATTATAGCCCAAGTCAACAAGTAATATCAAAGACATCGAGTAGCTCATTGAAGCAACACAACAAGTCACGTAAGTTGTATGACATACACAAGGAAAAATCACACTATCACACAAATATCATCAACATAATGCCCCTAGTCCATCACACATCATCCCTGATATTCCCACCCATATATCTTCGTATTTGATAAAATCATAATAGCCACCCTTATCGTTGTGCTTAGACATTTACATAATAGTCACCTTTATCACTTCGATATCCACCCGTATCACTCCGAAGACACCTGTATCACTCCGCCCTAACAATAATACAATAGCCACCCGTATCGCTCCGCATAAATCATCAACAGTGAGCTACCATACTTATGCTCTGTATAACAACAACAGTGAGATGCCACCCTTATTCTCTACATAACAACAATCAATCCACACAACAAATTCACATGTGCTAACATCACAACAACATGACATATCAACTCGTACCATAAGTGTCCATAGGCCACAACCTCTTAACAATATCTATACCAATATCACCACATCACATAGCTCACGGCTCAAACACGATGTGTACAAAATCCAAATAACAACAAAATAAACGGGGAGGGTAACTCAACAATGAACAATACCCCATTAAGCAAAATCTTCAACTAAAATAGATTAATGACTTTCAATAACTTCAACTCCAATTAATTGCTTAAGAATAAACTCAATAATGAAGGTATTTTCATGAAATGGCAAACTTCCAAATTCTACGGTGTGAAATAACCTAACAATGAAGAGATGACATGAACTAGCAACTACGTCTAAATGCGTGAGAATAAGCCGACAACGAAAGGATATCATGTAACAACAATTTCAATTAAGAGTAACTTATTAATAAAGGAGGTAACATTACAATAAAAGAGGTAACAACTTCAAATAAAGCATATAAGAATAAACTTGATAAGAAAAGGATATGACATGTAACAACAACTTCAAATAAAGCATGTGATATTAAACATGACAAATAAAAGATATAGCACGTGCTAACAATTTCAAATAAATACATGAAAGAACAAACTTGAAAAATAAATAATATAACATGTAACAACTTCAAATAAGTACATGAAGGAAACCTAAGAGTCTAAACAAGCCAATTTTCACCTCCAAGTCTGAGTACGCAATCGTCACCTCGCGTACACATCTTTCACACAATTCAAATAATACAATAAATCCCAAATCCTAAGGGGTAGTTCCCCCACACAAAGTTAGGCAAGATACTTACCTCAAAGAAGCTAAATCAAAACTCTAAAATGACCTTCGCATGTGAAACAACCTCCGAAGGGCACGAATCTAACCAAAATAACTTAATATCATAAATAAAATCCATAGAAAATAATTCCGGATAATAAAGCTTCGATCTTTATTGAAAAATACAAAGTTAACCAAAAGAGTCAACCCCAGTCCTGCATCTCTGAACCCAACAAAACTTACAATCTGAACACTCATTCCGATACGAGTCCAACCATACCAAAATTTTTCAATTACGACATCAAATCCTCATTTTACATTTTAGAAAGTTTTTACAAAAATTCCCAATTTCTCCAATTCAAATATTTAATTTAATGATAAAAACAAATATGGAATCATAAAATATAATAAAATCCGGGCCGAACTCTTACCCCAATCCAACACGTGAAAACCCCCTCCTAAATCGCTCAAAACCAAGCTCTCTAACTCAAAAGCGATAAAAATATCATAACCCTAGAAATAGAGTACTTATAATTCTGCTCAGGTATTTACTCATTGCAATCGCGGAATTAGCTTCACGATCACGGAGACAAAAATCAATAGATGACCAAACTTTCTTTGTGAACGCGTACAACAAGTTGCGAACGCGACACACAGCCTCAGCTCACTACGCGAACGCGGTATCATTCACGCAATCGCGGACAACAAAGGCCTGATTCCTCTTGCAAATTCCCTTGTATGCGATAGCGTATCTCAAATTCCGACCACGAAGAACAAAAATATCGGCTTCCACAGAACTCTACGTGAACGTGGTTGCTTCATCGCGACCGCGATGAAGAACACTAGATAACAGCAATCAACAGTCCAATACATGAAGAAATGGCCCGTAGCCCATTCAAAACACACCCGAGGCCCCCGTCCTAATATACCAAAAAGTTCCAAAATACAATAGTTGGCAAAGTTCATCACAAATTACATTTATAAATGTGCTGAAAATTAGGTCAAATATAGCTGCGATTTTCTCCCAATATACTTGGAATTTGTTACATCCCGTGCGTCTCAATATGACTTATAATGAATATGAGACTTATTAATTATGATTGAAATGAGTTTAAATTCATAATATAACTATATATGATGTTTGGTTTTATATAAAATATAAAGTTTGGAAAAAATTGGATTTAAGTTGCGGAAAACTGACTAAGGATTTGCCTTGTAATGAAGCTCTTTGAACGATATATTTCATGTGTTATAAGAGGTCTTTTTTGGACATATTATATACAAATTTGAATTTCATGGAATGTATTTTCCAGTACTCTTAACCATTCATTCATACGACATCCGGATAAAATGATATGAACGTCTGAAGAAGGGCCAATGCTAGGGTGCCAAGCTAGCACCTCTTTGGCTTTTCAAATTTTGATATATATATATATGTTTTAAGTCATCTTTCTTTTCATTTTTAATAGAACACGAACAGAGAACCCCCATAAACCTATCCTTAAGCTTTCTACAAGGGTTTCAAAGAAGATTAATATCCCGGGTATGAAATCAAGAAGCGATAACATTAGAACGATCCCTACATCGTAAGTATCATTATACCGTCTTTCTTTTTCTTTGTTGTTTGAGTTTTGGAAGGTACTTCATAGTTAAGAAAACACATACTTTATGTATTTAAGCTTTTAAATATCAAGGAAGGTTGATAAATTCATTTCCTAATAGTTAGAACTCAAGGGACGGTAATCGGAAGTCGTGAGTTCGATTTATTTCACTTTTAGCGGACTGTTTTGTAGTCCACTCGTGTTGGCCTCTTCTGATCCTTATTTATGGAGTTTGGAAGGATAAAATTCATGTACAAATTCCACATGTGGTAGGGTAGTGGTCTGGTCACTCGTCGTTGCATTTGTTGATTTGGTGTGTTATGGTATATTTGGGGTTTTTGTTGTATTAAAGGTCCCATATTGTAGTTAGGTTGTTTTTGAGTTGTTGATTTTATTATGTTGTTGTCTCACTTATAGTAGGCTTGAGGGAGCAGTAAAATCAGGGGAAATATTGCCCATTTGTTTGTTACAGATTAAGTCACTTTCGTTATATAAATGAGAGAGTCATTCGTAACTTGACAATAACTTCACTGTCGTTGTTGTAGGTTAAGGTGCAGTGAGCTGAGTTTAGCATTGTTATTGGATAGATTTCTATAAGGTATATTAAGGATATCCTTTCTTTGCTTTCGCTCGAAGCCTCAAATCACATCGAGCAATAACAAAACCACGAATCGCACATAGATTCAAGCCTAATAAACTAATGAACTTCCAACTTCTAAAACTAATGCTGAAACATATCAAACCAATTTTGAATGAACTCAAAATTTTGCATGTAAGTCCCAAATAACATAATGGAGATATACCAACTCCCGAAATCACTATCCAAACCCGATATTAATAAAGTCAACTCCCGATCAAACCTCTTAACCTTCCAAACCCTCAACTTTCCAATTTTTGCCAAAATGCATCAAATCAACCTACGGACCTCCAAATTCAAATCCGGACATACGCCTAAGTCCAAAATAACCATACGAAGCTATTGGAATCATCAAAATACTATTTTAGAGTTGTCTAAACAAAAGTCAAAATCCGGTTAACTCTTACCACTTAAGCTTCTAAAACAAGAATCATTCTTCCAAATCAATCTTGAATTATTCGAAAACCAAATCCGACCCCACATAAAAGATATAATACACAATACAAAGTGAATCAAGAGCTTAAGTCACTAAACAGAACGCTAATTCTACGGACCTTGAGAGAGAAGAAGTTGTATGCAAAATTTAAAAAGTATGAATTCTAGCTTGATTCAATGGCATTTCTGGGTCATGTGGTGTCGAGTTGGGGGATTAAGGTAGATTCGAAGAAGATTGAAATAGTTTAGAGTTTTCCTAGCCCGTCTTCAACTACTGAGATTCAGAGTTTTCGTGGTTTGACCGGGTATTGTCGCAGCTTCATAGAGGGTTTCTGATCCATTGCTGCACCTATGACTAGATTGACCCAGAAAGGTGCTCCTTTCAGATGGTCTGAGGAGTGTGAGGCATGCTTTCAAAATCTCAAGACTACTTTGACTAAAGCCCCAGTATTAGTGTTGCCTACGGGTTTGGGGTCTTACACCGTGTATTGGGATGCGTCACATAGTGGACTTGGTGCGGTGTTGATGCAAGACAGTAGGGCTATTGCCTACGTGTCTCGACAGTTAAGGTTCATGATAGGAATTATCTTGTGCATGACTTAGAATTGGCAACTATTGTTCATGCATTGAAGATTTGGAGGCACTACTTGTACGGTGTTCCATGTGAGGCCTATACCGACCACCGAATCTCCAGCATCTGTTCAAGCAGAAAGATCTTAATTTGTGCCAGCGGGGATGGTTAGAGTTTCTTAAAGACTATGATATCACTATTTTGTACCACCTGGGCAAGGCCAATGTGGTAGCCGATGCCTTGAGCCAAAAGGCAAAGAGTATGGGTAGTTTGTCATATCTACTGGAAGCAGAGAGGCCACTAGCCATTGATGTTCAAGCCTTGGCCAATCAGTTTGTTAGATTGGATGTTTCGGAGCTCGGCCGGGTACTTTCTTGCGTGGCTTCTCGGTTTTCATTATATTAGTGCATCAGAGAGCATTACTATGACGATCCCAATTTGCTTGTCCTAAAGGACACAGTACAACATGGTGATGCTAAGGAGGTTTCTATCGGAGATGACGGTGTGTTGTGGATGCAAGGCCTGGATATGTGTGCCCAATGTAGATGGGTTGTGTGAGTTGATCCTTGAGGAGGCCCACAGTTCGCGGTCCTCCATTCATCCGGGTGCCACTAAGATGTATCGGGATTTGAGGTAGCACTATTGGTGGAGGATAATGAAGAAAGATATAGTGGAGTATGTGGCTCAGTGACTGAACTGTCAGCAAGTAAAGTACGAGCCTCATAGGCCGGGCGATTTGCTTCAGAAACTTGAGATTCTTGACTGAAAATGGGAGTGTGTTACCATGGACTTCAATGTTGGGCTCCCACAGACTTTGAGGAAATTTAACATAGTATGCGTGATTATGGACAGGTTGACCAATTCAGCTCATTTTATTCCGGTGGTGACTACCTATTCTTTAGAGCAGCTAGCTCAGATCTATATTTGTGAGATTGTTCATCTTCATGGTATGCCGGTGTCTATTATCTCCGATCGAGGCACACAGTTCCTATCGCATTTTTTGAGAGTTGTGCAGCATTAGCTAGGAACAGGGTTAAGCTGAGCACAACATTTCAACCCCAAACAGACGGGAAGTCTAAGCACATCATTCAGATCTTAGAGGATATGCTATGCGCTTGCGTTATGGATTTTGGGGTTCTTGGGATCCGTTCCTGCCTCTTGCAAAGTTTGCCTATAACAACAGCTACCAATCGAATGTTCAGATCGCTCCTTATGAGGCCCTATATGGGAGGTAGTGCCATTCTCCAATTGGTTGGTTTGAGTCGGGTGAGGCTAGGTTGTTAGGCACCGATTTGGTTCTAGATGCCTTGGATTAAGTCAAGTTGATTCAGGATCAGCTTTGTACAATGCAGTCTAGGCAGAAGAATTGTGCCAATCGGAAGGTTCGTAATGAAGCATTCATGAGCGGAGAGACGGTTTTGCTTCGGGTTTCACCTATGAAGGGTGTGATGAGGTTCGGGAAAAAGGGAAAGTTGACCCCCAGGTATATCGGTCCTTTTGAAATCCTTAAGAGAGTGGGGGAGGTGGCCTACAATCTTGCATTACCACATATCGGCAGTTCATCAGGTGTTCCATGTTTTGGTGCTCCGAAAGTATCATGGTGACCTGTCTCATGTTTTAGACTTCAGCTCACTCCAATTGGACAAGGATTTAACTTATGTTGAGGAGCCGGTGGCTATGTAGGACAGACAGGTCCGGAAGTTAAGATCAAAAAACATTGCTACACTGAAGGTTCAATTGAGGGTTCATCCAGTCGAGGAGGCGGTGTCACGAACCAAAACCCGTGATACATCGCGATGGCACCTAACGCTTTCTGTTAGGTAAGCCCACAAGTGAACCTATAATTTAGTTATCCCTTTTTAACTTTTTAAAGCAAAAGCTTCCTTTTTAAAAGAACGAAGTAAGTAAGATCCCATGCAACCGTACATACTCTTTTCTCAAAATAAATACCAGTGTGAGAAATACACCAACCGTAGTTACAATAATGATAAGGACAACAATACATGAATGCTAAAAGCCCCCCAAAACCCGGTGCCACAAGTGCATGAGTAATCTAGAGAATATACAAAACTAATACAACTATTGTTTGAAAGGTAGTAGACAGAAATATTAAACAAGGTAGAGGGAGACTCTGGTGTTGCAGATCGGAGCAAGGCAAGAATCTCACCACTAAGTCTCTGTATAAGTGCGGCTACATGCCCGTGTAACCACTGGTAGTACCTGTCTCAGTACCTGCACATTTAGTGCAGAAGTGTAGCGTGAGTACAAAAAACAACACGTACCCATTAAGTATCTAGTCTAACCTCGAAGAAGTAGTAACGAGGGGTCGACCTGAAACTTACTAATGGTCAGACAGTAATAGAAATATATAAAGTAGACATGGTGAATGTACAACAAGTAGCAACAAAGAAAATAAAAGTAATTAAAGTAATTCCACGCATGAGTCTATATCAAATCACTAAACATGTC
This sequence comes from Nicotiana tabacum, assembly GCF_000715075.1. Classification (NCBI taxonomy): domain Eukaryota; kingdom Viridiplantae; phylum Streptophyta; class Magnoliopsida; order Solanales; family Solanaceae; genus Nicotiana; species Nicotiana tabacum. The sequence goes on along the minus strand of NC_134081.1, from coordinate 28,319,185 downwards.
ATAACTGGCCTTGCAGGCGCTAACTCAACTGTTACCAAACCAAATCCAATCTCAAGTATTAAGCATGAAGCTTCCGAGGTGAACGGCCCGATCCCATAGGAATAGCGGTACTCAGTATTGCCGAGACGAATGGCCCGATCCCATAAGAATAGTGTTACCATACTGTCGAGGCGAACGGCCCGATCCTATAAGAGTAAAGAAATTTACCTCGCTCGGGGAAGTACATGCGAGTCGATAATACACGGATCGATAGTTTATCAAATATTTCCCAATGTTTCCAAAGTAAGAGGCTAAGTTGGAATCTTTATTTAAATCCTCAATATTAATCATAATCAAGAAAGTTAATACACAGGATATGTACAAATAGCACAATTAAAGATGTACTATCAATTTAAGTCTGCCTGGACATATGATGAATATAGCTACGTACGGACTCTCATCACCTCGTGCGTACGTAACTCCCCACAACAAGTAGCACACAACAAGTAATACACCTAACGGTATAAGTTCCCTATTACAAGGTTAGGCAAGAGACTTGCCTCGCTTTCAAGTCCATTAACCGGCTCTTTAACCTCATAGAACTCCAAACGAAGCCGAGAAATCCGAAGCTAATCAAAAATAGTATAAACTAATTAATAAGTACTCAAAAGTTCATAATTTAGCTATTAAACTAATTTTCCAACCAAATTCGGGAAGTCCATAAAAATCATCCCTAGGCCCACGTGCCTGGATTCTAAAACTTTCTAAAGATAAATGTTACCCATGACTTCATGAACTCGAATATATAATTTATTTCCAATTCCATAATCAATTTCTTGGTCAAATATCATTTTTATCAAAACCTAGGTTTTTCAACAAACTCCTAAAATTTTCACATTTTACGTGTTAAAATTTACCCATAATCTATGTATTAACTTAATTTAGGTAGACAAAACTCACCTTACAATGCTTGATGAAAACCCCTCTCCAAGAAGCTCCAAATTAGGACCACACAAATGACAAATGGGAAAATAAGCCTAAGTCCCGTCTTTAAATAAAAACATTGCCCAGTTGACCCTTCTTCGCGATCGCGGAAGAAGCCTCGCGATCGCAAAGGCATAGTTGGCCCAAGACCTGAAGACCTTCTTGGCACATGCGAGGGTAGTCTTGTGAACGCGAAGGCTTGCCCAGCCTCAATTTCTTGAACGTGCTCATCCCTTTGTGAACGCGAAGAGCAAAGGTGGTTGACGTACCCCCAGGCCCTTTATTTTACGCGAACGCGGGCCTGCATACGCGAATGCGAAGGCTACCGGTGCCAGACCTTCGCGAACGCGACCTCTTGAAGGAGAATGCGAAGGGAAAATGCCCAAACCCCCAACAACAGATTTTCAGACTTAACTCCGGGTGGTCCAAAATTCACCCGAGCCACCCGGGAGCACGACCAATCACACCAACAAGTCGATAAACATAATACGCACCTGCTCGAACCCTCGAAACATGTAAAGCAATATCGAAACCAAGAATCGCACCCCAAAACCAAATTGAATAAACTTATGAACTTTAAACTTTTCAATTAGCTCCGAACGCGTCGAATCATTCTTAGACAACTCGGAATGACACCAAATTTTGCGTACAAGTAATAAATCACCATACGGATCTATTCCCAGGCTCGGAATCCCAAACGAACCTCGATAGCACCAAACTATACTCCAAACCAAATTTAAAGAACTAGAAAACCTTCCATGAGCTAACGTTCAACATTAGGCGCCGAAACGCTCCCGGATTACCCGAAACTTGATCTGAACATACGCCCAAGTCCAAAATCATAATACAAACCTATTGGAACCATCAAATCCCAGTTCCGAGGTTGTTTACTTAAAATGTTGATTCAAGTCAAACTTGTCCATCTTAGGCCGCTATTAAGGAACTAAGTATTCTGATTCCAACCCGAACCCTTCCAAACCCAAACCAATCATCCCCGCAAGTCATAAAACAGTAAAAGCACATACAAGGATTCTTAATTAGGGTAAAAGGATCTATAAAGCAAAATTACCTATTGGGTTGTTATATTCTCCACCTCTTAAACAAATGTCTGTCCTTGAATGGGTCTAGAATCATACCTGGAGTGCTGAATAAGTGTGGATATATTCTCTGCATTTCTTCCTCGTCCTCCCAATTCACCTCCTTGACTGATTGACCCCTCCACTAGACTTTTACCGCAAAAATTATCTTGGACCTCAGCTGGCAAACCTGCCTGTCAACAATGGCAACTGGCTCTTCCTCATATCCCAAACTCTTATCTAGCTGAACCGTGCTGTAATCTAACACATGCAACCTATCGGCATGGTACTTCCAGAGCATAGACACATGGAAGATTGGATTAACTCCTGATAGACTGGGAGGCGAGGCAACCTCATAAGCAACCTCCCCAACTCGCCTCAACACATCAAATGGGCCAACAAACCTCCGACTCAGCTTTCCCTTCTTTTTCAACCTCATGATACCCTTCATCATCGAGACTTTAAAGAGAACCTTCTCGTCCACCATAAATGTTAAATCGCACACTTTCTGATCCGCGTAACTCTTTATTCTGGATTGTACTATGCAAAGTCGCTCCTGACTCAACTTTACCTTTCCCAAGGCATCCTTCGTGCCATATAACATAGCCTCACCGGGCTCAAACCATCCGATGGGCTAAAGACATCGCCGACCATATAAAGCCTCAAATGGAGCCATCTCGAGGTTGTACTGATAACTGTTGTTACAAGAAAACTCGGCCATAGGAAAGAATCTATCCCATTGCCCTCCGAAGTCAATAACACATTCTTTGAGCATATCCTCTAGAATATGAATTGTCCGCTCCGACTGCCCGTCGGTCTGTGGGTGAAAGAATGTGCTGAGCTCTACTCGGGTACCCAACTCGCTCTGTACTACTCTCCAGAAATGTGAAGTAAACTGAGGGCCTCTATCTGATATGATGGAAACAGGCACACCATGCAACCGAACAATCTCTTGAGTGTAATTCTGGGCCAACCTCTTTGAAGAGTAAGAAGTCACCACCGAAAGAAAGTGTGCCGACTTGGTCAGTGTGTCGATAATGACGCAAACGACGTCAAACTTCCTCAACATCCGTGGCAACCAAACTACGAAGTCCATAGTGATGTGCTCCCACTTCCACTCCGGTATAACCATCTTCTGGAGTAGGCCACCTGGCCTCTGGTGCTCAAACATAACTTCTGGCAATTTAGACATCTTGATACATACTCAACTATGTCCTTCTTCATCTTCCACCACCAATAATGTTGCCTCAGGTCGGGATACATCTTCGTAGCACCAAGATGAGTAGAATACTGAGAACTGTGTGCCTCCTCAAGAATCTTCTCCCTTAAGCCATCCACATTAGGAACACATAGGCGACCCTGGAGTAGCAGTATACCATCCTCACCGATAGTAACCTCCTTGGCACCACCTTGTAGTATTGTCTCTCTAAGAACCAACAAGTGTGGATCATCATGCTGCCAAGCCTTGATCCGCTCAAGTAATGAAGACTGAGCCACAACACATGCAAGAACTCGATGGGCTCTGAAATATCCAACCTCACAAGTCTATTAGCTAAGGACTCAATGTCCAAAGACAATGGCCTCTCCTCTGCCGAAATGAATGCCAAACTACCCATACTCTCGGCGTTTTTGCTCAAGGCATCTACAACCACATTTGCCTTGCCCGGATGGTAAAGGATGGTTTTATCAAAGTCCTTCAGCAACTCAAGCCACGTGTGCTGTCTCAAATTAAGGTCCCTCTACTTGAACAAATGCTGCAAGATATGATGATCGATGTAATCCTCACAGGACACCCCATAAAGATAATGCCTCGTGATCATGAGAGCATGAACTATTGCGGCTAACTCCAAATCTTGTACGGGGTAATTCTTCTCATGGGGCTTCAGCTGACGTGAAGCACATGCAATAACTTGCCCCTCTTGCATCAATACACAACACAAAACAACGCGCAAAGTGTCACAATACAAGGTATACATCCCTGAATCGGAGGGCAACACTAACATCGGTGTTGTAGTCAAAGTGGTCTTGAGCTTCTGAAAGATCGTCTCGTAATTATTTGACCATCTGAATGGAGCATTCTTCTGGGTTAATCTAGTCAAAGGTGCTGTAATAGACGAGAATCCTTCACAAATCAACGATAATAACCCGCTAACCCCAAGAAATGCCTGATCTCGGTCATTGAGGTAGGACAAGGCCAACTTTGGACTGCCTCGATCTTCCTGGGATCCACCTTAATACCCTCACCTGATAAAACATGCCCTATGAAAGCCATGGAATCTAACCAGAACTTGCACTTGGAGAATTTAGTATATAGCTTCTGTTCCCGCAAGGTCTGAAGCACTAGCCTCAACTGTTGCTCGTGCTCCCCATGCTACACGAGTAGATCAATATGTTATCAATAAAGACAATGACAAATGAGTCAAGATACGGCTTGAACACCCGATTCATCAAATCCATAAACATCACCAGGGGGTTAGTCAAGCCAAAGGACATCACTAAAAACTCATAGTACCCATATCTGGTCCAGAAAGCTGTCTTCGAAACATCCGAAGCACGAATCTTCAGTTGATGATACTCAGACCTCAAGTCGATCTTAGAGAACACCCTGACACCCTGTAACTGGTCAAACAGGTCATCAATGCGCGACTACGGGTACTTGTTCTTGATGGTGACTTTGTTCAACTGGCGGTAATCAATGCACATCCTCATACTCCCATCCTTCTTCTTCACAAATAACACTGGTGTTCCCCAAGGCGACACACTGGGTCTAATGACCCCGTCTCAAGCAACTCCTGAAGATGCTCGTTTAACTCTCTTAGATCCTTGGGAGCCACGCGATAAGGCGAAGTAGAAATAGGTTGGGTTCCTAGCACCAATTCAACATCAAACTTGATATCCCGATCTGGCGGCATACCTGGTAGATCAGTAGAAAATGCATCAAAAAACACTCGTACCACCGTCACTAAATCTAACGCAGGAGTATCTACAGTAGTATCCCGAACAAAGGCCAAGTAGGCCAAACAACCCTTCTCGGCCATATGTCGATCCCTCAAGAAAGAAATAACCCGGCTGGAAGTACCAATGGACAAACCCCTCCACTTTAATCTGGGCAGCTCAGGCATCGCCAAGGTAACAGTCTTGGCATAGCAATCAAGAATGATATGGTACGGTGACAACCAGTCCATGCCTAGGATAACCTCGAATCAACCATATTGAGCAATAGAAGATCCGCTCTGGACTCAAAACTATAGAAAGTCACTACACAGGACCGGTAGACCTAATGCACAACAATAGAATCACCCACTGGCGTGGGCACATATACAAGAATGCCCAAGGACTAGAGAGATACATCCAGACAAGGAGCAAATAGAGAGGAAACATAGGAATAAGTAAACCCTATATCAAATAATACCGAGGCATCCCTACGGCAGACAGAAATAGTACATGTGATCACTGTATCGGAGGCGACAACCTCTAGCCTGGCGGGGGAAGCATCGAATCCAGCTGGAGCGCCACCTCACTAGCCTCCACCTCTAGGGTGACCCCTACCTACCTAACCTCCACCTCAGGTCGGGCGGGCAGGCGGTGTGGTAGCTGGTGCGGTAATCGTGGGCCAACGTTTGGGACAAAACATCTTCACCTGGCCAAACTCCCAAGACTCAAAACAACCCCTAGGAGCAGTGTATTGCTGACCTAAAGTCTGACCCTAATGGTCTGAATACCCACTGGAGTAACACTAAAAAGTTGGCAGACGGTAAGTGCTCTCTGGATTAGCAATAAAGTAGGGTCGTGATGAAACACTTCGAGCAGGATGTGGTGCTGACTGTATGGGCCTGCTAGACTGACCCCTCACGAACTGACCTCTGCCCTCAGGTGGGACGCCACTGAATCCTCCAAACATTCAGGGCACCTTGTCCCTCGACGCAAACTCTCCAATGTAGTTGCGAATACGCTCGAGCCTCCGAGCTATATCCACAACCTGATAAAAGGGAGTCCCCATCTCTGCCTCATGCACTATAGAAACCTGAATCTCAGGGTGCAGACCTACAATGAACTTCCGCACCCTCTATACGTCTGTGGGGAAAATAATAGTTGCATGGCGAGACAAGTCAGTGAATCTCGTCTCATAGTCGGTCACAGACATATGACTCTGATAGAGTCTCTCAAACTGACCCTCAAGCTCCTCTCTCTCTGACGGAAGTATACACTTCTCCAAGAACAGATATGTAAACAAATCCCAAGTAAAGGGAGGTGAACCTGCTGGCCTTCTAAGGAGGTAAGCCTGCCACCATCTGTGAGCCTTGCCCTCAACATAAAAGGTGGTGAAGTCCACCCTGTTGGACTCCAGTATCCCCATGTTCCGTAGCCTATCCTTGCATCGGTCAGTGAAATTCTGGGGGTCCTCTGACCGCTCACCCCCAAAGTTAGGGGGTGAAGCCTGGTCCATCTGTCCAGCCGCTTCTACTGATCAATGATCGCGACTGGTGTAGACTCTGGCACAGCCGTTGTAACTAGTTGTGCCCCTCCCGGAGGTAGTGCACCTATGGTCTGATAAATGGCAACAACGTGCCTTGGAGCCTGAGCGGTAGGGGTTTGTGCTCTCCCTCCCGCCTAATATGTTGCTGGGTCCGCTAAAAATAAACCAGCCTGCGTCATAGAGTCCATGAACTGCAAAATATGGCACATAACCTCCTAAAATCCTGGTGTAGTCATGAAATCTATCGAGGCTGGCTCGACTGCAGGCGCCTCATCCTGCTCCTCAATAGCAGTATCCCCCACTAGATCTGTTGGTGGTACAATGGGAGCAATCATAGGACACCCTCATCCTCTGACAGGAGCTGGAGACCTCCCCCCGTCTCTGCCTCGGACTCTAGCAATGGGGGAGAAGCTCCTCTACCTCCTGGTACATCTGTCGCGCGCGTTCTCACCATCTATGAGAGATCAATACAAATATACAAAGCACGATATCAATTGCATGGTAGGAGATAAATAAAGAGAGGTTTCCTAACACAATGTAGTCTCTCGAAGATAGGTATACATGTCTCTGCACCGATCTGTAAGACTCTACTAGGCCTGCTCATGACTCACAAGACATATGTGAACATAAAGCTCAGATACCATACTGTCACGACCCAAAACCCATGATAGGTCACGATGGCACCTAACGCTGCCATTAGGAAAGCCCACAAGTGAACCTACTAGTTATCCCTTTTTAACTTTTTAAAGCAAAAGTTTCCGTTTTAAAATAACGAAGTAAGTAAGATCTCATGCAACCGTAAATACTCTTTTCTCAACAAAAATACCAGTGTGAGAAATGCAAGAACCGTAGTTACAATAATGATAAGTACAACAATACATGAATGCTAAAATGCTCCCCAAAACCTGGTGCCACAAGTGCATGAGCAATCAAGAGAATATATAAAACTAATACAACTACTTTCTGAGAGGTAATAGACAAAAATAATAAACAAGGTAGAGGGAGACTCCGGTGCTGCAAGTCGAAGCAAGGCAAGCAACTCACCACTAAGTCGCTGTAGAAGTGCGGCTACACGCCTGTGTGACCACTGGTAGTACATGTCTCGGTACCTGCACATTCAGTGCAAAAGTGTAGCGTGAGTATGAAAATCAACGCGTACCTAATATGTATCTAGTCTAACCTTGAAGAAGTAGTGACGAGGGGTCTACTTGACACTAACTAGTGGTCAAATAGTAATAGAATTATATAAAGTAGACATGGTGAATGTACAACAAGTAGCAATGAAGCAAATAAAAGTAATTACAGTAATTCCACACATGAGTCTATATCAAATCACTAAATATGTCATAACCGGCCTTGCAGACGCTAGCTCAACTGTTACCAAATCAAATCCAATCTCAAGTATTAAGCACGAAGTTGCCGAGGCGAACGGCCCGATCCCATAGGAATAGAGGTACTCAGTACTGCCGAGGCGAACGACCCGATCCCATAAGAATAATATTACCATACTACCGAGGTGAACGGCCCGATCCCATAAGAGTAATTAATTACACTGCCAAGGTAAACGAGAGGATCCTATAAGAGTAGAGATATTTACCTCGCTCACGGAAGCACATACGAGTCGAGAAGACAGGGATCCATAGTTTATCAAATATTTCCCAATATTTTGCAAAATAAGAGCCTTAGTCGGTATCTTTATTCAAATCCTCAATCTCACTCATAATCAAGAAATTTAATACATAGAATAGGTACAAATAGCACAATTAAAGGCATGCTGTGAATCTAAGTCTACACAGACATATCATGAATATAGCTACGTACGGAATCTAATCACCTCGTGCGTACATAGATCCTCACAACAATTAGCACACAACAAGTAATACACCTAAGGGGATAAGTTTCCTCTTTCACGGTTAGGCAATAGACTTACCTCGCTTTCAATTCCACTAACTAGCTCTTTAACCTCACTGGAACTCCCCAAACGAAGCCGAGAAATCCGAAGCTAATCAAAAATCATATAAACTAATCAATAAGTGCTCACAAGTTCATAATTTAGCTATAAAATTAATTTCCCGACCAAATCCGGGAAGTCCATAAAAATCACCCCTGGCCCACGTGCCTGAATTCCAAAATTTTATGAACATAAATGTTACCCATGACTTTGCAAACTCGAATATATAATTTATTCCCAATTCCATAATCAATTTCGCGGTAAAATCTCATTTTTATCAAAACCTATATTTTTCAACAAACTCCTAAAATTTCCATATTTTACCCGTTAAAATCTACCCATAATCTATGTATTTAACTTACATTGGGTAGAAATTACTCACCTTACAATTCTTGATGAAATCCAGTCTCTAAGAAGCTCCAAATTCGGACCACACAAATGAGAAATGGGAAAATAAGCCTAAGTCCCGTCTTTAAATCAAAACATTGCCCAGTTGACCCTTCTTCGCGATCGCGAAAGAAGCCTCGCCATTGTGAAGGCATAGTTAGCCCAGGCCCTTCTTCGCGAATGTGAGGGCAGTCTCGCGATCACAAAGGCTTGCCCAGCCTGAGCTTCGCGAATGCGAAGAGAAAAGGTGGATGACCTACCCCAAGCCCTTTATTCTACACGAACGCAGGATTGTATACGCGAACACGAAGGCGTTCGGTCCCAGACCTTCACGAATGTGACCTATTAAACGCGAACACGAAGAGAAAAATGCCAAGTTTCCCAATTCCTTCTCCACAAATGCGACTCTACCTCCGCGTTTGCAAAGAAGGAAACCAGAACCAGCAACAGCAGATTTTCAAACTTAGCTCTGGGTGGTCCGTAATTCACCCGAATCACACGGGACCCCAATCAATTATACCAACAAGTCCATAAATATAATACGGACCTGCTCGAAACCTCAAAACACGTAAAACAACATCGAAACCAAGAATCACACCCCAAAACAAAATTGAATTAACTTATGGACTTCAAACTTTTCAATTAACTCTGAACGCGTCGAATCATACATAGAATGCTCAGAATGACACCAAATTTTGCGTACCAGTCATAAATCACTGTATGGATCTATTCCCAGTCTTGAAATTCCAAACATGCCTCAATAGCACCAAAGTCTACTCCAAACCAAATTTAAAGAACTAAAAAACCTTACATGAGCTAACTTTCAACATTAGGCGCCGAAATGCTCCCGGATTACCTGAAACTCGATCCAAACATACGCCAAGTCAAAATTCATCATACGAACCTATTGGAACTATCAAATCCCAGTTCTGAGGTCGTTTACTCAAAATTTTGACTAAAGTGAAACTTGGCCATCTTAGGCCACTATTAAGAAACTAAGTGTTCTTATTCCAACCCGAACCCTTCCAAACCCGAACCAACCATTCTCGCAAGTCATAAAATAGTAAAATAACATACATGGAGTCCTTTTTAGGGGAACGTAGATCTAGAAAACAAAATGACTGGTCTGGTCGTTACAGGTGACCTAGGAGACCGAGAACGACATGTTGAGTCGTTATCCTTACCTTTTGTCACTTCAGGTATGCCTCTATGCACATTCGAGGATGCACAATTTCTTTAAGAGGTGTAGAATGTAATGACTCGATTGATTGTTTTGTGTTATTACGCCCCATTTCCTCTTTTGATGCTTCCCACATGTGTAATTTTTGTTTTATGACTTACGAGGTTGATTGGTTTCGTTCCGGGAAGGTTTCGGGTTGATTAGACTCTTTGACTCTTGGCTTAGAAGCCTAATTTAATTATGTTGATCAATGTTTGACTTTTGTGAAAAGGATCCCGCAACGGTGTTTTTAATGCTTCGATAGGTTCATATCGTGATTTTGGACTTAGGAGTATGCCCTAAATCGAATTCGGAAGTTCGTAGGTTTATTTCTGTTATTTTGTCAAAAATTGGCAAATTGAGGTTTAGAAGTTTAACCGTAGGTTGACTTTTGGCTATCGGGTTCAGAATTTGGTTTTGGGACTAAGATTAGGTCAGTTGTGCTATTTAGAACTTGTCTGCAAAATTTGGAGTCAATTGGAGTTGATTTGATAGTATTCGGATGCTTGGTTGCAATTCTAGAAGTTCTTTACTTTGAAATTCATGCGTTTTGGTATCCGATTCGTAGTTCTAGATGTTCTTTTTGTGTTTTGATCGCACGAGCGAGTTCATATGATATTTTTAGACTTTTGTTGATGTTTGTTTTGGAGCCCCGAGGTCTCAGATGAGTTTCGGACGTGATTCGAAATGGTTTGGACTGAAAATAGAATTGTTGGTATGTTGGTTCTCTGTTATCGCAATTTTGAGCACCAACCTCACAATTGCGAAGGGAACAGGAGTGATCAAACGTCACAATTGCGACTTCTCCTTCGCACATGAGAAGTCATCGGTCATGGGTTGTGGTCGCATTTGCGATAACTTGGTCACTTTTTCGATGGGAGTCAGGTTCACAATTGCGAAGCCTTTGTCATAATTGCGAATTCTATTTAGGTTGTCAGGGTTCGCAATTGCGATCCCTGATTCACAATTGCGATCCCTGATTCGCAATTGCTAGGGTTCACAAATGCAAACCCAGTGTTGCAAATGCGACATCTACAACTGAACAAAAGGGTTGGGAGTCGGGATTTTTCATCATATTCTCCATTTGGGAACTCTAGACTCGGTAGGAGCGATTTCAAGAGGGGATTTTCATCTACAAACATTGGGTAAGTGATTCTAATAAATTTTCAACTATATTTCATGATTATATCTTAGATTTAACATCAAATATATGAGAATCAAACAGGAAAATTGGGAAATTTTGTTGAGTTTTGAAAAATGAAGAATTGCATTTTGAAAGTCGATTTGAACTCGGATTTGAAACAAAATAAATATATATATGGACTCGTGGAGTAATGGGTTGTCGGAATCTACCCATTGGACACGAGTTTTGATAGGGCAAGCCCGACGTTAACTTTTGTTGACTTTTTGGAAAATGTGTAAAGATCATAGCTTTATCTATTATAATTGATTTCTCTTGCATTGTTTCATGTTATTAAGTCGATTTTGGTTAGATTTGAGCCGTGTGGAGGTGAATTTTAGGGAAAAGCTATTTTCGAGGGTGGAGTTGGCCTAGTTGAGGTAAGTATCATGTCTAACTTTGTGTTGGGGAACTACCCCTTAGGATTTGGGTTGATTGTGCTATTTGTGTTATGTGAAAGCCGTGTACGCAAGGTCATGAGTGGCGGGGTTATATTTTGTATTTGACCAGTTTAGGCTATTTAGACTCTTTCCATTCCTTTAGTTGAATTGTCATAACATGTCACATATTTCGTTGTTAATCTACTCTTACAATTGTTAATCTACTCTTACATGCTTTATTGTGGCACTTTTTCTACCTCTTACTTGTCATATTTGCTCTCATATGTTTTAGTTGAAGTTGTTATGGTCCTTATTGCCTTGTTACCTCTTTATTGCTAAATTACTCTTACTTAGTGTTGTTATTTCGCAAAATATCTTCTTGTTGAGTTATTGGTGTTGAAGTTGTAAAGGTTGTTATCACGTTGAGGTGAAGTTGTTAATTGTGGAGGTTTCTTTTCTTGTTGAGTATTCCTCATTCATCTTGTTGTTATAGAGATTATTGTATACATTGTGATTGAATCATGGGCTATTTGTTATGGAAACATTGGTATTGTTGATCTTTTGGCAAGTTGTGGCATATGCTCACTTGTGGTGTGAGTTGTGATTATGTTGTGATATTGATATTCATATGGTGGTATAAGGCTAGGGGTTGATACGCATGCGGTAAGATAAGGTTGGCTTGATACGCGTGTTACTAGTAGGGGAACTACTTAAAGTCACGCGGTGAGATAAGGTGGGCTAAAACGCATATAGCTATTTCGGAAAAAATTATTTTCAAAACTTAATGTAAGGCTCACGCGGTGGTATAAGGAAAGATTGTGATTGAAATTGTAAAATATGGAAACGGGGCGATACCTCGGTTGAGATTTCTTGGTGTGCACTCTATGTTAAAAAGGCTAGTTGGTTGAATAGTTCTTGTTGTTTCTTCATTGCCTTACTTGAAATTACTCGTATTTGTTTCCTTGTTTTTTCATTATGTGTTTACTCTTTGTTGCCTTTACCGCTTAAGCTTCTGTTGTTAGCTTACATTATTGAATTGTTTACTTATCATTTGTTTTCCTCGCCTTCCATATTTAGACCATGCTATACTCTGTTAGTTCTCTTTTATCCTAGTAGGTGTCTTGCACTGGCCTCTCACTACTCTTCCGAGGTTAGGCTTGATACTTATAAGGTACCGTTGTGGTGTACTCATACTACGCTTTTGCACATTTTGTGCAGATCCAGGTACGTCTGCCCAGGCTGGATGCTAGTGATTGATTTATTAGCTGCCTTTTGGTGACTTCAAGGTATACCTACTCAACGTCCGCAGGCTTGGGAGTCACTTTCTGTTATCTTCTCATTACTTTATCTCCTTTATCTGACATTGTTGTAGTAGAGGTTTCAGAATACTCTATAGAGCTTATATTATGTTGTTGATGTTCTATTTTGGGAATTAATATGAGCTTATCGATTTTATTTTAGTATCTCAGCTTGATTATTTCTGTTAAGCTATTATTAAATGTTAGGCTTACCTAGTATCAGAGACTAGGTGCCATCACGACATCCTAAGGTGGGAAATTGGGGTCGTGACACCAAATTGGGTGATTCAAGAGGCTATCTTAGGTGTAATCTTGCAAGGATCATGTTGGGCTTATCAAACGTGAGTTTCGGGATCATCTAGGACCTGATTCAAGCTGGGACAAATGCTGTATTTTGTTTTCTTGTTTCGGAATTTAGTTACTTTTTCTCACAAGGTTTTGGAGCTCAGTTTTGGGCGATTTGTTTGGAATTTTTACTACTTGGATTAGGGTAAGTATTTTTGACTTGGATTTATTATTATTTCATAATTCCAACCTCGATTTTAGTGTTTGATTAATGATTTAAATTGGAGAAATTGGGGATTTTAGTAAAAAAATTCTAAAACATAAATTCATGGTTTGAAGGCCGATTTGAGGTTGGAATTGAATGATTTTGGTATGGTTGGACTCATATTGGAATGGGTGTTCGTAATTTGTGAGTTTTGTCATGTTCCCAGGTGTGATCCCGGGATTGACCTTTTGGGTTGAACTTTTGATTTTAGTTAAATATCGAATCTTTATTATCCGAAATTGTTAACTATGGCTTTTATTTATGATATTAAGTTATTTTGGCTAGATTCGAGCTATCTGAAAGTAGATTTGCACGAAAAAGGGCTTATTAGTAGATTGATTTACCTTGTTTAAGATTAGTATCTTGCCTAACTTTGTGGGGGGGGGGGGGAACTACCCCTTAGGATTTGGGTTGTTAGTATTAATTGAATTATGTGGGAGACGTGTACACGAGGTGACGAGTGTGTACACAAGCATAACACCAGACATCAATTGCTTCACTAATCTTCTAAGTCCCAATTTCAATAAGTTAACCATCTCAAATCCACCCAAGACTCCCGGGACCTCAACCAAACATACCAACAAGTTTCTAAAACACGATACGAACTTAGTCGAGACCTCAAATCACGTCAAACAACATTAAAAACACGAATCGCACCTCAATTCAATCCAAATAAAACTAATGGATTTCCAACTTCTACAATTGATGTCGAAACTTATCAAACCAAATCCGATTGACCTCAAATTTTGCACACAAGTTATAAATGACACAACGGACCTATTCCAACTTCTGGAACCAAAATTTGAACTCGGTAACCACAAAGTCAAATCTCGGTCAAACCTCTCAACTCTCCAAACTTCAGCTTTTTTAACTTACGCCAATTCAAGCCAAAACCACATACGGACCTCCAAATCAATATTCGGACACACTCCTAAACTAAAAACACCATACGGAGTCATCTGAACCATCAAAACTCCATTCTAAAGTCAATTATACATAAGTCAACATCCGGTCAATTCTTCAACTTAGACTTCCAACCTTGGGACTAAGTGTCCCAATCCATTCCGAAACATCTCTGGAAGCAAACCGACCTCCCCGTCAAGTCACATAACAACAAATGAGAATAGAATAAGCAATAAATGGTGGAATGAAGCTACAATACTCAAAACGACCGGCTGGGTCATTACATTGTTACTATTGGAGAAAGGTTCTATCACACAAGAAGTTCAGGAACAACTAAATCTCTGTTAGAAAATTTGGGAGAGTAAGACAATACAAAAGAACAATCAAAACAAATAATAAAATAGAGGAAAGGATGATTTTTATTCAACTTAACTTTCTCCAAATGGCTAGAAATATATGGCTACTTATATGAGAAATCTTTCATGTATCTAGCCTACACTATATATAAATATAATAACTAAGTCCACACCTCACGTCTTTCAAGGTACATGGATGACACTACTAGACATTGTATCTTCCAAAGTACATCAATGTGTTCATACTCTAATATATGTACTGAATTAATATTCTAGTTCATGAACTAATGTAAACGAATGTAAGCAAATGGAAACAAGTTTATATTGTTCACATTTCAACATCTCCCCTTAAACTTGTTTCATCACTCCAATAGCCATTCTTAGCTTTTGAAAGAACTCATTCTTCAACGGCTTGGTGAAAATATCCGCAATTTGGTCTTGTGACTTCACGTGCTCAAGCTGCATAACTTTATTTTCATGTCCTTCAACCGTGTAGCCCAAAGGTTTATCAATGTAAATCTCTTCCTCCAAAACACCATTTGAGAAAGTCGACTTCACATTCATTTGATGAATTTTCCATTGACTTTGAGCTGTCAAAGAAATAAAAAAAACAAATTGTTTCCAAACGAGCAACCGGTGCAAATACCTCAACATAGTCAATACCGGCCTTTTGATTATATCCCTTGGCAACCAATCTTTCTTTGTACCTTTCCACCTTACTCTTGAAATTTTTCTTCAACTTGTACACCCATTTGACACCAATGGTGATTTTGCCTTTTGGAAGTATGGCTAATTCCCAAGTATCATTCTTCCTTGATTTCTTCATCCATAGTATCTCTCCATCTGGCATTTTGGTCAGCATCTTTATAAGTTAAAGTTTCACTATCCACCAACAAATAAAAGTGAGTCAAATCATATAAATCTTTTCTTACCACTTCCGTATTTTCATACAACTAATAAAGACTTTTAGTTTTCTGAGGCACTTCACTTGAAGAGCTTGAACTTGGCTCATCTTCTTCTCGAACTTGTGCTAGAGATGTTGAAGGTGTTGTGATAGGCTGCTCTGCACATATGTGGTATTTTGTCCAGTTTAGACTTCTAGGCTTCTTTCATGCATTTAACTGAAATTGTCATATTATGTTATATCTTCCATTCTATAGTTTACTATTACATGCCTTGTTTGACGTTCTTAGTACATGTTCTATTTCTTGTTGTCAAAGTTTCTCCTATATGCCTTAATTGAATATGTTACCTCTCTTATTGTCATGTTACCTCCTTTATTGTTGAGTTATTCTTATTTGGAGTTGTTATTATATGAGGTCTGTTCGTGTTGAGTTATTCTCATGCATTTAGACGTAGTTACTATTTCATACTATCTTTTTCATTGTTAAGCTTATGCTATACATTTGAATTGGAAATTGTCATTTCATGGGAATACCTTCATTTTGAGTTATTGAAGTTGAAGTCGTGAAAGTTGTTAGCACACTGAGGTTGAGGTTGTTGATTATTGAGATATCTTTCCTTGTTGAGTATTTCTCATTTATTTATTTATTTTGAGATTCTTGTATACATTGTGGTCGAGTCGTAGGCAATGTGTTATGGTAATATTGATATTGTTGATTTGGGCAAGTTGTGGTATATGGGCACGTGTGGTACGAGATGTTATTATGTTGTGATATTGATGTGCATGCGGCGGTGTTAGGATAGGGGTTGATGTGCATGTGGCGACATAAGGTGGGATTTATATGCGTGTTAATAGTAAGGGAATTACTTGAAGCCACATGGCGACATAAGGGGGCTAAAGCGCGTATCGCTATTTCGGAAAAAATATTTTCAAAAATCTAAATGTAAGCCTCACGTGGCGATATGAGCAAACATTGTGATTCTGATTTGTGAAATGTGAATATGAGGTTTTGTACCTCGGTGTGAATTTTTTGTACATTCGACATTTGAAAGGCATGTTGATTTGAAAGGTTATGGTTTTTCCTCAAATCATCTCACTTGTATTTTGATTGTGTTTGGTTATTTGTTGTTTTTTTTTATGTGAAAACGATTGTGACTTCTTATATGAGTCATGCATTCTACTTGATTTGTTATGTTGCTTTAATGTACCAACTTGTGCCTGGTGAATTGAGTTTCTAGATGAATTTGCTTGCGTGGATCATTATGTCATACTCTGTTCAGTTGTTGGTAATATAACGATTTTAAATAAAAGAATTATTAACATATTTTATGTTATGTGACTCTTAAGATAGAACTCGTTATCTCACTTGGTGCTTTGCTATTTTTGAATGATTATTATATTTTACTTTAATTGGGTTCTCAAATTAAACTTATTACCATATTTGATGTTTTACTTTACATGAAATTGTTATCACGCCTTACTTTAACAAATTCTATATTTAATTCATTAACTTATCTGATATTTTTCTTAATTTAAAGGCGTTATTTTACTTTACCTTATTGATTTCTAAATTAAACTCACTTGATACTCTATTTTTGTATAAATTGTACTTTATTTTAATTTATTTGTTTTCTAACATAAATTCATTATCTCATTTGACACCTTACTTTATTTAAGATTTTTATTATGACTTATTGTATTTAAATAAACCTCTCAAACATTTTATTTGGCATTCGATATGGATACAATGTACATGGTAGCATGTGGACTTTGTCGTGCGAAGGTGATTGATAACGTGGGCACGAGGTGCCATGCGTGTAAGATTCGATATTGTGGCTTATGATTTATGATTATGAGGTATGGTGTCTCGAGGTAATTCATGTTGTAAGAAGTCATACGTTGGGAATAATTAGATTACTTGAATTATTATTTGTTTTACTAATTTGAGTTCATTCATATTTCATCTGTGTTATGATTTCATCTGAGTTCATTCATACGTTGGACTTTGTCGTGCGAAGGTGATTGATAACGTGGGCACGAGGTGCCATGCGTGTAAGATTCGATATTGTGGCTTATGATTTATGATTATGAGGTATGGTGTCTCGAGGTAATTCATGTTGTAAGAAGTCATACGTTGGGAATAATTAGATTACTTGAATTATTATTTGTTTTACTAATTTGAGTTCATTCATATTTCATCTGTGTTATGATTATGTTGTTGCTTCATTACCCGTTCACTTCTTGTTGCCAGTTGTGTTTCTATTATTTCTCTGTTGGTTTTATATTAATAATCTTTACGTTGTTAGCCTTACATTGATGTTCTTTCCATTGCTAGCTTTATGTTAATATCTTGCACAGGTTTTATGTCTAGTGAGTATCTCGACTTACCTCGTCACTACTCCACTAAGGTTAGTCTTGATATTTATTGGGTACTGATGTGGTATACTCATGCTGCGCTTCTGTATATTTTTGTGCAGATCTAGGTACTTCTGATCGTGTTGGTTATTGAGAGTTGTGTCTGTGCGGCTGGAGACTTCAAGATATACCTGCTAGACATTCGCAGGCCTCAGGGTCACCTTCGGATATTATATTTATGGTTGTTTATCTTCATTTCAGAATAATATTGTATTTAGAAATTCTAGTGTATGTCGGTTGAGTTTATGACTCTGCACTATCGGTTCTAGGGACTGTATAACATTTGTTTAGTTTTTGTTATGTTATCTCATTTATCAATTTACGTTTTATATAGTTAAGATGGTTATCTCTATTAGATCTCCTCATGTGTTAGGTTTACCTAATCTTAGAGACTAGATACCATCATGATTCCTAAGGTGGAATTTTGGGCCGTGACAAATTGGTATCAGAGCTCTAGGTTCATAGGTGCTACAAGTCAAAAGCAAGTTTAGTAGAGTCTTGCTGATCGATACGGAAACATTTATTCTTATCTTTGATAGGCTACGAAACTATTAGGAAATTGCACTTCTTTCATTCCTTATCATGCGGCATTGATTCAGTTTGAAGCACATATCTTACATTTCATTACATCCACTCGTATACAATATTGCGCACTCGGTATCAGCTATGCACTGACGGTCTATGATGTTGTGGATGGGCTATGAGGGGCCATGGATTCTCGACCATTGTCTCGAGGTGTTGTCCAGACTGAGGATGCGGACATGTTGGTAGATCTTCAGTTGTTCAAGTGTGGGATGCAACAGATTCTTGTATCTGGTTGGTGAGTACGAGCTTGGGAAGATTTAATTAGTTGCCTAGTCGTCATGATCGTTGTAGGTCATGAGAGAATATTGATTCGAGGTTGGTCGATGGTATAAGAGGTTATGTGTTTTGTATGATACTTCTATTCAATGGAAAGTATATATTATTATTCAAGGCACTTGAGGAAAACGGGCTTGATCGTCACGAGGTTAGATATGCGCTTAGTAGATGATTTGGGGTATCTTATGATTGGTGCTACATGAGCTTATGGAGGCTGGTATAGTAGATCACCGGATGTTGTGTCCTATGGCTATGCGCCATGTGGGGGAGTCTGTTTTCGATGATCAAATTGCATGGTCACGTGTTATAGTAGTTTTGGTCTGAGATATATATGTGGTATGGGAGGATTTCCCCGAAATTTCATATGGCTAAGATCTGAGTTTTGCATGGGTTAGTGCTGAGACTTGCGGTATTTCTGTTCCATTGTTAATTCTACATTTTAGTATTTGAGAGGTTAGAGAAACAACCTCAGATTCACACAAGGCCTCTTCAGAGTGGGTATCTCGATTGCGACTTGAGATGGGTGTCTTCTACAGGCATGAGGAGTATGTTACGTGCTGTGATTATCTCCTGGATGGCAGCAAGTGGATGTTTTCTGGCTGATTGAGTAGGTATCCTGCTTTTGACTCGGGGTTGATAATGGGATTCTTATGTTTGCATATGATGGCATGACAAATGCAGTGCATCGTGTGGGATTGAGATTTGCATGCACAAGGTCGCGATTTAGTTTTAAAGAGAAGGTCATGAATTATTAGACACAGGGACTATCTCAGATGTTTAGATGAATGCTAGTACTCCTTGTTATTACCCGAGAAGGGTGCGCAGTTCAGAAGGCGCACTGTGTTTTGACTTACGGGTGCTTTATTCGTATTGCAGTACTCGTCTGGTTGATCGACTACTAATGTTCAAATTTTTCTATATGGCACGGAAGAATTATGAAAGTATTTCTCGCGGGATGATCGGGTTTGAGAGATGAGTTATTCATTCGAGTGGTGGAGGTGGGCTCGGTTATGGTGATTTATGTACTCTAGAGATTTAGAGACTGGGAGTTCTCGAAGGCAGATTGTTTCTTGCTGTGGACCGTGAAAGTATGGCCAGAGTTAGACAACGAATAGTATGTGTTATGGTTAGGTTATGGTGGACTTGTGAAGGGTTATTAATATGTTGGTGGATGATCGGAATGGATTTGGGGGCCCATTGGTAGGCTAATGAGGACATGTATTCTACATCTGGTCGAATTGTTGACTCACAACTGTTATTGTTGAGGGGTGTGTCATTTGGTTAGAGTTGAGCTTGTTCTTATTCTCATCTATTCTATGTGTTACTCTTCTATCCTACAATAGGTTGTGATCTCTTGTTTATTTTCACACATGATGTGTTTCTGTTAAGGCCTTGTGGTGAAATTTTAGCGAGATGGTTCTTGGGGTGTTGAATGGCTGATTGCGCCTTGATTATGGTCTTTCCCATTTGTGGTATATTGTGTATCAGTTTCTCCATGGCTATGGTCATGCACTTTGTGTGTTTGTAGTTGATGTGCGTATTGTTGTTGATTTTGAGCATTATGGCTCGAGGTATTTCATGTGGACCGATTTTTGGATTGGGTCATACACTGCAGCAGAGTTATGTTGGGATATGATCCATTCTGTTGATTTTGCGTGTTTTGGCTTGTAACGACCCGCTAGTTGTTTTGAGTATTTTAGCCTCATTCACCTATATATTGCCTCTTCTATGTTATATTATGGTTAGGTGACTTGCCGGGGTGGTTGGTTTTGGTTTCAAGTGAGTTTCGAAGTGAAATGGGACACTTAGTCCCAAACTTAGAAGCTTAAGTTGAAAAAGTTGACCGGAGTTTAACTTTTATATAGACGAATTCACAATGGAGTTTTGATGGTTCAGGTAGCTTCGTATGGTGATTTCGGACTTAGGAGCGTGTTCGGATATTGATTCGGAGGTCCATATGTCATTGTGGCTTGAATTGGCTAAAGTTAGAAACTGGAAGGTTTGGAAGATAGAAAAGTTTGACCGAGAGCTGACTTTATTAATATTGGGGTCGGATTCCACTTTCGGAAGTTGGAATAGGTCCATTGTGTCATTTATGACTTGTGTGTAAAATTTGAGGTCAATCGAAGTTGGTTTGGTATGAATCGACGTTAGTTTTGGAGGTTGGAGGTTTATGGTTTCAATAGGTTTGGATTAGGTTGCAATTCATATAACTGATATTGTTTGATTGATTTTAGGCCTTAAGTAGATTCGTTATATGTTTTTGAACTTGTTGGTATATTCGTAGGGGGTCCCGGGGGCCCAGGTGTGAATCAGACTGAAATCGGGATAATATTTGGACTTAGATGATTGCTGAAGCTGCTGAAGTTCTGGAGTCATCGCACCTGCGGTGGTCTTTTCCGCAGGTGCGAGAGGGCCATCCGCAGAAGCGGAATTGAGTGCGCTGGGGGAAGACCGCAGGTGCGGTCAGTATTCCGCAGAAGCGAGCTCGCAGAAGCAGAACCACTGAAGCGGTTTGTGACTGCAGAAGCGAAAAGGTTTTGGCTTAATGAGATGTCGCATCTGCGATGGATTTTCCGCAGGTGCGAAGCCGCAGATGTGGAATCACTAGGCTAAAAGGGGGCAAATCGAGGGTTTGTTCCCATTCTTCATCTTTTAAGTTAGAGACCTCGGTTTTGGAAGATTTTGAGAGAGATTTTCAAAGAGTTGATCGGGGTAAGTGATTTTAACTTGGATGTTATTATTATACATGAATCCATCATTATTTTTACCATTTAATTAGTGTTTTGAGGATTTAAAGGTCGATTTGTGATCGGAATTGAGTACTTTTAGCATGGTTGGAATCGTTATCGAATGGGTGTTCAAATTTTGTAAGCTTTATCGGGTTCCGAGATGCGGTCTCGGGGTTGAATTTTTGAGTTGACTTTTTATTTTTCTTTACAAATTGCAACATTATTATCCGAAATAGTTTCCTATGGTTTTTATATTTGGTATAAAGGTTTTTGGCTATATTTGAGCCGTTTGGAGTCGGATATTCGCATAAAAGGTTTACTAGCGGATTGAGTTAGCCCGTTTGAGGTAAGTATCTTGTCTAACTTTGTGTGGGGGGAATTATCCCTTAGGATTGGAGTTGTTTTGTGTCATTTGTGGTACGTAAAAACCGTGTACGCAAGGTGACGAGTAGGTACATGGGCTATATATGGTAATTGACCGGTTCAAGCTATGTAGATTCTTTTCATGCCTTTAATCGAGTTGTCATAACATGTTATATGCATCGCCGTTAATCCATTCTTACAGGCTTATTTGATATTGTTAAAACTTGTTCCATCTTTTACTTGTTATGTTCCCTTACATGCTTAGTTGAAGTTACTGTTTCCTTATTGCCTTGTTAATTATTTGACTGTTGAGCTTACTTGAAGTTGTTATTTTTAGGAATATCTTATTATTGAGTTTTGGTGTTGAAGTTGTAAAAGACGCGATCACATTGAGGAAAAGTTGTAAATTGTTGAAATACCATTTTGTTGAGCTATTCACTTTCAGTTGCTATTGTTGAGACCCTGGTATACATTGTGGTTAAGCCATGGCCTATTTATTGTTGAAACATTGTTATTGTTGATTCTTTTGGCAAGATGTAGTATTTGGGCACTTGAGGTGCGAGTTATGATATGTTGTGATATTGATACGCATATGGTGGTATAAGGATAGGGGTTGATACGCATGCAGTGAGATAAGGTGGGCCTGATACGCCTGTTGCTAGTAGGGGAACTACTTGAAGCCACGCGGTGTGATAAGGTGGGCTAAAACGCGGGTAGCTTTTTTGGAAAAATAATTTTCAAACCTAAATGTAATGCTCCCACGGTGATATAAGGAAAGGTTGTGGTTGAAATTGTGAAATGAGAAAACGAGACGGTACCTCGGACGTGATTCTTGTTATTATCTCTCCTTTTCCTCACTTGTTTTTGGTCCGCATTATTTCCTTGATGTGCTTATTATGTGATTCCTTTCTTGTTGCATTTACTACTTTACATCCAGTGTAGCTTATCTTGTTGTACTTCATTACTATATCATTTCATTGTTTCCATTATTGTACTGTACCATACCTTTTAAGCTTCTTTATTTATTCCTGTAGGTGTCTTGACCTGACCTCGTCTCTACTCTACCGAGGTTAGGCTTGATACTTACTAGGTACCGTTGTGGTGTACTCATACTATGCTTCTGGACATCTTTTTGTGCAGATCCAGGTACTTTATACCAGGCTAGGCATCCGAGAGTTGAGCTTTCGGATTGGAGACTTCAAGGTATACATGCCGGCGTTCACAGGCCTGGGAGTCACCCTCTGTCCTTGTTTCTTTTCTACTACTTTCTCTTTACTTAGACACTGATGTATTAAGGATTGGTTCAGTTATTCGTGTAGAGCTTATGACTCGGTCTCACCGAATTTTGGGTGTTATTGTCAGTTGTATTGTGGAGTCCGTTTATGATAGTTGGTTGGTTGAATTGGAAGTTTTATTATTATTCCATTAATTCTTCGTATATGTTAGGCTTACATAGTCATAGAGACTCGGTGCCATCACGACATCCTACGGAGAGAGATTGGGGTCATGACAAGTTGGTATCAGAGCTCTAAGTTCATAGGTGTTACGAGTCATAAATAGGTTTAGTAGAGTCTTGCGGACCGGTACGGAGACCTCTGTACTTATCTTTCAGAGGCTATGGAACTGTTAGAAAACTTCACTTCTTTGAGTCCTTCGTTATGTGAACTTTTTGACTTCGAAATTCTGAATCTTTGTCTTTCTATTCTCTCACAGATGGTGAGGACACACACCGCTAGATTCGATGATCTGACACCCGCACCCCCTGCTAGAGCCGTGAGAAGACGGGGTAGAGGCTGAGGAGGGGCACGTGGTGCAGCTAGAGCACCTGCTCGAGCTGCGACAGAGGATCCACCAGTAGATCCAGTGGGGGGCAGGCACCTGAGGCACTTATTTACACCCCTGCATTTCAGGAGACCCACGCGCAGTTCTTGAGTATGTTTGGTACTCTAGCTCAGACGGGGTTGATTCCACTTGTACCGGCCACTTCTCAGGCTGGGGGAGGAACTCAGACTCTCGCGGCTTGTACCTCAGAGCAGCGAGTCCATGCTGACCATATCCCAGAGGTTATACCTAGCTATAGAGGACGTATAGGGTTTTCTAGAGAAGTGCCATTGTATTCTCTACACCATGGGTATTGTGGAGACGAGTGGGGTTGCCTTCACTACATTCCAACTATCGGGACCAGCGTATCAGTAGTGGCTGGCTTACTGGGAGGGTATCCCAACCGATGCAGCTTCACTCACATGGGCTCAGTTGCTAGAGATGTTATTGAGAGAGTTTGTTCCCAGAGCCATCGGGATGCATGGCGTGCAGAGTTTGAGCAGTTGTGCTAGGGTATTATGACCGTGTCAGAGTATGATGTTAGATTCAACGAGTTGTCCAGACATACACGTGCCTTGGTTTCCACAGTCAGAGAGCGAGTCCGTCAATTTATCGAGGGGCTCAACTATGGTAGTAGATTCAGCATAGCTCAAGAGTTGGAGATAGAGACCCCATATCAGTAGGTGGTAGATATCGCACGGAGATTGGAGGGTATGCACGGCCGGGAGAGAGAGACAGGGAAGCCAGGAGGCCTCAAGGTTCTGGCACATATAGTGGTGCACGTGCTAGAGCTGCAGCCCATCATGGTAGAGGCTTTGTGAGACGTCCAGTTTATTCAGCACTTCCAGCTTGTAGTGGTACTCTAACCCCTTCCAAGTCTTAGGTTGCCCATTATGCACCGCCACTGTTAGTGCACCTCCTGCACGTTGTGCTTTCAGAGGTCAGTCCGGCCGACCAGGACCGATCCAGTTTCAGAAGCCACATCCTCTGAGAGCTTGTGTTGAGTGTGGTGATGCTCGTCATATGGTGAGAGACTGCCCAGACTCAGGAGGGGTTCACCTTCACCGACTATGCAAGCTCCACATATTCCACAAGGTCCCCAAACTTCTTAGGTCTTGGTTACTGCTCCAGTTGTTGTTCCACCTACACAACCAGCTAGGGGTGGAGGTCATGAGGATAGGGGTCGCCCTAGAAGGGAAGGCCAGGCTAGATGTTATGCTTTTCTGGGTAGGATGGAGGCGGTTGCATCAAATGCAGTTATCACACATATTATTCTAATTTTTCATAGAGATGCATCAGTCTTATTTGATCCAGGCTCCACTTAATCGTACGTATCATCTTACTTTGCTCTATATTTGGGTATATCTCGTGATTCTTTGAGTTTTCTTGTTTATTTGACAATGCCTGTTGGAGATTCTATTGTTGTTGATCGTGTGTAATGGTCGTGTTTAGTTGTTATTGGTGGTTTTGAGACAAGAGTTGATCTATTGTTGCTTAGCATGGTAGAGTTTGATGTTATCTTAGGCATGGACTCATTTTCTCCCTATCATGCTATTCTTGATTGTCACGCCAAGAAGGTGACTTTGGCTATGCCAGGTTTACCGCGGTTGGAGTGGAGGGTTACTCTGAATTATGTTCCTAGCATGGTTGTGTCCTTCCTTAAGGCACATCGGTTGTTTGATAAGGGGTGTGATGCATACCTAGCCTTTGTGAGAGATGTCAGTGTTGATACTCCTAAAGTTGAGTCAGTTCTAATAGTGAGAGACTATCCAGATATATTCTCGGCAGATCTTCTGTGCATGCCGCCCGATAGAGATATCGATTTTGGTATTGAATTGTTGTCGGGAACTTAGCATATTTCTATTCCACCATATCGTATGGCCCCAACGGAGTTGAAGGTGTTAAAGGAGCAGTTGCAAGAGTTGCTTGATATGTGTTTTATTTGGCCTAGTGTGTCACCTTGGGGTGCTCCGGTTCTATTTGTGAAAAATAAGGATAGTTATATGCGCATGTGTATTGATTATGTGCAGTTGAACAAAGTTACAGTGAAAAAGAGGTATCCATTATCGTGCATTTATGACTTATTTGATCAGCTATAGGGTGCCAGAGTGTTCTCAAAGATTGATTTGCGGACATTGTATCATCAGCTGAAGATTAAGGATCCGGATATCCCGAAGAATGCTTTCAGGACTCGGTATGGTCACTACGAGTTCCTCGCAATGTCATTTGGGCTGACAAACGCCCCAGCAGCATATATGCACCTGATGAACGGTGTGTTTCATTATTGTGTTTATTGACGACATCTTGGTGTACTCCCGCAGTCGAGAAGATAATGAGTAGCATTTGAGGAATGTACTCCAGACCTTGAGAGAAAAGAAGTTGTATGCAAAATTCTCAAAGTGTGAATTATGGCTTGATTCGGTGGCGTTTTTGGGTCATGTGGTATAGATCGAGGGGATCAAAGTGGATCCGAAAAAGATTGAAGCAGTGCAAAGTTGACCCAGACCGTCTTCAGCTACTGAGATCTAGAGTTTTCTTGGTTTTACCGGGTATTACCTCTGTTTCTTATAGGGTTTCTCGTCTATTGTTGCACCTATGACCAGATTGACCTAGAAGGGTGCTCCTTTCAGATGGTCTGAGGAGTGTGAGGTGAGCTTTCTAAAGCTCAAGACTGCTTTGACTACAGCCCCAATGTTGGTATTGCCTAGGGGTTCAGGGTCTTACAGTGTGTACTGTGTGTGATGCATCACGTGTTGGCCTTAGCTCGGTGTTGATGCAAGATGGTAGGGTGATTGCCAATGCATCTAGGCAACTGAAGGTGCATGAGAAGAATTATAATATCCACGACTTGGAGTTAGCAGCTATTATTCAGGCCTTATTTGGCGGCACTATTTGTACAGTGTCCCTTGTCAGGTCTATACCGACCACCAGAGTCTCCAGCATATGTTCAAACAGAAGGATCTTAACTTGCGGTAACGGCAATGATTAGAGTTGCTTAAGGGCTATGATATCACTATTCTATATCATCTCGGGAAGGCCAACATGGTGGCTGATGCCTTGAGTCGAAAGGAAGAGAGCTTGGACAGTTTAGCATATCTACCGGCAACAGAAAGGCCACTAGCCCTAGATGTTCAGGCCTTGGCCAACCAATTTGTTAGATTGAATGTTTTGAAGCATAGTCGGGATCTTGCTTGCATGGTTTCTCGGTCTTTTTTATATTATCGCATCAGAGAGTGTCAGTATGACGACCCCCATTTGGAGAGCAAGTCTTGCTTTGGTATTCACCTATGAAAGATGTGATGAGGTGCGGGAAGAAGGGCTAGTTTAGCCCTAGGTATATCGGACCTTTTGAGATCCTTGAGAGGATTGGTGAGGTGGCCTATAATCTTGCATTGCCACCTAGTCTATCTGCAGTTCATCCGGTGTTCCCTGTTTTCATGCTGCAGAAGTATCACGTTGATCCATCCCATGTTTTAGATTTCAGCTCATTCCAATTAGACAAGGATTTGTCTTATATTGAGGAGCCGGTAACCATCTTGGACATGCAGGTCCGAAAGTTGACGTCAAAGAGCATTGCTTCAGTAAAGGTTCAGTGGAGAGGTCAACCAATCGAAGAGGCGACTTGGGAGACCGAGCATGTTATGCGTAGCCATTCTCCTCATATTTTCGTCACGTCAGGTATGTCTCTATACTCGTTTGAGGATGAACGTTTGTTTTAAGAGGGGGAGGATGTAACAATCCGGTCGGTCATTTTGAGTATTTTAGACATGTTCCCCTATTTATTACCTCCTCTATATTATATTGTGGTTAGGTGACTTTTCGGGGTGGTTAGTTTTGGTTTTGGGTGAGTTTTGGAGTGAAATGGGACACTTAGTCCCAAAGTTAAAAGCTTAAGTTGAAAGAGTTGACCGTAGTTTGACTTTTATGTAGATGACTTTGGAATGAAGCTTTGACGGTTCCGGTAAGTTCGTGCGGTGATTTTTCACTTAAGAGCGTGTTCGGATATTGATTTAGAGGTCCATAGGTCGTTTTGGCTTGAATTGGCAAAAGTTAGAAAGTTGAAGATTTGGAAGATTGAGAAGTTTGATGGATAGTTTAATTTATTGATATCGGGGTAAGATTCCTGTTCTAGAAGTTGGAATAGGTCTGTTGTCTAATTTATGACTTGTTTGCAAAATTTGTGGTCAATCGAAGTTGGTTTGGTATGAATCGGCGTTAGTTTTTGAGGTTGGAGATTCATGGTTTCAATAGGTTTGGATTGGGTTGCGATTCGTAGAATCGATGTTGTTTGATATGATTTTATGCCTTGAGTAGGTTCGTTATGTGTTTTGTACCTTTTTGGTATATTCGGACGGGGTCTCGGGGGCTTCGGGTGTGAATCGGATTGAAATCGGCATCATTTTTGGACTTAGATAATTGCTGAAGCTGTTGAAGTTCTGGTGTCATCGCACTTGCGGCGGGATTGGCCGCATGTGCAGACACGCAGGTGCGAGAGGGCCATCACAGAAGCAAAATTGAGTGGGTTGGGGGAGGACCGCAGGATTAGTTAGTATTCCGCAGAAGCGGGCTCGTAGAAGCGAGCCACTGCCCGCAGAAGCAGGCTCGTAGAAGCGAGCCACTGCCCGCAAAAGCGGAATCGCAGAAGCGATTTGTGACCACAAAAGTGAAAAGGTTCTGGCTTAATGAGAAGTCGCACCTGCGTTGGATTTTCCGGAGGTGCGGAGCCGCAAATGCGGAATCACTAGGCTAAAAGGGGGCAGATCGAGGGTTTTTTCCCATTCTTCATCTTTTGAGTTAGAGACCTCGGTTTTGGACGCTTTTAAGAGAGATTTTCAAGGAATTGATTAGGGTAAGTGATTTTAACTCGGATTTGATTATTATACATGAATTCATCATTGTTTTTACTATTTAATTAATATTTTGAGTTGGAAAAATTGAGGAAATTTATGGAAACTTCTTAGACTATATTTTGAGGATTTGAAGGTCGATTTGAGGTCGGAATTGAGTACTTTTAGCATGGTTGGACTCCTTATTGAATGGGTGTTCGGATTTTGTAAGATTGGTAGGGTTCCAAGACGCGAGTCGGGGGTAGACGTTTTGAGTTGACTTTTTGTTTTTCTTTAAAGATTGCAACTTTATTATCCAGAATAGTTTCCTATGGTTTTTATTTATGGTATAAAGTTAGTTTCACTAAAATAGAGCCGTTCAGAGTCGGTTATTCGTAGAAAAGGCTTACTAGTAGATTGAGTTAGTTTGTTTGAGGTAAGTCTCTTACCTAACTTTTTGTGGGGGAATAACCCCTTAGGATTGGAGTTGTTTTGTGTCATTTGTGGTATGTGAAATCCGTGTACGCAAGGTGATGAGTGGGTATACAGGCTATATGTAGTAGTTGATCGGTTCAAGCTCTGTAGATTCTTTTCATGCCTTTAATCGAATATTCATAACATTTTATAACCATCACCGTTAATCCATCCTTACATGCTTATTTGACATTGTTAATACTTGTTTCATCTCTTACTTGTTATGTGCCCTTACATGCTTAGTTGAAGTTATTGTTTCCTTATTCCCTTGTTAATTATTTGACTGTTGAGTTACCTTACTTGAATTTGTTATTTCTGGGAATATCCTATTGTTGAGTTTTGGTGTTGAAGTTGTAAAAGTCGTGATCACATTGAGGCAAAGTTGTAAATTGTGGAAATACATTTTGTTGAGGTATTCACTTTCAGTTGTTATTGTTGAGACCCAGGTATACATTGTGGTTGAGCCATGGGCTATTTATTGTTGAAACATTGTTATTGTTGATTCTTTTAGCAAGTTGTGGTATTTGGGTACTTGAGGTGTGAGTTGTGATATGTTGTGATATTGATATACATGCGGTGGTATAAAGATAGGGGTTGATATGCATGTGGTGAGATAAGGTGGGCTTGATACGCGTGTTGCTAGTAGGGGAACTACTCGAAGTCACGCGGTGTGATAAGGTGGGCTAAAATGTGGGTAGCTATTTCGGGAAAATTATTTTCAAAACTAAATGTGATGCTCCCGCGGTTATATAAGGAAATATTGTGGTTGAAATTGTGAAATGAGACTACGAGGCGGTACCTCGGACATGATTCTTGTTGTTATCTCTCATTTTCCGCACTTGTTTTATGTCCGCACTATTTCCTTGATGTTCTTATTATGTGATCCGTTTCTCGTTTCATTTACCTCTTTACATTCAGTGTAGCTTATCTTGTTGTGCTTTTTTACTGTATCATTTCCTTGTTTCCATTATTTTACTGTACCATACATGTTCAGCTTCTTGATTTATTCATGTTGGTGTCTTGACCTGAACTCGTCACTACTCTACCGAGGTTAGGATTGATACTTAGTGGGTACCAATGTGGTATACTCATACTATGCTTCTACACATCTTTTTGTGTTGATCCAGGTACTTTATACCAGGCTAGGCATCCGTGAGTTAAGCTTTCGGATCGGCGACTTTGAGGTTTACCTGCCGACGTTTGCAGGCCTCGGTGTCACTCTCTGTCCTTAGTTCTTTTCTACTGCTTACACTTTACTTAGACATTGATGTACTAGGGATTGGTTGAGTTATTCGTGTAGAGCTTATGATTCGATCTCACCAGATTTTGGGTGTAATTATCAATTGTATTGTGGAGTCCTTTTATGATAGCTGGTTGGTTTAATTGGAAGTTTTATTATTATTCCGTTAATTCATCATGTATGTTAGGCTTACCTAGTCTTAGAGACTAGATGCCATCACGACATCCTACGGAGGGAGATTGGGGTCATAACATGGCTCTCCTTTGTGTGATGGGTTCATAGCATTGCTCATGTGGTGGTACTTGTTGAGCTTGCAGGACGGTTCTATCATTTGATTCTCTTTTCGTCCTTGGGAACACTGAAGTTGTTGCTTGTATGGTGCACAAATTGCATGGCTTACGGCTTTAGGTAGTATTGGTGTGGCATGTTGTTAGAGCATCTTGTACTGGATGTGATGAGGTTATTTGACCTGAAATCAGTGTTATCAGACTTAATTAAGGTATGTTGGAAGGATAATGTCACCAGTCAGCTTAGATTTCGTCTAAGGTTCTTATCGGGCAAGAGAGCTCCACGACTTGTTAATCTGATGAGTGGATATGAGTCTATGCATGTTTCCTCCATCATTGACAGTGTACGAAGGTTTAGAATAAGGTTTTATTTGATATGAGTTTTGTTACCGGTACCGGGCTTGTCATTGAGCATCTATTATGATCGGAAACTACCGCTATGAGTATCATAGTTATGTGATATATCATGAGATTACATTCTGGGTTAAGTACTACGACTTGATTTGTCTTGTTCAGACTTACACATCGTATAGATGTGAGAATTGGGTCTTGTA
The DNA here is from genome assembly GCF_000715075.1 of Nicotiana tabacum. Classification (NCBI taxonomy): domain Eukaryota; kingdom Viridiplantae; phylum Streptophyta; class Magnoliopsida; order Solanales; family Solanaceae; genus Nicotiana; species Nicotiana tabacum. The sequence goes on along the minus strand of NC_134081.1, from coordinate 28,287,968 downwards.
ATGGATTCCGGATATTGGAAATTTGACTCTAAGGTTTATGGGTTAAGGTTGCATTAAGGATCTTCATCTAGTTGTGTTGTCGGACTTATATAGGTTGAGGTGATGTGGGATAAGTCTTGGGTATGTGTATGGCAAGTTTATTCAGCGATTTGATGGCTTTGGAATGACTCATGGCACGTTAAAGGACGAACGTATATTTAAGTGGGGGGAGAATGTAATGACCCGACCAGCCACTTTGAGCTTTAGCATTCCATTCTGTGGTTTGACTTTGAGTAGCTTCATATTACGTATTAAAACTTGTGTGTATGGTTGGTTTCGGTTTTTGAATGATTCGGGATTGATTTGGAAGAATGATTCTCGTTTTAGAAGCTCTGAATTGGAAAAGTTTATCAAGGTTTGACTTTTTGATAAATGGACTTGGAATCGGGTTTTGATTATTCCGATAGGTTCGTATGATGATTTTGGACTTGTACGTATGTTCGGATTTGGTTTTGGAGGTTTCTAGAATAATTCAATACTATTTGTCGAAAGTTGGCAATTTAAAAAACTTACGAGTTCGTAAGTTTGACCAAGAGTTTACTTTGATTTTGTTGGACTCCAGTTGGTGTTTCGAGAATTTGGATAGGCCTATATAGTTGAATTAACTTTTATGCAAAGTTTAAAAGTAATTCGAAGTGTTTAAGTATGAGTCGGACACTCTTTTGAAAGAATGAAGATTTTAACAACTTAAGAGAAATTATATTCATTTTGAGCCTCGATTCTTTATTGTGATGTTCCTGTGGGTGTTTCGAGGCTTTGGATAAGTTTGGATGATGTATTTGTACTTGTTGGTATGACTGGATGGGGTCCCGGGGGGCTTGGGTGTATTTTGGATCATTGGTTGAGAAATAAGTTAAGTTAAGAATTTGAAGTTTGACCATAGTCAACATCAGGTTAAGATTACCTATTTTCGGTGTTTTGAGTGAGTGAGCAGGTTCGTAGCGTATGTTATGAGTGAATTGTATATATGATTTGTGTCCAGGAGGTTCCGAATGAGGTTTGGGTGCTAAAATGAATATTTTCTTATTAATGGTTTTTTTCCTTATGTAATTAATTACAAAAATGCTATTTATGTCCCAAAAATTTTCATATTTCTTTTAAAAATTCAAAACATTATATCTCTCTCATTTTAAGGCCAAATTGGGTGGCTATCTTGGGTGTAATCTTACAAGGATCATGTTGAGCTTATCAAACGTGAGCTTCGGGATCATCTAGGACCTGATTCGATCTGGGACAACTGCTGCATTCTTTCTTATTTCGAAATTTAGTTACTCTTTCTCACAAGGTTTTGGAGCTAGGTTTTGGGAGATTTTGGAGGGAATTTTTACTACTTGGATTGGAGTAAGTATTTTTGACTTGGATTTATTATTATTTTATAATTCCAACCACGGTTTTAGTGTTTGATTAATGATTTGAATTGGAGAAATTGGAAATTTTAGTAAAAACATTCTAAAACATAAATTGATAGTTTAAAGGCTGATTTGAGGTCGGAATTGAATGACTTTTGTATGGTTGGACTCGTATTGGAATGGGTGTTCGAAATTTGTAGGTTCTCAGGTGCGAGCCCGGTGTTGACTTTTTGATTTTAGTTAAAGATCGAATATTTATTATCCGAAATTATTTCCTATGGCTTTTATTTATGATATTAAGTTATATTCGAGCCGTCCGGAAGTGGATTTGCATGTAAAGGGCTTATTAGTAAATTGATTTAACTTGTTTGAGGTAAGAATCTTACCTAACTTTGTATTGGGGGAACTACCCCTTAGGATTTGGGTTGTTTGTATTAACTGAATTAGGTGGGAGACGTGTACACGAGGTGATGAGTGTGTACACAGGATCATGTGTGGTATTTTGACCGGTTTAGACTCTTAGGCTTCTTTCATTCATTTAATTAAAATTGTAATCTCATGTTATACCTTCCATTGTTTAGTTTACTCTTACATGCCTTGTTTGGCGTTGTTAGTACATGTTCTATCTTTTATTGTCAAATTTGCTCCTATATGACTTAATTAAAGATATTACCTCTTTTATTGTCATGTTATCTACTTTACTGCCGAGTTATTCTTATTTGGAGTTGTTATTACAAGAAGTCTCTTCGTGTTGAGTTATTCTCATGCACTTGGACGTAGTTACCATTTCATACTATCTCTTTCATTGTTAAGCTTATGTTATACATTTGGATTGGAAATTGTCATTTCGTAGGAATACCATCATTTTGAGTTATTGAAGTTGAAGTCATGAAAGCTATTAGCACATTGAGGTTGAGGTTGTTGATTATTGAGATATCTTTCCTTGTTGAGTATTTCTCATTCATTTATTTATTTTGAGATTCTTGTATACATTGTGGATGAGTCGTGGGCTATGTGTTATGGTAACATTGATATTGTTGATTTTGGCAAGTTGTGGTATATGGGCACGTGTGGTGCGAGATGTTATTATGTTGTGATATTTATGCACATGCGGCTGTAAAAGGATAGGGGTTAATGTGCATGTGACGATATAAGGTAGGATTTATGTGCGTGTTGCTAGTAAGGGAATTACTTGAAGACACACGGTGACATAAGGGGGCTAAAGCGCGTGTAGCTATTTCGAAAAAAATATTTTCAAAAAAATAAGTGTAAGCCTCATGCGGCGATATAAGGAAAGATTGTGATTGTGATTTGTGAAATGTGAATATGATGTGTGGTAGCTCAGTGTGAATTTGTTGTACATTCTACATTTGAAAGGCTTGTTGATATGAATAGTTATGGTTGTTCCTTAAATCATCTCACTTGTATTTTGATTGTATTTAGTTATCTGTTGTTATTTTTGTGTGGGGACGATTGTGACTTCTTATATGAGTCATTCTACGTGATTTGTTGTGTTGCTTTAATGTGTCAACATGTGCCTCCGTATTACTTGGTGAATTGAGTTTCTAGATGAATTTGCTTGTGTGGGGTCAGTATCTCATATGTTGAGTTGTTGGTAACATAATGGTTTTAAATAAAAAAATTATTAACATGCTTTATTTTATGTGACTCTTAAGTTAGAACTCGTTATCTCACTCAGTGCTTTGCTATTTTTAAATGATTATTACATTTTACTTTAATTGGGTTCTCAAATTAAACTCATTACCTTATTTGATGTTTTACTTTACATGAAATTATTATCACACCTTACTTTAATAAAATTTATATTTAATTCGTTAACTTATCTGATATTTTTCTTAATCTGAAGACGCTATTTTACTTTACCTTATTGATTTCTAAATTAAACACATTTGAACTCTATTTTATATAAATTGTACTTTATTTTACTTTTTTATTATGCCTTATTGTATTTAAATAAATCTTTCGTACATTTTATTTGGCATTCGATACGGATACAATATACATGGTAGCACATGGACTTTGTCGTGAGAAGGTGATTGATAACGTGGGCACGAGGTACCATGCGTGTAAGATTCGAAATTGTGGCTTATGATTTGTGGTTACGAGGTGTGGTGTCTTGGGGTAATTCTTATTGTAAGTCATGCGTTGGGAACAATTTGATTACTTGAATTGTCATATGTTTTTCTAATTTGAGTTCATTCATATTTCATTGTGTTTTGATTATATTGCTGCTTCATTACCCGTTTATTTCTGTTTGCCAATTGTGTTTCTATTATTTCTCTGTTGGTTTTATATTAATAACCTTTATGTTGTTAGCCTTACATTGACGTTCTTTCCATTGCTAGCTCTATGTTGATATCATGCACAAGTTTTATGTCTAGTGAGTGTCTCAACTTACCTCGTAACTACTCCACTGAGGTTAGTCTTGATACTTATTGGGTACCGTTGTGATATACTCATGCTATGCTTCTGCATATTTTTATTCAAATCCAGGCCCTTCTGATCGTGTTGGTTATTGAGAGTTGTGTCTGCGCGACTGGAGACTTCAAGATATACCTGCTTGACGTTTGCAGGTCTCGGAGTCATTGATGTTTATCTTCATTTCAGAAAATTATTGTATTTAGAAATTCTAGTGTATGTCGGTAGAGTTTATGACTCTATACTATCGGTTCTGAGGATTGTATAATATTTGTTCGGTTTTAATTACGCTATCTCATTTATCAGTTTAAGTTTTATATAGTTAAGATGATTATCTCTGATAGATCTTCTCATGTGTTAGACTTACCTAATTTTAGAGATTAGGTGCCATTACGATTTCTAAGGTAGGATTTTGGATCGCGACAGTGATTGATTAAAATCACATAGAAATTCACATCATTGAATGTACAGTGAGTCGTCATTTTTGCATTTTTAGCAACAAGCTTAGTCGTGAGATCTTCAATTGGATTAGCTTTCATTCCTAGGATAGTCAATATCGTTGAAATAGTAATCAACATTCCTAGCCTTGGATTTGCTATAGATTTACTTTTTTAAAACTAACCTTTTATAAAAGATTCTGGGAAAGAAAAAGTTATGTATCTGACTTAGTTTTCGAAAAGAAAAACTTCTAGGAAATCTTTTACCAGGAAAACAATTTGGAGTGAACTTAAGTATAATACTTTTTTTGTAAGACATAAAATAAAATTTTCTTTTTTTAAAGTAAAATATTTATTATTGATGGGTGGAATCCGGGTTAAAAACGGAAATGCAGATGTGGGGATACATGGGGTGACAACTATACTCCTATATAGAAGTGCATATCTTCATTGTAACAACAGCTCCTACTTCTCCAAAAGCAAAATAATAGTTATTGAATTTAACAGCTTGTTTGTATGTTTGTTACTCATTGTATCGTATTATATTGTTATCATAAAATAATGTTTGTTTTGATTGTATTGTATTGTTAAATTTATTATTTCAGAATAATGAAAAGTCTCATTTTACAAAATAACAAAATCATTGTGGTGGGATTGTTTCCTATTTTTCTTTCCAATTATATCCGTACATATTAATCCATAATTATATTTTACTCCACCCCAATTACCGTACTTTTATGTTTCGTTTGCCGTCGTCCAAAAACAAGGTTCGATCTCACTGTTCTTGCCAAGAAGAACTCCAATATTATTAATCCTCAAAGTCAATTTTGAACTTCTTCTATCTGCTGCTGCCTAGTAGACAATGTTTAATTTCATTTAGTTCTTTTATTTCTTACTAATGTTTTGACTTTTTGGTCTCATCTTGAACTTTAGTTTTCTGGGGTCTTTTCAAGAATAATAGTCTAAATAATATTAGTAGCTTGTTTCGTTAATTTTGTTAGAATTTATATGAATTTAATTGATTCATATATTTACAAGACATAATTGGTGAGAAATTAGTATAAGGAGATTTACTGAAATAATTTTTATGAGTAATTCTTAAAAATTTATAATATTTAAAACAATTGAGGTTATTTTAGTAAACTCATAATAGCAAGCGATACAATCTATCCAAATGTTGTATCCATAAAATGATACAATATAATACAATACAGTACAAAACGATGAGTAACGATGATCCAAATAGAGGGTAAGAGAAAGGGAAAGAGAAAGAAACTAAACTCTTTGTTTGTCGTTTCATAAATTCAATAAATGGAGCATTTGTCGTCGATGAAGCCAATAGGAGTTAACAAACAGTAATTATTTATGAACGTCTATTTTGCTTTTCTGCTCTGGCGAGATTTGTTTTCCTTTTTCGGATGTTCATAAGTTTATTTGTTTGCTAAGTTTAGTTCCTTTTTTTTTATTTACTAGTAAAACATAGAGAGATTTTAGGACTCATAATGAAAGTACTACATGATTAATATTGTAGACTCTACAAGTTGTGGGCAAAGTTCGGTTAACTCGTGAAGATACAAGGCAATCAATTCGAGATTCTAATGGAATTTACTTACTTCATTTTAGTATTTCTAAAATCTGATAGGTTCAATAAATAAAATTGGCAAATATGACTACCACTTTGTGCATTTATGAGAATTAGAAATAAGAAGAACACAAAAATAGAACAAAATGGTTGCTGAATTTACGAGGAGAGTTTACTCCTTTTCTTTGTTTGACTTTTTTCTATTGTTTGATAGCACAAGAAAAGCAGATGTAAAAACATGAGCCATTAATTCTCCAACAAACTAAGATAACCTTTTTCAAGATGTATCTAGCCATTTTACTGGCCGATAGACAAAGCTAATGAGTTTGGTACATCCAAAACTAAATTGCACCTATGCTGCCAACAATAACTTTATCTTTGATTATGTGAATGAACTTTAGAATATAGTGTTTTAGATTTCTGAGATATTCTATCCAAGGAAAGAAAGGGTGGAGCCATAGCTCAATCTTTTGGCTCCCTCTTAATTGATTTTAACGACGTGTTTCAGATAATTATTGGAGTGACGAAAACCACATCAAGAAAGCATTGTTTTTCTTCTTTGTTAGGCCATGGCAGAAGAAGATATCTATACCAAGGATGGAACTGTGGATTATCGGAATAAGCCTGCAAATAAGAAGAAAACAGGAACTTGGAAGGCTTGCCCTTACATACTTGGTAAACATAGTAATCTTTATCATCATATATATTCTCTGTTCTAATACCATAGTTATTGATTTTAAAATATTGTTAATACTTGACAGGGAATGAATGCTCTGAAAGATTGGCATATTATGGGATGAGTACCAATCTTGTCCTTTATTTTAAGAATCAACTAAATCAGCATAACACAACTGCTTCAAAAAATCAATCAAATTGGTCAGGGACATGCTATGTCATGCCTTTGCTCGGAGCATTTCTTGCTGATTCTTATCTTGGAAGATACTGGACTATTGCCATATTCTCTATTATCTATGTTTGTGTGAGTTTATTTGGCTGTTGGCTCTTTGTTGTTTTTCTAGGCTTTCATTATTATATTCGGTTTAGAGAAGTATACCATCTATAAATCTAATATTTTATTTTGTAATTTCTTAACTAATTTTTCTTATCATTCAAAGGGGATGACATTGTTGACAATTTCGGCATCAGTGCCAGGGCTTAAGCCAACTTGCTATGAAAAAGATAAATGTCATGCGACCGACGGTCAAACTTCTGTATTCTTTATTGCACTCTACTTAGTAGCACTGGGAACTGGAGGGATCAAGCCATGTGTCTCATCCTATGGAGCAGACCAGTTCGATGATGCTGATCCTATTGAGAGAAACCACAAGAATTCCTTCTTTAATTGGTTCTACTTCTCCATCAATGTTGGGGCTCTCGTTGCTTCTTCATTGATAGTCTGGATACAACAAGACATTGGCTGGGGATGGGGGTTTGGTGTTCCTGCTGTGGCCATGGCACTTGCTGTTGTATCTTTCTTTTCAGGCACCCGGCTATATCGATACCAAAAGCCTGGAGGCAGCCCTTTGACGCGTATATGCCAGGTTGTTGTGGCTTCTTTTAGAAAATACCGACTTGCATTGCCTGCTGAAAAATCTCTGCTACATGAGACTGCAGACGAAGCTGAATCTGCCATCAAAGGGAGTCGCAAACTTGCTCATACAAATGAGTTGAGGTATGCTTGTGAATTATGAAATCTTCAGAAGCAACATAAAGATTAACTTACTAACTATGACATCCAAAGGGCTCATGATCTAGTCATGGATACCTTATAGGATCATCCTCGATGCTATATGGGTGTAATTATATCTAGTTTGAAACTGATTAAACTTTCATGATACTTATCGCATTAAGTTTTATGAGATCTTTAACTTGGATGTTTGTTACTCTGCAGTTTTTTCGACAAAGCTGCTGTGAAGCTAGAGTCAGATGAGAATAGAGGTTCAATAAACAATTGGAGGCTTTGCACAGTAACACAAGTTGAGGAGCTCAAGTCTGTTATCAAGTTGCTACCTATTTGGGCTACTGGAATTATCTTCAGCACAGTGCATAACCAATTGAGTAATATGTTTGTGCTGCAAGCTACATACATGGATACACATTTAGGAAAATTTAGAATTCCTGAGGCTTCACTTTCTGTTTTTGACACCATGGCTGTGATTCTCTGGGTTCCTATCTATGATAGACTGCTTATCCCGTTTGTTCGAAAGTTTACAGGTCACAAAAATGGCTTGACTCAACTTCAACGGATGGGGACTGGGCTCGTCATATCAGTCTTTGCAATGGTATCTGCAGCCATTGTAGAGGTAGTTAGGCTGGGCATAGTAAGAAGGCACAATTACTATAACACCACCAATGTGCCAATGTCAGTATTTTGGCAAATTCCCCAATATATGATAGTTGGTTGTGCTGAAGTTTTCACATTTATCGGTCAGTTGGAGTTTCTATGATCAAGCACCTGATTCAATGAGGAGCTTGTGCGCTGCTCTCTCTCTCACGACCACTGCACTTGGAAGTTATGTGAGCTCGTTCTTAGTGACCATTGTCACAGATATTAGCACAAGGAATGGAAAGCCAGGATGGATAGCGGACAATCAAAATCGCGGCAAGCTGCATTACTTCTTCTTGTTGTTGGCCATTTTAAGTGTCTTAAACTTCTTTGCTTTTCTTGCGGTTGCAAAAAGGTACAAGTATAAGAAGGCTATCAACAAGGACTCTGTTGCAATGGTGCCTGTTGATGATAAGTAAGCTAGTTTCATGATTTCTGGTGTTTAAACTTCCCTTCTGCTTTTCTAAAATTTGAACATTTCAGACGTACAAGTTTGTGGCATAGACGTACAGACCTGTATCATTTATAGATCAAACATGTTCTTAAAGTTTATCTCGTGGATACATTGATTTTCTTTTTAATTTATTCCATGTGGTAATAGTACCTTATTGGATAATAATACTCCCTCCGTTCCAAATAGATTGAAGCTATTTAGTTATTAGTTTGTTTTAAAAAGATTGACACTTTTCAATATTTCCTTAATATGAAGCATATTTATAGCCATACAAATAATATGGCAGATTTAAGACCACCACAAGTTTCAAAAGTTTTACAGCCACATAAATGTTATGGCTTATTTAAGACCATATATTTCAAAAGTCTTCCATTTATACAAGCCTCATTTTATGTAATCTAACTTGTACAAAATCTTGTTGCAATGAGATGTTTGTATACGGTCGAAACTGATTTCGGCCTTCATACATCTGATCGAGATGGAACATAATGGACCGAATAAAGTCTTCATAATATCGAGATAGGATCCGAAAAAGGCACAAACGAGCTTCAAGTTCCAGGGATATGTCAAATATCGAGCTCGAAGTCATTATCGAGCTCGGGTCCAATTCGAACTATGATGAGATGTGATGGAATCGAGCTTAAGGGCCCGAGGCCAACCAATACCGAGCCCAATTCATTACCGGACCCCGAGTCGGCATCAAGCTCAAACCCGCATCGAGCTCTAAAACGGGAAACCAACCAATACTGAGTCCGATCAAGATCAAGCTCATAGACAAAAGCCGTTGCAGCCGCACTAAGGGAGAGAATCTCGGCGGAAATTAGAAAAAAACTAATTTATCATTGGTTCCCCACTATGTATTTTTTATTATATCTAAAGTAGGATCCCCCACTATAAAAGGGATGGCTATATTTCTGTAAAGAAACAATGTATGCCAAACTTGTTTCTTTACAGAAATATAGCCATCCCTATATTGAAGAGTTATCCTTTTTAGCTTTATAGATTGATTCATCTTGCTTAATCCATAAATCTTCTTCTTTCCAACCTTGTTTATTTTTCATTCTCTACACTCACCACTCGATATTTCAATTTATTCTTACGATTTGTGTCAAGTTATATCACATACCCTTAGAACTACGTACCAATTCAACTCTATCCGTTTTTTCGGTTAAACAGTTTGGCGCTCACCGTGGAGCTAAGGATAATAGTGATTACTTGATACGAATCTAAACAAACTCACCATTTTACGCTTATTTTTGGAAGTGCCTTTGATTTCGGATTAGCAACGACGAACTCTCAAATTAAATGGCCTTACCTATCGACAACGAAGCTGGCCTTCAAGATGAGAACAACAACTTGCCGCCCAGGGCCGGAATGCAGCTTGTCGACGTCGTTGGAGCTCTAGTCGAAGTGCCGTTAGACGTTAATTTGTATCTGGCCATTGAAGCAAACCTACATTCTGAACCTGAAAACAGTATTCATGGTGGCACTCGATCTGCAGTTAGAGATACCCATAACGTCGAGGAAAACGGCGTCAGCTTGCGCATGATTTTCGAACTGTTGCAAGCTCAACAGGCACTAATAGCTCAGTTGCAGAGTCAAACCCAGATGTCGAGTAGGTCGGAGCCCAGTCTACCCCGAGAAATCACCCACAGAACGGAATTAGATATACTAAGGTCAAATGAGCAAGAGTCGGGGACTAATCCCGAAATTGCTAAGATATTCGAAGAACTGACCAAACGAATAGAATCAGGAGAAAGGAGGATCAAAGCAAACGACAAAAAGGTGGAAACATATAACTCCAGGGTTGATCAGATCCCGGGGGTACCACTGATATTGAAGGGCTTAGATGTCAAAAAATTTGTACAAAAGCCTTTTTCCCCAAGCGCAGCTCCTAAACCGATCACAAAGAAATTTTGCATGCCTGAGATTCCTAATTATAACGTAACTTCCGACCCCAACGAACATGTCACCTCTTACACATGTGCCATTAAAGGGAACGACCTAGAAGACGATGAAATCGAATCCGTATTACTAAAGAAATTCGGTGAAACCCTATCAAAGGGAGCAATGATATGGTATCATAACTTACCATCTAATTCTATCGATTCTTTTCCTATGCTTGCAGATTCCTTAATAAAAGTGCACGTCGGGGCCATAAAGGTCGAGACCAGGAAGTTGTATATATTCAAGGTTAGACAAAGGATAATTAGATACTAAGGGAGTTCGTATCTCATTTTCAAATGGAACGAATGGATCTGCCACCAGTCACAGACGATTGGGTTGTTCAGGCTTTCACTCAAGGTTTGAACGAACGAAGTTCAACGGCTTCACGGCGATTGAAGCATAACCTGATCGAGTATCCAGCTATTACTTGGGTCGACGTGCATAATCGGTACCAGTCAAAAATTAGAGTCGAAGACGATCGGTTGGGTTCTGAACTCGCTGCTAGAAGGGACATCAATCGAGAACAAGGTCCGATTAGGGACCGATACCGACCATATAGTGGAAACCACATGATCAATGAATCGAGACGTAACCCCGGGCAAGGCAATAAAAGAAGTGATCGAGGTCAAGGGTCTCGGGGGCTGATGAACAGAAATGGGTTTGACAGGTCTACCGTACCTAAGGAAGCACCGCGGTTATCGGAGTATAACTTCGGCATCAATGCATCCGCCATCGTATCGGCTATCAGACGCATCAAAGACACTAAATGGCCTCGACCCATGCAAATCGATCCTGCCCAGAGGAACCCCAATTAAATGTGCAAATATCATGGCACTCATGGCCACAGAACGGAAGATTGCAGGTAACTAAGAGAGGGGGTATCCCGGTTATTGAATAAAGGGCACCTTCGAGAACTTTTAAGCAACAGGGCCAAAATCTATTTCAAAATCAGGGATTTCGGTAAACAAAACGAATAGGAAGAACCGCAGCACATCATCCACATGATCATCGGTGGTGTCGATACCCCTCAAGGGTCGGTGCTTAAACGCACTAAGACATCGGTTATACGAGAAAAGCGACCTCGAACTCAGGATTACGCACCCATAGGAACCTTGTCCTTTAATGATGAAGATGCAGAAGGAATCATGCAACCTCACAATGATGCACTGGTAATATCCGTACTTCTGAATAAAACTAAAGTTAAGCGTATGTTAATTGATCCAGGTAGCTCGGCCAATATTATTAGATCGAAGGTTGTAGAACAGCTAGGTCTACAGGACCAGGTCGCACCCGTAACCATGGTTCTAAACGGATTCAACATGGCATGTGAAACCACCAAAGGCGAGATAATTCTGCCAATAAACGTGGCCGAAGCAATCCAGGAAACGAAGTTCCACGTAATCGAAGGGGACATGAGGTACAATTCTCTTTTTGGAAGGCCATGGATCCATAATATGAGAGTTGTACCTTCGACCCTCTACCAGGTTCTTAAATTACCAACATCGGAGAGAGTCAAAACAGTGTACGGAGAGCAACCGGCCGCAAGAGAAATGTTTGCCATCGAAGAAGCAATTCTGATATCCTCACCTTCATCAACAAAGGGATCAGACGCTACCCAATCAACGATTAAAGAACTGGAACAAGTCATACTAATCGAGCATTTGCCCGAACGAAAGGTATACCTGGGAATGGGATTAACCCCCGAACTCAGGAAAAAGCTTATTCAATTTCTCATCGATAACATAGATTGTTTTGCTTGGTCCCATTTAGATATAACAGGGATCCCACCGGATATAACGACGCATCGGCTAAGCCTGGACCCTAGGTTCAAACCAGTGAAGCAAAAGAGAAGGCCCCAGTCCAAGGTAAAGCACACATTCATAAAGGACGAGGTACCTAAACTTCTCAAAATAGGGTCCATTCGCGAGGTGAAATACCCAGAATGGTTAGCCAATGTAGTTGTAGTCCCTAAAAAAGGGAACAAACTTAGAATGTGTGTAGATTATAAGGATTTAAACAAGGCGTGCCCCAAAGATTCTTTTCCGCTGCCCAACATTGATCGCATGATCGATGCCACAGCCGGTCACGAGATCCTTACTTTTCTCGATGCCTATTTCGGGTATAATCAAATCCAAATGAATCCGGAAGACCAAGAAAAAACTTTATTTTTTGGGAATTGTAAGAGATTTCTATTTATTTTGTTAGATGTTAATTAAATAATGTTGTTTCAATTAATGTTAGGCTTACCTAGTCCCTAAGACTAGGTGCCATCACGATACCAAACAGAGGGAAAACTTGGGTCGTGACAGTTGGTATCAGAGCCCTAGGTTCATAGGTGCTACGAGTCATAAGCGAGTTTAGTAGAGTCTTGCGGATAGGTATGGAGACGTCTGTACTTATCTTCGAGAGGCTACAGAACTATTAGGACAATTTCATTTCCTTCATTCCTATCTTGCGAGTTCATTGATATTGAAGTTTGAAATTTACCATTCCATTCTCTCACAAATGGTGAGGACACGAGTTGCGGTTCTTGATGATGTTACCCCTGGAGTAGATGCCGCTATGGTCAGAGGCAGAGGCCGATGAGGAGCACGTGCCGTAGCTAGGGCACCTACCAGAGCAATAGTTGGGGAGCCGCTAGTAGTTCCAGATGAGGGCAAGTACCGGAGGCGCCTGCGATTACCCCCGGACTTTAGGAGACTTTAGCACAGTTCCTGAGCATGTTTGGTATATTGGCTCAGGCGGGGATATTCCGGTTGCACCAGTTACTTCACAGACCGGGGGAGGAGCCCAGACTCCCGCCGCCCACACTCCAGAGCAGCAAGTTCACATTGGTCAGGTTCCAGGTGTCATGGTAACACAGGCTATGGTTCCAGTTTAGCTTATGGTCAGAGCAGTAGCATCCGAGGAAGGGCAGCTTAGATTTCCAAGGTTCAAGAGATATAACCCTCATATATTCAGCGGTTTGGCTTCAGAGAGTGCACAGGGTTTTCTGAAGGAGTGCCATAACATCCTCCGCACTATGGATATTGTTGAGACGAGTGGGGTTGCTTTTACTACATTCCAGCTTAAGGGAGCGGCTTATCAGTGTTGAAAGGCATATGAGATGGGTAGCCCAGCCGAGTTAGCTTCACCTACATAGGTTCAGTTTTCAGAGATGTTCCTAAGAGAGTTTGTACCTCAGTCCCGTTGAGATGCATGGAGCGTAGAGTTTGAGCTGCTGCGCTAGGGCACTGTGTCAGTGTCAGAGTATGCCGTGAGATTCAGTGATTTGGCCAGGTATGCACCTGCTTTGGTCGCCACAGTTAGAGAGCGTGTCCGTAGATTCATTGAGGGACTCAGGCATGATATTCGGTTCAGTATGGCTTGGGAGTTAGAATCAGATATTTCGTTTCAGCAGGTGGTAAGGATCGCTCGCCGTGTAGAGAACATGCGGGGCCATGAGAGAGAGTACATGCGAGATCAGGAGAGAGAGGACAGGGAGGTAAGGAGGCCTCGTAGACTGGAGAGATCTACCGGTCCTTATTTTGGAGGCAGGGTACGACATGATAGAGGTTTTGTAGGTCAGCCAGTTCGGTTTGCACTTCAGGCTTCGCACAATGTGTCAGGTGCTCATGGGTCTCAGAGTACCCGTACCGCACAGTTCCCACAGCCACATCAGCAGAGAGGTTGCTTCGAGTGTGGAGATACCAGCCACAGGGTGAGAGATTGTCCTAGACTCCGGACAGGTGTGTCACAACAGAGTATTCAGGCGAGTAGAGGCGCCCAAGAGGGGAAGGCCCGACCCGTTGATATGTTTCATATAATAGGCTTGAGGCCACTGCGTTAGATGATGTCATACAAGTATGCTTTTGATTTGTTACGGAGGGGCGCCATTCGTATTTTGATTCGGTTCCCCTATTTGTTATCCAACCTATGGGTGAGTTCATGACTTACTATTAATTTTAGGTGTTTACCCCTATTGGGAGACTCTATGAGTGGTAGCCCGTGTCTATCATTTATTTCTATTCATTATCGAAAGTTTCAAGACTAGAAGTGAATTCATGTTGTCCATTATGGCAAGTTTGATGTGATTCGTGAGTAAATTGGTTACGATTTGTGATTTGATACTCTACTGGGGTGAGGGTTTAGTAAGTGTTGTGATTTTATTGGCAGAATTGAATTAGTGGAAGATTTCCATTGGTATGATGTGTATTCGACTTGTGATTCAGAGTTGAGGGTGAGACCCTTGCGATTCCATGTGATTTGATATGTTTGAACCGGGCTGAGTACCATGGTGGAAGTTATAATAGGATGGGATCCTTGTGATTGTTCATATGCTTTAATTCTTTCCTTGTTATATTGTTTTGTAGTTTAGTACTGATAGAAAGTTGTGCCTATAGGGCTTGTTTGGTAGTTTCCTTATGTGTTTCTCTTTTCATATTCAGTCAATTTCATTCTGTGCTTCTTGAGTTTTAGCTTGCGGGGTGTGTGCCTGGTGGTGTTAGTTGTGACTTGTTGATTCGGGTGTATAGTTAAGAGGTCTTCATGTTTCTTGCATCGTTGTCAGTGTTGTGTAGGTTTGAACAGGGTTCTAACGGATATCAGGCTAATTGTCGGTGATGGTTTTGATTACGGGCAACTATTGTGATCAGAAATGTTATTATGGGCCTATGTGTGGTGTGTCTTGTTGTGTGGTCGTACCTTGTGGGTGTAGGCATGAGTTGTTACAGCTAGTTAAGACTGATATCGGTTATGGATTTAGAATTGGGTCTTTTGAAGACAAATGGAAGGTGAGAATTTTGACTCTAAGGCTTATCGGTGTTGATAGAAAGGATAAATTACAATTCAGATGGTGTCGTTAGGCTTATGTGGATTGGGGTGACGTGGGGTCCCCCGCGGTTGTATGTTGAATATGTGCTTTCAGAGATTGAAGTCTTCGAGGCGATTCTTAGCACGTTCGAGGACGACCATTTGTTTAAGAGGGGAAGGATGTAACGACCTGGCCGGTCGTTTTGAGAATTTAAATCACGTCCGGCGGCATAAGGCCCTGAGCAGCTTCGTATTATGTGCCTTGACTTGCGTACATGGTTGAATTCAATTATCGGGTGATTCGAAGTAATTTGGGACACTTAGTCCCTAAAACGGAAGCTGAAGTCTTAGGATTTTGACCGTAGTTGGAACTATATGAAGAGCACTCCAGAATGGAATTTTGTCTGTTCCGTTAGCTCCGTTTGGTGATTTTGGACTTAGGGGTATGTCCGGATTGTGTTTTGGAGGTCTGTAGCTCATTTAGGCTTGAAATGGTGGAAGTCTAATTTTTGGAGATTTTGACCGGTAGTGGACCTTTTGATATCGGGGTCGGAATATGATTCCGGAAGTTGGCATAGGTCCGAAATGTTGAATATGACTTGTGTACAAAATTTGTGATCATTCGGACGTGGTTTGATAGGTTTCGACATCGGTTGTAGGAATTTGAAGTTTCAAGTTCTTTAAGTTTGAATTAGAGGGTGATTCATGATTTTTAGCGTTAGTTGATGTGATTTGAGGGCTCGACTAAGTTCGTATGGTGTTTCAGGATTGGTTGGTATGTTTGGTTGAGGTCCTGGGGGACTCGGATGAGTTTCGAGTGCTTAACGGATCAAAAGTTGGATTTGAGTTGCTGCTGAAGTCTTCAGGCATCTGTCATTTTCGCACCTACGGTGGAGAGACCGCAGGTGCATGATTGCACATGCGGGGAGGCAAGCGCAGAAGCGGAAAAATGGAGGAGTGCCAGGGGTCACAGGTGCGAGAAAAGCAGATGCGTTAGGGTAATAGCGGGTGCGCAAGGTCCGCAAAAGCGGAAGGGATTTCCGCAGGTGCGGCCCTTTCATCGCAGGTGCGAAGGCAGAAGGGGTAAGTGATTTGCGTAGATGCGCACTTTTTGGCCGCACAAGCGCACGCGCAGGTGCCAGCCCAAGCTCCGCAGGTGCGGAAATACCTGGGCAGTGGTTAAAATCGAAGGGCTTCGCGATTTTTGTCATTTTTTGGACTTTGCAACTCGGTTTAGGGCGGTTTTTGAGTGCACTTTCGAGATATTTCTTGAGGTAAGTCCCTTGTGCTTATTTTTTATCAATAATCATGCTTCCCCATGTATTTTCCCACCTAGTTAGTGTGTATTTAAGGTGGAAATTGGAAGTTGGAGGCTAGGAATTTGGGGAGTTGGATTGTGGATTTGAAGGACCATTTGGTGTCGGATTTTAGTAAATTTGATATGGTTAGACTCGTGAGTGAATAGGCTTTCGGATTTTGTGACTTTTACCCGATTCCGAGACGTGGGCCCATGTCGACTTTTTAGGGCGAATTTCAGAATGTTTGTTAAACTATTGATTTAATTAATTAGATGAGTCTATTATGATTGTAATTATGATATGTAATTGCTTTTGGCTAGATTTGGGCTATTCAGAGCCGGATATTCATGGAAAGGGCATTCTTACGGATTGATTGAGCTTGACTTGAGGTAAGTATCATGCTTAACCTTGTGTGGGGGAACTACTCCTTAGGATTTGAGCCATCTATGTTGATTGTAGTCTGTGTACGCGAGGTGACGAGTGCGTGATCGGACTTATTTGTGGAAAGTTGGACTTTTAGGGTTCTTATGTCATTACATTCACCGTGTATGATGTTGTTTTTGATACGTTTGAATTCCTATTTGCTAGTTTCACCTCTACATGCTTTGATTAGAGATAATTGCTTTAGGATTCACTCTTACTGTTTATTTGACCCTTATTCGACTTAACCAAAGATTTTACCTCTTCTATCGTCGTGCTATATTTTTCATAACTACTTATCTTTAATTGAAATCATTATTTTCTCATCCTATAATTGTTTAGTCTTAATTGGAGTTATGATTATCTTCCGCTGCTTATCCTTACTTGAATTGTTGAATATTCCTCGTAATTGCTCAACCTCAAAAGGAGTTTAGATAACCTATATCTTAGTTGACTTGCCATTATTTGGAACTATTTGACTCGTGTTGGCTTCTTATTGTTGACTTGAATATTGTGGAATCGTTGCTACATTTTTGTTTTGTTTTCCCTTGTTAAGTTGTTCTCCTTGTGCCTAGCATTCTTTACTGTGGTTATTCCTTGTGAATGAATTCTACCATTTTTGTGATTTAAATTCTTGAGTTGATTTGCTCGTCGTACTTTGCATTTCTGTCATTGTTCTTTTGTACTCATTGTGGTGATGTACGAGGTTTCTGTCGTGTAATAGTTGTTATCTCTGTTGTTTGCATTACATATTTAAATTGGGACTACAGACGTATTCAAGGAGATTCCCCAGCACTGCATATTTATTTTGGGACTACGGACGTATTCCGGGAGATCCCCCAGCACTACATATTTATTTTGGGACTACGGACGTATTCCGGGAGATCCCCCAGCACTGCATATTTAAATTGGGACTACGAACGTATTCCGCGAGATCCCTCAGTCTTGCATATTTACTTTGGGACTACGGACGTATTTCGGGAGTTCCCCCAGCACTGCATATTTATTTTGGGACTACGGACGTATTCCGTAAGATCCCCCCCCTCCCCCCGAACTGCATAATTAATTCGGGACTACGGGATAGTATCACGGCAGATTTTCCTTGTGGTTATATCTGTGTTTGGAGTTGCTAATCTTCCATGCTTAGGTGTTATAGGGTGTCTTATACTCGAAGGATATTACTTGAAAAATTTATATTTGAAAAGTATTTATCTTGAAGGAATTATGTTTGAAGATATTTATTTGAAAGGGTTATACCTGAAAAGTATTTATCTTGAAAGAACTATGTTTTAAGGCTAATTATTTGAAAAGTTTATATTTGAAAGGTTTTATCTTGAAAAAACTATGTTTGAAAGATATTTATTTGAAGGAAGTATATTTCAAAAATAATTTCTTATTGGAATGGACTATATTCTAAAGACCTCAATTTAAAAACTTACGGGTGAAAGTTTACACTTGAAGGATTTGACTAATTTATTGGGATTGTTGGCTGAGACCTGATGTGAAAACTATTGCAGCTGCTGAGTTACTACTTGCCTTTACTGTATTGTGATTTTTGGATTTGGATCGTGTTTTCGTTCATTATTCTGTGTCTTATTCTAGTGTTCCGCTGTTACTTTCTGTTTTTCCTTCCTTACTGCAGTTGCTATGTCGTTAGCCATATCGCAGGGTCCTTAGATAGATGTCATGTTCTATCATCCCTATACTTATGCTTGTTCAGTTTATTAGACCAGTGGGTGTCTTGACTAGTCTTCATCACTGCTTCATCGAGGTTATTTTTTATACTTACTGGGCACCGCTGTGGTATGCTCATGCTACTCTTCTGCAAAATTTATTTTATTTGCTGACCCAGGTATTTGTTCGTTAGCTAGCTGTGTGGATTGTCGCTGCGGAGACTCAAGGTAAACCTGCCGCTGCGTTCGCAGGTTTCGGAGTCACCTTCAAGTTTTCGTTTTGCACTGTTTATTCTTATTTCTGGACAGTTGTATTTAGAAGTTTTCTAGCAAACACTCTGTAGAGCTTATGACTTGTACTACCAATTTTGGAAATTGTAAGAGATTTCTATTTATTTTGTTAGATGTTAATTAAATAATGTTGTTTCAATTAATGTTAAGCTTACCTAGTCCCTAAGACTAGGTGCCATCACGATACCAAATGAAGGGAAAAATTGGGTCGTGACAGGCGCTTTGTGTAGAGATTATAATATAGTGATACACCTCCACCCGCATATATTGGGGTGAGGCGGTAGGACCGCTTTGTGTAGAGATTGTGGTATAGTGATACACCTCCACCCACATATATTGGGGTGAGGCGGCATGACCGCTTTGTGTAGAGATTGTAGTATAGTGATACACCTCCACCCGTATATATTGGGGTGAGGCGACATGGCCGCTTTGTGTAGAGATTGTGATATAGTGATACACCTCAACCCGCATATATTAAGGTGAGGCGGCAGGGCCACTTTTTGTAGAGATTGTGGTATAGTGATACACCTCCACCCACATAAATTGGAGTTAGGCGGCAAGACCGCTTTGTGTAGAGATTGTGGTATCGTGATACACCTCCACACATATATGTTGGGGTGAGGCGGCAGGGCCGCTTTGTGTGAAGGTGGTTATAGAGGATCCCCGACTTAATATCTATAAATGTTAATGAAAGCTCTTAATAAGCCCTTTTATTGTTCATATTCATGTTGTATTTTCAAGTCCTTGAATATGTGTATTTATATTGTGTAAGTAAACAATGTGAACGGTCTATGAAACACACATGTGTATTGTATAGTTGATATTGTGAATGGTCTATGAGACACATAGGTGCATAATATTATATGTGAACACTAAGGATAGTCTATGAAGTGTATATGTGTAAAATAAGAGAGGAAGGTGCCACTTTCATTGGCCTTGTTTGTACATGTTGTTACAATTACAATATATTATGTAATCCACGTATAGTTCATATGGATCAATTGATCCTAAAAGAAGTTTAGAATGATGCAAGTATAATAAGACTTGAAATATAATTCTATGGGATGTTTCATAGTTTTTTGAAGTACTTTATTTGCCTCTTATTTGAATTACCGTATTTTCATATGTTGTTTTGGCTGCCTTAATGTTACATCCCGTACTTTAATATTAGGATATGTATTTAGGAGGGAAAAGTTTACATGTTTCTGCCAAACCTTTCTATTTTAAAATAAAATTTCTAATGCATTTAAATCTAAAACTGAATGCTGCAAATTAGTTTTCTATAATGGTAGATAAATCGGGAATCGAAAATCAATTTGCAATTGATGTTATCCTTCTATGGTCTGTTGAGAGTATATTTTAATGATGACCACTTTGAGTGGTTCGATTAAGATTGTCATTATTTTATATTGGATGCTCAAATTAATAACCTTAGTTCCAATTTGATGTTACACGTATTGAATGCATATATGTTAGTTAAACTTCTTATTTTTGAAGATTGTGACTGTGTTATTGTAAGACCCCATAATTTTAACAACCTTGATACCGTCATATACATTGATATGATATCTTAAGTGAAATATTTTTGTAAAAAGTTTGAAAATTATGATTTTATATATTTATTAATATTATTATTTTCGAATATGCTTTAAATTTTACACATATAAAATATGAGGAAGTTTATGAGATTTTCTTTGTTGTAACGATAGAAATTATTTTCTCACAAGAAAAGAAGGTTATCTTTTTACTATTTTAAGAATTAAGCATACGAACATTTGTACTCTTTATATGAGATTAGGAAAATTATAAGTTGAGAAGATATATGTATTTGTATATGGATGTTTTAATAGAAAATAATAGTGTATGTATTTATTTTATATGGTACCATATGACCATGATAGTATGATGTATAAAGTATATTAAAAATAAGTAGAATTTTAAGTAATTTGAGATAATTCTTAATTATGCGGGTAATTGATTAATTACCGGGTAATAAGACACTACCTAATTACCTAATTAGTGGATAAAGATTTAAAATTCCCCCACACCCCCCACGTGACAGCAAGCCACTGCTAAGACATATGACTCTTAGTCATATTGTCTTAGGTGGCCATCTAAAGTAAGACTCATTAACAAGTCTACTTACGTGTAGTAGTAGTCTCTTTGTCATAAGTGTAGTCTCTTAGTCATAAGTCCACTTCATGTATGACATTGCAATTTGGTTTCACTTGGACATTGAATAATCAAGTGAAAATCATATACCTTCTTTCTAAATCAAATTCAAAACGTTCTCAAACCAGACACTTCATTTCATACAAATTTCCTACAAACGTGAGCTTTGCACATTCGCTTTTGCGCATTAACTACAAGATAGTACATTTCAGATGTGAGCTTCCACATTAGCAACGTAAATGCTTACAAACTCCTACAATTTCTTATACACCCTACAATCAGAAGTGAGAAGTTAGCAATTCTTATAAGTTTGTGATTAGGTGAGAACGTGATTAGTAATTCTTATAAGTCTTATAGGTCATTTGTGATTAGATCAGAATGTTGGCAATTTATCACTTCCTACAAATATTCAATAAAACTCCTTGCAACCAAATAATTCCAACGAGAATTATTAGCACATAACAAATGTGAGATTTTACGATTCTAAAGGAGTACGGTTCAATCTCTTTCAAAAATATCATACGAATTTTTTCACTACTCCAGGTATGTTAAGGTTATCCCTTATTTCTTTTGGCATGATCCATATGACACAAACGAAATGAGAAAATACACAATTTCCATACATAACTCTATTCATAGAAATATTAGAGATGCTTATGTTCTTGATTCCCCACGTGTCATATTATTTTATCATCTGTTCATGGGTCTAAAAAATACGTAAGTTGATAAAGTTTATTTCATGATATTAATCAAAGGCATAATGGTCTTATGACACTCCGAAAGATTTTATTGACGTACTTTCTCATGCATTGCATTCATTTATACATGTACATTGACCCATGACCAGATGGCGATATATACGCGTATATATATATGTATATATATGTAAATATATGTATATGGGATATGGAAAAAGGTTACAGCGTTATATACGCACCACCACCTGATCAGCTGATATACGTTGATGATTTTGCCCACAGTGGCCGAGATGATATGATGGGATGTCCTCAGAGGCCTGATGATATTATGAAACATGTACCTATGCACGACTTGACATTCATACGCATATGCATGACACTATAATTATTTCATAATTTTCGGAGTTATCCAGATTTACAGGTTGAATCATTTACTCTATATTTCTTTCACGTCTGTTATGTACTTATTTATGTTCCTTACATACTCGGTACATTATTTGTACTGACGTCCCTTTTGCCTGGGGACGTTGCGTTTCATGCCCGCAGGTCACGATAGACAGGTCGAGAGTCCTCCAAGTAGACGATCAGCTCAGTGGAAGATGTTGGTGCACTCCATTTGCTCGGGAGTTGCTTGTTTGGTTAGTATAATTTAGACGTATGTTGTTTGGTATAGTGGGACCCTGTCCCGATCCTTATATAGATTATGTATTCTTAGAGGCTTTATAGACAGAGGTTCATTTTGTACGGTATTTCAGAGGCATTGACGTCCCATATATAATCATGTTTTAAGAACGATAGTTTATTGATACAACGTTCGCCCACTTACAGTTGTACATTATGAGTTGTGGACATGTTGGCCCATGATAGTTACAAAAGGAATGAGCTTAGCCAATTCGACCTATATATGTTCTAGTTTTGGTCGAATGATCATGAATTACTGAGTGGTTTGCTCGGGCCAGCTCGGCTCCGGGTGCCAGCCACGCCTCCCCAGGTTTGGGGCGTGACAAAGTGGTATCAGAGTTGGTCGTGTCCTAGGGAGTCTACAAAGCCGTGCCTAGTAGAGTCTCACTTATGGGTGTGTTGCGTGCCACATTTATAATTGAGAGGCTATAGGGCATTTAGGAAATGTTACCCTTCTTTTGTTTCCAAATCGTTCCATGAAGCTGAGTCGTAAGAAATCTGTATGAAGATTTCTCCATAATTTGTATGCACCAGAGGTGCTATCACAATAGAGCTTTAAGGCGTAGATGTAATTTCTACCTATGTGAAAAAGAAGGTTATGAAAGTGACAGAAGATAGATGCGAGATTGAAAAGTAAGTAATAAAGTAAAGGTAAAGAAGATACAAGATACTCAAGTACAAAAGGTTTTGAATAGACGAGACTTCAGATATAGTTTAGGTTTTAGTTTAATTTACAGAGGAGACCCTAGTGAAAATTTTGTAAATCGCTAGGAGTTAACATTCGAGGATGAATGTTTCTATTGGCTGCCTTACTGTTACACCCCGTACTTTAATATTAGGATATCTGTTTAGGAGGAAAAAGTTTACATGTTTTTGCCAAACCTTTCTATTTTAAAATAAAATTTCAAATGCATTTAACTCTAAAACTGAATGCTGCAAATTAGTTTTCTATAATGGTAGATAAATGGGGAATCAAAAATCAATTTGCAATTGATGTTATCCTTTTATGGTCTGCAGAGAGTATATTTTAATGATGACCACTTTGAGTGGTTCGATTAAGATTGTCATTATTTTATATTAGATGTTCAAATTAATAACCTTAGTTCCAATTTGATGTTACACGTACTGAATGCATACATGTTAGTTAAACTTCTTATTTTTGAAGATTGTGACTATGTTATTGTAAGACCCCGTAATATTAACAACCTTGATACCGTCATATACATTTGATATGATATTTTGAGTAGAAAATTTTTGTAAAAAGTTTAAAAATTATGATTTTATATAGTTATTAATATTACTACTTTCGAATATGCATTAAATTTTACACATATATAATATGAGAAAGTTTATAAGATTTTCTTTGTTGTAAAGATTGAAATTATTTTATCACAAGAAAAGAATATTATCTTTTTACTATTTTAAGAATTAAACATATGAAAATTTGTACTCTTTATATGAGATTAGGAAAATTATAAGTTGAGAAGATATATGTATTTGTACATGGATGCTTTAATAAAACTAATAGTATATGTATTTATTTTATATGGTACCATATGACCATGATAGTAAGATGTATAAAGTATATCAAAAATAAGTAAAATTTTAAGTAATTTGAGATAATTTTTAGTTATACGGGTAATTGATTAATTATCGGGTAATGAGACACTACCTAATTACCTAATTAGTGGATAAAGATTTAAAATCCCCACCCCACCCCCAACATGGCAGCAAGCCACTACTAAGACATATGACTCTTAGTCATATTATCTTAGGTGGCCATCTAAAGTAAGACTCATTAACAAGTCTACTTACGTGTAATAGTAGTCTCTCAGTCATAAGTGTAGTCTCTTAGTCATAAGTCTACTTCATGTTAGACATTCTAATTTGGTTTCACTTGGACATTGAATAATCAAGTGAGAATCATATACCTTCTTTCTAAGTCAAATTCAAAACGTTCTCAAACTAGACACTTCATTTCTTACAAATTTCCTACAAAACGTGAGCTTTGCACATTAACTACAAGACACTACAATTCAGATGTGAGCTTTGCACATTAGCAACGTAAATGCTTACAAATTCCTATAATTTCTTATACATCCTACAATCAGAAGTGAGAAGTTAGCAATTCTTATAAGTTTGTGATTAGGTGAGAACGTGATTTGTGATTCTTGTAAGTCTTACAGGTCATTTGTGATTAGATCAGAACGTTAGCAATTTATCACTTCCTACAAATTTTCAACAAAACTCATTGCAACCAAATAATTCCAACCAGTATTATTAGCACATAAGCAACGTGAGATTTTGTGATTCTAAAGGAGTACGGTGCAACCTAGGTATGTTAAGGCTATCCCTTATTTCTTTTGGCATGATCCATACGACACAAACGAAATGAGAAAATGCACAATTTCCATACATGACTCTATTCGTAGAAATATTAGAGATGCTTATGTTCTTGATTCCCCACGTGTCATATTATTTTATCATCTATTCATGGGTCTAAAAAATACGTATGTTGGTAAAGTTTATTTAATGATATTAATCAAAGGCATAATGGTCTTATGACACTCCGAAAGATTTTATTGACGTACTTTCTCATGCATTGCATTCATTTATATATGTACATTGACCCATGACCATATGGAGTTTTATACGCGTATATATGTATATTATATGTATATGGGATATGGAAAAAGGTTACGGCATTATATATGCACCACCATCTGATCAACTGGTATACGTTGATAATTTTGCCTATAGTGGCCGAGATGATATGCTGGGATGCCCTCAGAGGCCTGATGATATTATGAAACATATACCTATGCACAACATGGCATTCATACGCATATGCATGACACTATAATTATTTCATGATTTACGGAGTTATCCAGATTTACAGGTTGAGTCATTTACTCTATATTTCTTCCCCGTATATTATGTACTTATTTATGTGCCTTACATTCTCGGTACATTATTCGTACTGACGTTCCTTTTGCCTGGGGACGCTGCGTTTCATACCCGCAGGTCTCGATAGACAGGTCGAGAGTCCTCCGAGTAGGCGATCAGTTTAGCGAAAGATGTTGGTGCACTCCATTTGCTCCGGAGTTGCTTGTTTGGTTAGTATAATTTAGACGTGTGTTTTTTGGTATGGCGGGACCCTGCCCCGAACCTTATGAAGATTATGTATTCTTAGAGGCTTTGTAGATAGAGGTTCATTTTGTACAGTATTTCAGAGGCCTTGACGGCCCATATGCATTCATGTATTAAGAACGATAGTTTATTGATACAGTCTTCGCCCACTTACAATCGTACATTATGAGTTGTGGCCATGTTGGCCCATGATAGTTACAAAAGGAATGAGCTCAGCCAACTCGACCTATGTATGTTCTAGTTTTGGTCGAATGATCATGAATTACAGAGTGGTTCGCTCGGGCCAGCTCGGCACCGGGTGCCAGCCACGCCTCCCCAGGTTTGGGGCGTGACACTTACATATGAGTACTATTTCACATGTACTCACGTCCCTTTTGATGGGGGCGCTGCATCTTTTAATGGATGCAGGTGTACTTCTACAGGATGATATGGATCTTTGATAGAAGTCTTCTTCACTACTCAGCTTATGGTGAGCCCGCTACAGTTCTATTGGGTGTTTGGGTCTAGTTCATGTTATGTATTTAGGTATCTATTGTCATAGAAGCTCCATGTACCTTGTGGATCATGTAATTAAAGATTTGAGTTTTATCATGTATTTATGTTCACAGTATTTATAAGGTTACACACCCATCATGAGAAAGATTGTAGGCCATTGAGTCAAATGTACTCGATTTAAAAGTCAAGATCTAATTATGTTATGGTAAATCATGCATGAGTAATGATGAAAGGTCGATGTAACATAGGCTTGCTCAACTGGGTTTACTCGATTGAGCGTCGTTCGCGCTCCCTGAGTTCAGGGCGTGAAAGAATGACGAGAGAAAAACCTGTGTATAAAACTTAGGCTCGCTAGTCAAAGATAGTATAGTATTAAATCGTCTCCATAGGGATTGGGTTAAACAATGTTTTAATAAATCTTCAGCTCAACACTATCCAGGATAATAAATCTTTGATTTATGTTGTTATCAACTACTAATAAAACTAACATTATTGCTTGTAAGAAACTAATGGCAATCTAATGACTAAGTAGCAATGATTGAATATCATGGTGAGAAGTAAGGGATGTGACAAGATATGTGATCAACTATTATTCCGGGTGACTTTGTGTTAAGTTCACTCTTAACTTCTATTGACTCCTTCGATTTCAACACATGATTAGGCTACCTTAGGGATTTAACTTCTTCTTCTGAATGACTGAGTGTGCCCTTAATCAACCTAATAACAGGTCCTATGAACATATGCACAAATACAGTGAATGAATGATCTTTTGAAGAATGCCTCTCAACTATTCTTCTAAACTAGGTTAATTGATAACTCTCTAAGCTCTTTCGATTACCTATGAGAGGCGTAAAATCAACCCAAACAATATGGCATAATGTAAATTGCAGCAACACTTCCCTTTCAATTAAAATAAAACCATAATTAGCCCTACAATTCAATTTATAACTCATTCAATGAATTCGGGAGATTAACAATGAGTAAAACCCAAAACAATAGTTAAATCACGACATCCGTCAATAACTCTAAGAAATATTACTCCATAGTGAAGCAGTTATTCATCACAAAAGTGCTAGAAGAACAAGAAGACATTATAATTCCCAAAATCGAACAAACTTCCATATTGAATGAATTGGATCAAGTATTTTGCGTCTCCCTAAAAGTTCCTCTCTAAATCCAAGATACCCTCTTTTTAGACGAGCTAGGATTCATATAGGTCAAAAGGAGTTGCCTCCGAAATTACAAAAATAGGCTTGGAAAAAGTTTCCGGAACTCGACGTACATGGCCGCGCACTTGGGCATGTGATCGCGCATATGGCCGCCCATTCCCCCATTTACTGCTTCATTTGAGCTTTATAGCTATTATATGACTTATCGGGTTAGTTAGTTCGGGTCCGAAGAGATTTCAAAATGAAGTGAGACACTTAATCTCATAATGGAAAGCTTAAGTTGGAAAAGTTGACGGGATGTTGATTTATGTGTAAATGACCCCAAATTTGCATTTTGATGATTCCGTTAGCTCCGTTAGGTGATTTGGACTTTAAAAGCTCAAACACTAGTAAAGTACAGCGAATTAGATTGCAATTAATGGCCAAAATATGCAATTATAGCCTACCATCAGCGAACCATCTATGCAACTATTCATTTTATTACTTTTGAAATCATAAGTTCTATTAAATAAAGTATCTAATGCATTTAAAATCATGGATTCATGCAATTTTAGTAAGATAGAAAAAAAGGTGACAATGTTAATGCAAAACCATTAACATCTACTAGAATATCCTAAAATCCGGTGTCACACATGAGCATCCACTAAGAAGTATATTAGTAATATAGCATCTACCTGGAATGTAAAATAGACATGATAACATAAATGAACATGATGGAGACTTCGTGTGCTGCAGATCATATCATAGGATGCATCTCACCTTAAAGTCCCCTCAATAGTTGTTCCCTTGTGCCCAAATGAACATCGAAGATATACCTGCACAATAAGTGCAGAAGTGTATCATGAGTACGTAAATCAACACGTACCTAGTAAGTATCTAGCCTAACCCCAAAGAAGTAGTGATAAGGGGTCAACATTGACACTTACTAGTGGTCCAATAATCAAATATAGTAAAGTAGACAAGTATGAAACATGATAAGAAAAAGTGAGAACAGATATTGTAATGACTCGGCCGGTCATTTTGAGTATTATAACCCTCTTGTCCTATTTATTGCTTATTCGGTGTTTGTTTGTTGTTATGTGATATGCTGTGGTGGCTGGTTTGGTTCCAGGGATGTTTCGGAATGAATTGGGACATTTATTCCCAAGGTTGGAAGCCTAAATTGAAAGAGTTTACCGGATATTAACTTATGTGTAAATGACTTCGGAATAGAGTTTTGATAGTTTCGATAACTCCTTATGGTGATTTTGGACTTAGGTGTGTGTCTGAATATTGATTTGGAGCTTTGTAAGTGATTTTGGATTGAATTGGCAAAAGTTGGTAAAGCTGAAGTTTGGAGAGTTGAGAAGTGTGACCGAGAGTTGACTTTGTGGTTACTAGGTTCGGATTTTGGTTTCGGAAGTTGGAATAAATCTGATTTATCATTTATGACTTGTGTTCAAAAATTTGAGATTAATCAGAGGTTGTTTGGTATGTTTCGGCATTAGTTTTGAAAGTTAGAAGTTCATAGGTTCATTAGGCTTGAATCGATGTGTGATTCATGATTTTAGTGTTGTTTGATGTGATTTAAGACTTCGAGCGAGTTTGTATGATATTTTAGGGTATGTTTGGATGGGATCCCGAGGGCCTCGGGTGTGATTCAGATCATGTTCTGCTCATTTTTGGACTTGTGTTATTGTTGAAGTTAGTGCTTCTGATTTCCTCTTTCGCGATCGCGGAAGGAGGACCGCGATCACGTAGGGTTAGGTCTGGCAGGTGGGAATTAGTTCTATGCAGTCGCGTGGTTACATATGCAATTGCAAAGCCATGAGGGGGTTGTCTTATGCAATCTCATGGGAGGAGACACGTTCGCGTAGAAGGAAAAAGAGGCCTGGGATTTCCGCGCGTTGTTGATCGCGATCGCAGATAGCTTCACGGGAAATTAGTCACCGCATTAGTGACCTGGAGTGTGCTTTCACGTAGAAGGTTTTTGGTTACTGAAGGTTTTGTTCTTCGTGATCGCATGTGAAATTCCACAGTTACGATGTGTAATCACTAGGGAGACTATTAAAATATCAAAATTGAGGGTTTGAACCCATTTCTCATATTTTAAGCTAGAGACCTCGAATTTGGGAGATTCTTGAAGGGATTTTCATGGACTTAATTGGGTAAGTGATTCTAACTCTGATTTGGTTAATATACATGAATCTATCATTGTTTTTACCATTTAATTAATGTTTTGGGTTGGAAAAATTGGGGAAAATTGTAAAGATTTCATAGACTTTAATTTAAGGATTTGAAGGTCGAATTGAGATCGGAATGGAGTAATTTTGGTATGGTTGGACTCATTGTTGAATGAATGTTCGAATTTTGTTAATTTTTTCTGCTTTTGAGACGTACGCCCAGAGTTGGCCTTTTGGGTTGACATTTTGACTTTTATTAAAGAACCTAGCTTTATCATATGGAACTGATTCCTATAGCTTGTGTTGATTGTATTAAGTTGTTTGTGGCTAGATTAGAGTCGTTCGGAGGCCGATTCACGAGGCAATGGCTTGTTGGAGTAGAGATTTACGCGGTTTGAGGTAAGTAATACTTTTAAACTTGATACTGAGGGTATGAATCCCCAAACTACGTGTTATGTGATTGGTGTTGAGGTGACACATATACTAGGTGACGGGCGTGTGAGGAGCACCAGATTAATTGTGACTCGGTTTATTTTGTGGACTATGTAGCTACCCAATCTTGTTGTTATTCATGTAATCTCCATGAGTTAAGGAATTGAGTTGTGATCCATGTTAGATATCATATTTAGGCTATATGCTGGTATTGTTGGGACTCGCAGAGGTCATTTCTACTGTTGAATTATTTGCTTAAATTGGAGTTATGTAATCAGTCACATCTTTCATTTGCATATCATATCTCAATCTTTGTTTCCATTTATTGTTACATCATATTGTCATTGTTTGGGATGATTGTCATTAGATTTGTGAGCCCGAGAGACTGGAGAGATTGATTACTGAGTGAGGTCGAGGGCCTGATTGTGAGTGATATTATCGGTTCGGGTTGCACGCCGCATCATGCTTTATTTATTCATGCCATGATTAGCTTATATTAGCGCTTATACAAGATCCGCCCCTCCGGAATCTGATATACCAGCAGTGAGCATAGATACTTACTGAGTGTGAGTGACGAGTGCGAGTGCCGAGTGATTAAGAGTGATGAGTGATTGAGAGTGCTTAGAGATTGGAAGTACCGAGTGATTGAGTGTGCTGAGTGAGGAAGAATACTTTGAGAGTATGAATATATGACTTTATCACTATGTTGCATTACAATTGGCATGCCTATTTGACATGTAGATATCGAGATGTAACATACCTCATATTAGTCATACTTGGCATATTTTATCCGTGTTGAGCTCAAACTATTAAATACTTGAAAGCATGTCTACAAATTCTAAACTGTCTAAAAATTAATTAAGAAGTTTTTCTCTTAGTTATTATTGTCATTTTTCTGTCATATCTGCGTTGTTATTATCTTTATTTGGACTGTACCTTTCTGAGCTCGTCACTGCTTTCAGCCCAAGGTAAGTCCTGTTACATAGTGAGTACGTTGGGTCGGTTGTATTCATACTACACTTCGCACTTCATGTGCAGATACTTCTGGGCACGGTGGTTGCTAGATTTGGAGTTTCATCTGGTTGGAGATTTTTGAGGTAGCTGCTTTGGCGACCGCAAGTCTCGACTCTCCTTCCTTTCAGTTATTTAGCACTGTTCTATCTTTCTAGACAATTGTATTAGTAGTTTGACTGTGGTGACGTTTTAGTAGCTCATGTACTCAGTGACACCCGGATTTTGGGGAATTTTGTATTTAGTCGCGATAGTTTCTTATTTCATTGTGTTTTCAATTTAAAAATGCGTGGTTATTTGTGAATTGTCGACTTGCCTAGTATTGCGATAGGCGCCATCACGACATGTGAGATTTTGGATCGTGACAAGTTGGTATCAGAACCTAGGTTACATAGGTCTCACGAGTCATGAGCAGATTTAGTAGAGTCTTGCGGGTCGGTACGGAGACGTCTGTACTTATTTTCGAGAGTCTACCGAACCATTAAGAAAACTTCACTTTCTTGTAGTCTTGTCATGCGGATTTGTTGATTCCGGAAACTAAACTTCTATTACTCTATTCTCTCATAGATGGTGAGGACACGTACCACTAGGTCAGCTGGACAGCCACCAGTACCACCTTCTTCATGAGAGGCCGGGGCCATGGTAGATATCGAGGTGCAGCTCGTACAGCCGCTAAAGCAGCACCTGTAGATCCACCAGTTCCTCCATCTTAGGAAACGATCCCAGATGTGATTGAGCCGGTGGGACCAGCCCAGACACCAGCTATGCCCATTGTGATTTTAGGATTTGAAAAGGCTTTGGCCCAGATATTGACTGTATGCACTAGCCTTGCTCAGGCTGTTTCAGTTCAGGCCGTACCAACCACTTCTCAGGCCGGGAGAGGTGCTCAGACTGCCGCAAACAATACTCTAGAGTAGGTGGTTTAGAGACTTTAGACATCGGGGGTACTACTAGCCCAGCCGGTTACACTTACTCAGGCCCAGGTGTGTCTCCCTATGAGTGACGAGGAGCAAAAGAGGCTAAAGAGTTTTGGGACGCTCAGGCCTCCATCATTGAGTGAGGCTTAGTCTGAGGATGCTCAAGACTTCTTCGATAGGTGCAAGCTCATTCTTCACACAATTGGTATTCTGGAGACTAGTGGGGTCTCATTTACTACTTTTCAGCCTTCGGATGGTGGGAGGCTTATAAGTTAAGCAGGCCATGCGACACTGCACCACTTACATGGCATGAGTTCTCCGTCCTCTTCTTGGAGACGTTTGTGTCACAGACCCGCCAAGAAGAGTTGCGTAGGCAATTTAAGCAGTTATGCCGAGAGGGTATGTCCGTGACCCAGTACGAGATGAGATTTTCAGAGTTGGCTCGTCATGCGATCTGCTTGGTCCCCATATAGAAGGAGAGGATTAGGAGGTTCACTAAGGCCTAAACTATGGACTGCACTTTGTCATGACTTAGGGGATTGCATCAAGTACTAGGTTTGATGAGGTGGTTGATATTGCTAGGTGGCTAGAGCAGGTCCGTAGTCAGGAGCGTGAGGCGAGAGAGGCCAAGAGGCCTCGTGGTACATGTGGTTTCAGCGGTGTTTCTTCTGGAGGGCAATTCAACTACAGTAGGGGTCGTCCTTATAGGCCCGCTCAGATGGCTCG
The DNA here is from genome assembly GCF_000715075.1 of Nicotiana tabacum. Lineage (NCBI taxonomy): Eukaryota > Viridiplantae > Streptophyta > Magnoliopsida > Solanales > Solanaceae > Nicotiana > Nicotiana tabacum. The sequence goes on along the minus strand of NC_134081.1, from coordinate 28,255,309 downwards.
TCAGTTAGCCATGGTTCATAAAGTGCTCATCCGGGCCAGTAATCTCCTAGTGCCGTCCCAACTCAGAGTTCATCTAATGCTACGTTAGTCCAGGGTTCATCTGTGCCAGGTTCTTCTAATAGTTATTCTGGTGCTGGAGGTCCGATTCAGTCTCCACCACCATCGGGGAGTTTTGCGGGGAGTCTGTACATGTGTGGAGGCAGTGTCCTTGTCGTTACTTCAGCACCAGTTACTTTACCACCCGGTCATCCAGCTCGTGGTGGGGCTCATGTAGCTAGAGGTTGCCCTAGAGGGGGAGGTCGATCAGGTGACAGTCAGGATCAATGCTATGCTTTCCCTACCGAGCTATATTATGGATGCTTCCATAATATTTGACCCAGGTTCCACTTATTCGTATATATCATGATATTTTGCTCGTTATTTGGATATGCCATGTGAATCCTTAGTTTCACATGTTCATGTATCTACGTCGGTAGGCAATTTTATTGTTGTGGACCGTGTGTATCGGTCATGTGTGGTGCTTATTGGGGCATTGCAGACTAGAGTTGATCTCTTATTGCTTAGTATAATTTATTTTGATGTGATTCTGTGCATGGATTGGTTGTCCCCATGTCATGCTATTCTGGATTTTCACGCTAAGACCATGACATTGGCAATTTCGGGGTTTCCTAGGATCGAGTGGATAAGTTCTCTGGACTATGTTCCCAGTAGGGTAATTTCATATCTGAAGGCCCAACGGATGGCTGGAAAGGGGTGTTTGTCATATTTGGCTTTTTTGAGGGATGTTGGTGCTGATACTCCTACCATTGATTTTGTTTCGGTAGTGTGAGACATTCCGGATGTATTTCCTGTAGACCTGCCAGGCATGCCATCCGACAAGGACATTGATTCTGGTATTGACGTGGTGCCGGGCACTCAGCCCATTATTATTCACCCGTATTGTATGGCACCAGCAAAGTTGAATGAATTAAAAAAGCAACTTCAAGAGATTCTTGATAAAGGGTTCATTAGGCCTAGTATGTCACCTTAGGGTGCACCGATTCTGTTTGTAAAGAAGAAGGATGGTACTATACAGATGTGCATTGGCTATAGGCAGTTGAACAAAGTTACAATTAAGAACAAGTATCCTTTGCCGCTCATTGATGACTTATTTGACCAGCTTCAGGGAGCTAGGGAGTTCTCTAAGATTGATTTGAGGTCTGGGTATCTCCAATTGAAGATTCGAGACTCAGATATGTGGAAGACGACATTCATTGAAAATTTGGAGGCATTATCTCTACGGCGTATCATGTGAGGTATTTACAGATCATAAGAGTCTCCAACACTTGTTCAAGCAAAAGGATCTAAATTTGAGGCAGTGGAGGTGGTTGGATCTATTAAAAGACTATAATATTACCATTCTGTATCATCTCGGGAAGGCCAATGTGGTGGCCGATGCCTTGAGTAGGAAGGCGGTGAGTATGGGTAGCCTTGCATTTATTCATGTTGGTGAGAGACCGCTTGCATAAGATGTTCAAGTTTTGGCCAATCAGTTTGTGAGGTTAGGTGTTTCGAAGCCTAGTCGAGTTCTACCTTGTGTGGTTTCTCGGTCTTGTTTATATGATCCAATCAGAGAGTATCAGTATGACGACCCCTATTTGCTTGTCCTTAAGGATACGGTTCAGCACGATGATGCCAAGGAGGTTTCTATTGGGGATGATGAGGTGTCACGAATGCAGGGTCAGATTTGTGTGCCCAATGTAGATGGGTTACGTGAGTTAATTTTTGAGAAGGCCCACAGTTTGCGATATTCCATTCATCTGGGTGCCGCAAAGATGTACCAGGTCTTGAGGCAGCACTATTAGTGGAGGAGGATGAAGAAAGACATAGTGGAGTTTGTAGCTCGTTGTTTGAATTGTCAACAGGTGAAGTATGAGCACCAGAGGCATGGCGGTTTGCTTCAAAGGCTTGAGATTTCTGAGTGGAAATGTGAGCGTATCACAATGGACTTCGTATATGGGCTTCCATGGACTTTGAAGAAGTTTGATGCTATTTGGGTGATTGTGGACCGGTTGACTAAGTCCGTATATTTCATTCCAGTTGGAACTACCTATTCTTCGGAAAGGTTGGTTGAGATCTATATCTGTGAGATTGTTCGCCTTCACAATGTGCCAGTATCCATCATTTCAGATTAGGGAAGAAGGGCAACTTGAGCCCTCGGTATATTGGCCCTTTTGAGGTGCTTGAGATGATTGGAGAGGTGGTTTACAAGCTTGCATTACCGCCTAGTGTATCGAGTGTTCATCCAGTGTTTCATGTTTCCATGCTCCGAATGTATTTCGACAATCCGTCACATGTTTTATACTTAGCATGGTTCAATCAGATGGTGATTTGAATTATAATGTAGAGTCGGTGGCCATTTTTGATCGGCAGGTTCAAAAGTTGAGGTCAAAGAATATAGCTTCAATGAAGGTGCAGTACAGAGGTCAGCCAATCAAGGAGGATACTTGGGAGACCGAGGGGGAGATGTGGAGCAGATATCCATACCTATTTTAGAATCCAGTATGACTCTAGACCCGTTTGAGGATAGACGTTTGTATAACAGGGGAAAATGTAATGACCCGACCGGTCGTTTTGGGTATTATAGCCCCGTTCCCCAATTTATTACTTATTCGCTGTTGTTTGTTGCTATGTGACTTTCCAGGGTGGTTAGTTTGGGTTTGGGGATGTTTCAGAATGAATTGGAACACTTAGTCCCAAGGTTGAAAGCCTAAGTTGAAAGAGTCGACCGGATGTTGACTTATGTGTAAATGACTTCAGAATAGAGCTTTGATGGTTTTGATAGCTTCGTATGGTGACTTTTTACTTAGGAGTATGTCAGGATATTGATTTGGAGGTCTGTAGATCATTTTGGCTTGAATTGGCGAAAGTTGAAGTTTGGAGAGTTGAGATGTTTGACCGAGTGTTGACATTGTAGTTACCAGGCTCGTATTTTGGTTTCGAAAGTTGGAATAGGTCCGTTGTGTCATTTATGACATGTGTGCGAAAATTTGAGGTTAATCAGAGTTGGTTTGGTATGCTTCGGCAATAGTTTTGTAAGTTAGAAGTTTATAGGTTCACTAGGCTTGAATCGATGTGCAATTCATGGTTTTAGTGTTGTTTGATATGATTTGACGCTTCGAGCGAGTTTGTATGATGTTTTAGGATATGGTGGTATGTTTGGAAGGGGTCCTAGGGGCCTCGGGTATGATTTGGATAATGTTCGGTTCATTTTTGGAATTGTGTTATTGCTGAAGTCAGTGCTTCTGGTTTGCTCTTTCTCGATCGTGAAAGGAGCATCGTGATCGCGTAGGGTTAGGTCTGGCAGGTGGGAAATAGTTATATGTGATCCCGTTGTTACGACTGCGATCGCGAAGCCGTGAGGCAGTTGTGTTATGCGATCGCATGGGAGGAGACGCATTCGCGAAGAAGGAATAGGAGGCCTGGGATTTCCACGTGTTGTTCATCGCGATCATGTGAGGCTGTCCGCGATTGCATAGATCAGGGAAATTAGTCACCACATTCGCGACGTGGATTGTGCGTTCGCATAGAAGGTTTTTGGCTACTGAAGGTTTTGTTCTGCGCGATCGCATGGGAAATTCCGTGATCGCGATGTGCAATCACTGGGCAGACTATTAAAATATCAAAATCGATTGTTTGAACCCATTTCTCATATTCTGAGCTACAGACCTTTGATTTGGGCGATTCTTGAAGGGATTTTCAAGGATTAATTTGGGTAAGTGACTCTAACTCAGCTTTGGTAAATATATATGAATCTATCATTGTTTTTACAATTTAATTAGTGTTTTGGGTTGGAAATATTGTGAAAAATTGTAGAAACTTCATATACTTTAATTTGTGGATTTGAAGGTCGAGTTGAGATCGGAATTGAGTAATTTCGGTATGGTTGGACTGGTTATTGAATGGGTGTCCAGATTTTGTTAATTTTGTCGGATTCCAAGTCGTGGGCTCGGGGTTGACTTTTTGAGTTTTGTTAAAGAACCTAGCTTTATCATATGGAATTGATTCCTATAGCTTGTGTTGATTGTATTATGTTGTTTGTTGCTAGATTCGAGTCGTTTGGAGGCCGATTCGCGAGGAAAGGGCTCATTGGAGTAGAGATTTACGCGGTTTGAGGTAAGTAACACTTCTAAACTTGATAATGAGAGTATGAATCTCCGAACTACTTGTTACGTGGTATATGTTCGGGTGACGCACATGCTAGGTGACAGACGTGTGAGCGAGCACAATAGTAATTGTGACTCGGTTTATTCCATGGGACTGTGTAGCTACCCAATCTTATTGTTATTCGTGTAATCTCCATGTGTTAGAGGAATTGAGCTGTGATCCATGTTAGATATCATGTTTAGGCTATATGCTGGTACTATTCTGCTGTTGAATTATTTTTTTAAATTGCAGTTATGTACTCAGTCACATCTATCATTTGCATATCATATCTCAGTCTCTGTTGCCATTTATTGTTACATCATGTTGTCATTCTTTGGGATGATTGTCATGAGATTTGTGAGCTCGAGAGACTGGAGAGATTGATGACTGAGTGTGGCTGAGGGCTTGATTGTGAGTGATATTATTGGATCGGGAAGCACGCCGCAACAGGCTTTATTGAATCATGCCATGATTGGCTTATATTAGCGCTTGGGCAGGATCCGCCCCTCCGGAGTATGACATACCAACAATGAGCGCAGGTACCTACTGAGTGCAAGTGCCTAGTGTGAGTGTCGAGTACGAGTGCCGAGTGATTGAGAGTGTTGAGGGATTGGGAGTACCGAGTGATCGAGCGTGCTGATTGAGGATGAATACTCCGAGAGTATGAATATATGACTTTATCATTATGTTGTATTACAGTTAGCATGCATATTTGACATGTAGATATCGAGATGTAACATACCTCATATTAGTCGTACTTGGCATATTTTATCAGTGTTGAGCTCAAACTGTTAAATACCTGAAAGCATGTCTACAAACTGATTATCAGGTTTTTCTATGAGTTATTATTGTCATTTTCCTGACATATCTACGTTGTTAGTATCTGGATTTAGACTGTACCTTTCTGAGCACGTCACTGCTTTCAGTCCAAGGTTAGTAGTGTTACTTATTGAGTACATTATGTCAGTTGTACTTATACTACACCATGTACTTCGTGAGCCGATCTAGGTACTTCTGGGCACGGTGGTTACCGGATTTGGAGTTTCATCTGCTTGGAGATTTTTGAGGTGGCTGTTTTGGCGTCCGCATACCTCGACTCTCCTTCTTTTCAATTATTTAGTACTGGTCTATCTTTCTAGACAGTTGTATTAGCAGTTTGACTGTGTTGATATTTTAGTAGCTCATGTACTCAGTAACACCCGAATTTTGGAGAATTTTGTATTGAGTCGCGATATTTTCTTATCGGTTATTTATGAGATTTTCACTGCTAAGATTATTTCATTGTGTTTCAATTTAAAAATGCATGGTCATTTGTGCTTGTCGACTTGCCTAGTATTGCGATAGTGCCAACACGATATGTGAGATTTTGGGTTATGACAGATATAGGCAAATAATACAGTGTGAACAATGAACACAAAGTCCTCAAATACCAGATACCTCAATGATGGTCATCACCAAATCAATGGTCACATCTCAAGTAAGGAAAAATCATGAGTACGAGGACTCCTCATCAAGTATTTCTTACGATTAAACCAAGGTTAACGGCCTGATCCCATAAGAGTAAAGACACGAATTCGTGTCGTTGCGTACGTCTAGATACCATAAAAGTTCTGCTGAGGCGTTCGGCTCAATCCCATAATCGTGTATACTGCCGATGGTCGACCGGAATGAACCATAGATCCATCTCATAATACTGTCGAGGTGAACGGCCCGATCCCATAATGATACTATTAAGGCTATCAACCCAATCCCATAGGAATAGTGAAGACTTGACGGGTCACTGGCCCAAGTCACAAATATACGTGTGAGTTGTGAAATTCAATAAAACCTCTAGACAAATACATACAACATGGGAGAAGTTCGTAATAGGAAGTGAAATCTCTATTGCTAATTAATTAGAATAACTCAAATATTATAATTAAAACATGGCATGAGTCTAAGTCTACCCGAACCTAATCATGAATTCTAGAATTCGCATGTATACTCGTCACTTCATACGTGGGTAGCTCCCATAACATGTAGCACATAGCAAATATAACACATACGGGGTAAATCCCCCCCTCACAAGGTTAGACAAGAGACTTATCTTGCTCTTAAGTCCCATAACCGGCTGCAACGCCACTCTAACACCTCATGCCGATGCACATCGATCAGAAACTAGTCAAACAACATGCAAACCAATAAAAATATACTCCAATATTCATAAGAATCAATTTATAACAATTCCCATCTACGCTCGAAAAGTCAACAAAGTCAACATGCCCAGATTCCGAAAATATTCGAAGATAAACATTACCCATAGCAGCACGAACTCAAATAAATAATTTATTCCTAATTCCATATACAATTTCGCTGTCAAAATCCAAAAATACCATTTCTAGATTTTCTTCCAAAAATTCAAGAATTTCTATCAAATTCCATGGTAAAATCTATATATAATCTGTGTATTTAACTCGAAACAAGTAGGAATAACTTACCTTATGAGATATGGCAAAAATGGTCTACAAGAATCACCCCAAATCGTCCCACATGTGCTCCAAGAACTTAAAAGTGAAGAAATGAGCCTAAAAGTGGTCTGAAACAGCCCCAAAACTCACCCGAGGTCTGAGGAACCCCGTCCAATTATTCTAACTAGTTTATATACCCTATGTAAACTTGTTCAAAGTCTCTAAACATAAATTATAACATCGAAACCAAGAATTGAAGATCAAACTCAATTTCTTAAACTCTCTTAAATTTCAAACCATCGTCCTTCGTCGAACGCGTCCGAATCAAACTTAAACATTTCAGAATGAAGCCAAATTTTGCGTACAAGTCATAAATCACAATACGAACCTATTCCAAAGCTCAGAATCCAAAATGGACATCAATAACACAAAGTCCACTTCAACTAGAACTTAGGAAATTCTAAAACCTTCAAAATGCCAGCTTTCCATATTAAGCGCCGAAATGCTCCTCGACCATCCGATACTTAACCCGAACATATGCCCAAGTCCAAAATTATCATACGAACCTATTGGAATCTTCAAATCACGATTCCTAGGTTGTTGTCATGACCCGGAATCCCAACCTCGGGGTCATGATGGCGCCTAACATCCACTTCCTAGGCAAGCCGATGTGAGATAATTACATAGCAAATTTTTAACAGTTAAAAACACAATGATGATATACAACGAGAAATAGAAACCCAATCTAACACAATGCTAATATAAGTCACTTGATAATATTTACGCCTAGAAATCCGGAGTCACGAGTACACGAGCAACTAGAAGTCTACAAACAAAGTCTGAAATAAATATAACTGTTAAAAAGGAAATGAACAATAAAAGTGGGAAAAGGAAGGGGACTTCAAGGTCTGCGGACGCCAACAGATCTACCTCGAGTCTCCATATGCAATGATCCAAGATGGCGCACCTCTCGTACCTCGGGTATCAATACCTGTATCTGCACAAGAAGTGCAGAAGTGTAGAATAAGTACAACCGACCCAATGTACTCCGTAAGTGTCGAGCCTAATCTCGACGAGGTCGTGACGAGGCTATGACATGACACCTACGTAAATAAACCTTTACAAGTATATATAAATAAGAAATAATAACAGAGAATGGTAATGTACAAACTGGGAAGGGGCATGCAAAGGGGGAAAATATAACAACTGCGACAGGTATGAAATCACGAAATAGCCAAGTAAATCATCAACCAATGAAATCAGATAAACCAATGATATGAAAATGGAACAACATCACCCTTCGTGCTTTTACTCTCGTCCTTACCATGAAATGACGATACAAGTAAAATGAAATGGCACGGCATCACCCTTCTTGCTTTTACTCTCATCCTCACCATGCAACAATAAATAAAAGAGATGAATGGCACGACATCACCCTTCGTGCTTTTACTCTCTTCCTCACCATGCAATAATGAATAAATGAGATAAATGGCACGGCATCACCCTTCGTGCTTTTACTCCCTTCCTCACCATGTAATAATGATAATGTAAATACTATGGCACGATATCACCCATCGTTCTTTTACTGTCTTCCTCACCATGTAACAATGAAAATATGAATTTGAGTAATAAATAATACAGATAATGTATTTAATGTCAAATATGATGCTATGATACAAAACATCAACTTCCAGAAATATTTACTAATTATAAAGGGCAATAATTACTAAATGAATAATCAAAGAAATAATAATCTAACTAAACATGGTTATCATAATTAACAAAGCAATAAAATACAATGAAACAAGTTCCACCCACATGATTCAATGCAAATAACTACACATAAGTACTCGTCATCTCACATATACGTTGTTCCCACACATAAAGCATGTAGCAAATAGACTAACATGTCTTAATCCGTCAAGTCAAGATTAACCACGGCACTTACCTCGCTTCCCAATAAAATTGAAGCTCACCCGGGGCTTTGCCTGTAGACTTAGCCTCCAAACAAATCAAATCAAATCAAATATAGTTCAAACAATTCAAAATAAGCTTTAGAAACTACTCACAAGTGAAAAAGATTCAATCTTTAATGATATTGGAAAAAGTCAACAAAAGTCAATCCCGGGCCTGCTTCGTCAAAATCTATGATTCGGACTAAAACCCAATTACCCATTCACCCCGAGCCCGATTATGTGATTAATTTCGAAATCCGACATCAATTTGTGGTCTAAATCTCAATTTCTCAAAACCTCAATTTCTATCTAAATTCCTAACTCCTACCATGAAAAAGCATTGATTAAAGGTTAGAAATCAACGTGTGTTGGAAAAATAGAAGAAAACGAGTTCAAATCTACTAATCTATGATGTTGGGATAAAAAACCTCTTCAATATTGCATCTAGGCCGAGCTCAAACTTGAAAATGGTGAAAAATGGGATAAATCCTGACTTTGGAACATTTTAATCACTGGGCGTCAGGCCTTCTTCGCGTTCGCAAAGGTCCTGCCCTATGCATTCGCGAGAGGTTGCATGCGTTCGTGATGACCTGTCCCTCCTGGCCTTTGCGTTCGCGAGCCTGTGCTCACATTTGCGTAGTTCAACCCCTGCCTCCCCCAGATCCTCACCAAACCCATCGCGTTCGCCAGTGAAGGGTCGCGTTTGCAAAAGGTAATACCTCTGATGCTTCGCGTTCGCGACCACTTCTCCACGTTTGTGTAGAAGAAAAACCACCCCAACCCAAGTTACCATTCGCGATCGCGGGAGTAGCTTCGCGATTACGATGAACAAAATACCTGACATCAGCAGCAGTGAAAAACCAACAACTTTCTAAGTCCAAAATTCAATCTGTAACCTATCCGAAACACACCCGAGCCCATCGGGCTACAAAATAAGCATGTACACAAGTGTAATAACATCATACGAACTCGCTCGCGATCAAAACACAAAAATGACACCTAGAACTATGAATCGGAAATCAAAATGCATGAAATTTTCAAAGAAACTTAAGAACTTTCAAATTTACAACCGGACGTCCAAATCACGTAAAATCAATTCTGTGTTGCACCAATTTTTGCAGACAAGTCATAAATAGTGAATTGAACATATTCCAAGTTCCGAAACCAAAATCTGAACCCAGTAGCAACAAAGTCAACCTACGGTCAAGCTTAGGAATTCTTTAAATAAAACCTTCAAATTACTACTTTTCAACAAATCGCGTTAAATAGAGTCCGGGGCTTTCAAATTCAATTTCGGGCATACGCCCAAGTCCCAAATAATGATACGGACCCACTTGGACCGTCAAAACACTGATATGGGTCCGTTTACACCAAATATTGATCGTAGTCAACTCAAATCATTTTAAGGTTAAAATTCACATTTTCTTCAAATTTTCACATAAAGATTTTTCGAAAAAAGACACGGACTGCACACGCAAATCGAGGGACGCTAAATGTAGCAATTCGAGGTCTCGGAAAACATAAATGAAGGCTAAAACTCAAAATGGCCTATCGGCTCATCATAGTCATTTCCTCAAAAGTCAAAACTTGGTCAACTCTTTCAACTTAAAGATTCCGAATTGAGAATAGTCCTTCCAAATCAACTCCGAACTTCTCAAAAATCAAAACCGACCACATGTACAAGTAATAATACATGAAGTGAAACTACTCAAGGCCTCAAATCGCCGAACGACGCGCTAGAGCTCAAAACAACAGGCCGGGTCATTATATTCTCCCCCACGTAAATATACGTTCGTCCTTGAATGTTCCAAGAACCATTTCAGAGTTGCCCCAAAATCACTGTTTGACACCGCGAGTACCTACCCGTGCCACCACAACACATATGAGCACATCGGCTCAAGCCAGACTGAAGATCCTTCCTGCTACCTTAGGCCCCAAGCCACAGAACCAAATTCCCACATCCAGAATTCTCTACTCGGTCTAATTTTAACATACAAACACCGTATCAACCTCAACTCACTCTACCAAAATATGTTCATGCACCCATGCTGAAATCACACAATGTACCACACAATTTGTTTGTTCATAATAACATCCTCCTACTACAATGGCTGCAAATTCACGAACCAGATGCCCGTAGAGTGGGCTTATATCTCAAAACACATATAAGCCCATTCTCAACCCTCACAATAATGCACTCTGAAAGAGATATGCAAGAACTCATAACCAACCGTGAAATCAATAGCTCATGGAGTCTCTTCATTTGACAAGAACCATTGCCTCACTCTGAGCTGATTAGTGACATTTTCTCTCTAATATACATTATAATAATCCGATTACACTGATATCAGGTACAACAACCTCGACTCACTCAGTACAAGCTGCCCGGGTAATAAGCCACCTCAAACACCGTCTAAAATATCATACGAGGCCATCAATGCACTGATAAGACACAATTCGAATATGACCAATAAGGAAAAACGAACTCGGATAAAGAACTACCCAGCCCGCATAACATTCAAATCAATCAGACAGACACTATAAACCTATCTCAAGGGGAAGAAACAAAACACACGAAATAAGTATAAGGAACCGTACTCAACATCTCACTGTTGCGGCGTGCAACCCAATCTACATATCATACCTGTGGCAGCGTGCCACCCGATCCACACATAACAATCAGTAAGGAAAATACCCATCGATCCAAAAATGCTCATACCCACAAAATGCCCGAGCATCGACCACAAACATGCCAAGTGCATAAACGCAACCCTGTGGAAATAGATAGTGCCATGTGCTACAAAATGCCAAGCACGACTAAGGTGCAATAAATGACCTGCATCTCGAGAACCATCTCACTCATATAACACCACAAGCTACATTGGACCACAACACACATGTGAATAATCAAGCTGTCTCACAACCCATGATGCATAGAAGAGTAGCACCTAAAATAGGTTAAGGCAGGAATATCTTCCACCACACCCGAAGACTCATCCATAAGCAATGCTATGCTGAATAAACATATTGATCTGGTATCAAATATTCATTCACATAAGGCCTACCCACAGACGTCAAAGACGATTTCGGTCATCCCAAAATAGGCCAATAACCTTCCAAAGATCCCCAATGACCCTATCTATGACACATACGATCAACCGTCAAATCAAGAACAACTCTTACTATCATCCGCCCTAGGTAGCAAAATCTGCACATCCATGCCTACCAACCATACTATTACTGTGATGCAAATCAAGAATTCGTAAATCAATACACAATGCCTCTTCCACATAACATCATTCCCAGGCGACACAAAAATAGTGCCAGCATACTCTAAACATCTTAAATCTCTCTCCCAGCTCTTCCGAGCTCGTGACATTCCTGTCAAAACTGGATCTCAACCTTGGATCCTCAAATTACAATCCCATACCGCTCAGTGACTTATCATGCTGCTACACTAGAGTACAATAATTTCAACACAACTCCGGAACCACCAGTAAAATAAACACTTCATCAGCTAGAACGTTTCACTTAACTCATCTCAGAAGAAGAATTGCAACATAAAACTAACTCCCCATGACCGCAAAAGACGCAGAACTTAAGTCGCGGTATGAACCGCCATAACTCTTCCGGGACCCATTTACACATAACAAAACCATCAGAATCAAATACCTCCAAATCAATCAAATCACGGAGGCTGTCAAGCCCGCACGTACAACCACGAATAACCTGTATAGCCTTACACATCGAAGGAACTGTCCCTTTCCTTAACCATGATGATTCAAACCAGTACTAACTGACTCAACTTCTTCCAATTTACTCTTGACTTGCCTTTGAAACAACACTTCTATTCAAACACACAATAGACCTCAAACAACACTCATCCCGAGTGACCTTAATCATGAGACCTCGTCGGCTCAATACCTATAAACAATTTTAATTATACTCCCCTCATGCACATAATAACATCTCCAACTGATACACCCACTTTGAAAGATCTTCTGAATCCGAAGCTATTTCCTCCATCTTTGTAACATCGCACAGGAAGACCCAGTGACAATCATAGAAATATTGCAAGTCTTTTTCACACTTTGCTACAAAACTAATTCCATAGCCATACAATGAACTCGAAAATACTTAGGCACTGCACTTTACTTCTTGAACCCACTAGAACCATTGTTGAGAGTCACATACTCTGACCTGGTCCCAACTATATAGCTAGCAACCAGTTCTCCGGTACACACGAATACCCCAGAAGAAGCAATCGAATGACTCTGTTTCCTTGCACATTACCTTCATGAAGAAGTATCAAATCCAGGTCATTTCATGAACCTCCCACACCAAATAAGGTGAAATTGTAGCATAGAACCATCAAATCCATTGCTCGACTTACCCTTACTATTTTCTTCCTATCTTTATAGCTAATCCACCAACGTACTGATAACCCGATACTACTAAGGCACATAACCACGTGACCTAATTGCAAATGGTAGGTACCCTAACTAAGCTTTAAGACACAATCACATAAATCCATAAATAAAAATGACACCTCCTCGGTTACTATGACTTTGCACCGCTCTCCGCCAAATTTCTCGCAATCTCTTGTTAAACTTTGCATAACATAACTCAAATTATCATATCCAAACGCACAATCAACCTCCTGCCCGCTACACTATATTCTTCAAGCGATCCCAGCTCACATCGTAGTACATACTTCATGTTGGATATAAATTAAAGTTCTTTATAGGACCTTTACTACAAATCACTCAACTCCTAACACCTCACAGGAGACAGCCCACTTGTGTAACCTCCTATCGACATCTTCCAATGATATTGCCTTGATTACATCCATGACGAAATCAATTAATCCTTCTGAGCTCACACTCATTCACCAGTCGAAAGTGTCCGCTCGTTCCCATCAGCATCAAATGAAGGTCTAGCGTTGCATCCAAAACTCGAAGTCATATTACATTCCAAGATTTGTGGAAGCACTTGGCTATCCTACCACGAAATCCATACTATATGCTAACATTCTCACTGTCAGTTAACTATCTTCCGAAGTAAACTACTCACCTCTAGTAATTCAACCTCTGCGAGGCACCTCCCATCATGTCCTTCCTCATCCTTCGCTGCCCAAATACTTCCTCAAATCATAATCCATCTCCGTAGCACCCGAACTAAGAAATTGCTACCAACTATAAGCCTCCTTGAATATCATCTTTCTCAGGCCATCAACATTAGAAACACCGATTCGACTCTGAAATCGCTACACACCTCCATCTTTGACAACCGCTTCTTAGGAACCATTTCACAACACCTTTCCCCGAAGGCAAATCAATGTATACCATAACACCGATGAGCCTTAATGCGTTCAAACAAGGATGCCGATACCATATCAAAAATGAGAATTTCCACCAAATTCAAAAATTCCGTTCTCGCTACTCCCTCGACCAAAGACTGAACATCCATAGTCCAATTGCCTCTCCTCTGCTAGGATAAAATGCTGAATCTCTAAACCATGTACCGAATACTCCTCCTCTCAAGTCATTCATTGTCGCAACACATAGTTAAGCATCCTACAATTTACACCAGCACTGTGCGATAACAGCACAGGAACATCACACTACGCCGTGTAATGCCTCAAATCCATAGGCAACGCTAACACTGGGCTAAAATGACAGAACACCCCTCCATAAGGTGACGATAATAGTTCGGCCAAATGCACAGAAAAAAACATCCTTCACAACATCTGCAGCACCACTACCACTCCTCTATGCATAATTGATGCAAGAGCTCAACATCGTATAAGAATGGGTAAGAAGGAAATGAAGGAAGTTATCCTAACAACCTTGTAGCCTCTCGAAGATAAGCAAAGACATCTCCGTACCAATCCACAAGACTCTACTAGACTTGCTCATGACTCGCGAGACCTAAGTGAACCTAGAGCTTTGATACCAAACTATCACGACCCAAAACCCACTATAGGTGTAAGGCCCCGTTAAAATTTCCTAATGATTTAAGATTTTAAAGTGTGCCAACAGTATTTGGGAATAACGTGTTCGACTATTCAAGGAGACCGATGGGATAGAACCACATTAGTTTGAAATGAAAAATATATGTTTAATGTATGTTTGAACATACTAAGGAGTTTTGTGAATGGCAAGAATTCGTGTGGAATAAGTTGGATACATTAAGTGGAAATGATGTCTCATTTCTCATAAGATCCTACTTCAAACGTATGCTGCTACCAAAATATAATGACTTATGAGGTGATCTACCTATCAAATTAAATCTCTTTGAATCTAGTTTCTAACGCTTCAAACCGTTCATCCTTTGGACATTCCTACAAGAAGTTATGTTCAAATAACCAAAGGCTGGTTTGTAGCTTGCTACAGAGCTCGCGAGGCCATGTATGTAGCATGCTAGATCATGCTATATCTCTCGTGAGGCCAGGTTTGTAGCTCGCTATAGAGCTCGCGAGGCCAGGTATGTAGTCCGCTCCAAAATTTCAGAGTATCCATTTTTCTATCTTTATAACCCGAACCAACTTCGATAAATAATACTTGAAGCTCATTTTGGAGCAAAACTCTGATATTTTTAGAGAGAAGTGAGAGTGTTCTAGAGAGAGGAAAAAGCTCAAGTGCTTTGTTTATCAAGATCTTCTCCAAGCCTTGAAAGTAAACAAGAAATCCCTCAAGTTCTTCATTTAAGAGGTAAGGTTCCATACCTTAGTTTTCAATTTCAGATTTGGGTAGAAGATGATTGATTGAGAGTGTCACACCCCGAACCTACGGGGCGAGACCGGCACCCGGTGACTCATCTAACCTTGCGTACCAACTTGCGACTAAGGGACTCTGAATATATAATGTCATACTTTGTCCATGGGGCCACATTGCAAGACAAATTGTGAAGCAAAATATAAAAATGAACGAAAACTAACTCTGACTAAATATCAATATAACGCTGGGCCGACAAGGCCGTCATAACTACTACAACTGACAAACCAACAAAATATACATACAAGGCCTACAAGCCCAACATACTGCACTAAGTGACAGGATATGTCTACAAGCCTCTACTGATGGATCTAATGTGATCGGAACAGGGCCCTGACCTTCCCAAAACATATATACATATATACATAAGATGTACACAAAACTCTAGACCCGGCAACTCCGAAGGAGGTGGAGCTTACTGATCAGGATGAACTCGGGCAACACCTACTGAAGAGGTCTACCCGTCTGTCTGTCTGAACCTGCATGCATAAAATGCACCGCCCCTAGAAAAGGGACGTCAGTACGAAATAATGTACTGAGTATGTAAGGCAATAAAATAATTAAAAGCTAAGACTGAACTGATAATATGAAAACTGAAGGTAACTGAGAGTCAAAGATCATCTGGAGATATACTTACCTACTGATACTGACTCAACTCTATCAATATAGTAAGTAAAATAAATGCCCGGCCCTATAAGGCTCAGAACTTGTAACTGCTCCACCGTAGTAGGCTCGCTCATAGGAGCTCGGCCATACTAGTCTCTGTATCTCGGCCATTCTGGGCTCGGCCACAGTAGGCTCGGTATATAATTTACCATCTGATCAGAGGTTGCCCAATAGAGGCATGCCCGCCGATTATAGCTCGGTGGTGGTGAAAATACTATAATACTGAATATATATAGACTCTCTGCTCTCTTGGCTGAAAAAAGACAATACTTAACTGAATAGAAAGTCCCATTAAGAGAGAATATTGTAACTTATGAGACAAGGATAATATGAACAAATTCAGGACTACGAATATCTCTTTATGTCTCGTTATCAAACACATGTAGGTACGAGATCATGCCAAAATGAAGGAAAGGTTTAGCCTTAACATACCTTATTACAATCTTTCCAATAAACACGTTGAACTCATCTCTTCTCACCTAAATCTACAACAACGATAATAATACTATCATTAATTTACGAAAGGTACAACTATCGCACAACGAACGACAAGCTTATTTTGTATTGACACGGGCAACATCTCCCCTATAATCCTTACTTCCTCCAAATTCATGATAGCACCAAAAACACCAGAACACAACAATAAAAACATATATACATTATTTTCCAGCCTTATATACACTATCAAATACTACAAAACAGCCCAACACACCCCAATCTTTTCATACACAAAACGACCACCGTAGCAGTGTCAAACAAACCGGAAATGTTACGACGAATGACCAGCCCACCACCCTACATTTATATGGTGTTTCTCAACCCCCCCTCCTCCTCCAAAACTCCACAAAATAGTAGTAAAACAATCAGCCTAACAGCAACAATAACAGTCCAAAAATAGTTCGCTACAAGTGAATAACTCGAACTCACGATTTTTGATCACCGTCCCGTGAGTTCATACAAGTATAGAATGACTTACCATGAATTTACAGCAGATAAAATGGATGAAAGAGAGCAGTAAACTCACATTATTTGTTGGATAACGCAACTCCTAATTTGGTTCTTCAAAATCTAGGTTTTACCTCCAATTAGAACTTGAAAGGGAGAGAAAATCAATTAGGGTTTGTGGGAAATGCTTGGGAGGATTTTTGCAGAGCTTATGTCTAGTTATTATGCCATATTTTCGGTCTAATATATGAAGAAAATATGACTTTAAAAGGCCTCATTGGACGACCAGAAATGGCCCATTTTTGGGCTCTCATTTAAGCAAGTAGGTGACACACCTATTTGTCACCTAGCAGCCTATGCTTTCTCTCCAAAACGCCCATATCTCTCTACTCCGATGTCGTATTGACAAAATGTTTAATGCGTTAGAAATTAGACTCATATATCTTCAATTTTATTGGAGGAACACCCCGTAACGCTAAGTATATTGGGAGAAAATCGCAGTTATATTTGACCAACATTTTCAGTAAAACTTATGAACGTAACTTGTGATGACTTTCATCGACTTTTGTTCCACAACTCTCTTGACTTCAAAACATAACACACGACTGTCATACGACTAATATATATCATCGTATAATCTCCTTATCATGTTAAGTACCCTAGTCTCACCCCAAATGTACATGTTATAACATTCCCAACTTGTCGACTTTCGACAAAACATTGTTTTCTTCAATTCGTTTAGCTTCTGAACCTTCCATCCCTCTTTGTACTTGTTGTTCATGATCTTAAATGTTTGTAACCTCTGAGGTAACATGATTAACTTACTTTATATACTTTCAAATATTATCTCATTTTTGGTCCTACATTAGTTTGCTTACGACGCACTTTTAAGTACGAAAAAATAGGGTGTAACATCATTTCCCCCTTGGGAACATTCGTCCTCGAATGTTTACTCTTAGAGACTTTGGAAAATATTTCCAGAGTCTCCTCTGTACACTAGACTAAAACCAACCTGCACGTAGCCAGAAAACATACTATGCATTCCACACATGGCCAATGTTTATAAATAGCAACACTTTGCCTCACCGACCGTAAATCATTAATACTGAAAGTCAAAAATAAAAGCTTACCAAATGACCTGCTAGCCTGAATAGAGTTGTGTTGTAGCATCCTATCGCGAGCCATATATTCAGTTTGAAATAGGTGGGGGTATTTAGACTTCATTTCTTCCTCCGATTCCCACATCATCTCTTCTACATTCTTGCTCCTCCATAAAATCTTCACGGAGGCTACCTCCTTATTTCGTAGCTTGCGGATTTGTCGATCTAGGATGGCAAATGGAATTTCCTCGTATGACAAGTCCTCTGTAATCTGCACATCATCCATGGGCACCACTCGGGTAGGATTGCCAATGCACTTCCGTAGCATAGATATGTGAAAAACCAGATGGACAAACTCC
Source organism: Nicotiana tabacum (assembly GCF_000715075.1). Taxonomy (NCBI): domain Eukaryota; kingdom Viridiplantae; phylum Streptophyta; class Magnoliopsida; order Solanales; family Solanaceae; genus Nicotiana; species Nicotiana tabacum. The sequence continues at coordinate 28,236,876 of NC_134081.1, read as the reverse complement.
AATTCTGAGGACAACTCTAACTCATAAGCTACTTGGCCCACTCTCTCAATAAACCTATAAGGCCCAATATACCGTGGGCTAAGCTTGCCTTTCTTTCCAAACCTCATCATGCCCTTCATAGGTGATACCTTTAATAATACCCAGTCATTAACCCTAAACTCTATGTCTCATCGCCGCACGTCAGAATATGACTTCTAACGACTCTGAGCTGTCAACAATCGCTTTTGAATAAGCTTCACTTTCTCTATGGCCTGCTGAACTAGGTCTGGCCTATGTAACCCAGATTCTCTAACATCAAACCACCCTATAGGAGATCTGCACTTACGCCCATACAAAGCCTCGTACGGAGCCATCTCGATACTGGAGTGGTAACTATTATTATATGCAAACTCGATAAGAGGTAGATGTTCATCCCAAATTCTTTTAAAATCCAACACAGATGCTCGTAACATATCCTCGAGCGTCTGAATTGTGCGCTCGGCTTGTCCATCAGTGTGTGGATGAAAAGTTGTGCTGAGATTCACCTGAGTCCCTAGACCCCTCTGAAATGACCTCCAAAAATGTGCTGTAAACTGAGCCCCATGGTCAAATATAATAGAAACTGTTACTCCGTGTAGCCGCACTATCTCCTTAATATATAACTTTGCATAATCTTCTGTTGTATATGTAGATCTGACCGGTAGGAAATGAGCTGATTTCGTGAGCCTATCGACTATCATCCATATGGAATTGAACATGAACATACGATAAAGTCCATGTTTATCGCCTCCCATTTCCATGTCGGGATCTCTATAATCTGCATTAGCCCCTTGGGCTTCTGGTGCTCTACCTTAACTTTCTGGCAACTAGGACATTGGGCGACAAACTCAGCAATGTTCTTCTTCATATCATTCCACCAGTACACATCCTTAATGTCATGATACATATTCATCGACCCAGGATGGATGGAGTACCACGAATAATGTTCCTCTGACATAATCTTGTCTCGTAGCCCTACTCTATCTGGAACACACAGAATACCCTTGTATTTGAGAACCCTATCTCCCTTGAGCTCTAACAATGGCTTCTTCTGCTGCGGAACTCGCTCTCTCAACTCGACCAACTCTGGATCCTCGTACTGCCTTTCCTTGACTTCAACTATGAGAGATGATTTTGCAGTGTTTTGGAGAATAACTCCACCATCATCAGAATCTACTAACCAAACCCCCAAACAAGCCAATTGATGAATCTCTCTAGTTAATTATCTTTTCTCGGCCTCTACATGTGCTAAGCTACCCATAGATCGGTGATGAGTGGTGATTTTACCACTCATTCTAGTCTCTTTTCTTTAGTTTTTGCGTCCTTTAATTATAATATGAGGTTGTTTATGGTGTGTATTGCTAGATTTGTTGGTAAATGATGCCACGAAGAGACTTGAATTCAAGTGAAGTGGAATTGAGCAAAAAAGAGTACAAAAGTGCAAATTCCTTCAGTGATTCCGCATCTGCGGAACACTGTCCGCATATGCGACCTCGCATCTATGAGCTGGAAGGCCACATCTGCGGAGTTAAGCTTCACTGGGACCGCATCTGCGGCAAAACTCCACACCTGCGGAGTCGCTGGTGCGACTATTTTGTTCGCATCTGTGGAGAAAGGGAATTCTACATGGGCTCGCACCTGCAATGGCTTATCCGCATCTGTGGAGTCGCACTTGTGCCACAATGTCCGCATCTACGGAGTAGGAAAAATTCCCCAAGTTCATGCATCTGCGATTGAAAGCCCGCATTTGCGGAGTCGCACCTGCGAGGATCTTTCCGCTGGTTCGGTCAACGGGTTTCTGACATGGGCTGTATTGACATTTCACATTTTCTCAACTCCAAACCCAAAAATACACGATCTAATCTTATCTTGGAATATCTTTGGCTTATTTTCAGTCCATATACTAGAGAGAACAAGATTTGGAAGCTAGGATTCTTGCACACATATTTGGGTCTTGAAGATTTGAAGTTTTTGGTTGAGAATTTCTTACTCCTTTATGCTCATTTCTTCATTTCCTTGCTTTGTATTGTATATCTAAGTGTGTAAAATTTATTTCCAACACTTGAATCATGTTTATGGAAATATTCATATTTAAAGTGTGGATTAAATACCTTGTTGTGCTTATGTATTGAACAATTTTTATTTATTATGAAGCGAGCTGTTGTTTCTTTAATTATTCTTGTTCTTAAATGTTTCCAAAGGAATTAGCTAACCCTAGGACTCGCCCATTCACTTCGGATTAATTTTGGAAAAAATAATTCGGGGTTGGGAAAGATTAATTAACAAGAACTTGAGGCGTTAACCCTCACTTTATAGATTCTACCTAGGGATAGGAATGAACTACTTGTAGCCATATTCGGGTGTGCTTAATCTCTTAATTGTTTTAGGGATAATTCAATTAGGAAGTCTTGTTAGTCTTCAAGAGAAGCTAATATAGATTTATTATCCGAGGCTAATAAATAATAAACTTGTTCATATTTATAAAATTGTGAAATATATTGGATCGTTACTTGAGAGTAAATCCCGATGCACCCATGCTTGTAGCCATTGATCATTTTACTTGCTTTCTAGGTTAGTTTACGTTTTCGCATTTAGCTCTAATATTTTCTCAACAACCATTCTAAGTGTTTGGCATTGCATAATAAGTGATAATTCTCTTACATTCCTAATCGCCTACATATTTTTTCTCTGTGGGATTCGACCCCGACTCATAGTTGGGTAAATTATATTGCATGCGATTGTGTCCATTTACTTTTTAGTAGTGGATTTGGACGTCATCAATCGGCGACTTAAGGCATCTGCTACAACATTAGCTTTCCCTGGATGGTATAGAACGTTAACATCGTAATCGTTAAATAACTTAAGCCATCGCCTCTGTTGCAAATTCAACTCTTTCTGCTTGAAGATATATTGTAGGCTTTTATGATCTGTAAATACATCAAACATGAACACCATATAAATAATACCGCCATATCTTAAGTGCATGGACAACCGCAGCTAACTCGAGGTCGCGGGTCGGATAATTCCTCTTGTGCTTCCTCAACTACCTTGAAGCATACGCAATTACCTTCCCATGTTGCATCGGGACACATCCTAACCTGACACCTGAGGCATCACAATACACGGCATAACCCTCTGGACCCTCTGGAAGTGTTAGAACTGGCACTGAGGTCAACCTGTTCTTAAGCTCTTTGAAACTTCGCTTGCAAGCCTCCGTCCATTAAAACTTAGTTGCATTCTGCGTCAAGTTCATCAATGGTGTCGAAAGGGAAGGAAAACTCTCTACGAACCTCCGGTAGTATCCTGCTAAGCCTAGAAAGCTACGAACCATTGTCGGAGTGGTAGGTCTAGGCCAAGATTTCACGGCCTCAATCTTCTGAGTGTCTACCTTTATACCTTCATCTAATATAATATGCCCCAAGAATGCTACAGACTTCAACCAGAACTCATATTTAGCAAACGTAACATACAACTTACGATCACGGAGGGTTTGGAGTACCTCTCGTAGGTGGTCCACATGCTCATCCTCTGAACGGGAACAAACAAGAATATCATCAATAAATACTATCATGAACAAATATAAAAATGGCCGGAATAGGCTATTCATCAAGTCCATAAATACGGCGGGTGAATTCGTCAACCCAAAGGACATGACAAGGAACTCGAAGTGGCCATATCGGGTCCTTAAGGCTGTCTTCGGAAAATCATTTTCCCGAACTCTGACCTGGTGGTACCACAACCTCAAATCTATCTTTTAAAAGCATCTAGCCCCCTGCAACTAATCAATCAAGTCATCGATCCTTAGAAGTGGTTACTTATTCTTCATAGTTACCTTGTTCAGCTGCCTATAATCGATACACATCCTCAGAGAGCCGTCTTTCTTCCGCACGAACAGTACCGGTGCACCCCAAGGTGAGGTACTAGGCCTGATGAAGCCTTTCTCCAGCAAATCGTTTAACTACTCCTTCAACTCCTTCAATTCGGCAGGTGCCATTCTATACGGAGGGACGAATATTGATTGAGTTCCTGGAAGCAAATCGATGCTGAAATCAATCTCTCGCTCTGGAGGAATACCTAGAAGCTCATCTAGAAACACATATGCATACTCTTTGACTACGGGAATAGACTGAAGTGTAGGTATCTCAGCATCTGCATCTCTAACTCGCACAATATGATAAATGCACCCTTTTGCGATCATTTTCCTCGCCTTCAGATAGGAAATAAACCTACCTCTGTGTGTCGGTGTATTACCTACCCATTCAAGGACTGGCTCACCCAGAAAATGAAATATGGGTGCCTTTGCTCGGCAATCAACTGTGGTATAGCAAGCAGGCGACCAGTCCATGCACACGATAGCATCAAAATCCATCATCTCTAGCTCAACTAGGTCAGCTGAGGTCTGACGACTACTAATTGTCACTGTACAACCTCGGTAAACCCGTCTAGCAATAATCGATTCTCCGACCAGTGTAGGTACCGCAAAATGATCACTTAGTATTTCAGGAACTATACCAAACTTACCGTGACAAATGGGGTAATATACGATGATGTAGATCCTGGGTCTATCAAGGCATAAGCATCATGAATTACCACCTGAACTGGAACCTCTACCTCTTCCTCGACCCCTACCAGCCGAAGACTGAGACTCGCACCCGGAAGGATGCACGGACATAGATGATCTTGTTGCTGAACTCACTGGTTGTGCCATTCCCCCAGAATCTCTATTTGGGCAATCTCGCATCATATGCCCCGGACGCCCATATGTATAACAAGCATCAGAACCTGCTCGGCATTGGCCCAAGTGTCCTCTACCACATATGTCACACCACGGAGGAAATGACCATGTCTGCGCAGAACCTTGCTGTCGCTGCAAACCCGACACCCGTGAGTTCTCACCTGGTCCTGACTGAGTATAGCGGTCATACCTGTAACCTTATAACTGAGGTGGCGGAGGCCTAGGTGGCTGTCAGAAGTACTGGGGCCTATAACTACCCTGAGATTGCTCCTGAGACCAGGGAAATCTCATACTCTTACGTTGCCCTTGCTCAGACCTCTCTGTACCCTACTGCCGACACCTACCCCTTTCTATATTCTGGGCAAATGCCTTAATCCTGGAGATATCTATACTATCCTGCAATGCAGCGGTGGCACATGCCTCGGTTAACTCTGGTGCCAACCCTGCTATAAACCTGTGAATCCTGTCCCGCATAGTAGCAACTATGGATGGTGCATATCTGGCCATTGAGTCAAAACAGAGACTATACTCTCGAACAATCATATTGCCCTGCTTGAGGGTTATAAACTGATCGACTTGAGCCTGTCAGATCTCCCGCGGTAAGTACTGATCAAGGAAGGCATCTGAAAAATTCTCCCAAATAGCTGGAGGTTCATCACGTCCCCTGGACCTCTCCCATCTCTCGTACCAAAGGATGACTATATCTCGGAGTCAAAAAGCAAGCTAGCTCAACTGCCTCTTTCTCCGTGGCATGCATAACCCGAAAGGTCCTGTGAAGCTGATCTATGAAATCCTGCGGGTCCTCCATCTGATCTGTCCCTGTGAACCTTGGGGAACTCAAAGCAATAAACTCTCGGACCCTTAAACTCCCAGACCCCTCAAAAGATCCTGCACTAGTTGATACCCTATCCTGTTGTTGGGTAGCTACCAACTGTGTCAACAAATGCACCAAACTTCTCAAGTCCTGATCTGATGGAAGTGGAGGGGAAACTGGATGTGCGATATCCCTAGGAATCTCCTTAGGTGGTGGAGGAGCCGGTAATGGCTTATTAGGGGTCTCGCCTTGGGCCTCAGACTAGGCCCCATCTACTGGGGGTACCCTACTGGTCCCCTCACCTGCTGTTGTATCTCTTCTCTGGCTAGCCGTAGTCTTCCTAGTCACCGTCATCTAGGCATGCAAACAGCAACACTTAAGTTTAACTCAAATTTCCTATAACTCAGTTCTATAACACGATTTAGATTTTAAAGAAGGGTAACCAACTCCTAAATGCCCTGAAGTTCCCTGCTTATATAATGTGGTGCACAACACATCTATAAATAAGACCCTACTAGACATGTCTTGTAGACTCCCTATGACAGAACTTCTCTGATACCAAGTTTGTCACACCCCGAACATGAGGGGCGTGACAGGCACCTGGTGCCTCACCTAACCTTGCGTACCAACTTGCGACTAAGGGACTCTAAACATATAATGTCATACTTTGGCCATGGGGCCACATTTGAAGACAATTTGCGAAGCAAAATATAAAAATGAACGGAAACTAACGCTGACTAAACATCAATATAACGCTGGGCTGACAAGGCCGTCATAACTACTATAGCTGACAAACCAACAAAATATACATACAAGGTCTATAAGCCTAACATACTGCACTAACTGATAGGATATGTCTACAAGCCTCTACCCATAACATATATACAGATCTACATAAAATGTACACAAAACTCTAAACCCGACAACTCCGAAGGACGTGGAGCTTACCGATCAGGATGAACTCGGGCAACACCTACTGAGGAAGCCTACTCGTCTGTCTGTCTGAACATGCATGAATGAAATGTGGCTCCCCAAGAAAAAGGAACGTCAGTATGAAATAATGTACCGAGTATGTAAGGCAATAAAATAACTGAAAGAAAAAACTGAACTGATAATATGATAACTGAAAGTAACTGGGAGTCAAAGTTGATCTGGAGATATACTTACTTGCTGATACTGACTCAACTCTCTCAATATAGTAAGTAAAATAAATGTTCGGCCCTATAAGGCTCGGAACGTGTAACTGCTCCGCCGTAGTAGGCTCGCTCATAGGCGCTCGGCCATACTACGCTCTATATCTCGGCCATTCTGGGCTCGACCACAGTAGGCTCAGTATATAACTTACCATCTGATCAGAGGTTGCCCAATAGGGTCCTGCCCACCGATTATAGCTCGGTGGTGGTGAAAATACTGTAATATTGTGTGTGTGTGTGTATATATATATATATATATATATATATATATATATATATATATATATAGACTCTCTGCTCTCTTGGCTAAAAGAAGACAATACTTAACTGAATAGAAAGTCTCAAAAAAATCGGCCAGGTCATTACAAGGATAATGTGAATAAATTCAGGAATGCGAACATCTCTTTATGTCTCGTTATCAAACACATGTAGGTACGAGATCATGCCAAAATGAAGGAAAGGTTTAGCCTTAACATACCTTATGACAATCTTTCCAAAAACCAAGTTGAACTCACCTCTTCGCACCTTAATCTATAACAACAATAATAATACTATCATTAAGTTACGAAAGGTACAACTATCGCACAACGAACGACAAGCTTATTTTGTATTAAATCGGGCAACATCTCCCCTATAATCCTTACTTCCTCCAAATTCAAGATAACACCAAAAACAAAAGAACACAACAATAACAACATATATACATTATTTTCCTGCCTTATATACACCATAAAATACTACAAAACAGCCCAACACACCCGAATCTCTTCACACACAAAACGGCCACCGTAGTAGTGTCAAACGACCTGGAAATGTTATGACGAACGACTAGCCCACCACCCTAAATTTATATGGTGTTTATCCACCCACATTCCTCCTCCAAAACTCCACAAAACAATAGTAAAACACGCAGCCCAATAGCAACACAAAATAGTACACAAAACAGTTCGCTTCCGATCACCGTCCCGTGAGTTCTTACAAGTATAGAACGAATTACCATGAATTTTCAGCAGAAATAATGGATGAAAGATAGCATTAAACTCACCTTATTTTTTGTATAACTCAACTCCTATCTTGGTTCTTCAAAATCCAGGTTTTACCTTTAATTAGAACTTGAAAGGGAGAGAAAATGAATTAGGGTTGGTGGAAAATATTTGGGAGGATTTTTGCAGAGCTTATGTATGGTTATTATGCCCTAATTTCAGTATACTATATGAAGAAAACAGGACTTTAAAAGTCCTCTTTGGACGATCCGAAATGGCCCATTTTTGGGCTCTCATTTAAGCAAGTAGGTGACACACCTACTTGTCACCTAGCAGCTTGTGCAGTATCGCAAAAATGCCCATATCTCTCTACTCCGATGTCGTATTGACAAACGGTTTAATGCGTTGGAAAATAGACTCATAGATATTTAATTTTATGGGTGGAACACCCAGTAACACTAAGTATATTGGGAGAAAATCGCAGTTACATTTGACCAACATTTTCAGTAAAACTTATGAACGTAACTTGTGATGACTTTCATTGACTTTTATTTCACAACTCTCTTGACTTCAAAACATAGCACACGGCTATCATACTACTAATATAAATCATAACATAGTATCCTTATCATGTTAAGCACCCTAGTCTCACCCCAAAAGTACATGTTATAACATTCCCAACTTGTCGACTTTCGACGAAATATTGTTTTCTTCAATTCCTTTAGGTTCTGAACCTTCCAACCTTCTTTGTACTTGCTATTAATGATATTCAATATTTGTAAACTCTGAGGTAACACGATCAATTTAATTTATATACTTTCACATATTATGTCATTTTTGGTCCTACATTAGTTTGCTTACGACGCACATTTACGTACGAAAATATAGTGTGTAACAGAGATTATGATTCTTGGGTGTGAGAGTGTTATTTATACATGCATGTACCAATAAGGTTTATGGAATGATTGTTGAGCTCAAATGGGTAAAGGTTAGGTTGTGAAGTGAAGGAAATCTTATGGAAGAACCTTATAACCAATTTGCACACCTAGTGTTTGATGAAATGCTTAAGTGAGGTGAACCCATGAATATCTTCCTAATTATGGTTTAATTTTGTTATGTATCAAAATAGATTAGGATTGCTTGAATTTACGGAACGTTGTAGTAATTTAAGGAAAGATCAAAGCGAGGTATGTTGGCTAAACTTTGTCTCTTGGAATTGAATTCCATAATGTTCCCGTAAGTTTCAAAGTATGGGTTGCGTATTAAAATGTTATGGCTTTGAGTCGTGTTTCAATGAAATATAGTATGCCAAATTGTGTGAGAGAATCTCAATATTCTTAAGACTCTTAATTGCTCATATGTGTACCTAAAGTATTGATTGGAAATGTCTTATTGTTGATAACCTATAAAGATGGTTGGAAGTGAAATAAGTGAATTGGGGATATAATGTGTGGCCAACGTGCCAAGAAGGAAAGTTATACTTGTGGCCAATGGTGCCCATGAAATGAGATGATGTGAGAAAGATTATGAAATGAGATTTGATTCAACTATTCAAAAATTGACTTTGAAAATAGAATTTCCTAAAAGCTTATGAACTCAAGTGATGCCCATATGTGGCTGTTTTAGCTAATGATATGATTAGTGAGTAATTTTAATTTGTTTTGCATTCTTACATATTCGTGAGTGAAAATTATGTATTGTCCTTTTTTGGGAAAAAGTAATTGAAGAAGAAATCCATTGTGTTTAAAGTTTTCATTACTAATAAACCTAAAGTTGTGATTTGCGGGATATTGTATATATTGATATTTAGGATGATGATCCATGAAAGGAAAGATATGAAAGTGTGGAATATGAAATACGTCCATTGTACCATGAAAGAATAATCATATGTATGGCCAATAGAGCCAATGAAATAATAATGTTGTAAGTGATTGAAAGTACGGATTACGTGATATAGTGTGTGAAAGGTTATGAGATGTACGTATTTATACTTTTGTTTCCAATGTGTTATAAGCCCCTACGTTCTTGCGAGTAAAGGATATGATGTTCCTAAATGTTCTAAATGCTCTTAATGTTCTATGATCACCCATGGAAAGTACAAGTAAGTGATAGTATGAACATGAAATGTGATCGTTGCCTAAATATGAATTTCGAAGTGTTGTATGTCTTCAACTATAGTTGTATGCTTCTGAAATAATATATGTAAATGAGTTTGATTGTTAAGTCTCCAAGAGTCATGAACCTAGATAATGACCTCAAGAGGTCAAGGGAGTGAATAATGAGATGGAAGGGAGATGTCCTTTGTTAAATGACGATGAACCTTAAGAAAAGGAATTGGGCCCATGTGCCATGGAAATCGACTTATTGATTTACCATGCATGCACTAATGTAATGAGTTTTGTTTCTCCATGATAAGCATGAACATGAAGTATTCCAATGATATGAGTAATTGCGACGTTAAATGTTATGAAATCCTGTGGACGGTCTATGAAACGCATATGTATATTGTGTTATGAAACCCTATGGACGGTCTATGAAACACATAGGTATATTGTATTATGAATCCTGTGGATGGTCTATGAAACTCATAGGTATATTGTGTTATGAAATCTTGTGGACGGTCTATGAAACACATAGGTATATTCTATTATGAAATCCTATGGACGGTCTATGAAACGCATAGGTATATTATATTATGAAACCCTATGGACGGTCTATGAAACACATAGGTATATTGTGTTATGAATCTTGTGGACGGTCTATGAAACACATAGGTATATTGTGTTATGAAACCATATGGACGGTCTATGAAATGCATCGGTATATTGTGTTATGAAATCCTATGGACGGTCTATGAAACACATAGGTATATTGTGTTATGAAACCCTATGGACGGTCTATGAAACGCATAGGTATATTGTGTTATGAAATCCCGTGAACGGTCTATGAAATGCACAGGTGTATCGTGTAAGTAAACACCGTGAACGGTCTATGAAATGCACAGGTGTATCGTGTAAGTAAACACCGTGAATGGTCTATGAAATGCACAGGTGTATTGTGTAAGTAAACACTATGAATGGTCTATGAAACACACAAGTGTATTGTGTAAGTAAACACTGTGAAAGGTCTATGAAACGCACAAGTGTATTGTGTAAGTAAACACTGTGAATGGTCTATGAAATGCATAAGTGTATTGTATTGTATATGTGAATCCTATGAACGATCCATGAGACGCATAGGTGTATTGTCTATGGAATCCTATGAACGGTCTATGAAAGACATAAGTGTTTAATATGACATGTGAACATTAAGGATGGTCTAAGATATGTATAGGTGTAGAGGGATATAGACGGTCTAGTGCGACGCATTGTTAACGCAGACATTACGTGCCATTTTCATTGGCCTTGTTTGAACATGTTGTTTCAATTACTTTGTATTATTTATTTCATGCATAGTTCATATGGCTCAGTTAATCCTAAACGAAATTTAAAATGATGTAAGCATAACGAGACTTGAAATGTGAATCTATGGGATATTTCATAATTCTTGATGTACTTCATATGACTCTTATTTGAATTACCATGATTTCATATGTTATTCTGTTTTCCTTACATGCGAGTACTATTCCACATGTACTCACGTTCCTTTTTCCAAGGGCGCTGCATCTTTTGATGGATGTAGGTATACTTCTATAGCATGATATGGATCTTTGGTAGGGATCTTTTGCGCAGCAGATTATGGTGAGCCCGTTACGATTCCAGTGGGCATTCAAGTCTAGTTGGTTTTATGTACTTAGGTATCTATTTTCATAGAAGCTCCATGTACATTGTGGGTCATGTACATAAGTTTTTAGTTTCATAACGTATTTATGTTGACCAATATTTATGAAGTTATGTACCCATCACGAGAAAAAAATATTTATAGGCCATTGAGCCAAATGTATTCAATATGAAAGTCAACATCTATTATATTTTGATAAATCATGCACGAGTTATGATGAGAGGTTGATGTAACGTAGGCTTGCTCGACTGGGTTCACTCGGTTGAGCGCCGGTCGCGCTCCTCGATTTTGGGGTGTGACAATAGGTCGTGATGGCATCCAACGACGATGTTAGGCAAGCCAACGATGAAAAATCTAAGTAACTATTCATTTTATTACTTTAGAAATCATAAGTTCTATTAAATAAAGAATCTAACGTATTTAAAATCATAGATACATGCAATTTTAGTAAGATATTAAATAAAAGGTGAAAGTATTAATGCAAAACTATTAACATCTACTAGAATATCCCAAATTCCTGTATAACAAGTACATGAGAATCTACTAGGAAGTAAGGTAGTAATACAACATTTCTCTCAAATGTAAAATAGACAGGATAACATAAATGAACATGATGGAGACTCTGTGTGCTGCAGATTGTATCATGGGATACAGCTCACCTTAAAGTTCCCTTAATAGTTGCACCCCTGCGCCCAAATGAACATCAGAGATATACCTACACGATAAGTGCATGGGTACGTAAATGAATGCGTACCCAGTAAGTATCTAGCCTAACCCCGAAGAAGTAGAGTCGAGGGGTCAAAATTGACCCTTACTAGTGGTTCAATAAATAAAATATAGTAATGTAGTCTCAGGCAAAATGCATATTAAAGCAATTACAGTCTGTGACTGAACAATGAACACAAAGTCCTCAAATACCGGATACCTCCTCAAATGGAATACGTAAGTCTAGTCTCTGGCAAAATGCATATTAAAGCAATTACACAGGCAAGAATAACTCTAATATTATAATTAAAGCATGGCGTGAGTCTAAGTATACAAGAACCTAATCATGAATTCTAGCATACGCACGGACACTCGTCACCTCATACGGGCGTTGCCCCCACAACATGTAGCACATAGCAAATATAATACCTACGGGGTAAATTTCTCCTCACAAGGTTAGACAGGAGACTTACCTCGCTCCAAAGTCCCATAACCGACTCCAACGCCTCTCTGACACCTCAAGTCGATGCCCATTGATCCGAAACTAGTCAAACAACTTGCAAACAAATAAAAATACACTCCAATACTCAAAACTAATCAATTTATAAAAATTTCTATCTTCGCTCCAAAAGTCAACAAAGTCAACCCCGGGCCCACGTGCCCGAATTTTAAATTTGTTCAAAGATATACATTACCCATAGCACCACGAACTCAAATATATAATTTTGTCCTTATTCCATGGTCAAAATCCCAAAATACCATTAATATATTTTCATTAAAAAATTCCACAATTTCTATCAAATTCCATGTTAAAATCTATATATAATCCATATATTTAACTCGAAACAAGTAGGAGTAACTTACCTTTTATGATATATGGCAATAATGGCCTTGAAGAATCACCCCAAATCGCCCCACAACTGCTCCAAAAACTTAAAAGTGAAGAAATGAGCTTAAAATCCTGAAATTCGATGTTTAATACACCTGTCAAGCCTCATTCTTCACAATCGTAATCATTATCCATGCGATTGCGGTTAACAAAAGTTCCAGCATCATTTCATTCATCGCGACCACGACCAAAATCTCGCGATCGCGATGTACAATTTGTGCTTTCTTCTTCACAGATACCCTTTGCTATAATTGTCATAACATTTTATAAAACATTCCAAAGGATAAGTAAATTGATTTTCAGAAAACTAGATTCAAAGGGCTACAACTTCCATTTTTTGGATCATCCCCAAATTATTTATAGATTGCACGATATAAGCTCCCGAAGTCAGACTACTGACAGTAGAAATTCTTTCAACTCGATGGCGACCTTCCCTCCATGATCGCGATTAAAAAGGCCTGGGAGTCATTCTGTTTTTCAACATCGCGACCCAGAACTCTGTGATTGTGAAGAGAACCCCTGGCATCAGATAACAACAATTCAAAATGGCCTAAAAGTGGTCCATAATCACCCCAAAACGCACCCGAGGTCCGAGGAATCCCGTCCAATCATTCTAACAAGTTTATATACCCCATGTAAAAATTTTCAAAGGCTCTAAACATAAATTACAACATCAAAACCAAGAATTAATGAACAAACTCAATTTCTTAAACTCCCTTAACTTTTAAACCTTCATCGTTCATCAAACACATTCGAATCACACTTAAATTTTTCGCAATGATGCCAAATTTTGCTTACAGGTCACAAATCACAATACAAACCTATTCCAAGGTTCAGAATCACAAACAGACATCAATAACACCAAAGTCCACTTGAACTCGAACTTAGGAAATTCTGAAACCTTCAAAATGCCAGCTTTCCACAATAAGCCTCTGACATCCTCCCGGACCATCCGATACTTAAACCAACCATACGCCCAAGTCCAAAATCATCATACAAACCTATTGAAACCTTCAAATTTTCTTAGGTCGTTAACTCAAAAGTCAAATCTTGGTCAACTCTTTCAACTTAAAGCTTTCGCATTGAGAATTTTCCTTTCAAATCAATTTCGAACATCTCGAAAATTGAATATTACCACACGTACAAGTTATAATAAATGAAGTGAAACTAATCAAGGCCTGAACCACCAAACGACGTGCTAGAGCTCAAACAACCGATCGGGTCATTATAAAGGTAGTGGCGAGGCTATGACAAGACACCTACTAAAGTCATATGCAGATATATACATAAAGCAACATAAATGACAAGTAGAGAATTTAAAATAATAACGGGAAGGGAACATGTAAAGTTGAACTAAGATAAGGCCAGCAAGTGCAAAATCAACAACCAGCCTTCTTCCGAAATAAACAAAAATGCAACCAAATAATCACAAATGCGGAAATAGAATTAAAGCAATGAAACCAACAATGACACGACATCACCTTTCTTGCTTTTACTCTCATCCTCACCATGTAAAATCATAAATACAATGCATTTCATCACCCATCATTCTTTTACTCTCATCCTCAACATATAATAAAGATATGATAAATGAAATGGTACGGCATCATCCTTCATGCTTTACTCTCATCCTCACATGATATAATAAATGATAACAAAGCAATAAAGTGCACGACATCACCTTCCGTACTTTAATCCTCACATTCACTCATCCAATGATAATAATACGCAGATATAACTGTAACGACTTGACCGGTTGTCTTGTGTATTGCACCTCATTTCCGCTTTTAAACTTCACACATGTGTAAGTTTGGCTTTTTGACTTACGAGGTTGATTGGTTTTGTTCCGGGAAGGTTTGAGGTTGATTTGGACCCTTTTGGTTCTTGGCTTAGAAGCCTAATTTTGAAATGTTGACCAAACTTTGACTTTTGTAAAAACAACCCTTGAACGGTACTTTGATGTCCCCGATATGTTCGTATAGTGAATTTTGACTTTGGCGTATTCTCGGAATCGAATTCGGAGGTCCATATGTTGATTTATGTTGTTTTGCCGGAAGCTTGAAATTTGAGGTTTAGATGATTTCTCAAGTTTGGCCGTAGGTTGACTTTTGGCTATCGGGGTTATAATTTGGTTTAGGGACTTGGAATAGTTTTGTTATACTATTTAGAACTTGTGTGCAAAAATTGGTATCATTTGGAGCAGATTTGGTAGGGTTCGGACGCTTGGCTGCAATTCTAGTGGTTCATGAACTTTTCTTTGAAATTCATGTATTTTGATGTCGGATTCATAGTTCTAGATGTTATTTTTGTATTTTGATTATGCGAGCGAGTTCGTATGATATTTTTATACTTGTGTGGATGTTTGGTTTGGAGCCCTGAGGGCTCGGGTGAGTTTCAGATATGCTATATAATGATTTTGGAATGAAACGAGACTGGCAGGGGAGGCTCGGGCATCACAAATGTGATACCTTATTTACATTTGCGATGTCTTGGCATGGGTAGGCTAGTTCGCATTTGCGACTATTTTCTAGCATTTGCGAGGAGGATAGACTTCGCATTTGCGAAGTTTGTGTTGCAATTGCGACATCTCCTCAGTGTGTCAGTAGCCACAATTGCCAGCATTTCTTCACAATTGCGACATCTGCAACTGAACAAGACGGCTAGGAGTCATGATTTTATATCATTTTATCTCATTTTAGAACCCTAGACTCGGTAGGAGGCGATTTGAAGAGGGGATTTTCATCTACAAACTTTGGGTATGTGATTCTAATCAACGTTTAACTATATTTCTATAAGGCCCCGCAAAAATTTTACCTACAACCCGGGGTTTCGTGGTGCCAAAGTAGGCTTATATGTTGACGTTTGTAGGGATTCTTCAGTCCATTATGCAGTCGCAGAACTGATCTGCGGATCGCATATCTGCCGCAGACCGAGGCAGCAATTTGGGCAAAATTTTTGGACCATTTTGTCGGCCGCATAACCCCTCGCAGATCCAGTATAAACAATATTAGAGGAAAGTTCTGCGGCACATTATGTGATCGCATAATAGGTTTGCGGACCGCATACCGGTAGCAGAGTAAGGCAAGGGTGCCCAGTTCATCCTGGAGGTAAGCTTCTACTCCATAGCCCTCAATTTTGTGATTTTAGCTGCAACTAGATAATAAGCCATGCCATTCTTGGGTCTGGGAGTTGTTTATTTTACATGCATGTACCATCAAGGGTAGTGGGAAGATTGTTGAGCGCATTTGGGTAAACCTTTGGTAATGGGAAGAAAGAATCCTCCATAGGAGGACCTTGAAACCTTAATGCACACCTAGTGTTTGATAAAATGCTCAAGTGAGCTGGAACTATGAACTCCTTCCTAATTTGTGTTCAATTGTTTTATATCTCTAAATAGATCGAAGTGGCTTGTAACACCCCAGAAAATTTTGAAGTACTTAAGCGCTATTAAGAAAGTTGATGTGCGTTAATTATATTATTTTGTATGCAAACGAGGACTATTAATATGATGTATATCAATTGCATATGATAATAAGTGTACGAGGCATATTATAAGCGATGTAGGGTCTAAGGAGAACCCTAAGTCCAAGCCAAGTTTGAAATTTCATGGTAGACTAAAATTTCAAATGGGTACGCACAAGACAAAACTTTGGACGAACATATCTACATATATATAAGGAGTTATGTGAAACTCTAACTATAAAATGAAATATCTTCGAGTCTATTTTCTAACTCTTCAAACCGTTTGTCATTTGGACACTCCTACAAGAAGTTATGACCAAATTACCAAAGGCTGGAAGAATGTGATTCTGCAATCAGATGTGCGACCGCAGAATCATTATTCGATCGCAAAAGTGATTTTGCGATCACAAAATGGTCACAAACCTGGCCAGTGCAGCCCAGTTATGGGCATCGATTTTGCGGTCCATTTTTCGACCCGCATACCCATTGTGCGGTCCATTGTGCGACCGCATACCTGATTTCGGAAGGTCCATTTTCCTATTTTCAAAACCCGATCTCATTTTGATAAATACGCTTTGGGGCTTATTTTGGGGCAATTATCTAATGATTTTAGAGAGAAGTGAGAGTGTTATAGAGAGAGTAAGAAGCTCAAGTGATTTATTCATTAAAATCTTGTCCAAGTTTTGAAATCTAACAAGGAAATCTTACAAGTTCTTCATCTAAGAGGTAAGGTTCCATACCCTAGTTTTCAATTTCGAATTTGGGTAGAAGATGGTTAATTAGGAATATGATTCTTGGGTATGAGAGTATTATTTATATATGCATGTACCAAATTGTTTGAGCTCAAATAAGTAATGATTGGGTTGTGGAATGAAGGAAATCTTGAAGAAGAACCTTGTAGCCAAATTTTCACACCTAGTGTTTGATAAAATGCTCAAATGAGCTGAAACCATGAATACCTTCCTAATTTGTGTTTAATTTTGTTATGTCTCAAAATAGATTAGGATTGGTAAAATTTTCGGAACGTTGTAGTAATTTAAGGAAAGCTCAAAGAGAGGTATGTTGGCTAAACTACTCTCTTAGAATTGAATTCCATGATGTTCCGGTAAGTTTCAAGTATGATTGGCTCAAATTCCTAATTCCTATGTTCC
Source organism: Nicotiana tabacum (assembly GCF_000715075.1). Taxonomy (NCBI): domain Eukaryota; kingdom Viridiplantae; phylum Streptophyta; class Magnoliopsida; order Solanales; family Solanaceae; genus Nicotiana; species Nicotiana tabacum. The sequence goes on along the minus strand of NC_134081.1, from coordinate 28,219,146 downwards.
GAGTTATTCCTTATAAACTTGACTATTCCGAATGAGCCTTATGTTGAAAGATATATGCTCAAAGTATGTGTTATGCATTAAAATGTTATGGCTTTGAGTCGTGTTCCAAATGAAAGTTAGTATGCAAAATTGTGTGAGAAAAATTCGATTTGCTTAGGACTTTTAATTGCTCATATGTGTACCTAAAGTCTTGATTGGAAATGCCTTGTTGTTGATAATGTATAAAGATACTCGAAAGTGAAAGAAGTGAGTAGGATATATCAAGTGTGGCCAACGTGTCAATAACAAAAATTATACTTGTGGCCAATGGTGAAAATGAAATGAAATGATGTGAGAAAGGTTATGAAATGAGACTTGATTCAACTATTCCGAATTGACTTCGAAAAATAGATTTGCCTAAAATCTTATATACTCAAATCATGCCCAAATGTGGTTGTTTTAACTAATGCTATGCTTTGTGAGTATTTTCAATGTGTTTTGCGTTCTTACATATCCGTGAGTGGAAATTGTGTATTACCCTTTTTGGGGAAAAGGATTTCAAGAATAAATGGTGTGTTACTTGTTTATGATTTTAACTTGCGCAGCGATTGCCAATCATTTTACTCCATTCTTGGAAAGAAATATATTGTGCATAAATTCTTCATTTCTCATGAACTTAAAGTTGTGATTTTCAGAATATTACATATGTTGATATTTGTGATGATGATACATGAGAGGGAAGAAATGAAAGTGTGGAATATCAAATACGGCCACCGTGCCTTGAATAAAGAATCTTGTGAATGGCCAAAAGAGAAAAGGGAATATTGTTGTTGTTTTTGGTTGAAACTACTAGTGGAGATTCATACAATGTGAAAAATAATGAGGTAACTACAAGTGTACCTATGTTACCTTTGTGTGCAAAAACAAAAATAATATTTTTGGGAGTATCGATATTCACCGAGGAATGGTAGGTTGAAATAACCTAACCCAGAAACTACACGTGCCGGTGTAGGAGTAGATTATGATCATTCCTCTTACTTGGGATGAGATTGATGTGATAAAATTATTCCCCTTAATTGGGATGAGATTGATTGAGAGAAAATAATGATGTCGATCCACACAATATTATAGTGAGATGGTCTAGCCGATCAGGTCGTGATCGGATGCCATGCCGCACACATGGTGGTGAATGTGCTGGAAATTTTAATTGAAACTGTTATTGTGGTTGATGTCTCTAATGAGATGGCCTAGCCGATCGGGTCTTGATCGGACTCCATGCTAAACGTACGGTGGTATTGCTATTGAGAGTGATTGTGGTTGATGTGTCTAATGAGATGGCCTAGCCGATCGGGTCGTGATCGGACTACGCGCTAAAAGTACGGTGGTATTGGTATTGTGAACAGTGGTATATCGGTACTAAAGATCTCCCAACCAAAAATAATATTATCATCATATTTTGATTAGCACTTCATAGTGTTATCTGAATATTTTGGAAATTATTATGTTTTAACTTGGCATTCGAATATCATTGATTGTTGATTGTTGTTTGACTTCATGTTTCCTTCTCCGTTTACTGTTACTCGTTCTATTGAGAGGGTGTTTAGTTTTACATACTAGTACTATTCCATATGTACTAACATCCCTTTTGCCGGGGGCGCTGTATCTTTAATGGATGCAGGTGGTTCCATAGCAGGTGGTATCGATCCCGGTTAGCAGTCGCTCTCTATTAAGCAAGTTTTGATGAGCCCTACTCTATTTCGGGCCTTATGTCATTCGAGTTGTACATTGTGTTTTGAGGCATAGCCGGGCCTTATTGCCGGCACTTTCATACTACTCTTGTGTTGTACTTAGAGGCTCGGTAGATAGATTGTGGGTGGTAGTCGAATGTTGGGAATTGAACTAGAAATGTTGGTATTTGGCAAACATATTTTCATTATATCTATAATCTTGTAATACTTTGAAAATTATGAACAAAGCTACTAATGGAAATGAAATGGGAGTTGTTAATGAAATCTTTTCAATGTTTGATTAATGGAGTTCATCTCCTCTTTATTCATGGATGAGTTTGGATAGAAGGAAATCTAACAAGCTTGCTCAACCGGGTTCACTCGGTTGATCGCCGGCCGCGCTCCCCGATTTCGGGGCGTGAAATGGCTAAGATTTCTGGAACATTGTAGTAATTTAAAAAGCTCGAGGCAATGTATGTGCCTAAACTTCTCTCTTAGAATTGAATTCCCATGATGTTCTTGTAAGTCCCGAGTTGTCAATTAAGAATTTACTTTTCTTAATAAGTTTGGTGTCGAAAAATGTATATATATGAATATGTTCATGATGTGTTCCGAAATATTCTTATCATATTATGTTATTCTTTGAGAGTGTGTTCAATGTATGAGTATGAATTAAACTATTGTGACTTCAAGTCAAGCCCAAATGAAAGTGATCATATCAAATTGTGTACAAAATCACATGTGCCTAAGACCCTAAATTGCTCAAATGTATGCTTAAAGTCTTGAATAGAAATGTTTGTTGTTGACAATTCGTGATGATGTTTGAAACTGAGATAGTGAGCATGAATTATGAAGTACGGCCAACATGCCAAGAATGATATTGCATTACGGCCAATGGTGCCATTAAAATGAAGGACATGTAAAAGAATATGAAATGAGTGGTAAATCCTTTTAATAATAAATGTCGTAGGAGTATCGTTTAGCCACCGAGGAAGGGTGGGTCGGTACAACCTAACCCCACAGCTACATGTGCCGGTGTAGGAGTGATTGAGGGGTAAATCCCCGTGTTAATCTGATGAGATTATTTCCCCTTATATGGGATGAGATTGGTGTGTTGAGTCATTTCCCCTTAAATGGGATGAGATTATCGCTAGCGAGATGTGATATGATGTCGAACCACACGACTTTGTGGTGAGACGGCTTAGTTGGTCGGACTGAGATCGGATGCCATGTCACACACATGGTGGTATTATGAGTGTATGTCTCGGCGTGAGACGGCTTAGCCGGTCGGGATGAGGTCAGACTCCGTTCTAAAACACGGTGATGTATTGGTGCTAAAGATCTCCCAACTTAAATTACTAAAACTTACCGGAAATTTACCTCTCCCCTAACATGACACCTTGATACTATTTGAGCCTCTTATTGATTTCATGCTTTTTTCTTCGTTTACTGTTACTCATTCTATTGAGAGGGTGTTTAGTTTTACATACTAGTACTATTCCATATGTACTAACATCCCTTTTGCCAATGGACTGCATCATTAATGAATGCATGTGGTTCCATAGCAGGTGATATTGACCAATGATAGCAGCACAACCTCTCCTCAGCTGACTTGGTGAGCCCCACTTCATTTCGGGGTCATGTATCTCTTATTCCATGTACATAGTGTTTTGAGGTATAGTCGGGCCTTGTTAGAGGCTTCGTAGACATAGTGTGGGTTGTATCTACTTTTGGGAAGGTTAAACTAAAAATGCTATAATCGTATCATCTGTTCCACTTTAACTATGATTGTACAATGTACTATTTTGGAGATATGTTAATCACATAACTAATGGAAATGAACTGGTGTCATTCACAAGACCTATTACTGTCTAATTAATGAAATGCATTCTTGTTTTTATTCATGGGTGAGTTGGGTAGACGAAACTGTGCAAGCTTGTTCTACCGGGGTAACTCTGTTGAGTGCCGGTGTTGCTCCCCGAGGTTGGGGCATGACAAACTTGGTATCAAAGCCAAATCTTTTAAAGAGTCCTAGGATATGTCGGAGCCGTGTCTAGTAGATTCCTTCTTATTGGTGTGTTCTCGACCATATCTATAATTAGGAGGCTACATGGGTATTTAGGAATAATACCCTTCTTAGAGGTTCTAGATCATGCGATAAAGATGATTGTAAGATTATTCCTACTTTAACTTGTGCATTGCTCTAATTTTCAGTATATGGCACCTAGGAAGAAAGCAAGAACTGGCCAAGCATCCAATGCCACCACACGAGTGGCAGTTGATCATTTACATGATGATGCGGGTGAACACCCGAGAGGTGAGAACATTCCCCCGACTACTACGTTGCCTGATTCCACTACACCTGATCATACCGCACCAGTTCCTTCACCTACTTAGGGTGCAACGATCCCTCCAACTGATATTCAATTTCCACCTCCAGCCCCAGTTTCCAGTCCCGGTGTATGTGATGGGGATCTTAGGGGAACTATAAAGATGTTGGCTCAGATAATGGCTTCCTAAGCCCAAGGATTTAATGTTGCACCCACTTCTTCTAGTCAGCCAGGGGATTCCGCTAGTTCTAGGGTGAACAGATTTCTATCGTTGGACCCTCCAGTGTTCACAGGTACTGATTATGAGGAGGACCCCCAGGATTTTATTGATGAGATGCTCAAGACCCTCTGAGTTATGCGTCCTACTGAGATGGAGGGAGTGGATTTGGCCTCCTACCGCCTAAATGGGGTTGCCTATTCTTGGTTTGAAATGTGGGAGGACTCCCGTGAGGAAGGAAGCCCTCCGGAAAAATGGAGTGATTTTGCCGATACTTTCATTGATCATTTATTGCCTGCCGAGACTAATTCAACCCGTTACACCGAGTTTGAGAGCCTGAAATAACGTAGAATGAGTGTGTGGGAGTATCATATGAGATTCGTGCACCTGTCCAAATATGCCATCTTCATGTTGCCCACTATGGAGGCTAGAGTGCGCCGGTTTATGTAGGGCCTTAGCCCCTTGGATATTAATGAGGCTGCTACAGCAGCCTTAAATTTTGATATGAACTATGGTAATATGATGGCATTTGCTCAAGCCACAGAGACCTGCAAATTTAAGAATAAAGTGGAGCGTGAGAGCAAAAGTAAGGCCTGGTCCGCGGGAAACTTTGGTGGTTCTTCTGGAGGTGGTGGTGGTGGTAGCTCAGCATTCAGGGGAGGGTCATCAGGTCCATCCCAGTCTTTTGCTCAGTCTTCAGTAAGTGCATCGCCATTGGGGCCTAGTTAGCAGCAAGGGAGCCGTTTTAGGCCCAGCCAGGGCAGCAGGGGATCCTACCAATCGGGTCGGTCTGGTGGGAGGTTTTAGCAGTAGTGGAGGCCCCCATACCCTAGGTGCGGGAAGATGCGCTTTGGGGACTGCTTCGTGGACAAGCCCATATGCTACGGGTGTGGTTTGAGTGGTCACATTTAGAGGGGTTGACGTTCGTCTCACCAGAGCATGGGTAAGGGTACAACAAAGCCATCCAGTTCTACAGCTACTACATTTGCAGCAGCTCCTCCAGCTCGAGGCACCCCATCATCTGCAGGGCGTGGTGTAGCTTGGGGTGGCGTACAGAGTTCGGGAGGACCCAACCATTTCTAGGCTATGAGAGGTTGCTAGAGTTTAGAGGCTTCTCCATATAATGTCACAGGTATATTAACTATCGAATCTCATGATGTGTATTCCCTTATTGATCCCGGTTCCACTTTGTCATATGTCACTCCTTATGTTGCTATGGAATTTGGGATAGAACTAGAACAACTTCATGAGTCGTTCTCTGTATCTACTCCGGTTGGTGAGTCTATTATGGCTGCGTGGGTTTATAGGGATTGTATTGTCATGGTACGTGGTCGGGACACCATGGTCGATCTCATTGAATTGGGGATGGTTGATTTTGATGTAATAATGGGAATGGATTGGCTTTATTCATGTTTTGCCGAACTTGACTGTCAAACCAGAACCGTTAGGTTTAAATTTCGAAATGAGTCAGTGATTGATTGGAAGGGGGATGATGTGGTGCCGAAAGGTAGGTTTATTTCTTACCTTAAGGCCACGAAGATAATTAACAAAGGGTGTATCTACCATTTGGTCCAGGTTACAGACACTAATGCTGAGGCACCTACACTTCAGTCTGTGCCGATTGTGATTGAATTTTCGGAGGTCTTTCTGGATGAGCTCCCTAGGATCCCGCCACACAGGGAGATTGATTTTAGGATTGACATGATACCAGGCATGCAACCTATATCTATTCCACCCTACATAATGGCACCAGTGGAATTAAATGAGCTAAAGGAACAATTGAAGGATTTGTTAGAGAAGGGTTTCATCTAGCCGAGTGTGTCGCCTTGGGGGACACCGGTCCTTTTTGTAAGATAGAAAGATAGGTCACTGTGAATATGTATTGACTATCTATAGCTCAACAAGGACACGATCAAGAATAAGTACCCACTTCCAAAGATAGATGATTTGTTTGACCAATTGCAGGGTGCTAAGTATTTCTCCAAGATTGATTTAAGATCAAGATATCACCAATTAAAGATCAGGGAGCAGGATATTCCGAGAACAGCTTCCAGGACCCGGTATGGGCACTTTGAATTTCTAGTAATGTATTTCGGGCTAACAAATGCCCCGACAACTTTCATGGATCTTATGAATAGAGACTTCAAGGTTTTCTTCAGTCATTCGTGTTAGTGTTTATTGATGATATCCTTGTATATTTGCAAAGTCGAGAGGACCATGCCGGTAATCTCAAGGCAGTTCTATAGACCCTATATTAGCACGAGTTGTATGCGAAATTCTCGAAATGTGAATTTTGGCTTGAATCTATCATGTTCTTGGGTCTTGTCATCTCCAGAAAAGGAATCGAGGTGGAGGCTCTGAAGATTGCAGTTGTGAAGAGTTGGCCTAGACCTACTACACCAACAGAGATTCGCAGTTTCTTAGGCCTATCAGGGTATTACAGGAAGTTTGTGGAGGGGTTCTCTACTCTTGCCTCTCCGTTGACTAAATTGACGTAGAAGGCGGTTAAGTTCTAATGGTCATATGCGTGTTAAAGAAGCTTCCAGGAGTTGAAATCAAGATTGAGTACGGTACCGGTGTTGACCCTACCATAGGGTATGGATAGGTTTATGGTATATTATGTTTCTTCAAGAATTAGACTTGGGTGTGTGTTAATGCAACATGGCAAGGTGATAGCAAATTCTTCTAGACAACTCAAGAATCATGAAAAGAACTATCCAACACATGACTTAGACCTTGCAGTGGTGGTCTTTGCGTTGAAGATTTGGCGTCATTGTTTGTATAGGGTCTATGTGGATATATTCATTGACCATAAGAGTTTTCAATATATTTTCAAACATAAGGAATTGAATCTAAGGAAGAGAAGATGGCTTGATTTACTCAAGGATTACAACATCGATATTCTATTTCATCCGGGGAAGGCTAATATTGTAGTGGATGCTCTTAGCCGGAAATCTATGGATTGTTTGGCTCACTTGGAGGCATATCAAAGGTTGTTGGCCAAGGAGGTTATCGGGTGGCTAGTTTGGGAGTTCGTCTTGCGGATTCTAGTGAAGGAGGGGTCATTGTGCAAAATAGGGATGAATCATCGCTTGTGATGAAAGTCAAGGAGAAGCAATACAACGATCTATTGTTGGTACAATTGAAGGAGGGTATTCATAAATATAAGGCCATGGCCTTTTCTCTTGGCATCGATGATGCCAAAATAAGGTACCAAGGGTGATTATGTGTTCTAAACGTGGATGGTCTACGAGAAAGAATCATGACCGACGCTCACACTTCTAGGTACTCTGTGCACCCGGGCTCATCAAAGATGTATCATGATCTTAGGGAAGTATACTGGTGGAATGATATGAAGAGGAATGTAGCGGACTTTTTGGCAAGATGTCGAAATTGTCAGCAAGTTAAGGTCGAGCACCAAAGACCCGGTGGGTTGGCACAGAACATAGAAATTCCAATGTGGAAGTTGGAGATGATCAATATGGACATTATGGTAGGATTACGTCGCATTCCTCTCAAGTTCGACTCGATTTGGGTGATTGTGGACTGACTCATGAAATCAGCCCACTTCTTACCTGTTAAGGCTACCGACACAGCGGAACTTTATGCTCAGTTGTATATCAAAAAAAATTGTCAGGTTGCATTGCACTCCAGTTTCTATTATCTTAGATCGAGAGGCACCATTCACGGCTAATTTTGAAGATGTTTCAGCAAGGTTTGGGCACTCAAGTGAATCTTACTACAGCCTTTCACTCGCAGACTGACAGGCAGGCAGAGCAGACTATTCAGACGTGTGTGGATATTTTGCGCGCTTGTGTTCTTGACTTCAAATGTAGCTGGGATGATCATTTTCCGCTCATAGAATTTTCCTACAACAACAGTTATCATGCTAGTATTCAGATGGCACCGTTCGAGGCTTTATATGGTAGAAGATGTAGATCTCCCATTGGGTGGTTCGAGATTGGGGAAGCGGAGTAGATAGGTCCAGACCTCGTGCATCAGGCTATAGAGAAGGTTAAGATTATTACAGGACAGTTGAGAACTGCCCAGAGTCGTTACAAGTCCTATTCAGATATACGTTATAGGGATTTGGAGTTCCAAGAGGATGATTGGGTATTCTTGAAGGTTCCCCCCATGAAAGCGGTAATACGGTTTGGAAAGAAGGTGAAATTGAGTCCAAGGTATGTCGGGCCGTACAAAATTATTCAGAGGATCGGTTAGGTGTCTAACAGGCTAGAACTACCTCCAGAGATATCTTTAGTGCACTCGGTATTCCACGTATCCATGTTGAAGAAGGTGGTTGGAAATCTGTCGTTTATTTTTCTAGTTGAGACTATCGAGGTTAATGAAGAATTGACTTATGAAAAAATTCCAGTTGCCATTCTTAATAAGCAAGTTTGAAAGTTGAGGAAAAATAGATTGCCTCCGTGAAAGTACTAGGGCGGAACCAACAGGTTGAAGAGGCCACCTGGGAGGCCGAGCAATAAATGAAGAAGAAATACCCTCATTTACAAAGTTGTGTTCTATGAAAATGTTAAGGGTTTACCTTCTATGAATTATGTATCATTTGTCCAGTTGATGTTAAGGGTGTTCCCTTTTAGTGATATGCTGCTCGTAGGGCCATGGTTTCCATTATTTTTATATTATGTTACGTTATTGGTTCATGTATATGTTGTTAGGGTTGGTTTATGGGATTCTTTGAAAGGTGGATAGGCCAGTTACAGGGGAAAGTCTTGCGAAAATTTTGGAAATTTGGGGAGTTAATCAAAAGTTGGAACTCTTGGTGTGTTATAGCAGCTGAGTTACATTGGTTTCTAATGGAGGATTTTTTCCCTAATTTGAGGACGAATGATCTTAAGTGGGGGAGGATTAAGGCCCCGCAAAAATCTTACCTAAAACTCGGGGTTTTGTGGTACCAAAGTAGGCTTATGTGTTGACGTTTGTAGGGATTCTTCGTGGCAAGCTTGCTCGCCGCGGTTCGGACTTTTTGGGTTGAACTGTGCGTTGGGGAGTTGAAGAAACGTTATGGAAATAGAGGCCTTTTCTGCGGTCCATTCTGCGGTCACAGAACTGATCTGCAGACTGCATATCTGCTGCCGACCGAGGTAAATATTTGGGCAAACGTTTTGGACCATTATGCGGTCGCATAATCATTTTGTGGGCCGCATAACCCCTCACAAATCCAGCACAAAACATCCCGGAGGAATGTTCTGCAGCACATTATCTAACCGCAGACCGATCCTAGAGTAAGGCAGGGGTGCTTAGTTCCGGTGGGACATTATACGGCCCATTTTGCGGACTACAGATCTGCATTAAGGAAACCGTAGATCTGCATCAGGGCTTCATTTTTTCTAATTTTCGAACCTGACCCCATTCTTATAAAATATCCTTAGGGATCTTTTTAGAAGTTTAAAACTTATATTTCTAGAGAGAGTGAGTGCTATAGATTGAGATGGGAAGTTCCTAAGCTTATCATTCATCAATTCTTGCTCAAGGTTGAAGAGTTAACAAGAAAAATTCACTAGGTCTTCATCATAGAGGGAAGGTTCTACTCCATAGCCATCAATTTCGTGATTTTAACTGAAATTAGGTAATAAGCCAAGTAATTCTTGGGTGTGGGAGTTGTTTATTTTACATGCATGTACCATCAACAGTAGTGGGAAGATTGTTGAGGTCATTTAGGTAAACATTGGGTAGTGGAATGAAAGAATCCACCATAGGTGGACATTGAAACCTTAATGCACATCTAGTGTTTGGTAAAATGTTCAAGTGAGCTAGAACTATTAACTCCTTCCTAATTTGTGTTCAATTTTTCTATATCTCTAAATAGATCGAACATTATTTTAATTTAAAAAGCTCGAGGCAAGGTATGTGTTACATCCCATATTTTCGTACGTAAAAGTATGCCATAAATAAATTGATGAAAGCTCGAAAATGAGATATTACATCCCGCATTTTCGTACGTTAAAGTTTTGTCGTAAGCTAATCGACGTAAATTCGGGAATGAGATTATTTTGAGATTATAAGAATTATGCTATTTAAAATAAATGATGAGTAAATTCGTGAATTTGAGATGATAAGCAAGTCGAAGAAAATGAATTTCGTCGAGGTTTGACATTTTGGGATAAAATACGGCCCGAGCTAAAATACCCGATATATATGAACTAGTACCATACAAGGTACCCCATGACCATGATACTAAGTTATATAATGTGTATTAAAACTAAGTAGTATTTCAAGTAAGTTGAGATAATTCTTAACTATGTGGAGAATTGGAGTAATTAATGAATTTTGGTGGAAAATTGGCTAATTAATTAAAATCCTTGGGATAAAGATTAACGTGGCAGCTTTTTCCTTAAACACCTTGTGACTCTTACATTTACTAAATAGGTGGCATGAATCCAAAATGAGTCTTGAATAAGGGATAGTTACGGTGGCAGTATTTAAATCGAGGAAATATAAGAGTTATTTCCTTTCGTTTGATTCACTTTTTGGAGGATAACATTTCAATCTCTCAAGAAAGAAATCCAACAAAGCTTAAACGTTATTTTCTTATTTCTTAAGAGAAGTTTCAGCCAAGCATAGAAACGTTACTATTCAAAATCACTTTCTAATCCAAGAAATATTAGCAACGTTAATTCCATTTCCAAATAGCAACGTTGTTGCAAAAGTTTTAAGGAAAGGTTACGGCCAAGTTTTCTTTGCATAAGCAACGTGATTGCTTCAAGATTTTCATACGACTTGTTCCGTATTTTATCGCAATTAACGTGTGTTAAAGAAATTGTCAAGAGAATAGGCTCAGGTATGTTAAGGCTAGTCCCTTCCTTCATTTTGGCATGATCTCGTAATTACACGAGTTTGATAACGAGGCATAAAGAGAAATTCATATTCCAAAATTTACGTATATTTTCCTAGTCTTGTAAGTTACAAAATTCTCCTTATTGGGACTTCATATTCAATTGAGTATTTCCTTTTTCTAGTCAAGAGAGCAGCAAGCCTATATATACAGTATTACAGTATTTTCATTACCATCGAGCTATAATCGATGGGCAGGCCCCTATTGGGAAACCTCTGATCAGATGGAAAGTTATATACCGAGCCTACTGTGGCCGAGCGCCTATGAGCGAGCCCAGCATGGTCGAGATACATAGCCTAGTATGGCCGAGCGCCTATGAGCGAGCCTACTACGGCAGAGCAGTTATATATATACCGAGTCTTATAAGGCCGGACAACTATTTTACTTACTATATTGAGAGAGTTGAGTCAGTATCAGCAGGTAAGCATATCTTCAGATTATCATTGACTTCCAGTTGCTTTCAGTTATTATATTATCAGTTCAGTTTCAGCTTTCAGTATAGTGCCTTACATACTCGGTACATTATTTCGTACTGACGTCCCTTTTCTGGGGGCGCTGCATTTCATGCGTGTAGGTTCAGACAGACAGACGGGTATACCTCCTCATTAAGTGTTGCCCGAGTTCAGCTTGATCGGTAAGCTCCATGCCTTTCGGAGTTGCCGGGTCTAGAGCTTTATGTACATATTGTGTATAAATGTATATATGTTATGAGTAGGTCGGGAAGCTGTTCTGATCACAGTATATCCACCAGTAGAGGCTTGTAGACATATCCTATCAGTTAGTGCAGCATGTTGGGCTTGTAGGGCTTGTATGTATATTTGGTTGGTTTGTCAGCTGTAGTAATTATGATGACCTTGTCGGCCCAGTTTTATATTGATATTTATTCAGCATTCGCAGTTGTCTTGCAATGTGGCCCATGGCCAAAGTATGACATCATATGTTCAGAGTCCCTTAGTCGCAAGTTGGTATGCAAGGATAGGTGAGGCACCGAGTGCCGGTCTCACCCCCTGGTTCGGGGCGTGACAGTATGTGGCTAAACTTCTCTCTTAGAATTAAATTCCCACAATATTCTTGTAAGTCCCAAGTTGTCCATTATGAATTGACTGTTCTGAATAAGTTTGGTATCGAAAGATGTATATATATGAATATGTTCAATATGTGTTCCGGAATATTCTTATCATATTATGTTATTCTTCAGGAGCATGTTCAAAGTATGAGTATGAATTAAACTGTTGTGACTTCAAGTCAAGCCCAAACGAAAGTGATCATATCAAATTGTGCAAGAAATCACATGTGCCTAAGACCCTAAATTGCTCAAATGTTTGCTTAATGTTTTGAATAGAAATGTTTGTTGTTGACAATCCGTGATGATGTTTGAAAGAGAAATAGTGAGCCTGAATTATAAAGTATGACCAGCATGCCAAGAATGATATTGCATTATGGCCAATGGTTCCAATAAAATGAAGGACATGTAAAAGAATATGAAATGAGTGATAAATCCTTTTATTAATAAATGCCTTGGGAGTATCGTTTAGCCACCAAGGAAGGGTGGGCCGGAACAACCTAACCCCAAAACTACACAAGCCGGTGTAGGAATGATTGCGGGGTAAATCCCCGTGTTAATGTGATGATATTATTTCCTCTTATATGAGATGAGATTGGTGTGTTGAGATGTTTTCCCTTAAATGGGATGAGATTATCTCTAGCGAGATGTGATGTGATGTCGACCCACACGATATTGTGGTGAGATGGCTTAGCCGGTCGGGCTGAGATCGGACGCCATGCCACACACATGGTGGTATTGTGAGTGTATGTCTCGGGGTGAGACAGCTTAGCCGATCGGGCTGGGATCGGACTCCGTGCTAAAATGCAGTGGTGTATCGATGCTAAAGATCTTGACACCTTGATACTGTTTGAGCCTCTTATTGATTTCATGCTTTATTCTCCATTTACTATTACTCTTTCTATTGAGAGGGTGCTCAATTTTACATACTAGTACTATTTCATTTTTACTAACGTCCCTTTTGTCGAGGGTGCTGCATCTTTAATGGATGCTGGTGGTTCCATACCATGTGGTATTGACCAGTTATAGTAGCACACCCTCTCCTCGGCTGACTTGGTGAGCCCCACTTTATTTTGGGGGTACTGTATCTCTTGTTCCATGTACATAGTGTTTTGAGGTATAGTCGGGGCCTTGTTGCTGCCAATGTCATAGCACTCTTCCTGTTAGAGGCTCTGAAGACATAGTGTGGGTTGTATCCATTTTTAGGAAGGTTAAACTAAAAATGTTGTAATCGTATCATCTGTTCCACTTTAACTATGATTGTACAATGTACTATTTTGGAGACTTGTTAATCACGTAACTAATAGAAATGAACTGGTGTCATTCACATGACCTCTTACTGTCTAATTAATGAAATGTATTCTTCTCTTTATTCATGAGTGAGTTGGGTAGACGACACTGTGTAGGCTTGCTCGATCGGGATAACTCTGTTGAGCTCCAGTCGCACTCCTCGATGTCGGGGTGTGACAATTTCATGATTATATTTTAGATTTAATATCAAATTTATGAGAATCAAATAGGAAATTTGGGGCTTTTTTCAAAGATTTGAAAAATGAAGATTTGAGTTTTGAGAGTCGATTTGGACTCGGATATAAAAAACACATATATGCACTCGTGGGTTACGGGTAGTTAGAATCTACCCTTGGACCCATGTTCTGAACGGGCAAGCCTGGGGTTAACTTTTGTTGACTTTTTAGAAAATGTCTAAAGATCATAACTTTATAGATTGTAATTGGTTTCTATTGCATTTCTTGATGTTATTATGTATTTTTGGTTAGATTTGAGCTGCGTATAGGCGAATTTTAGGGAAAAACTATTTTTGAGGGTTCAGTTGGCCTAGTTGAGGTAAATATCTTGCCTAAATTTGTGTGGAGTAACTACCCCTTAGGATTTGGATTGATTGTGATATTTGTATTATGTGGAAGATTACACGAGGTGACGTATGTGTGCACGTGCTATATATTGTATTTGATCGATTTAGATGATTTTGAGATATCTTTCCTTATTGCGCATTCCTCATTCACTTTGTTATTATTGAGATTATTGTACACATTGTGGTTGAGCCATGGGCTATTTGTTGTGGTAAAATTGATAGGTTGATTTTTGCAAGTTGTGGCATATTGGCACTTGTGGTGCGAGTTGATATTGATACGCATGCGGTGGTATAAGGATAGGGGATTGATAGGCATGCAGTGAGATAAGGTAGGCTTGATACGCGTGTTGCTAGTAAGGGAATTACTTGAAGCCATGGGGTGAAATAAGGGGGCAAAAACACGTGTAGCTATTTCGGGAGAATAATTTTAAAAATAAATGCAAGACTCACACAGTGATATAAGGAAAGATTGTGTTTGAAATTGTGAAATGTAGATATGAGGCGTGGTACCTTAGTTGTGTTTCTTGTTGTACATTCCATCTTAAAAAGGCTTTTTGGTCGAACAGTTCTTGTTGATTTCTTCATTGTTTTACTTGTATTTGTCCCTATTTGATTACTTGTTGTTGTCATTAAGTGTTCACTTCTCGTTGCCTTTCTTGCCTTAAATTCTATTTTTAGCCTACATTATTATACTGCTTTGTTATCATTCATTTTCCTCGTTCTCCGTTATTGGTTTTTATTATACTTTGTTCAGTTTATCTTATCCTAGTAGGTGTCTTGACCTGGCCTTGTTAATACTCTACCGAGGTTAGGCTTGATACGTACTAGGTACTATTGTGGTGTACTCATACTACGCTTTTGCACATTTTTGTTCAGATCCAGGTACATCTGCCCGTGCTGGACGCCAGTGATTGATTAGCTACTTTAGGAGACTTCAAGGTACACCTGCTCGATGTTCGCAGGCCTCGAAGTCACATTCTGCTTTTAGATGTTCTATTGATTATTTCCTGTTCCAAGACAGTATTGTATTTCGAGACTATTGGTACACTCTTGTAGAGCTTATGACTCAGTTCCACCAGGTTTTGGGGATTTTTAGGCAGTTGTACCGTTTGTGTTCTCTTATGACAGTTTAACAGTTTTAATTTGATGTTTAAGTTATTATTTCTACTATTTCTCAATGCATGTTAGGCTTACCTAGTCTTAGAGACTAGGTGCCGCCACGATATCCTAATGTGGGAATTTGGGGTCGTGACAATGGCACAACACCATTCGTGATCACTCACTCTCACCAAGCAACAACAAAAATCCAAAGTATAGAGCAATGTGAGAAACCAATTTCATTTTCAATCATCGTTTTATGATATGCAATTTGAACTTCGGATATCCCAGCAACATCAAATTAATCAATAACACGAAGCAAACCAACAAAGAATAGCAATCTAACTAAATCATAAAAGGCATGGTAAATAAGCAACATGGTACAACATTATAATTTCCACCCGCATACTTTAACCAATGACGACGCATATATACTCGTCACCTTGCATATATGTCGTCCCCACATATAATTCATATAGCAAAATAGAATCAACAAGTCCTAATTCTCTCAAGTCAAAGTTAAACATGGAACTCTTACCTCACCGCGCTACCAAATCAATCAATCAACCCCGGCCTCGCCTTTCGAACAAGCCTCCAAACCAACCGAATCTCGCCAAATATCGATCAAACAATTTAAATTCAGCTTTAGGAACTACGTACGAATGAAAAAGGTTAAATTTTGATCATTTTTGAAAAAGCCAACAAAAGGAAAGCCCGGGCCCGCTTGGTCAAAATTCAAGAATCGGACCAAAACCTGATTATTCATTCACCCCCGAGCCCGGTTATATGATTTGTTTTGAAATCTTGCCTAATTTCTACTGATAATCCCTAATCTATACCATGAAATTCAAGATTTGATGTTAAAAACTCATGAAATATAACGGGGAATTAATAGAAAATGGATTAGAGTTGATTACCAATGAATTTGGAACGAAATATTTCTTCAAAAATCGAGTCTAGAGTGTTTGGGGCTGAGATATTGTGTTAAATGAGCTAAGTCCCATTTTCCCCTTCTTTTACCCAGCTGCAAGTGTCGCATTTGCGAACACTTGTTCACAAATTTCATGCCCGCAAATGCGAGACACTGATCACAAATGCGATCAGTGCATCTGACCTCTAAACGGCGCAAATACGACAAAAACGACGCAAAAGCAATCTGCCCATGTATCACAAATGCGAGCTAAGTTTTGCATCTGCGAAGGTGCCAACCTCTAGCCCATAGTCGCAAAAGCGACTCAAAGTCTCAAATGCGAACTACTAGAGTCCGCAAATGCAATCAAATATTCGGAAATGCAAAGAACCAACCCACTAGCCCCTTATTGTTAATGTGATCCTCGGGCCACAAAAGCGAGCTTGCAAATGCTAGAACCAACATTGCACCAACAGTTTAAAATTAACCTAACTCTTCCGTTACTCACCTGAAACTCGCCCTAGCATGGTACAAACTTGCTCTCTACCTCAAATTATCAAAATAACATAAAATAACAAGCAGTGAAATCAAGGGATATAATGCCCGTTCTATTTTATAATCGAGTTATCATTTGAGACACGTGATATACCACCACCATCTAAGTTGTACACGTATGTCTTTGTTATAGGGTTGGCGCGCTAGTTGTCATAAGCTTGTTGTTGAGTTGCATTGACGACTTGAGGTATGTGAAGGCTATCCCTTCTTTTCTTTTTGGCATGATCCATATGATACAAACGAAACGAGCAAGCACACAACTTTCATAAATGATTCTATTCTTAGAAGTACTAGGGTTGCCTATGTTCTACTTTCATATCGTCTGTTCATGCTCATGACATTCCGAGATATATTATTGACTTACTTCATTATGCATTTCATCCATTTATACATGTATACTGACCCATGACTAGATGAAATTATATACGTATATAATATATGTATATGGGGTATGGGGAAAGGTAATGGCGTTATATACGCACCACCACCTGATCAGCTGGTATACGTTTATGATTTCCCCCATAGAGGCTGAGATGATATGATGGGATGCCCTCAGAGGCTTGATGATGTTATGTACGCATATACCTATGCATGATATGACATTTATACACATATACATGACATTATAATTGTTTCATAATTCACAGAGCTATTCAGACTTATAGGTTAAGTCCTTTACTCCATTTTTCTTTCATGTCTTTTATATACTAATTTTTTGCCTTACATACTCGGTACATTATTCGTACTGACGCCCCTATTGCCTGGGAGCCTACGTTTCATGCCCACAGGTGCAGGTAGACAGGCTAACGGTCCCCCGTCTTAGAATCCTTGCTCAGCGAGAGTTGGTGTGCTCCATTTGATCCGGAGCTGCTATTGAATTTTGATACGATACTTTTGTATACATATGGGTATGACGGGGCCCAGTCTCGTCCTCTATACAGTTGTACACTCTGTTAGAGGTCTGTAGACAGTCATGTATAGTTGGATAGTATGTGTCCTTGTCGGCTCGCCCTACCGTATTCCATATATATATATATATATATATATATATATATATATATATATATCTTTTGGGCATGTTTTTCCACGTATGTTGTTCATATGAATATTAGTAGTTTATTTGCAGATGTTATGCATGATCTACACTTATTTTATGTTTATATCTTAGACATATGCTTAGGGGTGTTCGATAGGTAGCATTCAAGCACTTGTCACGGCCCATCGGTTTGGGTCGTGACACTGCAAGCCACAAACAAAGCCTTGCAATCAAGAGGCATCTCGAAGAAAAAGGAAGTGGGTGTCGTGATTGTAGCCCAGGGCCCTAAGTCTCCCCTTACGTACCAAACACCTCCACCCACATATCAACCCTCACCTCCAAAATACCAATACCCTACCACCACCTACCATACATATAACACCCAACCCGCATATTATCATTCACCTCCACCCGCCTTCCTAAACTACCCAAAGCCCCGACCAAACTTTGATCGCAGAGCTCCCAGACAATAACCCCAATCACTGAACCCATAGCCCAAATATATGAGAGACTAAAGGTTGTTGGTTATGTCACCCCTATTCCTGCTATTGTTGTTGAGAACCCTTCCATGTGGGTTAATCCCAATAAAACCTGTGCCTATCACTCAAGCATGGAGGTTCATACCATTGAATATGCCTCGTGTTAAAGGATAAGATTCAGACACGGATCGACACCAAGGTTATACAAGCAAAGGAAGTCGCACCAAATGTCAGTACTAACCCTCTCCTGGATCATAAGAGCGAGGGAGTGAATGTGATAGAACTTGATGAGGAATGGGATCAGGAGGGATCCATTGGACGTATTTGAGTGGGGGATACTGCCAAAACACCTCTCGTTACCCTTTCGCCGGTTGTGGTACAAACCCAGGCACCGTTTGAGGTCAAGGTAGCTACACCTTTCATTGTGATGGTAGCTCCTACACTCTCTTATAAGCCTGATGTCTTCCCATGGGATTATGTCGCAGAGGCAAGAAGGGAAAAAGCTAAGATGGAAGAAATAGGTGCTGCACAAGGTATGACTAGAACTGGCAGTGTTTATACACCTGAAATTCTTGGAGGTGTCACACCTCCTTTTTCCGAAGAATAGGGAGTTTTTCAATTAAAGTGACATTATTCGAAATGGTATTATTTATTTAATTAGAATCACCACTTGGGATAATTATTATGGTGTCCCAAGTTACAGGTTTCTTTTAAAATCCGAAATCGAGGAAATTATGATCCGCGAACATAGAAGATCGGGTAAGGAATTCTGTTAACCTAGGAGAAAGTGTGAGGCACTCCCGATTTTTGTGGTTTTAGCACGGTCACTTAATAATTAATAATTGGCCTAATTATCTGATTTATTACACGTTTAAAACCTATTTCCATTACCGCTTCTATACCGCTTTCAATTATTTATTTAATCGCTTTTAGTATTTATGGGATTTATTTGAACAAGTCGCGATGTCGCGCACTCGTTGTTTGTTTACATATTGCGAATCGCGCCATGTGAAACGCACCCGTGATTTACAACATGTTTATTTTTATTATTATTTAAAGTTGAGGTCAAATTGCGTGAAATGCACTTGAGTTAGGATTTACGTATCATGACTATGCCACGGGAACCGTACACATAGTTACGATGATTTATTATTAATCGCGCCTAGAGAATGGTACGAATGTTCATAAGTTTATTTCTCCTACTTTGAGATTATTGAAGAAGCTCTTGGAATTATGGAACTTGTTTGTGAATGAATATGTAAAGACTAGTCCATTCTAATTCTTTGGACCCTTAAAGCATTATAACTCATTGAAAGTGATCAATTATGACGAGGAAGTGGACACAGACAGTGGTTAATGGCTCCATTTCTAATTTATTTTTTTCATTCAATATTTAAGGCCCACGTTGGAATCTCCAAAAGATCTAGTACGTGCATGTGCAAGCTTGGGGTATGGCCCATTATTCTGCTACCAACTCAGTCATACAATCAGAGGCAATTACACATACCTCTAAACCTCAATATTTGATTAAATAGCACATTCTTGAATCAAAGTGAACTACTCATATGAAAGAAAATCCAGATTACAGTTAAGTGGTAAAGAAAATAGTATTTTAATGGCTGAGTTCAACATCACAAATCATGCTTGCAAAGAATAACTACTCCGTAAACTCTACATTTGAAATTGAGAGAATCAAATGATCAAAAGCACAATTAATTTTATACAACCCGGTTTGAAATGAATTAGATATATTCTATTTATTGAAGACATGGAGAAGGCTTCAACGTTCGCGACTTCTCAGGGCAGTTTCAAGCTCACAATCAAAGCACAACACTGTTATCAATTCAACCAACACTTCAAATTAATTCCAGAAGCTCATAAACTCCATTTATATTCAGTGGTCATGCTATAATACAGATTATCACTCAACAGCAAAAAGGTCATATGAACAAACTGAAAAACTCAAATTCATTACAAATTGGAACCAGTACAGGGATAATGGTAATAGGTGAATAAACGCAACTAAAAAATTTAGCTTCTTAACGCAGATACAAACACATCACAACTGAACAATCAGTGTAAATAAACCTTATATCAATTAACATGGATACATGAAATTAAACATGGACATAACATGCAATTCAGATCTTCAAGTAAACATCCTAACACACTAATTCTCTACAGAAATCCGTGAGGATGAAGGAATATGTGTGAGATTTCTGCAGAGAATTAGTGTGTTTTTTTCTGAAGAATGCAGAGATAAAAGATGCCTAAAATATGTGTGTAAGTGAGTTTTTTAGGCAGAAAAATGAGGGAATGTGTGAGAGAATCTATCAGCTAAAAAATAGGAAAGAAGCATCAGTTTTTAACTGATTTTTGGACAATTGTCCATTCAGATTATTCCTTCCTCTTTTAACAGCCCCTTTAACTTCTGAATTTACCCCTTTTTACCCCAAGTTTGACCTAATTTCCCTTATCTTATTACAATTTAATCCCTTTCTAGAAGCTTCCTACATAGCTATCTAAGATTCCCTATTTTGCTTTCCCAATTACCGCTTAAATTTCTGATATTTAAAAACAAACTATAACAGGAAAATCAAACAAATCCAAAGATTAAGCAGAACTGAAAATTATGCAAATTAATCGAATAATCTGGTTCAATATCTAAATTAATTCAAAATCAATTACCCTAACAACTCATGCAATTAACTAACTAACATGTAATTAAATATTAACCAAATCATGCAAAATATGAGACTATCTAATCATAAATCCTAATTGGTATGAATCATGTTTAACATTTGAGAAGAGCGGCATACTTTGAGAAAACCGGAAGAAGAGAAAACTAATTAATCGAATATGAAAGAAAAGAAAGAAATTACCTATTAATCTTTAAACAAAACACCACAGAGCTATGGCGGAATTTGGACGGTCAAACAACGGCTTTGATCAAAATGTGACCTCCGAGATATGATGGTAGACTATAATCTCGTATTTTAGTCGCTTATTGCACTCTAATTTGCTGCAGTTTACTTGTGTTTGAGCTTTAATTAATAGTGTTTTGCACTTACTATGTATTTTATGCCTTGTAAGAATGATTCCGAGCTATGTAGATGTTATTGAATGATTTGAGCTTTGATGTCTGAGTAAAAGCCCAAGAGATTAAGCCGAGATCATGTTCGGGGGTCGATGACCACGTCTGGACGTCAAAAAGCAAGAAAAATCCATACTATGAGAAATCCCCACTGCCGCGGTGCATGGGGCGCCGCAGCTGTGCATTTCTCTACTGCCTGTCAGAACTAGCTCCCTGAATTTCCCTACTAATGCCCCGCATGGCGCATCGCCCCATGCGGCGCGCCTGTGCAATTTTTACAGAGGTATTTACCTATTTCGGCTAGGAGAAGGTAATTTCGTCTGGCCCGACCCAACTTGGTATAAATACATTAAAAAATATTATATCCTGGACTTTTGGCAGGAGTGGGAGGAGTAAAAGCACAAGGATTTCATCATTCCTTCCTCACTCAAGACCCGACTTTGGATAGAATTTATGTTTTCCTATAGTTTAATTGTATTTGTGATGAGTTGCTCCATATATATGGAGTAGTTCTCGTTAGGGTTTGATAGATTTTATGTATTGATGATTGTTTGTGGATTATAATTCTAGTTTTATGTATTGAAGCATTTCTGGATGATATAATTGTTGTATATATATTCACTTGTTCATGTAGTCGAGAGAGGCATAACTTGTGATATCTTTGCATTATCTTGTTGGTTGAGTTCAATAATTCTTCTTAGTAATCGAACGAGGCTAGTTGAATCATTGATTAAACTTAGTTAGGAGGATAATCGAGGGAGGATATCCTAAAGACCAATCCACTAGGCATTCTTGCATATCTTCACGTTCTTAAAATTGGTTCATCTTGTGAGGTTAAGACTTAATCGAGAGAGGAATTTTTACTGAACGTTTGAACTAATAATTGAGTGAATTAGAGAGACTCACTTAAACATTAGAAGTGAATTATCTAGAGTTAGATCCCAAACTATTATCTTGCACCTATCCTATCAACCCCTATTTTTCTCCCACTGATAACTTTCTCGCTTACCTTTGTTGCGATATTCATTAGTCAATAGCTTTATATTCTTAGTTAATTTTAGTTATTCATCATAAAAACATCGATTGTTGATTCTCCTGGATAGCAATAAAGCTAGAAATATGAAAATATTTATTAACTCTAATCCTTGTGGATACGATATTATACTATACTATCTTTGAATAGCGAACATAATTAAAGTGGTGTTTTGCACTCGCCAAATTTTGGCGTCGTTGCCGGGGATTGTCAATTAACAGTGTTTGAAATAGTTTGTACTAATTTATGTATTTTTCTTTTATTTTTATTTTATTTTTCTCTTTTTACATTTGGTATTATTTGATTGTGCGCATGTTACAGGTTAGATTGTTGCATGACTCGAACCTCTCCGAAGGAAGTGCTGCCATACGAGCCAGAAATTAAAAAACAACTGCGATGCTGAAGAAGGAAGAAATCTCACAGAGATAATAGAAAATGTTGGGCGATTCTCAACCAAAGAACTTATGGTTGTAAACGGTGAAGATAATGTGGATTTGGCTGCGAGAGAAGCAGCCCAACAAAGAGAACAAGTTGCATGGGATGTTGAGGTAGCAACTATTAGAGATGCGCATAACATCTATGAAGAAGAGAGGGGTCTCAAACCTAATCGACATCAACCCTTTTTGTAACACCCAGGAAAATTTTGAAGAAATTAAGTGTAAAGCACGGTAAAATTTACAAAGAAAATAATGTTTTGGGTTGAACAATGCACGGGAAAGTAAAAAAATATTTTTGGCAAAACTGTGCATTTCTGCGGTCCATTATGCGACCGCAGAATCACGCGGACGGCATAATGGCCGCAGAGTGACACAGTTATTTGGGTCAGTTGTAAGCAATTATGCGGTCGACTATGCGACCGCAGAACAGTTATGCGGACCGCAGACTCACGCAGATTTTTATAATTTTGGACACCAATTATGCGACCCATATGCGGTCCGCATAACCATAATGCGGTTGCATATGCGACCGCAGAACCTATTCCGGAGCTTCATTTTTGAGTTTTTAAAACTCGACCCTATTTCGTTACATACATGCAAAGGGTCATTTTTGAGCAAATATTCTGATGTTTTAAAGAGAAGGGAGAGTGTTTTAGAGAGAGAGAAAACTCTAGGCTAATTATTCATCAAATCTTGCTCAAACCTTGGAAGATTAACAAGGGAAACCCACAAGCTATTCATCTAAGAGGTAAGGTTCCATACCCTAGTTTTCAATTTCAAATTTGGGTAGAAGATGGTTGATTAGGAGTATGATTCATGGGTATTAGAGTATTATTTATACATGCATGTACCAATAAAAATTGTGGGAAGATTGTTGAACTTAAATAAGTAAAGATTGGGTTGTGGGATGATGGAATCCTCCATAAAAGGACCTTGAACCTTAATTCACACTTAGTGTTTGATAAAATGCTCAAATGAGCTGAGACCATGAATATCTTCCTAATTATGGTTCAATTTTGTTATGTCTCAAATAGATTGGGATTGCTAGAATTTCCGGAACGTTGTAGTAATTTAAATAAAGCTCAATTGAGGTATGTTGGCTAAACTTTCTCTCTTGGAATTGAATTCCATAATGTTACCGTGAGTTTCAAAGTATGGGTTGCGTATTAAAATGTTATGGCTTTGAATCGTATTTCAAATGAAAGCTAGTAGTCCAAATTGTATGAGAAACCCTCAATATTCTTAAGACTCTTAATTGCTCATATGTGTAACTAAAGTCTTGATTGGGAATGTCTTATTGTTGATAACCTATAAAGATGTTTGGAAGTGAAATCAGTGAATTGGGGGTATAAAGTGTGGCCAACGTGCCAATAGTGAAACGTATACTTGTGGCCAATGGTGCCGATGTAATGAAATAATGTGAGAAAGATTATGAAATGAGCTTTGAATCAATTATTCCAAAATTGACTTCGACAATAAAATCGGCTAAAATATTATGAACTTAAGTGATGCCCATATGTGGTTGTTTTAGCTAATGATATGCTTTGTAAGTAATTTTCAATGTGCTTTACACTCTTACATATTCGTGAGTGGAAATTGTGTATAATTTTAATTTGTACTTTGATTGCCAATCATTGTACTCCTTTTATTGGTAGTGGAAATTGTGTATAATTTTAATTTGTACTTTGATTGCCAATCATTGTACTCCTTTTATTGGTAAGAAATCGATTATGTTTAAAGCCTTCATTACTAATGAACTTAAAGTTGTGATTTTCGGAATATTCTACTTATTGATAATTATGATGATGATCTATGAAAGGGAAGAAATGAAAGTGTGGAATATAAAATACGGCCATTGCGCCATGAATAAAGAATAATATGTTTGGACAAGAGAGCCAATAAAATAATAATGTTTTAAGTGGTTGAAAGTACTGATTAGGTGATATTTGATGTGAAAGGTTATGAGATGTACGCATTTGTACTTTTGTTTGCAATGTGTTAATAAACCCTATGGACGGTCTTTGAAACGCATAGGTATATTGTGTTATAAAACCCTATGGATGGTCTTTGAAACGCATAGGTATATTGTGTTATGAAACTCTATGGACGGTCTATAAAACGCATAGGTATATTATGCTATGAAACCCTATGGACGGTCTATGAAATGCATAGGTATATTATGTTATGAAACCCTATGGACGGTCTATGAGTTGCATAGGTATATTGTGCTATGAAACCCTGTGGACGGTCTATGAAACGCATAGGTATATTATGTTATGAAATTTTATGGACGGTCTATGAACGCATAGGTACATTGTGTTATGAAATCCTGTGGACAGTCTATGAACCGCATAGGTACATTGTGTTATGAAATCGTGTGGGGGGTCTATGAAACGCATAGGTACATTGTGTTATGAAATCCTGTGGACGATCTATGAAATGCATAGGTGCATTGTGTATAAGAGGTATAGATGTACGGTATGAATAAACACTATGGACAGTCTATGGAACGCACAAGTGTATAATTTGATATGTATTCCACGTATAGATCATATGGGCATTCTATTTTGAAAGAGGATTTCTAGCTATACATACTAGTGCTATTCGACAGTACTAACGTCCCTTTTGCAGGGGGCGCTGCATCTTTAATGGATGCATGTGGTTCTATAGTAGGTGGCATTGATCAGCGATAGCAGTACACTCCTTTCAGCCGATTTGGTGAGCCCCACTTCATTTCGGGGTCATGTATCTTTTGTTTCTCAGGCACTTTGTGGTTGAGGTATAGCCGGGGCCTCGTTGCCGGCATTTACATATTACTCTCCAATTGTACTTAGAGGCTCCGTAGACAAGTTGTGGGTGGTATTTGATGTTGGGAATTGGATTAGAACTGTTGGTGTTTGGCAACATATTTTTCATCTATAAACTCGTACTATTTTGGAAATATTGAATTATGCTATTAATGGGAATGAAATAGAAGCGGTTAATGAAATTTCTTCAATATTTGATTAACGAAGTACATCTCCGCTTTATTCACTAATGAATCTGGGTAGAATGAAATATATCAGGCTTGCTCAATCGGGTTCACTCGGTTGAGCGCCAGTCGCGCTCCTCGATTTTGGGGCATGACACTTTCTAGGGAGACCACTTGGTGATTATGCTAGACCGGTCTAAAGTCAAGGTTTATCAAGTGTTAGACCACCTCCAATTGCAGCAAATAATTTTGAGTTAAAGCAAGGGTTGCTTCAAACCCTTCAGAATTATTGTGTCTTAAGAGGGAAGCCAAACGAAGATCCAAACACACATCTAATGGACTTCGAGGAGATTATGAACACCTTTCAATACAATGGTGTGTCACGAGATGTAGTGTACTTGAGGGCATTCCCCTTCACACTCAAATACGATGCAAAATAGTGGCTTTGAAGCTTAACCACAGGTTCGATTAGAACATGGAAGGAGATGACCAGAAAATTCCTTGATAAATATTTATCTTCAGCTAAGACCGGAAAGTTCAGATGAGAAATCCATAACTTCTGTCAGAAACAGCATGAAACTGTTTTTCAAGCACGGAAGAGGTTTAACGAGATTGTTAGAAAGTGTCAACATAGCGGAATACAACTCTGGATGCAACTCCAGGACTTTTGGGATGGATTGACACCGGCCTCATGTAGAACATTGAGCAATGCAGCTGGAGGCCCGTTGATGAAGAAGAATTCATAGGAGATAGTTACTGTTCTTGATTAGTTATCTAAAGAGGCTAATCAGTGGCCCAGTGAGAGTGCTAAAAGAAGAATATCAATTGGTGTTTACCATGTTGATGCTAACACATCTGTGCAGGTACAACTTGATGCTATGGCCAAAGAGATAAGGAAGTTGACCTTAGCCTCGATACAAAGTGAGCCTCACACAGCTTATGATATATGTGGAAGAGGACACCCTACTCATGAGTGTCAAGCCTCAAGAAGTGAATGCTGTGGGAAATTACA
The DNA here is from genome assembly GCF_000715075.1 of Nicotiana tabacum. Lineage (NCBI taxonomy): Eukaryota > Viridiplantae > Streptophyta > Magnoliopsida > Solanales > Solanaceae > Nicotiana > Nicotiana tabacum. Next base: position 28,192,476 of record NC_134081.1, on the reverse strand, counting down.
TTTTCAATGCAATGGGTCAGGGGCACCCCGATATTTCATGGAGTTCACCTGGGGGTAATGCAAATGCATGGCAACAAAAAAACTCTAGAACCCAGGGACAAAGAGCTCAAGCATACCAAAATCAGCAGAGACAGCAATTTCAGCCTTAACAACCCATTCAGTCTGGCATAGAAGATCTCACGAAGGCCTTCATTCTAAAAACTGATGAGAGGCTTGAAACTCATAGCGTAGCTATATGGAAACATGGAGCAGCTATCAAAAAAATAGGTATTAGTTTTCAAAACTTGGAAATACAGGTTTGGCAGCTAGCCACTCTATTGTCTGAGAGGATTCCAGGAACTCTGCCCGCTGATACTGAGAGAAATCTCAAAGAAACAGTGAATGTTGTGACCTTGAGAAGTGGGAAAGTGTTGAAGGATTCTACCCCTATCCAAAACGTTGTGATAATTGTAAAAGAAAGTGGGGAGCAACTGAAAAGTGATGATAACAAGAAGAAGAAAGGCCCAATAAAAACTGAGAAAAAGAAGAAGGGAAAAAAATCGAGAAAGGGAGGAACCTCAGAAGAGCGAGCATGTGCCTGGTTTACCTTTTCCCAAAAGCTATATAGAGAAAGGCTGGACAAGCAGTTTGAGAGATTTCTAGATGTGCTAAAACAAGTCCATGTAAACTTACCATTTATAGAAGTGCTCTTACAAATGCTTGCTTATGCCAAATTTATGAAGGAGATCATGACAAAGAAGAGGAAAATAGAGAAGACCTCAATGGTCAAGGTTATAGAGCATTGCAGTGCTATATTGTAAAATAAACTCCCACAAAAGTGTGGAGATCCAGGGAGATTTACTATACCATGCTCATTAGGGACTATAAATTTTGATAAGTCTTTATGTGATTCTGGTGCATCAATTAACTTAATGCCTCTATCTATTTACAGGAAACTGGAGAAGTAGATTTGAGAGATAAGGTCGGTGCCAATATTTTTGTAGCTGGAAGACCAAACGAACTTAATACCCGAAGGGATAGTAGAATATGTGTTAGTTCGGGTGGATAAGTTTGTATTTCCTGTAAATTTTATAGTGATGAATATGGAGGAGAACAAGGAGGTCCCCCTCATCTTAGGAAGACCATTCTTAGCGATGGGTAGAGCTATACTAGATATACACGAGAGACAATTCATGCTTAGAGTGGGTGAGGAGACTGTGACTTTTGATATGAATGTAGAAAAGGGGGTGCAAGAAGAAAAATCAATTGCGAATGTTCAGTGGAAAGTGAAGGGCACAAAAGAGAAGGCTACACTGAGTGAGAAAGATAAGTGTGGGGTGTACCCCAAAAAGGGTGAGAAGAAGTTGTCGGCATGGATGCATTAGTCTGAATGCGAGAAATGGATCCCGATTTGACTCAGACCCCGAGTAGATGTTCAGGGAAGCTTACATTACCTTATGCTTTTTAATTGTGTGTCATGGGGATATGCCACAACTTAAAGTTTGGGGTGGGGGATAATTGTATGTTGTATGTATATATGTTAGTTTTGTCAGTTGTAGTAGTTGGAAAATTGAAAAAAACATAAAAATTGAAAAACACAATCGATTTTTCCCGTTGATGGATATCATTCGACGGGTTTCTTGAGGGATTAAAGTCGAAATAAAAAAGACAAAAAGATTCTCTTTTGTAGGTAGTGTATTAATTTTCCCTTGGTTTTTCTTTGTGCCGCGGTTATTTTTCAAGGTTTTTGTTTGAACCATGTGTAGTTAGTTTTTATTGTTTTTAGGAGTAGGCAACCTAGTGCTATGATTTGAATTGTAGGCAATATCTCTTAACTTTATTATACCTTTAGAATTGTGAGTGTTTTAATTGTGACGCTTAGGCTCAGTTTTTTACTCTTGTATAAGTACTTTAAATTGTATGATCTTAACTTTGCTTAACTCCTTTTACTAGAGTGTCTTGATAGTCTGATCTGAGTGAGTTATGTGCCATGTGTGTGCGGTTTTGTGTTATTCTGTGCATCGCATTTGATATCTAGAACTTTCCCCGTGTGTTTGCAAAGCAAAATAGTAGTTTTATTCAGTCTTGGAAGTGATTTAGGCATTTCTTTGTTGAGCCAGATATATGCTTTTATCCACCTAATTGTTATGTATCTTAGTAAACTCCTTTGATCCTGTAATCCTATTTGTTAGGTAACCACATTACAATCCCTATCCATTTGTTTGAATTGACCATCTATTTGAACGTTTTACCTCTCGTGAGCACTTGAATTTGATATGAACTTGCAAAAGTTGAAGTGTGGGATGGTTGGTTTGGCTTTTGAGTGGAATTATTGAAATAAGGAGAAGGTGCAATGTTTTGAAAAAGTAAGAGCCACTTGAATTGAAAAGGAAAGAAAAAATAAGTGTATGATTGTGAACAATATTCCTTGATAATGGTAACTCCTGATATATTTGTGCTTAAAGAAGTAGGGAGTTAATGTGTATTGATGTGAAGGTGGAGTTTTGGTTTGACATAAGTGTTGGGTTTTGAATGGTTAATTGTATGTATTAAAGTGCTTATGGAGGTATAGTCAATCATATATCTAATTTTATCCTACTAATCCTACAGCCTACATTACAACTAATTAAAGTCATAACTTGATCCTTGACTGAATGAGCTCAATTAGTAGAGTAGTACACTACGGGCAAGCTTATCGTACGTCTTTTGTGGCATATGAATGTTGTTTATGAGAGTGAGCAAATTCTTTCTATCTTTAGTTCCTAATTGTTCTTAAATTTCATTATGTGTGGGACTACCCTCTATTGTTATGTCAGGGAACTTAATTCACGAAGGAAAAGTAATGCTTGACCTCTCTGTTAGAGTAAGTGAGCGGTTTACAAATAATGCGTGGTGCTTTTGAGTCAAATCTTGAGGTGAGGATGTTGCGGTATTGTACTTAATCTATTTTAAATATTCTTGGTATGATAAGTTATGAGAGTTGTTTAAAAAGGTCGTGCCTATGTGAAGTTTAATTTAATTACTCGAGGATGAGCAATAGTTTAAGTGTGGGGTGTTGATGGTAGGCTATAATCTCCTATTGTTGTCTCTTATATCACTCTAATTTTCTGCACTTTACTTGTGTTTGAGCTTTAATTAATAGTTTTTTGCACTTACTGTGTGTTTTATGCCTTGTAGGAGTGATTCCGAGCTATGTAGATGTTATGGAATGAATTTGGGTGATTTGGAGCTTTGAAGTCTGAGTAAAAGCCCAAGGGATTAAGAAGGAATAGTGTTGGGGGGCCGAGGATCACTTCTGGACGTCAACAATCAAGGAAGAAGCTGTACTCTGAGAAATCTCCACTGCCGTGACGCGTGGGGCAACGTGTGGGGTGCCGCAGCTGTGCATTTAGCTGGTGCCTACCAGAACTAGCTCTCTGGATTTCCCTACTAATGCCCTGCATGGCGCGTCGCCCCCATGCGGTGTGCCTGTGCAATATTTACAGAGTTATTTTCCTATTTCGACTAGGAGAAGGTGATTTCATCTGGGCCCGACCCTACTTGGTATAAATACATGGGAAAACAAAATTTGTTGGACTTTTGACACATAGTAGACCTAAGGAGGCTAAGGAGGAGTGGGAGGAGCAATAGCACAAGGATTTCATCATTCCTTCCTCACTCAAGACCCGAGTTTGGATCGAATTTATGTTTTACTATACTTTAATTATATTTGTGATGAATTGCTCCATATCTATGGGGTAGTTCTCTTTAGGATTTGATGGATTTGGTGTATTGAGTATTGTTTGTGGATTATAACTCTAGTTTTATGAATTGATGCATTTTTTGATGATTTAATTATTGCATCTATATTCACTTGTTCAGGTAATCGAGAGAGGCATAACTTGTGATATCTTTTCATTATCTTATTGGTTGAGTTCCACAATTCTTCTTAGTAATCAAAAGAGGCTAGTTGAATCACTGATTAAACCTAGTTAGGAGGATAATCGAGAAAGGTCCTCCTAAAGACCATTCCACCACGCATTCTTGCATATCTTCACGTGCTTAAAATTGGTTCATCTTGTGAGGTTATGACGTAAGCGAGAGAGGAGTTTTGACTGAACGTTTGAACTAAGAATTGAGTGAATCCAATAGACTCACTTAAGCATTAGAAGTGAATTATCTAGAGTTAGATCCCAAATAATTATCTTGCACCTATCCTATCAACCCCTATTTTTCTGCCACTGATAACTTCATTTCTTACCTTTGTTGCGATAGTCATTAGTCAATATCTTTAGATTCTTAGTTAAGTTTAGTTATTCATCATAAAACCCTCAATTGCTGATTCTCCTGGATAGCAATCAAGCTAGAAACTACGAAAATATTGTTTAACTTCAATCCCTATGGATACCAAATTATACTATAGTAGTTTTGACTAGCGAGCATAATTAAAAAGGTGAAGGTTTGAGGTGAGCCGTCGGAGAGAGGTGAATTTGTAACATACGGCGGCTAGGGTTTAGAGAGATGAGGGAGATCGGTTAAATGGGAAGTCTCTAAGGTTTGGGGGTCGGGTTCAGACAACTATATGGGTGGGGGGGAGGATTAGTTACAAGTCGTTGGATGAAGGAAGGTCAACGATTGGGGAATAAGGGGGCCAAACAGGGTCATTTTGGGTTAGCGAGGGGGTTGGACCAGGTAGTGGGAGTGGACTGGGGCAGTTTTGGAGAAAACTTGGGTTTGAAACAAAAGCCCAGTCCGGTTTTATCTTAGCATCCCTCCTCTTTCATTTCCTTCCTTGTCAGATTTTGCAAAATTAACCATTTTTAAAGAAAGGCAAAATTAAAACTTGATGCCTATTCCATTTACCACGTGAACTAATTAACTATTTTATATTAACTAAATAAAGCAAGGAATATGCAAACTAAAACGACAAATGTTTTTTTAAATCAAATATCTATGTGATTATGCCTTTAAAATATTTCAAATAAATACCTAAAATGCAAAGATGAATGAAAACATATTTTTGATGGTTTTAGAATATTCCTAATGATGCAAATGATCTACTCATATGATAAAAGTGCAATCTAAATTTCTACAAAGCAATTAAAATTATTTTGAATATTTTTTAGGAGTAGTTTTATATATGGAGCAAAAATTACGTGCTCACAACTACCCCTCTTTGCTTGAAAACATGAAGAGTTTCGGCAAAGATAAAGTAAGCAACTACGAAAACTTGTATGCCCTTTTGATACTTCATGGGAAGCATTTTGGAAAGTTTGACCGAACCTTGCCTCAGCGGTTGCCTACATATCCTTGGCTATAAAGGAATCAAGTCAGTGTTGTTGTAAAAATTTTGGTAGCTCGGACTACCATAAAGCTGTGATTTCACTGTTGTTGCTGCTGTTACGGCTTGCTGAACTCTTTATTACACCAAAATCAGACATGAAAAGAAACTAAACAAGCTTATCAGCTATGAGTTAGAAGATTCCTATCTACAAGTCTTCTGAAACTTGATCTTGAGCCTTGACTATTTATTCATGCAGACTCTGATCTGAACCTTAATGCTTGCTAGCTGCAGGTTCTAGTTCATTCTTCTACGGCTTCTTCTGATGAAAACGGAAATGCAATGCTCGTGACTTCAGTCATGTCTTGAGCAGTCCACATCTTTTAATCAACTTCTGTATTTTGGATTCACTTTTTTTTCTTTTCTTTAATCTGGATTGAGACTTTTTCTTTTGGTTATCTTGAACCGTGAGCGTCAAAGTAAAACATGCTCAGACACCAAAACAAGCAAACGAATGAAATGTTTTGGCCGCATTTTTCACTAGAAAAATTTCATGAGTTATTGAAAGCAATAAAAGATCGGGGTTGGTGTACCCTAGGAAAACATGGTTCTTTGGGAATGGTGTACCCTGATTGTCTAAATGGTGCCTCAACTAAGGATTGGTGTGCCTTATGTCGAGGAAATACGAAGAAGGAATGGTGTACCCTATGTCTAAAATAACATCAACTAGGGAGTGGAGACCCTATGCTGGAAAAGAAAAGTAGGGAGTGAGACCCTCTGTCTAAAATAATGTCAACTAGGGAGTGGAGACCATATGTCTAAAATAAAATCAACTAGGGAGTAGAGACCCTATGTTGGAAAAGAAGACTAGGGAGTGGAGACCCTATATCTAAAATAAAATAAACTAGGGAGTGGAGACCCTATGATGGAAAAGGAGACTAGGGAGTGGAGACCCTTTGTCTAAAATAAAATCAACTAGGGAGTGGAGACCCGATGTCTAAAATAAAAATAACTCGGGAGTGGAGACCCTATGTTGGAAAAGAAGACTAGGGAGTGGAGCCCCTATGTTGGAAAAGGAGACTAAGGAGTGGAGACCCTATATCTACAATAACATCAACTAGGGAGTGGAGACCCTATGTTGGAAAAGGAGACTAGGGAGTGGAGACCCTATGTCTAAAATAAAATCAACTAGGGAGTGGAGGCCCTACATTCGAAAAGAAGACTAGGGAGAGGAGACCCTATGTCTAAAATAACATTAACTAGGGAATGGAGACCCTAAGTTGGAAAAGGAGACTAGGGCGTGAAGACCCTATATCTAAGATAAAAATCAACTAGAGAGTGGATACGCTATGTTGGGAAAGAAGACTAGGGAGTGTAGACCCTATGTCTAAAATAAAATCTACTAGGGAGTGGAGACCGTATTTTGGAAAAGGAGACTAGAGAGTGGAGACCATATGTCTACAATAACATCAACTAGGGAGTGGAGACCCTATGTTGGAAAAGGAGACTAGGGAGTGGAGACCCTATGTCTAAAATAAAATCAACTAGGGAGTGGAGACCCTATGTTGGAAAATAATACTAGGGAGTGGAGACTCTATGTGTAAAATAAAATCAACTAGAGAGTGGAGACCCTATGTTGGAAAAGAACACTAGGGATTGGAGACCCTATGTCTAAAATAAAATCAACTAGGGAGTGAAGACCCTGTGTCTAAAATAAAATCAACTAGGGAGGGGAGACCCTATGTCAAAAATAAAATCAACTAGGGAGTGAAGACCCTATGTTGGAAAATGAGACTAGGGAGTGGAGACCCTATGTTGGAAAACGAGTCTTGGGAGTGGAGACCCTATGTCTAAAATATCGTCAACTATGTAGTGGAGACCCTATGTTGGAAAAGGAGACTAGGGAGTGGAGACCCTATGTCTTAAATAACATCAACTAGGGAGTGGAGACCCTATGTTATAAAAGGAGACTAGGGAGTAGAGACCCTATGTCTAAAATAAAATCATGATTTTGAACTTTGTTTTTTCTTTCTTTTTTCATCATTTCAATCATTCATTTTTTTAGAGAATGAGTAAATGCAGGAAAGAATTTGGAGAAGACATCCCTTTTGGAGTTGTTGCTGCTGCAGAGCTGTTTCTAGCCCCCGCGCAGTTTCTTTTGGTTGCACCTGCTTCTTGAAAGGTTGCTTTTAGATTGCACCTATTTCGTGTTTTTCAAACAAAGAACAATTTATCAGTTTGAAATGGTGGTTGGTTTTGTAGCCTTGAATGTTTTAGTCACTTTATCTCGGTACGGCTTCTTTGATGATACTTTCAACTGTAACTGGATGTTTCCTGAATACCGATTTCACTTATGGCCCAGAGAACCTTTGGCTTTTCCAAACTTTGCCATGACGGTCGGTCACATGGGACTTAAGCTTTTTCAAATTAAATTTGCCTTTGTAGGCCTTTGACTTCTTTCTTCCAAGTTTAACTTCAGAGTATTGGGGAACCTTTGGCTTTTCAAACTTTGCCAAGACGGTTAGCCACTTGGGACTTAACCTTTTCAACTTCATTTCGCCCTTGTAGGCACTTCAGTTTGATTTCCTCCTTCCAAGAGTTTTTTATTTTGAAACATTGGCCGCCATGGCCAGTCGGGGTCGACTTGGTGCCCCTTCCGAGACTGGGTGCCTATTTTGTATATTAGCTTGTATCAAACGGGAGCCCTATAAATCAGTCTTGTCATCCCTTCTTTGTCTTAGTTTTTGGAAACAAAGTTAGACTGAAAATGAATCAAAGAAAAATAAGCAATTGAATGGAGAATAAGTTTAAACAAGAGGTATCCCTTACCGGGAAAGGATAGAAGGACTTATTTGGAGTAAATGCAGACTTCGGTGAACATGACACGCTTTTTGGAATGGATGCCTGATCTGTGCAAACTGTCCGACTCTCAGAAATTGATCACAACCTTTGCCTCAAAACCGAGAAACCTTGCCCAGGACTGTGTCGATGGCAATGGCTGTGAGGATTATCTTTTTGATCAGTGGCGCCCTTTGAGGGTTTTCACCAGTTGACCTCTCTCATTTATCTTCTCACCATCACCTTATAGTGCTCTTTGCGAGTTTTCAATACAAGACTCTCTCATTTTAGTTTCTTTACTCCCCATCGCCTTATGGTGCTCGTGAGAATTTTCACCAATAAGACTATCTCATTTTGGTTGAATCAGATTAAAGTAACTGTATCCTCCAATTTTGAACATCTTTGTCGATTGATCAGAAGTACTTGGAAAGGATTTGGGTAAAAGAATTTTGGATTGAATTATAACTTTGGAACCTTTTGGTATGATTGAATCCCAGAGAGAGGCTGCCTATGTATCCTTTTGGAATCAAGTCAAACTTAGTTCAATTAGCAAGAACTGCTTTGGATTTTTGTTTTGTTTTCTTTTACTTCTTCTTTCTCTCCACTTTTTTCTTTCTTGTTTTTTTTTTAATAATATCTTAAGGTTCCAAAAAGGGTAATTAAAGAAAGGTAACCGGCTCAAAAAGGGTTAGAAAAGGGTCAACCATAGTACCTTTTGACTGCATCCGCGTTGACAGTTGTTTTAGGGACATTTCTTTCGATGCTTCCAAAGTGCAGCACTATCTTTTGGCATTACTCTCGTTACAATGTATGGACGTTTCTAGGTTGGAGCCAATTATCCTTTAGCTTCTTCACGAGGTGGGAGGATACGTCTCAGAATAAGTTGTCCTATTTCAAATTTCCTAGGTCATACTTTCTTGTTGTAGACACGGACCATTCTTGTGTTGGTACAACTATCAGTGGCAAGCTGCGGCGAATCATTTTTTCATTAATCAGTGTCAATTGTTCTAATCGGTTCTTGACCCAATCTTTATCCTAAATCTCGTTTTCAACAATGATCCAAAGAGAGGGATTTTCGACTTTTTTCAATTTCATTCGAACATGGCTTAGGCCTACTGTTCCAATTCTTTGTTTATTTTCTCACAAACTTCATCGTCAACACATTCTGCTTCTTGATTCATTATTTCGAGGTCTGGCAGCTTTTTAGGATCTGGGCATAAAGTCCGCAAGCATGTCATGTTATTAAAATCTGCATTAATAGAACTGAAAATAGAATAAGCAAAGTGATAAGAATAGAAAAATAGAACTCAAATCGGCATTTGAATTTTTTTGTTTAATTTTTAAAGATAGAAGGGTTTACATGAAAAAGTAAGACAAAAAAGTAAAACAATCGGATTACACCCTAAAATAATCCGAAAGCAGAAAAGACAGCAAGACGGTCTGACAGAGAACTTTTCAAGTTTGGCGCCTGCTTTTTGGTTTCTCTTCTACTGCGGCAATGGCTACTATGGCTTTCAATGCTGGATCAAATTTCCCATCATCACAGATTATTACAACGACTAGGCCGTTGTTGTGATTAGGAAAAAAATTGGTTGTTACATTAGGAGCCTCTTCATCCCTAAGAAGGATTCGCTTAGCTTCAATCAAGTCTTCAACTCCCCTTTTGAGGGTCCAATAGTCCTTTGTATTGTGTCCCACTGCTCCAGAGTAATATTCACATCTAGCATCAGCTTGGTGCGAGGGGACTTGGGGTTTGGCTGCTTCGGGGCCACTGGCTGCAGCAGGCCTAGCCTGACTAACTTTTGGAACAAACTTGAATACGATTCACCAATTCTGAGGGGCTCTCTTGGGCGAGGATTGTATTAGGGAACATTTGGTTGAGGATTATACGGATCTTGGTATGGATATGCATTTACGGGAGGTGGAGCTCAGTTTTGTGTATAATGTTGTGGTCGTGTGTAAGTTTGCGCGTTCATCACTGCATAGGGAACCGGTGCCACGACATAAGAAGCATCTTGATGGGGATAATAGTGTTGTGGGACCTTACGAGGCATATATGACTGGTTGAATAACCTACGGGCCCCCACGAGCTAGAAGCCATCATGGCTTCCTCTTCTCTCCTGTTTCTGTTCATCAACCCCCCTGAACCATTCATAATGGCCTGTGATGTGGCCTTAAAGATAGCATGACTCAAAATTCTGCCCGTTTTAAACCATTTTCGACCCGCTCTCCAATTTTGATAGCCATAGTGAACGTCTTACCCGTAGCGAACATTATGTTCTGGAAGTAGTCTACCTCTTGGGTCTGTAGGAAGCTCGTAACCATTTCTGCTTCGTCGATTGAAGGCTTTACCCCGACAGCTTGCTCACGCCATTGATAGTATATTCACGGAAAATTACCGCAGTTTTCTTTTTCAAACTGGACAAAGAGTTTCTGTCGGGAGCGATGTCCACATTATACTGGAACTGGCGGACAAAATCTTAGGCCAGATCGTCCCACACATGCCAATGGGTAATTTCTTGATCCATATACCACTCAGAAGCCATTCTGGTGAGGCTTTCTCCAAAATTGGCCATTAACATCTCCTCTTTTCCACCAGCACCCCTCTTCTAGTTACAGAATCATTTCAAATGAGCGATTGGGTCTCCGTGCCCGTCGTGCTTTTCAAGTTTTGGCATTTTGAAGCCAGTCAGCAAATGAACATAGGGAAATATACACAGGTCATAGTATGAGACACTTCTTTGGCCACTCAGGCCTTGCATGTTTTTCAGGCTTTGTTCCAGGCTTTTCATCTTCTGAGCCATTTCCTATTGCTCGGGATTCTTGACAAACCTTTTTTGCTCAACCGAGAAGTCACATTGTGGAGGTTGAGTAAACGAGTATGGGGTCACATATGTTATTTCTGGTTAGAACTGTGGATCCTAAAAGGTGAACGTTGGAGGCACAACATACGGCCGTGGTATAGTTGGTTGTGTTGTCGTGCAGACTGGTGCTGCAGAGAACATTGATGGCGGTGTCTTTGAAGCCGGCGCCTGGGGGTGAACCATAAAAGGCATGCCAGGACCGTTAGACGACATTAGAGAGTACCCGCATGAGATGAACGGGTTGAGCACAGGGATGTTGGTAGCCGCACCTGACCTTTGGATCAACTTAGGGAACCCAGGAATTGCACTCGGCAGTTCCCTACCATTAGACCAGGTGTCCCACATTTCCAACATGCGGAGATGCAACATCCTATTCTTATCAGCAGTTGCTGATTCTGGTTGTGCTATAGCCGATACCGGGCAATCCTTAGGATCGATAATTAGTGGATGACTTTTGGAGACCATAAGAACCCTGCCTTTGGATCTTGTGAAGTAAGGATGGGAAGCCAGATTACCAACAAAAATCAACCACCAAAATAGAACCTGGCTCAATTGCATGCACAACAACCTTCTTAGTTTTGAGGCATTTAACATACAGAAAATCACACTTTGGGATGCAATGCACTTAAACAATAAAATGCTTCTACCATGCGTTTGAACGTTTGCGTATTTTGTCCTGTCTTTTAAATGTCCCTTTCCATTCTATACCTCTATCATTTCCATTTATGGCTCTCTTTTTCGATTACTTTACTCTTGCTTTCTTTTTTTTCGCTCTTTATTTTTCTCTGTTATTTTTGTCACACTTTTCCTTCTTTTTCTTTCTCTTTTTTTTACTCAGTTTATTTAATGGTAATGATCGAATCCGATAGGGATTGCCTGTGATTCATGATGCCGCATGAATCAGATTATTACGTAATTTGGGGATACCTGGAACAAAGTACATAAGCTAGCTCTTTTTTAGTTTTTTATCGATTTAATTTTTTTTATTTGTTCTATGGGAATTTTTGAAAAGAAGACTTCATAAAGAAGAAAGAAAATATTCTTGGATTTCGACTTGTTCTTTGGGGAATTTTTGACAAAAAAGACTTCTAAAGAAAGAAGAAAATATTTTTTGATTTTGATATTTTTGCTTTTGAATTTTCAAAAGAACAAGTTCTAAAGAAGAAAAAAAATATTTTAGATTTTGAATTAAAAAAAATTTTCTTTTTTTTTTTGAATGAAAGACTTCGGAAAAGAAGGAAAATATTTTTTGGATTTTCTAAGGAAAGAGTTCTAAGAAGGAATTAAGTAAAGGGAAAATATTTTTAGATTTTTTATAAAAATAGATGGCTGGAACCGATGAGATTTACCTACGTATCTCACATCCTGTGAGAATCAGACCCGCGTAGTTCGATAAGTTTTGACACAACAGGAAAAACATGACTTTCGAAAACATTGGCTTATTTTGAAATGATTTTTTTCCTTCAAAAATGCGGCAGAGTTTCGGGATTTTCAAATACTTGGACTTTCAGAACCGGGTAAATCTCCCTCTCCTCACTCTTATTTTTTATTGCTTTTCTTTTCCTAGTATAGAAGCCGGTGAACATGCAAGACGAATTAAATAAATGCACAAGTAGATCGTAAAATGCATCAGGATGGTCTTTTAATTTTGGGTACACCTGTCCTAGACGGACCCAACCCCTCTGTTGATTCCCCAAAGTCAAATTCACGTGATGCAAACAAGCGTTCCTACTAGGGATTCAGCATGAGGCTATGTTATTCTAGGTTTGAATCCCGGGGTGTGTTGTTTTAGACCTGGCTTACCCGAGCGAATGACTCGAGCCGAGGGGTGGCAATGTAACGGGAACCAAAAGGCCATCCGTCTTTGTAACTTATCCGATCCTCGTTCTAAATTAGGGATATGACACTCTAACAGAAAAGAAGCCACGCCAACGTGCGCTTCCCAGAAGATTTATAAAGACTTCGAGAGAGAAGGGTTTCGTAACAACTTATATACAGTTCACATAATATCAAAGCGGTAAATGAGCGGCAATTAGTGCATTACAACCAAACATGTAATATCAGACAATCACTAGAAAGCCAAGCATAACAGTTACTCTAAGCTCAAATTCTGAACCCTGAACTAGAAGTTTTGGGTTCGTGATCCCCAACAAATTTACCAGAGCTGTCACGCCTCCTTTTTCCGAAGAATAGGGAGTTTTTGCAATTAAAGTGACATTATTCGAAATGGGATTATTTATTTAATTAGAATCGCCGTTTGGGGTAATTATTATGGTATCCCAAGTCACAGGTTTATTTTATAATCTCAAATCAAGGTAATTAACTCTATTATGGTCCGCGAAGGTATGAGGTACTCCCTAGTTCCATAGATTTAGCACGATCGCTGAATAATTAATAATTATCCTAATTATCTTACTAAGTAAACGTTTAAAACCTATTATGCATTACCGCTTCTATACCGCTTTTAATTATTTATTTAATCGCTTTTAGTATTTATGGAATTTATTTGAACAAGTTGCGAAGTCGTGCACTTGTTGTTTTTGTACATATTGCGAATCGCGCCACGTGAAATGCACTCACGATTTACAACATGTTTATTTTTATTATTATTTGAAGTTGAGGTCAAGTCGCGTGAAACGCACACTTGAGTTGGAATTTACGTATCTTGACAATGCCATTATAACTATGGAACTTGTTTGTGAATGAAAATGTAAACACTAGTCCATTCTAATTCTTTGGACCCTTGAAGCATTATAACTAGTTAAAAGTGATCAATTATGATGGGGAACTGGACACGGGCAGTGGTTAAGGGCTCCATTCCTAATTTGTTTTTTTTTTCCTTCAATATATGAGGCCCACGTTGTAATCTCTAAAAGATCTAGTACGGGCCTATGCAAGCTTGGGGTATGGCCCATTATTCTGCTACCAATTCAGTCATACAATCAGAGACAATTACACATACCTCTAAGCCTTAATATTTGATTAAATAGCACATTCTTGAATCAAAGTGAACTACTCATATGAAGGAAAATTCATATTACAGTTAAGTAGTAAAGGAAATAGTGTTTTAATGGTTGAGTGTAACAACACAAATCATGCTTGCAAAGAATTACTACTCCCTAAACTTTACGTTTGAAACTGAGAGAATCAAATGATCAAAATCACAATTACTTTTATGCAACCCGGTTTGAAATGAATTACATATACCTACAGCTATTATTTCAGAGTTAATACAAAATTCTAGTTTTCGGAGACATTGAGAATCCTTCAACATTCGCGACTCCTCAGGCTAGTTTTTAGCTCACAATCAAAGCACACATTGTTATCAATTCAATCAATACTTCAAATTAATTCTAGAAGCTCATAAACTCCATTGATTTCCAATGGTCATGCTACAATCTTGATTATCCCTCAACATCAAAAAGGTCATATGAACAAACTGAAAAACTCAAATTCATTACAAATTGGAACCGGTACAAGGGTAGTGGTAATTGGTGAATAAACTCAACTCAGAATTTTAGCTTCTTAACGCAGATACAAACACATCACAGCTGAACAATCAGTATAAATAAACCTTATATCAATTAACATGGATACATGAAATTAAACATGGACACAACATGCAATTCAGATCTTCAAGTAAACATCCTATCAGAGAAATACAGAGGTACAATCACATACCTAGAAGCAAAATCAATAGATGAACTTGACAGAAATAAAGGTTGGAGATGAAAGGTGAAATCTAGCAAGCAAGAAACAGCAACAAACTCAACAATTAAGTCAAAAGTTCCACAGTTTAAATGCCACTCGAAATCCAAGAAAAAGTGAAGCAAAACCAGTAGAAATTGGAAGGAGAACCAACTTTGAATTTTTTTTTTGTTTTATGTATCTAATTTGAACTTCGGGTTTGTTTTTCTATCAAGAGAAGTCCGTGAGGATAAAGGAATATGTGTGAGATTTCTGCTGTGTTTTTCTGAAGAATGCATAAATAAAAGATGCCTAAACTATGTGTGTGAGTGAGTCTTTTATGCAGAAAAATGAGAGAATGTGTGAGAGAATCTGTCAGCTGAAAAATAGGAAAGAAGCATATGTTTTTAACATATTTTTGGACAGTTGTCCATTCAGATTATTCCTTCCTTTTTTAATTGCCCCTTTAATTTCTGAATTTACCCCTTTTTACCCTAAATTTGACATAATTTCCCTTGTCTTATTGTATTTTATTCCCTTTCTAGAAGCTTCCTACATAGCTACCTAAAATTTCCTATTTTGCTTTCCCAATTACCCCCTTAAATTTATGATATTTATAAATTAACTCTAACAAGAAAATCAAACTGATCCAGAGATAAAGCAGAACTGACAATTATGCAAATTAACTGAATAATCTGGTTCAACATCTAATTAATTCAAAATCAATTATCATAACAACTCATGCAATTAACTAACTAACATGTAATTAAATATTAACCAATTCATGCAAAAGATGAGACTATCTAATCTTAAATCCTATTTGGTACGAATCATGTTTAAAATTTGAGAAGAGTAGCATACTTTGAGAAAACTTGAAGAAAAGAGAACTAATTAATCGAAGAGGAAAGAAAAGAAAGAAATTACCTATTAATCTTTAAACAAAATAGCATAGAGCTCCGACGGAATCTGGACGGTCAAACAATGGCATTGATCAAAATATGACCTCCAAGATACGGCATGAAACTTACATCAACGAATAGTTCTCATCAAGAGCTTCCAAATGATGTAAATTTTAACTGTAAATGGATGGAATCAGTCAAGTGATTAGAAGGGAAAAGGCGACGGCTATGGTTTAGTTTCAAGATCTAAAAATTGACAAGAACAAGAAAGCTTTGAAAGGAAAAGTTAAGGGATTTGGAGAGATGAGGATGTGAGGATCTTTTGGTGAAGGTTTGAGGGTGTTTGGAGGTGAGCCGCCGGAGAGAGGAGTTTTTGGTAAAGGTTTAAGGGTCGGGTTCAGACAGCTATATGGGGGGAAATGATTAGATACGAGCCATTTGATGAACGAAGAGCAGCGACTGGGGATTTAGGGGGCTAAACGAGGTCGTTTTGGGTTAGTGAGGGGGTTGGACCGGGTAGTGGGAGTGGACTGGGGCGATTTTGGAGAAACATTGGGCTTGAAACAAAAGCCTAGTCCGATTTTTGCTTAGCAGCCCTTCTCTTTATTTTCCTTCCTTGTTAGATTTTGCAAAATTAAACATCTTTAAATACCCCCTAAATTGAACCTATTTTGACAAAATTAAAACTTGATACCTTTTCCATTTACCAATTGAACAAATTAAATATTTGATATTAACTAAATAATGCAAGGAATATGCGAAATAAAATGACTAATATTTTTTTTTAATCAAATATCTATGTGATTATGCCTTTAAAACTTTCAAATAAACACCAAAAATGCAAAGACGATACAAAGCAATTAAAATTATTTTGAATATTTTTTAGGAGTAATTTTATATATGGTGCAAAAATTACATGCTCACAGGAGGAACAAGCAAATGAATTTGCATCTAAGCCGCCTGTCGTTGAGATGAGCACTGATGATCTTTGGCAGAAGGTACAGGCTAGAGAATACTCTGTTGTTGATCACCTGAACAAGACTCCCGCCCAGATATCCATTTTGTCACTATTGCAAAATTCATACGCGCACAAGAATGCCTTGATGAAAGTGTTAAGCGAAGCTAATGTGCCCACCAGTATCACTAGCGGGGAGATGGCTAACACGGTCGGACAAGTGCTGGAGAGTCACAAAATTACTTTCCACGAAGATGAGTTACCGCCAGAAGGGTTGAGCCACAACAAGGCATTGCACATCACTCTGCAATTTGAAGACAAGTTCATTACCAGGGTCCTGATAGATGGAGGTTCGAGCCAGAACATATGCCCGATGACCACTTTGAAAAGATTAGGTAAAGGCCTGTATGAGATACAGATGGGAAGCATGAATCTGAAAGCGTTCGATGGATCTTAGCAAGAAAATATATGAGAAATCAACCTTGATCTACAAATGGGCCCGACCTGGTTTGATGTCGAATTCCAAGTGCTAGACATATTCGCTACCTACAACCTGATATTGGGACGACAATGGATACATGCAGATGGGGAAGTCGCTTCTACCCTGCACCAGATTGTGAAGTTCAAGTGGAATCATCAAGAGACCAACCAGACCGTGCTAGTGATCAAAAAAAAGAGGAAATTGGGAGGAGAAACATACCACCGCATTGAGCGAGTAAACGAAATTGAGAAGGATCGATGGTGGAGCAATAAGATAGAAATCATATAGATGTGGTTGGGATATGAAACATGCAAGGGTCTTAGCCGAATGCTTAAGGGGAGTAGAGAACCCATACGACCACTGTATCATGGCACGGCCTTTGGGCTCGGATATAAATATATCGTGCAAGAGTACCACGATTGGACACTGCCCGGGCGCACTGATTACTATCCGCTGGAACAACCCATACCACCACTGCACCAGACATTCCGCCAGACTAACATGATTTGGGATCCGAGGAAGATGAGATTTTGGCCGGTATGAGGAAGTTGTTTTTAAACGAGGAAGCCATGGACTGCAGTGCAATTTTAGAGGAGGAGGAGGAAGACCTTACTATTTAGACAGTGGGAGAAGGAGTTGTTCTCAAGAACTGGACCGCTGCACCGTCCCGGGCTCGCCGAGTACTTGGGTAGCCTGACAGAATTAGCATGACTTATTTTTAAATTGTTTTTGAGCATCTAAGAAATTTTCAGTGTTTTGTTTTGAAATAATTACTCGAGCCATCGAGTCGTACTTGTTGACAATTCTAAGCATTATTAATGCATTATTACTTTTCGTATTTATTATTATCTTTCTACATTCTTTTCAGCGTAATTATTACATATCCTAATGAACCTACGACAGTGACATGTAATGAGACAACACAACATAAGGACAGTGATTTGGAAGATGATATAATACATGAGGAAATTATCAAAGAAGTAGAGAATTTTGAGAACAAACCAAATTTCAAGTTGGAGGAAACTGAGGTAATTAACTTAGGGAGTTTTGAAATAGTCAAAGAAACTCGCATAAGTATTTATTCATCACCGTCAGAAAAGGAAATATATATCAGGTTTCTAAAGGAGTATGAGGATATTTTTGCATGGTCCTACAATGATATGACTGGGTTAAGCATATTTATATTAGCTCACAAGCTACCTAATAACCCCATGTGTCCGCCGGTAAAGCAGAAGCTCAGAAAATTCAAGCCAGATATGAGTGTGAAGATAAAAGAGGGGGTTACCAAGAAAATCAATGCCTAGGTCCTTCGAGTAGTCGAATACCCGACCTGATTAGCCAACATTGTGTCAGTTCTGAAGAAAGATGGAAAAGTCAGGTGTGTGTTGACTATCGAGATCTGAGCAGAGCAAGTCCTAAGGTTGATTTTACTATGCCCAACATACACATACTGATCCACAACTGCGCCAAGCATGGACTCTAATCCTTTGTGGATTGCTTCGCAGTGTACCACCAGATTTGGATAGATAAGGAGTACGCCGAAAATATAGCCTTTATCACGCCGAAAAGGTGTACGTGGATGATGTTATCATCAAATTTAAGAGAGGTTAATATCACATAGCAGACCTGCGAAAGTTTTTTGACCAACTTCGAAAATACAATTTGAAGCTAAATCCTGCAAAATGTGCTTTCAAAGTCCCTACTGGGAAGTTGCTAGGTTTCATCGTCAGTCACTGCGGTATTGAGCTAGACCCGTCAAAAATCAAAGCTATTCATGATTTGCCACCACCAAAGAACAAGAAAGATATGATGCGTTTCCTGGGACGCCTCAATTATATCAGCCATTTTATAGCACAATCAACTGTGATATGTGAGCCGATCTTCAAGATGCTGAGGAAAGATGATGCGACAAACTGGACCGAAGAATGTGAAAAGGCTTTTGAAAAAATCAAGGAATACTTGTCTAAACTGCCCGTGTTGGACCCGCCAGAACTAGAAAGACCTTTGTTATTGTATCTGTGTTGGATGGAGCCTTTGGTTACGTTCTGGGGTAACATGATGAAATCGGAAGGAAAGAACAGGCGATATATTATAGGAGCAAGAAGTTCACACCTTACGAGGCCTGGTATTATTTACTAGAGCACACCTATTGTACTTTGACATGGATAGCCCAGATGTTGAGACATTATTTCTATGTGTACACTACATATCTCATATTAAGGATGGATTCGCTCAAATACCTCTTTCAGAAAACCATGCCTACAAGTAAGTTAGCAAAGTGGCAGATATTGCTAACTTAGTTCGACATCATTTATGTGACCCAGAAGCCAGTCAAAGGGCAAGCATTGGCCGATCACTTGGCAGAGAACCCCATAGACAGAGAATACGAACAATTAAAGATGTATTTTTCCAATGAATAAGTGTCGTTTGCAGGCGAGGATATTGTCGAAACATACGACGGTTGGAGGATGTTTTTCGACGGAGCAACAAAGATGGTATTAGAAACTGGTCAACATTATCCTGTATCCGCAAAGCTCAGGTTCCCGTGCATAACCAATATGGCGGAGTATAAGGTCTGCATCCTGGGACTCAGGTTGGACATCAACATGAATGTTCAGGAGTTGCTGGTAATGGGAGATTCTGATCTATTGGTACACAAAGTACTAGGAGAATGGGCTACCAAGAACACTAATATTTCCATACCTGCATTGTGTACAAGAGTTGATCAAGAGGATCACAAAAATAGAATTCAAGCATGTTCTGAGGATCTAGAATGAGTTCGCAGATGCATTAGCCACCTTGTATTGCATGATACAACATCCAAACAAGAATTTCATTGATCTTATCCCAATCGAGATTTGTAAGCAACCATCTTATCGTGCTCATGTTGAAAAAGAGTTTGACGTAAAACCATGGTTCCACCATATCCGGGAATATTTGGAGATAGGAGAATACTCAAAATATTCCACGCATACTCAGAAGCGCGCACTTCGAAGATTGGCCAACAATTTCTTTTAGAGCATAGGAATTTGGTATAGAAGGACTCCTGACTTGGGATTGGTATGATGTGTCCATGCCACAGAGGCATCTAGATTGCTCGAATAAATACATGCCAAAACTTGCAGACCTTACATGAGCGATTTCATTTTAGCCAAGAAGATATTAAGAGCAGGGTATTTTTGGATGACCATGGAGACGGGCTGCATCAAATATGTTAGAAAATGTGACCAATGCCAGATACATGCTGATATGATACGAGTGCCGCCTAAATAACTTAATACAATGAGTTCACCCTAGCCTTTCTCTGCTTGGGGCATGGATGTCATCTGACCAATTGAACCCACTGCTTCAAATTGATAAAAGTTCATTTTGGTGGCTATAAATTACTTTACAAAATAGGTTGAAGCCGCTTTCCATAAGGCTATGACTAAGAAGGTCGTAGTAGATTTTGTCCAGTATCGCATTGTTTTGTCGATTTGGAGTACCTGAATCAATCATTGACAATGTTGTGAATCTCAACAGTGATCTGATGAAAGCCATGTGTAAAACATTCAAGATCAAGCATTGAAATTCCACAGCATACAAACGACAAATGAATGGAGCCGTAGAAGCCGCCAACAAGAATATCAAGAAGATATTAAGGAAAATGGCGGATTACTACAAGAAATGGTCAGGTACCTGCCATTTGATTTGATCAGGTACCGCACCACATATCGTACGTCTACTGGGGAAACCCCAATATACCGGTCTATGGTACCAAAGTCGTTATTCTCGCCACAGTGGAGATTTCTTCCTTAAGAATCATAGAAGAGGCCGTGCTCAGCGATGTGAAATAGATACAGAGTTGGTATGAACAACTGGCTCTCATTGATGGTAAGAGGATGAACGCAGTGTGTCACGGCTAACTCTACCAGAATAGAATGGCAAGGGCTTTCAACAAAAGGGTTAGATCAAAGCAACTCACATCGGGACAATCGGTGTTTAAACAGATCTTCCCGCATAAGGATGAAGCAACGGGGAAATTCTCACCCAGTTGGCAAGGCCCTTACATGGTTCACCGAGTACTGACAGGAGGAGCGCTTATACTTGCAGAAATGGATGGAGAAATATGGCCAAAACCTATCAACTCAGACGCAGTCAAGAGATATTATGTTTAAGATTATATTTATACTTTCTATTTGATGTAACCTGAACTACGCTTGACCTAATTCCCGTTTAAGAGGGGATATGTAGGCAGCCCTATGGGTTCGGCCACATCATAATAAAATCTTCATTACCCCCTATGGTCAGAAACTGGGGTAAGATTTCGAGTTCATCAATATCATTATGTCGAATATCACAAAGAAGCATATCGCCAGAAGTATGCATATAAACTGGGGCAAAATTTTGAGGAGGGTCCTCAAAATTCCGAGTTAAGGAGGTTACAGTGTCTCAAAAGCATGTCACAATCGCCGATTCGACAAAATTATCCGCTTTTATGCATTATCACATATTTTGAACAACAGCAATTTAAAAAAAATGAATGATGATTTTTCACAAATGCATATTTTCGAAAATTTCATTTTTCTGTAATAGCCAGATGTTACCCAGGGTGACTCGAACAAGGTAGCAAGACAAGGAGCAAAGTCGAAATGAAGAATCAAAGGCACGAACCAACCTTTCCCCAAAACTCACGATTTTTCCTTGGATGCAGTCACAATGGACATAAGGAGCATGTCCGAAAAATATACATACAATAAGATCATTATCTTCACACCGACAGAAGTCTCTAGGCACAAACGTGTCAAACTAAGGACCACTTCTCCCTCTCACATTTAATCGTTGCTTCTCCTGCATAGGGCTAAGCACTACCCTCTTTACATAGGGGCTAAGCACTACCCTCATCATTGCATAAGGCTAAATGCTGCCTTTCCTTGCATGAGACTAAGCACTGTCTCCACTACATTGCACGAGGCTACGCACCGCCTCCATTATTGCATAAGGTTAAGCACTGCCTCCATTATTGCATAAGGCTAAGCACTGCCTTCCCTTGCATGAGACTAAGCACTGTCTCCGTTCTTTGCATGAGGCTAAGCACTACCTCCATTATTGCATAAGGGTAAGCATTGCCTTCCCTTGCATAAGACTAAGCACTGTCTCCGTTCTTTGCATGAGGCTAAGCACTACCTCCATGATTGCATAAGGGTAAGCATTGCCTTCCCTTGCATGAGACTAAGCATTGTCTCAATTCTTTGCATGAGGCTAAGCACTGCCTCCATTATTGCATAAGGCTAGGCCTGCCTTTCCTTACATGAGGCTAAGCATTGCCTCCACCATTTTATAAGGGTAAGCACTGTCTTTCCTTGCATGAGACTAAGCACTGTCTCCATTACATTATACGAGACTAAGCTCTGCCTCCATTATTGTATAAGGATAAACTCTGCCTTCCTCTTCATAGGGCAAAACACTACCCTCATCACACACAAGGCTAAGCGTTGTCTTGTCCCGTTCTCACATACAACTAAGCATCAGTTGTTGCCCTCTATCAAATGATTGATATTTACACATCTTTGCATTTCATGGGCTGAAACATCGCCACATTGTCCGAAGGCGTCATAGTCTGAGGGCATCATCCTCATAGCCGGAAGACATCATGCCATGGCCGGAGGATCTCTCAAAATTGCATATCATTATTCCAAGGCGTCATAGTCTAGAGGCACCATACTCATGGCCTGAGGACACCATTTCATGGCCCTCGAATCCATTATCATACGCTTCATGGCCCAGGACGTCATGGTCTAAGGACATCAGCCTTATCGTCCAAATGCAACTCTCAAGGTTCGAAGGGAATTTGCATCATGTTTAAATAACCCATCTATGTTCGTGTGCATCATGTTTTAAGTTTTGCAGGTAACTCGGGAGGTAACCATTCTACAAACACGAGCAATTCTCCCTCTGGTTTCCATCACATCCTTCGATCATCTCAAACGTAACCGATGATTAGCAATTGATTACCCCTTGTCATGTAACCTCTCAAATACTTGCCTTATACATCCGTAACGTTAAAATTCATATCTCCACCTGATATTATCCATTACTCACGAAACTATCATATCCAAAAACATCTTTTTCGAAACACACGACCACTCTTATAACAACTCCATTGGTTTCGTTCGCTGTTGGATCCAGAACTACACACAACCCGATTCCCTTAACACCAGGGATATGTAGGCAACTCAAGAACCAAGGTTCGGCCCACGTTTTTTCAAAAAACGCATCATCCCCACTTATTTCGAACAAAATTGGTCATTACTTTCTTTACCCGACAATTAGTTCATCATTCCCGAGTAAAGAGGGGCAATTGTTGATACCTAAATTTTCCCTCATATTTTTTTATATATATCCTATATATTTTCAAAATATCATTCCTGCATCATCACCAATTTACTAGAGTTATATAAGTAATTTATGTAATTGTTCATAGTTTTTAAGGCTTTAAAGTTAATTTTCTTGCATTTAAATTATTCAAATATTTATTAATTACTCCTTCAAATTATTTTGTGATGACTTAATCATCCAAATTTAATTTTTACACCTATATATATGCTTTATAATATTTTACTTCATTTTATATAATTACATCTGCATTTTGAACTATTTACGCATCTTTTGCAATAATAGCCTATACTTTATAATTAATTGCATTTATCATTTTTATTCATGGTCATAATAATTGTTTTTATATTTTTATAATCTTCAACTATTATTTTAAAATATTAAGTTTCATAAATAGTATTTTATTTATTTATTTATTTATCTATTTTATGAAATTATTTTCCCCTAATTTCTTTTATTTAAAATATGGCCCAAAACATGCCAAATTTAGGACCCAAATCCCTAGCCCGATTCCTCAGTAGCCCAACCAAATTACCCATTACCTTTGACCCGCCCAGTCTCTTGTTTAATCTTGGCCCATAACAAATCTCCCGTTCTCCTTATATCCCCATAACCAAACACTAGAGAACATTCACCCAAACCGGTCGCCTTTGCACTCTATCTACTCCTCTCTTCCTCTACACGAAGCCTAGCCGCCGTATCTCTAAATCCTCTCCAAATATGAGCCCAAAATGGAATAAATCCATTATTCACTTACCTATTTTATGATATTTCGCTACTATGTACGCGTATGTGGTGTTACTTAGTTCTTGGCCTTTTTTTGGCAAGAAGTACCTTTCAAAATCAGGCATGATTGACTTCGATCTTTAAGGATTCAAATGGTATTTCATCTACATACACTTGAATGGAGGTGATTCTTGCACTCCTAGTTTGATTTTCATACGATTGAACCCGAGTAGGGTTTGTGATTCTCCATCTCCTCTACTTATTCTGATTTACATGTGATATTTCCTTTCCTTATTTGTGCTTAATTGATTGTTTTCTATGTTTGTTCGTTTAATTTTTACTACTATATAAATCCCCATTTCCAGTTCCCTTCTAAGTCTCAACGATTTATTACTTAACTACTATTACCATTACTTTGATTCTTCTATACTTTTTGCACTTTTGGCACTTTGTCGGCTGAAATTTAAGGCCACCGGATTTCGATTAACTGACCTTCTTAGTGTGAGCATTGCCCGGTGTTCATCTAAAACCCTTGGGAACTCTGGAGCATTGAGTTTTGGGTTCTGCTACTATCTCTGATGTCAACGACTGAAGTATTGTTGGAATTATTCTTCTTGTTTACCCGTTTGTTAATTCGCAACATGTAAGTATCTTTGGCTCTGTCAATTTCATTCCTTCTCGTTGTGTTCATGTTTTGTACATCCATGTCACTTAAACTTTGTGAATCTATATGCTACTGTGTTACCCCTGCCATTTTATGACTCAAAACTTTTCTAGCATCTGAACTTGTCCATCCTCTAACTCTGATGTATGCCTACTGTATGTGCTCAACATGAATGATTCTCACTACCTTAAGCATGCCCAACCTAGTGTGTTTTTGTATGTTTGAATGTTTACATTTGTCACTCATCCTGAGTTTATCTCTCTGCCTTGTTCTGTGTCTCTATGATAAATCAAATCATATGTTCTAATTCCTGTTGGATCATTCATGTGTACTTAATACCCTACTTTATATCATTTTTATTTATATCATGAAATAGTTAATGGCTTAATAATTAGATATTATGATATCGATTGAGTCATGGCTTGCCTAGCGAGTAGGTTTGGTTCCATCATGACACACATGAATAGGTAAACCTCGTATCAAACAACAGAGAAGCATCTCTATCGCAGACGAAACCTAAACTTGTGATCAAAGAATCTGAAGCCAATGCCTTGGGTCTACCGGGAAAAGCATAGCAACGAGCCCGACATCCTTTGGTCTGACCTCCACTGACCTGGCCACTTTTTACGGCAACCTCTGTCTTCTTGTCCTCACCCTCTAGCTGACTAGGTAGGGGATTAAGCAACTGGTGCGGGAACCACTGGTTGAAAACTATGAAGCTACGCCTCTAGAAATCCTGTGGAAATACTTCCTCACATGGATGAAATACTCACACTCATAACAACCCCTTGTTAACTGAGGATTTTTACCCCGAATATGCCATTGATGACCCAAAATACTAACTAGAAGAACCCTAGACAGATATTGCACAATATGAACTCAATGGGAGAGCACTATATGATGCTGAAACTGGAGTATTGAAAGATGACAAAGCCACTACCATGGGCTACATGCTTTTGAGAATGAGCTGGCATACAATGATGGCCATATCATCCTGAAACACATGAGAACCATTAAAACTCTCTCGATGGTTAGTTGGTATAGGAGCCTCAACATGACCATCAACAATCTGATCCTCTACTTGCTCTTCCGGTGGGTCCACTCATGGGCTATGGTGAGTGTTCCACCCCTAGTTGCGACCGTGTGACCCTTGGTGGGAGCCTTAGCCCTACCTCGGGTCCTACCCCTCGCAGCAACAGCTGGTACTGCCTGTCCCTCATCTGCTGCTACTACTGAAGCACACGTTTTCACTATATGTGAGATAGTAGAAGAGAACGATTTAGACTTGGACCATAATCAACACACGACAAATAATGAAGAAAGCAAAAGTTCCTAAAGATTATAGCCTCTCGCGGATAGATACTGATGTCTCTCTGGCGATCCACATTACTCTATTAGGCCTTCTCATGACTTGTGAGACCTCATAAAACTAGAGCTCTGATACTAACTTGTCAAAACCCAAAACTCAAACCAAAGGCCATGATGGTGCCTAACTCTCTTGCTAGGAAATCCAACACTCAACAACAATTATAAAAGTAAATTATTAAGTCATCAACAGTGTCATGATATATCAATAATAAGTGGAGTAAGTCTCGAATCAACATCACAAATACACAAGTCTAAGACAGGGTCTAAATACGACCATAATTGACTCCCAAACACCAAAACCTTAGTGTCCCATCATCCCGAGCATTGTAAATGAGTAAATCATCTCAACATAAACGGGAAAGAAGGAACTAGATATGGATAGATAAGTAGGAAAGGGGGACTCTATATGCTCTAGATCGGATCAAATGAGGAAGTTCACCACGAAGTTTCCAAGTATGCTCCTACACTGCTAGATAGGTACCATTAGCACCTGCCTTAGAATCTGCACAAAAATATACATAAGTGTGGTATGCACAAAAACACGAAATATAATTTAGATGCACCAACTCTCTAACTCATGCATATGCATACGAAATATAATTATATCACGACCCCAAAATATTCTAGTCGTGATGGCACCTAACTCAACCTACTAGATAAGCTAAATAATTTTCAACACAACTTAAATGAGAATAATAAGAGTCAATGAGTAAAATAACAAAATTTCTATACAAAATCCCAAGGATTAGTAGTACAAGCCATGAGTCACTAAGACTTAGATTTACAAAGCTGATATGAGAATTAATATAACATCTGTTTGGAATGTTCAAAAACATATTACGAATCTAAAGCTACCGATGACAAGTGGCAGATATATCCGGAAGCAGGTACATCATCAATGCTAGCTCCCACCATATACAACAGCATCATCTCCAAGATCTGCACGCAAGGTGCAAAGGTATAGTATGAGTACAACCCACCCCATGTACTCAATAGGTATCAAACCTAACCTTGGGTTGAAAGCGGTGAAGAGCTCGGACAATGGTCGGAGTCCAACACCAATAGCCAATAACAATTCATAACAATATAATTAAGACAATAAAAGTAAATAACTTAAGAGATGTTATGCTCAGCTCGGTCACGATTATGGGAAAGAAGACATGCATTTCAAGTATAACTGTAAAGTCCAAAGTTTACCACTGAAAATCAATTTCACATGATTTTATCAAACGAACTATGTTTTCCAATTCCCAACATAAGATAAGACTTTTTGTTTACCCATTATCATGAGGAAAGTACATCTTTATGCCTATATGTCAATAAAAATATCAAGTCATCAAATGTCATATACTATCTAGCATAAGGGAAATACATTTCTATGCCTGCATGTCAAGTCATCAAATGTCATATTACCATCTAGAATGAGAAAAATATATCTTTATGCCTACATGTCAAATATAGATGTCAACTCAATACCATCACAATGAAAACATCAAGAATAACCACACTTAGCATGCTCACAGTGCCTGGGACAAGGCCTTCATGATCACACGAATCAACATTTAGCATTGTACGAGTGCCTGGCATAAATGTCCCTCGCCAAAGCACATATATAAATCATTATGAATGCGCCCACTGCTGGCAGGTCAGACTCTGGAGGGGCGGATCCTACCCAAGTGCTATTCATAATCACATAGCCCAATAATGGGGCCTGGTGCACGCGTAACCCTAAATCAGTAACACTTAGCACAATATGAGTCTGGCGTATGTGTCACTTCAAAATCAATACTAAATCGGCTCTATGGCCCAAGCTCAATCATCAACCACTCAAGTTTCAGTTAACCACATCTCACAGTACTCAATTCAACAGTGTTACACATATGAAACATCAACAACATGTGAGGAATCAAATAAGAAAGTACTGAGATAGAGATAACATACATGGATATAGCATATTGACTAAGAGTATGTGTACAATTAAGGCAAATAGCTCATAAATAGCAAAATTAGCCCTATCATGTCTCAAACAAACAACACATAGCCTAGACATGATTTCTAACATGAATCAGAACTCAAACAATCATACATATTTAGAATACACAACTATAACAAGGCATGAAAGAAAACAAATCCCACAATTGTCTAGAAGCCACCTCAAATCACTAATACTCCGGTGAACGCACTCGCGCCCGTCACCTAGCGCGTGCATCACCCCAATACATCTCATATAACATAGTTACCAAGGTTAATTACCCTCAAATCCAAGTTTAGATATGTTACTTACCTTGAACAAGTCAAATCAAATACCAAGCAAACCAAAACATACTCTAAATATGCCATCCCACGCAAATCAACCTCCGAACGGCACAGAACTAGCCAAAAGCAACTCGAAAACATCAAATAATGTCATAGAAAGCAAACCCAAGCGATAAATGTCGAATCTTTAATAAAATACTCAAATTTAACAAAATAATCAACTGGGTATGCACCTTGGAACCTGACAAAACTCAAAATATGATTACCTATTCTAATACGAGTCCAATCATACTAATTTCACTCAAATCTGACTTTGAATCGATGTGCAAAACCAATTTATTCACTTTGGAAAAACCACCAATTTCTCTAAATAAAACATGGATTAATTAACAAATCAACTAGTGTAATCATGTTAAAAAACAAAAATTGAGGTTAGATATTGACTCCCATGAAAATGCGAGAAGAACTCCACGAAACTCACCTCGATCGAAGCTATAGTACTCAAGACATGCTCAAATTACCAAAAGAACGCAGTTTGAGTTTTTTAATATACAGAGATTCCGCACCTTCGGTTTTCCAGCTGTCATTTCCACTTCTGCGGAGTACTTTTTGCACATGCAGGGTCATAGATGAGGTCCCCACTTTGCATCTGCGAAGCACCAACACTAGCTCTCTTCTCCGACCCTAAAATGGGCATAACTCCCTCATATGATATCCAAATTCGATGATTCTTTTTACTATGGCTCCATCATTTTGATACAAATATAATGCTTTAGTAGAAAACAATTTAGAGCTCATTTTCATAATGTGATACCATTTTATTCTTGAAGAAACGACGCCGAAAGATCAAATACAAGCGCAACACAACCCCAAACATATCTGAAACTCACTCGAGCCCCTCGGGATCCTGTCCGAACATACCAATAAATCCCAAAACATACCAAGGACCTACTTGAGGCCTCAAATATCACATAACTACATCAAAACCACGAATCACACCTCAAATCAAGCTTAGTGAACTATATCAAATTTTCAAATTCCAATCTTACGCCGAACACGTCTAAACAACTCGGAATCACCTAAAATTTTGCAAACAAGTTCCAAATGACGTAACAAACCCATTCTAACTCCTAGGACAACAATCCGAACCCAATAACATCAAAGTCAACTCCTGGTCAAACCTATTAACTTTTCAAATCTTCAAGTTGCAAACTTTCGCCAAAGAGTGCAAAAACCTTCAAGAAACATCCAAATACAAATCCGGGAATACGCCCAAGTCCAAAATCACCATGCGGGCCTAACAGAACCATAAAAACTCTGATCAGAGGTCAAATACACCAAAGTCAATCTTGGTCAAATCTTCAAACTCAATTCTTCCAAATTGAGAATCATTCTTCCAAATCAATCCCGAACCACTCGAAAACCAAATTCGACGATGCACGCCAGTCTAATACATCACATGAATCTAATCAATATATCAAACCCCTGAACTGAATGCCAATGCTCAAAATGACTGGGTGGGTCGTTACATTCTCCTTCACTTAAACATATGTTCGTCCTCGAATGTGACAAGAGTAGTTCCAAAGACATTAAAGTGTTGTATAAACTCATCACGCACATACTCATAGGTGATCGCACATCACTCCAATCCATATAAGTCCGACAACACAACCTAACTACAGATCCTTACACCAGCCTTAGTCCTTAAACCTTATAACCCAATCTCAACATCTGAAATTCATTATTAGAACCAGTTTTTGCATCTATACAATGTATAAGTGTAAAAGCTTTGTAGAAATCCGTAACCATAACCCAAGATATAATCAAATGATATATCGTGTAACTTAGATGCTTATAGTAATTTCGACCATAGTATCTGCTCAATAACAAACCCGGTACCGGTAGCAAACCACATATCAAATAAAACCTTTCCTAATCCTCCAAACACTACCAATTATAAAAGAAACATATAGAATATCATAACCACTCATTAGATCAACAAGTCGTGGAGCTCTTCGCCCTACATGAACCGTAGCCAAATTCTAAGCTGACTAGTGACATTATTCTCCCAAATATACCTTAATCAAATCCAATAGCACTCATTGCAGGTCCAATAACTTCATCTCATCCATTACAAGATACTCGACCGACATGGCATACCAATACCACCTAGTGCCACATACCATGTAATCTGTGCACCAAATAAACAAAAACTCAAATGTACCCAATGATTGAAAGAGAATTAAATAAGAGAACCGTCTCGCAAGCTTAACAGATACCACCACAAAGCACAATGCTATGAGCCCATCGCACAAAGGAGAAACAAAACTCACAAAATAAGCATAAATGATCATATTCCAACATAACTCTGCTGCGATGCATGACCCACTCCAAACGCCGGCCCACATGGATTACCTCGAGCCATGGCGCTCGCAACCAACAACCATATTCATAAAAACAACAAACACACAAAGTGCATGACCATAGCGATGGAGAAAAGGATGACACAATATACCACAAATAGGAAGACCATAACAAAAGTGCGACCAACTATTCAATACCCTCAAGAGGCATCTTACTCAAATTCCGCTACAAGGCCCAAACAGAACCGCATCATGTGTGTAAATAGTCAACAATATCACAACTCATTGTAGCATAAAAGATCAATACGTGGAACATATCAGAACACGAATAGGATTAACTCTAGTTGATGATAAACCCCTCAACAATAACTGTGTTAAGTAAATAAATCCAACCTGATGTAGAATACGCATTCTCATTAGGCCTACCTGTGGCCTCCAAATCAATTCTGATCCTTCCAAAATAGGTAGATAACCTTCCCAAATATCCATTGAAACCTATCCATATCACATACCATCAGTCGTCTAACTCTAGCCATATCTTCATAGTCCACAACCAAGGAATAGTCCACCTCTAAGACTCCCAGTCTCCAAATAACAAGAATACAAAATCTCCATATCTGATCCCGACTCGACCACCCAAATGACGAACACGTCTCTCATGCACAATCATTTCATGAGAAATACTTCCATAATTCTTTTCTGGTACATAGTAAATCTGAACATCAGTAGTCGAGCAACCAGATGATTACTTTAATAATAGTCAAGCATCTGCAATTATTAACACAGTACGCCTTCTGAAGTGAGCATGCTTCTCAGGTGATACCAGATAGTGCTTGCATTCTTCTAAAGGTCTGAAACTGTCTATTCCTTCTAGAACTCATGATCCTCCCTTCAAAACTGAACCGCAAATTCGTACATACAAATCTCAATCCAACAAGTCACACCGTATCTATCATGCCATCGTAGGAAAACACGAGATTCCCTGTCATGCTCCGACCTCGGAGAGCGCAACCAGCGCTCCACCGAGATAATCCGGTTGAGAAAGCTTGTACAATACCTTCTATCCGAACTCACCCATGAATAAAGAGATCTATTTCATTAATTAGACAATGGGGAGGTCATGTGAGCTGTATTTGAAAGTGATTTCTTGGAAATGTTTTTGAAAAAAGATTTGTTTTTAAAAATAGTTTGAAAATATTGTTGGGGGAAGGTTTTGATAAATAATTTTAAAAATTATTATAGGTGGCACATATATGTATTTTTTATTCTTGACTAGATATGAGTACGGGAACCGCTTTGGTTGAAACCACGTTGGCCAACTGTATCTCCATCCAAAGGTAATCGGCTCGTCCCGTCCTCGTCTTTCTTTTTCGATGTTTATCATCATCGCCTCTTTATTTCTGGCCCAGTACGCAGGGTCATTCGGGGCATCATGGCCTCTATAATGCGAGGATTATTTTCCAATGGCCTTGGTGTATTAGAAGCTCACCATATCAGTAGCATCAAACCAAGACAAATATTCGTTCAAGAATGCATTATCAACGATATTCAAAATATTTATTGTTATCCTCAAAAGGCATATTGTTTCCATAGGAGAATTATAACTATATCGTTAAAATACCACTTACCATAGAAGAGATCCAGTCGTAACAAAACCCAAGATGCAACTAATCCAACACAACATTTATAGCAAGGATAGTCGTTACTGTGGTCAAGCCAACATAGAGGTTCATGAGTGTTTAAAAAATTAGTTTCGACAACCAAACACCATTTTAGCAAGAGACATAGGGGCCAAGAGAATTCAAACAGTAGTAACCAAATATGAAAACAAACCAAAAGAGCCATAGACGGATACTTAATAGTATAACAAGGTTAAAACCCTAATGAAAGAAAACGTCATAGCAACAGTAATATAAACGGAGAGTCATGAAAAGGGTAAGAAACAACTTAAGAATCGGCCATGAATAGATATAACAATAACCAAAGTCCTATATGAGTACAATAGAAAAAATAAACCATAACAATGGCCAAACAACAATTCTCCGGAGTTTAATTTTTCCGGCGCCATATCTGATAAATTTGGGGAGCGTAAAACCAAAACATGTCAACAATAGTACGACAAGATATGAGATATTACGACCAAGATTTTGGCTGTAGAGGTGTAGCAACGACTCTTATTAAGCTCGTCGGCCAGCTGGTGGTCAAACCAAGCTACATCGAACCCAATAGTCAGCGGCGAAGAGAGAGAGGGAAAGAGGTAGGGAGATAGGATAGTGATGAGGAGTGGCCATCGTTTGCAGTGGGATGCCGTTGAGCTTTTTATATGAGGCAGTGGTGAAATCCATGATGGGTGGCAGCCAATTGTCTCTCAAAAGAGAGAGATGATAGGCTTTTTGACAGAGGGATGACTACCTTATAATAATGGGGTAGTGTTAGAGTTTTAGACCCCCTTTAAAATAAAACATCTAATAGTGGGGATGTGGGTTGTGTAGTTTGTAGATAGTTTATATAATGGGATGTGTTTAAAAACATGTGGTCCTTATTAATTTAAAAATAAAAGGAAATGTAAAATAGAAATATGTGGCCACAGGTAAAACTACTAATTCGAAAAAATTTGCAAAACCACGGCCGGATACAATGTACAGTTATTTTTATTATTCGCTTTTATACAATGTACTCTTTTTATTATTTGACTTTATACCGTATACCCTTTTATTTTATTTGTGTTTGTATGTCACGATAAAATTAGCTTACGGGAAAGACAAATCAGTGTGCTTTACCTATTAGGTAGAAAGTTTATCCATTGAGTAGAAGAGATGTCATATCACATCACATGTATTGTTAAGTCAAATATCTTATCATGTCACATCAAGTGTGTCATCACAGCAGGCATTGATGGAACATTAGATTTTACTTGATACGATTCATATTTTGAAATTAATTCTAACGGCTTCCATGCAACTAATAGATTGTGCTACGGATTAAAGCATTATTATTTAAAATTACAAATATAGCTTGTAATACTTATTAAAATGTCAACTACTACAGATCATATTATTATTATTGTTATTATTATTATTATTATTATTATTATTATTATTATTATTATTATTATTATTATTATTATTAGATAATACATTTATAGAAAATCCTAATATTAGGAAAATAGGAAAATTATCAATAAATTATTTTGATTTTTGGATCCTAACATAGTATTTTGATCCTAACATAGTATTTAATTAATTGCAACAAAATTATAAAAGCTACTGTATTTTCTCCAAAAATAAAAATAATTATCAATAAATTGTATTAAAGTTAAAAATGTTCAAAGAAATGCTATATTTTTACTATGAAATGACTAGGAATCCTGTAAAAGTTAATTTAAAATATGGAGGGTCAAAATTGAGTGTCAACAGCTGCCCCTCTTTGACCGAAGATAAAGTATGAGTCTTCGGGCAATGATATTGATGCGATTCTCAATTCTGTCGCGGCATGACATAATGGGGAATGGGATGTTTGGAAGATTGTGACCAAACTCTGGTATATGAGTTGCCTACATATCTCGTGTTACACGAGAATCAGGTCGCGTGTAGTTCTGGAATATTGAGTACTACTTATGAAACGTTTCCTCATGGAGTGGAAGACATATGTTAGAGGACAAAACATTTCGTGTGATCTCGACATTGCTTGCAAGATTGCCCCAGTGTTAGACTGCAGTAACACTGGGACATGGATGTTGGGTGATAAGGGAATTGGTTTGGATGGATTTTGAAGAGGGTGCGGTCGGACTCGGTATTGATTTCCCTACATATCTCGAATGTAACAATATTGATTTTTGATTTTTAATCCCAAACCTCAAGATATGATAACACTGGTTTTATTCTGACTATGAGGGTTCGGATTGCCTACACACCCCATGTCAATGAGACTTAAGGTGAACGATACTTGGGGACCTGCCACTGAATAATGTTGAAAAGCTCGATGTTTGTCCTAAAAATCTACCCCTAGTTTATTTGTTAGAAGATAATTCCGCGTTCTGTCGTGTATTTGATCAGGAGAGTTGATGAAATGTGGGCTATGCTTCAATTTAACTTGAGAAAGATGGATTGTGGTGGCTTGAGTGATAATTGTATGCGATGCGAGAATGATTTGATTTTTATTTTTTGAATGAAATAAGGTCCCAAGTTGGAACTCTAATTCAAAAGGGATCCGGGCTAAATACCGGACCAATGAAATCCGGACTGTGTACCAGTCCGAAGTGATATCAGAGCATTTGAATTTTGAAGGAAATCCGGGCTAAGTATCAGTCCAAAGCGATTTCTGAGCATTAGAAATGTGATGAAAATCTAGGTTGAGTACCGGTCCGAAGAGATATCAGAGCATTTGAATTTTGAAGGAAATCCGGGTTGAGTACCTATCATGAACCAAAATCCATTAAAGGTCGTGATGGCGCCGGACACCACTGTCACGCAACCAACACTAAATAGTTAATTAAATTCTCATTTTTATATTTTTGAAATCGTAAATTTACTTTAATATAACTAGTAAAAGATGAATTTACAGAATAATAACAATGTTTTCCAATTTCAATACTGAACATCCCATAATCATCCTAGAACCCGGTGTCACAAGTGCGTGAGCATTTTTTAGGAATTTAAAATAAAATACAATAACTGTCCGGAATACAAATTTTGACAGGAAAGAATGTACAATACTCTGAAGGAGACTATGCTGCCTGCGGGTCATACATAAAATGCAGCTCACCTAAATCCCCGTAATAACCCGCCTCTGCGCCCACAAGGCCACTAATCATATATATACCTGCACAAAACGTACAACAAGTGTAATATGAGTACGTAAATCAACGCGTACCCAGTAAATGTCCCGCCTAACCTCGAAGAAGTAGTGACAAGAGGTCGACTCCGACACTTACTGTGGCCATAAAAAATATAAGGTATAGTAAAGAAGTGAATGAATATGAGACCGAGTAAATATATGAAACAAAAAAGTGTAAAATACATGGTACAATTTTCCTCTTTACAATTTACTCAAGCTCTCAACTAGTGAGTTCCCTCCGTAACCGGAGCATATATTTATAGATGTAGTGGATCTCATCAAAGAGGTGGTTGTCATAATTCGAATCGGGGAAAAACCCTCATATACACTGGCTTCTTGCCAAATGTTACTCACTTCCACGAGGATAATGTATATATAGGATATGCCGAGGCGTACGGCTCGATCCAATATAAAAGTAAATTGTGCACTGCCGAGGGTCGAACGACGCGAACCATAGATGCATCTATTAATTTGCCGAGTCGAACGACCCGCTCCCATGAGAGTGTGGTACATAATTTCTGCCGAGGCAAACATCCCGATCCCATAAGAGTGGAAGAAGGAAATACCCCGCTCGCGAATAATACATGCGGCACAGTCAAATATAAATTTAAGGAATTTTCCCGCTTGCGGATTATTCTTGAGACGCGGTCAAATATAAATTTAACATTTAAAATCATATCTCTTTCTTGATTCTTTTCAAAATAAGGGAAATTCAGCTTGTAGCTCTTTAAGAAAATTACCCCGCTCGCGAAACATACATGCAACGCGGTTACACATATATTTCTTAAGTTATTATGGTGTTCCTCAATTCTTTTCAAAAATACGAAATTGAAATGAAAACCTTTAAGTTCCCAACTTTTCCTCAATTTCAACTCCTTTCGAAACGTTTAATAAGCTAACTCAATTTCGCTTCCTTTCAAGGAAAACAATAAACATAAATTCAACAAGAATAGCAACATGGCATGATGTAAGCCTAAAACTACCAGGACATAGGCATAGTTAGTTGCTACGTACAGACTTTCGTCACCTCGTATGTACGTAGCCCCCACAAATAGAATCACATAATAATTTAGTTCACCTATGGGGTTAATTCCCTCTTACAAAAGTTAGAAAGGAGACTTACCTTGCTCCAAAATTCCATAACCGACTGCAAAGCCGCTCCGACAATTCAAACTGATGCCCGTCGCTCCAAAACTAGTCAAATATGACGCAACCGAATCAAAATATACTCCAATACTCATAATTAATCATTTTATAATAATTTTCAACTCCGTTCGAAAAGTTGATACAATCACCCACGTGCCCGAGTTCTGAAAATTATCGAAGATAAACTTTACCCATAACCCCACGAACTCAAAAATATAATTTATTCTCCATTTCATGCCCAATTTCGTGATCAAAATCCAAGAATACCAATTTCTAGGTTTCCTACCAAAATCCCACAATTTCTACCAATTGCCATGTCTAAATCCATATATAAACTATGTATTTAACTCACAATGTGCGGGAATTACTTACCTCATAATAGATGATGAAATCTCCTCTTCAAAAGCTCCAAACATTACCCAACAAAAATAAAATGTGGAGGAAAATGGCCAAATCCCGTATATAAAACTTCACTGCCCAGGTCCGCCCTTCTTCGCGATCGCGGAAAGACCATCGCGATCGCGAAGGCCAAAGACACATTGTTCCCAACTTTCCTCTTTGCGTTTGCATTCCTCACGACGTATTCTTAAATCTTTCCGCCCTCATTGCTTTGTTTTCGCATACCCAGCCTCGCGTCTGCGTAGGCCAAACATCCTCAGGCCAGTCCTCCATTCCTTCAACGCGTTCGCAACTCCCCACTCGCGTTCGCGTAGGTTCCTCAAGTTCTTCACCGTGTTCGCGTCTCAACCTTCACGTTCGCGAAGGCCAAATCCTAGCAGCCTCAAAGTGTCTCTTCGCGAATGCGGGACTCCCTTCGCGTTCGCGAAGAAGGAAACCAGATACCAGATACAGCAAGCAGCAAATCATTCAGTTTTGGTCCGAAACCACCCCGAAACACACCCGAGGCCCCCGGGACCCCGTCCAATCACACCAACTAGTCCCATAACATAACACAAACTTGCTCGAGACCTCAAATCACATCAAAATCAAGAATCGCACCCCAATTCAAACTTAATGAACTTTGAAACTTCAACTTCTACTATCGATGCCGAAACCTATCAAATCACGTCTGATTGTCCTCAAATTCTGCACACATCACATTTTACATTACAGACCTACTCCAACTTTCGAAATCGGATTCCGACCTCGATATCAAAAAGTCTATTTCCGTTCAAACTTCTCAAAAACCTTCAAATTTCTAGCCTTAGCCAAATGACTCCAAAATGACCTACGGACCTCTGAATCCCCTTCCGGACGTGCTCCTAATACCAGAATCACCAAATGGAGATATTCCCAGACTCGAAATACCTAACGGACAATGATAATATTGAAATGCACTTCAACCCAAATTTATGAAATTCATCCAAAATGCCAACTTCCACGATAGGCACCCAAGCGCTCCCGGGTCATCCAAAACCCGATCCGGACATACGCCCAAGTTCGAATTCATCATACGAACCTGTTAGAACCTTCAAATCCCGATTCCGAGATCGTTTACTCAAAAATCCAATCTTAGTAAATTCTTCCAACTTAAAGCTTCCAAAATGGGAATTTTCTTTTCAAAATTAATTCTGAATTTCCGAAATTTCAGTTTCGACCATGCATACCAGTCATAATACCTGAAGTAATGTTGCTCATGGCCTCAAACT
Source organism: Nicotiana tabacum (assembly GCF_000715075.1). Taxonomy (NCBI): domain Eukaryota; kingdom Viridiplantae; phylum Streptophyta; class Magnoliopsida; order Solanales; family Solanaceae; genus Nicotiana; species Nicotiana tabacum. Next base: position 28,154,130 of record NC_134081.1, on the reverse strand, counting down.
GCTGACCGATGCTCTAGAGCTAAAAATGACCAGTCGGGTCATTACAGTTACGGTCTGAAGCGATATCGAAGCATTTGAATGTAAAATTGGTTGGTTGTTATGGTTTCGAAGTGATATTAGAGCATTTGAAATTTAAAATACCCGTATTAGAAGGTTGGTTCCTGTGAAAACTGTCTTTGAAATGTAATGCCCATTGTTCAGGAGTGTGCCTAAAAAAAGCAAGAAGCTATTTTTGAAAATGTATGAAAAGAGGGATTCTACTTGACTTTTTATTTATTTATTTATTGTTTTCTTCATTTTTGTTGTTTTTGTAACTTTTGTAGAGAATGTCTGAAAATTGAGAAGAGTGAAGAAAGACTGTGATTTATTTTTCGATTATCATTCTTTTTTTTTGACTTGACTTTGGTTGGTACCAATAATTAGTTTTGTGCATAGGAATTTCCACCATATACTTTCCACCAAATCGAGATCAACTTTTGGGTAATTCATATAGCATCGAGTAGTACTTCATGTACACCTCAATATAGATAAGATTTGTTTGTCTTGCTTCAATCAAAGGTTTTTAATATCCTCATGTTTCATGTTCCCTCACCAAAAGAAAGTCCTAATTTTGACACATTTTTGCAGTATTCTAGTTTTTAGGACATTTTGAAAAGTACACTCACAGTTAGAAAGATGTTCAATGCATGTAGTTGAGATACCATAGGCTTGACCTTTATGTTAGTATCCACTAATGTGAGAACACTTGGAATAGGATCATGTAGGACTTATTATTGACTTGTAATGTAGGCTCGGGGACGGATAAGATATTTATTTGGGATAAAAGTGACTAATTCCTCCTTGAGCACTGCTTTGTATCTGTGTCTTCGGCGCTTGATCTTTGTTTTGCTAGATGTCCGTTTCTTTGGTTTGACTTCTTTTAACTTGTCATGTTTTTCGAGGTTTTTCTTCCTTTTTCTTTTTGAGGTTTCCCCTTATTTTCTTGGAGTTCCCCACTTTCTTTCTTTTTTGTTGTGGAGTTTTTCTCCCTTTTTGTCGGATCTTCTACTTGAACTTATGGAAGTTTCCTCCTTTATTAGGTTCTCCTTTTGATTTTGTGGAAGTTTCCTCCTCTTGTTAGATCCTCCTTTTAAACTGTGGAGTTTTTGCTTTCTTGCTTGAAGTCATGTGATGACCTAAGTGATCGTCTTATGTATTGTAGACTCGTTCCCTGTTTATTGTTTATTCTATCTTCTCTTGTGGATATGTGACTTTCTAGAGTGGTTGGTTTGGTTCCAGAGATGTTTCGGAGTGAATTAGGACAACTAGTCCCAAGGTTGGAAGCTTAAGTTAGAAGAGTTGATCGGATGTTGACATTTATGTAGACGATTTCAGAATGGGGTTTTGATGGTTTTATAGCTTCATATGGTGATTTTGAACTAAAGCGTATATCCGGATTTGGATTTGGGGGTCTGTAGGTCATTTTGGCTTAGAATTGGCAAAAGATGGAAAGTTGAAGGTTTAGATAGTTGAGAAGTTTAACCGAGAGTTGACTTTGCTGATACCGGGCATGGATTTGGGTTCCAGGAGTTGAAATAGGTCCATTGTATCATTTATGACTTGTGTGCCAAATTTGAGATAAAGTGGTGTTGGTTTTGTATGATTCGACGTTAGTTTAGAAGTTGGAAGTTCATCAGTTCATTAGGCTTGAATTGGGGTGCGTTTCGTGATTTTAATGTTGGTTGATGTGATTTGAGGCTTCGACTATGTTCACATCATGTTTTAGGACCTGTTGGTATGTTTGGATGGTGTCCATGGGGCCTCGAGTGTGTTTCGGATCAAGTTCTCACTCATTTTGGACTTGGAGGAGTTGTTGATTTCTGTGGATCTAGTTTCCTCTTCCGCGATTGCGAGAAGAGGGATGCGTTTGTGAAGGGTTAATTTCAGAAAGTGGGCATTTGTTCAACGCATTCGTGAGTCACAAAATGCAATCGCAGAGATTTTGTTATTTGTGCATCGCGAACGCAGGAAATGGGACGTATTCGCGAGGAAGGAAGGTGAGGCCTGGAAGTTGCACGCGTTTGTTCTTTGCGATCGCGTGTGTTTGTCTGCGGTCGCGTATGTGTGAGTTGCTAAGCATCGCATTCGCAACTAGTAGTTCGTGTTCACGTAAACCATTTTGGAAGGGCAGTGATTTTTGTTCTTCGATATCGCGAGGGACTTTCCGCAAGTGCGAAGATGAACATCTTGGCGGAATATTAAAAACCCAAATCGAGGGTTAGAGTATTATTTTCATATTTGGAGTTGTAGAGCTCGGTTATGGGCGATTTTGGAGAGGATTTTCATGTCTTGGATCGAGGTATGTGTTTTGTACTTGGTTTGTCATTATTTCATGATTCCATCTTTGTTTTAGCATTTAATTAGTGAATTATAGAGAAGAAATGAGGGAACTTGTGGAAACTTTGCAACAATGAAAAATGGAGGTTTGAAGGTCGATTTGAGGTTGGAATTGAATGATTTTGATATGGTTGGACTCGTAATTGAAAGGGTATCCGGTATTTGTGAATTTTGCCAAGTTTTGAAGTGAGGGCCCGGGGTTGACATTTTGGGTTGATTTTTTGATTGAGTTAAACATCTTAGCTTCATCTTTTTAAATGACTTCCAATAGCTTTTACTGATATTATTCTGTTATTTTTGCTAGATTCGAGCCTTCCGGAGGTTACGCACGGGAAGGGCTTATTAGTAGAGTGATTGGGTTTGCTTGAGGTAAGTATCTTGTCTAAACTTTGTGGAGGCATTAGTTGCCTGAATTATTTGTGATAGCTACATGCTATAGGTTGCGCATATGTGTGGGGTTGAGACAATATGTGTGTACCAGGGTACTATTTCCATACTCGGGGTAGTGCTTAAGTTATGACATGCCTTGAAATGATAGCTAAGTTTCAATTTGAGATGTTTCTCCTATTCGTACACCTCTATGAGCTATTTGTACCATATTTGAGATTTTGTTGAGGTTATTCTTCCGTTTGAACCTGATAAACTGATATTTCTTGACGGAAATTGTTTGTTCTAGCTGTGATAGTACACATTGCACATGCCTACTATATATCATGTTATTTATACAAGTCCAGGAGTATGAAACTTGATAATCATTAATCATGTTCATGTATTCCCGCATATTTTCTTTCTATGTGTTATGAGCTGGACTGGTACCGTGTAACCACGCCGGGTGGATTGTAATTATATGAATGTGAGTTGTCCGTGCGACTAATTCTATTAACACGTGAGTTGTTCCTGCAACACATGAATTGTCCTAGCAGATCCAGTTATTGATATTATTAGCACGTGAGTTATCTATGCAACACGTGAGTTGTCTATGCGGTTGATTCTATTAGCACATGAGTTGTCCTTGCAACATGTGGATATGGATCCATCCCCCTAGGGTCACCCTCTAATATTTCTCTCTCGATGGTGTACACATGGTTATTGAGGAAAACTGATCAGTAGTTTGGTACGGATATACAGAAAGGTTGAGGAAAGTCTGGCCAGTTTTATTTTGGAATTGCATTTCATCTTTACTTGCAACTTCCATGGTTTATTATCTAATTATCGGCATATCATCTTATATGTTGTACCCGTGATTGAACAAAGATTTTGAGTTGTCAAGCCCCAAACATGGGGAGGCGTGGCCGGCACTCGGTGCCATACTCGGTCCGAGCGTACCACTCTATAACTGTAAACTTTAGAGGGGTATCCCTCAACTTAGGCCGACAAGGTCTTCCTACATGCTGACAATACCAATCGAGGTCGATGGGGCCATATTTTTAATCATCTGAAAATAACATCTCTCTTATTTGAGGGGTAAACATACCCAAAAGCTCATATACATAATTGTGCAGGCCGACGAGGTCACCATGGATGTCTCCAACCAGCAATACCAAACTGAACATATACACTGGGCTGGAAAGGCAACAATACTAATATACAAAATACACAGAACTCATCTACAAGCCTCTAGAGATAACTGAACTGTATCATGGTTGGGACAGGGCGTCGACCTACCCAGCAAACCTATATATATATAAAAGGGACTCCAAGGTCTAGACATGGTAACTCCGAGCAAGTGGAGCTTACCAACCAAGGTGTTGTTTGACTCTATCTTGTGGGAAGGTCTATCTAGCTGTTTATCAAGACTTGCAGGCAAGAAATGCAGCATTCCCGACAAAAAGAACGTTAGTACGAAATAATGTACCGAGTATCTAAGGCAACAAATAACTGAAAGCTGAAACTGAACTGATAATAGAATAACTAAGAGTAACTGGCAGTCAAAGATAATCTGAAGATATGCTTACCTACTGGTACTGACTCAACTCTCTCAATATAGTAAGTAAAATAGATGTCCAGTGCTATAAGGCTCGGTATGTGTAACTACTCTATCATAGTAGGCTCGCTTATAGGCGCTTCGCCATACTAGGATATTTATCTCGGCCATTCTGGGCTTGCTCATAGGTGCTCAGCCACAATAGGATTGATATATAACTTAACATATGATCAGAGGTTGCCCAATAGGGGCCTGCCCACCGATTATAGCTCGATCGTGGTGAAAATACTGTAGTGCTACACAGTAGGTGCCTACCCACCAATTATAGCTCGATGGTGGTGAAAATACTATAATACTGTATCTATATTGACTGGAAGAAGATAATACTTAACTTAATAGAAAGTCCCCCAAAGGGAGAATACTATAACTTATGAGACTAGGATAATGTGAATAAATTCCGGAATACGAACTTCTCTTTATGTCTCGTTATCAAACACATGTAGTTACGAGATCTTGTCAAAATAAAGAAAAGATTTAGCCTTAACATACATTTTCACAATCTATCCAATAACCACGTTGAACTCATTTTGTTGCACCTTAATCTACAACAACGATAACAATACTATCATCAAGTTACGGAAGGTACAACTATCACACAACGAACGACAAACTTATTTTATAATAAAGTGGGCAGCATCTCCCCTCTAATCTTTATTTCCTCCCAATTTAACATAACACCAACAACAACAAGAACATAGCAATAACAACATGTATACATCATTTTACAACCTTATATCTATCACAAAATACCACAAAACTGCCCACATTCCCCAATCAGTTCATACACAAAACTACAAACCTAGTAGTGTCAAACAACCCGAAAGTGTAATGATGAATGACCAGCCAACCACCCTGTCATTATGTGGTGTTTCTCCACACCCTTTCTCCTCCCAAACTCCATAAAAACAGTATCAAAATAGACAACCCAACTCCAACACAAAACAACCCACAAAACAGTCCCACAAGTTCAGCAACTCAAAACTGATTTTTCAGTTTACTAAAACATGTTTCGACTTGTCTTTTCTTTCAAATTGAGCAACACAACCAACAATACATAATTTTGCCTCTTATCCTATAAAACAACCATGAATTTAACTTAAAAATATGTTCACAACCAGCCAACAATGACGCAATAATAAACAATATACCACTCTTTTGCAACTCGCTAGGTCTAGTGTTTACGATCTTGTTATAACTCGTAGAAGCATAGATAATGGAAAGAGAAGCATAAATTTACCTTGGACTGAGTAGAACCCACGAAGACTAGTCCTTATTTATCCGAAATGAGTCCCCCAACGCAGCTACAAGAAGGAGAAAGAGAAACTAGGAAGTTGTCCGGGGTTTTCTCCACTAGAATAATATTGTATCACCCGAAATTACCTAGGGTTTGTGTGGGATTTTTGGAGATAATTTGCAGGGGTTCAATATGATTTTTTTTGGTTTGAGAAAGGAGTGAAATAAATGAGCTAATAAGTCCTTAAAAGACCCCCTCTTGGCCTCCCCTCTCTTGTCACTTTAGGAGCTTTTAATTGAGGCCTCTCCTTTTGAATAGTAGGTGATACACCTACTTGTCACCTACCAGTCTTGCAAAGATGAAAATATCTATCTCCTCTAATGTTATATCAATAAACGGTTTAATCCTATAATAACTAGACTCGTAGATCTTCAATTTGGTGGGAAGATCATCCCGTAATTCCAAGTACATTGGGAGAAATGCTCAACTACATTTGACCTAATTTTAAGCATATTTATGAATGTAACTTGTGATGACCTTTGCCAACTTTTGTTTCACAACTCGCTTTACTTCAAAACATAACACACGAGTATCATAAGACTAAAATAACTCATAACATAACCTCCTTATCATTTTGAGCACCCTAGTCTCATCCCAAAAGTACATGTTATAATATTCCCAACTTGTTGACTTTCAACGAAACTTTTTTTTTTCAATTTGTTTAGCTTCTAAGTCATCCAACCCTCTTGGTACTTGTTATTAATGATCTTAAATATTTGCAACCTCCAAGGTAACATGATTAACTTACATTATATTTTTTTAAAGAGGATCTCATTTACGAGCTTACTTCAATTGACTGACGACGTACTTTTGCGTACAAAAATATGGGGTGTAACATAATTCCCTCCTTTGGAACATTCATCCTTGAATGTTGACTGGTGCGCTTATCAGTCTTATAACCTATAGCTTTTATGAATAGTTTAATAATGTCCTTGCCATCTAGGCAACTGTTCTGTGAATAATTCCAATGGCTAGGGCATTTACCCCTTTAGGCCTCTTTCCCACACCACAATATGTAGTCGGAATTTTTCCAATCTCGTAACTGTTGCCACCTTCTGTCATGCAGCCTGTACGACTCTGTCTTTGTATGTGCGCCTATGCGACTCTTCTCTCCTTTTTCCTCCAGCTTTTACTGAATCTCTATGCCTCACTCTGTGAAAGCATACAATCATATGACAAGCTGTCCCTCTGGGCATCTAGTGGTGTAATGAAGTTCTTCGCTTAGTACTTTGTCAAACTTACGACTATTGCTATATCTGGTTTAATAGCCTCAATTATCTATACATATGTCTTTACTACATCAAGGTAGGTCATATTATACCATAACACTTACTTCCGTTTATTATTACCGAGGTTTGCTACCTAACTTTAGGTTACTCGTTGCTTATCCTATATGTATAAATCTAAGTCCTTTAATGCTTCATAATTATTTTTCATGTTAAGAATGACAACCTAATCTTATCTCATACTTTGGAACTTTTATCCATATATTGTTGATTCACCTTAATGTTGATCTATAATCTACCACTGATAACATGAATTTTCTTACGTAACACTGTCACTAGGGCTCAAGTCTAATCGGGGAACATCTGAAGTGATTAGCCTGATCCTCCTAGGGGCGATACTATGCTTCAATAACCATATTTCATAACATCCCAACGTGATTCATCTTATGGGGGTTTTCTAATCTTGTGTAGTTCATGAAATCCCTTTTCTTTAAATCATTACTCAATCAAATGCCTAAATGTCATTCTCTTATCATTTATCACAATTAAACTATCACTCTACTACCAAGACACCATTCCATCTTTTCTATTTATACTACTTGCAACCTTTCTTTAAATTGCTAGCACCATAGATTTTCTTATGTTATTCTAGAACCTCAAGTGAGACATCATGTCATCTCTAAATCTTCTTTACTCTCTTAACTAGACCTTTCGGTACCTGAAAACCATAGGCTGGAAGATATGTCACCGACGACACCACTATCATTGCTGGATACTAAATCACGGTGTTTCTAGCCCTCTATATGAAATCTGGACTATTCATAACCTTCCGCACTTAAGTATCTCGTACCTTCTTTACCTTTACCTTTCTTATCTTTAAATTTGGCATTGTATCTTCTGTCGCTTTCATAACCTTCTTTCCACATAGGTGGAATTCACGTCCATAACTTAAAGATCCACAATAGTACTTGCACATCCGATGCATACACATTTCGACGGGAGCTTCATACTGACTTCTTATGAGGCTGGTACTCTTCTAACTGGCTTTATCCTAGAGCCGTTATACAATATGGCTGTTGTACTATCTCTCTTGTACCTCTGATATTAAGAGTGATTCTGCAATGTTCTTAATCACGATTCCTATAATAATTTGGATCTAATAATCAGAATCCTCATTTACTTAGTTGATGTAACTCTTTAGATTCCTCTTCTCTCTCAGCCTTTAAGTAGGCTTAAGATATCTTTTGATCTGTGGCTCAAGGTATTAGTTATTACATTAGCCTTTCGTGGACGCTATGGAACATACATGATATAACCTTCTAACAATTCAAGCCTTTGTTTGTGACGTGGACTCAATTCTTTCTTTTAAATTATACTGGACTCTTCTATAGTTGCATGAATGACAACATATATGCTGCATGGATAATACTATGAATCTTAAGTGCGTTCATAATGTAACTAAATCTGGGTCATTCATCGAATAATTCCTTTCGTGCCTTCTCAGCTTTCTTTAAACATAAGCAATTACTTATCCTGGTCTTTCTAGCAGTTGTTGCATGAATACTTAGGCTTAACTTAGTTCCCACGCATGGTGGAATATTTTACAACTCATATGATCATGAATATTACTTTTGTTTACTTTCCGTTCATTAGCCACGATAGGTACCACTTTCTTAGTGAGTGCATACAATATTGTAGTGAGATTGTTGTTAAAAAACCATTTCTTCTTTAGGTTACTATGCTTAGGTTGAAGCGTTCTTCCTTATTTCCTCAGCTAATATTTTGTGGTAGTACTTAGGGAAGACTCTCTAACTCTTGTAAAGCTGCAAGTTTATTACATCATATACCCGACAGAATTTCTGATGTTCTTACTCACTTATAAATATCCTTAGTTACATACCTCTATGCCATTGTTCTCATAGGGTTACTTCTGAACTCAAATATTTTTTGTTGTTTCCCCCGTGGCACTATCGTTTATTTCCGAAACACTTATACGGCAACTATAACTACCTCAACTCCTATCTGAATATTTCTCAAGGATTACAATGTCGTATCTGCGAGACTGAATTCCCTATGTTAGGTTTTACTAGGTTTATCTTGCATGATATGTTGATTTATCTGTATCCTGTTGTCTAGCCATAACTAGGCTCTTCCTGAATCAACTACTAACTACTCATTGGTCCATTCTCATATCTATATTTTGGGTAATCTCTCTTGGGTTGTTTCCTTTGTCTTAACAGACCTCTCACACTGGCTCCTTATGTATCAAGTGTTCATTCGCACTTATTTATCAATAACATCCTTGGAGAAACCCTTAATGCATTGCTCCGCCATCGTGCTTGCATAATGTTCTAGAGTCATAACATATCTGTAGGATCTGAATAAATGCAATCTCATCCCTTGCGCCTTTTTACCACATTCATCCTTTACTATTCCATAGTTACCTCTTCATATTTGGCATCGTTTCACATCTTCACTGACTCTTACTCGCCTTGTGGTTACCCTTCTTTGCCAAGAATAACTGAATTCCTTACGCACGAGGGTGACACCTAGTGTAACTGGCACACTTAGTCCCTTAAGCTTAACTCTGCTCACACTGCTTGTTTTAGGGAAGTATATTCTTGAATGACCTTTAAAGGTTATTCTTCTGTTGTCCATTCAATTTTTGTCGGAACGCGGTCTCTGAAATTCTCATGATGTCGACTATTATCAAAACCTCTGGTCCCTAATTCATGTTCAATTTATCTTGTTTACTAGCCTATGTTGATTTCTATTACTCCGGGGGTCTAACTTAGCCTTCTGCTAATTACGTTGGAGTCGCCAACTCTTTTTCTTGAAATGAGGATATGACTTTATGGCTTATACTCTTTTATTGTCTCAAGGCATGTCCCCTTTTATATTTTCCTTCACTTGAGTATAGACTTTGTCATCCTATCATATTTTGATTTACCATTATCACCCATTTATCACATATTAATCACAATGCTTCAATTACTATCTTTTCATTTTCCTGCTAATATTTTTGTCTATTACCTTATTTTGAAAACTACAACAAAAGTTTCTTTTGTTTTTAGCTCCCCTTGCCCCATCTCACTAGCTCTTCGGGTCGCCTAACATTCTCTTTTTACCAGGGTCATGAGTCATACTAAGGAAATAGTTATCCCTTCTAGGATTACAATGCTTATCTTCTAAAGTTTTTGAACATTCTAGTATTCATATCCGACTGTTCTATTCTAGTTTGCACCATCTGGGTGTCTCACAAGGAGAAGTATTACCACGTTTGCAATATCCTTCAAAACTGTAATCTAGTGCTAACAATCCATCCACTATTTTGGTTTATTCTAACCCCATCTGGATCCTGATATCCAATCCTTCTCGAACACTATATTTGTTAGCTCCCATAGGGCATAACTGAGATGGGTGTGGCAAAGTGTAAATACCTATGTTACTATTGAAGGTAACTCAGAATGCTTATATTTCTCCTCCATAATTGAAAATACTGATAATATTCACTAATTTGGTACCTCGTCCGCTCCTTCGCCTTGCTTTTGTTACCAATTGAAACTTATTCTCTCACCTTCTGATACTTCCATGGCCTGCTATTCACGAGTTGTGCTTGATATTCCCATCATAGGGTCTTAAGCTGGATATTTTCACATCTGGTACGCATAATTTGATAGTGCCTCAAATAGGGCCACATCGTCAAGAACTCTCTCTCTATTAGTGCCCTTACCTGTTGTTGTATTAGCCCTCTGGCTAGCTGAAATCTTCATAATTGCAAACATCTCTGCATCATTAGCAAACAAAAGTCGTGACTCAAACTCTTATGACTCAGCTCTATAACACAATTTGGATTTGAAAGAAGGGTAACAAACTCCTAAATGCCTAGTAGCTTCCTGTTTATATAATGTGATGCACAATACTTCTATAAACAAAGCTCTACTAGAGATGGCTTGTAGACACCCTAGGAGAACTGCTCTGATACCAAGTTTGTCATGCCCCAAACTCGGGGAGGCGTGGCCGACACTCGGTGCCATACTCGGTCCGAGCATACCACTCTATAACTGTAAGCTCTAGAGGGGTTTCCCTCAACTTAGGTCGACGAGGTCTTCCTGCAAGCTGACAATACCAATCGAGGCCGATAGGGCCATATTTTGAATTATCTCAAAATAACATCTCTCTCATTTGAGGGGTAAACATACCCAAAAGCTCATATACATAACTGTGCAGGCTGACGAGGCCGCCATGAATGTCTCCAACCAGCAATACCAAACAGAACATATACACAGGGCTGGGAAGGCAACAATACTGATATACAAAAAACACAGGACTCATCTACAAGCCTCTAGAGATAACAGAACTGTATCATGGCCGGGACAGGGCGTCGACCTACCCATCAAACCTGTATATATAAAATGGTCTCCAAGGTCTAAACTTAGTAACTCCGAGGAAGTAGAGCTTACCAACCATGGTACAGTTTGACTCAGTCTTCTGGGAAGTCTATCCAGTTGTCTATCGGGACCTGCATGCATGAAATGTAGCGACCCCGGCTAAAGGGACATTAGTACGAAATAATGTATCGAGTATGTAAGGAAATAGAATAACTGAAATCTGAAAACAAAACTGATAATATAATAACTAAAAGTAACTGGCAGTCAAAGATAATCTGAAGATATGCTTACCTACTGGTACTGACTCAACTCTCTCAATATAGTATGTAAATTAGATGTCTGGAGCTATAAGGCTCGGTACGTCTAACTGCTCTGTTGTAGTAGGCTCGCTCATAGGCACTCTGCCATACTAGGATATTTATCTCGGCTATTATGGGCTTGCTCATAGGCGCTCAACCTCATAGGGTCCCACCGTAGAGTTCGTAGCCTATGATTTCAGCAAAAGAAGCTACACCACCCGCACAACCAGCTCGAGGTGGGGCTCAGTCAGTTCAAGGCTACCCTAGATGGGTAGGGAGATCAGGCGGTGGTCAGGCCCGTTGCTACGCATTTCTAGCCAGGTTAAAGGCAATTGCCTTCGATGCCACAGGGATGCTTTGGTATTATTTGATCCTAGTTGCACTTATTCATACGTGTCATCATACTCCGCTTGTTATTTGGATATGCCACGCGATTCTTTAGTTATGCATGATCATGTAACTACATCGATGGGTGATTCTATTATTGTGGACCGTGTATATCGGTTGTATGTGATGACTATTTGGGGATTAGAGAAGATAGTTGATCTTTTACTACTTAGCATGGTTGATTTCGATATGATTTTAGGCATGGATTGATTATCACCATGTCACGCTATTCAAGATTGTCACGCTAAGACAGTGAAGTTGGAAATGTCGGGTTTCATAGGGATAAGTGGAGAGGTTCCTTGGATTATGTTCCCAGTAGAGTAATTTCATATTTGAAGGCTCGACAAATGGTTGGGAAGGAATGTCTAGCATATTTGGCCTTTGTGAGGGATGCTCTGATGCTCCTACAGTTGAGTCAGTTTCGGTAATGAGAGACTTCCCAGATGTGTTTCCTGTAGACATACCGGGCATGCCACCAAATAGGGACATTGATTTTTGTATTGACCTTGTGTCGAGCACTTATCTCATCTCTATTCCTTTGTACCGTATGGCACCAGCAGAGTTGTAAGAATTGAAGGAACAATTTCAGGAGCTACTTGATAAGGGATTCACCAGGCCTAGTGTGTTGCCTTGGGGTGCACATCGATCAAATTTGTGAAGAAGAATGATGGTACTATGCTGATGTGCATTGATTTTAGGTAGTGGAACAAAGTTACAACTAGGAACAAGTACTCACTACAATGCATTTATGACTTACTTGATCAGCTTCAAGGTACTAGAGTGTTCTCTAAGATTGATTTGAGGTCTAGGTATCACCAGTGACGATTTGTGATTATGACATTCCAAAGACGGCATTCAAGACCCGTTATGGTCACTACGAGTTTCTTGTGATGTCATTTGGGCTGACCAAGGCCCCAGCAGCCCTTATGCACCTGATGTACAGTGTTTTTCAGTGATATCTTGATTCTTTCATCATAGTGTGCATTGATGGTATATTAGTGTACTCATGCAGCCAGAAAGATCATGAGCAGCATCTGAGGATTGTACTCCAAACATTGAGGTAGAAGAAGCGATATGCTAAATTCTCAATGTGTGAGTTTTGGTTCGATTCGGTGGTGTTCCTAGGCTACGTGGTATCTAGTGAGGGCATCAAGGTAGATCCAAAGAAGATTGAGGTAGTTCAGAGTTTGTACGGACCGTCTTCAACTACTGAGATTCGGAGTTTTCTTGGTTTGGCAGGTTATTACCACAATTTTGTATAGGGCTTCTCATCTATTATTGCTCTTTTGACTAGAATGACCCATAATGGTTCCCCATTCAGGTGGTTGGATGAGTGTGAGGAAAGATTTTAGAAGCTAAAGGCTGCATTGACTACATCTGCAATGTTAGTATTGCCTACGGTTTAGGATCTTACACCGCGTATTATGATGTGTCGCGTATTTGGCTTGGCACGGTGTTGATGCAGGACGGTAGGGTGATTGCCTACGCGTCTCGGCAGTTGAAGGTTCAAGAGAATAAATACCACGTGCATGACTTAGAGTTGGCAACTATTGCTCACGCATTGACGATTTGGAGGCACTATATATATAATGTTCATTGTGAGGTCTATACTGACGATCGGAGTCTCCAGCACCTGTTCAAGCAGAAGGATCTTAATTTGCAGCAGTGGAGATGACTAGACTTTTTGAAAGACTACAATATCACTATATTATATCATCCGGGGAACGCCAATGTAGTGGCCGATGCATTGAGTAGGAAGGCAGAAAGTATGGGCAGTTTACATATTTACCAGTAGTAGAGAGGCCACTAGACATGGTTGTTCGGGCCTTGGCCAATCAGTTTGTGATTTTGGATGTTTTAGAGCCTAGTCGGGTTCTTGCATGCATTATGGCATTGTCATTTTTGTTGGAGTGAATCAAGGCTCGGTTTGATGATCCTCACTTGTTAGTGTTGAAGGATACGGTTTAGCGGGGTGGTGCCGAGGAGGTTGTGATTGATGATGATCATGTTATGCGGCTTAGAGGTAGGATTTGTGTTCCTAATGTTGATGGATTGAGAGATTTAATCCTTCAGGAGGCTCACATCTCCTGCTATTCCATTCACCCAAATGTCATGAAGATGTACTGTGACTTGAAACAACACTTTTAGTGGTGGAGAATGAAGAATGATATCATTGCTTATGTCTCTCGATGTTTGAATTGTCAACAGGTGAAGTAAGAGCATCAGAAACCAGGAGGGCTGATTCGGAGATTAGAGATACCTGAGTGGAAGTTCGAGCGCATCACTATGGATTTTGTAGCAGGCTTGCCACGAACCTTGAAGAAATATGATGCAGTTTGGGATATTGTGGACCAGTTGACTAAATCAGCAAACTTCATTCCAGTGGTGACTTCCTACTCTGCAGAGCGGTTAGCTTAGATTTACATCCGGGAGATTATCTGCTTGCACGGCGTGTCCATTTCCATCATTTCTAACTGAGGCACACAGTTCACAACGTAGTTGTAGAAAGCAGTTGAGTGAGAGTTGGGCACACGGGTTGAATTGAGTACAACATTTCATCCCCAGATGGACAGGTAGTCCGAGTGCACTATTCAAATTTTGGAGGACATGTTACGTGCCTGTGTCATTAATTTCGGAGGTTCATGGGATCAGTTTCTTCCGTTAGCAGAGTTCGCCTACAACAACAACTTCCAATCGAGTATCCATATGGCTCCAGATGAGGCCTGATATGCGAGGAAATGTCGTTCTCCAGTTGGTTGGTTTGAGCCAGCAGAGGCTAAGTTCTTGGGCACTGACTTAGTCTGTGATGCCTTAGAGAAGTTAAAGTTTATCCAGGAGCGGCTCCGTACAGAGCAGTCCAGACAAAAGACCTATGCTGATAGAAAGGTTCCTGATGTGGAATATATTGTGGGTGAGAAGGTATTGCTAGAGTTTCACCCATGAAGGGTGTGATGAGGCTCGGGAAGAAGGACAAGTTGATCAATAGGTATATTGGTCGTTTTGAGATGCTTGATAGAGTTGGAGAGGTGTCCTATAAACATGCATTGCCACCTAGTGTATCGGGTGTCCACCCAGTGTTTCACATTTCTGCTCTTCGGAGGTATTATATTGATCCCTCACATATTTTCGAGTTCAGCACACTACAGTTAGATCGAGATTTGACTTATGATGTGGAGTCGGTGGCCATTTTTGATCGGTAGGTTTGAAAGTTGAGGTCAAAGAATATAGCATCAGTGAAAGTTCACTGGAGAGTCATCCAGATGAGGAGGCTAATTAGGAGGACGAGCAGGATATGAGGGGCAGTTATCCACACCTAATTGAGACTCCAGGTATGATTCTAGATCCGTTCGAGGATGAACGTTTGTTAAAGAGGGGGAGAATGTAACGACATGCCTAGTCGTTTTGTGTATTGTAGCCTCATCCCTGTTTATTGCTTCTTCTATATTTATTTGTGGTTATGTGACTTACCATAGTGATTGGTTTGGTCCCGGATATGTTTCGGAGTGAATTTGGACACTTTGTCCCACGGTCAAAAGTTTAAGTTGAAGAGTTGACTGGAGTTTGAATTTTGTGAAAACGACTCCGTAATAGAGTTTTCATGGTTTCGTTAGCTTTGTATGGTGATTTTGGATTTCGACATATAATGCTGTTTTGGAGGCCCGTAGGTTGATTTGATAATTTTTGGCGAAATTTGAAAAGTTAAAGGTTTGGAAGGTTGAGATGTTTGACCGAGATTTGAGTTTGTCGATATCGGGTTCGGATTTTATTTTCTCGAGTTGGAGTAGGTCCGTTTTATTATTTATGACTTGTGTTAAAAATTTGAGGTCATTAAGAATTGATTTGATATGATTCGTCATTTGTTTTATAAGTTGGAAGTTCATTAGGCTTGAATCGATGTGTGATTTCTGGTTTTGGTGTTGTGTGATGTGATTTGAGGCTCTGAGTGAGTTTGTATTGTGTATTAGGACTTGTTGCGATGTTTGGTCGGGGTCGGGGGCTTCCCGGGTGTTTCAGATGGTAAGCATATCATGTCGGACTTGGGGATGATGGCTGGAGGCTGGTGACGTTGGGTCTAATCGCACATGCGGTGGGCTTGGCCGCAGATACGGAGCCGCAGGTGTGGCTGAAGGTTCGCATAAGCGAAGATAGGTGCTCAGGGAAAAGTCCACAGATGCGGACAATGGACCGCCGGTGCGGAAGGTGAGCTAGGCAGAGGAGTCCACAGAGGCGGACGTATGTTCTTAGAAGTGCATACACATGTGCGAGGGAAGGTCTGCAGAAGTGGTATATGTCTAGATGGGCATGAGTTGTAGATGCGGAAGAATTTCTGCAAGTATGGACCCGCAGAAGCGGGTGTTGGACCGTAGAGCGGTAGGTCGGGGTCTTAAGTGAAATGCGCAGAATTGGATCTATTTGTGATTGGAATTGGATAATTTTGGTATGGCTTGACTCAAAATTGAATATGTATCCAGAATTGGTGAGTTTTGTCGGGTTCTGAGGTGCGGGCCTGGGGTTGACCTTTTGAGTTGTCTCTTTGACTTGAGTTAAAGATCTTAGCTTTATCTTTTTGAATCACTTCCTATGACTTTTATTGATGGTGTTAAGTTATTTTTGCTAGACTCGATCCGTTCAGAGTTTGATACGCGCGGGAAGGGCTTGTTAGCGGAGTAATTTGGCTTGCTTGAGGTAAGTATCTTATCTAAACTTGGTTGAGGCACAAGTAACCTGAATTATTTGTGATTGCTACGTGCTATGAGTGACTCATATGTGTGGGGTTGAGCCCATATACATGCACCGAGGTACTATTTTCATGCTCGGGGTAGTGCTTACTCTATGATATGCCTTGAATTGATTGCTAAGCTTCAAGCCGAGATGTTTCTCCTATTTGTACCCCTATGTAAACTATTTGTACCACATTTGAGATATCATTGAGGTTATTCTTCCGATTGAACATGATAAACTACTATTTTATGATTAAATTATCTTTTTAAACTATGAGTACGAAACTTGATAACCATTGATAATCTACATGTATTCTCGTATATTTTCCTTCTCTACGTATTTACTAGTTTTTGGGGGATTTATCTTGTATTAGCGGTATTTTGTTATATTGAGATTTCATACTTATGTTAATCCTGCAAATTCCATTATTTGGGTCTTTTATTGTTAGTCCGGCTTGCATAGAAAAGGTGTTAGGCGCCATCACGACGGGTTGGGATTTTGGGTTGTGACAGATGTACATTGTGTAACATACTCCGGACTTAGAAAGAATTCCACAAGGTGACAACTAATTATATATAAATTAATCATAATAAATCTCATTCATAGAAAAAGGGGATAATTATCATGGATTTATACGAAGCATGTATTTATTTAAAGTAGAGTGGCTAAAATAAGTACTTTCAAGATTGAGTGACTTGAAAGTTCAACTAAACATGGTAGCACATATGTAAGAAAATGCACAATTATCTTATTAGGAAAAATAATGTCATGCTTATGCAGTGAAGAACTAATTCAATTAATTAGGTTCGTATCGATCCTAGTCAATCAATCAAGCAGCAAAAGCACATCTAATAAGTTAATCATAGTTCAAGCTACACATTTATTTCACATACATGTGGAATGTTTATTATTTAACTAGATGTATTTTATCCTAAGTGTTGTCACATATGAGAAAATATAAAGCAAGCATAAAATAAATAATTAAATATGATATCTATCTACGATCTTATTATACTTGTATTTTTGGGTACATCCGGAAATGGTAAGTACGAAGCGGGGATTTGATGAGGGTTTTGTCTTTAATTTTTCTCCAAACATCATCTCTCAAAAGCGACTCCATGTGATAATACATTGTAAGACAATAGAACAACCGTTAATGAAATAATAGAATAAATTAACAAAATGACATGTTTTGGAAAGTGATTTCTTGGAAATGTTTTTGGAAAATGGTTTTTTTAAAATAGTTTGAAAATATTTTTGGGGAAAGGTTTTGGAAAATAATTTAAAAAATATAAAAGGAGGCTCATATATGCATTTTTGATTTCCTACTAGACATGACAACGAGAACCGCTTTGGTGGAAACCACAGTGGCCAACCGTGTCCCCGTCCAAAGGTTATCAGCTATTCGCGTCCTCGTCTTTTTTTTCCTGATTTTTATCATCATAGCCTCTTTATTTTGGGACCCGTCTGGAGGGACATTCGGGGTGTCATGGCCTCAATAATTATTTTTCACTAGCGTTGGTGTAGTAGAACCTTTCAATACCAGTAGAATCAAACCAAGACAAACATTGGTTCAAGAATACATTATCAACAATATTCAAAGTATTCATTGTAATCCTCAAGAGGCGGACTTTTTCCATAGGATGATTATAATTATATCGTTAAAATGCCACTTACCACTAAAGAGATCAAATCGTAACAAAATCGAAGATACAAGCAATCTGTAACGACCCAACCGGTTGTTTTGTGTATTATAGCCTATTCACCTATTTATTGCTTCTTCTGTGTTCATGCTTTTTTATGTGACTTGCCGTGGTAGTTGGTTTGGTTCCGAGGATGTTACGGGCTGAATTGGGACACGTAGTTCTAAGGTTGGAAGTTTATGTTTAAAGAGTTGACTAGAGTTTGACTTTTATGTAATAGGCTCCGAAATAAAGTTTTGATGGTTCCAATAGCTTCGTATGGTGATTTTGGAATTAGGCATATCTCTAGATATTGATTTGGAGGCCCGTAGGTCATTTTGGCTTGAATTGGCGAATGATGGAAAGTTGAAGGTTTGGAATGTTGAGAAGTTTGATCCGGAGTTGACTTTATTGGTATCAGGTTCAGATTTTGGTTTCGTAAGTTGGAATAGGTCCATTATGTCATTTAAGACTTGTATGCTAAATTTGAGGCCATTCGGAGTTGTTGTGGTATGATTCAACGTTAGTTTTAGAAGTTGGAAGTTCATTAGTTGTTGTTAGGCTTGAATTGAGGTGCGATTCGTGATTATGGTGTTATTTAATGTGAATTGAGTGCTCGAGTAAGTTCGTATCGTGTATTAGGACTTGTTGGTAAGTTTGGATCCCAGGGGCCTCGGGTGCGATTTGGATGATGTACGGACCATGTTTGGACTTACTAGTAATATTGAAGAATTTCATGGTCTAGTGCAATCGCACCTTCAAGGATTTGGTTGTAGGTGCGATACCACAAAAGCGGTCAGGCCATCATAGGTGCGGAATATGCTGGGGCTAGGAATTGCACATATGTGAATGTTGGTCTACATCTGCAAAGCTCGCAGATGCGGGATGTGGAGGGCATAAGTGAAATGGAGTATGGTCATGGGTTTCTGCAGAAGCAAAGTGGAGTGTGGACATTGAGGCGCAAGTGCGCGTGTGCAGAAGCGGAGGTTGGCTGAAGGGTCTGGGACCGCATCGTGATGGATCCTAAAAGTGCAGATGATTTTTCTTGATAGATCTACCATGGTATTGTTGTTTTGACATGTATACTTGACATGTAGTCATAGAGATGTACTTTCCTCATGCCAGCTGATAAATAAAATGTTTTATACATCATGGACCTTAACTGTTATACTTGAAATCATGTCCAAATTCCTGTATTTTGAATAAACTGAACATAACATCATTGAGCTAATTACTTTTATTGTTCCATTTATATCTTGAGTTGTTATCGGTTCATTAATGTTGATATCTTATTGTTTCTTTCGAGTTCATCACCTCTTTCAAATCAATGTTAGTGCTGTTACTTATTGAGTACATGGGTCGGTTAAACTCATACTACTCTCTACACTTTATGTGCAGATCCAGGTGCTTTCGGAGGAGGTGATCTCTTGAGTTTTGTTGCTACTAGCTTGGGAGACTACGAGGTAGCTGCCATACCATCCGTACACCTTGAAGTTCTCTTTTATTATCTATTATTTCTTTTCTACTATTCAGATAGTTATATACAGAATATGGTCATGTATTGTGAGACTTGGTAGTGCTCATGTACTTGTTGACACCAGATTTTGGGAATGGTTATAGATGCATAACAGTTACGTTCTCAGTTCTTTCATGATGTTTACATTGTTCAGTTTATTAAACCTTGTTTTAATCATACTCCTTGTTCTCATGTGACTATTGGCTTGCCTAGCATGTAGTGATAGGTTCCGTCGCAGCTCCAGTAGGAGTTGGTTCGTGATAAGTTGGTATCAGAGCGCTAGGTTGCTTAGGTCTCATGAGTCATGAGCAAGTTTGGTAAAGTCTTACAGATCGATACAGAGACGTCTGTACTTATCTTCGAGAGGCTACCAAACTGTTAGGAAACTTCCCTTTCTTGCGGATTTGTTAATTCTGGAATTCAAAATTCTATTATTATATTCTCTCACTGATGGTGAGGACACGCTCAACTGATCCGGCACAGTACCGCAAGTTAGGGTGGCGCGAGGCTGCGGTAGAGGCCGAGGTGCGGCTCATACAACAACTAGGGCAACACCTATGGAGCCACCAATTTCTCCAGCTGAGGAGCAGGTACCAGACGTGGTTAAGGCGGTGGGACCAGCTCAAGCACCAGTACTGCCCATTGTTATCCCAGGCCTTCAGTAGTCCTTAGCTCATATTTTGATTGTATGCATGAGCCTGGCTCAGGCGATTTCGGTTCTAGCTGCACTAGCCATCTCACAGGCTGGGGGAGGTACCCAGTCTCTTTCCGCCCGTACTCTAGAGCATGTAGCTCAGGGACTTCAGACATTGGGGATACCATCCATTCAATCGATTGTTCCCACTCGGGCCGAGGTTGGTTCACCTATGAGTGATGAGGAGTAGAAGATTTTGTAAAGTTTAGGGAGGCTTAAGGCTTCAGAGTTCGGCTGAGAGGAGTTAGAGGATACTCAAGATATTCTAGACAAGTATTAGCGGATTCTTTGCACAACGGGTATTTTGGAGACCAGTATAGTTGCATTTGCCACTTTTTAGTTGAAAAGGGAAGCCTGCAGATGGTAGCAGGCCTATGAGTTGAGCAGGCTAGTTGGTACATCACCACATACATGGCATGAGTTCTCAGTTTGTTTCTTTGAGATATTTGTTCCATAGATTTGTAGAGAGGAGCTGCGTAGAGATTTTGAGCAGCTACGCTAGGGAGATATGATTGTTACTCAGTATGATATGAGATTCGCAGATCTGCCCTGTCATGATATATTGTTGGTTCCCACGAATAGAGAGAGGATATGTGGTTCATTGATGGCATCAACTATGGCTTATGTTAAAGCCTGGCTCGAGAGGCAGAGATGGATGATAGGCTTTGACCAGGTGGTCGAGATTGCTAAGAGCTTGGAGTTGGTTTGCTAGCTTGAGCGCAAGGAGCAGGAGGACAAGAGGCCCCGTGGATTTGGTGGTTTTAGTGGCACCTCATCTAGAGGTCAATCACATCACTACAGAGGTCATCCTTATACGTCAGCTCAGATGGCTCGTCAGGTTTCTCGTGGTGCATCCGCTAGTCACGGTTCGTACAACACCCATCAAGTTCAGCCATCTTTTAGTGCACTACCAGCTCAGATCTCATATCGTGCTCCATCAGTCCAGGGTTAATCGGTATCGGGTCCTTTCATTGGGTATTCTATTTCTCGAGGGTCCGATGCACGCCCCACAGTTATTTTGAGCTCGAGGTTTCTACGATTGTGGAGAGTTTAGGCATGCGAGAAAGTATTGCCCAGTCATTACAGAGGTCCAGTTCAACACGGGGGCCAGGCTATGACTTCTGCACCAGTTGCTATACCATCCACTTAGCCAGCTCGGGGTGGAGTTCATGTGGGTTGAGGTTGCCCCAGAGGGGAAGGTTAGACAGGTGGTGGTTGTTGCACCCTATTTTGCACTAGTCAAAACAAGATTCAACTTGTGGTTTCTCTGTTGTTGATGAAAAAGAGCCACCACCTAATATTTAAAGGTATACTAGGGTACCTATCTAATTACTAAAGTCATATTCTTTATTAATTTGCTTACCAGTGAGATTATAGGTAAGGTTTCTTGATATTCTAAGGGGAAGGTGTTAGGCACCCCTTAAAAATTACTTGAGGTAGCTCAATATGACTTAGACTAGATTTAGGATTAATTATTTTTACTATGCTTAACTAGTTCTTAAAAGGTCATGGCTTGCTATGCATTAGGACATAATACTTACGAAAGTATTGTGTAGCTTAAAGGGGATGGATAAGAGCTTAAAACGTATATATAATGTTCGTATTTAGGAAAATATGTGAAAAGAAAAGCTAAGTTAAAACACTTTGTTCCTAATACATGGAAGTTCATATTACTCTAATGAGATGAAGATGTTATGAAAGTAAGCCTAATATATACCTTGGCTTTTGAATATTTGAAGGAACCATTTGAAAATCATTATTTGGGGCGGAGCACCTTATTTTTCAAAATGAGTTGATTTCCTATTTGAAGCTCAAACTTGCGATTCAGTTCTGGTTTTTATTTTTTAAAGAGGAGCTGTCGTCTCTTGCTAATCTTTTGGGCTTCAAAATCATTATGAAAAGTTAGCAAAACATAGCAGCTTAATAATATAAAAAACTTATGATTAGCGAATGTAAGATTAGTTACTAACTAATACTTCTTTTAATCCTAGGTTATTTAGGGATTGCGTAAGTTGTTATATGACTTAACATATAAAGTAAAGCATTCAATCCAATATATAATTATTTTATACATGTGAGATAAAACAACAACAACAAGAACACAGCGAAATGCAACAATGCAGTAAGGCTAAGGCAATAAGGTAGTAAATAATAAAGGACTCAAAAGGAAAGGATTGGACTCTGGTGTTTGGGCATCCAATAGGCAGGCCCAACAATACAGGGACGTGCAACAGTTAACTCTGGACCTTCCGAGATATAGCAATGCTGCATTTGGGATTGAGTTCCTTAAGAACTCAGCAGGCCCAAGCAAATGTACATGTTCAAAATGAAAAGAGAAGGTCATTATAAAGATAATACTATATACATGTTCATACATGAAACTTACAAGAACAAATAAAGAAGGTGACTAACAGTACTTAAACACTAGGAGGGTCATACTAACGTGGCAGTTATGTACTAGTAAGTGATCCACATTGGATAACACATTTTAAGGTTAGATAAAGAGCACACACTTCAAATAAGCAACAACTTAGAAATACAGATTCCTTTGCCTTAGCAGACTAATCACAGATTGGTTTAATTCAGGTCTGGTCACTAGCACTTACATAGGTCTACAATACTACTTGGAACTTTTGAAAGAATCAACAAAAGATTCAGACAAACATTCATAGTTAGAAACCTCTACAGGTGTTGCCAGAATATAATTAGAACTTTTAACATGACTATAGGTTTGCAGATTCAAATGGAACATCTAAGAATGCTTAACATGGTCACAGCCTATTAGTCTTACTTAACGTTGAAATTGATGACTGAACCACCCCTTTACAAGAGTATTAATCTCATTATGAAATAGGCAAACTATTATATCTAAGTAGTAGTAATAAGAAGTTTCCCTTAGGGTTCATATATTAGATTCAGTTCAGATAAACAAGGTAAGAGAACTGAGTGCAGTTCCAAAATGGTGTACAAAAGTGTGAAATCATGAAAGATAAACAAAGGTACATGCAACACATTCATTTATCTACACATAGATATTTCAACTAAGGTCTTACAAAAACACAAGGAGTTTCACTCATTATAAGACCAAGTCAACAATGTCATAAAGGTTGTTAATGTCAAGGAAGATATTATACCAAACAAGTTTAACTCAACTGTAGAGACTAAGATTAACATCTAAACATGATATAGTTATACCCCGCTTGTAAAACAGTTATCATTCAACTATAGTAAAAATGACTATAGCCTATTTTATTAACGACAACTTGATCATAACAGAATACGTGCAAAATGGTTACTGATGTTCATAAAAGTTCACCTTAATGAGACTGTTTCATATAAAGAGACCTAGAGATGTAACTAACAGTTAGACACAGGCATAAGACTCTCATAGTAATGACTCGGAAGCTGCTGTTAGACTTAGCAAACACTTATATAAAGAAGGAGAGCATTTAAACACTTAAACTTCAAATGCTTCAGCTAAGTGATGAAGGATTAATCTATAAGCTTTCATGTTTTTTCTAGTTAGAATTATCGAACAACAACCTCAATAAGAGAACACCAAATTGCAGAAAATGGTGTGTTAGGGATAAAGATCATAGTAAAATCATTAAAAATAAATCTGAAGTCTAGGCAAATGTGAGAAGTCATTGCTGCATATTAAGAAAACTTAATCATGTAAAATATTTGATTCATAATGGAAATCATTAAGGTCACATAAATACTCAATCAATGCTGATTAGAGATACATAAACACATAATAACTAGCAACAGATCAACAACAGGTCATCATGAACCAGGATAAATAGTTATAGACTAACAACAAGCATCAAAAACGAAACAATTAACAGAAAGACAGTAGTATGTTCATGATATTCGAATGAAATAGTCAAAAGAGAGAGTGTGGAGGTACACTGACCTTTTCTAGGGCAGCAGATCTAACATGATTTTAACTTAGCCATATAAAAACCAAAGTTTCAAGCCCTAGAGCAGTGAAGGAACTCGGAACAAAAGGAAATAGAGATTAATCAGAAAAGACACATAGGCTTCTAAATCTTAATTCATATGAGATTTTTTGACTCTTGTTAGGTTTGGTCGGTCTGGTTGGTGATGTTAGGTGAGAGCAATCAAGGCTCTATTTATAGTACTATTTAATGGCTTAGGGTTTCTGATTCAAGCTTAGGTAGTGCAAAATGACGGAGGAGTGGTGATGCAAGCAAGATTGGGGAAAATATAAGGAGATACAGGGAAAATGATGAAAAAGTTTTTACTTGAGTGAAGATCTACCGTTTGAAGGAAAATAATCATCGGGCAAGACCTCAATGTCTAGAGGTCAATGCGTTTGACCTCTAGACAAAGAAGGACGGTGGTGATGACGAAGAAATGCTATGCATGCCATGGATTTAACTGCACATTGAGAGAAATTCGAAGACTTGACATTGCATTGTTGTATCTAGCGTTCAGATTTTGGGCATTTGAATTTTTTATGATGAAACGGGAGAGAATCCGCGAGAATCGCGGATAGGGGAGGCAACGAGGATGATTCTATATTTGATTTGTGACCTTGCACAAATTTGTGCTAGGTCTGTGACTGATTTGATCATGGCGAGATGATAGAAGAGAGGACGAAAGGGGAAATGGGGGGCGATCGTTTGTGGCAAATAAATTAAGGTTATGGAGTGAGAGACGAGATTTGGATAGTTGGATCTGATGATCAACAACCCTGATAATTTGATCACATAAAGATTTTATAAGATTTTAAAGTGAAAATATAAGAGCCGTTAGATCTTCTATTTTCAACGGCTAAGATTAAATCGGATAGGATGTATAAAATTAAAGAAAAAATGGAGATAAAATGAGGGTCGTTGATCTATAGGATGGACAACCTAGAATGATTGTATTTCTATTGTTAGTTATAGAGGCGGGTGAAGTGGCGTGCTCTGATCGGTTCCCATGGGTTGGGCGGATTGCCAAAGAGAAAGAGGGGGGTGGACTTGGACTGGGTCATATGGGATTGGGCCTGGGTATTGGGCTGGTTTTGATTTAAAGAATGGCCAATTTGTGTTTGATTGTTCAATTGCAAATGTAGCCATTTTAGTCTTTATCTCTTTTTAAGTTAATTTAAATAAACTTAATTAATTTCCAATAAAATATAGTAATCTAATTAATTTTGAATTATTAACATAGTAATCTAATTAATCCAAAATGTAAGGGGTAATTAATTATAAAACCTCTATGGCATATTAAAAATTATTTTAATAATATTAAAATATTAAGTATATTTGTAATTACATAATACTAATGTTGGGTGATTAATTTAAAAACTAATACTATTTTTTAAAAATGGGTATTTATTGATAGAAAATACTTTCAAAAAATTCATTGTAAATTATTAAGCACAAGTAAATTAATTTTAAAAGGGAGGGTTAAATTTAGCCGTCAACAGCTGCCCTTTTTTTACCGGAGAAGATGAAAGAATTTTCGGGCAAAGAAATTGAACCAAAGCCAATTTCGTCCCGACTTTAGGCATGCATTGTCGGAATAGCACGATGATCATGAACTGCAGGATTGGGATCTAAGGAAGATTCTGGGAGGATTTTTTACAGAGTTGGGGCTGAATTCTGGCCTTGAATTGCTTACATACCTCGAGCTTAACGAGGATCAGGCCTCGTGTAGTTCTGGAGTGAGGACTTTGAGGAAGCGATGTTTGCAAGAATTGCCCCAATATCGTATTATGATGATACTGCATGACGGAGGATTTGGTACTCATTATTGCTTGAATTTACGGCTTGACTTGAAGGATTTGAAAAATTAGAGTTCTACTGATCGTTTTGAGTTTGAGCTTGGATCCTTGGCCCGCTAACGAGTTTGTTGTCCCTCATAGCATTGTAGTTTGGTCTTCTTCTTAGAAAGAGTTCCACGTTGCGATATTTGTTCCTGCAAAATGAAATAAACACATACCCATATATTGCAATGCAGAATATGTTAAGATGTGATGTAAATGATGCAGGAAGGATAATGCATGGCTGCCAGCGAAACGTTATTTGGGATCAGGATGATGGGATACTTGAACTTGACTCAATTTGTTAGCTGGGCTGTGTACCGTTCTGCAGCTATCGGAGCATTGAGTCTCCTCATCTTGTTGGGAAAGCTGGACTTGTAGAGTGCGTCTTTGCTTGTTGGAAGAGCTTTGCATTGAAAAGTGTCTCCGCTTGTTGGGAGAGCTTGATTTGTAGAGTGCGTCTTCACTTGTTGGGAGAGCTTTGCACTAAAATGTAAAGTAATCTCTGCATGGGAATAATTGACTAAAAACATAATCATGTCTGAAGCTACATGAGCAAAATGTCAAAATATTCAAGATAACAGCAAAGGAAAAGAAAAGCATTCCTAAGAGATACTCTTGACTGCAAAGCTAAGTTACGGCCATCGATTGGTAGAATGTCGGTTGTGAGGTTTCCGATTCTCTACTAGCCTCCATTGTGATAGAGCGGTGGCGCAGATTGTACCATTGACGGAGTGATCACTTTACTATATACAAAGCTTCGTTTGCAAAATCAACGTCTAATATTTTACATGGCGCTCCGGTCGATTGAGAATATGATTTGCTATATACTGGACTCCAATTGGTGAAGTCCATAGATCATTTTGTACAAAGTGCTCTGATTGGTTGAGCAGGCAGTTTGCTATATATAAGGCTTCAATTAGCGAAGCTGGCGGCTTATTTTGTACAAGGTGCTCTGATTGTTTGAGCAGACGGTTTGCTATGTACATTATGCCTTTTCTGCATCAGCGGTCTGACTCCAAGTTACCTGCAAAGAATTGTAGAATTCGTTTAAGTTGTACCAGAAAACATCTTAATAAAAGAGAAAGGGGATAATCCTGGGAAATTGTCGAATTCGTGATTTTCCCCTGTGTAGTACCAACATTTCCTTGCGTCCTGTTGACCCTGCACTCAAAGAAAATTCTTAGTGGGAGTAAGGAGGGGGGTGGTTTGTGGCAGCCATGTAACGTTTTTTCTCAGCCCTTGATATGGCTACGCCCCGAAGTTCGGTAGGTGGAACAAATTACTGTATATTAGAAAACATTTTTTGAAAATTTTTGTTTTAAAGTAAGTGTCGTCATCCCAGATTATGACGTGCTATGAAAGGTTCTCCAAACATGAGTGTCGCATCATGGAAACTCTATCTTGTCATTGCGACTACATCCTAATTCGAACTAATGAATTACAAAGGTTTTCATAAGGTTTTGACCGAACCCTTTCAGGTTGCCTACATATCCAAAATAGAATCAAGGCTGAACGTAGTTCATGGATGATAAAAATATTATAAATATGATCGAGCCTGACTTAGGTAGCCTACGTATCCAAATGGAATCAGGTCAAGATGTAGTTCAATTACAACAGATGAAAAATGGGGACATTAAGAATGAAATGGCCAAGTCTGACTCAGACTGCCTAGCTATCCAAATGGAATTAGGCCAGAATGTAGTTCAATTACAAAAGACGACTGAATCCAATGAGGATTGCCTACCTATTCCTTCTTGAGGAAATCAAGTCAGCATAGTTCTAGAGCAACATACAAAGTGATATTTGGATTTTCTATATCAAAATAAAGGAGGAAGAGAAACCGAACCCTATGTAGGTTGACTACGTATCCCTCTATGGGACGTCAGGTTGAAGTAGTTCTGTTATAGCAAAACCTAACTCTATTTTCTTTCAAACTTAGTATCTCTTGGTTGTGTCTGAGTTGATGGGCTTCGTGTTGACTTTTGCATCCATTTCTTCCAAGATTAGAGCTCCTCCCGACAACACTCGGTGAACCACGTAAGGACCTAGCCAATTTGGTGCGAATTTCCCTTTGGCTTCTTCCTGGTGTGGAAAGATTTTCTTCAAGACTAATTGCCCCACTGTGAACTGGCGAGGCTTCACCATTTTGTTGAATGTACTGGCCATCCTATTCTAATATAGTTGACCATGGTTGACTGCATCCATTCTCTTCTCATCGATGAGCATGGGTTGCTCCTGTCAGACCTGTATTCACTCTGCATCGTCCAACATGGCCTCTTGGATGACTCTTAAATATGGTATCTCAACCTCCGCGGGTATCACAGCTTCGGTGCCATATACTAACATGTACGACGTTGCCCAAGTGGACGTTCTCATGGTGGTTCGATAACCATGTAAGGTGAATGATAGTTTCTCATGCCATTATCTGTGATTGTCCACTATCTTCCGCAGAATTATCTTGATATTCTTCTTGGCTGCCTCGACTGCCCCATTATTTGCCATTTGTAGGCTGTGGATTTATGGTGAACGATTCTAAACCTCTTGCAAATTTCCCTTATGAGGTCTCTAATGAGGTAACGGGCATTGTCAGTGATGATTGACTCAGGTATCCCAAATCATCACACGATGTTGTTTCGAACGAAATACGCCGCAACCTTCTTTGTGAAGGACTTGTAGGTAGATGCTTCGACCTATTTGGTGAAGTAGTCAATGGCTACCAAGATGAAGTGGTTCTCATTTGACGCACCGGTCTCTAAAGGTCCAATCACGTCTATGTCCCGGGCAGTGAACAGCCAAGGCGTGCCCATCACATTGAACTCGTTTGGTGGAACCCGGATGAAATACCCGTGAATTTGGCATTGGTGACACTTTTGTACGTATTGGATACTATCACTTTCCATAGCCATCCAAAAGTATCCAGATTTGAAGATCTTCTTGGATATTGTGAACCCGCTCATGTGGGGTCCGCACGTTCCTGCATGTATTTCTTCTAATAATCTGGTCACCTCAGCGGCATCTACACATCTCAACAAACCAAATTCTGGGGGTCCTCCTGTACAGGAATTCCCTGTTAAGGAAAATGTGTTTCGTCAGCCTCCTGAGTGCTCACTTCTGACTATTAGTAGCATTCTTCGGGTACTCTTTGGTTTCAAGGTCTTGATGTTCAGAATCCCCTATGACCAAATGTTCTTTAATGTTTTCAGATCCGAAGCAAGTTTTGTTTTCATTGATAATATTTGGATTGAGATAGGTGGGAACAGAGGTTACATGATTGTTTCTGACATTCAAAGAACTACATAGGCTTGAACAACTTACCTTTAGGGAAAAATAAGAAAATTAGGGATAAAGATACAAGGTGGGAAAAGAAGGGGAAATCAACCAACTTCTAGTAACCATCTCCGGAATCATTCCCATCTCCTCTTCTTATTCTGGTTCTTCCTCCGGATCTTCTTCAAACTCCTCTTCATCATTGTTGAACTCAAATTCTTCTCCTAGTTCTTCCTTCGACTCTGTCCCAGATTCTTTCTAGATGCACTCCAATACTCGGTCATCATCTTCAGCATGTGGCAGCATGTGATCAATGGATACTTGGACCACTTGATGGTGCATTAAGGTAGTCACAAGGTAATGTCTCATAATCTCATGGTAAATTTGCAAAGCATCCTTGCATCCTCTAGCTAGGCTATATGCTCTTTGCTTGGTTTGGTTAGCTCGTCTTTCTCGTTGATACCATGAGTTTTGACCCATCGGCATTGTGACCAGATCATTCCACTCTTCTTGGAGCCTTCTTATCCTCGGTATTGGAATTTGTCTATTGTACTCATCCTCATATAGCGTTTTCCTCGTCCATAGAGACACATCCCGGATGATCCCGAACTGTCTGATAACCTGCAGGGGTGAGTATGGTTGGATGCCTTCAAGTCCTATTAGCTCAATGACGTATTTCTGAGGAGTCTTAAGATTGCCCTCCCGCCTAACCATGACAGCTTCCAATTGACCCATTCTCCGCTAGATTTGTCAGCATTTCTCTCCACTCTTCACGTCCATGTGGGGAGACCCAATGTCTCATTCTCTCATTGTGGCTGCGAAATATGTTGCTGACGCCCACAAAGTAGTCAATGGTGACCTCTCGCTGGAAGAAATGTTCTATGGCCAAGATGTGAAGCAACATGTTATAGATCTTAAAGAAATCATACCCTCTTGCACATGCAGACAGAGCCCTTAGGATCTTAGCTAACATCATCAGTACCAGAGTAGCTTGGAGGTTGCCACGGAATGTTGCCAGATCACGGGTAACAATTAGATGTTGACCCAACCTCTTCTGTATGGGAAAATAAACAATCCCAACAGTACTTATGAGAAAGTGATGGGCCTGAGACTCTCCCACGTTGCTTGATCACACTGCAATTCTCTCGAATAGCACTCATAACTTTCACGATGTCCTAATTTCATCTATGTTCTCTCGGCGAATATTCTTCCACCACTGCTTCAGCTTGTGTGGTGCTCCCATCACCATATTGATCTCGGGGATGTTTTGCTTGATTTCCATTTCTGGGATGGGTAAAGAAAGGTTTTGGTAAGTGTTTTCTTCGGATCTTTTGGTGTCTCATCAGGTTTGTTCGTGTTTCCACAGAAGTCATGTCATTGGATGCATGACCCGTTGACATTAGTGTGGCTTTCCTAATTGTCTGTCGATTCCAGGAGTAAGTCACCTAAGATTTATGCATTATGACCTATGTTTACTAGAGTAGAGTGTTTCCTACTTTTGAATTAAATTGAAGACTACGAGAAATTATGTCAGTTGACCTGACAAAGCCATTCTCTAAAACTAAAGAGTTTTGAAAAGAAGGTTCGGAAGAGTGTAAAATACAACCCTCGCGTGCCATCGTGCGTGATAGTGTATGATCAAGAGTCGATAAGAAGATATGTGATGACATTAAATATAAAGTGATAATGGATAAGGGTGTAACAATAACATGCATGATAATAAGCAAGCATAAGGAACCAGTAAGGAATTTAAACACGTAATTGCAAATTAAATATAGTTAAAGAAATGTACAAACAAATCTTAGTGCCAAATTCAGTCTAAGTCTGCTAAGGTCAGAACCTAAGTATGAATGCTAGCTAAGCCACCATGTTATTGTGACCTATTCTGCACAATTCAAAACAAGATTCAACTTGTGGTTTCTCTGTTGTTGATGAAAGAGAGTCGCCACCTAATATTTAAAGGTATACTAGGGTACCTATTGTAAGGCCCCGTAAAACTTCACCTAAAACCCATGGTTTTGTGGCGCCGAGGTAGAGTAATGTGATTGAGGGGTATGAACTTTTTGGATTGTACAGTACGTCGGTGAGTTGAAGGGATTATTTTGCTGACCATGGTATTTTTGCGGTCCACTATGCGACCGCAGAGCCAACTTGTGAGCCGCAGATTAGCCGCAGAGTGAAGCATAACTTGAGTTAATTTTGAGGACCATTATGCGACCGCATAACCATTTCGTGGGTCGCACAATCCATCGTAGATCCAGCATGAGAAAACTTCATAAGGAGGTTCTGCGGTCCATTATGCGACCGCAAAACTGATATGCGACCGCAAATCCATCCTAGACTTGTCCAGCCCTGCCCAGTTTTTGGGACCCTTTATGCGGTCCCCTTTGCGGGCCGCATGCCTATTTTGCAATCGGGTCTGCGACCGGAGACCCGACTTCGTAGATTTTAAATTTTGAAAAATTTCACCTGATCCCATTTTTACAAAAATAACTTGGGGTTTATTTAGACTGGTCCTAACTAATATTCTAGAGTGATAGGTGGATTTCTAAGCTAATTGTTCATCAATCGTTGCTCAAGACTTGGAGAATTCACAAGGAAAACTCAGAAGGTCTTCATTCATGAGGTAGGTTCCATATCCTAGTTTCAATTTCGAGTTTAGGGTAGAAAATGGTTAATGAGGAGTGTGATTCTTGGGTGTGACAGTGTTATTTATGAATGCATGTACTATTAAGTTTTGTGGGAAGGTTGTTGAGCTCAAATGGGTAGACTTTGGGTTATGGGATGAAGAAATCCACCATAGGAGGACCTTGAGGTCATAATGTCCACCTAGTGTTTGTTAAAATACTCAAATGAGCTGAAACCATAAATACCTTCCTAATTTGTGTTCAATTTTGTTATATTTCCAAATAGATTGAAGTTGCTAAGATTTCTAGAACATTGCAGTAATTTAAGAAATCTCAAAGCGAGTAATGTTGGCTAAACTCCTCTTGTAGAATCAAATCCATGATGTCCTCGTAAGTTGTAGTTATGATAGGCTCAAGATCTTATGTCTCATGTTCCGAGTTATTTCTTATAAACTTGACTATTCCGAATAAACTCTGTGTCGAAAGTTATATGTTCAAAATGTATACTGAATGCTTTTATCATATTGTGTTATCCTTCGAGATTGTATTCATATGTTACCATGTGTCGAAATATTATGAATTCAATTATGTCTCAAATGCTAGTTATTATGCCATATTGCGGAAGAAAACCCAAGGTGCCTAAGACTCTTATTTGCCCATACGTGTACTAAAAGTCGTGATTAGAGATGCTTTGTTGTTGACAATACATGATGATGTTTGCAATTGAAAGGGGTGATCATGACATATGAAATACGGCAACTGTGCCAAAAATGATATTACAATTGTGGCCACTAGTGCCAATGAAATAAAAAGATGAGTAAAAGACTATGAAATGAACTGAATGTCCTTTTTACAATAAACAATAGGGATTATCGTTAGTCACCGAGGAGGGGTAGGTTGAAATGACCTAACCCTGAAACTATACGTGCCGGTGTAGTTGTGTATTATGATTATTCCCCTTTTTTGGCATGAGATTGATGTGAGATTATTTCCCTTAAATATGATGAGATGATTGCTAGCAAAGGGTGATGTCGATCCACACGCATTGTGGTGAGACAGCCTAACCAGTCGGGTCAAAATCGGACGCCATGCCGCACACATAGTGGTGATTGTTATTGAGATAATGATTGAGATTTTTATAGTGATTGTGATTGTGGTTAATGTCATTGGGTGAAATTGCCTAGCAGATCGGGTAGTGATCGGACTCTGTGCTAAAGTCATGATGGTATATCCGTACTAAAGATCTCCCAACTTAAAATATGTAATTTACTTGAAATCTTATCTTGCTCCCAACTTGGTGTCTTGGTATGTTTTGAGGCTTCCATTGATTCTATGATTGTTCTTCCTTGTTTTATTACTCATTCTATTGAGAGGGTGTTTATTCACTCATACTAGTACTATTCCATATATACTAACGTCCCTTTTGTCGGGGGCGCAACATCTTTAATGGATGTAGGTGGTTCCACAGCAGGCGGCTTTGCTCAGTGATAGCGGTATACCCTCTTCCCAGCTGACTTGGTGAGCCCCACTTCATTTTAGGTCATGTATCTTTTGTTTCTTGCGTATTATGTTCTGAGGTATAGTCGTGGCCTTGTTGATGTCACTATCATATTACTCTTTTGTATCTATTAGAGACTCCGTAGATATAGTATGGGTTGTATGTTGGTGTTGGAAAAGTCAATCTAGTAATATTGTATTTGTACCACTTGTTCCACTTCAAACTATAAAAGGGTATGTATTTTGAGATTTATAAATGAAGTAACTAATGTCAATGAATTGGTGTTGATCACATGATCTTCTTCTGGTCATAATGAAATAGATCTTCTCTTTATTCATGAGTGAGTTCGGGTAAAAGGTATTGTATAGGCTTGTTCGGTCGGGTTATCTCGGTTGAGCACCGGTCACGCTCCCTGAGGTCGGGGCATCACACCTATCTAATTACTAAAGTCATATCTTTATTAGTCTGCTAACCGGTGAGATTATGGGTAAGGGTTCTTGTTCTTCTAAGGGGAGGTGTTAGGCACCCCTTAAAATCTACATGAGGTAGCTCCATAGGACTTAGACTAGATTTAGGAGTAATTGTTTGTACTATGCTTAACTAGTTTTTACAAGAGTACGGCTTGCTATGCATTAGGACATAATACTTACGAATGCAGTGTGTAGCTAAAAGGGGATGGATTTATGTAAGAGTCTTAGAAAATGATGTTAGTGTATATATGCTTGAAAAAGCTTAAAAAGTATATATGATGTTCGTATTTTTAAAAATATGTGAAAAGAAAAGCTAAGTTAAAACACTTTGTTCCTAAAGCATGGAAGTTCATATTACTCTAATACGATAAAGATGTTATGAAAGTAAGCCTAAGATATACCTTGGCTTTTAAATATTTGAAGGAACCGTTTGAAAATCTTTATTTGGGGTGGCGGCATCTGTTTTTTCGAAATGAGTTGATTTCCTTTTTAAAGATCAAACATGCGATTCAATTCTTGTTTTGTTTTTTAAAAGAGGAGTTGTCGTCTCTTGCTAAGCTTTTGGGCTTCAAAACCTTTAAGAAAAGTTAGCAAAACATAGCAGCTTAATAATATAAATAACTTATGATCAGCGAATATAGGATTAGTTACTAACTTATACTTCTTTTAATCCTAGGTTCTTTAGGGATTGCCGAAGTTATTATATGACTTAAGATATAAAGTAAAGTATTCAATCTAATATATAATTGGTGTATACATGTGAGATAAAATAACAACCAGAACACAACAAAATGCAACAAGGCAGTAAGGCTAAGGCAATGAGGTAGTAAATAATAAAGGAGTTAAAAGGAGAAGATTGGACTCTGGTGTTTGGGCCTCAAAGAGGCAGGCCCAACAATACAGGGACAGGAAACAGCTGACTCTGGACCTTCCGAGATATAGCAATATTGGATTTGGGCCTGAGTTCCTTCAGAACTTAGCAGGCCCAAACAAATGTACATGTTCAAAAAGAAAAGTGAAGGTCATTAGAAAGATAATACTCTATACATGTTCATACATGAAACTTGCAAGAAAAAATAAAGAATGTGACTAACAGTACTTAAGCACTAGGAGGGTCATACAAACGTGGCAGTTATGTATTTTTTTTTTTGACAATCCACTAGGCAAGTTCCTAGGGCTGGTTTTTTTATAAATACAAATCCAAAAAAATAACAAAGAATATTAGGAGGTCTTACATGATGAAATAGTTAAAATTTGACAAATACATAGATCATATTATCAATTTTGGGCTTATGATACCCAAAATGGATATTACATTGTGATCTAGTATAGAAATAGAATATATAGCATAAAACATCTAAACAAATACTAGAATATTACAAACGTATCCATTTTTTTTATTCGCGCGCACTTGTTTGGCATTATGACCCGTCGTGATGTAATTATCAGCACTTGTGCATTCCATATCCACTGATAACAGATCCCTCATGTGATAGAATCTGCATTCCATTAGTGTTGCAATATGTTGTCTCGAACTGTGGCCATCATCTTTTTCCAGCACTGCCCAGCAGCAGATGCTACTAATGACTATCCATTTTTTGCGTCCAAATTTCAGACATGATGATTGTTTGAAAGTGTGAGGCCTTCACTTCTTTTTTGCATGATCTCCTTCCGTGTGTTGCTGTATTCTTTGCTTCACAATCCTCCTGTCTAGCACTACACCAGCATGTGGCTTTTGTGTCGAGTTTTGTGTGCAGTCCTTGTGTTAACATCTGAACTCTTTGCATTGTTTGAACTTTGGGATATTAAATAAGAGTACTGCATTGAGATTATGTACCTCAACGTAACCATTTTACCCAAAAATCAGTGCCAAATCCAGTAGTTTGAGTAGTTTTTCTGTTAATCTGCTGGCCATCAGTATCATTCCTTCCCATTTTTGCTGCTATGTTTGTGCTCGTCCATGATTCCTCGTCAATGAAATGAGTACAAAGTACTAATACCACCAGTTGAAGGTTCCTCACTGAATAAGGCATAGCTATAGTAACGATCCCTGCAAAAAAGAAAATAATGTTAGATAAAAAATTCATCTCCATGATCTCCTCTTTAAGAATTTGATCATGGGAGATTACTGAGTGATTTTCCTCATAACTAATGTGTTCCTTCTTGAACTTTGCCTGGTTTCCTGTATATTCAGTTGGTCCATTCGAAATATTTATCATTTTGATCATCAAGCCATCAATGTCCATACACACGCAAAGACTTCCAAATGTGCACCAAAGTTGAGTGCATCATATATCAATTAATTTTGTGTGTTTTTTAAAGCATGCTATCAGTGTGGATTGTTGTACAACCCCCTTTTTGTATCATTGAAGTGTTAACTTGAGGTTGGATTTTACTCCATAACACCCCAATTCTTCTCATATTTGGCTCCCAAAAGAAGCTGCCTAGTATGAATATTTTGTGTAGCAGAGTGTTCGGCAGTTGGTTCCTCCAAGTTTCTATGCTTGTGCCTATCGTCAATTCTCTCCCAATGGATTAAGTACTAGGTACTAATACCACCAGATGGGAGTTCCTTAAAGAATAGGGCATAGATATAATAATTTTCCATGCAACAGAGAAAACAAAGTCAGCGAAAAAAGGCATCACCATGCTCTTCTCCATACAAATTTGTGCATGGCAATATACTGTGTTAGCACCAGATTCACCACTTTCTCTCCTTTCCTCTTTACCTCCTAATTCCATGAAACTCTTATTCTTAAGTATGGTCATTGCATCTTGTCTTCATTCACTATCCTCCTACCATGTGAGTCTAGATTCCAGAAATCATAATACCCATTATCTCCAACATCAAGAGCATAGTTTGCTAGGTGATCTGCCAAGTTATTCCCCTCTCTAAATATGTGTGACACTCTAATGTTACATTCCTCCTTCATTCTCAAGATTTCATCTATTTGATCAACAATACCCCAGGGTGGTTTCCATGATTACTCAATAATGTTCTTTAACAGCATCAAATCAGTTTGCAGCCATATCTGTGTGTAATTCATTGCTTTGCACAGTCTCAAAGCCTTCAGAATTGCCATAGCACCTGCTTCATTGTTTGATCCCTCTGTGATTTCTCTTCCTGTTTCATATTTCAAATCACCAGCCTCATCCCTTAAGCAAAAACCTATCGAACTTCTTCCTGGGTTGCCTCTGCATGCTCCATCAGTATTGACTTTGATCCATCCTTCTAAAGGGAATTCCCATATTACTTTCTCAAACTTCAATTTTGGAGTATAATTCTGCAGCATATTCAATAGATCTTGCTACTTGTGAGGCACACAAAGACCTGGTTTTCTTACTTGCACAAATGCTTGCATAGTTGTTGATACTTGGTAAATAACTCTGCTAACTGAGACTGCCTCCCCATATTTCAGACTGTTCCTTCTCTTTCATAGTTCCCACACAATACATGAAGGTAGAGCCTGTATTATTGGGAAGCAATTGAGCAGTCCAACACTTGGTAACGGCTTGGTGTAAAGACAGACCCTCCATTGCAATTCCTACCCTCGTTAAGAAGTATTTCCACACTGTTAAAATAGCCTTTGATGTGAAGAATAAGTGTACTAGTGTTTCCTCCTTAGGATCAGCACAACACCAACACCTAGATGGCATGAAATATCCCAATCTTCTCATAAAGTCATCGAGGGGTAGTTTAGCTTTCCATACTTTCCACATAAAGAAGGAGATCTTGAATGGCAGCCCCTTCACCCATATAATCTTGTAGGCTAGCTTAGGATTGTCCCTCCTTCGTAAATACTCCCAAGCTGACTTTACTGTGAAATGACCTCTAGTTTCAAGCATCCAGTATGGAGTGTCTACAACATTTTCCATAACTGGAGGTCTAATTTTCTCAACAATATGCAGTGCCAATTCTTCAGGTAAAACTTCAAATAGTTTATCCACATTCCAAGCACCATTTTCCACCAACTCATTCACATTATGTATGTCTTCATCAACACCAAAATCTGGAAGGACTAGGAAATATAATGCTCCTACTCCTGCAGAGCCCATTTTTTGTTTCCATGTGATTTGATGCTCAATTATATCAATGCATTCTAACATCTTTCTCCACATGTGAGATCCCTCCCTCCATGGAACAATTACTGCATTTAGTTTTTTGCAGTATTTTTGACTCATAAAGGAACTCCATATGCTAGGCTTGGTTCTGAAATTCCACCATAATTTACAAAAGAGTGCCTTTGAAACATCATGTAATAATCTGAATCAAATACCTCATTCATCATATGGCATACAAAGGGTGTTCCATGACGCCCAATGCCTGGTGTTTCCTCCTACATTACTGCTCCAGAAAAACTTGGCAAATATTTCGCGGAGCTTATTGATGACGTAGTTTGGAGGATTGACAGTTGATAGCAAGTGTATAGGCATACTCTATAGAACATTAGCAATCAACACTGCCCTGTCTTCTATTGAAAGTAACTGACCTTTCCATGATTGCAACTTGTCCATAATCTTTGTGATCAAACCTTTGTAGTAGTCCATTCTCCTACTTGCATAAAAAATGGGGCAGCCTAGATAAGTAAATGGAAATTTCTGTCTCTCTATACCAGTGATCCTCTCGACGTTTCTAACCACCTCTATGTCTACCAAATGATGCATGTAGATGGCTGATTTGCCTTTGTTCACCAACTGCCCTGATGCCATCTCATATGCATGTAGCACTTCCATCACAATTCTTAATGATGTTGCATAAGATGAAGAGAATATTATTGTGTCGTCTGCTTATGATAGATGGTTTATTTTTGGGCTATATTTTGGCAATCCATGTCCACAAAAATAAAGATTCAAATGCAGAGAATTCAAGCCTCGTGATAATGCTTCAGTAGCTAAGATATACAGTGTAGGTGAAAGAGGATCGCATGTTTAACTCCCCTCGATGATTTGAAAAATCCATGTGGTTGTCCTTTCACAAGAATAGAATACCAGTTATTCCCTACAATATCAAATACCAACCCAATGAATCTTTCTTAAAATCCCAGTTTCCTCAACATTTTGGTTATAAACAACCAAGATAGCCTATCATAGGCTTTTGCCATATCGAGCTTAATGACAACATTTGGCCCTGCCTTTATTCTGAGTCTAATATCAGTGATGATCTCTTGTGTTAGTAGCAAATTCTCTACTATGCTTCTCCCCTTTACAAAGCCTGCTTGTTCTTCTTAAATCAACTCAGGTAATAGCCCCACTAATCTCTCGTGAATCACCCTAGAGAAAATCTTATTGACAAAATTACTAAGGCTGATTGGCCTTATGTCAACAAAGGTATTTACTTCTTTCTTTTTTGGCAATAGAACAAAATTTGTGTCTGTCACACATTTAGGCAATTGCTGACCACAGAAGAATGTCATCACCATTGCAAACTCATCTTCTTCAATGATCTCCCAACATGTGTGATAGAAGGTGTTACATCACGTACTTTAATATTAGGATAAGTCGTAATAATCCATATAAGCTTGAAGGGGATTAAGACTATTCATGAGGTTATAAAGGATTTGTGACTATGTCATTGTAAGACCCCGTAAGTTTAACAACCTTGATACTATTATATATATATTGATATAGTATTTTTAGTGGAATATTTTTGTAAAACGGTTTAAGAAAGAAATAATATGATTTATTATAGTTATTAATATTACTACTTTCAATTATACACATAATATGAGGAAGTTTATGATATTTTCTTTATTGTAAATATAGAAATTATTTTCTCACAAGAAAAGAAGGTTATCTTTTTACCATTTTAAGAATTAAGCGTACGAAAATTTGTACTCTTTATATGAGATTATTTTGAGACCATAAGTATTTATGCTATTTGTAACAAGTGATAAGTAAGTGTTATAAAATATTATAAAATACGGTCCGAGCTATAATACCCGATATTTATGGACTAGTACCATACAAGGTACCCTATGACCGTAATAGTAAGATGTATAAAGTGTGTTAAAAGTGAGTAGTATTTTAAGATAATCCTTAATTATGTAAATTAGTAGGTAATGGAGGAACTAACTAGTTAATTAATAATTAATGGTTGAGTAATTAATGTCTTTTGGATAAGGGTAATAAGCCAAAACGTGGCAACACAATGAATCTTCATCAAAGCCAAAGTATGACTCATTATTTCATGGAATTGGGTGGCAAAATACAAATCATTAGACCAAAGTCTATCTCTCAACTCAAGATCATTCGTATGAATTATTACCTCTACTTTTTGTATGTTTTCGATTTACTATCATACATCTTTATTGGAATTGGATAGGCTGTTGCAGAAGTCTAGCTTGAGTCGCACATCATTTTAGTAAAAGAGAAGCATTATATGTCTAAAGAACATGAGAATTTCTTAATTAACGTGAGATTTTGCAATATTAAGGGAGTACGATGTAATCGTTCCCAAGAATATCATACGGATTTATCCCTATTTCAGGTATGATAAGGCTAATCCTTCTTTCTTTTGACATGATCCAAGTAACGATACGTAAATATAATGTTATTTCATAAATGATTCTACTCTTAGTAACTAAGAAGGTCTACGTTATACATTCTTGTAAAATGATATTCAATCATGTCTAAGTATATTCCTAAGTCTCTATTGAGGTATTTGATAAAGATGTTAATGTTTATAATATAGTGATACATGCATCTTCATACATTTACCACCGTGCTACGGTCGGTTGGGCAGTCATGCATATGCATTTACCACTGAGCTACGACCGGTTGGGCAGTTACATATTTATTACCGTGCTATGGCCGGTTGGGCAGTCATGCATCTTCATTTATCACCGGGCTATGGCCGGTCGGGTAGTTACCACCGGTTGGGCAGTTATGTATCATTATTTACCATCGGTTGGGAAGTCATACATTTACCACCGTGCGAAGATCGGTCGGGCAGTTACCACTGATCAGTTGGGCAGTCATACATCATACGATATGGATAATAGTCTCAAAGAGAAGTATTGTATATATGTAAGTATAATAAGTATGCATATACGGTGGTACTTCAGAGATTCAGGTTGATTCTTATGTGTTTTTAATTAATATTGACTTATTGTCACTCCCATGGTGCTGGAAATCATACATTTCTTTTACTTAAAAATTGGAGTACTTTTCTTGGTCTCTAGTCTCCTAGAATAGTTCGTATTTGCTGGTAGCGTTTAGAGATTAAGTTCTTTTTTTTTTTGATATGCTATCTTTTGGAAGTGAAATTGTAGCCAGGACTTGGAAAAGTTTTTCTTTTGAAACTGAAATATCTAAAATACCAAGATCAAGGAAGAACATTAATAGAAAAAACAAGAACATAATTTTGTGCATTACATTGGTAATATGTGGCACCTTCACGTGTTTACCAGTTGTTTTGCTGGAAAGATTGTTGTTTTACTTCTTGGTTGTGTTAATGTGGTACACTAACTGGGGTGCATCTGTGAGAGTAGATGAAGATAAGTTTATTTTGCTGTCTTTTTTGCCTTACATACTCAATACATTATTCGTACTGACGTCATTTTGTTGGAGACGCTGTATTCATGCCTGCAGGTATAGATAATCAGTTTGACGAGCCCTCATAGTAGACGAGATTGGCATTCAGCAAAGGATCGGTAAGACTCCACCTCATTCGGAGTGCAACCGAGTCTATGAGTCATCGTGTCAGAGTTTTGCTAAAGATTTATGGGTAGGCCGGTACCCTGTCCCATTTGATGTCAAATAATTTTAGAGGCTATGTAGATATAGGTTCATTTTGTACACTATGTCAGAGGCCTTGACGGCTCATATATATATTCATGTTTTAAGAAAACTGGTTCAGGGATAAAGTGTTGCCCACTTATAGATATTTCAGTAGCATAGGACAATGGTCTGATCTAATTTTGGACAAATGAGTCACCTCCAAACCAGGAAAAGTCTGTTATAATTCCATGTTGCCTAGGAATCTATAGAGTCTCTTAAATATACAATCATCATCTGATCTTCCATTCCACCATGTAAAAATACTCCCCTTGAATCCCAAATCTGTCAAGTTACATGTATTGATGCAATGCCTAAAGTCATCAACTTCATTAAGGGACACTGGCAGTCCATCATACTTTTCTTCTTCATCCCAAATCACAATAAAATCACCTCCCACGAGTCATGGGACTGTCATATCTCTAGCCATTGCGTACAAAGAATCTCACAACTCAATTCTCTCTATTGTAAAACATTTGGCATAGACCAATGTGAGTATAAGTTCCACATGGGTTTCAGTATGAAAGAGTTTCAAAGTCAGTTGTTGCACCATATTATATAATATTGTAACTTCAAATACTTCATCTATAAATTCCCATATTTTGTTTTACATATTCACCACAGCCTGAGCCAAACTAATTCTTCTTCTATATCTCTCCATTTTGTTAGACTGCTGCATAAGTTTAAGGATCCCAATAAATTCAAAGTGTTTCTGCCTGTGCATTGTGATCAACCTCTCAAAGGCTTGCATAGTTTTTACTAATCTGACATTCCATATGATTGCATCTATTAATAATTTTGGGATTTAGTCAGATTTCTCCTCGGTTGTACTCCACCAATTGGAACAGTTGAGGTCTCCTTAATTTGCTTCTTTCTACCCTTAGCAGCAAATTTTACCTTCTCAATGTGCCTAGGTGAGAGATCCCCTTGCCTAGCAACATAAAAAAAGTTTTGTTCAGTAAACTCTTCATTCAAGTCTTTGTTTGCATGATCAACTAGAACCTCTAACTTTTTTGCATCTTCTGTAGCTACTACACCAGTGTTTTCCTGAGTAGTAGTCACAGTCTGCTCCCTAGCATTGTTCTTATTATGCAGTTGTACTGGATTCAATGGAACAGTAATATCTGCTGTGGCCTGCACCTGTGGATTAGTCAACTGCTTTTTTGATACTTTTGCACTGCCTTTCAATTTGGAATTAGCAGCAACATCAACTATACCACCTTGTCATGTTTC
Organism: Nicotiana tabacum; assembly: GCF_000715075.1. NCBI lineage: Eukaryota > Viridiplantae > Streptophyta > Magnoliopsida > Solanales > Solanaceae > Nicotiana > Nicotiana tabacum. The sequence goes on along the minus strand of NC_134081.1, from coordinate 28,110,906 downwards.
ACCTGGATCAATAACATTAATATCTACTCCTTTATTAATTATTGCTTCTACCTTATTTCCTTCAGCATTGATCATATCAACCTTGTTAGAATTCATTTCTTTGGAATTTACTAAACTCTGCTCCTCAGTAGTCTTCTTTGCATTGGCAATCCCATTTATATTTTGGTTCATCAACTGCATCACCTCCAATTTTCTCTTCACTTTGTATCTCATCAGGAATTTCCCCCTCCTCTGAGTCTCCTTCAGTCTGATCAGCCCATAAATTGCCACCTTTTCAATTGACCTTTTCATTGCTTTTGAATTTTTCAAAGTCTGCATCAACAATATGATCCTTGTCAATATTTTTGGCTAGTTCTCCTTCAAATCTAGTATCCTGAGATGGAACATCTTGGCAGGATGTATTAGTTCTAACTAAATTTCCATTGAAAGCTCTTTGTACCCATTGTGCAGTTGTTTCCTTATTTTGCTGATCCTATACTCTTTTCTCCTTGTTTCTTGCCTCTTCACGCTCCTTTTTATTGTTAATCCTTGCTGGACTAGGACTAGTATTTGGGACCACTGAATTAAGACTTTTTCCTGCTACATTTGAATTCACATTTGCTCCATTATTTTGTTTGTCAAGTACTGGAGATTTTGGATTAAATGATGGTGCTGCAGGATTTAAAGTTGTAATTTCCTTAGGATTAGAAATGTCTCCTTGCCCAGAATTCTCCTCAACCAAAACCAACTAATTATTCTCATTAGCTTCATTGTTATCCACCTCCAATATTGCAAATTGATTAGTTGTTTGGACCTGTTGAGGCACCACAACAAATTATTTCTCAACTGGTACAATTTCTTGTCCAGTTTTAGCCACACCATCAGTCAGCTTCTCCTTGCCTTTTCCTGATTGTCCTTGCCTCTTTCCATTGCACACCAACATTGCCAACTACCTTACCACTTGATAGGATCATCAAAGGGAATGTCTCTTTAACTCTTTCTTTGTTAGCTCCTACCACAACTTCATTAAACCTTGTTGCTCCACATGCTTAGTTTCCATTAGTTCAGGATGAAGCCTCCAGCATTCCAACATATCATGTCCTTGTAATTTGTATTTCTTACAATATTTAGGCAAGTAGTCGTATTTAATAGTTACCCACTTAGTTCTTACTACCCCAGTTAATTCATTCTCAATGTCCATGCGCACCTTCTTAGGGAGGTCAACTAAAGGATCAACAAACACTTTCACACACACACAACTAGGACTAGTTTTCTTCACAATAGCCATATCAAGGTGAAGGGGTTTTTCCACTGCTGAGGCTAAAGAGAATAAACATTCCTTGACGAAAAAAGTTGGCAACGAGTTAGGAAAAGAAATCCAAGCCATTACCTTTGGTGTTTCCTCTCCGGCTTTGAATTTTGCATCATAAATCAGTGTTCACAACTGGTATTCATACCCAAGCTTATCCTTGACATAATTAACACTTTTCGAAGTAAAATCAATGAAATCTTCCCATAGTGTCAAGCGTATCAACACATGCATGTCCCTAAGGTATCCAATATTACATTCGCCCTTAATTCCGTATTGAGGAGGGACAATTCGACGTAGTTCATTAAGCTCAGGCCATCCATATGATAATTTACAAATTACTGCATATTGCAATCCTTCAATCGCATTCATTTGATCCACCTCTGCTTCAGTAAACTTAACAAAACGTTGTCCATTAAGTCAACTAGCTCGACGAAGTGCAATTGGTTGAACAGAATTGGCTCGCGCCTGCAGGGCACTGTTCACTGTTGAAGGTTTCAGGATTTTCGAGAAAGCTAACGACTGGGGATTGGATTCTGTGGTCGTATTTGTTGGGGCGATGGAGGGAGAGGGCTGACCAGCCAGAATAGGTGGCTGCCCGCCGGCCATTATGGCCATTGAAGCTCAAACTTCCAGCTTTTCCGCGATGAATAGTAGCTAATCCCTATTTCATTGGATGAACAGTGAAGTGTTATGCTACTGTTCACAATACTGGAGCAGTGGATCTTGAGAGAAAAATTCTAGAGAGAGAATTTTTCTAGGGTGTTCAAGGGTAGCAGCATGTTTCGGCAGTTATGTATTAACATGTGATCCATATTTTTTTTAAACCCCTCCCAAATTAGGAAGATTTATAGTGTTTCCACATGTGATCCATATTGAATACCTTTCGTTGTCATTAAATACTAAACCCACAGAGAATAACAAGTGTCAATGAATTAAGGGTTAAGGAGAATGTTTCACCCAAGGTCAAAGAATCTCCCGATACTTCAAAGTTCCCAAGGGTCTCAAGGCCCAGGGCAATGCTTGTGCCGGGGAGAGTAGCCCAACCAAAAATAAAATAATACTCCCAAATATCCTTAACCACTAATGACTCATTCTTCCCTTAACCATCAATCACCAAAATAACACACCATAAGAGTATACACTTCTTAACAGAATGACAAAAGGAGCACAAAAATAGTTTCATTTTTTCATAACTATATTTCCAATACTAAGTGAATGAAGCACACATTAAACAAGAATGAAGGTCAAGTTCCAAACACACATAGAGGTAGGAACACTATAATGTTATTTCTAAAGAAACAAACACTTTGGTTCACACATTTCAAGGGTAGATAAAGAGCATACAGTTCAAATATGCAACAACCTAGAAAAACAGATGCATCATAGATTGTTTTAACTCAGGTCTTGTCACTAGCACTCACATAGGTCAACCATACTACTTGGAACTTTTGAAAGCATCAACAAAAGATTCAGACAAATAGTCCTAGTTTGAAACATCTACAGGTGTTACCAGAATATAATCAGAACTTTTAACATGATTATGTTTACAGATTCAAATGGAACATCTAAGAATGCTTAACAGGGTCACAGACTATCAGTCTTACTTAACCTTGAAATTGATGACAGAACCACCACTTCACAAGAGTATTAATCTCATTATTAAAAAGGCAAACTATGATATCTGAGCGGTAGAAATAAGAAGTTTCCCTTAGGATTCATAGATTAGATTCAGTTTGGATTACCAGGGAAAGAGAGAATTGAGTGCAGTTCCAAAATAGTGTACAGAAGTGTGAAATCATGAAAGATAAACAGAGGTACATGTAGCACTTTCATTCAACTACAGATAGATACTTCAACTAAGGTCTTACAAAAACAGGAGGAGTTTCACTCATTATAAGACCAAGTCAACAATGTCATAAAGGGGGTAAAAGACAAGGTAGATATTGTACCAAATAGGTTTAACTCAGCTGTACAGACTAAGATTAAAATCTAAACATGATGTAGTTATACCCAGCTTGTAAAATAATTATCATTCAACTATAGTAAACATAGCTTTAACCTATTTTATGAAAGATAACTTGATCCTAACAGAATACGTACAGAATGTTTACTGATGTTCATAAAAGTTCACCTTAATGAGACTGTCTCATATAGCACCTAGAGATGCAACTCACAGTTAGAAACAGGCATAAGACTCTCATAGTAATGACTCAAATGTTGCTTATTGAGTTACCAAAGGCTTATATAAATAAGGAGAGCATTCAAACACTTAAACTTCACATGCTTCAGCTAAATGATGAAGGATTAAACTGTGAGATTTTATGTTTGGTCGAGTTAGAATTATCGAACAACAACCTCAATAACAGAACAACAAAATGCAAATGATAGTGTGGTAGGGATAGAGATCAAAGTAGAATCATTAAAAGAAAATTAGGTCTAGGCAAACATGAGAAGTCATTGAGGCATATTAAGAAATCTTAATCATGTGAACTATTTGATTCAGAATAGAAATCATTAAGATAACATAACAACTTAATCAATGCGTATTAGAGATATATGAAAACATAACAACTAACCACATATCAATAACAAGTCATCATGAACCCGGATAAATAATTATAGACTAATAACAAACATCACAAACGAAACAATTAACTAAAAGACAATAGCATGTTCATGATCATCGAATGAAACTGTCAAAAGAGAGAGGGTGGAGGTACACTGACCTTTTCTAGGGCAAGAGACCAAACATGATTTTAACTTAGATGCATGAAAACCAAAGTTTCAAGCTCCTAAGCAGTAAAGGGACTCGAAAACAAAAGGAAATAGAGATTGAGCAGAAAAGAAACCTAGGCTTCTAAATCTTAATTCGTATGAGATTTTTAGACTCTTGTTAGGTTTTGTAGGTCTAGTTGGTGATGTTACGTGAGAGAAATCAGGCTCTATTTATAGTGTCACTTAATGGCTTAGGGTGTCATATTCAAGCATAGATATTGGAAGATGACAGAGGAGTATTGATGCAATCAAGATTGGGAAAAATCTAAGGAGACAAAGGGAAAATGATAAATAAGTTTTTACATAAGTGAAGATCGACGTTTGAAGGCAAAGAAGCATCGGGCAAGACATCAATGTCTAGAGGTCACTACGTTTGACCTAAGGACAATGAAGGACAATGGTGATGATGAAAAGCCATGCATGCCATGGATTTAATAGCACATTGAGAGAAATCCAAAGACTTAACATTACATCGTTGTATCTAGGGTTCAGATTTTGGGTATTTGAATTTTGGATAATGAAACAGGAAAGAATCGGCGAGAATCGCGGATCGGGGAGGTAAATAGCATGATTATCTATTTGATTTGTGACCTTGCACAAATTTGTGCAAGGTATGTGACTGATTTGATCATGGCGAGTTGAGAGAAGAGAAGATGAAAGGGGAAATGGGGGATGGCCGTTTGTGGCAAATGAATTAGGGTTAAGGAGTGGGGTTTGGCCATCTCTGAATTAAGAGTGAGAGAGGAGATCTGGGCCGTTGGATATGATGATCAACGACCCAAATAATTCAGGCACTTAAAGGTTTTAAAAGATTAGAAAGTTAAAATATAAGAGCCATTAGATCTTTTATTTTTAACGATTGAGATTAAATCGAATAAGATGTTTAAAATTAAAGGAAAACCAGAGATAAAATGAGGGTCGTCTGTAGAATGGACGACCTAGATTGATTGTGTTTCTTTTGTGAGTAATAGAGATAGGTGATGTGGTGTGCTCTGATTGGTTCTCATTGGTTGGGGCGGATTGCCAAAGTAAAAGAAGGGGTGGACTTGGACTGGGTCAGATGGGATTGGGCTGGTTTTGATTTAAAGAATGGCCAATTTGTGTTTAATTGTTCAATTGGAAATGTAGCCCTTTTAGTCTTTAACCCTTTTGAAATTAATTTATATAACATTATTTAATTTCTAATAAAATGTAGTAAAATTACAAATATCAAATATACTATTAATTATTGTAATTACTTATAAAATACTTTGTTTTCTAAATTACAACACTAATTTTGAATTATCAACATAGTAATCTAATTAATTCAAATTTTATGGAGTAATTAATTATAAAACATCAATGGCATATTAAAATTTATTTTAATAATATTAAAATAGTAAGTACATTTGTAATTACATAATTGTAATGCTGGGTGATTAATTTCAAAACTAATACTTAATTAATTTGTAAAAATAGTTATTTATTGATAGAAAATACTTTCAAACCATTCATTGTAAATTATTAAGCACAAGTAAATTAACTCGATGCTATGCTTTTCCTGCCAGGTTAGAGGTGGTTGCTTCAGACGTAGTGATCACAAGTATTGTTTCAGTGTGCCACATGGATGATTTAGTATTATATGACCCTGGTTTCACTTATTTATATGTATGATCGTACTAAGCTGGTTATTTGGACATGCCCCATGATTCATTAGTTATGCATGTTCATATATCTATGCTGGTGGGTGATTTTGTTATTGTGGACCATGTATGTTGGTCATGTATGGTGGCTATTGGGGGTAATGAGACGAGGGTTGATCTTTTTCTACTTGACATGGTTGATTTTGATGTAATATTGGGTAGGGATTGGTTGTCACCATATCATGTTATCCTTAATTATCACACTAAGACCGTGACATTGGCGATGTCGGGGATGTCGAGGTTAGAGTGGAGAGGTTCTCTAGATTATATTCCTAGTACAGTGATTTCATACTTGAAGGCTCAACAGATGGTTAATAAGGTATGTTTGGCATATTTGGCCTTTGTCAGGGATGTTAGTGTGGATACTCCTATCGTTGAGTCAGCTTCGGTAGTGAGAGACCTCCCAGATATGTTTCCTCCAGACGTGTCGGGCATGCTACCTAAATAGGGACATTGATTTTGGTATTGACTTGGTGTCGGGCACTTAACCCATTTATATTCCACCATATCTTATGCACCAGCGGAGTTAAAGGAATTAAAAGAACAACTTCAGCAGCTCCTTGATAAGGGTTTTATCAGACCGGATGTGTCGCATTAGGGTGCTCCAGTTCTATTTGTGAAGAAGAAGTATAGTATTATACGGATGTGTATTGATTACTGGCAATTGAACAAAGTTACAGTCAAGAATAAGTACCCTTTGCCGTGCATTGTTGACTTACTTGATCAGCTTCAGTGTGCTATAGTGTTCTTTAGGATTGATTTGAGGCCTGGGTATCACCAGTTTAAGATTCGGGATTCAGACATTCTGAAGACGGCATTCAGGACCCGTTATGGTGACTACGAATTTTTTGTGATGTCTTTTGGGCTGACCAATGCCCAACAGCCTTCATGCATTCGTTCGTCATAGTGTTCATTGACTGCATGTTGGTGTACTCTCGCGGTCGGGAGGATCATGAACAGTATCTGAGTGTTGTACTCGTGACTTTTAGGGAGAAGAAGTTGTATGCTAAATTCTCTAGGTGTGAGTTCTGGCTTGATTCTATGGCGATCGTAGGGCACGCGATGTCCAGTAAGGGGTTCAAGGTATATCCGAAGAAGATTGAGGCAGTTCAAAGTTGGCCTAGACCGTCATCAAATAAAGAGATTCAGAGCTTCTTGGGTTTGGCCAGATACTATTGTCATTTTGTGGAAGGTTTCTCATCCATTTTTACACCTTTGGCTAGATTAACCTAGAAGCAGAGAGGCCACTAGCCATGGATTTTCAAGCCTTGACCAATCAGTTGCGAGATTGGATTTTTTGGAGTCTAGTCGAGTTCTTGCTTGCATTGTGGCCCAGTCGTTGTTTTTGGAGCGTATCAAGGCCCATTAATTTGATGATCCTCACATGATGGCATTGAGGGACACGGTTCAGCAGGGTGGTGCCAAGGAGGTTGTGATTGGTGATGATGGTATTATTTGGCTTCAAGGCTGGGTTTGTGCTCTAAATGTTGATGAGTTGAGAGATTTGATCCCAGACGAGGCTCACAGCTCATGCTATTCCATTCACCCAGGTGTCACGAAGATTTACCGTGACTTGAAACAACACTATTGGTGTTGGAGAATGAAGAAATATACCTTTGCTTGTGTCTCTCGGTGTTTGAATTGTCAATAAGTGAAGTGTAAACATTAGAAATTAGGAGGATTGATTCAGAAATTGGAGATACCGAAGTGAAAGTGTGAGCGTATTACCATGGATTTCAATATCGGTCTCCCATAGACTTTGAAGAAGTATGACACACTTTGGGTTATTGTGGACCGGCTGTCTAAATATGCACACTTCATTCCGGTAGTGACTTCCTATTCTACAGAGTAGTTGGCTGAGATCTACATTTGGGAAATTATCTGCTTACATGGCGTGCCCATTTCCATCAGTTTAGACTGGGTCACGCAGTTCACATTGTAGTTTTTGAGAGCAGTGCAGCGAGAGTTGGGCGCATGGGTTGAGTTGAGTACAAAATTCCATCCTCATATGGACGGGTAGTCCGAGCACACCATTCAGATCATGGAGGATATGTTACGTGCATGTGTTATGGATTTCAGAGGTTCATAGGATCAGTTTCTTCTATTAGAAGAGTTCGCCAACAACAACAGCTTTCAGGCCGTATATGGGAGGAGATGTCGTTCTCCAGTTGGTTGGTTTGATCCAGGGGAGGCTAGGTTGTTGGGCACCGATTTGGTCTGGAATGCTATGGAAAGGTTTAAGGTGATTCAGGAGCATCTTTGTACAACACAGTCTAGACAGAAATGTTATGCTGATATGAAGGTTCGTGATGTTGCATATATGGTAGGTGAGAATGTTCACTTTAGAGTTTCACCCATGAAGGGAGTGATGAGTTTCGGAAAAAAGGCAACTTGAGTCGTCGGTATATTGGCCCTTTTTAGGTGCTTGAGAGGATTGGAGAGGCGACCTACAAACTTGCATTGCCACCTACTCTATCTGGTGTTCATCCATTGTTTCATGTTTCATATTTCTATGCTCCAAATGTATTATGGTTATCCGTCACATGTTTTGGAGTTCAGCACGGTGAATGTAGATGGGGATTTGACTTATGATGTGGACCCGTTGGCCATTTTGGATTGGTAGGTCGAAAGTTGAGATCAAAGAATATAACATTAGTGAAGCTGGAAGGGATAGGTCAGCTGGGCTAGGGGGCTACTGGGAGACTGAGCAGGAGATGCAGAGCATACATCCAAACCTATTTTGAGACTCCAAGTAGGATTCTAGGCTTGTTTGAGGACGAACATTTGTTTAAGAGGGGGAGAATGTAACGACCCTGCCGGTCATTTTGTGTATTGTAACCCTATTCCCCTATTTATTGCTTCTTATGTGTTCATTTGTGGTTATCTGACTGCCGGGGTGGTTTCTTTGGTTCCAGAAAAGTTTCGGAGAGAATTAGGTCACTTAGTTCCAAGGTTGGAAGCTTAAGTTGAAAGAGTTGGTGAGAGTTTGACCTTTGTGTAGATGGCTCCGAAATGGAGTTTTCATGGTTCCAATAGCTTCATATGGTGATTTTGGACTTAGGTCTATGTCCGAATATTGATTTGGAGGTTCGTAGGTCGTTTTGGCTTGAATTGGCGAAAGATGGAAAGTTGATGGTTTGGAAGGTTGAGAGGTTTGACCGGGAATTGACTTTGTTGATATCGGGTTCGGATTTTCGTCCCGGAAGTTGAAATAGGTCCATTGTGTCATTTGGGACTTGCATGCAAAACTTGAGGTCATTCAGAGTTGCTGTGATATGGTTCGACATTAGTTTTAGAAGTTGTAAGTTCATAAGTTGTTGTTAGGCTTGAATTGATGTGCGATTCCTGATTTTGGTGTTGTTTTATGTGCATTGAATACTCGAGTAAGTTTGTATCGTGTATTAGGACTTGTTGGTATGTTTGGATAGTGTCTCAGAGGCCTCGCGTGTAATTCGGATAATGTGTGGACCATGTTTGGACTTAGTAGTATTGCTGAAGAATTTCAAGTTCTGGTGCAATCGCACCTGTGAGGATTTGGTCGCATGTGCGGAATATGCTGGCGCTAGGGAAATGCACAGGTGCGAATGTTTGTCCGCATCTACGTGCTCGTAGATGCCAGAAGTGGAGCGTAGAAGCGAATTGGAGTATGGTCATGGATTTCCGCAGATGCGGACATTGAGGCATAGGTGCGCATGCACAAAAGCACGATGTAACTGCAGAAGCAGAGGTTGGCTGGAAGGTCCGGGACCGCAGATGCGGCCACTTTTCCACAGAAACGGGACCGTAGATGCAGTTAAGTGACCACATGTGCGGTTTCACTAGCAGAGTTATATTTGAAGGGTTTCTTTGTTTTTCTCATTTTGGTAAATTTGGAACTAAGCTAAGGGCAATTTTTATGAGGGTTTTTTTCTACAACTGAAGAGATAAGTGAAGTTTAATCACTTTTGTTGATAAATATTGATTACGCATTGACTATTACACCTATTTACATGAATTTGAAGTGAAATTTGGAGATTATAGATCATGGTATTGGAGAGTGAGATTTGGTGATTTAGGGGTCAATTTATGGATGGAATTTAATGAAATTAGTATGGTTGGACTCGTAATTGAATGGGTATTCGGAATTTTTGAATTTTATCAAATTTTGATAAATATCTAAACTTTATTGTTTGAAGTTGTTTCCTACAGCACTATTTGTTGATATTAAGTTGTTTGTGACTAAATTTGAGTCATTCGGAGGCCGATTCGCGGAGGAAGGGCTTTTTCGAGTATTGATTTGCGCGTTTTGAGGTAAGTAACACATCGAAACTTGGATTTGAGGGTATTTAACCCTGGAAATCATATTATATGAAAGGTATTGGGGTGACGTACGAGCTAGGTGATGGGCGTGTGTACGTGCACCGGTATGTTCATGATTTGAGAAAGCTTTTAGAATATTACCGGGCTTATTTGGCTATCATACCTTGTTGTACCCATGTTGTTCCTACTTGTTTGAATATTTAAACTCTGATTCATGTTAGACATCATGTCTAGGCTATATGTTATTTGTTTTTATACTTGATAGGGCTATATTGCAATTTGTGAGCTATTTGCCTTATTTGTACACATGTTCTCAGTCATGATACCATATTCGTGTATAATATTTGTGTCTCAGTGCTCTATTTGATTCCTCACATGTTGTAAATGCATCTTATGTATAATACTATTAATCTGAATAGTGTGAAGATGTGATTATTTGAGACTTGAACGGTAAATTACTGATTTTGGGACATAGAGCTGGTTTGGTATTGATTTTGAGGTGACACGTAAGTCAGGCCCATATTGGGCTAAGTGCTATTATTTTGGGGAGACGCGTGCACGAGGCCTCACTATTGGGCTATTGATTTTGATTAGCACTTGGGCAGGATTCGCCCCTCTGGAGTCTGACATGCCAGCAGTGGGCAGATGCATAGTGTTTTATATACGTGCTTGATGATGGGCTTTATGCCAGACACCCGTACAGTGCCAAGTGTGATTTTTCTTGATGGATCCACCGTGGTATTATTGTTTTGACATGTAAGCATAGAGATGCACTTTTCTCGTGCTAGCTTATAAATAAAATATTTTATACGTGATGGACCTTAACTGTTATACTCGAAAGCATATCTAAATTCTGGTATTTTGAATAAACTAAACATAACATCATTAAGTTAATTACTTATATTGTTCCTATTATATCCTAAGTTATTATCAGTTTTTGAATGTTGATCTCTCATTGTTTCTTCTGAGCTCATCATTGCTTTCAACCCAAGGTTAGTGTTGTTACTTATTGAGTACATGGGGTCGGTTGTACTCATACTACACTCTGCACTTCGTGTGCAGATCCAGGTGTTTTCGGACGAGGTGATCTCTAGTATTTCATTGCTACAAGCTTAGGATACTACGAGGTACCTGCCATACCGCCCGCAGACCATAAAGTTCTCTTTTATTATCTATTATTTCTGTTCTTCTATTCAAACAGTTGTATTCAAAATATGGTCGTGTATTTTGATATTCGGTAGTGCTCATGTACTCGTTGACACCAGATTTTGGGAATGGTTGTAGTAGATTAACGGTTACGTTCTCAGTTATTTTATGTTTTTACACTGTTCAGTTTATTAAACCTTGTTTAATCATACTCCTTGTTCTGATGTGACTATTGGCTTGCCTAGCAAGTAGTATTAGGTGTCGTCGCGGCTCCGGTGGGAGTTGAGTCGTGTCACAATAAAACACAACATTTGTATCAAGAATAGTTGTTATTGTGGTCAAACCAACATAGAGGTTCATGTGTGTTTCAAAAATTAGTATCGACAACCAAACAACATTTTAGCATGACACGTAGGTGCCAAGAGAGTCACAACAGTAGTAACCAAACATGGAAACAAACCAAAAGTGCAATAGAAGGATACTTAATAGTATAACAAGTTTAAAACCCCAACAAAAGAAAATGCCATAGTAGTAGTAACATAAACGTTGAGTCACCAGAAAGGGTAAAAACTAACATAAGAATCAGCCATGAACAGAGATAAGAATAACTAAAAGTCCTAAATGAGTGCAATAGCAGAAATAAACCGGAACAATGGCCAAACAAAAGCTCGCCGGGGTTTAATTTTTTCCGCGCCAGATCTAAATAATCCGGCGAGCAAAAAACCGAAACATGTCAACAACAGTACGGCTAGATCTGATTCATTCCGGCCATGAATTAGGTTGTAGAGGTGTAGCAACGTGTCACAACCCGCACTTTGGGGTTGTGATTTCGGCCAAGAACTGGTGAGAAAAGGCTCTTCTGATTGTCTGACGTAGATCTGTCTACCCGAGCAACTTGGGCTTTTTAGTTTTACGCATATATAAGGGGGTATAGGTGATGAAAGCTCCGACCTACCTCCCCCACACATGCTTCCACCGAGCCGTATTGAAAGAGCTACATTGAGGGGGAACCTAAAGGGCCTGCCTGGATGACTCAAAGGAGTATCCTAGGTATCCATACGTGTTAGGGAACTCTATGGATTGCGCAACGCCTTCGGGATAGCGTTGGGCATCAAGTAGGTGCTGGAGGCTCGATGTGTGGGACGGCCTGCCCCGCGGGCTGCCGAAATGTTGGAAGGAGACCTCCGTGCTGATTGGATACTTGATGCACCTATCTTAGGGTCATCATGTGTCGACTTGCGAGCATGGCTTGGGTTCAACCATACAAGGAAGGGTCTGTTGGCCTAAACCTTCAGTTGTGGGGCGACACTGCACTATTCGGGATGGAAGCGTGTCACAAGGGCTATGTATGGGCATGGCATGAAAGACGCGCATGACAATGGCCAAGGACTAAAGGTTTCCTTACTCGAGAGAGGCAAGAGCTGGATGCGGATGCACTAGGCGAGTGTCAAGCTTGAGGATTGGGCTGTGCACGCGAGAGTGTTGCTCAATCTTGGCAAAGGACAAGACATGTCCTAAGCCAACCCCCAGGGCGCGCATGGATTATGATCATAATGTGAGAAGCGCCATGACATGTCTAGGGCCAAGTGCCTAGACATCTTACGGGCATCACAAGTTGGGGCGAGCCTCATGGGAGAGTCCCATCAACAGGCACAGGATCGTGCTTAAAAATCTGGGAAAGGATGCAGGCTGGCCTACAGCAAAGGGAACTACAGGCACCGTACGGGCAAATAGGTGCCGCTGGCGAGCGTAAGGAAGTCGGCCTGTGACACGTGGTATCAAAGCTGATTAAGGCCATACTATGCCATGGCACAATGTCAAGGCAAAGGGTGGATATGGCGAGTGCATTTTGGATGTCAGTGCAGAGATCATGTCAAAGCAGAGATTGATGTTCATATTCCACCAGAGATCAAGAACCCGATACTGCTGGTCTAAGAAAGAAATGGGTGATGCCATTGTCTTTCAAAAGTCTAGGTCGCTACTGAATGAGGTGATATACCGACGAGTCGAATGGTCAAGAGAAGGCCATGTTTTCCAGGTCGTGCAACCATATTGCAAAGAGTGGGAGCCATGGACTATAAACATACGACATGATCATAGCAGAGATCTTGCCAAGGATGAGTGGGACACATCAGTTGAGTGTCTTTCCTACGGGATAGACTTTTGGACTGCCTGCAGGCATTGCCAAGGTAAGGAGACGAATTCGAGGGTATAGTGAAGCTTCGGAATTGGGCGAATTTCCAAGTTGGAAGATGTCATCATTCTGGAAAGGGGTACGCCGAATGATCGGGGACCGTTGAGTGTCCAAGTGCGAGGCACTACTGAACCGAGAAGTCGTGCTAGCAGGGCCAAGGGAGCACCTGTCTATAGGGCGAGTATTGACGTACTATAGGGAGCATTGGGTACTTGGTGAGGAAGTGACAGTTAGAAAACAAAGAGCTATGCTCGGGAATGCGGCGATGCTACGACTTTGAAAAGTAGTACACACCAAGAGTCATCCCAAGAGCTGGCCGAATGACAAGTGGGACGACAGTGCTAAGAAGTATCCTCCACATTGAGTGTGGGAGGATCCCGCCTATGCAAGAGGCATATGGGCAAAGTTGTGAGTCTGGAAGCCAACACATCTTCAAGGTAATGAGGGCAAGGAAACGTTATGGGAGCGGAAGGCTACGGGAGCTATGCCAAAGGGCGTTGTAAGGCTAAGTGAGAGACGGAGCTACGAGAGCCGCGCCAAAGAGCATGTTGAGGTGCTTACCTGTGAAGGGAAAGCTGCAGACAGACACTAAGGCCGTGAGGGTCATGGTGTGATTGACTAGTGTGGGTCAATCACAAAGTTAGACACCAGAGGGTGCAAGTTCCAAGTGAACACTGAATGGAGGTGAAGTGCCGAGGCACGCTTGGAAGATACTTGGGGGGAGAAGTGCATGAAGCACGACTTCTTTTGAGACAAGACTTCGAGGAAGTCCAACCCAAAGGACATCGGGGACGATGACATAATGAGTGTGGGAAGATGTCACAACCCATACTTTGCGGTTGTGATTTCGGCCATGAACTAGTGAGAAAAGGCTCTTCTGATTATCTGACGTAGATCTGTCTACTCGGGAAACTTGAATTTTTTAATTTTAAGCATATATAAGGGGGGGGGGGGTATATATGATGAAAACTCCGACCTGCCTCCCCCAAACGTGCTACCACCGAGTCATATTGAAAGAGCTACCTTGAGGGGGAACCTCAAGGGCCCACCTGGATAACTCAAAGGAGTGTCCTAGGTATCCATATGAGTTAGGGAACTCTATGGATGGAACAACGCCTTCGGGCTCATGTTGGGCATCAAGTAGGTGCTGGAGGCTCGATGTATGGGATGGCCTGCCCCGCGGGCTGCCAAAATGTTGGAAGGAGACCTCCATGGTGATTGGATACTTGATGCACCTATCTTAGGGGCATCATGTGTCGACTTACGATCATGGCTTGGGTTCAACCATGCAAGCAAGGGTCCGTTGGCCTAAACGTGCAGTTATGGGGCGACACTGCACTATTCAGGATGGAAGCGTGTCGCGAGGGCTATGTATGGGCATGGCACGAAAGACGTGCATGACAATGGCCAAGGACTAAAGGTTGCCTTACTCGAGCGAGGCACGAGCTGGTTGCGGATGTACTAGACGAGTGTCAAGCTTGAGGATTGAGTTGTGCACGCGAGAGCGATGCTCAGTCTTAGTGAAGGACAAGACATATCCTAAGCCAACCCCCAGGGCGCACATGGATTATGATCCTAATGTGAGAAGTGCCACGACATGTCTAGGTCCAAGTGCCTAGACATCTTACGGGAGGCACAACTTGGGGCGAACCTCATGGGCGAGTCCTACCAACAGGCATATGATCGTGCTTAAAAACCTGGGAAAGGATGAAGGCTGCCCTGTAGCGAGGGGAACTGCAGGTGCCGCACAGGCAAATCGGTGCCACTGGCGAGCGTAAGGGAGTCAGCCTGTGACAAACGGCTCTTATTAAGGTCGCCGTCCAGCTGGTGGTCAAACCCAGTGGTGGCGAACCTAACAGTTAGCGTTGAATAGAGAGAGGGAATGGGGTAGGGAGATATGATAGTGATGAGGAGTGGCCATCGTTGGCAGTTGGACGCCGACGAGCTTTTCCGATAAGGCAGCGGTAAAAGACTTGAGGGGTGGCGGCCAATTGTTCTCAAAAGAGAGAGAGAGATGATATGCTTTTAGAATAGAGGACGACGCCCTTATAATAATGGGATAGTGTTAGGGTTTTAGACTGCCTTTAAAACAAAAACACTGATGGTGGGGTGTGGGGTTGTGTAGTGTGTAAATATTTTATATAATGGGTGTGTGCGTAAAACCATGTGGTCCTTATCAATTTGAAAATAAAAGGCAATGTAAAATAGAAATATGTGGCCACAGGTAAAACTACTAACTCGAAACTATGGGAAAATCACGGTCGAATATAGTGTACTGTTATTTTCATTATCTTCTTTTATACAGTGTACTCTTTTCCTTATTTGCTTTTACAAAGTATACCCTTTTATTTAATATGTGTATCTATGTATCAGTGTGATTTAATTAGCTTACGCGATATTAAACAAACGGGTTTTACCTATTGGGTAGAAAGTTTACCTATTGGGTAGAAGAGATGTCATGTCACATCACATGTGTTGTTAACTCAAATGTCATTCAAGTCATGTCAAATCAAGTGTCTCGTCACATCAGGCGTTAAAGCAACATTAGATTTGACTGGATTCGATCCGTATGTATTTTAAAAATAATTCTACCAGCTTCCATGCAACTAATAGACTGTGCTACGAATTAAATGATGATTATTTAAAATTACAAATATGGCTTGTAATATTTATTAAAATATCAACTACTACAACAATATTGTAGTAATTCTTTATTATTATTATTATTATTATTATTATTATTATTATTATTATTATTATCATCATCATTAAGACAATAGATTGATAGAAAATCCTAATATTTGGAAAATATGACAATTATCAATAAAATATTTTGACTTTTGGAAAAATGCACAAAAATGATAGTATTTAATTAATCGCAATAAAATGATTAAAACTCCTGTATGTTTTTTCAAAAATAGGAATAATTATCAACAAATTTCATTAAAGTTAAAAATGTGCAAAAATATAATATTTTACTATTAAATGACTAGGAATCCTGTAGAAGTTAATTTTAAATTTGGAGGGTCAAAATTGAGTAACAACAGAATCATTACAAATTAAGATGCACATGGACATAAAGTAATAAAATGCGGATGAATATTTATATGGATAAGATAGTTCATAATATAGTTTCATAATATATGCGGATGAATATTTATAAATTTCGCAACATAAAGTAATAAAATGCGGATGAATATTTATAAATTTGGAGGGTCAAAATTGAGTAACAATAGGATCGTTTCATAATATAGTTCAACATGCTTATTAAATAATCTTAACTCTGATCATGATACCAAACATGAACAGAGTAAGCCAATAGCCACTAAATCATAAGTTGTGACGACCCAGAATCGCACCCTCGGGATCGTGATGGAGCATGTTGTTTCACTTGCTAAGCAATCTAACGTTACCTAAATTTATTAATCAGTTTTAACAATTAAAATCAAAATGTTAACAACAACCAAATAGTCTGAAATAAGGTGATAAACTACTAAATAGCGTAATCCAAATACAATCCCAGAAAGGAGATCTGTGAAGCTCTCAAAACTGCCCATCAGGGAACTACTCAGGTTAAGTAGTCCAACATAGATATTCTTACTATTGGGTATGAGCTTTTCAAAATGAAGGAGGATAAGTCCATTCAAGATATGCATACACGTTTTACCTCCATTATCAATGAGCTTCATTCTCTTCGAGAAATTATTCCACAAACAAGCTGGTCCGGAAGATACGTAGCATTCTACTAGGTTCCTGGAAAAATAAGGTGAATGTTATCACTGCGGCCAAGGACCTGCAGAATCTGACCATTAATGAGCTAATTGGAAATCTCAAAACCTATGAGATGAAGAGAAAAAACGGATCTTAAAAGAAGAGAATCCAAGAAGGAGAAGAGCCTGATTCTCAAGGCTACCAACAACAACTCAATAAGTGATGAATCTACCATGGCGTATCCCACTCGAAGATTCCAAAAGATGGTTCAAAAAAATGGTGGAATTCCAAAAAGAGGAAGTTCAAGCAGGAACTCTAAAGGAAATGATATCTTTCATAAGTGTGGAAATCTCGGTCATGTCCCCCTTCATAAGCAAGATCACTACAAAAACAAGGCTAATAAGGCGGCCAAGAGGAATCCGGTCCTTGATAGAAAGTTCAAAAGAAGAGATGATGCTGACAATATGGTGAATAAAGCACTGGATGCTTGGGGAGATTCCTCCAGTGAATCTGAAGATGAAGATGACCGGGGAGATACATCCATGATGGCTGTTGAAAATGAATCCTCATAATATGATTCTATCTTTGCACTCATGGCTCAATTTGATGATGATGATTATTAGGACAAGGTGGAAGATATGGTAAATTTTGTTTATGCTCAAAGAAACTTGAAAACTTACTCTCAAAAGAAATTGATGTCATTAGAAAATGTGTTGATTGATGCCTATCATAGCCTTGTTAATGAGAAAAATTCTTTAACTGAAGAAATTGGTGATGTAAAACAAGAGATGGATAATATGATATTTTTCATTGTAGATTTGAAGGAATAAGTGGAAGAAGTTACTAGAGAAAATACCCTGTTGAAAAACCAAATGAAAAAATGGATGGACACCCATAAAGGAAAAGAAGTGGCTAGTGAGGCTCAACTTGAACTTGAGAGCGAGCTTATGAAAATAAAAAAAAGTCTTGCTGGTAAGCTAGAAAAGAATAGACAACTTTACGAGCATCTGAAACGGGTGAAAAATGATCTTTATAAGTTACTTTACTAGACATGGTCCTCTGATGTAATAACGTCTATGTACAAGAGAAATGATGAAGGCACATAAGGAAGTTCCAAAAGTCCAAAACCCACTTATAATCCCCATAGCAAATATGTAACCATGGCTGATAATTGGCTATGTACTCATTATGGTCAAACTGGCCATTACAAGGATTCTTGTAAAGCTAAAATTCGGTCATTGCTGAAAAACAATATTTTTGTTGAAAAAGAAGCCTACTATTGAGGAACCTGGTTCTCTGAGAAGAAAATATGTGTTGCCTGCATGGGAAAAATGAAATTTGTGTAATGATCCAGCCGGTCATTTTTAGAATATTAGTCCTGATCCCCTATTTATTTCTCCCTCTATTTTATTTTGTGGTTATGTGACTTGTCGGGACACTTGGTGTCGGGTTCGGGAGAGTTTTAGAGTGGAATGGGACACATAGTCCTTGAATTGGATATTTAAGTCTGACTGGTATGAAGATAACTCCAGAATGAACTTTTGGCAGTTCCAATAGCTCTGTAGCGTGATTTGAGTCTTATTAGCGTATCCTAATATTGATTCGGCGCTAATTGGCAAAAGTTGAAAAGTTGGAATATTTTTGGAAAGTTTGACTGGGAGTGGACTTCTTGATACCGAGCTCGGATTGGGGTTTCGGGAGTTGGAGTAGGTCCGTAGTGTCATTTTTCACTTGTGTGCAAAATTTGAGGTCAATCGGACGTGATTTGATAGGTTTCGGCAATGAATGCAGAAGTTAGAAGTTCAAAAGTTCATTAGGCTTGAATCGATACGTCATTCATGGTCTTAGCATTGTTTTAATATGATTTGGAGGCTCGTTTAAGATTGTATGATATTTTGGGACTTGTTGGTATGTTTGGTTGAGTTCCCGGGGGTCTCGGGTAAGTTTCTGATGGTTAACGGATCAATTTTGGACTTAGAGGTTGGCTGAACTTTTCTGGTGTCTGTGTATCTGGTTTCCTCTTTAGTGATCGCAAAGAAAGGGACGCGGTCGCGAAGAGTTCTTGCTGGTAGGTGGTGATTTATTCTTCGCGTTCACGATATTTGGCCCGCATTCGCGTAGTGTTAAGAGTCTTAGGTCATCGCGGACTCGAGAAATTTCACGCGTCCGCGTAGAGGAATGGTCAGTTGGGGCATCAGGCTTTAAGCCTACACGTCCGCGCAGTTGTGCACGCGTTAGCGAAGAGTCAGGTCGGGTAAGCATTGGGTTCGCAGTAGTGTCTTCGCATTCGCGTAGACTATTTTGGAGGATGTGATTATTTGTTCTTCGCGATCCCGACATAGGTTCCGCGATCACGATGCATAACGTCTGGGCATAAACTTAAATATTTAAAAATGAGGGTTTGAGTTCATTTTAACAATTTGATTATTTTTTTGGCTCGATTCGAGCAGTTCGGAGTTGGAAAATCGAGGAAAAGGCCTTATAATTGATTGATTGAGCATAGTTTTGAGGTAAGTGACTAGTCTAACCTTGTGTGGGAGAAATTCCCCTTAGGATTTGGTATTTGTATGATAATTTGTGATATGTGAAGGCCGTGTACGCAAGGTGACGAGTGCGTACACGGGCTAAATGTTGAAATTCCGGTTTTTGCTATGTAATTTCATTTTCATGCTTTAATTGAGTTACTTTAGCACGTTATAGTCATCGTGTTTAGCCTAATTTAACATGTCTACCTGTCTTATCTCCTATTTGCAACTTGTATCACATGTTTAGTTGAATTACACGCTTTTCTTGATTTTCATATTCTTTACTTAACTGTGGGAATTCTTTACTTGAAATTGCTATCCTTGGAATATTATTTATGCAGTTGTTGTGTTTTGGTTTTCATGTTATTGTTGAGGTGATTGTTTGGTTGTTTGCATGAGGTTTCTGTCGTGCTATTGTGATTATTGATACACATACGGTGGTATAAGATCTGGGTGTTGAAACACATGCAGTGAGATAAGGTGGGCTTGATACGCGTGGCTAGTAAGGGAACTACTAGAAGCCATGTTGTGTGATAAAGTGGGCTAAAACGAGGGATGCTATTTCAGGAAAATGATTTTCAAATATCAGATATAAAGGCTCCCACGGTGATATAAGGAAAGATAGTGATTTGTTTTTACAATTTGGGACTACGAGGCGGTACCTCGGAAATGCCCCTGCTGGTATTCTTTATTTGTTATATTGTTTGGTTCTTGTTTTCCTTAACATGTAAAATTCTTTTTTTCCTTTCGTGTTGTATTAGCTTTCCTTGATTCTGTGTTGTTATTTCCCGTAAATTCCTTATTGTTCACTTCCCTATTATTTTTATTATATCATATTATCTCTGTCTTGTTTCTTATTATCTCCAGTAGGGCCTTGACTTGACCTCGTGACTACTCTACCGAGGTTAGGCTTGGCACTTACTGGGTACCGTTGTGGTGTACTCATACTATGCTTATGCACATGTTGTGTAGATCCAAGTACATTCTATCAGCTTCGGTGTTAGAGTGTTGTGTGGCTTGCTTATTGGAGATTCAAGGTACACATGCCCGCGCCCGCAGGCCTCGGAATCCCCTTCTATCCCGTAATTTTCTTATTTCTTTACATTTTGATAGACAGTGATATATAGGATTGTTCGGTACTGTATCTCGAGCTTGTGACATATATCCCACCGGGATTTGGGATTGTACGTATCGATTTTTTGTAGTTTCTATTTTTGAAAATATTGGGATGTTCAAGTTTTAATCTCTTATTTAATGTCTTCACATATTGTGGTCGTGACAAGTTATTATCAGAGCTCTAGGTTCATAGGTGTTATGAGTCACAAGCAAGTTTAGTAACGTCTCGCAGATCGGTACAAAGATGTCTTTACTTATCTTCGGGTGACTACGGAACTGTTAGGAAAAGATTCACTTCTTTCACCCCTTATCGTGCGAAAGCTTTGACTTCAGAGGCCGAGGACTTCCATGTGGTGCAGCCAGAGCACCCGCACGAGCTGCTATAGAGGAGCCACCAGTAGCTTTAGTTGGATGGTAGGCACCCGAGATGCCTGTTGCTGCACCAGCTCTCCGGGAGACTCTCACCCAGTTTCTCAGCATGTTCGGTACATTAGGTCAGGCAAGGTTGATCCCACTTGCTCCTGCTACATCTCAGGCCGGGGGAGGAGCAAACACTCCTGTCGCCCATACCCTATAGCAGTGGGTCCAGGTTGACCGGGTCCCAAGGGTCATACCAGTGCAGCCGATAGCCCCAGTTCATCTCGAGTTTAGGGCAGCAACTTCTGAGGAGGAGCAGGTTAGGCTCGAGAGGTACAAGAAGTACCACCCTCCTACTTTCAGTGACTTAGCGTCAGAGGATGCCTAGGGTTTTATTGGGGAGTGCCACCGTATCCTCTGTACTATGGGTATTGCAGAGCCTTGTTGGGTTTCTTTCACTACGTTCCAGCATAGGGGAGCGACTTATCAGTGGTGGCAAGCATATGAATTGGGTAGTGTGGCCGAGGCAGCTTCACTTACTTAGACTCAGTTCTCGTATATGTTCATAAGGGAGTATGTTCCCCAAAGTCTCAGAGATGCATGTTGCACAGAGTTTGAGCAGTTGCGCCAGAGTTCTATGACCGTGTCAGAGTATGCGGTCTATTTTAGGGATTTGTCTAGGCATGCACCGGCCTTGGTTGCTACTTTTAAAGAGCGGGTCCATCGATTTATCGAGGGGCTCAATCCCAGTATCAGATGTAGCATGGCCTGAGAGTTGGAGATGGACATTGCATACAAGCAAGTAGTAGAGACAGCTAGGAGATTGAAGGGTATGTTGACTCAGGAGAGAGAGGAGTAGGAGGCCAAGAGGTCTCGAGAGTCTGGCACATATAGTGGTACCCATGGCCCAGCTGCATCTTGTCATGGTAGGGGCTATGTGAGTCATCCTATTCATTCTGCACTTCTAGCTTCCAACGGTATTCCGACTACTCCTAGGCCTCAGGCTCCCTATTATGCACCACCATTATCTAGTGCACCTCATGCACAAGGTGCTTTATGCGGTCAGTCTTGCCTATCAGGCTCGATCCAGCCTCAGCAACCACCTCATCTGAGAGCTTGTTTTGAGTGTGGTGACACTCATCATATGGTGAGGGATTGGCCCAGACTGAGGAGGGGTGCACCTTCACAGACTACTCAGGCTCTGTGTATTCCACTGGGACCTCAAGCTTCTCACTCCATGGTCGACGCACCATCTGACACCCCAGTTGCACAGCCAGCTAGAGGTGTAGGTCAGGCAGGTAAAGGTCACCCTAGAAGGGGAGTCCAAGCCAGATATTATGCTCTTCCTGCTAGGACGGAGGCAGTTGCATCCGACTCCATCATCACAGGTATTGTTCTTGTCTGTCATAGAGTGCATCAGTCTTATTTGATCCAGGCTCCACTTATTCATATGTGTCATCTTGTTTTGATCCGTAATTGGTCATATCCCGTGATTCTTTGAGTTTTCCTGTCTATGTGTCTACACCTGTGGGAGATTCTATTGTTGTTGACCATGTGTATCTATTGTGTTTGGTTATTCTTAGTGGTTTTGAGACCATAACCGATTTATTATTGCTCGGTATGGTAGACTTTGATATTATTTTGGGCATGGACTGGTTGTCACCCTATCATACTATCCTTGATTGTCACACCAAGATGGTGACGTTGGCTATGCCAGGTGTACCGCGGTTAAAGTAGAGAGGTACTTTAGATTATGTTCCTAGAAGGTTTATTTCATTTCTAAAGGCTCAGCGGATGGTTAAGAAGGGGTGTGATGCGTATCTGGCATATGTGAGAGATATTAGTGTTGATACTCCTACCGTCGAGTCAGTTGCGGTAGTGAGGGATTATCTAGATGTATTCCTGACGGATCTTCCGGGCATGCCGCCCGATAGCCAGGCACTCATCCCATTTCTATTCCACCCTATCGTATGGCCCCAGTAGAGTTGAAAGAGTTAAAGGAACAGTTGTAGCAATTGCTTGATAAGGGCTTCATTCAGCCTAGTGTGTCGCCTTGGGGTGCTCTAATCCTATTTGTAAAGAATAATGATGGTTCTATGCGAATGTTTATTGATTATTGCCAGTTGAAAGAGGTTACATTAAAGAACATGTATCCATTTCCACGTATTGATGACCTATTTGATTAGCTATAGGGTGCTAGAGTGTTCTCTAAGATCGACTTGCGCTCAAGCTATCATTAGTTGAAGATTCGGGAGGAAGATATCCCGAAGACTACCTTCAGGACTCGGTATGGACATTACGAGTTCCTTGTGATGTGTTTTGGGTTGACTAATGCCCCAGCAACATTCATGCACTTGATGAACAGTGTATTTCAGCCCTATCTCAAATCGTTCGTCATTGTGTTTATTGACGACATTCTGGTGTACTCCCAGAGTCAAAAGGATCATGAGCAGCACCTGAGGACTGTGCTTAAAACCTTAAGAGAAAAGAAGTTATATGCCAAATTTCCGAAGTGTGAATTATGGCAAGATTCAGTGGCATTTTTGGGTCATGTACTGTCGAGTGAGGGGATCAAGGTGGATCCGAAGAAGATTGAAGCAGTGCAGAGTTGGCCAACACCGTCCTCAACAACGAAGATTTAGAGTTTTCTTGGTTTGGCGGGGTATTACCGTCGATTCATGGAGGGTTTCTCCTCTATTGCAGCACATATGACTAGATTGACCCAGAAGGGTTCTCCGTTCAGGTAGAACGAGGAGTCTGAGGAGAGCTTTCAAAAGCTCAATACTGCTTTGACTAAAGCCCCAGTGTTAGTATTGACCATAGGTTCGGGGTCTTATATTGTGTATTTGATGCGTCGCGCATTGGTCTCGGCACGGTTGATTCAGGATGGTAGGGTGATTGCCTACACATCTAGATAGCTAAAGGTGACCGAGAAGAACTATCATGTCCATGACCTCAAGCTACCAGCTATTGTTCATGCCTTGAAGATTTGGCGACACTATTTGTGTGGTGTCCCTTGTGAAGTCTACACCGATCACCGGAGTCTACATTATCTATTCAAACAGAAGGATCTTAACTTGCGGCAGAAAAGGTGGTTAGAGCTACTTAGGGACTATGATATCACTATTCTATATCATCCTGGGAAGGCCAACGTGGTGGCCGATGCCTGGAGTCGCAAGGAGGAGAGTTTGGGCAGCTTAGCATATCTACCAGTAGCAGAGAGGCCATTAGCCTTGGATGATCAGGCCTTGGCCAACCAGTTTGTTAGATTTGACATTTTTGAGCCGAGCCGAGCTTTGGCTTGTGTGGTTTCTGGGTCTTCTCTTTATGATCGTATCAGAGAGCATCAGTATGACGACCCCCATCTTCTTGTCCTCAAGGATATGGCTCAGCATGGCGATGCTAAGGAGGTCATTACTGGAGATGACGGTGTATTACGGATGCAGGGCAGGCTATGTGTGCCCAATGTTGATGGCTTGCGTGAGTTGATTCTCCAGGAGGCTCACGATTCGCGGTACTCTATTCATCCAGGTGCCACGAAGATGTATCAAGACCTAAGAAAGCATTATTGGAAGAGGAGAATGAAGAAGAACATAGTGAAGTATGTATCTCGATACCTAAATTACCAGTAGGTGAAGTATGAGCATCAACAGCATGTGGATTGCTTCAGAAGCTAGAGATTCCGGAGTGGAAATGCGAGCGGATTACCATGGATTTTATTGTTGGCCTCCCACGGACTCAGAGGAAGTTCGATGTGGTTTGGGTAATTATGGATAGATTGACCAAGTCAACTCGTTGCATTCCAGTGGTGACTACTTACTCTTCGAAGCAGCTAGCTCAGATTTACATTCGTGAGATTGTCAGGCTTCATGGCGTGCGGGTATCTATCATCTCGGAACAGGGTACACAATTTACATTGCGGTTCTGGAGAGCCATACAACATGATTTAGGTACTTGGGTGGAGTTGAGTACAACATTTCACTCGCAGACGAACGGACAATCCGAGCGCACTATTCAGATATTAGAAGATATGCTTCATGCGTGTGTGATGGAGTTTAGGAGTTCTTGGGATCAGTTCTTTCCGCTTGCGGAGTTTTTCCAACAACAACAGTTATCAATCGAGCATTTAGATGGCCCCGTATGAGGCTTTGTGTAGTAGGCGGTGCCGGTCTCTGCTGGGTTGGTTTGAGCCGAGTGAGGCTAGGCTATTGGTTACAGACTTGGTTCAGGATGCTTTGGAAAAGGTTAAATTGATTCAGGATCGACTTCGTACAGCCCAATCCAGAGAGAAGAGTTATGCGGATCAGAAGGTTCACGACGTTGTATTCATGGTGGCGGAGTGGGTCTTGCTCCGAGTTTCACCCATGAATGGTGTTATGAGGTTTGGAAAGAAGGGCAAGCTGAGCCCTAGGTATATCGGACCTTTTGTGATTCTTGAGAGGGTTGGAGAGGTGGCCTACAAACTTGCACTACCACCTAGTCTAGCTGTAGTTCATCTAGTGTTCCACGTTTCTATGCTCCGAAAGTATCACGACAATCCGTCTCATGTGTTAGACTTCAGCTCAGTCCATATGGACAAGGATCTATCTTATGTTGAGAATCCGGTGACAATTTTGGACAGGCAGGTTCAAAAGTTGAGGACGAAGAATATTGCTTTAGTTAAGGTCCAGTAGAGGGGTCAACCAGCCGAGGAAGGGACTTGGGAGACCGAGCATGATATGCGTAGCCGTTATCCTCATATTTTCACCACTTCAGGTATGTCTCTATACTCGTTCGAGGAATAACATTTGTTTTAAGAAGGGGAGGATGTAACGACCCCACCAGTCATTTTGAGAATATTAGCCTCAATCGCCTATTTATTGCTCCCTCTATTTCATTTTGTAGTTATGTTACTTGCCGGGGTGCTTGGTGTCGGGTTTGGGAGAGTTTCGAAGTGGAATGGGATACATAGTCCATGAATAGGAAGTTTAAGTCGTAGGAGTTTTCCGTAGTTTAACTTATGTGAAGACGACTTCGTAAAGGGGGTTTTTAGGTTCCAATAGCTCTGTATATGATTTGAGTCTTAGGAGCGTGTCCAGATATTGATTCGGAGGTCCGTAGGTCATTTCGGCATAAATAAATGAAAGTTGGAAGGTTTTTGGAAAGTTTGACCGGGAGTGGACTTTGTTATACTGGTCTCGGATTGGGGATCCGGGAGTTGGACTAGGTCTGTGGTGTCATTTGTGACTTGTGTGCAAAATTTGAGGTCAATCGAATTTGATTTGATAGGTTTTAGCATCGAATGTAGAAGTTAAAAGTTCTAAAGTTCATTAAGCTTGAATCAATGCGTGATTTATGGTTTTAGCATTGTTTCATGCGACTTGAAGGCTCGACTAAGTTTGTAAGATATTTTGGGAGTTTCGGATGGTTAACGGATCGATTTTGGACTTAGAGGTTGGCTGATGTTTTCTGGTATCTGTTTATCTGGTTTCCTCTTTCGCGATCGCAAAGAAAGGGACGCGATCGCGAAGAGTTGTTGCTGGCAGGTGGTGATTTATTCTTCGCGTTCGCGATATAAGGCCTGCATTCGCATAGCTTTGAGAGCATTCACATAGCTTTGAGAGTCTCATGTCATCGCAGACGCGAGAAGGTTCACGCATTCGCGTAGAGGAATGATCAGTTGGGGCATCAGGCTTTAAGCATACGTGATCGCGTAGTTGTGCACGCATTCGCGAAGAGTGAGGTCGGGTAAGCATCGCGTTCGGAGTAGTGCCTTCGCTTGGTGTAGACTATTTGGAGGCTGTGATTATTTGTTCTTCGCGATCGCAATGTAGGTTCCGCGATCGCGATGCATAATGTTTGGGCAGAAACTTAAATATTTCAAAACGAGGGTTTGAGTTCATTTTCACAATTTGATTTTGGGAGCTCGGTCGGAGGCGATTCTTGGAGAGATTTTCAAGGGAGTGATTGGGGTTAGTGATTCTTACTTAGTTTTGGTTAAATTCAATGTTTATATCTTTGATTTAGTCATTTAATTAGTGATTTGGGTTGAAAATTGGAAAAACAAATGGAGGAAAGTCCTTAAGCCGAATTTTGGGGATTTCAACGAGATTTAGATATCGTATTTGTGTAATTCTTGCATGTTTGGACTCAATATCAAAGGATTTTATAATTTTGGTCGGGTTCTGAGACGTGGGCCCGGGTCGACATTTTGGAGCAATTTTTTCAATTCTTGCAAAAATCGTTATTTCATTACTTAAACTAGCTTCCTATAGTTATATTTATAGTATGAAACTGTTTTGGCTCTATTCGAGCCGTTCGGAATTGGAAAATCGATGGAATGCCTTCTAATTGAATGATTGAGCGTGGTTTGAGGTTAATGACTAGTCTAACCTTGTGTGGGGGAAATTTTCCTCAGGATTTGGTATTTTAGTGATAATTTGTGATATGTGAAGGCCGCGTACGCAAGGTGACGAGTGCGTACACGGGCTAAATATTGACATTCCGGTTTATGCTAGGTAGTTTTCTTTTTCATGCCTTAATTGAGTTACTTTAGCATGTTATAGTCATCATATTTAGCCTAATTTCACATGTCTACTTGTCTTATCTCCTATTTGCAACTTTTATCACATATTTAGTTGAATTACTTGCTTTTCTTAATTTCCTTATTCATTACTTAGCTGTGGGAATTCTTTACTTGAAATTGCTATCCTTGGAATATCACTTATTCAGTTGTTGTGTTTTGGCTTTCGTGTTATTGTTAAGGTGATTGTTTGGTTGTTTGCACGAGGTTTTTGTCATGCTGTTGTTATTGTTGCACGAGGTTTCTGCCATGCGGTTGTTATTTTTTGCATGAGGTTTCTGCCATACGGTTGTTATTGTTGCACGAGGTTTCTACCGTGCTGTTGTGATATTGATACGCATGCGGTGGTAAAAGGTCTGGGTGTTGAAAGGCATGCGGTGAGATAAGATGGGCTTGATACGCGTGGCTAGTAAGGGCACTACTAGAAGCCATGCAGTGTGATAAGTTGGGCTAAAATGCGGCATGCTATTTCGGGAAAATGATTTTCAAAAACCAAATACAAAGGCTCCCGCGGTGATATACGGAAAGACTATGATTTGTTTTTACGATTTGGGACTACGAGGAGGTACCTCAGGAGTGTTTCTGCTGATATTCTTTATTTGATGTATTGTTTGGTTCTTGTTTTCCTTAACATATAAAATTCATGTTTTCCTTTCGTGTTGTATTAGCTTTCCTTGATCCCGTGTTGTTATTTCCAGTAAATTCCTTATTGTTCACTTCCCTATCATTTTCATTATATAATATTATCTCTGTCTTGTTTCTTATTATCTCCAGTAGGGCCTTGACCCGACCTCGTCACTATTCTACCGAGGTTAGGCTTGGCCCTTACTAGGTACCGTTGTGGTGTACTCATCTATACTTCTGCATATATTTTGTGCAGATCCAGGTACATCCTATCAGCCTCAGTGTTAGAGCGATGTGTGGCTTACTTATTGGAGATTTTAAGGTACACATGCCCGCGCTCGCAGGCCTCGAGTCCCCTTCTGTCCCGTTCTTTTCTTATTTCTTTACATTTTGATAGACATTGATGTATAGGATTGTTCGGTACTGTATCTAGAGCTTGTGACTTATATCTCACCAGGTTTTGGGATTGTACGTATCGAGTTTTGGTAGATTCTATTTATGAAAATATTAGGATGTTCAAGTTTTAATCTCTTATTTAATGTTTTAGCATATTGTTAGGCTTACCTAGTCTTAGAAACTAGGTGCCATCACGATATCTTATGGAGGGAATTTGGGGTCGTGACAATTTGATTCACCTGTTTTATCATTATAAGAGATCGAACCTGGCTTGGATTCTTAAGTCTAATTAGTGATCTTTTATGCAGGCTGGAGTGACAGGAAGTAGTCAAAAATAGTACATGGATAGTGGCTAGTTGAAGCATATGGCTGGAAGAATGGATAATTTCCTCTTACTCAAGGTCTTCCAAGGTGGGAGTGTTGCCTTTGGAAATGGCAGGAAGGGCTATATTCTTGGTGTTGGCAAAATTGGCAAAACACTGTCCCGTGCAATTGAAAATATGTACTATATGATTGGATTGAAATATAGTCTATTGAGTGCGTCTCAAAGCTGTGACAAGGGAAATGAAGTGAAGTTATTTTCCAAATCTTGCATTGTCACCAATCTCGAATCTGGTGAAGTGGCGTTGATAGCCAAAAGGTTCAAGAACATCTATGTTGTAGACTTTGACTCACTAAATGGTGGTTATTTAACATGCCTAAGTGCCATTGATGATGATGCTAAGTTATGACACACAGTACTGGCATGCAAGCGTTTCCTTGCTGAACAAGTTGATTAAGAAGGACCTGATTTGTGGGCTGCCCAAGTCGAAGTTCAAGGATCACAAGGTGTGTGATGCATGTGCAAAAGAAAAGTAGGACATGTCCTCTTTTAAACCAAAGAAAGAAGTGAGCACCTCAAGGCCACATGATCTTCTTCATATGAATCTTTGAAGACCTAGAAGGATTCTATGTGGAGGAGGAAAGAAGTACATCATTGTGATTGTGGACGACTATTTGAGATTGATCACCTAGACACTGTTTCTGAGGACCAAGGATAAAATATTTCTAGTTTTTGTTGCACCTGTGAAGCAGATTCAAGTGAAATCGGGAAATCGCATTGTGAGTATTAGATCCAATCATGGTACTGAATTTGACAATGCCAAGTTTGATGAATTTTGTGCTGAAAATGGTATAAGTCATAATTTTTCTACTCCTCCGCCTTAACAAAATGGTGTTGTGGAGAGGAAAACAGGTTTCCTGAAGATATGGCTAGAACAATCTTGATCGACAGTGGTATGCCTAAAGGTTTTTGGGTCGAAGTAGTCAACACTACCTGCTACTTGATTAACAGGTGCATGATCAGGTCCCTGCTTGAGAAGGCTCCTTATGAACTGCTCAGTGTGAGGAAACCCAAGCTGATTACCTGAGATCCTTTGGATGCAAATGTTTAGTTCTCAACAATGGTAAGGAGGCTTTGGGAAAATTTGATGCAAAAAGTGATGAAAGAATTATTCTTGGTTACTTCTCTCAAAGCAAGTCATACAAAGTCTATAACAAAAGAAACTAATGTAGAAGAAAGTATGCATGTAATCTTTGATGAATCCCATGAATCAAGTGGGAAAGGGTCACATAACAAAGAAGATGAAGATGGAGAACTTTCAAAAGTTCCTGGTGAAGCAGTAGATATTTCCAATGGAAAGACTGATTTGATGAGTCAATTCAACCAAAACTATGAAAAAGATGCAGCAGAATCTCCAGAAGGCACAGAAGAACCTGGTCCCTCTATTACCTCAACTGAAGCTGAGCATAGGGTTGCTGATGTTGTATCTGGTACTCCTGATGCAGGATAAAGGAGTGGAAACATACATATATTTGATGTCAATAATGGTTCAAGTATAGAGGAACTTGGTCCTTCGAATCTTTAAGTTCAAGTATCCAACTGGAAGCACAAGAGTCCACATCCCCTTCAAAATATGATCACACCTTTAGATTCTGGTATTCAAACTAAATCTAAGGCAAGAAACATGTTTGCCTTCTCAGTCATCTTGTCTCAAATCGATCCTAAGAACATCAAGAAAGCATTGAAAGATGCTGACTGGATAACTACTATGCAAAAAAGAACTCCATCAGTTCGAGAGAAACGAAGTGTGGAACCTGGTTCCTCAACCATCAGGCAGAATTAGGATTGAATCCAGGTGGGTGTTCAGGAACAAGCTTGATGAATTGGAAACACAACAAGAAATAACACAAGGCTGGTGGTCCGGGAATATAACCAAGAAGAATGGTTATAGCTTTTCATCTCATATGGAATTAAAATTATTCCAAATGGATGTTAAAAGCGTCTTTCTAAATGTACCTTTGAAAGAGGAAGTATTTGTCAAGTATCCTCATGGCTTGGAAAGTCATGAGCAACCTGAGCATGTTTTCATGATTGACAAAGATCAATATTGTTTGAAGCAAGCCCCTTGAGCATGGTATGAAAGATTGTCAAAATTCCTTCTTGAGAATGGTTTTACTAGAGGAAAAATTGACAATACTTTATTTCTGATGAAAAGAGGGAGAAATATGTTGATTGTACAAGTCTATATTGATGATGTTGTTTTTGGTGCAATAAATAATTCTCTTTGTGGGGAGTTTGCAAAGCTCATGGGAAGTAAATTCAAGATAAGTATGGTGGGTGAGATAAATTTCTTCCTTTGGTTGCAAGTGAAGCAATCCTCAAAAGGCACCATGATTAGTCAACAAAAGTACATCAAGAAGTTGCTGAAACGATTTGAGATGGAAAATTCAAAAACCAATGATACTCCCATTGTCACTTCTACTCGATTAGACATGGACGGACTTGATTCTCCTGTCAATGAAACTATGTATAGGGGTATCATTGGATCTCTTTTGTACTCTACTTCTACTAGACATGATATTGTCTTTAGTGTTGGATTGTGTGCTACGTTTTAATCAAGCCCAAAAGAATCTCATTTAAAGGTTCTATGTAAAAGAATTCTGAGATATCTTAAGGGAACGCATTACCTGGTCCTCTTCTGTCCCTAAGGAGATAATTTTGACATGATTCAATATGTTGACATTTATTATGCTACATACTTGGTAGATAAGAAGAGTACATCTGGAATGACACACTTTCTGGGGTCATGTTTGATCTAATGGGGTCCAAAAAAATAAAACTTTGTGGCACTACTAAAGCTGAGTATGTGGCTGATGTCTCTTGTTGTGCACGACTGCATTGGATCAAGCAACAACTTGAGAATTTTGGTGTATTTACGGATTGTGTGCCTTTATTGTGTGATAACACAAGAACTCTCAACATGGCAAGGAACCCGGTGCAGCACAAAAGGACAAAGCACGTTGATGTAAGTCATCACTTCTTGAAGGACAATGTTGAAAATGGTCTAATTTGTATGACAGTCTGCAAAACAGAGGACTAGGTAGCAGATATCTTCACCAAGGTGCTAATCAGGGAACACTTTGAAAGAATTCGTCTAGAGTTGGGCTTGATCAAGCTTAACTAAGGACCAGGTCCCTCAATGAATGGCTATGTCAAGAAGGGAAGGTACAATATTAAAAAGTATTTTTTTGGAGATATCTAACTCAAATCTATACTGCTACACGTATACACACATGGCAGACTCAAGACAAAACATGTGAGAATGACAGTGCACATCTAGAAGATTTTGCTCACATTTTCATAAACTTTCAAGGAACCCTGTTCTTGTGACATAGGTTAGTAATTACCTCAATACTTATATGATTTTTAAACTGATGAAGTGCCAAGTCATTAATTTATTCCTACCTCTCTTCTAATTTATTTTAAGTCCAAACGTTTCATCTTTTTTGAATCGACCTGTTTCCCCATTTTCCTCTCACACCCATTAGTAACTGGTCCTTTTTCCTCTTTTATAAACCTAACCCATTATCTCATTCCTCTCTTACAATCAGAAACCTTCTCTCTCTCTCTCTCTCTCTCTCTCTCTCTCTCTCTCTCTCTCTCTCTCTCGTCAAACTCTCTTCCCTTCGTATCTTCTAGCAAAATTCGACCATGACCCAATAAGAATCCAAATCTCATAAGATGTCGGAAGAAATGATAACTTTGTCGCCTTTTAAAGTACAATACCATTCAGAATCTATGGCAATCGATTCACCCATTAAAGCCCCAATTTCTACCAAAACCAACTCTACTATGACTCCCTCTAAATCCTCTATTTTTGGTCCCCCAACAAAGCCGAAAAAGCCAAACTCCTAAAAGGTTTATCTCATCCCCTTCTCCTTCTGTTCCAACTGACAAGCCCGACTCCTAGAAAATAGTGTTTGTATATCCATTTCTTCAAAATACAGAGGAAATTGGAGAAGATGATGATTGTGTTGAGGTGACTCGTCAGACTGCCGCGACTAAGGAAGTGAGGTTTCTGGAGCAGCTGTGGAACTACATGCGCCTGAGAGAGATAGAATCAAGCTATTGAGGGAGATTTTCAAGACAACCCTACAAAATTAAGTAATCGTCCCTCTCTTCTACTGATAAAGGGATAGAAGTCACGTCTCTGGAGTTTGAGAAAGATATAAGTATAAATAAAAGGGCAGATCGAATATTCTTGAAAGTGAAACTAAAATTGTGGTTGGTTTCGTTGAGGCCTTAAGGGCTAGTGGTAGTGGTAAAAGGACTCAAGGGGAACTACAGAGTCAGTGGAAACTGGTGAACCACGGGGAACGAGTTACTGAGTGTAAAACATGGGAACCAACAGAGGGACCTAACCCCCTACATAGGGAGAGTCTGAGTCGTATGTGCTTAGAACTGCTCCCACTAGGGATGAGACACCAGGTTCCACGAGGCCTAACCTAGATAGTACTGAAACACCCCAGTTCATTCGCCCATTCCTGTCCCTCTGGAAGTTGTGCTTACAGAGATGGGACCTGGTTCTACCAGTCATTCACATGAAACTGATTATATGGATTCTAATGATAATTTTGTGTTGAGATTTATAGTCGCAAGGGCTGATGCAAAGAAAAATAAGAATGTTGTGTACAAATCCCCACTATAAGACAATAATAAAAAGCTGAACTTGATGGTGTGCTAAAGGCAAGTAAAGAGAAGAAGAAATGAAGAAGGCTAGTCAAGAGTAAGTTGGTTGATGAAGAGGAAGTTCAACCTGCCGATGGGGTTACCATTGAGGATGAAGAGGCTGGAATGGAAGAACCATCTTTGGTGAGAAAACATTCCAAGAAAAGTGATGCTAGTAAGGGCAAAGGAAAGATGTCTGAGAAAGCAATTCCAAGTGAAGATGATGAGGAAGTGGAGAAAGCAAAAGAGGAGAAAAGGCCTCTTTAAACGAGGAAATGTTCAAGCGAGGAACCTGGTTCCTCCAAAAAGGCAAAGGTTGAGTTGTCTGAGTTGGAAAGAAAGGCCAATCTCAAAACTCAAAAGGTGCTGCTGGGTCGAGTCTTTGACCCTCTGATTGCTAAAAATACATGGATGAAAGAACTTGTGGACATTGTGGAGTTTCAAAAGTTGAGCCATCTTTTTACACCCCCAAGTCAAAAGGTGTATGAGGATAAGGTGAGAAGTTTTTATGCTAATTTGTTTGTTGTGGATGAGGCCACGTTGTGCTTGAAGGTCAATGGGAAGGGTTTTTTCCTGGATAAAGACACTTGGGGAAATCATTGAAGTGCCCACAGATGGGCTGGGAACATTTGAGGGAAATGCATCCTCTGCTTTCAAGAAGCTGATTGTGAAAAGAGAGGATAATTTATTAGGAGAGAGAGCGTATAAGAAGGAACCTAAGCCAGAATATCAGCTTATGTTCGAGATGGTGAAAAAAGTATTGTTGCCTCGGTTTGAGAGGAGATCTATTTCTTCCATCGTGGACCCGGTTCTTAATGAGACACTGGCATCCTACA
Organism: Nicotiana tabacum; assembly: GCF_000715075.1. NCBI lineage: Eukaryota > Viridiplantae > Streptophyta > Magnoliopsida > Solanales > Solanaceae > Nicotiana > Nicotiana tabacum. Next base: position 28,076,342 of record NC_134081.1, on the reverse strand, counting down.
CATCTATCAACCTTCCTGGACTCACGATTGAGCATATGATAAAAGTGGCAAACATTAAGGTTGGAAAGCATGGTCTTCCATATAGGTTTCTCCTCACAAGAGTGTTTGAGCATTTTGATGTCCCGTTGGGAAAATCTACTGTGGGGACCAAGAAGTAAATATTCTCCATAAGCACACAAGAATCTATCAACCTTCGTGGACCCATGATTGAGCATATGATGAAAGTGGCAAGCATTAAGGTTGGAAATCATGGTCTTCCATATAGGTTTCTCCTCACAAGAATATTTGAGCATTTTGATGTCCCGTTGGGAAAAGCTACTGTGGGGACCAAGAAGTAAATGTTCTCTAGAAGCACACTAGAAGAATGTGAGTGCGTGCTGAAGAAATGAGGAGTTGACAGCAATTCAAGCATCTTCAATCTGATTGAGGCTCAAAAGATAACAAAATAGAGATCAAGCGGGTACAAGCTGAGAATGCTGTCTTGACGTCCAAGCTCACTTAGAAAATTATGGAACCTAGTTACAGTGGTCCCCTAGAAGAAAAGAATTCTCGGTTGAAGGCTGCGGTTGAAAGGTTGAGGAAATAGGTCAAGGACCTGAATGAGCATATGATCGTTGATCAAAGGAAGTGAAATGAAAGAATGGACAAGATCTTCAAGGCATTTTCTCATTAATCCTTTTCTCCTACCCAGTGCTCCCTTTCTTAACCCCTTTTCAATCCCATCCAACTCTCGTCCTCTTTTGCTGTTGATGTTTAATGACTTAGACATTTTAGTTGTTTAAATTTGCAATATTGGTATTGTTGGCACCACTGTACCTCTGTTTTATATTTATCTTCAATGGGAAATTACTATCTATTTTGTTCAATATTACTCTCTTGTATTATTGTTTTTATCATGTTGTGTGCGCACATGTGGTATGAGTTAATGTGTAATAACTCGACCAGTCATTTTGAGTATTTGCCTCTATTCTCAGACCTCTCATAGCTTCATTTGATATTTATTGATTTGCGTGCAGGATCCATGTCATTTTTCCAAAAGCTTTTACGTAAACTTTTGAAGAAAACATGTTTTTTTACCTAAAATGAGGGTTGAGTTGATCATAGTCAACATTTTTGTTAAACGACATCGGATCGATATTTTGACGATTCCGGTAGATTTGTATGATATTTTCGGATTTGTATGCATATTTGGGTTGGGTTCCGGGTGACGTGAATGTGTTTCGGCACATTATGTGAAAGATTGTGAAAAGTTGAATTTTAAGTTGAAAACTTGAGTTTTGATGATTGATTCTTGATGTTTGATGTTATGTTCATGATGCGAGATAGCGAGCGAGTTTGTAGGATGTTATTACACTTGTGTGCATGTTCAGATTGGAGCCCGAGGGGTTCGGATGTGTTCGGAGTGTTATTAGACTTCTACTGCTTTGTTTATGGTGTTTCAGGTCTGTAGGTCTTGCAATTGCGAGGACCTGTGTGCAATTGCGAGTCCCTCTTTTGCAAAGTTGGACTCGCAAATGTGATATCCGGGGAGGGCATGTTGACTTCACAAATGCAAAGATAGCATCGCAAATGCGATCCCGTTGACTCCACTTTTATGGTTATTGTGTCGCAATTGCGACTAGGGTTTAGTTGTGTAACCTTCGCAAATGCAAAGGTGAGCCGCAAATGCGAATGGGGTAGGTTCACAAATGTGGAATTTGTATCGCTTTTGTGACCACTGTTGGTTGGATAGATGTTTTCTTTCGCGAACAGTGATTCGCTTTTGCGAACATCGCAATTGTGAACAAGGGTTCTTGCGACGTCTGCAACTAGGTAAAAGGGTGAAAAATCAGGACGTAGCTCATTTTTACACCGTTTCTCAACCCTAAACACTCTAGAGGCGAATTTTGAAGAATTATTTCTCCCCAAATTTATTGGTAAGCAACTCTAATTTATTTTTCGTCAATTCCCTATTACTTTTTATGAATTTTTAACATCAAATCTTTGAATTTCATAGTAGAAATAGAATTTAAGAATTTTGTAAAATTGACATTTAGACTTCAAATTGAGGCTGGATGTTGAAATAAATCACATAACAAGGCTAGGGTGAATGATAATCGGGTTTTGGTCCAAATATCGTATTTCGACCAAGCAAGCATGGGGTTGACTTTTGTTGACTTTTTCAAAAATGATCAAAATCGAACCTTTTTCATTCGTGGGTAGTTTTTAAATTTTATTTTGGATTGTTTGATTGATAATTGTATAGATTCGATTGGTTTGGAGGCTTGTTCGAAAGGCAAAGTTGTGATTGACTATTGATTGGTTGTAGAAAGAGGTAAGTGCCTTGCCTAGTTTTGTTGGAGGAATTTTTCCTAATAAAATGATATGATTTGTTACATGTGGGGGTGATGAACATTCAAGGTGAAGAGAGTATATCATGTGCCATGATTATCTATGCTCGGGGTAAATTATACGATTTTTGGTGTCTTGTTGGACTATGTGAATTTCTTGCCCCATGTTTTACTTGACTTCTATAATAATATGAATATGAATTTCAATGCTAGAAACCATAATTCAACTTATTATAACTTGATTAAATTTGACAAAATTTTTGTGAAACTGTTGATGTGCTAAATTCTGCTATCACTATACCTAATCATGAATACATGTCTATGATCATAATTATGAGGTACTTGGGTTCCATAATTATGTCGAAAAGCATGTTTGAGTTTTGTCGAGATACTTGAACAATAGGGTTCTTGAGGTTTGTTGAATTGCTTATTAGTTCAAGAGTTGTGATTGATGTTCACGTGGTGTATTTGTTTTACCACTCTTCTTGATATTATCCATGCTTTCTACCTTGCTTGTCATTGATATACATGTGCTTGGTGAGGAAGAGTGTAAAGCACGAAGGGTGATATCGTTCCATTGCACATACATTATCATGTGAGGAAGAGTGTAAAGCATGGCGGGTGATGCTGTGCAATTACATATACATTATCATGTGAGGAAGAGTGTAAAGCATGAAGGGTGATGCCGTGCCGTTTCATATACATTATTATGTGAGGAAGAGTAAAAAGCACGGAGGGTGATTCTGTGCCATTTCATATACATCATTACGCATGAAGGATAATGTTGTGCCATTGTTTTACACTATCATGTGAAGAAGAGAGTAAAAGCATGAAGGGTGATGTCGTGCAATTACTTTTATATTATAATGTGAGGATGAGATTCATAGCACAAAGGATGTTTTCGTGTAGGCTAGGACGAGAGACATGCATTATATTGTGATATATTTCCCTTGCGTATACATTTATGCCTTTATTCTGAGTTGTCATAGCTGCACATATGCTTTTTATGTAGCTTGTTGTTGTTGTCACGTCTTTGCTTTCTACCTTAATTTATATTTTTCTATCCCCCCCCCCAATCTATTTATCTTGTCAAGATCATGCTTTTCTTCTTGTTTGTTATATTTACATCTATGCTTTTTCTCGTTTGTTGTGCTTTCATCTAAGCCTTCTACCGTGCTAGTTAGTGAAATCTATGTTCTCCTACCTTAATTCCTGTCATTACTTCTGCGCCTCCCACCTTGTCTGTTACTGTTGTCCATATGCTCCGCCTTGTTTATTATTCCTATCTGTGTACTTTCTACTTTGTTGTTATTATTATTGGTATTTCTTTTACTTGGTTGGTACTGTTTTACATATGCTTGATGAGGATGAGATAAATGTACGAATGGTATTACAGTGCCAATTAATTTGGCATACATTCAAATATTTGGTAAGGATCAGATAAATGTATGAAGGGTGTTTTCGTGCCATTTGATTCGATATATTGAACAAATTCCTCATATTATGAAGTTTCATGAGTTTACTATGTTGTTTGGTGAGGGTTGGTTGTGATACTCGGGAAACTGACCGTGATTTCTTTTAATAATCATCTTTTGCTTCGCATATTTATTTTTGTATTTTTCTATGTTATTTCTAGTATTATTTTTATTGCAAATCTAACTAAAAAAGTTATATTAGTGAGTATCTTTGAATTAAGAACCTCGCCACTACTTCACAGTGGTTAGTCAACATACTTATTGAGTACATGGGGTCAGTTGTACACATACTACACTTCTGCACCTTGCGTGTAGATATTCGATGATGATGTTATGGAGTTCATGGGCCTAGCATTAAAGACACATCAGCACTCCAGATACAAGTTACCAATTGTTCGCGATAGTTTAGGATTCATATTTCTGTTTATGTAAATTTCAAACAGATGATGTATCCTTACTCAAACTGAAGTTGTAATCTTATTTATAGTCGCTCATGACTTATAGTACCGGTCCTTGGGATAGTTGTATTAGACTCTTTTGGCCATTTTATTTATTATCTATGTTGGTTTCTTATCTTAGTAGTGGCTTATACCGTAGGCTTACCTAGCGGGTTGGGCTATGTGCCAATACAGCCTAGTGGAATTTTGGGTCGTGACATAATTTTGCTGAACTTCTTTTTGTGTGTCAAAAGGGGGAAGATTGAGGTGGGGGAGTCTATTTTATTCGCAGGGGAAAAAATCGGCTAAGTTTGGTTTTAGGCCTGATCCATAGGAGGAATATGTGCGAATCTAGCTCTCAAGGGGAATATCAATTTTGGGTTTGTCATCATCAAAAAGGGGGAAATTGATAAGTTATGATACTGTAGATTTTGCTGATTTGTCAAACTTTATTAAGGAACCTGATGCGATATGTTCCTTTGATCCCGTTGTGCTATGTTTTGATGTCTGGCTAAGCGTTCTGAAGGAAACAGATAAGGAAAAATATATGAACAGTTTCCCAGCCGTCATACAGTCAACCCTACAGTTATAAAAGTCGCCTTATTATACCAACTGGCAGTATGCAGCGGCACAGCCGTTGCTGCTAGGTCATCGAAAGAGCTTCTTGAATTGTTAATCGAACTAAAAAATAGGGGAATATTTGTGAGAAGTTACCCTTTAGATCATAACCATCATTTTATTATTGCAATTGTTTATCGCGCTTCAATTGGGTTAATTACTGAAATTAACGTTTAATCAAAAGAGGAACATTAACTTCAAGTGTAATCTGATTATCGGCTGAATTCATGAGAATCAACTGTATTATAGAGTGAATTAACTCAAGAATTGGATCCCCAGTCAATTATCTTGCACCTATCTAGTCAAATACTCTTATTCCTATCATTGATATTTCTTCGTTGCTCATTTGTTGTCTTTTGTGATTAATTGTTAGTTGCTTAATTTTTAGTAGCTAATCGTAGTGATAGTCATCAAATCAAGTGTTAATTTTCCTGGATAGTAATCAACTGGAGATTATTCGAACACTGTTTAAATCCAATCCATGTGAAAATAATAATTAATCTATACTATCTTTGACTAGCGAGCAATAATTTTGTGTTATGTTTTGCGCTCATCAAATTTTGGCGCTGTTGTCGGGGATTGACAATCAATAGTGTTTAAAATAGTTTTTTGTACTAATTCAGGAACCAATTTTTACTTTAGTGTATTCACGTTTCTCACTTGTGTGCAGGATACAGGTTTGATTTCTCTGGTGTATGACTCAATCCTCTTCAAAGGAAGTGATACCATACGAACCAGAGTTGGAAAAACACCTGCGGCAACTGAGAAAAGAAAGAGAATTAACATAAAATTTATTGGGTCAAACTTCTACTCAAGATACCATGGAAAAAAAAGAGAATGATGGAGTAGACTTAGCTACAAGAGGGGCAGCAGAACAAGAAGATGCATGGATAGCAGCTGAAGCAGCCCAAAGAATTGCTGATGAGACCGTCAACGATGATGGGGGTGGAAGATTCAATCTAAACTGACCCTTGGTGGAAGACTAATTCGAGAATGTAGCACCCGGGCCTGTAAGATCATTGGGTGACTATGCTAGCCAAACAACTTCGAATTGAAGTAAGGCTTGCTTCAAACTATCCAAAACAACTACATTTTTAGAGGAAAGGTGAACGAAGATCCTAATACTCACTTGATGGACTTTGATGAAATCATGAACACCTTCCAATACAATGGAGTATCAAAGGATGCAGTCTATTTAAGGCCATTCCCCTTTTTATTGAAAGATAACATGAAGGAATGTCTTCGTAGCTTACCTACAGGTTCGAGCAGGACATGGGAAGATATGAACACGAATTTTCTTGACAAGTACTTCTTAGCTGCAAAAACAGAGATGTTCAGAAGGGAAATCCAAATTTCTACTAGACGGAGACAGAAACTATTTTCAAAGCTTGGGAGAGATTCAAGGAGATAGTCAGAAAGTGTCAGCACAATGGAATTGATTTGTGGATGCAACTCGGGGATTTTTGGGATGGACTAACACCGTCCTCACGATGAACTCTGAATACTACATGTGGAGGTCCACTAATGAAGAAAACACCGGAGGAGGTTGTCTTAATCCTTGATGAATTATCTGAGGATGCTAATCAGTATCCGGTTGAGAGTAATGATAGAATAAAATCATTTAGGGTTCACCAAATAGAATCTAACACATCCATGCAAGCCCAGCTAGACACCATGGCCAATGAGATAAGAAAGCTGATATTGGCCAAGATACAGAGTGAGCCGCAAGCAACATGTGACTTTTGTGGATTGGGGCACCCTACACATGAGTGTCAAGCATCAACTAAGGAAGTCAACATAGTGGGAAACTTTAATAGAGGAAACTACCAATGTGGGAACAACTATAATGCTATGGTTCAAAGACGTCCAGGTTTTTCATGGAGTTCACCTACTGGGAGCTAGAATTCATGGCAGCAAAATAATCCCAGACCCCATGGTCAAGGACCACCAGTTTTCAGAACCAGCAGAGGCAGCAATACCAGCCACAACAGTCAAATCAGTCTAGTATGGAAGATCTCATGAAGGCATTCATCAATAAATCAGATGAAAAAATTGAAACTCAGGGCACAACCATCTGAGAGCAAGGCATGGCCATCTGGAATTTAGAAAGAAAATTGGGACAGATTGCAAATTTGTTATCTGAGAGGGCTCCTGGGACTTTACCCTCTAACACTAAAAAGAATGCAAAGGAAACAATCAAAGTTGTATCTCTGAGAAGTGGCAAAACATTGGCTGACCCACTGGCGAAAGCAAGACCCGAGGTAGTGAACAAACACGTCGAGACAGTGGAAGAGAAAAAAAGTGAAGAGCAGAAAGGCCAGAGTAGTGTAGTACAAAAGGATATTGAAGAAAGTAGACATATGCCAGCTCTACCAGTCCCTCAAAAGATGAAGCGGGAAAAACATGGCAAATATTTTGGGCGATTCTTGGAGATGCTCAAGAAACTTTATGTGAAAATTCCCTTCATAGAGGTACTCACTCAGATGTCTGCTTATGCAAAGTTGTTGAAGGAAATCTTGTCTAGCAAGAGAATATTAGAGGAGAAAATAGTGGTAAAGCTGAATGCCCACTGCAGTGCCATATTCCAAAACAAAATTCACCAAAACTGTGGGGACTCAAGAAGCTTCACTATACTATGCTTGTTAGGGAGCGAGAAATTCGACAAGGCCTTCTGTGATTATGGTGCGTCTATAAATCTAATGCCTCGTTTTGTATTTAGCAAATTGGAAGGTGAGCTTGGAGTGATCAAATCAATACCAGTGTCCCTACAACTGGATGACCATTAATCCCCACAAGAATACTCACTGGGTGGAGAATGTGCATTGATTATAGAAGGCTGAATGATACAACAAGGAAGGACCACTTCCCACTCCCCTTTGTTGATCAAATACTCAAGAAAGTGGCTGCACATGGATTCTATTGCTTCTTGGATGGGTACTCTGGCTACAATCAGATACCCATTTCCCTAGACGATCTTGAGAAGACCACATTCACTTGCTCGTGGGGTATTTTTGCTTACAGGAGAATGTCGTTGGTATTGTGTAATGCACCTGCCATGTTTTAGAGGTGCATGATGTCTATATTCTCCGATTTCAACGGGAAGTGTCTAGAAGTATTCATGGATGATTTCACCCTGTTTAGTGATGACTTTGAGTAATACTTGAAGAATTTGGAGCTCGTGCTTGAACGTTGTGAAGCCACTCACTTGGTTCTTAATTGTGAGAAGTGTCACTTAATAGTGAAAGAGGAAATTTTCCTTGGCCACAAAGTAACTGCACATGGAATTGAAGTTGATAGAGCTAAGGTCGATGTAATTGCTAGGCTCCCTCCACCGATTTCTATGAAGAGCATAAGGAGTTTCTTAGGATACGATGGGTTCTATAGAAGGTTCATCAAAAACTTTTCCAGCATTACTAAGTCGTTGACTGCATTGCTAGCGAAAGATGTCAAGTTTGTTTTCAATTTGGAGTGCTTAAGAGCATTCGAATTCATAAAGTAAAAGCTTGTAAGTGCTCCTTTTATGGTTACACTTGATTGGAGCCAGCCATTTAAGATAATGTGTGATGCTAGTGATATAGCTGTGGGAACGGTTCTGGGGCAAAGAAAAGATAAGATGTTTAGGCCCATTTACTATGCAAGCAGGACGTTGAATGATGCTCAAGTCAAATATGCCACTACTAAGAAATAGTTTTTTGTTGTGGTCTTTCCTTTTGACAAGTTTAGATCATATCTAGTGGGGAGTAAAGTAATTGTGCACACTGGTCACTCAGCGTTCCAAATACCTGCTGAGTAAAATGGAGTCCAAGCCGCGTCTGATGTGGTGGGTGTTGTTGCTCCAAGAGTTTGACTTGGAGATCAAAGATAGGAAGGGCACAAAATATCATGTCCCAGATCATCTATCTCAACTTGAGAGACCTCCGGTTGAAATAGTTGAAATAAGGGAAGAGTCCCCTGATGAGCAAAATTTCTCCATTATTGCGGTCTTCGAAAGGACACCTTGGTACACTAACGTATCCAACATTTTGGCTAGTGTATGGTTGCCTCGCGACCTCTCTCATGATCAAAGAAAGAAGCTTCAAGGTAAGGTAAGAAGTTATTTTTGGAATGACCCTTTCTTGTTTAAACTGTGTTCATATGGTGTGATTCGAAGGTGTGTGCCTGGAGGAGAGATAGAAAGCATTCTTTCTCATTGCCATGATGGAGCAGTTGGATGACACTATGGTGGAAATCGCACTGTAACAAAGTTCATGGAAGCCGATTTCTATTGGCCTACTTTGTACAAAGACGCACAGGCGTATGTTGCTGCATGTGACAAGTGTCAAAGGGCAGGTAACATTAGCAAGAGGGATGAGATGCCACTAAACTCCATTATGGTGTGTGAAATTATTTACGTTTAGGGCATTAACTTCATGGGCATGTACCCATCATCTCATTCTTATGAGTATATTCTAGTAACCATTGACTACGTCTCTAAATGGGTTGAAGCAATCCCTACTAGTACCAATGATGCTCGAGTGCTGTGTGAGTTCTTACGAAAAAACATCTTTACCCGCTTTGGGACACCTGAAGTGATTATCGGTGATAATGGGTCGCACTTTGTGAATAAGTAGTTTGCTACATTATTGTCTAAGTATGGGGTCACACACAAAACAGGTACCCCGTACCATGCCCAAACTAGTGGGTAAGTTGAAGTGGCTAACCGTGAACTTAAATAAATTCATGAAAAGATGATTAGTGCTTCTCGTAAGGATTGGTCTATAAAGTTGTATTAAGCTCTATGGGCATATAAAATTGTCAAAATAACCATAGGGACTTCACCATTAAAATTAGTGTATGAAAAATTGTGTCACCTACCTGTTGAAATAGAACATAAAGCTTATTGGAAAATTAAGATGCTTAATCTTGATCTCAGTCTTGCAGGCGAACATAGGTTTTTGTAGATGAATGAACTGGAGGAATTTAGATTGGATGCTTATGAAAATGCACGAATCTTTAAGGAGAAGACAAAGAGGTGGCATGATCGCCTGATTAAGCCAAAAGAGTTTCATGAAAATTCTTACTATACAATAGTAGACTTAGGTTGTTCCTCGAAAAATTCAAGTCAAGATGGACAGGTTTGTACGTGGTAAAACATATGTCACTGCATGGCGTCATTGAGATCCAAGATGAGGAAGGGAATGAGAGCTTTAAAGTGAATGGGCACATGTTGAAGCTATTCCTTGTTGGAGGATTTGAAAAGTAATCTTCTAGCATCGTGATCAAATGAGCCTAAGTGACGGAGTCAAGCTGACGACTATAACTCAGAACTACTTCTAACATATTTTTTTTTTCTTGTTTTTAGAATAGTTTAATTGATTATAGATTAGGACTAATTGTATTTTAGGTTCTATCAGAATGACTTTGATGCAGAATAAAGCACGAGCGTGAGGGAGTAGTCGAGAAGCAGGAAAATTAAAACTATGCAAAGTAATTGCATATTGTGCGTCGCTCAGTGCTACATACGAGGCGTCGCATCAGTGCAATTAATTTTTAGAGTTTAGGAATAAATCAGAGAATTGGAAAACCCCGAAATGAACTAGTGCATCACACTATGCGATGCGCCATGCATCGCAGAAACACATGTTTTCATTAGAGGATTTCCAACATTAGAGAATTGGCAGACGGCAAAATATACTAGAGCGTCGTACTGAGCGTCGCACTATGCGATGCATCAGGTGTGTTTTTTTTTTAAAAAAAAAAAGAGAAATAAAAAAAACAATTCCACCCCATCTCCTAAAACACTCACACCTGCCCGACCCCAAACACACCAAGATCCCTCCCTCTCTCTCTCCAAACCTCCCAAAAGAAAGGAAAACAAAACCCTTCCTCCCTCCCCCCCCTCCAAATCTCCCTCTCTCTCGCTTTCCACATGTCTCCCTCAACTCCCTCCTCTGTCTCTCTTCTTGCAACCAGGTAAGTTCTTCTCTTTCTTGTGGGTTATTTTTGTGTAGTCCTTGTTAGAAGATTTTAATTTGAAAACAAAATAAACAAAATAAAACAAAGCAAAAAGAAGAGGAAGAAGATGAACTTCGCAATTTGTAGTTGGTTACCCACTCTCTTGTTGGGTAATGATTTGCCCTAGTGCATTATTGGTATGGATGTTGTTTGGGGTGTGATTGCTCTTGGATTGGTTGATTTTGGGCAAGATTGTTCTTTGATAATGTGTGTAGTTGTGCCTCTCTTCTGTTGCATGCTAGGTGTTCGATTAATTGCTTGAATGGGAACGATGGGGATTTTGGTCATGTTGGGTTGTGTTGGCTAGAATGTGATGTAAATTATGAAATTCTGGGCAAAGGGTGATTGGTCATAGTCTATAAATGCAATGTGTGTCGAACTGATCGCTAGTGCTAATCGATCGCTGGCCTGAGCATGTAATGCCTAGATGATATTTTATTGTACTTAGAAAATAAGTGGCGTGAGTGCGTTTTGTTCTCTACTCTTTCATCAAGAAATTGAGTATGATAGGTGTTTAACTAATTGCTTGAACGGAAGAATGATGCACTATTGATGCTGCTTGAGGTGATGCATATTTTGTTCATAGAGTGTTTAGGGATTTCAAGTGTAGGGTGGGAGGTCACAGACTAAACACGTTGCTATAATTATAGTGGTTGTTGGGCCTCTATATGGCTATTGGTGAGTTGTGAATGTTTTGTTTTGCTGAATATGGGGTAGTCTGATCACCCTGGTTCTTGCCTGTGAGCATGCTAGTGACATAAATGTGGAGTGGCTCTCCCCCTATTTTGACCTTGCTTCTGCTTTTATTGTGTCACAACTGAGTTGTTTGTCTTGTGCAGGAACAATGCCTCGCCGAGCTAGCAAACGTATGAATATTGGTCCTCATGTAGGCACTTCTAGTAGCCGCCAGCCTGCTATGATGGCACCCACAGCTATGGACTCCTCAGACGGCTCAGACCCTGATGTGCCATACTCGGATTCTGATATTCCAGAGCCTACATATGGGGTGTTATCAGTGATGTCCAAATCACGCGAGTGATTTCATGATTTTGTCCCATCTGGAGAGCCTACTACTGATGTTGGGATTGATTGACGGAAGTTTTATAAGAAGTATCCAGTGCTATATGCCAACATCACCGCAATGAAATTGGATGGCCTTTAAGATTCCATCGGATGAGCTAATTTTGGTATTTTGAATGAGTTCTACGCCAATTGGGTACCCGAATTTCAGTATGACGTGCAGTACACTGTCAAAATTCGTGGAAAGAGAGTCAAGTTTTTTGTTGAGATAATTAATGATGAGTTGGGGTTCAAGAATGAGTCTCATACTCAGTTCGAGGCGTTGATGAAGAGGCATTCTTACCAAGCCATCCATGATCTTCTCCGCGGACCTAATTCTTTGGCTACTTGGAATAGGGATAATGATGATCATCATTTCACCATGACTAGAGCCAATTTGCAGCCCGCCAAAGTGTTGTTACGGTTTATCAATAAGAAAATTTTACCAAGCAGCAATGATTCCACTGTTTGTGCCTCCGGGTATGTTTAATATATGCTATAATGAACCAGATGCCGTTGAATATGGGCAAGATTATTATTACTAACATGGCTAGGGCGAGGATGGTTGGATTATTAATGCTAACATGGCTATATGTCATCCGAGCATGTTGACTAGGTTGCTACTACGCCACGGTGTGCCTGTTGATAATCAGTTTGATTGACAGCTTCCCGCAGTCACCAAGCTTTATGATATCACTGATGTGCAGGATTCGTGTCCTTCGAGAGTCGCTATGACCTCGGACCAGAGGCATGACGGGATGGAGGATATGATGCAGTTTATATTTACTGACATAAACTTCGAGCTGCTCATAGGGAGGTTGACATTGAGGCTTTTATGCAGCAGTCCCATTTGGGTGCCCCTGCCAGGCATTTTCTGGGATTATATGGTAGTCCTACACTTCGTCATGATGAAGATGTCAACTCTATTGCGGAAGACGATAACAAGACTGCTATTCTCGGCACTACTGATGGTGCCGATGACTAGGCCTAGGCTTTAGGGAGTCCCTTACCACCCTTGTTTATTGCTTTGCATTGGGGACAATGCTATCTCTTAAGTGTGGGGTGGGATCTTCCTATTTGCTTGTATTTGTTTTGTTTTGTTTCTTACTTATTAGACAATGTGGCCTATAATCGTAACTCCGAATTTTAGTTGGCCTGTAATAGCTAGTATCTCATGTAATAGTAGTTCGACTTTGCCCAACGATGGATTTCATCGACTGACTTCTTGAGGGATTTGAAGTCGAAAGAGAAACATAATTTTAAAAAAAATTAAAAAATTTGAAAATCCAAAAATATGTCTTTTATTATATTTTATTCTATTTTATTTTACTTTCTTAGGTAGTGTAGTAATTTTCCCTTAGTTTTTCTTTGTGTCGCGGTTCTTTTCCAAGGGTTTTAATTGAACTGGGTGTAGTTAATTTTTTGTTTGATAGGAATAAAGAATCTTGAATCATAGTGCTAATTTGAACCAATTTACCTTAACTGCATATGCCTTGTGAGTGGTGAGTGCCTTAGTTGTGACGCCTAGGCTTAGTTCGTAACTCTTAAATAAGTGCCTTAAATTGGTTGATTGTAACTGTGCTTAACTGCTTTGACTAGAGAGTAGGGATTGATCTGATCCTGAGTGAGTTATGTGCCAACGTGGGTAAGATGTTATTTATATCATGTGCATGTCAGTTGATGTCTAGAACTTGCCTCGTGTGTTTCAAAGTGAAATAGTAGTCTTGTTCAGTCTAGGAAGTGATATAGGCATTTCTTTGTTGAGCGAATTATATGTCAATGACCCGCCTAATTATTTTGTATCCTAGTTATCCTTTTTGAGCCTGTAATCATATTTTCTTTGGCAACCACACTACAAGCTGGACCCATATGTTTGATATGACTATCCTGTTTGAACTGTTTACCTCTCTTGAGTAGTTGATATATTTATGAGCTTGTTAAAAGCTAAGTGGAGGTATGGTTGGATTGTTAAGTGGAACTATAGAAAAAAAAAGGTGCACTGTTTGGAAAACAATTATTGCGAGAGCCACTTGTAGGGAACTGGAAAAAAGAAGAGGAAATTAGAGTCTAGAAAAAGAAAACAAAATTGTTGGTGTGTATATATTATAAAGAAAATTATTCCTTAATAGGGGTAAATCTTGATTTATTTGCACTTAAAGAAATTGGGAGCTTGGTGTTAATATGATGTGAAGGTTGGGGTTTGGTCCAATACAAGTGTGGGGTTTAAATTATGAAATTGTAAGTATTAAAGTGCTTTGGGAGGTGTAGCCACTATATCCATATGTATCCTACCCGTCCCGCAACCTATATTACAACCAAAATAAAGTCCTTCTTGATCCTTGACTGAATGACCTCAATTAGTAGAGTACTACACTACGGGCATGCTAATGGTATTTTCTCTGTGGCGCATAAATTTTATTTTTGAGAGTGAGTGAATTCTTTCTGTCTTGAGTTCCTATTTGCTCTTGAATTTTATTGTGTGTGGAACTTATCTCTAGTGTTGGTGTGAGGGCACATGATTTGCAAAGGTAAGGTAAAGTCTTTGACCTCTGTGTTAGAGTAAGTGAACAGGTTGTGAAAAATACGTGGTGCTTTTGAGTCGAGTCTTGAGGTAAGGATGTTATGATAGGGTTCTTAGTCTATTTTAAATATTTTTGGCATGATGTGTTAGGGAGGTTGTTTGACAAAAAGGTCAACCCTATGTGAAGTGTAGATTGATTGCTCGAGGACGAGCAATGGTCTAAGGGTGGGGTGTTGATTGTAGGCTAAAACCCCGTATTTTAGCCGTAGTTTACACTCTAAATTACAGCATTTTATGTGTGTTTGAGCTTAAACAATGGTGATTTGCACTTATTACGTGTTTCATGCCTTTCATGAAATAATTCCGAGTTAAAAGGATAATTAGAGCTTTGAAGTGTTAGTAAAAGCTAAAGAATTAAACCGAGATCGCAATCGGGATTCGTGGACAGGCGTTGTATACAAAAGTGGGAAGAAAGTGCAAGGGCTAGAATAAATGCACTAATGCGACGCACAAAGCCTATCATGGTGCGACGCATTAGTGCAAATATGTGTCAGAAGGTTGACAACTTTAGAGACTGGGTTTCTTTGGTCTGACAAAAAAAAGCATTGCTGCAACGCGTCTTATTGCAATGCATGGTGCGATGCACTAAGGTAAAATTATGTCAGACACGCGGAGTTCAGAGAGCTTGCAACTGAGTAAAGTACACGGATGCGATGCAGTATGATACATGTTGTGAGACACATGAAGTGTAATAAGTTTGCAAGTTTTTCCACTTCGGCTCAAAGAGGGTAGTTTCATTCGGTTTCGATCCTACTTGGTATAAATACACTGAAAATACATTTTTGAGGGATTTTTGACCTATAAAACATTGGAGAACCAACTAAGGCAAGAAGACTCAAGAATTCATCAATATTTCAACCTGCAATCGGTGCAATACGAGAGTTTGTATCGAATCATTAGAATTGATGTTTTCTTTGTTTGTGAACCTTATTGAGATGTTTTACTCTATTGCTATGGAGTAATTTTCATTAGGGTATTGATAGATACGGTGTATTGATAACTTGATTAGGGATTCGATTCTTGATAATTGTTACAATTAATTAATGGAGCTTAAATTTGTATTGTGGATTTATTTATTATTTTGCTAAATCGAAAGAGGAGTTTGATATTGAATTTTTTCACATCTTATGCTCTAATTTAAATTCGTGATTCAAATAGATAATCGAAAGAGCTTCTTGAGTTGTTAATCGAACTAGAAAATAGAGAAATATTCATGAGAAGTTACCCTTTAGGTCATAACCATCATTTTATTGTTGCAATAGTTTAACGTGCTTCAAATGGATTAATTACTTAAATTAGCATTTAATCGAAAGAGGAACATTAACTTCAAGTGTAATCTGATTATCGGTTGAATTCGTGAGAATCAGTCGTATTATAGAGTGAATTAACTCAAGAATTAGATCCCGGGTCAAATATCTTGCACCTATCTAGTTAAATACCATTATTCCTCTCATTGATATTTCTTCGTTGCTCATTTATTGTCTTTTGTGATTAATTGTTAGTTGCTTAATTTTTAGTAGTTAATCGTAGTGATAGTCATCAAATCAAGTATTAATTTTCCTGGATAGTAATCAACTGGAGATTATTCGAAGACTGTTTAAATCCAATCCCTGTGGAAACAATAATTAATCTATACTATCTTTGACTAGCGAGCAATAATTTTATGTTATATTTTGCGCTCGTCAAATTTTTCATGAACCTGAGCCTAACACTGATGATGTCTTGAGTCCTTAAGTTTTTTTAGTCTTTGTCTTTTGTTCTTTACGTGTAAACCTATACGGCTTTCGAGAAGTATTTTATAGGACAATATTCAATCATTGTTGTTTTGGTTGTGCTGACTAGAGTTTGTCAAAGAGTATTGCTTTGTAATATAATTGTTACAAAGAGCTTATAATAGAGTTACTGTAAGGGGTGAGGGATTAAGAGTTTAATTCTTAGATTACAATAAGATGTAATCTGAAATTTGCTCAGCTTAGTGGAATTGAAATCCTACTGAGGTAGGTCGTGGTGTTTAATCCCTTGAGAAGAAAGTTTTTCACGTAAATATTTTATGTTTTACTTTCTGCTTATTTATTGTGGGAACAGACAGAGAATCTGGTTCTGTATACTATTTAGTAGACTGCTAGTCTCTATTCATAGTTGCATAGTAAACAATATGAGATGTAGAAGAGAAAGGACTAGAGCCATTTTGAAAAGATAAGTAATTAAGGTAATTGAAAAGATACAACATATTAGTAGATATGCAATCATGTAATAGGTAATTGAAATCCAGGAGAAGTGAAAATCTGCCTTATTCATGGGCGGAGCCACATTGTTGGTTGCGAGTTCGGTCAAACCCAATAGTTTTTTTAGATCATGTATTTGTATTAAGAAATTAATTAAATATGTACAAATTATTAATTTAGAACCCAATAACTTAAAAGGATTATAATTCTGAACCCATAAGGTTCAAATTCTAGCTCCGCCTCTAGCCTTACTAGTCTTTCTAGTTGCTCCCTAAAAGAAATACAAAAATTGATGATGCCAAAAATATGTAGGTCATTGGATTCCGAAATCCTTCAAAGAAACATATACTATAGCTTTTGAACAGACTTAAACGAAGTGGAGCACCATAATGATAAGACAAAACTTCATAGGACCAGGGCGATTAGACTAACGGATTGAAACCATATCAAGACTAACGAAAGAAGATGTTCATGAGACAAAAAATAATGAAAGACTCCAAAAATAATTTATTAATAAATTTTATGATTTTATTTCTTTTTAAATAATATTGAAATTTCTAAGGGAAAAAAAGAAAAAAGGAAGAAATCTTTATAATAAATATTGGGTATACCAATGAAGTTCCACACTGCTAGCTAAAATGATTTAAAATCTGCGTATAAGGAGCATGAATCTCTTAATAGTGTGAAACCTTTTTTGCGAAAAATCGTACGGGATTGACCCAAAGCGGACAATATAACACCATATTAAGAGGATCTTCATTGCCCAACAATTGGTATCAGAGCGCAAGTTTGACGAAATGAATATGAGGATGACAAGGTGATATCATGAGGTCCTATATGATCTTAGAGATGCACACAAAAAAAGAAGTTAGTATCGGGCTTCGATTGACTTAAATCTCTGTGGTGGCACACGGTGAATCTTGAAAGTTCACCCAAAGATTATGGTAGTGGTTCATGTGGAACTTAGTTCGAGGAGTAGACCCATGGATCTTGATGATAGGCCATGTGAAACTCAAATCGAGGGGTAAATTGTTGAGTGTGCGAACAAGTCCCACATTGATAGATAAAAGGATTGGGAAGCTACATATAATGTATAACAATGCTTAATGATATAGGGTCTTTTGAAAAACATCGTACTGGCTTGACCCAAAAAATGGATAATATCATAAAGAGTGTCTTTGTGCTGGTTTGAGCGCACAACTTGGTATCAGAGCGCAGGTTAGGCGGGATGAGTATGGCGATGGCCGAATGATGGCGAGACTCGATTTATTTTCTCCGAGCTTAAAGACGCATATAGACAAAAAAAGCTAGCAGCAACATTTGGTTGCCATAAATACGCTGACAATGTGGCTGGCACACATTGAATCTCGAAAAGAAAGACTCTACTTTTAACAAGTATAAATATTTTATAATTTTGAATTAAACTACTAAAATTTTTATATTAATAAATAAAGATTTTTGCAACAATATCGAAGTAATATATTGAAAATACATAGCTAACATCTTATTAACTTGCATTAATTTTTAGCAAAATAAATAATAATATTACTATATGAAGTTAAAAGCTTTATGTATTTTAAGACGACTATGCTACAAACAACATGTACAAGAAAATATTAACTTCTTACATCTATCTATTTTATATTAAATGCACGAAGTCAATTAGCGAAATATCGTTCGCCTTTTTTATCCTTTAAAAATAGAATTTACATTAGACAAAATAGTCATTTAATTATTTTCATAATATTTAGGGCCTTAACCTTAACTAAAATTATGTTTATTTACTTTTTTGTTAATTAAAGTATGTAAGAAGTCCTCCAATTTTGGTATTTGAAGTTTAAGTTTATATGGCACTTATTTACTTGCCATTTATATTTAGCATATTAACCAAGTAAGCTATCAATTGGTTTAGTCTTCGTAACAATCCGATACTTTATTGAATTGATACCATAATTAATGATTCACATACCAGGCATTAATTCCTTGCTATTTAGTGCATTCTACCTTTTTGTCCGCTAATTTACAAAAATAGGTAGGCTATATTGGTATGAAACATACTGAAAATAGAAAAAGATTTTTAACTAGCACGGACTCTTTAATGCCAAGATTCAAAAGGATTCTAAGAAAATACTGAAACAACCCGCATCCAAGTAATTCTAGGAGTTTTCATCTCAAATGTATATATAAATAAACAGGTGGTGGAACTCAAATATGATGAATATTAAAATCTCAAGTCAAACAGTCATACACCAAGCGCCATGTATTATTCGCATCTAAGATCTTCTTTTTGCTTAAAATCCGTCGGTATTTTTCGTTTCTCTTTACTTTGTATCTTCTTTGTACTTTTGAATCTCTTTTATCTATTGTAGTCATACGTTTACCGTCAACTTAAGTTCATTGCTTCAAGTGTTTTCTTATTTTGTCTTTAATCTGCTTTGTTTGATTTGTTCTTTGTACTTTGTTTGATTTTGTGATTTTTCCTTATATTGAAACAGGTTATATATATTTTCTATATAATTACCATTATTTATGTTTGCTACTAAATTGTAGACTAGCTTTTCAAGTCGCTAATTTGGAGTTCGTTTTTCTTCCTCTTATAGGATACAACTAAGTTATCTTGGAAATTAGAGAGAACAGAAAGATAATGAAGATTGTCTAATATCCGATCAGGTATGTCCTTATGCACGTTCTAGGACGAATGTTTGTTTTAAAAGGGGAGAATGTAACGACCTGATCGGTCATTTTGTGAAATTGTGCCCCGTTTCCCATTTTGATGTTTCACACAAGTGTGTTTATGGTTTTATGACTTGCGGGGTTGATTAGTTCCTCCGGAAAGCTTTCGGGCTGTTTTGGACCCTTTGATTCTTGGCTTAGAATGCTAAGTTAGAAATGTTGATGAAACATTGAGTTTCGCAAAAATGACTCTGGAAGGGTGTTTTGATGGCTTCGATAGCTTCGTATCGTGATTTTGGACTTGGGTGTATGCCCGAAATTGATTTCGTAAGTCCGTAGGTTGATTTGCGTTGTTTTGCTAAAATTTGGCAAATTGAAGTTGAAAATTTTGACCGTAGGTTAACTTTTAGATATTGAGTTCGGAATTTGATTTTGGGACATGGAATAGGTCTGTTACGCAATTTAGAACTTGTCTGCAAAAGTTGGTATCATTTGGAGTTGATTTGGTAGGATTCAGACTTTAGTTGTAATTTTAGAAGTTCTTAAAATTTACTTTGAAACTTATGCGTTTTAGTGTTCGATTCGTAGTTTTAGATGTTATTTTTATATTTTGATCACGTGAGCGAGTTTGTATGTTATTTTTAGACCTGTGTGGATGATTGGTTTGGAGCCTTGAGGGCTCGGATGAGTTTCGAGACATGTTTCGGAAAGTTTTGAATTGAAACATGCAGGATCTGGTGTCTGGTGCCTCTGGTGTCGCAATTGCGAACACCAAGGTTGCATTTGCAACCTTAGTAGGGAAACCACATGTATTGCAATTGCGATGTCTGGGTCACATTTGCGAAGAAGTCTTGGGCTGGGCTAGGTTCGTATTTGCGATAGTTTTGTCTCTTTTGCAAGGGGAACATGATTCACAATTGCGAACCCATCTTTGCATTTGTGAGAATTCCCCAATTCTGTTAGTGGTGCAATTGCGAGACTTAGTTCGTAATTGCGAACCCATATCACAAATGCGATAACTGGTGTTGAACATAAGGGCTGGAAATCGGGCTATCTTCTCTCAATCTCTCATTTTTGAACCATAGACTCGGTAAGAGGCGATTTGGAGAGGGAATTTTGACCAACAAACTTTGGGTAAGTGATTCTAATCTATTTCTAATCATACTCCATCAATATATCTTAGATTTTAACATCAAAATCATGTGAATCAAAGTAAAAATTTGTGAAACTGTCAAATTTTTTGAAAAATAAGAATTTGAGTTTTGAGAGTCAATTAGGACTCGAATTTCGAAACTAATCATATATATGAACTCGTGGGGTCATGGGTTGTGAGAATCTACTATTGGACCTGGGTTTTGACCGAGCGGGCCGCGGGTTGACTTTTTTTTACTTTTGGAAAAAGTGTAAAGATCATAATCGATTTTCCTTGCATTATTTGATGATATTAATTCGATTTTGGTTAGATTTGAGCCATGTGAAGACGAATTTTAAGGGAAAAGCTATTTTCAAGAGTTGAATTGGCCTAGGTGAGGTAAGTATCTTACCTAACTTTGTGTGGGGGAACTACCCCTCGGGATTAGTATTGATTGATTCATTTGTGCTATGTGAAAGCCGTGTATGCAAGGTGACGAATGGGAATGTGGATTGTACGTGGTATTTGATTGGTCTAGGCTACTTATACTCCTTCCACACCTTAATTTAATTGTCATATCATGTTCTAAATTCTCATAGTCAATCTATTCTTACTTATGTTAATCTATCCTTACATGCCTTAAATGATTCGTTAACACTGGTCTACATCCTAATTGATAATTGCTCTCGTGCTTTACTTTAACTTGTTGCCTCTTTTATTGTTACATGCTATCTCTTCATTGTTGATTATCATTATTTGAAGTTATTGTTCATGTTATCTCTTTCATTACTGATTTTCATTATTTGAAGTCATTGTTATACGTTATCTATTTTATTGTGAGTTAGTCTTATCTAATATCGTGGGTATACATTATCCTTCTCATTGTTTAATTATTCAGTGTTGATGTTGTGGAAGACGTAAACACGTTGAGGCAAAATTTTTCTAGTTGAGTATTTTACATTCATTATTGTTGTTGATCTTCTCGTACATGTTATGGTGGATCCATGGGCTATTGTTGTGCAAATATTGATATTGTTAATTGTTGGAGAGTTATGATATATGGGCACTTGTGGTGCGAGTTGTTATTGTGATGTGATATTGACGCGCATGCGGCGGTATAAGGCTTGGGGCTAATGTGCATGCGGCGGTATAAGGTGGGATTTATGTGCGTGTTTCTTGTACGGGAACTACATGAAGCCACGCGGCGTCATAAGGGGGCTAAAGTGCGTGTAACTATTATGGAAAAATTATTTTCAAAACCTATTTCAAATATAAGGCTCACACGGTGGTATTAGGAAAGATTGTGATTCAAATTAAAAAATGTAAATATGAGGCGGTACCTCGGTTGTGATCCTTGATTTATACAAGGCGGTACCTCGGTTGTGGTTCTTATTGTACATGAGGCGGTACCTCATTGTTATTCTTATTATTTATGCCATGTTACAAAGAGTTTTGATGGCAACATTTCTTGTTGCTTCGTTCTTCCTTGTTCTAGCAGTTGTTGTCTATATATGATCATTGTGGTTCTCTTTAGTTGTTACCTTTATGTTTTTTCCATGCTTAAATTTAGGTATTAGCTCATTTTATTAACTTGTTTTCGCATCAGTTTAAATATTATTTATTTATATCCTAGTATGTGTCTTGACTGACTTCATGACTACTCTACCGAGGTTAGACTTGATACTTACTGGGTACCGTTGTGGTGTACTCATACTACGCTTCTGCACATCTTTTTGTGCAGATCCGGGTATGTTTGCATGTGTCGAACGCTAGAGTTGATTTGAGTTGCTACTTTTGGAGACTTCAAGGTATACCTGCTCTATGTCCACAGGACTTGGAGTCACCTTCCCTTATTTTTACTTTTTATTGTATTTTCATTCAGACAATGATGTAGTATACACTTTAATAGTACTCAATAGAGCTTATGACTCAGTTCTACCTGTCTTGGGGAGTGTTTTATTGAGATTTTATTTTCGGAAGTTTATTTGAGTTTATTAGACTTGTTTTAGTATCTTGTTGATTATATCTTTCAAGTTATTATTAACGGTTAGGCTTACCTAGTGGTAGAGACTAGATACTATCAGGATATCCTACGGAGGGAAATTGGGGTCGTGATAGTTCCAAAGCCATCAAATCATTGTACAAACTAACCATATTTATACACACGGGTAATCCCACGTCACCTCAACCCACATGGGTTCGTCAACACCACCTCGACTGGAGAATATTCCTTCAACCACAACCTATAAGCCTTAGAATAATATTTCACATCCAAACCTTTCCCAAAGACATGATTCTCACATATACACATTGTATCAACCTCAACTAGCTGAAACAAATCATTAATACATCCTCAAAGTATAACCACATGACGTAACTCATCCCTCATATGCCCACAGCAACATCTCCAACCACCATAGCTGCCCATTATCAAACCTGGTACTGTTGAATAAACTCAATCAAATACAACCTTTCTCAAAACTTCACCACACAACTAATTATGTAAGAAATGTGTGAAAACTCATACCACTCACTCAACCCATAAGTTGTGGAGTTCTCTCACCCGACTAAAACCAATGCCAAGCTCTAAGCTGATCAATGATATTATTATCCAGACATACCTCATCTTAGTCTGATCACACTAATTCTAGGTCCAATAATCTCATCTAATCCAGTACAAGTTATACAACCAGTAAGCCACACCAAACACCACTGTAATGATCCGACCGGTCGTTTTGAGCTTTAGCATTCCATTCGGTAGTTTGAGACTTTGAGTAGCTTCATATGATGTATTGTGACTTGAGTGTATGGTCGGGTTTGGTTTTCTAGTAGTTCTTGAGTCACCAGCTCATTCTTCAAGAGGCACGCGGTCAGAGCCTAATCTAGTGATGCTTTCAGCTACTGGACTTTCGCCATCTAGGGTGCAGCATTCGGGCTACTTGATTTGGAAGAATGGCTCTTGATTTAGAAGTTTTAAGTTGAAAGAGTTGACCAAGGTTTAACTTTTAGGTAAACCAACTCGGAATCGGGTTTTTATTAGTCTGATAGATTCGTATGATGATTTTGGACTTGTACGTATGTTCGAATTTGGTTTCGAAGGTTCCAAGAAGAATTCGACACTATTTGTCGAAAGTGGACAACTTGAAGAACTTAAGAGTTCATAAGTTTAACCAAGAGTTGACTTTGATGTTATTGGACTCCAATTGGTATTCCGAGACTTTGGATAGGTCTATATAGTTGAATTGAACTTGTGTAAAAAGTTTGGAAATAATCCGAAGTGTTTAAGTGTGATTGAAACACTTTTTTGAAAGAATAAAGATGCAACAACTTAAGAGAAATTTTATTCACTTTGAGCCTCGATTCTTTATTTTGATGTTCCCGTGGGTGTTTTGAGGCTTTGGATAAGTTTGAATAATGTATTTGTACTTGGTGGTATGATTGGATGGGGTCCCGAGGGGCTCGGGTGTATTTTCGATCATTGGTTGAGAAACTAGTTAAGTTAAGGATTTGGATTTTGACGATGGTCAACATCGAGTCAAGATGACCTCTTTTCGGTGTTTTGATTGCGCGAGAAGGTTCGCAACGTATTTTATGATTAAAATGCATATATAGTTTGTGTCCAGGAAGTTCTGAATGATGTTTGGGTACTAAAACGAATATTTTCTTATTGCTTGTTCTTTTGTCTCGTGTAAATAATTACGAAAATATCATTTATGTCCTTGAAATTTTTAGACTTTCTTTAAAACTTTAAAACATCATATCTCCCTCATTTTAAAGCCAAATTGGATGATTCAAAAAGCTATCTTGGGTGTAATCTCGCAAGAATCATGTTGGACTTGTCAAACATGAGTTTCGGGATCATCTAAGATATGATTCAGGCTGGGATACCAAACTGTATTTTTACTTGTTTCGGAATTTAATTACTTTTACTCACAAGGTTTTGGAGCTCAATTTTGGTAGATGTTGGAGGAGCTTTTCACTACTTGGACCGGGGTACGTATATTTTACTCAGATTTGTTTAAATTTCATGATTTCAACCTTGAATTTAGTGATCGATTGATGAATTGAAATTAAGAAATTGGGGGTTTTAGTAAAAACTTTTCAAAAATAAAAATTGATGATTTGAAGTCAAATTTGAGGTCAGAATTGGATGATTTTGGTATGGTTGTACTTGTATTAGAATGAATGTTCGAAATTTATAAGTTTTATTGGGTTCCGAGGTGCGAGCCAGGGGTTAAGTTTTTGAGTTGACTTTTTTATTTTCATTAAAGATCTTAACTTTAATTATCAAAATTGGTTCCTCTTGCATTTTTTGATAATATTAAGTCATTTTCAGCTAGATTTGAGCCGAGCGGATGTGAATTTTAATGAAAAATCTATTTTATAGTGATGAATTGGCCTAATTGAGGTAATTATCTGTGATGACCCAAAATATTATTTTTAAATTTAATAAGTAATTCTGTGTTCTAAGACCTCAAAAAGCACCATTTATCATTCCTCGACTTACGTGCGCAGTGCGTACAATTTTCCAAAAAGTTTTTTATATGAAAAATGGATTAAAATGTGAAATGGAGATTTAAAAACTCAACTGAGTTGACTTTAGTCAATATTTTGAGCAAATAGATCGGGATCAGTGTTTTGACAATTTCGTAGGTCCGTATCGTGATTTGGGACTTGGGCGTATGCCCGGAATTGAATTCCGAGGTCCCTAGCTCGAGATATGGAATTTTTATGAAACATTAAAGGCTTGAAAGCTTAATAATTTTTAAGAAATTACTGATGTTGGATTTATTGACCTCGGGTCCGTATTTTAGTTCTGGAGCCCGGTGTAGGTCCACTATAATATTTATGGTTTGTCTGCCGAATTTGGTGAGAATCGGAGTTGATTTGACATGATTCGGATGTCCGGTTGTAAAAATATAAGTTTTAAAGTTTTCTTGAAAATTTCCTTTGATTTGGTGTCCGATTCGTAGTTTTTGGTGTTATTTTAGCGATTTGATCGCGCGAGCAAGTTCGTATGATGTTTTAGGACTTGGATGCATGTTTGGTTTGGAGCCCCGAGGGCTAGGGTTGGTTTCGGGTGGTTAACGGATCATTTTCGGACTTAGAAAATCTGGTTTTCTACAGACTTCAGGCTTCTGGTGTGTTCTTCGTCGCGTTCGCGAACGCAAAGAGCAAATTGGGGATGGCACATTTTGTACTTCGCGTTCGCGACCGAAGCCTCGCATTCGCGAAGGGAAAGAGGCTGGCCAGGATTATTGCCTTCGCGTTCGCGAAGGGCATCTCGCGTTCGCGAAGGGCATCTCGCGTTCGCGAAGGCCAAGCTAGGCAAGCTTCGCATTCGCGAAGTGTAAAATGGGACAGCACAAATTTGTGCTCCGCGAACACGAGGCACTGATCGCGTTCGTCAAGGGTAAAAGTCCCAGAAATAGAACTTAAGTTCTGGAAAATGCGATTCGTCCCATTTTCAACCCTTTTCCATTTTTGAGCTCGGTTAAGGCGATTTTCACAGAAAAATATTGGGATAAGTATTCCTTATCTTATATTGATTATATTTCATGATTTCATACTCATTTATATCATGAATTCGTGAATTTATGGAAGAAAAATTAGATTTTTATAAAATCTTTCAAAAATAAAAATTTAAGATTTAAAGGTCCATTTGACGTTGGAATTGGATAATTTTTGTATGGTTGGGCTCGTCTCGGAATGGGTGTTCGAATTTTGTAAGTTTTTTCGGGATTTGAGACGTGGATCCCACTGCCGAATATTTTAATGAATTTCGGATTTTTATCCGAAAAATTTATAAATTCATATGGAATTAATTCCTATGATTCGTATTGAGTATATCGAATTGTTTGTGAATAGATTAGAAACTTTTGGAGACAAGTTTAAAAGGAAAAGTTGTGGTCGAGTAATTGCTTGGAATTTACAAAGCGAGGTAAGTGTCGTGGTTAACCTTGACTTGAGAGAATAGAACCCTTAAATTATTTGTTATGTGAAATGCATGTGAACGACGTATAGGCGAGGTGACGAGTGTCTATACGCCATCAAATTAATTGTTTGCCTGCTTACTTGAAAAATCATAAATTATTTTAAATCATGAATTAATTATTATAAAAATTGGTTCTCTCCTATTCTTTGTCAAATATTAATTCTTGAATTCCTGAATTAATTGTTACATGCTATTTGAATTAGGTGCATTAATTGTTATTTGACATTTAGCATATTAAATATTAAACTGCATATTTTCTTTCTGATTTCCATAATAATTTGCTATTTGCCTTTGTTTGTATCATAATTAAATCATAATTATTGTATGCTTGTTGTCTTATAATTTTATATTAATTATTGTATTTATTGGGGAAATATCTTCTATAAAAATTAATTATAATGAATATATTGGAGGATCGGGTTGCACGCCGCAACAAACTTATAAAAAGTCCATATTGGAGGATCGGGTTGCACGCCGCAATGGACTTATTTAAAAATCAACATACATACATATATATATATATATATATATATATTCGGGGATCGGGTTGCACGCCGCAACAGACTTGATTAAAATAAATATATTAGAGGTGCGGGTTGCACACCGCAACAGAACTGAATGTGAATATATTGTGAGAGTGGGTTGCACGCTGCAACAGAATTGAATGTGAATATATTTGTGAGATCGGGTTGCACGCTGCAACAGAATTGATGGAAATGATAATTGGTTATGACTACTGAGTTGGCTTCAATTATTATAAATGAGTTACCTGATTTATTTCTATTATTGTTGTTGTTATTAATATTGTGTACAGGTAATGTAAGTGACCCGCCTTAGCCTCGTCACTACTTTGTCGAGGTTAGGCTCAGCACTTACCAGTACATGGGGTCGTTTGTACTGATACCACACTCTGCACTTCTTGTGCAGATTTCGGAGTTGGTCCCAGCTGCGTGCCATAGACTTGCTCGGATTTCAGCTACTCGGAGGAGACTTGAGGTATAACTACATGGCGTCTGCAGTTCTGAAGTCCCCATCTATTGTACTTTAGTTGTGTGTTTATTTTCAGACAGCTTTATTTTATTCAGACCTTTATTTGTATTATTCTAGAAGCTCGTATACTTATGACACCAATTCTGGGATGGTATTTAGACCTCGTTGTTTTTATGGATTATTCACTACATTTCAGACTTTACTTCTGCATTTGTTCTTTGGTTATTAATAAATTTAAACATTATTTAAAAAATAGATAATATTATTCTAACGTTGGCTTGCCTAGCAAGTACAATGTTAGGCGTCATCACGGTCCGAAGGTGGAAATTTAGGGTCGTGACATTATCTTACCTAACTTTGTGAGGGGAGTGAACTTACCCATATGATTTGGTCTAATTGCACTATTTGAATTATGTGAAAGACGTGTATATGAGGTGACGAGCATTTATACGGGCTTATATGTGGTATTTGACTGGTTTTGACTCTTAGGCTATATGCTTTTAATTGAAGTTGTTGTTATATGGAATATCTTTCATTGTTGAGTTATTTTCCGTTTCATTGTGTTGTTGAAATTCTTATAGACATTGTTGTTGAGTCGTGCGATATATATTATTGTGATATTGGTATTGTTATTTTAAAAATATTGTGGAATATGGGCACGTGTGGTGCGAGTTGATTATTGTCTTGTGATGAGATGCGCATGCGGCGTCATAAGGGTGGTGTTATTGATGGGCATGCGGCGAGATAATGGGGATTTATGTACGTGTTGCTAGTAAAGGGAATTACTTCATTTTAAAGCACATGCGGCGATATAAGGGGGCTTAAGCGTGTGAAGCTATTTCGGAAAAACATACTTTAAAAATAAATATAAGGCTCACGCGGCGTCATAAAGATGAATGTAATTATAAAATGTGGTACATCGAAGTGACTCTTGTTGTTATATTTGTGTTGAACCGGTTTGTGACTTCTGGTATGTGTCATGCATTTTATGTGATTTTTTGTGTTGTTTTAATGTGCTAATATGTGCCTCCGTTATTATGTGATGAATTGGTTGTTAAGATGGAGTTACTTTCGGGAGTTATTATCTCATATGTTGTTGAGTTTTTGGTAACATAACAGATTAAAATAAAGAAATTATTATGTTTTACTTTATTTAAATTCTTAAATTAAACTCATTACCTCATTTGATACTTTACTTTATTTAAATTATTATCACGTTTTACTTTATTTAATTATTAAATTAAACTCATTATCTCATTTGGTGTTTTACTTTATTTGAATTGATATCATGCTTTACTAATTCAAATAAACTTTTTGAATATTTTATTTGTAATTAACACGAATACGATATATGTGGTGGAAAACGCTCTTTGCCGTGCGAAGGTGATTGATAATGTGGGTACGGGGTGCCATGTGAATAAGAGTTGTGATTTTTAGAATTGTGATTTGTGGTTATGAGGTTTGGTATCTCGAAATGGTTCTTTTTGTAAATTCGATGTTGGAAGGACTTGATTATTTGAACTATTATTGCTTTTCCTTAATCGATTTTACTTGTATTTGATTATGTTTTGATTATTTTGTTGTTCTATCTTATGTTTTCTCTTTGATGCCATTTATTTATTGCCTTTATTTTTAGTTGTTAGCTTTATACTTAGATTCTGCACAGGGTTCTATGTCTAGTAGGTGTCTTGACTTGAACCTCGTCACTACTCCACCGAGGTTAGTCTTGATACTTACTATGTACCATTGTAGTGTACTCATACTACGCTTCTGCACATTTTTGTGCAGATCCAGATATTTTAGATCATGTTGGTTTGGCAGTGGTGCATGTGCAGTTGGAGATTTCAAGGTATACCTATTGTTCCGTTCATAGGTCTCGGAGTTACCCTCTTGCTTCATTTATGCTATTGCTTAAATTGTGATCCAAAATAGTATTGTATTTTGGAATATATTGTGTACTCTCCATATAGCTTATGACTCTGCATTATCGAATTTTGGAATTGTGAAAGTTGTATTATGATTTTGGCTATGTTTTGGGTCATTCTTCTCAGTTTTATTTAATATTAAGTTGTTATTTCATGTCTTATGTTGTTGTATGCTAGGCTTACCTAGTCTTAGAGACTAGGTTTAATCACGATCCTAACAGTGAGATTTTAGGTTTGTGACAACCACCTAGGCATATACATCGCAATTCGCACCCAACAAGTAACAACTCGAATGTAACTGAAGATTGAAAGAGAAACACATGAGAGAACTATCCAACCAGCCTAATAAGCACAACTCTCCTATCAGTACCAGACTATGAGTCTATCCCACAAGGGAGAAGCAAAGCACACGAAATAACCACAAAGAATCTAGTCCTAATATAGCTCCACTGCGGCACGTAGCCCGGTCCAAACATACTGATCAACAAGAAAATATGAGGATCCCATCCTCAACTCATAATCATAAGTAGGATAAACAACCCATCAACCAAAAACCTTTCACTAACTCAATCTCGTAAAACAAAATCACAACATGTAACGGACTCCCATGCCTGTAGAGCACCACAATCACAAGTCGGGACCAAACCATCCCAAAAATCATGTCAAAACCCACTATAATGAGTAGTACACAGTCAACCCTGGTCTCATAATCGCTGATAGTTACCAAACACGACCAATAGACACGTTCTACCATAATAGAATCCCTAACATGCGTAGACACATAAACATGGATATACAAAGAATTACGAGACATGTCTAAATATGAATAAAATAGGATGACACATATGAATAAGTGGAACCAGATCAAGTAAAACTGATGCATCTCTTTAACAAACCAGAACATTACATGTAATGACATTATATGCTGGCTACTAGGGAAGGCATAACAACGGGCTTGGCCTCCCCCTCTAGGACGCCCTTTATCCGCATGTCCTCCACCCCTTGCTGACTGTACAGGTGGGATAGCATCTGAAGCAGAAACCATAGCCTGATTACCCGATGAGGCACACCTCCCGGAATCTAGGACAATCTCACACCATGTGCCTAACATCCCCACTCCCAAAGCAACATCTCTGCTCACGCGGCTGTGGGAGCTGTCCGGAATGAGTGCTTTGGGACCCATGGATAATGAAGCACCACATGAAGCCTGAAGCGCAGACTGAACTAGCTGACCAACAAAACCTCTACCATGATGCGCCCTCCCCCAAAATAGGGATCAGTAGATTCTCGAGGTCCACAAGGCTTCTTAGCCTCCCTATTCTCCCTCTTTAGACTGCGGATATGCTCCAACCTTATAGCGATCTCCATAACCTGCTCAAATGGAGTATCAGTCTCCAACTCCTTTGCCGTCCCAAATTCGAGACCATAACTGAGTCCCTCAATAAATATTCAGACTCTCTCTCTAATAGTGGAAACCAAAGCAGATGCATGATGAGATAATCAGCAAACCTCATAGCATACTCGGAAACAATCATAGTCCTCTGGCGTAACTACTCGAACTCGGTGCGCAACGCATCCCTGAGAGCTTGTGGAACGAACTCCCTCAAAATCAGATCAGTGAATACCAAGTAAGTGGCACTGTGCAAGATGGTCTACTCTCCTCATAAGCCTGCCACCATCTATATGCCGACCCCGTCAGCTGAAAAGTAGTAAGGGCGACCCCGCTAGTCCATACGAATAGGAAGCCTAACACAAGCTGAGTTATTAATAGATTTAAACTATTTAACTATCAAATATATCTTGTAAATGCCAGAACATCACTGAAATGAGTATTTAATCATACAATCCCAAAACCGATAGTACAGAGTCATAAGCCCTACTGAGTACACTAAAATCTCTAAATACAATACAGTTCCGAAATGAATAAAAATAATAGAAATGACAGACAATATAAGGTGACTCAGAAGGCTACGAACACACTGGTAGGTATACCTTGAAATCTCCGCGATAAACCACAAACAGCTAACTAATCCCCGACACGCTCCGAGGTACCTGGA
The DNA here is from genome assembly GCF_000715075.1 of Nicotiana tabacum. Classification (NCBI taxonomy): domain Eukaryota; kingdom Viridiplantae; phylum Streptophyta; class Magnoliopsida; order Solanales; family Solanaceae; genus Nicotiana; species Nicotiana tabacum. The sequence continues at coordinate 28,044,851 of NC_134081.1, read as the reverse complement.
TCTGCACAAAAATGTATAAAACCGTAGCGTGAGTATACCACAATGGTACCTAGTAAGTATCAAGGCTAAACTAAGTGGAGTAGTAACGTGGTCAGGTCAAGACACCTACTATACATAATATCCCATGCAAAAATGTTAATATAAAGCTAACAAAGGAACAAATATCAATGTAAAGCCAAACATGGAAAGAATAACAATAAAGCTAGCAAGGAAAAGTAGAAAAAACAAGTAGAAACAAGAAGTAAACATGTAATAATGCAGCAAGTAATCAGAACATAGTTAAAGTACTAGTGAAACCAATTAAGGAAAACATTTGACAACCAAATAATTAACCGTTCTATCACAAGGTCTACACAAGAATCACCCTGAGGTACTACTCCTTCTAATCCTAAATCACGAATCATAATCACATGGCATCTCGTGCCTACATTACCAATCATAACCGCACAGATAACTCACGTGTTGTACGGATAACTCACGTGCCAATACCATAAATACCTCAGTTCTGTACGGACAACTAACGTGCCGCTAGTAATAATATCTTATATCTGCACGGACAGGTCACGTGCAAATAGTAATGATATCTCATATCCACACCAATAACTCACGTGCCACGAGAATCCATACACAGAAGGAAGGTATACAAGAACACGTGTACATGATCAATAACCATCAATATTCATACTCTTGGACTAATATAGGTGACATGCTACGATGTATGCTTGTGCAAGTTTACTATCACAGCTCAAGTCAAAAAGTAAAATTAGAGACACCGAGTATCACATTGGGAACAACACATCAAAACATGTGATACGCATGACACACACAAGAAAGTCACACCACTACACAAATATCGTCAATAACAATGCCCCTAGGCGATCACAAATCATCCCCGACATAGCCCGCCTTATCTCTCCGCGTACGCAATAATAAAGTATATGCCCGCCTTATCTCGCCACACGCGCATCAATAATTATCCCACTTTGTCTCTCCACATGCACAAACCCAACATATATAGCCCGCCTTGTCTCACCGCATGTGCAAATATCAATAATAATAATAATAATAATAATAATAATAATAATAATAATAATAATAATAATAATAATAATAATAATAATAATAATAATAATAATAATAATAATAATAATAATAAATAGAAGAAAACAAATAATAGTAGCACGGACAACTCACGTACAAACACCCCAACAGTGCTCTCAATAATTCCACATGTGCCAAAATCACAACAACACAACATAACGACTCGCAATACACGGGCCCATATGCCACACAATTTCCATAACATCAATTACAATACCACGACAATACATAATCCACGGCTCAACAACACTGAGTACAACAACAACAACAATAGTAACATGGGAGTACGACAAATAAATCAACACAAGAATTTCAATTACAAAATGAAATAGAAAAATAAGCTTAACAATGAAGAGGGATAATAACTCAACAATGAGAGGGATAATAACTCAACAATGAGAGGGATAATATGTAAAGAAAAATTCAAATAGGGATAAATCAACAATAAAAGGGGTGACATGTAATGAGAACTTCAAATAAGAATAACTCACCAATAAAAGAGATAACAACTTCAATTAACGTATTTAAGAGTCAACTTGACAACTTATAACATAGCATGGAAGAGTAAACTTCACAATGGAAGATGTAACATGATATGACAACATCGGTCGAATGCATGAAAGATGCCTAAGAGTCTAAACCGATCAACTTTCATATATGAGGTCATGTCCACACTCGTCACCTCGTGTACACGTCTTCCACATTATTCATACAGTGCAATTAAAACCAATCCTGTGGGAAGTTTTTTCCACAAAAAGTTAGGCAAGATACTTACCTCAACTATGCCAAATCAACACTTAAAATAGTTTTTTCTTTAAAATTCACCTTCGTTCGGCTCAAATCTAACCAGAATCGACTTAATAACATCAAATAATACAAAAGAAATAAATTCCGATAATTAAAATTAAGATCTTTATACAATTTCTAAAAAGGCAATAAAAAGTCAACCCCAGGCCCGCCCGGTCAAAACCCGAGTCAAAGGGTAGATTCGCGTCCATTTCGGCTCTCAAATCTCAAATATTTATTTTTTAAAACATAGAAACAAAATCCCCAAAATTTCCCTTCAAATCTTCTAATTTAGATGATAAACCTCATAAATAATCATGTAATATAATTGAAAATTGATCAAAATCACTTATCCAATGGTTGTATGTGAAATCACTTATCCAATGATAGTATGTAAAAATCCTTCCTCAAAATCCCTTCCTATCGAGTCTTGGGTTCCAAAATATGAAAAATGATGCCAAATATCGTTTGTCCATCCCTTTTGTTCGGTGCAGATGTCGCAATTACAACAATGGCTTCGCAATTGCGAACACTCGCAAATGCGGACAATCCATCACAAATGTGGCACCTGATGAATTAGGGAATGTTGCAAATGCAACCCTGACTTCGCATTTGTGAAGTCAGGCCCTACGCAAAAGCGATCCTGAGATCGCAAATGCGATCTAGCTAGCCCACCCACCCCTCCCCAATCGTAAAAGCGAACAAAGTGTTCGCAAATGCAGACCTGCCAGTTCCCAGCAAATCTCGCAAATGCGATCCCTCACTTCGAAAATGCGAAGATAGCAAATGCGTGCCAAATCACACATTAGCGAGACCTGATGTACATGTCCAAAAACCAGCAAAACCGAAACTCTTTTAAACACTTTGAAACACGTCTGAAACTCACCCCGAGCCCTCGAGGCTCCACACCAAACATCAATACAAGTCTAAATATATCATACGAACTCACTCGCGCGATCAAAATACCAAAATAACATCTAGAACCATGAATCAGACATAAAAACCTATGAATTTCAAATGAAAACTCAAGTACCTATAGAATTGCAACCAAGTATCTGAATCCTATCAAACCAACTCCAAATTACACCAAATTTTGCATACAAGTTCCAAATAGCAAAACGAACCTATTCCAAGTCCCAAAATCAAAATTCGAACCCGATAGCATAAAGTCAGACCATGATCAAACCTAAGAAATTTTTAAACCTTCAAATTGTCAACTTTCGGCAAAGCAAGCCAAGTCAACCTAGTAACCTCCGAATTTTAACTCGGGCATACGCCCAAGTCCAATATCTCAATACAAACCTATCATAGCCATCAAAATATCATTGCGGGGTCATTTTCATGAAAGTCAAACCTCGGTCAATATTTCCAACTTAAGCTTCTAAAACGAAAAACATTCTTCCAAATCAATCTCGGAACACTCAAAAATCAAAACCGACCATACACGCAAGGTATAATATACAATATGAAGCCACTCAATACTCAAACAACTGAACGGAATGCTAAAGCTCAAAATGATCGGTCAGGTCGTTACATTCTCCCTCTCTTAAAAGATATTTGTCCTCGAACGTGCCAAGAGTCATCCCAAAGCCATCAAATCATTGTATAAAGTCATCATACACACACATGAGTGATCCCACATCACCCCAATCCACATAAACCCAACAACAACATCTCAACTGAAGATTATTCCTTCCACTCAAGCTGATAAGCCTTAGAACCAAATTTCAACATCCACCACGTATTCTCACATAAAAACACTGCATAATCCTCAAATAGCTGCAATAGCTCAAGTATACATCCACAAGATATAACCACACAACATAAGACAACACACATATGCTAATAGCAATAACTCTGATCCTAATAGCTGCCTATTACCAAACCCGGTACAGGTAAATATCCTCATATCAACTAGAACCATGTTCCAAACCTTCACAACACTGACAATGATGCAAGAAATATGTGAAACTCATAACTACTCACCCGACCAACAAGCCACACCAAACGCCACCTAGGCACATACATCGCAATCCAAACCTAACAAACACAACTCGAATATGACTAAATATGGAATGAGAAACACATGAGAGAACTATCAAACAAGTCCAACAGGTACAACTCCCCATCGTTACTATACTACGAATCCTTCCCATGAGGAAGAAGAAAAACACACGTAATAACCATAACGAATCTCATCCTAACATAACCCCACTACAACACCTAGCCTGGTAAAAAGACAACTATCCACAAAGAACATAAGGTTCCCATCCTCCACTCTGAATCACAAGTAAGATAAACATCCCGAGAACTAAAAAATTTCTACTAACTCAATCTCATAGAAAAAAAACACGACATGCAACAGACTTCCCACACCTATAGAGCACCCAATTCACACGTCGGGGCCAAACCATCCAGAAATCATATCAAAACCTATTGTATTAACTAACAAAAAGTTCACACAAGCCTCATGACCCTCAATAGAGACCAAACCAAAATGATGGGCACGGGCTATCATAATAGAATCCCCCAACTGGCGTGAACTCATAAATAGAGTACAAGAATAATGAAACACAACCATGTATGAAGCAAGGTAGGATGAATCTTACCAATAAATGGGACCGGATCGAAATAATACAATGCGCCTCTATAACCAACCAAAACCATACTTGTATTGACATCATCTAGTGCAGCAGCCTTAGTCCAACAAGGAAAAGTATAACAACGGGTCTGGCCTCCCCCTCTAGGACGACTTCTACCCGCTTGACCTCCACCCCTAGCTGGCGGTGTAGGTGTAGTGGCAACTGGAGCGGAACCCATAGCATGAATACTCTGTTGTGGTACACCCACCTGGAGTCTAGGAAAATCTCTTATCATGTGCCTCGTATCCCCACACGCAATGCAATCTCTCCGCCGACATGGCTATAGAAGCTGTTTGGAATGGGTACTCTGGGAACCATGGATATCTTAAGCACCATATGAACATGAAGTACAGAATGAACTGGATGACCCACAAAACCTCTACCATAACATGCCCTGCCTCCAAAATATGGATCAGTAAATCCTCTCGGTCCACGAGGCCTCTTAGCATCCCCATCCTCCCTCTCTTGTCCCCACATACCCGCCATCCTCTAAGCAATCTCTACAACCTGCTGAAACGGAGTATCCATCTCCACTCTCAGGCCATGCTGACTCTAATAACATAACTGAGCCCCTCGATAAATTTGTGGACCCACTCTCTGATTATATAAACCAAGGCAGGAGCATGTCGGGACAATTCACTAAATCTGATGGCATACTCTGACACTGTCATAGTACCCTGATGCAGCTACTCGTACTCTATGCACCACACATCCCGGAGGGTCTAGGAAACAAACTCCCTCAAAAACATCTCTGAGAACTGAGTCCAAGTGAGTGGCGTTGCATCAGCTGGCCTCCCCTTCTCATAAGCCTGCCACCACCTATATGCTGGCCCTGATAGCTGAAATATAGTAAAGACTACTTCGCTCACCTCCACAATGCCCATGGTGCGGAATACTGTGGCACTTATCCAGAAAACCATGTGTATCCTTAGTAACTGCACCACTGAAAGTAGGAGGGTCATACTTCTTGAACCTCTCAAGCCTTTTCTGCTCCTCTTTAGATGCCTCTGGCCTGACCTCAGGCTGAATTGTGATGACGGGTTGTACTGGCACAACACTTGGAGCATGACCAATATGAGTCCGCTTCTTTGGAGTACGGGCGGCACAAGTCTGAGCTCCCTTCCACCCTCCTTCCCTGGTTTGTGAAGTAGCTGGTGAAACTAGAATCAACCCCGCTTGAGCCAATGTACCAAACATGCTCAGGAACTGCACGAAAGTCTCATGAAATCCAGGGGTAGCAAAAGGCTCCTCCGGTGCCTATCCCACAATCGGAGCTACTGGTGGCTCCTCAAATGCTACTCTGCAGGTGCTCTACTTGAGGCACGTGTTCCTCTTCAGTCTCTGCCTCTACCCCAGCCCCTAGTAACTCTGGCTCTGCGGGCATAATCATCAGTAACTGCATCTCAAGTCCTCACCATCTATAAGAGAATAGAATGACAAGGGATCAAACTCTAAAATCGATAAATCCGCACGAAATGAATGAAATAGGTGATGTTTTCCTAATAGTTCTGTAGCCTCTCAAAGATAAGTACAGATGTCCTCGTACCGATCAACAAGACTTTACTAAACATTCTTATGACTCGTAGCACCTATGAACCTAGAACTCTGATACCAACTTATCACCATCACAAATTCTCACCTTAGGATGTCGTGATGGCACTTAGTCAATAAGACTAGGTAAGCCTAACACATGCTGAATTTTAACATAGTTAAACCATTTAATTATTAAATATATCTAGTAAATGACAGAACATCACTCAAATGAGTATTTAATCATACAATCCCAAAACCGGTAGTACAGAGTCATAAGATCTACTGAGTAATCTAAAATCTCAAAATGCAATATTGTTCCGGAGCGAATATAAATAGTAAAAATTCAAAACAACAGAAGGTGACTCCGAGGCCTGCGAACGTACTGGTAGGTCTACCTTGAAATCTCTGAAGCAAACCACAAGCATCTAACTAATGCATGGTACCCTCCGAGGTACCTCGATTTGTAAAACAATATGTAGAAGCATAGCATGAGTATACCACAACGGTACCCAGTAAGTATCAAGACTAACCTTTGGTGGAGTAGTGACGAGGTCAGGTCAAGACACCTACCATACATAATATCCTATGCAAAAATGTTAATATAAAGCTAACATAGAAACAAATATCAATGTAAAGCCAAACATGGAAAGAATAACAATACAACGCAAGCAATGAAAAGTAGAAACAACAAGTAGCAACAACAAGTAAACAGGTGATAATGTAGCAAGTAATCAGAACACAGTTAAAGTACCAGTGAAATCAATTAAGGAAAACAGATGACAACCAAGTAAACAATCATTCTATCGCAAGGTCTACACAAGAATCACCTTGAGGTACTATGCCTCGTAATCACAAATCACGAGTCCCAAATCATGAATCATAATTACATGGCATCTTGTGACCGCATTACCAATAACAACCGCACGGATTACTCGCATGATGCACGGACAACTCACGTGCCAATACCATTAATACCTCAGAGCTGCACGGACAACTCACGTGCCACTAGTAACAATATCTCATATCTGTACGGATAGCTCATGTGCCAATAGTAATGATATCTCATATCCGCATGGACAACTCACATGCCACCAGTCCAATCCATTCACAGAAGGCATGTATACAAGAACACGTGTACATGATCAATAACCATTAAGATTCATACTCCTGGACTGATATAGGTGACATGTTATGATGTATGCTTGTCCAAGTGTATTATCACAGCTCAAGTCAACAAGTAAAATCAGAGACACGGAGTAACATTGGGAACAACACATCAAAGCACGTAATATGCATGACACACACAAGAAGGTCACACCACTACACAAATATTGTCAATAACAATGCCCCCAGGCCATCACAAATTATCCCCGACATAGCCCGCCTTGTCTCGCCGCATACACAAAAATAAAGTATATACCCATCTAGTCTCACCACACGCGCATCAATAATTATCCCACCTTGTCTTGCCACGTGCGCAAACCTAACATATATAGCCCGTCTTGTCTCGCCGCATGGGCAAATATCAATTATAATAATAGCACGGACAACTCATGTGCAAAGACCCCGACAATCCTTTTAGTAATTCCACATGTGCCAAAAACACAACATAACAACTCGCACCACATATGCCCATATGCCACAACATTTTCATAACAGCAATTCCAATACCACAACAATACATAACCCACGACTCAACAATACTGAGTACAACAACAATAGTAATACGGGAGTAGGACAATTAAATCAACACAAGGATTTCAACAATACAATGAAACAGAAGAATAAGCTTAACAATAAAGACATAACATGTAATAATAACTCTAAATAAGAATAACTCAACAATGAGAGAGATAATAAGTAATGGCAACTTCAAATAGGGATAAATCAACAATATAAGTGGTGACATGTAATGAAAATTTCAAATAAGAATAACTCAATAGTAAAAGAGGTAACGTGACAATAAAAGAGATCACTACTTCAATTATAGTATATAAGAGTGAACTTGACAGCTTCTAAGATAGGATGGAAGAGTAAACATAACAATAGCAGATGTAACATGATATGACAACTTCGGTCGAATGCATGAAAGAAGCCTAAGAGTCTAAACCATTCAACTTTCACATATGAGGCCGTGTGCACACTCGTCACCTCTTGTACACGTCTTTCACATAATTCAAATAGTGCAATTAAATCCAATCCTACGGGGAAGTTTTCCCAAAAAACGTTAGGCAAGATATTTACCTCAACTAGGACAAAGCAACACTCAAAAATAGATTTTTCTTTAAAATTCACCTCCGCTCGGCTCATATCTAACTAAAATCGACTTAATAACATCAAATAATGCAAGAGAACTAATTTCGATAAATAAAGTTAAGATCTTTGCACAATACCCAAAAAGTAACAAAAGTCAACCCAATGCTTGCCTGGTCAAAACCCGAGCCTAGTGGTAGATCTTGATTACCTATAACTCCACGAGTCCATATATGTGTTTTGTTTGCAAATCTTAGTCCATTTGGACTCTCAAATCTCAAATTTTTATTTTTCAAAATATAAAAAAAATATCCCCAAACGTTTCACTTATCCAATGGTTTTATCTTTTAAATCCCTCCTCAAAATCGCCTCCTACCGAATCTAAGGTTTCAAAAGATGAAACAATGAAGCCAAATACCATCTATCCAGTCCTTTTGTTCAGGTGCAGATGTTGAAATTGCGACACTATATTCGCAATTGCGAACCCTCACAAATGTGGACAATCCATCTCAAATGCGGTGCCTGATGAACCCAGGTAATGTCGCAAATGCGACCTTGACTTCACATTTGCAAAGTCAGGCCCTTCGCAAAAGCGATCCTGAGATCGCAAATGCGATCTAGTTAGCCCAAGTAGCCCCCATCGCAAAAGCGAACATAGTGTTCACAAATGCAAACATACCAGTTCCTAGAAAATCTCACAAATGTGATCCCCCACCTCGCAAATGTGAAGATCACAAAAGCATACCAAATCTCGCATTTGCGAGACCTGGAGCACTTGTCCAAAAACCAGCAAAACTGAAACTCTTTCAAACACTCTGAAACGCATCCAAAACTCATCCGAACCCTCAGGGTTACACACCAAACATCAACACAAATCTAAATACATCATACAAACTCTCTCGCGTGATCAAAACACCAAAATAACATATATAACCACGAACCAGACATCAGATATTTATAAAAAACACTCAAGAACCTCTAGAATTGCAACCAAGTATTTGAATCATATCAAAACCAACTCCAAATTATACTAAATTTTCGGATAAGTTCCAAATAGCAAAGGGAACCTATTCCAAGTCCCAAAATAAAAATCTAAACCTGAAAGCGATAAAGTCAAAGCATAATCAAATCTAATAAATTTCTAAACCTTCAAATTGTCAACTTTTGAAAAAGCAAGCTAAGTCATCCTAGGGATATCCAAATTAAATTCCGAGAATACTACCAAGTAAAAAATATAAATACAAACCTATCGGAGCCATCAAAATACCATTCCGGGATTGTTTTCACAAATTCAAACCTCGGTAAATATTTTCAACTTAAGCTTCTAAAATGAACATTTTTCCAAATCAATCCCGGAATACTCAAAAATCAAAACTGACCATACATGCAAGTCATAATACACAATATGAAGCCACTTAAGACCTCGAACTACTGAACGGAATAATAAAGCTCAAAATGACCGATCAGGTCGTTACACCACTCAACTCTACTATGCCCATAGTGCGCAGAATACGGTAACACTGGTCTAGACAACCATGCGCATCTTCAGAAGCTACACCACTAAAAGTAGGAGGATAATACTTCTTGAACCTCTCTAACCTTTTTTGGTCCTCCTCCGATGTCGCTGGCCTGACCTTAGGCTGGATCATAATCACAGGTTGTATCGGCATAATACCTGGAGTCTAATCAAAATGAGCTCGCTGCTCTAGAGTACGGGCGACGGGAGTCTGAGCTCCTCCCCAGACTGTGAAGTAGCTGGTGCAACTGAAATAAATCCCGCCTGAGCCAAGGTACAATCATGCTCAGGAAATGTGCCAAAGTCTCCTGAAGTTTAGGGGTAGCAACAGTCGCCTCGGGTGCTGTCTCCTGAAGTTTAGGGGTAGCAACAGTCGCCTCGGGTGCCTGCTCCCCAACTGGAGCTACTGGTGGCTCCCTAACTGGTGCTCTAGCTGTAGCACATGCTCCTCCTAGGGCTCTGCCTCGGCCCCTAGAAACACCGGCCCTGGGGGCAACGTCATTAATAACTGCAGCCCGTGTCCTCACCATCTGTGAGAGAATAGAAGGACAAAGGCTCAAACTCTAAAATCAACATCCTCACGATAGAAATCAAAGAGGTGAAATTTCCTATTAGTTTCGTAGCCTCTTGAAGATAAGTACAGACATCTCTGTACCGATTCACAAGACTCTACTAAACTTGCTCGTGACTCGTAGAACCTAAAAACCTAGAGCTCTAATATCAACTTGTCACGACCCAAAATCCCACCTTAAGGATCGTGATGGCAGCTAGTCTCTAAAACTAGGTAAGCCGATCATTTATAATAGTCAAACCAATAAAATATGATATTACAAAGCAAAGTTTAATATAAATGCAAAAATAAAGGTGATACAAGCCAATCATAATAAATCCCCAAGACTAAGTAGTATAGAGTCACAAACTCTAACTAAATACGTACAAATAACTCAAACATAATACTGTTCGGACAGAGAATTGACAATACAAATGTAAGGAATGGACTTTAAGGGACTGCGACGATCAAATCAGCTCTACTTTGAATCTTCACGATCAAAGAAAACTCTCACTGCCTAGATCTGCTATCTCCAACACCTGGATATGCACAAAACATATGCAGAAGTGTAGTATGAGTACGCCATTATCGGTACCCAGTAAGTATCAAGAATTACCTTGATAGAGTAGTGATGCGATTAAAGTCAAGACACTCACTAATCAAATAACCTGTGCAAAATATCAAAAACAGGCAAAAAGGAATAATAACAGAAAGAAATAACTGTAATCTCATCAAATTAAGCGATAACCATTTAGAACAAATAAAGATCCCGTTTCAACAATAAGTCATCAAATAGAATCACACACACACGGAACTTTATGACCACATTATCAATCATCCTCGCATGGGAAAGACCTTGTGCCACAATATAAGTCTCACTCGCATGGCAAAGACCTCGTGCCATAATATAAGTCTCACTTGCACAGCAAAAACCTCGTGCCACAATATATATCACAACCGCACGGCAAAGACCTCGTACCACCACATATATCGTACCCGTGTTTGTTGCCAATAACATGTTCAAGAGAAATTTATCAAGAATCAAATAAAATAATGCATGATAGTAACTTCCTTTTATGTCAATCTGTTATGTTATCGATAACTCAATAGAATATGAGAAAATAATTCCACGTAAAATCTATCTTGGAATCCAAATCATCAAGTAATAACAGAGACAAAGTGTAACGATCCGACCGGTTGTTTTACGCTCTAGCATATCGTTCGGCGGTTTGAGGCATTGGGTAGTTTCACTTTAGGTATTATGACTTGTGCGCGTGGTCGGAATTGAATTTCGGGAAGTTCAGAGTTGATTTGGAAAAAAAACTCTCATCTCGGAAGCTTTAAGTTGGAAGAATTGACTAAGGTTTGATTTTTGAGTAAACGACCTCGAGATTGGAACTAGAAGGTTCCAACAGGTTTGTATGATGATTTTTGGACTTGGGCGTATGTCCGGATCAAGTTTTGGAAGACCCGGAAGCAATACGGCGCCTATTATGGAAGTTGGCATTTTTAGAAGAATTTCCTAAATTTGGATTGAAGTGCATTTCAATTTTATTGATGTCCGTTTGGGATTGCGAGTTTGGAAATAGCTCCGTATGGAGATTCTGGTATTGGGAGAGCATCCGAATGTGGATTTGGAGGTCCGTAGGTCATTTTGGGGTCATTTGGCGAAAGTTAGAAATTTGAAGGTTTTTGAGAAGTTTGACCGGGAGTGTACTTTTTGATATCGGGGTAGGATTCCGATTCCGGAAGTTAGAATAGGTCCGTAATGTCGAATGTGACTTGTGTGCAAAATTTGAGGTCAATCAGACGTGATTTAATAGGTTTCGGCATCGATTGTAGAAGTTTGAAGTTCTAAAGTTTATTAAGCTTGAATTGGAGTGTGATGCATGATTTTAGCATTGTTTGATGTGATTTAAAGGCTCTACTAAGTTCATAATATGCTTTGGGACATGTTGGTATATTTGGTTAAGGTTCCGGGATCCTCGGGTGGGTCCCGGATGGTTAACGAAGCATGTTTTTGGACTTAAGGACTGGCTGAAGTGCACCAGTTCTGGTGTAATCGCACCTACGCACGTTTGACCGCAGGTGCATGACTGCAGAGGCGAGGAAATGGCCGCAACTGCAGTTTGGGAGAAGCAGGGTAGCAATCGCAGGTGCGAAGGGTTGTCTGCACCTACGAGGTCACAGATGCGGTAAAGTGTCGCAGGTGCGAGAATGCGAGAGGGGCAGCTGGGTCGCAGAAGCAGAAGGGCATCCGCATATGTGAAGGCGCAGAAGCGCGTGGAGGACCGCAGAAACGGATTTCGCCTAGCTTGGAGGGAACCGCACCTGCGATGGATTTTTCGCAGGTGCGGCTGGTGTACCGCAGATGTGGACGGTCGACTGGGCAGATTGTTTTGAAGACGGGACTTGGCCCATTTTCTTCCATTTTTCACTTGACTGGGGCGATTTTGGAGAACTTCAAAGGGAGGGTTTCATCAAGCAACAAAAAGTAAGTGATTTCCACTTATTATAGGTTAAATACATTGTTTGTATAAAGATTTAAGCATTAAAATTTGTAGAAATTTGGGATTTTGAAGAAAAAAAACCTAGAAATTGATATTTTTGGATTTTGACCACGAAATTGGACATGAAATTTGGAATAAATTATATATTTGAGTTCGTGGTGTTATGGGTAAATTTTATCTTCGAAAATATTTGGAATCCGGGCACGTGGGCCCGAGGGTTGCTTTATCGATTTTTCGAACGGAGTTGGAAATTTTTATAAATTGATTAATTATGAGTATTAGAGAATATTTTGATTGGGTTGCATCATATTTGACTAGTTTTGGATCGGTGGTCACCGGTTTGAGGTGTTAGGGCGGTGTTGGAGTCGGTTTTGGAACGTTGGAGTGAGGTAAGTCTCTTGTCTAACTCTGTGAGGGGAAAATTACCCCTACGTGTTGTATATTGATGTGTGCTACTTGTTGTGGGGGCTACATATGCGCGAGGTGACAAAAGCCTGTACGTAGCTACATTCATATTATTGTCCGGGTAGGCTTAGGTTTACATCATGTTATAGCTGTATTATTTGAGCAGTCTCTCGCCTATTAAATTGCTCTGTTTTACATTACTACTTGAGAAAAGACTTGTTATTGTAGAGACTTCACGATTAGTCACCGAATAATTCTACTCCTCTTACGGCATGTTTCCGTAATATATATATACTTCATTGAAAGGTTTTTTGTTAAAGAAATTATAGCTCACATGTTTATTGGGGAGTGGGGTTAAGGACCCGTCAAAGCTTCTTATTCTAATGGGATCGGTCCAGTCGCCTTGGCAGGATTATGTATTTCACTCTTATGGGATCGGGTCGTTCGCCTCCGCAGCATTATGTATTTCACTCTTATGGGATCGGGTCGTTCTCCTCCGCAACATTATGTATTTCACTCTTATGGGATCAGGTTGTTCGCCTCGGCAGGATTTTTGTACCAGACTCTTATAGGAGCGGGCCGTTTGCCTCGGCAGTTTAATAGATGCATCTATAGTTCGCGCCATTCGATCCTCGGCAGTACACAGTTTAAATTTTTATGTTGGATCGGGTCGTACGCCTCGACATTTCCTATATCATATCCTAATGGAATCGTGCATAATATTTGGCAAGAAGCCAGTGTATCTGTGAGTTTTCCCGATTTGAGTTATGACAATCTATCTTATGAGATCCACTATATCTATATATATGCTCCGGTTAAGGAGCGAATCTCTAATAGAGAGTTTGAGTTCCTCGTAAAGAGAGGGATTTGTACCATGTGATTGATACTTGTTTATCTCACTTATTTACTCTGCCTCATATTTACTTACCTCTTTATTGTACTTGATATTGTCAGACCACTAGTGAGTGTCGATATCGACCCCTCGTCACTACTTCTCCTGGGTTAGGCTAGATACTTACTGCGTACACATTGATTACGTACTCATACTACACTTGCTGAACATTTTTGTACAGGTACATATGTGACTAGTGGCCTTGTGAGAGCAGAGGCGTGTGTGCACGCGGGGATTTACGTGAGCTACCTTTCATATTACGACCCGCAGCCAACAGAGTATCCTTAAGAGTTATTTGTATTTATCCTATCTAAGTTGTATTCTAGACAGATGTTGTACTTTATTTTTTACTTCTTAGTTATGCTCATGCACTTGTGACACCGGGTTTTGGGGTGATTATGGGTTGTTCTGTATTGAAATTGTTAAGAATATTATTATTTACACCGTGAATTCGATCTTTTACTATTTAATCGAAGGAAAATATGATTTCAAAAATATTAAAATGAGAACCAAATCATGTATTTATTTTTGGCTTGCCTGACGGCAGTGTCCGGCGCTATCACGACCTTTAATGGATTTTGGGTCGTGACAACATAGAATCAGAGCACTAGGTTCACTTAGGTCTCATGAGTCATTTTTGGCTTGCCTGACGGTGGTGTCCGACGCCATCACGACCTTTAATGGATTTTGGGTCGTGACAACATAGAATCAGAGCACTAGTTTCACTTAGGTCTCACGAGTCATGAGCGAGTCTGGTAAAGTCTTGCGGATCGGTAAGGAGACGTCTATACTTATCTTCGAGAGTCTACAGGACTGTAAGGAGCACTTCCCTTCTTGATTCCACATCGTGCGATTTGATTCCTTTGAGGCTTATGCCTTTATTTCCTTCCTATTCAATCTTGTGCGATGTGAAGCGCTTGTTTTAAATTTGGAATCGAGGAATTTTAATGGTACTGCAAAGGTGGTGTAGGATGCTTCTCCCTACGTATTTGATTGGGCTATTGTCATCGCCTTGCGAAAGGCTGTTCTGTCATTTCAGCTCAGTATCAGTATTGCCTATGGTTTGAGATTTGGTACTGATTGTTATGATGATTCGTGTGTTGCTATCGCATAGTGTTGGTGTAATGGTAGGGTGCTTATCTATGAATTGTGGCAGTAAATGACTTGATAGAAGGACTTCTCATTTCACGGCTTAGAGGTTCAGTATTTAGTTTCGGCGGAGTAAAGGCAATCAGACTAAGAATGTTTAGGTTGGATTGATGGAGTAACGAGACTTGGTATTTTTGAGTATGATGGAATTTTCATCTGTGATGTCGTGTCATCGTCCTGGACTGGATGTGTTAAGTTCGCCGATGTTGTGGTCTTCTTCAATTCACCTTCGGGGCGGGGTATTGTGAAATGGAAGTGGTTGTCAAAAATAACGGGGTGTAGCAATTTCAGAATCGAATCGGTGTTTCTAGTATTGATGGCTTGAGAAAGATGATCTTCGAAAAGGTTTGGAGTTGGTAGCGATAGATTAGTTCAAGTGCTACAGAGATAGATTTTTATTTAAGGCAACAACTGGGCAGCGATGGATGAGGAAGAACATGTGGGAGGTGTCTTGAAGTGGTTAAAATTCTAGAAGGCCAAGTGTGAGAAACAGAACTCGAGTAGTTGCTTAAAGGAGAGGGTTTGACCAAAGTGGGAAAGTGGCAGAGCAGTATATGGGTTCTATGGTATGATGACTACATGCCTTGAGAAAGTTTAGAATGATTTGGGATTCATGGTGGACAGCAACTCGGTCTACGGGCTTAATTTGGAAGATTGGCTGCTATACAGAGAAGGGTTGGATATGACGGAAAGGAGTTGCATGATATGAAGAAGGATACAACATGACTTTGGATTGAAATTTATTGTCGCACCTTTAGTTGATGTCCATGAGGAGTGAACGGACTTGTACAGCTGGTGAATGAGCGCGGACTCAGGATGGGTTACTGCTTTCGTAGTAATGGTACTCAGTACAGTGGCACTGGATGATGTCGGCATGGAGTTTCCACATGTGGGTTATCTCCTATGAGCAAGTTAGCGGTTGTGTGGTGTTGACGAAGCTCCTACGAAGAATTTCTACTAACTATTTAAGAATAGGTCGAATATGTGCATGTGGCTAGTGATTCAGAGTAGCCATGAAATGTTTAACAGGAGGATTTCGAGAAATTTGGCAGGTTGATTGTGCGGGCTCATGTCTTTGAGGAAGGAGGAATATTGGTGGGTTCCGGGGTAATGTAATTGTAGCTTCAAGCTAAGTGGGAGAGCCCCACCATCTAAGATTGGATTTCATGGTTGCCTACTTGTGAGGTTTCTGGTTATCGGCATATTGGTGGGTTATTACGACTAAGGAAAGAAAACATCAGTGGTAAATTGAGCAAAGGATTGGAGGAATGTGTGCTATACTTGGGCCTTATCGGTTCATGTTTAGTTTTGAGAAGACTCAGAGTTTTTGCTTCTGATGGAAGTAATGTACAAGGGGAAAGAATTCAGTTGGGTGCTTCTTTGATAGGATGTTCACATGCTGGCAGAGCGCTAGAGTTTGGCTTATACTCGGGACCAAAACAGAGTGGGTGACTCTCAACAGTGGTCCTGATGGGTTCAAGAATTTGAGTACAATGCCTAAGGACTTGGAATGTTCTATGTTATTATTGGGTATGCGGTGCGGTACTGGAGGAAGGGAATAAGTAGCTCCGAATTCATGAAAAATCTTGCAGAACGGGTGTACCAGTTGGCTATGCTATTGAGCGCTTAAGGTGAATATGAGACGGTGTATGGGTATTGAGACGATGTGGTCTCCTAGATTGGGTCACTCGGGATGAGTGTTGTTGGGTTATGTTACGTTAATAACTGGAACTATTATTGTTTCTAAGGCAAGTTGAGAATAAATTGGAAGTTGAGGATCAAGGTTGCAGTTGATGTCAACAAGAATGTCAAGAGCTCGGGTGAGTAGGGAAGAATTCAGATGTTTATAGTAAGCTGGTATTGTCTTTAGCATCACCTGAGATCGATGTCAGGTGGAAGAGGCTTTGTGTATTGACTTGCATATTTTTTACTCACTCTACAGAATTAGAACGACTAATGGTATGGATGTGAGGACCTTGCTACCTGAGCAGAATAGTCATGGGAGCATGCCCCACGGGGAGATTTGTATAAGTGTGACATGTCAATCACTTGATTGTTAAAGATTGAGACCGAATGTGGAGGTCATGGTAATATCGCAAGTGCGAGAGTTTATGCCCGAGAGGCATTCTATTCCTTGGGTTGTGGACCATGTGAGTTCATTTCGGATTTGACGGTTGTTCTTATGAGTTATGAATAGGTCATTATGGGACCTTGAAGGGTTATTATCCATGTGCGGTACGATCAGAATCGGCTTGAGGTCCGTGGATGGATCTAAATGTGAATATGGGCTCTATATCAGGCCGGATATGTTCATTTCAGCATAGCGTTGTTTTCGAAGGGGTCTTCGGGCCTTGGATGATATTTCTGTTGCCGGCCCTTCCGTCTAGTCCCTATAGTGCCATGTGGGTTATGAGGCGATTTGATTATTCGCACTCGTATTGAGATCCCTATAGTTTGTGGTGTTATGTGAGCAGGATGGCTCTCGAGATGCAGATCATGTATCGCACCTTAGTTGTGCTTGGGTTTTATAGCGCGTGATGCTACCCGTGTCCCCAGGATTTGTATTATGCACTTGGCGTGCTTATGATTGATATTCAAGCATTTCGTGACTATAAGCATTACGGCTCGATATGTGTTCCCTTTAGATTATTATGTGTGGATCGGGTGGCACGCCACCACGAGTATATGGTTGGATCGGGTGGCACGCCTCCATGGATATGTTGTTTAGAATAGGTGGCACGCCGCTACGGGTATCATGTTGGATCGGGTTGCACGCCGTAACGGTATCATGTGTGGATCGGGTTGCACGTCGCAACAGTGTGTTATTGAGTACAGTTTCCCATATCTATTATTGCGTGTTTTGCTTCTCATTTCCTGAAGAAGGTTCAAGACAACCTTTCGGTTGTTTAATTAGTTACGTGGGTTGAGTAGTTCTTTCCAGAGTTCGTTTTTCCTTATGTATCACATGCGAGTTTGTGGATTGTTGGCGCATGATGGCATCATATGAGACCTTTGGTAGTGTTTGTGGTGGCTTATTGCCGGAATAACTTATACTTGGTGAGACGAGATTATTGGACCTGGGATCAGCGCGATCGGATTATATGAGGCATAATAAAAAAAAAGTAAATATCGTTATTTGGTTCCTAATGGGGTAATGGTCCTTGTCAGGAAGAGGGACTCAATGATTTATCGACTCGGAAGTTGGTTATGAATTTTTACACATCCTTTCTGTTGTGGCAGTATTGCGAGAGATGAAATGGGACTTATATTCATGAGGTGCGTGTGGGCATCAGATTCATGGGATTTTGACTATCGTTGTCAGAGGATGTTATTATGGTCATGTGGGTTACACGGTGCATGGTATGAATTCAGTAAAGGTATGCAATCATGTATTGGTGCATCGTGTAGTGATGGATAAGGTGTTTGTATGTTGGAAACAGACCTGGTAGAGAATTTCAGATGTTGGAATTTGGCTCTAACGCTTATTTGACTAGATAAAAGGGAGGATTTTCAGGTTTGTTCGAGCAAATGTGCTCAACTGGGTTGTGGTAGCATGGGTAGGTGCACGAGGTGTTAAACAATGATTTCGGACAACTTCAGAGCAGTTCTTAGCACGCTCGAGGATGAACATATGTTTAAGTGGGAGAGAATGTAATGACCCGACCGGTCGTTTTGAGCTCTAGCGCGTCGTTTGGCGGTTTGAGGCCTTGAGTAGTTTCACTTCAGGTATGATGACTTGTGCGTGTGGTCAGAATTGAATTTCGGGAAGTTCGGAGTTGATTTGGAAAGAAAACTCTCATCTCGGAAGCTTTAAGTTGGAAGAATTGACTAAGGTTTGAATGTTTTAGTAAATGACCTTGGAATCAGGACTGGAAGGTTCCAACAGGTTCGTATGATGATTGTTAGACTTAGGCGTATGTCCGGATCGGGTTTTGGTTGATCTGAGAGCATTTCGGCGCCTATTATGGAAGTTGGCAATTTTAGAAGAATTTCTTAAATTTGGGTTGAACTACATTTCAATGTTATTGATGTCTGTTTGGGATTCCGAGTTTGGGAATAGCTCTATATGGCGATTCTGGTATTGGGAGCACGTCCGGATGTGGATTTGGAGGTCCGTAGGTCATTTTGGGGTCACTTGGCGAAAGTTAGAAATTTGAAGGTTTTTGAAAAGTTTGACCGGGAGTGGACTTTTTGATATCGGGGTCGGATTCCGATTCCGGAAGTTGGAATAATTCTATAATGTCGAATTTTGTGCGCAATTTGAGGACAATCGGATGTGATTTGATAGGTTTCGGCATCGATTATAGAAGTTTGAAGTTCTAAAGTTCATTAAGCTTGAATTGGAGTGCGATTCATGGGTTTAGCGTTGTTTGATGTGATTTGAAGGCTCGACTAAGTTCGTAATGTATTTTGGGACATATTGGTATATTTGGTTAAGGTTCTGGGGGCCTCGGGTGGGTCCCAGATGGTTAACGAAGCAAGTTTTGGACTTAAGGATTGGATGAAGTGCACCAGTTCTGGTGTAATTGCACCTGCACACGTTTGACCGCAGTTGTGTGACTGCAGAGGCGAGGAAATGGCCGCAGGTGCGGTTTGGGCGAAGCAGGGCAGTAATCACAGGTGCGAAGGGTTGTCCGCACCTGCTAGGCCACAGATACACTAAAGTGTCGCAGGTGCGAGAATGCGAGAGGGGTAGCTGGGTCGCAGAAGCGGAAGGGTATCTGCATATGCGAAGGCACAGAAGCACGTGGAGGACCGCAAAAGAGGATTTCCCCTAGCTTGGAGGGAACCGCACCTGCGATGGATTTTTCGCAGGTGCAGAACCGCAGGTGCAGAACTGTAGGTGCGGCTGGTGTACCGCAGATGCGGAAGATCGGCTGGGCAGATTGTTTTAATGACGGGACTTGGCCTATTTTCTTCCATGTTTCCCTTGGTTGGGGCAATTTTGGTGAGCTTCAAAGCGAGGGTTTCATCAAGCAACACAAGGTAAGTGATTCCCACTTATTATAGGTTAAATACATGGTTTGTTTAAGGATCTAAGCATGAAAATTTGTAGAAATTTGGGATTTTGAAGAAAAACCTAGAAATTGGTATTTTTGAATTTTGACCACAAAATTGGACATGGAATTTTGAATAAATTATATATTTGAGTTCGTGGTGTTATGGGTAAAGTTTATCTTCGAACATTTTCGAAATCCGGGCACGTGGCCCCGAGGGTTGCTTTATTGATTTTTCGAGCGGAGTTGGAAATTGTTATAAATTAATTAATTGTGAGTATTAGAGTATATTTTGATTGGGTTGAATCTTATTTAACTAGTTTTGGATCAGCGCTCACCAGTTGGAGGTGTTAGGGCGGTGTTGGAGCCAGTTTTGGAACGTCGAAGTGAGGTAAGTCTCCTGTCTAACTCTGTGAGGGGGAAAGTACCCCTAGGTGTTGTATATTGATGTGTGCTACTTGTTGTGGGGGCTACGTACGAGCGAGGTGACGAGAGCCCGTACGTAGCTACATTCATATTATTGTACGGGTAGGCTTAGGTTCATATCATGCTATAGCTGTATTATTTGAGCAGTCTCTCGCCTATTAAATTCCTCTATTTTATATTACTACTTGAGACTAGACTTGTTATTGTAGAGACTTCACGAGTTCATGATTAGTCACCGAATAATTCTACTCCTCTTACAGCATGTTTTCGTGATATATATACTTCAAGGAAAGGTTTTTCGTTAAAGAAATTATAACTCACACGTTTATTCATGAGTGGGGTAAAGGACCCGTCAAAGCTTCTTATTCTAATGGGATTGGGCCGTTCGCCTTAGCAGGATTATGTATTTCACTGTTA
The DNA here is from genome assembly GCF_000715075.1 of Nicotiana tabacum. Classification (NCBI taxonomy): domain Eukaryota; kingdom Viridiplantae; phylum Streptophyta; class Magnoliopsida; order Solanales; family Solanaceae; genus Nicotiana; species Nicotiana tabacum. The sequence continues at coordinate 28,023,674 of NC_134081.1, read as the reverse complement.
TGGGATCGAGTCGTTCGCCTCGAAAGGATTATGTATTTCACTCTTATGGGATCGGGCCGTTTGCCTCGGTAGGATTATATATTTCACTTTTATGCGTTCGGGCTATTCGCCTCGGCAGGGTTATATATTTCACTCTTATGGGATCAGGTCGTTCGCCTCGGCAGGATTTATATACCACACTCTTATGGGAGCGAGTCGTTCGCCTCGGCAGTTTAATAGATACATCTATGGTCTGCGTCGTTCGACCCTCGGCAGTGCACAGTTTAAATTTTTATGTTGGATCGGATCGTACGCCTCGGCATTTTCTATATCGTATCCTTATGGAATCATACGTAATCTTTGGCAAGAAGCCGGTGTATCTGTGAGTTTTCCCGATTTGAGTTATGACTATCCATCTAATGAGATCCATTATATCTATATATATGCTCCGGTTAAGGAGGGAATTTCTAATGGAGAGTTTGAGTTCCTCGTAAAGAGAGGGATTTGTACCACGTGATTTATACTTGTTTATCTCACTTATTTACTCTGCCTCAAATTTACTTACCTCTTTACTGTACTTGATATTGTCGGACCACTAGTGAGTGTCGATATCGACCCCTCGTCACTACTTCTCCGGGGTTAGGCTAGATATTTACTGCATACACGTTGATTACGTACTCATACTTCACTTACTCCACATTTTTGTGCAGGTACATATGTGACTAGTGGCCTTGTGAGAGTAGAGGTGTGTGTGAACGCGGGGATTTACGTGAGCTGTATTCCATATTACGACCCGCAGCTAACAGAGTATCCTTCAGAGTTATTTGTATTTTTCCTATCTAAGTTGTATTCCGGAGAGATGTTGTACTTTATTTTTTACTTCTTAGTTAATGCTCATGCACTTGTGACATTGGGTTTTGGGGTGATTATGGGTTGTTCTGTATTGAAATTGTTAAGAATATTATTATTTACACCGTGAATTTCATCTTTTACTATTTAATCGAAGGAAAATATGATTTTAAAAATACTAAAATGAGAACCAAATCAAGTATTTATTTTTGGCTTGCCTGACGGCGGTGTCCGGTGCCATCACAGCCTTTAATTAATTTTGGGTCGTGACACAAAGAATAGCACATTGGGAACAACCCAACAAATCATGTAATATGCATGACACACACAAGGAAGTTATAAGCACAAGCAAGAATACGTTGTTTTCATCAACAACACGCCCTTAGGCCATCACAAATCATCCCCACATAGCCACCACTATCACATCGTGTGTGCAAAAATAAAGTAAATGCTCACCTTATCTTGTCACACGCATATTAATAATTTTCCACCTTGTCTCGCCACATGTGCAAACCTGATGTACATAGTCTGCCTGGTCTCGTCGTATATGCAATATCAACAATAACAATAGCATGGCAGAAACCTCGTGCAAACACCTGAACAATCTGCCCATCAAGTCCATATGTTCTATAATCATAACAACACAACATGCTAACAATTGTCATCAAGACATAAACTCATAATGGCCAACACAGTGCACGAGAACGAACCAATAAAGGGGATGCGAATGGGTATCCAACATAACAACATGAATTCAGCTAATTCAGTTTAGCAACAATCTCACAAACGCCCAACTTGGCCAATTAAGGAATTAAAATCCTAAAACATGATCTAGCATGGAATAAAAACTCAAGTAACAACCAAAGTGAAACCACGTAAAGCAGAGACCTCTCAATCAAAATAAAGCGATAAAAGCAACCTCGGGTCAAATTCAGTCATAAATTGTACATACGATCATGTATACACTTGTCACCTCGTGTACACGTCAATCACACTCATAAATAAGCAATTAGGCCAAATCCTAAGGGGTAATTCCCCCACATAAAGTTAGGCAAGATATGTACCTCAAAATCCCTCAATCAACACTCAAAAATGGCTTTTCCTTTAAGATTTACCTCCGTTTGGCCCAAATCTGACAAAATATTACTTAATAAAATAAAAAATGCAAGATTGTTCACTTATAATTAATAAAGTTAAGATGTTTACACTTTTCTCAAAAAGTCAATATAAGTCAACCCCGGGCTCACCCGGTAAACTCGAGTGGAAGGGTAGATCATGACTACCCATAACCCCACAAGTTCAAATATGTATTTGGTATTCAAATCCCAGTCCAATTCGACTCTCAAATCTCAAATTTTTATTTTTCAAAACATAGTCAAAAATCCCAAAATTTCCTTTCAAATCCCATGATTTTGATGTTAAAATTCATAAGAAATCAAGTTAAAATATTGAAATTGTGTAACTACCCGGCCGGTCGTTTTGAGAGTTATAGCCCCGATCCCCTATTAACTGCTCCTCCCATATCTATTTATGCTATTATGACTTGCCGGGAGGTTTCGTTTTAGTTTTTGGGGTATTTGGGACACTTAGTCCCTAAATGGAGGTTTAAGCCTCAGGATATGGACCATAGTCGGAACTGTGTGAAGACAACTCTGGAATGGAGTTCCGTCAATTCTGTTAGCACCATTAGGCGATTTTGGACTTAGCGGCATGTCCGGATTGTATTTTGGAGGTCTGTAGCTAATTTAGGCATGAAATGGCGAAAGTTGAATTATTGGAGATTTTGACTGGTAGTGAACTTTTTGATATCAGGGTCGGATTCCAATTCTGGAAGTTGTAGTAGGTCCGTAGGGTTGAATATGACCTGTGTGCAAATTTTGGGGTCAATCGGACGTGGTTTGGTTAGTTTCGGCATCGGTTGTCGGATTTGGAAGTTTAAAGTACTTTAAGTTTGAATCGGAGGATGATTCGTGATTTTAGCATTGTTTGATGTAGTTTGAGGGCTCGACTATATTCGTATGATATTTTAGGATCGGTTGATATATTTGGTTGAGGTCCCGGGGGACTCGGGTGAGATTCGGGTGCTTAACGGCTCAAATGTTAGGTTGGTGTTGTTGCTGAAGTCTTCAGGCATCTGGTGTTTTTGCACCTGCGGCGGGTAGACCGCAGGAGCGAGATCGCACGTGCGGCGCACAAAGCACAGACGAGGATATTGGAGGCGTGGCCAGGGATCGCAGGTGCGAGGGAATTTTCCGCATCTGCGATGCCCGCATATACGTTATAGGAACCTCAAGCGTTGTCAATGACCGCAGAAGCGGATAGTGCTCCGCAAGCGCGCACACGCAGGTGCGGCCCCCTTGCCGTAGATGTGGTCCCAGCCCCCTTTAGTGATTTTCCCACCTGTGATGGATTTCCCGCAGGTGCGGTTGAAGGCTCGCAAAAGCGAGTTTACTGGGCAGAAAAGAGGAATTCGATGGTTGATTATCCATTTCAATTTTGGGAGTTTGAGAGCTCGGTGTGAGGCGAGTTTTCGAGATTTCGTCAAGGAGATTGATGGGGTAAGTGGTTCTAACTCGGATTGGACTATATTTCATGAATCTATTGCTATTTTCATCATCTAATTAGGGATTTGAGTTGGAAATTTGGGGGAAAATGGTAGAAACTTCATAGACTAAAATTTCGAGTTTTGGAAGGTGATTTGAGGTCGGATTTGAGTAATTCTTATATGGTTAGACTCGTGAGTGCATGGGTGTTCGTATTTTGTGACTTTTATCCGATTTCGAGACGTGGGCTCGGGGAGACTTTTTGGGGCGACTTATTAATTTCTTGCTTTAGCTTTGATTTCATTAATTAGATTAATTTCTTATAGTTGTATTTATGGTATGAATTTGATTTTGGCTAGATTTGGGCCATTCGGAGTCGGATATTCGTGGAAAAGGCATTGTTACCGATTGATTGAGCTTGGTTCGAGGTAAGTGGCTTGCCTAACATTGTGTGGGGGAGATCCCCTTAGGATTTGATACTGTTGTGATATGTGAGCGTTGTGTACGCAAGGTGACGAGTACGTACACGGGCTATTTGTTGAAAAATCCGATTTATTTTACTGAGTAGCGATTTGTTTCCTTTAATTTGAGTTATACCGTTTAAATAAGTATTAGTTTATTTTTTATTCTTAATTGAGTTATCCCAATATGCGTAGATATCCTGTTTAGTCTAATATCGCATGTCTACGTGCTTTAACTGCTTATTTGAACGTTATGAAGCATGCCTAGTTGATTTCCTATTTTTCCTTGTTCTTTTTCTGCCTTAACTGTAAAATTCTTGCTGTTAACTATGGTATTTATCGGCTGAGCTGTGTGTTTACTTTTGAGACTACGAGGCAGTTCCTCAGGAGTTCTCCCTGCATATTTACTTTTGAGACTACGAGGCGGTTCCTTAGGAGTTCTCCCTGTATATTTACTTTTGAGACTATGAGAAGGTTCCTCGGAAGTTCTTCCTTCACATTTACTTTTGAGACTATGAGGCGGTTCCTCGGGAGTTCTCCCTGTATATTTACTTTTGAGACTATGAGGCGGTTCCTCTGGAGTTCTCCCTGTATATTTATTTTGGGACTACGAGACGGTATCTCGGGAGATCCCCTATTGTTTACCCCTGTATGTTCTGCGTTGCTACTTTGCTATGTTCTCTTTTTTTAAATTCTAGTCTCTTATTATATTGTACATTCTCCTGCTTTATTTATTATATACCAGTGGGCCTCACCTGACCTCGTCACTACTCGACCGAGGTTAGGCTTGGCACTTACTGGCACCGTTATGGTGTACTCATGATACTCTTCTGCACATGTTTTTGTGTGCATATCTAGGTACTATTTATCACCCTCATTATTAACTGAGAGTGCTTGCTGTTGTACGGAGACTTCAAGGTACATCTGCCGCGTTCGTCGACATCGGAGTCCCCCTCTATTCTCTCCTATGACATTTACATTCTGTACTTCTTTTGTTAGACTCTGGTGTATAGAGATACTAGTTTCCTTCTGTAGCTTGTGACTTACGATGTTATAGGTTTTGGGAAGACTGTGTATTATAGAGTATTGTTTATTGTACATGCCGAGCGGCATTGTTACTAGTTATTCAGTTATTCACTATTGTTAGTTGCCAAGTTTTACTTTCGATTTCGTTATATTTCCGCAATTTATTCGGCTTGCCTAGTCGTAGAGACTAGGTGCCGTCACGACATTATACGGAGGGAGTTTGGGTCGTGACAAGTTGGTATTAGGGCTCTAGGTTCATAGGTGTCGTGAGTCCCAATCCGGTTTATTAGAGTCTCGCGGATCGGTACGGAGACGTTTGTACTTATCTTTGGGAGGCTATGGAACTGTTAGGAAACATTATACTTCTTTGATTCCTTGTCGTACGAAATTTGTTGACATCGAAATTCTAAACTTTCGTATTCTATTCTCTCACATATGGTGAGGACACGTACACGCGGATCTAATGACCAGGCACCCGCACCACCTACTAGAGCCGCGAGAGGTCGGGGCCGGGGTGGAGGCCAAGGACATCCACGCGGTGCAACCAGAGCTTCCGCACTAGCTGCTACAGAGGAGCCCCTAGTAGCTCCAGTTGGAGGGCAGACACCTGAGATAACTGTTGCTGCACCAGCCCTCCAGGAGACTCTAGCCCAGTTTCTAAGCATGTTCAGCACCTTAGCACAGGCTGGATTGATTCCACTTGCTCCTACCACATCTCAGGCCGGGGGAGGGGCATAAACTCCCGCAACCCGCACTCCTGAGCAGAGGGTCCAGGTTGACCAGGCCCTAGAGTTCATCCCTATGCAGTCGGTAGCTCCGGTTCAGCACGAGACTAGGACAGCCGCTTCTGAGGCGGAGTAGCTCAGACTTGAGAGGTACAAGAAGTACCACCCACCTACCTTCAGCGGATTGGATACTGATGATGCTCAAGGTTTTCTGGAGGAGTGTAATCCTATTCTCCGTACTATGGGAGTATCGGAGACTAGTCGGGTTTCTTTTACCACCTTCTAGCTTAGAGGATGGCGTGCTTATGAGTTGAGTAGTCCGGATGAGGCAGCTTCACCTACATGGATTCAGTTCTCGGACATGTTTTTGAGAGAGTATGTCCCTCAGAGCCTCAGAGACTTACATGGACTCATGGTGCGCGGAGTTTGAGTAGTTGCGCCAGGGTGCTATGACTGTGTCAGAGTATGCAGTCTGCTTCAGTGATTTGGCCCGACATGCACCGTCCTTGGTTGCCACAGTTGGAGAGAGGGTTCATCGGTTTATTTAAGGACTCCACCCCAGTATTAGGATTAGTATGGTCAGGGATCTAGAGATGGATATTTCTTACCAACAGGTTGTGAGTATTGCTAGGAGATTGGAGGGCATGCTCGCTCGGGATAGAGAGGAGAGAGAGTCCAAGAGGTCTCGAGAGACTGGTTCTTATTCTAGTGTTCGTGCCCCAGCAACTCGCCATGGTAGGGGTTATGGGATTCGCCCCGTTCATTCAGCTCTTCCAGCTGCCAGTGGTATTCCGGTCCCTTCTAGGCCCCAGGAGCCTTATTATGCACCGCCAGTATCTAGTGTGCCTCCTGCTCGGGTGCTTTTAGTGGCTAGTCCAGCAGACCTGGCCCGAGCCAGTCACGCTCTCCGAGAGCTTGTTTTGAGTGTGGCGACACTCGCCATATGGTGAGGGATTTCCCGAGATTTAGGAGGGGTGCACCTCCATAGACTTCTCAGCCACCACGTTCTCCATCGGGTCCTCAGGCTATGATTCCAGCACCAGCTACTGCCCCACCTCCTCAGCCAGCTCAAGGTGGATATCGGGGAGGTCGAGGTCGCCCTAGAGGGGGAGGCCATGCCAGATATTATGCTCTTCCGGCTTGTACAGAGGCAGTTGCTTCCGAATCTGTCATTATAGGTATTGTTCTGGTCTGTCAAAGAGATTCGTCGGTATTATTTGACCCATGCTCTACATATTCCTATGTGTCCTCTTATTTTGCCCCATATTTGAGCATATATCGGGATTCTTTGAGTTTCCTTGTTTATGTGTCTACTCCTGTGGGAGATTCTCTTGTTGTGGACTGTGTGTATCGGTCGTGTTTGATTGCTTTTAGTGGTTTTGAGACCAGAGCAAATTTATTATTACTCAGCATGGTAGACTTTGTTGTTATCTTGGTCATGGACTGGTTGTCACCCCATTATGCTATTCTTGATTGTTATGCTAAGACCGTGACGCTCGCTATGCCAGGTTTACCGCGATTTGAGTAGAGAGGTACCTTAGAGTATACTCCCAGTAGAGTTATTTTATTTCTTAAAGCTCAACAAATGGTTGAGAAGGGGTGTGACGCGTATCTAGCTTATGTGAGAGATGTCAGTATTGATACCCCTACAGTTGAGTCAGTCCCAGCAGTGAGGGACTTTCCAGATGTATTTCCAGCTGATCTTCCGGGCATGCCGCCAGACAGAGATATATATTTTGGCATTGATTTGTTGCCGGACACTCAACCCATCTCTATTCCTCTGTATCGTATGGCTCCTCCTGAGTTGAAGGAGTTGAAGGAACAATTAAAATAATTGCTTGATAAGGGATTCATTCAGCCTAGTGTGTCACCTTGGGGTGCTCCTATCCCATTTGTGAAGAAGAATGATGGTTCTATGCGGATGTGTTTTGATTACCACCAGTTGAACAAAGTTACAGTGAAGAATAGGTATCCATTGCCTCTTATTGATGATTTATTTGATCAGCTGCAGGGTGCCAGGGTGTTCTCCAAGATTGACTTACGTTCGGGCTATCATCAGCTGAAGATTCGGGAGCCAGATATCCCAAAGACTACTTTCAGGACTCGGTATGGTCACTACGAGTTTCTTGTGATGTCATTTGGGCTGACCAATGCCCCAGCAGCTTTTATGCACTTGATGCACAGTGTGTTCCGGCCTTATCTTGACTCATTCGTCATTGTGTTTATTGAAGACATTTTGGTGTACTCTCGGACTCGGGAGGATCATGAGCAGCACTTGATGACTGTGCTTTAGACCTTGAGAGAAAAGAGGTTATATGCAAAATTTTCAAAGTGTGAGTTCTGGCTAGACTCAGTGGTATTCTTGGGTCATGTAGTATCGAGTGATGGGATCCAGGTGGATCCGAAAGAAGGTGGAAGCAGTGCAGAGTTGGCCTAGACCGTCATCAGCTATGGAGATCCGGAGTTTTCATGGATTGGCGGGGTATTACCGTCATTTTGTAGAGGGATTCTCATCTATTGCAACACCTATGACTAGGCAGACCCAGAAGGGTGCTCCGTTCAGGTGGACAGAGGAGTGTGAGGAGGGCTTTCATAAGCTCAAGACAGCTTTGACTACAACCGCAATATTGGTATTGCCTACAAGTTGGGGGTCTTATACTGTATATTGTAATGTATCGCGGATTGGTCTCGGTGCGGTATTGATACAGGGCAGTAGGGTGATTGCCTATGCGTCCAGATAACTGAAGGTGCGTGAGAAGAACTATCTTGTCCACGACCTTGAGTTAGCAGGTATTGTTCATGCCCTGAAGATTTGGCGGCACTATTTGTACGGTGTTTCTTATGAGATTTACACCGATCATCGGAGTTTGCAGCATCTGTTCAAGCAAAAGGATCTTAACTTGCGTCGGCGGAGGTGGTTGGAGCTACTTAAGGATTATGATATCACCATTTTGTACCACCCGGGAAAGGCCAATGTGGTGGCCGATGCTTTGAGTTGCCGGGCGGAGAGTTTGGGGAGTTTAGCATATCTTCCAGCAGCGGAGAGAACCTTAGCATTGGATGTTCAGGCCTTAGCCAGCCAGTTTATGAGATTGAATATTTCTGAGCCGAGTCGAGTGTTGGCTTATGTGGTCTCTCGGTCTTCTCTTTATGATCGTATTAGGGAGCGTCAGTATGATGACCCCCACCTGCTTGTCCTTAAGGACACGGTTAAGCACGGTGATGCTAAGGAGGTCACTATTGGGGATGATGGCGTATTGAGGATGCAGGGCAGGCTATATGTGCCTAATGTAGATGGTTTGCGCGAGTTGATTCTTTAGGAGGCTCATAGCTCGAGGCACTCTATTCATCCGGGTGCCGCGAAGATGTATCAGGACTTAAGGCAGCATTACTAGTGGAGGAATATGAAAAAGGACATAGTGGAGTATGTGTCTCGGTGCCTAAATTACCAGCAGGTGAAGTATGAGCATCATCGACCGGGTGGGTTACTTCAGAAGTTAGAGATTCCGGAGTGGAAATGGGAGCGGATCACTATGGATTTTATTGTTGGACTCCCACGGACTCAGCGGAGGTTTGATACGATTTGGGTGATTGTGGATAGGCTGACCAAATCAGCTCATTTCATTCCTGTGATGACTACATATTCTTCCGAGCAGCTGGCTCGAATCTACATTTGTGAGATCGTCAGGCTTCATGGCGTACCGGTATCTATTATCTCTGATCGGGATACATAGTTTATATCACGATTCTAGAGAGCCGTACAACATGAGTTGGGTACTAAAGTGGAGCTGAGCACAGCATTTCACCCTCATACGGACGGACAGTACAAGCGCACTATTCAGATATTAGAGGATATGATTTGTGCGTGTGTGATGGAGTTTGGAGGGTCATGGGATCACTTCTTGCCACTTGCGGAATTTGCCTACAACAACAGTTATAAGTCGAGCATCCAGATGGCACCGTATGAGGCTCTGTATGGTAGGCGGTGTCGGTCCCCAGTGGGTTGGTTCGAGCCGGGCGAGGCCAGATTATTGGGTACAGACTTGGTCCGGGATGCCCTAGATAAGGTGAAGCTGATTCAGGATCGACTTCGAACAGCCCAGTCCAGACAGAAGAGTTATGTAGATCGGAAGCTTCGCGATGTAGATTCATGGTTGGAGAGCGGGTCTTGCTTCGGGTATTGCCTATGAAGGGCGTTATGAGGTTCAGAAAGAAGGGTAAGCTGAGCCGGAGGTACATTGGTCCTTTTGAGGTGTTGCGGAGTGTTGGGGAGGTTGCTTATGATGTTACCTTACCTCCCAGCCTAGCAGGAGTTCATCCGGTATTGCACATTTCTATGCTCCGGAAGTATCACGGTGATCCGGCTCATGTATTGGATTTCAGCTCAGTCCAGTTGGACAAGGACCTACCTTATGTTGAGGAGCCAGTGGCTATTTTGGACAGGCAGGTCAGAAAGCTAAGGTCAAAGAACATTGCTTCAGTAAAGGTTTGGTGGAGGGGTCAGCCGGTCGAGGAGGCGACTTGGGAGACCGAGAATGGTAAGCGCAGCCGTTATCCTCATCTTTTCACTACTTCGGGTATTTCTTTATGCTCGTTCGAGTACAAATGATTGTTTTAAGAGGGGAAGGATGTAACGACCCGGACGGTCGTTTTGAGAGTTATAGCCCTGATTCCCTATTAATTGATCCTCCCATATCTATTTCTACTATTGTGACTTGCTGGGAGGTTTCGTTTTGGTTTTTGGAGTATTTTGGGACACTTAGTACCTAAATGGAGGTTTAAGCCTTAGGATGTACACCGTAGTCGGAACTGTTTGAAGACGACTCCAGAATAGAGTTTCGTTGGTTGTGTTAGCTACGTTGGGTGATTTTGGACTTAGGGGCTTATCCGGATTATGTTTTGGAGGTCTGTAGCTGATTTAGGCTTAAAATGGCGAAAGTCAAATTTTTGGAGATTTTGACCGGTAGTGTTCTTTTTGATATCGGGGTCGAATTCTAATTCCGGAAGTTGGAGTATGTCCGTAGGGTTGAATATGTCCTGTGTGCAAAATGTGGGATCAATCGGATGTGGTTTGGTTGGTTTCGGCATCGGTTGTAGGATTTGAAAGTTTCAAGTTCTTTAAGTTTGAATCGGAGGATGATTCGTGATTTTAGCGTTGTTTGATGCGGTTTGAGGGCTCAACTATGTTCGTATGATATTTTAGGATTGGTTGGTATGTTTGGTTGAGGTCTGGGGGGCCTCGGGTGAGTTTCGGGTACTTAACGGATCAAAAGTTGGGTTGGTGTTGTTGCTGAAGTCTTCAGGCATCTGGTACTTTTGCACTTGTGGCGGGGAGACCGCAGGTGTGGGATCGCACGTGCGGAGCACAAAGCACAGAAGCGGAGATTGGAGGTGTGGGCAGGGATCGCAGGTGCGAGGGAAGTTTTCGCATCTGCAATGCCTGCAGATGCGTTATAGGAACCGCAGGCGCAGTGAATGACCGCTGAAGAGGACAGTGCTCCGCAAGCGGGCACACGCAGGTGCGGCCCCCTTGCCGCAGATACGGCCCCCTTGCCTCAGATGCGGTCCCAACCCCCTTTAATGATTTTCGCACCTGCGATGGATTTCCCGCAGGTGCGGTTGAAGGCTCGCAGAAGCGAGTTTACTGGGTAGAAAAGATGAATTCGATGGTTGATTATCCATTTCGATTTTGGGAGTTTGAGAGCTCGGTGTGAGGCAAGTTTTCGAGGTTTCGTCAAGGAGATTGATGGGGTAAGTGGTTCTAACTCGGATTGGACTATATTTCATGAATCTATTGCTATTTTCATTATCTAATTAGGGATTTGAGTTGGAAATTTGGGGGGAAATGGTAGAAACTTCATAGACTAAAATTTTGAGTTTTGGAAGGTGATTTGAGGTTGGATTCGAGTGATTCTTGTATGGTTAGACTCGTGAGTGCATGGGTGTTCGTATTTTGTGACTTTTATCCAATTCTGAGATGTGGGCCCGGGGAGACTTTTTGGGGCGACTTTCTAATTTCTTGCTTTAGCTTTGATTTCATTAATTAGATTAATTTCTTATAGTTGTATTTATGGTATGAATTTGATTTTGGCTAGATTTGGGCCATTCGGAGTCGGATATTCGTGGAAAAGGCATTGTTACCGATTGATTGAGCTTGGTTCGAGGTAAGTGGCTTGCCTAACCTTGTGTGGGGGAGATCCTCTTAGGATTTGGTACTGTTGTGATATGTGAGAGTCGTGTACGTGAGGTGGCGAGTACGTACACGTGCTATTTGTTGAAAAATTCGATTTATTTTACTGAGTAGCGATTTATTTCCTTTAATTTGAGTTATACCGTTTAAATAAGTATTAGTTTATTTTTCATTCTTAATTGAGTTATCCTAATATGCGTAGTTATCCTGTTTAGTCTAATATTGTATGTCTACGTGCTTTAACTACTTATTTGAACTCTGTAAAGCATGCCTAGTTAATTTCCTGTTTTTTCTTGTTCTTTATCAGCCTTAAGTGTAAAATGCTTGCTGTTAACTATGGTATTTATTGGTTGAGCTGTGTGTTTACTTCTGAGACTACGAGGCGGTTCCTCGAGAGTTCTCCCTGCACATTCACTTTTGAGACTACGAGGCGGTTCTTCGGGAGTTCTCCCTGTATATTTACTTTTGAGACTACGAGGCGGTTCCTCGGGAGTTCTCCCTGCACATTTACTTTTGAGACTACGAGGTAATTCCTCGGGAGTTCTCCATGTATATTTACTTTTGAGACTACAAGGTGATTCCTCGGGAGTTCTCCCTGCACATTTACTTTTGAGACTACGAAGCGGTTCCTCAGGAGTTCTCCCTGTATATTTATTTTGGGACTACGAGACGGTATCTTGGGAGATCTCCTGCTGTTTACCCCTGTGTGTTCTGCGTTGCTACTTTGCTATGTTCTCTTTGTTTAAATTCTAGTCTCTTATTATATAATACATTCTCCTGCTTTATTTATTATATACCAGTAGGCCTCACCTAACCTCGTCACTACTCGACCGAGGTTAGGCTCTGCACTTACTGGATATCATTGTGGTGTACTCATGCTACTCTTCTGCATATATTTTTGTGTGCAGATCCAGGTATTACTTATCAGCTCCGCTATTAGCTGAGAGTGCTTGCTACTGTACGGAGACTTCAAGGTACATCTGCCGCGTCCGTAGACCTCGGAGTCCCCCTCTATTCTCTCCTATGATATTTACCTTCCGTACTTCTTTTGTTAGACTCCGGTGTAAAGAGATACTAGTTTCCTTCTGTAGCTTGTGACTTACGATGTTCTGGGTTTTGGGAAGATTATGTATTATAGAGTATTGGTTATTGTACATACCAAGCGGCATTGTTACTAGTTATTCAGTTATCCACTGTTGTTAGTTGCCAAGTTTTACTTTTATTTTTGTTATATTGCCGCAATTTATTAGGCTTACCTAGTCGTAGAGACTAGGTGCCGTCATGACGTTATATGGGGGGAGTTTAGGTCGTGACAAATTGAGTCAAAATCACTTACCCAATAGCTAAATATGAAAACCCCCTCCAAAAATTGCCTCCCACCGAGTCTAGGGCTCAAAATGTGATAAAATGAGACTAAATCCCGAAATGACCAACTATAAACAAGATGCAGATGTCGCATTTGCGACGAGGGGATCGCAAACGCGACCTCCGCAAAAGTGAACAAAGACTCGCCAAAGAGACCCCTGACAGACCCAGCAATTATCATTTGCAACAAAATGTTCGCAAATGCGAATACCCTAGCCCAGCGAAAATGTCGCAAGTGCGACCACAAAATGCGCAAATGCAAAGATCCCCTAGGGACAAGCCATCGCAAATGCGATCAAGGGTCTGCATAGGCGAACCCAGCACCTGTCGCAAACGCAAACACTGTTCCGCAAGTGCAAAAATTGATCCTCTGGCCCAACATCGTAAAAGCGAGAAGAGTCTCACAAATGCGACCATCTCCTTGCAAACATCATATATGTTAAAATTTGAATTGCGAGAAGAGTCTCACCACACCAAATATCCACACAAGTACATAAACATCATGTGGACTTGCTCACACACTCGGATCATCAAAATAATATATAAAACCATGAATTGAACACCAAATCGCATGAAAATCGTAATAAAACTCAAGACCTTCTAAAAACACAACCAAACACCTGATTCCTATCAAACCAACTTGGAATGACACCAAACTTTGTAGACAAGTTTCAAATAACAAAACGGACCTATTCTATATCACGAAATTAAAATCTGAACCTGATAGACACAAAGTCAAACCATGGTCAAACTTGAAAATTTTCTAAACCTTCAAATTACCAACTTTCAGCAAAAATAGCCAATTCAACCTAGGGACCTCCGAATCCAATTCCGAGCACACGCCAATATCCGAAATTACCATACGAATTGGAACCATCAAATTACCGTTTCGGGTTATTTTTACATAAGTCAAAGTCTGGTCAACATTTCCAACTTAACCTTCCAAACTACGAACCAAAAGTTCCGAATCTCTCCAAACTCTCTCCGAAACTGAACCAATCATTCCCTCAAGTCACATAACCACCAATACAAAAACGGAAAGCCTCAAAAGAAAAAACGGAGCTCAAATATACAAAATGATTGGCCAAATCGTTATAATAAATATTGCGAATTCCGTTAATCTAGTTTCTTCATGAAATTTTAAGTCTCTCATCATCTAACTATTTGTTCAGCGTCTGTATATCGGCATGTTTTAGACACAAAAACTTGGTTATTGTATTTCTTGGTCATCTAGCTAAGAAAGTTATTTTCATACTTCAATTAACTCATATTAGTTTGATAAAAACTTATTCACATCGAGAACCGAAATTATGAGATATACTTCCAAATACCTCGTCAATCGGCTAACTAGCTACAAACACACCAGCCATTAATTTACACTTTTTATTTGTCACTTTAATTCGGATTCGTAGTTATTTTGATTTTCTCAATTAATGTGGTCTATAAATTATTTCACCACTACTTCCTTTTGGTAAATTTTTTAAAAAAAAAATTAATCATGTACTAACTTATGTTATTTATCTTAAACTAAGTACTTTTGGAAAAAGTATCAATCTTAGTCAAGATTTAATTTAATTGTGGTCTTATTTTGTTAATCATGATTTTATTAGCAGTATTATTCTTACATTTTTGTCAAATTTTCACCACCTCTTATACTATATTTATGCTTCATTAAATCTTTAAATGCCAATACTTTAAAGAATAAAAACTAAAAGTAAAAGCCAATATGAAAAAGAAAGGTAAAAATTTCACTGGGGTGTCCTATTTGGTTGCCCCTATTTAATCGGTATTTACTTTTTTAAAAAGTTTAATTGGTACTCAAGGTAATAATTATTTCAGAATTGCTGCTTCTTCTCTAATTTTCCTCCTCCTTGTTCTTCTTAGTTGCTGCGAAAATAGAGGTGACTACGGCTTTACATGGTATTTGTGAGCAGGTTTTAAGATGGTGTGTGATGTTTTAGGGTAGTAAGTTGCGGTGACACTCCTTTGTTTGCTTCTTCTTCTTCTTCTTCCTCCTCTTCTTCTTCTTCTTCTTCTTAGCAGTAAAATGAATTTATTGGATTTGTTGTTATTTTGATAAATTGCGATCATAGATTGTTCTTTATTATATTTGAAAGTTATGTTTCATATGTGAGTTCATTTGGAATAGATTGGGCGTTAAATTTTCACGACCCCAATTTCTCCGTAGGATATCGTGATGGCACCTAATCTGTACGACTAGGTAAGCCTAACAATAATGAAAACAGAACAAAAATGAATTAACAAATTGCGGAAAATAACTGAACAATGGATGGAAAACCTTTCGAAAATCGAGTCTCGCAATACACACCCCAAAATCGGTGAAATCGAGACGTAAGCTCTACAGAGTATAACAAGAGTAACTACTACATCACTGTCTGAAAATATGTACAACAGTAAATGAGTATAAAGGAAGGTGACTCCGAGGCCTGCGGACGCCGAGCAGGCATACCTTGAAGTCTCCGATAAAACAGCTTGTGGGAATATCTATCTACTGGCACGAGCAGACGTACCTGGATTTATACAAAAGGATGTGCAGAAGCATAGTATGAGTACACCACAAATGGTACCCAGCAAGTATCAAGCCTAATCTCAGTAGAGCAGTGACGACACCAAGTCAAGATACCTACTAGGATATGAAATAAACAATATAAAATGAAATAAGGATATGAAAATAACTAGTATGGAACAAGATGATAACATGATCTAATACCGGAAAAATCAGCAGTAGAATAGCATGAAAGAAGTAACTAAAGTGATACAAAGATCTTGTACGGACTACAACTACTAGAATAATAATGAATGGAGCAACAAAAAATATTCCTTCCACGACACTTTGCAACAGAAAATAACAGCAAGAAACACAACGAGGTACCGCCTCGTGTATAATGAAATCATATGAGGTATTGCCTCGTATAATCAAGAATAACAACTGAGGTACCGCCTCATATTCACATTTCTCAATTTCAATCACAATCCTTCATTATGCCGCCACGTAAGCCTTGCATTTAAAAAATAGGTTTTGAAAATAGTTTTTCCGAAATAGCTACATGCATTTTAGCCCACCTTATGATGTCGCGTGGCTTCACGTAGTTCCGCTACAAGCAACATCACATAAGTTCCACCTTATACCGCCGCATGCAAATCAACCCAAGCCTTATACTGCCACATGCGCATCAATATCACATCACAATAACAACTCGCACCACAAGATCCCATATATCACTACTTGCCAACAACAATAATATCAATATTTTCACAACAATAGCCCATGGCTCCAACACAACGTATACGAGAATATCAATAACTAATGAATGAAACATGCTCAATAGGATAGATGTTTCAACAATAACCAACATCGCCTCAACGTATTAACAACTTCCACAATCTCAACATCAAATAACTCAACAATGAGAAAACAACGTGTAACCATGATATTAGATAAGACTATCTCACAATAAAGGAAATAATCTTCAAAATGGAAGTCAACAAATAAAGGGGCAACATGAATAATTAATTCAACAACGATAATTAACAATGAAGAGATAACATGTGACAATAAAAGGGACATCAAGTTCAACTAAAGTATGTGAGCAATTTAGCAAGTAGGATGTAGAACAACTGTTAAACAAGTCAACTAAGGCATTTAAGGATAGTCTAATACAATTAAGGATGATTTAATTATGAGAATTTAGAATATAATATGGCATTTCAATTAAAGCAGGAAAATAGTCTAAGTAGCCTAAACCGGTCAAATACTACATACACCCCGTGTACCCTCTCGTCACCTTGCGTACTCGGTTTTCACTTAGCACAATTGACTCAAACAATACCAATCCTAAGGGGCAGTTCCCCCACACGAAGTTAAGCAAGACACTTACCTCGATTAGGCCAATTCAACACTCGGAAATAGCTTTTCCCTTAAAATCCGTCTCCACACGGCTCAAATCTAGCCAAAATCGACTCAACATCATCAAACATGCTAGGGAATTCAATTGCAATAGATAAAATTAAGATTTTTATACGTTTCCCAAAAAGTCAACTGGGGGCCCACCCGGTCAAACCCTGGGTCCAATAGTAAATTCAGTCTACCCATGACCCCACGAGCTCATATATGTGATTAGTTTCAAAATCCGAGTCCCAGTCGATTCTCAAAACTCAATTTTCTTAGTTTTCAAAAACTTGACAAGGTTTCATAAATATCTACTTTGATTCACATTATTTTGATGTTAACATCTAAGATATGTTGAAGAAATATGATTAGAAATAGATTAGAATGACTTACCCAAGGTTTAGGGTTCAAAATGAGAGAGTGAACTCAAAAATCCTGTTTCCAATCAATTTGATCAGGTGCAGATGTTGCAATTGCAGCATGGGTTCGTAATTGCGAACAAAGCCTCGCAATTGCTACACTGAAAGCTTGAGGGACTCTTCGCAAATGCGAAGGTTGGATCGCATTTGCAATAACTATTGTCGTCGCAGTTGCGACACAAATCATCACAATTGCGATCCTAGACCATCCCAGAAGAATTTGCAAATGAGAACACTGGGTTCGCAAATGCGAACCCAGCAAGCTTGGCCTGACTTCGCAAATGCGAACAAAAAGCTCGCAAATGCGAGATCAGAGGCCTGCAGAAAACAAACAACTTCGATTTTTCAACAACACTCCGCTAAGAGTCCATAACTCACCCGAGCCCTCGCGACTCCAAACCAAACTATAAGTCAAAAAATATCATACAAACTCGCTCGAGTGATCAAAACACAAAAATAACATCTAAAACTACGAATTGAACTCTAAAATGCATGATTTTCAAAGAGAATTTCAGGAACTTCTAAAATTACAACTACGAGTCCGATTCCTATCAATTCAACTGTGAATGACGCCAAATTTTGCAGAAGTTCTAAATGCTATAATGGACCTATTCCAAGTCCCAAAATCTAATTCCGAGCTCAATATAGCTAAAAGTCAACCTACAGTCAAACTTTTCAATTTAAAATTGCCAAATTTCGGTAAATCAACACAAATCAACCTACGGACTTCCAAAATCAATTTTGGGCAAACGCCCAAGTCCGAAATCACGATACAAAGCTATCGGAGTCATAAAAACACAGTTCCGGGGTCGCTTTCATAAAAGTCAAAGTTTGATCAAAATTTTCAAATTTAAACTTCTAAGTCTATAATCAAGGGTCCAAATCAACCCGAAAGCCTTCCGGAACGAAACTAATCAACCCCGCAAATCATAAAGACATAAACACACAAGTGTGAAGCAATAAAAAGGGTAACGGGGCGCAATTACACAAAACGATCGATCAGGTCGTTACATTCTCCCTCTTTTAAAAAAAACATTCATCCTCGAACGTGCATAATGACATACATTAAGTGGTGAATAGATGAGGATAACGACTCCGCATGTCATGCTCGGTCTCCCAAGTCACCTCCTCGACTGGGTGAACCCTCCATTGAACCTTCACTGAAGCAATATCCTTTGACCTCAACGTTCGGACCTACCGGTCCAAGATAGCCACCAGCTCCTCAACATAAGACAAAATCATGTCAAACTGAACTGAGTTGAAGTCTAACACATGAGACGGATCACCGTAATATTTTCGGAGCATAGAAACATAAAATACTAGATGAACTGCAGCTAGACTAGGTGGCAGTGCAAGCTTGTAGGCCACCTCTCCAATTCTCTCAAAAATTTCAAAAGGTCCGATATACCTAGGGCTCAGATTGCCCTTCTTCTCGAACCTCATAACACCCTTCATAGGAAAAACCCGGAGCAAGACCCGCTTCCCAACCATGAATGCAACATCGCGAACCATCTGATCCGTATAACTCTTCTGTCTAGATTGGGCTGTGCAAAGACGATCTTGAATCAATTTGACCTTTTCCAAACCATCCTGAACCAAGTATGTACCCAATAGTCTAGCCTCGCCTGGCTCAAACTAACCCACCGGAGACCGACACCGCCTCCCATACAAGGCCTCATACGGAGCCATCTGAATGCTGGACTGGTAGCTGTTATTATAGGAAACTCCGCAAGCGGCAAGAACTGATCCCAAGAACCCCCAAACTCCATCACACATGCACAGAGCATATCCTCCAATATCTGAATAGTGTGCTCGGACTGTCCGTCCGTCTGAGGGTGAAATGTTGTACTCAACGCCACCCGTGTGCCTAGCTCATGCTGTATGGCCCTCCAAAAGCGTGATGTAAACAGCATGCCCTGATCAGAGATGATGGATACCGGCATGCCATGAAGTCTGACAATCTCGCGAATATAGACCTGAGCCAGCTGCTCTGAAGAATAAGTAGTCACCACTGGAATGAAATGAGCCGACTTGGTCAACCTATCCACAATCACCTATACTGCATCGAACTTCCTCTGAGTCTGTGGGAGCCCAACAACAAAATCCATAGTAACCCGCTCCCATTTACACTCCGGAATCTCTAGCCTCTGAAGCAACCCACCTGGTCGCTGATGCTCATACTTCACCTGCTGACAATTTAGGCACTGAGCTACATACTCCACTATGTCTTTCTTCATCCTCCTCCGCCAATAATGTTGCCTCAAGTCCTGATACATCTTAAAGGCACCCGGATGAATGGAGTATCATGAACTGTGAGCCTCCTTAAGAATCAATTCCCTGATAATGACCTCCTTGGCATCGCCATGCTGAACCGTGTCCTTGAGGACAAGCAAATGGGGATTATCATATAGACCCTATCTGATACGATCATAAAGATAAGACCAAGAAATCACATAAGCCAAAACTCGACTCGGCTTCGAAACGTCCAATCTAACGAACTGGTTGGCCAAGGCCTGAACATCCAAGGCTAATGGTCTCTCCACTGCCGGTAAATATGCTAAACTGCCCAAGTTCTCCGCCTTGCGACTCAAGGCATCGGCCACCATATTGCCCTTCCCGGGATGATATAAAATGGTGATATCATAGTCCTTAAGCAACTCTAGCCATCTTCACTGCTACAAGTTAAGATCCTTTTGTTTGAACAGATGTTGTAGACTATGGTGGTCGGTAAAGACCTCACAAGGAACACCATACAAATAATGCTTCCATATCTTCAATGCATGAACAATGGATGTCAACTCCAAATCATGGACTGGGTAATTCTTCTCATGAGTCTTCAGTTATCGAGATGCGTAGAAAATCACCCTACCGTCTTGCATCAACACCGCGCTAAGTCCAACACGTGACGCATCACAATACATAATATAAGACCCCGAGCCCATAGGCAACACCAACACTAGGGTTGTGGTCAAGGCAGTCTTGAGCTTTTGAAAGCTCACCTCACACTCCTAGGTCTATCTGAAAGGAGCACCCTTCTGGGTCAATCTGGTCATAGGTGCAGCAATAGATGAGAAACCCTCTACGAAATGACGATAATACCTGGCCAAACCAAGGAAACTCTGAATCTCAGTAGTTGAAGACGGTCTGGGCCAACTCTGCACCGCCTCAATCTTCTTCGGATCTACCTTGATCCCCTCACTCGACACCACATGACCCAATAATGCCACCGAATCAAGCCAGATTTCACACTTTGAGAAACTTGCATATAACTTCTTCTCTCTCAAGGTTTGGAGCACAATCCTCAAGTGCTGCTCATGAACTTCCCAACTGCGAGAGTATACCAAGATGTCGTCAATAAATACAACAACGAATGAATCAAGATAAGGCTGGAATACATTGTTCATCCGGTGTATAAATTTTGCTGGGGCGTTGATCAGCCCAAATGATATCACGGGGAACTCGTAGTGACAATACCGAGTCCTAAAGGCAGTCTTTGGAATATCCGGATCCCGAATCTTCAGCTGATGATAACCTGACCGCAAGTCAATCTTGGAAAATACTCTGGCACCTTGTAGTTAATCAAATAGGTCATCAATGCATGGCCATGGATACCTGTTGTTCACTGTAACCTTATTCAACTAATGATAATCAATACACATGTGCATAGATCCATCATTCTTCTTCAAAATAAGACCAGAGCACCCCATGGCGACACACTAGGTCGAATGAATCACTTATCAAGAAACTCTTGTAACTGCTCCTTTAACTCTTTCAGCTCTACTGGGGCCATACGATATGGTGGAATAGAAATGGGTTGAGTGCCCGGCGACAAGCAATACCGAAATTAATATCTCTGTCGGGTGGCATGCCCGAAAGATCTGCTGGAAATACATCTAGATAGTCTCTCACTACCGGAACTGACTCAACGGTAGGAGTATCAGCACTGACATCCCACACAAAGGCTGGATATGTATTACACCCCTTCCCAACCATCCGATGAGCCTTTAGAAATGATATAATCCTTCTAGGAACATAATCTAATGCACCCCTCCACTCTAACCGTGGTAAACCTGACATAACCAGCATCACAGTCTTGGTGTGACAATCAAGAATAGCATGATAGGGCGACAATCAGTACATGCCCAAGATAACATTAAAGTCTACCATACTAAGTAGCAACAGATCAACTCTGGTCTCAAAATCACCAATAACAACTAGACATGACTGATACACACGGTCCACAATAATAGAATCTCCCACAGGTGTAGACACATAAATAGAAGTACTCAAGGAATCACGTGATATACCCAAATATGGAGCAAAATAAGATGATACATAGGAATAAGTGGAGCCTGAATCAAATAAGACTGATGCATCTCTATGACAGACCAGAACAATACCTGTAATGACTGAGTCTGAAGCAATTGCCTTTGTCCTAGCAGGAAGAGCATAATATCTAGCCTGGCCTCCCCCTCTAGGGCAACCTCTACCTACCCGACCTCCATCTTTAGCTGGTTAAGTGGGTGGAGCAGCAACTGGGGCAGCAATCATGGCCTGAGAAGTCTGCGGACCTGATTGAATCCGTGGAGCCTGAGTAATCTGGGAAGGTGCACCCCTACTGAGTCTGGGGAAGTCTCTGACCAGGTGGAGGCTGGGACTGGCTCGGGCCTGGTCGGCTGGACTGACCACTGAAGGCACCCTATGCAGGAAGTGCACTAGAAAGTGACTGAGCAAAGTGTGCAACCTAGGACCTCGATACAACCGAAGCACCACTAGAAGCTAGAAATGTTGAATGAATTGGGCGGCTCACATAGCCCCTACCATGACGAGCTGAAGCTACAGCGTGACCACCACTAAATCCCCCTATGCCTCGAGGCCTCTTGGGCTCCCTAACCTCTCTATCACGGTCCTGCATACCCTTCATCCTCCGTGCAATCTCAACCACCTGCTGATACGGAGTGTCTGACTCCAACTCCCTAGCCATGTTGAATCTAATACTCTGGTTGAGCCCCTCGATGAATCGACGGAATCGCTCTCTGACCTTAGCAACCAAGGCTGGTGCACGCCTAGATAAATCACTGAATCGGACAGCATACTCCGACACTAACATAGTACACTGGCGCAGCTGCTCAAACTCGGTGCGCCAAACATCTCGAAGGGTTTGAGGAACAAACTCTCTCAAGAAAAACTTTGAAAGCCTATCCCATGTAAGTGAATCTGCCTCGGTCGGGCTACCCACCCCGTATGCCCGTCATCACTCATTTGTCGATCCCTTCAGCTAGAACATAGTAAAAGCAATCCCACTCGTCTCCACAATGCCCATAGTGCAGAGAATACGGTCGCACTCCTCAAGAAAATCATGTGCATCCTCTGAAGCCAAACCACTGAAAGTAGGAGGGTGGTACTTCTTGAACAAAATCTCAAGAAAAACTCTGAAAACCGATCCCATGTAAGTGAAGCTGCATCGGCCGGGCTACCCACCTCGTACGCCTGCCACCACTGATATGTCGCTCCCTTCAGCTGGAACATAGTAAAAGCAACCCCACTCGTCTCCACAATGCCCATAGTGCGAAAAATATGGTGGAACTCCTCAACAAAATCATGGGCATCCTCTGAAGCCAAACCACTGAAAGTAAGAGGGTGGTACTTCTTGAACCTCTCGAGCTTAAGCTCCTCCTCCTCAGATGTTGCTGCCCTAACCACGGGATGAACCGGAGCAACTGGATATAGCAGTATACCTATGACCCCATGAGTTCATATATGTGATTAGTTTAAAAATCCAAGTTCCAATCGACTCTCAAAACTCAATTTTCATATTTTTCAAAAACTTGGCAAGGTTTCATAAATTTCTACTTTGATTCACATGATTTTGATGTTAAAATCTAAGATATGTTGAAGAAATATGATTAAAAATAGATTAGAATCACTTACCCATTGTTCGTAGGTAAAAATCCCCACCCCAAATTACCTCCTACCGAGTCTAGGTTTCAAAAATGAGAGAATGAACTTAAAAATCCCGTCTCCCAACTATTTGATCAGGTGTAGATGTCGCAATTGCGGCATGGGTTTGCAATTGCGAACAAAGACTCACAATTGCAGCACTGAAAGCTTGGGGTACTCTTCACAAATTCGAAGGTTGGATCGCATTGGCAATCATTGTTGCCCTCGCAATTGCGACACAAATCATCGCAATTGTGATCCTAGCCCATCCCATAAGATTTTGCAAATGCAAACCTAGCAGGCTTGGCTTGACTTAGCAAATGCAAACAAAAAACTCACAAATGCGAGATCAGAGGCCTGCAAAAAATAAACAACTTTAATTTTTCAACAACACTCCGCTAAGCGTACGTCTACTCACCCGAGCCCTCGGGGCTCCAAACCAAACGTCCACACAAGTCTAAAAATATCATACAAATTCGCTCGCGCGATGAAAACACAAAAATAACATCTAAAACTATGAATTGAACTCTAAAACGCAGGATTTTCAAAGAGAATTTCAAGAACTTCTAAAATTAAAACTACCCGTCCAATTTCTATAAATTCAACTCCGAATGATGCCAAATTTTGAAGACAAGTTATAAATGCCATAACGGACCTACCAAGTCCTAAAATTAAATTCCGAGCTCAATAGCTAAAAGTCAACCTACGGTCAAACTTTTCAACTTAAAATAGCCAAATTTCGGCAAATCAACACAAATTAACCTACGAACTTCCAAAATTAATTTCGGGCATACACCCAAATCCGCAATCACGATACAAAGCTATCGGAGTCATAAAAATACAATTCCGGGATTGTTTTCTCAAAAGACAAAGTTTGGTCAATATTTTCAAATTTAAACTTCTAAGTCTAGAATCAAGGGTCCAAATCAATCCAAAAGTCTCCCGGAACGAAATAATCAACCCCGCAAGTCATAAAGATATAAACACGCAAGTGTCAAGCAATAAAAGGAGTAACAGTGCGTAATTACACAAAACGACCGATCGAATCGTTACATAAATCATGTGTTAGATTGTTAAAATTCGAATAACAAGTTTCTGTTTCTAAGAAATTTACACTACAGACCAAAATGTCTTAAGGGCATGGCAAAAAATAGTTGTACTTCAGACTAAAATGTCTTAGTGTATCATAATTTCAATGTTTGCACTTCAGGCTAAAATATCTTAGGTGCATGCAAAAATTAGTTTTGCTTCAGACTAAAATGTCTTAAATGTAAAATTTTAATTAAGATAAACTTTAAACGTATGCGTCTGAAGTGTAACTAATTTTTTGCATACACTTAAAACGATTTCCTCTTAAATCACAACATATGACTGCGACTTTCCAACTTCAGATAAAATTTATAACTTTATACGTGAATTGTGTTTTTTCAGTCATATATGTCTGAAATTGTATTAAAAGTAGATAAAATTATAAAAAATAAAAATTTAGGGTACAACTTAAACAATGACCTCGAAATCTCGTATTTGTGCACTTTCCCCAAAAGAAAGGGGGAGAGGTTAGATGTTGGTTGACCAAGAAGCCCAAAGGAGCCTAAACTAAAAGGATAATCTATGTGGTCTACCTATTAAAAATACTAGTTAACACCATATACTTTTAAAATATTTATTTTACATTCTATACCTACTTTATAAAACTTTATTTACTTCTTAAATCTTTAATATCAGTATATGCCATTAAACATATCCCACCTTTTAAGGGACTAGATTATCTTTTACTCCAACTTAATAAATTTCTTAAAATACTCCATCATCCCACGAAATTAGAATTATACATTTTCACCAAAAAAATTCGAACCCTAATAATTTCTCTTGTTCTAAATAAACAATCCTCTCTATTCTTTTCTATGACATGGGGACGCAGAAGAAAGAAGAATATTAAAATGGAACATTTGTTAGACATTACCTCTTTACCATTTATTTGTCAGATGAAGTGTTTCATCTTTTTTTTTTCTCTTCTATATATGTAATCAAAAAAAAAATTAAAATAACGTAAAAATATTTTAATTTGGGATACAGTATCTAAACTAAAAAAATATATTAGAATATACTAGTATTCTAACTAATATATACACCACAATATTCTAATAAAAAATATAATATTCAAATCAAACATGTCATAATATTCTAATTTGGAATACAATATTCAAACTAAACATACCGCAATTTTCTAATAGAATATGATATTCAAACTAAACATACCACAATATTTTAACGTGGGATATATTATCCAAACCAAATTAAACGTAACAAATTACAATAGATTAATGAAAAATATAGTATTCAAACCATCATACCATAATATTCTAATAAAGAATACAATATTCAAAATCAAACATATCACAATATTCTAATTTGGAATACAGTATTCAAACCAAATATACCACAATATTCTAATTTGAAATACAGTATTCAAACTAAATATAGATCAGTATTCTAATTTGGAATATAATATTCAAATCAAACATACTTTTTAGTTTTATTTATTGTGTATATATTGTTTTACTTGGAATATTAACATACTTTAATAGTATATAGACTAGTTTACTGTATAATTTTTTATTGTATATAAGAAAATAAGGACAAAGGTTCCCATAATTACAAAAAAAATTAATGGATAATATTTTTTTTATTCTTTAATTTTATGTTCAAGTTTAATATGGATGTAGTAAGATTTTGGATTTGCTTCGTATATATAATTTCCTTTAATTTAGGCGACAAATTTGTTAGGTAGTTATTGCCCTTTGACTAATTGAATATGTGGAATAATTAATTAATGTATACTGCATGTAATTTTATAACTGAAGTATATAGTGTTAATAATTCTTTAGAGGGGGTATATCGTGTAAAGTTTTCTTTAATTTATATAGTCCAAATTAATTATTTAACCCGCCTTAACAAAACTTTGAAAGAATTACCCTCAACCGTTAGATTAGATCTTTGATTAAACGGCTGACAGACATATTCCCTTCATTCTTTTTTAATGATTTCATCCAAATCCTCACATTGCCTTTTTAATTAAGATTTCATCAAAATATGCTCTTAGGAGTTATTTAGTTGATGTACTAATTATGCAGAGATTATAATATAGAAATAATTTATATGATAATTAATACTGTGAAATTGTTATGCGGCGAATAATAATATAAAAATTATTTGATGAGAATAATTTACTTTAAGGGCTTTTTAATCTTTAGTTACTAATTATCTATGTATTTTCAATACACGTATTTTTATTTCATATTCTATCCAACATAAATTATTATACATATTCCCATACAGTATCAGCAATGCGGAGTTTAATTGGCCAACAAAATATGGTATTAAGTTATGCATCGATTACTATTTCTTATACGACAAATCAGACCGTATAACATATACAAAATTTTATGATAAACTTATTTTGTTAATAGGATACTAATGTTTCTTTTCACATGTTCGTTCTATCTAAATACCTTCTTCTTCTTTTTTGTACTTTGACTTACACCATAATCGATGCAATATGAATCTGTATTTATTTTAACAACTTGTGTTTGAACTTTGAAGGAGAAAACAAATGAGTTTAAAATTAATTTTCAGTTCAAATAGTTAAAGTACCTACATGATATATAATCACTAAATTACAGGAAGGATTTATTTATCGATTCATTTTCTGTCAAAATGAGAATTTTGATTTGACTTTGAGGGTCAAAAACATATTTTAACAACTTAGTTTTTTAAAATTTATTCGATCTTCTGCAATGAAACTCATTTTACTTATTCATAGTACCAATTATGTTTACGCTCATTTGCCAACAGAATTCAAATTTCTGGCAAAAGTATCAAATTATAAGAATATATACAAGTTTCGTGAAACATATAATGTAAGAAAATCTTTTTTGACAAAGTAAATTACGGCTAGAATTGATGCGGCTACGAAATCAACATAGAGAATGAAACCAACAAAGTGGGTCCACGAGAAAAATATAGTGAGCCAAACAGAAACCATTGGTTTCGGCCAACTCAAATACTCAATACCAAAGTCCTTTCCCCACTTTCTTTTTTGGTGAAAAGAAAAATCTTATTAATCCTGTCACCGCCCGTAATTCCAACCCTGAGACTATGATGACGCCTAACATTTCACTTGCTAGCCAAGTCAACGTTAGAATAGAAATTAGTCATTCTTAACAATTCAAATTAAATAATAACCAAGAAACTGAATAAACAGAAATAGAGTGAGAAAATCATAACAACCGCGATATCTAGATACACTCCCAGAACTGGTGTCACAAGTACACGAGCGACTAGAGTAATATAAATAATGGTCTGAACAAAAACATGACCGTCTGAAATGAAATAAACAGCTAGGATAAGGTAGAAGGGGACTTCAGGGCTGCGAACGCCATGCAGCTGTACCTCAAGTCTCTGTACGGCAATCAATCCGAGCAATCTACTGACCGCCGCTAAGACCGACTCCAAAATATGTACAAGAAGTGCAGACTATAGTATGAGTACAACCGACCCCATGTGCTCTGCAAGTGCTGAACCTAACCTCGACGAAGTAGTGACGAGGCTATGGCGGGTCACTTACGATAACTTATACGCAGTACAACAATAATAACAGGAAAGAAAAATAGGAAAAGTAAGGCAGTTAACTTATGAAAATAAACTCAATCTTCGAAATCAATAAATCCAGAAATATCAGTCCTCGGATTCTTGTATGAAAATACTGAAAGCTAACACAATGCAACAATGAATACAAAACACACAATCCGTTGCGGCGCGCAGCCCGATCCCACCGTACAAACACAATCCTTCCTTATTTCACCATATCAATATCAAGAATAACATGTAAAATCCGTTGCAGCGTGCAAACCCGATCCCATCATATAATCAGAATCAATATCATAATCCTCTCTTATTTCACCATATCAAAATCACATATAAAATCTGTTGGGCATGCAACCCGATCCCACCATATCAATATTAATCCTCCCTTATTTCACCTGTTGTGGCGTGCAACCCGACCCATAAACAAAATCAATAAATGCAGACAATTCAATAACTCAATTCACAAGAATCTCAACGATTAGAGAATTATGAAAGCCAAGCCATAAAGGGACCTCGTACCAAATCAATGAATGCTACAATTAATACAAAGCAACAAAATAAGTCAAATATATGACAATCAAAGTGTGCAAGTAAGACAAGTAAGGCAAGTAGTAATTAATTATGGGAATCATGGAGGAAACGAGCATTTTAGTACAAGAGTAAATAGATGACAAGTAACAAATTATGGCATAGAAAGCAAGTAAAACATGTAGCAGTTAAGACATAGAATGAGATAATTAATGAAATATGGGAAAGCATGAAAACGACTATTTTGACGGCGTATATACACTCGTCACCTCGCATATATGCCGCTACACATATAATTAACATAGCACATAGCTCGAGGGTTCTTAATTCCCTCAAGTCAAGGTTAGACCCAACACTTACCTCGCTCTACAAGCAAATCAAAGCTCAACTGGGGCCTTTCCTCAAACATTCGCCTCCAAACCAATCGAATATAACCAAAATCGACTTAATATCGACAAACAATGTTAGGGAAATCAATTACAATATATAAAGCTAAGATTTTTACACATTTTTCAAAAACTCAATAAAAGTCAACCCCGGGCCCGCTTGGTCAAAACTCGAGATTCAAACCAAAATCCGATTACCCATTTACCCCCGAGCGCGATTATGTGATTAGTTTCAAAATCCGACCTTAATTTGAGGTCTAAATCTCAATTTTATAAAAATTCTCAATTCTTCTCAAATCTCAAATTTCTACCATGAAAATACTATATTTAATGTTGAAATCTTATGAAATGTAATGGGTAATTGAAAAAATAATAGATTAAAGTCACTTACCAATGAATTTAGGAAGAAATTATCTTGTAAAAATCGCCTCTACGGTGTTTAGGGTTGAGAGTTTGTGAAAAATGAGCTAAATATCGTGCTCTCAACTTTTTGTCCAGGCGCAGATGTCGCAATTGCGACCAGATCCCAATTGTGAACCCCTCAAATGCAGAAAATCTATCGCAAATGCAAAGACACTCCCATATCTGCTTTCATCGCAATTGCAATGAATTGTTCGCTATTGCGAACTCTGGATCTTCGCAAATGCGATCAAATGATTGCAATTGCGATCTCTGCTATTCCCAGGCACTATTCGCAATTGCAAACAAAATGTTCGTAAATGCGATCATGACAGACTTGGTCAGACATCGCAAATGCGATCCCCCACCTCACAATTGCGAGGTCTGCAAACTACACTAGCAATAGAGAGTCATCAGCTAATCTTTTAAGTCCAAAAATTACTCTATAGCCTATCTGAAACTCACCCGAGACCCTCGGGCTCCAAACCAAACATGCACACAAGTGTAATGACATCATACGAACTTGCTCGTGTGATCAAAATATCAAAATAACACATACAACTACGAATCGGACATCAAAATGAATGATATTTTCAAAGAAATTCAAAAATATGAAACTTTACAACCAGACGTCCGAATCGCGTCAAATCAACTCCGATCCGTTTTGCACCAAATTTTGTAGACAAGTTATAAAAATTGAAATGATTCTATACCAAGTTTCGGAACCGAAATCCGACCTAGGTATCAACAAAGTCAACTTACTTTCAAACTTAGAATTTATTTTAAACTTTTAAATTGCTAGTTTTCAACAAATTACATTAAATCAAGTTAGGGACTTCTGAATTCGATTTCGGATATATGCCCAAGTCCCAAATCATGATACGGATCCATCGGGACTGTCAAAACATTTATCCGGCTATGTTTATACAAAACATTGACCGTAGTCAACTCAAATGAGTTTTAAGCCAAAATTTCAAATTTTTATCAATTTCTCACATAACAATTTTTCGAAAAGAGACACGGACTACGTACGCAAATCGAGAAAGGTTAAACGAAGCTATTTGAGGTCTTGGAACATAGAAATGAAAGATAAAACTGATACTGACCTATCAGGTCATCACAAATCACCTACTAAAACTG
Source organism: Nicotiana tabacum (assembly GCF_000715075.1). Classification (NCBI taxonomy): domain Eukaryota; kingdom Viridiplantae; phylum Streptophyta; class Magnoliopsida; order Solanales; family Solanaceae; genus Nicotiana; species Nicotiana tabacum. Next base: position 27,993,167 of record NC_134081.1, on the reverse strand, counting down.
ACGATACAAAGCTTGTGTAGTCGCTGACATCTATAAAACTTCAACTGCATATTCCTGTAGCTGTTTTATGCAGTTCATCTATCCTCTACTCTATTCTATCAATACAAGTTTTCTATCCATTTCGTTTGTCTTTTGCTTTGTTTCCCTTTTCTCTGCATCTTGTATCTACATTCCTCTTTGATTTGTCTGCATATGATTTGGTCTCTTGTCAAATGTTGATTCCACACAGCATCATTCTTATTTTTCCATATAGCATATACTAGGGCAACAAATACTTATAGTGCAAAGTTCTTGCATTGCTTCTCTGTTATTGATCTATTTAGCTTTCTTCATATTCCTGAGATAGTATATCCCCATCCCCTTCTACCCCTAGCCATCTCATCAGCTTCGGGACACACCTTTTAGACAGCTTGCATTTAAAAAACAGATGCTCAATTGTTTCTTCTTGGTCTCCACATACTTTGCATGTAGTTTCTGTACTGATTCCAATTTGTTTCATTATTTCCATAGTCATCAATCTTCTGTGTGCTAGCTATGTTTGGGTTTATTTCCTGAGTTCCACACCCATCTCCATTCCTGTCAATGGGTTTCATCCCCCATTCTCCATTTGTATCCACTAGCCACTGTATACTCACGATGTGCTTTTTAAACATCCATTCTCTTGGAATCCTTCTTTGAATTTATCCCTGACACTAGGGGTGTTCAAACCGAACTGGAAAACAACACCAAACCGAAAAGTCAAATCAAACCGATTAAAAAATTCGATAAAGTTTGGTTTGATTTGGTTTGGTATTGAGTAAAAAAATCCGAATCAAACTGACATATAAATGTATAATTTTTTATATACTTTTAAGACTTAATATAGAATTTTCCTTAAAACTTGTCTAGAGATATTTGGGATTCTCTTATGGTATGTAATACTTAATAGAATATGAAGTGCTCCATTTTTTATTAACTTTAAGTAATGTGTTGTATGATTACTTTCTTATCAAGTGTTATTGAAATGTGACAATCTCTTTGTCACTATCCCAATTTCCCTCCGTAGGATGTCGTGATGGCATTTAGTCTATAAGACTAGGTAAGCCTAATATACATGCAGAATTTAATTGAAAAATGATAAAAACTTAAAATAACTCAACAATTATCATATAAAGAACTCCGCAACTCAACAAAATACAACTCCCCAAAATATGGTGATATCAAGTCACAAGCTCTACAAGAAAATACTGAACATCCCTATACAACAGTGTCTATAAAAAGGGGAAACAATTGAAATATAACTTGATAGAGGGTGACTCCGAGGCCAGCGGATACTGGCAGGTATACCTTGAAGTCTTCAATCCGAGCAGGAACTCACTGGTGCCTAGGCTGGTAAGAGGTACCTAGATCTACATAAAAAGATGTGCACAAATATAGCATGAGTACACCACAACGATACCCAGTAAGTGCCAAGCCTAACCTTGGAAGAGTAGTGACGAGGTCATGTCAAGGCCCTACTGGAATAAATAGGAATGTTGAACAGGTATATGACAGTGTAATAATGATAAACAGTGAAAATGAAACAATGGAGAAATATACCAAGAATAGCTACACTGAACTAAGGCAAATAAGGCATCACGGAAGAAAATAAAGAATAATATGCCAAGGAAACGAAGCAACCCAAACACAAGTGGTGTAGTAGAAAGATATCAATAAGAATCACTAACGAGGTACCGCCTCGTAGTCTCATATCACAAAATAATTCACAATCTTTTCTTATATCACCAGGGGAGCCTTACATTTAGTTTTGAAAATCATTTTTCCAGAACTAGCTACTCGCGTTTTAGCCCGCCTTATCATACTGCATGGATTCAAGTAGATCCCCTACTAGCAACACACGTATCAAGCCTACTTTATCTCACCGCATGCATTTCAACCCCAATCCTTATACCACCGTATGGGTATCAATATCACAACGTATCACAAATCGCATCTCAAGTGTCCAATATCAGAACTTGCCAAAACAAGTCAGCAATAATAGTGTTTTCACAATAAAGAATCCATGGCTTAACCACAATATGCACAAGAGTCTGGACAATAACAACCGAAAGTGAATAACTCAACAAGAATGGTATTTCACAACTTACAACTTTGCCTCAATGTGAATCACGGCCTTTATAACTCAATATCAATTTCAACAACAAGATATTTCAAGAAATAACAATTTCAACTAAGGAACTCAATGGTTAAATAATGAATAAGGAACAGAGAGAACAATAAATTTGCCTAAACATGTAAAGACAATTAGCAAGTAAGAGCTAAGACAAGTATTAACGATGACAAGTAAAGCATGTGAAGATAGACTAATGATGATAAAGATAACATACTACGGCAACTCAATTAAAGGCATGAAAGGAATCTACATAGCTAAAACAGGTCAATTACAACATTTAACTCGTGTACATACTCGTCACCTTGCGTATACGGCTTTAACATATCAAAATTTACATAAACAACACCAATTCTAAGGGGTAACCCCCTCCCATCCCCCCCCCCCCCCACAAAGTTAGGCGAGACACTTACCTCAAAACACACTAACTCAATCTATTAGTAAGCCTTTTCCTTGATTATCCAACTCCGAACGGCCCAAATCTAGCCAAAATAACTTCATACCATAAATATAAACTATAGAAAGTTATTCCGAATAATAAAGTTGCAATCTTTAAAGAGAAAGTAAAAGTTAACTCAAAAAGTCAACCCCGAGCCCGCGTACAACCCAGGTGCGGTCCTAACTAAGGTCCAGCACTCTCTACTTCTACGGACAAAGCACGCATCTGCGCTTCTGCTCATATGGACATAGAAAAGCTTCAGCGCACGCGCTCCTGCGGACAGTGTCCGCTTCTGTGATAATAGACCAAGCTTGCCCAGTCCGCATTTGCGACCAGCTCCTCCGCACCTACGGACTCGCATATGCGGAAATCTCCTCGCATCTGCGGTCACAGTCAAACCCACTCAAGGCCACTTCTGCGATGGGCCCCCTCGTATATGCATGTCTGCGCCTGCGGCCAAGCCCTCCACAGGTGCGAAGACACCAGAACAGCAGTAGGTTCAGCAACCACTAAGTCCAAGAAAATCATCCCGATTACAATCCGATTCACACCCGGGACCTCCGGGACCCCTGTCCAATTATACCAACAAGTCCCAAAGCACATAACGGACCTACTCGAGGCCACAAATCACATCAAACAATATCGATTCAATGAATCGCAACCTAATTCAAGCCTATTGAACCTATGAACATCCGACTTCCAAAACTAATGCCAAATCATACCAAAGCAACTCCGATTAACCTCAAATTTTGCACACAAGTCATAAATGACATGATGGACCTATTTCAACTTCCGGAGTCAAAATCCGACCTCAATATCAATAAAATCAGTTCCATATCAAACTTCTCATCCTTTCAAACCTTCAACGTTCGTCAATTTAAGGTGAAATGACCTACGGACCTCCAAATCAACATCCAGACACACTTCTAAGTCCAAGATCACCATACGGAGCTATTGGAACCGACAAAACTCCATTCTAGAGTTGTCTACACAAAAGTCAAAGTATGGTAAACTCTACAAACTTAAGCCTCTAACTTAAGGACTATGTATCCCATTTCACTCCGAAACTCACACGAACCTAAACCAAATATCCCCGGCAAGTCACATAATCACAATATGACATAAAGGAGGTAATAAATAGGGAAACGAGGCTAAAATATTCAAAACTACCAACCGGATCATTAAATCATCTCCCTCTTAAAATAAACGTTCGTCCTCGAACGAGTATAGAGACATACCTGAAGTTGTGAAAATATGAGGATAGAGGCTACGCATATCATGCTCGGTCTCCCACGTTGCCTCCTCGACTAGTTGACTCTTTCACGGAACCTTTACTGAAGCAATGCTCTTGGACCTCAACTTTCGGACCTTCCTGTCCAAGATGGCCACCGGCTCCTCAACATAAGACAATCCTTGTCCATATGGGCTGAGCTGAATTCCAACACATGATACAGATCACTGTTATACTTCCGGAGCATAGAAACATGAATCTGGATGAGCTGCAGCTAGACTAGGTGGCAATGCAAGCTTGTAAGCCACCTCACCAATCCTCTCAAGAATCTCAAAAGGTCTAATATACCTAGGGATCAACTTGACCTTCTTCCTGAACCTCATGACACCCTTCATGGGCGAAACCCAGAGCAACACCCGCTCTCCAACTATGAATACAACGTCGCGAACCTTCTGATCTGCATAACTCTTCTTTCTAGATTGGGTTGTATGAAGTCGATCCTAAATCAACTTAACCTTTCCCAAAGCATCCTAAACCATGTTAGTAACCAATAGCCTTGCCTTACCCGACTCAAACCAACCCAATGGAGATCGACACTGCCTCCCATACAAAGCCTCATACAGAGCCATCTGAATGCTCGATTGGTAGTTATTATTGTAGGCAAACTCCGCAAGCGGCAAGAACTGATCCTAAGAACCCTCCAACTCCATAACACATGCACAAATCATATCCTTCAATATCTGAATAGTGCGCTCGGACTGTCCGTCCGTCTGAGGGTGGAATGTTGTACTCAACCCAACCCGTGTGAGTAACTCATGATGTACGACCTTCAAAAATCATAATGTAAACAGCATATCCCAGTCAGAGATGATGGATACCGGCACGCCATGAAGTCGGACAATCTCTCTTATATAGACCTGAGCCATCTGCTTTGAAGAATAAGTAGTCACCATAGGAATGAAATGAGCCGACATGGTCAACCTATCCATAATCGCCCATACTGTAGCAAACTTCTTCTGAGTCTGTGGGAGCCCAAAAACGAAATCCATGGTAACTCGCTCCCATTTCCACTCGGGAATCTCAAGCCTCTGAAGCAACCCACTAGGTCGTTGATGCTCATACTTCACCTGCTGACAATTTAGACACCGAGCTACATACTCCACTATGTCTTTCTTCATCTTCCTCCACCAATAGTGTTGCCTCAAGTCCTGATACATCTTAGCAGCACTCGAATGAATGGAGTACCGCAAATTGTGGGCCTCCTGAAAAATAAACTCACACAAACTATCAACACTGGGCACACATAGTCGGCCTTGCATCTGCAACACACTGTCATCCCTAATAGTAACCTCCTTAGCATTGCCGTGTTAAACCGTGTCCTTGAGGACAAGCAAATGAGGGTCGTCATACTGAAGCTCTTTGATACGATCATATAGAGAAGACCGAGAAACCACACAAGCCAGAACTCGACTCGGCTCCGAAACATCTAATCTAAGAAACTGGTTAGACAAGGCCTGAACATCCAATGTTAATGGCCTCTCCGCTGCCAGTAGATATGCTAAACTACCCAAGCTCTCCGCCTTTCGACTCAAGGCATCAACCACCACATTGGCTTTCCCGAGATGATATAGAATTGTGACATCATAGTCCTTAAGCAACTTTAACTACCTCTGATACTGCAAGTTAAGATCCTTTTGTTTAAACAGATGTTGTAGACTTCGGTGGTCGGTATAGACCTCACAAAGGACATCATACAAGTAGTGCTGCCAAATCTTCAAGGCATTAACAATAGCTGCTAATTCCAGGTCGTGGAAAGGATAACTCTTCTCATGCACCTTCATCTGTCTAGACGTGTAGGCAATCACCCTACCGTATTGCATCAACATCGAGCTGAGGCCAACACGTGACGCATCACATTACACAGTGTAAGACCCCGAACCTGTAGGCAACACCAACACTGTGGCCGAAGTCAAAGCAGTCTTGAGATTTTAAAAACTCTCCTCACACTCCTCGGTCCATCTGAACGGTGCACCCTTATGGGTCAATCTGATCATAGGTACAACAATAGATGAGAAACCCTCTACGAAACGACGATAATACCTTGCCAAACAAAGAAAATTCCGAATCTCAATGGCTGAAGACGGTCTGGGCCAACTCTGCACTACTTCAATCTTCTTCGGGTCTACCTTGATCCCTTCACTCGACACCACATGACCCAAAAACGCAACTGAATCAAGCCAAAATTCACACTTCAAAAATTTTGCATACAACTTCTTTTTTTCTCAAGGTCTAGAGCATAATCCTCAAATGTTGCTCATGATCCTCCCGACTCCGGGAGTACACCAAGATGTCGTCAATAAATACAATGACGAATCAGTCAAGATAGGGCTGGAATACACTGTTCATCAAGTGCATGAATGCTGCTAAGGCGTTGGTCTGCCCAAATGACATCACAAGGAACTCGTAATGACCATACCGAGTCCTAAAGGCAGTCTTCATAATATCTGAATCCCAAATTTATAATTGATGATAGCCTAACCGCAAATCAATCTTCGAGAATTCTCTGGCACCCTGTAACTGATTAAATAGGTCATCAATGCGTGGCAATGGATACATGTTCTTCATTGTAACCTTGTTCTACTGACGATAATCAATACACATGCGCATAGAACCATCCTTCTTCTTTACAAACAAGACCGGAGATCCCCAAGGTGACACACTAGGTTGAATGAAACCCTTATCAAACAACTCTTACAACTGCTCATTTAACTCCTTCAACTCTGTTAGGGCGATATGATACGGGGGAATAGAAATGGAATGAGTGCTCGACAATAAGTCAATACCAAAATTGATATCCCTATCGGGTGGCATGCCGTGAAAATCTGCCAGAAATACATCTGGATAGTCTCTCACTATCGGAACTGACTCAACGGTAGGAGTGTCAACACTGATATCTCTTACAATGGCTAGATATGCATCACATCCCTTCCCAACCATTCATTGTACCTTAAGGAAAGACACCACCCTGCTAGGAACATAATCCAAAGTACCCCTCCACTCCAACCGCGGTAAACCTGGCATAGCCAAGGTCACCATTTTGGCATGACAATCGAGAATAATATGATAGGGCAACAACCAGTCAATGCCCAAAATAACATCAAAATCTACCATACTGAGTAATAATAGATCAACTCTTGTCTCAAAATCACCCAGAACAACTAAGCATGACTAATACATACAGTCAACAAAAATGGAATCTCCCACAAGCCTGGACATATAAATAGGGGAACTCAAGGAATCACTAGATATACCCAAATATGGGGCAAAGTAAGATGATACATAGGAAGAAGTGGAGCCTGGATCAAATAAGATTGATGCATCTCTATGACAAACCAGAACAATACTTGTGATAACTGATCTGATGCATCCGCCTCCGTCCAACCCCAAAAAGCATAACATCTGCCCTGGCCTCCACCTCTAGCTGGCTGTGCAGGTGGTGTGGCAATTGGTGCGGTAACCATGGCCTGAGAAGTATGGGGACCCTGTGGAATACTTGGAGCCTGAGTAGTCTATAGAGGTGCACCCCTCCTGATTTTGGGGTGGTCCCTCACCATATGACGAGTATCACCATACTCAAAACAAGCTCTCAGAGGACGTGGCTACCGAAACTGGCTCGGGCCTGGTCGGCTGGACTGACCGCTGAAAGCACCTCGTGCAGGATGTGCACTAGATAATGGCGGTGTATAATGGGAAACCTGAGACTTGGGAGTAGCCGGAACACCACTGGAAGCTGGAAGTGCCGAATGAACCGGACGGCTCACATAGCCTCTACCATGACGGGTTGCAACTGGGGCACGGGCACCACTATTTGTGCCAGAATCTCGAGGCCTCTTCTCCTCCCTGTCCTCTCTCTCTCGGCCCCGCAACCCTCCAATCTCTGAGCGATCTCTGACACCTGCTGGTATGGGGTATCAGTCTCTATCTCTTGAGCCATGCTGAATCTAATACCATAGTTGAGCCCCTCGATAAACCGACAAACTCACTCTCTGACTGTGGAAAATAAGGCGGGTGAATGTCTGGACAACTCACTAAACCTGACAGCATACTCTTATACGGTCATAGCATCCTGGCACAACTACTCAAACTCCGCGCCATGCATCCTGAAGACTCTAGGGAACAAAATCTCTCAGGAACACCTCTGAAAACTGAGCCCATATGAGTAAAGCTACCTCGGTCGAGATACCCAACTCGTACGCTCGCCATCACTAATATGCCGATCAATTTAGCTGAAACGTAGTAAAAGTAATCCCACTCGTCTCCACAATACCCATAGTGCGGAGGTTACGGTGGCACTCCTCCAAAAAACCATGTGCATCCTCTGAAGCTAAGCCGTTGAGAGTAGAGGGTGGTACTTATTGTACCTCTCGAGCGTGAGCTGCTCCTCCTTAGATGTTGCTTCCCTAACCTCGGGCTGAACTAGGACAACTGACTGCACTGGTATGACCTCTGGGACCTGGTCAACATGGACCCACTGCTCTGGGGTACTGGCTGCGGGATTCTGTGCTCCTCCCTAGCCTGATATGTGTCCGGTGTAAGTGGGATCAACCCTATCGGAGCTAAAGTACCAAACATGCTCAAGAACTGGGCGAGAGTCTCATAAAGTGCAGGGGTAGTAACATGTGTATCAGGTGCTTGCCCTCCAACTGGAGCTACTGGTGGCTCCTCTGTCGCAGCTTGGGCAGGTGTTCTAGCTGCACCACGTGCCCATTCTCGGCCTCTGCCCCGGCCCCGGCCTCTCGCGACTCTAGCAGGGGGCACAGGTGTCTAATCGTCAGATCCAGCTGTGCATGTCCTCACCATATATGAGAGAATAGAAAGACAAGATTTAGAATTTCAAAGTCAACAAATTCGTACGATAAGGAATCAAAGAAGTGAAGCTTTTCCTAACAGTTTTGTAGCCTCTTGAATATAAGTACAGACGTCTCCGTACCGATCCACGAGATTCTACTAAACCTGTTTGTCACTCGTAACACCTATGAACCTATAGCTCTGATACCAACTTCTCCCGACCCTAATTTTCCTCCGTAGGATGTCGTGATGGCACCTAGTCTCTAAGACTAGGTAAGCCTAACATACATGCAGAATCTAATTGAAAAATTATAAAAACTTCTAATAACTCAACAACTACCATATAAAGAACTCCGCAACTCAACAGAACAGAACTCCCCAAAATCTGGTGATATCAAGTCAAAAGCTATACAAGAAAATACTGAACATCCCTATACAACAGTGTTTATAAAAAGAGGGAAAATGAAATAGAACTAGATAGAGGGTGACTTAGAGGACAGCGGACGCCGGCATGTATGCCTTGAAGTCTCCAATCCGAGCTCGAACTCACTGGTGCCTAGGCTGGTAAAAGGTACCTAGATCTGTACAAAAAATGTGCAGAAGCATAGCATGAGTACACCACAACGGTATCCAGTAAGTGCTAAGCCTAACCTCAGTAGAGTAATGACGAGGTAAGGTTAAGGCCCTACTGGAATAAATAAGAAAGCTAAAGAGGTATATGACAGTGTAATAATGATAAACAGTGGAAATGAAATAATAGAAAAATATACCAAGAATAGCTACACTAAACTAAGGCAAATAAGGCATCACGGAAGAAAACAAAGAACAATATCTCAAGGAAACAAAGAAACCCAAACACAATTGGTGTAGTAGAAAGGTATCAACACGAATTACTACTGAGATACCGCCTCATAGTCTCATATCACAAAATAGCTACCAGTGTTTTAGCCACATTATCACACCGCGTGGCTTCAAGTAGATCCCCTACTAGCAATACGTGTATCAAGCTTGCCTTATCTCACCGCATGCGTTTCAACCCCAATCCTTATACTACCGCATGCGTATCAATATCACAAAGTATCACAAATTGCACCTCAAGTGCCCAATATCACAACTTGCCAAATCAAGTCAGCAATAATAGTCTTTTCACAATAAATAGTCCATGGCTCAACCACAATATCCACAAGAGTGTCAACAATAACAACCGAAAGTGAATAACGCAACAAAATTGCATTTCACAACTAATAACTTTGCCTCAGTGTGAATCACGACCTTTATAACTCAATACCAATTTCAACAACAAGATATTCCAAGAAATAACAACTTCAACTAAGGAACTCAACGGTTAAATAATGAATAAGGAACAGAGAGAACAATAAATTCAGCTAAACATGTAAAGACAATTAGCATGTAAGATCTAAGACAAGTATTAAAGATGACAAGTAGAGCATGTGTAGATAAACTAATGATGATGAAGATAAGATACCATGGCAACTCAATTAAAGGCATGAAAGGAATCTACATAGCTAAAACGGGTCAATTACCATATTTAGCCCGTGTACACACTCGTCACCTTGCGTACGTGGATTCCACATATCACAATTTACACAAACAACACCAATCCTAAGGGGTAATTCCCCCACACAAAGTTAGGCAAGACACTTACCTCAAAATACGCTAACTCAATCCACTAGTAAGTCTTTTCCACGATTATCCAACTCCGAATGGCTCAAATCTAGTCAAAACAACTTCATACCATAAATATAAACTATAGAAAGCTATTCCGAACAATAAAGTTGCAATCTTTAAAGAGAAACAAAAAGTCAACCCCGAGTCCGCACCTCGTAACCCGACCAAAATTACAAAATCTGAACACCAATTCGATAACGAGTCCAACCATACTAGAATTACTCAAATCCAACTTCAAATTTCCTTTCAAAACCCCAAAATTTAGTCTAAGAAGGTTTCACAATTGTTCCCCAAATTTCCAACTCAAATCACTAATTAAATGATGAAAATAACAATGGATTCATGTAATATAGTCAAATTCAGGTTAGAATCACTTACCCTGAAAATTTCCTTGAAAATCCCTCAAACAATAGCCACAAACCGAGCTCTCTAGGGCCAAAGATGGAAAATGAAATAAAACCCTCGACCTAAGCCTTTTTCTACCCAGCGTTTTCGCATCTGCGAACCCACAGCTGCATCTGCGGCTCCGCACCTGCAGAATTTCCATCACAGGTGCGGTCCTCACTAAGGTCCAGCACTCTTCGCTTCTACGTACAAAATGCGCATCTGCGCTTCTGTTCCTGTGGACATAGGAGCGCAAACAATGTCTACTTCTGCGACAATAGACCAAGCTAGCCGAGTTCGCATTTGCGACAAGCTCCTCCGCACCTGTGGACTCACAGATGTGGAATCTCCTCGCATTTGTGGTCATAGCCAAGCCTACTCAAGGCCGCTTCTATGATGGGCCCCCTCGCACTTGCGTGTCCGCACTTGCAGACAAACCCTTCACAGATGTGATGACACCATAACAGCGGCAGGTTCAGCAACCACTAAGTCCAAGAAAATCATCCTGATTATAATCTGATTCACACCCGGGGACCCCAGGACCCCGTCCGAATATACCAACAAGTCCCAAAACACATAACGAACCTACTCAGGGCCAAAAATCACATCAAACACCATCGATTCAACGAATCGCAACCCAATTCAACTTATTGAAACTATGAACATCCGACTTCCAAAACTAATGCCGAATCATACCAAAGCAACTCCGATTGACCTCAAATTTTGCACACAAGTCATAAATAACATGACCGACCTATTTCAACTTCCAGAATTAGAATCCGACCCTGATATCAATAAAGTCAACTCCCTGTCAAACTTTTCAACCCTCCAAACCTTCAACTTTTTAACTTTCGCCATTTCAAGACGAAACGACCTACAAACCTCCAATCAATATCCGGACACGCTCCTAATTCCAAAATCACCATACGGAGCTATTGAAACCAACAAAACTCCATTTCGGAGTCATATACATAAAAGTCAAACTACGGTCAACTCTATCAACTTAAGCCTCCAACTTAGGGACTATGTGTCCCATTTCACTCTGAAACTCACCCGAACTGAAATCAAACATCCTCGTCAAGTCACATAACCACAATACGACATAGAGGAGGGAATAAATAGGTAAACGGGGCTAAAATACTCAAATGGCATGTTCTCTTTGTTCTTCTTTATTCATATGTCAAGATCTATTAAATTCTTATATCTTTGTCGAATTTAAAGTGGTATTTCGATAATTAAAAACTAAATAGAACATATCATTATTTAGGTGTCATATTGATTTTTATATTTACTTAAATTTTTTATAAGTAAATATATGTTTAATAAAAATTTAAAAAATTGACAAACATATGATCATAGTTTTAGTTATTGGCATAATATTCATGTAACAAAAAAATCCGAAAAATCTAAACAATCCGAAAAAATCAAATCAATCCAAATCGATATAGTTGGTTTGGTTTGTTTTTTATTAAAATCAAACCAACCCGGTCCATGTACACCCCTACCTGACACTACATCATTTCTTTCAGTACCAGCTATAGTCTTGAGGGTGCTTGTATTGCCACCAATCAGCCTCCTTTAAGCATATGTGATTTACCCATTTAATCCACAAGTTATCTGCCTTGTTTGCGACATGCCACACATATTTGTTTAGTGAAGCCTCATTCTATACCACACAATCCTTCATGCCTAATCTTCCTCCTCTTTTCTCCTTTCACATGGTAGACCATGTTATCAATGGTATTCTAGTAGTATTGGTCTTCCCATCCCATAAATAGTTCCTAGAGTTTGTAGTTATAGTTTTAAAAACCTTTCTTGGCAGTATGAATATTGATGCCCAATAGATATGTAGTTGTATGAGAACTGAGTTAATCAGTTGTGCCCTTCCTCCATATGATATATTCCTAGTCCCTAAAGTTTGAATCCTGCTAGTGATTTTTTGTAACGACCCGACCAGTCATTTTAAGCTCTAGCGTATCGTTTGGCGATTTGAGGTCTTGAGTAGGTTCACTTTATGTATTATGACTTTCACGTGTGGCTGGTTTCGATTTTCGAGGAGTTTAGAATTGATTTGGAAGAATAATTCTCAATTCGGAAGCCTTAAGTTAGAAGAGTTTACCAAGGTTTGACTTTTAAGTAAACGAACTAAAAATTGGGATTTGAAGGTTCCTACAGGTTCGTAAGGTGATTTTAGAAATGGGTGTATTATCGGGTTGAGTATCGGATGGTCTGAGAGCATTTCAGCGCTTAATATCGGAAGTTGGTATTTTGAAGATTTTGAAATTTGCTAAGTTTGACTTGGAATGGATTTCGATCTTATCAGACTTCAGGTGGTATTCCGGGACCTTGGATAGGTTCATTTTATTGATTTGAACTTATGCGTGAAGTTTAGTTGTGATATGAAATGTCTAAGTGTGATTCGGATGCATTCAGCGAAGTTTGAATATTTGAAAGTTAAGAGAAGGATTTTGATCGTCAATTCATGGTTTTATTGTTACTCGTGGAGTTTCGAGCCTTTGGATAAGTTTGGATAAGGTATTGGGACTTGTTGGTGTGATTGGACAAGGTCTCGGAGGGCCTCGGGTGTGTTTCGGGGTGGTTTCAGACCATTTTTCTTTGTTTTGTAATTGTTGGTGCTGGTTCTGGTTTTGTCCTTCGCGAATTTGGTGGGGAGCACGTGTTAGCGAGGAAGGATCTTGAGCTAGAAGAAATTTGTTCTTCGCGTTCGCGACAGGTTCATCGCGTTCGCAAAGGTCTGGGTAGTGGTGCTACACGTTTGCGGTAACCTTGTCGCGTTCGCAAAATAAGAAGCTGAGCCTGGAGATTTTGGCCTTCACGTTTTGGCTCATTTCATGTCTTTCTCTCAATTGGAGCCGATTTTGGGTGATTTGGAGGAGCCATTTACATCACCTATCATGAGGTATGTCATTCCCACTTGTTGGAAGTTAAATACATGGATTTTATATGGATTTGAACGTGATAATTTATGAAAATTGTAGGATTTTTAAAAAAAAAATAAAACTAGAAATGATAATCTTGAATTTTGACCACAAAATCAGAGTCATACGACCTTAGTAGTATATTTGAGATGCATTCATGGATCGGACCGTTCGACCTCGGCAGTGTATGTACACGAATATTATGGATCAGGGCATACGACCTCAGCATAATTCGTGCGTAACATCGCTAGGAGTCCGAATATTCATGAGATTTCCCTTGTGATTTGAGACTTGGCATTTACATGATATTTCTTATCTGTTTGAGATAGCACATGATATTTGAGAAATTCATACTGTCATTATGTTGGAGGATTATGTTAGTTACAGTTTCTTAACTCATCATTATCATTGTGTTTCATATCTATTTATAATTTATTGTACTAATTTATTGGACCACTAGTAAGTGTTGATATCGACCCCTCATCACTATTTCTCTGGGGTTAGGCTAGATACTTACTTGTTACGCGTTGATTTGTGTACTCATGCTACACTTCTGCACTAATTATGCAGGTACTGAGACAAGTACTTTTGGTGGTCATTTGGGTGCATGTGCGCAGCTATTGAGAGGACTTTACAGTGTACTGCATTCCATGTTACGATCCCCAGCACACGGAGTATCCATCATATTCATTTATTTTGTCTTGTCTATTTTACATTCGAGACAGATGTTGTATTAGTATTGTACTTTCTAGTAGATACTCATGCACTTGTGACACCGGGTTTTAGGAATTAAGAATTTTTCTCTTGATTGTATTCCTCTATGATTTTTCTGGTTTATATTTTTACCTAATTTGGATATTTAAAATAATAATATCTATATTTTTTATAAAAACGAGTGATTTTCGCTCCTTATTTCCTTACTTTCTTCGAAATATATTTTGGATTAACTATTAATGTATTGATATATTTGTTGGCTTTCCTAATGATGGCGTTGGGCGCCATCATGACCTGCAGTGGAATTTGAGTCGTGACATTTTCTCCACTAAGACTTCACAATCTATTACTGACAACATTTTAGGTGAGATAGGCACTCCTAAATATTTAATTGGTAGCTTCCCTTCTTGGTATCATGTTAGTTCACATATGTCTGCCAATTTTTGCTTATCCATATTTGCACCGAAGATGTTGGATTTGGCACTATTTGTACTCAAATCCTAATGCTTGGAAAAAGGTTGTAAGCCCTCTTATAAGGAGCATGACTGTTTGTGGTTCTCCTTTACAAAATAATAATACATCATCTGCAAAACACAAGTGATTTAGCCTTAGGCTTTTGCATTTGGGGTGGTATGCAAACCCCTCTTGCTGCCCCCACCAACTCCATCCCGGTAAACACTTGAACTTGCATCGGTTTTTCATCCCCATAAATCAACTTTAAAAAGTCCCATTTTAACACCTCAACTCGATAGAACGAGTATTAATAAATACCATTGACCATTGACCAAGCTTATGTGGCAGTGGTATAACTGACGTGGCAAAAGTGTGTGCCTATCACCATCAAAAAGCACGTGTATGTAATGGTTATGATTTAAAAAATACTTAATAAATAAAACAAAAATTTTAAGCTTTTAATTAAAAGAAAAAAGTTAAAAAGAATAAATTTTAAAAAAAACTTTAATTCTATTCTTTATTTTTTCAGGTTCCCCTCCATAGTCCATCCCCCTCCCCGCCCCCTCCTTCTTCTTCCCCATTCCCCCGTTTCTTTCACAGTATTCCCATATTCCCCTCCCCTCTACACTTTCTACCCCCCCCCCCCTCCTCTTCCCCCTTTCTGTCACACTATTTTCCAGCATAACTTTTTCGTGACCTCCTCTCCCCCACTTTGATCATTCTTCTTTTATTGATTGTCTTGTTGGACTTCGGGCAGAAGTAATCGGGCTTTTAGTTCCATATTTAGAGGGGTTTAGTCTGAGTAAACATTTTAGAAAATTTGTAGTTTGGGGTGGGGGGAGGGGAGGGGAGGAGGAGGAAGAGGTTAAATTTGGAGTTCTTTTATATATAAAATAAAAATAAATGACATTTATCTGATGTGGATGATGATGTATATAACACATCAGCGCAATTGAGCAACACGCATTGAGAAAGTTTTTATTAATACTCATTCTATCGAGTTGAGGTGTTAAAATGGGACTTTCCTAAGTTTATTTACCGGGATAAAAAATCGGTACAAGTTCAAATGGCTACGAGGCCTTTTTGCCTATCACAAATAACAAGGGGGATACGGGGGGCCCTTGTCCTAATCCCCTCTTTCCTTTAGTATTTCCATAGATGCCTCCATTTAATGCTAAAGTATAATTGGTTGTGGTTATACATTCCATTACCCATTTGATACATTTTGTGTGATAGTTCAGTGCCATCATCATATTCTTGACAAACTCTCATTCTACATTGTCATATGCTTTTTTCAAGTCTATTTGATCAAATAACTTCTGGTTGTAGCCTTTCTATTATATAGTCTGACTAGATCTTGACATATCAGAATGTTTTGCACTATTGATCTACCTTTTTACAAATGCACTCTGTTTAGGTAATACTATAATTGGTAGGATGTCTCTTAGTATGTTACATATGACTTTAGAAACTACCTTGTAAATGATACCACAATGAGCAATGGGTCTGTAGTCTCCAACTGATTCAGCATGTGTTCCCTAATTTGGAATCAATGTTATAACTGCTTTATTAAGGAATCTCATCAGTCTTCCATTCTTAAAAAATTCTTTCTCACAATCCACTGCATCAACCCCTACTATGTCCCATGCATCTTTGAAAATTGCCTGCCATATCCATCAATCCCTGGTGACTTTTCTCCTAGTGACTTTGCATTGACCTTTCCCCACTTTCACGGGTAAAATTCATAAACATTTCAAATCTCTAGCAATTGAAAAGTAGTCACTTGAATTTCCGAATTTTATAGATAATATTTTAAGATATTGTTATGGAATTTTATCTGTGAATTTTGAAACTTCATAATAGTGATAAGCTTTCAATTATATGGCCAAAAAATGGCCTGTGGCTACTATTTCTACGGCTTCGACTGTCATTGGCTACAACATTTGAGATAACACCCATTGAACTAAAACAAAATAAAATCGGCGAAAAATTACAACTGGCTATGGTTGATTAGTTTCACAATTTTCCTAGTCATTCTTGTAATTCTTTGATTCATAAAGTAGCTTATTTGGGTAAAGGAACCAATATCTACATAAACCAATAAATAGAGTTAGTGTCACTCTATATAATCATATGAAACTGACATGCATTCCGCCACTAAGATGCTTTCATAATCTAATTACTGTATCATTTTAATTTTCATTTAGTTGATGCGGAACAATCTATTACTTTAGCTTAATATTGGGATATAGGGTATTAAAGTGTACACAATAGAAGTATAAGGGGTCTTTGAATTAGTTACAATATTAGTTATATAGTTAGTTGGGTTATTTGACAGCTGGCTATGTGCTGTCAATTAGTTAGTACACATTAACACTATAAGATATTGTATTGAACGACCTCTCTCTTAGACAATACAGATTGAACTTTTCTTCCTCTTCATTTATCCGTTTCTCTCATTAGCTAGAATCTAACATGGTATCAGAGCGGGCATCGCAAGAACTGCAATTTCGATCGATTTCCGGCGAGATTCAAGGTTTTTCGGTAAAGTTCAGAGCTAAGGAATTCTACGATTTTGAGTTCAATTTCTAACAGCCATAGCGGATAACGAAGTCAGTTTACTAGATCATAATCATCCACTATTTTTGCAAGCTTCAGATGCTCCAGGACTCGTCTTAATTCCGCTCAAGTTCATAGGTCCAGAAAACTACACACTATGGAGCAGGGCAATAAAATTGGCACTCCGAGAAAAGAGCAAGCTTGGATTTGTGGATGGATCCTATGTGAAAGGAATGTACAGAGGCGAATTAGCAGAGGAATGGGATAAATACAACGTAATAGTTCTCTCATGGATTAGTAGTACTGTTTCTAATGAATTAATGCCTAGCATCGTATATGCATTAAATGCAAAGAAGGTGTGGACTGATTTTCAGGAGAGATTTGATAGATCAAATCTAACGAGAATTTATCATCTTTGGACTGCTATTGCGACTTTGAGATAGGGAACTGACTTGGTTACTAGTTACTATTCTAAGATGAAGTATCTATGAGATGAATTAGATGTAACAGTGCCTCTAGCCTCATGTGATTGTGAAGAATCCAAACCTTCTGTAGAGCTTTTGAAGAACATACGTCTATTACAGTTTCTCATGGGATTGAATGAAAGCTATGGTAATATTTGAAGTAACATTTTGGCTAAAAGACCTGTAATCACTGTGAATGAAGCCTACGCAATAGTCACACAAGAAGAAAGCCAAAGAACCCTAGGGGTCACAGACACACTAAAGGATCCACTCACAATGATAACGGGAAAGAGTCATGAATTCAGACCTAGGAGGCCAGGATTAGTTTGTGATTATTGTAGTTATAAAGGACACCTCAAGTAAAATTGTTACAAGATAGTGAGGTATCCACCAGATTTCAAAAGCAAGAAGAAGGGTCAAACCTCAGGATGCAGGACCTATGTGAACAATGCAACCACCAGCGAGGAAAAGCAGGCACCTATGCTGCCCACACAAGGAGATTTCTTTACTGAGGACCAATACAAACAATTGGTGAATTTGTTGCAGAAAACCACTACAAATGATTGTTCCACAAACACTGTAGGTATTTTCACTTTAATGACAAATGTAGCTGCTAGTGATCATGTTTGGATACTGGACTCAGGTGCAACTTACCATGTGACACATCGCAAGAGTGTATTAGATAATCTTAAAAGGGCAGATCATAGAACAGATGGAGTACAGTTACCAACAGGCAATAAGGCAGACATAACACATACAGGAGATGCAGTAGTCTTAGGGGATAAAACTATTGAAGGAGTCTTATATGTGCCAGACTTTAAATTTAACCTATTATCAGTATCAAAACTCACTAGACAATTGTGTTGCTCAGTTGTCTTTTACCCTGATTTCTGTATATTTCAGGGGCTTTACAATGGCAAGGTGATGGGTATTGGTAGAAAAAATAATGGATTGTAACTGATAAAAGAGAATTTGCCAATAACAGTAGCAAGTTTTCTGAAGGAAAATGGAAAAACAAGATTGTGGCATTTGAGACTAGGACACGCATCAACAAAGCCTATGCAGCATATTTCAGAGTTGAAGAATAAGATACATACTAGAGTGCAGGACAATTGTGAAGTGTGCCCTTTAGCAAGGCAATGTCGATTACAATTTTCTGTTAGTAGCACCAGGTCAAGTAGTTGTTTCCAGCTTGTACACATGAATGTTTGGGGACCTCATAAGGTACCTACATATGACAAGAAGCTTTACTTTGTTACAATAGTAGATGTCTATAGCAGATTTACTTAGGTATGCTTAAGACAATCTAAATATGAAGTAGTTGTTGTAATAAAGAACTTCCTTGCAATGATAAAGACTCAGTTTGAAACTACTGTGAAGGTTGTTAGATCAGATAATGGTACTAAGCTCTTTTCTCAATGAAATACCTTGTTTGCTTCTCTTGGGATTATACGCCAAAGTAGTGGTTCATACACCCCACAACAAAATGGGATGGTTGAACAAAAGCATAGGCATATATTGGAGGTTGCAAGAGCCTTAATGTTTCAAAGATCAATTCCTAGGAGGTTCTGGGGTGATTATATAAGAACTGCAGTGTATTTGATAAATAAGTTGTCCACCAGTGTATTGCAAGGTAAATCACCTTATGAGTTGTTGTATGGAAAGCCAGTTAAAGTAGATCACTTAAGGGTATTTGGTTGCTTATGCTATGCAAGTAACCTACCTAAAGGTGATAAATTCACTGTCAAGGCTAGAAAGGTTATTCTTATTGGATACTCAGAAACTCAAAAGGATTATAGGTTGTATGATCTAGAGAAAGGGAGTATATTTATTAGCAAAGATGTGTTGTTCAAAGAGGAGATTTTTCCTTTTGACAGTACTACAGATTCAGATGGTTCAGAGGATCTCTTCACTTCTCAACATTCATTTGCAGTAGGAGATGTGCAGCAACCACATGCAACTGTAATTCCAACTATACCCCAGGACATGCAGTTGCCATTTGATGACAATACTGCTACAGAAATGAAAAATACAAGTGATGCAACAGTCATAGACCATGTAGTATACGGTGGAGAACATGAGAATGCAACCCCAATAAATGAAAATTTTATTTCTGAACAAGAAGCTGAGACACCAAAAATTCAGGAACCTCTCTTAGAAACAACAGAAGAAGTAGGTGCAATGGAGATGCATCCACAACCAGCATCTGCAGAAGTAGAGACTAGGAAGTCTAGTCGACAAGGAAAGCCTTCCATTTGGCTTAAGGACTACGTCACCACTATTAAGACACACACTAACAATCCCTACTCAATTTCTAATGACATATCCTATGATAACCTATCTCCTACATATCAATCATATCTCAGTATTTTTTCAGTCTTAACTGAGCCACAATCTTTTAAGGAAGATGCACATAAACCAAGGTGGATACAAGCTATGGACCAAAAGTTTAAAGCAGTTGAAGAAAATCACACCTGGGAAGTGGTAGACTTGCCAGAAGGAAAGAAGCCAATTGGTTCTAAGTGGGTAATTAAGATCAAATATAAGTCAAATGGAGAGGTTGAGAGATTTAAGGCACGACTCGTCGCTGTGAGCACCTAATATTTTACTATATTTGGATTTGTATCACCTTCTACTATGTAAATATTTTCAGAATTTAATATATATTTTTTACCTTTGTTACACTTATATATATAGAAAAATTATTAATAATTTAAAAGGTCAATTATTACTATTAGTATTATTTTTATTATTATTTTTATCCTTTTTTTTAAATAAAATGAATTAAAAACCGAAAATAAATAAAACTTAATTATTAATATTTATTTATTTTTTAAAATAAATTTCGGATGGGAATTAAAAAATAGGAAAAGTAGAAATATAATATTAAAAAGTAAAAGTAAAAGTAGGTAGAAACTGTTTAATAAAAAAAGTAAAAGAAAGTGGAAAATTAAAAAAATAAAAGTAAAAGAATGTGGAAATTTAAAAAATGAAAAGTAAAATAAAGTTGAAATTAAAAAAATAAAAGTAAGAGTATCTGATTTTGTTTTTAAAAAAAAAGTAAAAGTAAGTGGGAAATAAAAAAAGAAAAGTAAAATAAGTGGGAAATAAAAAAAGAAAAGTAAAAAAAGTGGGATTTTAAATATATTAAAAGTAAAAAAAGTGAGAAATTAAAAAATAAAAGTAAAGGAAAGGAAAGTGGGGAATTATTTTTTTTAAAAAAATAAGAAAAATGGGAAGTGAAAATTCTTTTTAATTAAAAATAAATAAATAATAAAAAATAAAAAACTGAAAATTCCGAAAAATATTTCTATAAATAGAATAGAAATGTGATGAAAAAAAGAGAGGGGGAGAGAAAGGAAAAAAGAGAGGGGAGTGAATTGAGAGAAATGTTTTTGCTTATTCTACGCTAAGGAAATTTCTATTCGTGTCATTCTTTCTTCGGTTTTCTTTAGAAAAATCTAGCAATCCATCACCAAACTCTAACCCCGAAACCAACTGGAAACCAAGCTAAAAAGAACAACAAAAACGAGCCGAAAACCCAACAAAACAGTCCCCTTTTGTACAGAAAACAACATCTCCAAAGTTGAGTCGTCGAGTTCGAGCTCCGTTTATCGATTTTGGTCGAGGCTCCATTTGCATCCTTGTCTATTATCCGAGCTTCAAAACAGTCTTGTGAAGGTCCATTTCTCCCATCATTGTTTTGTCAAGATATTGTGCTTGAATATATAATTTGATCTTATTTAGCTTTATCAAGATTGAATTTTTTTTTTCTGTATTAATTGTTGGGTCTCATTAGCTTTGTTAAATGCTGTTACTTTCTTGTTTGATTAACATGAAGATTTATGAAAAATATAATTTTTGGGTACATAGTGAATGTTTGAACTTTGGGGATAAAATCCATATCTGCTAGTTAAAATTGAAAAATGAGGTTTGGACTTTAAAAAAAAAAGATGATTGGGCTCGGTGGTTGGGCTTTGCTTAATGAAACATGTACTACTGCAATTGACTAATGGATAGTGGAGTAGCTTGATGAACTAGTAACTGGGCATACTCATTAATTGGCTTTTAAAAGCCAATTGTGCTATGATCAATTTTAAGTAATTTGGGCCAGAATAATTAAGAGCAAAAGCTGATCCTTTTCCATAATTGATTTCATAATTCATGGCCTCACTAATCTCAAATATTAGGAGAATAAATAATATTCGAACCTCGTAGCTTGCTTTAGGCATGATTAATAATAAATCAACGTGACTATGGGTACGGTTCCCGTGGCATAGTCACGATATGTAAACCTCAACTCAAGTGCGCGTTTCACGCGACTTGACTTCAAATTCGAATAATAATAAAAATAAGCATGTTGTAAATCGCAGGTGCGTTTTACGTAACGCGATTCGCAATATGTACAAAAACAAATGAGTGTGCGACATCGCGACTTGTTCAAATAAGTTCCATAAATAATTAAAAGCGGTTAAAAGTTAAAAATGCACAATAGGTTTTAAGCATGTATTAAATCAGATAATTAGGCCAATCATTAATAGTTGAGCTACCGTGCTAAAATCACGGAACTCGGGATTGCCTCATACCTTCTCCCGGGTTAACAGAATTTTTTACCCGGTCTTCTGTGTTCGCGAACCATAAATAGAGTCAATTTTCTTGATTTGGGATTTTAAAATAAATCGGTGACTTGGGACACCATAACTTATTCCAAGTGGCGACTCTGAATTAAATAAATAATCTCATTTCGATTAATGTCACTTTAATTGGAAAAACTTCCTACCCCTACCCCCTCGGGAAAATGAGGTGTGACAGCTCTGGCGACTCCGCTGGGGAAACGAACTAGAATCTCTGGTTCAGGGTTCAGAATTCGAGCTTAGAATAACTGTTATGCTTGGCTTTCTTGTGATTCTCTGATATTACATGTTTGGGCCTAATGTGCTAAATGTCGCTTTTTACCGCTTTAATATTGATTTTACTGTATATAAACTGTTATGAAACCCTCTTCTCTCTGAGTCTTCTGAATCTTCTGGGAAGCGTGCGATTCGCGTGGCTTCTTTTCTATTAGAGTCATATCCTAATTTTAGAACGAGATACGGACAAGTTGCAAAACCGGTAAAGCTTCTGTATTCCCGGTACGCTGCCCCTCCTCGGCTCGAGTTGTCTGCTCGGGTAAGCCAGGTCTAGAACAATACACCCAGGATTTAAACTTAGAATGACATAACCTCATGCCGGATCCCTAGTAGGTACGCTTGTTTGCATCATGTGCATTTGACTTTGGGGACTCAACACAAAGGTTGGGTCCGTCTAGGACAGGTGTACCCAAATCAAAAGACCATCTTGATGCATTGTTACGTGCTACTTGTACATTTATTTATTTTGGCTTGCATGTTGACCGTCTTCTATAATAGGGAAAGAAAATCAAGAAAAAACAAGAGTGAGGCAAGAGAGAGAAATTTACCCGATTTCTGAAAATTCAGGTATTTGAAAATCCCAAAACCCTGCCAACATTTTGAAAAAAAAACATCATTTCAAAATATGCCAAATATTTTCAAAAAAAAAAGGTCATGCTTTTCTGACCGAACTACGCGGGTCTGATTCTCACTGGATGTGAGATACGTAGGCAAACCTCATCGGTTCCGGCCCCAATTTTCAAAAATTCAAAAATATTTTCCTTTGATTCCTTCTTTATAAGTTTTTCTTTGACACATAAAATCCAAAACGTTTCCTTCTTTTGTAGAATTTTTTCTTTTGAAAATTTAAAAAAAAAAGCCAAAATCCAAAAATATTTTTCTTTAATTCATTCTTTAGAAGGTTTTTCTTAGAAAATCCCAAATAAAAAAAATTTTAAACCAAAAAAAAAAATATTTCTTTATAGAAGTCTTTCATTTGAAAAAAGAAACAAATCAATTCAAAATCCGAAAATATTTTCTACCTTTTGTTTTAGAAGTCTTTCTCCCAAAATATTAAAAACAAATCCAAAATAATATTTTCTTTTTTTTCAAAAATTCTCAAAAATAAATAAATAAAGAAATCGAAAAAAAAAAGCTTTCTTCTTTATAAGTCTTTCGAAAATTTAAAAAAAATGAAAATCCTGGGGGAAAAAAAAAGAGTTAGTTTATTTACTTTATTCCTAATCTTTCTGAACTACGCAAGATCTGATTCATGCGGTGTCATGATACGTAGGCAATCCCCATAGGATTCGATCCTTGACATCAAATAAGTTGAGTGAAAAAAAAAGAGAATAAAGAAAAAGAAAGAAAAGAGTGACAAAAATAACCAAAAAAAAGCGAAAAAAAAAACTAAAAAAAAAAAGAAAGAAAAAAATCAAGAGTGAAAAATTCAAAAAGAGAACTCTGTGTCCAGATTGACAAAGAAAACCGCGGAATATTTTTGTGAATATGCTGTCATATGGCGCGAGCAAGCCGCCAAGGGAAAGCCTCCAATGGACGAAACAGAAATGGTTACGGTCTTCCTAATTATCTGCAATGGGTAATCCGTTCGCCGAGGCTATCAAAATTGGGGAGATGGCCAAAAATGGTTTAAAAACAGGCCAAATCTTGAGTCATGATGCCTTTAAGGCCACATCACAGGCCGTTCAGAGTGGTTCGGCGGGTTTGATGAACAGAAATTGGAGAGATGAGGAATTTGATACGGCATTGAAGGCCCTTGCAGCCCTTGCCGAGACAGAGGAAAAGCCAAAAATATCGCCAAGCCTGAAAGTTCCCTATCAGACGAGAGTCTTAGTAGCCAGTCTTGCTATCCTTTCTGCGTCCGGATTATCTCAGGGTGTGATCCGGATGTTTTACTTTATTGTCTTACTTTCCGGTATAAACCTTTCTATCTTTAAAATTCAAAAAAAAAAAATCAATCGAAATCAAAAAAAAAAAAGAACAAAATCAAATGAAATTAATATTTCAATGTCGAGGAATGTCTCTTTTCTTAATTTTGTCACTTCTCTTATTCTTTTTTCAATTCTGTTAAATGCAGATTTCAATAACATGGCATGCTTGCGGACTTCATGTCCCGATCCTAAAACGCTGTCAAACTTCGAAATAATGAATCAAGAATCAGAATGCAATGAAGATATGTTTAAGGAAATAAAATAAAGAATCGGAACAGCTAAAGAAAAATTGGTTTCAGGTTGGAAAGGTCCATACATTGAATAAGAAAGAGCGTTGTACTTGGGACACATCGAAGAAAATGTCCCTGAAACAATTGTCAACGCAGGTGCAGTCAAAAGGTACTATGTTAGATCCTCTATATAGCATTAATGTTCTCCGGTTGGGATGAAGAAGGCTTTCTTTCTCACTATCCAAATATTTAACCCTTTGCAAACCCTTTTGAGCCGGCTCCCATTCTTTGATTACCCTCATTGGAACCCGGAAGTCATTAAAAAAAATGAAAAGAGAAGAAAAAAGAAATATAAAAAAAAGGAAGAAAAGACAAGGATTATGAAATGAAAAATGAATAAAAAAAGAGAAAAAAGGAAAGGAAAAAGAAAGACAAGAAACCAAAACAGAAAAGAAAACCAAAACAAAAGAGAATCAAAAACAAAGTTCTCGTCCTTGAACTACGTTTGACTTGATTCCGAAAGGATACGTAGGCAGCCTCTCTCAGGGGTTCAGTCACACCAAAACAAAAACCCAAATTCCCTCAAAAGTGAAACTGGGGCAAATGTTATAATGGTTTGGCGATGGTTTTGTCTGAAAGATTCCAAAGTTGTAATTCAATCCAAATCCTTTTTACCCAAATCCTTTTCAAGTCCTTCCGATCAATCGGCAAAGAGATTCAAAATGGGAGGATACAGTTACTCGGATCTGGTACAATAAAAAGAGAGAAATAAAATGAGAGAGTCTTATTGGTGAAAACCTCACGGGCACCATAAGGCGATGGTAAGCAGAGAAATTCGAAAATGAGAGAGTCTTGTTAGTGGAAACTCATAAAGAGCACTATAAGGCAATGGTGAGAAGAGAAATGAGAGAGGCCAGCTGGTGAAAACCCGCAAAGGGTGCCACTGATCGAAAAGAGGATCCTCACAGTCACTGGCATCGACACAGTCCTGGGCAAATTTTCTCAGTCTCAAAGTAAGAGTTGTGATAAATTTCTGAGAGTTGGACGATTTACACAGATCAGACATCTAGTCCAAGAGGCATGTCATGTTCATTGAAGTCTGCACACACTCCAGATAAGTCCTTCTTTCTTTTCCCTAAAAGGGATACCTCTTGTCTAAATTCATTTGTCCATTCCATTGTTTGCTTTTCTTTAAATCCTTTTCGGTTTAACTCTGTTCTGAAACTAAGACAAAGAAGGGAAGGCAGGACTGATTTACAGGGTTCTCACTTGATACAAGCCAAAATGCAAATGAAAAGGCACCCAATCTCGGCAAGGGCATCAAGTTGACTCCAACTAGCCATGTTGGCCGATGTTTCGAAATCAAAAACTGTTGAAAGAGGAAATTTAAAGTCAAATTCCCACAAGGGCAAAATAAAAGTTGAAAAGGTTAAGTCCCACGTGACTAACCATCATGGCAAATTCGGAAAAGCCAGAGGTTCTCCGAGGTTAGAAATGCAATCGATATTCGGGAAATAACCAGTTGCAACTGAAAGGACCGAGACCAAGTGACTGAAACAATCAAGGCCACAAAATCAACCACCGTTTCAAACTGACAAATTATTCTTTGTTTGAAAAAAAATAGGGAAACAGGTGCAATCCAAAAGCAACCTTGCAAGAAGCAGGTGCAACCAAAACGAAATTACGCAAAGGCTAGAAACAGTTTTGCAGCAACTACTGCAAAAGGGAAGTCTTCTCCAAACTCTTTCCCGCATTTTACTCATTATCTTAAAAAAATATATGAAATTAAAAAGAAATAAAAAAAATCATGGTAGTATAGGGTCTCCACTCCCTAGTTGATGCTTTTCCAACATAGGGTCTCCACTCCCTAGTTGATAATTTGTAGACATAGGGTCTCCACTCCCTAATCGGTTTTCCAACATAGGGTCTCCACTCCCTAGTTGATTTTATTTTAGACATAGGGTTTCCACTCCCTAGTCGCCTTTTCCAACATAGGGTCTCCACTCCCTAGTTGATTTTATTTTAGACATAGGGTCTCCACTCCCTAGTCTCTTTTCCAACATAGGGTCTCCACTCCCTAGTTGATGTTTTTAAACATAGGGTCTCCACTCCCTAGTTGATGATTTTCCAACATAGTGTCTCCACTCCCTTGTTGATAATTTTAGATATAGGATCTTCACTCTCTAGTCGTTTTCCAACATAGGGTCCCAACTCCCTAGTTGATTTTATTTTAGACATAGGGTCTCCACTCCCTAGTCTCTTTTCCAACATATAGGGTCTCCACTCCCTAGTTGATATTTTTAGACATAGGGTCTCCATTCCCTAGTCTGCTTTTCCAACATAGAGTCTCCACTCCCTAGTTGATGTTTTTAGACATAGGGTCTCCACTTCCTAGTTGATGTTTTTAGACATAGGGTATCCACTCCCTAGTCTGCTTTTCCAACATAGGGTCTCCACTCCCTAGTTGATGTTTTTAGACATAGGGTCTTCACTCCCTAGTCGCTTTTCCAACATAGGGTCTCCACTCCCTAGTTGAAGTTATTTTGGACATAGGGTCTCCACTCCCTAGTCGCTTTTCCAACATAGGGTCTCCACTCCCTAGTTGATGATTTTTAGACATAGGGTCTCCACTCCCTAGTCGCCTTTTCCAACATAGGGTCTCCACTCCCTAGTTAATTTTATTTTAGACATAGGGTCTCCACTCCCTAGTCGGGTTTTCCAACATAGGGTATCCACTCCTTAGTTGATTGATATTTTAGACATAGGGTCTCCACTCCCTAGTATCTTTTTCAACATAGGGTCTCCACTCCCTAGTTGATTTTATTTTAGACATAGGGTTTCCACTCTCTAGTCTCTTTTCCAACATAGGGTATCCACTCCCTAGTTAATTGATATTTTAGACATAGGGTTTCCACTCCCTAGATGATTTTAGACATAGGGTCTCCACTCTCTAGTCGCTTTTCCAACATAGGGTCTCCACTCCCTAGTTGATAATTTTAGACATAGGGTCTCTACTCCCTAGTCGCTTTTCCAACATAGGGTCTCTACTCCCTATTTGATGTTTTTAGACATAGGGTCTCCACTCCCTAGTCGCTTTTCCAACATAGGGTCTTCACTCCCTAGTTGATGATTTTTAGACATAGGGTCTCCACTCCCTAGTCGCCTTTTCCAACATAGGGTCTCCACTCCCTAGTTGATTTTATTTTCGACATAGGGTCTCCACTCCCTAGTCGCTTTTCCAACATAGGGTCTCCATTCCTTAGTTGATTGATATTTTAGATATAGGGTCTCCACTCCCTAGTATCTTTTTCAACATAGGGTCTTCACTCCCTAGTTGATTTTATTTTAGACATAGGGTCTCCACTCTCTAGTCGCTTTTCCAACATAGGGTATCCACTCCCTAGTTAATTGATATTTTAGACATAGGGTTTCCACTCCCTAGTCTCTTTTCCAACATAGGGTCTCCACTCCCTAGTTGATGCTTTTCCAACATAGGGTCTCCACTCCCTAGTTGATAATTTGTAGACATAGGGTCTCCACTCCCTAGTCGCTTTTCCAACATAGGGTCTCCACTCCCTAGTTGATTTTATTTTTAGACATAGGATCTCCACTCCCTAGTCGCCTTTTCCAACATAGGGTCTCCACTCCCTAGTTGATTTTATTTTAGACATAGGGTCTCCACTCCCTAGTCGCTTTTCCAACATAGGGTATCCACTCCTTAGTTGATTGATATTTTAGACATAGGGTCTCCACTCCCTAGTCTTTTTTCTAACATAGGATCTCCACTCCCTAGTTGATGATTTTCCAACATAGAGTATCCACTCCCTAGTTGATGATATTTTTGACATAGGGTCTCCAATCCCTAGTCTCTTTTCAAACATAGTCCACTCCCTAGTTGATGATTTTCCAACATAGGGTCCTCACTCCCTAGTTGATGATTTTTAGACATAGGGTCTCCACTCCCTAGTTTCTTTTCCAACATAGGATCTCCACTCCCAAGTTGATATTTTTAGACATAGGGTCTCCACTCCCTAGTCGCTTTTGTAACATAGGGTCTCCACTCCCTAGTTGATGTTATTGTAGACATAGGGTCTCCACTCCCTAGTCGTCTTTTCCAACATAGGGTCTCCACTCCCTAGTTGATTTTATTTTCGACATAGGGTCTCCACTACCTAGTCGCTTTTTCCAACATAGGGTCTCCACTCCCTAGTTGATTTGATCTTAAATGCAAGGTACACCATTCCCCGATATCTTTGCCAATATAGGGTATCCCATTCCCTGGCCACATTTTCCCAATATAAGGTACACCAATCCTTAGTTGAGACATCCTTTTGACAATAAAAGAACACAATCCAAAAAAAACATGACATTTTTAGGGTACAGCACTCCCGACCTTTTATTGCTTTCAATAAAGAAGTAGTTTAGAATTTTGTTACAATAACTCACGAAATTTTTCTAGTGCAAACTGGGGCAGAAAAATTTTGTTCGATTATTTATTTTGGTGTCTGAGTAGGTTTTACCTCGAGGCACAGGGTTCGAGATGACCAAAAGAAAAAGTCTCAATTCAGAATAAAAGAAAAGAAAAAAATAAGTGAATCCAAAATGCAAAAGAAATTGAAAAGATGTGGAATGCTAAGACATGACTGAAGCCACGAGCATTGGAGTCCCGTTTTGATTAGAAGAAGCTATAGAACAATGAACTAGAACCTACAGCTAGCGAGTATCAAGGTTTAGATCAGAGTCTGCATGAAGAACTAGTCAAGACTCAAGATCAAGTTTCTGAAGACTCATAGATAGGAATCTTATAACTCATAATTGATAGGCTTGTTTAGTTTCTTTTGATATAATAGCAGGACCGCGGACCGAATCTTCGACGGAACCTCACTTGACTCCTCAACTCATCATTCCACCATTCTCCTTGAACTACATACGACCTGATTCCCCTATAACCCGGGATATGTAGGCTGTCCAAAACCAGGACTCTTATTTCTTTTCCTTTTGAATAATGATTTGGTCAAAAATTAGTCACGTGGCTCACCTAGTCTTTGCCTGAAAACTCTTTCCAAGCAAAGAGGGGCAGCTGTGAGCACCTAATTTTTGACTATATTTGGATTTTTATCACCTTCTACTATGTAAATATTTTTAGAATTTATATATATATATATATATATATATATATATATATATATAGAAAAATTATTAATAATTTAAAAGGTCAATTATTACTATTAGTATTATTTTTATTATTATTTTTATCTTTATTTTTAAATAAAAAGAATTAAAAACCGAAAATAAATAAAAATTAATTATTATTATTTATTTATTTTTTAAAACAAATTTCGGATGGGAATAAAAAAATAAAAAAAGTAGAAATATAATATTAAAAAATAAAAGTAAAAGTAGGTAGAAATTGTTTAAGAAATGGTTTAATAAAAAAAGTAAAAGAAAGTGAAAAATTTAAAAAATAAAAGTAAAAAAATGTGGAAATTTAAAAAATAAAAAGTAAAATAAAGTTGGAATTAAAAAAATAAAAGTAAGGGTATCTGATTTTTTTTTTAAAAAAAAAAGTAAAAGTAAGTGGGAAATAAAAAAAGAAAAGTAAAATAAGTGGGAAATAAAAAAAGAAAAGTAAAAAAAGTGGGATTTTAAATATATTAAAAGTAAAATAAGTGAGAAATTAAAAAATAAAAGGAAAGGAAAGTGGAAAATTATTTTTTTAAAAAAATAAGAAATATAAAAAGTGGAAATTCTTTTTAATTAAAAATAAAACAATAAATAAAAAATAAAAAATAAAAAACTGAAAATTCCGAAATTTTTTTCTATAAATAGAAGAGAAATGTGATGAAAAAAAGGGAGGGGGAGAGAAAAGAAAAAAGAGAGGGGAGTGAATTGAGAGAAATATTTTTGCTTATTCTATGCTAAGGAAATTTCTATTCGTATCATTCTTTCTTCGGCTTTCTTTCGAAAAATCTAGCAATCCATCACCAAACTCTAACCCCGAAACCAACTGGAAATCAAGCTAAAAAGAACGACAAAAACGAGCCGAAGACCCAACAAAACAGTCCCCTTTTGTACAGAAAACAACAGCTCCAAAGTTGAGTCGTCGAGTTCGAGCTCCGTTTATCGATTTTGGTCGATGCTCCATTTGTATCCTTGTCCATTATCCGAGCTTCAAAACAGTCTTGTAAAGGTCCATTTCTCCCATCATTGTTTTGTTAAGATATTGTGCTTGAATATATAATTTGATCTTATTTAGCTTTATGAAGATTGATTTTTTTTTTCTATATTAATTGTTAGGTCTCATTAGCTTTGTTAAATTTTGTTACTTTCTTGTTTGATTAATATGAAGATTGATGAAAACATAATTTTTGAGTACATAGTGAATGTTTGAACTTTGGGGATAAAATTCATGTCTGCTAGTTGAAATTGAAAAATGAGGTTTGGACTTTAAAAAAAAAAGATGATTGGGCCCGATGGTTAGACTTTGCTTAATGAAACATGTACTACTGCAATTGAATAATGGATAGTGGAGTAGCTTGATGAACTAGTAACTGGGCATACTCAGTAATTGGCTTTTAAAAGCCAATTGTACTATGATCAATTTTAAGTTATTTGGGCCAGAATAATTAAGAGCAAAAGCTGATCCTTTTCCATAATTGATTTCATAATTCATGGCCTCACTAATCTCAAATCTTAGGAGAATAAATAATATCCGAACCTCGTAGCTTGCTTTAGGCGTGATTAATAATAAATCATCGTGACTATGGGTACGATTCCCGTGGCATAGTCACGATACGTAAACCCCAACTCAAGTACGCATTTCACGCGACTTGACTTCAACTTCGAATAATAATAAAAATAAGCATGTTGTAAATCGCGGGTGCATTTCATGTGACGTGATTCGCAATATGTACAAAAACAAATGAGAGTGCGACATCGCGACTTGTTCAAATAAGTTCTATAAATAATTAAAAGCGGTTAAAAGTTAAAAATACACAATAGGTTTTAAGCATGTATTAAATCAGATAATTAGGCCAATCATTAATAGTTGAGCGACCGTGCTAAAACCACGGAACTCGAGAGTGTCTCACACCTTCTCCCGGGTTAATAAAATTTCTTACCCAGTCTTCTGTGTTCGCGGACCATAAATAGAGTTAATTTTCTTGATTTGGGATTTTAAAATAAATCAGTGACTTGGGACACCATAACTTATTCCAAGTGGCGACTCTGAATTAAATAAATAATCTCATTTCGATTAATGTCACTTTAATTGGAAAAACTCCCTACCCCTACTCCCTCGGAAAAAAAAGATGTGACAGTCGCAAAAGGATACACTCAACAAGAAGGGTTGGACTATCATGAGACATTCTCACTAGTTGCCAAAATAGACTGTGAGAACTGTCCTTAGCATAGCAGCCTCAAAGGGATGGATCCTCTACCTAATGGATGTCAATAATGCATTCCTACAAGGTGATCTATATGAGGAAGTATACATGGTCTTGCCACAGGGTTTCCAAAGCCAGGGGGAGAATAAAGCTTGCAGATTATTGAAATCACTCTATGGCCTGAAACAAGCTTCAAGACAATGGAACATTAAGCTCACAGATGCTTTAGTAAGAGCAGGATATCAACAGAGTGCATATGATCACTCTTTATTTACTAAGCAAACATCACATGACATTGTTGTTATCTTAGTGTATGTTGATGATCTCTTAATCAATAGTAGCAACATGTCCCTGGTGGAAGAGGCTAAGAGTGCATTGCATACCAAATTTAAAGTCAAGGATTTGGGGGAACTCAGATATTTCTTAGGCATAGAAGTGATGAGATCAGATAAGGGTCTGCTGTTAAACTAAAGAAAATATGCACTAGAGTTGATTTCTAACACAGGGTTAGCTGCAGCAAAACCTGCTTCTACTCCTATTGAGCTAAATCAGAAACTGACTACCACAGAGTATGACAAACGTGTAGGACACAATGGGGATGAAGAATTGCAGGATATAGCATGTTACCAAAGGCTAGTGGGTAAATTGCTCTATTTGACCATCACACGACCTGACATTTGCTTTGATGTGCAAGTGTTAAGTTAGTTCATGCAACATCCTAAACAGTCTCACTTGGATGTTGCACTTAGAGTAGTCAGATACATCAAAGGCTCACTTGGACTAGGTGTCTTTCTCAAAAGAGGTCCTATCTCTCATCTCTCTGCCTACTGTGATTCTGACTGGGCAGCATGCCCAAATACACGTAGGTCGATCACTGGATATGTTATAAAACTAGGGGACTCTTTGCTATCTTGGAAGTCCAAGAAGCAGCAAACTATAAGTCGTAACTCAGCTGAAGCTGAATATAGAAGTCTTGTAGCAGTAGCAGTTGAGGTTACTTGGCTAGTTGGCCTATTACAAGAATTGAATATTGCATTGCATCAACCAGTTGATCTTTATTGTGATAACAAAGCTGCTCTCCAAATTGTAACAAATCATATCTTTCATGAAAGAACAAAACACATCGAGATAGATTGTCACTTTGTCCGGGAGAAAGTCAAAAATGGACTACTCGCACCTCATTATGTTTCAACAAAGCTTCAATTGGCTGACATCATAACAAAAGGACTTGGTGTAGAAAGCATCTGGAATGAGGTATTAAAACTAGTATATTCCTTAAGCTAGCATTTGGACTGATAGGATGTCTTGGGATATAGGGTATTAAAGTGTACACAATAGAAGTATAAGGGGTCTTTGAATTAGTTACAATATCAGTTAAGTAGTTAGTTGGGTTATTTGACAGTTGGTTATGTGCTGTCAATTAGTTAGTGCACATTAGCACTATAAGACATTGTATTGAATGACCTCTCTCTTAGACAATACAGATTGAACTTTTCTCCCTCTTCGTTTCTCTGTTTCTCTCGTTAGCTAGAATCTAACACTTAATATGAATTTTCTAATCCTACTTAGCTATTTTTAGACTCGGCGACTCCTTTTATTTCTCCAATTTCAACTTTTTTATTTCAAAAAGGTAAACGACAATGTGATATTTCTATTCTTTCCTTGCTTTTGTTTTTCCCTTAAAAGCACAAAATAACAGATACAAAGTACATGTATTCATCAAATCGAATGAACTTTAGATAGTAGTACATTTTTTAACCCCTCACCTCATTTAAAGGAGCAATAATTTTTTCAATTCATATGAGTCAAACCTCCGACCTATCAATTGACAGTAGAAGTATCCTACCATTAGAATTATATTATTTAATCTTTAATGTGAATAGAAAATTTGGCATAATCATTAATCCATCCGCAACGATGATGTATGAAGCGTAACCTCCATACTAACAAATTAAAGTTGTGAAGCTATCAACCAATCAATAATTCAGTAATTTCGTTTTGGATAGGATAGACTTGTGTCAATTTTGGACCCGCTTGTTCAACGATATAACACAAATGTGGAGTACATGAAAAAATATATTTTCTTCTTGTTCTTTACTGCATTTTATTCGGCTTTGGTTTAAACAAAGGCAGCCTTAAACAAATCAATATTTGGTATCATGATCAAAGCTAGAGTATTAAAGCAAATTCAATAATTTTTACTTCAATTTTATTTTAGTATTATAAAATTATTTAATATATATAAAACTTAGTTAAGAACTAAATCACTAAAATGAGAATAAATGCCCGTTTGGCCATAAGAAAAGATTCCTTTTTTCGAAATTTTTTTTTTTTTTTTTTTTTTCAGAATTACCGTTTGGCCATGAAAATTTCAAATTTTACTTGAAGTTGAATTTCAAAAACTTTCGAAATTTGAAAAACTCTAAAAATAGTTTTTCAAAATTTTCACTTCAAAACACTCACAAAAATTCAAAAATAGCTCCAAATTGTATTCATATCGAAATACGACTTTAATTTTCAAATACCATTTTCAACTTAAATTTTTTTTTTCTTTTTCCGAAATTTCACAATTCTTATGTCCAAACGCTCACTAAGTTAACTTATAAACTTCAAAACTCTAAGGTCGTCTCTATAACTCTATTGGGTATAGTCAGGATATAGATCCAATTAACGGTGTCAAACGGGCTGGGTTGACCCGGTTCCGAATCGGCCCAGACCAGTTTTAGCCCGGACCGGTAAGTAGGGGCCGGGCAGGTTTGGGTTGGGATGGGGAACGGATTGTGCCGGGTAGGATAGGGGTACCGGTTAACTGGACCGGTCTGAACCGATACTATCAAGTAAAATTCGAACTGGTTAACCGGATCGGCTCGGACCGGTTCAACGGCTATAAATCAATTTTTTTTAATATAGTTGGCAACGGACAGCTGCCATTTTGACCGTTTCCCAACGGTTATTTTGCAAAATAGCCCTTTTTAGGTATTTTTTTAAAAAAATAACACTTTTAGTATTTACTAATTTAGCCCTTTGAAAAACTATAAATATACCCCCCCTCTTCTTCATTTTTTCACTCATTCACTAATCTCTCAATTCTCAAACCCAAATTCTCAATTGTCATTTTCTCATTCTTCACCTAAATTGCAATCAACTATTTGGCTCTCATTTTGTTTTGAAATTTTATTTATGGTATTATTTGAAGTTTAAATTTTGAACAATTGATGTTTCTTCGTGGTAACATCGGAGTTGCGAAATTCAATTTCATGACTTCAAAAATCATCAAGTGCTCAATTTATTGCGGAATTCGGTGCACTCCTTCCAACTCTTTCTCTTATTTAATATTTTATTTGCATATTTAATTTTTATTAGTAGTTAAATTTTCACAATATGTTTAATGGTGCAAAAAGAGTTTGTAATAAGGTTGCTAATCTGAAAAATAGAAAAAGATGTACTACTTCAACTTTTAGCTGTAATTTAAATGACTTTACACATGTTTCTGAAACATCACCTGATAATAATATAAAATATGAACAATTACAGAAAGATTTCGGTATAGAAGATTATGAATTAGAAATTGAAGATGAGACACCACATACACCTAGTAGTGTTAGAGTTTGTAGCATGGGTGGTGGTCGTGGCACTAGTACTAGACATGTGGCCCCGACTAGTCATCGGAGAAGGAGAAGTACAGTTTGGAAATATTTTGAGGAAATAGAGAATTCTGATAAAGTTACTGGGACACTTAGTAGACATATGAGAATTACTCATCCTATAGAATGGGGCTCTGATTTAGATGAAAATCAAGGAACTCTAAACCCTAGTACTAGAGAACTTATGAAATATGATAAAATGAAGGATCGTAAGGAGTTAGCAAAAATGATTCCTTTGGATTGTCTACCTTTTTCTTTTGCTTCTTCATTATATCTTATTATGTATATTCAAAAGATTTATAATCCTTTATTTAAAGGTATCCCTAGAAGTATTTGTAGATATGATATCTTAAGACTTCATGGACAATATCAGACATACATACGTTATTTGTTTGACCACCTTCCTTGTAGAGTTTCTTTAACTTCTGATATTGGCCATGCTGTTAATGAAAATGATTATTTGACAAATACATGATAGATGATAATTATTGTATACAAAAACGTATTATCGTTTTTAAATATGATGAAGATCAAAGTCATACTGGTATTTTTATAAGGATGTTGTTGAAAAATTACAAGAAAAATTCAAAAAATATTTCTTTCCAATTCCTCATATTTACTTAATTGGTGCTGTTTTAAATCTTTCTAATAAGATGTCTAATCGTCACCAGTTAATCAATGCTTTATATATTTATATGGAGATTGGACCAACTGAAACCTCAGATATATACAGTTGTATGAACAAGCTAAATGATTATTTACAACAATTATATAATTATTTTACAAATATAATTGATGATGTTGCTATTAATGTAGGCAATATTAATCCCACTATACATTGTACCACATCTACTACAATGGATGATGATGAAGGCCGATGAAGGACTTGTTGGTTATAATATTTAGTCTACATTTCCTTCCATTCAAACCAGTAGCAGGAATATTAATGAACTTCAATTCTACTTGCAAAAGCAAACAGAGCCTCGCACAAAGGAATTTTCACCATTGGGATGGTGGCATGAGAATGAAAAGCAATTTCCTGTTCTTTCCGCTATGGCTCGAGACGTGTTAAATGTGCCAATTTCAACTGTTGCATCAGAGAGTGCATTTAGTCAAGCAAGACAACAACTAGGAGACACCCGTCACTCATTGGAAAATAATGCTTTGGAAGTTTTAGTATGTTTCAGAGATTGGATTAGATCGGAACGAAGAAATCAGGGACGTGAAGATGTTGATAAACCAGAAGACGAGGAACTTGGAGATACATTAACACATGATAACCCATCTGAATTTAACACTCTAAAATATGGCCAAGAAGTTCATATTGATTATGAGGAACTTACTAAGGCAATGCAAAACCTTTGAATTTCTTGATTTATATTTAATAATTCAAATTTGAATTTACTATTTTTTCTTAAATTCAGTTTGAATTAAAAAAAGAACTTGCAAATTATAAGTTAAATTTTTTTTCATTTTCATTGTATTATCTTAAAGTCTTAATAAAATATTCAAACACTCTTTTTATAAGATTATTTTTATATTTTATATTTTTACTTTATCTTAATATAAATTACGATAGTTATACAAAAATCAAAATACACACACAAAAAAAAAATCAGTCCGACCCGGCCCCTTAAGGCCTGAATCGTTCTAGTTAAAATTTTCACCGGCCAAACAAAAAACCGGTAAAACCAATATTTGAAACCGGTAACCGGCACGAAGACCGGCCGGTCTCCTTTTCCAATAACCCGGCCCGGCCCTTGACACCCATAAATCCAATTAGTCAAAAGTGTGAACAAATAACAATGTTGTACCAAGTCTTTTCAAGCCGTGCATGCTCGCCACGTGGATATACGATTGTGGGCGCCACACGTGTGATGGGACAGCATAACGCGTTTCTTAGTACAAAAATAGAAAGGGAAAAGATCCAGCCCACAACAAATCCAAATGCAAATCCAATCTAAATATATGCTAACGAAAGGACTAGTGCCTCTACTTTTCTTTTGTCGTCGTTTATTTTAACTACTACTAGTAATAATTAGTCTCCAGATTTTGTATGAATTGAATAAAAGAAGAAAACAATATTTTGGAAGACTGGTAGGCATGACGCGTGTACTATTAGCAAAATTTTATCTATTTTTCAGCTTCTAGGATCTGTTAATTATTTTATAAATTGCTTGAATTATTATTCATAATGTATTTAATTTGAATTCAGGAATTTTTTATTACTAACAGAATAAAGTTTGAGGTGTAACCTGATAGTCCTAAGTTGTACATGTTCAAAATTCTACTTCCAAAGGATTCTTGTCCTCTTTTCTCCGTTCACGAACTCATCTCTACTTGAAAGAAAATAGAAAAAAAATTGTAACTTAGAATAATTGATTTACACATAAACTTTACATATATTTGTACTAATTTAAATAGCATGTTTTATATTAATAATTGAGGATTCTTCGTTTATGGGAACATTAATATTGACTAGTGACATCAGAAAGGTCTTTTTGATCCTTTAAAGTGTTAAGCATCCGTGTATATGCTTTACTTTGGCCATACACTTAATCTAGGGAAAGAATGGTTTTCTTTTTGCATTCTATCTTGTTCCATTCATTCATTTACTCCTTTTCTTTTATAAAATGTAACCGTTTTTTTCGTTGAAATGGTATCTCTTTCAAAGGTGATTCTTGGATTCAGTAAGTAATACGTCCAAGAAAGTTTTAAAAAATTCTAGAACTAGTTAAACAATTCAAGTAGAAAAAGTATATCTTTTGTGCATGACATTATATTACTTGTGTTGGATTAAGGCATCAACGTATAAAAGAAAGAGGAAGTTGTTGGGAACATTCCACTTGCTTGATTATATTTGAGGTGACGTGACTCGTATATTAATTTAGCTTTTATGTTCTCTTATTTTATTTGAAAACATCCCAAGTGTATCCTTTTCATTCATTGGTACATTTTACAAAGAAAGAATTACAAGAAAATACACGTGACTTCACACCATAATAAAAAATGGCTCATATTTTTAAGTTTTACCCTACCTAGCCTATATTGTACAGATTTTTAAAGACTAGCAAATTCAAAATTTGTATTCTTACAACCATTGATTCTAAAAGTTATGGAGTTAAATTTGTGTTCTCACAACCATTGCTTTCACTCTCTGTTCTTCTCACATCTTCTACATATGCTTCAAGGGGTCGTGTATTTTCTGCTCCCCCCTCCTCCCCCCGTGTCACCTGGTTGCAATGTAAGAAAATTGAAGAGTAGAAATCCACCATTGAAGGCCATTCAAAGCTTTGCTTTCGAAAATAGAATTTTTTGAGGGTGTTGTTCCAATTGATTGAAAATATCAAAATGAGTTCAAAATTTAAATTTGAAGTGATTTGGAGTAGATTTGAGCAAGATTTGAGTTAAATTTCATAAAGGACGCAAGGAAGAAGACGAAATCAGTTTTTTTGTATAATTATGTATAATAGTGTATATGAGTGTATAAACACATCTTATACAATATTATACTCTTTTATACAACTTTATACAAGCGTCTGTAGACGAACTTCTTCCACGATTTTCAGTTACAATTCTTGTTCAAAACCAGTCCAAATCTCCATTAAATGACTTCAAATTTTATATACAACCTTCTTATACTATTTCTAATAAGTCTAAATAATACCCACTCCAAATTTTTTACAAAATCAAATTCGAAATTTAAACCCACATATTTAAGCTTATTAAAAATCTAATTTTTACCACCCAAATAGATTTGGTTTGTTGAACTAATATTTGAGTTACAGTTACTGGTTCGAAAATTAATTTAAAAGTTTGAGCAATTTTTTTTAAAAATTAAATATTAATTTCGAGAACCTATTGGAGTTGGATGTTGAATCTTAGCATATTATTTTTGGGCTAGTTGGTTGTAAATTGAAATGTGGGCTATAAAATTGAAAAGTAGGGAGCCCATTTATTCTTATGTCAAATTTTCCCCATTTTACAAATACAAACTTCTGTAATTTATTTTACAAGAATAAGTTATACGAGATATATAGTGGAACAACAAGAGTTTCCTTTTTTCATAAAACAATTTGTATGCTGGTCTTGTTGCATATACGTTGGCTGCTTCTAGCTCTAGGTACATATGCTTTCTTTTGGTTTCCAATCCTCGGTGATCGATATCAGCCATGAGACTGATAAGATTTGGATTCGATCGAAAAATTTCATGTTGAAGGTAGAATACTCGCTAACAAAGATGATTTCATACTTGGGGCTCGAACTCGAAACTTTTAATTAAAGATAAAAGAATACTTATCACTCTACTACATATATATTCATTAAAGAAAGAACAGACAGAATAAACTAAATGAATCTGCTTTTCACTTTTCTCTTAACTTGCTTTAAGTGGATCTTAAATCGTAATATCTTTTTTTAATTTGTCTAGAGTATCCACCTTGTAATCGGACGTTCTACATAACAAGGAAAATACATTACCGTGTATATGTCAATTATATTTCTTTTTTTCAAATAACATAATCCAAAATCAATCCACATACAAATATTTCATCTCAAGTTCTGCAAAATTTAAACGATTTCATTGTAGTTAGCACGATTCAAAATGAAAGGTCGAGATTGGAAGAGAGAAAAATTATGTCATATCTCAAAATCTGGTGGTCGATTTATCATTTGACTAGTTATAAGATATGTTAACTGATATAGATAGATTCATTTTTCTTCAAATATTGTAGGAAGAATTACGATACATGACTATAATCTACATTTCATAATTGATTAATTGATAAAGATACGTATACTTGATGCTTCACTAAAGAAAGAGGTTGGCCTAAATCTTAGCAGCTTGTCAAATGGTCAAATCAAAAATATTTTGGCAAATCAAGATATGGGTAGCCATGATTTGAACCGGTGACAACAAGGTTATGACCTTTCTAGTGCATTAATTTAATTACAGAAGAATTTAACTTTTATATATTAAAAGATCAAATTATATAATAAATAAATATACTTAATCGTTCATAAAAAGTTAGATTAATAAGCTAGCTAATAAGACATATAATCTACTATAATAGGTAAACATATACGGGGTCATTTGGTTGGTGAATAAATTAGAATTATAATGATAGAATTATTATATGGGGATTAAATAATAACGAAATTATATAGTGAATATACTTTTATTGATAAATGATTGATTTATCAACCAAAAAATAGGATATACATGTATAATATAAAACTATGTAACTCGTTTTACATTAAATAAATATAGATAAACTTTTAATTTCAATTTTAGACTTAGATTTCTTAAAGGACTTTAGGAATAAAGCCTTCGGAGAAGGGCATCTTGGTTATTTTGGTACCTACATTGAAGGTGGTATAAAAATAATCTCACAATTGTAGTATAGTTAATCACAAAATAAAAAATTTAATTAAATGCGAGATAAAATAATGATTATCTCGCAAACTAAATGACTCGTCATAATAATAAAATTATCTTACATTATTAATGCATAAAAGTTAAATCTATTATCCATAATAGAATTATTTATATATTATATAGTAAGAAATTCCAAAAGACCTGATGCCGACTTCTCCGACACCCAAAACACGGTTCACTCTGTAACACAACGCGTATTATGTACAACAGAGATGCAAGAATACAAAAAAAAGCATACTGTCAAGTATTTTTCCACTCTTTACACATTAGATGAACAAATTACATTTCTACGTACTTTTTTCCCTCTTAGTACAAGCCAAATGTAACATGACTAGCCAAATACATGGGTGGAGCTAGATCATTATTAGGACGCGCTCGGACAAATTCAGTGTGATTTTGTTTAGATATATTAAAAAATATATAAAATATTAATTGTCAGTTCAAATAATTAAAATGAGATGAGTTTGCTGATTAGTATAGAACACATAAATTCTAAATTTTGACTCCAATAGAGAGAAAATTAAAGTTGGGAACCTTGTAAAACAAGCATCTGACTAGTCTACAACTTGACATAAAATCAAAGCCCCATCCAAAGGGTTTCTGTTTTCTTTCGCCAGCATGATGTCACTTCATCGCAATATGAACAAATGTGGATGTCAATTCTAAATTATTATAATTTCTTCAACTTTATAAAGATAATTATTTTTTGGCGACAGAGAGAGAAATGAGTTTACGCGTAGAGAGATGAGACACTGTTTCTTTGAAGGAAAAAGGGATGCAATAACAAAAAGAGAATGAAAGGAAAAAGAAAGATTTGATTCACATTTTTTTTCTTTCTAACTTCTTAATGGAGAACTCAAAAATACAACGCTCGCTTTTGACACATAAGCCATAGATATTCATTCTTTTTCACACCTTATTTTCACACCATATATCCCCACTTTCATTTTCCCTACATATAAAACCTTTCTTCTTCTCTCTCCCCAAATCTTTTTCCTCTCCATTTTCTTAACCAAAACTATCTCTCAAACTTCAAGTTCAACCAAACATAAATATACCCTTTTTAAATAATAAATCTAGGGTTATTATTATATGGATCCTCATCTTCATCTTCATCATCATCAACATCAACATCAACATCAAAATCCGTTTAGTCATCAAAGTGTGAATGTAGATACAAGTGGTGGAGGGGTTAATATTGGTACAACTAGTGGAGATAGATTTCCTCAATGGAGTATTCAAGAAACAAGAGATTTCTTGATGATTAGAGCCGAGTTGGATCAAACTTTCATGGAAACTAAAAGAAACAAGCTTTTATGGGAAGTCATAGCCACAAAGATGAAAGACAAAGGTTACAATCGTAGCCCTGAACAGTGTAAATGCAAGTGGAAAAATCTCGTTACGCGCTATAAGGTACTGGTTTCTCTCTTTTAATCTTAAATAAATATATGAAAGAATAGACTCGTTTATTAGGTTTCTTTCTGAGAAAGTCACTAGCTAGCATCGGGGATGCAACTTTTATTCCCCAGTATAAATATAAATATATGTATGTCTAAAACAACAAAAATTTTAAGATATGTATTATATTTAATTCTGAACTTATAATTTAAAAAATACAGTATATTCAGGCGATAACTTTCAAAGATTAAAGTCGTCTAATTTAAAATTTGGATCTGCCTTGCTAACTAATACTGCATTAAATATTTATTTTTATCTTGAATCTTGATGAAGACACTTCAAATTCTTTAAGGGTTGTTGAGTTTCTTACCAAGTTACCATCTTTTAAGATCTTTTTCAAAAGAAGTATATATAGCTATGTCTTTCATTTCCTTTTCATTATATTGTTTTAATAGGGATGTGAAACGCTTGAACCGGAAGCTCTACGACAACAGTTTCCATTTTACAACGAGTTGCAAGCGATTTTCGCGGCTAGGATGCAGAGAATGCTGTGGATAGAGGCAGAAGGTGGCAGCGGGTCGAAGAAGAAGACTATTTCTCAGCTATCTTCTGATGAAGAGGAAGAAAATGAGGATAGCGAAGGAGAAAAAGTAGTTGGTATCACAAAAAAGAAAAGAAAGGTCAAGGGAAATAATGTTAACATTGTTGGTAGTAGTTCTAGTGCTGGTAGTGGGAATTTAGTGAGTAGTTTTAAGGAGATTTTGGATGATTTCATGAAGCAACAAATGGCAATGGAAATGCAATGGTTAAAAGCTTATGAAGCAAGGGAAGAAGAGAGGAGAATAAAGGAAATGGAATGGAGACAAACAATGGAGGCATTAGAAAATGAGAGGTTAATGATGGAAAGACGATGGAGAGAAAGGGAAGAACAAAGGAGGATTAGAGAAGAAGCTAGAGCTGAGAAAAGGGATGCACTTATTACAGCTCTTTTGAACAAGCTCAGAAGAGAAGATCACAACATGTAACCTTATATATTCCCTTCGGGTACATCCGATAAAATTGGAACGATACAGAGCAGATTAGCATGGCACAACATGTAACCTTATTAGGGTATAAAGGAAGTGGAATATTAGCTAGCTCTAGCTAATTAGACTAACTGCTTTCTTGATTAAATTTTGCTGATGATCATGTTCTGGGGAAGTTTAAAAGAAGATAAAAAGAAGCCCTTTGATCAGAGGTTTGTCTTGAACTTACTCTTCTCGTAGTACTGAAAAACAAACATAATGTTCCATGCATTTCATGTCTCTTCTTTGATTTTGCAAGTTATAAAAATTCTTATTTCTTGATCTTTATGCGCTCTTGAGGTCTAATTATTATCTTGCGTTTCTTAGTTATCCT
This sequence comes from Nicotiana tabacum, assembly GCF_000715075.1. NCBI lineage: Eukaryota > Viridiplantae > Streptophyta > Magnoliopsida > Solanales > Solanaceae > Nicotiana > Nicotiana tabacum. The sequence continues at coordinate 27,948,965 of NC_134081.1, read as the reverse complement.
AGTATGCAAAGCAACTTACTTTCTTATGTTTAAAAAATCTTGAAGGAAGACAGTAATAAAAATGATACTTGCTCCATTTGTTTTATTTTATGTAATATTATTTTCTTATTAATCAGTCTTAAAAAGAATAATATATTTATAAATAATTGAATTTTAAGCTTTCCATGCAATAGAAGGACACATAATTCCAATACAATGGTCCTTCGTTTGTCTTTCTATTCTAGTTTTCTTTGTTTTATCGATGGTAGAATTAAGGTTTCATTTACTTGGATGAATCGAATACAACGGTTCATGGTATAAACTTAATTACCATTTGAATAGCTGGCGATACGCGTAAATGGAAAGTCAAAGTTTGGACTTAGCTTGGAGCATTTCAGATATTGTTACACCTTTTTCCTGGTGATAGGCTGTCTAGATACTTGTAATGATTGCCCAATCTTTTTGCCAAAGTTTTGAAAATTAGATCTCATACAACTAGCTACACGAAGACTCTTTATAATTTCTATCCTATCAGAAGCAAGCGGACCCAAAATTTTGAGTTTATAAGTTCTAAACAGGGACAAAGTTAGAGTATGATGTACGGCTTCAAACGAATTCAATGACTTTTTCTTATACCTTGTATTTGTATTATAAATTTATGATATATATGTATAAATATTTAGTTGTGAAACCGGTTATTAAGACGATCGAAAGCTATGGGTTCGATGGCAAGTAATTAAGAATTCTTAAATTTTAAATCCTAGCTCTGCCTCTAGTTCTGAACCCACAGTTTTGTTCGCTTACCGGTTAAATAAATTCCTTATACATATCAAGTGAAATTCTTAATATAAATACAACATATAAGCTAAAACTATTAGGTTTTACCGAACTCTTAACTTATATAAATCCGCCCACGATATTGGACATGCTGGATATAACATCTAATAACTCGAAAACAATTCTTATAATTCCTCTGTTCATTTTATATGATACCTTTTTAGTCTTTTATAAAAAAAAAGAATAACATTTTTGATACTTGAAAACTCCAGCTCTAAAGACCTTTAGTATGAATCAAAAAAAAAATTCTTTCTTACTTTTAAAAATTTGTGCCCAATTAATCAAATACTATCATATAAAATGAAATGGATATAACATAACTTTATAGATTTTATTGTGGATCCTTAATGGTGCATTATGCAATATAAACATTAGCTACTCGATGGAGTGAATTCATCTCCAGGAGGCTAAGGTGGTGACAAGTTGATTATATCTAGGTAGGGATAGACTTAGGCTAGTTATCTACTATGTTTCTTAGTTAATTATCACATTTTCTATTGGCAAATTTAGAAAGGATTTACAATAAGTGGAACCATATCCATAAAACTTGATGCATGCTAATTGGCATTTGATAAGGTGGTTTCGAGTTAGGACTAAATTTTTCTGGTGAAAATATATGGGATTTAGAAATAGAATTTTAGTGTGTATATATATATATATATTGAACTTCAAATGAAATCCTTTAGTTATTATCCATTTTACCATGCATTAATGATGGAGAGATCAAGTCATTCTTATCTTTCCATGTTTGTTCTATGAACAAAATTAAAAGACTAAGTACTTTCCTTACTTTATGATTGATTGCTAAGAGCATTAATATATTTTGCATCTTAGTTCAATGTCTAGGTTACTCTATTATGCTATTCGTATCTTTTTACTTCGTTTTCAAGGAGTGAAGAAATAAAAAATAAGAAAAAATCATTGTGTTGGTTCATGTATGCTTGAACAGAAAAACCAAATTAGGGAAACAGACCACTCAATTAATTAATACTCAATGACATAACTATTTGCTTCTGTTACAAAATATGATGCAATGCATGTATCTCTTTCTTGGGAAACTAATATATTCAGAGTTATGTTATTAATTTTGACAACTTTCTTTTTTGGTTTTCTTATTCTTTCATCCAAATATAGTTCAGATTGTTACATGCACCCATATTTATTTGAGAAATTTCAAGTTACAAGGTGCGTTGTTTGTCCATTTAGTTCAAGCAGTTGGTACATATGCACTTTATTTCCTCTTTCTCTGTTGGTATCTGGGGGCGAAAAAAGAAAAGAGACGGATGAAATTAGCTCCCAGTGGAGGCTTGCATGACGGGCTATAATTAGCTCGGTAGTAGAGCGCAGTGGCGGAGCCACATTGAACCAAGGGGTGTCAAGCGACACCCTTCGCCGGAAATTATACTATATTATTAGATAAGATTTTTTATTTTATGTATATTTACTATACGTTGACTCCCCTTGATTTTATTATTTATATTTTGATACTCTTTAATGAAAATTCTGGTTCTGCCACTGCGTGTCCCTAATAATTGTGTCATTGTGTCCGGGTTGTGAGGGCTCTCAACCATGAACAGTTCAATGTCTATTGGCATCGATTTTCTCATAAATTTGAGTCTGTTGTTTTTAAATTAGCAAAGAGATTACATACATGGAATGAAATTACCCCAGGCAGTTCTGTGATTCTTTTCCCTTTACTTTGTACGTAATTAACACGTTGTCATACGTTGATGAGGAAATTTCATGACATGATCGTGCATGAATAAAAATCGTACCAGATTTCAACTTAATGGAATTGTAGTTACGTTGTTCCACTGCCAAATTGTGCAGTTGAACTAAGAAATTTGATTTCTTTCTCCTATGATGGTTCACACTCGATTGTTTTGCTCTTTGTCATCATTATTGCATACGTGCAATATCAATAAAATTGCTTTAATTATTCGAATCCTATCCTCACCCACTAATAAAAATGTTGTTACTTATTTCACCCGGTAAAAATAGTTACTCTTGTACTTTATCATCACCATCAACAAAAAAATATATTTACATGTTCGATCTAATAAAATGAGATAAGTAATTAACACACGTCAAACATTATCAGGTGATGATGTTACACGAACCATTTATTTTGTCCAACTAATATACGAATCAAAGCGTTTTATTACGTACTTGAGTATTGTCATTCACCCTACAAATTAAAGGTGAGTTTTATTGCTTGGATAATTTCCTATTTGTTGCATAATACTAATGAATATATGCAAGCAACTCTGCTGGAATGTTGATGAATTAAGCAACTAATATTGAAACATTTCACATGACGTATACACCTACTATGCAACATGCTTGGTCTTGAATATTGGCCAAATTGTGGACACAACATTAGTCACCTTTTCTCTAGCTAGCCTAAGCCTATTTCTCTTTATAGACGTTAAGGCAATTTGTTTTACCCACTTAAGAGGGATTGATAGTATAGTGGAACTTGTAATATCCTAGGCAAATTTAAATCAGCAAAACGCGAGAGATATTGTGTGCATAAGGAAGCAATCCTCCAATCCTTTCGGCATATTTTAAAGCCGTGCAAGTCTACCTTCAAAGCAGACAATTATCACTAATAGAATGGGCTGAAAAACATATAGCATGTTTGACCAAAATTTTAAAATTAGCTTTTGAAAAATATTTTCTCAAAATTGTTTTTCAAAAATATATTTTGGTGAGAAGCAGTTTATGTTTGGCTATTTAATTTAAAAAATACTTTTGAGCAGTATTTAATATTTGGTCAAACTTTTAAAAAGTACTTTTTAAGTGTATTTTTCTCAAAAGTGCTTTTCAAATAGTATTTTTGGGAAGAAACTATATTTTTTTGCTTCTCAAAAATTATTTCTACTTTTACTCAAATCACTTTTTTCCTTCTAAAAGTTTGGCCAAATATTTCAACTTTAAAAACAAGCACTTTTGTCCAAAATATTTTACCAAAAAAAAGCTTGGCCAAACAGGCTAATAGTAACGAAGCTACTGGGAATGCAACCTTGGTCTTGAGTGGGTTGGACCAACTGTTGAGAGATGGTGGATATATGAGGAAGCTAACCTTGTATCCTAGTGACTTATTAGTGAGCCACAATAGATCAAAATAATGAGATATATATGAATAGTGGTGGATCAAGAGTATAATATATGGGTTCTCGAAAATCTAGTAATTTTTGCATATATCTTGTATTTCTATTAAAATTTACTAAATATTTATAAATATTTAATTGCGAATCTAGTTAATATTGTATATTAATAATTTGAGATTATAACAGGAACTCATACACTTTAAATCCTGAATTTGCCTCCGTATATGAAGAGGTTAACTGAAAATCAGACATCATTAGCCTAAATAGGAAATTAGGCAAATACACTGGTAATTAAAAATATTAATTATATTTCTTTAGGCGTCTAAAGCACGACAAATAATACTCTATACATGAAAAGGAATAGTAAATATGAAATATGTTGAGGTCCTTTTGAACTTGTCTTTGCAGCAGGGACCCTAGAGAATGTTATGAACCGACTTTCCGTTAGATTTGCAGTGCTGACATTTATTACATGTTGTGGTCAAACTTGAAAATATAGTCACTTTATGACAGAAAAATATAAATTAAGACTCAAAGGTCTAATGCATGGCTATTCCTCATTGACTTTCTTGACTATTTTGCTTTTTTCCTTTATTTTCTCCGATCTTTTTGTGTTACCCAACGGTATTTTTTGTTTCGTTATTCTTTCTTAAATTCTTAAATAAGCAATGACCTCATTCACCTATTAACCAATCCATCCTATTGACCGGATTACCGTTGGATAAATGACAAATTTATATTTTTGGTGTTATTGGAAAGAGTCTCACACAATAAATCTGGGACTCAATTTTTTTTATTGACATGGTGTTGTCTGGGTCAACTTGGGTACACCTTAATTATTCTAACGATATCTGCTAGTTCTCATCACATGTATCAGAAAACTTTATTCACTAAAACTTAGGCAGATAAAGTGAAATGACCTAATATTTTTTGGGCTCGATTTGAACATATGACATCATGTCTCTTCTCACTTCATTAACCATTAGATCAATACTACTCTTAGGTAAATCTGGATTTATTCTTATTTTCAATTTATATGACATAGTTTAATTTGAATGTGTATAGAATGTAAGAAAGAAAGGAAGATGTTTAATATTTATGTTAAACATGTCAATATTTGTGTGAATTTAGAACTTTTGTAATTTGCGATGATCTATTGAATATGTCGTAACATTTGTGTGGTTATAAAAAATATTTTTAAGGGTAAATAAAATTTAAGTTAAATTTTATTCTACATTTATAAAGATGCTAATCTTTTTTTGGACGGACTAATAAAAAAATAATATCATATATAAAGTAAAACGAAAAAATAAAAAGTTTGTCGGTGAAATTACAAATCCATATTTTCTTTCTCTTGGATTCCTATGCTTTTCCTTATTCTCTCATTGTATTTATTGTGGTCAAATCATCCCTTATGCCTCGATAGAGTGCAGCTAGAATTACAATCAACAGCCAATTAATTCTCGCATGAAACAATAGCCATTGATTATATTTAGGTGGGGTAGATTACATTGATGTGATCCAATGATTAGAGCAATATTGTTTCGTGTAGATTGAACTCTCTTCCGTTTAGCTATTAGCACGTAACAAGAAAGTAAGTAGATATAGAAACAATTAAAAAAGATATAAATAATACATACAATTAAATAATTAAGTGAACCTCTAGTAAGTTAATGCTATAAATATATTCACCGGATAACGAAAAACAAAGAAATGGCAAGTACTTTATGAAGAATAGTTTGTTATACATTGTTGGAAAGCATGTGAGTGGTATAAGGCCACTTTTTTTTTTAAGTCCTCGTCCTTTTATGTGTCTTATATGGGTGCAAATACATATACCTTATTTTCTATATATATATATATATATATATATATCAAAGGCTTGGACTTGGGCTTAGTGCGGGCCGTGTCCGACCTAAAATAAATGATTATGTTTTTATTTATTTCTATAATTAAAATCTATTTTGTTTGAATTTGAAATTTTAAATATATTTTTGAATAAATAGATGCGTCTGTTTGTGAAAGAACATATCTTTTTTGAAAAGGTTCGATGGTTTCTCTATAAATAGAATTACTTCCAACAAAGTGGATATAGAAAAATCTAAAAATATATTTTGACTTGTTGTATCCCGAAGAAGATTGTTTGTATTTTCTCAATTTGTATACAAAAAATATCTTCGTTAAGGAAAGCCGTTCTCACGCCTCAAGTCTTCTTCAATTTCATTTTCAATTTTTTTTTTCTAACACTTTACACCTTGTTTCGGAAACTAGAAACAAAGGAAAGTAAAATAAACATTAATAATTCTCCTTATTTTTGTTTGATTTGACTAGATGAAAATGAAAGATATTAGACAAAAAAGAACATGTTTTCTCTTAAAAGCACGCACCAAACTTTTTATAACTAAGAAGGTGACGAAAAGAACAGTGTCACGTAGGGTGTGTTTGATAAGAAGAAAAATTCTAGAGATCATTTCTAATTTTTTCATGTTTGACTGGCTTAAATGTTTGAAAAATATTTTTCTCATGAACTCATTTTCCTCCAATTAGAGGAGGGGAAGAAAAATATTTTTTAAAACTCTTTTTCAACCTTTCACACCCTATTCCCCACCTCCATCAACCCCACCCACCACCCTAACCACCCTACCCCGAACTTCCCTACCCACTCCCCTATCCTAACCCCGCCTAACCTCCTACCCCCCAAACCCCCACCCAACTCCAGCATCCCCGCCCACCCCAATGCACACCCCACCCACCCCCCACTTGCCACCCCACCCACCCCCCCACCTGCCACCCCAAGCCCTCTCCCGTCCCCACCAGTCCTCCCTTACCCCATAGTATTTGCCTGAATTATATATTTTCAAATTAATATTTCTACTTGCTAACCAATCACTAAAAAAAATTCGATTTTTTTTTACTTACCAATCAAACATGGAAAACAAAGTGATAAAATCACTCATTTTCCAGGAAAATATTTTTAATGAAAATATTTTCTTTCATATCAAACACACCCATATTCACCACTTGATAAAAACTGGATATCAATTTCTTGAATTGTCCTTTCACTGGATTAGGCGTGATGCTAATAAGCAGCTTACTATCTTGCTCGGGTAGCTTTGTGGTATGTAACTTGTATAATTTGTGACTCATATCCATCATTTTTAGCTTCTATTTTTTATTCGGATGCTTCTCATTTCAGAACGGAGATGTTTCCCTGATGTAACTATATTTTGGCTTAGTTGTTTAATAAATATTTGCTACTTTAAAAAAAAGGTGACTGAATAAATTAGTGACATATAGTCACAACACAATAAAAATTGGACATTTACACCTATATTTACCATAATTAAATGACAAATAAAAGTTATAATATGTATTAATTAAATATAATTAAGTAATAATCATATTTGTGAAGACTTGTGTTATATATTTATTGAATTCGTATAAGCATTCAAGTTTATATGCAATATTAAAAGAAAAATGCATTACTGTACGGAAATAATAGAGAAATATATATAAGCAATCAACATCCATATATAGCTTTATGCACAGTCATAATCTCTGGTTTATTATTATTTTTTTTTTGTTAACGGATTACTATTTCAAAGCTCTTGCTTTCGAAGAATTCGATAACTAGATATTGAAATATTTCCCATGGAAATGGCATTCCTTGTCATTGAACCAAAAATCATCTAACAAAAAACAAATTAATTGTGTCCTTGATATTTGGCTTAAAGTATATGTATTTATATGCATGCCGCATCACATTACTCGAATTTTATGTATTTGCATGAGTATTGTGTTGATTTGAGCTAAATTATGATATTGTTATGTGTAGGTGTCACCCGGAAGCGATGCGGAACGAAAAGGCAAGAGTTGGAGCAAAAAGAGATGAAAAGAGAAAAACTTCCCAAGCTAGCACCCAGGCCAGCGCGACCCGCTGCCTGGGATGCAGAAGTCAGACCCGGATTTTTTTGGATTTCAGCTCAGTGCAGGGCCAGCGCGATGTGCTGCCCTAGACGCTGAGTCGGGACTTTTTCTACTTCACTCGGGACTTGGTTTTGACGGCCCTACATGACCCCAACTCGTATAAAAAGAGTTCTAAACCTAATTTGGAGGGAGAGACGCCACTTTGAGAGCAGTATACAAGCACGGAACACTCAGGAGCAAGGACTATAATTTTTTCTTCATTCTTCTTAGTACTTTCAGTAATTCAAAAACTTGTGAATTTGTTTAACACTATTATGTGGCCAAGAACCATTAGTTCTGGTGTTGTGATTTATCCATGAATATTGTTGTTTGACGTTAACTTCTCCTTGATTATAATTCGCAATTATATGATTATTGCTTTAATTATATGCTTAATTGCTTGATTTTCTGGCCAACGGCTAACTTCTATCAACTATCTGGATTATGCTTGGTAAAGCTACAGTTAGATTAGAGAAGAATTAAAGAAATCATGATCTTAACTGTGAAGTATGGGGCAAATTAGGATAGGATTATACCTAATCATCATGCTTAATTAGATATTGTGATCTTAATGCATTCTTGATATATTAATTTTATAAAAATATTGGAGTTAATCTATTTTGGACAGGCGCATAGTAATTCGAGAGAATACTACGAGCACAAATTACTCGATTAATTAACAACCATGAAGCGAATTGCATGAAAATGGGAGTTAGCTAGAACACAATAGGATTGATGAATCGATCACAACCTTGAAATGTTTATCTCTGTTGAATTCACAACACAACCAACTTTTTGTGGTGCTAATTTAGTTAATTGTTAAATTTGTTGCTTTAGTCATTAGTAACATAAACTCAACCATTGCTTGATTTGACTTAGTAACAAATTGATTCGAAATTAGTAGGTAGTTAACACAAGTCTCTGTGGGTTCGACACTCTACCATCATTATATTACTCATTGATCACATGTATTTGTGTGTGCATTTGGGAGTAATAAGTTTTTTGCGCCATTGCCAGGAACTTGAATATTGACTACTTTACTAGCTTTAGCTTTCGTTATTTATTTTGTTAAGTCTAACTTTTCTCATTCGTTTTTCTAATCTCAAGCATTTTTCTTGAATTGGAAGTGTGAGGTGCCAAGATAGAATTCAAGGCTTTGACCCAGAACCTGAGAGAAGATTTCACAGAAGGTTGAGAGAAGCAAGGGACACAAACAATATTCATGCACTTGTTCAACTACCTGTGGAGATGCAGACGGGAAACCATTGGTGGTGCAGGAGGAGGCGATGGAATGTTACCTCTAGCATAGTGAAGCCCAGAACCACCAGACACTTTGAGCTTAAATAGAGCATGATCCAGATGTTATATTCAAACGAGCAATTCATGGGTCTACCACATGAGAATCCGCAGCAACATAATTTGAACTTCTTGGAGATCACTGATACTTATATCACAAATGGAGTCACACGGGAATATGTGAGACTCAAACTATTTCCTTTCTCTCAGTTGGGCAAAGAGAAAAGATGGTTAAAGGCAGAATCGACTAACTCTATTACATCATGAAATGATTTAGCTCGCAAATTCCTGGCACGATTCTTTCCTTCAGGCAAAACTGCAAATACTAGAAGTAAGATAGTCGCTTTTAAATAAAGGGAGGGTGAGTCATTATATTCTGCTTGGGAGAGGTTCAAAGGATTGCTACGGGATCGTCCTCATCATAACTAGACTAATGAGGTGTTGACTGATACCTTCATAGAAGGGCTACACCCTGAGACTAAGATCGTGATAGATGGTGCAGTTGGTGGTCAAGTGTTGGAGAAATGTTTTGATGAAATTTATGCATTATTGAACAAATTCTCCAAGAGTAATCCTAATTGGCAAGGAGAAACTAGCAGACAAATAGTTGTCACGACCCCAATTTTCCTCTGTATGATGTCGTGACGGCACCTAGTCTCTAAGACTAGGTAAACCTAACATATATGAAGAATTTAATAGAAACAGTAATAAAACTTCCAATTTAAAATAATAGTTATCATAAAAAGGACCTTGCAATACAACTGAACATAACTCCCAAAATCTAGTGATACAGAGTCACAAGCTCTACACGAGTATACTGAACATCCCTATATAACAGTATATATAAAAGGAGAATGAGATAGAAACTAGATAGAGGGTGACTCCAAGATCTGCGAATGCCGGCAAGTATACCTTGAAGTATTCGGTCTAAGAGCAACTCACTGATACCTAGGCTGGTATGAAGTACCTGGATTTGCACAAAAAGATATGCAAAAGCGTAGTATGAGTGATGAGGTCACTCAGTAAGTATCATGTTTAACCTCGGTAGAGTAGTGATGAGGTCAGGTCAAGACACCTACTGAAATAAATAAATAAGATGAACAGGTATAGTACAATATAATAATGGAACAACGGAAAGGGTACAACGAAGAAATATATCAAGGATAGCTACGCAAAAATTAAGGCAATTAAGACAACACGGAATAAAAGAACATAATAAGAATGCCAAGGAAATGGTGCAAACAAAACATAAGTGGTGTAAATGAAAGGTATCAACAAGAATCACTACCGAGGTACCGCCTCGTAGTCTCATTTCACAAATCAAATCACAATCTTTCCTTATATCACCGCGGGAGCCTTACATTTAGTTTTGAAAATTATTTTTCCGAAATAGCTACCCGCGATTTAGCCCGCCTTATCACACCGTGTGGCTTCAAGTAGTTCTCCTACTAGCAACACGCGTATCAATCCCACCTTATCTCACTGCATGCATTTCAACCCCAATCCTTATACCACCGCATGCGTATCAATATCACCACATATCACAAATCGCACCTCAAGTTCCCAATACCACAACTTGTCAAAGAAGTCAACAATAATAGTGTTTTCATAATAAATAGCTCATGGCTCAATCACAATATGTACAAGAGTCTCGACAATAGCAACCGAAAGTGAATAACTCAACAAGTTTGGTATTTCAACAAATTTACAACTTTGCATCAATGTGAATCACGGTCTTTATAATCTTTAACACCGCAATCCAACAATAACATATTCTAAGAAATAATAACGTCAAGTAAGGGAGCTCAACAGTTACATAATGAATAAGGAATTGAGAGAACAATAACTTCAACTAAGCATATAAAGGCAATTTGCAAGTAAAAGATAAGACACGTATTAACAATGTCAAATAAAGCATGTGAAGATAGGCTAATGATGATGAATATAACATGTTATGGAAACTCAATTAAAGGCATGAAAAGAATCTACTTAGCTATAACCGGTCAATTACCACATTTAGCATGGGTACGCACTCGTCACCTTGCGTATACGGCTTCCATTTATCACAATTAACACAAAACAACACCAATCCTAAGGGGCAATTCCCCCACACAAAGTTAGGCAAGACACTTACTTCAAAACACGCTAACTCAATCCACTAGTAAGCCTTTCCTGCGATTATCCAATTCCGAACGGCTCAAATCTAGCCAAAATAAATTTATATCAAAGATACAAACCATAGAAAACTATTCCAAGCAATAAAGTTGCAATCTTTAAGAAGAACAAAAAGTCAACTCAAAAAGTCAATCCCGGGCTCGTGTCTCAGAACCCGACCAAACTTACAAAATTTGAATACCCATTCGATAATGAGTCCAACCATACAAAAATTACTCAAATCCAACCTCATTTCACCTTTCAAATCAACAAAATTCGGTCTATGACGTTTTACAATATTTCCTTAATTTTTCACCTCAAAACACTAATTAAATGACAAAAATAATAATGGATTCATGTATAATATCCAAATCCGAGTTAGAATCACTTACCCTGATGATTTTCTTGAAAATCCCTCGAAATATCGCCACAAACCGAGCTCTCTAGGTCAAAAGATAAAGAATGAAATAAACCCTCGTCTCTAGCCCTTTTCTGCCCAGCGATATCCACTTCTGCGGGCAGACTGTCGCATCTGTGACCCCGTACCTACTAAATTTCCATCGCATGTGCGGCCCTCACTTAGGCCCAGCTCCCTTCGCTTCTGCGGATGGTTTCTCGCTTCTGCGAGCCCGCTTCTGCGGAGATTCGACTGCACATGTGGTCCTTCACAAACTCCTCCCACGTCCGCTTCTGCGGAAGAAATGTCACGCCTACGGATGCGCATCTGCGTCCATGTGTCCACACCTGCGACCCTGCCTTGGGCTAGACCTCTCCGCATCTGCGATTAGTCACTCGAACTTGCGTGTCCGCACCTGTGGCCAACCCTTTGCAGGTGCGATGACACCAGAATAGCAGCAGCTTCAGCAAATCAACCAAGTCCAAATTGATCCGATTTCAATCTGATTCACACCCCAGGACCCACTGAACCTCGTCCAGATATACCAACAAGTTCCAAAACACATAACGGACCTACTCGAGGCCAAAAATCATATCAAACAATATCGATTCTATGAATCGCAATTCAATTCAAGCCTATTGAAACTATGAACATCTGACTTCCAAAACTAACACTGATTCATACCAAAACATCTCCAATTGACCTCAAATTTTGCACACAATTCATAAATGACATAATGGACCTATTCCAACTTCCGGAATCAGAATCCGACCCCGATATGAATAAAGTCAACTCCCAATCAAACTTCTGAACCTTCCAATCCTTCAACTTTCTAGCTTTCGCCAATTCAAGACAAAACGACCTACGGATATGGGTGGCATGTGGGCCGGTCCGGTCCCTAAACGGGCTAAGTGGGCTGGTCCAAACGGTCCCGGACCGGTCCCTAACTAAACATGCCAAACGGTGTTTTTCTAGGAGTCGACCCAAGACCGGGCCCACAAACTCATGGTCCCAGGCTAAATGGCCTAAGTGAGCCCAACGGCTAAAATATTATTTTTAAAAAAAAAAATAGAATTGAAATTAGAGACAAAAAGATGTAAAAAAAAAAATCTAAGGCAATGCCTGATAAATTTTATTATAAAATTGTGACCTAAACTTTTTAATTCAAAATTTAAAGACAAAAATATGGTAAAGAGATATTCAAAGCAATGCCTTGTAATTTTATTATAGCATTAAAAAAATATGGCAATATCTTTCTTAGTCTTCCTCCCCCCTATGGAATGAGCACAACAAGGTGCTAATACCACCATTGAGAAGAAAAAGAAACTAATCAAGATGTGTCAAAATACAAGTTACATAATACATACTAATTTTTGTTCATACAAGTTACATGGTATCTCTTACAAACTTCATAAATCCTTCAAGGTTTGGAGAAATTTCCGTTGGTGGTGGCGAAAAAGTAGCTTGATCATCGCCGCTTCCATTGTCGGGCGAAGCAGTATCCTCCGCAAGTTCAGCTAGCAGTTCTTCGTAAGCTTCGTCTTCCTCTGGTTGTGATTCAGCAAGTCCAAATTTTTTTCTTTTCGAACGGATCCAATCTCTGAAAAGTACTGATATTTCCAAGCTCTCCCTCATATACGCTCTATAATTATCGAGTTGAAGTCTTGCTTGACTGAAAGTGCTCTCTGATGCCACTGTTGAAGCTTGAATAGTTAAAATGTCTTGGGCCATCCTTGAAAGAACCGTAAAGTATTTTTCTTTGTCCTTCCACCATTGAAAAGGATTAAAGGAGCCGTCGGGATTCACTTCCTCAATTACCTGCGACAAATAAACTTCAAGCTCATTTAGTTGTGAAAAATCACTACTACTAGAATTTTGAGAACCCCTAAACCCTGCCCAAGCACTAAATGCTCTTACTCCCGCAGTTCTTTTAGATGATTGAGAATCATAAGAAGAAGGAGTTGGAATATTTGGTCTAGCATGATTTAATGCAACTTGATAAGCATTATAAATAGTTTGAGCATTTATTCTAATTGAGGCTATTACTTTCGGAAGTTGAGACAACTCATCATCTTCAAGTGCTAAACCATTATAAACAGTTTCGTACCAAAATTGAGGACCTTCTAATTTCATATAAGGATTTAACAAAGCAGCAACACCATAAATAGGGGGAATAGGGAAAAAATATTTTTTAAACTTTTTTTCTCATAGAATCAATAGCAAGTTGATAAATTTCTCCACCCTCTGAAAAATTAGCAAACAAATTTGCAAGTTCTGCAATATAAACTAAACAGTTAGAAATAGTAGGATAATATTGCCCAGAAAATTCATTTATAGCAATATGAAATTTTTCTAAACAACCAACAAGCATTTTAACATTAGCCCAATCCTCATTCGTAGGGTGCTCATCATCATCACTTACATGTGCATTAAACGTTGAGTTTATGGGGTTTCTATATTCATATGCAACAACCAAACTTTCATACATGTAATTCCATCTAGTTGGACAAGGTTTAGGAACCTTTCTTTCTCTTAGGCCAAATTCATCGCATCTTTTAAAATATTCTCTAAGTCTACTTCTACGGTTTGAATAAAAAAGCCAGTTAAGAGCCATTTTAACCTTTTCAATTTCAATATTTAAAATTCTCATACCATCACCCACAATTAAATGGTAAATATGACAAATATATCTAACATGAAAAAAATCACTAAATGTAGGATTTAGCGTAGTGGTAAGCAAGGCTATAGAATTTGTGTTACTAGTAGCATTATCCATTGAAATTGACATTATTTTATCACTAATGCCAACCTGACTAGGTACACTTGTCCCCTCGGCCAAAGCTTTCAGACGTTCATATCTGATTCTATCTTGAGGGTGTTTTTTTATGTGTCTAGCCAAAGTTCCCGGTTGAAATTGATTTGAACCGGTACTAGGATCAGCCTGAGTAGGACTAGGTACACTTTTTCCCTCGGCCAAAGCTTTCAGACGTTTATATCTGATTCTATCTTGAGGGTGTTTTTTTATGTGTCTAGCCAAAGTCTCCCCCCCCGGAGTGCAATAAAAATATTTAAAAGCTAACTCCGTGCCATAAGTTTTACATTTAGCCTTATTTTCTGGAACTAGTTGAGTAAAAAATGACCAAACAGGAGATATTTCCACCCGTTTGGTAGGTTGTCTAGAACGAGTAGGGGCAGTAACAGGTGTATCAGATGGGGCATCATTCGGATTAGCAGAGTTATCACTAGTTGAGTTAACATCAGGAGCAGGACTAGTGGGTGTATCATCATCCGGTTGAGTTTTATCAAGATCAATTTCCTCATCATCATTTTCATCAATAGTATTATAATTATTAGAATAAAGAGCATTCATTAATTTATGGTCTAATTATTCACTGGGTACAATATTATGGCAAAATTGACTCTCGATAAATTATAATAAACTATTATCGCTATCAAGAATAGCAGGTTTGGGACGGATATGGGGTTTGGTTCGGGGAGCCGGGGGCAGGGGAGGAGGAACAACATGACCACTAGATTCGCCACTCTTGGATTTTCCCTTATTTTTACCAAAAAGTTTTTTTAGGAAGCCATCTTAATTAATCAAGTAATAGCAAATAAATAAAACAAACAAAACTATAATATTAAAACTTAAGAGTTGGAACGAGTTTACCGAATTGACGAACAACTTGTTGAAGATTGATTATCATTGAAGACTTCAACTCACCAACTTCACAATTTTTTCGCAAACTGTAACAATAAAGTAAGCAATAGTAGCAAGTATAGAAGAAAATTAGAGAGAGATTGTGATAGATTGATATTGATTTTGTAAGAAAAATAAAAGAATGAGGGGGTATTTATAGTTAAAAATAGGGAAAAAGTGTATTTATAAAATGTTTAGGGTTAAATCAAAGTTGGGGGGGGAGGTTAAATGGCTATTTTGTAAATAGCCAACGGCTATTTTTGACAGCCCAACGGCTGTTTTTTAAATCTTTCAAAATTTGTATTTTAAATTTTTTTTACCGCTGGGACCGTTTGGCCTGCCAAGGGACCGGTCTGGTCCCGGTCCCTGGCGGTCCCAAAGCATAGGACCGGCCGACGAGACCGGCCCAGGTCCACTAATACCGGTCCTACCGGTCCTGGCCCGTTTGGCTCGCGATCCCGGGCCGGTCCTAGGCCCGGTCCACTTGCCACCCTTACCTACGGACCTCCAAATCGATACCCGGACACTCTCCTAAGTCTAAAATCACATACAGATCTATCGGAACCGAAAAAACTCTGTTTCGCAGTCGTCTACACCAAAGTCAAACTCAAGTTAACTCTTTCAACTTAAGCCTCCAACTTAGGGACTATCTGTCCCATTTCACTCCGAAACTCAACCGAAACTGAAACCAACTATCCCGGCAAGTCACGTAACCACAATATAACATAGAGAGGCAATAAATAGGGGAACGGGGCTAAAATACTCAAAACGACCGACCGGGTCTTTACATGTTCCCCCTCTTAAAACAAACATTCATCCTCGATCGAGTATAGATACATACTAAGTGGTGAAAAGATGAGGATAACGGCTACGCATATCATGCTCGGTCTCCCAAGTTGCCTCCTCGGTTGGTTGACCCCTCCACTGAACCTTCACTAAAGCAATGCTCTTTGACCTCAACTTTCAGACTGCCTGTCCAAGATGGCCACTGACTCCTCAACATAAGACAAATCCTTGTCCAATTGGACTGAGCTAAAATCCAACACGTGGGACGGATCACTGTGATACTTCCGGAGCATAGAAACATGGAATACCTTATGAACTGCAGCTAGACTAGGTAGCAATGCAAGCTTGTAGGATACCTCACCAATCCTCTTAAGAATCTCAAAAGGTCCGATATACCTAGGGGTCAGCTTACCCTTCTTCCTGAACCTCATAACACCACCCTTCATGGGTAAAACCCAGAGCAAGACCCGCTCTCCAACCATGTCACGAACCAAACTCCCTCCGTATAACGTCGTGACGGCACCTAGTCTCTACGACTAGGTAAGCCTAACAAATTGTGAAAATAATAGTATGAAAGTAAAACTTATCAGCTGACTGCAATAGATACTGAATAACCAATAACAATGCCGCTCAGCATGTACAACAATCAAAACGCTAGACGTACACAGCTTCCCAAAACCCGAAACATCATGAATCACAAGCTATAGGAGGAAAAGTAGTATCTCTATACACCAAAGTCTAAAAAAATAAGTACGGAAGGTAAATGGCATAGGAGAGAATAGAGGGGGACTCCGAGGTTTGCGGACGCGGCAGATGTACCTTGAAGTCTCCGTACAACAGCAAGCACTCTCAGTTAGTAGCGGGGTTGATAAGAAGTACCTGGATCTGCATACAAAACATGTGCATAAGATTAGCATGAGTACACCACAACGATACCCAGTAAGTGCCAAGCCTAACCTCGGTAGAGTAGTGACGAGATCAGGTCCGGGCCCTACTGGGATATAATAATAAGACAGATGCTATAATAGACATGAAGTAAAATGGACAATACAACAACAAGTATTCACAAAGCAATAACAACACCGCACAATGATATAACAACATGGGCGCTCCCGATATACCGTCTCGTAGTCCCAAAAGTAAATATGCAGGGAGAACTCCCGAGGAACCGCCTCGTAGTCTCAAAAGTAAATATACAGGGAGAACTCCCGAGGAACCGCCTCATAGTCTCAACAATAAATGTGCAGGGAGAACTCCCGAGGAACCGCCTCTTAGTCTCAAATTAAATATGCAGTACAGGGGGATCTCCCGAGTAAACACCTCGTAGTCCCAAAGTAAATATGCATTACAGGGGGATCTCTCGGGATACCGTCCCGTAGTCCCAAAATAAATACGCAACTCAAACAAATGAATATAATAGTTACAGCAAGAAAACCTACAATTTAGGGTAATTACAAGTCAAGAAAGAAACAGGACTTACTAAACATGTTGTAAGAGTTCAAATAGGCAATTAGGACACGTAGACATGCTATTCTAGGCTAACAGGATAACTACACATGCTAGTATACTCAGATAAGATGAAAACAGGCTATTACTCAATAAAAATCAGGTTTTTTCATAAATAGCCACAAATAGCCCGTGTACGCACTCGTCACCTCGCGTACACGACGCTCACATATCATAACAACACCAAATCCTAATAGGATTTTCCCCACACAAGGTTAGCCAAGCCACTTACCTCGAACCAAGCTCAATCAATCGGTAACAATGCCTTTTCCATGAATATCCGACTCTGAATGGCCCAAATCTAGACAAAATCAATTACATACCATAAATACAACTATAAAAAATTAATCTAATTAATGAAATCAAAACTAAAGCAAGAAATTAGAAAATCGCCCCATAAAGTCTACTCGGGCCCACGTCTCGGAATTGGATAAAAGTCACAAAATATGAACACCCATTCACTCACGAGTTCACTCGTACCAAAATTATCCAAATCCGATGTCAAAATCTCAATCAAAACCCAAAATCTTAGTTGAAGAACTTCTTCCCACTTTTCCCAAAATTTCAACCCAAATCCGAAATTAAATTATGAAATCAACCATAGATTAGTGGAATATAACCATAAATGAGTTAAGAATCATTACCCAAAAGTTTTCTCTAAAAATCCCTCAAATAATCGCCCAATCCGAGCTCTCAAAGTCCCAAAATCGAAATGGGAAAACAACCCTCGAAATCCTATTTTCTGCCCAGCAAACTTGCTTCTGCGAGCCTTCAACTACACCTGCGTTACCATACCTACGGGAAAACCATTGCAAGTGCAAAAATGACTTAAATAGCTGGGAGCGCATCTGCGAGCCCGCCCTGCGGTTTGACTTCCGCATCTGCGACCCTTTCCTAGGCCGCCCATACCGCTCCTGCGACCATCACTCTGCATCTGCGGATGCGCAGATGCGGCTCCCTTCTCGCACCTGCGCTCACAGACCTTCTTGACCAAAAGAGCACCTGCACCCTTCATTCCGCACGTGCGATTCTGCATGTGCGATCCCGCACCTGCGGTCTCCCCACCACAGGTGCGAAAACACCAGAACTCAGATAGCTTCAGCAATTGCATAAGTCCAAAACTCAATCCGTTAAGCATCCGAAACATACTCGAGGCCCCCGACACCTCTACCAAATATACCAACTAGTCCTAAATCACCATACGGACTTAGGCGAGCCCTCAAATCACATCAAACAATGCTA
The DNA here is from genome assembly GCF_000715075.1 of Nicotiana tabacum. Classification (NCBI taxonomy): domain Eukaryota; kingdom Viridiplantae; phylum Streptophyta; class Magnoliopsida; order Solanales; family Solanaceae; genus Nicotiana; species Nicotiana tabacum. The sequence continues at coordinate 27,929,989 of NC_134081.1, read as the reverse complement.
AAAAAATACGAATCACCCTCCAATTCAAACTTAATGAACTTGAAACTTCAAACTTCTACAACCGATGCCGAAACCTGTCAAATCACGTCCGATTAACCTTAACTTTTGCACACAAGTCATATTCGATATTACGGACCTACTCCAACTTCTGAAATCGTATTCTAACCCCGATATCAAAAAGTCCACTACCGGTCAAAATCTTCAAAAATTCGACTTTCACCATTTCAAGCCTAAATCAGCTACAGACCTCCAAAACACAATCCGGACATGCCCCTAAGTCCAAAATCACCCAACGGAGCTAACAAAACCGACGAAACTCCATTCGGGAGTCGTCTTCACACACAGTTTCGACTACGGTCAAAATCCTAAGACTTAAGCTTCCGTTTTAGGGACTAAGTGTCCCAAATCACTCCAAAATCAAAAACAAGACCTCTCGGCAAGTCACATAAGCAGAAAAGATACAGGGGAAGCAGTTAATAGGGTATTGGGCCTATTACTCTCAAAACGACCGGCCGGGTCATTACAAATCATGAATGCAATATCACGAACCTTCCGATTTGCATAACTCCTCTGTCTAGATTGGGCTGTACAAAGTCGATCCTGGATCAACTTGACCTTCTCCAAGGCATCTCGAACCAGATCCGTACCAAATAACTTAGCCTCTCCTTACTCAAACCAACCAACTGGGGAACGGCACTGTATCCCATATAGGGCCTCATAAGGAGCCATATGGATACTCGATTGGTAGCTGTTGTTGTAGGCAAACTCCGCAAGTGGCAAGAACTAATCCCAAGAACCCCTGAACTCCATAACACAGGCACGAAGCATATCCTCCAATATTTGGATAGCACACTCGGACTGCCCATTCGTCTGAGGGTGGAATGATGTACTCAACTCAACCTGTGTACCTAACTCACATGGTACGACCCTCCAAAATCATGATGTAAACTGCATACCCCGGTCGGAGATGATGAATACCGGCACGCCATGAAGTCGGACGATCTCGCGAATATAGACCTGAGCCAGTTGCTCTAAAGAATAGGTAGCCACTACCAGAATGTAATTAGCCGACTTGGTCAACCTATCTATAATCACCCATATGGCGACAAACTTCTTCTGAGTCCGTGGGAGCCCAACAATGAAATCTATGGTAACTCGCTCCCATTTCCACTCAGGAATTTCAAGTCTCTAAAGTAACCCACCTGGACTCTGGTGCTCATACGTCACATCCTGTCAATTTAAGCACCAAGCTACATACTCCACTATGTCTTTCTTCATTTGCCTCCACCAATAGTGTTGTCTCAAATCTTGATACATCTTAGCAGCAACAAAATCAATAGAGTAACATGAACTATGGGCCTCCTGAAGAATCAACTCACGTAACCCATCCACATTAGGCACACATTATCGGCCTTGCATCCAAAACTCACCGTCATCTCCGATAGACACCTCCTTGGCATCACCGTGTTGTACTGTATCCTTAAGACAAACAAATGGAGGTCGTCATACTGACGCTCTCTAATACGATCATATAGAGAAGACTGAGAAACCATGCAAGCTAGAACTCGACTCAGCTCTGAAACATCCAATATAACAAACTGGTTGGTCAAGGCCTGAACATCCAATGCTAATGGCCTCTCCGCTACCAGTAGATATGCTAAACTGCCCAAACTCTCCGCCTTTCGGCTCAAGGCATCGGCCACCACAATGGCCTTCCCAGGGTGATATAGAAAGGTGATGTCATAATCCTTAAGCAACTCTAACCATCTCCGCTGCCGCAAGTTAAGATCCTTCTATTTGAATAGATGTTGTAGGATCCGGTGGTCAGTATAGATCTCATAAGGGACACCGTACAAATAGTGCCACCAAATCTTCAAGGCATGAACAATAGCTTCTAATTCCATGTCATGGACGGGATAATTCTTCTCATGCATCTTTAGCTGTCTAGACACGCAGGCAATCACCCTATCGTCTTGCATTAATACCGCAACAAGGCCAACACGTGATGCATCACAGTACACAGTGTAAGATCCCGAACCCGTAGGCAACACCAACACTGGGGCTGTAGTCAAAGTAATCTTGAGCTTTTGAAAGCTCTCCTCACAGCCCTCGGTCCATCTGAGCACCCTTCTGGGTCAGTCTGGTCATAGGTGCAGTAATAGATAAGAAACCCTCTATGAAACGACGGTAATACCCAGCCAAACCAAGAAAACTCTAGATCTCAGTAACTGACGACGTTCTGGGCCAACTCTAACTACTTCAATCTTCTTCAGATCTACTTTGATCCTCTCACTCGACACCTGACCCAAAATCGCCACCGAATCAAGCCATAATTCACACTTTGAAAATTTTGCATACAACTTCTTTTCTCTCAAGGTCTAGAGCACGATCCTCAAATGGTGCTCATGATCCTCCCAGCTTCGGGAGTACGCCAAGATGTCATCAATAAACACAATGACAAACAAATCAAGATAGGGCTGGAATATACTATTCATCAAGTGCATGAATGTTGTTGGGGCATTGGTCAGTCCATCACAAGGAACTCGTAGTGACCATACCGAGTCCTAAAGGCAGTCTTTGAAATATCCGGATCCTGAATCTTCAGCTGATTATACCCTGACCACAAATCGATCTTTGAGAACACTCTGGCACCCTGTAGCTGATCAAATAGGTCATCCATTCATGGCAATGGATATATGTTCTTCAATGTAACCTTGTTCAACTACCGATAATCAATACACATGCACATAGAACTATCCTTCTTCTTCACATACAAGACCGGATCACCCCAAGGTGACACACTAGGCCGAATGAAGCCCTTATCCAGCAACTCTTGCAACTAATCCTTTAACTCCTTCAAATCCACTAGGGCCATACGATATGGTAGAATAAAAATGGGCTGAGTGCCTGGCAACAAGTCAATACAGAAATTGATATCGTTATCGGGCGGCATGCCCATAAGATCCAATGAAAATACATCTGGATAGTCTCTCACTACCGGAACTGACTCAACGGTATGAGTATCCACACTGACATCTCTCACAAAGGCTAGATATGCATCATACCCCTTCCCAACCATCTGATGTGCCTTGAGGAAGGACACAACCCTGCTAGGAACATAATACAAAGTACCCCTCCACTCCAATCACAGTAAACTTGGCATAGCCAACATCGCCATCTTGGCATGACAATCAAGAATAGCATGATAGGGCGACAACCAGTCCATGCCCAAAATAACATCAAAGTCTACCATATTTAGTAATAATAGATCAACTCTAGTCTCAAAACCACCAATAACAACTAAACACGACCGATACATACGGTCAACAACAATAGAATCTCCTACAAGCGTGGACACATAAATAGAAAAACTCAAAGAATGACGAGATATACCCAAATACGGAGCAAAGTAAGATGATACATATGAATAAGTGGAGCCTGGATCAAATAATACTGATGCATATCAATGACAAACCGGAACAATACCTGTGATAACTGTGTCAGATGCAACCGCCTCTGTCCTACCCGAAAAAGCATAAAATCTGGCTTGGCCTCCCTCTCTAAGGCAACCCTACCCGCCTGAACTCCACCCCTAGCTGGATGTGCAGGTGGAGTGGCAAATGGAGTAGTAACCACGTCTTGAGAAGTTTGGGGACCCTATAGAATATGTGGAGCCTAAGTAGTCTGTGGAGGTGAACCCATCCTGAGTCTGGGGTAGTCCCTCACCATGTGACGAGTATCACCACACTCAAAACAAGCTCTCAGAGGATGAGGCTGCTAAAACTGGCTCAGGCCTAGTCGGTTGGACTGACCGCTGAAAGCACCCCGTGCAGGAGGTACACTAGACAGAGGCGGTGCATAATGAGCAACCTTAGGCCTGGGAGTAGTCGGAGTACCACTAGAAGCTGGAAGTGCTGAATGAACTAGACGACTCACATGGCCTCTACTATGGTGGGCTAAAACTGGGGTACGAGCACCACAATATCTGCCAGAATCACGAGGCCTCTTGGCCTCCCTATCCTCCCTCTCCCGGCCCCACATACCCTCCAGTATCTCTGCGATCTCTACCACATGTTGATATGGAGTATCTGTCTCCAACTCTCGAGCCATGTATATAAAAGAAATTGATTTGTCATCGGTAACATCTATCCATCCCGTAATTCCAATCAACTGATTCATTGAGTAACTCTTGCTGAATCTAATACCATAGTTGAGCCCCTCGATAAATTGATGGACTCGCTGTCTGGCTGTGGATACCGAGGCAGATTCATGTCTGGACAACTCACTAAATCTGATAGCATACTCTGACACGGTCACAGCACCCTGGCGCAACTGCTCAAACTCCATGCACCATATATCTCGAAGGCTCTGGGGAACAAACTCTCTCAGGAACATCTTTGAAAACTGAGCCTATGTGAGTGAAGCTGCTTCGGCTGGGCAACCCTCCTCACAAGCCCGCAACCACTGGTATGCTGGTCCCGACAGTGGGAAAGTAGTGAAAGCAACCCTGCTCGTCTCCACTATACCCATGGTATGGAGAGTACGGTGGCACTTCTCCAGAAAACCATATGCGTCCTCTGTATCTAGGCCGCTAAAAGTAGGAGGATCGTACTTCTTGTACCTCTTGAGTCTGAGCTGCTCCTTCTCAAATGATTTTGCCCTAACCTCGGGCTAAACCGGGACAACCAACTGCACTAGTATGACCTCTAGGACCTGGTCAACATGGACCCACTGCTTTGGGGTATGGGCTGTGGGAGTATGTGCTCCTCCCCTAGCCTGAGATGTGGCTGGTGTAAGTGGAATCAACCCCGCCTGAGCTAGAGTACCAAACATGCTCCAGAACTGTGCAAGGCTCTTTTGAAGTGCAGGGGTAGTAGAAGGCGCCTCAGGTGTCTGGCCCCCAACTGGAGCTACTGGTGGCTCCTCTATCGCTTCTCAGGCAGGTGCTCTGGCTTAACCACATTCCCCTCCTCATCCTCTACCCTAGCCCCGGCATCTCGCGGCTATAGCAGGGGGCACGAGTGTCTTATCATCGGATCCAGTGGTGCGTATCCTCACCATCTGTGAGAGAAATAGAAATACAAAGTTTTAGAATTCAAATTCAACCAATTTGCACGATAAGGAATCAAAGAAGAGAAGATTTCATAATAGTTCCATAGCCTCTCGAAGATAAGTATAGACGTCTCCGTACCGATCCACGAGACTCTACTAAACAGGCTTGTGACTCGTAACACCTATGAGCCTAGGGCTCAGATACAAACATGTCACGACTGCAATTTTCCTCCGTAGGATATCGTGATAGCACCTAGTCTCTAAGACTAGGTAAGCCTAACATACATGAATAATTTAACAGAAACAGTAATCAAACTTCTAATTTAAAACAATAGCTATCATAAAAAGGACCCCACAATACAACTGAACATAACTCCCAAAATCTGGTGATATCGATTCACAAGCTCTACACAAGTATACTGAACATCCCTATACAACAGTATCTATAAAAGGAGAATGAGATAGAAACTAGATAGAGGGCGACTCTGAGGCCTGTGAACGCCGACAGGTATACCTTGAAGTCTCCGGTCCAAACACAACTCACTCATAATTAGGTTAGTATGAAGTACCTGGATATTCCCAAAAAGATGTGTAGAAGCGTAGTATGAGTATACCACAATCGTACCCAGTAAGTATCAAACCTAATCTTGTTAGGTCAAGACACCTACTGTAATAAATAAATAAATTGAATAGGTACAGTGCAATATAATAATGGAACAATGGAAAGGGTATAATGAAGAAGTATATCAAGGATAGCTACGCTTAAATTAAGGCAATTAAGACAATACAGAAGAAAATCACATAATAAGAATGCCAAGGAAATGATGCAAACAAAACACAAGTGATGTAAATGAAAGGTATCAACAAGAATCACTACCGAGGTACCGACTCATAGTCTCATTTCACAAGTAAAATTACAATCTTTCTTATATCACCATGGGAGCCTTACATTTAGTTTTGAAAATTATTTTTCCGAAATAGCTACCCGTGTTTTAGCCTACCTTATCACACCGCATGGCTTCAAGTAGTTCCTCCACTAGCAACACGCATACCAAGCCAACCTTATCTCACCACATGCGTTTCAACCCTAATCCGTATACCAATGCATGCGTATCAATATCACCACATATCACAAATCGCACCTCAAGTGCCCAATATCACAACTTGCCAAAGAAGTCAATAATAATAGTATTTCCACAATAAGTAGCCCATGGCTCAGCCACAATATATACAAGAGTCTCAACAATAGCAACCGAAAGTGAATAACTCAACAAGAATGGTATTTTAACAAATTTACAACTTTGCCTCAATGTGAATCACAACCTTTATAATCTTCAACACCGCAATCCATCAATAACATATTCCAAGAAATAACAACGTCAAGTAAGGGAACTCAACAGTTAAATAATGAATAAGTAATTGAGAGAACAATAACTTCAACTAAGCATGTAAAGGCAATTACCAAGTAAGAGATAATACAAGTATTAACAATGTCAAATAAAGCATGTGAAGATAAGTTAAGGATGATGGATATAACATATTGTGGCAACTCAATCAAAGGCATGGAAAGAATCTACTTAGCTAAAACCGATCAATTACAACATTTAGCCCTGTAATGCACTCATCACCTTGCGTACACGGCTTTCACATACCACAATTACACAAAACAACACTAATCCTAGGGGTAATTCCCCCACACAAGGTTAGACAAGACACTTACCTCAAAACATGCTAACTCAATCCACTAGTAAGCCTTTTCTGCGATTATCCAACTCCGAACAGCTCAAATGTATCCAAAATAACTTTATACCATAAATACAAACCATAGGAAACTATTTCGAACAATAAAATTGTAATCTTTAAAGAAGAACAAAAAGTCAACTCATAATCCTGGGCTCGTGTCTCGGAACCCGACCAAACTTACAAAATTCGAATACTCATTTGATAACGAATCCAACCAGACAAATATTACTCAAATCCGACCTCAATTGGCCTTTCGAATCCCCAAAATTTGGTCTATGAAGTTTCACAATTTTTCCCCAAATTTTTCACCTCAAAACAATATTTAAATGACAAAACTAATGATGGATTCATATGTAATAGCCAAATCCGAGTTAGAATCACTTACCCCAATGAATTTTTAAAAATCCCTCAAAACTTTGCCACAAACCGAGCTCTCTAGGTCAAAAGATAAAGAATGAAATAAACCCTCGTCTCTAGCCCTTTTCTGCCCAGCGATATCCGCTTCTGTGGGCACACTATCGTATTTGCGACCCCGCACCTGCAGAATTTCCATCCCAGGTGTGGCCCTCACTTAGGCCCAACTCCTTTTGCTTCTGCGGATAGCTTCTCGCTTCTGCGAGCACGCTTCTGCAGAGATTCGACCGCACCTGCGGTCCTTCATAAACTCCTCCCAGGTCTGCTTATGAGGAAGAAATGCCACGCTTGCGGATTCGTATCTGCATCTAGGTGTCCGCACCTACGACCCTTCCCTGGGCTGACCCTCTCCGCTTCTGCGATCATTGAGTCGCACCTGCATGTTTGCATCTGCAGCTAACCCTCCGTAGGTACGATGATACCAGAACAGCAGCAGCTTTAGCAAATCAACCAAGTCTGAAGAGTGCAATTGTTAATTTACTGGCTCAACACTCCTTAAGTATATCATATATGCATAGAAAATGTTATGATGGGGAAAGCAATATGCAAGGTGAGATTAATGGTCTTAAAATATTGATTAAGGGAGAAAGTAGATCAGCTCATCCATTCATTATTTTGCTCATCAACTTCAACTTACCTTTGTTGTCGTTTCTAAGCAATGTCTTGAAGTGGGAGAACTTGTAGTATTGGTTTCAAAAATTTTGAATATATTGAGATCTTATTTTAAGCTTATGGATGAATTTTGAAAATCTCAAAAAGAAAGAATTCAAGAAGCATTAGATATGTGCGAGCTTATAACCAGTAGGGGCTTGAATAAAGAACTTGGTCTTTCAAGATCATGTGATACTCGTTGAAGATCTCACTTTAAATCTTTTAATAATTTTATTCTTATATTTGGCTCTATTCTTAATGTTCTTGAATCTCTTGTTCTTGATGCACATTCTACAAGTAAAAGATCCAAGGCAATGAGATATCTCAGGACTTGTCAAATATTTAAGATTTCATTCATGTTGCATTTGATGAGAGATATTTTAGCAATCACAAATGAGCTCAATAAATTCTTACAAAACAAAAGAGCAATACATTGCAAACCCCATGCTACTTGTTGAAGTAGCAACGAAAAGGTTGAAAAAATTAAGGGAAGAGGAATGTGAATCTCTTATTGCTAAGATATTTGTATTTTATATCAAGTATGGTATTTGATACCTCAATTTGATGAGCCATATGCTAGTTCTTTAAGATCATGTTGTAAACCTGCTGATTGTACAGTCTCACATCATTATCGGGTTGAAGTATTTTGCAAAATTATTGATTGGTAAATTCAATAACTTGATGAACATTTTGATAAAGTGACGACTTATTTGCTTTATGGAATTGCTTGTTCGAATCCAATTAACTCATTTTTATGTTTTAACATCAGGAAAATAATGAGAACGGTTGAGTTATAGCCTGATGACTTTGATGAATTTAGTATGGGTGCTCTTTAGAATCAGCTTGCAAGTTATATTATTGATGTTCGTGATGTTGATGAAAGATTCTCCGACCTACATGGGCTTTGTGATCTTTCAAAAAGGTTATTTCAGACAAAGAAGCATTCAAATTATCCTCTTGTATTTTGCTTAGTGAAACCTGCTTTGCTTCTGCCAGTTGCTACTGCATCCGTTGAAAGAGCTTTTTGAAGTTTATCAAGAATGACTTACGAAGTCGAATGAATCATGAATTCTTTAGCGGTTGTTTGCTGCCTTATGGAGAAAAAAATGTGTTTGATAGCATTTCTAATGATGCTATTATTAAAACATTTTAAGATATGAAACCTCGTCGAGTGCAGTTGTAATAATGTACATAGTTATTTTTTGTTGATCTCATTAGGTCCTTGTAACTAACACAAGGCTTCTTTTTTTTATTTTTTCTCTTTTAAAAGTCTTGTTGCTATGATCTATTTATATTAACACTATCTTTGTGCCAAGAACTTCTCTTTCTATTAATAAAATCTGTTACCATCTACCTTTTTTGGTTGGCTTCATTGTGTATTTGATTTTAAAAATGTTTGAATCCCCTTCGCAAATATCCTGCCTCCACTACTGCATGCAGGGTTTTATAGACTCTTTATTAAAGATTTTTCTAAAATTACTATTCCTTCATGCAGGTTACTCGAAAAGGATGTGATATTCAAATTTGATGAGGCCTGTTAGAAGGAGTTTGATGAACTCAAAAAAAAGTTAGTGACTACACCAATTATTGCGGCACCGGATTGGTCCTTGCAGTTTGAAATCATGTGTGATGCAAGGGACCATACCATTGGAGAGATGTTGGGCCAGAAAAAAGACAAGATGTTTACTCCATATACTAAACTTTTGATGATGCACAGATAAATTACACCACCACTGAAAAGGAGTTGTTAGCGGTTGTGTGGGCATTCGAAAAATTTTGAGCCTACTTGGTGGGAACAAAAGTCATAGTCTACACTAATCATGCAACAATCAGGTACCTATTTTCGAAAAAAATCCAAAGCTAGATTAATGCGTTAGGTTTTATTTGGAGGAATTTGACGTAGAAATAAGAGATTGAAAAGGCATATAAAACTAAGTAGCAGACCACCTGTCTCAGATGGAGAACCATATGCACGTGGAAGAAGGTGGAAAAAGTAAGGAGACATTCCCCGATATGAGCAACTTTTTGCTATCACATATGATATTGCCCTGTGGTATGCGGATTATGTGAACTACCTTGTAAGTAGATTTTTCTCTCCAGAAATCTAATCTGAGGCCAAGAAGAGGTTCCTACATGATGTGAACCTTACTACTGGGATGCGCCACTTATACAGACAGTATGTTGATCCGTTGATAAGGATGTGAATCCTAAAAAGGAGGTGGAACAAGTGTTATATAATTTTCGTGCCTCGCCTTATGGGGGTCATGATAGAGGCGATAGGACAACTGCAAAGGTATTGCAGTCGGGGTTCTATTGGCCAACTTTATTCAAAGATGCCCATGTATTTATTAGGAAATGTAACTAGTACCAAAGAACAAGAACAATCACAAGTAGGCATGAGATGCCTTTGACTAATATTTTAGAGGAGGAGATTTTTTATGTGTGGGGGCACAGATTTCATAGGACCATTCCCATTATCAATAGGAAACAAGTACATCTTGCTAGCGGTGGATTACGTGTCCAAATGGATAGGTTGTTACCTTGCCGACCAATGATGCCAAGGTGGTGGCCACTTTTGTGAAAAAAGACATATTCTCGAGGTTTGGGACTCCACATGCTTTGATTAGTGATGAAAGAAAATATTTTTACAATCGGTTGATGAATAACCTTCTATCCAAATACGGGGTCCACCATGGAGTTGTCACCGCGTATCATCTGCAAACAAGTGGACAAGCTGAAATGTCAAATAGAGAAATAAAGCAAATACTAGAGAAAATAGTAAGTGTGAATAGGAAGGATTGGGCAGCAAAGTTGGATGATGTCTTATGGGCATATAGAACTGCATACAAAATGCCAATTGGAATATCTCCATACAAGCTTGTGTATTAGAAGGCATGTCACTTGCCGTTCGAACTTGAGCATAAGGTGTGCTAGGCAGTCAAAAGGTTGTATATGGATTTGGAAGCTGCAGGCAAGAGGAGCTTCTTGCAGTTGAATGAGTTAGATGAGTTCAGGCTGCACGCTTATGAAAATTCCAAGCTTTACAAGGAGAAAATAAAGAGATGGTATGACAAGCGTATCCAATCCCGTCACTTCGAACCAGGACAAAAAGTATTATTATTCAATTTCAAGATCAAGTGGTTTTCTGAGAAGTTAAAATCAAGGTGGCCAGGTCTATTTAAGGTGGTGAAGGTCACCCCATATAGTGCAATCGAGTTGCGCACTTTAAATGGAGAAAGAACCTTTATGGTGAATGGGCAAAGAGTCAAGTATTATTGGGGAGATGTTATTCATCATCAATCTAAAGTGCTACTCTCCGATGATCAGGCGAGGCCCTGCATAGTGCTACGACGTTAAATCATGCGCTTGTTAGGAGGCAATCTAATTTTTATTGCTTTCGTAGAATTGTTTCTCTTTGTAGTTAGAATGTAGAATGGTGTTTTGATTTTTGTTGTAATCATAGAAATTGTATATAGGAGTGGTATTGATATGTGTAAGTTATGTATAAAATGTTCGGGCGGAATGGAGCATTAAAAAAAGGGGTGACCAGTGTCCAGGCCAGAGCCTCGAGCTACACTGGTCCTGGGTCCAGATGCGATTTCCTTCCCCAACGCACAGGCAACGCGTTGCTTTGGCCTGGTGCCCAGGTAAGTTTTTGAATTTCTTTATTTTCATTTTTATTTTTATTTAACCCGTTAACCCCTTGACCCTGACCCGTATACCCATTTTAACTCACCCAATAACCCATCCCCACTACTCCATTTTTCTTAATATAAAAGAACCCTACCTCTTTTTCCTCCCTCTCTCTCTCCCCGATATGTCTCTCTCCCCTCTCTCTCTCAACCTCCCAGCTCTCTCTCTCTCTCTCTCTCTCTCTCGCGTTCTCATCTCTCCCTCTAGGTAAGTTCTTCTTCGTTTCTTCTTTTATTTTTCTTTTATTTTCCTTGCCTTTCTTTTTTTTTTCCTTCCCCATTCCCTCACTGTTTCGCCCCCCAAACATTGAGTTTCCCCACCCCAATTCCCCCTAGGTTTGAATTTGAAATACTTTGGTATGGAGTGTTTCATATAGGTGATTTTGATGAATTTGATTGTTGTAGTTGTTTTACACGAGGTAGTAAACTATAAGTGCCATTATCTCATTCAAATTTGGGAGGGTAATCTTGATACCCCATTGTTGAAATATGATGAGCACACTTGATACCCACTATGTGTTTGATAAATTTCTCGAGAGAAAAGTTTATGTGCCGGTAAAGTCTAAGTAGCCAAGCGTTTATGTATGATATTTCGGGCTAAGTGTGGGGTGTTTTGACAATGCACGAGGATTGAATGCTTGATTCCATAGCCGCTTAATTGCAATTTTTGTGTACCTTTTAAGTTGTATTGTATGATATATGTTAGGATAGTTTAATGTATCATATTACTTCTTAGTAGTTGGGGTCGACGTTCTCACGATTGAACTCCTACAAGCCCCGTTATACTCAGTTCGAATGATTAAATTGGTGACTTGTGTGATATGTGACATATGCTTGATTGGCATGGAAAGTACCCTTTTCAATTGTTGTACAACACTTGTTGGTATGCTATGCAACCAATGTGAGTATTTTGCATAGGGCCTTTGTTCTAAGTGTGGGGTTATCTTAGACTTTCACTTTGACCTTAGGCAACTTTCTTGATCGTTTCTCATATGTGGGGTAATTCTTTTTCAAGTTGTAATGGATCATGATGGCCCGGGAAAAGCAAAGTCTGCGGGGAAGTCCTCTACTACTGCTCCCCCTCTCAAGAAACAAAAACAAGGCGAGGTCACTTCTAAGCAAGCGAAAGGCAATCAAGTTGCTGAGGGGTTAGGGAACACATCTTTGGGACCGCGTCCCAAGTGGAAATTGGTTTGCGAGGATGCTATCAAATGGTACCACTCATTCGTTCCATATGGGGGATATGTCTCGTAAATGGGGATTAATGTAACTTCTTTAGAAAGGAACTTCCCACAGATGCTGAAGCGACTGAAAAGCTTAAAGAGGGACAAATTGTTAGAGTGTCCTGGGCATGCAATCTTGAGCATGGTTAAGGAGTTTTACGCTAATTGGAATGAAAAAAGATACATATCGTGGTAAGGGGAAAGGAAGTACCACTTGACAGGGAGGCTTTGTGCAAATTTCTAGGGGTAGATAGCCCGGGCCGAAGATTCTATCGAAGTCTTTGAAAAGCACAACCTACACTGCCATTCGTCACATACTTTGTGGCGTGAATTCTAATGCTAAGTGGACGAGGACAAAGGTTCGCACCCACAATGAGCTTCTAAGGGTAGATTTCAACAAGACTGCCAAGGTGTGGCAGAATTTTGTGCAGGCGAGGCTTATGCTCGTGGGACACAATATAAGTTGCACTCAGGCTCGGGTATGCTTGATCTATGTTTTGATAACTGGGAAGCTGGTCAATATTAGTGAGTGTCACACCTCCTTTTTCCCGAGGGATAGGGGAGTTTTTTCAATAAAAGTGACACTATTCGAAATGGGATTATTTAATTTAAATCAGAGTCGCCACTTGGGATAATTATTATGGTGTCCCAAGTCACCGGTTTATTTTAAAATCCCAAATCGAGAAAATTGACTCTTATTTATGGTTTGCGAACATAAAAGACCGAGTAAGTAATTCTGTTAACCCAGGAGAAGGTGTGAGGCACTCCCGAGTTCCGTAGTTTTAGCACGGTCGCTTTACAATTACACTTGGCTTAATTTTTTGATTATTACATGTTTAAAACCTTTTATGCGTTACCGCTTTTATTTATTTTAACCCTTTTAGTATTTATGAAATTTATTTGAACAAGTCGCGATGTCGCGCACTCGTTGTTTTGGTACATATTGCAAATCACGCCACGTGAAATGCACCCGTGATTCATAACATATTTATTTTAATTATTTGAAATTGTGGTCAAGTCGCGTGAAACGCGCACTTGAGTTGGGATTTACGTATCGTGACCGTGCCACGAGAACCGTACCCATAGTCACGATGATTTATTATTAATCGCGCCTAAAATAATCTACGATGTTCATAATTTGCTCAACTCCTAAGTTTGAGATTATTGTGAGGCGATGAATTATGAAATCAATTGTGGAAAATGATCAGCTTTTGCTCTTAATTATTCTGGCCCAGATAACATAAAATTGATCATAGCATAATTGGCTTTTTAAAGCCAATTAATGAGTATGCTCAGTTAATAGTTCATCAAGCTACTCCACTATCCATTAGTCAATTGCAGTAGTACATGCTTCATTAAGCAAAGTCCAACCACCGGGCCCAATCATCTTTTTTTTTAAAGTCCAAATCTCATTTTCCAATTTTAACTAGCAGACATGGATTTTATCCCCAAAGTTCAAACATTCACTACGTGCCCAAAAATCATATTTTCATCAATCTTCATGTTAATCAAACAAGAAAGTAACAAAATTTAACAAAGCTAATGAGACCTAACAATTAATATAGAAAAACATTTCAATCTTCATGAAGTTAATAAGATCAAATTATATATTCAAGCATAATATCTGAACAAAATAATGATGGGAGAAATGGACCTTTATAAGACTATTTTGAAGCTCGGATAATGGACAAGGATACAAATGGAGCCTCGACCAAAATCGACAAACGGAGCTCAAACTCGACGACTCAACTTTGGAGCTATTATTTTTTGTACAAAGAGGACTGTTTTGCTGGGTTTTCGGCTCGTTTTTGTCGTGCTTTTTAGCTTGGTTTCAAGTTGGTTTCGGGGTTGGAGTTTGGTGATGGATTGCTGGATTTTTCGAAATAAAGCTAAAGAAAGAATGACACGAATAGAAATTCTCTTAGCGTAGAATAAGCAAAAATATTTCTCTCAATTCCCTCCTCCCTTTTTTTTCCTTTCTCTCCTCTTTTCTTTCTCCTCACATTTCTCTTCTGTTTATAGAAAAAAATTCGGAATTTTTTCAGATTATGTTTTATTATATTATTATTTTATTATTTTTTAATTAAAAAAAATTCCCACTTCCCATTTTTCTTCTTTTTTAAAAAAAGTAATTCCCCACTTTCCTTTACTTTTATTTTTTAATTTCTCACTTTTTTACTTTTATTATATTTAAATTATCACTTTTTCTTTACTTTTCTTTTTTTATTTTTCACTTATTTTACTTTTCTTTTTTTAAATTTCCACTCTCTTTTACTTTTTTAAAATATTTACAGCTACCTTTACTTTTATTTCTTAATTCCAACTTTCTTTTACTTTTTATTTTTTAAATTTACACATTCTTTTACTTTTATTTTTTTAATTTTCCACTTTCTTTTAATTTTTATTAAATAATTTTCACCTACTTTTACTTTTACTTTTTAATTCCATACTTTTACTTTTCCTATTTTTTTATTAAAATTCGAAAAATTTTAAAAAAAAAATATTTAATTTTTTTCTATTTTTAATTTATTTTATTTTAAAATAAAGATAAAAATAAAAATAAAAATAATATTAATAGTAATAATTGACCTTTTAAATTATTTTTAATTTTTACCCTATATATAAAAAAATGTCACAAATAAAAAAAATATAACAAAGCTAAAAATATATATATTAAATTTCTAAAAATATTTACACAGTAGAAGGTGATAAAAATTCAAATATAGTAAAATATTAGGTGCTCACAGCTGCCCCTCTTTGCTTGGAAACATGAAGAGTTTTCAGGCAGACTAGGTGAGCCATGTGACTAATTTTGACCAAACCGTTATTAAAAAGGAAAAGAAATAAAAGATAGGGTGCAATCGAGTCCTGGTTTTGGACAGCCTACTTATCTCGGGTTATAAGGGAATCAGGTCGCATGTAGTTCAAGGAGAATGGTAGAATGATGAGTTGAGGAGTCGAGTGAGGTTCCGTCGAGGATCTGGTCCGCGGTCCTGCTATTATATCAAAATAAAAAAGAAACTAAACAAGCCTATTAGTTATGAGTTACAAGATTCCTATCTATGATTCTTCTGAAACTTCATTTTGAGTCTTGACTGGTTCTTCATGCAGACTCTGATCTAAACCTTGATGCTCGCTAGCTGCAGGTGCTAGTTCATTGTTCTATAGCTTATTCTAATCAAAACAGGACTCCAATGCTCGTGGCTTCAGTCATGTCTTGAGCATTCCACATCTTTTCAACTGCTTTTACATTTTGGATTCACTTATTTTTTCTTTTCTTTTATTCTGAATTGAGACTTCTTCTTTTGGTCATCTCGAACCCAGTGCTTCGAGGTAAAACCAACTCAGACACCAAAACAAACAAACGAACAAAATTTTTCTGCCCTAGTTTACAGTAGGAAAATTTTGCGAGTTATTGTAACAAAATTCTAAACTACTTCTTTATTGAAGGCAATAAAAGGTCGGGGGTGGTGTACCCCGAAAAGTTCATGCTGATTGTTTTTTTTTGGATGGTGTTCCTTTATTGTCAAAAGGATGTCTCAACTAAGGATTGGTGTACCTTATGTTGGAAAAATATGGCCAGGGAATGGTATACCCTATATTGGCAATGATTTCAGGGAGTGGTGTACCTTGCATTTAAGATCAAATAAACTAGGGAGTGGAGACCCTATGTCTAAAATAAAATCAACTAGGGAGTGGAGACCCTATATTGGAAAAGAGACTAGGGAGTGGAGACCCTATGTCTAAAATAAAATCAACTAGGGAGTGAAGACTCTATGTTGGAAAACAAGACTAGGGAGTAGAGGCGCTATGTCTAAAACAAAATCAACAAGGGAGTGGAGACCCTATTTTGGTAAAGACGACTAGGGAGTGGAGACCCTATGTCTAAAATAAAATCAACTAGGGAGTGGAGACTCTATGTTGGAAAAGGAGACTAGGGATTGGAGACCCAATGTCTAAAACAAAATCAACTAGGGAGTGGAGACCCTATATTGGAAAAGAAACCAGGGAGTGGAGACCCTATGTCTAAAATAACATCAACTAGGGAATGGAGACCCTATGTTGGAAAGGAGACTATGGAGTGGAGACCCTATGTCTAAAATAACATTAACTAGGGAGTTGAGACCCTATGTTGGAAAGGAGACTAGGGAGTGGAGACCCTATGTCTAAAATAAAATCAACTAGGGAATGGAGACCCTATGTTGGAAAAGAGACTAGGGAGTGGAGACCTTATGTCTAAAATAACTTCAACTAGGGTGTGGAGACCCTATGTTGGAAAAGAGACTAGGGAGTGGATACCCTATGTTTAAAATAAATATCAACTAGGGAGTGAAAACTCTATGTTGGAAAAGCGATTAGGGAGTGGAGACCCTATATCTAAAATAAACATCAACTAGGGAGTGGAGACCCTATGTTAGAAAAGAGACTAGGGAGTAGAGACCATATATCTAAAAATAAAATCAACAACTAGGGAGCGGATACCCTATGTTGGAAAAGTAGACTAGGGAGTGAAGACACTATGTCTAAAATAAAATCATCAACTAGGGAGTGGAGACCCTATGTTGGAAAAGTAGACTAGGGAGTGGAGACCCTATGTCTAAAATAAAATCAACTAGGGAGTGGAGACCTTATGTTGGAAAAGAGACTAGGGAGTGGAGACCCTATGTCTAAAAATAAAATCAACTAGGGAGTGGAGACCCTATGTTGGAAAGAAGACGAGGGAGTGGAGACCCTATGTCTAAAATAACATCAACTAGGAAGTGGAGACCCTATGTTTGAAAGGAGACTAGGGAGTAGAGACCCTATGTCTAAAATAATATCAACTAGGGAGTTACGACCCTATGCTGGAAAGGAGACTAGGGAGTGGAGACCCTATGTCTAAAATAAAATCTACTAGGGAGTGGAGACCATATGTTGGAAAAGAGACTAGGGAGTGGAGACCCTATGTCTATAACAACTTCAACTAGGGAGTGGAGACCCTATGTTGGAGAAGAGAGTAGGGAGTGGAGACCCTATGTCTAAAATAAACATCAACTAGGGAGTGGAGACCCTATGTTGGAAAAGGTGACTAGGGAGTGGAGACCTATGTCTAAAATAACATCGACTAGGGAGTGGAGACCCTATGTTAGAAAAGCGACTAGGGAGTGGAAACCCTATGTCTAAAATAAAATCAACTAGGGAATGGAGACCCTATATTGTAAAAGCAGACCAGGGAGTGGAGACCCTATGTCTAAAATAAAATCAACTAGGGAGTGGAGACCCTATGTTGGAAAAGAGACTAGGGAGTAGAGACCCTACGTCTAAAATAACATCAACTAGGGAGTGGAGATCCTACGTTGGAAAAGAAGACTAGGGAGTGGAGACCCTATGTCTAACATGATTTTGAATATTCCTTCTTTTATTTCTTTGTCATCATTTTAATGTTTTTTTATTTTCTTTAGAGAATGAGTAAATGCGGGAAAGAATTTGAATAAGACTTCCCTTTTGGAGTTGTTGTTGCTGCAGAGCTGTTTTTAACTCCCGCGTGACTTCTTCTTCTTCTTCTTCTTCTTCTTCTTCTTCTTCTTCTTCTTCTTCTTCTTCTTCTTCTTCTTCTTCTTCTTCTTCTTCTTTCTTCTTTTGTTGCACCTACTTCTTGCAAGGTTTCTTTTGGGTTGCACCTGTTTCCTATTTTTCAAAGAAAGAACAATTTGTCAGTTTGAAATGGTGGTTGGTTTTGCGGCCTTGTGTGTTTCAGTCATTTGATCTTGGCCGACTTCTTTGACGATAATTTCAGCTGCAATTGATTGTTTCCTAGATACCGAGTTCCTTTCTGACCCTCGAGAACCTCTACCTTTTTGAGACTTTGCCATGATGGTTTGTCACGTGGGACTCAACCTTTTTCGACTTTATTTTGCCTTCGTAGGCCTTTCAATCTGATTTCCTTCTTTCAATTTTTAATTTTAGAGAATTGGGGAACCTTTGGCTTTTCAAACTTTGCCAAATCGGTTAGCCACGTGGGACTTAACCTTTTCAATTTCATTTCGCCCTCATAGGCACTTCAATTTGATTTTCTTCTTTTGAGAGCTTTTTGATTTCCAAGCATCGGCTACTATGGCCAGTTGGGGACAACTTGATGCCCCTGCCGAGGTTGGGTGCCTTTTGCATATATTAGCTTGTATCAAACGAAAGCCCTGTAAAGCAGTCTTGCCATCCCTTCTTTGCCTTAGTTTTTGAACAGAGTTAGACCGAAAGGGATTCAAAGAAAAACAAACAATGGAATGGACAAATGAATTTAGACAAGAGGTATCCCTATCGGGGAAAGGGAAGAAGAACTTATCTAGAGTACATGCAGACTTCAATGAACATGACATGCGTTTTGGACTGGATGCCTGATCTGTGTAATTCATCATAACTTTTGCCTCAAAATCGAGAACCTTGCCTAGGACTGTGTCGATGTCAGTGACTGAGGAACCTCTTTTCGATCAGTGGCGCCCTTTGCGGGTTTTCACCAGCTGACCTCTCTCATTTCTCTTATCACCATCTCCTTATAATGCTCTTTGCGAGTTTTCACTAACAAGACTCTCTCATTTTTAATTTCTCTGCTTACTATCGCCTTATGGTGCCCGCGAGGGTTTTCACCAATAAGACTCTCTCAATTTATTTTCTCTCATTTGGTTGCATCAGATCCAAGTGACAGTATCCTCCAATTCTTGGACATTCTCGTTGATTGATCGGAAGGATTTGAAAAGGATTTGGATAAAAAGGATTTGGATTGAATTACAACTTTGGAACCTTTCAGGCAAAACCATCGCTAAAACCATTATATCATCAACCCCAATTTCACTTTTGGGGGAATTTGGATTTTTGTTTTGCTGTGACTGAACCCCGGAGAGAGGCTGCCTACGTATCCTTTCGGAATCAAGTCGAACGTAGTTCAAGGAAGTTTGTTTTTGATTTTATTTCGTTTTCTTTTTTTTCTTTTTTTTCTTTTCTTTTCATTTTTCATCATTTTTTTTTCATCTTCTTTTTGTCTTTTTTTTCTTTTCAATAACAAATTCCATGTTCCAAAGAGGGTAATCAAAGAAAAAGGGAACCGACTCAAAAAGGGTTGCAAGGATTGGTAGTGTTTGGGTAGCGAGAATGAAAGCCTTCGTCATCCCAATCAGAGCATATTAAAGATGTGACAAAGGGGTCAAACGTAATACCTCTTGACCGCATCTGCATTGACAGAAGTCTCGGGGTCATTCCTTCAATGTCTCCCAAATACAGCGCTCCCTTTGGCAATACTCTTCTTATAATGTACGGACCTTTCCAGTTTGGAGCAAATTTTCCTTTTGCTTCTTCATAATGCGGGAGAATACGTCTTAGAACGAGTTGACCTACTTCCAATTTCCTGGGCCGCACTTTCTTGTTGTAGGCACGGGCCATTCTTTGTTGATACAACTGCCCGTGGCAAACTGCGGCCATCCGCTTTTCATCAATCATAGTCAACTGTTCCAACCGGGTTTTGACCCATTCCTCGTCCTCGATATCGGCTTCAACAATGATCCGAAGAGAGGGAATCTCATTTTCTGCGGGTATTACAGCTTCAGTGCCATAGACCAATAAGTAAGGAGTAGCCCCAACTGATGTTCGCACGGTTGTGCGATATCCCAATAACGCAAAAGGCAGCTTTTCATGCCATTGTCTGGAGCTCTAAATCATCTTCCTCAGAATCTTCTTGATGTTCTTGTTTGCAGCTTCAATGGTGCCATTAGCTTTGGGCTGATAAGGGGTTTAATTGCGATGTATAATTTTAAACTATTCATATACTTCCCTCATCCAGTGACTGTTCAAATTTGCAGCATTGTCTGTAATGATAGTTTTAGGAATACCAAAATGACAAATAATTTTGGAATGCACGAAGTCCACCACTGCTTTCTTAGTGACGGCTTTGAAAGTGACCGCTTCGACCCACTTTGTGAAATATTCAATGGAAACCAGGATGAATCTATGTCCATTTGAAGCTTTCAGCTCGATTGGCCCAATAATATCCATGCCGCAAGAAACAAATGGCCAAGGTGCATGAATCAGGTCACCGTGTATCTGGCATTGATGGAACTTCCGGACAAAACTGAAACAATCCCTTTCCATGGATATCTAGTAATAACCTGCCCAGAAAATTTTCTTTGCAAGGACATATCCATTCATGTGAGGCCCACATATTCCAGAATGCACTTCGTTCATGATCTTTTCAGCCTCTCGGGCATCTACACACCTCAAAAGATTCAGATTTGGACTTCTTTTGTACAAGACCTCTCCGCTCAAAAAGAAACTGCTGGCAAGCCTTCTGATAGTTCTCTTTTGATCTCCACTAGCTTGCTCGGGATATTCCTTTCTTTTAAAAGACCTTTTGATATCATGATACCATGGTTGAACATCTGGTCCTATTTCAATTGCATTACAATAACCATGCCTTTCTCGAATTTGGATTTCCAGTGGGTCAATATGGACATTTCCCGGGTACTATGAGATAGGTGGTGTAGGCCAAAAGGTAATGTCTGAGCTTCTGGGAGACCCAAGTCAAAGCGCAACAGGTTCTTTCCAACAGGGTATATTTGGCTTCATAACTGGTGAACTTCTTACTCGGGTAGTACATGGCTTGCTCTCTCTTCCCGGTCACATAATGTTGCTCAAGGACACATCCAAAAGAATTTTCTAGGACTGTCAGGTACAAGAACAAAGGTCTTCCGGGCTCAGGCGGAACCAACACTGGCAGATTTGACAGATATTCTTTGATTTTATCAAAAGCTTCTCGACACTCATCTGTCCATTTGATCGCCGCGTCTTTATTCAACAACTTAAATATGGGCTCACACGTGGTAGTAAGCTGAGCGATAAATCTACTGATGTAATTCAAGCTCCCTAGCAGGCTCATGACCTCTTTCTTGGTTTTCGGAGGTGGTAAATCCCGAATAGACTTTATCTTTGTCGGATCTAACTCAATACCCCTCCGACTGACTATAAACCCCAGAAGTTTCCCAGATGGAACTCCGAATGCACATTTAGCTGGGTTCAGTTTCAAATCATACATGCGCAGACGCTCAAAGAACTTCCTCAGATCTCGCACATGGTCTTCTTGCGTTCTGGATTTAATGATCACATCATCCACATACACCTCAATTTCCTAGTGCATCATGTCATGGAAGATGGCAGTCATAGCTCTCATGTAGGTTGCCCCGGCATTTTTCAAACCGAATGGCATGACCCTGTAACAGTAAGTGCCCCACGGTGTGGTGAAAGCCATTTTTTCTGCATCTTCTTCATCCATAAGAACCTGATGATACCCAGCGTAACAATCCACAAAAGACTGTATCTCATGTTTGGCATAGTTGTCAACAAGAATGTGGATATTTGGCAATGGAAAGTTGTCCTTGGGGCTTGCTTTGTTCAGATCCCGATAGTCAACACACACTCGGGTTTTCCCATCTTTCTTCAGCACTGGAACCACATTAGCCAACCACGTGGTGTATCGGACCACTTGGATCACACCAACTTTCAGTTATTTGGTGACTTCTTCTTTGATCTTATCATTGATGTCTGTTTTGAACTTTCTCTGCTTCTGTTGGACAGGTGCATAGCCGAGATAGGTCGGCAGTTTATGTACCACTAAATCGACACTCAGTCCTGGCATATCATCATAGGACCATGCAAACACGTCCTTGAATTCAAACAAAAGTTGGATCAATGCATCTCTAGTTCTTTCATCAGCGTGAATGCTTATCATGGTTTCTCTGATCTCTTCTGAACTGCCCAAATTAACTGGCTCAGTATCATTTAAGTTTGGCTTAGGCTTATTCTCAAATTGTTCCAATTCTCGGTTTATTTCCCTAAAAGCCTCATCTTCATCATATTCTGGTTCTTGATTCATTATTTCACAGTTAGATAGTGTTTTAGGATTCGGGCATAAAGACCACAACCATGTCATGTTATTTAAGTCCGCATTATTAGAACTGAAAAGGAAAAGATAAGAAAATAGCAAAATCAGAATAAAAGAAAAGAGACATCTATAGACGATGAAATATTGATTTCATTTCATTGGATTGAAGATATGAGGGTTTACATCAAAATTAAAAGATAATAAAGTAAAAACATTCGAGTTACACCCTGAAATAACTCGTAATGTAGAAGAGATGGCAAGACTGGACTACCGAGATTCCCGTCTGATAGGGAATGGGGTAGCTTTCCAATTCTGAAGCTTGGCATCTTGCCTCATATACTGCACCTCGGCAGTGCTCGTGCCTTCCCTTGGCTGGACCATGTGAGCCTCATACATCATTTGTTTCATGGCTTCATAAATATCATCAACCTCTTCGGCTGTGAAGGCCTCTTCTTCTTCCACATATTTGGGCTTGAGAAATGATCGGGCAAGATGTGGAATGGGCTGGGGTAGGACCCACCCTTCTTTTTTGTGCTTATCTGCCCATTTTATGTCAGCGTTTGTAGCTTGGAAACCCATGATGAAAAACTTCTCATTGGCGATCGAATTGACAGGCTCTGTGATGCCTTGTAGAGATACCTCGAGCCCCTTTCCGGGCTTGTACCCATGTCTAATCATTTCAGTGGCGACCATGACTGAGGCATTAGCTAAGCAAGGCTGAGGACATGGGGTCCTTTATTCACATTGATCGGCAACCACAATCTCGAAAGCCTGGTATACAATATGCCCACTGCCTTCCCTGGCTTCAAGTCACGGGATTGAAGGATCCTTGTAGATGGACTGCTCGTCCTCCCCATGGACAATAATTTCTTGATTCTTGTACTCAAATTTGACCATCTGGTAGAGAGTGGAGGGAACAGCTCCGGCAGCGTGAATCCATGGCCTTCCTAGAAGAAAATTGTATGAGGTGTCCATATCTAGAATCTGGAAAGTTACTTCGAAATCCACAGGGCCAATGATCAAAATTAGATTGATTTCCCCTATGGTATCTCTCTTAGATCCATCAAAAGCCCGTACACAGACGTTGTTAGGTCGGATTCTTTCCGTTCCAATCTCCATTCTCTGGAGTGTTGAAAGAGGGCAGATATCAACCATGGAGCCACTATCTAGCATGACTCTCTTCACATAGTAGCCTCGCATTTGACAGTCAGGTGAAGGGCTTTGTTGTGGGTGGCTCCCTCTGGGGGCAAATCATCGGCGGCTAAAAGAAATCCTGTTGACCTCAAAGAATCGTTCAGCTATTCTCTCCAATTGCTCAATAGAAGTTTCAACTAGGATGTATGCCTTGTTCAATGTCTTCAAGAGTACTTTCTGATAATCATTTGAGCTCAATAGCAGAGATAGAAGCAAGACTTGGGAAGGAGTCTTCTGGAGCTGGTCAATTATTGCATATTCCGAAGTTTTCATTTTTTGAAAAAACTCTTCTGCCTCCTAAGCGCTCACATGCTTCTTAGGTGGAAACTGTTTATCCTTGTTCAGCTTTAACTCTTCTGGGTTGTGGTACTTCCCAGGTTGACTCATTTCGTTCACCTCTCCCATGACTTATTTGCCCTCGTAAGTGACCACTGTTTTGTTGTAATTCCAGGGAACTGCGGTGGGGTCTCTCATGGGGCCCTGTGGTGCGCGGCTGATAACCACGGGCTCAGTCATCCTTGGTGAAATTATCGGCCCCTGCGCCACATAAGTCCCATTTGGTACATACAGCTTCGGCATATTCAACGTGGCCTTTCTTGGCTCGAATTTCTTGGGAATATTCAAGGTGGGTTGTTCTTTCCTTGGGGCTTTAGGAACATAGAGAATTGTGTTCTTAGCAGGTGTTGCCCTAGCTTTTGTTTCTACAGCTTTTTCTACCACTTGAGGAATTGAAGTAATTTTCTTTTTCTACCACTTGAGGAATTGAAGTAATTTTCTTCTCAGTTCTGGCTTGTTTTACCGCAGCTTTGGGTCTCGTTTCTAAATCGGCGATGGCAATGATGGCTTTCAAAGCTGGATTAAATTCCTTATCCTCGCAGATCATTTCAATGACTGGCCCATTATTATGAGTCGGTAATGGATTGTTAGTCACATTGGGGGCTTCCTCGTCCCTCAGCACAACTTGTTTTTGTTCTATCAAATTTTCCACGCCCTTTTTAGGGTCCAACAATCCTCTGCATCATGACCCTCTACCCCCGAATGGTAAGCACCCCTGGCACCTGCCCCGTATGATGGGGATTCTGGATTTTATTGATTAGGGGGCACGGGTTGCAACAGACCCAGCTGGATCAACTTCTGGAGTAAGCTAGAGTAGGATTCACCAATAGGGGTGAAATTGCTTCTCCTAGGTGGCTCACGGGGGCGTGGATTATGTTGGTGGTTGTATTGTGGTGGACGGGGATTATATGTAGCTTGGTAGGGATGGTTATTTCTGGGAGGTAGAGCTCGAGCTTGGTTATAGTGCCGCGGTGGCCGTGTGTAGGGTTAGGCATACATCACTGCATAATAAGGCAGTGCCATGGCATAGGCTGCATCTTGGTAGGGATAGTAGTGTTGTGGGGTTTTGGGAGTCATGTAAGAGTGATCACGTGATCGACGGGGCCCTCTTAAACCTGAAGTCATCATGGCTCCTTCCTCCCTCTTCTTTCGGTTAGCCAAACCTCCCGAGCCATTCTGGATGGCTTGGGAGGTAGCTCTCAAAGCAGATTGGCTTAATATCCGGCCACTTTTCAAACCATTTTCTACCATTTCTCCGATTGTTATTGCCTCTGTGAATGGTTTGCCTATGGAATACATCATATTCTGAAAATAATTGGCCTCTTGGTTCTGCAAGAAGATTGTAACCATTTCGGTCTCGTCCATGGGCGGCTTTACTATGGCAGCCTGCTCGTGCCATTTAATAGCATATTCACGGAAGCTCTCGGTGGTTCTCTTCTTTAAGTTAGACAAGGAGTTCCTGTCTGGAGCTATATCAACATTGTACTGAAACTGTCTGACGAAATAGCGGGCCAAATTATCCCATATGTGCCAGTGGGAGATTTCCTACTCCATGTACCATTCTGAAGCGATTCCAGTCAGGCTTTCCCTGAAATAAGCCATCAATAACTCTTCTTTTCCACCAGCACCCCTCAACTGGTTGCAGTATCGTTTCAGATGTGCGATCGGATCTCCATGCCTGTCATATTTTTCAAACTTTGGCGTTTTGAAGCCAACTGGCAGATGAACATGTGGAAATATGCACAAATCGGAGTAGGAGACACTCTTCTGGCCACTCAAGCCCTGCATGTTTTTTAGGCTTTGCTCTAGGCTTCTCATCTTCCAAGCCATTTCTTCCTGCTCGGGGTTTCTCATTTTACTTTCTTGTTCCATTGTGGACTCATATTGCGGATGCTGAGGGTATGAGTCGGGAGTAACATGAGTTGTATCTGGATGAAATTGCGAGCCCTGAAAGATGAATGTTGAAGGCTTAAAGCATGGCCTGGGCGCGGTTAGCTGTGCCATGGTAAAGACTGGTGGTGCAGTGAGCAATGTTAGGGGTACCCCTGTAAATAGTGCCTGGGGGCGGACCTCAGAAGGCGTACCGGTAAAGTTGGCTGACATAGTGGGGTACCCGAGCGGGACAAATGGATTAGTCACGGGGATGGGGATATTGGTGGTTCCACCCGTCCTGGGGATCAGTTTAGGAAACCCTGGGATTGAACTTGGTGGTTCTCTACCATTGGACCAGGCGTCCCACATCTCTAACATGCAAACACGCAGCATCCGGTTCTCTTCGGTAGTTGCCGATTCAGGCTAGGTCATAACCGGTGTGGCATTATCCTCAGGATTGATGACGCGTAACCTGCTTTCTAGTGACACTCTTTTCTTGAAGCAAGCATCCAATTTGCTGTGCACGGGCTTCCAGCACCTGTGTGGCTGTGTTGTCTTGGTCTTGCAACTTCTGCACGCTCTCTTTTAATTGGTAAATTAAGACATAGCAGTGTTCTCTTTTTGTTTTGAAGTCCTTTGTTTGCTGAAACATTTCATTTTCAAGGGTAGTCAGCTTTTCCCTTAAGATTGTGACTCCTTTATCATACTTTTGCTTTAACTGGTGAGCAAACCTTATCCGTTCTTCTGCACCTTTTGCCAGCTTTGCTCGAGCTTTTGCCAATTCTTCCTCACCATTTGTCAAATCAGCCCTATAATTATGCACTTTTTGCCTCAGATTGCTTATGATTTTTTCATCTTTTTCGCTTCTCACCGGGGTTTCGGCGGCTATTTTCATTTTACGGATCTGAGCTCGGAGGGCTTCGTTTTCCCGAGCCAACTTCTTCTTTTCTCCTTCTTCCTCAGCAGCCTGCAAACTACTATCAAATTTGATGTTTCTGATTTGATCTTCTAGTTTGCTTATGGTGGTCCGGTATTCATTCTCTTTGGCTAACCAAGCCCACTGTTCCTGCGATGCATCGACAAATTCTTGGATTTTGTGCCTTTTAGTCGGCCTTTCAGATTCATCATTCGTCGCGACTCTCTTTCCATACCAAGCAATATAACCAGGTAAGACCTCACCCCTAAACAAAATACGTACTCGGGTGTTTGCCCCCAAATACTGGCATTCACTCCAAATTTGGCGAACTACTTCTTCAGGAAATTGGGCATCAGAGTGGATTTCGACCACATGAGTACTAAGATCTTCATCTCTAGGAACTATCTGGCATCTTCCAAGTTGTCTCAAAACCCGATATGGGGCATAAGGCTGGATGCTTTGGAGACCCATTAGAAGGAAGTAGGGACCGGTGGCGGGAATATAAACGATCTCATCAATGGGGAGCCAGCCCAATGTCCACTCTATCTGATCTGCGGTTATAGAACAAAGGCGAGTAATCCAATCTTTGACCCCTTCTGGCATTTCGAATCCTGTCACTCGTATACCAAACTCTTCGATGTAGTTTTTCCCCATAGACATGTAATTCAAGTATCGGGGACGGTGACAAAGGTGCTCGATCATCCATATTTGTAACAGCAGATTGCATTCCTCAAAAAACCTGACTCCGGCCTTACAGGATGTGAGGGATCGGAATATATCTGATACGATCATGGGTGCGAGAGTAATCTTGGCCTGAGTAGTCAAAACATGGACAACTCCGGCTATACACAAATCAATGTGCCCGTCTTCCCTTGGAAACACCAAAAGGCCTAAAAATGCCACCATGAACGCAAAGCATCTATGCGTTTCCCACTTTGACCGGTTTCCTTTACTGCAGAGTCTATTTTCTAGGTCTTCGAATCCCCTTAAACGCCCGTATCACTGGTATAGGAAGTGAAAAGTGGAAGCTCCACCTGCTAGACTTTCAATCTTGATTTGTCTGTTTATCTTTAGTAATTCTAGAAACTTGTGAGGAGTAACAGTCCTTGGAGATACCAGGTACTTGTGTCTTAATCCTTCCGTACTCCCAGCATAACCTGCCATTTCTTCCAAAGTAGGTGTAAGCTCAAAATCTGAGAAGTGCAAGACATTGTGAGCGGGGTCCGAGAATGACACTAATGCCTCTATCAGATCACTTCTAGGTTGAATTTTCAATAGTCCAGTGAGCACCCCCAGGTATTGGTTGACCCTGTCTCGTCCTTGTTTTCCCAAGTCCTCCCACCACACGTGGAGTGCTAGTGGAATCTGATCCATAACCTTCACCGGTAAATTCTGAACAGTGCTCATTCTGCACATATTTAAATTAGGGTGACCAGGTTAAAACATTTGACTTTTGTTTTAAAACTAACCATGAAATTTTTTTTTTTTTTTTTTTTTTGCAAAATCCAATTGAAAGCAAGTCACGGCTACTTTTCCAAATACGACCCTTCAGCACTTCGGGCGGGAAGATTTGACCCTTCAGAAAATACGGCGTCCCGTCGGGACATTTCTGGCTATTTGGACAAAAACGGAATCACCTAACTTTATTTATGACAAAATGACAGCATTTTCATATTTTTGGTTATTATTGCAAAAACGGGGCTGGAACCGATGAGGGTTGCCTATGTATCTCACATCCGGTGAGAATCAAACTTGCGTAGTTCGATAAGTTTTGACGCACGGGAAAATAGGACTTATTTTGAAATGAATTTTCTCTTCTTCTTTTTTCAAAATTTCGGCAGAGTTTCAGGATATTTTGAATACCGTAATTTTCAGAATCGGGTGTTTTTCTCTCCTACCTCACTCTTAGTTTTTCTTGATTTTCTTTCCCTATTCTAGAAGCCGATCAACATGCAAGCCGAAATAAATAAATAAATGCACAAGTAGCACGTAAAATGCAACAAGATGGAATTTTAAATTGGGTACACCTGTCCTAGACGGACCCAACCCCTGTGTTGAGTCCCCAAAGTTAAATGCACGTGATAAAAACAAACGTATCTACTAGGGATCCGGCATGAGGCTATGACATTCTAATTTTAAAACCTGGGTGTATTATTCTAGACCCGGCTTACCCGAGCGGACAACTCGAGCCGAGGGGGCAACATACCGGTAACCAAAAGGCTATCCATCTTTGTAACTGATTCGATCCTCATTCTAAATTAGGGCATGACACTAACAGAAAAGAAGTCACGCCAGTGTGCACTTCCCAGAAGATTTAGAAAACTCAGAGAGAATAAGGGTTTCGCAATATTTTTATATACAGTTCAAATAATATCAAAGCGGTAAAATGTGGCATTTAGCACATTAGGCTCAAACACGTAAAAAATTAGATAATAAACAAAAATCAAGTATAACAGTTATTCTAAGCTCGAATTCTGAACTCTGAACCAGAGATTCTGGGTTCGTATCCCCAGCGGAGTCGCCAGAGCTGTCACACCTCATTTTCCCGAGAGATAAGGGAGTTTTTCCAATTAAAGTGATATTATTCGAAATGAGATTATTTAATTTAAATCAGAGTCTCCACTTGTGATAATTATTATGGTATACCAAGTCACCGGTTTATTTTAAAGTCCCAAATCGAGGAAATTGACTCTTATCTATGGTCTGCGAACATAAAAGACCGGGGTAAGGAATTCTGTTAACCCGGAAGAAGGTGTGAGGCACTCCCGAGTTCCGTGGTTTTAGCACAGTCACTTTACAATTACAATTAACCCTTTTAATATTTATGAAATTTATTTGAACAAGTCGCAATGTCGCGCACTCGTTGTTTTGGTACATATTGCAAATTACGCCACGTGAAACGCACCCGTGATTCATAATATTTTTATTTTAATTATTTAAAGTTGTGGTCAAATCGCGTGAAACACACACTTGAGTTGGGATTTACGTATCGTGACCGTGCCACGGGAACCGTACCCATAGTCACGATGATTTATTATTAATCGCGCCTAAAATAAGCTATGATGTTCATAATTTGCTCAACTCCTAAGCTTGAGATTATTGTGAGGCGATGAATTATAAAATTAATTATGGAAAAGGATCAGCTTTTGCTCTTAATTATTCTGGCCCAGATAACTTAAAATTGATCATAGCATAATTGGCTTTTTAAAGCCAATTAATGAGTATGCCCAGTTACTAGTTCATCAAGCTACTCCATTATTCATTAGTCAATTACAGTAGTACATGCTTCATTAAGCAAAGCCCAACCACCGGGCCCAATCATCTTTTTTGTTTTAAAGTCCAAATCTCATTTTCCAATTTTAACTCGTAGACATGGATTTTATCCCCAAAGTTCAAACATTCACTATGTGCCCAAAAATCATATTTTCATCAATCTTCATGTTAATCAAACAAGAAAGTAACAAAATTTAACAAAGCTAATGAGACCTAACAATTAATACAGAAAAATATTTCAATTTTCATGAAGCTAAATAAGATCAAATTATATATTCAAACATAATATCTTAACAAAATAATGATGGGAGAAATGGACCTTTACAAGACTGTTTTGAAGCTCGGATAATGGTCAAGGATGCAAATGGAGCCTCGACCAAAATCGACAAACGGAGCTCGAACTCGACGACTCAACTGTGGAGCTGTTGTTTTTTGTACAAAAGGGGACTGTTTTGCTGGGTTTTTGGTTTGTTTTTGTCGTGCTTTTTAGCTTGATTTTCAGTTGGTTTCGGGGTTGGAGTTTGGATATGGATTGCTGGATTTTTCGAAATAAAGCCGAAGAAATAATAACACGAATAGAAATTCCCTTAGCGTAGAATAAGCAAAAACATTTCTCTCAATTCCCTCCTCCATCATTTTTCATTTCTCTCCTCTTTTCTTTCTCCTCACATTTCTCTTCTATTTATAGAAAATATTTCGGAATATTTTCAGATTTCTTTTATTATTTTATTATTTTTTAATTAAAAAGAATTCCCACTTCCCATTTTTCTTCTTTTTTAAAAAAAAATAATTCCTCACTTTCCTTTATTTTTATTTTTTAATTTCTCACTTTTTTACTTTTATTATATTTAAATTCCCACTTTTTTTTTACTTTTCTTTTTTTATTTTTCACTTATTTTACTTTTCTTTTTTTTAATTTCCACTCTCTTTTACTTTTTTTTAAACAATTTCAGCTACCTTTAATTTTATTTTTTAATTCCAACTTTCTTTTACTTTTCATTTTTTAAATTTCCACATTCTTTTACTTTTATTTTTTTAATTTTTCACTTTCTTTTACTTTTTATTAAATAATTTCCACCTACTTTTACTTTTACTTTTTAATTCCATACTTCTACTTTCCTATTTTTTTATTCAAATTCGAAAATTTTTAAAAAAAATATTTAATTTATTTCGGGTTTTTACTTTATTTTATTTTAAAATAAAGATAAAGATAAAAATAAAAATAATATTAATAGTAATAATTGACCTTTTAAATTATTTTTAATTTTTACCCTATATATAAAAAAATGTCACAAAGCTAAAAAAAATATATATTAAATTTCTAAAAATATTTACAAAGTAGAAGATGATAAAAATTCAAATATAGTCATAAATTAGATGCTCACATACAATAACAACAATCACCTTAAAAATAGGCACGTCCAGCCATTTAATAACGGACGCAAGATAAAGAGGTATTTTTATGGCAATCTTCTAACCTAATATATGTTGTCTCTTGAGGTGCTTGAGTACCCAAGGTATGATGAGGTAGAGGAAGCTCCTAAAGGGATGGATATCACGATGTTGTTGGACACCACTACCAAGCTAAGCATTGTAGCTAAGAATGAGCGCGAGGAGAACTTCAATTGGTACATCTTATGGGTTGCTGAACTTGATGATGAGATGGCTTGGAGTGACTGATGATGATAGAACGCAACTAAACACTGAGTGCTCGCTTTATGGAGCCATTAAGGAGATGTTGGGGATTGCGCCTGGTAGTCCCATTCACTCATCTGCAAATGAAAACATGGATGTTGGCTCGGATGCCGAGGGTAAGACTGACGATGAAGTTGTTGGGCCGATGGCATTGGTGCCTCTTGGTTCGGATGAGGATGAGTATGAGGCCGAAGCTTCGACCGGTGTGCATTTTGAGGATGACCAGTTTGAGTATGACCCATAAAGGTCGAATTAGCAGGGAGTTTTTCTTTCCACCCTACCTATGTTTTACTATTTTAATATGCATCGGGAACTATGCATACTATAGTGTGAGGTGGGAGGAATGACTTTCTGTGTACAATATTTGTGAATAATCTAAATTTTTTTGGAATGACCCGCTAGGTCGTTTTGAGCAATAGCCCTTATTTTCGTATTCTGAGACCTCACATAGCTTAATTAGATGTTATATTACTTGCAAACGTGGTCCGTTTTGTTTTTTGGAAAGTTTTTATGTGAAATTTTTAAAAAGATGTGATTTTTGGCTTTAAAATAACTTGAGTTGACCACGGTCAATGTTCTTGGTAAACGATCTCCGAACGGTGTTTTGACGATTTTGGCAAGTTCTAATGATGTTTTTGGACTTGTATACGCATTTGGTTGGGGTATGGGGTGACCCAAGCGCATTTCGGAGCGTTATGTGAAAAATTATGAAAAACAATGAGTTTGCAAGTTGAAATCTTGAGTTTTGATGATCGGTTCTTGTAATTTGATTTTATTTTTATGATTTGAGGTAGCGATCAAGTTTATATAATATTATTACACTTTTGTGCATGTTTAATTTGGAGCCCGAGGGGCTCGGGTGAGTTTCGGATTGATTTCGGACCATTTTTGGACTTGTGAGATTGCTGAGTTTTTTTCTGCTAGTGTCACAGTTCTTCGCAATCGCTAATCCACTCTCGCGATCACGAAGGGTAAAGGTTAGGGCTGGGCTTTTTACTCTTCGCGAATGCGAAGTATTGGGGGATTACCCTTCGCGAGTCGTTTTGAGCTCTAGCATGTCGTTCGGCAATTTTTGACCTTGAGTAGCTTCACTTTATGCATTATTACTTGCACATGTGGTTGGTTTTGATTTTTGAGAAGTTCGGAGTTGATTTGGAGGAATAATTCGGAAGCTTTAAGTTGGAAGAGTTGACCAAAGTTTGACATTTAAGTAAACGACCTCAGAATCGGGATTAGAAGAATCATATAGGTTCGTAAGGTGATTTCGGACTTGGGCGTCTGTTCGGGTTGAGTATCAGATGGTCCGAGAGCATTTCAGTGCTTAATATCGGAAGTTTCTATTTTGAAAGTATTAAAATTTTCCTAAGTTTGACTTGATGTGTGCTTTGGTGTTATCGGACAATGGGTGGTGTTTTGGGACCTTTGATAGATTCATCTTATTGATTGAAATTTGTGCGTGAAGTTTGGTCGTGATCCGGAATGTCTGAGTGTGATTTGGACGCGTTCGTGAAAGTTTGAAGGTTTGAAAGTTAAAAGAAGGATTTTGTTCGTCGATTCGTGTTTTTGATGTAATTTGTGGTATGTTGAGCCTTTGGATAAGTATGGATAAGTTATTGGGATTGGTTGGCATGATTGGAAGGGGTCTCGGGGGCCTCGGGTGTGTTTCGTGATAGTTTCGGACCAAGTTTGGGTGATTTGTTGCTTCTGGTACAAGTTTCTAGTGTTGTTCTTCGCGAACACGGTGGGAGGCACACATTTGCCAGAAGGATTTTTGGCTGCTGGTGGTTTGTGCTACGTGTTCGTGATGGAGAACTCGCATTCGTGAAGGTGTGGGGGCAGAGGTGCATCGCGTTCGCGACAAAGGCATCGTGTTAGTGTAGGTGAGGCTGGGTTTGGAAAAAGGCTTTCGCGTTCGCATAGGACAGGCCGTGTTCGCGATGGTCAGGCCTGGTAAGGCATCGCGTTCGCGTGCCTGGTCTTGCGATCGCAAATAAGGATTTGGAGTTGGAGATGAGTTTGTACTTCGCAAACGCGAGGCACATGTCGCGTTCGTGAAGAATGATGCCTAGGCAGATTATATGTTAGCCAAGTCGGGATTTTTCTCATTTCAACTCATTTCTCTCTTGCTTGGGTCATTTTTGGGCGATTTTGGGGAGCCATTTTCATAATCTATCACGAGGTAAGTTATTCCCACTTGTTGTAAGTTAAATACATGGATTAGAACATGGAACTTGGTAGAAATTATGGGATTTTGGATGAAAAACTAGAAACGGTATTCTTGAGTTTAGACTACGAAATTGGACATAGAATTGGGAATAAATTATATATTTGAGTTCGTGGTGCTATGGGTAATAATTATCTTCAAATATTTTTTAAATCCGGGTGTGTGGGCCCGGTGGTTGACTTTTCGAGTGGAGCTAAAAATTATTATAAATTGTTAAATTACGAGTCTTTGAGTATACTTTGATTGGGTTACATGTTGTTTGACTAGTTCCGGATCGTTTGGCATTAGTTTTAGGAGTTAGAGAGGCATTGGAGTCGGTTTCAGAGCGAGGTAAGTCTCTTGTCTAACCTTGTGAGGGAGAATTTACCCCATAGATGTTATATTTGCTATGTGCTACATGTTGTGGGGGCTACACACGTATGAGGCGATGATTGTCTGTGCGTATGCTAGAATTCCTGATTAGGCCGAGTAGATTTAGACTCATGCCATGCTTTAATTGTATTATTTGAGTTATTCTTGCCTGGTTACATGCCTTAATTATCATAATTAGCCTGAGACTGGACTTGTATAGAGTATCAAACCTGGCTATCTTAAATACTGGACGAGCTACTTGGTTAGTCGCGGAGCTTATACCTTCTTTATGAATTTTATCCCGCGTTGTACGAAATTGTCCAGAACGTTTCTTAAATTTTATAACTCACACATATATTCATGAGTGGGTCCAGTGACCCGTCAAGTCTCATTATTCCTATGGGATCAGGTTGAACGCCTCGACATTATCATTATGGGATTGCACCGTTCGCCTCGGCAGTATTATGAGATGCATATATGGTTCGTGTCGGTTGAACCTCGACAGTGTACACGATTATGGGATCGGGCTGAATGCCTCAGCTTGGATCGGGTCGTACGCCATGGCAGGAAATCGTGACACTACTCTTACGGGATCAGACCATTCGCCTCGGCAGAATTGTGCATAATATTTGATAAGGAGTCAGTGTACCAATGAGTTTTCCTGACTTAACATGTGACGTTTTATCTGGTGTTGACCATTATGTATTCTATTTGAGGTAGTATTCGGTTATTGCGGACCCCGAATTTATTCTTCTATTGAGGATTGTGTTATTCACCTATATCTGTTTTGTTGCTTTTGCCTACTATGCCTCATACATGTTTATTTTTATTATTATACCTGATTTATTAGACCACTAGTAAGTGTCGATGTCGATCCCTCGTCACTACTTCTTCGGGATTAGGCTAGATACTTACTGGGTATGCGTTGATTTATGTACTCATGCTACACTTGTACACTAATTGTGCAGGTACTGAGATAGGTTCATTTAGTAGCCATCTTGGCGCATAGGCGCAATTGCTGAGAGGACTTTATGGTGAGTTGCATTCCATGCTATGATCTGTAGCACACGGAATCTCCATCATATTCATTTATATTATCCTGTCTATTTTTATATTTTAGACATAGGTTGTATTAGTATTGTACTTACTAGTAGATGTTCATGCACCTGTGACGCTGGGTTTTGGAAATTTAGATTTTTCTCTTGATTGTATTCCGCTAAGATTTTCTGGTTTATATTTTTGCCTTATTCGAACATTCAAAATAATAATATCTATGTTTTTTATAAAACCGAACAATTTTTATTCTTAAATTCTTGTACTGTTTCGAACTGCATTTTGGGTTAACTATTTATGTGCTGAATTAATTATTGTCTTTCCTAACGACGGCGTTGGGCGCATCACGCCCTATAGTGGGATTTGGTTCGTGACACAGACCTCTCACGAACGCGAAGCTTTGTAAATAATTTGGGGGATGGTAGGTGGTTTTCATCGCGAACGCGGTGTAGACTTCACGAACGCGAAGGCCATTGGGCATGTGTGCTTTTCGACCGCGATAGGTGCTTCATGAACGGGAAGAACATCTGACGCCCAGCTATTTATAAGCCAAAAGTCGGGAATTGATCATTCTTCATAATTTTTGAAAGCTAGAGCTCAGACTAAAGAGGATTCTGTAGAGATTTACATCCCAGCTCCATTGGTTAGTACTTTTTAACTAGTTTTAATGTATTTTTATAATTACCTATTGATTTTTAACCTTAATGTATGAATTTCATAGTAGAAATTAGGGGTTTTGGGTAGAATTTAGGGATCCTATAAATTTGAGTTTCAGACCTCAAACTGAGGTCGGATTTCAAAACAAATCATATAACCGAGCTCGGGGGTGAATGGCTAATCGGGTTTTGGTCAAAATCTCGAATTTTGACCAAGCGGGGCCTGGGTTGACTTTTGTTGATTTTTTAAAATTTCATTAAAGACTAAATATTTTTCACTCATGGGTAGTTTCTAAAGCTTACTTTGAATTATTTGAACTATATTTGTCTAGATTTGATTGGTTTGGAGGCTATTTATAAAGAAAAAGTCGTGGTTGATCATTGATTTGGTTGCGGGAAGAGGTAGTGTCGTGGTTAACCTTGACTTGAGGGAATTAAAACTTGATTGTATTTGCTACTTGATTTATGTGTGGAGACGGCATATATGCAAGGTGAAGAGTGTATATACGTAGTCATGGGTTAAGCATGCGGGTTGGGATATTTATTTATTGCCTTCATTTAATCCATGTTATTACTTGTTAAATGCTTTAATTGTTACTTGCCCTTACTTGTTAAATTCATGCCTTTATTCGTTACATGCCTTAATTTTCTAATTGTTTCCATGTATCCTTGTCTTTATTTATTGACTGCCTTTACTTGCTTTATGACTTTGTGTGCTGTTAGATAGTTACTTTTATCCGCTTTATGTCTTTAATTATGTGATTTTCTTATTGCGCTTTATTTTGGATACGTCGTAGTTAGTTGTAGTTTATACGTTTAATTTATATTATTTGGGATCGGGTTGCACGCCGCAACGGATATTGGTATTACTGTGTGGGATCAGATTACACGCCGCAATGGATATATGTATTATTATATGGGATCAAGTTGCACGCCGCAACGGATATTGGTATTATTGGGATCAGATTTTACGCCGCAATAAATTTCTACATTGATTTTATATTATGTGAGATCGTGTTGCATACCGCAATGGATATTGGTATTATTCTGTGGGATCGAGTTGCACGCCGCAATGGATATTGGTATTACTGTTGGTTCTGTATCTGTGTTGTATTGAGAAAGTTGAGCTTTGATGTTATTTTGGGGCCCTTTATTATGTATTTCATATCCTAGTTTTATGTTATACTTGCTTTCTCCTGTTTTGTCGTTATTTCATTATATTCGTACAGGTTTATAGTGAGTGCCTTGTTATAGCCTCGTCACTACTTTGTCGAGGTTACGGAGTACATGGGGTCGGTTGTACTCATACTACACTTCTACAGTGCAAATTCTGGTCTTGGTCCTAGTGGCGTCTAGTGGAGTTTTTGCTCGGATCATATCTGCATCTTAAGACTTAAGGTACAGCTGCACAACAATCGCAGACCCTGAACCCCTTCCTTATCTAATTTTACTATTTAATTTGTTTCAAACAGTTGTATTTTCATTCAGACATTGATTGTAAAACTTTTAGTATGTTTCATGTAATTGTGACACCAAATTTCAAGATTTGGCTTGTCAGCGTTTGGAGTATTTATATCTATTTTTAAAATTCTACAGCTTTATTTCTTATTAAATTGCTGTCAAATCGATTTAAAAATGAATAGTTTTGTACTAATGTTGGTTTTCCTAGCAAGTGGACGTTAGGCACCATCACCATCCCGCGGTTGGGATTTCGGTCATGACAAGTTGGCATAAGAGCACTAGGTTGCCTAGGTCTCACGAGTCATGCGCAAGCTTAGTAGAGTCTAGAGGATCGGTATGGAGACGTCTGTACTTATATTCTAGAGACTATAGGGCTTTAGGACATTTCACTTCTTTCTTTCTCTATCGTGCGATTTTATTCAGTCATGAGTTTGAATCATCCATTCTTATTCTCTCACAGATGGTGAGGACACGCACAACATCCACATCGGACCAAGAGTCGGAGCCCCAGGTCGCAACCACTACCAGGGGTAGAGGCCGGGGCCGAGGTAGGGGAAGAGGCAGAGCTCAGCCTAGGGCACACGCAGAAGCACCTATTGCAGAGCCTCAGATCAAGCAGGAGGAGGAGATCCCTGTTCAGACTGCACCAGTTGGACAACCTCATGCCCCGGAGGGATTCATAGTCACTCTTGTACTCTAGTCCGCCTAGTGGTCCTTATGGAGAGTGTGGCCCAGGCTGGAGTATTTCCTGTAGCACCAGTTGTTTCTCAGGCTGGGGAGAGTGTGGCCCAGACTCCCGCTACTCACACTCCAGAGCAGGTGGCTCATGGATATTAGGCTCCGGCGGTTCCAGCAGTCAGAGCAGTTCAGCCTGTCATTTCTACATAGCCAAGGGAAGGACCCGACATGTCATCCGATGGGTTGAAGAGATCGGACAAGTTCACTAAGCTATTTCCTATTCGATTTGGTGGTACACCTTCTGAGGACCCACAGGATTTCATAGACCGTTGCCACGAGGTACTGCGTAACATGTGTATTGGAGTCCAATGGAGTTGACTTCGCGGTATTTCAAATGCATGGCTCTGCCAATAGGTGGTGGGAGGAGTATGTTCGAGGCAAACTAACATGTTCACCTCCACTCACTTGGGATCGGTTCTCACAGCTATTTTTGGAGAAGTTCATCCTATTCACTCTGAGAGAGGACTACCACAGCCAGTTTAAGCGCCTCCGGCAGGGTAGCATGACTGTTACCTAGTACGAGACCAGATTTGTGGATTTATCTTGCCATGCGGTTATCTTGATCCCTACTAAGAGAGAGGGTGAGGAGATTTATAGATAACCTTACTTATGGTATCAGGCTACAAATGGTCAGAGAGATTGAGGATGATATTTCTTTCAACCCGGTTGTAGAGATTGCTAGACGAATCGAGAGGGTTTGTGGTTAGGGTAGAGAGGCGACCTCTAAGAAGAGGCCACATCATTTTGGTGGTTTCAGTGGTGCTTCATCTAGAAGCCATGTTTCTTTTGGTCGAGGCCATTCTATCAGGCTGGTTCAGTCAGCACTTCAGGCATCACATAGTGCTTCGGGCAATCGTCGTTCATATGGATCTCGTCCTGAGCAGTTAGCCTACAGATACCAATTCAGAGCTATCATAGTGGTTATTCGGACCGTCAGGGTTAGTCTTAGATTTAGCAGTAGGTCAATCGAGAGAGTGATTTGAGTGTGAAGGGTCAGGTCATATCATGAGGTACTGTACCAGACTTCAGAGTAATGTACAACAGCAGGGTTCTCACGCCATGGTTCCGCCACCAGTTGCTCCACTACCCGCTCAGCCAGCTAGAGGCGGGGGTTAGGCAACCCGGGGTGGTGGTCAGGCCATTAAAGGTGGAGGTCATCCAAGGAGAGGCCGTCCGAGAGGTGGAAGTAAGACTGGTAGGACTCAAACCTGTTTCTATGCATTTTTAGCTAGATCTGAGGCAGAGTCATCTGATGCGGTCATCACAAGTATTATTCTAGTTTTCCATATAGATGCCTCAGTTTTATTTGATCCGGGTTCTACTTATTCGTATGTGTCATCCTATTTTGCTCCATATTTGGATATGTCTCGTTATTCTTTGAGTGCTCCTATTTATGTGTATACGCATGTGGGAGATTCAATTGTGGTAGATCGTGTCTATCACTCGTGTGTAGTTTCTATCGGGGGTTACGAGACTATGGTAGATCTTTTTTTACTCAGCATGGTGGGCTTTGATGTTATTTTGGGCATGGGCTGGTTGTCACCATATTACGCTATTCTGGATTATCACGCTAAGACCGTAACGTTGGCGATGCCAGAGTTGTCACAGTTG
The DNA here is from genome assembly GCF_000715075.1 of Nicotiana tabacum. Classification (NCBI taxonomy): domain Eukaryota; kingdom Viridiplantae; phylum Streptophyta; class Magnoliopsida; order Solanales; family Solanaceae; genus Nicotiana; species Nicotiana tabacum. The sequence goes on along the minus strand of NC_134081.1, from coordinate 27,889,933 downwards.
GAGTGGATAGGTTCATTGAGTTATGTTCCTAGCAAAGCGGTGTCCTTTTTGAGGCACACCGGATAGTAGAGAGGGGGTGCTTGGCATATTTAGCCTTCGTGAGAGATGTTAGTGTTGATGCTCCTACCATTAAGTCAGTTCCGGCAGTTAGAGACTTTCTAGATATGTTCCCAGCAGATCTACAGGGCATGCCGCCTGATTAGGACACCGATTTTGGTATTGACTTGGTGCCAGACACTCATCCCATCTCTGTTTTACCATATCGAATGGCACTAGCGGAGTTGAATGAATTAAAGAAACAGCTCCAGGAGTTGCTTAATAAGGGTTTCATCAGAACGAGTGTTTCACCTTGGGGTGTTCCAATTCTTTTTATGAAGAAGAAAGACTGTACTATGCCGATGTGTATTGATTACAGGCAGTTGAATAAAGTTACAGACATTGGTTGTATTTTCATTCAGACATTGGTTGTAAAACTTTTAGTATGCCCATGTGCTTGTAACACCAAATTCCAGAATTTGGCTAGTCAAGGTTTGGAGTATTTATATGTCCGGGATTTGGCTACAGCTTTATTTCTTATTTAATTGCTTTCAAATTGTTTTAAAAATTAATAGTTATGTACTAATGTTGACTTGCCTAGTAAGTGGACGTTAGGCGCCATTACGGCCCCGCAGTTGGGATTTCCGGTCTAACATTTTTAGTAGGCATAATTCTTAATTGAGTATTTGTATAGAGCTTAGAGTTTGTAAAAAAATATATGAAAAAGAAAAAAAATGGAAAAAGAAAAAAATTCAGAAAAAAAAATACCAAAAAGATTTTTCTTTTATTTTTACTAGTGGTAGTTAGGTAGTAATCCCCTTGATTTTTTTTGGGCATCGGTTCTTTTCCAAGGAATGTAATTTGAACCGGGTATTTTTATCTTTGTAGGAGTAGGATGGGAAGTGAACATCGAGTTGCTCTAGATACCTTTTGACGTATTTGATGCTGGCATATTTAGGTTATGGCATGCGGTTTATCTTCCTGTTGTATTTAGTTTGAAATTTGATGCCTTAGTAAAAAAAACATATATGAATCGCCTACTTTGTGATACCTCTTCTCAGTTTCGTGGCTCATATATCATCTAGTACCTTGTTGCTTAAATTTCTCAATTATGCGTTTACTTGCTTTGACTTGAGGGTTGAAACATAGTTGTCTTGATTGAGTCATGTGCAATGTGTGATGTGAGAGTTAGTTGATATTCTATGCTATCTTGTATAGTCTAGAATTCGTCCCATATATTAGTCAAAGCGAAATTATTAAGTTGTGCTAGTTTAGGAGATGACGTAGGCATTTCTTTGCTTGATCATGGATTTACTTGTTGGCTACAAAAAATATTCTCGGTTATTAGCCCATTTGAGTCTGTAGACCTTTCTTTGGCACCCACATTACAAGTCGTATCCCTATCTTTTGTTCTTGACTGAAGTTTTATTGAACTTTTACCTCCGAAGGAACTTAATTGTTAGAAGAAGTGAGATGAGATCTTGGGAAGCAGCTTTTGAGTGGAACAATGAAAGTGTCAAAAGATGCACTAATGTTATGAAAGACTACTAGCCGAGAACGTTAATGTAAGGAGTGTGTGTAGAACAAAAAAAAGGAAAGAAGAAGAAGAAAAGAGAACAATAAAAGAAAGAACTGATAAAATGTTGATATGCCAAAAAGGAAAAACACACATCCTAATTTTTTTTAATTCATGCTAGTGGAGATATAGATGTGCTTCAACAAAAAGGGCTAAGTTGCATATGGTTTTGTGGCAAGGTGTTGAATTGGTTAAAGAAGAATATGTGATTGAAAGTTGAGTGTAGTGTATTAAAGTGCTTAGGAGGATTAGTCACTAATATCCAAATCTATCCTACCCGTCCTTTTGCCTACACTACAATGTGAAAATACCTAATTTATCCTAGACTTGGCTAGCTTAGACTAATAGAGATATACATTATGGCAAGCCTATGGTATGACCGCGTGGTGTACATGAATTGCTTTGCGAGAGTGAGTAATTTTTGTTCAGTTATGTGATGTCATTAATGTATGTTCAAAGTCATACTTGAATGTAGACTACCATTATATCCACTCTCTTGTTCTATGGTGAGGGCATATAGTCTCATGACGGATAGGTAATATTGTTAACTACTCTTGTTTGGTGAATGTGCAAGTTGAGGATGCTTAGTGGTAGCGAGTCGGCTTTTGAGATGAGGTGATTATGGGTAGGTTGTTTGAATTCTTTAAATTTGGATATTTATACTTTGTCATGTTGAGGATGGGAAGGATGTAAACTTCGTATGCCTATGCTTAATTGCCGGTATCAACCATAATAAAGGGCAGAGTGTATGATTAAAGGTGATTTGCTCCTCCATAATATGATGTGTGAAAGTTGTTGGAGGTGTAGTAAGGAGTTAAATTACTCGAGGGCGAGCAAGAGTATAAGTGTGGGGTATTGATATTTGGCTTAAAATATATGTATTTAGATGCATGTCGCCTCACATTTTACTCGAAATTTATGCATTTGCATGTGTATTGTGGTGATTTGAGCTAAATTGTGGTATTGTTATGTGTAGGAGTCACCCGAAAGCGATGTAGAATGAAAGGGCAAGAGTTGGAGCAAAAAGAACAGAAAAGAAAAAAACTTTCCAGGTGACGCAAAAGTCAGACCCGGATTTTTTTTTTGCTTTCAGCTCAGTGCAGGGCCAGCACGAGGCGTTGCCTTAGACGCTAAGTCGGGAATGTTCCTACTTCACTCTGAACTTAGTTTTGACGGCCCTACACGACCCCCAACTCGTATAAAAGGAGTCCTAAACCTAATTTGGAGGGAGATACGCCACTTTGAGAGCAGAATACACGCAAGGAACACTCAGGAGCAAGGACTATCAATTTTCGTTCATTCTTCTTAGTATTTTCAATCATTCAAACGCTTGTGAATTTATTTAGCACTATCATGAGTGGCTAAGACCCATTAGTTCTAGAGTTGTGATTTAGTCATGAGTATTTTTGTTTGACGTTAACATTTCCTTGATTATAATTCGCGATTATATGGTTGTTTCTTCAATTCTATGCTTAATTGTTTGATTGTTTGGCCATCAGTTAAATTCTATCAACTATCTGGATTATACATGGTAAAATTACATTTAGAAGAGCCATTGATCCTAGATAAGTAAGCAGATATGTCTATGGTTAGAAAGATAGCGAGCGTTATTCTCAACGTGGTCTCTCATAGGCCAGCTCGTTGTTAGAGAAGATTGAAGAGGGCATGATCTTAACTCTAAAGTAGGGGGCGGATTTATGATTAGGATAGGATTATACCTGATCACCATGCTTAATCGGATATCGTGATCTTAATGTGTTCTTGATAGATTAATTTCATAGGAATATAGGCATTAATCTATTTTGAGCAGCGTGTAGTAATTCGGGAGAATACTACGATCATAAATTACTCGATTAATTAACAGCCATGAAGCGAATTGCATGAAAAGGGGATTTAGCTAGAACACAATAGGATTGTTGAATCAATCACAACTCTGGAATGTTTATCTCGATTAAATTCACAACACAACCAACTTTCTGCGGTGCTAATTTAGTTAATTTTTAAATTTGCTGCTTTAGTTATTAGTAACAAAAACTCAACCATTGCTCGACTTGACTTAGTAACAAATTGAGTTGAAATTAGTTGGTAGTTAACACAAGTCTCTATGGGTTCGACACTCTACCCATCATTATATTACATGTTGATCACGTATACTTGCGTGTGTATTTGAGAGCGACAAATGTTTGACGCCGTTGCCGGGGACTTGAATATTGACTACTTTACTAGCTTTAGCTTTCGTCGTTTATTTGTTAAGTCTAACTTTTCTCATTGGTTGCTCTAATATCAGGAACTTTGCTTGAGTGCGAAGGGTCGGGAGCCAAGATAGAATTCAAGGCTTTGATCCAGAACCTGATAGAACATTTCACAAAAAGATGAGAGAAGCAAGGGATACGAACAATCTTCAGGCACTTGTTCAACTATTTGTGGAGATAGCAGACGGGCAATCATTGGCGGTGCAGGAGGTGGCGATGCCTAGCATTGCTAATGCTACCTCTAGCATCGTGAAGCCCAGAATCACCGGGCATTTTGAGCTTAAACAGAATATGATCCAGCTGTTACATGCATTAATAAGTGACTATTTTGTCAATACAGGTCAAAATATGGTTAAACTTAAATAGCCGATCTGAAAAGTCGCTATTTACAAAGATCATCCTTTTGTGTTGTTATTCATGCTTTGCCCCCATTTGGACAACTGTGTAAAAAAGACCTTTTTATGTTTAATGAAAAAAAATTGGACTAAAATATATCCTTTGGTGACATTAACTCCCCTGCTTCCCAGCATAATTCTATCTCTCGCCTTCAAGCTCAGCAAACTGAAGGCTTAACTGGTAGTAGTCAAATCCATCATTCTACTCTCGTTATCCTATTTGACCTCTCCAAAACTCTTAACTATGCCGTTGCAATTTATGGAGGTTGCGAACTTGCGATGTAGATAAGGTTCGTCGTTGTCATAACCATTGAGTAAAAGACAAGACCATTGATTATTGATAATTCGGCCTTTTATATGCAACAAGAATTGATAAATGGAGATGGAATAGAGGGAGTTTTAGAAATGGGAGAACATATACTTCCTATATGAGTTCTTTTTTTAAGCATAACGTGCGGAATCTTCGTTATGGAGATGGAAAGTTCCACAATTCAAATTCTATTCTGTGAATATATAAGTAATACACTAATATTTGTATCAAAGATGTATGTTTAATTTGTGAAAGAAAAACATATAAAAGTTAAAATCATAAGTTATTTTACATATTTTATTAAATTGTTCATAAATTCTACAGTATTGGCATAACTTTGTGTTTGTTAAATTATACCAAAATTTTATTAGATTTGAATAGCTTTTTGCTATATGCATTTTACATAACTTATTCAATAATATATTGACAAAATTCTACCGAAATGGCATACTTTGTTATATATTCATTTTACATATCTCGTTCAATTATTTTACTCGATTGACATGACTTTATACTATATTGAATATTGATCATACCTATCTTGTTCGTTTATTCACAAATTCTACCATATTGGCATGACTTGATACTATCTTCATTCTACCCATCTTACAAATATTTTATTGTTATTTTTGCAATACAAATCTACGACCTAATGCTTCTATAAGAGTTACGTCCTTCCTAAATTTCAGAGAAAATGAAAGATGGCTCCCTAATTAATTAGTAGACCAATGGTTATGGATTATTTTACACCTTTTGTGAGAAACTTGGCAACTTCATAATAAATATCACAATGCTTACAATACAAATGTTAACTGTTAAAAAGCTAAAACGAACAGATTTTACAAATGTCTTTTTGCATCGTCTTGCATCTAACGAGGTGTGGAAGCTTCAAAATGAGGAGACTTGTCTACAAAAGCGGGAGGAAAAGCTGGGGAAGAAGGGGTAGAGTGGAAGGGTAAAACATTAATTTACCGTATATATATATATATATATATATATATATATAAAAGAAGTCTATTTTAACAAATATTGTAAAGGGGGGGCAAATATTAAATATCAGGTAGTTGAGGGGATAACGCGTAAATTCGGTAAAAATTCGATAAATAACCACTTTTGAATTGTATTGACAAAGTAGCCACCTATTAATGCGAAAATACAAGCTTGGACAAAAACACCTCTATCTAAAGACGGAATAACCCCGAGAACGATTAATAGACTTCAAACATCTATAAGTTCAAAATTCTAGAATTATTCCTGGAGTTTGAATGACCTAAAGCAGCTCTTAATTGCTAACATATAATATGAATTCAAAAATCAGTAATCGGGCATGAATTTTATACTAGCTAGTAAAAATTCAAAAACTAGGAATCGTTCTTAAATTTTGAATTTTACATTAATAAAAGTCCAATATTGCTCAAGCACCAATATTAATTCAAAAACAAGAAATAAATCATAGAGTTTGAACCTGTATAGCTTCCAGTCCCACCAACAATCACGGGGTTCAAAAACTTAAATTGAAATCATGTATTAACTCCTAAACAACTGATTAAATTATATTTTTTTAAATTACAGTTAGTGTTCGTCATCACTCATCTTAACAGCTCTCAATGTTATTTATGTCTCTCCTCTCACAAAACCTACAAAAACAAAGCACTAAAAATTCAGATTTAATTGAATCATCACGAACACTAACTATAATAATTGAAAGAAATTTTATATGCATAAAAACATAAAATAATATAAAGCTATATTGATATGTACTAAAGGTGTTTAACGGGTGGGTCGGGCCGGTCCGGGTTGAGAAAAAAGGTGACCGGCCGGTTTTCAATCCGGGCCGGTTACCCGTTTTTTTCATACCGGGCTTAACAGGTCCGGGTCCATCCGGGTAAAAAATGAACCGAAACAGTTACGGGTCCAAGGGGCCGGGCCGGGCCGAGTTAATGTTAATTTTTTTTTTGTATTTTGTATAACTATCGTAATTTATATTAATATAAAGTAAATATATAAAATAAAAAAAATAATCTTATAAAAAGAGTGTTTGAATAAAAGGATGCAAAGGCTTTAAAATCTTTATATTTGAAATTTTGAATATTTCATTAAGAATTTAAGAAAATAGAATATAATGAAGATGGAAAAAAATTACACTTATAATTTGCAAGTGCTTTTTTTATTTCAAACTTACAAATTGAAGTTTACATTTAACAAGTAAATTAACGAAAAAAGAGTAAATTCAAAGGTTTTGCATTGCCTTAATAAGTTTTTCATAATCAATATGAACTTCTTGGCCATCTTCTGGAGTGTTAAATTCAGATGGGTTACCATGTGTTAATATATCTCCAAGTTCCTCGTCTTCTGGTCTATCAACATCTTCACGTCCCTGATTTCTTCGTTCCGATCAAATCCAATCTCTGAAACATACTAAAACTTTCAAAGCATTGCTTCCCAATGAGTGACGGGTATCTCCAAGTTGTTGTCTTGCTTGACTAAATGCACTCTCTGATGCAACAGTTGAAATTGGCACATTCAGCACGTCCCAAGCCATAGCAGAAAGAACAGGAAATTACTTTTTATTCTCATGCCACCATCCCAACTGTGAAAATTCCTTTGTGCGAGGCTCTTTTTGCTTTTGCAAGTAGAATTGAAGTTCATCAATATTCCTGCTACTGGTTTAAGTGGTAGGAAATATAGACCAAATACTAAAACCATCAAGGCCTTCATCATCATCCATAGTAGTAGAAGTGGTACAATGCATAGTGGGATCAACATTGCCTATATTAAGAGCAGCATCATCAACTATATTTGCATAATAATTATATAATTGTTGTAAATAATCATTTAGTTTGTTCATACAACAATATATATCTGGGGTTTCAGTTGGTCCAATCTCCATATAAGTATATAAAGCATTGATTAATTGGTGACAATCAGACATCTTAATAGAAGGGTTTAAAACAGCACCAATTAAGTAAATCGGAGGAATTGGAAAGAAATATTTTATGAATTTTGCTTGTATTTTTTCAACATCATCCTTATATTTTTCTTTCTTCTTAAATTCAGAGAGTAGAAAAGAAATTTCAGCTATATGTACTAAAGCCATAGTAACATTAGGGTAATATGCTCCAGAAAACTCAACAGTAGTTGTATAAAATTTATGTAAAAATTTAACAACATCATTAATGGCCTCCCAAATATTAGTTATTAACATACGGTTTGGATCAGTACAATGCGCATTAGCAACTTCAGTTATTGGCAATCTATATTTGTAGCAACATTTTAAAAATAAGTATGTATAATTCCATCTAGTAACAATTTCGTCTGGCATGAATCTGGGGTTAAGGTTATGCTCGGTACACTTATTCTTAAATTCTCTAATTCTAGATTGTCTATTATTTCCTTAAATAACACCAACTGCTCTTCTAATATGAGTAATCTCAGTTGAAAATAAATCAAGGCCACTTTTAACGATTAAATTATAAATATGACATGCACACCTAACATGAAAAATTTCGTCAAGTGGTGGTTGCAAATGCAGTCTTAATATTGAAATTGCGGCATTATTGTTAGAAGCATTATCAAAATATATACACAATACTTTTTTCTTAAGATTATAAAATTCAACAACTTCGCAAATAGTAGTACTTATAAACATAGCAGTATGACTTTGATCTTCATCATATTTAAAAGCGATAATACGTTTTTGCATACAATAATTATTATCTATCCAATGACATGTAATTGTCAAATAATCATTTTCATTAACAGCATGGCCAATATCAAAAGTTAGAGAAACTCTACAAGGAAGGTGGTCAAACAAATAATATATGTATGTTTGATATTGTTCATGAAGTCTAAAGATATCAGATCTACAAGTACTTCTAGGGATACCTTTAAATAAAGGATTATAAATCCTTTGAATATACATAATAAGATATGATGAAGAAGCAAAATAAAAAGGTAGACAACCTAAAGCAATCATTTTTGCTAACTCCTCACGATCCTTCATTTTATCATATTTTATAAGTCCTCCAGTACTAGGGTTTAGAGTTCCTTGATTTTCATCTAAATCAGAGCTCCATTCTATATGATGAGTAGTTCTCATATGTCTACTAAGTGTCCCAGTCCCCCCTAATTGTCCTCCAGTTTTATGTTTAAAATCATCTTTACAAAGTCTGCATCTAACTCTATCAGTATGCTCTATTTCGTCAAAAAACTTCCAAACCTTACTTCTTTTTTCCGATTACGACCACCACTCTTGCTACCAACTCCAACACTACTAGGTGTAAGTGGTGTCTCATCTTCAATTTCTAATTCATTATCTTCTATACCGAAATCTTCCTGTAATTGTTCATAATCTATATTATTATCAGATAATATTTCTGTAACGACCCGACTTGTCATTTTGAGTAATTACTCTCCTTTCTTCTATTTGAAGTCTTGAATAGCTTCATATGATATATTATGACGTGTGTGAATCGTCGGTTTTGATTTTTAGGTATTTCGGGATTAGTTCGGAATAATGAATTTCATGTTGGAAGTTTAAATGAAAAGGGTTGATCAGAGTTTGACTTTTCTGCAAATAACTCCGGAATGGAGCTTTGATGGTTTCAATAGCTCCGTATGATAATTTTGGACTTAGGAGTATGTCCGAAAAATTACTTGGAAGTTAGTAGTTAAATTAGGCTTGAAATGGTTAAAATAAAAATTTAAGATTGGAAGTTTGACCGGGAAGTTGACCTTTTGATATCAGGGTCGTAATCTGATTTTGGAAATTTGGAATATATTTGTTATGTCATTTATGACTTGTGTGCAAATTTGAGGTCAATCGGACTTAATTTGCTATATTTCGGCATCGAACCTAGAATGTTTCGACATCGATTTTTTAAGAATTTGTGGTATCATATTAAGCAAATAAGATCCAAATTCAGTTTTTATTGAGGCATAAAATCCATATTGACATTACGGAGTCATAGCAACAAGAATCGTCGAATTCGGACATCGTATGAGAGAGTTATGCCCATTTCCGTGTCGGAAACGATTTGTTATCGCCGTCAGCGGCCAGGGTAGCGCGGGCGCTATCCCTGGCACTGGGACTGCTGGAAGTACTGAAAAGGGCACCACAGGCAGCGCCCCACGCCACCTGTGGCGCCACAGACGTAAAACCCCCATAAAACGGGAGTTTTCAGCCATTTTTGACAAAACAAAGTTGGGGAGCTCGGTGGAGGCGATTTTTGGGCGATTGTTACGGGAAAGCATTGGGGTAAGTGTTACTTATCCTATATTGATTATATTTCATGATTCTATATTCATTTACATCATGAATCCGTGAATTTATGGAAGAAAAAGCAGATTTTTATAAAATCTTCCAAAAATGTAGAATAAAGATTTGAAGGTCAATCCGATGTCGGAATTTGATATTTTTTGTATGGTTGGACTCGTATCGGAACGGGTGTTCGGATTTTGTGAGTTTCGTCAGATTTCGAGATGTGGGTCCCACTATCGATTTTTCGAGCGGAGTTGGAAATTTTTGTAAATTGTTAAATTGTAAGCATTAGAGTAAATTGTGATTAATTTGCACGTTGTTTGAATAGATACGAGTCGTTTGGCTTGAATTGAGGAGATAGGAAGGCGTATGGAGGTTGATACGCGCGGAATGGAATTTCTCGAGTATTGTACAGCTTGCTCGGTATTGGATTTGGCTTGCTCGAGGTAAGTAACTCTTCTAATCTTGGAGCTGAGGGTATAAACCCTAAATTATACGTATTATGTGTTTGGTGTTGAGGTGGCGCACATTCTACATGATGGGCGTATGGGCGTGCACCGTGTGAACTGTGATTCTGTTATTCCCATGGTACTGTGTAGTTATCTGAACTTATCTGAAATCATGAAAATCTCTACGTACTAGAGCTATTGAGCTGGGAATCATGTTAAAATCATGTTGAGGCAATATGCCAGTATTATTGAAATCCACAGAGGTCATATTGTTGTTGAATTTGTTTAAATTAAAATTTTAACATTCAGTCATGTTCATACATTTCATATTATCTCTCAGTCTCTGTTGCTATTTATTGATTCATCATATCATAATTTTGTGCTGATTTTCATGACATTATGAGCCCGAGAAAATGGAGAGATTGATGACTGAGTGAGGCCGAGGGCCTGATTGTGAGGATAATTATGGGATCGGACTGCACACCGCAGTAGGCCATATTGGCTTTATATACTTTATTATTATGTGGATCGGGGTTGCCCGCCTGCAGCAGGCCATATAGGCTTTATTATAGCACGTGAGTTGTCCGTGCAGATTATAGCGCTTGGGCTGAAGGAGCCCCTCCGGAGTCTGTACATACCCCCAGTGAGTGCAGGTACCTACTGAGTGCGAGTGCCGAGTGCGAGTGCCGAGCGATTGGGAGGATTGAGTGACTGTGAGGACTGAGTGACTGTGAGGACTGAGTGACTGGGAGGACTGAGTGACTGGGAGGACTGAGTGAAATGATACTATGGGAGTATGCATATGGTTTATCACTGAGTTGCATCGCATTGACATGCACACTTGACATACAGGCATAGAGATGCATTTTTCTCATGCTGTACGGTATCACGTCATTCATGACTTCTCACACATATTGGCATATGGGCATATTGATGCATTTTCTACTAGCTATGTGGAAAGAAAATGAAACATCTTATTTATTGTCGAAAGGAATTTTGGAAACATTATTGTTTTCAAACTTACTCATATTTTTGGCAACTTCGGTAAAAGACTTGAGTTTTCACTGATACACTTGAAAAGCAGAGCTATTTTCAGAAATCATGATTAAGTTGAGCATGTTATTGTTGAATTATTACTTGTGCTGCTTTAGATTATATTGTTATGAAATGTTGTTAGCTATTGGTGTTGGACCCCAACATGTATTTCAGCTCGTCACTACTTTCAACCTAAGGTTAGGTTTGTTACTTATTGAGTACATGGTGTCGGTTGTACTCATACTACACTTCTGCACCTTGCGTGCAGATATTGGATATTGATGTTACTGTGTTCGTTGGGAGCTGGATCTGAAGATGTACCTGCGTTCCGGTTGAAGCTGCCTCTTGTTCATGGTAGACTTAGATTTATAATAATTTGTTCATGTATATTTCGAACAGATGATGTATTATTTTATACCAGCTTTGTAAACTCTATTCTTAGAAGCTCATGATTTGTACTACCAGTCCTTGGGGAATGTATAATATTTAGATATTTTCTTTTACTTAATTGTCTTGTTAAATTACATTGGAATTGGATAGTAGATAGTTGGCTTACCTAACGGGTTGGGTTAGGTGCCATTACGACTAGTTGGATTTTGGGTCGTGACAAGTTGGTATCAGAGCTCTAGGTTCATAGGTTCTACAAGTCATGAGCAAATGTCTAGTAGAGTCTTGCGTATCGGTATGATGACGTCCATACTTATCTTCAAGAGGCTACAAGGCATTTAGGATAATTTTTCATATTTCTTTCCTTATCGTGCGGAATTGATTCAGCTTGAAACATAACTTTTTGAATTCCTTCCACGCATTCGTGTGCGCATGTGAGCGCTTAATATTAGTTGTGCATCGCTGGCTTGTGATTTCATGAACGAGGTTCGAGATGTGTATTTTTTTTTTTTTGGCGATGGACCAGTCTAGAGGACTTGAGGCTAGGTTTAGACTGCAACTTAGGCTTGGTAGCTTTAGTTGTAACATGTACATTTGGACTCATATGTCTGGTAAGTCCCCTATGAGTGGAATCTGCGGCTCGATGAGCGGTGGAATGGCTTTGTGATGAGTATGATGTAACTGCGGGATGTGTTAAGATGATGTGAATGTGGCGAAAAGTGTTTCCTTGAAGTGTAAAGGAAGGCCATTGGGTGCTTAATTTTCGTTTTGATGTGACGTACAGTCTCGAGTGTGAATGTTTTGAAAGATCTTTCACGTTGTTAAATTTTGGGACAAATTAAATTCTCATGTCTGGTTAATGAGTTTGGACTTAGAAAGATTAAGTGATTCCATAGTAATTGTAATTGCGAAAGGGTATAACAAGATACCAGTTTGAGGCTAAGCATGTGGGTTATCTCCTGCGGAGTAATCTACGTTGGTGTGTTCCTTATAATGTTGTGTGGGGAGTTTCTTTTCTAACATAGGGGTATATGTGATGAGATTCGAGTTTGGATTGGTTACTTGACCGTCAAAAGGATGAAGGCGAGCTTAGCAGATGATTTAAGGTATTTTATAATTTGCGTTACCTAAGCTTGTGAAGAATTTTTGTTGAAATGACTGCAGTATTATGGTAGTAATAGAGTTTGGATATTGTGAATTATGGAATATTTTGTTCTAGGGCTTTGAGCCAAGTGGAGGAGCCTTCTATTGATGATTTGATTTCATGGTTATGTGTTGTACTGGTTTCGGTTGGAGGCATACATGTGAATCGGTTATGACTTGCAGAGATTGAGATCGAGGATGACCTGAGTAAAGAAATTCCTGGATACAGGTTACATTACACTTTATGAGTATATGAAAATCACGGAATGAGTTGAGTTGTTATTCGTGACGGATGTAGTGCGCACGCTGTATGAATTTGCTCGATTGCGTTAAGGCATGGTTACTTCTTTGGGGCGTTGTTGTGCTAATTGAGTGTAACGATCCGGCCGGTCGTTTCGAGAGTTATAGCCCCGTTTTCCCCATTTCTACTTCTTTTCGTTTTATTTAGCTATATTATATTATATCGGGTTAGTTGGTTCGGGTCCGGAAGGAACTCGGAGTGAAATGAGATACTTAGTCTCATAATTGAAAAATTAAGTTAGAAAAGTGGACCGGATATGGACCTATGTGTAAACGATCTCGGATTCAAATTCTGATAATTTCAATAGCTCCGTATGGTGATTTTGGGCTTAGGAGCGTGTCCGGAATATTATTTGGAGGTCCTTAGAGGAATTAGGCTTGAAATGCCGAAAGTTTAATTTTTGAGAAGTTTGACCGGGGAGTTGACTTTTTGATATCGGGGTCGAAATCCGATTCTGAAAATTGAAATACCTCTGTTATGTCATTTATGACTTGTGTGCAAAATTTGAGGTCAATCGGACGTGATTTGATAGGTTCCGGAGTCGTTTGTAGAAAATAAAAATTTCAAAGTTCATTATGCTTGAATTGGGGTGTAACTCATGGTTTTGGCGTTGTTTGAGGTGATTTGATGGTTCGGCTAAGTCCGTATGATATTTTAGGACTTGTTGGTATATTTGGTTGAGGTCCCGAGGGGCTCGGGAGAGTTTCGGATGGTTAACGGGCTGGATTTTGGACTTGGAACTCTGCTGGAATTTTTCTGATACACCATTTGGTTTCCTTCATCGCGTTCGCGAAGAGGAACTGAGAGATTGGAAATATTTGCTCTTCGCATTAGCAAAGAGAAGCACGCATTCGCGAAGGGTGGACTGGGTGTGCATCGCGAACGCGAGAGGTGTTACGCATTCGCGAAGAAGAGAGGAAGCAGCCGAAGACCCCAGGCAATTGGTCTATGCGTTCGCGTAGGGGGGTGTCGCGTTCGCGTAGTGAGGGGGAACGAAGCATCGCATTCGCGATAGGTTGAACGCGTTCGCGTAGAAGGCATTGAGGCAGAGGCATTTTGTGCTTCGCGAACGCGAGGATGATGTCGCGTTCGTGAAGGAGGAATTTGGACGGGAGTTATTTTATGCTTCGCGAACGCGAGGTACTGACCGCGTTCGCGAAGAAGAAAAGTTTGGGCAGTGAGTTTAAGTTCTAAAAATGGGACTTCGTCCCATTTTCAGTTTTTGACGATTTGGAGCTCGGATTTGAGGCGATTTTGGGTGATTTTCAGAGGAAACAATGGGGTAAGTGTTTTTAACTCAATATTGGTTAAATTACCCGAATCCATGATTATTTTTATCATTTAATTGGTGAATTGAGTTGGAAAAATTTAAAAACCCTCTTGGTTTAAATTGAAGATTTGAGAGTCGAGTTACGGTCGGATTTTGGTAAAATTGGTATGGTTAGACTCGTGGTTGAATGGGCTTCCGGATTTTGTAACTTTTGTCGAGTTCCGAGGCGTGGGCCCCACAGGCGATTTTTGAGCTAATTTTCGGATTTTTATGGAAAATCATTATTTTCATATGGAATTAATTCCAATAAATTTTATTGACTGAAACGTATTATTTATGACCAGATTCGAGGCGTTTGGAGACCAATTCACGAGGAAAGGACATTGTAGAATAAGAATTTCGCGGTTTGAGGTAAGTAACGATTGTAAATCTAGTATAAAACCCCGGATTTCATATCATTTTACTACTTTGAGGTGACGCACTTGCTAGGTGACGGGCGTGCACCATTGGGAATCGGTGACTTAGTCCGTCCCGTAGCAACTGTAAAGTTGCATATTTTGTTGAAACTATATGATACTCATATGTTTTAGAAAGAGTTTGTGTAAATTGGGGTGAATGCCATGTTTGGGCCTTGCACCAGTGATGTTTGGACTCTTATGGGCTGTTTCTTACCATCCTCTCATTGTTTTCGATTGAAAATCTATACTCAGTCATGTTTATACTTGTTTACCGCATAACTCAGTTTTATGACTCTATTTTGATGCATATAAATATTTTGGGCCGAATGCCCTGTTTTACTGAAATGCCCGAGTGGCTTGAGAGGTTTATGACTGAGTGAGGCCGAGGGCCTGATTTGTGAGGATGAGTGTGGATCAGGGATGCCCGCCTTCAGCATACTTTATTATTATAGCATATGAGTTGTCCGTGCAGATTATAGCACTTGGGCTGAAGGAGCCACTCCGGAGTCTGTACACACCCCCAGTGAGCGCAGGTACCTACTGAGTGCGAGTGCCGAGTGACTGTGAGGCATAAGTGATTGTGAGGTATGCCCGAGTGGCAAGAGTATTGTGAGGTATGCCCGAGTGGCACGAGTGACTGTGAGGTTTGCCTGAGGGGTTGTTTATGATTTCATCATTTTTGCTCACCTTTGCATTTTTCTCTGTTTGAAAACTGTTGAAAAATATCTTTAAATGATTTTTACTGGAATTGGGTTTAAACGAGATATTTTGATTCAAATCCTGATTTTAAAAGCATGTGGTATTTTATTGAGATTTCCTGATATGAACGTTATATGCTTTATTGATCGTCACTACTGCTCAGTCTTTATTTATTATTGTTACTTACTGAGTTGGCGTACTCACGTTACTCCTTGTACCTTGTGTGCAGATTCAGGTGTAGCTGGACACGGTAGCGGTTATTGATTGTTCTGGTTGCAAATTTTCTTGGAGATAGCAAGGTAGCTGTTTGGCGATCGCAGCCCCTGCTCGTCTCCCTCTTATCTTCCTCTAGTTGTATTTAGTTATGTTCTAAGCTGAGTTATCCTTGATATTGTTAGACAGTTTTTAGTAGATGCTCATGACTAGTGACACCCTGATGTTGGGCTTTTCTTTCTGCTCTTTTGTTTTCTTTGATTTGAACTCCTTAAATGAAGGTTTTTATGTTAAATAGTATTAAAATTATCTTTGAAATAAAAATATCGGTTTGTTTGGAAATGAGTCGGCTTGCCTAGTTCCACGATAGGCGCCATCACGACAGGGGTTAGTTTGGATTGTGACATTGAGCATAGGCAGTTCGGCCCGTTTGGGCGGTGAAATTGAGATTTGGGGAGAGTGGATGACTCTCGAGTAAGTTCTAATGGGTTCAAGATTTATATATGGAAATCGAGAATTTTTCCGGATTTGTGTATGGATAGAATCTGAGATTTACATTTAATGGTGCCGGACTTGTGGTAATTCTGTATGACTATGGATTCTACAGCTCAGCATGAGAAAGGTAAAAGAACAATTTTAAATTCACATAAGGTATTTTTAGAGTGGGTGTTTCGGTTGTGGTACTTATGGGGGTGCTTAAGAATAATATAGTAACTTATGAGACTTAGGGCGATGTGGTTTTATGTTAAGATATCTTGTAGTGAGCTTTGGGTAAGGATTGTGGAGTTCTGACAAGGAGAAGTGTCAACTTGAGGATAATTCAGAAGAAACTCGGAGAAAATATAACGACTGGTAGTAGGCTAAACCAGTATGGTAATGGTATGATCGACTCTTTGGTTACCTATGATGTGGTGGGGCTCTAAAAATGTTTTGGTGGCAATATTCTTGGGTTTGGTGACCTGCGTGGCTTGGTAGAGTTAGGGAGATTCAGCTCTAATGGCTTGGTTATGTGCAAATGGATTTCAAAGTGTTCTTGATAGTTTCTACCATGGTTTGAACCGGATATTTTTTTTTACCGGTGTGGGAAAATGTGTTGTGTATTGTGATTTCCTCCTGGAAGAAAGTAAGAGAAAGGTTTCTAACTAATCAGGTATGTAATTTGTTGGTGACTCAGAGTTCATAATGAGATTCTTGTGCTTGTCACATGATGGCATGATAGATGTGGTGTGTTGTGTGGGATTAAGATTTACATCTACAAGTTGGCAGTTCAGTCTTGAAGGGAAGGTCAAGAATTTTGGACAGCATGGTCAGTTTCAAATATTTAGGTGAATGTTATAACTGCTCGGTAATCCCTGAGAAGGGTGCGCATTTCAGAAGGCGCATAGTGTTTTGACTTACGGATGTTCATCGGTATTGCGGTACTCACCTGGTTGATAGACTGTTGATATTCTAGTTATTGCTATGTGGCACGGAAAATTTTTGGAAGAATTCCTTGTGGGATGATTGTGTATGAGAGATGTGTTAGTCATTCAAATGCTAGAGTTGGGATTAGTTATGATGATTCATGCGTCCTATGAATTTGGAGACTGGGAGTTCTCAGAAGCATATTGTTTCAAGGTGGTGACCTATTTGAAGTGAGTATTTTATTTAAATCCAGTGGAGGCACTAGTTGCGTTAATTATTTGGGACAGCTATGCGCTACGAGTGCATATATAAGTGAGGTTTGAGCCCATGTGCGAGAATCGGGGCAAGTATTCATACTCGGAAGGATGCTTAGGCTATGATATGCCTAGAGTTGACTGTTAAGCATAAAGTTATAACATTTCTCGTATTCTTACCTTTGTTGAGAACTATCTGGGCTACACTTGAGGTTACAAAGAGGCTAATTCCCTGAATAAACGGGGTAGTTACTATTTCTACGTTAAATTTCCAATTTGAAGTATGATAGCAGACTTTGCACGTGCTTACACTATGGCGTGTTATTTATACCAGTCCAGGAGCAAGAGAATCTTATTTCATTATCATATACAAGTGTACTTGGTTAATTGCTCTTGTATGATATGGTGGGACTGGAGGCATGTGACCATGCCAGGCGATTCATATTATTGGCACGTGAGTTGTCTGTGCCGTGTGTGGGAATTTTATTTCTTTGATAATTTATTGGATTTCATTGCTTTCCTTCCTCTACGATAAAAATTACATGAGCAACGTATTTGAGGAATTTTTTACACATGCCTACGGTTATCCTCTTCACGAAATTTGAGGAGTTGGTTGTAAATATTAGATTGTTGTGGTGCTAGCTGAACTTGCGAAACAGTTCTCTTCTTTGAGATATTTTCCATTTTTGGGTGCACAGATTGCACAGTTTTTGGCTTGAGATATATTGGTGTGGCGTGTATATGGAATAGTTGTATTTAATAATATAAGGTCATTGGACCTAGAATGGGTACTATCAGGTTTGATTACGGTATATTCGGGAGGATAATATTGAAAGTCGGCTTAGAAAGTGATTATGGTTCTGGTTGGGGCGAGAGAGCTCCATGAATAGTTGATCTGATAAGTGGTTATAAGATTCCACTTGTTTCTTTAATTATCAGCAGTGTACGAAGGTTTTGGGAACAAGGTTTTGTTTGATATGAGGTTTAATACTATTACCGGTTTGGTTTTAAGTACTTACTGTGGTCGGAAATGGTGTTGCGAGTATGCGAGTTGTGTAGTATGTTATGTGATTATATCTGGGGTATGGTTAAGGCCTAATACAACTTATTAAGACTCATACAATGTGTAGATGTGAGATTCGGGCCTTGAAAAGAATTTTTTTGGATGTTGGAAATTGGATTCCAAGGTTAATGGGCAAAGGCTAAATTAGTGATTTTCAATTATGTTGTGTTGTCAGGCCTATATGGAATAGGGTGGCGTGGGATCACCCCGGGTATGTGCGTGGTAAGATGAAATAGTGATTTGATGGCTTGGAAAATAACTCTTGGCACGTTCGAGAACGAACGTATGTTTAAGTGGGGGAGAATGTAACGACCCGACTTGTCGTTTTGAGTAATTACTCTCCTTTCTTCTATTTGAAGTCTTGAATAGGTTCATATAATGTATTATGACGTGTGTGAATCGTCGGTTTTGATTTTTAGGTATTTCGGGATTAGTTTGGAAGAATGAATTTCATGTTGGAAGCTTAAATAAAAAGGGTTCACTAGAGTTTGGCTTTTGTGCAAACAACTCCGGAATAGAGTTTTAATGGTTCCAATAGCTCCGTATGGTGATTTTGGACTTAGGAGAATGTCCGAAAAATTACTTGGAAGTCAGTAGTTAAATTAGGCTTGAAATAGATAAAATAAAAATTTAAGGTTGAAAGTTTGACCGGGAAGTTGACCTTTTGATATCAGGGTCGTAATCTGATTTTGGAAATTTGGAATATGTTTGTTACGTCATTTATGACTTGTGTGCAAAATTTGAGGTCAATCGGACTTAATTTGCTATATTTCGGCATCCAACCTAGAATGTTTCGACATCGATTTTTTAAGAATTTGTGGTATCACATTAAGAAAATAAGATCCAAATTCAGTTTTTATTGAGGCATAAAATCCGTATTGACATTACGGAGTCATAGCAACAAGAATCGTCGAATTCGGACATCGTATGAGAGAGTTATGCCCATTTCCGTGTCGGAAACGATTTGTTATCGCCGTCAGCGGTCAGGGTAGCGCGGGCACTATCCCTGGCGCTGGGACTGCTGGAAGTACTGAAAAGGGCACCACAGGCAGCGCCCCACGCCACCTGTGGTGCCACAGACGTAAAACCCCCATAAAACGGGAGTTTTCAGCCATTTTTGACAAAACAAAGTTGGGGAGCTCAGTGAAGGCGATTTTTGGGCGATTATTACGGAAAAATATTGGGGTAAGTGTTCCTTATCCTATATTGATTATATTTCATGATTCTATATTCATGTACATCATGAATCCGTGAATTTATGGAAGAAAAATTAAATTTTTATAAAATTTTTCAAAAATGTAAAATGAAGATTTGAAGGTCAATCCGATGTCGTAATTTGATAATTTTTATATGGTTGGACTCGTATCGGAACGAGTGTTCGGATTTTGTGAGTTTTGTCGGATTCTGAGACATGGGACCCACTATCGATTTTTCGAGCGGAGTTGGGAATTTTTGTAAATTGTTAAATTGTAAGCATTACAGTAAATTGTAATTAATTTGTACGTTGTTTGAATAGATACAAGTCGTTTGGCTTGAATTGAGTAGATAGGAAGGTGTATGGAGGTTGATACGTGCGGAATGGAATTTCCGAAGTATTGTACAGCTTGCTCGGTATTGGATTTGGCTTGCTCGAGGTAAGTAACTCTTCTAATCATGGAGCTGAGGGTATAAACCCTGAATTATACGTATTATGTGTTTGGTGTTAAGGTGGCGCACATGCTAGGTGACAGGCGTGTGGGCGTGCACCGTGTGAACTGTGATTCCATTATTCCTGTGGAACTCTGTAGTTACTTGAACTTATCTGAAATCATGAAAATCTCTATGTACTAGAGCTATTGAACTGAGAATCATGTTAAAATCATATTGAGGCTATATGCCAGTATTATTGAGACCCACAGAGGTCATATTGTAGTTGAATTTGTTTAAATTGAAATTTTAACATTCAGTCATGTTCATTCATTTCATATCATCTCTCAGTCTCTGTTGCTATTTATTGATTCATTATTTCATCATTTTGGGCTGATTTTCATGACATTGTGAGCCCGAGAGACTGGAGAGATTGATGACTGGGTGAGGCCGAGGGAATGATTGTGAGAATAATTATGGGATCGGGATGCATGCCGCAGCAGGCCATATTGGCTTTATATACTTTATTATTATGTGGATCACGGTTGCCCGCCTGCAGCAGGCCTTATAGGCTTTATTATAGCACGTGAGTTGTCCGTGCAGCACGTGAGTTATCCGTACAAATTATAGCGCTTGGGATGAAGGAGCCCCTACGGAGTCTGTACACACCCCCAGAGAGCGCAGGTACCTACTAAGTATGAGTGTCGAGTGCCGAGCGATTGGGAGGATTGAGAGACTGTGAGGACTGAGTGACTGTTAGGACTGAGTGACTGGGAGGATTGAGTGAAATGATACTCTGAGAGTATGCATATGGTTTAACACTGAGTTGCATCGCATTGACATGCACACTTGAATACATACATAGAGATGCATTTTCTTCTCACAGATATTGGCATATGGGCATATTGATGCATTTTTCACTGGCTATGTGGAAAGAAAATGAAACATTTTATTTATTGTTGAAAGGAATTTTGGAAACATTACTGTTTTAAAGCTTACTCATATTTTTGGCAACTTCGGTAAAAGACTTCAGTTTTCACTTATATACTTGAAAAACAGAGCTATTTTCAGAAATCATGATTAAGTTGAGCATGTTATTGTTGAATTATTACTTGTGCTGCTTTAAATTATATTGTTATGAAATATTGTTGGCTATTGGTGTTGGACCCCGACTTGTGTTCCAGCTCGTCACTACTTTCAACCTAAGGTTAGGTTTGTTACTTATTGAGTACATGGGGTCGGTTGTACTCATACTACACTTCTGCACCTTGCGTGCAGATATTGGATGTTGATGTTGCTGTGTTCGTTGGGAGTTGGATCTAAAGATGTACCTGCGTTCCGGTTGTAGCTGCCTCTTGTTCATGATAGCCTTAGATTTATAACAATATGTTCATGTACCTTTCGAACAGATGATGTATTATTTCATACCATCTTTGTAAACTCTATTTTTAGAAGCCCATGATTTGTACTACCAGTCCTTGGGGAATGTATAATATTTAGATATTTTCTTTTACTTAATTGTCTTGTTAAATTACATTGGAATTGGATAGTGGATAGTTGGTTTACCTAACGGGTTGGGTTAGGTGTCATCACGACTAGTTGGATTTTGGGTCGTGACAGTTTTAGAAACATGTGCTGAGTCATTTAAATTACTACCAGATGTTGAAGTAGTACATCTTTTTCTATTTTCCCGATTACCCTGATTAGCAACCTTATTACAAACTCTTTTTGCAGCATTAACCATATTGTAAAAATTTAACTACTAGCAAAAATTAAATATGTAAATAAAATAGTAAATAAGAAAAAGAGTTGGAAGGAGTGCACCGAATTCGGTAGTAAATTGAACACTTGATAATTTCGCAACTCCAATGTTGCCACAAAGAAACGTCAATTGTTCAAAGTTTGAAGTTCAATTGTTCAAACTTCAAATAATAAATAATACGATAAATTAATTTCCAAAAAAAATAAGAGCCAAATAGTTGATTGCACTTTAGGTGAAGAATGAGAGAATGATAATTGAGAATATGAGTTTGAGAAATGAGAGATGAGTGAAGAAATGAAGAAATGAAGAAGAGGGGGTGTATTTATAGTTTTTCAAAGGGCTAAATTAGTAATTACTAAAAGAGTTATTTTTAAAAAAATATTGCCCAAACAAGGGCTATTTTTGCAATCAACCCGTTGGGCAACGACCAAATTGAAGCTGACCGTTGCCAACGGTCACATCACTTAAAAAGATAATTCAGATTTATAGCCGTTGAACCGGCTCGGGTCGGGCCGGTTAACCGATTCAATAGTAATTTTTATTGACCGAGTTTGACCGGTCCGGTTAACCGGAATTTTTTTTAAACAGACCAACCCCCCTAACCCAGCCCACCCAGCCCCTTAACTACCAGTCATGACCGGTTCGGGTTACAATCGATCTGGGCCGGTCAGGAAACGGCTCAACCCGGCCCGTTAAACAAGTATAATATGTACTATCTCAATGACTTAGCTTACTGAGAAAGTTAGGATGGGAAAGGTACAGTGAGTCAGTAACCGGAAAAGGAGAAGACGGAACAAGTAAACTCAAACTATAGGATATGTTCTTGAATTTTGCCGTACTAGAGGTTCAAAAGTCAGGAATCATTCCTGAATTTTATACTAGTAAAGGTTCAAAATTGTTGAGGTACAATATGAATTCAAAAATCAGGAATTGTTCATGAATTTTGCACTAATAAAATGTCAAAAATAAAAAATTATTCCTGAATTTTGCATTATTAAAGGTTCAAAACTGAGGAATTATTTATGGGTCTAAAAATTCAACAAATTATTGAATCCAATATAGTTTACTGGATTTTTACTTGTCAAAGCTTTAAACTCTGTATAGATTGGTGGAGTTGTATTCTGTATTTTAGTTGGGGGCAAAAACGTCAATTTAGTTGAACTAATGGCTACTTTACTAATGCATTTGAAAAAACAAGGTGGCTAAACTCTAGTAACCGGCCCAAAAAGTAACTAACCCAGCTAACTTTTACATAAATTCTAATTTGAGAAAATGGCATGGTATGACAACACATAAAGATAATTGACAATATTTTAGCCTTATATTAGGTTTAGAAAAGGTAACCCCAAAAAACTGACATTATATAGCCAAATCCTAAATAACCCTAATTTCTTATTTATTATCTCTCCGTGTATTTTTTTCTTCTCTCTCCCCGTATTTCTTCTCCAATATTATTCTTCAATCTTTTCTTTTTTTCTTCTTCTTCTTCAATCTAGCAATTTTCTTCTTCAATCTGGATTTGGAAGGGCATTTGTTCTTTGATAATGTTTGGGAAGTTGTAATGGTTGAATATATTTTCTATGAAGTTTAGATCTTCTCATCACGACGTCAATTCTATAAAAAGATTTATTTTTTATCTAGTTTTCTTCTTGTCTTCATCCGATTGTTGCTTTGTTTGATTTGATTTGTATCTCTTTGGCAGACTCCAATTTTCTTCTTCTTCTTCTTAAAAAGAAAATATATGTGTTTGAGGTGGTGTATATCTATGTATATAATTATGTGTACCCTTGTGTATATCATGTTGCATATCATGATATACATTGTTAGATAAGGCCAAAAAAAAGGTTAAATCGGAATCAAATCGCCCTAACTAATTTTAAGAGAGTGAAAATAATTTTTTGATATAACAGATTTAGAGAAAGTTTTAAAATATAAAAATAATAAATATAATTATAGGAGTAAATAAAATTTAGATATACAAGATATAAAAAAGAAAGAAAATAAATTTTTGATATACATTCGGTGTGTTATATACCGCGATATACAAATAATATAATTATTTTTATTGTGATATACATCGATAAAAAGGTAACAATAAATGTTAAATAACTATATATATATGATTTCATATTTTAGATATACAAAAAATAAAAATAAAATTTTAATATACATATTGAGATGCACAAGGAAGAAAAAGTTGTGATGTACACATTATTGTTGTGATATATATTTATTGGCTATTTGATGCCAATATCTATAACTATGACTATTCTCTGCTAATTATGTGGGTACGTTGTCACACCATGCCAAAATACCATCTATTTTTTAGATAAATTCGTGTACTAAAAGCAGACAACTCTCTTATGGGCTGCGCCAATTTCAATTTCTGAGAGTGTGCACCTCTCTTATGGGCTGCGCCATTTTCAATTACTAAAAACGTTGTAAAAATTGCATGGGGTGCCCTATTTGGTCGCCCCTTTTTAACTTGCACCCATTTTATTTTTTCGTTTGCATCCGTACCAGTTTTTTTGTTAAAAGCATTTTAAAAAGACGATTTTGCCCTTCTTTAATAAAAGACTATTGATAAAACTATAGACTGCATGACAAAACTTCAGCATGTTTTGGTATGAAATTTTAGCAAATGAACTAAATAACTTCAGCATGCATTAGCAAAAATACATTAAAATATTATATGCTACAAGACAAAAACTTAAGCATGTTTAGTCTGAAATTTTAGCAAATGAACTAAAAATCTTCAGCTTGTTTAGATTGAAGTTTCGGATAAAATTCATGACAAAACTGTAGACTGCAGGACAAAACTTCAGCATGTTTTGGTATGAAGTTTTAGCAAATGAACTAAATAACTTCAGCATGCATTAGCAAAACCTCATTAGAAAATTACATACTGCAAGACAAAAACTTAAGCATGTTTAGTCTGAAGTTTTAGCAAATGAACTAAAAAACTTCAGCTTGTTTAGACTGAAGTTTCGGATAAAACTCATGAGAAAACTGTAGACTGCAGGACAAAACTTCAATATATTTTGATATGAAGTTTTAGCAAATGAACTAAATAATTTCAGTATGCATTAGCTAAAACTCATTAGAAAATTATATACTGCAGGACAAAAACTTAAGTATGTTTAGTCTGATGTTTTAGCAAATGAACTAAAAATCTTCAGCATGTTTAGATTAAAGTTTCGGATATAACTCATGATAAAACTGTAGACTGCAGGATAAATAACTTCAGCATGTATTAGTATTAGGGGTGGGCATAAAATCCGAAAAATTGAATTCCAAACCGGACCGAATTAATTCGATATTTCGGTTTCGGTTTTTTTGGTATTTCGGTATAATTCGGTATTAAATTTTCGGTATTTTGGTATAACGGTACGGTCCTCGGTATTAAGATTTTGATATTTCGGTATACCGAAATACCGAATTTATAAAGTATTCCATGTGCTTCCTAATTCCTAATTCCTTGTCCTACACTGCCCTAGCCCAACCCAAAATTTTAAGTTTATTTCTAGTCCAACAACTCAAGACTAAGCCCAGTCCATTACTCTCTTAGTCTTTTTCCCTTATTTCTAAGGATTGGAATTAGAATTAGGTTTCTCAATAAGTGAAGAACAGATCGGCTATGAGCTTGTGGCTGCGAGTGTTGCGACTGCGATAGAGACGGTGTCACAGCGACTTAACGACCTCGGCGCCGATGACTCTCAAGTGTGACTGCTTGTTTCCTCATTTTTAACCTTCAATCTTCAACTCTTCAACAGGTTCACAACTTCTTCATTTTTCATTATTCAATCTTCATTAAGTTAGTACGTTGAACAATTGACTCAAAGATAATATAGTAAGTACAGAAGTAACATTATGGTGTCTAGTTTATAGTTAAGTCGTAGAGACATATGGGTAGTTGGACGCCATTTACAAAATACATTTTACCACTTGGCCTGGGCGAAATTAAGAGGGAAAGAACTAACTTATTTGCTATCTGCAACTTGTTATTCAGCTTTTCAGTAGTTTGGGTGTACACAAACAGATTTAAGGGACTATTTTATCGTAGCTATTGTAGTTTTCACTGGGTCTATTTTCCTTAGGCATTGTGATACTAAACTCAGTTATTTATTTACACTTATCTATTTGTATGACATATGTATTTGGTCGAATTATCTTTAGATATGGAAGATAATGGAAGTACTACTACCATTGTTTGATCACTTTGGCGTATAGTTGCAGTGGTGAGTTTAATATTCTATTTGTTTGGTGATATACTTTTATAGTTTTTTTCTTTTATCATCAAAAAATAATATTCTAACTTATGATTTTATCTTCTTTTTTTAGGTTCAAGTTCAATAATGCCCCGTGCTCCTAAAGTTGATTCGAGAGTCGAGACTATTTATGTTATTTTGATTTTTGAGAATTTGTTAAACTTATTTAAGCTTAATGTGTTAGACACTTAGATTTATGTTATGGGCCAGTGTTCTTATCATTTTATGTTGATGTTGATGTTGTTGCTGCACTGCTTATTAGTTAAACTTACAACTTTATGTTTGGCAGAATGGCAGTAACCAGTAGGTTTGCAAACTTTGCATAATGTTATTGCTACTGTGAGCGTGACACTTTAGTTGTTATTACTTATTGGTGTAAACTTGAATTCTCTCTATTTTTGTTACATTGTGTTTAATGCTGCTGCTACTCGTTAGTAATTTTTGCATGATGCATCTATGTTTTTGTTGCATCTGTGTAAAGTATAAATTTAAAATAAAAATTTTGCTGCTGGTTGAGCTGCTGCTCAGAGCTCAGTATGATTTTGCAGTCCATATTTGGTTTTAATGGTGCTGACTGATGATGCCTATGGATTTGATTCATTTAGGAAAGATTTTCCTTTTAGTCAGAATCTTTTGTTTCATATTAGTATTAAATTTAGTCATTATCATTTTAATTTTCAAAGAAAAGATATTACTTATTAGTGGTGCTGAATGTTGATGCCTCTGGATTCTATTTCCTTTCAATAAGAAATGAAAGGAAAGATTTTCCTTAATTAGGAATGCACTGAAATTTTATTTCTGCTTGCTAACGCTCTTAGCACTTAGCAGTACGTGACACATGAATATGTATCAAACCAAAACCGTATCGAAACCGTACCGAACCAAAATAAGAAATACCGAACCATACCGAATTAATTTGGTACGGTATTTGGTATACACAATTGATAAACCGAATACCGAAATACCGAACTGAAATTCCTAATACCGAACCGAAATACCGAATGCCCACCCCTAATTAGCATGAACTTTTAGCTTCAATGTGAAACAATTTCATGCTATATTAGCATGAAGTTTTAGTTTCAACGTGAAACAACTCCATGCTATATTAGCATGAAGTTTTAGCTTCAGCGTGAAACAACTTCATGCTACATTAGCATGAAGTTTTAGCTTGTATTTGATTAAAACTTCAGACTTCAACGTGAAAATAACTTTTTTCTATATCCTTCACGCATTAAATTTAAAGTTTTGAAAAGTTTTTGAACATCTATAAGTGAAAACTTCATGCTATATCCGTCAAATAACTTCATGCAAGTGTGATTCTGAAGATGAATCTGGTTCAAGTTTCTGATTTTTTGATAAAGCTGTTGAGAGGAGAGGATGAGATTTTTTTTTCACGAATGATGTTGCAGAGTACGCGATTAATGCGTGATGCAGGTTTTATATTTTTTATCAAGGGTATAATTGTCATATTATTACGGATTTTTTGTCAGCCGGCTACCAAATCAATAACTTTTAAAAATATGATACAAGTTAAAAGGTGGCACAAATATAGGGTACAGCCACAAATCCCCAAAATCGTAAGCTTTCTTATGGGTTGATCCAATTTCAATTCCTTATGATCCTATTATAAGTCGTTATTTGACACGGCATGACTTTATAATAATATGACATGAATATGATGCATTTGGAAGAATTCATCGTTGTCAAACAAATGCAAAGTGAAATTTTATTATGGCAAAAGACTGTACATTTTTTTATGAGATAAATTATATTGAACTCTAATTATCAAAAATGATAAGACATCTAATTTGGATGGAAGGAAATTAAAAAATAAGGTTTGAATCAAATATGTCAAGAGGAGCCGGTATTCACATTGCACAGTAGAGTTTTATGTACTAAGATTGGATTATCAGTTAGATGCAAATATAGTACTCAATTTGAAATGTTAAGATTGTATTTTGTATGGTTTGGAGTTTTAATCGACAACGCTAGTACTTAGACCTTACAAATACTTGAAACTTTCTTGATAATATGTGCAAATTGGTAAAAAAGTTTTTAATGGGTTAACTAGGTTCATATATAAGCGATTAATAGGAATAAATATCGTTAATTTAATTTGTAAAATACTTCTAGAAGTATGCGCATTTCTTGCTTTCTTTCCCAACAGTTAATAGGAGATCACTAGGGAATGTATGTTCAGCTAGCTAGGCTGTTCAAACTTGTAAGTTGTAACACTATAATTCATGTGATCTCTTAATCATATGATATTCCTTTTGAAGTTGTAGACTACTCTTTTATCCTTTACTATTGAGTTTAATCTAGGACATGAAATCTGTAGGCTGGTCAAAACTCAAAGGATGGGTTGCTTGCTCTAATATTTGTGTGGAGAGAGACCATTATACCGTCGAAGGTTGTGGTAACTAGTAATATGGATAGGATTCATTCTTTCTTAATTAGAGGTTTCGTATTCGAGCATTGAGGTGGACAAAATATTGATAGGGAATATATTTTCCTTTAATGAGCATTACGTGACGTAGCTACCGATAAGTCAGAGCCCCAATGTAGGGACCAATACCAGTAGGAAACAACAAAAAGAGAGAAACCATTGCAGATGATGCTAAGATGTTACACTACACATTATGTTAAGTCTTCCTTATGTTAAACTTTTAGGTGAAAGGTGCCAAAGATCTTGTAACAAGCATTAGAAATACATAAGTAAGTACATAAACAAGTGCAATTAGGTATCACTAGAAGCAACCGTCTAAATTGTAGAATGACATCGTTGAAATTTTCTTCCCGAAAGCTTATGCATTGTATACGGGTAAAATCGAGCTTATGGTATATTTTAACCTCCGACAAGATAAGCCAGGCTCGAGATATGGCAATAAAGGACCGAAACCGAGCCTAAGTCCCACTGGGTTGGAACCCGGGGGCATGATGCCTGCCTTCGAGGATATCGAAGACGCAATCCCGGAATCGATCCTAGCCTCGAACGACTTCGAAGAATATTGTCAGACGATCCAGCATAGCCACCAGAAGGCCAAAATATTCGTGACCGGCTGAATGTTACGGCGGAAATCTCGGCACGTATCGATAAGGAACCGACAATCAGCAAATCAGAAGATGTTTTACCTTTTATAGAGTTGTACCTAAAATAGGACTCCCCTACTATATAAAGGGGGTCTAACAGTTCATTTGAGACCACATTGTAACACGCATTCCAAGAAAATATATCATTATTTTTTCTGTTATTAGCTCTTGTGCTTCCGTTCGTCAGTGCTTGTTGTTACTAGCCCGGATCGAGGGAAAATATTTCATTAAGGCTTAAATCATCTTCCTCGTGTAGTTTGAGCTTGCTTCATCCTTGTTTAATTTAATTTGTCTTTATTTACTGCTTTGTGTCAAATAAATCCGCGTATCCTTAAAACCACTTACAAATTTAATTGTCATCCGATTTTGAGGGTAAACAGTTTGGCGCCTACCATGGGGCTAAGGATAATAACGGCAATTTGATACAAATTCTTGTAACACACCCTATTTTACGCTTGTTCTTTGAAGTGTCTTTGATTCCAGGTTAAAATCAAAATGTCAAACCCACAGTCTGCCCCTCTAAATACAGATACGGAGTCTAGCCACCATGGAGAAAACAACAATGCTGCACCGATAACGAGGTGCCCCCGGTCGATCTCGGCGGAGTCCCAGTGGAGGATCCCATCGACGCCAGTTCGCATGTGGCCATCAACAAAAATTTTCCTACCGATCCCTAGAATAGCGTACGCAGGGAAGTCCGATCAATTACCCAGAATACGCACAATGGTGAAAATGATAGGATCAACTTGAGAGTGATCTTTGGAATATTACAGGCTCAACAGGCGGCAATAGCCCAATTGCAAAACCAAAGCCGAGCGCCGAGCAGATTTGAGCCTGAGCCGTCCCGGGAAGTCATCCGCAGAAATGAACCGATCACGGAGTGACCGAATGAAAATGAATCGGGAACGAACCCCAAGATCATAAAAATGCTCGAGGAATTGACAAAGTGGATAGAATCAGGGGAGAAGAAAATCGAAGCCATTGACAAAAAGGTGAAAACCTACAATTCCAGGGTCGACCAAATCCCAGGAGTGGCTCCGATATTGAAGGTCCTAGATTCCAAGAAGTTTGTTCAAAAATCTTTTCCTCCGAGCGCAGCACCGAAGCCGATCCTGAAAAAATTTTGCATGCCCGAAATTCCTAAGTATAACTGAACGACTGACCCAAATGAGCATGTGACCTCCTATACATGCGCCATCAAAAGGAACGACTTGGAAGATGATGAGATTGAATCCATCGTGCTGAAAAAGTTTGGGAAAACTCTATCCAAGGGAGCTATAATATGGTATCACAACCTACCTCCTAATTCTATAGACTCGTTTGCTATGCTTGCAGTTTCATTCATAAAAGCACACGCTAGGGCTATCAAAGGTCGAGACCAGGAAGTCAAACCTTTTCAAAGTGAAGCAGAGGGATAACGATAACCTCAGGGAATTCGTGTCCCGATTTCAAATGGAACGGATGGACTTGCCTCCGATCGCGGATGATTGGGTCGTCCAAGCCTTCACCTAAGGACTCAATGCTCGAAGCTCGTTGGCTACACAGCAGTTGAAGCAAAATCTAGTGGAGTATCTGGCTGTCACCTGGGCCGACGTGCATAATCGGTATCAATCAAAAATCAGGGTTGAAGACGATCAACTCGGGGCCCTTTCCGGGTCCGTTTATCCCGTCAGATTAGTTGACAGAGTCAGGAGAGACATTGATCGTGAGCTAAGATTGAACAGGGATCGGTATCAGCCATCCAATGGAGACCGAAGAGGTGGTAGATCTAGGCGAAACCCCGTGAAAAGTGAAAGAAGAAGCGACCTAGGTCAAAATAACCGGGGACTCATTAGCAAAAATAGTTTTGACAGGCCCATCGGGCCGAAAGAAGCACCAAGACTATCGGAGTACAACTTAACATCGATGATGCCGCCATCGTATCCGTCATTAGATGTATCAAAGACACCAAATGGCCTCGAACTTTATAATCCGATCCAGCCCAAAGGGATCCTAATCTCATGTGCAAATATCATGGCACTCACGATTACATGACAGAAAATTGCCGAAAATTGAGAGAGAAAGTAGCCCGGCTATTCAATAACGGGCATCTCCAAGAGTTCCTAAGCGACCGAGCCAAGAACCACTTTAGGAACAGAGATTCTGGTAAACAGACCGAACATGAGGAACCTCAGCACGTCATCAACATGATCATCGGTGGGGTCGATGTTCCCAGGAGCCGATGCTGAAGCGCACTAAAGTATCCATCATTAGGGAAAAAAGAACTCAGGATTACGTATCGGAGGGAACCTTGTCCTTCAACGACGAAGACACTGAGGGGATCGTGCAGCCCCATAATGATGCACTAGTAATATTAGTACTTATAAATAAATCTCGAGTTAAACATGTGTTAATTAATCCAGGTAGCTCGGCCAACATCATCAGAACGAGGGTCGTGGAACAGCTCGGCCTACAAGATTAGATCGTGCTCGCGGTTCGAGTCCAAAACGGGTTCAACATAGCATGTGAGACCACTAAAGGGATATAACATTACCAGTAAACACCGCCGGGACCATTCAGGATACAAAGTTATATGTGATCGAAGGGGACATGAGGTACAATGCTTTATTCGGCAGAGCATAACTTCATAATATGAGGGCGGTACTCTCGACTCTGCATCAGGTGTTGAAGTTCCCTACATTGGGAGGAATAAAAACAATTTACGGAGAACAACCGGCCGCAAAAGAGATGTTTGCGGTCGACGAAGTGGTCCTGATATCCATACTTTCGACACCAAAAGAGTTGGGTCTGGTCACCAAGGGAGAAACCAAATAGCAATTACTGATACCGACTCCGTCCCAACTGGAGAAGGAGGAGATGGATAAGGACGATGACTACGGGGTTCCCAGGTCTTCATGGCTCCCGATGATTCCGACGCTACCAAATCGAAGGTCGAGGAACTGGAGCAAGTCGTATTGATCGAACACTTACCCGATCAAAAGGTATACCTGGGTACGGGGTTAAATCCCGAGCTCAGGAAAAAACTCATTTGATTTCTTATAACTAACGAAGACTCTTTCGCTTGGTCCCACCTTGATATGATAGGGATCCTGCCGGAATTAACCACTCACAAGCTAAGCTTGAACCCGAAATTTCACCCGGTCAAGCAGAAGAGGAGACCCCAGTCCGAGGTCAAACATGATTTCATCAAGGATGAGGTATCTAAACTGCTTAAAATAGGATCCATTCGGGAGATAAAATACCCGGACTGGCTAGCAAACGTAGTAGTAGTCCCCAAAAAGAGGAACAAATTAAGAATGTTTGTGGATTACAAAGACCTGAATAAAGCGTGTCCCAAGGACTTTTTCCCTTTGCCTAACATCGATCGTATGATCGATACGACCGTCGGCCACGAGATCCTCAGTTTTTTCGACGCCTATTCCGGGTACAATCAGATTCGGATAGACCCGGGTGATCAGGAAAAAACTTCCTTCATCACCAAGTATGGCACCTACTACTATAGTGTGATGCCGTTCAGACTAAAAAATGCCGGCGCCAACGGGGTCTCACTGTTGAAAAAGAAGAATGACTTCTCGTGGACCCTGGAGTGCCAACGGGCCTTGGAGGAGCTCAAGAGATATCTATCGAGCCCACCGCTGCTCCACACATCGAAGACAGACGAGCAGCTATACCTGTACTTGGCAGTATATGAGATAGCAGTAAGTGGAGTCCTAGTCTGGGAAGAGAAAAGTACGTAATTTCCCATTTACTATGTTAGCAGAACTTTAGGCGAGGCCAAAACTAGATATCATTTCCTAGAGAAATTGGCGCTCGCTTTGCTAAGCGCCTCTAGGAAGCTGAAACTGTATTTTCAATGTCATCCCATATGTGTTGTGACTACTTGCCCATTGAGGAATGTAATGCATAAACCCGAGCTATCAGGACGGTTGGCCAAATGGGCCGTGGAGATCAGCGGGTACCATATTGAATATCGACCTCGGACCGCCATTAAATCTCAAATTTTTGCAGACTTTGTGGCCGACTTTACACCGGCTCTAATTCTCGAGGTCGAAAGAGAGTTATTGTTGAACTCGCGGACTTCTTCGTGGATCTAGACCCTCCTTACGGACGGCGCCTCGAATGCAAAAGGGTCCGGACTTGGCATCGAATTGAAGCCACCAATAGGCAATGTAGTTAGACAATCAATTAGGACTGTAAAATTGATTAACAACGAAGCCGAATATGAGGCCATGATTGCAGGTCTCGAACTAGCCAAAAGCTTGGGGGTGGAGGTGATCAAAGCTAAGTGTGATTCCCTTCTTGTGGTGAACCAAGTTAATGGGACGTTCAAGGTCAGAGAGGAACGAATGTAAAGGTACCTGGATAAGTTGCAGGTAACATTACATCGATTCAAGGAGTGGACTCTGCAACACGTACTTCAGGATCAAAACAGTGAGGCCGATGCCCTTGTGAACTTGGTATCGTCGGTCGAGGACGATGAGTTCGACTCGGGGGCAGTCGTATAACTCATGAGATCGGTAGTGGAAGAAGGTCACGTCGAGATAAACTCAACGAGCCTAACTTGGGACTAGAGAAACAAATATATAGAGTATCTAAAGACCGGAAAACTGCCCTCAGATCTAAAAGAATCAAGGGCCCTGCGTACGAAGGCAGCCCAGTTTAGCTTGTTCGGAGACAGAACCCTGTTCAGAAGAACATTCGATGGCCCACTCGTGATATGTTTAGGAACGGGAGATACCGAGTATGTTCCGAGGGAAATTCACGAAGGTACTTGTGGAAATCATTCAGGCACCGAATCATTGGTTCGAAAAATACTCAGAGCCGGCTACTACTGGATCGACATAGAAAAGGACGTGAAGGGGTTCGTACAAAAATGTGATGAATGTCAAAGGCATGCTCCGATGATTCATCAACCTGGGGAGCTGTTACATTCGGTCTTGTCATCCTAATCGTTCATGAAATGGGGGATGAATGTCGTTGGTCTCCTTTCATGGGCACCCAGTAAGGCTCAATTTATATTGTTTATTACTGACTATTATTCTAAGTGGGTGGAAGACCAAGCATATGAGAAGGCCAGGGAGAAGGAAGTCATCGATTTCATTTGAGACCACATCATATGCCGGTTAGGGATGCCGACCAATATCATGTGCGACAATGGGAAATAGTTTGTCGGCAGCAAAATAAGCAAGTTTCTCGAGGATCATAAGATCAAAAGGATCCTATCAACACCCTACCACCCAAGCGGGAACAGACAAGTAGAGTCCACTAACAAAACCATACTCCAAAACCTCAAAAAGAGGTTGACCGACGCCAAGGGAAAATAGAAACAAATCTTGCCCGAAGTCCTGTGGGCATACCGTACGACCTCAAAGTCCAGTACCGGGGCCACCCCGTTCTCGCTGGTTTACGACACCGAAGCTCTAATACCGGTCGAAGTCGGAGAATTGAGCCTCAGGTTCTGATATACAACCAAAGAATCAAACAATGAAGCCCTGTTCAAAAAGCTACCCTCGACAACATTATCATCTAAAAAGTTCTATGTATTTTGGGGAAAGCTTTCGGTCATACCGAGGCCCCACGAATCGTAAACAAAATAATATCGAAAGAAAGGCCTCTTCGAACCTCCAAACAAGACCTAATTATTACATGCTAAGGCATTTCGATATCTTTGCAGTCATAAAGAACAAAGCAAAAAGAAACGAGCTTAAAAACTATCGAAGGGAAAAAAGAGCCTATATATATATATATATATATATATATATATATATATATATATATATATATATATATATATATATATATATATATATATATATGAAAAGATCTTTACAAAGGCCAAACAGCCTTGACAAAAAAGGTACAAAAGTGCAAAATACAAAAACAAAGAAAAATATACAAAGTACTTAAACGGCTTCGTCTCCACCGGAGCCCACCTCGTCACCGGGACCATCGGAGTCTCATCCGTCCTCGAATCTGCCCGATCCATCGGAGTCTTCTTCATCCTCGGGGTACGAAACTTCTTGGCCTCGGCCTCGAACCCCTTAGCGGTCGCGATCTCGGCTGACACATCAAAACCCCGAGCATGAACCTCCTTGAGGGCCTTCCTTCGAGACTGCCACTTTGTGTATTCGACCATGTCCCTTAAGCGGTCGTGGTCTACCTCAACGTAGGCCTTATACTGGGCCACCATCTCATCGGCATCAACTTTGGTCACTTCAACCACCGACTTGGCCGCTTTGAGCTCCTTACAAGGGTTTATCGATCAGAGACGACCGAGATTAGTTGAGACTAGAGCTTCTTAATTTTTGGGCATGTACCTCGGCCTTTTCCTTTGTTGCCCGAAGCTGGACCTCTGTCGAGGTCAACTGCATCCGGGCAGTCTCCTTTTCCGAGGCCAGGCGGTCTATCCTGCCTCTCCATTCTTCGGCCTTGACCTTGACTGCATCCATCTCGGCTCGGAGTTGGTCGGTCCGATCGATCTTCTGTTGGACCTGCGGGTTCTGACCATTAGTCAGTGTGTCTAGCTCATCTTCACTAACTTCAAATATTTTTACCTGTTCGACCAGGTCAGAGTGTTCCTTCCGAACCACCTCCAACTCAGCTTGAAGGCTCTTAGCCTCTCCTTCACATTGCTTGCTGGGGAGTTTGTAGGTATCTCTCTTCTAAGTGAGCCCTCAGACTTTGGCTTCAAGCTGGTTTAGCTCATCCTGATACCGAAGGAAAGTTTCATGGTGAAGCACCGAGACCTACAAATACAAAGAAAAATGTTAGGATTATCTATGGATTAGTCTGAGAATAAAAGGATAAATTAAAGTCATCGAGAGATATCTAAAGTTACCTAGTTCAACGAATGTTGTGCTTCTTTGAACAGGCAGGGCACGTCTACCTCGTTCATCTTGGCTTGGTCTTCCTCGGTCACCATGCACTGAAGGTACTGGCCACCCCTACGGGGGCGGAGAGGACCCGGGCATCCTCCGGAACAGAGATGATGATGGATCGCTTCCGGTCAGGATCTTCACTTGGAGTTGGGAACTGGTTGATCAGTTTCGAGCTCGAGGAAGACCCACTTTCTCTCGAAGATGGACTCTTTTTCGGTGCCTCTAAGTCACCCAATCCGGTGACGTCCTCCGTGGCATTGGAATCCACGCCATCAAAGAAGCCACGGAAGGGGTCGTCCACTCTATGGGCACCCTTGTTGGGACGCTTTTTCATCGTTTGGGCCTCGTTATACATGGACTCCGTAAATGAGGGTGATTCGGTGATGTCTGTCACATCGAGTTCTTCCTTCGGGGCACTGCCCGCATCTTAGAAAGCCTCGCCCCCAGCCTCCTCATCGACCTCCTTAGCTTGAGGCAGGTCGGCTTCGAGGTTCTCTAGTTCGGAGGCTCCTGGCCCTTTGACCTGTGAAGGAAAGCAGGCCATCAGGAAAAAGGCTTCTTCTTCTTCTTCGGATTCATCTCTCAGCCGGTAGAGCAAATCCGGAGGTGGTGCTCGGGCACTGGTGCCTTCTTTTGGCTTGCGTACCAGCCTCTTTCTTGTTTTATTTTTCTCCGAGCTCGGGGAACTCGGAGCCCTTTTTCGTTTCTTCTCTTCGGCCTGTCTTAGAGCATGGGACTCGATTGGTAAGTCCTCGCCGGCGGCCGGAGGCCTCAGCTCGACGTCCTTAGATAAGCCTGCAAAAAGAAGTAAAGGGAGTAAGGGCTTAATACTAAAAGAGAAATCCTAATACTACCTACTCGGTAAAGAAGCCTCACCATGGGAACGGGCCTCCCAACGACCCTTCGAGAGTTTGGGCCACGAACGCTCGGAATATGGCATCTGTGATACGACAACATTCGGGACCCGAGCAAAGGCTGCACCACCACAAAGCATCGGTGAGAAAAAGAGAAGTAAGTGTAAAATCGACATTCGAAAGTAAATCATACTTATGTGAGGTATTCCACTTCTCGGGGAATGGCCTGCACTCGGTTGGGATTAAGTCTGAAATCCTCACTCGGACAAAACGGCCTTGCCGGCCCCGATCCTGGTCCTCATCAATACTTGAAAACGAGGTTTTACTGGCCCGTCGCACAAGCTTTATCAGTCCACCCCTCCCCCCCCGGAAGATTCGAGGACTATATAAGCGTAAAAGATGGTTGATGGTGAATGAACATCCATCGATTTTGTTCACAATGAACCGAAGGAGGATCACGATCCTCCAGAGCGATGGGTGAATCTGGCCTAGGCACACGTTGTACCTTCTGAAGAAATCCAAAATAACCGGATCCACCGGGCCCAATGTAAAGGGATAAGTGTAAACACTTAGGTATCCCTCGACATGGATGGTAATGGCTTCATCGAGGTCGGGGACCACTATGTCCTTATCGACCCAGTTACAGTCTTTTCGGACCGTGGGGAGGAACTCTTCGGTGATCGAGCAGATGTATCTCGAGACCTCTTCACACCAGCCTTGTACAGAGGAAGGCTTTTCGACCTTGAAATCAACGTTGACCGAGCATCCCCCGGGGATAAACATTTTCAAAGGAGGTTCAGGTACTGGTTCATCGACGGCAGCACGCAAAACGGTCTCCTCGGCCTCAGTAGCGGGTCGCGAAGTAGAAGGGTTCTTTCTGGGGAACGATTTTTGAAGTCTTTGCCATTTCTTTAAAAAATGGAGGAAAATTTGAGGAAGGTAGATAAAGAAAGGAAGTTGAAAGATTGGACATGATGGCTTAAGATGAAGACGGGTAAAAATTCTTGCAAAGGGTCTCGAAAAACTGGAGTAAAAGTGCTAGAAAGTATTGAAATCTTAAAGATACGAGGGTAGAAGGTTTGGATATAAAGTAAAAATGAATGAAGGAAGGGGTATTTATAGTAGTTCAACGGTGTTTGGCATCTAGGGACGGCAGACCGTCGTCTGACATGCATTTAATGCCATTAGGACTTGATTGACGAGACGTTTCGGTTGTTTTGTCGTTTCTGTCATGGTGTATCAGAGTAAGAACCGGAATCTCATATCGTTTCTCGTCGTTTACTCTCCGAAAAATAAGGGGACTATCTGTATATGGGTAAAATCGAGCTCATGGTACATTCTAGCCTCCGATAAGATAAGCCAGGCTCGAGATATGATAATAAGGGATCGAAACCGAGCCTAAGTACCATAGGGTATGATGCATGTCTTCGAGGATATCGAGGGCGCAATCCCAGAATCGATCCTAGCCTCGACGACTTCGAAGAATATTGTCAGACGATCCAGCATAGCCACCAGAAGGCCGAAATATCCGTGACCGGCCGAATGTTACGGCGGGAATCTCGGCACGTATCAATAAGGAACCGACAATCAGCAAATCAGAAGATTTTTTACCTTTTATAGAGTTGTACCTAAAATAGGACTCCCCTGCTATATAAAGGGAGTCTAACAATTCATTTGATACCACATTGTAACACGCATTCCAAAAAAATATATCATTATTTTTTATGTTATTAGTTCTTGTGCTTCCGTTCGTCAGTGCTTGTTGTTACTAGCCCGGATCGAGGGCAAATATTTCACTAAGGCTTAAATCGTCTTCCTCATGTGGTTTGAGCTTGTTTAATCCTTATTTAATTTAATTATCTTTATTTACTGCTTTGTGTCAAATAAATCCGCGTATCCTTAAAACCACTTACAAATTTAATTGTTATCCGATTTTGAGGATAAACATGCATAATCAACCAGAATATAAGAGCAACTTTAGAATGGTGATTATGAAGAATTTCTCTTTTGTGAGGTACGCTTGCAAATATGATATGATTGAATTATAAATATCATGGATTGCTACAAGAAAATTGTTAGTGAAGAATGTGAGGTTATAATTATAAGATTTTTGGGTTTAAAAAAAGATATTGTTTCTCCCACACATATTATCTGAAATTTGAAAAAGTAAATAAAGAAAGACTGTTTTAATTTAACTTCTTCAATTTTGGAGATGGATTCAATGTAAATAAGATATGGTAATTATTAAATGCACATAGTAAAAGATAACAGTGTACTCCTGTTGTTCTACTAGATTGATTTAATAAGCAAAATTATAGTATTTGAGCATCAGATTATTCAAATGAAATAAAATTAGTTATTTGACCACACCTTCAATCTAATTCAATTATATTATATATATTCCATGCACCAGGGGCGTATCTAGGGGGAGGGGGTTCCATGTGGCACGTGAACCCATGCTCCCCTCACTAAATCATATTATGTATTAAATATGCATCATATCTTGAAAAGAACACTTATGATTGGGATGAAGAGATTACTTGTAAATGATAATTTTTGGCCTTATGGGATAAAGAGGAAAAAGATAAAGGAGATCATACTCTGAAATGGCATTGGAGAGAAATGGTGAGTCATTATATTCTAATATTCCAAATTTATTATTTCATACTTTGATAATGTTATACCCTAAAATGTATTGATATTTTAAAGGAAATATTTCATATACCACTCAATATAATTGATGTCCAAGGAAAGGATATCTCACCCTTTGTCTCTTGAGTAGACATTACACATCTTCTTTTTGACCAGATAGTCCATTACTATAATATTTATATATGTCTTCGACTTTTGTCTCTTGAAAACATGTGTTTTGCTTGTTCAACCTCAACCTAATCATAAAAAGAAACATTAAGAAAAGCTTCAACCTAATCAATCACTACCATAATTAGCCAGAATTGAAAACAAGCATACGTTTGAAACAATGATCTAATAACCTCCTAATCAATATTTCCTTAAGATGAAGCAACATACAAAAGAAGAACAAGGAAAATGTCGAATTTGACCCACTTAGAGACTTAAATAATGTAATAATGAAACACAAAAGAACAGACATCTTTGATACTTTAGTATCATACGTTTGCAAATAAAAGAGACAACACATGGCATCGTCCTTCTTAATTTCAATTTAACCCTTCTATCATTTGTTATTTATCACTTTCAAAGACACAGAAATTGTATTATTTATCGAATATATAGATATTAAACTGCGATATTTTGGAAGAAAATGCATGGCGCATTAATTGTAACACCAAAAGTGGAGATATTTTTGAATATTCATGGATATAAAAAAGCCAATAAGGAAAAGGATTAAAGCATGTAAAATATATTTTCCTATTATATATAAAACTCCAGAAACCCCATTGGCCAAAATGCAGATTCAAGAGGCACTGTTATTATTTCAAGCGTTTGGAGTATGAAACAATTATCACGCAAACAAAATGACAGTGTAAAAATATTTCACAAAATTCGTACTTGTAGTTTAATTGTTTATAACAACTTGCTTGCCCCTTCTAAAAATAAAATTTAAGTTTGTATCTCGATGGTTTTACAAGAAATGGACAATATATATTTTGACCAATCTCATTAGATTACTCATGTTGTTTTTCAGGTCATTAAGCCATGTTTATATTGTAAAGGCACATTATAATACAATTATAATTGACTTTTTAAAAGATTTAATTGTGTTCATACATTTTACGTGTATATATAGCGTTTTACTTAAAAATTGTTTTTTTAAGTTATTTGTAAAAATACTTTCTACTATGATACCAATTTGTTAGGATCGGGAACCCGGGTAGTGCGGAATTTAGCCAAACAACGGTATAATGACAATAACAAAGACAATGGAAGTTGATAATAACGGCAATTAAAGAAGATAAAGAAGACACAAATTTAACGTGGTTCGGTCAAGGTGACCTACGTCCACAAGCGGAGAGAAGCAATTTCACTATACCAACAAGAGTACAAAAGAGAGTACAAAATTAGAGTAAATACTCTAATTAATCCCAAATACCCCTAGAGAATAACCTCACAAGATCACTCCAAAGAAAGGGTTCACACAAGTGTTTCCCAACACTCACTCTCTTATAAAATACTCTATAATGAAATAAATGAGAAGAAAGAAAGACAAGAGTGAAAAGCTCTTGAATTGGTGTATTTGCAAATGAGGAGAAACTCCTCTATTTATAGCAAGAAATCCTTGGCCTAATAATGGATATTATGTCATGGCAAATGTCATGATCCACAAATTTGTTACAATGGATATTATGTCATGGCAAATGTCATGAACCACAAATTTGTTATAATGAATATTATGTCATGGCAAATATCATGAAAATTTGGCCATATTACACTAGGTCTTATAAAATCTAAAAGAAAAATGAAGATATTGAGAATTACGTAAAATCAACTCAAAGACCTAAACCACCAGGATTTGGGGTTGGATGGTACTATCCGTCCCTCGAAGTTTCATTTTTATATTTAAAAATAGAAAAAATTCTAATACATAGTATTTCTCTTATTAATAAGTCGATGTAAATTTAGATTAGTCAGGCAAAAAGAAAATATATTTAGGGACCAAGCTCCCCCTGGTGTGCTACTCCTCGTTGTCCCTTTCCGACCGTTGAGTTAGCCGACAAAGTTCACACGCTACAATAAAAGTCTACAAGTAAGAGCTCTACATTTCATAGTTCATACATATCCTCTTAATATTATAAGTATTAATTAGCAATTAGCACAATAAAAAAATATAGCATACACAGAGGCGGAGACAGAATTTGAAATTTATGGGTTCGAAATTTTAAATCTTTTAAGTTACTGTATTTTAAATTAATAATTTATACATGTTCAATAAATATTTTAAAATAAATATATGCTTTGGACCAAAACTACTGGGTTCGGCTGAACCCGTAGATTTTACTCTCCCTCCGCCCCTCCGTATACATGCCTACGTACATTTTGGATATAATATAGCTATCACCCCTACGTTCAGCAATATTATATATCCCCCTCGTTTTATTTTAAATATACTTATAGTTGCCTCCTTTGACTGTTTTTGTTTACATTAGATGGATATCCAAAAGGTAGTCATGCACTAAAAAATTCAGAAAAAACGCACGCACTTCATGTTTCAATTACGTAGTAGAATCTATTATTATTACTCGTTGGTGACTTACAATAAAACTTCTTTATTAATTTGACATCGTACCTTTAAGAATACATCTTGATGGAACATATGTCAACTTGTAATTTAGAGATTCAAAGAACACAAAAATAACAAACATCCCCTTTATTACCCATCTAAATACAAAAATAGTAATTACGTCTAAAAGTACAAGCAAGATATAGTCAATTATATAAATCTTTATCGACTATTTCTCTTTATTTATTAAATCTCATTGCAAATTAAAAATAAATAAATTAAAAATAAAAAAAATAAAAAATAAATATCAAGAATCTTTAAGAAACTATATGTAACTCATATGGAGTTAAAAATTGCTATGAAAATAGTGGAAAACAATCACAAATAATCAAGAAATTATTATAAAATAAAGACTGTAAAGTTAAGACAAGTATAGAGAGAAACTGATATATTATTCAAATTTCAAACTTTTGTACATAATGAACTGAAAACTCATCTATTTATAGAAGAAAGAAAGTTGTTGTGTAAGCTGCTATTGCAAGCTGCTATGTAAGCTGCTATTACAAGCTGTTGTGTAAGCTGTTATTGCAAGCTGATGTGTAAGCTGCTTGTAAGCTGCTACTGCAAGCAATTGTGTAAGCTGCTTGTAAGTTGCTACTGTACCAGATATAGATAATCTTCTACCGGGAGTAATGTTTATCCATAACGGAGTACCAAAATGATAAGTTTCTTCAGGAGGTTTATTTCCAATAGAGTACTAAATAGATAAACATATTTACGGCGGAGTCTCATATGGATAAACTTCTTCAGAAAGCTTATTTACAACGGAGTACTAAATGAACATCCATAATATAATATATTTATAACACTCCCCCTTGGATGTTCACTAAAAGATAATGTGCCTTATTAAAACCTTACTAGGAAAAATCCAGTGGGAAAAAAATCCTAGTGAAGGAAAAAGAGTATACATATTTAGTAATACGCATTGCTAGCTACCTCATTAAAAACCTTATAAGGAAAATCCTGTGAGAAAAAACCTTAGTAAGGAAAAAAAAGAGTACATCGCGTATTTTACTCCCCTTCATGAAAATCTTGTTTTAAATATTTGAGTCTCCGCATTCCAATATTGTATATCATCTTCTCAAACGTTGAAGTTGGCGAAGATTTAGTGAGTAAATCTACCGGATTGTTACTTGAACGGATTTGTTGCACATCAATGTCACCATTTTTCTGAAGATCGTGTGTGTAGAATAATTTTGGTGAAATGTGTTTCGTTCTATCTTCTTTTATAAATCCTCCCTTCAATTGCGCTATGCATGCAACATTGTCTTCGTATAAAATTGTGGATCTTTTATCACATTCCAAATCACATTTTTCTTGAATAAAATGAATCACTGATCTCAACCATATGCATTCCCTACTTGCTTCATGAATATCTATTATCTCAGCATGATTTGAAGAAGTAGCAATAATAGATTGCTTTGTGGAGCGCCATGATATGATAGTACCTCCACATGTAAACACGTACCCAGTTTGAGATCGAGCT
This sequence comes from Nicotiana tabacum, assembly GCF_000715075.1. Taxonomy (NCBI): domain Eukaryota; kingdom Viridiplantae; phylum Streptophyta; class Magnoliopsida; order Solanales; family Solanaceae; genus Nicotiana; species Nicotiana tabacum. Next base: position 27,846,204 of record NC_134081.1, on the reverse strand, counting down.
TTATGCGGATTAGATAAATAACCTGCATCTGCATAACCAATAAGATCTGCACTACCTTTGTTAGCATAAAACAAATCCATATCAAGAGTTCCCTTTAAATAACGCAAAATATGCTTAATCCCATTCCAATGTCTCTTTGTAGGAGAAAAGCTATATCTTGCTAGTAAATTAACAGAATATGCTATGTCAGGCCTTGTAGCATTAGCAAGATACATAAGTGCACCAATTGTACTGAGATATGGTGTTTCAGGACCAAGGAGTTCCTCGTCCTCTTCTGGAGGTCGGAACGGGTCCTTATTCACTTCAAGTGATCGAACAACCATTGGTATACTCAATGGGTGCGCTTTGTCCATGTAAAAGCATTTTAAGACCCTTTCTGTATAGGCAGATTGATGGATAAAGACCCCGTCTGCTAAATGTTCAATTTGCAGACCAAGACAAAGTTTTATCTTTCCAAGATCTTTCATCTCAAATTCTTTCTTAAAATATTCAATTGCCTTTTTGAGCTCTTCTGGAATTCCAACAAGATTTATGTCATCAACATAAACAGTAAGTATAACAAATTCGGATGCCATTTTCTTTATAAAAATATATGGATAAATAATATCATTTATGTAACCCTTTTTCAGCAAATATTCACTAAGGCGATTATACCACATACGCCCAGATTGCTTTAAACCATACAAAGATCTTTGTAATCTGATTGAGTACATTTTCCGAGATTTTGAATATGCTTTAGGCATTTTAAATCCTTCAGGGATTTTCATGTAAATTTTATTATCAAGTGACCCGTACAGATAAGGTGTAACCACATCCATTAGATGTATTTCAAGCCTTTCACGTAAGGCTAAACTGATGAGATATCGAAATATTATAGCATCCATAACGGGTGAATATGTTTCTTCATAATCGACTCCAGGTCGTTGTGAGAATCCTTGTGCGACAAGGCGAGCCTTGTATCTTTAAACTTCATTTTTTTCATTCCTTTTTCGCACAAAAACTATTTATGACCAACTGGTTTTATACCAGTAGGTGTTTGGACTACTGGTTCAAAGACCTCTCTTTTAGCAAGTGCGTTTAATTCTGATTGAATTGCCCCTTTCCATTTTGGCCAATCATATTTTTGTCGACATTCTTCGACAGATCGGGGTTCAAAATCCTCACTATCTTCCATAATATTAACTGCAACATTATATGCAAAAATATTATTCACCACTATTTCAGATCGATTTAAATTAATCCCATCACCAGTAGAACTTATTAAAAGTTCATTGCTCACTTGAGTCTTGGGTTCATTGATTTCTTCAGGAATCACAAAACTAATCAGATCATGGGTCTCTTCAGGAGAAACCTTTCATAGTATCGTTATCATTTGTCGATTTTCCTTTTGGAGAATTTCGATCCTTAGAACCCAAAGGCCTACCACGCTTCAGGCGTGCTTTAGGTTCATTAGCTCTCATGCTAGTAGATGGTCCTGCTGGGACATCAATTCAGATAGGTACATTCTCTGTAGGGATATGTGACTTAGTTATCCTATTCAAATCAGTAAATGCGTCTGGCATTTGATTTGCTATATTTTGTAAATGGATGATCTTCTGCACCTCCTAATTACATATAGGGGTATGTGGATCAAAATGAGATAACGATGAAACTTTCCACATAATTTCTCTTTTGATTTCCTTTATCTCTCCCCCTAATTATGGGAAATTTATTCCATCAAACCGACAATCAGCAAATCGAGCAGTAAATAAATCTCCTGTCAATGGTTCAAGATAGCGAATAATAAAGGGTGATTCAAACCCAATATATATTCTTAACCTTCTCTGTGGGCCCATCTTACTGCGCTATGGTGGTGCTACTGACACATATACAACACATCCAAAAATTCGTAGATGGGCAATATCTAGTTCATGACCAAAAATTAATTGTGACGGAGAATATTTATTATAATGTGTCGGTCTGAGACGGATAAGTGATGCTGCATGTAAGATAGCATGACCCCAAACAGTAGTGGGCAATTTTGTTTTCATAAATAATGGTTTTGCTATCAATTGCAGGCGTTTAATAAATGACTCTGCAAGGCCATTTTGAGTATGAACATAAGCTACAAGATGTTCAACTTTTATCCCAACTGATAGACAATAATCATCAAAAGCTTGAGATGAGAATTCTCCAGCATTATCAAGGCGAATAGCCTTTATAGGATAATCTGGGAATTGTGCTCTTAATCGAACTATTTGGGCTAATAGCTTTGCAAACGCCAGGTTGCGAGATGATAGTAGGCACACATGAGACCATCTTGAAGATGCATCTATTAGGACCATAAAATATCTAAAAAGGTGGGTGAATAAGTCCACATATATCCCCATGTATATGTTCTAAAAAGGCAGGGGATTCAATGCCAACCTTCGTTGGTGATGGTCTAGTGATCATTTTGCCTTGATAACAAGCATCACAAGAAAATTTATTATTTGTAAGAATCTTCAGGTTCTTTAATGGATGCCCACTCGAAATTTTAGTAATTCGTCTCATCATTATTGATCCAGGATGGCCCAAACGGCCTTGCCAAATCACAAAAATATTTGAATCAGTAAACTTCTGGTTTACGATAGAGTGTGCTTCAACTGTACTAATCTTTGAATAGTATAAGCCAGAAGATAGAGTTGGTAACTTTTCTACAATGCACTTCTGGCCAGAAATATTCTTTGTAATACAAAGATATTTCATATTCATTTCATCTATCGTCTCAACATGATACCCATTTCGACGGATATCTATAAAACTCAACAAGTTTCTTCGGGACTTGGAGAATACTGCATTGTCTATTATAAGTTTTGTTCCATTAGTCATAAATATAGTGGCTCTTCCGGAGCCTTAAATCAAACTTATATTACCAGAAATTATTGAAATATTTGTTTTTTCCTTATGCAAATAAGAAAAGTATTTCTGATCTTTAAATATGGCATGAGTTGTTCCACTATCAATTACACAAATATCTTCTTGATTCGTCTTTGATCCAAACATAATTTGAGGATTATCCATATTCTTCAAAATGACATAAATAAAATAAATATGATAGTAAACATCATTATCAAAGCATAACTTTTATTTATGTACAACAATTACATAATATCTATTACAAATAACAAAAATTAAAATATTTACATTTCTACAAGTTCATCACCGATCACATGACTTATTTCTTCTTCCGGGAGTGCAAAGTAATCAGCTACATCCAAATGCATGAAGTCTAAATTATCTTCAGCATTTTTCTCTGTCTTCTTCAGGGAGGCTTGATAAAGCTCAACCAGGTGCTTTGGCGTACGACAGGTACGTGACCAGTGCCCTTTTCCTCCACATCTATAGCATGCATTTTCTGCCTTTGCTGCTTGTACTGCTTCATGCTTTTGTTCCTTCCTTTTCCACTGCTGGTAGTGAGAAGGGTTCTTTGGTGTATTATTATTACCATGATTAGAGTTTCTTCCCCGATCACGACCATGACCACGACTGGGGCCACGTCCTCTTCCACGCTTATCTTGGTGGAAGTTCGTCTTATTCACTTAAGGGAATGGACAAGAACTACTAGGCCGGCTTTTATGGTTTTTCATTAATAGCCCATTATGTTGCTCGGCTACAAGAAGATGTGAGATAAGTTTAAAATACTTTTTGAATCCCATCTCTCAATATTGCTGCTGCAGAAGCATATTCGAGGTATGAAAAGTGGTGAAAGTTTTCTCCAACATATCATGATCAGTAATATTATCACCACATAATTTCAATTGGAAAATAATTCTGAACATAGCAGAATTATACTCACTGATAGATTTAAAATCTTGTAGCTTTAGATGAGTCCAATAATAACGTGTCTGTGGAAGAACGACCATCTTCAGGGGGTCATAGCTATCTTTCAAATTATTCCACAATCCACAGTATGACTGGATCTTTAATAGTGAGATATTCCATTTTCAAGCCTTCATCAAGGTGATATCGTAGGAATATCATTGCTTTGGCACAGTCTTGGTTTGATGCTTGATTTTTATCCATGATGGTGTCTGCCAGACCCATCACATCAAGATGAATTTCAGCATCAAGCACCCAAGATATGTAGCTTTTACCCGATATATCCAGGGCTACAAACTCAAGTTTAGAAAGATTTGACATTATTTAGAAAAAGAAAGTTTGTACCTCTGATACTTTCAAAGTATTTGCTCGAGATGGCAGAGTCTCATGCTGATAACGTGTTATAAAATAAATACTGTAAAGTAAATACAAGTATAGAGAGAATATGATATATTATTCAAATTTCAAACTTCTGTACATAATAAACTGAAAACTCCTCTATTTATAAAAGAAAGGAGGTTATTGTGTAAGCTGCTATTGCAAGCTGTTGTGTAAGCTGCTACTGCAAGCTGCTACTGTACCAGATATAGATAATCTTCTATCGGGGGTAATGCTTATCTATAATGGAGTACCAAAATGATAAGCTTCTTCAGGGTGTTTATTTTCAATAGAGTACTAAATAGATAAACATATTTACGTCGGAGTCTCATATGGGTAAGATTCTTCAGGAAGGTTATTTACAATGGAGTACTAAATGAACATCCATAATATAATATATTTATAACAAAAATATATTTTTTTAGAAACAAATTAAGCTAGGGTATAATACATCCAAAAAAGACAAAAAAAACAAATTAAGCTAGGGTATGAGTATAACGATCTGTAAAGCAAAATTAACAGGCAATTAGGTAATTACTTAAAGTAAAAGAGAGATGTCAGTAATATTATCAAAATAGAAGGACTTTTTTACAATTTATTTATTTTTTAAAAACAGAAAAGAGCTTTCACTGTTTCACTTTACAAAAGCATCTGAAACGTTATCGTACACACCACCAATTTGCATTCCCAGTCCTCCTTTTTCTTCCCTTTTTCCATCTCCGGCAGCTCACAGCTCACTTCAACTTTTTCCACTGAGCTCCACTCCAATGTGTAAAACCCTAGCTAAAAATCTTTAAAGTTAGGGTTTCAAATTTGCAATGGGGAACTGCTGCAGATCTCCGGCAGCTGTCGCAAGAGAAGACGTGAAGTCTTCAAACTTCTCCGGCAACGATCACGGCCGGAAAGACAAGTCCAGCGCCGGAAAATCGCAAAAACCGGTAACCGTGTTAACCGATGTGAAAAATTCGAACGTTGAAGAGAAGTATTTAGTTGATAGAGAACTAGGCAGGGGCGAATTCGGAATTACATACCTTTGTATAGATCGTAACAGTAAAGAGCTTTTAGCTTGCAAGTCAATTTCAAAACGGAAGCTACGAACAGCTGTAGATGTGGAAGACGTGAGGAGAGAAGTAGCCATAATGAAGCATTTGCCGGTGAATTCAAGTATTGTGAGCTTTAGAGAAGCTTGTGAGGATGAAAATGCGGTGCATTTGGTTATGGAATTGTGCGAAGGTGGGGAATTGTTCGATAGGATTGTGGCGCGAGGACATTATACTGAACGAGCTGCTGCTGCTGTTACACGGACGATTGTGGAGGTTGTGATGCTTTGTCATAAGCATGGTGTGATTCATCGAGATTTGAAACCTGAGAACTTTTTGTATGCTAATAAGAAGGAAAATTCGCCTCTTAAAGCTATTGATTTTGGCTTGTCAATTTTCTTCAAGCCAGGTAAAAATGAAAACTCTAGTTGTGTTTCAATTTGTTTGCGGTTTACCCAGATTATTGTTCATGTCCTTTGTTTTTATCATGTTCGAGAATGTAGACTAATACGATTTAGAAAGTACATTATATACTCCACTATACCATACTTTCCTTTTTAGTCTATCCCAAAAAATGCCAACTTTCTATATTTAAAAACAATTTTACTTTAAAGTGCTCATTTTACGCTTAGTAAGATGATTATATCCATACAAATGTCTATGACTTGTTTGAGACCAGAAGTTTTAAAAGTCTTTATTTCTTTCTTAAACTGTGTGTCTGTGTCTAGTCAAATACCATCACATAAATTGGGATGGAGTATGAGTTAGATAGTATATTATATATGTATTTTTTTAGGTGTATGATCATTAGAAGAGTTATCAGTTTTAGATGAAAAGACTAACAATCATAATGATCATCAGAAGAGTTGTCAGTTTTAGATAAATAGCTAACAATCATATCATGCAGTTAGGACACTTTACTATGGGAATGACATTAAGGTTATCTGCTGTAGTTACATACTTTTCTAGGAAGAGGAAATGTGTAGGTGAGTTAAGGTATTGGTGCCTGACAAATGTGTCATTGTTGTGTAGGCTGTAAAACTTCTTAGATAAAATTTGGTGGACCCTTTCATAAATATTAATATCCCCAAAGGTTCAGTGGGTAGAACAGACAAGTTGCTAAGCTTGTAATAAGTTACATTCAGTTGATGCTGGGGAAAAAATAGCCTCGTCTCCTTCATTTGTACTCTAACTTGATTAGTACAACTTACCAGACAAGTTAGCTCTGTTACTATAACTTACCAGCGAGAAGAAATGGTACATTCACTTTGTTAAACTCATTGGTTAAGTCGAGAAAAAACTTAGTTTTGATATAGGATTACCAAGCAAAGGTGATGATATTTTTACCAAGCAAAGAAAGGACTGATGGTTTCCTTGCTGTTGTTTATTCTTATGGCAGAGGATTGTTTCTTCCATCAAACCTCGGAGGCTTTTTTGAGTATTGAAATTGAATGTATCATGTTGGAAACAAAGCAGAACCAATTTGTGTATTAGAGGTTGAAACTTTGAATCTTGCTGTGATGAGAATCTCTCTCGTTCAGTTTCAGGTGATTGTTCTTCTGTAATTGCGAAAGCCAAAAGGGTTACAAACAGTACAACTTACAAATGGTCCATAATTCAGTGCTAATCTTTGCCAAGTTGCGAGTTACCTTGTGACAAAGGCTTGGCTTCACCTAAACTGGAGGATTGCATTTGGGGTTTTACAAATGGCCCATGAGCTGTTTCATGGATCAATTGATTGGTGGAAAGGCCTTATGAAGGAACTAAATTCTAGCAAACGTACATTCCTTAGGCCATTTCTACCCATTTACCTAAAACACTCTCCACACACTTTTTATCTGAATTCCATCATATTCTGGCGCAGTTCACGAATCTTGAAAGTTATTCTACCATGTACTTCCAGGAGTAAGTATAAAAAACCTTAGCTACTATTGCAGTATGATAACTTACTGTCTAAAGGCTTTATTGGCGAACTGTTTTTTGCTTGGATTTGACGAACTTCAAGTTTGGCACCCCTTTAGAAGAATGAGGTTGAAGTGATATTAGACATGACCGTGATCCCAAAATACAAACAATTTGGATATCTAGGCGCATTGTTGGAGGAAAAAGGTACGACAGCTGAAGATGTTACCATGGAACTGAAATTAGGGTGATTGAAATGGAGGAATATTACGAGTGTCATACAATAGGAAGATACTTGTCAAAGTGAAAGGTAAGTTCTACGTAACAATTGTCAGACAGATAATGTTACATGGAAGTGAAAATTGAGCCTTTAAGTGTAACATATCTGCAAGATTAATGTCATAAAAGTTCAGGTTAATCGGTACGTGTGGTCATATAAGATTGCGTACGACATTAGAAATGATCAGATTTGACAAAAGGAACATTTTGTACACTTAGGATAAAATGAGGTCCCTTTATGGATATACGATGAAAATGAAACATAAAGGATAGAGCAAGAAAAGGTTGTCTTTGACTTGTGATCATTCTATCGCACTTACTAACTGTCATTTGGAAATTCATGTGGGATGATAGACACATAAACTGGAATAGATAAACTTTTTGACAACCAAATTGATTTAGGAGCTATCTTACTTCTTAGGGGAAAATTTGTGTGTGGGTTGGGGGGGGTAGGTGACTTCTCCAGCTTTGGTGTGTTATTCACGCAGAACTCCAGGTTACCACAGTATTTGTCTCCCTTCCGGTTTATGTGAACCTATTTCTTTTTTGATCCGTTCCAGAAAGAATGACCCTTCTCTAAATTTGAAAATTCCAATTTTACCCACAATAAGAAGCTTTTATAGCTGAACAAATACTCTAGCATGTTTAACACCACAAGTTTCAAAAGAACTATAGCCACATAAATGTTATGCTTGTTTAGGATAAATTTTTTTAAAAGTCTTCATTTCTTTCTTAAACTCCATGCCTAGTCAAAGGTTCACATAAATTGGAATGGAGGGAGTAATTATTAATTGTTATTCTTCTTTCTTAGATCTGGAAAGTTACTATTAAAAAGAAATTGGATCTGGAAAGTTTAATTGCTTGTTTCCATGTTTGTAGAAATTTCTTTCCATTTTGCTTAATATTTGGGCAACAAGAGATTGGATTACTAGCTAAATACCTAAGGATCAAGGTTTTCGGTGTTTCTCTCTCACAAAAGTAGAAAGTTTTCCTTTGAACATGACATTGTTATGATTACTCATATTTATTTTAGGCCTAAGGTTCCCTTCAAATAATTTAGTGTAATTTTGTTTGACTCGACAACTCTGTCAGTGTGCTTAGATTCCCCGTGTAACGGTGCTAACTTGATACTTAAAAAGGAAAAGAACAAATCTGATTATTTGGAAATAGAAATAAGGGATGTAAGGAAAAGAAAAAGAAAGAATCTTAGGTAACTATAGGTCTTGGACACTTAACCTTGTGGTACAAACAACTCTTCTCATTGCCTGATTATTTGGTATTTTTCACTAATACTTGCCTATCATATCTAATGATGTTGATTATCTAGAGTTGTTTAAAACATATTGCTCATGTTTATTGCTTAAATATGTATTTTAGGTGAGAGGTTCTCTGAAATAGTCGGAAGTCCCTATTATATGGCTCCTGAGGTGCTCAAACGAAACTATGGACCAGAAATAGATATATGGAGTGCAGGAGTCATTTTATATATTTTGTTATGTGGGGTTCCTCCTTTTTGGGCCGGTAAACTCTCTTCCTGCTAATTTTTCTCTCTATCCCCACTCCCTTAATTCCTTCATATGTGCATTCTCAGATGCCCCTCATTTTATTAAAACAACTCTCTTTGTACAGAATCTGAACAAGGTGTTGCTCAGGCCATCTTACGTGGGGTGATAGATTTCAAACGGGAACCCTGGCCAAGTATTTCAGAGAGTGCTAAAAATCTTGTACGGCAAATGCTGGAACCAGATCCAAAGCTTCGACTGACTGCAAAACAAGTACTTGGTACATAATGTTTCATATATGTTTAATAATTCTCTTGGAAAATGCCTTCCCTTTATCAAAGACAGAGCTATTGGATAGCCTAATTTGAAATGCATCAACTCTTTTATGTACTTTGCATTGTGCTGTGAAACATACGTGCATTTTGTATACTAGACCGGTTGACGAGATGACTGACTTGGAGGGTCCAGTTACGACTATTAACCAAGAAAATTGGTAGGTATCAGCACGTGTGACATAAGATCACACCTAATAACGAATCCAACAATGGCATCAACAGGCTAATAACCAATCGGTTGAGATAGCCCTATATTTCTTCTGTTCATTGATTTTGCTATCTAAACTTGTACCTAAAACTAACAAGCGTCACTCAGATGCTAGAGAGGTGCTGTTTACATTCTCTCCGCATCTTGGGCATAAATTATTGTCTGTAACTTGTCTAGTGCGTAACATTATCTTTATGGGAGAAAGCTAAGCAATAGTGTAACCATTGAAGAGACGTGCAAGCTCCATAAAGTGGTGAGAGCTTTTTTTGTAATGTCTGAAGATGAAGTAAATTTAGTGCCATTTTAATCTCCTTGTTACAGCCATACCTCAGTGCTAAGCTGCTCTACATGTGAATTGCCATTTTTGTGGGATGTCAAGTGATTGAATCTCTGCTCATGTTGGACAGAGTGGTGTAACTTAGATAGATTTTACTTTAAGCATCTTAATAAGCTCAAACTTCCACTTTCCATTATGAGGAATTCATTAAATCGCACACCGTAGCATTCTTGAGCCTTGTAGAGCTGCAAGGCTTAAAGAAGATCTTTTTTGGAAGTCATGGGTCCCACCAGACAATGATTGGACCAAACAAAGGAAATGCCGAAATGGTACTTTGAACCTCTAGCGATCTGTAAATTTGGGATGAAGAAGGATGAAGACAATGAAAAGCATGGGCACATTGATGTATATTTGAGTATCCATTTGATTGGAGGAAAGTATGATGTTTGATGTGGAAATTAGTTGACAAAGGAAATACAAAGAAAGAAGTGGCAATGCATATGTCCTTTCAAATTACTACAGTGAGGCAAGACCTAGTAAGGCCTTGTATAAAAGTTAATTTGGAGACCTAGTAATCAACTGCCAGTTAAATACAGCAGAAGCCTAATCTGACCCTCTTGTATTTTGTATATTGAACAAGTTCTCTTTTCTTGTAGAACACTCTTGGCTTCAAAATGCTAAGAAGGCTCCAAATGTTCCCCTTGGAGATGTTGTGAAGTCAAGACTTAAGCAATTTTCTTTGATGAATAGGTTTAAGAGGAAAGCTCTGAGGGTGGGTTCATTTATCTGACTCTCTTTTTTTCTTTATTTAGCTTTTCGCTTCTAGGACAATTAAAAGGTGCATATCCAAATGCAGGTGATTGCTGATTTCTTGTCTAATGAAGAAGTTGAAGACCTCAGAGAAATGTTTAGCAAGATAGACACCGATAATGATGGAATTGTTTCAGTCCAAGAACTTAAAGCTGGACTTCCAAAGCTCAACTCACAGCTGGCAGAATCTGAAGTACAAATGCTTGTTGAAGCCGTGAGTCTACCTACCTATTCCTTGATAAAAAAAAAAACTTTGTAATTTGAATTTCCCCTTTTTTCGGAGGTTGGCATATTGATGCTGCGCAGCATCTTAAAGAATGCTTCTGGTATTAGAGGTGATAACATCTGCATCAGTTGTCATTTCACGTGATATGTTTATGCATAAATAAGGAGGTTTCCATTTTTTGCTAGGATATTTTTTAGCAACCTTTTTGTTCTAGAATATCTCATTGTCGAGAGGAGTTATATATCCTGCTATTTTTCATGGGAATCAGCTGAATGAAAATATTGAATTTTGAACTAAGGGAAAAGAAAAAAGGAACCAGAAAAGTAAGTTTCAGAGATTTATGCTTTAAATTATTTGAACTTCATGTTAACATTAACTGATCTTCTGTTCCAAGTTTGTGAAAAACCTCTTGAAAAGAACTTTTCCTAGCATAGTCGACGAGTTCTTGTTTTGTCTTCTCGTCCTGTTTATATCTGGTTGGAAATATAGAATCCTCCTTATTTCTACTCACTTCTGCTGTGTTTAAATTGTCGTCTTCCAGTTACAGTCTTTGGCTCTATTAATATCTGCAATTTAGTTGATATAAGCTGGTTAAGATGGGTAAGCAGTCCTTTTGTTATGTTTGCTTGCTTATGTAGTTCATTGCAGCTAATATTACTGAAATGTCATCACTGATCAAGTTACTTAAATATATTTCACTGACTGCCCTTTTTTCTCTATCCACAAAGAAAAGTAGAAGAAAGGAAATAAGAAATTAAGCAAGAAAGCGTAAACATGGGATACTTTGTTTCATGCAGATTGATACCAATGGCAAAGGGACCCTGGACTATGGAGAATTTATTGCTGTTTCACTCCATCTTCAAAGGATGGCTAACGATGAACATCTGCACAAGGCTTTCTCCTACTTTGATAAGGATGGAAACGGTTACATTGAACCAGATGAGCTTCGAGATGCCTTGATGGAGGATGGAGCAGAAAACTGCGCCAATGTGGCGAATGACATTTTCCAGGAGGTTGATACAGACAAGGTGAAGCATGCGGCAAACCGAGAAGCCTCTGCTACTAACATGTATTTATCTTGGGATAGTATTTTCCTTATCTTCTCTCTCTACGAATGCAGGATGGGCGCATCAGCTTTGAAGAATTTGCGGCCATGATGAAAACTGGGACAGATTGGAGAAAGGCTTCACGACATTATTCAAGAGGGAGATTTAATAGTCTAAGTGTGAAGCTAATGAAGGATGGATCGCTTAACTTGGGAAATGAGTAAGGTTTACATTTTTTCATCAAAATGAAGTATTGTATCGATGTGTATTTGATCTCGATGTGTATTTGATCTCTCGCCATTGTTTTCTGGGGTGCCCATTAGATTGTTTGCTTGCCAGGATGGAAAAGGGGCGACTTCATCTGGGTAACCGTTGTAACCATTTGAAACACAGAATGTATCCTATCCTCTTCCTCTTGACAATTGTTCCCCACAAAAAAAGAAAAAGAATTATTCTGCAGCATAATTTTTGTACAAAAACATATTTTTCTTGTTCCACCGTTGTCTGTGCCTATATTAGCATCGACATAGAGCATACATGGAAGTGTTCTTAGTTCAAAAGCCTTTCCTTTTCATTTTTTTTCCTCCAATTTTCGTTTTTATGTGATTTGAATGTATTACCGCCGTTTCGGGCAGGTGAAAGGGAACGCTAATTCTATCAGATTTTAGTCTGCATTAGCAACGTTGATGTAAAAGAACGACTTTTTTCTTTTGATATCTCTCGCATTTAGCTGGTGCTATTTCCTTTCTGTCTTAATTTGTATCTGCTCTCTGATAAATTGGAACCTGAATGTTAATAACTGCTTGAACATGAGAAAATCTGAAAATAGTTAAAGTAGTTTGGATTTTGAGTACAATAAGTTGGGATATTTGAGTGCATCAATATAAGGTGGTTTGAGACATGACTTGCTAAATGATTAAGAAGTAAGAATGATGAGATTAAGAAAGAATCCAGTTAAATAAGAAATAAACGAACGACATCGATAGGACTTGGTTATTATGAGGGCAAAACCGACAATAAGAGGAAGTTACAATCGACCAAAAAAAAAAGAAAAAAAGAAAGAAAGAAGAATCATCGAATATAACGCTAGTACCTTTATACCTCTTAAAAAGGAAAAACGAAAAAGCACATGATTTCAAAAGACTATTTAGAGCTAGAGAGAGAATTATTGGTTGTTTATAACCATATTGCTAATCCTTTTCGTTTTTTTATAACAATATTGCTAATCCTTTACCTCTCCTTCTTCTAACCTATGTAATAATCTTCTCTTGTTAAGTATGACTGCTTTAAGATCAAATCAGATTTGTTTTTTAAAATGGAATCGTTCTCCAACCTGATAGTGGAGTGATTAAGCCGTTCAAACATAATGATTTTAGTTCCGAGAATTATTGATAAAGATATTTATGTAAAGTTTGATAAGGTGGTTAATTGCTAGACTGTGACTCACTACATAATTTTAAAAATATTAGTGATAAGATGAAATGAACAATAAGAAAATAAAAATTGTTAATAGATTTTTTCCTAATTAATTTTGTAAATATTTATTAATTATCTCTTAAAATTTTTAGATTATCGAATTACTATCTTAGAAATGTTACTATAAGTAGATATCCGACCATTACTCAACTCAAAAGACGGGAACAAATAAAATTTATCTGTGTTATTTGGGTTTGAGCGAAAAGAATATATTTTGTGTTGTGATGCAAGGAAAATCAGAACTAGCATCTTGCAACTTATAAAAAGGAAAAAATGTATTTGGATAATAAAAATTCATTTTGGTATTCATCTTATCCAAGTTTTGTTGGAAAAACATAGTACATTAATCTTTTGGTTAGTTTCACAATACATAAAGAGTAAAATATCTTCAATCCTGTTTAAATCAAGCTCTGATACCAAAAATAATTTTCAATCTTGGTTTAACCCGAGCTTTGATACCAAAAGAAATCTTTTTACAATTCATCAATATTTTTGTATTAGTCAAAAATAGACTCGTCAAGTGGACCAGTTAAGTTTCAACACGTGGCAAGTGAGTTATGCTAAAAGTGAAGAATAACATGGACAGAGTGTAAAAAATACATAGAGCTAAACATGTTGATACCGTACCTATTAGTACCGGAACTGATCATCATAAAATAGCCCCCGATCATGTACGGAGAATCGCTCATAATTAAGAATGAGGAAAAAATCAACTAATCCCGGATTACACGAGATTTGCCTTCATTACGCCATCAATTACAAATCAATTATGTAACGGGCAGAACAAGAAAATCAGTTACGGAATTAACTCAACAACTACAAATTTAACTCATCAGTTATGACATTTTAGCATTTACTCAGCCGTTACAAGTCTTCCAAAAGTAATAGATGGGTTGAGTAACTGCTCATAATAGACCCATAATTCAAGGCGGATGGTTACCTAAAAGGCTAAAACTAGTTCTATAAGTAGACACACTTTACCACAATTGTAATCAACTAATTCTCTTCTTTACCATTCTATACATTGTAATTCATAGCAACTTGCTATCTAGTTTGCCATAATTCGGCTCATCAAGCTTTGTTCGGCTAATCATCTTATCAAGGATTATCTAATAAGAATTATTACATCTCTGCTTTATTTCACTATATTATCTGTCATTGAATTCATTTTCTATTTCTCTATCACGTTATATTGACGAAAATTTGTATCTTTTAAATTGAATCAGTTGCTTGTGGTCCGTCCTGCAAAATTAATTGCTTTGACCTTAAACATTATTTTTTGGGTTAAACAATTTATACTATCATTTATATACCCTGTCCTATTACATTACAATTACTTTAATTAATTTATCATTTTACTTTAGCCCAAGCAACATTTTTTACTTTATTATTGTCATTATATTAACTTTTTTACAATATTAGTTTCTATATATATCAGATAAAATATATTTTTAGTATAATTATATTTATACAGGGAAGCTAAAAACAAATATTTTAAATCAGGACCGAGCCATATTAGTAATTCAAATCAACTCCAAGTAGCCAATCACGTGAAGCCACATCATCGATCCATGCGAAAGAAACACACTTAACAAACACATTTAATCTCATAAATTGTATCAAAATTAATCTAATAGTCACTTTAAGTTCACTCTGCTAAATTATCCAAATAATCCTCATCCCTAAAAAACTCGCAACCTACTTTAGGGTTTCTAATCAATCTCATCCCTCCTTTCCTTCTCTCTTGTCCATCAAATACTTTTTTATTTTTTACGTTTTCTATATTTACCTTTTCCCAAAGTGGGGGACGAGAGTCTATTCTAAACATAGTTATATACACATACCTCCACCTTTCTTTTCTACTCACGTCCAAGCACACTACACACGATTTCCCATGAATAAACACATTCTACACTTAGTATTTTTCTTTCTTTCTTCTTTAATTATACACATTACACACATTTATACTTTTCTTCCTTCCTCCTTTAGTTTTTCACAAACACACACTTTGACTTTTCTTTATTTCATCTTGAACTTTCACAAACAAACACTGTACATGGTCTATTTTCCCACGTAGTTCGTCGGGCAAACCAACAATTCTCTTCTCAAAGTAATAGAGAGAGTCTTAGAGTCATAGACTACAACTCAATGTACTCATATCAATATGAGAGACACACAAGAACACCTTTTAATGCACACACATATACTCTTATTTTGACAGCCCAATAAACACAATCTTATATCAGATCTGAAAATATCCATCATTTAGGACCAATAATATATTTGCAGCAATAGCCAAGTGTTTGAGAACTGAAAAGGGACAAAGCTACTGAGGCTAGATAATCTGTAACAAGTGAAGATGCTATAATGTACTTTAGCCAAAACCTAAATAAAGCCTCAAGATAAGAAAGTGATACACTCATTAGCTTGCATTGGAAAATTTGTGTTGGATCTTCAATAGAAATGCAATTGGATATTTTTGCTCAATAGCAATAGTAGCTGAAACTGGTATCTTAGATTTACACAGCACACTTCAGACATCTAACTTCTCATGTTCTGTATACTGATGGTTACAATGCTCTTTTTTTTTTTAAAAAGAAAGCATGGGTAATCATTGGTGATGAAGTTGTACAACGGTTCTTCATAACAACTGAGATATATGAGGCTATAAACTATACTGTGACTCTCATTCCCAAATTCCAAAATCCATCAAAAATCTCTGAGTTTAGGACTATATCCTGTTGCACCATTCTATACAAAATTATATCCAAAATTTTAACAGAGGTTGATAGAAGTAGTGATTGATGATCGTAGTCTACTTTTATGCCTGGTAGAGTAATCTCAGACAATATAATACTCAATCATGAGCTGGTGAAGGGTTACACTAGAAAGTCTGATTCAGCCAGGTGCATGCTTAAAATAGATATCAGAAAAGTCTCTGACTCAAAACTTTTTGGAGCAGTGCTGATTCACTTAAACTTTCCTGATGCTCTCATACAGTGGATCATGAAGTGTATTTACTTATAAATGGACAACCAACACATTCATTCCCAACAAAGAAGGGGCTTAGACAAGGATATTACCTTTTCGCGTTTCTGTTTATCATAGCTATGGAGTATCTAACCAAGATGTTGAAGGGGCTGAGAGATAAAAAAAAAGTTTCATTACCACCCAAAATGTGCCAAACTGAACATAGTCCACTTGAGATTTGTTGATGATTTACTATTATTTTGTTAAGGGGATGTGGAGTCAATAATAATCATGTATATTTGATTGTTTCTAAGGTTTCCCTCGTGTATCTGGACTTGTGGCAAATATTGAGAGAAAGTTTTGTCTATTTTGGAGGAGTTACCCCAGATGTGTAGCAGGTTATACTTGACTACCTAGGTGCTCCAAGATGGGTGTTCAAATTGTATTTGGCTTTGAATGGTAGACTGCAGTCAATAGCTCAATGGAGTACCATAGATGATCTGGCATTGCCCTTTTGTTTGGCCTCCAC
Organism: Nicotiana tabacum; assembly: GCF_000715075.1. Taxonomy (NCBI): domain Eukaryota; kingdom Viridiplantae; phylum Streptophyta; class Magnoliopsida; order Solanales; family Solanaceae; genus Nicotiana; species Nicotiana tabacum. The sequence continues at coordinate 27,829,386 of NC_134081.1, read as the reverse complement.
TGAAACACTTGATCACTTACTATTTCAACGTCAGATGTCTTCTATAATTTGGAAATAGATTTTACAGTGGCAGGGGGTAGACAGGAATCCTTATGAATGGAGAAGGGAGGTTGAATAGGCAGAGACAACGCAAATGGTCAATCAGCTGGAGCATACATATACAGAACATGTTTGGCAGCTATTGTGTTTCGGTAACTACTCCAAACCAACCGAGTACTATATTAAACCCCACATCCCACATAACCTTGTTCCAAAACTTTTGTACATTGACGATAATAAAAGAAACACGTGGAATCTCGTGACCCCTTATCAGATCAACAAGTCATGGAGTCATCTTGCCCCAACCAGAACCATAACCACTTTCTAAGCCGACTTTAAATGTCATCCTCCCAAATATACCATAATCAAACCTGATAGTACCCATTCTAGGTCTAATGGCCATATATTATTAAACACAACTATCCCACAAACATGCCACACCAATCTAATTCAAGCCGCAAACTGCACAATCCATGTACCCAAAAATGAAAAATGTTTCAAAGAAGAGAACTGTTTCGCAAGTTCAACAAGCACTTTTACAACCGACATGCTATGAGCTCACCATACATGGTAAAACCAAGACACACGAATCTAATAACGGTAACCAGCTCTCGTAGAGCTAACACTAAGATCAACCCGTACGGACAACTCATGTGCCAATAACATAATCCGCCTGGCATGGTCACATGCCTTAGTCCAAGCATATCACAGTCTAAACATTTTCCCGAGTCTGAATACTTGCCCCGATGCCCGCACATGGGCTCAAAACCTATATATATATATATATATATATATATATATATATATATATATATATATATATATATATACGCACTCGTAGCGCGTAGTCATCACAAAGGCAACTAGTGCCTCCACTGAGTTAAAAATAAAATACTCACCTCAAATAGGCCGCAACTCTGAAACAATATGCTTCTGAGAACTCCCAGTCTCCACATTTATGGAACACAGGAATCACCGTGACTGGTCCCAACTCCAGCACTCGAATGACTAACACATCTTTCACGCACGATCATCCCATAAGGAATACTTTCACATTTCCTCCCGTGTCACATAGCAATAATTGAAATATCAACAGTCTATTAACCAGGTGAGTATCGTAATACCGATGACATCCGAAAGTCAAAATACAATGACTTTTTTGAAATACACACCCTTCTCAGGGATTACTGAGTAGTTATAATATCAGTCTAAACATCTGAAATTGACTATTCTGTCCATAATTCGTGGTCTTGCTTTCCAGAATGAACTGCCACCTTGTACATGTAAGTCTTAATCCCGCACAACACACCACATCTATTATGCTATCATGTGACAAGCACACGAATCTCATTATTAACTCTAAGTCACCAGCATATTACATACCCGGTCAATTAGAAACCTTCCATTTTCTCTCATCCATGAGGAATTCACAATGCACAACATGTCTCCCACATCGGTAGAAAATATCTAGTTCAAACCATGGTATAAACCATCAAGAACACTTTCAAATCCATTTGCACATGACCACGCTATCAACACTGAATTCCTCTAACTCGACCAAGCCACATAGGTCACCAAACCCGAGAATATTTCCACTGAAACATCTGTAAAGTCTCACCATATCATAATTATTCCAAAAGAGCCGAACATACCATTACCATACTGGTCTAGCCTACTACCCAATTGTCCTATTTTCTTCTGAATTACCCTCAAGTTGACACTTCTCCTTGTCAGAACACTACGATCCTTACCCAAAGCTCACTACAAGACATCCCAACATAAAACCACACCACCCTAAGTCCCATAAGCCACTGTATTCTTCTTAAGCACCTCCATAAATACCACAACCAAGACACCCTCTCTTAAGGACCTTATGTGAATTTAAAATTGTTCCTCTTTCCTTTCTTATACTGAAATGTAGAATCCATAATCAAACAGAATTATCGCACGTCCCGATACCATCCAGTGTAAGTAACCGATTCTAGTGATATACAAATTCAAAATTTTTCAATTGCCACATATACATTTTGAATCCATTAGAACCCTCTCGAGAGTCATCTACTCTGCTCAAATCTAATTTGCTCCGCCCAAACGGGCCGAAAGACGTGCTCCTTTAGCACAATCAACACTCAAAGAAGTAACCCTACCTTAACACGACCAATCAAATTCATACTTCGTGCGCACTATATCCTTCAAAATAACAACTTAATCATTCCATAATTTTTCATATTTTCATAAGGTGCAATGTAACCCGTATCCAAGAATTTTCTTACCCGAGTCATCCTCGATCTCCACCTCTGTAAGTCATAACTAACCCACAAGTATGCCTAAGACCAAAACTAAAATTTAACATATATCCATAAAATTTAATTGTCAATAGCAGGCTCCCCCACTTGGCTCAAATCCATAGAACAAAACACTCCATAACTGACAATATCATATTTTATTACTGTCATAATACCACAGTCAGTTCAACAAAAATTCTTCTCAAGCTTACGCAACACTCACCATAAAATACCTTAATCATCCGCTAAGTTCGCATTTATTCTCGTGACAGTCAAGTCAAAATTATCACAAGATTCAAATTCAAATCTCAACACATACGCCTAGCTGGTAGAAAAGAAACTCTCTACTCAACATTATAAGAAACACACCTACGTAGATTACTCCGCAGGAGATAACCCACCTGCTTAGCCTCAAATTGACATATAGCTATACCCTTTCGCGGTCACAATTACCACGGAATCACTTAATATTTCTGAGTTTGAACTCATCAACACGACATGAAAATCTACTTCGCTCCACAATTAAACAGCATGACAGATCCCTCAACGCACTCACAACTCAAGACTGTACGTCACATCAAAACAGGAATCAAGTACCCAATAGCAAACTCTTGAGTCACAAGTAAAATTTATTTGTCTCATTCAACCCATCTGAACACATCCCGCATTCACATCATACTTATCATATAGTTATTCAACCGCTCATCGAACCAAAATTCCACTCATAGGAATACTACCGAACGCATAAATCTAATTACACAGGTTCTCACAACCAAAACTACCGAGCTTAAGCTGCGGTCTAACTCCGGCCTCAAGTCCTCCAGACCGTCCCATCAATAAAACACAGAATACTCATCTCGAACCTCGTTCATGGAATCACAAGCCAATGATACACAACTGATACTAAGCGCTCACATGCGCACACGAATGCGTGGAAGGAATTCAAAGAATTATGTTTCAAGCTGAATCAATTCCGCATGATAGAATACAAGAAAGTAAAAATTTTCTAAGGGTTCGGCAGCCTCTCGAATATAAGTACAGACGTCTCCGTACCGATCCGCAAGACTCTACTAAACCTGCTCATGACTCGTGAGACCTATGTAATCTAGGCTCTGATACTAACTTGTCACGATCCAAAATTCTAACCTGTCGTGATGGCGCCTATCTTAATACTAGGCAAGCCGACAACCTCAATAAGCCACATTTTTCCCTTAAGTTCGAAATCATAATATTTGAATTTCCATGAAAAAATCTCACAAATTACTGACATAAGATACATTCCCAAAACCCGGTGTCACTGAGTACATGAGCATCTAAATGATAATAAAGTCTGACTGCTAAAAATACTATCTGAAAATATTGAACAGTACAAAAACTGTAAGGAAAGAAAGTCAAGGTCTGCGGATGCCAAACAACTACCTCGATAATCTCCAATAGATAAAACTCCAAAAAACTAGCAACCGCCGTGTCCGGAGGTACCTGAATCTGCATACGAGGTGCAGGGTGTAGTATGAGTACAACCAACTCAGCAAGTAATAATAATAAATAAGGAACTGAAAGTAGTGACGAGCTTCATAGTTGAGTCCAAATTACGGTAATTTCCAACATAATAAGGTAGGCACGCTTTCAAGTTCAACATTTAACACTCAACAGTAATTTCATATCAAGTTCAACTGAAAAAGAAGATAATATCTTTCCGAAATTTCCAACACAGTAATATATGACAATTGTAGTGCAATAACAATGAAATCATATGCATCCTCTCAGGACCACAGTCACTCAGCCATTTCATTCACTCAGCACTCGCACTCAGTAGGTACCTGCACTCACTAGGGGTGTACAGACTCCGGAGGGGCTCCTACAGCCCAAGCGCCATAATTCGTACGGACAACTCACGTGCTGCACGGACAACTCACGTGCTATAGTATCAATATCTGGATCCGTACGGAAAACTCACGTGCTACACGGACAACTTACGTGCTATAATAATATAGTATCTGGATCCGCACGGACAACTCACGTGCTATAATATAATATAGTATCTGGATTAGAACGGACAACTCACGTGTTGCACACATGCTATAGTATAATATCTCACAATCAGGCCCTCGGCTTCACTCAGTCATAAATCTCTCCAGTCTGTCGGGCTCTCAATAATCATAAAAAATAACCCAAACAATAATGATATGATGCATCAATAAGGAATAATAGAGTCTGAGATAAAATAAACAAGTAAATTATGACTGAGTACAAAATAATAATTAAGCAGATAGTTCAACAGGTACACGATTTCTGTGGGTCCCTACAGTGCCAACACATAATTAAACATAATTTGTGGTTCAATTTCTCTACTACATGGAGAATGTATAGATAACAATAGATTATTCAACTACACAGTTCCATGGAATTTTGACCAAGTCACAATTCCTACGGTGCACGCCCACACTCCCGTCATCTAGAATGTGCGTCACCTCAAAACCAATCGTATAACACTTAATCCGAGGTTCCATACCCTCAGGACCAAATTTAGAATTGTTACTTACCTCAAACCGTGTAATTCTTTATTCCGCTAGGCCTTTGCCTCGTGAATTGGCCTCCAAATGCCTCGAATCTAGTCACAAATAATTCGATTCAGTCAATAAAATTTATTATAATTAATTCCATAAGAAAATGCTAATAAAAATCCGAAATTAAGCTCAAAAATCGCCCGTGGGGCCCACATCTCGGAACTCGACAAAAGTTATAAAATCCGAAAGCCCATTCAACCACGAGTCTAACCATACCAATTTTACCAAAATCCGACCTCAACTCGACCCTCAAATCTTTAAATTAAACCAAGAGGGTTTTCTAAAGTTTTCAACTTAATTCATCCATCAAATGATGGATTCAAAGGCATAATCATGAAAATTAATCAAAACTGGGTAAGAATCACTTACCCCCAAAACCCACGCAAGAATCTCTCTAAAAATCGCCTTCCACCAAGCTCCCAATTTGATTTTGTGTTATGAACTCAAAACCCCCGTTTTAGAACTTTTAATTCTGCCCAGAAATGCCTTCATCGCGTTCGCGACCATAGCTTCGCGTTCGCGAACCACAAAAAATGTGCTGCCCAGATTCCTTCTTCGCGTTCGCGACCTCTTCATCGCATTCACGATGCCTTCCTACCTCTGACCTTCGCGTTCGCAAGATACGAGCCGCGTTCGCGAAGGCTTAACGCCAGACAGGCCCCCAGCCCCCCCTTCCTCTTCGCGTCCACTTCCACCCACTCGCTTTCGCGTAGGCTTCCCCTATCTCCTCTTCGCTTTCGCGTCTCCTTCACGCGTTCGTGATGGGTAAATCCCAGCAGCCCAAAATCCTTCTTCGCGAACGCGTGAGACCCTTCGCGTTCACGAAGAACAATACCAGACACCAGTTCCAGCAATTGCAAAATAAGGAAAAATGATCCAAAACCATCTCGGAACTCAGCCGGGGCCCCCGGGACCCCAACCAAACACACCAACAAATCCTAAAATATCATACGAACTTAGTTGAGTCATCAAATCACATCAAACAATGCTAAAACCACGAATCATACCCCAATTCATGCCTAATGAACTTTGAAATTTCAAGTTTTCACAAACGACGCTGGAACCTATCAAATCAAGTCCGATTGACCTCAAATTTTGCACACAAGTCATAAATGACATAACGGACCTATGAAATTTTTTAGAACTGGATTCCGACCCTGATATCAAAATGTCAACCCCCCGGTCAAACTTCACAAAAATTCGAATTTCGCCATTTCAAGCCTAATTCCACTACGGACCTCCAAATAATTTTTCGGACATGCTCCTAAGTCCAAAATCACCATACAGAGCTATTGGAATCATCAGAATTTAATTCCGAGGTCGTTAACACATAAGTCAATATCCGGTCAACTTTTCTAACTCCGAACTCCTTCCGGTTAAGTTTTCAATTTTGAGACTAAGTGTCTCATTTCACTCCGAACTCCTTCCGGACCCGAATCAACTAATATGGAAAGTCATAAAATAACTATAAAGCATAACTTGAGCAGTAAATGGGGGAACGGGGTTATAATACTCAAAATGACCAACCGGGTCGTTACACCGAATCCTTATAAAAGTTGGATTTAGTACTCCTTTTTAATTTTTCTTCACACGTATGTCTTCTCTATTTTTATAGTTTTGCTCTTTCTTTTTCTAGGTTAATAGAATCTTTGTGTTTCATTATTTATATAATTTTCAGAAGGCAGTCACACCTTTGGTTAGGAAAATCTGAGAAGCCTTCAGTGTCATATTACTATGTTTAGAATGATATGTACAGTGAGAAAAGATCTGAAGCAGTTTAAAGGTGAATCTTTGTGTTACAATATTTAGTGGTTTGTCTCTACGTGTAATGACCCGACTTGTCGTTTAAGAATTTATGCCTCGTTCAGCGACTTAAGATCTCGAGCAGTTTTGTAATGTGTATTATGACTTTTGTGTGTGGTAGATTTTGGTTTTCGGACGATTCGGGATCAAATTGAAAGAACAATTCTTATTTTAGAAGCTAAAATGAAGAGAGTTGACTGGAAAGTTGACTTTTGAGCAAACGACTCCAGAATAAAATTTTGATGATGTCAATAGGTTCGTATGGTGATTTCAGACTTGAGCGTGTGTCCGGATTTGGATTTGGAAGTCCGTAGGACAATTCAACGCATTTTGGTGAAAGTTGAAAATAGAAGATTTTTGGAAAGTTCGACCGAAGGTTGAATTTTTGATAACGAGGTCGAAATTCAATTTTGGAAATTGAAATAGTTTCGTTATATTATTTATGACTTGTGTGCAAAATTTGAAGTCATTCCAGATTGATTTGATATATTTCGGCGCAAATTATAGAAGTTGGAAGAATTGAAAACTCATAATTCGATTCGATGCGCGATTCGTAATTTTGTTATTGTTTGACGTGGTTTGAAACCTCGACTAAGTTCGTATCATATTTTGGGATGTATTGGTATATTTGGGTGAGGTCCCGAGGGTTTCGGGTGAATTTCGGAAAGTTAACGGAGTTGATTTTTGGACTTGACGAACTGCTGGAATTTCTGCTGTTTCTGGGCAGCAGCTGTTGGAATCGCACCTGCGGAATTATGGGCGCAGGTGCGACCTCGCAGAAGCGACTGGAAAGGGGACTGGGCAGCTTGGTCGCGAGGTCGCAGGCGCGATGCATTTTCCGCACCTGTGTGACCGCAGAAGCGGAGATTGAACAGCAGAAGCGACGAGCTTCGCAGGTGCGCATTTCGCAGAAGCGGAAAGAAGTCCGCAAGTGCGAGGGGTCGACTGGGCAGTGCACTCCGCAGATGCGCATTTGCGATCGCAAAAGCGAGCCCGCAAATGCGACCATTTGTCCATAGAAGCGGAAACTGGGAAGAATGTTAAGGATCAAAAATGATCATTTCGTCATTTTCGATGGGTGATTTAATAAATAAGTATATACATAAATATTTATCACATAGTAAAACTTATTTTACATGATAATTTAATTTTTTTTATTCAATTATATAATTACGCATGTACGACAAAACATGACACTGGTAATTACACCGTAATTACATCAAGACAATCATGAAGTACTAGAACTTAGCAATTTATCCTCTACTAATTGAAAAAAGAAAAATAAAGTATAAAAATAGAGTAAGTTGTTTCCTGCCAATTTACCGAAATAAGGTTTTATGATCAATAACCAGAACTAATTTAAAGACTGCTATTGATGTTGTTCCTCAGAGTTCCTATTTTGCTTTATGGCTTATTAATGTCAGTTTCTATAACTGCTAAAATACTAAAACTACCTCTTAAATTTGACAATATTCTTTATTCAGGGATTATCCTTTTCTAAAGTCTATTGAACACCAGGTGTGTTTATTCCAGAAACGCGATTTATAAGTCTGCACTCATCGAATGCGATTTCTAAGTCACATTCTACAAATGCAATTTACAACTCGAATGCGACTTATAATTATAAAAACAAATAAAGTGCGAAAAGAACATATTCGACATAGAGACCTTCGAAAAGGATATTAACATAATCTAATTGTGTTAGAGCAATACACATTCACAATGCAAAAGAATAGTTGGAATTAAGGTTGGAAAGTAAATTAAAGACAAGAGTAGTAAATAAAGCAACGTAACATTGTTGCAACTAGAGTTGTGTAAAGAAAGCCATATAGTTGAAAGAATAAATTTCGAACAATACAAAATTGGCGATAGAGAATTCCAATAAAAATAAAAATATGCTACCTGTCACGATCCAAAATTCATTAAAGGTCGTGATGCGCCGGACACCGCTGTCAGGCAAGTCAAAAATAAATAATTAATCTGGTTCTCATTTTTAATATTTCTGAAATCATATTTCCTTCAATTAAATAGTAAAGGATGGAGTTTATAAAATAATTAATAATATCTTTAAAACTTTCAATACAGTGCAACCCATAACCGCCCAAAACTCGGTGTCACAAGGGCATGAGCATCAACTAGGAATATAAAATAAAATATAACATCTGTCCGGAATACAAATTGGACAGGAAAATATAAATACTCTGAAGGAGACTCTGCTGGTTGCGGACTCGTAACGTGAAATGCAACTTACCAAATTTCCCGCAATAACCGCGCCTCTGCGCCCACAAGGCCACTAGATATATATGCACCTGCACAAAAAAAGTACAGCAAGTGTAGCATGAGTACGTAAATCAACGCGTACCCAGTAAGTATCCCGCTTAACCTCGAAGAAGTAGTGACGATGGGTCGACTTCGACACTTACTAAGGGCCAACAATATGATAATATGATATTCTAAGTGAGCATGATATATATAACAATAAGGCTCAGAACAAGAAATAATTGAATAATTCATCACCTTATTTAAGGACCCATATCACTTCCTTCATTTAAAATAAATAATCTTTTAAATAATGAATTTATACCAATTATAAAATGAACTTCCAGTTCTATTATCACACACGAATACCACCGAGGACATTCGGCCCGATCCAGCATAAATATAAATTGTGCACTGCCGAGGGTCGAACGACGCGAACCATAGATGCATCTATTACCCCGCTCGCGAATCATACATGCAACGCGGTCAAATATAAATTTATCAATAAATCATAACCCTTTCTTGATTCTTTTCAAAATAAAGACAATTCGACTCGAAGCTTTTAAATCTTTAAAAATCCTCAACTCAGTTCCATTTGTTATAGTTAACAAATATAATCAAATAACGGTGTCCACAAGTATGGTGTAAACCTAAAACTACCCGGACATAAAAAGGAATAGTAGCTACGTACGGACTCTCATCACTTTGTGCGTACTTAGCCCCCACAAATAACAACACATATTAATTAAGTTCGCCTATGGGGTAAGTTCCCTCTTACAGGGTTAGAAAAGAGACTTAACTCGTCTCAAAACTTACTTCCCAATTCAAGAATGCGCTCAAACCTCCAAATTTGATGCCAAACGACTCAGAACTAGCCAAACATTATATAAATCGATCAATCTATGCTCAAAAGTTCATATCTTCACTATTAAAGTGATTACCCAACCAAAATTGCAAGATTCCTAAAATTCATCCCTGGGCCCACACGCCCGAATTCTGAAAATTTTTGAAGATAAACCTTACCCATAGCACTACGAATTCAAATATATAATTTATTCTAAATTTCATTCTCAAATTCGTGATCAAAATCCAAGAATACCAATTTCTAGGTTTTTCTTCAAAATCTCAAATTTCTACAAATTCATGTTTGAATCCAAGTAAAAACCATGTATTTAATTAAAAATGTGAAGAAATCACTTACCCTATTATAGTTGATGAACTGGCACTCCACAGTGCTCAAAAATCGGCTCCTATGGACGAAATGAAGTGAAAATAAGCCAAAACATCATTTTATAAAACCTCACTGCCCAACGACTTTCGCACCTGCGGTGCTTTGGGTCGCATCTGCGGTCCCGCACCTGCGGCAAATGCCTCGCAAGTGCGCATTTCCCTCACCTGGCCGGGCTCCGCATCTCCGAATAAGGAGGGCCGCTTCAGCGAGCCTAGCCGCTCCTACGACCATGTCTCTCTCACCTGCGCTCATGCAGATGCGCCCAATCTTCCGCATCTGCGGATTATAGGCTGCCCTCCATTTCTCGCTTCTGCGGCTCGTGGCTCACACCTGCGAGCCCGCGCCTGCGGCCCTTTTCACGCAAGTGCAATTGCACCAGGTATCACCTGCCTCAATATTTTTCTTAGTCCAAAAATCTATCCGTTAAGCATCCGAAACTCACCCGAGGCCTCCGGGACCCCGTCCAATCACACCAACCAGTCCAATAACATAACACAGACCTGCTCGAGGCCTCAAATCACATCAAACAACACTGAAATCACGAATCACCCTCCAATTCAAACTTAATGAACTTTGAAATTCTAAACTTGTACAATCGATGCCGAAACATATCAAATCATGCCCGATCGACCTCAAATTTTGCACACAAGTCATAATTGACATTACAGACCTACTATAACTTTCGAAATCGGAATCCGACCCCGATATCAAAAAGTCCACTCTCGGTCAAACTTCTCAAAATTAACCAAATTTCCAACTTTCGCCAAATGACCCCGAAATGACCTACAGCCTTCCAAATCCACATCCGGACATGCTCCCAATACCAGAATCACCATACGGAGCTATTTCCATGCTCGAAATCCCAAACGGATATCGATAACATTGAAATACACCTCAACCCAATTTTCATGAAATTCTTCCAAAGTTCCAACTTCCATAATAGGCGCCGAAACGCTCTCGGATCATCCAAAACCCGATCCGGACATACGCCCAAGTCCAAAATCATCATACGAACCTGTTAAAACCTTCAAATCCCGATTTCGAGGTCATTTACTCGAAAATCACACTTTAGTCAATTCCTCCAACTTAAGGCTTCTGAAATTATAATTTTCTTTCCAAATCAACTCCGAACTTCCCGAAATTCGATTCCGACCACACGTAGAAATCATAATCCCTGAAGTGAAACTGTGTAGGGCCTCAAACCGCTGAATAATGCGCTAGGGCTCAAAACGATCGGTCTGGTCGTTACATTCTCTCCCACTTAAACATACGTTCGTACTCGAATATGCTAAGAACTTATATGGAGTTGTTTGAAATCACTGTTTAACACCTCGTGCACCTACCCGTACTACCACAACTAAGTTAAGCACATTAGCTCGAGCAAATCTGCAGATTCTCCCCTTTATTTAGGCAAATAAGCATTAGAGCCTAATTCCAACATCCGAAATTCTCTACTAGGCCTGCTTCCAACATACGAACACCGTTTCAATCACTACATGATGTACCAATACATGATTGTATACTCTCACTGAATTCACATGCACCGCATTATTCACATGACCATAATAACATCCTCTGATGACAACAACCAAAAACCCACGAATCCGATGCTCACAACATACTTCATGACTCATATGAGTCCCGTTCCAACTCTTGCAATAATGCCACGATAGAGAATATGTGTAGAACTCATAACCACCTGCCGAATCACAATTTATGGAGTCTCTCCTCTCGACAAGAACCATTACCTCATTATGGACTGAATAACAATATTTACTCTTTAATATGCTTTATATAAATCAGATCGCACTGATCCCAGGTTCAATAATCTCGTCTCACCTAGTACAAGATGCTCAGGAAGTAAGCCGCCTCAGACACTGACAAAAGTCTCATATAATGCCATAATATGCCAACAATCTACAAACTCGAATGTGATACATAAGGGAACGAACTCTGGAAAGAACTACAACCTAAAGGACGTTATGAACCTTCCTTAGGAAATGAGAAGCAGAACACACAATAATAGATATGGGAAACTGTACTCAATAACACATTGTTGCGGCATGCAACCCGATCCACACATGATACCATTGCGGCATGCAACCCGATCCAACCATGATACCCGTGACGGCGTGCCACCCGATCCAAACAACATATCCATGGCAGCATACCACCCGATCCAACTATATACCCGTGGTGGCGTGCCACCCGGTCCACACATAATAATCTAAAGAAAAGATACATCGAGCCGAAATGCTTATACTCACGAAATTCCCGAATATCAATTATAAGCACGCCAAGTGCATAATACAAATCCTGGGGAGACGGGTAGCGTCACGTGCTACAAAACTCAAGCACAACTAAGGTGCGATATATGATCTGCATCTCGAGAGCCATCCTGCTCACATAATACCAAAAACCATACGGGACCTCAATACGAGTGCGAATAATCCAGCCATCTCACAACCCACCTGGTTTAATATAGATTACATGGAATAACTGACGACAGAAATAACATCCAAGGCCCGAAGACCCTTCCGAAAATAACACTATGTTGAGATGAGCACATACGGCCTGGCATAGAGCCCACATTCATATTTAGATCCATCCACAGACCTCAAGCCTATCCTGATCGTACCGCACTGGCTAATAACCTTTCAAGGATCCACAATGACCTCTTTTCCCATGACACATAAGAACCGCCGTCAAATACGAACAAACTTCCACAATTCACAACCAACTGAGTAGAGCACCTTTCAGGCCTAAACTCTCACATTAGTGATAGTACCAAATCTCCGTACTTGGTTTCAAATCTTTAATCAATCTAGTGACTACATGTCACACTTATACAATCTTCCCGTGGGACACACTCCCACGACCTTCTGCACCAGACAACAAGTCTGCACATCCATGCCACCGGCCATACAAACGCTGTAAAGAAATCAAGAATCCGCAATCAGTACGCAAAAAATCCCATACAAGATACCGATCTCAGGTGACGCCAAAGACAATACCAGCTGATTCTAACCATCTAAGTCCTTTCTCGCTCATCCGAGCTTGTGATATTCCTGCCAACACCAAATGGCAACCTTGATCCTCGACTTCCGATTCCCATGCTACCTCCTGCACCTAATCATGCCAATACGCAAATGTACAAGAATTTCATCATAACTCCTGAACCACTAATAGGGTACACACTTCATCATATAGAAACCTTTCACTTAACTCATTTCAGCAGAACCATAGTGACACGCGACTGAATTTCCATAACCATAGAAAATACACACCTCGAGTAGTGGTTTAAACCACTATAACTTTTTCGGAAATCCCTTTTACACCACAAAGCCATACGAATCGAACACCTCCCAAATCAACCAAGTTGTGGTGGCACTCAAGCCCAAGTGTACAACCACAAACCACATGTATAACTTCACGCTGAAGAAACTGGTCACTACTATAACCGTGCTGATTCAACCATTACCAACCGAGCCAATTATTCTACTTTACTCGGGACTTGCCCCTAGAATTAATAATAGCTCCATTCAAAACATCATGAACCCAAATTCGCACTTATCCGGGGTGACCTTATTTCACGAGACCATGCTGTCTCAACACCCACGAACCATCATATACTTTCCTTGTGCGCATATTCGCATCTTCAACGGGTACACTCATTCTCCCATTCTTCCACTGCTACACCGCATACCGAAGATAACATAGAACACTCCAAGCCCCTTTTATAATCCGCTGCAATAACTCGATACTTAACCCTACTACGGACTCAAAATCCTTAGGCACCACACTTTAACTTTTGAATCCACTAGGACCGTTGTTGAGAGTCACCCACTCTGACTTGGTCCCAAATATAATCAAACTCCAAGGCTCCACTAGCACATGAATGCCCTCTCAAGAAGCACCCGGCTGAATCACTTTCCTTGTAAATCACCTCTACACGAAGCATAAATCACGAATCTTCCAAATGCCTGAACATGAGTCAATAAGGCCAACTATAGCACACATTCCTCAATCCTTTTCTCAAATTACCGCTGATGTTCTCTTTCCTTAGTCGTAATAACCCACACATATGCCGATAACCAGAAATCTCACAAGTAGACAACCATGCAGTCCAATTATAGGCTGTGGGGATCTCCCACTTAGCTTGAAGCTACCATTGCATAACTCTGAAACCTACCAAGATTCATTCTTCCTTGCTGACATGACCTTGCGCAATCGACTCGCCAAATTCCTCGAAATATTCCTGTTAACCATTTTATGAACGCCTTGAATCACTAGCCACATTCACATATTCGACTTCTTACCGGATAACCGGTAAAATTCTTTGTAGAAGTTTCATCAACACCACGCAACAGTTAACCTGCTCACCAGAAATAACCCACCTATGGAAGTTCCATGCCGACATCTTCCAACAATGCTTCACTGAGTACAATTACCACGAAACCAATAAACCATCCTGAGCTCGTGCTCATTCACCAGTTGTACAAGCCCGTTCACTCCCCATTGACATCAACTAAATGTGCGACAATACATTCCAATCCAAAGTCATGTTGTATCCTTCTTCATATCATGCAACTCTTTCTCGTCGTATCCAACCCTTCTCCGCATAGTGGCCAATATTTCCAATAAAGTTCGTAGACTTAGTCACTGTCCACCATGAATCTTAACTTACTCCAAACTTTCCCCAAGGCGTGTAGCTATCCTACCACATAGCCCACATGCTACTCGGCCACTCTCCCACTTTGGTCAGACCCTATCCTTTAAGCAACTACTCGACTTCTGTTTCTCACACTTGGCCTTCTAGAATTTTAACCACCACAAGACACCTCCCACATGTCCTTCTTCATCTTTCGCTGCCCAGTTGTTGCCCTAAATCAAAGCCTATCTTTGTAGCACTTGAACTGATCGATCGCTACTAACTTTAAACCTTTCCGAAGATCGTCTTTCTCGAGCCATCAACACAAGAAACACCGATTCGATTCTGAACCACAACACACTGTGACATCTGACAACTGCTTCCCCGGCACCCTTCACAATACTCTGCCCCAAAGGCGATTTGAAGAAGGCCATAATACCGGCAAACTTAACACATTCAATCAAGGACGACGACACCATATCCCGGATGAAGATTCCACCACACTCGAAAATAGCAAGTCTCTTTACTCCATCAATCTAACCTGAACATTCTTAGTCCGATTGCCTTTCCCTCCGCTAGAAATAAAACACTGAACCTCTGAATCACGCATTGAGAAAAACCTCCTTTCAATTCATTCATTGCCCATATACATAGACAAGTATCCTACCATTACCTTAATACTGTGCGATAACAATTCGTGAACATCAGAGTAATTGGTGCATAGCCCCAAAACCATCAGAAATACAGCTACTGAGCTGAGATGACAAAACATCCTTCCACAAGGCGACGACATCAGCCCAATCGAATACGCAGGGAGAAACATCCTACTCTACATCAGTAGTGCCGTTAAAATTCCTCGATTCCAAATTTATAACAAGCGCTTCACGTCGCATAAGATTGAATGGGAAGGAAATGAAGGCATACGCCTCAAAGGAATCAAATCGCACGATGAGGAATCAAGAAGGGAAGTGCTTCTAACAGTCCTATAGCATCTCGAAGATAAGTACAGACGTCTCCGTACCGACCCACAAGACTCTACTAGACTCGCTCATGACTCGTGAGACCTAAGTGAACCTAGTGCTCAAATACCATGTTGTCACGACCCAAAATCCATTAAAAGTCGTTATGGCGCCGGACACCGCTGTCAGGCAAGCCAAAAATAAATACTTAATATGGTTCTAATTTTTAATATTTTTGAAATAATATTTCCTTTAATTAAATAGTAAATGATGGAGTTTATAAAATAATTAATAATATCTTTAAAAATTTCAATACAATGCAACCCATAACCGCCCAAAATCCGGTGTCACAAGTGCATGAGCATCAACTACAAATATAAAATAAAATACAACATCTGTCCGGAATATAAATTGGACAGGAAAATATAAATACTCTGAAGGAGACTCAGCTAGTTGCGGACTCGTAACGTGAAATACAGCTCACCTAAGTCCTCACAATAACCGCGCCTCTGCGCCCACAAGGCCACTAGACATATATACACCTGCACAAAAAAGTACAACAAGTGTAGCATGAGTACGTAAATCAAAACGTACCCAATAAGTATCCCACCTAACCTCGAAGAAGTAGTGACGAGGGGTCGACTTCGACACATACTAAGGGCCAAGAAATAACTGAACAATTCTTCACCCAATTTAAGGACCCATATCACTTCCTTCATTTAAAACAAATAATCTTTCAAATAATGAATTTATACTAATTATCAAAGGAACTTCCAGTTCTATTATCACACACGAATACCACCGAGGACGTTCGGCCCGATCCAACATAAATGTAAACTGTGCACTGCCGAGGGTCGAACGGCGCGAACTATAGATGCATCTATTATCCCCCTCGCGAATCATACATGCGACGCGGTCAAATATAAATTTATCAATAAATCATAACCCTTTCTTGATTCTTTTCAAAATAAAGACAATTCGACTCGAAGCTTTTAAATCTTTAAAAATCCTCAACTCAGTTCCATTTGTTATAGTTAACAAATATAATCAAATAACGGTGTCCACAAGCATGGTGTAAACCTAAAACTACCCGGACATAAAAAGGAATAGTAGCTACGTACGGACTCTCATCACTTTGTGCGTACGTAGCCCCCACAAATAACAACACATATTAATTAAGTTCGCTTATAGGGTAAGTTCCCTCTTACAAGGTTAGAAAACAGACTTACCTCGTCTCAAAGCTTACTTCCCAATTCAAGAATGCGCTCAAACCTCCAAATTTGATGCCAAACAACTCGGAACTAGCCAAACATTATATAAATCGATCAATTTATGCTCAAAAGTTCATATCTTCACTATTAAAGTGATTACCTAACCAAAATTGTAAGATTTCTAAAATTCACCCTCGGGACCACACACCCGAATTCCAGATATTTTTGAAGATAAACCTTACCCATAGCACTAAGAACTCAAATATATAATTTATTATAAATTTCATGCTCAAATTCGTGATCAAAATCGAAGAATACCAATTTCTAGGTTTTTTCAAAATCCCAAATTTCTACAAATTCATGCTTAAATCCAAGTAAAAACCATGTATTTAACTCAAAATGTGAAGAAATCATTTACCCCATTATAGTTGATGAAGGTGGCACTCCAAAGTGCTCCAAAATCGTCTCCCGTGGACGAAATGAAATGAAAATAAGCCAAAACCTCATTTTATAAATCCTCACTGCGCAGCGACTTTCGCACATGTGGTGCTTTGGGTCGCATCTGTGGTCCCGCACTTGCGGTAAATGCCTCACAAGTGCGCCTTTCCCTCACCTGATCGGGCTCCGCATCTGCGGACAAGGAGTGCTGCTTCTGCGAGCCTAGCCGCACCTGCGACCATATCTCTCGCACCTGTGCTCACGCAGGTGCGCCCAATCTTCCGCATCTGCAGATTCTGGGCTGCCCTCCATTTCTCGCTTCTGCGGCTCGCACCTGCAGCCTTTTTCACGCAGGTGCGATCGCACCAGGTATCAACTGCCTCAGCATTTTCCTTAGTCCAAAAATCGATCCTGCTCGAGGTCTCAAAATCACACCAACCAGTCCAATAACATAACATGGACCTGCTCGAGGTCTCAAAATCACATCAAACAACACCGAAATCATGAATCACCCTCCAATTCAAACTTAATGACCTTTGAAATTCCAAACTTCTACAATCGATGCCGAAACTTATCAAATCACACCCGATCGACCTTAAATTTTGCACACAAGTCATAATTGACATTACAGACCTACTCCAACTTCCGGAGTCGGAATCCGTCCCCGATATCAAAATGTCTACTCCCAGTCAAACTTCTCCAAATTAACCAAATTTTCAACTTTCGCCAAATGACCCGAAATGACCTACGGGCCTTCAAATTCACATCCGGATATGCTCCCAATGTCAGAATCACCATACGGAGCTATTCCCAGGCTCGAAATCCCAAACAAACATTGATAACATTAAAATACACCTCAACCCAATTTTTCATGAAATTCTTCCAAAATTCCAACTTCCATAATAGGCACTGAAATGCTCTCGGGTCATCCAAAACCCGAGTCGGACATACGCCCAAGTCCAAATTCATCATACGAACCTGTTGGAACCTTCAAATCTCGATTCCGAGGTTGTTTACTCAAAAATTATACTTTAGTCAATTCCTCCAACTTAAGGCTTCCGAAATTAGAATTTATTTTCCAAATCAACTCTGAACTTTTTGAAATTCGATTCCGACCACACGTACAAGTCATAATACCTGAAGTGAAGCTGATCAGGGTCTCAAACCGCTGAACGACGCGCTATGGATCAAAACGACGTCGGGTCATTACAAGTAGAAATTTGGGCTAAAGTTGTATATTGTAGAATTGAAGAACAAATTCAAATACGTTGACAGGGCATTTGGTCACAGCGTATTCGAATTTTTCACTATCTATAATTTTAATATCTTCTTGAAATTCATGGATGGATTGCTTAAACCATGAAGAAGATAATTGTTCCTTTGGAATATTGTATTTTTTCAACTCACCTTAGCCTATGTACATGACAATAAAATATGATTTCAATTTCTTGCACTGCTCTTGTAACTTCTTAGGTTGAACCATGGTTTCAGCATTGTGGTTACGAATAAGCTTTTTTATTTGAAAAGTGAGAAGAGAGACTTTGGTGAGTATGTATTTTCTGATTATACATTTGAGTTTATATAATTAAGGCATATTTATAACTCGTCTTTAAATCCTAGTCCTGTGAAAGATAGGATTTCTCTAGGATACCTGTAATGACCCAATCGGTCGTTTTGAGCTCTAGCGCATCGTTCGACGGTTTGAGATCATGAGTAGCTTCACTTCGGGTATTATGACTTGTACGTGTGGTTGGAATTAAATTTCGAAAAGTTTGGAATTGATTTGGAAAGAAAATTCTAATTTCGGAAGCTTTAAGTTAGAAGAATTTACTAAGGTATGAATTTTGAGTAAACGACCTCAAAATCGAGATTTGAAGGTTCCAACAGGTTCGTATGATGACTTTGGACTTGGGCGTATGTCCGGATCGGGTTTTGGATGACCCAAGAGCGTTTCAGCGACTATTGTGGAAAGTTGGCATTTCGGAAGAACTTCATAAAAATTGGGTTGTGGTGTATTTCAATGTTATCAATGTCCGTTTAGGATTTCGAGTCTAGTAATAGTTCCGTATGGTGATTCTGGTATTGGGAGTGCATCCAGAAGTGGATTTGGAGGTTCGTTGGTCATTTGGCAAAAAATGGAAATTTGAAGGTTTTTGGAAAGATTGACCGGGAGTGGACTTTTTGATATTGGGGTCGGATTTTGATTTCGGAAGTTGGAGTAGGTCCGTAATGTCAATTATGACTTGTGTGCAAAATTTGAGGTCAATCGAACGTGATTTGATAGGTTTCGGCATCAATTGTAGAAGTTGAAGTTTTAAAGTTCGTTAAGATTGAATTGGAGGGTGATTCGTGTTTTAAGCATTGTTTGATGTGATTTAAAGGATCGACTAAGTTCGTAGGATATTTCAGGACTTGTTGGTATGTTTGGTTATGGCCCTGGGGGGTCCTCGGGTGGATTCTGGATGGTAAACGGATCGAGTTTGGGCTTGGAGAAATGATGGGGCTACTGTCATCTGGTGTAATCGCATCTGCGAGGTTTTGGCCGCAGGTGCGGAGCCGTAAAAGTAGCCAGGAAGGTGGCATGAGTGATTCTAGGCGGGCTGGACAGGAGTGCAAGTGTGAGGGAATGTCCGCACCTGCGAAGGCACAGATGCAGAAGGAAAGGCGCAGAAGCGGAAGCGGGCAGTTGGAGGCATCTCCGCAGAAACTGAATATTTTCCGCACCTCTGGAACCCCAGAAGCGGCCAAGTGACCGCAGATGCGAGAAGTCGCTGGGCAGAAGGGTTCTTTAAGAACGGGATTTGGCCCATTTTCTTTCATTTTCTCTTGGTTTGGGCGATTTTCTGATTTCTTTGAGGCATGGTATTTCCTCATTTTCTTCACCTGTTTTCCCAACTCCTCAATAGCTCCCCTATGTTCCACCAGTATATCCATAATGGTCTTCTGGTTATCCAGGATCTTCTTCAATGTTTCCTCCACTGACAGAGGAACATGTGGTGCTGCTGGTGTAGAAGACTGTGCTGCAACAGCACGGGATATGTCAGACAGCTTTGAAGTAGTTGTCTGCATCCAGTTGTTGAGACTCGCCAATGTTTGGTAGACTCGCAGCGCAGTGAGTGGATATGTAGATGAGGCAGGCACTGGTACTGATGTTGATGGTCTAAAAGATGAAGGTGGTGGCATGTCAGCTATCTCGGTGGAAGGACCAGCTGCTGTAGAAGGCATAAGAGTTGTAGAAGGCTCAGCAGCTGACTCTGTAACCACCACTAATGGCTCATCAGACTGATCAATGGTGGTAGTTGCCTTACCCTTGAACTTTGGGTTTTCCATACCTTGCAAGGAGTATCATGAGAAGGGCTTCTTGGCCCGCACTTTTGTATCAAAACTCCTCGGCTCCACCTTTGAATAAGTGAAATATTTTGTGAGGGTGTTGGGATATGGGTAGGAGCTTTCACCTTTTCGGACAACCACTGACATGTTGGCCGACATGATGGCACCTACATTGATTGGGTACCCGGCCATAATAGATGCCACTAAAACTGCTCGGGGGATGGGAAGATTATTCTCATTCCGGCTTGGGTCAATACGGCTGCACACAAAAGTTTGCCGCCCTTTTGCTTCAAAATTGAGGGTGGCCCGTGCAATAGGAACCCCTGCTGTGATCCACGGTGGTGGTGGTCCTGGAGGAGCCAAAATCTCTGCTAACCAAGGGCGAGCTGCATCACCCATAGCAAGCTTCTCCAAGTACTGGATTGTCTATACCTCCTCGAATCCCAGGTAAGTGTTCATAGTGCTTGGGTCGAATCTGACTTTCAAAATTTTCACTTTGGTACCCTTCTTGATGTGTGCCACATTGGCATAAAACTCCCATACCAAGTGCTCTTTGTCATCCATAACACTCTGGGTGAACCACATCCACCCCTTGCGCTCCATGAACTACTTAAGGACATTTGGATTGTATTTATCCAAATCCTTCAACAAGAATTGTCGCTCAAGTGTGAGTGATCTCTGGGGCCACCACTCTCTAAACTTTGTGAAGGCAGTCAAACTCACGAACCTATCTTCCCATACTTCCTTCTTTTTCGACCTCTCTAGGCCGCCCACTCTAGTGTCACCTCCCCTACCATCATTAGGAACATCATCATCATCTACTGCAACTGGTGCAAAGAGAGTGTGTGTAGAGGAGGGCTCTGAACCCTGGCTACAGGCATCGGCTCCAAAAAATTGATGTCACCCAAATTCACGCCAGTGATTGGGATTGTGAAGCGGTCGATGCAATTATAATTACACAACTTCGAGTCGGGGTCGATTACTTATAGAGCTTATATTGGATTAGGTATAATCTTAGACTAGGTGTATGACGTGCCTAAAATGCACTTCCACATACTTGGTTGTTTCTTTCTACTTCTAAAATTTATGCTATTGTTTGTAAATGTAAAGCTATAGAACGATATTTTTGGTGTTGTTATGTTTCAAGTTTATAAAAGATCTAAGGCTGTGACTTCCACCTAGGTGGTTACCTAACGGGTTATGGGCTTTAGGGCATGTTTCTTTGGTCGGGCTGTAATATAGAAATCAACACGCGATTACCCACTTGATACCTCTCGGTAGTTAGAGTGGTTTTGCCCAGTTTGACTTTTTCAAGTCCAAATGGGTAATTCACACAACCGTTGATATATGCTCAAGTCGGGTCTTACTATCTCTAGATTTAACCCTTTAATTGGGACTATCAATTTCTTGAGTTCACCCCAATTTCTTGTTAGCCAAGTTTTCCTATACTTAGTCTTTCTTTCTCAAGTAGAGACTAAGTCAATTAGGCATGAATCAATATTTGCAACCATTAATTCCTAAATTTAAACAAGAACTAGGCTAAATATCATACACCCAACCTTAAACAAGCCCTAAATCAAATACCCATTAGGTACCCACACTAGGTTTGGGTCACAACCCTAGCTAGAGATTTAGCTACTCATAGGCAAAAATGAAGAAACTAAGGAAGAAAATAAGATTAAACTCATAAAATATGATAAAGGGATGAAAATCCAATGTTAAAATGATAAACTAATACAAAGTTTCCCAAAGTAGTAAAGGAAAAATGGCTATCTACTTTTTGGAGTTCAAACTTAACCTAAATTTGACAAAAAGAACTATTTATACACAGCTAAAATTATCGGACAAAATTGCCCCTGCAGATGTTCTGCGGCCGCACAATTCTATGTGCGGTCTGCACTTTAAAGCTGGGCTTGACGGGATGGACTTCTGCGGCCGCACAATTCTGGGTTGCGGCCGCACGTCTTCAGATTCTGCGGACCGCACATTTCTGAGTGCGGCCGCACTCTTGAATTTGAGCTTGACAGGAGGGACTTCTGCGGACCGCACATTTCTGAGTGCAGTTGCACTCTTGAATTCTGCGGCCGCATAATAATAGTGTGGTCCGCACTTCTTCATGGACTCAGAACTCTATCTCTCTGAACCTCATCTTATGCGGCCGCACAATAATTGTGCGGTCCGCACTTTGCAAAGGAATTCTATCAGAGGTCCTTCATAATTTGTGGCCGCACTAAATATTATGCGGTCCGCACTTTGCTTTTTTTGCTTGGTTTTAGTCCTTGGCTAAAAATACTCCTTCTTGAGTTGAATTTCATAGTTTTGGCTCTTTTTCCAATGCTCCTTCAAGTAAGCATATTTTATCAATTTTCGGGAATACCTTTAAGCATTTTTAGCCAAAACTAAAGTAAAAGAGTGCAAATAAGTAGTCAAAATCCCTACTTATCATTAGTTTTAATTCACAAAAATATAAATTGTTGATCATCTTGAATAGCAATAAAGTTGTAAACTACAAAAACACTGTTTAACTCCAATCCCTATAGATATGATATTTTCTATACTATATTCGACTAGCGAGCATAATTTTGTGTTGTGTTTTTAGCTCGTCAAATTTTGGCGTCGTTGCCGGGGATTGGCAATCAACGGTGTTTGAAATAGTTTGTAGTGCTAATTCATGAATTAGGTTATAGTTTTTCTTTTCTCTTTTCTTTTCTATTTTATTTTCTTTATTAGTTAACTTTTTTTCACGATTTGTTGTGTAGTACCTAAAAAGTTGGAGAAGATACTGTAGATATTGAACTCTAAATGCTGTGAAGATGGAGTACAACCAGCCTAAAAAAAAAGGTTGAAAAGTTAACAGCTGAATATTATCAGCGGTATGCTATGTGTTTTAAATGCGGTGGAAATTATCTATGGGTTGACTGTCAAATAGGTATGTATTCTTCCTACGATTCATATTTTGAACAGTCTCACTCTGCTTCTAGTTTGTACAGGTATGAGAATTCATATGGGCACAATCTTGACTCTGGTTGGGATGAATACCCTTATTATAGTGAAAGCGAAGTGAGACAACCACCTCAAGGGGAGAATGATAGTTTGGAAGAGCTTGTGTATATGTTCATAAATAAGCCGGTAGAGAGATTTACATAAGATGATGAAGCCATTAACAACCTAGCAACGCAAGTGAGTCAAATAATAAGTACACTTTCAGAAAGCTTATTGCATTGTAATGGGGAATATATGGAGGAGATACCCTGCGAGAATGAGCCTACTCAAGAGGATGAGCGTCTACAAAGGGAGATTTCCACGGTACAAGAAGACTCTAATTCAACTGAGATGATCGAGGATAAGGTTGTGGTTGAGTGTGAAGCAACGAAAGAAGAGTTCAAACCTCCATCCACCTTTCCACATTTGCAACCTTTAATAGGAGAGAATGAGAAACAAATGATCTTGGACATACCAGAAGAATATTCACTTGACCTTTCTTCTTTGTTTTCTTATTCTAGCCTTGATCATGTGGATTTTATTTTTGGGGATTTACAGGAATATGTATGGATTGATCCTGTGAAAGAATGCAGAAACAAGTTAAGGATGATCCTGAACGAGTAATTCACCGCTCAAGATGAGGACAAGAAAGAAAGAAAAGAGCGGGTTTTGCAAGTATCCTTAGAAGAATTGGGCTTAATGAGCTCCATAAAGAATCCCAAGGAGTGAAAACGAGGAATGAATTCAGAATTAGGGGTGGAGTTCATAAGTTCTCGGAAAAGAAGAAAATTCAGGAAAGTTTCCTTTACCTTATGCTTTTTAATTCTGTGTCATAGGGACATGCCACAACTTAAAGTGTGGGGTAGGGGATATTTGTATGTTGTATATATATGTTCTAGTTTTAGTTTTGTGCTTTTAAGTAGTTAGAGTGAGAAAAGGTAAAAAAAAAAACAACCATAAAAATTTTAATTTTTTTTATTTTTCCCGACGATGGATATCATTTGACGGGTTTCTTGAGGGAATTAAGTCGAAAGAAAAATGCAAAAAGATTTTCTTTTGTTGTTAGTGTATTAATTACCCCTTAGTTTTCTTTGTGCCGCGGTTCTTTTCCAAAGGTTTTGTTTGAACCGGGTGTAGTTAGATTTTTGTTTTTAGAAGTAGGAAAACCTTGTGCTATGATTTGAAATTGAAGCAATATCTCTTGACTTGATTATACCTTGAGAATAGTAAGTGCTTTAGTTGTGATGCTTAGGCTCAGTTTTTGACTCTTGTATAAGTACCTTAAACTGTATGATCTTAACTTTGCTTAACTGCTTTGACTAGAGTGTCTTGATGAGTTTAACCGTGAGTGAGTTATGTGCCATGTGTGTGTGAGGTTTGTATGATTCTGTGTATTGCATTTGTTGTCTAGAACTTTTTCCGTGTATTTGCGAAGCGAAATAGTAGTTTTATTCAGTCTTGGAAGTTGATATAGGCATTTCTTTGTTGAGACAGATATATGTGTTTACCCACCAAATTGTTATGTAATCGTAGTTAACCCCATTGAGCTTGTAATCCTATTTCTTTGGTAACCACATTACAAGCCTTACCTAGTTGTATGAATTGATCATCTATTTGAACCAATTATCTATTTAGACAAGATGGGTTGCTATGATGGTAAGCAACCTCCACTTCCAACCAAGAGGTTGTGAGTTCGAGTCACCCCAAGAGAAAGGTTGGGAGTTCTTGTAGGGAAGGATGCCGAGGGTCTATTGGAAACAGCCTCTCTACCTCATGGTAAGGGTAAGTTCTGTGTACACATTACCCCTGCAAGCCTTACCCAGTTGTTTGAATTGACCATCCATTTAAACATTTTACCTCTCATGAGCACTTGAAATTATTATGAACTTTGTAAAAGTTGAAGTGTGGGGTGGTTGGTTTGGCTTTTGAGTGGAACTATTGAAATAAGGAGAAAGGTGCAATGAATTGAAAAAATAATAGCCACTTGAATTGAAAAATAAAAAAAAAAAATAGTTGTATTGTTGTGAACGAGATTCATTGATAAGTGGTAACTCTTGATGTAATGGTGCTTAAATAATTTGGGCAGTTAATGCATGTTGATGAAGGTGGAGTATGGTTTGACATAAGTGTGGGGTTTAAACAATTAAATATATGTATTAAAGTGCTTAGGGAGGTGTAGTCACTCTTATATCTAAATGTATCCTACCCGTCCTGCAGCCTACATTACAATCATTTAAAGTATTATTTGATCCTAGACTGAATGAACTCGATTAGTTGAGGAGTACACTACGGGCAAGCCTATGGTTCATCTTTTGTGGCACATGAATGTTGTTTCTGAGAATGAGTGAATTCTTTATATCTTGAGTTCCTAATTGTTCTTAATTTTTATTGTGTGTGGAACTACTCTCGTTTGTTGTGTGAGGACACATGATTCATGAAGGAAAGGTAATGTCATTGACCTATATATTAGAGTAAGTGAGTGAGTTGTAATAATGTGTGGTACTTGTGAGTCAAATCTTGAGGTGAAGATGTTACACTATTGTGCTTAGTATATTTTAAATATTCTTGGTGTGATGAGTTAGGAGAGTTGCTTAGTAAGGTTGTGTCTATCTAAAGTATGGTTTGATTGCTCGAGGACGAGCAATCGGTTAAGTGTGGGGTATTGATGGTAGGCTATAATCTCATGTTTTAGTCGATTATTATATTTTAATTTACTGTACTTTAGTTGAGTTTGAGCTTTAATCGCTAGTATTTTGTACTAATTGCATGTTTTATGCCTAGTAGGAGTGATTCCGAGCAACGTAGATGTTATGGAATAAATTCAAGTGATTTAGAGCTTGAAGTCTGAGTAAAAACCCAAGGAATTAAGTCGGGATCATGTTCGGGGATCAACGGATGATAGTTAAGAACGGACGGAGAATCAAGTAGATATATTGTGCAGTGTCTAGTAAAATACCCATAACGTTTCATTCGGAACTCCGTTTGGGCTCCACAATATATTGTTGGAAATATAATTCAAAGAACTACAACTTTCATATTTTTTTAAATCCTCAACAAAATAGGGTGCAAAGTATGTGGCAAGTGCGCGGTCGCGCACTGACCGCGCATATGGGGCAGAACAGCGTGAAAAGTGCGCGGGCACACTTCCAGGTGCGCGGCCACGCACGTCCAACTCCGAAAAAGTGTTCTTTTTCGCGTAGGAGAAGGTATATTTGTTTTGGCCCAACCCTACTTGGTATATATACATAGAAAAATAGTATTTTGAGGACTTTTGACATAATTTAGACCTAAGGAAGCTAAGGAGGAGAGAGAGAAGCAAGAGCACAAGGATTTCACCATTCATCCTCACTCAAGACAAGCGTTTGGATGCTTTATATTTTTCTTTGACTTAAACTTAATTGTGATGAATTTATCCATATCCATGGAGTAATTCTTCCTTAGGGATTGATGGATTTGTTGTTTTGATAATTGTTTGTGGATATTAACTCTAGTTTTATGTATTGAAGCGTTTAGGGTGTTTTTATTGTTGCATAAATATTCACTTATTTATGTAATCGAAAGAGGAATAATTTATGATGTTTTGCATTATCTTATTGGTTGAATACATTGATTCTTGTTAGTAATCAAAAGAGGCTAGTTGAATTAATGTTTAGACTTAGTTAGGAGGATAATCGAAAGAGGTTCTCCTAAGGATCAATCCACTACGAATTCTAGCATATCTTCACTAAGTTTAACTTAGTTCATATCGTAAGGTTGAGACTTAATCAAAAGAGGAATTTCTACTGAATGTTTGAACATAATAGAGTGAATTCGAGAGACTCACTTGAACCATAGAAGTGAAGTAACTAGAGTTAATTCCCAAACAAGTATCTTACACCTATCCAATCAACCCCTATTTTCTCTCCTTGATATCTTCTTGCTTACTCTTATTGCAATTGTCATTAGTCAATAGTTAGACTTTTAGTTAATGTTAGTTTTAATTCACACAAATCTAAATTGTTGATCATCTTGAATAGCAATAAAGCTATAAAATACGAAAACACTGTTTAACTCCAATCCTTGTGGATACGATATTTTCTATACTATATTCGACTAGCGAGCATAATTTTGTGTTGTGTTTTTAGCTCGTCAGTTTATATATTTGTAATTCACCGACTATAATTAGACATGGTATATGTGGTGAATAATAATGTAAGAATTGTTATGATGTAATTTATAATATATAGAATGTTTTCTAGGAATTACTTACTTTAAGGGAATTTTTATCTTTAAATACTTTTATTTCTAATTTACTTACATATATGTTCTTATTTCACATTCTATCCTGCATAAATTAATAAATAATACATAAAATCACACATAATATAGATTGAACAGACACAATAATAGTTTATAATGACGGGTTCAATTGAACTCATAACTTTCGACATGAAGTAAAAATTTATTAAAATTACAAAACTAATAGATATAAACTCATAACGTTAAAAATATATTGGGTTCAATGTTAAAACCTTAAAAGTTGAACCCATAGAGTTTGAATTCTAGATTCGCGTCTGACTCCAACCTAACATTGTATTCCCTCTGCTTCAATTTAGATGACACATTTTTCTTATTAGTTTGTTCCAAAAAGAATGACACAATTCTACAATTGAAAATAATTCAACTTTAAATTCTTCATTTTACACATTTTACCCTTAATGAGAAGCTTTTATAACCACACAAATGTCGTGGCTCCACAAAGCTTTTACCCCTAAAGCTTTTAAGACCATAAATTTTAAAAATCTTTTTTTTTTCTTAAACTCCGTACCGAGTCAAACTACCTCATCTAAATTGTAAACTCCGTACCGAGTCAAACTACCTCATCTAAATTGTAACGAATGGAGTATTATTTTTTTTTTTGCGAGATTTAAGCGGGGATTATTTTCTTAATCCCTCCAACCAAACGACTAAAGTAAAGTGCAAAACAAATCTTAAGCCTGTTTGAAAAGCCACATGAGAATTGGAATTAGGTGTAATTGGATGTAATTACACACTTTGGCATGTTTGTTTGACCAAGTAATCACTTGGAATTGGTGTAATTGGGAAGGAGTAATTACACTCTCCAATTCTCAAGGGAAGGTAAAAAATTGAATGTAACTAGATGATGTAATTACAAGGCAACCTTTCCAAAAAAAAATTCTTTCAATATTATATTATTCATCTAGGAAACAAAAAAGATAGAAAAGGCAGATCATTTCTACTTCACTTCTTCCCAGCACAGTCTTTGAAATTTCACTCCAGGTAAGTTCTTTTTTTTTTCAATAGTATATCATATTTTCTTGATAGTTGATTCCTTATTTAATTGCTCCTTTCGTTCCACTTTATGTGAACCTATTTCCTTTTTAGTGTATTCTAAAAAAAATGACCCATTTCTAAATTTGGAAACAATTTAGTTTAAACTTCCAATTCTACCCTTAATGAGAAACTTTTATAACCACACAAATACTCTATACCTCTTTTTGACTCGTTTAGGACCACAAATTCCAAAAGTCTTCATTTTTTTTAAATTTTGTGTTCAGTCAAACATGTTCACATAAATTGGAACAGAGGGAGTACTCTTTTGTTTCCTTAACTTCACGTTGCCTTGAGCTATAGTGTTAGAAATTTTGACCTTTCTATTTTAGAAGGGTGAAATTTAGGTAGAAGAATAAATTTAAATTTGGGCAGATCATTTCTACTTCACAACTAATGCATACAAATACCATTTTTTGTCATATTCAGTTTTTATATTGTAATAGTATATTATATTGGAAAGAGAATAAATGGATCTAATTTTCTAATTTTGTTATCTAATCATTAGCATAAATATTAACTATGAAGAAAAATATTTTGTAAGCTCATATCTATCTTTTTTTATTCACATGAGTTGGTAAAGAATTTTAATTTGTTATTGAAATTTTCATTGTTCTCTTTTAAGTTACGATATTTTTTATATGGAAGATACCAATTATTTTTATGATGTTATGTATTACTTTATAATTATTTAATATATTTTCTTATAAAAGAATATGCATTTTTTATATATGATAATATATAATATTTAATATCTATTATACATATAAATATTTGTCATACAGTAACAATTATTTACACGTTAATTTGAAAAATATTTATTTACCTATGTAATTACACTTGTACGACCAAACATGACACATGTAATTATACTGTAATTAACAAATAATTATCGGGTTGTGTAATTACTAGGGTAGTAAATAGTAATTACACAACCAAGTAACCCTTAGAGAAAGGAAAATGAAAGAATGAGAATCGTAGATGCACAAACCAAAAGAACACGAGGAGATGCAAGTATCATAATTCATCATTAAATTGGTAAGAGTTACAAAGCATATATACTCCACCTTGAATTCTTGATGAGTAAGAACAACCCCAGATGTAGATTGCGTTTAATTATTAAGGTTATATAACGTATCACACAATAGGTGGTTTTATTTGAATACAATATTTGGCCAAACGCACGTTTTTTTTTCCACTCAAATATATTAAGCCATGCCCAATACTCTTTAATTCAAGAACATAGTTGATTAAATAAGAGAATTAATCATATGAAGCAGGCAAATGGGGTGACTGGTAAGTTGCAAGAGTACTCATCCATGGTAATTCATGTGGTGAATTATATATAAGGATGATTTTGAGTGAGTGATGGATATGCAACATTACTATTAATGTATCGATGAGACAATATTACATCTTCATCAATTCGAGTCCTTTTCCGTGCTTGAGCTTGACATCCAGGATCGAAAGACTTTATCTCGTTTCTATCAACCTCGAAATCAGATTCGAGTTCTTTAACGTTTGATTCAGATAATTCGTCACATAGAGATGGTAATGACAAGGGTGAATATGTGTAGGACTTGCAGCTTAGCCTTGAACCTGAAGCACGAGCTTTATGTTCCTCCATTATTCCGTCTAGAAATCTTTCTTGTGCTTCAAGTTTCATCTTCAAGTTTCTTTGAACCTTTAACAGGAAATTTGATCTTAAAATCTTTCTAAATATGGATGAAAACCACTAACTTAAAACTTACTATAATTTACCTCAAGATGATCGCTTAATCGCCTTCGTGCATCCATATGCATTTGTAGTGCTTCATTAAGCTGAGCGCCCCTATACATGTTAACATTGAATTTTACTTGACATCAGATAAATGAGATTAGTAACCTGAAAAATAAGACATATTACCTGCTACAACATTTTAAAATACACTGACAGTGTAGATATTATTTACAATATTTGTTTATATAAGTAAAATCCATTAACATGCATGTCATACCAGATTTTGTGCAATTTTAAGAGTGAAATAATGATTGGAGCCTGGAGGAAGAACTTTATATAATTAAGGTTTAAGGAAGCAAGAAGTAACTCACGCTGTGGCACTGAAATTTGGCAAAATTTCTGATATGCTTTTCCTTTCAAACTTGCCAACTATATGTTAGAAAATGAAAAGCCAGAAAACTAGACAAAGTTAGTATATTACATAAGTTGCATGTAGGAAATGGAAATTCCATAACTGTAAAAGGGAGGAGACTTACGAACGGGATCTTCATCTTCACGTACAAATTTTGACATCCGGTACTTCTGTTATGATTGAAAGAGAAAGTAAGAAAAGAACAAAATAATAAAGCAAAGATTTAAGCTTTTGCATGCATACATGATCAGTTGAGTCTTTTGTAGAAACAGAAATATCCTTTGTAGAGATTAGAGTACTAAGTTAGCAAAACAGAGAAAAAGACCCAAAACATAGGCGGACCTAGCGTGTTGGGAGTGAGTTCAACTAAATTCATCTTTTTAAGCATAAAACATATATATACGTGTGTGCATGAAAAACTCTAAAAAGTAGTACTGATCCTATAAATATTAAGTTTTGAAAGCATTTTTTTCAAGAAATCAGAATCTTGAACGCAAAAAGCTTAAATCTTGAATTTGCCTCTGTATGCTTGAATGGTGTAACCATCTAAAAAATTTACCCCTAGGAATTGAAGTAGCATTATGACATCAGAAACTATAAATAATCAGAAAGAGGTGGAAAGATGTTTGGCACAAAAGATAGAAATGATATGCAATTAGGAAAGAGATCATCACAAGGGATATAAGTAAAACCTGTAGGTGGCTTTTAACATGGAAGATAGTCAGTCCTTCAATTCCCATAACCTTCAAAATTCCTTTTGGTGTTGCTCCTGCAAAGCCAATTTAGTTTTTTAAAAATGAAAAATGGGTAAAAGCAATGTGTTAAAAGTGTGTTGAGATATAATTTAAGTAAATAAAAGTGTGCTCTTACAAACAGTTTAAACTTTCATATGAGATGGTCACATCGTTAATAAAAGATATCGAGCAGGCAAGAGGTTCTCGGTTCAAGTCTCACCGCCACACATTATGAAAAAAGGCATGCACGTGAGAGAGCGTGGCGAACACATAATTAAGTAAATAAAAATATGCTTACTTTCTGGGCCTCCAAGCTGAGTAACTGCCTTCTCGAACAGATCATGAAGTTGTTGAGTCCATTTCAGTCTCTCCTTTGACGAACAATCGGAACGATTCGAACCCATATTGGAACTCAGCAGCTGTTTGAACTTCCCAGGCATTGCAGAGGAACTATGCTAAAGCTTATAGACAAAGAAAGAAGAATTTAAGTAAAGCTGTTGTCAAGATAATGTTAACAAGTTGATGGATTCTATGTAAAAGGGTAGGTAGAATGCTGCTAATTTTCGGAATAAACCAAGCTAAGTTAAAAAGTTCCCAACTTCTTATACACAAAATCTTGGTTTTTATATCATTTGGTGAAGAGAACTAAACTCATAAGCAATAACGAGCTAACAAGAGTAGTAAAAATTGTCACTTCTCTATTGTAAGTATCTGAAACCTGCCTAAAGAATTGAGTTATAAGACAAAATAAGGCATACAACAGGCTAACTACAAGCCAGTTTTCTTTCTCAATTTTTCAGACAGCATTTTACCACTCTGAATCTTGATATGTTCCATCTATTTTCATCTTTTGGTTGATATTGTTAACTAAATCCAAATAGCACACCATTAATAAAAAATTAACAGACCACTTATCGACGTAATCAGGTCCTTCTCTGGAAATTATACCTGGTAAAAAGGCATGTAGTCAAACATAATCCAACAGCATTCATTAGTTCATTTCCCCAAGCCCACGTGTGAGATTATACTGGATTGTTTTTCCGACCCCACATGTGTAATTATACTGGGTTGTTGTTGTTTATTCATTAGTTTATTTAACAAACTATGACACCATCAAAATAACAAAGCACTATGTAACAACAAACACTTTTTTTCACAAATAACTAGGAAACATTTAACGTTGATAGAGCATGTAAAGTAAATTAACAAACTTTCTATATATTGGGATTTGGTCAACGTCCGAACATGGATCAAGGATAGAAGAGAAACTTCTTCATCCCCTTTCTGAGCATATATAAGAAAAGAAAAATTACAATAGCATATCCATTACAAATGTAATATTGCTGTACTATTCTGTTAAACAATAGGATTGATGCCCCCCGGCGTCCTCTGATTCATGAGATGACTACTGTCTTGCCCGCTTCATACAAGACGGGCATTTGTATTGCTTTATACTCTCAGCTTTAGCAGGTGTTATCTTCACACACTTTCCATGGTACCACTTCTCACAGATGTCACAGCCAATCCAAAATTCATCAGCGCTGTAGTTCCCACCACAGCTTCCACAGAGTGTTTCCCCATGTTCTTCTTCATCCTCCTCGTAACTTTCATCTGCCAGCTTTTCATCTGCCAGCTTTAGGGTGCTTTTAGCCTGACCATCATTAGATCTCTGCACAAAACAGGGGGAAATGGCATTTAGCAACGAGGGAGAGGGCGAGCAGCGCATACATAGTAGATCATTAAACTCTGAGAGAGAAACTAAAGGAACTCAATATAAGAGTACCATGGTGTTACCGATATTTT
Source organism: Nicotiana tabacum (assembly GCF_000715075.1). Classification (NCBI taxonomy): domain Eukaryota; kingdom Viridiplantae; phylum Streptophyta; class Magnoliopsida; order Solanales; family Solanaceae; genus Nicotiana; species Nicotiana tabacum. The sequence continues at coordinate 27,795,631 of NC_134081.1, read as the reverse complement.
GCATTAGTAGTCCTAATACTAAGGGGACCTAAAAACAAATTAAGGGAAGACTTGGATGTTTTCCCTACCTTTATGCTACCACGTGATCTGCTCCCACTATCTGCACTGGGCTTATCTTTTAGAGGCTTTCTTTCTGCCACAACTTCAAAGACGGTGGGCAGATCATTCATCATGCTGAATAGACGCTTCCTGTCCAACAAGTATCGAAATAGTGTTATCAAAGGCGAAGAGCGCAAAAAAAGCTCTAAGCTCCGTTGGGGATGGCGCAAAAGGAGAAAAAAATAAATTTTTATGTGTAGTCCAACACTAATAATCATAAACATGAATAACAATATATGGACAAAAAAATTGAAAAAAAATTATGAATTGTTAAGTGTCGCCTCTTCGGCGTTACGCTCATTGGCAAGAAAAAGTATGCCTTAGAGCCTTGATGATGACATTGAAGCGCCTGCTAAGTGAGGAGGCGCTCAACATGTTTTGAGCCTCGCTTCAGGGCTTAAGGGCGCTTAAAGCGCGCCTTTGGCAACACTATATTGAAAATCAGGATAACAAAAGACTTTCCAGCAGAAAAGTTACACATAAAGTATAGTTTAACCAGGCACAAGTTAAAAAGGACCAAATCAGAAGGTTGTCCACAAATGGTCGGTAACTATGTCGTAATTCTTTTAACCTCTTCCAAACCTCCACACATCCACCAGAAAAGAAGATAATTGGGTGATGAAAGTGGTGAATAGGACTATAAATAAGGAAATTCAACAACTTTATCTAAAGCAATGCCCGAGAAAAAAGGATTAGATGCAATGCAAAGCAAGGGATGGAGCAATGTGCAACTTTTCCCCTCCAAGAAGAGTAAACTATGAGATTTCTAGGAAAGAGAGCGCCTTGGCAAACAGGTGATAATATCCTTAACAATTTTTTCTCTTTATACACAAATGCATGTTTATTATTACTAGAAATGCAATCAATTAGATAGAGCAAAGTGTCTAAGACTTGTTATTAGCGCCAAGAGGTTGTCCCCTAAAGAAAGTGCAACCAGAAGGAAATATCAACTCAGAAAACATAATGTACTTTCTACATCTAAATCAAGGTAATCTAGTGGCAAGATAAGTCTAGACACCCTTGAACAATGGAGTGTAAGTAGATAGCCCCAAAGGGGAGATTCTGAAGCTTTTGCATATTTAAGTTGCATAACTATAGATGTTCCTCCACTTCAGATGTCTAACATCCAAAGAAACAATTTCCAACATTAAATAAAATGGTCAGCCTTTCAGAAATCATGGGGTAAAACCATTAAAGAGTAGATTGACATCTGAGCAAACAAAATTAAGAACTGGCAATACACCACATCAAACGTTTACAACAGAATATAGTTTCTCAATTATGCCCAGTACGTGAAAAGACTCCAGAAAAGCTTCAATGATCTAAATCACTTCAGACCACAGCTTAAGTCGGTGAACAATCTGACGGTACTCACAGAAGATAAAAGCATATAGAGAAGTGTTATGCAGTAAATTGATAAGTCTATGAATGCTGGTCTCTTTGGAAAGTTGATAGGTCCATTAGGAAAATCTGGCAGATGGTTCCTGCCTGCATCTTTTGGTGTGTCTGGTCAGAAAGGAATTCCAGGTGCTTTGATGGGATATCAACTCCTTCTATGGTCTTAAGGCTAGATGTCTTCTATGGTTGTATAGTTAGCACAATTTAGCTCCTAATGATTGTCATATTAACTTTTTTGATTTTGTCAGCTCTTTAGCTCTTGCTTAGCTCTTTTTGTTCATAGCTAACTGTCTTTTATGTACTCTCTTTTGTACTTCTTGCATCTTCTGGATGCCATCTATAAAATTCCCCTTCATAAAAAAAGTGTTATGCAGTAATTTGTGTACTTAATATAGAAAGTTAAGGATAGACGTCAGAACTCGTAGAACTAACTTTTAAAGGGCGGTACATGCACATGGAAGATACATGTAATCAATCCTAACTACCAAAAGGCTGTTTTGGTGAACGCTAAAATCTTCAAGAAAAAAGTTACAATCTCAATACACGACAAGCATGACAAAGATATACAACCAACAGAATGCATCCCCTCTGCCCCATCAGGAAAATATACAACCATATATACTCAAGAAGAATTCATCTTTTGGACAAACAGAACTTGTCTCACTTCAAGATTGAATGAAGTGGAAGGTGCAGAATAGAGACCTGATAGCACAGAGCAGCTATTTATTTGCTTAAACCGAGCACTATCCATTGAATGACAGTCTTAACAATGTACCATATCCAACATTTCAATGTATCTGAGAATAACCGTGCTTCTCCAGTACAGAGATTCCTCATAGCAAATGCACAATAAATGCCAAGAAATAGTATGATCAAGCCTTTCTGACACATAGCATAACATAGGCAGAATTAGACGGTACTCCAGTTTATAGGATTCACTGAAAGGTCAAAACAGCATTAGCATCGTTTCTTGATTAAATATGGTTCAGATAACTCGTCTTCAGTGTGTTGCTAAAGGCAGATGTATTAATTATATCAGCTACAAGCATTAAAGATCCATCTTGCAAATTCACTTTCCCTATTAAGTGCCCATATCAAATACTATAGACTCCTCGGACCAAGTTCTGTTTTTTATTTTTCTGTCAGAAATCTAGACCAATTATAAGATGGATCACCATTTGAACATCGGTAGACCTTGGTTTAGTATGCTGGCTGCTTCATTAATAGTGATAACACGTTCTCTTTCTTAAAGTTCACCTCCATTACATAATTAAGACACTTTGGCTGCAGAAACTCTCACGAGATTTCTCTATGAAGTCATAACAAAAATAAAGTCATCTTCGTTCTAATATTTTCCTTAAATGTATAAAATCCAAAAAGAGAAAATGCTCCATGATATGTACAAGGAGTTTTTTGCCAATTTCTATCAACAAAGCCAGAGAAGTGAAAAGAATTCAAGATAATTAGATTATTCCAATGCTTACAATGTCTTATTGGGACGTTCCCCCTCGAAAATTGCCTCACTCAACCACTAAAACATTCAATTATAGCCAATTAGCAACTTTACATACAAAGAGAAAATTATCCCTCTTCTTCCATGAACTTCTACATGATAGCAGGAACCACGTAAGGGAAGGGAGAGGAAGGTGACCGTTAGTGATAAAGAACTCAGCATAGACTATATTAAGAGTTCCAAAAGTACCCCTACGCTTCACAAGTGGAACAGCAGAGGGATCCCGCATTTTCATAAAGTGTTCTCAAAATCTGTAAATGCCGATTTATCTCAATTATAATATAATAACCACCAAAAGAGTACCTTTCATTTCGGTTAAGGCGAGCTCCAAAATAGAAAGACACGGAAAGCAACCAACAATCACTGTGAACAGCAACGAGGGAAAGCCAATCTCTACGATTCATTCCATCCCTAGCAAAATTTATCCCAAGTGCTGGCTCTGGGAGTTCAGGTGGTACTTCCTCGGCAGGAAGGTTGACTTCCCAAGTTTCATTTGGATGTCCATACAGACACAAATTTTCCTTCTCTACACCCAAGCAACAGACACATTTTAAAAACACACAAAAAGAAAAAATGTCAAACAAGATAAAGTTACCTTTTAAGAAAAAGGAAAAAACTAAAACAAGTCGCAACAGGTCCAGTTAAAACTCTTCTTTAACAAAGTCACTGTTCATTTCATTTTGTTCAAAATTCTCCTTGTTAACAGTGTTCCAAAAAATATAATTTCTCCAAGCAAAAACATATCTAAACTATTTAAATCAACAAAAAATCTCAGAAATAAACACGTTCGTAGACTAACAGAAAACTCATTGATTAGAACTAAATATTCAAACTAAGATTATCAGTTTTCTTTTTCACATCCAATTCTCAAAAAAATTAAATTGACAACATGTATTACTACAATCAAAAGCCATAAAATCCACGATCTACAAGAAACCCACAAAGTAAATTCAACTAAAATTACCTGGATCACACAGATTGTAAAATTCATCCACATCTGGAAAACAAAACCAAAAAGATTCACACTCAATTATTCAAGAAAATACCAAATTACAAACCCAATGGGAAAAAAGATCGAAACTTTATTAAAAAAAGAACATGGGTATCTATATTTATGCATGAAGTACCATAAGTTAAAGCACGAACTATGCCAGTTCTACGAGCGTTGTAATCTTTGAAGATCTCTTCTACAGTACGAGGACTTGAAGAAATTGAGGCCATTTATTAACCTCAGAAGAAAAAGAAAAAACGAAGAGAATTTTTAAGAATTAATATCTGAGATCTACGAAAAGAAGAAGGAAAAAACTAATGGGAATTGTTTAAAGAAAAAAAACAAATTGAATTGAGAAAGAGAGGTGACGGTTGGGAGCTTATGCTACGTGATGAGAATTAATTAATTAATAAACATAATAAATAATAAATAAAGGGAAAAAATTAGAAATTGGAGCCACATTTAGGGCTATTGTTTAAAATATAGCCAGCTGAAGTACACAAATAGCTCTTAAAGTAGATGATTTTGAATTTTTGTTCTCGCCGAAGTTTCAAGTTTAACAAGTATTGTCCCTCGCGTGTCTCACGAGCAACACTTTTAACTTTTAGCACTACAGTTCTTCCCATGAACAATTGAGGATCAAAAATTTAAGACCACCCCAAAACATATCATATTCCTATAATTGTTTTGCATTTGCAAAGTAGTTAAAAATTATCACAATTTAAAAATACGACAAATCCCGCTTTTTCTTCGTGACTTTATGAAAATTGTTTGTACATTTACTGCTTTGTGTATGTGTTGGGTCCTCTTTTTATCTCGCAAATTTGTGAACACATATCTTACACTTTTGGGTCCACAAAAATCTGGGTCCACAAAAATCTGGGTCCACAAAATTGTGAGACAATAAAGAAGACTCACTCAACTAGTGTCAGTTATGTGAGGCACAAAATAAAATTTTACTAGAACTAGTATAGAACAAGCAGAGAAGCGGGTTTTTGTTATTCTTTTTTATTATTTTTTAAAGTTGTGGTTACTTTTTAAATACTTCGCAAATATTGGTTATATTTCAAACAACCGTCCTAAAATGGTTATATATGAAAATTATCCCGATGAAATGATCAAGTACTGAATTGCCTATTAACAACAACATACCCAGTATCATCCCACGCCGTGGGGTCTGGAAATTGCCTATTATTTTGGAAAAGGTTTAATTTTCCATATACTATTTAAAATTATTCAATATTATGGGTGTGTTTGGTACGAAGAAAAATATTTTCCTGAAAATGTTTCTCAATTTTCTCATATTTGGTTGGCTTAAATGTTTTGAAAAATATTTTCCTCATGAACTCATTTTTCTCCAATCGGAGGAAAATATTTTCCCTATCAAGAGAATGAAAAATATTTTCCAAAACTCTTTCTCCACCTTCCCCACCCTATTCCTCATCCCAACCACCCCTTACCAACCCACCCCCATACCCCCACATGCCCACCCCGCCCTACCCCTGCCTACCCACCCTCACCCCCACCCTTCAACCTAAATAAAAATATTATTAATAGTACTTTCTTTTCATGTTATAGATAGATATTTTTTGCATTTCACCAAATGAGTATTTTTTTACATGATATAAAAAAGTATTTTTTTTTATTTCAACAAAAAAAATACTTTCTTTTCATAAAAAAAGTATTTTCTTTCATTTCAACAAAATGAGTATTTTCTTTTATTTTAATAAAATAAATACTTTATTTTCATGTTGTAGAAATAGTACTTTCTTTTTCAACCAAAAAAGAGTATTTTCTTTTTAGTTATGGAGCATAAATTTTAACGTTGTTTTTGCGTAAAAAAGTAAGCAGCACATTAGTTCCTTTGGGTTTGTGTTAATTTTTAGAAGAATAATTAAATTCCTTGAAGAAAATAGAGTCCTGAAAGCGTTGGGTATTTGTGGAGGGGGAGGTGGGGATTTTGGGGAAGGGAGGGGAGGAGAGTAGCATAAAAATTATCTTTCTAACAAAAATTTTATACTCTCTAACCAAACACTAGAAAATATTTTCCGAAAAAGTTTTTCACTCACCAACCAAACAAGGAAAAATAAGTGATAAAACTACTCATTTTCCCGGAAAACATTTTTTAGGAAAACATTTTTCATGAAAAATATTTTCTTTCGTACCAAACACACCTTGTATTTTGTTACACTTTGGTCCATCCTACTCTTGTTATTAACAATTCATCTCATATTAGTCCTTATCATTAATGAAGATCCTGCATGAAATTGGTGGAATTGACAAGTCCAAATTTTTTGGAACAGAGGTTTAAATTTACACTCAACTTTAAACTATAGTTTAAAATTACTCTCAAGTTGACAAAACTTAATTTTTTCTAAAAATTAGTGCAATATTAGATGAAAAACTTTAACAAATTGTGTAGTTCAATTTCGAATCATATAGCGGCAAATAGGGTTTTGCATAATTTGGTAAATACCGAACTATTGTATCAAAATAAAAATAATTGTACTTAGTATCCAGTATTTTGAAATTTGGTATGATATTTGGTTTAAGTACTAATAAAGTTAGGTATTAGCTATAGTATTTTGTATTTTAAAAAATAATATTAATGTACCAATACCGTATCAAAATATATACTAAGTTACACAATACGCATAATATTGATTATAATATACTAAGTTACATAATAATCTTTTGATATTCATGTTAAGGTTGAGTAAAGCTCATGTACTTCTTTAGAAAATAGAGAAACAAGGTAGGTTGTAGATTCTGACTCTGATCCTCAAGGTTGTCACGATTTTAGAGTATTTCTTACTTGTGCGTTGTTGTTGCATCCGTTGGATTAGTTCTTATTGTACTTCTAAGTTCAGCAATTAATCCTAAATACGTAACAAAATATTTTTAATGATTAAATTTATTCTTTTAGTACTTTTTTCTCTCTATGTGATGATACTTGCTGATTTTGAACAAAATTTTTATCAACAGTCAGGTGATATTAGAACGTTTTTTATCTTTGTATTAGTGAATACTTTAATTAAGAACATTACAGTCTATGGTTTTATGCACTAGGTAATATTCAAGCCGAACAAATTGAAACTATCGATTCAAATAAACCAAAATCAAAAGGAGAAAAATCGAACCATACTGACTTTACTTAGGTATGATGTTGGGATAACATTTTAATAAATCAAATACCGAAAATACCGAATAAAATATTTAATACCGCAGCATACCGACTGTCGAACACCCCTAGCAGCAAATCTATTTTCTCTTTTATAGATATATTCTTATGACTTGTAAAAAAAATATATGAAATCTTACTCATATTTTGATATATATTTTTCATAGTGCTTATTAGAGAGTATTAATCCATCAATCGAGTGGATGACGATGCTACGAATTTAAGGGTCATTTGGTTAACACATAAGTTATGCAGAGATTCTAATGTGGCAATTGTAATCACAAAAATAATTAATGAATTTGTGATGTAAAGATAATTTCTTTATGTCGTTTAGTTCATTATAATAAGAACGAAAAAGGGTCAAATATACCTCTTTATTTTGGTAAATTATTTATATTTGTCCTCCGTTATACTATTAGACCATATCTACCCTTACCGTTAGCTAAACTTTTTTAAAATACCCTCCACCTAACGGAAAGCCACCAAATTAAAAAAAAAAATATTTTCAAAAAAAATACATTAACCCACAACCCATTAAATTCATCATATAAAAATACGAAACCTAGATTTCTGAGACGTCTTAACACATTTTATTTATTTAGAGAAAGAATGTGAGAATGATGGTGGCAGTAGGATTAGTAAAAACTTATATTTTGGTTCTTAGTTGTTCAAGGTGGCATTAGGATATCATGTTATCACTTCCGGTTGTATTTTTATGTGGGAATAATATGACATCCCTTTGTCTAATGTAATACACACTTGATATTTGGTTTGTATATTGGTAACAACTTATATATACTTTAACAATAATTGTATTTGGTTAATACATGAAGTTAGTGTACTTGTGTTATTAAGTTACTTTCCAACTTGTTGGTCTACTTTCTTTTATTCTTGATGAATTCCTTAGACTGTAGCTTGATATTAAATTGAATCTCCTATAATTATTTTATAATTTTTGTTCATTATAAGTTCAGTTGTTACTAAGAATTATGAGTATCACATAGCTTGGAATCTAACTTTGGTTCTTAAGGCGTAATTTGGCGATAATTACTCGTAGCCCAAATGCTTAAAGTAGAATAAGAAAATCATGGTGCGTAAAAATTCATCAACAAAGGCTCACTATTAGAGGAATAAATACCTTTGTAGTTGCCTTAAGATTTCAGAACTGTCAACCTAATAAGATACTATAAACATTCAAGTCATGGTGGAAAGAAAATCATAGTGGATACTCGGTACATTTCGACATGGCGGAAAAAAACAAAGAGAAAAGCTAGAAGAAGAAAAGAGAAATTGGAAAAGGTAGAATATAATAAACATACAATAAGGATATTAAAAGAATTGTGACTAAATATATAAATAAATATATGATTGTTGGTATTTTTATGTCTTTCACTTCTTGAGTTCAATAAGTAACTACGGAAGAGATGACTAATCTGTGAGGAAAAAGTACAGTAGATAAAAGGGGTTTGACGGGTTATAATGGATTTTAAAAAAAATAAGTCTTTCTTAAATTTAGTGGCTTTCCGTTAGGTGGAGGGTATTTTTAAAATGTTTGGCTAACGGTAAGGGAGATATGACCTAATAGTATAACGGTGGGTAGATGTGAACAATATACCAAAGTAGAGGGATATATTTGATCATTTTCCCTAATAAGAATTAGATATAATATATATAATTTAACCATGTGTTCTAAAAGTAGGAGGGTGTTTTAGTCTTTTTATTTGTTAAGTCATATTTTCTTAATACATGTATAAACTACTATGTATAACTTGTGCAAGAAGAATAACAACCAAAAAATTGAACTTTAAAATTATAATACCCTATACATCAAATCGGCCTTAGGATTTCAGTAGAACTTTTAATTAAATATGTTTTTGCTTTTTTGTTTTTAGAAGAAAAAAATAATTTACTTTCTAAACTACGTATGTTAGGTGTTATTTTCTTATTCTTTCCACCAAGATATAAACATATTTTAAAAAAATACCTAATGGTCCCCCCTCTTGATATTTGAATGATATTGTCACGGTCCAAATCCCATAGGTCGTGATGGCGTCCAACGTTAACGTTAGGCAAGCCAACAACTTAACAATACGCCGATCGATAGTCCATAACATATTTTATAACAAGTGATGAAATAAATAAGTGAAATTCTTTCTGTTTTTGTAAAAAAGTACTGATATAATATTAAATGTTCAAATGTTGTCGAAATATAAATTTAAATATCATTATAAAACTACAATCAAGAACGAGAATTTAAATCCCCAAAATTCAGTGTCACAAGTGTATGAGCATCTACTAAGAAGTAAAATACTACTACAATATTTGTCTGGAACATAAAATAGACAGGATATAGTAAATGAATAAGACACGGACTCCATGTATTGCGGATCGTAACGTGGAGTGCGGATCACCACAAAGTCTCCTTAGCAGTTGCGCCTATGCGCCAAGATGACCACCAAATGTACATGTCTCGTACCTGTGTAATTAGTGCAGAAGTGTAGTATGAGTACGTAAATCAATGCGTACCCAATAAGTATCTAGCCTAACCTCAAAAAAGTAGTAACGAGGGGTTGACATCGACACTTACTAGTATTTTGAAAAGAAAAGGCTACAGATTGAATATACACACACACACACACACACACACACACACACAGATATATATATATATATATATATATAGAGAGAGAGAGAGAGAGACACGCACGATTCGTAGTACTACACACACACACACACACACACACACACACACATCCTCAACAGAAAAGTAAACATGAAATCCTCGAATACCGAATACTACCGCAAATGGAGTGTATGTCAGATCAATAACCATTAAAATGTCATGTCTCAAGTCAGATAAATTTATAGATACGCTAACTCCTTATCGAATATTACGCACGATTCAGTCAAGGCGAATGGCCCGATTCTATAAGAGTAATGGCACAATATCTTATCGTGGCGTGCGGTCCGATCCCATAATAATAATATACACTGCCGAGGTCGTACGGCTCGATCCAAGGATGCATCTCATAATACTGTCGAGGAGAACGGCCCGACCCTATAATGGTACTACTGAGGCGTTCATCCCGATCCTATAGGAATAGTGGAAATTTGATGGATCACTGGCCTCACTCACGAATATATGTATGAGTTATGAAATTCAAGAAAACTTTCGGACAAATACGCACAATATGGGAGAAATCTGTAATAAAGTATAATTTCTGTAACTAATCAAGTAGCACCTGGAATAGCAAAGTTCAATACCTTACTCAAGTTTAGTCTCAGGCTAAAGTATAAATTAAAGTATTTAATCAGGCAAGAATAACTCAAGTAATACAATTAAAATATGGTGTGAGTCTACATTTTTTCGGACATAATTCAGAAATTCTAGCATACGCACGGACACTCGTCACCTCATACGTGTGTAGCTCCCATAACACGTAGTAGATAACATATATAGCACATACATGGTAAATTCTCTCTTACAAGGTTAGTGAAGAGACTTACCTCGCTCCAAAATCAGATAATCGGCTCTAACGCCTCTCTAACACCTCAAACCAATGCAAACGATCTGAAACTAGTCAAAGAACGTGTAAACCAATCAAAATATATCCAAAGACTCATAATTTAACAATTAGAAATAATTTTCAACTCCACCCGAGAAGTCAATAAAGTCAACTCTCCGGCCCACGTTCTCGGATTTCGAAAACTATCGAAGATAAATATTACTCATAGAGCCACAAACTCAAATAAATAATTTATTCTCAATTTCATGTCCAATTTCATGGTCAAAACTCAAAAATATCATTGTTAGGTTTTCTTCAAAAACCCACAATTTTCTTGTTAAAATCCATACATGTTCATGAAATGTAATCTAAGGTGGGTTATAAATACTTACCCTCAATAGGTGGATGAAATAGCTCTCCAAAATCTCCCCGAAATCGGCTCCAAAAGTGAAAAGGAGATGAAAATGAGCAAATTTCTGATTTGCTAACATATATTCTGCCCAGGTCCTTCCTCTTCGCGATCGCGAAGGCCAACCAACCTCACCCAGAAATCCCTCTTCGCAAATGCGAGGTCCCTCCCGCGATTGTGAAACTCAGTCTGCCAAGCCTACACGAATGGGAGCCTCGCTCCGCGAACGCGAAGGCCAAAACCTTCAGCGTTAGAAATCCATCATTTGCGATCGCGAACTCTCCCAAAGCGATCGCGATGAACAGCCCTCCAAGCCAGGCCATCCCCACAACACATTGTTTTCGCATTCCTCGCCAACCGAACGCGAAGCACACCTGGATCAAGCACCGCGATTGCTAGCCCCCAGTCGTGATCGCGAAGAAAAAATTCTTCCCATCTCTATACAACACTCCGCGACCGCGATTCCTTCTCCGTGATCTCGATGCACACCCCTGACACCAGAAACTAGCAGCTACAAAATAAAGGGAATTGGTATGAAACCATCCCGAACACACCCAGGCCCCCGGGACCCTGTCCAATCATACCAACCAGTCCCCATACTGCATGCAAACTTATCCGAAAGCTCAAAATGCCACGATTAACATCAAAACCAAGAACTTTCAACCTTTAAAACTTCGTTGAACGCGTCTGAATAACACTTAGATATTTCATATCACGACCAAAATTCACGCAAAAGTTCCAATCAATAAGATGAACCTATCCAAGGTCCCCAAACACTGCTCGAAGTGCGATAACACAAAAGCCCACTGTAATTCAAACTTAGCTATTTCAAAAACCTTCAAACGTATAAACTTTCGACAATTAGCTGAATCGCTCCCATACCATCCGAGACTCAATCCGGACATATGCTCAAGTCTGAAATCACCTTACGTACCTATAGGAACCTTCAAATTCAGATTCCGAGGTCGTTTACTCAAAAGTCAAACCTTGATTAACTCTAACAATTTAAAGGTTCCGAATTGAGAATTATTCTCCCAAATCAACTCTAAACTTCTCAAAAATCAAAAACAACTATATGTGCAATTTATAGTACATAAAATGAAGCTACTCAAGGTCTTCAACTACCGAACGATATGCTAAAGCTCAAAACAATCGGTCGGGCCATTATATTTTCCCCCAATTAAACATATGTTCATTCTTGAACGTGCCGAGAACTGTTTCAGAGTTGCCAAAATCACTATATAACTCATCGTGCACATACCCGTGCCACCACAATCCATACGAGCACACTAGTTCAACCCAGATTAAAGATCCTTCCAGCTACATTAGCCCACAAGCATTAGAACCAAATTCCAACACCTGAAATTTCCTATAAGGTCTGATTCTTGCATACATACACTATATCAATTTCCACAAGTTGTACCAAAACATGCATATACACCCAACTCGTAACCATAAGATGTATCGCATCGCTCATATGCCCATAAGAACATCATCCAACCACCATAGCTGCAACTTTCCAAACCCAGTACTAGCAATAAACCTCGCAACACATAGAAGTCATGTTCTGACCCTTGCAACACTGCAACAATGAAAGAGATGTGTAGAAACTCATAACCACCCGTCAAACCAATATTTCATGGAGTTTCTCCACTCAACAAGAACCATTTCCGCATTCTGAACTGATTAGCAGCATTCCCCCTCTAAACATACATTATACAAATCTGATTGCATTAATTCTAGGTCCAATAATCTCGTCTCACCCAATACAAACTGCTCGGCCGATAAGCCATATAAAATACCATCTAAAATCTCATACGATGCCATCCATGTGCCAACGAGCCACAACTCAAATATGACCAATAAGGAAGGGAATCCCACGTACCAGAACTACCCAGCACACATGACAGATATAACTACCGAACAAAATACTATGGATATATCCCACAGAGGAGAAGTAAACCACAAAAAATAGTATAAGGAATCGTACCCAACATCTCACCGTTGTATAGCTGGCAAGTGGGCCGGTCCAGGCCCGGGACCGGCCCGGGACCGTGGGCCAAACGGGCCAAACGGCTAAATGGGCCAGGACCGTTTGGTCCAGTCTCGTGGGCCGGCCCTATGATTTGGGCCCGTCAGGCCCGGGACCGTTTGGCCCGCCAGGGCCCGGGCCCATCAAGCCCGGGACCTTAGCGGGTCAAACGGTCCCAACGGCTATTTTTTTTAAAAAAAATAGCCGTTGGGCTGTCAAAAATAGCCGTTGGCTATTTATGAAATAGCCATTTAACCCCTCCCAACTTTGTTTTAATCCCAAACTTTTTATAATTACACTTTTTCCCTATTTTCAACTATAAATACCCCATCATTATTTCATTTTTTTCTTACAAAATCATCAATCTATCACAATCTCTCTCTAATTTACTTCTATAATTGCTACTATTGCTTACTTTATTGTTACAATTTGTGAAACAATTGTGAAGTTGGCGAATTGAAGTCTTCAACGATAATCAATTTCCAACAAGTTGTTCGTCAATTCGGTAAACTCATTCCAACTCTTAAGTTTTAATATTATAAATTTGTTTGTTTTATTTACTTTGCTTGATTAATTAAGATGGCTTATTCCTTAAAAAATATGTTTAGTAAAAATAAGGAAAAATCGAAGAATGGTGAATCTAGTGGCCAATATATTCCTCCTCCACTTCCCCCGGCTCCCCGACCCAAACATGTTACCCGTCCTACACCTCCTATTCTTGATAGCGATAATAGTTTATTACAATTTACCGAGAGTTAATTTTGCCATAATATTGCATCCGGTGAATAATTAAACCATGAATATATGAATGCTATTTATGGTAATCCAACTATTGATGAAAATGATGATGAAGAAATAGATTTTGATGAAACGCAACCGGATGATGATACACCCACTAGTCCTGCTCCTGAAGTTAACCCAACTAATAATAATCTAGATGATCCCCCGTCTGACCCTCCTATTAGTGCCCCTACTTTTTCTAGACAACCTTCTAAACGGGCAGAAACATCTCTTGTTTGGCAATTTTTTACTCAACTAAGAGAAAAAAATAGGGCTAAGTGTAAAACTTATGGCAAAGAGTTAGTTTTTCAATATGTTGGAAGTCGGGGGGGGGGGGGGGGAGAAGTTTGACTAGACACATATTGCTACACCCTCAAGATAAAGCTAGATATTTTCGTATGAAAGTTTTGGCTGAGGGGACAAGTGCACCTAGTCAGGCTGACCTTAGTACCGGGTCAAATCAATTTCAACCGGGAATTAACACTATTACCGGTGGTATTTTATATTATGATCCAAAAAAAAGATCGGGAAGAATTGGCAAAAATGGTCACTGTTATGTGCTTACCCTATAGTTTTTCTTCTAACCCCACTTTGTGCATTATATTAGAAAAAATTATAATCTTACTTATAAAGGTTTTCCTCGCACAACCGTAAAGAGTGATATTTATAAATATAAACATGAATATGAACAATATTTGCGCTATTTATTTACTCATATGAATTATCGTCTTGCTATTACAACTGATATTGGTAGAAGTGGTAATGACTGTGATTACCTTACTGTTACCAGTCATTGGATTGATGAGCATTGGATAATGCAAAAGCGCATGCTTATAGAATAAATAATCCACGTCACACAGGGCAGTTTATTTCTAGAACAATTGCGGATATTTGTAGATATTTTTGCATTAGTGATAAAATAATGTCAGTTTCAATAGATAATGCTACTAGTAACACAAATGTTGTAGCCTTGCTTACCACTATACTAAGTCCTGTATTTAGTAACATTTTTCATGTTAGATGTATTTGTCATATTTACCATTTAATTGTGGGTGATGGTATGCAAATTTTAAATGTTGAAATTGAAAAGGTTAAAATGGCTCTTAATTGGCTTTTTTATTCAAACCGTAGAAGTAGACTTAGAGAATATTTTAAAAGATGCGATGAATTTGGCCTAAGAGAAAGAAAGGTTCCTAAACCTTGTCCAACTAGATGGAATTACATGTATGAAAGTTTAGTTGTTGCATATGAATATAGAAACCCCATAAACTCAACGTTTAATGCTCATGTAAGTGATGATGATGAGCACCTTACAAATGCGGATTGGGCTAATGTTAAAATGCTTGTAGATGTTTTAAAAAAATTCCATATTACTACAAATGAATTTTCTGGGCAATATTATCCTACTATTTCTAACTGTTTAGTTTATATTGCAGAACTTGCAAATTTATTTGATCATTTTTCAGAGGGTGGAGAAATTTATCAACTTGCTATTGATTCCATGAGAAAAAAGTTTAAAAAATATTTTTTCCCTATTCCCCCTATTTATGGTATTGCTGCATTGTTAAATCCTACTATGAAATTAGGAGGTCCTCAATTTTGGTATGAAACTGTTTATAATGGTTTAGCACTTGAAGATGAGGAGTTGTCTAAACTTCCGAACGCAATAGCCTCAATTAAAATAAATGTTCAAACTATTTATAATGCTTATCAAGTTGCATTAGATCATGCTAGACCAAATGTTCCAACTCCTTCTTTTTCTAGTTCTCAATCATCTAAAATAACTACGGGAGTAAGAGCACTTAGTGCTTGGGCAGGGTTCAGGGATTCTCAAGGTTCTAGTACTAGTGATTTTTCACAACTAAATGAGCTTGAAGTTTATTTGTCACAGGGAATTGAGGAAGTGAATCCCGACGGCTCCTTTAATATTTTGGAATGGTGGAAGGACAAAGAAAAAAACTTTCCGATTCTTTCAAGGATGGCCCGAGATATTTTAACTATTCAAGCTTCAACAGTGGCATCAGAGAGCGCTTTCAGTCAAGCAAGACTTCAACTCGGTGATTATAGAGCGTCTATGAGGGAGAGCTTGAAAAAATCAGTACTTTTCAGAGATTGGATCCGTTCGGAAAGAAGAAATTTTGGACTTGCTGAATCACAACCAGAGGTAGACGAAGCTTACGAAGAAATGCTAGCTGAACTTGCGGAGGATGATGCTTCGCCTGGAAGCGGTGATGACCAAGCTTCATTTCCGCCACCACCAACGAAAATTCCTCCGGACCTTGAAGGATTTATGAAATTTGTAAGAGATACCATGTAAATTAATATGTAACTTGTATTTTGGCACATCTTGATTAGTTTCTTTTTCTTCTCAATGGTGGTATTAGCACCTTGTTGTGCTCATTCCATAGGGAGAGGAAGACTAAGAAAGATATTGCCATGATTTTTAATGCTATAATAAAAATATAACGCATTGATTTGAATATCTCTTTACAATATTTTTGTCTTTTTATATATCTTAAGCTATACATATAGTATAATATAGTATAGTATAGTATATAATATACTATATATATATATATATATCTTAAGATGTATATATATACTATAATATACTATATATATACTATAATATATATATACATAGTTTATAAGTCATATTCGATAGTATACATCTTAAGATATACTATATATACATCTTACTATATATATATATATATATAGCTTATATATCTTAAGATGTATATATATCTTAAGATGTATATATATCTTAAGATCTACTATACTATACTATATATATATAGTATATCTTAAGATGTATATATAGTATATTTTAAGATGTATACTATGTATATATAATATAGTATATATATATATATATATATATATATATATATATATATTTTTAAAGATGTATATATGGTATATAAATCGAATATAGCTTATATATCTTTATTACTATTTTTTCTCTAACTTCTATAAAACAAAATTAAAAATAGAAAGTTTATCGGGCCCAGCTCACTTAACCCGGGACCGTTAGTTCGTGGTCCCGGTCCTGAGCCGGTTCCAGTAATAAGCCCGCAAAGCCCGGGACCGTTTAGGACCGGACCGCATAGGACCGGCCCACTTAGGACCGGGCCCGCGAAGCTCACTTAGGACCGGGCCTGGCCCACTTGCCACCCTTACCGTTGTAGCATGCAACTCGATCCATACGTGATACCGCTGCGGCGTGCAACCTGATCCAAACATCATACCCGTGGCGGCGTGCCACCCGATCCACACATAACAATCGTCATGGGAATACCCATCAAACCAAATACTCATACTCACCAGACACACGTATATCAACCATAAGCACGCCAAGTGCATAAACAATAACCCTGGGGAGTCAGATAGCATCATGCGCTATAAGGGACCAAGCAAGACTAAGGTGCAATAAACAACCAGTATCTCGAGGGCCATCTCGCTCGTATAACACCACCAGCCTACACAGGACCATAACATGCATGTGAATATTCAAGCAGCCTTACAACCCGCATAGCATAAAAGAGTAACACATGAAATAGATGATGATAGGGATAACATCCACCACGCTCGAAGACTCATCCATAGACAAATGGTGTGTTGAATAAGCATATCTGGTCTGGCGTAGAATATACGTTCATGTTAGGCCCGCAAACTGATCTCTAAACTGATTCTGAACATCTCAAAATAGGTAAGTATCCTTTCAAGATCTACAATTATCATATCCATGACACATACAAACAATCATCAAATCCTGAAAAAACTTTCATAATCCGCAACTAGAGGAATATTACGTCTCTCAAATATAAACTCTCCAATCTGCGACAGTACCAGAATCTCCATACCTGATCTCAATCTCTCCCACTTAAATGACTGACGCGTCGCACCTACAAAATCATCACCACGGGGGATACTCCCACAACCTTCCGCGCCAAGTAACAAAATCTGTACATCCATGGCTACCAACCATGTTATTCTTGTAGTGCTAATCAAGAATCTGCAAATCAATACATAATGCCTCTTCCACATAATTTCATCATAACTCCTGAACAACCACTAGAATAAATACTTCATTAGCGAGAAACCTTTCACCTAACTTATTTCAGGAGAAAATTGCAACACGCATCTGACTTCCTATACCCGCAGAAAACACAACCCCCAAGTCGTGGTCGAAATCATCATAACTCTTCGGGACCCTTTTGCACATAACCAAACCATAAAAACTGAATCTTCTAAATCAATTGAGTCACGCAGACCGCCAAACCCCTAAATATAACCATGAACACATGTATAAGCTTATCGTACCGAAGGAACCACTCGTTTTCCTTACTATGCCGATCCAAGCCACTACTAAACTGGCCCAACTTCTTCAAATTTCCTCATGACCTTCTTTCAAAATGACACTTCTCTTCCTAGCACATAATGGATCCCAATCAACACTCATCTCGAGTGAGCTCACATCAGAAGACCACGTCGTCATAATACTCATATATCATTTTTATACCCTCTCATGCACTTAATAATACCTCTAACTGATACGCCCATTTCGATGAGACCTTCTGCGAATCTGACACTGTTCCTTTCATCCTTCTAACATCGCACCGCAAACCGGATAATAACATAGAAATACTCTGAGCATCTATCACACTCCGTTGCGAAACCCAATCCTCAGCCACACAACAAACCCGAAAATCCTTAGGCACCACACCTTAAATCTCGAACCCACTAGAACCAATATTGAGAGTCACCCACTATAATCTAGTCTCGAATATATAAAACCAAATAACTAGTGCTCCGTTAGCACACGAATACTCCGAAGAAGCTATGAATGAATCCCTTCCCTTGTATATCATATTCACAAGAAGTGTAAATATGCGTTATTCCACGACGTTCACATAAATAAATAAGGTAAATTGTAGCATATATCCGTCAAATTCCTTGCTCGAATTGCCCCTGATATCCTCCTCCTCAGTCATAACCAACTCACCAACGTAGCGATAACCAAAAACTACAAAGACACATGACCACATAACCCAATCATCGATGGTAGGCTCCCCCACTTGGCTTTAAGCCACAACTGCAAAATTCAAGGACCAACAATGACTTCTCCTCCTAGCTACCATGGTATCATAACGTTACTCAGCCAAATTTCTCATAATCTCTTGTTGCACTAGTCATAACACATCCCAAATTATCAGCCCCAAACGCACACTCAACCTCATGACAGTCGCACCATCTTCTTTAAGCGATTCAAGCCCACATCGTAGTATATGCCTCCCGTTGGATAGAAAGTAGAACTCTTCATAGGAACTTTATTAAAAATCATGTAACCCCCAACCTGCTCACAGGATATAGCCCACATGTGTAACCCCATATCGACATCCACTAACGATATTGCCATAGTCACATCCACTATGAAATCAGTTAATCCTTCTCAGTCCATACTCATCCACCAGCTGTAGAGTTCGTTCGTTCCATTAACATCAGTCAAAGGTCCAACAATATGTTTAAAACTCGAAGCTATACTTGCATCCCAAAACGATAACCAAGCATTCACATTCATCTACATTCTAAGCAAACTCTTTTCGTCACATTTGGACTTCCTAAGTATAGAAGCCACTATCTCAAAAGAAATACACATACTTAGTCATTTGTTCACATGACCCAAATCACACTAAGATTTTTCAAAGCATGTGGCTACTCTGCCACAAAATCCATACGATACGCTACCACTCCCACTCCAGTCTAGCCATCTTTCGAAGCAAACTACTCGATCTCTACTGCTCATACTCAACCTGCTAACAATTCAACCACCGCGAGACATATCCCCACCATGTCATTTCTCATCCTCCACCACCAATAATGCCGCCTCAAATCACGATCTAACTCCATGACATCCAAAAAAAATAGAATGCCATCAACTCTAAGCATCCTCAGGGATCACATCCCTCGAACCATCAACACTTGAAACACCGATTCGACCCCAAAGTCGCAATACACCGTCATCTCCGATAACCGCTTCTTAGGCACCACTTCGCGACACTGTGCCCCCAAAGGCAAACAAATAAAGATCATTGATCCACGTCCAATCCGCACTCAATAGTGAGTGGAAACGATCGTTGGAAGAAAAGTACCCAACAAGAGTCGGGTTCGATTTTCACAGGGAGTTACTATAGGGGTTAGGATTATACACTTGACGAAAGCGAAAAGAATAGCTAAATTGCACAACCACAACATATTTTGATTTCTAATTCTAATTTTACTCTAGAAATTATAAGCTAAGAAAAGAAACTAGAAGCAAATAAGTGTTTTTGGTATTTTTCCAAATAATTAAAGGCCTAGGGCTGTGACCATAACCTAGGTGTTTGCCTAATGGGATAAAGGCGTTAATACTTGTTTTATTGATTGAGCTCTCAACTCTACGTTACCCACTCAATAACTCTCGGTCATAGAGTGATTTTGCCCAATTTGGCTTTCTCAAGTCCAAATAGGTATCAAACAAAATAGTTGATATGAGCTCAAGTCAAGTTATTACTATCCCTAGTTTGAACCCTTTAATTAGGCTAATCAATCTCTCAATTAACCCAATTCCTTATTAGCCAAGGTATCCTAGACTAGGTCTCTCGTTCTCAAGTAGAGACTAAGTAGGCATGAATCAATATTTGCAACTACTAATTCTAAAATTGAAGCATGAACTAAGCTAAATAATTAACACCCAATCATAAACAAGCATTAAATTAATCACCCATAAGGTTTACATACTAGGGTTGAATCACAACCCTAATGAAAATCTAGCTACTCATAATGGTTATTGAAGAGAATAAAGAAGAAATGCTAATCAAACCCATAATTAAAGATTAAAATGATAAAATCTATGTTAATACACCAAAATAATATAAAGCTTCCTAAAGTAGTAAGAAGAAATAGCTACGACAGCTTGTAATGTTCAAACTTGACCTAATTTTGTGAAACTCGTCTAATTTATACAGGGTCAAAAATCACGGACAAAAATGTCCCTCGGGAGGCTTTGCGGTCGCATAATTCCATGTGTGGTCCACAGATTTCTTCAGTTGGCAGGAAGGAAGTTTTTGTGGCTGCAAAGTTTTGGACTGCGACCGCGAGGCAAACTTTTGCGGCCACACAATTCTTGTGCGGTCCGTACTTCACAAAGGCTTCAGGACCTGGTCTTCTTACATATTCTCTGAACTTTGCATCTTTGTCAGTAAAATTGTGCGGTCGCACATTGCTGAAAGTTCTGTTCAATTTTGCTTCTTGGTTCGCGGCCGCAGATGGAATTTTGCGGTCCGCAATTTCTTCTACGGTCCGCAATTTCTTCTGCGGATCGCACATTTGTGCTTCTGTGCCTTATATTGCATTGTGCTTCGGAACACTCCTTTTTGAGTCAGATTTCATTTTGATAGACCAAACTTCTAGCATTCCTGTAATTTGCACAATTTCATTAGTTTCGGGAACACAATTCAATACTTTCAGACTAAAACAAAAGCTAAAGGGTGCTAATAAGGAGTCAAAATACCCACTTATCAACTCCCCCAAACTTAAGTCTTTGCTTGTCCATAAGCAAATAAATTAGTTCCCATATCCAAAAGTTAAGGGTCATTTTAGTGAGTCAAAGGTGAGCCATCCACATATTAGTTGGGACCAACAATTACCCACACTACTCATGTATTATCAACAAGGCGACAAGTTAAGCATTCATGCACATATAGTTCTAATGTAACATTTGAGCTCCAAGCATTGACTTTACTCATCAAAGACGTTTGCTCTATCATGTAGGTCATGGTGGACTCCAAACACTTCCTTCTCTACTTTCCATTTGGGTAGCTCACTTAAGAAATTTAGCAGTCAATCCAAAGATTTATGAAAGGTTCACTCTTCTCTCTTAAGAGAATGTCACAAGTACGGCTTCAAGTACCATATGCTTGCCCCTCATGTAGATTGTCACTAATGTAAGCTCACTCGATTTGAAATCAAGTAGAACTTCTTTCAAAATGTAATGAAGGCTTTTGGGTTAAGGTAGGGTATCGTATGGGTAAGTGGTTACACCTTTCCTTAAGCACTTCATCTTTCGTTTCTCGGCTCACACTTTGCCAATTCTTAGAGGCACTTTCTTTTTATTGGGGACTAGAGAGACTTAGAATCACTCTTTCTTGATCATTTTATTCTTTTTCTCCCTTTTTGATTTCTCCATGTTTGGGATCATTATCTATTTTTGAATCCATTCAACCCTTCCCCTTATTCACTTTTCCATTTTTCTTTTTGTTCTTTTCTTTTCTTGCCTTCTCTTCTCATAGAGATCATTTCTTTTCCTTTTTTGTGCCTTGATACCATTTTCAAGTTCCTTATCTCTCCCCCAAACTTACGTTTTAAGCCATTTATTTCACAAGAGTGTTAAGAAAAGCTCGGGTGCCAAGAGAGGGTCACGACAAAATGGCTAAAGGCTTATAACATGGTTATCAAATGAGAAAGGCTAGAGGTTCAAAGGGGTTGAGTAGGGATAATGACATTGGTTGGCAATGAAAAAATCAAATGGGCCAAGGATAGCCTACAATCACTTCTCAAACCAAGCAAAACTTAGGATTTTGCCTTGAAACACATTCGGAGAAAATTCCAGACCCTTCGCACGGATACTTGGACTAGCAACAATTCATCTCACCCCTCATGCAACCATATTGTAAAAGAGGACAGAATCGAGGGCCCACAATAACCACATTCAAGTTTAAAGATCACTATGGTCCAATTAAACCACTCGATGATTGCCAAAGTCAACACAAGAGTCACAAAGTCACTAACTAGAGTTATTTTTTTCAAAACCTTATTTCTAACCATAAGCACGTAGTTAAGTGTGTTGGTGCCAATTGAAGCATGGTTGACTCTTTGAGCATGACTTAATTAGGTCTTTTTATTCATTACTACTACTATTATTACCTAAACATAAAAACAGACTCATTCCCTTAAGAAGGTTGTCACGCCATCCATCGTTTGAACAAGTCACCTGGTTCACACAAAAACTACCTTTGGAAAGAACCGTGGCATTAAGAAAACCAAAGGTTTATTAACTACTAAAATATAAAAAGAAGCTAATAAGCAAAAACAAAGATAAAGAAGCTAATGAACAAAACTACTAAGGATAGAATGAATATACATAGTAAGAGAGAGAATATATATACACACAAATAGGAAAAGAGAGAATATCATCAAATTATTACATGCCCCCCCACCCCCCCACCCCGAATAAAAGTAAGCATTGTCCCTAATGCTTAGCAAAATAAGAGTAAAAGAGGAAAGAGTGAAGAAAACTCCTTATGGCTCCTTGGACATCTCTGTGTCCCCAGCAGTGTCATCGCCCTCAGGATGCCAACTGAATATCATCATCCTTAACTCTAGGTGTGGTTGGGTTGGCGAACATCTGACACACGGCCTCAGCAGTGTCGGCAGCAAGGTCTGGCTCTTTAGACTGTCCAGCTGGTGCCACCGGTGCAGATAGTGCTATAGGATCTAGGACTGAATGGTGTGGGTCAAGCATCATGTCAAAGGGGAGATCTTAGGCTGTAGCAAGCCCGGTCACTTGTCTCCGGAGTTTTCCACTGACTTCTTGTTGGCCTAGGATTTTCTCATCTTCTTGACTTCTTTTCCCAATTCTTCAATCACCGACCCATGTTGTACCAAAGTGTCCATAATAGTCTTCTGGTTCTCCAGAATTTTCTTCAATGTCTCCTCAAGGTCAGAAAGAACTTGTGATGCATGTGAGGTGGACTGCACTGCAACAGTACTAGACAAGTCAGACAACTTTAGAGTGGTTGTGTGCATCCAGTTGTTAGGACTAGAAGTGTTCGTCGGTCGGTACGGTATTTAGATATTTCGGTTCGGTATTTTTGGTATTAGATTTATTAAAATGTTATACAAATACCGTACCTAATTAAATTTGGTATGCTTCGATTTTTCTCTTTTCGGTTTATTCGGTTCGGTAGTTGCGGTTTATTCGGTTTGAATATTAACTAGTGCATAGAGTCATAGACGGTAATATTCTTAATTAAAGTACTCAAAAGTACAAAACTAAAAATGATTGTTGACAAAAGTTTTGTCTAAAACCAACAAATATCAACCCAGAGAGAGAAAACTGTACATAAAGGAATAAATTTGATCAATAGAAATGTCTTGTTACTTGCTTAGAGTTAATTGATAAACTTGAAGAATAAAAAAAAGTAAAATTGTAGTTTTTTTATAATTATGTTATAATTAATAATATGTGTATTGTGTAATATAATATATATTTTGGTACGGTATCGGTATTTCGGTATTTCATTTTAAAATACCAAATACCATACCTAATACCATTTTTTTAAAAAACTTAAACCAAATACCATACCGAATTCCAAAATATTGAATACCAAATACTAAAATTTTCGGTTTCGGTACGGTAATTTATGCACAGCCCTAGTTGAGACTCACCAATGTCTAGGAGACTCAAAGTGTAGATAGTGGATGAGGAGGCACGGGCACTGGCTTCAAAGCCGAGGTGGGAGTTGTGGTAGGAGCTACAGTAGAGGCTGTGGAGGAGGGTGAAGGCATTGTTGCGGCACTGGAGGAAGGCTCGGCTGAAGTGGATGGAACATCAACTGCCTCAGTAGCTACCATAGCTGGCTCATCAGACTAGCCTGCGGTGGTAGGAGGCTGAACTTTCTTCTTCGGATTGTTCGCATCCATCAGTGAGTACCAAGTAAAAGGATTCTTCAATTTCACCTTTGTGTCATAATCCCTCGGCTCTACCTTTGCATCCGTGAGATATTTTGTAATAGTGTTGGGATACAGGTAGGAAGAGTCATCTTGCCGAGAAATCATTAAGATGTTGCACGACATCATGACACCCATATTGATAGGGTACCCAGCCATAATAGAAGCAACCAAAATTGCCCGAGGAATCGGAAGGTGAGTCTCATTTTGGCTCGGGTCCAGTCTGCTGCAGACAAAGGTTTGCCACTCCTTCGCCTTGAAACTCAGAGTGCTCTGGTGGATAGGAACGCCAGTGGCAATACATGGTGGTGGTGGCCCTGGTGCTGCTAGAATATCTGCTAACCAAGGTCGGACTGCATCTCCTAGTGCACACTTCTCCAAATACTCCTTCGGCTCAACATCTTCGAAGCCCAAGTACGTGTAAAGTGTATGCTGATCAAACCTCACTTTGAGGTTACGCACTTTGGTCACCTTTGTCCCTTTTTTGATATGCACCACATTGGCGTAGAATTCCCGGACAAGGTACTCTTTGGCATCTACTACACTCTGAATGAACCACATCCACCCCTTGCGTTCCCTGAACTACCTCAAAATGGCTGGATTGTACCTCTCTAAATCTTTCAACAGAAACTGCCACTCAAGTGTTAGTGACCTCGCCGGCCACCATGTAAGAAAGATGGTGAAGGCATCCAAGCTAACAAATCGGTCCTCCTAAACCTCTTTCTTCTTCGATCTTTCAAGACCGGTAGCTGTAGCATCTCCCCCTCTGCCATCATCAGGGATATCATGAACTGGAGTATCCTACGCCTCAGGGACCGGTATAGTCGATGGCTCAGAAGCCTGACTAGCACTCTTCAATCCTTCGAAAGTGCTATGAGATCAGGATGGCTTGTCCCTGAACTGGTATCTCCCTGGCGGCCTCGACTATATGACCGACTACTCCTGAACAGAGGCTGAGTTGCCCTCTGATGCTTCACTAGACGGGACATATGAGATCGTCTCAGAGAGATCTGCACCTCTCCCTCTACCGGTTGTAGCTTTTTTTGTAATTGTCTTTTGTTGGCCAAGGGGTAAGGCACTCTTGCCTCGGCCCCAAGAAGGTTCATCGCGTCCTCTAGATCGAACCATTGTCTGTATCAAGTAAAGGCGATTGTTAGTTGCAATTCAATGTTCAGACATACACAGAAGATATGCAAGTAAGCTATAAACTAGAAGACACATTGAGGGTACACAATTAGAACATGTTTATAGGGAAATGATCTGTGGTCCACACAATTTTTCTCGTGGCCGCAGAAGAGGACGTGCAGACCAAACAATTTTGTTGTGCGGACGTAAAAGTGAAGTGTGGTCCGCACAATTTCACTTGCGGCCACATCTCTGAAACCCAAAAGATGCCAACTCTCTGATGACAGAGAAATAGTTGATGTGCGGCCGCAACATGATTTTTGCGGTCCGTATAATTAGACATGCAGTCGCACATTGGATTCAAAAAGTATAGACTCTCTAATGACAGAAAAAATGCTATTTTGCGGTCCGCACAATTTTGTGCACGGACGTAGATTTCATGTTGCGGTCGCACATCGGCCTTTTCTCTGACAGACTAAACTTCAGAGAGTTGACATTTTCAACCTCTCGTTTGTGCGGTCCGCAAGCTGATTGTGCGGCCGCAATGTTCTTTTGCTACAACAACCAAAAATGTGTGGTCCTCACAAATCAAGTTAGAATAAAAACAACACCTAACTATAAAAGAAGAATGAAAAGAAACATGGGTTACCTCCCAAAAAGCGCCTGAGTTAACGTCGCGGCAAGACACAGAATACTATCAATTGAAATGAATGACCGCCACGATGTGGCTATCTCCAACTTTTCCCAAGTAGTGCTTCACCCGGTGACCATTGACTCAGAATACTTCATTATTTTTATTCTTCAAGTCCAATGCACCAAAAGGTGTCACATCTATAATTTCAAAAGGACCACTCCATTTACACTTTAGCTTCCAGGGAAACATCCTCAACCTTGAGTTAAACAACAATACAAGATCGCCTACCTTGAACTCTTTGTTCCAAATGTATTTGTCATGAAGATATTTCATCTTTTTTTTGTACAAGGACGGACTTGCATAAGCATGGTACCGGAACTCATCCAATTTATTCAAATGTGCAACCCTCAAGTTAGCGGCTACATCCCAATCAAGATTCAATTTCTTTAGAGCACACATGACCTTGTGCTCTAGTTCCACCAGAAGATGACAAGCTTTTTCGAACACCAACCGGTATGGCGACATTCTGATATGTGTTTTTTAAGTCGTTCGATAAGCCTATAATACATCATCAAGCTTCTTGGACCAATCCATCCGATTAACATTCACTATTTTGGACAAGATACTCTTTATCTCCTGATTGGAGACTTCCACTTGCCCACTAGCTTATGGGTGATAAAGGGTCATGATTTTGTGAGTAACACCATACTTGTTAAGCAAAGTGTCGAAAGCTTTGTTGCAAAAATATGACCCCATATCGCTTATAATAGCACGTAAGGTACCAAACCTTGTGAAAATATTCTTCTTCAAGAAAGCCACCATACTTCTCGCCTCGTTGTTGGGTAAAGCAACGGCCTCAACCTATTTGGACACATAATCAACCGCGACCAAGATGTAGGTGCTTCCACAAGAATTCACAAAAGGGCCCATGAAGTCAATACCCAACACATCGAAAATATCAATATCCAAAATGATTGTGAGAGGCATTTCATTCTTCTTTGAGATTTCACTGGCCCATTGACATTCATCACATCTCTTCACTAGCTCACTTGCATCCTTGTAAAGAGTGGGCCAAAAAAGCCGCAACTAAGCACTTTGGTCGTCGTTCTTGTTCCACTATGATGACCACCATATGGCGAAGAATGACAAGCCCCAAGAATTTCACCTTGATCTTCTTCCGGTACACATATTCTAATCACCCCATCCGTACAAATTCGGAAAAGGTATGATTCATCCCAATAATAATCTTGACAATCCCGTTTGAGCTTCTTCCTTTGGTTTGAAGAGAACTCATCTGGAATGATTCCACTCACAAAAACATTAGCTAGATCGGCGAACCATGGCACCTCTTTCATTGAAATAGCCAAGAGTTGCGCATCGGAAAAGGAGTCATTGATTTCAAGGCCATCATGCAGCCTCCCCTCCTCCTCCAAACGAGACAAGTGGTCCGCCACTTGGTTTTCACCCCCTTTTCTATCTTGGATGTCAATATCAAACTCTTGCAACAAAAGAACCTATCTCATAAACCGAACTTTGGAGTCCTTCTTGCTCATAAGATACCGAACCGCTGCATGATCCGTGTGAACAATGACTTTTGCACCCATCAAGAAGTAATAGAATGCACGGCCGGCCAATCTATCGAGCATTGGTCTAATAAAGGAAGTGGAAAGTGATCCTTTCTTGTGACTTTGTTGAGCTTGTGATAGTCCATATGCACCCACCATCAGGTCACCGTTCTTGTAGGAATCAACTCATTCTTATCATTGGTGACCACCGTCATGCCCCCTTTCTTTGGGACACATTAAACCGGAGAAGTCTATGAACTATCGGAGATGGGGTAAATCACCCTGGCATTCAACCACTTGATAATCTCCTTTTGACAACTTATTGCATAACCTCATTGAGTCTCCTTTTATGTTCAATAGATGGTTTGGCACCATCCTCCAACTTGATCTTGTGCATGCAAAAGGCGGGGCTTATCCCCCTAATATCCGCCAATGCCCACCCAATAGCCTTCTTCCTCTTTTGTAGCACCGCCAATGTGGAATCTACCTGAACGTTAGTCAAACAAGAGAAAAAAATAACTAGTAAAGTAGAACAATGGCCAAGAAATTCATACCGAAGATGTGTAGGCAATGGCTTCAACTCCAAAGTGGGAGGCTCTTCAATATAAGGAGGCTTTGTAGGAGGAGTTGTCCTATTTTCAAGATCCAAAGATAATTTTTAGGGTGCATAGTGTACGACACCATTCCTTGCAAAGAGTGCACACATTCCATGAAGCCATCCATCTCGTCATCATCAAATTTGAGCAAGATGGCCTCCAACATATCACCAACATTGATTGTAGCACCTGTATCATCAATAATAACATCGGTCACCAAGTCCACAAACGAACACACCTCATTGCTATTTGGTTGCTGCATGGAGTTGCAACCATTTTTTCATCACCAACCCAGAATGTAAGCTTTCCGACTTCAACATCACAACGAGCCTTCCCCGTAGCAAGGAAAGTTCTCCCAAGAATAATTGGCACTTCATAGTCAACCTCACAATCTAGAATGACAAAATTCACCGGAAGAATGAATTTATCAACACGAACCAAGACATCTTCAATCAATCCCAAAGGCCTCTTAATAGTACGATCGGCTATTTGCAATCTCATAGAGGTGGGTCTTGGTTTCCCAATCCCCAAAGTTTTGAAAACCGAATAGGGCATCAAATTGATACTTGTCCCAAGATCACAAACAACTTTAGCAAACTCGGCACTTCCAATTGTACAAGGAATCTTGAAAGCACCGGGATCCTTCAACTTAGGAGCCATTGAATACACAGTTATACTCACTTGATGAGTGACTTTGATAGTTTCAAAATTCATTGACCGCTTCTTTGTCACGAGATCCTTCATAAACATGGCATAACTGTGCATTTTTTCCAAAGCTTCAACTAATAGCACATTGATTGAGAGACTCTTTATCATTTGAATGAAATTTTTGAATTGATTCTCACCATTTTTCTTGGCAAGCCTTTGAGGGTATGGAGGTGGAGGCTTAGGCAATGGTGCCTTAGCCTTTTGCACTACCAGCTCTGGTATGTCAATAATGTGATCCCTAGATGGGTTCACCTCCTCTTGAGTCTCTCCCACACTATCATCAATATCAATCCGAACTTCATCATTAGGTTGCACCACATTATTTAGGATCTCTTCTTCTTGTACCAATTGCTCATCATCCACAAGTTTCCTTTGACTTGAGGTGGGTGCATTCCCACCTCTTTCGCTTCTTGTAGTAACAGTCATGGCATGCCCAATGTTGTTTTCACCCTTTGGGTTTACTACCGTGTCACTTGATAGTGCCCCATTAGGACGAGAATTTAGAGCTTGGGAGATTTTCCCCATTTGAACTTCTAGGTTGCGGATAGATGTGTTGTGTGAGGCAAGTTGGGCATCAGAATCGGCATTCTCTTCCATCATTTGTTTGAACATATTTTCAATACGCCCCATCTCATTGTTTAAAGAACTTGAACCATGGAAAGGATAAAGAGGGGGGTTGCTCGGTTGTTGATACATCGGGGGCCTTTGAAAATCCGACCCCCGGTTGCCTTGATTGTTGTTCCATCTGCCTTGATAGTTACCCCCCCCCCCCTTAATTTCCTTGATTATTTCTACTCCAATTTCCTTGATTGTTGTTGTTATGCCAATTCTCTTGATTGTTGTTTCCGCTCCAATTGCCTTGATTGTTTGGAAGTTGCCATTGTTGTTGGTTTTGGGCCTTGGAAGTTGTTTCTTTTCCCTTGAAAGTTATTCACATATTGCACTTCCTCCTCTTGTTCATTATAGGAATCATCTTGCTCAAAACCACTATCTTCTTCACATAATTCTCCACTCGATTTTGCACTTGTGGACACTTGGTCCTCCTCTTGTTCACCATCATGTTCACTCCCTCCATGGCATTGACTTGCTTGGGATTTTGCACTTGATTTAGTTGGGCCTTTGCTAGCTGCGTCATGGTGGTTATCAATTCGGCAATGTCTTGCTCATGGTCTTGCAACTCTTTGTGAAGGTGGATCATGTTTGGTTCACCTTGTGGAACATTGGCACGGGATTGCCAAGCCAATGACGTTTCCGCCATATCATCCAAAATCTCACACGCCTCCAAATAAGGCGTAGTCATGAAGTTCCCACCATCAAGTTGATTCACTACACATTAGTTGGTTGTGTTAATCCTATGATAGAAAGTTTGTTGAATTATGTTCTCTGTTATATCATTGTTGGGACATTCCTTAACCATTGTTCTATAACGTTCCCATATCTCGTGTAGTGGTTCATTCGGCTCTTACTTGAATGCCAAAATATAATCTCGAAGTGTAGCCATATGCCCCGGAGAGAAGATCTTAGAAATAAACTTTTCTGCCAACTCATCCCAAGTGTGAATGGAATGGTTCGGCAAACATTCCAACCAATCTAAAGCTTTACCTCGTTGAGAGAAGGGAAAAACCTTAGCCTCAATGCATCCTCAGAGATATTTGTTTATTTGCTCCCCCAATAAGTATCCAAAAACCCCTTCAAATGTTTGTACGCATTTTGAGTTGGCGCACTGGTGAAGAAACCCCGTTGCTCAAGTAAAGTGAGCATCACATTGGTAATTTGAAAGTTGTCCACCCTAATACGGGGAAGGACTATTGCACTTGCATATCCTTCATTGGACAATATCTGGTATGGAGTCGCTCGTGGTGGAGGTGGGGGTGGAGCATGGACATTGTCATGAGGCACTTGGCCTCTTCTATTGGCTTGAGGTTCAAGAGGAACCTCATCAACTTTCTCATCCTCGACGTCCACATCCCCCAAAGTCAAATTGCCGAGCTCATTGTTCACCATGGTTGTACCTACGATTTCTCACACAAGTTAGTAACACGGAAGGAAAAGAAGATATTCCAAAAACATACCCAAAAAATATAGCTAACACTATTTAACTCCCCGGCAACGGCGCCAAAAATTGATCCATGTCCAATCTGCACTCAATAGTGAGTGGAAACGGTCATTGGAAGAATAGTACCCAACAAGAGTCGGGGTCGATTTTCACAGGGAGTTACTAGGGGTGTTAGGAGTATACACTTGACGAAAGTGAAAGGAATAGCTATATTGCACTTCCACAATAGTTTTTGATTTCTGATTCTAATTTTACTCTTGCAATTATAAGCTAAGGAAAGAAACTAGAAGTGAATCAGTGTTTTTGGTGTTTTTCCAAATAATTAAAGGCCTAGGGCTGTGACCATATTCTAGGTGTTTGCCTAATAGGATAAAGACGTTAACACTTATTTTGTTGATTGGGGTGTATTATAGCTTTCAACTCTACGTTACCCACTCAATAACTCTTGGTGAGAGAGTTATTTTGCCCAATTTGGATTTCTCAAGTCCAAATGGGTATCAAACAAAATAGTTGATATGAGCTCAAGTCGGGTTCTTACTATCCCTAGTGAGAACCCTTTAATTAAGCTAATCAATCTCTCAATTAATCTAATTCCTTGTTAGCCAAGTTATCCTAGATTAGGTCTCTCTTTCTCAAGTTGAGACTAAGTAGGCATGAATCAATATTTGCAACCATTAATTCTAAAATTCAAGCATGAACTAAGCTAAATAATCAACACCCAATCATAAGCAAACATTAAATTAATCACCCATAAAGTTTACACACTAGGGTTGGGTCATAACCCTAGTGAAAATCCCGCTTCTTATAATGGGTATTGAAGAGAATAAAGAAGAAAATCTAATTAAACTCATAAGAAAAGATTAAAATGATGAAATCTAATGTTAATACACCAAAATAATGTAAAACTTCCTAAAGTAGTAAGAAGAAACGGCTACAGCAACTTTTAGTGTTCATACTTGACCTAATTTTGTAAAACTCGTCTATTTATACATGGCCAAAAATTGCAGATAAAAATTCCCCTCGGGAGGTTCTGCGGTCGCACAATTCCATGTGCAGTCCATAGATTTTTTCAGTTGGCAGGAAAGAGGTTTCTGCTGCCGCACATTTCTGGACTCCGGCCACGAGGCAAACTTCTGCGGCCGCACAATTCTGGTGTGGTCCGTACTTCACAAAGGCTTTAAGACTTAGTCTTTTTGCATATTCTCTGAACTTTCTTCTTTGTCAGTAAAGGCCTGGTTCTACGGCCACACAATTCATGTATGGTCCGCATATTGCTGAAAGTTCCATTGAATTTTGCTTTTTTGGTTTGCGGCCGCAGATGGAATTCTGCGGTCCGCAATTTCTTCTATGGACCGCACATTTGAGATTCTGCGCCCTTTATTGCCTTGAGTTTCGGCTCACTCCTTTTTGAGTCGGATTTCATCTTGATAGACCAAACTTCCAGTATTCCTGCAATTTGCCCAATTTCATTAGTTTTGGAAACACAATTCAATACTTTGGGACTAAAACAAAAGCTAAAAGGTGCTAATAAGCAGTCAAAATCCCCACTTATCAATCATCATACCGATGAGCCTTCGTGCACTCAAATAAGGATGACGACACCACAACACAAACAAGAATTCCACCAAGTTTGGAAATATCAAATCTCGTTACTTGGTCAACTAAATCATGTACACCCATAGTCCAATTACCTCTCATGCGTTGGAATTAAATATTGAATCATCCAATCATGAACCGAATAATACTCCCCCTGAATCATTCACTGCCTCAACACATAAGTATACATCCTACCTTCACGCTAACACTATGCGATAACAATGCAAGAAACATCACAATACACTGTGTATAGCCTTGAACCCGTGGACAACACCAACACTAGACTGATACGACTGAACACCCCTTCAAAAGGCGACGATAGTAGTCCGCCCGCATATGTAGGGAAAAATGTTCTGCACCACATCCGTAGCATCACCATAACTCATCGGTGCCTAATTGATATTGAATGATCGACATCGCATAAGAATGAGTAGGAAAGAACTGAAGACATAAGCTTCAACCAAAAATCAAATCACACGACAAGGAATCAAGAAAGAGAAGTTCTCCTAACAGTTATGTAGCCTCTCGAAGATAAGTACAGATGTCTATGTACTAATCCGTAAGACTCTATTATACTTGCTCATGACTCGTGAGACCTAAATGAACGTAGTGCTCTGATATCAAGCAATTGTCACACCTCCTTTTTTCCGAGGGGGTAGGGGTAGGGAGTTTTTTCAATTTAAGTGACATTATTCGAAATGTGATTATTTATTTATTTAGAGTCGCCACTTGGAATAATTTATGGTGTCCCAAGTCACCGATTTATTTTAGAATCCCAAATCGAGGAAATTTGACTCTTATTTTTGGTCCGCGAACACAGAAGACCGGGTAAGGAATTTTGTTAACCTGGGAGAAGGTGCGAGGCACTCCCGAGTTCCATGGTTTTAGCACGGTCGCTTAACAATTAATACTTGGCGTAATTATCTGATTTATTACATGTTTTAAACCCATTGTGCATTTTTATCTTTTACCGCTTTTTAATATTTGTGGAATTTATTTGAACAAGTCGCGATGTCTCACACTTGTCGTTTTGGTACACATTGCAAACCGCGCCACATGAAACGCACCCGCAATTTACAACATATTTATTTTTATTATTATTTGAAGTTATGGTCAAGTCGCGTGAAACGCGCATTTGAATTGGGGTTTACGTATCATGACTATGCCACAGGAACCGTACCCATAGTCACGATGATTTATTATTAATCGCGCCTAAATCAAGCTACGGTGTTCGGATATTATTCAATTACTAATTTTGACATTATTGTAAGGTCATGAGGTATGTATATTGTTACGGAGGAAATGAAGTAAATTAATTATAGAAAAAGTTGGCTAGCTTGTGAATGTTTATTTGTTTTTGGTCATGTGCAACAATTAGCCCATAAATACGCTAGGGAAGTCCAATTAAAGTCTTACACCAATCATGGTCCAACCTAATCTCTTATAATTTTACTGCTAACCAATATTTGAAACTAGACTAAATTTATGGCAGGAATAGATAGATACAGGCAGGAACAATTTAGTCACTAAGATAGGAGATCAAAATGAAACTAAAGCATGCTAAAATGGAAAGCCATTACTTCATTGAATAAACAAGAAAAATAACGAATTAATACATATTCATCAATAAAATTAACCGTATGAACTACTAAAAAGGACAATAAATTAATCTTAACAAATACTCAACATGAGAACAAATTAATCTTAGCACACTCAGATGCGACCTCGATCATATCATACTCAAAGTTAAATTAAAACAGAGTGACCGAAACATTAATGAAAAAAACAAAATAGAAAGAGAAGTGAACCTTTGTATTAATGATTTTGGATTTAAATTATAACCACTCAATGATTGGATAGCTCTCAACTGGACTCTTTGGACCACGGAAAACTCGAGCGGCAAATCTCAACTTGCAACCTCAATCGACCATGCAAAACTGACGATGTAGTGGCTATTTTTGGAGCTTTTTTTTTCTTGGGGGGGGAGGGGGGTTAATGATGGTTCAAAAGTGGTCAAGGGCTGGTGGTTTTGGGGTGGTGAAGCTGCTGATTTTTTCGAAAGAAAGCCGAAGAAAAAATGAAACGAGTAGAAATTTCCTTATCCTAGAAGAAGAAAATATTTTTTTCTCAATTCCTTCCTCTCTATTTTTTTCCTTTCTCTCTTTATTTTTTTTCATCACATTTCTCTTCTATTTATAGAAAAAAATTTCGAAATTTTCAGATTTTTATTTTTTATTTTTTATTTATTTATTTATTTTTAATTAAAAAGAATTTCCACTTCTCATTTTTTCTTATTTTTTTTAAAAAATAATTCCCCACTTTCCTTTACTTTTATTTTTGAATTTCTCACTTTTTTTTACTTTTAATATATTTAAAATCCCACTTTTTTACTTTTCTTTTTTTATTTCCCACTTATTTTACTTTTCTTTTTTATTTCCCACTTACTTTTACTTTTTTTTTTAAAAACAATCAGATACCCTTACTTTTATTTTTTAATTCCAACTTTATTTTAATTTTTATTTTTTAAATTTTCACATTCTATTACTTTTATTGTTTTAATTTTCCACTTTCTTTTACTTTTTTTATTAAACAATTTCTACATACGTTTACTTTTACTTTTAATTTTATATTTCTGCTTTTCCTATTTTTTAATTCCCATCCGAAATTTGTTTTTAAAAAAAAAAGAAATTAATTTTTATTTATTTTCGGTTTTTGATTCATTTTATTTAAAAATAAAGATAAAAATAATAATAAAAATAATACTAATAGTAATAATTTACCTTTTAAATTATTAATAATTTTTTCTATATATATATGTATAAGTGTAACAAAGATAAGTGTAACAAAGCTAAAAAAATATATATATATTAAATTCTAAAAATATTTACATAGTAGAAGGTGATAAAAATTCAAATATAGTCAAAAATTAGGTGCTCACAGAAGCCCCTCTTTGCTTGGAAACATGAAGAGTTTTCAGGCAAAGACTAGGTGAGCCACGTGACTAATTTTTGACCAAACCATTATTCAAAAAGAAAAGAAATAAAGATAGGGTGCAACCGAGTCCTGGTTTTGGACAGCCTACATATCCCGGGTTATAGGAAAATCAGGTCGCGTGTAGTTCAAGGAGAATGGTGGAATGATGAGTTGAGGAGTCGAGTGAGGTTCCGTCGAGGCTCCGGTCCGCGGTCCTGCTATTATATCAAAAAAATAAACAAGCCTATCAATTATGAGTTACAAGATTCCTATCTATGAGTCTTCAGAATCTTGATCTTGAGTCTTGACTGGTTCTTCAGGCAGACACTAATCTAAACCTTGATGCTCACTAGCTGTAGGTTCTAGTTCATTGTTCTATAGCTTCTTCTAATCAAACCGGAACTCCAATGCTCGTGGCTTCAGTCATGTCTTAGCATTCCACATCTTTTCAATTGCTTTTGCATTTTGGATTCACTTATTTTATTTTATTTTCTTTTATTCTGAATTGAGACTTCTTCTTTTGGTCATCTCGAACCCTGTGCCTCGAGGTAAAACCTACTCAGACACCAAAACAAACAATCAAACGAAATTTTTCTGCCCCAGTTTGCACTAGGAGAATTTCGTGAGTTATTGTAACAAAATTCTAAACTACTTCTTTATTGAAAGCAATAAAAGGTCGGGAGTGGTGTACCATGAAAATGTCATTTTTTTTTTTTGGATTGTGTTCTTTTATTGTCAAAAGGATGTCTCAACTAAGGATTGGTGTACCTTATGTTGGGAAAATGTGGCCAGGGAATGGGATACCCTATATTGGCAAAGATATTGGGGAATGGTGTACCCTGCATTTAAGATCAAATCAACTAGGGAGTGGAGACCCTATGTTGGAAAAAGCGACTAGGTAGTAGAGACCCTATGTCAAAAATAAAATCAACTAAGGAGTGGAGATCCTATGTTGGAAAAGACGACTAGGGAGTGGAGACCCTATGTTGCAAAAGCGACTAGGGAGTGGAGACCCTATGTCTAAAAGCATCAACTAGGGAGTGGAGACCCTATGTTAGAAAATAAACTAGAGAGTGGAGACCCTATGTCTAAAAATCATCAACTAAGGAGTGGGGACCCTATGTTGGAAAATCATCAACTAGGGAGTGGAGACCCTATGTTTGAAAAGATACTAGGGAGTGGAGACCCTATGTCTAAAATATCATCAACTAGGGAGTGGATACCCTATGTTGGAAAATCATCAACTAGGGATTGGAGACCCTATGTTGGAAAAGAGACTAGGGAGTGGAGACCATATGTCTAAAATATCAATCAACTAGGGAGTGGATACCCTATATTGGAAAATCATCAACTAGGGAGTGGAGACCCTATGTTGGAAAAAGAGACTAGGGAGTGGAGACCCTATGTCTAAAATAAAATCAACTAGGGAGTTGAGACCCTATGTTGGAAAAGGCGACTAGGGAGTGGAGACCCTATGTCTAAAAATAAAATCAACTAGGGAGTGGAGACCCTATGTCTAAAATAAAATCAACTAGGGAGTGGATACCCTATGTTGGAAAAGCGACTAGGGAGTGGAGACCCTATGTCTAAAAATAAAATCAACTAGGGAGTGGATACCCTATGTTGGAAAAGCGACTAGGGAGTGGAGACCCTATGCCTAAAAATCATCAACTAAGGAGTGGAGACCCTATGTTGGAAAAGCGATTAGGGAGTGGAGACCCTATGTCTAAAAATTATCAACTAGGGAGTGAAGACCCTATGTTGGAAAAGCGACTAGTGAGTGGAGACCCTATGTCCAAAATAACTTCAACTAGGGAGTGGAGAGCCTATGTTGGAAAAACAACTAGGGAGTGAAGACCCTATGTCTAAAAATATCAACAAGGGAGTGGAGACCCTATGTTGGAAAAGCAGACTAGGGAGTGGAGACCCTATGTTGGAAAAGCAGACTAGGGAATAGAGACCCTATGTCTAAAAATATCAACTAAGGAGTGGAGACCCTATGTTGGAAAAGAGACTAGGGAGTGGAGGCCCTATATCTAAAATAAAATCAACTAGGGAGTGGAGACCCTATATTGGAAAAGGCGAATAGGGAGTGGAGACCCTATGTCTAAAATACAATCAACTAGGGAGTGGAGACCCTATGTTGGAAAAGCGACTAGGGAGTGGAGACCCTATGTCTAAAAATCATCAACTAGGGAGTGGAGACCCTATGTTGGAAAAACGACTAGGGAGTGGAGACCCTATGTCTAAAAACATCAACTAAGGAGTGGATACCCTATGTTGGAAAAGCAGACTAGGGAATGGAGACCCTATGTCTAAAAACATCAACTAGGGAATGGAGACCCTACGTTGGAAAAGAGACTAGGGAGTGGAGACCCTATGTCTAAAAATTATCAACTAGGGAGTGGAGACCCTATGTTGGAAAATGCAGCTAGGGATTGGAGACCCTATACTACTATGATTTTTTTTTTCTTTTTAATTTCATATATTTTTTTTAAGATAATGAGTAAAATGCGGGAAAGAATTTGGAGAAGACTTCCCTTTTGCAGTAGTTCATGCAAAACTGTTTCTAGCCTTTGCGTAATTTCGTTTTGGTTGCACCTGCTTCTTGCAAGGTTGCTTTTGGATTGCACTTGTTTCCCTATTTTTTTTTCAAACAAAGAACAATTTGTCAGTTTGAAATGGTGGTTGGTTTTGTGGCCTTGATTGTTTCAGTCACTTGGTCTCGGTCCTTTCAGTTGCAACTGGTTGTTTCCTGAATATCGATTGCATTTCTAACCTCGAAGAACCTCTGGCTTTTCTGGATTTTGCCATGATGGTTAGTCACGTGAGACTTAACCTTTTCAACTTTTATTTTGCCCTTGTGGGCATTTGACTTTGAATTTCCTCTTTCAACAGTTTTTGATTTCAAAACATCGGCCAACATGGCCAGTTAGAGTAAACTTGATGCCCTTGCCGAGATTGGGTGCCTTTTATTTTGTATATTGGCTTGTATCAAGTGAGAACCCTGTAAATCAGTCCTGCCTTCCCTTCTTTGTCTTAGTTTCATAACAGAGTTAAACCGAAAAGGATTCAAAGAAAAGCAAACAATGGAATAGACAAATGAATTTAGACAAGAGGTATTCCTTTCGGGGAAAAGAAAGAAGGACTTATCTGGAGTGTATACAAACTTCAATGAACATGACATGCCTCTTGGACTAGATGCCTGATCTGTGTAAACCGTCCAACTCTCAGAAATTCATCACAACTCTTGCTTTGAGACTGAGAAACTTTGCCCAGGACTGTGTCGATGCCAGTGACTGTGAGGATTCTCTTTTCGATCAGTGGCGCCCTTTGCGGGTTTTCACCAGCTGGCCTCTCTCATTTCTCTTCTCACCATCGCCTTATAGTGCTCTTTGTGAGTTTTCACTAACAAGACTCTCTCATTTTCGAATTTCTCTGCTTACCATCGCCTTATGATGCCCGTGAGGTTTTCACCAATAAGACTCTCTCATTTTATTTCTCTTATTTTGTTGTATCAGATCCGAGTAACTGTATCCTCCCATTTTGAATCTCTTTGCCGATTGATCGAAAGGACTTGAAAAGGATTTGGGTAAAAAGGATTTGGATTGAATTACAATTTTGGAACCTTTCAGACAAAACCATCGTCAAACCATTATAACATCTGCCCGGGTTTCACTTTTGAGGGAATTTGGATTTTTGTTTTGGTGTGACTGAATCCCAGAGAGAGGCTGCCTACGTATCCTTTCGGAATCAAGTCAAACGTAGTTCAATTAACATGAAATGTTTTGATTTTGTTTTTCTTCTGTTTTGTTTTCTTTTCTCTTTCTTTTTACTTTCATTTTCCTCTCTTTTTTTTATTTTTCATTTCATTTTCTTTTGTCTCTATTTTTTTTTTTTTCAATAACACTTTCAGGTTCCAAAAAAGGTAGTTAAAGAAAAGGTAACCAGCTCAAAGTGTTTACAAATGGTTGATAGTGTTTGGGTAGTGAGAATGAAAGCCTTCGTCATCCCAATCAGAGAGCGTTAAAGCTGCTTAAAAGGGTCAAACATAATACCTTTTGACCGCGTCTGTATTAACAGCCGACACAGAGACATTTCCTTCAATATCTCTTAAATATAATGCTCTCTTTTGGCATTACTCTTGTTACAATGTATGGACCTTTTCAATCTGGAGCCAATTTTCCTTTAGTTGTTCCGAGTCTTTGTTTTATTTCCTTAAACTTATCTTCATTGCATTCTGATTCTTGATTCTTTATTTCGAAGTCTGACAGCGTTTTAGGATCTGGGCATGAAGTCCGCAAGCATGTCATGT
Organism: Nicotiana tabacum; assembly: GCF_000715075.1. Lineage (NCBI taxonomy): Eukaryota > Viridiplantae > Streptophyta > Magnoliopsida > Solanales > Solanaceae > Nicotiana > Nicotiana tabacum. The sequence continues at coordinate 27,755,381 of NC_134081.1, read as the reverse complement.
TATTGAAATCTGCTTTTAGTAGAACTGAAAAAGGAATAGGAGAAGTGACAGAATTAAGAAGAAACATTCATGGACAATGAAATATTAATTTCATTTGATTTTTTTTTTCTTTTTTCTTTTTTGATTTTGATTTTTTTTTTTTTTTTGAATTTTAAAGATAGAAAGGTTTACATTGGAAAGTAAGACAATAAAGTAAAATATTCGGATCACACCCTGAGATAATCCGGACGCAGAAAGGATAGCAAGACTGGCTACTGAGACTCCCGTCTGATAGGAAACTTTCAGGCTTGGCGACCATTTTTGGCTTTTCCTCTGTCTCGGCAAGGGCTATAAGGGCCTTCAGTGCCATATCAAATTCCTCATCTCTCCAATTTCTGTTCATCAAACCCTCCGAACCACTCTGAACGGCGTGTGATGTGGTCTTAAAGGCAGCATGACTCAAGATTTGGCCCGTTTTTAAACCATTTTCGACCATCTCCCCAATTTTGATAGCCTCGGCGAACGGATTACCCATAGTAGACATCATGTTCTGGAAGTAGTTCGCCTCTTGGGCCTGTAGGAAGACCGTAACCATTTCTGTTTCGTCCATTGAAGGCTTTCCCCTGGCGGCTTGCTCGCGTCATATGACAACATATTCACAAAAATATTTCACGGTTTCTTTGTCAATCTGGACACAGAGTTCTCTTTTTGGATTTTTCACTCTTGTTTTTTTTTCGCTCTTTGTTTTTTTTTTGGTTATTTTTGTCAAACTTTTCTTTCTTTTTCTTTCTTCACTTTTTTTCACTCAGCTTATTTGATGTCAATGATCGAATCCGATGGGGATTGCCTACGTATCATGACGCCACATGAATCAGATCTTGCATAGTTCAGAAAGATTAGGAATAAAGTAAATAAACTAACTCTTTTTTTTCTGGATTTTGAATTATTTTTTTTAATTTTCGAAAGACTTATAAAGAAGATTTTTTTTTTATTTCGATTTCTTTGTTTTTTTTTGAGAATTTTTGAAAAGGAAGAAAATATTATTTTAGATTTTGTTTTTTAATATTTTGGGAGAAAGACTTCTAAAAAAAAGGTAGAAAATATTTTTGGATTTTTGGATTCTAAGGAAAAACTTCTAAAGAATGAATTAAAGAAAAATATTTTTGGATTTTGACTTTTTTTTAAAATTTCCAAAAGAAAAACTTCTACAAAAGAAGGAAAAGTTTTGGATTTTATGTGTCAAAGAAAAACTTATAAAGAAGGAATTAAAGGAAAATATTTTTGAATTTTTAAAAATTAGGGCCGGAACCGATGAGGTTTGCCTACATATCTCACATCCGGTGAGAATCAGACCCGCGTAGTTCGGTCAGGAAAGCATAACCTTTTAATTTTTGAAAATATTTGGCGTATTTTGAAATATATATATATTTTTCAAAATGTTGGCAGAGTTTTGGGATTTTCAAATGCCTGAATTTTCAGAAATCGGGTAAATTTCTCTCTCTTGCCTCACTTTTGATTTTTCTTGATTTTCTTTCCCTTTTATAGAAGACGGTCAACATGCAAGCCGAAAAAAATAAATGTACAAGTAGCACGTAACAATGCATCAGGATGGTCTCTTGATTTGGGTACACCTGTCCTAGACGGACCCAACCCCTGTGTTGAGTCCCCAAAGTCAAATGCACGTGATGCAAACAAGCGTACCTACTAGAGATTCGGCATGAGGTTATGTCATTCTAAGTTTAAATCCTGGGTGTATTGTTCTAGACCTGGCTTACCCGAGCGGACAACTCGAGCCGGGGGGAGGGGAGAGGGCAGCGTACCGGGAATACAAAAGCTTCACCGGCTTTGCAACTTGTCCGTACCTCGTTCTAAAATTAGGATATGACTCTAACAGAAAAGAAGCCACGCGAAGCGCACGCTTCCCAGAAGATTCAGAAGACTCAGAGAGAAGAGGGTTTTGTAATAGTTTATATACAGTTCAATCAATATCAAAGAGGTAAAAAGCGACATTTAGCACATTAAGCCCAAACATATAATATCAGAGAATCACAAGAAAGCCAAGCATAACAGTTATTCTAAGCTCGAATTTTGAACCCTGAACCAGAGATTCTGGGTTCGTTTCCCTAGCAGAGTCGCCAGAGCTGTCACACCTCCTTTTTCCCGAGGGGGTAGGGGTAGGGGCAGGGAGTTTTTCCAATTTAAGTGACATTATTCGAAATGTGATTATTTATTTATTCAGAGTCGCCATTTGGAATAATTTATGGTGTCCCAAGTCACCGATTTATTTTAGAATCCCAAATCGAGGAAATTTGACTCTTATTTTTGGTCCGCGAATACAGAAGACCGGGTAAGGAATTCTATTAACCTGGGAGAAGGTGCGAGGCACTCCCGAGTTCCATGGTTTTAGCACGGTCGCTTAACAATTAATACTTGGCGTAATTATCTGATTTATTACATATTTTAAACACATTGTGCATTTTTGTCTTTTACCGCTTTTTAATATTTGTGGAATTTATTTGAACAAGTCGCTATGTCGCACACTTGTCGTTTTGATACACATTGTACCGCTCCACGTGAAATGCATCCGCGATTTACAACATGTTTATTTTTATTATTATTTGAAGTTATGGTCAAGTCGCGTGAAACGCGCACTTGAATTGGGGTTTACGTACCATGACTATGCCACAGGAACCGTACACATAGTCACGATGATTTATTATTAATCGCGCCTAAATCAAGCTATGGTGTTCGGATATTATTCAATTACTAATTTTGATATTATTGTAAGGTCATGAGGTATGTATATTGTTACGGAGGAAATGAAGTAAATTAATTATGGAAAAAGTTGGCTAGCTTGTGAATGTTTATTTGTTTTTGGTCATGTATAATAATTAGCCCATAAATACGCTAGGGAAGTCCAATTAAAGTCTTACACCAATCATGGTCCAACCTAATCTCTTATAATTTTACTGCTAACCAATATTTGAAACTAGACTAAATTTATGGCAGGAATAGATAGATACAGGCAGGACCAATTTAGTCACTAAGATAGGAGATCAAAATGAAACTAAAGCATGCTAAAATGGAAAGCCATTACTTCATTGAATAAACAAGAAAAGTAACGAATTAATACATATTCATCAATAAAATTAATCATATGAACTACTAAAAAAGACAATAAATTAATCTTAACAAATACTCAACATGAGAACAAATTAATCTTAGCACACTCAGATGCGAACTCGATCATATCATACTCAAAGTTAAATTAAAATAGAGTGACCCAAACATTAATGAAAAAAATAAAATAGAAAGAGAAGTGAACCTTTGTATTAATGATTTTGGATTTAAATTACAACCATTCAATGATCAGATAGCTCTCAACTGGACTCTTTGGACCACGAAAAACTCGAGCGGCAAATCTCAACTTGCAACCTCAATCGACCTTGCAAAACTAACGATTTAATGGCTATTTTTGGAACTTTTTTTTTTGGGGGGGGGAGAGGGAGGGGTTAATGATGACTCAAAAGTGGTCAAGGGCTGGTGGTTTTGGAGTGGTGAAGCTGCTAATTATTTCGAAAGAAAGCCGAAGAAAGAATGAAACGAGTAGAAATTTCCTTATCCTAGAAGAAGAAAACTTTTTTCTCAATTCCTTCCACCCTATTTTTTTCCTTTCTCTCTCTATTTTTTTTCATCACATTTCTCTTTTATTTATAGAAAAAAATTTCGAAATTTTCAGATTTTTATTTTTTATTTTCACTTCCCATTTTTTCTTATTTTTTTAAAAAAATAATTCCCCACTTTCCTTTACTTTTATTTTTTAATTTCTCAATTTTTTTTACTTTTAATATATTTAAAATCCCACTTTTTTACTTTTCTTTTTTTATTTTCCACTTATTTTACTTTTCTTTTTTATTTCCTACTTACTTTTACTTCTTTTTTAAAAAAAAATCAGATACCCTTACTTTTATTTTTTAATTCCAACTTTATTTTACTTTTTATTTTTTAAATTTCCACATTCTTTTACTTTTATTTTTTTAATTTTCCACTTTCTTTTACTTTTTTTATTAAACAATTTCGACATACTTTTACTTTTACTTTTTAATTTTATATTTCTACTTTTTCTATTTTTTAATTCCCATCCGAAATTTGTTTTTTTAAAAAAAAGAAATTAATTTTTATTTATTTTCGGTTTTTAATTCATTTTATTTTAAAATAAATTTTATTTAAAAATAAAAATAATACTAATAGTAATAATTTACCTTTTAAATTATTAATAATTTTTTCTATATATATATGTATAAGTGTAACAAAGATAAAAAAAACATATATATATTAAATTCTGAAAATATATATTAAATTCTGAAAATATTTACATAGTAGAAGGTGATAAAAATTCAAATATAGTCAAAAATTAGGTGCTCACGGCTGCCTCTCTTTGCTTGGAAACATAAAGAGTTTTCAGGCAAAGACTAGGTGAGCCACGTGACTAATTTTTGACCAAACCATTATTCAAAAGAAAAAGAAATAAAGATAGGGTGCAACCGAGTCCTGGTTTTGGACAGCCTACATATCCCGGGTTATAGGGGAATCAGGTCGTGTGTAGTTCAAAGAGAATTGTGGAATGATGAGTTGAGGAGTCGAGTGAGGTTCCGTCGAGGCTCCGGTCCGCGGTCCTGCTATTATATCAAAAAAATAAACAAGCCTATCAATTATGAGTTACAAGATTCCTATCTATGAGTCTTCAGAATCTTGATCTTGAGTCTTGACTGGTTCTTCAGGCAGACACTAATCTAAACCTTGATGCTCACTAGCTGTAGGTTCTAGTTCATTTTTCTATAGCTTCTTCTAATCAAACCGGAACTCCAATGCTCGTGGCTTCAGTCATGTCTTAGCATTCCACATCTTTTCAATTGTTTTTGCATTTTGGATTCACTTATTTTATTTTCTTTTCTTTTATTCTGAATTGAGACTTCTTCTTTTAGTCATCTCGAACCCTGTGCCTCGAGGTAAAACCTACTCAGATACCAAAACAAACAATCGAACGAAATTTTTCTGCCCCAGTTTGCACTAGGAAAATTTCGTGAGTTATTGTAACAAAATTCTAAACTACTTCTTTATTGAAAGCAATAAAAGGTCGGGAGTGGTGTACCCTGAAAATGTTATTTTTTTTTTTTTTTGGATTGTGTTCTTTTATTGTCAAAAGGATGTCTCAACTAAGGATTGGTGTACCTTATGTTGGGAAAATATGGCCAGGGAATGGGATACCCTATATTGGCAAAGATATCGGGAAATGGTGTACCCTGCATTTAAGATCAAATCAACTAGGGAGTGGAGACCCTATATTGGAAAAAGAGATTAGGTAGTGGAGACCCTATGTTGAAAAAGACGACTAGGGAGTGGAGACCCTATGTTGCAAAAGCGACTAGGAAGTGGAGACCCTATGTCTAAAAACATCAACTAGGGAGTGGAGACCCTATGTTGGAAAATTTATCACTTTTTTTTACTTTTTAATATATTTAAAATCCCACTTTTTTACCTTTTTTTTATTTTTCACTTATTTTACTTTTCTTTTTTGTTTCCCACTTACTTTTACTTTTTTTTTAAAAAAAAATCAGATGCCCTTACTTTTATTTTTAATTCCAACTTTATTTTACTTTTTATTTTTTAAATTTCCACATTCTTTTATTTTTTTAATTTTCCACTTTCTTTTACTTTTTTTATTAAACAATTTCTACCTACTTTTACTTTTACTTTTTAATTTTATATTTCTACTTTTCCTATTTTTTAATTCCCATCCGAAATTTGTTTTTTTTTTTAAAATAATAATTTTTATTTATTTTCGGTTTTTAATTCATTTTATTTAAAAATAAAGATAAAAATAATACTAATAGTAATAATTGACCTTTTAAATGTCTGAATATATTTACATAGTAGAAGGTGATAAAAATTCACATATAGTCAAAAATTAGGTGCTCAAAAAGGGTATAAACTGAAACCCCTTTACATAGTAGAAGGTGATACAAATTCAAATATAGTCAAAAATTAGGTGCTCACAGCTATCACGGCCCAATTTCTACCATAGGTCGTGATTATGTCTAACACTGTCGTTAGGCAAGCTAATACTTAAATCAACACGCTTATAGATAATTCATGACGCATCTTGAAAAAAATAACGAAATAAATAAGGAGAATCGTTTCTTTTTTATAGTAAAATACTGATATTATCCTAAATGTTTGAATCCAGATATCATAACAGAATACAACCAAGAACATAAATTTAAATCCCCAAAAATCCGGTGTCACAAGTGCACGAGCATCTACTAGAATATACAATACTACTACAACAACTATCTAGAATAGAAAAATAAAAAGAGTACAGTAAATGAATAGGAAGGGGACTTCGTATGCTGCAGATCATAGCATAGAGAGCTACTCACCACAAAGTCTCCTCAGCAACTGCACCTACGCGCCGGTTTGACCACCAAATGTACCTATCTCAATACCTGCACAATTAGTGCAGAAGTATAGTATGAGTACGTAAATCAATGCGTACCCAGTAAGTATCAAGCCTAACCTCAAAGAAGTAGTAATGAGGGGTCGACATCGACACTTACTAGTGTTCCAATAATGCCGAATCTTCCAATCACGAATCAAATAATCCTCCTCCTAAGCATTCACTGCCGTAACACATAAGTAAACACCCTACCATTTACACTAACATTGTGCTTTAACAACACGAGAAATATCATAATACACTGTGTATAGCCCCAAAATGATGGGCAACACCAACACTGGGCTAAAATAACTGAACACCCATCCACGAGGCAACGATAGTAGTCCGCCCTCCTAATGCAGGGAAAAACATCCTGCTCCACATCGGTAGCACCATCACAACTCGTCGGTACCCAACTAATATTGAATGCTCGACGTCGCGTACGCATGAGTAGGAAAGAACCGCAGACATAAACTTCAAACGAAAATCAAATTGCACGACAAGGAATCAAGAATAGGGGAAGTTCTCCTAACAGCCCTATAGCCTCTTGAAGAATAGTACAGACATCTCCGTACCTATCCGCAAGACTCTACTAGACTTGTTCATAACTCGTGAGACCTAAGTGAACCTAGTGCTCTCATACCAAATTGTCACGACCCAAATCCCACCATAGGCCGTGATGGCGCTCAACGCTGCCGTTAGGCAAGCCAACAACTTAACAACACGCCAATCAATAGTCCATATAATATTTTATAACAAGTGATGAAATAAATAAGCGAAATTCTTTCTGTTTTTATTGAAAAGTACCGATATAATATTAAATGTTCAAAACTTGGTCAAAATATAAATTTAAATATCATTACAAAAATACAACTAATAACGAGAATCTAAATCTCCAAAACCCGATATCACAAGTGCATGAGCATCTACTAAGAAGTAAAATACTACTACAACATCTTCTAGGAACATAAAATAGACAGGATATAGTAAATGAATAAGACAGGGACTATGTGTGCTGCGGATCATAATGTGGAGTGCAGCTCACCACAAAGTCTCCTCACCGGCTGTGCCTATGCGCCAAGATGACCACTAAATGTACATGTCTCAGTACCTGCAAAATTAATGAAAAAGTGTAGTATGAGTACGTAAACCAACACGTACCTAAAAGTATGTAGCCTAACCTCGAAGAAGTAGTGATGAGGGGTCGACATCGATACTTATTAGTAGTTCGATAAATCAAGTACAATAAAGGTAGACAAGTATGAAGCATGGCAAGTAAAATAGTGCATAATATATATATATATATATATATATATATATATATATATATATATATATATATATATATATATATATATATCCTCAACTAAAGAAGAGTAAACACAAAATCTTTGAACACCGAATACTAATGGGAATGGAATGTATGTCAGGTCAATAACCACTAAAAGTTTATGTCTCAAGTCAGATAGATTCATAGATACACTGACTCCATATCGACTATTATGCACGATTCTGCCGAGGCGAGCGATCTGATCCCATAAGAGTGATGGTATAATATGCTGCTATGGCGTATGACCCGATCCCATAATAATAGTATACACTACCGAGGTTGTATGTCCCGATCTAAGGATTCATGTCATAATACTGCCGAGGCGAGCGACCTGATCTCATAGAAATAGTGAAACTTTAACAGGTAACTGGCCCCACTCATGAATATATGTGTTGAGTCATAAAATTCAAGAAAACTTCCGAACAAATACACACAATATGGAAGAAATCCGTAATAAAGTATATTTTTTGCGGCAAATCAAGTAGCACGTCAAGTATCTAAAATTTCCAATACCTTACTCAAGTCTAGTCTCGGGCCAAAGTATAAATTAAAGCATTTAATCAGGCAAGAATAACTCAAGTAATACAATTAAAACATGGTGTTAGTCTACGTCTTCCCAGACATAATCAAGAATATAGCATATGCACGGACACTCGTCACCTCATACGTGTGTAGCTCCCATAATACATGACAAATATAGCACCTACGGGGTGAATTCCCTCTTAAAAGGTTAGTCAAGAGACTTACCTCGTTCCGAAATTCGATAACTAGCTCTAACGCCTCTCTAACATCTCAAACCAATGCCAAATGATCTGAAACTAGTCAAAGAACGTGCAAACCAATCAATACATACTCAAAGACTCGTAATTTAACAATTAGAAATAATTCTTAACTCCACCTGAAAAGTCAACAAAGTCAACTCCCGATCTCATGTGCCTGGATTCCAAAATTTCTCGAAAATAAATATTACATATAGCACCACAAATTCAGATATATAATTTATTCCCAATTCCATGTCCAATTTTGTGGTCAAAACTCAAAATTATTATTTCTAGGTTTTCTTTCAAAACCACATAATTTCTAACAATTTTCATGTTAGAATCCATACATGTTCATGAAATATAATCTAAGGTGGGTTAAAAACACTTACCCTTAATAGGTGGATGAAACAGCTCTCCAAAATCGCCCCAAAATCGGCTCCAAACGAGAAAAGGAGATGAAAATGTGCAAATTCCCGATTTGATAACTTATATTCTGCCCAGGCCCTTCCTCTTCACGATCGCGGAAGCTCTTTCGTGATCGCGAAGGCCAACCATCCTGCCCCAAAATCCCCCTTCGTGAATGCGAGGTCCCTCTCGCGATCGCGAAACTCGGCCTGCTAAGCCTACGCAAATGCGAACCTCACTCGAACGCGAAGGCCAAAACCTTTAGCCTCAAAAATTCATCATTCGGGATCGCGAACTCTCGCACGCAATCGTGATGAACAGCCCTCCAAGCCAAGTCATCCTCACAACACACCGCGTTTGTGATCCTCACCATGTGAACATAAAGCACACCCAGAACAAGCACCGCGATCGCGAGCTCCCCAGCCGTGATCGCAAAGAAAAAATTCCTCCCAGCTCCATACAACACTCTGCGATCACGAGTCCTTCTCCGTTATCACAATGTACACCCATCACACCAAAAACTAGGAACCACAAAACAAAGGGAATTGGTCTGAAACCATCCCGAACACACCTGAGGCCCCCGAGACCCCATCTAATCACACTAACCAGTCCCCATACCTCATCCAAACGTATCCTAAGGCTCAAAATGACACAATTAACATCAAAACCAAGAATCAACGATCAAAATCATTCTCTTAGATTTCAATCCTTCAAACTTTACTGAACGTATCTGAATCACACTTAAACATTTCGGATCACGACTAAACTTCACGCACAAGTTCCAATCAATAAGATAAACCTATCTAAGTTTCCTGAACACCACCCTAAGTCTGATAACACCAAAGTTTGTTGTAATTCCAACTTAGCTAATTAAAAAACATTCAAAAATATTAACATCCTACAATAAGTGATGAATCACTCCCGGATCATCCGATACTCAACCTGTAACGACCTGACCAGTCACTTTGTATGATGTATTATGACTTGCGTGTATCGTCTACTTTGGTTATTGGGTGATTAGGAATTGATTTAGAAGAATGATTATCATTTTAGAAGCTTTAAATTGGAAGAGTTGACCAAGTTTAGTTTTTGTGTATTTGACCCCGGATCAGAATTTTGATGGTTCTTTTAGGTCCGCATGGTAATTTTGGACTTAGGCGTATGCCTGAATTTGTATTTTGATATTTCTAGAGGTGTTCGATACTATTTAACGAAGGTGGGAATTTTGAAGGTTTGGAATGTTCATAAGTTTGACAAGGAGTTGACTTTAATGATATCAGATATGGATTATTATTTCGGGAGTTGGAATAGGCTTGTTATGTCATTTAGAACTTCTATGCAAAATTTGATGTCATTCCGAGTTGATTTGATATGGTTCGGCACGAGTTTTAAAAGTTGAAAATTTAAAAGTTTATTAAGTTTAATTTGAGGTGTGATTCATTGTTTTGATGTTGTTATGAGTGGTTTGAGTCCTCTAGTAGGTCCGTTTTATATTTTGAGACATGTTGGTATGTTCGGATGGGGTCCCAAGGGGCTCGGGAGTGTTTCAGATAAGTTTCGGATTATTTTGAGCATGTTGGGCAGTCTTGGTGCTGGTTCTTCGCACCTGTGCAGATTTGGCCAAAGGTGCGATCTCTTATGCGATGGAGTGGTCTCTTCTTCTAAGGGGAGGTGTCCAGGAGATTTCTGCTTTTGCGAAGGTTTTGACGCAGATGCGGGAGCGCTTTGCGAGTTGAGGAACACACATGCGGAGCCGCAATTGTGGCTATGAGTCCACAAATGTGAATAATGGTCAGAGGCAGCCTGTTCACAGATGCGAGATAGGGACAACAGAAGTAGATGTCGCAAGTGCGACTAAGTGACCACATATGCGGAAATGCTGGGCAGATGTTATATATTTCGGGGGTTTGTTTATTTCATCATATTTTTGGATTTAGAGCTCAGTTTTGAGCGATTTTGGAGAGGATTTTCACCACATGGATTGGGTTAGGTATTTTTGCCTCAGTTTTGACTATATGTCATGATTCCATCTTCGAGTTTTGGTATTTCATTGGTGATTTCGAAAGAAAAATTGGGGGCTTTTGTCTAAACTTTTCTAAAGTGAATAATTGAGTTTTGAACATCGATTCAGAGTCAGATTTGAGTGAAATTAGTAAAGTTGGACTCGTAATTGAATGGGTTGTCGGAATTTGTGAGTTTTATTAGGTTTTGAGGTGTAGGCTCGGATTGACTTTTTGGTTTACTTTGAGTATTTGATTAAAGATTTGACCTTTTTTGTTTGGGTTTATTTCTTTTGGCATAGTTTGATGATTTTGAGTTGTCTTTGGCTAGTTTCGAGCCGTTCGGAGATCGATTTGCACAGGATGGAGTTTTTAGAGTATTATTTGGCTTGCTCGGCATTTGACTTGGCTTTCTTGAGGTAAGTATCCTATCTAAACTTGGTTGAGGCACTGGTTGCATGAGTTATTTGTGATAGCTACGTGCTATGGGCGCGCATATGTAGGGGGATAGGCCCATGTTCGTGCACTGGTGTATTTATCCATGCTTGGAGTAGTGCTTAGGTTATGACATGCCTTTAATTGACTGATAAACCTCATGTTGTGATGTATCTCTTATTTGTACCCCCTGTTGTGAGCTATTTGAGCATATTTTAGGTTGCATAAAGGTTAATCTCCTGATTTAAGAATGATAGCTTATATGTTGTGATGTATTCCCATGTTTTGAGATGTGATATCATACTTTCACATGCATACATCTTAGCATGTCACTTATATCAGTCCAAGATTATGAAATTTGATGTTCTTTGATCATGTATATATATCGTTGCATATCTGCTTTATGTATGATATGGGTTGGAATAGTAGCATGTGACCACGCCGGGCGGATTGTGATATTGTGCCGGTGACCAGGCAGGGGCGTATTGTGATATTGTGCATGTGACCACACCGGACGAATTGTGATATTGTGTCTGTGACCACACTTGGGCAGATTGTGATATTGTGCATGTGACCATGCCAGACGGATTATGATTATTAACACGTGAGTTATCCATACGAATCCAGATATTGATATTATTGGCACGTGAGTTGTCTGTGCAATGTGTGAGTTGTCTATGTGGTTGCTATTATTAGCAGTGAGTTGTCCATACAGCGAGTGGATACGGATCCATCCCCTAGGGTCACCCTATCATATTTCTCTCTTGATGGTGTACATGCAGATTATGAGGAAAAGACGGATTTCTGGTTAATGTGAGCTCTGGGAGAGCTGGTTATTAGTTTGGTTCGGTTACTGATATTCATATGTGGCCCGGAGAGCCGTGATGTGATTTCTATTATGGTCGGATTGCGCACTGCAACAGATTGATATTTGGGTATTGCATATCATCTTTATTTGCAATTTTCTTGATTTTTTACCTGATTTACTTACATATTTTCCTTATATGCTGGATTGTTGACCGAGCAAAATACTTTAAAAAGAATTGTGAGCACAAAGATGGTTTTATCTGTGTTTTTTTTATTTGATCACATATTTGTTCTATACTTGTTGGAAATTTATGAACTTGTACATGTGATTGGTGAGTATCATTTATAATTCTTGCTTCTATTATCTTGCCGAGGTTAGTTATGATACTTATTGAATATACGGGGTCGGTTGTACTCATAATACACTTCTGTACCTCGCGTGCAGATCCTGACGCTGAGATGCTGTGGATGACAGGAGCTGGCACTGAAAACATACTTGCATTACGGATATGGCTACCACTTGTTCTTGGTAACTTAAGATTTGAATTATATTATATATATTCCAAACAGATGTTGAATTATTTCATTCCAGCATTGTAAATTTAAGTCTTAGTGGCTTGTGACTTGTACTACCAGTCCTTGGGTTATTGTATAAAGTTTCAATTGTTTTATTTATTGATCTCTTATTATTCTCAATTGAATTGCGTTGACTGTTAGTTGGTTTACCTAGCGGGTTGGGTTAGGTGCCATCACAACTAGTGAATTTTGGGTCGTGACACAACCCGGATATACGCCCAAGTGTGAAATCACCTTACGAACTTATAGGAACGTTTAAATCCCGATTTCGAGGTTGTTTACTCAAAAGTCAAACCTTGTTCAACTCTTCCAACTTAAAGCTTCCAAATTGAGAATTATTCTTCCAAATCAACTCCGAACTTCTCGAAAATCAAAACCAACTACACGTGCAAGTCATAATATATAAAGTGAAGCTACTCAAGATCTCCAATCGTCGAACGATATGCTAGAGCTCAAAACGACTGGTCAGATCGTTACAGATAGTCTTATGTAGTCGATTCTAGATTAATTGACCATAATTCCCTTAGATGAGCGTCAAGTAACTCAACTAGCGACACTAAAACCCAAATATTTGGTCAATTTGAATAGTTTTTTCAGGATCAAAAGTTTTAAATGAAAGTAGGACTATAAAACTTATAAGATGAAAAGACAATGGTAGATAAATAAAATAAAAGAAGGGCACCATAGGTAGAAAATTATTACTATTTTTCATGATCTTTTTTTCTTCACACATGTTTTTTGTCATGTCAAATCTTGATCCTCTTTGATCTAGGCATTTGAATTATTCACCATCCTTTCTCTATATTTAACTTGGAAAGAATTTAGAAGTTGTTTCTTAGAAAGGACCTTCGTTGATTGACACAATCAGAAGGAAGCTAATCCAAAGGATTCAATTAATTAGAAGTGTTCACAGTTTTTAGTTCCTTTATTATCATCTAAAAGAAAAAGGAAAGAGAAAACTAAAGTAATTTTGAAAGGTGTTACTCCTCCTTTCCCTTGAGATCACAATAATTGTACAGCCGAATAGTAAAGTTAAAAATTGAAGTATCAGAAAATTTCCTATCGAAGAATTAAGAGTTATAACATTTATAAAGATAAGTGAGGCTTGCTTAGTGGTGAGCACCCTCACCATCAACCGATCGATTGAGGATTTGAGTCACGCTAGAGGTTTCAAGCAATTACACAGTCATACAAAATAGAGTTTGTGAGCACCTGACTATATTTAAATTTTTTATCATATTTTAGTAGGTAAATATTTGCTAAGTTTAATCTTTATATTTTAGTATTTATTTCACTTTTTAGTATGTTTATTTAATAAATTAAACTACAAAAAGAGTTACATTTTTAGAGTATTAGTTTTATTTTTATTTACAAAGAAAGAAAATTTTCAATTTTTTAAGTTAAAAGTTTAACTGTAGTAATTTTACCTCGCTTTTTATTTATTTATTTAGTAAGAGTAGATTATTTTGCTTATTTATTATACTACCAAAAAAAAAGAAAAAAACCTATCACAATTGGTCACTTGTAAAAGATAATTCCCACTGCACTCACTATGCAATCACAGTCACTATGCACTCACTTATTTATTTATTCTCTTGGTAGCTTCTCACATGCACTCACTATCACATTGTCTCTCATGCACATTTTATTCCACTAAATTCATGCATATGGTGGGGGCTGATTTCAGATTCTTTCTTCTGGATTTTTACATAGGATTCCCTCACCCGTCCAATTTTTCCACCATCCTTATCCTTAGGCTGGGTCTCACGCGTACATCAAACCTTTTCTTGGTGGCCAAGCACACATATTATATTAAACCTATTAAACCTTTTCTTCTCCGTGAAACCCACCTGAAAAGAGTGAGCACAAAAATTAGGTAAAATCCTAGCAGCCTCTTTCTTCATCTAAAGACCAGAGATGAACACCCCAACAATGCCTCAAACTCCAGCTCCAAAACACCTTGAAATCAGCCCAAAAACGCAGCTAAAACAAGCTGCAGAACAGTCCAAAACGTCACCTAAAAATCAGCCAAAACACAGCTGAAATTGCTCTTTAAAACCAGCTCAAATACCACCTCAAACGTGCAGCAAAAAACAGCTGCGAACAGCTGCAAAAACGACCTCGAATCTGTTCCAAAAATCAGCATCAAAAACCGATTGAACACTGTCAAAATCCGGCCACATAACAGCTCCAAATCAGCTGCAAAATCCAACCTAAGAGAGCAGCAAAATAAGCTGCGAATCTGCTGAAAAATCAGTCCAAAACCACAAGCAAAACACCTCATTTTCAATCCCAAAGCGCCGTAAAAAATGCAGCAGTTCACCTCCCAAAATAACCTTTAAATATCACCCAAAAGCAGCTGAAAATTCACCACCAAACAGCCATGAAAACACCACAAAACAGCAGCATCAACAGTTGAGTCCGAGGGCGCCGTTCGAAAGATCCAGTCGTCGGTTCCGGTTGAGGTCGCCGTCGAAGTCGTCGCACGATAACAACTCCGATTTCAATGTGCCAATCAGATTTTGATTTTTAGCATTAGAGGTTATTTTGACTCTAAAGAAGGTTCATTTCTCACCTTTTACTTGATTAATTTAAGCAAAAGGCCTCGCAGCCACTTAAACTTGCACTTGATTTTCACCCGTAAATAAACTTTCATCTTTTTAATTTAAGCATGTTTACTTGTATATTTGAGAATTAATAAACCTCACCGCAAGTCAGAACATAGCGTGTGCTACAAATTCACAAAAATGTGGCAATTCAGTCATCAAAAGACCAATTAAAACCATACACGTGGAAAGCGCGAAAACACACTCCCCACCGATTGTTTCCCCCTCTTTTTGACCCGAGACTAAACAAGCCGTCTGCAACGATATGAAAATCCAAAGAATGATATATCTAGCAAAACAAAAAGAATCGGAAAAAAATTGTCAACGGTTGCCAATAGTAATAGGAGATGATAACAATGGCCTGTTAGTATAATAGTGATGTTCCCCCGTTTTCCATGAAGTGCCAACCAAGAGCAGATACGATGTTAAGTGGAAAATGTAGAAGTCATTCAATTCGATTCTCCTTTTTTTCTTCTTTAGTTAATCTTCTCTTCTTCCTGGGTCACATTTTTCCCTTTCGGTTTTTAAGGCATAAAAACTTGAGTGCTGACGAAAGAGGAAAAGAAGCCACATTTTAATCAAGGTCAATATATAATCTAACTTGACAGTGATGTCAATTGTTTAGAGCAACTGCCCCCTACCCCTCTCCCTTCCCCTCCTAGTTTGAATTGGAAGGCCACGTTACTTGAGAACTGGGTAGGGAAGACGAGAAGTTCAACTAATTTTGTTACTGGCGAGAGTGCAGTAACTTGTGTCTAATTGACTTGAATGGGTGGAAAAATATGAAGAAAAGTGCTGCCACAGTGCTTCAACAATGGATGTCTAGGGCTTTTATCAAATAAAGAAGAAGAAAGTCTTTAAATAAATTCCCTTATTACCATTGGGCGTTGAAAAAAAGAGCTTCACGCTCTAGGCTGACGTGAAATACACGCAAAGCAACTGACTAGGACTAACATATGCCACATGTATATGGTCAACGGTCAAACATGTTTATTAATTCTCAAATATACAAGTAAAGGCGTTTAAATGGGAAAGCTGAAAGTTTATTTACCGGGATAAAAATCAGGTGCAAGTTTAAATGGCTACGAAGCCGTTTTGCCATTAATTTATGATTGGAAGTCTTATGTGGTGAATCTTGAAGCTAAATGAAATTATGTTTCCCATGAATGTGCTTGTCTGTTTTAATATTTCCCTTTATGTGGACTTTATCTCTACTACATTATTTTAGATATGTTAATGAAAATTTGGTATAAGTTGGTTAGTTTGTGCTATAGTGCTTTTTGCTAAAAAAAAAAAAATCATTTTTGTAATTTGTCTTACGGGTTGTTGCCAGGCTTGAGTATGATTTAGAACTTGGGCCAAATGCTTTCAATAATAAAAGAGGTACAACAGTTCAATAATAAATAGTGGAGCTAACTTAGTATCTAAAGTAAGTTAATCTACCTTCCATAACTAATTTACTATATTTCTTCCACAATAAATTCCATACTTCATGGCTTTACAATAATCTCAAAGTTTAGGAAGAGTAATGAACACCTTTAGAGTATTTTAGGCACGCTTTTAATTAATCTATCGTGATTATGTATACGTTCGCGTGACATAATTGTGATTTTCAAAATTAAAATCAAGTATGCGTTCGCGCGACTTTGGCTAAAAACAATCTTAATAATTAATAAAATATGATTAATTGTGTACACGTACGCGTGACATAATTTTAGCTCCCCAAATAAAACAGATTCACGCACATGTGATCCGTTTCAAAGATAAATTCATAATTCAATAATTAAAATCAATATTTTAAAAGGCGTGGGCGTAAGGCGAGGCATTTTACATATGTCTCAGCGAAGCGTAAGCCCCGATGCACCGGGCGTAAACCCCATAGGTATTTAATTTTTAATATTTTATAAAATAATATAATGACAGTAAATATTTATAAACAGATAAAATTGCACACACACACACACACACACACACACACACACACACACACACACATATATATATATATATATATATATATATATATATATATATATATATATATATATATATATATATATATATATATATGTGTGTGTGTGTGTGTGTGTGTGTGTGTGTGTGTGTGTGTGTGTGTGTGTGTGTGTGTGTGTGTGTGTGTGTGTGTGTGTGTGTGTGTGTGTGTGTAATCTATTATACGCTACTTACAAGCACAAATAACTTCCCTAAAAGAATAAAGTTTTCTACATAGATGAACAAAAATGATGACTAACATGCAATTTGAACTTTGAACTTTGAACTTGCTGATATGAAGGAGAATAAAGTCCCCTTTGTATTTGTAAAAAATATTGTTGCTTTTGGGAGATATTAGCAGACTAGCGGACAAGATAAAGAATTGGGAAAGACCATGAATTAGGGCTTCAAAAAGGTCTTGACTTTTAAATTTAATACATTTGAGTTCCTTTTTAAATCTTTTGAGTAATTACCAAGCTGACTTTTGAGAATTTCGGTATTATATGAAGGATTTATTCTACGAATTTTGTTTTAATTTGAAAAAGTTTCTGGGACTTACGCCTCACGAAAAAAAAATGCGCCTGAAACGCCCGGGGGGGCGTCCCGGGCGTACGCCCCGAATTGCTTGGCATGCGCCTCTTGAGATTTTCGTCCCGCGCCATCGCCTCGGGTCGTTTTTGGTGCGCCTCGCCCTAGGACTTGTCCCAAAACACCTTTTAAAATACTGATTAAAAGCGGTAAAGGTAAAATGCACGTATGTTTAATAATACGTAATTAAATAATTAATTAAGCCAGGTATGATTAAGCGACCGTGCTAAAACCACGAAATTCAGGAGTGCCTAATACCTTCTCCCGGATTAACATAATTTCTTACTCGGTCTTCTGTGTTTCACGGACTTTAAACAGGGTCAATTTCCTCGATTTGGGATTTTTTAAAACAAACCGGTGACTTAGGACACCATAATAAATATTTCAAGTCACATACTTTTAAATAAAGTCAAATTTTCCTCGATTTGGGATTTAAAATAAACCGGTAACTTGGAACACCAAATAAATTATTCCAAGTGGCGATTCTGAAATTAAATAAATAATCTCATTTCGAATAATATCACTTTAATTGAAAAAACTCCCTTATATCCCTCGGGAGGTAAAAAAGCGGTGTGACACTAAGTATCCTTAGTTTCGTGCTCGGTCGGTTGTACACCACCGGTGTCTGGTGAGTTAGCATCGAGATGCTTTGTGGTGTCAAAATGGCAAAAAATAATTAGAAAAAAAGAAACCAAACTGGTTATGAAAATACCTATTTAATAATTACTATTATCACATATATATATATATATATATATGTATATTTTTATAATACTTTAAAATTTTACACTACATATTAATCGTTTGTGCTCTTGATTTGTAGTCTAGTCTTTTCCTTTATAATGATCTAGTTATTTACCTTTATAATCTAGCTTGATTGATAGTCCTTATTTTGCTAAGTCTAAGAATCTATTTCATATTAAAAATAACTAGTCCTTAATTGAGTCTATTAATTAATTAATTATTATTATTATTTTATTTAATTATTATCAAAATATCATGATAAATCACATATATTCTCAAAGCGTAAATGATTTGATAAAGTTATATTGACATATAATCGCTGGAATATGTGTCTGGCCGTGTATGTCTCATATTTAAATAAACTGGAAAAAAACTGAAAAACCCGACAAAACCCAAATGGTTCGAAAAATCAGGCAGAGAATCAGATACGATGATTTTGAGAATTTTCAGCTGAGATTTGGAGAGATTTCTTCTAGATTGGTATTGCAATAATCTTGGTTGGAAGGATTAGCTTTTATTGCATTTGATTACATAACGAGAAGATTCTAGTATTAGAGGTGGTCTATCAATAGCCCTTAAAAAAGCGGTTCCAAAAGTGAATAAGTATTCTCTCATTTAGTTTTTATAAATAGACCTATTTATCTCATTGTTTTCTTATTTATTTGTCCGATATCAGAGATTGGGCCTTTCCCATAGCTAACGAAGTAATTGAAAGATCCTTGCTCAAGTGACTGCCACTAGCGCTATTTTCTTAAACTTCCAAGAAGAGTTTCGTGCCATGCGAGAATATCTTGATCGTAGATTGGAAGAGATGAATCTACATATAAATGTTCTTAATATGTGAGCAAACACAAACGAACCGATATGCCCCACAAAGAATGGAAATCAAAAGCGGAGAGAATACAAGGAATTTTATGCAGTATACGGGCTCTGAAGCACTGGAGCATTATCTTATTGGAAAAGAATTTATTCTCTAGATCATCAAGCTTTTGAATACCTTGGCAACCAGAGAATAATTAGTCAAGATATGCATGCCAGTTGTTGATACTTTAGGTCGACGAGTGGCATTGATGATAACTCTCAGTTTTGAGATTGTTGGATTTAATTTTTTGAAAGATAATTACGAGGATGAAAAGGATCTTGGAGGAATATGGTAGAAATGTCAGCTTACGCAAGTTATTGATGATTTCCACATTTCTGAAGGGTTCCTTATGAAAGGTAACGAGCTATATATATGCCTTCCTCTCATCTCCTTGCATGAGTAGGTTATTAGAGATTTACATGGCGGAGACATAGCTGGACACCTTCAAAGAGACAAGTTAATTGCTGCAGTATAATAAAGGTATTATTGGATTAGCGCGGACACGACGAGGTAGGAATTTTGTTTTTATTATGGTGGACCTTTTCTCGAAAATGTACCATTTCATTCCTTGCAGGAAGACCACAGATGCTTTTATTGTTGTTAGGAAGACCTACATGGGGTCCCTAAGCCAATCACTTCTGGTATGGATACTCGATTTCTGAACTATTTATGGATTTTTCCATGAAAAATATTTGACACATCAGTGAAGTTCAACACAGGAGGATGGCTAGACCAAAGTTCTTAATCAAACTTTGGGCAATCTGACTCGCAGTATATATGGAGACAAATGTCACGTTCTTAGTCGTTAACTAAATACACGTGCGACACTTGACAACTCGCTCACAATCTTGCACAACTTGCTCACGTTCTTGCTACACCAAGTCAGTCTTATCACACTCAAGATCACTAAGAGAATGGTAGAAAGAACACAAGAGAATTATTTAAGGAAGCTTTGGATTAGAGAGACCTTGAATTGTTTGTTTCGTGAGTTACAAATGAATGCCCCCTATTTATACTAATCACCTGGGGGCTAGTATGTAAATAATAATTGTTCCACAAGTCCTTTCATTCCATATTTACAAATAAGTACACCCTCTAGAATTTTCTACATGACTATAACATTCCAAGGCTTTCCAAAAGAGTCTTCCTAAGGAAATTTTTCATAGTTCTAGAATATTTCACCAAGAGCTAGTCCCTAATGTTAAGCTTTCCATATGGCAAAAATATATACCAAGTGGCACCTACTTGGTATGAGAATGTGGCGGGTCATGACACTCTACCCCACCCAATTTTGTGCCACCCTCGGCACAAAGCATCGACACGTACGCGCGCACCTCGCCTTGGCGTCGCCGGAAATCTTTGTCCATTAGCCATGATGCTCTATGGAGCGGTTCTCCTTCCCATGTCACAAGGTACTGGTCACCTTTCTTCTTGCCCCGTTTGTACTTTGGACGGCTAGCAATGATGATCTCGATCCTCTGCCCATCGGATGCCTCTCCTTGCTCTTGGCCTGGATCTCCCCATGACTCAACCAAGTCTAGCAGCTTCTGAAGCATCGGGCCCATGCTTCCACTCCCTATTTGGTTGCCCTCCGTGGTCACAACCTTGCTAGAAAACTTAACCCCTCTTCTTGGTGCATCGTCTAAGTCTGATAGCGTGCCATCCTCTTCAAATATGTCCGCCCAACTTTTCTTGCTTCCACCATGCTCCATTTGTATGGTGCCAAGATAAGTTTTGGAATCCCCTACTTTCGGCTTAGATTCCAAGCGCATCCCTCCAATACAGGCGGTCCCTCCTGTGTTACCCTTGTGTGCTTGAGCAAAGTTCCCGATCATTGCTGCAAGTCTCCCCAGATCTGGACATTCACTTGCCCGATGTGATCCTTTATAGAAGTAGCACCCTCATTTAAGCACGTACTCGCTACTGTTTTTCGGCCCCTTGCCATTACCCTTGTATACTTCGGCTATGCCTTTCCCGTTGTCCTTATCATGATCTCTCTCACCCTTCTCGGCGTTGCCTTCTTTGGACTTGGTAGGCTCCATCTTGAAGTCAACGAGCGACTCAGCTACCGCTATGGCCTCGTCCACGTTGGCTACTTGATGTCTTCTTAACTCCTGATTTGCCTAATTTTGTAACCCATCTATGAAGTAGAAGAGGGAATCTTCCTCGAACAACGACGAGATTTGCAGCATTTAGGAAGTGAACTCACGCGCATACTCCCGAATTGTGGCCATCTGTCGAAGCTCCCTTAGCTTCCGCCTAGCCTCGTACACCACATTTATCGAGTAGAATTGCTTCTTCAACTCCTTGAACTGCTCCCACGTCTCAATCTTGCATAGCCTCTTCTCCATGTCAGCATACTTTCGACGCCACCATAGGCAACCTCGGTCAAGTACATTGAGGCGTTGCGTACCTTAACAACTTCGTCATCCTCCTTGACTACCTCAAAGTACTTGTCCATCCAAAGTAAGTCGTCCACCTCGTGTGCGCCGTGCACCTCCATACTCTTTTTGTTTAGGGACCTTCACATTTGTCCCTTTTGCAAGTACCACGCCCTTGGTAATCCCGACCATGGTTCCCTACAAAGCTTCCTTCTAGAAATCTCTTGTATTCTTTCTAACATTCCTTTAGTCATAACCTTTGCTCTGATACCATGTTGTCACGTCCTTAGTCGTTAACTAAGTACACGTGCGGCACTTGACAACTCGTTCACGATCTTGCACAACTTGCTCACATTCTTGCTATGCCAATCAGCCTTACCACACTCAAGATCGCTAAGAGAATGGTAGAAAGAACACAAGGGAACTATTTAAGGAAGCTTTGTACTAGAGAAACCTTGAATTGTTTGCTTCGTGAGTTACAAATGAATGCACCCTACTTATACTAATCACCTAGGGGCTAGTATGTAAATAATAATTGTTCCACAAGTCCTTCCATATTTACAAATAAGTACACCCTCTAGAATTTTTTACATGACTAGAACATTCCAAGGCTTTCCAAAAGAGTCTTCCTAAGGAAATTCTCGATAGTTCTAGAATATTCCACCAAGAGCTAATCCCTAATGTAATCCTTCCATATGGCAAAAATATATGCCAAGTGGCACCTACATGGCATGATGATGTGGCGGGTCATGACACAAAGCCTAAACAATGGAATTTTGCATTATCCCAAGCTGAGTTTGCCTATAATAGTGATGTTCGTAGTGCAACTGGGAAGTCACCATTTTCCCTTGTCTATATCCAATGTCCACGACATGTCCTAGACTAGCTCAAGATTCTATAGGTTCCAGGATCCAGCATAATTGCAACTCACATGGCCAAACAAGTGCAGGATACAAGCAGAAGTAAAAACTTGAAGAGACTAATGTTAAGTACAAGGCAGTTGCTCATAAATATCGTTGAGTGCAGACCTTGAAGAAGGAGATGATGTTATGGTATTTTTGCGAAAGAAAAGGTTTCCGGTTAGCACTTATAACAAGTTTCATCTACAAAAGTATGGTCCTTATCGCATCCTACAAAAAATCAATGGCAATGTTTATGTGGCCGATTTGCCAGACGCTCTAAAGATTTTCAAGACTTCTAAATTCTAATGTAGTTTGACCATTCAACCTACTATCCATCTAAGAACCACTCTATCCATCCGAAAGAGGCAATTAACTCGAAGATGAGTTCTTTTCCTGAGAAGGGGATAATTAATGCAGAAAATCAAGTAGAGAATCAGATCCAATGATTTAGAGAATTTCCTATTGAAATTTGGAGAAATTCCTTCTTGATTAGTATTGCAATAATCTCGATTGGAAGGATTTTGTGGATTTTAGTTTCCTTTTTTACATTTGATTTCAATAATGAAAAGATTCTAGTACGTGGGGTGGCCTATAAATAGTCCTTTAGAACCACCCATTATAAATCATCCAGAAGTGAATAACAACTCTCTCCTTTAGATTTCTCTATAGAACACTTGTTTTCTCTATTCAAGTATCTAATTGTTTTCGTCCTACATCACCAAACCAATAAAAAATAGACTTAATTAAGTTCGTATGATTCCGATATTTCAAAAACCAACTTAACTGAATTAGCTTCTTTTTAGGGGAAAGCCAACCCAAATTGAACCATGACTATCCCATCCCTACTTACAATTATGCGAGCTCATATGTATAAGTAAGGAAAAAAGTGCATCTATGTTGGGAATCAACCAATTTCAAATGAAATTCTAACTCAACCAAACCCAGAGTCACTACTTGGAAATGACGAGCATAAGCTTAAGAAGGTTTTGTTTTATCTTGTACTGGTTATTCAGAGCCAGCAATTGGCTGTCGGACTTCGGGGTCACTGTGGTGTGGCTCGATCTCGGCTAGCTTCAGTTAGTTAAATAGACCAGGGCATTTGGTTTAAATGTTGCCAGAAGCCCAATACCTTTCATCCACAGATCGATATATATAGGGGAAGAGCATTAGATTAGCTAGATCTAGTAATACGCATGGAAGAGAAAAAAAAAAAGAAATAAAGAAAAAGAAGAGAGATTCCAATCAATACCCTGCCACAGCGCATAAACCCATTCCTTCACAAATGGCGCCATAGCCAACGCTCTATCTAAAAACCATTCTTTCTTTCAGGCCGGTAGGAGGAACCTTCCGCATGAAAGCGAAAGGAAGAAGTTGCAAGAAAAAAGGAGACTTAAATAACGGACTAAAGATTTCAGAAGAAATCCACAAATGAACAGTGTGAACATTTCTTTGCATGACCAACAAAAACAAAGACAGGCAAGCTTATGTAGTAAGCATTTGATAAATGAAACTTTAGGTGCTAATGGTCAATAATCATGTTAAGTATCGCTTAATGCCAGCTTTCTGCTCAGAAGTAAGCTTGCTGGGGAACTTGATGTTAAACTTCACTCGCAAGTTCCCTTTTTTGCTAGGTTCCTTAGGAATGGGCATACCTTCTCCTTTGATAACTTCTTCATAATTTGGACTAATGATGGAATTAATCGGCATGGTTAGATTCCGACCATCGAGCGTTGTTATTTGTGCAGTATATCCAGTAAGAGCCTCTACCAATGAGATCTTCTGGGTGACAACGAGATCATTACCATCTCTCTTGAAGACACTATGCGGCTTCTCGTCGATTATGAAGACCAGGTCCGAGGGAATTATGCCTCGTTGCTCATTTCCTTTCTCCGGAAATGTTATCTTAGTCCCCTTCTTCCATCCTGGTTTTATATCAATTGTCAGAATTTCCTCGGTTGTACTGGGTCGCCTGTGCACACAACAATACTATGAGAAGATTAAATAATTTTATCAGGGTTGAATGGATCCCTTAATGATCTTCCAAAATACTCAACATGACAAGAAAAATGACAAATACAACTCTAACATTAAACACTTAAACATGAAGCGTAACCAGCAGGAATCCAAGGACCTGCTGCGCCTCCCGAAAGAAGCATAAAGCACTTTGCAATGTGAGAATCCAAAACTTCAGGTTGACTGGGTTGAAAAGTAAGAGAAGCAGAAGAGAACTGACAAATTTTCAAATAGATTTACTGCACTAGTTCTCTAGATAATGCCATAAGAGCAGCAATCTGGTGCAATGAACTAATTTTTTTAGAATGAGTAGGTAGCACACTCACATAAAAAATAGAAATATAGTGGAATCAAAATGTTCCAAACTGAGCGCACAGAATTTGCAGATGATTTATTATACCTAATGCATTGCATAAATTGCAAAGATAGCTAGTTTTCGCTAGTTTAAATATCTTAAGCACTTATGTTTCGCCTCAACTATTTTCCTAAAAGAAAAGATTGTTCCAATCGCTTCATAAACTTCTAAAGCACACCAAACAGGAACGAAATACTAATAAATAAATAAATGAATAAAGAGTCAAGTTTTCCCCGAACTACAATCGACATTATTACCTATCTAAAGCTTCATGGCCTGCATTTCCATTTATAAATCAAGGAAAAAAAATGAAAAATCTCAGATAAAGGTAAAAATTAACCTACTTGTAGAAACATCAGAGCTGCAAAAGTATCTAATTTACATGAATAACCACGACTAGGATAAGTCTAGCTATCTAAGTGTCTGGACTCTTCACTTTTGGTGCCGCACCTATGTCGACACAACGTGGGTGGGCGTGGGTATGGGATCCGTATCGGATTTGGTCAATTGATTTTGGGTACTTTGACCAAGATTGATTCA
The DNA here is from genome assembly GCF_000715075.1 of Nicotiana tabacum. NCBI lineage: Eukaryota > Viridiplantae > Streptophyta > Magnoliopsida > Solanales > Solanaceae > Nicotiana > Nicotiana tabacum. The sequence goes on along the minus strand of NC_134081.1, from coordinate 27,729,609 downwards.
AAAATTCGAGACAGATAAATGATTTCTGATGTCAACACAAAAGCTAGGATGGAATTGAGAACAAAAGAGAAACTTTCTACGCTCTCAAGCACAAGGTAAGTTTTTCACATAATGTCTCATAATTTAGCATATTTTTATAACTCTATTTGATATTTGAATTACTTTTAGCCAAAACTCCACGCCCGTATCCATGCCTGGAACCCTACCCCACAATCTTAAGATTTAGATTATGAAGGATCCGACCTCTAGATTCACACCCGTATTGGACACGTGCACCGGAATCCGAGCAACTTAGCTAACAATAGCAACCAATATCAATTCACCAAAGTAGTCATTTGGCACACCCAGAATGTGCTAATTTCAACTCAAAGGAAAATTAGCAACTTAACATCAAGCTTCAAAGTGACAATATATATGTTATAGTTATACTCTTTATAGCATCAAAAGAAAATGACAAGGTATATGTTTACCAATCCAAAGAAAAGTGAATAGCTTATATTTTCTTCCAAAGTTAATATCCTATTCGGAACTTGCCCTACACCAATCAGTTCCTAGTAGGGAAAAAACAAAGACAAGTGATTACGCAACTAAAGGTACTACGTAATTGAATACTGACAACATATTAAACTTGACATCCTCTGAGTACCTGAGTACTTGATTAGTATAAAGTAGAGGAGTCTGCTACCTGCCCAATGTCATAACCAGCTTTTCAATCTTCACTAAATTGGGTTCAAAGGAAGATCTAAAGCTCTTAATTGCTTATCCCAAAAAAAAGGTAGAGGTAAAGCTCCTACATCTCAGAATCCAATCAAACCAAAGTGCCAAACATAAGCGAGGAAAGGGGCAAAGGCAAATGGGGAACAAGACAAATAGTATGAGCAATCAACTTTTTAACCCCCGGGCACATGCTGCATAACCTTTCTAGGGTAAAATGCAATCTCATAAGTCAAATCACTATGTCATCAGCTATTTTCAATAGTAACTTCTACTCGATGCCAGTAATAACTAAATTAAGTGAGACCCATGTATAGTCAAATCATAAGGGTCCTTCCTTAAAATGATGCTTTATATCTGCGCTTCTCGCACACTCTTGGGCTGGTTAATCAGTATATCCTCATTCAGACAGTGATTATTTATCCTCCTTCTGGCGCAAACAGTGAGGTCACTTACTCAACACCACCAATGCTACTAACCCATGATACCATAGATCATTTTAATGAGAAATGCGAACACTAAAAAGAATAGTGTACCTTTTTTCAAATTTTGTACAGAAGGGTTTCGAACTTTGTAATTATCCGGGCACTAGTTTTGTGCCAGGTTTCTAATTTTGTACTATACTACACCATTTTACCTGTTAAAAAAAAGGAGTATCTTTTTTGATAAAGGTTCTTAGATCATAGTCAGTTTCTTTTATCCTTTATGCTAGTTTTATAGCTAATTGCCAGGCCTAAAGAAATGGATTGGTGCATATGTCAACATGAGAACTTGGCATTACTTTGTCAATATCCATAATGCAGAAAATGAAGGAGGAAACTCTTCAAGAAGTTTAGTAATGAGCATAACAGCCCTATTGTTCCGATGGAGAGAAGAACCTATGATTAGCTTTTCGGGAAATTTCCAAACGAACAATTTCAACGATAAATGAGTTTATGATGAATTTGTAGAAGCAGAAGCACAGACTGTTTAAGTGCAGCTTCAACTAATTCAAGCCTTGAAATAGCATCTTTTTCCTGTTTTAAAGAAAAACATCATTTACGAAGGCATTCAATTCAGCCAACTCATTGAGTAGCTTCCACTCAGATCATCCCATTGTAAAAACAAAAAATGATAAACACTCAATAATAGTCACTCCATGGAAATTTAACATTTTGTATGACTCAATCAGATAGACCTCAATAAGATTAGTTAGGATCATACCATAAAAAATCTTTCTTTTTAAGTTAACTCTGTGCATGAATGATTCAGTTACCATCGCTAACATGCCATCTCCAGAAGATACACCCTCAATTGTGACCACCTCCAAAAGATATGCCCCAATTCTTCATATCCATTACCACTCTAGTCAGGTTAATTTTGTTCCAGTACTGACCGATTTGTCATATAGATGTTCTCTAGATCTCGCTCTTACCCCCACACAAACTACTAGTCTGACTCCGGGTAACACCAATCTAAAACTTGATGATGGTAGTGTCCAGCCCAGCTTGCATGCACGTTGACTATTCCATTAGGTACCATTGTGCGGACTCTTATTGACACGACACTGGTACTGGTAAGGGTGTGGGATTCATACCGGGTGTGGTCAATTGAGATCGGATACTTTGACTCCATGCACAAATTTGAGGAAAAGTGAAAGATTGACGTTTAGCTATTGTACGCTAGTGTGTAGTGCCTACAACTTGAGAAATTCTTAAAATACAAACAACACCAAACCCACATAGTGAGGTCTGGGTAGGGCAGTGTGTACCCAGACCTTACCCCTATCTTGTGGAGATAAAGGGAGAAATTTTCAAAATGAAAGATTGAATTATAGGTTGCACTCCACCACCTATGAGTTTTTCACAGAATATTTCTCATAATTTAGGATATTTTTTATAGATCTATATCTAGAATTTTGAATTATTTTTAGCTTAATCTCCACATCCGTATCCCCGGATCTTAACATTTAGATTATGAAGGATCGACCTCTAGATCCCACTTGAGATCTAAGCAACGTAGCTTGATACCTCCCACCAGCACAAGTACCAGGTAACTCTATCCACCGAGGCTTAGGCAGATGATAAGAAATCACCTATATAGTATTTTTGTCTCCGCTACACCAACCTAAAACAATTTATTCAAGAAAAAGGGAAAAAAGTAGAGATCTTTTTTTATCGCTGAGGGCAGGTATAATCTTATAAACTCACCCAGTAGCATCAGTAACTTCTCTGGATATCTTCATCTTCTTGGTGGTTCCTTTATACAAATCCTCCAAACTACAAGGCAGCGTCCGCTCAATCGGAGCAGCCTTTCGTGGCACATTACTTGATGCACCTTCACCAGCAGCATTCCTAAAAGGAGTGAAAATATCTTCACCAAACATACCCCTAGGAAAACTTGAACCACCTGCCCTTCCACCACCCATATCTCCAATCCCACCAACAAACGGGCTCGAAAAACCGAAAAATTCACTGAATATATCATCAGCACTACGCGGGTTGAACCGGAACGACCCGCGACCCGCCCCACCATCCGATGTGCCTGGATATCCACCGGCACCTGGAGGTGGCACCTGCCCTTTTAACCCCTCTTCTCCGTATTGATCATACACTGCCCTCTTCTGTGGATCACTCAACACCTGCAATCAAACATCAAAATTCTTCAAAATACAAAATTTAGGAAGATAATTTGGAAAACTAAAATCGAACCCATTAAAATTGGGGATATTGGGCATGTAAATACATTGTAGGCTACAGAATTTTCTTTTTTCAAAATTAACTACAAACTTAGAATATAAAAATAAATGGAACCCCATGAAAATTCAGAGATCTATATCTTCTTTTTCAAGAAGTAACTACAAATTTAGGAAATACTTATCGAATACATGAAAATTGGAATAATTGTACAAAAAATCTTTTTTTTTTTTGGAATTAACAACAAAATTAGTAAATAATTGGGAAAATTGGGGGGAAGTGTAATGTAATTGCATACATCGTAGGCTTCAGAGATTTTTTTGAATTTGGCTTCAGCATCTTTTTTGTTGTTAGGGTTCTTATCAGGGTGCCATTTCATGGCGAGCTTGCGATACGCTTTTTTGAGGTCATCATCTTTGGCATTGCGGTCCACCTGAAGTACCTTGTAGTAGTCCACACCCATGCTTTTTTTCTTTTCCGACGAGGCTCCGGCGATCCTGCGTGGACGGAGCTTTTTTCCTTTCCTTTCTGAGTGAAGTACCAGACGAAATTAATTATTAATCCAAGTTGGGATTTTAACTATTGGGCCGGATGGTTAATGGGTCTCCCGGCCCAATTGTTTGTCCTTTATTGGGCTTGGCTTTCAGAGCCCAAAGGTCATTTACTTTTGGGAATTTTACAGGACTACTCAGGCCCAATTGATATGCAACATGATATACACAAGGGTACACATGATGATATACATAGATATACACCACCTCAAACACATATATTTTCTTTTTAACAATTTATGTAGTTACTCATAAATTGATATCAGTTTTTTTTTTAAATTAAGTGGGTACAAATTTAATGAGTGGCGCAAAAGTTGGACCACATGAAAATTTTACATTTAAAAATTATACAACACATTTTTATACTTAGAATCACACTCTTTTATAATTAATTAAGGTATATAAAATGTGAATTGTATATTTCGTAGGTATACAAAATATAATATTGTTACAGTGTAAAATTTTAAAAATTTTTATACTATAGTTATGAATTGTAATGTCTTTAAAATAGATTTTTGAGTAATTATTTTTGGCCGAGCATTCCCGTCAATTTTCCTTTAATTTTCTTTCTCTATTTTGGGGTGAGAGGTTGGTATTAGGACTTAGGAGGTGGTTGTTGGTAATTTTTGACCTTTCACATAAATGAGGAAGCTAACGTTAAAATTATGGGTATCCTTTGAATATTTGAACCAGAATAGAAAGAAATAGATGCGAAGTTTCATATAATTCGAACGATTTTCACCAGCAAATACATTTTCATGTGACATATCCCTCTCTGACTTTATTCCTATATTTAAGCTGATAAAATGAAATGAACACGTCATTTTCTTGAAATCAAATTATTATGGTGCGCAATTTAGCAAATAAAGCTTTTTGCTCATGCAATTTCAGGTTATCAGTCAGAGACGGATGTAGTGTACTGACTACGGGTTCAACTGAACTCATAACTTTCGACGCGGAGTAAAAATTTGTACGTAAAAATTCATTAAAATTATAAAAATAGTAGATATGAACCCATAACTTTAAAAATATAATGGGTTCAATGTTAAAAACCTTAAAATTGAATCCATAGGATTTAAATCCTGAATCCGCCAATGTTATCAGTGATACGTAAAGAAAAGCCATATCTTCGAACAGAGAAGGAAAATTGAACTGCAACAAGTTATGCGACACTTCACACTTCAACTCATTTTGTAAAGACTTTCATGTTGTTCAATACTTTTTACTGAAACACCTTACAGAAAGTTACAACGTAACAGAAGTTATAATATTTAGGGGTCGTTTGGTACGGTGTATAAGATAATTAATCGTGGCATAAAAAATTGCATTGAGTTATTATATTGTTTGGTTCTAATTTTAAATCTAGGATAACTAATCAATGTATTATTTTGGACACCAATTGATATAGTATTTTATCCTACCACCAACATGGAATAACTAATCCGTGTATAAGCTATACATGAATAAAGCACCAACAGGACAAAACTATCTTTTGCCTTTCTCCAAGAAGCCTTGAAGACCAAATATCCTAGGATATAATCTTAAATTCGTTATTTTTTAGGCAAAATACATAAAGACCCATTAAACTTGTCTAAAAATAGGTTTGAACACTTATATTAAACGGGTATTCTTTTACCCCCCCCCCCCCAATTATTGTTCGGCATGAATTAAATAACACCTTAAAGGCTGATATGAAAGAAAAAGAAAAAGGAAATAAAATGAAAGCGCGTAAAATTTTAAAAAAACTGGGCCAGCTGATAATGTATAATAAAAATAAAATAAAGATTCGGCCTCTCATTTTTTTAACCCACCGGCCTTCTTTCTCCTTCTAACCAGTGGGCGATCCAGAATTTTCATCAAGGGGTGTCAAAATATAAATAATTAGCTACATCGAAAAGTCAAGAGAAGTCAACGTATAGTAAATATACATAAAATAAAATAAAAATTATCTAGCAAAATAGTGTAAATTTCTGGCGAAGAATGTCGCATGACACCCCTTGCTTCAATGTGGCTCCGCCATTGCTTCTAACCCCTCCCCCCAGGTGCTCCTCGTCTTCTTCCTTCTTCTTTTTTGGTTTCTTTTTTTCTGTTTTGTAATAATTATTTCTTTTCCCACTATTTGTTCATCTTCTTTTTTCTTCTTTTTTTCTTTTAGTTTTTTTCTCTCTCGCCATCTATCTCATCTTCTCTCTTCTTTTTTATTCAATGAATTTTTCTTTGTTCTGAAAATTAAGAAATTAATTTAGCATTTTTTTCGTACTTTCTCTGTTGCGGTTAATTGAAAGAAAAAAATCATAGAGGATGTTGATGAAAAACTAAAAATAATTAGATAAAGAAACAAAAAAAAAAAAAAAGAGGAGAGTAAACCAAGATCGAAGGGATTTAAATTTATAGTGTATCTATGGATGAGAATTCAACAAAAAAAATATAATTAAGAGGAATTTAATCATTAATTAGAGATTTATTAGTGTATTAAATAATGAGTAAGGATAAAAAAAATGTGAATAGACAAAGAAACGAAAAGGTTAAAAAATCAAAATTTAGATAATTTCTGGTGTGGCTCTAACGTGGCGCTAATATGGCTCTAATGTGGCACGTGTAAAGCACATCACATTGTGAGATTGGTATTATAGTGTTAGGGTGTTATTTAATTCACTCCGAACAAGAACACGAGAGTAAAAGAACACCCGTTTAGTTTAAGTGTTCAAACATGTTTTTTAGACAAGTTTAATGAAATCTTTATGTATTTTGCCTAGTTTTTAATTTAAAAAGTGAACAAATAATTTAGACGATACTTTGTATGCCAATTTTAGTGCAATGAACCAAACACCCAACAACAAATAATTCATACACTATTAATTCATATATTATTAATCCATGCATTACTAATCTCTCTGCATTACTAATCTATGTATAACTTGTCTTCGAACCAAACAACCCTTAAGGTTACAATCTATCCTGCTCAGCTATTGAATAGTTACAATCTGTCCCATTCAGCTGAATAAGCGTTTCGTCAAAATCTCTCTCACAGAAACAAGGAAGTTCCTTAGGCGATCACATTTAGGTTACCAGCTCTCCTAAAATTTGCTAAAATGCCAGATAATTAAAGGATAAAGTTAATATACAAACACGAACACCTGTTTATCAGTTATCAGGAATCCCTAATTCCTAGTTCCTAATTACCAAAATACAGAAGGTCGAGCTGAGCAACCTCTGGAAGCGATAAGAATAATCCTCAAATACAACTGTTACTCCGTACAAGCAGCAACACCTGTGGTTGGGAGTCTAAGGCTGCAACACAACCAAGCCGCCATTATAAGGCTGAGGGTATTTTTATAACCTCATTTCAGAACCAGAAAAGATCCATGAAACTGATTCCCACTACGCAATGTAAGGACCCTGTTTGCATCAGCCTGCCAGATACTTGAAAAGAATGGAACCAGGAGCTTTGTCGAGTAGCAATTTCTAGAGGGAAAACCAACAAGACTCCTGGAGTTTAAGATATATAGCATCCCCACAATCTACATGTGAAGCACAAATCTCAGCATCGGATCTGATAAGAGATGGCTTCAGTGAGCATATTGAAGCAAATAGAACCAAGAGCAAAGGGAGGGAAACAATGGGAAGTACCCACCCCCAGGAGAAGCCCATAACTCACAGGCCAAATTAACTGGCAATTGACGATTCCCTGGATTTCTCAGTGAGTGCCTCCTTATCAGAATTGCCCATATCACCTGTCTGAGACTGGTTGGGAGGTGCCTGACTTGAACCTTGAGCATCCGATTCAATTCCAAGAACCGTTAAGACAGACCTAAAATAATACAGAAGTATATATCCTCAATAGAGATGAGTAATAATCCTCGTCATATACATGTAAAGACTGTTGAAGTGAACCTTGGAAGTGAAGATTTTATGTGTGGTTGGTTTGCATGTGCAACTAAAGGAGCTCTGAGACCAGGCGTTCTACTCAATGCATTTTCAAGCTGAGCTGGAGGTAGCTGAAAGCATATCAAGGTCATGAAGGAAAAAGTTCAGTTTAGACTTCGTTATGGTCTTACCAGCAACGTAAGCAAAAGAAACAACTTTCAACAAGTTCGTGCTGAAAACCAAATCTACCACGTACAGTCCACCTACCACCCACTCTCCAAACTCCAGATAACCCAGAGCAATGTTTGCTCACTTCTTTAATTGAACAGAAATGATGAGGAACAAACAATTTCATATGGAATTAAGCCAAATTCAGTAAGGTGACTTCTGGCTTGCCTCAAATTTCATATTACAAATTTAAAATAATGTTAGCGCTGGAGCATTTAAGATAACAAAACTTCTGAATAGTAGTGAGATTTGAAAGGTTCAAAGTGTAAACAACTGAAAGAAGCCCAAGTTCCATTTTAGAACATAATAAAATGTATGTTAAGAGGAGATTGTTAAAAGTTTGCGTCAGAACAGAACCTCGGTAATGCAACCTCCATATATTTATTGTCAAAAATTAAAACTATCCTAAAACTACCTGATCAAATAGCGGCTAAAGTGCATACAAATGTCTAAAATATCATTAGTTACAACAAGATACAGCATCAACTTTTACCTTAATATTTGAAGGCTCTGCTTTTGCTAACCCAATTTCGCTTAAACTATCTCATTGAGCATGATGATAAAATAATAAGTTTAAGGTGCAGATGGCATTCGTTGTGCTAGGATAAATAAAAACTAGTGGAGATCTTAAAGTCGGTTTGGGCAACGTCACATTTTTGTTTATATCAGATAGTTTACAAGCATTTGATTAATTAAACCTTGTGAATGCCATTAGATCAAACAGAACATAAATTCTAATCAAGCCAAGACTTGTAACGTAAATCCCAATGGTAAGATAGTTGAAGGAGAAACATAGCTAGCTTCTACAGCTAAGGCATACCTGAAGCAGCACTCCGAAAGATTGTGGCTTGGTCAAAAGGGCACATTTCACAAATCCTACCCACAGCTTCGGGTATTTCCATATCTGGACAACAAATATATCAGACTTCACTATGCATTGATATAGCTCGCAAAGTACAGGCAGCACATACCTGTTTACTAACAAGACGAGAGAGGATCTCCATTATGAAATCCACCTGCGACAACATTATTAAGGGAACTCAGGCACATAAAAGTAATGAGACATATGAAAAAGAGAAAACAAAAGGTTCTAGTATTATGAGGAAGGAAGCTGGCATTCGTTCATTCTCCATGTTCAACTTATACACAATAGACTTTATGATGCTATAGTATTATCAGGAAGAAATATTACAAGCCTGAAAGATGTAAAAGCAAGATAGTTTATTTGTGCCTTGTCGCGAAGAAGAAGAAGAAGAAGAATAAAGAATAAAGATTCTTCTAAAGAATAAAGATTGACTCTTCCACCCAGCGGAGGATAACTGTAGAATCATCTCCTAGCAATGTAGCATAAGCACAGATACGAGCATTGTTCTTATCCAAGGGCTACAAGATGCAAAAGCTGGTTTAATCATTTCACACAGCTACTCATCACATTATGTATGCATTTATAACTGGGAGAAAGATACCATGACCGACAAATGTATCTTACCAGAGATGGAAAAGCACCAATAGCTTGTATTACAGTCCGCATGAACAGCAACGGAAGAGGAATTTGTTCGACCTGCCCCCAGAAAGAATAATATATTTATTCTTTCAGATTAATCCAGATTTCAGATTCAAAGAAGAGTTGAAGCTAGAAATGGACGAGTAAAAAAGGAGCTATACCAATTGGTTCAAGACCTTTGCAAGAACCTGATGCGTGAATGTCTGTCTCTGCTCAAAACAAGCATTGCATGCATCTGTGACCTGCAAAGTCAATATTACCTCTAAGTGTCAAAATTCCAAGAAAACGCAGAAGAGTACGGAAGTCAAAGAGGGTAAAGAAATATGCCTTCTTCAATGGAATGCCTTCTCTTTCAGGATCAATCCTATGGATAGCAATTAATGCTTCAGCAGGAGTTAGCACTGGACCTGAGTGAGCTGATCCCTGTACAAATATTTTTGAACCCATGTAAGGATCAATTGTGAGAAAAATACTACTGAATTGATTTCTTATTTTTTATAACCGTGGTGTTCGAGCCAGTTTGCACGCGCCTTGACTAATTCCACAGGATACCTGCTACCTCCCACCAGCACAAGGTACTAAGTAACTCTGTCCACCAACACTTAGGCAGATGGAAAGAAATCACTAGTGTTTTTTGCCTCCACTGGATTTGAACCTACGACTTCATGATTCTCTTCCCATTTCTTTTTTTAATAAAGAGTAGAGACCCATATTTTCAATAGAAACTTTCTTAGTTAAAACAACTCTGGAAGTTCAACAAGGCAGAATATGCGGTTCAATTTTCATTCAATACTCACATTGGCCACCAAAACCTATGACTTCAACAGTTTCCCAGTCAAGTTCAGACTTTGTAGGCCTTTTCACATCATTTACAAATTTTCTTCTCAAACTTGCAGATCCAGAACTTTAATCAACGAAGGCAAACAGCGGTTATACATTTATCATACACAAACTCCAGAAAATAGAATAAGTTGTCTAGACATAACAGGGCATCAGGAGATAACACATAATATGGCCTCTAAACTAAAGCAGGTCAATAGTGAGTATGCACCAAAAGACCGAATATCTTCTACCATTTTCACCTTGAGAACCAATCTTAGTTAAAACTTTAGGAGAGATGAAGTTTGGGGCTACAGCCTATGTAACAGCAAACAGTCATTAAATACAAATACCAACCATACTATTAAAAATAAGAAGGAATATCAAATCAACTGTGGGTGTTAAAAAACAGAGAAGAGTACTGCATATAATTAAAGAGTCGCCTCCTCTCCCTCAAAGAAAGAAACTGACAGACTAAAAGATAGGAAATAAAAGGACCACAAATAACAGCCCTTGAAAGAAACATTGTTGATAGAAATGTAAACTGAGTACCTGTAGAATACGAGACAGAGCACCTTGGAATTTATCCAATGGAACATTCACAACATGTGGGAAAAGCAGCAAAACCTGACAAAAAAGCGATGCAAGAACTAACTCAAAGAAAGAGGGAAGTAGAACGAGAAAATAACAGAAACATGTGAATGACATAAAGCCAAGAAAAAAAAAAGCCAAAACAAAAGGAAAACCACAAAGACTGATGCAAAGAAGAATAATCTAACACTGCCACAGTTTTTTCAAGGAGTTTCTTTTGCAGTTCCACAAACAATGAACATCTAATTTTGGAATAACCACCTCATGCATAGACCATTTAAACTTTCTTACTTATTACAGCCATTACTTCTCTGTCTTGTGCACGTATAATCACCCCCTTGAGCATAAATTAAGCCAAAGGGAGAAGTGATGTAGCAACTTCGCAGCAGTGGATGCACAGAGAATGCAAGTAACAAGGGGAAGAAAATTGTACAAAATAGACCATAGAGAAAAAAAGTTAAGTACCTCGTCTTTTGACAAGAAAGGAAGTATCATAATAAGAAGTTCAACATCCTGTGAAGCACGAAAGCGAACTTAGAGGATCAAATACTGATCACATCATAATCTTAGCTTTTGGACAGAGAACAAGAATCTACTAAGCTACATGAGAAATGCTGCTGTTATCTCCACTGAGTTACCATCAGTTCTACTGATTAGCCAAGGATACCATGCACCAGACGCAGATAAAGTTACTAAATTGTATGCGTCTACAAGTCATTTCATATTTTTCCGTTGAACATTTCGACTTGAAACCCATATAACACCTAGTCTCCAACAGTTGTGACAAAATTCAAGATAAATGTAAAATCCATTGCAACATGCTAAACTTTACATTTCAAAAATGTGAAAGACGAAACTCAAGTTTCCTATTTTAGTTACATAACTTTAGGATTTCCTTTTTTTTGTTTGTTTCGAGAAAGGTAACAGTTAAAATTAGAAAGCCCAGCACAAAGGTTGTGCTGGTAACCATTTACAGATTCCAAAAGAAAGCAAAAACCTATCCTTGTTCTCCTTACAAGGATTCTAGCAAAACCCTATCCTTTAAGACTTCATTTAATAACTAGCAGAACAACCAATTTAGACAAAACCACTTCATTTGACTATTGTACAACCTTGGTTTGATTTTTACCATGTAATTTTAATGTCACACTAACAAAGCGCTTTGTTTAGTAACTTCTGATTACATTATTTTTTCTTTGCCCAATATAGGTAGGTTAAACATGTACTTATTACATGATAGCAACAAATTTTTGACACCAAATGTAAAAGGACAGTCTAGGTTTTGGCTTTTCTTTTTGTTATTTCATTCCCGTTTTCATTCAATATTTTTGTGCTTGGCAAAATATGATCCAATAAGTTAAAGCTAGAAAAAGAAAGTATTGCTAAAAGGGGAAAGAAGTAGATAAATGCCACCGAAGATCGTCTATTTTACTTCACTAAAACATTTTCAATGACATTACTCCTAGGAGAAATATTTCAAATGAAATTTCCTACTGTCACTCAACTTAAAATTGGCTTTATGGACCAAAACGGAAGGGCTTCGTGAAAGAGTTTTGCAAAAACTTATTGGAAGAACAAAACCAGCAACTTTTTGGAAAAGCTTTTGCAATAATTCAAAAATCATCCACAAACAAAATTAAATGGTATGTCCTCATTAGGAAATACCAAATACTACCATATTAAACTTCTGAAAAATATAATTAGAATATCAAATTTTTTATCCATCTAAAAAGGATAGTAATATTAGACAAAATTGCCCTCCATAAGTTTGTAACAATTCAATGAAGTATAAGGTTAATAGGTGAATGGAAAACTAAGACACAGAGTCAACTTCTAACATTAATTAATTGGAATTTTTTATTAGTACGGATTCATCAACAAACAGCATTGCCACAACTCAACTAACCATCCTATTACTTTAATATATTAAAATAGCATGTTAGTTTGTTGTAGATACTTCATATAGCAGTCCAACAATAAAAATCATTTTCAATAACTATAATCATACTTGATACCTTTACTTTAGTCTCATATAGCTTCCTGATAGTAGTTATCAACTGTAAGGAAGGAACTGTCCCCTCGGTCAACGTTTGCAAAACCTTGAGTTATGAACAAAAATAAGTATGTTAAAGAGTGTATTTCTTCTTCCAAGCTTTCATTAACTGGACATTGAAGTGCATCAAGACCTGCATCAATAGCTTTTCACTTCCACTTGGTGGATCTGATATGATCTCAAGTAGCTCAGATGAAGAACCAATTGTCCGAACTAGCATATGGATTTGTTGATGTATTGCCTGCATAACATTTAGCAGCTCTCAGTATGTTCAACATAAAATTAAGGTGAAGCAGGGTTAGGAATGACCAATGAAGCTGTGAACACAATTCTAACAGAAAGTCATCAAGGTTTAAAGCAAACCTGCTGTACAGCCTCGGATGCACGGCTATATACAACAAATATTTGGCCAAAAAGTGAGTGCTTCTGCTCAGCAACATAGACAAGCATTTGTTAGGTTATAGAAGTAGGAACAATGTCTCATCGAACAAGGACTAAATGTTCAATGACAAGCAACAATAGCCAAACTATGGAGAAGAACCTTAGTACACAGTGCAAAATAGAGCGACATGCACCGCTGGCCTTCAGCTATCGAAAACGGTGATATGCTTCCAGCAGTGGATGACTGAAGAGTGTCAGAGGACACATCTTTGGTGGTGATGGAAAATGATGGTCCTTCTTCCGTGGGTTTTTCTGAAGCAGAATCCTGAAAAAGAGAGCATCAAGTAGCTGCACAAAAGAGAGCTAGCAACAACAACACGATCGGTATAATCCCAGAAGTGGGGTCTGGGTAGGGTAGTGTCAACGCAGACTTTACCCCTACCTTGTGCTGGTGCCTGGTAGAGAGGCTGTTTCCGAAAGAGAGCTAGCAAAAAGCAATTATTTCAATCCCAGTATGCAAGTTATGAACTAGAGAACACATACTCAACAAGCATCATGAGTATGTTTCTCTCTCTTCATGAGTATGCAAGTTAAGAACTAGAGAACACATACTCAACAAGCATCATGAGTACGCTTCTCTCTCTTCACTTCTATTTTCATCACTGCTTGGCTTTCTTCCTGGTTACTTCCTTCAACTTCCCATAAAGGGAGAGGGAAGGTTGAGGGTTCACATATTCAGACAAGTTTCCTTGTTCATTTGTTTTCTTACAGTAAACAAAGATATAGCAGCAATCAATTAACACTGAGTATGAAAAACAAGCAAACAACAGAATTCCCTCTTATTATCCAGTCCCCCCCCCCCCAAAAAAAAAACCCCACCCACACCCCAACCCAAAAAAAAGTAACACGCAGAGAGACAGGGAATGTCTAATGTGCATTTGTCATACTCACTTGGTATGGCTTCCTATATCAAACTTTTGACATCAAACTAAAATTTACTGCACCAAAACACATTCAGCAATCGTAAGAGTATACTAATTATCCAATAAGTAGAATCTAAACAATTCTGCTTATGCCTCCTTACTTGTTTGCACATTGCACATCTGCTGATATGTGCACATCTGTCAATATCAGCATTTTTAAAGCAGAGGCTCTAAAGCACGTGCAGCAATACGAATATAAAGAGAGGATTGCTTTCAGGCCATACTATGTTAACATATTCTCTAAGAATATTCTGAAATTTAGAAGTGACTGCTGCACCCCCACCCCACTCCACCCCCAAGGCGCACAAAAGCAACAGCCAACCAAAATATGTTAACAATAAATTCAGTTTTCATAATGAGAATTAGCACCTTCTGCAAGGCAGGACTAGATCCATCACCATTTGAATCTGCTTTATGATCAACGGTTGAAACTGACATCAACATTTCATTGGCAAAGTGCTCTATTTGTTGAGAGATGGATGTCAGAGGATAAAGCTTATTGGCGACCTGCAAAAGTAACATCAAATAGCTGTTGAAACAACTGCAATAATCATAAAACTAGTCTGATTCACTAGACAGCCAAGTTACGTATGAGATACCAGCCGTATTGCCTTCATGCGCACCTCCTCCAAGTGATGAACAGCACTCTTTGCAATCAAAACAAGATATAAGTCAGAGCATGGTGATGTGAGCTAGAATTCCATCTATGGAAGATTTAACTTTTACCAACAGAACAGAGAATGGATTTCATCTGAGCCCATCACCTTAAAAGAAATGGATTTCTCAACCAAGAAGATGATGATACACGAAATCCTTCATTGCAATTTATAAGAAGGGCAATTCATATGAAGGGGCCACAAAGGCAGTAACTATGATGCTGCAAAGAACTATTGCACTTACACTACTCATTGCTAAGAACTCGCTATCTTTTCTTTTATATCGAAGTGTTTTACTAGTAGTACACCAAGTCAAAAGCAGGTAGTGAATGAATGCCGCCACAATCATCTATCAAATTTGTCCAATTACCCATGCAAAAAAGGAATTCTTTTTTTAAATAAAAAAGATCTATTTCTATCATCAATAAGATTTCAATGACAAATAAACAAGGTTCTACATCTTTGCAGCCAATCTACCATGCAACAGCTAAAGATCATTGTCTCCTCTCATGCTCCATGCTAAGTTGCACCAACTTAAAACAATCTTCCCCCTCCTCATGCAAGTAGCAATATTCTAAAGGTGGGACAGCTCATATATAGATATTGACTTAACTATTCATTTCATCCTATGACCATAAGTTTAAAACCAGGGTAGTTCGCGAAACTTTGAACATCCTGTTTGTTCTTATATATCAAAACCAAGATACAGTTCTCCACTTGTTTGGCATTTCCGTCCTTAAACACTGAATAACCTGGCTAGACATACTATTCCAACCTCTTCACAGCACTTACAAACCTTATAAAGTATCATCTAGACAACAAGCTTTTTAACCATCATACTTTTCGGAACATCTTTTACTTCAGCAGACCTTGTTCTTTTTTTATACACAACGGTGGTGCCCAGACCAACTTGTGTTCACCTCGACTATTTCACCGGATACCTGGCAACTCCAGTCAGCACACTTGTCGGGTAACTCTGCTCCTCCAAGGCTTTAGACAAATAAATAGAAATCACCTAGTGTTTTTTGTCTTTGCTGCAATTTAAAATCTGATCTCTCATGGTTTTCACCCACTTAATTGACCACTAGACCATACCTTGGGTGTTCCAGTAGACCATATTCTAGTGTAGCTAAGGTATCTATCCCCGTGATTTGTGTTGATTAATTAATCAAAATAGTTTCTCTAAGTCTCTTTGATCTCACTATCTCTTGTCAGAACTTGACGGATACGTTCTTAATGAATTAAGTATGCTCAAGTCTTTACCCTATTTCTCTGTTCTGCTAACTTATGTTATTTTATCCTGTTTCTGTGTCCTAACTTTAAGTACAAATAATCTAAGGCTTTACCTATTCACAGTAAAACCAATAGTCACAGTCGTTTAGAATCCATGGATGCATATATATATATATATATATATATATATATATATATATATATAACTGATGCATCTTTTACATTATTAAGATATAATGTTTTGAGAGACCATAAAGATGGAAACAGAAAGAGAATGTTTGATTGATGACCATCGGCAACAATGTAGAAAGAACTAAAATCAAATTCTGCCCAGTGACGGAAGATCCTAGTTTAAACTAGCACTTCTTTCAACAACTGCCAAAGTGCTGACCCATGAATGCATTCTGGTATCAGGAAAGCTAAAACCTGCTTAACACATCTTGTATAAGAACAATCATATCCCTCACCACATTGAAGCACGGAACTGTAACATGCATGAGCAAGAAAGTCAATAAAATACACAGTTCATGTTTGTCTATGCCAGTATGCCTATATGAAAGATCTGCTAATCACAGGGTAAGTCCCTTCTTTGACAATGAGCAGACCATACAAATTGACAAAACTGCAATGTTGTATTGATTCAGCTCTGTATATCTCAAGAAAATATTCTTTCGCCTATCAACAACTAATCATGTAATAGTAGTTCTCTGTTCTGATGGTTGGCCAAGCAATATAAGAGAAGATGCAGATATGTGGCACTCAGAACAGAAAAGGTAAAATTGTTCCAAATAAAAGATACAGATCAAACATAGTACACTGACAGCAAACCTGTAAAGCAATTCTGAGACAGGCCTCTCTCATTGGAGGTCTCATCAGAATCAGGTTCCACACAGTACTGAGGCCTTGAGTGACTCGATCTCCACTATGTAAATCCTTCTCATCCTTTTCAGAACTACCAGGACAACAGAAGCTCTCTAACAACTTGAGAACAGAATTTGGTAAGTGAGGAGCTTCACCAAGCAATCTACTTAGAGATTTGTCAGAAGCTGGAAAAGAATCTCTAAGTGTTTCTGCCTGCAGGATTAACATATGCAGGAAATCAGAAGAATGCAAAGCATTTACCCCCCAGGAAAAAGGATCATATACATACCACTGTAAGTAGAAATGTTTCATATACAGATGCAGCAGCTGTTGAAGAAATGAAATCCTGGTCTTCTTCTGCACGCCCATACAACCTGTAGAGGACACGCAATGTCAACTTGTGCCCCTAAAAACATCCAATGATTAGTAATCCTAACACAATTAAAAGGTACAAATACAAAATAAGAAAAATATTACTAATTTTTATGCTGCCGCGATATGTTTGCCATGAAATATCATAAGGCGGTGCACAAAAGATAGAAACTTAGCAGGTCAGGCAGAAGACAACAATCAACATGCTACCCCTAGAGAGACAGATATGCACCGATAAAAAGGACTAGCGAATTAGAAGACAAAACTCAGCAGGTATAATAGACACATTAGAGCCACAATCGCTAGCAAAAAACAGAACACCACCACTAACTACCTCCTGGAAGGACTCATTAAGGGCAGTACATGCAATCCATAGCAGCAGATGTAAGCAAACTCAAACAAGCAGCACTAAGTCTGTCCCCACTCAATTCAGCAAGATTCAAAAAGTACTCAAATTCAGAACTCTTGTGATGGCTGAAGACAGAAGATAATAATCAACATACTGTGCTTCGCGACATGGAGAGATGTATTTGATAGATTAATTGATAAAAATTGAGAAGGAAAAGCAGAACTGATACATGCATCAGAGCCACTGCAGGCAACCGACAGTAGCACAAGCAGACAGCTAAAAGAGGCAGCAAATGAAGTATGTGTTCAAACTCGACCCTCTTGTGGTAGCTAGCTACCTAAACTCAGTGCAGCATATCTGGCTTAATTCAGAAGCCAGCAAGATTCCAAATATTCTCACTTTTATAATGGTGGTGACGGAACCAGCTAGTGCGCACCTCGAATATTCCACCAGGTACCCACTACCTCCAACCAACATACATACCAGGTAATTCTGCCCAAATATTCTCACACTTCACTCAGTAGTCTCACACTTTGCTCAATACTCAATAGTTATAGCTAGCCCACCCAAACCTAATTTACCTTGTTTTAATATGCCTGAATTACTTCTGTTAGTATCTTTTTTTATAACCGTGCACACCTTGACTAGTTCCACGGGTATTTGTCCACCAAGGCTTAA
The DNA here is from genome assembly GCF_000715075.1 of Nicotiana tabacum. NCBI lineage: Eukaryota > Viridiplantae > Streptophyta > Magnoliopsida > Solanales > Solanaceae > Nicotiana > Nicotiana tabacum. The sequence continues at coordinate 27,711,094 of NC_134081.1, read as the reverse complement.
ACAGGTAGAAAGAAATCACCTAGTATTTTTTGCTTCCACTCGGATTTGAACCTAAGACCTCATGGTTCTCAACTCACTTCATCGACCACTAGGCCACACCCTTGGGTGCGAATTACTTCTGTTAGTATTGAGCAGCTTAGATGTCTGCACCAGGTTCTGGACTCCTAATTACAAGTTTCCCTCCCTCCCTCCCATGCATTATAGACAGACCATGATACCAACAGTGAGTACCATTCGCAAATTAAACATGCTCCATGATGTTACCTTACTCAAAAAAAATTAAACATGCTACACGTAAAGCCACATTACTGAGAGAAGGAAAAGAAAAGTGAATATAATTGGCAGGAACAGCGCCTTGTTATAAATAGGCAAAAACTACAGCCAGCCAATCCATCAACTATACCTCAAACTAGCTAGGTTCGGGTTTTCTAGTCCTTTATATCCACTGGGCTCTATTCAGGTTCCTTTCATCTAGATACCAAATGATGTCTTTTTAAGGCAAATTAAGCGCTTTCCAAGTCTCACTCCTCCACGGGCTGCTAGGTTAATCCCAACTGCTTGGTTCGCTTTTATGGAAGATGCTCTATAATATCCTAATCTTAACTAAACATACATCGATTCTACAATTTAAGCAGATTTTTATCAGCAAGAAGTTTGTGAAGATCTGAAAAGAAATTCAAAGATATTTTTTAAAGTTTTTTCCTTTAAAACCCTTTTTAAAAAGTTCTTAAAAGCCTCAGTGTAGAGCAACGACGCACAAATTATTGACTATTGGAATGAAATGGGTCCAAACTTAAATAAACAGTGAAGAGTCATACACTTGCTGTTGTTGTAAGAATAGCAGTGAGGCACTTCTTCTACAGTTCTTCCTCCACATGATGAATGCCCAGAAATCTTTATTTTAAGAAGATAAAACACAATTACTAAAGTACGTTTTCTTTTGCAAACTTCTCCAAAAGAAAAAAGATCTTATTCGAAGTTATCTAAATGGGCCTTAAATCATCTCAAGCAACTATGCACATGTGATACTGAGCTAACTCCCTCCGCTTCTATCACCTTCAATCTTCTCATTGTCACCGACTCACCCTTATAGATCGATGAATCTAAGGATCTATGTAGTACATAGCCATACCATCTCAGGCGAACTTTCCTTATTTCATTGTCTACGTATGCTATTTGCACCCTCTATGGGTGTGATCAGTTCTATCTTGCCCAATTTTGTATAACCGCAAATCCACCTTAAAATCCAAATTTCAATTATCCATATTGTACATAACATTGTTGGTCTCACAACCATTCTATAGAATTTGCCTTCCACCTTGTTAGGTGTCTCTACGTATAACACTAACATTCCTTCATCTCAATCATCGCATTTTAATTCTAAGTCACATCTGCATAGAATTATCTCATTCTCCTGAATGATTGCACCAAGATATTTTGAATTGTCTGCACTTAGTCACCATAATTGAGTCCAATCTCACTTCACATTGGGGTTACATTTGCATTGCGTATATTCATACTCCTACTTATATTAAAGCCCTTAACTGGAGTGTTTCTCCATATTTTTTGTCATTCTATCAACTACCTTGCTAAATTTATTAATGAACACAATATCATGCAAAGTAAATAACAGGATAATCAATTACCTCATGATTCATATAATCTGACAATATATGTGTTTGTAGAAATTTCCAAGGGTTTAGCTCCGAAGAAAACTACAGTTTAGAAAAGAAAAAAAAATAGTTAAAATATGTCGTTCGCACTCATTAAATATATGCATTGTAAATAATCCTTGGGCAAATACCTCAACACCTAAATAGGCAAGAAGAGAAAAGCGGGTTTGAGAACCTCCAGCAACTGTAACTTGCTTATAAGCATCAATGACACGAGTGAAAGCTGACTTTTGTATATTATCCTTCTGCTCGTCAGGTAGGTGGATGACTGGAGCAGATATTTTGGGTAGAAGCAACTGCGGAGAAAGCCCAACAGAAGCTGCCGTTGATGAGTTTACGCTGGTTACATCTGTTACTGCTGCTTTTGGACTAAGCTCCTCAGACCTATCAGTTGAAATCGATGGAACTACCTCCAAAGATGACCTCACTAAACTAGACCCTTGCTCTTGGCTCCCATCCTCAAGTTCAGTGGGATCAACTGATGAAACAACTACGAGCTCTGATGAAACATCTTTGCGAACTACAGAATCTAGACCAGGTATGAAATCCTCATTGTTTTCAATGTCAGCAACATCAGATTGCATTGGTGAGACATCATTCTCCATTAGCAGAGGGGTACTTTTTGAAGAAAGAGGCTCAGTTACATATTCCGGTGCTTGTTCGCTTGCATAATTCAGGGCATCAGATGTAACATTAGTAGTGACAGAATCAAGGTGCTCGTCTCCTTCTTTAATTTGCTGCAACTGAAAACATGTCCAACAAAGAAGCCCGTGAGTAATAAATTAAGAGCTTAAACAGAGAGATAAAAAAGTTAATCAGAAACTCGCCACGCGAGGACCTTTACATATGCACCCCCTCCTAAAAGGTGGAAAAGACAAAATAACATGTATTAAGGAATTAGGAAAAGCATTTTAGACCTCCGGCTCGATGAAGACCAAATTTTGAGCATCTTTCTCGTCTTTTTCTGCTAACATACTGGACTGAGAAACGACGTCTGACAACAGTGATGATAATTGTTTAAAATCAGATTCAATTTCTGGCTTCAGAGGTGGCTCTTCATCATCATCAACTTTTGGCTGATTCGAAGGTAGATTTCTCATATTAGCCATCACAACATCAGCTAGTAAGTCAGCTGATATGCTAGAGATTAAAATATCTAATGATGCTGCAGCCTTTTCACCCTGGGCAACTAATGTACCAAACATTGCAACAAGTGGTTGCAAATGAACATTATCTCCATCTGGTCTGGTTGTTGTAGAACCTCCAGTTGAAACTCTCTCCTGGTTCGCACTTAGCTCTTGCTTTGGTTCCTTTAAGACAATAGGTGCCGACCGCATGCGCTTCTTAGAGAGATTATCATCTACCAGTTCAGCATTGTCCTCCACCCCTGATCTTTTCGTTCCAGCAATGCTTTGTCCACTATCCGATGCTTTAACTGAAGGCTTTGACTCCTAAAAGAGGTTAAGCAGTTTTGAGGACAATGAACTTCAAAGCTAGAAAACAAACTAATCTTTGAGGACTACGAACTCTAAAGCATCTGCTAGTGTGATGCATTGTTTGACATTGATAATAAACCAAGAGGAAAACTGAAAACAGGAACCTCTGGGATTGATGAAACATCCTTCAACTCTATGTGTCCATTATTCTGGGAATCGTGGCTTACAACTGGTTCTGCCTGAACTCCTGCTCTCTTTTCTCTGAGTGCACCTTCTAGTCTGTCCCGCCACTTCAGACCCCGAAAAAGAAAAGACAAACGAGTTCATGATCAATTTTTGAGCCAATTGAACATTTTTGTGATACAGAGTCATTGTGGTCAGACCCAGCATGAGCCAAACTATTTGGCCAATCAAGGAAAGTACAGAAAGCCTATCGAATTCTACTTCGAAAGATGAAACAGATTACCGGTGCAGCTCCTGGGTGTGTACAATTCAAGCAAGAAACAAAGGCATTCTTCAAAGCATGGTATACCCCAGAAACATGCTTCGCATTGCCGTCGGAGCTTGAAGGATTCAGGCTAAGTAGAACTGGCAGAATACGACCATAAAAAGCCGGCCTTTTAGTCGCAATTGCTGAAAGACTGGGGATAAAGGAACAAGTTATACTTTATCAGAAAAAGGTAAAAGGAACAAATCATATAGAGGTTGTAGTATAAGAAATATGGATCTCCAATGCAAGTCCATTAACAAAGAAAAAAGATCATCACCAGTTAATGAGCACAATGATCATCAAGTTAGTAATTGACTTCACTGCAGGAAATCTAAGCTGATCAAGCAATAGACCCAAACTTTGACTTGCTTCAACAGACAAATCCCCAACATTTAGTATTGGATGACCTCCACGAAGCCACGAAACATTGAATTGTTCAAACTTCCCTGAAAAAATAAGAGATCAATTTGGAGACATGACATTTGTAATGCATAAACAACTTACTTTAGAAGATATCACAAGTTATGTACTCACTTCACACTTTCAAAAACATTTAATACCTTCAATGTCCAAAGCAGGCGGTGGCTCCGAACTGACACTGGGATTCGGAGTGTAAAGTAGCACAACAGATTCCACAAACTTCAGCGCAAGCAATCTTCTTCCATCACTTGCAGGCTTATGGTCATGTTTCAAAGAGTTAGTCCCAAAGCGAAGCTAGACTAATGTATCATATGGTTCTGACAAAACTATATACCTGAAATGCCATTGCATATATCTCCTCCCTAAACTTCAGCACCCAGGCCCATGCTGATTCAAGAGAATCATCCAATTCACTTGAAAACAAGCCCTAATAATGAGATAGCGATTTTGATGTTCAAGAAAATGTCAGTGTGCAAAGTTCCAGCTACGAAACTAGAGAAAAGATGCACTTTTACTAGTTAACAAAAAATAGGTATAATTATCAAAGTGATCAGTAATAATACCAATACTCATTGGAGGAATCATTGGGGAAATGGTTTACATTCTCATGATGCTGGTTTACAATTGAAGGAACTACTCAAAGATGGTTTTACTACACAGATAAATGTTTATCTGTCAGTTTTATATGGATAGGATATTTTATAGATGAAAAAGGAGAAAACACAGTGGAGGGAGCTAAGTTGGGTTTATAGGAAAAATCCATATTTGATCAAAATGTCTCAAAACTGCAAAGTCAGTCAAAGTAACGGTGAAGACATAAAGTGTCCAACTGCTTTGTTTACAAATTTATACACGTACTCTCCCTGTTTCTTTTTATATGACATTATTACTATTCATAAATCAACAGCTTTTTGTAGACTAAAATTTCTTTTATACAGCTTAAATGTTTCTAATTTGCATAAAAGTAAAATTTATAGTATTATATCAAGTAAATTTTCTCTGATTATACAAACTTTATTCCTGGAAAATCAATGGATTGATCAATGTGCAAATTCGACGACTTGGCCCCTTTGTATATCAAACCATGTTATTCATTTTGGGACAGAGTGAGTAATAGCAATCATGGCATATTTGAACTCCAGGACTGAAGGTTAGGTCCAAAATTGGTACCAGATCTTAGCCTAGAACTGTCATGCAAGATGGACTTATAGGCTATTAAGTTGCGCGTAAGTACTAAGCGAAGAATAATTTCTTTCCTCCAGTAAGGTGTCTGATCAATTATTCAACTACCCAAATTACTTGTGTTAAGTAGTTAGTCATGTATAGTGTCTCACATCGGAAAGTAGATACCTATTATTATTTAATCACTGTATATAAATAGGGCGTTGTACAACACTTAAGATAATGAATAATATTTTCTCCCGTGCTTTCTCACATGGTATCAAAGCAATCGTGAAAGATTTATCGCTGTGCATAAATTCAGCGACTCCGGGAAGAGAAATCAGTCAACTGGAAGTCTTTTTCCGACAAACTCAGGTCTGCCGCAAGTAAAAAGCCATTTTTCGTCAGTGTTGTGCAAAAATCAACACCACCACGAAGTAGATCGGCCTCCGGCGACCAACCCATAAAAATATCTACGTCAGAAAACCCTCCACGCACTCCCACGCGCCGCCGGAAGAAATTTTTCCTGCGAAATTCCGACGTCACGCGCCAGCGCGTGGGGCCCTTTCCAGTCACTTTTTGGAAAAAAGTCGTTGGGACAGATTGTTCGCAAGGGAATTCCGAGCCAGGTTACACCACTTTTATATTTATCCGGCGTGAACAGTGATTTTAGATGGGTTTTTGATTTTTCCGGCACGAAAATTATAATGTCATTCGTATCAGAAGCTTTTGACTCAATCCGTTGGATCCAATCCATTGAATTCAATCCAGATGGTTTCTTTATCAGATTATATTGAGTTCCTTCAGTACAAAGCATGTAAACAGATATCTTCAAAGATAGCTTCCGTTGTTCAAACAGGTAGTAGCGTGACTTGTGTCTCCCAATCTTTAACCTCCGAGTCTTGGGTCATTGATTCAGGTGCATCGGATCATATTTCTGGTAACAAATCTCTTTTCACTACTATTTCATATTCTCAATCTCTTCCAACAGTCACAATGGGTCTCAAACCATGGCAGCTACAATAGGTCAAGCAAGCTCACTTCCTTCCTTACCTTTAGATTCAGTTCTTTATGTTCCTAACAATCCTTTTAATCTCATAGCCGTTAGTCGCTTAGCCAAATCACTTAAATGCGTTGTTTAATTTCTTGATGACCTTGTTTTTATACAGGAACGCAGTATGGGGCGGATCATTGGTACCGGGCGTGAATCAAATGGACTTTATTACCTTATCCTTGCTAAATCACATGGACTCACATCTTGTCTTCCTTCAACAACTTGTTTTGTTACTGATTCACCAGATTTATTACATAAACAGTTGGGACATCCCAGTTTGTCAAAACTTCAAAAAATGGTACATGGTTTATCTCACTTGTCCACTCTAGAGTGTGAGTCATGTCAGCTTGGTAAGCATACCCGCTCTCATTTCCCTCGGCGTCTTGATAATCGAACGGAGTCACATTTTACTTTAGTCCATTCATACATTTGGGGTCCTAGTCGAGTCAGTTCTACCTTGGGATTCCACTACTTTGTCAGTTTCATTGATGATTATTCCAGGTGCACTTGGATATTTTTGATGAAAAATCGATCTGAGTTGTTTTCTATTTTCCAGACCTTCCACGCTGAAATTCAAAATCAATTTGGGGTTTATATCCGCACATTTCGTAGTGATAATGCCCTAGAGTATTTGTCTTCCCCATTTCAGCAGTTTATGAAATCTCATGGGATTATTCATCAAACATCTTGTCCGTACACATCTCAACAAAATGGGGTAGCTGAAAGAAAGAATAGACATCTTATTGAAACTGCTCGTACCCTACTCATACAATCTCATATTCCGTTGCGTTTTTGGGGGATGCAGTTCTTACATCTTGCTATCTTATTAATCGTATGTCAACTATAGCTATCCAGAATCAAGTTCCATTCTCTGTCCTGTTTCCCCACTTACCTTTGTTCTCTCTTCCACCCCGTGTCTTTCGAAGCACGTGTTTTGTTCATAACTTTACTCCAGGAAAAGATAAGTTAGCTCATCGTGCTCTTAAGTGCGTATTTCTGGGTTACTCGAGAACGCAAAAAGGGTATCGATCAGTGTTGTGAAGAGCGTGAAGTGAGGAAAAGCGACAACCCCTTTTTCGCTTAAAGCGAGAAGCGAAGCGCTCGCTTTTTTGAAGTGAAACGGATAACCAAAAGGACAACTACATAACACATAAGAAAGGCAATAAGAACTAAGAATAAAGGATATAAAAATAAGAGGAAGGGCAGTATACCATTACAGTAAAATATGGGCAGCATTTCAAACGAAAAAACAGTGCAAGAAAATGAAGAAGAAGAAGAAGAAGAAGAGGAGAAGAATGAGAAAGTAGAACTGAAGGGATAAAAAAAATTCGCCAGCAGTTCGCTGCTATTTGGAAGTTGAAACAGTGAAAGAAAAAGAAAAAGAAGAAGAAGGAGGAGGAAGAAGAAGAAATCACATACCTGGACCATACTTGATGATCTTGAAGTTGAAAAGTGTAGAAAACTTGAACCCTAGTCGCCTGTTTCTTTCTCTGTTGATGCTGGTCGATATGTTTTAAAAAAAGAAACATCTTTTTTAATTAAATAGGCTAGCAGCCCTTTAAAATAGAGAAGCGCACGCTTCTTACGCATCGCTTCGCATCGTCGCTTCTCGTTTTTTAGTGGGAAGCGAGCGCTTTTGAATACCTGCTACGCTTCAGATAGCAGAAGCGCTCGATGGGCCGCCTCGCTTCGCTTCTCGCTTTAAGCGAGGAAGCGCCCGCTTTTCACAACACTGGTATCGATGCTATTCTCCAGCGGTACCTTATGTCCGTTGATGTTACCTTCTTTAAAACCCAATCATACTTCACAGATCACATACCTGGACCATACTTGATGATCTTGAAGTTGAAAAGTGTAGAAAACTTGAACCCTAGTCGCCTGTTTCTTTCTCTGTTGATGCTGGTCGATATGTTTTAAAAAAGGAACATCTTTTTTAATTAAATAGGCTAGCAGCCCTTTAAAATAGAGAAGCGCACGCTTCTTACGCATCGCTTCGCATCGTCGCTTCTCGTTTTTTAGTGGGAAGCGAGCGCTTTTGAATACCTGCTACGCTTCAGATAGCAGAAGCGCTCGATGGGTCGCCTCGCTTCGCTTCTCGCTTTAAGCGAGGAAGCGCCCGCTTTTCACAACACTGGTATCGATGCTATTCTCCAGCGGTACCTTATGTCCGTTGATGTTACCTTCTTTGAAACCCAATCATACTTCACAGGTCCAGGTAATCACTTAGATATTTCTGAGGTGCTACCAGTTTCAACTTTTGGAGATTCAGTCACTATCTCCCATTCATCTTCCTCTACAACTCCAGCTCCACCACTTACAGCTCCAGTTGCAGCTCCACCACCTACAGCTCCAGTTACACCACTTATAGCTCCAGTTCCACTACCTAGTCTAGTTCAATCTTCTGCAGCTCCACCATTCTTAACTTATCATCACCGTCCACATCCAGCATCAGGCCCAGGTGATTCACGTCCTGCATCAGATTCTGCACCTACTACGGACTTGTATCCTCTTAGTCAACCAATTGCACTCCGCAAAGGTGTACGATCCACACTTAATCCTAATCCCCATTATGTCGGTTTAAGATATCATCATCTGTCATTACCTCATTATGTTTTTATATCATCTTTGTCCAATGATTCTATCCCTAAGTCTACAGGTGAGGCACTATCTCATCCAGGATGGCGACAGGATATGATTGACGAGATGTCTGCTTTTCATGCGAGTGGCACATAGGAGCTTGTTCCTCTTCCTTCGGGTAAAGTCTACTGTTGGTTGTCATTGGGTTTATGCAGTCAAAGTCGGCCCGGATAGCCAGGTTGATCGGCTTAAGGCTTGTCTTGTTGCAAAAGGATACACTCAGATTTTTGGGCTTGATTATAGTGACACTTTCTCTCCCGTGGCTAAAGTAGCATATGTTCGTCTCTTTTTATCCATGGTTGTTGTACGTCATTGGCCTCTTTATCAGTTAGACATTAAGAATGCTTTTCTCCACGGTGATCTTGAGGAAGAAGTTTATATAGAGCAACCACCTAGTTTTGTTGCTCAGGGGGAGTTTAGTGGTCTTGCATGCCGATTGCGCAGGTCACTATATGGTTTGAAACAGTCCCCTCGAGCTTGGGTTGGTAAGTTCAGCACAGTTATTCAGGAATTCGGCATGATTCGTAGTGAAGCTGATCACTCTGTGTTTTATCGGCATTCTGCTCCTAATCTGTGTATTTATCAGGTGGTTTATGTTGATGATATTATTATTACTGGCAATGATCAGGATGGTATTACTAATCTGAAGCAACATCTCTTTCAGTACTTCCAGACTAAGAATCTGAGCAGATTGAAGTATTTTTTAGGTATTGAGGTCGCTCAGTCTAGTTCAGGTATCGTTATTTCACAGCGGAAGTATGCCTTAGACATTCTTGAGGAGACTCGAATGATGGGCTGCATACCTGTTGACACTCCTATGGATCCAAATGTTAAGCTTCTTCCAGGACAGGGGGAGCCTCTTAGAGATCCTACGAGATATAGGAGGTTGGTTGGCAAATTAAATTACCTCACAGTGACTAGACCTGATATTTCTTTTTCGGTGAGTATTGTAAGTCAGTTTATGGATTGTCCCTGTGATAGTCACTGGGATGCAGTTGTTCGCATTCTTCGGTATATAAAGTCAGCTCCAGGCAAAGGATTACTATTCGAGAATCGAGGCCACAAGCAGATTGTTGGGTACACAGATGCTGATTGGGCAGGATCACCTTCTGATAGACGTTCTACGTCTTGATATTGTGCTCTAGTAGGAGGTAATTTGGTCTCTTGGAAGAGCAAAAAAAATAATGTAGTTGCTCGATCTAGCGCCGAAGCTGAATATCGGGCCATGACTATGGCAACGTGTGAGCTAGTTTGGGTCAAGTAGTTGCTCAAGGAGTTGAAATTCGGAGAAATCAGCAAGATGGAACTGGTGTGTGATAATCAAGTTGCTCTTCATATTGCGTCAAATCCGGTGTTTCATGGAGGACTAAACACATTGAAATCGACTGTCACTTTGTCAGAGCAAAGATACTCTCAGGAGATATTGTTAGAGAGTTTGTGAAGTCGAATGACCAGCTAGCAGATATTTTCACTACGTCTCTTACTGGTTCTCGTATTGGTTACATCTGTAACAAACTTGGCACATATGATTTATATGCACCGGCTTGAGGGGGAGTGTTAAGTAGTTAGTCATGTATAGTGTCCCACATCGGGAAGTAGATACCTATTATTATGTAATCACTGTATATAAATAGGGCGTTGTACAACACTTTAAATAATGAATAATATTTTCTCCCGTGTTTTCTCACAACTTGATCCAAAAAAAGAATTAAGGTGCTTCAAGTTGTTGCTGTTAATGTCAACAGATATCATACATGATCCCGTTGTTATTCATAAGAAAGGCAGATAGTTAATAATAAAGTTCATTGGTTAGAGAGGTGACTGTGAAAATAGACAACAAATTGCTTATGTAAGTATGATAACTGCCAATCCAATAAGCTAAAAACTTGCAGACAGTTGATCTCTGAAGATCTTAAATCTGGATAAAAGCAAATGAGTCATATTTGAAGTTCAGAATTCAGATCCGAAACAGTCAACTACCTGGATTGCAACTTTGACTAGAGTACACCGAAATATATCAATTCCACAAGTGATTGCTTGTCGAGCAACAGCTGGCATATCATCCTTCAAGGCAGAGATCAACACGGGTACAATATCAGGTATGAATTCTCCATGTTTGAATCCAATATAACCAACCATCCTGAACAAATAATGCATCTTTTCAATTTGCCTCCTCATGATATGGAGTTGTGAAATCCAGTAGATTGCAAAACACGCTTTACAGACAGAAGCCTGCTTATTCAATTCTGAAAACTGTACTGGGTAAGACAGCACCAAGAGAGCATGCCAAGTGTATAATGAAAAGGAGCTCAGTTGAAATATAATGACCAAACTGGCAGGAAAAATTTCATGCTATGGTCAAATGTCAATATGAAATAAGTAAACTCATAAGACAATTAAGCTGGCAGTGTAAAAGACATCTTGTGAGGTCTTAAAAAGCATAACATACATGAGCAATAACCAGAATCTAATAATAACTAAGTATTTCAAGAATTTTACAGTAGATAAGCACTAATCTCTCACTTACTCTAACTAGAAATTTATCAAAAAATCCAGTGCAGCAGCCAGCAAGTAAAAGACATTGGAGCATTCTACTGGGCAGTGCTTTGCCTCAATAGCTAACATATATAGAATGGCAGCCTCATCTGTGTCCCCTAGAACTAAACTAAAAATTTCCATTTTCCTTGCTCCTCGGTTTTCACATTTTATAATCAACAGGGTCTTGTTATCAAAAAAATAATCAACAGACTACCAAAGCCAGTTGAGACTTGCATATAAATCTAGACTGTTCATCTCCTTATATTTGGACTCATTTATCTCCAGTACTCAGCAATTTGCAGTTTGCTTTTTCTTTTTGATGATGCTACTGTCCTCCCACCAGCATAGGGTACCAGGTAATTTGCGGTTTCTAACATTAGAAGGTCTTTACATTTTCTACTTACATAAGAATCGTGCAAGAATTAACATAAAGCAAGAGACTGGCAGAAAACTGAAGAAAAAATCATATAAAAAATATAAAAGACACGAACTTTATTAGGAGTACTATATAACTGTACTGCCATCAAATTACAAGGTAATGGACGAAATGCCAAAATTACATGTACTCCTTATATTGCAAACAAAGAGAGAGGCGCGTGAAAGAAACGTACTCAGCGGTTAATTTACGAACAGGGCTAAACCGATCAGATACGAGGTCAAGGAGAGAAGGGAGGAATTCAGAGAGCAACTGAGAGTCGGCGCCGGCGAGTTCATTATTTAACCGGCGCAAGCTGTGAAGCTTCGACGGAACATCGGAAGCAAACTTGGCAGCGCTGAGTAAACTCGCTATCCTTTCTCGTGAAATCGGAGACATCATTCCCACCATTGTTAAAAAGCGGAACCCTAGATTTCGATGAACTTCAGTTGTTGTGCGAAAACATTCTTGTGAAAAGCAATGAATTTGAAGGGAAAAGATTCGATGGTTTTGTACTGCCGGAATTTTTCAGCCGCCGAAAGTTTGCTCCCCGCTACTGTGTGACGGAGTGTGTCCCAAGCAGCATAGGAATTAGGATTATTATAAATAAATTAAATCGAAAAGAATAGACGGAGCCATACAATGTACTATGTTTGTTAAAATTATATTAAGACATTTTGGTTCGGTATTTTTGGTATTCGGTTTCGTAAAATATTATATCAATATCGTACCTAATTAAATTCGGTATGGTTCGATTTTTTTCTTCGATTTATTCGGTTCGGTAACTTCGGTTTATTCGGTTTGAATACTAACTAGTGCATAGATTCATAAACGATAATATTCTTAATTAAAATACTTAAAAGTACAAAATTAAAAACGTTTGTTAATAAAAGTTTTGTCCAAAACCAGCATATATCAACCTAGAGAAAACTTAAAAAAATATTTTGTTACTTGCTTAGAGTTAATTGATAAATTTAGAGAATAAAGGAAAGTAAAATTTTAGATTTCTCATACTTATAATATAATTAATAAAATGTGTATTGTGTAATATAATATATATATTTCGATACGGTATCGGTATTTCATTTTAAAATACCAAATACCATACCTAATACCAGTTTTTTTTAAAACTTAAACCAAATACCATACCGAATATCAAAATAACGAATACCGAATACCAAAATTTTTGATTTCAGTACGGTAATTCGGTGTTTACCAAATTATGCACGACCCTAATACAACGAATGCAATGCAATTTATAAATTGTATGGGGTATGTTTAATAATCTCCTTATTATATACAGGATTATTTAATAATAAACTGTGATTAACAATTCTGAAATTCATTTACATCATAATTATGGTATTATTAAATTCAAGGTTAAAATTAAAATAAAAGTTTATCCCAACTTATGTAGTTTGCACTAAATACATGTATTTTATATTATATCCCATATATCCTATTTTTGGTCGAATAAACCAAAAAATATCTAGTAAAAATACACCAAATAATTCAGTTATTATTTAATTTTCTCATTATAATCTCATGATAACTTGTTCCCCAACCAAATAACCCTTATAAGTTTTATAAGTGGCATTCAGCAAATCCGATTCGAATTCTTGTAAGTCGTTACTTAATTTTTTACACTTTGGAATTTCGCACTAGTTACATCAAAATTATCTTTTCAAATTTTTTACTTTTCCATACAAAGAATGATATGTGCGACTTAACTCCTCGGATGATAATTGTTGACTTGAGCATTATAGGTTTTGATGATTGAAAAAGAAACACATGCATGAACAAAGTTCATGGACATTGTACATAAGTCACGGTCAGAAACAAGCAAAAGGTATGCACGTGCAAGGCATAAGTATAACTGTTTATTTCTGATAATCGTTTAACGAAAAGATTGCATATTTGATAAGGAGCATGACACCTTGCTTGAATAGAACGTTTTCCAAGATAAAGAAATAGTTAGAGGTTGAAGTTAACTAAAACTTTTTCACCAAGGAAGAATAAAGCATCATACTTCTAGTTACTCTTGATACTACTAAGGCCTCATTTGTTTTTTTTTTTTTTAAGATTAAGACGTCTGAATCTAAATACATATCTGAATATCAAAATGTGTATTAAGATTAAGACATTTGAATCTGAATACGCATATGAATATTAAGATATGTATTAAGATCTGAATACTAAATGATTAAAACTATTTATTTTTTTAGCATCTCAATATATAAAATTTATCTTTATTTAAAAATTAATAAACATAAAATTCAAATAAAATACTAATAAATCTAATACTATCTCTATATATATGGTGGTACTTGTGAATGCCAACTAAAGACGTGGTTGATGGTGGTGATGGCTAAAAGGGGTGCTTGTGAATGCCGATGTGGTGATGGTTGTGGTTGTTATTGAAGAAGGTGATGATGGGTGGTAGTAGTTTATAATAGTGGGCGGTGCCGGCTATGGTTGTTGATGATTATGGGGTTATTGGTTGTGGTAGTTGAGATGAGTGAGTGTGTGGTTATAGTTGAGGATGATGATGGTGGGTGTGGTGGAGGCTATGATTAAGGATGGTGGTGGTAGTTAATAATAGTAGGTGGTGGGAGTAACGAATGTGGATGATAGCATTTTAATGAAATTAAATATATGTTATGGATCTTAATCATATAGACCTATTCATACCTATTAAGTGGTTGTAAAGTAAAAAAAAAAAAACATACTTAATGATTAAAATTCAGACTTTAAAAACAAATGCACTTAATGTATAAGATCTGAATGATTAAGATTCAGACCTCCATTAAGTGCAAACAAATGAAGCATAACTCTATAAATATCATTGTTGTTCTCTTTTATAGGTGATTGCATATATACTGAAGTAAAGCAAGAGTTGAAAGCAAAATAGCAAGACACTTTGGAACAATTCTTGTGAGATTCAATGGTGCGAACATGAAGCTACATGAACCAAATTGAAGAATCAGTTCATAAAGAGTTTATGTGTATGTCTCTAATTCTAGTTCAATTGTAGCAGAAGCTTTTGAGTTGTACCTTTCAGCTTTTTGTAGAAGAAATTATACTAGGTACTTGAGTTGTCTTATTCAAGTTAGAGTTAACTAGAAGTAATCGCAACAATATGTGGTGTGTTGTATCCTTAGGTTCGCAAGAGTTTGTAAACTTTATTTTGACTCAGAGTTTAATGAACTATTCGAAAAAAATCCTACTGAGAAGTAGATCGTGATTTTTTACGTTTTTGATCTAGTGTTTTTTATGTGAATTTTTTTGTCTTCTTTACTTTCTACATTATTTATTCCGTAAATGTAGTATAAGAAACGCATCAAAGAACTATATCCTTCGATAATCCAGTGCACGTAAAAATCGGGCACCACAAAAATTATCCCCCTTTTGTATGGTATTTAAGTATAAAATATCATTAATCTCGATATAGTCAATGTTTGTTCATCATATTAGCTCATTATTTCAACTTCAAACTTGAAATATAGACTTTGAAGTTTGAAATATATGTTTTAGGAGTTTATTCAAGTTTTCACTCACAAAACTTCAACCGTGTTTACATATCCAAATACCTTTTTTAACTTCAAATCTTTTTTTTTTCAAATCATAGCCGAACTATGATTGTGGTACATGTAGAAATTCGTTGATACATGTGTATTGAATAGTATTTTATCAGTTAATTTTTTAGAACTTTATTAAATATATACCATTGAAGAATAACTCATTACTTTGTACAGGAGAAACTTATTTCTTATATAAATCTTACTCTATTATAAAAGTATAAGTGAAGAGTAATATTTTGAAAAAAAAATCTATATATAACTAGGAAAAAAGTCCAAAATAAGAATAAAGAATGGGGAAAAATTGAGGAGTGTTGGTATCATCGAGTGTAAACCGTGTTCAATAAATGCAACTTATATATAGCATTTCATAAATGGACTTCTAAATCTCATTTCACAAATGCATCTTGTAGCATGTAATGTTAACGACTTGCGTCAATTTTTTCCGTTAAGCTTTATCCCTAAGTCGAAGGGGAGCCTTGGAGCAACGACAAAGTTGTCTCCATGTGACCTATAGATCATGGGCGCGCCGTGGAATTAATTGATTATGCTTGTGTTTCGGTAGATTGCCTACATCACACCCCCTTAGGGTGCTGTCCTTCCGGACCCTGTGTAAATGTACGATGCTTTGTGTACTGGGTTGTCCTTGTTTATGCTTTTGTTTAAAAAAGCATAAAAATCAACATTGTACAGAAACCAACATTGAGGAGATGCATGGATGCCCCAGTTAGAAGGTGCGAAAGGTTGCACATAATAGGTATAAGGAGAGGTGGAGGGAGACTTGATAAGTATTGGGGAGAGGTGATTAGACATTATATGACACTTCTTCAGATTATTGAGGACATGACCTTAATAGGAGGTTGTGGAGGTCAAAAATTAGGGTAAAAGGTTAGTAGGTAGTAAAGTGTAGTCCCCCTTATAGAGGGGTAAAGGAGAATTTTAGAAATATTGGGGAGAGGTGATTAGACATTATATGGCGCTTCTTCGGTTTACCGAGGACATGACCTTAATAGGAGGTTGTGGAGGTCGAAAATTAGGGTAGAAGGTTAGTAGGTAGTAAAACGTAGTCCCCCTCCCATATGGATAAAAAAATACTACAATTTCGAAATTAGTTATACCATGATTTTATCCCAACTAAACATGGGATAAATTCATATTTAATCTCGAGATTAATTATCCATTATCCCTCATACCAAACGAGCCCTTAGTATTACTCTAGCTATTTTTTATGAGGTAAGAAGATATCATTAAAGATCATCAGGAAGATGCTAAGCAAAAGGGTTACAAAATAGAGTTAGCTCCAGTACATGAGTATCTAAACGAGGACCAAGGAGCTAACAAAATCAAAAAAGTTGTCTACACTATTTACAGGGGTAAAAAAGTTCCAACTGAATAAATTAACTAAGCATCTAGCTTTCAAAGCGTGAATTAGAGTTGAGATCCCATCAAAATACCTACGGTTCCTTTCATTCCAAATACACCAAAAAATTACCGCAGAAATCATTCTCCAGCTCTTCTTGATGGCTTTGTCAACTCTCCAAAAAATCAACTTTCAAAATGTTTCCTTAATAAACTTAGGGGTGACCTGTTGCAAACCAAAAATAGAGAGAAAAAAGTTCAAGATATCCGATGTAACTATGCAGTGTAATAGTAGATGGCTGACAGTTTGACACGTGTAATATCTGTTGACTAAGACTATGTTTCTTCTACAGAGGTTTTTCTGAGTTAGAACAACTTCATTGAGTGCTAACCAGGCAAAACATGTGACTTTGAGTGGTAGCCTAGTCCTCCAAACATGCTTCCAAGGCCAATTCTCAAATATTCTATTCTGAGAGCACATGAGGTGATAGCTATCTTTGACTGTGTACTTCCTCTCCTTGGAATTTCCCCATACCATTCTGTCTGATTGTTGCCCATCAGTAGTGTAGTCCGCCAGGGTGGCTAGAAGTGTGAGTAGGTCATTGATTTTCCAGTCATGAATATTCCTTCTGAACATAACACTCAAAGCCTTGTTATCTCTGTATTGGGCCACATATGAATCTTGATTGTCTGCAATCTGGTACAATACATGGAATGAGTCTTTTATAGTGGAGTTGCCAAGCCACCTGTCCTTCCAAAACCTAACATGAGATCCGTTGCCAACTTTGTACGAGATATTCTGGAAGAAGTCCCTCTGATAGCTGCTTTTGTGCTTCCAAAGACCAACCCCATGAGTGCCTAAGCTTATTTTGGAACACCAATGATTCTGTGCACCATACTTAGCATCTATAACCTCCTTCTAAAAACCTATTTTATTCCGTCTATATCCCATAACCACTTCATTAGCATATGTTTACTATGAAGTTTAAGGTTTCAGATTCCCAGACCCTCTTGGGATCTTAGCTGGGTGACTTTGGCCCATTTCACTAGTGAGAATTTGTGAGATTGGCTGTTACATTCCCATAAGAATTTCCTCCTCAGTTTGTCTAGTTGTTTCAGAACAAAGCTAGACATAGGGTATAGTAACATGTTGTATGTAGGGATGCTATCAATACATTGTTGATCAATGTGAGCCTGCCACCTATTGAGAGGTATTGTAATTGCCATGTTGCCAATCTCCTTTCAACCTTTTCTATGGCTCCATTCCAGATATCAATTCATTTGAATTTGGAACCTAGGGGAAGACCTAAGATAGGTGGTGGGAAATGATCCTGTTTTGCAGCCCATAATTTC
Organism: Nicotiana tabacum; assembly: GCF_000715075.1. NCBI lineage: Eukaryota > Viridiplantae > Streptophyta > Magnoliopsida > Solanales > Solanaceae > Nicotiana > Nicotiana tabacum. Next base: position 27,692,980 of record NC_134081.1, on the reverse strand, counting down.
AGCCAACTCTTCAAGATTATGGATCACATTAACTGGATAAATAATATCCTTGAGCATATTGATCCCAGATAATGCTTCAAAAATAAGTGAAGTGAGGTTAATCTTAATAACTTGAGATCTCTCTGCACCACAAAATATCAGTGTATCATCTGCATATAATATGTGTGATACTGTAATTGAACTTGTAGGATTCTTGCCAACTTGAAAACTCTGTAGCCATTTCAATTCATTTTGCCCTTTTCCAACATCTGAGTGAGATCCTCCATAGCCAGTATAAATAGGAATGGAGAGATGGGGTCTCCCTGCCTGAGACCTTTCTGTGGCGAAGAAACCTACAAGACTTCTATTTACTAGTATTGAGAATTTAACTGTTGAGATACAATAATGAATCTATCTTATCCATCTATCTCCAAATCTCATTTGTTTTAAGATGCTGATAAGAAATGGTCAATTTAATTGGTCAAAAGCTTTCTCACTGTCAAATTTGCACAAAATACTTGTTTCCCCACTCTTTATTTTCCAATCAAGCACCTCATTAGCTATCAGTGAGGCATCGATGATTTACCCATTCTTGATAAAAGTACTATGTTGGCTAGAAGTCAGTTTGCTAATCACCTTCTTCAACCTCTCAGCCAACACCTTTGCTGCTATTTTGTACACACTGCCAATTAGACTTACATGCCTATAGTCCTTCAATTCTATTGATGAAAATGATTTAAGGCAGCTGTAATATTTATTTTGATGAACTCTCAGGATTTCTGAAAGAAGGCCATAGTATACTCCAGGCCAGTGCTTTGTCAGGGTCACATGATTTCAAAGTGGCTAGGATTTATGTTTCATCAAAAGGTAATTCAAGACCCCCACTTTCCTCTAACGTGAGAGATGATAATCCTTCAAAGTTTGCTAATGGTCTCCAGGGTTCCCTTTCCTCATATATCTTTTGATAGTAATTTAGAACACTTTGTCTTCAATGGACTCTTCCCCTACCATGAGTCTATCAGTGCAATTGTTCTTTGTGTGAGTGTTTGTAATTCTTTGAAAATATTTTATATTTCAATCTCCCCCTTTCAGCCATAAACACCTCGACTTCCGCTTCCAATTAAATTCTAGAGGCTTGATTCTCCCCCCTTGACCATGTGAATTGTGCTCCATGTAAAGGTAGGTCAATCAATCCTAGGTTTAGGATTATCTTTGAGAAATCTTTCATTGACCCAGACCTCCTTACAAGTTTAATCTTTTGCCTTCATACCTGCATACATTAAAATCTCCACCAATTACCCAATGATCAGACCAAAGGCCCCTAATTGCAGCTAGTTCATGCCAAAGTATTGTCCTTTCTAAGTTGGTATGAGGGTCGTAAACGCCTATAAAAGCCCATTTGAAATCCTCGGTTATGTTTTCAAATTTGCATGAAATTGAGAAGAACCAGTTTGGTTGCCAATACAATGCCTTAATCTTCTGTCCCACTTAAAAATGATTCTCTATTTGCTTCCACATGCTTTGAGTTCAGCCCATGAGACTCATCTATTCCCCCAATCCTCTATTTTGGTTTCCTGAAGGCATAGGATATCCACTCTCCATTTTCGTAAAAGATATTCCAAAGTAGTCCTTTTATTCTTGTTATTTAGGCTTTGCACATTCCAACTAAGAATTCTAACTTTCATCTGAAATGTGCCTTTTGAGACTTGCCCCTGACTTTCCTGGTGGTTCCCTCTTGCAATCCCCATTCAAATTTGTTGAGTTCAATTTCATCTTTGGATTTACCCTTTTTTAAACTTAGAGATGATTTTTTATGTAATTGTAATTGCATCTTCCTTCGTTCTTCTATCCTTAAAATAATTCCCAGTATATCATGTTCAAAGCCTATTGCATTGATCCCAAATGCTTTACATGCTTTAATCAGTGTTGATTTTGTCCGTATCGAAGTTTCGACCAAAGTAGGTTCGTTCACTACTTGCATGTGTAAATCGGCTCTATCATGCCATGGGAGAGGAAGAAATTCATTGAAGGAGCAATTGAAAAAATCAGATTCTGCATCGTTGACCAATAGGGGTTCTGTTGGATGTAGCTGTCTAGGGATAAGAGGTGTTGAGATGATATCTGCTTCATCATCAACATTAGATTGCGGTTGGGAAGCTTTGCCAATTTCCTCATGTGCCATGACCGGGGAATCTTGGAGATCGCATATAAGAAGATCAAAGAAGTTATGGACTTCAGTTAATTTTTAAATACATGGGTCAATTTTAAAGCCCACAGCTTTCCAGTGAGGATTAAGTTTGGGCCCGTTCTGATTTTTCCTCTTTTTTGGATCGTTGGTATAATAATTATTAAAATGGGCCAATCTCTACTTATCCTTGCCCTTATTCTTGTTTCAGATCTCAAGTTTAGACCCGGGATTCTTCCTTTTTAGTTGGACCCATTGGTTCTTTTATAGTCAAACATTTTCCTCTGACTTGAGTATTTTTGGACTCTGACGCTGTGTTGCTACTTTTTGCTGCAACCACAACAATGTCTACCTACTTTTCTGCTGCTAAGGGAGACGTGTAATGACCTATGGATTTTGGGTGTGGTCATTTCTCTGCCAAAATTGAGATTTCAAATCTCCAACCCTCCAAATCCAGATCTAGGGTTACTGGAAGCTGGCTGTCGGAATTTCTGATGCAGATTCGAGCCTAGAGAAAAAGTTTCCTGTTCTTTATGTCCTCATCTACCCCAATGAATCCACCTCATTGATCTTCGATATTTTTGAAGGTCTCAAGTATCCGTGCATGTAGAGGTATACCAATGATGTTCACCCAAAAATATTCCGATTGACAGCCATTCGAGCTTGCGCCACTGGTTGGCGACCACCATGCCATAGAAAGATGTCTTCCATTCCAAAACCAGTTCCTAGCAATGGTTCTTGCGGCCTCTTTTCTTGATGGAAATTAAAAAAAAAAGCAGTTGTTGTCCGTGGGTATGACTCTCAGACGAGCAATAATATTCCATTTGTTGATAAACCATTTTTGGATGGTTTCTGGATTTGGGCTATTGTTAGAAGGGTTATTGAAAGTCCCAATTAAACTTCTAGAGAGTGGGTGTTCATTTCCTCGACTTTCGGTGTATGGGTCACGATCTCTGGCTAATATTTGATCTTTAGTGCTTCAAAATACGATCTGAGCAATGGAGTTGGTGGTCGTATTGGATTTTGGTTATCGAAACCATCCAGGAATCCCAGGATCTTCACTGCTATGTGTATACGGGCAGAACTGGTCTCATAGTACATCTCGGTCTCCGACATAATAAGTCAAGCTCGAGATATGGTAACAGGGGAGCTTAGATCGAGGTAGAGATCTCATCAAGTTGGAGTCCGTACCATAACGTCCGCCCTCGAGGATGTCGGGGTCGTGATTCAGGATTGGTCCCTAGCCTCGATTAACTTCGAAGAACGTTGTCAGGTAGTCAAGTTCCGCCAACAGAAGGCCGTGATATCCATGACCGACCAAATATCACGGCGAAAATCTCGGCACATATCGATAAGAGATCGACAATTAATTAATTAGAGGATTTTTACATTTTACAGAGTTGTACCTAATATATGACTCTCCTACTATATAAAGGGGGTCTGATTACTTGTAAAAGGCATTGTAACATGCATTCAAAGCAATCCATTATTATTATTCTCTTTAAACTCTTATTCTTCTGTGTCTTGATACCTTTTTCGCAAGTGCATTCGGCTCGAGGGTGGCTAACCTTCCAAGGCTGAAATTGTCAAATTCGTGTGGTTTGTATTTACTTTATCGTTATTTATTTCGATTGCAATCTAATTTATTATTTTGTGTCAAGTTAATTCATGTATCCTTAAAACCACTCACAAATTTAATTGTTATCCGATTTAGAGGGTAAACTATTTGGCGCCCACCGTGGGGCTAAGGTTAATAGTGGTTATTTGATACAAATCTCCATAACACACACTACTTTACACTTGTTCTTTGAAGTGTCTCTAATTTCAGGTTAAAACTCAAAATGTCAAACTCTCAATCAGCACCCCTACATGTTGACAATGAGTCCGGTCCGGTGACGAGGTACCGCCCGTTAATCCCATCGAAATTCTGGTCGCGGACCCGATTGACGCTAATTCACATGTGGCTATCAACACAAACCTGCCTAACGATCCCGAGAATAACGTCCGTGGTGGAGCCAGATCGACAACTCAAAGCACACAAAACATTGGAGGTGACAGGATCAATTTACGGGCGACCTTCGAAATATTGCAGGCTCAACAGGCAACGATAGCTCAGTTACAGAACCAAGGCTGAGCACCGAGCAGAATTGAACCTGATCCGTCCCGGAAAGTCATCCGTAGGGATGAACCGGTCACAGGGAGGTCGAATGAAAATGAATCGGGGACTTGTGATGACCCAAAATGTCATCTTTAAATTTAATGATTAATTATGTGATCTAAGCACTATTTACCATTACTCGACTTGAGTGTGCAGTCCGTAAAAAATTTTCGGAAAGTTTTCAGGTGAAAAATGAATTAAAATGTGAATTAGAGCTTTAAAACTCAACTGAGTTGACTTTTGTCAATATTTTTAGCAAACAGACTCGGATCAGTATTTTGACAATTTTGGTAGGTCTGTATCGTGATTTGGGACTTAGGCATATGCCCGGAATCAAATTCCGAGGTCCCTAGCCAGAGATATGGAATTTTGATGAAAAATTAAAAGTTTAAGTTCAAATAGTGACCGGATATCAAATTATGTGCAAACGACCCCGGAATAGAATTTTGATGATTCCAACAGCTCCGTATGGTGATTTTGATGTAGTTTGAAGGCTCGACTAAGTTCGAATGGTATTTTGGGACATGTTGGAATAATTGGTTAAGGTCCCGAGGGTCTCGGGTGGATTTCGGAAGGTAAACGGAATGGATTTCGGGCAAAGAGTACTGGAAATTTCTGTTGCAGAAATTTCTGTTGCAGAAATTCCGTGCGTGGAGCCAATTGTAGAAGCTTATATCTCGCAATTCATAAGGAATCAGAAAATGTGCAAAACATAAAAGTTGTAGTCGTATGATTATAGGTTCCAGAAAGTTAAACTATGCATTATTTGGACATTTGTACAGAAAGTTATGACGGATTGAATGAAGGCTGGTAGAGCAGTTTCGCCAGAAATTTCGCCAGAAATTCTGATGCATGCAGCCGACTTTGGCAGCTTATATCTCGCAATGCATAAGGAATCAGAATAATTGTAAAACACGAAAGTTGTAGTCGGTGGATTCTAGTTTCCAGAAAGTTAAACCATTTATCATTTGGACCTTTGTACATAACGTTATGATCAATTGAAGTAAGACTAGTAGAGCTGTTTCTGGTGAACTTTTAGTGACGAAAAATGGACTTTTAGTGACGGATTGGCATAAACTTAAGGGCCAAAAATGCTCATTTCATTCATTTCGTTTTGGATTTTTGGAGCACGGTTCTTGGGCGATTTTCACGGAAAAATATTGGGGTAAGTATTCCTTATCCTATATTGATTATATTTCATGATTCCATACTCATTTACATCATGAATCCGTGAATTTATGGAAGAAAAATCAAGATTTTTGCAAAATCTTTCAAAAACGAAAATTTAAGATTTGGAGGTCGAGTTGTTATCGGATTTTGGTAAAATTGGTATGGGTGGACTCGTAATTGAATGGGTTATCGGATTTTATAAGTTTTGCCGGATTCCGAGATGTGGGCCCCACGGGCAAATTTTAAGCTAATTTTGTATTTTAATGAAAATGCAATATTTTCTTATGAAACTGATTACTATAATTTTTGTTAACTATATCGAATTAATTATGACTAGATACGAGTCGATCGGAGTCGGAAAATCGAGGAAAAAGCATAATACTTGGTTAAATTGGAGTAAGTCGAGGTAAGTGACTTGTCTAACCTTGTGTGGGGGAAAATTTCCCTAGGAATTGTATTGATGTGATTATTGAAATGTGTTGAAAGTCGTGTGCATGAGGTGACGAGTGTGTACACGGACTAAATTGTGAAAGATTATATTTTTAAATCGTGTAGATCACTGTTGCGCATTTATTAAATTATTTTATCTTGTTATATTCTTCATCATTGATCTGAGATATATACTTCAAATTTGTTTGATCTTTTCTTACTAATTGTTTTACCTGTTTAGTTGAAACTTGGTTTCTTTTATTCTATGCATTATTTAAAGGTTGATTTTCTTTAAATTAAATATTATTAATATGAAGTATTTGATATTTTTAAACTTGATATTGAAGCAACGTAGTAAAGATTTTGAAATATTATTTTCCTAAATTATTTACTCCTGAATATTTTTATACTCATTGTGAGGGAGCATTGAGCTCTTTATTGTGGAAGAATATTATTGTTGAATTATTTTGACATGAGCCGTGAGCTCTTTATTATGGAAAAATATTATTGTTGAATTATTTTGACATGAGCCGTGAGCTCTTTATTATGGAAAACTATTATTGATGATTTATTTTGGCATGAGCCATGAGCTCTTTATTGTGGAAAAATATTGTTGTTGAATTATTTTGACATGAGCCGTGAGCTCTTTATTGTGGAAAGCTATTATTTATGATTTATTTTGGCATGAGCCGTGAGCTCTTTATTGTGGAAAAATATTGTTGTTGAATTATTTTGGCAAGTTAAATTATTTGAGCACTTGAGGTGCAAATTGTGATATATTGTGATATTGATACGCATGCGGTGGTATATGGTCTGGGTGTTGAAACGCATGCGGTGAGATAAGGGTGGCTTGATACGTGTGGCTAGTAGGGGTGGCTACTAGAAGTCATGCGGTGTGATAAGGGTGGCTAAAACGCAGGATGTTATTTTGGGAAAAATATTTTCTTTAAATAAATTGTGAAGGCTCCCGCGGTGATATAAGAAAATGAGATATTGTGAATTTATTTATGATTTGGGACTACGAGGCGGTAACTCGGGAGTGCCCTTGTTGATATTAATTTATGGCCATAGTTGCTTTCGATTAATTGTTGTGATTTTCATAAAGTTGAAGGAAATTCTGTTTTGATTCCACGAGATATTATTTGTAATTATTTGATGTCATTAGATGTGACATACTATTTGATTCATTTCCAATGTCATTTTATTTTACTACATTGATAAACATTTTACCATGCCATTATTATATTCCAGTAGGGCCTCACCTGACCTCGTCACTACTCTACCGAGGTTAGGCTTGGCACTTACTGGGTACCGCTGTGGTGTACTCATACTACGCTTCTGCACATCTTTTTGTGCAGATCCAGGTACATTTTACCAGCCTAGACGTCAGTGAGTTACTTGCGCACAGAGACTTCGAGGTATATCTGCCAGCGTCCGCAGACTCCGGAGTCCCCTTCTATTATTTTATGTTGCTTCCTTATATTTTATTTAGACCTTGACATATACAGACATTGAGAATAAATTCTTAGAAGCTTGTGACTTATTTCTACTGGGTTTTGGGAGTTGAAATTGTTTGAATTGTAGTTTATTTATTTCAGATATTTATTATTATTCCGCATTGATAGGCTTACCTAGTCTTAGAGACTAGGTGCCATCACGACATCCTACGGAGGGAATTTGGGGTCGTGACAAGTTGGTATCAGAGCACTAGGTTCATAGGTATCATGAGTTACAAGCAGGTTTAGTAGAGTCTTGCAGATCGATACGGAGACGTCTGTACTTATCTTCGAGAGGCTATGGAACTGTTAGAAAATATTCACTTCTTTGACTCCTTATCATGCATCATTGATTTAGCTTGAAAGATATATCTTATACTCCTTTGTATCCACTCATGTATGACATTGCGCACTCAATATTAGTTGTGTGTCGAGGGTTCGTGATGCCGCAGATGGACTACGAGGGAGCCAGAGATGCTAAAAAATTTCCTTAACGTGTGGTTCCGACTGAAGATGTGGGCGTATTGAGAGATCACCTAGTGAATCATGTGCGGGGTGCAACGAACATTGGCGTCTGGTTGACTTATACAAGCTGTGAAGATTATTATTGTGGATTATCGGACGTTGTGACCTATGACTTCACGCTGAGTAGGGGGAGTCCACTACCAATGGGTGGATTGCGGGGTCATGTATTATATCAATTTTGGCCTGAAATATATATGTGTGGTACTGAAAGGTTCCCTAAAATTTACACATGTTTAAGGCCTGAGATTCTGTAGAGGATAAGGTTGGGACTTACGATATGTCCGCCTCCTTAATAATCCTATACTTCAATACCAAAGGAATTATAGAAACAACTCTAAATTTGTAGAAGGTCTACTCAGCGTGGACGTCACTGTTGCAGATTTTGGAGTGCTTCGGAGTAAGTATAGTTGTTGACGAGATTATGGACTATGTGGTTCGTGCCAAGATTTGTCTGTATGGAGCTCTACTTTTGTGATTGTTGTGTATAAATAGGGGTAAGGGTTACCCCAAAGAAGAATCAAAGAGTATGTTAAGAAATGGGTCAGCTCAACAGTGTTGAGTGAGCATAACAAAAGAAGAAATTTGCCTTGGGAGAGATAATTCTCCACCAGTGTTCGTGGTAAGCCTATGAAGAGGGCAGACCAGCCAATGCAACACCACCCACTTGGCTCAGGCAGTCGTCCAGCCCAGTCCACACATCGGATTACTCGGGGTGCTCTAGTAAGTTCTTTTAATGTACCACCGGCATGAGTTCCTACAATGGTTATTCTAGTTATCTGGCACAAACTCAATATGAGCAGCCTAACCCGCAAAGGGGTTATTATGAATACGGTGATATTGGAACATTAGGAGAAAAAATTTCCCAAACTTGGGAGAGACTTATTTCATTAAATCACTCAGGCTACGTGCCCCAATATAGTTACTACACCACCCACATGACCAGTTAGGGGTGGAGGACAGACGGGTAAAAGGCGTCCTAGAGGTGAAGACCCAGCCATTAATATATTTCTTTTATGGTATGGCGGAGGTCGCTACATCAGTTGATGTCGTTACAGGTACGACTATGATATAATATAAAGGAATTATTTCCTTAAGTTGATTCGGTTCTCAATATTGAAACGAGTCTTCCTATTGTGCTCCACTTATGAGTGAGCTTCATAATTCTATAATTTACTTATGTGTTTACCCCTGTTGGGAGATTTTATGGAGATAACTACACCTATCATTTCGTGTTGGTCACTAATAAGAGCTGCGAGGCTAAATGTGGCTTTTTGTTACTCATTTCGGTAAATTTTGATGTAAATTCCGAATAATTAATTGCAAATTATGAATTATATGCCCTACCGGTGTGGGGTTCATTATGTATTGTGATTTGGTGTAACCGAAATTATTTAAAAGGAGAAAATAGAAATTTGCAATTGGCACGATGTGCATATTACTTGTGATTCAGAACTGAGGACGAGATCCTCACATTTTTGTGTAAATTGATATGTTTAAACCGGGCTACGAGCTGCGGTGGAAGTTATATAAGGACGAGATCCTTGTGAGGAAAATTCTTGTGTTTAAGTTCTCCCTTGTGAAATTAAATTTGTACTATAGTACTAATAGGGAGTCATGCCTATTAGGCTTATTTGAAAATTCTTATATGAAATTCTCTGTGCATAGTTGTCAAATTCGTGTGGTAATTATTAATTTTTAACCTACGAGGTAGGTGCCCGCCTAGGTGGCGTTAAATGTGACTCGTTAATTTGGGTAAATAATTTTGAGGTCTTCATGCCTCGTGTCTCGTTATCAGTATTGTGAAAGTTTGAAATGAGATTTTTGTTAACATGAAGTTAATTGATGATTCAGTAATTGATTATGAACAACTATTAAGACCAGATTGACCCAGAAGGGTGCTCCATTTAGATAGAGCGAGGAATGTGAGGAAAGCTTCCAAAAGCTCAAGACAGCTTTGACTATAGCTCCAATATTGGTATTACCTATAGGTACATGATCTTATATTGTGTATTGTGATGCGTCACGTATTGGTCTCGGCGCTGTGTTGATGCAAGACGGTAGGGTGATTGCTTACGCGTCCAGACAGTTAAAGGTGCATGAAAAGAATTATTCTGTACATGACCTAGAGTTAGCAGCTATTGTTCATGCCTTAAAAATTTGGCGGCATTATATGTACGGTGTCCATTGTGAGGTCTACACCGATCACCGAAGTCTATAACATCTATTTAAACATAATGATCTTAATTTGCGGCAACAGAGGTGGTTGGAGTTGCTTAAGGATTATGATATCACCATTCTCTATCATCCTGGGAAGGCCAATGTGGTGGCCGATGCCTTGAGTCGTAAGGCGGAGAGTTTAGGCAGCTTAGCATATTTACCGGTAGCAGAGAGGCCTTTGGCCTTGGATGTTCAGGCCTTGGCCAACCAGTTTGTCAGTTTGGATGTTTTCGAGCCGAGTCGAGTTTTGGCTTGTGTGGTTTCTCAGTCTTCTCTTTATGATCGTATCAGGGAATGTCAGTATGATGACCCCCATCTACTTGTCCTTAAGGACACAGTTCAGCACGGCAATACCAAGGAAGTCACTATTGGAGATGAAGATGTATTACGGATGTAGGGCAGGCTATGTGTGCCAAATATAAATGGTTTTCGTGAATTGATTCTCCGGGAGGCTCACAATTTGCGGTACTCCATACATTCGGGTGCTGCGAAGATGTAGCAAGACTTGAGACAACACTATTGGTGGAGGCGGATGAAGAAAGACATAATGAAATATGTAGCTCGGTGCCTATATTGTCAGCAGGTGAAATATGAGCATCAACGACCGGGTGGATTGCTTCAGAAGTTGGAAATTCCAGAATGGAAATGGGAGCAGATCACTACGGATTTCGTTGTTGGGCTCCTACGGACTCGGAGGAAGTTCAATGCAGTTCGGGTGATTGTGGATAGATTGACTAAGTCAGCTCATTTTATTCCTGTGATTACTACTTACTCTTCAGAGCAACTGGCTCAGGTATATATTCGCGAGATTGTCAGACTTCACGGTGTACCGATATCCATCATCTCTGACCGGGGTACACAGTTTACCTCACAGTTTTGGAGGGCTTTACATAGAGGGTTAGGTACTCGTGTGGAGTTGAGTACAACATTTCACCCTCAGACGGACGGGCAGTCCGAACACACTATTCAAATACTAGAGGATATGCTTCGTGCGTGTGTGATAGGTGCTTGGGATCAGTTCTTACCACTTGCGGAGTTTGCTTACAATAACAGTTACCAGTCAAGCATCCAGATGGCTCCGTATGAGGCCTTGTATGGTAGGCGGTGCCGGTCTCCAGTGGGTTGGTTCGAACCAGGCGAGGCTAGACTTTTGGGTACAGACTTGGTTCAGGATGCCTGGGAAAAGGTTAAGTTGATTCAGGATCGACTTCGTACAGCCCAATCTAGACAGAAGAGTTATGCGGATCGGAAGGTTCGTGATGTTGCATTCATGGTTAGCGAGCGGGTATTGCTCCGGGTTTCGCCTATGAAGGGTGTGATGAGGTTCGGGAAGAAGGGCAAGTTGAGCCCTAGGTATATTGGGCCTTTTGAGATTCTTGAGAGAGTTGGAGAGGTGGCTTACAAACTTACACTACCACCTAGTCTCTTTGCCGGTCATCCGGTATTCCATGTTTCTATGCTTCGAAAATATCATGGGGATCCGTCTCATGTGCTAGACTTCCGTTCGGTTTAGTTGGACAAGAATCTATCTTATGTTGAGGAACCCATGGCTATTTTGGATAGGCATGTTCGAAAGCTGAGGTCAAAGAACATTGCTTCCGGGAAGGTTCAGTGGAGGGGTCATCCGGTCGAGGAGGTGACTTGGGAGACCGAGCATGATATGCGCATATGTTATCCACACTTATTCACCAGCTTAGGTACTTTTTCTAACTTCATTCGAGGACGAACGTTTGTTTTAGAGGTGGAGAATGTGATGACCCAAAATGTCATCTTTAAATTTAATGATTAATTATGTGATCTAAGCACTATTTACCATTACTCGACTTGAGTGTGCAGTCCGTAAAAATATTTCGGAAAGTTTTCAGGTGAAAAATGAATTAAAATGTGAATTAGAGCTTTAAAACTCAACTAAGTTGACTTTGGTCAACATTTTTAGCAAATAGACCCGGATCAGTATTTTGACAATTTTGGTAGGTCTGTATCGTGATTTGGGACTTAGGCGTATACCCGGAATCAAATTCCGAGGTCCCTAGCCAGAGATATGGAATTTTGATGAAAAATTAAAAGTTTAAGTTCAAATAGTGATCGGATGTCAAATTATGTGCAAATGACCCCGGAATAGAATTTTGATGATTTCAACAGCTCCGTATGGTGATTTTGGACTTGGAAGCGTGACCGGAATTTTATTTGGAAGTCCGTAGTGGAATTAGGCTTGAAATGCCGAAAGTTAAATTTTTGGAAAGTTTGACCGAGGGGTTGACTTTTTGATATCGGGGTCGAAATCCGATTCTGAAATTTTTTATAAATCAGTTATGTCATTTATGACTTGTGTGCAAAATTTGAAGTCATTCCGAATTGATTTGATGTGTTTCGACACAAGATATAGAATTTAAAAGTTCAAAGTTCATTGATTTTGATTTGAGGTGCGATTCGTCGTTTTGATATTGTTTGATGTAGTTTGAAGGCTCGACTAAGTTCGTATGGTATTTTGGGACATGTTGGAATAATTAGTTAAGGTCCCGAGGGTTTCGGGTGGATTTCGGAAGGTAAACGGAATGGATTTCGGACAAAGAGTACTGGAAATTTCTGTTGCAGAAATTCCGTGCGTGGAGCCAATTGTGGAAGCTTATATCTCGCAATTCATAAGGAATAAAAAAATGTGCAAAACATAAAAGTTGTAGTCGTATGATTATAGGTTCCAGAAAGTTAAACTATGTATTATTTGGACATTTGTACAGAAAGTTATGACGGATTGAATGAAGGCTGGTAGAGCAGTTTCGCCAGAAATTTCGTCAGAAATTCTGATGCATGCAGCCGACTTTGGCAGCTTATATCTCGCAATGCATAAGGAATCAGAATAATTGTAAAACACGAAAGTTGTAGTCAGTGGATTCTAGTTTCCAGAAAGTTAAACCATTTATTATTTGGACCTTTGTACATAAAGTTATGATCAATTGAAATAAGACTAGTAGAGCTATTTCTGGTGGACTTTTAGTGACGAAAAATGGACTTTTAGTGACGGATTGACATAAACTTAAGGACCAAAAATGCTCATTTCATTCATTTCGTTTTGGATTTTTGGAGCACGGTTCTTGGGCGATTTTTGGGCGATTTTCACGGAAAAATATTGGGGTAAGTATTCCTTATCCTATATTGATTATATTTCATGATTCATACTCATTTACATCATGAATCCGTGAATTTATGGAAGAAAAATCAAGATTTTTGCAAAATCTTCCAAAAACGAAAATTTAAGATTTGGAGGTCGAGTTGTTATCGGATTTTGGTAAAATTGGTATGGGTGGACTCGTAATTGAATGGGTTGTCGGATTTTATAAGTTTTGCTGGATTCCGAGATGTGGGCCCCACGGGCAAATTTTAAGCTAATTTTGGATTTTAATGAAAATGTAATATTTTCTTATGAAACTGATTACTATAATTTTTGTTAACTGTATCGAATTAATTATGACTAGATACGAGTCGATCGGAGTCGGAAAATCGAGAAAAAAGCATAATACTTGGTTGAATTGGAGTAAGTCGAGGTAAGTGACTTGTCTAACCTTGTATGGGGGAAAATTTTCCTAGGAATTGTATTGATGTGATTATTGAAATGTGTTGAAAGTCGTGTGCATGAGGTGACGAGTGTGTACACTGACTAAATTGTGAAAGATTATATTTTTAAATCGTGTAGATCACTGTTGCGCATTTATTAAATTATTTTATCTTGTTATATTCTTCATCATTGATCTGAGATATATACTTCAAATTTGTTTGATCTTTTCTTACTAATTGTTTTACCTGTTTAGTTGAAACTTGGTTTCTTTTATTCTGTGCATTATTTAAAGGTTGATTTTCTTTAAATTAAATATTATTAATATGAAGTATTTGATATTTTTAAACTTGATATTGAAGCAACGTAGTAAAGATTTTGAAATATTATTTTCCTAAATTATTTACTCCTGAATATTTTTATACTCATTGTGAGGGAGCAGTGAGCTCTTTATTGTGGAAGAATATTATTGTTGAATTATTTTGACATGAGCCGTGAGCTCTTTATTGTGAAAAAATATTATTGTTGAATTATTTTGACATGAGCCGTGAGCTCTTTATTGTGGAAAAATATTATTGATGATTTATTTTGGCATGAGCCGTGAGCTCTTTATTGTAGAAAAATATTGTTGTTGAATTATTTTGACATGAGCCGTGAGCTCTTTATTGTGAAAAGCTATTATTTATGATTTATTTTGGCATGAGCCGTGAGCTCTTTATTGTGGAAAAATATTGTTGTTGAATTATTTTGGCAAGTTAAATTATTTGAGCACTTGAGGTGCAAATTGTGATATATTGTGATATTGATACGCATGCGGTGGTATAAGGTCTGGGTGTTGAAACGCATGCGGTGAGATAAGGGTGGCTTGATACGTGTAGCTAGTAGGGGTGGCTACTAGAAGTCATGCGGTGTGATAAGGGTGGCTAAAATGCGGGATGCTATTTTGGGAAAAATATTTTGTTTAAATAAATTGTGAAGGCTCCCGCGGTGATATAAGAAAATAAAATATTGTGAATTTATTTATGATTTGGGACTACGAGGTGGTACCTCGGGAGTGCCCTTGTTGATATTGATTTATGGCCATAGTTGCTTTCGATTAATTGTTGTGATTTTCATAAAGTTGAAGGAAATTCTGTTTTGATTCCACGAGATATTATTTGTAATTATTTGATGTCATTAGATGTGACATACTATTTGATTCATTTCCAATGTCATTTTATTTTACTACATTGATAAACATTTTATGCCATTATTATATTCCAGTAGGGCCTCACCTGACCTCATCACTACTCTACCGAGGTTAGGCTTGGCACTTACTGGGTACCGTTGTGGTGTACTCATACTACGCTTCTGCACATCTTTTTGTGCAGATCCAGGTACATTTTACCAGCCTAGACGTCAGTGAGTTACTTGCGCACAGAGACTTCGAGGTATATCTGCCAGCGTCCGCAGACTCCGGAGTTCCCTTCTATCATTTTATGTTGCTTCCTTATATTTTATTTAGACCTTGACATATAGAGACATTGAGAATAAATTCTTATAAGCTTGTGACTTATTTCTACCGGGTTGTGGGAGTTAAAATTGTTTGAATTGTAGTTTATTTATTTCAGATATTTATTATTATTCCGCATTGATAGGCTTACCTAGTCTTAGAGACTAGGTGCCATCACGACATCCTACGGAGGGAATTTGGGGTCGTGACAGGACTGACCCCGAAATCATAAAGATGCTTGAGGAACTGACAAAACGGGTAGAATCAGGGGAGAAGAAAATCGAAGCTAATGATAAAAAGGTGGAAACCTACAATTCCAGGATCCACCAAATCCCAAAAGCACTACCGATATTGAAAGACCTGGATTCCAAGAAGTTCGTGCAAAAACCTTTTCCTCCGAGCGCGGCTCCAAAACAAATTCCTAAGAAGTTCCACATGCCCGAGATTCCTAAATACAACGGAACGACCATCCAAATGAGCATGTAACCTCCTATGCATGTGCCATCAAAGGGGACGACTTGGAGGATGATGAGATCGAGTCTGTCTTGTTGAAGAAGTTCGGAGAGACACTGTCAAAAGGAGCTATGATATGGTACCACGACTAACCTCCTAATTCTATTGATTCATTTGCTATGCTTGGAGATTCTTTCGTGAAAGCACACGCCGGAGCTATCAAGGTCGAGACCAGGAAGTCGGACTTTTTCAAAGTAAAGCAGATGGATATTGAGATGCTCAGAGAGTTCGTATCTCGGCTTCAAATGGAATGGATGGACCCGCCACCGGTCACTGATGATTGGGTCGTTCAGGCTTTCACCCAAGGACTCAACGTTCATAGCTCGTTGGCTTCACAGCAGTTAAAACAAAACTTGGTAGAATATCCGACTGTCACTTGGGCCGATGTCCATAACCGATATCGATAAAAAATCAGGGTCGAAGATGATCACCTTGGGGCCCCTTTCGGGTCCGTGTATCCTGTCAGAGCCATCGACAGATTCAAGAGGATATCGATCGTAAACCGAGATCAAACATGGATCGGTATCAGTCATACAATGGAGACCGAAGAAGCAGTAGGTTCGGGCGGAGCTCTATGAGAAATGAAAGGAGAAGTGATCAAGGTCAGAGCAACCGGGGACTCATGAGCAAAAATAGCTTCAATAGGCCAGTCGGGCCTAAAGAAGCACCGAGATTATCGGAGTACAACTTCAACGTCGATGCCGCCGCTATTGTATTTTGCCATCGGATGCATCAAAGACACAAAATGGCCGAGACCTTTACAGTCTGATCCATCACAAAAGGGATCCTAACCTAATGTGCAAATATCATAGAACTCATGGCCACAGAATGGAAGGCTGAGAAGAGGTGGCCCGGTTGTTCAACAACTGGCATCTCCGAGAGTTCCTGAGTGATCGAGCCAAGAACCACTTCAGGATAAGAAGACCGAGCAGGAAGAGCCTCAGCACGTCATTAACATGATCATCGGTGGAGTCGACATTCCTTAGGGTCCAATGCTGAAACGAACAGAAGTATCCATCACAAGGGAAAAACAGACTCGGGATTACGTACCAAAAGGAACCTTGTCTTTTAACAATGAAGACGCTGAGGGGATCGTGCAGCCCCACAACGACGCACTGGTAATATCGGTAATCATAAATAAATCTTGAATTAAGCGTGTGTTAATTGATCCGTATAGCTCAGCCAACATCGTTAGATCAAGGGTCGTGGAACAACTCGGCCTATAAGATCAGATCGTACCTGCGGTCCGAGTCCTGAACGGGTTCAACATAGCATGCGAAACCGCTAAAGGGAAAATAACATTACCGGTGAACGTTGCCGGAACCGTGTAGGAAGTCAAGTTCTATGTAATCGAGGGGGATATGAGATACAACGCTTTGTTCGGGAGGCCATGGATTCACAACATGAGAGCAGTACCCTCAACACTGCACCAGGTGCTGAAATTCCCAACACCCGAATGAGTCCAAATAGTTTATAGAGAACAACCGATCGCCAAGGAGATGTTTGCAGTCGATGAGGTTATACCGGCATCCACGCTCTCAACATCGGAGGATCCGATTCGGATGATCAAAGATGGGGCCAAATAGCAATCACCGATACCAGCTTCGATGGAATCTGAGGAACGAAGATTAGACGAGGACGATGACTACGGATTCCCCAGATCTTTCATAGCCCCCGATGATTTCGACGCTACAAAATCAACGGTCGAGGAACTGGAACAAGTCGTACTAACCGAACATTTACCCGATCGAAAGGTATACCTGGGCATGGGGTTAAGCCCCGAGCTCAGGAAAAAACTCATTCAATTTCTTATAGCTAACGAATATTATTTCACTTGGTCCCACCTTGTTATGACAGGGATCCCGCTGGAGATAACCACTCACAAGCTAAGCCTGGACCCGAAGTTTCACCCAGTCAAGCAGAAGAGAAGGCCCCAATACGAGGTCAAACATGCTTTCATCAAGGACGGGGTATGTAAACTCCTTAAAATAGGGTCCATTCGGGAGGTTAAATACCCAGATTGGTTAGCAAACGTAGTGGTAATCCCTAAAAAGGGAATAAATTAAGAATGTATGTAGACTATAAGGATCTGAATAAGGCATGTCCCAAGGACTCATTCCCTTCGCCCAACATCGATCGCATGATCGATGCCATGACCGACCACGAGATCCTCAATTTACTCGATGCCTACTCCGGGTACAACCAAATACAGATAAACCCGGTTGATCAGGAAAAAACCTCCTTCATCACTAAATACGACACATATTGCTATAACGTGATGCCATTCGGATTAAAAAATGTTAGTGCCATGTACCAACGCCTAGTAAACCGGATGTTCGAGGAACAAATAGGAAAATTAATGGAGGTTTACATTGACGATATGTTGGTTAAGCCTCTGCGAGCAGAGGACCATTTAAAACATTTGCAGGAAACCTTCAGCATATTGAAGAAATATAATATGAAGTTAAACCCGGAGAAATGTGCGTTTGGAGTTGGACCAGGTAAATTCCTCGGATTCATGATATCCAACTAGGGAATCGATATCAACCCTGACAAGATCAAAGCCATCAAAGATACCACAATTGTGGACAACGTGAAGGCCGTGCAAAGATTAACCGGACACATAGCCGCCCTGGGCGATTCATCTCGAGGTTCTCCGATAAGACCCATAAATTCTCTCACTATTGAAGAAGAAGAATAACTTCTCCTAAACCCCGGAGCTCCAACAGGCCTTAGAGGAACTCAAGCGGTATCTATCGAGCCCACCGCTACTTCACAAGCTGGAGACATACGAACACCTATACCTGTACTTGGCAATATCGGAGATAGCGGTAAGTGAAGTCCTGGTCCGGGAAGATCAAGGTACGCAATTTCCAATTTACTATGTTAGCAGGACTCTAGGTGAGGCTGAAACTCGGTACCCTCACCTAGAAAAATTGGCGCTCGCTTTGCTAAGCGCCTCTAGGAAGCTAAAACCATATTTTCAATGTCATCTTACATGTGTTGTGACAACTTACCCATTGCAAAATATAATGCATAAACTCGAGCTCTCGGAACGATTGGCCAAATGGGCCATGGAGATCAACTGGTACGATATTGAATATCGACCCCTGACCGCCATTAAATCTCAAATATTGGCGGACTTCGTGGCTGACTTTATGCCGGACCTAATATCTGAGGTCAAAAGAGAGTTGTTGGTGAACTCGGGGACGTCCTCGGGGATTTGGACCCTCTTTACGAACGATGCCTCAAATGCAAAAGGGTCCGGACTTGGCATCGTATTTAAGCTACTAACAGGCAATGTAGTTAGACAATCTATTAGGACTGTGAAATTGACTAACAACGAGGACGAATATGAGTCCATGATTGCATGTCTCGAATTAGCCAAAAGCTTGGGAGCGGAGGTGATCGAAGCTAAGTGTGACTCCCTTCTCATAGTGAACCAAGTTAATGGGACGTTCGAGGTCAGAGAAGAACGAACACAAAGGTACCTAGATAAGTTGCATGTAACATTACATCGGTTCAAGGAGTGGACTTTGCAACACGTACCTCGGGATCAAAACAATGAGGCCGATGCCCTTGCTAATTTAGGATCATCGGTCGAGAAAGACAAGTTCAACTCGGGGGCAATTGTACAACTCATGAGATCGGTGGTGGAAGAAGTCCAGACCGAGATTAACTCAACGAGCCTAAATTTGGACTAGAGAAACAAATATATAGAATATCTGAAGACTAAAAAATTACTTTCGGATAAAAAAATATTGAGGGCCCTGCGTACGAAGGCAACTCAGTTTAGTTTGTACGAAGACAGGACACCTGTTTAGCAGAACATTCGATGGACCACTCATGATATTTCTAGGACTAGGTGATACTGAGTACGTTATGAGGGAAATACACGAAGGCACCTGTGGAAATCATTCGGGCGCCAAATCATTGGTTCGAAAAATAATCAGAGCCTGTTACTACTGGATCGATATGGAAAAGGACGCGAAGAAGTTCGTACGAAAATGTGATGAATGTCAAAGACATGCTCCGATGATTCACCAACCTAGGGAGTTGTTGCATTCGGTTTTGTCACCATGGCCTTTCATGAAGTGGAGAATGGACATCGTCGGCCCCCTTCCAAGGGAACCCGGTAAGTCTCAATTTATATTATTTATAACTGACTATTTTTCTAAGTGGGTGGAAGCCCAGGCATATGAGAAGGTCAGAGAAAAAGAAGTCATCGATTTCATTTGGGATCACATTATATGACGGTTCAGAATGTCGGCCGAGATCATATGCGACAATGGGAAGCAGTTTATCGTCAGCAAAGTGAGCAAGTTTCTCGAAGACCATAAGATCAAAAGGATCCTATCAACACCCTACCACTCTAGTGAGAACGGACAAGCAGAATCAACCAACAGAACCGTACTGCAAAACCTCAAAAAAAGGTTAACCGACGCCAAAGGGAAATGGAATGAAATCTTGCCCAAAGTCCTATAGGCATACCGTACGACCTCGAAGTCCAGTACCAGGGCCACCCCGTTCTCGCTGGTTTATGGCGCTGAAGCTCTAATACAGGTTAAAGTCGGAGAACCAAGTCTTAGGTTTCCGATATGCAACGAAGGAATCGAACGACGAGGCTATGAATACAAGCCTGGAGTTATTAGATGAAAGGCACGAAACTGCCCTTGTTCGGTTGGCCGCTTAAAAGCAGCGGATCGAGAGGTATTACGGTCGATGAGCTAACCTTTGACATTTTAATGTCGGGGACTTGGTGTTAAGAAAGGTCACGCTAAG
The DNA here is from genome assembly GCF_000715075.1 of Nicotiana tabacum. Lineage (NCBI taxonomy): Eukaryota > Viridiplantae > Streptophyta > Magnoliopsida > Solanales > Solanaceae > Nicotiana > Nicotiana tabacum. Next base: position 27,672,484 of record NC_134081.1, on the reverse strand, counting down.
TTGACAGAACTTGAACGAAGGGAAGTTCGGGCCGAACTAGGAAGGCCCTAATCAAATTATCGAGATCATCGGTAAGGGATCGTACAAACTTGGAACAATGAACGGTGAGCAACTACCGAACAACTGGAACATAACTCACTTGAAGCGATATTACTGCTAAGGTATGACTCCATTCATTTCTTTTATTTTGAACTAACACTTGCAGGTAACGAACAAGGAATGATACAATTTTTAGGCCTGAAAGCACGCGTTGCACTCTTTTTCCCTTGAACCGATTTTGTCCCAAATGGGTTTTCCGGCAAGGTTTTTAATGAGGCAATAATAAAACATGCTAACTTAGAATTGAAGGCCGGTTACGAACCGGTATCGAAGATCACGATAATAGTATTCGAGGAATCTCTACGATCGGCCTCGAACATTAGGGGCATTACCCTCGGATAACAACTTTAGCAAGGAAAGAAACTTTATGATTAAATGGTCTCGGCTCGATCGATAGGATTTACTGTAAGGGCCAAATGGTCATATGAACCCTGCCTGTATAGACTGCTCGAGCCCTCACACAAAGCTTGTACACATGTGTAACTATTATGCACAAGAATAAAAAGAAGTCCCTACCTTGTGGATAAATATCTTATCCCTTACAAATTTCTCTTTTTTTCCTTTCCTCTTAAGGAATTTCCTACATTCGATCCCCTAAAGGTATCGAGCCCAAGGGCCGCCTTTCTCCGGGTTCAAATGATCACTCCCAATCGGGGACTGCCGTCCAAAAATAAATTCGGACAGCTCGGGCTAAGGGAGCCCGGGGGCACAAGACCTATTAGGCAACGCCCGAACCTTAAAGGCTACGGCCATCCCCATTCGGGGACTGTTATCTTAGACAAGCCCGGATAACTCAAGGTGACAAGCCCACTGGGAAACACCCGAACTAAAAAGGCTACGTACATATTAAAATGGCTCGGAGACATCCGTGACCCGTAATAAAAAACAAGGCCTTAAAAATTTTCTAAACCGGTTTTGAAGGCTACCCTCGACAAGCTACAATCTAAAAAATTATAAGTACTTTGGGAAAAGGTTCTGGTCATACCGAACCCCCACGATGCCTTAGACAAAATAATGTCAAAGGCAAGGCCTGTTTGAACCTCCGAACATGACCGAATGAGTTCATGCTAAGGCATTTCGATATTTGCAAACATAAAAAATAAAGCAAAGAAAAACAAAACTCAGAAATTGTCGAAGGGAAAAGAAAGCCTTGTATTATATATACATAAAGTCTTTACAAAGGCCAAACGACCTTGACAAAAAATACAAAAGTACACAAGTACAAAAAAATAAAAAAGCAAAAACATCTATAAAGGCGTCTAAATAGCCTGGTCTTCTTCACCCCCGGATCCACAAGAACCCTCAGAGTCTTCTTCTTATTCTTCCTTGGGGTAAGCCAACTTCTTGGCCTCGGCTTCGTGCCCCTTATCGGTTTCGATCTCAGCCTACAGGTCAAAACCCCGAGCTTGAATCTCCTCGAGGGACTCTCTTCGTGACTGTCGCTTTTCTTAATCAACAATGTTTTTCAAGCAGTCTTGTGCCGCCTCGGCATCGGCTCTATACTGGGCCACCATCTCATCGGAATCGGCTTTGGTTACTTCAGGCACCAACTTGGCCACTTTAAGCTCCTTGGCGAGGGCCTCCCGATCTAGAACAACCGAGCCCAGTTGAGATTGGAGCTCCTCGGCTCTCTAGGACTGTGCCTCTGCCGAAGCCAATTGCGCCCGGGAAGTTTCCTTTTCCAAGGCCAAGTGGCCCAGTTTGCTTTTTCCATTCTTCAACCTCGAACTTTATCACGTCCATCTCTGCCCGAAGCTGGTCGATCCGGTCAAGCTTCTGTTAGACCTGCGGGTTCGGACTATTAGTCACCGAGTCTAGTTCATCGTCACGAACCTCAAAGACTTTTACCTTTTCCACTAGGTCGGCATGTTCTTTCTGAGCCGCATCCAACTCGGCCCGAAGACTCTTAGCCTCTTCCTCGCGTTGCTCACTGAGAAGTTTGTACATATATCTCTTCTCAATAAGCTCTTTGGCTTCGGCCTCGAGGAGACTCAGCTCTTCTCGGTATCGAAGGAAGGTCTCGTGGTGAAGCATCGAGGCTTGCGAATACAAGGAGAAATATTAAGATCATTAAGTAACCAAAGCTGGAAAATGAAAAGGTTTGGTAACACCTTACCCGATTCAGTGCCTGCTGTGCTTCGTTGAACAAGCATAGAGATTCCACCTCGTTCATCTTTGCATGGTCTTCTTCAGTCACAGGCTCCGGAGGTAACTAGATACCCCAACGGGTATGGAAATGACCCGGGCGTCCTCCGAAACGGAGATAATGATCGACCGCTTCCGACTGGGATTGGCACTCGGGCAAGGAATCGATTGACCAGTCTCGGGCTCGAACTAGATCCACTTGCCTCGGAGGCAGTAGAATCCACGCCATAAAAAAAGCTTTGGAGGGGATCGTTCACTCCTTGGACCCCCTCATTTGACCGCTCCTTCATCGCCTGAGCTTCATCGAACATCGAGTCCGTGAACAAAAGCGATCCTGTTATATCGATCACACCGGGTGGAGCAGAACCAACATCTTGAGGGTTCTCGACCCTCACTGTAGCATCGGCCTCTTAGGTTTGGGAGGGATTAGCCTCTGTCGTCCCCCCTTTGGTTGATGCCCATTTTTCAAGGGCCGATGGCTCTCGGGCCACTAAAATTTCATCCTACTTGGACTCGTCCCTGAGCCGGTAGAGGGAGTCCGAGTCAAGTATTCGGGAGCTGGAGATTTCTTTTGGCTTGCGGACCAGCCTCCTCTTCGGTTTCTTTTTCTCCAAGCTCTCCTCTTCTTCTCTCCGTCCTGGCCCAGAGCAGGAGAATCGACGGGTAAGTCCTCCTCACCAACCAAAGGCCTAAGCTCGACATCATTAGGCAAACCTGAGAAAGAAAACAAAGGGAGTAAGAACTTGATAGTAAAAAGAGAGGCTTAACACAACTTGGTTGGAAAAGTGATCTTACCGTAGGAACGGGTCTCCCAACGGCTTTTCGAGTGTTCGTTCCATGAACGCTCGGAGTAGGGCATATGGGAAATGATACCCTTGACCCACTCCTTGAGCCGGGGGATAGCACCTGGAACCCGGGCAATGGCTGCACCACCACAAACATCAATAAGAAAAAGAAAAGAAAACGTAAAATCAACATTCTGGTCCATTTACGTTTTGTATTCCACTTCTCAGGGAATGGCATGCATTCTGCCGGAATCAAGCCCGAAGTCCTCACTCGGATAAAACGGCCTTGCCAGCCTCGGTCCCAGTCCTCATCGATGCTAGAGAACGAGGCTTTGCTGGCCCGACGCACAAGCTTTATCAGTCCCCTTCGGAATAGTCAAGGACTGTACAATCGAAGTAGGTGATCCACGGTGAACCGGAAGCCATCAATTTTGCTCACGAAGAACCGGAGGAGGATTACAATCCTCCACATTGAAGGATGGATTTGGCCGAGGCAAACATCGTACCTCTTGTAGAAATCTATGATGACCGGGTCCATCAGTTCCATGTGAAGGGATAAGTGTAAACACTCAGGTATTCCTCGACATGGGTGGTGATGGCCTCATCGGGGTCAGGGACCACTACAGTTTTGTTGGCCCAGTTGCAATCTATCCGAACCATAGGGAGGATCTCCTCGGTAATCGAACAGATGTATCTCGAGAAATCTTCGCACCGACCCGGTACAGAGGAAGTTTTTTTCAACTTTGAAATCATTATTAACGTGCAACCCCCGGGGACGAACATTTTCAATGGAGGTTCGGCCACCGGTTCATCAGTTGTTACGCTTGGAGCGGTCGCCTCGGCCCCAGTGGCCGGCCGCGAAGTAGAAGGGTTCTCTTTTCTGGGGGACAATTTTGGAAGTCTTTGCTATTTTCTTCTATAAAGCAAAAATGGAGGGAAATCTGGAAAATATGAAGAAAGAAATAAAGATTGAAGAACTAGGCTTGTTAGCTTGAGAAGAATATGGGTGAAAGTTTTTGCAAAAGACCCTGAGTGACGGAGGAAAAAACACTAGAGGGGTGCATATATCTTGAAAGCTCGAGGGCAGAAAGTTTGACGTAAAGTAAAAATGAACAAAGGAGATGGTATTTATAAGAACTCGGTGACGCTTCGCGTTCAGGGGTAGCCGACCGACGGCTGACAGGCATTTAATGCCATATTGACATGACTGACAGGACGTTTCACATTTTTGTCGTTTCTAATACGACGTCCCGAAAAAAGAACCGTGAATCTCATGTCGTTTCTTGTTAACTCATTTTTCGAGAAACAAGGGGACTATCTGTATACAGGTAAAACCAGTCTCACAGTACATTTCAGTCTCTGACGTGATAAGTCAAGCTCGAGATATGGTAACATGGGAGCTTAGATCGAGGTAGAGATCTCATCAATTTGGAGTCCGTACCATAACGCCCGCCCTCGAGGATGTCGGGGTCGTGATTCGGGATCGGTCCCTAGCCTCGATTAACTTCAAGAACATTGTCAGGTAGTCAAGTTCGGCCAACAGAAGGCCGTGATATACATGACCGACCGAATATCATGACAGAAATCTCGGCACATATCGATAAGAGATCGACAATCAATTAATTAGAGAAGTTTTACCTTTTATAGAGTTGTATTTAATGTATGACTCTCCTACTATATAAAAGAGGTCTGATGACTTGTAAAAGACATTGTAACACGCATTCAAATCAATACATTATTATTATTATTATTATTATTCATTTATTCTCTTTAAGCTCTTATTCTTTTGTGTCTTGATACCGATCGAAGTGCATTCGGCTCGAGGGTGGCTAACCTTCCAAGGCTGAAATTGTCCAATTCATGTGGTTTGCATTTACTTTATCGTTATTTATTTCGATTGCAATCTAATTTATCATTTTGTGTCAAGTTTAATTCACGTATTCTTAAAACCACTTACAAATTCAATTGTTATCCGATTTAGAGATAAACTATGTCTGCCCAATCACTATTGTATGTTGCCTCCTGGATGATTTATTGCCGACTTTTTGTCGCCCTTCCAGCATATATTTGGACTCATATTATTACCGGATTATTGCTTGTGTTTCATTTTGTTAATATCCCGATGTTGCTATGTTTCCTTTTCAGATTTGTTCATTTTTCTATATTGCATTTCTTTACTATTAATATTATGCTTACTTGAGCCGATGGTCTATTAGTAAAAAGTCTCTCTACCTGTACACTGCGTACACATTATCTTTCCCAAATCCACTTGTGAGAATATGCTGTATATATTGTTATAAAAGTGAACATTTTGGGGAAAAATTCAGTAACTTGTTTGTACAGTTATATTTCGTCTTTCGCTTCCAGCCGAAAGGTCGGAGAGTTCAAGTCACAAAAAACGTAAGTGAAGAACCATTATCGATCACTTGTGGATGGTAGTAGGAAAAAACAAAGAAAATAGTCATTAAAAAAATAAAAATATAATCTAGGGACTCCGAGTGTTGCAGTATGGTTAAAAACCATAGATATTAGAATATCACCTCGATTGTGTGTAACTTCACCAACTGTATGTTTTCAAGTACATGATAGCGTGATTGCTACTTGGTAGAGTAAACCAATGTAAAGAGCCAAACATCTAGGGGAAAAAGAATTCAAATACATGCTACAGATTACATAAGAATACATTATGTGCTGCCCGCTATACCAAAAGAGATGGCAACAGAAGGAAAAGGGCATCACATTATCCATATGTGCTGCCCGCTACACATGCTCTTAGTTATTCACATAAAAAGAAATAGATTGACCTACCAACACTGTGAACTATTTCATTTACAGCATATTCAAAGACTAATTCACTGGAAGGAGTACATGGTATATCCATGATCTACGTACATTGTATCTACAACAGCTTTCTCTTGGCTGCTCAAACTGAGTATATCTTTCTCACCTTCTTCATAGGCCTGCGACAGATTGGGCAAGTACCAGCAGCTTCTGCTATCCTGTAAATGTCAATTCATGGTGTTATCAGTCATGCATGGATTTTCCATATGTATTGCCAGTGTAGATACCACCAACGACTAAGTTAATAGGAATTGTGGAAAATGCCTTGGCAACAGTAAACTTAGGTCATTCTCTAAGTCATAGCACAAAGTTGTATGTACTTTAACAATTTATGAATTTCCAGTTTCCTGGATCCATATTAACTATCAATAGACTAATACTCAAACTACATGTTTCTGCAATTTAGCTCGAAATAGGTGGAGTATTAATCTATATCTATCTATAATAATAATAATATATTAAAAGCACAAAGCCCCTATCGAAATGTCGTTCGCATTTTTTACCCTTCTTAAGAGCATTTTACATTGGATATAATTGTAATTGTATCTAATAATATTTTTTTGAGGTAAAACCAAAAGTTTTCATATATGATCGTTTTCTTTTTTTAGGATTCTTTACAGATTTAGGATTTCCTCCAAGAATCGTGGTGCATTACCTTTTCTTTTGTTTAGCATTCTAGATTTAGAATTCTTTTATACCAATGTTACTTATGGTGTATCTTGTCTTTGTTTAAGTTTAGGATCCAATTTAGGTTTATGTTATCAAAGGTGTCGTAGGTTTAGGATTCTTTTATTTTCAATCTTAATTGCTTTATAAAAAGAGTCTAATCAAGACATTACTACAAAGTTTCAACAACTTGAGTTTTATCGGAAGATAACTTTAATAATATTTTCAACTTCTTTAGAGCGTATTCAATGAAAATTATTTTTTGATCCGATTGCACTCTTTAAAAATATTTTTATTAATTATGGGTGTGTTGCAGTAAAAGATCAACAATTGTTGATTCTTCAAGCTTATCCTCGAGCAGAAACACGAAGTCCTATGAAAATGTCGTTTGCCTTTTTAACTTTTTGTAAGTGTATTTCACGTTGGATAAAGTTGTAATTATAAACAACTAATAGTTTAACAAAACATATGTAATTAACTTGTCGGGTTTTAATTGGAGCCTTTCTTTATTTTGGTTTAGTATTTATTTAGGTTTTGGATTCTTTTACCAATTAATGTTACTTACATTGTCTCTTTTCTTTGTTTAGGTTTAAAATTCACTTTAGGTTTGGTACCCTTAACAGTAAATTGTTCCACATTAATGTGTTAAGGTGCAAGAACTTCACCTTTCATGACATTAACATAAAGGCTCCAGCCGAAGGCATAAAGACAAAGTCACATATTGGTATTGGAGATGACTGCATATCGATTTGTGGGGAAAAGCTAGGCTTAGGATTTAACAATTAATATCGAGGTCTGTGGAAATTTCAGATTGTGGTAGGAAGAAGGTAAAGAGTGACTTGTGATTAAGGTAAACATCAACCCTTTAGTCGTCCAAAATATGTCATTTTATATCCAATGAATATATTTATATATTTTCTGTAGTTCGCACGTATGTTTTATTGTGTAACATTACTGTGTCGTTCATCAATCTTATACCGTCTCAAGTTTTGCTTCTAAGATAGATTGTTTATACTGAAATCGTCAGATGTTACTGCTTGCTTTCTATGCTTTGGGTTAATTAAGAAAATTTATACTAAATTCATTCGGTACCTTGTGATGCCTACGACTACAGGATGGAAGATTTATGTTTTTTCCTTTTCCTTTTTTCTTTGTTTGTTCTTATGTGTTTGCTTTGTGGTTTTTTCTCCATAGATATTAACTTCTTTATAATCTAACTATAGCTAATAGATACTAATTCTTTATGCAGTAATTGGTGGCTCTTAAAGTCTTGATATATTTTCACAAAGAAGATTTATAATACAAATCTGTCTTAATATAATCTGGGGATTGAGGTTAAATTTTGTATCGGAATTCAAAATTTGGGTATACTTCTCCATAATCTTATTAAAAAGTTAGAAAGCATATTTAGACAAAGAACATAGTCTAAAAGAGATATTAAGTAGATGCAATAGCATAACATATTACTATCTTTTACAATAAAATATCTATAATTAGAACTACTATATAAGAACTAAACTAAATTATCATCGTCTTTGCAGGATTAGAAGATATCATTTTTTTAACACAACTACTGAATCAATGTAATAACACTCGTTTTTGTCATAAAAATAAATATAGTGTTGCATTTATTTTAATGTTAATTGCTATTTTATACATGATTCATTCTTTTTATACATAACTTTTTCATATTGACGCGGTATACACGTGCGAAGCACGTACTCTAAAACTAGTTTATTTAATAAGTATAGGCAGAGTATTAGTAATAGCTAGATCTTAATAACCAACTAGATGGAGTTACTACAGAAATTTGATAAAATGTGACCAGCTAGAGCTATCTCTTTAGTCTTTTTTAGTTCTTGTTCTTAATCACACCATTAAATCATTGGGATAAGATTCTCTTTTTTTTCTTTCTCGGTTGATAAATACCATTGAACAGATTCTTAGAATTTGATGCATGCTAAGTAAAGCAGCATGCCATCGCAGACTGAAACCCGAGTGCTTATGTAACCCCTAAAAAGGAAGGCAATATTACCTAGGATTGACGTACTAACTAGCACGGATCTTAATATACTAGAGCATTATGTTTAGCCTGTATTTCAGCAGGCAGTATGACATTCTCATTTATAGTACTGGAACTCTACGGTTCTGATGATCAAAAAGACAAATCTTGAAGTAGTTTATATTGTGGGCTTCTTAATATGTCGTAGAAGGATTGATCACAGTATTGCCCCTTTCTTTCAAGGCTTGCACAAATGACAGTTCAATAAATGATCTTGAAATTTGTTCGCTGGCTTGGTAAAATTTAGAACAATAAGAGGGGGATGGCAAAACAGAATTGCCAGAATAAGGGAGGGAGCATAGAAGATGAAATGGAAAAAAGGAGGAAGAGCAAGATCCATAACAGGATCTCTTGGTTATGGGAATGAGACAGAAAGGTGATAGTTTCCATTGAGGGCGAATCTGTGACTAGTCCTAAGTTGCGTCTTAGATATATGCCTATACTACCCCATCCATGTAGCTAGAATAGTAACCCCGAACCACATTTTCTCAATGAACAAGAACAACAATGTTCAACTCTCAATGATGAAGATGAAATGCCAGAAATAAGGGAGGGAGCTAGAAGATGAAATAGAAAAAAGGGAAAGGGGGAAGAGCAAGATCCAAAACAGGATCTCTTGGTTATGGGAAAGGGACAGATAGGTGATAGTTTCCTTTGAGGGCGAAGTTGTGACTAGTCCTTAGTTGGGTCTTAGATATATGCCTATACTACCCCATCCATGTAGCTATAATAGTACCCCCGAACCACATTTTCTTAATGAGCAAGAACAATAATATTCAACTCTCAATGATGATCTTTTTTTTATTAGAGGATGGGTAGCTGTCGTGTCATGGCTTGCTGGTTTCTCTCATATGCATATAACCCATATTCTCTTGCAAGTACTTAGTCCTTCCTTCTTGAGTTTAAACTCAAAAATGAAGCATTTATAGTTTTTAGCGAGAGGAGTGGCATACCTTGTTCCACATTCAAAACAGGATGCATAGTGTCCGCATGGTAGAAAGAAGCAGTCTCTTGGCGCATCAAAACAAATTGCACAAAGTCGGCGGATATTGCTGTTGTATTCACCATCTTTAAATTGTTTCCCTTGAGGTGCAGTGAGGTCCAGTCCATCTTCATTATACTCGTCGTCTTGTGAAAGACCATCATAAGAAGAACCCCAGCTTGCGAGATCATCATCTTTGCGTGAAAGAAGAGGGGTCTGTTGAGATTCCATCGGCCCCACTGGATTTCTAGTCCCTTCCTGACGAGTGGATTGCATATTATTCAAGTACCAGAATACCAGCCAAATGAGAAAACTCATACCACCTGCATTTGATTGATGAATATGAAAAACTACAGGGTTTTCAATTAGGACATCAGATATTACATAGAAAAGAGAAATATACCTACTCCAAGAAGATATGTTATCCATCGAGGTCCATAGGAAAGTTTGACGCTCCACATACCAGTAGCTGTACCCTACAGGAATTTAAAAAAGCCTAAATTCATTCGCATAAAATCTGTTCGAGTTGAGGCCAAATAACTAAACGTACTCAAATAAGGATCTCTAACAAGACAATCTATAATCCTTATAAGGATGGAGTCGTCATGACAAATTCATGTGAAATCTTCAAACACAGTAATGCAATAACTATATTAACTAGTTAACTGCATCTTAAAAATCTAGTCCTAGCCTTCAAACGATTGCTTGTTTGTGATGATGGAAGCAGAAAAGTTACTGCTTGGTCTTAATTCACTCAAGTAGTCTCCATTCAACAAGTTATATAATACACAAACAGAATGTTAAAGTCCCGAGCTGGTTGATTAATGGGTTGCGGTCTCCTTATATGGACATGGGCAGTTCTCCCCTCGTGAGCTAGATTTTGGGATTGAGTTAGGCCCAAGGTCCATTTCTTCACATGGTATTAGAGTTAGACCCATTCATCCCGGTTGTTGTATTTCTCAATGTTAGGCCCTAGTTATGTTATCCAAGCTCCAGTTGGGTGTGCAGGGGAGTGTTAAGTTCCACAATGCTTGAGGGAATGGGTTGTGATCTCCTTATATGGACTTGGCAAATCCTCCCCTCATGAGCTAGTTTTCGGGGTTGAGTCACGCCCAAGGTCTATAATTTCACATAGAACATACTATTCCGACAAATAAATTGTGAAGAGTTCCACATCGGTGCTTTAAGGAATGGGTGGTCTCCTTAATATGGCTGGGGCAATCCTTACCTCTTGACCTAGCTTTTGGTATTGAGTTAGACCCAAGGTCCAATTCTCTATCGTAAATTAACTGAAGTTCTCAAGATTGTGTCCATATGAGGTTTAAAATTCACTGATCAAAGAAAGAACTTTTAATAGGAATAATACAAAGACAGCTAAAAACTGCAAATGTATTGATAGCAAAACTAACTCATTCATATTGGGTATATTCTTTGCTGAGAGAGTTAAACAAGGAGAACTAGAAAAAAACTGGTGACTTACTGGACTTTGGGGAGGCGAGGTCAAAAGAGCAGCATTTCGACCGGCCAAAAAGAATCTCATACTACACTGTTTTCGTCTAAGGTTGCATTCATAGTAGGCACCAGTTGTATTATAGAGCAAAGCCCTACCTTTAATATCCAAACGAACCTGTTTTGCGCAAAACCAAACATGATAAATAACAAAAAAGAAGTAAGATAACGCAATTCCAATGCAATGCAGGATACTATGAACCCACCCCCAAAGTAATTTGAAAAATCTGGGACATCACAATTTCTTTCTACCAATGTGATTAAATAAGTGTTCATCAGGGGGAAGGAAGCTTCTACACCCATACTTGCCATGAAGAGTACTATCATAAGTGACAATTAAGACTTGGTAATAGAACAAAGCATTCAGTTTACTTATTTGACCTGCACAACTCCAGAGTTCAAGTTGCCCACTGCCACGTAATAACTAGAGGATTTTCCTATGTCCTGGCTGATTGTGCCATTCCCTGCAGAAATGCAGTTGGTGCGATAAGCTGACTTCTATCTTTTGTGATGTATAGTTCTTACAAGACCTTTTATGCAGGGATCATAAATAACTTAGCTAGTTTTCTTTCTTACCATGAATGACATTCCATGATAATGTAGTATTTGGATATGATGGGTCCTCAAGCCACTGCGCTAGCCCTTCGCTTCCTGCAGTTCATCAACTTTTAGAGAAAAATATCTAAGTGTTAGAAAACTGAAATGGAGCTAGCATGTCAGTATTCGACTAGCTATATTCAATAGGAAGACCTGATTGATAAATCAGCTAACCACCTTCCAAGGGAGTGAGCTACAAAGACAGTTTCCCCCTGAAGGGTGGAACCAGAATACACCCCTCTGATGGACAACTTTAAGAGGAAAACAAGGAGATAGATAGTGCCAGGGAACACTTGTTTTTGACCTTGGGTCTGAAAGTTGGGGACTGGGACTCAGGAGAGTCTAGCTTAGACAAAACTTATGGGTAAACTGTAAGCTAAATGATAGTACAAAGTAAAATATTCTTTGTTTATCTGGATGAGCATCTAAGAATCAAAGATCACAATGCACTCAAGGATCATAGAAGCTATGCTGCAATAGTGAGGTGGACCGCATTCGTACCACGTTGAGGATTGTGACGAGCCCTCTACACTTGTTACATCCTATGATATATACTGCTAATGTGAGGTGAAAAGCCCATTAACTTGGATTGATTTGCTAAGTGTTGATGCTGACTTACAGAACATCCTAGTATTGATTCAAATTCACCCTTAAATAATAAATGGGACACTAGGAAACAAAAATTAACGAAGATGAACTTACCTTGAGCAATAATAAGGACTAAAGAATGCGAACTTGAGGAATTGACACTATATGAAATGTTTATTTGAGATCCTTGATTCAAGTAATATATCCATTGCTGTAAAATCAAACACAAGAAAATTCATTTAACCATCCTCAGCTAGGTATCAGAGAGTACAAAGAAATTTAATGTCATGTCATGCCTTGTTAGTGTTTGCAGGAAAAGAGGTTTTGTAAGCTTCAGAAAAAGTTGTTAAAACATCAAGAGACGGATTTTCATAAAACCCATACACCGTTGGTCTAGTGTTTGCATCATCCATCTCTTCCACCTAGTAGGAAGACACAAATTGTTAAACAACAAACTTAGGAAATAATAAAAATGTAGGCTAAGGATACACATTTACCTTTATATTTTCCACAAATAAGGGATTGGGTTTTATCAGGATTGAGGAATTTGGTCCAAGCTGCAAATTGGATGGTCCATAAACCCCCAGTATCAAAGTCATAGATACTGAACAAAAGAGAAAACATTCATCAAGGCAAGCTCTGAAGTGTCAAATGGTGAGTCTAGTGGAAGAAAATAAACAGTAAAATGGAAATGGCAAGCGTATTAACGGGAAACTCCCTATCAAAGTCATAGATACTGGAGAAGAGAAATTATTCCAACAAAGAAAGCTCTGAAGTGTCAAATAGTGTGTTTACTGTGAGGAAAGAAATAAGGAAAATTTGTAAGCGGAAAAAGTGTTTTAATATAGCGTGCTTCTTACATTGAATTAAAGATTTTAAGTAAAAATAATAACAAGAGCATGCTAGGGGACCTATTACTATAGTTAAGTGATTCACTTGCCAAATATAAGATTGCACAATGTAACAATAGTTAACAAAGTCACATGAAGCCATCAAAATACATGATTTTTTAATCATTTGGAGCAACACACTACCATTACCAGCCAGCCGTTCTTCCCCCCAATCCATCATCAATGCACCATACTTACCTAGTTGCAGTCGACTTCCGATGTCCATGAAATTCACATCCTCTAGCCAAATTGTCACAACAATTATAGTTGTCATTTTGAATCCCCTTCATTTTCATAAATTTGTTTCATCTTAAGGCCCAACATATACACAAGATGAGTGTCACATACATGCAGATGATAAGATGGATGTGCAGGCATATAAAATCAGATAAGATAAAAAATGATCTCATCACATCCGATAGGATGTGCAAGTTGTATGCATAATGAACAAAATGAGAGAATGTCGTTTGAGAAGGTTTAGCTATGTCCTACTTAAACTTCCAAATGCAAAGGTAAGGTGTGAAATCATAATAATTAAAGGTTTTAAAAGGGACGAGATAGACCTACAGTCACATGAAAAAAGCTGTCTAAAAAAACCTACAATCTCTCGAAATCCATGCAGACTTAGCCAAAACAGAATGCAATAGAAGCGAAAGATCCATATGGGCGACGCCTACTAGTTTGAATTAAATCTTAATCATATTGGCATGCTTACATTAGGCCCGATTTTTGCTCGGAACCTTTTTAGTTTGTATAGATATATCAGTAGAAAATGTACATGATTTTTAGTGTTAGAGAGCCCCAAATTATCGAATATAGGAATGAAACAGGTCCAAGTGACGGATGATGAGGAATTCAAATAGCCAATCCGTTTTGGTTGGGATTGAGCAGTCGTACTCATTTTGTTGTAGTGATGGCGGTGGTGGTCTGTCATCTAAGAGAAAAACCGTAGGTAGTCAACAAGATCAAAAGGTTTAACACCTACTGATCTTTGTCTTCTTTTGGCATCAATTTTGCATCACTAACTTAACTCAAGTTACAAGGTCCGAGACAGTAGAGTACATGACACTAAATGGCTAAGAACCAATCTAAAGATCAAAACATAAATTGGCATCTAAAGGTGCTTATTCCAAGGAAGAAGGAGAAATGTGGAGACTCTTTGCAAAATGAGTACAGGATGTCCATTGTCGAGGAAGTCACAACAAGAAGATTGCAGGGCAGCTGGAAAATATAAATTTATATCCTTGATACTGTTCCACTGATGCCTAGGAGAAAGATGCTGTACAGAAGAAGGGTAGTCTAGCAGTTATATAGCATTGTGAATGATGTGTCCTTAGCTTGGAGTTCTGATCCTTTTTTTTAGGGAAGTCAGGAGGAGATAGAAGATAGTAGCTTATCAGTTTTCTAGAGGTGAGATTGCTGATCATCTTTAGGGGTAATAAAAAATTTACTTACCAAAAAAAGAGGTGCTTATTCAAGTATCGAAAGACTTCAAACTCTTTTATTTACATTTTTTCCACTTAAACTGAGGATATTCTAGGATTAAAAAAACACCAACGGGAAATAAGACACAAATATACAAGGAAAAAGGGCACAATAAACATCTGCAAATATGATACGTAGTAGTTATCGGGACAGTAAATATTGAAATTTATCCTCTTTTCTTTTTCGGTCGACTGAAGCCATACACTAAGTTTGATTTGTTAATAACTGTGTTCCATAAGATAACTCCTGCTCGCTAGTTGCCTGGACACCACCGTTATTAAAAAATATATGGTCCTAATAGTGCCAATAAATGTAACCATTGCTCAGTAAACAATAACTTAACTGATTTTTTTCATATTTAGCTGGTGAAAAAACAAAAATATCATCAAAATATTTTAAATTTTGAGAAAAATTACCGAAGAACCAGAAAGTGAAAACAACAACTACGCAGGACCAGGTATCATCTCTCGTCAACGGCACCACGGCTTCCTCATTATCGGCCGCCGGGAAATACGGCGCATTGTGAAAAACACTATTCCTCTCCGGAAACGGCAACGGAGGCCGTCGATCGTCGTCGTCAATCACCGGAACTTCCTCCTCATCTCGCGATGTCGACGCGGACGTATCACCGGAAAATGACGGATTCCGATCTGATTCTTCCATTCTGAAAGGAAAAAAACGTGAAGAACAAGTTTGGGAGAAAATAGTAGGAATTTAATTGAGAACTAAATTGAATATTCTTATACTGATGAGAAGAGTTCATGATTGAATTCAGTGGCTTCACCAATCAGTCATAATTTTAGTTTTTGGAGGGGGATATACTGAGATTCGGAATGGTAGTTGACAACTGAAAGTTTAGAATATTTAAGTGTGGCAGTTAGGTGATTACAGCCATATGCATTCCGCATTAACTTTAATTCAATTGGAAAATGACAAGTTTTAGCAAGAAGAGTTCATTTAAAGCCTCCGTTTTCTCTGCTCTTTTTTTAATATGACATTTGGCCTGACGGCCTCTTTTTCAAAAAATAAAAAATAAAAAATAAATTGGGCTGGCTCAGTATTTGCAGAGTAATTAATGTGGAGATATTATTTAAATAAAAAAAAAGTCCAGCATAATATGCTACATTATAAAATTCATGCGTATAAAATTCTAGTATATTATGTTAGAATTGGAGCACATTAGAAATCCTAACATATTATGTTGGAGTTTGATACGTAAAAAATTCGAACTCCAATATATTATGCTGAAATATTTTTGGATTTTAATATAAGATATTTTTGTCCAAATTTATTTTTTGATGTCGCACGATTATTAAAAACCTCATTATATTGATCTTTTTAATAATTAATAGTTTTAAAAATTCAAAAAATAAGTTGTGAAGATCTAATTTTTAACATTCAGTTCTTTTATATCTTGTCTATCATGTGCTCGTTTCACAAAAATGAGAAATTCGTTTACTTCTTTCCTTTGCATGAAGTATGCATAAATTACTTTATTAGATGTTTGGTACTGTGCAAAGGCAATAAAAGAGACATATTTTCTCGTCTTTGTCTAATTTAAAAATTAAAGTCAGTATATTGGGTTTTCTCTTTTGCATTTCTCGTGTTTAGCTTCCCAAAGGTAAATGACCCTTTTTCGCCAGTTTCATCCTTCTTCTTTTTCCCCTAAAAAAAGGGTCTCAATTCATGTATCTATATGATATTTAGAAAAAGTTAATTTAAAGCAAGCCTTGATCCCAACTACATCTCTTAATTTTAAGGTCTTAGCTTTTGGGATTAAATTAATGGTTTATTAGCAGTTAGCAAATCAATTAATAGCAATTAAGGATTTGTTCGCAAAAAAATAGCTTATGAATAATTTTTTGTTACGTTACTTGTCCACTAAAAACAAATATTTTAATAAGGTTATACAGATATGTTAACAACATCTTGAGGTTTGCCAAGTTATATGCCTTGCTTAGTTTTTCAGAAATGGCATAAATAACAATTCACAAAATTATTAATCTTATTCCATAAGTTACATTACCATTTGATGTATATCGATATTCTTACCCACTCCAAGCAAAAAATATGACAATTCTCACACAAGCAAAGGCTGAGATGATATCTAGTTTAGGACAACAATAGGGAGGCCCTCCCACTATCTTCTTTTCTTTCTCTCTCCTTTTTTTTTTCTTTCCCCTTCTTTCTTCTTCTTCCTTCCTTTTTTTACTTTATTCTTTATTTTTCTTTTCCATTCTTACGTGCCAATTTTTTAATAAAATCCAAAATCACCCCGTAAATCTGCACAATCCCTTTTCGTCCAAAAATCACGCTAAACATCTTAAAAATTCTCCATCATCTCAGAAATTTATCCTTACAAAATACAATCTCTTTAAAATTTTCATATAAAATCCCCACCGGAGAATTGAAGAAAATGAAACGAAAAACTTAAATAGATTCAAACTAAAACGTTATCAGCTTTTTAACTCAAATGCCAAAACCCTACAACATATTCATTAAGTAAGAAATCAAGCACATTGTTTAACCAAAAAATAAAATTTTCAGTCAAAGCCTATATTTAGAAGAAAACAGGTTACCGATAACCAAGTTTTACTTCATTTCCTCAACAATATTTTTTGGAAAAATAATAAAAGCAATAGCGTAAATTGACAGAAAGAAAAAAGGAATGAAACGACGGTCAATCCCTAAAATCAAAGTAGAAAACTTTGATAAAGCAAGAAATTAGAAAGTATATTTCAGTAGTACTTGGAACTCTTATACAAATAAAATTTTGTATCCTTATATAGGAATGTACAATCATAACGATTTTCTCACTTAGTTTGAATTTATTATGGGTATTAATTGTATTGATTGCCCATTACCATATATAACCGTAACAAGCATATTTATAGCTATAAATGCCTTATAACTGCTCTGATTCCCCTTCCTTATTTATTTCTGGTTCGTGTATCTTCCCTTCTTTTTTATCCTTATTCATTCCGTCCTCGCCTCTTCTTTGATAATTGTCAGGCCCAGCCCTCTTCTCTGTACTGTCTCGTGGGTATTTCTCCCGTGCCTTCCTCGTATTCTTAATTCTATTAATTGAGAATGCCATTTGTCACTATATCGTTGCTCCATGTGTCATGCTTCGTCAGCATACCAACACTCCACGTGTAATATATTTTTTCACCAATACAGATAGTCCCCCCACTTTCTGAATATTCTCAACTGAATATTCAGGAAGTGGTAAGCTCTTATGGCAGAAATTCTTTGCCGCCGTCTTTCGAGTGTCATCATGTCTTCTTCAGAATCAATGCGACGTACATCACATCTATTTAATGCCCATGCCACGTGGCTTTCAACGATTAGCTCTGCAGTTTTTCAGCGCTTTTTAGGGTTTTTCTATGGCTGTGTCAGTCACAAAGTGACGGTTCCATTATGAAAAGATTCATAATGACCAACTTTAACAATGGTCATGCCTCCTTATAAATACTTCATTTTTTTTTTGATTTCTTAGAGTCTTTCTTTTCAGTATCCATCATCTTATTCATTCTTTGCATTTTCTGCATTCTTCCTTCCATATTTCTTTAGACAATTATGTCTTCATCAGACCCTCGCAAGGTTGTGATTGTTGACGAACTTGTTCTTTCTAATGCTCCTACTAGAAGTAGGAAGGGTGGTAGGCTTCGTAGTCTTGGTTCAATATCTAACTGTGGTTCTTCTTCCCAGAGTAGTGCTACTAAGCCATCTTCTTCTAGACCTAGGGCTCCTTTTAACTCCTAGATCTTCTTCTAGGAATAGAGATTAAAATGATCATGTACGTGAACCCACAGTTGCAGAGATTGTTCCTCAAGAATTTTCTTTTATAGCTGATCATGAAACCATAAGGAATCAAGTTTCTTCTATGGCCTCCCTCAATCCTGCTGATATTTATCCGAGTTTAATTACTACTGGTCTTCTTTCCCTGGTTCGAAGAGAGTGTTACTGGAAATAAGATTTCCCAATTTTAGTCCCTGGTGCCAACCAGAGAATTACTTCCTATCATGCCGGTTTTTTTTTTGTTTATACCTATCCCTTCACTTTAGGGTTCAAACCTCCTATTGATCCAATGATTATTGAATTCTGCCGTTACTTCAACGTGTGTCTTGGCCAGATTGGCCCCATAGTATGGAGGGCTATTGCATGCCTTCGTTATTTAGCAAATTTGGTTTCCATGTCTTTCACTTTTCGGCACTTGCTTCATTTGTACTCCCCCAAACTATTTCGTGAAGAGGTATTTACTCTCGTAGCTAGAAGTAAAAGAGTATTGGTTAACCCTGAAGATGATTGGGACCGTGGCTGGTACGCCTGTTTTGTTGCTGCTCTCACTAATGGATTAGTGGGTGAAGAAAATATGCCTTTCCTGGAGAAATAGAACTTTGCACGTAAGCTTTCTTATAATAAATATTATTATTTTTTAAAATCTCAAAGGACTTCATGTATACCCAATTTTTCAGCAACTGTGGAAGTTTTTGATAAAATTCCCAACTTTCGTGCTTGGATAGAAAAGATGTTAATGGCTGCACCTATGGAGAAAAGATCCTGGAAGTACCTTTCTCAAAAATTCGGTTAGAAAGTGAAGACGCACGGTAATTTTTACCTTAACTATTTTTCCTTTTCTCTTCCTTGTTTGTCAAAGAATTTCTCATCCTTCCCTTTTTATTAGGGTTTCCTATTCGTGGAATTAGTCCCGCATCTGTTCCATCAACCAAGCTTTCTGTGAGTCTTGCCTAGGAAAGAATTTTAAGTGCTTCTTCTTCAAAAAGAAAAACTGACGTTGCTCGTGGCTCTGATGACGAAAAATAAACAGAGAAGGGTTCTTTGGTGCGAAGGCCACGCGTTAGGAGTCGTGTGGTTTCTGATGATGAAACTACTCCTTCTCATGACCCTTCATCAAGTTCAATCCCTTTTAGACTCATAGATGAGACAAAGAGTGCCCCTTTAGTGATTTCTGATGAAGATGTTGCTAATCATTCCCTAGGTTTTGTTGATAGATTGTTTGCTCATGGCTTCGAGGGTGATGAAGCTTTTGGGCCTGTTTCTAAAGAATTACCTCTTACTTCTCTTCCAGTTTCAGTTTTTATTAACCCTCCCGTGTCTTTACCTGATACTACTTCTGCTGTTATTCCCGCGACTGCTTCTGATGCAGAGGCCGAACCTTCTAGCAGCAGGAGGGTAATGAAAAGAGTTATTATTGAGGTTCCCGAAGGTGAAAACTTATTAAGAAAATCTGGTCAAGCCGACGTGTGGTTGAAACCTCTGCTAGGCCCCGTAGAGAAGAAGAAGTTAGAAAGCCATAACTCAATGACTTTAATGAATGATATTGTTCATTCTTCCTTGAAGGTACATGATTAATTAGATTTCCTTCCTTTTCTCTTTCTTATTCATAACTCTTCCTCCTTTTTTGCAAATCAACTTGATTGGCACAGAGCTTATGAAAATAGTTTCTCAGACGAACCAACAAGTTATAAATTTGCATACCGAAGCTGATAACTGGAAGGAACAATTCGAAGGTCTTTAACTGGAAAAAGAAGTTCTGGCGGAAGAGAAGAATGCTTTGGAACAACAGATGAGAGTGATTGCCGCTGATTAGCAGTTGAAAAAGCTCCCTTTTTCCAGGTTGGAAAGGATAAGGATATACTTGAATCCTCCTTTACTGAACAACTTTCCAAAGCAACTGAAGAAATAAGGAGTTTGAAGGAACTCCTTAATCAAAAAGAGGTTTATGCGGGAAGATTGGTTCAAACACTTACTCAAGTTCAGGAAGATATCTGCGCCTCTACTGATAAGATTCAGTTCTTGAAAAGTTCTTTTGCTCCTTTGAAGATGGCTTATGACGCCACTGAAGCAGAAAAAGAAGAGCTGAGAGTTGAGATTGACCAGTGGGAGAAGGATTACGAGATTCTCGAGGATAAGCTATCATTGGATGTGAGCTGGGCTTTCTTAAACACTCGCCTCGAGACTCTTATTGAAGCTAACCAGGAATGTTTTGATCTTAATGCTGAGATTGCTAAGGCTACAGAAGCAATTGATAAAACTCAGCAACGTCAAAGTTTTTCCTCACCTGAAGACGAAGGTCTCGAGGGTGATGGAGATGGACTTGCTCCTGGTGAGGCTGATGTTCAAGCCTCTTCTTCTCAAGTTAATCCTTCTTCTCCCGTTGGTGATGCTCCCGTGGATGATGCTTCCATTGATGATGTCCCTTAGTTTTTTCCTGCTTTTTGTTAACTTTTATTTTGTTGCTTTTCCCTTAGCTTAACAACTTTTTGGAATGTTGTTTTTGGGAAGGTTGTTTTTTGGTTACCCTTGTCTTCTTTTGGGGTTTAAATGACAAATTAATACCTATATTTTTGCCAAGGCTTAATATATATATGTTTCAGTTACTTTTACCGCTTATTCTGCTCTTTGATATTTGAGCTTTTTTCTTGCATTTAAAAATGCTTTAACAGTAAGTGACTTTAATAAACACGCCTTTTTTGTTTTATAAAAGAGGGCCCTTTTATGTTAACAATACTGTTGAAGATGACGTCTCATCTTCATATTGGTGTAAATATTTGAAAGACGAAGTAGACATGAAAGAAATAATTTGAGGAAGGTTTATGCTTTGAACTTTCAAATAAATTTCGTATAATATTTTCATAATTATTCGTACAACACTTTCATAGTTGCTTTCTTTGTACCACATTTTAAGATACAAAATCGGGTTTATTATCCCGTGACTAAATTTTGGCCTTAACCTAAAACTCGTAGGAACATGGAACATACCTTGTATCCTTTTCGCGAGTTCACACCTTCTCAAGGCTTCTTCAAGATTTTTGATTCAAGCCTTTTGGCTCTTTTGCTTCCTTGTCTATATGCATAGTCCCCCCAGTGTATGAAATCTCGAACAATGGATTACTCATTCTTTTTGGTCCATTCTATGAAAAGGAAAATACAAATGGGACTCGGAGATATACATTTCGATGATGACTGCATAACCCTTTTTTCCATCAGAAAGGTTGCAACCTAGACCGGGAATAATTCAGTATTTCGCGTGTCTTTCGGGTTTAATATCATCATTTGGTACGGGCTAGCTTTTTGTCTAGAAGTAATACTTCTTTAGATGAACAACATTCCAGTTTGATGGTAGTATCTTGCCATCCATGGTCTCCAACTCATATGCTCCATTTCCAATGATACCTCGAACCCTGTAAGGGCCTTCCCAATTTGGACTTAACTTTCCCAAATTAGCCGCTTTTGTTGATTGAAACACCTTTTTGAGAAAAAAGTCCCCAATCTTGAAGTATCTCAGATTAGCTTTCCTGTTGTAATATCGCTCAATCATCTATTTTTGAGCCGTCATCCTTATTAATGTTGCTTCTCTTCTTTCTTCTAGTAAATCCAAATTCATACGCATTTCTTCCTCATTTGACTCCTCAGTAGCATGTGTGTATCTCGTACTTGGTTCACCTATCTCTACTGGAATTAAGGCTTCAGTGCCATAGACAAGTGAAAATGGAGTCTCGCCCGTACTTGTTTTTGTTGTCGTTTGATAAGCCTACAATACCCCTGGTAACACTTCTAGCCATTTGCCTTTTTGATTCCTCTAATCTCTTCTTCAAGTTATTAATAATAACTTTATTTGTTGACTCAGCTTGCCTATGTAATCTGCTAACTCTGAAAGAATTCTGTGATTTTCGTGCCTATGAACTGCGGGCCATTGTCACATACGATTTCCTTTGGAACTCCAAACCGACAGATAATGTTTCGCCAAATAAAGTCCCTGACTTCTTTTTCTCGCACCTGTTTGAAAGCTCCCGCTTCTACCCATTTTAAAAAATAATCTATTAAAACTAATAGAAATTGTACCTTTCCTTTATCAAGGTAACAGACCTACGATATCCATGCTCCATTTCATGAAAGGCCATGGTGAAATAACTGAATGTAACAGTTCTGCTGGGCGGTGCATATTATTGGCATATCATTGACATTTATCACGGCTACAAAGTTTTCCTCTTCTTCTTCCATTTTTGGCCAGTAATATCCTTCTCTTATTAATATTTTTACCAATGATCTTCCCCCAGCGTGATTGCCGCAATGCCCCTCATGTACTTCCCTCATCACATATTCCATTTGTGAAGGTCCGAGACACCGTGCTAAAGGGTCCACCGAACATCTTTCGGTATAAGTTTCCACGAATTAAACAATAGGGCTTTTTGGCAAAGTAACTGTGACTTCTTCTTGTCTTCGGGTAAAATTTCGTACTGCAAAAAGTTAACAAATTTGTTCCTCCAATTCCAAGTTAGATTATTAAAATTTACCTCGTTCTTGTCTTGGTCGAGTGCCGAATGAAACAAATGTATTACAATAGTTTTTTCTGCATTTGTTATTTTCGCAACAGACGCGAGATTGGCCAACGCATCTGCTTCTGCATTCTCCTCCCTGGGTATTTGTATAGCTTTACATGACTGAAATTCTCTGACTAATTCCCGTACCTTTTCCAGATATTATTGCATTCATGACTCTCTTGCTATGTAAGACCCCTACATCTAGTTAACTACTAGTTGCGAGTCACTTTTGATCATAATCTATTCTATACCAAGTTCTCGTTCTAGTTCCAAACCTACAATCACAACTTCGCACTCTGCTTTATTGTTAGTGATGGGATAGCATTTTATTGCTTGTCTTATGACTTGCTCTGAAAGCGAAATTAGAACAATACCTAAGCCCGCTCCTTTAACATTCAAGGAACTATCGGTAAATAAAATCCAAGTCCCCGGATTAGATCCGGTAAATACCTGTAGTTCCTTTTCTGCTTCAGGAACTAAATTCGTGTTGAAATCTGCTACGAAGTCTGCTAAAACCTGCGATTTTACTGCAATTCTGGGCTGATATATGATATCATACTCACTGAATTCTATTGCCCACTTAGCTAACCTCTCAGACAGTTCTTGTTTATACAATATATTTCTCAGGGGAAAAGCAGTTATTACAGAGATAGGATGGCATTGAAAATAAGGTCTCAATTTTCTAGATGCCACAATTAATGCTAAATCAAGTTTTTCTAAGTGAGGATATCAAGTCTCAGCATCTAACAAAGATTTACTAACATAATAAATTGGAGATTGCTTACCTTTATCTTCTCGTACCAACACTGTGCTT
Organism: Nicotiana tabacum; assembly: GCF_000715075.1. Classification (NCBI taxonomy): domain Eukaryota; kingdom Viridiplantae; phylum Streptophyta; class Magnoliopsida; order Solanales; family Solanaceae; genus Nicotiana; species Nicotiana tabacum. The sequence continues at coordinate 27,648,673 of NC_134081.1, read as the reverse complement.
ACCGCCACTTCCGACACGGCAAGATAAATAAGTAGCCTTTCTCTATCTTTTGGTTTGGCTAGCAAAGGCGGATTTGAAGAATATGATTTTAGGTCCTCGAGGGCTTGTTGGCATTAATCAATCCATTCAAATTGATTTTGATTTTTCAATACTGAAAATAATTTAAAACTCTTTTTCTAATGATTTTGAAATAAACCTTCCCAAGGCCGCTATTCTTCATATTAATCTCTGCACTTCTTTTTTGCTTGTGAGAACATCCGGCATTTCCTTAATAGTTTTGATTTGTGTAGGATTCACTTCAATACCCCTGTTAGAAATAAGTAAACCTAAAAACTTACCTGAAGCCATGCCAAAAGCATATTTTTCTGGATTTAGCTTCATATTGTATTTGCGGAGAATTTTGAAAGTGTCTGACAGGTGTGGAAAATGATCTCCCGCTTGTGCTGACTTGACTAGCATATCATCAATATAGACTTCCATTGTTTTTCCCAGATGTTCTTGAAATATCTTAGTCACCAATCTTTGGTACGTGGCTCGAGTATTTTTAGACCAAATGGCATGACTTTGTAACAGTAAGTCCCTCTGTCTGTGATAAACGAGGTTTTTTCTTCATCTAGAGGATCCATCTTTATTTGATTATAACCTGAATATGCATCTAAAAAACTTAACAGCTCATGTCCTGTGGTAGAATCAATTAGTTTATCAATATGCGGTAAAGGAAATGAATCTTTAGGACAAGCTTTATTTAAATCAGTATAATCTACGCAAACTTGCCATTTCCCATTCTTTTTTGGAACTACCTCAGTATTAGCTTGTCACGACCCGAAATTCTCACCTTCGGACCGTGATGGTGCCTAACATTTCACTTGTCAGGCAAGCCAATGTTAGAATAATATTAACCAATTTTTAAATAATATTTATATTATTAATAATCAAGGAACCAAAAGCGGAAGCAAAGTTTGAAATATAATGAAATAATCCATAAAAACAACGGTGTCTAAATACCATCACAGAATTGGTGTCACAAGTGCACGAGCTTCTAGAATAATACAAATAAAGGTCTGAATAAAATAAAGCTGTCTGAAAATAAATACACAACTAAAGTAAAATAGACGGGGACTTCAGAACTGCGGACGCCATGCGGTTATACCTCAAGTCTCCTCTGAATAGCTGAAATACGAGCAAGTCTATGGCACGCCGTTGGGACCAACTCCGAAATCTGCACAAGAAGTGCAGAGTGTAGTATCAGTACAACCGACCCCATGTACTGGTAAGTGCTGAGCCTAACCTCGATGAAGTAGTGACGAGGCTAAGGCGGGTCACTTACATTACCTGTACGCAATATTAGTAACAACCACAATAATAGAAATAATTCAGGTAACTCATTTATAATAATTGAAGCCAACTCAGCAGTCATAACCAATTATCATTTCCATCAATTCTGTTGCAGCGTGCAACCCGCTCTCACAATATATTCACATTCAATTCTGTTGCAGCGTGCAACCCGCTCTCACAATATATTCACATTCAATTCTGTTGCAGCGTGCAACCCGCTCTCACAATATATTCATTTTCAATCCTCTCATATAATTATTTTTAATCAAGTATATATATTGACTTTTAAATAAGTCTATTGCGGCGTGCAATCCGATTGTTGCGGCGTGCAACCCGATCCTCCAATATGGACTTTTCATAAGTCTGTTGCGGTGTGCAACCCGATCCTCCAATATGGACTTTTCATAAGTCTGTTACGTCGTGCAACCCGATCCTCCAATATGGATTTTTCATAAGTCTGTTGCGGCGTGCAACCCGATCCTCCAATATATTCATTATAATTAATTCTGTTGCGGTGTGCAACCCGCTCCTCCAACATATTCATTTACTAATTCTTATAGAAGAAATTTCGCCAATAAATGCAACAATTAATATAAAGTATAAGACAACAAGCATACAATAATTATAATTTAATTATGAAACAAACAATGACAAATAGCAAATTATTATGGAAATCAGGGAGAAAATAGGCAGTTTAATATTTAATATGCTAAATGTCAAATAACAATTAAAACACATAATTCAAATAGCATGTAACAATTAATGCAGGAATTCAAAAATTAATATTTGACAAAGAATAGGAGAGAAACAATTATTATGATAATTAATTTATGATATAAAATAATTTATGATTTTTCAAGTAAGCAGGCAAACAATTAATTTGACGACGTATAGACACTCGTCACCTCGCCTATACGTCGTTCACATGCAATTCACATATCAATTAAATTAAGGGTTTTATTCCTTCAAGTCAAGATTAACCATGACACTTACCTCGCTTTGCAAATTCCAATCAATTACTCAACCATAACTTTTTCTTTTAAATTTGTCTCCAAAAGCTTCAAATCTATTCACAAACAATTTGATATATTCAATACTAATCATAGGAATTAATTCCATATGAATTTACTAATTTTTCGGATAAAATACGAAATTTATTAAAATATTCGGCAGTGGGACCCACGTCTCAAATCTCGGAAAAACATACAAAATCCGAACACACATTCTGAGACGAGTCCAACCATATAAAAATTATCCAATTCCGATATCAAATGGACCTTCAAATCTTAAATTTTCGTTTTTGGAAGATTTTAGAAAAATCTGACTTTTCTTCCATAAATTCACGAATTCATGATATAATTGAGTATGAAATTATAAAATATAATCAATATCGGATAAGGAACACTTACCCCGATGTTTTTCCGTGAAAATCGCCCAAAATCGCCTCTTGAGGTTTTAGGTTTTGAAGATTTGGGAAATGAATTAAGAATCCCGTCCAAAAGTCATTTTGTTCAGCTGCAGGTGTCGCAATTGCGACATGAGCTTCGCAAATGCGAAGAAACACTCGCAATTGCGATGCCCTTCACAATCCCGCTGCCTTCGCAAATGCGAAGATTATGTCGCATTTGCGATAATTGGCCCTTCGCAATTGCGAAGATAAACTCGCAATTGCGAGAACTGCTGGCCTAGGCCTTCTTCGCAATTGCGATAAAAATCTCGCAATTTCCATACCTGCTTGGTTCGCATTTGCGATGCCTGATCTCGCAATTGCGAGATCAGAGGCTTGCAACAAGTTCAGTTATACCATCAAAATTTTCTAAGTTCAAAACATCTCGTGGCCTATCCGAAACTTACCCGAGCCCCTCGGGACCTTATCCAAATATACCAACAAGTCCCGTAACATAATACGGACTTACTCGGGGTCTCAAATCACATCAAATAACATCGAAATTGTAATTCACACCTCGATTCGGACTTTGAGTTTTAAACTTTTCCATTTACAAATCTCGTGCTAAAACATATTAAATGAATCCGGAATGACTTCAAATTTGGCACACAAGTCGTAAATGACATAACGGAGCTGTTCAAATTTCAGGAATCGGATTCCGGCTCCGATATCAAAAAGTCAACCCCGTGGTCAAACTTGAAAATCTTTAGCCTTTAAATTACTAGTTTCCGTTAAATGGTCATAACTTGAGCTAAGGACCTCCAAATTAAATTCCGGGCATACGCCCAAGTCCCAAATCAAGATACGGAGCTACCGGAACTTTCAAAACACTGATCTGAATCCGTTTTCTTAAAGGATTGACCAAAGTCAACTCAATTGGTTTTAAGGCTTTATTTCACATTTTAATCCATTTTTCACATGAAAACTTTTCTGAAAATTTTACAGACTGCGCACGCAAGTCGAGGAATGATAAAATGGTGCTTTTCGAGGTCTTAGAACATATAATTACTTATTAAATTTAAAGATGACATTTTGGGTCATCACATTCTCCACCTCTAAAACAAACGTTCGTCCTCAAACGGAGTTAGAAAACAAATACCTGAGCTGGAGAAAAGGTGTGGATATTTACTCCGCATGTCCGACTCGGACTCCCAAGTAGATGCCTCTATCGGCTGACCTCTCCATTACACCCGAACTGAAGGATAACTCTTAGACCTCAACTGTCGGACCTGCCGGGCTAGAATAGCCACCGACTCCTCCTCGTATGTCAAATCTTTGTCCAATTGGACTGATGTGAAATCTAACACATGGGAAGGATCACCATGATATTTTCGGAGCATAGACACATGGAACACCGGATGAACCGCTAATAAACTAGGTGGTAATGCAAGCTTGTAGGCTACTTCACCCACCCTTTCAAGAATTTCAAAGGGTCCGATATACCTAGGGCTCAACTTGCTCTTCTTCCCGAACCTTATTACACCTTTCATGGGTGAAACCCGGAGCAATATTCTTTCTCCAATCATGAATGTAATATCACAAACTTTACGGTCGGCATAACTCTTTGGCTAGACCGAGCTGTGCGAAGTCGATCCTGAATAATCTTGACCTTATCCAAGGCATCCTGTACCAAATTGGTACCCAACAACCGAGCCTCTAACGGTTCAAACCAACCAACTAGCGATCGACATCGCCTTCCGTATAATGCCTCATATGGAGCCATCTGTATGCTCAACTGGTAGCTATTATTATAAGCAAACTCCACAAGTGGCAAGAAATGATCCCAAGAACCTCCAAAGTCTAAAACACAAGCGCGGATCATATCTTCCAATATCTGAATAGTGCGCTCTGACTGTCCGTCTGTTTGTGGATGAAATGTTGTACTCAACTCCACCCGCGTGCCTAACTCACGCTGTACATCCCTCCAAAAATGTGAGGTAAACTGCGTACCTCGATTTGAAATAATAGACACGGGCACACCATGAAGGCGGACAATCTCACGAATGTAAATTTCAGCTAACCTCTCTGAAGAATAGGTAACTGCCACTGGAATAAAATGTGCTGACTTGGTCAACCTGTCCACAATGACCCAAACTGCGTCAAATTTTCTCTGAGTCTGTGGGAGCCCAACAACAAAATCCATAGTGATGCTCTCCCACTTCCACTCAGTAATTTCTAACTTCTGAAGCAAACCACCAGGTCTCTGATGCTCGTACTTAACTTGCTGACAATTCAGACACCGAGCTACCTGTGCAACTATATCCTTTTTCATTCTCCTCCACCAATAATGTTGCCGCAAATCTTGATACATTTTGGCGGTACCTGGATGAATATAATACCTGGAACTGTGTGCTTCTTTAAGAATTAATTTACGAAGCCCATCCACATTAGGCACATAAATACGACCCTGCATTCGCAGAACCCCATCTTCCCCCACAACAACCTATTTGGCATCACCGTGCCGCACCGTGTCCTTAAGGACAAGTAGGTGAGGATCATCATACTGCCTCTCTCTGATGCGCTCATATAAAGAAGACCGAGCGACTGTACAAGCTAGAACCCGACTGGGTTCTGAAACATCTAACCTCACAAACTGATTAGCCAAAGTCTGAATATCTGCAGCTAATGGCCTTTCACCAACCGGAATATACGCAAGACTGCCCATACTCACAGCCTTTCTACTCAAAGCATCGGCCACCATATTGGCCTTTCCGGGGTGATACAAAATGGTGATATCATAGTCTTTCAACAACTCCAACCATCTTCTCTGCCTCAAATTAAGATCTTTTTGTTTGAACAGATACTGAAGGCTGCGATGATCAGTAAATACCTCACACGAGACACCATAGAGGTAATGCCTCCAAATCTTCAGCACATGAACAATGGCTGCCAATTCTAAGTTATGAACAAGATAATTCTTCTCGTGAACTTTTAACTGCCGCGTCGCATATGCAATTACGTTTCCATCTTGCATTAATACTGCACCAAGCCCAATGTGAGATGTGTCACAATATACCGTATACGATCCTGAACCTGTGGGTAATACCAACGCTGACGCCGTAGTTAAAGTGGTCTTGAGCTTCTGAAAGCTCATCTCACACTCGTCTGACCATCTGAATGGGACACCTTTCTGGGTCAATCTGGTCAATGGGCTTGCTATAGATGAAAACCCTTCCACGATCCGACGATAATAACCTGCTAAACTCAGGAAACTCCGGATCTCTGTAACTGAAGTAGGTCTAGGCCAATTCTGAACAGCCTCAATCTTCTTAGGATCTACCCTTATTCCTTCTGCCGATACAACATGCCCCAAAAAGGCAACTGAGTCTAACCAAAACTCATATTTTGAAAATTTGGCATATAAGTGATTATTCTTCGAGGTGTGAAGCACACTTTGAAGATGCTGCTCATGTTCCTCTCGACTGCTGGAGTAAATCAAGATATCATCAATGAATACAACCATAAAAGAATCCAAATAAAGCTTGAATACTCGATTCATCAAATCCATAAATGCTGCTGGGGCATTTGTCAACCCAAATGACATCACTAGGATTTCATAATGCCCATACCGAGTTCAAAAAGCTGTTTTAGGGACATCAAATGCCCTAATATTCAACTGATGGTAACCAGACCTCAAATCGATCTTCGAAAATACCTTGGCACCCTGAAGTTGATCAAATAAGTCATCAATTCTTAGCTGCGGATATTTGTTTTTGATAGTGGTTTTGTTCAACTGCCGATAATCTATACACATCCGCATAGAGCCATATTTCTTCTTTACAAATAATACTGGTGCACCCCAGGGCGAGACGTTAGGTCTAATGAATCCCTGATCAAGCAAGTCTTGTAACTGCTATTTCAATTCTTTCAACTCTGGCGGGGTCATACGGTATGGTGGAATAGAAATGGGCTGAGTGTCTGGAGCCAAATCAATACAGAAGTCAATATATCTGTCGGGTGGCATCCCCGAAAAATCTGCAGGAAATACTTCTGGAAATTCACGAACAACTAGTACTGAGTCCATAGAAGGGACATCCGCACTGGGATCGCGAATATAAGCCAAATAGGCTAGACACCCTTTCTCTACCATACACCGAGCTTTCATATAAGAAATAACCCTGCTGGCAGAATGGCTAGGAGTTCCTTTCCACTCTAACCGAGGTAACCCCGGTATAGCTAGGGTCACTGTATTGGCATGACAATCTAATATAGCATGATAAGGGGACAACCAATCCATACCCAAGATGACATCAAAATCCACCATATCAAGAAGTAAAAGATCCACACTAGTCTCAAGATTACCAATAGTAACCACCCACGAATGATAAACATGATCTACTACAACAGAGTCTCCCACCGGTGTAGATACATACACAGAAGCACTCAGAGAATCACAAGGCACAACCAAATATGAAGCAAAATAGGAGGACACATAGGAATATGTAGATCCTAGATCAAATAGAACTGAAGCATCTCTATGGCAAACTGGAATAATACCTGTGATCACAACATCAGATGACTCGGCCTCAGGCCTAGCTGGAAAAGCATTAAATCGGGGCTGGGCCCCATCACTCTGAACTGTGTCTCTGGGACGGCCTCTATCTGGCTGGCCTCCACCTCTAACAGTCTGACCTCCACCTCTAATGGCCTGACCTCCACCTCTAATGGCCTGACCTCCACCTCTAGCTTCCTGACCCCTACCTCTAGCTGGCTGAGCAGGCGATGAAGCAACCGATGTCGGTATGATGGCACGAGAATCTTGCTGAGATCTGTTACTCGCCAATCTAGGATAATACCTCCTGATGTGACCAATGTTTCCACACTCATAACACCCATCCTGATACCGTGGTTGCTGAAGCTGAAGCTGACCCAAATAGGCCGGATAACCGCTGTAGTAACTCTGGAGTGGTGATGCACTGATAGGAGATGAATGTACACTGGATACTAGCTGCCCAGAGTAGGGCATAATAGGACCGTGACTCACTAAATACATGGTGTGCTGAATGAAATGGTCTGGGAGGATGACCCCTACCAAAATTACCCCTGCCTCCAGATGGGGCACCACTGAAACCACCGAACTGACGAGGCCTCTTATCGGACGTCTGTCCTCTCTCCTGTGCAAGAACCATCTCGATCCTCCTTGCGACATTAGCAGCCGCCTGAAAAGAAATCTCACTTCCGGTCTCCTTGGCCATCTGAAGTCTGATAGGGTGAGTGAATCCCTCAATAAACCTCCTCACTCTCTCTCCCTCTGTAGGTTGTAAAAGGAGAGCATGACGGGCCAAATCCACAAAACGAGACTCATACTAAGTAACAGTCATACTGCCCTGCTGCAGACGCTCAAATTGTTTGCGGAATTCCTCTCTTAGTGTGATAGGGAGGAACTTCTCCAAGAATAGCTGAGAGAACTGCTCCCAGGTAAGTGTAGGCGATCCGACTAGTCGGGTCAATGTATAATCTCTCCACCTCTTGGCAGAACCCGTCATCTGAAACACAGCAAAATCAACCCCATTGGTCTCAACTATACCCATGTTCTGCAGCACCTCATGGCAGCGTTCAATATAATCCTATGGGTCCTCAGAAGGTGTACCACTAAAGTGAACTGAAAAGCACTTGGTAAACTTATCCAGTCTCAATAAGGCCTCAAAAGACATGGCGGGCCTATTACCGATCTGTGCCGCAACAACTGGCTGAACTACCCCAACTGACGGGGCTGCTGGATCTTGATTCTGGGGGCCCATCTGCTCCGGAGCGGTAGTAGTGGGAGTTTGTGCTCCTCCCCCAGCCTGAGAGATGGCTGGTGCCACTGGAAATGTACCATTCTGGGCCACGCCCTCCATAAGACTTACCAAACGGACTAGAGCGTCCTGAAGTACTGGAGTGGCTATGAATCCTTTCGGGACCTGAACTGGTCCAACTGGTACATTCGAAACTGGAACCTCCTCCTGAAGGTCCACCTGAGGTTCTACAATAGGTGCAGCTGCTCGAGCTCTGGACTGAGCTCTACCTCGTCCTCTGTCTCGGCCTCTAACACGACCTCGACCTCTTTTCCTGGCCGTAGTTGCCACCGGGGGTACTGGTGCTTGTCCATCGGTAGAGGTATTACGTGTTCTCACCATCTGCGAGATATTAAGAGTAGAATGGTTCAATCATCGATGATAGAATAAAATCACACGACAGAATAAGAAAGAAATGATATTGTTCCTAAACTTCATAGCCTCTAAGAGATAAGTACAGACTTCTCCGTACCAATTCTTCAGACTCTACTAAGCTTGCTCGTGACTCGTGAGACCTATGTAACCTAGTTCTCTGATACCAACTATCACGACCTAAAATTTCCACCTTCGGACCGTGATGGTGCCTAACATTTCACTTGCTAGGCAAGCCAACGTTAGAATAATATTAACCAATTTTTAAACAATATTTACATTATTAATAATCAAGGAACCAAAAGCGGAAACAAAGTTTGAAATATAGTGAAATAATCCATAAAAACAACGGTGTCTAAATACCATCCCAGAATTGGTGTCACAAGTGCATGAGCTTCTATAATAATACAAATAAAGGTCTGAATAAAATAAAGCTATCTGGAAATAAACACACAGCTAAAGTAAAATAGACGGGGACTTCAGAACTGCGGACGCCATGCAGTGATACCTCAAGTCTCCTTTGAATAGCTGAAATCCGAGCAAGTCTATTGCACGCCACTGGGACCAACTCCAAAATCTACACAAGAAGTGCAAAGTGTAATATCAGTACAACCGATGCCATGTACTGGTAAGTGCTGAGCCTAACCTCGACGAAGTAGTGACGAGGCTAAGGCGGGTCACTTACATTACTTGTACGCAATATTAGTAACAACAAAAATAATAGAAATAATTCAGGTAACTCATTTATAATATTTGAAGCCAACTCAGTAGTCATAACCAATTATCATTTCCATCAATTCTGTTGCAGCGTGCAACCCGCTCTCACAATATATTCACATTCAATTCTGTTGCAGCGTGCAACCCGCTCTCATAATATATTCACATTCAATTCTGTTGCAGCGTGCAACCCGCTCTCACAATATATTCATTTATAATCAAGTATGTTGCGGCGTGCAACCCGATCCCCCCAATATATATATATGTATGTCGACTTTTTAATAAGTTTGTTGCGCCGTGCAACCCGATCCTCCAATATGGACTTTTCATAAGTCTGTTGCGGCGTGCAACCCGATCCTCCAATATATTCATTATAATTAATTCTGTTGCGGCGTGCAACCCGCTCCTCCAACATATTCATTTACCAATTCTTATAGAAGAAATTTCGCCAATAAATGCAACAATTAATATAAAAGTATAAGACAACAAGCATACAATAATTATAATTTAATTATGAAACAAACAATGAAAAATAGCAGATTATTATGGAAATCAGGAAGAAAATAGGCAGTTTAATATTTAATATGCTAAATGTCAAATAACAATTAAAACACATAATTCAAATAGCATGTAACAATTAATGCAGGAATTCAAGAATTAATATTTGACAAAGAATAGGAGAGAAACAGTTATTATAATAATTAATTTATGATTTAAAACAATTTATAATTTTTCAAGTAAGCAGGAAAACAATTAATTTCACGACGTATAGACACTCGTCACCTCGCCTATACGTCGTTCACATGCAATTTACATATCAATTAAATTAAGGTTCTATTCCCTCAAGTCAAGGTTAACCACGATACTTATCTCGCTTTGAAAATTCTAATCAATTACTCAACCACAACTTTTCCTTTTAAATTTATCTCCAAAAGCTTCAAATCTATTCGCAAACAATTCGATATATTCAATCATAATCATAGGAATTAATTCCATATGAATTTACTAATTTTCCAGATAAAATCCAAAATTCATTAAAATATTCGGCAGTGGGACCCACATCTCAAATCTCGGAAAAACTTACGAAATCCGAATACCCATTCTGAGATGAGTCCAACCATACAAAAATTATCCAATTCCGATATCAAATGGATCTTAAAATCTTAAATTTTTATTTTTGGAAGATTTTAGAAAAATCTGATTTTTCTTCCATAAATTCACGGATTCATGATAAAATTGAGTATGAAATCATGAAATATAATCAATATATGATAAGAAATACTTACCCCGATGTTTTCCCATGAAAATCGCCCAAAATCGCCTCTTAAGGTTTTAGGTTTTGAAGATTTGGGAAATGAATCAAGAATCCCGTCCAAAAGTCATTTTGTTCAGCTGCAGGTGTCACAATTGCGACCCGAGCTTCGCAAATGCGACCCGAGCTTCGCAAATGCGAAGAAACACTCGCAATTGCGATGCCCTTCACAATCCCGCTACCTTCGCAAATGCGAAGATTATGTCGCATTTGCGACAATTGGCCCTTCGCAATTGCGAAGATAAACTCGCAATTGCGAGAACTGCTGGCCTAGGCCTTCTTCGTAATTGCGATAAAAATCTCGCAATTGCCATACCTGCTTGGTTCGCATTTGCGATGCCTGATCTCGCAATTGCGAGATCAGAGGTCTGCAACAGGTTCAGTTATACCAGCAAAATTTTTTAAGTTCAAAACATCCCGTGGCCTATCCGAAACTCACCCGAGCCCCTCGGGACCTTATCCAAATATCCCAACAAGTCCCGTAACATAATACGGACTTACTCGGGGTCTCAAATCACATAAAATAACATCAAAATTGCAATTCACACCTCGATTCGGACTTTGAGTTTTAAACTTTTCCATTTGCAAATCTCGTGCCAAAACATATTAAATGAATCCTGAATGACTTCAAGTTTGGAACACAAGTCATAAATGACATAACAGAGCTATTCAAATTTCCAGAATCGGATTCCGGCTCCGATATCTAAAAGTCAACCCCGTGGTCAAACTTGAAAATCTTTAGCCTTTAAATTACTAGTTTCCGTTAAATGGTCATAACTTGAGCCAGGGACCTCCAAATTAAATTCCGGGCATACGACCAAGTCCCAAATCATGATAAGGATCTAACGGAACTATCAAAACACTGATCCGGGTCCATTTTCTCAAAAGGTTGACCAAAGTCAATGCAGTTGAGTTTTAAGGCTCTCTTTCACATTTTAATCTATTTTTCACATGAAAATTTTCCGGAAAATTTTACGGACTACGCACGCAAGTCGAGGAATGATAAATGGTATTTTTTGAGGTCTTAGAATACAGAATTACTTATTAAATTTAAAGATGATATTTTGGGTCATCACATAGCTAACTAGTCTGGGTACTTTACCTCTCGTATTGACCCAATTTTCAAAAGCTTTTGTACCTCATCTTGGATCACTTGATTTTTGAAGGATCCTTACTTCCTCTTCTTATGCTTGACAGGTGGGTATGATAGGTTCTCATTCAGTTTGTGGGTCATCACCTCTAGTGGTATACCTGTCATATCTGAATGCGACCAAGCAAAGCAATCTGCGTTAGCTTTTAAAAATTCAATTAACTTACTTTTCATTTTCGGGCTTAGATTTGCTCCGATATAAACTTTTCTGTCTGGCTAGTGTATAAATAACACTAAAACTTTGAGTTCTTCAGTAGTTGTTTTGATGTTTTCATTTTCTTCTGGCTCTTGAATAACATCAGGTCTTGAATCAACATTCGTCTGTCCTGGAATGCCTTCAGTTGAGGTTAGTATTACTACATCCTCAACTGAATTCTGTAGTTGCTATTCCCTGTCTGCAACATCATTCATCGTGCTTGTAACCACCACTGAATTGATACTTCTAGAAGCTTGTTGATCTCTACGGATTTGTCAAATTCCCCAATTGTGAAGGAAACTTATTAACTTGATGCAATGTGGATGGTACAACATCCATATCGTGAATCCATGGTCTTCCTAGAATTATATTATAAGCCATGTCTGCATCTATCACCTGGAACTTTATATCCTTGATAACTCTATCTACAAACGTGGTAAGCACTACTTCCTCTTTTGTGATAACACTTGAATTGTCAAATCCAGACAAAGACCGTGCCTTTGGTATCACCTTGTCGTTAGCTTGCATTTCATTCACCACCCTTAGTAGAATGATATTTACAGAGCTCCCTAGGTCAATCAAAACTCGTTTAATGTTAGTATCGTGTACAAGTAGAGATTTACCAGCACATCATTATGAGGAATTATCAAGCCGTCCACATCATCATCATCAAATGTTATATTGTCTTCATCCAAGACTTGGCGAACTCGCTTCTCATGAGTGACCGTGACTTTTAACGTCTTTTTTGCAACTGTATATGTCACACCATTGACCTCATCTCCCCCGATTATTAAATTGACTGTTCTTTTTGGAGATGGGGGTTCGGAGGCTCTTGTCTATTCTTCATATATGACTGTCTACCTTTCTTGTTGAATATGTCAGTTAGATAACCTTTCTTCAACAAATGCTCGACTTCTCCCTGGAGTAATCTACAATCTGCTGTTCTATGGCCATGATCGTTGTGAAATTCACACCAGAAATCTGGATTTTTTTTGCTCGGGTCTGATCTCATTTCTTAAGACACCGCACCTTATCTCCCATACCTCTTAAAACAATAACTAACTCGGAGGTACTGGTATTAAAACTGTAATCTCCAATCCTCGCATGTGTATTGGAGTCGCTACTTCATGCATCCCGTTCCTTTCTGAATCTAGATGAAGAACCTGTATCCTTTTGCCTTGATCTCGATTCAGATCGAATATTTTCTTATTTAGACCGAGAATCTCTCCCTGCAAGTCCCATGTAAGGTTCGTACATATTGTTTCCAGTCCTTTTTTCTGATTCTGAATGTCTCGGTCTTACTCTTTCATCAACCCTTGGCCGTGCAACCGTATCTTCTTCTATCCACAGCTTCGTATTGTACATGTTGTACACGTCATTCCACGTTGTTGCTGGAAATTCTCGCAAACTTTCCTTCAGTCTCCTCGTGGCTTCTGAACTTTTCTCGTTTAGATTGCTTGTGAATGCCATAGCTTCCCAGTTATCAGGTACTCGTGGTAGCATCATCCTCTCCCATTTGAATCTATCTACAAACTCCCTGAGTAATTCTGTATTTCTTTGTTTTACCTTAAAGATGTCTTCCATCCTCTTTTCAACTTTCTGAGCTCCGTAATGTGCTTTTATGAATGAATCAGCAAGCTTAGCAAAAGAATCAATAGAGTTTTCAGATAAAAGAGAATACCATGTTAATGCTCCTTTCGTGAGTGTTTCACCAAATTTTTTAACCAAAAATGATTTGATTTCCTGTTTGGTTAAATCATTGCCCTTCACGCCAGTTGTGAACACAGTTACGTGATCTCGAGGGTCAGTTGTTCCATCATATTTTGGAATATCAGGCATTTTAAGCTTTTTAGGAATCGGCAAAGGAGTTGCACTTGGCTTCCAGGGCTATTGTGAATATTTGTCAATATCTACCACTTTAATCACGGGGGGTACGCCAAGTATTTGCTCTATGCGATCATTTTTCCCCTTCAACTGTTTCTGCAAATTTAGTACCAATCTTTGTAAATCAGAATTATTTGGTGTACTTGACCTTCCTTTACGAGATTCATTGGGTGTTCCTCCACTCCCAGAATTGTCGAGCCTCGAGCGTGGGTTTTCTAGGGTTGCGGTATTGACTGGTGGAGGAGTTGGTGACGCAGTTGGCAATCTCCTAACAAAGGCTTGAAGAGCATTGTTCATATGTTCTGCAATCAGTTGCTTTAGAGCGTCTTGTTCGACAGTTTGCTCGTCACCTTGTTGATCATTCACATGTGACGTAGATCTTTCAGGTGATCCATCACGGGACTGTTAAGGAGATCCTTGCGGAGAGAGGAGTGGTGGAATTGCTCCCTCCTGTGGGTTCAACTAGTGTTGATACCCAATTTTGCCCTCATATTTTCTCAAAAATATATATACTTTCAAAACATCATTTTACATCATTATTTAGTTTACAAAGCTATACAATCATTTTTCTATAATTTCCTATCATTTTTAGAGCTTGAAAATTAATTTTTCTGTATTTAAATTGCTTGAATATTTATTAATTACTTCTTCAAATTATTTTATGATGACTTAACTACTTAAAATTATTATTTTTGCACATATAATATATGTTTCACATATTTTATTTTATTTTATATAATTATATTAGCATTTTTGAGCTATTTATCTAATTTTGCAATAATGGCATGTATTCATACATAAAGGCTCTTTATTCTATATTATTTATATCAAAATAGTAAATTTATATTTTTATAATACAAAGTTATTATTTTAAGCACTTCAGTGCATAAATAATATTTGCATTTATTTATTAAGCAGTTTTCATAAATTATTTTGATAAAATTTAGGGTATTTAATTAATAGCCTAATTTCTTAACTATTTTTCGGACCCAATACTACCCAGACCTTAGCCCAATTAACCCAATACCCTAACCCAATAAGTCCCAGCCCAAAGCCAACGACCCGGTCGCAACCCATTTACCTAACCCAACCCAACCCTTCTTTAAAATCCTGGCCGTTGATCTCTAAGATCAACGACCCATAATCAATTCCTCCCTTTTAATTACCCAACCCCAAACCCTAATCCCATCCTCTCTTAACCCTCCGCCCCTAAATCCTCTCTACTCTCTCTTCTTCTCTGAGAAACCCTAGCCGCTATATCACTCAACTTCTCCAAATCCGATTCTAAAATGGAATCAATCACTGACTCACTTACCTTATTGGTCTCCTCTCGATACTGGTCATCTGTTTGTGGTGTTACCTAGGTGCTTGCCTAAACATGGCAAGCAATACCTTCCGAAATTGAACCAAAGTGGTTCGAATCTTTGATTTTGAGCATTATTTCGTCTACATACGTTCAACACTATGTTATGTTAGTCCGATTGCGTTTGAATTTATGTGATTTACACTTTCCCTAAAAAACTAGGGTTTACCAGATGCCTCTCTTAAATCGATTTCAAATTGATTTGCATGTTGTCTTTCCTTATTTGTTGCTTAATTTACTCCGTTTCCTTATGTTTGTTCAATTTTTTCTGCTATATAAACCCTTCCCCATTACCCTTTGAGACGGACTTTGGAGTCACAAAAATCTCACTAAAACTCGAGGCTCGTTCTGTCAATTCCTTCATTATCTTGTTATGTGTTTTGTGTTGGTCGGCTGAAAGCCAAGGCCACTGAGAGTCTACTTTTCGAACTTTCTATTGGTGTGAGCATTGCCCAGGGTTCTTTTGAAGTTCTTGGGAACTTTGACACATTGATATTTCTGGGTTCTTGTGGATCTTTTATTCTTTATTGTTGTCCGTTTAACTGGTAAGCTACTTGACTTTGCAATTTCATCCCTATGTGTCTCTGATTCACATGTGTTCTCACCTCTGAAATGCATAGTTTAATGTATTTTCTAGATTATTTTGTGCGCGATTCTGTTAAGTCTGCTGTATTCTAAGTCTCTTTAGCATTTAACTTCCTCCTAATGCTGCTAGTTTTGAGATTGCTTAAGTCTAATTTGGATAATCTGATTCTCTTAAGTTTGTTTAACCAGTGTATTGGTGCCTGAACATTCCCTAAAACTTGCTTACTTGCCTTGTCCTTAATCTCTATAATGAATACTTCATACTTGTGTTAGAACTTCATGTGTTAATTATAACATGTTCCCCCTGCTATTGTGTCACTCAACATGAGCCCCCATACCCATTAGTGATTGACTGAGATCTTAACAATTACCTCAACTTGTCTTCCATGCCCTGCTTGAATCACTTTGTTTTATGGCATAACTAAGACCTTCTTTAGTTAATTAATTTATTGTGTCAATCCTAGAATATCTACATGTGCTGTTTGGTATGAGCTTGCTATCTTGTAGTGCTCTGAATCTCTGCAATGTTTGTCCTATATGTACAATATGTTTCAATTTGTATTAAGACCATTTTCTATCGATTATGACCTTGCTTCTATGCTAGTATGTCTCCCCAGCATGTCTATGGTTCATCTGATATCCTGTTCTTTCAGTGATTATTTTGTTTGTCACAATGTGCATCCCCATCATGTCTAAATACTAATTAGCATGACACTAGGATGTGTGTTTAGCATCATCTCTTAGGTTTTAACTTGTTATATTGTGCATCTGTGACTGCAAACTTGTTTCTCCCCTGACCCTTCCCACATGTGGTTTTGTCATAAGTTGTGCTCCCTATCATGTCTCAATGCAGCCCTATTTCTTGATGAGAGTTAATATGTCTATCTTACTGATGTTAATATGTATACTTAACCTAAATTGGACTTCTTAGGTCTCAACCTATTTGTGTTAACTTTTGTCAAATTTTACAAACCTGTTCCTCCCTATAATATGGGGCTGTTATGTGCTACTTTGCTAAATGTTAAAGTTCTACTGAATAAAGTCTTGTGATCTGCTTGATTAGTTGTTTCGTATGCTCAGCTTGACTATGTTTGTTTTAAGTATAAGTGTATCACCTAACTTCTGTCCCTCTATCACTATCCACCTTCCTTACTTGCTACTTATGCTATTCTGAATCCTTCATTCTTAGCCGGCTGAAAGCCAAGGCTACCTAGGTTTTATTGTTGGCCTCCCTAGTGTGAGCACTGCTCGGGGTCCAATTGAGACCCTTGTGAACTTTGACACACTAGGGCTTGGTCCTTAGTCACTCCTTCAACCTCCAAAACTGTTCCTATTATTCCATTCCCCCTGTCATGTACTGTGTATCTGAATTTGGTTGTTTCAAGTGGCGTAACACTTAGTGCTGTGGTTAAGTAAATTGGTTTGGATTCTTCTATGTACCCTTGAGTCATGTATTGAACGCGACTCTCTGTTGAAGGTCTGGGTATGCTGTAGGAAATGTTGAAGGCCCAGGCAATACTGGGTATTTATTTGAGCCTACTGTGGGCATGTTCACTGTTATGTAATATTGTTACTTTACTCGTTATTGGGGCTTTAATAATCTTTGTATAAATAATTGGGGTTGTTAGTAAAAGAGAATGGGGTAGATTTTAATATTCATATGCGATGGGTAGATAACATGCCTATAGGACTTAATGATGTGTTTGCTATATGTGTCGTTCACTCTCTATGTACACTATTAGAAATTATGCCATTAGGGAAATCACACACTCACACAACTTGTATGCTATCAAAGCATAAGTGCTTTATTTATTCCCATGTCTACTGCTATGTGTCGCTAAACAGCATGCCTATAGGAGATAAATTCCAATATATGTCCTTCAATTTGCATAACTTCACCATGTTCATTAAATATCATGCCTATAGGATTTTAATTATTTAATTCGCTGTTGCACCTAAAAAATATGCCTATAGGAGCTAAATATAAAAAATCAGTTTCAATCGCCAATCTTTAGAAATCCTGCCTATAGGGTATTACTACTCGCTCTAAAGTGCTAATACTGGACTCTTCAAACGCTATTTATTGCTTAGTCACGCCACTATTAGAAAGCATGAGTAATCCTGAGCATTTTCAATAATTTTTATTGTCCCTTACTGCGTAAACCACTTAGAGATCATGCCTATAGGTTTTATTAGCTTATAATCTGTAATCTCAATAAATAACTTAGCAGTATTAGATACTCTCAAACTGGTAATTTAGAAATCATAGGTCTGAAGTGGCGCCCTGCATCTGAAACTGCTTGCATATTTGGATCAGATCATATAGAAACCATGTCTATAGAGCTTAATGACTTCAATCTTTCTCAATTCTGAAACTGTCTAATGCCTAACATAGAAATCAGTATGCATGCATTTGTTGTCTAATTGCAGAGGTTAACTTGAGCCTTTAACTGTCCTTAAGTGCAGTCCTATTTATTTTAAATTGTCGCCTAGTTTTGACATTTTCTGAGCAGCCTAAGTAAAGTCTAAAACTACCCAAAATAGAGGTCCAATGCCTCCTGGACCATAGGTATGGGACGGATAGTGCACGCATAAGGTACGACTTATAATTGAACTAGTGCGCTTTAGGTAATAACTTAAAGATAGTAATCGGGTAGCAGGAGATGATAGTCTGTGCCCGCTGAATAATACGAGTAACACCTCATCTTGAGGGAGTTACGAAGTATTATTTATGTTGCACGGGGTGATCCTTTAGGCTAAAAAACTTAGGATCTTCCATCTTATTCCCCTTTTACATTTAAATCAAGTGTTTGTATTTTCTCAATGCCTTTTAATAATAAAATTTCTCAAACTTCTTGCTTTCTCTGTCTTTATTTATCCGACTAATTCAAGTTCAGCCGGGACCCACAGTTGTGGATCTCGAAGAGTGCCTAACACCTTCTCTTCGAGGTAATTTCGAGCCCTTACCCGATTTCTGGTGATGCAAACTAGTTTAACCCGAGTCATATGCAAATAGGTGCCCTAACTCACCTTAAACCGTTAGGTGACGACTCTCCTATTTTAATACTTCCTTAAAAGAGTTGTCACATGTCGAAACCCGATTTTTGCGAGAAGAAAACGGGGGGAGCGACAACTGGTTATTATCGTTAACAATTGACATAGTTGGTTGTCAGGAAAAAGTATTTGAAAAGTGAAAAGATTATTAGATTCACGGTAATGGAACCAATCTGTTTAACCAAAAAATAGAATTTTCAGTCAAAGCCTATATTTAGAAGAAAACGGGTTACTGATAACCAAGTTTTACTTCACTTCCTCAACAACTTCTTTGAGAAAACAATAAAAGTAATAGCGTAAATTGACAGAAAGAAATAAGGATTGAAACGACGGTCAATCTCTAAAATCAAGGTAGAAAACTTTGATAAAGCAAGAAATTAGAGAGTATATTTCAGTAGTACTTGGAACTCTTTTACAAATAAAATTATGTATCCTTATATAGGAATGTACAATCATAATGATTTTCTCACTTAGTTTGAATTTATTATGGGCATTAATTGTATTGATTGCCCATTACCATAGATAACCGTAACTAGCATATTTATAGCTATAAATTCCTTATAACTGCTCCGATTCCCCTTCCTTATTTACTTCTGGTTCGTGTATCTTCCCTTCTTTTTGATCCTTATTCATTCCGTCCTCGCCTCTTCTTTGACAATTGTCAGGTCCGGTCCTCTTCTCTATACTGTCTAGTGAGTGTTTCTCCCGTGCCTTCCTCGTATTCTTAATTCTATTAATTGAGAATGCCACTTGTTGCTATATCGTTGATCCACGCGTCATGCTTCGCCAACATACCAACACTCCACGTGTAATGCCTTTTTTCTACTAATACACATATATACCATTCTGAAGTTGGAGGTGTTCCATATTCCAAAGTTACGAGGAACTCTTGTCAAAATTTAATACATTTGAATCATCAGCATCTTTGTTCCCTTGTTTCTCTACGATCTGCATTAGCTTTATTAAAATTTGATGCCGCTTTCAGATGGATCGGGATTTCTAAAGATGTGAATAAATAAATAAATAATATGAAGTGCAAATAAGCAAATAATATGAAGTAAACTCAAACCACCTAAATTCGTGTATTATATGGAGTAAGAAAGAATCGATACCCTGCATGTGGTAAATTCCAGTGAGAAATACTTTTCTATTTTGTTGAAGTTTGCGAGTGAATCAGCCGTTGTAGCACCTTGCTATAAACAATGAGGAGTTTTACTAACGACGAGCCAACTGTTGTTCCTTCAGACCTTACGTTCATAAGTGATGAGAAACCACATAGTTTCAAATGCGATCTCCTATTAAAGAGACATTAAACCTGGGTGGAAAAGTGAACGAAGATTACATTTAATAGCCAGATGTTGTTATTGCAGATTTTGTGGTCAGTCAGAAAATCTCGCTTGCTGAAGCATTAGTAGGCTGCAAGGTCCATCTAACGACGCTTGATGGAAGAAAACTGATGACTATTCGTATATATGAACACTATAATATAATAATAGGTCCAACATGAATATCTGTCTGTACGTTTTCGATTTGATGTGTCTCTGTACGTTAGAATTGTTGAAATTGTCAAAAATCCCACGTCGGTGGATGACAATTTTGAATGGGAATTTCACCCTATAAAAGGAGGCTTAATGTTTAGGATTTAATTACACCTCTCATTTGCCTTTTTTATCTTCTTAAAGCATTTGTATCTTCTCTCTTTAGTATTATTTCACTTGTAATTTTGGAGTGGAATAAAATATTGATTGTGTCCGAGGAAGTAGGCAAAATTGGCCGAACCTCGTAAATTCTGGTGTTCTTTTATTGTTGTCTTATTGTCTTGTTTATTATTTAGTGGTTGTCATAATTTTTGGTATAGTAGTTGTGACTCATTCACACTATATACATTTGGCTTCCGCAACAATTGATATCAGAGCCAAGGTACTGTCTAAGTATGCTCTGTGGTTGCAGCATAGTCTGATCTTCCACATCAGAAAAGATCTATCTTGGTAACTGAGTCAAGGTTCTGTCTGAGTATGCTCTGTGGTTGCAGCTTAGTCTGATCTTCCACACCAGAAAGGAAATAATCTTGATTTGTGTCGTCAGCTACTAAATAATATTTATGTCAAAATGGAAGACAATAAACAAGAAGAATCTACATCAAGTGTCAATAATACGTTGTCGTTGACATCTTCGCTTATGACAAGAATTGTGTTAAATGCGAAATTTACGGTAGAAATTTTTGACGGGTCAGGACATTTTGGGATGTGGCAAGGCGAGGTTCTAGATGTTCTTTTTCAACAAGGGCTAGATCTTGCCATTGAAGAAAAGAAGCCAGATGTTATTGGAGAAGAAGATTGAAAAATTATCAATCGTGTTGCTTGCGGTACCATTCGATCCTACCTTGCTAGAGAGCAGAAATATCCATACACAAAGGAAACTTCTGCAAGTAAATTATGGAAAGCACTGGAGGATAAATTTTTGAAGAAAAACAGTCAAAATAAATTGTACATAAAGAAGAGACTGTTTCGCTTTACCTATGTTCTTGGTACCACAATGAATGAACATATCACCAGTTTCAATAAGTTGGTCACAGATTTGCAAAATATGGATGCAACTTTTGATGATGGTGACTTGGCCTTGATGTTGTTGGGGACACTTCCTAATGAGTACGAGCACCTTGAAACTACTCTACTCTATGGAAATGACGAAATTTCTCTCAGAGAAGTTTGTTCGGCTTTGTACAGCTATGAACAAAGAAAGGGAGAAAAATAGAAGGGCAAAAAAGGAGAAGCACTAATTGTAAGGGGTCGTCCTCAAAATCAAACGAGGACTAAGAAGGGAAGATCCAAGTCGAGATCTAGACCCAGCAAAGATGAATGTGCCTTTTGTCGAGAAAAGGGGCACTAGAAGAAAAACTGTCCGAAGTTGAAGAATAAGGCCAGACATAACAATGGAAAGGCCATTATGGATTCAAATGTAGCTGATTGTGATGATTCAGACTTCTTATTAGTTACAACAGAGTTATCTACATCATCAGACATATGGTTGATGGACTCGGCTTGTAGCTATCATATGTGTCCCAACAAGGACTGGTTCGTGAATTTTCAAGAAGGAGAATATGGAGTCATCCACACAGCGGATAACATCCCTCTTACCTCATATGGCATTGGTTCAATAAGATTAAGGAGCCATGATGGAATGATCCGAACATTAACAGATGTTCGATATGTATCGGGTTTGAAGAAGAATCTCATCTCTGTGGGAGCCCTAGAATCAAAAGGGTTCAAAATCATCGCAGAAAATGGAGTGATGAGAATATGCTCCGGTGCACTAGTGGTAATGAAGGCCAATCGGAAGAACAACAACATGTACCGCTATCGTGGTAGTACAGTTATTGGGACAACAACAGTGACATCCAGTGATGACAAAGAGGCAGAAGCAACTAGGCTATGGCACATGCGCTTGGGACATGCTGGAGGGAAATCCTTGAAACCCTATCTAATCAAGGATTGTTAAAAGGCGTAAAGACTTGCAACTTGGAGTTTTGCAAGCATTGTGTCAAAGGAAAACAGACAAGGGTTAAATTTGATACAGCGATCCATAATACTAAAGGCATTTTGGATTATATACACTCTTATATTTGGGGTTCTTCCAAAACACCTTCATTGGGTGGGAAGCGCTATTTTGTAACCTTTGTTGATGATTTTTTCCGAAGAGTGTGGGTGTATACAATGAAGAGGAAAGATGAAGTGTTGGAAATTTTTCTCAAATGGAAGACGATGGTGGAGAATCAAACAGGCAGGAGGATCAAGTGTATTCGCACAGACAATGGAGGTGAATACAAAAATGATCATTTTAATAAGGTCTGTAAAAATGATGGCATCGTCTGACACTTCACTGTCAGACATACACCACAACAGAATGGAGTGGCAGAACGTATGAACCGGATTTTACTGGAGAAGGTACGGTGTATGTTGTCCAATGCTGGCTTGGGCAAAGAATTTTGGGCTGAGACAATTACATATGCATGCCACCTCATTAGTCGTCTACCATCTGCTGCTATTGATGGCAAGACACCATTTGAAAAATGGTATGGAAAACCTGCTGTAGATTATGACTCTTTGCACGTGTTTGGCTCAATTGCATACTATCATGTGAAAGAGTCAAAATTGGATCCGAGAGCAAAGAAGGCTATATTTATGGGGATTACTTCTAGAGTCAAAGGATACCGCTTATGGTGTCCAGAGACAAGGAATATTATATTCAGCAGAGATGTTAGCTTTGATGAATCTGCCATAACAGATAAGGTGACAGTTGAAGATGTCAAACAAACTGGTGGTGTATCAAAGCAGGTGGAGTTTGAGAAAAAATTTATTTTTCCTACGCAAGAAGCAGAAGAGGAAACAAATGAAGATTACCCTCTGGAAGAAGAGCCAGTAGAGAGGGAGATTCCAACTCAGGAACCTCGACAACAACTTGAATCAATAGCAACCAGCAAGCCAAAAAGGACAATAACGAAACATGTCCATCTCATAGAGACGGTTGCTTGTGCAACCTCAATTGTAGCTGATGGTGTTCCTACCACTTATAAAGACGCAATCCAAAGTTCAGAAGAAGATAAGTGGAGGATTGCCATGAATGAAGAAATGCAGTCCCTTCATCAGAATCATACATGGAAATTGGCCAATCTCCCGAAGGGAAAGAAAGCAATTGGGTGCAAATGGGTATTTGCAAAGAAAGAAGGATTTCCTAACCAAGAAGATGTTCGCTACAAAGCAAGATTGGTGGCCAAAGGATATGCTCAAAAGGAGGGAATTGATTACAATGAAGTATTTTCTCCAGTTGTAAAACATTCCTCCATTAGAATTATGTTGGCTTTGGTAGCACAGTTGGATTTGGAACTAGTTCAGATGGATGTAAAAACTGCGTTTTTACATGGAAACTTGGAGGAGTAAATCTACATGACTCGGCCAGAAGGATTCAAAGTTGCTGGAAAAGAAAATATGGTATGCAAACTTGAAAAATCGTTGTATGGATTGAAACAATCTTCTAGACAATGGTACAAGCGATTTGACAAGTTTATGTTGCGGCAAGGGTACAAGAGAAGCAAATACGATCATTGTGTGTATTTGCGCAAACTTAATGATGGTTCCTTTGTATATCTTCTCCTATATGTTAATGATATGTTGATAACTTCCAAGAATTCGGAAGAAATTGATAAGTTGAAGATTCAACTGAAGGAGGAGTTCGAGATGAAGGATCTGGGTGAGGCAAAGAAAATTCTTGGCATGGAGATAATAAGAGATAGACGTTCAAAGAAACTCTGTTTATCTCAGAAAGAATATTTGAAGAGAGTACTACAGCGTTTTGGCATAGATAAGAAGACTAAGCCAATTAGTACGCCACTTGCTCCCCATTTTAAGCTAAGTAATACTATGTCGCCAAAGGATGAAACTGAACAGGAGTATATGTCAAGGGTACCATACGCAAATGATGTTGGTAGCTTGATGTATGCAATGGTTTGTACGAGACCTGACATTTCACAAGTCGTTGGAGTTATTAGCAGATATATGCATAATCCAGGAAAGGAGCATTGGCAAGTTGTGAAATGGATTCTACGGTATATTCATAGTACTGTAGATGTTGGGTTAGTTTTTGAGCAGGAAGGTAATCGGTCTGTAGTTGGATATTGTGACTCAGATTTTGCGGGTGATCTGGACAAACGAAGGTCAACTACTGGTTATGTGTTTACTTTTGCAAAGGCACCAGTTAATTGGAAGTCTACTTTGCAGTCAACAGTTGCTTTGTCTACAACAGAGGCAGAGTACATGGCTATTACAGAGGCTGTGAAGGAGGCAATTTAGCTTCAGGGGTTGCTAAAGGAGCTTGGTATTGAACAAAAAAATATTATAATTTTTTGTGATAGTCAAAGTGTTATTCAATTAGCGAAGAACCAAGTTTATCATGCAAGGACGAAGCACATTGATATTCGGTATCATTTCGTACGAGAAATCATAGAAGAAGGTGGAGTCACGGTGAAGAAAATTCATACTACAGAGAACCCTGCTGATATGCTGACAAAAGTGGTGACTGCGGTCAAGTTTCAACATTGTTTGGATTTGATCAACATTGTTGAACACTAAAGATTGAAGATGAAGACACAACCAAAATTTGTTATTGAGAGAAAATTGAAAATGTGGAATTTTGCCAAGGTGGAGATTTGTTGAAATTGTCAAAAGTCCCACATCGGTGGATGATAATTTTGAATGGGAATTTCATCCTATAAAAGGAGGCCTAATGTTTAGGATTTAAATACACCTCTCATTTGCCTTTTTTATCTTCTTAAAGCATTTGTATCTTCTCTCTTTAGTATTATTTCACTTGTAATTTTGGAGTGGAATAAAATATTGATTGTGTCCGAGGAAGTAGGCAAAATTGGCCGAACCTCATAAATTCTGGTGTTCTTTTATTGTTGTCTTATTGTCTTGTTTATTATTTAGTGGTTGTCATAATTTTTGGTATAGTAGTTGTGACTCATTCACACTATATACATTTGGCTTCCGCAACAAGAATAACATTTGGGTTCCTTAAATTTTAAGGTAAACGGTTGGTTTATCAGATAAAGTCTTTTAAAAATAGAAGGAAATCTAAAAAATGGAGAAAAAAAGATAAATAAGATTCCAAGTCAAAGAAGCATGCCATATTGCCAAGTCCCAACTATATATATAGTTTTTAAATTAGGCAGTTGTAAATCAGGTTAATTCTAAATTTTTTCCTAAAAAGAATACAAGAATTATCAACGTCAAGTCATTGAATTATTTGTGTGAGATAAAATATTAATTTTCTAATTTAATGAAATAAAGTTAAATATCCAAATTATATAAAAAGAGTTCAAAGCAAAAATTTCTATGATCTATAATTTGGGGGGAAAAGTCCAAATTTGCATATGTACAATTTGAAAATGCTCATTTTTATTCTCTGTGGTACTTTGGTTCCATTGATACCCTTGCAAGTTAGCAAATCGTTTTGTATTTACTGTTATCATTAACAGAGGTTAGTGTAAAATTAATGGACTCGACATGTTGACATTACTTTAAGGAATCGCATTGAAAAGTCGAATCGGATAGAAAAAAGATGATGTTTTGCCTACCAGTGTTTTAAAAGGCGTGGGCGTAAGGCGAGGCATTTTACATATGCTTCAGCGAGGCGTAAGCCCCGAGGCACGGGGCATAAGCCCCATAGGTATTTAATTTTTAATATTTTATAAAATAATATAATAATAGTAAATATTTATAAACAGGTAAAATTGCATAAAAATTGAAGAAAACTATAAATATGTGATTTTATATATATATAAAATATCTAGCATGATTCTTAAGTATAACTAATGCATACAAATCACGTATAACGTCTTTAACTTTCAAATAATTAAAAACTTACAATTTCTTTAAAAAAAAATGATCAAACTCCACATTTTACCTTCCTAAAAGTAAATAATTAATAAAATCTTATTAGTACGATAATTAAAATATTACTCCTTCATGAATAAATACAAATTAGTTTAAGATATCAAATTAATAAAAGTGTATAACAAGGAGGGACAAATGAACTAAGACACGGCCAATAACAAGTGAAGATATAAATTCAAAATACTATGTCTCATTATTAGAGTTATGCTCAATCTTCATATTTCTATCGATGAATATAACTTTTATCATTAATTTGTTAAAGAATTTTGAAGGTCAATGATATTAATTAGGAAATTCGACACGTGATTTGCGTTAGAACTGTTAGGCGAGCCCCGAGCGTTGGGCGTTAGGCGTGTTTAGGGCGCACGGTTGGGCGCTTGAAGCGTAAGCCTCACAGAACTAAGCCCCATACATGAACCCCAGGGCGTTTTGCAAGTGTCCCGTCCAGGGGCGAGCCCCGGACAAATCTCAGAAATGCCTTTTAAAATACTGTTGCCTACATTGTTGAAGAATTACTTTTCTCTATTGTTTCCAAAGAGATGAAGTATTCATCTTTATCGATCTTGGCATGCTTTTCTTGTCATCAGTCAGGCCAATACGATCACGTTCAATATTGTTGCTCTTAATTGCTCGAGCCATTCTACCAATTGGCTCCAGATTTTGCAGATCAATTTATAAGATAAAGACATTAAAGGGTAAAGTTTGTTCACTGGACGTGCCAAAAAATTTCGAACATGAAAAAATGAACTATGTAAACGAATTTGAGAAAAAATATTTTGATAATTAATAATGTAATTCTCTTAATTTTTTCTTCAAACTATTCTTTCTGATTCGAGTGGTAGAATAATATTTTTCTCTAACGTGTAATGATTGACCTCCTTGTGATGTACTAATCTTCTTAAAGTATTTGATAATTAAGAAGCATTTGACAACACTTTTAGTTGATTTTGAAGAAGAACATCTCTCAATCACTTCATCGTTGCTGGAGAACTTTATGAGAAAGACAGCACTGGATATTTTGATTTCTTTTGTGAATATTTATAAAAATAAATTGAGGAGAGTATATGACCATTTTTCATAAGTTTGAATTAGGATTTAATGCTGACTAGCCTCCTAAAAGATCCTGACGGACCTTTGGGTTTGAAGAACATAGATGTGCTAATCTTGTAGGAGCCTCACTTGATGGCCTCATCCAAATTTAATTAGATTTTTTTTTTACATAAGTAATATAGTTTTGACTTAAATATTTAATCTAAACTTATTAATCTAAAATACGACTTGGGTTAATGTGTCTTGAGTTTAAAAACTTAGTCTAAATTCTTCATCAATTTGATCCAATAAAATTCTGATGTCTATAACATTCTTCTTCTATTTCTTTTTGGTTTCTATCGTCCTTTCTCCTTCTCCTACAACATATTTTTAATTTATATTCATTTACTTATTTTAATATACTTAAATCATCAAGTAAAAGACATATTTTTTTCACATATCCAACATTATCGATTTGATTTAACTATATTTTAATGATAAAAAACTTAAATATTTATTTTTTCACTCATGTTTTATATTTTTTTAAAAAATAAGAAAAACTTTACTGCACATTTTCTTGATAAATATTTAAAATCGTTTATCCGTTTAAATACTATACATACTAATTGTTAAAAGGACATTTTGTACAGGGTAAAATCGAATCGTATTAAATACTCGAATAATAGAGCGACAAGTGAAACTGGAGACAAACGAAAAGGGAGGCAAGTGAAAACCAAGATCGAAGACAGCAGCTTCGGTTGGCACCGGATAGACGTCCCCGAAGGGAATAATGTTAATGAAGACAAACGAATGTCTGTCACCGGATAACATTCAATGAAGAATAATCTGCAATATTAAATACACAGTCCGTTATAGAGAATTTTGGCATTCATAGCCTACCGTTACACATTCATCAATGGTTCTCATAATTGTCATTTAAGAAGGGCTTGATCCTAGGACCTTGTTCCCCAGGTGCATGTATAAATAATGACTTCAACAACCATCATAAAGGGTACGAATTTTCTGACAAACTTATGCTATATACTATTCAAAAGCTTACTAATACTTTATTTCTTGTCTATTGATATTCATATCACTGCCTTCGGAAGCTCTGATCCGGAACCAAGTTATTTGCCGTCTTATCTGAATTTCAACGCTAAGTCTTGCATTTTATTTAATTTATTTATCATTTTGGGATCAAATCGATTCGCTTGTCTATAAACTATGTTACAGATTCAACTGTACCGTTTTACGGGTAAACACATTTATGCTATCGTTTTTGTAATTTAACACTCACAAGCGCTTTTTAGAACATATACTTAGAAAAAGGTTCTTAAGCATACATCAATATAACATGATATAAGGTTTAAGTCTTATAGGTAACATCCCTTTCTTAGTTTTTCCATCCTGTATACCCTATGTAATAATAAAATTAAAGAAAGATAACCAAGTCAAATACTGTTTAATAACTAAGATTTTGAACAATTCCACCATAAGTTTAGCAAGCACTCAAGGTAGTTTACACTATTTAATTTGGATATATCAACTACCTTATGAAACTCATAAAAAAGAAAAGGATAAGCAAACGAATTCAAGCTAATGCAATCCATCAGAAATTTTAAAAAGTTTTGTTCCATCAGCCTCACATGCCAAATATACTAATGGCGAGAAATAAACTAAGTTGCGGAAAAAAAGGACTTCCTATATTTAACAACGAGCCTAGTTTATAACAGCGGAAAAGGAAATAACATTTGAAGGATGATCAAATTTACAAGTAATTTTTGAATTCAAAGCATTAAGAGTCTTGAAACAAAACCAACGAGAAGAAAATGAAGTGGAGATCACAAAACACAATTAGCTTTGAAAAAAAATCGTGGAAATTTGTTGGGATTTGCAAGAAAAATTGGTACAATTTTCGTCGTCGTTTTAATTTCTAAATTCAAAAGGCAACTTTTAGTCTTTTGGAAAGATCAAACATTCTCTTATTAAATCTAAATTGAGATGTATACTATTATCATTTAAAATTTGATGATTCTTTCATTGGGGTTACATGTTTCTAAAACCCCTATTATTTCTTAGTTAATATTAGATTCCTAGCTCTTTTATTATTTTTTATTATAGTTATAGTTTTATTGTATGTGGGCAGATTATAAGTCCCACAAATGATAGGGTGGATCCATTATTGGAAAATGGAAGTGTAAATATAAATGTACAATCATAGTTATGATGTATGTCCTTATTATAGTATTGATTTGATCCATTTTTGAGCTTCTTATGCAAATGAATACTGGCAAGAATCAGCCAAAGGACAAAACCTTTAAATCGTTAAATTAAATGTGTTTAATGGATTCGACTTCATTATTTTCTCAATTTTCTTGGTTTTGGTACTGTTTGATCACCTTAAGTATTTTGATGATTGGATTAAAATATATTAAATGTGCGTTGATTAGAAGGCTGCTGCAAATTACTTTGGAACTCAAAGGGGAAAAAGGGATAAACTATGGGTGCAATGGGTATATATAATTACTACATTAAAGGGAGGATAGCATGGGAACTGGAACCTAAACAAGTTTCATGGGTACAGCAGAAAACTCTGAAGGCAAAAAAATATAGATAAAATTACTCTATTTATCAATCGGGGTAGCCCATCTTTTTGCTTCTTACCTAGTTTAACCAACTTTATATATAACTTGAAATTCTTTCAACCTTAGCCCGAAAATAAAGATGTCACGACCCAAAATCTCATCACAGGCGTCGTGATGACACCTAGTCTCTAAGACTAGGTAAGCCGATTTTAATTACATTTTGAAGCCATTTTTTTTATTTAAATAAAATAAGTAATCAAAACTAACAGCGGAACAAAATGAATATACAACCTCCCAAGACTGGTAGTACTGAATCACGAACTCTAACTGAATACATGGATTGATCACGAGAACCGAATATACAATACTGTTTGATTAAAAATTAACAGTACAATGAAATGAAAAGACTCCAAGGGACTGCGACGACCAAGCAGCTCTACCTTGAATCCTTATGATCCCGCTTTAACTCTGCTCAAATACGATATCTCCAATACCTGACTTTGCACAAAAATGTGCAGAAGTATAGTATGAATACACCACGGTCGGTACCCAGTAAGTATCAAGACTAACCTCAATGGAGTAGAGACGAGGTACAGTCAAGACACTCACTAGTCTAATAGCCGGTGCAATATAATATACAAAATAATAGGAAACAGATAACAATAAGGGCAAGATAAAACAACCAGTGATATGCACAGCAAGACAACAAGAACATCATAAATATCGCTCAACAATTAATAAATACATTTACACCCAATTAAATCAGGTCCTTCAAATAAATGTCTTTCACATATAATTCTTCCAAATAACTCTTTTTCAAATATAATTTTCTCAAATAATTATCTTCCAAATATAATTCTTTCAAGAAATCTCTTCAAATATAATTTTCTCAAATAATATCTTTTAAATACAATTCTTTCATATAATACTTTCTAAGAAAAAATCCTTCCAAATAAATGTTTTGAATGTAATTCTTTCAATTAAGAAGTCACCTTGTGACACCTCATTTCATAATCTTAAAAATACGGGTCTCAGCCCATTTTCATATATTTTCATGGCACTTCGTGCTCATAATTAAATCATCATATTTTTCCGGCAGCTCGTTCCCTCATTTCGTATCACAACTGCACAGATAATTCACGTGCCAAATATCATTATCATTTACGCACAGCACCTCGTGCCCACATTTCATATCATAACTGTACGGATAATTCACGTGCCAATATCCTCATTATTTACTCACGGCACCTCGTGCCCACACTTCATTTTATAATCCTCCTGGCAATAGCCACAGGTTCTCAATTTCAACATAAATCAGATTGTTATCAATTTACTAACAACAAGATAAATTGCACAAGGTATAAAAATAAACACAAGAAAATCATAACATCACATGAAAATCACCAACACCACGACTCCACATCATCACATATCGTCCCTGATAATAGCCACCCTTATCTCTCCTATAGCCACCCTTATCACTCTTATAATAGCCACCCTTATCCCTCCGCCCTAACAATATCAATAGCCACCCTTATCGCTCCTATTGCCACCCTTATCTCTCCTATAATCACCCTTATCGCTCCGCACAGACAATATTCCAACAAACAAAACAACAGTGAAATATCACCCTTATACCCGCATAATATCTACAGTGGAATGCCACCCTTATATTTTCAAAATAACAACTGACACAACACAATAATTTACACGAAAAATTATCACAACAACATAACAATAATCAATTCATATCACAATTTGCCCAATGGCCACAATCAATTCCAAGGATATAATAAAACCAATTAATTTCACAACAAATAGCCCAAGGCTCCACACAATGTATATAAAACCTCAAAATCAATCAACAGAGATAGAAATTATTCAGCATAAAGCAAAGCCTTCATTAAACCAAATTTAGATAATTATATTAGCATATCTTCTTAATCTTGCTTAATTAATTATTTGCATAAGGAAAATTCATAATAAAATTAAATTCCAAGAATTCAAACCATCAAATTCGCGGAAATCACATAACTATACAAGTAAAAATTACATCGAATTGTTATATAAAAACAAGTTCAATAATTGTGATTTGAGGCATGGCAATTAGATAATTAAATATATACCAACAATTATCCAATTTACTATACAATATGCCCAAGACTTTAACTCAATAAAGTTTGCACATATAAGCCCGAGTACGTACTCGTCACCTTGCATACACGATTTTACATTTCACAAATGGCATATAAGACTCGATGCCGAAGGGGTAATTCCCCCACTTGAGGTTAAGCAAGATACTTACCTTTTTGAAGTTAGGCCGATATTCCAAAATAGCCTTCTTGCATGAATTAACCTTCGGACAGCTCAAATCTATCCATGTATAACTTTATTAAAATTCATCGGATAATAAAACGTCGACTTGAAAATTTATTTTAAAAATCAACAAAAGTCAACGCGGGGCCCGCCTCTCGGAACCCGACATAATTTTTACGAAATCCGAACACCCATTCCGATACGAGTTCAACCATACCAATTTTATCAAATTCGGATAACAACTCGACCTCCAAATCTTAAATTTTCGTTTTTGGAAGATTTTGCAAAAATCTTGATTTTTTCTTCCATAAATTCACGGATTCATGATGTAAATGAGTATGGAATCATGAAATATAATCAATATAGGATAAGGAACATTTATCCCAATGTTTTCCCGTGAAAATCGTCCAAAACTCGCCCAAGAACCGTGCTCTAAAAATCCAAAATGAAATGAAGGAAATGACCAATTTTGGTCCTTAAGTTTCTACCCATCCGTCACTAAAAGTCCATTTTCCGTCACTAAAAGTCCACACCAGAACTTGCTTGCACTAGCCTTTATTCAATCGATCATAACTTTATGTACAAATGTCCAAATGATGAATGGTTTAACTTTCTGGAAACTAGAATAAAAAGACTGCAATTTTTATGTTTTGATAATTTTCTGATTCCTTATGAATTGCGAGATATAAGCTTCCAAAATCGGCTTCACGCATCATAAATTTCTGGCGAAACTGCTCTACCAGCCTTCATTCAATCTATCATAACTTTCTGTACAAATGTCCAAATAATGAATGGTTTAACTTTCTGGAAACTAAAATTAAAGGGCTACAATTTTGACGTTTTAAAGATTTTTAGATTCTTTATAGATTGCGAGATATAAACTTCCAAAGTTGGCTCTACGCACCAGAAATTTCTGGCGAACATCTATGCAACAAAAATTTCCAGCAACCCTCTTTGTCCGAAATCCATTCCGTTTACCTTCCGAAATCCACTTGAGGCCCTCGGGACCTTAACCAATTATACCAACATGTCCCAAAATATAATACGAACTTAGTCGAGGCTTCAAACCACATCAAACAATATCAAAATGACGAATCGCACCTCAAATCAAAATCTATAAACTTTGAACTTCCAAATTCTATATCTTGTACCGAAACACATCAAATCAATTCGGAATGACTTCAAATTTTGCACACAAGTCATAAATAACAGAACAGACCTATTTCAATTTCCAGAATCGGATTCCGACCTCGATATCAAAAAGTCAACCCCCCGATCAAACTTCCCAAAAATTCAACTTTCGGCATTTTAAGTCTAATTCCACTACGGACGTCCAAATAATTTTTCGGGCACGCTCCTAAGTCCAAAATCACCATACAAAGCTATTGACATCATCAAAATTCTATTCCGGAGTCGTTTGCTCAAAAGTCAACTCTCCGGTCAACTCTTTCCATTTAAGCTTCAAATTAAGCATTGTTTCTTTTAATTAATTTCGAATCTTCCGAAAAATCAAACTCGACCATACCCGCGGGTTATAATACTTATTTCAAAGTTACTCGAGACCTTAAGTCGCTGAACGAGGCATTAATTCTTAAAATAACAAGTCGGGTCGTTACATTCTCCACCTCTTAAACAAACATTTGTCCTCGAACGTGCTAAGAATTATTCTGAGGTTACCAAATTGATGATTTTTACTTTTACACATATACTCGCGGTTGATCCCATATTACCGCATTTGAGATAAGCTCGACAACACCATCTCATTTGAGATTATTTCTTTTATCCATATTTGTAAATTTTAAGACTAATTTCTTACACTCTAAACCTTTTCAAAAGGCTTGATTTTCACAACAACGCACGGTTTTATTCTCAACCGGCTATAGCAACTCGTTCCTACGCACGCATCCGCTTTCTTGATAGTGTTGAAGTACTTCAAAAAATTTCTGGGGTATTTCATTCTTCCCCGCTTAGGATCATTCTCCCCCAAACACATAACATAATTTGTCTCTTCTTTTGCATGTCTCAATCCTCCAAATTTTTACTAACCCCCAAATGTTTCAGAAATTTTGGCTGAGTCTCCTCTGTAATTGGGCCTAACCACCTGCCAGAGTAACACCAAACAACTCCTAACAACACATCCATAACCCAACAAGGCACCACAATGTATATATCAATAACACTAATCTCAGCATTACACGCACTAATTATCACAATGATATCAGAACATGAAGCACATCATATGCATGCTCATCACCACATCTCTGGTCTTAAAAGCCGTTCATAATTAATTCCCGCATCATCAATTAATCTCATATTAACTACCACCTCATTTCGAATTTTCATAACACTGATAACAGAATGTGAGGCATGAAGACCTCATGATTACTTATTTAGATTAATGAGCCACATTTAATGCCACCTGGGCACTCATCTCATAGGCTAAAACTCAATGTTTACAGCACGAAAATGGCTGAATATGCACAGAAAATATACAAGAATTATCAAATAAGCCAAACAGGCATGACTCCCTATTAATATTATTGTATAAATTAAATTTCACATAGGGAGAATTTTAAACTCATAAATATTTCACCACAAGGACTTCGTCCTTATATAACTTCCACCGCGGCTTGTAGCCCAGTTTAAATATTTCACATCATATAAAAATGCGAGGATCTCGTCCTCAACTACGAATCACAAGGATTTTGCAAATTGTGCCAACTGAAATTTTAATTTCCTTTCTTTATTTTTTTCAGTATATTTTATAAACAGTTTTCACAACACATAATGAACCCTCATACCGGTAGGACATATAATTCATAAAATTGGAATCAATTATTCCGAAACACATCAAACCCATTGTAATAAATAATAAAAATTACTTTTGGACTTATAGCTCTCAATGGTGCCCAAAAATAAAATGATAGACACGTGCTAACATCATCAAACCTCCCAGCAGGGATAAACATATAAGTGGTTCACAAAATTACGATGCTCACCCATAAGCGGAGCATAATAAGAGGACTCAGAACTGAATCAAATTAAGGAAAAATATCCTTTTATAACAAATCAGGATCATACCTGTAACGAAACCATCTGGTGTATCGGCCTCAGCCAAATCATAGCGATTATATCAATGGGTCGGGCCTCCACCTCTTAGGCGCCCTCTACCCGTCTGTCCTCCACCCCTAACTAGCTGTGCACGTGGGGTAGTAGCTGCACTGGGGCCCATAGTTTGAGTGTTTGGATAAATTCCACCCCTCCCAAGTTTGGGACAATCTCTCATAATGTGCCTA
The DNA here is from genome assembly GCF_000715075.1 of Nicotiana tabacum. NCBI lineage: Eukaryota > Viridiplantae > Streptophyta > Magnoliopsida > Solanales > Solanaceae > Nicotiana > Nicotiana tabacum. The sequence goes on along the minus strand of NC_134081.1, from coordinate 27,612,804 downwards.
GTGTCATCACACTCATAACAACCCCTCTGAGGTCGCAGCTGCTCATACTGAGTCTGTGCCGGATAACTGGAATAACCACTGTAAAAATCTCGTGTCGGTGGTGCACTATAAGAACTTACTGGATCACCCCGAGTAATTTGATGTACGGACTGAGCTTTCCGACTGCTCGAACCTCCGCCATAATAGGTCATAGCTGAAGAGTAAAATCCACTGAACCCTCTAGAGCTTCGAGACCTTTTTGGCCTCCTTAGACTCTCTTTCCTCACCTAAAACACCCTCAATCCTCCCCGCAATCTCCACTACTTGCTGAAATGGAGTATCAGTTTGCAACTCTCAAGTCATGCATATTTTAAGATCATAATCGAGCCCCTCAATGAATCTGCGGACCCACTCTTTAATAGTAGGAACCAAAGTAGGTGCACGACGAGCTAACTCACTGAACCTGATGGCATATTCTGACACTGTCATGGTGCCCTGACGCAACCGTTCAAACTCTGTGCGCCACGCATCTCGGAGGGTCCGGGGAAAAAATTCCTTCAAAAACATCTCTGAAAACTGAGTCCAAGTAGGTGGTATTGCATCGGCTTGTCTACCTTCTTCATAGATTTGCCACCACTGATACGCTGCGCCTGAAAGTTGAAATGTAGTAAAGGCAACTCCGCTCACTTCCACAATACCCATGGTGCGGAGAATACGGTGACAATTTTTTAGAAATCCTTGGGAATCCTCTGTAGCTGTGCCACTGAAAGTAGGTGGACTGTACCTCTTAAACCTCTCAAGTCTCTTTTGTTCTTCTTCTGATGCCTCTCGCTTGACCTCAGGCCGAACCGAAATAACAAGTTGTACTGGTACTACACCCGGAACCTGACCAACGTGAACTTGCTGCTCTGGAGTTGTGGTAGGAGTCAGAGCTACTCCCCCAATCTGCAGAATATTTGGTGCAACAGAGATCAATCCCGCCTGGGTTAATGTACCAAACATACTCAGGAACTGTGCCAAAGTCTCTTGAAGTCCGGGGGTAACAACAGGTGCTTCTGGTACCTGTCCCCCAACTGGAGCTACTGGTGGCTCCTACACTGTTATTCTGACAGGTGCTCTAGTCACGGCACATGCCCTTCCTCGACCTCTGCCTCGGCCTCTACCTCGGTTCCGGCCTCTTGCAGCCCTAGCAGTATGTGCGGATGCCTGCTCAGCTAACCCGTTAGCACGTGTCCTCACCATCTATGAGAGAATAGAGATACAAAGGCTCAAATTCTACAATCAACAAATCCGCACGACAGGAATGAAAGAAGTGGAAATTTCCTAAAGGTTCTGTAGCCTCTTGAAGATAAATACAGACGTCTCTGTACCGATCAGCAAGACTCTACTAGACTCGTTCGTGACTCGTAGAGCCTATGAACCTAGAGCTCTGATACCAACTTCTCACGACCCAAAATCTCATCACAGGCGTCGTGATGACACCTAGTCTCTAAGACTAGGTAAGCCGATTTCAATTACATTTTGAAGCTATTTTTTTTATTTAAATAAAATAAGTAATCAAAACTAACAACGGAACAAAATGAATATACAACCTCCCAAGACTGGTAGTACTGAGTCACGAACTCTAACTGAATACATGGATTGATCACGAGGACCGAATATACAATATTGTTTGATTAAAAATTAACAGTACAATGAAATGAAAAGACTCCAAGGGACTGCGACGACCAAGCAGCTCTACCTTGAATCCTTACGATCCCGCTTTAACTCTGCTCAAGTACGATATCTCCAATACCTGACTTTGCACAAAAATGTGCAGAAGTATAGTATGAATACACCACGGTCGGTACCCAGTAAGTATCAAGACTAACCTTAATGGAGTAGAGACGAGGTACAGTCAAGACACTCACTAGTCTAATAGCCTGTGCAATATAATATACAAAATAATAGGAAACAGATAACAATAAGGGCAAGATAAAACAACCAGTGATATGCACAGCACGACAACAAGAACATCATAAATATCGCTCAACAATTAATAAATACAATTACACCCAATTAAATCAGGTCCTTCAAATAAATATTTTTCACATATAATTCTTCCAAATAACTCTTTTTCAAATATAATTTTCTCAAATAATTATCTTTCAAATATAATTCTTTCAAGAAATCTCTTCAAATATAATTTTCTCAAATAATATCTTTCAAACACAATTCTTTCATATAATACTTTCAAAGCAAAAATTCCTCCAAATAAATGTTTTGAATGTAATTCTTTCAATTAAAAAGTCACCTTGTGACACCTCGTTTCATAATCTTAAAAATATGGGTCTCAGCCCATTTTCATATATTTCCATGGCACTTCGTACCCATAATTAAATCATCATATGTTCTTGGAACCTCGTGCCCTCATTTCATATCACAACTGCACGGACAATTCACGTGCCACATATCATTATCATTTACGCACAACACCTCGTGCCCACATTTCATATCACAACTGCACGGACAATTCACGTGCCAATATCCTCATTATTTACTCACGGCACCTCGTGCCCACACTTCATTTTATAATCCTCCTGGCAATAGCCACAGGTTCTCAGTTTTAACATAAATCAAATTGTTATCAATTTACTAACAATAAGACAAATTGCACAAGGTATAAAAATAAACACAAGAAAATCATAACATCACATGAAAATTACCAACACCACGACTCCACATCATCACATATCGTCCTTGATAATAGCCACCCTTATCTCTCCTATAGCCACCCTTATCACTCTTATAATAGCCACCCTTATCCCTCCGCCCTAACAATATCAATAGCCACCCTTATCTCTCCTATAACCACTCTTATCGCTCCGCACAGACAATATTCCAACAAACACAACAACAGTGAAATCTCACCCTTATATCCGCATAATATCTACAGTGGAATGCCACCCTTATATCCTCAAAATAACAACTGACACAACACAATAATTTATACGGAAAATTATCACAACAACATAACAAAAATTAATTCATATCACAATTTGCCCAATGACCACAATCAATTCCAAGGATATAATGAAACCAATTAATTTTACAATAAATAGCCCAAGGCTCCACACAATGTATATAAAACCTCAAAATCAATCAACAGAGATAGAAATTATTCAGCATAAAGCAAAGCCTTCATTAAACCAAATTTAGATAATTATATTAGTATATCTTCTTAATCTTGCTTAATTAATTATTTGCATAAGGAAAATTCATAATAAAATTAAATTCCAAGAATTCAAACCATCAAACTCGCGGAAATCACATAACTAAACAAGTAAAAATTACATCGAATTGTTATATAAAAACATGTTCAATAATTGTGATTTGAGGCATGGCAATTAGATAATTAAATATATATCAACAATTATCCAATTTACTATACAATATGCCCAAGACTTTAATTCAATAAAGTTTGCACATATAAGCCCGAGTACGTACTCGTCACCTCGCATACACGATTTTTCATATTTCACAAATGGCACATAAGACTCGATGCCTAAGGGGTAATTCCCCCACTCGAGGTTAAGCAAGACACTTATCTTTTTGAAGTTAGGCTGATATTCCAAATAGTCTTCTTGATTGAATTGACCTTCGAACAGCTCAAATCTATCCAAATTAATTGTATAACTTCATTAAAATTTATCGGAAATAATTTTGGATAATAAAACGTCGACTTGAAAATTTATTTTAAAAGGTCAACAAAAGTCAACGCGGGGCTAGCCTCTCGGAACCCGACATAATTTTTGCGAAATCCGAACACCCATTCGGATACGAGTTCAATCATACCAATTTTATCAAATTCCGATAACAATTTGACCTCCAAATCTTAAATTTTTGTGTTTGAAAGATTTTGCAAAAATCTTGATTTTTTCTTCCATAAATTCACGGATTTATGATGTAAATGAGTATAGAATCATGAAATATAATTAATATAGGATAAGGAACACTTACCGCAATGTTTTCCCGTGAAAATCGTCCAAAAATCGCCCAAGAACCGTACTTCAAAAATCCAAAATGAAATGAATGAAATGACTATTTTTGGTCCTTAAGCTTCTGCCCATCCGTCACTAAAAGTCCACACCAGAACTTGCTTGCACCAGCCTTTATTTAATCGATCATAACTTTATGTACAAATGTCCAAATGATGAATGGTTTTATATTTTGTAAATTAGAATCAAAAGACTACAACTTTCATGTTTTTATAATTTTCCGATTCCTTATGAATTGCGAGATATAAGCTTCCAAAATCAGCTCTACGCATCAGAAATTTCTGGCGAAATTGCTCTACCAGCCTTTATTCAATCCATCCTAACTTTCTGTACATATGTTTAAATAATGAATGGTTTAACTTTCTGGAAACTAGAATCAAAGGGCTACAACTTTGATGTTTTAAGAATTTTTAGATTTCTTATAAATTACGAGATATAAACTTTCAAAATTGGCTCTATGCACCAGAAATTTCTAGCGAACAACTATGCAACAGAAATTTCCAGCAACCTTCTTTGTCCGAAATCCATTCCGTTTACCTTCCGAAATCCACCCGAGACCCTCGGGACCTTAACCAATTATACCAACGTGTCCCAAAATATAATACGAACTTAGTCGAGGTTTCAAACCATATCAAACAACATCAAAACGATGAATCATACCTCAAATCAAAATCTATGAACTTTGAACTTTCAAATTTTATATATTATGCCGAAAGACATCAAATCAATTCGGAATGATTTTAATTTTTTCACACAAGTCATAAATAACATAACAAACCTATTTCAATTTCCAGAATTGGATTCCGACCTCAATATCAAAAAGTCAACCCCCCGGTCAAACTTTCCAAAAATTCAACTTTCGGCATTTCAAGCCTAATTCCACTACGGACCTTCAAATAATTTTTCGGACACGCTCCTAAGTCTAAAATTATTATACGGAGCTATTAACATCATCAAAATTCCATTCCGGAGTCGTTTGCTCAAAAGTCAACTCTCCGGTCAACTCTTTCCATTTAAGCTTCAAATTAAGGATTGTTTCTTTTAATTAATTCCGAATCTTCCAAAATATCAAACTCGACCACACTCGCGGGTCATAATACTTATTACGAAATTGCTCGAGACCTTAAGTCGCTGAACGGGGCGTTAATTCTTAAAACGACAAGTCGGATCGTTACAAAAGACTTACTTCTTATATATTTTTTTCTTTTCTATCTTCTTATCTTTCATACAAAAACAAACTTTAATGTGTAGTTCATCAATTGTTGACTTCATATAATCACACAAGCATTAAAATGATACAGAAGAATATAGGTATGTCGTTGTAGTGTTAACACTAAACGCTACCATATTTATATGTTATGACCATCTTTATACTCATATTTTCAATTGAAGCGAGCAAAGTTCTAAACGATTTGTCCATGAATAATAAATTTTAACTTTTGAGTAATTAAGTTATCGTTACACCAATAAACGTTCTATGTTTGTCATGATTGGTGAGAACTCTCGTGAGTGACACACACTTTACGCTCCTTTTTTTTAATGAGTAAATATCTTAAAACCCGCTTAAACTATCACCTTTTTGTCAGTTTCCTACTTAAATTATCGAATGTCCCCAAAACCCCCTGAACTATATCCTCCTTTATATTAAAACTCCTACGTCGTATTTTGAATGGTGTGTGTGATACACTCTCGTAAATTTGTAAGAAATGTGCCATGTGGCACTCCACATGGATACTAATTAGCCTAATTAAAAAATAACTTAATTACGTATTTTAAATATTAATTCCAATCTATTAAATGGGTAAATATTATTCACCCGATTAAAACATATAAGAGGTCTAGGAAAAAAAATATTAAGTACTAAAATCTCATTCTCTCTCCAATCTTCCAATAATGGGTTCTCTTTCTCTCACTAGCGATTTTCACCATTAAGTTTCGTTCTGACTTTTATGTTTTCCAATAACCCTCGATTGGGTTATTGAGTTATTTTTTAGAAAATAATAAGGGCTAATTAGCAGTTAGTCACTGTCATGTGAGCCATTTTGATGGATTCTTCTAACCTTTACGCGCTCTTTCACGAGTTGTTACACATGATACGCCACATAAGCAGCAAAGGGGTTTTAATACGAAGGAGAATATAGTTTAGAGGGGTTTTGGGAACAAACGATAGTTTAGATAGGGAACTGACAAAAATGTGATAGTTTAGGCGAGTTTTAGGATATTTGCTCTTTTTTAATCTGCGTAAATACTATTAAAAATTTGAAATTGGTTTTAAATATTTACCTTTTTTAGGTGTTAGGATTTTGTGTTGTTCCAATCGATTGAAAAAATCAAGAGGAGATCAAAACTTAAATTGAGTAATTTGGAGTAGATTTGAGTTAAATTTCAGATCTTAATTTTTCGAGTTTGTTAGTTGTTTGGATTGAGCGTTGTTCTAATCAATTGGAAACATCAAGAGGAGTTCAAAACTTAAATTTAAAAGTGATTTGTAGTAAATTTAAACTAAGTTTGAGTAAAATTTCAGAACAGAACCAAGGAAAAAGACAAAGTCAATTTTTATATAATAGTGTATAATATTGTATAATAGTGTTTGGGTCTAATTTGTCACCTCTACTACTAGGCTAGCTTCTACCTCTATTTGTAACAAACCGGCAATGCTCAGAAACTTAAGTATTGTTCCCAGCACCCTGATCGATGAAAATTGAAATGGCACTTTAGTATTAATATATTAATATCCCTTTCTCCAAAAAACAAAAAAAACGATGAAAAAATGGAAAAGAAAGGTGAAAGAATGAAGAAGAATAGTGAAATATAAAGAAAATGAGAAAAAAAATAAAAAATACAAAATTTTAGAAAAAAATAAGGGCTAATTAGCCGTTAGACACTGTCATGTGAGCCATTTTGATGGATTCTTCTAGCCTTCACGCGCTCTTTCACGAGTTGTTACACACGATACGCCACATAAGAAGCGAAGGGGTTTTAATACGAAAGAGAATATAGTTTAGAGGGTTTTTGGGAACAAACGATAGTTTAGATAGGAAACTGACAAAAGGGTGATAGTTTAGGCGAATTTTAGGATATTTACACTTTTTTAATCTGCGTAAATGCTATTAAATTTTTTGAAATTAGTTTTAAATATTTACCTTTTTTAGGTTTAGATTTGGTGTTGTTACAATCGATTGAAAAAATCAAGAGGAGATCAAAACTTAAATTGAGTAATTTGGAGTAGATTTGAGTTAAATTTTAAATCTTAATTTTTCGAGTTTGTTAGTTGTTTGGATTGAGCGTTGTTCTAATCAATTGGAAACATCAAGAGCAGTTCAAAACTTAAATTTAAAAGTGATTTGGAGTAAATTTGAACTAAGTTTGAGTTAAATTTCAGAACAGAACCAAGAAAGAAGACGAAGTCAATTTTTATATAATAGTGTATAATATTGTATAATAGTGTTTGGGTCTAATTTGCCACCTCTACTACTAGGCTAGCTTCTACCTCTATTTGTAACAAACCGCCAATGCTCAGAAACTTAAGTATTGTTCCCAGCACCCTGATCGATGAAAATTGAAATGGCACTTTAGTATTAATATATTAATATCCCTTTCTCCAAAAAACAAAAAAAACGATGAAAAGATGGAAAAGAAAGGTGAAAGAATGAAGAAGAATAGTGAAATATAAAGAAAATGAGAAAAAAAATAAAAAATACAAAATTTTAGAAAAAAATAAGGGCTAATTAGCCGTTAGACACTGTCATGTGAGCCATTTTGATGGATTCTTCTAGCCTTCACGCGCTCTTTCACGAGTTGTTACACACGATACGCCACATAAGAAGCGAAGGGGTTTTAATACGAAAGAGAATATAGTTTAGAGGGTTTTTGGGAACAAACGATAGTTTAGATAGGAAACTGACAAAAGGGTGATAGTTTAGGCCCCTATCGTGTTACAAGGCAAGCCTATTTCTCAAAATATTACTACTAAATCGATTATAAGAATTTAATAAAACATTTCAACATCTGAATTTCTCATAAACTAAATCAACTTTAAATATAATTTTTGAAATATGGAAACGAGCCCCAAACATCGGGGTGTCACTAAGTCACGAGCGTCTAAATCTATGAACTAAGAAATAAAACTGTCTAACTGTCAATACAATCCAAAAGAAGAAATGATAAAAGGAGTAACAAGGTCCTGCGGACGCTAGCAGGTTCCTTGCAATCTCCACAGATAGCTGGCCTGAACTCAACGATCACCGCGCTTTAACTCACCTGAATCTGCACATAAAGTGCACGGTGTAGCATGAGTACAACCACCTCAGTAAGTAACAGAAATAACTAAGGAACTAAGCAATAGTGACGAGCTAAGTAAAACAGTCCAGTTATTTATTTTCACAATTTAAAAATAAACAGGTAAATTTCATAACTCAGTAAATGCCACAAAGAAGTTTAACAGATAAATGCAGCAACAACACAAATAAATACAACCTCGCAGCAGTGTCACTCCATCACTCATCACTAGCACTCAGCACTCAATACTCAAAACGCTCAACACTCTGCGCTCACTGGGGTGTGTACAGACTCCGGAAGGGTTCCCAAAGCTCAAGCGCTAAGCACGGATAACTCACGTGCCATCATATCAATACCTGAATCCGCACAGTCAACTCACATGCTACGCGGACAACTCACGCGCTATGGTATCAATACCTGGACCCGCACGGTCAACTCACGTGCTATGTGGACAACTCACGCGCTATGGTATTAATATCCTCATAAGCAAGTCCTCGGCCTCACTCAATCATGTACCTCACTAGCCTCATCATCACCAACAAGTAAGGGAACACAGCCCACATCAAATACCACCGCATATTAGCAAATAATAGAGACTGAGGTAACATGTACAATAATTTCTATGACTTAGTACCAATAATGTGAGCATGAATAAAGCCTAAGCATGATCTCTAACATGAAGGCAAATAAGTTCAATAACAAATAAACACATAACCATAGATAATAGCCAATTAGGCCTCACAGCCTCACGGGACAGACCAAGTTTCAATCTCTCACGGTGCACACCCACACATTCGTCACCTAACGTGGGTATCACTTTCAAACAATCACGTGATGTCAAATCTCTGGGTTTATACCCTCAAAGCCAGAGTTAAAACTGTTACTTACCTTAACAGCGTAAAAATCCTACCCCGGGATGCCCTCGTCTCTGGACCCGGTCTCCAAATGCTTCGAATCTAATCACAATCAGTACAATACCATCAATATACGCTAATGGAATGAATTCCAATGGAGAAAAACTATAAAATATGCCAAGAATCTGAAATCGACCAAAACCCGACCCCCGGGCCCACGTCTCGAAATTAGTAAAAAATGGCAGAATAATAAACATTGTCCTTTCCCGAGTCTAACCATATAAAATTCATCAAAATCTGACATCGTTTGGTCCTTCAAATCCTTAAATTATTTCTCCAAAATCTCAAGCACTAACCCCTCATTTTCACTAATTACAATGATTAAACAACGGAAAATCACCATATATACAGGTATTAGGGCTCAAGTAACTTACCTCAACGAAACCCCCTTGATTCCCTCTTCAAAACTCTCCCAAAAGCTCCAAAGAAATGGTGAAGAACGCACCAAAATTCGTGAAGTGTGATATATAGGATCTGCCCCAGGGATTCCGCACCTGCGGACCCTTTCTCGCACCTGTGGACTCGCATCTGCGGTCCCAGGTGCGCATATGCGAAAGTCACTTAGACGCCAAGCTTCGCACCTGCGGCCGCCCCTTCGCACCTGCGGGCTCGCAGGCGCGATCCTCTCTTCCGCACCTGCGCTCAATGCCAGGCCTCCATTTTTCGCATCTGCGAGCCTCCCACGCATCTGCGATCATCGCACCTGCGGTTCCCAATCCGCAGGTGCGGCCACACCAGTAGCCTTACACCAGCAGCTTCTGGCTGCATTTTCTAACTTTTAAACTCCCTGATACCCATCCAAAATCATCCTGAGCCCCTCGGGACCTTAACCAATAATTCAAACAAGTCATATATCAACATACAAACTTAGTTGAACCTTCGAATCACTCAAAACAACATCCAAACACTAAATTACCCTCGGATCCAAGCCTAAGAACTTCTAAATTTTTAAATTCGGTACCCGATGCCGAAACTAACCAAACCACATCCGAATGACCTCAAATTTTGCACACACATCACAAATGACACTACGAACCTACTCTAACTTCCGAAATTCTATTCCGACCCCGATATCAAATTTTTTCATTGCCGACCGAAATCGCTAAATTTTTAATTTCACCAATTCAAGCCTAATTCTACCACGAACCTCCAAATCACATTTCGGAAGTAATTCTAAGTCCAAAATCATCTAACGGAGCTGACGGAACCATCAGAATTCAAATTTGAGATCATTTACACATAGATACATATCCGGTCCACTTTTCTAACTTAAAATTTTTAATTATGAGACTAAGTGTCTCATTTTACTCCGAGTTCCTTCCGGACCCGAACCAACTAACCCGATAAGTCATAAATCAATTGCAAGACATAAATTGAGCAGTAAATGGGGAAATTAGATTATAATATTCAAAACGACTGGTCGGGTCGTTACAGAAACTAACAAAAAAGTAATAGTTTAGGCGAGTTTTAGGATATTTACTCTTTTTTAATCTGCGTAAATGCTATTAAATTTTTTGAAATTGATTTTAAATATTTACCTTTTTTAGGTGTTTGGATTTGGTGTTGTTACAATCGATTAAAAAAATCAAGAGGAGATCAAAACTTAAATTGAGTAATTTGGAGTAGATTTGAGTTAAATTTCAGATCTTAATTTTTCGACTTTGTTAGTTGTTTGAATTGAGCGTTGTTCTAATCAATTAAAAACATCAAGAGGAGTTCAAAACTTAAATTTAAAAGTAATTTGGAGTAGATTTGAACTAAGTTTGAGTTAAATTTCAGAACAGAACCAAGGAAGAAGAGGAAGTCAATTTTTGTATAATACTATATAATACTGTATAATAGTGTTTGGGTCTAATTCGCCACCTCTACTACTGGGCTAGTTTCTACCTCTATTTGTAACAAACTAATGCTCAGAAACTTAAGTATTGTTCCTAGCAACCTGATCGATGAAAATTGAAATGGCACTTTAGTATTAATATATTAGTATCCCTTTCTCCAAAAAGATAAAAATCACATAATATTATAATAATAGCAAGTAATGAATAATGTACTAACTATAAGCGAAAAATAAAAAATGTGCTAAACTGTAGATTTGTTTGATTTTGAGATGAAAAATAAAGTAATAATAAGAATTTTCTTAAAATAATATAATATAATATGCTCAAACAAGACATATCACAACGTGACATAATATTCTTTAATATTGACTGCAAAACAAAATACAAGTACTATAATTAAGATGTTGAGTTGTTACATGAAAAGAAAAAAAAACGGGTTATCAAATACTAGATTTGAGAAACGATTTCACGTTTTACTTCTTAATTAATATCTAATTATTATTTAAAAGATTTTATTTGCACATAACTTAAATAATTCAAATCATAATTTAACATAATTTGTACTATATGTATATCATGCGCGTACTAATACTTTCTTTAACAGTAACAAAGAGAAAAAGAAAAAAAAAGAAAGAAATACAAAGAGGATGACTGGATGGCATTGGGTGCATATTTTTAGAGTTGTGTTTGGATATTGATATAATTTTCGATTTTTTTTTAAAGTTTTGTGAGTAAAAATTTTGAAAAACAACTATTTGGAGATCTACTGAAATACTACTAAGTTATTATAAAAGATATATGAATCTTAACCCATCGACTGTGTCTATGAAGCCTCTATTGATAAGTTGACGCACTGCTCAAGACATGAGATTTCCTGGCCAGTTCTCCAAGTAAACAAAGAAAAGGCTAAATAATGACGACTCGAAGGAATACTCCACGAACAAAAGAGGAGCTCACCAATAGCACTGGAAGTGAGGGAAGTCCTAACCTGTAGCCTTCTCGCCTGCAAAAATGGTTTCTACGTTGTACCGGAGACCAACGCAGGTTCCCAAAGGAGAACGTCAGTACCATCCATTGTACTTAGTGAGTCTCAACGACAAGGGACGAAACTTTAATAAAATATACATTACAAGCAAAGATTCTAAATGCATGAAAAACATAAAGCTTCTACGAACAATTCTAAAATAATTGCATAACAACATTTTATGAATATTCTAAAAGAAATTCTTTCTTTTTCTTTCTTATAAAAAAAAATACTTCACTTTATGCTTCGGGAGTTCTAACTATCCCAACTTGTTTCTGTCTTAGTCACCGTGTGATCGATACGGGTTCGATCCCAACCTGATCGAATAGGCCCAATCCATGAGGTGTCACTCGCTTCATGATTCTCAGCGCTCATGTATCATACCTTAGCCTGGCTAGGAAAATTCTCAGCAATGAGACCATCGGCTCGTGTGCTTCCTACTTTGGCACAAGTAGTTTCAAGAAGTCGACACCTTGATCAGAACCCTCAGTCCGGACGATGACCCCTTCTCAGAATAGAGGATACTCCTAAAAATACTTTAATAATAAATTATTCTATGTGACCTCGATAATATCTAAATCAACTTTCTTGACCATTCAAGTCTAAATATTTTCTGGAACAACCTATACATACTCATACTGGTTTCCTTAAATGTAAAGCATGGCAAAAGCATGAAATAAACATTCAAAGGTAATTCTAAAGATTCTTGCTTCTTCATGAATTTTCAACATGAAAATGGCATATAAGAATAACACAAAAATCTGAAAGTTTAGGCACATATATCATAATAAATCATCTAAACTTTAGTTAGAACAATTCTAAGTTAATAGGTACTCACTAGCTCCAATTAAGTACATATTAATTCTTTTAAGCAATTAATCAAATACCTTATATGTGTACCTTTGTGTGTGAAACCACTTTAGTAAAGGGTTATATCAAGTCACCTCAAAACTCCTCGATCCAATACGTAGGCCCCTGTCCAATTTATACCCGTCAAACACTCTATTCTACAACAACCAGTACATTTAATTAATTTTAAAGTTTCACACCTAAACATGAAATTTACTGTTGATATAGAGAAAGAATGGAATTAACTATTCAATTCTTACCTACTACTACCGTAGAATAATTGACAACAGGAAATTTTATATACCTGAGTTCAAGATTTTATGATTTTTAAAGAAACCTAGAATTTCCCGTTGTCTGCGTGAGTATTGAGCAGCAAGGCTCCCTCTATTTCGTAATTCTCTGTTTCGTGCGTGAATGGAACGCTTGTTCTGTTTCTTTGTGTAAGCCCTTTTTTAATCCGTTTGCCTTCCACAACCCTTTATGGGCCAAGGCTTGTCACGTGCTCTCTTTTTTTTCTTTTTCTTTTTGACTTAACTAGTATTTAATTATGCCTACTTGTAATAATTAATAATATTAAAATTATTAATATTCCCTAATTGTATATCCAATTATTTATAAATAGAGAAGTAACTCAAAAGTCAATCACAAGGGTTTAAATCCATAATAGAAGTATAATTTTTATGCACTTAAGGCAAGATTAAAAAAAATAATTAAATTCTATATTTAGCGTATTTTGAAAGTTTTATAGATTTGAGTGTAACAATCTTCTCTCCTTAAAAACATTTGTCCTTGAATGTTGCTAGGGCCTTATTCTTAAGCTTACAATCATTCCTCAAGTCTTTGAACTTCTTAAGTTTTCTTAGCACTACTCACTTTCCCAAAGAACTCAAAATTTTGGCTAACTCCCTAAATTTTCAAAACTTTTGGCAAAGTCTCCTCTGTAAATTGGACTATCCAAAAAAAATATCCATGTCACCAATACCATAACTACACCGACAACAACCAAATATACCATAACAGGCCATTCATAGTCATGACGAGCTAAAAACATAACACAAAATTATGCTCGCTAGTCGAATATAGTATAGAAAATATCGTATCCACAGGGATTGTGTTTAAATAGTGTTTTCGTAGCTTCTAGTTTTAATTGTTATCCAAGATGATCAACAATTTAGAGTTTTGTGATTTAAAACTAAAATTTACTAGAAGTCTAAACTATTGACTAATGACAATCGCAACAAGAGTAAGCAAGAAGATATCAAATGGAGAAAATATGGGTTGATTGGATAGGTGTAAGAAACTTGTTTGGGAATTAACTCTAGTTACTTCACTTCTATGGTTCAAGTGAGTATCTCAAATTCACTCTATTAGGTTCAAACATTCAGTAGAAGCTCTTCTCTCGATTAAGTCTCAACCTTACGATATGAACTAAGTTAAGCTTGGTGAAGATATGTAAGAATTCGTAGTGGATTGATCTTTAGGAGAACCCCTTTCGATTATCCTCCTAACTAGGTCTAAACATTAATTCAACTAGCCTTTTTAGATTACTAACAAGAATCAATGAATTCAACCAATAAGATAATGCAAAACATCACAAATTATGCCTCTTTCGATTACATAAACAAGTGAATATATATGCAATAATAAAAACACCCAAAACACTTCAATACATAAAACTAGAGTTAATATCCACAAAAAATTCTCAAAACACCAAATCCATCAATTTGTAAGGAAGAATTGCTCCATGGATATGGAGAAATTCATCATAATTAAGTTTAAGTCAAAGGAAAATATAAAACATCCAAACCCTTATCTTGAGTGAGGATGAATGGTGAAATCCTTGTGCTCTTGCTTCTCCCTCTTCTCCTTAGATTCCTTAGTTCTAAATTATGTCAAAAATACTCAAAATACCATTTTTTCATGTATATATACCAAGTAGGGTCGGGCCCAAACAAATACACCTTCTCCTACGCGAAATATGACACTTTGCTCCGGATAGGCCGCGCACTTGGCCGCGCACGTGGGTGGCATTTTGTTGGGAAAACATAAAACATGAAAGTTGTATCTCTTTTAAATAGCTTTCCAACGATATATTGTGGAGCCCAAGCAGAGTTCCGAGCGAAAAAGGTATGTGCATTTTACTGGACACTGCGCAATATGCCTGCTTGATTCTTCGTTTCGTTCCACTATCATCCATTGATCCCCGAACAGGATCCCGACTTAATCCTTGGGCTTTTACTCAGAATTCAAAGCTCCCGACTAGCTTGAATTCATTCCATAACATCTACATAGATCGGAATCACTCCTACAAGGCATAAAATACACAATTGATACAAAATACTGGCGAGTAAAGCTCCAACTCAATTAAAGTGCTAAAATTAGATTGTAATAGTCGACTAAAATATGAGATTATAGCCTACTATCAAGGCACCATACACAACTCATCAACTAATTACTTGCACTCCGGCAAGGAGGTACCACAATAACCAACCAAAATCTAAATCACCACACTTTAGCAAAAGTAAACCGCTTTAATGAATTAAATGTACTCTCGCATGATAGTAAATTATTTAACAACTAAATAAACTTTGTGTCACGACCCAAAATCCTTGAAAGGTCGTGATGACGCCGGACACTACTATCAGGCAAGCCAACACCAATAATTAGTAAATTCTCATTTTAATATTTTGAATTCATAGTTATTCCCCACAATTAAATAGCAGAAGATGGAGTTTACAAAATACGTAATAATAACTTTAAAAGAATTTCCAATACAGTGCAACCCATAATCATCCCAAAACTCGTTATCACAAGCGCATGAGCATTTACTAAGAATGTAAAATAAAATACAACAGTTGTCAGGAATACAATTGGACAGGAAAAATGTAAGTACTCTGAAGGAGACTCTGTTAGCTGCGGAACGTCGTATAGAATGCAGCTTACTTAAGTCCCCGCCATAATCGCGCCTCTGCGCCCACAAGGCCGCTAAACATATGTGTACCTGCACAAAAATGTGCAGCAAGTGTAGAATGAGTACGTAAATCAACGAGTACCCAGTAAGTATCCCGCCTAACCTCGAAAAAGTAGTGACGAGGGGTCGACTCACACACTTACTATGGGCTATAATCAATATACCAATGATATGATAAATTATGGATTTTATAAGGCAACTGTAAACTCAATAACATGAAGCACATAAATAATTCTCTTGTTAATAGGGGGTTTCCAAATTTATTCTCATATTTCAACAATTTAAATTTTCGCCCAATGAGGCCATATCAATTATCAATAATTCCCAAAACAATCAATTAAGTCATGCGCAAATCATGTCGAGATCGTACGGCCCGATCCAACATAATATTTAAATTGTGCACTGCCAGAGGGTCGAATGGCGCGAACCATAGATGCATCTATAAATTTCCCCGGTCGCGAATCATACATGCGACGCGGTCAAATATAAATTTAAGAAAATACCCCGCTCGTGAATCATACCTGCGACGCGGCCAAATATAAGTTTAACATTTAAATCGTATCTCTTTCTTGATTCTTTTTTTTTAAAATAATATAAATTCAACTTGAAACTTTTTAAGGAAATTACTCCGCTCGCGAAACATACATGCGACGAGGTTACATATAGATTTCTTCAGTTTTTATGATATTCCTCAATTCTTTTCGAAATTTCGAAGTTCAAATGAAACCTTTTAAAACTTAAGTTCTTCAATTTCAAATCCTTTCAAAAACTTTTAATAAGCAGATTCAATCTCGCTCCCTCTCAAGGCAAACTATAAACATAAATCAATAACAATATCAACAACGCATGATGTGAGCCTAAAACTACCCGGACATAGGCATAACTAGTAGCTACGTACGGACTCTCGTCACCCCGTGCATACGTAGCCCCCACAAATAGAAGCACACAATAGTTTAGTTCACCTATGGGGTTAATTCCCTCTTACAAGGTTAGAAATGAGACTTGCCTCACTTCGAAGTTCTATAACCGACTCCCGAGCCCTTCAAATAACTCGAATTGATGCACAACGCTCCAAAACAATCCAATGATTATGCAAACCCATTAATATATACTCAAATATTCAATATAATCCAATTTATAACAATTTCTAACCCCGATCGAAAAGTCGATAAAAATCACCCCCGGGCCCACGTGCCCGGATTCTAAATATTTTCGAAGATAAACTTTACCCATAACCTCACGAACTCAAATATATAGTTTATTCTCAATTCCATGCCCAATTTCGCGGTCAAAATCCAAAAATACCAAATTCTAGGTCTTCTACCAAAACCCCCACAATTTATACTAATTTCCATGTTTTAATCCTTATACAAACCATGTATTTAACTTATAATAAGTGGGAATCACTTACCTTGGCATTGATGACGAAGAATGAGCTCCAAACTCGCTCCAAGACCGGCTCTCATGGAGAAAATGGGGTGAAAATGAGCCAAGCCCTCATTTTTAAAGAACACACCGCCCAGCCCTGACGTTCGCACCTGCGGTGCCTTGGCCGTATCTGCGGTCCCGCACCTGCGGAAATCCCATCGCAGGTGCGGCTCTAGCTCGGCCCAATATTCTCGCACCTGCGCTACTCTCTTCGCATCTGCGCCTTCGCAGATGCAGACATACCCTCGCACCTGCGCTCCCAGACTCTTCTCTCACTCTCGCACCTGCGACACACCTCCGCATCTGCGACCTCGCAGTTGCGGACAACCCTTCGCACCTGCGATCATTCCCAGCTTCACGCAAACCGCACCTTCAACCACAGGCTCGCACCTGCGGCCCTTTTTGCGCATGTGCGATCACACCAGATATCAGCTGCCTCATCTTTCCTTTCAAGTCCAAACTCGATCCGTTAACCATCTGGAATCCACCCTAGGCCCTCGGGACCTCAACCAATTATACCAACATGTCCCAAAATACATTACGAACTTAGTCGAGCCTTTAAATCACATCCAACAACATCGAAACTACGAATCACCCTCCCATTCAAATTAAATGAACTTTAGAACTTCATACTTTTACAATCGATGCCGAAACCTACCAAATCACGTCCGATTGACCTCAAATTTTGCACACAAGTCACATTTAACATTACGGACCTACTCCAACTTCCGGAATCAGATTCTGACCCCGATATCAAAAAGTCCACTTCCAATCAAACTTCTCAAAAACCTTCAAATTTCTAGCTTTAGCCAAATGACTCCAAAATGACCTCCGAACCTTCGAATCCACTTCAGGACGCGCTCCCAATACCAGAATCACCATACAGAGCTATTCCCAGGCTCGGAATCCCAAACGGACATCGATAACATTGAACTGTACCTCAACCCAAATTTATGAAATTTTTCCAAAATGTCAACTTCCATAATAGGCGCTGAAACGCTCCCAGGTCCTCCATAACCCTATCCGAACATATGCTCAAGTCTAAAATCATCATACGAACCTGTTGGAACCTTCAAATCCCGATTCCGAGGTCATTTACTCAAAAATCACACCCCAGTCATTCTTTCCAACTTAAAGCTTCTGAAATGAGAATTTTCTTTTCAAATCAACTATGAACTTCCGAAATTTCAATTCCGATCACGCGTACCAGTCATAATACCTGAAGTGAAGTTTTTCATGGCCTCCAACTGCTGAACGACGCGCTAGAGCTCAAAATGACCGGTCGGGTTGTTATATTATTTCCCACTTAAACATACATTCGTCCTCGAACGTGCTAAGAACTGCTCTGGGGTTGTCCGAAATCACTGTTTAATACCTCGTGCACCTACCCGTGCTATCACAACTCAGTTGAGCACACTAGCTCGAGTAAATCTGAAGATTTCCCCTTTTTGCTTAGTCAAATTAGCCTTTAGAGCCAAATTCCAACAGTCGGAATTCTCTGCCAGGCCGACTTCCCACATACAAACACCGTATCAATCACCACACGATGTACCAGAACATGACTGCATACCTTTGCTGAATTCAAACCATGCACCGCAACATTCACATGACCATAATAACATCCTCTGATAACAATACCCGAAATTCCACGAACTTGATGCTCACCATGCACCTCATGACATATATAAGTCTTGTTCCAACTCTTGCAATACTACCACAACGGAAGAGATGTGTAGAAATTCATAACCAACTCCAGAGTCAACAAATCATTGAATCTCTCCCTTTGACTAGAATCATCACCCCATTATGAACCAAATAATGGTATTTGCTCTTTAATATACTGCATACAATCCGATCACACTGATCTCGGATCCGCTAATCTCGTTTCACCCAGTATAAGCTGCTCAGGCAACAAGCCACCCCAGACATGACCAAAAGTCTCATATGATGCCGCAATGTGCCAATAAGCTACAAACTCGAACGTGATGCATAAGGAAAACGAATCTCTGGAAGGGACTACTCAACCCACACAACTAATTAGACAACCGAAAAGGTATTATGAACCTTCCCCAGCAAATGGAAAACAAAACACACGAAAATAGATATAGGGGACTGTAATCAACATTCCACTGTTGCGGCGTGCAACCCGATCTAAACAACATACCCGTGGCGGCGTGCCACCCGATCCACACATAAAATCTACAATAAGAGATACTTACCGAGCTAGAATGCTCATTACTACAAAATACCCGAATATCAGCCGCAAGCACGCTAAGTGCATCATACCATCCCTTGAAGGACCGACAACCTCATATACTACAAAACCCAAGCACAACTAAGGTGCGATATATGATTTGAATCTCGAGAGTCATCCTGCTCACATAGCACTATCACTACGCGGAACCTCAACACGTAAGAAATTTATCAAGCCATTTCACAACTCACATGGCACAATATAGTATTATATGAAATAGTCGACGACGAAACGACATCCAACGTCCGAATACTCCTCCATAAGGAGCGCTATGCTGAAATGAACACATCCGGCATGATATAGAGCCCACATTCATATCTAGATCCATCCACAGACCTCAAGCCGATTTGGATCACACCGTACTAGTCTAATAATTTTTCAAGGGCTCATAATAACCCTTTTTCCCCGTAATCTCAGGTGACGCCAAAAACAATGTCAGCTGACTCTATCCATCTGAGTCATTTCTTGCTCATCCGAGCTCGTGGCATTCTTGTCAACACCGAACCGCAGCCTTGATCCTCAACTCCCAAATCCCATGCTAATGCCAATGCGCAATAGTACAAAAATTTCATCATAACTCTGGAACCACTAATAGGGTAAACACTTCATCATATAGAAATATTTTACTTAGCTCATTTCAAGAGAGCCATTGCAACACTCAGCCAAATTCCCATAACCACAGAAAATAGAAACCTCGAGTAGTGGTTTAAACCACTATAATCCTTTCGGGATCCGTCTACACATAACGTGCCACAATATTCGAATGCTTCCAAATAAAATCAATTACGGCGGCCGTCAAGCCTCGCACACACCGCCATAATTCACATGTATAACTTAACACGCTGAAAGAACTGATCTCTACCACCATCATGCCAATTCAATCGTTGTTAACTGGTACACTCATTCTGATACTTCCTCTATGAGTCCGAAGTTATTTTCTCCCATTTCTCCAATGCTACACTGCATACCAAAGATAACATAGAACACTCCAAGCTCCTTTATCATGATCCGCTGCAAAAGCTCGATATTCAACCATACTATGGACTCGAAATCCTTAGGCACCATACCTTAACTTTTGAATCCACTAGGACCGTTATTGAGAGTCACCCACTCTGACTTGGTCCCGAATACAATCAACTCCAAGGCTCTGCTAGCACATGTGCACCCTCTCAAAGAAGTACCTGGCCGAATCATCTTCCTCGTAACTCGCCTTTACACGAAGCATAAATCCTGAATCTTCCCAAAGCCTGAGCATGAATCGATAAGGACAACTATAGCACACATTCCTCAAATCGCTTGCTCAGATTACCACTAATGTTCTCTTTCCTTAGTTGTAATAACCCATCAATATGCCGATAACCAGAAATCTTACAAATAGACGACCATGAAATCCAACTGTAGGCGGTGGGACTCTCCCACTTAGCTTGAAGCTACCATTGCATAACTCTAGAACCCGCCAAGATTCTTTCTTCATCGTTGAATTGATCTTGCACAACCAACTTGCCAAATTCCTCGAAATCCATCCATTTGACATTTCATGAACATTCTGAATCACTAACCACATTCACATATTCGACCTCTGCCGGATAACCAGTAGAATTCTTTCGTGACAGGCCCATCAACACCACGCAACCGCTAACCTGCTCACAGGAGATAACCCACCTGTGAAAATTCCATCCCGACATCATCCAATGTCGCTGCACTTGCTACAATAACTACGAAATCAGTAACCCATCATGAGCCCGTGCTCATTCACCAGCTGTACAGGTCCGTTCACTCCTCATGGACATCAACTAAAGGTGCGACAAGACATTCCAATCCAAAGTCATGTTGTATCCTTCTTCATATCAAGCAACTCCTTCCTGTCACACCCAATCTTCCTCAATATAGCAGCCAATATTCCAAATTAAGTCCGTAGACCTAGTCACGGTCCACCATGAATCCCAAATCACTCTAAACTTTCTCAAGGTGTGTAGTCATCCTACCACAGAATCCATATGCTACTCTGCCACTCTCCCACTTTGGTCAAATCCTCTCATTTAGCAACTACTCAACTTTTGTTTCTCACACTTGGCCTTATAGGAACTTAACCACCACCAGACACCTCCCACATATCCTTCCCCATCCTTCGCTACCCGGTTGTTGCCTTAAATCAAAATCTACCTCTGTAGCACTCGAATCGATAGACCGCTACCAACTTTAAACCCTTCCGGAAATCATCATTCTCGAGCCATCAATATCGGGAATGCCGATTCGATCTTGAACCATTGCACACTGCAACCTCTGACAGCCGCTTTCTCGGTACCATTTATAATACTCTGCCCCAAGGTGAATTGAAGGAAACCATAACACCGGCGAACTTAATACATCATAACCAATCGAGGACGATGACACCACATCACAAGCAAAGATTCTACCACGCTCGAAAATATCGAGTCCCGCTACTCCATCAACCCAAGTCTGAACATTCTTAGTTCGATTGCCTTTCCTTCGCCGGAAATAAAATACTGGATCTCTGAATCATGCACCGAGTAAACCTCTTTTCAAGTCATTCACTGCTTCGATGCATAGACAAGCATCTTTCCATTACACAAACATGGTGCGATAGCAATGCACGAATCGTCATATCAATTGGCGCATAGCCCCAAAAACCATTAGAAATACAGCTAATGAGCTGAGATGACAGAATATCTTTCCACAAGGCAATGATGTTAGCCCCCAATCGAATACGCAGGTAGAAACATCCTGTTGTACATCAGTAGTGCCATTAAAATTCCTCGATTCCAAATTATAATAAGCGTTTCGCGTCGCGTAAGATTGAATAGGAAGGAAATAAAGGCATAAGCCTCAAAGGAATCGAATCGCACGATGAAGAATCAAGAAGGGAAGTGCTCCTAACAGCCCTGTAGCCTCTCGAATATAAGTATAGACGTATCTGTATCGATCCACAAAACTCTACTAGACTCGCTCATGACTCGTGAGACCTAAGTGAACCTAGTGCTCTGATACCATGTTGTCACGACCCAAAATCCTTTAAAGGTCGTGATGGCGCCGAACACTATTGTCAGGCAAGCCAACACCAATAATTAGTAAATTCTCATTTTAATATTTTGAATTCATATTTATTCCCCTCAATTAAATAGCAGAAGATGGAGTTTATAAAATATGCAATAATATCTTTAAAAGAATTTCCAATACAATGCAACCCATAATCATCCCAAAACCCGGTATCATAAGTGCATGAGCATTTACTAAGAATTATAAAATAAAATACAACAGTTGTCCGAAATACAATTGGACAGGAAAAATGTAAGTACTCTGAAAGAGACTCTGTTGGCTGCGAAACGTCGTATAGAATACAGCTCACCTAAATCCCCACCATAATCGCGCCTCTGCGCCTACAAGGCTGCTAAACATATGTGTACCTGCACAAAAATGTGCAGCAAGTGTAGCATGAGTACGTAAATCAACGAGTACCCAGTAAGTATCCCGCCTAACCTCGAAGAAGTAGTGACGAGGGGTCGACTCGGACACTTACTATGGGTTATAATCAATATACCAATGATATGATAAATTATGGATTTTATAAGGCAACTGTAAACTCAATAACATGAAGCAGATAAATAATTCTCTTGTTAATAGGGGGTTTCCAAATTTATTCTCATATTTCAACAATTTAAATTTCCGCCCAATGAGGCCATATCAATTATCAATAATTCCCAAAACAATCAATTAAGTCATGCGCAAATCATGCTGAGGTCGTACGGCCTGATCCAACATAATATTTAAACTGTGCACTGCCAGAGGGTCGAATGGTGCGAACCATAGATGCATCTATAAATTTCCCTGCTCGCGAATCATACATGCGACGCGGTCAAATATAAATTTAAGGAAATACCCCACTCGTGAATCATACCTGCGACGCAGCCAAATATAAGTTTAACATTTAAATCATATCTCTTTCTTGATTCTTTTTTTAAAAATAATGAAAATTCAACTTGAAACTTTTTAAGAAAATTACCCCGCTCGCGAAACATATACATGCGACGCAGTTACACATAGATTTGTTCAACTTTTATGATATTCCTCAATTCTTTTCGAAATTTCGAAGTTTAAATGAAACCTTTTAAAACTTAAGTTCTTCAATTTCAACTCTTTTCAAAAATATTTAATAAGCAAACTCAATCCCGCTCCCTCTCAAGGCAAACCATAAACATAAATCAATAACAATATCAACAAGGCATGATGTGAGCATAAAACTACCCGGACATAGGCATAGCTACTTGCTACGTACGGACTCTCGTCACCTCGTGCGTACGTAGCTCCCACAAATAGAAGCATACAATAATTTAGTTCACCTATGGGGTTAATTCCCTCATACAAGGTTAGAAAAGAGACTTACCTCGCTCCGAAGTTCCATAACCGGCTCTCGAACCGTTCAAACAACTCTAATCGATGCACAACGCTCCAAAACTAGCCAATGATTATGCAAACCCATTAATATATACTCAAATACTCAATATAATTCAATTTATAACAATTTCTAACCCCGATCGAAAAGTCGATAAAAATCACCCTCGGACCCATGTGCCTGAATTCCAAAACTTTTCGAAGATAAACTTTATCCATAACCTCACGAACTCAAATATATAGTTTATTCTCAATTCCATGCACAATTTCGTGATCAAAATCCAAAAATACCAAATTTTAGGTCTTCTACCAAAAACAACACAATTTATACTAATTTCCATGTTAAATCCTTATACAAACCATGTATTTAACTTATAATAAGTGGGAATCACTTACCTTGGTATTGATGATGAAGAATGAGCTTCAAACTCGCTCCAAGACCGGCTCTCATGGAGAAAATGGGGTGAAAATGAGCCAAGCCCTCGTTTTTAAAGAACACACTGCCTAGCCCCGACGTTCGCACCTGCGGCCTCTTCGTCGCATCTGCAGTCTCGCAGGTGCGGCTCTACCTCGGCCCAACATTCTCGCACCTGCGCTACTCTCTTCGCATCTGCGCCTTCGCAGGTGCGGACATACCCTCGCACCTGCGCTCCCAGACTCTTCTCTCACTCTCGCACCTGCGACACACCTCCGCATCTGCGACCTCGTAGGTGCGGACAACCCTTCGCACCTGCAGTCATGCCCAGCTTCGCCCAAACCGCACCTGCGACCATGGGCTCGCACCTGCGACCTCGCACCTGCAGCCCTTTTTGCGCAGGTGCGATCACACTGATATCATCTGCCTCATCTTTCCTTCCAAGTCCAAACTCAATCCGTTAACCATCCGGAATCCACCCGAGGCCCTCGGGACCAATTATACCAACACGTTCCAAAACACATTACAAACTTAATCGAGCCTTTAAATCACATCCAACAACATCGAATCTACGAATCACCCTCCTATTCAAACTCAATGAACTTTAGAACTTCAAACTTATACAATTGATGCCGAAACCTACCAAATCACGTCCGATTGACCTCAAATTTTGCACACAAGTCACATTTGACATTACGGACTTATTCCAACTTCCGGAATCGGATTCCTAACCCGATATCAAAAGGTCCACTTCCGGTCAAACTTCTCAAAAACCTTCAAATTTCTGGCTTTAGCCAAATGACTCCAAAATGACATTCAGACCTCGGAATCCACTTCCAGACGCGCTCCCAATACCAGAATCACCATACGGAGCTATTCCCAAGTTCGGAATCCCAAATGGACATCGATATCATTGAACTGTACCTCAACCCAAATTTATGAAATTCTTCCAAAATGCCAACTTCCATAATAGGCGTCAAAATGTTCCCGGGTCCTCCAAAACACGATACGAACATACACCAAAGTCTAAAAGCATCATACGAACCTGTTGGAACCTTCAAATCTCGATTCCGAGGTCATTTACTCAAAAATCACACCTCAATCACTCTTTCCAACTTAAAGCTTCCGAAATGAGAATTTTCTTTTCAAATCAACTCTGAACTTCCGAAATTTCAATTTCGACAACGCATACCAGTCATAATACCTGAAGTGATGTTGTTCATGGCCTCTAACTGTTGAACGACGCGCTAGAGCTCAAAACGACCGATCGGATCATTACACTTTATCAGAAACTAAATTACTTCAACACCAAAGTGTAATCTAGCAAGGACATAAATACATGCTAACTTGTACTTAATAATGAAATATAAATGTCAAGCCAAACCTAGGTTCGCATACCTTATTCCTCAAATAAATAAGGATACTTCTTCCTCATATCTTCCTCGACCTCCCACGTAGCCTCTTTTGAATCATGATTACTCCATAAACCTTTTACCGATGCTAAATCTTTTTTTCTCAACTTTTTTACTTGCCTATCGAGAATTTTGATAGGTACCTCTTCATAAGTCAAGCCTTCTTTAATTTCTATGGTATCGGCAGGTATTATATGTGACTCATCATGAATGTACTTCCTAAGCATAGACACATGAAAGACAGGATGAACAGAGGACAACTCAACGGGCAACGCTACCTCATAAGCCACGTTTCCCTTCTTTTATGTGATCTCATAAGGTCCGATAAATCTTGGACTAAGTTTCCAGTTCTTGCCAAACCTCATAACTCATTTCATTGGTGAAACTTTCAAAAACACCTTATCACCAACCATGAACTCTAAGTCACGATGCCTCTTGTCAGAATAGGACTTTTGATGACTTTGAGTCGCTTTCAATCTTTCTCTGATTAGATGAACTTTCTCTAAGGCCTCACAAACAAACTCTGGACCAATCAACGGCACCTCTACTGGTTCAAACCAACCCACTGGAGACCTGCATCTTCGTCCATACAACGTTTCATAAGGAGTCATACCAATGTTGGCTTGATAACTATTATTGTAAGCAAATTCTATAAGTGGCAAGTAAACATCCCAATTACCTCCAAAATGTATAACACATGCTCGCAACATATCTTCAAGAGTCTGAATGGTCCTTTCTACCTGACCATCGGTCTGTGGATGGAAAGCGGTGCTAAAATTGACCTTGTTACCTAATCTTTTCTGAAATGCCTGCCAAAAATGCGTCGTGAACTGAGGGCCTCTGTCAAATATGATTGAAACTGGAGTACCATACAATCAGACTATTTCTTTGATGTACAACTGCGCATACTGCTCTGCGTAATCTGTCGTCTTTACTGGTAGGAAATGCGCAGACTTTGTCAGTCGGTCTATAATAATCCAAATTGAATCATGCTTGCGGTATGTGCGAGGCAGACCTATTATGAAATCCATATTAATCATATCCCATTTCCACTATGGTATCTCTATATCATGATCTAGGCTACCAGGCCTTTGATGCTCGGCTTTGACTTACTGGCAATTCAAACATTTGGCCACATGATCTGCTACTTGCTTCTTCATGCCTTTTCACCAATACAACTCTTTCAAGTCCAGATACATTTTGGTAGCACCTGGGTGGATAGAGTACCTCGAGCTGTGAGCTCCTTTGATTATGGCCTTCCTAAGACCATCTACATCAGGCAAAAATAACCGATCATTCAACTTCAAAACTCCATCATTTCCTAGAGTGAAAGTAGTGATTTCTTTGTTTCTGATTCCTTCTTTTAACTTCACTAAGTACGGATCTTTGTCTTGCTTAGCCTTAACATGCGCAACAAGAGAGGATTGCGCTAAGGCATAAGCAGTTCTATCTAATTCGGTCTCATTCAAACTTATTCCATCATTTGCCAATTTTTGAATTTCTTGACCCAAAGTTTGCCTTAGTACTGCAAGATGGGCCAAGACACCCATTGACTTCCTACTAAGTGCATCTGCTACTACATTAGCTTTGCCGGGTGATAAAGGATATTGATGTCATAATCCTTCAAAAGCTCGAGCCACCTTCTCTGTCTTAAATTTAACTTTTTCTGCTTGAAAATGTACTGGAGGCTTTTGTGAACTGTAAACACTTCAGAATGCTCGCCATAAAGGTAGTTTCGCCATATCTTTAATGCAAACACCACTGCTGTAAGCTCCAAGTCATGTGTGGGATAGTTCTTCTCATGATTCTTTAAATGTCTGGAAGCATAAGCAATAACTATTTCATCTTGCATAAGAACACAACCAAGACCAACTCTGGAGGCATCACAATACACTGTGAACCCACCCGAACCTGTCGGCAAAGTTAACATAAGTGCAATGGTCAACCTCTTCTTTAACTCTTAAAAACTCTGCTCACAAGCGTCTGACCACTGGAACTTAACTGTTTTCTGAGTCAACTTAGTTAATGGAGTTGCAAGTGAGGAAAATCGCTCTACAAACCTTCTATAGTAGCCAGCTAACCCCAAGAAACTCCTGATTTCGGTTGGCGTTGTCGGCCTTGGCAAGTTCTTGACTGCTTCGGTCTTATGAGGGTCTACTTTTATACCTTCACTAGATACCACATGGCCTAAGAATGCCACTGACTGCAACTAAAACTCATAATTTGAAAACTTGGCATAAAACTCATTTTCCTTCAAGGTCTACAAGGCTATCTTGAGGTGTTCTGCATGCTCTTCCTTGCCTTTAGAGTATACCAGAATATCATCTATAAACCCGATAATAAAGGTATTAAGGAATGGCTTGCAAACTATGTTCATGAGGTCCATGAATACAGTTGGAGCATTTGTCAACCCGGAGGACATTAATAGAAATTCATAATGCCCGTAGCGAGTCCTAAAGGTTATTTTAGATATATTCTCTTCTCTGATTCTCAATTGATGGTACCCCGACCTTAAATCTATCTTTGAAAAGTACTTTGCACCCTGAATTTGAACAAATAAATCATTAGTTCTTGGCAGTGGGTACTTGTTCTTAATGGTAACTTTATTCAACTGCCGATAGTCGATGCACATTCTGAGAGACCCGTCTTTCTTCTTGACAAATAAGACCGGGGCACTCCACGGTGAAACACTCGGCCTGATGAAGCCCTTATCAAGAAGGTCTTTCAATTGTTCCCTCAACTCTTTAAGTTCTACTAGAGCCATCCGATAAGGAGGTATAAATATGGGTTGAGTTCCTGGCATGAGATCGATGCCAAAGTCTGTGATTCTTTCAGGAGGAAGTCCGAGAAGGTCATCTGGGAAAACTTTTGGAAATTCTCTAACAACTAGCACAGACTGAAGAGCTGGTGGTTCTGATTCTGGATTAATGATGTGATCCAAATAGGCAAGACACCCCTTACCGATCATTTGTTGTGCCTTAAGGTAAGAAATAAACTTACCTACAAGCGATGTTGAACTACCCTTCCACTCTAAGATTTCTTCATTTAGAAATTAGAACCTGACTATATTGGCATGACAATATAACATGGCATAGCAGGAAGACAACCAATCTATACCCATGATCACATCGAAATCCACCATTTCTAACTCAATAAGATCGGCCTCGGTGCTGCGACCTTGGACTGAAACTATACAACCTCTATAGACTCTTGGGGCTTTCACTGACTCGCCAACTAGAGTAGATTCTAGGAATGGCTCACTAAGATATTCAGGTTATAGCCCGAGGTTAATTGCAAAGTATGGAGTCACGTACGAAAACATTGAACCTGGACCAATTATGGCATAAGCATTATGTGATCAGACTAGAAGTATACCTGTAATAACTTCTGCATATGCCTCTGCACTCTGACGATCAAGTGTAGCAAACAAACGGGGTTGTCCTCCTCCCTGAGTAACTCGATCTGCACCTCTGCCTTCTCCATGCCCGACCTAATTATGAGAACCACGAGCCTGAGGTGGTGCAACTGTAGTAGCTGAGGAACTAGAAGGACGAGTTGATCCCCTACTGAAATTACGTCGCAACTTTGGGTAGTTTGCCTTTATATGACCACTGTCTTTGCAATGATAGCAATCGTTAAACCCGAGCTTGCACTGACCTAAATGTTGTAGCTTACATGTACCACAAAGACATTATTGTTGTGAATGTTGCTCAACATGACTCTGGCTGTATGAGGATGGTGTCCTAAAATTCTAATTCTGACATAACTCTGAGTACGTCTAAAGGAAGACCCATCACCTGACTGATGACTGGACTGAGCTGGTGCTAATGACCCCGTGCTGAAGGAACCCCTTCCTCCACTACTAGATGTACCACTAAATCCGTCTGTTGCCCGGGATTTCTTGTTATGCACTTTCTCTTCTCTCCTTTGTTGTCTGTCTTTTTCTAAGTGATTGGTGAAACCCACAATACAGGAGAAAGTTGTCATTTCTACTGTTGCAGCTGATGTCGTATCCTTAATGTGGTAAGCCAAACCACCAACAAACCTACGGATATTTGCTTTTTCTGTCTTAACCATGTGAGGAGCATGCTTAGCCAAACTTATGAATTCCATGTAGTACTCTTGCACACTTTTATTCTATTGCTTGAGCTGCTCGAACTTTATAGCCTTAGCTTCCCTATCCTCTTCTAGTATAAAATTAGCCATGAAGGCCTCTTCAAATTCTTCCCAAGTAGGCGGACCATCATCTTCATCTCTTTCCTTTTCCCACATCTCAAACCAAGTGCCAACCACAACTCTAAGCTGGTTGGCAGCTAGCTCCACAACTTCATCATCAAATTCCCTCTCACTTGGAGGTCTTTCTTGACACCCTCCAGCCACAACATTGGATCTTCATCAACTATAGTACCACAGAACAATGGAGGATTCAACTTCAAAAATTCTTCACTCTTGAGGACTTAGAATTGTTCTGTCTATCTGATTGAAGTGGAATCTCAGCTTTTCTCTCATTCTGGTTGGCTATGAAGGCTTTAAACATCTTCATAACACAGTTGACAGCATATTAAACATCTAACCCACCTCTAGAGATATAGTTGTCTGAGCCGGAACTACTGTTGGGGGTGGCACTGGATCCTGAGGTACTTGCTCACCATGCTCCACCCCTTCATTATGTTCGACCCGGGGTACTTGAACCCCCCATTTTGTGGATTTACCCTTCCTTTTCTGAGTTGAAGCCTTCTTAGTTTTACCTTGAGCCACAATAGTAGCAATAGTTTCTTGAGCATCATCCTGAGTGTCTGTGTCAGAGTTGCGAGTATGAGCCATTTCTGCGAGTTTTTGAGAAACAAATACATTAGATAATTTCTTAGAGGTAAGATATACTGTACAATCTAAAGTATGAAAAATGAGACTTTTCCTAAATGCTTGTAGCCTCCTATTTATAAGAGCGTGTTTGGCTAAGCTTATAAGCTGGTCAAACTGACTTATAATCACCTTTTGGCTTATCTACGCGTTTGGTAACACACAAAGTGCTTATAAGTTAAGTGCTTATAAGCTAAAAGCACCCATAAGTCATAAGTTGGTCAACCCCAACTTATGACTTTTTAGCTTATAAGCACTTTTAGTTTGACCAAGGTTTTTACTAGTTTATCCTCAATAATATTTTTTAATTCATAAAATATTTTCCCCAAAATAAATTTCCTAACTTTCTCTTCATCCCATATTCGTTGTTCATCCTTCACTACTAAAAAATAGTGTAATTCCGTCCGCTATTTCCAACCGAATTCCGACCGATTTTAATTGGTCGGAAAAATAATGGTCGCAAATGTGTACCGACCGAATTCGATCGGGCACTTCAAAGCGTTGACTAACTGTCAAACTTTAATTTTCGACCGAAATAGGCCGGAAACAATTAAATATATATTTTTAAAATTTTTAAATTTTCGACCAAAATCGGTCAGAAACTATTAAATTTTTATTTTTTAATTTTCAAATTTCCGACCGATTCTATTAAATTTTTGTTTTTTAATTTTTAAATTTCCGACCGAAATCGGTCAGAAACTATTAAATATTTTTTTTAAAATTTTTATTTTCCGACCGAATTCGGTCAAAAATTTTAAAAAAAAATTATTTAAATAAATAATTAGTTGTAAATTGTAATAAATTGTTAATTTATTTTTTTTTTAAAATATAAATTCATAATTTCCGACCAAATTCGGTCGAAAATTTCAATAAACTAGAAATTTTATTTGAAATGTCCGACCGAATTCGGTTGGAAATTATGAATTGCTGGGCAAAAAAAATTAATTTTCGACCGAATTCGGTCGGAAATTTGGGTTAAAAGTGGGCAAAAATGCCTATTTTTGAGCTACACCACCTGTCAGTTACAACCAATATCCATCCTATAATGGCAGCATTAAATTGATGTCATTCAACCATAATTAATCAACAACAATGAATATACTAACAACAACAACAATTAACTAACAAAAACTATTAACTAACACTAACAACCATTATCTAACAACAACAACAACTAATAACAACCACAACAACAACTACTAAAATGTTCAATAACAAAATAACAATATAATCATCATTCAAAACTAGTCTCAACTAAATATTGACAAGTTCAATACTTTGTTTAGCAATACACACCATTCAATGAGTTTTTTTATCTAGCATCATCTCCATCTTCACTCCTAGAACCTTCATCGTCGGCACATGGGGAAGGCTCACGAGACCGGGGAATGGGGAAAGCACCACTAGCAAGAAGATTGGCTAGCTGACCTTGAAGGAGATTAAATTGTCCGTCCTTCCTTTCTAGCTGAAATTGAAGGGTACCAAATTGTTCATTTCTCGTTTTTTCTCTAGCCTTTGTCTCTTCAAGCTTTGCTGTCAGCTTTGCGATTTTCTATTCCATAGACAACATAGTCGACCTATCAATCACCTTGCCTTGGGCAGAAGTCCCTATACCTTACAATCCAGCCCTTTAGCGCCGAAATTATTTATCTGGAAGGCCGTATGTTATCCCCTTTTTAAGACCGACAACATCCACCCATATCCTCTGTGCTTCTTCGTCTAAAATGGGCGGTCGCTCGCCTTGCTCATTCGGTGGCAAGCTCTGAGTGTACTCCTCCAAATTAATCTTGTACCGACACTTTATTTAGAAGATAGAAAATTACTAACTATATAATATTATAAATATTTATAGTAGTTATGAAACTTACATGTGTAGTCTCCGCCTGGTCCTCGACCCATCTAGTTGGATCTGTCGGTGCCTTCTTCCTCCGGATATGAGTCTCCATGAAGAACTCATCATGACTCATCTTCCTCCCATGCTTTTTTTCCTACAAATATAATAAAACGTGTTAACGAAATTAACATATATAAATATAGTTCGATAAAAATAGACCGAAATATTTTAAGGAATTACCAGTTGTCTCCTCGTATCCCCCATGCTCCTTGAACCCAGACAATGCAAGGAGCCACCCTTCTCAGATGCTCGAGCCTTCTTTTCCAGTTCACTCTGCTACTCGAATTTCTCGGTGGCCCAATACCTTTGCAGATCCACCCATACATCTGGTAGAACCCATGAAGGCTTCTTTTTAACCTTTCGAGCTGAGCTAAAGGAATCAGAGAGTCTCTTACGGCATTTGTACTCCCAATTTTTACAAATTTCACGGTTATATCGGTCCTCCCAGGCACACTTAGTCTGCAAATAAAGTATGTAATGTTAGATGAAAATATTATTAATATAATGCTTAAATAGATAAAAATTGTATTAAAACCTTAAATTGGTTGAACAATGGTCCATATTAAGTTAGCACGCAAGTTGAAATTTTACTTATGATATATCATATGTCTATCAGTGATTATCTTTGTAACCTGATGATTAGAAATGAACCCGCAACATAACAATTACATTAAATAAACAAGAGTAGCTATTATAATTCAGCAAAAAAAAAAGTAATAAATAAATCTTACCCATTGCCTTCAGGCCTGATGATGATCCTATGATAACGATCATAACGCACATCATCTGGATCATCATCCTCCAATGAATCTGAAGCGTGCGCAGAAAGGGGGGGCGCATCTGGCTACTTTCCTGAAAACGAAATCTAGAAATGCTAGGAGACGAACTCCGTGGAGAGGGAGACGAGGTCCCTGATGAAGATGGCTGCGATCCACACCCCTGCATCGATCTAGACCCCTACTGCGATCCAGACAACTGAAATCTAGATAAATGTGATCCAGCTGGAGATGAAGCAAATGGAGCAGATGACAGGCGTACCACATGGCTCTGTGACTGGTGACTCGATGCACCCATGTTAGTACTGGTAGGATCATGAGGAGGAAGTAGGGTATAGCCCTGTGGCGGAGAATGGTGATAATACTGCTGGGCGGGCGAATGGTGGGTAGTAAGATGAGTAGATGGATGTGGTGGAATAGATTTGTGCCTAGAAGATTGCTGCCGGCCATCAACAGCAGAGGGATGCAAGTGTGGAGTGGAAGAAAGCGTGGGTGTAGCACCACCATCATGATCAATAGGCCTTTTATCCTTTCTAGACCTACCTCGACCCTTACCGGCCATCTGCACAAAATGATTCCATTTAATATAATAGGACAGGCCGGGGTATACATAAAAAGATGGGCTGTTGAGGAGTGGGGTATTATAGGGACAATGTAACATTCATAAAAAGAACCATTTCATGCAGAATGCACAGTCATGGACAGAACAAAGATCGCATATTTACTTAGTTATATGGGATTGCATTTCATCCACAAAAAAGTGCTCTAAATAGATTAAAATTTTAAATGGTGTTAATATGTTCACTTCAGAAACTACCATAATCAACATATATCTTACATTTCCTGATTTCTCCACATAGTCATGGACACAAAAGTAAAAATTACCGACAAAAAAACAATCAAAAAGGTTGCAAAAACTATCATATATGAAGGAAAAACGGATATTTCAGCTAGATGCTACAACCCCCCACCCCCACCCCAACACACACACAGACATACTGTTTGTACTAGAATACTATATGAAGGACTTAATAGGAATTATGCACCCTATAAAAGTCCCATTTTATGCTAATGTCAATTTAGAATAACATTTTCCTTTGCATAAAAGGAAGTTAGAACTTCTCATAGTCATATTTTACCAAATTTCTATATTTGCAATAAAAATTTGAGTTTTCAAACAAATAGAAGTCACTTGAGGAACGAAAATCAGCAGCTAAATTGTAAATCTATGACACAAAATATTACCTTATGTATATAGCATCCTTGTATTGACAATGTCTTCGTATAGATGGTGTTACTATGTGTGTGCATGTATGTTCTTGAAACATTAATTGTTCTTTTATTCTTTCAAGCTGAGGACATATCAAAGATTACATTCTCAGTAATTATTGATCAGCTAGCATTTTGCTTTTCTTCTAATATTCCAAACTAATTTGATATTTTTACATGTGCCGATTTTAGAATAATATCATAATCAATTTATGAAACTAATTAAAAGCTTAAATCTTTGTAAAGCCAATCAACTATGATCTTAAAATAGAATTGAAAGAACATCGGAAGCGGGACTACGGGAGAACTTCAATTAGCTCTTGTATACACTAGCACATCCAAAATTTAGATATGGTGAATTTTGAGTTGAGAGAGCAAATTTTGAAATGTACATACAATAATTTTTTTCTCACTTGTGTGTAGGGTTCAAATTTGTGATTCATAGCTAATTTGGGATTGTTGTAAGGGCAAGTCTATGGCCAACTTCAGATAACATGTACTACTACTCCTGCATTTTGACGAGTAAGTCAGAAGGTTCGATTTAAACAGATGATTCTGCACCCCAAATTAAAGAATGATAAATTCAATATTAAATGGTCAGTTTGGGGCATTACTAATGCTCATACGTTGATGAATCCTCCAACCCGTATTTTCATCCTTTGCACCACATCAAGTTATCTATTTTTTTTATTGGAATAGAAATCTCTAACAACTGGATAATCATTAAGTTTCTTTGGACAGAAAATTACAGAAGAAATGAGAAAAATCGTTGATTCTTATAAAGAGTTTACCTGACAAAAGTTTACATCTCAAGCCTAAATAACCCCTTTTGGTTTCTAATGATAGCAGTACAGTAGTGGATGACCAAATAAAGGTCTAGAATGAGGAATGGGGCGCAGCTACTCAACAATCGGCAACAGCAGCAACAAATAGCCCCTTAAGAACTCGATTTGACCTTGAAAACCAACTGGATTCGTCCAACAAATCACAGATAACGAGATTTTTCTCAAAAATCCTGATTTTTGTGAAGCTAATTTGAGGAGGGAGGTAGAATCAGGTGGCCTCTTGAGAGAAAAGAAGAAGAAGAGGAGAGAGGCGACTGGTTTTTTCTGGTTGTAAAAAGGAGGAGGTCGCCGTTCTTCTTCAGCCAGGGAGAATTTAGGGTGTCTTAGGTTTTTTTATAGAAGGGGTGGGTTCCCTCTTCTTTGAGAATGGGAGAATTAAGGGCGTTTAAGGAAAATGGGGAAGGGAAACGACGTAGTTTTGCAACCATATTATGTCATTTTTTGTTCAGGCCTTAAAGGCATTTAAATCCTAAATTAAAACCTAACTTAAATCTAATTAGCAAAATTAAAATGTGACCATTTTTTATGGTTTTTTTCTATAATTTTAAAAATATTAAATATGCATAGTATATAAGCTATATTTAAAAATATTAAATATGCATAATATATCTATATTAAGTGTATAGTATATAAGCAATATAAGATGTACATATAGTATAGTATAGTATATTTATATAAGCTATATTCGATAAGCAATATATACATCTTATATAAGCTATACAATTTTAAATTATATATAAAATACATTTACGCGAGCTAACAAATCAAGGTTTTGAGGTATATCTACCTCTTCCAATCTAGTATTTTTCATACTAGTTTCTCCTAAATCCATATTTCAGAAACATATCTATGTCGAATATTTCATATCTATCTTATATATACCATGAAAGTACCTAGGCTCTGATACCATTTAACAGGATCAAGTGGCGGGCGGTAATCCGCCATGCCTTCTCAATTAAATTAAAACAGAAATCACCGTTTGACCGGGAACTGGACTTGTTTCACACCTCACATCTGGCTTTTATATGCCTGGAAGGTTTCCACCAGTTAAAGATTTCTATTTTAACATATTTGAGAATTCTTAATCTAGCTAATTCAGTACCCTTATATTTAAAGACTGGCGGTAATCCGCACAATCAGTAAGGATAAGAATTGAAATATACTTGAATTTTATATATAGTTTAATGACTGTATGGAAGGTTAAAAACCTTTACTCAAGCAAGGGGTCTGTCATAATATAATACATACTTTTATTGAGCGCATGTGTCTAGCAGTTCTAACCGTGAAAGAAGATGCCCTTTTAACTCCTTTATCGGGCTGAGGTTCACGGCTGGCTAGACGGAGCCACTAAGGCAAAGCCAATAAGAGTAGTGTTATATCAGACTGTACCAACCATCTTGACACCAAGTCAAAACTCTATATATAAAACTCATTTATATTTTAATAGATGCCGTCGCTTTCATAGTGTATATAGGAGAGAAGTTAGATACTCAACATAGATATGAAGTCTCTTAGCCGGACATCGTCACGGCCAGAGAGGAGAGACTAGAAGAAAAACTAAACTAAGAAAGACAGAAGTATGTACCTTGTGGCCAAGAAGCAAGGCCCTGAAGATGAAGAACTGAAAACTTTTATTTATTTGTTCTTCTATTACAATCTACAAATTTCAAACTAACTCTTTACTTACACTTAGAGAGAGAGAGAGAGAGTTCTAGAGAGAGGGAGTCTTCACTTCTGTTCCGAAGATGAACGACTGACTTCTATAAATAGAAAAAGAAAAGGAATCTATGAACAGTAAAAGTGGGTCCCCGTGGGTCCCTGTAACAGTGTTTCTACTGTAGAAACAGTGTATTTACTGTTGATGAACAGTGTATCTACTGTTCGAGTGGGTCCGGCGGCTTCACTATGCTGTAGGTCCGGCGGCTTCACTGTTTGAGTGGGGTCCAGCTGTTTCACTGTGCTGGTTTCTTTTCCGCTTTTTTCAATTTGCGGATGAATTCTTCTGTATCATGTAAGTCTTCTTCAGATAATATCCTTTCTGCTTCAATGGGCTGAGAATCTTCAGCAATATCATCGTTGCTTGTTTCACTTTGCATTGACGTATCTGACTTTTCATATTGATTAATGGAAGACAGTAAATTTCTTTTAACCTCTTCCAAGTAACTGTTAATCATCTCTGTTTTATCTCCTTCTTGAAAGGAGATCCTTCTGGCAATATGCCTCACTGAACTGTCATCAATTACCTCTTTCTGAGGTTTACTGGAATATTCTTGGATCTTCATCTC
Source organism: Nicotiana tabacum (assembly GCF_000715075.1). NCBI lineage: Eukaryota > Viridiplantae > Streptophyta > Magnoliopsida > Solanales > Solanaceae > Nicotiana > Nicotiana tabacum. Next base: position 27,575,066 of record NC_134081.1, on the reverse strand, counting down.
GATTGAATCCAAGAGCTCTTGACCATATAAGGTCTTTGTTTTGGGATCCTTCTTCATTAACTTGTCCCAAAAATTGTTGTAAAAAGTCCTATATAAGCAGGGGACTTGTTCTTCAGTGAATCCGACTTCTGGATTCCATTTGTGTATCCAAGGGATAGAAAATTCTAGAAAGAAATATATTTGGTTAATTTTTTCTGGGTAGCAGATATGATCTGCGTGGTATAAATCGTTAATAAAAGGAGAAATTTTTATCCATTCTTTGTATAACATGAGAAATGGATCTGGTAAAATCTTTATTGTTGGACCGTGGTATGACCACCAGTTTAGAAACCAATTAGGAACAGTTGTTGCAAATATCTTTGCACATACTTTTATAAACCAAGTATGTTTGTGTCTATCATTATTGTAGTATAATACTTTATCAAAAGCTTGGATATAATCCCAATAAGTAAAATTCATTTTATTTTTGTTAAGGCTTATCTGCCTTTCCTTCATTGTGGATATACCCCAGTCTTCAACAGATATAATCTGTTTAATTATAATCTTCGAGAAGTTATAAACGTTCTCGTCTGTGCTATACCCAGAAAAGTGCTGAAAATCTGCACTTCCAGTACTGGTCAGTATCATTTCATAGTAGGAACGGGTTTTGTATGACTCACCCGGATAATATAACCCATTTATCAAATACCTTTGGAATATCTTCCATGGTTCTTCTTTTCTCTGAATGTCAGAATTTTCTAAGAGAAATATCATTTCTCTTTTTGGCACTTTCTCGTATGACTTGATATCATCATTGTCATCTTTAGTAATGGAAGCAAAAGTATTACTTTGCTTAACAGAAGTATCTTTCTGTTTTTGAGCAGTCAAATATGCCTGCAAATGTGCGTATAACGGACTATCTTCTGGAATATCTTCCAGATGGACGGATGGTCTAATCGATGATTCTTCTCTGAGAGATATCCTCTCATTGACTAAACTCCTTCTTCCCATTTGTATAACTGGGGAGTTTGATGAGGATCCGTATGACGATCCCGAAGGTGATGACCTTCCTTTGGACTGTGGGGATGATCTTCCCCAACCTCTACCTCTTCCCCTACCCCAGGGGGGTTCCATCCTGTAAATATTCACGAGATAAGAAATCTGGCAGAGAATTATCAATTCCCTTTTTATATTGTATTTCAAAATCAAAAGGGGCTAATTGAGCTTGCCATCTTGCAAATATCATTTTTGAGGCATCATGTTTAAAATCTTTATTAAACATATATTTAACAGATTGTGCGTCAGTTTTTATCAAAAACTTTTGATTGTATAAGTCGTCCTGAAATTTTAAAACACATTTTACTATGGTTAACATTTCATGTGCCACAGTAGCGTATTTTTTCTGGGCTTCAGACCATTTACCAGAATAAAATCTAATCAGATATTCATGTTTATCATTGGGATTTATCTGTTTTAATATCCCTCCATAACCAATATTAGACGCATCAGTCTCTATAATTTTTTGCCATGTAGGATTAGCAAGGGTTAAGCAAGGTAAAGATTTAACACGTTGTTTAATATTTTTTACCAAAGTAGTGTGACTATCAGTCCAAGGGCTTTTATAATTCTTTTTTAACCTATCATATAAGGGGGCTAAATCACGTGACAGATCTTTATAAAAAGGTGAAATATAATTTAAACTTCCCAAAAATCTTTGTAACTGAGTTCTATCAGTAATAACATCGGGAAATTTTGAGGCAAAATCAATCGATCGTTGAATAGGAGTAATCTTCCCCTGACAAATATAATGTCCTAGGAATCTAATGTTAGTTTGAAATAAGCTCATTTTTTGTTTTGAGATTACCAAACCATTTTGTATAACAATTCTTTTGAAAATATCTAAATGCTTAATATGCATTTCAAGTGTTTTGGAAAATACCAAAATGTCATCGATATATACAATGACGAAGTCTAGATAAGGGTTGAAAATATCATTCATAATTTTTTGGAATTCTGAAGGGGCATTTTTTAAACCAAAAGGCATAACATTCCATTCATATTGCCCAAATGGAACATTAAAAGCAGTTCTATAAGTATGCTCTTTAAATATTTGAATCTGCCAATAACCAGATTTTAAATCAAATTTTGAAAATATATTGGCGTCATATAATCTAGACAATAAATCTCTTTTATTAGGAATAGGATACCTAACCCATTTTAAATATTTATTCAAGGGCTTATAATTAATGACTAATCTAGGAACACCACGTTCCTTTTCAGCTGCGTTATTAACATAAAAAGCTGTACAAGACCAAGGAGATTTTGAGGGTTTTATCAAACCCTTTGATAGCAGACTATCAATCTCTTTTTTGCAAAATTCCACCAATTCTGCATTCATCTGACAAGGTCGAGATTTAGTAGGAATATCATCCTCAGTGAAATTATCTTCATATGGAAGAGTAACAATATGCTTTTTTCGATTCCAAAAGGCACTAGGATGCTCAGCACAAATATCAATAGCAATCTGCTCGGAAATCAATTTGATTTTTTCCTGTACTTTAGTAGAATTCAGAGTATCAAATATATTCATACTAAACATTTCTAATTGTAAAGAATCAACATGTTTTTGCTTCATATCAATTAAAGCATTAATATCTCTAGTTACTGGATCTGTAACAAAAGTATAACTTATCTCTTTATCCTTATAAGTAGCAGTAAAACCTTTCGAGTCTATGCTAGTAAAAGGATAAACGACGTTAATAAACGGTGTTCCAAGTATAATTGGAGGGTATAACTGGTTTTTTACCAAGAAAAAGAAGTGAGGAATACAGACTTTATTCTGACAAATACCCGTATTAGGAAGTTTATACTTTATATCTAAAGCATGTCCGGATGCAGATCTAACCATATGAGTAGTTTTTTGAAAATATTTTGTAGGTACTAAACCTTCTTGGATGCAGCTAACATCTGCTCCACTATCAATCATGGCAATGTTTGTAATTGAGAAACTATTATCAATGAGAATAGTACATTTGATGTACCATTTATGAGCAGTAATAATTTGCATCATTCCTAGAAACATATCATGTTTAGGATTAAAATTAATAGGTTTTTCTTCAATATCTTTTTCAAAAATACCTTTGTTTTTATCATTAGATTTCTCAGCTGGAGAATTGATTTTCTCAATCTGAGTAATCCTATGATCACAAATCATTTGATTTTGTTTAAGAGATTTGATCTCTCGTTTTAAGTTTTCAACTTCAATTTTTAAATCATCGAAAGAAGAATCTCTTGTTGGAGATGCATTTTTGTTTAACAAACGGTTATTAACCTCTAGTAAGGAATAAGGCGGGGAATATTCAAATTCTTTTTCAAAAGGTTTTGCAAAACCAGAACTTGAATTAGAACTTGAACTAGCAGCCAAATTAATAATTTTTTCACGAAGTTTTTCATCATTAACTTCTTTTAAAAGTTCTATTACATTATCAGAAGTAATAGTTTTCATGTTTAGGTCTTGAAACTGTGATTGTAATTTATAAAATTCATCATCACAAGTACATGTATCACCTTTGCAAGTTGTACAAGTATTATCAATATTTTTATCACTATCAGATAAATCAAGCAAATCAATTTCAGCTTCGGATTCTGATTCAGAATAATAATCAGATTCCGATCCAGAAGTATATAACAAACTATAAACCTTATCACGTAGTTCATCTTCTAGTCCTAAGGTTTTCAGCTTTTGAAGCTTACAATTTGGAGCTATATGGCCAAATTTACCACACTTATAACACTTAATGTCAGCAAGATCTCGCTTAGACCTATTTTTGGTAAATCTAGTAGACTTGCGATGTGCTTTCTTGGCTTCTCGTTCTTCTTTGGATCTATATCTAGATCTCTTTTTCCTATAAGGACTGTCTTGGTTGGGGTATCTATGATACTTATGTTTCTTTTTCCTATGAGTAGAAGTTTCGGGTAAACCGAACTGGGCGCAAAAGTCCCCTAACTGGTTTCTTTCTTTAAGCTTATCCATCTTAAGTTGTCTGGACAATCTTAATTCATTGCACAGGTTTAATCCTTCCTGTGTGCAAATTCCTATTAATTTACCATAGGTATAGTCTGCATAAGGAATTTCTCCATAACTACCTCTTAAAACCTTTCTAACTCTTTCGGCAAATAAAGAGGGAAGGCCATCTATGAACTTAGCTTTCCAATGTTCAAACTTATTTTCTGGTAGTTCCATCACTCTACTCATAAAGGTGTCTTTATACCACCTAAATTCACTTAAAGTCTTACATCTAAGGCTATTAAGGAGAGTACGAACAGTTTCATTTTGGTTGGTAAATCTACCATTGAAGTGTTCTAATATAGTAAGAATAAGGGTATAAACGGCATCTTCTCTATTTGCCACTAGGGCCATGCCTAAGTTATCAAGTCCTTCGTCAACGGCTTTAGCGTTAATAACCATTGCCCTTTCTTCGACAGACAAATAATTGTCCCACCAGCCACGAAGTTGGCCAGTAAAACCTGCAACAATCATTCTGCAAATATTCCTATCTGTATTTTTTACACTTTTACAGATAGTTGCATACATAAGCATTCTATGTACTAGAATAGTTAACTGCCTATCAGTCAAACCATCAAGATTCCATTCATAAATTTCGGAACCACTGTAAGACGTATTAGTCTGATTCCAATCACGTTCCTCTATTAAAACATCTTGAGGAGTAGGACGATTGTAATAATAAGTCTGCATTCTAGGTTTATCAGCATATCTGCTATCTGCAAACTTATTATTCTTTTTGGGGTAACTTCTGAGTTTATTAAATTCTGACAAAACATCCTTTTTATAGTCAAAAGTAGAATCTAATTTATCAGCAAAATCATTTGATAAATCAATGGGTTTGATATTCAAACCGGATAACTTTTTATCAAGAAGTTCTTCTAAGTCTCCAAAAGATTTAAATTTAAAATCCTGAATATCAGGAGGTCTTTGAATATGAGTAACAACAATCTGAGGTTCTGATTTGCTTCCTGAAGAAGAGGCAATATCAGTCAAAGTCTTTTTCGTATTCATCTCCTTAATCAAGACTGTTAAATCATCAAGTTTTTTATTAAGAAAACTAACGTTTTCACCCAAAACTTTAACATATAAACTCAAATAATTATTTTGAGAAATTAATTTATTAATTTCTGCGATGCTGACTGCAGCAACATCTTCATCAATAAATTTTTGAAATGCAGTAAAAGTAATACCTGTATTATTAGGTAAAACAAAAGATGATTGAGGAGGGTAAATGGCTTTAGTAATATTGCCACTCCCGTCTTTATAAGATCTTTCCAAAACTTTTATAAAAAGTGGTAAATATGTGGTTATAAACCAAGGAACAAAATACATAATTTGATTATGTAAAGCACAAGTTTCATAAAACTCTTGTGAAATATTGTTTAAATCTTCCTTACTATAAGTATCAAAAAACCAAGTTTTAAACTGGTTCCATTTATCAGTAAAAAATTCTTTTTGAATATAACCTCTAGCTTGTGACCCTGGACTAAAATCAATTTGGTGTGGAATCATTAAGAATCATTGGGGTCAAAATCCATTTCGGACGCAGAAGGAATATCCTTATCAGAAATATTATCACTATCCTGAACAATATTTGTTTTGGGGTTAATCTTAACCCTTTCAACAGGTTTATCACCTACTTTAGTAGAAATTGTGTGTAAAGATGCAGCACGATTTCTAGCTGGTCCATAGACTGGTTCAACAGGAGAAATGTGTTGAATATCAGGCAACAGTCTACGACTAGTAAAGGAATGTCTGTTATAACTAGAATTAATAGTAGGCAACATTCTATTATTAGAAAATGACTGTCTACTATAAGTGGAACTATTATCGTCAAACTGAATGCAAATCCTACCATCCGGATTTTGAGTAATATGAGAATACTCAGTATTACTAACAGTATCAGTTATCTGACTGGGGGATATAACCGAATCCAAAGTCCATGTGGTTGGAAAATTAATTTCTTCCCACTTAATAGGTCTTCTCGTGGTGACCTTAGACTTTGCAAAATTCGTTTCCACTAGAATAGTCTGATCAGATGTATCATATAATTTACATCTGGGGTTTAACGTAGATAGTAATTTAAAATATATTCTATACGATAAACATATCAGTTCAGAACCAGGCGCATAATTATAACCATGCGTTTTCACATTTAATGTTAATGCATCAAGTATATTAACATCAGATAAAGATAATTGCAAATTGGGTTGAGTATTAAAATATACTGGGCCATAGGCGACAGTAGATTCAATAGAACCCATCAGAGACTGTCTAAAATTCAAATTTCTGGCATCTCTGAGAGCAGCCAAAAATGTCTCTGGTAACCCTTTAAGGGTTAAAGGCTTAAAAGCAATTTGAACCATACCAATATGCAAATAATTATACTGGTGTTTATGAATATCTACATCATGTTTGTTTAACAAACGAATAGTCTGTTCAGACGAACTTAAAGCTAAAGATTGCTCAGTTGTTTTAATAAGTTGTTTAGAAGAGAGTTTATCAAACCATCCATAATCATAGATTGTTCTAATAGGGACTTTAGGAATAGTCCATTTGTTTAACAAATCAAGGTTTTGAGGTATATCTACCTCTTCCAATCTAGTATTTTTCATACTAGTTTCTCCTAAATCCATATTTCAGAAACATATCTATGTCGAATATTTCATATCTATCTTATATATACCATGAAAGTACCTAGGCTCTGATACCATTTAACATTTTGGTTAAATCAAACCAAACGGAGTTTATATGTTAAATTTATAAAGCTATATGGATTAAAACCTTAGGACTAGAAGATGGTTGGTACAGTCTGATATAACACTACTCTTATTGGCTTTGCCTTAGTGGCTCCGTCTAGCCAGCCGTGAACCTCAGCCCGATAAAGGAGTTAAAAGGGCATCTTCTTTCACGGTTAGAACTGCTAGACACATGCGCTCAATAAAAGTATGTATTATATTATGACAGACCCCTTGCTTGAGTAAAGGTTTTTAACCTTCCATACAGTCATTAAACTATATATAAAATTCAAGTATATTTCAATTCTTATCCTTACTGATTGTGCGGATTACCGCCAGTCTTTAAATATAAGGGTACTGAATTAGCTAGATTAAGAATTCTCAAATATGTTAAAATAGAAATTTTTAACTGGTGGAAACCTTCCAGGCATATAAAAGCCAGATGTGAGGTGTGAAACAAGTCCAGTTCCCGGTCAAACGGTGATTTCTGTTTTAATTTAATTGAGAAGGCATGGCGGATGAGGTGTGAAACAAGTCCAGTTCCCGGTCAAACGGTGATTTCTGTTTTAATTTAATTGAGAAGGCATGGCGGATTACCGCCCGCCACTTGATCCTGTTAAATGGTATCAGAGCCTAGGTACTTTCATGGTATATATAAGATAGATATGAAATATTCGACATAGATATGTTTCTGAAATATGGATTTAGGAGAAACTAGTATGAAAAATACTAGATTGGAAGAGGTAGATATACCTCAAAACCTTGATTTGTTAAACAAATGGACTATTCCTAAAGTCCCTATTAGAACAATCTATGATTATGGATGGTTTGATAAACTCTCTTCTAAACAACTTATTAAAACAACTGAGCAATCTTTAGCTTTAAGTTCGTCTGAACAGACTATTCGTTTGTTAAACAAACATGATGTAGATATTCATAAACACCAGTATAATTATTTGCATATTGGTATGGTTCAAATTGCTTTTAAGCCAGTTTATACTTTATATCTAAAGCATGTCCGGATGCAGATCTAACCATATGAGTAGTTTTTTGAAAATATTTCGTAGGTACTAAACCTTCTTGGATGCAGCTAACATCTGCTCCACTATCAATCATGGCAATGTTTGTAATTGAGAAACTATTATCAATGAGAATAGTACATTTGATGTACCATTTATGAGCAGTAATAATTTGCATCATTCCTAGAAACATATCATGTTTAGGATTAAAATTAATAGGTTTTTCTTCAATATCATTTTCAAAAATACCTTTGTTTTTATCATTAGATTTCTCAGCTGGAGAATTGATTTTCTCAATCTGAGTAATCCTATGATCACAAATCATTTGATTTTGTTTAAGAGATTTGATCTCTCGTTTTAAGTTTTCAACTTCAATTTTTAAATCATCGAAAGAAGAATCTCTTGCTGGAGATGCATTTTTGTTTAACAAACGGTTATTAACCTCTAGTAAGGAATAAGGCGGGGAATATTCAAATTCTTTTTCAAAAGGTTTTGCAAAACCAGAACTTGAATTAGAACTTGAACTAGCAGCCAAATTAATAATTTTTTCACGAAGTTTTTCATCATTAACTTCTTTTAAAAGTTCTATTACATTATCAGAAGTAATAGTTTTCATGTTTAGGTCTTGAAACTGTGATTGTAATTTATAAAATTCATCATCACAAGTACATGTATCACCTTTGCAAGTTGTACAAGTATTATCAATATTTTTATCACTATCAGATAAATCAAGCAAATCAATTTCAGCTTCGGATTCTGATTCAGAATAATAATCAGATTCCGATCCAGAAGTATATAACAAACTATAAACCTTATCACGTAGTTCATCTTCTAGTCCTAAGGTTTTCAGCTTTTGAAGCTTACAATTTGGAGCTATATGGCCAAATTTACCACACTTATAGTAAGGAAGATTTATATGTTAATATATATTAGTTTGAAATTTGTAGATTGTAATAGAAGAACAAATAAATAAAAGTTTTCAGTTCTTCATCTTCAGGGCCTTGCTTCTTGGCCACAAGGTACATACTTCTGTCTTTCTTAGTTTAGTTTTTCTTCTAGTCTCTCCTCTCTGGCCGTGACGATGTCCGGCTAAGAGACTTCATATCTATGTTGAGTATCTAACTTCTCTCCTATATACACTATGAAAGCGACGGCATCTATTAAAATATAAATGAGTTTTATATATAGAGTTTTGACTTGGTGTCAAGATGGTTGGTACAGTCTGATATAACACTACTCTTATTGGCTTTGCCTTAGTGGCTCCGTCTAGCCAGCCGTGAACCTCAGCCCGATAAAGGAGTTAAAAGGGCATCTTCTTTCACGGTTAGAACTGCTAGACACATGCGCTCAATAAAAGTATGTATTATATTATGACAGACCCCTTGCTTGAGTAAAGGTTTTTAACCTTCCATACAGTCATTAAACTATATATAAAATTCAAGTATATTTCAATTCTTATCCTTACTGATTGTGCGGATTACCGCCAGTCTTTAAATATAAGGGTACTGAATTAGCTAGATTAAGAATTCTCAAATATGTTAAAATAGAAATCTTTAACTGGTGGAAACCTTCCAGGCATATAAAAGCCAGATGTGAGGTGTGAAACAAGTCCAGTTCCCGGTCAAACGGTGATTTCTGTTTTAATTTAATTGAGAAGGCATGGCGGATTACCGCCCGCCACTTGATCCTGTTAAATTACTATTGGTTAAAGGGTTACCAGAGACATTTTTGGCTGCTCTCAGAGATGCCAGAAATTTGAATTTTAGACAGTCTCTGATGGGTTCTATTGAATCTACTGTCGCCTATGGCCCAGTATATTTTAATACTCAACCCAATTTGCAATTATCTTTATCTGATGTTAATATACTTGATGCATTAACATTAAATGTGAAAACGCATGGTTATAATTATGCGCCTGGTTCTGAACTGATATGTTTATCGTATAGAATATATTTTAAATTACTATCTACGTTAAACCCCAGATGTAAATTATATGATACATCTGATCAGACTATTCTAGTGGAAACGAATTTTGCAAAGTCTAAGGTCACCACGAGAAGACCTATTAAGTGGGAAGAAATTAATTTTCCAACCACATGGACTTTGGATTCGGTTATATCCCCCAGTCAGATAACTGATACTGTTAGTAATACTGAGTATTCTCATATTACTCAAAATCCGGATGGTAGGATTTGCATTCAGTTTGACGATAATAGTTCCACTTATAGTAGACAGTCATTTTCTAATAATAGAATGTTGCCTACTATTAATTCTAGTTATAACAGACATTCCTTTACTAGTCGTAGACTGTTGCCTGATATTCAACACATTTCTCCTGTTGAACCAGTCTATGGACCAGCTAGAAATCGTGCTGCATCTTTACACACAATTTCTACTAAAGTAGGTGATAAACCTGTTGAAAGGGTTAAGATTAACCCCAAAACAAATATTGTTCAGGATAGTGATAATATTTCTGATAAGGATATTCCTTCTGCGTCCGAAATGGATTTTGACCCCAATGATTCTTAATGATTCCACACCAAATTGATTTTAGTCCAGGGTCACAAGCTAGAGGTTATATTCAAAAAGAAAGTAAAAGTGGGTCCCCGTGGGTCCCTGTAACAGTGTTTCTACTGTAGAAACAGTGTATTTACTGTTGATGAACAGTGTATCTACTGTTCGAGTGGGTCCGGCGGCTTCACTATGCTGTAGGTCCGGCGGCTTCACTGTTTGAGTGGGGTCCAGCTGTTTCACTGTGCTGGTTTCTTTTCCGTTTTTTTCAATTTGCGGATGAATTCTTCTGTATCATGTAAGTCTTCTTCAGATAATATCCTTTCTGCTTCAATGGGCTGAGAATCTTCAGCAATATCATCGTTGCTTGTTTCACTTTGCATTGACGTATCTGACTTTTCATATTGATTAATGGAAGACAGTAAATTTCTTTTAACCTCTTCCAAGTAACTGTTAATCATCTCTGTTTTATCTCCTTCTTGAAAGGAGATCCTTCTGGCAATATGCCTCACTGAACTGTCATCAATTACCTCTTTCTGAGGTTTACTGGAATATTCTTGGATCTTCATCTCGATTGAATCCAAGAGCTCTTGACCATATAAGGTCTTTGTTTTGGGATCCTTCTTCATTAACTTGTCCCAAAAATTGTTGTAAAAAGTCCTATATAAGCAGGGGACTTGTTCTTCAGTGAATCCGACTTCTGGATTCCATTTGTGTATCCAAGGGATAGAAAATTCCAGAAAGAAATATATTTGGTTAATTTTTTCTGGGTAGCAGATATGATCTGCGTGGTATAAATCGTTAATAAAAGGAGAAATTTTTATCCATTCTTTGTATAACATGAGAAATGGATCTGGTAAAATCTTTATTGTTGGACCGTGGTATGACCACCAGTTTAGAAACCAATTAGGAACAGTTGTTGCAAATATCTTTGCACATACTTTTATAAACCAAGTATGTTTGTGTCTATCATTATTGTAGTATAATACTTTATCAAAAGCTTGGATATAATCCCAATAAGTAAAATTCATTTTATTTTTGTTAAGGCTTATCTGCCTTTCCTTCATTGTGGATATACCCCAGTCTTCAACAGATATAATCTGTTTAATTATAATCTTCGAGAAGTTATAAACGTTCTCGTCTGTGCTATACCCAGAAAAGTGCTGAAAATCTGCACTTCCAGTACTGGTCAGTATCATTTCATAGTAGGAACGGGTTTTGTATGACTCACCCGGATAATATAACCCATTTATCAAATACCTTTGGAATATCTTCCATGGTTCTTCTTTTCTCTGAATGTCAGAATTTTCTAAGAGAAATATCATTTCTCTTTTTGGCACTTTCTCGTATGACTTGATATCATCATTGTCATCTTTAGTAATGGAAGCAAAAGTATTACTTTGCTTAACAGAAGTATCTTTCTGTTTTTGAGCAGTCAAATATGCATGCAAATGTGCGTATAACGGACTATCTTCTGGAATATCTTCCAGATGGACGGATGGTCTAATCGATGATTCTTCTCTGAGAGATATCCTCTCATTGACTAAACTCCTTCTTCCCATTTGTATAACTGGGGAGTTTGATGAGGATCCGTATGACGATCCCGAAGGTGATGACCTTCCTTTGGACTGTGGGGATGATCTTCCCCAACCTCTACCTCTTCCCCTACCCCAGGGGGGTCCATCCTGTAAATATTCACGAGATAAGAAATCTGGCAGAGAATTATCAATTCCCTTTTTATATTGTATTTCAAAATCAAAAGGGGCTAATTGAGCTTGCCATCTTGCAAATATCATTTTTGAGGCATCATGTTTAAAATCTTTATTAAACATATATTTAACAGATTGTGCGTCAGTTTTTATCAAAAACTTTTGATTGTATAAGTCGTCCTGAAATTTTAAAACACATTTTACTATGGTTAACATTTCATGTGCCACAGTAGCGTATTTTTTCTGGGCTTCAGACCATTTACCAGAATAAAATCTAATCAGATATTCATGTTTATCATTGGGATTTATCTGTTTTAATATCCCTCCATAACCAATATTAGACGCATCAGTCTCTATAATTTTTTGCCATGTAGGATTAGCAAGGGTTAAGCAAGGTAAAGATTTAACACGTTGTTTAATATTTTTTACCAAAGTAGTGTGACTATCAGTCCAAGGGCTTTTATAATTCTTTTTTAACCTATCATATAAGGGGGCTAAATCACGTGACAGATCTTTATAAAAAGGTGAAATATAATTTAAACTTCCCAAAAATCTTTGTAACTGAGTTCTATCAGTAATAACATCGGGAAATTTTGAGGCAAAATCAATCGATCGTTGAATAGGAGTAATCTTCCCCTGACAAATATAATGTCCTAGGAATCTAATGTTAGTTTGAAATAAGCTCATTTTTTGTTTTGAGATTACCAAACCATTTTGTATAACAATTCTTTTGAAAATATCTAAATGCTTAATATGCATTTCAAGTGTTTTGGAAAATACCAAAATGTCATCGATATATACAATGACGAAGTCTAGATAAGGGTTGAAAATATCATTCATAATTTTTTGGAATTCTGAAGGGGCATTTTTTAAACCAAAAGGCATAACATTCCATTCATATTGCCCAAATGGAACATTAAAAGCAGTTCTATAAGTATGCTCTTTAAATATTTGAATCTGCCAATAACCAGATTTTAAATCAAATTTTGAAAATATATTGGCGTCATATAATCTAGACAATAAATCTCTTTTATTAGGAATAGGATACCTAACCCATTTTAAATATTTATTCAAGGGCTTATAATTAATGACTAATCTAGGAACACCACGTTCCTTTTCAGCTGCGTTATTAACATAAAAAGCTGTACAAGACCAAGGAGATTTTGAGGGTTTTATCAAACCCTTTGATAGCAGACTATCAATCTCTTTTTTGCAAAATTCCACCAATTCTGCATTCATCTGACAAGGTCGAGATTTAGTAGGAATATCATCCTCAGTGAAATTATCTTCATATGGAAGAGTAACAATATGCTTTTTTCGATTCCAAAAGGCACTAGGATGCTCAGCACAAATATCAATAGCAATCTGCTCGGAAATCAATTTGATTTTTTCCTGTACTTTAGTAGAATTCAGAGTATCAAATATATTCATACTAAACATTTCTAATTGTAAAGAATCAACATGTTTTTGCTTCATATCAATTAAAGCATTAATATCTCTAGTTACTGGATCTGTAACAAAAGTATAACTTATCTCTTTATCCTTATAAGTAGCAGTAAAACCTTTCGAGTATATGCTAGTAAAAGGATAAACGGCGTTAATAAACGGTGTTCCAAGTATAATTGGAGGGTATAACTGGTTTTTTACCAAGAAAAAGAAGTGAGGAATACAGACTTTATTCTGACAAATACCCGTATTAGGAAGTTTATACTTTATATCTAAAGCATGTCCGGATGCAGATCTAACCATATGAGTAGTTTTTTGAAAATATTTCGTAGGTACTAAACCTTCTTGGATGCAGCTAACATCTGCTCCACTATCAATCATGGCAATGTTTGTAATTGAGAAACTATTATCAATGAGAATAGTACATTTGATGTACCATTTATGAGCAGTAATAATTTGCATCATTCCTAGAAACATATCATGTTTAGGATTAAAATTAATAGGTTTTTCTTCAATATCTTTTTCAAAAATACCTTTGTTTTTATCATTAGATTTCTCAGCTGGAGAATTGATTTTCTCAATCTGAGTAATCCTATGATCACAAATCATTTGATTTTGTTTAAGAGATTTGATCTCTCGTTTTAAGTTTTCAACTTCAATTTTTAAATCATCGAAAGAAGAATCTCTTGCTGGAGATGCATTTTTGTTTAACAAACGGTTATTAACCTCTAGTAAGGAATAAGGCGGGGAATATTCAAATTCTTTTTCAAAAGGTTTTGCAAAACCAGAACTTGAATTAGAACTTGAACTAGCAGCCAAATTAATAATTTTTTCACGAAGTTTTTCATCATTAACTTCTTTTAAAAGTTCTATTACATTATCAGAAGTAATAGTTTTCATGTTTAGGTCTTGAAACTGTGATTGTAATTTATAAAATTCATCATCACAAGTACATGTATCACCTTTGCAAGTTGTACAAGTATTATCAATATTTTTATCACTATCAGATAAATCAAGCAAATCAATTTCAGCTTCGGATTCTGATTCAGAATAATAATCAGATTCCGATCCAGAAGTATATAACAAACTATAAACCTTATCACGTAGTTCATCTTCTAGTCCTAAGGTTTTCAGCTTTTGAAGCTTACAATTTGGAGCTATATGGCCAAATTTACCACACTTATAACACTTAATGTCAGCAAGATCTCGCTTAGACCTATTTTTGGTAAATCTAGTAGACTTGCGATGTGCTTTCTTGGCTTCTCGTTCTTCTTTGGATCTATATCTAGATCTCTTTTTCCTATAAGGACTGTCTTGGTTGGGGTATCTATGATACTTATGTTTCTTTTTCCTATGAGTAGAAGTTTCGGGTAAACCGAACTGGGCGCAAAAGTCCCCTAACTGGTTTCTTTCTTTAAGCTTATCCATCTTAAGTTGTCTGGACAATCTTAATTCATTGCACAGGTTTAATCCTTCCTGTGTGCAAATTCCTATTAATTTACCATAGGTATAGTCTGCATAAGGAATTTCTCCATAACTACCTCTTAAAACCTTTCTAACTCTTTCGGCAAATAAAGAGGGAAGGCCATCTATGAACTTAGCTTTCCAATGTTCAAACTTATGTTCTGGTAGTTCCATCACTCTACTCATAAAGGTGTCTTTATACCACCTAAATTCACTTAAAGTCTTACATCTAAGGCTATTAAGGAGAGTACGAACAGTTTCATTTTGGTTGGTAAATCTACCATTGAAGTGTTCTAATATAGTAAGAATAAGGGTATAAACGGCATCTTCTCTATTTGCCACTAGGGCCATGCCTAAGTTATCAAGTCCTTCGTCAACGGCTTTAGCGTTAATAACCATTGCCCTTTCTTCGACAGACAAAT
Organism: Nicotiana tabacum; assembly: GCF_000715075.1. Taxonomy (NCBI): domain Eukaryota; kingdom Viridiplantae; phylum Streptophyta; class Magnoliopsida; order Solanales; family Solanaceae; genus Nicotiana; species Nicotiana tabacum. Next base: position 27,559,712 of record NC_134081.1, on the reverse strand, counting down.
AATTGTCCCACCAGCCACGAAGTTGGCCAGTAAAACCTGCAACAATCATTCTGCAAATATTCCTATCTGTATTTTTTACACTTTTACAGATAGTTGCATACATAAGCATTCTATGTACTAGAATAGTTAACTGCCTATCAGTCAAACCATCAAGATTCCATTCATAAATTTCGGAACCACTGTAAGACGTATTAGTCTGATTCCAATCACGTTCCTCTATTAAAACATCTTGAGGAGTAGGACGATTGTAATAATAAGTCTGCATTCTAGGTTTATCAGCATATCTGCTATCTGCAAACTTATTATTCTTTTTGGGGTAACTTCTGAGTTTATTAAATTCTGACAAAACATCCTTTTTATAGTCAAAAGTAGAATCTAATTTATCAGCAAAATCATTTGATAAATCAATGGGTTTGATATTCAAACCGGATAACTTTTTATCAAGAAGTTCTTCTAAGTCTCCAAAAGATTTAAATTTAAAATCCTGAATATCAGGAGGTCTTTGAATATGAGTAACAACAATCTGAGGTTCTGATTTGCTTCCTGAAGAAGAGGCAATATCAGTCAAAGTCTTTTTCGTATTCATCTCCTTAATCAAGACTGTTAAATCATCAAGTTTTTTATTAAGAAAACTAACGTTTTCACCCAAAACTTTAACATATAAACTCAAATAATTATTTTGAGAAATTAATTTATTAATTTCTGCGATGCTGACTGCAGCAACATCTTCATCAATAAATTTTTGAAATGCAGTAAAAGTAATACCTGTATTATTAGGTAAAACAAAAGATGATTGAGGAGGGTAAATGGCTTTAGTAATATTGCCACTCCCGTCTTTATAAGATCTTTCCAAAACTTTTATAAAAAGTGGTAAATATGTGGTTATAAACCAAGGAACAAAATACATAATTTGATTATGTAAAGCACAAGTTTCATAAAACTCTTGTGAAATATTGTTTAAATCTTCCTTACTATAAGTATCAAAAAACCAAGTTTTAAACTGGTTCCATTTATCAGTAAAAAATTCTTTTTGAATATAACCTCTAGCTTGTGACCCTGGACTAAAATCAATTTGGTGTGGAATCATTAAGAATCATTGGGGTCAAAATCCATTTCGGACGCAGAAGGAATATCCTTATCAGAAATATTATCACTATCCTGAACAATATTTGTTTTGGGGTTAATCTTAACCCTTTCAACAGGTTTATCACCTACTTTAGTAGAAATTGTGTGTAAAGATGCAGCACGATTTCTAGCTGGTCCATAGACTGGTTCAACAGGAGAAATGTGTTGAATATCAGGCAACAGTCTACGACTAGTAAAGGAATGTCTGTTATAACTAGAATTAATAGTAGGCAACATTCTATTATTAGAAAATGACTGTCTACTATAAGTGGAACTATTATCGTCAAACTGAATGCAAATCCTACCATCCGGATTTTGAGTAATATGAGAATACTCAGTATTACTAACAGTATCAGTTATCTGACTGGGGGATATAACCGAATCCAAAGTCCATGTGGTTGGAAAATTAATTTCTTCCCACTTAATAGGTCTTCTCGTGGTGACCTTAGACTTTGCAAAATTCGTTTCCACTAGAATAGTCTGATCAGATGTATCATATAATTTACATCTGGGGTTTAACGTAGATAGTAATTTAAAATATATTCTATACGATAAACATATCAGTTCAGAACCAGGCGCATAATTATAACCATGCGTTTTCACATTTAATGTTAATGCATCAAGTATATTAACATCAGATAAAGATAATTGCAAATTGGGTTGAGTATTAAAATATACTGGGCCATAGGCGACAGTAGATTCAATAGAACCCATCAGAGACTGTCTAAAATTCAAATTTCTGGCATCTCTGAGAGCAGCCAAAAATGTCTCTGGTAACCCTTTAAGGGTTAAAGGCTTAAAAGCAATTTGAACCATACCAATATGCAAATAATTATACTGGTGTTTATGAATATCTACATCATATTTGTTTAACAAACGAATAGTCTGTTCAGACGAACTTAAAGCTAAAGATTGCTCAGTTGTTTTAATAAGTTGTTTAGAAGAGAGTTTATCAAACCATCCATAATCATAGATTGTTCTAATAGGGACTTTAGGAATAGTCCATTTGTTTAACAAATCAAGGTTTTGAGGTATATCTACCTCTTCCAATCTAGTATTTTTCATACTAGTTTCTCCTAAATCCATATTTCAGAAATATATCTATGTCGAATATTTCATATCTATCTTATATATACCATGAAAGTACCTAGGCTCTGATACCATTTAACAGGATCAAGTGGCGGGCGGTAATCCGCCATGCCTTCTCAATTAAATTAAAACAGAAATCACCGTTTGACCGGGAACTGGACTTGTTTCACACCTCACATCTGGCTTTTATTTAAATAAAAACTGAATGCAGCTTTTATTGTTGGACCGTGGTATGACCACCAGTTTAGAAACCAATTAGGAACAGTTGTTGCAAATATCTTTGCACATACTTTTATAAACCAAGTATGTTTGTGTCTATCATTATTGTAGTATAATACTTTATCAAAAGCTTGGATATAATCCCAATAAGTAAAATTCATTTTATTTTTGTTAAGGCTTATCTGCCTTTCCTTCATTGTGGATATACCCCAGTCTTCAACAGATATAATCTGTTTAATTATAATCTTCGAGAAGTTATAAACGTTCTCGTCTGTGCTATACCCAGAAAAGTGCTGAAAATCTGCACTTCCAGTACTGGTCAGTATCATTTCATAGTAGGAACGGGTTTTGTATGACTCACCCGGATAATATAACCCATTTATCAAATACCTTTGGAATATCTTCCATGGTTCTTCTTTTCTCTGAATGTCAGAATTTTCTAAGAGAAATATCATTTCTCTTTTTGGCACTTTCTCGTATGACTTGATATCATCATTGTCATCTTTAGTAATGGAAGCAAAAGTATTGAGCAGTCAAATATGCCTGCAAATGTGCGTATAACGGACTATCTTCTGGAATATCTTCCAGATGGACGGATGGTCTAATCGATGATTCTTCTCTGAGAGATATCCTCTCATTGACTAAACTCCTTCTTCCCATTTGTATAACTGGGGAGTTTGATGAGGATCCGTATGACGATCCCGAAGGTGATGACCTTCCTTTGGACTGTGGGGATGATCTTCCCCAACCTCTACCTCTTCCCCTACCCCAGGGGGGTTCCATCCTGTAAATATTCACGAGATAAGAAATCTGGCAGAGAATTATCAATTCCCTTTTTATATTGTATTTCAAAATCAAAAGGGGCTAATTGAGCTTGCCATCTTGCAAATATCATTTTTGAGGCATCATGTTTAAAATCTTTATTAAACATATATTTAACAGATTGTGCGTCAGTTTTTATCAAAAACTTTTGATTGTATAAGTCGTCCTGAAATTTTAAAACACATTTTACTATGGTTAACATTTCATGTGCCACAGTAGCGTATTTTTTCTGGGCTTCAGACCATTTACCAGAATAAAATCTAATCAGATATTCATGTTTATCATTGGGATTTATCTGTTTTAATATCCCTCCATAACCAATATTAGACGCATCAGTCTCTATAATTTTTTGCCATGTAGGATTAGCAAGGGTTAAGCAAGGTAAAGATTTAACACGTTGTTTAATATTTTTTACCAAAGTAGTATGACTATCAGTCCAAGGGTTTTTATAATTCTTTTTTAACCTATCATATAAGGGGGCTAAATCACGTGACAGATCTTTATAAAAAGGTGAAATATAATTTAAACTTCCCAAAAATCTTTGTAACTGAGTTCTATCAGTAATAACATCGGGAAATTTTGAGGCAAAATCAATCGATCGTTAGGCACTCCTCGAGGTCCACAACTGTGGGTCGCGGCCGAACTTAAATTATATGGATTAGTGTATGTGATTAAGTAAGCAAAAAGAGTACAGAATCTAGGAATTTTATTACAAAGAGATCTTGAATAGGGAGGTGCAACTATTTTTCCAATCTGCTATGGAGGCTTGCCCCCACTGAACCATCAATCTTTGATAAGGCATAAAGTTCAACGAAAGAATACATGTAACTTGCCAAACTAATTCATCAACAATATTTTTTTTACAATAAAGAGCTCACGGCTCATGTCAAAATAAATCATCAATAATATTTTTTCACAATAAAGAGCTCACGGCTCCATCACAATGAGTACGAAAATCTTACAAAAATATTCAGGAATAAATAATTCAGGAAAATAATATTTTAAAATCATTGATACGTTGCTTCAATATCAAATAAGAAAAAATGTCAAATATTTCATATTAATAATATTCAATTTAAAGAAAATCAACCTTCAAATAATTCACAGAATAAAAGAAACCAAGTTACAACTAAACAAGTAAAACAATTAGCAGGAAAAAGGTCAAGCAAATTTAAAGTATACAATATTATTACTAAAGAGAGAGTATAATGTAGTATATATACTAAGTGTATAGTATATAAACTATATTCGATATAACATTAGCTATATTAAGATGTCATAATTAATATTTTGTCAAAGGAGTCTATTTCCTTTTCTTTCTTTCTTTTTTATTTTATATAATTACCTACGGTGAATTGACTAGCTTATCACCTTAGTTGGTTCGGGTCCAGAAGGAACTCGGAGTGAAATAAGACACTTAGTCTCATAATTATAAATTTAAATTAGAAAAGTGGACCGGATATGGACCTATGTGTAAACGACCTCGAATTTAAATTTTGATGATTCCAATAGCTCCGTATGGTAATTTTGGGCTTAGGAGAGTGTCCAGAATATTATTTGGAGGTCCGTAGTAGAATTAGGCTTGAAATGCCGAAAGTTAAATTTTTGGGAAGTGTCACGACCCGAAATTTCCCCATCAATAGGCCCGTGATGGCGCCTAACATTTCACTTGCTAGGCAAGCCAACGTTAGAAAATTGTTAAACCAATTCCTTATTTTCATTCAGTAAATAACAATAATTAACTAAGATGAAATATAATAAGTACGGAATATTATAAAACTATATTAATTACTACCACCCGGATCTGGAGTCACAATTCACGAGCTTTCTAGAATTTACTACAAGTAATAGTCTGAAAGAAATATAACTGTCTGAATGAAAGAAAACAGTAGGGCATAAAAGATAGACGGGGACTTCAAGGTCTGTGAACGCCGACAGATCTACCTTGAGTCTACGGACAGCGGACCAATAACAAAATCTCGATCAACCTGAGCCGGTATCAAAATCTGCACAGAAAGTGCAGAGTGCAGCATCAGTACAACCGACCCCATGTACTGGTAAGTGTCGAGCCTAACCTCGACAAAGTAGTGATGAGGCTAAGGCAAGGCACCTACAAATCAACCTGTACAATTTAACAGTGTATATGCAAATAACAGAAATGAAGAACTAAACAGGAATTGTCGGGAGGGGAACATACTGAGGGGAATACAAGATAAAGAACTACAATAGAATGATCACCGGAGCAGTCAATATACCATGAATCAACAGAAATAGTGAATACAGTAAGGAAAAATGCACGGCATCACTTTTCGTGCTTTTACTATCAATCTCACCATAAAATTAATAGAAACGACATGTCATCACCCTTCGTGCATTAACTCTCATATCATGGCACGGCATCACCCTTCGTACTTTTATACTCACAATATGGCACGGCATCACCCTTCGTACATTAACACTCACAATATGACACGGTATCACCCTTCGTGCATTAATACTCACAATATAGCACGGCATCACCCTTCGTGCATTAACACTCACAATATGGCACGGCATCACCCTTCGTGCATTAACACTCTCCCTTACCATAATGCAATGCATAAATAACAACAGGGAGATAGAATAACAAGTACAAACCTTACTTTAATATTTAGTTCCATAATATCAATCTCAACTTTGAAATAAAAACTCAATTATCACTAGAAAATCCGTGAACATGATAAGAACGATAAATTGAATAATACTAGCATAACAAGTAGCCATTTGACATAGGAAAAGACAATATAAGAAAAACAGAAAAATATGAAAAAACAGGTAAATTTGGCGGCGCATAAGTACTCGTCACCTCACATATACGCCGCTCACATGGATTTCACTTAGCATGTAAATCTAAGGTTCCTAATTCCCTCAAGTCAGGGTTAGACACAACACTTACCTCGGTCCGAAGGCTACTTAATTCTCAATCACAGCTTTTCCTTTGGAATTCACCTCCAAACCACTCGTATCTATTCAAAAATGACTCAATAATATCAAATATTGCTAAAGGAATTAATTACATTGCATAAATTAAATTTCCCAAATTTTCCTCCAAAAGTCGAAAAATCGACCCTGGGCCCGCTTGATCAAAACCCGAGGTTTGGACCAAAATTCTTTAACCCATTCACCCCCGAGCCTGAATATGTAATTAGTTTTGGAATCCGACCTCAAATCGAGGTCTAAATCCCCAAATTTCCTAGTTTCTATCCTTACCCCTAATTCTACCGTGAAAACTCTAGATTTTTGGTTGATAATTCAAGGAATGTAATGGGTAATTGAAAGAAAATAATTTAGAATCACTTACCAACACTTTGGGAAAGAAAATGACTCTTGAAAATCGCTTCTACCCGTTTGGTTCTTGAAAACTGTTGAAGAAATGGCTTAAACCCGTGTTTGATTTTGTTTTATGCAATGGGCGACTGTGTGCATTGCATTCGTGAGGCCACTGTCGCGTTCGCGAAGGGTACTGACTGCCAAGCATTCGCAATGGCTACTCCCCCTGGCCTTCACATTCGCGAGACGTTGCTCGTGTTCGCGATGAAGGAACGACCAACCCCCTCCCCCCTCCCCAGGTCCCCACATGCTTCGCGTTCGCGTTGAGCCGGTCGCGTTCGTGAAGGGTAAATCCCCCATGACTTCGCATTCGCGACCAGGCCTTCGTGTTCACGAAGAAGAAGTCTCAGCCTCATCAGGTTACTCTTCGTGTTTGCGAGAGGACCTTCGCGAACGCGAAGAAGGATATGACAGACACCAGAATCTGCAGAAAACCAGATTTTTCCCAAGTCCAAAACATCTCGTGGCCTAACCGAAACTCACCCGATCCCTCGGTGCTCCAAACCAAATATTCACACAAGTCTAAAAATATCATACGGACTTGCTCGTGCGATCAAATTGCCAAATTAACACCTAGAACTCTAAATTTAGTACCAAATCAAATGCAATTCTCAAGAACACTTTAAAAATTTTATTTTCTCAACTGGATGTCCGAATCACGTCAAATCAACTCCATTTCTCACCAAATTTCACAGACATGTCTTAAATAGTATAATGAACATATACCGGGCTATGAAACCAAAATACGGACCCGATACTAACAATGTCAAATATCAATCAATTCTTAAAAACAAATAATTTCCAAACTTTTAATTTTCATCAAAAATTCATAACTTGAGCTAGGGACCTTCGAATTCGATTTCGGGCATACGCCCAGGTCCCATAATTTGATACGGACCCGCCAGGACCGTCAAAATATGGATTCGGGCCCGTTTATTAAAAATGTTAACCAAAGTCAACTAAAATTAACTTTCAAGGCAAAATTCTTATTTTCATTAGTTTTCAACATAAAAGCTTTTCGAAAACCTATTCGGATTGCGCACGCAAATCGAGGAGGGTAAAAATAAGATTTTTAATGCTTAAGAGTGCAGATTCGAGTTCTAAATCATAAGATGACCTTTTGGGTCATCACAATCTCCACCTCTAAAACAACCATTCATCCTCGAACGGACATAGAAAAGTACCTGGGCTGGTGAAAAAGTGGGGATATCTACTCCGCATATCGGACTCGGACTCCCAAGTAGCTGCCTCAATAGGCTAACCTCTCCACTGCACTCGAACTGAAGGGTAACTCTTTGACCTCAACTGCTGAACTTGCCGGGCTAGAATTGCCACTGGCTCCTCCTCGTAAGTCAAATCCTTGTCCAACTGGACAGAGCTGAAATCTAATACATGGGATGGATCACCATGATACTTTTGAAGCATGGACACATGGAATACCAGATGAACAGCTGATAAACTAGGTGGCAAAGCAAGCCTGTAAGCCACATCTCCCACTCTCTCCAAAATCTCAAAAGGTCTGATATACCTAAAGCTCAACTTGCCCTTCTTTCTGAACCTCATTACACCCTTCATGGGTGATACCCGAAGTAACACTGTCTCTCCGACCATGAGTGCAACATCACGAACTCTATGGTCGGCATAACTCTTCTGCCTGGACTGAGCTGTGCGAAATCGATCCTGAATAATCTTGAACTTATCCAAGGCATACTGTACTAAATATGTACCCAACAACTGAGCCTATCCCAGCTCGAACCACCCAATTAGCGACCGACACCACCTACCATATAATGCCTCATAGGGAGCCATCTGAATGCTCGACCGGTAGCTGTTGTTATAGGCAAATTCCGCTAATGGAAAAAACTGATCCCAGGAACCTCCAAAGTCAATAACACAGGCGCGGAGCATATCCTCTAAGATCTGAATAGTACGCTCGGACTGCCCGTCCGTCTGAGAATGAAATGTTATGCTCAACTCAACCTACGTACCCAACTCACGCTGAACTGCCCTCTAAAAGTGCGAGGTAAACTGCGTACCTCGATCAGAAATGATAGACACGGGCACACCGTGAAGACAGATGATTCACGAATATAAATCTCTGCCAACCGTTCCGAGGAATAGGTAACTGCCATAGGAATGAAATATGCTGACTTAGTCAGCCTGTCCACAATAACCCAAACTGTATCGAACTTCCTCTGAGTCCATGGGAGTCCAACAACAAAATCCATAGTGATACGCTCCCACTTCCACTCAGGAATATCTAACCTCTGAAGTAAACCACCAGGTCTCTGATGTTCACACTTTACCTGCTGGCAATTTAGGCGCCGAGCTACATAGGCAACTATGTCCTTCTTCATTCGCCTCCACCAATAATGCTGCCTCAAGTCCTGATACATCTTGGCGGCACCCGGATGAATAGAATACCGGGAACTGTAGGACTCCTCAAGGATCAACTCACGAAGTCCATCCACATTAGGCACACAAATACGACCCTGCATCCTCAAAACTCCGTCATATCCAACAGTAACCTGCTTGGCACCACCGTGCCGCACTGTGTCTCTAAGGACAAGTAAATGCGGATCATCATCCTGTCGATCTCTGATGCGCTCAAACAAGGAAGACCGAGTGACTGTACAAGCTAGAACATGGCTGGGCTCAGAAACATCTAACCTCACGAACTGGTTGGCCAAGGCCTGAACATCCAATGCAAGTGATCTCTCACCAACTGGAATATATGCAAGGCTACCCATACTGACTGACTTTCTACTCAAAGCATCGACCACCACATTAGCCTTCTCGGGATGATACAATATGGTGATATTATAGTCTTTCAATAACTCTAGCCACCTTCTTTGCCTCAAATTGAGTTCCTTCTGCTTGAACAAATACTGCAAGCTCTGATGATCATTGAATACCTCACATGGCACGCCGTAAAGATAGTGCCTCCAAATCTTCAGCACGTGAACAATGGCGGCCAGCTCTAGATCATGAGCAGGGTAATTTTTCTCGTGAACCTTCAACTGCCGTGAAGCATATGCAATAACCTTGCCACCCTGTATCAATACCGCACCCAGACCAATACGAGATGCGTCACAATATACTGTATAAGATCTTGAACCTGTGGGTAACACCAATACCGATGCCGTAATCAAAGCTGTCTTGAGCTTCTAAAAGCTCGCTTCACACTCGTCTGACCACCTGAACGGGACACCCTTCTGGGTCAATCTGGTCAACGAGGCTGTTATGGATGAAAACCCCTCCACAAATCGACGGTAATAGCCTGCCAAACCCAGGAAACTACGGATCTCTGTAGCTGATGTGGGTCTAGGCCAGTCCTGAACTGCCTCAATCTTCTTAGGATCCACCTGAATACCCTCTGCCGATACAACGTGACCTAAGAAAGCAACTGAACTCAACCAAAACTCGCATTTTGAGAACTTGGCATATAATTGGTTGTCTTTCAGAGTCTGAAGAACGATCCAAAGGTGCTGCTCATGCTCCTCTCGACTGTGGGAGTAGATCAAGATATCATCAATAAACACAACCACAAAGGAATCCAGGTAGGGTTTGAACACCCGATTCATCAAATCCATGAATGCTGCTGGGGCATTTGTCAGCCCAAATGACATCACTAGAAACTCATAATGCCCATATCGAGTCCGAAAAGCTATCTTAGGAACATCAGATGCCCTAATCCTCAACTGATGGTAGCCAGATCTCAAATCAATCTTTGAAAACACCTTGGCACCCTGAAGCTAATCAAATAAATCATCAATCCTCGGCAAATGAATATTTGTTCTTGATAGTGACTTTGTTCGACCACCGATAATCTATACACATCCTTATCGATCCATCTTTCTTCTTCACAAATAACACAGGTACACCCCAGGGCGAGACACTAGGTCTAATGAAGCCCTTATCAAGCAAATCTTGCAACTGCTCCTTTAATTCTTTCAACTCTGGCGGGGCCATGCGATATGGCGGAATGGAGATAGGATGAGTGTCCAGAGCCAAATAATGCAGAAATCAATATCCCTGTCGGGTAGCATCCCCAACAAGTCTGCAGGAAACACCTCTGGAAACTCATGAACAACCGGCACCGAATCTATGGAAGGAACCTCCGCACTAGAATCGCGGACATAAGCCAAATAAGCTAGATACCCCTTCTCGACCATATGCCGAGCCTTCACATAAGAGATAACCTTGCTGGCAGAATGGCCAAAATTCCCTCTTCACTCTATTCGAGGCAACCCTTGCAAGGCTAAAGTCACCGTCTTGGCGTGACAATCTAATATAGCATGATAAGGTGACAGCCAATCCATATCCAGTAGACATCAAAATCAACCATGTCGAGAAGTAGAAGATCTACACGAGTCTCAAGACTCTCAATGGTGACTACACACGAATGATAAACACGATCTACAATAATAGCATCTACCACTGGTGTGGACACACACACAGGAGCACTCAAAGAATCACGGGGCACAACCAAATAGGAAGCAAAATAGGAAGACACGTATGAGTAAGTAGATCCCGGATCAAATAGAACTGAAGCATCTCTACTGCAAATTGAAATAGTACCTGTGATAACAGTGTCAGATAACTCAGCCTCAGGCTTGGCTTGGAAAGCATAACACTGGGACCGGGCCCCACCACCCTGAACTACGTCCCTGGGACGCCCTCTAGCCGGTTGGTCTCCACCTCTAACGGCCTGACCTCCACCTCTAACTATCTGGCCCCTACCTCTGGCTGCCTGACCCCTACCTCTGGCTGGCTGAGCAGGTGGTGCAGCAACTGGTGCCAGAACCATGGCACGAGAACTCTGATGCTGTGAGCTGCCCGTTGCCTGAGGGCAAAATCTAGCAATGTGTCTCGAATCACCATAAGTATAACATAACTTCAGCTGCTGTGACTGTTGACCCTGAAACTAACCCTGTCGACCTGAATAACCACCCTGATAGCTCTAGAGTGGAGGTGCACTAATAGGAGCTGGTGGTGAACTATAGACTAGCTGGTCGGAGTAATGCATCTGAGGGCCACGACCACCTGAGGCACCGTGGGATGCCTGGAGCGCTGAATGAAACGGCTTGGGAGGATGGCCTCTACCAAAAGTACTCCTGCCTCTAGATGAGGCACCGCTGAACTCACCGGAATGACGAGGCCTCTTGTCAGACCCCTGACCTCCCTGAGTAAGAACCATCTCGACTCATCTGGCAACATTAGCAGCCGCCTAAAAAGAAATCTCACTCCCAGTCTCCTTAGCCATCTGCAATCTGATAGGCTGAGCAAGTCCATCAATAAACCTCCTCACCCTCTCTCTCTCTCTCTCTCTCTCTCTCTCTCTCTCTCTCTCTCTCGGTAGGAAGCAGAAGAATGGCATGACGGGCCAAATCCACAAAACGGGTCTCATACTGAGTAACAGTCATACTGCCCTGCTGGAGACACTCAAACTGACGGCGACGCTCCTCTCTTAATGTGATAGGCAGAAACTTCTCTATGAAGAGCTAAGAGAACTGGTCCCAAGTAAGAGCAGGCGACCCAGCTGGTCTGGTCAACAAGTAATCTCTCCACCATTTCTTGGCGGAACTAGTCATCTAAAATGCAGCAAAATCGACCTCATTAGTCTCTACTATACACATGTTTCGTAGAACCTCGTGACAGCTGTCAAGATACTCCTGGGGTCCTCTGAAGGAGCACCACTGAAGTGAACAGGAAAGATCTTGGTAAACCTGTCCAATCTCCATAAAGCCTCAAAAGACCTCTATTTTAAAAGGCGTTTCTGGGGCGAGCCCGGGGGCGAGGCGTACCAAAAATGCCCCGGGGCGATGGTGTGGGGCGCACGTCTCAAGAATTGTGGGGCGTACGCCCGGGCGTTCGGGGCGCATTGTTTTAGTAAGGAGTAAGCCCCAGAGGCTTTTTCAAATTAAAACAAAATTTATTAAATTAGTCCTTCATATAATACCCAAATTCTCAAAAGTGAGTTTGGTAATTACTCAAAAGGTTTAAAAAGGAACTCAAAAGTATTAAATTTAAAAGTAAAGACCTTTTTTATTGATTTAAGCCCTAATTCATGGTTTTTCCAAATTTTTATCTTGTCCGCTAGTCTGCTAATATCTCCCAAAAGAAACGAATATTTAATTTTTTTTACAAATACAAAGAGAACTACATTTTTCTTCATAGCATCAAATTCAAAGTTTAAATTACAGGTTAATCATCCTTTTTGTTCCTCCATATAGAAAACTTTATTCTTTTAGACTCAAATTACTTGTGCTTGTAAGTAACGTATAATAGATTGTTTTGATTAGTTTTTGTGGGGATGGAGCACACATATATATATAGTTTTTTTCAATTTTTATGCAATTTTACCTGTTTATAAATATTAACTTGTCATTATATTATTTTATAAAATATTAAAAATTAAATACCTATGGGGCTTACGCCCCGCTGAGGCATATGTAAAACGCCCCGCCTTACGCCCACGCCTTTTAAAACACTGAGAAACATGACCTTCTTAACTGTCAAATCCAAAGCTCAGTTTTCCTTCCACTGGCTGAGCTGCTGGAGCTTGATACTGGGGAGCTATCTGCTCCGGAGCGGGAGTTGTAGGAGTCTAGGCTCCTCCTCTAGCCTGAGAGACTGTTGGTGCCATGGGAAATGCACCAGTCTGGGCCACACTCTCCATAAGGCCCACCAAACAGACCAAAGCATCCTGAAGTACTGGGGTAGCAATGAACCCCTCCGGAACCTGAGTTAGTCCGACAGGAACAGTCTGGGCCGGAACCTCCTCGTCAATCTCTATCTGAGGCTCCACTGCTGGGGCTGCTACTCGGGCCCTAGGCTGAGCCCTGTCCCTGCCTCGGCCTCTGGCACAGCCTCGGCCTCGACCTGTGCCCAGCGTAGGAGCTGTCACTGGAGGCTCTGGCTACTGCTCAGCTGAGGTAGCGGTACGTATTCTCGCCATCTGCGAGAGAATAAAAGTAGAAGAGTTCAATCAGTATTGAGAAAGCAAAATCGCACGACAAAGAAGAATAGAAGTGAAACTTGTTCCTAAACTTCATAGCCTCTGGAAGATAAGCACAGACGTCTCCGTACCGATTCTCGAGACTCTACTAAGCTTGCTCGTGAATCGTGAGACCCAGGCAACCTAGGCTCTGATACCAACTGTCACGACCCGAAATTTTCCCACCAACGAGACCGTGATAGCGCCTAATATTTCACTTGCTAGGCAAGCCAACGTTAGAAAATCGTTAAACCAATTCCTTATTTCCATTCAGTAAATAACAATTATTAACTAAGATGAAATATAATAAGTACGAAATATTATAAAACTGTATTAATTACTACCACCCGGATCTGAAGTCACAATTCACGAGCATTCTAGAATTTACTACAAGTAATAGTCTGAAAGAAATACAATTATTTGAATGAAAGAAAATAGTAGGACATAAAAGATAGACGGGGACTTCAAGGTTTGTGAACGCCGACAGATCTACCTTGAGTCTCCGGACAGCGGACAGTAGCAAATCTCGATCAACCTGAGCCGGTATCAAAATCTGCACAGAAAGTGCAGAGTACAGCATCAGTACAACCGACCCCATGTATTGGTAAGTGTCGAGCCTAACCTCGATAAAGTAGTGACGAGGCTAAGGCAAGGCACCTACAAATCAACCTGTACAATTTAATAGTGTATATGCAAATAACATAAATGAAGAACTAAACAGGAAATGTCGGGAGGGGAACATACTGAGGGGAATACAAGATAAATAACTACAACAGAATGGTCACCGGAGCAGTCAATATACCATGAATCAACAGGAATAATAAATACAACAAGGAAAATGCACGGCATCACCCTTCGTGCTTTTACTCTCAATCTCACCATAAAATTAATAGAAACGGCATGGCATCACCCTTCGTGCATTAACTCTCATATCATGGCACGACATCACCCTTCGTACTTTTATACTCACAATATGGCGCGGCATCACCCTTCGTGCATTAACACTCACAATATGGCATGGCATCACCCTTCGTGCATTAATACTCACAATATAGCACGGCATCACCCTTCGTGCATTAACACTCACAATATGGCACGGCATCACCCTTCGTGCATTAACACTCTCCCTTACCATAATGCAATGCATAAATAACAACAGGGAGATAGAATAACAAGTACAAACCTTACTTTAATATTTGGTTCCATAATATCAATCTCAACTTTGAAATAAAAACTCAATTATCACTAGAAAATCCGTAAACATGATAAGAACGATAAATTGAACAATACTAGCATAACAAGTAGCCATTTGACATAGGAAAAGACAATATAAGAAAAACAGAAAAACATGGAAAAATAGGTAAATTTGGCGGCGCATAAGTACTCGTCACCTCACATATACGCCGCTCACATGGATTTCACTTAGCATGTAAATCTAAGGTTCCTAATTCCCTCAAGTTAGGGTTAGACACAACACTTACCTCGGTCCGAAGGCTACTTAATTCTCAATCACAGCTTTTCCTTTGGAATTCACCTCCAAACCACTCGTATCTATTCAAAAATGACTCAATAATATCAAATATTGCTAAAGGAATTAATTACATTGCATAAATTAAATTTCCCAAATTTTCCTCCAAAAAGTCAAAAAATCGACCCTGGGCCCGCTTGATCAAAACCCGAGGTTCGGACCAAAATTCTTTAACCCATTCACCCCGAGCCTGAATATGTAATTAGTTTTGGAATCCGACCTCAAATCGAGGTCTAAATCCCCAAATTTCCTAGTTTCTATCCTTACCCCTAATTCTACCGTGAAAACTCTAGATTTTTGGTTGATAATTCAAGGAATGTAATGGGTAATTGAAAGAAAATAATTTAGAATCACTTACCAACACTTTGGGAAAGAAAATGACTCTTGAAAATTGCCTCTACCCGTTTGGTTCTTGAAAACTGTTGAAGAAATGGCTTAAACCCGTGTTTGATTTTGTTTTATGCAATGGGCGACTGTGTGCATTGCGTTCGCGAGGCCACTGTCGCGTTCGCGAAGGGTACTGACTGCCAAGCATTCGCAATGGCTACTCCCCCTGGCCTTCACGTTCGCGAGATGTTGCTCGCGTTCGCGATGAAGGAACGACCAACCCCCTCCCCCTTCCCCAGGTCCCCACATGCTTCGCGTTCGCGTTGAGCCGGTCGCGTTCGTGAAGGGTAAATCCCCTATCACTTCGCGTTCGCGACCAGGCCTTCGTGTTCACGAAGAAGAAGTCTCAGCCTCATCAGGTTACTCTTCGTGTTTGCGAGAGGACCTTCGCAAACGCGAAGAAGGATATGACAGACACCAGAATCTGCAGAAAACCAGATTTTTCCCAAGTCCAAAACACCAGAATCACTTACCAACACTTTGGAGAAGAAAATGACTCTTGAAAATCGCCTCTACCCGTTTGGTTCTTGAAAACTTTTGAAGAAATGGCTTAAACCCATGTTTGATTATGTTTTATGCACTGGGCGACAGTGTGCATCGCGTTCATGAGGCCACTTAAGATTTTTAAGGCTTAAGAGCGCAGATTTGAGTTCTAAATCATAAGATGACCTTTTGGGTCATAACAGGAAGTTTGACCTGGGGTGACTTTTTGATATCGGGGTCGAAATCTGATTCTGAAAATTTGAGTACCTCCGTTATGTCATTTATGACTTATGCGCAAAATTTGAGGTAAATCGGACGTGATTTGATAGGTTCCGGAGTCGTTTGTAGAAATTAGAAATTTCAAAGTTCATTAGGCTTGAATTGGGGTATAATTCTTGGTTTTAGCGTTGTTTGAGGTGATTTGAGGGTTCGACTAAGTCCGTATGATATTTTAGGACTTGTTGGTATATTTGGTCGAGGTCCCGAGGGGCTCGGGTGAGATTTGTATGGTCAACAGATCAAACATTTGGACTTGAACAACTGCTGGAATTTTCTGATATCTGATGATGTTTTCCTTCTACGCGATCGCGTGAATGCGTCTGTGATCGCATAGGCTTATATGGTAAGTGGGGGTTTTGTTCTACGTGATCGCATGGGGATATCTACGATCGCGTAGGGTTAATATGAGGCAGTGGCATTTTGTGCTTCGCGATCGTGTGAAGTGGGACGCGATCGCGTAGCTCTGGGATTTTGTGACTCGCGAACGCGTGAGAAAGGTCGCATTCGCGTAGAGTAAGTGGAGCGGAGTAGAAGTCACGCGTTTTGTGCTTCGCGATTGCGTGGACTAGTCCGCGATCACGTAGGTCTGTGATGTTGTGCATCGCGATCGCGTGTACGAGTCCGCGTTCGCGTAGAGTAAAATCTGGGCAATGGAAAATTGTTCTTCGCGATCGCGTAGGAATGTTCGCGATCGCGTAGAGCAAATGTCTGGGCAGAGAGTTTAAGTTCTGACATCCCATTTTCAGTTTTTGACGGATTTGAGCTCGGGAAGAGGCGATTTTCAGGAGTTTTTCAAGGAAAACAACGGGATAAGTGTTCTTCACTCAATATTGGTTAAATTACCCGAATCCATCGTTATTTTTATCATTTAATTGGTGAATTAAGTTGGAAAAGTTTAAAAACCCTCTTAGATTAAATTGAAGATTTGAGGGTCGAGTTGGGGTCGGATTTTGATAAAATTGGTATGGTTAGACTTACGGTTAAATGGGCTTCCCGATTTTGTAACTTTTGTCGAGTTCTGAGACGTGGGCCCTACAAGCAATTTTGAGCTAAAATTCGGATTTTTATGAAAAATTAATATTTTCTTATGGAATTAATTCCAATAAATTTTATTGACTGAATCGAATTATTTGTGACTAGATTCGAGGTATTCGGAGGCCGATCTACGAGGCAAATGCATAGCAGAGTAAAGAATTTCACGCTCTGAGATAAGTAACAGTTTTAAATCTGGTCCCGAAGGTATTAAATCCCGAATTTTGGTATCATGTGATTATTTTGGAGGTGACGCACATGCTAGGTGACTGGCGTGTGGGCGTGCACCGAGGGGATTGTGACTTGGTCCGTCCCGGCAAACTGTAAAGTTGAATAATTTGTTGTTAGCTATATGCTCTCTATGTGTTGATAAAATTTGACTGTAAATCATGTTAGAAATCATGCTTAGGCTATGTGATAGTACTGTTGGGACCCACAAAAGTCGTGTACTTGTTGAATTGCCTGCTAAATGCTATATGTACTCAGTCTCAGCTTTTAGTTGCACATTTTATCTCAGTCTCTATTATTATTATTGATATATTATATCATTGTTGTTTGGGCTGATTTCATGATTAATAAGAGCCCGAGAGACTGGAGAGATTTATGACTGAGTGAGGCCGAGGGCCTGATTGTGAGATATTGATACTATAGCACATGAGTTGGACGTGCAGTACGTGAGTTGGTCGTGCAGTACGTGAGTTGGTCGTGCAGATCCTTATATTATACTATAGCACGTGAGTTGGCCGTGCAGCACGTGAGTTGGCCGTGCGAATCCTTATATTATACTATAGCACGTGAGTTGGCCGTGCGGATCCAGATATTTATATTATGGCACGTGAATTGTCTGTGCAGCACGTGAGTTGTCCAAGCAGCTTATAGCGCTTGGGCTGTAGGAGCCCCTTCGGAGTCTGTACACCCCCAGTAAGCGCGGGTACCCATTGAGAGTGAGTGATGAAGGCTGGGAGCCCAGGAAGTGCCCAGTGAGTGATTGTTGTCCTAAGAGGTTGTACTTGATTTTCATTTATTGTTGCACTTAGTTGCTATCTATCATTGTTGTGAAATCTCTGAAAGATTGTTGATATACGGATTACATGAACATGAACTGTATAAAAATTGATTTGACATTAAACTGCCAGATTTGATAGCATGTCTATTCTTTTGCTGGAATTACTGGAAATGAACCATAACTGTGTAGCTCGTTACTATCTTCAGTTCCTTATTTATTATTGTTACTTGCTGAGTTGGTTGTACTCATACTACACCCTGTACTTCGTGTGCAGATCCAGGTGTTCCCGGACATAGCGGGTGTTGATCCTTTCGCGCGGTTGATTTTCAAGAGATTTTGAGGTAGCTGCCGTGTTCCGCAGACCTTGTCTTTTCTTCTCTATCTATTTGTTTACTGTATTTGATCTCAGACTATTATAGACTATATTTTTCAGACTTGTATTTATATTAGATGCTCATGTACTCAGTGACACCAGGCTTTGGGAGTGTTTGTATTGTATTTAAATATTATATTTTCAACCTTAAAGAGAAGTTTTGGTTTATTGAGATTATCGGCTTGCCTAGTAACGAGATAGGCGCCATCACGACAGGTTGGATTTTGGGTCGTGACAAGTTGGTATCAGAGCCTAGGTTACATAGGTCTCACAAGTCATGAGCAGGTTTAGTAGAGTCTTGCGGATCGGTACGGAGACGTCTGTACTTATCTTCGAGAGGCTGTGAAACCCTTAGGAAAATTTCACTTTCTTGTATTCTCTCGTGCGAATTTGTTGATTCTAGAAATTAAATTTCTGCTATTCTATTCTCTCACAGATGGTGAGGACAGTTATTCCATCTCAGGAGCAGATTCCAAATATAGTTGAGCCGACAGGATCAGCTCAGGCACCAACTGTGCCCATTGAGATTGCAGGCATTCAAGAGACTTTGACCCAGATGTTGGTAACCTACACTGGTCTTGCTCAGGTGGTTTCGGCTCAGGCTGCACCTGCCACTTCTCGGGCTGGGGGAGGTACTCACACCCCTGTTGCCCGTACTCCAGACCAGGTAGTACATGGACTTCAGATACCGGGAGCGCTACCAGCCAAGCCGGCTATAGCTGCTCAGGCCCTGGTAGTTCATGTTATGGCTGATGATGAGCAGAGGAGACTTGAGAGATTTGAGAGGCTTCGACCTCTACTATTTATCGGTACTGAGTCAGAGGATGCTCAGGATTTTCTGGATAGGTGCCAACGGATGCTTCGGACAGCATGTATTCTGGAGACCAGTGGGGTCTCATTCACTACTTTTCAGTTTTCTGGGGCTACACTCAGATGGTGGGAGACTTACGAGAGGCGTAGGCCTGTTGGCGCAGCACCCCTTACTTGGCATCAGTTCTCCGTGGTCTTTTTGAAGAAGTTCGTACCTCAGTCCCATAGAGAAGATCTGCGTAGACACTTTGAGCAGCTTTGCCAGGGTGATATGTCCGTGACGCGGTACGAGATCAGATTTTCTGAGTTAGCTCGTCACGCAATCTAGTTGGTTTCCACTGATAGGGAGAGGATTAGGAGATTCATTGATGGCCTCACATATCAGCTGCAGTTACTTATGACTAGGGAGAGAGTATCTGGTTCTACTTTTGATGAGGTAACGGACATTGCTCAGCAGATAGAGATGGTTCGTAGCCAGGAACGTGGAGAGAGAGAGGCTAAGAGGCCTCGTGGTCTGGGTGATTATAGAGGTGTTCCTTTAGCGGGTCAGTTTCACCGAGGTAGGGGTCGTTCTTACAGACACGCTCAAATGGGTCGTCCAGCTCATCGTGGTACATCAGCTAACCATGGTTCTTACAGTGCTCACTCAGACCAGTCTTCATTTAGTGCACTACCAGCGCAGAGTTCTCATCATGCCTCGTCTGCACAGGCTTCTGCAGGTCATTCCTCAGGTTTTCAGGAGCAGTAGTTTCATCATAGGAGGGGTTGTTTCGAGTGCAGAGAATTTGGTCATTTCAAGAGAGAGTGTCCTAGGCTGTTGAGTGGGGCTTCACAACAGAGTTCTCGAGCGACGGCACCAACACCAGTAGTTACACCACCCGCCCTGCCATCTCGGGGTGGGGGTCAGGCAGCTAGGGGTCGCCCAAGAGGGGGAGGCCGATCAGGTGGCGGGAAGGCTCGATTCTATGCTTTTCCTGCCAGGCCAGATAATGATGCCTCAGATACAGTGATCATAGGTATTGTTTCAGTGTGCCACAAGAAGGCTTCTATATTATTTGACCCTGGTTCCACTTATTCATAAGTATCATCATATTTTGCTCATTATCTGGATATGCCTGTGAGTCTTTAGTTTCACCTGTTTGTGTATCTACACCGGTGGGCGATATTATTACTGTGGATCCTGTGTATCGGTCGAGTGTGGTAACTATTGGGGAACTGGAGACTAGAGTTGATATCTTATTACTCGGTATGATTGATTTTGATGTAATCCTGGGTATAGATTGGTTGTCTCCATGTAATGCTATTCTGGACTGTCACGCAAAAAACGTGACGTTGACGATGCTGGGGTTGCCAAAGGTGGAATGGAGGGGTTCTCTAGATCTTGTTCCTAGCAGGGTAATTTCTTATTTGAAGGCCCAGCGTATGGTTGGAAAGGGATGCT
Source organism: Nicotiana tabacum (assembly GCF_000715075.1). Classification (NCBI taxonomy): domain Eukaryota; kingdom Viridiplantae; phylum Streptophyta; class Magnoliopsida; order Solanales; family Solanaceae; genus Nicotiana; species Nicotiana tabacum. The sequence goes on along the minus strand of NC_134081.1, from coordinate 27,538,749 downwards.
TGTCATATTTGGCCTTTGTGAGAGATGTTGATGCACATACTCCTATTATTGATTCAGTACCGGTCGTGCGAGACTTTCCGGATATATTTCCTACTGACCTGCCAGGTATGCCACCCGATAGGGATATTGATTTCGGTATTGACTTGGCACAGGGTACTCAGTCAATTTCTATTCCTCTGTACCCATTTCTATTCCTCCGTATCGTATGACACTAGTTGAGTTAAAAGAATTAAAAGAGCAACTTCAGGAACTCCTTGAAAAAGGTTTATTAGACCTAGTGTGTGGCCTTGGAGTGCACCAGTTCTGTTTGTGAAAAAGAAAGATGGTACTATGCGGATGTGCATTGATTACAGGCAATTGAACAAAGTTACAATCAAGAATAAATATCCATTATCGCGTATTGATGATTTATTTTACCAGCTTCAGGGAGCGAGGGTGTTCTCCAAAATTGATTTGAGGTCTGGGTATCACCAATTAAAAATTCGGGATTCAGATATTCTAAAGACGGCATTCAGGACTCGTTATGGCCACTATGAATTTCTTGTGATGTCTTTTGGGCTAACCAATGCCCCAGCATCATTTATGCATTTGATTAATAGTGTATTTCAGCCATATCTTGACTTATTTGTCGTGGTATTCATTGATGATATTCTGGTGTACTCACGTAGCCAGGAGGAGCATGCACAACACTTGGGTATTGTATTACAGAGGTTGAGAGAGGAGAAACTTTATGCCAAATTCTCTAAGTGTGAGTTCTGGCTTAGTTCGGTGGCATTCTTGGGACATATAATGTCCAGTGAAGGTATTAAGGTGGATCCGAAGAAAATAGAGGCAGTTCAGAATTGGCCCAGACCATCCTCAGTTACCAAGATTCAGAGTTTTCTCAGCTTGGCCGATTATTATCGTCGTTTCATGGAGGATTTCTCGTCTATTGCATCGCCTATGACTAAATTGACCCAGAAAGGTGCTCCATTCAGGTGGTCGGATGAATGTGAAGAGAGCTTTCAGAAGCTCAAGACAGCTTTGACTACAACTCCAGTATTGGTGTTGCCTACAGAATCAGAGTTTTATACTGTGTATTATGATGCGTCGTGGATTGGTCTCGGTGCAGTACTTATGGAAGACGGTAGGGTGATTGCCTATGTGTCCAGACAGTTAAAGGTACATGAGAAGAATTATCCAGTCCATGATCTTGAGTTAGCAACTATTGTTCATGCCTTGAAAATTTGGCAGCATTACTTATATGGTGTCCAGTGTAAGGTATATACCGATCATCAGAGTCTACAATATTTGTTTAAACAGAAGGATCTTAACTTGAGGCAGCGAAGGTGGTTGGAGTTGCTTAAGGATTATGATATCACCATTCTCTATCATCCTGGAAAGGCCAATGTAGTGGCCGATGCTTGAGCCGTAAGGCAAAGAGTTTGGGCAGCTTAGCATACTTACCAGTAGAAGAGAGGCCTTTAGCCTTGGAGATTCAGGCCTTGGCTAATCAGTTTGTTAGATTGGATGTTTCCGAGCCGAATCGAGTTTTGGCCTGTGTGATTTCTCGGTCTTCTTTATATGATCGCATCAGAGAGCGCCAGTATGATGATCCACATCTGCTTATCCTCAAGGACACGGTTCAGCACGGTGATGCCAAGAAAGTCACTATTGGAGATGACGGTTTATTACGGATACAGGTCAGGCTATGTGCACCTAATGTAGATGGTTTGCGTGAGCTGATTCTCCAGGAAGCTCACAGTTCGTGGTACTCTATTAATCCAGGCGTCGCAAAGATGTATAAGGATTTGAGATAGTACTATTGGTGGAGGCGGATGAAGAAAGATATAGTTGGGTTTGTATCTCGGTGCTTAAATTGTCAACAGGTAAAGTACGAGCACCAGAGACCGGGCGGATTGCTACAGAGACTTGAAATTCTGGAGTGGAAGTGGGAGCGTATTACCATGGACTTCGTTGTTGGACTCCCACGGACTTTGAGAAAGTTTGATGTTGTTTGGGTGATAGTAGATCGGTTGACCAAATCTGTGCATTTTATTCCAGTCGGTACTAATTATTCTTCGGAGCGGTTGACTGGGATTTATATTCGCGAGATTGTTCGCCTACACGGCGTTCCGGTGTCCATTATTTCAGATCGGGGTACGCAGTTTACCTCACAGTTTTGGAGGGCAGTGCAGCGAGAATTGGGCACATAGGTTCAGTTGAGTACAACATTTCACCCTCAGATGGACGGACAGTCCGAGCGCTCTATTCAGATATTTGAGGATATGCTACGCGCTTGTGTCATTGATTTTGGGGGTTCTTGGGATCAATTTCTGCCACTCGCGGAGTTTGCTTACAATAATAGCTACCAGTCAATCATTCAGATGGCTCCGCATGAAGCTCTATATGGGAGACGGTGTCGGTATCCGGTGGGTTGATTTGAGTCTGGTGAGGTTAGACTATTGGGTACTGACTTGGTTCAGGATGCTTTAGAGAAGGTCAAAGTAATTCAGAAACGGCTTCGCACGGCACAGTCTAGACAGAAGAGTTATGCCGACAGGAGGGTTCGTGATGTTGTTCACATGGTTGGGGAGAAGGTTCTGCTCAATATTTCACCCATGAAGGGTGTGTTGAGGTTCGAAAAAAAGGGCAAGTTGAGCCCTCGGTATATTAGGCCTTTTGAGATACTTAAGAAAATTGGGGAGGTGGCTTATGAACTTGCTTTGCCACCTAGTTTATCAGATGTCCATCGAGTGTTCCATGTATCCATGCTCCGAAAGTATGTCGGGGATCCGTCTCACATTCTGGATTTCAGTACAGTACAGTTGGACGGTAATTTGACTTATGATGTGGAGCCGGTGGCTATTTTAGACCGACAGGTTCGAAAGCTGAGGTCAAAGAACATAGCATCAGTAAAGGTGCAGTGGAGAGGCCAGCCAGTCGGAGAAGCTACTTGGGAGACTGAGCATGAGATGCAGAACAAATATCCACACTTATTTGAGACTCCAGGTATTATTCTAAACCCGTTCGAGGACAAACGTTTGTTTAAGAGGGGGAGAATAAAATGACCCGGTCGGTCGTTTTGAATATTATAATCCCGTTCCCCCATTTACTGCTCAATTTATGTCTTGCAATTGATTTATGACTTATCGGGTTAGTTGGTTCGGGTCCGGAAAGAACTCGAGGTGAAATGAGACACTTAGTCTCATAATTGAAAATTTAAGTTAGAAATGTGGACTGGATTTGGACCTATGTGTAAAGGACCTCGAATTTGAACTTTGATAATTCCAATAGCTCCGTATGGTGATTTTGGACTTAGGAGAGTGTCCGGAATATTATTTGGAGGTCCGTAGTGGAATTAGGCTTGAAATGCCGAAAGTTGAATTTTTGGGAAGTTTGACCGGGGGGTTGACTTTTTGATATCGGGGTCGAAATCCGATTCTGAAAATTTGAGTACCTCCGTTATGTCATTTATGACTTGTGCGCAAAATTTGAGATAAATCGGACGTGATTTGATAGGTTCCGGAGTCATTTGTAGAAATTAGAAATTTTAAAGTTCATTAGGCTTGAATTGGGATATAATTCATGGTTTTAGCGTTGTTTGAGGTGATTTGAGGGTTAGACTAAGTCCGTATGATGTTTTAGGACTTGTTGGTATATTTGGTCGAGGTCCCGAAGGGCTCGGGTGAGTTTTGGATGGTTAACGGATCAAACATTTGGACTTGAACAACTGCTAGAATTTTCTGATATCTGATGATGTTTTCCTTCTACGCGATCGCGTGAATGCGTCTGCGATCGCGTAGACTTATTTGGTAAGTGTGGGTTTTATTCTACGCGATCGCGTGGAGATATCTGCGATCGCGTAGGGTTAATATGAGGCAGTGGCATTTTGTGCTTCGCGTGAAGCGGGACGCGATCGCGTAGCTCTGGAATTTTGTGACTCGCGAACGCGTGAGAAAGGTCACGTTCGCGTAGAGTAAGTGGAGCGGAGTAGAAGTCACGCGTTTTGTGCTTCGCGATTACGTGGACTAGTCCGCGATTGCGTATGTCTGTGATGTTGTGCATCGCGATCGCGTGTACGAGTCCACGATCGCGTAGAGTAAAATCTGGGCGATGGAAAATTGTTCTTCGCGATAGCGTAGAGCAAATGTCTGGGTAGAGAGTTTAAGTTCTGACGTCCCATTTTCAGTTTTTGACGGATTTGAGCTCAGAAAGAGGCAATTTTCAGGAGTTTTTCAAGGAAAACAACGAGGTAAGTGTTCTTAACTCAATATTGGTTAAATTACCCGAAGCCATGATTGTTTTTATCATTTAATTGGGGAATTAAGTTGGAAAAGTTAGAAAATGCTCTTAGTTTAAATTGAAGATTTGAGGGTCGAGTTGGGGTAAGATTTTGATAAAATTGGTATGGTTAGACTCGTGGTTAAATGGGCTTCCGGATTTTGTAACTTTTGTTGAGTTCCGAGACGTGGGCCCTACATGCGATTTTTGAGCTAAAATTCGGATTTTCTTATGGAATTAATTCTAATAAATTTTATTGACTAAAACGAATTATTTGTGACTAGATTCAAGGTATTCGGAGGCCGATCTGCGAGGCAAAGGCATAGCAGAGTAAAGAATTTCACGCTCTGAGGTAAGTGACAGTTTTAAATCTGGTCTTAAGTATATTAAACCCCAAATTTTAGTATCATGTGATTATTTTGGAGGTGACGCACATGCTAGGTGACAAGCGTGTGAGCGTGCACCAAGGGGATTATGACTTGGTCCGTCCCGTGAAAATGTACAGTTGAATAATTTGTTGTTAGCTATATATTCTCTATGTGTTAATAAAATTTGACTGTAAATCATGTTAGAAATCATGCTTAGGCTATGTGATAGTACTGTTGGGACCCACAGAGGTCGCGTACTTGTTGAATTGCCTGCTAAATGCTATATGTACTCAGTCTCAGCTTTTACTTTTATCTTCAGCCTCTGTTATTATTATTGATACATCATATCATTGTTGTTTGGGCTGATTTCATGATTAATAAGAGCCCGAGAGACTGGAGAGATTTATGATTGAGAGAGGCCGAGGGCCTGATTGTGAGATATTGATACTATAGCACATGAGTTGGCCGTGCAGATCCTTATATTATACTATAGCATGTGAATTGGCCGTGCGGATCCTTATATTATACTATAGCACGTGAGTTGGCCGTGCGGATCCAGATATTTATATTATGCCACGTGAGTTGTCCGTGCAGCACGTAAGTTGTCTGTACAGTTTATAGCGCTTGGGCTGTAGGAGCCCCTCCAGAGTCTTTACACCCCCAGTGAGTGCGGGTACCCATTGAGAGTGAGTGATGAAGGCTGGGAGCCCAGGAAGTGATGAGGGCTGGGAGTCCAGGAAGTGATGAGGACTGGGAGCCCAGTGAGTGATTGTTGTCCTAAGAGGTTGTACTTAATTTCCATTTGTTGTTGCACTTAGTTGCTATCTGCCATTGTTGTGAAATCTCTGAAAGATTGTTGATATACGGATTACATGAACAGGAACTGTATAAAAATTGATTTGATATTAAACTGCCAGATTTGATAGCATGTCTATTCTTTGCTGGAATTGCTGGAAATGAACCATAATTGTGTAGCTGTGTAGCTCGTTACTACCTTCAGTTCCTTATTTATTATTATTACTAATAAATAATTATTTTTGTACATTATATACACGTATGACCAAATATTTGACCAATTTCCGACCGAAATCGGTCGGAAAGTTGGAACAATTTTAATAAATAATTATTTTTGTACATTATATACAAGTATGACCAAATATTTGACCAATTTCCGACCGAAATCGGTGGGCAAGTTGGAAATATTTTAACAAATAATTATTTTTGTACATTATACACAAGTATGACTAAATATTTGACCAATTTTCAACCGAATTCGGTCGGAAATTTGGAAAGTTTTTAATAAATAATTATTTTTGTATATTATATACAAGCATGACCAAATATTTGACCAATTTCCGACCGAAATCGGTCGGAATTTTTATTTTTTTGCTGTCAGAAAATTTTTGTTGACTTTTGCGACCAAATACTCTTATTTCTGACCGATTTCCATCGGGTTTTTTTCTGACCGATTTCAGTCAGAAAGCCTTGGATGGAAATCACCTGATTTCTATTAGTGCTTTTCATTACAAAGAAATTTTTTAATTCATAATCTTTTTTAAAGATTTTAAGGATATTTTAGTCATTTTAATAAAAGAACAGCTTATCAACACTTTTCTTCCAAACACATCAACTGCTTATTATTAGTTTCAATACGTCTATCCAAACACGTAAATACTTATTTAAAAAATCAGTTTCAGCACTTAAAAATATTTTTCAGGACTTCAAGCTTATCAATTATTTATAATCAGCTAATCCAAGCGGGCTCTAAGTATGGCGCGCTTCATACCCATAAATAAGACTCTACTGACACGGCTTCATAGACCCCTTAGACTCCATCAACCTGAGGCTCTGATACCATGTTTGTTACGACCCATTTTCTAAACAAGCCGTGACCGGCTCCCGATCGCTAAATTTGACTGAGCGAACCATCTGCGCTTATCAAAACTATTATAACCTCAAATTTTATATGAAAAAGGCAATACTTTAACCAAATACTTTTAATTAATTTGAATATCTAAAATAACCAACTCCACAACTTTATTCGTAGTAACTACTGAAATACTCCTAAGTTATTATCAAAAATATCTGAATCTTAACCCACCGACTGTGTCTATGAAGCCTCTATTGATAAGCTGATGCACTGCTTAGGACATGAGATTTACTGGCCAGTTCTCTAAGTAAACAAAGAAATAGCTAAATAATGACGACTCGAAGGAATACTCCACGAACAAAAGCAGAGCTCACCAATAGCACTGGAAGTGAGGGCAGTCCTAATATGTAGCCTGCTCGCCTGCAAAACTGGTTCCTACGTTGTACCGTAGACCAACGCAAGTTCCCAAAAGAGAACTTCAGTACCATCAATTGTACTCAGTGAGTATCAACGACAGAGGACGAAACTTTAATAAAATATATATTACAAGCAAAGATTCTAAATGCATGAAAAATATAAAGCTTTTACAAACAATTCTAAAATAATTGCATAATATCATTTTATGAATATTCTAAAAGAAATTCTTTTCTTTTTCTTTCTTAATTGTAACACTCCTCAAACCTATAAAAGTTTCAAAACACGTTAAATATAATTTAAAAAAATTGTAATCTTGCCTTAAGTGCATAAAAAGTATACTTCTATTATGAATTTAAACCCTTGTGATTGATTTTGAGTTACTTCTCTATTTATAAATAATCGGATATACAATTAGGGGAATATTAATAATTTTAATATTATTAATTATTAAAAGTAGGTATAATTAAATACTAGTTAAGTCAAAAAAAAGCACGTGACAAGTTTTAGCCCATAAATGGTTGTGGAAGGCAAAAGGATTAAAAAGGGGCTTATACAAAGAAACAGAACAAGCGTTCTGTTCACGCACGAAACAGAGGCAACCTTGCTGCTCAATGCTCACGCAAGCAACGAGAAGTTCTAGGTTTCTTTACAAATCACTAATTCTTGAACTCATGTATTTAAAATTCCCTATTGTCAATTATTCTACAGTAGTAGTAGGTAAGAATTGAATAGTTAATTCCCTTATTTCTATGTATCAACACTAAATTTCATGTTTAGGTGTGAAACTTTGAAATTAATTAAAATGCACTGGTTGTTGCAGAATCGATTGTTTGACGGGTATAAATTGGACTGGGGCCTACGTAATGGCTCGAGGAGTTTTTAGGTGAGTTGATATAACCCTTTACTAAAGTGGTTTAACTCACAAAAGCACGCATATAAGGTGTTTGATGAATTGCTTAAAAGAGTTAATATGTATTTACTTGGAGCTAGTGCATACCTATTAACTTAGAATTGTTCTAGCTAAAGTTTAGATGATTTATTATGATATATGAGCATAAATTTTCAGATTTTTGTGTTATTCTTATATGCCATTTTCATATTGAAAATTCATGAAGAAGCAATAATCTGATAAATTACTTTTGAATGTTTATTTCATGCTTTACATTTAAGGATACCAGTATGAGTATGTATAGGTTGTTCCAGAAAAGATTTAGACTTGAATGGTCAAGAAAGTTGATATAGATCTTAGTGAGGTCACACTGAACAATTTATTATTAAAGTATTTTTTAGAGTATCCTCTATTCTGAGAAAGGGATCATCGTCCATGCTGAGGGTCCTGATCAAGGCATCAACTTCCTGAAATAACTTGTGCCAAAGTAGGAAGCACACGAGCCGAGGGTCTCGTTGCTGAGAATTTGCCTTGCCAGGCTAAGGTATGATACATGAGCACTGAGAACCATGAAGTGAGTGACACCTCGTGGATTGGGCCTATTTGATCAGGTTAGGGTCGAACCCGTGCCGATCACACGGTGACTAAGACAGAAACAAGTAAGGATAGTTGGAACTTCCGAAGCATAAAGTGAAGTATTTTTTTTTTATAAGAAAGAAAAAGAAAAGAATTTCTTTTAGAATATTCATAAATTGATGTTATGCAATTATTTTAGAATTGTTCGTAGAAGCTTTATGTTTTCCATGCATTTAGAATATTTGCTTGTAATGTATATTTTATTAAAGTTTCGTTCCCTGTCGTAAAGACTCACTGAGTACAATGTATGGTACTGACGTTCTTTTTTGGGAGCCTGCGTCGGTGTGCGGTACAACGTACGAACCAGTTTTGCAAGCGAGCAGGCTACAGGTTAGGATTTTCCTCACTTCCGGTGCTATTTGTGAGCTCCGCTTTTGTTCGTGGAGTATTCCTTCGAGTCGTCATTATTTAGCTATGTCACGACCCAAAATCCCACCACAGGCGTCGTGATGGCACCTAGTCTCTAATACTAGGTAAGCCGATTAAATTACCTTTTGAAGCCAATTTATTTTTAAAACTAACAGCGAAAATAATTACAATACACAACCTCCCAAGACTGGTAGTACTGAGTCACGAACTCTAACTGAATACATAGAATGATCACGAGGACCGAATATACAATACTGTTTGATTACAAATTAACAGTACAATGAAATGAAAAGACTCCAAGGGACTACGACGACCAAGCAGGTCTACCTTGAATCCTTACGATCGCGCTTTAACTATGCTCAAGTCTGATATCTCCAATACCTGGTTCTGCACAAAAATATACAGAAGTGTAGTATGAGTACACCATGGTCGGTACTCAGTAAGTATCGAGACTAACCCCAGTGGAGTAGAGACGAGGTACAGTCAAGACACTCACTAGTCTAATAACCTGTGTAATATAATATACAAAATAATAGAAAACAAATAACAATAAGGGCAGAATAAAACAACCAGTGATATGCACATCAGACAACAAAAATACCATTAATATCACTCAACAATTAATAAACACAATTACACCCAATTAAATCAAGTCCTTCAAATAAATATCTTTCGCATATAATTCTTCCAGATAACTCTCTTTCAAATATAATTTTCTCAAATAATTATTTTTCAAATATAATTCTTTCAATAAATCTTATAAAAAATATAATTTTCTCAAGTAAATATCTATCAAATACAATTCTTTCATATAATACTTTCTAAGTAAAAATCCTTTCAAATAAATATTTTGAATATAATTCTTTCAATTAAAAAGTCACCATGTGACACCTCATTTCATAATCATAAAAATACGGGTCTCGGCCCATTTTCATATTTTTCGTAAACACGGGTCTCAACCCATTTTCATATTTCTACGGCACCTTGTGCCCATAATTAAATCATCATATTTTCCCAGTACCTCGTGCCCTCATTTCATATCACAACTGCACGGACAATTCACGTGCCAATTATCATTGTCATTTCATCACAACACCTCGTGCCCGCATTTCTTATCACAACTGCACGGACAATTCACGTGCCAAATATCCTCATTATTTACTCACAGTACCTCGTGCCCATATTTTATTTTATAATCCACCTGGCAATAGCCACATGCGCTCAATTTCAATATAAATCAGATTGTTATCAATTTACCAACAACAAGACAAATTGTACAAGGTATAAAAATAAACACAAGAAAATCACAACATAACAACCCCACATCATCACATATCGTCTCTCACAATAGCCATTATTATCGCTCCTATTGACACCCCTTATCACTCCTATAGCCACCCTTATCGCTCTTATTGCCACCCTTATCGCTCCTATAGCTACCCTTATCGCTCCGCCCAGACAATATTCCAACAAACACAACAACAGTGAAATGCCACCCTTATACCCACATAATATCAACGGTGAAATGCCATCCTTATCTCCCCAAAATAATAACTCACACAATACAATAATTTACACGGCAGCATAATAAAATCAATTCATATCATAATTTGCCCAATGGCCACAACCAAATTCCAAAGACATATCAAAATCAATTAGTTTCACAACAAATAGCTTAAGGCTCCACACAATGTATATAACACCCAAAAACAATCAATAGAGATAGAAATTTCTTAGCATAAAGCAAAGCCTTCATTAATGCAAATTTAGATAATTATATTAACACTTCTTCTTAAGCTTGCTTAAATTAATTATTTGCATAAGAAAATTCATATTGGAATTAATTTTCAAGAAATATTATACCAACAATACTCACGAAATTTCATAAATATTTCAAGTAACAATCACATCAAATTATCATATAAAAACAAATTCAACAATAAGGATTTAGGCATGACAAACCGATGATTTAATAATTTTCCATAATTTTTTAATTTACTACACAATAATGCCTAAGACATTAATTCAATGAATTTGCACGTATAAGCCCGAGTACGTACTCGTCACCTCGTGTACACGGCTTTTCATATTTCACAAATGGCACATAAAACTCAATGCCTAAGGGGTAATTCCCCCACTCAAGATTAAGCAAGACACTTACATTTTTGAAATATGCCGATATTCCAAAATCATCTTCTTGCTTGAATAGACCTCTGGGCCGCTCAAATCTAACCAAATTAATTGTATAACTTCATTAAAATTCATCAGAAATAACTCCGGATAATAATATGTCGACTTAAAAATTTATTCCAAAAATTCAACAAAAGTCAACGCGGGGCCCGCCCCTCGGAACCCGATAAAATTTTCATGAAATCCGAACACCCATTCCGATACGAGTTCAACCATACCAATTTTATCGAATTCCAATAACAACTCGACCTCCAAATCTTAATTTTTTGTTTTCAAATCCATAAGTTCAAACCCCTGATTTACACCTCAAAAACATGTAATCTAATCGGATTATTCGATGATAATTCAATATTATGGAGTAGAAATGATCACAAGTGACTTACCTCAAGTTTTCCTTGAATTCTCTCTCAAAATCACCCCCAAAACCGTGCTTGAAAGCCCAAAAATGAGAAAAACTCGGAACCCCTCTTTCTAACATTCTGTCCACGATTTTCGCACCCGCGGTGATTTTTTCACGTCTGCGGTCTTCGCACCCGCGATGATATCTTCGCGCTTGCGGTTTTCGCATCCGCGATGATATTTCTCGCACCCGCGGTCTTCGCATCCGCGGCAAAATTTTCGCACCCGCGGTCTTTGCATCCGCGGTAAATTTTTCGCACCCGCGGTACCTGGCCAACCCATGAATTTTCCTCTTCCGCGACTCATTTCTCGCATCCGCGAGCTTGCACTTGTGGCCCTTTTTCGCGCAGGTGCGATCATACCAGATGCCCAGCTGCTTCAACTCCTCCTCCAAAACCAAATTCGATCTGTTAGGCATCCAAACTCACCCGAGGCCCCCCGGGACCTAAACCAAACATACCATTAAATCCTAAAACATCATACGAATTTAGTGAAATTCTTAAATCATATCAGACAACATCAAAACGATAAATCGCACCTCAAATCAAAATCTATGAACTTTGAACTTTCAAATTCTCTATCTTGAACCGAAATACATCAAATCAATTCGGAATGACTTCAAATTTTGCAAACAAGTCATAAATGACATAATGGACCTATTCAAATTTTCAGAATCAGATTCCGACCTCGATATCAAAAATTCAACCCCCGGACAAACTTCCCAAAAATTTAACTTTCGGCATTTTAAGCTTAATTCCACTACAGACCGCCAAATAATTTTTAGGACACGCTCCCAAGTCCAAAATCACTATACGGAGCTATTGACATCATCAAAATTCCATTACAGAGTCTTTTTCTCAAAATTCAACTCTCCGGTTAACTCTTTGCATTTAAGCTTCAAATTAAGGATTGTTCGTTTAATTTAATTCTGATTCTTTAGTAAATCAAACTCAACCACACCCACGGGTCATAATACATATTCCAAAGCTGCTCGAGACCTTAAGTCATCAAACGGGGCGTAAATTCTTAAAACGACAAGTCGGGTCGTTACATTCCCCACCTCTTAAACAAACGTTCGTCCTCGAACGTTCTAAGAATTATTGTGAGGTTACCAAATTAATGATTTTACTTTTACACATATACTCACGGTTGATTCCACATTACCGTATTTGAGATAAGCGTGACAACATCATCTCATTTGAGACTATTTCTTTTATCCATATTTATAAATTTTAAGATCAATTTCTTATACTCCAAACATTTCAAAAGGTCTAATTTTCACAACAACGTACGGTATTAGTCTCAATTGGCTAAAGCAACTTGTGCCTACGCACACATCAATTTTCTTGATAATGTTGAAGTACTTCAAAAAATATTTTCTGGGGTGTTTCATTCTTCCTCGCTTAGGGACATTCACCGTCAAACAAATAACATAATTTTGTCTCTTCTTTGCACGTCTCAATCTCCCAAATAATTTTTTTTCTAACTCCCAAAAATTTTTTTAAGAAATTTCAGCAGAATCTCCCCTGTAATTGGGCCAAACCACCTGCCAGAGTAATACCAAAATAACTCCTAACAATACATCCACAATGTATATATCAATAACACAATCTCAGCGCTACAAACACTGCATTATCATAATGATATCAGGACATGAAGCACATCATATGTATGTTCATCACCACATCTCTGGTCTTAAAAGCCGTTCATAATTAATTCCAGCATCATCAATTAATCACATATTAACCACCACCTCATTTCGAATTTTTACAACACTGACAACGGAATGTGAGGCATGAAGACCTCATGATTATTTACTCGGATTAATGAGTCGTATTTAACGCCACCTAGGCACTCACCTCATAGGCTAAAACTCAATGTTTACAGCAGGAAAATGGCCGAATATGAACAGAAACATATACAAGAATTATCAAATAAGTCTAACAGGCATGACTCCCTTTTAATATTATTGTACAAATTGAATTTCACAAGGGGAGATTTTAAACTTATACATATTTCACCACAAGGACCTCGTCCTTACATAACTTCCACCGCGGCTTGCAGCCCGGTTTAAATAATTCACATCATGTAAAAATGCGAGGATCTCGTCCTCAACTCTGAATCACAAGTATGTTGCACATTGTACCAACTGAAATTTTCAATTTCCTTTCTTTTTTCTTTTCAATATATTTCATAAACAATTTTCACAACATATAATGAACCTTATACCGGTAGGGTGTATAATTAATAAAAAATGTAATCAATTATTCTAAAACACATTAAACCCGCTGTAATGAATAATAAAAATTACTTTTGGACTTATAGCCCTCAATGGTATACAAAAATAAAATAACAGACACGGGCTCACATCTTTAAATCTCCCAACGGGGATAAACATATAAGTGAGTCATAATTTACGAAGCTCACCTATAAGCGGAGCATAATAGGAGGACCCACCTCAATATTCAGATCCGAATCAAATTAAAGAAAATATCCTTTTATAATAAGAATCAGGATCGCACCTGTAACGACACCATCTGGTGTATTGGCCTCAGCCAAATCATAGTGATTAAATCAACGAGTCAGGCCTCCACCTCTTAGGCGCCCACTACCCACCTGTCCTCCGCCTCTAGCTGACCGTGCAATAAAACTTGTAGCTGAAGTGTTCTGATGAGACCCACCCCTCCCAAGTCTGGGATAATCTCTCATGATATGCCTAGTATCACCACACTCATAACAACCCCTATGAGGTCGCAGCTGCTCGTACTGAGCCTGTGCCGGATAACTGGAATAACCACTATAAGAATCTCGTGCCGGTGGTGCAATGTAAACTGGAGCACTCCGAGTAATCTGATATGCGGACTGAGCTGACCGACTGCTCGAGCCTCCGCTATAATGGGTTCTAGTTCAAGAGTAAAACACACTGAATCCTCTAGATCTTCGAGACCTTTGGCCTCCTTAGACTCCCTTCCCTCGCCTAAAACACCCTCAATCTTCCTTGCAATCTCCACTACTTATTGAAATGGAGTATCAATTTGCAATTCTCGAGCCATGCATATTTTAATATCATATTCGAGCCCCTCAATGAATCTGCGGACCCGCTCTCTGATTGTAGGAACCAAGATAGGTGCATGACGGGCTAACTCACTGAACCTGATAGCATATTCTGACACTGTCATAGTGCCCTGACGCAACCGTTCAAACTCTACGCGCCGCGCATCTCTGAGAGTCTGGGAAACAAATTCTTTCAAGAATATTTCCGAAAATTGAGCCCAAGTTGGTGGTGTGGCATCGGCTGGTCTACCTTTTTCATAGATTTGCCACCACCGAAACGCTGCGCTTGACAGTTGAAATGTAGTAAAGGCAACTCCGCTCACCTCCACAATTCCCATCGTGCGGAGAATACGGCGACAATTTTCTTGAAATTCTTGGGCATCCTCTGTAGCTGTGCCACTGAAAGTAGGTGGACTATACCTCTTAAACCTTTCAAGCCTCTTTTGTTTTTCTTCTAAGGCCTCGGGCCTGACCTCAGGCCTAACCGAAATAACAGGTTATACCGGTTCTAAACCCGGAACCTGACCAACATGAACCTGCTGCTCTGTAGTTATGGTAGGAGTCTGAGCTACTCCCCCAATCTGCGGAATATTTGGTGCAACACAGATTAATCCCGCCTGAGTTAATATACCAAACATACTAAGAAACTATGCCAAAGTCTCCTGAAGTCTGGGGGTAACAACAGGTGCTTCTGGTACCTGTCCCCCAAATGGAGCTACTAATGGCTCCTCAAATGTTGTTCTGACAGGTGATCTAGTCGCAGCACGTGCCCTTCCTCCACCTCGGCCCCGGCCACTTGCCGCCCTAGCAGTATGTGCGGATGCCTGCTCAGCTAACTTAGTAGCACGTGTCCTCACCATCTGTGAGAGAATGGAGATACAAAGGTTCAAATTCCAAATTCAACAAATTTCGCATGACAGGAATGAAAGAAATGGAAATTTCCTAACAGTTCTGTAGCTCCTTGAAGATAAGTACAGACGTCTCCGTACCGATCCGCAAGACTCTACTAGGCTCGTTAGTGACTCATAGAACCTATGAACCTAGAGCTTTGATACAAACTTGTCACGACCCAAAATCCCACCACAGGCGTCGTGATGGCACCTAGTCTCTAATACTAGGTAAGCCGATTTAAATTACCTTTTGAAGCCAATTTTTTTTTCAAAACTAACAGCGAAAATAATTACAATACACAACCTTCCAAGACTGGTAGTACTGAGTCACGAACTCTAACTGAATACATGGAATGATCACGAGGACCGAATATACAATACTGTTTGATTATAAATTAACAGTACAGTGAAATGAAAAGACTCCAAGGGACTGCGACGACCAAGCAGCTCTACCTTGAATCCTTACGATCGCGCTTTAACTCTGCTCAAGTCCGATATCTCCAATACCTGGCTCTGCACAAAAATGTGCAGAAGTGTAGTATGAGTACACCACGGTCGGTACCCAGTAAGTATCAAGACTAACCTCAGTGGAGTAGAAACGAGGTATAGTTAAGATACTCACTAGTCTAATAACCTATGCAATATAATATACAAAATAATAGGAAACAAATAACAATAAGGGCATAATAAAACAACCAGTGATATGCACATCAGACAACAAGAATACCATTAATATCACTCAATAATTAATAAATACAATTACACCCAATTAAATCAAGTCCTTTAAATAAATGTCTTTCACATATAATTCTTCCAGATAACTCTCTTTCAAATATAATTTTCTCAAATAATTATTTTTCAAATATAATTCTTTCAATAAAACTTATAAACAATATACTTTTCTCAAGTAAATATCTATCAAATACAATTCTTTCATATAATACTTTCTAAGTAAAAATCCTTCCAAATAAATATTTTAAATATAATTCTTTCAATTAAAAAGTCTTTCATAATCATAAAAATACGGGTCTCGGCCCATTTTCATATTTTTCGTAAACACGGGTCTCATCCCATTTTCATATTTCTACGGCACCTCGTGCCCATAATTAAATCATCATATTTCCCCATCACCTCGTGCCTTCATTTTATATCACAACTGCACGGATAATTCACGTGCCAATTATCATTGTCATTTCATCACAGCACCTCGTGCCCACATTTCATATCACAATTGCACGGACAATTTACGTGCCAAATATCCTCATTATTTACTCACGGTACCTCGTGCTCACATTTATTTTATAATCTGCCTGGCAATAGCCACATGCGCTCAATTTCAACTTAAATCAAATTGTTATCAATTTACCAATAATAAGATAAATTGCACAAGGTATAAAAATAAACACAAGAAAATCACAACATCATAACCCCACATCATCACATATCGTCCCTGACAATAGCCACCACTCCACCTCCATTCATCCTTATCACTCTTATAGCCACCCTTATCGCTCCGTCCAGACAATATCAATAGCCACCCTTATTGCTCCTATTGCCATATTTATCGCTTATATAGCCACCCTTATCGCTCCGCCCAGACAATATTCCAACAAACACAATAACAGTGAAATGCCATCCTTATACCCACATAATATCAACGGTGAAATGCCACCCTTATCTCCCCAAAATAATAACTCACACAACAAAACAATTTACACGGAAAATTAACACGGCAATATAATAAAATCAATTCATATCATAATTTGCCCAATGGCCACAGCCAAATTTCAAAGACATCAAAATCAATTAGTTTCACAACAAATAGCTTAAGACTCCACACAATATATATAACACCCAGAAACAATCAATAAAGATAGAAATTTCTCAGCATAAAGCAAAACCTTCATTAATGTAAATTTAGATAATTATATTAACACTTCTTCTTAAGCTTGATTAAATTAATTATTTGCATAAGAAAATTAATATAGGAATTAATTTCCAAGAAATATTATACCAACAATACTCACGAAATTTCATAAATATTTCAAGTAACAATCACATCAAATTATCATATAAAAACAAATTCAACAATAAGGATTTAGGCATGGCAAACAGATAATTTAACAATTTTTCACAATTTTCCAATTTACTACACAATAATGCCTAAGACATTAATTCAATGAATTTTGCACGTATAAGCCCGAGTACGTACTCGTCACCTCGCATACACGGCTTTTCACATTTCACAAATGGCATATAAGACTCAATGCCTAAGGGGTAATTCCCCCACTCAAGGTTAAACAAGATACTTACATTTTTGAAGTTATGTCGATATTCCAAAATCGTCTTCTTGCTTGAATTGAACTCTGGGCCGCTCAAATCTAACCAAATTAATTGTATAACTTCATTAAAATTCATCGAAAACAATTCTGAATAATAATATGTCGACTTAAAAATTTATTCCAAAAATTCAAAAAAATCAACACGGGGCCCGCCCCTCGGAACCCGACAAAATTTTTATGAAATACGAACATCCATTCCGATACGAGTTCAATCATACCAATATTATCGAATTCCAATAACAACTCGACCTCTAAATCTTAATTTTTTTTCAAATCCATAAGTTCAAACCCCCGATTTACACCTCAAAAACATGTAATCTAATCGGATTATTCAATGATAATTCAATATTATGGAGTAGAAATGATCAAAAGTGACTTATCTCAAGTTTTCCTTGAATTCTCTCTCAAAATCGCCCCCAAGAGCGTGCTTGAAGGCCCAAAAATGGCAAAAACTCGGAACCCCTCTATTTCTAACATTCTGTCCAGGATTTTCGCACCCGCGGTGATTTCTTCGCACCCATGGTGATTTCTTTGCGCCTGCGGTCTTTGCACCCGCGATGATTTCTTCGCGCTTTCGGTTTTCGCATCCGCGATGATATTTTTCGCACCCGCGGTCTTCGCATCCGCGGAAAATTTTTCGCACCCGCAGTCTTCGCATCCGCGACAAATATTTCGCACCCCGCGATGACTGGCCAGCCCATGAATTTTTCGCTTCCGTGACTCATTTCTCGCATCCGCGAGCTCGCACCTGCGGCCCTTTTTTGCGCACGTGCGATCATACCAGATGCCCAGGTGCTTCAACTCCTCCTCCAAATCCAAATTCGATCCGTTAAGCATCCAAACTCACATGAGGCCCCCCGGTACCTCAACCAAACATACCATCAAGTCCTAAAACATCATTCGAACTTAGTCAAATTCTTAAATCACATCAGACAACATCAAAACGACGAATAGCACCTCAAATCAAAATCTATGAATTTGAACTTTCAAATTCTTTATCTTGTGCCAAAACACATCAAATTAATTTGGAATGAGTTCAAATTTTGCACACAAGTCATAAATGACATAACAGACCTATTCAAATTTCCAGAATCAGAATTCGACCTCGATATCAAAGAGTCAACCTCCCGGTCAAACTTCCCAAAAAATCAACTTTCGTCATTTCAAGCTTAATTCCACTACAGACCTCCAAATAATTTTTCGGACACGCTCCTAAGTCCAAAATCACCATATGGAGCTATTAACATCATCAAAATTCCATTACAGAGTCATTTTCTCAAAAGTCAACTCTCCGGTCAACTCTTTCCATTTAAGCGTCAAATTAAGAATTGTTCGTTTAATTTAATTCTGAATCTTTAGTAAATCAAACTCGACCACACCCGCGGGTCATAATACATATTGAGAAGCTGCTTGAGACCTTAAGTCATCTAACGGGGCGTAAATTCTTAAAATGACAAGTCGGGTCGTTACATTCTCCACCTCTTAAACAAACGTTCGTCCTCGAACGTTCTAAGAATTATTGTGAGGTTACCAAATTAATGATTTTACTTTTACACGTATACTCACGGTTGATTCCACGCTACCGCATTTGAGATAAGCGTGATAACATCATCTCATTTAAGATTATTTCTTTTATCCATATTTGTAAACTTTAAGATCAATTTCTTACACTCCAAACATTTCAAAAGGTCTGATTTTCACAACAACGTACGGTATTAGTCTCAACTGGCTAAAGCAACCCGTGCCTACGCACACATCAATTCTCTTGATAGTGTTGAACTACTTAAAAAAATATTTTCTGGGGTGTTTCATTCTTTCCAGCTTAGGGTCATTCAGCCTCAAACACATAACATAATTTTGTCTCTTCTTTGCACGTCTCAATCTCCCAAATATTTTTTTTTTAACTCCCAAATTTTTCAGAAATTTCGGCAGAGTCTCCCCTGTAATTGGGCCTAACCACCTGCCAGAGTAACACCAAAACAACTCCTAACAACACATCCACAATGTATATATCAATAACACAATCTCAGCGTTATAAACATTGCATTATCACAATGATATCAGGACATGAAGCACATCATATGTATGCTCATCACCACATCTCTGGTCTTAAAAGTCGTTCATAATTAATTCCAGCATCATCAATTAATCACATATTAACCACCACCTCATTTCGAATTTTCAAAATACTGACAACGGAATGTGAGGCATGAAGACCTCAAGATTACTTACTCGGATTAATGAGTCACATTTAACGCCACCTGGGCACTCACCTCATAGGCTAAAACTCAATATTTACAGCACGAAAATGGCTGAATATGAACAGAAACATATACAAGAATTATCAAATAAGCCTAACAGGCATGACTCCCTTTTAATATTATTGTACAAATTAAATTTCACAAAGGGAGAATTTTAAACTTATACATATTTTACCACAAGGACCTCGTCCTTACATAACTTCCACCACGGCTTGCAGCCCGGTTTATATAATTCACATCATGTAAAAATGCGAGGATCTCGTCCTCAACTCCGAATCACAAGTATGTTGCACATTGTACCAACTGAAATTTTCAATTTTCTTTCTTTCTTCTTTTTAATATATTTCATAAATAATTTTCACAACATATAATGAACCTCATATCGGTAGGGCATATAATTAATAAAAATTAGAATCAATTATTCTGAAACACATTAAACCTGCTGTAATGAATAATAAAAAATACTTTTGGACTTATAGCCCTCAATGGTGTACAAAAATAAAATAACAGACACGGGCTCACATCTTTAAATCTCCTAACGGGGATAAACATATAAGTGAGTCACAATTTACGAAGCTCACCTATAAGCGGAGCGTAATAAGAGGACCCACCTCAATATTCAGATCTGAATCAAATTAAGGAAAATATCCTTTTATAATAAAAATCAGGATCGTACCTATAACGACACCATCTGGTGTATTATCCTCAGCCAAATCATAATGATTAAATCAACGGGTCGGGCCTCCACCTCTTAGGCACCCACTACCCACATGTCCTCCACTTCTAGCTGACTGTGCACGTGGAGTATCGACTGGAATAAAGCTTGTAGCTGAAGTGTTATGATGAGATCAACCCCTCCCAAGTCTGGGACAATCTCTCATGATATGCCTAGTATCACCACACTCATGACAACCTCTCTAAGGTCACGGCTGCTCGTACTGAGTCTGTGCCGGATAACTAGAATAACCACTATAAGAATCTCGAGCCGGCGGTGCAATGTAAACTGGAGCACTTCGAGTAATCTGATGTGCAGACTGAGCTGACCGACTGCTCGAGCCTCCGCTATAATAGGTTCTAGTTGAAGAGTAAAACCCACTAAACCCTTAAGATCTTCGAGACCTTTTGGCCTCCTTAAACTCCCTTTCCTCACCTAAAACACCCTCAATCTTCCTTGCAATCTCCACTACTTGTTGAAACGGAGTATCAGTTTGCAATTCTCGAGCCATGCATATTTTAATATCATATTCGAGCCCCTCAATGAATCTGTGGACCCACTCTCTGATTATAGGAATCAAGATAGGTGCATGACGGGCTAACTCACTGAACCTGATAGCATATTCTGACACTGTAATAGTGCCCTGACGCAACCGTTCAAACTCTGTGCGCCACGCATCTATGAGAGTCTGGGGAACAAACTCTTTCAAGAACATTTTTGAAAATTTAGCCCAAGTTGGTGGTGTGGCATCGGCTGGTCTACCTTTTTCATAGATTTGCCACCACCGAAATGCTGCGCCTGACAATTGAAATGTAGTAAAGGCAACTTCGCTCACCTTCACAATGGTGCGGAGAATACGACGATAATTTTCTAGAAATTCTTGGGCATCCTCTGTAGCTATGCCACTGAAAGTAGGTGGACTATACCTCTTAAACCTTTCAAGCCTCTTTTTTTCTTATTCTGAGGCCTCGGGCCTGACCTCAGGCTGAACCAAAATAACAGGTTGTACCGGTACTAAACCCAAAACCTGACCAACGTGAACCTGCTGCTCTGTAGTTGTGGTAGGAGTGTGAGCTACTCCCCCAATCTGCGGAATGTTTGGTGCAACACAGATCAATCCCGCCTAAGTTAATGTACCAAACATACTCAGGAACTGTGCCTAAGTCTCCTGAAGTCTGGGGGTAACAACAGGTGCTTCTGGTACCTGTCCCCCAACTGGAGCTACTAGTGGCTCCTCAGTTGTTGTTCTGATAGGTGCTCTAGTCGCAGCATGTGCCCTTCCTCTACCTCGGCCCCGGCCACTTGCCGCCCTAGCAGTATGTGCGGATGCCTGCTCAGCTAACTCAGTAGCACGTGTCCTCACCATCTGTGAGAGAATGGAGATACAAAGGTTCAAATTCCAAATTCAAAAAAATTCACACGACGGGAATGAAAGAAATGAAAATTTCCTAACAGTTCTGTAGCCCCACGAAAAGAACTACAGACGTATCCGTACCGATCCGCAAGACTCTACTAGGCTCGTTCGTGACTCGTAGAACCTATGAACCTAGAGCTTTGATACCAACTTGTCACGACCCAAAATCCCACCACAGGCGTCGTGATGACACCTAGTCTATAATACTAGGTAAGACGATTTAAATTACCTTTTGAAGCCATTTTTTTTAAAACTGACAGCGAAAATAATTACAATACACAACTTCCCAAGACTGGTGGTATTGAGTCACGAACTCTAACTGAATACATGGAATGATCACGAGGACCGAATATACAATACTGTTTGATTACAAATTAACAGTACAATGAAATGAAAAAACTCCAAAGGACTGCGACGACCAAGCAGCTCTACCTTAAATCCTTACGATCGTGCTTTAACTCTGCTCAAGTCCGATATCTCCAATACATGACTCTGCACAAAAATGTGCAGAAGTGTAGTATGAGTACACTACGGTCGGTACCCAGTAAGTATTAAGACTAACCTCAGTGGAGTAGAGACGACGTACAGTCAAGACACTCACTGGTATAATAACCTGTGCAATATAATATACAAAATAATAGGAAACAAATAACAATAAAGGGCAGAATAAAACAACCAGTGATATGCACATCAGACAACAAGAATACCATTAATATCACTCAACAATTAATAAACACAATTACACTCAATTAAATCAAATCCTTCAAATAAATGTCTTTCACATATAATTCTTCGAGATAACTCTCTTTCAAATATAATTTTCTCAAATAATTATTTTTCAAATATAATTCTTTCAATAAATCTTTTAAAATATAATTTTCTCAAGTAAATATCTTTCAAATATAATTCTTTCATATAATACTTTCTAAGTAAAAATCCTTCCAAATAAATATTTTGAATATAATTCTTTCAATTAAAAAGTCACCATGTGATACCTCATTTCATAATCATAAAAATACGGGTCTCGGCCCATTTTCATATTTTTCGTAAACACATGTCTCAGCCCATTTTCATATTTCCACGGCACCTCGTGCCCATAATTAAATCATCATATTTTCCTAGCACCTTGTGCCCTCATTTCATATCACAACTACACGGACAATTCACGTGCCAATTATCATATCATTTCATCACAGCACCTCGTGCCCACATTTTATATCACAACTGCAAGGAAAATTCACGTGCCAAATATCCTCATTATTTACTCACGGTACCTCGTGCCCATATTTTATTTTATAATCCGCCTGACAATAGCCACATGCGCTCAATTTCAACATAAATCAAATTGTTATCAATTTACCAACAACAAGATAAATTGTACAAGGTATAAAAATAAACACAAGAAAATCACAACATCACAACCCCACATCATCACATATCGTCCCTGACAATAGCCACCCTTATCGCTCCTATTGCCACCCTTATCACTCTTATAGCCATCCTTATCGCTCCGCCCAGACAATATCAATAGTCACCCTTATCGCTCCTATTTCTACCCTTATCGCTCATATAGCCACCCTTATCGCTTCGCCCAGACAATATTCCAACAAACACAACAACAGTAAAATGCCACCCTTATACCCACATAATATTAACGGTGAAATGCCACCCTTATCTCCCCAAAATAATAACTCACACAATAAAATAATTTACACGGAAAATTAACACGGCAACATAATAAAATCAATTCATATCATAATTTGCCCAATGGCCACAACCAAATTTCAAAGACATCAAAATCAATTAGTTTCATAACAAATAGCTTAAGGCTCCACACAATATATATAACACCCAAAAACAATCAATAAAGATAGAAATTTCTCAGCATAAAGCAAAACCTTCATTAATGTAAATTTAGATAATTATATTAACACTTTTTCTTAAGCTTGCTTAAATTAATTATTTGCTTAAGAAAATTAATATTGGAATTAATTTTCAAGAAATATTATACCAACAATACTCACGAAATTTCATAAATATTTCAAGTAACAATCACATCAAATTATCATATAAAAACAAATTCAACAATAAGGATTTAGGCATGGCAAACAAATGATTTAATAATTTTTCACAATTTCCCAATTTACTACACAATAGTGTCTAAGACATTAATTCAATAAATTTTGTACGTATAAGCCCGAGTACGTACTCGTCACCTCGCGTACACTGCTTTTCATATTTCACAAATGGCACATAAGACTCAATGCCTAAGGGGTAATTCCCCCACTCAAGGTTAAGCAAGACACTTATATTTTTGAAGTTATGCCGATATTCCAAAATTGTCTTCTTGCTTGAATTGACCTCTGGACCGCTCAAATCTAACCAAATTAATTGTATAACTTCATTAAAATTCATCGAAAATAATTCTGGATAATAATATGTCGACTTAAAAATTTATTCCAAAAGTCAACAAAAGTCAACGCGGGGCTCGCCCCTAGGAACCCGATAAAATTTTCATGAAATACGAACACCCATTCCGATACGAGTTCAACCATACCAATTTTATCGAATTCCAATAACAACTCGACCTCCAAATCTTAATTTTTCGTTTTCAAATCCATAAGTTCAAACCCCCGATTTACACCTAAAAAACATATAATCTAATCGGATTATTCGATGATAATTCAATATTATGGAGTAGAAATGATCACAAGTGACTTACCTCAAGTTTTCCTTGAATTCTCTCTCAAAATCGCCCCAAAACCGTGCTTGAAGGCCCAAAAAGGGCAAAAACTCGGAACCCCTCTGTTTTTAACATTCTGTCCAGGATTTTCGCACCTGCGTTGATTTCTTCGCACCCGTGGTGATTTCTTCGCGCCTGCGGTCTTCACACCCGCGATGATTTCTTAGCGCTTGCAGTTTTCGCATCCGCGATGATATTTATCGCACCCGTGGTCTTCGCATCCGCGATGATATTTTTCGCACCCGGGGTCTTCGCACCCGCGATAAATTTTTTGCACCCGCGGTGCCTAGCCAACCCATGAATTTTTCGCTTCCGCGACTCATTTCTCGCATCCGCGAGCTCGCACCTGTGGCCTTTTTTCGCGCAGGTGCGATCATACCAGATGCCCAGCTGCTTCAACTCCTCCTCCAAATCCAAATTCGATCCGTTAGGCATCCAAACTCACCTGAGGCCTCCGGGACCTCAACCAAACATACCATCAAGTCCTAAAACATTATACGAACTTAGTCAAATTCTTAAATCACATCAGACATCATCAAAACGACGAATCACACCTCAAATCAAAATCTATGAATTTGAACTTTCAAATTCTTTATCTTGTGCCGAAACACATCAAATCAATTCGGAATGACTTCAAATTTTGCACACAAGTCATAAATGACATAACAGACCTATTCAAATTTCCAGAATCGGATTCCGACCTCGATATCAAAGAGTCAACCCCCCGATCAAACTTCCCAAAAATTCAACTTTCGGCATTTCAAGCTTAATTCCACTACAGACCTCTAAATAATTTTTCGGACATGCTCCTAAGTCCAAAATTACCATACGGAGCTATTGATATCATCAAAATTCCATTACAGAGTCGTTTTCTCAAAAGTTAACTCTCAGGTCAACTCTTTCCATTTAAGCTTCAAATTAAGGATTGTTCGTTTAATTTAATTCCAAATCTTTAGTAAATCAAACTCGACCACACCCGCGGGTCATAATACATATTGCGAAGCTGCTCGAGACTTTAAGTCATCGAACATGGCGTAAATTCTTAAAACGACAAGTCGGGTCGTTATAAGCTATTTCTTTGTTTACTTGGAAAACTGGCCAGGAAATCTCATATCCTGAGCAGCGCGTCAGCTTATCAATAGAGGCTTCATAGACACAGTCGATGGGTTTAAGATTCAAATATTTTTGATAAAAACTTAGCAGTATTTCAGTAGTTACTGCGAATAAAATTTTGGAGTTGATTATTTTAGATATTTAAATTAATTAAAAGTATTTGGTTAAAGTATTGCCTTTTTGCATATAAAGTTTGATGTTATAATAGTTTTGATAAGCACAGATAGTTCGTTCGGCCAAATTTAGCGATCGAATACCGATCACGGCTTGTTTAGAAAATGGATCGTGACAAGTAACAAAGAGAAAAAGAAAAAAAAAACAAAGAAATATAAAGAGGATGACTGGATGGCATTGGGTGCATATTTAAAAAAAATTCTAATCTAGCTTGAGCCTGCGAAAACGTTGGAAACGACAAAGAATGGCCAAAGCCTCACTTTGCCAGGCTGTTCCCCCTCTACTAAAATCTCAATTTACATTTTAAGCCTCCACTATTCAAACAAATTTGATAAGAAAAATATCAGTATAGTTATCTTTTCAACCGTTTTTAGTTAATGAAAATATTGGACTTGCATAAATGAAAGGACCATTACATTTGGTTTTCTTAAATGGAAACAATAGGTTGTCATCGGTATTTTTGTTACTGTCCTTTAGTGAAGGAGAACAATATGCATTTGAAGTTAGATGTAAGTAACTAAATAAGGATATAAAAAATATATAGCTCATTTTTTTATTCTGGAAAACTCTTCAAAATGATATAACAATAGTGGTCAAGATGCAAGAACTCGTTGCACTTTATCTTATCTGATTTTCTTTTATAGAATAGAAAAATATAATTTATCTATCATGTCTTAATTGTAAAATGGTTAATAC
The DNA here is from genome assembly GCF_000715075.1 of Nicotiana tabacum. Lineage (NCBI taxonomy): Eukaryota > Viridiplantae > Streptophyta > Magnoliopsida > Solanales > Solanaceae > Nicotiana > Nicotiana tabacum. Next base: position 27,511,946 of record NC_134081.1, on the reverse strand, counting down.
TTACAAGCAAAATAGTGTTTATATCAAATTAAATAACTTATTCATAAGATTAATATAAATTAAAATGAGAATACATAATTAAGTTTATATGAATGGTAAATATTTTGAATTCATTTGCTTGGGGTAGACATAAAATACATAGCAATTGTTTTTGTGAAACTACCAATTACAAACTTAACTTATATTTATTTTTGATTAATATTGTTTTTGGCGTCAAGTTAATTAACTTGTTGAAGACATGAGTATGAGAAAGTTTTTTTTTTCTTTTTCTGATGTCTAAATTATCTATTGCCCTATTTTATATGACACAATTACTATTGAAAAAGTTATGTAGATCTTTTATTTGACTATATATTTCTATATAATTTTTGGGCATAAAAATAGCTTATAATACTTTTATGTAGCGTAAATTTTCTTACAAAATAAATTTGGTAATTGAGATAAATTTTTAAAATTTTCACCTCAAAAAAATTTAAAAAGGGCAATATAAAGTCAATGCTAAATAGATTACAGCTATTAGTTGGAAAAAAAAAAAAAGAAAGAAAAGATTACAGCTATTACAGTGACAACTATTACAATGATATATTTATGCTGCGAAGGGTATATTCGTAATTCCACTTCAACACCTCCAGACACCCCCGAAGGCATCAAAACGCAACCGGAGCAAACCCGCGCCCTACCCCTCTATCCTCTTCGGAAAACCCAGATCTGAAAAGGTCCTCAGTTCAAAAAAATTTCAAACCCAAACCCTAACTTTCCCATTCAAAACATTAATCCGATTGGAATCAAGCTCCACAATTGATCCGGATCGAGAAATCCTCACGCAGCTATGGGGGATTTCAATCTCGCACTCGTAATCGTAGCCATAGTCGTGTGTATTCTCGTATTCCTCTTCAATATATACCTACTCATCAATTACCAGCATCCCGATGATGCTAATCAAGCTTATTTTCCCAAATTCGTCGTCGTTTTGGGCCTCTCAATAGCCGCCATTTCGATCCTCATGTTACCAGCCGATGTGGCGAACCGGCAGGCTTGTCGACACGCGATTTATAACGGCGCGTGTAATCTCACACTTCCTATGAAGGATCTATGGCTTGCTATCTACATTGCTGATGCTGTTCTCGTTTTCTTCGTTATTCCTTTTGCTATGTTCTACTACGAAGGCGACCAGGATAAGTCCGTATTATGCTCTATTTCCTTTTTTTTGATATTTTTTCTTGTCATCGTGATGTTTTGACTTATTTGTTGTTGTGCAGGACTATTGGAAAAAGGATTAAAAGTGCATTGTGTTGGGTGGTGACCACAGCAATCGTGTGTGCTTTGTTGCTTGGAATTTTATATGGTTAGTTTTTCGAGTGACTCGTGTTGATCATACTTGTTGACATGTATAATATGCTGTTGCATTTCTACCTTTTGGATGCTAGTGTCATGTAGGGTGAGCCCGGGGGCGAGTTAATTTTGGATCGAGAAATGTCAGAATTTAAGTACAGAGATAGGGATTGTATATATCAATCAAAATAATCAATTAACTAAGCCATAATAAAAAATTAGCTGGGTTGGGTCAATTAATTATCTGTATTCATGCCCCCAGGGCTTAGTTTAAGTGGCAAAAGTTGAGGGACCTGTGACTTAGGTCACAGATTCGAGCCTGTGCCATGCGAACTAAGCCTGGTATTTAAGCCAAGAATGATAGAGGGGCGGGCCCATTATCCTGAGTTTCAAAAGCTGCAATTGGTCCTAAGGGTTTGACCAAGATGGATTTCTTGGTCAAATTAAAAAATCTGCATCCATTAAATGCGAGAATTAGACTATTTTTTGGCTACCTTTGACCTACCCTAACTCTCTTCCTTTATCATGGCTTGAACTGACTATGCATTGTGAAGTCCACAAAGGCAAAGTTAGGTCGAATAATAACTTTAGTGGTCGAATGATTCAAATGATCAGCTAACCAAGGAATGTTGGCTGTGTTGTTTCGTTGGACCTCACTAATATGTGTCTACCTTAGGAAGTTATTACAAATTCTTCAGCTTGCTGATGAGTTGTTGACCCCTGATGATGATGGGGAAACATAAAGAGGAGAATATCTGAATGCCATTTATGGGAATTGTGTCAAGAGTTAAAGAGTTGTATTCTGCCCCTCAACTTTTTTATTTATTTTTATGTTAGGTCTTGATTTTATTATATAAAATACACCAAGATGGTGTTAAAAACTTACATCTGGTTTTGTGGCTCAGTCACAATCGTCCCATAGACTTTCCCATCCTTGCCACACTAGTTGTTGTAGTTGCTTCCAGGGTCTAGTTTGACTCATATACTGTGATTTGTGCTAGATTCCGCAGCCTCGTGGAATTTCACTTATGGACACCTTAGAAACAAGGGGGTGGGGTGGGGATGATCATGTTCTCAGCATGTTATTTGAGAATTTTACCACCACACCAAGTAGCTTAATTTTTTTATGAATTCTTTGGGTCCCTAAACTTACTTTGCTGGTACCTTGCTCTTTGCTAAATTATGTAATGGGGAACAGGTTTTACTTTCTTTCACCCCCTTTTTTAGGATTTAGATAGTTTTCTATTTCAGTTTGGTACCTTTTTTGCTTCTAATATTGTGGATTTTCTTTGCTCATTTACCCCTTGTTTTTTTCTCTTTTGGGATAACTATACCGAAGTGGCTATTTATATTCAGTTGCTCAACTTCTGTTAGTTGAGTTTATTTATTACTTTGATTTTATCATTCAACATGCTTGTTTTGCAATCTTTATTTACCCATCTTTTGAATAATCCAGGGCTTGCTGGAAAGGCTGATTTCACTGTAAGACACTTATCATCAGCCAACGCTCCCTTTCCAAATTCATTCAACTTTAACAGTGGTCAACAGTGTATAAACGGTACCCGACAGGTTGGTGCATATCTAAATGTTTCTATTTGTTTGTTTGATATCTTTAATCTGGTACCGAAGCCGCCTTTCTAATTATTGCCTTCCATTGTACCAGTGTTCAGCATATTCTGCTAATGCTTCCTCTGAAACAACCTGGACTATGCGTGCTACTTTTCCTGAATATGTTGTTGCTCTGGCTACTATTGTTGGATCTGTGCTTTTCACGGTATGCCAATGCTTAAATTTTTAGACACTTGAATGTTGTTATTGTTCTGACGAAGACACTGGTTGTCCAGTTCTTCAGTCATTTTCATCTTGGTATGCAAATTAATATGGAGTACTTCCACAGTATCAAATTGCTGGTTTTGGAGTGTAGAATTTAGAATCAGTTTGAGTAAGTTTGCTGTTGAATATAAAATCTTTTTGTTTAAGGGTGGTTATTTGACCATGAACATTTTGTTGCCTCCTCTGATTAGTTAAGGGGGCTTGGTAATCAGTTCTTGTGAGGTTGAGGAGCAGCATTGGAGGGTATATAAGGGAAATCATCTCCCTGATGTACATGTTTGGTACTGACATATCTGGTTCATGTTTTATCTCCAGATTTTTGGTGGTGTTGGCATTGCCTGTCTCCCGTTGGGACTTATATTTTCGTTCATCAGGCGTCCAAAGGCTGTTATTACACGATCACAATATATCAAGGTACTTTTATATCTCAGCAGCTCTTTGCATATATTTTCCTGATTGGAAGATTAAAATTAAAAATAAAAAAAAAGCCTTATCAAAAAGATTAAAATAAAAAAAGATATACATGCTGGTATCATGATGCTTTATTTTGATTCTGTAGGAAGCTACCGAGCTAGGTAAAAAAGCAAAAGAACTGAAAAAGGCAGCTGATGCCCTTCATCAAGAAGAAAGGAGTGGAAGTAAGGGAAGAAAATGGCGGAAGAATGTGAAGGCAGTCGAGAAGGTCTATATCTTCTTTATCATGGTTTTTCTAAATGTTTGTTTCATTTTAGCACTGCAATAAATAGGCGGACTTAAAAATGAAATGGTTTAGACAATAGATGGAAATAGATGAACAAATCGCACTATCATGTGAACTATGTAAACAACACTATCATGTGATCCGTGCATTTCACTGTATAATCATTGTAGAAACTCAAGTCAAATTCTTTTGGAAAAAGGTATATATATATATATATATATATATATATATATATATATATATATATATATATAAACAGAATATCAAGAGAATTATAAAGGAATTTACTTGAAAATAGCATACGTGGCAAATCTGTCTTTTTCATATTCTTTTCCTACTTCATGTACAAACTGTTCCGACTCCTTTTAGATATATAAACATTGTTCATTATTTGATATGAAAGACTTCACTTTACCTTCAAAAAAGAAAACACTATTGAATGATGGGATGACAAATCAAAAAGTCTTTAAGTGGCTGAGGGAATTTACGGAGGCTAGAGTAGAATGGAGGATAAATTTTGGTAAGTTACTATAAGGATATTGTACTCTCTACAGAAACATATGAAGAGTTTGGTATGTTATATTATTTTTTGGTGTATTTGCGAACTTAAATCCCTTGATGTATGAAAAATTTATTTGGAGACTACAAAAAAGTATTATAAAGCACAAACTTCTTTAAAAAAAGTTGTGAAATTTTGAGTGATTTCTGACTGAAGATAAAGCTGTTTAATCTGCAAGCAGTATTTGGTTATATAACGTAGGAACAGAAGCCAGCCCCCCTCCGGAGAGGGGGGGTAGAATCATTGTCCAAGTTGTCACTGGTACATTTATGAACTTCAGAAATTAACAAATAAATAAACTTTTGTTAAGTTGAGTTTGCACCTGTCCAACAAAGTGACAGAATAAACCATGCTCTGCTACTTTATAGGATTTATGGATATTCATGATCTGTGTATGCAGGTGGCCCTCCTCTTGATATGCATGATCAGCTTGTCCTTGTAATTCTGTTTTGAAGTTATTTATGATTTTATTTCAGACCTCAACCGATTTTTATCTCATTTATCATAGATGTTTGATGAAGAATCTGATTTTTTCTTGTCTGATAAATACATTCTGGGAAATTCTAGTTTCTTTATGTGTTAATATGATATTTGTTCAACTTTACTTTACCCGCAGGAGGTGCTTCTTCTTGAAGAGGATGTCAAGGCTCTAGAGGAGATGTACCCTCAAGGTGAAAAGGTAAAGAAATGTGCTCTTATAGTTGGTCAGCTAAAAGCTTATTTTTTCCTTCCTGCCAAAGTTTCTTTGCAGTGCAAACAAATCTGATAACCTTCATTTTTGCAGGCTGAGACTGCTTGGGCAATGACGGTATTAGGCTATTTGGCAAAACTCATCCTAGGTGTTTTAGGGTGTGTGGTGGTGTTATGGAAATCCTAATTTCCACTAGTTCGTTTGAATTAATTGAATGGCAGTTGATAGTTCTGTGTTTTTTGGTCCGTTTTAAACAGGCTGATTGTCTCTGTAGCATGGGTTGCCCATATCGTAATATATCTCCTGATTGATCCTCCACTTTCTTCTTTCCTTAATGAGGTTTTCATCAAACTTGACGATGTTTGGGGTACATTCGATCTTTATCTCCCTTCTCTTATTAGCTATGTGTGGTGGCTAATACATGAATTGTGATGGCTTATTTTTCTGTTAATTCTCCAGGTCTTTTGGGCACTGCAGCTTTTGCATTTTTTTGCTTCTACCTTCTGCTTTCGGTGATTGCTGGAGCAATGATGCTTGGCTTGAAATTAGTTTTTATCACAATTCATCCCATGAAGTAAACATCTTCTGCTGTTTGAATTTTGCTTTAGTGATCTGTTTGCTACCTGCTTTGCTCCTCCCTCTTCCCTGTCTCACTTTTGTGCTGGACCACTGTTTACAGATGGGGAGCTACGCTCATGAACTCCTTTCTTTTCAATGTGGGCCTTATTCTTCTCTGCTCTATCAGGTAGGTTTAACACAGTCCAAGTTTCTTATGTATTTTTTTAATATTTTCATTGATCTAACAACTGGTCTTAATGATGAATATGTTATGTGAAGGATAAATGCTTAGAACCACGGGTATGTAGTGTAGGTTATGTCCATGCAAATAGTAAAACCCAGGACCTCCAAGTTATTGCTAGACACTACAAAAGATGCAACCTGTTTCTTGGATGGCCTTGAGGGGAATTGCAGTTGTAGTCTTGATCTCATTGGGTTTAGTGGTTCTGGACCATTTACTAGTTACCACTATATGTAGGCAACTGTAGATATGAAAGCAAGAACTCCTCCAGTGGCTATCCTGAAACTTTCCTGCTGAATGTTATGATCAGGCACTTGCTAAGAGGGCTCCATTGCTCCTTATTTCTGAATCAAAATCAGAAGCTTTACTTCATTGTTGGATGATGGTTTCATGTGTTAAATACTTTGCTGAGTCGGTAGGTGGTATATCAAGGATGTGGAATTTGAGGGTGCTAAGCGTATGTTTACTTAGAACCCGTTTGGACATAAGAAATATTTCACTTTTTTTCGAAATCAGCGTTTGGTCATAAATTTTCCAATTTTCACTTGAAGATGCATTTTGCAATTTTTCGAAAATTTGAAAAACTCCAAAAAGCTGTTTTTCAAAATTTTCACTCAGATCACTCACAAAACATAAAAAACAACCCAAAATTATATTCATGTCCAAACACAACTCTAATTTACAATTCTTATGTCCAAACGCCCACTTAGTTATCGTGGTTTTCTGAAAGCACATTAGCCACTCTGCAGTTGTGGATTAATGACTTTTCTTCTGCTTCCACTTTTAGTGTGAAAGTTTGGTCTTATGATCCTCTTGTCTTTCTGTGCTTGCAGTGTCATTCAGTTCTGTGCTACAGCGTTTGCATACTATGCTCAAGCCACTGCAGCTCAAGAAATATTTGGTCACAATCTGCAATCACTTCGTGGAATTAAATATTTGTATAAGTAAGTTACTGTTGTGTCTAGATTTTTCTGAAGAACTGGTTTTTCCTACCGCAAGAATCATGTTATGAATGGTAAAATGTGTCATTGCAGGTACAATGTGTTTCAAATTGGGTTCATCGTTTTAGCTGGGCTGACATTTGTTTACTATGCTGCATTTGTAAGTTCTTCACTGTCTGACATCTCAAATATGTGTTCTTAAGGTGGAGGAGAAATTTAACCAGTTCTCTTAACTTTACAGGGGTGGAGAAGGAAAAAGCCCAGTGGGAGGTTCCAGCTTTCCAGTTAAAAGTATAGCAGTGCTCGCATCTGACCATATCTGGACTTACTCCGTCTATCACTAATGTTGAGGCATTAAACCCTGGTGTATGTTGCCTGGTTTTGTTTTATATTATTGTTGGAGAAGAGGTAAACACCATCCGTCATTCAATTTGATTTCTGCAGTGGAAGTTGGGTGTTGGTGACTCTGTACTGCTGCTGCTACTGTCCTTGCTGATTTTACTTTAGTTTTTTTCCACATTCTGTATCTATCATTTGTTTGGTAATGTTTTCATTCGTTTGGGCATGTAGTCATCTGAATCTTGGGCAGCTGGTTTGAGATTTGTCCTTGTTGTATCATATAGTCTGTCATATACGAAAATTCTTGAATGCTTGTATATTTATTGTAACATTTTTTATTTTGATTCTGAATCCTACCGTCCTCGTGTTGGCTGCTTCGTTTTTGGTGGCGATTGATCAGAAGATTTGTGTATGGTTGATGTAGCTTGTTGGCGTTATATATGCACCTAATTTAAAACTTCTCTGCATTTTTACAGTGAAGTGCATCTTCGTAAAGTAGATAAGAATCAAATACCAATACTAGGGGTGTTCATCGTTCGGTTTGGATCGGTTTTTTCCAAAAAAGAAACCAAACCAAGTAAGTCGGTTCTTCAAATATTGGAACCAAACCAATTAAGTCGGTTTTTGTTGGTTTTTTTATTTTTTTTAGTTATTTATCGATTTTTTTCTTAAATACGAGACATACACTACCAAACACATATTCCGGAGATTACATTTTCAACGTAACACTATCAAACCAATTGCTCTTTGAGAAATTTATCATTTACCAAGATATATTGATGATAATTGAATCAAATAGTGATGAATAATTTAAGTATTCAATTAAAAATTGATTATTTTTAATATGAAATAAATTCTTGTACTTAGCAAATATAACTACCAATTAAACTAAAATGTAAAGGCAAAGAATTAGATTATTATAATAGCAAAAAAATAGACTAAAAATATAAATGACTAATATGTACCATAAAATTTTAGAAACTTTATATAAAAATATAAATATATATAGGTGTAATAATAAATTTAAATAGCTACTTTTATAGTCGGTTTGGTTAGCTATTTCTATAGTCGGTTTGGTTCGGTTTTTTCGATTATTTTTTGATTAAAACCAAAACCAAACCAAATTTCATCGATTTTTAAAATTCAAAACCAAAACCAAACCAAACCTAAAAAGTATCGGATTTTTTGGTCAGTTTGGTTCGATTTTTTGGGTTTTTATAAACACCCCTAACCCTATGTATTCTGCTTCCCAATTTAGACTTCCTATTTTAACAGCATGATTATTAAGGTAAGTATTGAAGTAATATTCTGACGCCGAAGTAGTTTCAGAAAGTTGAAGAAAAAAAGAATTTGCTCCTTTTCTAATACTATATAACTAGGCCTCGGTAAATTTTATAAGACAAATTGTCGTACTAAATTATGTAGAGAATATTTTTTTCATTTAGATAAGGACAATACAAACTAAAGAGTAACGCAGTTAATACACAAGCTGCTTTTTCCGCACCCGAAAATTCATACTTTGATGCCGCCTTCGAATTGGAGCCAAAATAAGGAATTTTTACCTCTTATAGCAAAGCTTAACACCTTATTTATTTTAAATAAATATCATTTTAAAAAATTATATTCTATAGCTACCTTTTAATGTTTATAGCAAAATATCTATTTATGGTTAACTCCTACCCTTAAGCCACTATATACGCTAATTATTATTTTTCTCTCTTCTTTTTCAGATTTTTCTCACATAATTTACCGTATTTGATGGGAAGTTCTCTCTCCACGTTTCCCCTCTCTAATTTGACACACGCTATTATCTTCCCAGATTCTGAAACTGAAATTCCCTCTCACCCACATCGTCTAGGTCTTCCCCAGTCTCAGTCACCACGCTAATTTCATATATGCCATCAGCATTGTCTCTCTCAACTCTCATTTTTTTTGCTACAAATAGTTGTGGTAAGTATTTAACTTTTTAGAATTTCGCTTGTATTTTGTTTATTTTATTTATATCTACTAATTTTTTATAAACAATAACCATTGTTATTGTATTCAACAGAAAACTTGAGATTTTCTCTCCAATATCTGATTCAACATCCCACAAGAGGATTACCAGAGGTATACCCACCAAAGCACTCAATTTCGATGGGTCCTCTTTCTCTTTGCAAATCACTCAAGCGGAATTGGAATTTGCAGGTTCAGCAGCAAATACAGCTGTAGAGAAGAGAACTAAAATACACAATGATAAATTGAAAGAAGCCCAAGTTGAGAAATCTTCGAAAGAATCAACACTTCCCGTTGCGGAAAAAAGAAAAAAACCTATGGATGATGCTTCATGTGTCAAGGGAAAGGAGGTCGATGCAAGAAATAGCTCGGATACGCGGGACGAAAAGGTAATTGTTGATGTATCAATATGCATTTGAGTCCTCATACATTGAGTATTATCTTCTTCAATGGATTTCTATTATTGTATGTTATTGTATTTATATGTGTGCAATAGTGGATACATAGCTTCCTCTTCTTATTTGTTGATGTGATTTATATGTATGTTGGTGTATTCATAAGTATTCAAAATTGCCTATTTATACTTATTACACTGACTTTTGCATATCGTATTTAAATTTATTCATAAGTATTCAAAAAATCCATCACTCATTTATACTTATTACAATGACTTTTGCATATTTGTATGTAGATGTATTTATATGTATACAAAATTTGGCTTCACTGATTTGTGCTTATTTAGTCTAGTGTCTTTTGTATTTAGGTGTGTTTAGTTAAATTCAAAAGTTTACTCACTGTATTTTGTACTTATTACAGTGACCTTTGCATATTGTATGTAGATGTATTCATAAGTATTTCAAAGGTGCCTTCACTGTTTTGTACTCATTGCAATGAAGAATGATTGTTGTATGTAGATGTATTTATATATATACAACTATTTCCATCACTAATTTCTTACTCCAGTGCATTTTGCATATTGTATTTAGTTGTATTTATGTGTATTTAAAATAATTAATGAGTTATGTATTCCTGTTGACATATGAAATCTTTTTGTAATTCTTGTTGTATGCAGGAAGTTAAACTTTTTGTGAAACACCAGCCTATTTCATCACCGCATATCAGTTCATATACTAACACTGACACAGTATCCGACCTCAAAGAAAAGCTTACTCCTGAGCAGTATAAAATATTGGGTTCTACTTGTTTTGAAAGTTTCCTTGATATGAAGCCTTGTGAGGTCCAGCATAAATTGTTCAGGTGCTTCATGGTTCGTCAGTTAGAAGGAAGTCATGACGATGTATTTTCAATATACGTCAATGGTACAACATTATCCTTCTCAATCAGGGAGTTTGCGCTTGTCACTGGTTTCATGTCAAAAAGAAAGATTTGTTGACATGCTTTGATGACAAGAATTGGGGTCATGATAACGATGGGGATGCCATCAAGATAGCTGTGTTGTATTTCATACACACTTTCATATTTTCATCGGAAAAAAATAGCACAACCATCCTAAGATTACATTTTGACTTGGTCGAGAGTGGGAGATACTCTGATTATCCATGGGGTATTGATGCATTCCAATACCTTATTAAATCTATTAGCAAGAAAATAGATTCTTAGAAGAAGTATTATAGGATAGCTGGGATGCCTCTCGCAATGCAAGTATGGTTTTACGAGCGTTGTTTAAAGGTTGACCCCAAAATTACAACGCGAGTTGATAACCGGATTTCCAGAATACTCAATTGGAGATCCACTATCAATCAGCCAACTTATGCTTATATGATGAACGACATGTTCAATGACCAGGGAAACATGGTAATTTACTATTTGTTAAGTTTTCGATATTATTTTTTTAAGAATTAATATTCTGTTAGTCAATACAGTTGCATATAACATGAATACATTAGAATACATATTGTTGAATATAGTTTCATACAACATGAATACATTAGAATACAGTAGAATACAACATGAATACATTAGAATACATCTACATACAATATGCAAGTATGGTTTCATTTCCCTGTCTTCCATATTACCATGAATACATTAGAATACAAAAAACAGTATACAGATAAATATTTCATTCAATGAGCATAACTTTATAATCATACAACAAACTTCGTTCACTTTGAATGTATTTCGATTTTTATATTGTTTACAATGGCATCCAACCAAGCGATGTAGAACTTGCTGTTATTCAGATTCCTCCAGGAGGTGTTGAGGTAGAGAACAGTCCTACTCCTACTCATTCAGATAAGTATGCAGATGATTCGTATGACTTTAGTCCTACACTGCATCTTCAGTCTAAGAAGAAACATGATGCAAGTGTTGGTCCATCTTCATCACCGCCCCACAAAAAGCGTAAACAACAAATTATAGATCCCTCAAATTCAGATACTCAATCCAAGATTCCTCATGCTGGCATATCTGAAATCAATCAAACTGTATTGCATGATAAGAAGCCAGTAGATTCTAAAACAGATGAAGTATCTTCTTTGGGAATGATCTAAATTCATTCAAAGAATATGTGAGTTTTGTATGCACATATTAAACATTACAGTTTGGAAATTAACATTCATATATTTTTCCAACACCTCTCTAATTATTTTTGTATTGATTAGGTGATGGGCGAGTTCACGTCTCTAAGAACATTGATTAATGAAAACTTTAAGAAGCTTTCTGACCAGATTAAAGCCAATCAGCCTACGGAAAGGGTATACCAGAGTCATCCTACAGAATCAATCCTATACATGTCATTTCAGTTTCAAATTTGATTTAAGGGTTTTCAAAATGCATTTCTATAACGACCTTTACTATTCTTGTTTTAATTGAAATATGTATGCAGTTGTATTTATTTGTATTATAAATGCACTGTACTTATACATATTACATTTGATCTTTGCATATTGTATGTAGATGTATTCATATGTATTCAAACAGTATTTACATGTATTTAAGCTTGGATTCTAAATACACTGTACTTATATCTCAAACATCCAAATATTTTTACGGTTTAAATGTATTTAGATGTATTCAAAACATGTGATGTATTATGTATTTAGAAATTTTATAATACACTTATATACATATATATTCAAAAATAGAATACAGATGTTAATCCTGTTTGTGGTGAAGTAAGAGTTGAGGGAAATACTACATCTGAGGTGCTGTGGAGCATACCACTTGTATGCCACGAGGGTGTATCCAAAGAAGTACATGTATCACAATTTGAGTTGGCGGGTAAGTTTCTTCCAAGTCAAATTTCAGAAACTAGAATTGTGATACATCATGCAGCAAAAAATGTTGATACAACCCCATTATCCTCTCATAGGAATCGGCGTCCAAGTAGATGGTATTCTTCGCCTTACGAGTCAAACTTCGACTCCGCTGGTTACAAAGTGTCATGAATTAGCACCTTCTGTTTTAAACTCTTAGACATCATGTCCTTAACTTCATATGTGCAATGTAAATGTTAAGGACATGGTATCCTTAACTTCATGAGTGATGTTTAAATATTAAGGACATAGTGTCCTTAACTTCACGAGTGTTGTGTAAATATTAAGGACAAAGTGTCCTGTATTTGCACCTTCTATTATTAAACTTTAGGACATCATGTCCTTAACTTCATATGTGCAGTGTAAATGTTATGGATATGGTGTCTTTAACTTCATGTGTGCAATGTAAATATTAAGGATATAATGTCCTTAACTTCATGAGTGTTGTGTAAATATTAAGAAGATGGTGTCCTTAACTTCATGAGTGTTGTGTAAATATTAAGGACATGGTGTCCTTAATTTTATGAGTGTTGTATAAATATTAAGGACAAAGTGTCATGTATTTGCACCTTCTGTTGTTAAACTTTAGGACATCATGTCCTTAACTTCATGAGTGCTTTTGTCCTTAATTTTTACACAACACTCATGAAGTTAAGGACACCATGTCCTTAATATTTATACAGCACTCATGAAGAAAGGGTAAAATCGTCTTTTCGTATTAATTTTAATAGAGTAGTGGTTATTTTTGTTCAGCATTAAAAATGCTAGATAAAAATTAATTACCACATTAAAAAGTGGCTACCCCACGCCATTTCTAATCGCTTGTCCCATGGGCAATACTTTTAACTTTTGACCTTGAAGTTATGCCATGGCAGCAAGGCTCAAAAATTAAAGTTGTGCAAAGTTTTGCAAAATAACTATCGTGACTTCGGCTGATTTATGCAAATGGCCCTTTTATAGGCCATTGCTTAGATTTTCCCTATTTTAAAAAAGTTGTGCAAATATAATCCTTAAAAAATTAGACTTAGCAGACAACGTTAAACTCGAGTCTAACATTTGCTCATATAATTTTTAGTTTAATCATAAAACGCTAGATTGTGGTCTAACGTTAACTTACAAATTTTAGACAGTAAAATATCGTTCTCATAAGTTATTCAGTTTGTTAAAAAAACAACTTTTTAAAACCGTGGTCTAAAAGGTCCAAAAGAATTAAAAAGAGGACCATCTACTAAACAACTGATACAAAAAGGGATAATAGGCAAAAATTCCACCAGACTTGAACATTATAGTAATATTAAAATACGTATACAGTTAATATTTTACCTTTCATCCGAGTGGTGGTGTTTCGTTGCTTTTTAAGATATTGAATATGCGATGTATGGATTTAGAAAATAGTCTAGAAATATCAGAAGAAAAAACTCTTTTATGCCATATTATCCTTTTGATAATCAGATAATCAAATTGGGTGGATTACAGGAAAGTAGAGAGGTGACTTCAATGCTATAACAGTCTGTATATATACTAGTAAAGGGTAAGGGTTAATTTATTCCTTAAAATTTTGATATTCTTGAGCATAGTCAAATAAATGAGGACAGTTGTGGTAGGTTCATGATCAATGTAAAAGTATTCAAGTTATGATGAATAATCATAGTAACGAGTTGCATCGAAACATTGTTTGGAAATTGGAATGAAATGGACCAAAACAGCAAAACAACAAACATAGAGAAGCATATAGCTATCCACAACTAATTTGGGATTGAGGTGTAATTGATGCGAAATCTTACTACCATTGGCTTATGAACAATCATAGTCTGAATTTAGTGCCACTGAGTCTGCCATTCAAGATCCAACTGCGAAACGTTCACAGCAGTCTCACCCTTGGGACCAACAAAGATATATGGAGAGATTTCAGGGAATTCAATAGGCAATGATCTCCAATGCAGGTTTGGTTCCCACTCTGCCTCTTTGACAACTTTTAAGATTTCCTTGACTACAAGCTTGCTGCCTTCAGATGATAAATGTATTCCATCCCTTCAGAGCCCAAACACGACCAACCATGCAAATGAGAAAACACAAGAAATAGAATATGTGCTAAAGAAGATCTAATATTACAAGAAACCAGGAGATAATGTATCGTCCAGTTAGATCTGTGATCACAACCACTGGCAAAATAAGCAATATATGGTGCGCAGGTGGTCTATTGAGCAGATGAGCAAAAGGAAAGAAAAAGCTATGCCATATATAAATGCTAAGCTTATCTCCTAGCATTTTCAGGTTTTGCAGAAGATCTAAAAGCAATTTCAGTCGTTACTAAGAAAACATGGTAGCATTTTGGTTTATTACTATAGGTTATAGCAAAAAGGAATGATCTATCACGAATTTGGACTTGAACCAGTTAACTCTTTAAAGTAGGAGACTTGAAGAAGGCAAGTCCATAGTTGATAGATTGACAAATATTTTAAGCTGGATTTTGTATCACCAAAGCCACAGTTTTTTTTACTACATGTTTAGCATAAGAAAGCACAAAAAACGTCATAAATAATAATAGAAAAAGGAAAGCCCAGTGTACTAAGCTCCCACTATGCGCTGGGTCAGGGGAAGGGCCGGACCACAAGGGTCTATCGTACGCAGCCTTACCCCGCATTTCTGCAAGAGACTGCTTCCACGGCTCGCACCCGTGACCTCCTGGCTACATGGCAGCAACTATACCAGTTACGCCAACGCTCCCCTTCAAGTAATAAAAGAAAAATCGTCATAAATAGATCTCATACAAAAAATACTTACGTAAAGCAAGCAGTCAACCAATCATCCCTTTGCTGAAGTGTTGTCCAAAGATCAATAACCTTCACACCCAACTCTTGGCACAACTGTATACAAGCTTCTGAATATTTCCGACAGGAGTCATTTGATCGATCAAGGCCGTTACTGGTTATGTGCAGTAATGAGAAGCGTGTATTACTATTCTAGCAATAAAAAACTTCAAGAAAGAATGGAAAAAACCTCCACATTAAAACATTGTTTACCCGTGTATTTCAGTGATTTGTGCCTCATTCACAGCAGGAGCACTGAGAAAGATTATCCGAGTCTTCTCAGAGAGACTCTGGTAGCGCAACAGATGTATATTAGCAATACATACCAACTTCAGTATTGTATGGAGAAAAGGGTTGAGCGCTGAAGTGCTAACTAGATTTCATAAGAATTTTTAGTTTATATTTATTTAATTTTTTATTTTGGTGAAATTCATACTTTGAAAAGTAAGTGCGCCAAATTTACTGTTGCATCCTGATCAATTTGATTGAGTTATTCTAGGATGAATGAAGTGCCACCAAAATAAAAAGTTGAAATATGTAATATCAATTTGAAACAAAAACAGCTTATCTTTGTACATCCAGGCATTTGCGAGGAAGAAACAAAAGGATAATCTTCTTGTCTAATGTTAATCCTAACCACATTAGAATATATTCGTGAAAGAAGTGCAACTCAATTTTAGAAATGTTACCTTCAGATGAATTGCGATCTTCCTCATGTTCTCTACATATTCAGGAAGAGGAACATGAGCACTCAGGCCACTTGGGTGAGGCTCCACAGAATCATTCCCTCCGAAATAAACTATGACCAGAGAAGGCTGTACAGCTGCATCCTAAGTTTAAAACACATGAGCCAACCACATCAAATATGATAGGACAGAGGAATTTATGAGCTTAGAGGTCCGCAAAACAACGTTAGTTTGCATGAAATTCGATAATTTCCTTGACGTTGTCCGGAAAATGCTACATTGTTTTGGAACATGGATAAATTATTCAAAAGACAGAACTAGGAAGGACAGCGTGATTTGGCCATCTACCAATTACCTTGGGAAACACTTGATCCAAGACTTGAAGAGCGCACCTTGAATTCCAACCGGCATATCCACGCAGCACTATATCTGCCTATTTCAATAGCATAGAAGATTAAATTATAAGTTGCCAGATTTTTGTACAAACAATTGACAGGAAAATTAGGACAAAGTCTTGAGCATATAGAAAAGCAATAAGCAGGGCATTTACCGAGCACAAGTATTACATTTTTTTTAATCAAATTTCCGTAACAAAACATGTATTTTCACCACTTATTCGGGAAAAAAAAACAAAAGTGCAACTCAAACTAAACGATTATCATTTTCACTTTTTGACACAAGAAAGAAGAGGTACCAATACATTGAAAAGCTTTCATAAGTTAACCACATCCGGGAGCATAAAGTAACAGCATAATGCAAGATAAAATAATCATTTAAAGCAATAAAAGTGGTGAACTTAAGTCCAAACTCAATTAGAGGCTTGCTAGAAATCTTTACCATAACATCATTTAGCACTTCCGAGGGTCTATTGGAAACAGCGTGTCTACCTCCACAAGGTAGAGGTAAGGTCTGCGTACACACTACTCTCCCCATACCCCACGATGTAGAATAATACTGGGTATGTTGTTGTTGTTGTAACATCATTTAGCACTTAAAATTGAAACTGTCAATTGACCAATTATTGATCATGATTCAAGACGCAAAAGAAGCATCATTTAGCTGTTGGAAAACTTGCTACAAAAGGAGAAATTTTTCAATCAAGTAAACTTACTTATCGTGTTCTAAGGAATTGTTAATTAAATGATTGAAAGAAAATTTCGGTTGGGCAATTTATGCCAAACCACTACAATTATCTCCCTTGTTAGAGCTGGTCAAACTTAACCTCTCTTTCTTACTGTTGATATTATTATAAGATTGATTAGTTTTGATTGTTGCAACTTGCAACTATGCCTAGATTAAGATATGTATTGTTTCTAGAATCACACGCTAAACAAAGTCATAATCTACGTAAAGAATATATATATTCTCAACCAAGATTGAGGGAATAATCAAACTTCTCATGTTTCATGTATTCAATCTAATTCGTCATTGATCGCTCTAATTCTTCATGGTACCGAAGTAGACAATAAATAGCAGTTCTGGATTTGAGTCTCACACCCTCTATTCAATACTTACTTTCCTCTGTGTCCGTTCTACCTCCTGTCAGTGGCGGAGCCACCTTATAGGAAGGGGTGTCAAATGACACCCCTTTGCGGAAAAAATACATTGTGTAGCTAGGTAAAAAAATAAATTATATGTATATATACTATGTATTGACTCCCCTTAATTTCTTGGTATGTTTACTTTTATATATTTTTGACATCCCTTAACAAAAATCTGCCTCCTTTCATATACTACAAGAGTCACTGATAATCTAATGGCCTTTTCAGCTCATCATGGAGTCAAAAAAATGTCTAAACAATATCATCCACTGCTTGTTAATGTCAGCAATTTAGCGGAGCTTATTGCTGCTTCATATGAAGACTGGAAAAAGAGATGGCACTATGTATTTTAATGTTTTTATGTCTTCATACTTTTACTCCAAATCTCTGATTGCTGACAAAACAAAACATTTGTTCACATGAAGAGGCGCGTCTTTTTTTACTGGGATCAGCTGAACCTAGTAATTTCAACATGAAGTATATATATATCAATAAATATGAAGTTTCTTATAATGGTACCCTAATAGGGGAATATATGCAATTGGAGTTTAGGCTTATGAACATACTTTCAAAAGCGCCGAACTAAAGGTTGAACCAGTCAAATCTAAATTCTGAATCCGTGCACAGAGATAAAAATAAAGAAGTTTTTGCAGCTTTAGCCTTGATATCATCTTGTGACATCAATCCCAGCAACAAAAGAAGAATTAACTTGGACTAAAATTATACATTCCACTGTAGTAGTAATTAGTATTAAAGAAACTGTAATTAGGAGTAGGACCACAAAAAAGAACACACACTGAAGAAAAAGCACTCTATTCTTAAAACCAGTTGAATGCACTTCTGACTCATTCTATTTGAGTTAGATAAAAAGTGCAAAAATAAAGTGGTACCCACTACCCACTACCTCAAGATTCACAGCACTGATTACAGAAATCCATGTAATAACACATACACATATGACCTACCATGAAAATTGAAAATCTACTTAAACATCAGAATCTTTGGGTATAAAAACAAAACCCCAGAAGAAAACAGGGATATAGAACCCAAAAAATGGACAGAAAAGAGGAAAAAGTAGCAATCTTGGAAACGCAGAGGATGAGAAAAAGAACCTTGCGAGCATAAAGGTCAGTGAGAATTGCACCCCATCCTTGATAACTATAGCTGAACTGTACTATGGATGAACCAAACAGCACAAACTGTGGACGACTTACCATTTTCTCTAGCTGATGATTTTAGTCTTCGAAAATATCCATGAAAAACAGGAGACTCCTAAAACGACAATCTCAGATGATAAATATTTTTCTCGGACCCCTCAACCATTAACATTTGTTTAATGCTCTAGCCAAGATATTAAGGTGATGTATGGTTGGAGTAACGGAGAAAATACTCCTCATAAAATTATTTGTTTTTTTAATAGCCGTGGTGTTCGGGCTCATCTACTTGTGCCAAAGTTTATCGGAAAAGGTCCCTCCTAGACTTCAATTATAGGATTAGTGGTATTCGGACTAATTTATATAAATTTTAATTAATTATATTGATTAATTTTGTTGACCAAGGCTTATGTAAATTGGACGAAATTTACCCGCACCAAATTTATTTTAAACAATACTAATTTATTATAGTTAAGCCATAAATAAATATAATACTGTATATTAATAAATTATTATTTAGTGATAACTGCACTTGTGAAGATATATGTCGAATCTATACGGTTGATATAACCTAGTATGAGCAAGTTTTACCATATTTTTATCTCCATAACACATAAAGTTCATTTATTTTTTAGGCAATTTGATTTTTCGTTTCACACAAAACTTAGCATAAAATTATAATTTGATTTCAAACTTCTTTCCAAAATTTTACGTACTTTTTTATGCGTGAAAATAGGGGTGTACAAGCCAAACCGTCAAGGCAAACCGAACCGACGAACCAAGTTAAATCGAAGAAAAAAACCGACTTGTAGTTTGGTTTGGTTGGTTTGGTGTTGGAAAATAAAAAACCGATCATTCTTGGTTTGGTTTGGTATTAACAAAAAAAAAAGTCAAACCGAATCTAAATTAAACCGACATAATATATATATAAATTTATACATAAAAAATAATCATTAAAATCTAATTTGTAAGTATTTTCTAAATTATTTTATAGTTTTTAATGTCTTGAGATATTATTTATTTGTGGGCTTGTAAATTCACTATCCACTTAATAAATTCTAATTACACAACCTAAATTTGAAGCCCAAACTAAAACCCAATAAGAAAAGATAATAAAATAGGTTATTCCTTGTCTTCATTTTCTGTATCTTTCCTATCTTCCAACTCCAAAGTCAAAAAACCCCAAATAGTGAAAACCCTTCCATCCACTTCACGACGAGCTTCCTTCTTTGCAATTCCGAGCCACTGTCCAAGTTTGTAATTACATATTAGTCTTACTGCTCCAACACAATTTGGTAAGTTAAGTATTTGATTAAACCAATTATGTTATTTTGTCCCTTTAAATTTGGGTATAATTGTTATCTTAGATTGTTGGTCCTGAAAATTGATGTTACGAATTGTGTTCTTTCAATCCAATATTGCACTTACATTTGTGATGAAATCACTGCTTAATGTTAAAGGTTCTCTAAGAAGGAATGCAAGCTTCAAGACTATCTAGAAGAAATTAAGAAAATTGAGCAAGTTGAAGAAGGTAATTTTATATATTTAATTCGTAATGAATTTGATTCTATCTTTATATTGTTTAACATGTAACTGTTTTTTTTTTCAGAATGTCCAGGTGACCCTTTGAGTATTGATTAGTTTAGAACTTCAGTTAAACAAAATAGTGTCAACCTATTCATGGTGCTTGGCTGCTTGCTGCTTATTTCTAACTTTTGTCTTGGCCAACTTTAATTAACTTAATATTTTTTGTGGAACTACAAGTTGGGTTGTAGCTTTTGGTTTATCACATGTTTGTTGTCATTTTCTATTATGGAAGGTCTTGGAATTATGATTCATACGAACAATTGCTATTCCTCATATATTATTTTAATGAATAGTAATCATGCGGACAATTAGTGATTATTTGATCTCTTTTTCAAGCATAATATAACTAAAAAGGAAAATCAAAAATAAACCGAAAAACCGAGAAAACCGACAAAAATCGAAACCCAAAAAACCGAGTTTATGTTGGTTTGATTTGATTATAAATTTAGTAAACCGACATAGTTAGTTTGGTTTTGGTTTAATAAAAAACCGAACCAAACCGCCTCACGTACACCCCTACGTGAAAATGTGGAATAAGAATAAAAATATTAAAACCGTAAAAAATGAGCTTGGCCAATGAGGTTTGCCAAACGCGACCTGTTATTTAGGTAGGGTTTGACTAAATATTTTACAGCCCATTTAAAACTAAGACTTCTAGGCCCAACAAAATTTTCTCGTGGATCCTTGAGGTTCGACCGAGGCTAGGTCGGACCGGCCCATGAGCCAAATAAAAAACTAATACAAATTAAAAATAAAAAACAAAGAAAGAGTTAAAAAGACAAGTTCTAATCATATGTAACACTTAACCAAGTGAGTCTTTTGAGTTGAGTTGCTGGAATATGATTTTTGAAATGAATATGCTTGTATTTAATATTTTTTTTATCTCTTAATTGAAATTAGTTATTAATTTTTTATAATCTGGCACTTTGTTGACGCAACAAAATTTAATTTAACAAAATAGAGAATTTAGTTCATGTTGTTTATGTAACGATCCGACCGGTCGTTATGAATACTTTAACCCCGATCCCCTAAATTATGTTTCCTCAATGTTATATCGTGGTGTTGTAACTTGCCGGGGTGTTTGGTTTTTGGATTCGGAGTGAAATAGGACACATAGTTCCTAAGTTAAAGGCTTAAGTTGAAAAGGTTAAGCGGATATTGACTTATGTGTAAACGACCCCAGAATAGAGTTTTGATGATTCCAATAGCTTCGTATGTAATTTTGGACTTAGGAGTGTGTCTGAAAAATTATTTGAAAATCCATAGTTAAATTAGGCTTGAAATGGCTAAAATAGAAATTTAAGTTTGGAAGTTTGACTGGAGAGTTGACTTTTTGATATCGGGGTCGAAATTTGATTCTGGAAATTTGAATAGGTGTGTTATGTCATTTATGACTTGTGTGCAAAATTTGAGGTCAAACGGACTTGATTTGATAGGTTTCGGCATCGAATGTAGAAGTTGGAATTTCTTAGTTTCTTTAGGCTTGAATTGTGGTATGATTCGTATTTTTAGGCGTTGTTTGATGTGATTTAAGGGTTCGACTAAGTTCGCATGATGTTTTAGGACTTGTTGGTATATTCGGACCGGGTCCCGAGTATCCCGAGTGTGGTTCGGATCGAAATCGGATCAATTTTTGGACTTAGACAAATTCTGAAATTTGTAGCTTCTGGTGTCATCGCACCTGCGGAGGAACCGACCGCAGGTGCGGACCCGTACAAGCGAGTTGTGCCTCGCAAAAGCGGACAAAGGGGCTGCCCAGTAGAGTTGCATAAGCGAAACAAACTCCACAGAAGCGAAGGCGCTTCTGCGATAGAAGGAACCGCAGAAGCAAGAGAAGCGTAGAAGAGGGAGACGGGGTCGCACCTGCGGTTGCGCAGAAGCGAACCATTTTCCGCAGGTGTGAAGGAAGCTTTCCAGTGCTTCTTCGCAAAAGCATAAATGCGGTCGCAAATACGACTCTGCAGAAGCGACAATTGGTCCGCAATGCGAAAATACCTAGACAGAACATATAATTCGGGGTTGATCATTTTTACCCATTTTTGAATTTTAAGAGTTCGGGTGAGGCGATTTTCAGGAGATTTTTTCAAGGAAAACATTGGGGTAAGAGTTCCTAACTTAGTTTTGGTTAAAGTACCCAAGTCTATAGTTGTTTTTAACATTTAATTAGTGATTTAAGTTGAAAATTTGTGAAACCCCTCTTGGTTAAATTTGACGATTTGAGGGCCGAATTGTTATCGGAATTTAGTAATTTTGGTATGGTTGGACTCGTGGTTGAATGGGAGTTTATATTTTATAACTTTTGTCGGGTTCTGAGACGTGAGCCCCGCTGGCGATTTTTGAGTGGAATTTCGGATTTTTGTTAGAAAAATTAGTATTTTCATATGGAATTAATTCCTATAACTTGTATTGACTGCATCGAATTAATTATTTTGGCTAGATTCGATTTATTCGGAATTGGATAATCGAGAAAAAGTCCTATTAGTGGATTGAATTAACGCAAGTCGAGGTAAGTGATTTGTCTAACCTTGTCGGGGGAGGGGGGATTCCCCTTATGAAAATTATGATGTGTTGAAAGCCATATACGCGAGGTGACGAGTGTGTACACATGCTAAATGTAGAAAAATTCTGGTTTTAAATTGTGTAGATCCCTGTCACATATTAATTAAATTGTTTTATCCTATTATACTCATCATCATTGGTATGTTTTTATATTTTAAATTTCCCTTACCTTTTTCCTGCTAATTGCTTTACCTGTTTAGTTGAAATTTTATTTTTTTATTTTGTGCTCATTATTTGAAGGTTGAATTTCTTAATTGAATTATTATTAATATGAATTATTTGACATTTAAATTTTGGTATTAAGGCAAAGTGTTAAATTTGAAAAATAATATTTTGTTGAGTTATTCACTCCCGAATATTTTGTTGAGATTTTTATATATATTGTGATTGACCCGTGAGCTCCTTATTGTGGAAAATAATATTGTTGTTGATTTATTTTGGCAAGTTGAAATAATTGGGCGCTTGAGGTGCGAATTGTGATATATTGTGATATTGATACGCATGCGGTGGTATAAGGTCTAGGTGTTGAAATGCATGCGGTGAGATAAGATGGGCTTGATACGTGTGGCTAGTAGGAGAACTAATAGAAGCCATATGGTGTGAGAAGGGTGGCTAAAACGCGGGATACTATTTCGGGAAAAAAATAATTTCTTTAAAATTAGATGCGAAGGCTCCCGCGGTGATATAAGGAAAAGAAATATTGTGAATTTATTTATGATTTGGGACTACGATGCGGTACCTCGGGGGTTCCCTTGTTGATATTTTCTCATTGGTGTACTTGTCTTTATTGTTTTGTGTTTCCTAAATATGTAAATTCCTATTCTTCTTCCGTGATGAATTATTTGCCCTTACTCTGTGCAGTTAAATTATGACATACTCCTTACTTGATTCACTTCCATTATCATTATTATTATTATTATTATTATTATTATTATTATTATTATTATTATTATTATTATTATTATTATTATTATTATTATTATTATTATTATTATTATTATTATTATTATTATATTGATTAAACTTTTCGCCCTGTCTTTTATTATTTCTAATAGGGCCCTGACCTGACCTCGACACTACTCTATCGAAGTTAGGCTTGGCACTTACTAGGTACCGTTGTGGTGCACTCATACTACGCTTCTGCACATCGTTTTGTGCAGATCCAGATACTTCCTACCAGTCCAGGTATTAGTGAGCTAGTCTGTACGCGGAGACTTCAAGGTACATCTGCCAGCGTCCGCAGACCTCGGAGTCCCCCTCTATTTTTATTATTTTTTTTCCTTATCTTCACTAGACTCTGATGTTTAGAGACACTTAGTATTTCTCTTAAAAGTTTGTGACTTATTCCTACCGGATTTTGGGAGTCGTAACTATTTTGAATTGTAGTTTTTACTCATTTCATATGTTGAGATTTGAGTTTTAGTTTTAGATTCTGTTATTCCGCATAATTGATAGGCTTACCTAGTTTTAGAGAGTAGGTGCCATCACGATATCTTACGGAGAAAAAATTGGGGTCGTGATAAATTGATATCAGAGCTCTAAGTTGATAGGTGTTATGAGTCACAAGCAGGTTTAGTAGAGTCTCGCGGATCGGTACGGAGACATCTGTACTTATCTTGGGGAGGCTATGGAACTGTTAGGAAAATGTTCACTTCTTTGATTCCTTATCGTGTGCATTATTGACTTCGAAATTCTAAACCATTGTCTTTCTATTATCTCATAGATGGTGAGGATACGCACAACTAGATCCGATGATCAGGCACCCATGCCCCATGTTGGAGCCGCAAAAGGCCGGGGTCGGGGTAGAGGCCGAGGAAGACCACGTGGTGTAGCCAGAGCACCTGCACGAGCTACTGCAGAGGAGACACCAGTAGCTCTAGTTGGAGAGTAGGCACCTGAGAATCATGTTACTGCCCCTGCACTTGAGGAGACTCTTGCCCAGTTTTTGAGCATGTTTGGCACTCTAGCTCAGGAAGGGTTGATTTCACTTGCTCCTGCCACATCTTAGGATGGGGGAGGAGCATAGACTCCCGTCGCCCGTACCCTAGAGCCACGGGTCCAGGTCGACCATGCCTTAGAGGTTATAACAATGCAGCCAGCTGTCCCAGTTCGGCCCGAGGTTAGGGCAGCAGTTTCTGAGGGGGAACAACTCAGGCTTGAGAGGTACAAGAAGTACCACCCTCCCACTTTCAGCGGTTTGGTTTCAGAGGATGCTCAGGGTTTTCTTGAGGAATGTCATTGTATCCTCCGTACTATGGGTATTGTGGATACTAGTGGGGTTGCTTTTACTACATTCCAGCTTAAGGAGCAGCGTATCAGTGGTGGCGAGCATATGAGTTGTGTAGTCCAGCAGAGGCAGCGTCACTCAATTGGGTTCAGTTCTCTGATATGTTCTTGGGAGAGTTTGTTCCCCAGAGTCTCAGAGATGCATGGCGTGCAGAGTTTGAGCACCAGGGCTCTATGACAGTATCAGAGTATGCTATCCGGTTCAGTAATTTATCCAGGCATGCACCTGCCTTGGTTGTTACTGTCAGAGAGCGTGTCCGTCGATTTATTGAGGGGCTCCACCCTAGTATCAGATTCAGTATGGCCCGAGAGGTGGATATGGACATCGCATACCAGCAGGTGGTAGCAATTACTATGAGATTAGAGGGTATACGGACCCGGGAGAGAGAAGAGAGAGAAGCTAAAAGGCCTCGGGATTCTAGCACGTATAACAGTTCTCGTGCCCCAGCTGCAGCCCGTCATGGTGGAGGCTATGTGAGTCGTCCTATTCATTCAGCACTTCCAGCTTCCAGCGGTATTCTGGCTACTCCCAGACCTCATGTTCCATATTATGCACCGCCAATGTCTACTGTACCTCCCGCACGAGGTGCTTTCAGCGGTTTGTCCAGTCGATCAGGCCCGAGCCAGTCCTAGCAGCCACGTCCTCTGAGGGCTTATTTTGAGTGTGGTGACACTCGTCATATAATGAGGGATTGTCCCATATTTAGGAGGGGTGCACCTCCACAGATTTCGCAGGCCTCACCTATTTCATAGGGCCCTCAGCTTCTCAGGCCATGATTACTACACCAGTTGCCACTCCACCTGCATAGTCAGCTAAAGGTGGAGGTCGGACAGGTAGAGGTCACCCTAGAGAGGGAGGCCAGGCCATATATTATGCCCTCCCTGCTAGGATGGAGGCTGTTGCATTAGATTCTGTTATCACATGTATTGTTCCGGTCTGTCATAGAGATGCATCAGTCTTATTTGATTCAGGCTCCACTTATTCTTATGTGTCATCTTATTTTGCCCCGTATTTGGGCGTATCCCATGATTCTTTGAGTTCTTCTATTTATATATCTACACCCGTGGGTGATTCTATTATTGTTGACCGCGTGTATTGGTCGTGTTTGATTGTTATCAGTGGTTTTGAGACCAGAGCTGATTTATTATTACTCAGTATGGTGGATTTCGATATTATTTTGGGCATGGACTGGTTGTCGCCTTATCACGCTATTATTGATTGTTACGCTAAGACGGTGACATTGGCTATGCCTGGTCTACCGCAGCTAGAGTGGAGAGGTACCTTAGATTATGTTCCTAGCATGGTTGTTTCATTTCTTAAGGCTCAACGAATGGTTGAGAAGGGATGTGATGCATATTTGGCCTATGTGAGAGATGTTAGTGTTGATACCCCTACCGTGGAGTCAGTTCCGGTAGTAAGGGATTTTCCGGATGTATTTCATGTAGACCTGCCAGGTATGCCACCCGACATAGATATTGATTTCGGTATCGATTTGTTACCGGGCACTTAGCCCATTTCTATTCCACCATATCGTATGGCCTCAGCAGAATTGAAGGAATTAAAAGAGCAGTTACAGGAGTTGCTTGATAAGGGTTTTGTTTGGCCCAGTGTATCACCTTGGGGTTCTCCTATTTTATTTGTGAAGAAGAATGATGGTTCTATGCAGATGTGTATTGATTACCGCCAGTTGAACAAGGTTACGGTGAAAAGCAGGTATCCATTGCCACGTATTGATGGCCTATTTGATCATCTTCATGGTGCCAGGGTGTTCTAAAAAATTGACTTGCGTTCAAGCTATCACCAGCTGATGATTCGGAACCAGATATCCCGAAGACTACTTTCAGGACTCGGTATGGTCATTACGAGTTCCTTGTGATGCCATTTGGGTTGACCAACGCCCCAGCAACATTTATGCATTTGATGAACAATGTATTTCAGCCCTATATTGACTTGTTCGTCATTGTGTTTATTGGCGACATTCTGGTGTACTCCCGGAGCCGAGATGATCATGAACAATACCTGAGGATTGTGCTTCAGACTTTGAGAGAAAAGAAGTTATATGTAAAATTTTCAAAGTATGAATTCTGATTAGATTCAGTGGCATTCTTGGGTCATATAGTTTCGTGCAAGGGGATCAAGGTAGATCCGAAGAAGATTGAGGCAGTGCAAAGTTGATCCATACCGTCCTCAACTATGGAGATCCGGAGTTTCTTGGCTTGGCAGGGTATTATCACCGATTTGAAGAGGGTTTCTCTTCTATTGCTGAACCTATGACCAAATTGACCCAGAAGGGTGCTCCGTTCAGGTGGACCGAGGAATGTGAGGAGAGTTTCAAAAGCTCAAGACAGCTTTGACTACAGCCCCAGTATTGGTGTTGCCTACAGGTTCAGGGTTTTATACCGTGTATTATGATGCATCACGTATTGGTCTCGATGCAGTGTTGATGCAAGATGGTAGGGTGATTGCCTATGCTTCTAGACAGTTAAAGGTACATGAGAAGAATTATCTTGTCCACGATCTTGAATTAGCAGCTATTGTTCATGCCTTGAAGATCTGGCGATATTATTTGTATGGTATCCCTTGTGAGGTCTACACCGACCATCGGAGTCTACAACATCTGTTTAAACAGAAGAATCTTAACATGTGGCAGCAGAGGTGGTTGGAGTTGCTTAAGGATTATGATATCACTGTTGTCTATCATCCTGGGAAGGCTAATGTAGTGGCCGATGCCTTGAGTCGTAAGGCGAAGAGTTTGGGTAGCTTAGCATATCTACTAGTAGCAGAGAGGCATTTAGCCTTGGATGTTCAGGCCTTGGCCAACCAGTTTGTCATGTTGGATATTTTCGAGTCGAGCCGAGTTTTGGCTTGTGTGGTTTCTCGGTCATCTCTTTATGATCGTATCAAAGAGCGAGGGTATGATGACCCCATCTTCTTGTCCTTAAGAACACGGTCCAGCACGGTGATGTCAAGGAAGTCACTATTGAGGATGACGATGTATTACAGATGCAGAGCATGCTATGTGTGCCCAATGTAGATGGATTACGTGAGTTGATTCTCCAGGAGGCTCACAGTTTGCGGTACTCCATTCATCCAGGTGCCGCGAAGATGTATCAGGACTTGAGGCAACACTATTGGTGGAGGTGGATGAAAAAGGACATAGTGGAATATGTAGCTCGTTGCCTAAATTGTGAGCAGGTGAAGTATAACCATCAGGGACCGGGTGGATTGCTTCAGAAGTTAGAGATTCCAGAGTGGAAATGGGAGCGGATCAATATGGATTTTGTTGTTGGACTCCCACAGACTCAGAGGAAGTTCGATGCAGTTTGGGTGATTGTGGATAGATTGAACAAGTTAGCTCATTTCATTTCTGTGGTTACTACTTACTCTTCGGAGTAGCTGGCTCAGGTTTACATTCGCGAGATTGCGAGGCTTCATGGCGTACCGGTATCTATCATCTCTAATCGGGGGGTACGCAGTTTACATCACAGTTCTGGAGAGCCGTACAGCGTGAGTTGGGCACTCGGGTGGAGTTGAGTACAACATTTCACCCTCAGACAGACGGACAGTCCGAGCGCACTATTCAGATATTGGAGGACATGCTTCGTGCGTGTGTGATGGATTTTGGGGGTGTTTGGGATCAGTTCTTTCCACTTGTGAAGTTTGCGTACAACAACAGTTACCAGTCGAGCATTCAGATGGCACCGTATGAGGCTTTGTATGGTAGACGATGTCGGTCTCCAGTGGGTTGGTTCGAGCCGGATGAGGCTAGGCTATTGGGTACAGACCCGGTTCAGGATGCTTTGGAAAAGTTAAATTGATAAAGGACCGACTTCGTACAGCCTAATCTAGATAGAAGAGTTATGCGGATCGGAAGGTTCGTGATATTGCATTCATGGTTGGTGAGCGGGTCTTGCTCCAGGTTTCGCCCATGAATGGTGTTATGAGATTCGGGAAGAAAGGCAAGTTGAGCCCTAGGTATATCGGGCCTTTTAAGATTCTCGAGAGAGCTGGAGAGGTGTCTTATAGACTTGCACTACCACCTAGTCTCACTGCAGTTCATCCAGTGTTCCATGCTCCGGAAGTATCACGACGATCCGTCTCATGTGTTAGACTTCAGCTCAGTCCAGTTGGACAAGGATCTATCTTATGTTGAGGAGCCAGTGACCATTTTGGACAGACAAGTTAGAAAGTTGAGGTTGAAGAGCATTGCTTCAGTAAAAGTTCAGCGGAGGGGTCATCCGGTCGAGGAGGCGACTTGGAAGACCGAGCATGATATGCATAGTTGTTATCCTCATCTTTTCACAACTTCAGGTATATCTCTATACTCGTTCAAGGATGAATGTTTGTTTAAGAGGGGGAGAATGTAACAACCCGGATGGTCATTACGAACACTTTAACCCTGATACCCTAAATTATATTTCCTCAATGCTATATCATGGTGTTGTAACTTGCCGGGGTATTTGGTTTTTGGATTCGGAGTAAAATAGGACACATAGTTCCTAAGTTAAAGGATTAAGTTGAAAAGATTAACCGGATATTGACTTATATGTAAACGACCCCAGAATCGAGTTTTGATGATTTCAATAGCTCCGTATGGTGATTTTGGACTTAAGAGCGTGTCCGAAAAATTATTTGGAAGTCCGTAGTTAAATTAGGCTTGAAATGGCTAAAATAGAAATTTAAGTTTGGAAGTTTGACTGGAGAGTTGACTTTTTGATATCGGGGTCGAAATTCAATTCTGAAAATTTGAATAGGTCTGTTATGTCATTTATGACTTGTGTGCAAAATTTGAGGTCAAACGGACTTGATTTGATAGGTTTCGATATCGAATGTAGAAGTTGGAATTTCTTAGTTTCTTTAGGCTTGAATTGGGGTATGATTCGTATTTTTAGCGTTGTTTGATGTGATTTAAGGCTTCGACTAAGTTCGCATGATATTTTAGGACTTGTTGGTATATTCGAACGGGGTCCCGAGTACCCCGAGTGTGATTCAGATCGAAATCAGATCTATTTTTGGTCTTAGGCAAATTCTGAAATTTGCAACTTCTGGTGTCATCGCACCTGCGGAGGGACTGACCGTAGGTGCGGACTCGTACAAGGGAGCTGTGGCTCGCAGAAACGGACAAAGGGGCTGCCCAGTGGAGTTGCATAAGCGGAACAAACTCTACAGAAGCGAAGGCGTTTCTGCGATAGAAGGAACGGCAGAAGCGAGAGAAGCTGGAGACAAGGTCACACCTGCGGTTGTGCAGAAGCGAACCATTGTTCGCAGGTGCGAAGGAAGCTTTCCAGCGCTTCTTCACAGAAGCGGAAATGCTGTCGCAAATGCGACTCCGCAAAAGCGACAATTGGTTCGCAAATGCGAAAATACCCGGACAGAACATATAATTCGGGGGTTGGCCATTTTTACCCATTTTTGAATTTTAAGAGCTCGGGTTAGGCGATTTTCAGGAGAGTTTTTCAAGAAAAACATTGGGTCAAGAGTTCCTAACTTAATTTTGGTTAAAGTACCTAAGTCTATGGTTGTTTTTAATATTTAATTAATGATTTAAGTTGAAATTTTGTGAAAACCCTTTTGGTTAAATTTGAAGATTTGATGGCCGAATTGTTATCGGAATTTAGTAATTTTAGTATGGTTGGACTCGTGGTTGAATGGGAGTTCATATTTTATAACTTTTATCGGGTTCCGAGGCGTGAGCCCCGCTGGCAATTTTTGAGTGGAATTTCAGATTTTTGTTAGAAAAATTAATATTTTCATATGAAATTAATTCCTATAACTTGTATTGATTGACATCGAATTAATTGTTTTGGCTAGATTCGAGTCATTCAGAATTGGATAATCGAGGAAAAGGCCTACTAGTGGATTGAATTAACGCAAGTCGAGGTAAGTGACTTGTCTAACCTTGTGTAGGGAAAATTTTCCTTAGGATTAGTATTGTTATGAAAATTGTGATGTGCTGAAAGCCATGTACGCGAGGTGACGAGTGTGTACACGAGCTACATGTGGAAAAAATTTAATTTTAAATTGTGTAGATCTCTATTACGTATTAAATAAATTATGTTATCCTGTTATACTCATCATCATTGGTCTGTTTTTATATTTTAAATTTGCCTTACCTTTTTCCTGCTAATTGCTTTACTTGTTTAGCTGAAGTTTTATTTTTTTTTTATTTTGTGCTCATTATTTGAAGGTTGAATTTCTTAATTGAATTATTATTAATATGAAGTATTTGACATTTAAAATTTGGTATTGAGGCAAAATGTTAAATTTGAAAAATAATATTTTGTTGAGTTATTCACTCTCGAATATTTTGTTGAGATTTTTGTATATATTGTGATTGAGTCGTGAGCTCCTTATTGTGGAAAATAATGTAATTGTTGATTTATTTGGCAAGTTGAAATAATTGGGCACTTGAGCTGCGAATTGTGATATATTGTGTTATTGATACGCATGCGGTGGTATAAGGTATGGGTGTTGAAACGTATGCGGTGAGATAAGGTGGGCTTGATACGCATGGCTAGTAGGGGAACTACTAGAAGCCATGTTGTGTGATAAGGATGGCTAAAATGCAAGATGCTATTTCGGAAAAAATAATTTCTTTAAAATTAAATGTGAATGCTCCCACGGTGATATAAGAAAATAAAATATTGTGAATTTATTTATGATTTGGGACTACGAGACGGTACCTCAGGAGTGCCATTGTTGATATTTTCTCATTGGTGTACTTGTCTTTATTGTTTTGTGTTTCCCTAAATATGTAAATTCTTATTCTTCTTCCGTGATGTATTATTTGTCCTTACCTATGCAGTTAAATTGTGACATACTCCTTACTTGATTCACTTCCATTGTCATTATTATTATTATTATTATTATTATTATTATTATTATTATTATTATTATTATTATTATTATTATTATTATTATTATTATTATTATTTTTATTATTATTATTATTATTATTATTATTATTATTATTTCCAGTAGGGTCCTAACCTGACCTCGTCACTACTCTACCGAGGTTAGGCTTGACACTTACTGGGTACCGCTGTGGTGTACTCATACTACGCTTCTGCACATCTTTTTGTGCAGATCCAGGTACTTCCTACCAAACTAGGTATTAGTGAGCTAGTACGTACGCGAAGATTTTCAAAGTACATTTGCCAGCGTCCGCAGACCTCGGAGCCCCCCTCTATCTTTATTATGTTGTTTTCCTTATCTTCACTAGACTCTGATATTTAGAGACACTTAGTATTTCTCTAAGAAGCTTGTGACTTAATCCTACCGGGTTTTAGGTGTTGTAACTATTTTGAATTGCAGTTTTTATTCATTTCATATGTTGAGATTTGAGTTTCAGTTTTAGATTCCGTTATTCCGCATAATTGATAGGCTTATCTAGTCTTAGAGATTTTGTGCCATCACGACATCCTACGGAGGAAAATTAGGGTCGTGACAGTTTATTGGGACCCCTTCCCCTTATTGTTTTTTAGTTAATCATATTCAATATATATGTGACTATTGGGTAGGTATATTTTGATTTGTATCTTTCCATGATTTGGGTTAAGATTTCTTTTTGTGAAGTGTCTTTTTATTATTTCGATTATTAATTGGTAATTTTTGAAATTTAATTAGTAGCTTTAAAGATATCAATAACTAAACCCTTTTGCTGGCAAATAAAATCGACTTTTTTGAATACTATGAAGTTGTATGTAATATTAATATATTATCTTATAAAAATTTATGCTTTTGCAATTTTTACTTACTTACACATCATCATATGTTAGAAATATTAATAAATTTGTAGATTTTTCGGTTCGAATTTAGATTGAAAAAAGTTCTTACCAAATTCGTCCATCCAAAAGATATTCCACTCTTATGGGATGCTAGTGAACTTGCAAGGTGTGTGCACCTTTGCAATATTAATTGCCATGGAGTTCTTTAAATAAATAAATAAATAAATAAATAAATAAATAATAATAATAATAATAATAATAATAATAATAATAATAATAATAATAATAATAATAATAATAATAATAATAATTATCTCAATATTCTTACAACGAATTTTTTATCTCAAATTATATATCACCATTTTTTCACTTTGTATTATTAAGAGAGTTGGAATATTAGTAAGTTGATATTTGCTGAGAAGTATGTAAGGTTTAATATTTTTTGTTGAGAAATATGAGAGGCCAAATTATTAGTGAATAACGTATAACAATAGAGAATAAAGTATTTATTTATGGTATTTAAATAGGAGTAAGTAAACTTTTTATTTAAGTGGGATTTACATTGTGGACTGAATTGGAGTAAAATACAAAGTTGAGGGACTATACTTAATTGTGTGAAATTTTACTTCCTTTTCCTGGCACCGTCTCATACCT
The DNA here is from genome assembly GCF_000715075.1 of Nicotiana tabacum. Classification (NCBI taxonomy): domain Eukaryota; kingdom Viridiplantae; phylum Streptophyta; class Magnoliopsida; order Solanales; family Solanaceae; genus Nicotiana; species Nicotiana tabacum. The sequence goes on along the minus strand of NC_134081.1, from coordinate 27,478,474 downwards.
TGTAACCTTATTCCTACTGTATATATGAGGAAAAAAAAACGAATCCAAAAGGGGTTTAGTCCAAAAGCTGTCCGAGTCAAAAAAATCAAACACTTACCCTTCATTCCCTGTCTCTCACTGTTAATAAATTGGTTAATTTTAGACATTCTTCTTTATAGAATCTGAAAACGCCTGTAGTTTTCAGATTTGTCATAATCGACAGTGTTGTTAAATCTTGATTCTAATTATGAAACGAGGTTACTCGGAATCTCCATCTTCCAGTTCTCATGGACCTCCTCAATCCAAATTTAAGCACAACCCTGAAGGTAATTTTCTCCTTTTTCTTTTTCTTTTATCAAATACCCCACTTGATTTTTATTTACCAAGAATTCTTGGTATAATATGGATACAAAGTTTTTGTTCATTGTTGCATTAATACCCAATGAAGTTAGGGACTTTATTGTTATTTTAGCTCAACCCCAGAAGGTAATTTTCCCCTATTTTAATACTCGTAAAGTTGGAAACTTTACTTTTGTGTAAGCACAACCTAGAAGATACTTTTTGTCTCACTTGATTATTGACATTTTATTTGTATTGAATGGATACAGAATATTTGTTTTCGTTGTTGTATTAGCACCCTGAAAGTTAGAGAATTTTACTGTTATTTTAGCTGCTAAAGTGTTTTGCTACAATTGGTATAATGTCAGAATCTTATTTACTATGCAGGGTAGTTGTTTAACTGCTAGGGGCGATGTATTATGCCGTAAAAAAATGAACTTGTGATGCTAAACTTTAGGAAGTTGTAACCCTTTTGGATAAAAGAAGTCAGAAGTTGGTTTTCTATTGCGGTTTGATTTAAAGTTTGAACTGGTGTCAGGCGACACTCATTTTCTTGAAGATGAGAGTACAAAAATCTTTGCCAGGAAGGTGGCTGATCATTACAGCGCGAGGACCAACCAAACTCTTGAAGAGCGCGAAGCAAGTCCTATCATTCATTTAAAGAAACTTAACAATTGGGTATGTCTTGTTTATTCGTGGGCAAGGTTATTCTGCATGGTTCATTGCTAATAAGGTTTTCTGGCATGTTAGATCAAGAGTGTCTTGATTCAACTTTATGCCAAAAGAGGGGATGCAGTCCTTGATCTTGCTTGTGGGAAGGTACTTCTTGCCTATTGTACTGTATCTCAATTATCTGGCAGTCCGACCTGTTAGTTTTTCTAGGTGGTAATAAACAAGTCATCATGCATCTTATTTTCAATGTTTTTTGTTTAAACCAGGGTGGTGATCTTATTAAATGGGATAAAGCAAAGATTGGATATTATGTTGGCATTGATATTGCAGATGGTTCGGTAAGTTCACGCTGGATGAATATATTTTTGTTGCCTTTTCTGCTCTTGCCGCTGTAGGTCAGAACTTCCTTTCAGCAAGCTAATTTATTTTGTTGAACTATTTATATGACTTTCTAGAAGACACACTCTTGTTACTTGATGACTTATAAAGTGGAAAGATGTTTGTAACCATTATTAGATGTTCTGCTGTTCAGCACTAAATTGCATGTATTCAGTCAGATTAGGTTCATGTTTCTGTTTATCGTCAGTAGTACTCTGCTAGTATTCTTTTTAAGATTCAAAATTTACTAAACTTGCTGAGCGCGCATCCTATTTGCATAAGTACCGAGTGCACCTGCCTTGTTTTCTTAGTAGTCTTCATTATTGGAATAACTCTCTGATTTGGTTAGGCTTTTGATATATTCTTTCCATGAACAATGGTGGAACAACTCAAGTTTGTTGATAAGAAGTGGACTAACACATTGGGGATCTCTATTTGTGTGTTAGGTTCAGAGGCGGAGCTAAGATTTGAACTTTATGGGTTTTAAATTGTAGGATAGCGATATATGGTGTTAGTAACTAGGTTCTGAATTTAATTTTTATACATATTTAGTGAATATTTAATACAAATACAAAGTTTGGACTAAAGCTACTGGGTTCGGCCGAACCCGTAGGTCGGCTTCGAGCTCCGCCACTGGTTAGGTCATCGTAGAACTTTACCTTATCCCAAGAAAAAAGCGGTTGTCATAGACAACTTTTGCTTATGGTGAGGGTGCCATGTACCTGATCTGCATGTTATGCTATCATTTTTGCTCGCGTAATTTACCAGTACTAGCTGATCAAATTTGAATAATTCGTAGCTGACTAGTAGCATTGACCAGCAAGATAGAAATAGAAAATCAATTTTTACTTGAGGGTAATGTTGATCAAGTTGCGGTTTTAGCCTTTTAATTGGAGGTTAATCTGGATGATTCACATCAAGCGAAGGTCACAGAACCTTAAATTGTACCCAGTTGACATCACAGGCCTAAATGCATCAGATATATGAAATGCTTTCATTTCTTAAAAGTTAAATGTCCTCCATTTAGATGATTTACATGCTAGGTTTATCCTTTATTTTCGGAACAAAAATTCATCTTTTAGAAGGTTATATTTCTCTATATATTTATGATGGATTCTAGTTTTTGAGGTCCATATTTTATTTTCTATGGTAGTTGAATGCTAGCCTGACTTTGATATTACCGTTGTATTATGTAAAGATAGAAGACTGCCGAACCCGTTACAATGGTGAGGCAGATCACCATCAACGCCGCAAAAAGTTCTCATTTCCTGCCAGACTTATGTGTGGAGATTGTTTTGAGGTAAATCAGCTAACCACATGATCAAGTTTTGTCATTCTTGCAGATGGAACTGAAAATTCATATCTTTTATAATTTTATTGCTTTCTTTCTCGTCGTAAACATCAGGAATGTTTAATGAGTCATTTCCTAGACATACTAGGACCTTAGATGCCATGTCATTAGCTTGATGTGCTGTGATGATCAATATTTGCTTTAAACTACTGATATCCCAAACTGCTTTGTGCTTTAACTGAAAAATCGTGGGGAGTGACTCCACTCATATCTTTTGTGTGGTGAACTTCAGGTTCGTCTGGATAGGGTGTTAGCAGATGATGCACCTTTTGATGTTTGTAGCTGTCAGGTATGCCTGTCTCCTGCATTTCATATTATATAGCAAGCTTTGTTCTTCATAGGTTTAGGTCAAAAACTTAGTTTGAGATTTCGCTCTCAGTGACCATTAGTATTATTTTCCCGTAGAAATCTGTCGTACCAATTAGCTGTTTTCTGGCTTAGCCGATAGAGATACATGCTTATATGAGTTGCATTGCTTTATAAGACAACTTCTCTTACTATAAAAAAAAAGATAATTTCTCTTACTACCAGAAAATTTGAGGTGTTTTGGATATGTTGATGCCCTGGTAAATATCTCTTCTCAAGCTTTCATGCTCTGCTTCCTGGCTATATTAGATGTTTCCTTTCTGCTATCGCCGTTGTCCATCTTAACCTGTTATTTTTCCATTGAAAACTGAAATTACTTGGTGTGCTCAGAAGCTTTTCCAGACAAGCTCACTGAAAAAGGAGTATAATCCACATCTTTCTTAATTTTGAAAAGGAAAAACTTTGGGGAAGTAAAGGTTGAGGAAATATTGGATGTACGGTATTCTCCTAATTGGATGCCTCTGCATAGTAGCTGTAGAGGCGACAGCCCTTTATCCGGTAAATTATGCTTGTCATGGGTGGACTTTCATAGTTTATTGTAAACTTGAACTTTGCAGTTTGCTATGCATTATTCGTGGTCAACTGAGGCACGTGCACGGCGTGCGCTGGCCAATGTCTCGGCTTTACTTCGACCTGGAGGAATATTTATTGGAACAATGCCAGATGCCAATGTCATCATCAAGAAGCTAAGAGAAGGTTTATTTTCTGCTCTACACTGCTCTGCTTGTCCCTCTTGAAACTGTAAATGTCTTGACTGTGATGTCTTTATGATGTGTGTTCACTTCCGTCTCTATCTTTACAATCAAAAAAATCAAGGAGCTGAAGTTCAACAAGAAGATCGTTCTACTTTTATTTATTCCTTTTTGGTTCTTTTTGTGTGTTTTTTTGTGTGTGTGTGGGGGGGGGGGGGGGTAGTAAATGAGTTGTTGCCTTATTCTATCAATCATTCAACTATGTCTCAACTTTAAACTAGATGGGTTGGCTATGTAAATCCTTTATATCCTCTATTTGGGCCTATTTCCTTCTGGTGTTGACAAATAATTTCCTGTGAGGCACATTAAGGATTCCTTCAAAATAGAAGTTATCTAAGGGTGTGTTTGGTACAAGGGAAAAATGAATAGGAGTTATCTAAGGGTGTGTTTGGTACGAAGGGAAAATATTTTCTAGAAAAAATCTTTTTCAATTTTCCCATGTTTAGTTGGCTTAAATGTTATGCAAAATATTTTTCTAATGAGCTCATTTTCCTCCAATGGGAGAAAAATGACTTCCCTGCCAAGAGGTGGGAAATCATCAAAACTCACTTTCACCCCCCTTTTCCCCACCTTACTGCCACCCCCAATCCATACCCTCGCCAACCCCCAGACCCCGATCTACCACCTTGCACCCCGACCTCACCCTGCCCACCTCCTCCCTGATACCCCTCGCCCACCCTCCAACCGCCCCTCCCCCGGGACAATATTTTCTCCTTAGTAACCAAACACCAGAAAATAAGTAAGAAATCACTTGTTTTCCGGAAAACATTTTCCTAGAAAATATTTTTCGTGGAAAACATTTTCCATCATACCAAACACCCTAAATCTAACGCTTTTTCCTACACTTACATACAAGGATTCAACTAAACCTTAATCCTAACTTGTCGGCATTTGTAGTTCCTTTGCTTCTATTGTATTCTTTCTTTGTTAAGTCTGCACCGATTATGGGAGGTTGTAGGTCTTTTGGGACAATTTCCCTCCATATGATTTTAGGTCTACATTGTCCCTTTTTAGCACCTTCAATCATCATAGTATCACACTTACAAGCACGGTTTCCACCATCTTAGGTGACAGTTTCTCATTTTATACTCTCATGTATGTCACTGGAAGCCTCTGTGATTATATCTAATATTATCCATTCTTTTATGATCGTGTATTCATCACTCGGACTAGTGGAGTGATGGTGTCCTTGCATATTTTTGAAATGTGTTATGTAGTAGCTTTTTATACAGTCTTAAAGATCTATTGATATATATATATGGTCCCTTTTCCTCTGAAATTGCAGCTGAAGGGCTAGCCTTTGGTAATAGTGTCTATTGGATACGTTTTGATGAAGAATTCTCAGAGAAGGTAATTTATGTTATCATTTTCTACAGAAATTTCTGTTTTTTTCTTTCTAATCTAGGTATGTGTGTTATTGTATATTAAGATCTTCTATTATTGCAGAAATTTAAATCTTCAAATCCTTTTGGCATCAAATACAAGTTCCATCTGGAGGTGTGTACACCATGTGCCTTTATGTATCTTAGCTGCGTCCTTTAATCTTATTGCTAAAAATTTAGAGCACGTGTTCTTTTGTTGATTTAGTTGCAAAACATTAATCTTGGCTTCACTTTGGAATCAATGCTACAATTTTTATCTACCTTTTCTGTAGCTATTTATACGTGCATCTTTTTTCAATTTTTGCTTTAAGCATTTAGAATTGTGCATATTGAAGGATTTTTTATTGGCAGAATACATCGGCAGGCCATTAAACTTGTCCTCTCTTTTCACTTTAACACTTTATCTTAAGTCTATTTCATTTGAACACCTTAACAAGGTCTTTATTGTGTCATTTAGACACAAAATTCTTAGGCAGCCAAACACAAAAGGTGCGTGTAATTCACACGCCGGAGTGACGAATAAGATAAAGACACGTGGATTTAACTTAACCCCACCCGTTGCGTCGTCATCTTTCCCACCTCACCGGAAAAGTTATTTTCCAGCCAACTTTTCTTCCAAATTGCAGCAGCAAACAAACAGAACAACATGGATAGAATACCAATAAAATCATTGGCAAACAAATCAACAAATTCGGACAGCAAAGAATAACAAAACTTAATCATAACAATGAACGAACAGAAGCATGAAGTTTTCCAAAAAACGAAACTCCGAACAAACCACAAAGTCGCCAGAAATAAAATTCGGATCGGATTAAAAAATGATGGAGTTTCACCATATGTTTTTAGATCTATAACATGTAGACAAAAATAAAAAGAATAAAACGAGGAGAAGAAGACACTAATGCATAAGGGTCGCCAAACTTGTTATTTCTGGTCAGATCCGCTCGGATCTAGTCGGATCTGATTAAGGTTAAGATTCAAGTCACAAAATTAACTGTTGGGATAAAATGAAACTTCGTCGGAAGAAATGAAGTTTCGCCCGACGATTTACAATGAGGGGGCTCTTGTCATAGTTCTAGTTCGTGCCATCCCATGGTCACTCCCATGGTGGAAGACAAACGGAGCAGATGAGGTAGGCAGCTACAGCGTTGCAACTTTCACGGCCAGAATTGCACCGGCTAGCCAAATCTTAAAATTTAGAAGAAAAATGAGAAGTTTATGATGGCGGCCACATTAAAATGTGATGGTGGTGGTGTCCAGATCTAAAGGAGGATATGGTAGTAATGGTGTGAACAAATAAAATTTGGGCTAAGAAGATGACCGGAAAATTTTCCGGCAGAAGCTATATATTTTTCGGCAGAAGCTATACATTTTTCGAGTGGAGTTTATTTTTCCGGATGATTCACGCGCTTGAAAAATGTGAGAAACACTTACCTTGCTATGTCAGCATATTGTGTCTAAATGACACAGTAGAGGGCTGATTGGAGTGTTCAAATGGAACGGACTTAAGATAGAGTGTCTAAGTGAAAAGTGTGGACAAGTTTAATGGCCTGCCGATGTATTCTGCCTTTTTTATTGTCTTTTTGATTTAGCCTCGACGTCGGCAAGTTCTAGCAGACTAATGAATGTTCTTACTCTACTTGTGAGGATTTGCATGTGTTATAAATGAAAGCAAATACTTTTTTTTGGTGCTCAAAACTCATTCATTAATATTCAATTTGACAATATTAATGCGAACATATTAACAGGTGAGGAGTAGCTATGTTAACAGAACCTACTAATTTTGTATGTACTATGCTTGGGATCTTATTTCCTCCTATTAAATCCTGACAAGCAAGTTAGGATCCTGATATTTAAAATCCTTTGATTGCATCTTATGTGTGAGTATATTTGACTTCTCTGCCTGTCTACAAATAAACAATTAAGATTTGGATTGTAGGATGCTGTTGACTGTCCCGAGTGGATTGTCCCTTTCCACGTCTTCAAGGCATTGGCGGAAGAGGTATTAGCGTCTGTGCTTCCTGTTTTTAGTTGGATATATTTCGAACCCACAAGTCATTTGTTCTTTGACTTTAGATATCCTTTTCCCTTTAATTGAAAATGAGAAATCCTAGGTTTATATGTTTCTTTTTTTGGATCTTATATAATTTTTTCTTTGAATCAAGACCCTGGTTGGTTCTCTTTTATATTGAGGAGGCGTTTTTCTTGATAGAGAGCTCTCTAATGCTAGTTATGAGTCTCACAAAATGAGAGTATATTACACTCTACATGAATTCTTCTGGAAAATAGAGAGATTTTCTGTATTGTATATGAGGCATAAATACTGATATAACGTAATGCCACTGAGGAAGGTATATCGTAGATAGAATTCAAGAATATTATGCAGTTGTTTCTCGCCACCTTAGTGTTTTCTGACAACATTGTTTTCTTAAATGCAGTATGACTTTGAGCTAGTTTTTGTGAAGAATAACCACGTATTTGTGGAGGAATACATGAAGAAACCAGAGTTCGTTGAACTAATGAGGAGGCTCGGTGCGTTAGGTGATGGGAACCAAGACCAAAGTAAGTTTAGTTATGTTGGCTGCTGAATGTTACTGCTTTGATATTTCATCCAAGTATGTTGTTATTTCATATGCTCCCCCCCAGCTTCTGTTCTGACTTACGTTGCTAATAACAGGTACTCTATCACCAGATGAATGGGAGGTAGCCTACCTTTATTTGGCATTTGTTCTGAGAAAGGTACTAATATACCTAGTTCATGTTTTAATATTACCATTATTTCTTAAACAGTAAGCATATCCCTGTCGAACGAACCCTTATCCCTTTAACCCTGTCATACTCTAGGTACCATATTAGGCACCAATATGTGTCAACACAACAATCACAATATATAATTATTTCATATGGGAATCTCCTAAGCTAAGAGCCTTTGCATGGACAATGGCATTGACTCTAGTGATTGTGATCTTGGTAAAATCTTGTTTGTTCTGTAGCGAGGGCAACCAGATCAAACACGAAGAAACCCCAGACGAGACAAAGGCAAGATGCATTTGACGAAAGACGATATCGAGAATGTTAATGGTGCAGTGTAGTGCATTTGCTCCAACCTCGGGATGTGAAAAAGACTGCTATGGCACATGAGGAATTATCTGAAAGGAAGAGGAACAGTCAACAAATTGTGCCCCTTCCAAGAGATGCTAATCAATTTTGCAGAATAAAGACTATAGTTTTGGCCTAATTATTTGTTACAACTTCAACTTGCTATAACAGTCCAGCATAAAAGTAGGCCAGCATTGTTAAAAGAAACTGGCTTCTTTCCAGTTGATGTGGACAGAGGTGGCTGATACCAAAGATACCAGTGACAATGTCTGCCCACTTGCAACTTACCTTGTAATTCTGTGTACCATTATAAATTGAAAGAGAATGAAAATAGCCAAAAATTTCTATTTATATCAAGATCAATTTTTTATAAAGATATACCTAAGACAATTGAATGCTGATATAATGATCAAACATATGTTCTTTGATTACTTATGTTCTGGAAAAGAACTCTATGCACCGTCGCGCGCAACTCGCAGGGTATGGAAAATTTGTCTTTTTGTTTCAACCTAATTAACGCAAAACATTTGTCATGTATATAAACTTTATTAGTTGAAAATAATCTCGTGATACGTATTTTCACTTCAATTTGTAACTTCTGAAGTTAAATTGTTTGGTTGGTGTAAAGTATTTAGTTTGTGAAGTATTACTTGGAACACTTAACAGCAGAAGATGAAGCTTTATGAGAACTTTGTAATTCTAATTCTGGGAGTAATAAAAATTCAACATGCAAAATACAAAAAGACAATAGTATGATAATCTTATAACATAACATAGATACAAGTCCATTCCCCAGATAAGAAGACTTTATTCTCTTATAAAAAATTATGGGCAACCCGGTGCACAAAGCATTTCACATTCACGCAAGATTGGGTGAAAGGCCGCACCCCAAGGGGGTGTGATGTAGGCAGCCTACCCAAACACAAGTTGATTGGGGTGCGATGTAGGAAGCCTACCCAAACACAAGGGTTAACTGCTGATTCCATGACTCGAACTTGTGACCTATAGGTCACACGGAGATAACTTTACCGCTGCTCCATGTCTCCCTTTTCTCTTATATAAAGATTACCCCACCAAAAATATTCAACATTCCTCAAATCCCATTACCAGTTTCAATATTCTGAATATGGGATATCTTAGTCCAGTCAACTTCAAGATAAGGGCACATCTTGATCTTTAAAGACACTATTGATGGCAGCCTTTGCAAGAGACAATATGGAAGGCTATTAAGCTTTTCACAGCAATATAATTCTAACTCCTTGAGACTAGGCATTACTGAAATAACAACTTCTGGTTTTAAGTCTGTCCATTCTTCCCACTCTGAACAATATGCAAATCTCAATTTCTTTAGCTTTGGAAATGGTTCAATGGTTCCTGGCAAGCCCAATAATTCATTTCCTACCTGTTTCAGCTCATCCATAAGCCTCACCCAAAGAATTTCAAGAAATGGTAACTTACCTAAAGGTGGCAGAAAGTTGCAGTTAAAGCACTCACTTAGTGTAAGAACTCTAAGATTATTAAGTGACAATGTTATCCATGTTGGTAATTGAGTACCTCTGTATCCATTGATTGTCAAGAATCTAAGATTTGGAGGTGGTATTAGAGCTTCAATCACATCCATTCTTACCTCACTCGTCCAATAGAAATTCAAACGTAGTTCTTTAACGTACTTCTTGCTTCTTAGTTCTGCCTTCTCTGCTTCAACTACATCTTCTGCAGAGTTCAAATTGTCGATAACATGGATTGATAGATACCCTTGAAGTTGGTTCAATTTTCCGATATATCCCAACTTGCTCGATCCTTTCCCAACTACAAAGTCACTCAAAGTCCTGAGTTGAGTTAGACTTCCAATTCCTTGAGGAAAAGATTCCAATTTTGGCATGTCAGTAGTAATGAGGTGTCTCAAGTTTAACAATTTTCCTATCTGTTGAGGAAGTGTTGAAAGATTCTTACAACCGCGAAGATCTAAGGTTTGCAGATTACACAAGCGGCAAATGGATTCAGGTAAGTCCTTCACTTGACTGCTGCTTAAATCAATGTACCTTAGATGAAATAGATTTCCTATTTCTTCAGGAAGTTCTTGCATCAAACATCCATGTAAATTTAGAACTCTTATGCATTTAAGACCTTTGAATAGATCTCTAGGAAGCTCTTTTGCGTGCAAGTGTTCAGCAAATAGACTGCGAATTTTTCCAATATCACAAATAGAAGTAGGATTCACTGAACTATCACTCCTCTCCCAGCATAAATGACGAACACTAAGAACGTCTACTTTGTTTTCAGTTGCTTCGGTTCCTTTGATGCTATAGCAGTCATTTTTAGCAACAAACTGAGCAAAATCATGCACTACATCATGCATTTTGCAAGATATTATAACACTTGCATTTTTGTCATCTTTCTCCAGCTCTTGAAAGAAAGAGCGCGTGGCTAAGTTCATGAAATACTCACGCCCTTTTACTTCCTGTTGGTTATTTTCAACTGTGCTGAGATAACCTTGTGCCATCCAAATTCTGATCAATCTGTCTACATTTATGACAGTATCTTTAGGGAAAATGGCACAATATGAGAAACAACGCTTCAAGATGGGGGGCAAATCGTCGTAGCTCAAGTACAAATGAGGAAATAGGTCTATTGCCACTTCCTCCATTTCCCATATTTCATTGTTTAAAACAGTTTGCCACTCTTCTTCTGTATCCTTAAAGCGCAAGAGACTTCCCATAGTCTTTGCAGCAAGTGGCAATCCTTTGCACTTTCGAACAATTCTCTTCCCAATATCTTCTAAATTCTCAAAATCCTCCTTATTCCTTCCTGAAAATGCTATCCGACTAAACAATGACCAGCAATCTGAATCCGAGATTTGTCCCAACCGATGCATGTAAGAACTTCCCATCATTCCGACAACCCTCTCACTCCTAGATGTAACCAAGATTCTACTTCCGGGAGCTCCATTCTTGAGAGAGTTCTTCAACGGTTCCCATTTCGAATAATCTTCAGACCATACATCATCTAGCACAAGAAAGAACCTTTTCTTAGAGACACATTCTTGAATTCTTTCTAACAACATATGCAGTTGAGACAGATTTGGTGAGCTTTTAGTTAGAGATTCAAGAATAGCTTTCGCAATTTTAACTTCATCGAAAGGGTCCGATACACAAATCCAAATTCTTTCATCAAAATGACCCTTTATTTTCTCATCACCATAGGCTAGTTGTGCAAGAGTTGTCTTTCCAATCCCACCTGTGCCCACAACAGAGACAACAAGGAGACCATTTTCTTGATCATTACTCTCAAGCAACTTACTTATTACAACATCTTTATCAGAATCTCTACCATGTACTTCTGATTCATCAACAATGCCAGTAGTCATAACTCTTTTAAACACATCTTGATCAGAAACAACACCATTTGCATTAACTACAAAACTGAACTGATCTTTTTCTCTCACAATCCCTTCTAACTTCACATCCAATTCCTTTATTTTTCGAACAATATCGCGATTCACCTCAAGTTTCTTGAAAGTAAAACAAGAAGGTAGAAAAAAGCAACTTGCTTTCTTCCTAGGAATTGAAGCAGCAGTAGTAGCAGCCTCATTTCTTTCAATTTCTTGCTGTAGAATTCTTGTTTTCCATTCATCTAACACATTATCTGTGTCATATGAAAAGTCTTCAAGAATTTCTAGCCAATGTTTAACATTTTTGTCTTTGACCCTTCTTTTCTCAGCATCATCCAATGCTTCTTTAATCATTTTCAACTTCAAAGATAGACTTTGGATCTCTTTCTTGATCCCAATAGCCATTCTTAGTTCATCAACTTGTCCCTTAACTTGCTCCACAATGAAATTGCCCAACTGGTCAAGGACAATGGAAACAAGCACTTCAGCCATGGTTGTTTGTGCTTGGTTGTTTTGGTTTGTTGATCTAGAGAGAAAAAAAATAAATGCAAATTGCTAAGTCAACTTGATACCATATGGAGTAAAATAATACTAGTAGAATAAATGATCTTGTCTTACAAGTAAAATAATTGAACTGGTCTTACAGGTTATATTATATTATATTATACTATAAGTAGTAAGTATGAACTGCAGAAAAAGTCAATGTAAGTGGTCATTTTGATGTACTTTCCCTAACCCCTTTCTCTGTTTTTTCAGACAATTTTCTCTACTTTCCCAACCGGGACACGAAATTTTAATTTTTTTTAAAAAAGTTATGGTCTAAAATAAGATATAGATGTATGTATGATTATAAATTATCTAAGAGTAAAATAAAAATTTAATATTAAATAATTTTTAAAGATAAAAAATATCAATTTTTTTGAGAGAGGTTTTAAAAGAAAGTGCATTACATAAAGAAGGAATATTATTTATTTAATTTCTGTCCTAGATCAACAAAGACAATATAATGATTCTTTCTTTTTCTCAATGTTACTTTTCAAGTCCATTCTCTTTCCCATCAACGTGTGGTTTATACATAATGTGCTTGTTTTATTCTTTCTCCATTTGCCTCTTTAAGTTAAATTATAATTGACGAAATAAGATTTTACGTATAAAGTTGATTTACAAATAAAATGATCTCCTATGACATAAAGATTGGTTACATATTATCCATATGATAGTATGGGAGTATATGGAAGTTGTGGTTGTTATGGTTACAACAACCCAGTATAATTTTGAGGAGGGTAGTGTATACACAGTCTTAACAATTCTAAAAGGAAATACAATAGTGAAAAAAGCCATGAAAAAGAAGCAATATCAGCAGTAAAAAATGATTTAATCAAAGAATTTATTTTTGAGTTGTCAGGGAATACCTTTTTTAAGCTTCATATAAAAAAGTAGTAATTTGTTTTAGGGAATAAATGCTTGGAAAATAATTTACTCAAGGAATACTTTATCTTGAAAGTTATCAAAAAAATTCTGTTTTAGGGAATCAAAAATAATTTTACGCAAGGAATACTTTATATGTCCAAAGTTAGGTCGTGTCATCATAACAATCTTAGCTTGAGGATATATCAAAAAGTTTTATTCTGTTTTGTAAGGTTAACGTCATAACAAGTTGGCATTGTACATGAGATTGTGACTGGTTGTTAGAAATTGAAAGATAGCATTAAGTCAACGAAAATTAGTTGGTAATGGATTAATATTTTTCCATGTTCTTGAATCCACTGCTAGCTACTAAAATGTAAAATATGATCTGATCTACAAACAAGATTAATGGAGGTTATATTGCTATCGAATTAGAGATGCAATCGAGATGACAGAATTATTATTCGGGGAATGAAAAAAGATTTTCTTTGATATTTTGAATATTTTGAATTGTTAACTATTGTATTTCAGACAATTTTTATAAATACATAAATTTTATATTTTTATATTATTTTTTTAAATACATAAATTTTATTTCAGACAATTTAAATTCGCTTTGTTCGCCAAAATAAGTTAGTTTGACGGTTATACTCTAAACTGAATAACATAAGTGGAACAAAGGGAGTACTTATTGAATTCGGAAAGATTATTAGGAAATACTTGTTTTTATGAGTGTATGCACTTAAGATATTGAAACAATTACTATTACTGGAAAGTGGTATGATTTCTAAGCAATAATTTATGTGAAAATTGAGATTAAAGAATATTAACTCGTGATTAATTCAAGGTGTTAGGTTTGATCCTTTGGACTTTGGAGGGTGAAAGGTGGCTTTCCTGGACTTGCGTACCCAAAGTTCCCAGTAAAAAACGGAGATTTAAAGTTAAAAAAAAGGAAATTTCTAATTTTCAAATATTTGACAAAGTATTATCCTATTCGTTTCAAATTTATGCAACTTACTTCCTTTTTTATTTGTTTACAGAAGAATAACCTCTTCATAAGTTTGAAAATAATTTAATATGCATTTCTTATTTTAAAGAAGATTTTATAACAATACAAATGTTATGATATATTTTCTATCACAAGTTTCAAAAATCTTGTATGTACACAAACATTATAAAATATTTAATACTATGAGCTTCAAAAGTGTTTTTTCCCTTAAATTTTGTACTCATCTAAATAAATATACATAAATTAAAACGGATGAAATATTTATTTCTTCGTCATAGATCAAGATGTGATTTAAATGTGGTGACTCACTAGGACAACTAATGATTCTTGCCTTTTTCTTTGTTCCCTTTTTCTGTCCCCACTTTTTCACATCAACTGTGATATACATGTATGTCAGGTCTCGGAGAACAACGTGTTTGTTTTTATTCTTTTCTAATTTCTCTATTTCCTTCTTTAAGCTACAACTAAGAAAGTGACCGTGCGACGCATGGGTCCAACTTCAAGAGAATACCAAGAAATTTTATTTGTTATCACTTTGATTGACACAGATTATACTTTAATACCTTATTTTAGAAGTTAAATAAATATACATCATAAGTTAGAATTTACTTCTCATTTTTTCTTTTTCATTAGTTGTAGAAAATTAAATGATCATTGCATATTTGTAGTTGGTTTGGAATGGTTTGTTTGAAGGAATTTTAAGAACACAATTGTTGAGTTTGATTGGTAAAGAAGGCAAAGTGCTATTGATCTTTGAAGTTTTGGATTGAATTTAACAAATCGAGAATTGTTGTGATAGGTATTAGAAGGTTGAATATCAAATTTAGAGTAGGTTTGGACCAATTGGGTCAATTTTGAACAAACAATGTATTGGCAAATTTTTTGTGCAAATCTTAGCGATTAGTATGGATTTGTGAATACTTGATACCGAAGTTAGTGACATAATTTGCACTGGAGCTTTAATGATTCGTTAGGACTCGTGATAAGTCGTACTCATCTGAATATCTTACTATCCGTTAGGATTTGCACCCAAGTTTTGACCCGAAAATTCCTAAGTCCGTCTGCACGCTCTTATTTAAATAATTCAAAAACTTAAAAAAATAGTGGCATGAAAATCGCGTGTCACGACCCGATATCCCAACCTCGGGGTCGTGATGGTGCCTAAGATCCACTTGCTAGGTAAGCCGACGTGAGATAGAATATTAAACAATTTTTAACAGTTGAAAAAATAATAATAATATTCAACGGGAAATAAATGCCAAATCTAACACAGTGCTAACATAAACCACGTAATAATATCTACTCCCATAAATCCGGAGTCACGAGTACACCAGCAACTAGAAGTCTACAAACATAGTCTGAAATAAATACATTTGTTCGAAAGAGATAAACACTAAAAGTGGAAAATAAAAGGGAAATTCAAGGTCTGCGAACGCAGTAGATCTACCTCGAGTCTCCGTGTGAAAGTGATCCGAGCCGACGCACCTCAAGCACCGCTGGGACCAATACTAGTATCTGCACAAGAAGTGCAGAAGTGTAGTATGAGTACAACCAAACCAATGTACTCCGTAAGTGTCGAGCCTAACCTCGACGAGGTAGTGACCAGACTATGATAAGACACCTACGTAATTAAACCTGTACAAGTGTATATAGAGCAACAAAATAACAAGAAGAATGATAAAATACTAACTGGGAGGGGACATGCGAAAAGGGGAAGATATAATAAATACGGCAAGTACGGAGACACGAAATAACCAAGCAAATCACCAAAACCGGAAATCAGTTAAATCAATGATATGAAAATGATATGGCACCCCCCTTCGTACTTTTACTCTCGTCCTCATAATGAAATAATGAATATAATGGCACGACATCACCTTTCGTGCTTTTACTCTCGTCCTCACCATGTAATAATATGAATGAAATGGCATGGCATCACCCTTCGTACTTTTACTCTCGTCCTCACCATGTAATAATATGAATCCGAATAATAAATAATGCGGGAGATAATTTAACTTCAAATATGGTGCCATGATATCAAACTTCAACTTCCAAGATATTCAACATCTTAAAAATAAGCAATAAATACGAAACATATAATTAAAGAAGTAATAATCTAACCTAAGCACAGATAACATAATTAACGAAATAATATAATATAAGAAACAAGTTCCACCCGCATGCTTTAACCCAACGATAATGCATAAATACTCGTCACCTCATATATACGTTGTCCTCATACATAAAATACGTAGCAAATAGACCAACAAATCCTAATCCCTCAAGTCAAGGTTAATCATAACACTTACCTCACTTCCGCAATCAAATCAATGCTCAACCACGAATTAGCCTCAAAACCAGTCAAATCTAATCAGATATAGTTCAAATAATTCAAAATAAGCTTTAGAAACTACCCACGAGTGAAAAAGATTCAATCTTTAATGTTTTTGAAAAATGTCAACAAAAGTCAATCCCGAGCCGGCTTGGTCAAAATTCGAGATTCTGACCAAAACCCAATTACCTATTCACCCCGAGCCCGGTTATGTGATTAGTTTCAAAATCCAACCTCAATTTGAGGTCTAAATCTCAATTTATCAAAATCTCCAATTTCTACCCAAATCCCTAATTTCTACCATGAAAAAGCATAGATTAAATATTAAAACCAACGAGTGTTTATGAAATGTAAGGAAACCAGTTAAAATCTACTAACCTATGAAGTTGAGATGAAAAACCTCTTCAAAATCGCCTCTAGGCCTAGCTCAAGCTTGAAAATGATGAGAAATGGGATAAATCCCGACTTTGGACTGTTTTAAACCACTGGCATTAGATCTTTTTCGCGTTCGCAAAGGACCTGACGTGATCGCGAATCACTACGACCCAATGGCCTTTGTGTTTGCGAGATGCTCTTCGCGTTTGCGATGGCCTCTCCCCCCGGACTTCGCGTTCGCGACCGGCTCCTCACGTTCACGATGAAGGAATTCCTCCCCAGCCCAGATTTCCCTTCGCGATCGTGAGAGTACATTCACGACCGCGAAGCACAAAACCTCAGACACCAGCAACAACTGAACCAACATATTCCTTAAGTCCAAAAATGATGTGTAGCCTATCCGAAACTCACTCGAGCCATTCGAGCTCCAAAACAAACATGCACACAAGTATAATAACATCATACGAACTCGGCTGCGTGATCAAAATACCAAAATAACACCTAGAACTACAAATCCGACATCAAAATGCATGAAGTTTTCAAAGAAACTCAAAAACTTCCAAATTCACAACCGAGCGTCCGAATCATAACAAATTAACTCCGTTTTGCACCAAATTTTGCAAACAAGTTTTGAATAGTAAAATGGACCTATACCAAGTTTCAGAACCAAAATTCGAATCTAGTAGCAATAAAGTAAACCTACGGTCAAAATTCGAAAATCTTTAAACCTTCAAATTACTAGTTTTTAACAAATCACGTCAAATCAAGTTAGGGACTTTCGAATTCAATTTCGGGCATATGCCCAAGCCAAAAATCACGATATGGACCCATGGGGATCATCAAAATACTGATCCAGGGTCGTTTACACAAAAAATTGATAATAGTCATCTCAAATTATTGTTAACGCTAAAATTCATGTTTTCTTCAATTTTTCACGTAATTATTTTTTGAAAAAAGACACGGACTGCGCACGAAAATCTAAAAGTATTAAGCAGAAATAATCAAGGTCTCGAAACTCTAAAATAAGGGCTAGAACTCATGATGACCTATCAGGTCATCACATTCTCCACTTCTAAAACAAACGTTCGTCCTTGAACAGACATAGAAAGGTACCTGGACTGGTGAAAAGGTATGGGTATCTACTATGCATATCGGACTCAGACTCCCACGTAGCTGCCTCAATCGGCTAACCTCTCCACTTCACTCTAACAGAAGGATAACTCTTAGACCTCATCTTCCGAACTTGCCGTGCTAGAATGGCCGCCTGCTCCTCCTCGTATGTCAAATCCTTGTCTAACTGGACTGAGCCAAAATCTAATACATGGGATGGATCACCATGATACTTCTGGAGCATGGAGACATGGAACACCGGGTGAATTGCTGATAATCTAGGTGGCAATACAAGCTTGTAGTCTACCTCACCAACTCTCTTAAGGATCTCAAAGGGTTCAATATACCTAGGGCTCGACTTGCCCTTCTTCCCAAACCTCCGACCCTTTATGGGTGAAACCCGGAGCAAAACTCTATCTCCAACCATGAATGCAACATCACAAACTCTCCGATCGGTATAACTCTTCTGCCTAGACTATGCTATACGAAGTTGATCCTGAATCATCTTGACCTTTTCCAAGGCATCCTGAACCAAATTGGTACCCAACAATCGAGCCTCTCATGACTCAAACGAACCAACTAGCGAACGACACCATATCACATATAAGGCCTCGTAAGGAGCTATCTTAATACTCGATTATTATCTCTTGTTATAAGAAAACTTAGCACCCAAGAAGCCCCGAAATCCATAACACATGCGCAACACATATCCTCCAATATCTAAATGGTGCGCTCGGACTGTCCGTCTGTCTGGGGGTGAAATGATGTACTCAACTTAACCCATGTGCCTAACTCATGCTGTACGGCCCTCTAGAAGTGCGATGCGAACTTCATATGGCCTTACTTATGGTATCATGCTATAGATGGACAAATAAACTGATGATGATATTTCTTTTACTCGGGTTGTGGAGATTGCTAGGAGGATCGAGAGGATTCGTGGCCAAGGTAGAGAGTCGACATCTGAGAAGGGGTCTCATCATTTTGGTGGTTTCAGTGGTGCCTTATCTGGATGCAAGGGTTCATTTGACAGAGGTCATCCTATCAGGCTCATTCAGTCAGCACTTCAGCTGTCTCATGGTTCTTCAGGTGGTCACGATACGTATGTGTCTCATTCTGAGCAACTAGTATTCAATGCATCTTAAGCTCCTATTAGTGCACCACATCTATAGAGTTACTACGATGGTCATTCGGGTCATCAGGGACAGTCTCAAACTCAACAGTTACGCCAGCAGAGGGGTTGCTTTGAGTGCAGTGATGCATGTCATATCAGGAGGTACTGTCCTAGATTGAGGAGCAGCATGCGACAATAGGGTATACACGGCATGATTATGACACATGTTGCTCCAACACTCACTTAGCCAGCTAGAGGCGGGGGTCAGGCAGTTCGAGGTGTAGGTAGGACAGCTAGAGGTGGATGTTAGTCAGTGAGAGGCTGTCAGAGAGTTAGAGGTCAGATTGGCGGGGCTCAGCCCCGTTGCTATGAATTCCCAGCTAGACCTGAGACAGATTCATCTGATGCAGTTATCACATGTATTGTTCCGATTTTCCTTAGAGATGTATCATCTTTATTTGATCTGAGCTCTACATATTTGTATGTTTCATCCTATTTTGCTTCATATTTGGATATGTCTCGTGATTCTTTGAATACTCATGTCTATGTATTTATACCTCTTGGGTATTCTATTATGGTGGACCGTGTCTATCGCTTTTGTGTGGAGACTATTGTGGGCTACGATACCATAGTTAATCTTCTGTTGTTGGATATGGTGGATTTTGAGGTAATTTTGGGCATAGATTGGTTGTCACCGTATCATGCTATCTTGGACTGTCATGCCAAGACTGTGATATTAGCCATGCCAAGGTTGCCTAGGTTGGAGTGGAGAGGGACTCTTAGGCACTCCACAAGCCGGGTGGTTTCCTATGTGAAGGCTCGACGTAGGGTTGAGAAGGGGTGCTTGTCATATTTAGATTATATCCGTGATTCTAGTGCGGAGGTTCCTTTCATCGATTTAGTTCTGGTGGTGACAGAGTTACCATAGGTGTTTCCTACAGACTTACCGGGTATGACACCCGAAAAAATATCAACTTTTGCATTGGCTTGGTTCCGGGCACACAACCCATTTCTACTCCATCATACCGTATGACTCCAGTTAAGTTGAAAGAATTGATGGAGCAGTTGTAGGATTTTCTTTACAAGGGATTCATTAGACCTAGTGTCTCGCCTTGGGGTGCACCATTATTGTTTGTGAGGAAAAAGGACGGATCAATGAGTATGTGCATAGATTATAGGCAGTTGAACAAGGTCACTATCAAGAACAAGTATTCGTTGCCGAGGATTTATGACTTATTTGACTAGCTTCAGGGTGCCTAGGTGTTTTCAAAGATTGATTTAAGGTCGGGCTACCATCAGGTGAAGATTAGGACATATGATATTCCTAAGACAGATTTTCGGACTCGTTATGGTCATTATGAGTTCTTGGTGATGTCATTTGGCTTGACTAATGCCCAACAACCTTTATGGATTTGATGAATCGGGTGTTAAAGCCTTATATGTATTCCTTCGTGATCGTCTTCATTGATAATATTTTAGTTTATTCCCGTAGTGGAGATGAGCATGAGCAGCTTTAGTTCCTTTTTATATTGGAATTCCGAAACTTGTTGCATTGGGTTATTATTGGTAATGAAATGATATTGGTAACAAGGTTGCACGCCGCAACAAAATGGAAATGAATTGATATTGGGAACGGGTTGCGCATCGCAATAGATATTGAAATCATATTGGGATCGGGTTGCTCGCCACAACAAATGTTGATTTGGATTTGGTATCGAGTTGCACACCGCAACAGAAAATGATGTGTTATAACTTTTTGTAGTTGTGCTGCTCTATTTTTCTATGTTGTGATATAGGGTATGAGATTATGTTATTATGGGTGCCTCTGTTAGATGACCTTCTGGTTTCGTTGTTACGAGTTTAAACATTTTCTCTATAGTTCTATTGTCTTTTATTTATTATTCGTACAGGTTTATAGTGAGTGTCTTGTCATAGCCTCGTCACTACTTTGTCGAGGTTAGTCTCGACACTTACGGAGTACATGGTATCGGGTGTACTCATACTACGCTTCTGCACTTCTTGTGCAGATCCCGGTGTTAGTCCTTGTAATGACCCGACTTGTTATTTTAAGAATTAACGTTCCGTTCATTGACTTAAGGTCTCGAGCAGCTTCGCAATATGTATTACGACCCGCAGGTGTGGTCGAGTTTGATTTACTAAAGATTCAGAATTAATTAAAAGAATAATTCTTATTTAAGAAGCTTAAAAGAAAAGAGTTGACCGGAGAGTTGACTTTTGAGCAAACGACTCCGGAATAGAGTTTTGATTATTCCAATAGCTCCTTATGGTGGTTTTAGACTTAGGAGCGTGTCATTTATTGAAAATTTGGAATACCTACATTATGTCATTTATGACTTGTGTGCAAAATTTGAAGTCATTCCGGATTGATTTGATACGTTTCGGCGTAAAACATAGAAGTTAGAAGATTTAAAAACTCATAATTTGATTCGAGACGCGATTCATAATTTTGACGTTGTTTGACGAGATTTGAAGCCTCCACTATGTTCGTATTGTATTTTGGGACGTGTTGTTATATTTGGTTGAGGTCCTGAGGGGCTTGGGTGTATTTTTGGATCATTGGTTGAGAGATTAGTAAAGTTATAAAATTTAGGAGTTTGGCCATGGTCAATATCGGGTCGAGACGATCTCTTTTCAGTATTTTGAGTGCGCGAGCAGGTCCGTAGCATGTCTTATGATTGAAATTCATATATGGTTTGTGTCCGGGAGGTTCCGGATGAGTTTCGAGGTGAGTTTTGAGCGAGTCCGGGCATTTCAATACTCTAATATTGTTCTGGAACTGTTGGAAAAGTGCGGACCGCACAATTTTGAGTGCGACCGCACTTCAGAGGAAAAGTGCGGACCGCAGAGGACAAGTGCGGACCGCACTCCACCTAGTGCGGACCGCACAATTTTGTGTATGGCCGCACTTCTCGTGATTTTCGCAGGTTCACTGGTCCGACTTCGGAAGCTTATATCTTTTGATCTACAAGGAATTTGGAGATGATTCAAAAAATGAAAGTTGTAGCCCTTTGTGTCTAGTGTCCAGAAAGGTAACGAAATCATAATTCGGATATCTATAGAGAAAGGTATGGATAATTTACTGAAGCTTGGTAGAGGAGAAGGTTGTGAAGTGCGGCCGCACAGGTTTTGTGCGACCGCAGAAGCTAGGATGTGCGACCGCACTTGGAATTGTGCGGACCGCATATTGTGAGGTCAGATTGGGTACTATATAACCGAGGTTTATGGTATTATTTCATTTTTGACTTTGGGAGCTCGGTTTGAGACAATATTTCGTGGGTTTTTCAAGAAATTCATCGGGGTAAGTGATTCTAACTCGGATTTGGTTAATATACATGAATATATCACTGAATTGATCATTTAATCAGTGAATTGAGTTGAAAATTTGGAAAAATTGTAAAACGTTTCAAAAACGAAAAATATAGATTTGGAGGACGATTTGTTATAGGAATTCGATAAAATTGGTATGGTTGAACTCGTATCAGAATGGGTGTTCGGATTTCCTGAGAATTCTGTCGGGTTCCGAGAGGCGGACCCCGCGTTGACTTTTTGGAATAAATTTTTAAGTCGACGTATTATTATCCGAAATTATTTCTGATGAATTTTAATGAGGTCGTACAATTAATTTGGATAGATGTGAGCTGTCCGGAGGTCAATTCAAGCAAAAAGGCTATTTTGGAATATCGGCCTAACTTCAAAAAGGTAAGTGTCTTGCCTAACCTCGAGTGGGGGAATTACCCCTTAGACATCGAGTCTTATGTGCCATTTGAGAAATGTGAAAAGCCGTGTACACGAGGTGACGAGTACGTACTCGAGCTTATATGTATATATTTTATTGGGTTAAAGACTTAGACATTATTGTATAGTAAATTGGATAATTGTTGGCATTTATTTAATCATCTATTTGCCATGCCTCAAATCACATTTATTGAGTTTGTTATTATATGACGATTTGATGTGAATGTTACTTGTTTATTTATATGAATTTCGTGAGTTTGTTGGTTTGATATTTCTTGGAATTTAATTTTATTATGGATTTTTTCTCTGTAAATAATTATTTAAATGATCTTAAGAAGAGGTGTTCATATAATTACTGAGAATTTGAATTAATGAAGGCGTTGCCCTATGTTGAGTAATTTCTATCTCTGTTGATTATTTTTTGAGGTCTTATACACATTGTGTGAAGCCTTCGGCTATTTGTTGTGAAATTAATTGATTGTTGTATCTTTGAAATTGGTTGTGGCAATTGGGCAAATTGTGATATAAATTGATTTTGTTATGTTGCCGTGATAATTTTTCGTGTAAATTGTTGTGTTGTGTGAGTTGTTATTTTGAGGATATAAGGGTGGCATTCCACTGTTGATATTGTGAGGATATAAGGGTGGCATTTCACTGTTGTTGTGTGTATTGGGATATTGTCTAGACGGAGCGATACGGGTGGCTATATGAGAGATAAGGGTGACTATATGAGAGATAAGGGTGGCTATAAGAGCGATAAGAGTGACTATTGATATTGTCAGGGCGGAGGGATAAGAGAGGTTATTATAGGAGTGATAAGGGTGGCTATTGTCAGGGATGATATGTGATGATGTGGAGTGGTTGCATTGGTGATTTTTATGTGATATTGTAATTTTTCTTGTGTTTATTTTTATACCTTGTGCAATTTATCTTGTTGTTGGTAAATTGATAATAGTCTGATTTATGTTGAAATTGGTAGCCTGTGGCTATTGCGAGGCAGATTACGAAAAGAAATGTGGGCACGAGGTGCCATGAGTAAATAATGATGATATTGGCACGTGAATTGTCCGTGCAGTTGAGATATGAAACGTGGGCACGAAGTGCCGGGAAAATATGATGATTTAATCATGGGCACGAAGTGCCGTGAAAATATGAAAAAAGGCTGAGACCCGTATTTTTATGATTATGAAATGAGGTGTCATATGGTGACTTTTAATTGAAAGAATTATATTCAAAATATTTATTTGGAAGGGTTTTTATTCAAAAAGATTTATTGAAAGAATTATATTTGAAAGATATTTAATTGAGAAAATTATATTTGAAAGAGAGTTATTTGGAAGAATATATGTGAAAAATATTTATTTGAAGGACTTGATTTAATTGGGTGTACTTGTATTTATTATTTGTTGAGCGATATTAATGATGTTCCTGTTGCCCTGCTGTGCATATCACCGGTTGGTTTGTGTTGCCCTTATTGTTATTTATTTTCTATTATGTTGTATATCATATTACACAAGTTATTAGACTAGTGAGTCTCTTGACTGTACCTCGTCTCTACTCCACTGAGGTTAGTCTTGATACTTACCAGGTACCGACCACGGTGTACTCATATTATACTTCTGCACATATTTATGCAGAGCCAGGTATTGGAGATATCGGACTCGAACAGAGTTAGAGTGGGATCAAAAGGATTCAAGGTAGAGCTGCTTGGTCGTCGCAGTTCCTTGGAATCTTTCCATATTATTGTACTCTTATTTATTATTCAAACAGTATGGAGTATTCGATCCTTGAGATCATTTCATGTATTCAGTTAGAGTTCTTGACTCAGTACTACCAGTCTTGGGAGGTTGTTATATTTGTAATTATTTCCGTCGTTAGTTTCTATTTTTTTTAAATAAAAATGGCTTCGAAATATAATGGAAATCGGCTTACCTAGTCTTAGAGACTAGGTGCCATCACGACGCCTGTGGTGAGATTTTGGGTCGTGACAGTCCTAGTGGTGCATAAAGGAGATTGCGCGGACCAAATCTATCTAGGAGACTTGAGGTAGAGCTGCACAGCGTTCGCAGTCCTTGAAGTCCCATATCTATCTTGTTTTACTGTTTATCTTGTTTCGAACAATTGTATTTTATTTCAGATTGTATTTGTAGCATTCTAGTCGCTCATGTTCTTGTGACTCCAGATTTTTTGGGTTAGCATAGACAACGTTATTTATGGATTTATTATATGTATTCAGAGTATTTTAGTCTTTAACTCTTAACATCTTGCTTTTAAATTGTTAAACTAATTAATTCTTTAGATAATGTTGGCTACCCTAGCAAGCAGATGTTAGGTGCCATCACGGACCCGTGGTTGAGATTTCGGGTTGTAACATACAAATCTGATCCTGAAGTCAAAATATACCATCCTCTCCAATAATCACCTTCTTGGCACCACCTTGATGCATTGTGTCCTTCAACACCACCAAATGTAGCTCATCATACTGGCAAGCCTTAAAGCGCTCATACAAGGACAACTGCGCAATAATACAAGCATGAACTCTACTAGGCTTAGAAATATCCAATCTCACAGATTTATCGGTCAAAGCCTGAACATCAATAGGCCAATGCCTCTCCTCAGCTGGAATATATGTTAAACTTCCCATACTCTTCTCTTTTCTGCTCACAGCATCAAGTACCATATTTGCCTTAACCGGATGATACATAATTTCATAATCCTTCAACAACTCCAACTACCTCCGCTGCCTCAAATTCAAATCCTTTTGCTTGAACAAGTGTTGAAGACTCCAGTGATCAATGTAGACCTCACATTATACACCATAAAAGTAATACCTCCAAATCATGAGGGTATGCATAATAGCTGCCAACTACAAATCATGAATCAGATAATTTTTCTCATAAGGCTTTAACTATCATGACGTGTAAGCAATCACCATACCATCCTCCATCAAAACTGCACCAAAAATAAGGTGAAAAGCATCATAATACACTGTGTATTGCCTGGAATCCATGGGCAACATCAATACTGGGGTTGTAGTCAAAGCAAGCTTGAGCTTCTGATAGCTCTGCTCACACTTGTCATACCATCTAAAAAGAGCGCCCTTATGAGTTAACTTAGTTAATGAGGCTGCAATAGATGAAAACTCCTCCCAAAGCGATAATAGTAACATGCCAAATCCAAGAAACTCTGGATTTCTGTAGCGGAAGTAGGTCTAGGCCAATTCTGAACTGCCTTAATCTTATTTGAATTAATCTTAATACCATCACTAGAAACAACGTGACCAAAGAATCCAACAGAATCCAAACAGAACTCGCATTTCAAAAATTTAGCACAAAGCTTTCGACCCTTGAAAGTCTAGAGTACTACTCTCAAGTGTTGCTTATTTTCCTCCCTACTACGAGAATAAACCAAGATATCATTAATAAACACAACTACAAAAGAGTACAAATAAGGCTTGCATACCCTATTTATCAAATCCATGAGTACCACTGGAGCATTAGTCAAACAAAATAATATCACCAAGAACTCATAATGACCATAACGAGTCCTAAAAGTCATCTTAGGGATATCCGAAGCCCTCATCTTCAACTGGTGATAACCCGATCTCAAGTCAATCTTGAAAAATACCGTAGCACCTTGAAGTTGATCAAACAAATCATCAATGCGAGGCAATTGATACTTGTTCTAGATAGTGAACTTGTTCGACTATCGATAATTAATACACATCCTTATGGAACTATCATTCTTCTTCACAAACAATATCGTCGCGCCCCAAGGAGAAATACTCGATCTAATGAATCCCTTATCAAGAAAATCTTGTAACTACTCCTTCAATTTCTTCAACTTAGCTGGAGTCTTACGGTATGATGGAATAGATATAGGCTAAGTGCCCGGTACCAAATCAATACCAAAGTCAATATCCCTATCTGGTAGCATCCCCGACAAATCCATAGGAAACACCTTTGGAAACTTCCTCACAACCGGCACCGAATCCATGGAAGGAATCTATGTACTAGAATCCCGAATGAAAGCCAGATATAGTAGACAACCTTTCTCAACCATACGTTGAGCCTTCAGGAATGAGATCATCTTACCTGTAGAATGACCAAGTGACCCTCTCCACTCTAGTCTAGGCAATCTTGGGATAGACAAAGTCACGGTCTTGGCATGGCAATCCAAGATAATATGATATGGAAATAACTAATCCATGCGAAGAATCAGTTGTAAGTCCACAATGTCCAACAACAAGAGATCAAATACTGTATCTTACCCATTAATAGTAATCACACAAGACTGATAGACATGATCCACCACAATAGAATCTCCAATAGGTGTATATACATAAATAGAATATCCAAGGAATCACAAGTATACTCAAATATAATGCAAAGTAAGATGACATATACAAATAAGTAAAACCCGAATCGAACAATATTGATGCATCTCTATGACAAACTGAAACAATACATGTGATGACTGCCTCAGGTCTACCTAAGAAAACATAACAATAAGCCTGACCTTCACCTCTAGGATGACCTCTACCTGCCTGACCCGACCTTTAGCTGGTTGGGCGGGTGGTGGAGCAGTTGGGGTTGAAATCATAGTCTGAGTGCTCTATTATGGTATAACACTCTGCAACCTGGGACAATGCATCCTAATATGCCCTAAATCCCCACATTCAAAATATCCTCTCCTCAAGTGAGATGACTAAACATGTGACCGACCTTTACGATCTGGATACCCACTAAACTGACTCTGCTTTGAGGGTGTACTATAAGGGCCATAGACTGGAGGTGCACTATATTACAACTATCCCGAACGAACACCATGATAACCATGACTAACTGGGTGATCTGAAGTGCTGACTGGACTAGTCTTGCATGATGTCTTCTACTATAATATCCTTTGCCTCCAGATGAGGCACCACTAAATCCTCCAGTACTACGAGGCTTCTTGATCTCGCGCTCCTCTCTACCCTACATGCAAATGCACTCCAATCTCTTAGCAATCTCCACTGCCTAATGAAAAGTGGTCTATGTCTCATCCTCATGGGCTATCCCAATCCTGATACCAAAGTAAAAACTCCCAATGAACCTCCGCACTTTCTCTTTCTCGGTGGGAATCAGAAAAGCCGCATAACATGAAAACTCTAGAACCTCATCTCATATTGAGTCATTGACATACTACCCTGAACCAAATGCTCAAACTGGCTATAGTGCTCATATTTCTTGGTGGGAGGGATAAATTTCTCCAAGAAGAGATGAAAAAACTGAACCCATGAGAGAGGGAGTGACCCTGCTGGCTTACCCTGCTTGTAAGTCTACCACCAACTCTGGGCCGTCCCTCTCAGCTAAAAAGTAATAAAATAAACTCCATTGAACTCCACAAGTCCCAAATTGTGAAGAATCCCATGACACCCATCTAAGAAGTCTTGGGCATCATTTGAAGGACCACCCTCAAAGTGCGGGGACTATAACTTCTGAAACCTAGTTATCCTCTTTTGCTCATCCACAGACATAATGGGCCTAACCTCGGGCCGCGCTGCAATGATAGGCTGAACGACACCAGCTGGTAATACTCCCAAGGTCTGATACCCATGCACCATCTGCTCTAGAGTGTGAGTGGTGGGTGTCTGAGCTCCTCCTCCAGTATGAGAAGTCGATGGTGCCATAGTAAGTACATCTGCCTAAGCCATGCTCTCTACGAAACGAATCATACGGACCAAGGCGTTATGAAGCACTGTGGTAGCCCTAGAGGCTCATCCTTAACTGGAATCTGCTCACTATCTAGAGCTATTTATGGCTCAACTAATGTCGCTCTAACATGACCATGAGTAGCTGTAATGCTCTAGGCTAGGCCCTAGCATTTCCCCTGTCGCAGCCTCTGGCTCTAGTGGCGGCCACAACCTGGAGCTCCGGTTCCTTCTTAGCTGCGGTTGGCGCATGTGTCCTCATCATCTGTGAGAGAATAAAAAAAGTAAAGATTCAAACTTTGGGTAAATCAAATCATGATAGATAATGAAGGAAGGATCTGGCAAATTATATCCGCACGAGAGCAAGTAGATTTCTTGGAGAAGGATGGAACCTGAAGGTTTCAAACCAATCAAATTTACGAATAAATTATAAATAAACAAACCCAGTTTGATCCCAACAGGTGGAGTCTGGGGAGGGTAGTTTGTACGCATACCTTACCCCTACCTAATGTAGGTAGAGAGGCTGTTTTCAATAGACTCTCGACTTAGGAAGGGCAAGAAGAAGAAGAAGAGGAAAGCAAGGAAGGAAGAAAGATGGAAGAGAAAAGAAAAAGGGAGAGATAAAGGATAAGTAGTACCAAATAATAGCAACAGGGAATACAATACCTGAGGCGAACAAAACCACATAACGTAATAAAAATCTAAGAATATGAAGGGACATGCATGCTACTAAGACTATCAGTGAACAACTATAAACTACCTACTAACCTTCTACCTTAATACTCGACCTCCACACCCTCCTATCAAGGGTCATGTCCTCAGTGAGCTGAAGCAGCGCCATGTCCTGCCTAATCACATCTCCCGAGTACTTTTTAGGCCTACCTCGACCTCTTCTCAAACTCTCCAAGGCCAACCTCTCACACCTCCTAACAGGAGCATTAATGCTTCTTCTCTTAACATGTCCGAACCATCTCAGCCTCGACTCCCGCATCTTGTCCTCCACGGAGGCTACTCCCACTATATCCCGGATAGCTTCATTCTTAATCCTATCTCTCCTGGTGCACCTACACCAGTAGCATCAATGCTTCATTCTTCAAATTTACGAGTGGATATAAAATTCTATTTTGGAAAACTCCATCAGTTTTTTCGTTTTTCAAATTTGAAATATTGCAAACTGAGACCTATTCGAAATTGTGTTATAAACCAACGATGATTTTCTCGTTACTTGAGGAAATTTAGTGTCCGTATTTATTTAAAACTTCATTTTTACTTCAGTATGATTTTTTACCAATATAAATTGAATTATGGTAAGATTATCATAATTTTAAGGCTATTTTGGTCTATTAGCATTGTAATCATGCTTTTACAATAATACTAGTTTTTATGTTCGTATGATGCACGGGATACCTTATCCAAATATTAAGCACATACCAAAAGTAATACGCTTCTAATATATATATATATATATATATATATATATATATATATATATGAGCAATGCTAATGATTTGAAATTCAAGTTATTTCATGAAATATAAAACTCGTATATATTGAGCTCGATACTTCGCAATTCAAAAGTTTACGTGTGTATATATTTATATAAATATTCTCACTGATCCATTTTTTTCGTTGTTGTTATTGATCCGATTATTTAAATTGTGCAAACCACATGAAAAACTGATACATTACCTATTGGTTTACCACTTCCACTTAAGACTCAAAGATCCTCTAGCTTGACGTGATCAGCCGCTATTCATATACCTTACAAATATATGACGTGTCCCAACTCCACCCCTCTTCTGCAAAATGCAATGAATATGGCCAGGACAATTATCTAAACATATTTACTAAATATACCATGTTGTCATTTCATTACTTAACTCTAAAAGTTAAGCATATTGACTTTTCATAAAATAAATATATATTCTATTTGAGATGCATGGATACATATCTATATTTTTGTTTAGTCAGATTATTTTAAGTAATGTAATGAATACAAAATTTCACGATGGTCATTATCTATTATAAAATATTTTTGTTAAATTAATCTTAAAGAAATTTCTTTAGCTTTGAAGGGCATAAAACCCTGACGAAATTGCTTTTATAAGTAATATAAAAATAATAATAGATAAATAAGTAACTATTTATTTTGACAATATTTATGTCTTATTATTTGCGAATATAAGTGCTGGATCAAATACAAGTCCTATAACTATCAAGTTACACAAAATTAGTGAGCCAAGTAATCTCTACCAAACTTTCTTTTACCAATATAATTTAAGAATTAATATCCTCGCTATGGTTGAATAATTTTTCATTTGATATTAGAAATAATACAAGATGGAATTCCTTCGTCTTGCACAAAGTTCCTTCATGGATCAATATTTGTTACCTATTATTTTTAAAAAATCTAATTTTATTTAACTAATATTTTAAAGAGCCATAGTGAAGCGTGCTTTCTTGGGGTCGCCCCTGGACAAACGATGAAATTCTAAAAAATTAAGAAATGGATATAGCCATAAGAGGGGGGACAAAACTGGTAGAATTTCTTATACCTATTAAAAAAATACAAAAACCTTATAGACTTTAAGGTGACAAAATTATATTCTTATATTAAAGTGACGATAGGTTCTTTTCTCACAATTGGTATGAATCTTGAAAATTATATTTTACAGTAACAAATTCCGTAATTAGTAGCGAAGTCGTACTTTGCCTTAAGAAAACATAAACTCATAAAAAATACTAGAGTAAAACATTTTGGCAATTAAAAATCGTGATCAGGTGCACTTCCGATATTAGCTACAAAGTTTTTGCTAGAACCAAAGACACAGAGAAGAAGAAATTAAATGCAAAACTTACATCTTCATAGACAAAAAATAACATTTTGTCATATGAATTTCTTGGTGTGTTGTCTCTCGACAAATTACAAACAATCGTCTCTTTCAAAATTCTACAAATAAAACTTACAAAAAATAATATATTTACATACTGTCACGACTCGGAATTCCCACCGTCGGGACCGTGATGACGCTTAACATTTCACTTGCTAGGCAAGCCAACGTTAGAGAATCATTAAACCAATCCTCATTCCATTCAGTAAATAACAACAAATAAGCTAAGATGAACTATAGCGAGTGAGGAATAATATAGAAACTACATCAACTATTACTATCCGGATCTGGAGTCACAATTCACGATCATTCTAAAATTTACTACAAATAATAGTCTGGGAGAAATACAACTATTTGAATGAGTGAAACAGTAAAACAGAAAAGATAGACGGGGACTTCAAGGTCTGTGAACGCCGACAGATCTACCTTGAGTCTCCGGATAACGGTCCAACAACAAAAATCTCGATCAACCTGAACCGGTATCAATATCTGCACAGAAAGTGCAGAGTGCAGTATCAGTACAACCGACCCCATGTACTGGTAAGTGTCGAGCCTAACCTCGACGAAGTAGTGATGAGGCTAAGACAAGACACCTACAAACCAACCTGTATAATTTAACAATGTATATACAAATAACAACAATGAAGAGTTAGACAGGTAATATCGGGAGGGGGAACATGCTAAGGGAAATACGAGATAAAGAACTACAACAGAATAATGACTGAAACAACTAATATACTATGAATCAACAGGAACAACGAATACAGTAAAGGAAAATAAATTGCACGACATCACCCTTCGTGCTTTTACTCTCAACCTCACCATAAAATCAATAGAAACGGCACGACATCACCCTTCGTGCATTAACACTCACAATATGGCACGGCATCACCCTTCGTGCATTAACACTCACAATAAGGCACGGCATCACCCTTCGTGCATTAACACTCATAATATGGCACAACATCACCCTTCGTGCATTAACACTCACAATATGACACGGCATCACCCTTCGTGCATTAACACTCACAATATGGCACAAAATCACCCTTCGTGCATTAACACTCTCCCTTACCATAATGCAACGAACAATTAACAACAGGGAGATAAAATAACAAATACAAGCCTTACTTCAACTTAACTTCACTAGTCTAAACACGTAGCAATTAGGCATGGGAAAAAGAGACAATATGAGAAAACGAGAGAAACAGGAAAAACAAATAAATTGGCGGCGCATAAGTACTCATCACCTTACATATACGCCGCTCATATGAATTTCACATAACAAATAGTCTGAGGTTCCTAATTCACTCAAGTCAGGGTTAACCACGACACTTACCTCGTTCTGAAGGCCACTCAATACTCAATCACAGCTTTTCCTCTAGAATCCATCTCCAAACCACTCGTATCTATTCAAAAACGGCTCAATAATATCAAATATTGCTAAAGGAATCAATTACATTGCATAAATTTAGATTTTTCCAAGCTTCCTCCAAAAAGTCAAAAATCGACCCCAGGCCCGCTAGGTCAAAACTCGAGGTTCGGACTAAAATCTATTTACCCATTCACCCCCGATCTCGGATATATAATTAATTTTGAAATCCGATCTCAAATCAAGGTCTAAATGCCCAAATTTCGAAATCCCTAGTTTCTACCCCCCCGTCACGACCCAAAATCCAATTAGTCGTGATGACACCTAATCCAACCTGTTAGGTAAGTCAATTACCAACTATCTGATTTCAATAAAATTAACGAGGTAATTAATTAAAAGAAAATATCTAAAACTAATACTTTTCCCCGAGAACTGGTAGTACAAATCATGAGCTTCTAAGAATAGAGTTTACAAAGCGGAGATGAAATAAATACATAGTTTGTTTGAATAGTACATAAACAGAGCTTTTTATAAATCTAAGGCTACCATGAATAAGAGGCAGCTACAACAGGAATGCAGGTACATCTTCAAATCCAGCTCCCATCGAGCACAGCAACATCAGCAGCCAACATCTGCACGCAAGGTGCAGAAGTGTAGTATCAGTACAACCGACCCCATATATTGAGTAAGTAACAAACCTAACCTTAGGTTGAAAGCAGTGACGAGCTTTTTCCAAGGTTGGGTCCAAAACGAATAGTCCACAACAATATCCAGAAAACAAATCTCATAAGAACAAAATTGAGGCAGCACAATGAATAACTCAATAATAAAATGATCAGTTCGTTCACAGTTCCGAAAAAATAAACATTTTTCTTTTTAAATATAATAGTATAACTCAATTCTTTTCACTAAAATCACCAAAATATGAGTAAGTCTGAAAACTGTAATTTTTCCAAAATCCTTTCAATAATAAATAAGATATTTTATTTTTCCTTCCAGATAACCCATGTAAAACAAATGCATCACTATGCCCATCTGTCAAAAATATGTGAGAAATCATGAATGATGTGATGTTGTACAGCATAAGGAAAATACATCTCTAGGCCTGTATGTCATGTGTGCATGCCAATACGATGCAACTCAGTGATAAAATCATAAACATCCCCTCGGGCAGAACATTACTCATATACAGCCCCTCGGGCAAATCGGACAGTCACTTGTGCCACTCGGGCATACATCACAATCACTCCGGAGGGGCTCCTTTAGCCCAAGCGCTATAATCTGCGCTATAATCAACAATAAATAAGAGAGACTGAGGTATTATATGAAATGAATAAACATGGCTGAGTGAACAATTACATTTTGAACATGTTATTCAACCACAAAAATGACCCTAATGGGTACCATCAATAACAACATATGCCTAAGCATGATTTTTAATACGAGTCTCAACTCAATTTTCTCTAACACGTAGAGAATGTACGGATATCAACAGATTATTCAACTATACAGTTCCATGGAATTTGACCAAGTCACAATTCCTATGGTGCACGCCCACACACCCGTCACCTAGCATGTGCGTCATCTCCAAACAATTCAAATAATACGTATATTCAGGGTTCATACCCTCAGCTCCAAGATTAGAAGAGTTACTTACCTCGAACAAGCCGAATCCAATGTCGAGCAAGCTAAACAATGCTTCCATAAATTCCATTCTGCACGTAACAACTTCCGAACAGCTCGAATCTAGTCACAATTAATTTGATTCAGTCAACCCAAATTATAGGAATTTATTCCATATAAAAAAACTAATTTTTCCACAAAATCCAATATTACACTCAAAAATCGCCCGTGGGGCCCATGTTTCAGAACCTGACAAAAGTTACAAAATATGAACGCGCATCCAACCACGAGTCCAATCATACAAATTTTACCAAATTCCGACATCAACTCGACCCTCAAATCTTCAATTAAAGTTATTGAATATTTTTACCATTTTCAACTCAATCTTTACCCATTTGAACTCAAGACTCTTTCCATAAACCTTATTGATACGTATAAATAATACTCTTACGCCCAAGAATCATGCTCTTAATCACCCATCATTACCCAAACTCGAAATTGAAGATTAGGGGTTAGAACCTTACCTCTTTGATGAAGAACTTGAGGGATTTCTCGTTGGATTTCAAGGCTTGGACAAGAATTTGATGAACAAGACACTTCATCTACTTTCTCTCTCTAGAACACTCTCATTTCTCTCTAAAATCATCACATAATTGCCCCAAAATAAGCCCCAAAGCCTATTTATCAAAATGGGGTCGGGTTATAAAAATAGAAAAATTAACCCTCTGAAAGCTGGTCTGCGGCCGCATAATGGACCGCATAATGGACCGCAGAACTGGGCTCTTATGGTCCATTCTACGACTAGTTTGCGGTCACAGAAGTAGTTTTGCGATCACATAATTGGTCGTAGAATTGTATTTTTCCAGTCTTTGGTAATTTGGCCATAACTTCTTGTAGGAATGTCCAAATGACGAACGTTTGAAGCGTTAGAAACTAGGCTCAAAGATCTTTCATTTGATAGTTAATACACCATATAACACTTCATGTCCTGAGAGCTATGCTCATTTGAAGTTAGGTCTTGTGCGAACTCACTTGAAACTTTAGTCTTATAAAATTTCCAACTTCTACATTCGATACCGAAACCTATCGAATCAAGTCCGATTGACCTCAAATTTTGCACACAAGTCATAAATGACATAATGAAGCTATTCCAATTTCCATAATCGGATTCCTACCTCGATATCAAAAAGTCAACTCCCCGGTCAAACTTTCCAAAAATTCAACTTTTAGCATTTTAAGCCTAATTCCACTACAGACCTCCAAATAATTTTTCGGACATGCTCTTAAGTCCAAAATCACCATACGGAGCTATTGGAATCATCAAAACTCCATTCTGTGTCATTTACACATAAGTCGACATCCGGTCACTATTTTAACTTAAGTTTTTAATTATGAGACTAAGTGTCTCATTTCACTCCGAAATCCTTCTGAACCCGAACCAACTAACCCGATAAGTTATAAATTGAGCAGTAAATGGGAGAACGGGGTTATAATACTCAAAACGACTGGCCGAGTCGTTACATTCTCTCCCACTTAAACATACGTTCGTCCTTGAACGTGCCATGAGTTGTTTCCAAGCCACCACATCACTGTTCCATCTTGCCACGCACATACCCGGGGTGATCCCACGCCACCCTATTCCGCGTAAATTGTATAGGCCTGACAATACGACATAATTAAAAATCATTACTTCAACCTTATCCCATAAACCTTGGAATTTAATTTCCAATATTCAGAATTTCTTTTCAAGACCTGAATCTCACATCAACACGCTGTATGAGTCTGAACAAGCTGTATTGAGCCATAACCATAACCCCAGATATAATCACTTAATATACTAACAACTCGCATGCTCGCAACACCATTTTCTATCACATTAACTACTCCAAAGTAACCCGGTAATAGTATTAAACCCCATATCTAACAAAACCTCGTTCTAAAACTTTTGCACACTGCTGATAATGAAAGAAACACGCAGAAATCTCAAGACCCGTTATCAGATCAACAAGTAATGGAGCTCTCTCGCCCCAACCAGAACCATAATCACTTTCTAAGCTGAATTTCAATATTATCTTACCGAATATACCGTTTCAAACCTGATAGTACTCATTCTAGGTCTAATGACCTTATATTATTAAACACAACTATCCAACAGACACGCCACATCAATATAGCTTCAGCCACCACTGCGCAATCCGTGTACCCAAATATGAGAGATGTATCAAGGAAGAGAACCATATTGCAAGTTCAATAAGCACCACCACAACCACAATGTTACAACCAACTCCTCAAATTTCGTGACGAGGATAACCGTAGGCGCATGTGCACAATTGTAGAGGAAGGAAATTAATGAATTAGATAAATTATCATAGAAATAAAATTCTCACACACGGCGCGGACAACTCACATGACAATAATATGAATCGTCCGGCATGGTCACAGGCCTCCAGTCCCAGCATATCATACAGGAGCAATTAAACAAGTACACTTGTATATGATAATGAAATAAGATTCTCATGCTCCTGGACTGGTATAAATGCCATAGTGTAAGCATGTGCAAAGTCCGCTATCACACTTCAAATTCGCAATTTAACGTAGAAATAGTAACTACCCCGCTTATTCAGAGAATTAGCCTCTTTGTAACCACAAGTGTAGCCCTGATAGTTCGCAACAAAGGTAAGAACACGAGAAACGTTATAACTTTATGCTTAACAGTCAACTCTAGGCGAATCATAGCCTAAGCATTCTTTCGAGTATAAATACCTGTCCCAATGCCCGCACATTGGCTCAACATATATGCACACTTATAGCGCATAGCTATCACAAATAATTAACGCAACTAGTGCATCCACTGAGTTAAAATAAAATACTCACCTCAAATAGGCCACAACCCGAAACAATATACTTCTGAGAACTCTCAGTCTCCAAATTCATCGAACACATGAATCACCATAACTGATCCCAACTGCAGCACTAAAATGACTAACACATCTTCTAATCACGATAATCCCATGAGGAATACTTTCATAATTCTTCCGTGCCACATAGCAATAATTTGAATATCAACAGTCTATCAACCAGGTGAGTACTGCTATATCGATGAACATCCGTAAGTCAAAACATAACGCGCCTTCTGAAATGCGCACCCTTCTCAGGAATTATCAAGCAGTTATAACACTCATCGAAATATTTGAAACTAACCATGCTATCCAACATTCGTTACCTTCTCTTCAAGACTAAACTGGCGTACATGTAAATCCTAATCCCGCACAACACATCACATCTATTATACCATCATGTGAAAAGCACAACAATCTTATTATCAACTTTGAGTCACCAACAATTTACATACCAAATTAGTTAGAAACCATTCTCTTTCTTCTTTCCAGAAGAAAATCACAATACACCACACGTTCTCCACACTGGTAGAAAAGTATCTGATTCAAACCATGGTAGAAAACTAAATTTCTCTAACTCGACCAAACCACGTAGGTCACTAAAACCCAAGAATATTACCACCAAAACACTCGTAAGGCCTTATTATAAGATATACTAACTTAGAACCACACCGCCCTAAGGCTCATAAGCCGTTGTATTCCTTCTTAAGCACCATATAAGGACCACTACCGAAACACCCACTCTGAAGAGACCTCATGTGAACTTTAAATTGTTCTTATACCTTTCTTATACTGGAATGTAGAATCCATGGTCATACAGAATTATCGCGAGTCCCGACACCATCAAACACAAATCTCAGATTCTATCCATACACAAGTTCGAAAAAATTTTCAATTGCTATATATAAATCTCAGACCCATTAGAACCTTCTCAGGAGTCACCCACTTGGATCAAAATTGAATTGCACCGCCCAAACGAGCCAAAAGATACATGCCCCATTAGCACAACATCACTCAAAGAAATAACCATGCCTTAACACCACTGGCCAAATTCATATTCCATGCGCACTACATTCTTCGCAATTTACAACTTAATCATTCCATGATTTTTCATATTTTCGTAAGTGCATTATATTCCGTATTCAAGATATTTCCTTACTCGAGTCATCCTCGATCTCAACCTCTGCAGTCATAACTGCTCCACAAGTATATCTCGAACCAAAACTTAATTTAACCTATAACCATGAAATCGAATTGTCAATAGTAGGCTCCCCCACTTGGCTCAAAGACATAGATCAAGACATTCAGTAATTCATAATACCCATATTCAATTACTGCCATAACACCGTAGTGAGATTTAACTAAATTCTTCCCAAGCTCCTGCATCACAACCTATATGGTACCTCAAATCGTCTACTAAGCTCGCTTTCATTCTCGTAACGGTCAGTTCAACTTTCTTGACCAATTCAAATTCAAATCCCAATACATCTGCCCTACTGGTAGAAAAGAATATTCTTCACACAATATTATAAAGATCACACCTTTGTAGTTTATTTCGCAGGTGATAACCCGCATGTTTAGCCTCAAACTGGTATCTTTCTATACCCTTTTTACTACCACAATTCCTACGTAATCACTTAACCTTCATGAGTTTGAACTCATCAACAAGACACGAAAATTTAATTCGTTCCACAATTACACCACGTAAAAGATCCTTCAACACATTCATAACTCTAGACACTATGTCAAATCGAGACAGAAATCAAATACCCAATAGTCCCTCTTTACATCCCCTTTTCCCGTCACTTTCAAACTATTTGAATACATCCCGTGGTCACAATAAAATCATCATATGGTCACCCAGATCGAGCTACAAATTCCACTCACAGGGACACTACCGGACATATGAGTCTAATTGTACAAGTTCACACAACTGAAACTACCGGGCCTAAGCTGCGGTCTAACCATGGCCTCAAGTCCTCAAGACTGGTCCATCACCAAAACACAGAATACTCACCTCGAACCTCATCCATGGAATCACAAGTCGGCGATGCACAGTTGATACCGAGCGCTCATGTGCGCATACGAATGCGTGGAAGGAATTCAAAGAGTTATATGTCAAGCTGAATCAATTCCGCACGATAAAAAAAGAAAGATGGAAAATTATCCTAAATGCCCTGTAGCCTCTCGAAGATAAGTATGGACGTCATCATACCGATCCGCACGACTCTACTAGACATGTGCTCATGACTTGTAGAACCTATGAACCTAGAGCTCTGATACCACCTTGTCACGACCCAAAATCTAACTAGTCGTGATGGCACCTAACCCAACCCGTTAGGTAAGCCAATTACCAACTATCTGATTTCAATGAAATTAACAAGGCAATTAAATAAAAGAAAATATCTAAAACCAATACTTTTCCCCGAGAACTGGTAGTACAAATTATGAGCTTCTAAGAATAGAGTTTACAAAGCGGAGATGAAATAAATATATAACCTGCTTAAATAGTACATAAACAGATCTTTTTATAAATCTAAGGCTACCATGAATAAGAGGCAGCTATAATAGGAACGCAGATACATCTTCAAATCCAGCTCCCATCGAACACAACAATATCAGCAGCCAACATCTGTAGGCAAGGTGTAGAAGTGTAGTATCAGTACAACCGACCCCATGTACTAAGTAAGTAACAAACCTAACCTTAGGTTGAAAGCAGTGACAAGCTTTTACCAAGGTCGGGTCCAAAACCAATAGTCCACAACAATATCCAGTAAACAAATCTCATAAGAACAAAATTGAGATAGCATAATGAATAATGCAATAATAAAATGCTCATTTCGTTCACAGTTCTGAAAAAATAAACATTTTTCATTTCAAATATAATAGTATAACTCAATTCTTTTCACTAAAATCACCAAAATATGAGTAAGTCTGAAAACTGTGATTTTCCCAAAATCCTTTCAATAATAAATAAGATATTTCATTTTTCCATCCGGATAACTCGTGTAAAACAAATGCATCACAATGCCCATCTGTCAAAAATGTGTGAGAAATCATGAATGATGTGATGTTGTACAACATGAGGAAAATACATCTCTATGCCTTTATGTCATGTGTGCATGCCAATGCAATGTAACTCAGTGATAAAATCATAAACAGCCCATCGGGCAGAACATCACTCATATACAGCCCCTCGGGCAAACCTCACAGTCACTCGTGCCACTCGGGCGTACCTCACAATCACTCA
Source organism: Nicotiana tabacum (assembly GCF_000715075.1). Classification (NCBI taxonomy): domain Eukaryota; kingdom Viridiplantae; phylum Streptophyta; class Magnoliopsida; order Solanales; family Solanaceae; genus Nicotiana; species Nicotiana tabacum. Next base: position 27,437,940 of record NC_134081.1, on the reverse strand, counting down.
TGCCTCCCAGTCACTCAGCACTCGGCACTCGCACTCAGTAGGTACCTGCGCTCACTGGGAGTGTGTACAGACTCCGAAGGGGCTCCTTCAGCCCAAGCGCTATAATCTGCACAGACAACTCACGTGCTGCACGGACAACTCACGTGCTATAATATCATATCAGAATCCGCACGGACAACTCACGTGCCATAATAAGCCAATAAGGCATGCTGCAGGCGGGCAACCCCGATCCACACTCATCCTCATAATCAGACCCTCGGCCTCAGTCAGTCATCAATCTCTCCAGTCTCTCGGGTTCACAATGTCATGAAAAATAGCCCAACAATAATGATATGATGCATCGACAATAAATAAGAGAGACTGAGGTATGATATGAAACGAATAAACATGACTGAGTGAACAATTACAATTTGAACATATTATTCAACCACAAAAATGACCCCAATGGGTACCATCAATAACAACATATGCCTAAGCATGATTTTTAATACGAGTCTCAGCTCAATTTTCTCTAACACGTAGAGAATGTACGGATATCAACAGAATATTCAACTATACAGTCCCATAGAATTTGACCAAGTCACAATTCCTACGGTGCATGCCCACACGCCCGTCACCTAGCATGTGCGTCACCTCCAAACAATTCACATAATACGTATATTCAGGGTTCATACCCTAAGCTCCAAGATTAGAAGAGTTACTTAACTCGAACAAGCCGAATCCAATGCCGAGCAAGCTAAACATTGCTTCCATAAATTCCATTCCACGCATAACAACTTCCGAACGATTCGAATCTAGTCACAATTAATTTGATTAAGTCAACCCAAATAATAGGAATTTATTCTATATCAAAATACAATTTTTTCCACAAAATCCGAAATTACACTCAAAACTCGCCCGTGGGACCCATGTCTCAGAACCCGACAAAAGTTCTAAAATATAAACGTACATCCAACCATGAGTCCAATCATACAAATTTTACCAAATTGCGACATCAACTGGACCCTCAAATCTTCAATTAAAGTTATTGTAGATTTTTACCATTTTGAAACCAATCTTTACCCATTTGAACTCAAGACTCTTTCCATAAACTTTATTGATACGTATAAATAATACTCTTATACCCAAGAATCATGCTCTTAATCACTCATCATTACCCAAACTCAAAATTGAAGATTAGGGGTTAGAACCTTACCTCTTTGATGGAGAACTTGAGGGATTTCTCGTTGGATTTAAAGGCTTGGACAAGAATTTGATGAAAAAGATACTTCATCTACTTCCTCTCTCTAGAACACTCTCATTTCTCTCTAAAATCATCAGATAATTGCCCCAAAATAAGCCCCAAAGCCTATTTATCAAAATGGGACCGGGTTATGAAAATAAAAAATTAACCCTCCGAAAGCAAGTCTGCGGTCGCATAATGGACCACAGAATGGGTATGCGGACCGCAAAATTGATCGGAAAATTGGTGCCCTGAACTGGGCTCTTCTGGTCCATTATGCGACTAGTTTACGGTCGCAGAAGCAGTTTTGCGATCGCATAATTGGTCGCAGAATTGTATTGTTCTAGCCTTTGGTAATTTGGTCATAACCTCTTGTAGGAATGTCCAAATGATGAACGGTTTGAAGCATTAGAAATTAGACTCAAAGATCTTTCATTTGATAGGTAGTACACCATATAACACTTCGTGTCCTGAGATTTATGCTCATTTGAAGTTAGGTCTTCTGCGAACTCACTTGAAACTTTAGTCTTATGAAATTTCCAACTTCTACATTCGGTGCCGAAACCTATCGAATCCAGTCCGATTGACCTCAAATTTTGCACACAAGTCATAAATGACATAATAAAGCTATTCCAATTTCCATAATCGGATTCTGACCTCGATATGAAAAAGTCAACCCCCAGTCAAACTTTCCAAAAATTCAACTTTCGGCATTTCAAGTCTAATTCCACTGCGGACCTCCAAATAATTTTTCGGACATGCTCCTAAGTCCGAAATCACCATACGGAGCTATTGGAATCATCAAAACTCTATTTCGGGGTCGTTTACTCATAAGTCGATATCCGGCCACTATTTTAACTTAAGTTTTCAATTATGATACTAAATGTCTCATTTCACTCCGAAATCCTTCCGGACCCGAACCAACTAACCCGATAAGTCATAAATTGAGCAGTAAATGGGGAAACGAGGTTATAATACTCAAAACGACCAGCTGGATCGTTACACCCCCCAATTCTACCATGAGAACTCTAGATTTTTAGTTTGCAAATACATGAAATGTAATGGGTAATTGAAAGAAAATAGTTTAGAATCATATACCAACACTTTGGGGAAGAAAATATCTCTTGACAATCGCCTCTAGCCCATTTGGTTTTTTGAAAAGTTGAAGAAATGGCTTAAGTCCCGTTTTTGGCACAGTTTATGCACTGGGCGACAGTGTTCATCGCGTTCGCGAGGATACTGTCGCGTTCGCGAAGGTTACTCCTCCTGGCCTTCGCGTATGTGAGACCTTGCTCATGTTCGCGATGAAGGAAAGACTGACCCCTCCCCCAGGTCCCTAACACTACGCGTTCGCGATGAGCTGGTCACGTTCGTGTAGGGTAAAGCCCCCATTGCTTCGCGTTCGCGACCAAGCCTTCGTGTTCGCGAAGAGTAAAAACTCATCCTGACCAGCTTACCCTTCACGTTCGCGAGAGTACCTTCGCGAACGCGAAGAAGAACATACCAGGACAGCTGCTGCAACCAAAATATCAGATTTTCCAAGTCCAAAACATCCCGTAGCCTGTACGAAACTCACCCGAGCCCTCGGGGCTCCAAACTAAACATGCACACAAGTCTAAAAATATTATATGAGCTTGCTCGCGTGATCGAATCGCCAAAATAACACCTAGAACTACGAACTTAGCACCAAATTCAATGAAATTTTCCAGAAAGCTTTAAAATTCCTATTTTTACAACCGGACGTCCGAATCACGTCAAACCAACTCCGTTTCTCACCAAATTTCACAGATAAGTTATAAATATTATATTGGACCTATACCGGCCTCCAGAACCAAAATACAGACCATGTATCAACAAGGCCAAACATTAACCAATTCTTAAAAACCATTAAACTTTTAGACTTTTAATTTTCACAAAAATTCATAACTCGAGCTAGGGACCTCCGAATTCGATTCTGGGCATACGCCCAGCTCCCATATTTTGATTCGGACCCACCGGCACCATCAAAATACGGAGCCGGGCCCGTTTACCAAAAATATTGACCGAAGTCAACTTAACTGAAGTTATTAGGCAAATATTTTTATTTTTATCAGTTTTTAACATATAAGCCTTCCAGGCCAATACCCGGACTGTGCATGCAAATCGAAAAGGGTAAAAGTGAAATTTTTTTAAGGTTTAAGAGTGCAAAATCGAGTTCTAAAACATAAGATGACCTTTTGGGTCATCACATTCTCCACCTCTAAAACAATCGTTCGTCCTCGAACGGACATAGGAAAGTACCCGAGCTGGTGAAAAGGTGGGGATATCTACTCTGCATATCAGAATCGGACTCCCAAGTAGCTGCCTCAACATGCTGACCTATCCACTGCACTCGAACTGAAAGGTAACTCTTTGATCTCAACTGGCGAACTTGCCGGGCTAGAATAGCCACCGGCTCCTCCTCGTAAGTCAAATCTTTGTCCAACTGGACAGAGCTGAAATCTAACACATGAGACGGATCGACGTGATACTTTCTAAGCATGGATACATGGAATATCGGATGAACTGATGATAACCCCGGTGGCAATGCAAGCCTGTAAGCCTCCTCTCCCACTCTCTCCAGAATCTCAAAAGGTCCGATATACCTAGGGCTCAACTTACCCTTATTTTCGAACCTCATTACACCCTTCATGGGTGATACCCGAAGCAACACTCTCTCCCCGACTATGAATGCAACATCACAAATTCTGTGGTCGGCATAACTCTTCCGCTTGGACTGAGCTGTGTGAAGTCGATCCTGAATAATCTTGACCTTATCCAAGGCATCCTATACTAAGTCTGTGCCCAACAACCGAGCCTCCCCCCGGCTCAAACCATACGATCGGTGATCGACACCGTCTACCATATAGTGCCTCATAGGGAGCCATCTAAATGCTCAACTGGTAGCTGTTGTTGTAGGCGAACTCTGCAAGGGTCAAGAACTGATCCCACGATCCTCCGAAGTCTATAACATATGCGCGGAGCATATCCTCCAAGATCTGAATAGTACGCTCGGACTGTCCGTCCGTCTGAGGATGAAACGCTGTGCTCAACTCAACCCGCGTTCCCAACACACGCAGTACTACCCTCTAGAAGTGCAAGGTGAACTGCATACCTCGATCAGAAATGATAGACACGGACACATCGTGAAGACAAACAATCTCGCGGATGTAAATCTCTGCCAATCGCTCCGAGGAATAGGTAACTGCCACAGGAATGAAATGCATTAACTTAGTTAGCCTGTCCACAATGACCCAAATGACATCGAACTTCCTCTGAGTCCGTGGGAGACCAACAATGAAGTCCATAGTGATACACTCCCATTTCCACTCAGTGATCTCTAACCTCTGAAGTAAACCACCAGGTCTCTGATGCTCACACTTTACCTACTGGAAATTTTGACACCGAGCTACATATGCAACTATGTCTTTCTTCATTCGCCTCTACCAATAATGTTGCCGCAAGTCCTGATACATCTTGGCGGCGCCCGGATGAATAGAATACTGGAAACTGTGGGCCTCCTCAAGAATAAACTCACGAAGTCCATCCACATTAGGCACACAAATACGACCCTGCATCCTTAAAACTCCATCATCTCCAACAGTAACCTACTTGGAACCACCGTGCCGCACTTTGTCTCTAAGGATAAGCAAATGAGGATCGTCATACTGCCGATCTCTGATGCGCTCAAATAAAGAAGACCTAGCAATTGTACAAGCTAGAACACGGCTGGGCTCAGAAACATTCAACCTCACGAACTGATTGGCTAAGGCCTGAACATCCAATGCAAGCGGTCTCTCACCAATTAGAATATATGCAAGGCTACCCATACTAGCTGACTTTCTACTCAAGGCGTCGGCCACCACATTGGCCTTCCCGGGATGATACAAGATGGTGATATCATAATCTTTTAATAGATCTAACCACCTCCTCAGCCTAAAATTGAGCTCCTTCTGCTTGAACAAGTACTGCAAGCTCCAATGATCCGTGAATACCTCACATGGCATGCCATAAAGATAGTGCCTCCAAATCTTCAGTGCATGAACAATTGCTGCCAGCTCTAGATCATGAACAAGGTAATTCTTCTCGTGAACCTTCAGCTGCCGCAAAGTATATGCAATAACCTTGCCACCCTACATCAATACCGCACCTAGACCAATACGGGATACGTCACAATATACTGTATAAGATCCTGAACCTGAGGGTAACACCAATACCGGTGCCGTAGTCAAAGCTGTCTTGAGCTTTTGGAAGCTCGCCTCACACTCGTTTGACCACCTGAACGGGGCACCCTTCTGGGTCAACCTGGTCAACGGGGCTGCTATAGATGAAAACCCCTCTATGAATCGACGCTGAGTTGTATAAAAAGGAAACTTTTTACAGTGGTAGTAGCCCGCCAAACCGAAGAAACTACGGATCTCTATAGCTGATGTGGGTCTAGGCTAGTTCTGGACTACCTCAATCTTCTTAGGATCCACCTGAATACCCTCTGCTGATACAACGTGACCCAAGAAAGCAACTTAACTCAACCAAAACTCGCATTTTGAGAACTTAGCATATAACTGGCTGTCTTTCAGAGTTCGAAGAACGATCCGAAGGTACTGCTCATGCTCCTCTCGATTGTGGGATTAGATCAAGATATCATCAATAAACACAATCACAAAGGAATCCAAGTAGGGCTTGAACACTCAGTTCATCAAATCCATGAATGCTGCTGGGGCATTTGTCAGCCCAAATGACATCACTAGAAACTTATAATGCCCATACCGAGTCCGAAAAGCTGTCTTAGGGACATCGGATGCCCTAATCCTCAATTGATAGTAGCCTGATCTCAAATCAATCTTCGAAAACACTTGGGCACCCTGAAGCTGATCAAATAAATCATCAATCCTCGGTAATGGGTACTTGTTCTTTATGGTGACCTTGTTCAACTGCCAATAATATACATCCTCATTCCATCCTTCTTCTTCACAAACAACACAGGTGCACCCAGGGTGGGACACTAGGTCTAATGAATCCCTTATCCAGCAAATATTGCAACTATTCTTTCAATTCTTTCAACTCTGGCGGAGCCATGCAGTATGGTGGAATGGAAATGGGTTGAGTGCCCGGAGCCAAATTAATGAAGAAATCAATATCCCTGTCGGGTGACATCCCTGACAGGTCTGCAGGAAACACCTCTGGAAACTCACGAACAACCGTCACTGAATCCATGGAAGGAACCTCCGCACTAGAATCGCGGACATAAGCTAAGTAATCTAGACACCCATTCTCGACCATATGCCGAGCCTTTACATAAGAGATAACCCTGCTGGTGGAATGGTCAAGAGTCCCTCTCCACTCTAATCGAGGCAATCCCTGCAAGGCTAAGGTCACCGTCTTGGCGTGACAATCTAATATAGCATGATAAGGTGACAACCAATCCATACCCAGTATGACATCAAAATCAACCACATCGAGAAGTAGAAGGTCTACACGAGTCTCAAGACTCCAAATGGTGACCACACATGAACGATAAATACGATCTACAATAATAGCATCTCCCACTGGTGTAGACACATACATATGAGCTCTCAAAGAATCACGGGGCACAACCAAATATGAAGAAAAATAGGATGACACATAGGAGTAAGTAGATCCCGGATCAAATAGAACTGAAGCATCTCTACTGCAAACTGAAACAGTACCTGTGATAATAACGTCAGATGACTCAGCCTCAGGCCTGGCTGGAAACCATAACACCGGGGCTGGGCCCCACCACCCTGAACTACGTCCCTAGGACGACCTCTAGCTGGCTGGTCTCCACCTCTAACAGCCTAACCTCCATCTCTAACAATCTGGCCTCTACCTCTAGCTGCCTAACCCCTACCTCTAGCTGGCTGAGTAGGTGGTGCCGGAACCATGGCACGAGAACCCTGATGCTGTGAGATGCCCGATGTCCGAGGGAAAAATCTAGCAATGTGCCTTAGATCACCACAAGTATATTATGACCTCTGATGCTGTGACTGCTGACCCTGAAACTAACCCTGTCGACCTGAGTAACCACCTTGATAACTCTGGAGTGGAGGTGCACTAATAGGAGCTGGTGGTGCACTGTTGGCTAGCTGGTCGGAATAATGCATCTGAGGCCCACGACTACCTTGAGGCACCGTGGGATGCCTGGAGTGCTGAATGAAATGGCCTGGGAGGATGGCCTCTACCAAAAGTACCCCTACCTCTAGATGAGGCACCGCTGAACTCACCGGAATGACGAGGTCTCTTGTCAGACCCCTGACCTCCCTGAGCAAGAACCATCTCGACTCGTCTGGCGACATTAGCAGCCACCTGAAAAAAAATCTCACTCCCCACTCTCCTTAGCCATCTGCAATCTGATAGGCTGAGCAAGTTCGTCAATAAACCTTCTCACCCTCTCTCTCTCGGTGGGAAGCAGAAGAACAGCATGACGGGCCAAATCCACAAAACGGGTCTCATACTGAGTAACAGTAATACTACCCTGCTGGAGACACTCGAACTGACGGCGAAACTCCTCTCTCAATGTGATAGGCAGAAACTTCTCTAGGAAGAGCTGAGAGAACTGGTCCCAAGTAAGGGTAGGCAACCTAGCTGGTCTTGTCAACAAATAATCTCTCCACCATTTTTTGGCGGAACCAGTCATTTGAAATGTAGCAAAATCGACCCCATTGGTCTCCACTATACCCATGTTCCGTAGCCCTCATGGCAGCTATCAAGATACTCCTGGGGATCCTCTGAAGTAGCACCACTGAAGTGAATTGGGAAGAGATTGATAAACCTGTCCAACCTCCATAGAGCCTCAGAAGACATAGCTGACCCATCACTGGTCTGTGGCACAATAACCGGCTGAACTACTCCGACTGGATGAGCAACTGGAGCTTGATACTGGGGAGCTATCTGCTCCAAAGCGGGAGTAGCGGGAGTCTGGGCTCCTCCTTCAGCCTGAGAGATGGCTGGATCCATGGGAAATGTGCCAGTCTAGGCGACACTCTCCATAAGGCCCACCAAACGGACCAAAGCGTCCTGAAGTACTGGGGTGGCAATGAACCCCTCCAGAACCTGAGCTGGTCCGGTAGGAACAGTCTGGGTTGGAACCTCCTCGTCAAGCTCTATCTGAGGCTCCACTGCTGGGGGTGCTGCTCGGGCTCTAGGCTGAGCCCTGCCCCTACCTCGGCTTCTGGCATGACCTCGGCCTCGACCTCTGCCCCGCGTAGGAGCTGCCATTGGAGGCTCTGGCTACTGCTCAGGTGAGGAAGCGGTACGTGTTCTCGCCATCTGCGAGAGAATAAGAGTGGAAGAGTTCAATCAGTATTGAGAAAACAAAATCGCACGACAGAGAAGAATCTAAGTGAAATTTGTTCCTAAACTTCATAGCCTCTGGAAGATAAGCACAAACGTCTCCGTACCGATCTTTCAGACTCTACTAGGCTTGCTCGTGAATCATGAGACCTAGGCAACCTAGTGCTCTAATACCAACTTGTCACGACCCGGAATTCCCACCGTCGGAACCTTGATGACGCCTAACATTTCACTTGTTAGGCAAGCCAACGTTAGAGAATCTATAAACCAATCCTTATTCTATTCAGTAAATAACAAAAAGGTTAGATGAACTATAGCGAGTGCAGAATAATATAAAAACTGCATCGATTACTACTATCCGGATCTGGAGTCACAATTCACGACCATTCTAAAGTTTACTACAAATAACAGTCTGGGAGAAATACAACTGTTTGAATGAGAGAAACAGTAAAACAGAAAAGATAGACGGGGACTTCAAGGTCTGTGAACGCCGACAAATCTACCTTGAGTCTCCGGATAACGGTTCAACAATAAGAATCTCAATCAACCCCAACCGGTACCAAAATCTGCACAGAAAGTGCAGAGTGTAGTATCAGTACAGCCGACCCCATGTACTGGTAAGTGTCGAGCCTAACCTCGACGAAGTAGTGATGAGGCTAAGACAAGATACCTACAAATCAACCTGTACAATTTAACAGTGTATATACAAATAACAGCAATAAAGAATTAGACAGGTAATATCGGGAGGGGGAACATGCTGAGGGAAATACGAGATAAAGAACTACAACAAAATAATGACTGAAACAACCAATATACTATGAATTAATAGAAACAACGAATACAGTAAAGGAAAACAAATTGCACGACATCACCCTTCGTGCTTTTACTATCAACCTCACTATAAAATTAATAGAAATGGTACGGCATCACCCTTCGTGCATTAACTCTCATATCATGGAACGACATCACCCTTTGTGTATTAGCACTCACAATATGATACGACATCACCCTTCGTACATTAACACTCACAATATGGCACGACATCACCCTTCGTGCATTAACACTCACAATATGGTACGGCATCACCCTTCGTGCATTAACACTCTCCCTTACCATAATGCAATGAATAATTAACAACAGGGAGATAGAATAACAAATACAAGCCTTACTTCAACATTTAGTTCCACAAATATCAACATTAACTTCGGAGTCAATATTCAATTATCACCAGAAGATCCATAAACATGATAAGAACAATCAACTTAACAACACTAGTCTAAACACGTAGCAATTAGGCATGGGAAAAAGAGACAATATGAGAAAACAAGAGAAACAGGGAAAACAGGTAAATTGTCGGCGCGTAAGTACTCGTCACCTCACATATACGCCACTCATATGAATTTCACATAGCAAATAGTTTTGAGGTTTCTAATTCACTCAAGTCAGGGTTAACCACGACACTTACCTCGCTCCGAAGGCCACTTAATACTCAATCATAACTTTTCCTCTAGAATCAATCTCCAAACCACTCGTATCTATTAAAAAATGACTCAATAATATTAAATATTGCTAAAGGAATCAATTACATTGCATAAATTTAGATTTTTCCAAGCTTCCTCCAAAAAGTCAAAAATCGATCCCGGGCCCGCTTTGTCAAAACCCGAGGTTCGGACCAAAATTCATTTACCCATTCACCCCCGAGCTCGGATATATAATTAATTTTTTAATCCGACCTCAAATCGAGGTCTAAATCCCCAAATTTCAAAATTTCTAGTTTCTACCCCCCTCCCATTCTACCATAAGAACTCTAGATTTTTAGGTTGCAAATTTATGAAATGTAATGGGTAATTGAAAGAAAATAGTTTAGAATCACTTACCAACACTTTGGAAAAGAAAATATCTCTTGAAAATTGCCTCTAGCCTGTTTGGTTTTTTGAAAAGTTGAAGAAATGGCTTAAGTCCCGTTTTTAGGATTATTTACACACTGGGCGATAGTGTTCATCTCGTTCGCGAGGACACTGCCGCATTCGCGAAGAGCAGAGTTGCCAAGCTTACGCGTTCGCGAGTCCCCCTTCGCGTTCGCGAAGGCTACTCTCCCCTAGCCTTCGCGTTCGTGAGTCCTCCTTCGCGTTTGCGAAGGCTACTCCCCCTGGCCTTCGCGTTCGCGAGACCTTGCTCGCGTTCGCGATGATGGAAAGACTGACCCCTCCCCCAGGTCCCTAACACTACGCGTTCGCGATGAGCTGGTCGCCTTCGCGAAGGGTAAAGCCCCCATCGCTTCTCGTTCGCGATCAAGCCTTCGCGCTCGCGAAGAGTAAGAACAGTCCCTGACCAGCTTACCCTTCGCGTTCGCGAGAGTACCTTCGCGAACGCAAAGAAGAACATACCAGAACAACTGCTGCAGTAATAATATCAGATTTTCCAAGTCTAAAACATCCCGTAGCCTATCCGAAACTCACCCGAGCCCTCGAGGCTCCAAAATAAATATGCATACAAGTCTAAAAACATCATACGAACTTGCTCGAGTGATCAAATCGCCAAAATAACACCTAGAACTACGAAGTTAGCACCAAATTCAATGAAATTTTCAAGAAAGCTTTAAAATTCCTAATTTTACAACCGGACGTCCGAATCACGTCAAACCAACTCCGTTTCTCACCAAATTTCACAGATAAGTCATAAATATTATATTGGACCTATACCGGGTCTCCAAACCAAAATACGGACCCAGTATCAGCAAGGCCAAACATCAACCAATTCTTAAAAACCATTAAACTTTCAGACTTTTAATTTTAATCAAAAAATCATAACTCGAGTTAGGGACCTCCGAATTCGATTCCGGGCATACGCCCAGGTCCCATATTTTGATGCGGACCCACTGGGACCGTCAAAATACGGAGCTGAGCCCATTTACCAAAATTATTGACCGAAATCAACTCAACCGAAATTTTTAGGCAAAATTTTTTATTTTTATCAGGTTTTAACGTATAAGCCTTCCTGGCCAATACTCGGACTGCGCATGCAAATTGAGGAGGGTAAAAATGAGATTTTTTTTTGTTTAAGAGCGCAAAATCAAGTTCTAAAACATAAGATGACCTTTTTGGGTCATCACACATACATGTTTATGTTCACATACACCTAATACATATTTTTATATACAATTAAATTTAGACAAATCAACCCAACCCACCTTCAACAGAGAAGGGAAGCACGAGAGTTTTGCCAACATATAATATGTAGCCGCACAGGTTTATATTCGCATACATTCGATATAAATAATTAAAATAAATAAATAGTAGCAAAACCACTCAACCAAATACAACTGCTAGATAAGGAAGCATTGTAACATTGCAGAAAGTGAAAGTATTACCAAAGCTTGAACAATTCCTTTGTACTCCTTTTTTTTTCTCCCTTAAATTCAGCCGCCACTTTTTTTTTTTTTTTTAGAGAAGGAAGCATCGCAGAAAGTGAAAATATTACCAAAGCTTGAACAACTCCTTAACCTAAAAAATAATCTAATACAAATTTCTTTGACTATGATGGTAAACACGTTTTATAAGCATATGAATAAGTTAGGAGTGATGTTGTTTAACAACTACCTAAATATGCACTCTCTTCCGAGTAATACACACTAAATAGGCACAGCCGATTGAGAGCTCTTCAACCAACCACAATATAAACGTAGTTGAACAAATAGAGAAAAACTACGGCAAATCTATATTAACGTAACAGGAAAATTATCCTCCACTAGGTTATATCAAAACCCTAGATTAGAAGTTTAGCTACTCATACTCATAGTAACAATATTCCAAGTATTTTACATAAATAAATTACAAAGTAAAGATGAAGGAATGTAGAAATCGATGATTCTTTCCCCCAATGGGTGTTCCACGAGCTATTCTTGCTTTCGATCACAAAACTCCTTCAAAAGTGGTGTTTAATGTCTATTTATATGTGTAGGAAAAATACCTAAACGACATAGCCCAAGTCCTAGTAAAACAAGGAGACGAAATAAGCCTTCAAAATCCGGATCAGGCTCGCCTCAGACCGTGCCTCGCGAGGTAAAACGCAAGATGAACCTCGCCCCAGACCATGCGACGCCTGCCTCCATGAGAGCTCAACCTCGCCTTATCCCTCGCGTCGCCTGCTCCCACGCGAGCTCAAAGGCTCGCCTCGCCAGCTCTAACACGAGCTCAATAGCTCGCTTCGCCAACTTCCTCATTTTTTCGCTGCTCACTTCTTTCTTTCTTCTTTTCAACTGTTTTCGAACACGCTTTAGACTTTAAATATTCCTTTTGCTCTACTTTCATCCCCAATGTACCTACACATAAAATAGACTCCATTACACGCAAATAAAGTATAGTTTGGCATTAAAGCACCTAAAATATAAGGTAAATAATGTACTAAAATATGAAATTATAGCCGAACATCAATACCCACACTTAAACGTTGCTCGTACTCGAGCAATCAAACTACACTTATAGACACAACCTTTTTAAGCAATTCCCTTAACTCGTCACATCAAGAATCTTTAAAATATACTAAGCACAAATGTGTAACATCCTTACCTCAAGATTTGATTCACAAATACCATGCATTATTCATAATTCACTTACTTACTCTAACATGGAGGTCAACAACATTACCTCTCCATCATGAATTATGTGTCCTCACACAACAAAAGAGATTAGTTCCACACACAATAAATTTTAAGATCGTAGGAACTCAAGATAGAAAGAATTCACCCGCTCTCAGAAATAACATTCACACCTAATGGGTATTGACCCACTTGCTAGAATTAGCATGCACAAAGGATGTGATCCCATTAGTTCAAATTTCAAGATTGTTATGATTTCTTGCTTCTATTATATAAATACAAGTGATCAGTCCCATATTTCGACAATCTTTTGAGAAGGGAAGTCGACTGACTGACAAGGAATTGACACAAAGGGAAAAGAGGAGTAAAATCATTCGACAAAGTTGGAAAGTCTTAGTTACAGGGCCATAATGTCTCAAAATCGAGGAGGCCATAGAGCACCCTTTTTTTGGAGAAATTAGGAAAACTATTCCCCGAGCTTTTAATTTCTGGAAGAAAGTTTTGTGCAGAATTAGTGGTATATAGATCCAAAAGAAGCAGTTGCAAATGCTATTAGTGGTTCTTCCTTCATATCCCATATATCTATTAAGTGTTGCGTGATTCGCTCCCATCTTGATGCATTGGCTGGATAACATATCCATCGCCCTTCCTCGGTTCGTCCCTATCGCAAGCTTCTCACCCGGACTGGGACTCGCTCTTCTTGGGCTAGACTTCCCTGAAGCTTTCATCAATCAGAATGTTTAGACCCATATCCTTGTTCGCAGATGATAAGCAATTTCTAAGCATGTTATGCTACACCGAGTTACCAACGCTATATGGTTCGAGCCAAAAAGGGTAGAAAATGTTTCAAGTGAGCCTACTTGTAGTTGTATTAACATAGCAACAACGGGAAAGCCAAAATGGATCATAAAAGTTCTTTCATGCCAAGCGGATAGTCGTTTTCCCATCACAATAGACTGTAATTGAGGTGAACTATGTTTGAAAAACACCAATATATATGTGACAATTAACGAAAAAATAATAGAAGTGGTTTAGGATGTGAAAAATCGGTGGAAGACATGTTATGGAAGGAGTTGTCTTCATAACAGATATCTGCCGCTACCGTTGGTTCAATAGCAAAGTAACATCCTATTCTCAAGATACAATAAACCACTTAAGGATCTTCTAATGTGTAATCAAAAAGAAGTTCCAGTAAATAATTAATTTCTCAATTGCTTTGCAGAATTTGAAGGAATGAAGAAAGGGATTCTTGGAGAGAGTTAAAAGATAAAGAGGCAAAACATAAAAAATTTTAAGTGTTGGCTTTTGCAAATGGATTAATATTTATTAAGAGTGAAAATTTTAGTTAGCTATGTCTTTCCAAGAATAAGTGTATTCTTTAAAGAATAAATGACAGTTTTTAACAAAGTACTGGGTCTTGTTCAAAAGGTACATTAAAATTTTGAATCACTCTAAATAAATAACTAACAATCTCCCACTTGATTAAAAAATTTAAGGAATGCATTAGTTGTTCTTTTATAATGGAATCGGTGAAGGTGTCTTGTGGACTTGAACCTAATTTAGTAGTTAGTATGAAGAAATCTAATCGAAAGGATCATAGTATAACTTAGTCTTGACCAAGGGTGTGTTTGGTACAATGAAAAATATTTTCATGAAAAATGAATGATTTTATCACATATTTTTCTTGGTTTCCGAAAAATATTTTCTAGTGTTTGATTAGAGAGTATAAAATTTTTTTTAGGAAAATAATTTTTTATGCTACTCTCCTCAACTTACCTTTCCCAAAATCCTCATGTTTTCTGTACTCCTTCCCCTCTCCCCTCGGGGCCTCTATTTTCTTCAAGAATTTAATTATTTTTTTTAAAATTCATACAAACCCAAAAGAACTAATGTGCTACTTTACTTTTTCATACAAAAACAACATTTGATTTTGAGCACGATAACTAAAACGAAAATACTTTATTTTTGTTGAAAAAGAAAGTATCTTCTCTACAACATGAAAAAATATTACTCATTTTGTTGAATGAAAAAAAATACTTTTTCTACATCAAAAAAAGAAAGTACCCGTGTCACGACCCGGAATTCCCACCGTCGGGACCGTGATGGTGCCTAACATTCCATTTGCTAGGCAAGCCGACGTTAGAGAATTATTAAGTCAATCCTTATTCAATTCAGTAAATAACAATAAATAAGC
The DNA here is from genome assembly GCF_000715075.1 of Nicotiana tabacum. Taxonomy (NCBI): domain Eukaryota; kingdom Viridiplantae; phylum Streptophyta; class Magnoliopsida; order Solanales; family Solanaceae; genus Nicotiana; species Nicotiana tabacum. The sequence goes on along the minus strand of NC_134081.1, from coordinate 27,422,598 downwards.
TAAAATGAAATACAGCGAGTGCGGAATAATATAAAAATTTCATTAATTACTACCACCCGAATCTGGAGTTACAATTCACGAACTTCTAGGATTTACTACAAGTAAAAGTCTGAAAGAAATATAACTGTTTGAACGAAAGAAATAGTAAAAGAAAAGAACTGAAAAGATAGACGGGGACTTCAAGGTCTGCGAATGCCAACAGATCTACCTTGAGTCTCCAATGAACCAGTCCGAGCTGCTACGCCTCTCGATCAGCTGGGACCAATACCAAAATCTGCACAGGAAGTGCAAAGTACGGTATCAGTACAACCGACCCCATGTACTGGTAAGTGTCGAGCCTAACCTCGATGAAGTAGTGACGAGGCTATGACAAGACATCTACACAACAAACTTGTGCAATTTAACAGTATATGTATAAATAACAGCTAAACATGTACTATTGGGAGGGAAAAAATACTGAGGGGAATACGAGAAAGAGAACTACAGCAGAATGGTAACATGAACACCCAATATACTATGAACTAATAAGAACAAGTAAACACAGCAAAGAAAAAATGCACAGCATCACCCTTCGTGCTTTTACTCTCAATCTCACCATAAGATCAATAGAAACAGCACAACATCACCGTTTGTGCATTAACTCTCATAACATAGCACGACATCACCCTTCGTGCATTAACACTCACAATATGGCACGGCATCACCCTTCGTGCATTAACACTCACAATATGGCACGGCATCGCCGTTCGTGCATTAAAACTCACAATATGGAACGACATCACACTTCGTGCATTAACACTCTCCCTTACCATAATGCAATGAACAAACAACAACAGAGAGATAGAATAACAAGTACAAGCCTTACTTCAACATTTGGTTCCACAATATCAACCTCAACTTCAGAATCAATACTCAATTATCACCAGAAGATCCATAAATATGATAAAAATGATCAATTTAACAATATTAGTCTAAACATGGATAACATGAACAAAGGAAGCTATAATTGCAAGAAACCAAGCCCCACCCGTATGCTTTAACCCAACTACAACGCATAAGTACTCGTCACCTCACATATACGTTATTCCCCAATATTTAAACATATATCAAATAGACAAACAAGTCATATTCCCTCAAATCAAGGTTAACCACGACACTTACCTCACTCCAAAGGTCACTCAATGCTCAATTACCACGTTTCCTCTAGAATCCACCTCCAAACTACTCGTATTTATCCACAAACGACTTAATAATAATAAATATTGCTAAAGAAATCAATTACAATGCATAAATTTAGATTCCACAAACTTTTCCCCAAAAAGTCAAAAATCGACTCCGGGCCCGCTTGGTCAAAACTCGAGATTCGGACCAAAATTCATTCACCCCCTAGCCCGATTAGGTAATTAGTTTCGGAATCCGACCCCAAATTGAGGTCTAAATCTCTAATTTGCAAAAAAACCCCAATTCTTCCTAAATTCCTAGTTTTCTACCATGAAAGAACAAAGATTAGGGCTAGGAATTTAATGGGTGATGATAGAAATGGAAGAAAATGAGTTAAAGAGTATAAACCTATGAATTGATGTTGAGTTTTCTCTTCAAAATCGCACCTAGGCCGAGCTCTAATGGAGAGTTCATGAAAAATGGAAAAAATTCCGTTTTGGTTCTGCTTTAAGGTTTGGGCGTCAGGCCTTCTTCGCGTTCGCGAAGGGCCTATCACGTTCGCGATGAGCAGCAGCCCGAGTGGCTTTCGCATTCGCGAGTCCTCCTTCGCGTTCGCGAGCCCATGCTCGCGTTCGCGTAGAAGAATGACTAACCCCTCCCCCAGGTCCCTAAAGCTTTGCGTTCGCGAGAACTTGGTCACGTTCGCGAAGGGTAAGGCCTCCATTGCTTCGCGTTCGCGACCCAGCTACCGCGTTCGCGATTAAGAAAATCACCCAGCCCCAGTTTACTCTTCGCGTTCGCGAGAGTACCTTCAGGAATGCAAAGAAGAACACACCAGATAATAGCTGAAGCACAAGAAAACCAGATCTCTAAGTGCAAAAAGCTTCTGTAGACTATCCGAAACTCATCCGAACTCGCTCGCGCGAACAAAACACCAAAATAACGCCTAGAACTACGAATCGAACACCAAATCAAATGAAAATTTTAAGAAAATTTTAGAACTTCTATTTTCACAACCGAACGTCTGAATCACGTCAAATCAACTTCGTTTCTCACCAAATTTCACAAACAAGTCATAAATATAATAATTGACCTGTACCGGGCTCCGAAATTAAAATACAGACCCGGTATCGACAAGACCAAATATCAGTCAATTCTAAAAATCATTAAACTTTCAAACTTTTAATGTTTCATCAAAATTTCATATCTCGAGCTAGGGACCTCGGAATTCGATTCCGGGCATACGCTCAGGTCCCAAATTACGATACGGACCTACCGGGACCGTCAAAATACGGATCCGCATCCGTTTGCTCAAAATGTTGACCGAAGTCAACTTAAATGAATTACTAAGGCAAAATTCTTATTTTTATCAGTTTTTAACATATAAGCCTTCCTGGAGAACACCCAGACTGCGCACGCAAATTGAGGAAGGCTAAAATGAGGTTTATTTGAGATCTCGAAACACAGAATTAGGTTCTAAAATATAAGATGACCTATCGGATCATTACATTCTCCACCTCTAATACAACCGTTCGTTCTCGAACGGACATAGAAAGGTACCTGATTTGGGGAAAACATGTGGATATCTACTCCGCATATTTGACTCGGACTCCCAAGTAGCTGCCTCAATGGGATGACCTCTCTACTGCACTCGAACTGAAGGATAACTCTTAGACCCTAGCTGTCGAACCTGCCGGGCTAGAATAGCCACCGGCTCATCTTCGTAAGTCAAATCCTTGTCCAAGTGGACAGAGCTAAAATCTAACACGTCGGATGGATCGCCGTGATACTTCCGAAGCATGGACACGTGGAACACCGGATGAACTGCTGATAACCCCGGTGGCAACGCAAGCCTGTAAGCCATATCTCCCACTCTCTCCAAAATCTCAAAAGGTCCGATATACCTAGGGCTCAACTTTCCCTTCTTTCCGAACCTCATTACACCCTTGATGGGTGATACCCGAAGCAACACTCTCTCCCCGACCATGTATGCAACATCACGAACTCTGCGGTCGGCATAACTCTTCTGCATGGACTGAGCTGTGCGAAATCGATCCTGAATAATCTTGACCTTATCCAAGGCATCCTGTACTAGATCTGTACCCAACAACCGAGCCTCCCCCGGCTCGAACCACCCAACTGGCGACCGGCACCGCCTACCATATAATGCCTCATAGGGAGCCATCTGAATGCTCAACTGGTAGCTGTTGTTGTAGGCGAACTCTGCAAGGGGCAAGAACTGATCCCACGATCCTTTGAAGTCTATAACACATGCGCGAAGCATATCCTCTAAGATCTGAATAGTGCGCTCGGACTGTCCGTCCATCTGAGGATGAAACATTGTGCTCAACTCAACTTGCATACCCAACTCACGTTGTACTGCTCTCTAGAAGTGCGAGGTGAACTGTGTACCTGGATCAGAAATGATATACATGGGCACACCGTGAAGACGGGCGATCTTGCGAATGTAAATCTCTGCCAACCGCTCCGAAGAATAGGTAACTGCCACAGGAATGAAATGCGTTGACTTAGTCAGCCTGTCCACAATGACCCAAACGGCATCGAACTTCCTCTGCGTCCGTGGGAGTCTAACAACGAAATTCATAGTGATACGCTCCCACTTCCACTCAGAAATCTCTATATGCTGAAGCAAACCACCAGGTCTCTGATGCTCATACTTTACATGCTGACAATTTAGACACTGAGCTACATAAGAAACTATATCCTTCTTCATTCTCCTCCACCACTAATGCTGCCGTAAGTCCTGATACATCTTGGCGGCGCCCGGATGAATAGAATACCGTGAACTGTGGGCCTCCTCAAGAATCAACTCATGAAGTCCATCCATATTAGGCACACAAACACGACCCTGCATCCTTAAAACTCTGTCATATCTAATAGTAACCTGCTTGGCACCATCGTGCCGCACTGTGTCCCTAAGGCCTAACAAATGAGGGTCATCATACTGCCGATATCTGATACGCTCAAACAAAAAAGAACGAGCGACTGTACAAGCTAGAACATGGCTTGGCTCTGAAATATCCAACCTCACAAACTGGTTGGCTAAAGTCTGAACATCTTATGCAAGCGGCCTCTCACCGACTGGAATGAACGCAAGGCTGCCCATACTCGCTGCCTTTCTACTCAATGCATCGGCCACCACATTAGCCTTCCTAGGATGATACAATATGGTGATATCATAGTCTTTCAATAGCTCCAACCACCTCCTCTGCCTCAAATTGAGATCCTTTTGCTTAAACAAATACTGAAGTCTCTGATGATCCGTGAAAACCTCACACGACACACCGTAAAGATAGTGCCTCCAAATCTTCAACGCATGAACAATGGCTGCCAACTCTAAGTCATGGACAAGGTAATTATTCTCATGAACCTTCAACTGACGCGACGCATATGCGATCACCCTGCCCTCCTGCATCAATACCGCACCGAGCCCTACACGGGATGCATCACAATATACTGTATAAGATCCTAAACCTGTGGGCAACACCAACACCGATGATGTAGTCAAAGCAGTCTTAAGTTTCTGAAAGCTCGCCTCACACTCGTCTGACCATATGAACGAGGCACCCTTCTGGGTCAACCTGGTCAACGGGGCTTCTATAGATGAAAACCCCTCCATAAATCGACGATAATAGCCCGCCAAACCCAAGAAACTCCTGATCTCCGTGGCTAAAGTGGGTCTAGGCCAATTCTAAACTGCCTCAATCTTCTTAGGGTCTACCTAAATGCCCTTTGCTGATACAACGTGCCCTAAGAAAGTGACTGAATCTAGCCAAAACTCGCACTTTGAAAATTTAGCATATAACTGACTGGCACTCAGAGTCTAAAGTATAATCCTAAGATGCTGCTCATGCTCCTCTCGACTGCGGGAGTAGATCCAGATATCATCAATAAACACGATCACAAAGGAGTCCAAATGAGGCTTGAACACTCGGTTCATCAAATCCATGAATGTTGCTGGGGCATTTGTCAACCCAAAGGACATCACCACAAACTCATAATGCCCTTACCGAGTCCGAAAAGTTGTCTTAGGGACATCAAATGCCCTAATACTCAACTAATGGTAGCCAGATCTCAAATCAATCTTCGAAAACACCTTGGCACCCTGAAACTGATCAAATAAGTCATCAATCCTTGGTAATAGATACTTGTTCTTGATGGTGACTTTGTTCAACTGCCGCTAATCTATGCACATCCTCATCGATCCATCCTTCTTCTTCACAAACAACACAGGTACACCCCAGGGCGAGACACTAGGTTTAATGAAGCCCTTATCAAGCAAATCTTGCAACTGTTCCTTCAATTCTTTCAACTCTGATGGGGCCATACGGTATGGCGGAATGGAAATGGGCTGAGTGCCCGGAGCTAAATCTGTCAGGCCCCAACCTCGGGGAGCGCGAACGGCGTCCAACCGAGTAAACTCGGTCGAGCAAGCCTATTAAACCTTTCCTACCCGACTTATTCATAATCCAAAAAGGGAATGCATCACCATTGTAAAATAGGGGAGAGATCAATTATATAAATGTATAAACGTTGCTAGTTCATTTTTCATTATATACATTATGTCATAGTTAAGTTTCCAAAATACAACTCGATCCAACGACCACCCCAACATACATACATGACCCACATAAACGTCTATGGAGCCTCTAAGGGTACAAAAGAGCAACATGACAATGCTGGCAATAAGGCCCCGGCTATACCTCAAAATATGAAAACTTATACAAAAGAAGGACTACATGACCCCAGGAAGAAATGGGGCTCACCAAGACTGTTGTGATGAGTGTGAGGGAGAGTACCACTATCTGCGATCAACACTATCTGCAATGGAACCACCTACATCTATTCAAAGATGTAGCACCCCCAGCAAAAGGGACGTTAGTACTGTCGAATAGTACTGGTATGTAAGGCAAACACCAATCTTAGTAGAATGAACAGTGAAACAAAGAGAAGGCGGTCATAATAATCAATAAGTACTTCATAGAAATACAAAGGAACACCAAGTAAGGATCACATAGTTTCCAGTTCAATCCTTCCATCTTTTTTTTAGGTTAATAATCTTTAGTGCCAAAGCCACAACTCATAATGCCACCGTGCTTTTACACGGAGTCCGGTTTTGGCCCGACCGGCTAAGCCATCTCAAGTCAGACATATCCATATCCACATTGTAAATAAATGATTCCAACACAAATTCCACCATGTGTACAGCATGGCGTCCGATCTCGGCCCGATCGGCTAAGCCATCTCACTTGAGACATAACCTCTTTCAATTGTTCACTCAATTCACAACTCTTTCCCATCTTTCGTTATATGGCACAAACAACCTCATTTATTAAGTAGTTCTTGGCACTTGGTAACATTTTACAATTCAAGACTTTCCCTTTGTATTCGTTCAAATAACATCATCATTCATGTTGATAAGTACCATCACATAAGGCATTTCACACATAAGGGAAGGAGCTTGGAAAATCATGATTTCGTTCTCAAATAGCATGATGACATGGTAACCATATAAATCAATTAGGGAACATGAATCTTTCAATCCAACACACTAAGGCAAATAATTCTAGTATGATCAAGTTGGAACTTACACCAATTATTCGGACATCAGGAGTTCGATTCTAAGAAGAAAAGAGTTAGCCATGCATACCTCAATTGTGCTTCTTTAGACTCTACAATTATCCGGAACCCTTAGCAACCTCAATCTATTTTTGCAATATATAAATTGAACCTAAAATTAGGAAAATGTTCATAGTTCTAGTTTACTTTTTATTTTTCCCACACTCTTTATCACATGCATACAAGATGAACCACTCTCATACCCATGAAGTATTACCCTAGTACCTCATTATAGCTATGTTTGAAATTAAGAGCTGGGGTGATGAAATCTTACCTTTTTGGATGAAGGATTTGGTGCTTTACTTGAGTATTTCCAAGCTTTGAGTGATGGTTGAAGATTAATTGATGAAAATTAGGCCCTTCCTCTAGAGCCCTCTCTCTCTCTCACACTAGAAATATGAGAAATGAGCTTCAAAATGGACTAAAGGGGTGCTTTAATGGAATGGGGGTCGGGTTTTAAATTAAGAAAATGGGTGCCCCGACGCAGGTCTGCGGTCGCATATGAGACCGCATAATAGTTATGCGGTCCGCAAAGTGACCGCAGAAATGACCCTCAGGGACCTGAACTTACAGCCCAGGTATGCGACCAGTATGCGGTCCGCATACTCGTTCTGCGGTTGCATAATGCACCGCAGAACTCCCTCCGCAAAACCTCAAGAGGGATTATGCTATCGATATGGGTCCACATAGTGGTTATGCGGTCGCATAATCAACCGCAAAGCTGACCTCAAATTGGCCAACGTACAGCTTCACTCTGCGGCCATTATGCGATCCGCAGAGTGATTATGCGGCCGTATAATGGGCCGCAGAAACGTGTCCTTCTGCGAAACATTTTTCTCTAGTCCGTGGGGTACTATTCAATCCAAAAAGTCCGAACCGCGGCGAGCAAGCTCGCCGCGAAGAATTTCTACTATAATAACGCAGGAATCTATCTTGGAACCACAAAACCCTGAGTTTTTAGTTTAAATTTTTACGGGTCCTTACAAAATCAATACAGAAATCAATATCCATGTCGGGTGGCATCCCTGGAAGGTCTGCAGGAAACACCTTTGGAAACGCACGAACAACTGGTACTGAATTCATGGAAGGAACCTCCGCTCTAGAATCGCGGACATAAGCCAAATAAGTTAGACACCCCTTGTCGACCATGCGCCGAGCCTTCATATAAGAGATAACCCTGCTGGGAGAATGGCCAGGAGTCCCCCTCCACTCTATTCGAGGCAACCCCAGCAAGGCTAAGGTCACCGTCTTGGCGTGACAATCCAATATAGTGTGATAAGGTGACAGCCAATCCATACCCAAGATAACATCAAAATCGACCATATCAAGAAGTAGAAGATCTACACTAGTCTCAAGACTCCCAATGGTGACCACACACAAATGATAAACATGATCTACAAAAATAGCATCTCCCACAGGTGTGGACACATACACAGGAGAACATAAAGAATCACGAGGCACAACCAAATATGAAGTAAAATAGGATGACATGTAGGAATAAGTAGAATCGGGATCAAATAGAAGTGAAGCATCTCTACGGCAAACTGAAACAGTACTTGTGATAACAACGTCAGATGACTCAAACTCAGGCCTGGCTGGAAAAGCATTACATTGGGGCTGGGGCCCACCACTCTGAACTACATCTCTAGGACAGGCCTTAGTTGGCTGGCCTCCACCTCTAGCGGCTTGACCTCCACCTCTAATGGCTTGACCTCTACCTCTATTTGCCTGACCCCTACCTCTAGCTGACTGAGCGGGCGGTGAAGTACCCAGTGCCGGGACCATGGCACGAGAACCCTGATGCTGTGAGTTGCCCGATGCCTGAGGGAAAAATCTAGCAATGTGCCTCGAATCACCACAAGTATAACAGGACTTGGACTGCTATGACTGCTGACCCTGAAACTGACCCTGTCGACCTGAGTAACCACCGTGAAAACTCTGGAGCGGAGGTGCGCTAATAGGAGCTGGTGGTGCACTGTAGGGTAGCTAGTCGGAATAAGGCATATGAGGGCCACGACCACCTGAGGAACCATGGGATGCCTGGAGTGCTCAATGAAACAGCCTGGGAGGATGGCCTCTACCAAAAGTACCCCTGCCTCAAGATGAGACACCGTTGAACCCCCCGGAATGACGTGGTCTCTTGTCAGACCCCTGACCTCCCTGAGCAAGAACCATCTCGACTCGCCTGGCGACATTGGCAGCCACCTGAAAAGAAACCTTACTCCCAGTCTCCTTAGCCATATGCAATCTAATAGGCTGAGCAAGTCCGTCAATAAACCTCCTCACCCTTTCTCTCTCGGTAGCAAGCAGAAGAAGAGCATGATGGGCCAAATCCACAAAACGGGTCTCATACTGGATAACAGTCATATTGCCCTGCTGCAGACGCTCGAACTGAAGGCGATGTTCCTCTCTCAATGTGATAGGGAGAAACTTCTCTAGGAAGAGCTGAGAGAACTGGTCCCAAGTAAGAGTAGGCAACCCCGTTGGTCTGGTCAACAAATAATCTCTCCACCATTTCTTGCCGGAACTAGTCATCTGAAGTGCAGCAAAATCGACCCCGTTGGTCTCCACTATACCCATGTTTCGTAGCACCTCATGACATCTGTCAAGATACTCCTGGGGATCCTCTGAAGGAGCATCACTGAAGTGAACTTGGAAGAGCTTGGTAAACATGTCCAATCTCCATAAAGCCTCAAAAGACATAGTTGACCCATCGTCGGCCTGTGCCGCAACAACCGGCTGAACTACTCCGACTGGATGAGCTGCTGGAGTCTGATACTTGGGAGCCATATGTTCCGGAGTGTGAGTAGTAGGAGTCTGTGCTCCTCCTACAGCCTGAGAGACGGTTGGTGCCATGGGGAATGCGCCAGTCTAGGCCACACTCTCCATAAGGCCCACCAAATAGACCAAAGCATCCTGAAGTACTAGGGTGGCAATGAACCCCTCCGGGACCTGAGCTGGCCTGGCAGGAACAGTCTGGGCTGGAACCTCCTTATCAAACTCTACCTGATGCTCCACCGCTAGTGCTGTTGCTCGAGCTCTGGGCTGAGCTCTGCCCCTACCTCGGCCTCTGGCACGACCTCGGCCTCGACCTCTGCCCCTCGTAGGAGCTGCCACTGGAGGCTCTGGCTGCTGCTCACGTGAAGATGCGGTACGTGTTCTCGCCATCTGCGGAAGGACAAGAATAAAAGAGTTCAATCAGCAATGATAAAATAAAATCGCACGACAAAGAAGAATAGAAGTGAAATTTGTTCCTAAATTTCATAGACTCTGAAAGATAAGTACAGACGTCTCCGTACCGATCCTCCAGACTCTACTAAGCCTGCTCGTGAATTGTGAGACCTAGGAAACCTAGCTGATACCAACTTATCAAGACTCGGAATTCCTACCGTCGGGACTGTGATGGCACCTAACATTCCACTTTCTAGGCAAGCCGACGTTAGAGAATTATTAAGCCAATCCTTATTCAATTCAGTAAATAACAACAAAAAAGCTAAAATAAAATACAGCGAGTGCGGAATAATATAAAAACTTCATTAATTACTACCACCCGGATCTGGAGTCATAGTTCACGAACTTCTAGGATTTACTACAAGTAAAAGTCTGAAAGAAATACAACTATTTGAATAAAAGAAATAGTAAAAGAAAAGAACTGAAAAGATAGACGGGGACTTCAAGATTTGCGAATGCCAACAGATCTACCTTGAGTCTCCGATGAACCAATCCGAGCTGCTACGCCTCTCAATCAGCTGGGACCAATACCAAAATCTGCACAGGAAGTGCAGAGTGCACTATCAGTAAAATTGACCCCATGTACTAGTAAGTGTCGAGCCTAACCTCGACGAAGTAGTGATGAGGCTATGACAAGACACCTACATAACAAACTTGTGCAATTTAACAGTATATGTACAAATAACAGCTAAACATTTACTATTGGGAAGGGGAACATGCTGAGGGGAATATGAGAAAGAGAACTACAACAGAATGGTAACGTGAACAACCAATATACTATGAACTAATAAGAACAAGTAAACACAGTAAAGGAAAAATGCACGGCATCACCCTTCGTGCTTTTACTCTCAATCTCACCATAAGATGAATAGAAACAGCACGGCATCACCCTTCATGCATTAACTCTCATAACATGGCATGGCATCACCCTTCGTGCATTAACACTCATAATATGGCACAGCACCACCCTTCGTGTATTAACACTCACAATATGGCACGGCATCACTCTTCGTACATTAACACTCACAATATGGCACGGCATCACCCTCCGTGCATTAACACTCTCCCTTACCATAATGCAATGAATAAATCATAACAGGGAGATAGAATAACAAGTACAAGCCTTACTTCAACATTTAGTTCTACAATATCAACCTCAACTTCGGAATCAATACTCAATTATCACCAGAATATCCATAAACATAATAAGAATGATCAATTTAACAATACTAGTCTAAACATGGATAACATGAACAAAGGAAGCTATAATTGCAAGAAACCAAGCCCCGCCCGCATGCTTTAACCCGACTACAATGCATAAGTACTCGTCACCTCACATATACGTTGTTCCCCAACATTTAAACATATATCAAATAGACAAACAAATCCTATTCCCTCAAGTCAAGATTAACCACGACACTTACCTCGCTCCAAAGGCCACTCAATGCTCAATTACCACGTTTCCTCTAGAATCCACCTCCGAACCACTCGTATCTATCCACAAACGACACAATAATATCAAATATTGTTAAAGAAATCAATTACAATGCATAAATTTAGATTCCCCAAACTTTCTCCCAAAAAGTCAAAAATTGACCCCGGGCCCGCTAGGTCAAAACCCGAGGTTCGGACCAAAATTCATTCACCCATTCACCCTCGAGCGCGATTAAGTAATTAGTTTTGGAATCCGACCCCAAATTGAGGTCTAAATCCCCAATTTGTAAAAAAACCCCAATTCTTCCTAATTCCCTAGTTTTCTACCATGTAAGAACAAATATTAGGGCTAGGAATTTAATGGGTGATGATAGAAATGGAAGAAAATGAGTTAAAGAGTACAAACCTATGAATTGATGTTGAGTTTTCTCTTCAAAATTGCACCTAGGCCGAGCTCTAATGGAGAGTTTATGAAAAATGGAAAAAATCCCGTTTTGGTTCTGTTTTAAGGTCTGGGCATCAGGCGTTCTTCGCGTTCACGAAGGGCCTGTCGCGTTAGCGATGAGCAGCAGCCCAAGTGGCTTTCGCGTTCGCGAAGGCTGCTCCCCCCTGGCCTTCGCGTTCGCGAGCCCATGCTCGCGTTCGCATAGAAGAATGACTGACCCCTCCCCCAGGTCCCTAAAGCTTCGCGTTTGCGAGAAACTAGTCGCGTTCGCGAAGGGTATTGCCCCCATTGCTTTGCGTTCGCGATTAAGAAAATCATCCTGCCCCAGTTTACTCTTCGCGTTCGCGAGAGTACCTTCGCGAACGCGAATAAGAACACACCAAATAACAACTGAAGCACAAAAAACCAGATTTCTAAGTGCAAAAAGCTTTCGTAAGCTATCTGAAACTCACCCGAGCTCTCGGGGCTCTAAACCAATTATGCACACAAGTCCAAAAACCTCGTACGAACTCGCTCGTGCGAACAAAATACTAAAATAATGCCTAGACCTATAAATCGGACACCAAATCAAATTAAATGTTCAAGAAAACTTTAAAACTTCTATTTTCACAACCGAACGTCTGAATCATATCAAATCAACTCCGTTTCTCACCAAATTTCACAGACAAGTCATAAATATAATTATGGACCTGTATCGGACTCCGAAACTAAAATACGGACCCGGTATCGACAAGACCAAACATCAGTTGATTCTAAAAATCATTAAACTTTCAAACTTTTATTTTTTTTTATCAAAATTCCATATCTCGAGCTAGGGACCTCAAAATTTGATTCCGGACATACGCCCAGGTCCCAAATTACGATACAGACCTACCGGGGCCATCAAAATATGGATCCGGATCCGTTTGCTCAAAACATTGACTGAAGTCAACTTAAATAAATTTCTAAGGTAAAATTCTTATTTTTATCATGTTTTAACATATAAGCCTTCCGAAAAAATACCTGGACTGTGCACGCAAATCGAAAAAGGCTAAAATGAGATTTGTTTGAGACCTCGAAATACAAAATTACGTTCTAAAATATAAGATGACCTATCGGGTCATCACAACCCATTTTATTAAAATAAAAGAAAATATTTTTGCTACATCATGAAAAGAAAGTACTCATCAAGAGAAGAACATATTTAGTTTGTTGAATGAAAGAAAATATTTTTTTACATCATAAAAGAAAGCACTCGTTTTGTTGAAATAAAAAAATATATTTTTTCTACATCATGAAAAGAAAATACTCGTTTTGTTGAAATAAAAGAAAATATTTTTCTACATCATGAAAAAAGTACTTGTTTTGTTGAAATGGAAGAAAATACTTTTTCTACATCATGAAAAGAATTCTCATTTTGTTGAAATAAAAAAAAATTACTCTATTTACAACATGAAAAGAAAAAACTCTTAATCAGGGACGTACGCAGAATTTCTTGTAAGCGGTATCGATATTTAAAGAAATAGATGAACAATTCAATATAATGATATCATAAACTAATAAAATACAGTTCAAATCATATTAATAAAGTACATTTCTATAACTCTCCTCAGTGAGTGTTTATTTACTCTTTGGGAATGGACTTATAATATCCCAATTGAAAATAGTATTTAATACTTTTTTTAATGTAAAAACCAAGCATAATCACTAAAAGACTCTTCATTTGTTTTTGATTTTGCAAATCTGTCTTGACCAATTTTGTCACCGGTAAAAAAAATATAGGGTAGCAAGATAACCAACAAAAGAAATAGTAGCAAGCAAGACACAAAATTCCCAAAATTGCAAAGAATGAGTATTTGTTTTTGTAGGGGTCTTAAGTTTGAGTGATGTTTTTTATTTATTGGAGCATTAAGTTTGAAATAGTTACGTTCAAAAGCAACAAGTGTCATGACCCAAAATCCACTATAGATCGTGATGGCGCTTAACGCCGTCGTCAGGCAAGCCAACGGTGATTGATCAATTTAATTACTCATTTTATTATATTGAAATCATAATTTTTATTAATTCAATAGTATAAAATAGAATTCACAAGGTAAATAATAATATTTACACAAACTACAATAATGAACAACCCGTAGGAACCCCCAAAACCCGGTGTCACAAGTGCACGAGCATCTACTAGGAAATATAATAAACTACAACATCTGTCTAGAATACAAATTAGACAGGAGAATATACATAACCCTGATAGAGACTCTGTAAGTTGCGGATCGTAACATGAATTGCAGCTCACGGTAAAGTCCCCGTAATAGCCGCGCCTCTGCGCCCAAAAGACCACCAGACATATATGTACCTGCACAAAAAGTGTATCAAGTGTACCATGAGTACGTAAATCAACGCATACCCAGTAAGTTTCTAGCCTAACCCCAGAGAAGTAGTGACGAGGGGTCGACATCAATACTTACTAGTGGTCCAATAAGATAGATACAGTAGAAGTAAACATGTGTGAGTCAGAGTAAATAAGTGAAATAATACGTATAATACATGGTACAATTTTCCTCTCAGTAATAACTCAAACTCTCAGCTAGTAGTTACCTCCTCAATCGGAGTATATATATATATATAATGGACCTTACCAGATAGGACGTCACAGTTCAATCAGAAAAAGCTCACAGATATGTTGGCTTCTTGCCAATTATTACGCACGATTTTATAAGAGTATTTTATAGAAATGATGAGGCCTATGGCCCGATCCATCGTAACATTTCTGAGCCGTAGATACATTTATTTTATTGCCGAGGCAAACAGCCCGCTCCCATGAGAGTGTGGTGCATAATCCTGTCGCGGCATACGGCCCTATCCATCATAATGTGCACACTGCCGAGGGTCGAACGACACGAACCATAGATGTATCTATCTTGCCGAGGTGAACGGCCCTATACCATTAGAATAAGAAGATTTTACGGGTCCTTGACCCCACTCACGAATAGATGTGTGAGTTATAAATTATTTTAGGAAACCATTCGATGAGAACTCATAGCGCAGGAGAAATTCGTAAGAGGAGTACAATTATTTCATGGCTAATCATGAAGCCTGTCGAATCTCTACAATAGCAAGTCTATCACTCTATAAAGTCTCAAGTCGTAATGTAAAATAAAGAAATTTAATAGGCAGGATACAACTCAAATAGTATAGTTATAGCATGGTGTGAACCTAAGTCTACCCGGATAATAACATGGATTTAGCTACGTACGGACTCCCATCACCTTGTGCATACATAGCCCCCGCAACAAGTAGCACATATCAAATACATCGTCAAGGGGTAGTTTCCCCCTCACAGAGTCAGACAGGAGACTTACCTCGCTCCGAAGTTCCATAACCGTCTCCAAAGCCTCTCTACCACCTCAAACCGATGCTCGTCGATCCAAAACTAGTCAAACAAGGTACAAACCAATCAAAATATACTCTAACACCCATAATTAATCAATTTAAACAATTTCCAACTCCGCTCGAAAAGTCGATAAAGTCAACCCTCGGGCCCACGTGCCTGGATTCTGAAACTATTCTAAGATAAACCTTACCCATAACAGTACTAACTAGAATATATAATTTATTCTTAATTCCGTTTCCAAAATCGCGGTCAAAATCAAGAATTATCAATTCTAGGTTTTCTACTGATGTTCGGCTATATTTCCATATTTTAGTACATTATTTACCTTACACTTTAGGTGCTTTAATGCCAAACTATACTTTATTTGCGCGTAATGGAGTCTATTTTATGTGTAGGTACATTAGAGATGAAGGTAGAGCAAAAAGAATATTTAAAGTCTAAAGCGTGCTCGAAAATAGTTGAAAAGAAGAAAGAAAGAAGTGAGCAGCGAAAAAATGAGGAAGCTGGCGAAGTGAGCTATTGAGCTCGCATTAGAGCTGGCGAGGTGAGCCTTTGAGCTCGCGTGGGAGTAGGCGATGCGAGGGATAAGGCGAGGTTGAGCTCGCGTGGAGGCAGGCGTCGCATGGTCTGGGGTGAGTTGCATCTCACGTATTACCTCGCGAGGCACGGCCTGAGGCGAGCCTGATCCGAATTTTGAAGGCTTATTTCGTCTCCTTGTTTGACTAGGACTTGGGCTATGTCGTTTAGGTCTTTTCCTACACATATAAATAGACATTAAATACCACTTGTGAAGGAGTTTGCGATCGGAGGCAAGAATAGCTCATGGAACACCCGTTGGGGGAAAGAATCATCGATTTCTACATTCCTTCATCTTTACTTTGTAATTTATTTATGCAAAATACTTGGGATATTGTTACTATGAGTATGAGTAGCTAAAATTCTAATCTAGGGTTTTTATGGAACCTATTGGAGAATGATTTTCCTGTTACGTTAATATAGATTTGCCGTAGTATTTTTCTATTTGTTCAACTATGTTTATATTATGGTTGGTTGAAGAGCTCTCAATCGACTGTGCCTATTTAGTGTGTATTACTTTGAAGAGAGTGCATATTTAGGTAGTTGTTGAACAACATCACTCCTAACTTATATGAGGGATCAATACGGAGGGTTTAAAGGTGGGAATAGGAATAACGAAACCTTGGTGCGATCCGAGTGAGCCGTAACTTAGTGTCAGCTAGCGTAATTAGGAAGAATATATCTAGTAAATTATGGTAGTTACTTAGGAGAGAATTACGACACTCAGAGAGCTCATGATCGGTATAGAAAACTTAAGCAAATTTATACGAAACGTAGTGGAAAGGATTCCGACAATAGGGAAAATCAGAACCTTAGACCATTCCAATTCTTGTCTACAACCTGTTCGTAGTTAGTTATTAATTACTGTATTTTCATTACGTGATATTTAGTTAGGAAACATCCAAATTGTTATTTAAATATTTCTAAATATTGATTGCGTGAATTTGTCCGAGTCGAGTAGCTGTGTTAACCGAAATATATTTGCTACAACCGCTTAGTCCTTTTTATATGGCATAGTTGGGCGTGATCAAATTTTGGTATCGTTGCCGGGGAATTAATGGTGTTATTAATTGCAGCTAAAAGAAGTGCTAGAATTCTTAGTGTAGTCAATATTCTTCATTTTAAACTAAATACATTGAAATTCTAACGTTTGTAGTCTTGGGTGTTATAGGTGCATGCCTAGAAACTCCTCAAGAACTGGTGAATTGTTCGAAGCATTATCAGATCCTGAAAAAGTTTTCAAGGCACTGAATCGTGCAAACAAGAAGGGCAAATAGCAAAAGAACTCAACAGGGCAAATCGAACCAGACATGGATGACAGAATAGAAAATTCAAACAACAGAAACAATGCAAATGACCCAAACAATCAGGGTGTGGTGCCTCTTGTGCCAGAAGCAACATTGTATGATTGGGCACAACCCACCGCCGAAAATCTAGCAACCGCAATTGTAGTCCCTCAGATACAAGCGGAATCATTTCAAATCACAAATAACATGCTACATTTGTTGCAGAACAAGGGACTGTTCTCAGGGTCTTACATTAAAGATCCTCAGCAGCATCTGAAAAATTTCCTCTCAATATGTGTCACGCAAAGGCAACCTTATGTGACACCGGAAGCAATAAAGTTGTTATTATTTCCATTCTTGGTGATGGGAGAGGCTCAGACTTGGCTTAATTCACTCCCTATAAACTCCATCACTACTTGGGAGGAATTAGTCAAGCAATTTTTGAACAAGTTCTACCCACCCAATAAGACTACCAAACAAATTGATGAGATATTGAGCTTCAGGCAGAGACCAACAGAAACACTATAAGAAACGTGGGAGAGGTTCAAGGGTATGCTGGTTAAGTTTCCACATCATGGCATTCTAGATCAGATGTTGGGGCAGAGGTTCTACATGGGATTGGCAGACAACTAAAAGGACAATGTGGATGCTTCAGCAGGTGGAGCATTTTTTAGCAAATCATTCAGAGAATACAAGATCCTACTTGATAAAATAGCTCAAAACTTAGGATGGATGACAAGAGACTCTACGATCACTCTTGTCGTTCACTCAGTGGCTTTGGACCCAAACAACTCCATAGCCAAAAATATGGCCTATGATGACACAAATGAGTATCCTCGCTAAAAAGATCGATGAATCATTCCAGAAGCAACAGGTACACATAGTTGACGCGACTAATGGGGGCTTATGTACACCATGCATTAACCAATCATATGTATGCTCTTGGAGTGCGGAAAGTGACAACCAGCACTATCAGGAAGATATGAACTATGTGGCCAACTATGGAGGACAGAGGCAAGGTGGTCAGAATTAGGGGCAACAGAATCAGCAATATAGACCCGCACAAACGCAGTACAATAATAGCACCAATCTTGGAGCTATGCGACCACAGGGTCAAGTTGCACCGTACCAAAGGCAACAGGGATACAACCAGCAAAATCATCAGTTAGCTTATCAACAGCCTCAAAAACAGCAAATAGTGAGACAAGATGATGGGTTGTCTGAAATTAAAGGAATGCTGGAACAATTGATTGGGTCCAATGGAAAAATGCAAGAGAGAGTGGACGCACGCGAATCAGCGATAAAACGCATTAAGATTCAATTAGGACAAATATCAATGGCTCTGAATAATCGCCCCTAAGGAACGTTACCTGCAGACACACAAGTCAATCCAAAAGAGCAGGGCCCTAAACAACTTATGGCAGTGAGTCTAAGAAATGGTAGAGACCTAGATCTAGAGCAAGAAATTGCTCGCGAAAGCCGACCAACTAAAACACTTGTGCCAGTACCCATTGAGGTAGATGATTCAACAAGGTTAACTTAGGTGCCGATACAACATGCACAAGAGAGCACAAGAAAAGAAAAATAGATGGCGAAGGAGACTGAGGTAGCACAAGAAACGACAGTAGAAGCAGTGCCTGAGCAGGATAAAACTCAAATCACAGGAAGGAAGCAACCTCCAGCACTATTCCCACAGAGATTGGCCAAATATCAGAAGGATGAGCAGTATAAGAAATTCATGGAGATGTTGAAACAAATCCAGGTGAACATTCCACTGATTGACACCTTGAGTGAGATACCTGGGTATGCCAAAATGATGAAGGATTTGATGTCTCGCAAGCTCGACTTTCAAGACTTGGCCAATGTTACACTAACCCAGACCTGTAGTGCTGTTGTGACGGGATCCATAGTTGAGAAGTTGTCAGACCTAGGGAGCTTCACAATCCCATGCACAATAGGCAGGTATGCTTTTGCTAAAGCATTGTGTGATTTAGGGGCAAGCATAAACTTGATGCCCTTGGCTATCTACAAAAGTTTAGGCATTAGAAGAGCAAGACCCATATCCATGTTACTACAGCTAGCCGACCGGATAGTGAAGAGGCCATCAGGTATCCTTGATGATGTACTAGTGTAGGTTAGAAAGTTTGTGTTTCCAGCAAATTTTGTCATTCTGGACTGCAGGGTTGACGAGGAGATTCCCATAATTTTGGGAAGACCATTCTTGGCCACTAGGAGAGCTCTAATTGATTGTGAAACTGGAGAGCTAAAAATGAGACTGAACGATGAAGAGATAACATTCAATGTGCAGAAGTCTGTGCGGCGACCAAGTGAATTTGCTAACTACTCTCTAATAGAAGCTGTGGATGTAATTTTGGAGGAGGAAGATGAGACTCTGAATGCTAAAGACCCTCTAGAAGCCTGTCTCATGAACTTAGAATAAGTAGATGGAGAGGACTTGGCGGAGTGGGTGTTGGCTCTTGAAGGACAAGGGTTCTGGAAAAGAGAGCTCGAATTTGAGTCTTTGCACTTAGAAGAAAGAAAGACTCCTCCAGCTAAGCCATCGATCGAAGAGCCACCACAGTAGGAACTAAAACCACTACCACCTCATCTCAGGTATGCTTTCTTAGGACCTAACTCAACTTTACCTGTTATTATCTCATCTGGTTTGTTAGATGTGCAGGAAGACCAACTTTTGCAGGTATTAATAGAGTGCAAAACTGCAATTGGTTGGACCATTGCAGACATTAAGGGTATCAGCCCGACCTTCTGTATGTATAAGATTTTACTAGAAGACGGCCACAAACCTTCTAGAGAACATCAAAGAAAGTTGAACCCAACATGAAAGAAGTCGTGAAAAAGGAAGTGATAAAGTGGTTAGATGCGGGAATCATTTTCCCCATCTCCGATAGCAATTGGATTAGCCCAGTTTAATATGTGCCAAAGAAAGGTG
Organism: Nicotiana tabacum; assembly: GCF_000715075.1. Lineage (NCBI taxonomy): Eukaryota > Viridiplantae > Streptophyta > Magnoliopsida > Solanales > Solanaceae > Nicotiana > Nicotiana tabacum. Next base: position 27,402,505 of record NC_134081.1, on the reverse strand, counting down.
GAATAACTGTTGTGCAAAATGAGAACAACGAGCTGATCTCACAAGAACAGTCACGGGATGGCGAATTTGTATGGACTACAGAAGATTGAACAAGGCCACCCGAAAAGACCATTTTTCCTTGCCGTTCATTGATCAAATGCTAGATAGATTGGCTGAGAGGTCCCACTTCTTCTTTATGGATGGATACTCGGGGTATAATCAGATCTCTATTACCCCGGAAGATAGAGAGAAAACATCATTCACCTATCCATATGGCGTCTATGCTTTTCGAAAAATGTCGTTCGACCTATGCAATGCACCCGCCACATTTCAAAGGTTAATGATGGCCATCTTCACGGATATGGTTGAAGACATAATGGAAGTCTTCATGGATGATTTCTCAGTGGTGGGAGACTCGTTCGATGACTGCCTAAAGAATCTAAAAAGAGTGCTGAAAAGATATGTGGAGACCAATCTGGTGCTCAACTGGGAAAAGTGTCATTTCATGGTACAGGAAGGTATAGTCTATGGGCACCTAGTGTCAAGTAAAGGCATTGAGGTGGATTGTGTAAAGGTTGATGTGATAGAAAAGTTACCACCACCCACTTCCGTCAAAGCAATAAGAAGTTTCCTTGCCACGTCGGTTTCTACAGACGGTTTATAAAAGATTTCTCCAAAATTGCTAACCCCTTGTGTAAACTGCTTGAAAAAGATCACCCTTTTGTTTTTTCTAATGACTGCAGGGTAGCGTTTGAGGAGTTGAAGAAGAAACTGGTGACTGCACCAATCATAGTGGCACCCGACTGGGGGCAACCTTTCGAACTGGTGTGTGATGCAAGCGACTATGCTGTGGGAGCAGTTCTTGGGCAACGAGAAGGTAAAGTCATGCATCTGATATACTACGCAAATAGAACCTTGAGCAGTGCCCAACTGAATTACACAGTGACAGAGGAGGACATGCTAGCTGTGGTGTTCGCATTTGATAAATTTAGGTCATACCTGATAGGCTCAAAGGTAATTATTTACACTGATCATGCTGCCCTCAGGTACCTAATTGAGAAAAAGGAGTCAAAGTCGCACCTAATTCGATGGGTGCTACTACTACAAGAGTTTGAGTTGAAAATCCGGGACCGAAAGGGAACAGAAAACCAAGTTACTGATCATTTGTCCAAGCTTGAAGGAGCGGAAAAGAAGGTTGAGGCGGTGGAAATCATGGAGACTTTCCCAGATGAACAACTCTTAGCAACGAGCCTCGAGGCTACACCATGGTATACAGATATTGTAAATTACCTGGCAAGCGGTATTGTTCCCTATGACTTGTCTCCTATGCAAAAGAAAAAAAAATTCATGATTGTCGCATGTATTTATGGGATGAACCATTTTTGTTTAGGATTTATCTTGATAACATGATCCGAAGATGCATTCCCTAGATAGATCAATCTTCTGTTTTACAGGCATGTCATGCTTCACCGTATGGAGGACATTTTGGAGGTGTAAGGATAGCGGCTAAAGTGTTGGAGTCAGGTTTTTATTGGCCGACGTTGTTTAAAGATGCACACTTCTGTGTGAAAAGTTGTGATGAGTGCCAACAGACGGGGAATATTTTCCGTCGACATAAGATGCCCATGAACCAAATTCAAGAGGTGGAAGTATTCGATTTATGGGGAATCGACTTTATGGGACCATTTGTCAGCTCATATAACAACAAGTACATACTTGTAGCGGTGGACTATATCTCGAAATAGGTAGAAGTCGTAGCACTTCTAACAAATGATGCAAAGGCAGTTATTGGTTTCCTGAGAAAGAACATCTTCAACCGATTTGGCACTCCAAGAGCTATCATCAGTGATGGGGGCACCCACTTCTGCAACTGAGCCTTTGCAAAGTTATTGGAGAAATATGGCATTCGCCATAAAGTTGCTACTCCATATCACCCACAAACAAGTGGGCAAGTTGAGGTGTCAAATAGAGAAATCAAGAGTATTTTAACCAAAACTGTAAATGCTACTCGGACTGATTGGGCGAGAAAATTGGATGATGCGCTATGGGCTTACCGCACTGCATTCAAAACTCTGATTGGTATGTCATCGTATAAATTGGTGTTAGGAAAGGCATGACACTTGCCGGTGGAGTTAGAGCATAAAGCCTTCTGGGCGTTACGATAATTAAATTTGGACTTGAAGGCCGCTGGAACTAGTAGAGTCACAGAGCCGCATGAACTTGACGAGTTCTGTTACCATGCTTTTGAGAGTACAAGGTTATATAAGGAAAGAATGAAACTGGTGCACGACAAAAACATTTTGAGCGAAATCTTAAGTTGGGAGATGTGGTATTATTATTCAATTCGAGATTGAGGTTGTTTTTGGGCACATTGAAGTCAAGATGGTCAGGACCATTCCGTGTGCTAGAGATTCATCCCACTGGAGCCGTTGAGATTGCTTCAGAAGACGGTTCTCGCAAGTTTAGAGTCAATGGTCACAGGTTGAAACGTTATTTGGGCATGGATGAGATGAAAGTAGTATCGGTGACTCAATTGCTAGAGCCAACAATGTTGAGCGAGCCTTAAGTCGATTGCATGCGTCCTGCCGCGACGTTAAATCAGACGCTTCATGGGAGGCAACCCATTGTAATGTTGTATTCGTCATGCCGTGACGTTAACTAAGACGCTCATTGGGAGACAACCCAATTCGTTTTTGATTTTTAGCGTAATTAAAATTTTTCTTTTCGTTTGTAGGAACTAACATATTTGCAGGTAATTCTGGCGGATCGTGTACTGGACCTTGCATCGCCACGTCCCCAGTAAATTAGGCCAGGCAGAAAGCCTCGCGTCGCCAGCATTATTTCTTGTGTGAGAGCTCGCCTCGCATGTGTTACATCGAGGTGAAACGTGCATACTATCTTGCGCCGCACGCCCCACATCTCGCGTTGGAGCTCGCTTCGCACGAGGTATAGCGCGCCATTAGCCTCGCGTCGCCAGGTAAGTATTTTTTTTCGATTTTCTTTTAATCCTTTTGTTTTGTTCCTTTTAAAACCCCTCCCTTAAAACATAAACTAAACGCCTCAAACATCACTCATAACAATCTCACACACTCACGCCTCAAGAACCCTCCCTCACAAACCCTTTGAAGACAAGCATTCTCTACTCTTTCCTTCACCTGCAACATTAATTCAAGGGCAATCCTTCCTCTTAAACATCTAAGGTATGATTTCTACATCCATTCTTTGGCAATTTCGAATTGGGTGAATGCATGTCATTGGATACAAATTTTTGGGGTTGTTCTTCATTGTAACAATGTGTTTGTGTGTCCCAACCACATGAACCCCATAGGAATGATATTGTTATTGTGTGAACAAGTGGTAGCACGGAACTTCCAAGCCGATTTGGGAGGGTGAGGCAATCCCTCATCCCTACAAGCACTCCCATGGTACTAGTGCATGCTAAGTGTTTGTCATAATTCCTCAAAGGCAATCTTTGTCCCCATTGGAGCTCGAGTCTCCGGGATTATGAGACTAGTACTATGTAGCCGTGCACCACTTTAAAATTTTAAGTGTGAGGTGGCTCACTGGTAGCCCGATGCTTCGAATTTTGAGGAAGCACCCATGTGTCATTGCTTGATTTTCATACTAACAAAAGATGAGGTGAAGTCTGTGTAACCTCGAAAATTATGGAAAATCATGTGTTGAACTCTTAAATGTGGGGTCGCAAGACCATGTTTTGAATGTTGCAATGCGTCCTAAACCGATTAATGATCACTTGTGTAGATATAAACATGCCTCAAAGGAAGGACACCGGTAAAGGCAAGGCCACATCCACTGCTCCATCTAAGGCTAAGGCTTCCTTCGCACCTCTACCGAAGAAGAGAAAAGGAGGTGAAGCCACTTCAAGTCAAGTTGAAGGACTGCAAGCAGTGGCAGCTATAGCAGCCACTCGCCCATAATCTCAAGGACAGAGGGAGTTTGGACTCAAGACCATATCTCCACATGTCAAGGACTGGTACAAACGTTGCAAGCCGAGACATATACATCCGGAATCTGCTATTCATGAGCGTCGCCTACAAGCCAAGTACCAAGCAATTTGGAGAGGTATTAATGAGTTAGGGCTGAGTTATGTGTTCAAAAATACCTGGGATATCAATGTCAATCTGGTTCGAGAATTTGATGCCGGTTTTGAGTTGGTGCCCATTCGAGGAAGGTTGATAGATTTTTCAGCCTTAGCAATATGCAATTTCTTAGGTGCTCCAGATGTTCCTCAAGAACCCTTGGACAATTTCATCACCCGTCCTACATATCGAGAACTGAGACACACTCTTTGTGGTGTCAATTCTATGGCGGCGTGGGTTCGGGATAAGAAAACCAATCGTCATAGGAAATTCACCAAGAAGAAGATGAGGGCAGAGGCTCAAGTATGGCTGAAATTGATTAATACATGGCTCCTACCTTGCAATCATGACACTCTTATTAGCCGTGAGAGGAGGTGTGTGCTATATTTCCTCATGACTGGCCAGAGGGTGAATGTGGGTCATTTGATCCGCTACCAGATGACTCAAGTGAGAACTAGTAAGAGAATTGATTAAATGCCCTTTGCAAATATGTTCACACAGTATTTGAGACAGGAAGAGGTGGGGGAGGAGAAAGCTTTCGATCACATCATTGATCAGCCCCTACGAATAATGGACATTACAAGCGTCCGAGTTAAGGAGGAGACTGTTATGCCAATAATGACAGGTGCCGAGCGCAATACTCGCGATGACAGCTTTATGGCCCATATTTATGGGATGATGGACTTGCAGCTCCTGATTGGGGGACGTTCGGCCACTACAGAGGAGAGAGCCATATTGTAGGAGCGTTTCCCGCTCAATGCTCATGCTCAGCAGCTGGTTAGGCTTGGTGATGACTACAAACTCCCAGAGGATGAGGATGTCAATACACCTGAGCAGTCCGAGGCCGAGTCGGAGCAGTCGGATGATGATGATGATGCTGATGAGGAGGAGGAAGCAGAAGAAGAGGAATGGGCAGCCTTCGAGGATGAAGGCGATGATGAGGCTTGATGAGGGAGTTTTCATACACCCTACTTGTTATTTTTCTTGTTTTATTTATTTGAGTATGCACTGAGGACATTGCATGAAATAAGGGTGGGGTGGTAACTTGTAAATATTAGTCTTCTTTTAGTTTTTTTTATTTTATATAATGCACTAATTTGTTTTAGTTAGTGTCGACTTAGATTTTTTAAAAAATGATAAAAATGTGTAGTGTCATCTTGCTAAGTAGAAAAATTGGAATCTTCCCGATGATGGATCTCTTAGACAGTTTTCTTAAGGGAATTAAGTCTAAAGAAAAAAAAAGATTTTCTTTGTAGGTAGTGTAGTAATTCCCCCTTGGTTTTTCTTTGTACTGCGGTTCTTTTCCAAGGGTTTTAGTGGAATCGGGTGTAGTTAGTTTTAATTTTTAGGAGTAGAAACCACTAGGCTATGAATTGAATTGTAGCGATATCTCTTAACTTTGTTATACCTTGAGAATAGTGAGTACTCTAGTTGTGATGCTTAGGCTCAATGTTTGACTCTAATATAAATACCTTAAATCGTAGATTCTTAAATTTGCTTAACTGCTTTGACTAGAGTGTCGTGATAAAACCAATCCTAAGTGAGTTATGTGCAATGTTTGTGTGAGGTTTGCATGTATTCTGTGTATTGCAGTTGATGTCTAGAACTTGCCCCATGTGTATGCGAAGCAAAATAGTAGTCTTGTTCAGTCTGAAAAGTGATAAAGGCGTTTCTTTATTGGGCCAGATGTATATAGTTTACCCGCCTAAATGTCATATAACGTAGTTAACCCCTTTGAGCTTGTAATCATGTTTCTTTGGTAACCACATTACAAGCCTTACCCTTTGTTTGAATTGACCATATATTTGAACCTTGTCACCTCTCATGGGCACTTGTATTGTGATGAATTATGTAAAAGTTACAGTGTGAGGTGGTGGTTTGGCTTTTGATGAAACAAATAGAATAAAGAGAAAAGTGCATCGTTTTGAAAAGAAAAAAATATATATCAATAAAAGCCACTTGGATTGAAAGAAAAAGAAAAAAATATACATATAGTTGTATTGTATAAAACAAAATAATTCTTGATGGTGGTGGCTAGTGATGTAATTGTGCATAAAGAAGTATAGGGTAATATACATTGATATGAAGGTGGAGTTTTGGTTTGACATAAGTATGCTCTTGAGTGTTGAAGTATATGTATTAAAGTGCTTAAGGGAGGTGTAGTCATTCATATCTAAATATATCCTACCCGACCCGTAGCCTACATTACAACCAAATAAAGTCGTACTTGATCCTAGATTGAATGAGCTCGATTAGTAGAGTATTATACTATGGGCAAGCCTATGATGCATCATTTATGGGAGGAGAAGGATCATTCTAGATTTGTCTGCGAAGAAAAAAATAGGTTTCATAAATGGTACATATGCCAAACCTTCTCATACCTCTTCGCTATACGAACCGTGAGAACAGTGTAATAACATGGTGATTAGCTAGATTCTGAATTCTTTAGATTCTAACATAGCACAAAGCATGCTTTATTCCAAATCTGCCAAAAGTCTTTGGGATGAACTGAATCAACGATATGGTCAATCTAATGGTGCTAGGATGTATGAAGTACAAAAGAATTTGAGCTCAATTTCTCAAGGTTCCTCTGATGTCAGTGGTTATTTTAATAAGGTAAAAAGGCTATGGGATGAGATGGAATCTGTCATGACCCCAATTTCCCCTCCGTAGGATGTTATAATGGCACCTAGTCTCTAAGACTAGGTAAGCCTAACAATTTGCGGAATAAATAAAATAATAAAATGAACTCCAATCTCAACGCTTGATATATAAATATAAAAATGCAAATCCATAATCACAGCTCCCAAAACCCGGTAGAAATAAGTCACAAGCTTCTAAGAATTTATTCTGAGTGTCTCAATACATCAGAGTCAAAAGAGAAATAAGGAAGACAACATAATAAGGATAGAGGGGGACTCCGAGGTCTGCGGACGCTGGCAGATGTACCTTGAATTCTCTGTGTACAGCTAGTTCACTGATACCTGGTCCGATAGGAAGTACCTGGATCTGCACAAAAAGATGTGCAGAAGCGTAGCATGAGTACACCACAGCGGTACCCAGTAAGTGCCAAACCTAACCTCGGTAGAGTACTGACGAGGTCAAGTCAGGGCCCTACTAGCTTAAGAGAAAAGTAAGGCAGAAGATATAATAATATTTTTGAAATGACTGAGGATTTAAACAATAAGAAGTTTCAGAAAATATCAGCACAATAAATAGAGGTAAACAACAGGGGCACTCTCGAGGTACCGCCTCTTAGTCCCAAAAGTAAATCTACAGTACGGGGGATCTCCCAAGGAACCGCCTCGTAATTCCAAAAGAAAATATGTAGTATAGGGGAATCTCCCGAGGAACTGCCTCGTAATCCCAAAAGTAAATATTCAGTACAGAAAAATCTCCATAGTAAACGCCTCGTAGTCCCAAAGTAAATATGCAGCAGATAGCCGAAGGAACAATGAATTTACAGCAAGAATCTTACAATTAAAAATTTAATTCAAATCAAGAAAAACAGGTAGTTCAACTAAGCATGTTGCACAATTTGCAAGTAAGAGTTAAGGCACATAGGCATGCGATACTAGGCTAAACATGATCACTACATATGCTAAGGCAACTCAGTAAAGGAATTTAAAAGAAGACAACTCAGCAAGAATCGAAATTTTCTACAATTAGCTTGTGTACGCACTCGTCACCTCGCGTACACAGCGCTCACATATCACAAATGGTTACAACAGTACCAAACCCTAAGGGGATTTCCCCCACACAAGGTTAGACAAGTCACTTACTTCAAATCTCGCTCAATCAATCGATAAGGATGCCTTTCCCTCGATTTTTCAATTCCAATCGCCTCGAATCTAGCCAAAACAACTGCGTACTATAAATACAACTATATAAAATTAATTCGAACAATAAAATTATGATCTTTACGAAAAAATAATAAGTCAATCCGAGCCCGAATCTTGGAACACGACCAAAAGTACAAAAATTCAAAAACTCATTCAACGACGAGTTCAACCATACCAATCATCAAAATAAACGTCCAATAAATAGACATAGAAACCATTTAAGAAAGATAGAATTAGGGAAAACTAAAATAACAAAAAGCGAGAAAAGTGAATCAAGCCATCAGACAGAGCCATTCAAAGATTTCCAACTCTATCCATGTCAGATTTCTAGGTTCACACTTAAAATTGTTTTGTTTCTTTTTCTTTTATTTAATCCTACAACCCAATTGTGTGTTGACTTGCCTCTCCAGTTTCAAATTACTCCAGATCATTTTAATACCCCAAACAAACCAAGCTTAAGCTCACATTCTTATGGATACTATACTAAAATATGCAAATTAATAAAGAAACTCATTTTAACAAACATGCCAAGCATCCAACTTGATGACAACAACTCTTTAGGATACTGAGATACTAAATTCATTAATGCTAAGTTCCAGACTTTTAGATTTTAAAGAATAAAGAGATTTCAACTCCAATGGTAGTCTAAAACCAACTTCACATCAACTTTAATAGACTAGAAAAGTAAAATAGTGATAAATTAACTTTGCGGCAAATATGATGAATTCATTTTTACTTGAAGATTGTAAAAGGCCGATTGAGAACTTTTAACTCATATAATCCATGTTCAAATCATAAATAAATAAAAAAATAAGTAAACACATGGACGATATCTTTTTTTTAGTAGCTTTTTAATAATAAAGAATCATATGAATATCCTCTCCCTATTTGACTAAAAACCAAATCAAATGCAAATTCAACACAAAATAAGTTCACTCGATCCTAATATAAATTCATAGATAAGAGTATATGAGATGCCGAATACAGTGAACAAAACACTAAGAAAACTAAACAAATCTCAACAATTATTGTAACCTTAATCCATCTTTTGATGGCTCTTCTGAGACTAGATTCACTTCAAATATGATTAAATGAAGAAGAGAAAAAGGAATTGAACCTGCTAAGCCAAGACTATCTTTAACACCAATAGAATAGTCACCAAATAAAAGATATTGCCTCCAAAATCCAAACGAAAGAGAAACGGCAACAAAGATGAACACGAACCGCAATCGGAACTCACGAACGGCAGCTAGAAAACTTCCGACTCCAACCTCGAACAAAACTTATAACATATTCGACTCAATCAAATTCCATATTTTGGAAATAAATATCGGAATCAAAGGAAGAAGCAGAAGCGTATTTTGTCATATTTTTATTTTTTGATTTTTTCTGAAATCTAAATGAAACTCGAAAATCTAAAAATGGAGACTAAAAGAAGAACCCGCTTTTCTCTCAACGCTAGATTCTGTCCCAATTTGTTTTTTCTTCTCTCTAAAAAATCTGAAAGAGATAATAATAATATATAGGTCTCAAGAAGATTCAGTGTTTTTTTCCCCAAGCCTTCCAATCCGAAAATTTCTTATTATTTTATTCCAATCTTAATTTTTCTAACTTTCACTAGTTAATGTTGAAATGACCTACAGACTTTCAAATCAATATCCAGGCACGATCCTAAGACTAAAATTACCATACGGAGCTATTGGAACCATGAAAAATATATTCCAGAGTCGTCTACACAAAAATCACACTACGACCAACTCTTTCAACTTAAACTTTTAACTTAGAGACTATGTGTCCCATTTCACTCCGAACCAAAACCAAACACCCCGACAAGTTACACAACCAAAATATAGCATAGAGGAAGCAACAAATGGTGGATTGAGGCTAGCACTCTCAAAACAACCGACCGGGTCGTTACATCCTCCCCCTCTTAAACAAACGTTCGTCCTCGAACGAGTATAGAGACATACCTGAAGTGGTAAAAAGATGAGGATAACAGCTACGCATATCATGCTCGGTCTCCCAAGTTGCCTCCTCGACCGGATGACCCCTCCACTGTACTTTTACTGAAACAATGCTCTTCAATCTCAACTTTCTAACCTGTCTGTCCAGAATGGCCACTGGTTCCTCAACGTAAGATAGATCGTTGTCCAACTGGACTAAGCCGAAGTCTAACACATGAGATGGATCGTCGTGATACTTTCCGAGCATAGAAACATAGAACACAGGATGAACTATAGTGAGGCTAGACGGTAGTGAAAGTCTGTAAGCCACCTCTCCAAACCACTCAAGAATTTCAAAAGGCCCCGATATACCTAGGGCATAACTTGCCCTGCTTTCCGAACCTCATAACACCCTTCATGGGCGAAACCCGGAGCAAGACCCGCTCACCAACCATGAATGCAACATCACGAACCTTCCGATCCGCATAATTCTTCTGTCTAGATCGGGCTGTACGAAGTCGATCCTGAATTAATTTAACCTTTTCCAAAGCATCCTGAACCAAGTCTGTACCCAATAGCCTAGCCTCACCCGGCTCAAACCAACCCACTGGATACCGGCACTACCTCCCATATAAGGCCTCATACTGAGCCATCTGAATGCTCGACTGGTAGCTATTATTGTAGGCAAACTCTGCAAGTGGCAAGAACTGATCCCAAGCACCACCAAAATCCTTCACACACGCACAAAGCATATCCTCTAATATTTGAATAGTGTGCTCGGACTGTCCGTCCGTCTGAGGGTGAAAATGCTGTACTCAACTCTACCCGAGTACCTAACTCACGCTGTACGGCTCTCCAGAACCGTGATGTAAACTGTGTACCCCGGTCAGAGATGATAGATACCGGTATTCCATGAAGCCTGACAATCTCGCGAATGTAAACCTGAGCTAGTTGCTCCGAAGAGTAAGTAGTAACCACATGAATGAAATGAGATGACTTGGTCAATCTATCCACAATCACCCAAACTGCATCGAACTTCCTTTGAGTCCGTGGGAGCCCAACAACAAAATCCATAGTGATCCGCTCCCATTTCCATTCTGGAATCTCTAAATTCTGAAGCAATCCACCCGGTCGCTGATGCTCATACTTCACCTGCTGACAATTTAGGCACCAAGCGACATACTTCATTATGTCTTTCTTCATCCGCCTCCACCAATAGTGTTGTCTCAAGTCCTGATACATCTTCGCGACACCTGGATGAATGGAGTACCGTAAACTGTGAGCCTCCTGGAGAATCAACTCACGTAATCCATCTACATTGGGCACACATAGCCTCCCCTGCATCCGTAATACACCGTCATCCCCAATAGTGACTTTCTTTGGCATCACCAAGTTGAACCGTGTCCTTAAGGACAAGCAGATGGGGGTCATCATACCGATGCTCCCTGATACGATCATAGAGAAAAGACTAAGAAACCACACAAGCCAAAACTTGGCTCGGCTCGGAATCATCCAATCTAACGAACTGGTTGGCCAAGGCCTGAACATCCAAGGCTAAAGGCCTTTCTGCTATTGGTAGATATGCTAAACTGCCCAAACTCTCCTATTTGCGACTCAGGGTATCGGCCACCACATTGGCCTTCTTGGGATGATAAAGAATGGTGATTTCATAATCCTTAAGCAACTCCAACCATCTCCGCTGTTGCAAATTAAGATCCTTCTGTTTAAATAGATGTTGTAGACTCCGGTGATCGGTATAGACCTCACAATGGACACCGTACAAATAATGCCGCCAAATCTTTAAGGCATGAACAATAGCTGCTAACTCAAGGTCGTAGACCAGATAATTCTTCTCATGTACCTTTAACTGTCTGGACGCATAGGCAATCACCCTACCATCTTGCATCAACACTACGCCGAGACCAATACGCGACACATCACAATACACAGTATAAGACCCTTAACTTGTAGGCAATACTAATACTGGGGTTGTAGTCAAAGCTGTCTTGAATTTTTAAAAGCTCTCCTCACACTCATCGGTCCACGTGAACGGAGCACCCTTCTGGGTCAATCTGGTCATAGGTGCGGCAATAGAAGAGAAACCCTCTACAAATCGGTGATAATACCACGCCAAGCCAAGAAAACTCCGGATCTCCGTAGCTGAGGATGGTCTGGACCAACTCTGCACTGCCTTAATCTTCTTCAAATCTACCTTGATCCCCTCGCACGAAACTATATGACCCAAAAATTCCACTGAATCAAGCTAGAATTCACACTTTGAAAATTTTGCATATAACTTCTTTTCTCTCAAAGTCTGAAGCACAGTCTTCAGGTGTTGTTCATGATCCTCCCAACTCTGGGAGTACACCAGAATGTCTTCAATAAATACAATGACGAATGAGTCAAGATAGGGATAAAATACACTGTTCATCAAATGCATAAATGTTCCTGGGGCGTTGGTCAACCCAAAAGACATCACAAGGAACTCGTAATGACCATACCGAGTCCTGAAAGTAGTCTTCGGGATATCTGGCTCCTGAATCTTCAGCTGGTGATAGGCTGAACGCAAGTCTATTTTTGAGAACACCCTGGCACCCTGAAGCTGATCAAATAGGTCATCAATATGTGGCAATGGGTACCTGTTCTTTACTGTAACCTTGTTCAACTGGCGGTAATCCATACACATTCGCATAGAACCATCCTTCTTCTTCACAAATAAGACAGGAGCATCCCAAGGTGACAAACTGGGCCGAATGAACCCTTTATCAAGTAATAGCTCCTTTAACTCGTTCAGCTCTGTTGGGGCTATATAATAAGGTGGAATAGAAATGGGATGAGTGCCCGGTAACAAAATCAATGCCAAAGTCAATATCTCTGTCAGGCGGCATGCTCGAAAGATTGCTGGAAATACGTCTGCAAAATCTCTCACTACCGGTACTGACTTGACAGTAGGAGTATCAACACTAACATCTCTTACATAGGCCAGATACGCATCACACCCCTTCTCAACCATTCGTTGAGACTTAAGAAATGAAACAACCCTGCTAGGAACATAATCTAAGGTACCTCTCCACTATAGCCATGGTAGACCTGACATAGCCAACGTCACCGTCTTGGCGTGACAATCAAGGATAGCGTGATAGGGCGACAACTAGTCTATGCCCAAAATAATATCGAAATCCACCATATTGAGCAATAATAAATCAGTTCTGGTCTCAAAACCACTTATAACAATCAAACACGACTGATACACGTGGTCAACAATAATAGATTCACCCACGGGTGTAGATACATAAACAGAAGAACTCAAAGAATCACGGGGTACGCCCAAATACGAGGCAAAATAAGATGACACATAAGAATAAGTGGAGCCTGGATCAAATAAGAGTGATGCATCTCTATGACAGACCGGAACAATACCTGTGATAATAGAATCAGATGCAACTGCCTCCGTCCTAGCAGGAAGGGCATAATATCTAGCCTGGCCTCCCCCTCTAGGGCGACCTCTACCTGTCCGACCTCCACCCATAGTTGATTGTGCTGGTGGAGTGGCAACTGGTGTAGTAATCATGGGTTGAGAAGCCTGATGGCACTGTGGAATAGTTGGGTCCTGAGAGTTCTATGGAGGCGCACCCCTCCTAAGTATGGGGCAATCCTTCACCATATGACGAGTGTCGCACACTTAAAACAAGCTCTCGGAGGACGTGGCTGCTGCGATGGCCTCGGGTCTGATCAACTGGACTGGCCACTGGAATCACCCCGTACAGGAGGCACACTAGACATTGGTGGTGCATAATAAGGATCCTGGGCCTAGGAGTGGCCGGAGTTCCGCTGGCGGCTGGAAGTGCTGAATGAACAGTGCGACTCCCATAACCCCTACCTTGACGACGCACGAGAACTGTTCTACGTGCGAGAATCTCAATTTTCAATTAACTTCTCTTTCTTCTCTCTCCCGGATCTGTATACCCTCCAATCTCCTAGCAATTGACACCACCTGCTAGTATGCGATATCCATCTCCAGCTCTAGGGCCAAAATGAATTTGATACTAGGGTGGAGCCCCTCAATAAATTGACGAACCCACTCTCGAACAGTAGCAACCAAGGCTGGTATATGCCTATCCAAATCACTGAATCGGATCGCATACTATGACACGGTCATAGAGCCCTGGCACAACTGCTCAAACTCTACGTGTCATGCATCTCTAAGACTCCAAGGAACATATTCCCTCAAGAACATATCGGAAAACTGAGTCTAAGTGAGTGAAGCTACCTCAGCTGGACTATCCAACACGTGTGCCTGCCACCACTGGTAGGCCGCTCCTCTAAACTGGAATGCCGTGAAAGAAACCCCACTAGAATCCACAATACCCATAGTTCGGAGGATGCAGTGACATTCTTCAAGAAAACCCTGAGCATCCTCTAAAGCCAAAACGTTGAAAGTGGGAGGGTGGTACTTCTTGTACCTCTCGAGCCTGAGTTGTTCCCCCTCCGAAACTGCTTCCCTAACCTCGAGCTGAACTGGGATAACTGGCTGCACTGGTATAACCTCTGGGGCATGGTCATCCTGGCCCTGTGGCTTTGGGGTACGGGCGGTGGGAGTCTGTGCTCCTCCCCCGGCCTGAGATGTGGCAGGAGCAAGTGAAATCAACCCTGCCTGAGCTAGAGTGCCAAACATGCTCAAAAACCGGGCAAGAGTCTCCTGAAGTGCAGGGGTAGTAACAGGCGTCTCAAGTGCCTACTCTCCAACTGGAGCTACTGGTGGCTCCTCTACAGCAACTCGTGCAGGTACTCTGGCTGCACCACGTGGTCTTCCTCGGCCTCTGGCTCGGCCTCTGCCCCGGTCCCGGCCTTTTGCGGCTCCAACAGGGGGTGCGGGTGTCTGATCATCAGATCCAGTTGTGCGTGTCCTCACCATCTATGAGAGAATAGAAAGACAATGGTTTAGAATATCGAAGTCAACAAATGCGCACGATAAGGAATCAAAGAAGTGAACATTTTCCTAATAGTTCCATAGCCTCCCGAAGATAAGTACAGACATCTCCGTACCGATCCGCGAGACTCTACTAAACCTATTTGTGACTCATAACACCTATGAACCTAGAGCTCTGATACCAACTTGTAACGACCCCAATTTCCCCTCCGTAGGATGTCATGATGGCACCTAGTCTCTAAGACTAAGTAAGCCTAATAATTTGCGGAATATATAAAAAAAATAAACTGAACTCCAATCTCAACACTTGATATATAAATATAAAACTGCAAATCCACAATCACAACTCCCAAAACCCGGTAGAAATAAGTCACAAGCTTCTAAGAATTTATTCTAAGTATCTTAATACATCAGAGTCTAAAGAGAAATCAGGAAGACAACATAATAAGGATAGAGGGGGACTCCGAGGTCTGCGGACGCTGGCATATGTACCTTGAAGTCTCCGTGTATAGCTAGTTCAATGATACCTAGTCGGATAGGAAGTACCTGGATCTGCATAAAAAGATGTGCAGAAGCATAGTATGAGTACACCACAGCAGTACCTAGTAAGTGTCAAGCCTAACCTCGGTAGAATTGTGACGAGGTCAAGTCAGGCCCTACTGGCTTAAGAGAAAAGTAAGGCAGAAGATATAATAATATTTTTGAAATGACTAAGAATTTAAACAATAAGAAGTTTCAGAAAATATCAGCACAGTAAATAGAGGTAAACAATAGGGGTACTCCCGAGGTACCGCCTCGTAGTCCCAAAAGTAAATCTACAGTATGGTGGATCTCCCGAGGAACCACCTCGTAGTCCCAAAAGTAAATATGCAGTACAAGGGAATCTCCCGAGGAATCGCATCATAGTCCCAAAAGTAAATATGCAATATAGTGGAATCTCCCGAGGAATCGCCTCATAGTCCCAAAAGTAAATATGCAGTACAAGGGAATCTCCCGAATAAACGCCTCGTAATCCCAAAGTAGATATGCAGCAGATAACCGAAGGAACAATGAATTTACAGCAAGAATCTTACAGTTAAAAATTTAATTCAAATCAAGGGAAACAAGTAGTTCAACTAAGCATGTTGCACAATTTGCAAGTAAGAGTTAAGGCACGTAGGCATGTGATACTAGGCTAAACATGATTACGACATATGCTAAGGCAACTTAGTAAAGGAATTTAAAAGAAGACAACTCAGCAAGAATCGAAATTTTTCATAATTAGCCCGTGTACGCACTCGTCACCTCGCGTACACGGCGCTCACATATAACAAATGGTTACAAGAGTACCAAAACCCAAGGGGATTTCCCCCACATAAGGTTAGAAAAGTCACTTACCTCAAATCTCGCTCAATCAATCGATAAGGATGTCTTTCCCTCGATTTTCCAACTCCAATCGGCTCGAATCTAGCCAAAACAACTTCGTAATATAAATACAAGTATATAAAATTAATTCAAAAAATAAAATTACGATCTTTACGAAGAAATAATAAGTCAACCCGAGCCCGCATCTCGGAACCTAACCAAAAGTACAAAAACCCGAAAACTCATTCAACGACGAGTCCAACCATACCGATCAGCAAAATAAACGTCCAGTAAATAGACATCGAAACCATTTAAGAAAGATAGAACTTGGGAAAACTAAAATAACAAAAAGCGAGAAAAGTGAATCAAGCCATCAGACAGAGCCATTTAAAGATTTCCAACTCTATCCATGTTAGATTCCTACAAATTTAAAATTGTTTTTTTTTATTAATCCTACAATCTAATTGTGTGTTGACTTGCCCCTCCAGTTTCAAATTACTCCAGATCATTTTAATACCCCAAACGAACCAAGCTCAAGCTCACATTCTTATGAATACTATACTAAAATATGCAATTTAATAAAGAAACTCATTTTAACAAACATGCCAAGCATCCAACTTGATGACAACAACTCTTTAGGATACTGTGATACTAAATTCATTAATGCTAAGTTCTTGCCTTTAAGATTTAAAAGAATAAAGAGAATTCAACTCCAATGGTAGTATAAAACCAACTTCACGTCAACTTTAATAGACTAGAAAAGCAAAATATTGATAAATTAACTTTGCGGTAAATATGATGAATTCATTTTACTTGAAGATTGTAAAAGGCCGATTGAGAATTTTTAACTCATATAATCCATGTTCAAACCATAAATAAATAAAAAAAATAAGTAAACACATGGAGAATATCTTTTGTTTTAGTAGCTTTTTAATAATAAAGAATCATATGAATATCCACTCCCTATTTGACTAAAAACTAAATCAAATGTAAATTCAACACAAAATAAGTTCACTCCATCCTAATATAAATTCATAGATAAGAGTATATGAGATGCCGAAAACAGTGAACAAAACACTAAGGAAACTAAACAAATCTCAACAATTATTGTAACCTTAATCCATCTTTTAATTGCTCTTCTGAGACTAGATTAACTCCAAATATGATTAAATGAAGAAGAGAAAAGGGAATTGAACCTGCTAAGCCAAGACTATCTTTAACACCAATAGAATAATCGCCAAATATAAGATATTGCCTCCAGAATCCAAACGAAAGAGAAACGACAACAAAGATGAACACGAACCGCAATCGGAACTCATGAACGGCAGCTAGAAAACTTCCGACTATGACCTCGAACAAAACTCAAAACATATTCAACTCAATCAAATTCAATATTTTGGAAATAAATATCGGAATCAAAGGAAGAAGCAGAAGCGTATTTTGTCGTATTTTTATTTTTTGATTTTTTCTGAAATCTAAATGAAACTTGAAAATCTAAAAATGGAGACTAAAAGAAGAACCCGCTTTTCTCTAAACGCTAGCTTCTGTCCCAATTTTGTTTTCTTCTGTCCGAAAAATCTGATAATAATAATATATAGGTCTCAATAAGCTTCAGTGCTTCTTTCCCCAAGCCTTCCAATCCGAAAATTTCTTATTATTTTATTCTAACCTTAATTTTTCAAACTTTCACAGATTAATGCCGAAATGATCTACGAACCTCCAAATCAATATCCGGCCATGTTCCTAAGATTAAAATTACCATACGGAGCTATTGAAATCATGAAAACTATATTTCGGAGTCGTCTACACAAAAGTCACACTACAATCAACTCTTTCAACTTAAATATTTAACTTAGAGACTATGTGTCCCATTTTATTCCAAATCCAAAACCAAATACCCCGACAAGTTACATAACCAAAATATAGCACAGAGAAAGCAACAAATAGGAGATCGGGGCTAGCACTCTCAAAACGACCAGCTGGGTCATTACAGAATCTCTCGACACCGACTCTTATTGTGCGTGTGAGTGTAACTGTGGCTCAAAAGATAAGAAAATCAAAATTAATGCAGTCTTGATGGGGCTAAATGAAGCTTATAGTAATTCTAGAGGAAACATTCTTATGATGGAGCCTCTGCCCGACATCATTAAAACCTATTCGTTGATTATTTAGGATGAGAAGCAACGAGGTATACATAATGTTCCTACATTCCAATCTGACTCCGTCTCTTTTTCTGCTAGGACAAGTTACAATCCAATAGCACCACAATCTGCCAATCCTAATCAGAGATACAATTTCAGCAATCGCACTAATCAGTATTTCAGCAATCCTACTAATCAGAATTTTGACTTCAGTAATCGGACAGGCAATGTTGATCCTATAAAGCAATTTTACAAGTATTGTAAGAAAAATGGGCATTTAATAGAAAAGTGTT
This sequence comes from Nicotiana tabacum, assembly GCF_000715075.1. Lineage (NCBI taxonomy): Eukaryota > Viridiplantae > Streptophyta > Magnoliopsida > Solanales > Solanaceae > Nicotiana > Nicotiana tabacum. The sequence goes on along the minus strand of NC_134081.1, from coordinate 27,383,933 downwards.
ATAAGCTTCATGATTTTCCCCAAAATTTCAAGTTTGGCAATAAGAATATGAGGATTGTTGCTAATGTGTACTCTTCTGCTGAGCCAAAATCTGATTGTGCTTCTGATAGTGCTCTTCCTCCAAACACAATTACTAGGGCTCTTTCTCCAAACACAATTACTATAGAACAATACCAGCAGATCATGAATATTCTTCAAAATGTCTAGGTTGATGATCCACAAAATCAGTATGTCTCTGCTACAGCTAATTTTGTAGGTATACCTGCCTATTATTCTCTCTCAATTTACCATAGTTGTACTTGTCTAAATAGTGTGCTGAATTCTAATACGTGGGCTTTAGATTCTGGGGCATCAGATCATATGACCTCCAACAAATCATTACTCACCAATTTGACTAACCCATCTATCACGTATCTTGTCACTTTACCTAATGGGTAGAAAGTAAAAGTCACATCTACTGGCACTGTTAAGATCAATCCATATGTTACTTTGTCCAAAGTTCTATATGTGTCTACTTTCAAGTATAATCTGATTTTCGTTCACAAACATTTAGTTGACACTTCTTTTCTAGCGTTTTTCACACAATATGCATGTTACTTATAGGGGCCTTCACCGAAGAAGCCATTGGAACTTGGTAAGGTGCCTGAAGGGCTCTACTTGATCAATCCTAGATCTTCCTCAATTGCAGAACCACACTCTGGCTCAAATTCTATTTCTTTTACTATTTCTGTTCCTATCTCTGTTCATGTGAATACATTAAGTGTAAATAAGTCTCATGTTTTGTGGCACAATAGATTGGGACATCTCCCGCTATCAAAATTGCAGAAAATAGAATGTTTGGATGTTCCTTCTTGTGATAAACAACCTTTTTCTTTGTGAAAATTGTCCTCTTGCTAGACAACAACGACTTCCTTTTTCTCATAGTGAGTCTTATGCTTCTCATGTATTTGATCTTATTCATGTGGACGTTTGGGGACCATATCATACTGCAACACAAAGAACTTATAGATATTTCTTAACAATTGTAAATGATTGTAGTAGACATATTTGGACACATCTGCTTAATCACAAAAGTATTGCCCTATCTGTTTTAATATCTTTTATTTCCATGGTTGAAACGCAATTTGACATCAAAATCAAAACACTAAGGACATAAAATGCTATGGAACTTTGAAACAGTCATGAAGCCATAACATATTTCTTGTCCAAGGGTGTCATACATCAAACCTCTTGTCCCTATACACCTCAACAAATGGTATTGTTGAAAAATAATACAAACACTTGTTGGAAACATCAAGAGCTCTATTATATCAGTCCAAACTTTCACTTCAATTCTGGGGAGATTGTATTTTGACAGCCACTTACTTGATAAATAGATTTCCCAGTTCAGTGCTGTCTGGGAAGGCACATTGGGGCAAAGACATTTTCTGAATGTTGATTCTGATTTCTCTCTTCATGCCTACTGTGACTCGGACTAGGCAACTTGTCCTAGTTCTAGAAGATCTGTTAGTGGCTATTTGGTGTTGCTGGGTGGTTCTCTTCTTAATTGGAAATAAAAAAACAACACATCGTTGCTTTATCTTCCGCTGAGGTTGAATACAGGTCCATGAGACGGGTGGTAGCTGAACTTGCATGGCTCACCAGGTTACTAAATGAACTTTCAGTCACCTCCATTGTTCCTGTTCCTGTCCACTGTGATAGCCAGTCTGTCATTTATATTGTCCGGAATCCTGTTTTTTATGAGCACACCAAACACATAGAGTTGGATTGCCACTTCATTCGTGAAAAACTTCATGATGGGCTTATCTCCCTATCTTATCTCCCCAGCAAATTATAGTTGGCAGGCATGCTTACCAAACCTCTTCCTCGTGTGACTCACAAGTTTATTTTGGACAAGTTGGGTGTAGCGAACCACCCTCCAACTTGAAGGGGGTGTTGGAGTTATATTTAGGCCACTTGACTATTCTGTATGTAGCTAATTATTCGTATTGCCTAATCTCCTTTTATTTTTCTTGTAATTGGTTAGACCTGGATGTTTGTGGACTTGTATATAAATGATTGGTGGTTCCACTTTGGGACCAAGTTGCCTATTTTATACAGAAACATCTCCCGTCTCTTTTTCGAACCTTCTCTCCCTTCTTCTTCGTTGAGTCTGTGCTTATTTCATCAAATTCAACAAGATCTAAGCTTTCTATATAGGTCATTGATAGAGAATGAAAGCGAAATCAAGACAACCATCACCTGTCACAGCATGCTGGTTTGTGCATTGGCTTTGGTTTTGGTGGTATATTACAAATTAATCTTACCAAACCATCTCAAATATAAACTTGAGATACCAGGAATCAGAGAATGAAACGCCAGATGAAGCAAATCACCGAGAAACTATCTGATTGGGAAAAGATACCATCGCAAACGATTAGCACCATCACGAAAAACAATAGCCCAAATTTGAAAGTTACTCCGATGAAATTGAAGAAAGCAACTCCAAAGCTTCAAAACCAGAAGAATCGACGAACAAACAACAACCGAAATTAGAAAATCAGAGAAAAAAATCTCAAATTCACATTCTAAGGTTTTCGATTTTTTCCAAAATTTAAAAAAATAAAGAAATTGAGCTATGAAAACACGAAATCTACATCAGATTGATGATAGATCGCCCTGATACCATGTTGAATTTGATGAAATAAGCACAGACTCAACGAAGAAGAAGAGAGAGAAGGTTCGAGAAAGAGACAGGAGATGTTTCTGTGTAAAATAGGCAACTTGGTCCCAAAGTGGAACCACTAATCATTTATATACAGGTCCACATACATCAAGGTCTAACCAATTACAAAAAGAATAAAAGGAGATTAGGCAATACGAATAATTAGCTATATACATAATAGTCAAGTGGCCTAAATATAACTCCTAACAGATCTTGAATCCATGAATAACTAGAGGCGATTGAAAAAAACGGTACTGAGTTTTAGAAAGAGGAAAGCATAGGCTTCTTGCTATTGGGTCAAGCCAATACCGTAATACGTTATATATGTATTATCTTTTCTGCAGTAAGTTGGTCAAGTACATAAAATTAGTTATGCCAACTTTTGACTTGTACCATTAAGCCACATGTAGTTGCCGAGCCTTGTTTTATTGGCGGCAACATACTAGGAAATAAGTAATCTGTACCATTTTTCCAGCCATAAACAGTAGCAAGATATTTAAGCACAATTATTTCCTTATGCTAAAACATTTCCGATAAAGGTGGAGGATTGTGGTAGGCTAATAATTAGCCTAAAATTAGCCAATTCAGAATGATTCCTCATATAGCCAACCCCAACTTGTCTAGGAATGAGACATAGTTGTTGTATGCAAAAATATTGCAAAGCTTAATTTTGTAGACTAAAATATAAAGGATAATATTCCCTGCTTTCCCAAGATGGGAAGACTTGATGTAAAACATATTGTCAAATGCATAGTTACTCAGATCATCTATTCATCTCTTGTTAAGAACTCAACTGAGATGAGAATAATTAACTATCAAAATCTCAAGTATGAAGGTCTGATAAGAAGTCTCTTGTCCTTTATATACACTATATTATACAAGTCACAAATGCAAGTCTACTTTGTAAACTCTCCTTCTATCATAGTATTCATTTTATAATTATAACATCATAATTAAGGTTTAACACCCTTGGAACTAAAATATATTGAGATCTGAACCTCTGTGACTCCGTCTCAATTCTCCTAAGATCCTATTCCGCAGAAGCAGATATATCCCCCCTGTGCAAGGCATACAACAAGAATCAAATACTGTTAGAAATATATTTTAGAAGCTGCACTCAGTAAAATTATTTTACTGTTTCAGCTTAAGAGTTATTTACTGCAGTAATTTACTTTGAATTTGAAATAATTTTGATTTAGTCTCTAGGAGTTTGCTATTTTCAATAGATTTAGTGCTGATTTTTAGGTCTTTTAAGTTTGTATTTCTCTTATAAATTGTAGTCCAAATGCAGTAAAATAATATAGAAATTTCAGCTTCAGTTCCTTTTACATCTATTCTAGTATACTCTTTTAATTTTCTTGTCATCTTCCCTTGTTATTTCCCTTAATTTCTTTCATCAAGAACCAACAATTGGTATCAAGAGACATCTTCTTAAGGGACCTAAGTAAAATCTTTTCTTGAGTGAGATGGAGACTGAAACGAGTTTTTCTCAATTGGCTCCTCCATTCTTTGATGGTGAAAATTATCAATTGTGGGTAGTGAGAATGGAGACTTACTTGGAGGTTTTAGATATTTGGGAGGCCGTGGAAGAGGATTATGATGTTTTTCCGCTGCCTAACAATCCCACCGTGGCCCAGATCAAGAGTCACAAGGAAAAGAAAATCAGAAAATCAAAGGCGAAAGCAACTTTGTTTGCTGGTGTGTCTGCAACAATTTTTACGAGAGTTATGGCTCTTAAATCAGCAAAAGAAATTTGGGATTATTTGAAGGAAGAATATACAGGAGATGAAAGAATACGAGGCATGGAGGTATTGAATTTAATAAGGGAATTCGAGTTGCAGAAAATGAAAGAATCTGAGACTGTCAAAGAATACTCAGATCGGTTGCTTGAAACAATTCTTGTTATGGTACCTGAAAAATATGAAGTATCCATAACTACCTTGAAAAATAGAAAGGATCTATCCAATATTACCTTGGCAGAATTGTTAAATACATTGCAGGCTTATAAGGCAAGATAGTATGGTTGTAGGAGCCTTGATAACCAACCACAAAACTCAAAGCAAGGGTAATAATGCAAAAAAAAATTACCCACCTTGTCAGCACTATGGCAAAAAAGGTCATCCACCATTCAAATGTTGAAAGAGGCCAGATGCAAAGTGCAAAATCTGCAACCAACTTGGTCATGAAGCTGTAATTTGTAAAGGCAAATCTCAAAAGCATGAAGCAGATGCCCAAATCACCAATGAAGAAGAAGATCACTTATTTGTGGCAACTCTTCTTTCAACCAAGAAATCTAATTTTTGGATAACTGATAGTGGTTGTACAAACCACGTGACATATGATAGAAATCTTTTCAAAGAATTCACGTCTATGGGAAATAAGAAAGTAAGAATTGGGAATGGTGATTATATTCTTGCTAAAGGAAAAGGAACTGTTGCAATTATAACAAAATTAGGTACTAAAAAAATTTCAGATGTTCTTTATGTTCCCGGTATTGATCAAAATTTATTGAGTGTTGGACAACTAATGGAAAAGGGATTTAAAGTATCCTTTGAAGATAAACATTATTTCATTTATGGTGCAACTGGACTTGAGATTTTAAAGGTTAAAATGAGAGGTGAAAGTTTCTCATTTGATCCAACAGAAAATGAAGAATGGAGCCAAAAGAATCTACAAAGTGCAGATAATCCTCCAACTGAGGACATATGTGAAAATGAGGCAAGGAAGAAGTTGTCAATATTTCAGAAAAACAAAATCTGGAAGAAAGTTGACAAGCCTCAAGGAAAAATGCAAATCTGGAAGAAAGTTGAGAAGTCTCAAGGCAAGATGCAAATGAAGCTGAAAAAAAAGCCAACTTATTTTATTGACAATCATGAGATGCAGCAAAATAGAAAAGTGAACTTGATTTACTGCAAGTCCAAAGATCAGTTGATAGATTTACATACAAAGTCGCTTCCAGTTAAAGGTTTACAAGACACAAATTCAGAATTTGCAGCTTCAAAAGTAAGGAGGAGTGTTAGAAATATGCTTTAGAAGTTGCTCTCAGTAAAATTATTTTACTGTTTTAGCTTAACAGTTATTTACTGCAGTAATTTAGTTTGAATTTGAAATAATTTTGAACTAGTCTCTAGGAGTTTGTTATTTTCAGTAGATTTTGTGCTGATTTTTAAGTCTTTTGAGTTAGTATTTCTCTTATAAATTGTAGTCCAAATGCAGTAAAATAATATAAAATTTTCAGCTTCATTTCCTTTTATATCTATTCCAGTATACTCTTTTTATTTTCTTGTCATCTTTCCCTGTTATTTCCCTTAATTTCTTTCATCAAGAACCAACAAATACCATATGGGAAATTACACGAAACAGATAAATGCATATGCCGCCATGTACCCTCAACACGTCTGTAGACTATATGTCGTAACATGATTGTAGCTTCGGAAGAATAAATATGAAAACCAGCACTATTAATTAAAATGCAACAGATTTGGCTAAAGGTGTATCCATCCTAATACTGCTGAAGTAGATACTTATCAGCAATGCAAGCAAAGTTTTCCTGTGCATAAGAAGAGTAGCTTTTAAATAATTTACTTGGAAAAGAAGAGAATCAGCGACAAGCCAACCCACTGCAGCAAGTAAACAGACCAGAAAATAACAACATATTTCTGCATCAGGAATTCAAAGAGCTTCTTCAAAATTTTATTATCATATAGTCTCAGAAATAAAATTGTTTACCCGAAAAATAGATAACAATTGATATATATATATATATATATATATATATATATATATATATATATATATATATATATATATATATATATATATATATATATATATATATATATATATATATATATATATATATATATATATATATATATATATATATATATATATATATATATATATATATATATAAAATTAACTATAAAAGAATACAAACCAAATGAATCAATTAGCCTTGGCCCTCAAGTTCGATCACCCCCAAACCAAGTGAAAAATAAACTGACACGAGAACAAAATGACTAAATATTAAAAACCAGAAGAAAGGCAGTATATTGCTTTATATTGCATAAAAAATCTCTCCCTCTACAAATAATCAGACCGTCTTTATATAGTTGGAAAGTCTACTCTTGATATAATTCTAAATACAGTAAGAAATCTCATGATAGGTTAATTAATTGGCCTTTTCTTAATATGCGCCGGGATTTTCGCCGTGATTTTCGCCCAATTGCGAATATTCTGGCTTTCTATTTTTTGGCTCGATAAGCTTCCCCCGGTTTCGCTCGATCTCTATCTTGTTTGGTCTCAATCTTGAACGGTTCCGATCTCGATCGATCTCTAGGTTACGAGCTCGGCACTCAAACCTCGCATCACGATTCGATATTGCAGTTCGAACCTTGTCCTATTATGTTCCAATCTCGATTAGTCATACGAAGGGCAAGCTCGATTTTGACCGTATACAGATAGTCCCCTCGTTTCTCAGAAAGAAGATGGCGAGAAACGATATAAATTTCCGAACTCCGACTAGATAGGTAATGACGTCAGTGATGAGCCCGATTATGACGTATGCGACAAAACGTCCCGTCGGTACAGTTACCAAGGCATTAAATGCATGTCAGTCGCTGGTCGGTCATTACCTGTTCCGAACCGTCACTAGCAACCTATAAGAATTCAAACTTTCACACTCAAAGCTCTTTCTACTCTTGCTTCTTCTTCAGAAAACCCCTTTGCTTTACAATTTTCACACCCAAATTTCTAGAACTCTAATCAAATCGCATACCATCTTAATTCTCTTTTCCCTTGTTCATCAATGGCGAAAACTTTCAAAATCATGCCGCAAAAGGAAAATGCTTCTTCATCACGATCCTCAGGTGGACAGGCTGCGGTGGAGCCCCACCTTGAGGAATTCGTTCCGGTAGGGTGCCCAACCGTCACTGATTTTAGGGTCGAAAAGGCCTCTTCGGTACGGGGCCGTTGTGAGCCGGTCTCGAGGTATATATGCACAATCACCAAAAAAATCCTCGACAAAGTTAAAGAGGAATGCAACTGGGACAAAAAGCATGTAATAATCCCATTGCCTGAGGAATCGATTACTTCCCACGTGGAGGGGTTTCTAAGTGTTTGCACGTACCCCTTCACGTTGGGTCCCGTAGACCCTGTCATCGTCGTCTTTTGCAAGAGATATGACGTGACCCTTGGCCAGATCTATCCTTCCATTTGGAGAATAGTGATTCTCCTCTAATTTTTCACAAGTAAAACCGAGCAATGTCTTTTCACCCTCGATCACCTTATGCGCCTTTACAGTCCCCGACTCTATCGGGGAGGACTGATCAAGCTTGCTCGCCAGGCCAACAAAGCCCCATTCTCGAGCATAGACGAGACTCGTGACCGAGATTGGATGGGCCGATTTATCCGAATAAGGACTTCGGACCTGATCCCTACTGAAGACATGTCGTTTCCTGAGAGATGGAACATGAATCGTGAGTAGTATTTCGCCTTGAATGTTCAATTTTGCTATTTTACTTCTTATCTTCTTTCCACATCTATGTTTTTGGTGTTGCAACTGTGGCCCAGATGCCGCACCCAATTCTGGAACTCAAGCAATGGGTCGAGGGCCTGGTGTCACAGAGACCATATTCCGAGCGTGCCTGGATGGAGTTATCAAAGGGTCGGTCGGAGGCCCGCAATCATGGTAAGTTTCTCTCTTAGAACGGTTATCGTTCGGGCTTCTTCTCTTGTTTACTCCCATTTTTTCCTTTGTAGGCCTCGGGAAGGATGTTGCAATGAGGCCCACATCTGGTGACGAAGAAGCTCCTCCACATGCTCCGAAGAAGGCCAAAGAGAAGAAAAGAAAAGGGGCTCCGAGTCCCCCGGCTCGAAAAAGAAAAAACAGGCGAGGAAGTCTCGCAAGCCCAAGGGGGACACTGGTGTTATGCCTTCGGAATTGATCCGCTGATTAAGGGACGAGCCTGAAAAAGGAGAAGAGGAAGATAATTACAAATTAGTGGCCTGTGTGCGGGCTGGTGCTTCGATACAAAAGTCCTCTGAACTGGCGGAGGTCGATGAGGGAGCTTTGGCCGAAGTTCCTGAACCAGTAATAGTTGAGGCCACCCCATCCCAAGATGAGATGGTTGAGAGAGAGACCGGGAGCGAGGCTTCCCGGGCAGCAGAAGATGTCTCGAGGGACGAGCTTAGAGTGATCTATATTTCCGGATCCCCTTAGATTTCGGACGCTATGATCCGCGAGGCCAATATGTTGGAAGGTCGCTCTTACGAAGGTATTCAGGGGGCAACCGATATCCATGGCGTATTGGATGGGTTTGAGTCTGCTACCTCAGAGGATGTTAGCGGGTTTGGTGGTTTACCGGTACCAAAGAAAGTACCGTCATCGGGCGCTACCGGTTCTTCATCGAGCCCAAAAATGGTGGACCGATTCCCGGCCCCAAGTGTTAATCTTGACTGCAGGCGGAATATAGTGCTTTCTAACCCGGAGGATGCTCGGATTTTCTCTCCCTCCGTGGGAATTGCTAGCTACCTTAGATCCTTGGTAACCAAGGAAGACCAAGCCGTAATGAACACGATGGGAGCCGCTTGCCTTTTTAATGAGGCCTAACATGCTCTGAATCGGGTAATTTCGAGGGTCTCTCCATTATTTCCTTTAAACTCGGAGTTGTAGATAATTCTAACATCTTTTTCCTGCTTTCCTCCGAATTCGGGAGGAGCACGAGGTTGAGGTTCGGGACTTCACTGAGAAAAGTGACACCTACAAGCTTCTCAGTAAGAAGCTTCAGGCTGATTTAGTAACGGCTCGGGATGAGCATGTCGAGATAGCCGAGCAAGTATTCCGAGTGATTCACAATAGTGAAGACAAATTGGAGATAACTACTAACAATCCGATTTTGCAGGTCCGGCAAAGGCTCGAACAAATCGGACGGCTCCAGGCGCAGGTGGATGTAATACAGGCCAAGGCAGAAGAATTCAAAAAGAATATGGACATCTTAGCTTCGAAAAAGGAAATCGTCCAAGTGCAATTAGAGTCGGCCGAGACCCAACTCCAAACTGCATAAGAGAAGACCTCGGTGCAGGTCGAGAAGATTAAGGAACTTCAGTCTCAATTATATTTGGCCGTTTCTGAGAAGGTAAGCTTGGCCAACGAACTCGAAGTGGTCAGATCTGAGGTGGCCGTGGCTAGATCTGAGGTGGTCGTGGCCAACACAAAAGTTGATGCTAAAGTGGCCCAGTTTAGGGTCGACGTCGAGGCCGTTCAGGCCAAGGCCAGGGGCATGGTGGATCATGTAAAATGGCAAGCTCTAAGGGAAGCTCTCGATGGAGTTAATGCCCAGGGCTTCGATATTATGGCCGAAATCGAAAATGCCAAAGCAGAGGAAGCTAGGGCCCGAAGGTTGGCCTTCCCTGAGGAAGACTCCGAGAGCTCAAGTGAATCCGAAGACGGAAAAGATCACGAGGATGGAGATGCAACCTCCGATAAAGATCAAGCCACTTAGGACTTTATATTTTTTGTTTTTCTTTTGCATTTTTTCTGAGGCCGTTGTAAATTTTTGTTTTAGACCGATTTAGCCTTTGTAAAAAACTATATAAATATAAGGCTTTTCTTTCCCTTTCGGCTCACATATGTTTCCTTTGCTTTATTATTTGTATTCGCAAAGGTTGAAATGCCTTAGCATGAAACAATAAGGTTGTGTTCGAGGGTTCGAACAAACCTTGCCTTTATTGCCTTTCTAGGTTAAGGTGTTATTAGGGTTCGATGTTACCAAAACTTTTCCCGAAAATATCTTAAGGTTGAGACTTTGCCGAGGGTAGCCTTTAGAATCGGTTGTGAAAGAAGTTTTTCTTTTTTCGAAAGCCTGTATTTGTTACGAATTTCGGACGACTCCGAGCCGTGTTAAATTGGTCGTAGCCTTTTAGTTCGGGGGCTTTCTATTGGGCTTGTTTTGGGATTTTATCTGGGCTTGCCCGAGATAATAGTCCCCGAGTGGGGTGGCCGTGACCTTTAGAAATCGGGGAGTTGCCTATTAGGTCTTTTGCTCCCGACGCCCGATGACTTGGGCTGTTTGAGTCGTACAGCAATCCCCAAACGAGGGAGCGATCGTTCGTATTCCGGTTAAGTATTGCTCTTTGGGTTCGTTATTAAAAACATAAGATGTTTGTAAGGAAAGTACTTCTCTTTATTCTCGATCAAAACAAGGCTCGAGCAATCTACGTGGGTACGGTTTGTTTTGACCGTTTGACCCTTACAATAAATCCTATCTATCAAGACCCTCCCTATATGAAGTAGTCTTCTTGCAAGAGTTGATATTTGAAGATAATGCATATCTGAGGGCAGGACCCCAGTATTCGAGGTAGAGAGCAAAGGAACCTTGGATATTATTGGATTGATCTTCGGTGCCGATTCGTAATCGGGCTTGATTCTAAGTTAACACGATTCATCATTGCCTCCTCAAAAACCTCGCCGAAAAACCCATTTGGGACAAAAATCGGTCTGAGGGAAAAAGAGTGCAACACGTGCTTTCAGACCTAAAGACTTCGTGTCGTTCGCTGAAAAATCCATTGTTGTTTTTTGTCGACCACCTGCAAGTGTTAATCTGAAATAGAAAAGGAATGGAAAAAGGGCGTACCTTAGCAGTAGTACCGTTTTAGGTGAGATATGTTCCAATTGCTAGGTAGTTGTTCCCAATTCATTGTTTCGAGCTTGTAGGACCCTTTCCTGGTGACCTCGAGAATTTGGTACGGTCCTTCCCAATTCGGACTCAATTTCCCTTCATTGGGATTTCGGGTGTTGGGGGTAACTTTTCTTAGCACTAAGTCCCCGACATTAAAATATCGAAGATTGGTTCTTCAATTGTAGTATCTCTCGATCCGTTACTTTTGGGCGGCTAATTGGACGAGGTTGGTTTCATGCCTTTCATCCAATAGTTCTAGGCTCGTATTCATGGCCTCGCCATTTGATTCCTTTATTGCATATTGGAACTGGATACTTGGCTCTCCAACTTTGACTGGTATTAGAGATTTGGTGCCATAAACTAATGAGAATGGAGTAGCCCCGGTGCTGGACTTCAAGGTTATGCGGTATGCCCAAAGAACTTCGGGTAGAATTTTCTTCCACTTTTCTTTGGCGTCAGTTAGCCTCTTCTTAAGATTTTGGATGATATTTTTGTTGGTTGATTCGGCTTACCCGTTCCCGCTGGGATGATAAGTTGTTGATAGGATTCTTTTGATCTTGTGATCCTCGAGAAATTTGGTCACTGTGCTGCCAATGAATTGTTTCCCGTTATCACACACAATTTCGGATGGCATCCCAAATCGACATATGATGTGATCCCAAATGAAGTCGATGACTTCCTTCTCCCTAACTTTCTCGAAGGCCTGTGCCTCAACCCACTTAGAAAAATATTCAGTCATAAATAAAATGAATTGAGCTTTACCTGGTGCCCATGGAAGAGGGCCAATGATTTCCATTCCCCACTTCATGAATGGCCATGGTGACAAGATCGAATAGAGCAGTTCCCCGGGTTGGTGAATCATTGGTGCATGCCTTTGGCATTTATCACATTTTTGAACAAACTCTTTAATATCTCTTTCCATGTCGATCTAGTAATAGCCGGCTCTGATTACCTTTTGAACCAACGATTCGTCACCGGAGTGATTTCCGCAAGTGCCTTCGTGAACTTCCCTCAGAACATACTCGGTGTCTCTTGGTCCCAGACATATTGTTACTGGACCATCAATCATTCTTTTGAACAAGGTTTCGTCTTCGGACAAGGTGAATCGTGCTGCCTTTGTGCGCAGGGCCCTTGATTCTTTTGGATCTGAGGGAAGCCTTCCGATTTTCAAATACTCTATGTATTTATTTCTCCAATCCCAGGTCAAGCTTGTGGAGTTTATCTCTGCGTGGCCTTCATCGACTATTGTACGACAGCCCCCGAATTGAGTTCGTTGTCCTCGACCGATGACCCTAAGTTTGCGAGGGCATCAGCCTCACTATTCTGATGTCGAGGCACATGTTGCAAAGTCCACTCCTTAAATCGGTGCAAAGTTACTAGTAACTTATCTAGGTATCTTTGCATTCGTTCTTCTCTAACTTCGAAGGTTCCGTTAATCTGATTCACCATGAGGAGGGAGTCGCATTTGGCTTCGATCACCTCCACTCCCAAGCTTTTGGCTAGTTCGAAACCTGCAATCATGGCCTCATATTCGGCCTCGTTGTTAGTCAATTTTACAGTTCTAATAGATTGTCTAACTATGTTGCCCGTGGGTGGTTTCAGTACGATGCCGAGTCCGGACCCTTTTGCGTTCGAAGCACCACCCATGAAGAGGGTCCAAATTCCCGAGGACGTACCTGAGTTAATCAACAGTTCTCTTTCGACCTCAGGTACTAGGGCCGGCGTGAAGTCAGCCACAAAGTTTGCCAAATTTTGAGACTTAATGGCTGTTCGGGGTATATATTCAATATCATACCCGCTGATTTCTACGGCCCATTTGGCCAACCATCCCGAAAGCTCCGGTTTATGCAAAACATTTCGAAGTGGATAAGTTGTTACAACACATATGGGGTGACATTGGAAGTATAGTTTTAGTTTCCTAGAGACGCTTATCAAAGCGAGTGCCAACTTTTCTATGTGGGGATACCTAGTTTCGGCTTCACCTAAGGTTCGACTAACGTAATAAATTGAAAATTGTGTACCTTGTTCTTCCCGAACTAGGACTCCACTTACCGCTATCTCCGATACTGCCAAATATAGGTATATTTGTTCGTCCGCCCTCGGCGTGTGAAGTAGTGGTGGTTTCGATAAGTAACGTTTAAGTTCTTCCAAGTCATGCTGGCACTCCAGTGTCCATGTGAAGTCATTTTTCTTTTTTAGTAACGAGAAAAATCGATGGCTTTTATCGTAGGACCTCGAGATAAATCGCCCCAGGGCGGCTATGTGCCCGGTTAACCTATGCACGACTTTTACGTTGTCAAATGTCGTGATGTCCTCGATAGCTTTAATCTTATCAGGGTTGATCTCAATTCCTCGGTTGGACACCTGAATACGAGAAATTTGCCTGACCTAATCCCGAACGCACATTATTTCCGGGTTCAGCTTCATATTATATTTACTCAAGATACTAAAGGTCTCCTGCAAATGCTTCAAATGGTCCTCTGCTCGCAGAGACTTAACTAACATATCATCAATGTAAACTTCCATATATTTCCCTATTTGTTCTTCGAACATCCGGTTAACTAGGCGTTGGTATGTGGCACTAGCATTTTTTAACCCAAATGGCATTACATTATAGCAGTAGATTCCGTATTTGGTGATGAACGAGGTCTTTTTCGATCATTCGGGTTCATTTGTATTTGGTTGTACCCGGAATAGGCATCGAGAAAACTGAGGATCTCGTGGCCGGCCGTGGCATAGATCATGCGATTGATATTAGGCAAAGGAAAAGAATCTTTGGGGAATGCTGTATTTAGGTCTTTGTAATCTACACACATTCTAAGTTTGTTTCCTTTTTTAGGAACTACCACTATGTTTGCTAACCATTCGGGATATTTTACTTTCCGGATGGACCCTATTTTAAGGAACTTAGTTACCTCGTTTTTTATGAAGGTGTTCTTGATCTCGGACTGGGGTCTTCTTTTCTGCTTCACCGGATGGAACTTCGAGTTCAAGCTTAATTTATGGGTGATGATTTCCGGTGGGATCCCTGTCATGTCGGGATGGGACCAAGCAAAACAATCCATGTTAGCTATAAGAAATTGAATAAGCTTTTTCCTAAGCTCGGGATTTAACCCCGTGCCCAGGTATACCTTTCGTTTGTGCAGACGTTCGATTAGTATGATTTGCTACAGCTCTTCCACCATTGATTTGGTAGTGTCGGAGTCATCGGGGACTATGAAGGATCGAGGGACTCCAAGATCATCATCTTCGTCAGTCCCCTGTTTCTCTGGTTGGGTCAAGGCCGGCGTTGGTGATTGCTATTTGGCCTCTTGTTTTTCCTTCAAATTTGGCCCCTTTGTTGATGAGAGTGTCGATATCGGAATCACTTCATCAACGGCAAACATTTCCTTTGCGGTGGGTTACTCCCCGTAGATTGTTTTGATTCCCTCTGGTGTTGGAAATTTTAGAACCTAGGGAAGGGTCGAGGGAACCACCCTCATGTTGTGGATCCATGGCCTCCCGAACAGAGCGTTATACCTCATGTCACCCTCGATCACATGGAACTTCATCTCCTGGATGGTCCCGACCACGTTTACTAGCAAAGATATCTCGCCTTTAATGGTTTCACATGCCATGTTGAATCCGTTTAGCACTCGAGCCGCGGGCACGACTTGGTCTTGTAGACCAAGTTGTTCTACGACCCTCGATCGAATGATGTAGGCCGAACTACCTAGATCAATCAACACACGTTTAACTTGAGTCTTATTTATGAGTACATATATTACCAGTGCATCGTTATGGGGCTGTATGATTCCTTCTGCGTCTTCGTCGTTGAAGGACAAGGTTCCTTTCGGTATGTAATCTTGAGCCCGAGATCGCTTCTCCCTTGTGATCGACACCTTAGTGCGTTTTAATATTGGCCCTTGGTGAACATCGATCCTTCCAACAATCATGTGAATAATGTGTTGCGGTTCTTCTTGCACATTTTTGTCACGATCCAAATCGATGGGCCATGACGGGCACCCGATACCTTGCTCAACCGAGTACCAACATAACGTATCTTTTCATATCATACTATCATAGATAACTGAGCCGGGGAGATTGTCGAGAGATAAGTAGAATACAACATGAAATATCAACTTATACTTAAGACATAAGGGCCTCTAAGACCAAAATAAACACTCGTACACTGAACATAGGCCGACAAGGCCATACAATCTTTTACGTACATGACCTCTATCTACAAGCCTCTATGAATACATAATTGTCATAAAGGTCGGGACAGAACCCCGCCATACCAAACAATACACATCTAAATCATACTGACCAAACAAGCAACTCCGGAGCAAATGGAGTGCACCAACATCTTCCGCTGAGCTGATCGCCTACTTGGAGGACTCTCGACCTGTCTATCGAGACCTGTGGGCATGAAACGCAGCGTCCCCAGGCAAAAGGGACGTCAGTACAAATAATGTACCGAGTATGTAAGGAATGAAAATCAGTAAATAATAGACATGAGAGAAACATGGAGTAAAAGACTCGACATGTACGCCTGCATAGCTCTGTGAATCATTTTATTTTTATAATGTCATGCATATACGGATAAATGTCATACCATGCATTGGTATATGCGTTCATAACATCATCAAGCCTCTGAGGGCATCCCATCATATCATTTCGGCCACTGTGGGCAAATCATCAACGTATACCAGCTAATCAAGTGGTGGTGCGTATATAACACCGTAACCTTTTTCCATATCCCATATACATATAATATGCATATATATGCGTATATAACACCATCTGGTCATGGGTCAATGTACATGTATAAATGAATTAAATGCATATGAAATACGTCAATAAAATCTCTTGAAACGTAATAGGACCATTATGCCTTTTATTAAAGTCATGAAATAAATTTTATCAATTTACGTATTTTCTGAGACCCATGATTAGATGATGAAATAATAAGACACATGGGGAATCAAAAATATAGACACCCCTAGTATTTCTATGAATAGAGTCATTTATGAAAGTTGTGTATTTTGCTCATTTTATTTGTATCATTTGGATCATGCCAAAAAGAAAGAAGGGACAACCTTAACATACCTGAACCGATTCTCTTGACAATCCCTCTAACACACGTTAATTGCGACGAAACACGTGACGGCGAGATCAAAATAGGAAACAATTAGTATAATATTTTTGAGAAAGATTGCATCGTACTCCCTTAGAATCGCAAAATTCCACGCTGCTATAGTATTAAGTAGTCTTTGTATGGAACATTTGAAGTAATTACGTTGCCATTGCCAATCAACATCTTTGCTGAAGTTCTGTCACGTTTTGCTATTACATAATTCCAAATTGGGTTGCTGCTACCTCCATGGACATCATGTTAATACTAATTCAAGAATGGAATTATATGATTTCATAATCATTCTCACAGTGTCTTTCATCCGTTAGCAAGGAAACATAAGATCTTAATCTTAATGATATGGGAAGGTCTTTTAAGATCATGGTTTGTGGCCCCCACTTTGGATGACTTAGTCACCAAATTCTTCTTAATATGTGCCACCTTTTTACATGACTTAAGAGTTATTTCTATGCTTGATTCTTGGGCTGCCACGTTGATCATAGGGATTTCATTAAGCTTATCCAACAATTATCCCCTTAATTCCTTAACTATTTGGTAATCTCCCACTAACAATTAATAATTACCTAATTATCCACATAATTAAAAATTATCTCAAATTACTTAAAATACTACTCACTTTCAACACACCTTATACATCTTACTATCATGGTCATGTGGTACCTTGTATTGCACTAGTGCATAAATACGGGGTATTATAGCTTGGACCGTATTTTATCCCAAATTGTTAAATTTTGACAAAACTTATTTTCTTTGATTCGTTTACCCTTTCACCTTCACGAATTTACTCATCATTTGTTTGAAATTCCATAATACTTATAATCTCCAAATAATCTTGTCCTTGAACCGATGTCAATTATCTTACGACAAATTCAACGTACAATACTACAGGGTGTAACATTGTCGTAACAAATTACTGCGGAGCATAATATCATCGTAATAAATTACTTCGGAGTATACCATCGTCGTAATAAATTACTGCGGAGCGTAACATCGACGTAATAATGTGAGGCGTAACATCATTCCCCCATTTGGAACATTCGTCCTCGAATGTTGATTGATGCACTTATCATTTTCATAACCTATGTCTTCCGAATACTTTAGTATTCTCTCCTTTCCATCTAGGTAATTGTTCTGTGAATAAATCCAAAGGCCAAGGCATTCCCCCTCTAGTCCTTTTTCTCATACCACGACTTGTGGTCGGAATTCTTCCAATCTCGTAACTGTTGCTACCTTCTATCACGCAGCTTGTATGACTTTGTCCTTGTACGTGCGTCTACTTCTTCTCTCCTTTTTCCTCCAGCTCTTAGCCAATCTCTAGGCCTTATTTTGTGAACATATATAAAATTATGACAAGCTGTCCTTGTCCTTGTACGTGCGCCTATGCGACTCTTCTCTCCTTTTTCCTCCAGCTTTTAGCCAATCTCTAGGCCTCATTTTGTGAACATATATAAAATTATGACAAGTTGTCCTTCTGGGCGTCTATGGCTTTACTACATCTAAGTAGGTCCCCCATTGTTACTGAGGTTTGCTACCAAACTCCAGGTTACTCTCGTTGCTTATCCCATATATATAAATCTAAGTCCTTTAATGCTTTCTTATTACTATTCATCTTAAGTATGACGGCCTGATCTCATCTCATACTGTTGAACTTTTATCCATCTATTGTTGATTCACCTTAATGTTGATCCATCATCTACCACTGATAACTTGACCTCTTATGTAACACTGCCGCTAGGGCTCACGTCTCATTGGGGACATCTAGAGTAATTAGATTGATCCACCTAGGGGTGATACTATATTCCATAACCGTACTTTATAGTATTCCAATGTGATTCACCTTACATGGGTATTTTACTCCCGTACAATTCATGAAATCCTCTTTAAGTCATTACTCAATCGAAAGCCCAAATGTCATCCTTTATCTTTCGCAATCACACCCTCATTCTACTACCAGGGAATCATTCCACCTTTTCTAAATGCTACTAGTCTTAGACTCCTTTGAGTTCATTCAGGCTATACTGAGCTTTCTATAACTTAGAGAAACCATCCATCTCTCTTGTTTTCACTGGCTTAATCCCGAGGACTTATCCATTTTCGTCACCTTCTTACTTGCCCTTTCTTATCCTTACTCATGTCTTCCTAAAACCTTGTCGCTTTATCATACTTTAGCTTGCGACCTACACATATCTATTTATATTACTTGCAACCTTCCTTCAACTTGCTTGTACCATAGATTTCTTTGTGTTATTCTGGAACATCAAGTGAGACATCGTATCATCTCTAACTCTTCTTTACTCTCTTAATTAGGCTTCTCGATACCTAGAAATAATAGGCTGGAAGACATGCCACTGGCGAGCCGCTATCATTCCCGGATATTGAATCCCCGCACTTCTAGCCTTCTATCCGAAGTAAGGAATATTCACAACTTTCTGCATTTAAGTATCTCGTACGATGTCCACCTTTACCTTACTTATCTTAAAGTCTCACATGGGATATCTTCTATTTCTTTCATAACCCCCATTCCACATAGGTATAATTCACATCCACAAGTTGAAGCTCTCTTATAATACTTGCACCTCTGGTGCATACACAGTCTGGTGAGAGCTTCATACTCACTTCTTATAAGGCTGGTACTTTTCTAGCTGGGTCTAATAATCAGACTACTGATTTACTTTGTTGATGTAACTCTTCAGTTTCCTCTTCCTTCTGATCAGCCTTTATGTAGGCGCAAGCTATCTTCCGATCTGCAGCTCATGGTATTACTTTAGCCTCTCATGGACGCTGTGGAAAACCTTGATACATTCTTCGAATGATTCAATCCTTTGTCTATGACCTGGACCCAATTCATTCTTTTAACTTATACCGGAGTCTTCTATAGCTGATCATTAATCGAATAATTCCTTTTGTTCCATCTCAGCTTTCTTTAAGAGTAAGCTATTACTTTTCCTGATCTTTCTACCCCTTGTTGCGTGCATACTTAGCTTATCTTAGTTCCCACGCATGCCAAAATTTTCGTACAACTCATATGATCTCGAATATTACTCTTGATTCTCGTTCCTTAGCCACGGTAGGTGACACTTTCTCATAGAGTGCATACAACGTTGTAGTGAGACTGTTTTTACATGACCATTTCCTCACTGTGCTTAGGTTGAAGCCTTCTTCCTTATTTTCTCAACTAGTCTTTCATTGTAGTACTTAAGGAGACCTTCTAGCTCTTGTAAAGTTACAAGCTTATCACATCGTATACTTGACGGAATTTTTGATGTTCTTCCCCGCCTATAATTATTCGTAGTTACTTATTTCCACGCCCTTGTGCTTGTAGGGTTGCTTCTGAACTAATATTTTGACTGTCTTCCCAGTGGCATTCTCTTTTATTTACCTTTAACTACCCCAATTACTATCTGAATATATCTCAAGGATCACGATGTCATATCTGCGAGACTGAATTCCCCATGTTGGGGTTCACTATGTTCGTCTTGCACAATCTGTTGATTTGTCTGTGTCCTCTTGTTTAGCCATAACTAGGCTCTTCCTGGATCAACTACTAACTACTCGTTGGCCCATTCTCATATCAATATTCTGTCTGCGTAATCTTCTTGGGTTATCTCCTTTATCTTAACTTACGTCTCGCACATGCTCTTTATCTATCAATAACATCTCAGGCAGGAACCCTTAATTCCTCTCCTTTACGTCATACTTGCATAATGTTCTGGAATTGTAACATATCTGTAGGATTTGGATAAGTGCAATCTCATTCCTTTCTCATTTTTATCGCATTCTTCCTTTACTGTTCCGTAGTTACTAGAACCACTTAATTCTGACTTAATACCATATCACACTATATTCCCCCCTTTAGGAGAGCACTAAGAATTGGAGCCACGAGATCTACGTATAGATGTTTTACCTTTTCATCTTTGGCATCTTTTCACATTATTGATGATCCTTACTCTCCTTGCGGTAATCCTTCTATACCAAGGATAACAAAATTCCTCACTCGCGAGTGTGACACTTAGTGTAACTGGCACACATAGTCCCTTAAGCTTAACTTTACTCACCTTGCTTGCTTTAGGAAAGTGTTTTCCTGAATGACCATTCGCTGATTTCCTCATGAATCTTCTTTTGTTGTTCATTCTATTATCGCCGGAACGCAAATCTGAAATTCTCATGACGCTGACTATTATCAAATCACTTAGACCTTAATTCATGTTTAGTTTATCTTGTTCACCAGCCCATACTAATTTCTATTACTCTGGGGTTTAACTCTCCTTTCTGGTAGTCATGTTGGAGTTACGAACTTATTTCTCGGAATGAGGATATGACTGTATGGCCTATAATCTTTTGTTGTCTTAAGGCCTATCACCTCTCGTCTTTTCCCTCACTTGGCTATAGATTCTGTAATATTGTCATCTTTTTCATCTACCGTTGTCATCCATGTATCATATCTTACTCATAATGCTTCATTAATTCTCTTCTTATTTTCCGCTAACATTTGTGTCTATCACTTTATTATGAAAACTCGAACAAGACATTCTTTTGCTTTTAGCGCCCCTTGCTCCATCCATTAGCTCTTCAGGTTGCCTAACATTCTTTCTCAACTAGGTACGGGAGCCATACTAAGGTAATATTTATTCCTTCCAAGATTTCAGTGCCTATCTTTGAACATTCTAGTATTCATATCTGACTGTATTATTCTAAAGTGCACCATATGAGCGTCTCACAAGGAGATCCATTAGTACATTTGCAATATCCCTCGGAAATGTCAACTAACGCAAACAACCCATCCATCATTTTAGGTTACTCTAACCCCAACGGGATCCTGATATCCCGTCCTTCTCTTAAACCATATTTGTCAACTCCCATAGGGCATAACTAAGATGGGTGTGGCCGATTGTACATACATCTGTTACCGTTGAAGGTAACTCAAAATACTTATTTTTCTCTGCCTGAGTTGCAAATACTGATAATCTTCATTAACTGGGTGCCTCGTACCCTTCTTCACCTTGCTTTTTTTACTTGGTGAAACTTATATCTACCTCCTAAATATCTCATTGTTTTTCACCATATGGGTAGATATTCTTACCTTAAGGCTCCTTATCAAGAAGCTTACACACATGTTCTGCTAAAAACTTCACATTTACTCATCATAAGCATCATGAAAAATCGATTTCCTTTGACTCAACTCTTCCACAACTATATCTCTTACCAACCGTCTTTCTCGATATAGGCATTGTCGTATTATGAATAAGATAGAGTTTAGGAAATTGAGTTCTTACAACTGAGCTCTACCACACGATCTAGAGTAAGAAGAAAGGGTGACAGTCCTAAATGCCCTGTAGCCTACTGCTTATAAGTGTGGTGCACAACACACCCATAAATAAGACTCTACTTGACACGGTTTGTAGACTCCCTAGGACAACTCTGCTCTGATACCACTTTTGTCTAGACCCAAATCGATGGGCCGCGACGGGCACCCGGTACCTTGCTCAACCGAGTACCAACATAATGTATCTTTTCGTATAATACTATCATAGATAACTGAGCCGGGAGACTGTCGTGACATAAGTAGAATATAACATTAAATACCAACTTATACTTAAGACATTCGGGACTCTAAGCCCAAAATAACCACTCATACACTGAACATAGGCCGACAAGGCCATACAATCTTTTACGTACATGACCTATGTCTACAAGCCTCTAAGAATACATAATTGTTATAAAGGTCGGGGCAAAGCCCCGCCATACCCAAACAATGCACATCTAAATTATACTAACCAAACAAGCAACTCCGGAGCAAATGGAGTGCACCAACATCTTCCGCTGAGCTAATTGCCTACTTGGAGGACTCTCGACTTGTCTATCGAGACCTGCGGGCATAAAACACAATGTCCCCAGGCAAACGGGACGTCAGTACAAATAATGTACCGAGTATGTAAGGAATGAAAATCAGTAAATAATAGACATGAGA
Organism: Nicotiana tabacum; assembly: GCF_000715075.1. NCBI lineage: Eukaryota > Viridiplantae > Streptophyta > Magnoliopsida > Solanales > Solanaceae > Nicotiana > Nicotiana tabacum. Next base: position 27,361,444 of record NC_134081.1, on the reverse strand, counting down.
GAAACATGGAGTAAAAGACTCGACATGTACGTCTGCATAACTCTGTGAATTATTTCATTTTTATAATGTCATGCATATGCATATAAATGTCATACCATGCATGGGTATATGCGTTCATAATATCATCAAGCCTCTGAGGGCATCCCATCATATCATTTAGGCCACTGTGGGCAACATCATCAACCAGCTGATCAGGTGGTGGTGCGTATATAAAGTTGTAATCTTTTTCCATATCCCATATACATATAATATACATATATATGCGTATATAACGCCATCTGGTCATGGGTCAATGTACATGTATAAATGAATTAAATGCATATGAAATACGTCAATAAAATCTCTTGGAACGTAATAGGACCATTATGCCTTTGATTAAAGTCATGAAATAAACTTTATCAATTTACGTATTTTCTGAGACCCATGAACAAATGATGGAATAATAAGACACATGCGGAATCAAAAATATAGACACCCCTAGTATTTCTATGAATAGAGTCATTTATGAAAGTTGCGTATTTTGCTCGTTTCATTTGTATCATTTGGATCATGCCAAAAAGAAAGAAGGTATAGCCTTAACATACCTGAACCGATTCTCTTGACAATCCCTCTAACACACGTTAATTGTGACGAAACACGTGATGGCGAGATCAAAATAGGGAACAATCCATATAATATTCTTGAGAAAGATTGTACCGTACTCCCTTAGAATCTCAAATCTCACGTTGCTATAATATTAAGTAGTCTTTGTATGGAACATTTGAAGCAATTACGTTACCATTGCCAATCAACATCTTTCCTAAAGTTCTGTCACGTTTTGCTATTACATAATTCCAAATTGGGTTGCTGCTACCTCCATGGACATCATGTTAATACTAATTCAAGAATGGAATTATATGATTTCATAATCATTCTCACAGTGGCTTTCATCCGTTAGCAAGGAAACATAAGATCTTAATCTTAATGATATGGGAAGGTCTTTTAAGATCATGGTTTGTGGCCCCCACTTTGGATGACTTAGTCACCAAATTCTTCTTAATATGTGCCACCTTTTTACATGACTTAAGAGTCATTTCTTGGCTTGATTCTTGGGCTGACACGTTGAGCATAGGGATTTCATTAAGCTTATCCAACAATTATCCCCTTAATTTCTTAATTACATGGTAATCTTCCACTAACAATCAATAATTACCCAATTATCCACATAATTAAGAATTATCTCAAATTACTTAAAATACTACTCACTTTCAACATACCTTATACATCTTACTATCATGGTCATGTAGTACCTTGTATGACACTAGTCCATAAATACGGGGTATTATAGCTTGGACCGTATTTTATCACAAATTGTCAAATTTCGATGAAACTTATTTTCTTTGATTCGTTTACCCTTTCACCTTCATGAATTTACTCATCATTTGTTTGAAATTGCATAATACTTATAATCTCCAAATAATCTTTTCCTTGAACTGATGTCAATTATCTTACGACAAATTCAACGTACAACACTACAGGGTGTAACATCGTCGTAATAAATTACTACGGAGCGTAACATCGTCGTAATAAATTACTGCGGAGCGTAACATCGACGTAATAATACGAGGTGTAACAATTTTGTCTGTTGAATTCTATGTTTTTGAAATAATTTTTGGCCCGATCACTTAGAAACTCTCGAATGTGCCCTTCATTGAATAACCGGGCTACTTTTTCTCTCAACTGTCTGCAATCTTCCGTTCTATGGCCATGGGTGCCATGATACTTGCACACTTGACTGGGATTTCTTTGGGCTGGATCGGTCTACATAGGTCGAGACCATTTAGTATCCTTGATGTGTCCGATAGCTGATACGATAGTGGATGCATCAACATTGAAGTTATATTCTGACAATCGTGGTGCTTCCTTAGGTCTGGTATGCGCGTCGAAACCATTCTTACTTATGAGCCTTCGAGAGCTCTGGCCTTGATCATTTCTCCTTTCATCTCGTACGGGGTTATGCACAGGTTCGTTGCTCCTACGATCTCTATTATACGGCTGATATCGATCACTGTTCGGCCTTGGTTCTCGATCAATGTCCCTTTTGGTAACGGACTCAGAAGGAGCCCCTAGCTGGTCGTCTTCGACTCTAATCTTTGATTGATATCGATTATGTACATCGGCCCAGGTAACAGCCGGGTACTCAATCAAGTTTTGCTTCAGCTGTTATGAAGACACTGAGCTTCGTTCATTCAGCCCTTGAGTGAAAGCTTGAACGGCCCAATCATCGGCGACCGGTGGTAGATCCATTCATTGCATTTGGAAACGAGACACAAACTCTCTGAGCATCTCGTTATCTTTCTGCTTTACCTTGAAAAGGTCCGACTTCCTAGTCTCAACCTTTATGGCTCCAGCGTGTACTTTTATAAAAGAATCTGCAAGCATGGCAAAAGAATAGATAGATTTAGATGGTAAATTATGGTACCATATAATCGCTCCCTTTGATAGGGTCTCCCCGAATTTCTTTAGTAATGCGGATTCGATCTCGTCGTCCTCTAGATCATTCCCTTTAATCGCACACGTGTAAGAGGTAACATGCTCATTGGGATCAGTCGTTCCACTATACTTAGGAATCTCGGGCATGCGGAAATTCTTGGGTATCGGTTTGGGAGCCGCACTCGGGGTGAAAGGTTTTTGTACGAACTTTTTGGAATCCAAACCCTTCAATATTAGTGGTGCCCCCGGGATTTGATCAACCCTGGAGTTGTAAGTTTTCACCTTCTTGTCGTTTGCTTCGATCTTCTTTTCCCTGGATTCAACTCGCTTCATTAGTTCCTCGAGCATCTTCATGATTGCGGGATCGGTCCCCGATTCATTTTCGTTCGATTTTCTTGACATCGATTCGACCTTGTGAATAACTTCTTGGGATGGCTTGAGCTCGATCCTGCTTGGTGAATGGTTCTGGTTTCGAAATTGTGCTATCGTGGCTTGTTGAGCCTGCAACATCTCGAAGATCATCCGAAGGCTGATTCCGTCTTCTTCGCCGCCATTGCTCTGAGCAGCCGATCGAACATTCTTGCGTACGCTATTCTCGGGATCGACGGCCAAATTTGCATTAATGGCTACATGCGAGCCGACGTCGATCGGAGTTGTCATTTTCATCATGGTGACCGAAGTCATTGTCCACGTGTATGGGTTGTGCCTGAGAGTTCGACATGCTGATCCTGGAATCAAAGATACTCACAAGAACAAGTACAAAATAGTGTGTGTTACGAGGGTTAGTACCACGCAATCACTATTATCCTTAGCCCCACGGTGTGCGCCAAATTGTTTACCCGAAAAATGGATAACAATTGAATTTATACGTGATTTTAAGGATATGTGATATAACTTGGTATGAATTGAGAATATATATATATATATTGAAATTAACTGTAAAAGAAATAAATGCAAACCAAATGAATTAATTATCCTTGGCCCTCAAGTTCGATCACCCTCAAACCAAGTGGAGAATAAACTGACTCGAGAACAAAATGACTAAATATTAAAAACCAGAAGAAAGGCAGTATATTGCTTTATATTGCATAAAAAATCTCTCCCTCTACAAATGATCAGACCCCCTTTATATAGTAGGGAAGTTCTACTCTTGATATAATTCTAAATACAGTAAGGAATCTCATGATAGGTTAATTAATTGGCCTTTCCTTAATATGCGTCGGGATTTCCGCCGTGATTCTCGCCCAATTGCGGATATTCCGGCTTTCTGTTTTTTTGGCTCGATAAGCTTCCCCCGGTTTCGCTCGATCTCTATCTTGTTTTGTCTCGATCTTGGACGGTTCCGATCTCGATCGGTCTCTAGGCTACGAGCTCGGCACTCAAACCCCGCATCACGGTTCGATATTGCACAAGTTCGATCCTTGTCCTATTATATTCTAATCTCGAATAGTCATACGAAGGACAAGCTCGATTATGAGCGTATACAAAAATATTATCAACCACTAACTAGCAGGTACTGCATTCTGTTAAGGATAGCTTCTTAAGCTGTAATATCAACCAACAATAAACATTGATCTGTGATCTATTAATCATAGATCTTGAGTCTTGACAATATTGCAATCAAGCAGGTATACAACATAAATGTTATTACTGTATTTAGAGCGGCTAGATAACATTCTTACAGACGGTAACAGTGGCCACAGAAATTATACATTAAACCATTATGAGATTAACTCATTATTCAAAGAAGAGTTGGAACATATGAAAACTAATCTTTTCAAGACTGCATATGCCCAAAATGCAAACCACAAATTAAAGTTTTTCCTTTTCGTGTAATACACTGTATATTTTCTGTAGGACAGAAGAATTACCATCACAAAACTCCATGACGAAAGAACTATCATTCACAATATTCTATGGGGTTTATTTTATTGAATCAAATATGGGAACCCGATTAAACATACTACAGTCAGACATCTATATAACAACATCCATATATATAACAGTCATTCACCATAAAAGCCAAATTTTTCTTAGAACCGATTTTTAAGTTATATTTTACCTCTATAATAACTTTTTACCTATAACAGCAACAACCATATTTATAACAGAACGCTCTTTATAAAATTATCCCTCTATAAAAACTATACAGATTCTTTAAGATTACTAATAATAATTCTAAAATAATGCACACAATCTTTTCCATTGAACAAAGTTTCTATCTTGCATAAGACATAAGATTTGAAGATCTGCATATGATATATTTTCCATTGGATACCTTTTTACTGAAAATTTGGATATATGAATCTTCTCCAATTCAAGCGTTATATCGGTAGTAAGAGAATGAAATTTATGAAATAACTACAACTACAAAGTTCTTTCATCAATCTTGAAAGAATTTATTTTCCTAGTAGCTTTAAAATGTGTGCCTTAGAGTTTAAATCTTTGTACATTTAGTTAATGAATTTATTAATAATGTAGTATTAGCTTTCTTCAATATATACCTAGTAAAATATGCATATCTTCTTAGATTTTAAATTTGAAGAATTTTCTTATCTTTTATATGTACTACTAAAATAAGAAAAATAATTGACTTTTGGATAAGGTGTATAACAGCCAAATAAGAAAAATTATTTAAACGTTAAATGTTGTTATAGGTGTATAACAATCATTCGCTATAAAAGCCAAAAATATTTGGAACAAACGAGACTATTATAGAGAGATTTGACTGTATACAATACACATTAAAAATGAATAAGAATTTGTGAAAATGTTATTGGAATACCTGAGTACAACATCATCTAGAAAATTGTGTCAAAGCAATAAAGCCACCCTCAATTCCATTGCCAAGAGACAAGACTCTCCATGAAAGTTCTAGCTCCTCCATACGGAGTACTTATCCCATCAATATTGCCTATATCTACCTTAAATACAATATCATCACCACTCATTAACAAGGGTGTCAAACTATACACTACATTCAATCCTATAATCCTAAATTTGGTCCAAGACTCCTCAACTCCATACTCTCTCATCATCCAGACATCAATTTTGTTTTCTTCTGGATAAGCGATCTGATAAGCGAGCATACAAAGAGACCCTTTAAGAGCCACAAGATCATAATACCCAACATTGTTGTTATCAATAATAGTAGACGTTGGCACCTCCAAAAATTTCTCATCACTTACATCAAAAGCAACAATCAGAAATGAATAATGAGAAGTTCTACTAGCCAACCAATGCAAAGCCCTATTTACCAAAACCCTAGAATCAAGGTCGTTAAATGAATGATCATAAGGAGAACTCTCAGGTCTCCTCCAAAGACCCTCTCTCATAGAGTAGATATCAACAAAAGTACTTTTAATATCCGGTTCATAGTAGTCATCCTAACGAGAAAGAGTAACCACATTATAATCATCATTTACAAAATCATACCCTAGACTAGACTTGCTAAAGGTACCAAACTCATGAAGAGCCAGATCAAAGTTCAGAATTCTGTGGTACTTTAAGGTTGTAGGGTTGATTGTTGCGACCAAACACACACGCAAGTGTACGTGGCCGTCAAGTAATAAAGTGACTCGAAAGTTGGATATCGAACCCACAGAGACTTAGATTAATCTATATAAAGTGTAGTTTGATTACTCGAGGACGAGCAATGGTTTAAGTGTGGGGTGTTGATGATAGGCTATAATTACGTATTTTAGTCGCTTATTACACTCTAATTTACTGCACTTTAATTGAGTTTGAGCTTTAATCGCTAGTGTTTTGCACTAATTGTGTGTTTTATGCCTTGTAGGAGTGATTCCGAGCTATGTAGATGTTATGTAATGAATTAAAGTGATATGGAGCTTTGAAGTCTCAGAAAAAGCCTAAGAAATTAAGACGGGATCATGTCCGGGGATCAAATTTGATAGTTAAGAACGAACGAAGAATCGAGTAAGCATATTGCGCATTGTCTAGTAAACTGCACATAACTTTTCGCTCAGAACTTCACTTGAACTCTACAATATATGGTTGGTAATCTAATACAAAGAGCTATAATTTTTATGTTTTACGTTTTGCCAAATTCCAAACATAATGGGGTGAGAACGGCGCGACAAGTGCGCGACCGCGCACTGGCCGCGGTGAGGCAGAAACTGGCCAAAATCCGCGGTCGCGGACATCCTGACCTGGAAAAGTTTCCTTTTTCGAGTAGGAGAAGGTATAATTATTTGTGCCCGACCCTACTTGGTATATATACATGAAAAATGGTATTTTGAGTACTTTTGACATATTTTTGACACAATTTAGACCTAAGGAGGCTAAGGAGACTGGGGATTCGATCTAAGGAGGCTAAGGAGACTGGGGATTGATGGAACCTTTGGTAGGATGAATTCTTGTTATGTTTTAATATAATTTAGCCTTTGAATTTATCTATTTGTTCAACTACGTACTTATTTCAGTTGATTGAATGACCATCGATTGACTGTGCCTATTTATTATGTGTTTCTTGAGAAAGGATACATATTTAGGTGGTTGTTGAACAACGTTACTCCTAACGTATGTGAGAAATCAATACAGTGGGTTTAAAGGTAGGTTTAGAAATAACAAAGCCTTGACGTGGTCATAGTGAGCGGTTCGATGAAGCCAACTAGCGTAGTTCGAGAGAATATGTCTAGCAAATTATTGTAGTTGCTCGAGAGAGAATTACGACACCTAAAGTGCTCACGATCAGTAGAGAATACATCGGCGAAATTGTTGGGAACATAGCTAGAAGGATTCCGACAATTAGGAAAATCATAACTCTAGACCTCCTTAATTTAGTCTCCAACCCTTTGTCTCGTTAGTTGATAATTTTACCGCTTTCTAGTATTTGCTAGTTAATTCGTTATAAATATAAATCTCAATATTTATAATTTAGAAAATTGTTCAAACTTGTCTACTTAGTGATATTAAAAAGCTATAGCTAAGCCTTAGTTCTCTCTGGGATTCGACTCCGGACTTTTAGACCGGATTATATTTGCAGCGACCGCTTATCCATTTTAGGACTAAAGTTGGGCGTGATCATTAACTAAGTAAACTAAAATTAATTTACTGTTCAAGATAATTAAAAATGTTATTTTTCTACTAAACTACTATTACGAAATTTAAACACGTAATCAAGGGAGATATAGATTCCAAGGTTGTGGTCGGTTTATCAATCCTATTGAGTTTATAATTACACCTGTTAATCCGAATTATCTATTGTTGCTAGTTGACCGGATCATTTATATAAATAGCATGTTCCCACAATACTATCCGTCTATCCATAATATAACAACGTTATATTTCTATGGTATTGAATCTATCATGAACGAATATAATACGTTATTCAACTAAGACTGTTAGGTATATTCCTATCCTAACCGCGAAATCTTTCTCCGAGCCACGGGTTCAGAAATAAGCTCTCTTTAATTCTACTCTAATCTAAACACAGATTTTCCAAGCATAGCATAGATAGTACATAGAACTCAATTGTTAGCCAAACAATTAAGCAATTATGCATAGAATTAGAGAAACAACCAACAATGATAACTTGAATTAACGGTGATGTAATTAATAAAATTCAATATTCATGACAACCACAACCCTAGAACGCGAAGTTTAGCTCCAAAAAACGTAAAGATTACTAAGTTTGATGGAAGAAAGATGGAATCTGATGAATTTCGGCCTCCACGGTGGCTCCGTGTTCTCCCTTGGACTAAAGTATGATATCTCTTTCGTCCAAAATATGTCCCTCCCCCTACCCTTCAAAACTAGGTTTAGAACCCCTTTTATACATGTTGGGGACGTTTAGGGTTGAAATCCCCAAGTCCCAGCCGAATTAAGACAAAATTTTCCCTTTGGCGTTTCGCTTGGCGCCTGGCGCCAACCATGACAACAAACCTTTTTGGTCTTCTGTCTTTGGCGTTTTGGTTGGTGCCTAGCACCAACATGGACAGTGAATATTTTAGCATGCTCTCAACGGCGTTTTGGTAGGTGCCTAGCGCCAATCTGGGCACCAAACTTATACTTCCTCCAAATTCTTCCCTTTTTGACGCCAATTTGCATACAAACTCCCCAAATCACTTCCAATTGACTCCTACACATATAAATAACATTATTAAGCTCTAGTCACAAATATTCACATCAAAGTTAACAAGATCGAGGCATAATGCAAGGCAAATTATATGCAAAAACATGGATGTTTAGCCAACATCATTGAACAAATATTTAATATTTTCCTCAGCCACCACCAAGACCAAGCCATGACATGACCCAGCAATCAGAGAGCTGCCGAAAAAGCTTTCTTGAAATGCCATCAGTTTCGTTTTGGGGGGTTTTGTGGTTAAACGTGATAGTGTGAAAAACATGAGACGAAGAGACGCAAATGAGTTTTTCTTCTTCTTCTTCTTCTTTATGGGCATGGATGGTGAGGTGAAATCTGATGAATTGTGGATCTGAGAGAAGATTGGGCCACTTCTTGAAATGACACGCACTTGCATTGACCTATGAACTTTGCAGGCAGCCGAGAGAATATGTCAAATATGATTTCTTGGGACTTGGGGTAGGGATTCAGCTATGCTCATCGCCATAGTTGAATTTGGATTTGGAATTGGAGGAAACTCTACACTCTACAGTAGTTTTCTTTGACTAGGGTATTTGACTATCTTCCATAGAGAATTGGAAGAGACGGTCAGTTCTCATTCACCATAGAAACGCTAACTGTCAGTATGGTATTTTTGATTTAATGCGCTAATTTATTAATTAAAATGGTTTATATTCTAAAATGCTCCAAGGGATACGCGTTAGAGGTTGGCATAATTTGGACAAATTCGAAATTCGAATTGAAATATGAATTTGAATTTTTTGAATTCATGGATTGCGTGTTGGATTTTGAATTCAATTTTAACAATTTTCACTTTGGATTTCGGATATTCAAAAATAAAATTTTTTATAGTACCGTTATATTTAGTCTTACCTATTAAACATTTATATATCATCTATATGCCGACTTATATGTCCAATACTCTACTCATTAGGTATTGCTCAAATATCCAATATTAATTACTAGGTGAATGTTTGAATACTTACTATTTCGACTATGTTGTACATGTTAATTTTAACGGCTTATTAAATATTATGTTTATGTTGCATTTTCTTGATAATGGTTTTATTGCTTGTATGATTAGTATGATGAGTACTTTATTTGGATGATTTTGGTTGGAATGAAAAAAATGTTAAACCAATTTGATATGAATATTTTTTTTGGTGAGAAGAAACTCAATTTAAAGACTCAAAATCGAACTTAAAAAATTCAATCCAATTCGAGCTTATTTGAGTTTGATTTGGATTGTAATTTTCTTCAATTCGAAAATCGATAATCCAAACTAAAATTTTCATATCCAATTCGAAGTGCCTGAACCCCCATCCATACCCATAGTAAGCGTCATTCACCTCCAACCACAACATTGCAAGTACGAGTCAATAAAGTGTAAAAGATCCGAGCCATGGAGGAAGAAAGATAAATCAGAGAGAGGAGAAGAAGCTTCATTCATATGCTGGAAAATTAAAACTTATCTTACAGAAGCAATTGCCTACAGTTATTTGTACTCACCTGACTTACTCATCAACTAACTAACTACAATTAACGAACTAAGCTAACTCACTAATTACAATTAAGTTAACTCAACAACTGGACCCTATTTCGATTCTTTCTACACTCCCCCTCAAGTTGAGAGAAAAAAAATAAGTTTTTCATTCCCAGCTTGCCTACCAAGTAATCATGTTGTGGACTGCCTAGGCTAATTGTTAATATGTCAGCTAGTTGCTCATTTGTTCCAATATGCTGTGTTTGTATCCTTCCTTCTTAAATATTCTCCCTTACGAAGTAACAATTAATGTCTATATGTTTTGTTCTTTCACGACAACTTGAATGGCAGCTTTGCTATCACAGAATAGCCTGTGACTGGCTTCCCTGTATCTACACAGGCACCCCAGTTAGAATCATCAAATGCAATCAACTTTTGAGTACCAGCTGCTGACATAAATGACCCAAGTCCAGGACTTCTTTTGATATATTTAACTACTTTCACTGCATTATCTAGGTGAGACTGCTTAGGAGCATGCATAAATTGACGCAGAACTTGAACTGCAAAGGCAATGTTAGGCTTTGTCAATTGTCATAGTCAAGTATAGCAGTCTGCCAACTACTCTTTGATAACCACTCATATCTTTAAGCAACCTGTCATTAGCAATTGCATCTCTATTGATCATCTTGTCAAATTCTTTAGAGGTGATCTTGTGATTAAACTCCAATGGAGTGAATACTGGCTTCCCTCGTGATAATCCTATCTCAGACGCTACTCAAGAGCATACTTCATTTGATACATATGAATCTTGTTTCTTGATTTTAAGGATTCAATACCTAGCAAGTTCTTTAACTCTCCAAGATCATTCATCTTGAATCTGATTTGTAAATATTTCCTTGCTTGCTCAATGAGTTCCAAGTTGTTCATAGTTACCAGAAGGTCATCTACATAAACAAGTACAATTACTAAGTCACATCCCTTTCTTTGTGTAAATAGAGAATAGTCATAATGTAACTGTAAAAATGACATATCTACCAATGCCTCTGTTAGCTTTAAATTTCAAACCTACATAAACAAGCACAATCACTAAGTCACCTCATTTTCTTTATATGAATAGAGAACGGTCATAATATGACTGTACAAATCCCATATCTGCTAATACATCTTTTAGCTTAAAATTTCACTGCCTAGGAGCTTGTTTAAGTTTATACAAGAACTTATTAATCTTACATACCTTCTTATACCCCCTGGCTTGAAAAGCCATCAGGAATTTGCATATAAACTTCTTTAGAAAAATCTCCTTGAAAAGAAGTATTTTGCTCATACATTTAAAAGATATACCAATGTGATGAAGTATAGGAACCTTGCCTTGAGGGAATTCAATATTAGTCCAAGTAATGTTATTTTCAAGAGCTGAAATTTTAGCCTTCATAGCATTGACCCAAAGTGGATCCTTACTAGCTTCTGCATAAGTCTTTGGCTCAAGGATAGCTGAGTAAGAAACTACGGATGCTCTGTAAACAGGAGAAAGATGGTCATAGCAAACATAGTTAGATATTTGAAAAGTATATGAGAATTGCTTCTTTTGAACAACATAATCTTCCATCTAAAACTACTGAAGGGGTGGTAGAGCAGGACTTCTGCATTCTGAGTTGACTCTGAGGAAGCAACAACAACAGAAAGAGTAAATGCAGTAGGAGGAGAGGAATCGGGCACTAAGAACTCCAATATTGGAAACATAGGAAAAGAACTAGCCTTCATATCTTTGAAACAAAATATATCTTCATTAAAAATTACATATCTGCTAATAAAGAACTCCTTAGAGTTTGGATAATAGAGATAATATCCTTTCTATGCAGAAGAGTAGCCCAGATGCACAACATTAACTACTCTGGGACAAAATTTGTCAGTCTTATTTACATTTGTGGCATAACACAGACTACCAAAAACTCTGAGGTGCTGCAAGGAGGGAGCTCTGTGGAACAACTATTGTCAAAGAGGCCAACCTTTCAATAGAATAATTGGCAATCTATTGAGAATATACACAACAGTACAGGCACATTTACCCTAAAATCTCAAAGGATAAAAGCCTGAAACTTGAAGGCTCTAGCCATATCTATAATATATCTATGCCTTCTTTCAACCATACTATTTTGCTGAGGTGTGTATACACAAGAGATTTAATGAACAATACCATCGTCCTTAAAAAGTCTATTTACTTGGTCATTGAAGAACTCAGAACCATTGTCTTTTCTAAGACACTTTACTCCATGATTGAACCGATTCTTCACAAAAAATAGAAAAATCTCTCAATACTACAATAGAATTTGCCTGGGTAATCATTTAGAAAAATCCAAGTGTATCTAGAGTAATCATCCGCTAATGTCCTGAAATATCTTCTGGACCCCAAACATCAATATGTATAAGATCACGAGAAAAAACCGAGCAAGTATTACTAGGAGTAAAAGGAAATCTTGATTGTTTAGCAATAGGACAAATAATATATAAATGATCCTTCAACTGTATTTTGCTCAAATCATCTAAATTTTTCAAAACTTTTAAAGGTGCATGCCATTATCTTCTATGCCATAGAGATGTATCACAAGTATCATTATTACCATCAGCCTTATTATCAGTGCTACTATTACTGTTATTAGCAGTACTAGAAATGACATTTACAGATTAGTGATAAAGAAATACATTCTTTATATCAACTGCATGTTGTGAGCCTGTTTGACCTTTGTCTTTCGGAATGTAGAGACCATCCTCTTCTCTATCAAGCCCTATCACCTTCCCACTTGAGAGTTCTTGAAACAAACAGAAACGAAGAAAGAATACTGCATAATATTTTAGCTCCTCAGTAATCTTAGATACTAATAGTAAGTTGTATTTGAATTTTGGGACGTATAGAACGTTTTATCCTGAAAGATAGGAGATTCTACCGACTTGCTAATAGCCACTTGTTCTCCAGTAGGTAAGTGAACTTTGCTCCTACTCATTTATGTCAAGCCCTTCCATTTGCTAAGGAGACTTAAATTGTGAATTATATAATTTGTAGCTCCTGTATATACTATCCAGTATTTATCCACTAGATTAGACATTAGAGCAGTAATGATACATACTTTTCCCACTTGAGCTGCATTAGCCATGAAGTCAACCTCTTTTCCTTTATTCAGTATTTGCAGAATTTGAGTGTACTGTTTTGGAGTAAAAAATTAAACTGGGGATGATGATATAGAGACAACATGTCACCACCTAAAATCTACTAAAAGTCGTGATGGCGCCTAACACCGCTGTCAGGAAAGCCAACGGTGATTAATCAACTTAATTACTCATTTTACTATTTTGAAATCATAATTTTCATTAATTAAATAGTATGAAATAGAATTTACAGGGTAAATGATAATATTTACATGAACTATAGTAATGAACAACCCATAGGAATCCCAAAACCCGGTGTCACAAATGCATGGGCATTTTCTAAAGAGTACAATAATACAACATCTGTCCAAAATGTAAATAAGACATGATAAAATAAATAGTACAGTGGAGACTCGTTGGACTACGATGCGTAACCTGAATTGCAGCTCACATAAAGTTTCCTCAATAGATGCGCCTACGCGCCAAGTGTAACGACCCGACCGGTCATTTTGAGTATTACAGCCTTGTTCCTCCATTTACTATTCAATTTATGCTTTACAATCGTTATGTGACTTGCCAGGGTAATTGGTTCGTGTCCGATGAGGTTTTGGAATTTATTGGAACACTTAGTTCCAAGGTTTAAAACTAAAGTTGAAAAGGTTGACCGGATATTGACTTATGTGTAAACGACTCTGAAATCGAGTTTTGATGATTCCAATAGCTCCGTATGGTGATTTTGGACTTAGGAGCGTGACCGAAAAATTATTTGAAAGCCCGAAGCTAAATTAGACTTGAAATGGCTAAAATAAAAATTTAAGTTTGGAAGTTTGATCAGGGAGTTGACTTTTTGATATCGGGGTCGGAATCCGATTTTGAAAATTAAAATAGATTCGTTATGTCATTTATGACTTGTGTGCAAAATTTGAGGTCAATCGGACTTGATTTGATAGGTTTCGGCATCGAATGTAGAAGTTGAAATTTTTTTGTTTCATTAAGATTGAATTTGGATATGATTCGTGATTTTAGCGTTGTTTGATGTGATTTGAGGTTTCGACTAAGTTCTTATAATGTTTTAAGACTTGTTGGTGTATTTGATTGAGGTCCCGGGGGTCTCGGGTGTGTTTCGAGGTGGTTTCGGATCAAGTTTGGCTGAGTTGCTACTGCTCATGTCTGGTGCGCGGTTTTGTCCTTCGCGAACGCGAAGGTGTTCACGCGTTCGCGAAGAAGGATATGTTGGGTACTATTTTTGTGCTACACGTTCGCGACCTGGGCCTCGCGTTCACGTAATGTAGGAAGGTGAGGCTACGTGTTCGCGACTGGAAGATCGCGTTTGCAAAAGGAAAACTTGGCCCGGGAAATTTTAGCTTTCGCGTTAGCGGAGGGAGCCATGTGTTCGCGAAGCGGGGTTGCGTTCGCGAAGGTCAAGTTTAGTGTGCATCGCCTTCGTATGGGTTGTCTCGCGAACGCGAAGAGGAATTTGACAGCAGTGAAATTTTATGCTTCGCGAATGCGAGGTTGTTCCGCGTTCGCGAAGAAGAAAAGCCTGAGTAGAAACTTTAAGTTCTGACGTCCCATTTTCCATTTTTGACGAATTGGAGCTCGGGAAGAGGCGCTTTTCGGAAGATTTTCAAGGAAAATAACGGGTTAAGTGTCCTTAACTCGATATTGGTCAAATTACCTGAATCCATGGTTGTTTTTAACTTTTAATTGGTGAATTAAGTTGGAAAATTTAGAAAACCCTCTTGGTTTAATTTGAAGATTTGAGGGTTGAGTTGATGTCGGAATTTAGTAAAATTGGTATGGTTGAACTCGTGGTTGAATGGACGTTCATATTTTATAACTTTTGTCGGGTTCCGAGACGTGGGCCCCACGGACGATTTTTGAGTGTAATTTCGGATTTACTGGAAAAATTAGTATTTTGATATGGAATTAATTCCTATAATTTGTGTTGACTGAATCAAATTAATTGTTACTAGATTCGAGTCGTTTAAAAGTTGATACGCGCAGAATGGAATTTCTGGAGCATTATTTAGCTTGCTCGACATTGGATTCGGCTTGTTTGAGGTAAGTATTTTGCCTAACTTTGTTGGAAATTTTTTTTCTGCTAATTGCTATTAATTGTTACATGCGGGGGTGATACATATTTGAGGTGACGAACATATATGCATGTGCCAGGGTTAATCATGCTCGATGGTAAATTATACGATTTATTGTGAATTGTAGAATTATGTGACACTCTTGTTTCATGTCTTCTTTGACTTCTAGATTTCTATGAATATAACATTAAATGCTAGAAACCCTGATTTGGCTTATTATAATTTGATTAAAAATCTGACGGACTTTTGTGAAAATTATTGATTTGCTAAATCCGATCGTTATCTTACTTAATCACAAATACGGCTCTACGACTGTTTTTCATGAGATTTTGAATTCTATACATGAATTGAAGATCATTTTTGAGACTTGTTGAAATATTGGAATAATAAAGTACTTGAAGTTATTGAATTGTTATTGGCTTGAAAGTCGTGATTGATGTTCAATTTGGAACATTCGCTTAAACACTCTCCTTGATGTTATTTATGCTTCCTACCTTGCTTGTTAATGATATACATGTGCTTGGTAAGGAAGAGTATAAAGCAGGAAGGGTGATGCCGTGCTATTTCATATACATTATCATGTGAGAGGGAGTGTAAAGCACGAAGGGTGATGTCGTGCCATTTCGTATATATTATCATGTGAGGAAAAGTATAAAGCACGAAGGGTGATACCGTGCCATTCTTAATATGCACGAAGGATATTGCCATGCCATTTCATTTATATTATCACGTGAGGATGAGAGTAAAAGCACGAAGGGTGATGTCGTGCCATTATTTTTATATTATCATATGTTCATGGCACGAAGGGTATTTTCGTGCAGGCAAGGATAAGAGACATACATTATATTGTGATATCTTTTCGTTGTGTATGCATTCATGCCTTTATCTTGAGCTGTTATTGTGCACTTATATTTTCTATATTACTTGTAGTCGTTGTCTTTTCTGTGTCCTCTACCCTAAGTATTGTTGTGTTATCCATGCCTTCTATCTGTGGTCCACATGTACTGCTTTGTTCGTTGTTGCTTCATGTGTGCCTCCCACTTTATTTCTTTATTTGTTATTGGCATTTCTCCCACCTAGTCGGTGTTGTTATAACTATGTTCGGTGAGAAAGAGATAAATGCACGAAGGGTGTTGCTGTTCTAATTGATTTAATCTCTCTCTCTCTCTCTCTCTCTCTCTCTCTCTCTATATATATATATATATATATATATATATATATATATTGGGTGAGAATGAGACAAGTGCACGAAGGTATTGCCGTGCCATTCGATGCGATATCTTAAATATATTTCTCACACTAGGAAAATTATGAATCTGCTATTGTGATTTCTCCTAGTAATATTTTCTGCCACGCATAGTTGTTTCATTGTACCCTTATCTGTTATGCTCTATAATTATTTCTATTGTTAGTATACTGCACAGGTTATAACAGTGTGTATCATTTTACTAAAAAAAATCCTGTTCACTATTTCGACGAGGTTAGACAAGATACTTACTAAGTACATGGGGTCGGTTGTACTCATACTACACTTCTGCACCTTGTGTGCAGATTTTGGATGCTGATGTTGCGGTGTATGGCGGGAGCTGGCGTTGAAGATGTTTTTGCAATCCGGTCATAGTTGCCTCTTGTTCTTGGTAGCTTTTGAATTATTAATCCTTTCACGTATATTTCAAACAGATGAAATATTTTATTTCATATCAGCTTTGCAAATTTTAAATCTTAGAAGCTCATGATTTGTACTACTAGTCCTTGAAAAAAGTAAAAAGGTTCATTTATTTTATCATTTATTTTCCTCGATAAACCTAATTAAATTGGATCGTAGTTAATTGGCTTACCTAACAGGTTGGGTTAGGTGCCATCACGACTGGTTGGATTTTGGGTCGTGACAGATTGGTATTAGAGCTTTAGGTTTATAGGTTCTACAAATCATGAACAAGTGTCTAGTAGAGTCTTGCGGATCGGTATGGTGACGTCCATACTTATCTTCGAGAGGCTACAGGGCATTTAGGATAATTTCCCATCTTTCTTTCCTTATTGTGCGGAATTGATTCAGCTTGAAACATAACTTTTTGAATTTCTTCCACGTATTCGTGTACGCATGTGAGCGCTCGATATCAGCTGTGCTTCGCCGGCTTGTGATTCCATGAATGAGGTTCGAGATGTGTATTCTGTGTTTTGGTGATGGGCCAGTCTGGAAGACTTGAGGCCAGAGTTAGACCGCAGCTTAAGCTCGGTAGTTTTGGTTATGAGAACTTGTGTGTAACACCCCAAATTTTTACTAATATTTGCATTCTCGATTGATCATCTTTATAATGAGGAGATATTTTACTTCGTACTTCCTAAACGTGAAATTTATAATATATAAAAATTCCTTACTTTAAGTTGTGTTAATATTGACAAAGAAGTTCCATGGTGTTGCTATGCGTAACACTTAATATTATTTTGATGAATTGTTATTAAATACATTATATAATTAAGGTTTTGGGCTGCCGCCCTTTTGTATTTATCTAAAGATATTGAGTAGGTTGGGCAGTCACATTTTTCATATTTATCCAAAGTTTTTATATTTCTTTTGTGACATGCTTTTTCATAACCTCGTCTCATTTTCAGTCCTTCATGACAAAGAAAACCTCATCTCTCTCTATCTCTCTCTATCTCTCTCTCTCTCTCTCCTTCTTATCACGTGAAATACTTCATGAAAACCATCATAAATTTCCACTAAACCAACCAGCAAAGTTCGTTCTTGGTGAAGCTCAAGTTGCTCCTCTCTTTTGTGGTAAGTTACTAAACCCGTTTATACACTAGACAGCTAATAGTGTTTTCTTCATATCGTTTTATATAGTGATCCGTTTTAAGTGATCCGAGACTTTAATCTATTTCATAGATCTATAACTCTTATGAAGTAACTAAAACCTGATTTATCTTTTATTTACCCAAAAATAGGTGATAAAGTACAGCACAGGTGCTGCCCAGATTTTCTGTTTTACAAACCCTCCCTGTATTACTATTATTAATTTTAGCATAACCTTTTGTACAAAATGGATATGAGGGTGATTCAAGATGTTCTTAAACTCTAAGAAACATGTCTACAACTGTAAAAAAAGACCACACAGTCTAGTTTGTCCCTTTTCATTTTCAAATCTTAGTCACAATACGAGACAGTGATACTGTCCAGAATTTCTGTTTCAAACATTTTGGGTAATTTTCACCAATATCATGTTTAGTTTAACATGTTAAATCACTGAACTTATATAGATATTTGATTATGTATTTAAGGTATATATACCCTTATAAAACCTAAGGGGAAGTATTTGAGGAAGTGGACTGATTTGGTTTGTCTATGGCGTAGACGATTCGAACGTCCTCAAGTTGCGGTTGAACTGTTTTGTGGTAAAACACCAAGGTTTGTGTATAAACTTTGTAGTCTTTTTATTTTCTGGAATAGTTTGAAATAACCTGACATTTTATTTTTCTTGTCTTCAATTAATAGCATTGTATTTGTGTTATATCAAGTATTGTAAGATGTTTGCTAAATCGCCCACTCGTACGGATTGTTTGATCATTTTGCATTCTTGTTGGGACTTTGTCCTTCTTGTGGCAGTGACTTTGTCACTCATCTTGGCATGCCTCTTGATTTGGATCTTTTGCCATCTTGACTTTGGATTTGTAGTTCGTCTTAAATTATGGACCTTGTCCGTGTTAAGTACGAACTAGGAAGCCATTTTTAATACGGTTCTTGATTATCTTGACTATTGGGTTTTGACCCTACTTGACTTGGGGTTTCGGTCCATCTTGATATCTGATTTTGCTTAGTGTGATGGCATGACGTACACATTGGGCGAAAAATGGATATTTGACAAACTCTCTTGGATTGATAGTATATGCTTTCTCAACTCTTGAATCTTGAACATTGTTATTGATATTTGGAAACACTTCAAGAGTTGATATTTGATACTTTTGATATATTTGTTCACTTGTTTTAAATTATGTTTCATTTGAGCTACCTATGACTGAAAATGGGAATTGGAGAAGTTAATGGCTCCCAGCCTAAAGTTTATATGCCACTAAGCTTTATGCTTAGCGATAGTTATTTTCTATCGTAGGTAATGTACGGGATGAAATTTGAAGACGGCCTTATGAAGTAGTCTTTTTGGGAGCACTTATGGAGATCACATTTGCATATGCACCATGGTTTTGTATAGTTTTGGGGCATGTGTGTGTGTATATATATATATATATATATATATATATATATATATATATATATATATATATATATATATATCACACTTATGTATTATGTATGTTTTTTGGAGGCTTGTTGGATCTTAAGACCAAAATATTGTAACTTGAATTTAGTAACTTATTTTGTTGCTTTAGGGTGTGTTAATAACTTATGTCTTGTAATATGCTGAATTTACACTTTATCTTGTAAATATGTACAAAGCAGAAAACTAATTTTTCTTTTTATACCTGATAGTTTGAAATTTATGTACAATACAAACTTGCAGTGATGTTGAATGAAAGTATAGTTATGTTAGGAAGTTGCTTTAACGTGTTGATTATTCAAAAAAAAAGATCATATCACCTTATGCTGATATTTTGACATTGTATTTTATTTTTTTTAAATAATTATTATAAAGAGTATTTTCAAAAATAAAAATATTGCACTTTGGACCTTATCGCATAGGCATATTTTTGCTAATAAATTATTCTGAATATTTTTTTTAATTAATATCTTCTTGATGTTGTAAGTAATAAATTAGATTTGTTTCGTAAGTAGCGCTCTCCCAAAGGGGTTGCTACAAGTTTTGGTATCAGAGCCTAGGTTTGTGATTCTAGGATTTTTATTGTGATCGTACCTAATATTTTTGTTATTTTCTTTCTTGAAAATGACTTGAAGATTATAAATTTTTGCATACTTTTTTAATGTAATTTGATGTATTCGTTGTGCATATGCATCATGTACATGTCCCTAATGCAATGTGATCTTATCTTTTACAGGAATTTTAATATGGCATCTTCTTCAAATAGAGCTATTGAATCTGTTGATGAAAATCAGGCCCATTATAATGCTCTACCTCACCTCCAAGAAGGAGATGAGGTACCCCTTACCTAACCTAAATCATCCTCATGTTAGTGAAAATGAAATGGGTAGTAATCCAAGAGCAATGGGTCATAGTACTCCTATTATGACTCCTCTATTTCAGCAGATGGCTGAGTTCTTTCGTCACTTGGCTGGGACAATGTCAGAACCTAGTGAAATGAATTTTGAGGAGATGATGAAAATGGGTGGATTTGAATTTGAAGGCACTATTGATCCCACGGTAGCTGAACAATGGATCGAGCGCAAGGAGAGGATCTTTGAACAACTAGAGTGTACTAATGCTGTCAAATTTAAGTATGCTATCCCTCTTTTAAAAATATATGCCTATGATTAGTGGGTAAGTGTGCCAAATGCAAAAGCAAAACCTCCGGTGCTGATTTGGAATGACTTTGTGAAAGCAATTCGTGCGAAATATGTCCCCCCGTCTATTGTGATGCTAAGAAAAAAGAATTTCTGAATTTAAGACAAGGGAGTATGTCTATTGCAGAGTATCAACAAAAAATTTTCAAGCTTTCTCGCTATGCTGGAAGTATTATTAATGGTGAAAGAGAAAAGTGCAGAAAATTAGAAGAAGGTTTGAATGGTTACATTTGAAAGTCTGTGGCAATCTTGCAACTTGAGGATTTTTCCAAGCTAATTTAAGTTGCTCTTACTTGGGAAAGAATTGACAAGGAAGAAGCTAGTAAGAGAGAAAACAGGTTTAGGAAGGGTAATTTAGATTATGGCGGTTCATCCAAGAAGGGAAAGTTTGACTATTCCAAGCCTGAAAGTGCACAGAAGTCATCATATCATAAGCAGAATAAGCCAATTTTTTCTACTGCTAGTACTCCAAGTTATGTCCAAGGCAAAACTTATACACCTACTTGTGCACAGTACAGGATGAATCACTATGGTGCCTGCAGAAGAGCTTATGGTGCTTGTTTTAATTGTGAAAGTCTGGATCATAAAGTTAAGGATTATCCTAATCCTAATCCTCTTTCTTATACACATATAGAGGGCTCAGTTCAAAAGCCTGACACTACTCATTCTCAAGCTAATAGCGGTGCAAGACCTAGAAATATACAAACAGTGGGTTCGGGTGGAGCTAATCAGGCTTGTGGATCGAGATCTACTGCACGAGTCTATGCTATAAGACAAAAGAATGACCAAGATGGCCCGGACGTGGTTGTTGGTAAATTTTACTTATTTGGCATATCTATTGTTACATTATTTGATCCTGGATCTTCGCACTCTTATGTTTGCTCATCACTTACATTTCCTGATACTGTTAAATCTGTAAGACTTGACTTTGATGTGCTGGTCACGAGTCTATTAGGTCATCAGGCTGTTGTTAACAGGATTTACCGAGATTGTCCATTCATGATTCAAAAGCTAGTCTTCCTTGCAGACTTACTTGAAATGCCCTTCCAAGACCATGATGTTATTGTTGGTATGGATTGGCTCCATAGGTACCATGCATTGGTTGATTTTAGGTTGAAGCAAGTGACTTTTATAACTCCTGCATATTCACACATAGTAGTTCAAGAAGAAAGATCATTGACATCTAATATTATTTTTGCGGTCTTGTCAAGGAAGATGATTTGTCAAGGTTGTGATGCCTATCTTGCTCATATAGTCGATACACTATTGGGGAGTCCAAGTCTTAAGGACATACCCACCATGTGCGACTTTCCTGATGTATTTCCTGATGGTCTTCCTGGGTTGCCTCCAGAAAGAGAGATTGAATTTCCTATAGAGCTTGTCCCTAGAACTACTCCTATTTCTATCACTCCTTGTAGAATGGCTCCAGCTGAATTAAAAGAGTTGAAGGCTTAATTGCAAGAACTTCTTGAGAAAGGTTTTATCCATCCTAGTATTTCGCCTTAGGGAGCTCCTGTTTTATTTGTGAAAAAGAAAGATGGAACTCTTAGGCTTTGCATTGATTACCGACAGCTGAACAAGGTAACAATCAAGAACAAATACTCACTGCCTAGAATCGATGACTTGTTTGACCAACTAAAGGGTACCAACTTGTTCTCAAAAATTGACTTGAGGTCTGGATATTATCAGTTGCGCGTGAGGGAGAAAGATATTCCTAAAACTGCTTTTAGGACCAGGTATGGCCATTATGAATTTTTGGTAATGCCATTTGGTTTGACAAATGCTCCTGCTGCATTTATGGATCTAATGAACCATGTATTCAAGCCTTACCTTGATCAATTTGTGGTGGTCTTTATTGATGACATTTTAGTTTATACCAAGAATAGAGAAGATCATGATAAGCATCTCCGGATTGTCATGCAAATTCTGAAAGAGAGGCAACTCTACGCGAAGCTTTCCAAATGTGAATTTTGGCTGAGTGAAGTGGCGTTTTTTGGGCATATTGTATCAGCTGAAGGTGTGAAGGTTGATCCCAGTAAGATTAAAGCTATTGTTGATTGGAAACCTCCTAAAACTCCAACTGAGATAAGAAGTTTCTTGGGTTTAGCAGGATACTATATGAGGTTCGTGAAAGGCTTCTCTATTATAGCTTCTCCTTTGACCAAACTTTTCGGTAAAGACGCCAAGTTTGTGTCGATGACAAGTGTTAAGAGAGCTTTGAAAATCTCAAATCCTTGTTGACACAAGCTCCAATACTTTCTTTTCCAGCTGAAGGAAAAGATTATGTGATATACAGTGATGCATCTCACCGTAGCTTGGGTTCTGTTTTGATGCAAGGAGGGAAAGTAATTGCTTATGCCTCTCGAAAGTTGAAATCGCATGAGTTGAATTATCCCACTCACGATCTTGAACTTGCTGCCATTATTTTTGCCTTAAAAATTTGGAGGCATTACTTGTACGGGGAGAAGTGTCACATATTTACTGATCACAAAAGTTTGAAGTACTTGGGTACACAAAAAGAGTTAAACTTGAGACAACGTAGATAACTTTAACTCATCAAAGATTATGATTTCGCGATTGATTATCATCCTGGTAAAGCCAATGTGGTTGCAGATGCGTTGAGTCGCAATTCCCTTGCAAGTTTAACTCTAAGTCCTTTGTCTTTGCTTCTTGAATTAAGAGCCATGAATGCTTGTCTTTCATTTAATTCTAATGGTTCTATCATTGCTAATTTTCAAGTCAAGCCAGTCTTACTTGAGCAGGTCCAAGAAGCACAGAAGTTAGATGAGAAGCTTGTAAAACGGGTTGAAGAAGTCCAAAATGGAAGAGAATCCAATTTTACATTGAAAAAAAATGATACATTATTTTATAAAAATAGGTTGTGTGTTCATAATGATGATGAATTGAGAAAGCAGATCTTGATTGAAGCACATAATTCACCTTATGCAATGCATCCTGGAGGTACTAACATGTATCGGACCATCAAGAAGCACTACTGGTGGAGTGGTATGAAGAAAGACGTTGCAAAGTTCATTTCTAAATGCTTGGTATGTCAACAAATAAAAGTTGAACATCAAGTCCCAGCTGGTCTACTACAACCCTTTTCAATACCTAAGGAAAATGACACGAACTCGCTCGCGCGACCAAATAGCCATGATAACAACTAAAACTACGAATTGAGCACCAAATCAAAAGAAATTTTCAAGAAAATTTAATAACTTCTATTTCAACAACCGGGCGTCTGAATCACGTCAAACCAACTCCGTTTCTCACCAAATTTAACAGACAAGTCATAAATATAGAAATGAACCTATGCCGGGTTTCGGAATCGAAATACGAACCCGACATCAACAATTTCAAACATCGATCAAACCTTTAGATTCATTAAGCCTTTAAACTTTTAAATTTTAACAAAATGAGATAACTCGAGCTAGGGACTTCCGAATTCGATTCCGGGCATACACTCAAGTCCCAAATCATGATACGGACCTATCGGTACCGTCAAAACATGGATCCGAGTATGTTTGCTTGAAACGTTGACCAAAGTCAACTCAAATGGGTTTTTAAGGCAAAGATTTCATTTTTTATCAGTTTTTAACATAAAAGCTTTCCGAAAAAATACCCGGACTGTGCACGTAAATCGAGGAGGGCTAACACGAGGTATTTAAGGCTTTGAAATACAGAATTAGATTTTAAAATATAAGATGACCTATCGGTTCATCACATAATATATCGTAACGACCAGTCGGATCGTTACATCAATTATGAACAAAATTAAGAAAATTGAAAAATTTAAAGATGAATTGAACATACCAGTAATGTAGTGATGCTAAGGAAGAATCAAAGATGATGAAATGAGTGTTAGATGCATGAATCAGTTGAGTGCACTGTGTTCGCCTTTGTGTTAATTGTTTAGAGTTCGTAAAGTCTCAACAGTAGTGAGAAGGCTACTATTTATACTTGACCGGTTAGGGCAAGAGTTCAAGAGATGAGTTCGGCCGCACAATTTCATGTGTTGTCCACACTCCTTTACCTGTTACACATTTACTCTTTGTTGATCTGCGATCCGCCTATTTTTGAGTGCGGCTGCGGATTTTGGTGCGGACCGCACATTTCCTTGTGCGGCCGCACTTTGGCCATTTCTCTGACAGGCAAACTTCAGAGAGTTTGCAATTTTTTGATCTCCAGTTGTGCGATCCGCACAAGAATTGTGCGACCGCAGATCCCTTTCTGTTGTGGCATTGAAAATTGTGCGGTCTGCATTATTTTTCACACTTAGCCATTTTTTCTGAGCACAGTTCCTGCAAAGCACACTCATTCCTACAACACACTTCAAAACCAGTTAGTACAAAATAAGACCTATCTAAAGAAGAAGAAAAAAAAAAGGAAAAGAAACATGGGTTGCCTCCCAAGAAGCGTCCGATTTAACGTCTCGGCACGATGCAGATTACCATCATCACTTGAAATGAATCACTACCATGACGTGGCCATCACCAAATTTTCCCAGATAGTGCTTCACCCAGTGACCATTGACTCTAAACACCTCGTCATTTTTATTCTTCAAGTCCAATGCACCAAAGGGTGTCACACTCACAACCTCAAACGGGCCACTCCGTTTAGACTTCAACTTTCCCGGAAACATCCGTAACCGAGAATTGAACAATAACATAAGATCACCTTCTTTAAACTCCTTGTTCCAAATGTACTTTTCATGGAGGTACTTCATCTTCTCCTTGTATAAGGACGAACTTGTATATGCATGGTACCAGAACTCATCTAACTCATTCAATTGTGCCACCCTTAAGTTGGCGGTGACATCCCACTCAAGATTCAACTTCTTTAAAGCCCACATGGCTTTGTGCTCGAGTTCCACCGAAGATGACAAGCTTTCCCGAACACCAATCAGTATGGAGACATCCCAATCAGTATTTTGTAAGCCGTCCTATAAGCCCATAAAGCATCATCAAGTTTCTTTGACCAATTCGTCCGGTTAGCATTTACTGTTTTTGATAAAATACTCTTTATCTCTTGGTTGGAGACTTTCACTTGACCACTTGCTCGAGGATGATAGGGGGTCATGACTTTATGAGTGACACCATACTTGGTGAGTAAGGTGTCGAAAGCTTTGTTGCAAAAATGCGATCCCCCATTACTTATGATAGCCCTTGGAGTACCAAATCTTGTAAAGATGTTCTTCTTCAAAAATGCCACCACACTTCTCGCTTCATTGTTGGGAAAAGAAACGGCCTCAACCCATTTGGACACATAATCAACCGCAATTAAGATATAGGTGTTTCCACAAGAACTCAGAAAAGGACCTATGAAGTCAATACCCCACACATCGAAAATATCAATCTCCAAGATGGTGGTGAGGGGAATTTCATTTTTCTTTGATATTCCACCGGCCCTCTGACATTCATCACAACGCTTGACGAGATCACTTGCATCCTTGTAAAGAGTGAGCCAATAGAAACCGCAACTTAACACTTTAGCCGCTGTTCTTGTTCCACCATGGTGACCACCATACAGCGAAGAATGACAGACCCTAAGAATTTTACTTTGTTCCTCCGCCGGTACAAATTTTCTAATTACTCTATCCGTACAAATTCAAAAAAGGTATGGTTCATCCCAATAGTAGTCTTGATAATCTCGTTTTAGCTTCTTCCTTTGGTTTGAAGAGAACTCAACCGGAATGATACCACTCACAAGATAATTTGTAAGATCTGTGAACCAAGGCACCTCTTTCATTGAATTAGCCAAGAACTGCTCATCGGGGAAGGAGTCATTGATTTCAAGGCCATCATACGGCCTCCCCTCCTCCTCCAAATGAGACAAGTGGTCCGCCACTTGGTTTTCACTTCCTTTTCGATCTTGGATGTCTATATCAAACTCTTGCAACAAAAGTACCCATCTCATCAAACGGGCTTTTGAATCTTTCTTGCTCATAAGGTAGCGAAGTGTCGTATGATCCGTATGAATAATCATTTTTGCACTCATCAAGTACGGGCGAAACTTCTCAATAGCAAACACAATAGCAAGGACCTCTTTCTTCGTAACGGTGTAGTTGACTTGGGCACTATTCATGGTCTTGCTTGCATAATAGACCGGATGAAAGATCTTATTGATGCGTTGCCCCAAAATAACCCCTACTGCTACATCATTTGCATCACACATGAGCTCAAAGGAACATTCTAATTTGGAGCGGTGATAATGGGAGTAGTGGTCAACTTGAGCTTTAGCAACTCAAAGGCTCTCATGCAATCATCATTGAAATAAAACTTGGCATCTTTCTCCAAAAGCTTGCACAACGGGTTTACCACTTTAGAGAAATCCTTGATGAAACGTCGGTAAAATCCCGGGTGGCCTAAGAAACTCCACACGCCTTTCACTGAAGTTGGAGGTGAAAGTTTAGAAATCACCTCAATCTTAGCCTTGTCGACTTCAATGCCATTCTTTGAGATCTTGTGGCCAAGGACAATGCCTTCCTCAACCATGAAATGACACTTCTCCCAATTGAGCACCAAGTTCTTTTCTTCACATCTTGCCAATACTTTGTCCAAGTTTTCTAAACAATCATCAAAAGAATTCCCGACCACCGAAAAGTCATCCATAAAGACTTCAAGAAAATCCTCAACCATGTCCGTGAAGATAACCATCATACACCTTTGAAAAGTCATCGGTGCGTTGCATAACCCAAATGGCATCCGCGAGAATGCGAAAGTAACATAAGGACATGTGAAAGTAGTTTTGTCTGATCCTCCGGAGCAATAAGAATTTGATTGTAGCCGGAATACCCATCAAGGAAACAATAGAAAGTACGGCCGGCCAATCTATCAAGCATTTGATCTAGGAAGGGAAGTGGGAAATGATCCTTCCTTGTGACTTTGTTGAGCTTGTGATAGTCCATACACACTCTCCACCCGGTCACCGTTCTTGTAAGAATCAACTCGTTCTTGTCATTGGTAAGCACCATCATGCCCCCTTTCTTTGGGACACATTACACCGGAAAAGTCCACGAACTATCGGAAATGGGGTAAACAACCCCGGCATTTAACCACTTGATGATCTCCTTCTTGACAACCTCTTGTATGGCTTCATTGAGTCTCCTTTGATGTTTAATAGATGGTTTGGCACCTTCTTTGAAATTAATCTTGTGCATGAAAAATGGGGGGCTTATCCCCCGAATATCTGTCAAAGTCCATCCAATAGCCTTCTTCCTCTTTTGTAGCACCGCCAATGTGGAGTCTACCTGCACGTTAGTCAAAGAAGAGGAAACAATAACTAGTAAAGTAGAAGAAGGGCCAAGAAATTCATACCGAAGATGTGGAGGAAATGGCTTTAAATCTAAGACAGGAGGCTCCTCAATTGAAGGCTTTGTTGGAGGAATGGTTCTATTCTCAAGATCCAAGGACAATTTGCGGGGCTCATAAGTGTACGACCCTATCCCTTGCAAAGAGTTCACATATTCCACGTAACCCTCCATTTCTTCATCATCACAATTGAGCAAAACGGCCTCCAATGTATCATCAACATTCATCACGGCACTTGCTTCATCCACAATCACATCGGTCACCAAATCTACGAAAGAACACACCTCATTGCTATTGGGTTGCCTCATAGATTTATACACATGGAAAACCACCTTTTCATTACCAACCCGGAATGTAAGTTCTCCTGCTTCCACATCAACTAGAGCCTTCCCCGTAGCAAGGAAAGGTCTCCCAAGAATGATCGACACCTCATAATCAACCTCACAATCAAGAATAACAAAATTCACCGGGAGAATAAATTTATCAACGCGAACCAACACATCATCAATTATACCCAATGGTTTTTTCATGGTACGATCCACCATTTGTAATCTCGTAGATGTGGGTCTTGGTTTCCCAATTCCCAAAATCTTGAAAACTGAATACGGCATCAAATTGATACTTGTCCCAAGATCACAAAAAGCTTTAGCAAAGTCTGCACTTCCAATGGTACAAGGGATTGTGAAAGCATCAGGATCTTCCAATTTAGGAGCCATTGAATGCACAATTGCACTCACTTGATGAGTCATCTTTATAGTTTCACAATTCATCGACCACTTCTTTGTCACCAAGTCGTTCATGAACTTTGCATAACCGGGCATTTGCTCAAAACCCTCAACCAATGGCACATTAATAGATAGACTCTTTATCATGTCAATGAACTTTTTGAATTGATTCTCGCCATTTTGCTTGTCAAGCCTTTGAGGATATGGAGGAGGAGGCATTGGTATTGGTGCCTTAGCCTTTGGCACTACCGGTTCCGATATGTCAATAATGTGCTCCCTAGATGAGTTCACTTCCTTTTGAGTCTCCTCCGCATTGTCATCAATATCAATTCTTACTTCATCATTTGCTTGCACCACATTGTTCGGGATCTCATCTTCTTGTACCACTTGCTCATCATCCATAATTTTCCTTTGACTTGAGGTGGGTGCGTCCCTACTTTTTCCACTCCTTGTAGTAACAACCATGACATGTCCCGTGTTGTTTCCACCCTTTGGGTTCAACTTGGTAGTGCCTCCTTAGGACAAGTGTTTAAAGCTTGCGAGATTTGCCCCAATTGAACTTCCAAATTGCAAATTGAAGTGTTGTGAGAGGCTAATTGGGCATCGGAGTCGACATTCTTCTCCATCATTTATTTGAACATGTTCTAAATTCATCCCATCTCATTGTTGGAAGAGCTTGGACCATGGGAAGGAAAATGAGGTAGGTTGCTCGGTTATTGATACATCGGGGGCCTCTGAAAGCCTGACCCCTGATTTCCTTGGTTATTGTTCCATCCCCCTTGGTTGTTGCCTCCCTAATATCCTTAACTATTGCCACTCCAATTGCCTTGGTTATTTTGACCATTCCAATTTCCTTGATTGTTTTGATTATTCCAATTCCCTTGCTTATTACCACAATTCCAATTACCTTGGTTGCTAGAATTCCAATTCACTTGATTACCATGTGGTCACAATTGTTGTTGATTCGGGCCTTGAGAGTTGTTTCTTTGTCCTTGAAAGTTGTTCACATATTGTACTTCCTCCTCTTGTTCATTGTAAGATTCATCTTGATCAAACCCACTATCTTCTTGCACATAATGTTCCGCACGGTTTTGCACTTGAGGACCCTTTTGCCTTTTCTTGTTTACCATCATATTAACTCCCTCCATTGCATTGACTTGCTTAGGACCTTGCACTTATTGAAGTTGAGCCTTGGCTAATTTATTCATTGTGGTGGTCAACTCGGCAATTGCTTGCCCATGATCATGCAATTCTTTATGTAGATGAATCACGTTTGGATCACCTTGAGGAACATTTGCTCTACTTTGCCATGCGGATGAAGTATCTGCCATTTCATCTAAGATCTCACAAGCTTCCTCATATGGCGTTGTCATGAAATTTCCACCAGAAAATTGGTTGACCACGCATTGATTGGTAGTATTGATCCCCATGTAGAAAGTTTGTTGAATCATAGTTTCCGTCATGTCATTGTTTGGGCACTATTTCACCATAGTTCGGTACCTCTCCCATATTTCATACAACGGCTCATTGAGTTCTTGTTTGAATGCCAGAATCTCGTATATAAGAGTAGCCATATACCCGGGAGAAAAGAACTTGGAAATAAATTTCTCCGCCAATTCATCCCATGTATGGATGGAATGGTTTGGCAACCTTTCTAACTAATCCAAGGCTTTTCCTCGTAGAGAGAAAGGAAATAGCCTCAACCTTAAAGCATCCTCAGAGACGTTTGTCTGTTTACTCCCCGAGCAAGTGTCTACAAACCCCTTCAAGTGTTTGTACTCATTTTGATTCGGAGCCTCGATGAAGAATCCCCGTTGCTCTAGCAATGTGAGCGTAACATTTATGATTTGAAAGTTGCCCGCCCTAATGCAGGGCGGGACTATGGTACTTGCATACCCTTCATTCGGCAACACCCGGTGTGGAGCCGCTCTTGGTGGATGTGGGGGTAGAACGGGAACGTTGTCTTGAGGCGGTCGGCCTCGTCTATTTGCTTGAGGTTCAAGAGGAACCTCTTCAACTTGGTCATCTTCCACGTCCACATCCCCTAAAGGCATGTTTCAGAGAGGATTATTGTTGTTGAGAGCCATTGTTTCACCAAAAAGATTAGTAACAAGAAAGGAAAAGAAGATAATTCACACACAAAACCAAATATATAGCTAAATCCGTTTTTAGCTCCCCGATGATGACGCCAAAAATTAATCTCGTCCAAGTCACACCTCTATTTGAGGTTATGAAATGGTCGATGCAATAGTAATACCCAACAGAGAGTCGGGGTCGAATTCCACAGGGAGCTATATGAATCAGATTTAGAGGTATATATTGTGGTGAATGAGCTTAAACTATCTTAAATTACACTTCCACAAGGTTTGGTTGATTCTAGGTCTAGTTTAAACTAAGATTGCAAGATAAATAATTAAAAATAAGAAATTATTTTTGTTGTTCTTTTCAAATAATGTAAAAGGCCTAGGGCTATGACCTTCACCTAAGTGTTTGCCTAATGGGTTGTAACTTGTAAAGCTTGTTTCATTGGTCGGGGTGTATTATAGCTATCAACACTCAAGTACCCACTCAATACCTCTCGGTAAGAGAGTGATTTTTCCAAATTTGGCTTTCTCAAGTCCAAATGGGTATTGAACAAAACAGTTGATAAAATGCTCAAGTCGGATTTTACTATCTCTAGGTTCAACCCTTTAATTGGGACTATCAATCTCTTGATTTTATCCCAAATTCTTGTTAGCCAAGTTTTCCTAGACTAAGTCTCTCTTTCTCAAGAAGAGACCAAGTCAAATAGGCATGAACTAATGTTTGCAACTATTAATTCTTCAATTAAAAGCAAGAATAAGGCTAAAATAATAAACGCCCAACCATAAACAAGCCAAGAAATCTAACTACTCATAATGGGCATGGAAGAAAATAAAGAAGAAAAGATGATAAAACTCATATTGCAAGATTAAAAAATAAAAATCCAATGTTAAATCACCAAAGTAAGCTAAAGTTGCCTAAAGAGGCAAGTAAAAATGGCTATAGGACTTTCAATATTCCAAAACTTAACCTAATTTTGTGAAACTAGTCTATTTATACAAAGCTGGAATTTTCGGACAAAAATATCCTTTCGGAGGTTCTGAGGCCGCACAATTCCATGTGCGGTCCGCACTTCTCTTCAGTCTTGACAGGAGTTGACTCTACAGTCGTACAATTCTGGATTGCGGCCGCATCTCTCATATTCTGCAGTCTGCACAATTCTTGATGCGGCCGCACAGGGCTCTTCTGCGGACCGCACATTTCTGAGTGCGGCCGCACAATTATTGTGCGGTCGGCATTTCTTTTTGAGCTTGAAATGAGACTCTCTGAACTTTAGCTCTTGCATAGCTTCTGTGGCCGCACAATAATTGTGCGGTTCGCACTTTGCACTTGGACTCTGTTAAATTTTCTTCACATTCTGCGGCCGCAGATGAAAATCTGCGGTTTGTACTTGAGCTTTTGTGCCTGATTTTTGTCCTTGAGTTCAGATCACTCCTTCTTGAGTTGACTTTCATCTTAGTGGTTCATTTTTCAATACTCCTGTAATTAAGCATATTTCATCAGTTTTCGAAAATATAATTAAGCACTTTTGGACTACAACGAAAGCTAAAAGGCGCTAATAAGTAGTCAAAATCCTACTTATCACTTATCTCATATTATTGTGTTATTTTCTTGAAAAATACACTATATAATTGTATCTTACTAGGACTAAAGCAATATTTGGAGCACAAGTTACATATTTTGTGCTATTAACACTTTATCGAAAAAAAACTTGAAAACCCGGAACAAAAACGAAAAACGCGAGAAAAATGGAGATTGAAAAAATCCGACTTTGTTGGTTTGATTTATAGATTTAAAAATTCTACACCATTGGTTTGATTTGATAACTGAAAAATTTGAACCAACACGACCTATATACAACGCCGCAAGAAAAAAACCATAAAAAAAGAAATATGTATGAATAATTATTGGTATCTTTAATAAAATTTTTGACTGAAATAAGACTTTCCAGACATGAAACAACTTTTACCACATCCTTTAAAATGTTTTTGATGAAACCAGTTCTTTGAAAATCTTTTAAATTTCTTTAAAAAGTTGTCTCCTACAGTAATTTACCACCTCCACTAAATAGCCCAACTTCGAGGGTCTTCACTGTGCCCGGCCCCCGGCCGTGAAGTAGCTCGCCCCGGCCTCCGGCGACCTCATTGAACGGCGAACAAACGACTTCGTATGGCAAATCCTCTGCTACGAGGCCTTCGAAGACTTCCTTTTGTTTCACTTCTCAGAAAGCCACTGTCTTCTAATATCTGTTCTCACAGGTATTAAAGCTAAAATCTTTCTTTTAAAAATCTTATCTTTTTGATTATTTCTGACCTTTTTCTCCATTTTTAGGCCAAATCTTGGAACCCACGTTGGTTATATTGAGTAGAGCTAACATCTATTTCTAAATTTCTTCACTTTTCTTTTCTTAGTTAATTATTATATTGAGCAAGTCCAATTTATTTTATTATCTCTCACTATTTTCTCCATATTTAGGCCAATTCTTGGAATCCCAGAAAGCTTTTTTCCCTTACCAAAGTTAGTGCTTCATAATAACTTAACCCCAAAAAACTTATTTTGGGAATTTAGAGGCTTTAGCCATGGGAGTGTGAATTTTGTGATAACAAAAGATGGGAAGCCCAAGTTTGAGACACATGAAGTGGAGGCACCAAAGAAGGAGAAATGGAAGACAAAGAAGAGGCTAAAGCTGCAAAGGAAGAGGGATAAGAAGAAGAGAAAAGCTGCAAATAAGAGAGATCCAAGAAGGCTTGGTGTTAAGGGGAAGAAAAAGAAGCAGAAGTTTGATACTCCTGAAGAAAGAATTAAGCAGAAGATTGAAAATGTGAGCTAAAGATTTTTCCTTTTTTAACTTTTAGGAGACACTGATTAATTTTTATCTCTATTACTCACTCCATTTCACTTTGTTTGTCACTTGACACGAAGTTTAAGATAGAAATGAATACTTTTGAAATTTGTGATCTAAAATATGTCGTAACATTTGTGTCACTATAAAAGTTTTAAAACCTATTTGTGTGGTAAAAGCTTCCCATTAAGCAAATATAAAAACGTGTCATTCTTTTTGAATGAATTAGTAAGAAAATTAGTGCCAAACAAAGGAATGGAGAGAGTACTACTATTACGCCTCATTCCTAAACTCCATTTGCTCCAACATGAATGTACCCTTATACTCCCTCCCGTTTCAATTTAAACCTATTTTTCTAAGCAGGGAGTTTAAGAAAGAACGAAAGACTTTTAAAACTTGTGGTCGTAAACATGCTATAGCATTTGTGTGGTTACGAGACATTTAAAACTTGTGGTCTTAGACATGCCATAACATTTGTGTGGCTGTAAAAGCTTCTCATTAAGGGTAAAATGGATAGTTTAAGTTAAATTGTGTTCAATTTTAGAAAGAGGTCATTCTTTTTGAAACGGACTAAAAAGGAAATAGAGTCACATAAACTGAAACGGGGGGGTATTAGCTTAATAGTCCGCAATAGCATATATAATGAACTGAGTTGAAGAACTTGTGTAGCGTAGCGATCTAATATGAATCTCAGAATGAGTTGTAACCTATTTTCTTCAATTTGGTTGACTAAGAAATTAGAAGGGAAAGTTGTGAGGAAGATAAGGAAGCTTAGTGGAAAATGAAAAAAAGAGAACCTATTCTTGTGATTGTTAAATTACTTGAGTAACCTTTTATATTACATCTTCTCATTTGGTACTCGGAGGAGAAGCATTTTTGAACCTGCCTTTGTCTTTTTCCTTCTCTTCTTGGCTGCATTGTTGGAGCTTAATCATAGTAGTAAATGTAAAGAAGATCTCTTTTGGCTATTATTTCGGTCTGGAAATACTTATTTAGTAAAGTTATTTTTCTGGAGATTGGAGAAAAATAGGAGCCTGTTTACTTTCTGATTACTTTTGATTTTTGTGTAGTCTACTGAAACCAAGATGCAGCAAGTGCTTGTATGCTTGGTTGCTGCCTCACTTGGATGACATTTCGTTATTTAGGTTTTGTCGCTATCTTACCTTTTTTCTGGTTTAGGGATGTGAAGATTTCGGTGTGGTCACCTTATATCTATGTTTGTAGAAGCTAATATTTGTTTTATTTTCATTTTCCAGTTGACTGCTATATGAAAACAAATGTAATTATTTATCTTAACAAAAGCTGACATGTTTTGTCTTGGTCAGGCAAAAGTCAAAGAAGCCATGCTAATCGAGAGATTAAAGCGATATGAGGTTCCCAAAGTTCAAGGTCCTGAGGTTAAGCCGCATTTTCTCACTGGTGAGGAACGGTTCTATATCAAAAAGATGGCACAGAAAAAGTCTAATTATGTGCCAATTGGCAGAAGGGGAGTTTTTGGAGGTGTTATTCTCAATATGCATCTACATTGGAAAAAGCATGAAACTGTCAAAGTCATATGCAATTCTTGCAAACCTGGTCAAATCCAAGAATATGCCGATGAAATTGCAAGACTGAGCGGTGGCATCCCAATTCAGATAATCGGGGATGATACAATAGTTTTTTACAGAGGAAGGGATTATGTGCAGCCCGAAATTATGTCTCCTATTGATACATTGTCTAAGAAGAGGGTAAATTCCTTTTAGCTGATTGTTTATAGTTATCAATTAATTACAGTACTTCTCATCATGTAGTTATGCAAAAGCTTACTTTCTTAAGTCTCATTGTGCATTGCCCTTCTATTATGAACCTCTACTCGTTCCCACACTTCCACTGTCATTCTCCATTGATTGACTTTTCTATTTATAATCTTTTTTGCGTGGATCCTTCATTTTTCTTGATGTACCTATGCCAAACATGTATGACATGGGTGTGGGTACTTGTGTGGTTTCTTCAAATTTCTCTAAAAATTGAACGTAGCCGTACCAGATACATATATCCTAGCATTGTTTGTTGATATCCTTCTGTGACTTGTGTTATTCACTCTACATCTCAAAAGAACCGGACCCTTCACTGCACCATATATACACCGTTTCAGTTTGCAATTTCCTCATTGTCCATTAACCTGTTTTTTCTTGCTTCATTTCTCAGAATTTACAAGAAAATATTGGTTTGGGTTTTGCAATTTGTTTGGTGATAATTGGAACTGTGAGATTTGGTTGCACAATGTTTTTGAATTGATGATTGTTTAGTTTGAAATTGAAATTAAACATGGTGAGCTTTGTATCATCTGTTTCTCTCAGGGATATATACCAAAAATATCTTTTATTGAACTTGGAGTTAATTATCTGTTACTTTATATTCACCAAAACATAGTGAACGATCTTATTCTGCAAATGGGCCTTTGGATACTTACCTTTTTTGCCACAACTGTCTACTCACAACTTTTTCTTTGAAGGTAAGTATTTCTCATAGAAATTTATTAGTCCATACTCTGTTCTTCACATGTTTAATGATATCTTCTTTGGTAATCAGTTGACTGTACTTAAGATATAAGATTTTGACTCTTAATACTGTTGACTCTGACTTATTTACCTGCATCCTTGTTTTATCTATTTTTATATCAAGCATGGTAAGAATTACTGGTCAATTCACTTTCTTCAGGCGTTGGAAAAGTCCAAGTATGAGCAATCGCTCGAGTCTGTTAGACGTTTCATTGCCATAGCTGAGAAGGAACTTGAACTCTACTATAGACATGTTGCCCTATACGGTGACCCAAATAATCGGAGTGCTTACTCCATCCTTGATGATTCAAGAAGTGCAAGAGAAAAACGAAATGCTGAAATAGGAGAGGAGAACTATTCAGCCAGTGAATCTAACCCCTCGGATCTCGAGTTGTCAGAAATTGATGATAATTGTTCTGATGACAACCAGTCTTTAAGCGAATTTGAATTCGAGGATACTGACGAATCAAGTAGTGATGACTTGGATTCTGGGGAGGGTAACTCTAGTAATTACTCAGGCAGCATACAGGGATATACTAGTAGATATTCCAAAGGTAATCCTGGTAGTCAAGAATATCTTGGATTTAAAGATTGAGACCTGAAATAATGCGGCTTTAATTCTTGTTCCGGTAGTTTCATGATCTAATTCTGTAGCGTAACCTAAAATTTCTGATTCTAATTTATAGTTGACGTTTCCAATTGGTTTCCTTGTATTGACACTAGACCCTAACAAGAGGTATTGCCGGTGAGATTATCCGGGGGATCCTCCCCACCTTGTGTTTGTTATAATCTGACCTGAATTCTTGAAGTTTGTAACTTGACGCTAGAATCCGACTTTTTATTTCTTCGATTGATGGCGGAAGGATTATTCTTAAGCTTCTACAAAATCTTCATGGCCAAATTTTGGTTATGGGTTTTGATTCCAATGGCACAAGTTTCATTCCCGGGGAACTGCAATAAATGGCAGTCATGTTCAGGTTGGTTGAAGCAAAGGCCAGATATTTTCCTGGTGAGTAATAAGTTTTTGCTGTATATATATATACCTTTTGCTGAC
Organism: Nicotiana tabacum; assembly: GCF_000715075.1. NCBI lineage: Eukaryota > Viridiplantae > Streptophyta > Magnoliopsida > Solanales > Solanaceae > Nicotiana > Nicotiana tabacum. Next base: position 27,324,123 of record NC_134081.1, on the reverse strand, counting down.
ATTGGGACCAAATTTGGAATTAGTTCTGCAAAGTGTTTCATCTTTTTTTCTTCCACTTTTTCTTTATCCCATAGGTGAAGTCGTTTTATGTCTCTGATTACTTTGTTTAGAGAATCGTTATTCTGGAACTCTCCCTTAAGCTTCTCCACTACTCCCGCTTTCACCTTGAATTCTTGAATTTTACATTGAAAAATTCACATTTTGTTTTGTCAATACTGGCTGCAAGCCAGCAATTTTGCTGTCCCAATCATCTCATATTTGCATTTTGACAAATTTAAGCCCTTATGTAGTACTTACCTTATTTTCCGGCTCAATTTATCTCACAGTATAGTGCTTTTTGAGCTAGTTGACTTTCTTTTATCGATCAACCCTTACTTGCTTCTAAAATATGAAATGCCAACTATGGCAGTTTGGGCTATAAATACTAATGGTATATGCTTTAACTATAGATGCTAGGATTCTTCTTATCATAGGCTTACGCATCTAAGAATTCAAAATATGTTTCTGCATCATGCTGCAAGACCTTTCTACCCTCCCGAGTTGTTGCTAGATACTGTGTTCTTTGAGTATTAGTCGGTATTTATATTTTATGCCTGCCATGTTGCTCATAAGATCCATTGAACAATGGTGGCCGAAGTGTTTTGGTGAATGGTACACCAACCTCGTTTCAGATTTAACTAGGAAAGAGGTAGTGTAGTAAGACCTTTCAGTTTTTATCTGTACATGTGTTACTAAACTTTCTCAAAGACAGTACTATTTAAAACCCTTAATGTAGTAAATTATAGTTGGAGTTGTTGCAGTACCTTTGGGTTCTTTTTAAGCAACTTCCATTTCATAATTTTTCAATCTCTTCCCTGGATATATATGAACTGTGTATTTTGTCAGTTTGGTTGATCTTGAATTATTTTCTGCTGCTTGTATCCTGATATCATTTAGAGATACTAGTTCTTTTTATCTTTCCTCTTCCTATTTTGCAGATAACTGGCATAATTCGTATTTGATGAATGGGAGTCTGCAAAGAAAAGCGTGGCCAAGGTGGATAGCACGAGTCCAAATCATAGTAGAGACAAAGAATGTTAGATGATTTCTTCCGATCTACCTAAGTCTTGGTGGGCCGAGTTACAGGTATTATCTTGGTGGATAAAGTTACCCGATATCTTTTGTTGGTGGGAGGTTGTAAGAACGAGAGAACGCTAAAGAGCAACGCAAAGTTCCGATTGCTGGATGTAAGGAAAGTATGCTTGATAGTAATTGGAAGCTACTTTTCCCAAAATCATGTGTCAAGGAACTGTCCCAATTCTACAGTTTGTTCTACATTTGCTCACTTGTAAATTGTAACCATAGTTATGTTAAATTTTATTTTGAAGAGGAAAAGACACAGTTTTCTTTTAAATATTTTAATATTTCAATAAAATTTTCCACCATATATTACAGGTCTCTTTAGTCTTTAGTCTGCTACTAAGAGGAAAAGAAAAAGGCTTATTAAATAACGCAGAGCTATATATACACGTATGTTGATGTTGTCTTTCCTGGCAAAACAGAAATAGAAGAGAAAATGTCGCTTAAAAGAGAAACCTGCTTTCTTTCGAGTCCTAACTAACATTTGAAAGAAGAAAGATTCCCCTTCTTTGAGGCAATGTTGGTTTAAAAAAGTAGGAAATCTACCTTTCAAAGGTATATTGGGGTCGTTTGATTTGGATGGATTAGAAAAAAATAATTTCAACATAACTATTAAAGAAAAATATTCTATAGCATAACTAATCTAGCGTTTGTTTTTTTTTCTCGCATATTTTATATAACTAGTATCTATGAACGTGCGTTGCACGTTAATAATGGCACGTGATGATTTAAATATTTATTTATATGAAGGAATAATAAAATTTAATTAATAAAAGAAATTTTATGTATAATAATACACCAATCATCTAAATGCTGAAAAATATTATTATATTAGCATAACACATAAATTTAAAATAAAATAACATCATCAAAACTTACACAAATGATCAATTTTATCATGTTAGTTGGATAATTATGTATTATAGTTTAAAAGTATTTAATGTGATGGTATCTTAACGGACACTTCTTTGAGGACAGTATTTTTTTGTGTATGTTTCCTCCTAATGCTTTGGTTGCTCTGGCTTAACCAGAACTCTTGTTGTCAATCTTGATATCTCTCTTAAAAGTGCAACATATAATTATTCGTGCAAGAAAATATATTGCGGTAAGTATAGTCCAATATTTAGGATGTTTGTCGTTGTACTTTATTTATTATGTTTGCAAAACATAAACATACTAAAAATTATTTTCACACAAATTTAAAAGGATATTCCTTAGTTTCGGAAGATGAAAGTTGAATTTAGGGATAAGAATATACTTAGAAGCACATTGACTAGTATCATAATTTTTGCATGCATGACGTTATTGTCAAAACTTCTATATACCATATGTATGCTATTACATAAGCTATTCGGCGTATCTATGTTTTTCAGTAGCATGACGGCCACAAGCATATTTTTCTTCAAAATCAAACTATATACGATGGAATATCAATTTTAACTTAGTTCATTATATAAACAATGACACTAACATATGTAAGAAATAATAAACTTGACAACAAACATGTATGGCAGAAGGCCATTTGGTATTAAAGTATTTAAGTATTCTTCTTGTTGTAACTATTGGTATCATTTTCTGATGAGTCAGAAACAGAATAACATTTTGTTTTTACTATAAAATTATGCCATCAACCTTTTATTTAGTTAATCAACATATTTATTTCTGCTAGCTAAGATATTTTTTAAATCTATCATACAATTGCACAAATTGCGTTTTAATCTAATGATAGAAATATTTCTCTTATTAGATGCTCTACTATTGCCATTGTGATTGATAACCAAGTGTTCAGGAAGAACCAAATCATCTTTTAATGGATGCTCTTCTTCGTTTCTAACACGAAGCAAGAAGACATTGAATACTGAATCTGTTCTTACTTTATATTTCTTGTCAGTTGAATCTTTTTCATTTGAGGCTAGAAGTATAACTTCACAAGCTAGCTTTTACAGTCTCTGCTTTTATCGAGTTTGGAACTACTGGTACTACTTGACGTAAATTACATCCCAAATTATTAATTTTCCACCAAACGGTTCATTAATATCAAATGTATCTCTATAACTGCGAGCAATTATTTCGATGGTTTGACACTTAGCCATAAGTGCTTCATCCCATATTATCAGTTTTGCTTTCCTTATAAATTTAGCACCATTGCTCTTCTTATATATATATATATATATATATATATATATATATATATATATATATATATATATATATATATATATATATATATATATATGTGTGTGTGTGTGTGTGTGTGTGTGTGTGTGTGTGTGTGTGTGTGTGTGTGTGTGTGTGTGTGGTATATCAAATCTAAAGTGGGTGGCCTCACAATAAAATCATTATTGGTACACCAATTTCTATTATTGCTAACAGTATCATGCCTCTTGATATGATATTTGCAAGTAATGCATGACATAAAAATATTATTTCGATTCCGCCGGAGGCATCTACAAAGAATAATTCCGTTATAGCAGTGTCGACTCTTTATAATATAATCTTGAAAGATTGTTCTTGTTTAAGATTTAGCTTTGATTGTGCTTCCTAAAACACTTGTATAGCATTATGATTCTTAATAATATACTAACCTTTTTTATTTTGTGTTCTAATGCTCTTTTTATGGAATAAAGTTATGTACCTTAAGATTTTTTTTTAACTTGAATAAGAATTTTACTCATATGATGAATTTTAAAAAATAATTGAATTGGATTCTCTTGCTAAATAATTAATTAAAAGATTTAATTATTTGGTTTTAAAATAAAAAATCAGTTATTCTATATTGATTCAGATCTTAATATTAGTTCATCTCTTGTTTTGAATATTTAATCTTAATTATAATTTTATCCTCCATAAATTTTATTTTCAAAGAGTAAAAGATTGATGTGACATTTCACTTTTAGATCTTTATGTTTGTAGAATCATTAGTGGTATTGACTCTTACCAACTATTGTTTTCTCTTTCTCACACATTTATATTCTTAGTTGTTGTTTAATAATTGGGTTTTTTTTAATATTACACGAAAAATTGATAAAAAATATTATTTGAGTAGGAGAATAGTTCAAATATAATATAAAAATATATTATCGTGGGAGTATTTTTTCCCCTCAATTTTAACTCTTTATGCAGTCCATTTAATATTACTTTTATTTTTTCTTGGTATTGGACATTATGAAGTGGTAATGTATTGCCAATACAGAGGATTCTTGTGAAATTTATTTTATTAAACCTTCCTAAATATTTTTAATAAGAATTTAATAGACAAAATTTTATTAATTTTAAAATCTTAAATATTAAAAATTATCATAAAATGTATTGTAGTCCAAAAAATAGGTTATTGCAGTTATGTCCTCTTCCTATGAATTATTTCGTTTAATATTTTAGGGCTATTTTAGTATATTAATATTGTATTTATACTTTTATAATAATACATGCTCTCCTTTTTCTAAATGAATTTGGACAATATAATACATTCTCAAATTAAATTAGTAATAAGACATTATAATACGTTTTCAAATTATATTAGTAATAGAAATTTTTAAGAAGTATATCCTGAAAGTAATAGGATTACATGACTAAAAATATTTACTTATTCAGTTTTATATGAATTAGACAACCCGAAAATAATTATATTAATAAGATTCATAAAGGTAATCATGTAGGATTCCTAACGTGTAGTATTATGTTTTAAAATTAATAGGATTATAAGGCTAATATCTAGAATTTCGGTTATATCCTTTTATTATGAGTTATTATGCTTAACATTATAAGGTTATTTTTGTAAACCGATATTATATTCATACTTTTATAATAATATAGATAATTGGTTGACAATATTCGATAATATACGTACTAAATTATGCTGAAATTTATGCATTATTTTATATGAGATTGAATGTGAAATAAATTGAATTTATATGTCAAGTAAACAGATTATTAAATTTATAAGAATATATACTACTCTTTATGAAGGGAAGTCTTAGAACAATATTAAAATTATCAATATGTGAATTATAGATTATAGATTCAAGCCGTAAAATTAGTTACTGATGTTTGTGTCAGAATAAATTACCTATATCATTACTCTTAGCGTGTGACCTCGAATAATGCAAAATGCTTTGTGTATTGAACTACGTTTTAGATGGATTGAACACTTATCTTAACTAAAAGATCGAGAAACATATGAGTTAGCCGGGTGGCTGGGGTCCTCTTATGTTCTTTTCTGTCTCTGCTCAACTTCTCAGATGGTTGATGTGGCATGAGAATGTCCATTTTGTAACAAATTTATCTCGACTCTTTTACAACATAAAGGAATCATTTTTGAATCCTGGTTCTCTCATGGAACAAATGGGAATTTACTGTTTTGCAAACTAAATATGTTTATTGTTTAATTTAATTACATCTACTGTCGATCATCTACAATTTAATGAGACATCAAAAAGTGAACATCTTTCCTTGCGTTCTTCAAAATGAACCATGTTTTTCATATATATATATATATATATATATACTTTTAGGTTAAGTTATTTTACTAAAATATCCTTCAAAAGCTGAATGACAATATTACCCTCTTAATTTACCCTTTGAAATATCTCCAATTAAATGCTCTACGCCGTTTTCTCCCTCCTGTTCTTCTCAACGAAATGTGTGAAAACATTGCTTATAAATTAGGACTTTAATTACTTTACCTTCTACTTAAATGTATGATAGTTCATTTTATGGGTTGGAAATTAAATTTTCTATTTAATTAGGGTCCTATTAAATGGTATATCATGGCTGGCTTGAACGTGGAGGGAATTGAAAATCTAAAACCAACAAAACGTTTTTACCTCATAGATTAACTTAAGCTACATAGTGGTGTTAGAAAACTTTTGGGTTTCTCGATCTGCCATCATCCTTTCTCCGTCTGCACCAATAAATGGACATCCGTTATCACAATAACTTGCTAATTAATCTATATATCTATATAAAACAAGGCCTTAGAGGATCCATGTGGCACATCCTTTAAGTTTGGAAAGATATTTATCTTTTTTATCATTTTTTTGTCTTTTTATTTCATTTTTTCTATTAAATATCTATTGTTTTCCTTCAATATAACCGTTGCAACACTTGCTAATGAAACATACGGTTACAACCATTACACTGTGGTGTGTTGCTCTTTCATTATTTACACAAAATTTCAGTTACAATTCCATTTTCCTATTCAATATTCTTACATAAATTTTCAGTTGTAAGATAGTTTCTTTTCTTACCCAATTTTCCTTTTATCCCTGAGTCATCTTCCTTTTTTGCTTCTCATCTCCTCTCAAATCATTTACCAATCAATTCTTTCTTCCAAAATTTCTGAATTGGTGACCATGAATTCTATAATATTATTATGTACATGAGTTCTACAATATCCGATGTTATTAAATCGGCATTTTCATCTCACTTTTTGTTACCCATCTCAGTTCAAATTGGCGTGGATAATCACCCAATTTTCTCCGTGAATGTCTTATCTTCGATATTATAATTTGTTCATGATATTTGGGCCATCAACTTTATTTGATTCATGGATTAAGGTGTGAATTTTTGGGCATTTTCTTGCTTTATTATCTTTTGGGTATTTAGAACAAACTATTGGTTTATTTTTGTTTGTAATTTGCTATTGAAAAAAAATGTTTTGGTTTGACATTATCGTTTTTGATTTTTTGGTGTTGAGTCTTCGTGGCCACTTCTTTTTATTATGTTTTGGTTGGACATTTTTTGTTTTGTTTAATTATTGAAATTTAAGTTTCGCAAAGTACCTTTGATGTTATAAACCTGTATGCTTACATTATCTACTGAAAAAAAGAAGAAAATAAAACTTAAACATATCCAATTTTTTAGTTATTTTAAGATTAAAGTATTAGACAATATTCATTTTATAAGTTAAATTTCTGAAATGCATATGATATCATTATGGTGTTATTTCTTATTTCTTTTTTTTTTCACTTAAATGTATGTTTTGGTTAGACTTTTTTTTTTTTTTTGGTTTAGTTATTGAAATTTAAGTTTCACGAAGTACCTTTATGTTAATGTTATAAACCTATATTTACATTATCTTGGGGAAACAATAAATTAAACCTATTATTTAGTTATTTTAAGATTAAAGTATTAGCAAATACCATTTCTGAAATACATAAATTGGTATCATTATGTTGTTATTTTTATAGCTTTTTGTTTTCCAATTTGACAGTGCTTTAGTTCTCCAGGTTCTTTCAACTATATCAAGGCTCCTCAAGATTAAATCTAAAATATGTGTAATATGACAAGATTTTCTTGCAGTAAATGTAACAACCATTTTCTTTTTTAATTTGAAATTCCTTTCATTAGACACAAAAAAAATCAAGAATAGTTGAGGGAAAGAAACTGATGTACAACATGCAAAGGTATTTGCTTGGTTCCATTGTCACCTGTGCAAGAACTAATAAATGAAGATGATATTTTCAAATAAACGTATTGTGACAATATGAACAGTTTTAGTTTTTCTTTGTAAAGTAAACCATCTTTGATTCTTAAGTACTTCGGTCACTTAATCAATATCTTAATCATACTATATTCATATAATGAAACAAATTTTGTATAATTCATTTTATTACTATTATGCGTTAATAAAATTACTATATTCTAGAACATTTCCGAATAGCATTTAAATAGGAAGCAAAGGCAAGAAGATTTACATTAAATAATTTTTTTTAATATAAAATAAGTGTTAGATTCTTCCCGATAGGTTATTTTATTTATTCGAGTTTGTTTTTCTATTTCGTTTTTCCATATGTTTGTTATACATTAGATAATTATTTTATTTACATAATTGTCTAAATTTTTTTAAATATTTTATACTATAAAATTTTATCTTTTATATCAACTAAATTTGTAAAAAGGATAGTGTCGTTGCGCGAAGTGCGGATCAATTAACTAGTTATTGTATATGTTGAAGAATATTACCAATCTATGAGCTTATATAAGAGTTATGAATCAGCAGTATGCGTATAACCATCACCATTAGAAAAAACAACACAGAAAAGTTGTAGATTTATAGGTATGTCTATTTTTCTTCGTTAGTTCTTATGAGTATTCATGAAGTTGTATACTCTTGTTTATTCGAATTCTTACTCTGCTGTTATTAATCATTTTGCTGCAATAAATAATTAGAAAATTAAGTTGTTCTACTGAGATTAGAATGAGAAAAAACGTGACAGAGAAGCTGCATAAACGCCGCATCATCACTGAAGACGATAGTATCCTTTTCCCTCCCCAAGAATGTAATGAGGAATTAAGAATGAGGACATTTTACTTTTGAGGTATAGCACAGTTGGCACTACTTTCTTTCTTTCCAAATATTTGTTGCCTAAAGATAAATAGGTAAAATAAAAAAATTTAAAGTTAAATTATTTCTAATTATAAAAATGTGTCATTTTTTTTGGAACAGACTAATAAGGAAAGTATGTCATCTAAATTGAAACAGAGGGAGTACTATATTTCATAATACAGTTATATTTATACAATTTAACTAATATTTTTTTGGTGAATTCAAAGATGAATAAATTTTTAATCAGACAAAGAGCGGGTTCGCAGATTTATTGAGGGTCTCCACCCTAGTATCAGATTCAGTATGGCATGAGAGCTAGAGATAGACATCACATACCAACAGGTGGTGTCAATTGCTAGGAGATTCGAAGGTATGCGTATCCGGGAGAGGGAAGAGAGGGAAGCTAAGAGACCCCGAGATTCTGGCACATATAATAATTCTCGTGCCCCAGCTGCAGCCCGTCATGGAAGAGGTTATGTGAGCCGTCCTATTCATTCAGCACTTCCAACTTCTAGTGGTATTCCGGTTACTCCCAGACCTCAGGTTCCATATTATGCACCGCCAGTGTCTTCTGTACCTCCTGTACGGGGTGCCTTCAACGGGCAGTCTAGTTGATCAGGCCCGAGCCAGTCCCAGCAGCTACATCCTCCGAGGTCTTGTTTTGAATGTGGTGACACTCGTCATATAATGAGGGATTGCCCCAGACTTAGGAGGGGTGCACCTCCACAGATTTCTCAGGCCTCACCCATTCCACAGGGCCCTCAGGCTTCTCAGGCCATGATCACTGCACATATTGCCACTCCACCTGCACAACCAGCCATAGGTGGAGGTCGGACAGGTAGAGGTCGCCCTGGGGGGGAGGCTAGGCCAGATATTATGCCCTTCCTACTAGGACAGATGCCGTTGCATCCGATTCTGTTATCACAGGTATTATTTCAGTCTGTCATAGAGATGCATCAGTCTTATTTGATCCAGGCTCCACTTATTCTTATGTGTCATCTTATTTTGCCCCGTATTTGGGCGTATCCCGTGATTCCTTGAGTTATTTTGTTTATGTATCTACACCCGTGGGTGAATCTATTATTGTGGACTGCGTGTATCTGTCGTGTTTAATTGTTATCAGTGGTTTTGAGACCACAACTGATTTATTATTTCTCAGTATGGTAGATTTCGATATTATTTTGAGCATGAACTGGTTGTCGCCCTATCACGCTATTCTTGATTGTTACGCCAAGACGGTGACGTTGGCTATGCCACGTCTACCACGACTAGAGTGGAGAGGTACCTTGGATCATGTTCCTAGCAGAGTTGTTTCATTTCTTAAAGCTCAACGAATGGTTGAGAAGGGTGTGACGCGTATCTGGCCTATGTAAGAGATGTTAGTATTGATACTCCTACCGTGGAATCAGTTCCTGTAGTAAGTGATTTTCTTGATGTATTTCCAGTGGATCTTTCGGGTATGCCACCCGACAGGGATATTGACTTTGGCATTGATTTTCTACTTGGCACTCAGCCCATTTCTATTCCACCATATCGTATGGGCCCAGCAGAGTTGAAAGAATTAAAAGAACAGTTACAGAAGTTACTTGATAAGGGTTTCATTCGGCCCAATGTATCGCCTTGGGGTGCTCCTGTCTTACTTGTGAAGAAGAAGTATGGTTCTATGCGGATGTGTATTGATTACTGCAGTTGAACAAGGTTATAATGAAGAACATGTATCCATTGCCACGTATTGACGACCTATTTGATCAGCTTTAGGGTGCCAGGGTATTCTCTAAAATTGACTTGCATTCAACCTATCATCAGTCAAAGATTCGGGAACCCGATATCCCGAAGACTGCTTTTAGGACTCGGTATGATCATTATGAGTTCCTTGTAATGTCATTTGGGCTAACCAACGCCCCAGCAACATTTATGCACTTAATGAATAATGTATTTCAGCCCAATCTTGATTCTTTTATCATTATGTTTATTGATGACATTCTGGTGTATTCCCGGAGTCGGGAAGATCATGAGCAGCACCTGAGGACTGTGCTTCAGACTTTGAGAGAAAAAAAGTTATATGCAAAATTTTCAAAGTGTGAATTCTGGCTTGATTCAGTGGGAGTTTTGGGTCATATAGTTTCGTGTGAAGGAATCAAGGTAGATCCAAAGAAGATTGACGTAGTACAGAGTTGGTCCAGACCATCATCAGCTACTGAGATCCGGAGTTTTCTTGGTTTGGCGGGGTATTATCGCCGATTTGTAGAGGGTTTCTCTTCAATTACTGCACCTATGACCAAATTGACCCAGAAGGGTGCTCCGTCCAGGTGGACCGAGGAATGTGAGGAGAGCTTCCAAAAGCTCAAGACAACTTTAACTACATCCCCTGTATTGGTATTACCTGCAGGTTCAGGGTCTTATACTGTGTATTATGATGCGTTGCGTATTGGTCTCGGTGCAGTATTGATGCAAGACGGTAGGGTGATTGCCTACACGTCCAGGCAGTTAAAGGTACATGAGAAGAATTATCCGGTCCACAGCCTTGAGTTAGCAGCTATTGTTCATGCCTTGAAGATTTGGTGGCATTATTTGTACGGTGTCCATTGTGAGGTCTACACCGATCACCGGAGTCTACAATATCTGTTTAAACAGAAGAATCTTAATTTGCAGTAGCGGAGATGGTTGGAGTTGCTTAAGGATTATGATATCGCCATTCTCTATCATCCTGGGAAGGCCAATGTAGTGGCCGATGACTTGAGTCATAAGGCAGAGAGTTTGGGAAGCTTAGCATATTTACCGGTAGCAGAGAGGCCTTTAGCCTTGGATGTTCAGGCCTTGGCAATCTAGTTTGTTAGATTGGATGTTTTTGAGCCGAGCCGAGTTTTGGCTTGTGTGGTTTCTCAGTCTTTACTTTATGATCGTATCAGGAAGCGTCAGTATGATGACCACCATCTGCTTGTCCTTAAGGATACAGTTCAGCACAGTGATGCCAAGGAAGTCACTATTGGAGATGACAATGTATTACGGATGCAGGGCAGGCTATGTGTACCCAATGTAGATGGCTTGAGTGAGTTGATTCTCCAGGAGGCTCACAGTTCGCGGTAATCCATTCATCCGGGTACTATAAAGATATATCAGGACTTGAGACAACACTATTGGTGGAGGTGGATGAAGAAAGACATAGTTTTAATATGTAGCTCGGTGCCTAAATTGCCAGCATATGAAGTATGAACATCAACGACCGAGTGGATTGCTTCAGAAGTTAGAGATTCCAGAATGGAAATGGGAGCGAATCACTATGGATTCCGTTGTTGGGCTCCCACGGACTTAGAGGAAGTTCGATGCAGTTTGGGTGATTGTGGATAGATTGACCAAGTCAGCCCATTTCATTCCTGTAGTTACTACTTACTCTTCGGAACAGCTGGCTCAGGTCTATATTCGCGAGATTGTCAGACTTCATGGCATACCGGTATCTATCATCTCTGACCGGGGTATGTAGTTTACATCATGGTTCTGAAGGGCTGTACAACGAGAGTTGGGTACTCGTGTGGAGTTGAGTACAACATTTCACCCTCAGACGGACGGACAGTCCGAGCGCACTATCCAGATACTAGAGGATATGCTTCGTGCGTGTGTGATAGATTTTGGGGGTGCTTGGGATCAGTTCTTTCCACTTGCGGAGTTTGCTTACAACAACAGCTACCAGTCGAGCATTCAGATGGCTCCGTATGAGGCCTTGTATGGTAGGCGGTGCCGGTCTCCAATGGGTTGGTTTGAACCGGGTGAGACTAGGCTATTGGGTACAGATTTGGTTCAGGATGCCTTGGAAAAGGTTAAATTGATTCAGGATCGACTTCGTACAGCCCAATCTAGACAGAAGAGTTATGCGGATTGAAAAGTTCGTGATGTTGCATTCATGGTTAGTGAGTGGGTCTTGCTCCGGTTTCACCTATGAAGGGTGTGATGAGGTTCGGGAAGAAGGAAAAGTTGAGCCCTAGGTATATTGGGCCTTTTGAGATTCTTGAGAGAGTTGGAGAGGTGGCTTACAGACTTGCACTACCACCTAGTCTCTCTGCAGTTCATCCGATATTCCACATTTCTATGCTTCGGAAGTATCACGGTGATCCGTCTCATGTGTTAGACTTTAGTTCAGTTCAGTTGGACAAGGATCTATCTTATGTTGAGGAAGCAGTGGCTGTTTCGGACAGCTAGGTTCGAAAGCTGAGGTCAAAGAACATTGCTTCCGTGAAGGTGCAGTGGAGAGTCCAGCCAGAAGGAGAAGCTACTTGGGAGATTGAGAGGGAGATTCAGAGGAAATATCCACACCTATTTGAGACTCCAGGTATAATTCTAAACCCGTTCGAGGACGAACGTTTGTTTAAGAGGGGGAGAATGTAACGACACGGCCGGTCGTTTTAAAAGTTATATCCCCGTTTCCCTATTTACTGCTCATTCTGTACTTTATAACTGATATATGACTTGCCGAAGTAATTGGTTTAGATCCGGTGAGGTTTTGGAATGAATTGGAACACTTAGTTCCAAGTTTTAAATCTTAAGTTCAAATAGTGATCGGATATCGACTTATGTGCAAACGACTCCAGAATAGATTTTTGATGATTCTAACAGCTCCGTATGGTGATTTTTGACTTAGGGGTGTGTTCGGAATTTTATTTGGAAGATCATAGTTAAATTAGGCTTGAAATGGCTAAAATAGAAATTTAAGTTTGGAAGTTTAACCGGGGAGTTGACTTTTTGATATCGGGATCGGAATCCAATTCTGAAAATTATAGCTCCGTTATGTCATTTATGACTAGTGTGCAAAATTTGAGGTCAATCGGACTTGATTTGATAGGTTTCGACATCGAATGTAGAAGTTGGAAATTCTTAAGTTTCATTAAGCTTGAATTGGGGTGTGATTTATGATTTTAGTGTTGTTTGATGTGATTTGAGGTTTCAAATAAGTTCGTATGATATTTTAGGACTTGTTGGTGTATTTGGTTGAGGTCCCGAGGGCCTTGAGTGAGTTTCGGATGGTTAACGGATCAAAAGTTGGACTTAAACAGCTGTTGCAAAAGCTGCTGCAATATTTTTCAACTGGAAATTCGGGGGCAGAAATCGAAGGCCGATGACCGAGGACCGAGGCCGAGGATCGAAAGCCGAGGATCGAAGGCCCAAGATCGAAGGCTGAGGATCGAGGCTGAGGATCAAGGCCGAGGATCGAGGCCGAGGATCAAGGCCGAGGATCGAGGGCCGAGGGCAGCCTGGACAGAACTATAAGTTATAAAGCATGGGACTTCGTCCCGTTTTCCATTTTTGATAAATTAGAGCTTGGGGAGAGGCAATTTTTGGGAGATTTTCAGAGAAAATATCGGAGTAAGTGTTCTTAACTCAATTATGGTTATATTACCCGAATCCATTATTTTGTTTTTACCATTTAATTAGTTTTTTGAGATTGAAATTTGGGAAAATTTTAGAAATATCAGAGAAATGAATTTTTGAGATATCAGTGTCGATTCGGAGTCGGATTTGAGTGAAACTGGTATGGTTGGACTCGTAATTGAATGGGTTATCGGATTTTGTGAGTTTTGCCAGATTCTGAGACGTGGGCCCCACATGCAAGTTTTGAGTTAAATTCGGATTTTATTAAAAAATATAGTATTTTCTTATGAAATTAATTCCTATAATTTTTGTTGACTGTATCGAATTATTTTGGTTAGATTCTAGCCATTCAGAGTTGGATAATCGAGGAAAAGGCCTACTGGTGGATTAAATTGGAGCAAGTCGAGGTAAGTGACTTGTCTAACCTTGTGTGGGGGAAATTTTCCCTAGGATTGGTATTGAAGTGATAAATTGTAATGTGTTGAAAGTCATGTACACGAGGTGACGAGTGTGTACACGGGCTAAATGTGGAAGATTATTCTTTAAATTATGTAGATCACTGTTGCATATTAATTAAATAATTTTACCTTGTTATATTCTTCATCATTGATTTAATTTTTATATTTTAAATTTTCTTGACCTTTTCCTGCTAATTATTTTACCTGTTTAGTTGAAACTTGGTTTCTTTTATTCTGTGCATTATTCAAAGGTTGATTTTCTTTAATTTAAATATTATTAATATAAAGTATTTGACATTTTAAATTTGGTATTGAAACAACATATTAAAAATTTTGAAATATTATTTTTGTTGAGTTATTTATTCCCGAATATTTTTGTGAGATTGTTTTTGTACTCGTTGTGACTGGGACGTGAGCTTCCTGTTGTGGAAAAATATTGTTGATGTTGTTTATTTGGCAAATTGAATTATTTGGGCACTTGAGGTACAAATTGTGATATATTGTGATATTGATATGCATGCGGTGGTATAAGGTCTGGGTGTTGAAACACATGCAGTGAGATAAGGGTGGCTTGATACGCGTGGCAAGTAGGAAAACTACTAGAAGTTATGCGGTGTGATAAGGGTGGCTAAAATGCGGGATGCTATTTCGGGAAAAATATTTTCTTTAAAATTAAATGTGAAGGCTTCCGCGGTGATATAAGAAAATGAGATATTGTGAATTTATTTATGATTTGGGACTACGAAGCAGTACCTCGGGAGTGCCCTTGTTGATATTGATTTATGGCCGCAGCTGCCTTTGATTATTGTTGTGATTTTCTTAAAGTTGAAAAGAATTATGTTTTGTTTCCACGAGGTATTATTTTTCATTATTTTGCATAGTTAATTGGTGACATACTACTTACTTGATTCATTTCTATTGTCATTTTATTATTATTATATTGTTAAACATGTCACCATGTCTTTCATTATTCCAATAGGGCCTGACCTGACCTCGTCACTACTCTACCAAGGTTAGGCTTGGCACTTACTGGGTACCGCTGTGGTGTACTCATACTACGCTTCTGCACAACATTTTGTGCAGATCCAGGTACTTTCTATCAGACCGACATCAGTGAGCTACCTGTGTACGGAGACTTCAAGGTATATATGCCAGCGTCCGCAGACTCTGGAGTCCCCTTCTATTCGTATTATGTTATTTTCTCTATTCACATTAGACTCTGATATATAAAGATATTCGTACTACTTCTTTAGAGCTTGTGACTTGTATTTCACCGGTTTTGGGAATTTCTTTATGTACTGAGATGTTGAGCTTTTAAAAGTTTTAGTTGTTATTTTAATTATTCCGCATATTGATAAGCTTACCTAGTCTGAGAGACTAGGTGCCATCACGAAATCCCACGGAGGTAAAATTTGGGGTCGTGACACAGATAGAAGCCACCGATTTTTCTCGCTACTTAAGAAGAAGAGCAATTTTGCATGGACTCCGAAATGCCAACGGGCTTTGGAGGAATTAAAACGGTATTTATCGATCCCGTCGCTGATTTATACCCCGAAAGTAGACGAACAACTTTACCTGTACTTAGTTGTCTTGGAGATAACGGTAAGCGGAGTCCTGGTTCGAGAAGAATGAGGTACGCAATTCCCTATTTATTATGTCAGTTGGACCTTAGGCGAGGAAGAAACTAGATATCCACATTTAGAAAAATTAGCGCTTGCTTTAATAAGAGCCTCTAGGAAACTAAAGCCATATTTTTAGTGTCATCTGATATGTGTTGTAACAACTTATCCACTTCGAAATATTCAGCACAAACCCAAGCTTTCGGGTCGATTGGCCAAATGGGCCATAGAAATTAGTGGGTACGATATTGAGTATCGACCCCGAACCACCATCAAATCTAAAATCTTTTCGGACTTCGTGGCTGACTTTACACCAGCCTTCGTACCCGAGATTGAAAAATAACTACTGATAAAATCGGGTACCTCTTCGGGTGTTTGGAACCTCTTTACGGACGTTGCCTCGAACGCGAAGGGGTCCGGACTAGGCATCGTACTAAAATTACCCACAGGTAATGTAGTTAGACAGTCTATCATAACTACAAAATTGACTAATAATGAGGCCGGGTATGAGGCCATAATTACAGGTCTTGAACTAGCTAGAAGCTTGGGAGCAGAAGTCGTAGAGGCTAAGTGTGATTCCCTCCTCGTGGTAAACCAAGTAAACGGGACTTTTGAAGTCCGAGAAGATCGAATGCAGAGGTACTTGGATAAACTACAGGTGACTCTACATCGATTTAAGGAATGGTCCCTACAACATATACCCCGAGAACAGAACAATGAGGCCGATGCTCTTGCAAACTTAGGTTCATCGGTCGAAGATGGCGAACTCAACATGGGGACTGTCGTACAACTCATGAGATCGGTAATCGAAGAAGGTCATGCCGAGATAAACTCTATAAGTTTAACCTGGGATTGGAAAAACAAATACATAGAGTACTTCAAGAACGGGAAGCTTCCATTAGATCCAAATGAATCGAGAGCTCTGCGCACAAAGGTAGCACAATTCACCTTATCCGAAGACGGAACGCTGTTTAAAAGGACGTTCGATGGAACATTGGCAATATGTTTGGGACCGGGAGATACCGATTACATCCTACTGAAAATTCACGAGGGAACTTGTGAAAATCATTCCGGTGCCGATTCGCTGGTCCATAAAGTAATCAGAGCAGGGTACTATTGGACCAATATGGGTAAGGATGCAAGGGAGTTCATTCGAAAATGTGACAAATGCCAAAGACATGAGACCATGATTCATCAACCCGGGGAACTACTCCACTCGGTCCCATCTCCATGCCCTTTCATAAAATGGGGAATGGACACCGTTGGCCCCCTCCTATCTGCCCCATGTAAGACTCAGTTTATTTTGTTTATGACTGATTATTTCTCTAAATGGGTTGAAGCACAGGCTTTCGAGAAATTCAGAGAATGGAAATGATAGACTTTATTTGGGACCACATCATATGTCGATTCGGGATGCCATCCGAGATTGTATGTGATAATGGAAAACAATTCATCGGCAACAAAGTAACTAAATTACTCGAGGATCACAAGATCAAAAGGATCCTATCAACACCTTATCATCCCAGCGGGAACGGACAAGCCGAATCAACCAACAAAATCATCACCCAAAATCTTAAGAAGAGATTGACCGACGCCAAAGAAGAATTGAGAGAAATACTACCCCGAGGTCCTATGGGCATACCGCACAACATTGAAATCCAGTACCGGATCAACACCATTCTCGTTGGTTTATGGCGCCGAAGCTCTTATCTCGGTAGAGGTCGGAGAACCTAGCATCAGGGTTCGATATGCAACAGAGGAGTCGAATAATGAGACTATGAATACGAGCCTAGAATTGTTGGACGAAAGACGAGAAGCCGTTCTCGTCCGATTGGCCACCCAAAAATAGCGGATCGAAAGGTACTATAATCGAAGAACCAATATTTGACATTTTAACTTCAGGGACTTGGTGCTAAGAAAAGTCACCCTCAACACCCGAAATCCGAATGAAAGGAAACTGGGTCTGAACTGGGAAGGACCGTATTAGGTTCTCGAAATCACCGGAAAAGGATCCTACAATCTTGGTATGATAAACGGCAAACAACTTTCGAGCAATTGGAACGTATCGCGCCTAAAACGATACTACTGCTAAGGTACGACCCTCCCATGTTCATTTGTATTTTGAAACTAACCCTTGCAGGTGTTCGAGCAGAAACAGGGATGGATTCTTCAACATGAAGCCTTTAGGTCTGAAAGCATGCATTACACTCTTTTTCCCTTAGACCGGTTTTGTCCCAAATGGATTTTCCGGCGAGGTTTTTAATAAGGAAACTATTGATCGTGCTAACTTAGAACAATTCAACAGTATCCGAGGCCTCTTTACAATCAACCTGGAATACTAAGAGGCATTTCCCTTGAATATCAGAAACCAAATTGCCCTCGAATATCAAGTTCAGGCAAGCTCGTTACTTCATGGCAACAGGGTCTCGATAGGAAAAATTTGTAAGGGTCAAATGGCCAAACGAACCATGCCCGCATAGTTTGCTCGAGCCTTGGCACAAAACATGTACGTATGTATAATGACCTATAAAGAGAAATTTCCTCTTTATTGATATCTCATACCTCAAAAAGGTTCTTCTACTTCATATTCTCGATCTATTATGCAAACAGGCTTAAGAGCCAACCATGACCGGAGTTCGAATGATTACCCCAAATCGGGGACTACGAATAAAGACTAAGGGCTACATTGCTTCGAGTTCGAGCAAATTCTCACTCGACTACAAAGCCCAAGGGCTACCTTGATTCAAGTTCGAACTATTACCTCGAATCAGGGACTACATATAAAGCCTAAGGGCTATATTGCTTCGAGTTCGAGCAAATTCTCACTCGACCACAAAGCCCAAGGGCTACATTGATTCAAGTTCGAACTATTACCCCGAATCGGGGACTACAAATAAAGCCTAAGGGCTACGTCGCTTCGAGTTTGAAGCAAATTCTCACTTGACTACAAAGCCCAAGGGCTACCTTGAGTCAAGTTTGAACTATTACCCCGAATCGGGGACTACGCATAAAGCCTAAGTGCTACCTTAATTCGAGTTCGAGAAATCATTCTCACTCGACTATAAAAGCCTAAGGGCTACCTTAACTCGAGTTCGAGAAAACCATTCTCACTCGAGGACTACGTATCAAGCCTAAGGGCTACTTTTCTTCAAGTTTGAGAAAATCATTTTATTTGACATCTATTTATCAAGCCTAAGAGCCACCTCAGTTCGAGTTCGAACATTCACTTGGGGACCACCTATAAGAAATGGTCGAGTGCAGTACTTACTATCGGTCCTTACTATCTCAATCTGGGACCTTCAAATAATTATTCCATGCCAAGGAACTTTTGACCTTTGTATAAATTAACAAAAAAAAAAGCGAAAGATTCAGAAGCCATAGAAGGAAGAAAGTTTTATATATATGTATCAAAAATCATTTACAAGGGCACCATGGCCCAATCAAGTTTCTCTACAAAAGACCAAAACAGTCTTAAAAGAAAACACGAAAAATACTAAAGGACTTAGTCCTCTCCAGGAGCATCATCTTCGCCCTCGAGGCCTCCTTCGCATTCAGATTCGCTCATACTCCCGGTATCATCATCATCGGGAAAGGCCAACACTCTAGCTTCGGCTTCAAGCTCCTTAGCATTCTCGATCTCGACCGTAAGATTAAAGCCACGAGCGTGGATCTCCTCTAGAGTCTCCCTCCGAGATTGGCATTTAGCATGCTCGACAACCCAGTTTGCTCGAGCCTGAGCAACCTCAGTAACCTTCTTTGCTCGAACCTGAGTAGCTTCAGCATCAGACCGGTAGATGGCCACCATTGCATCAGCATTAGCAGTGGCTATCTCGACCTCCGATTTGGCCGCTGCAAGTTCTGTGGCCAGTCTCTCTCGATCAGAAATTGCTGAGCCCAACTGAGACTGGAACTCCTTGATTTTCTTGGCTTGCACCAAGGCCTTCTCTTTCAAACTTCGGAGTTGGGTCTCAGCCGATGCCAGTTGAGCTCGGGCAACCTTATTTTCTGAGGCAAGGAGATCCATGTTCTTTTTCCACTCCTCGGCCTCTGGTCTCACTGCGTCCACTTCAACACGAAGCTGCCTGATCACATCGAGCTTTTGCTGGACTTGTGGGACCGAACTGTTAGACATCACGCCCATGTCAGTCTCATTAACTTCAAAGATTCTTTTTACCTGCTCGGACAAATCGGCTTGTCCTTTCCGAGCTGCTTCTAGCTCAGCCTGAAGTCCTTTTGCTTCCCCTTCTCTCTGCTCACTGAGAAGCTTGAAGGCATCTCTCTCCTCAGTAAGCCCTCGGATTTCGGCTTTGTGCCGGCTCAGCTCCCCTCGGGATTGGAGAAACACCTCGTGATGAAGCGCAGAGGCCTACAAAAATAGAAAGAAGGTATTATACAAGGAAATAAAACACACGTATTAACAAAGAGAAAATAAACTTACCCGATTCACGGCCTGTTGAGTTTCGTTGAGTCTTCACCCGAACGAACCGGGTGAAGAAACTCCCACCTCGACCAAGCTCTTCTTCGAAGCCTCTGAGTCACCAAGACTGGTGACATCTTCTACCCCAACAAAATAACCATGGAAAGGGTCTTCCTCTTCATGGACTCCTTCCCCGTGATAGGCCTCCACGGCCTGAGCGTCGCGTATCATCGCCTGGGAAAATGAAGGAAACAAGGAATCCCCGATCTCTATTGCCCCGAGTAGATCTTTTGGGGTGCCGGCTCCATCTTGGGGAGCCTCAAGCCCGATTTCTGCACCGGCTTTTACTGCCTCTTCGACGATCTCTTCGCCCCGAGGTAAAGCATCTTCGGTTCCCTTCGGCTCGAGAACTTGGGCCGGAGTCCCATCCTCGACCTCATCGAGCCTAGATAGAGTAGTATCAACTCCCACCGATTCTAAAGCTTTCTAAATATCGGTGCCAGCTCGTACACGGGCCACCAGCCCAGAACCACCTTCTTCTTCTTCTTCTTATTCTTCATCCCTTAGTCTTTGGAATGACTCCATAGACAGTGGGATTGTGTTCCCCTTGGGTTTACGAGCCACTCTCTTCTTGGGTTTTTGACCCTCGGAGTCCGAGGTCCTTTTTCTCTTATTTTCCTTCACCGGTTTAGAGACATGCGGTAAAACTTCTTCATTACCAGACGGGGGCCTCAGAGCCGCATCCTTTCCGAGACCTGCAAAAGGAGAAAATAAGTAAACTCATGCTTCAGATAAATATGTCTCCTCGAACTATAGGCAAATCGGTAAGGCAAGATGAAGGCTTACCGTGAGTATGATCCTCCCACGAGCCCTTTAACAAAGCGCACCATGAACGCTCGGCGTATGTTGACGTCGAAACCAGGCTCCTGACCCAGTTCTCGAGGTGGGGAACCGCACTCGGCATCCAAGCAATGACTACATCGAGAAAAACACTGATAAGAAAGGGCGAAGAAGTAAAACAACAAACAAAAATTTAAAAGGAGATCATAATTATGTTTCATATTTCATTTCTCGAAAAATGGCATCCTCTCAGCCGGGATCAGGTCCAAGGTCTTCACCCGAACGAACCGTCCCATCCAACCTCGATATATGTATTCATCTATGCTAGAGGCGAATGCCTTGGTGGCCCGACATTGAAGCTTTATCAGTCCACCTCGATAGAGTCGAGGTCTGTATAATCTTACGAGGCGGTTGAGGGTAAAAAGAAGCCCATCGATTTTGCTCACAAAGAAACGGAGCAGTATCACGATCCTACAGAAAGAAGGATGAATTTGGCTGAGGGTCTGTCACACCTCCTTTTTTTCCGAGGGGATAAGGAGTTTTTTCCAATTAAAGTGACATTATTCAAAATGGGATTATTTATTTAAATTCAGAGTCGCCACTTGGAATAAGTTATGGTGTCCCAAGTTACCGATTTATTTTAAATCCTAAATCAAGGAAATTTGACTCTATTTATGGTCTGCGAACACAGAAGACCGGGTAAGGAATTCTGTTAACCCGGGAGAAGGTGTGAGGCACTCCCGAGTTCCGTGGTTTTAGCACGGTCGCTCAACTATTAATAATTGGCCTAATTATCTGATTTATTACATACTAAAAGCCTATTGCGCATTTTTACTTTTTAACCTCTTTTAATTATTTATGGAATTATTTCTGGAACAAGTCGCGATGTCGTACACTTGTCATTTTGGCACACACCGCAAACCGCGCCACATGAAATGCACCCGCGATTTACGACATGCTTATTTTTATTATTGTTTGAAGTTATAATCGGGCCACATGAAATGCACACCCGAATTGGGATTTACGTATCGTGACCATGCCACGGGAACCGTACCCATGACCACGATGATTCATTATTAATCGCGCTTAAATCAAACTATGATGTTCGATGTTCATGAATTATTTATTTGACTATTTGAGGTCGTTGTAAGGTCATGGATTATGGAAGTTGTTGTGGATAAATGTGCATGTTTAACTGCTGATTCATTAACAAATTCAAATACCTGCGACCTATCAACAATTGTGCATTCAGCACCACTAAAATCTTAATAAACTTTCACTTTAAACTTGACAAGAGAACAAAATTAATGCATAAACAAAATACACTCTGCGTAGATATCTATAAGAACTTTCCAAATATAAGAACCCACTATCCAAAACTTCGTCATCCATATTTTAGTAATTACCCAATAGACTCTAACACATCTATCTTATAAGAGCTGATGAAAATTAATGCAGAACGAACAAAATAACTTAACATAGCTAAAGCAAATGTCACGGGTATAAACTATATATACAGTTTTTCAACACACGAGTGATAACTAAAGTATTGCAAAGCAAACACTACAAAATGGCAAGATGCTTACTCAACAAATCCATTCGACAATTGACACCATTAAGTCTTTATTTATTCATGAAATCAGTCAACAGTTATACATGAGCTCAGAACGTACCTTTATATTGATGAATAAAGCTAAAAATTTGTAACTCAATCGGAATAACAAAGCAACAATCGTTGGACTGAAACGCCAAAATTGTGAATCGGAACCTCGAATCGGCACCGGAAAACTCGAAATCCAAACCCGACTTCAATTAAACTCCGTCGGATTTCATGGTTTCGAAATCAAAAATCAAAAGAAGAAGCTAAAATCTGTTCTGGCGGAATGAGCTGCGAGCCTAGCAGTCATCGGATGTTTCACCATTTTGTGAGTCCTTTCCTCAATAAATCAACGTTCTCTTGAACCTTGGCTAAAATAGGGACCTTGAACGGAGAGCTCAAAAGGTATCGACTCGCCGACTCAAAGGGTGACAGCTTTTCCAATTATAAGAGTGGTGGTATGACTTATGAGAAGCAACCGGGGTAGGAGACCATAGACGAAACCGCGTGCAGCGAATTCAAATGTCTTCTACACCCCCAACTCCAATACAACTTGGCAAAAACGAAATCTGGTGTTCCGGAAGAAGAATTGACGGAGCTTTTAATAACTTACTCAAAAACTCAAATGATCTGAATGGCAAACGGGGATGATTTTGGCTATGGTATTTTAATTTGTGGCTGCTGAACCAGAGGAGCTTAGTTTTGGCTTATGGAGTTCGGTGACTTTATTGCTAACTAAAGGACGATGGCCTAACGCTAGTGGTGGAGCTGCTGCGGCGTTAATGGAGGAAAGCCGGGGTAATTGGTATATGAAGAAGAAGGCGACGGCGTTCTTAATCCTAAGCTGCTAGGGTTCGTCCGTCTCTATTCAATGAGAAAATAAGGGAGAGCTCTCTCTTCTGAAGGGGGGCCTTGTTAGGGTGTAGGAAATTAGGTTTTATTTTTATTATAAAAGGGTTGTGGGTTAGGGAATGGGTAAATGGGCTGAAGGGAAGAGTGGGCTTTTCAGAAATTGGGCTCAAGTTTGGGCCAAATTTGCCTTTAAAGGTGCCTCTTTAACTCTACAAAGCTAAAATATTAATTTTTTTTCCTAAAATATCATACCATAAAAAATGTAAAATCAATCCTAATTAATTAAAATATCTATATTATGACATGAAACTATTTTTGTATTTTCTAACATATGTTTTAAAATTAAAACTAAAAGTTGACTGAAATCCTATTAAAAATAAAAATAAATTTTTTTTTGAAATATTCCTTTTAAAAGTTACGCGGGTCAAAAATTACATGCTTACAGCTGCCCCTCTTTGCTTGGAAACACAAAGAGTTTTCGGAGCAAAGAACAATAAGCAACGTAATTGATTTATGACCCGACGCTTATTCAAAAAGAAACAAAGACGGATAAAAGATTGTGACCGAGCCCTGGTATTTGAGCTGCCTACATATCCTTGGCTTTAAAGGAATGAGGTCACGTGTAGTTCAGAGGTGAATGAAGTGATGGAATGTGTGGAGAGGATGACAGAGTCGAGTGAGATACCGTTCCGTCGAGGTTCCGGTCCGCGGTCTTGTTATTACATCAAAATCAAAAAAAAATATGAAAAAGACTAACTAAACCTGTTAGCTATGAGTTACCAGATTCCTATCTATAAGTCTTCTGAAGCTTGATCTTGAGGCTTGAACGGTTCTTCATGCAGACTTTTGATTTGAACCTTGCTGCTTGCTAACTGCAGGTGCTGATTCATTCTTCTACAGCTTCTTCGGATCAAGACCGGACATGCAGTGCTCGTGTATTCAGCCATGTCTTGAGCAGTTCATGTATTTCATCGGCTTATGCATTTTGGATTCACTTCTCTCTTTTTTTTTCTTTTTTTTTCTTTTATTCTGGATTGAGACTTCTTCCTTTGGTCATCTCGGACTGTCAGCTCGCATTCTTGGGGCGAGCTTCTGCTACTTCTAACTTGAATTGAATTCTTAAATGACTTCCCTCGTTCTCCAGGTGGGCTTCTGATGACTTAAAACTCGAAATAAATTCCCTCATTCTCCAGGTGGGCGCCTGATGTTGACTTAAAACTTGAAATGAATTCCCTCATTTTCCAGGTGGGCGCCTGCTAACTTAAAACTTGAAATTAATTCCCTCATTTTCCAGGTGGGCGCCTGCTGACTTAAAACTTAAAATTAATTCCCTCGTTCTCCAGGTGGGCGCCTGATAATGACTTGAAAATTAAAAAAAATCCCCTCATTCTCCAGGTGGGTGCCTGATGTTGAGTTAAAACTTGAAATTAATTCCCTCGTTCTCCAGGTGGGCGCCTGATAATGACTTGAAAATTAAAACAAATTCCCTCATTCTCCAGGTGAGTGCCTGATGTTGACTTAAAACTTGAAATTAATTCCCTCTTTCTCCAGGTGGGCACCTGCAACTACAACAAAACAGAAACAACAAAAGAAACTTTTTCTGCCCCAATTTACACTAGGAAGATTTGTGAGTTATTAGCAGAACTATAAATTACCTATGCTATTGATGAAAGATGCAATGATGAGAGTAAAATTAAAGACTCGACTAGGATGTGCGTCTCCTAAAGAAATAAAAATGTGAAAAACCCAAACTAGGAAGTGTGTCTCCTAAATTTGAGATTGAGCTTGCGAAAAATTATAAACTAAGCTTGACTAAACTAAAAACTGACCCTATTCTCCAGGCGGGACCCCTGATTTTAAGAAAACTAAAGATTGATAACTTAAGAAAACTAAAAATTGACCTTGGAGAAAATTCATCAAACTAGGTCTTTTTTTTTTGTTTTTGGTATCTTAGGAGAAAAATTCATCAGACTAAGATTTCTATCCTAGGAGAAAGTTCATCAGACTAGGTTTTCTATCTTAGGAGAAAGATTCATCAGACTAAGACGTTTATCCTAGGAGAAAATTCATCAGACTAGGTTTACTATCTTAGGAGAAAGATTCATCAGACTAAGATTTTGATCCTAGGAGAAAGTTCATCAGACTAGGTCCTTTTTTGTTATCTTAGGAGAAAGATTCATCAAACTAAGATTTCTATCTTAGGAGAATGATTCATCAGACTAAGACTTCGATCCTAGGAGAAAGTTCATCAGACTAGGTCCTTTTTTTGTTATCTTAGGAGAAGGATTCATCAGACTAAGATATTTTTATCCTAGGAGAAAGTTCATCAGATTAGGATTTCTTATTGTTATCTTAGGAGAAAGATTCATCAGACTAAGATATTTTTATCCTAGGAGAAAATTCATCAGACTAGGTTTTCTATCTTAGGAGAAAGATTCATCAGACTAAGATTTTGATCCTAGGAGAAAGTTCATCAGACTAGGTCCCTTTTTTGTTATCTTAGGAGAAAGATTCATCAGACTAAGACGTTTATCCTAGGAGAAAATTCATCAGACTAGGTTTTCTATCTTAGGAGAATAATTCATCAGACTAAGACTGCGATCCTAGGAGAAAGTTCATCAGACTAGGTCTTTTTTATTTTTTTTTATTTTTTATCTTAGGAGAAAGATTCATCAGACTAAGATTTCTATCCTAGGAGAAAATTCATCAGACTAGATTTTCTATCTTAGGAGAAAAAATCATCAGACTAAGATTTTTATTGGGAGAAAATCCATCAGACTAGGATTTTTTATCCTAGGAGGAAAAATGCGAAGAGCAATGGCAATATTTTATGCACACTAGCAAGACAAATAAAGGCAAAGATTTGAGAAACTTCCCTTTGTCGGCTCTTCTCTTCTCTTTTTTTTTCTTTTGAACCACTTTCCTTGGACTGATTTGTTCCTATTTCAAACAAAGAAAATTTTGTCAGTTTTAAAAGTGGTGGTCGGTTTGTGGCCTTGAGTCTTGGGCAATTTGGCTTTTGCTCAATCAGCTTGAGTCAGTTTCAAGAGACTTTTTGCTCTGTATCAATCCTGATCATTTCACACCCAGTACCATTTGTATTTGTGGCTCAATCATCCTTATCCCAACTGAAGATCTTTGCTTAGGTGACATTTTCTATGTCTTGAATGTCTTTCTACTTTTTGAGCAATTTGTCTGTCAGAGAGAATCACAACTGGTAAGTGTCTTTTGCACAATGTACCACTTCATAGTCCTTATTCGGTACTACAGGGAATCCCTGATTAACCTTAAGGTTATCTTTGCTTGCTTTATCCAAATAGGCTGACAAGAGTCTTTTGGGGGAAACCTTCGTATTGCACGAATCCTCAAGACATGTTGGCTGTAACAACTGAGTGTGCTGGCCAAATTTACTTTGTGCAACTGAAAAGTTGGTAGCAGATTTTGAAATCTTTTCTTGCTTGTTTTGACAAGGACTGACTCAGAGAGAATGACACAATGATGCGAAGAAACAATATTAACAAGAAATATCCTTGTCGGGAAGGAAAGGAGTTTTTTTTTTTTTGGGGGGCAGCTAGCCCTTATGATCATGACATGCATTTTGGACTTAGCGGCCTGATCTTTCAAACTGTTCAAATCTTTCCCTTTACCATTCCTATGACATTTGAAGTCGGGCTTGTTTGTGCCAATTCTTTGCATCAGCTTCATGACTCACTTTCGACTAGTGGTGCTCCGAGGGGTTTTCACCAACAAGTCTCTCTCATTTATTCATCTCTGCCTACCGTCGTCTTACAGTACCCGTGAGGGTTTTCACTAGTAAGACTCTCTCATTTTTTCTTCTTTATTTTTCCTTTTTTTTCTTTGTGTGAGAAACTCGACAGTGTTCTATGTCGTGTGACAACTACTGCTCTTTGCATGCGTTTCTTGGCATTCTTGAAGGCATATCGGGAGGTCTTTATTTGGAAGGTTTTTGGATAGGGTTGGAAAGATGGGTCGACATGGAGGCTCTAAGTAGACTCAATACGATGGGTTGTACACTTTACAACTCTTGGAATCGACTCTTTCAAAAGTGAAATAAAAGTTTTGCCCCGGTTTTTGATACTGGGGATTTTTGTATTTTTTTTTGAATTCTTATTTGGTTGGACCGAACCATGTAAGGCTGCCTACGTATCCTTTTTTAAAGGAATCAGGTCTAACGTAGTTCAAACATCTAACCTAACTTCTTTTTTTTATCTCTATCTTTTTTTCCATTTCTCTTTTTTTCTCTTTTTTTTTTTTTCAAAATAAGTTGCCCCAACTTTTATTTTCTGGGGGCATGTGCTTTTTGACTGTTCTTTTCTTCTTCTATTTTTTTGTTTTTCTTGTACTTTCTAAGAGTTGCCCCAGTTTGTACTCTTTGGGCATGGACTTTTTTTTTCATTTTTTTTAGACTTTTAACTTTAAACTTGATTCCAAAAGAGGGTGGTCGAAGAAATTAACACAGGCTCAAAAGGGGTAACAAAGGGTATAAAGTATTTAGGTAGCACAAAAAGGGCCTCCCAGCCTCGAGAATGCCAAACATATTATCTTTTGCGGTCACAACATTGATGACCATGTTTGTCTTCTTGGTTTGTCGTGGTCAAAAGACACTTTCCATCCCTTAATGTCAAACTTTCCAACAAACTTCAATTGATTCTTTCCCAAACCCGATCTTCGCAATGATTTGAAGGTAAAACTTACTCGAGCTTAATTCCAAAGTGTTTCGACTCTTTGTTCATCCTCAAAAATATCTTTTTTTTTTCGGTTATCCGATTCGTGACTAGATCAATTCTCTAAGATCTGGCCAAAAGTTCCGCATGCATGTCATGTCACTAAAACTAGCGGCGAAAGAACTAAGCATAGAATGAAACAAGGACAAATTGTATTTCATTGAATAACGGATAGAAGGATTTGACAATAAGACAAACAAACTGCAATCCGAGTTACGACCCTAAAATAAGCCGGCTAATGAAAATAGCAACAAAATGAACAGACAAGACTCACACAAATAAAATAGAGGGATAGAAGGGTTTGACTCAATAAAACAAATAAAATCTGGATCATACCCTGGAATAACTCAGATAATAGAAAAAACATCAAAACAAGCTACCAAGATTCCTTCCTAGTGAGGAGGGAATGACTTTTCAATTGCTAAGCTTGACAT
Organism: Nicotiana tabacum; assembly: GCF_000715075.1. Classification (NCBI taxonomy): domain Eukaryota; kingdom Viridiplantae; phylum Streptophyta; class Magnoliopsida; order Solanales; family Solanaceae; genus Nicotiana; species Nicotiana tabacum. The sequence goes on along the minus strand of NC_134081.1, from coordinate 27,295,354 downwards.
TTAGCCACAAATTTGCTCATCAGAATCACCATGGCCTTCTCCAATTTCAGTCGGCAAGTTCCCGAGAGGATTCTCATACTCCATGTCACCACACATCATCCCCACAAAGTGTGCATCATCATGTGCATGTAAAGGATTCTGCGTGATATTCTGCGTGTCATTATCTTGGATCACTATCAATTTTTTCTGGATCATCCTTTCTATTTCTCTTTTCAAATCCCGACAACTTTCAACATTGTGCCCCTAGGCATTGGAATGGTATTCACACCTTTTAGAAGGGTCAAAGTTTCTTGCACGTGGGTCTACATGATTTGGAGGAATAGGTGCAATCATGTCATAATGCTTTAATTTCTCAAACACACTTGCATAGGACTCTCCTATTGGTGTAAAATTATTTTTCAACCTTTGTTCCCCTCTATACCCCTGGCTTGGTTGTGGGTTATAGGGCACTTGAAAATTTTGTGGAGGCTGGTGGAGATTTTGCGGTGCTGGTGCTCGCCTTCTGGGGTGTCTTGGTGGCTGGATAAAATACTGAAATGGAGCAATAGAGTATTGTGGGTTCTGAGTTGGATAGTAGTGCTTAGGGGGATCATTGGAAACCTGATGAGGTTGCTCATACCTTCGAGATGTTCTTCTAGGACCTCTTCTCGACCTTATTGTCATCATGGTTTCTTTATCCTTCTCATTCGTGTCACTACAATTATCAGATTCAATCTTTACAGCCTGAGTTGCAGCTTTGAGAACTGCTTGACTTATAATTTTGCCTGTCTTAAGGCCATTCTCAACTATTTCCCCAATTTTGATTGCTTCCGAGAAGGATTTGCCCACTGCGGACATCATGTTTTGAAAATAATCTGGCTCTTGAGCCTGAAGGAAGACAGTGATTAGCTCGTGGTCATCCATGGGTGGCTTAACTCTAGCCGCTTGCTCCCTCCATTTAATGGCATATTCCCTAAAACTTTCAGTTGGTTTCTTCTTCAGGTTTGAAAGGGAATTGCGATCTTGGGCGATATAGATGTTGTATTGGAACTGTTTGACAAAGGCCTGGGCCATGTCATCCCAGACATGCCAGTGAGAGGTTTCTTGATCCATAAACCATTAAGAGGCTACCCCTGTCAGGCTTTCTCCGAAATAAGCCATTGCTAGTTCTTCTTTTCCCTCCACACCTCTTAGTTGATTGCAATACCTTTTCAAGTGGGCTATGGGGTCTTCGTGTCCATCATACTTTTCAAATTTGGGAGTCTTGAAATCAAGTGGCAAACGAACACCGGGGAACATACATAGATCTTTGAAGGCAATACTCTTCTGACACGTCGACCCTTGCATGTTTTTCAACTTTTGTTCTAAGCTTTTCACCCTTTGGGTCATTTCTTCTTGTGCCATCTTTTGGGTAGGCTTCTCAATCTTTGAAGGAAGATCAAATAGATACGAGTGGTACTCAGGAGAATGGTATTGTTCTTGTTGGGTAGCAAATTGTGACTCGTGAGTTTTCTTTTGCACCACCGTCGGTTGTGGGATGGTGAAGACGGGTATAACAGTAGTGGTTGTCTGATTGGTTGTCAATGGCACACTTTGGGAGCGCGCAACAGAAGTTTCAGTTGTAGTCATACAGTTGGGATAAAGACTGAACCCAGGTGGATAGGATTGATCGGGCAATGAGACCGGAATGGTAGTAGTCGAAATGGATGTGAACTCTGGGAAACCATGAATAGAAAAAGGCGGTCCTTGGCCATTGGCCCATGCTTGACACATTTCAGTCATTTGCTGCTTCAGTACTCTATTTTCCTCAACCACAGTAGACTCCTATAGAACCCTCTGAGCCTGAGTCTCTTGAGCACTTGTAACAGCTTCGATGCCAGTTGTCAATGGCATTTTTCCCTTGGATATTGTGTTGCCAACTTACCACAAACCGATCACCTTAAACTTTTTCTATGATTCAAAACAAGAGACACGTTATAATGGACTCAGTCGGTCCTTATTATCATCATCATTTTTATTTTATTTTTTCATTTATTTATTTTTTGGTCGATCGAACCTGATGTGGGTTGCCTACGTATCATGTGGGAACATGAATCAGACCATGCGTAGTTCGGGAAGATCAAGAATAAAGGAAATAAACTAACTATTTTTTTTTTCTAATTTCCGAAAAAAAGACTTATAAAGAAGAAAGAAAATATTTTTGGATTTCGATTTGCTTTTGTTTTTTTTAAATTTTTGAAAAAAAAACTTCTAAAGAAGAAAGAAAATATTTTTTTGAATTTTGATTTTTTTTTTCGGAATTTCAAAAGAAAAACTTTTAAAAAAAAAAGAAAATATTTTTGGATTTATGGACTTTTATTTTGAATTTATGAAAGAAATACTTATAAAAAAAAAAGAAAATATTTTTGAATCTTGAATTTTCTTTTCAATTTTCGAAAGAAGAATGAAAATATTTTTGGGTTTTGAGAAGAAATTAAAAAGAAAATATTTTTGTATTTTTTTTAAAAAAATTGGAGCCTAAAAGAATGACTTTCTAAAGAAGGAAGTAAAGGAAAATATTTTTCGATTTTTTTTTTTTGAAAATTGTGGGCCGGAACCGATGAGGCTTGCCTACGTATCTCACATCCGGTGAGAATCAGACCCGCGTAGTTCATCCATTTTGATGCACAGAAAAATATGATTTGTTTCGAAATAATTTTCTCTTTTTATTCTTGAAATTTTGACAAAGTAACAAGGTTTTATTTTTGAATATCGGGATTGTCAAAACCAGGCGTTTTTCTATCCTACCTCACTCTTTGATTTTTCTCTTCTATTTTTTTTTTTGATTTTTTTTTCTAACTTAAGAAGCCGGTCAACATACAAGCCAAGCAAATTAATGCACAAGTAGCACGTAAAGAATGCATCAGGATGTTCCTTTAATTTTGGGTACACCTATCCTAAACGGACCCAACCCCTGTGTTGAGTCCCCTAAGTCAAATGCACGTGATGCAAACAAACGTTCCTACTAGGGATCCGGTATGAGGCTACGTTATTCTATGTTTAAATCCTGGGTGTATTGTTCTAGACCTGGCTTACTCGGGCGGACAACTCGAGCCGGGGGGGGTAGCTTACCGGGAATACAGAAGCTTCACCGGCTAAGCAACTTGTCCGAACCTCGTTCTAAAATTAGGATATGACTCTAACAGAAAAGAAGCCACGCGAAGCGCACGCTTCCCAGAAGATTTAGAAGACTCAGAGAGAAGAAGGGCTTCGGAGCAGTTTATATACAATTCACACAATATCAAAGCGGTAAAAAAAAACGGCATTTAGCACATTAGGCTCAAACACGTAAAAAAATCAGACAATAATGAAAGCCAATCATAACAGCTATTCTAAGCTCGAATTCTGAACCCTGAACCAGAGATTCTGGGTTCTTGTTCCCCAGTAGAGTCGCCAGAGCTGTCACACCTCCTTTTTTCCCGAGGGGATAAGGAGTTTTTTCCAATTAAAGTGACATTATTCGAAATGGGATTATTTATTTAAATTCAGAGTCGCCACTTGGAATAAGTTATGGTGTCCCAAGTCACCGGTTTATTTTAAATCCCAAATCGAGAAAATTTGACTCTATTTATGGTCTGCGAACACAGAAGACCGGGTAAAGAATTCTGTTAACCCGGGAGAAGGTGTGAGGCACTCCCGAGTTCCGTGGTTTTAGCACGGTCGCTCAACTATTAATAATTGGCCTAATTATCTGATTTATTACATATTAAAAGCCTATTACGCATTTTTACTTTTTAACCGCTTTTAATTATTTATGGAATTATTTCTGGAACAAGTCGTGATGTCGTACACTTGTCATTTTGGCACACACCACAAACCGCGCCACATGAAATGCACCCGCGATTTACGACATGCTTATTTTTATTATTGTTTGAAGTTATGATCGGGCCACATGAAATGCATACCCGAATTGGGATTTACGTATCGTGATCATGCCACGGGAACTGTACCCATGACCACGATGATTCATTATTAATCGCGCTTAAAGCAAACTACGATGTTCGATGTTCATGAATTATTTATTCGACTATTTGAGATCGTTGTAAAGTCATGGATTATGGAAGTTGTTGTGGATAAATGTGCATGTTTAACTGCTGATTCATTAACAAATTCAAATACCTGCGACCTATCAACAATTGTACATTCAGCATCACTAAAATCTTAATAAACTTTCACTTTAAACTTGACAAGAGAACAAAATTAATGCATAAACAAAATACACTCTGCGTAGATATCTATAAGAACTTTCCAAATATAAGAACCCACTATCCAAAACTTCATCATCCATATTTTAGTAATTACCCAATAGACTCTAACAACGAACAAAATAACTTAACATAGCTAAAGCAAATGTCACGGGTATAAACTATATATACAGTTTTTCAACACACGAGTGACAACTAAAGTATTGCAAAGCAAACACTACAAAACGGCAAGATGCTTACTCAACAAATCCATTCGACAATTGACACCATTAAGTCTATATTTATTCATGAAATCAGTCAACAGTTATACATGAGCTCGGAACGTACCTTTATATTGATGAATAAAGCTGAAAATTTGCAACTCAATCGGAATAAAAAAGCAACAATCGTTGGACTGAAACGCCGAAATTGTGAATCGGAACCTCGAATCGGCACCGGAAAACTCAAAATCCAAACCAGACTTCAATTAAACTCCGTCGGATTTCATGGTTTCGAAATCAAAAATCAAAAGAAGAAGCTAAAATCTATTCTGGCGGAATGAGCTGCGAGCGTAGCAGTCATCGGATGTTTCACCATTTTGTGAGTCCTTTACTCAATAAATCAACGTTCTCTTGAACCTTGGCTAAAATAGGGACCTTGAACGGAGAGCTCAAAAGGTATCGACTCGCCGACTCAAAGGGTGACAACTTTTTCAATTATAAGAGTGGTGGTATGACTTATGAGAAGCAACCGGGGTAGGAGACCACAGACGAAACCGCGTGCAGCGAATTCAAATGTCTTCTACACCCCCAACTCCGATACAACTTGGCAAAAATGAAATCTGGTGTTCCGGAAGAAGAATTAACGGAGCTTTTAATAACTGACTCAAAAACTCAAATGATCTGAATGGCAAACGGGGATGATTTTAGCTATGGTATTTTAATTTGTGGCTGCTGAACCAGAGGAGCTTAGTTTTGGCTTATGGAGTTCGGTGACTTTATTGCTAACTAAAGGACGATGGCCTAACGCTAGTGGTGGAGCTGCTGCGGCGTTAATGGAGGAAAGCCGGGGTAATTGGTATATGAAGAAGAAGGCGACGACGTTCTTAATCCTAAGCTGCTAGGGTTCGTCCGTCTCTGTTCAATGAGAAAATAAGGGAGAGCTCTCTCTTCTGAAGGGGGGCCTTGTTAGGGTGTAGGAAATTAGGTTTTATTTTTATTATAAAAGGGTTGTGGGTTAGGGAATGGGTAAATGGGCTGAAGGGAAGAGTGGGCTGTCAGAAATTGGGCTCAAGTTTGGGCCAAATTTGTCTTTAAAGGTGGCCCTTTAACTCTACAAAGCTAAAATATTAATTTCTTTTCCTAAAATATCATACCATAAAAATATAAAATCAATCCTAATTAATTAAAATATCTATATTATGACATGAAACTATTTTTGTATTTTCAAACATATGTTTTAAAATTAAAACTAAAAGTTGACTGAAATCCTATTAAAAATAAAAATAAATAATTTTTTTTTGAAATATTCCTTTTAAAAGTTACGCGGGTCAAAAATTACATACTTACAGGGTCACCTGGTATTTCTTGCAAAAATCTATGATGACCGGATCGAGGGGACCCATCGTAAAAGGATAAGTGTAAGCACTCAGGTACCCTTCCACGTGGGTAGTAACCGCTTCCTCCGGTGCCGGTATCACAACCTCTTTGTTTTCCCAATTGCAATATTTCTTCACCAAATCAAGAAGGTTTTTGGATATCGAGCATATATATCTCGATACATGCTCGCATCGACCAGCAACTGATGGGGGTTTCTCGACCTTAAATTCGGAATCAATAATGCACCCCCGGGGACAAGTTCTTCAAGGCGTGGCTCCACCACTGTTTTCTCGTTGGCCGGCCGAGATGAGGAAGCAACCTCTTTTTGCGGAACGATTTTAGATGTTTTGGCCATCTAAATTTCTGTGAACAAAGAAGAAGGGAGATTGAAGTATTTGGTGTTTTGAGAAGAACAAGCAAAGAAATTCCAAAACCTGAAAATAGGTAGCTTTGGGAAAGACGGAGAACTATGAAGATTGGAATAAAAAAGATTTGAAGGTACAAGTTTGAAATAATGAAGAAGGGGCTATTTATAGATTTCGCAGTGACGGTTCAAAATTGATAGTGGCCGACCATCGACTGACGCGCATTTAATGCCTTGATAACTGGACCGACGGGATGTTTGTCACATACGTCACAATGCCACCTTCTTTGAACTCGTCTAGTCGCAGGTTGAAAAATCATATCGTTTCTCACCACCTTCTTTCCGAGAAATGAGGGGACTATCTGTATACGGTCAAAACTGAATTTTCTCTTCATGTGATTAATCGAGATTGGAGCATGATGGAGCGAGGTCCGTCGTTATAATATCGAGTTGTGATATGAAATTGGGTTGTCGAGTTCGAGACCCAGAGACCGATTAATATCGAGCCCGAGTCAATATCGAGATCGAGACCCAGAGACCGATCAATATCGAGCTCAAGACCCAGAGACCGACCAAGACCGAGACCGAGCCAAGGAACAAAAAGCCGTTATGGCCACATTTGGGGAGAGAATTTCGGCAGAAATCACGGCTTAAATCAATGAAAAGTTTATTAATTAATATATCATGGAATCCCCATTATGTATTTTTAATTATATCCAAAGTAGGATTTCCCTCACTATATTAAGAGTGGTTATCATTTGTAAAAAGGGAGATGGATTCATTCACATTTAGATTCACTGAAATTTATATAACATCTAGGAGCTTATCCTTTTTTGGGCTTTGATATTGATTCATCTTGTTCCCTTATCAATCACTCCCTATTCGAATTGGGTTTGTATCCATTCTTTTTACAGTTAAATTTCTATATATCTTTACCTATTTTTCCAATCTGTACCAAGTTATACCACGTATCCCTAGAACTACTTCGGGTAAACAGTTCGCTCCTAACAAAATCATATGAAACTAAACTAGCAGATATGTTTTGTGTTAGTAAAATTCTAATCACCATTTATATTTGAAGTCTACCATGAATTGGCTAAAATAGTTATCGCATATTTGTTTTTGAGACTAAAATCTTTGTAGGCCGAGTTAAAGACTCAAATATTCATGCACTCTAAACATGTATGTACAAATACAAGAGAAACACAACGCACAATTATATAATATAGAATATTTACAAACATATATGCTTATTTTTTTCACGAAAAATTTACAAAAATCACAAAAAACTAACTTAAGATAATAACTTAATACTAATTGGATGGTAAAGTGACATTGTCTTAACATAATAACGTGAAAATGTATTTTAAATAAAGTTATAAGACGATATATTTTTAAATCTTTTAACCATTGACGAGAGATAAACGTGCAAAACACGTACATAAATACTAGTATATATATATATATATATAAAGTGTTAAAAAAATCGAGTTCAATTGAATCTGCGGCTCAAAAAAAGCTACTTCGGCCGCTGTCCGTATAGACTATATATAGCCACATTAATTCATTTAAATTACGTACGGACATATATATGTGTATACGTTGCAGTCACTTTTACAGGTGTGTAGTGAGCGTGGTAATATACTGTACTCACTAATTCATAATCATGATTTCGCCTCTCACTAAGAAAATATTTATTTTCCAACTGGTATTATAACATCGATCTAGCTGACATTAGAGAAGTCATGCGTTTTGGTCTTCCAAGACTGTTATTAAACGTGCGATTTTTTTTTTCTTCATAAATCACGTTGAATGGTACTCATAAGTTTTAGTAAAAATACAGTAGTAATATTTTTAACACTATACTCATTACGCTTTCGCCACGATAACGATAAGTGAGAACTTAGTATAAACATATGGAGTATATTTTTTGAAAATCTTCAATATATACCTGCACAAAGCTACATTTAATTTGTTCCTAATTAATTTTGGGAAGGAAATTTCCTCCATTTGCTCTTGATAATCAATAGTTCCTTGCAAGTTTCAATTACATACATGATTATCTTGTTCATGCTTTCTACCAACTTTAGAGCAGATCGAATTTCATGAACCAAATACGAATCTTCTTATAAACACATATACAATTCAACAACAAAAATACAAAACATAGCCACTAAAAACAAAAACAAAGAGAATGAAAGACATCTTATTTTTTCTTTCATTTTAATTTCTGAGGTTCTTGTAATTAGGGTTTCTTTTGGGGTTTTGTGGGATCGAGGAAATTTCGTGGAAATTACGTTAGAACAGATTTGCAGTCCCTACAAATTACTGGACATAGACGATCACATGTCATTTTCTGCATGAAGTTGTTTGGATTTGAAGCTTATAACGGCCATAATTTTTCATACTTATCTTAGAACTATAAATTACATATGATGCATCTTTATTGCTCCTTCGGTCTTAATTTATGTGGTTTTTAAGTAGGAACGGAGTATTAAAATAAAGACATTTAAAATTTATGGTCTAAAACAAATCATAATTGTTTTTGCTATGGCTATAACTATCATATTCAAGGTAAAATGAGAATTTCGAAGTTCAATTGTTATTAAATATAAAAAAAAAATATCATTGTTTTTGTAACTAACTGAAAAAAGGAAAAAGTATTGCATAATTGAGGTAGTTTATTACGAGGCTGGCCGGGAGAAAAATAAACAACAATAACAACAACAACAACAATAACATACTCAGTATTATCCCATACCGTGGGGTTTGGGGAGGGTAGTGTGTACGCATACCTTACCCCTACCTTGTGAGGATAGAGAGGCTGTTTCCAATAGACCCTCGGCTTAGGAAAGCATAAGCACCACATTAATGAAAAATATAGACAAGAAGGGAAAATCATATAAAAGCTTTATAAAAACAACAAGATAGTAAGGTTTTTATTGGAAAAAGAAAAACAGAAGTAAATCATCTTTCGTGTTTTTATTGTCAAATCATTATTAGAACATTCCTTCCAAATAGTAATAAAATAAAATAGGCCGTCAATTATAATTATTAAATAATGTGAGGGTAGTTTAGTCTTTGTATCTAAAAGTTATTATTAGCCGTTAATAGTTGTTAGGGAGTTAGTTAATTAGTTAAGATTACGCAATTAAGAGTAGTGTATAAATATATGTACTTAGCCTCCAATAGTTAGGACACTATACAAAATTTTAGCTCTCTTCGTCTCTCTCTCTCTCTCTCTCTCTCTCTCTCTCTCTCAATGACTATGTCTTCTTCTTCCTAAAATCTTCTCTGTAAACACTCTGTAAATCACGACATGGTATCAGAGCTACTAAGCTTAGAAAGCTAGCTTACTTCTCGATCCGAATTACAGATTCTACTTCTTTCTTTGTTCATTTCCGTTTTCTATCAACAACTACAATTGCCAAATCCGTGAAATATTGAATCAATAAGAAAATGACGATTTCTGATGAACAATTGGGGCAAACTCCAGGAATTCAAATCACTGGAGACCAAGTGAATCAAAATATTGGAAATCAAGCATTATTGACTATAATCATCCACTCTTCTTATCCCATGCTGATGTAAGTGGTATTCAAATCATTTCGTTTCAATTGACTGGAATTGACAACTATTCCATCTGGTTTAGGTCTATGCGAGTGGCTTTTCTAGGAAGAAATAAGTTGGGTATGGTTGATGGTACATGTAAGAAGGAGAAATTCCCATAGTCAATGTGGAATCATTGGGAAGAGTCAATGCAATTGTGCTATCTTGGATTATGAACTCAGTGGCAAAAGGACTTCTTGGAGGAATTATGTATGCATCGAGTGCTCAGGTAGTTTGGGAAAATCTTTCACAGAGATTCAACAAGGCTGATGGATCAAGAACCTATAATTTGCATAAGGAAATAGCAACTATGTCACAAGGAACATCTTCTTGTATCAGTTTACTTCTCGAGGCTGAAGGACTTATGGGAAGAATTTGAGACTTTAGTGCCTGCACTTGGTTGTGATTGTCCAAAATCAAGAGAATTTATGGTGTACTTGCAGAAGTTGAAGTTATACCAATTCTTGATGGGCTTAAACGATTCATACTCTCAAGCTAGAAGCTAAATTTTGATTGGAAGTCTCATTCCCACAGTAAATCAGGCATATGCACTAATTGTAAGCGATGAGGGGCAGAAATCTGTTGCTGCAACCTCAGGAATCTTGGGCTCTAATCCTACAAGTCAAATGAAAAATTATGAAGTTGCTATGTACTCGAAAGCTGGAGGAAATCAGAATCATAACCAATGGTTCAGAAGAAATTACAATTTGTACTGTGAATTTTGCAAGATGAAGGGGTATAGCAAAAAAAAACTGATATAAGATTGTAGGATATCCTGCAGATTTCAAGAACATAAGAAGAGGAAATGTTTGCACAAATGCAGTATACAATGTTAATCTACTGCTAAAAATGATCACTCTACTTCTCAAGATCATCAGCAACTGCCTATGTTCAATTATGGACAAAATACTAATATGCAGGATCAAGTCAAAATTGGAGGTAGTTCTCAAAGTTCTAATCTGAACATAGAGAACTGAGGCCTTGGTAACTATGCTCTCACAAAAATACAGTATGGATAGATTCTTCAAATGTTGAACAAAACCAATGTGCCAAATTCCCTTTCAACAGCTAATGTGCCAGGTATTGATACAACTCTATTAGTTTCTAATTGTCTTAGTCAGTGGATTATAGATACATGAGCAACAAACCATATGGTGTCTGACAAAAAATTATTGGATAAGGGAACAGTACTGAAACAAGCAATCCAAAGAAAGTATTATTACCAAATGGTGATATTACAATTGTTACTCATATAGGATCAAGTTCTATATTAGATAATAATACAATAACCAAAGAGTTGCAATGCTCAGCAACATTCTTCTCTGATTTTTGTGTATTTTAGGAGCTCTTAACTGGGAAGGTGAAGGGGATTCGTAAAGAGGATGGCGGCCTATACCTACTATATACTAACACAACTGAAAGGAACATAATGGTTTCTTTAACTACAAGGGGAAATGACACAACTGAAGCTGACAAATCAGATGTAATTCTCTGGCATAGAAGATGTGGTCATGTGTCTACACAGACTCTTAGGAAGTTACTACCTGTAGATATTGATACTATCAAGAATAGAATTAATAAGTGCACAGTATGTCTTTATGCCAAATAGGCTAGATTATCATTTCCTATAAGCAGTATTCAAAGTAGAATGTATTTTGATCTAATACATGTAGACTTGTGGGGGCCTTATAGAATTGCTACATTAGATAGAAACAAGTACTTTTTGACTATTGTAGATGATTTTTAAAGAATGACTTGGGTGTTTCTACTAAAGTAAAAGTCTGATGCATGTGTTTCAATTCAACATTTCTTCAATTATGTCAGAACTCAGTTTGATAAAACAGTAAAGGCAATTGAAACTGATAATGGTACAGAGTTTGTGAACTCTGTGTGTGAACAATTATTCAAAAACTTGAGAGTCATACATCAAAGAACCTGTGCATATACCCCTCACAAGAATAGGGTAGCTGAGAGAAAATACATGCACATATTAGAAGTCATAAGGGCTATCCGATTTTAAGCACAAATACCTATTAAGTTTTGGGGTCACTACATATTAGTTGTTGTCTACTCAATAAACAGAATGCCCATCTTAGTCATTAACAACATGTCTCCTTTTGAAAGATTATATAAAAGGAAGCCTTCTCTAATGCATCTTAGAATATTGAGTTGTCTATGCTTTGCTAAAACTATACAAGAGCATGACAAGCTAATGCCAAGAGAAACAATATCCATACATATGGGATACTAAGAAGTTCAAAAGGGGTATATCCTATATGATCCTTCAACAAGTCATTTTTCATAAGTAGAGATGTAGTATTTAGAGAAGATATATTTTCCTTTATCAAGAAAGAGTATAGCTCTCAACCAATATTTGTTGATACAACACCAGACTCAGGAATGCAACTAGATAATCCTATAATATTATTTGAGAATAGAACATGAGCTACAAACACTAATGAGGGTGACATCACTGGAAAAGGTGAAACAAACAATCAGCACAACACAGACGAAGGCTATACAGACATGCATACAGAACATACAAACGTGGATTTCTATACAGAACCTACATAACCTGATCATAATTCACAAGAAATACCACATACTACTATTGAGATACAGTATCAACCACCAACTGAAGTCAGGAAATCTTGCAGAGACAAACATCCTCCAGTCTGGATGAGAGATTTTGTGTCTCTCAATATTCATCAAAATGTACCTTATGCTCTAAACAAATATATCAGCTATGATCATCTCTTCTCTAAATATCAGTCCTATGTAGCTGCAACTTCATTAGTTACTGAACCAACTAACTACTTTGAAGCAATCCTAGATCCAAGATGGATACAAACAATTGATGAAGAGATAAGAGCACTTGAGAGCAATCATACCTGGGACATTGTAACACTACCAAAAGGCAAGAAACCTATAGGATGCAAGTGAATTTACAAAATCAAGTATAAAGCCTTAGATGAATTTGAAAGGTTCAAAGCTAAATTAATAGCCAAAGACTACAACCAAAAAAAGGGAATTGATTATCAAGAAACATTTTCACCAGTGGTGCAAATAATCACAGTAAGAACCATTCTTGCCTTAGCAGCTACAAGGAAGTGGCATATACATCAAATGGATGTATATAATGCCTTTCTTCAAGGTGACTTATTTGATGAAATTTACATGAAATTACCACAGGGATTTAAAAGTCAGGGGGAGAACACTGTGTGTAGATTTATTAAATCCCTGTATGGGCTCAAACAAGCCCCTAGACAATAGAATGCAAAACTGTGTGAAGCCTTGCTGAGATTCAACTTCAAACAAAGTCAGTATGATTATTCTCTATTCATCAGAAAAATATTTGAAGGTACTACTATAATTCTAGTATATGTAGATGATATGTTAATCATAGGTGACAGTCTGCAATTGATTGAGGAGACTAAAAACCTACTGCATAATGCATTCAAAATGAAAGATCTAGGGGAGCTAAAATACTTCTTAGGGATTGAGTTTGCCAAATGTAATCAAGGAATAACTATGCATAAAAGAAAATATGCTTTGGAACTAATCTCAGAAGTGGGCCTAGCTGCAGCCAAACCAGCACTAACCCCTATTGATGTTAACATCAAACTAACCTCTAAGCAGTATGATGACTACATTGGTAAGACAGAATGTTTAGAAGAATAAGACACATTGGTTGATCAAACTTTCTATCAAAGATTAATAGGAAAACTTCAATATTTAATTGTAACCAGGCCAGATATAGCATTTGGAGTTCAAACTCTTAGCCAATTCCTTCAACAGCCCAAAATCACACATATAAGCTGCTTTAAGGATAGTAAAATATGTTAAAGTCAGCCAGGGCAAGGGATTTTGCTATCAAGTATACCGAATAATACAATCATTGCCTTCTGTGATGCAGATTGGGATGCATGCCCTTTGACTAGAAAATCAGTTATAGGGTTCCTAGTTAAAGTTGGTGAATCCTTAGTCTCATAAAAGTCTAAGAAACAAACTACTGTATCTCGAAGCTCTGCGAAAGCTGAATTCAAAAGCTTAGCAACAACTGTAGCTGAACTCATTTAGTTGTATGGTTTACTAATAGAAGTTGATACACAGATTCAGTTACCTATCAATATTTACGGTGACAGCAAATCAACTATACAAATAGCTGCAAACCCAGTCTATCATGAAAGAACCAAGCACATTGAAATTGATTGTCACTTTGTGAGAGAAAGAATTCAACAGAGACTTGTCATCACCAAATATGTTGCAACAACAGATCAACCTGCTGCTATTCTTATAAAGGGATTAACCAAAGTGCAATATGAATATTTGAAATCCAAGCTAGGTGTGATCAATATTTTTTTACTACCTAACTTGAGGGGGAGTGTTAAATAATATGAGGGTAGTTTAGTCTTTGTATCTAAAAGTTGTTATTAGTCGTTAATAGTTGTTAGGGAGTTAGTTAATTAGTTAAGATTACACAATTAAGAGTAGTGTATAAATATATGTACTTAGCATTCACTAGTTAGGACAATATACATAAATATATGAACAAATATATCAGCTATGATCATCTCTTCTCTAAATATCAGTCCTATGTAGCTGCAACTTCATTAGTTACTGAACCAACTAACTACTTTGAAGCAATCCTAGATCCAAGATGGATACAAATAATTGATGAAGAGATAAGAGCACTTGAGAGCAATCATACCTGGGACATTGTAACACTACCAAAAGGCAAGAAACCTATAGGATGTAAGTGAATTTACAAAATCAAGTATAAAGCCTTAGATGAATTTGAAAGGTTCAAAGCTAAATTAATAGCCAAAGACTACAACCAAAAAAAGGGAATTGATTATCAAGAAACATTTTCACCAGTGGTGCAAATAATCACAGTAAGAACCATTCTTGCCTTAGCAGCTACAAGGAAGTGGCATATACATCAAATGGATGTATATAATGCCTTTCTTCAAGGTGACTTATTTGATGAAATTTACATGAAATTACCACAGGGATTTAAAAGTCAGGGGGAGAACACTGTGTGTAGATTTATTAAATCCCTGTATGGGCTCAAACAAGCCCCTAGACAATGGAATGCAAAACTGTGTGAAGCCTTGCTGAGATTCAACTTCAAACAAAGTCAGTATGATTATTCTCTATTCATCAGAAAAATATTTGAAGGTACTACCATAATTCTAGTATATGTAGATGATATGTTAATCACAGGTGACAGTCTGCAATTGATTGAGGAGACTAAAAACCTACTGCATAATGCATTCAAAATGAAAGATCTAGGGGAGCTAAAATACTTCTTAGGGATTGAGTTTGCCAAATGTAATCAAGGAATAACTATGCATAAAAGAAAATATGCTTTGGAACTAATCTCAGAAGTGGGCCTAGCTGCAGCCAAACCAGCACTAACCCCTATTGATGTTAACATCAAACTAACCTCTAAGCAGTATGATGACTACATTGGTAAGACAGAATGTTTAGAAGAATAAGACACATTGGTTGATCAAACTTTCTATCAAAGATTAATAGGAAAACTTCAATATTTAATTGTAACCAGGCCAGATATAGCATTTGGAGTTCAAACTCTTAGCCAATTCCTTCAACAGCCCAAAATCACACATATAAGCTGCTTTAAGGATAGTAAAATATGTTAAAGTTAGCCAGGGCAAGGGATTTTGCTATCAAGTATACCGAATAATACAATCATTGCCTTCTGTGATGCAGATTGGGATGCATGCCCTTTGACTAGAAAATTAGTTATAGGGTTCCTAGTTAAAGTTGGTGAATCCTTAGTCTCATAAAAGTCTAAGAAACAAACTACTGTATCTCGAAGCTCTGCGGAAGCTGAATTCAAAAGCTTAGCAACAACTGTAGCTGAACTCATTTAGTTGTATGGTTTACTAATAGAAGTTGATACATAGATTCAGTTACCTATCAATATTTACGGTGACAGCAAATCAACTATACAAATAGCTGCAAACCCAGTCTATCATGAAAGAACCAAGCACATTGAAATTGATTGTCACTTTATGAGAGAAAGAATTCAACAGAGACTTGTCATCACCAAATATGTTGCAACAACAGATCAACCTGCTGCTATTCTTATAAAGGGATTAACCAAAGTGCAACATGAATATTTGAAATCCAAGCTAGGTGTGATCAACATTTTTTCACCACCTAACTTGAGGGGGAGTGTTAAATAATATGAGGGTAGTTTAGTCTTTGTATCTAAAAGTTGTTATTAGTCGTTAATAGTTGTTAGGGAGTTAGTTAATTAGTTAAGATTACACAATTAAGAGTAGTGTATAAATATATGTACTTAGCATTCACTAGTTAGGACAATATACAGAATTTTAGCTCTCTTCCTCTCTCTCTCAATGACTATGTCTTCTTCTTCCTAAAATCTACTCTGTAAACACTCTGTAAATCACGACAATAATAATAGGGAATAATATAGTTATAGTGTCTTCATGAAAGTCTTTAGAAAGTCATAGCATCTTCATGAAGGTCTCGAAGATTATCTTCTCTTTTGCCAAATATATATACATACACAATATTATATTTTTATAGTGTATGTGCCAAATATATGTACCTTGATATTTTTATATTTAACTAAAATATAATGAAGTCACTCGTGAAATGATTGATCGTGGAGTGTAACTGTCTTTACCGGTCGAAGCCAATAAAGGAAAATTCCCAGAACCAAGCTTTGGTAGGGCCCAAGGGAAGGCAGATGTGAAATAAGGATTTTAAGTTATATGGATTGATAATGTAAAAACTATTTATAATATTTTTATCATTTAACTGTCATAGCAAGTTAGGAGTACTAATTAAGTGTTATTATTAAGTTTTCAATTAAAGTTTAGTTTTTATATATTGATAATGCAAAAACATTATGTAAGTGGGAAATGACCTAAAAGATAACTGCATGTAACCATCCAAATATATGAGAATAGTAATTTGAAAAACAAGACGAGTAACCTACGGATTAAAATAAAATTATACTAAAAGTCTGGGCTATCTGCGTACATAAATTAATCGAACCAATTGAAGGGTCTTCTAGGAGGCTATTATAATTTTGCAAAGAGTTCTAGTGTTTAGATCGCAAACTAATTAACTGTAGATCGGATGCAATCATTTTTAGTTAAAACACCACTATTAAATACCATAAAATTCGAAACCATCAATGAGTAGGAGTAGAAATATAAATTATAATCAATGTGTAATATTATACTCAACACTTACTATCGCCCACTAAAAAGAAAAATAAGAGATCGTAACATTCACCGCTGAAAATATATGATCAATGAAGCTTAGTAAGAAAAAAGGACAACTTGGAAAAAAAATTGAATTAATATTTAAACTTCTCGATCTTGTTCTTTAATTGGGGGTAAGCAAGAATTTTCAAATTTCACCGACTGTCATTTTCTTCTATTTTTTTTATTTAAAAGGGAAGGTGTAAAAAATATATCAATTGAAATTTTTGGATTTGGAAGCAGAAGAAAGAATGAAGGAGTCAAGTAATTAGACTACCAAACGTTGTGGCGGAGTGATAAGTACTTGATCATCATTAACTAACGCTTAGAATTTGAGCCTTGGGTCTGGAATCGCCTTTTATAAGACCTGCAAAGTGAAATTTCGCAGGTTCAAACCTGACTTAATCAGACTCCAAAGCCGATACCGTCATACTGACACTGATTAAAAAAAAAACACAAGTAAAAGACATACCAAAGAGATCCCGGCCAGATAAAATATTGAAAACATCTGGTGCTCCAAGTTTCTGATTAGGATACGCAACATAAGTAAGGCTAGCAATCAATGTATATATATATATATATCATATATGCATGGAAATAAACAAGATCAACGTACTTGGGAGCTTAAAATGGTTGAAAAAATTGGCCATTTCGATACGATACAATATCATAGGTCATAGTTTTTGTGTTTGGAAATTTCTTTCCATCTTCTTTATTTTGACTTGTTTGGGGGGTGTCTTTAGGACGAGTACGCTGGGCATAGGAAAATTAATTAGAAAATAATCAGACCAACATACAAAAAATAGGGGAAATAGTTTTATAGATGGTTCTCTATAAAAGTTATTTTACTTAATAATCATATGAAAATTAATAAAAATAATCCATTAATAATAGGGTCATTTTGTTCTATTTAAATTGTAACTCGTCATATATAGAGGATCATTTTCTTCGAAAAGACACGCAAGATCATTATAGATCAGCCGGGCTTCGACAAAATAGTAGAGCAAGTATTTGGTAAAAATCCATTATGATACACTAGATCCAGCTCAGTTATTGATAGAACGAATAGATTTGTCATTTCTTGAAATCTCTTTTCTGATTCAAAATCGTAGTGTAATATGTATCCTCACCAATTTTTAATCCCGGAACTATGACTAAATAAGTCAATAAAGCATAAATTCAATTTCAAAAATACAAAAACGGTAAACTTCAGGATATGATTGGTTAAATAGAGAAGTGCTCGATCTATAGCTAATGATATATTATATTGAACTTTTAGTCGAAGTGATAAATAAGCTTAGATGACGTGATACACAGATTCAATGGAGTTTATCGAAATGGTTACGTAATTGATCAACAATATATTCTTGTTTTTTTCTTTCTTTCTATGTTTATGGTTTCTATTTTTAGAGATGCTGTATATATAGTTAGAGAAACTGTAGCTTTCAAGGTGGATTCTAGTATGAAATTTCAAGGAAGTTTCACTGGAAAGTACAAAATCCGTACAGCTTTTATTACGGCTCTAGGTGTTCCATTAGGTCAGAAGAGATCATGAGAAGTTGCAGCTGGGAAAGAAAAGAATAAAAATATATGTGGCTGTTAAATGAGATCATCTAGGTTTTAATTTGGACCATTCAACTGCATTATAAATTAGTCTACAACAATTTGTTTTTGTAACCATAGTGTCCGGACAACTAGTAAAGTTATTGTCATGCGATCGGAAAGCCACAATGGAAATAACCTCTTGCAGAAATACAGGGTAAGATTGTGTACAATTGACTCTTGTGGTCCGGTCCTTCTCTGGAACCCGTGCATAACAAAAGCTTAATATATCGGGTTGCCCTTTAGTATCCAGGCAACTTATGTTCATCTCAACTAATTTTACAGTATACTTGCTATCTTACACTAATATAAGTATTAGATAAATTTATCCACCAAAATTGGACACATAAAAAAAACAAAAAACCTAATATTTTTACCTCAACTAGAATTTGAATTGAGACAATTAATCTACAACATTCTTCTGTTGGATTCTTTAAACTTCTCTTTTATTTATTTATTTATTTGGTAAGCGAACTATAGGATGTATCAAAACTAAGTCTAAAAACGCCGAAACCCGGACAAGAAACGTCATATTCTTGCAATTAAGATGGAAAAACTCTACTCTACTTCATGTCTATATCAAATTAATTAAAACACAACATGTGTCATGTATATAAACTTCTATATGTTAATTAAGTAATATGTTTTCTCATATTAGTTTATATTTTAAAAGGGTCATTTGGTTCACGAGTTAATTCCCTAGATGGTCATTGAAGTAATAAAAATGATCAATCAAAGTCACTTGTTAGGTAGCAAAAAATATTTTTTAAAAGTTATATAATTTCGGCAAACATTATGAGAGACGAAATGTGTAAGAACGGGAAAGGTGGTAGGTCAGTGAGGGTAGGAGTAGGGGTGGTCAGGGGTGTGGTGGTGGTGCGGGGTAAGGGTAGGTTTGGGGGTGGAGGATGAGAGTGGGAAATAGAATGGGGAATGATGAAAAAAGAAAAATATTTATTCTCCTTTTTGATAGGAAAGCCATTTTCTTTCGATTAGAGGGAAATGCGTTTATAAACGTTTTGAAATCCAAACTTCAATTCGTTTCAAGAAATCTAGGTATTTTTGAAAAGAAAACTGGGCAGATGTCCGACCATTTTTGTCGGAAATCAGTCTGAATTCTCTGTAAAATTGAGCAGAATTTTGCTCAATTTTGAGCTACACCACATGTCAAACAATTATAATACAATAACGCCAACAACCAATCAACAAATATAACATCTAAACTAACAAATCCAACTATAACACTATCTAAACCAATAAATCCAACTATTAACACAATCTAAACCAACAAATCCATTAAACCTGACAATTTTGGGCATACAAACATCCAAATAGTAGCCCACATTCAAGTTTAAAAATAAAACATAAAGTTGTCTCTCACAATCAAGTTTACCAATCAACCAAAGTCATACACCTAAACTACTACAAATCAGATTCAGTTTGTTCATCCTCATCATCAGATAAATCATGCCCATGTTTTCTCATGCATTTCTGCATCTTAACAAATGTTCCGAGTTGTGAGTACAATTGTTTCTTCAAATCACGAATTTCTTTTCGCATATCTTCCATATGTTCTTGATTTTGAGAAGAAGAAGAAGAATTGGCTAAGAGTGGGTTTGGATGACCTGTAGGTCGACGTACTCCAAGTCCATATACCTTGCCTTTGTTTGAGCCTTAGCAATAAATTCAGCAACCCCTTTAATAAATTCATCCCTCAACCCCGCACGATTAGGATGATTCCTATTATACATCCATCTACGATACACAAATTTCATCTACACAAATAGAAATCTAGAAATGATATATTTAAAACAATTTGATTTATTTAAACTGGTTACAAAGTTATACTCTTTCAAAGGTTCCTTTTAGATATATACGTATCATTGTGTCAAAGCACTTTAATTGATATATTTTATTTTTTAAATTAATATTTTTTAACACTCGAAATCTCACATTAATCCTTATTCTAAATTATTATAAGTCTTTAAATATAATAATTAAATTTGAATAGCTTCTTAAATGTTCATATAATCCAAATTAACTAATGATTTCTCAAATTTATAAATTAATCTTAATGTTGAAATTGAAAAAAATTAAATTAAATATCATTCTAATAATAAAACTAACAAGCAACAATGAACCTAGTACAATAAGCTTTACACCAAAGCTTTAAACTATAACTATTAATCTAATTAAAATTAATATATTATAAAGTTAATATATCAATCCAATAAGGCATGTAGAACTTTTCATTTATTTCTAGATTAATAACCTACGATATTATATTGACAAATTCTTAACCTTTTTCAAATCAACCTCTTCTTGGTTGTAATAATGAAAAGCCTTGGTGCAGAAAAAACTCTGTCACGACCCAATTCTCCCTCCGTAAGATGTCGTGACGGCACCTAGTCTCTACGACTAGGTAAGCCTAACAAAAATGTAAAAATAATAAATGGAAGGAAAACTTAACAACTAACTGCAATAGATAACTGAATAATTGATAACAATACCGCTCGGCATGTACAATAACCAACACTCTAGTAATACACAGTATTCCCAAAACCCGAAACATCATAAGTCACAAGCTACAGAAGGAAACTAGTATCTCTATACACCAGAGTCTAATAAAAGAAGTACGGAAGGTAAATGATATAGGAGAGAATAGAAGGGGACTCCGAGGTCTGCGGACGCGACAGATATACCTTGAAGTTTTCATACAGTAGCAAGCACTCTCAGCTAATAGCGGGACTGATAAGAAGTACCTGAATCTGCACACAAAATATGTACAGAAGAGTAGCATGAGTACACCACAATGGTACCCAGTAAGTGCCAAGCCTAACCTCGGTCGACTAGTGACGAGGTCAGGTCAGGCCCACTTGTAATAAATATATAAGGCAGGAGAATATACAGTATAATAAGAGACTAGAATTTAACAAGAGGAAACACAACAAGGCAATAATACAACACACAAAGGTAAACAGCAGGGGATCTCCCGAGATACCGTCTTGTTGTCCCAAAATAAATATTTAGGGAGAACCCGAGGTACCGCCTCGTAGTCTCAAAAGTAAATATGTAGGGAGAACTCCCGAGAGACCATTCGTAGTCTCAAAAGTAAATGTGCAGGGAGAACTCCCGAGGTACCGCTTCGTAGTCTCAAAAGTAAATGTGTAGGGAGAACTCCCGAGAAACCACCTCGTAGTCTCAAAAGTAAATGTACAGGGAGAACTCCTGAGGAACCGTCTCGTAGTCTCAAAAGTAATGCACAACTCAAACTGATAAATACAACAATTAACAACAAGATTTCTACAGTTATACTGATAAAGAACAAGGAAAAACAGGAATCAACTAGGCATGCTTCACAGAGTACAAATAAGTAGTTAAAGCACGTAGACATGTGATATTAGACTAAACAGGATAAGTACACATATTGGAATAGCTCAATTAAGAATGAAAGACAGACTAATACTCATTTAAACGGTATAAAGGCTCGACTAAGTTTGTATGATATTTTAGGACTTGTTGGTATGTTTGGTTGGGGTCTCGAGGGGCATCGGGTGAGTTTTGGATGCTTAACGGATCGAATTTGAATTTCGAGCAGAGTTGGAAATTGTTTAAATTGATTAATTATGGGTATTATAACACATTTTGATTGGTTTGCACCTTGTTTGCATAGTTTTGGATCGACAAGCATCGGTTTGAGGTGTTAGAGTGGTGTTGGAGCCAGTTGTGGAGCTTCAGAGCGAGGTAAATCTCTTGTCTAATCTTGTAAGAGGGAATTTACCCCATAGGTAATTTAAATTAATAATTGTTGCAAATTGTAGGGGCTACGTACGCACTAGGTGACGAGAGTCTGTGCATAGCTACTTATTATGCAATGTCCGGGTAGTTTAGGATTCAAATCATGAGTTACTTATAATAATTGCATTCTTTATTAATTAAAGTATTTGAATTATATTGGAAATTGTTAGAGAAAATAGTAAAAGACCGAAATTCACATACTTAAATTTTGTGCGAATTACTTGACCGTTAATAGAAATTGTACATCCTTATGTGTTAGCCTTGTGATAACTTCTCATCCCGGAGGCTCATAAGAAAATGTCCTTCTTTCTTGTGGAGCGGGCCGAATGCCTCGGCAGTATAGATGAATCTATGGATCATGCCGCACGTCCCTCGGCAGTGTACACGACACTCTGGATCGGGCCGAAAGACCTCGGCATAAATCGTGCTTAATAATAAAAATTACACGATGCCTTGACATTTTATTGCAGCTTGTGAAGATAAATGATTAATTAGAAATTATTGAATTTGAATGAATTATTTATTTCTGCATGTTAAGAAAATTATTGTTATTCACCTAAACCATGTCTATTTAAATATTTTTATTTTAATATTATTGACCCATAGTGAGTGTCAAATGTCTAGTAATCTTTTGAGCGCAGAGGCGCAGCTATCACGGGGACTTACGGTGAGCTGCATTCCATGCTACGAGTCCGCAGCTACAGAGTCTCCATCAAAGTTATTTATGTACTCCTATCTAATTTGTATTCTAGACAGATATTGCATTTATCATATTTTTCCTAGTTGATGCTCATGCACTTGTGACACCGGGTTTTAGGGGTTCGTACTGAATGTTTGGTACGGTAGTTCATATAACCATCATTGTTTCACTCTGTAAATCCTATTTTATACTAATTAGTTAATGGAAATTTTGATTTCAAAGGTAATAAAGATGGGTAATTGAATTAGTAAATTACCGTTGGCTTGCCTGACGGCGGCGTTAGGCACCATCATGATCTATAGTAGATTTTGGGTCGTGACAATACTAAGCAATAATAAATCGGTTCTGGTCTCAAAACCACTAAGAGCAAGCAAATACGACTGATACACGTGGTCCACAACAAGAGAATCTCCCACAGGAGTAAACACATAAATAGGTGAACTCAAGGAATTCCGAGATACGCCCAAATACGGGGAAAAATAAGAGGACACATAGGAATATGTGGAGCCTGGATCAAATAAGACCGACGCGTCTCTATGACAGACCAAAACAATACCTGTAATGAAAGAGTCAGAAGCAACTGCCTCTGTACGAACCGGAAGAGCATATTATCTGGCCTGGCCTCCCCCTCTAGGGCGACCTCGACCTCCTCGACCTCCACCTCGAGCTGGTTGAGCAGGTGGGGCGGTAGCTGGTGCTGGAATCATAGCCTGAGGACCCGGTGGAGCCCGCGGTGGCTGAGAAGTCTGTGGTGGTGCACCCCTCCTAAGTTTGGGGCAATCCCTCACCATATGGCGGGTGTCGCCATAGTCAAAACAAGCTCTCGGAGGGCGTGGCTTCTGTGACTGGCTCAGCCCAGATCTGCTGGACTGATCACTAAAAGCACCCCATGCAGGAGGCAGACTAGACACTGTCGGTGCATAATAAGGCTCCTAGGGCCTAGAAGGGGCCGAAATACCATTGGCGGTTCGAAGAGCTGAATGAACGGGGCGACTCACATAACCCCTACCATGGCGAACTGCAGCTGGGGCACGAGTACCACTGTAAGTGCCAGACTCTCGAGACCTCTTAGCCTCCCTCTCCTCTCTCTCCCGAGCAAGCATACCCTCCAATGTCCTACTCACAACCTGCTGGTAAGAAATATCCATCTCCAATTCTCGAGCCATGCTAAGCCTGATACTGGGGTGGAGTCCCTCAATAAACCGACGAACCCTCTCTCGAACTGTGGCAACCAAGGCTGGTGCATGTCGGGCCAAATCACTGAAGCGAACTGCATACTTTGATACCATCATAGCACCCTGGCGCAACTGCTCAAACTCCGCACGCCATGCGTCCCTGAGACTCTGAGGAACATACTCCCTCAAAAACATGTCCGAGAACTGAGTCCATGTAAGTAAAGCTGTCTCAACCGGACTACTCAACTCATAAGCACGCCACCACTGATAGACTGTTCCTCTAAGATGGAATGCAGTAAAACAAACCCCACTCGACTCCGCTACACCCATAGTACGGAGAATACGGTGACACTCCTCCATAAAACACTGAACATCCTCTGATGCCAATCCTATGAAGGTAGGAGGGTGGCACTTCTTGTACCTCTCAAGTCTGAGCTGCTCTGTCTCAGAAACTACTACCCTAACCTTGGGCTGAGCTGGAGCTACCGGCTGCATTGGTATAATCTCTGGAACCTGGTCGACCTAAACCCGATGCTCTAGAGTACCGGCGACGGGAGTCTATGCTCCTCCCCATGCCTGAGATGTGGCAGGAGCATATGGAATCAATCCAGCCTGAGCTAAGGTGCTGAACATGCTCAGAAACTGGGCTAGAGTCTCCTGGAGGGCTAGTGCAGCAACAGGTATCTCAGGTGTCTGCCCTCCAGCTGGAGCTACTGGGGGCTCCTCTGTAGCAGCTCGTGCAGGTGCTCTGGATGCACCAAATGGACGTTCTCGGCCTCTATCCCGGCCCCGTCCTCTTGCGGCTCTAGCAGGGGGCGCGGGTGCCTGGTCATCAGATCCGCCTGTACGTGTCCTCACCATCCATGAGAGAATATAATACAAAGTTTAGAATTTCGAAGTCAACAATTTTGCACGACAAGGAATCAAAGAAGTGTAATTGTTTTCCTAACAGTTCCATAGCCTCCCGAAGATAAGTGCGGATTTCTCCGTACTGATCCGCGAGACTCTAATAAATCGGCTTGTGACTCATGACACCTATGAACCTTGAGCTCTGATACCAACTTGTCACGACCCAATTCTCCCTCCGTAAGATGTTGTGATGGCACCTAGTCTCTATGACTAGGTAAGCGTAATAAAAAAGCAAAAATAACAAATGGAAGGAAAACTTAACAACGAACTGTAATAGATAACTGAATAACGGATAACAATGCCACTCAACATGCACAATAACCAACGCTCTAGTAATACACAGTATTTCCAAAACTTGGAACATCATAAGTTACAAGCTACAGAAGGAAACTAGTATCTCTATATACCAGAGTCTAATAAAAGAAGTACGGAAGGTAAATGACATATGAGAGAATAGAGGGGGACTCCGAGGTCTACGGACGCGACAGATGTACCTTCAAGTCTCCATATAACAACAAGCACTCTGAGCTAATAGTGGGGCTGATAAGAAGTACCTGGATCTGTACACAAAGAATGTATAGAAGAGTAGCATGAGTATACCACAACGGTACCCAATAATTGCCAAGTCTAACCTCGGTCGAGTAGTGACGAGGTCAGGTCAGGCCAACTGGTAATTAATATATAAGGCAGGAGAATATACAGTATAATAAGAGACTAGAATTTAACAAGAGGAAACACAACAAGGTAACAGTACAACACACAGGGATAAACAGCAGGGGATCTCCCGAGATACCGTCTCGTTGTCCCAAAATAAATATACAGGGAGAACTCCCGAGGTACTGCCTCGTAGTCTCAAAAGTAAATATGCAGGGAGAACTCCCAAGGTACCACCTCGTAGTCTCAAAAGTAAATGTGCAGGGAGAACTCCCGAGGTACCGCTTCGTAGTCTCAAAAGTAAATGTGCAGGGAGAACTCCCGAGGAACTGCCTCGTAGTCTCAAAAGTAAATGTGCAGGGAGAACTCCCGAGGAACCGCCTCGTAGTCTCAAAAGTAACACACAGCTCAAACTGATAAATACAACAGTTAACAGCAAGATTTCTACAGTTATACTGATAAAGAACAAAGAAAAAAAAGAATCAACTAGGCATGCTTCACAGAGTTCAAATAAGCAGTTAAAGTACGCAGACATGCGATATTAGACTAAACAGAATAACTACACATATTGGAATAGCTCAATTAAGAATGAAAGATAGACTAATACTCATTTAAATGGTATAACTCAAATTAAAGGAAAACAGGTTACTACTCAGTAAAATAAATCGGGTTTTACAACAAATAGTACGTGTACGTACTCGTCACCTCATGTACACGGCGCTCACATATCACAACAGTACCAAATCCTAAGGGGATTCCCCCCCCAACCAACCCTACCCCACAAGGTTAGGCAATTCACTTACCTCGAATCAAGCTTAGTCAATCAGTAAGAATGCATTTTCCACGAATATCCGACTCTGAATGACCCAAATCTTGCCAAAATCAGTTACATACCATAAATACAACTATAAGAAATTAATCTAATTAATGAAATCAAAGCTAAAGCAAGAATTTAGAAAATCGCCCCAAAAGGTCGACCCGGGCCCACGTCTCGAAATCGGGTAAAAGTCACAAAATATGAACACCCATTCACTCACGAGCTTATTCGTACCAAAATTATCCAAATCCGATATCAAAATCCCAATCAAAACTCAAAAACTTATTTGAAGAACCTTCCAACGTTTTCCCAAATTTCTCAACCAAATTCCTTAATTAAATGATTAATTCAACTATAGATTAGTGGAATATCACCATAAACGAGTTAAGAATCATTACCCCAAAGTTCTCTCTGAAAAATCCTTGAATTATCGCCTCAATCCGAGCTCTCAAAGACCCAAATGAAAATGAGATCAAACCCTCAAAATTTACCCTTCTCTGCCCAGCGATTCCGCATCTGCGGACTACCAGTCGCACCTGCGACGCCGCACCTGAGGAATTTCCATCGCAGGTGCAGAGATTGCTTAAGGTCCAAAGATCCGCTTTTGCGGACCAGGGCACACACCTCTTCTGCGGATGACCTTCCGCATCTGCGACTCTGCCCAGGTCGCTCCTTTTCGCTCCTGCGGTCAATCCCTCGCATATGCGGATGCGCAGATGCGGCTCCCATTTCGCACCTGCACTCACAGACCAAGCTTGACCAAACTGCACCTGCGCTCCTCCTTCCGCACATGCAATCCCGCACCTGCGCTCCTCCTTCCACACATCTGATCCCGCACCTGCGGTCTCCCCTCCGCGGGTGCAAAAACACCAAGAAACCAAAAAAATCTTCAGCAACTAGCCTAAGTCCAAATTCAATCCTTTAAGCATCCGAAACACATGCGAAGCCCACGGAACCTCAACCAAACATACCAACCAGTCCTAAAACACCATATGAACTTAGTCGATCCCTCAAATCACATCAAACGACGCTAAAAACATGAATCACCCTCCAATTCAAACTTAATGAACTTTGAAACTTTAAACTTCTACAACCGATGCTGAAACCTATCAAATCACGTCTGATTGACCTCAAATTTTGCACACAAGTCATATTCGACATTACGGACCTACTCCACCTTCCGAAATCGGAATCCGACCCCGATATCAAAAAGTCCACTACCGGTCTAACTTTTCAAAATTCAACTTTCGCCATTTCAAGCCTAATTTAGCTACAGACCTCCAATTCACATTCCGGACACGGTCCTAAATCCAAAATCACCCAAAAGAGCTAACGGAACCGACAAAACTCCATTCTGGAGTCTTTTTCACACAATTCCAACTACAGTCAAAATCCTAAGACTTAAGCTTCTGTTTTAGAGACTAAGTGTTCCAATTCACTCCGAAACCACAACAAAACCTCCCGGCAAGTCACATAAGTAGAAAAAGATACGGGGGAAGTAGTAAATAGGGAATCGGGGCTAATACACTCAAAATGACCGGCCAGGTCGTTACATCCTCCCCTTCTTAAAACAATCATTCATCCTCGAACGAGCATAAAGACATACCTGAAGTGGTGAAAATATGAGGATAGCGGCTGCGCATATCATGCTCAGTCTCCCAAGTCGCCTCCTCGACCGGCTGACCCCTCCATTGAACCTTCACGGAAGCAATGTTCTTTGACCTCAGCTTTCGAACCTGCATGTCCAAAATAGCCACTGACTCCTCAACATAAGATAAATCCTTTTCCAACTGGACTGAGCTGAAATCCAACACATGAGACGGATCACCGTGATACTTCCTGAGCATGGAAACATGGAATACTGGATGAACTCCTGCTAGACTGGGAGGTAAGGCAAGCTCATAAGCAACCTCCCCAATACGCCACAACACCTCAAAGGGACCAATGAACCTTGGGCTCAGCTTGCCCTTCTTCCCGTACCTCATAATTCCCTTCATAGGCAAAACCTGTAGCAAGACCCGCTCTCCAACCACGAATGCAACATCGCGAACCTTCAGATCCACATAACTCTTCTGTCTGGACTGAGCTGTGCGAAGTCGATCCTGAATTACCTTAACCTTTTTTAAAGCATCCTGAACCAAGTCTGTACCCAATAACCTAGCCTCACTCGGCTCAAACCAATCCACTGGAGATCAGCACCGCCTCCCATATAAAGCCTCATACGGTGCCATCTGAATGCTCTACTAATAACTGTTATTGTAAGCAAACATCCGCAAGTGGCAAGAACTAGTCCCAAGCACCCCCAAAATCTATCACACAAGCATGGAGTTTATCCTCTAATATTCGAATAGTGCGCTCGGACTGCCCGTCTATCTAAGGGTGAAATGTTGTGCTCAGCTCAACCTGAGTACCCAACTCCTGCTATACAGCCCTCCAGAATTGTGATGTAAACTACGTACCACGACCAGAGATGATAGATACTGGTACGCCTTGAAGCCTGACGATCTTGTGGATATAAATTCGAGCCAACTGCTCGGAAGAATAGGTAGTCATCACAGAAATGAAATGAGCTGACTTGGTCAGCCTATCCACAATCACCCAAACTGCATCAAACTTTTGCTGAGTCTGTGGAAGTCCAACAACGAAATCCATAGTGATCCGCTCCCATTTCCACTTTGGAATCTCTAGCTTCTGAAGTAATCCGCCTGGCCGCTGATGCTCATACTTTTTACCTGTTGGCAATTCAGACACCGAGCTACATATTCCACTATGTCCTTCTTCATTCTTCTCCACCAGTAATGTTGTCTCAAGTCCTAATACATCTTCGCGGCACCCGGATGAATGGAGTACCGTGAAGTGTGAGCCTCCTGGAGAATCAACTCACACAACCCATCTACATTCGACACATATAGCTTGCCCTGCATCCTCAATGCACCATCATCTCCAATAGTGACCTCCTTAGCATCACCGTGCTGAATCATGTCCTTAAGGACAAACGGATATGGGTCATCATACTGACGCTCTCTAATACGATCATAAAGAGAAGACCGATAGACCACACAAGCCAATACTCGACTCGGCTCAGAAATATCAAATCTTACAAACTGGCTGGCTAAGGCTTGAACATCCAACGCCAATGGCCTCTCTGTTGCTGGTAGATATGCTAAACTCCCCAAACTCTCTACCTGACGACTCAAAGCATCGGCCACCATATTGGCCTTCCCCGGATGGTACAAAATGGTAATATCATAATCCTTAAGCAGCTCGAACCACCTCCGCTGACGCAAGTTAAGATCCTTCTATTTGAACAGATACTGCAAACTCCGGTGATCGGTGTGGATCTCACAAGGGACACCGTACAAATAGTGCCTCCAAAACTTCAAGGCATGAACAATAGCTGCTAACTCAAGGTCGTGGACATGATAGTTCTTTTCATGCACCTTCAGCTATCTGGATGCGTAGGTAATCACCCTACCATCCTGTATCAATACCATGCCGAGACCAATCCGCGACGCATCACAATATACAGTATAAGACCCAAAACCTATAAGGAATATCAATACTGGGGCTGTAGTCAAAGCTGTCTTGAGCTTCTGAAAGCTCTCCTCACACTCCTCTATCCACCTGAACGAAGCACCCTTCTGGGTCAGCCTGGTCATAGGTGCTACAATAGATGAAAAACCCTCTACAAAATCGATGGTAATACCCCGCTAAACCAAGAAAACTCTGGATCTCCGTAGCTGAGGACGGTCTGGGCCAACTCTACACTGCTTCGACCTTCTTCAAATCCACCTTGATCCCATCACTCGATACTACATGACCCAAAAATGCCACTGAGTCTAGCCAAAACTCACACGTTGAAAATTTCGCATATAGCCTCTTTTCTCTCAAGGTCTGAAGCACAGACATCAGGTGCTGCTCATGATCCTCCCGAGTCCAGGAGTACACCAGAATGTCATCAATAAAAATAACAATGAATGAGTCAAGATAGTGCCGGAACAAATTGTACATCAAGTGCATAAAAGCTGTTGGGGCATTGGTCAGCCCAAAATACATCACAAGGAACTCGTAGTGACCATACCGAGTCCTGAAAGCAGTCTTCGGGATATCTAGCTCTTGAATCTTTAATTAATGATAGCATGAACGTAATTCAATCTTGAAAAACACTCTGGCACCCTGTAACTGATTAAATAAGTCATCAATACGAGGCAATGGATACCTGTTCTTCACTGTAACTTTGTTCAGCTGGCGATAATTAATGCACATACGCATAGAACCATCATTTTTCTTCACAAACAAGACAGGAACACCCCAAGGTGACACAATGAGCCGAATGAAGACCTTATCAAGCAACTCCTGTAACTGCTCCTTCAACTCAGGATGAGCCATACGATATGGAGGAATAGAGATGGGCTGAGTGCCCGACAACAAATCAATGCCAAAATCAATATCTCTATCAGGCAGCATGCCCGGAAGATCAGGTGGAAACACATCTGGAAAGTCTCTCACTACTGGGACTGACTCAACTATAGGGGCATCAATACTGACATCTCTCACATAAGCTAGATACGCGTCACACCCATTCTCAACCATTTGTTGAGCTTTAAGAAATGAAATAACTCTACTCGGAGTATACTCTAAGGTACCACTCCACTTTAATCTCGGTAATCCCGGTATAGCTAGCGTCACAGTCTTAGCATGACAATCAAGAATAGCATAATGGGGCGACAACCAGTCCATGCCTAAGATAACATCAAAGTCTACCATACTTGTAACGAATCGACCAATCATTTTGAGCTATATCATGTCGTTCGGTGGTTTGAGGCCTTGAGTAGCTTCACTCCAGGTATTATGACTTGTGCATGTGGTCAGAATCGAATTTTGGGAAATTCAGAGTTGATTTGGAAAGAACAAATTCTAAATTCGGAAGCTTTAAGTTGGAAAATTTACTTTTTGGAATTTTTATAAATGACCTCGGAATCAGGATTTGAAGGTTCCAATAGGTACATATGATGATTTTGGACTTGGACGTATGTTCGGGTCGAGTGTCGGGTAGGCCGGGCATATTTCGGCTCTTATTACGGAAGGTTGGCATTTTGAAGGTTTAATAATTTTCTAAGTTTGGGTTGAA
The DNA here is from genome assembly GCF_000715075.1 of Nicotiana tabacum. NCBI lineage: Eukaryota > Viridiplantae > Streptophyta > Magnoliopsida > Solanales > Solanaceae > Nicotiana > Nicotiana tabacum. Next base: position 27,263,527 of record NC_134081.1, on the reverse strand, counting down.
GTAGACTTTGATGTTATCGGTGTCCGTTTTGGTTTTCGAGCATGGGAATAGTTCCGTATGATGATTTTGGTCTTAAGTGCGTATCCAGACGTTGATTTGGAGGTCCGTAGGTCATTTCGGCTTCAATTGGCGAAAGTTGGAAATTTGGATGATTTTGAGAAATTTGACCGGGAGTGGACTTTTTGATATCGGGGTTGGATTTTGATTCCGAAAGTTGGAGTAGGTCCATAAGGTCAATTATGATTTGTGTGCAAAATTTGAGGTCAATCGGACGTGATTTGATAGGTTTTGGCATCGATTGTAGAAGTTTGAAGTTTCAAAGTTGATTAAATTTGAATTGGAGGGTGATTCGTGTTTTTAGCATTTTTTGATATGAATTAAAAGCTCGACTAAGTTCGTATGATGTTTTAGGACTTGTTGGTATGTTTGGTTGGGGTTCCCAGGGCCTCGGGTGAGTTTCAGATGCTTAACGGATCGAATTTGGATTTCGAGCGGAGTTGGAAATTGTTTAAATTTATTAATTATGGGTATTATAACACATTTTGATTGGTTTGCACCTTGTTTCCATAGTTTTGGATCGACAAGCATCGGTTTGAGGTGTTAGAGTGGCGTTGGAGCCGGCTGTGGAGCTTCAGAGCGAGGTAAGTCTCTTATCTAACCTTGTAAGAGGGATTTACCCCATAGGTGATTTAAATTAATAATTGTTGCTAATTGTGGGGGCTACATACGCACGAGGTGACGAGAGTCCGTGCGTATTATGCTATGTCCGGATAGTTTAGGACTCAAATCATGAATTACTTATAATAATTGCATTCTTTATTAATTAAAATATTGGGATTATATTGGAAATTGTTAGAGAAAATAGTAAAAGACCGAAATTCACATACTTAAATTTTTGTGCAAATTACTTGACCGTTAATAGAAATTGTACATCCTTATGTGTTAGCCTTATGATAACTTCTCATTCTGGAGGTTCATAAGAAACTGTCCTCCTTTCTTGTGGAGTGGGCTGAACGCCTCGGCAGTATAGATGCATCTATGGATCGTGCCGCACGTCCCTCGACAGTGTACACGATACTCTGGATCGGGCCGAATGACCTTGGCATAAACCATGCTTAATAATAAAAATTATACGATGCCTTGACATTTTATTGCAGCTTGTGAAGATAAATGATTAATTGAAAATTATTGAATTTGAAAGAATTATTTATTTTCGCATGTTAAAAAAATTATTGTTATTCACCTAAACTGTGTCTATTTAAATATTTCTATTTTAATATTATTGACTCATAGTGAGTGTCAAATGTCGACCTTTCGTCACTACCTCTTCGAGATTAGACTTGATACTTACTGGGTACATGTTGTGTATGTACTCATACTAGACTTGCTGCACAGTTTTATACAGGTACATGTATGTCTAGTGATCTTTTGGGCGCAGAGGTGCAGCTATCGCGGGGACTTACGGTGAGCTGCATTCTATGCTAGGAGTCCGCAACTACAGAGTCTCCATCAAAGTTATTTATGTACTCCTGTCTGATTTGTATTCTAGACAGATGTTGCATTTATCATATTTTTCCTAGTTGATTCTCATGCACTTGTGACACCGAGTTTTAGGGGTTCCTACTGGATGTTTGGTACGGTAGTTCACATAACCATCATTGTTTCACTCTGTAAATCCTATTTTATACTAATTAGTTAACGGAAATTTTGATTTCAAAGGTAATAAAGATGGGTAATTGAATTAGTAAATTATTGTTGGCTTGCCTGACGGCGGCGTTAGGCGCCATCACGATCTATAGTGGATTTTGGGTCGTGACAACATGGTATCAGAGCACTAGGTTCACTTAGGTCTCGCGAGTCATAAGCAAGTCTAGTAGTGTTTTGCGGATCGGTACGGAGACGTCTGTACTTATCTTCGAGAGGCTACAGGGCTGTTAGGATCATTTTCCTTCTTGATTCCTTTATCATTGTTTGATTCTATTAAGGCTTGTGCCTTTATTTCCTTCCTACTCATTCTTATACGATGTTGAGCGCTCGTGTCAATTGGGCATCGAGGAGTTTCAGTGGTACTACAGACGTGGAGCATGATGTTTCTCCCTACACACTCAAACAAGTTATTATCGTCTTCTTGTGAAAGGAGGTTCTGTCATTTCAGCTCAGAATCGGTAATTCCTATTGTTTTGAGGCTATGCATGGTGCTGGTATAATGGTAGGGTGCCTGTCTACGTGTCAAGCCAGTGAATGGCTCGGAAAAAGGATTTCTCAGTGCATGATTTAGAGGTTCAGCATTTAATTCCAACAAAGGAAAAGCGATCGGACTATGAATGTTCAGGTTTGGGCTGATGGAATAACGAGACTTGGTATTTTTGAGCGGGTTGAATTTTCATTGTGATGCGGCGGTGGCGTCCTTGTTTGAACAAATTTTCGGTTTGCCGGTGCTAGGGTCTTTTTGATTTTTTCCTTCGGGGCGGGGTATTGTGAAATAGTGCCTGAGCTGCGGTGCGTAATGGTTCAGGGTCGAATTGGTATTTCTAATATGACAGCTCGAGGAAGATGATCTTCTAGGAGGCTTAAAGCTGGTAGCAATTCATTAGCTCAGGTTTATAGAGATGGATTTCGATTTGATACAATACTAGGTAACGAAGAATGAGGAAGGACATGGGGAGGTGTCTTGCGGTGGTTAATTTACCAGCAGGTCAAGTATGAGAAACAGAAGTCGGGAAGTTGCTTAAAGGAGATGGTTTGACCGAAGTGGGAGAGGCAAAGTAGCATATGGATTCTGTGGTAGGATAGCCACATACCTTGAGAAAGTTTTGAACGGTTTGGAAATCGCGATGGAAGGTGATTTGGTCTACGTATTTTATTGGGAATGATAGTTATTGTATGAAGAAAGATTTAATATAGCCAAAAGAAGTTGCTTGAAATGAAGAGGAGTGTGAAGATTTGACTATCATTTCAGATGCGATATGACTTGAGTTTGGATGATATTATTGAACTCTCAGTTGATGGTAATGAGGAAGGAACAAACTTATACAACGTCGTGGAAAGAGGTCAGATATGAGATCGTGGCTGATGATTCGGAATGTTCATGAAGAGATTTTACAAAACACTTCGAGAAATTTGGCAGGTTAACGGTGAGAGATCACGGTAATGAGGAATCATTGAGGGCTCTATATTATGTGATGGTAGCTTAAAGTTAAGTGAGGGAGCCCTGCCATCTACGATTTAATCGCGTGGTTGTCTGCTTGCGCGGGTTCTGGGTAGTGGTGCATTGGTGAACTATTCATGACCAAGAAAAGAAAACATTAGGAGTAATTCGAGCACGGAACTTGATGAATGTCTGCCAAACTTCATCTTATTAATTCGGGTGCAGGTTTTGGGAAGACTCTGAGTTTATGCTTCTTGTGGGTGTAATGTGCAAGGAAAAGAATTCAGCCGGTTTCTTCTTTGAGAGGGTATTTATGTGCTAGCAAAACAATGAAGTTTGGTTATATTCGAGACTAGGTCAGAGTGGGTGACTCTTAACAATGGTCCAGTGAATTCAAGAATTTGAGTCCAGTATCTACGGATTTCGGGTCCGTTGTGTGGTTAAGGATCGAGTTTTCTGCAGGGGATTATGAACGGGACTTGGAGTATTTTATGTTATCATCGGGTATGCGGTGCGGTATTGGAAAAAAGGAAGAAATAACTTCGGATTTACGAGAGGTCTTGTGGAATAGGTATACCAGTTGGAAATGCCATTGTGCGCATGAGGAAGGTATGAGATGAGTATTGAGACGATGTGGTCTCGTGATGCAGGTTAATCGGTATGAGTGCGGATTTAGTTCGTTATGTTTGAATGGAGCTGCTAGTATTTCTAAGGCAAGTCAAGAGTGAATTTGAAGAAGCTGTGTCGGTTAGTAATGGTTGAATCATCATGATTGTGGCAGTGTTCAGTCCCTTCAGCGTGAATTTATACATATGGTTTGTGATTTTACTCGTGGGCTTGATTCGGGAGGTATTTAATTCAAACGGTCTTGTTGTGTAAACGGATTCCGAAAAAGTCATGGCAGTTTTGATCGCGACTTGAGGTTGCTATATCTCCACGGTCTGGGAATTCAGTTGCATGTTGCACTGGTTCTTTGGAAATGAGCTAAGTGAAAGATTTCTAGCCAATGGAGTGACTTATTCCACTAGTAGTTCAAGGGTTATGGTGAATACGTGTATCATCGCATAGCAGCATGATAGGTGCAGTAAATGGCATGGGAACTGGAAGTTGAAGGTCAAGGTTGCGGTTCAGTGTTGATTAGAATATCACGAGCTCGGATGAGCAGGTGTTCAAAGTAAGCTGGCATTTTCTTTAGTGTTACCTGAGGACGGTATACTGTGTAAGAGGCCTTGTGTATTGAATTGCGGATTCTTAATTTATTTTATGGAATTTTAATGATTGGTGGGGTAGATGTGCGAACTTTGCTACCTAAGCGGAAGGTTGTGGGAGTGTACCCCATGGGGAAATCTGTATAAGTGTGATATGTTAGTCACTTGATTGCTAAAGATTAAAACCAAGTATGGAGATTTTTGGGTACCATCGTTGATGTGGGAGTTTGCTCCGGATTGGGACGGCTGCACGTGTGTCATGAATAGGGTCATTGTGAATCCTTGAAAGGTTATTAGCACAGTATGGTATGATCAGAATCGGTTTGAGGTCCGTTGGTGGGTCTAATGTGAATGTGTGCTCTACGTAAGGTCGGACGTGTTCATTTGTCATAACATTCCTTACGAAGGAATCGTTGGGCATTGGATGTTATTTCCGTTGTCAGCTATTTCGTGTAGCCTATATTGTGCCACATGTGTTGTGAGATGGCTTGATTATTCGCATGTGTGTTGAGGCACGTGTAGCTTGCGGTGTTATATGAGCAGGATAGCTCTCGAGATGCGGGTCATTTATCGCACCTTAGTTGTGCTTGAGTTTCGTAGCATGTGGCGCTATTCGCCTTCTCAGGATTTGTATTATGCACTGGGCGTGCTTGTGGTCGATATGCGGGCATTTCATAAGTATAAGCGTTACGGCTTGATGTGTGTGTTTTCTTCTTAATTGTTATGTGCGGATCGGGTGGCACGCCACCATAGGTATACTGTTTGGATCGGGTTGCACGCCACAACAGTGTCATATTGGATCGGGTTGCACACCGCAACAGTGAAATGTTGAGTACGGTTGTGTATATTTGCTTATGTGTATTTTGTTTCTCATTCTCTGAGGAGAGTTCATAGCATTTGTTTGACCATTTTATTCATTACGCGGGCTGGGAAGTTTTATTCCAGAGTTCGTTTTCCTTATGTATCACATTCGAGTTTGTAGCATGCTGGCGCATTATTGGCATTCATATGAGATATGGGTCAGTGTTTGAGGTGGCTTATTGTCTGTGTAGCTTATACTGGGTGAGACGAGAGGACCTGAAATTAGTGCAATCAGATTTATATAAGGTATATTAAAGAACAAATATCGCTATTCAGTTCAAAATGTGGTAATGATCCTTGTCAGGAGGAGAGACTCTATGATTTGTTAATTCAGCAATTGGTTATGAGTTTCTACGCATCTCTTTTGTCGTGGCAGTATTGCGAGTATTGGAGCAGGGCTTATATGTGTTATGGGGTATATTATGGGCTACAGATTTGTGAAATTAAAGCTATTGGAGTCGGAGGATGTTATTATGGGCAACCGACTTATGTGGTTTATGGGGTGATTTTAGCACAAGTGCACAATCATGTTTTGGTACAGTGCGTGGTGATTGGTACAGTGTTCGTGTGTTAGAGTCAGGCCTTGTAAAGGAATTCGGAAGTGGGAACTTGGTTTTTAAAGCTTGTTAACTAAGGTTATAGGGAGAATTTTCATTTTGGCTCGAGCTAATGTATCCAAACGGAATATGGTGGCACGGGTAGGTGCACAAGGTATTATACAGTGATTTTGGAAAAATCCAGAGCAGTCCTTAGCACGTTCGAGGACGAACGTATGTTTAAGTGGGAGAGAATGTAACGATCCGACCGGTCGTTTTGAGCTCTAGCGCGTCGTTCGACAGTTTGAGGCCTTGAGTAGCTTCACTCCAGGTATTATGACTTGTGCGTGTGGTCGGAATCGAATTTTGGGAAGTTCGGAATTGATTTGGAAAGAAAATACTTCTAAATTCGGAAGGTTTACAACAACAACAACAACAACAACAACAACAACAACAACAACAACAACCCAGTAAAATCTCACTAATGGGGTCTGGGGAGGGTAGTGTGTACGCAGGCCTTACCCCTACCCCGAAGGAGTAGAGAGGCTGTTTCCGAAAGACCCTCGGCTAAAAAAAACAAAAAGACAAAAGGACAAAAAGGAGACAATATTAGTATCACACAACAATCATATGATAAATAAAAACACCATGATATCCAGAAGAAGGATGCAAGACAATATTAGTAAATATTAGTATCACCACAACAATCATAAGAACAATAGGAACACCATGAAATCTAGAAGAAAGATGCAAAGAAAAAGTGATAGCTAGTAAATAGGACATACACTGAAAAGCGAAATAGTAAGCCAGAATATTGCCACTAAATTCGGAAGGTTTAAGTTGGAAAATTTACTTTTTGGAATTTTTATAAATGACCTCGGAATCAGGATTTGAAGGTTCCAATAGGTTCGTATGATGATTTCGGACTTGGGCGTATGTTCGGGTTGAGTGTCGTGTAGCCGGGGAGTATTTCGGCGCTTATTACGGAAGGTTGGCATTTTGAAGGTTTATTAATTTCCTAAGTTTGGGTTGAAGTAGACTTTGATGTTATCGATGTCCGTTTGGGATTTTGAGCATTGGAATAGTTTCATATGGTGATTTTGGTGAGTATCCGGACATTGATTTGGAGGTCCGTAAGTCATTTCGGCGTCAATTGGCGAAAGTAGAAAATTTGGATGATTTTGAGAAATTTGACCGGGAGTGGACTTTTTGATATCGGGGTTGAATTTCGATTCCGAAAGTTGGAGTATGGCCATAAGGTCAATTATGATTTGTGTGCAAAATTTGAGGTCAATCGGACGTGATTTGATAGGTTTCGGCATCGATTGTAGAAGTTTGAAGTTTTAAAGTTCATTAGGTTTGAATTGGAGGGTGATTAGTGTTTTTAGCTTTGTTTGATGTGATTTAAAGGCTCGACTAAGTTTGTATGATGTTTTAGGACTTGTTGGTATGTTTGGTTGGGGTCCCGGGGGCCTCGGGTGAGATTTGGATGCTTAACGGCTCGAATTTAAATTTCGAGCGGAGTTGGAAATTGTTTAAATTGATTAATTATGGGTATTATAACACATTTTGATTGGTTTGCACCTTGTTTGCATAGTTTTGGATCGACAAGCATCGGTTTGAGGTGTTAGAGTGGCGTTGGAGCCAGCTGTGGAGCTTCGGAGCGAGGTAAGTCTCTTGTATAACCTTGTAAGAGGGAATTTACCCCATAGGTGATTTAAATTAATAATTGTTGCTAATTGTGGGGGCTACGTACGCACGAGGTGACCAGAGTCCTTGCGTAGCTACTAATTATGCTATGTCCGGGTAGTTTAGGACTCAAATCATGAATTACTTATAATAATTGCATTCTTTATTAATTAAAGTATTAGAATTATATTGGAAATTGTTAGAGAAAATAGTAAAAGACCGAAATTCACATACTTAAATTTTTGTGCAAATTACTTGACCGTTAATAGAAATTGTACATCCTTATGTGTTAGCCTTGTGATAACTTCTCATCCCGGAGGTTCATAAGAAAATGTCCTCCTTTCTTGTGGAGCGGGCCGAACGCCTCGACAGTATAGATGCATCTATGGATCGTGCCGCACGTCCCTAGGCAGTGTACACGACACTCTGGATCGGGCCGAACGACCTCGGCATAAATCGTGCTTAATAATAAAAATTACACGATGCCTTGACATTTTATTGCAGTTTGTGAAGATAAATGATTAATTGGAAATTATTGAATTTGAAAGAATTATTTATTTCCGCATGTTAAGAAAATTATTGTTATTCACCTAAACCACGTCTATTTATATATTTCTATTTTAATATTATTGACCCATAGTGAGTGTCAAATGTCGACCTGTTGTCACTACTTCTTCGAGATTAGGCTTGATACTTACTGGGTACACGTTGTTTACGTACTCATACTACACTTGCTGCACATTTTTGTGCAGGTACATGTATGTCCAGTGATCTTTTGGGCGTAGAGGCGCAGCTATCGCGGGGACTTACGGTGAGCTGTATTCCATGCTACGAGTCTGCAGCTACAGAGTCTCCATCAAAGTTATTTATGTTCTCCTATCTAATTTGTATTCTAGACAGATGTTGCATTTATCATATTTTTCCTAATTGATGCTCATGCACTTGTGACACCTGGTTTTAGGGGTTCCTATTGGATGTTTGGTATGGTAGTTCACATAACCATCATTGTTTCACTCTGTAAATCCTATTTTATACTAATTAGTTAATGGAAATTGTGATTTCAAAGGTAATAAAGATGGGTAATTGAATTAGTAAATTATCGTTGGCTTGCCTGACGGCGGCGTTAGTTGCCATCACGATCTATAGTGGGTTTTGGGTCGTGACAATACTGAGCAATAATAAATCGGCTCTGGTCTCAAAACCACTAAGAGCAAGCAAACACGACTGATACACGCGGTCCACAACAAGAGAATCTCCCACAGGAGTAGACACATAAATAGGGGAACTCAAGGAATCCCGAGATACGCCCAAATACGGGAAAAAATAAGAGAACACATAGGAATATGTGGAGCCTGGATCAAATAAGACCGACGCATCTCTATGACAGACCAAAACAATACCTGTAATGACAGAGTCAGAAGCAACTGCCTCTGTACGAGACGGAAGAGCATATTATCTGGCCTGGCCTCCCCCTCTAGGGCGACCTCGACCTCCCCGAACTCCACCTCGAGCTGGCTGAGCAGGTGGGGCGGTAGCTGGTGCTGGAATCATAGCCTGAGGACCCGGTGGAGCCTGCAGTGGCTGAGAAGTCTGTGGAGGTGCACCCCTCCTAAGTTTGGGGCAATCCCTCACCATATGGCGGGGGTCGCCACACTCAAAACAAGCTCTCGGAGGGCATGGCTTTTGTGACTGGCTCAGCCTAGATCTGCTGGACTGATCACTAAAAGCACCCTGTGCAGGAGGCAAACTAGACACTGTCGGTGCATAATAAGGCTCCTAGGGCCTAGAAGGGGCCGGAATACCACTGGCGGTTGGAAGAGCTGAATGAATGGGGTGACTCACATAATCCCTACCATGGAGAACTGTAGCTGGGGCACGAGTACCACTGTAAGTGCCAGACTCTCGAGACCTCTTAGCCTCCCTCTCCTCTCTCTCCCGAGCAAGAATACCCTCCAATATCCTAGCAATATTCACAAACTACTGGTAAGAAATATCCATCTCTAATTTTCGAGCCATGCTAAGCCTGATACTGGGGTGGAGTCTCTCAATAAACCGACGAACCCTCTCTCGAAATGTGGCAACGAAGGCTGGTGCATGTCGGGCCAAATCACTAAAGCGAACTGCATACTCTGATACCGTCATAGCACCCTGGCGCAACTGCTCAAACTCCGCGCGCCATGCGTCCCTGAGACTCTGAGGAACAAACTCCCTCAAAAACTTGTCCGAGAACTGAGTCCATGTAAGTGAAGCTGCCTCAATCGGACTACTCAACTCATAAGCACGCCACCACTGATAGACTGTTCCTCTAAGCTGGAATTCAGTAAAACAAACCCCACTCGACTCCGCTACACCCATAGTACGAAGAATACGGTGACACTCCTCCATAAAATACTGGACATCCTCTAACGCCAATCCACTGAAGGTAGGAGGGTGGCACTTTTTGTACCTCTCAAGTCTGAGCTGCTCTGTCTCAGAAACTGCTACCCTAACCTCGAGCTGAGCTGGAGCTACCGGCTGCATCGGTATAATTTCTAGAACCTGGTCGACCTAAACCCGCTGCTCTAGAGTACCGGCGACGGGAGTCTGTGCTCCTCCCCCGACCTGAGATGTGGCACGAGCAAGTGGAATCAATCCAGCCTGAGCTAAGGTGCTAAACATGCTCAGAAACTGGGCTAGAGTCTCCTGGAGGGCTAGTGCAGCAACAGGTATCTCAGGTGTCTGCCCTCCAGCTGGAGCTACTGGGGGCTCCTCTGTAGCAGCTCGTGCGGGTGCTCTGGCTGCACCAAATGGACGTCCTCGGCCTCTACCCCGGCCCTGTCCTATCGCGGCTCTAGCAGAGGGAGCGGGTGCCTGGTCATCAGATCCGCCTGTATGTGTCCTCACCATCCGTTAGAGAATATAATACAAAAGTTTAGAATTTCGAAGTCAACAATTTTGCACGACAAGGAATCAAAGAAGTATAATTGTTTTCCTAACAGTTCCATAGCCTCCTGAAGATAAGTACAGATGTCTCTGTACTGATCCACGAGACTCTAATAAACCGGCTTGTGACTCACGACACCTATGAACCTAGAGCTCTAATACCAACTTGTCACGACCCAATTCTCCCTCCGTAAGATGTCGTGACGGCACCTAGTCTTTACGACTAGGTAAGCCTAACAAAAATGCAAAAATAACAAATGGAAGGAAAACTTAACAACTAACCGCAATAGATAACTGAATAACTGATAACAATGCTGCTCAGCATGTACAATAACCTACACTCTAGTAATACACAGTATTTTCAAAACCCAGAACATCATAAGTCACAAGCTACAGAAGGAAACTAGTATCTCTATACACCAGAGTCTAATAAAATAATTACTGAAGGTAAATGACATAGGAGAGAATAGAGGGGGACTCCGAGGTCTGCGGACGTGGCAGATGTACCTTGAAGTCTCCGTACAGCAGCAATCACTCTCAGCTAATAGCGGGGCTGATAAGAAGTACCTGGATCTGTACACAAAGAATGTACAGAAGAGTAGCATGAGTACACCACAACGATACCCAGTAAGTGCCAAGTCTAATCTCGGTCGAGTAGTGACGAGGTCAGGTCAGGCCCACTAGTAATTAATATATAAGGCAGGAGAATATACAGTATAATAAGAGACTAGAATTTTACAAGAGGAAACACAACAAGGCAACAGTACAACACATAGGTGTAAACAGCAGGGGATCTCCCGAGATACCGTCTCGTTGTCCCAAAATAAATATATAGGGAGAATTCACCAGGTACTACCTCGTAGTCTCAAAAGTAAATATGTAGGGAGAACTCCAGAGGTACCGCCCCGTAGTCTCAAAAGTAAATGTACAGGGAGAACTCCCGAGGTACCGCCTCGTAGTCTCAAAAGTAAATGTGCAGGGAGAACTCTTGAGGAACCACCTCGTAGTATCAAAAGTAAATGTACATGGAGAACTCCCGAGGAACCGCCTCGTAGTCTCAAAAGTAACACACAGCTCAAACCGATAAATACAATAGTTAACAGTAAGATTTCTACAGTTATACTGATAAAGAACAAGGAAAAACAAGAATCAACTAGGCATGCTTCACAAAGTTCAAATAAGCAGTTAAAGCACGTAGACATGCGATATTAGACTAAACAGGATAAGTACACATATTGGAATAGCTCAATTAAGAATGAAAGACAGACTAATACTCATTTAAACGGTATAACTCAAATTAAAGGAAAACAAGTTACTACTCAGTAAAATAAATCGGGTTTTATAACAAATAGCTCGTGTACGTACTCGTCACCTTATGTACACGGCGCTCACATATCACAACAGTACCAAATCCTAAGGGGATTCCCTCCCCCCCAACCCCACAAGGTTAGGCAAGCCACTTACCTCGAACCAAGCTTAGTCAATCAATAAGAATGCATTTTTCACGAATATCCGACTCCGAATGACCCAAATCTTGCCAAAATCAATTACATACCATAAATACAACTAAAAGAAATTAATCTAATTAATGAAATCAAAGCTAAAACAAGAATTTAGAAAATCGCCCCAAAAAGTCGACCCGGACCCATGTCTCAAAATCGGGTAAAAGTCACAAAATATGAACACCCATTCACTCACGAGCTTATTCGTACCAAAATTATCCAAATCCGATATCAAAATCCCAATCAAAACTCAAAAACTTATTTGAAGAACCTTCCAACTTTTTTCCAAATTTCTCAACCAAATTCCCTAATTAAATGATTAATTCAACTATAGATTAGTGGAATATCACCATAAACGAATTAAGAATCATTACCCCAAAGTTCTCTCTGAAAAGTCCTTGAATTATCGCCTCAATCCGAGCTCTCAAAGACCCAAAATGAAAATGAGATCAAACCCTCGAAATTTACCCTTTTCTGCCCAGCGATTCCGCATCTGCGGACTACCAGTTGCACCTGCGATGCCGCACCTGAGGAATTTTCATCGCAGGTGCGGAGATGGCTTAAGGTCCAAAGATCTTCTTCTGCGGACCAGGGTACGCACTTGCGGGCCCGCATCTGCGACTCTGCCCAGGCCGCCCCTTTTCGTTCTTGTGATCAATCCTTCGCATCCGCGGATGCGCAGATGCGGCTCCCATTTCGCACCTGCGCTCACAGACCAAGCTTGACCAAATCGCACCTGCGCTCCTCCTTCCGCACGTGCAATCCCGCACCTGCAGTCTCCCCTCCGCAGATGCGAAAATACTAGAAATCAGAAAAATCTTCAGCAACTAGCCTAAGTCCAAATTCAATTCGTTAAGCATCCGAAATACACTCGAGGACCCCGAGACCTCAACCAAACATAACAACCAGTCCTAAAACACCATACGAACTTAGTCGAGCTCTCAAATCACATCAAACAGCGCTAAAAATACGAATCACCCTCCAATTCAAACTTAATGAACTTTGAAACTTCAAACTTCTACAACCGATACCGAAATCTATCAAATCACGTCCGATTGACCTCAAATTTTACACACAAGTCATATTCGATATTACGGACCTAGTCCAACTTTCAAAATCGAAATCTGACCCTGATATCAAAAAGTCCACTACCGGTCTAACTTCCCAAAACTTTAACTTTTGTCATTTCAAGCCTAATTTAGCTACAGACCTCCAATTCACATTCCGGATACGCTCCTATGTCCAAAATCACCCAACAGAGCTAACGAAACCGACGAAACTCCATTCCGGAGTCGTCTTCACACAATTTTAACTGTGGTCAAAATCCTAAGATTTAAGCTTCCGTTTTAGGGACTAAGTGTCCCAATTCACTCCGAAACCACAACAAAATCTTCCGACAAGTCACATAAGTAGAAAAAGATACAGGGAAAGCAATAAATAGGAGATCGGGCTAATACACTCAAAACGACCGGCCGGATCGTTGCAAGTTCATAGAATGAAAAATCAACACAAGGTAATTGATGATGATTTTGAATTGCGGTCTTTGAATTCTTCAAATTCTTAACAATCTTCTTTCTTCTATTCCAGTATACTCATAGTCCTCCATCCCTTTGGCTTAATTACCGTTGAAAGTGAAAGTAAAATTTCGTTTTCCTTCTTTCCTATTATTGTTTTCTCAATTACTTTATACCAACATGTCACCTTTTTTATTTCGAAAATAAGTTAGTAAATCGCTAAAATTAAATTTAGGATTTCCTAACATATTCTTGTTTAACCCAAAATTGAGTGACTATTTATGACATTAGTTTTTGGACAAATTGGACAATCTAATTTACATAATAATGGTGACAAAAGAATTTCGCAAAACAAATGTATAAATGAAATGGATGGACTCGTAGTAGTTCTAATTTTTCACCTCTCATTTTTTGGAAATGTTGTGCGTTGTTTAATTCTATAGTAACAACAAATATTCTTCTCTCTTTTTTGTTTTATATTAAGTATCATTCAAAAACTAAAATTCCTAAAATTTCAACCATACCTAATTCAACTAGTTAGGATATTCATATATAGAAAATCTAATAAGCCTACAACAACTAAAATTATTATAAATTTAACAATGAAAATAAGATATATATGCCAATAAAGTACTTACCTCGCCGAAAAAAATGCCGAAGAAGAAATGTGCCGCTGCCGCCGCGGAACCACTGCTGAAAAACGGAAAATAAAAATTTAAAAAATTAAGGAAAAAAGGGAGGAGGAGGGAGAGGGAGAAGGGAGGAGGAAACGAGAGAGAGAGAGCGAAAATACATTACCTATAACGAGGAGTATGGTGAAGAAAGATGAGAGGGAGAGAGGAGGAGGATGAGATAAGAAGGAGGAATAAAAGAAAATTGGTTTTCTATTTTTTGGGAACGGGAGTCGGGTAGGATTTTAAAAAACCATTCCGACGGATTCGGTCGGAAATATCATATATATATATATATATATATATATATATATATATTTATTTTTTTTAAAACTACCGACCGAATCAGTCGCTATTAAAGTCAAATGAGTCAAATTGGCTTTTGCGCCAAAACTTGTGACCGATTTGGTCGGAAATATGGTCGAAAAACTTTTAAAAAAATATAATTGATATTTTTTTAAAAATTCCGACGGACTCTGTCGGAAATTTCCGACAATTTTTTTCCGTAAAAAGTTAGAGTCGGAAATTTATGATTTTCTAGTAGTGGGATATAGAGTGGACCTCATACTAAATCTAAGGGACAATGATGTGTGCTCACTATACTGAGTTTGTTTTCTTCCATTTTTGGTTTAGTTTGTCAAAGTATTTTTGATCAAATTCTTATAAACTGCAAAATAAAGAGAAACTAGGATAATATTTGGCCTATACACTTAACAATGACCAGTTTTAAATATTTAGTCCGTACAGTACATAGGAAACTGAAGTCCTCAGAAACTTTTTCCTATGCCTCTTTCCATAACGGCTTATAATCTTAGTATATGTTATTCCTTTTGATTTCTTCTTTTAATAACGCCCGATCTTCTCATCCAAAATTTTACTACAACAGTTTCAAAGAATTTGCTTGTTTCTCCAAATAACTACTATTACTATCTAAAAACACCATCAAATCTTTTATAAATTTAGGGGAGACTACACAAGAAAAAAGAAAGAAAAGGAATGAATCAGTTGCAAAGAGTAAAACTTGGTGAAAAATTAACAGAAAATCACCAAATCCTTATCACAAATTGCCTTTTACCTTGTCCACAGATTTCAATATACTACATCGTTGGTGATGACGGGGAAGGACTCAAAATAGTCCAACACTAAATCTACCACGAACAACTTTTCAAAGTTTTATTTGTGTATGTGGACATGGAGAAGAGAAAATGGTGAAGGAAAAGAAGGTTTGGCATGGTGATTTATAGGGATGTAACAATTATAATGATTATAGATTATAATTTGCAACGTACTAATGTAGAGTTGAAGTGGCAATATCATTACTTTATTTTTATAAGCCTTTATTGTGGAGTATATTATAGTTATTGTGATTATAATCAATTTTGTTTTACTGATGTACAGTTTTTTCAATAAACTTATGTAAAATTTTGATAAGAAGCTACAGCCAATTTGATATAATTTTTGCAACATAAAATCTCATGTGAATCTAATTTTTTGTCTTGCTATTTCTCTATTTTCTCCATTGAAGCCCTTTGAATTCATAGGAGATTTATGGTAAGGGTACTTTAAGGAAAAAACTGATTTTGGGGATTTTGCATAAAATTAGGAGGAGATAATAAAGGAAAAATATTTTAAAAAAAGGTAACCAATATGTGCAGTAACGGGAAGAAAAAGAAAATTAAACAAACAAAATGGAAAAGGTAAAATACAAATTGCAGGAAAAGAAAATTGATATTGTGCAATCTTTGAAAGCAAAACAGAAAATGAGACAACAATTGCAATCCAACAAAATGGAAAATAAGATTTTTTAATGGCATAAGATATAATTGTGTGAATTAAATCTGCCACCTCTATTGCAACTTACTCTAGGATTTCATCCCACATGGCTGGTTTTGTTCCAAAAATAATGTATAACAGTGATATTTTGCACCTATAAGAAAATAGAAGATTACCATTATATGTAATGGAGCGAACAAAAAATTACATACAGCTGAATTTTTAAAAAGAGCAAGCAATTAAATTAAATAGTAACAAATTAACAATGGAAGTGAAAACTGGAAGTCATGAAATCCATTAACAGATACAAAGTCAAAGTAAAACATGAGTCTGTATATATAGTGGGTGTACTGGTGCATTATGTTTAATTTAATGATGAAGAACATGTTCAAATTCCTTAATTAAGTGATGGACCGTTTTCAGTTTCAAAATTAATTCTGATGTGTAATGAAGAAATATTATAGTGGAAGGTGATTAATTGCATTAAAGACTTCTTGAACAATTAAAATAAGATAAATGGAGAAATAAAGGGGAAAATTCAAAACAAGGAGAAAAAAAGATAATTGAGTTTCTTGATCAAAGAAAGGTGCCAAGTCAACATTCTTGTCACGACCCAATTCATCTATAGGCCGTGATGGCGCCCAACGTTACTGCTAGGTAAGCCAACAGTGAATTAAACCATGTTATGTCTCCTTTAATAAGTTTTCAAGTAATTAAATTTTATTAATTAAAAGGTTAAGAAACAACAAATTTAAATAAATGGACGAAAGCAGCTGTGTGCAATCATAACAATAGAATAATCCAAAACCATATGACTGCTATTGTGTGTGCCAAGACGTGGTGTCACAAGTGTATGGGCACTACTAGATTATACAAAATTCTAGCTACTGTCTGAAATGAAAATAAACAGAAATAAATGCAAAGGAGAGACTCTAGGTGCTGCGGAACGGCTCAGGAAGCAACTCACTACTAGGCCTCGGGATATCTGGGATGCGCGCCGGTAGGACCACCAGATGCACCTGCCTCAGATCATGCACAATTAGTGCAGAAGTGTAGCGTGAGTACATAAATAATATGTACCAAGTAAATATCTAGTCTAACCTCGAAGAAGTAGTGACGAGGAGTCGACTTCGACACTTACTAGGGGCTAACAATATGAATACAGAAATTCTAAACAAGCATGAGTTATGTAAATAATTATAGTAACTCATTAACAAGCATGAGCAAATAATTCTTTCACATTTTAATAAATCCCTGTCATTAATAAGTGTAACCTCATAAGCCACAAAATAATATCAAGTATGATTAGGCTCCGAGCATTATTAAGCACGATTTATGCCGAGGTCATACGACCCGATCCAACATAACGTGTACACTGCCGAGGGACGTGCGACACGATCCATAGATGCATCTATCTACTGCCGAGGTGTTCGGACTGCTCCACAAGAAGAGAGGATACTTTATAAGCATTTGACTTAAACGTTATAACAGGGCTAATACATAATATAATAAATTTTCTATTAACGGTCAAGTAATCTGCTAAAAATTCAAGTAAGTGAAACTCGGTCTTTTACAATTCCTCTAACAAGTTCTAATATAATTTAGGCATTTATATTAACAAGTAAGGTGCAAATATTACAAGTAATTCATGATTTGGGATCATAAACTACCCGGACGTAAGTACAAATAGTAGCTACGCATGGACTCTCATCACCTCGTACGTACGTAACCCTCCACAATTAGAAGCAAATATTAATTTAAATCACCTATGGGGCAAGTTCCCTCTTACAAGGTTAGACAAGAGACTTATCTCATCTTAAGGCTCACTTTTCAGTCACAATTTCGTCCTAAAGCCTCAACTCGGTACCAAACAATCCAAAACTAGTCAAATGTTATATAAATTAATCAATACATGTTCAAAAGTTCATATTTCAACTATTAGAGTGATTACCCAAGCCCAATTGAAGGATTCCTAAAATTCATTCCCGAGCCCACATGACCAGATTCTGAAAATATTTGAGGAAAGTTATTACCCATAACCTCACGAACTCAAATATATAGTTTTCACTCAATTCCATAATCATTTTCGTGGTTAAATCCCATTTTTATCAAGACCTAGATTTTTCATCTAAACCCATGATTTTCATAATTTTACATGTTAAAATCCACCCATAATCTATGTATTTAACTCACATTGTATATAAATTACTTACCTCAAAGTTCTAGGTGAAAACACCTCTCCAAGAGCTCCAAATTCGGCCAAGAGATGAAAGAAAATGAGTCAAAATCGCCTAAGTCCCGCATTAAATGGACCATTCTGCCTCGAGGACCTTCGCATCTGCGGTCCCTGGGGCGTATCTGCGGCTCCGCGTCTGCGGAAGGTTCATCGCAAATGCGGTCCTCTCTTGGCTAACCTAAGTCCGCATCTACGAAATGAGGGCTCGCTTCTGCGATGCCGCTCCTACAGCAGATGAGTCGCACCTGCGCAAGTCCCCGCTTATGTGGTCCCTTGACCGCTTTTGCGGTCGCGTTGTCCGCATCTGCGGTTTCTGGCTGCAAATGCTGGGATGATTTTGCGGCTATTGGCTTGCTTCTGCGAGCTCGCACCTACGGCTGGCACTCTGTATGTGCGATTATACCAGAAGCTGGGTGGTTCAGCTGTTCACCCATGGTTAAACGACCTCCGTGCATCGTCCGAATGGCATCCGGGGCCCCGTCCAAACATGCCAACAAGTTTGAAATCATAAAATGGACTTGCTCTCACAGTTGTAACGCGAAAAACAACATCAAAACTAAGAATGACTCCAAAATTTGCGTGCAAGTATTAAATCACCATACAGAACTATTCTCAGGCTCAGAATCCCAAACGGACCTCGATAGCATCAAAACCCACTCCAAACCAAATTTAAAGAACTTTAAAACCTTTAAGGTACCAAACTTATCCCCTTTTAGCCAACCTTAAGGAACCAAGTGTTCCAATTTCAACCCGAACAAATCCAGAACTAACCATCCCTTTTAGTCATAAAACAGTAAAAGCACATACGAGGAGTCTTATTTAGGGGGAACGGGGATCTAGAAAGCAAAATGACCGCTGTCGGGGTTGCTAGATCTATCCGAATCCCCAACTCACTCTGTACTGCCTTCCAGAAATGTGAAGTAAATTGAAGGCCTCTCTCTGATATGATGGATACAGGCACACCATGCAACCGAACAATCTCCTGAATATAAATCTAGGCCAACTTCTCTGAATAATACGTGGTCACAACGGGAATGAAGTGTGCCGATTTGGTCAACCTGTCGATAATGACACAAACTGCATCAAACTTCCTCAAGGTTCGCGGCAACCCAACTACGAAGTCCATAGTAATACGCTCCCATTTCCACTCAGGTATAATCATCTGCTGGAGTAGGCCACCTGGCCTCTGATGCTCATACTTTCTGCTGACAATTTAGACACCTCACAACATACTTAACTATGTCGTTCTTCATCGGCCGCCACCAATAATGCTGCTTCAGGTCGTGATACATCTTCGTAGCACCTTGATGGATAGAATATCGAGAACTGTGTGCCTCCTCTAGGATCTTCTCCCTCTAGCCATCAAGATTAGGAACACATAGGTGACCCTGGAGTCACAGAACACCATCCTCACCGATAGTAACCTCCTTGGCAGCGCCCTGCAATACTGTCTCTCTGAGAACCAACAAGTGCGAATCATCAAACTGACAAGCCTTGATCTGCTCGAATAGTGAAGACTGGGTGACAACACATGCAAGAACTCTGCTAGGCTCTAAAATGTCCAACCTCATAAGTCTGTTAGCCAGGGACTGAATTTCCAAAGCTAGTTGCCTCTCCTCCGCTGAAATGAATGCAAAACTACCCATACTCTCTGCCTTTTTTCTCAAGGCATGCACAACTACATTAGCCTTGCCCGGATGATAAAGGATGGTAATATCATAATCCTTTAGTAACTCAAGCCACCTGCGCTGCTTCAAATTGAGATCCCCCTGCTTGAACAAATGCTGCAAGCTGCGATGTTCGGTGTAAACCACACAGGACACCCTATAAAGATAATGCCTCCAGATCTTAAGTGCATGAACAATTTCAGTCAACTCCAAATCATGTATCGAGTAATTCTTCTCATGGGGCTTCAGCTGACGTGAAGCCTATGCAATAACTCGCCCTTCCTGCTTCAATACACAACATAAACCAACGCGCGAAGCGTCGCAATACACAATGTACATCCCTAAATCGGAAGGCAGCACTAACACTGGTGCTGAAGTCAATACGGCCTTGAGCTTTTGAAAGCTCGCCTAGCAGTCATCGGACCATCGGAACAGAGCACCCTTATGGCTCAATCTAGTCAAAGGTGCTGCAATAGATGAGAAGCCCTCCACAAACCGACGATAATAACCTGCTAATCCCAGGAAGCTCCTGATCTCAGTCGTTGTGGTAGGTCGAAGCCAACTCTGAACTACCTCGATCTTCTTGGGGTCTACCCTAATACCCTCGCCTGATATAACATGCCCCAAGAATTCCACAAAACCCAACTAGAACTCACACTTGGAGAACTTAGCATATAGCTTCTGTTCCCGCAAGGTCTGAAGCACCACTCTCAAATGCTGCTCGTGCTTCTCCACGCTATCAAAATGTCATCAATGAAGACAATGACAAACGAATCAATATATGGCCGGAACACCCGATTCATCAGATCCATAAATGTCGCTGGGGCGTTAGTCAAGCCAAAGGACATCACTAGAAACTCATAATGGCCATATCTAGTCCGGAAAGCCGTCTTCGGAACATCCGAATCCTGAATCTTCAACCGATGATAACCCGATCTCAAGTCAATCTTAGACAACACCCTAGAACCCTGCAACTGGTCAAATAAATCATCAATACGCGACAACGAGTACTTTTTCTTGATGGTAACCTTGTTCAACTGGCGGTAATCAATGCACATCAGCATAGTCCCATCTTTATTCTTCACAAATAACACTGGTGCACCCCAAGGGAATACACTCAGTCTGACGAACCCCTTTTCGGAGCCATACGTTACGGTGGAATAGAGATAGGCTGGGTACCTGAAACCAAATAAATACAAAAGTTGATATCACGATCTGGTAGCATGCTTGTTAGGTCAGAAGGAAACACATCGGAGAACTCTCGGACCAAGGGCATTGAATCAATCACCGGAGTCTATGCGGTAGTATCTCGAACATAAGCTAGATAAGCCAAACAACACTTCTCGACTATGTGTTGAGCCTTCAGAAAAGAGATAACCCGGCTAGATGCATTGACATATGAACCCTTCCACTCCAACCTAGGAAACTCTAGCATCGCCAAGGTAACAGTCTTGGCATGGTAATCAAGGATGGCATGATATGGAAATAACTAGTCCATGCCCAGGATGACCTCAAAGTCGGTCATATCGAGCAATAATAGATCCGCTCTAGTCTCATAACCACAGAATATAATAATGCAGGACCTGTAGATTAGATCGACAACAACATAATCGCCCACCGGAGTGGACATAGATAGGAGTACCGAAGGACTCACGAGGAACACCCAGGAAATGAGCAAATAAAGATGAAACATATGAATATGTAGATCCTGGGTCAAATAGTACTAAAGTATCCCTACCGCAGACAGAAATAATACATGTGATCACGACATCTGAGTCCACTGCATCTGGTCTGGCAGAAAAATCATAGAACCTAGCTAGAGTGCCACTTGACTGGCCTCCCCCTGACTGGCCTCCACCTCTAGGACAGCCCCTACCCACCTGCCCTCCATCTCTGGGCGGTCGGACGGCTGATGGGGCAGCTGGTGCTGTAATCATAGGTTGCTGACCCTACTGCACTGCCTTGCCCCGAAGCCTCGGGCAGAACCTCCGCACATGACTGAGATCCTCGCACTCGAAACAACCTCTGGTACGATGGGCTGCTGACCTGAAGTCTGACCCTGATGGCCTGAATTCCCACTGGAGGAACCCTGAATAGCTGGTCCACGGTAAGAACTCTCTTGCATGGCGCTAAAATAAGGTTGCACTGGAGTATCCCGAGGAGGTGACGGTGCTGGATATGTGGGCCTGCTAGACTGACTCCTCACAAACTGGCCTCTGCCTCTAGTCGGGGCACCTCTGAATACTCCAGAATACCGAAACCGCTTATCCCTTGTAGCTTGCTCCTAGCTACGCTGACTTACACCCTTGATCCTCCGAGCTATCTCTACAATTAGCTCGTAAGAAGTCCCCATCTCAATGTCTCGGGCCATGGTGGCATGGATGCCATTGTGCAAACCTGCAACAAACCTCCGCATTCTCTCTGCATCGGTGGGAATGATCATAAGTGCATGGCGAGACAACTCAGAGAAACTCACCTCATAGTCAGCAACTGACATCTGACCTTGCTGGAGCTGCTCGAAATGAAACTGTAACTCTTCCCTCTGAGAGGGCGGGATATACCTATCTAGGAAAATACGGGTCAACCGGTCCCAAGTCATGAGAGGTGAATCTGCTAGTCTGCCGGGAGATATGATTGCCACCACCTACGGGCCCTGCCCTCTAGTTGTAAAGTAGAAAAATCCACCCTATGGGACTCTAATATCCTCATGTTGTGTAGTTTGTCCCTGCACCAATCAATAAAGTCCTAGGGGTACTCATGTCGCTCACCTCCAAAGACAGGAGGATAAAGCCTGGTCCATCTGTCCAACAGCTTCTGTGGATCGCCGGGCACAGCTGGTCTGGGCTCAAGTATAGTTGCTGCAACTGGCTGAGCTCCGCCTATAGGTAGTGTGCTCGGGTCTGATATACGGCAGTGGCATGCCCTGGAGCCTGATCGATATGGGCCTGTGCTCCCCATCCCGCCTGATATGTGGCCGGGTCTGCTGGAAATAAACCATCATGGGTCATAGTATCCATGAACCGTAGCATACAGCCCATAACCTCCTGGAAATCTGGAGCGAACATGAAATCCGATGGGGTTGGATCTGCTGCAGGTACCTCGCCCTGCTCCTCAATGATAGGATCCTGTGCTGGATCCGCTGGTGGAATAGCTGGATCCGCTGGTGGAATAGCTGGAGCAACTCCGGGACATCATCGTCCTCTACCATGGGCAGGAGCCCTTCCCTGGCCTCTGGCTCGGCCTCTAACAACAGGGGGAGCAGCTCATCCATGGTCTGGATCATCCGTTGCGCGCGTCTCACTATCTATGGGAGAATAAGAGAGACACTTAGTACTACATCAACTGCATAATAGGAGATGAAGAAGGAGTAGTTTCCTGACACCCTATAGCCTCTCGAATATAAGTATGGACGTCTCCACACCGATCCGCAACTCTATTAAGCATACTCAAAACTTGTGATACCTACGTGAACCTAGTGCTCTGACACTATGTTGTCACGACCTAATTTTTCTATATGCCTTGATGGCGCCCAACGTTACTGCTAGGTAAGCCAACAGTGAATTAAACCATGTTATGTCTCCTTTAATAAGTTTTCAAGTAATTAAATTTCATTAATTAAAAGGTTAAGAAACAACAAATTTAAATAAATGGACGAAAGCAGCTGTGTGCAATCATAACAATAGAATAATCCAAAACCATATGACTGCTATTGTGTGTGCCAAGACGTGGTGTCACAAGTGTATGGGCACTAATAGATTATACAAAACTCTAGCTACTGTCTAAAATGAAAATAGACAGAAATAAATGCAAAGGGGAGACTCTAGGTGCTGCGGAACGGCTCAGGAAGCAGCTCACCACTAGGCCTCAGGATATCTGGGATGTGCGCCGGTAGGACCGCCAGATGCACCAGCCTCAGATCCTGCACAATTAGTGCAGAAGTGTAGCGTGAGTACATAAACAATATGTACCCAGTAAGTATCTAGTCTAACCTCGAAGAAGTAGTGACGAGGGGTCGACTTCGACACTTATCTTAGGGCTAACAATATGAATACAAAAATTCTAAATAAGCATGAGTTATGTAAATAATTATAGTAACTCATTAACAAGCATGAGAAAATAATTCTTTCACATTTTAATAAATCCTCGTCATTAATAAATGTAACCTCATAAGCCACAAAATAATATCAAGTATGATTAGGCTCCGAGTATTATTAAGCATGATTTATGCTGAGGTCATACGATACGATCCAGATTAACGTGTACATTGTCGAGGGACATGCGGCACGATCCATAGATGCATCTATCTACTACCGAGGCGTTCAGACCGCTCCAAAAGAAGAGAGGATACTTTATAAGCATTTGACTTAAACGTTATGACATGCCTAACACATAATATAATAAATTTTCCATTAACTGTCAAGTAATCCGCTAAAAATTCAAGTAAGTGAAACTCGGTCTTTTGCAATTCCTCTAACAAGTTCTAATACAATTTTGGCACTTAAATTAACAAGTAAGGTGAAAACATTACAAGTAATTTATGATTTAGGTATTAAACTACCAGGACGTAAGCACAAATAGTAGCTACGCACGGACTCTGGTCACCTCGTGCGTACGTAGCCCCCCACAATTAGAAGAAAATATTAATTTAAATTATCTATGAGGCACGTTCCCTCTTAAAAAGTTAGACAAGAGACTTACCTCGTTTTAAGGCTTACTTTTCGGTCACAATTTCATCCCAAAGCCTCAACTCGGTGCCGAACAATCCAAAACTAGTCAAATGTTATATAAATTAATCAATACATGTTCAAAAGTTCATATTTCAAATATTAAAGTGATTACCCAACCATAATTGAAGGATTCCTAAAATTCATCCCTGGGCCCACGTGGCCGGATTCCAAAAATCTTTGAAGAAAGTTGTTATTCATAACCTCACGAACTCAAATATATAGTTTTCACTCAATTCTATAACTATTTTCGTGGTTAAATCCCATTTTTATCAAGATCTAGGTTTTTCATCTAAACCCATATTTTTCACAATTTTACATGTTAAAATCTACCCATAATCTATGTATTTAACTCACATTGTATCAAAATTACTTACCTTGAAAACCCCTCTCGACGAGCTCCAAAATAGCCCAAGAGATGAAAGAAAATGAGTCAAAATCGCCTAAGTCCCGCATTAAATGGACCATTCTGCCTCCAGGACTTTCGCATTTGTGGTCCCTGAGCTGCATCTGCGGCTCCGCATCTGTGGAAGATTCATCGCAGATGCGGTCCTCTCTTGGCTAGCCTAAATCCACATCTGCGGAATTATGGCTCGCTTCTGCGATGTCGCTCCTGCGGCAGCTGAGCCGCACCTGCGCAAGTCCATGCTTCTACGGTCCCTTGACTACGTCTGCGGTCTCCTTTTCTGTATCTGCATTTTCTGGCTGCCCATGCTAGACCGCTTCTACGGCTTCTGGCTCGCTTCTGCAAGCTCACACCTGCGACTGGCCCTCCACAGGTGTGATTACACCAGAAGTTGGGTGCTTCAGATATTCACCCATGGCTAAACGACCTCCGTGCATCGTACGTATGGCATCCGTGGCCCCCGAGGCCCCGTTCAAACATGCCATCAAGTTTGAAATCATAAAACGAACTCGTTCTCATCCTAGGAATGCGGAAAACAATATCAAAACTAAGAATCACAACCCAAAACCAATAGAATCAACTTATGAACTTCAAATTCTTCCAAATTACTCTGAACGCGCCGAAACATACTTAAACTACTCGGAATGACTCCAAAATGCGTGTAAGCCTTAAATCGCCATACAGTTCTATTCCCAGGCTCAGAATCCCAAACGGACCTCGATAGCATCAAAACCCACTCCAAACCAAATTTAAAGAACTTTAAAACCTTCAAGATGACAACTATCTATATTAAGCGTTGAAACGCTCCCGGGTCATCCAAAATCCGATCCAAACATACGCCCAAGTCCAAAATCATCATACGAACCTATTGAAATCATTAAATCCTGGTTCCGAGGTCGTTTACTCAAAATATTGACCAAAGTCAAACTTAGCCCCTTTTAGCCAACCTTAAGGAATCAAGTGTTCCGATTTCAACCCGAACTCTTCCAAATCCTGAACTAACCATCCCCACTAGTCATAAAATAGTAAAAGCACATACATAGAGTCTTATTTAGGGAGAACGGGGATCAAAAAAGAAAAACGACCGGTCGGGTCGTTACAATTCTTTTTTCCTTATATATTTCTCTATGTGTGGGGGGAAGAAAAGGGAAAGAAACTATATTAAAGAAGATACTAATACTTAGCTTGTGGGACGGGAAGTTTGATTTTTTAAATAAACTCTATTCATATATAAAGGTGATGGATTAAAATCTTTTCTAAATCAATACTGACAAGACAAACAGATTTGATTATCACCAACTTTTGAAGTCTTGTATTATATGGATTCTCTTCTTTACCATGAAGTAAAAACAATTTGGATCAAATAATCGGATTTTATATAATAAAATTGTGAATATTTACAGCTCCATTAACTACATAAAAAAATAGCAGTCTAAGCATGCAAGCTCCAGAACTACCTACCTCAAGTTCATCTAATTTCTTCATCCTACATCAATTGGATTTCTGGCAAACATAGTCTATATAGGATAGTAATTCAACTTCTTTATGTAAGTTCCCAATTTAGTTGACAAACTTGCTCTAAAGTTGACCTCATGCACTATCAGTCGAATTATAATCTCTGTTGGCCTCATTTGCTTTTAGATTATTCTATTGTTACTCTCTTGCCATATATAGTACACTATTGCTGCCAATGTGATATGATAAAAGCTAGCACCTGCACTTCTTCCTTTGCATGTATTGATAGCCCACTGGATTTCATCATTCCATACCATGCTAGTTCTCTTAATGTTCTGCCACATCAGTATCTTCTTCCAAATGCCACCAGTTATCTCACATCCAAAGAAGAGGTGTTGAGTGGTTTCCTACTCTTTATTACAAAAGGGGCATATGAGATCAGTGGCAATGCCCCCATTGAGCAATTCTGTCTTTTGTAGCCAACCTTCCATATATAGCTAGTCTCAAAATGAACAACCATTTAGGAGCTCATTGATATTTTATATATAATCTTTCTCCATGACACTTTTGGGAATTCCCCTAGTATTCTGTGGTAAACCTCTCTAACTGAGTATTTATTATATTTTTGGATATCATTGTGGGTGTAGCCTGCCTCTTCTAGGTAGTGTCTCACCTTGAAACTCTATTGTACCACCCTTGATACATTCTTAGGTCAATATTCCAATCTGATCTCCCTTTTATATAGTATGTGTGGACCCAAATGACCCAAAGCTTTTCCTTTCTCCTGTATACATGCCATAGCAACTTCCCTATAGCTGCTTGGTTCCAGCAGTTAACATAAAGCAAATTGAGGCCACCAACTGCTTTAGGAGCACATATTTTATCCCATGTAATCAAGGACTTCCTTGTGAATTCAGCAGTGCCTGTCCATAGGAACATTATGCAGATTGTCTCTATAAACTGGAGAAGTTTTTTTGGAACAATGAACTCTTGAGCCCAGAAAGTTTGAATGGCATATAACACATTCTTGATCAGCTGTGTTCTACCAACATATGAGAGGAATTTAGTCGTCCATGAGGTTATTTTTCCCAACATCTTTTCAATAAGGGGCTCGCATTGCAGAATTGACAGTCCCCTAAGTACCTAAAGGGTAGCTCTCTTCTCCCAAAGTTTAAAGCCTCTATAATCATCCCTTGAGTATTCGGACAGACCCCTCCAAAGTAGATTGAGCTCTTGTTGGGGTTAGCTGTTAGTCCTGATGCTTTAGAGAACATTTGGAACTTATCATGTAAAGCTTGTACTGACTGAACATCTCCTCTGCAGAATAGCAAGAGGTCATCTACAAACCCAAGCTGGACCAAGTTGAACTTAGCACACCTAGGATGATATCTGAAATCTTTGCTTGTCTTCAAGGTCTTCATTAGTCGACTTAGGTACTCCATTCCTAGTACAAATAGGTAAGGGGAAAGGGGGTCACCCTGTCTCAATCCCTTTCTGGCTACAAATGTCTGTGAAAGCTTGCCATTGATAATGACAGAATAAGTAACAGTAGTGATGCACTCCATTATCCAAGCAATAAATATTTCTGAAAATCTAGTCAGCCTCAAAATTTGCTGCATTTATGGCCGTTCTAAGGAATCATATGCCTTCTGCATGTCAATATTCAGCATGCATCTAGGTGAAATGTTCTTTCTCTCATAGCCTTTAACTAGTTCATGTGCTATGATGATATTATCCCCAATTAACCTTCCAGGAATAAATGCAGTTTGGCAATTATCAATCAGGTGGTCCATTATCCCTTGCATTCTGGTTGTTAGCACTTTAGAAATTATCTTGTAGAGCACAGTGCAACATGAAATTGGTCTGCACTCCTTTATGGTAGAGGGGTGTTTGACCTTAGGGATCAATGTGACTATTGTGCAATTTATAGGTCTGTACATACTTCCTGAATTGAATAATTCAATCACAATAAATGTTACTTCCTCCCCTATGACTGGCCATGTCCTCTTGTAGAAGAAAGCATTGAAGCGAACACATCCTGGGGTTTTCTGATCACCAATACCCTTAATAGCCTCATTCACTTCTTCCTTTATGATTGACCTGATGAGATTTAGTTGTTGGTCCCTTGTTACCACTTTGCATTATGTCATGTTGCACTACTGGGAGCTGATGAGTAGCTTGACCAAGCAGTCCCTTGTAGAACTTCAGTATTTCTTCCTCTATTTCACCAACATTTTACAGCAGTTGTCCTGTAGAATCCGTCAAGTTCCTTATTTGGTTCTGTGATTGTCTGTCTTTAGGCATGCGTGGAAATAGGCCGTATTAATGTCTCCTAGTTTTAACCACTATACTTTAGATTTTTGCTTGGCTATGCTTTCCTCTACCATTAACCATTTCTCAAGCTCTTCTTTTGTTTTTTCTTAATCTTGAACTAATTCTAAGCTCCTGCAGGATCTCTCATTTGTATTTGTATAGTTTTCAGCTTTTCCCTGGCCTGTGCTATTCTATCTTCAACCTTGCCCGGCTCCCTTTTTGCTAGTTTCTTCATCTCATCCTTCAACTATTTGAATTTCAGCCAGACTATTTGCATAGAGTGCAAGTTGCTAGGCTTTCTCCAGCTAGTTTCCACAGCATGCATGAAGTCCTGATGTTCAGCTAGGTAATTGAAGAACTTGAAAGGCGTGGTTCCTTTTTCCTTTATAGTCTCAAAAGTGATCCTCAAATGGCAGTGATCATAGAAGTAGTCCATAATGATCCTTTCCAGATGAGGCCACTTACAAATCCATTCTGCATTCACCAATATTCTGTCGATCTTGCTATGTATTTGGTGATTTGTCCAAGTGTAATATCTCCCTATTGATTTCAATTCCATCATACCAGATTACTGCAGGAATTCCTTGAAGTCAATCACCTCAACCTCTTGGACTTGATTACCATATAGTATGTCCTTTATAGATAGTATTGAATTAAAATCTCCCATAATCACCCCAGGCCCTGACATTTGAGTAGTAATAGTCTGTAGCTCTTGCCACAATTCCTTCCTATCATTAATGGTATGCAGTCCATAGATTATACTAAGTTGAAATCATGTATTAAGTTGCAACATCTTGTCATGACCATGAATGACCTGTGTACGTATTCTTGCAACAATGAACTCCACAGCCCTTGTATCCCACAACACCCACAATTTAACTCTTGGATCAGTATTATAGTTGCCTATCCATTTCCATCCTGCTGCTATTTTCTATATAGTTTTTGGAGCATTTTTTTCTTTCACTCTATTTTATATAACTACTATCAGAACTACTAAATTGTCTTTGCAAAAGGTTCTAAGTTCTTTTTGCTTATATACCTTATTTATTCCTCTAACATTCCAGGCTATAAAATTCATCTATTGGTTTTATGAATGTTCTGATCATTCTTCACAGCACCACAGCTCTGCCCCTTCTCCTATATACTGCCATTACTCTGGATTGGTACCTGTGTGAACTCATTTAATGGCGTGAAGCAGATTTCTATAGCTACCCTTTGGTCTAGCTATTTTGTTTTGCTTGCTTTCAGGGCAGATTTCCTACTAGCCCTTTCCCATTCTCTAATTGTTATCTGTTTTTCTGCTATTTCGTTTGGTGATTGGACAATATTGTCAATGAATCTACCATGTGCATCTATATGAGTATCAACTGTGGGATCCAGTATACGAGATATCTTCCATTCCTACTTCAGGTTATCTTGTTTGGGCTATATTTTTTGTCCATATGGTTTTGCAGAGTGTTGTTCAGCTTGCAGTTGTGGCCAATCTGACAGCATACATGACAGTATTGTGGCTTCCAGTCATAAGCTAATGGTTGGTCAATAATCTTCCCTATAGGATCACATACTTTGATAGTGCCAGGAAGAGGCCTACTTACATCCATCTCAATCAAGAGCCTAGAATAGGATATCCTCTCAGCTTTAGATGTACATTCATCAGCATATATTGGCTTTCCTAGTCCACTCCCAATTTTGCTTAGGGATCTTTCACTCCAGCACTTCAAAGGCATGTTTGGAAGTTTTACCCCCAAAAGAATGGTCCTTAGTACTTCCTCATTGAAATCAAAGTCTACAGACCATGATCTTAGTATGATAAGTTGATTGTACAATGTATAAGGCCCAAAGAATAAGACTGCATTTCTGTCCTTCGCACTAGCAAATCGAATAACAAAGTATCCATCATTGTGAAGGAGTACTTTAGGTTTTGTCACAAAATTCCACTGATTAGCTATGAATCTCTCCATGGCTCCAATTGAGGGGGTATTGCCAACCACATAAGCAACTAAGGATAAATTCCATTTCTCTGTTTCAGCTGCAACATCATCTTCTTCCAATTGAACAACAATTTCACCATCCTGAATTAATGGTGGAATGTAAGAGTGATTTATACCATTGGACGCAAGGCTATGTTTCTCGAACAGTCCTGCCCACTTCCTTTCTCCGTCTTTGTGCGCTGGAGCCTGCTACTTCGTATGAGGAATAGTAGCATTATTTTCCTCCTGCTAGCATATGTCTCTCCACTGTAGCTTACTAGTACTTGACTTCACTATTCCATTGGTCAAATTATGGTTTATATTCCCCTGATTTGTCTTTAGTAGCTCTAATGTTTTCGCAATTGATTTGTTTAGGTTTAGCATAGGTGAATTGCGCGGTGTTTCCGGCTCCGATCAAACTACATGCAGGATCGGCCATTTTGGATCATCCTCCTTTGTTTCCTGCTCAGTTGTATACTTCTCCTTAGCTTTGCCTGAGTTTCCACTTTTGATTCGGGTATTGTTGGGTTTAAGCTTGTTAAAAGCTTAAAATAAAGAATAAATGGGAAATGGAGGGGAAAATAAAATATTTGAATTTTTCTCTTTGACAAAGGAACATTGTCACATATTTGAAGAGGAAAAGAGTTTTGATGGGTATATATACAATTGCACTTCTTCTAGCTCTTAAAGAGTTGAGAAGAAGGCAAGCCTCGCGCCGTCGTCGTCATCACTTGCTCGGTTTCAGCTTCGAATTTGGATCCAGATTCGGATTCGGATTTGGTCAAATGATATGATTGATTAATTTTTTAGATCAAATTTATTTATTAATATTAATATTAACGTAATATTATTTTAATCCAAATTAGTCATTTTTTAACGGTAAATTAACTTTCCTCCGCGTTTGATTTTCCCGTTTTATTTTGCGTAAATAACCATTTACGTAATGGCTCTTTTTACGTGAACAGTCATAATAGTCATTCTGAAGAGTTGCACCTCTTCGTTTGAACCCAACATGTTGGCTATAAATATTATACCATTCCCTCAGATTTTTCTTACAAAAATTCTAAAATTTTCTTCTTTCTTCTGCATTGTTTTAACTACAACAAAGCAACCGTAAGTGTGATTTACTGCCGCCATTTGTGTTCATTGAAATACTGGGGTTTGAAGTACCGCTACACCAGAGTGTAATCTATTCTATCATGGGAGGAAATAATTCACAACCTCGGGTACTAGGAGGGGATTAAGTTCCTTAAGGAAACACTATGAATTCAGTGGGCTCAGATTCATTTCTGTTTCTTCTACATTTCTGGTTTTATATTATTTTTCCTTTTCTAGAATTATTTTGCCAATATATAATACTAACAAGTTTAAGGAACTTAAATATATTATGTATTTGTTTTGTATATACTGTTCTGGAGACTAAAACTGTAATGACCCAACTAGTCGTTTTGAGCATTTACATTTCGCTTGGTAGTTTACAGGCATGAGTAGCTTCGTATGATGTATTATGACTTATGTGAATCGTCGGTTTTGGCTTTCAGGTTATTCGAAATTGAATTGGAAGAATGGATTTCATGGTTGAAGCTTTAAATCGAGAGAGTTGACCAAGTTTGACTTTTTGTGAATTTGAATCCGGAACAGAATTCTGATAATTTCAATACCTCTGTATGGTGATTTTGGACTTAGGACCGTGTCTGAAAGATTTTTGGAGGTCCGTAGTAGAATTAGGCTTGAAATGATGAAAGTTGAATTTTTGGGAAGTTTGACCGGGAGGCTGACTTTTTGATATCGGGGTCGGAATCTGATTCTGGAAATTAGAATAGCTCCGTTATGTCATTTATGACTTGTACGCAAAAAGTTGAAGTCATTCCGGAATGATTTTCTATTTTGCAGCACGGGTTATTGAATTTGAGAGTTCAAAATTCATAGATTTCAATTTGAGGCGTGATTCGTCGTTTTGATATTGTTATGTGTATTTTGAGGCCTCGAGTAGGTCCGTATTGTGTTGTGGAACTTGTTGGCATGTTCGGACAGGGTCCCGAGGGGATCGAGTGAGTTTCAGACGAGCTTCGGATCATTTTATTACATTTTTGGATTTTTTGCTAAGTTGCTGGTTCTGGTGTGATCGCACCTGCGACTAGTTTGCGTAGGTGCGATGGTCGCAGAAGCGACAAAGGAGTCGCAGAAGCGTGAAAGGGAGCTGGGCATGAGGATCGTAGGTGCGGGTGCTTGGACGCACATGCGCAACCGCAGATGCGGTTTAAGTGCGCAGAAGCAGCTTAAAGACCGCATGTGCGAGGGATTGCTGGGTCAGGTTGTTTTCGTAGAAGCGAAGTTTTACCGCAACAGCGGTGGTCGCATATGTAACGAATTTTCCGCAAATGCGGAATCGCTGGGCAGAAGCTATATTATCGAGGGTTTTGGTTCTTTCTTCATTTTGGGGGCTATGGAGCTCGGATTGAGGCGATTCTTGAAGAAATTTTCATCTTATGGACTGGGGTAAGTGTTCTCTACTCATTTTTGATTTTATATCATGAATCTATCTTCATTTTTGGTATTTGATTGAGGGTTCCAAAAGAGAAATTGGGGGTTTTAGCCTAAAGTTTCATAATACGAATGTTCGAGTTTTGAACACCAATTTGGAGTCGGATTTGAGTGAAACTAGTATGGTTGGACTCGTAATTGAGTGAATTTTCGGATTTTGTGAGTTTGGTCGGGTTTCGAGGCGTGGACCCGGATTGGACCTTTTGGCCGATTTTGGGCTTTGATTCAAGATTTGACCTTTATCAATTAGGATTGTTTCCTTTAGCATTGTTTGATGTATTTGAGTTTTTTTTGGTTAGTTTCGAGCCGTTCGGAGGTCGGAACATGCGGGATGGAATTTTGGAGCATCGTTTGGCTTGCTCGGTGTTGAAATTGGCTTATTCTAGGTAAGTAACACTTCTAAACTTGGTGCTGAGGGTATGAAACCCCAAAATATGTGTTATATGATTGGTGTTGAGGTGACACACATACTAGGTGACGAGCGTGTGGGCGTGCACTGTGTAAGTTGTAATTCCATTATTTTTTGTGGTACTGTGTAGCTACCTCATCATATCTGTAACCATGAAATCTACTTACTAGAGCTATTGAGCTGTGATTCATATTAGAAACCATGTCTAAGCTACATGCTTACTCTGTTAGGACCCATTGAGGTCGTTACTGCTGTTGAGTTATTTACTTATATTGCAATTTCATACTCAGTCATGTTCATTCATTTCATATCATACCTCAGTCTCTGTTGCTACATATTGATACATCACATCATTATTTTGGGTTGATATTTCATGACATTGAGAGCCCGAGAGACTGAAGAGATTGATGACTGAGTGAGGCCAAGGGCCTGATTGTGAGTTATTATATTATAGCACGTGAGTTGTCCATGCAGATCCAGATGTTATACTATAGCACATGAGTTGTCCGTACAGCACGTGAGTTATCCGTGCGGATCCAGATATTGATACTATAGCATGTGAGTTGTCCTAGCAACACGTGAGTTATCCATCCAGATTATAGCGCTTGGGCTATAGGAGCCCCTCTGGAGTCTGTACACAAACCCAGTGAGCGGTACCTACCGAGTGCCGAGTGATTGGTAGGACTGAGTGACTGTGAAGACTGAGTGATTGGGAGGACTGAGTGAATTGATACTCTGAGAGTATGCATATGGTCTTTATTACTGATTTGTATCGCATTTGACATGCACACTTGACATACAGGCATAGAGATGCATTTTTCCTCATGCTGTATAGTATCATGTCATTTATGACTTCTCATACATTTTGCCATATGGGCATATAGAGACATCTTATACTTTCTATCTGAAAGGAAAATGAAGCATCTTATTTATTGTTGAAAGGATTTTTGGGAAAAATCACAGTTTTCAAATTTACTCATATTTTTAGCAATTTCGGTAAAAGATTTGTGTTTTTACTGAGACACTTGAAAAGCATACCTATTTTCTGAAACTGTGAACGAGCTGAGCATTTAATTTCTGAGATACGCCTTTTGTTACTTGTACTACGCTGTTATGAACTATTGTGAAATATTGGTGTTGGACCCGACCTTTGTGTTAGTTCGTCACTACTTTCAACCTAAGGTTAGGTTTGTTACTTATTGAGTACATGGGGTCGGTTGTACTCATACTATACTTCTGCACCTTGCGTGCAGATATTGACTACTGATGTTGCTGTAATCGACGAGAGCCGGAATTGAAGATGTACCTGCATTCCAGTTGTAGTTGCCTCTTGTTCATGGTAGCCTTAGATCTATGAAACTCTGTTTATGTACTTTTCAAACAGATGATGTATTTACTTCATTTCAGCTTTGTAAACTCTATTCTTAGAAGCTCATGATTTGTACTACCAGTCCTTGGGAAATGTATAAGATTCAGATAATTTATTTACTTAACTGTCTTATTAAATATCATTGGAATTGGATAGTTGTTAATTGGCTTACCTATCGGGTTGGGTTAGGTGCCATCACGACTAGTTGGATTTTGAGTCGTGACAAAAACATGTGTGGTTTTCTACTCCCAGTTTGGAGATTAAAGCCTTCATGGTTTTCTACTCCATTTTTTATCTTAATCTATATTCTGTTTTGTTTTGTTATCTGTTATTTGGAGATTAAAATCTTAGTGATTTTTTAATCCGTTGGAGATTAAAATCTACGTGATTTTCTACTCCAGCTTATTCGGTTTGAAGATATAAAAACCTTAACATATATTAAACATTTATTTGTGTCATTCTTTTACATAAATGACGAATGAGAACGGAAACTAACATGTTCCTATGGTGACTTCCAATGCATCGATAAGCCGAACAACACCGGCATTGGCACCAGCACTGGTAGAAAAGCCTGGAAAATTTTCCGAGATTGATTTCAAGTGGCGACGGCAGAAGATGTTATTCTACTTGACGACTTTAAGTCTATAGAAGTTCATTAAGGAA
Organism: Nicotiana tabacum; assembly: GCF_000715075.1. Taxonomy (NCBI): domain Eukaryota; kingdom Viridiplantae; phylum Streptophyta; class Magnoliopsida; order Solanales; family Solanaceae; genus Nicotiana; species Nicotiana tabacum. Next base: position 27,227,947 of record NC_134081.1, on the reverse strand, counting down.
GATGTTCCTGTTCTGCCTAACGAAACTCTAGAAAATGAACGCTTTCTCGTGACTGAGGTGTGGAAATATTTTGATTATTTTGTGCAAGAACTATATTCTTAGTGGACTGGAGGACGATCTGTATAATGTCTATAGTAATATGGAGACGTTAAAAGAACTGTGGATTGCACTTGAAAAGAAATAAAAAACTGAGTATGCCGGGTTAAAGAAATTTGTTGCCGCAAAATATTTGGACTACAAAATGGTAGATAGCAAGTCTGTTATTACCCAAGTCCAGGAATTGCACGTGATTATTCATTATCTCCTTCCTGAAGGTATAAGTTGAATTAATACTTTTGTTGAAAGTATTAATTATATTATTATTACTAATATAATTTTCATTGAAGGTCTTGTCATCAATGAAGCATTCCAAGTTGTAACAATGATTGAGAAGTTGCCTTATTTGTGGAAGGACTTCAAAAATTACTTGAAACACAAATGCAAGGAGATGTCACTCTAAGATCTCTTGTTCGGTTGAGGATCGAAGAGGACAACAAAGCTGCTGAAAAGAATGGTCGAGGAAACTCAACAATAATGGGAGAAAACATTGTTGAGGATGATCCACAAAATAATAAAAAGAGGAAGAAGCCTTCTGGACCAAAAAGTAACCCAAGCAAGAAGCGGTTCAAAGGAAATTGCTACAACTGCGGGAAAGCTGGACACAAATCGGTAGATTGTCGTGCTCCAAAGAAAGACAAGAAGAAGGGTCAAGCAAACATGGTTGAAAAGCACGAGGATATTGATGACTTGTATGCTATGCTTTCTAAATGTAACCTGGTGGGAAATCCTAAGGAATGGTGGATTGATTCTGAAGCCACTCGCCATGTTTGTGCTGTTAGAGAAGTGTTTGCTACATATGCTCCCGTTGGACCTGAAGAGACGCTTTCTATGGAAAATTCTGCAACGGCCAAGATTGAAGGATGTGACAAGATATTTCTGAAAATGACTTCTGGCAAGGTGGTGACTCTGAACAACATCCTTCACGTTCCTAAAATTAGGAAGAACTTAGTCTATACTACACTTCTCGTCAAGAACGGGTTTAAGTGCATTTTTATATCTGATAAGGTTGTAATAAGTAAGAACGGAATATTTGTAGGAAAAGGTTACCTCACTGAGGGCCTTTTCAAACTAAATATAATGGTCGTTGAAAATAATAAAATTCAGCTTCGTCTTACTTACTTGAGTCAAATGATTTATGGCATACGTTTGGGACATGACAATTATAAAACCTTGCGAAAAATGATTAATTTGGAAGTATTGCCTAAATTTGAATGCGACAAATCAAAATGTCAAATATGTGTGGAATCTATATATGTTAAACAACCTTATAAGTTAATTGAAAGGAATTCAAATCTTTTAGACTTAATTCACACAGATATTTGTGACATGAAGTCAATACCATCTCGCAGTGGAAAGAAGTATTTCATAATTTTTATTGATGACAATACTTGATATTGCTATGTTTACTTACTCAATAGTAAAGATGAAGCAATAGATGCATTCAAGCAATACAACAATGAAGTTGAAACACAACATAACAAGAAAATCAAAATGATAAGAAGTGATAGGGGTGGTGAATACGAATCTCCCTTTGAAGAAATATGCTTAGAATATGAAATTATTCATCAAACAGCGGCCCCTTACACGCCTCAATCCAATGGGATTGCAGAAAGAAAGAATCGTTCGTTAAATGAGATAATGAACACTTTGTTGATGAGTTCTGGTTTGCCATAGAACTTGTGGGGGAAAGTCATTCTTACAGCTAACCGGATATTAAATCGAGTACCCCATAGCAAAACGCAATCCATTTTATATGAAAAATGGAAAGGAAGAAATCCCAACTTGAATTATTTTAAAGTGTAGGGGTGTCTGGAAAAAGTGCAAGTTCGTAAAGATAATGTTGAATTCTTCGAAAATATATATCCATATAAAAAGGAATGTGAGTCGATTAGTGAAGGATCTAAACGACCTCGGGAAAAAATAAAAGAAAGTACGTCTATTCAGGAGGATCCAAGGCGTAGTAAACGTCAAAGAACATCTACTTCATTTGACCAAATTTTGTGACTTTCTTATGGGAAAATGAGCCTCAAACATTTAAAAAAGCTATGTCTTCTTCGGAATTATTATTTTGGAAAGAGGCAGTCAATAGTGAACTAGAATCTATATTGAACAACCATACATGGGAATTGGTTGATCTTCCTCTCGGAAATAAACCGTTGGATTCTAAATGGATTTTTAAGAGGAAAATGAAAGATGATGACCATATTGATAAATATAAGGCAAGACTTGTGGTCAAAGGGTATAGACAATGAGAAGGTCTTGACTATTTTGATACATACTCTCCAGTTACAAGAATTACGTCCATACGAACGTTAGTAGCATTAGTTGTAGTTTATGATCTTGAAATTCATCATATGGACGTTAAGACAACCTTCTTAAATGGATATTTGGAGGAAGAAATATACATGAAACAACCTGAAGGGTTTGTGGTTCCAGGTAAAGAAAAGAAGGTATAAAGACTTGTTAAGTCCCTTTACAGATTAAAATAAGCACCCAAACAATGGCATGCGAAATTTGACCAAACAATATTGTCAAATAATTTTAAGATAAATGAATGTGATAAATGTGTATACATTAAAAGTGTTCCAAATTACATAGTCATTGTTTGCTTATATGTGGATGATATGCTAATAATGAGTAATGACATTGCCAACATAAATGCGACTAAGCGTATGCTAACTAGCAAGTTTGATATGAAAGACTTGGGAGTTGCTGATTTAATTCTGGGTATTAAGATCCATAAGACTCTTCAAGGTCTAGCATTGTCACAATGTCATTACATTAAAACAGTACTTGAAAAATTAAAGCACTTAGATTTTTAAGTTGCAAAGACTCCAATTGACGTGAATCTTGCACTAGCAAAGAACAAATACCAGAGCATATCACAATTGGATTATGCTCATGTGTTGAGATATTTAATATATATCATGAATTATACACGACTGGATATAGCTTGTGCTATAAGTAAATTGAATCGATACACGAGTAATCCAGGCCAATCTCATTGGATGGCAATGAATTGAGTTTTGGGATATTTAAAACATACCTATGACTTTACTTTGCACTACAGTAAATATCCTACAGTGATTGAGAGATACTGTGATGCAAATTGGATCACCGGTTCAACTGATTCTAAGTCCACAAGTGGATGTGTATTCACTATTGGTGGAGGAGCGGTATCTTGAAAGTCGTCCAAACAAACTTGTATTGCCCACTCTACAATGGAGGCTGAGTTCATAGCCTTAGATAAAGCCGGTGAAGAAGATGAATGGCTCCAAAATTTCTTGGAAAATATTCCATTTTGGCCCAAACCGTTGGCACCAATATGCATACATTGCGATAGTCAAACGGCAATCGGAAGGGCTGGGAGTGTTATGTATAATGGTAAATCTCGTCATAAACGACGAAGACATAAAACTGTTTGGCAGCTACTCTCTAGAGGCATTATCACAATTGACTACATAAAGTCAAGTGATAATGTGTCGGATCCGCTTACAAAAGACCTAACTAGAGAGGTAGTTGAAAGATCATCGATGGGAATGAGACTATGGCCGAGGACAAGTCATTGTGGCAGTAACTCTACCTAGAAGACTGAAGATCCCAAGATCTAGGTTCAAGGAGATCAAACAGAGTCATTAATGACGGTTCAACAATGTCAACTAAAATTTTTGGTCCATTCTCGTGATGAGACAATGTTCAGTACCAAGGATAAAACATTAAGGCCTTTTAATGGTTTCTAAATTTAATACGGGGTATATCAAATAGTGTATCTATGGGATAACGCATTTAGGAATCATCTATATAAGTGTGAAGTATTAGCCGCTTCAAGGAGAATTTTGCAAGCCCAGTTCTCTACGCACTCATGAAACCAGGCGGTGTCCATGGCTGAAACGAATACAACAATGAGAACCAAAGAGGGTTAAAGGTTGATTGTGTGACTTATAGTTGTCTAGGTATACACCAAAGTTCGACGGTTCAAAGATATCAAATCTACCGAGTATATCCGACATAAGTTCACTACGGAAAGTTCAAAGGAAAACTTACTTACCTAGATGCCATTAATCCTTACTTGCGAATCACACAGTTTTTCATGCATATTTCCGTGATATAGCCATTCCCTATTCATGTGGGGAATTGTTGGGTTTAAGCTTGTTAAAAGCTTAAAATAAAGAGTAAGTAGGAAATGGAGGGGAAAATAAAATATTTGAATTTCCCTCTTTGACAGAGGGACGTTGTCCTATATTGGGGAGGAAAAGTGTTTTGATGGGTATATATACAATTGCACTTCTTCTAGCTCTTAAAGAGTTGAGAAGAAGGCACGCCTCGCGCCGTCGTCGTCGCTCGCTCGCTCGGCTTCGACTTCGGTTGATTGATTAATTTTTTGGACCAAATTTATTTGTTAATATTAATATTAATATAATATTATTTTAATCCAAATTAGTCATTTCTATAATGGTAAATTAATTTTCCTCCGCATTTGATTTTTCCGTTTTATTTTACGTAAATAGCCATTTACGTAATGGCCGTTTTTACGCGAATAATCATAACAGTCATTCTGAAGAGTTGCACATCTTCGTTTGAACCCAACCTATTAGCTATAAATAGCAGACTATTCCCTCATATTTTCCTTACAAATTTTTTGAAATCTCCTTCTTTTTTCTGCATTATTTTAACTACAACAAAGCAACCGTAAGTGTTATTTGTTGCCGCCATTTGTGTTCGTTGAAACAATGGGGTTTGAAGTACTGCTACACCAGTGTATAATCCGTTCTATCCTGAAAGAAAATAATCCACAATCTCGGATAATAGGAGGGGATTAAGTTCCTTAAGGAAACACCGTGAATTCAGTGGGCTCGGATTCATTTATGTTTCTTCTACATTTCTGGTTTTATATTATTTTTCCTTCTCCATAATTATTTTGCCAATACAGAATACTAACAGGTATTAGATTGCCCGAGTAGTACTTCAATATAAATCTCCTTCATCTTGGTAGAATTCCCCTTCGGTCGTCCCTTCCCATGCCGGATATGCGCAGGTTAACAGTCACCTAACGTGCGCCGAGAGAAACGAGAAGAGAGAATTATGCTAGTCCTAAATCCATGAAGTAAAATTTTGTTTGAATGGAAACGTCATCTTTTGTTTACCATTTGTAAATAATGGAAGTTAAGCCAAGTTACGAAAGTGGTTGACCCGGAAAATATGGTGAGACATAGGTTTTAAATATTAGTTTGGTCGAGAAAATAAGTCATTCATTACTAATGTCACTTCAATTCGTCATTGCAGTACTCCAAAATGTTACTAGCTAGCTACTATCAACTAAAAGAAGCTTTTGACTTCACAGTAGCTCGTCCAGTCTTTTTTTCGGTTTTCCACTGGGACTATTAAAATCGGATTCGTACCAAAAAGTTTCATACGGAAAGATAAAGTGCCCCTTAATAAAAATAACTTCATACTTAGGACTCGAGCTCGAAAACTCTAACGTTGTTAACCTAACAACTCTGTTAACCTCAACAACTCAATAATCTGTGCTTCCCTTTTTAGAAGGATTTGCTGGTTTTCTAGTTTTCTTGTTTAAGGGAATTATACACAATCTTAAAGAGATTAGTAAATTGTAAAAGCTACTACTATTATTTTCCTGATAATAGAAGTGACTCCTAAAAGAGGAATATGCTATAATAGAAAATTGCATGCACGCATATCACATGAATCGCAGATTAACCGATCAGTTAAAGTTACTTCTATTCAAAATTTTAGGCCATCTGCAATTTCTGATATATTAAAGGTTAGATCCACAAACATAGATAATACTATAGTATTCCAAAGTTATGGAAATATTGAATATTAGAGGGAACAATATATGTTGCCGGTTTTATCACTAATACTCATGATCGTACGTTGTAGTGTTAGGATCGGGAATCCGGGTAGTGCGAAATTTAGCCAAACAACGGTATAATGACAATAACAAAGACAATGGAAGTTGATAATAACGGCAATTAAAGAATATAAAGAAGACACAAATTTAACGTGGTTCGGTCAAGGTGACCTACGTCCACAAGCGGAGAGGAACAATTTCACTATACCAACAAGAGTACAAAAGAGAGTACAAAATTAGAGTAAATACTCTAATTAATCCCAAATACCCCAAGAGAATAACCTCACAAGATCACTCCAAAGAAAGGGTTCACACAAGTGTTTTCCAACACTCACTCTCTTACAAAATACTCTATAATGAAATAAAGGAGGAGAAAGAAAGACAAGAGTGAAAAGCTCTTGAATTGGTGTGTTTTCAAATGAGGAGAAACTCCTCTATTTATAGCAAGAAATCCTTAGCCTAATAATGGATATTATGTCATGGAAAATGTCATGATCCACAAATTTGTTATAATATATATTATGTCATGGCAAATGTCATGAACCACAAATTTGTTATAATGGATATTATGTCATGTCAAATGTCATAAAAATTTGGCCATATTACAAATCTCCACCTTGGCCTAATTTCGGCTTATATATAGTAAATTTGCTCCACCTGCTCCGCAAAAACCTCAATGGGAAAAATCATTCTTCATAAATGCCAATCAAGTTCAGGCAAAGCTTGAACTTGGACACTGGAAGAGATTTTGTGAACATGCCAGCAGGATTATCTCTAGTGTTGATCTTCTGAACAGAGACTTTTCTTTAAGTAATGGTTTCTCGGATAAAATGATACTTTATATCAATGTGCTTCGTCCTCTCATGATACATTTGATCTTTAGTCAAGTGAATGGCACTTTGACTATAACAGAAAATGGTAATACCACTTTGGTATAAACTGAGTTCCGCGCATATAGACCCTTCAACCATAAAGCTTCTTTGATCGCCTCGGTCACTGCCATATATTCTGCTTCGGTAGTAGATAAAGCTACTATATGTTGTAATGTAGCTTTCCAACTAATAGCGTAACCACCGATGCAAAATACATAGCCTGTCAGTGATCTTCTTTTGTCAGGATCACCTGCATAATCTGAGTCTACAAAACCAGCCAAAGTGTTAGTATTTCTCCCAAACTCCAAACATGTATTTGAAGTACCTCGTAAGTATCTGAGAATCCATTTCACAGCATGCCAATGTGCTTTACCAGGGCAAGCCATATACCGGCTTACCACGCTCACTGCTTGTGAAATGTCTGGACGTGTACAAACCATTGCATACATAATACTGCCGACTGCACTGGAATAAGGAACCTGTGCCATGTACCTCTCTTCTTCCTCTGACTGCGGGAACTGAGCAGCTGATAACTTAAAATGAGCAGCAAGAGGGGTACTAACTGGTTTAGCATCTTTCATGCCAAACCTTTCCAAGACTTTCTCGAAGTACTTCTTCTGGGTCAGAAATAGCCTATTGGCTTTTCGATCTCTTTTGATCTCCATGCCAAGGATTTTCTTAGCTGCTCCCAAATCTTTCATCTCGAATTCACTTTTCAACTGACTTTTCAAATTGTGAATTTCTGTTAAATCCTTAGCAACAATGAGCATGTCATCAACATATAATAATAGGTACACAAATGAACCATCATTTAACTTCGAAAAGTAAACACAACTATCATACATGCTCCTCGAATAACCATGACCCAACATAAAGGAATCAAATATTTTATACCATTGTCTTGGAGACTGCTTTAATCCGTACAAGGATTTCTTCAACAAGCAAACATGATCTTCTTTTCCTTCAATTTCAAATCCTTCGGGTTGATGCATGTATATTTGTTCCTCAAGTTCGCCATGTAAAAAAGTTATCTTAACATCAAGTTGTTCTAATTTCAAATCATACATGGAAACGAAGGCAAGCAAGATACGAATAGAGCTATGTTTAACAATAAGTGAGAAAATATCATTAAAATCAACTCCTTGTACCTGACTATAGCCCTTTGCAACTAATCGTGCCTTATACCTCGTATCTTCAACCCCTGGAATGCCATCCTTTTTCTTGAAGACCCATTTGCAACCAACTATTCTTTTTCCTAATTGCGGCTTCACAAGAGACCAAGTACCATTCTTGTGGAGAGACTCAATTTCTTCATTCATCGCAATCAGCCACTTGGCTGAGTCAGCACCAGAAACTGCTTCTGAATATTTTGATGGTTCTCCAATTTCTTCAGTTTCCTGTGCAACTGAAAAAGCAAATGCAACATAATCTCCAAACCTTAATGGTTGTTTAGCTTCTCTTCTTGGTCTATGTTTGGCTATAGAATACTCCTCTTCTTCTGGTTCAACTTCAGGAGTCTCAACTTCAGGAATTTCAGCTTCTGTCTCAACTTTAGAAGTTTCAACTGTATTTTGCTCCAAAGTTGATGAGCTTGGCTCAGAAGGAATACCAACCTCAATCTCCACCTGGTTCTGTGTACACTTTCCTTTATCTGTATCACAAGAACTAGAAGACTATTTTCTAGAATGTAACATAAAGGATTCATCAAAGGTTACCTCTCTGCTAATTATAAATTTTGGTGCCATGGGATCAGAATACCATAGTCGGTATCCTTTCACCCCAGATGCATACTCAAGGAAAATGCACTTTTTAGTCCTTGGCTTTAATTTTCCATCATTTACATGCATGTATGCAGGGCAACCAAATATCTTTAAATCAGAATAATTAGCAGGAGTACCTGACCACACTTCCTCTGGAGTCTTAAAGTTCAAAGGTACAGAAGGAGCTCAGTTGATAATATAACAAGCTGTAGAGATAGCTTCTGCCCAAAAGGCGTTTGTCAACCCAGCATTTGAAATCATGCAACGAGCCCTTTCCAAAATAGTTCTATTCATCCTTTCTGCCACACCATTTTGCTGAGGTGTCATTCTCATAGTACGATGTCGAGCAATTCCTTCATTCTTGCAAAATTCGTTGAATTCATCATTACAAAATTCCAAGCCATTATCTGTTCTAAGCCGCTTAACCTGTTTTCCTGTTTGCTTCTCAATCAAAAATTTTCATTGTTTGAAATTTAAGAAAACATCATTTTTATTTTTCAGGAAATAAACCCAAACTTTCCTTGAATAATCATCAATGAAAGTTAATATATACCTGACACCACCTTTTGATGGGGTACGTGAAAGACCCCAAAGATCTGAATGAATGTAATCCAAAGTACCTTTTATTCTATGAATCGCTGGAGATTTGAAGCTAACTCTTTTCTGTTTTTCGAACATACAATGTACATAGAACTCCATATTTCCTGTACTTTGGCAACATAAGAGACCTCTTTTGCTGAGGATGGAAAGACCTTTTTTTTACTCATATGCCCCAATCGCATATGCCACAATTTGGTGATGTCAGAATCTGATTTATCTGATATTGAAACTGCAGCATCACCTGTAACAGTAGATCCCAAAAGAGTATACAACGTACCAGATCTGCGTGCTTTCATGATCACAAGAGCACCATGAGAAATTTTCAGAACTCCACCTTCACCTGTGTACTTGCACCCAAGAGATTCTAGAGTGCCCAAAGAGATAAGATTTTTCTTCAAGTCAGGAACATGTCTAACATCGGTGAGAGTTCTCACCACACCATCGTGCATTTTGATTCGGACTGTACCTTTTCCAATAACTTTGCAGGCAGCATTGTTGCCCATCAAGACAACTTCACCTCCAATAGATTCATATGTGGTAAATAAATCCCGATTGAGACACATATGATAAGAACAACCCGAATCTAAAATCCACTCATTGTTAGATTTGAAACTATTATTAGTTGCTAAAAAAATAGTTCCCTCAGTCTCATCAGCAGCTACACTTGCTTCGGCAGTGTCAGTATTTTTGTGCTCATTTTTCTTTTCTGTATGCTTTTCTTTATTTTTCAATTTAAAGCATTCAGAAATAATGTGACCTTTCTTATGACAATATTTGCACATGACATTTCTGTATCTAGATTTTGACCTTGATTTAGGTTTCTCACTACTTGAATCTTTCTTATTGGATCTACCTCTTATGAATAAGCCTTCCCCTTGGTTCCCACTAGTTTCCCCAATAATATCTCTATCTATTTGTTCTTTTGATTTCAAAATAGATTTGATATCTTTATAAGAGATATTATCCTTTCCATAAAGCATAGTATCTCTTATATGTTTAAACGACTGGGGTAAGGAAATAAGCAATAACACAGCTTGATCCTCATCTTTGATTTCAGCATCTATGTTACTTAAATCCATAAGAAGAGAATCAAAAGTATCAAGATGAGTAAGTATAGAGGTACCTTCAGCCATACGAAAAGTGTAGAGTTTTTGCTTTAGGTAAAGCCTGTTTTCTACTATTCTTTTCATATATAAGGTTTTAAGCTTTTTCCATATGCCTTTGGCTGAGCTTTCTGCTGCAACTTCACGCAAAATCTCATTTGAAAGATTTACAATAATACATGCTTTTGCCTTTTTGTCTATGACAGCAAACTCCTCGTCCGTCATTTTATCCGGCATCTTCTTCTTTCCTTACAGTGCCAAATCTAAGCCATCCTGAATTAGGATAGCTTCCATCTTTAATTGCCACATTCTGAAGTTTGCACTTCGGTCAAATTTCTCAACATACGACTTTGTTAGAGTCATTTTGGCTATTTAAACTAACCCGGTTAGATCTGACTTTGATACCAATTTATTAGGATCGGGAACCCGGGTAGTGCGAAATTTAGCCAAACAACGGTATAATGACAATAACAAAGACAATGGAAGTTGATAATAACGGCAATTAAAGAATATAAAGAAGACACAAATTTAACGTGGTTCGGTCAAGGTGACCTACGTCCACAAGCGGAGAGGAGCAATTTCACTATACCAACAAGAGTACAAAAGAGAGTACAAAATTAGAGTAAATACTCTAATTAATCCCAAATACCCCAAGAGAATAACCTCACAAGATCACTCCAAAGAAAGGGTTCACACAAGTGTTTCCCAACACTCACTCTCTTACAAAATACTCTATAATGAAATAAAGGAGGAGAAAGAAAGACAAGAGTGAAAAGCTCTTGAATTTGTGTGTTTTCAAATGAGGAGAAACTCCTCTATTTATAGCAAGAAATCCTTGGCCTAATAATGAATATTATGTCATGGCAAATGTCATGATCCACAAATTTGTTATAATGGATATTATGTCATGGCAAATGTCATGAACCACAAATTTGTTATAATAGATATTATGTCATGACAAATGTTATAAAAATTTGGCCATATTACATCTAGTGGTACTAGCGAAGTCTTTTACAAAGTTAGTGTATATTTGATTCTTATTATCCTCTTTTCCTTTGGTATTTCTTTTCCTTTTTAAGTCACTGTATACATTTTGTCTCTATTTTTAAATGTTGTGCAACCTTGAAAAACTCTCTCTTCCGGACAACGTTAGGCTTAAGTATAATATTTGCTCATATAATTTTCAGTTTGCTCACAAAATATTATATTGCGGTCTAACTTTTGAATAACTTATAAAAATTTAGACTGTCGTCTAACATTTTATCATGAGATTTTTAGTTTGCTCAAAAATAATATTTAGACCGTGGTTTAAACGGTAGAAAAATGACTATCTACTAAGCGGCTGATACAAAAAAGGACAACCTGCAAAAATTTCACCCCTTTATGTAATAGATTTTTTTGTTTCGTAAAAGAAGTTATATATATTTTTTAAAATATTTTCCTAATGATATCTCAAAAAAAAAACAAAAGCAGAAACTTCGGGGAAATTGCTTGCTCCAAATCATTTCTTATATAATGCATATTCAAGGCCACAGTACTCGTACACACAGTTATCACTACTTATCAATATAACAGTACACTCAAAAAACTTCATACTCCATAGTAATCGCTCTGAGTTACGTTTCTTATCATTACATATTTAAAACTATTTGCATCAGCATCGACAAAAACCAAACAAATACACAAAAAGAATACACTAACTTTTCAAAACCAATGGCTTCATCAGCAGCACCAGCAGCTGAAACATGGCTCTTAGAAAATGGAAACATTAAGCCCTTAAGCAAAGAAATGAGGCACGGACATGGCCGTAGCCGAACAGCTCACAACGTGTCCTCATCATCTCTGAGAAAAAAATCCGATCTTACCCTTGTTCGGAAAGTACCTTGCAGCATTGTTAGAGATGTTCTTGCTAATCTTCAAGAGGTCATTTTGGGAACTAAACTTTTTGTGCTCTTCATTGCTATCCCTTTCGCCATTCTTGCTCATTACCAAAACTTTGGAAGAGTAAGCCATCTTCTCTTTTCTTTTTATTAGTTTTTTTTTTTTTTTATTGAATTATTTTGATCATTTTATCTATTGCTTAATTAAAATTTAACATGATATTAGATATTAGAGTCAGAGCCGGACCCAAGATTTAAACGTTTGGGGTGTACTTTTGCATTCGACCAGAATTTGCTTTGTATATCGGGTGTCACTATTAATATATCACTATTTTTAAAAGATATATACATGTATATGTGTAATTTTTGCGGAATCTTTTAGGTGCCAATGACCCCTCTAATTACTATATAGGTCAAGCGTTCTATCTGAGAATGTGTGTTGAAGATAAAACATATAGAGTAATTAACTAATCAAACTGTATTTTTTAATATAATTAATTTTAGATGAGATGATTACACAATTTAATATATAACGTTATGCAGTAAATGAAACACATTAGTTAACACAAAACGGAAAAAAATGACTAGGAGTTTGAGTAGTATTTTAAGCTGCTTATAGCTGCCAACGGTGATTAAATTTTTCATTTTGGACAAGCAAAGAGCCGTTGAATGATATGGATCTGAGAAGCTATTATTTAATCACAAGTTCAGTTATTTCTTATCATTAATTTATTTCATTGTACTGACATTCTTCTTCTTATTTTTTCTTAAACAATTAAGTCATGGGTTTTTGGATTGAGTTTAGTTGGACTCACACCACTGGCTGAACGGATCAGCTTTTTGACAGAGTAAGGCGATTGAGTCCCTATTTTATAATCAAAATTTTGTTTATTAATTTAATTTACTATTATCTGATTATTTTTCTGTTTCCTTCCGTTTTTGATCGTTGAATTTGCAGACAAATAGCTTTCTTCACTGGTCCAACAGGTACTTATTAATTTATCATTTATTTTGATCCTCTCCTAGCTTTTCTTTTAAATCTGAACTAAAAACCTCTTTTTTTATTCTTGTCTTTGTTTATCTCGCCAATATTTTAATTAGAACTCCCAATATATATTCTTTCTCTAATAAAAAGAAAAAAAGATAAAGGATAAAGAGAAGATAAGATTGAAGTGCAGTTCTATGTCCTCTCTATAACAATTTTAGTATTATCAAAGAGATTGCTTTTTAGCCAGGAAAATATATACAGGAGGACCACAAAGCATAGGATGACCTAATGTTAGGAACTGGAAATTGAACAAATTATATATATATATATATATATATATATATATATATATATATATATATAAAATAAATTTAATTTTTCCACTACACACTACCCTTCCCAGACCCCATTAGTGGAATTTTACTGGGTTGTTGTTGTTGTTGTTGTTATATACAATTGTTTTATACCATCTTCAACAACAGTTACCCCGAGTAATCTAGTAAACTAGATGATGATAAAGGTAAATAACTCGTTATAACATATAAGAGCATATTGATAATGTAAAAGTTCTTTAGCTGTATTTTGAGTCTTTAATTGCATGATGATCATTTTTCTTGTTTTTTGTTTACTTAATACAAATCAATTGATGCTTTTAACTTAACATAAAAAGGAAAAAAAAATTATTTTCAATGTGGTGTTAATAAAAGGTATTAGGGTTCCTTTTTATTTTTGGGATCCGACTAATTAATAAATATTGTGCATGTGTTTTTGTTCAGTTGGAGGGCTTCTAAATGCAACGTGTGGGAACGCAACGGAACTGATAATAGCAATTCTTGCTCTGACGCAACACAAAGTAGATGTTGTGAAATACTCCCTATTGGGCTCTATACTTTCAAACCTTCTTCTGGTTCTTGGCACCTCCCTCTTCTGTGGTGGCATTGCTAATCTCTCCAAGGAACAAAAATATGACAGGGTAACCTTCATTTCCGAAAAGTTGTAAATTTTTCACAGCCCTCAATATTAGTGTTTGGATTAAGAGATTAACTTATGTGATTGAACAGAAACAAGCAGACGTGAACTCACTGCTTTTGTTGTTGGGGCTATTATGTCATATGCTACCATTGATGTTTCGTTATGCTGGAGTTGGAGAATCTGCTGCTGCTGCTGCTGTTACAGCTAAAGCAACACTGCTTCTATCAAGAGTCAGCTGCATTGTCATGCTCATTGCCTACCTCGGTTACCTAATTTTCCAGTTATGGACCCACCGCCAACTTTTTGACGCACAAGCTGTAAGTCTCAGTATTATTCACTAGTTTAAGTTTTATGCACAGTAATAAAGTCTATAAGGTTACTTAATAAATAAGGTAGTTACATACATCCAAGTAGCAAGCTACCTTAATCGATCTTCCCCCTTAAATAAGGCAAGGTCCGTGCAAAAATTTGGATTAGAGTTAGTGGGGTGCGCCAGGCTTTGGCTATAGTGCAACACCAAAGCGACGCGCAAAGGTCCAAGTAGCAAGCTACCTTAATGGATATTCCCCCTAAAAAAATAGAGTTAATATCGTGTAAGTTAATAACTCACATATCAGATATTAAACTGATAAGAACAGATACTACAATTGATCTTAGCCAAAAGGCCGAGAAAGGTATGCTTTTAGTTGTGCACGGCCTGCATTTTTTATTAATGTTTTTTTTTTTACATTGTTAGTATATATAAGTTAAATCCTCCTTCATTAGTTGTTGCTAGCTATTGCATGACTCGATTCATATTGAATTTGACTAAGTTATAAATTGTTATAATGATCAGGAAGAAAATGAAGATGATGACACAGTCGAAGAAGAGGAAGCAGTGCTTGGATTCTGGAGTGCATTTGCATGGTTGGTAGGAATGACTGCAGTTGTTGCTCTATTATCTGAATATGTTGTTGGTACTATTGAGGTCAGTAATTAATGAACTAATTAATAATCATTAAAGATATATATTCTTTTTAATTATGAAGTCTTGACAATTTAATTTATTTGACTTTAAAATACAACAGGCAGCATCAGATTCTTGGGGAATCTCAGTGAGCTTCATTAGTGTTATTTTGCTACCAATTGTTGGAAATGCTGCAGAACATGCTGGCGCTGTCATTTTTGCTTTCAAAAATAAGTTGGTATGTTGAATTTGAATAATAATAATAATAATAATAAGCTAAGGGAACCTAAATGTGGATTTGGTGCCTAATGCAGGACATTTCTCTGGGAGTTGCCCTAGGCTCTGCAACTCAAATTGCCATGTTTGTTGTAAGTATCTCACTCTCTTATGTACCTAATTTATTTCAGAGTTTAATTTCCATGCACTAATAATGTAAAAGATTTTGTTACACTATTAGGTTCAAGATAACTACAAATAAATACTAATTCATAATAAGTGAGACTAGTGACATGAAATATTGACAGATTACCTACTACAATATATTAAATACATAGATAATGAAAAAACTATTTACAATGTAATTATATCCATTTATTTCACCTATTCCACTTAAATCGTCGACATACTATTTTTCCCACAATATAATAACTTTCTTCATTTCCTACTGTTTTAATTGAATTAAGTAATCTTACTTATCAAAGGTTTTCATATTTCATTTTTCAACTAATTAAGTGATCACCTTATAAAACTTCAACTATCTGTATGACCTAATTTATGATATCTTGTGATTTTTTCATCATTCAGGTTCCATTAAGTGTAATTGTCGCATGGATTATTGGTGAGAGAATGGATCTTGATTTTAGTCTTCTTGAGACTGGCTCCCTTGCTTTGGCAATAATTGTCACAGCTTTCACTTTACAGGTAATTAATTTTGGGCCGCTATGTGTAATATTCCTAAGAGCTATGTTATTTGAACTTTTCAAAAATGCTAGATTTTGTAAATGTAGTGTATTTTTGGAGGATTCGATGGAAGTGTCGTAACATTTGGGAGAGTCCGAACAATTTATCATATGATAATTAAATATTCTTTAATCAGATAAAAATTACATAATGACACTTTTAATTGTACTTGCAGGATGGAACATCACATTATATCAAAGGATTAGTCCTCCTGCTCTGTTACATTGTCATTGGAGCATGCTTTTTCTTCTACAACAGACCACAAAGTAAGATCTCCATCTAAATTTTCTTTTAAACAATGTAGAAAGAACTCATCACTTCTTAAATAGATTTAAGTAATATATACTGACAACCTTAAAAAATTTACATTGTCAATTTAGATTAACCTCTGCTAGCATTAATTATCATTTTTACACGGTTATTAATTACGAGTAAAGCTCACCACCTAAAAATTTACTTGTAATTAACTCATAGGTAGCTTAGTTGCGTAAAAATATTTTACACCGTCCATCCATAAAATTAAACTCTTTTTAAATTATCAACTTTTTTTCTTGGCTACAATAGATATTTTTTCCATCACCTTCAGTAGATGATGCAGTAGAAAAAGTTACAACTCTCATTTCTTTGAAAACTTCACTAATTAATTTTTGGTCTTTTTGTATAGACCAACCAAATGGTGTCAACTTGGGCTCATCAACTGATGGAATCATGAGAGTTTGATGATTACATTTTGATCAACAAAAGGCTGGAAACCAACAAAAACTGGATGCATATCATATTCTTTGATTGGGAATATTGGCTATTACAGAATTATGATGAGAGTTTGATGTACTATTCTTTTTTTGTGTGTATTTAATGGGATGATTGAAGCATGATCGTTGTAAGTCAATCATGTCTATAATATAGTTTTCTCAGTTCCCTGTAGTATTATTCTGTAGTTGCTGAGGGTACGGTTTCTTCTACCAGCAACTGGTTGCAAGGGTTTCGCTTTATTTACGGCTTTGAAAACAATAAATTTTAATCTCCATTGCAGTTTTTATATATGGGATTGTCAAATCTTTTGGGAGAACATATATATATGGAATATCTTTTATGTTGACTATGGTTAAGACCATGCTTTAGTTAATTAAATCTGAATCATTGATATTACTATTAATAGTGCAATTGTGTCATCCATCTAAGTAAGAATTTGAAAAAAATAAAGACAATAGGAAATGGAGAGCAGTCCGGTCTGGAAAAAATTATATAGTGCTGATTTTGTAGGAGAAGAATGCTAATGGCACATTTTATTGGCTGTAAGCAGTTGTAACATGTGGCACACAGGTCGGAAGACATGTTGCCGTCACTCCCGTGTCACGACCCAATCTCACCTAAAGATCGTGATGGCACCGGACACCGCTGTCAGACAAGCCAACAATACAAACTTCACTTAATTACACAATTAGTATTTTTAAAATTAAAATTTCTTTAATGAAATAGCAAGATATAACTCATAGAGTAAATGATAAATATTTTTTTAGTAACTAAATTTCTAAACAATTCGTAACCATTCCCAAAACCCGGAGTCACAAATGCATGAGCATTTACTAAGGAATTAAAAATAAAATACAGCACCTGTCCAGAATACAAATTAGACAGGAAAATATAAATAACTCTGAAGGAGACTCTGTTGGCTGCAGATCGTAATATAGAATGCAGCTCACCTAAGTCCCCATATTTTAACCACACCTCTGCGCCCACAAGGCTGCTAGCCTCAAGTCCTGCACAAAAAATGCAGCAAGTGTAGTATGAGTACGTAAACAACGTGTACCCAGTAAGTATCAAGCCTAATCTCGAAGTGGTAGAGACGAGATGACCGACTTTGACACTCACTATGGGTCAATAATAAAAATTGAAATAAAACTAGAATTCTAAATTAGCATGCTTCAAAGAATTTACAATAATTTATTTAACCAGCAGAAATAATTAAATTCTTTCAAATGTAACAATTCTCAATATATTAATTAAATTCCTTCAATTCCAATAAATTTTCAATTTATCAATTAGTCTCATTTACAGAAATAACACTAATTCCTTAACAAGCAAGAATAATAATTCTTTAAATTCCAAAGATTTTCAATTTATCAATTAGCTTTGCAAGCTGCAATAAACTATCAAAGTATTGTGTAATTATTATTATTAAGCACGATTTCTGCCGAGGTCATACGGCCTGATTCAGAATGCTGTGTACACTGCCGAGGAACGAGCGGCACGATCCACAAGAAAGGAGAATATTTTCTTATGTACCTCCGGAATAAGAATATTTATTGTAAAATTTATTCGAGAGGATAACAATTTATTTCAGTAATTAATTAATCTAAACAAAAATTAAGTATATGAAAATTTTATCTTTTACTACCTTTCATAACAATTCACAATATATATACATCAAATAATTTAATTAATAAAGAATACAATCTACATAAGTAATTCATGCTTTGAGCCCTAAACTACCCGAATTTTAGAATTAATAATAGCTACGCACGGACTCTCGTCACCTCGTGCATACGTAGCCCCCGCAATTAGCAACAATTATTTAATTTAATTACCTATGGGGTAAATTTCCCCCTCACAAGATTAGACAAGAGACTTACCTCGTCTTGCTCCAATTTAATCCACTAGTAGGCCTTTTCCTCAATTATCCAACTTCGATTGGCTCGAATCTAACCAACAATAATTCGATACAATCACTAAAATTTATAGGAACCACTTCTATACGAAAATAATACTATATTTTCATTAAAAAACCCGAAATTAATTAAAAATTTGCCCGTGAGGCCCACATCTCGGAATCCGGCGAAAGTTACGAAATCTGATAACCCATTCAATTACGAGTCCAACCATATCAATTTCACTCAAATCCGACTCTGAATCGATACCGAAATCTCAAAAATTCGTTTCTAGGAGATTTCTAAATTTTTTCCAAATTTCAATCTCAAAACACTAATTAAATGGTGAAAATAATGATATATTTGTGTTTATAGACCAAATCCAATCACTTACCCCAATATCTTTTCCTTGAAAATCTATCAAAGATCGCCTCTGCTCAAGCTCCAATTTGTTAAAAATGGCGAATGGGACGAATGCCCTCTTTTATAATTATGCCAAGGCAGCCCTCGATCATGGCCTCGATCATGGCCTCGATCCTCGGCCTCGATTGTGGCCTCGATCGTGGCTTCGATCATGGCTTCAATCATGGCCTCGATCCTCGGCCTGGATCGTAGCTTCGATCTTGGGTCTCGATCTTGGGCTCGATCTTGGCCCAGAATTTCCAGCAGAAAGAAAAAATTGCAGCAACTATTTTAAGTCCAACTTTTGATTCGTTAACCATCCAAAACTCACCCGAGACCCTCGGGACCTCAACCAAATATACCAACAAGTCCTAAAACATCATACGAACTTATTTGAAACCTCAAATCACATAAAACGACGCTAAAACCACGAATTATGTTCCAATTCAACCTTAATGAAATTTAAAATTTCCAACTTCTACATTCGATGTCTAAACCTATCAAATCAAATCTGATTGAACTCAAATTTTGCACACAAGTCATAAATGACATAACGGAGCTATGAAAATTTTCGAAACTGGATTCCGACTCCGGTATCAAAAAGTCAACTTGTAACGACCCGACCGGTCGTTTTGAGTATTATAACCCTGTTCCCCCATTTACCGCTCAATTTATGCTCTATAGTTGTTTTATGACTTACCGGGTTAATTGGTTCGGGTCCGGCAGGGAGTCTGAGTGAAATGAGACACTTAGTCTCATAATTGAAAATTTAAGTTAGAAAAGTGGACCGGATAAGGACCTATGTGTAAACGACCTCGGATTTGAATTTTTATGAATCAAATAGATCCGTATGGTAATTTTGGACTTAGGAGCGTGTCCGGAATATTATTTTGCGGTCCGTAGAGGAATTAGGCTTGAAATGCCGAAAGTTTAATTTTTTTTGGGAAGTTTGACTGGGGGGTTGACTTTTTGATATCGGGGTCGAAATCTAATTTTGAAAATTTTAATAGGTCTGTTATGTCATTTATGACTTGTGTGCAAAATTTAAGGTCAATCGGACGTGATTTGATAGGTTTCGGCGTTATTTGTAGAAATGGAAAGTTTCAAAGTTCAATAGGCTTGAATTGGGGAGTAATTCATGGTTTTAGCATTGTTTGAGGTGATTTGAGGATTCGACTAAGTTCCTATGATGTTTTAGGACTTGTTAGTATATTTGGTTGAGGTCCCTAGGGCCTCGCGTGAGTTTTGGATGGTTAACGGATCAAAAATTGAACTACAACAACTACTGTAATTTCCTTCTGTTGGAAATTTCTTCTGCCAGAATCGAGCAAAAGAAACTCGAGCCCAGAATCGAGCCCAGAAAATCGAACCCAGGGTCGAGGGCCACGATCGAAGGCTAGGGTCGAGGGCCACGATCGAAGGCCAGGGTCGAGGGCCACGATCGAAGGCAGGGTCGATGATCAGAATCGAAGCCACGATCGAGCCTAGGGTCGAGGGCCACGATCGAAGGCAGGGTCGAGGATCAGGATCGAAGCCACGATTGAGCCCAGGGTCGAGGTCCACAATCGAGGCCCAGGATTGAGGACCTCGATCGAAGGCCAAGATCGAGGCAGAAACGAGGCTGCCTGGGCAGAATTATAAAAACAAGGACTTCGTTCCATTCGCCATTTTTGACAAATTGGAGCTTGAGGAGAGGCAATTTTTGATAGATTTTCAAGGAAAACTTGAGGTAAGTCCCTTGTAATCATTTCTACTCCATAATATTTAATTATCATCAAATAATCCAACTAGATTACATGATTTTGAGGTATAAATCGGAGATTGAAACTTAAAAATTTGGAAATAAGATTTGTAGATTTGAGGGTCGAGTTGAGGTCGGATTTTGGTAAAATTGGTATGGGTAGACTCGTTGCTGAATGGGCTTCCGGATTTTATAACTTGTATCGAGTTCCGAGATATGGGCCCCACGGGCGATGTTTTTGAGCTAAATTTCGGATATTTATGGAAAATTAGTATTTTCTTATGGAATTAATTTCAATAAATTTTATTGTCTGAAAAGAATTATTTGTGACTAGATTTGAGGCATTCAGAGGCCGATTTCCGAGGCAAAGGCATAGCAGAGTAAAGAATTTCACGTTTTGAGATAAGTAACAGTTTTAAATATGGTCCTGAGGGTATGAAACCCCGGATTTTTGTGTCATGTGATTATTTTGGAGGTGACGCACATGCTATGTGATGGGCGTGTGGGCGTGCATCGAAGGGATTGTGACTTTGTCCGTCCCGTGAAATTGTAAAGTTAAATAACCTTTTGTTAGCTATAAGCTCTCTTTGTGTTAAAGAAATTTGTCTGTAAATCATGTTAAAAATCATGCTTATGCTATGTGATAGTACTGTTGGGACCCACAGAGGTCGCGTACTTGTTGAATTATTTGCTAATTGCTGTCTTGTACTTAGTCATGATTTTACTTGTGCATCATACCTCAGTCTTTCTTGATATTTGTTGATTTACTATGTTATCTTTGTTTGGGCTGATCTTTGTGATTTTCGAGAGCCCGAGAGACTAGAGAGGTTGAGGACTGAGTAAGGCCGAGGGCCTGTCGGTGAGGTAAGGATATATGGCATGTGAGTTGTCCGTGCAGGATATTATAGCACGTGAGTTGTCCGTGCAGCACGTGAAATGTCCGTGCGGATTATGGCGCTTGGGCTGTAGGAGCCCCTCCAGAGTCTGTACACCCCCAGTGAGCGCGGGTACCCATTGAGTGTGAGTGTTGAGGGCTGCGAGCCGAGTGGTTGTGCTGTTGTGATGAGTTTAGTGACTGTCGCCTGAGAGGCTGTACTTGTTTTGCATTTGTTATTGCACTTGATTGCTATCTGTCATTGTTGTGAAATCTCTGAAAGATTTTATATCCGGATTACATAAAATTGAACTGTATAAAATTATTTTGTCTTAAACTGCCGAATTTGGAAGCATGTCTATTCTTTGCTGGAATTACTGAAAACGAACTGTAAATGTGTAGCTCGTTATTATCTCCAGTTCCTTAGTTATTATTGTTACTTGCTGAGTTGGTTGTACTCATACTACACCCTGCACTTCGTGCGCAGATCCAGGTGTTCCCGGTCATAGTGGGTGTTGATTATTTCACGCAGTTTATTTTTAGGTGATTTTGAGGTAGCCGCCATGTTCCACAGACCTTGGCTCTCCTTCCCTATCTCCTTATTTTACTGTATTTGGTCTCAGACTTGTATTTATATTAGATGCTCATGTACTTAGTGACACCGAGTTTTGGGAGTATTTATATATGTATTTGTGAGTTTTGCTTTCGCTAAATTTAGATATTATGTTTTCAAACTCAAAAGATATGGGAGTTTATTAAGAGTGTCGACTTGCCTAGTATCGAGATAGGCACCATCACAACAGGTGAGATTTTGGGTCATGACAAGTTGGTATCAGAGCCTAGGTTACATAGGTCTCACGAGTCATGAGCAGGTTTAGTAGAATCTTGTGGATCGGTACGGAGACTTCTGTACTTATCTTCGAGAGGCTGCAAAACCCTTAGAAAAATTCCACTTTCTTGTATTCTGTCATACGAATTTGTTGATTCTGGAAACTAAATTTCTGTTATTCTATTCTCTCACAGATGGTGAGGACACGTACTACCGGATCAGATGGTCAGCCACCAGTGCCACCAGTTAGGGCCGTGAGAGGCTGGGGCCGAGGTAGAGGTCGAGGTGTAGCTCTTACCACAGTTGGACCAGCACCTGTAGTACCACCAGTTGCTCCACCTCAGGAGCAGATTCCGGATATAGCTGAGCCGACAGGATCAACTCAGGCACCAGCTGTGCCCATTGAGATTCCAGGCCTTCAGGAGACTTTGGCCCAGATATTGGCCGCCTGCACTGGTCTGGCTCAGGTGGTTTCGGCTCAGGCCGCACCTGCCACTTCTCAGGCTGGGGGAGGTACTCATACCCCTGTTGCACGTACTCCAGACCAGGTAGTACAGGGACTTCAGATACCGGGGGCACTACCAGCTCAGCCGATTGCAGCTGCTCAGGCCCCGGTAGTTCCTGTTATGGCAGATGATGAGCAGAGGAGACTTGAGAGATTTGAGAGGCTTCGACCTCCACCATTTAGCGGTGCTGAGTTAGAGGATGCCCAGGGTTTTCTAGATAAGTGTCAGCGGATGCTTCGGACAATGGGTATTCTAGAGACCAGTGGGGTCTCATTCACTACTTTTCAGTTTTCTGGGGCTGCCTTCAGGTGGTGGGAGTCTTACGAGAGGTGTAGGCCGGTTGGTGTAGCACCCCTTACCTGGCAGTAGTTCTCCGGTCTATTCCTGGAGAAGTTCGTGCCTCAGTCCCGCAGAGAGGAGCTGCATAGGCAGTTCGAGCAGCTTCGTCAGGACGATATGTCCGTGACATAGTATGAGATGAGATTTTTAGAATTGGCCCGTCATTCTATCTGGTTGATTCCTACAGACAGGGAAAGGATCAAGAGGTTCATAGATGGCCTCACTTTTCAGCTGCGATCACTCATGACTAGAGAGAGAGTGTCTGGTGCTATTTCGACGAGGTTGTTGAAATTTCTCGCCAGATTG
Organism: Nicotiana tabacum; assembly: GCF_000715075.1. Classification (NCBI taxonomy): domain Eukaryota; kingdom Viridiplantae; phylum Streptophyta; class Magnoliopsida; order Solanales; family Solanaceae; genus Nicotiana; species Nicotiana tabacum. Next base: position 27,204,250 of record NC_134081.1, on the reverse strand, counting down.
AGATGGTTCAAGCCAGGAGCGGGTTGAGAGGGAGGCTAATAGGCCTCGTAGTTCCGGTGATTTCAGCGGTGTTCCTTCAAGGGGTCAGTTTTACCGCGGTAGGGGTCGTTCTTACAGACACACTCAGGCGGGTCATCCAGCTCATTGTGGTGCATCAGCTAGCCACGGTTCTTATAGTGCTCACTCAGACCAGTCTTCATTCAGTGCACTACTAGCGCAGAGTTCTATGCCTCGTCTGCTCAAGCTTCTACTGGTAATTCTTCGGGTTATCAGGAGCAACAATTCCGTCAGAGGATGGTTGTTTCAAGTGCGGAGAATTGGGTCATTTCAAGAGAGATTGTCCTAGGCTATTGAGTGAGGCTCCACAACAGAGTTCTTAACCAATGGCACCGGCAGTTACACCACCCGCCCAACCAGCTCGGGTGGGGATGAGGCAGCATGGGGTCTCCCAAGAGGGGGAGGCCGATCAAGTGGCGGACATGCTCGATTCTATGCTTTTCCTACCAGGCCAGATGATGTTGCCTCAGACGCAGTGATCACAGGTATTGTTTCAGTGTGCCACAGGGAGGCTTCTATATTATTTGACCCTGGTTCCACTTATTCACATGTATCATCGTATTTTGCTCATTATCTGGATATGCCCTGTGAATCCTTAGTTTCACCTGTTTGTGTATCTACACCGGTGGGTGATATTATTACTGTGGACCGTGTGTATCGATCGTGTATGGTAACTATTGGGGAACTGGAGACTAGAGTTGATCTCTTATTACTCGGTATGGTTGATTTCGATGTAATCCTGGGTATGGATTGGTTGTCTCCATGCCATGCTATTCTGGACTGTCACGCAAATATTGTGACGTTGACGATGTCGGGGTTGCCAAAGGTTGAATGGAGAGGTTCTCTAGATTTTGTTCCTAGCACGGTAATTTCTTATTTGAAGGCCCAACGTATGGTTGAAAAGGGATGCTTGTCATATTTGACCTTTGTTAGATATGTTGATGCAGATGCTCCTATTATTGATTCAGTACCGGTCATGCGAGACTTTCCGGATGTATTTCCTGCAGACTTGTCGGGTATGCCACCCGACTGGGATATTAATTTCGGTATTGACTTGGTACAGGGCACTCAGCCCATTTCTATTCCTCCGTATCGTATGGCACCAGCTGAGTTAAAAGAATTAAAAGAGCAACTTCAGGAACTCCTTGAAAAGGGGTTTATTAGGCCTTGTGTGTCACCCTGGGGTGCAGCAGTTCTGTTTGTGAAAAAGAATGATGGTACTATGCGGATGTGCATTGATTATAGGCTGTTGAAAAAAGTTACAATCAAGAATAAATATACATTGCTGCGTATTGATGACTTATTTGACCAGCTTCAGGGAGCGAGGGTGTTCTCCAAAATTGATTTGAGATCAGGGTATCACCAGTTGAAAATTTGGGATTCGGATATTTTAAAGACGGCATTCATAACTCGTTTTGTCCACTATAAATTTCTTGTGATGTCTTTTGGACTAACCAATGCCCCAACAGTATTTATGCATTTGATGAATAGTGTATTACAGTCGTATCTTGATTTATTTGTAGTGGTATTTATTGATGATATTCTGGTGTACTCACGTAGCCAGGAGGAGCATGCACAACACTTGGGTATTGTATTACAGAGGCTGAGAGAGGAGAAACTTTATGTCAAATTCTCTAAGTGTGAGTTCTAGCTTAGTCCGGTGGCATTCTTGGGACATATAGTGTTCAGTGAAGGAATTAAGGTGGATCCGAAGAAAATAGAGGTAGTTTAGAATTGGCCCAGACCATCCTTAGTTACTGAGATTCGGAGTTTTCTTGGCTTGGCCGGTTATTATCGTCGTTTCGTGGAGGGTTTCTCGTCGATTGCATCGCCTATGACTAAATTAACCCAGAAAGGTTCTCCGTTCAGGTGGTCGGATGAATGTGAAGAGAGCTTTCAGAGGCTCAAGACAGCTTTGACTACAACTCCAGTATTGGTGTTGCCTACAGGTTCAGAGTCTTATACTGTGTATTGTGACGCATCGCGTATTGATCTCGGCGCAGTGCTGATGCAAGACGGTAGGGTGATTGCCTATGCGTACAGACAGTTAAAGGTACATGAGAAGAATTATCCAGTCCACGATCTTGAGTTAGCAGCTATTGTTCATGCCTTGAAAATTTGGCGGCATTACTTATATGGTGTCCAGTGTGAGGTATACCGATCATCGGAGTCTACAACATTTGTTTAAACAGAAGGATCTTAATTTGCGGCAGCGAAGGTGGTTGGAATTGCTTAAGGATTATGATATCACCATTCTCTATCATCCCGGAAAGGCCAATGTGGTGGCCGATGCCTTGAGTCGTAAGGCAGAGAGTTTGGGCAGCTTAGCATACTTACCGGTAGCAGAGAGGCCTTTAGCCTTGGATGTTCAGGCCTTGGCCAATCAGTTTGTTATATTGGATATTTTCGAGCCGAATTGAGTTTTGGCCTGTGTGGTTTCTCGGTCTTCTTTATATGATCTCATCAGAGAGCGCCAGTATGATGGTCCACATCTGTTTGTCCTTAAGGACACGGTTCAACACGGTGATGCCAAGGAAGTCACTATTGGAGATGACGGGGGTATTACGGATGCAGGGCAGGCTATGTGTCGCTAATGTAGATGGTTTGCATGAGCTGATTCTCCAGAAAGCTCACAGTTCATGGTACTCTATTCATCCAGGCGCCGCGAAGATGTATGAGGATTTGAGGCAGCACTATTGGTGGAGACGGATGAAGAAAGATATAGTTGGGTTTGTATCTCGGTATTTAAATTGTCAACAGGTAAAGTATGAACATCAGAGGCCAGGAGGATTGCTTCAGAGACTTGAAATTCCGGAGTGGAAGTGGGAGCGCATTACCATGGACTTCGTAGTTGGGCTCCCACAGACCTTGAGAAAGTTTGATGTTGTTTGGGTGATTGTAGATCGGTTAACCAAGTCCACACATTTTATTCCAGTTGGTACTAATTATTCTTCGGAGCGGTTGGCTGGGATTTATATTCGCGAGATTGTTCGCCTACACGGTGTGCCGGTGTCCATTATTTCAGATCGGGGTACGAAGTTTACCTCACAGTTTTGGAGGGCAGTGCAGCGAGAATTGGACACACAGGTTCAGTTGAGTACAACATTTCACCCTCAGACGGACGGACAATCCGAGTGCACTATTCAGATATTGGAGGATATGCTACGCACTTGTGTCATTGATTTTGGGGGTTCTTGGGATCAATTTCTACCACTCGTAGAGTTTGCTTACAATAATAGCTACCAGTCAAGCATTCAGATGGCTCCGTATGAAGCTTTATATTGGAGAAGGTGTCGATCTCCGGCGGGTTGGTTTGAGCCTGGTGATATTAGACTATTAGGTACTGACTTGGTTCAGGATGCTTTAGAGAAGGTCAAAGTAATTCAGGAACGGCTTCGCACGGCACAGTCTAGATAGAAGAGTTATGCCGATAGGAAGGTTCGTGATGTTGTTCACATGGTTGGGGAGAAGGTTATGCTCAAGATTTCACCCATGAAGGGTGTGTTGAGGTTCGGGAAAAATGGCAAGTTGAGCCCTAGGTATATTGGGCCTTTTGAGATACTTAAGAAAATTGGGGAGGTGGCTTATGAACTTGCTTTGCCACCTAGTCTATCAGGTGTTCATCCAGTGTTCCATGTATCCATGCTCCAAAAGTATGTCGGGGATTCGTCTCATATTCTGAATTTCAGTACGGTACAGCTGGGCAGTAATTTGACTTATGATGTAGAGCCGGTGGCTATTTTAGACCGGCAGGTTCAAAAATTGAGGTCAAAGAGCATAGCATCAGTGAAGGTGCAGTTGAGAGGTCAGCTAGCCAGAGAAGCTACTTGGGAGATTGAGCAGGAGATGCGGAGCAAATATCCACACTTATTTGAGACTCCGGGTATTGTTCTAAACCCGTTCGAGGACGAACGTTTGTTTAAGAGGGGGAGAATGTAACGACCCGGCCGGTCGTTTTGAGTATTATAACTCTGTTCCCCCATTTACCACTCAATTTATGCTCTATAGTTGTTTTATGAATTACCAGGTTAGTTGGTTCGGGTCCGACAGGGAGTCTGAGTGAAATGAGACACTTAGTCTCATAATTGAAAATTTAAGTTAGAAAAGTGGACCGGATATGGACCTATGTGTAAACGACCTCGGATTTGAATTTTTATGATTCCAATAGCTCCGTATGGTGATTTTGGACTTAGGAGCGTGTCCGGAATATTATTTGGAGGTCCGTAGAGGAATTAGGCTTGAAATGCCGAAAGTTTAATTTTTGAGAAGTTTGACCGGGGGTTGACTTTTTGGTTGACTTTTTGATATCGGGATCGAAGGCAGGGTCGGGGATCAGAATCGAAGCCACGATCGAGCCCAGGGTCTAGGGCCACAATCGAAGGTAGGGTCGAGGATTAGGATAGAAGCCACGATCGAGCCCAGGGTCGAGGGCCACAATCGAGGCCCAGGATCGAGGACCTCGATCGAAGGCCAAGATTGAGACAGAACCAAGACTGACTGGGAAGAATTAGAAAAACAGGGACTTCGTTTCATTCACTATTTTTGACAAATTGGAGCTTGAGGAGAGGCGATTTTTGATAGATTTTCAAGGAAAACTTGAGGTAAGTCCCTTGTAATCATTTCTACTCCATAATATTGAATTATCATCGAATAATCCGATTAGAATACATGATTTTGAGGTGTAAATCGGAGATTGGAACTTAAAAATTTAGAAATAAGATTTGTAGATTTGAGGGTCGAGTTGAGGTCGGATTTTGGTAAAATTGGTATGGGTAGACTCGTGGTTGAATGGGCTTCTGGATTTTATATCTTTTATCGAGTTCCGATACATGTGCCCCACGAGCGATTCTTTTGAGCTAAATTTCGGATTTTTATGGAAAATTAGTATTTTCTTATGGAATTAATTCCAATAAATTTTATTGACTGAAAAGAATTATTTGTGACTAGATTTGAGGCATTCAAAGGCTGATTTGCGAGGCAAAAGGCATAGCAGAGTAAAGAATTTCACGTTTTGAGGTAAGTAACAATTTTAAATATGGTCCTGAAGGTATGAAACCCCGAATTGTTGTGTCATGTGATTATTTTGGAGGTGATGCACATGCTAGGTGACGGGCGTGTGGGCGTGCACGGAAGGGATTGTGACTTGGTCCGTCCCGTGAAACTGTAAAGTTGAATAACCTTTTGTTAGCTATAAGCTCTCTTTGTGTTGAAGAAATTTGTTTGTAAATCATGTTAAAAATCATGCTTAGGCTATGTGATAGTACTGTTGGGACCCACAGAGGTCGCGTACTTGTTGAATTATTTGTTAATTGTTGTCTTGTACTCAGTCATGATTTTTCTTGTGCATCATACCTCAGTCTTTCTTGATATTTGTTGATTTACTATGTTATCTTTGTTTGGGCTGATCTTTGTGATTTCCGATAGCCCGAGAGACTAGAGAGGTTGAGGATTGAGTAAGGCCGAGGGCCTGTCGGTGAGGTAAGGATATATGGTATGTGAGTTATTCGTGCAGGATATTATAGCACATGAGTTGTCGTGCAGCACGTGAAATGTCCGTGCGGATTATGGCACTTGGGCTGTAGGAGCCCCTCCAGAGTCTGTACACCCCAGTGAGCGCGGGTACCTATTAAGTGTGAGTGTTGAGGGCTGAGAGCCGAGTGGTTGAGCTGTTATGATGAGTTGAGTGACTGTCGCTTGAGAGGTTGTACTTGCTTTGCATTTGTTATTGCACTTGATTGCTATCTGTCATTGTTGTGAAATCTCTGAAAGATTTTATATCCTGATTACATGAAATTGAACTGTATAAAATTGTTTTGTCTTAAACTACCGGATTTGGAAGCATGTCTATTCTTTGCTGGAATTACTGAAAACGAACTGTAACTATGTAGCTCGTCATTATCTTCAGTTCCTTAGTTATTATTGTTACTTGCTGAATTGGTTGTACTCATACTATACCTCGCACATCGTATGCAGATCCAGGTGTTTTCAGTCATAGCGGGTGTTGATCATTTCACGCAGTTAATTTTCAGGAGATTTTGAGGTAGCCGCCGTGTTCCACAGACCTTGGCTCTCCTTCCCTATCTCCTTATTTTACTGTATTTGGTCTCAGACTTGTATTTATATTAGATGCTCATGTATTTAGTGACACCGGGTTGTGACACCAGGTTTTTGGAGTGTTTATATATGTATTTGTGAGTTTTTCTTTCGCTAAATTTAGATATTATGTTTTCAAACTCAAAAGATATAGGAGTTTATTGAGAGTGTCGGCTTGCCTAGTATCGAGATAGGCGCCATCATGACAGGTAAGATTTTGGGTCGTGACACAACTCCCCGGTCAAACTTCCAAACTTTAAATTTCTATTTTAGCCATTTCAAGCCTAATTTCACTATGGACTTCCAAATAAAATTTCAATCACGTTCCTAAGTCCAAAATTACCATACGGAGCTGTTGGAATCATCAAAATTCTATTCCGGGGTCGTTTGCATATAATGTTGACTGAAGTCAAACTTGGCCTTTTATGGCTAACTTAAGGAACCAAGTGTTCTAATTTCAACCCGAACACTTTCAAATTCCGAACCAACCATCCCCGCAAGTCATAAATCAATAAAAGAACATTCGGGGAGTTTTATTTTAGGGAACGTGGTTCTAAAAGTTAAAATGACTTGTTGGTTCGTTACATTCTCTCCCACTTAAATATACGTTCGTCCTCGAACGTGCTAACGACTGTTCCTGAGTTGTACAAAATCATTGTTTAACACCTTGTGCACCTACCCGTGCTACTACAACCAGTTGAGCACATTAGCTCGAGTCAATCTGAAGATTCTCCCCTTTATTGTTTTTTTATTTGTTTTTGGCAAATAAGCCTTAGAGCCAAATTCGAACATCCAGAATTTTCCACCATGCTCATTTCCAACTTATGAACACCATATCAATCTCTACACGATGTACCAATACATGATTGCATACCTTGGTTGAATTTAAACCATGCACCGCACCATTCACATGCCCATAATAACATACTCGATAACAATAGTTGAGATTCCACGAATCTGGTGTCCACTACACATTTCATGATACATATAAGTCATGTTCCAACTCTCGCAATGCTTCAACGATGGAAGAAATGTGTAGAAATTCATAACCAACTGCCGAGTCAATAATTTACTGAGTTTCTCCTTCTGACAAGGACCATTATCTCATTCTGAGCTGAATAGCGATGTTTATTCTTTAATATACCTTATATAATTCTGATTGCACTGATTTCAGGTCCAATAGTCTCGTCTCACCCAGTATAAACTACACAGGAAATAAGTCGCCTCAAACTCTGACCAAGGTCTCGTATGACGCCAATAATGTGCCAACATGCTATAAACTAGAATGTGATACATAAGGAAAAATGAACTCTGGAAAGAACTACTCAACCCGTGTAACTAATTAGACAACTGAAAAGGTGTCATGAACCTTCCTCAGAAAATGGGACACAAAACACACCAAATAGAATATAGGGGGCCGTACTCAATATCACACTGTTGCGGCGCGCAACCCGATCCAAACAACATACCCGTGGCGGCATGCCACTCGATTCGCACAAAAAGAATCTATAAGGAAATACTTACCGAGCTAGAACGCTCCTTACTACAAAACATCCGAATATCGGACACAAGCACGCTAAGTGCATAACACCATCCCTGGAAGAACCGACAGCGCCATACGCTACAAAACTCATGCACAACTAAGGTGCGACATATGATCTGAATCTCGAGAGCCATCCTGCTCACATAACATCATTGCTACGCGGAACCTCAATACATAAGAAATTTATCAAGCCATTTCACAACTCACATGGCTCAATATAGTATTACATGAAATAACCGATGACGAAAGACATCCAACGTCAGAGTACTCCTCCATAGGGAGCGCTTATGCTGAAATGAACACGTCCGGCCTAATATAAAGCCCGTATTCATATTTAAATCCATCCACAGACCTCAAGCCGATTATGGTCGCACCGTAATAGGCTAATAACCTTTCAAGGATCCATAATAACCCTTTTTCCCATAACACACAAGAACAACCATCATAACCGGAACAAACTTCCACAGTCCACAACCAAATGAACCGAGCGCCCTCCAGGCATAAATTCTCGAATTAGCGATACCACTACAATCTTTGTACTTGGTTGTTAAATATTTAATCAATCAGGTGACTACTTGTCACACTTATACAATCTTCCCTTGGAATACGCTCCCACAACCTTCCGCAATAGATAAAAAGTCTGCACATCCATACCATCGGCCATACTAATACTGTAAGGAGAATCAAGGATCCGCAAATCAATACACAAAGCCTCTTACACATAACACCGATCTCAGGTGACACTGAAGACAATACTAGCTTGCTTTAAACCTCTAAATCCTTTTCTGCTCGCCCGAGCTTGTGACACTCTTGTCAAAATCGAACTGCAACCTCGATCCTCAACTTCCATATTCCCATGCCGTTCACTGTATCTAGCATGCCAATACTCGAGAGTACAAGAATTCCATCATAACTCTTGAACCACTAACAGACCCAACACTTCATCATATAGCAACCGTTTGCTTAACTCAATTCAGGAGAACCATTGCAACACGCGACTGAATTCCCATAACCGCAGGAAATAAACTCCTCAAGTAGTGGTCTAAACCACCATAACTCTCTCGGGATCCATCTACACATAACATGCCATAATACTTGAATTCCTCCAAATACAATCAATTACGGTGGTCGTCAAGCCTCACACGTACCGCCACAAATCACATGCATAACTCAATGCGCTGAAGGAACTGATCATTGCCACCATCATGCTAATTCAACCATTGTTAGCTGACCCATCTTTTTCTCAATTTGTTTTCAACTAGCCTTAGAAATGATAATAGTCCCATTCATTACATCACGAATTCAAATCCGCACTCATCCCGAGTGACCTTATTTTATGAGACCACGCTGTTTCAAAACCCACGAATCATCTCATACTCTTCCTTGTGCGCACTTTTACATCTTCAACTGGTACACCCCTTCTAATACTTCTTTTATGAATCCGAAGTTATTTTCTTCTGTTTTCTACTGCTACACTACAACCTGAAGATAACGCAGAGTACTCCAAGCCCCGTTTCATAATCTGCTGTAAAAGCTCGATACTCAACCATACTACGGACTAAAGATCCTTAGACACCGTACTTTAAATTTTTGAACTCACAACGACTGTTATTAAGAGTCACTTGCTCTGACTTGTTCCCAAACATGATCAACTACAAGGCCTTGTTAACACATGGACACTTTATCAAGGAAACACCCGACTGTCTCACTTCCCCTATGCATTATATCTACACGAAGCATAAACTCTAAGTGTTCCCAAAGACTGAACATGAATCGATAAGGTCAAATATGGAACACTTTCCTCCAAATCCTTTGCTCAAATTACCACTGATGTTTTCTTTCCTTAGTTGAAATGACCCACCAATACACTGATAACCAAAAACCTCACAAATAGACAACTATGCAATCTAATTGTAGACAGTGGGGCTCTCCCACATAGCTTGAAGCTACAATTACATAAATTCTGGAATCCACCGAGATTCTTTCTTCATCGTTGACATGATTCTGCACACGCAACTCGACTTTGTTTTTTTGAAATCTTTCTATTAACCTTTAATAACTGCTCCGAACCACTAGCCACATTTACATATTAAATCTCTTACCGGGTGGCCAGTAGAATTATTCGCAGAAGCTTCATCAACACCACACGACCGCTAACCTGCTCACAGGAGATAACTCGCCTGTGGAAATTACATGCCGACATATTCCAACATCACTGCACTGGCTGCAATTACTACGAAATCAGTAGATCATCCTGAGTCCGAGCTCATTCACCAGCTGCACCAGTCCGTTAACTCCTCATGGATGTCAACTAAAGGTGCGACAATACGTTCCAATCCAAAGTCATGTTGTATCCTTCTTCATATCAAGCAACTCCCTCCTGTCACACCCAATCTTCCTCAATATAGCATCCAATATTCCAAATTAAGCACGTAGACCTAGTCACTGTCTACCATGAATCCCAAATCACTCTAAACTTTCCTCAAGATGTGTAGCTATCCTACCCCGTAATCCCATATGCTACCTTGCCACTCTCCCACTTTGGTCAAACCCTGTCCTTTAAGCAACTACTCGACTTCTGTTTCTCACACTTGGCCTTCTAGGAACTTAATCACCACAAGACACCTCCCACATGTCCTTCCTCCTCTTTTGCTGCCCAGTTATTGCCTTAACTCAAAATTCGTCTCTATAGCACTTGAACCAATAGGTCGTTACCAGCTTTAAACCTCTCCGAAGATCATCCTTCTAGAGCCATCAACACTAGGAACACCGATTCGATCTTGAATCACTGCACACCGCGATTGCTGACAACTGCTTCCCTGATACCAAGTCCTAACACCCCGTCGTGAAGACGAGTTGAAGAAAACCATAACACCGGCGAACCTTAACTCATTTAATAAGGCGATGACACCACATCACAAATGAGAACTCTACCACGCTCGAAAATATCAAGATTCGTTACTCCATCAACCCCAAACCTGAACATTCATAGTCCGACTGCTTTTTCTCCGCTGGAAATAAAACCTGGAACCTATGAATCATGTACTGAGAAAACCTTTTTCCGTTGATTGCCCTGACACCAAGACAGGCATTCTACCATTACATAAACATTGTGCGATAACAACGCACGAATCGTCATAACAATTAATGCCAAATCTCAAAACCTTAGGTAGTACTAATACTGAACTGAAACAACAGAGCGGCCTTCCGCAAGGCGACGACAATAGCCCAATTAATTATGCAGGGAGAAGCATCCTGCACTACATCTGTAGTACCATTAAGATTTCCTCGATCCCCAATCTATAACAAGCGCTTCATGTCACATAAGATTGAATAGGAAGGAAATTAAGGCATAAGCCTCAAAGGAATCGAATCACACGATGAGGAATCAAAAAGAGAAATATTCCTAACAGCCCTGTAGCCTCTCGAAGATAAGCACAGACGTCTCCATACCAATCCGCAAGACTCTACTAGACTTGCTTATGACTCGTGAGACCTAAGTGAACCTAGTGCTCTAATACCATGTTGTCACGACCCAATCTCACCTAAAGGTCATGATGGCGCTGGACACCGCTGCAGGCAAGCCAACAATACAAACTTCACTTAATTACACAATTAGTATTTTTGAAATCAAAATTTCTTTAATAAAACAACAAGGATATAACTCATAGAGCAAATAATAAATATTTTTTAGCAACTAAATTTTTAAACAATTCGTAAACGTTCCCAAAATCCGGAGTCACAAGTGCATGAGAATTTACTAAGGAATTAAAAATAAAATACAACATCTGTCCAGAATACAAATTAGACAGGAAAATATAAATAACTCTGAAGGAGACTCTGTTGGCTGCAGATCGTAATATAGAATGCAGCTCACCTAAGTCCCTGCATTTTAACCACACCTCTGCGCCCACAAGGCTGCTAGACATATCTGTGCCTGCACAATAAAATATGCAGTAAGTGTAGTATGAGTACGTAAACAACGTGTACCCAGTAAGTATCAAGCCTAATCTCGAAGTGGTAGAGATGAGATGGCCGACTTTGACACTCACTATGGGTCAATAATAAAATTCAAATAAAACTAGAATATCTAAATCAACATGATTCACAGAATTTACAATAATTTATTTAACCAGCAGAAATAATTAAATTCCTTCAAATGCAACAATTCTCAATATATTAATTAAATCCCTTCAATTCCAATAAATTTCCAATTTATCAATTAGTCCCATTTACAGGAATAACACCAATTCTTTAACAAGCAGGAATAATAATTCTTTAAATTCCAAAGATTTCCAATTTATCAATTAGCTTCGCAAGCTGCAATAAACTATCAAAGTATCGTGTAATTATTATTATTAAGCACGATTTCTGACGAGGTCATAAGACCAGATTCAGAATATTGTGTACACTGCCGAGGGACGAGCGGCACGATCCATAGATGCATTTATCCTGCCGAGGTGTTCGGCCCGATCCACAAGAAAGGAGGACATTTTCTTATGTACCTCCGGAATAAGAATATTTATTGTAAAATCTATTCGAGAGGATAACAATTTATTTCAATAATTAATTAATCTAAACAAAAATTAAGCATATGAAAATTTCATCTTTTACTACCTTTCATAACAATTCACAATATATATATACATTAAATAATTTAATTAATAAAGAATACAATCTACACAAGTAATTCATGCTTTGAGTCCTAAACTACCCGAATTTTAGCATTAATAGTAGCTACGCACGGACTCTCGTCGCCTCGTGCGTACGTAGCCCCCGTAATTAGTAACAATTATTTAATTTAATCACCTATGTGGTAAATTTCCCCTCCCAAGATTAGACAAGAGACTTACCTCGTCTTGCTCCAATTTAATTCACTAGTAGGCCTTTTTCTCGATTATCCAACTTCGATTGGCTCGAATCTAACCAACAATAATTCCATACAATCACTAAAATTTATAGGAATCACTTCTATAAGAAAATACTACATTTTCATTAAAAATCCCGAAATTAATTAAAACTTTGTCCGTGGGGCCCACATATCGGAATCCGCCAAAAGTTATGAAATCCGACAACCCACTCAATTACGAGTCCAACCATACCAATTTCACTCAAATCCGACTCCGAATCGATACCGAAATCTCAAAATTTCGTTTCTAGGAGATTTCTAAAAGTTTTCCAAATTTCAATCTCAAAACACTAATTAAAGGGTGAAAACAATGATATATTTGTGTTTATAGACCAAATCCAAGTTAGAATCACTTACTCCAATATCTTTTCCTTGAAAATCTATCAAAGATCGCCTCTGCTCAAGCTCCAATTTGTTAAAAATGGCGAATGGGACGAATGCCCTCTTTTATAATTCTGCCAAGGCAGCCCTCGATCATGGCCTCGATCATTGCTTCGATCCTCGGCCTCGATCGTGGCCTCAATCGTGGCTTCGATCATGGCCTCGATCCTCGGCCTCGATCATGGATTCGATCTTGGGTCTCGATCTTGGGCCTCGATCTTGGCCCAGAATTTTCAGCAGAAAGGAAAAATCGTAGCAGTTGTTTTAAGTCCAACTTTTGATTCGTTAACCATCCGAAACTCACCTGAGACCCTCGGGACCTCAACCAAATATACCAACAAGTCCTAAAATATCATACGAACTTATTTGAATCCTCAGATCACATAAAACGACGCTAAAACCACGAATTATGCTCCAATTCAACTTTAATGATACTTAAAATTTCCAACTTTTACATTCGATGTCGAAACCTATCAAATCAACTCCGATTGACCTCAAATTTTGCACACAAGTCATAAATGACATAACAGAGCTATGAAAATTTTTGGAACTGGATTCCGACTCAGGTAGCAAAAAGTCAACTCCCCAGTCAAACTTCCAAACTTTAAATTCCTATTTTAGCCATTTCAAGCCTAATTTCACTACGGACTTCCAAATAAAATTTTGATCACGCTTCTAAATCCAAAATCACCATACAGAGCTGTTGGAATCATCAAAATTCTATTCCGGGGTCGTTTGCACATAATGTTGACCGAAGTCAAACTTGGCATTTCAAGGCTAACTTAAGAAACCAAGTGTTCCGATTTCAACACGAACACTTCCAAATTCCGAACCAACCATCCCCGCAAGTCATAAATCAATAAAAGCACATTCAGGGAGTTTTATTTTAGGGAACGTGGTTCTAAAAGTTAAAATGACCGGTTGGTTCATTACATCCCGAGTCAATTGCTCCGTTATTTTGATTATATAGTCTGGAGCCTCTAGATACGAATATCACCTATGATATCGCAAACATTCATTTCGAGGAGAGGACATCTCAGAATAAATTTACGGGAACTTGCAAGGGCTCGGATGGTTACTGAACTCCGAGATATAGTGTGTCCACCCATAACCGCGCCCAGTTATCACACCCCCACGCCACCGTAATCGGTAAGATACACGTTTGATGCAGTTACTGCCAATAACGGCTAGCTGTAATACTAGGGTAATGGTTACAACTTGCACCGTAGTACAAATATCCCTACCCCATATTTGTAAAGCTTCTTCATTCTTTTTTACGCACAATTACTGAGTATATACTACGATCATTATATAAACTTTAGTCCCTTCTGTTCAGCCTTGCATATTATTCAATAAGAGATTCTACCTATTCTCGCTTTTACTTTAATTTAATTTCTATTCATCTTGTATTTAGTAGTTGTTATCATCACATTTTTCTTGTTTTAAATTAACAAGGACCAACTTAATCGTATTAAATCAATTGACTGAGGCCTAACTTTACAAATTTAACCAGTTTAGCCTTTCAATCAATTGTAGGGTAGACAGTTTAGTGCCCATGCTAAGGTTCAAGCAATTATGCATTTAATTCAAAACGTAGTTGGCCTTTTTTTAGTTTTCTTAATTCTCTATTGATCCTCACTTGCTTGTTGTTGATTGAAGGAACAACATGTTTGAGACTAACAACAATCTACCAATAAATATACCCCGATAAGTGGATCAATACTTGCCATCAGGAGGCATTCTAGATGACTAGAGTGTTGGAGCTTCATCACACCCATCCAGGGAGGTTTTCCCAGAAAAATCTACTAGCAGAGGCGGAGACTATTCTGGATTGGGAAACTATGAAGAATTTCATAACACACCAGCAGGCTTGGATTAGTGAGATCTAGGAGGTGCTACTGGTCCTAACCAATGATGCTAACACTTGAACTCTCATAGTCCGTCCGTCAAGTCTAGAGCTGATTACGATAACCTCGGACTCTATCCCTTGGAACTCCGAAACTAGAAGACTTCCTACGAATTTTGGAGGAGAAGGTTCGGGAACGACAAGTAATTTAGATTTGAAAAATTCTATCCTAACCCTGCAAGAAACTCTTGAAACATATTAAAGATCAGAACAAGTGAAACAATTAGATCCTGAGGGTTCTCCTTGTTATCAAAGGGATAAATATGGAAAAGTACTCCCAGCAACTGTGAAAACCAAGCACAACCTTGTTACCTATATCAAAGAAGTTCAAAATGCCAAACATCTCGAAGTATGATGGAACAACAGATCCTAGAGATCACATTATAGCCCTCACTACTAGAGTCAAATGAAATGATTTGATCAAGACCGAGATCAAATCGGTACTCATGAAGAAGTTCGGAGAGACGTTCACGAAGGGAGCATAACCTGATAATATCTGAAAATTTTATTAACTTATTTGGCCAGCTTGCAAATACTTTTGTCAAAACACATTTTGGAGCTTAGAAGGTTAAGAAGCGGATGGAAAAAATATTTTTAAATACTACAAGGAAGCACAAAATTGCTCAGAGAGTTTGTGGATCATCATGAACCCTACTCTGGATCCGCTCGATGAGAACCCTACCGAGATGGCAGGGGGACTGTCCAGAGGAGCAATACTCGGCCTTTTTGAATAAGTAAGTAACTGAATACATCAAAACTCATTGACTGCCACTTCAGACCAAAGCTTGCATATTACAAATTCAACATCCGTATTTTTGAATTAGTGGATATAGGGACAACTTGAGATAGCCCAAGGAAATAAGATCAGGACCTAGTAAGAGAAGCCAAGAATGTTGGTGCAAATGTCACAACAATCTTGGGCACAGGTCTGCAGATTGCAGAATTCTACAGAGTGAGGTAAAATACCTTCTAAAAAAAGGTACCTTATGGAGCAATCCTATACGAAGAATCGGAGTAAAGAAGGGTCTCTCTAAGCCCCGTCACCTAAGCGGGCAGTCAATGTTATCTTTGAAGGTGAAGAAGTCAACAAAGTCACATTCACAGTGGCAAGGAAATTCACCAAATTTTGATTAGACACGAGAAGCATAGTCGGGAGACACTAATAAGGGAAAACATCACTTTTGAAAATGAAGATGCAAATGGACTAATGATGCCGCACAATGATGTACTGGTAATTGCATTACGAGCCTCTGATACTTATATTAAATGTTTTTGTTGATCTAGGAAGCTCGGCGAATGTTATCCAATAACGGCGAATCATTCCAGAATCAAGTTTGCTCTCCGGGTTCAATAGCTTTAGCGAGACAACCTGATGTGAGATCACTCTAATGAATTTTCCAGAAGGGGTGTCCAAGAAGCCCCATTCTAGGTCGTAGTCGGAGATATGGCGTACCACATCATTCTAGGAACATCGTAGATTAACGACATGGATAGAGTTCCATTCATTCTATATCAACTTATCCAATTTCCGACCAAGTGGGGAATCAGGGAGACTCGAAGAGAGCATAGAGCAGCCAGAGAGCGCAATTCAATCATCGTTGCAATCAAATATAGCAATTAAAACAACAGGAATCGCACGAAACGACAAACCCCCAGCTAAAGGAAGAACAAGCACATGTGAGCATCCATACATAGAAATTCTGGACAAAATGATAGAACCTAAGTAGACAGATGCTACCAAATCTACCGTAGAGAAGTCGGAGGAGATCGTCTTCTTGATCGATTTCCTAAAGAGAAAGGTCTACATTGGTTCGAGCATCGATCCCGACTTCAAAAGTATGTTGATTGAATTCTTACTAGCTAATACAAATTATTTTGCTTGGTCCCATGTTGACATGACATGAATCTCCCCCGAGGTGATAACTCACAAGCTTAACATAGACCCTCGATATCCACCAATCAAGCAAAAGAAAAGAAAATACGGACCATAGCGAAATCAAGTCATCAAAGCTGAGGTATATATACTTCTAAAAATAGAATTAATTCGGGAAGTTAAGTATCCGAATTAATTGGCCAACACGGTAGTAGTAGGGATGTTCATAACCAAACTGCAACCGATAATCGAACCACAAAATTGGCTTATTGGCCTATTAGTATCGGGTTATCGAATTAACGTAGGTGAACGGATTAAAATTTTATAATTAACGTCTTATCATTTTGGGGGAGAATTACTCAATTTTCTTGGCGGATAAACTGTTAACCCATTAAAAATTATTCTATTTTTATTTTTAAATATAAATATAAATAAGAATATGCACAAGAAAGTTTTCTTTTCTCAAAGATCAAAATTATCCAATAAAGTAGAGAAGGGAAAGAGGATTCATACATTAAAGTAACGCCTTCTTCATTGATTTCTTTTCAAGACTTTTATTAGTTTATTTAATTTAACAACCATTTCTCTCTGTGAAAGAATTTGAGCAGCTGGTGAGTTTAAGAACACATGACTTTTTCAATTGGAGGAGACCACAAACCACTCTTTGAATAATCAAAGTCAAACTCTAATAATCAGTAAACTTTGAGAGCAGCCTTTCTGATCTTTTGGGTTACAATCAGTTACCATTTGAACTGCTGAAGATTCAAGTGGTATATTGATAAGTGTGGATTTTATTCACTTACTAATACCTTCTTGATTTAGTTTTTAGTCTGAAAGTAATGATGTTTATCTCCGAATCTATTGAAATTGGGTGAATTGCCGATGTGCTTGAGAATGTGAGCTAGATGAAGAAATATAACTCAAAAAAGAGACGTTCCAGTTAAGATCAGCAAAGAGGAAAAATGTGAAGAACAGTGCGGTCCGAAGAATTTTATCTGCGGCCGCAAAAGCAAATGCAGCCCGTAGAAAATAAAATGCGGTCGCAGACAAAGATCTAGAACTTCAGGGATTTTTGGTAAAAGTGCGGCCCACAAAAAAAGTGCGGTCGCAGTTGGTCTGCAAAACAGGTTCGCACTCACAAGCCCAAATGATTAGAGGAGATACAATCAAACAAAGTCTGAAGCCTCCTCAAAGTGCGGTCTGCAACAATTCAGTGTGGCCGCAGAAACTGAAGTGCGGCCGTAGAAGCTAATGTGCAGACGCAGAACTCCTCCAACTGAAAGCACTCGTAGCAGCAACCTAGAAATGTTTGGACCGCAAATGTTAAAGTGCGGCCGCAGAACCCTCCGAAGGGTATCTTTGTCAAGAATTTTGTAGCACTATGAATAGACGTGAAACACTCTTTAGGGCATCTTTTTGTATTGTAGCAGCAACTGGTAGTTATTCTTAGTTTTATGTCTTTAATTTCTTCTTCTTTTCATTTTTTCATGTCAATTGTTATGAGTATCTAGATTTTATCTAGGGTTGTGAACCAACCCTACTGTGTAAAACTTATAGGTATTTAATATTAATGCTTGCTATTGATTGGATTAATGTTATTTAGCCTTATTTATGCTTTATAGTTAGAATTAATGGTTGCTTGAGAAAGAGAAATTTAATCTAGGAAAACTTGGCTAACAAAGAATTGAACTAGTTGAAGTATCGATTAGTTTGATTAAAGAATTTGAACTAGAGATAGAGATAATCTAACTTGGACTCATATTCAATTTCTTTGATTGCTACCCATTTGGACTTGAGAGAGAGACAATTTGGGCATAATCACTTTTTAATCGAGAGGTATTGAGTGGGTACTTATGCATTGAGAGTCATAACAAACCCCGATCTACCAAGCAAACATAGATTTACTATACCCATTAGGTTTACACCTAGGTTAAGGTTACAACACTGGGCCTTTATTTATTACGTGTCACTAGTTAGTTAAATTTATTAGTAGTTTAATTTAGAAGAATTGTTACCTACTTTTGTTTGGAATCTAAATCTAGATATTTCGAGTTTCTCTTTTGAGAATTCACCTCAACACCCATTTTAAACTCCTTATGGATTCGACCCCGGCTCGCGTTGGGTTCATTATTATAACGACCATTTCATATTCTTTTAATTGGGGTGTGAATTGGACGTGATCATTTTTTGGCGCCGTTGTCGAGGAATTTACAGTGTTAGCTATATACTTGAGTTTGTTCCTTGAAATATCTTCTTTTATTTTCGCGATTCTAATTTGTTGAAGTGATTGTAGGTTCCAAATGGTGAACAACGAACTTGAAAACTTGCCATTTAGCGAGGTGGATGGTGAAGAGGAACAACTTGATGAAATGCCACAAGTTCCACAACAAAACCGCCGAGGCCTTGGGAAACAAGACAATGTGCCTCCACCTCTCCCACCTCCACCACCTCTACAACCACAAGCGGAGCAACATCAGATTTTTCCCAATGAAGGGTATGCAAGTGCCATAGTCTCCCCTCACAATAGGGCGGGCAACTTTCAAATCACTAATGTGATGCTATTTTACCGGGCCGCCAACCTAAAATGCTTACAAGCATTTGAAAGATTTTGTGGATACGTGTTGAGGGATCAAAAAAATAAATATTTTGGAAGATGCTTTGCAGTTAAGGCTTTTACCCCTCTTAATAAGGGGCAAGGCTTTGGTTTGGTTGGAACACTTGCCTAATCATTCTATTCTTACATGGGATAAATTGTTAGCGAAGTTTATTTCCAAGTTCTTCTCTCCCGGGCATATGACAACTCAACAAGATGAAACATTATCTTTCAAGCAAGATCCCAATGAAGATTTGCATGAAATTTGGGAGCGGTATCGTACTATGGTGAAGGAGTGCCCGAATAATGAAATGACTGACAATATGATCCAACAAAATATTTTGCCGTGGTATTAATACCACGAATCAATGTATGGTCAATCAGTTGGCTGGAGGCAATTTCATGACAACACCTTATGCGGAGGCATGTGAGATTCTTGTGAGATGGCGAAAACTTCTTCGGCTTGGCAATTTCGAGCTAATGTTCCCTAAGGTGATCTCAACATGATCCATCTTCATAAATAATTGCAAGACAATGGCTAAGCTATTGCCGAATTGACCACAACCATGACTCAACTCGCTAAGGCGCAACTTTATCAAACTCAAGCTCATAAGCAAGCCCATGCTATGGAAGGAGTGAATGTCTTGGACAACAAGAAGAGGACTAAAGGTCCCCAATTTTAATCCCGAGTGGAGAATTATGCACATGATGTTGGTAGCTATGACCAAGATGACTCTTATCAAGAGCAAGAAGAAAAAGAAGTACAATTTGTGAACAATTACCAAGGGCAACAAAGCAGTTTTCAAGTCTCCAATCAAAATCAATGGCATTCTTAAAATAACTGAAGGCAATTAGGTTCTAACAATCAAGGAAATTGGCATAACAACATCAACAACCAAGGGAATTAGGGAGGCAAAAATAAAGAAAATTGGGGAAACAATAATCATGTGAATCGAATTTCGGGTTTTCAAAGACCTACAATGTACCAACAACCGAGCAACCTACCTCATTATCCTTCCCACGGTTCAAGTTCTTCAAGCAATAAAATGGGTCGTATTGAGAACATGTTCAAGCAAATGATAGAAAAGAATGCATATTCTGATGCCCAACTTGCCTCACATACCACATCAATACGTAATATTGAAGTTCAAATGGGTCAAATTTCTCAAGATCTTAATACTCGTCCTAAGGGTACATTACCAAGTGATACGGTAGTGAACCTGAAGGGTGGTAACAATACAGTACATGCTATGGCGATAATCACAAGAAGTGGAAGAGGTGGAAATGCACTCACATCAAATGAAAAGCAACTTGTGGATGATGACTAAGTGATTCAAGAGGAGGAAATCTCATAAAATAATGTTCAAATACATGATGACATTCGAATTGATATTGATGATGATGTGGAGGAGACCCGAAAATAGGTGAACCTGTCTAAGGAACACATCATTGACATACCATATCTTGTAGTGCAAAAGGCTAAGGCACCATTGCTAAAGCCTCCACCTCCTTACCCTCAAAGGCTTGCTAAGCAAAATGGTGAGAATCAATTTAAGAAGTTCATTCAAATGATGAAAGGCCTCTCTATTAATGTGCCATCAGTGGAAGCTTTGGAACAAATGCCCGATTATGCCAAGTTTATGAAAGATCTTGTGACCAAGAAGAGGTCGATGAACTTTGAAATTATCAAGGTCACTCATCAAGTGAGTGGAATTCTTCATTCCATAGCTCTCAAGTTGGAGGATCCCGGTGCTTTCACAATTCCTTGTACTATTGGAAGTGCCGATTTTGCTAAAGCTCTTTGTGATCTAGGGGAGAGTATCAATTTGATGCCCTATTCGGTGTTCAAAACTTTGGGGATTGAGAAACCAAGACCCACATCTATGAGGTTGCAAATAGGCGATCGCACAATAAAGAGACTGGGAGTAATTGAGAATGTATTGATCCGAGTTGATAAATTCCTTCTTCCGGCGGACTTTGTGATTCTAGATTGTTAGGTTGATTATGAAGTGCCTATCATTCTTGGGAGGTCTTTCCTTGATACGGGTAAGACCCTTTGTGATGTTGAGTCCAAAGAACTCACCTTCTGAGTTGGTGATGAACAAATGGTATTTCATGTGTGCAAGTCCATGCATCAACCAAATATTAATGAGGTGTGCTCTTTTGTGGACTTGGTGAGCGATATCATTGTCGATGTACTACGTTCTACAATAAATGTTGGTGACATATTGGAAACCATTTTGCTCAACTTTGATAATGATGAGATAGATGATTTCATGGAGTATGTGAATTTATTGCAAAGAATGGGGTCTTAGAACTATGCACCCTGAAAATTGTCATTAGATTTTGAGAATAGGAAGACTCCTCCTACAAATCTTTCAATTGGAGAGCCACCAGCCTTGGAGCTAAACCCATTGCCACCTCACCTTCGGTATGAATTTCTTGGCCTTTGTTATACTTTACCGATTATTATTTCCTCTTATTTAACTAACGTGCAGGTAGATTCCACATTAGCGGTCTTGCAAAAGAGGTTGAAAGTTATTGGATGAACTTTGGCAGATATTCGGGGTATAAATGCTGCATTTTGCATGAATAAGATCAAATTAGAGGATGGTGCTAAATTATCATTGAACATCAAAGATAGCTCAATGAAGCTATGCAAGAGGTGATAAAAAGGAGATTATCAAATAGTTGGATACCGGGGTTGTCTACCCCATTTCCCATAGTTGATGGACTTCTCCGATCTAATGTGTCCCAAAGAAGGGAGGCATGACGGTTGTTACCGATTAAATAATGAGTTAATTCCTACAAGAACAGTCACTGGTTGGAGAGTTTGTATGGATTATCATAAGCTCAATAAAGTCACAAGGAAAGATCACTTCCCTCTCCCTTTTATGGATCAAATGCTTGATAGGTTGGCCGGTCGTGCCTTTTATTGCTTTCTTGATGATTACTCAGGCTACAACCAAATTCTTGTTGCACCGGAATATCAAGAGAAAACTACCTTTACATGTCCATATGGTACTTTTGCTTTCAAACGGATGCCTTTTGGATTGTGCAATGCGCTTTTGACTTTTCAACGATGTATGATGGCTATCTTCACGGACACGGTGGAAGATTACCTTGAGGTCTCCATGGATGACTTTTCGGTGGTCGAAGATCCTTTTGATAATTGTCTTGCTAATTTGGACAAGGTGTTGGCTAGATGTGAGGAAACAATTTTGGTACTCAATTGGGAGAAATGTCATTTCATGGTTGAGGAAGGCATTGTCCTTGGCCATAAGATTTCAAAGAATGGTATTGAAGTAGATAAGGCAAAGATTGAAGTTATTTCTAAGCTTCTATAAGGCCCCATAAAATTTATCCTAAAAACCGAGGTTTCGTGATGCCGAAGTAGGCTTACGTGTTTTGGGTTGAACAATGCGCTGGCGAGTTTGGAGATCAGGTGAGGCGAGTTTGGAGATTAGGTTTGCGGCACATTATGCGACCGCATACCAGTTCTACGGTGCATTATGTGACCGCAGAACAGGTCTATAGGCCGCATAATAACCGTAGACCGAGTCAATTTTGACCAGTTCCGGAGGGCAATTATGCGGCCTATTCTGCGGACCGCAAAAGCATTATATGCGACTGCAGATCCTGTTTCAGAGCTTCATTTTTGGGTTTTTAAAACCCAACCCTACTTCGATTAAATAGATGCAATGGACCATTTTTGAACTAAAACCTGATATTTTGAGAGTGAGAGAGTGCCCTAAAGTGGGAGAGTGATCTTCAACAAATTGTCCTTCAATTCTTGCTCAAATCTTTGAAGATTAACAAGGAAAACTCACTAGGTCATCTTCTTAGAGGTAAGATTCTATACCCTAGCCCTTAATTTCAAAATTTATCTAAAAATGGGTAAATAGCAAGACAATTCTTAGGTATGGGAGTTGTTTATTTTGCATGCATGTGTTATCAAAGGGTGTAGAACGATTGTGAGCTAAAAATGATAAATAATGGGCTGTGGGATGATGTAATCCTCCATAAAAGAACCTTGAAACTTTAATACATACCTAGTGTTTGATAAAATGCTCAAATGAGCTAGAACCATGATAATCTTCCTAATTTTGGTTCAACTTGTTATATTTTTAAAAATAAATTGAAGTTGCTAAGAATTTCAGAACATTTTAGAGTTTAAGGAATCTCAATTGAGGTATGTTGGCTAAACTCTTCTTTAAGAATTGGAAACCCCAATATCGTTGTAATTTCCAAGATATTTATTACAAATCGAGTATTCCGAATAAGTTTTGTGACAAAGATATATGTTCAACTTGTGTTTCAAATACTCTTATCATATTGTATTATAAATTGAGGATGTGTTCCAAACTATGGATTGTGTATCTATATGTTATGATTCCAAGTCGTGATTTATGTGAAAATTATTATGCCAATTGTGTAGAGATTGTGATTGGGATTACACCTCCACCCGCATACATTGGGGTGAGGCGGAAATGCCGCTTTGTGTATGATTTTGTTATTGTTGTTGCACCACCACCCACATATATATATATATATTGGGGTGAGGCGGCATGGCCGCTTTGTATGGGTATTGGTATGGTTGATGCATTTTCACCCGCATATTTATTGGGGTGAGGCGGCATGGCCGCTTTGTGTAGGTTTTTGGTACTGTGGTTATACCTCTACCCGCATACATTGGGGTGAGGCGGCAGGGCTTCTTGAGTAGAGTTTTGGTATTATGCTTTCACCTCCACCTGCATACATTGGGGTAAGGCGATGAGGCCGTTTTGTATGAAAATGGTTACAGAGGATCTCATCTTAAATTCTATAAATGTTAATGACAACCCTTGATAAGCTTGCTTTGGTTTAAACGGCTATCTATGTTTTCTATTGTCGCCCCGGTTCATCATATTCATATTGTATTTCCAAGTTCTTAAATTGGTGTTTGATTTTCATACTAGTACTATTCGATATGTACTAACATCCCTTTTGCCGGGGGCGCTGCATCTTTAATGGATGTAGGTGGTTCCACAGCGGAGGGTATTGACCAGTGATAGCGGTGCTCATTCTTCCCGGCTGACTTGGTGAGACCCATCTCATTCCGGGGTTGTGCATCTTTTGTTTCGTATGTGTTATCGTGTTTTGAGGTATCGCCGGAGCCTTATTGCCGGTACTATCATTATACTCTTTGGTATCTTTAGAGGCTTTGTAGACTTAGTGTGGATTATATATGGGTGTTAGGAATGATAAACAAGTTGTGTTGGGATTAAATCACTTGCTCTACTTTGAACCATAGAGGTGTGTGTGTTTTTAAACTTATTAAATGAAGTAACTAATGGTAATGAACTGGCATTGTAGACATGATCACCTTATTGTCTAATTAATAAAAATATGTATTATCTTTATTCATGGATGAGTTTGGATAGAAGGAAATCTAACAGGCTTTCTCGGCTGGGTTCACTCGGTTGAGCGCCGGTCGCGCTCCCCGATTTTGGGGTGTGACAGCTTCCACCCCCACCTCGGTGAAGGGTGTAAGGAGTTTCTTGGGCCATGCGGGATTCAACCGGTGATTTATCAAAGATTTTTCTAAAGTGGTGAACCATTTGTGCAAACTCCCGAAGAAAGATGCCAAGTTCTATTTCAATGATGATTGTATGAGAGCTTTTGAATAATTGAAGCTCAAGGTGATAACTACTCCTATCATTACATCTCTAAATTGGGGTTTGGTTGGGATATTTTGGGGCAACGTATCAACAAAGGTTTTCATCCAGTCTACTATGCTAGTAAGACCATGAACAATGCCCAAGTCAATTATGCAGTTACGAAGAAGGAGCTCTTTGCTATTGTGTTTCCTATTGAGAAGTTTCGCACATACTTGAGGGGTGCCAAAGTTATAGTCCACACGGATCATGCGGCGCTTCGCTGTCTTATGAGCAAAAAGGAACCTAAAGATCGTTTGATGAGATGGGTGCTTTTGTTACAAGAGTTTGATATTGACATCCAAGACAAGAAAGAAGTGAAAATCAAGTGGCGAACCACTTGTCTCATTTGGAGGAGGAGGGGAGGCCAGATGATGACCTTGAAATCAATGATTCTTTCCCCGATGAGTTCCTCTTAGAACTTTCAATGAAAGAGGTATCATGGTTCACCGATTTGGCAAATGTTCTTGTGAGTGGTATCATTCGGCAAGATTTCACTTCAAACCAAAGGAAGAAGATCAAGAGGGATTTTCAAGACTACTATTGGGATGAACCATACCTTTCTTGGATTTGCACGGATGGAGTAATTAGAATATGTGTGCTGGAGAAGGAACAAAGTGATATTCTTGGGGCTTGTCATTCTTTGCCCTATAGTGGTAATCATGGCGGAGCAATAACAGCGGCTAAAGTCCTAAGTTGTGGTTTCTATTGGCCTACACTCTACAAAGAGGCAAATGAGTTGGTGAAAAGATATGATGAATGTCAACGGACTAGTGGAATTTCAAAAAAACATGAGATGCCCCTTACAACCATCTTGGAGATTGATATCTTTGATGTTTGGGGCATTGACTTCATGGGACCTTTTGTAAGTTCTTATGCAAACACCTACATTTTGGTCGCATTGGACTATGTGCCTAAATGGATTGAAACCATTGCTTTATCCAATAATGAGGCTAGAATTGTGGTGGCTTTCATGAAGAGGAACATTTTCATAAGGTTTGGGACTCCACGGGCAATCATAAGTGATGGAGGGTCATATTTTTGTAACAATTCTTTTGATAATTTTCTTGGCAAGTATGGTGTCACTCACAAAGTGACAATTCCCTATCATCCACAAGCAAGTGGTCAAGTGGAAGTTTCAAACCGTGAGATAAAGAGTATTTTGTCCAAGACGATGAACGAAAATCGGACGTATTGGTCTAAAAAGATTAATGATGCTCTATGGGCATATATAACGGCATACAAAACACCTATCGGAATGTCTCCATACTGGTTGGTGTTCGGAAAAGCTTGTCATCTTTCGGTGGAATAAGAGCACAAGGAAATGTGGGCCTTGAAAAAAATTGAATATGATTGGGATGTAGGCGCTAACTTACGGGTTGCATATTTAAATGAATTGGATGAATTATGGTACCATTCATATGAGAATTTATCCTTGTACAAAGAAAAGATGAAATACCTTCATGACAAGTATATTTGGAATAAGGAGTTCAAGGCCGGTGATCTAGTGTTGTTGTTCAACTCAAGGTTGGGAATGTTTCCCGGGAAGCTCAAGTCAAAGTGGAGTGGTCCATTTGAAATTATTGGTGTAACACCCTTTGGTGCTTTGGACTTGAAGAACAAGAACAATAAAATATTTCGAGTTAATGGTCACCGAGTGAAGCACTACCTGAGAAAAATTGGTGAAAGTCACGTGGTGGCGGTGCTTTACTTCAATTAGGGATGTTATGACATTGCGTCGTGCCATGACATTAAATAAGGCGCTTCTTGGGAGGCGACCCAAGTTCTTTTCCTTTTTCTCTTTTAGTTGGATGTTGTTTTATGTTTTTAACTAGATTTGAAGTATGCTACAGTGATCAGTGTTAGATATTGAAATGATGGCTGAAGCTGTGCCCTGCATGGGAAAATGCAGATTGCACTTTTATTAGTGAGCCCGTAGAAGAGGGAATGCAGACCACAGAAAATTGCTCACGGTCGCAGATTTTACCTGCAAACCGCATTTGCAAAAAGCTGCTCAGGTGCTAAATTGAAGGTCCTCTGAACTTCTGTCCCAACAATGTGGAGTAAACTTTGCGGACTATCACAAATTGTACGGTCGCAGAAGAGAAATCTTAGAGAAGTCACTGAAACTAGGTTGACAGGTGTGCGACTGCACTTGAAAAAGTGCAAAACGCAGAACTACATGCTCTCCACCGCCCATGTAACAGAGCACGGACCGCATTTGGAATTCTGCGACCGCACTCGTCCTCTTTCACCTTTACCCTTGTGTGAGTATAAATAGAATAGTAGTCTCCCATTTACAATTTTTGCCACTTTCACTTCCCAACCGAGAATCTACGAAGGAACTAGTTGCTTGCCCTTTTGATCACAAACTGCCACCCACACTCCATTTGATCTTATTACACTAGCACAATTAGGCCATCTGTGATTACATCCTTTATTTGTGTTTATGTGGTGTAGTTTAACATTGGGTGTCTGTGAAAGCATGCTTAGATAGGGTTGCGCTTTCGAGTATCATGCCTTTACCATATTACCCAGTAGGATTGAACACATAATTGTATAACCTAGGTACAAATGGTGCGGACCGCACTTGAAATTGTGTCATCCGCATATATCTGATTTTTGTAACTTAGTTGATGACCCTGATTGTGTGGCCACATTTTATTTGTGTAGACCGTACTTGAAATTTTGCGGCTGCAAAGGGAGGTCCGCACTGTCCTTCAGAGAACTTCTTCTCTAGGGCCTGAGTACCTTTACTCAAGTGCGGACCGCAAAAATAATTATGCGGACTGCAGGTGGATTTGTGCGGCTATAGATGTAGGTCCGCACTGTCCTTCAGAGAATTCTCTCTGAGGATTTGTCACATATGTGCAAGAAGGATTTGTGCGGACCACACTCCTCTCTGCGGACCTCACTTGGAATTATGCAGACCGCACTTCAACTCTATCTTATGCATGTTACACACTGCACACCCCCTGCTTCTATGGTGTCCTCTACTTCTAACATGACTCTCAACTGCTTCGCAACTTGTATATCAACTGACAACTCTCTTTGTGCATACCCAGATAATGCTGAGATCAAGAGGAAACGGAGAGTCATCAAAAGGAAGGGGTGGCCAAGGGAAAGGTAGAGGCAGAGGTACCATGCACCCAAGTGCACAAATGGCAATATCTAAGAAAACAACTACAAGTTGGGGGAGAGTCAAAAGCCTCTCAGATTCAGATTCTTATGTCCCATCTAGGGAAGCCTCCGAAGAAAATTCTGTGTCTCTATCTAAAAAGCAAAATAAGGAGCAGTCTCAGCCACAGGGGTAGTCTGAGCCCTCTATATCAAAGCCCCTCCTAGGGCAAAGCTAGAACCAGTCATGAGTCAAATGCAACTGCACAAGACTCTAATTCTGATGATACCCCTGATAACGGAAAAGGGGAAACAGTTGAAAATGATGGCATAGTTAGAACAAAGAAGTAGGCGGCATGGGAAGATCGGTTTTTGAGCCTTAATGCTTATTCAGACTTCCGAATGTGGTGGAAGGAAAGATCCCTTACTTACGAAAGGGTTAAGCACTGCCACCTTTGCATGAGACTAAGCACTGTCTCTACTACATTACATGAGGCTAAAGATTGCCTTCATCACCGCATAAGGCTAAGCACTGCCTTCCTTTATATGAGACTAAGCACTGCCTCCACTACATTGCATGAGGCTAAAAATTGCCTCCATCACCGCATAAGGCTAAGAACTGCCTTCCTTTGCATGAGACTAAGAACTGTCTCCACTACATTGCATGAGGCTAAGCATTGCCTCCATCACCGCATAAGGCTAAGCACTGCCTTCCTTTGCATGAGACTAAGGATTGTCTCCATTCTTCACATGAGGCTAAACACTGCCTCCATCACTGCATAAGGCTAAGTACTGGCTTCCTTTGCATGAGACTAAGCATTGCCTCCATTCTTCACATAAGGCTAAGCACTGCCTCCATCACTGCATAAGGCTAAGCACTGCCTTCCTTTGCATGAGACTAAGCACTGTCTTCATTACATTGCATAAGGCTAAGCATTGCCTCCATCATTGCATAAGGCTAAACGATGCCTTCCTCTACATAGGGCTAAACACTGCCCTCATCATCAACAAGGCTAAGCGATGCATTATCTCGTTCTCGCGTACAACTAAGCATCAGATGTTTCCTCTATCGAATGACTGATATCTCCGCATCTTTGCATTTCATTGGCTGAAACATCGCCACATTGTCCGAAGTCGTCATAGTCTGAAGCCATCATCCTCATAGCCCGAAGACATCATGCAATGGCCTAAGGATTTCTCGAACCTACACATCATTATTCAAAGGAATCATAGTCCTGAGGCACCATCCTCATGGCCCGAGAACACCATTTCATGGCCTGCGAATCCCTTATCATACCCTTCATGTCCCAGGACGTCATGGTCTAAGTACATCATCCTCATCGTCCAAAGACAACTCTCATGGTCCGAAGGGAATTTGCATCAGGTTTAAATTTTCGCAATAACCCCATATATATTCATGCGCACCATGTGTTAAGTTTTGCAGGTAACTCGGGAGGTAGCCGTTCTACAAACAGGAGCAATTCTCGCTCAGGTTTTTGTTCACAATGTTCACATCCTTCGATCATCTCAAACGTAACCGATGATCAATAATTGATTACCCTTTATCATGTAACCTCTCAAATACTTGCCTTATACATCCATAACATTCAAATTCGTATTCATAGATCCACCCGAAATTATCCAACACTATCATATCCAAAAGATCATCTTTCGAAACCACTCCTATAACAACTCCATCGATTTCGTTCGTCGTTGGATCCAGAACTACACACGGCCTAATTCTTGTAATACTAGGGATATGTAGGCAACTCAAGAACCAGGGTTCGACCCCTGTTTTCAAAAATCATCCTCGCTTATTTCGGACAAAATTGGTCATCATTTTCTTTACCTGACAACTCTTTCATCATTCCCGGGTAAAGAGGGGCAATTGTTGATACCCAATTTTGCTCTCATATTTTATAAATATCACGTATTATTTTTTTTTAATATCCTTTTTGCATCATCACCAATTTACAAGAGTCATATAAGTATTTTCTGTAATTGTTCATAATTTTAAGGCTTTAAAATTGATTTTCTTGCATTTAAATTATTCAAATATTTATTAATTACCCTTTCAAATTATTTTGTGATGACTTAATCATCCAAATTTATTATTTACACCCACATATATGTTTTATAATATTTTTATTTCAGTTTCATATAATTATACTTGCAATTTTGAGATATTTACATAATTTTGCAATAATAGCCTATGTTCTACAGATAATTACATTTATTATATTATTCCTGCTAAAATAATATTTTTACATTTTTATAATATTAACCTATTATTTTCAATCATTTTATTGCATAACTAATATTTTTATTATTTATTTATTATTTTTTATAAATTAGTTTTAACAAATTTCGTATATTTAATTTACAGTCCAACATAGGGCTAATTTCGGACCAAAATCTGGCCCAAACCATTAGCCCAACACCCCCAACCCAAACCATTAGCCCAACACCCCCAGCCCAAAACAAATGGCCCTCTTTAAAAAACTCGGTCGCAACCCACTTCAAATGACCCGCACTGCCGATTTTAAAATCCTGGCAACGGCCCACGATCACCCCATCATTTTTATTTATCCGCCCCAACCCTAATCCTCACATTTCACTCTTCCCAGCTACCCCCAATTCCTCTCGATCATTCCTCTCATATCTTAGAGAAAGCCTAGCCGCCTCAATTCAAACCGCATCCCTAATCCGATATCACATGGAAAATCTTCCATATCCCCTTTCCTTATCTTCTCACACGATGTTCTTACCATTTCGTCAATGTTACAGTATTTGGTATTCGATTATTTATGGAATCTGAGTCATTGGGTGTTCATTCAACTCCGATTCTATACTATCTTAATGTTTCTGACCTGATACACTCACTACCAGGCCGTATGGGTCCGATTCAGTAAGATCTTTTGCTATTTTGTTCTTCATCTTGAACTAGGGTTTGCCTAATTTCTCCTAAATTGATTCTGAATCGATTTCGCAAGCTATTCTTTCCCTTTTAATGTTTAATTGACTGTTTTTCCTTATTTCTGTGTTTAATTTTGCTACTATATAAACCCATACCCAACTCCCCTAAAATATACCTTAATCACCATTATTCTCTCACTCGTTCTATACTATTCTGAAACTTGAGCTCTTGGCTGAGTGAAATCCAAGGCCACTAGAATCCTTTCTATCTACTTCTCTAGTGCGAGCACTACTCGGAGCTCGTTTGAAGCTCCTGTGAACTCTAACGCACTAGGGTTTGGAGTTCTTGCTGTTGTTCTTACTTTTCTATTGGAACTTAGTGATTCTCCTCTATTTGTTATTAAATCTGCAAACTGGTAAGTGTTCAATCCCTCACAATTATGTTTTCTCCCTTCTTGTGTTCATGCTTCTAAATATCTAACTTATTTGAACTCTTACAAACCAATATGACACTGTGTCGACCTTGCTTTGAAATTCTTCATTAGAATTTGTATAAGTCTATATATGTTCATTTAGTGTATTCAATTTGGAAGATTTTCTGATTGTTATGCTTGTTTGAGACTATCATGTTTATGTATGCTCGAATTCTTATATTGGTTGTTTGTTATGAGTCCATGATCATGCCTTACCTTGAACTTTTGTACTGGAACCCCTAGGGAACTAGTTCTTGCCTAGAAGTTGCCTTAATGAGTCTCTTTCTGCTGAATCCTTTATGCATAACCTATTATTTCTCTGCAAATTGACACATGATCATCCCATGTGACAATATTGTTTCAATGTTTAGCCTAATATGCTTCCCTGTTATTTGTAAACTTTAAAGTGTGCTCCATGCCTGATTAGTACTGCCTAAAGCCTACAAGGTATACTTGCAATATCCAGCTTTTCTTCTATGTTTAATTTAGATCTTGGTGTATCCTTGCCTACTATAAATTCTGGTATTGTTTAAGTCTTTGTGCTATGACTGGTATTTTGCATGTTCAAGACTTTTCATGCTCAATTAAGAATTGTTTGTACACCATGTCCATCGACCTGTTTGGTTATGCTATTTTCATTAGGTTTTTCATGATAGACACTTTCATGTGAAGGTTGTGCTCTACTTGCTTCTTCTCTATGATTCTGCTAGACCCTTACCTAAAGTTCTTTTGGTTGATCCTGAATCATGCTTTGTTTTGAAACTCTTTGGAATGGTTTACTATCCTACGATGGTCAATCCTATCACTCTTAAACTTTGTTTTTAGAATTACAACCATAAACTTTCCTCATATGTGCTTTGTGTGCCTTCCGATTTTAGTATGATCTTGTCTATATGTCTTGGATAGAGCTGCTGTTAGTCATAGCTCTAAGAACTAAGTGTTTAAGCTTCAAATCTGTTTAATTAATTTGATGTGTAGTTTGTCACATGTATGGATAAGTTTGGCATCCATTTGGGTAAGTAAGTTATTTGTTTGGGCCTGGTATGTTGGTCCTGCCTTTGTTGAGGGTTCGAAGCAAATTGTCTGCACCTGGAGTTTGGTCCTGCTGTCCGCATAAAGTCCTAAGCATGTTTGAAGGCTCAAATGTATTACTGGGTTATTCTGCATTTGTATTGGGCCTATAATTATATAAAATAATTTGTAATAGCTTGTAAAACAAATTGATGGGAAAATATGAAAAAGGGGGTCGGGGTATTCTAATGCTTGCATAAAAGAGTAGAAAACATGCTTATAGGGTCTATCTGCTTTATTTGTTATTTTGTTCTGCATGCCTTACTTGTTATTTCGTTTAGCGTGCTTTATTTCTGTACACTAATAGAATCATGCCTATAGGGATCACACACACTTCACTCGTACAGTATTCAAAGCATGTTAGTACTCGCCATACCTGTTTTCTATGTCTATTACTGTGCACACTTAGACAGCATGCCTATATGATACAATAACGTTGCTTTGCTAACACTCATTTAGATACCATGTCTATATTTCAACTAATCAATCAGTCACTTCTATTGTCTTGGTACGTTGTTAACTTAGATATCACGACTACAGGGTCTTAATTAATTAATCAACTACTGTGTTACTTCATTGTGTTGTCATACATAGAAATCATGCCTATAAGGATAAAATCTTATAAAATCAATTGCGACTATCAACTGTTAGAAATCCTGCCTATAGGATATTGTCACTCGCATAAGAAACTATTAATTCTGGGCTCTTGAAGTTGTTTTACTTCCTCATTGTGCAATATTTAGATATCATGCCTATAGGTTTGTAATGCCTTAACCTGTAAAATCCGTTAGCCTAAAGCTGCAATGTTGCTTGCACAACGCTGGAAATCAGAATCACCTAGAAACCATGCATATAGGACTTAACGACTATAATGTTGCTTAACTACTGAAACTATCTAATGTCTAATCTGTCGCGTGCATTCGTTGTTTATGTATGAAGGCTAACTTGGGCCCTTAATTGTCTTTATGTAAAGTCTTATATGTTTTGGATGTGCGCCTAGTTTTATCATTTTGAGCACCCTAAGCAAAGTCTAGAACCATCCAAATAGTAGGTCCAAAACCTCCTGGACCATAGGAATGGGACAGGTAGTGCACGCATAGGACACAATTTAGAATTGAATTAGAACGCTTCAGGTAAACAACTTTAACATAGTAATTGGGTAGCGGGAGATGATAGTCTGTGCCCGCTGAATAATATGAGCAACCCCTACCCTAAGGGAGTTACGAAGTATTATTTATGTTGCACGAGGTGATCCTTTAGGCTAAAAAACTTAGGACCACCTCCTTTATATGATTATTGTTCACACTTAGTCGTTGAATTTAGAACAATTAAGTTGTACCATGTAACCTCTAAAGACTTGTATTGATTATCTATATAGCTTAATTGTTGTCCGATTTTCCTTACACTTGTTCATAATAGAACCTTTAAAATCTTTGTCTTCCCTCGCTTATATGATCACATAGGAGAGTTATAATCTAATAATCCACATAGTGTAAACGTCTATCAGGACCTACAATTGTGGACCTTAAAGAGTTCCTAACACCTTCTCTTTGAGGTAATTTGAGCCCTTACCCGATCTTTGGTGACGTAGACTAGTTAAATCAGAGTCATTTTCAAATATATGCCCTAACGCACCTTAAAAATTGTTAGGTGGCGACTCTTCTCTTTTAACACCCATTTAAAATAATTGTCACATATGGAAGCCCGCTTTCGCGAGAAAATGGGGCGCGACAACATGGCGACTCTGCTAGGGATTTACACTTAGGCTCTTACCATAAAGAAGTTTACTTGTGTGGATTATTTGAGGGCATGTACATCCCTTCCCTTATTTCTTTCATTTGTTTGAATCGCTATGACATGCATATCCCTCCCCTTATTTTCCTTTATTTATCTAAATTTCTATGACATGTATATCCCTTCCCTTATTTTTCTTTATTTGTCTAAATTGCTATGACATGAACATCCCCTCCCTATTTTTCTTTATTGCTATGACATATACGTCCTCTCTCCGTTTCCTTCATCTTGTTTAGGGCTGCTATATCATGTCTCTCTCATCCCTATTTCCTTGTTTGCTTCATTACGTTCTTACACCTTTTCATGAGTTAAACCGACTTCCCTCTTTTGTCTTTCCTTTTTTCTTTTCTTTCTCTTATTCATCTTTATCACATTACTTACTGTTTTTTCGCACTTTCATCATGTATATATTTGGCAACGTGTTACTATTTTTGCATAAAGCATGCTCCACATCATACTCCACTCGTGCCTATTATCAACATAGTGGCGCTTGATGAGTGTCCGCGCTTTCCTAAAATCACCATTTTAAACCAGAAAGGCTTATTTGCAGTAGATTAGTCGATCAGCGGTGGAGTCGACGGTCCCGTACCTTTACCACTCAAGTTGTCCACTTGAGAGTACCAGTCTAGACCTTTCTAGAAACCATACTCCGATTTGAAATGTACATGCATCATGCTAAACCTAGTACGAATTGAGATATCATCGACGTAACAACCCGCTTAGATGAACCTTTTCCAAAGTCCAAGGGGATTTCCATAATCCCAAAGACACCATCATATTATGTGCATTGCTTGGAGAAAATGTGTCAACATACTGATCGTTAGTGCCTAAATAGTCGAATCTGGAGGTGGAGAGGGCTAACGTTTATTTGTTTGCAGAAAATGAAGCACGAAATCTCCAAGTTCGGTATGGTCCAAAATATCCCGCTTTTGTTAATTGACTGGTGGAAAGACCTTGTACGCTGTGACAGAAACTATGTGAGGAGAGTTCTTAGTGACCTTCCATCTTTGCTGAACATTCGATCAAATAGAAAATTGATCGAGGCTGCAACCATGTTCTGGGATGAGAAGAGAGTAGTTTTTCGATTTGGCAATATAGAAATGACTCATCTCCTAGAAGAAATAGGGGGTTTCGCCAAGTTTCCATGGGATAGTCCAGGACTATTGGTGCCAGAGAATCACACTCCACGCAGTTTTCTGAAGATGTTGGGTTTTAAGAAGAATGATGAGTTGGTCTGTCTGAAGAAATCATACATCCCATTTGAAATTTTCTATGAGAGTTATTTGCATAGCAAATCATATCGACTTCATCATGAGGAGCTAGCCATTACCTCTTTGGGATGGGTGCACCATCGGGTTAATGTTTTCATAGTTTATTTCTTGGACTTGTTAATCTTTCCGATGCAAGGGGGAAGAATTCATACTTGCCTAGCCATGGTCGCCAAGACCTTAATGGAGGGTATCGAGGGACAAAAGTACACTATCATCCCGATGATCTTAGCTGAGATGTACCATGCTCTGGATCGGTGCAAGCATGGGTCCGAACACTTTGAGGGTTGTAATCTCTTACTACAAGTTTGGCTTCTGGAACACTTTCAGAGGGGTGATTATCTCCAAGCTTCTACGAAGGCCACTGAATGACTACATAGCCAGTCATCATCCAAAGAAAATAACATTCATTCCAGATAGATTTGCAAAGCCTGGAAATGTTGTAGGCTTGGAGCGTTTCTTCAGCAATTTGACAGACGAGCAAGTGCATTGGATGTTTGAATGGTTTCCTAGTAGTGAGTTCATTATCAGATCCAAAGGAACTAATCACTTAGTACTGATCGCATTGCGAGGTATCTACACTTACGCTCCTATAAGGGTAATGAGGCAAGCTGGAAGGAAACAAGTCATACCTCAGGTTTCCAACATGGTTCAGTATAAGGCAGATTTCAAAGGGGATGCCATCCCATTCAAGTTCAAAGTGCTATACATGTGGAACCAAAAGATCATCATGGAAGGAGAGACCACTGAACCAGACAGGTATCACGTCGGTCATATGTACTACTATCTCTCATGGTTGGAGGACGACATAGCTGGGGAAATCAAACCGGGAGTCAATCTGAAAGATAGGATCATAGATGAGGTGGCTGAAGCAAAGGTGAAGTATAAGAGGCTACGCAACAGGGTGTTCGAGTTCGAAGCTAAGCATCTGGAACAACATAAAGTGAACATGGAGGCGATAAGGGAATGGAAGGAGATTTTCAATAAGTCGACAGATATGTTAGAATATCTAGAGGAAGAATTGATAGAGCTGGAAGGGAAGATGAGAAATAGGCTTTGGGATTTTCAAGGCATGGACGATGATGAAGGAGGGAATCCGGCAAAGGCTTACTTGCTACTGGACATGCGCGATCTAGGGAATGCGATTGATGGGGTCAAGAGAGCCAAGCATGGAAAAGGTTCTTCAGGGACCAAGTAGATTATGAGATAATGTCCTTTATCGCTTTCTAGATTAGATTATATTTCGATGTAATAAGGCTTAATGCCATTAGTGACTTTATTATTATTGTTGATTTAGTGAATGATTGGTTTGGCTTATTTTCGCACTAATGAAATGAGGCAAACGTTGGCATGAATTTTCTCCAAGTCTATCTGTCGCTTAAGCCTTCCTCAGGCACAATGAGGTCTCCAGATATTAGGAGGCAAATTATTTCATGACCTTATGTGATACATGCTTAAATATTGCAAACACTCTTTTCGTCTTACTGACTTGGTTACCTTTTGTTTTTATTTATTTTGATTATTCTCATTCCCAAAGGTTGGTTCGTGCATTCTGGCATCATCAGCATACCACACCAGATCCAGAGGTCCTCCACCTCCTCCTCCAACTAGCGGCCCGAAAAGTAAAGGCAAAGGCAAAGGGAAGAGAGATGATTTAAGTTGTATTCCAAAAGACAATGCTACCATAACAGAGAATGTTGAAACCTCGAACAGAAGAAGTATGCCGGGACAAAATGAGTTGGTCTTATGTTTAGAGCAGAAAATCATGGAGCTGCAGGGTGAGCTTGAGCAGGTCCGAAATCTGGCAAACCTCTCCCTTACCCTAAATATTCCTAACATCAACCAGCAAAACACAACCACTCAGAACCAAACACCACCACAAAATATACAAAACCAGAATCCACCACCCAGAGCTCTGAATCCTCCCGCACCGCACCAGTATCACAATCCCGCACCTCCCCAAAACCTTAACCCACCACCAGTGCAAACCCCTCAACAACGCCACCATCACCCGACCCAATATCCGCAAATCATGAATTATCATACTCCTCAAAACGCACCACAACCTACCCCGATCCCCCTCAAACCTCAATAAATGATCACGCATATACCCAAGTCCCAGGAACTCATCAAGGCAACCTGATATACGTGGAAACCTTACCCCATACCCCACAAAAAACCCTATACATACCTGAGCCAACCGAGAAGGACCTGCTCGAAACATGGCAGAAGAACTCAAGAAACTGACAGGGAGAGTCCAGAGTGTTGAAGGTGGGAAGGGTGTTGAAGGTTTAAACTATGAAAATTTGTGTGTCCAGCCAGATGTAGAAGTATCAGAGGGTTACAAACCTCCCAGGTTTGAGATGTTTGATGGAACTAGTGATCCAAAGGTGCATCTGAGAACTTACTGCGACAAGCTTGTTGGAGTGGGTAAGAATGAACAAATCTGCATGAAACTGTTCATGCGAAGTCTTACAGGAGATGCCTTATCTTGGTATATCAGTCAGAATCCAAAGAAGAGGGCTAGTTGGGTGAGTATGGAATCAGATTTCATGGACAGATTCATGTTCAATACAGAGAACGTGTCAAACGTTTTCTATATTCAAAACCTGAAGAAGAATCCGTCAGAAACCTTCCACGAATATGCTACTCGTTGGAGATTAGAGGCCGCCAAGGTGAGGCCGCCACTTGAAGAAGAACAAATGAACAAGTTCTTTGTTAGAGCTCAAGATCTGCATTACTATGAAAGGCTGATGGTTATCGAGAATTACATATTCTCAGACATCATCAAGTTAGGAGAATGGATATAAGAAGGAATCAAGAGCGGGATGGTGACTAATTTCGAGGTAGTGCAAGCCGCCAACAAAGCCTTGCAATCAGGAGGTATCACGAAGAAGAAGGAAGTGAGTGCCGTGATGGTAGCCCAGGACCCTAAGTCTCCCCTTACATACCAAACACCTCCACCCACATATCAACCCTCACCTTCAAAATTACCATACCCCGCCACCACCTACCATACGTATAATACCCAACCCGTATATTACCATTCACCTCCGCCCGCCCGCCCGCCAAATTTACCCAAAGCCATGACCAAACTTTGACCGCAGAGCTCCCAGACAATACACCCCAATCGCTGAACCCATAGCCTAACTGTATGAAAGACTAAAGGTCGTTGGTTATGTCACCCATATTCCTGCTGCTGCTGTTGAGAACCCTTCCCAGTGGGTTAACCCCAACAAAACTTGTGCCTATCACTCAGGCATGAAGGGTCATACCATTGAATAATGTTGCATATTAAAGAACAAGATTCAAACACTGATCGAAACCAAGGTTATACAGGCAAAGGAAGCCGCACCAAATATCCGTAATAACCCTTTCCCAAATCATAGGGGCGAGGGAATGAATATGATAGAAACTGATGAGGAATGGGATCAGGAGGGATCCATTGGACTTATTCGAGAGGGGGTAGTTTCAAAACATCTCTAATCATCCTCTCGCCAATTGTGGTACAATCCCATGCACCGTTTGAGGTCGAGGTAGCTACGCCCTTCACCGTGATGGTACCTCCCACACCATCTTATAAGTCTGATGTCGTCCCATGGGATTATGTAGCAGAGGCAAGAAGAAAAGAAAAAGCTAAAATAGAAGAGACAGGTGTTGCACAAGGTATGACTAGAACTGGCAGAGTTTACACACATGAGAATCTTGGAGGAATAAGTAAAGAAACTGTATCTAAGCCACCCGTCGTTGAGATGGGCACTGACGATCATTGGAGGAAGGTACATGCGAGGGAATACTCTATTGTTGATCACCTAAAAAGACTCCCGCCAAGATGTCCATTTTGTCACTGTTGCAAAATTCAGACGTGCACAAGAATGCCTTGATGAAAGTGTTAAACGAAGCTTATGTGCCCGCCGGTATCACTAGCGGGGAGATGGATAACATGGTCGGATAAGTACTGGAGAGTCACAAAATTACTTTCCACGAAGATGAGTTACTGCCAGAAGGGTTGAGTCACAACAAAGCATTGCACATCACTGTGCAATTTGAAGATAAGTTCATTGATAGGTTCCTGATAGATAGAGGTTCGAGCCTAAACATATGCCCGATGACCACTCTGAAAAGATTAGGTAAAGGCATGCATGGTATACGGATGGGAAGCATGAATGTGAAGGCGTTTGATGGATCTCAGAAAGCCACTATAAGAGAAATCAACCTTGATCTACAGATGGGCCAGACCTGGTTTGATGTCAAATTCCAAGTGCTAGACATATCTTCCACCTATGACCTGTTGTTGGGACGACCATGGATACACACAGCTGGTGTAGTCGCTTCTACCATGCACCAGGTTGTGATGTTCGAGTGGAATAATCAGGAGGTGATCATTCATGGAGATGGAAGCAATCCTATTTACACCAACCAGACTGTGCCAGTCATCGAAAACAGGAGGAAATTGTGAGGAGAAACATACCACCGCATTGAGCGAGTAAACACAATTGAGAAGCATCAATGGTGGAGCAATAAGATAGAAAGCATATTGATGTGGTTGGGATATGAACTAGGCAAGGGTATTGGACGAAAGCTTTAGGGTATCATGGAACCCATACGACCACAGTATCATGGCGCAACCTTTGGACTCGGGTATGAATATACTATGCAAGAATACCTAGATTAGACACCGTCATGGCGCACCGATTACTATCCGCTGGAACAACCCATACCACCGCTACACTAGACATTCCGCCAGACTGACATGATTTGGGGATCCGAAGAAGATGAGATTTTGGCAGGTATGAGGAAGCTGTTTTTGAACGAGGAAGCTATGGAATGCAATGCAGTTTTAGAGGAGGAGGAGGAAGACCTTACTATTCAGATAGTGGGAGAAGGAGTTGTTCTCAAGAACTGGACCGCTGCACCATCCCGGGCTCGCCGAGTACCTGGGTAGCCTTGGCAGAATAAGCATGACTTATTTTTAAATTATTTTTAAGCATTTAAGACATTTTCAGTGTTTTGTTTCCATCGAGTCATACTTGTTGACAATTTTATATTTTATTAATGTATTATTGTATTTCGTATTTATTATTATCTTTCTATATTCTTTTCAGTATAATTATTACATATCTAGATGAACCTACGACTGTGATATGTAATGAGACAGCGCAACATAAGGAAAGTGATTCGGAGGATTTGGAAGATGATATAATATCTGAAGAAATTGTCAAAGAAGTAGAGAATTTTGAGAACAAACCAAAGTCCAACTTAGAAGAAACTGAGGCAGTTAACTTAGGGGATTCTGAAACAGTCAAAGAAACTCGCAT
The DNA here is from genome assembly GCF_000715075.1 of Nicotiana tabacum. Classification (NCBI taxonomy): domain Eukaryota; kingdom Viridiplantae; phylum Streptophyta; class Magnoliopsida; order Solanales; family Solanaceae; genus Nicotiana; species Nicotiana tabacum. The sequence continues at coordinate 27,163,242 of NC_134081.1, read as the reverse complement.
AAGCATTCATCTATGACCGTCAGAGAAGGAAGAATATATCAGGTTTCTAAAGGAATATGAGGATATTTTTGCATGGTCCTAGGATGACATGATGGGGTTAAGCTCATCCATAGTAGCTCACAAGCTACCTACCAACCCCATGTGTTCGCCGGTAAAGCAGAAGCTCAAACAATTCAAGCCAGATATGAGTCTGAAGATAAAGGAGGAGGTTACCAAGCAAATCAAAGTCCAGGTCCTTCGAGCGGCCGAATGCCCGACCTGGTTAGCCAACATGGTTCCGAAGAAATATGGGAAAGTCAAATTGTGTGTTGACTATCGAGATCTGAAAAGAGCAAGTCTTCAGGATGATTTCCCGTTGCCCAACATACACATAGTAATCGACAATTGTGCCAAGCATGAACTCCAATCCTTTGTGGTTGCTTCGCAGGATACCACCAGATTTGGATGGATAAAGAGGACGCCGAAAAGACAACCTTTATCACACCATGGGGATATATTATTACAAAATGATGCCATTTGGTTTGAAGAATGCTGGAACCACCTACATGAGGGCTATGATGACTCTTTTCCACGATATGATACACAAAGAGATAGAGGTGTACGTGGATGATGTTATCATCAAATCTAAGAGAAGTTCAGATCATATAGCAGACCTGAGGAAGTTTTTCGGCCGACTTCGAAAATACAATTTGAAGTTAAACCCTGCAAAATGTGCTTTCGGAGTCCCTGCAGGGAAGTTGCTAGGCTTCATTGTAAGTCGTCGTGGTATTGAGCTAGACCCGTCAAAAATTACAGCTATTCAGGAATTTTTACCACCAAAGAACAAGAAGGATGTGATGAGTTTTCTAGGACGTCTCAATTATATCAGCCATTTTATAGAAACATCGGCGGTGATATTTAAGCTGATCTTCAAGATGCTGAGGAAAGATGTTGCGACGAGTTGGACCAAAGAGTGTCAGAAAGCTTTCGACAAAATCAAGGAGTACTTGTCTAAACCGCCCGTGTTGGTCTCGTCAAAGCCAGGAAGACCTTTGTTGCTATATTTGTCCATGTTGGATGGAGCTTTCGACTGCGTCCTGGGACAACATGATGAAATCGGGAGGAAAGAGCATGTGATATATTATCTGAGCAAGAAGTTCACGCTTTACGAGATCTGGTATTCTTTGCTGGAGAACATATGTTGTGCTTTTTCATGGATAGCCCAGAATATTAGACATTATTTCTGTGCATACACCACCTATCTCATATCAAGGATGGATCCACTAAAATACATATTTTAGAAATCCATGTCGACAGGTAAGTTAGCAAAGTGGCAGATTTTGCTAAGTGAGTTCGACATCATTTATGTGACTCAAAAGGTAGTCAAGGGGCAAGCATTGTCCAATCACTAAGTATAGAAACCCGTAGACGGAGAATATGAACCATTGAAGACGTATTTTCCCGACAAGAAAGTGTCGTTTGTAGGTGAAGATATTGCCGAAACATATGACGGATGGAGGATGTTTTTTGACGGAGCAGCAAACTTCAAGGGAGTGGGAATTGGGGTCGTCTTGGTATCAGAAACCAGTCAACACTATCTGGTATACGCAAAGCGCAGGTTCCCGTGCACTAACAATATGGTGGAATATGAAGCCTGCATCTTGGGACTCAAATTGGCTGTCGACATGAATGTTCAAAAGTTGTTGGTAATCGAAGATTCGGATCTATTGGTACACCAGGTACTAGGAGAATGGGATACCAAGAACACTAAAATATTGCCATACTTGCATTGTGTACAAGAGTTGATCAAGAGGTTCACAAAGATAGAATTCAAACATGTTCCAAGGATTCATAATGAGTTCGCAGATGCATTAGCCACCTTGTCTTCCATGATACAACATCCAAACAAGAATTTCATCGATCCTATCCCAATTTAGTTTCGTAAGTAGCCAGATTATCGTGCTCATGTTGAAGAAGAGTTTGACATAAATCTATGGTTCCACGATATCACGGAATACTTGGATAAAGGAGAATACCCAAAGAATGCTACACATACTCAGAAGTGCATGCTTCGAAGATTAGCCAACCATTTCTTTCAGAGTGAAGGAATTCTATATAGAAGGACTCCTGATTTGGGACTACTGCGATATGTCGATGCCCAAGAGGAATTTAGATTGCTCGAAGAAATACATGCCAGAACTTACGGACCTCACATGAACGGTTTCGTTTTGGCCAAGAAGATATTAAGAGCAGGGTATTCCTGGATGAGTATGGAGACAGACTACATCAAATATGTTCAAAAGTTTCACCAATGCGAGCTACATGCTGATATGATACGGGTGCCGCCCAACGAACTCAATGCAACGAGTTCACCCTGGCCTTTCTCTACTTGGGGCATGGATGCCATCGGACCAATTGAGCATGCAGCTTCAAACGGACACATGTTCATTTTGGTGGCTATATATTACTTCAAAAATTGGGTTGAAGTTGTTTCCTATAAGGTTGTGACTAAAAAGGTCGTAGCGCATTTTGTCCGGGATCGTATTGTTTGTCGATTTGGAATACCTGAGTCAATCATTACTGACAATGACGAAAATATCAACAGTGATATGATGAAATCTATGTGTGAAGCATTCAAGATGAAGCACCGAAATTCTACAGCATACAGACCGCAGATGAATGGAGTTGTAGAAGCCGCCAACAAAAACATCAAGAAGATATTGAGGAAAATGGTGGACAACTACAAGCAATGGCAAAAGAAGTTACCATTTTCCTTACTCGAGTACCGCACCACCATTCGTACGTCAACTGGGGTAACCCCTATCTACTGGTCTATGGTACTGAAGTCGTTATACCCGTCGAGGTAGAGATTCTTTCCCTAAGAATCATACAAGAGGCCGAGATCAGCGACGCGGAATGGATATGAAGTCGGTATGAATAGCTGGCTCTCATTAATGGTAAGAGGATGAACACAGTGTGTCACTGTCAACTCTACCATAATAGAATAGAATGGCAAGGGCGTTCAAAAAAAAGGATTGATCGAGACAATTCACACAGGGGCAATTGGTATTGAAATAGATCTTCCCGCATCATGATGAAGCAAAAGGGAAGTTCTCACCTAACTGGCAAGGCCCTTAAATGGTTCAGCGAGTACTGACAGGAGGAGCGCTTATACCTGCAGAGATGGATGGAGAAATATGGCCAAAACCTATCAATTCAGACGCAGTCAATAGATATTACGTTTAAGATTATGTTTGCACTTTCTATTTGATGTAACCTAAACTATGCTTGACCTGATTCCCATTTAACAGTGGATACGTAGGCAGCCCTGTGGGTTCGGTCACATCATAATAAAATTTTCATTCCCCCCTGTGGTTAGAAAATGGGGTGAGATTTCGAGTTTTTTAATCTCATTACGTCAAGGATCGCCAAGAAGTGTATCGACAAAAGTATGCATTTAAACTGGGGCGGCATTTTGAGGAGGGTCCTCAAAATTCCGGGTTGAGGAGGTTCGCAATGTCTCAAAGAGTGTAACAGTCTCCGATTCAAAAATTATTTATTTTATGCATCATCACATATTTTGAACAACTTCATTTTTATATAAATGATTTATCACAAATGTATAATTTCGAAAATTGGATTTTTCTGTAGTAGCCAGACGTTACCCAGGGTGACTCGAACAATGCCTCAAGATAAGGAGCAAAGGCGAAACGAAGAATCAAAGGCACGAACCAACCTCCTCCTCCCCGAAACTCACGATTTTTCTTTGTATGTAGGAATGAGGGACATAACAAACACGTCCGCAAATATATACATACAACAAGATTACTATCTTCACACCGATAGAATTCGCCAAACACAAATTTGTCAAGCTAAATATCACCTCTCCCTATCACATTTAATCATTGCTCTTCCTGCATGAGGCTAAGCACTACCTCCATCACTGCATAAGGCTAAGCACTGCCTTCTTTTGCATGAGACTAATCACTGTCTCCACTACATGGCATGAGGCTAAGCATTGCCTCCATCATCGCATAAGGCTAAGCACTTCCTTTCTTTGTATGAGACTAAGCAATGTCTCCACTACATTGCATGAGGCTAAGCATTACCTCCATCACCGCATAAGGCTAAGCACTGCCTTCCTTTGCATGAGACTAAGCACTGTCTCCATTACATTGTATGAGGCTAAGCATTGCCTTCATTACCGCATAAGGCTAAGCACTGCCTTCCTTTGCATGAGACTAAGGATTGTCTCCATTCTTCACATAAGGCTAAACACTACCTCCATCACTGCATAAGGCTAAGTACTGGCTTCCTTTGCATGAGACTAAGCATTGCCTCCATTCTTCCCAAAAGGCTAAGCACTTCCTCCATCATTGCATAAGGCTAAGCACTGCCTTCCTTTGCATGAGACTAAGCATTGTCTTCATTACATTGCATAAGGCTAAGCATTGCCTCCATCATTGCGTAAGGCTTGTCATGGGCGGATTTCCAACCATGCCCCATGACCCCTTGGACGCGCCCCGTGGCATCCTGGCCAGCCTCCCAACGCCCGTCGCCACGGTCGGCCCCGTGGTCTCGGCAGCTCCAAGTGACAAGCGTGCATGTGCCTCTGTCGCCCCACCGATAGCCATCGCCAGTGCCCAGCCATAGGCAAAAGCCAATAGCGCCGCGCGCGCAGACAATGCTGCGCGCGCAGACCCTGATGCTAAAGACAAAGTTGCTGCCAACGGACTTGTTGCTGCTTTGTAGAAGACTAAGTCCTTTTCATTGTAAATATAGAGTAGTTTTGCTGCATTTTATTTAAGTGTGATTTTCCAGCTTTCATAGGTCTAGTCATGTAACTTTGGTTTATTTTTTTTAAGCATTATTAAGGGGGACCAAGCAATCAAAACTTTCAAGCAAGCAAACAATTCTCTGTACTGGTGTCTGCCCCTCCCCCTCCCGCCCCGACACCGTCTTGTTTTCTGTAATAGCTTTCATTCAATGAAATCAAGCTTTCTTTCATTCTCAATTCTCTTTTCTGCTCTCTTTCAATTGCTCATGACATTGGTTTTCCCGTACGGCACTGACAATCTAGTCTAGCGTACGGAGGGGACCTCAATTGGCGGACAGCAACCGTACTGACATCGGTTGCCTAGCCTTACGTCGCCCTTCCAAGGAACTGCGCCGCGTAACAGTTGGTATCAGAGCCTAGGCTCGACATCGGACGAGGGATTACATTGCAATTGTCACCATTTCTGACCATAGTGAATTATGGGGATCGCATTGCGACCCTTGAGGGAACGGTTGACGCATTACGGCCCATCGTGGAAATGGTGCCCGATCTAAAGACCAGCCTAGTGCAAAGGTTGGACGACCTGGACCGCAGACTCATCCAGGCCGAAGTTGACATAGAAAACATCAGTCGGGCCTCTGAAGGAGACCGGCAAATAGCAGCCACAAAGGCAGTTGAAATTTTTGGTAAATTTGAGGTCCTCTAGCAGGAGCGTGCTGAGGATTTAGCCAACAGGGAACAAGAGGCAGACAGGGTGACTGCCATGCAACAAACCATAGACAACTTGATAGGCCAGCTCAATGTTGTCAATGCTGCTTTACAAGGCCTACTTCAAGGAGGCGGAAACCAATTTGGGGGTGGTGTGAACCTCGCCCCCATGGCACAAAAGCTGAAAATTCCTGAGCCAAAGCCATACAGTGGAGCTCGGAATGCCAAAGAAGTGGAAAATTTCATTTTCGACATCGAGCAATACTTCGATGCCGTGGGAAGCCTAGAAGAAGCTAAGAAGGTAGCAACTGCTGCCATGTATCTTCAGGGTGATGCCAAACTCTGGTGGCGGGTGAAGTACGAAGCCATCAAGGCTGGTGAAGATGCCCTCGAGACATGGGCGGAACTGAAGGCAGCCATACGCCTACAGTTCTTCCCCGAAAATGTTGAGTACAATGCCAGGAGAAAGTTGCGGGAGCTCCGCCAGACCAAATCAGTGCGAGATTACGTGCGGGAATTCTCCGCGCTCATGCTGAACATCCATGACATGGGGGACAAAGACAAACTCTTCACCTTCCTGGAAGGGTTGAAACCTTATGCCCGGATGGAGTTGCAGAGACAAAGGGTAGACACGTTGCCTAAGGCAATCCAAGCAGCAGAGTGCCTTGGGGATTACCAAGTGGAAGCCCGGAAGGATAGGCCTCAACAGCCTGTCCGAGGAGGATACAAAGGGGCCAACCAAACACTGGTGGCCCTAGCAGAAGTGGAGGAGACCGGAGTGCACCCAAATCCAAGGCTCCCTCTTCCAGCAGTACTAGTGTTGCATCTAACAACAATGATCGGGGGAGGAAGCCCCCCTCAGGATGTCGTCATTGCGGCGGACCACATTGGAATAATGAATGTCCACATGCACAGATGAACGCCCATCAAGCTTTTGAGGATAGGACGGATGACGACACCGATGATGCGGACCAGACCGAGCCAGTAGGTGCATTCAATGCAATTGTTGGCTCCATTTCTGAGCCCTTAGCGGGAACCAGTGCCGGTATCCGTAAGAAGAAGGACCCCTGTCCAATTGCCAGGAAAGGAAATAAGAAGGCGAATTTGAGGACTCCTCCTCATCAAGAGAGGACCCTAATGTTCGTTGACATGAAGGTAAATGGCAAGCCCATTTGGGCAATGATAGACACGGGTGCCACCCACAACTACTTAGCCTCGACTCAGGTGGATCGTCTTGGACTAGTTGTAGGAAAGGGCAAAGGTCGTGTAAAGGCTATCAACTCACCACCTCAACCAGTGGGTGGAATAGCCAAAGAAGTACCAGTGAAGCTTGGCCCTTATGAAGGAAAGTTCAACCTACGCGTAGTGATCATAGATGACTTTGAGTTAATAGTGGGGTTGGAATTCCTGAGACAGACCAATACCATGCCCGCACCGTATGCATACATGCTACTGATGATGGGGGGAAATGGGGCCAAGCCCTGCATTATTCCGTGCATTCCCATGAAGATGGCAGCCGAGAACATCTCGGCCTTGCAGTTGAAGAAGGGGGTAAAAAGACATGAACCCACGTTCCTGGCTACCCTCTGCATGGAAGATATAGAACGCTCCTCGGGTCCCATTCCTGCACCCGTGAAGGAGTTACTTCTGGAATTTGAAGACATCATGCCACAAGACATGCCAAAGCATCTTCCGCCTAGGCGAACTGTGGACCATGAGATTGAGTTGGTGCCGGGTGCGAAGCCACCTGCCCGGGCGCCATATAGAATGTCACAACCCGAACTCACCGAGCTTCAGAGACAATTGACGGAAATGCTAGACACGGGGATCATTGTGCCCTCCAAGTCCCCATACGGGTCCCCTGTGCTATTCCAAAAGAAACATGATGGTAGTTTACGACTCTGCGTGGATTACCGGGCTCTAAACAAAATCACCGTGAAAAACAAGTACCCTATTCCGCTAATGGCAGACTTGTTTGATAGACTGGGTGGTGCGACGGTATTCACCAAAATAGACCTGAGGACAGGTTATTGGCAAGTTCGGATTGCAGATGGTGATGAGCACAAGACGACCTGTGTGACAAGATATGGGTCGTACGACTTCCTGGTTATGCCCTTTGGCTTGACTAACGCGCCAGCCACATTTTGCACCTTGATGAACCAAGTCTTCCGAGAATACATTGATGAATTTGTCGTGGTTTATTTGGATGACATTATGGTATATAGCCAGACACTAGAAGAACACCTGGAGCATTTGCGGAAGGTCCTAGCCCGATTGCGGGAGCACGAATTATATGCGAAGCTATCTAAGTGCTCCTTTGCTCAGAAACAAATTGACTTCCTCAGACATGTCATCGAGGAAGGGAGGATCAAGATGGACCAGCAGAAGATTCAGGCCATTACAGAATGGCCACCTCCTAAGGATATACATGCCTTGAGGTCGTTCCTTGGCCTATGCAACTTCTATCGGCGGTTTGTGAAAAGTTACTCCCTCATTGCAGTGCCGCTGACAGAACTTCTCAAGAAGGCCACCCCGTGGGATTGGGGCCCTAAGCGGGCAGAGGCTTTCGACGCATTGAAGATGGCTATGTTTAGTAGCCCAGTCTTGGCCCTCCCTGACTTGGCCAAGCCATTCGAAGTGCAAACGGATGCCTCCGACTATGCACTTGGTGGAGTATTGCTACAAGAAGGGCATCCCGTAGCGTACGAGAGCCGGAAACTGAAGGATGCAGAGCGGCGCTATGCCGCCCATGAGAAAGAATTATTGGCTGTCATTCATTGCTTACGCCTTTGGAGGCATTATCTACTGGGAGCCCCATTCGTGGTCAAGACAGACAATACAACCGTTAGCCATTTCATGACCCAGCCAAAGCTGAATGGACGACAAGCTAGGTGGCAGGAACTCCTAGCGGAATTTCACTTCAACCTGGAGTACCGAAGTGGAAAGACCAATCATGTTGCTGATGCACTCAGTCGGTGAGCTGATCTAGCATCGATGTGTGTACTCGCCGCCCTAAAGGGAAGCGAAGTAACCACCACCATAAAAGACCAGATACAGGATCTACTCATCAAGGATCCTGCTGCACAGTATTTGGTTGATCTGGTGGGACAGGGCAAGACTCGCCAGTTCTACACCAAAGATGGGTTCCTGAAGGTGAAAGGGAATCGACTTTATGTTCCTAAAGGAGGAGATCTGCAATGGACTCTTCTTGCAGAATGTCACGATACTTTGTGGGCTGGTCATTCCGGCGAGGAACGCACCATGGCATTACTTCGCCGTGCATATTATTGGCCTCAAATGGTCGATGACGTCGCTCAGTATGTGAAGACTTGTCTAGTATGCCAGAAAGATAAGTCAGACCGCTTGACGCAGGCAGGGCTCTTGGAACCACTAGTTGTACCAAAAAGACCTTGGGAAAGCGTTTCCCTGGACTTCATCACCGGATTGCCCAAGGTCGGAGATCTCACAACTATCTTGGTTGTGGTGGATCGGTTTTCCAAGTATGCTACCTTTATAGCAGCCCCACAATATATATCAGCAGAAGATACAGCTCGACTATTCTTCTCTCATGTCGTCAAATATTGGGGCTTACCTAAAGACATTGTTAGTGATCGCGACTCACGCTTCACTAGCAATTTTTGGACCCAACTCTTTAAGTGCCTCGGGTCAAAATTGAGTCATAGCTCAAGTTTTCATCATCAATCTGATGGCCAGACGGAGCGATTCAATGGCATGCTATAGGAATATCTCCGGCACTTTGTGACCGGATCGCAGAAGAATTGGGTGAAGCTTCTAGATGCTGCTCAACTGTGTTTCAATTCACAAAAGAGCTCAAGTACCAACAAAAGCGCTTTTGAAACTGTTACCGGATAGCAACCGCTACTCCCACATACAGTGAACGCACCAAACATGTCAAAATCTCCTCGGGCTGCTAGCTTCTCAAAAGAATGGAAGCAAAATTTGGAGATAGTACGGAGCTATCTTGTCAAAGCCCAAAAGCGGATGAAGAGGCATGCTGATCAGAATCGCCGCTTTGTGGAATACCAAGTGGGAGACAAAGTGATGGTCAAAATCCCAAAGCGGTATTTGTTTGCAGGGGTCCATGACCCTCGCCTATTGCAAAAATATATTGGACCCTTGTCCATTGAAAGGCGCATTGGGAAAGTTGCATACCGGGTGGATACCCCAGCTTGGTGGAAAATCCATCCTGTTTTCCATGTCAGTCTCCTGAAACCTTTTCGGGAAGATATGGAGGATCCTTCACGAAGCCAACTCACAATACCAAGTATTCGAGGCCCCAATTCAACCGGGAAAAGGCGTGCTGAAGCTATTCTTGATGATCGAGTGATTCACGCCTCAAGAAAAGATCACCAGGAGTTCTTGGTGAAATGGCAGGGATGTGATGCAGAGGAGAATACTTGGGAGAGGGGAACAAACCTCAAAGCCTACAAGAGCCTGATTGATGATTACCTTGCAAGGAAGGCGCCGAGGACGTCGCCAACTCAGGTGGGGGAGAATGTCATGGGCGGCTTTCCAACCATGCCCCATGACCCCTTGGACGCGCCCCGTGGCATCTTGGCCAGCCTCCCAATGCCCGTCGCCACGGTCGGCCCCGTGGTCTCGGTAGCTCCAAGTGACAAGCGCGCATGTGCCTCTGTCGCCCCACCGATAGCCATCGCCAGCGCCCAGCCATAGGCAAAAGCCAACAGCGCCGCGCGCGCAGACAATGCCGCGCGCGCAGACCCTGATGCTAAAGACAAAGTTGCTGCCAACGGACTTGTTGCTGCTTTGTAGAAGACTAAGTCCTTTTCATTGTAAATATAGAGTAGTTTTGCTGCATTTTCTTTAAGTGTGATTTTCCAGCTTTCATAGGTCTAGTCATGTAACTTTGGTTTATTTTTTTTAAGCATTATTAAGGGGGACCAAGCAATCAAAACTTTCAAGCAAGCAAACAATTCTCTGTACTGGTGTCTCCCCCCCCCCCGACATCGTCTTGTTTTCTGTAATAGCTTTCATTCAATGCAATCAAGCTTTCTTTCATTCTCAATTCTCTTTTCTGCTCTCTTTCAATTGCTCATGACATTGGTTTTCCCGTACGGCACTGACAATCTAGTCTAGCGTACGGAGGGGACCTCAATTGGCGGACAGCAACAGTACTGACATCGGTTGCCTAGCCTTACGTCGCCCTTCCAAGGAACTTCAGGAAGGCGCCGCGTAACAGGCTAAACGATGCCTTCCTCTATATAGGGCTAAACACTGCCCTCATCATCAACAAGGCTAAGCGGTGCATTGTCTCGTTCTCGCGTACAACTAAGCATCAGATGTTTCCTCTATCGAACGACTGATATCTCTGCATCTTTGCATTTCATTGGCTGAAACATCGCCACATTGTCAGAAGTCGTCATAGTCTGAAGCCATCATCCTCATAGCCCGAAGACATCATGCCATGGCCTAAGGATTTCTCGAACCTACACATCATTATTTAAAGGCGTCATAGTCCAGAGGCACCATCCTCATGGCCCGAGAACACCATTTCATGGCCTGTGAATCCCTTATCATACCCTTCATATCCCAGGACATCATGGTCTAAGTACATCATCCTCATCGTCCAAAGACAACTCTCATGGTCCGAAGGGAATTTGCATCATGTTTAAATTTTTGCAATAAACCCATATATATTCGCGCGCATCATGTTTTAAGTTTTGCAAGTAACTCGGGAGGTAACCGTTCTACAAATAGGAGCAATTCTCGCTCAGGTTTTTGTTCACAACGTTCACATCCTTCGATCATCTCATACGTAACCGATGATCAATAATTGATTACCCTTTATCATGTAACCTCTCAAATACTTTCCTTATACATCCGTAACATTCAAATTCGTATTCATAGCTCCACCCGAAATTATCCAACACTATCATATCCAAAAGATCATCTTTCGAAACCACTCCTATAACAACTCCATCGATTTCGTTCGTCGTTGGATCCAGAACTACACACGGCCTGATTCTTGTAATACCAGGGATATGTAGGCAACTCAAGAACCAGGGTTCGACCCCTCTTTTCAAAAATCATCCCCGCTTATTTCGGACAAAATTAGTCATCATTTTCTTTACCTGACAACTCTTTCATCATTTCCGGGTAAAGAGGGGCAATTGTTGATACCCAATTTTACCCTCATATTATATAAATATCACGTATTATTTTTTTAATATCCTTTTTGCATCATCACCAATTTACTAGAGTCATATAAGTATTTTCTATAATTGTTCATAATGTTTAAGGCTTTAAAATTGATTTTCTTGCATTTAAATTATTCAAATATTTATTAATTACCCTTTCAAATTATTTTGTGATGACTTAATCATCTAAATTTATTATTTACACCCACATATATATTTTATAATATTTTTACTTCAGTTTCATATAATTATACTTCCATGTTTGAGCTATTTACATAATTCTGCAATAATAGCCTATGTTCTACTCATAATTACATTTATTACATTATTCCCGCTAAAATAGCATTTTTTTTATATATTTATAATATTAAGCTATTATTTTCAATTATTTTGTTGCATAAGTAATATTTTTATTATTTATTAATTATTTTATATAAATTATTTTTAACAAATTTCATATATTTAATTTACAGCCCAACATAGGGCTAATTTCGGACCAAAATCTGGCCCAAACCATTAGCCCAACACCCCCATCCTAAACCATTAGCCCAACACCCCCAGCCCAAACCAAATGACCCTCTTTAAAAAATCCGGTCGCAACCCACTTCAAACGACCCGCCCCACCGATTTTAAAATCCTGGCCGTTGATCTCCCAAAATCAACAGCCCATGATCACCCCATCATTTTTATTTATCCGCCCCAACCATAATCCTCACATTTCACTCTGCCCAGCCACCCCAAATTCCTCTCGAGCATTCCTCTCATCTCTCAGAGAAACCCTAGCCGCCTCCATTCAAACCCCGTCCCTAATCCGATATCACATGAAAAATCTTCCATATCCCATTTCCTTTTTTGCTCATGCGATGGTTCTTACCATTTCCTCAACATTACAGTATTTGGTACTCGATTATTTATGGAAGCTAAGTCATTGGGTGTTCGTTCAACTCTGATTCTGTACTATCTTCATGTTTCTGACCTGATATGCTCACTACCAGGCCGTATGTGTCCGATTCAGTGAGATATTTTACTATTTTTATTCTCTGTATTGAATTAGGGTTTGCCTAATTTCTCATAAATTGATTCTGAATAGATTTTACATGTTATTCTTTCCTTTTTTTTATGTTTAATTGACTATTTTTCCTTGTTTGTGTGTTTAATTTTGCTACTATATAAACCCATCCCCCAACTCCCCTAAAAAAGACTTTAATCACTGTTATTCTCTCACTCTCACTCGTTCTATACTATTCTGAAACTTGAGCTCTTGGCCGACTGAAATCGAAAGCCACCGGAATCTTTTCTATCTACCTCTCTACTGTGAGCACTACTCGGAGCTCATTTGAAGCTCATTTGCACTCTAACGCACTAGGGTTTGGAATTTTTGCTGTTGTTCTTACTTTTCTATAGGAACTTAGTGATTCTCCTCTATTTGTTATTAAATCTGCAAATTGGTAAGTGTTCAATCCCTCACAATTATGTTTTCTCCCTTCTTGTGTTCATGCTTCTAAATATCTAACTTATTTGAACTCTTGCAAACCAATATGACACTGTGTCGACCTTGATTTGAAATTCTTCATTAGAATTTGTATAAGTCTATATATGTTCATTTAGTGTATTCAATTTGGAAGATTTTCTGATTGTTATGCTAGTTTGAGACTATCATGTTTATGTATGCTCGAATTCTTATATTGGCTGTTTGTTACGAATCCATTCTCATGCCTTACCTTGAACTTTTGTACTGGAACTCCTAGGGAACTAGTTCTTGCCTAGAAGTTGCCTTAATGAGTCTCTTTCTGCTGAATCCTTTATGCATAACCTACTATTTCTCTACAAATTGACCCATGATCATCCCATGTGATAATATTGTCTCAATGTTTAGCCTAATATGCTTCCTTGCTATTTGTAAACTTTAAAGTGTGCTCCATGCCTGATTAGTACTGCCTAAAGCCTACAAGGTAAAATTGCAATATCCAACTTTTCTTTTATGTGTAATTTAGATCTTGGTGTATCCTTGCCTACTATGAATTCTGGTATTGTTTAAGTCTTTGTGCTATGACTCGTATTTTTCATGTTCAAGACTTTTCATGCTCAATTAAGGATTGTTTGTACACCATGTCCATCAACCTGTTTGGTTTTGCTATTTTCATTAGGTTTTTCATGATAGACAGTTTCATGTGAAGGTTGTGCTCTACTTGCTTCTTCTCTATGATTCTGTTAGACCCTCATCTAAAGTTCTTTAGGTTGATCCTGAATCATGCTTCATTTTGAAACTCTTTGGAATGGTTTACTATCCTGTCACGACCCCAAATTTTCCTCCGTAGGAAGTCGTGATGACACCTAATCTCTAAAACTAGGTAAGCCTGTCAACATGCGGAATAATTGAAATAACAACTTAAAATCTCAAAACTACAACAACTGCATTAATAAAATCTGTAACCCAAATGTAAAACTCCCAAAACCTGGTGAAATATAAGTCACAAGCTCTAAATACAATGCTGGACAATCCTATACATCAATGTCTATAAAGTTTTAATGAAATAAAAAAGAACATTATAGAAGGTGACTCCGAGGCCTACGGACGCGGGCAGGTGTACCTTCAAGTCTCCAAATGCAACTCAGCACACTAATACCGGGACTGATAAGATGTACCTGGATCTGCACAAAAACATGTGCAGAAGCGTAGTATGAGTACACCACAATGGTACCCAGTAAGTGCCAAGAGTACACCACAACAGTACCGAGTAAGTGCCAAGCCTAACCTCGGTAGAGTAGTGAGGAGGTTAGGTCAAGGCCCTACTGAAAATAATAAGAAACAAGACACAAGATATAACGATATAATGATGTTGGCAAAGGAAGTGAAACAATAAAGGATTTATAGAAAGTTAACAACACAAAATCAAGATAGTTAATACAGCACGGAAGGAAGCAAAGATTTACATGTTAAGGAAACAACAACCAAAACAAATACAACAAATAAGGAAAGATCAACAAGGGCCACTACCGAGGTACCGCCTCGTAGTCCCAAATCATAAAAGTAACTCACAGTCTTTCCTTATATCACCGCGGAAGCCTTTACATTTAGTTTTGAAAATCATTTTCCCGAAATAGCACCCCGCATTTTAGCCCACCTTATCACACTGCATGGCTTCTAGTAGCTCCCCTATTAGCCACGCGTATCAAGCCCGCCTTATCTCACCACATGTGTTTCAACACCTAGACCTTATACCACCGCATGCGTATCAATAGTAACAACAACACGGCAGAAACCTCGTACAAACACCCAAACATTCCTCTCAACAATAACACGTGTGTCAAAACATAACAACACAGTAAAATGATATTTCACAACTTACACTTTTCCTCAATAGAAACCACGGCCTTTGCAACTCAATACCAAGCTCAACCATAAGATATTCCAAGGATAGCAAATTTCAAGTTCAGAATCCCACAGTTAAATAACGAATACAGAATCAAAGAAAGCAAGTAATTCAACTAAACATGTAGGACAAGTTGTAAATAAGAGATAAGACAAGTAGACATGTGAAACTAAACTAAACATAGTGACTATAACGTGCTGAAGTAACTCAATTAAAGCATAAAAAGGAAACTACGTAGCTAAAATCGGAATCTCAACATTTAGCCTGTGTACACACTCATCACCTTGTGTACACGGCCTCCACATATCACAATTATCAAAACAATACCAAATCCTAAGGGGAATTTCCCCCACACAAGATTAGACAAGTCACTTACCACAAACCATGCTAATTCAATCAATTAAAAGGACTTTCCCTCGATTCTCCAACTCCGAACGACTCGAATCTAGCCAAAACAATTTCATACTATAAATATAACTATAGGAAACTAATTTAAATAATGAAATTATGATCTTAGCAAGGAATTGAAAAACCTCCCACAAAAGTCAACCCGGGCCCTTGCCTCGGAACCCGACCAAAATAATAAAAAATAAAACACCCATTCGATATTGAGTTCAACCATACAAGAATTATTCAAATCCGATCTCATTTCGCCTTTCAAAACTCAAACGTTTAGCCTAAAAAGTTCTACCACTTTACCCCAATTTTTCCAACTCAAATCCCTAATTACATGATAAAATCAATGAAAGATTAATGGAATTTAATCAAATCGAGTTAAGAACTCTAACCCCAACAATCCCTCGAAATTTCACTTCAAACCGAGTTCTTTAAGTCCAAATTGTGAAATATGAAATATACCCTCGATTTCAAACTTAAGATCTGCTGCCCAGTTATTTACACTACGCGATCGCGGATTTTCCTTCCAATCGTGAAGAACAAAATTTCCATCAGCGCAAAAACCTTATATGAGAACGCGAAAGATTGGTCGCGAACGCAGTGAGAACTTTTCCAGAGCTACGCGATTGCGTACCTACCTTCGTGACCGCATAGAGCAAAGCCTCCACATGCCCAGGTCCTCCCTTCCTCCACTGCGAACGCGGCAACTACCACGCAATCGTGATTCACTGATCTCTCAAGCTTCGCGATCGCATAGAACAAATCCACACCTGCTAGTCTCAAAGCTTCGCGATCGAGACCCCTTATACGCGATCGCGTAAGAGGAAACTAGAACTGAAGAGAACCAGAACTTCAGCAATTCCTCACTGATCCGAAATGCACCAAACATGGTCCGAATCACACCAAGTATACCAACATGTCCTAAAACATCATACAAACACGCTCGAAGCATCAAATCAGATCAAAAAATCCAGAATCACGAATCGTGCGTCGATTCAAGCCTAAGAACTTGTGAACTTCCGAATTCCCAAACCAATGCCGATTTATACCAAACAACTCCCATTGACCCCAAATTTTGCACACAAGTCATAACTGAGATTACAGACCTATTCTAACTTCTGGAATCGGGATCCGACCCTGATATCAAGAAAGTCCACTCTCGGTCAAACTTCCCAAATTCCTCCAATATCCAACTTTCACCAAATCACGCTGAAACGACCTACGGACCTCCAAATCAACATACGGATGCGCCCCTAAGACCAAAATCACCATACGGAGCTATCGGAACCATCAAAAATCCATTCTGGAGTCGTCTTCACACAAGGCAAACTACGGTTAACTCCTACGACTTAACATTCCAAGTTATGGACTATGTGTCCCATTTCACTCTGAAAGTCACCTGAAACCAAAACCTAATACCCCGACGTGTCACATAACTATAATATAACACAGAGGAGGCAATGAATAGGGGATCAGGGCTAGTACACTCAAAATGACCGGCTGAATCGTTACATCCTCCCTCTCTTAAACCAAACATTCGTCCTAGAACGAGTACAGAGACATACCCGAAGTGGTGAAAAGGTGGGGATAATGGCTACGCATATCATGCTCGATTTCCCAAGTCTCCTCCTCGACTGGCTGACCCCTCCACTAAACCTTTACTGAAGTAATGTTCCTCGATCTCAACTTTTGAACCTACCTGTCCCAAATGGCCACCGGCTCCTCAACATATGATAAATCATTGTCCAACTAGACTGGGCTGAAATCCAACATATGAGACGGATCGTCGTGATACTTCTGGAGCATAGAAACATGGAACACTAGATGATCTGCAGCTAGACTAGGTGGTAGTGCAAGCTTGTAGGCCACCTCCCCAATCCTCTCAAGTATCTCAAATGGTCTGATATACCTAGGGCTCAACTTTCCCTTCTTCCCGAACCTCATAACACCCTTTATGGGCGAAACCCAGAGCAAGACCCGCTCCCTAACCATGAATGCAACGTCGCGAACCTTCTGATCCACATAACTCTTTTTTCTAGATTGGGCTGTACGAAGTCGATTCTGAATCAATTTAACCTTTTCCAAAGCATCCTGAACCAAGTCTGTACCCAATAGCCTAGCCTCACACGGCTCAAACCAACCCACCGGAGACGAGCACTGCCTATCATACAAAGCCTTATACGGGGCCATCTGAATGCTCAACTGGTAACTATTATTGTAGGAAACTCTGCGAGCGGCAAGAACTGATCCCAAGAATCCCCAAACTCCATCAAACACTCATGAAGCATATCCTTCAATATATGAATAGTGCGCTCGGACTGTCCGTCTGTCTGAGGGTGAAATAATGTTCTCAACTCAACCCGCATGCCTAACTCATGCTGAACAGCCCTCTAGAACCGCGATGTAAACTGCGTACCCCAGTCAGAGATGATAAATACCGGTACGCTATGAGGCCTGACGATCTCGCGAATATAAACCTGAGCCAGCTGCTTTGAAGAATAAGTATTCACTACTGGAATGAAATGAGCTAACTTGGTCAACCTATCCACAATCACCCAAACTACATCGAACTTCCTTTGAGTCCGTGGGAGCCCAATAACAAAATCCATAGTAATCCGCTCGTATTTCCACTCTGGAATCTCTAGCTTCTGAAGCAATCCACCTGCCCGTTGATGCCCATACTTCACCTGCTGATAGCTTAGGCACCGAGCTACATATTCCACTATGTCCTTCTTTATCCGCCTCCACCAATAGTGCTATCTCAATTCTAGATACATCTTGGCGGCACTCGGATGAATGGAGTACCGCGAACTGTGAGCCTCCTGGAGAATCAACTCACGCAAGCCATCTACATTGGGCACACATAGCCTGCCTTGCATCCGTAATGCATCGTCATCCCTAATAGTGACCTCCTTGGCATCGTCGTGCTGAACTGTGTCCTTAAGGACAAGAAGATGGGGGTCATCATACTAACTCTCTCTGATACGATCATAAAGAGAAGACCGAGAGACCACACAAGACAAAACGTAGCTTGGCTCAGAAACATCGAATCTGACAAACTGGTTAGCCAAGGCTTGAACATCCAAGGCTAATGGCCTATCTGCTACCAGTAGATATGCTAAGCTACCCAAACTCTCCGCCTTGCGACTCAAGGCATCGGCCAACACATTGGCCTTCCTAGGATGATATAGAATGGTGATATCATAGTCCTTAAGCAACTCTAACCACCTCCATTGCAGCAAGTTAAGATCTTTCTATTTGAACAGATGTTGTAAACTCTGGTGGTCGATGTAGACCTCACAAGGGACATCGTACAAATAGTGCCGCCAGATCTTCAAGGCATAAACAATAGCTGCTAACTCAAGGTTGTGAACAGGATAGTTCTTCTCATACACCTTCAGTTGTCTAGACATATTAGCAATTACCCTACCGTCCTGCATCAACACCGCACCGAGACCAATACACGACGCATCACAGTACACAGTATAAGACCCCAAACCCGAAGGCAACACCAACACTAGAGTTGTAGTCAAAGATTTCTTGAGCTTTTGAAAGCTCTCCTCACACTCCTCAGTCCACCTGAATGGAGCACTCTTCTAGGTTAGTCTGGTCATAGGTGATGCAATAGAAGAGAAGCCCTCTACAAATCGACAGTAATACCCCGCCAAACCAAGAAAACTCCAGATCTCCGTAGCTGAAGACGGTCTGGTCTAACTCTGCACTGCTTCAATCTTCTTCGGATCTACCTTGATCCCCTTACTCGACACTACATGGCCCAAAAATTCTACTGAATCAATCCAGAATTCACACTTTGAAAATTTTGCATATAACTTCTTTTCTCCCAAGGTCTGGAGCACGGTCCTCAAGTGCTGCTCATAATCCTCCCGACTTCGGGAGTACACCAGAATGTCGTCAATAAACACAATAATGAATGAGTTAAGATAGGGTTGAAATTCATTATTCATTAAGTGCATGAATGTTACCGGGGCGTTGGTCAGCCCGAATGACATCACAAGGAACTCGTAATGACCATACCAAGTCCTGAAGGTAGTCTTCGGGATATCTAGCTCCCGAATCTTCAACTGATGATAGCTTGAACGCAAGTCAATCTTAGAGAACACTCTGGCGCCCTGTAGCTAATCAAATAGGTCATCAATATGTGGTAATGGGTATCTGATCTTCACTGTAACCTTGTTCAAGTGGCGATAATTAGGGTGGAATAGAAAAGGGTTGAGTGCCCGTGAACAACTCAATGCCAAAATCTACATCCCTGTATGGCGACATGCTCTGAAGATCAACCGGAAATACATCTGGATAATCCCTCACTACCGGAACTGACTCTATGGTGGGAGTATCAACACGGACATCCCTTGCGAAGGCTAGATAAGAATTACACCACTTCTCAACTGCCTCCGTCCTAGCAGGAAGAGCATAGTATCTGGCCTGACCTCCCCTTCTAGGGCAGCCTCTACCTACTCGACCTCCACCTCGAGATGGCTGTGTAGGTGGAGTGGAAACTAGTGCGGTAACCATGGCCTGAGAACCCGGTGGAACACGCGGAGCCTAAGTAGTTTGTGGAGGTGCACCTCTCTTGAGTCTGAGGCAATCCCTCGCCATATGACGAGTGTCACCACACTTAAAATAGGCTCTCAGAGGACGTGGATGTTGTGGCTGCCTTGGGCCTAATCGACTAGATTGACCGCTGAAAGAACCCCGTGCATGAGGTGCACTAGACAATGGCGGTGCATAATAGGAAGCCTAAGGCCTAGGAGTGGCCGAAATACATGGCCTCCCTATCCTCTCTCTCCCAGGTCCACATACCCTCCAATCTCCTAGCGATCCCTACTACCTTCTAGTATGAGATGTCCATCTCCAACTCTCGGGGCATGCTAAATCTGATATCGGGGTTGAGCCCCTTGATAAATTGATGGACTCGCTCTATAACAGTAGCAACCAAGGCTGGTGCATGCCTAGCCAAATCATTGATCCGGACCGCATACTCCGACGCGGTCATAGAACCCTAGCGCAACTGCTCAAACTCTATGTGCCATGCAACTCTGAGACTCTGGGGAACAAACTCCCTCGAGAGCATATCCGAGAACTGAGTCCAAGTTAGGGAAGTTGCCTCGGTCGGACTACCCAACTCATGCTCACCACCACTGATAGGCCGCTCCCTTAAGCTGGAACGTAGTGAAAGCAACCCCACTAGACTCTACAATAATACCCATAGTACGGAGGATACAGTGGCACTCCTCAAGAAAACTCAGGGTATCCTCTGAAGACAAGCCGCTGAAAGTAAGAGGGTGGTACTTCATGTACCTCTCGAGCCTGAGCTACTCTCCCTCAGAAACTGATGCCCTAACCTCGGGCTGAACTGGGGCGACCGACTGCACTGGTATGACCTCTAGGGCCTGGTTAGCCTAGACCCGCTGCTCTGGGGTACAGGCGAAGGGAGTTTGTGCTCCTACCCCAACCTAAGATATGGCAGGAGCAAGTGAAATCAACCGCACCTAAGCTAAAGTGTCGAACATGCTCAGACACTGGGCGAGAGTCTCCTAAAGTGCTGGGGCAGTAACAAGCGTCTCAGGTGCCTACTCTCCAGCTGGAGCTACTGGTGGCTCCTCTGTAGCAGCTCGTCCAGGTGCTCTAGCTGCACCACAGCCTCTACCCCGGCTCTGGCCTCTCACAACTCTAGCAGGGGGCGCGAGTGTATGGTCATCTGATCCGGTTGTGCATGTCCTCACCATCTGTGAGAAAATAGAAAGACAAAAGTTTAGAATCCCAGAGTCAACAATTTCGCACGACAAGGAATCAAAGAAGTGAAGCTTTTCCTAACAGTTCCATAGCCTCCCGAAGATAAGTGCAGACATCTCCATACTGATCCGCGAGACTCTACTAAACCTTCTTCTGACTCATAACACCTATGAACCTAGAGCTCTAATACAAACTTGTCACGACCCCAAATTTTTCTCCGTAGGAAGTCGTGACGGCACCTAGTGTCTAAAACTAGGTAAGCCTGTCAACATGCGGAATAATTGAAATAACAACTTAAATCTCAAAACTACAACTTTTGCATAAATAAAATTTGTATACCAAATGTAAAAGTCCCAAAACCTGGTGAAATATAAGTCACAAGCTCTAAATACAGTGCTGGACAATCCTATACATCACTGTCTATAAAAGTGTAATGAAATAAGGAAGAATAGGATAGAAGGGGACTCCAAGGCTTGCGGACGTGGGAAGGTGTACCTTGAAGTCTCCAAATGCAACTCAGCGCACTAGTGCTGGGACTGATAAGATATACCTGGATCTGCACAAAAATATATGCAAAAGCATAGTATGAGTACACCACAACGGTACCCAGTAACTGCCAAGCCTAACCTTGGTAGCGTAGTGATGAGGTTAGGTCATGGCCCTACTAGAGATAATAAGAAACAAGGCAGAAGATATAACAAGATAATGATGTTGGCAAAGGAAGTGAAATAATAAAGAATTTACGGAAAGTTAACAACACAAAATCAAGACAGTTAATGCAGCACGGAAGTAAACAAGGATTTACATGTTAAGGAAACAACAACCAAAATAAATACAGCAAATAAAGAAAGTTCAACAAGGGACACTACCGATGTACCGCCTCGTAGTCCCAAATTATAAAAGTAACTCACATTCTTTCCTTATATCACCGTGGGAGCCTATACATTTAGTTTTGAAAATCATTTTTCTCGAAATAGCACCCCGGGTTTTAGCCCAGCTTATCACATCGCATGGCTTCTAGTAGCTACCCTACTAGCCATACGTATCAAGCCCACCTTATTTTACCGCTTGCGTTTCAACACCCAGACATTATACCACCGCATGCGTATCAATAGTAATAACAGCACGACAGAAACCTCGTGCAAACACCCAAACAATCCTCTCAACAATAACACGTGTTCCAAAACATAACAATATAATAAAATGATATTTCACAACTTTTTGCCTCAATAGAAACCATGGCCTTTGCAACTCAATACCAAACTCAACAGCAAGATATTCCAAGGATGGTAAATTTCAAGTACATAATCCCACAGTTAAATAACGAATACAGAATTAAAGAAAGCAAGTAATTCAACTAAACATGTTGGACAAGTTGCAAATAAGAGATAAGACAAGTAGATATGTGAAATTAGACTAAACATGGTGACTATAACGTGCTGAAGTAACTCAATTAAAGAATGAAAAGGAAACTACGTAGCAAAATCGGAATCTCAACATTTAGCCCATGTACGCACTCGTCACCTTGCGTACACGGCCTCCACATATCACAATTATCACAACAATACCAAATCCTAAGGGAAATGTCCCCACACAAGATTAGCTAAGTCACATACTTCAAACCACGCTAAATCAATCAATTAGAAGACGTTTCCCTCGATTCTCCAAGTTCGAACGGCTCGAATCTACCCAAAATAATTTCATACTATAAATATAACTATAGGAAACTAATTTAAATAATAAAATTATGTTCTTAGTAAGGAATTGAAAAATTGCCCCAAAAAGACAACCCAGGCCCACGCCTCAGAACCCGGCCAAAATTACAAAAACTGAACACCCATTCGATATCGAGTCCAACCATACAAGAATTATTCAAATCCGATCTCATTTCGCCTTTCAAAACTCAAAAGTTTAGCCTAAGAAATTCTACCACTTTTCAATAATTTTTCCAACTCAAATCCCTAATTACATGATAAAATCAATGATATATTAGTGGAATTTAATCAAAATCGAGTTAAGAACTCTTATCCCAATAATCCCTCTGAAAATCCTTTGAAATATCGCCTCAAACCGAGCTCTCTAAGTCCAAATTGTGAAATATGAAATAAATCCTCGATTTCAAACTTATGTTCTGCTACCAGTTATTTACACTATGCGATTGCGGAATTTCCTTCGCCATCGTGAAGAACAAAATTTCAATCAGCTCAAAAACCATATACGCGAACGCGGAAGACTGGTCGCGAAGGCAGTGAGAACTTTTCCAAAGCTACGCGATTGCATGCCCACCTTCGCGACCCCATAGAGCTAAGCGTCCACCTACCCAGGTCCCCCATTCCTCCACTGTGAATGCGGAAACTGCCACGCGTTCGCGATTCACTGATCTCTCAAGCTTCGCGATCGCATAGAACAAATCTATGCCTGCGAGTCTCAAAGCTTCACGATCGCGATCGCGTAAGAGGAAACCAGAATTTCATCAATTCCTCAATGATATGAAATGCGCAGAACATGGTCAGAATCATACCCGAAGCCCCCGGGACCTCCACCAAGCATAACAATAAGTCCTAAAACATCATACGAACATGTCCGAAGAGTCAAATTACATCAAACAACACAAGAATCATGAATCGCGCATCGATTCAAGCCTAAGAACTTATGAACTTCTGAATTCCAAAACCAACGCTGATTCATACCTAAACTACTCCGATTGACCTCAAATTCTGCACACAAGTCATAATTAACATTACAGACCTATTCCAACTTCCGAAATCGGTATCCGACCCCGATATCAAGAAAGTTCGCTCCCGGTCAAACTTCCCAAATTTCTCTAATTTCCAACTTTCGCCAAATCACACTGAAACGACCTACGAACCTCCAAAACAACATATGTAAGCGCTCCTAAGACCAAAATCACCATACGAAGCTATCAGAACCATCAAAACTCTATTTCGGAGTCATCTTCACACAAGTCAAACTACGGTCAACTCCTACGACTTAACCTTCCAACTTAGGGACTATGTATTCCATTTCACTCCGAAACTCACCCGAAACCAAAACCAAACACATCGGCGAGTCACGTAACTATAATATAACACATATGAGGTAATAAATAGGGGATCAGGGCTAGTACACTCAAAACGACCTGTCAAGTCATTACATATCCTATGATGGTCAATCTTGTCACTCTTAAACTTTGTTTCATGAATTACAACCATAAAACTACGTCATATGTTCTTTGTGTGCCTTCCGATTTTAGTATGATCCTGTCTATATGTCTTGGATAGAGTTGTTGTTAGTCACAGTTCTAAGAACTAAGTGTTTAAGCTTCAAATCTATTTAATTAATTCGATGTGTATTTTGTCACCTGTATGGCTAAGTTTGGCATTCATTTGGGCAAGTAAGTTATTCGTTTGGGCCTGCCTTTGGTATTGAGGGTTCGAATCATACTGTCTGCACCTAGAGTTTGGGCATGTTGTCCGCATAAAGTCCTAAGCGTGTTTGAAGGCCCAGATGTATTACTGGGTTATTTTATATTTGTATTGGGCTTGTAATTATTTAAAGTAATTTGTAATAGCTTGTAAAACTAATTGATGGGGAAATTAGTGAAAAATGGGGCCGGGGTATTCTAATGCTTGCATAAAAGAGTAGAAAATATGCTTATAGGGTCTATGTGTTTTATTTGCTATTTCGTTTAGCATGCCTTATTTGTTATTTCGTTTAGCGTGCTTTATTTCTGTACACTAATAGAATCATGCATATAGGGATCACACACACTTCACTCGTACAGTATTCAAAGCATGTTAGTACTCGCCATACCTGTTTTCTATGTCTATTACTGTGCACACTTAGACAGCATGCCTATATGATATAATAACGTTGCTTTGCTAACACTCATTTAGATACCATGTCTATATTTCAACTAATCAATCAGTCACTTCTATTGTCTTGGTACGTTGTTAACTAGGATATCATGACTACAGAGTCTTAATTAATTAATCAACTACTTTGTTACTTAATTGTGTTGCCATACATAGAAATCATGCCGATAAGGATAAAATCTTATAAAATCAATTGCGACTATCAACTATTAGAAATCCTGCCAATAGTATATTGTCACTCGCATAAGAAATTGTTAATTCTGGGCTTTCGAAGTTGTTTTACTGCCTCATTGCACAATATTTAGATATCATGCATGTAGGTTTGTAATGCCTTAATCTGCAAATTTGTTAGCCTAAGGCTGCACTGCTGCCTGTGCAATGATGGAGATCAGAATCACTTAGAAACCATGTCTATAGGACTTAACGACTATAATGTTGCTTAACTACTAAAACTACCTACTGTCTAATCTGTCGCGTGCATTTGTTGTTTATGTGTGAAGGCTAACTTGGGCCCTTAATTGTCTTTATGTGAAGTCCTATATATTTTGAATGTACGCCTAGTTTTATCATTTTGAGCACCCTAAGCGAAGTCTAGAACTACCCAAATAGTAGGTCCAAAACCTCCTGGACCATAGGAATGGGACGGGTAGTGCACGCATAGTACACTGTTTAGAATTGAATTAGAACACTTCAGGTAAACTACTTTAACATAGTAATTGGATAGCAGGAGATGATAGTCTGTGCCCGCTGAATAATATGAGTAACCCATACCCTAAGGGAGTTGCGAAGTATTATTTATATTGCACGGGGCGATCCTTTAGGCTAAAAAACTTAGGACCCCCCTCCTTTATATGATTATTGTTCACACTTAGTCGTTGAATTTAGAACAATTAAGTTGTACCGTGTAACCTCTAAATACTTATATTGATTATCTATAAAGCTTAATTGTTGTCCGATTTTCCTTACACTTGTTCATAATAGAACCTTCAAATTCTTTGTCTTCCCACGCTTATATGATCACATACGAGAGTTATAATCTAATAATAGACATAGTGTAAACTTCGGTCGGGACCTATAGTTGTGGACCTCAAAGAGTGCCTAACACCTTCTCTTTGAGGTAATTTGAACCCTTACCCGATCTTTGGTGATGTACGCACCTTAAAATCGTTAGGTGGCGACTCTTCTCTTTTAACACCCATTTAAAAGAGTTGTCACACGTCGAAGCTCGCTTTTGTTACACCAAAGCGTGACTGCATATGTGACTACATTTTTACACCCATTTAAAACTGTAATGAATAAAAGCCCTTATTAAGTTAGTCTTTGCAAATAAGTTATTTATGCTTCATGTGGTATCAACATATGTGACTGCATGCTTATGGTTTGAGACAAGTGTTACACCTTATATTTTTGTACATGAGAGTACGTCATAAGTTAATTGATGTAAGCTCAGAAATGAGATCATCTTTGAAATTACATAAAGTAAGTTAATCATGTTAACTTGGGTTACAAATATTTAAGATAATGGATAACAAGTACCAATAGGGTTGAAAGGCTTAGAAGCTAAACAAATTGAAGAAAATAAATTTCGTCGAATGTCGACAAGTTGGGAATGTTATAACATATACTTTTGGGGTGATACTAGGGCTATTAACGTCATAAAGAGGTTATGTTATGAGTTATTTTAGGCTTATGATAGTCATGTGTTACGTTTTAAAGTCAAGCGAGTTGTGAAAAAAAGTTGGCAAAAGTCATCACGAGTTACATTAAAAAATGTGTTGAATATTAGGTCAAATGTAGCGGAGCTTTTATCCCAATATACTTTTAATTACGGGATGATTCACATATAAAATTGAATATCTACAAGTCTAGTTTCTAACTCATTAAACCGTTCATCGATACGACTTCGGAGTAGAGAGATATTTGCAGTTTCGTGAGAACTGCACAGACTGCATAGGTGACAAGTAGGTGTGTCACTGAAGCTTTTTGAGCAATACATTTCGTATGTTATATGAGGTCTTTTTGGGACATATTATATACCAAATTGAAGATCTTGGAATTTAGTTTTCAACTCTCTTAATCGTTCGTTCATACGGCATCCGGATAAAAAGATATAAATATCGGAAGAAGGTCCAATGCTAGGGTGCCAAGCTGGGACCTCTTTGACTTTTCAAAAATTAATATATATATATATAGGTTTTAAATCGTCTTTCTCTTCATTTTTCATATAAAACAACAAGAGAGCCCCCATAAACGTGCCCTTTAAGCTCTCTACAAGGGTTTCAAAGAAGATTAACATCCCAGGTATGAAATCAAGAAGCGATAACATTAGAACGATCCCTATGACATAAGTATCGCTATATCGCCTCTCTTTTTCTTTGTAGTTTGAGTTTTGGAAGGTACTTCATAGTTAATAAAATGCCTATTTTCTGTATTTAAGCTTTTAAATATCAAGGAAGATTGATAAATTCATTTCCTAATAGTTAGAACTCACGGGACGGTGATCGGAAGCCGTGAGTTCGATTTATTTCACTTTTAGTGGACTGTTTTGTAGTCCACTCGTGTTGGCATATTGTGATGCTGATTTATGGAGTTTGGAAGGATAGAGGACATGGATAAATGCCACATGTGGTAGGGTAGTGGGCTGGTCGCTCGTCGTTGCAATTTCAGGCTAATTGATAACTTGTTGATTGGGTGTGTTATGGTATACTTGGGGTTTTTGTTGTATTAAAGGTCCCGAATTGTATTTAGGTTATTTTTGAATTGCTGATTGTATTTCTATGGTTGTTGTTGTTGGTATATGGTATTGGAGGAGGCCCTTGTTACAGGGGAGATGCTGCCCAAATTTACATAAACGAGCTACTAGCTTAAGTTGCGGACTTAGCCTTTACTCAACACTGATTTTGAATCTCCTTATGTTATGGTAGATTGAGTTGAGTTGTTTGAAGAATTTCTTGGAAGCTAGGACTCAACAGGGTTAAGGTATGTTAAGGCTATCCCTTCTTTCCTTTTGGCATGATCCATATGATAGAAACGAAACGAGCAAATGCGAATCTTTCACAAATGACTCTATTCTTAGAAGTACTAGGGTTGCCTATGTTATTGATTTTCCATGTATCCTATTATTATATCGTCTGTTCATGGGTCTCAGAAAATATGTAAGTTGATAAAGTTTATTTCATGATATTAACCGAAGGCTTATTAATCTTATGACATCCCGAGAGATCTTATTGACTTACTTCTTATGCATTGCATTCATTTATACATGTACATTGACCCATGACTAGATGACGTTATATATATATATATATATATATATATATATATATATATATATATATATATATATATATATATATATATATATATGTATGTATATTATATGTATATGGGGTATGGGGAAAGGTTATGGCATTATATACGCACCACCACCTGATCAGCCGGTATACGTTAATGATGTCGCCCACAGAGGCCGAGATGATATAATGGGATGAACTCAGAGGCTTGATGATGTTATGTACGCATATACCTATGCATGATATGACATTTATACGCATATGCATGACATTATAAATGTTTCATGATTCACGGAGCTATTCAGAGTTACAAGTTGAGTTCTTTACTCCATGTTTCTTTCATGTCTTTATATACTGCTTTCATGCCTTACATATTCGGCACTTTATTTGTATTGACGTCCCTTTGGCCTGGGGACACTGCGTTTCATGCCTACAGGTCCCGATAGATAGGTTGTCAATCCTCCTAGTAGGCTATCAGCTCAGCGAAAGGTGTTGGTGCACTCCACTTGCTCCGAAATTGCCTATTTGGTCAATATGCTTTAGACATGTATAGATTGGTATAGCGGGGCCCTGTCCCAACCTTTTTGACGTTTATGTAGTTTTAGAGGCTTGTAGACATATGTCATGTATATGGATGATTGTATGGCCTTGTCGGCCTATGTTTTGAGTGTACAAATGATCATTTCGATCGCATAGGCTCGTATGTCATATGTATAAGTTTTTATATCATGTTGGGTCATCCTATGTCTAGTACTTCCTTATGTTTTATTCTGGTTATCTCATGACGGCCCCTTCTGGACCACTTACCCATGACGGTATGATAAGAAAGATATGTTATGTTGGTACTCGGTTTTGTAAGGCACTGGGTGCCCATCGCGGCCCTGCAGTTTGGGTCATGACAACAAGATTGTGGTTAATCATATTTTTTCTAAAAAGAAGTAACTTCAGTAAAAGGGACTTTGAGGCTCTTGAGTTGTTTTTGATAATCATTAGGTAGTTGAGTGGACCATAGAGATCTTTAACTTGACTATGGTTGTTGTGGGTTTTAGACTCTATCCTCTTTTACGGTCTAGTTGCATGAGAGGTAAGATGATATTTTGTTGCTAGTCCAAGTACTTGAGTAAATAGTCTAGAATTTGCCCTGAATGTACGTCAAAGCAAATTTTTAAAGTTTGCTTGATTTAAAAGATGATTGTAGGTTTTTCTTGGACCATTTGAACTTTCAATTGCCACCCTATGATCGTTATTCCTAGTTAACCCTTTTGAGCTTTTATCCTTTCTCTATTGATAACCATGCTACAAGCCTTTACCCGTTTTGAACATAATCTCCCCCGAGCACCTGAACCCTCCTAAGCACTCGTATGTAGTAAGTAGCTCAAGGCTTAAGTTTGGGGGGAAAGCGAGAAATCTAAAAGAGGTATCAAGGCATTAAAAAGAGAGAAAATAAATTATCTCCATGAAATAGAAAGTAAGAAAAGAAAGTGATGACAACAAAAAGAAGCTCAAAGAAAGGAGACAAAAAGGGAGATTGATGAAATTGAGTGAGACAAGTACCTTTAATATAAACATCATGGGAGAAAAAGATTGAAATTGTCAATAAAGAGTGATGGTAAGTCTCTCTAGCCTCTAAGAAGAAGAAATGTGTAACTACTTGTATCCCATATAGTATCCTACCCCGGACAAAAAGCCTTCATTACAACCCAAAATAAGTCCAATTTGATTTCGAACCATGCGTTATTACATTAGTGGAGATTCACATGAGGGGAAAGCCTATGGTACTTGAATCTTAACTTGTGACATTCCTTTGTGAGAAAAGAGTGAAATTGTTACTCTAGAACTTGAGTGTTGAAACTTGAAGTTAGGATTGTAAATGGAAGGTAGAAGAGGAAGAGTTTGAAGTCCACCATGATTTACATGAAAGAACAAGATTCTTTGATAAATAAAGTCAACTCTTGAGGCTCAAATATCACACTAGAATTACATGAGATGAGCAAGTTGCACCTTTTTGAAAGATTTGTCACCTTGCTAGAATGCATAAGTGTTATGGGTAATTGTTGGTCTCAACCGAATATAAATGACTTGTAGGTAACTCCTTGAAATAATCATACAATGAGGGAAAGAGGGAGTTAATCTAGTTGCTTGAGGAAAATTAAGACTTAAGTTTGGGGGAGTTGATAAGTATGGATTTTAACTACTTATTAGTACCTTCTTGCTTTAGTTTTTAGTCCAAAATTAATGATTTTTATCTCCGAATCTAATAAAAATGGGTGAATTGCAGGTATGCTGGAGAATGTGAGCTCAATGAAAATATATAACTCAAAAATGAGATGTTCCAGTCAAGATCAACAAAGAGGAAAAATGTAAAAAATAGTACGATTCGCAGAATTCCATCTGCGATCGAAAAATAAATGCAGCCCCCAGAAAATGAAATGCGGCCATAGACAAAGATCTAGAGTTTTAGGAATTTCTGGTAGAAATGCGGTCCGCAAACCAAAAATGTGCGATCGCACTTGGTCTAGAAAATAGGTTCACAATGACAAGCCTGAAAGATCAGGGGAGATGCAATCGAAAAAAGTCTGAAGCCTCCAGCCCGCAGCAATTTAGTGCGGTCATAGAATCTGAAGTGCAGCAGTAGAAGCTAATGTGCATTCGCAAAACTCCTCCAACTAAAAGTACTCCCAGCAGCAACTTAGCAAAGTGCGGACTGCAGATGTTAAAGTGCAGCCACATAACCCTCCGAAAGGTATGTTTATCAGGAATTTTGTAGCTCTATAAATAGAGGTGAAACGCTTTTCTAGGGCATCTTTTTATATTATAGTAGCAACTGGTAGTGATTCCTAGTTATTTGGGGAAACTATGAGCTACAATTAGCGAGGATCAATTACTTTTTTATTTTAATTTAGCTTTATGTATTTAATTTCTTCTTTTTTTTTAATTTTTCTATGTCAATTGCTATGAGTAACTAGATTTTATCTAGGGTTGTGATCCAACGCTAGTGTGTAAAACTTATGGGTGTTTAATATTAGTGCTTGCTATTGACTGGGTTAATGTTATTTAGTATTGTTTATGATTTATATTTAGAATTAATAGTTGCAAACATTGATTCATGCCTATTTGACTGTGTTCTTACTTGAGAAAGAGGAATTTAGTCTAGAAAAACTTGGCTAAGAGAAAATTAAACTAGTTGAAGTATCAATTAGTTTGGTTAAAGGATTTGAACTACAGACAGGGATAATCTAACTTGGAGTCACATTCAATTTCTTTGATTTCTACCTATTTGGACTTGAGAGAGAGCCAATATGGGCATAATCACTCTTTAACCGAGAGGTATTGAGGGGGTACTTGTGTATTAAGAGTCATAAAAAATACCGATCTATCAAGCAAGCATAGATTTACTCCACCCATTAGGTTTACACCTAGGTTAAGGTTACAACCCTAGGCCTTTCTCTATTTGATAAAACTTCAAAAACATCTAAATCATCACTTGTTCACTTAGTTAGTTAAATTTCTTAGTAGTTTAATTTAGAAGAATTGTCACCCACTTTTGTTTAGAAGTTAAATCTAGCTATTTCGATTTTTTCTCTTGAATATTTACCTCAACACCCATTTTAAACTCCTTGTGAATTCGACCTCAACTCGGGTCGGGTTTATTATTATAACGATCGTTTCATATTCCTTTAATTGGGGTGTGAATAGGATGTGATCATATATGCACTCATGGTCTATTTGATTTAGCCGATAAACCACCCAATAATCGCTAAACTGATACCAATCCACCTGATATCTTATCGAATGGATAGCAGACTAGTATATTTACAAGCCGATAACCGATAAATTAAACCGTTAAGTGTAAATATCTGCCTGATCCGCCCGATAAGAAGCCCCATGTGGTAGTCTTAAAGAAGAATGAAAATATAAGGTATGTATTGATTACACTGACTTAAATAAGGTATATCCCAAAGATTCTTTCATGTTGACGCATAGCGGCCAGCTAATAGACATGACGGCCAGTCATGAATTATTGAGATTTTTATATGTGTATTCCGGATACAACCAAATCAGAATGGATTCGAAAGATCAAAAGAAAACCTCCTTTATTACAAATAAGGAGACTTATTATTACAATGTGATGTCATTTAGGCTTAAGAATGCAAGGGTTGCATACCAATGTTTGGTGACTCGAATGTTCAAGGATTATATCGGAAAAACTATGAAAGTTTACATTGACGACATGTTAATAAAGCCAGCTCAGGCCATAGATCATTTGAGTCACTTGATAGAAACATTCGTGACTCTCCAGAAATACAATATGAAATTAAAACAAGAAAAATATGCATTTTAGGGTGGCCTCCGATAATTTCTTGTGATTACTTCTTTCTAACAAGGGATTGAAGTCAACTCAGATCAGATCAAAAGTTAATGAGGGAATACCAGACATCTTAACAAATAAGAAGGAAGTATAATGGTTAACAGGTTGCATAGCACCTCTGAGAGATTTATCTCAAGGTCATCAAAAAGGAGTTATAAGTTCTTTTCGGTGCTGAAAAAGCGTAAGATTTGACTGGACACCGAAATGTCAACATGCACTAAGAGATTTAAAAGTTACCGGAAAAATCCAAATTTACTCGCAAAGACGCAAGAAGTAGAATGATTATTGGTCTACCTAGCAGTTTCAGAGATCTCAGTAAGTGCAGTATTGGTCCGAGAAATAAATTTTACGCAATCCCCCATTTCCTATGTTAGAAAATCACTACTATATGAGGAAACAAGATATTCTAACTTAGAAAAATTGGCCTTAGCGTTAATAACGGCTGCCCAAAAACTAAGACCGTATTTTTTGTGTCATCCGATCTTGATAGTCATGACTTTTCTGTTATGGAGTATCTTCCATAAATTGGAGCTCTCAGGGTGACTATCTAACTGGGTGGTCAAACTTAGTAATATGAAATATCATATCAATCTCGTACTGTCACCAAGTCTCAAGTCTTAGCTGACTTTATAGCTAATTTCAGCTTGAGTATCCTTCCGAACACGAAGAAGAAGTCACTATTGCCTCGAAAATGGCCCCTAGAGACTAGAATCTACTGATGAGTCCTTCACTGTCAAAGGGTCTAGTTTTGGATAGTACTTATTGCTCCATATGGAGATAAAGTTAGGCAGTCTATAAAATCTCATTTTATAACTAACAATGAAGCCGATTATGAGGTTGTAGTTACAGGACTTAAGCTAGCTAGTGAACTCAATGGAGAACACCTCGAATTAAACAACGACTCTCAACTGGTGATAAATCAAATATAGGGAACATATACAATACGAGAGACCCTGATGCAATAATATCTGAACAAAATTACAATATTTTTGGGTCAGTTTCGAAAATAGAAAGTCGTTAAGCTACCTCGAGATAAGACGTGCTTGCTAACCTCGGGTTAGTTGCACAGATCACCGACTAAAGAAGTAGCTCGGTGGTCCACCTATTCTATTCCGCTATCAATCTAAGGAATAAGGTAAGAAAAACCAATATAATTTGGGACTGGCGCATGAACTACTTGTAGAACGGAATGCTTCTTGAAGACCGGAAAGCAACATGCTAACTTAAAGTACTAGCAAATCCGATATTGCCTTGCTAAAGGGGATTTGTACTGAAGGATGTACAGTTGCCCTTTAGCCAAGTGCCTTGGACCCAGATAAATAGAGTACGTCATTAAAGAAGTCCATGAAAGGACATGCAAAAATCATTCTGGATATAGGTCTTTGGTCTAAAAGCTTATCAGAACTAGTAACTACTGGCCCAAATGGGAGAAGATGCTAAAGCATTTGCTAAAAAGTGTGATAAATGCGAGCAGTTCGCGCATCAACTACACCAACCAGTAGAGTCGTTGCATTCTATCCTCTCCCCCTTGGTCTTTTTATGAAATAAGGATGGACATAATAGGACTACTGCCTCAAGCTCCGGGCAAGGTAAAAGTTTTTACTCGATTAACCAATTACTTCTAATTGGATTGAAGCAGGAGCATTCACAAAAGTTTGAGAAGAATAAGTAATAGACTTCATATGGAGGAACATAGTATGCCAATTTAGGGTTCCTAAAGAGATAGTTTGTCATAACGGGCCATAGTTCATTGGAGCTAAAGTGACCTAGTTCTTAGATGGGCAAAAAATCAAAAGGATAAATTCATCCCCATACCATCCCGAAGCGAACGTCCGAGAAAAATCATCAAATAAAGTCCTGCTAAGCAACTTAAAAATGGTTAAAATGCCAAGTAAAGATAGAAGGAGGAACTACCTGGAGTTTTATGGGTATATAAAACCCCCTTCTCACTCGTGTATGGATTTGAATCTTTAATACCGGTCAAAATAGGGGTACTGAGCCTAAGGTTTGCACATGTCACCGAGAAGACTAACGAAGAGGCATCAACACTAAGCTTAGATCAGGTTGAGGGATGTCGAGAGATGGCTCTGATCCGAATAGTTGAATAGAAATAGAGGATCAAAAGATATTATAATCAAAGAGCCAATTTTTAACATTTTAAGGTAAGGGGTCACATCCTCCGAAAAGTATTCCCCATGACACAAAAGCTCAAGAAAGCTTGGCCCTAGCTGGAAGGCCCGTGTCGGGTCCACGGGAAAGCAAAAAAAGTAGCTTATGGATTAGAGAACATGGATGGAAAGCAACTCTTGGCTAACTGGAACGTCGTACACTTAAAGCTCTACTACTTCTGAAGGACCTGATGTGGTTTGATAATCTTTATTGGTTATTTTCTTTAAATTTCATATATTTGTACTAATACTTTTAAATGATAGGCATAGCCAGCCCAAACTAAATGATGATTACGCTGACCCTCAGGAACTATTCCGAACAATTAACATTCCTGGCCAAAATCACAAAATGTCAGGCCATAAAGGGCTAAGGCACCGTTTACATCTAAAAATACTTTCCGTTCCCCTTTATTTCCTTTTCAGGAGTAGAACTGATAAAAGATCAAAATACTTGAAACTTGGGAATTCATGGACCAGACCGGGACAAGTGCAAGTGATTAGCTTAATAACTTTAAAAGTTCAAACTAAAACCATGAATGGATATATATATATATATATATATATATATATATATATATATATATATATATATATATATATATAATACTCTTACACCCAAGAATCATATCAAAGATTACTTCTACATGTGACTGTTTCAGATAAATGCAACAGGGGAAAATTTATCCCGAGAAATCATTCATGTATTAGTCCAATAGAGATCATCTTAGTTACAATATTAAGCCTACTCTTAATGACTCACTGTATTTTATTTAGGGTTAAGTATCCCTTTATTAAGTTTAATTCTATTGAAAAGGCATGTTACTTGACACCGCATCTGACTAATTATTCTGTTTGAGTTAATGAAAATATCATTATCTTTTAATTGGATGTGTTTCTCATTCAAGATGTCACTCAGGATCGATTATCGCACTTTATGACTAAATAAAAAGGAAACATCCTCTTCATAGCATTGAATAACACAACATGACTCTCTTTTACCTATGCCAAATATTTAATGGCTTTGAGAAATCGCTTTGAATACAATAAACTGCAAAGAAAACATAAGTATGTACGACCAGACATAAACTATAAAAATATTTCTAGGGATTCCATATTCGAAATCAAAACAAAAATGCCAAGCAAAAACTCATTAAAAATATAACTCTATTCATGATATGCCTGGATGTACAAAATACGATACTTAAGAACCATCGGGCCTACTAGCTACATAGTTCGGATCAAGAATGTGGTCTGAAGGTCTAGATGACGGGGCAATATTTAGAAATTGAGCGGCCAGGAGAGGCGAAGATGGCGGAGGTGCCGAAATCTCTTCTCATTTGTTATCTTTTTCTGAATTTCCTCCCGAGCTATCCTCACCCAAAACAAGGCTGTACTCGCGACCATCGAGAGAAGGATAATCTAAGAGAATATTCTTTCGTTTCGACTTCAAGAGCCATGATTTTCCTTTGAATGTCCGTCTTCCCACATGAACCTCATAGAGAATATGCAATCTGGTTTCCAAGGTGACCTAATTGTTGTCAAGCTCAATTGTTAAGCCATCTTATCGTATTCTTCTTTCAAGGTAGCTCTGTCGGCAATGCTACCCCAAGAAAACTCATCTGAAAGGGCCAAGACAACTTTTAACTCTTTCTCTCGCGCCTCCATTTAGGAATGCTCTGTTACAAACCGGAGCTTAGCCTCCTCCTTCTTAATCAATTCGGCCTTAAGAGTTCAAATTTTCTCATCAACTTTGGCGAGATCTCGAGAGTACAACAATTCTCGTACAGAAGCTCTTTCTAGCGAGATCCCGAGAGTACACTAGTTCTCATCCAAAATCTCTTTCTATCGCCTCTTTGAGCTCCACTCAACAACTTTTATCCCTCTGACCTCTGCTATCATCAACTTGCACATCTTCTTGATCGTGTTAAAATTGGTCTTATTAGTTTTGAGTCTTTTTAAAGTCTCAGAAATGATTAAGTTATGCTGCACGATGTAGACAATAGGTCAGGAAAGTTATAAACTCAAGATAACAATTTGAAACACGGCAGAAAATAAAATGTACCCTGATGGTTCCATACATAATCTGGGTCATCAACCATTCCATATCATATTACACCATCTTCTCCTTCTCAGTGGGGCCGACCTATTAGTGCAAACATTCAATAGCATGACAAGGTTTCGCTATGAGATTGACATCATTGGGAAGGGTGAACGATATAATGCATTCGCTCAGTTCAATAGAAGGTCCGGTAGGAGTAACCTGTGCCAACACTACATTATCGCCAACTGAAGGTGCCTCCCATCCTCGAGCGGCAGTGATCGTCAGTATAGGAACAAGGGGCATCCCCTTATCAAGCAGACCCGCAGGGATAGGAATTTCATAATCTCCATCCAGATTCACTATAGTAAGTGACCTCTCATCTCCAGTATGGGTATCTTCCTCCAAATCGACCATAACTATGACCCTGTCACTTTCAACATCCTCACTTAGGTGGCAGCGAGCAGTCGGAGGCCTAATATGGGGACTGTTCTTATTAACCCAGGTGGCCAATTATTTTCTCAGTTGTCCTCTTTCTCTTAGATGGGGAACTGATAGAAGGAGGCTAAATGGAAGCGGCACTAGAGTCACTGAGCTTCTGTTGCTGAAGAAAAAATAGCTCTCGAATCTTCTATATAGCGCCATCGTCATTGGGAAATCTAGCCTTTGAGAGAGGTTGTTGTTTCTCATGCTTCTCCTTTTTCTTCCTAAGGACCATGAAGTGAAAGTCTGTGGAATTTAACTCTCATCTTAAGCCCGAAAGCAATGTTCTTGACTTGGTAGAAGAAACCCCCAAGATCTCAAATACCCACTCTTTTATGTTGTCGACCCCTCTAAAATCAAGGGAAATAACTACAATCCAAAGGAAGAAATCAGAGGAATTCATGGGATAAAAGCTAGATAGTTTAAGAAAAAGTACTTACGGTTGGGATTCCACTTCTCCGGAAAAGTCACACTCTCTGAATTGACGAGGCACATGGTCGGTATTATAATGGATCTCTCGAACCACCTCCGGTTGTAGTCATTATTACAATCGGTAATCAAAGATATCTTTTCCTTCTGATTCATACTGAGCATGCCACTCTGGTAGATCTTGGGAGAAAGAAGGTGGATAATATTCCACAAGGTGAAGAGCACATTTGCCAAAGCCAAGTGGGAAAGATAGGAAACCAACCTCTAGATCATCAGACCTATTTGATCCAGGAAAATGCGGTATCTATTGTACATCTCTTTGATGATCGTATCTATTAGAAGTGAGAACCCGAGGATAAAATTATAAGTATGTACAGAAAAGTGTCTAGGACATAGCTAGTGAGTCGCGCATCAGTAGCTAGTGAGTCGCTCGTCATGCCAAATATAATTGTAACGATCCAGCCGGTCATTTTGAGTACTACAGCTCTGTTCCCCCCATTTACTACTCTATTTGTGCTTTGTAGATGTATTATGATTTACCGGATTAGTTGGTTTAGGTCCGAAAGGATTTCGGAGTGAAATGAGATACTTGGTCTCATAATGGAAAGCTTAAGTTGGAAAAGTTGACTGGATGTTGACTTATGTGTAAACGATCTCAGATTTGAATTCTAATGATTTTAATAGCTTTGTATGGTGATTTTGGGCTTAGGAGCGTGTCCAGAAAATTATTTGGAGGTCCGTAGTGGAATTTGGCTTGAAATGGCAAAAATTTGAAAAGTTTGACCGGGGGGGTTGACTTTTGGATATCGGGTTCGGAATATGATTCTAGAAATGAGAATATGTCTGTTATGTCATTTATGACTTGTGTGCAAAATTTAAGGCCAATCGGATTTGATTTGATAGGTTTCGACGTTGTTTGTAGAATTTGAAAATTTCAAAGTTCATTAGGCTTGAATCCATGTGTAATTCGTGTTTTTATGTTGTTTGATGTGATTTGAGGCCTCAAGTAGGTCTGTGTTATGTTATGAAACTTGTTGGTATATTTGGTTGAGGTCCCGGGGGCCTCGGGTGAGTTTCGGATGAATAACGTATCAAATTTGGACTTAAGGAAATGCTAGAAGATTTCTGGTTCTGGTGTGATCGCACCTGCGGAAATTGGCTTGCAGGTGCGACAAGGCAGTCGCAGAAGCGAAGGGAGAAGAAGCGGCCCAACGCGCGCAGAAGCGCGACCGCAATTGCAGTTTACGCGCGCAAAAATGACCTTCGCAGGTGCGAGCTTCGTCCGCAGAAGCGGATGTCGCAGATGCGACTATTCCACCAAAGATGTGGAAGTTGCTGGGCAGAAGCCTTAAATTCTGGGTTTCGCTATTTTTAGCCATTTTCAACATTTTGGAGCTCGGTTTGGGAGATTTTGGAGAGGAATTTTTTCACACAACTTAGGGCAAGTGTTCTTGACTCCCTTGCGATTATATTCCATGAATTAATCTTCGTTTTCGGCGTTAGATTATTGATTCTTCAAGAGAAATCGGAGGAATTTTCTACAATTTCATAAAATAAATTTCTAAGATTTGAACATCGATTCGGAGTCGGATTTGGGTAAAATTAGTATGGTTGAACTTGTAATTGGATGGGTTGTTGGATTTTGTGAGTTTCATCAGATTCCGAGATATAGGCCCCACGGGCAATTTTTGGAGTGTAATTTCGGATTTTGTGAGAAAATATCTGTTACACCCTATATTTTCGTACGTAAAAATGCGTCGTAAGCAAACTAATGTAGGACCAAAAATGAGATAATATTTAAAAGTATATAAAGTAAGTTAATCATGTTACCTCTGAGGTTACAAATATTGAAGATCATGAACAACAAGTACAAAGAGGGTTGGACAGTTCAGAAGCTAAAGCAATTGAAGAAAATAATGTTTCGTTGAAAGTCATCACAAGTTACATTCATAAGTTTTACTAAAACTTTGGGTCAAATGTAACTGCGATTTTCTCCCAATATACTTAGATTTATGGGGTGTTCCACCCATCAAATTAAAGATCTATGAGTCTATTTTCCAATGCATTAAACCGTTTGCCAATATGACATCGGAGTAATGAGATATGGGCATTTTTGCGATACTGCGCAAGCTGCTAGGTGACAAGTAGGTGTGTCACCTACTTGCTTAAATGAAAGCCCAAAAATGGGCCATTTCGGGTCGTCCAAAGAGGCCTTTTAAGGGCCTATTTTCTTTATATATTAGACTTAAAATAGAGCATAATAACCAGACATAAGCTCTGCAAAGAATCCTCCCAAAAATTTCCCACAAACCCTAATTGATTTTCTCTCCCTTTCAAGTTCTAATTGGAGGTAAAACCTAGAGTTTGAAGAACCAAGATAGGAGCTGAGTTATCCAACAAATAAGGTGAGTTTACTGCTCTCTTTCATCCAGTTTTTCTTCTGTAAATTCATGGTAAGTCGTTCTATACTTGTAAGAACTCACGGGACGGTGATCGGAAGCCGTGAGTTCGAGTTATTCACTTGTAGCGGACTGTTTTGTGGACTGTTTTGTGTTGCTGTTGGGCTGCATGTTTTACTACTATTTTGTGGAGTTTTGGACGAGGAAGGGGGTTTATAAACACCATATAAATGTAGGGTGGTTGTCTGGTCGTTCGTCATAACATTTTCGGGTCGTTTAACACTACTACGATGGTCGTTTTGTGTACGAAGAGATTGGGGTGTGTTGGGCTGTTTTGTAGTATTTGATGGTGTATATAGGGCTGGAAAATGATGTATATATGTTGTTATTGTTCTGTTCTTGTATTGTTGGTGTTATCTTGAATTTGGAGGAAGTAAGGATTATAGGGGAGATGCTGCCCGTTTTAATACAAAATAGGTTTGTCGTTCGTTGTGCGATAGTTGTACCTTTCGTAACTTAACGATAGTATTATTATCATTCTTGTAGATTAAGGTGCGAAGAGGTGAGTTCAACTTAGTGATTCGAAAGATTGTGATAAGGTATGTTAAGGCTAAGCCTTCCTTCATTTTGGCATGATCTCGTAGCTACATGTGTTAGTAATGAGACAAAAAGAGAAGTTCATATTCATGAATTTATTCACACTATTCTAGTCTCATAAGTTACAATATTATTCCTTATCGAGACTCTATATTCAATTTTAGTATTGTCTTTTTCCAGTCAAGAGAGCAGCAAGCCTATATATACAGTATTACAGTATTTTCATTACCATCGAGCTATAATCGATGGGCAGGCCCCTATTGGGCAACCTCTGATCAGATGGAAAGTTATATACCGAGCCTACTATGGCCGAGCGCCTATGAGCGAGCCCAGCATGGTCGAGATACATAGCCTAGTATGGCCGAGCGCCTATGAGCGAGCCTACTATGGCAGAGCAGTTATATATACCGAGCCTTATAAGGCCGTACAATTATTTTACTTACTATATTGAAGGAGTTGAGTCAGTATCAGCAGGTAAGTATATCTCCAGATCATCTTTGACTCCCAGTTACTTCCAGTTATTATATTATCAGTTCAGTTTTGATTTTCAGTTATGTTATTGCCTTACATACTCGGTACATTATTTCGTACTGACGTCCCTTTTCCGGGGACGCTGCATTTCATGCATGCAGGTTCAGATAGACAGACGAGTAGATCTCCTCAGTAGGTGTTTCCCGAGTTCAGCCTGATCGGTAAGCTCCACGCCTTTCGGAGTTGCCAGGTCTAGAGTGTTGTGTACATCTTATGTATATCTGTATATATGTTATGGGTAGGTCGGGGCCCTGTTCCGATCATAGTACATCTATCAGTAGAGGCTTGTAGACATATCCTGTTGGTTAGTGCAGTATGTTGGGTTTGTAGGCCTGGTATGTATATTTGATGGTTTGTCAGCTGTAGTAGCTATGACGGCCTTGTCGGCCTAGCTTTATATTGATGTTTAGTTAGCGCTAGTTTCCATTCAGTTTTATATTTTGCTTTGCAAATTGTCTTGCAAGGTGGCCCCATGGCCAAAGTATGACATTATATGTTCAGAGTCCCTTAGTCGCAATTTGGTACGCCAGGTTAGGTGAGGCACCGGGTGCTTGTCTCGCTCCTAGGTTCGGGGCGTGACAAACTTGGTATCAAAGCAGTTCTGTCCTAGGGAGTCTACAAGTCATGTCTAGTAGGGTCTTGTTTATAGATGTGTTGTGCACCACATTATATAAGCAGGGCACTACAGGGCATTTAGGAGTTGGTTACCCTTCTTTGAAATCTAAATCGTGCTATAGAACTGAGTTATAGGAAATTTGAATTAAACTTATGTGTTGGTGTTTGCATGCACAGATGACAGTGACTAGGAAGACTACGGCTAGCCAGAGGAGAGATACAGTAGTAGGTGAGGGGACCAGCAGGGTACCCCCAGTAGATGGGGCCCAGTCTGAGGCTCAAGGTGAGACCCCTACTCAGCCATTACCGGCTCTTCCACCAACTACGGAGATTCCTAGGGAAACCGCACATCCAGTTCCCCCTCCACTTCCATCAGATCAGGACTTGAGGAGTGCGGTGCATTTGTTGACACAGTTGGTAGCTACCCAGCAACAGGCTAGGGCATCAGCTAGTGCAGGAACTTCTGAGGGGTCTGGGAGTTCAAGGGTCCGAGAGTTTATTGCTTTGAGTCCCCCAGAGTTCACGGGGACAGATCAGAGGGAGGACCCGCAAGATTTCATAGATCAGCTTCACAGGATCTTTCGTGTTATGCATGCCATGGAGAAAGAGGCAGTTGAGCTAGCAGCTTTTCGACTCCGAGATATAGCCATCCTTTGGTACGAGGGATGGGAGAGGTCCAGGGGACGTGATGCACCTCCAGCTATTTGGGAGAATTTTTCAGATGCCTTCCTTGACCAGTACTTACCACGGGAGATCCGACAGGCTCGAGTCGATCAGTTTCTAGCCCTCAAGTAGGGTAATATGAGTGTTCGAGAGTATAGTCTCCATTTTGACTCATTGGCCAGATATGCACCATCCATAGTTGCTACTATGCGGGACAGGATTCACAGGTTTATAGCAGGGTTAGCCCCAGAGTTAACCGAGGCATGTGCCACCGCTGCATTGCAGGATAGTATGGATATCTCCCGGATTCAGGCATTCGCCCAGAATATAGAAAGGGG
This sequence comes from Nicotiana tabacum, assembly GCF_000715075.1. Classification (NCBI taxonomy): domain Eukaryota; kingdom Viridiplantae; phylum Streptophyta; class Magnoliopsida; order Solanales; family Solanaceae; genus Nicotiana; species Nicotiana tabacum. The sequence goes on along the minus strand of NC_134081.1, from coordinate 27,120,277 downwards.
TAGGCGTCGGCAGCAGGGTACAGAGAGGGCTGAGCAAGGGCAACGTAAGAGGATGAGATTTCCTAGGTCTCAGGAGCAATCTCAGGGTAGTTATAGGACCCAGTACTTCGGACGGCCACCTAGGCCTCTGCCACCTCGGTTACAGGGTTACAGGTATGACCGCTATACTCAGTCAGGACCAGGTGAGAGCTCACGGGCATCGGGTTTGCAGCGACAGCGAGGATCTGCGCACACATGGTCATTTCCTCCACGGTGTGACATCTGTGGTAGAGGACACTTGGGCCAATGTCGAGTAGGTTCTGATGCTTGTTATACATGTGGGCATCCAGGGCATATGATGCGAGATTGCCCAAATAGAGATTCGGGGGGAATGGCACAACCAGCGAGTTCAGCAACAGGATCATCTATGTCCGTGCATCCTTCAGGGCGCGAGTCTCAGTCTTCGGCTGGTAGAGGTCGGGGCAGAGGTAGAGGTTCCAGTTCAAGTGGTAATCAGAACCGTATCTATGCTTTAGCGGGTCGACAGGACCAGGAGTCTTCACCAGACATTGTGACAGGTATATTAACCATTTGCTCTCACGATGCTTATGCTTTGATAGACCCAGGATCTACTTTATCGTATATTACCCCATTTGTCACGAGGAAGTTTGGTATAGTGCCTGAAATACTAAGTGATCCTTTTGCGGTATCTACACCGGTCAGAGAATCGATTATTGCTAGACGGGTTTACCGAGGTTGTACGGTGACAATTTGTAGTCGTCAGACCTCAGCTGACCTAGTTGAGCTAGAGATGATGGATTTTGATGCTATCATGGGCATGGACTGGTTGGCAGCTTGCTATGCCACAGTTGATTGCCGAGCAAAGGCAGCCAGATTTCATTTCCTGGGTGAGCCAGTCCTTGAATGAGTAGGTAATACACCAACACCCAGAGGTAGGTTTATTTCCTATCTGAAGGCGAGGAAAATGATCGCAAAAGGGTGCATTTATCATATTGTGCGAGTTAGAGATACAGATGCTGAGATACCTACACTTCAATCTATTCTCGTAGTCAAAGAGTATGCAGATGTGTTTCCAGATGAGCTTCCAGGTATTCCTCCAGAGCGAGAGATTGATTTTAGCATCGATTTGCTTCCAGGAACTCAACCAATATCCGTCCCTCCGTATAGAATGGCACCTGGTGAATTGAAGGAGTTGAAGGAGCAGTTAAAAGATTTGTTGGAGAAAGGTTACATCAGGCCCAGTACCTCACCTTGGGGTGCACCAGTACTATTTGTGCGGAAGAAAGACGGCTCGCTGAGGATGTGTATCGATTATAGGCAGCTGAACAAGGTAACTATTAAGAATAAGTATCCACTTCCAAGGATCGATGACTTGTTTGATCAGTTGCAGGGGCTAGATGCTTTTCAAAGATAGATTTGAGGTTGGGGTACCACCAAGTCAGAGTTCGGGAAAAAGATATTCCGAAGACAGCCTTCAGGACCCGATATGGCCACTTCGAGTTCCTTGTCATGTCCTTCGGGTTGACTAATGCACCCGTTGTATTTATGGACTTGATGAATAGCCTATTCCGACCATTTTTAGATCTGTTCGTGATAGTATTTATTGATGATATTCTGGTTTATTCCCGTTCAGAGGATGAGCATGCGGACCACCTGCGAGCGGTACTCCAAACCCTCCGTGATTGTAAGTTGTATGCTAAGTTTTCTAAATGTGAGTTCTGGTTGAAGTCTATAGCATTCTTGGGGCATATTGTATCAGATGAAGGGATAAAGGTGGACACTCAGAAGATTGAGGCTGTGAAATCTTGGCCTAGACCTACCACTCCGACAGAGGTTCGTAGCTTTCTAGGCTTAGCAGGATACTATCGGAGGTTCGTAGAGGGTTTTTCTTCCCTTTCGGCACCATTGACGAAGTTGACACAGAAAGAAACTAAGTTTTAATGGACAGAGGCTTGTGAGCGGAGTTTCCAAGAGCTTAAGAACAGGTTGACCTCAGCTCCAGTTCTAACACTTCCAAAGGGTCTAGAGGGTTATGCCGTGTATTGTGATGCATCAGGTGTCGGGTTAGGATGTGTCCTAATGCAACATGGGAAGGTAATTGCGTATGCTTCAAGGTAGTTGAGGAAGCACGAGAGGAATTATCCGACCCACGACCTCGAGTTAGCTGCGGTTGTCCATGCACTTAAGATATGGTGGCATTATTTATATGGTGTTCATGTTGATGTATTTACTGATCATAAAAGCCTACAATATATCTTCAAGCAGAAAGAGTTGAATTTGCGACAGAGGCGATGGCTTGAGTTATTGAAAGATTACGATGTTAACATTCTCTACCATCCAGGGAAAGCTAATGTTGTAGCAGATGCCTTAAGTCATCGATCTATGGGTAGCTTAGCACATGTAGAGCCCAAGAAAAGACAATTAGCTAGAGAGATTCATCAATTGTTTTCGTTGGGGGTTCGGTAAGTAGATTCTGAGGATGGTGGAGTTGTACTCCAAAATACTACAAAATCATCCCTCATAGCGGAAGTCAAGGAAAGGCAGTACGAGGACCCAGAGTTGGTCGAGCTGAGAGAGCGAGTTCCGCAGCAGAAGAAGCCACTGTTAGAGCTAAAGGGAGATGGGGTTCTCAGATATAGGGGTCGCTTATGTGTTCCAGATGTAGCAGGGCTACGAGACAGGATTATGTCAGAGGCACATTATTCATGGTATTCCATCCATCCTGGGTCGACGAAGATGTATCATGACATTAAGGATGTGTACTGGTGGAATGATATGAAGAAGAACATTGCTGAGTTTGTCGCCCAATATACTAGTTGCCAGCAAGTGAAGATAGAGCACCAGAAGCCTGGAGGGCTAATGCAGACTATAGAGATCCCGACATGGAAATGGGAGGCGATAAACATGGACTTTATCACGGGTTTACCTCGTTCTAATCGTAAGTTCGATTCCATATGGGTGATAGTTGATAGGCTCACGAAATCAGCTCACTTCCTACCGGTCAGATCTACATATACAGCAGAAGATTATGCCAAGTTATATATTAAGGAGATAGTGCGGCTACACGGAGTACCAGTTTCTATTATATCTGACCGTGGGGCTCAGTTTACAGCACATTTTTGGAGGTCATTTCAGAGAGGTCTAGGGACTCAGGTGAACCTCAGCACAGCTTTTCATCCACAGACTGATGGACAAGCCGAGCGCACAATTCAGACGCTCGAGGATATGTTACGAGTATGTGTGTTGGATTTTAAAAGAAGTTGGGATGAACATCTACCTCTTGTCGAGTTTGCATATAATAACAGTTACCACTCCAGTATTCAGATGGCTCCGTACAAGGCTTTGTATGGGCATAAGTGCAGATCTCCTATAGGGTGGTTTGATGTTGGGGAATCTGGGTTATATGGGCCAGACCTGGTTCAACAGGCCATAGAGAAAGTAAAGCTCATCCGGGAGCGACTGTTGACAGCTCAGAGTCGTCAGAAGTCATATTCTGACATGCGGCGACGAGACTTAGAGTTCAGGATTAATGACTGGGTATTCTTAAAGGTATCACCTATGAAGGGCGTGATGAGGTTTGGCAAGAAAGGCAAGCTTAGCCCACGGTATATTGGGCCTTATAGGATCATTCGGAGAGTGGGCCAAGTAGCTTATGAGTTAGAGTTGCCCTCAGAATTGGAGTCTGTCCATCCAGTTTTTCACGTATCTATGCTACGGAAGTGCATTGGCTATCCTACCCGAGTGGTGCCCACGGATGATGTACAGATTACAGAGGACTTGTCATACGAGGAAATTCCAGTTGCCATCCTAGACCGACAAATCCGCAATCTACGAAATAAGGAGGTAGCTTCCGTAAAGGTTTTATGGAGGAGTAAGAATGTAGAAGAGATGACGTGGGAATCGGAGGAAGAAATGAAGTCTAAATACCCCCACCTATTTCAAACTGAAGATATGGTTCGAGATGGAACGCTACAACATAGCTCTATGTAGGCTAGCAGGTCATCAGGTAAGCTTTTATTTTTCACTTTCAATATTTATGATTTACGGTCGGTGAGGCAAATTGCTGCTATTTATAAAGATTGGCCATATATGGCATGCATAGTATGTTTCTGGCTACGTGCAGGTTGGTTTTAACCTAGTGTACGAAGGATACTTTGGCAAAATTTTCCAAAGTCTCTAAGAGTAAACATTCGAGGACGAATATTCCCAAGGGGGGAGTGATGTTACACCCTATATTTTCGTACGTAAAAATGCGTCGTAAGCAAACTAATGTAGGACCAAAAATGAGATAATATTTAAAAGTATATAAAGTAAGTTAATCATGTTACCTCTGAGGTTACAAATATTGAAGATCATGAACAACAAGTACAAAGAGGGTTGGACAGTTCAGAAGCTAAAGCAATTGAAGAAAATAATGTTTCGTTGAAAGTCATCACAAGTTACATTCATAAGTTTTACTAAAACTTTGGATCAAATGTAACTGTGATTTTCTCCCAATATACTTAGAGTTATGGGGTGTTCCACCCATCAAATTAAAGATCTATGAGTCTATTTTCCAATGCATTAAACCGTTTGTCAATATGACATTGGAGTAATGAGATATGGGCATTTTTGCGATACTGCGCAAGCTGCTAGGTGACAAGTAGGTGTGTCACCTACTTGCTTAAATGAAAGCCCAAAAATGGGCCATTTCGGGTCGTCCAAAGAGGCCTTTTAAGGGCCTATTTTCTTCATATATTAGACTTAAAATAGAGCATAATAACCAGACATAAGCTCTGCAAAGAATCCTCCCAAAATTTTTCCACAAACCCTAATTGATTTTCTCTCCCTTTCAAGTTCTAATTGGAGGTAAAACCTAAAGTTTGAAGAACCAAGATAGGAGCTGAGTTATCCAACAAATAAGGTGAGTTTACTGCTCTCTTTCATCCAGTTTTTCTTCTGTAAATTCATGGTAAGTCGTTCTATACTTGTAAGAACTCACGGGACGGTGATCAGAAGTCGTGAGTTCGAGTTATTCACTTGTAGCGGACTGTTTTGTGGACTGTTTTGTGTTGCTGTTGGGCTGCATGTTTTACTACTATTTTGTGGAGTTTTGGAGGAGGAAGGGGGTTTATAAACACCATATAAATGTAGGGTGGTTGGCTGGTCGTTCGTCATAACATTTTCGGGTCGTTTGACACTACTACGGTGGTCGTTTTGTGTACGAAGAGATTGGGGTGTGTTGGGCTGTTTTGTAGTATTTGATGGTGTATATAGGGCTGGAAAATGATGTATATATGTTGTTATTGTTCTGTTCTTGTATTGTTGGTGTTATCTTGAATTTGGAGGAAGTAAGGATTATAGGGGAGATGCTGCCCGTTTTAATACAAAATAGGTTTGTCGTTCGTTGTGCGATAGATGTACCTTTCGTAACTTAACGATAGTATTATTATCAGTCTTGTAGATTAAGGTGCGAAGAGGTGAGTTCAACTTGGTGATTGGAAAGATTGTGATAAGGTATGTTAAGGCTAAGCCTTCCTTCATTTTGGCATGATCTCGTAGCTACATGTGTTAGTAATGAGACAAAAAGAGAAGTTCATATTCATGAATTTATTCATACTATTCTAGTCTCATAAGTTACAATATTATTCCTTATCGAGACTCTATATTCAATTTTAGTATTGTCTTCTTCCAGTCAAGAGAGCAGCAAGCCTATATATACAGTATTACAGTATTTTCATTACCATCGAGCTATAATCGATGGGCAGGCCCCTATTGGGCAACCTCTGATCAGATGGAAAGTTATATACCGAGCCTACTGTGGCCGAGCGCCTATGAGCGAGCCCAGCATGGTCGAGATATATAGCCTAGTATGGCCGAGCGCCTATGAGCGAGCCTACTATGGCAGAGCAGTTATATATACCGAGCCTTATATGGCCGTACAATTATTTTACTTACTATATTGAAGGAGTTGAGTCAGTATCAGCAGGTAAGTATATCTCCAGATCATCTTTGACTCCCAGTTACTTCTAGTTATTATATTATCAGTTCAGTTTTGATTTTCAGTTATGTTATTGCCTTACATACTCGGTACATTATTTCGTACTGACGTCCCTTTTCCGGGGACGCTGCATTTCATGCATGCAGGTTCAGATAGACAGACGAGTAGATCTCCTCAGTAGGTGTTTCCCGAGTTCAGCCTGATCGGTAAGCTCCACGCCTTTCGGAGTTGCCAGGTCTAGAGTGTTGTGTACATCTTATGTATATCTGTATATATGTTATGGGTAGGTCGGGGCCCTGTTCCGATCATAGTACATCTATCAGTAGAGGCTTGTAGACATATCCTGTTGGTTAGTGCAGTATGTTGGGTTTGTAGGCCTGGTATGTATATTTGATGGTTTGTCAGCTGTAGTAGCTATGACGGCCTTGTCGGCCTAGCTTTATATTGATGTTTAGTTAGCGCTAGTTTCCATTCAGTTTTATATTTTGCTTTGCAAATTGTCTTGCAAGGTGGCCCCATGGCCAAAGTATGACATTATATGTTCAGAGTCCCTTAGTCGCAATTTGGTACGCCAGGTTAGGTGAGGCACCGGGTGCTTGTCTCGCTCCTAGGTTCGGGGCGTGACAATATCAGTATTTTGATATGAAATTAATTCCTATAAATTGTGTGGACTGAATCAAACTAATTATGATTATATTCGAGCTGTTCAGAAGCTGTTACGTGCAGAATGAAATTTTTGGAGCATTGTTTAGCTTGCTCAACATTGGATTCGTCTTGTTTGAGGTAAGTAACTCTTCTAATCTTGGAGTTGAGGGTATGAACCCTGAAAATATATTTTTTATGTATTTGGTGTTGAGGTGACACACATGCTAGGTGACGGGCGTGTGGGCGTGCACCGTGTGAGCTGTGACTCCGTCATTTCTGTGGTAATGTGTAGTTACCTAAACTTGTCTGAAATCATGAAATCTCTACGTACTAAAGTTATCGAAATATGATTCATGCTATAAACTGTGTTTAGGCTACATGCTCATCCTGTTGGGACCCACCGAGGTCATTTCTGCTGTTGAGTTATCTGTTTTTATTGCATTACATACTCAGTCATACGCATTCATATGCATATCATATCTCAGTCTCTGTTGTTATTTATTGATGCATCATATCATTGTTTTCGGGCTAATATCATGACACTGTGATCCCGTGAGAGAGAGGCTAGAGAGATTGATGACTGAGTGAGGCCGAGTGCCTAATTATGAGTAATATTTATGGGATCGGACTGCACGTCGTAGTGGTTATACTGATTTTTGAGAGCGCTTGGGCTAAAAGAGCGCCTCCGGAGTCTGCACACACCCCCAGTGAGCGTGGTTGATATTATTGAGGGATGGTTCTTCCCTGGACATGGATCTTGTCCGATGCATTTTATACCTGGAGATGGATATTCTCCACGGGCTAGATTGGCCTTACTCAGTACTGAGTGACTGATGATTAGTTGATGTGTATATTCCGGGATGGATCTTCCCTGGGCCAGATTGGCCATATATAATACCGAGTGATTGAGCATGATGAGTGGAATATGTGAGAAAGTGAGATTGAGTACTCTGAGAGTGTGAGTACATGAGTTCATCTCTAAGATACATTGCATTGACATGCACACATGACATATATGCATAGAGATATATTTTCCTCATGTTGTATGGTATCACTTCATTCATGACTTCTCACACATGTTGACATATGGGCCTAGTGATGCATTTGTTTTACACTAGCTATCTAGAAAGAAAATGAGACATCTTGATTATTATTGAAAGGACTTTTGGGAAAAATTACTGTTTTCAAACTCATTCATATTTTTGGCAACTTCGGTAAATGATTTGGATTTTCACTAATGTACTTGAAAGGTAGAACTATTTTCAAAAATCATGATTAAGCTGAGCATTTTATCTCTAAGTTACTTCTTTTATTACTTGCTTTACGTTATTATGAACTGTTGTTGGTTATTGGTGTTGGACCCGGCCTTGGTACAGGCTCGTCACTACTTTCAACCTAAGGTTAGGTCTATTACTTATTGAGTGCATGTGGTCGGTTGTACTAATATTATACTTCTGCACCTTGCGTGCAGATGTTGGCTGTTGATGTTGTTGTGTTCGTTTGGAGCTGGATCTAAAGATGTACCTGCATTCCGGTTATAGCTGCCTTTTGTTCATGGTAGCCTTAGATTCATAAAACTCTGTTTATGTATTTTTCAAACAGATAATGTATTTATTTCATACCAGCTTTGTAAACTTTATTCTTAGAAGCTCATGATTTGTACTACCAGTTCTTGGGGAATGTATTAGATTCAGATATTTCTTTACTTAATTGCTTATTTAATTGTTATTGGAATTGGTTAGTGGTTAATTGGCTTACCTAGCGGGTTGAGTTAGGTGCCATCACGACTAGATGGATTTTGGGTCTTGACAATGTGGTATCAGAGCTCTAGGTTCATAGGTTCTACAAGTCATGAGCAAGTGTCTAGTAGAGTCTTACGGATCGGTATGATGACGTCCATACTTATCTTCGAGAGGCTACAGGGAATTTAGGATAACTTCCCATCTTTCTTTCCTTATCGTGCAGAATTGATTTAGCTTGAGACATAACTCTTTGAATTCCTTCCACGCATTCGTATGCACACATGAGCGCTCGGTATCAGTTGTGCATCGCCGGCTTGTGATTCTATGAAAGATATTCGATATGTGTAATATATGTTTTGGTGATTGGCCAGTCTGGAAGACTTGAAGCCATGGCTAGACCGAAGCTTAAGCTCTGTAACTTCAGTTGTAACTTGTACATTTAGACGCATATGTCCGGTAATGTCACTACGAGTGGAATTTGTGGCTTGATGAGCGGTGGAATGGCTTTGTGATGAGTATGATGTAACTACGGGATGTGTTAAGATGATTTGAATGTGACAAGAAGTGTTTCCGTGAAATGTAAAGGAAAGGCTATTGGGTGCTTGATTTTCATTTTGATGTGACGTACAGTCTCGAGTATGAATGTTTTGAAGGATCTTTCACATTGTTAAATTTTGGGACCAATTAAATTCTCATGTCTAGTTAATGAGTTGGACTCAGATAGACTAAGTGATTGCATAGTAATTGTAACTGCGAAAGGGTATAACAAGATACCAATTTGAGGCTAAGCATGTGGGTTATCTCCTGCGGAGTAATCTACGTAGGTGCCTTCCTTATAATGTGAGTAGAGAGTTTCTTTTCTGCCAGCGGGACATATGTGTTGAGATTTGAATTTGAATCTGGTTGAGAAAGTTACTTGAGTGTCAAGAGGATGAATACGAGCTTAGCGGATGATTGAGGTAGTTTTATGGTTGGCGTTGTATGATTTTGAGAAGAATTTTCGTTGAAGTAATAGAGTATGGGTACTGTGAGTTATCGAGTGTTTTAATCTATAGCTTTGAGCCAAGTAGGGGAGCCAGCTATTGGCAATTCAATTCATGGAATTTTAGTTTTGGTCTGAGACATACTTGTGGATTAGTTATGACTTGCAGAGGTTGAGATCGAGGATGACTCGAGTACTGAAATTCCTAAATACGGGTTACATTGCACTTTATGAAAATTTGAAAATCATGGAATAATTACGTGGTTATTTTAAGGAAAGTAGTACGCACGGAGTATGAATTTTATTGGTGGTGTTAAGGTAGCATTACCTCTTTGAGTATTGATGTGCTAATGGGGCGTGTGTCTTTCTTCCCGTTTGGGCGGTGCAATTTTCAGATTTAAGCAAAATGGGTGACTCTCGAGAAGGTGCTGATGGATTCAAAAAAATGTATGAGTGGAAATTGAGGATTCGTATATCGCTAGAATCGGTTATTTATATTGGATGGTGTCAGAACTTGCGGTAATTCTGTGATCGCACCTGCGGAAATTGGCTCTCAGATGCGACAAGGAAGTCGCAGAAGCGAAGGGCACAGAAGCAGCCCAACGTGTATAGAAGCGTGACCGCAAATGCAGTTTACGCGCGCAGAAGCAACCTTCGTAGGTATGAGTTTCGTCCACAGAAGCGGATGTCGTAGATGCGACTATTCCACCGCAGATGCGGAAGTCGCTAGGCATAAGCCTTAAATTCGGGGTTTCGCTATTTTTAGCCATTTTCAACATTTTGGAGCTCGGTTTGGGCGATTTTGGATAGGAATTGTTCCACACAACTTTGGGGTAAGTGTTCTTGACTCCCTTGTGATTATATTCCATGAATTAATCTTCATTTTTGGCGTTAGATTATTGATTTTTCAAGAGAAATCGGAGGAATTTTCTATAATTTCATAAAATGAATTTCCAAGATTTGAACATCGATTCGGAGTCGGATTTGTATGAAATTAGTATGGTTGAACTTGTAATTGGATGGGTTATCGGATTTTGTAAGTTTCGTCAGATTCTAAGATATGGGCCCCACGGGCAATTTTTGGACTGTAATTTTAAATTTTATGGGAAAATATTAGTATTTTGATATGGAATTAATTCCTATAAATTGTGTGGACTGAATCAAATTAATTGTGATTAGATTCGAGCCGTTCAGAAGCTGTTACGCGTAGAATGGAATTTCTTGAACATTGTTTAGCTTGCTCGACATTGAATTCGTCTTGTTTGAGGTAAGTAACTCTTCTAATCTTGGAGTTGAGGGTATGAACCCTGAATATACGTGTTATGTGTTTGGTGTTAAGGTGACACACATGCTAGGTGACGGGCATGTGGGCGTGCACCGTGTGAGCTGTGACTTCGTCATTTCTGTGGTACTGTGTAGTTACCTGAACTAGTCTGAAATCATGAAATCTCTACGTACTAGAGTTATCAAAATATGATTCATGCTATAAACTATGTTTAGGCTACATGCTCATCCTGTTGGGACCCACCAAGGTCATTTCTGCTGTTGAGTTATCTGCTTTCATTGCATTACATACTCAGTCATACGCATTCATATGCATATCATATTTCAGTCTCTGTTGTTATTTATTGATGCATCATATCTTTGTTTTCGGGCTAGTATCATGACACTATGAGCCCGTGAGAGAGAGACTAAAGTAATTGATGACTGAGTGAGGCCGAGTGCTTGATTATGAGTGACATTTATGGGATCGGACTGCACGGCGCAGTGGTTATACTTATTTATGATAGCACTTGGGCTGAAGGAGCGCCTCCGGAGTCTGCACACACCCCCAGTGAGCGCGGTTGATATTATTGAGGGATGGATCTTCCCTGGACATGGATTTTGTCCGAAGCATTTTACACTTGGAGATGAATCTTCTCCACGGACTGGATTGGCCCTACTCGGTACTGAGTGACTGATGATCAGTTGATGTGTATATTCCGGGATGGATCTTCCCTCGGCCAGATTGGCCATATACAATACCGAGTGATTGAGCATGATGAGTGGAATGTGTGAGAAAGTGAGATTGAGTACTTTGAGAGTGTGAGTACATGAGTTCATCTCTGAGATACATTGCATTGATATGCACACATGACATACATGTATAGAGATATATTTTTCTCATGTTGTACGGTATCACGTCATTCATGACTTCTCACACATGTTGACATATGGGTATAGTGATGCATTTTTTTTATACTGGCTATCTGGAAAGAAAATGAGACATCTTGATTATTATTGAAAGGACTTTTGGGAAACATTACTGTTTTCAAACTCATTCATATTTTTGGCAACTTCGGTAAACGATTTAGGTTTTCACTGATATACTTGAAAGGCAGAATTATTTTCAGAAATCATGATTAAGCTGAGCATTTTATCTCTGAGTTACTACTTTTATTACATGTTTTACGTTGTTATGAATTGTTGTTGGTTATTGGTGTTGGACCCGACCTTGGTACAGGCTCGTCACTACTTTCAACCTAAGGTTAGGTTTGTTACTTATTGAGTACATGGAGTCGGTTGTACTCATACTATACTTCTGCACTTTGCGTGCAGATGTTGGCTACTGATGTTGTTGTGTTCGTTGGGAGTTGGATCCGAAGATATACCTGCGTTCCGGTTGTAGCTGCCCCTTGTTCATAGTATTCTTAGATTCATAAAACTCTGTTTATGTACTTTTCAAATAGATGATGTATTTATTTCATACGAGCTTTTTAAACTCTATTCTTAGAAGCTCATGATTTGTACTACCAGTTCTTGGGGAAAGTATCATATTCAGATATTTCTTTACTTAATTTCTTATTTAATTATTATTGGAATTGGTTAGTGGTTAATTGGCTTACCTAGCAGGTTGGGTTAGGTGTCATCACGACTAGACGGATTTTGGGTCGTGACAATAATGGAACTTGATATTTTTTTTTTATATGTCCACCCGCAGTCCTTTCAGACAATAGGGAGGAGTTCCCGGGTAATCTTGGATGCGAATTCAATCACCAGCGTGTTCCGATCACTAAATTACTTATCAATTTTGTTCGAGCTGACAAGTTAGAAGTCAAATCCAATTCCTCAAGGACTATATCGGTAACAATTATTTTTGGGAGCGACTTAGACTTTGTTGTTTTTGCAGGAATAACCACTTTCTTGATTTGCCCTTCTTATATGGTAGTAGGATATTTTCAGTTTTATCGTCGAAACCACCGATGTAGTTTTTTAGCCACCTCGGAGCCAAAAATAGACGTTGACAGTTTATTCTGAGTATTAGGGTTCTGGGAGGCCATGGATGTTAGTTCTTTTGTTTAAATATTAGAAAGAACTTTTTGAAGGATGAAAGAGCAACAAAAGCGACAACAAGAAGAAATCTGATAAAATAATCCTAGGAAAGGAGGAATCAATATATACAAGCGTGGGGATGTCATCCTTATTCCGTTGATGTTTTCACTAGCCAGGGACTCCCATGTGTGCTAAGCATTAAATGGCGAGGATGCACGTCTCTTCATATTTAAAAATAATGATGGTGATTTAATAAACTTTTCCGCCTAAATCTTTTCACTTTTCGAATATTCTCTAAGAGACTATCCAAAAAATGGGAGAATTATTGGTATTTGTCGTAAGTAGTTGTAATAGGTGGAATGCATGCCGGAAGATATGTTGTAGTCATTCCGAGTCAATTGCTATGTTATTTCGATTATATGGTTTAGAGCCTTTAGATATGAATATCACCTACTAGATCACACATGTTCATTCTGGGTAGATGACTTCTTAGAATTAATTTTCGGGAACCCACAAGACCTCGAACGGCTACTAAACTCCGAGGTACGGGGATTCACCCATAATCGTGCCCAATTATCATGCCTCCGCGTAATCGTAAGCGGCGAGATACGTGTCTAACATATTTACTACCAATAACAGCTATCCGTAATACTAGAGGATGATTACACTTGCATCGTAGTATATATTTCACTACACCCATACTTTTAAAGCTTCTTAATATTCTTTCACGCACAGTCAGTGTACAAAGCTTCAGTCGACTCCTGTTCAATCTTGCAGATTGTTCAGTAAGAGATTCTAGCTATTCTCGCTTTTACTTTAATTCAATTTCTATTTATCTTGCATTTATTAGTTGTTATCATAAGGGGCGAATCTACAGTGATGGGTATGGGTTCTCGGGAACCCAATAGCTTTTGTTTAGATTCTATATTTGTATTAAAAAATCTGTTGAAGGTATAATAATATTGAAATGGGAACCCAATGCCAAAATGTGTTGTTGGTTCTGTGGTAAGATGCGGAACCCATGTTATGCTCACTCCTGTTGCACACTGATGCGAGTTCGAATCTCTCTAAGGACATTTCAGTTTTTCCTTTGTTTTTGCTATTTTTTCACAAAGCTTTACAAACATCTCGGCCGCGCATATACACTTTCTTCTGTTTTATTTATTATTTTTTTAGAAATAAAATATAACAAATGACTAAATCACACTAAAAAGAGAAACAAACATGGGTACTGTCATGGGCGGCTTTCCAGCCATGCCCCATGACCCCTTGGACGCGCCCCGTGGCGTCCTGGCCAGCCTCCCAACGCCCGTCGCCACGGTCGGCCCCGTGGTCTCGGCAGCTCCAAGTGACAAGCGCGCATGTGCCTCTGTCGCCCCACCGATAGCCATCGCCAGCGCCCAGCCACAGGCAAAAGCCGACAGCGCCGCGCGCGCAGACAATGCCGCGCGCGCAGACCCTGATGCTAAAGACAAAGTTGCTGCCAAAGGACTTGCTGCTGCTTTGTAGAAGACTAAGTCCTTTTCATTGTAAATATAGAGTAGTTTTGCTGCATTTTCTTTAAGTGTGATTTTCCAGCTTTCATAGGTCTAGTCATGTAACTTTGGTTTATTTTTTTTAAGCATTATTAAGGGGGACCAAGCAATCAAAACTTTCAAACAAGCAAACAATTCTCTGTACTGGTGTCTCTCCCCCCGACACCGTCTTGTTTTCTGTAATAGCTTTCATTCAATGCAATCAAGCTTTCTTTCATTCTCAATTCTCTTTTCTGCTCTCTTTCAATTGCTCATGACATTGGTTTTCCCGTACGGCACTGACAATCTAGTCTAGCGTACGGAGGGGACCTCAGTTGGCGGACAGCAACCGTACTGACATCGGTTGCCTAGCCTTACGTCGCCCTTCCAAGGAACTTCAGGAAGGCGCCGCGTAACAGTTGGTATCAGAGCCTAGGCTCGACATCGGACGAGGGATCACATTGCAATTACCACCATTTCTGACCATGGTGAATTATGGGGATCGCATCGCGACCCTTGAGGGAACAGTTGACGCATTACGGCCCATCGTGGAAATGGTGCCCGATCTAAAAACCAGCCTAGTGCAAAGGTTGGACGACCTGGACCGCAGACTCATCCAGGCCGAAGTTGACATAGAAAACATCAGCCGCGACTCTGAAGGAGACCGGCAAACAGCAGCCACAGAGGCAGCTGAAATTTTTGGTAAATTTGAGGTCCTCCAGCAGGAGCGTGCCGAGGATTTAGCCAACAGGGAACAAGAGGCAGACAGGGTGACTGCCATGCAACAAACCATTGACAACTTGACAGGCCAGCTCAACGTTGTCAATGCTGCTTTACAAGGCCTACTTCGAGGAGGCGGAAACCAATTTGGGGGTGGTGTGAACCTCGCCCCCATGGCACAAAAGCTGAAAATTCCTGAGCCAAAGCCATACAGTGGAGCTCGGAATGCCAAAGAAGTGGAAAATTTCATTTTCGACATCGAGCAATACTTCGATGCCGTGGGAAGCCTGGAAGAAGCTAAGAAGGTAGCAACTGCTGCCATGTATCTTCAGGGTGATGCCAAACTCTGGTGGCGGGTGAAGTACGAAGCCATCAAGGCAGGTGAAGATGCCCTCGACACATGGGCGGAACTGAAGGCAGCCATACGCCTACAGTTCTTCCCCGAAAATGTTGAGTACAATGCCAGGAGAAAGTTGCGGGAGCTTCGCCAGACCAAATCAGTGCGAGATTACGTGCGGGAATTCTCCGCGCTCATGCTGAACATCCGTGACATGGGGGACAAAGACAAACTCTTCACCTTCCTGGAAGGGTTGAAACCTTATGCCCGGATGGAGTTGCAGAGACAAAGGGTAGACACGTTGCCTAAGGCAATCCAAGCAGCAGAGTGCCTTGGGGATTACCAAGTGGAAGCCCGGAAGGATAGGCCTCAACAGCCTGTCCGAGGAGGATACAAAGGGGGCCAACCAAACACTAGTGGCCCTAGCAGAAGTGGAGGAGACCGGAGTGCACCCAAATCCAAGACTCCCTCTTCCGGCAGTACTAGTGCTGCATCTAACAACAATGATCGGGGGAGGAAGCCCCCCTCAGGATGTCGCCATTGCGGCGGACCACATTGGAATAATGAATGTCCACATGCACAGATGAATGCCCATCAAGCTTTTGAGGATGGGACGGATGACGACGCCGATGATGCGGACCAGACCGAGCCAGTAGGTGCATTCAATGCAATTGTTGGCTCCATTTCTGAGCCCTTAGCGGGTACCAGTGCCGGTATCCGCAAGAAGAAGGACCCCTGTCCAATTGCCAGGAAAGGAAATAAGAAGGCGAATTTGAGGACTCCTCCTCATCAAGAGAGGACCCTAATGTTCGTTGACATGAAGGTAAATGGCAAGCCCATTCGGGCAATGATAGACACAGGTGCCACCCACAACTACTTAGCCTCGACTCAGGTGGAGCGTCTTGGACTAGTCGTAGGAAAGGGCAAAGGTCGTGTGAAGGCTATCAACTCACCACCTCAACCAGTGGGTGGAATAGCCAAAGAAGTACCAGTGAAGCTTGGCCCTTATGAAGGAAAGTTCAACCTGCGCGTAGTGATCATAGATGACTTTGAGTTAATCGTGGGGTTGGAATTCCTGAGACAGACCAATACCATGCCCGCTCCGTATGCAGACATGCTGCTGATGATGGGGGCAAATGGGGCCAAGCCCTGCATTATTCCGTGCATTCCCATGAAGATGGCAGCCGAGAACATCTCGGCCTTGCAGTTGAAGAAGGGGGTAAAAAGACATGAACCCACGTTCCTGGCTACCCTCTGCATGGAAGATATAGAACGCTCCTCGGGTCCCATTCCTGCACCCGTGAAGGAGTTACTTCTGGAATTTGAAGACATCATGCCACAAGACATGCCAAAGCGTCTTCCGCCTAGGCGAACTGTGGACCATGAGATTGAGTTGGTGCCGGGTGCGAAGCCACCTGCCCGGGCGCCATACAGAATGTCACAACCCGAACTCGCCGAGCTTCGGAGACAATTGACGGAAATGCTAGACACAGGGATCATTGTGCCCTCTAAGTCCCCATACGGGTCCCCTGTGCTATTCCAAAAGAAACATGATGGTAGTTTACGACTCTGCGTGGATTACCGGGCTCTAAACAAAATCACTGTGAAAAACAAGTACCCTATTCCGCTAATGGCAGACTTGTTTGATAGACTGGGTGGTGCGACGGTATTCACCAAAATAGACCTGAGGACAGGTTATTGGCAAGTTCGGATTGCCGATGGTGATGAGCACAAGACGACCTGTGTGACAAGATATGGGTCGTACGACTTCCTGGTTATGCCCTTTGGCTTGACTAACGCGCCAGCCACATTTTGCACCTTGATGAACCAAGTCTTCCGAGAATACATTGACGAATTCGTCGTGGTTTATTTGGATGACATTATGGTATATAGCCAGACACTAGAAGAACACCTGGAGCATTTGCGGAAGGTCCTAGCCCGATTGCGGAAGCACGAACTATATGCGAAGCTATCCAAGTGCTCCTTTGCTCAGAAACAAATTGACTTCCTCGGACATGTCATCGAGGAAGGGAGGATCAAGATGGACCAGCAGAAGATTCAGGCCATTACAGAATGGCCGCCTCCTAAGGATATACATGCCTTGAGGTCGTTCCTTGGCCTATGCAACTTCTATCGGCGGTTTGTGAAAAGTTACTCCCTCATTGCAGTGCCGCTGACAGAACTTCTCAAGAAGGCCACCCCGTGGGATTGGGGCCCCAAGCGGGCAAAGGCCTTCGACGCATTGAAGATGGCTATGTCCAGTAGCCCAGTCTTGGCCCTCCCTGACTTGGCCAAGCCATTCGAAGTGCAAACGGATGCCTCCGACTATGCACTTGGTGGAGTATTGCTACAAGAAGGGCATCCCGTAGCGTACGAGAGCCGGAAACTGAAGGATGCAGAGCGACGCTATGCCGCCCATGAGAAAGAATTATTGGCTGTCGTTCATTGCTTACGCCTTTGGAGGCATTATCTACTGGGAGCCCCATTCGTGGTCAAGACAGACAATACAGCCGTTAGCCATTTCATGACCCAGCCAAAGCTGAATGGACGACAGGCTAGGTGGCAGGAACTCCTAGCGGAATTTCACTTCAACCTGGAGTACCGAAGTGGAAAGACCAATCATGTTGCTGATGCACTCAGTCGGAGAGCTGATCTAGCATCGATGTGTGTTCTCGCCGCCCTAAAGGGAAGCGAAGTAACCACCACCATAAAAGACCAGATACAGGATCTACTCATCAAGGATCCTGCTGCACAGTATTTGGTTGATTTGGTAGGACAGGGCAAGACTCGCCAGTTCTACACCGAAGATGGGTTCCTGAAGGTGAAAGGGAACCGACTTTATATTCCTAAAGGAGGAGATCTGCGACGGACTCTTCTTGCAGAATGCCACGATACTTTGTGGGCCGGTCATCCCGGCGAGGAACGCACCATGGCATTGCTTCGCCGTGCATATTATTGGCCTCAAATGGTCGATGACGTCGCTCAGTATGTGAAGACTTGTCTAGTATGCCAGAAAGATAAGTCAGACCGCTTGACGCAGGCAGGGCTCTTGGAACCACTAGCTGTACCAAAAAGACCTTGGGAAAGCGTTTCCCTGGACTTCATCACCGGATTGCCCAAGGTCGGAGATCTCACAACTATCTTGGTTGTGGTGGATCGGTTTTCCAAGTATGCTACCTTTATAGCAGCCCCACAATATATATCAGCAGAAGATACAGCTCGACTATTCTTCTCTCATGTCGTCAAGTATTGGGGCTTACCTAAAGACATTGTTAGTGATCGCGACTCACGCTTCACTAGCAATTTTTGGACCCAACTCTTTAAGTGCCTCGGGTCAAAATTGAGTCATAGCTCAAGTTTTCATCCGCAATCTGATGGCCAGACGGAGCGATTCAATGGCATGCTAGAGGAATATCTCCGGCACTTTGTGACCGGATCGCAGAAGAATTGGGTGAAGCTTTTGGATGCTGCTCAACTGTGTTTCAATTCACAAAAGAGCTCAAGTACCAACAAAAGCGCTTTTGAAATTGTTACCGGACAGCAACCGCTACTCCCACACACAGTGAACGCACCAAACATGTCAAAATCTCCTCGGGCTGCCAGCTTCTCAAAAGAATGGAAGCAAAATTTGGAGATAGTGCGGAGCTATCTTGTCAAAGCCCAAAAGCGGATGAAGAGGCATGCTGATCAGAATCGCCGCTTTGTGGAATACCAGGTGGGAGACAAAGTGATGGTCAAAATCCCAAAGCGGTACTTGTTTGCAGGGGTCCATGACCCTCGCCTATTGCAAAAATATATTGGACCCTTGTCCATTGAAAGGCGCATTGGGAAAGTTGCATACCGGGTGGATACCCCAGCTTGGTGGAAAATCCATCCTGTTTTCCATGTCAGTCTCCTGAAACCTTTTCGGGAAGATGTGGAGGATCCTTCACGAAGCCAACTCACAATACCAAGTATTCGAGGCCCCAATTCAACCGGAAAAAGGCGTGCTGAAGCTATTCTTGATGATCGAGTGATTCACGCCTCAAGAAAAGATCACCAGGAGTTCTTGGTGAAATGGCAGGGATGTGATGCAGAGGAGAATACTTGGGAGAGGGGAACAAACCTCAAAGCCTACAAGAGCCTGATTGATGATTACCTTGCAAGGAAGGCGCCGAGGACGTCGCCAACTCAGGTGGGGGAGAATGTCATGGGCGGCTTTCCAGCCATGCCCCATGACCCCTTGGACGCGCCCCGTGGCGTCCTGGCCAGCCTCCCAACGCCCGTCGCCACGGTCGGCCCCGTGGTCTCGGCAGCTCCAAGTGACAAGCGCGCATGTGCCTCTGTCGCCCCACCGATAGCCATCGCCAGCGCCCAGCCACAGGCAAAAGCCGACAGCGCCGCGCGCGCAGACAATGCCGCGCGCGCAGACCCTGATGCTAAAGACAAAGTTGCTGCCAAAGGACTTGCTGCTGCTTTGTAGAAGACTAAGTCCTTTTCATTGTAAATATAGAGTAGTTTTGCTGCATTTTCTTTAAGTGTGATTTTCCAGCTTTCATAGGTCTAGTCATGTAACTTTGGTTTATTTTTTTTAAGCATTATTAAGGGGGACCAAGCAATCAAAACTTTCAAACAAGCAAACAATTCTCTGTACTGGTGTCTCTCCCCCCCGACACCGTCTTGTTTTCTGTAATAGCTTTCATTCAATGCAATCAAGCTTTCTTTCATTCTCAATTCTCTTTTCTGCTCTCTTTCAATTGCTCATGACATTGGTTTTCCCGTACGGCACTGACAATCTAGTCTAGCGTACGGAGGGGACCTCAGTTGGCGGACAGCAACCGTACTGACATCGGTTGCCTAGCCTTACGTCGCCCTTCCAAGGAACTTCAGGAAGGCGCCGCGTAACAGTACTTATGTCGTATTTAAGTGGTTCGCTACTCTTTTAAAAATATATGTTGACGGTCGGTATTCGTTCCTTAGTTGGGTTATTAAAATATATTAATTTGAGGTGAAGATAGGAACCCATAAACTTTGAATGCTGGATCCGTCTCTAGTTATCATTACCTTTTTCTTGTTTCAAATTAACAAGGACCAATTTAATCGCATTAAATTAATTGTTTGATATCTAACTTTAAAAATTTAACTGGTTTAGCATTTCAATCAAGTTTTAGGGTGAACACACATAAAGACGTCCTTAGGTTATTAATACAGATAGTGTAATGGTATTCTTAGACCATGATTTCCATCTCCTCTTTTAAGTTCTTCTTATCTTGCTTATTCTATTTCAATTCTTGGTTGATGAAATCTCTTAAAATCATATGTTCAACTCCTTACTTATAGCTTTACTAAACAGTTTACTCTTTGTTATCCCAAATCATCAACTAGGTTTTTTAACAAAAGTGAAAGAAATGCAAAACATGTATGACTTTTTCTGTTCCTTTCCTTTTATTTTCTTAGTTTATGAAATTTTTGAAAATAATCCTTACTTAAAAATAAATATATTATCCGAACTAAACCTTTTCATATGCAGAATATTATTTATAGCGTGTTTGGTCGAGCTTCTAAAATCAGCTTATTTTAAAAAATATTTTTTTGAAAGTACTTTTGATGAGAATTAGTTTGTGATTGACTAATTAATTAAAGCACTTTTGAATAACAATTAGTATTTGGCCAAACTTGTAAAAAATCCTTTTAAGTGTATTTTTTTCAAAAGTACTTTTGGTAAAAAGTTACTTTTTCTACTTTTCTAACAGCTTTCGCTTTTACTCACAAATACTTTTTTTTGGTAACTAAGCAATTTTATTACCAACTAAGAGAATACAACTCCAGAAGAAAAAAAAGAAAGCAGCAAACTGGACTAGCCCAGGTTTACTCTCTAACTCTACTCAGTTCACCATGTCAAATAGCCTAAAATCCTTATAAGACAGGAGAAAAGTTCATATTATTTATTCTGCTGTTCAGCTTCCTGCACATACTAGTTCTCACAAAGACCTCCTGAATGATCATCTTGATAATTTTTGTAGGTTGTCTTTTTTTGCTCTGAAACACCACCAAATTCCTTTCTTGCCAGATGTAATACACAGTTGTTGCCAAAGTTATTTGGTATATGGTGGTTGTTGCACTCTTCCCTCTGTGATTACTTTCAAGCCATTGTATTTCTTCAGTCCACTCCATAACATTCCTTGATATACCTTACCATTCCAATAGCTTCCTCCAAATAAAAGTAGATACAACACATCTGAAGAATAGATGTTCAATACTTTCCAATGTTTCCTGACACAAAGGACGTGTCTGATCCACCACCATTTCCCAGTGAGCTAGCCGATCCTTTGTATATAACCTTCCATGAGCCAACATAGTCATTATGAAAATAACCATTTAGGAGATCCTGGGTTGTTGCATATTAATCTTCTCCAACTAACCTTTGTATACTCTCCAAGCATCTTTAGATACATCTGTTTGATTGAAAATGAGCTTAGATTCATCAAATCTTATTTGGTCATACCAGCCTCCTCAATATATTGCTTAGCTTTAAAAACCTTTTGTATCATCCAACAAGCTTGCTTTGGAAATTTATCCCACATCGAGTCTTCTCTCCCATAGTATATATGAATCTACTTCACCTATAAGATATATTTCTTCTTACTCAAATTCCACAATAGCTTACACATAGCCGCTTTGTTCCATAGGTGAATGTTCAGAAGATTTAGTCCTCCTGCAGTCTTTGATAGACATAGTTTATCCCAAGCTAGTAATGCTTTTTTGGAAACCTCCACGTTTCCTGTCCATAGAAAGGTTCTGCAAATCCTCTCAATCAACACAATAATCTTCTTTGGTAATAGAAACAACTGAGACCAGTATAACTGAATTGAGAAAAGAACAGACTTTATTAATTGTACTCTACTAGCATAGGAAAGTAATCTTAAAGTCCAAGAAGTTATCTTGCCAATCATTTTATCTATCAATGGTTGGCATTGTATGACAGATAATCTTTTAGAGTTTAGTGGTACCCCAAGATACCTAATTGGTAGTTCTCCTTTATTGATCCCTAATAGATCCAGTATTTGCTTCTGCACATTGTTACTCACGCCTCCAAAGTAGATTGAGCTCTTAAGGAGATTTGCATTTAATCCAGAAGCTTGTGAGAACAGTGTAAAATAATCAACTAATAGCTGCACTGATTGAACATCTCCTCTGCTAAACAAAAGCAAGTCATCTACAAAACTCAGCTGCACATTCTTCATTTTGGCACACTTAGGATGATACCTGAATCCAGGCTCATGCTGCAGTGTTTTCAGTAGTCGTACTCTATTGCCAATACAAATAGATAAGGTGATATTGGGTCGCCTTGCCTTAGGCCTTTCTTAGCAGAAAAATAGGGGGCAGGCACACCATTTATCATTATAGAGTAGGATACTGATTTAATACAACACATAATCCATTTTACAAAAATTTCAGGAAACTGTAAACTCGTTAGAATCTGCTCCAAGTAGACCCATTCTACAGAGTCATATGCTTTTTTGCAGATCCACCTTTAGCATGCATCTTAGTGATATTCCCTTTCTATTGTATCCCTTAACAAGTTCATGACTAAGTATTATGTTATCTGATATAATCCTTCCAGGAACAAACGCAACTTGACTGCCATCTATAAGGATATCAATGACCTCACTCATCCTACTAGTAATAATCTTTGAGATGATTTTATATAAGACAGTACAATATGATATTGGTTTGTATTCTTTAATTGAAACTTAATATTGTACCTTGGGTATTAAAGTCACATAAGTATAGTTCACAGACTGAAACATATCAGTGCTCTGAAAGAACCCCATCACAGCTTCAGTAATATCATCTCCTATTACATTCCAAGTCTTTTTAAAAAATAAAGTATTATAGCCATCAATCCTTGGTGCCTTCTGATCATCAGTCTCATTCAATACTGCTTCTATCTCACTTCTTGTAACTGGCTTAATTAGCTTCAGTTGTTGTTGTCTACTTAGTACATTACCCATCTGCATGACTTCATGTCTGACACAAGGAAGTTGCCTTGCAGATGATCCCAAGAGTTGTTTATAGAACTCTATATTTGCAGCTTCAATTGAGTCCTTATTCTGCAATATATCTCTATCAGCTGTGACTAGATTCCTGATTTGATTTTGTGCAATCATGTTCTTTAGACAAGCATGAAAATAAGAAGTGTTAGAATCTCCTAACTTCAACCATTGGACTCTAGCCTTCTGTCTCGCCATATTCTCCTCAATTAGACTTCACTTTTCCAGTTCCAGCTTTAAAACTTTTTCCTCTTCAAACATAATTTTCCTCTTCAAACATAACTTGTAATTTTTCTTTTGTCTTCTTAACTCTATCTGATATTCCAGCAAATTCCTTTTTGTTTAATATTTTCGATTCAACTTTCAGCTTCTGCAATTTCTTCCACACCTTAACCATTGGAATTGAGTTGTTAGGTCTGGACCATGTTGTCTCCACTATTGCCATAAATTCTGGATGATCTACCAAGTAATTATAGAACTTAAATGGCCTGGCAACCTGTTCTTTCCTATCCTCCAGTGTAACACTTAGAGGAGAATGATCAGAGAACAACAAATCTAGAACTAAAGCTTCCAAATGAGTCCATTTTTGTACCCAAGCAGGGTTAATCAATTCCCTATCAAATCTTATGTACACATGGTTGTTAGTCCAGGCAAATGTCCTCCCTTCAACTTTCATTTCCATTACGCCTGTAACTTGTAAGAAGTTCTTAAAATCTCTACTTTTAGCTTCCTGAATTGGTGTACCATTTACTCTATCCTCCACAGATAAGACAACATTAAAATCTCCCATAAGTAACCAAGGATCACTCATTGTTTGAGTTATACAATTCAACTCTTCCCATAATACTTTCATATCTTGAATGGTGTGCAATCCATACACATCAGTGAAATAGAACTCCATTTGCAAGGAATACACCTTCACGAGCCCATGCATAAATTGTTCGTGAGTTCTTAATATAGTAAAATCAAAATAAGTTGGATTCCATAATACCCAAATCCTTCCTTTTCCTGTATGTTGATAGTTAAAACTCCAGTTCCATTCAACAGCCACCTTATTAACAAACTTAACAGCTACTTGATGCTTAACTCTGTGTTCAACAATAGCCACTATGCCTACCTTATTTTCGTTTAGGAACTTATTTAACTCTTTTTGCTTATAGATCTTGTTGAGCCCTCTTATGTTCCAAGTTACTAGCTTCATCTTGATAAAATTTTAAGTTGAGAATTCCTAGTTCCTCCTCTACTACTTTGTGCTATATCTATAGCCCCAATAGAATTATGCATTTCCTTATTAGCTTCTCCCATCAAAGGACTAAAAACATTTGTCACCCCAACAATATCCATCTTGCAAGGTATTGAAGTCCTTGCTATTGCATTCCCTCTCACCTTCTGCCAATCATCCTCTTTACCTATCTTCTCTATATTATTATTAGTATTAGTGATGGCTGCAGTGGAATCAACAACAACACTTTGTTTCCCATCCTTTTCCTTCACCTTCTCCTTGGGTTGAATTTGTTCCATTGACACACTATCCTGCTTTTGAGTTTTCTGCCAGATTGCTTTAATCATTTTCGGCTTAGTTTGCTTCCCTTTGTTACCATTAGTCTTGTGTTTTGCCTCAGGCCCAATCCGACATGTATGTCCTATCTGTAAACACTCTGGACAATATATTAGTTTCCAATCATATTCCACTGCTTGTTCAAAGAACTTTCCCTCTAGGTCCTGTACTTTTATGCTAACTGGAAGTTCGCGAGTGACATCCATTTCCACCAATATCCTGGCATATGATATTTTGTCGATACCAGAAGTACACTCGTCTACATAGATAGGGCATCCTAACACGCTTCCTATATGACTCAATGTAACAGTATCCCAATAATTCAAAGGTAAATTTGGCAATCTAATCCAAAGAGAAATAGTCCTTAACACTTCTTCACTGAAGTTAAACTCTGGACTCCATGCTCGTACGATGATAGGTCTGTTATTTATGGTATATGTGCCAGAAAATATAATAGCATCACGATCCTCTAAATTATTAAATAGCACCACAAAATAGCCTTCATTATGATAGTAAATTTTTGGCTTAGAAGTGAAATTCCAAGTTGCAGCAATAAACCTCTCCAAAACACATATAGTTGGAGAATCGCCTACCACGTAGAGAATGGCTGCCTTCTCCCACTTCAGAGTCTCTTGTTCGATTTTCTTTTTTTGTAATTGTGCGACACGCTCCCCATCAATGATCACCGGTTCCACATAGCTAAGATTCATTCCCCTAGCTACAAGTTTACTTCCAGCAAATAGCCCAGCCCATGATTTACCCGCCCCTCTACATGGATTGCTTTTTCTTTACTTTGAGCTTCATTCTCAGTACTTTTGTTCAATTGATCCTTATTGGTATCAGCCGTAAAGTTAAGCTCCTTTACTCCAGCAGGCATGGCCACTTCCCCACTACCACTAGCTGTATTAGTTGAATTAAAACATGGATGGTGAACTATCGCTTGACTTTCCCCTCTAATCTCCGTCGGATTGGCTTTACTTGAACCATGCTTCTGTTTTTGAATTGAGTTTCCTTCGATTAATTGCGGAGGTGTGGTTGCCTGTTTGAACCCAAACTTAGCCTTGTTCCACCACTATAGCCTTGTTCGCAACCTTAGCAGGTCTTCCTCCAGGCATTTCTGGCGACTGCGCAAGATAGTAATGTCACTTTATCGTGCGCTGAGAGAAGCCAAAGAGAAGCTCTTTTTTACTCACAAATACTTTTTCCCCTGCTAAAAATTTCGCAAAATATCTTAACTTTGAAAAAAAGTAATTTTGAAAAAAAAAATATTTTTGGGCAAAAAAAGCTTGGATAAACAGGTTACCGGTATAACAGTTGACCCCAACAAGTAGGAATATAAAATAAAGAAGAGATACACGTTTTAAAATTGATTCTAAAGATGAGCTTTGAAAAATTAGATCGAAGACTATTGGATTAGGATTTTTTTTTTTTTTTTTTTGGGGGGGGGGGGAGTGGGGGTGGTTATTTTGTCACTTTTCTTCTTAAGGGACGGGAATCATCAATAAAAGATAAGAGAGGATACTACTTAATTTCACATTTGCATCATCTTTCTTCTTTCTATAATAAAAAACATGTATGTTATGTTGTGAATAACAATAAGCGGTATCAGTCTTTAAATTTTAAGTGGAAAAATGAATTGATACCTAGATTTATTTTGTTTAATTTTTTCTCAAATAAATAAGGGGTATTAGTAATGCAAAATTAGTTATGCATAAATCATAATACATGGATTATTTCTTGTTATATATTTAGTTCGATATATTATAAAGTAACACATATATTGCATAATGGAATATGTTTATTTTATTTTTAGCAAAATAAAAGTTACATTTCACATTGTAAGGGTTATTTTATCATTTTAATACTCTAATCAAGGTAGTATAATTTAATATATGTATTCTTATTCTATGTTAAAATAATATATTAATTTCCTCATTAACTTGTGTGAGTATTACGTATGAAGAAAAAGAAAAAGCTAAATAATCATCAGTGAGAGTATATTTTTAGTCAAAATTGAACCCCCTCTCACTTCTGCTTCCGCCTCCATATGTTTAGCGGAATTTTATACCGAGATTAACTCTTCTAAAAATATACCAACCAAAAGATTAACTCGATGGGAAGATAAAATAAAAAAAAGAGAAAAACCCATTGGATCTGGAGTATAGAATATGTCCTCTTTAAAAAAAGAAATGAAATATAGAAACAGAATAAACCCCCAAGTCTGGTTTCGTTTTACATAGAGTATAAGCTGCAAAGTGCCAAAGTCTCCCTCTAAAACCCCTCTCTTATCTTCTTCTCCACAGCAGAGGAAAAAAAACTTCATTCCTCTGTACCCAGTATCCACCATGAGAAAGAACCGACCCGTTTTAGTGTCCATGAACGTTCCCGGTCTCGAATTATCCAACACTCACCCACCACAACAATGGCAGAACAAATGGGTCGGTTCAATTGGGTCCAATTTTGGATGCATCTCGCTATCTGAGAATCTTGACAATAAAGGGTTCAATAATCCTACAACAGCTCAGCTTATAAAGCACCCTTTAGCTATGGTAGCTTTGGTTCCAAGAGATGCTGCTTTATTTGCTGCTGGTGCTATTGCTGGTGCTGCTGCTAAGACTGTTACTGCTCCCCTTGACCGTATCAAGCTCCTCATGCAGGTCTCTCTCTTTTTTAATTTTTCGTTTTCGGGTTTTTTTTACTACCATATTGCTGCTGTTTTCTTGGATAATTGAATTTTTTGTTGAACTTTAGCCTTAATTTCTTGACAAAATTGTTTGTTTCATTTCCTACACTTTGAACAAATAAAATAATGTGGGTCCCAATAAAGTGGAGTGAATATGCCCCTCAGGGCGTTGACTCAAAAATAAAGATAGTAACCAAGTCTAGTTAGAGGCGGATCCAGTATTCGAAGGTTGCGGGTGCCACCATATTATGCATACGCGTTGACTCAAAAATAAAGATAGTAACCAAGTCTAGTTAGAGGCGGATCCAGTATTCGAACGTTGCGGGTGCCACCATATTATGCATACAGTATACATGTCAGTAGCTACAAAGACAGATTAGTAATAATGGATCGGTTCGGTTAGTTTTTGGTTAATTTGAATAGGCCTTTCATTCACAAAGCAAATAAATTCGATTTTAGTTCAAATTTTTAACGCTTAATTTAAACACATTCTAAATAAAAATACAAAAGAAAAATAACATTTCATGAAAGAGCGCCTCCAATATAAATATTTGCTTAAAGGGTACCTTAACTACACTATATTCTTTGTTTGACTAGATTAATTTACTTGTATTGTTCTTTGTTTATTTTTTCATCTTAATTGTTGAGTTATATGACAATTATTTTCAAAGAAAAACCTTCAACATTCAACATTCAACCTATGATATTCAACTCAAAACGACTATCAATCAAGCCATTTAATTTTTTTCAAAACCCAATAGAAGATATTGCTCAAATTATATTCTAATATATAAATTAATATCGTTTCATTAAAAATAAAGAAATTATATTCTAATTAAAATCAATTAAAATTACTATAGAAAATAATTGTTTATAAAGTAAGGTATAATGATAGAAACAAAATGAGGACTGAAAGTTAAAAAAATGAAGAAGAGAGACTTAACAAGTAATAAAAGGAGGGAAAGAACCGAAAAAGAAGGAAAAGATATGAGGCTCTAGGGTTCAACTAAAAATAAAAGAAATCTTAATAAGTAAAAAAAAGAAAAAATCAAAAGAGCTGCTCCAACAGGGAATCGAACTTGCATTCTTGAGGCCAAGAAAAGCCTTCAAAGGGAAGGCTAAACCAATGGCACCCACTTCCACTTTGTGACTTTTGGGTGCCATTCTATCCATTTATACGTTTTTTCACAGAAATATTATGTACACGATAGAAATTTTAGCGAAGCGAACGGGTGCCGTGGTACCCCTAACTTACAACGTAGATCCGCCCCTGAGTCTAGTTGTAATATTTAAATGGAGAAGGATAGGGAGGCGGGTCCGCTTTTCACAAAGTTTGAAGTTGGATACAACAAATTTCTCAGTTATCTAGAAAAAAGGAAAAAGAAAAAAGAAAAGAAAAGAGTGGAGTGAATATAGAGGATTCATGTAGCAGACCACGACTAGTTTAGGATTGAGGTATAGTTGATTACTTGATTGATTGATTTTTGGTTGAATTGAAATGTGATAGTGGGAGATAGAGAGAATGGGGCAGGAGGTCAAGATTTGCTGATACTTATAGTAGCAGACGGTAACTAAATGTTTAAAGCAAATGACAGTAACTAAGAGTAGAGTGAAAAATGACTTTACAGCATATTTGGTTAGTGGGCTGGACAAAAATAACATGAGATATAGCCAGATAAGTCATCCTCCGATCAGGATGGTGATTTAGTTTTGGCTAAGTAGGCTGGTACGTTTATTCGCATGAATTCTGTTTGGTATTACTGACTTCTGCAAGTATTTGCATTATCTTTTTCATAGTTTTGAAGGATTGTTAGTTTGCTAATATATTCTTTTGAAGGGTTTATAACCTTTAAACTTATATGATTTCTTAAATGGTAGCCAGAAAAGGCCACATCCTTTGTAGGAGTACTTGTTATCAGCTTCTACTCTAGCCATCTTATGCTATATTCCTGAATGTGAATCTTAAAAGCCCAAATTGGCTTTATTGCCCAGTCTTTAATGTCGGTGGCAGAGAAGTAGACAAAGAGTGTAGGTGCAACTGCAATGTGTTTATGCTATTGACCTGTTAACAAGTTAAAGGAACTATGAACGTTACTGCTATTTTGTTATTCTATGAGAAGAAAGAGGAAAGAATGACTTGCCTGATATATATCGGTGCAAGAATGACTTTTGGGGGTTATTCTCCTTGCCTCACCACTCTTCTGGTCTTGTGAAACTCCATTTGTGAAAATAAAAAAAATTCTGTGTTGTACCTTGACATCGCGAGCATCCTTTCTCACTATGTATTTGTATAGCTGACAGTGAAATCCCCAGCTCATACTTGTATCCATCTACATATTGCCCCAATCCTTCATATTGTTACTGGTAAGGTGACTCCCTGCTATTATGAGTTTGATATGCATATTGTAGTTAACAGCGACCACTTTTACGTTTTCTTCCTTGCACTTATATCTTCCTGTTATTTGCGTTGGTTGCTAGACACATGGACTAAGAGCTGGACAAGAAGCTGCAAAGAAGGGAATTGGATTCATTGAGGTATTGTATTGTTTTCTTGTCTGTTGTTGCTTTTTGAGATATGCGACAAAGACAAGCTATGTCCTAGTTAATAATTCAGAATTACCCACATCTCGGCATCTACTTCTTAATTTATTGAGTTTCCTGTAGTCTGGTGTTTCCTGTTTGCTGTTCTTTTATATTGTGCAGAGTTTTAGTGTTGTGATGATTGATCCAAACAAGTAAGCGAGTAATTTGCAGTATCATAGTTAAAACCCATTTACTACAAAAGACGAAGGCTGTCCCTTTCACTCTAGATTTGAGGGTGGAAAAATAGTCAACTTGTTACTTATCAGCCAGCGTTGGTGACCGATTCTACCGCCTAGTAAAATTTGTAGAATTTGGTGCGGGACTCAGTTTGGGAAGTTCTGTCTTTAGAAATAATTTTTTTATAGCTATTATGATGAATAGATAAATTTTCCTCGTACGCGTACAATTTTCTGCCATTTGGTTGATTACTTCTCTTTAATTAGTTATAAACAACTGATGCTCTCTATAATATTTTGTGAACCAATTGAGTCCATCATTGATTAAAAAGAGTACTAATAATGGGTTTATAGGCTAAATGGGCTCTCTCACCTAATAGACTAGTCTTTTGGGTTGGACTCTTATGTTAGTCTATAACAATTGGTATCAGGGCAGTTCATCATTGATGAACGCTTAAGACCGCAACTTGGAGTGGTGGCCTGGACTCGTGGTGTGTGGGGGTTGCCAGCTATGAGCAACTGGTAGGGCACCAAGAGTGGTGACTTGGACACCCCCCCACCACCACCCCCAAAAAAAAAGAAAAAAAAAAGAGAGATGCCAGCCATGACCACCTGGGCTAGAGGGGTGCCACAAGTGGTGGTCTGGATCTAAAAAAGTGGTGCTAGCCGCGATCAACAAGGTCGTTGGTCGTCAAGCAGGGGCAATTGTTGTGGACCAATTGACTCCTTCATTGAGTAAAAAGAGTACCAGTATTTCATAGGGTAAATGGGTTCTCCCACCTAATAGGCTAGTCTTTTGGGTTGGGCTCTCCTGTTTAGTCTATAACAGTATAATGGTTATTTTCCTTTTTTCTATTTTGATCGGTACATTGCAGAAGTAAA
Organism: Nicotiana tabacum; assembly: GCF_000715075.1. Lineage (NCBI taxonomy): Eukaryota > Viridiplantae > Streptophyta > Magnoliopsida > Solanales > Solanaceae > Nicotiana > Nicotiana tabacum. The sequence continues at coordinate 27,089,130 of NC_134081.1, read as the reverse complement.
TTCTTCTTATGCTTCTCTTTTCTGCAAACCTCCCATAGGGCAATAATTACCACTCATAGGCGCCATCATTGAGTCTTTTGATTCTCAAATTTTTGATATATGCGTAAAATTCGATTGCAGGCATTTGCATTGATTGGGAAGGAGGAAGGGATCAAAGGATACTGGAAAGGCAACCTTCCACAGGTTTTTGCTCCATTTGCCTGTTGAGCTACCATTTATAGTCAATCATAGATTCTTGGTGATTGCTCTATTAGGGCTCTGATTTTTTTTTTTTTAATAAAACTTCAAGTTGATATTTTCTGTTTATGTTTTAGGTGATACGGATCATACCTTATAGTGCAGTGCAGTTGTTTGCTTATGAAAATTACAAGGTATTGAATCATCTTTAGAGAAGACATAAGACTAGTTTGTTGTATCACCGCAATTAAGGTTATTTCGCACTTTCTATTTCCAGAAACTATTTCAAGGAAAGGATGGGGAGCTTTCTGTCATTGGAAGACTAGCAGCAGGTGCTTGTGCTGGCATGACTTCGACTTTTGTAAGTTTACATTTTGTGAACGCCAAATAGCTATTTCACTACCAGTTGATCTCTCTATCCCCCCCCCCTCATTTGCAGGGGTGGGGTCATGGGAGTTTGCAGAAGCTCAATTATTCATATTCCTGTTCTTGGTATTTTGGTTATATTTTTTATCTGTCTCCAAGACCTTTAACTTGTTGTTATGCTGTCAGGTAACCTACCCATTAGATGTTCTCAGATTGAGATTAGCCGTAGACCCTGGGTATAAGACGATGAGTGAGGTAAAAGTTGGATAACTCCAAATTTATTTATACCAGGACATATCTGGATCATAATTTTAATTAGTTCAATGATTTCAGGTTGCTTTAAAAATGCTGAAAGAGGAAGGCGTCGCATCCTTTTATAATGGTCTTGGGCCCTCTCTTATTGGAATAGCTCCATATATCGCTGTGAACTTTTGTGTTTTTGACCTGTGAGCCTATGTTCTTTGGAAGATCTTAATCCTATATATCATATGAAACAGGGTCCTGGTGTTAGTACTCTAACCTAATGACACTTTTGTGAATGTCAGGGTGAAGAAAGCTTTGCCAGAGAAATATCAGAAACGAACTGAAGCATCTCTGGTTACAGGTTTGATTTCAGCAACTATTGCCACTCTAATGTGCTATCCATTGGACACAGTGAGAAGGCAAATGCAAATGAGAGGTACACCTTATGTGACCATTTTGGATGCCTTCCCAGGTAACTAATAATAAATGATTGTCATTTTCTGTATCTCTTGTTGTTTTCTTCTCCTTTCTTTTTTATGCGGAGATGGGAGGAGGGGGTGGAAGTTGGTTGGTATGTACTGTATACTGATCCTGGCTGTGAACAGATAATCTGAAAGGTTCAGGTTTTCATTCCATCTTTCAACACTTTGTTCTTTTAATCTAAACCATATTTTTGTCTTGCCTGTTCTTGATTTACATGTGCTGCGGTCAAAGTTTTGCTTAGTTTACCTGAAGGATCTGAGGCTTGCTGGCTAAAGTGTAGCCTACTTTTGGTGCTAGTACAATAACTTTTCAGGCTTTGTGCATAGTAGTAGTCATTGGCACAGGCTTTGCTATGCCCATACCCAAGCCTTGCTTTATAGGGAATGCTCCTTACCCCTATTTGTTTGACTTGCTTTCTAATAGTTCGGGTCGAGAAATGAATTGTTCCTTAAATGGGAACGTCCACTAAGCACGCAAGGGTGTGGCCTAATGGTCAATGAAGTAGGTAAAAACCTTGGAGACTAAGGTTCAAATTCCACTATAGACAAAAAACTCTGGGTGATTTCTTACGGTTTTTCTGAGCCTTAATGGCAGACATAGTTACGTGGAACCTGTACTGATGAGAGATAGCAAGTACCGATGAAATAGTCGAGGTGTGCGCAAGCTAGCCTGGACTCCATCATTATAAAAAATAATATAACTTGCTTTTGTTTTATATAACTTTGGTTTTAGTTGACATCTTCACCCCTTCACATTTTCCAACAATTATTATAATTTTTTACATTGATACATCTTCCAACAATTATGTTGACAAATATCTACCGAAACCAGATAATAATAAATCCGTTTTCTCTTTTAACTCCGTATTAGTCAACATAGGTCATAAAAAATGGGACGAGGGAGTAAAAGAAAACAGCTGTACATACTGTTGCCCAGCTGCTTTAATAAAACTGTTTTCCACTTTATGAGGTTTTTTGTGCTTCAAATCCTTTAAGCTTAAAGTATCAAGAAGTATGAAATGTCAAAATTAGATAACATTTTGATTTCAATTCCTCAAACTTGTTGACTCTATAGTTCACTTCATTTGAAAAAGAAAAGAAGCCTTTAAAATTCAGTGACTGTCTGATTGTATCATAGTTTTTGAAATCCATGATCATGCTCGAGAGGGGATTTAAGTTATTCTAAACTGAGAATGTTAATCAACCTAACACTCTTTCTGATTGTTTAAATGAACCCTTTCTTTTTTCAGGTATAGTGGCGCGTGATGGTTTAGTTGGATTATACAGGGGTTTTGTTCCCAATGCACTGAAAACTCTCCCTAATAGCAGGTGCATTTTAGATATGGACGTTTTGTTTTTGGTAATTAAAACAATTTTATTACCAGTAAAGAATATGTACAGCTCAAGACAAAAGAAAACATCTCTAAAACTGGCAACACCCAGTAATTAGAGTTAAGACTAGATCATCTCCACTATATCTCCTGACACAGCAAACTCCTCAACCCATGCTAGGATAAAAATTGAGTTTGTAAATCTTCCTAGCTAATTTTGGCCGCATGCTACCTCTGAATATAACCTCCTGTATAATCAGAAGATCTCTGCTTGCGTTGAAAGACTCTATTGTTCCTCTCTTGCCATAAATAGTACACAGCTCCAGCTTGTGTCATTCTGTAGATGTTTGCAGTAGCTGTCTTCCCGTTGCAGTATTTCTCAGCCCATTGAATCTCTGTTTGCCATTCAAAAAAAAAAAACATATTTGCGTTGTTGATTCATAAAGTGTCATGTTTGTTCCATGAGATGATTACACTAAGGATTCATCATAAATTGACTAGTTTTATGCTGGCTTGAACCAGTAATGTAAGTAAGCTCATGCCCGATGGAACAAACAATTCTCCAAGGGTACCGATAAGAAGAAATTTTGTTACTACTAGTATTACCAGGCAATGATCATTGACGATGATATTAACATCCTAACCTAACACATCATTGTTTTTGTCTCTTCATTTTCTCCTGCAGCATTAGGCTTACCACTTTTGACACTGTTAAGCGTTTGATAGCGAGAAGTGAGAAAGAGCTCCAAAGAGTTATGGAGGAAAACCGCGAGAGACAAAAGACAGAATCCTAGATATGTACTGCACCATATTGTAGATGTTCTGATTCTTTGAAGGTAATTGATCTCTTAATTAATATTCATGTCATTTTGAAGCACTAGTTCGACGAGCAAGAGAATTAATAATCTTGCTTATTGCCTGGAGCTCCAATTTTGTAAAATCAGGTTTAGTTGCCAGAGTAGTTAGGTTGGCTTTGTTCTGGCTTGATTAGCTCAGATTAACTTCATTCATTTGTGTATTGTTTGAAGTGACTCCTTTTTTTCACTTTGTAATGGCAAAGAACTATCAGCTGCCTATAAGGAGCTGATCACTGATCTATCAACATTAGACACTCTTCATTTTTATCATTACTTTGCACTCTTTTGTGGATTATTGTGTTATAAGGCCAATTTCTGTTCCTTATTTTACAGATTAATTAAAGGATGCTAAAACTTGAATAAAGACCGCAAAAGAAAGTTGTTGAAGAGAATATTAAAATTATGTCATACATTTAAAATTACAAATGTGTGATCTCAAACATTGGATTAAAAAGTAGATAAGAACTGGAACATAGAGAATATAACGTATTGTCATAATTTTCACTACAAATATAGAAAAATATTACTCCACTCTATTAAAGTAAACAAAAACTATGTTTTCATATAGCCCGAACACCTTCAATCAACAACTTGATTTCTGCAAATGTACCGTACAAGCATCTGAAGTAGCCGTCAACATTCCAATGCTGGAACCTTGCGAGAAATTAATTTCCAAATCCTCACAATATACTTGTAATTTTCCACAATTACGTTGTGCCTCATAGTGGCTTATTTGAACTTTTCCATTTAAATTTACTGAAAATTTTGTGGAAAGACCAGAAGCAAGATCATTCATAACAGTGTTAGTCATCCATTCATTATAACTCTCCGGCAAAGCACCAAAAATTGCATCAACGAAGTTTTGAGCATTTTCGTCTTTATAAAATTTAGCAGAATTATTAGCTTGCCAAAGAACTATATTCTTGTAGGTAATCTTGGCATCAAAGTCATCATATAAGAAATTATAATTATTGGTTGGGTTCTCAACTAAGAAAGTGAGTTTCCAACTGTCAGGATTGTCGAAGACTGAAGGTGGCGCATTGCATATCACGGTAAGGAGTGAAGAGGAGGCATATATAAGACGAAACTTAGGGTATTGGATTTCTTTAGCAACCTTTGCTGGGAAGAACAAATAAAAAGAAAGGACAACCCCCAATGCCATAGCCAGTACAATTAATATTATCCACAAGGCCAAATTGAAGTGATTAGGGTCGTCATTGGTTTGGTCATCAATTTTAGTGTTTGTGGCTGATTTCTCCATTGATACTTAGTTAAGAAAGCTTTGGAAAGGAAGATAGAACACTATAATTGGAAGAAGATGGATTTTGAAATGAGAAGAATGGAAAAGATGTTTAGAGATTATACGTACTTGATATGAATTACATCAGTTTATATAAATAATTATGACATAACCAATTCCAACTAAAGAAGGGATTAGTATATTAAAAACCTACTTGTAGTGGGAAAACCTTACGGCTTGTAAGAAAGATTTAACATAAAACTTAATCCACATTGAGATGGGAAAAGAAACTAAACTTGCTCGTAAAGTCTAGCAAGTTTTTACTTTAAATTTTATAACCTAAAACTTACGGGTAAATTACTTGTTCCCTATGTAATAATAATAATAATAACACGGTTCCGTTATTAGCCCATGCCCGCTCGTTACATTTCAGTGACAACTATAATCTTTGGTACTCTCAACATTCTTTGCCATTTTTCTTTAAAACTCAAAAGATGCCTTCTTCAGCTTTTGCATGTTCCCAGCAGTTGACACTTTATAATAATGGGATTGGAACTCTACCCTTTAAATTCTTGTGCACTCCACCACAACATGTAAAATATATATTTTTCGAAAAATGTTCAAATATGTCCCTGAACTATTGAAAATAGAATAATTATGTCCTTTGTTTGTATTTGGACACAAAATTGCCCTTGCTGTTAATAAAGTGGTTCATTTTTGCCCCTCCCACTAACAGACTCCACGTAAAGGACAATTTTATACCCAAATACAAACGGAGGGCATAATTGTTTTATTTTTAATAGTTCAAGGGCATATTTGACCATTTTCAGTATAAAATAATATTTTTTTGCTGAGTTAAAAATCCATGTCGGAGAAAAAGTCTTCTCTGTAAAAAAAAAAAAAAAGAAGAAAAGGGAAATGAATGGCTTGCCATAAGTTTTACGTAGTAATTATTACAATGACAAGAAATCTGACCGGAAAATCCCTCCGGCCAGCTGATCACAACCTCCTGCTTCACTTTTTTACTTATTATTTTCTTACTGGATCAAATTCGTGTGATTTGATTTTTATATTCTTTGAACTCCTAAGTCCTAACATGTAAGATAACCAAACAATACCCCATTAGAGGGACTCGAATCCGTATCTGCTCAAAGGATACAATGCCATTGTTCATCATTGATGTATCTATAATAAAATGACCTTTTACATTGTAATATCAATTCATAATGCAAAATCTTATTATTAGAGTATCAAGTAATTAATAGTGAAATTTTTTTCGTTTCATCTTCCTATTTTAATTTGCAACCGCATATCGATACATCCATAAGTTACTATCACAAATTCCACTTTTATATTTCTCTGATGTGGGTATTTGGGTACAAAATTGTGCCCTCCTTTTGTACCCAAATGCAAACTGATATCATATTTGCTCTATTTTTAATTGTTTAGGGGGCATATTTTGACCTTTTCAACTCACCAAAAAAGTATTATTTTATACGAAAAAAGTCAAATATACCCTTGAACCATTGAAAATAGAGCAATTATGCCATTCATTTGTATTTAGGTACAAAATTGTCCTTGATGTGGAATCTGTTAGTGGGGAGGGGTAAAAGTGAACCACTTTATTAACGGCAAGGGCAATTTTGTACCCAAATGCAAACGGAGGGCATAATTGTTCTATTTTTAATAGTTCAAGGGCATATTTGACCTTTTTTCGTATATTTTTTATATTCTCGCATGCTATTTTAGAATATTTAGAAATAATAATTTAATTAATTCTCTAACATATAAGAGTTTGTATAAAAAAGTTTTTCCTTATTTGAATTGTATTAAAAATTATGATATTTAAAACTTTAAAATCATTAATATTTTACTTTATATAAATTATACACCTAAATTATATATAAATGATAAAGAAAATAAATAAAGAAGAGAATAAGAACATTAAAGAAAGAAGACGTACGTTTGGCTTTGGATAATAATGGAAGTGGTAGAATTTTAAAAACTTTTATACATTCTGATTTATATGAAACTCTTCTATATTAGAATACTTAAAAAATATTAGGGTTGGCATATTTTGGGCAAACCCGAAATCCGAATCTTTTGAATTTTTGATTTCGATTTTCGGACGACGGATTGGATTTCGGATTTAACTTTTAAAATTTTTGGATTTTGGATTGGATGTTGGATTTGGTATTTCGGATTTTTGGTTATCCGATTTTTTTTATATTTTATATTTTGTTTATTATCCATATGCAAATAGTAATATCTCCAATACCCTACCCATAAGGCATTATCTCATATATTCAATATTAATTACTAAGTTACTGTCATAGTACTTTCTATTTGGATATGATTTTACTATTGTTAATTTATATCGGCCTTATTAATGTCTTTGTTGCATTTTCTTGATGATAATTTTATTATGAATACAATATTTGGATGATTACAACGAGAATGAAGAACTTTTATAGGCAATTTAACATAAATACTTCATTTGGATATTCATTTTTGTAAGAAGAAGAAACATCTCAACATATAGGTTCAAAACCGAAAATTTAAAATATCCAAGCCGATTAATTTGAAACCGAACTTAAAAAGTCCGATCCAATTCGAGCTTATTTGGATTGAATTTGGATCGTCATTTCTTTAATCTAAAAACCGAAGTCCAAACAGAAATTCTCATATCCAATTCGAATTGCCCGAACACCCACTCCTAAAAAATATAAAGAATATTATTCCACTAATAATAGTATTCTATATTATATTTTAGTTTTCAATGCTTTTAAATTAGCAATTACAATTATTTGAAATATTGAGCAGAAATTAATAACAAATTACTCCAAAATTACCAATTATTCTAACAAGATAATTTATGAGATCTTTTAACTCTCTAAATAATATTAAATTTAGCTGAATATAAGCAAGTTTCTTAACTATACTTATGGATTCTTAAAGAACATTTCAATTGTAGACTTTATTTATGGTATAAACTGATTCTTGTTACAAGAAAAATCAAATTATGGTGGATGTCTACTCTTCCTCCACGATCTTCTCAAATGCTTAATAATATATTCAATGACATATTTCTATGCTTAATGACATATTCAATGACATATTTCTATGCTTAATGACATATTCAATGACATATGTTTCTTCACTTTTCATGCCTATATAAAGGCTTTGTAATAGATAGGAAAATTCACACAATTGAAGAAGAAATAAGAATCTCTCTTCCTCTCTTTCTCTCTATATCTTTTAGCTTGTTTTTCCTTGTTCTATATTGTTACTTTGAGTAATATTTATAATACGTTATCAGCACGAATTAGCTTCTACTCAAGTCCGATCCAGCACACACTAGCTACCACCACTCTGCTTTCTGGTATATTTCTTTTAAAGTTGTCATATCATTGTTATTACGTATGGAGAATTTTCTTTTTCCCAAGGTTGATTACTAATCTGCACATATACCAGTTAATTTAGATTGTAAGATCATTATAAAATTGTTATTAAGATATTATAAGAAAATATAGAATACGTATATTAAATCATTTCATAACAAAACTTTGCCATAATTACAGTTGAGCATTTTCCTCTATTTTTTTCTTAATTCAATTAAGATTTTTTCACAAAAATTTTTGGTTAATTTTATTAATTAAAAAATTTGGTGAATTCTGTTTATATAAATATGAATACCATATTACATGACTTTTTTTTTTCTTGTTTCATAATTACCCAAATTGCTTCTAATTTATCTATTTTTTTTAATGATAGTTTTCATTATGTCGAATTTACCAAAGCTTGAATTTGTCACACTTGACATCTCCGGAAAGAATTATTTATCATGGGTCCTTGATGCTGAAATTTACTTTGCTGCAAAAGCTATTGAAAATACTATTATACAAGGAAATAAAACATCAGATCAGGATAAAGCAAAGGCTATGATTTTCCTTTGTCATCATCTCGATGAAGGGTTAAAGACCGAATACTTAATCCTAAAGGATCCATTTGAATTATGGAGCAGTTTGAAGGAACGATATGACCATCTTAAGGCAACGATATTGCCAAGAGCTCGATATGAATGGATTCACTTACGGTTACAAAATTTTAAAACTGTAAGTGAATATAATTCTGTTGTATTCATGATAACTTCCCAACTTAAATTATGTGGGGAAATTGTGAATGATGAGGATTTACTGGAAAAGACTCTTTCTACTTTTCATGCATCAAAAGTGGTATTACAGCAACAATACCGTGAAAAGGGTTTAAAGAAATATTCTGAATTAATCTCATGCCTCCTGGTGGCTGAACAACATAATACCCTTTTAATAAAAAATCATGAAGTTCGTCCCACTGGATCTGCATCATTTTTCGAAGTGAATATGGTAGCAGCTACTCAAAAGTCTGAAAGAAGATAAAATCATTATTGTGGTCGTGGTCGTGGCCATAGTCGTGGACGTAGACAAGAACATGGAAGGGGACGAAATAATTATCGTCATCATGGAGGAAATAAACAAGAGAACAATAAGGATCCTCAAAATAATTCTTTGAAAGGCAAAGTTAATATTTGCCACAGGTGTGGTATGAAAGGTCATTGGGCACGTGTTTGTCATACACCTGACCATTTTGTCAAACTTTATCAAGCATCCAATAAAAGAAAAGATAAAAATATGGAGGCACACTTGACTTTTCAAAATGATGATGATAAAGAAGGCCCCTCAAACAAATAAGATGATACTGATGCAAATCTTGCATATAAAGATGATGATTTTGGAGGCCTTGCAAATATTACTCATTTGGAAGCTGGAGACATCTTTGAGGATATTGACTGAGGAATTGATTATTTTACTGGGGAATAAAGCTTTAAGAAAAGTTGTTATTTTCATATTATGTCTTTATGTAGTTTGTTCTTCTTAAGTGTACTTTCCTAAAGCATCATATATGCTAGTTTCTAGATTCCTCGTGTAATTTCTAATGTTTCATTTATTTATAATCTTTCGTATTTTTTATGATGTACTTTTGTTTATTTATGAAGAATATGAAAATTTCCCGGTCTTCAGTTAGATCCAAGATCAATAAAGATGACATATGTCTTTTGGATAGTGTTACAACACATACTATTTTAAGAGATACAATGTAATGACCCAACCGGTCATTTTAACTTTTAGAATCACGTTCCTCTAAATAAAACTCCTCGTATGTGATTTTATTAATTTATGACTTGCGGGGATGGTTGGTTCGGGATTTGAAAGTATTCGGGTTGAAATCGGAACACTTGGTTCCTTAAGTTGGCCTTAAAATGCTAAGTTTGACTTCGGTCATCATTTTGAGAAAATGACCCCGGAATAAAATTTTGATGATTCCAACAGCTCCGTATGGTGATTTTGGACTTAGGATCATGTTCGGAATTTTATTTGGAAGTCCGTAGTTAAATTAGGCTTGAAATGGCTAAAATAAAAATCTAAGCTTGGAAGTTTGACCGGGGAGTTGAATTTTTGATATCGGGGTCGGAATCCAGTTCCGAAAATTTTTATAGCTCCGTTATGTCATTTATGACTTGTGTGCAACATTTGAGGTCAATCGGACTTGATTTGATAGGTTCCGGCGTCGTTTGTAAAAATGGAAAGTTTCAAATTTATTAGGCTTGAATCTATATGTGATTCGTATTTTTAGTGTTGTTGGATGTGATTTGAGAACTCGACTAAGTTTGTATGATGTATTAGGACTTGTTGGTATATTTGGTTGAGGTCCCGAGGGGCTCGGGGTGAGTTTCAGATGCTTAAAGGATAAAAAAATAGGACTTATATAGCTACTGCAAAAGCTGTTGCAAATGCCCAGAAATCGAGCCCAGAAATTGAGGGCCATGATCGAAGGCAGGCTCGAGGGAAGGCTCGAGGGCCATGATCGAAGACATGTTCGAGGGAAGGCTCGAGGGCCATGATTGAAGGCAGGCTCGAAGGCCCAGGATCGAGGGCTATGACCAAGGCCAATGATCGAAGGCCCAAGATCGATGGCTATGACCGAGGCTGTGATGACCCAAAATATCATCTTTAAATTTAATAAGTAATTATGTATTCTAAGACCTCGAAAAGTACAATTTATCATTCTTCGACTTGCGTGCATAGTCCGTATAATTTTTCGAAAAGTTTTTATGTGAAAAATAAATTAAAATGGGAAATAGAGCTTTAAAACTCAACTGAGTTGACTTTGGTTAATATTTTTAGCAAATAAATCCGGATCAGTATTTTGACAGTTCCCGTAGCTCCGTATCGTGATTTGGGACTTGGGCGTATGCCCGGAATTTAATTTGGAGGTCTCTAGCTCAAGTTATGACCATTTAACGGGACTAGCAATTTAAAGGCTAAATATTCCAAGTTTGACCGCGGGGTTGACTTTTTGATATCGGAGCCGGAATCCGATTCTGGAAATTTGAACAGCTCTGTTATGTCATTTATGACTTGTGTGCCAAATTTAAAGTTATTCCGGATTTATTTAATATGTTTTGGCACGAGATTTGCAAATTTAAAGGTTTAAATCTCAAAGTTTGAATCGGGGTGTGAATTGTAATTTCAGTGTTGTTTGACGTGATACGAGACCCCGAGTAAGTCCGTATTATATTATTAGACTTGTTGGTATATTCGTACGGGGTTCCGAGTACCCCGAGAGTAAAACGGATTGAAATTGGATCAAGAATTGGACTTAAGCAAAATCTATATTTTTGCCTTCTCTGATAATCGCACATGCGGATTTTTGACTGCAGGTGCGAGCTCGCAGAAGTGAGACTTCCATCGCAGATGCGGTCTTCGCAGGTGCGGCCCTTTTGTGCAGAAGCGGACGTCGCAGGTGCGATATTTTTGTCCGCACATGCGGAACCCCGCCTGGCAGCAAATGCGAAAATGCTAGGCAGAATACATAAAATCGTGTCTTAGCCATTTTTACTCATTTTTTAATTTTAAGTCTCGGATTTGGGCGATTTCAAGGAGGATTTTTACGAATTTGAATTGGGTAAATGTTCTTTAACCAAAGGTGATTATATTTCATAAATCCATATCTATATTCATCATTTATCTCGGATTTAGATGGAAGAAATTGGAATTTTTGTAAAACTTTCCAAACACGAAAAATTAAGATTTGAAGGTCCATTTGATATCGGAATTGGACAAATTTTGTATGGTGTAACTCGTATGGGAACGGGTGTTCGAATTTCATGAGTTTTTCAGGAATTTGAGACGTGGGTCCCACTGCCGAATATTTTAATAAATTTCAGATTTTTATCCGAAAAATTTATAAATTCATATGGAATTAATTCCTATGATTAGTATTGAATATATTGAATTGTTTGTGAATAGATTTGAAGCTTTCGGAGGAAAATTGAAAAGAAAAAGCTGTGGTTGAATAATTGATTGAAATTTGCAAAGCGAGGTAAGTGTCGGGGTTAACTTTGACTTGAGGGAATAGAACCCTTAAATTGTTTGTTATGTGAATTGCATGTAAACGACGTATAGGCGAAGTGACGAGTGTCTATACGTCGTCAAATTAATTATTTGCTTGCTTACTTGAAAAATCATAAATTATTTTTAATCATAAATTAGTTATGATAATAATTGTTTCTCTCTTATTCTTTGCAAATATAAATTCTTGAATTCCCGCATTAATTGTTACATGATTTTTGAATTATGTGCATTAATTGTTATTTGACATTTAGTATAATAAATATTAAACTGCCTATTTGCTCCCTGATTTCCATAATAATTTACTATTTGTCATTGTTTGCTTCATAATTAAACCATAATTATTGTATGCTAGTTGTCTCGTAATATTATATTAATTGTTACATTTATTGGGAGCACGCGGCAACAGACTTATTAAAAGTCAATATTGGAGGATCGGGTTGCACGCCACAACAGACTTATTAAAAGTCAATATTGGAGGATCGGGTTGCACGCCGCAACAGACTTATTAAAAGTCAATATTGGAGGATCGGGTTGCACGCTGCAACAGACTTATTAAAAGTCAATATTGGAGGATCGGGTTGCACGCCACAACAGACTTATTAAAAAGTCCATATTGGAGGATCGGGTTGCACGCCGCAACAGAACTGAATGTGGATATATTGTGAGAGCGGGTTGCACGCTGCAACAGAAATAATGGAAATGATAATTGGTTATGACTGCTGAGTTGCCTTCAATTATTATAAATGAATTACCTGATTTATTCCTATTATTGTTGTTGTTACTAATATTGCGTACATGTTAATGTAAGTGAACCGCCTTAGCCTCGTCACTACTTCGTCGAGGTTAGGCTCAATACTTACCAGTACATGGGGTCGGTTGTACTGATACTACACTCTGCACTTCTTGTGCAGATTTTAGAATTGGTCCCAGCGGCGTACCATAGACTTACTCGGATTTCAGCTATGAGGGACTTGAGGTATAACTGCATGGCGTTCGTAGTTCTGAAGTCCCCGTTTATTGTACTTTAGTTGTGTGTTTATTTCCAGACAGTTTTATTTTATTCAGACCTTTATTTATATTTATTCTAGAAGCTCGTGCGCTTGTGACACCAATTCTGGGATGGTATTTAGACACCGTTATTATTGTGGATTATTTTAAAATTGCTTCCGCATTTGCTTTCTTGTTATTAATAAATTTAAAAATTGTTTTAAAAATGGATAATGTTATTCTAACGTTGGCTTGCCTAGCAAGTGAAATGTTAGGCGCTATCATGGTCCGGAGGTGGGAATTTCGGGTCGTGACAGTTGGTATCAGAGAACTAGGTTACATAGGTCTCACGAGTCACGAGCAAGCTTAGTAGAGTCTGAAGGATCGGTACGGAGACGTCTGTACTTATCTCTTAGAGGCTATGAAGTTTAGGAACAATATTACTTCTTTCTTATTCTGTCGTGCGATTTTATTCTATCATCGATGATTGAACCATTCTACTCTTATTCTCTCGCAGATGGTGAGAACACGTAATACCTCTACCGATAGACAGGGACCAGAGCCCTCGGTGGCAACTATGGCCAGGGGTAGAGGTCGAGGTCGTGCTAGAGGCTGAGGCAGAGGCCGAGGTAGAGCTCAGTCCAGAGCTCGAGCAGCTGCACCTGTTGTAGAACCTCAAATAGACCTTCAGGAGGAGGTTCCAGTTCAGAATGTACCAGTTGGACCAGTTCAGGTCCCGGAAGGATTCATAGCCACTCTAGTGCTTCAGGACGGTCTAGTCCGATTGGTGAGTATTATGGAGGGTGTGGCCTAGAATGGTACATTTCTAGTGGCACCAACAGTCTCACAAGCTGGGGGAGGAGCACAAACTCCCACTACTCCTGCTCCGGAGCAGATGGCTCCCTAGAATCAGGCTCCAGCAGCCCCGCCAGTTGGGGTAGTTCAGCCAGTTATTGCGGCACAGACCGGTGATAGGCCCGCTATGTCTTTTGAGGCCTTATTGAGACTGGATAGGTTCACTAAGCTTTTTCCAGTTCACTTTAGTGGTACACCTTCTGAGGACCCACAAGATTATCTTGAACGCTGCCATTAGGTGCTGCGGAACATGAGTATAGTTGAGACCAATGGTGTTGATTTTGCTGTATTCCAGATGACGGGTTCCACCAAGAGGTGGTGGAGAGATTATAGATTGACCCGACCAGTCAGATCACCTACACTTACTTGGGAACAGTTCTCTCAACTATTTCTGGAGAAGTTCCTCCCTATCACACTGAGAGAGGAATTTCGCAAGCAATTTGAGCATCTGCAATAGGGCAGTATGACTGTTACTCAGTATGAGTCCAGTTTTGTGTATTTGGCTCGTCATGCTCTCCTTTTACTACCTATGGAGGGAGAGAGAGTGAGAAGGTTCATTGAGGGACTCACTCACCCTATCAGACTTTAGATGGCCAAGGAGACCGGAGGTGAGATTTCTTTTCAGGCGGCTGCTAATGTCGCAAGGAGGATAGAGATGGTTCTTACACAGGAAAGAGGCAAGAGGTCCGATAAGAGGCCTCGTCAATTCGGTGGTTACAGTGGTGCCTCGTCTGGAGGCAGGGGTAATTTTGGTAGGGGTCATCCTCCTAGACCGTTTCATTCAACACTTCATGTATCTCCCGGTGCTTCAGGGAGTCACGGTCCTATTATGCCTTACTCTGGGCAGCCAGTATTCAGTGCACATTCAGCTCCTATCAGTGCACCACCACTCCAGAGTTACTACAGTGGTTATCCGGCCCATCTGGGTCAGCTTCAGCTTCAGCAGCCACGACATCAGGATGAGTGTTATGAGTGTGGGAACATTGGTCACTTCAGGAGGTATTGCCCTAGATTGGTGAGTAACAGGAGGATCGTACACGGTATATTGTGACACATCTCACATTGGGCTTGGTGCAGTATTAATGCAAGATGGCAAGGTAATTGCATATGCATTGCGGCAGTTGAAAGTTCACGAGAAGAATTATCATTTTCATGACTTAGAATTGGCAGCCATTGTTCATGCGTTGAAGATTTGGAGGCATTACCTCTACGGTGTCTCGTGTGAGGTATTTACTGATCATCGTAGCCTCCAGTATCTGTTCAAACAAAAAGATTTTAATTTGAGGCAGAGAAGATGGTTGGAGTTGTTGAAAGACTACGATATTACCATTTTGTATCACCCCGGAAAGACCAATGTAGTGGTCGATGCCTTGAGTAGAAAGGTTGTGAGTATGGGCAGTCTTGCGTATATTTCGGTTGGTGAGAGGCCATTAGCTGCAGATGTTCAGACTTTGGCTAACCAGTTCATGAGGTTAGATGTTTCAGAACCCAGTCGGGTTCTAGCTTGCACAGTCACTCGGTCTTCTTTATATGAGCGCATCAGAGAGAGGCAGTATGATGATCCTTATTTACTTGTCCTTAAGGACATGGTGCGGCACAGTGATGCCAAACAGGTTGTTGTGGGGGAAGATGGAGTTCTGCGAATGCAGGGCCGTATTTGTGTGCCTAATGTGGATGGGCTTCGTGAATTAATTCTTGAAGAGGCACACAGTTCCAGGTATTCTATTCATCCAGGTACCGCAAAAATGTATCAAGATTTGTGGCAACATTATTGGTGGAGAAGAATGAAAAAGATATAATTGCACATGTAGCTCGGTGTCTGAATTGTCAGCAAGTTAAGTGCGAGCATCTAAACATGGTGGTTTGTTTCAGAAGTTAGAAATTTCTGAGTGGAAGTAGGAGCGTATCACAATGGATTTTGTTGTTGGGCTCCCACGGACTCAGAGAAAATTTGACGCAGTTTGGGTCATTGTGGACAGGTTGACCAAGTAAGCCCATTTCATTCCAATGACAGTTACCTATTCTTCAGAGAGGTTAGTTGAAATTTACATTCGTGATATTGTCCGCCTTCACGGTGTGCCTGTGTCTATTATTTCAGATCGAGGTACGCAGTTTACCTCACATTTCTGGAGGGTTGTACAACGTGAGTTAGGCATGCGGGTGGAGTTGAGTACATCATTTCATCCACAGACAGACGGACAATCAGAGTGCACTATTCAGATATTGGAAGATATGCTTCACGTTTGTGTTATAGACTTTGGAGGTTCTTGGGATCATTTCTTACCACTTGTGGAGTTTGCTTATAATAATAGCTACCAGTCGAGCATTCAGATGGCTCCATATGAGGTATTATACGGAAGGCGATGCCGATCGCCAGTTGGTTGGTTTGAACCGGGAGAGGCTCGGTTGTTGGATACCGATTTGGTACAGGATGCCTTGGATAAGGTCAAGATTATTCAGGATCAACTTCGCACAGCTCAGTCTAGGCAAAAGAGTTATGCCTACCGTAAAGTTCGTGATATTGCATTCATGGTTGGAGAACGAATATTGCTCCGGGTTTCACCTATGAAAGGTGTAATGAAGTTCGGAAAGAAGGGCAAGTTGAGCCCTAGGTATATCAGACCCTTTGAAATTCTTGAAAGGGTGGGTGAAGTAGCCTTTAGGCTTGCATTGCCACCTAGTTTATCAACGGTTCATCCGGTGTTCCATGTGTCTATGCTCCCGAAATATCATGGTGATCCGTCCCACGTGTTAGATTTCAGCTCAGTCCAATTGGACAAAGATTTGACTTATGAGGAGGAGCCAGTGGCTATTCTAGCACGGCAGGTCCGACAGTTGAGGTCAAAGAGTTATCCTTCAGTTCGGGTGTAATGGAGAGGTCAGCCGGTAGAGGCATCTACCTGGAGTCCGATTCGGACATGTGGAGTAAATATCCACACCTTTTCTCAAGCTCAGGTACTTTTTCTAACTTCGTTCGAGGAAGAACGTTTGTTTTAGAGGTGGAGAATGTGATGACCCAAAATATCATCTTTAAATTTAATAAGTAATTCTGTGTTTTAAGACCTCAAAAAGCACCATTTATCATTCCTCGATTTGCGTGCGTAGTCCGTACAATTTTTCGAAAAGTTTTTATGTGAAAAATAGATTAAAATGGGAAATAGAGCTTTAAAACTCAACTGAGTTGACTTTGGTCAACATTTTTAGTAAACGGACCCGGGTCAGTATTTTAACAGTTTCTGTAGCTTCGTATCATGATTTGGGACTTGGGCGTATGCCCGGAATTTAATTTGGAGGTCCCTAGCTCAAGTTATGACCATTTAACAGGACTAGCAATTTAAAGGCTAAATATTCCAAGTTTGGCCGCGGGGTTGACTTTTTGATATCGGAGCCGGAATCCGATTCTGGAAATTTGAACAGCTCTGTTACGTCATTTATGACTTGTGTGCCAAATTTGAAGTCATTCCGGATTTATTTAATATGTTTTGGCACGAGATTTGCAAATTTAAAGGTTTAAAACTCAAAGTTTGAATCTGGGTGTGAATTGTAATTTCAGCATTGTTTGACGTGATACGAGGCCCCGAGTAAATCCATATTATGTTATTGGACTTGTTGGTATATTCGTACGGGGTTTTGAGTACCCCGAGAGTGAAACAGATTGAAATCGGATCAAGAATTGGACTTAAGCAAAATCAGTATTTTTGCCTACTTTGATAATCGCACCTGCGGATCTTTGACCGTAGAAGCGAGACTACCATCACAGATGCGGACGTTGCAGGTGCGACATTTTTGTCCGTAGATGCGAAACCTCGCCTGGCAGCCCCACTTCGCAAATGCGAGCTTTGTCTCACAAATGCGAGACCGCAGGTGCTAAAATATAGCCCGCAAATGCGAAAATGCTAGGCAGAATACATAAAATCGGGTCTTAGCCATTTTTACTCATTTTTGAGTTTTAAGTCTCGGATTTGGGCGATTTCAAGGGGGATTTTCACGACTTTGAATTCCTGCATTAATTGAAGGTCCATTTGATATCAGAATTGGACAACTTTTATATGGTTGAACTCGTATCGGAACGGGTGTTCGGATTTCACGAGTTTTTCTGGGATTTGAGACGTGGGTCCCACTGCCGAATATTTTAATGAATTTCGGATTTTTATCCGAAAAATTTATAAATTCATATGGAATTAATTCCTATGATTAGTATTGAATATATTGAATTATTTGTGAATAGATTTGAAGCTTTCGAAGGCAAATTTAAAAGAAAAAGTTGTGGTTGAATAATTGATTGGAATTTGCAAAGCGAGGTAAGTGTTATGGTTAACTTTGACTTGAGGGAATAGAACCCTTAAGTTGTTTATTATGTGAATTATATGTAAATCACGTATAGGCGAGGTGACGAGTGTCTATACGTCGTCAAATTAATTGTTTGTGTGCTTACTTGAAAATCATAAATTATTTTTAATCATAAATTAATTATGATAATAATTATTTTTCTCTTATTCTTTGCAAATATAAATTCTTGAATTCCTGCATTAATTGTTACATGCTATTTGAATTATGTGCATTAATTATTATTTGATATTTAGCATAATAAATATTAAACTGCCTATTTACCCCCTGATTTCCATAATAATTTGCTATTTGTCATTGTTTGCTTCATAATTAAACCATAATTATTGTATGCTAGTTGTCTCATAATTTTATATTAATTGTTACATTTATTGGGAAAATTTATTCTATAAGAATTGGTAAATAAAAATATTTGAGGATCAGGTTGCACGCCGCAACAGACTTATTAAAAGTCAATATTGGAGGATCGGGTTGCACACCGCAACAGACTTATTAAAAGTCAATATTGGAGGATCGGGTTTCACGCCGCAACAGACTTGTTAAAAAGTTAATATTGGAGGATCGGGTTACACGCCGCAACAAACTTGATTAAAATGAATATGTTGGAGGATCGGGTTGCACGCCGCAACAAACTTGATTAAAATGAATATGTTGGAGGAGCGGGTTACACGCCGCAAAAGAACTAAATGTGGATATATTGTGAGAGCGGGTTGCACGCTGTAACAGAAATAATGGAAATGATAATTGGTTATGACTGCTGAGTTGCCTTCAATTATTATAAATGAATTACCTATTTTATTCCTATTATTGTTGTTGTTACTAATATTGCGTACAGGTTAATGTAAGTGAACCGCCTTAGCCTCGTCACTACTTCGTCGAGGTTAGGCTCAGCACTTACCAGTGCATGGTGTCGGTTGTACTGATACTACACTCTGCACTTCTTGTGCAGATTTTGGAGTTGGTCACAGCGTCGTACCATAGACTTGTTCGGATTTCAGCTATCAGAGGAGACTTGAGGTATAACTGCATGGCGTTCGCAGTTCTGAAGTCCCCGTCTATTGTACTTTAGCTGTGTGTTTATTTCCAGACAGCTTTATTTTATTCAGACCTTTATTTGTATTTATTCTAGAGGCTCGTGCACTTGTGACACCAATTCTGGGATGGTATTTAGACACCGTTATTATTGTGGATTATTTCAAAATTGCTTCCGCATTTGCTTCCTTGTTATTAATAATATTAAAAATTATTTAAAAAATGGATAATATTTTTCTAATATTGGCTTGCCTAGCAAGTGAAATGTTAGGCGCCATCACGGTTTGGAGGTGGGAATTTCAGGTCGTGACAGTTGGTATCAGAGCACTATGTTACATAGGTCTCACGAGTCACGAGCAAGCTTAGAGTCTGAAGGATCGGTACGGAGACGCCTGTATTTATCTCTCAGAGGCTATAAAGTTTAGGAACAATATCACTTTTTTCTTATTCTGTCGTGCGATTTTATTCTATCATCGATGATTGAACCATTCTACTCTTATTCCCTCGTAGATGGTGAGAACACACAATACCTCTACCGATGGACAGGGACCAGAACCCCCGGTGGCAACTATAGCCAGGGGTAGAGGTCGAGGTCGTGCTAGAGGCCGAGGTAAAACTCAGTCCAGAGCTCGAGCAGTTGCACCTGTTGAAGAACCTCAAATAGACCTTCAGGAGGAGGTCCCTGTTGAGAATGTACCAGTTGGACCAGTTCAGGTCCCGGAAGGATTCATAGCCACTCCAGTGCTTCAGGATGCTCTAGTCCGATTGGTGAGTCTTATGGAGGGTGTGGCCCAAAATGGTACATTTCCAGTGGCACCAATTGTCTCACAGGCTGGGTGAGGAGCACAAACTCCAACTACTCCCGCTCCGGAGCAGACGGCTCCCCAGAATCAGGCTCCAACAGCCCCGCCAGTTGGGGTAGTTCAGCCAGTTGTTGCGGCACAGACCGGTGATAGGCCCGCCATGTCTTTTGAGGCCTTATTGAGACTGGATAAGTTCACTAAGCTCTTTCCAGTTCACTTCAGTGGTACACCTTCTGAGGACCCACAGGATTATCTTGAACGCTGCCATGAGGTGCTGCGGAACATGGGTATAGTTGAGACCAATGGGGTTGATTTTGCTGTATTCCAGATGACGGGTTCCACCAAGAGGTGGTGGAGAGATTACACATTGACCCGACCAGTCGGATCACCTGCACTTACCTGGGAATAGTTCTCTCAGCTATTTCTGGAGAAGTTCCTCCCTATCACACTGAGAGAGGAATGCCGCAAGCAATTTGAGCATCTACAACAGGGCAGTATGACTGTTACACAGTATGAGTCCCGTTTTGTGTATTTGGCCCGTCATGCTCTCCTTTTACTACCTACGAAGGGAGAGAGAGTGAGGAGGTTCATTGAGGGACTCACTCACCCTATCAGACTTTAGATGGCCAAGGAGACCGGAGGAGAGGTTTTTTTTTCAGGCGGCTGCTAATGTCGCAAGGAGGATCGAGATGGTTCTTGCACAGGAAAGAGGGCATAGGTCCGATAAGAGGCCTCGTCAATTCGATGGTTACAGTGGTGCCTCGTCTGGAGGCAGGGGTAATTTTGGTAGCATCCTGCCAGACCGTTTCATTCAACATTTCATGTATCTCCCGGTGCTTCAGGGAGTCACGGTCCTATTATGCCTTACTCTGGGGAGCCAGTATTCAGTGCACATTTAGCTCCTATCAGTGCACCACCACTCCAGAATTCTACAGTGGTTATCCGGCCCATCTGGGTCAGCTTCAGCTTCAGCAGCCACGACATCAGGATGGGTGTTATGAGTGTGGGAACATTGGTCACATTAGGAGGTATTGCCCTAGATTGGCGAGTAACAGATCTCGACAAGATTATCGTGTCATCATACCGGCACCGGTTACTTCACCGCCTGCTTAGCCAGCTATAGGTAAGGGTCAGGCAGCTAGAGGCGGAGGTCAGGCCATTAGAGGTGGAGGCCAGCCAGTTAGAGGCCGTCCCAGAGACGCAGTTCAGAGTGGTGGGGCCCAGCCCCATTTTTATGCTTTTCCAGCTAGGCCTGAGGCTGAGTCATCTGATGCTGTGATCACAGGTATTATTCCAGTTTGCCATAGAGATGCTTCAGTTCTATTTGATCCAGGATCTACTTATTCCTATATGTCCTCCTATTTTGCTTTATATTTGGTTGTGCGTTGTGATTCTCTGAGTGCTTCTGTGTGTGTATCTACACCGGTGGGAGACTCTGTGGTAGTAGATCATGCCTACCGTTCGTGTGTGGTTACTATTGGTAATCTTGAAACTAGTGTGGATCTTCTACTTCTTGATATGGTAGATTTTGATGTCATCTTGGATATGGATTGGCTGTCTCCTTATCATGCTATATTGGACTTTCATGCCAAGACAGTGACCCTAGATATGCCGGGGTTACCTCGATTAGAGTGGAAAGGAACTCCTGGACATTCTGCCAGCAGGGTTATTTCTTATGTGAAAGCTTGGCGTATGGTAGAGAAAGGGTGTCTAGCCTATTTGGATTATATTCGCGATCCCAGTGTAGATGTCCCTTCTATGGACTCAGTACCAGTTGTTCGTGAATTTTTAGAAGTATTTCCTGCAGATCTACCAGGGATGCCACCGGACAGAGATATTGACTTCTGTATTGACTTGGCTCCACGCACTCAACCCATTTCTATTCCACCATACCGTATGGCCCTACCAGAGTTGAAAGAATTGAAAGAGCAGTTACAAGACTTGCTTGATCAGGGATTCATTAGACCTAGTGTCTCGCCCTGGGGTGCACCAGTATTATTTGTAAAGAAGAAAGATAGCTCGATGCGGATGTGTATAGATTATCGGCAGTTGAACAAGGCCACTATCAAAAACAAATATCCGCTGCCAAGAATTGATGACTTATTTGATCAGCTTCAGGGTGCCAAGGTATTTTTGAAAATTGATTTGAGATCTGGTTACCATCAGTTGAAGATTAGGGCATCTGATGTCCCTAAGACAGCTTTTCGGACTCGGTATGGGCATTACGAGTTCCTAGTGATGTCATTTGGGTTGACAAATGCTCCAACAACTTATTAAAAGTCAATATTGGAGGATCGGGTTGCACGCCGCAACAGACTTGATTAAAATGAATATGTTGGAGGAGCGGGTTGCACGCCGCAACAGAACTGAATGTGGATATATTGTGAGAGCGGGTTGCACGCTGCAACAGAAATAATGGAAATGATAATTGGTTATGACTGCTGAGTTGCCTTCAATTATTATAAATGAATTACCTGATTTATTCCTATTATTGTTGTTGTTACTAATATTGCGTACAGGTTAATGTAAGTGAACCGCCTTAGCCTCGTCACTACTTCGTCAGCACTTACTAGTACATGGGGTCAGTTGTACTGATACTACACTCTGCACTTCTTGTACAGATTTTGGAGTTGGTCCCAGCGGCGTACCATAGACTTGCTCGGATTTCAGCTATCAGAGGAGACTTGAGGTATAACTGCATGGCGTTCGCAGTTCTGAAGTCCCCGTCTATTGTACTTTAGCTATGTGTTTATTTTCAGACAGCTTTATTTTATTCAGACCTTTATTTGTATTTATTCTAGAAGTTCATGCACTTGTGACACCAATTCTGGGATGGTCTTTAGACACCGTTATTATTGTGGATTATTTCAAAATTGCTTCCACATTTTGTTCCTTGTTATTAATAATATTAAAAATTATTTAAAAAATGGATAATGTTATTCTAATATTGGTTTGCCTAGCAAGTGAAATGTTAGGCGCCATCACGGTATGAAGGTGGGAATTTCGGGTCGTGACAGTTGGTATCAGAGCACTATGTTACATAGGTCTCACGAGTCACGAGCAAGCTTAGTAGAGTCTGAAGGATCGGTACGGAGACGTCTTTACTTATCTTTCAGAGGCTATGAAGTTTAGGAACAATATCACTTATTTCTTATTCTTTCGTGCGATCTTATTCTATCATCGATGATTGAACCATTCTACTTTTATTCTCTCGCAGATGGTGAGAACACGCAATACCTCTACCGATGGACAGGGACCAGAACCCCGGTGGCAACTATGGCCAGGGGTATAGGTCAAGGTCGTGCTAGAGGCCGAGGTAGAGGCCGAGGTAGAGCTCAGTCCAGAGCTCGAGCAGCTACACCTGTTGAAGAACCTCAAATAGACCTTCAGGAGGCGGTCCCAGTTCAGAATGTACCAGTTGGACCAGTTCAGGTCCAGGAAGGATTCATAGACACTCTAGTGCTTCAGGACGCTCTAGTCCGATTGGTGAGTCTTATGGAGGGTGTGGACCAGAATGGTACATTTCCGGTGGCACCAGCCGTCTCACAGGCTGGGGGAGGAGCACAAAATCCCACTACTCCCGCTCCGAAGAAGACGGCTCCCCAGAATCAGGCTCCAGCAACCCAGTCAGTTGGGGTAGTTCAGCCAGTTGTTGCGGCACAGACCGGTGATAGGCCCGCCATGTCTTTTGAGGCCTTATTGAGACTGGATAAGTTCACTAAGATCTTTCCAGTTCACTTAAGTGGGACACCTTCTGAGGACCCACAGGATTTTCTTGAACGCTGCCATGAGGTGCTGTGGAACATGGGTATAGTTGAGACCAATGAGGTTGATTTTGCTGTATTCCAGATGACGGGTTCCACCAAGAGGTGGTGGAGAGATTACACATTGACCCGACCAGTCGGATCACCTGCACATACCTGGGAACAGTTCTCTCAGCTATTCTAGAGAAGTTTCTCCCTATCACACTGAGAGAGGAATTCCGCAAGCAATTTGAACGTCTACAATAGGGCAGTATGACTGTTACTCAGTATAAGTCCCGTTTTGTGTATTTGGCCCGTCATGCTCTCCTTTTGCTACCTATGAAGGGAGAGAGAATGAGGAGGTTCATCGTCTGGAGGCAGTGGTAATTTTGGTAGGGGTCATCCTCCCAGACGGTGTCATTCAACACTTCATGTATCTCCCGGTGCTTCAGGGAGTCACGGTCCTATTATGCCTTACTCTAGGCAGCCAGTATTAAGTGCACATTTAGCTCCTATCAGTGCACCACCACTCCAGAGTTACTACAATGGTTATCCGGCCCATCTGGGTCAGCTTCTTCTTCAGCAGCCACGATATCAGGATGGGTGTTATGAGTGTGGGAACATTGGTCACATCAGGAGGTATTGCCCTAGATTCATCATTTATCTCGGATTTAGATGGAAGAAAATGGAATTTTTGCAAAACTTTCCAAAAACAAAAAATTAAGATTTGAAGGTCCATTTGATATCGGAATTGGAAAAATTTTGTATGGTTGAACTCGTATCGGAACGGGTATTCGGATTTTGTGAGTTTTTCTGGGATTTGAGACATGGGTCCCACTACCGAATATTTTAATGAATTTTGGATTTTTATCCGGAACATTTGTAAATTCATATGGAATTAATTCCTATGATTAGTATTGAATATATTGAATTGTTTGTGAATAGATTTGAAGCTTTCGGAGGCAAATTTAAAAGGAAAATTTGTGGTTGAATAATTGATTGGAATTTGCAAAGCGAGGTAAGTGTCGCGGTTAACTTTGACTTGAGGGAATAGAACCCTTAAATTGATCAGTTTCAGGGTGCCAGGGTATTCTCTAAAATTGACTTGCGTTCAGGCTATCACAAGTTGAAGATTCGGGAGCCAGATATCCCGAAGACTACTTTCAGGACACGGTACGGTCATTACGAGTTCCTTGTGATGTCTTTTGGGCTGACCAACGCCCCAGCAACATTTATGCACTTAATGAATGTTGTATTTCAGCCCTATCTTGATTCTTTCATCATTGTGTTTATTGACAACATTCTGATGTATTCCCGGAGTCGGGAAGATCATGAACAACACCTAAGGACTGTGCTTCAGACTTCAAGAGAAAAAAAGTTATATGCAAAATTTTCAAAGTGTGAATTCTAGATTGATTCAGTGGGATTTTTGGGCCATATAGTTTCGTGCGAGGGGATCAAGGTAGATCCGAAGAAGATTGAAGTAGTGCAGAGTTGGTCCAGACCATCCTCAACTACGGAGATCCGGATTTTCCTGGGTTTGGCAGGGTATTTATCGCCGATTTGTAAAGGGTTTCTCTTCTATTGCTGCACCTATGACCAAATTAACCCTGAAGGGTGCTCCGTTCAGGTGGACCAAGGAATGTGAGGAGAGCTTCCAAAAGCTCAAGATAGCTTTGACTACATCCCCAATATTGGTATTACCTACAGGTTCAGGGTCTTATATTATGTATTGTGACGCGTCGCGTATTGGTATTGACGCATTGTTGATGCAAGATGGTAGGGTGATTGCCTACGTGTCCAGATAATTAAAGATACATGAGATGAATTATCTACTCCACGGCCTTGAGTTAGCAGCTATTATTCATGCCTTGAAGATTTGGCGACATTATTTGTACGGTGTCGATTGTGTGGTCTACACCAATCACCAGAGTCTACAACATCTGTTAAAACAAAATGATCTTAATTTGCGACAGCGGAGATGGTTGGAGTTGCTTAAGGATTATGATATCACCATTCTCTATCATCTTGGGAAGGCCAATGTAGTAGCGGATGGCTTGAGTCGTAAGGCGGAGAGTTTGGGCAGCTTAGCACATCTACCAGTAGTAGAGAGGCCTTTAGCCTTGGATGTTCAGGCCTTGGCCAACCAGTTTGTCAGGTTGGATATTTCCGAGCCGAGCCAAGTGTTGGCTTGTATGGTTTCTCAGTCTTCTCTTTATGATCGTGTCAGAGAACGTCAGTACAATGACCCCCATCTGCTTTTCCTTAAGGATAAAGTTCAGCATGATGATGCCAAGGAAGTCACTATTGGAGATGATGATTTATTACTGATGCATGTCAGGCTATGTGTGCCTAATGTAGATGGTTTGCGTGAAATGATTCTCCAGGAGGCTCACAGTTTGCGACATTCCATTCATCCGGGTGCTGCAAAGATGTATCAGGACTTGATACAACACTATTGGTGGAGGCGGATGAAGAAAGACATAGTGGAGTATGTAGCTCGGTGTCTAAATTGTCAACAAGTGAAATATGGGCATCAGCGAGCGGGTGGATTGCTTCAGAAGTTAAAAATTCCGAAGTGGAAATGGGAGCGGATCACTATGGATTTCGTTGTTGGACTCCCACAGACTCAGAGAAAGTTTGATGCAGTTTGGGTGATTATGGATAGGTTGACCAAGTCAGCTCATTTCATTCCTGTGATGACTACCTATTCTTCCGAGCAGTTGGCTCAAGTCTATATCCGCGAGATTGTCACACTTCATGGCGTACCGATATCTATCATCTCTGACCGGGGTACACAGTTTACCTCACGGTTTTGGAGGAATGTACAGCGAGAGTTGGGTACTCGTGTGGAGTTAAGTACATCATTTCACCCTCAGTCGGACGGGCAGTCCGAACGCACTATTCAGATACTGAAGGATATGCTTCGTGCATGTGTGATAGATTTTGGGGGTGCTTGGGATCAGTTATTACCACTTGCGGAGTTTTCTAATAACAACAGTTATCAGTCGAGCATTCAGATGGCTCCGTAAGAGGCCTTATATGGTAGGCGGTACCGGTCTCTAGTGGGTTGGTTCGAACCGGGTGAAACTAGACTATTGGGTATAGACTTGGTTCAGAATGCCTTGGAAAAGGTTAAATTGATTCAGGATCATCTTCGTACTGCCCAATCTAGAAAGAAGAGTTATGCGGATCGGAAGGTTCGTGATGTTTCATTCATGGTTGGTGAGCGGGTCCTGCTCCGGGTTTCTCTTATGAAGGGTGTGATGAGGTTTGGGAAGAAGGGCAAGTTGAGCCCTATGTATATTGGGCCTTTTGAGATTCTTGAAAGAGTTGGAGAGGTGGCTTACAGACTTACACTACCACCTAGCCTCTATGCAGTTCATCCGGTATTCCATGTTTCTATGCTCCGGAAGTATCACGGCGATCTGTCTCATGTGTTAGACTTTAGTTCGATTCGGTTGGACAAGGATCTATCTTATGTGGAGGAACTAGTGGCTATTCTGGACAGGCAAGTTCGAAAGTTGAGGTCAAAGAACATTACTTCCATGAAGGTTCAGTGGAGGGGTCATCCGGTCGAGGAGGCGACTTGGGAGACCGAGCATGATATGCGCATCTGTTATCCTCATCTTTTCACCACTCCAGGTATAATTCTAAACCGTTCGAGGACGAACGTTTGTTTAAGAAGTGAACAATGTAATGACCCAACATGTCATTTTGACTTTTAGAACCCCATTACCCTTAATAAAACTCCCCGTATTGCTTTTATTAATTTATGACTTACGGGGATGGTTGATTCGGGATTTGGAAGTGTTCGGGTTGAAATCGGAATACTTGGTTCCTTAAGTTGGCCTTAAAATGCTAAGTTTGACTTCGGTCAACATTTTGCGAAAATGACCCCGGAATAGAATTTTGATGATTCCAACAGCTCCGTATGGTTATTTTGGACTTAGGAGCGTGTTCGGAATTTTATTTGGAAGTCTGTAGTTAAATTAGGCTTGAAATGGCTAAAATAGGAATCTAGGCTTGGAAGTTTGACCGGTGAGTTGACTTTTTGATATCGGGGTCGAAATCCAGTTCCGAAAATTTTCATAGCTCTGTTATGTCATTTATGACTTGCGTGCAAAATTTGAGATTAATCGGACTTGATTTGATAGGTTTCGGCGTCGTTTGTAGAAATGGAAAGTTTCAAGTTCATTAGGCTTGAATCTATGTGTGATTCATGCTTTTAGTGTTGTTGGATGTGATTTGAGGGCTTAACTAAGTTCGTATGATGTATTAGGACTTATTGGTATATTTGATTGAGGTCCCGAGGGGCTCGGGTGAGTTTCGGATGCTTAATGGATCAAAAATGGGACTTAAACAGCTACTGCAAATGCCTGGAAATCGAGCCCAGAAATCGAGGGCCATGATCGAAGGCAGGCTCGAAGGCCAGTGATCGAAGGCCTAGGAATGAGGCCTAGGATCGAGGGCTATGACCAAGGCCAATGATCGAGGGTTATAACCGAGGCCAGGATCGAGGGCCATAAAGATCGAAGCCATGATCGATACCCAGGATCGATGGCTGCCTCGGCAGTTTATAAAACTGGGGATTTCGTCCCATTTGCCATTTTTGACGAACTTGAGCTTGAGCAGAAGCGATTTTTGGCAGATTTTCAAGGAAAAACATTTGGGGTAAGTGATTCTAACTCGGATTTGGTCAATATACACGAATATATCATTGTTTTTACCATTTAATTAGTGTATTGAGATGGAAATTTGGAAAAATTTTAGAAATCTCATAAAAATAAATTTTTGAGATTTCGGTGTCGATTCAGAGTCGGATTTAAGTGAAACTGGTATGGTTGGACTCGTAATTGAATGGTTTATCGGATTTTGTAACTTCGCCGGATTCCGAGATGTGGGCCCCACGAGCGATTTTTGAACTAATTTCGGATTTTATTGAAAAATATGGTATTTTCTTATGAAATTGATTCCTATAATTTTTGTTGACTGTATCGAATTAATTATGACTAGATTCGAGTCGATCGGAGTCGGAAAGTCGAGGAAAAGGCATACTACTTGGTTAAATTGGAGCAAGTCGAGGTAAATGACTTGTTTAACCTTGTGTGGGGGAAATTTTCCCTAGGATTGATATTGAAGTGATAAATTAAAATGTGTTAAAAGTCGTGTATACGAGGTGACGAGTGTGTACACGGGCTAAATGTGAAAGATTGTGTTTTTAAATTGTGTAGATCGTTGTTGCATATCAATTAAATAATTTTATTTGTTATATTCTTCATCATTGATTTAAATTTTTATACTTTGAATTTGCTTGACCTTTTTCTTGCTAATTGTTTTACTTGTTTAATTGAAACTTGGTTTCTTTTATTTGGTGCATTATTCGAAGGTTGATTTTCTTTAAATTAAATATTATTAATATGAATTATTTGACATTTTAAATTTAGAATTTACGCAACGTATTAAAATTTTGAAATATTATTTTTGTTGATGGAGCCGTGAGCTCTTTATTCTGGAAAATATTATTGTTGAATTATTTTGGCATGAGCCGTGAGATCTTTATTATGAAAAATATTGTTGTTGATTTATTTTGGTAAATTGAAATATTTGGGCACTTGAGGTGCAAATTGTGATATATTGTGATATTGATACGCATGCAGTGGTATAAGGTTTGGGTGTTGAAACTCATGAGGTGAGATAAGGAAGGCTTGATACGCGTGGCTAGTAGGGAAAAGTACTAGAAGTCATGCGGTATGATAAGGATGGCTAAAACGCGGGATGCTATTTCGTAAAAAATATTTTCTTTAAAATAAATTGTGAAGGCTCCTGCGGTGATATAAGAAAATGAGATATTGTGAACTTATTTATGATTTGGGACTACAAGGTGGTACCTCGGGAGTGCCCTTGTTGATATTGATTTATCGCCGCAGTTGCCTTTGATTATTATTGTGATTTTTCTTAAAGTTGAAAAGAATTATGTTTTGTTTCCACGAGGTATTAATTGACATTATTTGGTGTAATTAAATGATGACATACTACTTGATTTATTTTTATTTTATCTTATTATATTGTTAAACATTTTACCATACCATTATTTATTTTTCATTAGGGCCTGACCTGACCTCGTCTCTACTCTACCGAGGTTAGGCTTGGCACTTACTGGGTACCGCTGTGGTGTACTCATACTACGCTTCTGCACATCTTTTTGTGTAGATCCAGGTATATCTTATCAGATCAGGCATCGGTAAACTAGTTGTACGAGGAGACTTCGAGGTATATCTGCCAGCATCCGCAGACTCTGGAGTTCCATTCTATCTTACTATGTTGTCTTCCTTATTTGCTTTAGACTCTGATGTATAGAGACATAGAGAATAAATTCTTAGAAGCTTACGACTTATTTCTACTTGGTTTTGGGAGTTGTAATTGTTTGAATTGTAGTTTATTTATTTCAGATATCTATTATTATTCCGCATTGATAGGCTTACCTAGTCTTAGAGGCTAGGTGCCATCACGGCCTCCTACAGAGGGAATTTGGGGTCGTGACATACATAATATTTCTCTTATTTGGTGATGAAAGAAGCCAATGTTAATACAATATCTGGCAATACAAGATTAATTGAAGGCTCATGAAGAGTAAATTTATTACTACCCGGAGGAACAGATTTGTTTATTATTGAAGCATTATATTGTAGTAAGTATCAAAGAAGCTTACTAAGTTTCAAAGATATTCGCTAAAATGGATATCACATGAGACTACAAATAATAAAAAGATTGAATATCTTTATATTACTATAATAAAGTCGGTAAGAAATATGTGCTTGAAATGTTATATAATCTTTCCTCCGGCTTATATTACACAAGTATTAACAGGATTGAAACGCATGCCATAGTAAATGAAAAGCTTACTAATCAAGATAATTTTATTATTTGGCATGACCAGTTGGGTTATCCTGGTTTTATTATGATACGTAAAATAATTGAGAATTCACATAGATATTCAATGAAGAACCAAACGATTCTTCAATTTAAGGAATTCTCCTGTGCTGCATGTTCTTAAGGCAAATTAATTATTAGACCATCAACTATTAAAGTTAGGATGAAATCCCCTACATTTCTAGAACGTGTAAATGGTGATATATGTGGGCCCATTCACCCTCCATGTGGACCATATAGATATTATATGGTTTTGGTAGATGCATCTACAAGATGGTCACATTTGTGCTTATTATTAACTTGCAATATGGCATTTGCGAGATTGTTAGTTCAAATAATAAAGCTAAGAACACAATTTTCAGATTATACAATTAAGACAATTCGTCTTGATAATGTTGGTGCGTTTACATCTCAGGCCTTTACTGATTATTGTATACCAACTGGATAATAATTAAGCATCCGGCTGCTCATGTTCATACACAAAATGGTCTAGCAGAATCATTGATCAAACACCTCCAATTAATTGCTAGACCAATGCTTATGAGAACAAAACTCCCCATTTCAGTATGGGGTCATGCTATTTTGCGTGCAGCAGCACTTGTGCGGATAAGGCCTACATGTTATCATAAAAGTCTCCCCATTGCAATAGGCTTTTGGTCAGCAACCAAATATTTTCCATCTTAGAATCTTTGGATATGCGGTATATGTTCCAATTTCTCCACCACAATGCACAAAGATGGGTCCCCAATGAAGGTTGGGGATATATATTGGGTATGAATCTCCTTCTATTATAAAATATCTGGAGCCTATGACTGGAAATTTATTTACTGCAAGATTTTCTGATTGTCATTTTGATGAATTAGTATACCCAACATTAATGGGAGAAAATAAGTAGACGAGAAAGGATATAGATTGGAATATATTATCACTATCTCCTTTAGATCCTCGAACAAATCAAGAGGTTCAAAAGATAATTCATTTGCAAAATATTATAAATCAATTGTCAGATGCATTCATTGACCTACCAAGGGTGACTAAGTCACATATTCCAGCTGCTAATGCTCCAATTCGATTTGATATCCCGGTAGAAAAATCAATTAGAGCAAATAATTTTAAACCACGCTTGAAACGTGGTAGACCAATCGGTTCAAAGGATAAAAATCCTCGAAAGAGAAAATGAGCAAATGATCAAAGTGATCATAATACGGAGGTAGTGGCTCAAGAAGAGCACGGAGACATAACAAATGATAAAACCTCAAGGGAGGTTCATGTACTTGAAAATGATGAAAATGGATAGATCACAATAAGTTATGTCTCAACGGAAAAAAGATGGAATCGAAATAATATTGTTATCGATAACATTTTTGCTTATAATGTCGCTGTTGAAATAATGCAACAAGATGAGGATCTTGAACCAAAATCTGTTGATGAATGTAGACAGAGAAATGATTGGTCAAAATGGAAAGATGCTATCCAGGAAGAATTAACTTCATTTGCGAAACATG
This sequence comes from Nicotiana tabacum, assembly GCF_000715075.1. Classification (NCBI taxonomy): domain Eukaryota; kingdom Viridiplantae; phylum Streptophyta; class Magnoliopsida; order Solanales; family Solanaceae; genus Nicotiana; species Nicotiana tabacum. The sequence continues at coordinate 27,056,775 of NC_134081.1, read as the reverse complement.
AAGTTTTTGGGTCTGTAGTCCAAACACCAAATGGTGTTAAGCCTGTTGGCTATAAATGAGTTTTTTGTACGTAAAAGGAATGATAAAAATGAGGTACAAAGATAAAAGGCACGCCTTGTTGCACAAGAATTTTCACAAAGGCATGGTATCGATTATGAAGAGACGTATTCTCCTGTTATGGATGTTATAACGTTTCGTTATCTCATTAATTTTGCTGTGCATGAAAATTTTGACATGCATTTGATGGATGCGGTTATAGCCTATCTTTACGGCTCATTTGATAATGAGATATACATGAAAATTTCCGAGGGATTTAAAATGCCTGACGCACATAATTTGAAGTCCCGGGAAATATTTTCAATCAAATTGCAAAGATCTTTGTATGGTCTAAAGCAATCAGGAAGAATGTGATATAACCATCTTAATGAGTATTTATTAAAGAAATGTTATATAAATGATACCATTTGTCCATATGTTTTTATAAAGAAAATAACATCGGAGTTTGTTGTACTTGCTGTATATGTTGATGACACAAACCTTATTGGAACTCCTATAAAACTCCAAAAGGCAATTTATTATTTAAAGAAGGAATTCGAGATGAAAGATCTCGGAAAGACAAAATTATGTCTTGGTTTGTAAATTGAACATTTGGCAAACGAGACTTTGTTCATCAATCTCCCTACATAGAAAAGGTATTGAAACAGTTTTACATGGATGGAGCACATACATTAAGTACTCCGATGATTGTTCGATCACTTGATGTGAATAAGGACTCGTTCCGACCTCAAGAAAAGAATGAAGAACTTCTTGGTCCTGAAGTACCATATCTTAGTGCAATTGGTGCACTTATGTATCTTGCTAACACTACAAGGCCTGACATAACTTTTTCAGTTAATGTCTTAGCAAGATATAGCTCTGCTCCTACAAGGAGAAATTGGATGGAATCAAACATATATTGCGGTATCTAAAAGGGACTATCGATATGGGATTATTTTATGGCAATGATTGCAATCCCGATCTTGTTGGTTATGCCGATGCTGGGTATTTATCTGATCCACACAAGGCTCGATCTCAAACAAGCTATGTCTTTACATATGGAGGCACTGCCATATCTTGGCGATCGACTAAGCAATCAATCGTGGCTACTTCATCTAATCATGCTGAGATAATTGCCATTCATGAATCAAGTCGAGAATGTGTATGGTTGAGCTCTATAATACATCTTATTCGAGACAAATGTGGTTTGAAGTGTGACAAACAACCCACAATTTTGTATGAAGATAATGCAGCATGCATAACCCAATTGAAGGGAGAATTAATAAAAGGGAATAGGACAAAGAACATTTCACCAAAATTATTTTTCACACATGATCTTCAAAAGAATGGTGATATCAATGTGCAACAGATCCGTTCAAGTGATAATATGGCTGATTTGTTCACCAAATTTCTACCGACGTCAACCTTCAAGAAACTAGTGTACAATATTGGGATGCGAAGGCTCAAGGATGTGAATTGATGCTCTCATCAGGGGGAGTTAATACGTATTGTACTCTTTTTCTCTTACAAGGTTTTGTCACACTGGGTTTTCCTTGCAAGGTTTTTAATGAGGCAACCAAAAGGTGTATTTCGAAATATGTGTACTCTTTTTCCTTCACTGGGATTATTTTTCCCACAGGTTTATTTCCTAATAAGTTTTTAACAAGGTACAATATCTATGGACATCCAAGGGGGAGTGTTATAAGAAAAATTAAATTATAGTGGATGTCTATTCTTCCTCCATGATCTTCTCAAATACTTAATGATATATTCAATGACATATTTCTATGCTTAATGACATATTAAATAATATATTTTTATGTTTAATGACATATTCAATGACATATTTTTCTTCACTTTTCATGCCTATATAAAGCCTTGTAATAGATAGGAAAATTCACACAATTGAAGAAGAAATAAGAATCCCTCTTCCTCTCTTTCTCTCTATATCTCCTAACTTATTTTTTCTTGTTCTATATTGTTACTTTGAGTAATATTTATAATAATTCTAATATATTTGAGATTTACATAGAATTTTCATTTCTTTTTTTTGGAACATATCATGCATGGATGATTTTCACCTAATCAGTTTTTTACTATTTGAAAAAGAATTCTTTAATAAATATAATTCTTTAATAAATAATTAGTACTTATTATTTAAATACTAATCTCACTTGAATAATGATACTTTCACTTCCCGTTCTAACTTCAGTCATTCTTTGAAATGCATTTTAAAATGTATTATTTGACTGGTGATTGAGTATTTTCGTGAAGCGGATTTATTTTTTATCAACATTTATTATTTTCAAGAATTTATATTTTTATTTTACAACTCAAACATAAATTTTAAATAAATCTGTATATAACTCCTAGGCTAGGATTCTCATTTATCCTTTTTACCATTTTTTGTCCTCTTTCTCATTTAACACCAGAACCGTTACCTTTTTGAAAGCAGCAAATGGTCAAATATACCCCTATACTATGAGAAAATGTTTAACTATACCCTTCGTTATACGTTCGGTCCAAATATACCCTTGCCAAGGTCGACATCCAATTATATATGACACTGACATTTGATGAGGTGGATGCCACGTGACATGCAAAATCAATGCCCCTAACCCATTTTACCCCTCCCTCTATTTGTTTTGTCACAAATAAAAAAAAATTTCCCTCCGCTGCCACCATAACCGCCAGTATTGTTGTGTTCCTTTGATTTATGAAAGATAAACCATTAAAAGAGCCTCTGTTTACGCCAAAGTTGATGAATAAACTACTTCCACAAAAACAAAAATATTGTCCAGATAAATTGTTTCTATTTAGAAATTCATTACTATATAACAGCAGAGGTCAATGGCAATACATCCTTTACTTGCGGAATAATCGCTACAAAGTCTTCTGATCCAGAAATTCACTACATAATTGTTTCTCTTTTTCTTTTTTTTGTTTTCCTCTTTAAGCCACACTAATAAGGAGTTCAGGGCTGGTTCAGGTGTGCATAAAGGGGACAAAATTTGGATCGATTATTCAACCAAACTCCGACAAACTAGCACTGTATCAGATAGTGCTCAACTATTAAGATTAGGAAAAAGAAGAATAAATTAACTAGTTTTTTTTTGTTTCTGTTAAATTGTAAATCTTAATTTTTCATGACTTTTACTCAATTCATTGATCGTTAGTCTACGCACTCAGTAGCAACGTAATTACTAAATTGTAATAGGTTTCATCGCACGATGACCACCAGGTTTCATATTAACACGCAACTAACATAAACGTGATGGAATTTTTGGAATCTCTTTACTCTTAGGACCCGTTTGGCCATGAGTTTTGTCAAAATAAATTTGGGATTTATTTGGCAAACACATGTTTGGCCATAGATTTTGTCCACATTTTAGCAAGATCCCAAATCCCAAAATCACCTCAATTGATGATTTTGGGCCAAAACATGACCATTACATTTTTTAAAATTTTTAAATATTACCCCAAACTTTTATAGTTTGTAAAAGAGCCCACATTTAAATAATCACCTCAATTTCTGCTCTTGCTCCTGCTTCTTTCTTTGTATCTGCTATCGAAAGAAACTGAGATTGATATCTACTCCGAGGAAGCTGTGACTACCCACTTGCAATTTGTCTTGCAAAAACATGGTTTAGTTGATGAAAAATTTTCACCAGCAGTGCCTTTCTTGCTTAACTCCAGCTTTCGCAAGATATTCGCTCATATGACCGAAAAAAATCAAATCGAATGGTTTAACGACTTAAAGAAAAATTGAGCTAACTGTTATTTTTATTTTGTTATGTTGTACTCTAATGCATGAAATGCTGATGCTAATTATTTTAGTTGTACGTTGTGGTATAGGCATGATTGTAATATGAGTAATGACTTCCTATATATAATATGAGTAATGACTTCCTATGTGTAATCTGAGTAATGAAGGTTATGTATATACAAGATAGCAAGTTTGTTTGTTTGGTACTATTGGGTATTTGTGATAATTTTTGGAACTTATGGGTATAAGTCATGTTTCATATTTTTTCAAATAAAAAGTGAAATATGTTTTGAAAAATCATGTCCAAACACATTTTCATCTTCAAATCAAACTTCATCCAAATCAGAATTTTCAAAACAAATTTGGAAATCTATGGCCAAACGCTAGCTTAATTTAAGGTGGTAAATTCGAATGATGGCATTAATAGTGGTAATGGTGGCGGAGAGGAAGGAAATTTTAGCGACGAAAAAAAATAGAAGGGAGGAGTAAAATGGAAGGTGGCATGTCATGTCATGTTACATCCATATAATCAAATGTCAGTAACACGTAAAATTAAATATTTATTTTGGCCAAACTTAACATAAAATGGGTATATTTTAACTAATAATATATTTAAACCTTTTGTCACGTCACAGAGAGTCAAGGTTTCGAACGTTTCATGAACACAGCCTCACCCCGTGAAGTCTATCCGAAACCCACTCCCAGTACATTTACCTTCTACATTTGCTTGGAGGGTTCCGAGGGTTCCTCGAAACTGCGTTTGAGAGAGGATAACAGTGCTGAGATCCGAAAGAGGCAGCGAGTAGAGAGCTTGTCCACTGAAAGGACGGTAGGTGGGTTTTTATATGTTGTAATTTTTCTCAATTTGGGTCTTGTTTACATACTCCATTTGTCTTTTTGATAGGTAAAAATTGGATACTAGAGTTCTAATTAGAGGCTTTTGGCTATCTTTCGTTGCTTAATCATTCAATTTTAAACTATGTTAGTTTTGTTACAACTAATGGTTGAATAGGGGATAATCAGTTTTAATTTTAAGGTGGATCGGCTTCTGCTGTATGATTGTCTAAAATAATTAATTTTTCATCTCGCTGATTCTGATTTATAGATGAATTTTTTCATTAATCAGAAATTAACTATCGGCATGATGCGGTACCCGTGGCAGAGTATAAGTGTAGCTTAGCTGTCAGTTAGTTGGCCGTCAGATTAGTTACTCCCTCCGTTTCACTTTGTTTGTGTAGTTTGACTTAGTACAAAGTTTAACTTGTGATCTAAAATATTTCATAAAATTTGTGTTAGTATAAAACTTTTGAAACTTGTTTTATTATATTTATGTGGCTAAAAAAGTTTAATGTCCAATCTTTTTGGAACGGACTAATAAGCCAATAGTTTCAAACAAAGTGGAACAGAGGGAGTATAATTTAACTAATTGGTTTGCAATACATGATTAGTTAGAGATAGGTTCTGAATAGTTGTATGTGTATATATATCTGTGTTGAGTAATAAGAGAGTTGCCTTATCATTTTCCTCCACAAATATCTTCTTTCTAGACTTCCTCCATTGATGAGCTTGTGAATTCCTTCTCCATAATCCATAATTCATACTTCAGCATAAAAGCTGATTGATCATGTATATTTTTAATCAGAATTCCATCAGTTAGACGTCTCATATTTGGGACTTGATTCTTTGAGTTTGGGGTCGTCCACTCTTTGTGCTGAATTTAATTGTTTGTTTACAGCTTCCACAAACGATCGATGATGTTTTGTCAAATGATACCAATCTGCAGCTGAAGGCTACCAGACAGATTCGAGAATGGCTCTCCATCGGTGTGACTAAGACTGCTTTTGCTGATTTTATTCAGTTTCCGTATTACTTAGGTATGACGATTTGTCTAAAACATTACCTATAACTTTAAATCTGTAACTTATTCATCACTCATACATGTAAGGAATAATCTTTTAACAATCAGGACCAGGTTATTGTACGTGCCATCTTGAATTGCTGGAACTCGGATTTACCTTTAGCCAGAGTTTATTAGTTTATCAGAGGAAGACAAAGCATGGATGATGTTTTAACTTCAATACCACACAAGAGGAGGGTGATTTGTGTGGTGTCCAATTTTTCGCGTGCACAGATCATGGAAGGACCTGGTTCTTCTATGTGTTCCTAATACTACTGTTGCGGAATAATAAATGCAGAAATTAAAGAATACAAGTATTTTACGTGGAAAACGCCTGGCTCAAAAGGTGAAAAAACACGACCTACTTCCCAGTAGGATTTTCCCAAACTCGATACTAAATCACTGAGCCAAAAATTACATTTACAAAACACTTTTGTAAATCTAGGATTAACTCTAATCCCGTTGTGGCAACCAACCTCTAACTGCTGCGACAACTTCAAGTTAACTCTAACTTGAATACTCTGAGTACCTATTACAATTGCCTCTAGATAAAGCTGAAAGGTACAATATGAAAATACCTACTACAATTGAACTAGAATAAAAGACAGACACTTGGAGCTGGTTCTTCTATCTGGTTCATGTAGCTTCAGGTTCGCACACTTGAATCACACACGAACTGCTTGCAAAATGCCTTGCTATTTTGCTCTCAATTCACGTTTAACTTCTGCTTTTGTGCGTCACCTGTAGAATGAGAAATTCCTACGATTTATAGAGTTAGTAGAGTAGAAAACAACTAGAGTTCTAATGCTACTCTTCCTTGGTGGAAGAGTTCTAGTTAATCTCAACTCCTAACTCATTCCTTATCTTGGATAATGTTCTCGTTGAGTAAGAAGTCATTCTCCTTATCAATTATGTAATCTTTTCGATCATGAGATATTTATTATTATACCAGATTTCGTTTATCTCCTGCATGTGCATCTCACGTGCTTTGAATCTGCCCGTGACTATGCTTACCGGTGATGGACCTGGTTCATCCCTGAGTTCCTTTGTCAATCTTCAAAACTATTATTTACTTGGGCCAACAATGGATAATCAAATGCGAACTGAAACTAAGCAATGTTGGAGTCTTCTGTGTCTATTCTTTGATTTGGAAGAAAAAAATCATAGTACACAGAGAGAATCAAGTCTTATACGTTGCTTTTTCAAGTAAAATATTGTATTGTAAGTCACATGTCAAGAGAGTAATTTCAGGGGAACATTATAAAACTTGCTTCTCTTTTCTTACTAGTTCATCTAGATATCCATTCAAATGCTTTAAAACTCATAAAAATTGTTCAAGAAGAGAACAAATAAGGAGACAAAAGTACCACTATGAAATAAGAGTATGAAAACCAGAGGTTATTATGTTTACTAAGGCTGAGAATGAGTAACCATGCTGGGAACTTTTCAAAAACTATAGGCGCATTAGCTTTGGCCCTTAACAGCCAAATAATCACCCACACACATTTTTAGGAAATAATCAGTCCTCTGAAGCAGTCCAACCTAGGTGTACTTGATTAATAGGGATGCTTTGCGTGGTATTGGAAGGACATGTACAAGGGTGAAATCCTAATGCTAAAAGCTTTATTTTTCTGCCTAATTTTTGAATGTGTCCACGTCCTACGTCCCGGGTAGTAAAGAAAAGTGGGATGCTATATTTCCAATAATGGGATTTGTCCATCTTTCAGGATAGTCCTATGCATTAACAAAAATGCAAACCATCATACTGACCAATATGAAAGAGAAAAATGCCTACATACCTATATATAGCAAACAAACATAACCAACCCACGAGGTTTTACCTTTGTCACAATTTCCAAAGTCCGACTCTAAAGTACTCCATCCGTTTCAATTTAGATGAGATAGTTTGACTCGGCACGGAGTTCAAGAAAAAAGAAGAGGACTTTCAAAATTTGTACTCTTAAAAGTTTAAGGGATAAAAGCTTTGTGGGGCCATGACATTTGTGTGGTTATAAAAACTTCTCATTAAGGGTAAAATGAAGGGTTTAAAGTTGAATTATTTTCAAATTTAAAAATGTGTCATTTATTTTGGAACAGATTAAAAAGGAAAGTACCTCATCTAATTTGAAACGGAGGTAGTAACTTGCGTCTATGGTTTAATAACTTGTGCATTTGTAATTATCTTTGCCCTTGATCTATACGTTACTTCTTTCATACAACCCACCAAATTGACCTTCAATTTGCACCAAAGTCAGGACCTAGTTGATAGAATATACAAGCGTTAAAAGATAGCATTACCGTCAACTAAATGTTTACAAATGATAAAACTCTTTCTTTCAAATGAATTTGAATATCTATTACATAGTTCAACCGCCTCTTTAACTGACATGGATGTACATGTCCTTAACAACAATTTTTTGGTTTTCTTCTTAAAATTAGACAGTAATATTTGCAGCGGTAATATTTGCAGCGGCTGCAATTTAAAGCTTTTTGAACAGATGGGTGTGATGTATACACCATATAACTTGTCCAGCACGGAACCTTTAATCTGCTTTACAATATAATAGATGGTGGAGGAGGTGATGATGAATATTTTGCTCTCTCCTCGGCATTATTTTTTTATTTTTTCCCTTTAATATATATGTTGAAATTGTCAAAAGTCCCACATCGGTGGATGACAATTTTGAATGGGAATTTCACCCTATAAAAGGAGGCCTAATGTTTAGGATTTAAACACACCTCTCATTTGCCTTTTATCTTCTTAAGGCATTTGTATCTTCTCTCTTTAGTATTATTTCACTTGTAATTTTGGAGTGGAATAAAATATTGATTGTGTCCGAGGAAGTAGGCAAAATTGGCCGAACCTCGTAAATTCTGGTGTTCTTTTATTGTTGTCTTATTGTCTTGTTTATTATTTAGTGGTTGTCATAATTTTTGGTATAGTAGTTGTGACTCATTCACACTATATACATTTGGCTTCCGCAACAATTGGTATCAGAGCCAAGGTACTGTCTAAGTATGCTCTGTGGTTGCAGCATAGTCTGATCTTCCACATCAGAAAAGATCTATCTTGGTAACTGAGTCAAGGTTCTGTCTGAGTATGCTCTGTGGTTGCAGCTTAGTCTGATCTTCCACACCAGAAAGAAAATAATCTTGATTTGTGTCGTCAGCTACTAAATAATATTTGTGTCAAAATAGGAGACAGTAAACAAGAAAAATCTACATCAAGTGTCAATAATACGTCATCGTTGGCATCTTCGCTTATGACAAAAATTGTGTCAAATGCAAAATTTGCGGTAGAAATTTTTGACGGGTCAGGACATTTTGGGATGTGGCAAGGCGAGGTTCTAGATGTTCTTTTTCAACAAGGGCTAGATCTTGCCATTGAAGAAAAGAAGCCAGATTTTATTGGAGAAGAAGATTGAAAAATTATCAATCGTGTTGCTTGCGGTACCATTCGATCCTACCTTGCTAGAGAGCAGAAATATCCATACACAAAGGAAACTTCTGCAAGTAAATTATGGAAAGCACTGGAGGATAAATTTTTGAAGAAAAACAGTCAAAATAAATTGTACATGAAGAAGAGACTGTTTCGCTTCACCTATGTTCCTGATACCACAATGAATGAACATATCACCAGTTTTAATAAGTTGGTCACAGATTTGCAAAATATGGATGCAACTTTTGATGATGGTGACTTGGCCTTGATGTTGTTGGGGTCACTTCCTAATGAGTACGAGCACCTTGAAACTACTCTACTCCATGGAAATGACGAAATTTCTCTCAGAGAAGTTTGTTCGGCTTTGTACAGCTATGAACAAAGAAAGGGAGAAAAACAGAAGGGCGGAGAAGGAGAAGCACTAATTGTGAGGGGTCGTCCTCAAAATCAAACGAGGACTAAGAAGGGAAGATCCAAGTCGAGATCTAGACCCAGCAAAGATGAATGTGCCTTTTGTCGAGAAAAGGGGCACTGGAAGAAAGACTGTCCGAAGTTGAAGAATAAGGCCAGACATAACAATGGAAAGGCCATTATGGATTCAAATGTAGCTGATTGTGATGATTCAGACTTCTCATTAGTTACAACAGAGTTATCAACATCATCAGACATATGGTTGATAGACTCAGCTTGTAGCTATCATATGTGTCCCAACAAGGACTGGTTCGTGAATTTTCAAGAAAGAGAATATGAAGTCATCCACACAACGGATAACAGCCCTCTTACCTCATATGGCATTGGTTCAATAAGATTAAGGAGCCATGATGGAATGATCAGAACATTAACAGATGTTCGATATGTACCGGATTTGAAGAAGAATCTCATCTCTGTGGGAGCCCTAGAATCAAAAGGGTTCAAAATCATTGCAGAAAATGGAGTGATGAGAATATGCTCCGGTGCACTAGTGGTAATGAAGGCCAATCGGAAGAACAATAACATGTACTGCTATCGTGGTAGCACAGTTATTGGGACAGCAACAGTGACATCCAGTGATGACAAAGAGGCAGAAGCAACCAGGCTATGGCACATGCGCTTGGGACATGCTGGAAGGAAATCCTTGAAAGCTCTATCTAATCAAGGATTGTTAAAAGGCGTAAAGACTTGCAACTTGTAGTTTTGCGAGCATTGTGTCAAAGGGAAACAGATAAGGATTAAATTTGATACAGCGATCCATAATACTAAAGGCATTTTGGATTATGTACACTCTGATATTTGGGGTGCTTCCAAAACACCTTCATTGGGTGGGAAGCACTATTTTGTAACCTTTGTTGATGATTTTTTCCGAAGAGTGTGGGTGTATACAATGAAGATCAAAGATAAAGTGTTGGGAATTTTTCTCAAATGGAAGACGATGGTGGAGAATCAGACAGGCAGGAGGATCAAGTGTATTCGCACAGATAATGGAGGTGAATACAAAAATGATCATTTCAATAAGGTCTGTGAAAATGATGGCATCGTCCGACACTTCACTGTCAGACATACACCACAACAGAATGGAGTGGCAGAACGTATGAACCGGACTTTACTGGAGAAGGTACGGTGTATGTTGTCCAATGCTGGCTTGGGCAAAGAATTTTGGGCTGAGGCAATTACATATGCATGCCACCTCATTAATCGTCTACCATCTGCTGCCATTGATGGCAAGACACCATTTGAAAAATGGTATGGAAAACCTGCTGTAGATTATGACTATTTGCACGTGTTTGGCTCAATTGCATACTATCATGTGAAAGAGTCAAAATTGGAGCCGAGAGCAAAGAAGGCTATATTTATGGGGATTACTTCTGGAGTCAAAGGATACCGCTTATGGTGTCGAGAGACAAGGAATATTATATTCAGCAGAGATGTTACCTTTGATGAATCTGCCATAACAGATAAGGTGACAGTTGAAGATGTCAAACAAACTGGTGGTGCATCAAAGCAGGTGGAGTTTGAGGGAAAATTTATTTTTCCTACACAAGAAGCAGATGAGGAAACTCATGAAGATTACCCTCTGGAAGAAGAGCCAGTAGAGAGGGAGATTCCAACTCAGGAACCTCGACAACAACTTGAATCAATAGCAACCAGCAGGCCAAAAAGGACAATAACGAAACCTGTTCGTCTCATAGAGACGGTTGCTTGTGCAACCTCAATTGTAGCTGATGGTGTTCCTACCACTTATAAAGACGCAATCCAAAGTTCAGAAGAAGATAAGTGAAGGATTGCCATGAATGAAGAAATGCAGTCCCTTTATCAGAATCATACATGGAAATTGGCCAATCTCCCGAAGGGAAAGAAAACAATTGGGTGCAAATGGGTATTTGCAAAGAAAGAATGATTTCCTAACCAAGAAGATGTTCGCTACAAAGCAAGATTGGTGGCCAAAGGATATGCTCAGAAGGAGGGAATTGATTACAATGAAGTATTTTCTCCAGTTGTAAAATATTCCTCCATTAGAATTATGTTGGCTTTGGTAGCACAGTTGGATTTGGAACTAGTTCAGATGGATGTAAAAATGCGTTTTTACATGGAAACTTGGAGGAGGAAATCTACATGAATCAGCCAGAAGGATTCAAAGTTGCTGGAAAAGAAAATATGGTATGCAAACTTGAAAAATCGTTGTACGAATTGAAACAATCTTCTAGACAATGGTACAAGCGATTTGACAAGTTTATGTTGCGGCAAGGGTACAAGAGAAGCAAATACGATCATTGTGTGTATTTGCGCAAACTTAATGATGGTTCCTTTGTATATCTTCTCCTATATGTTGATGATATGTTGATAACTTCCAAGAATTCGGAAGAAATTGATAAGTTGAAGATTCAACTGAAGGAGGAGTTCGAGATGAAGGATCTGGGTGAGGCAAAGAAAATTCTTGGCATGGAGATAATAAGAGATAGACGTTCAAAGAAACTCTGTTTATCTCAGAAAGAATATTTGAAGAGAGTACTACAACGTTTTGGCATAGATAAGAAGACTAAGCCAATTAGTACGCCACTTGCTCCCCATTTTAAGCTAAGTACTACTATGTCGCCAAAGGATGAAACTGAACAGGAGTATATGTCAAGGGTACCGTATGCAAATGCTGTCGGTAGCTTGATGTATGCAATGGTTTGTACAAGACCTGACATTTCACAAGCCGTTGGAGTTATTAGCAGATATATGCATAATCCAGGAAAAGAGCATTGGCAAGCTGTAAAATGGATTCTACGGTATATTCATAGTACTGTAGATGTTGGGTTAGTTTTTGAGCAGGAAGGCAATCGGTCTGTAGTTGGATATTGTGACTCAGATTTTGCGGGTGATCTGGACAAACGAAGGTCAACTACTGGTTATGTGTTTACCTTTGCAAAGGCACCAGTTAGTTGGAAGTCTACTTTGCAGTCAACAGTTGCTTTGTCTACAACAGAGGCAGAGTACATGGCTATTACAGAGGCTGTGAAGGAGGCAATTTGGCTTCAGGGGTTGCTAAAGGAGCTTGGTATTGAACAAAAAAATATTACAATTTTTTGTGATAGTCAAAGTGCTATTCAATTAGCGAAGAACCAAGTTTATCATGCAAGGACGAAGCACATTGATGTTCGGTATCATTTCGTACGAGAAATCATAGAAGAAGGTGGAGTCACGGTGAAGAAAATTCATACTACGGAGAACCCTGCTGATATGCTGACAAAAGTGGTGACTGCGGTCAAGTTTCAACATTGTTTGGATTTGATCAACATTGTTGAACACTAAAGATTAAAGATGAAGACACAACCAAAATTTGTTATTGAGAGAAAATTGAAGATGTGGAATTTTTCCAAGGTGGAGATTTGTTGAAATTGTCAAAAGTCCCACATCGGTGGATGATAATTTTGAATGGGAATTTCACCCTATAAAAGGAGGCCTAATGTTTAGGATTTAAACACACCTCTCATTTGCCTTTTATCTTCTTAAGGCTTTTGTATCTTCTCTCTTTAGTATTATTTCACTTGTAATTTTGGAGTGGAATAAAATATTGATTGTGTCCGAGGAAGTAGGCAAAATTGGGGCCGAACCTTGTAAATTCTGGTGTTCTTTTATTGTTGTCTTATTGTTTTGTTTATTATTTAGTGATTGTCATAATTTTTGGTATAGTAGTTGTGACTCATTCTCACTATATACATTTGACTTCCGTAACAATATAAGATTGAAATTTTATTCGCAAAAGACATCGCTAAGATGGTGCTGTAAGTTGTACAACTAAACCAAGAGTATAGTTCCTTTGTATTCTGTAGGGACTTTTCCCCTATTTATCTTACATCTTTGATGTCTATTTTAAATTCTCTTAGCGGCTAATTTGGCCCGAGTTTTTAGATCTATGTTCAAACATTGACCAAGTAAATCCACATACTCAAGAAAGCTTTATTTATGAAAGAAGCCAGAAGTGCGAACTAAGAAACGATAAGTTGAGGGAAATAGTACAGAAGAAAGGGGAGAAGGGACTGATTACTCACACAAGATAAGGTTTCAGGAAGTAAAAAAGAAGAATTACTCCCTCCGTCCCACTTATGCGAGACGATTTGGAGTACATGGTCAGACTATCTAATTTTTCAGTGTAAATTCTAACTTAGAATCTTCAATTTTTTTCAAATAAAATTTTATATTTTTTCTAAACTGCACAAAAAGTACTATAAGTCCCAATAATTACAACAACAAACTCAGTATAATCCCAAAAGTTAGGTTTGGGGATAAGTCACAATAATTAACAATTTAAAATATTTAAAAGGCATGTGAAAAATTCACGGTCAAAGAAAAATTCCTTTTGACTCTCCAAATAGTAACGGTGCCACATAACGTGGGACAGATGGACTAATATATATCTTGTTCAGAAATTTATCAAATATTTGAATTTTAGCAAACCATGACTAATAATTAACCCAAAATCTAAAACGAAATAGCATTTCCAAATATCCAGACAACAACAACAACAACATCCAATATAATTCCACATGTGAGGTCTGGACTCTGGAGAAGGTGGTGAGTACACAACCTTACCCTTACCTTGTACATGTAGAGAATAATATCCACAAACAGACATAAAAAAATGTTATACCAAATTGAACTTATGCAGGCACAGTCACGGCAGTGGCAATTCTGCTGCCAAGCCACAACGTTTCTGATTCACAATATGTGAGGAATCTCTAAGTCTATGCAAATCGGTGACAAATTAAACATTCATGTCCCAATTGCGGCTGATAAATAGAAAAAATAAGATATTTCTTAAAGAACCCAAGAAAACAATCACCAAATCATAATCATCGTTATGAAAAGTTAAAAGTGTAATCTCAAAATTTTTAATAGTACTCTCAAGAAGTGAAAAAGTTCATTCCTTACCTCTCATTTTGATTCACATGAAGGAATTCTGGTATTGAAAAAATTATAGAATACGTTGTTCCTCAATTTGTTGAGTTTCTAAAGAGGGAACATTCTCTGCAACTCAAGGTAGAGACTAGAGAGTGATGTTTGATTACCTTTTTGTGCCTTCTTTAGCATATTGTGGTTGCAGCTTCACACTTGCTTTATCCTTGTGGTTTTGCATTCACAGACTGAAGCTACTTGTGTTCTCAAAAAAATTGGTTTTCATACCTGGCGGAGTACTGATGTGGCAATTAACCGTCAGCTGGTTCCAATTTCTCAAAGGTTTCAGGGTGATAATGTTAAGGTGTGTTTTACATTTGGCAGATCTCTATGCTGTATAGACTGAAGATTATGTTCATTAGCATGCTGATTGTATTTTCTTTCCAACTATAGGCTAAATGTTTTGAATGGTAATTAATTGTTGGTTTACAGTTAGATCTTCCATTATTGGTCGAGGGTGTTTGTTCGGATGATAAGAATCTACAGCTAAAGGCGACCTCACGATTCGAAGGAATGCTCTCTGACGGTATAACTAAGCCTGCTCCAGCTTCATTTCTGCTAATTTTTTTCAGTTTGCGTATCACTTATGTGCAAATTTGATTCATAGAAATGTTTCCGATTGTCCTCATGCATCTCCAGGTAGAGAGTGATGTGTTGATTAATTTGTTGTGCCTTCTTTAGTGTATTGTGGTTGTGGCTTCACACTTTCTTTATCCTTATGGTTTTGCGTTCATAGCGTGCCGCTGCTCAGATTCTCATACGAATTATTTCTAGTACCTCGTCGGAAATTGGTGAAAATTCTTTTGAAGTTTTTGGATTCTTCAAGTGATGATATTCGTGAGCAGGTGTGTTTTAAAATTGTCAGACCCCTATGTTATATAGACTGGAGCTATGATTAGCAAGCTGATTGTATATTCTTTCCAACTACAGGCTATGAAGGAACTGCGAAGTGTTGCTCATACCTGTCGTGGTCGTGATCATCTCCTTGAGAAAGGGGTTTTGTGATGGTAGGCTAGAAATCCGTGTTTTAGTCGTAGTATTGCACTCTAATGATTGCATTTTACGTATGTTTGAGCTTAATTGATAGTAAATTATACTTATTACGTGTTTTATGCCTTGTAGGAAATGATTCCGAGCTATTTAGGTAATTTGGAGCGAAATCGAACAAGTTGGAGCTTTGAAGTCTGAGTAGAAGCCCAAGAAATTAAGTCGGGGTCACGTTCGGGGATCGAGGACCAAGTCCGGATATCAAAAAGTGAACACATGAATTTACTCTGAGAAAAAGCCACTACTGCGCCGCAGTGCAAAAGTAGTCTGACAAGCAAAATGTGAGCTCTCTGGATTTCCTCACTAGCACGCCGCATGGGGCGGCGCGGCTGTGCAAAATTGTCAGAGTGATTTCCAAGTTCGGCTAGGAATGAGTAGTTTCGCCCGGGCTTATTTCTACACGGCACAAAAATATCAAAACACGATTTTGAAGGGACTTTTGACCTACGAAAGATTGGAGAACCAACCAATTAGCCAAGAAGACTTAAGAATTCATCAATATTATAACTTACAATCGGTACAATACGGGAGTTTGTATCAAAATCATTAGCTTTGATATTTTCTTTGTTCTTAAACTTATTTGAGATGCATTACTCCATTGTTATGGAGCAATTTCCATTAGAGTATTGACAGATACGATGTTTCGATAACGTGATTAGGATTCGATTCTTGATAATTGTTAGAATTAATTGCTGGAGCTTTAATTTGTATTGTGAGTTATTTGTTGTTTTGCTTAATCGAAAGAGGAGTTTGATATTGAATTTCTTCACATCTTATGCTCTAGTTTAAATTCGTGATTCAATTAGGTAATCGAAAGAGCCTATTGAATTGTTAATCGAACTAGAAAATAGAAAAATATTCGTGAGAAGCTACCCTTTAGATCATAACCATCATTTGATTGTTGCAATTGTTTACCGTGCTTCAATTGGATTAATTACTGAATTAACATTTAATCGAAAGAGGAACATTAACTTCCAGTGCAATCTGATTATCGGTTGAATTCGTGAGAATCAACCGTATTATAGAGTGAATTAACTCAAGAATTGAATCTCGAGTCGGTTATCTTTCACCTATCTAGTCAAATACCCTTATCCCTCTCATTGATATTTCTTTGTTGCTCATCTGCTGTCTTTTGTGATCAATGCTAAATTGTTATTTGCTTAATTTTTAGTAGTTCACCGTAGTAACAGTTATCAAATCAAGAGTTAATTTTCCTGGATAGTAATCAACTGGAGATTATTCGAACACTGTTTAAATCCAATCCCTGTGGAGACGATAATAAATTTATATTATCTTTGACTAACGAGCAATAATTTTGTGTTGTGTTTTGTGCTAGTCAAATTTTGGCGCCGTTGGCGGGGATTGGTAACTAATAGTGTTTAAAATAGTTTTTAGTACTAATTCAGGAACTAATTTTTACTTTAGTTATTCACGTTTCTTACTTGTGTGCAGGATACAGGTTTGATTTCTCTGGTGTATGACTCGACCGTCTTCAAAGGAAGTGATACCCTACGAACCAGAGTTGGAGAAACATCTGCGACAACTGAGAAAAGAAAGAGACTTAACAGAAAAATTCTTGGGTCAAATTTCGACTCAAGATACCATGGCAAACAAAGAGAATGATGGAGTAGACTTAGCTACAAGAGAGGCAGCACAACTAGAAGCTGCACGGAGAATTGCTGATGAGACCGTCAACGATGATGGGGGTCGAAGATTCAATCTAAACCGACCCTTGGTTGAAGACCAGTTTGAGCATGCAACACCCAGCCCTTGAAGATCATTGGGTGACTATGCTAGGCCAGTCTATAATCAAGGACTATCAAGTGTCAGACCCTCACCCATAGTAGCAAACAACTTCGAATTGAAGCAAGGCTTGCTTCAAACTATCCAAAACAACTGCACTTTCAGAGGGAAGGTGAACGAAGATCCTAATACTCACTTGATGGACTTTGAAGATATCACGAAAACCTTCCAATACAATGGAGTATCAAAGGATGCAGTCTACTTAAGGGCATTCCCCTTTTCATTGAAAGAAAACACAAAGCAATGGCTTCGTAGCTTACCCTCAGGTTTTATCAGGACATGGGAAGATATGACCAAGAAATTTCTTGACAAGTACTTTTTAGCTGCAAAAATAAACAGGGAAGTTCAGAAGGGAAATCCACAATTTCTGCCAGAAAGAGACATAAACAGTTTTTGAAGCTTGGGAACGATTCAAGGAGATAGTCAGAAAGTGTCAGCACAATGGAATCAATTTGTGGATGCAACTCCAGAATTTTTGGGATGGACTGACACCGTCCTCGCGACGAACTCTGAATACGGCATGTGGAGGTCCACTAATGAAGAAAACGCCGGAGGAGGTTGTCTTAATCCTTGATGAATTATCTAAGGATGCTAATCAGTGGCCGGCTGAGATTAATGCCAGAAGAAAATCAGTTCGGGTTCATCATGTGGACTCTAACACATCCATGCAAGCCCAGCTAGACACCGTGGCCAAGGAGATAAAAAATCTCACATTCACAGGAATGTTTCCGATTGATGAAGGTTTAGAAAAGGTGCTACAAAATGCATGCTTGGCACTTTCTTACCTTTCTGATCATAAACATGGCAATACTAGGGCCGTGTTTGACATGGGTGTTTGTCCGCGGCTGGTTGAATCTACATTTATTGAGAGCAGTCTTCTTAGTGCTGGACCTTTCTATTCAGCCAGACACATGAACCATTATTATTTTACTTTTTGCATCCTAAATCCAAGTGACTATCCAATCTTATGCTTATGATTGACGCACCCCTACCTGTCCCACCCTTCCAGCATCATGAAATTTCCTCCCGTCCACCTACGCCCTTCCTATAAAACTCTAGTTGCCTGGTCTTTTTATCGGAAAATCTTAAAAGAAATCTAGTATATCTCCTAACGGAGACACTTCGATTATATTTACCACCCCAAAACTTCCCCTGCCTAATTTTTTAATAGCCTCCCATTTGGTAAAGCTGCCCAGACAAGATTTTAAAAGATTTCTTCCTCCTGTAAGGTGTGAATATAGGTTCTTTTCCATCTTCAAGTCTCCAGCAAGTTCCTCCCAGCTTCAGTGGCCATCTATGCCACATTCTTTTTGTTACATTATTTTTTATTCCCTCCGTTCACTTTTACTCGTTACATTTCATTTTTCCAGAGTCAATTTGACTCATTTTTGAACCTAAATTGCATTAGATTTTCTTAATATTTTAAAAATAAAATTAGATATTCGGAAACTATACGAAAAATACTATAATTTATAATTTTTCTCATATCAATATGGTGAAAAAATACATGTTAAAATGTTGGTCAAAGTTTACATAGTTTGACTCTCGAAAAGCGAAACAAGACAAGTAAAAGTGAATGGAGGGAGTAGTTTTTTCGTAACTTAGCCTTTTCAGATCTTGATTTGATGGCTCAACACAATACCTATTGATGTAAGTTGGTAATAAAAAAAAAATGGAAGTTATCTAGATATAGGCTGAAAAGTATCTTCAAATACTCAAATATAGTGCTTTAACACTCCCAAATGGGGCCTTGTACTTTCTAAATATCTTAAGATGCTATGGAGAGGTCTGAATCACAATGCTTTCCTATAGGTGCTTCTAGCAAAGTTTCTTTTGCAAAATATGAACTTGAAGTTATGTGATATTGATTGAAATACTTCAATTGGTACTTGGAGAGTTTTCTTTAGTCGCTTGACTTTTTGCTGCAACTTTCTTGTTGATGGGTTGTGTGCCCCATTTGATGTTGTTGTACACATCAAGTTCTTGCATATCACAGATTTTCAGGTGTGAAAAGGGAAAGATACTAAGATAGTTTGACTCGCCCTTGTAAAATTGCCACTATCTTAGGATTGGTTTGCTGGAGATGTTCAATTATTTGTCTTCCCTTGCTGACGTGTTAAGCTACTATAACATCATCCTTCCTTCAATGTGCTAAAATAGTTGGGTGAGTGCATTTTGCAAAGACCACACTGGAAAACTGGATCTTACTTTTTTTTATCATTCTCAAAAAAAAAAAAAAAAAAAGATCTTTTATTTTTTTCTTTAAATCTTTTGCTAAATTGTAACTTAGACATGCACATTACTTTATTTTTTTTACTAACATCAACTATCTTCACAACCCAGCACATTGTTGAGCATGGCCCTCTTCCTTGTCTGTTGCACTTGCTAACAGAGGGCAGGGAGGTTGAGGAAGTCTGCCGGATTATAGCAAATATTACTGCTAAAGGTATGTCTTCAAGCAACCTCTTTTCTTTTAGTGATGGACTTTTCATTTGATGAAACCTCCACCGTATAGCCAAATATGAAAATATGAAACCAAGCTTATGGCTGCGACTGCAATTTTATATGCTATTAACAGTGTTGATTGTGAGGCTCATATTAAAGAAAAACAAAGAAAAAATGAGAGGTGCCTAACTTTGTTGAAGAAAATGAGAGGTGCCTAATTTTGTTGACAACTTTGTTGAAGAAAATGAGAGGTGCCTAACTTTGTTAAAAAATTATAGGACTAAATCAACAACAAGACATCTTCTTTGTAGTAGTTGAATGACATCTCTTACTATAAATAGAGGCCATCATTCTTCATTTCAATCACACTAAAATAAGAGAGAAGCAATAGAAGTTAGAGAGAGTAATCCACAGATTGTAGTTTGTGAGATAAATAGTGAGTGTGAGTAATATTGTTGTGAAATATTTTAAATAAAGAGTATTATTTCTTTCAAGATTGTAGTAGTCTCTTGACACTACTAAGTTGTAATATTATAGTGGTTATATTGCTCCGCTCGGGCATTATATTTTACCCATTAAAAGAGTTGGTGTCGTTGTTACTCTCTTGTGTTATTATTATTTGTCGTGAATATTATTCATGGGCGGGATTATTATTTTTCCCAACAACGTGGTATCAGAGCCATGTCAAATAATAGTACGCTGTCTTTTCAGTACCACCGTCTCACAAAAGATAATTATGAGAAATGTTGTCTACGTATGAAAGTCATTCTTGGCTCTCAAGATGTATGAGAAATCGTAGATAGAGGGTATGCAAAACCCGATAATGAGGAAGTTCTGTCTCAAAATAAAAAAGATGTCTTGGCAAAGACAAGGAAGAAGGATCAACAAGCCCTCACGTTCATCCATCAATGTCTGGATGATGCCATGTTCGAGAAGGTGGCAGATGCTACCACCTCAAAGGAAGCTTGGGAGATTTTATAAAATTTTCTTCAAGGAGTTGACAAGGTGAGGAAGGTAAAACTTCAAACTCTAAGGGTTGATTTTGAAGTTTTAAAAATGAAAGAATTCGAATGCATTTCAGATTATTGTTCAAAAGTGAAGGTTGTTGTAAATCAATTAAGAAGATATAGGGAGGACATAAAAGATATCCGTGTGGTAGAAAAGATCCTTCGAACTTTAACACCTAAATTTGATTTTGTGGTGTGTGTTATTGAGGAGTCTAAAGATTTAGACTCTATGATGGTAGAGCAATTGGAGGGTTCTTTACAGTCCCATAAAGAAAAGATCAAGAGGAGACAAGAAGTGCCATTGGAGCAACTTCTTAAAACTCAAGCATCCTTCAAAGATTATGGAGGTGAAAAGAGCTATCGAGGGAATGGACGGGGACGAAGTCGTGGCAGTCATGGAAGAGGAAGAAGCAACGCTAACAACTTCAACAATGAAGTTAAAATCCACCAGACATTCAGAGGTCGTGGTCGTGGACATAGAGGAGGAAGAGGACGTGGCTACTACCAAGAAAATAATGGACAAAGGTATGACAAATCAAAAATTGAGTGTTATAATTGTCATAAATTTGGCCATTATTGTTGGGAATGTCGTAGCAATATTGAAGAAAAAGCTAACCTTGTTGACGACAAGAAAGAAGAAGTTGAGTCAACGTTGTTGATGACACTCACGGAAAAAGACAAAGATGATTGCAGCTCGTGGTATTTGGACAATGGAGCAAGCAATCATATGTGTGGATGCAAAGAGAAGTTTGTGGAGATCAATAAAACGGTGAGAGGTAATGTGTCTTTTGGATATACCTCAAAGATTCAAATTGAAGAGATATGTATGATTCTGATCTCTTGTAAAGATGGTAGTCACAAGTTAATTCAAGATGTTTATTATGTCCCAAAATTAAAAAGTAATATTTTGAGTTTGGGCCAACTTCTTGAAAAGGAATATGACATCTACATGAAAAATATGCATCTTTGGCTTAGAGATTCAAGAGGAATTCTAATTGTTAAAGTGCATATGGCTAAGAATAGATTATTCTCTCTGAATCTTAAGACAATTGATGCAAAGTGTTTGAAGGCTAATGTGCAAGATGAATCATGGTGTTGGCACATACGATTTGGGCACTTAAATTTTGAAGCGCTCAAATCAATGAGAGAAAAGAACATGGTGCATGAGATACCATCAATAAGCCATCCCAATCAATTGTGTGAAGTTTGTCTTCTTGGAAAACATGCAATAAAGAGTTTTCAAAAGGAGGTCATGTCAAGATCAACCAAGCCGCTTCAGCTTGTTCACACTGATGTGTGTGGATCAATCAATCTACCTTCCTTTGGTAAAAGTAAATACTTTCTACTTTTCATTGATGACTTTAGTAGAAAGACTTGAGTTTATTTCTTGAACCAAAAATCTGAAGCTTTTGCTACTTTTAAAAATTTTAAAGTACTTGTAAAAAAAGAAAGTGGCTATGAAATAAAAGCTTTAAGGTCCGATAGAGGAGGCAAATTCACTTCCAAAAGAATTTAATGACTTTTGTAAATTTCATAGAATTCGTCACCCTCTAACGGTACCTTATTCACCCCAATAAAATGGAGTTGCAAAGAGAAAGAATCGAACGATTCTTAATATGGCTAGATGTATGTTAAAAGCTAAAAATATGCCCAAGAAATTTTGGGCAGAAACTGTATCTTGTGCAGTTTATTTGAACAACAGGTCTCCAACAAAGAATGTTAGAGATTAAACCCCTCAAGAAGCATGAAGTGGAAGAAAGCCAAGTATCAAGCACTTGAAAATCTTTGGGAGCATAGCCTATACTCATGTGCCACATCAAGGGAGAGCGAAGCTTGACGATCGAAGTGCCAAGTATGTGTTTGTTGGCTATGATACGAGTTCAAAAGGCTACAAGCTATACAACCCAAGTAGTGGCAAGATGGTGGTAAGTCGCGATGTTACATTTGAAGAATTGGCATGGAACTGGGAAGTTTAGGAAGAAACTTCATATGATTTTCTTCCATACTTAGGTGATGAAAAAGAACCAGAGACCATGGAACCTATGCAGGATACAACTCCACCTCCTTCTCCAACAAATGTTGCATCTCCCCCTTCTCAAAAAAGTTCAAATGAACAACCGCAAAGGACAAGTAGTATTCAAGAGCTCTATGAGGACACAGAAGAAGTTACTAATTTTGATTTTTTATATTGTCTCTTTGCTGATAGTGAACCAATGAACTTTGATGAAGCCGTTGAAGACAAAAGGTGGAGACAAGCCATGCAGGAGGAGATTGAGTCAATAGAGAAGAACAACACTTGGGAGTTAACAACTCTTCCCAAGGGTCATCGTGCAATTGGAGTTAAATATATATACAAGGCAAAGAAGAATACTGATGGAGATCTGGAGAGATACAAGGCACGACTTGTAGCTAAAGGCTACAAGCAAAGACAGTGCATAGCGAAGAAGGAAGTCAAGCTCAAATATGTGAAGTTGCATGATCAGACTGCAGATATCTTTACAAAACCTCTTAAGTTTGAGAATTTTTAGAGATTGAGATCAAGTCTTGGAATGAAAAAGAAAAATCAAAATTAAGAGAGAGATTTGTGGGGCTCATATTAAAGAAAAGAAAAGAAGAAAATGGGAGATGCCTAACTTTGTTGAAGAAAATGAGAGGTGCCTAATTTTGTTGACAATTTTGTTGAAGAAAATGGGAGGTGCCTAACTTTGTTGACAACTTTGTTGAAGAAAATAGGAGGTGCCTAACTTTGTTGAAAAATTATTTGACTAAATCAACAACAAGACATCTTTTTTGTAGTAGTTGAATGACATCTCTTACTATAAATAAATGCCTCCATTCTTCATTTCAATCACATCAAAATAAGAGAGAAGCAATAGAAGTTAGAGAGAGTAATCCACATATTGTAGTTTGTGAGATAAATAGTGAGTGTGAGTAATATTGTAGTGAAGTGTTTTAAATAAAGAATGTTATTTCTTTCAAGATTGTAGTAGTCTCTTGACACTACTAAATTGTAATATTATAGTGATTATATTGCTCCGCTCGGGTATTATATTTTACCCATTAAAAGAGTTGGTGTCGTTGTTACTCTCTTGTGTTATTATTATTTGTCGTGGATATTATTCATTTGCAGGATTATTATTTTTTCCAACACTGAGATAGACAGATCCAGTATCAATATGTAATCTCTTTTATTTTATGGGGTAATCATCTCTGCGATATCGATGATATTCTTTCTAAATACGATGTTTTGTTGTGCTTTTTGGCTTTAGGTCTTTGGTGGATATGTAATCTGTGTGATTTGCCTCTGTGTGATTTGCTATGAGATAGATATTGTCACAGCAAGTCTACAAGGATTAGACTTGAAGGTTGGGAGGGAAAAAAGGAAGAGTTTGGAGGCGTTAATGTTTATGCACAACTGATTGAAAAGTGTGGGTGGGTTGGGGGGTTGGAAAAGATAAAACACCTTATAATGTAAGTTAGAGTTTTTAGTCAAAATTATCCCTTATCTTTGAGAGTAGGTCTAATTTTGTCCTTTAACTATTCTCCTGAGTATTTTAATCCCTTAAGATTGCTAAAGTAGAGCGCCTTTAGTCCTACTAACAGAATTTGGTTAACTCTTGTAAAAACTAACGGTGATTCCATGAGCATCTCACGTGACCAGTAAAAAAAATAAAGACAAGCAGTAAACATAAACTCGTTTCCTTATTCGTCACCCCAATTCAGCCAGTCAGAATCCTATTCCGAAGAAGAAAAGCTTCATCGAGCGGAGAATCAAAAAGAAAATTGAAGTATCCAAGGAACCCTACGGATTCGATTCGGTCGAAGCAACAACGTGGATTAAATTGAGATGGCAGTCGAAGTTTTATGATACCATGACATGCCAATTGACAATGCCATTGAAGACATTGTGATACTGCCCCTGATGAATATTTATTGTTCGCATTTTATGTGTGTTTTCTCTGTGTTTATTGATGTGTTTATTTGGATGAGATTGTGGCACTGATTTTGTGTGCAATCTGGCTTTCCTTTTTAAAAATTTCCTTTGATTTAAAAATTTCACACACCTATATATAGATTTTAGTACCACCGCCTAGTTCAGATTCTATGACAATAGATTGTTTGTGTAGAAATAAGTTGAAATAGAGTTTTTGTATGATTGTAGATGGACAACATAAATTGTACTTAAAATTTTCTTGCCTTTTCCTTTAATCCACGCTTTTCTTCAGAGGTATAGGATGAATGGTAACTATAAAATTGGAAAAATCGGGAATGAGTTTAGTTGTTTCACTGTTTGGCTTTTAACAAGAGTTACACGATTGGCATGTGGTATGGTGATAGTCACCGTCAGATTTTTTACCAAATTCTGTTAGTAGGACTAAATGTGCTCCACTTTAGCAAACTTAATGGATTAAAAATGCTCGGGAGAATAGTTAAAGGACAAAGTTAGAACTACTCTTAAAAATAAGGGACAATTTTGACTAATGCTCGGGAGAATAGTTAAAGGACAAAGTTAGAACTACTCTTAAAAATAAGGGACAATTTTGACTAAAAATTCAGGTAAGTCACGACTACGAGGCTTATGAAATATTTAAGGCTATCAAATCGGGGAAAAGGAAAGAGACAAATTTCTGAATTCTATATTTTCATATATACTTGTGAACTTGCTGTGCTTTCTGCTGTTGCGTCTATAGCACATAACAACTTGCTGTTCTAATAATCCAATTCGGTAAAAGGAAGGCCATTTGTTTCCTTCTTTCAGTATCCAAACATTCAATATCTAAATGAGATATGTAAAGGTCGTTGCAATATCTAGAATTGGGGTTGGATCCAATCTAGTGCAAGTGTGCAACTGAGTTGGTAGAGATTATATCACAACATATTTCTATGCTTAATGATATATTCAATGACATATTTTTCTTCATATTTCATGCCTATATAAAGGCCTTGTAATAGATAAGAAAATACACACAATTGAAGAAGAAAATCTCTTCCTTTTCTCTATCTCCATTTCTTGTTCATGTTTTACTAAATTGCTTTTATTTCATAACAACATGTCTTGTTCATGTTTTACTAAGTTGCTTTTATTTTTTAACACGTTATCAGCACGATGCCATAATCAATTGAGTTATTTACATCTATAAAATTATCCTACATCATAAAAGGCATGTTCCGGCCATGTCTAATATTCATCTTGAAGAGATAAGCTTTTCTTTCTCATTAAGCAATTTCAAAGAATGGTATCAAACATAACTGAAGTAACAATAAGGTTGAGGAGACCAGTACACTGTGATAAGGCATATAATGCTAATGCTAAGATACGTTTTCTAATCTTTTTTAATTAATTCATTTTCTTATTCGTTTTTCTCGTAGGTTCTTTATTTGTTATGAAAGTTTCCAATGCTAAGTATTTTCTTCTTACAAATCCATTCATATTCTTAAGTGTTTTACTTTATAAAGAAAAATATTTAAATTTAAACTAATTACTACTCCATGTTTTACTTATTTTATTTTGTTGCATTATCAATATCCATTTCAATGAACGAGTTTCTAATATTTGTTGTAAGTTTGATCTGATCTCTTTCATCTCGTATCCTGGTTATATAGATCTTATTATAAGAATTAGAAGTATATAATGATGCAGATAAGAGTTACGTACTAAACCAAAGACCAAAAAAAGTACAAGAAATTGGGGAGCTACTACAGCTTTTGCAAAGTCATTTGAGGAACTTTGGTTCCTTAGTTAAAAAAAAAGCAAGAACCTTATGTAAAGTTTTCCTTAACTAAATATTTTTCTATAAAATATATGCTTGACCATCATGCGCCATTCTGACTTTTGAAAAGGTAATGTGAGGTAAGTTTCTCTCAGGTAATCTTAATAGTACAACTAGCATACGTTATTGATAAATAAATATACGATCCAAATGAAAAAAAAAATTGAATTAGCATTGGCCGATCAAAACTTTTAATTCTCGTATATTGAAAAATTGAGTGAGTTTGTATCTCTGCAACCCAATTTTTCATTATTTGTACACGATATTCTTAGTACACTCCATTAAATAAAATAAAAAAAGGTTTAGTTTCTTGTGACTTAAAATACATAACTGCTCCTATTTTATAACTGATGTGGGAGGCAACAAGATGGTAGAGTCATTCCAGTATTGACTTTTTCATTAATGTTAAAAATATTGTCAATAATTTTTTCAATTAAAGGTTCTGCTATATCTCTTTGTTTTTCTAGAGAGCATAATATTTAGTTTCCATAAAAGTGCATGGTAACTAGTAGTACTATATTATTCTATTTGATACATTATTTTTCTTTAATGTTCTAGTCATATCACTTTCATCTTGAAGTAAGCTTATTGCAGCAAAGACCACACATGAATTTTTAATATTATTTTGTATTTTCATATATCTGTTTGACACTAATTACTTAACTGATTTGAGTAAACGAAAGTCTATTGTTGAGAATTGTATC
Source organism: Nicotiana tabacum (assembly GCF_000715075.1). Taxonomy (NCBI): domain Eukaryota; kingdom Viridiplantae; phylum Streptophyta; class Magnoliopsida; order Solanales; family Solanaceae; genus Nicotiana; species Nicotiana tabacum. Next base: position 27,029,445 of record NC_134081.1, on the reverse strand, counting down.
CAAATGACATTATGAATAGTTTAACTCAAGAGGTAAACATTGCCTTCACAATAATAATAATAGTTCTTCAAAATGTGAAGGCAATGTTTACCATCAAATTGGTATACAAAATAATAAAGCACGCCGCCGATTATGATACATTCATTAAACAGAATGTGACTTGTGATAAGCATTGAGAATGCAGACCCATTCCTAAAGGTGAATGTTGTAATATGTGATAAAAGTAATGAATAAAGACATGCAATACATGATTGGATAAATACCACACAACTCATCTCTGAGGGAGGTTTGAGTAAAATAAAGAGAATAAATATTATTGTGTGGTTACATGAATATGTCATTGGTCGCGTATATGTGATACGCTAAAAAATATTTTGTTGTGCCTTATAGAAGGTTATTAAAGGCAAAATTAAAGCAAAAATATGACTTTGCTTATGATGATTTTGACAATGACAATTTATTATGATATAATTTTTTCCATGAAGGAGACATTTACTATATGAATGGTGTGACAAAAGATCTTGCAGTACAAAAGTTGTTAAGAGCTCCGAAAAAATTAATTTGTTACTACCCGGATGAATAAAAATATTCACGATATTGATATTGTAAAGTCTCAAAAGAAACTTTTTGAGTTTCAAATGTATAAGTCAAAATGGTTGGCATATTGAGACTATAAATGAAAGGAATATTGAATATTGAATATTTCTATAATCATAACGGATAAATATGAAAGATTATCCGATTTTCTTTCTATTTGTACTACACAAATATAAGCATGATGATGGAATCATATTTCACAAGTAAACTAGAGGTTTACTAAAACAAATATTAGTTAGCACGACCGGTTGACCATCTCGATTTAATTATAATGCGAAAAATTAATTGAGAATTACACTAACATATATTGAAGAAATATAAGATTCTTCAAGAATTCTCTTGTGCTGCTTATTCTCATGATATATCAATTAAAGTTGAAATTGAATCCTTTGATTTCTGGAACTAATAAAAGGTAATAAATATATGGGCCCAGTCACCTGCCATGTCGACTATTTACTATTATATGATTTTAATAGATGCATCTATTCTTTGGTCACATGTGCATTTGTTATCAACTTGCAGTTTGGCTTTTGCAAGATTGATTGTTCAAATTATTAGAGCACAGTTTCAAAATATAAATTATGATTATTTATCTTGATAATACTGGTTTAAATCCAAGTTGGTTTAGTAGAAATTGTATGCCTCAAATTATAGCTAAACCATTAGGTATGAGAACAAAATTGCTAAAATAAAATTTGGTATGTGATGTATTATTTAATATACAATAACACTTGTACGCATCTAGCCAAATTAAGATAAGTTCTCCCTATCACAATTGGTTCAGGGTCAGGAACCAAATAATTTCCATCTGGAAATATGAATATGCTATATGATTTAATTATTCCACCACAATGTACAAAGATGGATCCCTAAATAAGGCTAGGGATATGTGTCGGTGATCCCAACAATAGGGGGAGAAAATGGGCAGCTGAAAAAGTAATGCATGTAATGAATTATTATGAGTACATCTAGATTCTCGTATGAGAAAATGTGAACTTGAAGTTCAAGGGATAATCCATTTGCAAAATATTGCCAGACGTATTTGCTGACCCAAAGTTAAATATCATATTCAGCTGCTAATGCTCTAAATAAAATAAAATTCATAATTAATAGAGTCTATTGCATGCATGAAGCATAATAGACTAATCGGTTCCAAAGATAAAACTCCTTGAAAAAGGAAAGGAGCAAATGTTTAAGATGGTCATAATAAGGAGGCAAGTGCTCTAAAAGAACACCACGACATAACACTTCATAAGACCTCATGGGAAAGGCTCAGGTACCTGAAAATAATAAGATAAAGAGATCTCAATAAGTTATGTCTTTATTGGGTAATAGTAGAATCGATATAAAATGATCGTCGACGATATTGTTAATATAATGTAGCACTCAATATTATTGATATTGACGAGGATCTTGAGCTCAAATCTATCATAAAATTTGGACAGATAAATGATTGGCCAAATGAAAAATACGCAATGAAAATTGATTTCACTTGAAAAATATGAAGTTGGATGGATAGTCCCAACACCTGAAAGTATAAAGCCAGTGGAGGTATAAATGCATTCTTGTGCGAAAAAAAAAGGTCAAGTTGATAAACATAAAGACGACTTGTGTCACAAGAAAATTTGTAAATATCCTGGCATTGATTATATAGAGACATGTTCTCCTGTGGTGGATGTCGCCATTTCAGGTTTTAATCTGGCAATACAAGAAAAACGTGATATGCGTATAATGAAAATCATTGAAGGATTTAAATTGTTCTGAAGCATATTAAGGTTTCCAAGAAATTTATTAAATAAAGCTTCAAAAATCCTTATACGGATTGAAACAATCATGGCGCATGTGGTATAGTCGCCTGAGTGAGTACCTGTTGAAAGAAGGGTACAAGAAGGATTCAATTTGTCCTTGTATCTTTATAAAAAGATCTGGATCTAAATTTGTTATAATCACCGTGTATGTTGATGATTTAAATATCATTGGAACTCCTAGGGAGCTTCCTAAAGCAGTAGAGCTTCCTAAAGCAGTAGACTATTTAAAAAAAGAATTTGAAATGAAAGATCTTGGAAAGACAGAATTTTGTCTTGGTCTACAAATTGAGTATATGGATAAAGCACATCCATTCCGACCTCATGAAAATAATGAAGAGCTTATTGGTCCCGAAGTACCATATCTTAGTGCAATTGGTGCACTAATATATCTTTCTAACATTACAAGGTCTGACATAACTTTTTCAGTTAATGTCTTAACAAGATATAGCTTTGCTCCTACAAGGAGACATTGGAATGGAATCAAATACATATTGCGGTATCTAAAAGGGACTACCGATATGAGATTATTTTATGGCAATGATTGTAGTCCCGATCTTGTTGGTTATGCCGATGCTGGGTATTTATATGACCCACACAAGGCTCGATCTCAAACAGGCTATGTGTTTACATATGGAGGCACTACCATATCTTGGCGATCGACTAAGCAATCAATCGTGGCTACTTCATATAATCATGCTGAGATAATTGCTATTCATGAAGCAAGTCGAGAATGTATATGGTTGAGGTCTATAATACACCTTATTCAAGACAAATGTGGTTTGAAGTGTGACAAACTACCCACAATTTTGTATGAAGACAATGCAACATACATAGCCCAATTGAAGGGAGGATTTATAAAGGGGATAGGACAAAGCAAATTTCACCAAAGTTATTTTTCACACATGATCTTCAAAAGAATGGTGATATCAATGTGCAATAGATCCGTTCAAGTGATAATATGGCTAATCTGTTCACCAAATCTCTACCGACGTCAACCTTCAAGAAACTAGTGTACAAGATTGGGATGCGAAGGCTCAAGGATGTGAATTGATGCTCTCATCAGGGAGAGTTAATACGCGTTGTACTCTTTTTCCCTTACAAGGTTTTGTTCCACTGGATTTTTCTTGCAAGATTTTTAACGAGGCAACCAAAAGGTAAATTTCTAAACATGTGTACTCTTTTTCCTTCACTAGAATTTTTTTCCCATAGGGTTTTTTCCTAATAAAGTTTTAACGAGACACATTATCTATGAACATCCAAGGGGGAGTGTTATAAGAAAAATCAAATTATGGTGGATGTTTACTCTTCCTCCATGATCTTCTCAAATGCTTAATGACATATTCAATGACATATTTTTCTTCACATTTCATGCCTATATAAAGGCCTTGTAATAGATAAGAAAATATACACAATTGAAGAAGAAAATCTCTTCCTTCTCTCTATCTCCATTTCTTGTTCATGTTTTACTAAATTGCTTTTATTTCATAACAACATGTCTTGTTCATGTTTTACTAAGTTGCTTTTATTTTATAACATAGTTAAAATTTTCTTGCCTTTTCCTTTAATCCACGCTTTTCTTCAGAGGTATAGGGTGAATGGTAACTATGAAATTGGAAAAATCGGGAATGGGTTTAGTTGTTTCACTGTTTGGCTTTTAACAAGAGTTACGTGATTGGCATGTGGTATGGTGATAGTCACCGTCAGATTTTTTACCAAATTCTGTTAGTAGGACTAAAGGTGCTCCACTTTAACAAACTTAAGGGATTAAAGATGCTCGGGAGAATAGTTAAAGGACAAAGTTAGAACTACTCTTAAAGATAAGAGACAATTTTGACTAAAAACTCACGTAAGTTACGACTACGAGGCTTATGAAATATTTAAGGCTATCAAATCGGGGAAAAGGAAAGACAAATTTCTGAATTCTATATTTTCATATATACTTGTGAACTTGCTGTGCTTTCTGCTGTTGCGTCTATAGCACATAACAACTTGCTGTTCTATTAATCCAATTCGGTAAAAGGAAGGCCATTTGTTTCCTTCTTTCAGTATCCAAACATTCAATATCTAAATGAGATATGTAAAGGTCGTTGCAATATCTAGAATTGGGGTTGAATCCAATCTAGTGCAAGTGTGCAACTGAGTTGGTAGAGAATATATCACCTCCTAAGTAATGCCAAACACTTTTCAACTTGGGTTTGTAATTAAAAATCTACTAAAGATAAAAACTATTCTAAGAAAACGGGTAAAATAGATCAATGGCTCACAAGATAGGGAAATTACGAGATTGGAACTTAGAATTTCTACTCGCTCAAATTCAACAAGTGTCCTAATCTAATCTAACTAATCAAGTCTAGGTTAATATCATTAGCCTTGGAAATCAATTAAATGTTTCTTAATCACTAATAGAATCTTGACTACCCATTAATTGTTTTCCAATAAATTACCGAGTCTACCTCAGTTGATTCTCTCAAATCTAAGTAGCATTAAGGGTGTGTTGGATACGAGAAAAATGTTTTCATGTAAAATGAATAGTTTTATCACTTACTTTTTCTTGTTTGGTTGGTGAGTGGAAAACTGTTTTCGCAAAATATTTTTTAGTGTTTGATTAGAAAATAGAAATATTCTTTTTGGAAAATATTTTTTTTATGCTACTCTCCTCACCCCCTTCCCCCAAGTCCCCATGTTTCCTTGCCCCCCCTCCCCCTCCCCTCCCCCCCCCCCACAATACCCAATATTTTTAGGACTCTATTTTCTTCAATAATTTAATTATTTTTTTAAAAGTTCACACAAACCCAAAAGAACTAATATGTTGCTTTACTTTTTTACGCAAAACAACATTGAAATTTATGTTTTATAACTAAAAAAAATGCTCCTTTTTTGTTGAAAAAGAAAGTACTCTTTCTACAAAATAAAAATAAAGTAATTATTTTATTGAAATAAAAGAAAATAATTTTTCTATATCATGAAAAGAAAATACTCATTTTGTTGAAATGAAACAACAACTTTTTCGACATCATGAAAAGAAAATACTTTTTTTGTTGAAATTAAAGAAAATACATTCTCTACATCATGAAAAGAAGGTACTTTTTTTGTTAAAATAATTTTTTTTATATCATGAAAAGAAAATATTCATTTGTTGAAATGAAAAAAAAAAATCTATCTATAAAATGAAAAGTAAGTACTATTAATAATTTTTTTATTTAGGGTGGAGGTGGGGGGCGAGGTTGGGTTGGGGGTTGGGGTGGGGTAGGGTAGGTTAAGGCGTGACCTAGAAAACGGAAACAGCCTGGGGTCTCATCGAACGAGAAGTTCGAAGATGAAGACCAGGTTCGACACGAAATCACAAAGGTTTGAGGACCCGTTGGTCAAAGGAAAGGAAAGATCCTGCTTTCGAGACGGAGCTTCCCAAGGATTTTTTGGGGAATCTGCTCCCATGCTACAAACAGTCAAATCATAACAGAACTCTGTCACTCTTCTTTCTCCGAGCTAATTACTACTTGAATCACGAAAGGCCTAGATAAACTACCCACCTCGCAGTTTCCCGCCTCCCCCAAATGATCGGTGCAACTATCTCTCTTCTCCTTCGTCACTCAACCATCAAAATATGGTATATAATTAACAAACTCTTTTTTTAATATTTACTTAAAACTGGCAACCCCACCAATACTTAAGGGCTCAAAGTGGGGTGGGAGGGGTAGGGTGGGGTGGGTAGGTGGGGGAAGGGTTGGTGGGGATGGAGGATAGGTTGGGAAAGGTTGAAAAAGAGTTTTGGAAAATGTTTTCCCTTCTCTTGATAGGGAAAACATTATCCTCAAATTGGAAGAAAATGAATTTACGAGGAAAATATTTTTCAAAATATTTAAGTCAACAAAACATGAAAAAATTGGAAAATATTTTCCTTTCGTACCAAACACACCCTAAGCACATACCAATTCTAGGCTACACGCGGGAATGGGTTATCACTAACATTTACCGCTACACTAGGTTCAATTAATCCCTTATATTTACGGTAATTCCTAATTTCCTTTTTCATGGTAAATCAAACTAACTGGGGGAAGTCCTAGGGAAAGTTACTCCCTTTTGAATCAATACAAAGCAAGAATCATCAAATGAACAAAAGTTTCAGTCATTCCTAAGCAAGAATTCAATAATTCATAAGGTAAAAATCAAACTAATCAAAACCTAATCAACGATGTTTTCAGACAAAGCTGTCCGACCACAAAATTACACCAAATTTATTAACACAAAATAAGAAAATAAATGTTGTTCCTTGTTAGCAAAATAACCCTGAAACCAAGCAAAATACATAAGATTTGCTAATAATTATCACTTAAACACATTAAAAATAGTTCGTAATATAAGACATAGTGAGAAAGCTTATATGTATTTAGAGAGCTTATATCTCAATTTTGAGGGAGTTCCGTGAAGATTTAAGGTTGTTTTGGGTAAAATTCCAAATTTGAGTGTGAGGTATTTAAAGTTTAAATAGATTTTAATGGTGTATATTAAACGATCTAGATGTGTTTATGTTGCATTTCCTTTAATAGATTTTAAATAACTCTGTATACGTTATTTTAAATTGTACTGATTTGTTATAAACTGAATATAGCATCGATGATGGGTTCATTCTGAATATTCCAGTGAATTAAAAAAAATTTAATGCTCTACGAAAACCCAAAATTATTCAATGTCGAAAAAGAGGAGGAGGAATATTGGCTATTTAGATGTAAACGAGGTGAGATATTCTCGTTATGCTAATTTTTAAGAGAAAGACAAGTGTATTTGTCACGATCCGGAATTCCCAACCTCGGGATTGTGATGACGCCTAACATCTACTTGCTAAATAAGCTGACGTTATTAAATTATTAACCAGTCTTTAATAATTAACACCGAGTAATGATATTTAATGATTGACAAACTCAGGATTTAACAGTGTTAATAGAAATAACGCGATGTTAACTACTACCAGAAATCCGGAGTCACAAGTACATGAGCAACTAGAATACTACATATATGGTCTGAAATAAAGTACAACCGTTTGAGACTAAATAAACAGTAAAATGGATAAAGAAGGGGACTTCAGGGTTGCGGACGCCATGCAACTATACCTCAAGTATCCAATATAGTTGAATCCGAGTAGAAACACCACTAGACGCCGCTGGGATCAACACCAGTATCTGCACAAAAAGTGCAGAAGTATAGCATAAGTACAACCAATCCAATATACTCCTTAAGTGTCGAGTCTAACCCTAACGAGGTGGTAACAAGATTATGACAAGATACCTACTTAAAACATGTACAGATTTATACAAAGAGCAACAAATTAATAAGTAGGGCAATAAAAAACATTATCTGGGAAGGGACATGCGAAAGAGGGATATCATGAGAACAGCAGTACGAAATCACCAAATAACATCTTTTCGAAATAAACAACACTGCAACCAAGTAAATAACCTATCCAGGAACCAAATAAGGCAATGAAATAATAATGGCACGACATCACCCTTCATACTTTTACTCTCATCCTCATCATGTAATATCATAAATAAAATGGAGTGGCATCATCTTTTGTGTTTTTACTCTCTTCCTCACATGATGTGATAAGTGATAATAATCAGTCAATTGCATGACATCACCATTCATGCTTTAATCCTCCCAATCTCTCGTATAAATGATATTGTATGAAAATAAGGTACGACAACACCCTTCGTGCTTTTTTGTCGTCCTTCCCAAGCAACAACATTAATCCAAGATAGCAAAATAAGATGGGAAGCAATTTCACTTCAATCATAGTATAATGATACTTCAACTCAATTTTCAAAATCCCAATAACTTCAAAGTAAACAATAGATATGAAGGAGAATAATTAAAGAAATAATATTCTATCTATGGCATGGAACACATAGTCAATGAGTTAATAAAATACAATAAAATAATTTCCATCTGCATGCTTTAACCCAACAACAACGCATATATACTCGTCACCTTATATATATACCGTCCCCACACATAATTCATGTAGCAAATAGACTAACTAGTACTAATTCCCTTAAGTCAAGGTTAACCACGATACTTACATCACTCTCCAACCAAATCAATGTTCAACCGTAACTTTTCCTTTAGAATTAGCCTCCTAACCAATCAAATCTAGCCAAATATAGTTCAAATAATTCAAAATAGACTTTAGAAACTACACACGAGTGAAAAAGATTCAATCATTAATAATTTTGGAAAAAGTCAACAAAAGTCAACCCTAGACTTGCTTGGTCAAAACTCGAGATTCGGACCAAAACTCAATTACCTATTCACCCACGAACTCGGTTATGTGATTTGTTTCAAAATCTGACCTTAATTTGAGGTCTAAATCTTAATTTTACAAAAATCCCCAATTTCTACCAAAATTTCTAATTTCTACCATGAAAAATCCTAGATTAAAGGTTAAAATCTGTAACGATCCGACTACTTGTTTTGCTTTCTAGATTCCGATTCTCATATTTAAGACTCTCCGTATATGCTTTTACTGTTTTATGACTTACGGGGATCGTTGGTTTGGTTTTGGAAGGGTTCGGGTTGAAATCGAATCACTTAGTTCCTTAATAACGGCCTAAGTTGGCCAAGTTTGACTTGAGTCAATATTTTTAGTAAACGACCTCAGAACTGTGATTTGATGGTTCCAATAGATTAGTATGATGATTTTGGACTTGGGTATTCGGATCGAGTTTGGGGTGATCCGGGAGCGTTTTGGCCCTTAATGTTGAAAGTTGGCGTATTGAAGGTTTTAGAGTTTCTTAAGTTTGAAGTAGACTTTGGTGCTATCGATATCCATTTGGGATTCCAAGCCTGGGAATAGGTCCGAATGGTAATTTATGACTTGTACGCAAAATTTGGAGGCATTCCGAGTTATCTAAGTATAATTCGTCACGTTCGGAGCTAGTTGAAAACATTTGAAGTTCATAAGTTGATTAATTTGGTTTTAGGGTGCGATTCTTAGTTTCGGTTGTGTTTTGAGGCTTCGAACAGTTCTGTATTATATTTATGAACTTGTTGGTGCATTTGGACAGTGCCTCGTGTGGCTCGGGTGTGTTTCGGACCACCCGGAGTTAAGTCAAAAATTACAGAAATTCTGCTTCTGGTTTCCTTCGTCACAAACATGGGGAAAGCCTCGCGTTTGCGATGAAGGAATTGGGGATCGGGACTTTCCTTCTATGCGTTCGCAAAAACAAGGTCGCGATCGCGAAGCTTTTAGATACTGGCCTCCATGTTCGCAATCGCTTTGTTGCATTCACATAGTAGGGCCAGGGTCTGGGGGCTGGGAAAGTCAATGCCCTTTGCGTTTTCGAAGGGCGGGTCGCGTTCGCGATGAATGGAGGGGCTGGCCTTTGCGATCGTGTCACGACCCAAAATTCCACCTCAGGCGTCGTGATGGCACCTAGTCTCTAAGACTAGGTAAGCCAATTTTAATTACATTTCAAGCCATTATTTTTATAAGTAATAAAAACTAATAACGTAAATAAATATGAATACAACAACCACCCAAGACTGGTAATACTGAGTCACGAACTCTAACTGAATACATGAAATGATCTCAAGGATCGAATACTCAATACTGTTTGAATAATAATTAACAGTACAATAAAAATGAAAGGACTCCAAGGAACTGCGACGATCAAACAACTCTACCTTGAATCCTTACGATCCTACTCTAACTCTTCCCGAGTCTAATATCTTCAATACCTGGCTCTGCACAAAAATGTATAGAAGTGCAGTATGAGTACACCATAGTCGGTACCCAGTAAGTATCAAGACTAACCTCAGTGGAGTAGAGATGAGGTACAGTCAAGACACTCACTAGTCTAATAATCTGTGGAATATAGTATACAAAAATAATAGGAAACAAATAACAATAAAGGCAACACAAATCAACTAGTGATATGCCCGGCATGGCAACAAAAATACTATTAATATTGCTCAATAAATAATAAATACAAATACACCCAATTAAATCAAGTTCTTTAAATAAATATCTTTCACATATAATTCTTCCAAATAACTTTCTTTCAAATATAATTTCCTCAAATAAATATTTTTCAAATATTACTTTTTGAATAAAAATCCTTCCAAATAATTATTTTGAATATAATTCTTTCAATTAAAAGTCACCATGTGACACCTCATTTCATAATCATAGAAATACGAGTCTTAGCTCTTTTCATATTTTTCATGGCACTTCGTGCCCATAATTAAATCATCATATTTTTCCGGCACCTTGTGTCCATTTTTCATATCACATCTGCACGGACAGCTCACGTGCCATTAATAAAACCATCATATTTTTCCCGGTACTTTGTGCCCAAGTTTCATACCTCAACTGCACGGACAATTCACGTGCCAATATCATCATTATTTACTCACGACACCTCGTGCCCACATTTCTTTTCATAATCTGCCTGGCAATAGCCACATGATCTCAATTTCAACATAAATCATACTATTATCAATTTACCAACAACAAGATAAATTGCACAAGGTATAAACATAAACACAAGGAAAATCACAAATTCACATAAAATCATCAATGCAACCACTCCACATCATCACATATCATCCCTGACAATAGCCATCATTATCTCTCCTATAACCACCCTTATCACTCTTATAATATCCTCCCTTATCCCTCCACTCCGACAATATCAATAGCCACCCTTATCTCTCCTATAGTCACCCTTATCGCTCCGTCCAGACAATGTCCCAACACACATCACAACAGTGAAATGACAACCTTATACCCACATAATATCAACAGTGAAATGCCACCCTTATATCCTCAAAATAATAACTCAACAATTTACACAGAATATTGTCACGACAATATAACAAAAATCAATTCATAATACAATTTGCCCAATGGCCACAACCAATTCCAAAGATATAACAAATTAATTAATTTCACAACAAATAGCCGAAGGCTCTACACAATGTGTATAAGACCTCAAAAACAATCAACAGAGATAATAATTACTCAGCATAGGGCAACACCTTCATTAATCCAAATTCTCAATAATTATATAAACACCTCTTCTTAAGCTCATTTAATTAATTATTTGCAGAGGAAAAATCCATAATGAGATTAAATTCCAAGAAATATCATACCAACAAACTCACGGAATTACATAAATATTCAAATAACAATCACATCAAATTGTCATATAAAAATAAATTCAACAAACAAGGATTTAGGCATGGCAAATAGATGATTAAATAAATGCCAATAATTATTCAATTTACTACACAATATGCCTAAGACTTAAACCCAATATATTTTGCACATATAAGCCCGAGTAGGTACTCGTCACCTCACGTACATGACTTTTCACATTTCACAAACGGCACATAAGACTCGATGCCTAAGGGGTAATCTCCACACTCGAAGTTAGGCAAGATACTTACCTTTTTGAAGTTATGCCGATATTACAAAATTGCCTTCTTGCTTGAATTGACCTCCGGACCGCTCAAATCCCGTAGTTTTCCTTGAAAAACTCCCGAAAATCGCCTCATCCCGAGCTCCAATCCGTAAAAAATAGAATTTTTTTGAGAACTTAAACTCACTGCCCAGGCTTTTACTCTACGCGATCGAGAACATTCACACGCGATCGCGAAGCACCGTTTTTCATTGCCCAGGTTTAACGCTATGCGATCGCAAATAATGCCACGCGATCATGATGCACAGAGTTCCCAGCTCTGGGCGATCGCAGACCTCTTCATGGGATCGCATAGAGCAAATGCATGATCATCACTTCTGCTCCATTATGTATGCGAATGCAACCATAGCTATGCGTTAGCGAGTCACAAAATCCCAGAGCTACGCGATCGCATCCCTCTTCACGCTATCGAGTAGAATAAAACTCAGCAGCCCACCAATTAACCCTACGTGATCGCAGATATCCCCACGCGATTGCAGAGAACAAAACTCCACTGTCCAACTAAGCCTACGCGATCGCAGACACATTCATGCGATCGCGTAGAAGGAAAACATAATAAGATATCAGAAAATTCCAGCAGCTATTCAAGTCCAAAAAACTTTTGATCCGTTAACCATCCGAAACTCACCCGAGCCCCTCGAGACCTAAACCAAATATACAAACATGTACCAAAATACAATACGAACTTAGTCGAGGCTTCAAACCATGTCAAACAACGCCGAAATTATGAATCGCGCATCGAATCAAATTTTGAATTTTCAAATCTTCCAACTTCTATATTTTATGCTGAAACATATCAAATCAATCCGGAATGACTTCAAAATTTTCACATAAGTCATAAATGACGTAATGGAGCTATTCCAATTTCCGGAATCAAAATTCGACCTCGTTATCAAAAATTCAACCTTCGGTCGGACTTTCCAAAAGTCTTCCATTTTCCAATTTTTTCCAAAATACATCGAATTGTCCTACGGACTTCCAAATCCAAATCCGAACATACGCCTAAGTCCGAAATTACCATACAAAGCTATTGACATCATTGAAATTCTATTCCGGGGTCGTTTGCTCAAAAGTCAACTTCCCGGTCAACTCTTTTCATTTAAGCTTCTAAATAAGAATTGTTCTTTTAATTAAATTCTGAATCTTCTTAGAATCAAACTCGACCATACCCGTGGGTAATAATACATATTACGAAGCTGCTTGGAACTTTAAGTCGTTGAACGGGGCGTTAATGGTATATCTCGCCAAACTGGATAAAGCTATTATTCAAATCTAGACTCTAAAAGAATATGTATGTTGATTCATATCAATTAATTTAAGCATACAAAGCTGCCTACTCATTGCTAGTGAGAAAGCAACAACATAGATATGTTTACGAAGCCAAGAGCCACTCATCTAAGCCAGCGGATTCGAATTCTGCTATGCCGGTGCGCAAAGCAAGGACGTAACGACTGCGTAAATCTTTGGTCTGCATATCATTGTCAATGTTGGGCTGACTCCTTTTTTTAGGTAAGAGGACTTCTTAAAATGACAAGTCGTGTTGTTACAGATCGCGTGGACCCTGTAGAGATCGCAAAGAAGTTTTTTTAGGGCCTTCACAGTTTTGCCTTTGCGATCACGTAGGCATTTTCATGATTGCGAAGAAGGATCTCTGGGCAGTAGCTTTGTTAAAAAAAGGGACTTAGGCTCATTTTCTTCATTCCTCTCAACTCTTGGCCGATATTAGAGCTCGTTGGAGAGGAATTTTCACCTAGCATCTTAAGGTAAGTAATTTTTACATAATGTGAGTTTAATACATAGATTAATCTAATAGTCAAATTATAAACTTTTGAGCATATATTCATTAGTTTGTATGACATTTGACTAGTTTTGATTGTTCGACACCGATTTGGCAATTAGTGTGGTTGAAGAGTCGAGTACTGAACTTGAATGTAAGGTAAGTCTCTTGCCTAACTTTCTAAGAGGTAATTATACCCGTAGGTGTTTAAATTGCTATTTGTTAATAATTGTGGGTACTATGTACACACAAAGTGACGAGAGTCTATACGTAGCTAAAATCATGCTTATATTCGGGTAGACCTAGGGCTTTACCATGCCATACTTGTATTATCTAAACTTGACTTGTTAGTTTAATTACTTGAATTTATAATTGAATTTGGATTCGGGATCTTGTGAGACCGAGCTTCATTATCTTGAGTTTTGGCGGAATACTTGATTGTTGGTGGAAATTATGCCTTCTTTGAGTACTATTCTTGTGTTATATTTGTTGACCGTAGTTTGTAGAGTTTCTCTTTTCCTGTGGATCGGACCAAACGCCTTAGTAGTATATTTGATATGTATCTATGGTTCGCACCATTCGACCCTCGACAGTGTACATGATTATTCTGGATCAGTCAGTACGACCTCGGCATAACTTCTTCGTAATATCACTAGGAGTTCAAATATATATGATATTTCCTTCATGACCTGAGAGTTTATATCTTCTTGATTGTTCTTATTTGTGGAAATGGCATGTGATATTTGGGAATTTTAAATTGATAATTTATTAAAGGATCATGTCATTTATTGTTTCTTATTGCATTGTTACGGCTGTATTCCTTGTCTCTTTTGCGATTCTTGCTCTTTATTTATTGACCTCTAGTAAGTGTCGATGTCGATCCCTCATCACTACTTTTTCGAGGTTAGACTAGATACTTACTCGGTATACATTATTTATGTACTCACGCTACACTTCTGTACTAATCGTGCAGGTTCTGAGGCAAGTACAAATTGTGGCCATTCAGGTACGCATCCCCGTTAACTGGAGACCTCGTGGTGAGCTGCTTCATATGCTCCATTCTGCAGCACCCGGAGCCTCCTCCTTGTTGTATTTATTATTTTTATATATTTTATCTCAGACAATAGCTATAGAAATTTTGTATATTCTACTAGATTGCTCGTGCTCTTGTGACACCAGATTTTAGAAATTTCTAGTAGATATTTATGGTTTTTGCCTATTAATATCACTACTCCACTCTTATGTTTTATGTTATGCTTTATATCACCATGGACATTTATTCTTAGTTTCTAGATTACAAAATTCATGATTTAAAATAAATAAAATGAACAATTAAATATATAGTTCACCGTTGGCTTTCGTAACGACGACGTTGGGCGACATCATGGCATATAGTGGAAATTGGGTCGTGCTTGCTTGGTATCAGAGCACTAGGTTCACATAGGTCTCACGAGTCATGAGCAAGCCTAATATAGTCTTGCGGATCGGTACGGAGACGTCCGTACTTATCTTCGAGAGGCTATATGGTGTTAGGAAACTTCTCTTTCTTCATCTCCTATCGTTCAGTTGATGTTGTGCTAAGTATCTTTCTTTTATTCTCTCACGGATGGTGAGAACGCGTACCCCAGTAGTACCTGACAATAGAGGGACCGCTACCCCAGCCGTCAGAGGTAGAGGCATATGCCGAGGAAGGGCCGCAACTCCTGTTAGAGGATAAGGGTATCCTAGAGTTGCTCCCGTTGTTCCACCAGTGGATCCAGTGGAGAATACTGTTATTGAGAAGAAGGATGAGGTGCTTGCAGCTGAGCTGGCCTGGGTGGATTTTATGATTACACCAGGATTTCAGGAAGTCATGGGTCGTATGCTGTGGTTCATGGGTTCTATGACCCATGACAGGCTATTTCCGGCAGATCCGACCACATCTCAGGTGGGAGAGGGAGCACAAACCCCTATCGCTCAGGCTCCAGGGCACACTGCTACTTTATATCAGACCCTAGATGCAGTACCTACGGGAGGGGGGGAGAGGCAGCTCAGCCAGTTTCCGTGGTTATACCAGAGTCCAGACCAGCCGCGACTGTTGAGCAGTAGAAGTGGTTGGACAGGTGGACCAGGCTACATCCTTTCGTCTTTGGCGATGAGCGACATAATTACCCACAAGACTTCATAGATCGTTGTAGGGACATTCTGCATAACATGGGTCTATTGGAGTCCAACGGGGTGGACTTCACCATATTTCAGTTGGAGGGCAAGGCTCGTAGGTAGTGGCAGTCTTATCTCTGTAGCAGGCCAGCAGGTTCACCTCCATTTACTTGGGACAAGTTCACACGTCTCTTTTTGGATAGATATATTCCATCCTCTTAGAGGGAAGAGTGACAGGGTCAGTTCGAGCGGCTTCAACAGTGTCAGATGTGGGTCTCCGATTATGAGGTGAGGTTCTCTGAGTTGTCTCACCAAGCACTTATGATACTCCCCACAGATGCAGAGAGAGTGCGGAGGTTTATTGAGGGCTTGCATTATGGTAGCTAGGTTACTATGGACCGAGAGGTTGAGATAGGGATTTTTTACGAGCAGGTTGTGGAGATAGCTCAGAGGATCGAGGGTATCCACAGCTAGAGATGATTGCATGCACTGAGGGATGAGTGGCCTCGATATTTTAGAAGATTCAGTAGTGCTCCTTCTGGGTGTAGAGGTCAGTTTGTGAGGGGCCAGTCTAGCAGGCCCAGGTATTCAGCACCAACGCCTTCTCAGGGTGCTCCAGCACGGCCATACTTCAGCGCCATTCCAAAGAGCACCTACTGTCCACCAGCTATTCAAGGTTCTTACAGTGGGTATTTAGGTCAACAGGGTCAGACCTAGGGTCAGTCATCTTGTACATCGAGAGGTTGCTACGAGTGCGGGGAGCTTGGTCATATGAGGAAGTTTTGCCCCAGGCTTCGGGGCAAGGAAGGACAGTAGGGTCATCAGCCCATGATCACGGCACCAGCTTCCACACCGCCTATCCGGCCGAAAAAAGGAGAGGGAGGTGGGTAGGGGTAGCCTTGGAGGTGGAGGCCAATCAGGTGGTGCTCCGCTATGTTCTATGCCTTTCCATCCAGACCAGATGTAGTAGCCTCAGACGCCATGATCACATGTATTATTTCTATCTGCAGTAGGGATGCTTCGGTACTATTCGATCCAGGGCCTAATTATTCCTATGTGTCTTCTCTATTTTCTCCAAATATGGATGTCTCTCGTGAGTCCTTGGGTGCTTCTATATATGTTTCCACACCAGTGGGTGATTCTATTAATGTGGATAGGCTTTACCGGTCCTGTGTTGTGACTTTCTGTGGTTATGAGACCAGAACAGATATTATGTTGCTTGATATGACCGACTTTAAGGTCATCTTGGGCATGGACTGGTTGTCTCCGTATTATGCCGTTCTAGACTATCATGCCAAGACTGTTACCTTGGTGATGCGAGAGTTGCTTGGATTGGAGTGGAGGGGTTCATCTATCAGTACATCTAGTCAGGTTATCTCTTTCTTGAAGGCTCGACTTATGGTCGAGAAGGGTTGTTTGGCCTATCTGGCTTATGTATGGGATACTGTCATGGAGACTCCCACGATTGATTCAGTGCCCGTGGTGCGGGAGTTCTCTGATGTATTTCCTTGTGATCTACCAGGCATGCCACCAGATCATGATATCAATTTCAGTATTGATTTAGCGCCAGACGCCCAGCCTATATATATTCCACCATATCTCATAGCTCCAAAGGAGTTGAAGGAGTATCTTAAAGAGTTGCTCGCGAAGGGGTTCATTAGGCCGAGTGTGTCGCCTTGGGGTACACCGGTATTGTTTATGAAGAAGATAGATGGGAGTATGCGGTTATACATTGATTACCGCCAGTTGAACAAAGTTACCATTAAGAACAAATACCCATTGCCATGCATTGATGAATTATTTGATCAGTCATAGGGTGCTAAGGTGTTCTCTAAGATTGACTTGATGTCTAGGTATCATCAGCTGAAGATTCATGCTTCAGATGTTCCAAAAATGGCTTTCCGGACTAGATATGGGTACTATGAGTTCTAGTGATGTCCTTCGGCTCGACTAACTCCCCAGTGATGTTTATGGATTTTATGAATCGGGTGTCAGGTCATATATTGACTCATTTGTCATTGGCTTCATTGATCACATATTGATCTACTCGCGTAGTATGGAGGAGCACGAGCAGCATTTGAGAGTTGTGTTTTAGACCTTGCGGGAACAAAAGCTATATGCTAAGTTCTCCAAGTGCGAGTTCTGGTTAGATTCTGTGGCATTCGTAGGACATGTTGTATAAGATGAGGGTATTAAGGTAGATCCCAGGAAGATCGAGGCAATTCAGAGTTGGCCTCGTCGTACCACATCGACTGAGATCAGGAGTTTCTTGGGGCTAGCAGGTTATTATCATCGGTTTGTGGAGGGTTTTGACCAATTTAAAAAAATTGGTTTAATCAGTCCAGAGATATCAAAATAAAATTGGGGGGGGGAGTTGCAGCACCGTTGACTAGATTAACCCAGAAGAGTGCTCCATTCAGATGGTCCGATGATTGCGGGCGAGCTTTCAGAAGATCAAGACCGCATTGACTACAATACCAGTGTTAGTGTTGCCCTCCGGTTCAAGGATGTATAATGTGTATTGCAACGTTTCACACATTTTCTTGGGTTGTGTATTGATGCAGGAGTGGCGAGATATTGCATATGCTTTACGTCAACTGAAGCCCTACGAGAAGAATTAGCCCGTACATGATTTGGAGTTGGCCGCGATAGTTCATGCTCTCAATATTTGGAGGCATTACCTTTATGGGGTGTCGTGCGAGGTTTACACCGATCACCAGTTTACAGCATTTGTTTAAGCAGAGGGATCTTAATCTGAGGCAGGGCAGGTGGCTTGAGTTACAAAATGATTATGATATTACTATCCTGTATCATCCGGGCAAGGTGAATGTGGTTACGGATGCCTTGAGCTGAAAGGCTGAGAGTATGATTATTTTGGTATTAATTTCAGTGGGGGAGAGGCCATTGGCTTTGGACATTCAGTCCTTAGCTAATAGACTTGTGAGATTGGATATTTCGGAGCCCAGTCGAGTTCTTGCATGTGTTGTATCTCCGTGATCTTTATTTGAGCAGATCAAGACTCGTTAGTACGATGATCCATGCTTGCTGGTTCTTAGAAAGACGGTGCTACAGGGTGGGGCCAAAGAGGTTACTATCGGTGATGATGGTGTTCTGGACTCCATGATCTCTAATTTATTCCTAATGTTGATGGCCTGAGGGAGACAAATCTAGGGTAGGCACACAGTTCATGCTATTTTATTCATCCAGGTGCTTCGAAGATGTATCGTGACATGAGGAAGCATTACTGGTGGCACCAGATGAAGAAGGACATAATTGAGTATGTGGCGATATGTCTAAATTCCCATCAGGTTAGGTATAAGCACCAAAGGCCAGGTGGCATACTTCAGCAGATGGTTATACCGGAGTGGAAGTGGGAGCACATCACTATGGACTTCGTACTTGGGTTGCCGCGGACATTAAAGAAATTTGATGATATTTGGGTCATCGTCGACAAGCTGAAAAAGTCGGCGCACTTTATTCCGGTAGTGACTACATACTTTTTAGAGAGGTTGGCCCAGATTTATATTCAGGAGATTATCCGGTTCCATGGTGTGCATATTTCCATCATTTCAGATAGAGGCCCTCAGTTCACTTCACATTTCTGGAGAGCAGTACAGAGTGAGTTGGGTATGCGGGTAGAGCTCAGTATGACCTTTCATCCACAGACCGACGGGAAGTCAAAGCAGGCAGTTTAGATTCTAGAGGACATGCTCAGAGTGTGTGTGATTGACTTCGGAGGGCGGTGGGATCGATTCTTACCTTTGGCCGAGTTTGCTTTTAATAACATTTATCAGTTAGCATCGAGATGGATCCATTTGAGGCATTATATGGTCGGCGATGTCGTTCCTCCCATCAGTTGGTTTGAGCCTGACAAGGCTAGGTTATACGGTACTGATATGGTGAAGGATGCCTTGGATAAGGTAAAGTTGATTCAAGAGCGACTTCGCACAGCACAGTCCAGACAGAAGAGTTACGCGGATAAGAAGGCGCGTGATGTATCATTTATGGTGGGTGAGAAGGTTCACTTGAAAGTCTCGCCGATGAAGGGTATCATGAGGTTTGTAAAGAAGGGCAAGCTGAGTTCGAGGTTCATTGGTCCATTTGAGATGTTGGAGCGAGTTGGAAAGGTTGCTTACAAGCTTGCTTTGCCTCCCACTCTATCGGGAGTTCATATGGTTTTCCACGTGTCTTTGCTCCAGAAGAACCATGCCGACAGGTCATATATGTTAGATTACAACAAAGTTCAACTAGATGAGAATTTGGGTTATAAAGAGGAGCTAGTTACTATTGTTGACAGGCAGGTTTTCCAGTTGAGGTCTAAGAAGATTTATGCGGTAAAGGTCCGGTGGAGGGGTCCACCTATTGAGGAGGTGACTTGGGAGACTGAGGAGGACATGCAGAGCAGATATCCACACTTATTCAGCACTCCAGGTATGATTCTAGACCCATTCGAGGACGAACGTTTGTTTAAGAAGTGGAGAATGTAATGACCCGATCGATCGTTTTGCTTTCTAGATCCCCGTTTTTCTATTTAAGACTACCCCTATGTGATTTACTATTTCATGACTTACGGGGATGGTTGGTTTGATTTTGAAAGGGTTCGGGTTGAAATCGGAACACTAAGTTCCTTAATAATGGCCAAAGGTGGACAAGTTTGACTTGAGTCAACATTTTGAGTAAATAACCTTAAAATCAAGATTTTGTGGTTTCAATAGGTTCTTATGATGATTTTGGACTTGGGCGTGTGTTAAGATCGAGTTTTGGGTGATCCTCGGCACTTAATGTTGAAAGTTGGTGCCTTGAAGGTTTTAGTGTTTCTTAAATTTGGTTTGAAGTAGACATTGGTGCTATCGATGTCCGTTTGGGATTCCAAGCCTGGTAATAGGTTCGTATAGTAATTTATAACTTGTACGCAAAATTTGGAGGTATTCCGTGTTGCCTAAGTATGATTCGTCGCGTTCAGAGCTAGTTGTTAAAGTTTGAAGTTCATAAGTTGATTAATTTTGTTTTAGGGTGCGATTCTTAGTTTCAGAGTTGTTTTATGTGTTTCGTGGCTTCGAGAAGATCCGTTTTATGTTTATGGACTTGGTGGTGCATTTGGACGGGATCCCGGGTGGGTCGGGTGTGTTTTGGACTACCTGGAGTTAAGTCAAAAATTGCAAAAAATTTGTTGCTGGTTTCCTTCTTCGTGCCCGCGGGGAAAGCCTCGCTTTCGCGATGAAAGAATTGGGGCTGGGGACCTTTTGTTCTAAGCGTCCGCGTAAACTAGGTCGCGATCGTGAAGCTTTGAGACACTAGCCTCCATGTTTACGATTGCCTCATTGCATTTGCGTAGTAGGGTCTGGGTCTTCGGGCTGAGCAAGTCAATGCCCTTCGCGTTCATGATGAATGGCGAGGCTGGCCTTCGCGATTGCTTGGACCCTATCACGATAGCGAAGGGGTTTTTTTGGGGCCTTGGCAGTTTTGCCTTCGCGATCGCGTAGGTATTTTCGGGATCGCGAAGAAGGATCGCTGGGCAAAAGCTTTGTTAAAACACGGGATGTAGGCTCATTTTCTTCATTTCTCTCAACTCTTGGCAGATTTTAGAGCTCATTGGAGAGGGATATTCATCTAGTATCAAAAGATAAGTAATTTTTACATAATGTGAGTTTAATACGCAGATTATGGGTAACATTGAAAATTGTAAACATTGTGGGATTTTTTTTGAAAAAACTAGGGTTTGGTAAAAATGGGATTAGACCACGAAAATAATTATGAAATTGAATAGAAATTATATATTTGAGTTCATAACGTTATGAGTAACATTTATCTACAAATATTTTTGAAATCCGGGCACGTGGGCCTGCGGGTGACTTTTAGGAATTTTCCAAATTGGGTTGGGTAATTATTTGTTACAACCCAAATTCGCATACCATAGATCACGTCGTAAGTTAGTCGATGTAAATCCAAGAAGAGATTATCTTTGAGATGATAAGAAGTTAATCCTATTGGTCTTAAACGATACAAGGGTGTATAAGAGTGGTTAACAAATATTAGAAGTTAAACGAATCAAGGATGTTGTAACCCGTATTTTCGGATAACACTAGAGGTGATTAACTATCCCAAGAGGTCTTGTTTTAATGTATTTGAATCATATAATATCCGCATCATAAGTCTTGAAGTCAAGCGAGTTATGAAATAAAAGTCGATAAAAGTTGTCGCAACTTAGGTTTATAATTTTACTTACACTTTAGGTCAAATGTTACTGTATTTTTCTCCCAATGTGCTTAGAATTATGGGGTGATCTACCTATCAAATTGAAGATCTATGAGTCTAGTTTCCAATGCATTAAACCGTTCGTTGATACGATCTTGGAATAGAGAGATATTCACATTTTCGCGAGAGTGCGCCAAGCTGCTCTCTATGGGACCCACAAAGGCGGTTTAAGACATATGGACATATATAAGATACCTCAACCCCGTTTTAAGTCATTATTTTTCAGTATATTCAGACCTTATAACCCTAAAAACAGTCTCTCAAGGTTCTCTCATGATCCAAGACCCAAACAAAGGGCAAACAACACAAATCAAATATCGGGAATCCCGTGGCGCTAGTAAGTTTCTTATTCTTCTTGTCGTTGCTGATTTTTGTGTTGTTCCAGCTCGTGTGGGAGGTTGTTTTAAGTGTTTTATGTCCTGTAAATACACTTTCAAGTTTTTAATATCAACCCTAGGTGATTTCAAGTCTTCTAAAGTAATTCTTGTGCCGAAAAACCTGAATTAATTGCTAGTTTCGCTTCCTTGTTCTTGTGGCAGAATTGAAGGGATATTTCGTGGAAAATTAAGGTCAAATTGGAGTTGTTCTTTCTGTTTAAAGGTAAGGAATCTCTTACTCTATATATATTTAAGATTATCCAAGTTGCAGCTAAGTCGTTGAAGCTAGAACTTGTGAAATATATATCGAAAAGCTTGGTAGTAATGTTGTTGGTTGGTGGACTATTTTGGAGGCTCAATATGATTATTAATGATGTTGTTTGGGCTATTTGGTGATTGTATTGACTTGTGGGAAGTCATATAAATAGGGGAGGTGCTGTCCGTTTCATCGTAAAATAGGTTGTGGTTGATACATAATAGTTACGACGCTTAAACGATAATGATAGTGTCATTTGTCTTATTGTAGACTAAGGAGTCGTGATATTTGCATAGCTTGAGGTTGGGCAGTATATACAAGGTATGTGAGGCTATCCCCTTCATTCTTTTGCACGACTCCGATTGTACATAATGTAATGAACGAGCTCCCAAAGATACTCTACTCTTAGAAGCTAGCAGTACTTACATTGCTGCCCTTCTTATGAAACGATTGATATTGATGTTACTTCTCTTATTCTTATATTATCAATGTTGTTGGTAGTTCCTGATTCTTATAAGGTTCTTGATGAAGAGTTAATCCTAATAACATGTACGAAGGATACCGACCTTACGTCACTCTGAAAGGTTCGAATTATGATTCCAACGAGTCCAGCATGCATCATATATATGTATCTATTTTACTCTACCGAGCCGCGCTATAGTCGGCCGGGTATGGCACCTATTGTGCAACCACTGATCAATTGGGTTTTACCGAGCTCCACGTGGCCGGGTACGATTCTACCGAGCCCTATGATGGCCGGGTACGTTTTACCGAGCCTATTATGGCCGGGTACGATATGATGATGGTGATGCCCACAAAGGCGTATGTTTTAAAAGTTTATGTGTATATATATATATATGTGTGTGTCATGTATTTCATGTCGGTAGCCCTCAGAGGTACCCAGATGTCACAGGTTGTATATTCTCTATCCGTGTTTACATTACTGTTCTTACTTATGCTTTCTTGCCTCACATACTCAGTACTTTATTCGTACTGACGTCCTTTTTATTTGTGGACGCTGCATGTCGTGCTGCAGGTCCTGATAGACAGGTAGACGTAGCTCCCCCACCACAGTAGGCTGTCCAGTTCAGCGGTTATTGGCGAGATCCCTTCTCCGGACTTGCCGTGGTCTTGGTATGCATTTTTGTTATAGACCTTATGGGTATGTCGGGGCCCTGTTCCGGCAATGTTGTAGCACTTATGTTCTTTTAGAGGCTCATAGACAGGTGTCGACTTATGTATGGTTTAGAATGCCTTTTTGGCTGATTTTTGTTGTATAGTCTTTCATGGCATCATGATAGCTCGTACCTTATATATAGTTTCTTGACAGTCTTGTTGTCCCATGTTATGTATGTTCATGACATTATCTTTCATTGTTGGATGTTCATGATCCATGTCTACTATTTATATTGATCTTGTCGACCCTTAAAGATAATAAGGAAGGTTAGATAAAATGTACGTTGGTGCTCGGCAAGTATGGCCCGGGTGCTAGTCATGACCCTTCAGTTGGGTCGTGACAAACTTGGTATCAGAGCAAGTCTGTCCTAGGGGTTGTCTATGAGCCGTGTCTAGTAGAGTTTTGATTATAGATGTGTAGCGCGCCACATTTATAATCAGGAGGCTACGTGACATCTAGGGTTGTTACCTTCTTCCTGGATCTAGATCGTGCGTAGAGTTGAGTAGTAAGTGTTCATATCTAATATTCACCTTGTTTTCTTTCAGCGATGCCTTCGACTAGGAAGCAAGCGATTAGTAAACGGCTTGATACAGCTGTGGGAGAGGGTAACATTCAGGTGCCTCCAGCCAGAGCAGGCCAAAGTGAGGCTCAGAGTGAGATGCCGTCTCATACCTCTCTGTCTCCTCCCGAGGATATTAGGAGGCACCCAGTACATCCAGTTCCTCCGTCTGGCACTACAGACCATGATATGCGCAGTGCGGTGCAATTGTTGACTAGCTTGGTAGCTGCTCAGGCTCAGAGGCAGGATACCGGTGCTGCTGATAAACTGGTTAGTGCGAGAGTTCGTGATTTTATTAATCTAGACCCTCCAGTGTTTACCGGATCAGACCCCAAGGAGGACCCACAAATATTTATTGATCAGATTCATCGTACATTGCGGGTTATGCATGCTAGTGATACGGAGGCAGTAGAGTTGGCTTCTTATCGGTTACGGGATTTAGCGGTTTTCTGGTATGATAGTTGGGAGAGATCTAGGGGTCCGAACGCTCCTCCAGCCGTGTGGAAGGAATTTTCTGAGGCCTTTCTTCGTCACTACTTGCCAGTTGAGATACGACGAGCTAGAGCTGATAAGTTCTTGAACCTTCGACAGGGTAATATGAGTGTACGAGAGTATAGTATACAGTTTGATTCTTTAGCAAGGTATGCTCCCTATATGGTGTCAGAGATGAGTGATAGGGTGCATCTGTTCGTGAACGGGTTGGGACCACATCTGATAAATGAGTGCACAACAGCCTCCTTGGTAGAGGGCATGGATATTTCCCGTATTCAGGCTTATGCCCAGACCCTAGAGGATCGTAAGCGCCAGCAAAGGGCAGATAGGGAGCAGGATAGGGGCCAGCATAAGAGGGCAAGATTTGCAGGGTATTCTGATGAGTTCAGAGGCAGTATCAGGCCCCAATCTTCGAGGAGTTCGGCGCCACCTGTAGCTAGTGCTCCTCCACAGTTTCAGAGGCCTCGGTATGATCGATTTACCTATTCTGGTTCAGGTCAGAGTTCAAGGGCATCAGGCTCACAATTTCATAGAGATACTAGTCAGACGAGACCCCCAACACCTCATTGTGATCAGTGCGGCAAGGCCCACTTTGGACTGTGCCGTCGAGGTTCCGATGCGTGCTATTCTTGCGGACAGCGTAGCCATATGATGCGGGATTGTCCTAACAGAGGAGGTGGTGGTATGGCTCAACCGACTGGATCTGTGTCTGGTTCTTCCTCATCAGTTCGACCTCCAGCACAAGGTTTTCAACAGTCGACAGGTCGTGGTAGAGGTAGAGGTTCAGTGCCGAGTTCGAGTGGTGCTCAAAATCGAACCTATGCTCTAATAGGTCGACAAGATCTCGAGTCATCTCCGGATGCTGTTACAGGTATATTTCTGTGTTTTCTTATGATGTATATGCACTAATTGATCCAGGATCTACCTTATCATATGTTACACCCTTTGTGGCTAATAAGTTTGGCATTGAACCTGAATTGATAAGTAAACCACTTGCGGTATCCACTCCGATAGGAGATTCTGTGATTGCTAGAAGGGTTTATAAAGGTTGCACTGTGATGATTTGTAGTCGTCAAACCTCGGCAAATTTATTTGAGTTAGAAATGGTTGATTTTGATGTGATAATGGGAATGGACTGGTTGGCCTCATGCTATGCAAATGTTGACTGTCGTACGAAGATGGTTAGGTTTCAGTTTCCTTGTGAACCCGCCATTGAATGGAAGGGGAACATTGCTACGCCGAAAGGTAGGTTTATTTCCTATCTTAAGGCAAGGAAGATGATCTCAAAAGGTTACATTTATCATCTTGTTCGCGTTAGGGATGCGGAGGCAAAGCCGCCTACTCTACAATTAATCCCTGTGGTCAATGAATTTCCAGATGTTTTCCCAGATGAACTCCCAGGCCTTCCTCCTGAAAGGGAGATTGAGTTTAGCATTGATGCATTGCCTGACACTCAACCGATCTCTATCCCTCCATACAGGATGGCCTCGGCAGAGTTGCGAGAGTTGAAGGCACAGTTGGAGGACTTGCTGGATAAGGGTTTTATTAGGCCTAGCACTTCACCTTGGGGTGCGCCAGTCTTGTTCGTGCGGAAGAAAGATGGGTCGTTAAGGATGTGTATCGATTATCGACAGTTGAATAAGTTTACAATAAAGAACAAGTATCCACTTCCAAGAATTGATGACCTATTTGACCAACTCCAGGGTGCCAAGTATTTCTCCAAGATTGACTTGCGTTCAGGGTATCATCAGGTGAGGGTTAAGGAGAAGGATATTCCAAAGACGGCCTTCCGGACAAGATATGGGCATTTTGAGTTCTTGGTGATGTCGTTCGGGCTAACAAATGCCCCAGCAGCTTTTATGGATCTCATGAATAGTGTATTCAGGCCCTATCTTGATGTGTTCGTGATCGTATTCATTGATGACATTCTGGTGTATTCTCGTTTGGAGGCGGAACATGCGGGCCACTTACGGATAGTATTACAGACCCTTCAGGATCATAAGTTATATGCTAAGCTCTCTAAATGTGAATTCTGGCTGAACTCAGTAGCATTCCTTGGCCATGTGATATCTGATGAGGGTATTAGTGTCGACACTCAGAAGATCGATGCAGTGAAGAATTGGCCGAGACCTACAACACCGTCAGAAGTCCGCAGCTTCCTGGGGCTAGCAGGATATTATAGGCGGTTTGTAGAAGGGTTTTCCTCTATATCAGCACCATTGACTTAGTTAACACAGAAAGCTACCAAGTTCCAGTGGTCTGATGCTTGTGAACATAGTTTTCAGGAGCTAAAGAATCGATTGACATCCGCGCCAGTGCTCACTCTCCCAGAAGGAACAGAAGGTTATGTGGTATATTGTGATGCCTCAGGTATAGGTTTGGGGAGCGTATTGATGCAACGTGGGAAGGTGATTACTTTTGCATCAAGACAATTGAAGAAGCATGAAAAGAATTACCCGACTCATGATTTGGAATTGGCTGCAGTAATATATGCTTTGAAGATATGGCGGCACTACTTATACGGCGTCCATGTTGACATCTACACAGATCACAAGAGTTTACAATACATCTTCAAGCAGAAGGAGTTGAATTTGAGGCAGCGTAGGTGGCTTGAATTACTGAAAGACTACGATGTCGAGATATTGTACCATCCCGGTAAAGCTAATGTTGTGGCAGACGCTCTCAGCCGTAAGTCAATGGGAAGCTTAATACATATTGAGGCAGGTAGACAAGGGTTGACCAAAGAGCTTCACCAGCTGGCCAATATGAGAATCAGATTGTTGGACTCTGATGACGGAGGTGTTACTGTACAGAATACAGCAGAATCATCTTTGGTAGCCGAGGTAAAAGCACGGCAATATGAAGATCCTACCTTAGTAAGATTGAGAGAGGGAATTCAGCAGTGTAAGATTACAGCTTTCAAGATCGGAGGAGATGGGACACTGAGATACCAGGGCCGATTATGTGTACCTAGTGTGGCAGGGTTGCGAGAGAAGATTATGATTGAGATTCACCAGTCTCGATATTCTATCCATCCTGGCTCGACAAAGATGTATCATGACGTTAAGGAGCAGTATTGGTGGGATAACATGAAGAAGTCTATTGCAGAATTTGTAGCCCAGTGTCCTAATTGTCAACAAGTAAAGATCGAGCATCAGAAACCTAGTGGATTGATTCAGAATATAGAGATTCCAACCTGGAAATGGGAGGTGATTAATATGGACTTCATTATTGGATTACCTCGCTCTTATCATAAGTTTGACTCCATCTGGGTGATAGTTGATCGACTTACAAAATCTGCCCATTTTCTGCCAGTTAAGACAACTTACACGGCTGAAGATTATGCGAAGTTGTATATCAAGGAGATTGTTAGGCTTCATGGTGTGCCGGTATCTATTATATCAGACCGAGGAGCTCAATTTACGGCTAACTTTTGGAGGTCTTTTCAGAAGGGTTTAGGCACACAAGTAAATCTCAGCACTGCATTCCATCCGCAGACTGACGGACAGGCTGAACGTACCATCCAGACGCTTGAAGATATGCTACGAGCATGTGTTCTAGATTTCAAGGGGAATTGGGATGACCATCTGGCACTTATAGAATTTGCCTACAATAATAGCTACCATTCCAGTATTAAAATGGCCCCGTATGAGGCACTGTACGGGAGGAGATGTAGATCACCAGTTGGATGGTTCGAAGTCGGTGAGACAGAATTATATGGGCCAGATTTGATTCACCAAGCCATTGAGAAGGTGAAAGTGATACAAGAGAGACTGAGGACGGCACAAAGCAGGCAAAAGTCTTATTCCGACGTCCGACGTCGTGATCTGGAATTTGAGGTTGGTGATTGGGTTTTCCTGAAGATCTCGCCGATGAAGGGTGTTATGCGTTTTGGGAAGAAGGGTAAGTTGAGTCCGCGGTATATTGGGCCGTACAAAATTCTTCGACGAATTGGACAGGTTGCTTACGAGTTAGAATTGCCATCTGAATTGGAATTTGTCCACCCGGTATTCCATGTATCTATGTTGAGGAAATGTATTGGAGACCCTTCTCGGGTCGTCCCTATCAAAGATGTACAAGTTACAAAGGATCTATCATATGATGAAGTGCCAGTGGCTATATTAGATCGACAAGTCCGCAAGCTGAGAACAAAGGATGTAGCTTCCGTGAAAGTATTATGGAGGAACAAGAATATAGAAGAAATGACATGGGAAGCAGAAGAGGAGATGAAGTCTAAATACCCTTACCTATTCCAGAGTGAAGATAACGAGGATGCCGGGGGAAAGAAGGACGCATTATAAGGTGAAACGGCTCTATGAGGTAAGCAATAGCTTGTGAATACTTTTTTTAATACAAAATGGTGATATGCAGATAATGTACATATCCATAATGCTTTGTATAGTCTTGTAAGGCCATAGGTTGGGTTTAACTGCTTGCAAGTTTGGCTAGTGTCCATTTTATGGGGGAAACTCAGCCGGAAATCTCCGTCGGAATCCACGATGAGTTAGACACCCCATAAACCCTTACATTCGAGGACGAATGTTCCTAAGGGGGAGAGGGTGTTACAACCCAAATTCGCATACCATAGATCACGTCGTAAGTTAGTCGATGTAAATCCAAGAAGAGATTATCTTTGAGATGATAAGAAGTTAATCCTATTGGTCTTAAACGATACAAGGGTGTATAAGAGTGGTTAACAAATATTAGAAGTTAAACGAATCAAGGATGTTGTAACCCGTATTTTCGGATAACACTAGAGGTGATTAACTGTCCCAAGAGGTCTTGTTTTAATGTATTTGAATCATATAATATCCGTATCATAAGTCTTGAAGTCAAGCGAGTTATGAAATAAAAGTCGATAAAAGTTGTCGCAACTTAGGTTTATAATTTTACTTAAACTTTAGGTCAAATGTTACTGTATTTTTCTCCCAATGTGCTTAGCATTATAGGGTGATCTACCTATCAAATTGAAGATCTATGAGTCTAGTTTCCAACGCATTAAACCGTTCGTTGATACGATCTCGGAATAGAGAGATATTCACATTTTCGCGAGAGTGCGCCAAGCTGCTCTCTATGGGACCCACAAAGGCGGTTTAAGACATATGGACATATATAAGATACCTCAACCCCGTTTTAAGTCATTATTTTTCAGTATATTCAGACCTTATAACCCTAAAAACAGTCTCTCAAGGTTCTCTCATGATCCAAGACCCAAACAAAGGGCAAACAACACAAATCAAATATCGGGAATCCCGTGGCGCTAGTAAGTTTCTTATTCTTCTTGTTGTTGCTGATTTTTGTGTTGTTCCAGCTCGTGTGGGAGGTTGTTTTAAGTGTTTTATGTCCTGTAAATACACCTTCAAGTTTTTAATATCAACCCTAGGTGATTTCAAGTCTTCTAAAGTAATTCTTGTGCCGAAAAACCTGAATTAATTGCTAGTTTCGCTTCCTTGTTCTTGTGGCAGAATTGAAGGGATATTTCGTGGAAAATTAAGGTCAAATTGGAGTTGTTCTTTCTGTTTAAAGGTAAGGAATCTCTTACTCTATATATATTTAAGATTATCCAAGTTGCAGCTAAGTCGTTGAAGCTAGAACTTGTGAAATATATATCGAAAAGCTTGGTAGTAATGTTGTTGGTTGGTGGACTATTTTGGAGGCTCAATATGATTATTAATGATGTTGTTTGGGCTGTTTGGTGATTGTTTTGACTTGTGGGAAGTCATATAAATAGGGGAGGTGCTGTCCGTTTCATCGTAAAATAGGTTGTGGTCGATACATAATAGTTACGACGCTTAAACGATAATGATAGTGTCATTTGTCTTATTGTAGACTAAGGAATCGTGATATTTGCATAGCTTGAGGTTGGGCAGTATATACAAGGTATGTGAGGCTATCCCCTTCATTCTTTTGCACGACTCCGATTGTGCATAATATAATGAACGAGCTCCCAAAGATACTCTACTCTTAGAAGCTAGCAGTACTTACATTGCTGCCCTTCTTATGAAACGATTGATATTGATGTTACTTCTCTTATTCTTATATTATAATTGTTGTTGGTAGTTCCTGATTCTTATAAGGTTCTTGATGAAGAGTTAATCCTAATAACATGTACGAAGGATACCGACCTTACGTCACTCCGAAAGGTTCAAAATGTGATTCCAATGAGTCCAACATGCATCATATATATGTATCTATTTTACTCTACCGAGCCGCGCTATAGTCGGCCGGGTACAGCACCTATTGTGCAACCACTGATCAGTTGGGTTTTACCGAGCTCCACGTGGCCGGGTACGATTCTACCGAGCCCTATGATGGCCGGGTACGTTTTACCGAGCCTATTATGGCCGGGTACGATATGATGATGGTGATGCCCACAAAGGCGTATGTTTTAAAAGTTTATGTATATATATATATATATATATGTGTATCATGTATTTCATGTCAGTAGCCCTCAGAGGTACCCAGATGTCACAGGTTGTATATTCTCTATCCGTGTTTACATTACTGTTCTTACTTATGCTTTCTTGCCTCACATACTCAGTACTTTATTCGTATTGACGTCCTTTTTATTTGTGGACGCTGCATGTCGTGCTGCAGGTCCTGATAGACAGGTAGACGTAGCTCCCCCACCACAGTAGGCTGTCCAGTTCAGCGGTTATTGGCGAGATCCCTTCTCCGGACTTGCCGTGGTCTTGATATGCATTTTTGTTATAGACCTTATGGGTATGTCGGGGCCCTGTTCCGGCAATGTTGTAGCACTTATGTTCTTTTAGAGGCTCATAGACAGGTGTCGACTTATGTATGGTTTAGAATGCCTTTTTGGCTGATTTTTGTTGTATAGTCTTTCATGGCATCATGATAGCTCGTACCTTATATATAGTTTCTTGACAGTCTTGTCGTCCCATGTTATGTATGTTCATGACATTATCTTTCATTGTTGGATGTTCATGATCCATGTCTACTATTTATATTGATCTTGTCGACCCTTAAAGATAATAAGGAAGGTTAGATAAAATGTACGTTGGTGCTCGGCAAGTATGGCCCGGGTGCTAGTCATGACCCTTCAGTTGGGTCGTGACAAACTTGGTATCAGAGCAAGTCTGTCCTAGGGGTTGTCTATGAGCCGTGTCTAGTAGAGTTTTGATTATAGATGTGTAGCGCGCCACATTTATAATCAGGAGGCTACGTGACATCTAGGGTTGTTACCTTCTTCCTGGATCTAGATCGTGCGTAGAGTTGAGTAGTAAGTGTTCATATCTAATATTCACCTTGTTTTCTTTCAGCGATGCCTTCGACTAGGAAGCAAGCGATTAGTAAACGGCTTGATACAGCTGTGGGAGAGGGTAACATTCAGGTGCCTCCAGCCAGAGCAGGCCAAAGTGAGGCTCAGAGTGAG
This sequence comes from Nicotiana tabacum, assembly GCF_000715075.1. Taxonomy (NCBI): domain Eukaryota; kingdom Viridiplantae; phylum Streptophyta; class Magnoliopsida; order Solanales; family Solanaceae; genus Nicotiana; species Nicotiana tabacum. Next base: position 26,997,133 of record NC_134081.1, on the reverse strand, counting down.
ATGCCGTCTCATACCTCTCTGTCTCCTCCCGAGGATATTAGGAGGCACCCAGTACATCCAGTTCCTCCGTCTGGCACTACAGACCATGATATGCGCAGTGCGGTGCAATTGTTGACTAGCTTGGTAGCTGCTCAGGCTCAGAGGCAGGATACCGGTGCTGCTGATAAACTGGTTAGTGCGAGAGTTCGTGATTTTATTAATCTAGACCCTCCAGTGTTTACCGGATCAGACCCCAAGGAGGACCCACAAATATTTATTGATCAGATTCATCGTACATTGCGGGTTATGCATGCTAGTGATACGGAGGCAGTAGAGTTGGCTTCTTATCGGTTACGGGATTTAGCGGTTTTCTGGTATGATAGTTGGGAGAGATCTAGGGGTCCGAACGCTCCTCCAGCCATGTGGAAGGAATTTTCTGAGGCCTTTCTTCGTCACTACTTGCCAGTTGAGATACGACGAGCTAGAGCTGATAAGTTCTTGAACCTTCGACAGGGTAATATGAGTGTACGAGAGTATAGTATACAGTTTGATTCTTTAGCAAGGTATGCTCCCCATATGGTGTCAGAGATGAGTGATAGGGTGCATCTGTTCGTGAACGGGTTGGGACCACATCTGATAAATGAGTGCACAACAGCCTCCTTGGTAGAGGGCATGGATATTTCCCGTATTCAGGCTTATGCCCAGACCCTAGAGGATTGTAAGCGCCAGCAAAGGGTAGATAGGGAGCAGGATAGGGGCCAACATAAGAGGGCAAGATTTGCAGGGTATTCTGATGAGTTCAGAGGCAGTATCAGGCCCCAATCTTCGAGGAGTTCGGCGCCACCTGTAGCTAGTGCTCCTCCACAGTTTCAGAGACCTCGGTATGATCGATTTACCTATTCTGGTTCAGGTCAGAGTTCAAGGGCATCAGGCTCACAATTTCATAGAGATACTAGTCAGACGAGACCCCCAACACCTCGTTGTGATCAGTGCGGCAAGGCCCACTTTGGACTGTGCCGTCGAGGTTCCGATGCGTGCTATTCTTGCGGACAGCGTGGCCATATGATGCGGGATTGTCCTAACAGAGGAGGTGGTGGTATGGCTCAACCGACTGGATCTGTGTCTGGTTCTTCCTCATCAGTTCGACCTCCAGCACAAGGTTTTCAACAGTCGACGGGTCGTGGTAGAGGTAGAGGTTCAGTGCCGAGTTCGAGTGGTGCTCAAAATCGAACCTATGCTCTAATAGGTCGACAAGATCTCGAGTCATCTCCGGATGCTGTTACAGGTATATTGTCTGTGTTTTCTTATGATGTATATGCACTAATTGATCCAGGATCTACCTTATCATATGTTACACCCTTTGTGGCTAATAAGTTTGGCATTGAACCTGAATTGATAAGTAAACCACTTGCGGTATCCACTCCGATAGGAGATTCTGTGATTGCTAGAAGGGTTTATAAAGGTTGCACTGTGATGATTTGTAGTCGTCAAACCTCGGCAAATTTATTTGAGTTAGAAATGGTTGATTTTGATGTGATAATGGGAATGGACTGGTTGGCCTCATGCTATGCAAATGTTGACTGTCGTACGAAGATGGTTAGGTTTCAGTTTCCTTGTGAACCCGCCATTGAATGGAAGGGGAACATTGCTACGCCGAAAGGTAGGTTTATTTCCTATCTTAAGGCAAGGAAGATGATCTCAAAAGGTTACATTTATCATCTTGTTCGCGTTAGGGATGCGGAGGCAAAGCCGCCTACTCTACAATTAATCCCCGTGGTCAATGAATTTCCAGATGTTTTCCCAGATGAACTCCCAGGCCTTCCTCCTGAAAGGGAGATTGAGTTTAGCATTGATGCATTGCCTGACACTCAATCCGATAGCCATAAAGTCAACCTACGGTCAAACCTAAAAAAATTTCAAACCTTCAAATTACTAACTTTCAGCAAAACAAGTCAAATCATTCTAGGGAGCTCCGAATTCAATGTCGGACATACGCCCAAGTCCAAAATCACGATACGGACTCACAGGGATTGTCAAAATACAGATCCAGGATTATTTACATAAAATGTTGACCGTAATTAATTCAAGTTATTTTCAAAACCAAAAATCATATTTTCTTTAAATATTTATGCAAAACATTTTCGGAGAAAGACTCGGACTGTGCACGCAAATCAAGAAATATCAAATAGAGCTAATAAAGGTCTCGGAATATGAAAATAAGGGATAGTACTCAAAATGACTTATCGGGTTGTCACATTCTTCACCTTTAAAAGAAACGTTCATCCTCGAACAGACATAGAAAAGTGCCTGGACTGGTGAAACGGTGTGGGTATCTACTCCACATATCAGACTCGAACTCCCACGTAGCTTCCTCGATCATCTGACCTCTCCATTGCACTTTCACAGAAAGAAAACATTTGAACCTCAACTGTCGAACCTGCCGGGCTAGATAGCCACCGACTCCTCCTCATAGGCTAAATTCTCATCAAGTTGAACCGTGCTGAAGTCAAAATCATGCGATCTGTCCTCATGGTACTTTCGAAGCATGGAAACATGGAATACTGGATGTAATACTAATAGGTTAGGAGGCAATGCAGGTCGGTAGGCAACCTCCCTAACTCTCTCTAAGATCTCAAATGGCCCAATAAACATTGTGCTCAGCTTGCCCTTCTTCCCAAACCGCATCACACCCTTTATAGGAGACACTCGGAGAAGAACCTTCTCTCCTACCATATGAGCTACATCCCAAACTTTTCAGTCAGCATAACTCTTCTGTCTGGACTGAGCTGTACGAAGTCATTCCTGAATCATCTTAAACTTTTTCATAGTATCACCGACCAAATCTGTGCCCAACGACCTAACCTCTTCAGGCTCAAACCAACCAATCGGCAAGTAACATCGCCTCCTATATAAGGCCTCATATGGCGCCATCTGAATACTCGACTGATAGTTGTTGTTATAGGAGAACTCTACGAGAGGTAAGAACTGGTCCCATGTACCTTCGAAATCCATAACACAAGCATGTAACATGTACTCCAATATCTGAATAGTGCGCTCGGAATGTCCGTCCATCTGAGGATGGAATATTTTTCTCAACTCAACCTGTGTGCCCGACTCACGCTACATGGCTCCCAAAAAAAGCAATGTGAATTGCCTGCCATGGTCAGAAATGATGGAAATGGTCACGCCATTCAGGCATATAATCTCCTGAATGTAAATTTGAGCCATCATCTCTGAAGAATTGAAAGTCACCACTAGAATGAAGTGCACTAACTTAGTCAACCGGTCCACAATAACCCAGAATGCGTCATATTTCTTCAAGGTTCGTGGCAAGCCTAGCACAAAATCCATAGTGATGTACTCCCACTTCCACTCTGGTATTTCCAGCTGAGTCAGTCCACCCAGTTTCTGATGTTCATACTTTACCTGTTGACAGATCAAACATCGAGATACATATGAAATGATGTCTTTCTTCATTCTTTGCCACCAATAGTTTTGTTTCAAGTCACGGTACATCTACTTGACACCTGGGTGAATATAATAATGCAAACTGTGCGCCTCTTCAAGGATCAACTCTCTCAACCCGTCAATATTTGGAACACAAATCCGACCTTGAAGCCGCAACACCATCATCACCAATCACAATATCCTTGGCACCACCCCGCTGCACCGTATACCTCAACTCCAACAAGTGAGGATCATCAAATTGGCGAGCCTTGATACACTCCAACAATGAAGACTGTGCTACAACACAAGAAAGAACATAGATGGGCTCCAAAACATCTAATCTCACTAACCAATTGGCTAAATCCTGAACATCCATGGCTAGTGGCCTCTCTGCTACCAATAAATATGCCAAACTACCCATACTTTTTGCCTTCCTACTCAATGCATCAGCCACTATATTGGTCTTTCCCGAGTGGTATAATATGGTAATATCATAGTCTTCCAACAGCTATAACCATCTCCGCTACCATAAATTAAGGTCTTTCTGCTTGAACAGGTGCTGGAGACTTCGATGGTCGGTATAGACCTCACAATGGACGTCGTACAGATAGTGCCTCCAAATATTCAGCGTGTGAACAATGGCTCCCAACTCTAAATCATGAATGGGGTACTTCATCTCATGAACTTTCAACTTTTCTGAGACGTGTAGGAAATCACCCTACCATCCTAAATCAATACTGCGCCAAGCTTAATACACGATGCATTACAATACACGGTGTAAGATCCCGAACCTGTAGGCAACACCAATATTAGGGCTGTAGTCAATGCAGTCTTGAGCCTATAAAAGCTCAACTCACACTCGTCAAACCATCTAAAAATAGCGCCTTTCTAGGTCAACTTGGTCAATGTGGCTGAGATAGATGAAAACTCCTCCACGAACCGACGATAATAACCCGCCAAACCCAGGAAGCTCCAAATCTCCGTAGCTGAAAAAGGTCTAGGCTAATTCTGAACTGCCTCAATCTTTTTAGGATCCACCTTAATGCCCTCAGAAGATACTACACGGCTCAAAAAGGCAACTGAGTCCAACCAGAACTCACACTTTGAAAACTTGACAAATAACTAACTATCTCTCAGAGTCAGAAGTACGATCTGAAGATGTTTCTCGTGATCCTCTCGACTAGGGGAGTAAACCAATATGTCATCAATGAAGATAATCACAAAAAATCCAAATAGGGCTTGAACACCCAGTTTATCAAATTCATAAACGCTGCTGAAGCATTAGTCAAGTCAAATAACATCACTAAGAACTCATACTCACCATATCGAGTCCGAAAAGCTGTATTACGGACATCGATGCCCTAATCTTCAATTGATGGTAGCCAGATCTCAAATAAATCTTTGAGAACACTTTGGCACCATGAAGCTGATCAAATAAGTCATCAATCCTCGGAAACAAATACTTGTTCTTGATAGTGACCTTGTTCAACTGCCGGCAATCTATACACATCCTCATGGAACCATTTTTCTTCTTCACAATCAACATTGGTGCATCCCAAAGCGAGACACTAGGTCTAATGAATCCCTTATTAAGAAAATCCTGCAACTGCTCCTTCAGTTCCTTCAACTCGGCAGGGGTCATACGGTATGGCGGAATAGAAAGGGGTTGAATGCTCGGGGCCAAGTCAATATAGAAGTCGATATCTCTGTCGGGTGGAATCCCCAATAAATCTATATGAAACACCCCTGGAAACTTACACACAATTGGTACTGAATCCATGAAAGGAACCTCCGCACTAGGATCACGAATATAGGCCAAATATGCTAAACATACCTTCTCGACCATACGCCGAGCCTTCACATAAAAAATAACCTTGCTAGTAGAATTGTCAGGAGCCCTCTTCCACTCTAATTGGGGTAACCCCGGCTTGGTTAAGGTTACCGACTTGGTGTGAAAGTCCAAAATAGCGTGATAAGGTGATAACCAATCCATACCTAAGATAACATCAAAGTACACCATATAAAGAAGTAGAAGGTGTACCCTAGTCTCATATGTCGCCATAGAAACTACATACGAATGATAAACACGATCTACTACAATAGAATCTCCACAAGCATGGACACATAGACATGAGCACTCAAAGAATCACGAGGCATAACTAGAGACAAAGTAAAATAGGATGACATATATGAATAAGTAGAGCCTGAATCAAATAAAACTGAGACATCTCTATAGAAAACCGGAACTATACTTGTGATGATAGCATCTGATGACTCTGCCTTGGGTCTGGCTGGCAATGCATAAAAGAGTGGCTGAGTCCCACCACGCTTATAGCCTAGCCACCACCTCTAGCTGCCTAACCCCTCCTCTAGCTGGCTGAGCGGGTAGTGGAGCAACTGATGCTGGAATCACAGCACGAGAACTCTATTGTGGTATGCTGCTCTGCGACCTAGGGAAAAACCTTACAACGTGCCTCGGATCTACACATGTATAACAAGTCCTCGGTTGTTGTGTCTGATCAAGCTAAAACTGACCCATACAACCTAGATACTCAATGTGATAGCTCTGAATTGGGTGTGCATTGATAGGAGCTGAAGGTGCACTGCACGCTGGCTACTCTGGATGATACCCATATGAACCACGACTGCTAGAAGCACTATGAGATGCCTGTAGTGCTGACTAGCCTGGATTAGGAGGATGGCCTCTGCCAAATGAACCTCTGCCTCCAGATGAGGCACCACTGAAATCCCCAAAGTGATGAGGCCTCTTCTTCGATACCGGCTCTGTACCCTGAATACGAATCATCTTGATCTGTCTAGCAATCTTTACCGCCTGCTGGAAAGGAATATCATCCGTTGTCTCTTTGTCCATCTGCAGCCTGATACCAAAGGCAAGGCTATCAATGAATCTCCTTACTCTCTCTCTCTCTCTCTCTCTCTCTCTCTCTCTCTCTCTCTCTCTTAGTAGGTAGTAAGATAACTACATGGCAAGCTAGGTCCACAATTCGGGTCTCATACTGGGTAACAGTTATGCTACCCTGCCGACGACGCTTAAACTGCATGCGGTACTCCTCTCTCAGAGTGAAAGGAATAAACTTCTCCAGAAATAGCTGCGAAAACTGATCCCAAGTGAGGGGCGGCGAACATGTCCACTCCGCTCATATTCCTGCCACCCCTTTTGACATAACCGGTCATCAGAAACACTGCAAAGTCTACTCTATTTGACTCAACAATACCCATATTGTGCAAGACCTCGTGGCAATGATCCAAGTAATCATGTGGGTCCTCCAAAAAGGCACCACTAAAATGAATGGGAAAGAGCTTTGTGAACTTGTCCAATATCATCAATCCCTCAGAAGACATCACATGTATCTCCCCGGTCTGTGTAGCAATAATAGGCTGAACTGCCCCAATTGCCAGAACTGTTAGACTTAGATACCCATTAGCCATATGCTCTGGTATGTGAGTAGCGGGAGTCCGTGCTCCTCCCCCAGCTTGAGGGACAACTTGTGCCATAAAAAATGCACTGGTCTAAGCCACGATCTCCATGAGACCTACTAAGCGGATAGAGAATCTTGAAGTACGTTAGTGGTTATAAATCCCTTCGGGACCTGAGTGGGTTCGACTTGTGCGGTCTGAACTGGGAGCTCCTTCTCATGATCAATTTGAGCCTCCATAGTGGGTGCTGCTACACGTGCTCTAGGTTGAGCTCTGCCTCTACCTTGCCCCCTACCTCAGCCCCGGCCCCTACCCCTGGGAGTGGCTACAACAGGGCACTCCAGCTCTTGCCCAGCTATAGATGCTGTGTAATTTCTCACCATCTGTGAGAGAACAATAATAGACTAATAAAGTCGCACGATAGAGAAAGAAAGAAGTGAAATTTTCCTAAAGTCTTATAGCCTTTAAAAAATAAGTACAAACGTCTCCATACTAATCCCCCAGACTGTACTAAGATTGCTTAAGACTCGTGAGACTTAGGCAACCTATTACTCTGATACCAACTTGTCACGACCCAAAATACCCAATCTCGGGACCGTGATGGCACTTAACATCTACTTGCTAGGAAAGTCGACATTAAATTATTTAACCAGTCTTTAGAGAGTAATGATATTTATCGATTGATTAACTCAGGATTTAACACAATGTTAATAGAAATAATGCAATGCTAACTACTCCCAGAAATCCGAAGTCACAAGTACATAAGCAACTAAAATACTACATATATGGTCTAAAACAAAGTACAATTGTTTGAGACTAAATAAACAATAAAATGGATAAAGAAGGGGACATCAATGTTGCGTACGCTCTGAAGCTATACCTCAAGTATCCAATACAACTGAATTTGAGTAGAAACACCACTAAACGTCACTGGGATCAACACCGGTATCTGCACAAGATGCACAAGAAGTGTAGTATGAGTATAAATGACCCAATGTACTCCGTAAATGTCGAGCCTAACCTCGACGAGGTAGTGACGAGGCTATGACAAGATACCTGTTCTTATATATATATATATATATATATATATATACACACACACACACATACACACACACACACACACACACACATATACATAGAGCAACAAAATAACAAGTAGGGCAATTAAAACATTATCTGGGAGGGGACATGCGAAAGTGGGGATATAATAAGAACAACAAGTACGAAATCACCAAATAACATCTTTCCGAAATAATCAATACTGCAACCAAGTAAATCACCTATCTAGGAACCAAATAAGGCAATAAAATAATAATGGTCCGGCATCACCCTTCGTGCTTTTACTCTCGTCCTCACCATGTAATATCATAAATAAAATGGCACGGGATCACCCTTCATGCTTTTACTCTCTTCCTCGCATAATGTGATAAATGATAATAATCAGTCAATTGCACAACATCACCCTTCGCACTTTAATCCTTCCAATCTCTTGTATAAATGATATTGTATGCAAATAAGGTACGACAACACCCTTCGTGCTTTTCTCACTTCCTTACCAAACAAAAACATTAATCCAAGATAGTAAAACAAGGTGGGAAGCAATTTCACTTCAATCATAGTGTAATGATAATTCAACTAAACTTTCAAAATTTCATCAAATTCAAAATAAACAATAGATATGAAGGTGAATAATTAAAGAAGTAATAATCTATAACCTACATGGAAAGCATAATCAATGAATCAACAAAATACAATAAAACAATTTCCACCTGCATGATTTACCCCAACAACAACGCATATATACTCGTCACCTTACATATACGCCGTCCCCACACATAATTCATGTAGCAAATAGACCAACTAGCCCTAATTCCCTTAAGTCAAGGTTAACCACGACACTTACCTCACTCTGCAACTAAATCAATGCTCAACCGCGGCTTTTACTTTAGAATTAGCCTACAAACCAATTAAATCTAGCCAAATATAGTTCAAATAATTCAAAATAGGCCTTAGAAACTACCCACGAGTAACAAAAATTTAGTCTTTTTATGATTTTGGATAAGTAAACAAAAGTCAACCTCGGGCCTGCTTGGTCAAAACCCGAGATTCGAACTAAAATCCAATTATCCATTCACCCCCGAGCTCGGTTATTTGATTTGTTTTGAAATCCGAACTCAATTTGATGTCTAAATCTCAATTTTACAAAATCCCAAATTTCTACCCAAACACCCAAATTCTACCATGAAAAATCCTAGATTAAAGGTTAAAATCAATGGGTGTTTATGGTGTGCCTATTTCCATCATTTCAGATAGAGGCCTCAGTTCACTTCACATTTCTGGAGAGCAGTACAAAGTGAGTTGGGTACCCGGGTAGAGCTCACCATGACCTTTCAACCACAGACCGATGGGCAGTTGAAGCGGATAGTTCATATTCTGGAGGACATGCTCAGAGCATGTGTGACTTTGGAGGGCACTATTGATTCTTACATTTTGCCTAGTTTTATTATAACAACATTTATCAGTCCATCATCGAGATGGCTCCATTTGAGGCCTTATATGGTCGGCGATGTCGTTCCCCCATCAGTTTGTTTGACCCCGGCGAGGCTAGGTTATGTGGTACTAATTTGGTGAAGGATGCATTGGATAAGGTATAGTTGATTAAGGAGACACTTCATACACCACATTCCAGACAGAAGAATATACGGATCAAAAGGCACGTGATGTATCATTTATGGTGGGTGAGAAGGTTCTCTTGAAAGTCTCGCCGGTGAAGGGTATCATGAGTTTCAAAAAGAAGGGCAACCTGAGTCTGAGGTTCATTGGTCTATTGAGATATTTGAGCGAGTTGGAGAGGTTGCTTACACGCTTGCTTTACCACCCAGTCTATCGGGAGTTCATCCGATTTTTCATGTATCTATGCTCCGGATGTACCATGCCGACAAGTCACATATGTTAGATTATAACAGAATTTAGCTAGATGAGAGCTTGGGTTATGAGGAGGAGCCAATTGCTATTGTTGACAGGCAGGTTTGCTAGTTAAGGTCTAAAATAATTTATGCGGTAAAGGTCTAGTGGAGGGGTCAACCAGTCGAGGAGGAGACTTGGGAGACCGAGGAAGACATGCGGAGCAGATATCCACACTTATTCAGCATTCCAGGTATGCTTCTAGACTCGTTCGAGGACGAATATTTGTTTAAGAGGTGGAGAATGTAACGACCCAATCGGTTATTTTTCTTTCTAGATCCCCGTTACCCTATTTAAGCCTCCCAGTATATGCTTGTACTGTTTTATGACTTTCCGGTATGATTGGTTTAATTTTTGAAGGATTCAGGTTGAAATCGGAACACTTAGTTCCTTAATAATGGCCTAAGGTGGCCAAGTTTGACTTGAGTCAACATTTTGAGTAAACGACCTTGGAACCGGGATTTGATGATTCAAATAGGTTCATATAATGATTTTGGACTTGGGTGTGTGATCAGATCGAGTTTCGGGTGATCCGGGAGTGTTTCAGCACTTAATCGGTGCCATGAAGGTTTTAGAGTTTCTTAAATTTGGTTTGAAGCAGACTTTGGTGCTATCAATGCCTGTTTGGGATTCCAAGATGGGGAATAGGTCCATATGGTGATTTATAACTTGTACACAAAATTTGGAGGCATTCCGAGTTGTCTAATTATGATTCGTCGCATTCGAAGCTAGTTGAAAAAGTTTGAAGTTCATAAGTTGATTAATTTGGTTTTAGGGTGCGATTCTTAGTTTCGATGTTGTTTTATGTGTTTTGAGGCTTGGGGAAGGTACATATTATGTTTATGGACTTGTTGGTGCATTTGGACGGGTTCCCGAGTATCTCGGGTGTGTTTTCATACCACCTGGAGTTAAGTAAAAGATTACAAAAATTCTGCTGCTGGTTTCCTTCTTTGCAAACCCAGAGAAATCCTTGTGTTCGCGATGAAGGAATTGGGGCTGGGGACTATTGTTTTACGCGTTCGCGAAAACAAGGTCGCGATCATGAAGCTTTGGGATACTGGCCTCCGTGTTTGCGATTGCCTCGTCGTGTTCGCGTAGTAGGGCATGTGTATGGGAGCTGAGCAAGTCAATGCCCTTCGCGTTCGTGATTGGTGGGTCGCGCTCGTGAAGAATGGAAGGGCTGGACTTCGCGATTGTGTGGACCCTGTCATGATCGCAAAGAGGGGTTTTCAGGGTCTTGGCAGTTTTGCCTTCACGATCGCATAGGCATTTTCGTGATCGCAAAGAAGGATCGTTGGGCAGTAACATTGTTAAAACACGGGACTTAGGCCCATTTTCTTCATTTCTCTCAATTCTTGGCCGATTTTAGAGCTCCTTGGAGAGGGATATTCACCTAGCATCTCAAGATGAGTAATTTTGCATAATGTGAGTTTAATACATAGATTACGGGTAGAGTTTAACATTGAAAATTGTAAGAATTGTGAGATTTTGTTGAAAAACCTAGGGTTTGGTAAAAATGGTATTAGACCACGAAAATGATTATGGAATTGAGTAGAAATTATTTATTTGAGTTCACAAGGATATGGGTAATATTTATCAACAAAAATTTTCGGAATCCGGGCATATTTTCCCGGGGGGTGACTTTTAGGAATTTTCCAAATTCGGTTGGGTAATACTATAATAGTTGAATTATAAACTTTTGGGCATATATTGATTAGTTTGTACGACCTTTGGCTAGTTTTGGATTGCTAGGCACCGATTTGAGATATTTAGTGTGGTTGAAGAGCCGAGTAGTGAACTTGGTAGCGAGGTAAGTCTCTTTCCTAACCTTGTAAGAGAAAATTTTTCCCATAGGTATTTAAATTGCTATTTGTTAATAATTGTGGGTGCTACGTATGCACGAAGTGGCGAGAATCCATACGTAGCTAAAATCATGCTTATGTCCGGGTAGACTTACGACTTTACCATGCCAAACTTGTATTATTGGAACCCGACTTGTTAGTTTAATTACTTGAATTTTTAATTGAAATTGGATTTGGGATCTGGTGAGACCGAGCTTCATTATCTTGAGTTTTGGCGGAATACATAATTGTTGGTGGAAATTTTCCTTCTTTGAGTACTATTCTTGCATTGTAGTTGTTGACCGTAGTTTGTAGAATTTCTCTTTTCCGGTGGATCGGACCGAACGCCTCGACAATATATTTGAGATGCATCTATGGTTCGTGCCGGTCGACCCTCGGCAATGTACACGATTATTCTAGATCGGGCCGTACGACCTCGGCATAACGCGTGCGTAATATCGCTAGGAGTCCTAATATACATAATATATCCTTCATGACTTGAGAGTTTATATCTACTTGATGGATCTTATTTGTAGAAATGACATGTGATATTTAGGGATTTTAAATTGATAATTTATTAAAGAATCATGTTATTTATTGTTTCTTATTCCGTTGTTACTGATGTATTCCAGGTCTATTTTACGATTCTTGCTCTTTATTTATTGACCTCTAGTAAGTGTCGATATCGACCCCTAGTCACTACTTCTTTGAGGTTAGACTAGCTGCTTAATGGGTACACGTTGTTTACGTGTTCGCGCTATACTTCTGCACTAATCGTGCAGGTTCTGAGGCAGGTACATCTGGTGGCCATTCAGGCGCGCATCCCCATTACCCGAAGACCTAGTGGTAAATTGCTTCCTATGCTTTATTTTACAGCACCCGGAGTCTTCTCCTTGTTATATTTATTATTTCTGTCTATTTTATCTCAAACAGTAGCTATAGGAGTTTTGTATATTCTACTAGATTGCTCGTGCACTTGACACTGGGTTTTGGAAATTTCTAGTAGATATTTATGATTTTTGCCTATTAATATCACTATTCCACTCTTATGTTTTATTTTATGCTTTATATCACCATGGCCATTTCTTATTAGTTTCTTGATTAAATAAAATTCTTGACTTTAAGATAAATAAAATGAATAATTAAATGGATAGTTCACCATTGGCTTGCCTAACAACGTCGTTGGGCGCCATCACAGCCTATAGTGGGAATTGGGTCATGACATAATCAATGGGTGTTTATGAAAATATAATAAAACAAGTTAAAATTTACTAACCAATGAAGTTGGGATGAAAAATCTCTTCAAAATCACCTCTAGGCGGAGCTCAAACTTCAAAATGGTGAAAAGTGGTGAAGAATGTGCTACAACACAAGCAAGAACACGGCTGGGCTCCGAAACATCTAATCTCACAAACCGGTTGGCTAAAGCCTGAACATCCATAGCTAGTTTCCTCTCTGTTACTGGTAAATATGTCAAACTACCTATTCTATCCGCCTTCCTTCTCAATACATCATCCGTTACATTAGCCTTCCCCGGGTTGTATAGTATGGTGATATTATAGTATTTCAACAACTCTAACCATCTCCGCTACCACAAATTAAGGTCTTTCTGCTTGAACAGTTGTTGGAGACTCTGATGGTCGGTATAGACCTCAAAATGGATGTCGTACAGATAGTGCCTCCAAATCGTCAGCACGTGAACGATGGCTGCCAACTCTAAGTCATGAATGTAGTAATTCTTCTCATGGACTTTCAATTGTCGAGACATGTAGGCAATCACCCTACCATCCTGCATCAATACCGCGCTAAGCCCAATACGGAATGCATCACAATACGCGGTGTAAGATCCCGAACCTATAGGAAACACCAACACTAGGGCTATAGTCAATGCAGTCTTGAGCTTCTAAAATCTCAACTCACACTCATCGGACAATCTGAATAAAGCACCCTTCTGGGTCAACTTGGTTAATTAGTCTAAGATAGATGAAAACTCCTCCACGAACCAGCGATAATAACCTACCAAACCTAGGAAGCTCCGAATCTCTGTAGCTGAAGTAAGTCTAGGCTAGTTCTGAACTGCCTCAATCTTCTTAAGATCCACCTTAATGCCCTTGGAAGATACAACATGGACCAAAAAGGCATCTGAGTCCAACAAGAACTCATACTTTGAATACTTGGCATATAACTGACTATCTCTCAAAGTCTGAAGTACGATCTGAAGATGTTGCTCGTGCTCCTCTCGACTGCAGGAGTAAACCAAGATGTCATCAATGAAGATAGTCATGAAAGAATCCAAATAAGGCTTGAACACCCGGTTCATCAAATCCATAAACGTTGCTGGGGCATTAGTCAAGCCAAATGACATCACCAAGAACTCATAATGACCATATCGAGTCCGAAAAGCTGTCTTAGCGACATCTGATGCCTTTATCTTTAACTGTTGGTAGCCAGATCTCAAATCAATCTTTGAAAATACTTTGGCACCCTGAAGCTGATCAAATAAGTCATCAATCCTTGGCAATGAATACTTGTTCTAGATAGTAACCTTGTTCTACTGTCGATAATCTATACACATCATCATCGAACCATACTTCTTCTTCAAAAATAACACTGGTACACCCTAAGGTGAGACACTAGGTCTAATGAATCCCTTATCAAGTAAATTCGTCAACTGCTCCTTCAGTTCCTTCAACTCAGCTGGGGCCATACGGTATAAAAGAATAGAAATGGGCTGAATGCTCGGGGCCAAGTCAATATAGAAGTTGATATTTCTGTTGGGTGGCATCCTCGGCAAATATATAGGAAACTCCTCTGGAAACTCGCACACAACTGGTATTGAATCCATGGAAGGAACCTTCGCACTAGGATCACGGATATAGGCCAAATATGCTAGACATCCCTTCCCGACCACACACCGAGCCTTCACATAAGAAATAACCCTACTAGTAGAATGGCCAGGAGTCCCCCTCCACTCTAATCGGGGCAACCCCAATATGGCTAAGGTCACCATCTTGGCGTGACAATCCAAAATGGCATAATAATGTGACAGTCAATCCATACCTAAGATAACATCAAAGTCCACCATATCAAGAAGCAGAAGATCTACCCTAGTCTTATAGCTCCCTATAGAAACCACACACGAGGGATAAACACGATCTACTACAATAGAATCTCCCACAGGGGTGGACACATATATAGGAGAACTCAAAGAATCACGAGGCATAACCAGATATGAAGCAAAATAGGATGATACGTATGAATAAGTAGAGTCTGGATCAAATAAAACTAAGGTATCTCTATAGCAAACTAGAACAAAACCTGTGATGACGATGTCAGATGACTCTGCCTCGGGTCTGGCTGGGAATACTTATAAACGGGGTTGAGCCCCACCACTCTTACCTCCACCCCTCGGGCGACCTCTAATTGGCTGGCCTCCACCTCTAACGGCTTGACCACTACCTCTAGTTGCTTGACCCGCGCCTCTAGCTGGCTAAGATTGCAGTGAAGAAACTGATGTCAGAATCACGACACTAGAACTCTTTATGGTATGTTGCACTGCGACCTAGGGTAAAATCTTGCAACGTGCCTCGGATCTCCTCAGGTATAACAAGCCCTTGGTTGTTGTGGTTGCTGAAGCTGAAATTGACCCTGACAGACCGAATGCTCATTGTGATTGATCTAAATCGGCAGTGCACTGATGGGAGTTGAAGGTGCATTATAGGCTAGCTATTCCGGACGATACCCATATGAACCACGGCTGTTTGAAGCACCGTGGGATGCCTAGAATGCTGACTGGATTAGCCTAAGAGGATAACCTCTACCAAATAAAACTCTACCTCCAGATGAGGCACCACTAAAACCCCCAAAGTAACGAGGCCTCTTTTCAGATACCGCCTTACTACCCTGACTACGAATCATCTCGATCCGTCTAGAAATTTCTACCACCCACTGGAAAGGAATACCATCCCATGTCTCCTTATCCATCTACAGTCCGATACCAAAGGTAAGACCGTCAATGAATCTCCTCACTCTCTTCCTCTTAGTTGGAAGTAAGATAACTGCATAGTGAGCTAGGTCCACAAATCGGGTCTCATACTAGGTAACAGTCATGCTACCCTATCGAAGGTGCTCGAACTACTTGCGGTACTCCTCTCTTAGAGTGAAAGGAATAAAATTCTCCAGAAATAGTTGCAAAAATTGATCCCAAGTGAGGGGCGGCGAACCTGTCTACTCCACTCATAATCCTGCCACCACCTCTTGGCAGAATCAGTCATCTGAAATACTGTAAAGTCTACTCCATTTGACTCAACTGTAATGACCCGATTGGTCGTTTTGAGCTTTAGCATGTCGTTTGCTGTTTGAGACCTTGAGTAGCTTCACTTCAAGTATTATGACTTGCACGTGTAGTAGGATTTGAGTTTTGAGAAGTTCGGAGTTGATTTGGAAGAATATTATTCAATTAGGAAGCGTAAAGTCAGATGAGTTGACCAAGGTTTTACTTTTGAGTAAACAAATTCGGAATAGGGATTTGAAGGTTCCTATAGGTTCATAAGGTAATTTCAAACTTGGGCATATGTTCGGGTTGAGTATCAAATGGCCCGGGAGTGATTCGATGCTTATTATCAAAAGTTTGCATTTTGAAGGTTTGAAATTTTCTAAGTTTGACTTAGAGTGTACTTTATCCTCTTCTGAGGAACAACCTCTCACATGTGACTCATTTCCCCAGCTAGCCTAACTCGCAGAAGCGCACAATGGGCCATATTTGCAGCCTCGCACATGTGGTCTAAACTTCGCAGATGCGACTTCACCAGCAACAGAAATCTTTAGCATATCCTTAAGTCCAAATCTCATTCCGATTTCAATCAGTATCATACCTGAGACCCCCGAGACCCTATCCAAACATACCAACACATCCTAAATCATGATACAAACTTAGTCGAAGCCGCAAATCACATCAAACAATATCAAAATCACGAATCGCATCCCAATTCAAGCCTAACGAAACTAATGAATTTTTAATTTCTAAAACCAGTGTTGAAACTTATCAAACCAACTCCAATTGACCTCAAATATTACACACAAGTTCCAAATGACACAACGGACATATTCCAACTCCCAGAACCAAAATCCGAGCTCGGTATCAACAAAGTCAACTCTCGGTCAAATCTCTCAACCTTCCAAACCTTCAACTTTCTAACTTTCGCCAATTCAAGACAAAATGACCTAGGGACCTCCAAATCAATATCCGGATATATGTCAAAGTCCAAAATCAACACACGAAGCCATCAGAACCATCAAAATTCCATTATGGAGTTGTCTACATAAAAGTCAAACTCCGGTCAACTCTTTCAACTTAAGCTTCTAACCTTGGGACTAAGTGTCCCAATACACTCTGAAATATCTCCGAAACCAAACCAACCACTCCGACAAGCCACATAACAATAAATGATCATATAAGAAGCGATAAATGAGGGGAACATGGATACAATACACAAAACGATCGGCCAGGTCATTACAAAAAGGTAGCATGTATCCGGTACGCTGGTATGTCTCTAATGTAGAGCTCCATCTTCGCAAATACTCAGCTTCAGATTATGTACGCAAGATGCAGAAGTATAGTATAAATAGAACCGACCCCATGTACTCAATAAGTATCTTTACTAACCTCAGAGAAGTAGTGACGAGGTTTTAAAGTCAAAAGATACTCATTTTGCAGAACATGTGCAACTCAATAACATGTATAATACAAAGAAAATATTCCAGAAAGACAATTACATAATAAAAAATATCAACAGTAAACGTACACAACTAGGATAAGGTAATAAGAAAAACTCTACCAATTAGACATGTTCAACAAGTACAACTTGCACCAACCCCCGCTCACAAAGAGGCATGTACCACATAATATTTGTGCTCAATACTCAACATGATTGTAAATATGTGCCCAACATGATCCGATTCCATATCAAATTCAAAATAACATGTTCAAGAGAACGTTTCAAAAATCAACTATAATAATGCTCGATGGCAACTTTCTTATCATGTCAATCCGATATGCTACCAACAACTCAACAAAAGATGAGATATCAACTCCAAGTAGGTAAACCATTTTGAAAATCAAATCATTAAATAATAATAGAGGCATAGATTAGCATGTTAGAAACAATACAACAAATCATGTAAAAATGCATGACACATATAAAGAAGTCATAAGCACAAACAAGAATGACACTCTTGTACTACCACACAAATAAAATTAATAAAATCGCCCCAGGCTATAAAATAACATCCCCATAATGCCATCCTTATTTCGCCGCGTGTGCAACACAACGAAATGCCTCCCTTATGTCGCCGCATGTTAACAAGCCAACCTTATCTCTCCACATGCACATAACAATAAAATGACTCCCTTATATCGCTTCATACACATCTCGCCACCCTTATACTCCAAGTGAAATACCACCTAATTTCCACACAACAACAATCAACCAACAAAACAAATCCACATTTGCCACAATTACCACAATAATGTAAGATAACAATTTATCATTAAGATGCATATCCTCATAACTCATCAATAAAGAGCACAAGGACATGATAACAATAATATGTACGGATAAGACATGACTGCGGCTGAATCAATTATAGCAACCAAGTTTAAGTAGTCACACAAAGGTTCACATATGTATCACCAGATTGTACACACCCCAATTAAAACACAACGCAAGAACAAGTAGGAATGTGTATTCATAACATTCGTACATTCACCTCCGAGGCAAGTATAGCATATGTTTCAAGATTTGATCAGCACATTCAAAACAAGATACCACTAGTCTCAACATTCATCTAGCATGGTTTATGGTGCTCACATAGAAAATTAATGGAATAATATATAGCATCAAGTAGAACACACAATCAAATAAAGCATAGAGTAAGCTAGAATCTACCTCGAACATGGGTATTAACCAGCCCAATTTCTTGTTAGCCAAGTTTTCCTAGACTAAGTCCCTCTTTCTAAAGCAAGAACCAAATTAATAGGCATGAATCAGTATTTGTAACTATTAATTCTATAAATAATGCATAAACAAGGCTAAATAATAAACAATCAATCAAAAACAAGCATTAAATTAATAACTCATAAGGTTCACACTCTAGAGTTGGGTCATAACCCTAGAGAAAATCTAGCTACTCATGCTAGAAAGTGAAGAAAACAAAAAAGAAGAACTAATTAATGCCATAAACTAAGATTAAAATGATAAAACTAATGATTCTTCACTCAAAAACTTTTCCAAAACAGCAAAAGATAACCGTTACAGCTGATTACAATCCAAAACTTGCCTTAAAATAGTGTTTCCCATCTATTTATAGTGCCCTGAATTTCGCTGCCAAAAATGCTTTTCGGGACGTTCTGCGGCCGCACAATTCCATGTGCGGTCCGCACTTTTTTTCTCTTTTTCAGTTGGAGGAATTCTGCAGCCGCATAATTCCATCTGCAGCTGCACTTCAGCTTCTGTGGCTACACTTTGGCAAGGCTTCACACTTGGTCATTTTGTACCTTCTCTGAACTTTTAAAATCTTGTTAATGTGACCAGGTTTTGCGGCCGCACAATTGCATGTGCGGTCTGCACATGTTAGAAATTCTTCTGAGGCTCATGTACTTTCTCCATAGCCGTAGATGTATTTCAGCGGACCGCACTTTGGCCTGCTGCACTCCTTGCCTTTTTGAGCTGGAATACTCCTTTTTGAGTTAGAATTCTTCGTTAAGGTCCAATTCTCCAACATGTCTGCAATTTGTACAATTTCATTAGTTTAGGGAACAAGAATCAATACCTTCGGACTAAAACTAAAGCAAGAAGGTACTAAAAAGTGGTTAAAATCCACACTTATCAACTCTCCCAAACTTAAGTCTTTGCTTTTCCTCAAGCAAATAGATTAGTTCTCACCTCCTCTAAGTGAAGGGTTATTTCAAAGAGTCAATTGTAAGTCATTCATACTCTGTTGGGACCAACAATTACCCACAATACTCATGTATTTTCATCAAGGTGACAAGCCATATATTATGCACATATAACTCTAATATGACATTTGAGCTTCAAGAATTGACTTCACTCATCAAGTACTCTTGTTCTATCATGCCAATCATGGTAGGCTCCAAACGCTTCCTCCTTTACATTCCATTTGCCATGCTCACTTCAAGAATTAACATTCAATGCCTAGACCAATGAAGGATTCACTCTTCTCTCGCAAGAAATGTCACAAGTAAGACCTCAAGTACCATAGGCTTGCCTCTGATGTAGATCACCACTAATGTAAGCTCACTCGGTTCAAAATCAAGTAGGACTTCTTTTGGGTTTTAATGAAGGCTTTTGGAATAAGGTAGGATACCATATGTGATAAGTGATTACATCCTTCCTTAAGCACTCCACATTTGCATTTCTTGGCTCTCATTTATCAACTCTTAAAGGCATTTCCTTGTCTTGGGGCTAGAGAGACTTGACATCACTATTTATTGTTCATTTCATTATTTTTCTCTCTTGATACTTATACTAGATATAGTTTCCTCTTTTTGATTTCAAACACCTCCCTTCTTTTTCTCTTTTTGGCATTTTTCTTTTTGTACTTTTCTTTTCTTGACTTCTCTTTTCATAGAGATCATTTCTTCTCTTTTTTTGGTGCTTTGATACCTCTTTTAGATTCCTCAACTTTTCCTCCAAACTTATATCTTAAGACACTTATTTCATAAGAGTGTTAAGAAAGGTCCGTGTGCCAAAAGAGGATTACAAACAAAATGGGTAAAAGCTTATAGCATGGTTACCAATAGAGAAAGGCTAAAGGCTCAAAGGGGTTGACTAGGGATAACAAGCATTAGGTGGCAATAGAAAGCTCAAACGGACCAAGGAAAGCCTACAATCATCTTCCAAACTAATAAAACCTAGAATATCGCCTTGAAACACATTCGGGGCAAGTTCTAGACCATTCACTCAAATACTTGGACTAGCAATAAAAATTACCTTACCTCTCATGCAACTAGACCGTAAAAAAGGATAGAGTCTAAAGCCTATAATGATCAAAATCAAGTTAAAAATCACTATGGTCCAATCAACCACCCAATGATTATCAAAGTCAACTCAAAAATATCAAAGTCACTAACTAGAGCTATTTTCTTCCAAAAATCTTGTTTCAAACCATAAGCACGCAGTTAAGTATGGTGGGGCTGAATGAAGCATGGATAACTCTTTTTAGAGAATGACTTGATTAGGGCTTGTATTCATTACTACTACTATTATTATTACCTAAACACGAAAATGAACTCATTTCCTTAAGAAAGTTGTCACACCATCCATCCACGGGAAGAGTCACTCGGTTCACACAAAAGACCACCTTTCGAAAGAACCGTAGTATTATGAAAACCAAAGGCTTATTATCCACACTATTACTAAAATCATAAAAGCTACTAACATAAAAAGAAACTACTAACATAAACAAAATCAAAATAAAAAAAATAAAGAAGCTAATGAAAGCAAAAAGCTACTATAGAGATAAAATAAAAAGAAAATAGAATCATCCAATTATTACAATCCAAATGTATCAAATGTATAATCAAATAAGCTCCACCCCCGAATAAAAGTAAGCATTATCCCCAATGCTTAACAAAATAAGAGTAAAAGGAGAGAGGGTGAAGAAATAACCTAAGCGTCCTTGGACATCTCTATGTCCCCAGCAGCATCAGTCTCTGTTGGCACAGCCAGCTAAATATCATCATCATATTTGGGAGTGGAAGGAGTGGTGAACATCGCACGCACTGTGTTAGTAGTGTCTGCGGCAAGGCATGTCTCCTCAGACTGGCCAGTTGGAGCATCCCGTGTACATGGATCTAGGGCGGTCTAGGATGGGTCAAGAAATATATCAAAAGAAAAATCCCCAGCTATAGCTAGCTGGGTCACCTCAGCCCGAAGCTTATCCATTGACTTCTTGCTGGCTTGGGACTTCTGCATCTTCTTAACCTGCTTGGTCAACCCCTCAATAACCTAACCATATTGCACCATTGTGTCCATAATCACCTTCTGGTTGTGCAAAATCTTGCCCAACTTCTCATCAAGCTCAGTTGAATCCCGGGGTGCCTATGCAGATAACTGCCCTACAACAGTACTGAAAATCTTAAACAGCCTTGAAGTAGTTGCCTGCATCTAGTTGTTGAGACTCGTCAATGTCTGGGAGACTCGCAGAGCAGATAGTGGAGCTGTGGGCATGTGCACTGGCCTCAGATCTACTCTAGGGGTTGTGGTAGGAGCTGAGGATGATTGCGGAGGCATAGCCCATAGTAGCTGTTGCACTAGTAGGAGGCTTAGCCGAAGTAGGATGGAATTTCAGTTGTATCAGAAACCACCACTACTGGCTCATCAGACTGACCGACAGTAGTAGAAGGCTGGGCACTCTTCTTCAGGTTGCTCGAATTCTGCAGCTTGTACCACTCAAATAGCCCTTTCGGCTTTACCTTTGTATCAAACGGCCTGGGCTCTACCTTTGCATCTGCCAGATACTCTGTAATAGTGTTACTTTGTTGCGCCACCAGAGAAATGTTGGACGACATCAGGGCACCCACATTGATCGGGTAGCCGGCCATGATACATGCCACCAAAAGAGCAGAAGGAACATGCATGTTGTTCTCATTCTAGCTCGGGTCAAGCCTGCTACACACAAAGGTTTGCCAACCTTTTGGCTTGAAATTAAACATGCTACGGAGAATAGGTACCCCAGCACTAATCCATGGTGGAGGTGGTCCCGATGCCAAAATTTCTGCAAGCCATGGCCTAGCCTCTTCTTTCAAAGCCAACTTCTTTAAGTACTCCTTTGGCTCCAAGTTCTCAAATCCCAAGTACACGTTCAGCATGTGCTGATCAAATTCACCTTGAGGTTGTGCACTTTGGTTACCTTTGTCCCTTTGCAAATGTGTGATGTGTTGGCATAAAACTCACGTACAAGGTGCTCTTTTACATCCACTACCTTCTCTGTAAATAACATCCACCCCTTTCTCTTTATGAACTGCTCCAGCACTGCGAGATTTTACCTATCAAGATCTTTCAATAAAAACTGCCGCTCATGAGTTAATGACCTCAACGACCACCACATCTGGAAGTCAATGAAAGCCGGTAGGCTCACAAATCTATCCTCCCATGCTTCCTTTTTCTATGTCCGAGCTACACCAGTGGATGCACCTTCTCCCCCTATTCCATTATCAGGAATATCACCAGAACCAGACCTAGGGGCACCTGCCTCGGAAGTCTGGCTAGCACTTTCCGAACCCTCAGAAGTCCTATGAGATGTGGAAGGCACATCTAGAGGATTAGATCACCCTTATGGCCTAGACTCCTCAGTTGTGTGCTCCTCCGAAATAAATACTGAGTTTCCCTCGGAGGCTTCCCTAGACGGGGCATAAGATCTAGACTCGGAGAGGTCTGCACCCCTCTATCTGCCTGTTGTAGCTTTCTTCCATATAGTTTTTGGCACACTTAGGGGAAAGGTACCTCTACCTCGACCCCCTGAAGACTCTCCTCTTCCCTTGAAGGATTCTCCGCATCCTTTTGATCGAACCATTGTCTGTATCAACACAAAGAAAATTGTTAGTTGCAAATCATAATTCAACATAGTTAAGACTTAAGTAAGCAAGGGAGAATAGTCTATATAAAATGGGGTTACAAAAGAATACACATGGTGTAGTAATGGGGAAGTGCGGTATGTACTTTTTGATGTGTGGCCCACAGAATGGGAATGCGGACCTCACAATTTCATGCACGACCACACTTTTGACAAAAAACTTCAGAGGTTCATAAGTCTCATCTCTAAAAGACAGTGCGATGGCCATATGTGACTGCAAAATTCATCTGCAATCCACAAACATCATTTGCCTTCTCAAGAGACAACTCTCTGATAGACAATGCGGACCTCAATGCAGCCTCTCTAAGAATTCTGCGGTCTGCACAATTAAAGTGCAGCAGCTGAAGCACTTGCCTTCACCCAGTCACCATAATTAGCCATCTGCAGTCCGCACAATTTCACGTGCCGCCGCAAATTTCAAAAATTTATGAGCAGGTCTATGATTTTACCTAGGTTTTGCAAATAATTGTTCAAATCTAATTGGCAACATGGTATACACATAAAGATCAACTAACCCAATCTATTCTACCATGTTTCAACAACTACTAGTACAAATCTGCCCCACATGGACACATGGATGAAATATAATAACAGATGGCTAAACAATAAGCTAAAAATTCAAAAATCAAAATTAATCACAAAAATCAACATGAAGTGAAGCATACCAGATGATGTCAGTGTGCAAGATCTTGTGACTACAAATGGGTGTGTGTGTTTGTCAGTAAGAGGTCCTCAAGTAAACTCTCAGAGTAACAGTGAATTCTCAAGAAGGTGAAAAGTGTGAAATGAGGCCTAAACTTCTATTTATACTTAGAGTCATTAAGAGGGAAAAAGGCTGAGTACAACCGTACAATTACAAGTGCGGTCGCACTCCTTCACCTAGCCACCAGTTGTCTGCTTCTCATGTGCGGTTCTCACAATTTTAAGTGTGGCCGCACAATTCCTCTTGCGGTCGCACAATTGCTCTGCACTGACAGGGAAAAGTTTCAAAGACTCTTTCATTTAACATCTTGTTTTGCTTCCAGAAGTGCGGTCCACAAGCGAAATTTGCAGCTGCATAAAGTCTTCTGCAATGGCAACTTGCACAATTTTCTTCTTCACTTACACAATTTTGTTCACCCTTCTTTCATGTAACACTCAACCCTCTAGCACACTTCAAATCAAGTTAAAAACAACAAATAACATCTAACTACAAAAAAAAGAAAAAGAATTTTGGTTGCCTCCGAAGAAGCAACTGTTTTAACGTCACGACATGACGCAATGTCTAAGCATCCTTAAGTGAAGTAAATGACCACCACCACGTGGCACTCTCCAACTTTACCCAAGTAGTGCTTCATTCGGTGACCATTAACTCGGAATATTTCATTGTTCTTGTTCTTAAAATCCAATGAACTGAAGGGTGTCATACCAACAATTTCAAACGGATCACTCCACTTGGACTTGAGCTTCTCGGAAAACATCCTCAACCTTGAGTTAAACAACAATACAAGATCACCGGCCCTAAACTCTTTGTTTCAAATGTACTTGTCATGAAGATATTTCATCTTTTCTTTGTACAATGATGAATCTTATATGCATGGTACCATAACTCATCTAATTCATTCAAGTGTGCAACTCGCAATTAGTGGCTATATCCAATCAAGATTCAATTTTTTTAAGGCCCACATTGCCTTGTGCTCTAGTTCCACCGGAAGATGACAAGATTTCCCGAACACTAACCGGTATGGAGACATTTTGATAGGTGTTTTGTAAGTCGTCTTATAAGCCCATAATGCATCATCAAGCTTCTTGGACCGATCCGTTCGATTTGCATTCACGATTTTAGACAAGATACTCTTTATCTCCCGGTTGGAGACTTCCACTTGATTACTAGCTTGTGGATGATAAGGAGTCGTGACCTTATGGGTAACACCATACTTGCAAAGTAAAGTGTCAAAAGCCTTGTTGAAAAAGTGTGACCCCTCATCGCTTATGATTGCACATGGGGTACCAAATCTTGTAAAAATATTCTTCTTCAAGAAAGCCACTATATTTCTCGCCTCATTGTTGGATAAGGCAACGATCTCAACCCATTTGGATACATAATCCACCGCGACCAAGATGTAAGTGTTTCCACAAGAAATCACAAAAGGACCCATAAAGTCAATGCCCCAAACATCAAATATATCAATCTCCAAGATTGTTATGAGAGGCATCTCATTTTTCTTTGAAATTCCATCGGCCCGTTGACATTCATCACATCTATTCACTAAATCAATTTCATCCTTGTAAAGAGTAGGGCAATAGTAACCACAACTAAGGACTTTGGCCATCGTTCTTACTCCACCATGATGACCACCATATGGCAAAGAGTGACAAGCGCCAAGAATATCACCTTTCTCTTCTTCCGGTACACACTTTCTAATCACCCCATCCGTAAAAATTCAGAAAAGGTATGACTCATCCCAATAATAATCTTGACAATCTCTTTTGAGCTTCCTCCTTTAGTTTGAAGAGAACTCATCCGGAATGATACCACTCACAAAACAATTGGTGAAATCCACAAACCACAACACCTCTTTCATTGAAAGTGCCAAAAGTTGCTCAGTGGGGAAAGAGTCATTGATTTCAAGGCCATCATGTGGCCTCTCCTCCTCCTCCAAACGAGACAAATGGTCCACCACTTGGTTTTCACTACCTTATTGTCTTGAATGTCAATATCAAATTCTTGCAACAAGAGTACCCATCTCATAAACCGAGCTTTAGATTCTTTGCTCATAAGATAGCGAAGTGCCGTATGATCTGTGTGGACAATAACTTTGGCACCAATCAAGTACGGGCGGAACTTCTCAATTGAAAACAAAATATCAAGGAAATATTTCTCCGTAACGGTATAATTGACTTGGGCACTATTCATGGTCTTACTAGCAGAGTAAACCGGATGAATATTTTTGTTAATAAGTTGCCCAAAACAGCTCCAACCACTACGTCACTTGCATCACACATGAGTTCAAAAGGCAAGCTCTAATTTGGAGCGGTAATGATAGGAGTGATTGTCAACTTGATCTTCAATTGTTCAAAAGCCCTCACATAGTCATCATTGAAATGGAACTTGGCATCCTTCTCAAGGAGCTTACACAATGGGTTCATAACTTTAGAGAAATATTTCATAAAGTGTCGGTAGAAACCCACATGGCCTAAGAAACTCCTCACACCTTTCACCGAAGTTGGGAGTGAAAGCTTAGAAATCACCTCAATCTTTGTATTTTCAACTTCAATTCCATTCTTCGAGATCTTATAGCCAAGGGTAATGCCTTCCTCAACCATAAAATGAAATTTCTCCCAATGGAGCACCAAATTGGTCTCTTCACATCTAGCCAACAACAATAATATATCCAGTATTATCCCACACCATGAATTATCACATCTAGCCAACACTTTGTCCAAATTTGCAAGACAATTATCAAAAGAATCCCCAACCACCGAGAATTCATCCATGAAGACTTCAAGGTATTCCTCTACCATATCCGTAAAAATAGCCATCATGCACCATTGAAAACTCGTCGGTGCATTGCACAAACTAAAAGGTATCCTCTTGAAAGCAAAAGTACCATAAGGACATGTAAAGTTTGTTTTCTCTTGATCTTCTGGAGCAACAAGAATTTGTTTGTAGCCTGAGTACCCATCAAGAAAATAATAGAAAGCACGGTCGTCCAATCTATCGAGCATATAGTCCATGAAAGGAAGTGGAAAGTTATCATTCCTTGTGACTTTGTTGAGCTTACAATAATCCATAAAAACTCTCCAACCGGTAACCGTTCTTGCAGGAATCAACTCATTCTTATCATTGGTAACAACCATTATGCCCTCCTTATTTGGGACACATTGAACCGGAGAGGTCCATGAACTATCAGAGATGGGGTAGATAACCCCGGCATCCAATCACTTGATAATCTCCTTCTAGACCACTTCTTGCATAGCCTTATTGAGTCTTCTTTAATGTTAAATGGACGGTTTAGCATCATCCTCCAACTTGATCTTATGAATGTAAAATGCGGGGCTTATACCTCGAATATCCGCTAAAGTCTAACCAATAGCCTTCTTCCTCTTTTGCAACACCGCCAATGTGGAATCAACCTACACGTTAGTCAAACAAGTGGAAAGAACAACCAGTAAAGTTAAACAAGGGCAAAAAAATTCATTCTGAATGTGTGGAGGCAATGACTTCAATTCCAAAGTAGGTGGATCTTCAATAGAAGGCTTTGTAGGAGGAGACTCCCTATTCTCAAAATCCAAAGATAATATTTTGGGTGCATATGTGTACAACCCCATTCCTTGAAAAGAATTCACACACTCCATGAAACCATCCATCTCGTCATCATCAAAGTTGAGTAAAATAGCTTCAAACATATCACCCACATTGATTGTAGCACTTGTATCATCAACAATAACATCGGTCATAAAATCCACAGAAGAATACACCTCATTGCTATTTGGTTACCGCATAGACTTACATACATGGAATATCACTTTTGCATCACCAACCCGAAAAGTGAGTATTCCGGCTTTCAAATCACAAAGAGCCTTACCCGTAGCAAGGAAAGGTCTCCCAAGAATGATAGGCACTTCAAAATCAACTTTACAATCTAGAATAACAAAGTCCACCGAAAGAATGAACTTATCAACCCGGACCGAAACATCCTCAATCACTCCCAATGGCCTCTTCATGGTACAATCGGCCATTTGCAATCTCATAGATGTGGGTCTTGGTTGCCCAATTCCCAAAGTTTTAAAAACCTAATAGGGCGTCAATTTGATACTCGTCCTAAGAGTATAAAGAGCTTTAGCAAACTCGGCACTCCCAATTGTACAAGGAATCGTGAAAGCACCAGGATCCTCCAACTTAGGAGCCATGGAATGAAATATTGCACTCACTTGATGAGTGACCTTGATAGTTTCAAAATTCATTGACCGTTTCTTGGTCACGAGATCTTTCATAAACTTTGCATAACCGGGCATTTGTTCCAAAGCTTATACCAATGGCACATTAATAGAGAGACTCTTCATCGTTTGAATGAACTTCTTGAATTGATTCTAACCATTTTGCTTGGAAAGTCTTTGAGGATAGGGAGGTGGACGTATATGTAATGGTTCCTTAGCCTTTTTCACTACTGGTTCCGGTATGTCAATGATGGGCTCCATAGACGGGTTCACCTCCTTTTGAGTCTCTTCCACACTATCATCAATGTTAGTCTGAACCTCATCATTTGCTTGAACATCATTGTTTGGGTTATTCTCTTATTGTATCACTTGGTCATCATCCACAAGTAGCCTTTCACTTGAGGTGGGTGCATTCTCGCCTCTTCCACTCATTGTGATAACCTCCATAGCATGCCCTATATTGTTACCACCCTTTGGGTTCACCACCATATCACTTGGTAGTGTACCCTTAGGACGGGAATTAAGAGCTTGAGAGATTTTCCCTATTTGAACTTCTAAATTACAAATTGATGTGGCGTGTGAGGCAATTTAGGCATCCAAATTGGCACTCTTTTGCATCGTTTGCTTAAATATATTCTCAATATGGCCCATCTTATTATTTGAAGAACTTAAACTATAGGAAGGATAATGAGGTGGGTTGCTAGGTTGTTGATACATTGGGGGCCTTTGAAAATCCGACCCCCGATTTCCTTGATTGTTTCTCCAACCACCTTGATTGTTGCCTCCCCAATTTCCTTGGTTGTTTCCACTTTAATTTCCTTTATTTTTGTTATTATGCCAATTCCCTTGATTGTTAGAACTCCAATTGCCTTGGTTATTTTGTGGTCGCCATTATTGTTGGTTGGAACCTTGGAAGTTATTCCTTTGCCCATATTAATTATTCACATATTAAACCTCTTCTTCTTGCTCATGATAATAATCATCTTGATCAAAACCATCATCATCTTGCACATAACTCTCCATTCGGGGTTGCATTTGTGGACCCTTGGTCCTCTTCTTGTTAACCAACAGATTTACCCCCTCCGTAGCATGAACTTCCTTAGGAGCTTGAACTTGATTAAGTTGGGCCTTTTCAAGTTGAGTCGTGATTGTTGTCAATTCGGCAATGGCTTGACCATGGTCTTGCAACTCTTTATGGAGGTGAATCATGTTGGTATCACCCTGTGGAACATTATCTCGGTATTGCCAAGCAGACAACGTTTCCACCATTTCATCAAGAATCTCACAGGGCTCCGCATAAGGTGTTGTCATAAAGTTGCCACCAGCTAATTGATTGACCACACATTGGTTTGTAGTATTAATACCACAGTAGAAAGTTTGCCGGATCATGTTGTCGGTCATATCATTGTTCGGGCACTCCTTCACCATTATCGGATACCTCTCCCAAATCTCATGTAAAGGTTCATTGGGGTCTTGCTTGAAAGCCAATATTTCATCCAGAAGAGTAGCCATGTGCTCGGGAGATAAAAACTTAGCAATAAATATTTCCTCCAATTCATCCCAAGTATGTATTAAATGATTAAGCAAGCGTTCAGACCAATCTAAAGCTTTACCCCGTAGAGAGAAGGGAAAAAGCCTTACCCTCAAAGCATCCTTGAAAACATTAGTTGGCTTGCTCTCCCAACACGTATTCACAAAGCCCTTCAAATGTTTATAGGCATTTTGGTTGGGCGCACCGGTAAAAAAGCCTCGTTGATCTAGCAACGTGAGCATCACATTGGTAATTTGAAAGTTTTCTATCATAATGTGAGGGAGGACTATTGCACTAGGATAGCCTTCGTTGGGCAAAGTCCTGTGTTGTTTCGCTTGTGGTTGTGGTGGTGGTGGAGGTGGGGGTGGTGGGGGCACGTTATCTTATTAAACCCGGCCTCGACAATTCGATTATGTCACTTGAGGTACATCCTCTAGTTGTTCCTCCCCGCTGTCTAACTCCCCCAATGGCATATTTACTAGCTCATTTCACCATTTTGTACCTATGATTTCTTCAACAAATTAATAATACGGAAGGGAAAGAAGATATTTCAAGAACACACTCAAATATATAGCTAACACCGTCAAAACTCCTCGGTAACGATACCAAAAATTGCTCCACGTACAATCCTCACTCAATAATGAGTGAAAACGCTCGTTGGAATAATTGTACCCAACATGAGCCAGGGGCAATTTCCATAGGGAGTTTATAAGGGATGTTAAGGTAGACACTTGATGAGAGTACGTGAAATAACTCAATTGCACTTCCAACAAAGGGTTTATGTTTTCTAATTCTAAAATTAACACTAACAACTTTAAACTAAGTAGAAGAAACTAGAAAGCGAGTAATTATTTTTGATGTTTTTAATCAAACGGGAAAAAACTTAAGGATATAACCTTTGCCTAGGTTAGTCTTGATACTTACTGGGTATCGATTGTAGTGTACTCATACTACACTTCTGCACATTTTTGTGCAGATCCAAGTACCCCAGATCGAGTTGGACGTTAGTGAACTAATTTCTGAGTTGTTGCAGAGACTTCAAGGTATACCTGTTGTCCACTCGCAGACCTCGAAGTCACCTTGTAATATTCAAATCTGTTGTTTATTGTATTTTCAAACAGTGTTGTATTTGGAGATTTCTAGTGTATTCTCAATAGAGCTTATTACTCCGTACTATCGATTTTGGGATGTATGACTGTTGATTATTGTGGCTACGTTATGACAATATTCCAGTTTTGTTATTTAACAAATAAGTTGTTTATTTCCATTGTTATCACTATGTGTTAGGCTTACCAAGTCTTAGAGACCAGGTGCCATCACGATCTTCAAGGTGGGATTTTGGGCCATGACAAGTTGGTATCAGAGCTCTAGGTTCATAGGTTCTACGAGTCATAAGCAAGTTTAGTAAAGTCTTGTGGATCAGTACAGAGACATTTATACTTATCTTCGAGAGGTTATACGGAACTATTAGGAAATTACACTTTTTTATTCCTTATCGTACGTATTTATTGATTTAGGAATTTTAGCCTTTGTCTTTCAATTCTCTCACAGATGGTGAGGACACGAGCTTCAGTTATTGACAATGTTGCCCCCGGTGCCGGTATTGCTAGAGGTCAGGGCAGAGGCCGAGGCAGAGGCGGAGCACGTGTTGCTGCGAGGGGCCGTACTAGGGCCGTGAATAAGGTTAGAGAGCGGGCACCTGAGGCGCTTATTGCTGCCCCTGGACTTCAGGAGATCTTGGCGCATTTTCTGAGCATGTTCGATACCTTGGCTCAAGCGGGATTGATTCTAGTTGCACCATCTACTTCTCAAGATGGGGGAGGAGCTCAGACTCCCACCGCTCGTACTCCAGATCAGTGGACTCATATTGATCAGGCTCCAAGTGTTATGCTGATGCAGCCCGTGATCACGGTTCAGCCTGAGGTTAGGCTAGTGGTATTAGAGGAGGAACAAAAGAGGTTAGAGAGGTTCAAGAGGTATTCTCCTCCTACTTTCAGTGGAGCAGTTTCTGAGGATGCACAAAGTTTTCTAGACCATTGTCACCGTATTCTTTGCACTATGGGAATAGTTAAGTTTAGCAGGGTCGACTTTACTACCATCCAACTGACGGGGTTGACATATAGATGGTGGCAGGCTTATGAGGAGAGTAGGCAGTTGGTGCAGCGCCACTTACTTTGACTTAGTTCACTAATCTATTATTTAGGGAGTTTGTTCCACAGACCCTCAGGGACGTATTGCGCACCGAGTTTGAGCAGTCACGCCAGGGGACTATGACTGTGTCCGAGTATGCTATGAGATCCAGTGAGTTATCTCATCATGCACCTGTTTTAGTTTTCACTGTTAGAGAGAGAGTCTGTAGATTTATTGAGGGACTTAGTTATGGCCTCAGATTTGGGATGGCACGAGAGTTGGAGACTGATACTCCATTTCAGCAGGTTATGGAGATCGCTAAGAGATTGGATAATATCCGTGGCCAAGAAAGGGAGGATAGGGAGGCCAAGAGGCCTCGAGACTTTAGAGGATTTAGTGGCTCTGTAGTTTCAGCTCATCATGGTAGAGGTTATATCAGCCGACCGGTTCAGTCTGCAGTTTAGGTTACTCACAGTGTTTTAACTATTCAGGGACTCCAGAGTACTCATTTTGGTCAGCCATCTTCCAGTGCACCTCCTGCATGGGGTTCCCACAACGGTTATTCTAGTCATCTGGATCAGACTCAGTACCAGCAGCCAAGCTAGCAGAGAGGTTTTTTTAGTGTGGTAAAACCATGCACATGGTGAGGATTGTCCCATGCTTCATAGGGGTGGACCTCCGTAGGGTACTCGGGTTATAGTCTCTGCTCCGGTTACTACTCCACCTACACAGCCAGCTAGGGGTGGAGGACAGGCAGGTAGAGGACGTCCTAGAGGGAGAGTCCAGGCCCGTTGTTAAGCTTTTCCTAGTAGAACCGAGGCTGTTGCATCAGATGTTGTTATCACAGGTATTGTTTCGGTTTGTCATAGAGATGCATCAGTTTTATTTGATCCTGGTTCCACTTATTCATATGTGTCATCTTACTTTACTTCATATTTGGATATGTCTCGTGATTCTTTGAGTATCCTTGTTTATGTGTCTATGCCTGTTGAGGATTCTATTATGGTAGATCGTGTCTATCATTCTTGTTTGGTCACTGTCAAGGGTTATGAGACTAGGGTCGATCTTCTATTACTCAATATAATGGATTTTGATGTGATTTTGGGCATGGACTGGTTGTCACCATACCATGTTATTATTGATTGTCACGCGAAGACCATGACGTTGGCTATGCCGAGGTTTGATTGGAAAGGTTCATTGGATCATGTTTCGTATAGGGTAGTGTATTTTCTGTAGGCACAACGGATGGTTGAGAAGGGGTGCTTGGAATATTTGGCCTTTGTGAGGATGTTAATGTTAATACTCCTATCATAGAGTCAGTACCAGTAGTGAGAGAGTTTTCAGATGCATTTCTAGCAGACCTACCAGGTATGCCACCCGATAGGGATATTGATTTTGGTATTGACATGATGCCGGACACTCAACCCATCTCTATTCCACCATATTGTATGGCACTAGTGGAGTTGAAGGAATTAAAGGAACAACTTTAGGAGTTTCTTGATAAGGGTTTCATCAGACCGAGTATCTCGCCTTGGGGTGCTCCAGTTCTAATTGTGAAAAAGAAAAATGGCTCTATGAGGATGTGCATTGACTACAGGCAGTTGAACAAGGTTACTATCAAGAATAAGCACTCGTTGCCACGTATTGATGATTTGTTCGGTCAACTTTAGGGTGCTAAGGTATTCTCAAATATTGACGTGAGATCGTGTTACCATCAATTGAAGATCCGGGCTTCAGATATTCTGAAGACGGCTTTTAGGACCCGATATGGCAACTACGAGTTTTTGGTGAAGTCAATTGGTTTGACCAATTCCCTAGCAGCATTTATGGATTTGATGAACAGCATGTTTCGGTCATATCTTGATTCCTTCATCATTGTGTTCATAGATGATATATTGGTGTATTCTCACAGCCGGGAGGATCATGAGCAGCACTTGAAGATCGTGCTCCAGGCTTTGAGGGGGAAGAAGCTATATTCTAAATTCTTCAAGTGTGAGTTTTGACTTGATTCAGTGGCATTCTTGGGCCACGTATTGTCAAGTGAGAGGGTTAACATGGATCCGAAAAAGATTGAGGCAGTTTAGAATTGTCCCGGGCCTTCTACCGCTACTGAGATCAGGAGTTTTCTTGGCTTGGCTAGGTATTATCGTCGTTTTGTGAAGGGTTTTTCATCCATCGCAACTCTTTTGAATAGATTGAATCAGAAGGGTGCCCTATTTAGGTGGTCTGACGAGTGTAAGGAGAGCTTTCAGAATCTTAAGACTGCCTTGACTTCAGCTCCAGTTCTGGTTTTGCCTTCAACATTGAGTTCTTATAAAGTATATTGTGATGCTTCACGGATTGGCATTGGGTTTGTGTTGATGCAGAAGGATAGAGTGATTGCTTATGCTTCGCGTCAGTTGAATCCCCATGAGAAGAATTACCCACTACACAACTTGGAGTTGGCAGCCATTATTCACGTATTGAAGACTTGGAGGCACTATCTCTACGGCATGTTTTGTGAGGTGTTCACGGATCATAGGAGTCTACAGGATTTATTCAAGCAAAAGGATTTGAACTTAAGGCAACGAAGGTGGTTAGAGATACTAAAAGACTATGATATCACCATTCTTTATCATCCCGGAAAGTCCAATGTGGTGGCTGATGCGTTGAGTAGGAAGGCTGATAGAATGGGGAGTCTTGCTTTTATTCCAGTTGGGGAGAGACTGTTAGCTTTGGATGTTCAGGCTTTGGCCAACGGATTCGTGAGGTTGGCTTAGCGTGGTTTCACAGTCTTTTTGTTTAAGCGCATCAAGGCACATCAGTATGACGATCCCCACTTGCTTGTCCTTAAGGACACGGTCCAGCATGGCGATGCCAATTAGGTGACTATTGATGATGATGGGGTGTTGAGGCTTTAGGGCCAGATTTGTGTTCCGAATATGGATGGGTTGCGTGAGTTGATTCTTGAGAAGGCCCACAGTTTGCAATATTTCATTCTTTCGGGTGCCACAAAGATGTACCATGATTTGAAACAACACTACTGGTGGAGAAGAATGAAGAAAAATATTATGGAGTATGTGACTCGGTGTTTGAACTGTCAATAGGTTAAGTACGAGCATCAGAGACCGGGTGGTTTGCTTCAAAGACTTGATTTTCTTGAATGGAAGTGGGAGCGTGTCACTATGAATTTTGTAGTTGGACTTCCAGGGACCTTAAGGAGATTCGACATTGTGTGGGTCATTGTGGACAGACTGACCAAGTCTATATACTTCATTCCAGCCATGACTACCTACTCTTCAGAGCAGGTGGCTCAGGTTTATTTTCGTGAGGTTGTTCCCCTTCATAGCGTGCCGGTGTCTATTATCTTATATCGAGGCACGCAGTTCGTATTGCATTTTTGGAGAGGCGTAAAATGTGAGTTGGACACATAGGTCGAGCTTAGTACGATATTTCATCCACAAACAGACGAGAAGTCTGAGTGCACTATTTAGATCATGAAGGATATGTTACGTGCTTGTGTCATTGATTTTGAGGGATTATGGGAGCCGTTTTTATCGTTATCAGAGTTCACCTACAACAACAACTATCAGTCGATCATCCAGATGGCTGCGTACGAGGCATTATATGGGAGGCGATGTCGTTCTCCGATTGGCTAGTTGAGCCTGGGGAGGCTAGGTTGTTGGTCACTTCTTTAGTTCTATGTGCTTTGGAGAAGGTGGATTCGATTCAGGATCAGCTTCGTACAACGTAGTCCAGGAAGAAGAGTTATGTTGATAGGAGGGCTTGTGATATGGCTTTTATGGTGCGTGAGAGGATTCTACTCAGAGTTTCACCCATGAAGGGTATGATGAGGTTCGGGAAGAAGGGAAAGTTGAGCCCTCGGTATATTGGTCCTTTTGAGATTCTTGAGAGAGTTGGTGAGGTGGCATGCAGACTTGCTTTGCCACCCAGCTTATCAAGAGTTCACCTGATGTTACATGTTTCCATGCTCCAGAAGTATTATGGTGATCCGTCTCATGTGTTAGATTTCATCTTAGTGCAATTGGACAAGGATTTGACTTATGTTGCGGAGCTGGTGGCTATTTTGGACAGATAGGTCTGGAAGTTGAAGTCGAAGAACATTGCATCAGTGAAGGTCCAATGGAGAGGTGAACCGGTCGAGGAGGCGACCGGGGATACCGAGCATTACATGCGGAGCCGTTATACTTACCTTTTTGGCACTTCAGGTATGTCTCTATACTCATTTGAGGATGGACATTTTTTTAAGAGGGGGAGAATGTAACGACTCGATAAGTTATTTTTATGTATTTGAGCCCCATTTTTCCTTTTGAAGCTTTCAGTATGTGCATTTATGGTTTTATGACTTTAGGGGATGGTTGGTATTATTTCGGAAAGTTTTGGATTGATTTGGAATGATTGGTTCTTAGTTTGGAAGCTTAAGTTGGAATGTTAACCGAGGTTTGACTTTTGTGAAAATAATCCTGAAACAGTATTTTGATGGTTCGTATATGTTAACTTTATGGCTATCAGGTTTGGATTTTGGTTTCGCATCTTAGAATAGGTCCATTTTGTAATTTGAAAATTATCTGGAAAGTTTGGTATCATTCAGAGTTGGTTTGGTAGGAACGCTTGGTTGTGATTTTAGCAATTCTTGAGTTTCATTGTGAATTATATGTGTTTTAGTGTCCAATCCGTGGTTCCGAATGTTATTTTGGTGTTTTGAGTTCGCGAGCGAGTTCGTATGATATTTTTAGACTTGTGTGGATGTTCGATATGGAGCCTCGGGGACTCGGGCGAGTTTCAGACGTACATCGAATTGGTTTGGACTTGTTCAGGTTGTTGGTGTACTGGTTCTACAGTAATCGCAATTTTGAGCACCAGTTTGCAATTACGAAGAAGGTAGGGGGTGTCAGTTGTCGCAAAGGTGATGCCCTGAACAAAAGGTTGCGATTTCAGGACTTAGTCTCATTTTGTCACTTTTTGAGCCCTAGACTTGGTGGGAGATGATTTTAGGAGCAGATTTTCATATCAAACTATTGGATAAGTAATTTTGATCAACTTTTGGTTACATAAAATAATTATTTATGAATTTTAACATCTAAAAGCACATATATGGACTCGTGGGATTATGGGTAGTCGAGATCTACCCTTTGACTCGGGTTTTAACCGGATGGGCCCGGGGTTGACTTTTGGAGAATTGTGTAAAGATCTTAACTTTATTAATCGAAATAGGTTTCACTTGCATTGTTTGATATTATTAAGTTATTTTTGGCTAGATTTGAGGCGAGCAAAGGTGAATTTTAATGAGAAATCATTTTTAGAGTATTGAATTGGCCTAATTGAGCTAAGTATCTTGCCTAACTTTGTGTGAGGAAATTACCTTATAGGATTTGGTCTATTTGCACTATTCGTACTATGTGAAAAGACGTGTACACGAGGTGCTAAGTGTGTATGCGAGCTTGTGTATGGTAATTGACCAGATTAGACCCTTAAATTATTAATATAGCTTGAATTGAAGTTGTTATATGAAGCACATTTCATTATTAATTTATTTCCCGTACTCTTATGTTGTGGTTTTAATTCTTGTATACATTATTGTTAAGCTGAGGGCTATGTGTTGCTGTGACATTGGTATTGTTGTTTGAGAAATATTGTGGCATATGGGCACGTGGTGTGCATTTGATTATTTTGTTGTGATTGAGATGCGCACGCGGTGACATAAGGGTGGTGTGTATATTGATGTGCATGCTGCGAGATAAGAGGGGGCTTATCCGTGTAGTGAGAGTAAGGGAAAATACTTCAATGTGAAGCACACACGGAGAGATAATGGGGCTTATTCCCATGAAGCTATTTTGGAATTTTTTTTATATATAAAAAATGTGAAGCTCACGCGGCGTCATAAGGATGATTTTTGATTATGATATGTGGCACATCGAGTTGATTCTTGTTGTTATTCCTGTGTTAGAATGGTTGATGCCTTGAACTTTTTATTGTTTTCCTTTATTGGTCTTACCTTGTGTTTTACGTGTTTTTCTTAAGTAGCCGTGTTATCACCTGCCTATTCTTTGTTGGTAATTAACCGATTATGTTTTTCATTATTAGTTTTATATTGATATTCTGCTCAGGTTATTGTCTAGTGAGTGTCTTGTTTTGAATCTCGTCACTACTCTTCTTGATACTTATTAGGTACTGATTGTGGTGTACCCATACTACACTTATGCATATTTTTATGCAGATCCAGGTACTACAGAGCGAGCTGGACGTTAGTGAGCTAATTTCTGAGTTGCTGCGAAGACTTCAAGGTATACCTGATGTCCGCTCGTAGGCCTCAGAGTTACATTCTAATGTTCATTTCTACTGTTTATTGTATTTCCAAATATTGTTATATCTCGATATTTCTCAGTAGAGCTTATGACTCCGTACTACCGGTTTTGGGATGTATGGCTGTTGATCGTTATTGGCTACGTTATGGCAATATTCCAGTTTTGTTATTTAACAATTAAGTTGTTTATTTTTATTATTTTAATCATGTGTTAGTCTTACCTAGTCTTATAGACTAGGTGCCATCACGATCCTCAATGTGGAATTTTGGGTCGTGACAATAGACATTCTAGACTCATGTAGATACTTAGGCACATCATCTACATATGCGTATCCATGCATTTTACATATGCAAGGGACATGATAGCAGGTTATTGAATACTTGGAGAGTATCAGATTGATGTAAAGTTTTAGTCTTTACTACTTATTGTATATCTCCTTTATATGCGAAATTGGTGCATTTCTATATGCTTTGACCTTGTTATCCGGAAAAAAAAACGTGCTTATTATCCTCCTCTTTAACTGTCCACCTTATAATTGATATCCGTTATTTCTTGGTTGTTTCTTTGTTATTGTATATGCATATGATTTGCACAGATTATATAATGTGAGTATCTTTGACTAAGACCTCGCCACTACTTTGTTAAGGTTAGTCTTGATACTTAACGAGTACATAATGTCGGTGTACTCATACTATGCTTATGCACCTTGTGTGTAGATTTTGGAACTGAGCTATTGCTGAGTTCGCGAGCGAGCATTAAGGACATGTCAATGTTCCGATTATTAGCTGTCATTTTATTCATGGTAGTTTAGAAGTTGTATTTATGTTAATGTATATTCGAACAGATAGCATATTTTCTTCATACCAGCACAATATCCAGTTTTTTAGTGACTCGTGATTTGTATCACCAATTTTTGGGATAGTTTGTATTAAATTTCGCCTTCTTAATTCATTATTATTTGATAATCTTTAGTTTGAGTTGTATTTTTATTGGTCAGCTTGTCTAACGAGTTGGGTTAAGCAACATCCAGATTCCGACGAAATTTGGATCGTGACATTAAGATATTGATATTACGATATAATTAAGAACTGGTTTATTTACTTAAAAATAGAGGAATCAAACTTTGTCACCCTCTAGGATAAACCACAGAAGTTACATGCTTTTCTTACAAGGAAAAAAAAATATTCATCTTCTATTTCAGAATTACTTTTCTATTTTTTTCTTTTACCATCCTTGGTTTCTTGTAAAGAAACTTTGAGAAAAGGAAAGAACATTTTTTCCCTTAACTTCCTAGACATTAGTTCTCCATTGTGCACTGAAAGATAGCCATGATGATTAAACTGGTACGTGGACACCCTTATAAAAACATTATTTTTTATTAATAAAGTACAAGCAGAAGCATCATCAACTTATTAACAAACATTGAATAAGTCAATGAATCTTGTCTTTTACTACTTCCAAATTTAAATTATCATTTCCTTCATGCAACAAGTTGAACTACAAACTTGCCCCAACTGCCGGCTTTGAACTTTTATAAGTTTGAAAATTCTACTAATCTTGATTCCTTCTTTTCCTTTTTATTCTACTTTCTCAATAAACACTACATTTTTTCTATAGGTATCCACGTTTAATTATATGTTTTAGTCACCAAATTCCTTTCTTTTGATACAAAGAAATGGCATCAGAAATTACTGAAGAAGAAGAAGATTTAGATTCTTTTAGGAAAATGGAGAAAGAAGCTCAGAGAAATAGCATTAGAAGAATCATTGAGTACCAAAAATATTTGTTTTCTTCATCTTCTTCTTGTTCATCTTCTCTATCAACTTCTTCCTCTACTCCAGCTTCAAGTTCCTCATTTTCATCCTCAAGAAAAAGTAATTTATTAAATTTGATGAAAGATGGACGCACATCATTAAGGAGATTATTAGATATGGAGCATACTAGCTTATCAACACATTTCCAAGATTATAGTGGATCACCTATAATTAAGCCTATTTTATTATGGGGTAGTGATTCAGATCAAGATGGAATTCATGATGATCCATGGAATTCCATAAAGCAACATTGTCAACAACAACAACAACAAAAAGACAACATGGATGAATCTACAAGTCATGGTCAAAGAGGGGTTGTTGCTTCAAAAGAAAGCTTCTCAAAACAAGATTTTGTTGACACCAAGAAAAAACAGAGATTTGGTAGGAAGAAATTGAATAGAACTAGGTCATTTAGGAAGTTACCTAGGTTTAGGTTTAATTTATGGAGATGGGGTGGATTTAGATTAAGAAGAATGAGGATTCTTTTTTGTGGTCGTGTTAATTGTTAACATTTTTTGTAGCAATTATATAGAAAGTTAAGATGATAAACAATCTTTGCAATTTGCAATTTGCTTGAGTTTATTGAAGCAAATCTAGAACTTATATGAGTTTATCAATCTACTCTTGTTTAGAGTAATTTGATATTAGCCATCAACCTCTTGTAGCCCTCTTTTTATTCTATAGCTTGAAGTAGCACCAAGATGTGCAAATGTTACAGCAGGAGTAGGGTCTGTCAAATAGACTATGGATATATAAACAACTTAAGTAGACATTATCAACCATTCTTTAAAACCTCCAAAACGAATTTCTTTTTTGTCGTTGAATTTCTCTTTGATTAATTATTGTGTGGTATTCCAAATCCAATTACACTTTGTGTAGCTCATATACAAGTTTCAAGTATGAACAAGTTACATATAACACTTTGTCATCCTTACCAGTCACAAATTTTAAATACCCAAGTGGGGTTTCTTAAGGAATTATGAGTATCTCTTCATATCAAACAATGATAGGAAAACATTCACATTTAACAAGAAAAAAGACGGGGAAAGTGAATAGGAAAACAATCTCTACATTTA
This sequence comes from Nicotiana tabacum, assembly GCF_000715075.1. Classification (NCBI taxonomy): domain Eukaryota; kingdom Viridiplantae; phylum Streptophyta; class Magnoliopsida; order Solanales; family Solanaceae; genus Nicotiana; species Nicotiana tabacum. The sequence goes on along the minus strand of NC_134081.1, from coordinate 26,956,030 downwards.
ACAAGGAAAAAAAAACAGATAATTCAAGTCTTGGATCTTGAACTTGTCCAACCTAATAAAAAATTGTTTATGAGTATGAAAAAGTTATAAATTAGGTGCATTCCCTCAATATTACCTATTTGAGAAATCAAAATCCACAAGTGGTTAACAACTTAAATTTGTGTTACAATTCTAAAAATCCCTTGGCGGCAAGACAGGAAAGTTGTAATCTTTTATCTTCATTTAAGTCACCTTCGCTACAACCCTTGAAACCAAGTATAGTCCATTTTGCCCCACTTATTTCCATCAAAATATAAGGCATATTCTTCCATGAATTTGTAAACAAGTGGATGATCTTTTTAATCAAAAATCAATAATGCATTGTCCAATTTCCAGTTGCATCCGTGCTTTGTGCACCAATTGAATTCGTATGAAATCTGTTGTCCAAATAAACACCGCCATACTTGTACAGAACTTATTCTATGCCAAACAAACTTTACCAGGGTCCTTTTTCTCATTCTTGAGGTCTATGAACCAATATTCAGCTGAAGTATTTTACAACAGAAAAGATATATAATAGTGACGGCAGAAATTTTATAGCCCAACTCAACTAATAGCCTGTTTGGTCAAGCTGCAAAAATCAACTTATTTTGAGAATAGCTTTTTTAAAAAGTATATTTGGTGAGAACCAGCTTGTGTTTGACTAATTTATTAGAAAAGCACTTATGAGTAGCAATTAGTGTTTGGCCAAACTTTTAAAAACTACTTCTAAGTGTATTTTTCTCAAAAGTACTTTTGGAACTACTTTTTCTGTTTCTCTAAAACGATTTCTGCTTCTACTCAAAAGCATTTTTTGGCCTCTAAAAGCTTGGCCAAACACTTCAATAGTGCTTTTGGCTCGGAGAAACTTGGCCAAACCGGCTATAAAGCTCTAAAAATCATAGTTTGTGAGTCCAAAGTCCTTGACAAAATTATCGAACACCCTTTAGAATGTGGTTTGAATAGACTCTCTAAGGTGAAAAGTTTTCTTTTACCAAAATATCTTGCAAGCTGTCTACTGGCCAATATCTGAATGGTATAGGCATGAATATATCTCTTTCATTGCTCATACTATCTTTTTTGAATGTTCCCCTGCAAGAAGCTTCTGGAATCATATGAATCAGCAATACACGAATACTAACGAGTAAGCAAGGGGTATCAATTGACAGCCCTTCGTAGGGAAATAACATTGAGTAGTTAGGTAACAATTATTATTTTTATATACATATATTATATATTAAATTTTCTTAGTTTCTTTGTGTGATAAATGTTTTTATAGCTGGACATCACTTAGTGAAAATTCTGGCACTATCTGATCTTTTCACCTGAGGCATAGGAATAGACTTGGAATGGAATAGAGGCTAAGCCCTTGAATGCATTAATAACTAGGGTGGAATCCTCCTAATAGGGAATCCTTCAAACTAAATACTGATGGTTCTTCCCTGCCCTGGGCACAGTGTTGTCATAAATTGGTGGTAGTCACGGTGCCATCTTTATATTGTAACATCTATCTTATTTATAGCTTCAAACGAAAAACAAAACATTGCAAAGGCAGATTCTTAGTATAAATGCCTCTTCTGGAGATGGGGATTTATTGCCTCAGCACTTGATTATATCCACCAAATGTACACCCCTGGATCATATTGACCTAAGTAAAATCAAAAGGAAATATATACTCTTGGCTTTTATTCATAAGTGAAGGGAGTTATTGTTGGGATATACTATTAACCATGCACTTTAGATATAGTATTGTGCTTTATTCTTTATGGAATAATTATTTATTTAATTTATTCAATTCAATAAAGTACTATTTTAAATAGATCATTTGTTACATGTGTGTCCTTTAGTTATGTAGTAGACAATTTAGTGTATGGAGTCTTAGCTCATACGCAGAAGATTAAATTATCGGTTCTCATAATTAATAAACTATGTTCACAATCGAAGATATTATTGGGCAAAATATCTTGATGATTGTAGCACAAGATTATAGTATAATTTGTCTTGATTATGTGAGTGGTTTTACTCCGATTTCTTGTGCTAGTATACTTAGTGTATATTGAACGGACCAAGTAGAGAAAATATTTTTGTACTGAATATATATATATTTTCTCTAATTTATTAAATGAGCTTATACTCCTAATCTTGATATAATTATTATGATCAATGTGATTTGTTTATTGTTTTGACTTATCAAAAGGTACAACTCTATTTAGAGTTAGTATATGCCTAATAGATTGGACAATAACAAATAGCATTTGTGAAATAATAATTAGTTGATAGAATCCATGACTCGATTTTGAATTTGATGATACCCCTTTATGTAAGCTTATAAGTTTTTCATGTGAAAACCCGGCCGGTGGATTTTGTATCCATCACATGAAATAGTTTAAGCGGAATTATAGAGGATTTAATTAGTTGATTAAATTAAATTATCAGTGATTTAATTTAATTAACTGGTATTTGTGATCTTAACATGGGGAGTTAAAATAAGTGTTAGTGAATTTTTAAAATTCAGATTGAGGAGTTCAATTGCAGTTTTTTAGTGGAATATACTGCAATTAATTATAGTAGGAATTAATTCATCCAAAATTTGAATCAATATTACAATTGGTAGCCTCTTACTATTTATGTAGTCCCTGCTATACCTAGTAAAAATTTGGACTGACTTGGGTAAAAAGTGACTTGGGAGAATAGTCATCCTGTTGAATTAGAGTAGGATTCTACTTGCACAAGTAGAATCCTACACGTTTTTGGAGCCCTCTAGGGCTGAAAAATGAGTCTACATAAGGAAGACAGTTTTCACCCAATAATGTACTTTTCAAAGTTGTATTGTTCTTGCCCACTCAAAGCAATTTCGTCCAAGGTTTTGCTAGGACCATAGTAGAAGACTGCAACCCTGGATTCTTGCTCTGTGGAGGACCTGTGCAACGATTTCAAGCGGTTAGTGATTCTAAACTCGTAAAGATATCATTGTCTAGTTTACATGTATGTTATACCTTAATTGTATGCTTGCTTCCGTTGCGCATGTTCTAACAGTTACAAGAGTTTACTGAGCTAAAAGATTACCTACTGATCGACCTAGTTGATTGAGAAATTCACCAAAGCTTAGCCGCGGTGACCCTTCTCGCCTAAATAAATGAAATGAGAGAAGCAATCAACAAACTCTTTGATTGATTCATGGAGTAGCGAAGCCAAATTCAATCAAGGCAAGAACGCTAACTTATCCTAAGACTGATTATCATGTTCGAATGTAGTTGTGCTAGCAGAAGGAAAGTTACCAGATTTAATGAAGACAGTGTTGTTTTTAATAAAAACGTGACTGTTTTTTAATACTATATATATATATATATATATATATATATATATATATATATATATATATATATATGCATAAACAGTGGTGTTATATTTCATGACAATCTGTTTTAGTTATATTTTTGTCCATAATCACAGTATTGTTTTAATAAAAATGTGGCTGTTATGAACAGTGGCGTTTTGAACAGGTAAAAATAGTGTTATTTTCCCATGTTTGTTCGAATTATTTTCTTATATAACACTGTAATAATAATATTATTTTGAATTCTAAAATCACATATTAACATACATGAGTATATTATGTGATTTGAACGAGTCAAAATAATCAAAACGCCAAAAACAGAATGTTTCAAATAGGTCATGAATTTGAAATCCTGAAATTTTGTCAAACTCCGATTGACCTCAAATTTGGTAGGTTCGGGGTCGTTCAGATGGGTTTTTGGCCATTTTTCTATTTTCTAGAAAAAAATTTAATAATTCTTTTTTTTAAAGAAAACAGTATTGGTAAGGTTCAATTCCCATGGTTTTCAATCATATTTTACAGTAATATAATGAATTTATATATTGACATAGCTCTTCTTCCACATCGGATAAATTCATTATAGATGATTACTGTAGTTTTGCCTCTAGTTATTTGATTACTTGTATTAACTCTCCAACTGAGTTACATGTTAATTCAATGAAACTAGAGTTTATAAAAGTGATATTTACCTATCTTAAATTAATAGTTTACTCTCCATCTTAATTGATTCTGTTTTAATTTATGGGGTACATATCTTACATAACTCATATATTTTGCATAAATAGTTAAGTTTCCCTTACGAATCTAACTGTTCAATGAGCATGGTTATATATGTAATGTGTTGTTTTGAATTTAACTATTCTAATTACATAACTAATAATCTATTTAATGTGAATATATCTCAGATTAACCATGTCTTCATTCAACCCACTTACCTGAATTTTGAACGAAAACAAGTTAGAAGGACTGAATTATATTGACTGGAAAAGGAACTTTGATATTGTCGTAACTGATGAAGGTTACAAACTTGTAATCACTGAGGAGTGCCCAGAAAAATCTGATGAAGATGCTACTGATGATTAGGTTAAGGCCTATGACAAATAGGTCAAGGTTGATAAGATGGCGCGATGTTACATTCTTGCCTCTATGGCGAATGTTTTGCAACATCAGCATTAGTCTATAAGGTCTGCTTATGACATGCTCGAAAGTCAAAATCGTGCGGCTAAGCAAACGGCCATGAAAGCCCTTTTGAACACCAAGATGGCTGAAGGATCATCGGTCATGGACCATGTTCTAAAGATAATGGGTCTTCTGAATGAACTGGAGGTCCTTGGAGCTGTGATTGATAAGGAATCTCAAGTTGAGATGGTCCTGCAGACTCTGCCTGACAATTTTCAATAATTTCGCTTGAACTATAATATGAACAAAATAGATTTGTCACTGGCGAAATTGTTAAATGACCTACAAGCGGCAGAATCTATTATCAAACAACAAGCTCCAGTTGTGGAACTGAATGTTGAGAAAGCTTCGATTTCTAAGTCGAAAGGCGGTAAGAAAAAGAAAAAGGCTCAAAAGGTTTTGGCATCTGGAGGTGCGGCTGGTGTGAAAAAGCCCAAAGGAAAGTGTTATCATTGCAAGCAACCTAGGCATCGCAAAAAGCAATGCCCTACCTATCTGGCAAAGTTGAATAAGCAAGGTAATTCGAATTTAAATGTTGTTGAAACTTGTTTAGTGGTTGTCTCTACCATGTTTTTGTGTGTAGATTCAGGAGCCACCAATCACATCCGCACCACTTTACAGGGGTTTCAGGAAACGCGTCGGCTAAGTGAGAATGAAGTTTGCGTTTTTCAAGCCAATGGCGAGCCAGCACCAACTTTAGCATTAGAAGATATTAGAGTTTTGTTTAGTAGTGGTAGAGTTTTAGTTTTGAAATATGTTCTCTATGTACCTTCTATTAGAAGAAATTTGATTTCGGTTTCGAAAATAATGGATGATGATTATAATATTTATTTTGCTAATAACTCTGTTGTTATCAAGTTTAATAAATGTTTTATCTACACTGCTGTTAGAGTACATGACCTTTTTATTCTTGATATATCTTCTCATGTGCTACAACAACCAAAAGAATTAAATAATATTAATCTGCCACATAAAAGAAAACGTATTTCTGAATTTAGCCAAACTTATTTGTGGCACTTACATCTAGGTCACATAAATCTAAATAGGATTTTGATATTGGTTTCTGATGGACCTTTGAGTTCATTGAAAGTGAAGTCACTGCCAACATCTGAATCCTGTTTAGAAGGTAAAATGACCAAGAGACATTTTTCCTCAAAAGGAAATATAGCCAGCGATAAGTTAGAATTAATTCACTCTGATTTGTGTGGCCCAATGAATATACAAGCAAGAGGTGGTTTTGAGTATTTTGTGACTTTCACAGATGATTACTCAAAATATGGATACATTTATCTGTTGCGCCGTAAGTATGAATGCTTTGAGAAATTCAAAGAATTTAAGACGGAAACGGAGAAACAACATGATAAATATATCAAAACATTGCGATATGATCGTGGTGGTGAATACCTTTCTGCGAAATTAATTAAATACTTATCAGATTGTGGATTTACATCTCAATTATCTGCCCTAGGAACACCACAACAAAATGGTGTGGCAGAAAGAAGAAATAGAACCCTTATGGAAATGGTTAGATCAATATTAAGTTGTTCCGATTTGACTTTTTTCTTTTGGGGATATGCTTTAGAAACAGCAAATTACATTCTAAATTTGGTTCCTTCAAAGTCAGTACCTTCAACTCCAGTAGAATTGTGGACTAGGCACAAGCCAAGTTTACGATACATTCGGGTTTGGGGTTGTCCAGCACAAGTGCTGAAAGGGAAAGCAGATCAATTGGAATCGAGGACAGAAGTATGCATTTTTATTGGATATCCAAAAGGAACTAAAGGCGATTTATTTTATTGTCTCAAAGAAAAAAAGGTAATTGTTACGACAAATGTTAAATTTTTAGAAGAGGACTATTTAATGAACCATATTCCTAAGTAAACTAGTTTTACAGGAATTAAGTAATGGAGTAACTAATGACTCGTCTCTGGAACGTATCCCGGAAGCCAATATTGACATACCAATTCATTATCGTAGTAGGAGAAATGTCAATAGGTATCAGAACGCACAAGAGCAATTGCCTGACATCTCACTACCCCAAAGTAGTGAGAGTAATGTTGAGCAACCTCAGATTGTTGAGCAATCTAAAATTGTTCTGCAATTTTCACTTCAGGAAGAAATTAATGATATCCCAGCACCGCAAGGTGTGGAGGATAACACTGAGGCTTTAGTTCCAGAAAATGATATTGTGATTCAATAACAAAATCAGACTGCACCTGTAGTGACTAGTCGTAGTGGGAGAATTATTAAAAAACCTATCCTGTTTGGGCTTTTGGGAGAATCTTATGATAGAATCCCTGAAGAGCCTAATTTAGAACCTTTAAATTACAACGAAGCACTACAGGATATAGACGGTGATAAATGGGTTGTTGCTATGAAATCTGAAATGGAGTCCATGTACTCCAATCAAATCAGGAATCTTGTAGAACCACCTACTGAAGTCAAACCCATTGGTTGTAGATAGATCTATAAGAAAAAGAGAGGAGTGGATGGAAAAGTGCAAACTTTTAAAGCTAGGCTTGTTGCAAAAGGGTTTACTCAAAAAGAAGGGATCGGTTATGAGGAAACCTTTTCGCCAGTAGCCATGCTTAAATCTATTAGGATTCTCTTATCCATTGTTGCTCATTACGATTATGAGATTTGGCAAATGGATGTTAAAACAGTTTTTCTTAATAGAAGTCTTGATGAGTGCATCTATATGGCACAACCAGTTGGTTTCGTAAAAAGTGGCAATGAGCACATATTGTGTAAATTAAAAAAATATCCATTTATGGATTGAAACAAGCTTTTAGAGCATGGAATACTTGTTTTGACATATCGATTAAAACCTTCTATTTTGATCAATGTGAAAACGAGTCTTGTGTCTATAAGAAGTGGGATGGAGATAAAGTTACATTTTTGATTTTGTACGTAGATGATATTTTGCTCATGGGAAATAATGTGAGCATGTTGAATTCAGTAAAGGAATGTTTGTCCTCGCATGTTGATATGAAAGACTTGGGACAAGCGGCACATAACCTTGGGATCAAGCTTATGCGAGATCGCAAGCGAAGGATATTAGGCTTATCCCAAGCACTTTATATTGATACTATTCTCACCAGGTTTAGCATGCAAGATTCCAAGAAAGGTTTTCTTCCTTTTAGGTATGGAATCTCTCACTCAAATGATCAGTCCCCAAAAATGATTGATGAGATAGAAAAGATGAAGGCGGTCCCTTATGCTTCTGTTGTAGGGAGTTTCATGTATGATATGTTATGTACTAGACCTGATATCTGGTTTGATGTTGGCATGGTTAGTAGATTTCAGTCTAATCCTGGATGAGAATATTGAACTGTCGTTAAACATATAATCAAGTACCTGAAAAGGAATAGATATGATATGTTGGTTTATCACTCAGGTGATCTTGTACCCATTGGCTTTACTAATTCAGATTTCCAGTCAGATAGAGATTGTAGAAAATCTACCTCAGGATATGTTTTTACCTTAGGAGGTGGAGCCATAAGTTGGAGGAGTATCAAGCAATCATGTGTTGCTGATTCCACCATGGAAGCTGAATATGTAGCTGCATCTGAGGCAGCTAAAGAGGCTGTTTGGCTTGAAAACTTTTTAAAAGAGCTTAATGTAGTTCCTTCGGTTCATGCACCGATTGTACTTTATTGTGACAATAGTGGTGCAGTTGCAAACTCGAAGGAACCAAGAAGCCATAAAAGGAGTAAGCATATTGAGCGTAAATATCATTTAATTCGGGACATAACTCAGAGAGGTGATGCAAGAGTATTGAAGATTGCGTCAGAGGATAATTTGGCATACCCGTTTACAAAGAGCTTACCACATAAGAGTTTTGACAAGCATGTAGAAGGAATGGGTGTTAGAGTTGTAGACGCATGATTATGAGTCTAAGTGGGAGATTGTTGGGATATACTATTAACCATGCAGTTTAGACATAGTATTGTGTTTTATTCTTTATGAAATAATTATTTATTTAATTTATTCAATTCAATAAAGTACTATTTTAAATAGATCATTTGTTACATGTATGTCCTTTAGTTATGTAGTAGACAATTTAGTGTATGGAGTCTTAGCTCATGCACAGAAGATTAAATTGTCAGTTCTCATAATTAATAAACTATGTTCACAATCAAAGATATTATTGGGCAAAATATCTTGATGATTGTAGCACCGGATTATAGTATAATTTTTCTTGATTATGGGAATGGTTTTACTCTGATTTCTTGGGCTAGTATACTTAGTGTATATTGACCGGACCAAGTAGAGAAAAGATGTTTTTGTGCTGAATATATATAAAATATTTTCTCTAATTCATTAAATGATCTTATACTACTAATCTTGATATAGTTATTATGATCAATGTGATTTGTTTATTGTTTTGATTTATCAAAAGGTACAACTCTATTCAGAGTTAGTGTATGTCTAATAGATTGGACAATAACGATTAGCATTTGTGAAATAATAATTAGTTGATAGAATCCATGACTCGGATTTGAGTTTGATGATACCCCTTTATGTTATCTTATAAGTATTTCATGTGAAAACCCGACCGGTGAATTTTGTATCCGTCAGATGAAATAGTTTAAGCGGAATTATAGAGGATTTAATTAGTTGATTAAATTAAAATATCAGTGATTTAATTTAATTAATTGTTATTTGTGATCTTAACATGAGGAGTTAAAATAAGTGTTAGTGAATTTTCGAAATTCAGATTGAGGAGTTCAGTTACAGTTTTTTAGTGGAATAAACTGCAATTAATTATAGTAAGAATTAATTCATCCAAATTTTGAATTAATACTATAATTGGTAGCCTCTTACTATTTTTGTGGTCCCTGCTATACCTAATAAAAATTTGGACTGACTTGGGTAAAAAGTGACTTGGGAGAATAGTCATCTTGTTGAGTTAGAGTATGATTCTACTTGCACAAGTAGAATCCTACACGTTTTTGGAGCCATCTAGGGCTGAAAAATGAGTCTACATAAGGAAGACATTTTTCATGTACTTTTCAGAGTTGTATTGTTCTTGCCCACTCAAAGTAATTTCGTCCAAGGTTTTACTAGGACCATAGTAAAAGACTGCAGCCCTGGATTCTTGCTCTGTGGAGGACCTGCGCAACAATTTCAAGAGGTTAGTACTTCTAATCTTGTAATGATATCATTGTCTAGTTTACATGTATGTGATGCCTGTATTGTATGTTTGCTTCCGCTGCGCATGTTCTAACAGTTGCAAGAGTTTACAGAGCTAAAAGATTACCTACTGATCGACCTAGTTGATTGAGACATTCACCAAAGCTTAGCCGCGGTGACCCTTCTCGCCTAAATAAATGAAATGGAAGAAGCAATCAACAAACTCTTTGATTGATTCATGGAGTAGCGAAGCCAAATTCAATCAAGGCAAGAACGCTAACTTAATTATCCTAAGACTGATTATCATGTTCGAATGTAGGAAGAAAAGTTATCAGATTTCATGAAGACATGGCTAGCTAGCTGCCCATGTTTGTGACTTGGAACTAAATAGTTGTGTAAGTTATGTCTCATCACCATCTGATTTTTGCTTATATCCGTATAGATAAAAGAATGTCTAGCTTCAATAACCTAAAGAATCATTTTCACGAAGAGAAAATCAGCATCTCTAAGGTTATGTTCTTCCACTGCCAAGAGTAATGAAGGTTCCACAAATATCTCCATGACATGATCATGCAAAGCCATAGAAACATGGTTGTGAACAACATAGTTGGAGCAAGAATTTAAAGCTAACTTAGGGGCTCAGATTCTGGTCATTTTAAGTTATTGGGCACTTTAGCTCCGCCGGCCTCTGATTGTGAATATTTGGATTCTTTGTTAAATAAAGCAGCATTATTAGGTCTTCTATCTATGAACAACATTATTCCATAGCTGTAGACATTTCTAATATTGAAGCTACAGTGCTTGTTAGCTTAGCGAAGTGAAGTACTGAGTCTGACCAATCTATATACTTAGTTATTAAAAATCAAGCATGAGTCAGCCAAGGGAATCAGAGAAAGGGCAGTCAGTACACCATGTAAGTACATATTCAAACCCCAGGTCAAAGGATTTTTTTTTTCCTTTTATATACCACTCACACGACTCGTCACTTATGGTAAAATCTTTCCCCCATTGGATGTTCACACTAAATGTTTGCGCATAAAGTTATATTGTATTACTTAATTAATGTACATATTTTCTCTTCATTAAATGATTAGTTGAATTTGTTTGTAGTAAACACTTAATATTTACCGTCACTAACAAATTTACGAAAAGGAGAAAAAAATGTACTTTTTTATCCAAAAGGAAGATGCGAGGATCAGTGAACGAACCAGTCCAGTTGTAGGTCCACAAGGTGACCCAAAAACTAACATTACGAGAAAGATGTGGAGGAGCAAAAGTCAGGGCCCTTTTAAGCTAAGTTGTAAAAACAAATTCGTGGTAAGAACGTAAACTCTGATTTACCTAAATGTAAGCGTTACCTTAATTAATTTGTTGCAGTTCCAAGAAGAGGGAAAAAAAAAAAAGAAGACATTTTCCATTACTCATTTGAGATTCCAATTAACGTTAAAGATTGAATTCCTGGTCATTGAAGCCACCTGGTTCTTGATCCGTGGTATTGCTCTCACTGGACCCCACACCCTGCACTCTTGTAGTATAAAATTATAACCCCACACTCCACTCCTTAATAGCCACCAATCTATTTTTACCACAGTTTATACCCAACAGTGTATTTTTGGAACAATCATAATCACCATTCTCATTTTCTTCCTCTGTTTTTCTTGAACGCCAGTTGGGAAAAGCTTCAAATTTTAGATATGGAGTCCTTAACAGGATCATCTGTAAAAGGGGTTTGTTTGGACAAGATTATAGACAAACATAGAGGTCTGTCTTTGTGTACTAAAGATGTTGGTCTGAGTAAAAGGTCAGAAATTTGCTTTCTTGGATTGTCAAGCTGTAAGCTTGTTAATGTCAGCTCACTTTCTATTCAGCGCAAAACCGTTCAGCCTATTTCTTGTGCTCCTGCTCTCCAATCATCTTTTGACACTCAGGTCTCTTCTACTTTCCTTTATTGAATACTGAAGTAGTACTATTTAGTTGCAAAATCATTTTGGGACTCTACTAAAACACTTGTTTCTGGAATAATATTGTGTCTTATTTTCATCTTTCTAGTTTACACTTAATTTATTTCTTACTTTCTTTTCAGATATGAACATTAGCTGTTAGCTTGCAATATGATGCATAACATGTACTATGAGTTAAAATTGTTCACCTCAAAGTGAAGTTAGAAATACTGAGAGAGTAATTGATAAATAGCTAAAAATTGGATGTGTTTCTTGTTCTGCTAATGTAAATAACTAGTAATATTACTATTATATGGATCTAAGTGACATATGCACTATTGAATTGAATAAAAATCTATTTTCAATATAATTGTATGTTCAACTTTTAACTCATGCAGACACATACTCAGAGTGAAGAAACAGAGACAACGGATACAAGTAAGTCATCCTACTGTGGTAGTTCTTATATGTAGGAGTTATTTTTATTGTAATAACAGTCGCTATATAACTTAGATACTGTTGTTTTCTTTCTAGATCAATCCGAACCTGTCCGTGTAAAATTTCAATTGAATAAGGAATGCACCTTTGGTCAGCATTTCCACATAGTGGGTGATGATCCAGTTCTTGGTTCATGGAATCCATCAAATGCAGTGCCACTTGACTGGTCAGAGGGACATGCCTGGACTGTCGAGTTGGTACTGAAATCAATCTAATTATGGTTAATATTTCATTTACTAAACTATGTTCTAATTCTTTGAGACTATTTTAGGATATCCCAAGTGGAAAAACCATCAGCTACAAGTTCATTCTGAAAGGAGATGCTGAGACTATCTTGTGGCAACAAGGCCCTGATCGAATTCTTCAAACATGGGAAACCAAGAAAATAATAACAGTTTCTGAAGATTGGGACAATGCTGAGCTGCAGACAATTGTAGAAGAGGAACCTGCTGCAGAACAATCCGAAGAATCTGCAGCTAATCCAGAAATTTTAATAGCTGAGAATCTGGTTCCATCAACAGTTGTAGACCTAGAAGATGATGTAAACGAGGAAAAAAGCAATGAAGTTTTAGCTATAGTCGCAGAAAATATCACTGAAGTAAAAGAGGATGTGAACACTGATCTAAATGAGGACACAATAATAGAAGCAAAAGCTATTGGCAAGAATAACATGGTGTTTAATAATGAAGTGTTAAACTCAAAAGACGAGTCAATCCTAATCATGCATGAAACAGTTCCTGTCTTGGTTCCTGGCTTAACCCAAGTTTTGGACATGGACAAAGTTATTGCTGAGACCTCACTTGGATCAAATAGTGAGGAGTTCAATGTGTTGTTGGATGAAGTTCAGATGAATAAAATTGTTGCTGAGGGATCACTTGGATTGAAATCTGAGGAGTTCAATGTGCCAGAGGTAACTGCTTAACACCTATTACAAGTTTCGTATGGAGAAGAAGTGTCTTTAGCAAATGTAGTTCTCTCAGTTTTGTCTTCCTAATAAAATGATATAGAGCTATTCTACCACTAGATGTTGAGTCATTGGTGCTTGGTATGTTGAATTACCAAGAATCAACAAAGATTTTTAGTTCTCTATATTCTTTCTTGATCACATTGTAAAACTTTTTGAAAGTTGGTATTCAAACAATCAATATCTTAATAAACTATTGAGACACAAAAACTAAAACTTGCAATCCCATTATGTCCTACTTAAAGGCCTTGTTATCTTCCTGAATATATTATCAGGACACAAGAAAGTTGGTTTCAAACAATCAAAATCTTAATAAGACACAAAACTAAAACTTGCAACCTCATTATGTCCTACTCAAAGATCTTTAATCTTCTTAAATTGTTGAGTATGAGGCTTTAGCTTGAGTTCTCAAAGGCATCACATAGCTCATGTATAGCTCAAATTGTTGATTGTATTTTCTTTATTTGTCAATTTCTGATGTGCTGATACTTTAATATATCCAGTTGAGTTCAAATGAAGAGGTAGTTACTGATTTAACACATCCTAGAGAAATCCCAGAAATGATGCTTAATGTCAAGCAAGAAGTAAGAAGGAATGAAGATATAGAAAAGTCTGAATTAGTGGAAGGAGGAGATTGGCCTAACGGAAAGCCCGTGGAAGAGATATTTGACAGTGATATGCAATGGGGTAAAAGAACACTGCAGAAGTTCTTTGCCAATTTGGGTTTCTTTAAAGTAGAGCTTGAAGGCTGAAAAACAAGCTCATAGACAACAATGTGTGGATAACAATGTCACTGATAAATGTATTATGGTCCTCTTGTTCTCTTTTTTTCCAAGGCTTGTATTATATTTTGTTCCAATACATATTACTATTCTCAAGTATTAGAACTACTATCCCACCACCACCACCACCAAAGGTTGTGGTTGGATGAATAGGATCCTTCCACCCTTAATCAAATGTTTCGAGTTCGAGCCTTAAAATAGAAGAAAAAATCCTGCTAGGGAGCGAGCACTTCCTCCTTTAATCGCCTTAATCGGTGTGGAACCGAAATAGTCAGATACTCCGATACTAGTACTGAAATCTAGGTGGAAACCAATAAAAAACTAACCCACCCGAAAAAGAATTCCCACATCGTTTTTGGTGCAGGAAAGCACCATAATTGCACGATCATAACTCTCCCTCGATTCTAACATAAATTGCCAGATCTGTTCACCATCCCCAATGTTACATGTTATTATAGCCACATTATTTGAGATCTCTCTAGGAATTCTGCCTACCCGGACGTAACGTCTACGCCGTTCCCTTGCCATTTGGCCAGTTACCGAACGGTTGTCTACACTACATAAAATATCCAAGTTATGTTTTGTCATTGGTAAGTAAACTTATACGATGGTAGTGAAGAACTTGACAACAAAATTATGATTAATAGTCACTGTACTGGCTATATAAATATGTTTACTTGTATCATAATGGTTCAATGCTCGAGTGTCGCATCACCGGCAATTCATACTCACACGGGATATCTTGGATTGTGACTGCTAGCAACATTCATTGACGTGGAAGCAACCACTATTGTAGCAACCACTATTGTTTGTATTAGTATAAACTATGTACATCACACCACGTAGGGCACAACCATTTCCCGTATCCTGCGTGAATACATGATGCTTTATGCACCTGCCCTTTTTTTTTTTAAATTCAGTGATGATTGTTACCATAAATGATAAAATCATCATGTGTATATTATGAATACAAATCTACACATGGCGTGCTCAAAACACATTTTACATGAACTTCAAAGCATTAAATGCTAGAAATTAACACAGGAGAATTAGCAAGGAACATGAACATCGACGTGGAGAGTAGCCTCTATATCCAACTAGTTCGAAAGCAGCCTCTATATCCAACTACTTTGAAATTGAAGCATAATTGATTGATTGTGTAGATTTCAAATAAAGTAACAGCAAGTTTCTATAGAAAAATATCTTGTTATCTTTCTACGAAGCTAAGAGAAAATTGCAAGGTAGAAACTATATACTTACACACACTATGGTTGAAACTAGGGCACCAAAAACAAGCCCTTCCATAAAAGATGTTGGAATCACTTTTCCAAGGAGAGTAAAAGGGAAAGATAATTCTCTGTAACATAGCGGGAAAAAAATTATGAAGGCACCAAAAAGCCAATTAGATAGTTGTGAAGGTGGTTTCGCTACCAAACTGTCTGCCTGGAGACACCAGTCAAAATTCCTGCTGTAGGACCTCCCATTATAAAATCACTTGGGTGGTGCTAGCTCTCTCTCTGGACATGATTCGGATAGGGTGGTTAAGATCTAACACAATCAAGAGATAACTAAAGTTAGTATTCACCAGCGGAAAACATGAACTCTTTATTCCAAAACTTGCTTCGTTCTTCATCAGTTAAAAATCAAACAAGACTTTCGAGTGCAGAGACTAAAAGCAAGGCAAAATCAACTTGGGAACTAGGGAGAACTTGGCTATGATAAAAATGTAATACTGTGGCCCTTAGGTTACCTGGGTGAATCCCTTTGACTCGTTGCCCCAGTAGTACCTGCACATGCTTGTTCAGCAAATCAGGATACTCTCGACACAGCAAGGTTTGAATCAGGTGCATCTGAGGAAGAATAGGAGATGGTCAAAACTCTCCACCCAGAGCACAGACAAGAAAAAGCTATTGGAATATGATAGCCTTCCAGTTAGGAGTAGACCATATTCAAGGACCAAAATAGAAAAGGAACAGAAAGAAACCCCAGCAAAAGTTACAACAGAACAGAACTGTGAGAGGAAAATAGAAGGGGCAGAATTAGGACTAAACACCACTGTTTTACCTCAAAAGAAGAAGCATGAAGCATGGCCTACGTTGCAAGATGAACAAGTAGGCCAACAAGCTCACATTTCCCTGTTTTGCTCCTGACTCTGATGCAACAAAATTCAAGGAGGGGTGCATCCCAGATAATCTCAACCCCTCATCCCCAAAACTTGCATCCATGCACCCCTTAGCCAAAGATCAGTCACGTTCTCAAAAACTGGGTAATCAGTCATGGGCAGCATCGCCATTAACTCCCACCTCCGGAACATTTACTTGAGGTACTCTATCCTCCACTGACCATTCATCCACATGATTGACAGTCTCCCACAAGAACCCATTTTCATTTTCCACTGAAAGCTTATTGAGGTCTTTATCCACTACTCGGGGGTGAGATGTAATGTATGAGACGTATTTATCTGCACATATGCATTATTAGTCTACAAATTAGCTCTCAAAATAAACCTGTATCCAGACAAGGTAACTTTAGAAAGGAAAGAATGTAAAGCAGCTCCCGGGTCTTATCATAAAATGACATTGAATTCAGAAATCGGTGTAACATTCCCTTTTTTACAAGGTTCGGAAGTAGGTGTAACATGTCAGAATTGATAAGAGTAATATATATACTGACATCACGTTAAAGTGATAACTGAGAAAATGAAAGATAATTTTGTCAAAACACACAAGAGACTATTCTTAAAAATTTACTGGACATGAGACACAGTTCTTAAGAATTTACTCATTACACAAATTCTCTTTTGAAATAGTTGAAGTGAAGAATGAATTTCCATCACACCATTAGCTCTTGATGCTTGTAACAAGTTACATCAAGAAATTCAGGGGAACATTTTAACAGGATCTTACCAGCCAAGTTACGAAGAGCATTCTCAGCTGCCTGTTGCTGAGCATCCTTCCTAGTCTTACCCATTCCAACACCAACTCTCTCACCGGTGAAGAAGACCTAAAGATGACTCAGGCTCAGAATTCTGGATACAAAAACCTTATGCTGCTTGTCTAAATTCAGAAGCCAATATGATAATGCACTTTTATGAACAATAATGAAAGGAGCAGGCAAAAAACAAAGAAAATTTTCTTCCCAGTTCAGATGCAACACTCTCATATCAAAACGAATATCTTGAAAGAGAGACATTAACAGACAGTTCATAACACATGCCTCACATAGTATTTAAGTGAGGCATATCAAAACGAATATCTTGAAAGCGAGACATTAACACATGCCTCGCTTGCCGATTTTCAAAGTCATCACAGCCCATGCCTCATATAATAATAAATTTCAATTGTCTCAACTAAAACATACAGACACATGAATATCACATCGCACACTAATTTCAAGTATCCCATCAACATCAAAGGTATAAACTCCACTAATATTATCACAGCATATTGTATCACTTATAGTTTTTTTTTCTAAAAGAAATTTGTTTTGATTAATTTGTTAAATGTATAGCAAACTACCATAACTGTCTTAACAAGGATATAAAATCCATGGAGCCATTACCTTGCACGCTACTTCCTAGTATCCCATCAGTATATAAGAAGAGGAACAGTATTATCAGTGAAAACTAGAGCTGCATTTAGCAGAATTTTATCTTCAAATTTTGATGATAACAATGCAATTAATGAGTCCCTGAAAATGGCTTCAGATAAGTAAAACTTTCTACAGTAGAAAATGCTCTAACCTCAACTGAAAATTGCAATTCCTCACTGGTGCTCACCACAGGCCTGAACTCAACCTACACAGCAAGACACAGTGGTGGAGCTCTTACTATGACAACCAAGAAAAATCAACAAGAGCAGAGAATGGTACCATCTTGGCTAAAAAGTATGTACCACATACCTTTGAGTTGCATCGCCGTCCAATTTCTTGCAGCACCCCAGTAGCTAAAGATGGTAAGAAGTTCATTCTCCCAGCTTCTGGTTGAGATTCTCTGTTGTTAAATGTTGACTGATGTTGAAAGAGCCTACCCTCTGTCAGGGTCAAATTACAATTAGCCTAGCAAGCATATATTATAAACTTGAAGAAGAGAGGAAATAAAACAAGGAAAAGGGGAATAAAAAGAGATTGTTTGTGTCAACTAACCAGTAAACATTTTAGCTAATCTATTTCTCAACCTTCCCCCAATAATCTCTTACTTGTTCTCCCTATACTAAACTAAAGACCAACCTATAAAGTCAGCACATCCGAGAATCAATATGTTGATTCTATTGTTCAAGATTATACAAAAACTTCTTTTGAAGTCCTTCTAAACACAATCTTGACCAAAATAGATAAAAACACACCATCATGGCAATCAATAAGTATAAGTATTCATTCCGGCCTTCTTTATTTTCTTGGATAAATTTTATCCTTGCCCTAATTGACAAATAAACACGCAATTAGTTGGATTTATTACTATTTCGATAGCTGGGCTCAAAATCACAAGCTGAAAACTAGCCTTTACCCACATCAGTAGCACCAAAGACTGCAGTCAGACTTAATACCAGCAACCAACTTAACAGCATTCACACCCCAGAAGAGTCACTGACATGGCTACTTTATCCAAAGACCAAACACTATTGTAGTATGGTTAATAAATGCATTCCTACCTAAAGGCCTACATTTGTCCTTAATATTTCAAATCCATAACAGCAAATAAGGAATTAAAAAAAAACACTAAAACAATCTATAAGAATAAAACTCAAACCCACCTGTCTGTTGAATAAGAGAATTTTGTTTATGCATTTCATGCCTGGAATTAGTCTGCAAAGAGTCGAACATTCGAAAGGATTAGCCAACAGGAGGCCAGTTAACTATTTCAGAGGGAAGCAGTAGCAAGTACCTCTTCATTCTTCCCTGTAGATGCATATGTTGGTAACACCATGCTTGTTGCACCTTGACTGAGCAAATTCAGATGACCTCTCTGTTTATCAGACCTTGATGCATCAGATTCTTGAAAAATCCCAGGTGATCGACTACCCAAATGTCCTTTATTTAGGTCATCTTCCACCAACCATCCACCCTGCGATGGTATGGGCAGTATGGGTGGTTTCTGAGGCACCCTAGATAATAAAGGAGGTTCTGCTGAACCGCGATACCTCGAATCCTGGCTAGGATTCAACATGGGATACCTTCTCTTCCCATCAGCATCAACTTCAGAAAAGCTGTTATCTCGTCTAAATGGAGCTCCCAGCAAACTTGGTTCTAAATACACACAGGAACAAAATGACTACCGGGTGGGAAACGAAAAAGATAAAACATCTACTATTTAAGTGCAGGTAAAGACAGGCTTCTATACTTTCTGAAGGTTGAATTGGTTTCATTGACTGAGTAGGTACATTTGCAGCAATTCCCACCGTAAGCTGTGAGCTTCCGGGCTTCAAATCAGGATTATTACCGATGAAAGGAGAAGCAGAGTTCATATTAACTTTTCCCTCCTGGATAGAACATAAATGTTAGAGCATAAGCAAATGACAGGCTGAAAATTAAATTACTTGATGTGATGTGTTGCTCTTCCAAGTTATCTTTTTGGTCAAGCATGTGATAACAAGTCAAACTACGCAGACAGTTATTACCACCTGCTGATGCAATCTTTGTGCAACTTCAGGCCCATACATCCCCTCAGGAATAGGAGCATTCAGATTTCCGGATGATGAAAAACAAGCATCCTTAGAGTAGAAAAAGCAAACCCTTATCAAGATCAGCCTTCATTTAAAAGTTGAAATTTAAAGAGATTGAAGATGAATACCTCAGACATTAAGTAGTTGCTCACGTCAGGTGCAGAAGGTAAATTTACGACCTCATCTTCATAGAAGATCTCAGAGATCTTCCGGAGTAGACTTTCATCAAACTCTCTAAGTGACAAAAAAAAGGGATCAGATAAAGAACTACTCAATTGACTCAAACTTAAACATCTCTTCTGAGAATGAACTTACTTGAAAAATCGACCTCTAACATCGCAAGCAACATTTCTCGCCACACATAGGACAGGAACTGCATTGGCCATCTACTCAAAAAGAAGTTCCCATTCAGTCTCGATGTGACAAAAGAAAGATGATATTAAAATAATCAGAAATAGCAAAACATAAACCTCTGCTTGTGGAGCATAATATGGAGTGAAAGCAGGGACAACATGAACGCGAGGTTGATCTTTATCTTCCCACACTTTTAATCGGTCATCAATAACCATCGCCAATTTTGGATGACAATTGCCAGTTTGGAAGACAGTAAGTAAAGACTTCTTGGCCCCTATGTGACCAATAACATAGACAATGTTCTGAGTTAATGAAAAAGATTTTATAAATTATACAGTTCAAGAGGAAAAGGTATTAGCCCGCTGATGAGAAGCAACCACAGTTGGCAGCTTCTTGGACATCAATACCACTATAACATTAGAAGCTAAAGAAAATACCACCAAAAGCATAGAACGACATATATCAAACACAAGAAGACAAATCTTCCATTAGTTTTGGTGCTTCATTATCCTTTACGACAATGTGGATGGATCATATGTAAGTTCATAAGAAGAGGTTTGAGCTTTTCTCTAGTAATGGTAGGGGGTGGTTTACCATGAACGGAAGAACAAAAGATTTTTTTCCCAAGGAGTCACAAGACAGTAAAGTATTCCAGGTCCTAACCTGATTTGACACATACAACACGGTCCATCAATTGTTTGGCATTAATGAGGTGTGACCCAGGGTCAAGTAGCCTCCAGATCTCCAATGCATAATCTCTCTCCGCCATGGTGCAAACATACACTTCGAACCTTCTCCGACCTCTGGCTGTCAAATAAGTTCTCAACTCATCCCAAGCAGGACGCAATCTAACTAGCACACTGGTATCCCGATTCTGCACAAGAAGTTTCCCATGATAAGAAAATGCGTAGAGACAGAAAATTCATCACAGACGACCATGATGTGTTATAAATGTTCAACTGAATTCGAGTCCACATTCCAGTGTCATAACATGGGCAACTGCATTAAGACAATGAAACTTGATATTCTGATGGCAGTTGAGCTAGAAGGCCAAAAGTCCGGATACCATTTTCTTTTAGCTACATGAAAAAAAGATTGATTGAATACAAGAGCCATAAAAGAATAAAGACCGGAGGTGAATTGTTGATCGCTCCTCCAATCCTTTCTTCCACGAACTCGCACAGGTAAGGATGCAGATCTCTAAACATGGGAAGCCCATAAGGGAATGCAACTTTGCCAATGCTGGTGGATTAGTGAACGCACATGTCTAAGGACCATCAGCAGCATGAAGTGCATATTTCATGAACAAAAGAAACTCAAATTGCAATTCATTAAACACCATCACAATAGACCAAATAAACACCATAGAGTATAATACAAACACCTTGGAGTAAGTGAGGGAAACTGAATGAGTCACTTAGCCAACACTATGGTTCAATCCAATCTTGTCTGCTCTTGACACACGCCACACGGTCACAAGAAGCATCACCAACCTCAATGACGGACCAAAAAAGCTGTATAACGTAAACATAATATACACACGCACACACACAAAGAAAAAGATATGCGCTCCAAGACCAACAAATCAAAGCACCATGCCTTCTCAGAAAGCCCAATTTGAGACTGAAAACATATCAATTACATGAACTTCTGGAAGTAGATGCAAAAAAGGGTCTAACAAAGCAAATAGCAAGTGATAAAGGAACACTAAGTTTAACGCAGATTGGTCTCAAAGTGCCTAAAATAGTTGTTTCATCCAAGATTCCAGATAAGCAACATAACTTGGAAGTTCATTAAATTATAAATCGTACAACTAAGGAGTAGATCAAACAGTATCTCAAGCTGAGATCATCTATAAACTATACAGAGAACCTTGTCTACAAGATCTCAAATAGAGCATGTAAATTTTCTGAAAAGAAAGACAAATGTTGAGTGATAAAGCATAGTTGCCACCAAAAAGTGAAAGGCTGTTAACTAATGAATTGGTAACAGTTTAAGCATAAAGACAGGATAACAGCAAATGTTTTAGCACAATACTGTGAAACTATTTAAATCGCTACAATTAACTACTCAATCCACTTTCACGCAATAGTACTCCAATTTGTATGAGAAACCATAAAGCATCCTCCGCACAACTTCAAAATTCAATCGATCAACTATGCCTCACTGTACTATATGTGTTTTCTATTAAGAAACCTAAAATACTAAAAATTAACAGAATAATGAGCAAATATAAAAAATTAATGACAACATACTCCTAATAAATCAATAGCCAAAATTTTACTCCACGAATATATCACGACATGCAACTAATTAACTTCCACTAGCACCACTAAGGGAATGTTGTAAGCAGGGGGGATATTCTCCATGATGCAAAATGTAGAATAATTTGACAAACATGCATATGCCTTAGACGTGTCATGATAAGAATCAATAATTGCAAGGCATAACAGAGAAATGAAAGAAAATCTCCCTATCTTATTACCTCTGGATTAATCCGTGTTAGAACCGCATTCTTTTCCAGCAACCTTATGACTGGCCGAACTACACGCTCTTGCCCTTCAGATAATTGTAGCACCTCCTCTTGCTGAGCTTTATATACTTTCCCGCCATCAACAACAGAATCACTCTCCAAGTACTGCTTCAACAATGCACGATCCTCTATATATCTCTTCATCTCAGCGGACATCCCAGACAACCGAATTGGATCTGTTTCTCGTGCAACCCAACCCCGCAAAGCCTCAATTCTATCCTCAAACGACTTCATTGTATTAGCAACAATTAAAGTCTCATCGAGATCAAAAACAATTGATAAACACCTCATATTCAGCATTCGTAAACAAGCACTATACAGACCAAAGGGCACTGAATAGCACCAAAAACAGGGGAACTTCTTCTGCTTACTCGGCATTGCCACCAAATGTATTTCTTCTTCCCCCAGCAAGACTACTGCAGTCTACACAAAAACCAATAAGAAGGAACAATGCATCAGCACATCTTATCCACAAAATATCAATTACACATTATTTAATGTACATATTCAGGATTTCTCTGTCCTCTTATCACCAAGTTATGTATACTTCAAACAAAAATCACATTTCTGAGGACAATAGCTTTAGCACGTGTCTTTATTTCCTAACGCAAAAACATAAGAACCTATTTACATCTCATATAAGAAATATCAATTCTTTTCAATAGATACATAAAAACGAAGGCAGGGGTAAGGTCTGCGTACATACTACTCTCCCAAGACCCCACTTGTGGGAATACACTAAGGTATGTTGTTGTTGTTGTAGATACATAAAAACAAAAAAACATGCAACATATGCAGAGCTGTCAAATTCATAGAGCATCCTCATTATTAAATCATAATAGCAAAAAGGAATTTGCATATACATCCTGACAAAAATGCCACATGAAAATGCCACAATTACTTTCATCTCATCAAAATATCATCAACCAAGAAAATCATAGCCACAAGATTTCTCACTGTCAAAAAATTGAGTTATTTCACGAATTAACTGTAATCAAGGCACCGCAAAGAAACTTTGCATACACATCTACATAAAATGCCACAAGATTTCTCACTGTCAAAAAATTGAGGTAACCAACTAAAAGCACAACTGTGTCCCATTAATTTCATCAACAAGAGCATTATTTCTCATTATCAGAAAACTCTTTGAACAAATAAACAACAACTGGCCTCTAGTAATTTCATAGTAAATTGTAAAGTCGGTATTTCATAGTAAACGTAAAAACATTAACGAGCATTATGAGTCTCATCGTCACAAAACTCCATTAGCAACTAAATTTCAACTCATGCAGTATTTTCACAAAAAATGTAAAACCAGTATTTCCCAATAAGAGTTTAAGTTCTATGCACTGATGGTGTAAAAAATATTTATACAATCAAGTCACTTATTAGTTAATTACAGGTAAATCTCTTTGATAAGCATTAAATAATAAACTGATAAAATGGTAACTAACCTACTATCATATGTTAAAATTCGTTGATACTGTAAAAAATATCTACACAACCAGGTCACTAAGTCACTAATAGGGTAAACACTAATTAGGTAATTACAGGTAAATCTCTTGATAAGTATTAATTAATAATCTGATAAAAGTGGTAACTAACTACTATTACAGGTTAAAAAATCTTTATACAACTGGTTATAGCTAGTTATTCAATTAAATGTAAAATCAGCATTTCACAGTAAATGTAAAGCACTATACAACTGATTATAGCTAGTTATTCAACTAAAACTTGAATGAGTTCATAAAAGCACGAGGTGTGAAGATTGATGCTGATCAGAACCAAGGTATATAAACAACACCTGGCCTCTTGTAATCATAGTAAATGTAAAGTGAGTATTTCACAATAAACGTAAAATCATAAACAAGCGTTTTCTTTTGATGAAGTATTACGAGTCTCATTGTCACAAAATTCCGTAACAACTAAATCAACTCGTGCAGTAAATGTACTAAAGCATTATACAACTGGTTATAGCTAGTTATTCAATTAAAATTTGCCAATGTATATAACCTTGAGTTCATAAAAGCAGGAGGCGTGAAGATTAATCAACGGAGACTGATCAGAACCGTTCGACGCCGAATTCGAGTTGGGTTCAAGCTTACAACGAACAGGTGATGAAATTGTTTGTAGAACAGAGAGAGGATGACACCGTTCGCTGTTTTGAGATATGTGATGGATCCGTATCTCGTTGTTTGGGAACTGAAAATTCTGATCCTTAACCTGAACAATCTCCAGCTCTCCTAAACACGTTTCTCCGTGAAACACAACCGATTTGAACCCTAAAAAACTCATTGTAACAGAGCTTAATCTCGCAAAATCGAAAAATGTGATGAATTACTCGAGGATAATTCACTGGAAAAATAGAAAAATTTAGAAAAAAAGAATTTTCTCTTTCTTCACTCCATTGCTGTGTACCTATTTCTCTGTGTTTTTTCTCTCTCTAGAGCTGGCGCGCTCTGCTTATGCTTTTTTTTCTCGCTCTATAAGCAGCGGTTTCGAATGAATAGGGTGTGTTAAGGTATTTATAGAAAAACTGAGTGGGGTTGGTTTATAATTGGTCTTAATGTTGTAAGAATTTTACGGAAAAACCGGAGGGTTTCGTATGGATTGTATCTGGTTCAAGGTACGCATGCGATGTGTGAGGCTCGTAAGGGTTTGTTATTCTACGCTCAGGCGCACGGTTAGGATGTTTATGTTTTGATGTGGCGTGACCATGACCATTCGATCAATGAGAATTTGATCATATTGTGGAGACGCGTCTATTTTATATATTACTCCCTTATTTAGTACGTAGGAAGTATTTGGTTAGGTTACTCATTAAGTAGTGTTGTAATTTGTAATGTATCAGCAATTTTAATTACCAAAAAGAAAAAAGAAAATGTCTCAGCAATTATAGAGCTGCTATATTTGTGTGTATGTCTGTAGATTTATCCTTTTTTACCTTTTAAGGGATTTTTAAATTTTTGTTAAAAATCAAATTAGATTATGTATCAACTAATTTATTCCATTGTCTATCGTGCTATGATGTTTAATGTCTTCTATTTATTTTTAATACTAGTTTATGGGCACGCGCTTTGTATTTCATATAATTTAGTATATATTTTTTATAAAATCGCATATATTATTAAACAAAGTGTTTGAATTATAAAATAAACATTTTAAAAAGTATCTTATTTTGATTCAAACAATGTGTTTGAATCAAATAAACGATTATTTGATTGCCTACTTTCTTTTGTGATTAGCAAGCATAATATACTAAACATAAAAAGATTTACTAAATAGTAAGGTTGGAATAATAGATCATTAATGTCCTCTAAACTCAGATTTGTTGAATTTGATGTGACGTTGTTAAGATAATTGAATTTGGCCTATATATAATGTTGGTAAGGTAATATGTGTAGATACGAATATAGATATCGTGTGATAATTTCAAAATACTATTCTATTCAAGCAAGATAACTTGTATCTAAAAGTTTTATAAATTTACATATAACAATAATAATTTATTAATATTTAAAAGGAACAAAAAAATCATAATATTAACATTTATATGTATTTTATCTACCGCACACTATCCTCAATGGATACATGTATCCTGCAATGTAGAAGCAACGATTGTCGGGATATATGGTCGTTGCTTCATTTTCTTATCTCTTCAATATTAGTATGTGCCTTATAAATAAAGTAATTCAATAAATTACACTAATACTTTAATTATTTTCTATAAAATCATCATATTAAATTAACCTACTTAATTCTCAGATTATCATACCAGAAAATGAAAATTTCTGAAAAGGAAAATGAAAAGAAAATTTAAATAAGAAATGAAAGTTGAAGGGAGAAAAACTCTACTACGTAATATTTCATTTACGGCACAAGAGTCTATATGATTTTCGGAAAAAATATAAAATAAATACCATTTCATACTAAATAACAGTAGATGGTGTTGCTTAATCAAAAATTACATAAATAATACTAATACACAATTTTATGAACACTCGTAGAAGAGACAATGAACTTACACGTTAAACTTGCAAATCTACTTCTTTCCTCGGCTATTTCTTCTTTTAATAGTCGATTTATATAAGTTGCTGATTGATTTTTTAACCGATGAAAAAAGCATGATGACAAAGTAAACTAAAGGTCCTTAGCTAAGAGGTAAAAAAGCTTATATTGAGATCATCTCACAGTAGCAATAAGTTATATTGGGGCAAAAATTTCAGTGCATCTAAAATTTAATATTTAATAAGAGGTTATAATAGTCAATTAACTTTTGAAGGATTTTTCTGTAATCCAATCTTTAAATTGGGGATTTATACTTATAAAATAGTACGATATAAATCGAATTAATGTTAACTCATATTCGATTTGAATTTGAGACTCAATCTGGATCTAATTTATAGGTTTAAGATTGACGAGGTATAAATAAGAAGCCAACACTTAGTCGACTCTAGTATTTAATAGCGAATGCATCTTTGAAGCAAATTAGATTATAATATCAGCTAATTAATTTTGTTTTCTATCTAGCTATTGATGCAACACATTCTCATTACTTGTAACATAAACTAAACAAATCCATGTTACATTAGATTCAATTTCAATTTGCGTCTCAATTTTGAGACAATGTCCAAGTTTGAGATTGACGAGATACAAATGAGAAGTGTAACAGTCCGATCGGTCGTTTTGAGTTCTAGCGCGTCGTTCAGTGGTTTGAGCCCTTGAGTAGTTTCACTTCAGATATTAAGAGTTGTACGTATGGACGGAATTGAATTTCGGGAAGTTCGGAGTTGATTTGAAAAAATAAATTCTAATTTCGGAAGCCTTAAATTGGAAGAATTGACTAAAATTTGACTTTTGAGTAAACGACCTAGGAATCGGGATTTGAAAGTTTCAATAGGTTCGTATGATGATTTCAGACTCGGGCGTATGTTCGGATTGAGTATCGGATCACCCGGGAGTATTTCTGCGCTTATTATGGAAGGTTGGTATTTTAAAAGTTTAAGAATTTTCTAAGTTTGGTTTGAAGTGGGCTTTGGTGTTATTGATGTCTGTTTGGGATTTCAAACCTTGAAATGAGTTCGTATTGTGATTCATGACTTGTACGCAAAGTTTGGCATCATTCCAGAATATTTTAGTATGGCTCGGACGCGTTCATCGAAGTTTAGAAGTTTGAAAGTTTAAAGAAGGATTTTTATCGTCGATTCGTAGTTTGGATATTGTTTGGTGTGATTTGAGGCCTCGAGCAAGTTTGCACCATATTTTGGGAATGGTTGGTATGATTGGACGGGGTCCCAGATGCCTCGGGTGAGTTTCAGATTGGAATCGGATCGAAAGTTGAAGTTGAATGCTGGTGTTGGCCAACTGCTGGTGCAATCGCACTTGCGTGTTGAGGGCCGCAGGTGCGGCGTTGGGGCCGAAGAAGCGACCATTGGACTGAGCTGGGTGGCCGCAGATGCGAGACTATTTCCGCATCTGCAAGCTCGCAGATGCGAAGGGTGCTCCGCAGAAGCGGAAAACGAGAGGGCCAACTGGGTCGCAAAAGTGGAGGGATATCCGCACGTGCGGGAGCACAGGAGCGTATGGGGGACCGTAGGAGCGAAAATAGGTCCGCAGACGCGAATTTTGCCTGGCTTGGAGGGAACCACACCTGCAATGGATTTTTCGCAGGTGCGGAAAGTCGTCTGGGCAGAAGTGTTATTTTAAAAGCGGGATTTGGCCCATTTTCTCTCATTTTCACCTGGTTAGGGTGATTTTGGAGAGCTTCAAGGGTATATTTTCATCAAGCAACACAAGGTAAGTGATTCTCACATATTACAAGTTAAATACATAGGTTGTATATGGATTTAAGCATGAAAATTAGTAGAAACTTGGGATTTTGGTAGAAAATTTAGAAATTGGTATTTTTGGACTTTGACTATGAAATTGGACATGGAATTAGGAATAAATCATATATTTGAGTTCATGGTATTATGGATAAAATTTATCTTCAAAAAATTTTGGAATCCGGGCGTGTGGGCCCGAGGGTTGACTTTATTAACTTTTCGAGCGGAGTTAGAATTGTTTAAATTGATTAATTATGGGTATTAGAGTATATTTTGATTAGTTTGCACCTTGTTTGACTTGTTTTGGATCGACGAGCATCGGTTTGAGGTGTTAGAGAGGCTTTGGAGCCGGTTATGGAACTTTGGAGTGAGGTAAGTCTCTTGTCTAACTATGTGAGGGGGAAACTACCCCTAGGTGATGTATTTGATATGTGCTACTTGTTACGGGGGCTACGTACGCACAAGATGACGAGAGTCCGTACGTAGCTAAATCTATGTTATTGTCCGGGTAGACTTAGGTTTACACCATGCTATAGCTGTACTATTTGAATTGTCTCCTACCTATTAAATTCCTTTATTTTACGTTGCGACATGAGACTAGACTTGTGTAGAGTGATAGACTTGCTATTGTAGAGATTCGACGGACTTCAGGATTAGCCGCGAAATAATTGTACTCCTCTTACGAATTTCTCCCGCGCTATGCGTTCTCATCGAAAGGTTTCCAAAAACTTTATAACTCACTCGTCTATTCGTGAGTGGGGTCGAGGACCCGTCAAAGCTTCTTATTCTAATGGGATCGGGTCGTTTGTCTCGGTAGGATAGAAACATCTATGGTTCGTGTCGTTCGACCCTCGGCAGTGCGCACATTATGATGGATTGGGTCGTACGTCTCAGCAGGATTATGTACCATACTCTCATGGGAGCAGGCTGTTCGCCTCGGAAATATAATAGATGTATCTATGGTTCGGCAATGTTATGATGGATCGGGCCGTACGCCTCGGCATTTCTATAAAAATGAAATCATGTGCAATAATTGGCAAGAAGCCAACATATCTGTGAGCTTTTCCTGATTAAACTGTGACGACCTATCTGGTAAGGTCCATTATATATATACTATGATTGAGGAGGTAACTACTAGCTGAGAGTTTGAGTTATTGCTGAGAGGAGGATTGTACCACATATTATACTTGTTATTTCGCTTATTTACTCTGACGCACACATGTTTACTTCTATTGTATCTGTCTTATTGGACCACTAGTAAGTGTTGATATCGACCCCTCGTCACTACTTCTCTGGGGTTAGTCTAGATTACGCGTTGTTTTACATACTCATGCTACACTTGCTGCACTTTTTGTGCAGGTACATGTATGTCTGGTGGTCTTTGGGGTGCAGAGGCGCGACTATTGCGAGGACTTTCCTGTGAGTTGCATTTCATGTTACGATCCGTAGCCTACAGAGTCTCCATCAGAGCTATTTATATTCTCCTGTCTAATTTGTATTCCAAACTGATGTTGTATTTTATTATATTTTCTAGCTGATTCTCATACACTTGTGACACTGGGTTCTAGGAGTTCCTACGGGTTGTTCATTATTGTAGTTCGTGTAAATATTATCATTTACCCTGTAAATTCTATTTCACACTAAGTAATTAATAAAAATCATGATTTTCAAAGTAATAAAATAAATAATTAAATTGATCAATCACTGTTGGCTTGCCTGACGGCGGTGTTAGGCGCCATCACGACCTATCGTGGGTTTTGGGCCGTGACAGCTTGGTATCAGAGCGTTAGGTTCACTTAGGTCTCTCAAGTCATGAGCAAGTCTAGTAGAGTCTTGTGGATCGGTACAGAGACATTTGTACTTATCTTCGAGAGGCTACAAGGCTGTTAGTAGCACTTCCCTTCTTGATTTCCTCATTGTGCGGTGTGATTCCAGTGAGGCTTGTGCCTTTATTTCCTTCCTACTAAATCTTATGTGACGTGAAATGCTTGTTATCAATTGGGCGTCGAATAGTTATGGTAGCACTGCAGACGTGGTGCAGGATATTTTTTCCTACGTGTTCGGGCAGACTATTATCGTCATCTTGCGGAAGGGTGTTCTATCATTTCAATTCAGTATCTGCACTTCCTATGGTTTTGAGGCTACGCACGGATTGCTATGATGTTCATGTGTTATTATCGCACAATGTTGGTGTAATGTTAGGGTGCTCGTTTATGTGTTGAGGCAAAGAATGACTTGAAGAGAGGATTTCTCGGAGCATGATTAAGGGGTTCAGCATTTAATTCCAGCGGAGGAAAGGCAGTCGGACTATATATGTCTAGGTTTGGTTGATGAAGTAACGAGACTTGATATTTTCGAGCGTGGTGGAATTCTCAATTGTGATGTGGCATCATCGTCCTTATTGGAATGCATTAAGGTCCGTCGGTGTTATAATCTTCTTTGATTTTTGCCTTCGGGGCAGGGTGTTGTGAAATGGTGCCTAAGACGCGGTTGTTAGAGATAGCGGTGTGTAGTGGTTCCGAATTAATTGGTGATTCTAATGTTGAGGGCTCGAGAAAGATAATATTCCAGGAGGTTTAGAGTGGGTAGCAATTCATTAGTTTCGGTGCTACAGATAGGGATTTGATTTGAGGCAACAGTTGGGCAGCAAAGTATGAGGGATAACATGGCAGGAAGTATTCCGCGGTGGTTGAAGTACTAGCAGGTTAAATATGAAAAACAAAGGTTGAGAAATTGCTTAAAAGAGATGGTTGACCGAAGTGGGAGTGGCAGAGTAGCGTATAGATTTTGTGGTAGGATAGCCACACGCTTTGAGAGAGTTTAGAGCGATTTTGGGAATCGTGATGGAAGGTGGATTGGTCTGCCAAACGACGCTTCGAGTTTGGAATGTGTTGTCGCATTTTAGTTGATGTCAATGGGGAATGAACGGACTTGTATAGTTGGTAGGGTGAGCATGGGCTCGGGAGAGTTTACTGATTTCGTGGTAGTTGTAACCAGTGCAGCACCGTTAGAGGATGTCAGCATGGAATTCCACAGGTGGGTTATCTCATGTGGGCAGGTTAGCGGTTGCGTGATGTTGACAAAGTTTCTGCGAAGAATACTACTTGCTACCTGGTAAGAGGTCGAATATGTGATTGTGACTGAGGATTCAGAATGTTCATGAAAAGCTTAACAAAAGACTCCGAGAAATTTGGCAGGTTAACTGTACGGGATCATGGTAAATGAGAAGGAGGAATCGTTGTGGGCTCTACATTACATGATGATAGCTTAAAGCTAAGTGGGGAGCCCCACCGTCTATGATTGGATCGCGTGGTTGTTGGCTTCTGCAGCTTCTAGTTATCGGTGTATTGGTGGATTATTTGTGACTAAGAAAAGAAAACATCAGGGGTAATTTGAGTAGAGAAATTGTTAAATGTGTGTTATATTCTGCCTTATCGATTCACGTGCAGGTTTTGGGAAGACTCAGAGTTTATGCTTTGTGGATGTGATGTACAAGGAAAAGAATTCAGCCGGTTGCGTCTTTAAGAGGGTGTTCATGCGCTAGCAGAGCGTTGGAGTTTGGTTATGTTCGAGATCAAGTCAGAGTGGGTGAATTTCAACAACGGTCCTAATGGGTTCAAGAATCTAAGTGCAGTGTCTAGGGATTTTTGTCCGTTGTGTGGTTAAGGATCGAGTTTTCGCAGTGGATTACGAACGGGACTTGGAATGTTCTTTGTTATCATTGGGCATGCGGTACAGTATTAGAGGAAAGAAAGAATAGCTTCGGATTCGCGAAAGGTCTTGCAGAATGGGTGTACCAGTCGGAGATGCTATTATGCGCATAAGGAAAGTATGAGATGGTTCAAGAGTATTGAGACGGTGTGGTCTCATATGCGGGTCACTCAGGATGAGTCCATATTGGGTTCGTATGTTTGAATGGAGTTATTATTATTTCTGAGGCAAGTCCAGAGTAAATTGAAAGAAGTTGGGTCGGTTAGTAATGGTTGAATCAGCATGATTGCGGCAATGATCAGTTCCTTCAGTGTGTGAAGTCATATATGTGGTTAGTAGTTGTGCGTGCGGGCTTGACTGCCACCATAACTTGATTGATTTAGGAGGTATTTGATTCAAATGACCTTGTTGTGTAAATGGATTCCGGAAGATTCATGGCAGTTTAGGTCACGACTTGAGATTGTATTTTCTGCGATTTGGGAATTCAGTTGCGTGTTGCATTGGTTCTTCTGAAATGAGCTAAGTGAAAGGTTTCTAGCCAATGAAGTAGTTATTCCACTAGTAGTTCAAGGGTTATGGTGAATGCGTGTATTATCGCATAGCGGCATGATAGGTGTAGTGAGTGGCATGGGAATTTAAAAGTTGAGGATCAAGGTTGCGGTTCGGTGTCGACAAGAATGTCACGAGCTCGGATGAGCAGGGGTGAATTCAGATGTTTAGAGTAAGATGGTGTTATCTTAGTGTCGCCTTAGAATGGTGTTCTGTGGAAGAGGCATTGTGTATTGATTTGCGGATTGTGGTTTGCCTTACAGAATTAGTACAGCTGGTGGTATAGAGGTTCAGATTTTGCTACCTGGTGCGGAAGGCCGTGGGAGCGTGCCCCACGAGAAGATGGTATAAGTGTGGCATGTTAGTCATTTCATTGTGAAAGATTAATACCAAGTATGGATGTCATGGTAATATCGCAAATGCGAGAGTTTATGCCTGAAAGGCGTCTTATTCCTTGGGCTGTGGACCGTGTGAGTTTGTTTAGGAATTGATGATTGTTCTTATACGTCATGAATATAGCCATTGTGGATCTTTGGAAGGTTATTGGCCTAGTAGGGTATGACCAGAGTCGGTGTGAGGTCCGTTAGTGGTTCCAGTGTGAGTGTGTGCTCTACGTTAGGTCGGATGTGTTCGTTCGGCATAACATTGCTTACGGAGGACTCGTCGGACATTGGATGTTATTCCCATCGTCAGCTATTCCAAGTAAATCTCTATTGTGCCATGTAGGTTGTGAGACGGCTTGATTTTTCACACACGTGTTGAGGTCCCGTGTAACTTGTGGTGTTCTATGAGCAGGTGGCTATCGAGATGAAAGTCATCATTGCACCTTAGTTGTGCTTGGGTTTCATAGCGTATGGTGCTATCCGTCTCCCTAGGATTTGTATTATGCACTTGGCGTGCTTGTGATCGATATTCGGGCATTTTGTAAGTATAAGCGTTACGGCTTGATGTGTGTGTTTTTCTTCTTGATGATTATGTGCAGATCATGTGGCACCCCGCCATGGATATATTGTCTCGATTGGGTGGCACGCCGCCACAGACATGTTATGTAGATCGGGTTGTACGCCGCAATAGTGTCATGTCGAATCGGGTTGCACGCCGTAACAACGAGATGTTGAGCATAGTTCCTTACACTTATTTTGTGTGCCTTGCTTTCATCCTTTAGGTAGGTTCACAGCATCTATTCGGCCGTTTTATTCGTTACACGGGCTAGGTTGTCCTTCTCCAGAGTTCGTTCTTCCTTATGTATCACATTCGAGTTGTAGCTTGTTGGCGCGTTGTGGGCGTCATATAAGATTTTTTTGGCAGTGTTTGAGATGGCTCATAGCCTGAGCAGCTTGTACTGGGTGAGACGAGATTATTGGACCTGAAATTAGTGCAATCAGATTTATATAAGGTACATTAAAGAGAAAATACCGTTATTCGGTTAAGAATGAGGTAATGGTTCTTGTCAGGGGGAGATACTCCATGAATTATTGATTTGGCAGGTGGTTATGAGTTTCTACACGTCTCTTTCTTCATGACAGTATTGCGAGAGTTGGAACAGGATGTATATGCGTCATGAGATGTATTGCGGGTATCGAATTCGTGAAATTTCAGCTATTGTGGTCGGAGGATATTATTATGGGCAACCGACTTATGTGGTGCATGGTGTGATTTCAGCATAGGTGTATGAGGTGTTAAATAGTGATTTTGGACAATTCCGGAGCAGTCCCTAGCACGTTCGAGGACGAACGTATGTTTAAGTGTGGGAGAATGTAACGACCCGACCGGTCATTTTGAGCTCTAGCGCGTCATTCAGTGGTTTGAGGCCTTGAGTAGCTTCACTTCAGGTATTAAGACTTGTACGTATGGCCGGAATTGAATTTCGTGAAGTTTAGAGTTGATTTGGAAAAAGAAAATTCTAATTTCGGAAGCCTTAAGTTAGAAGAATTGGCTAAGATTTGAATTTTGAGTAAACGACCTCGGAATCGGGATTTGAAGGTTTCAATAGGTTCGTATGATGATTTTAGACTCGGGCGTATGTTCGGGTTGAGTATCGAATCACCCGGGGAGCATTTCGGCACTTATTATGGAAGGTTGGTATTTTAAAAGTTTAAGAATTTCCTAAGTTTGGTTTGAAGTGGGATTTGGTGTTATTGATGTCCGTTTGGGATTCCGAGCCTTGGAATGGGTTCGTATTATGATTCATGACTTGTACGCAAAGTTTTGCTTCATTCCGGAATATTTTGGTATGGTTCGGACGCGTTCGTCGAAGTTTGGAAGTTTGAATGTTTAAAGAAGGATTATTATCGTCGATTCGTAGTTTGGATATTGTTTGGTGTGATTTGAGGCCCCGAGCAAGTTTGCACCAAGTTTTAGGAATGGTTGGTATGATTGGATGGGGTCCCGAGGCCCTCGGGTGAGTTTCAGATTGGAATCAGATCGAAAGTTGAAGTTGGGGAATGCTGGTGCAATCGCACCTGTGTGTTGAGGGCCGCAGGTGCGAGCCCGCAGGTGCGACGTTGGGGCCATAGAAGTGACAATTGGACTGAGCTGGGGTGGCCGCAGATATGAGGCTATTCCGCATTTGTGAGCCCGCAGATGCGAAGGGTGCTCCGCAGAAGCGAAAAACGAGAGGGGTGATGGTAGGCTATAATGGCGTGTTTTAGTTGCTTATCACACTCTAATTTACTCCGCTTTAGTTGAGTTTGAGCATTAATCGCTAGTGCTTTGCATTAATTATTTGTGTTATTCCTTGTAGGAGTGATTCCGAGCTATGTAGATGTTATGGGATGAATTCACAATATTTTGGAGCTTTGAAGTTTAAGTAAAAGCCCAAGAATTAAGTTGGGATCGAGTTCGGGGATCAACAGACACTGGTGCATTCAAACAGAGAAATGAAGAATCGAGCATGATGTCACCCAGGTGCGCGAGCGCGCACTGGGCGCGCATGGGAGGCAGATTACTACGCAAAGTGCGCGGCCATATACGCGAGCACCCTCCGGAAAGAGTCCTATTTCGCGTAGGAGAAGGTGTGTTCGTTTGTGACCGACCCTACTTGGTATATATACATAGAAAAATGGTATTTTTGGGACTTTTGACACATCTAGGACCTAAGTAGGCTAAGGAGAAGTGGGAGAAGCAAGAGCACAAGGATTTCATCCTTCAATCCTCACTCAAGACACGAGTTTGGATCGTTGTATGTTTTCCTTTAACTTAACTTTATTTGTGATGAATTACTCCACATCTATGGAGTAATTCTTCTTTAGGGATTGATGGATTTGGTGTTTTGAGAATTATTTGTGGATATCAACTCTAGTTTTTACGTATTGAATCGTTTTGGGTGTTTTAATTGTTGCATATATATTCACATGTTTATGTAATCGAAAGAGGCGTAACTTATGATATTTTTGCATTATCTTGTTGGTTGAATTCATTGGTTCTTCTTAGTAATCGAAAGAGGCTAGTTGAATTATTGTTTAGACCTAGTTAGGAGTATAATCGAAAGAGGTTCTCTTACAAACCAATCCACTACGAATTCTTGCATATCTTCACTGAGCTTAACTTAGTTAATATTGTGAGGTTGAGACTTAATCGAGAGAAGAGTTTCTACTGAACATTCGAACTAATAATAGAGTGAATTCGAGAGATCCACTTGAACCTTAGAAGTAAATTAACTAGAGTTAAATCCCAGACAAGTATCTTGCACCAATCTAATCAACCCCTATTTTCTCCCATTGATATCGTTTTTCTTACTCTTTTTGCGATTATCATTAGCCAATAGTTTAGACTTTTAGTTAATTTTAGTTTTAATCACACAAATCTAAATTGTCGATCATCTTGGATAACAATTAAACTAGAAGCTTCGAAAATACTGTTTAAATACAATCCCTGTGGATACAATATTTTTCTATACTATATTCGACTATCGAGCATATTTAAGTGTGCGTTTTGCGCTCGTTAATTTTGCCGTCATTGCTGGAGATTGGCAATTAATAGTCTTGGAAATAGTTTGCAGTGCTAATTCAGGAATTTTTTTTTTCTCTTTTTACGCTTGATGTTACTTGACTGTTCGTAGGCTACAGGTTAGATTGGTGCATGACTCGATCCTCTGGAAGGAAGTGCTCCCACACGAACTAGAAATCGAGAAACAACTGCGACATTTGAGGAAGGAAAGAAATCTCCCAGAGAATACAGAGAAGGTTGGGCAATCCTCAACCAAGGAAGTTATGGCGGGAGATGAGGATAATGTTGATTTGGCTGCAAGAGAGGCAGCTCAGCAAAGAGAAAAATCTGCACGGGATGCTGAGGAGACAGCTCTTCGAAATGTACAACTTGTCTATGAAGAGGAGAGGGCTCGGTGAATTGCTCAGAATCTACCTTTGGGTGCAAACCAATTCGGAAATATAGCTCCCGGTGCTGGGACACCACTGGGCGATTATGCTAGACTGGTCTACAACCAAGGCTTATCAAGTGTGAGACCACCTCCAGTTGCAGCTAATAATTTTGAGTTGAAGCAGGGGTTGCTTCAAACTCTGCAAAATAGTTGTGTCTTCATAGGAAAGATGAACGAAGATCCAAATAATCATCTGATGGACTTCGAGGAGATTATGAATACCTTTCAATACAATGATGTGTCACAAGATGCAGTTTACTTAAGGGCATTCTCCTTCACACTCAAAGACGATGCAAAGCACTGGCTTCGAAGCTTATCTTATGGATCGATTAGAACATGGGATGAGATGACCAGAACATTTTTTGACAAATATTTCTCATCAGCTAAGACAGTCAAGTTTAGAAGAAAAATCCATAACTTTTGCCAGAACGAGACTGAAACTGTGTTTGAAGCTTGGGAGAGGTTTAAGGAGATAGTGCTAAAGTGTCAACATAACGGAATTGAACTTTGGATGCAACTCCAGGATTTTTGGGATTGATTGACACCAGTCTCACGCAGAACATTGAGCAATGTAGCTGGAGGCCCGTTGATGAAGAAGACTCTAGAGGAGATAGTTACAATTCTAAATAAGTTATCTGAAGATGCAAATCAGTGGCCCTCTGAGATTGCTGAAAGACGATGATCAACTGGTGTTCACCAAGTTGATGCTAACACATCTGTGTAGGTACATATTGATGCCATGGACAAGGAAATAAGGAAGCTGACATTAGCCTCGATACACAGTGAGCCCCATGCATCATGTGATATATGTGGAAGAGGACACCCTACTCATGAGTGTCAAGCCTCAATTGAGGAAGTTAATGTTGTTGGGAATTATAACTTCAATGCAATGGGTTAGAAGCATCCCAGTTTTTCATGGAGTTCACCTGGGGTACGGCAAACGCATGGAAACAAAACAATCCCAGATCTCAAGGACAAGGAGCTCCTGGTTTTGTGAATCAGCCGAGGCTGCAGTTCCAACCTTAACATTCCACTCAGCCTGGGCTAGAAGATCTAATGAAGTCCTTCATTGTTAAGACATATGAGAGATTAGATGCCCATGGTTCAGCTATCAAAGAACTTGGCACTGGTTTGCGAAACTTGGAGAAACAAGTGGGTCAAATTGCAACTATATTGTCTGAGAGAATTCCAGGAACTCTCCCAGCTAATACTGAGAGAAATCCAAAAGAAACGGTGAATGTTGTGACCTTGAGAAGCGAGCAAGTGTTCAAAGATCCCGCCCCTGTCCAACAAGAGAATGTACCTGAAAAAAGAAGTTGAGGAGCAGCTGAAAAATAAAGTTGATAAGAAGAAGAAAGGCAAGAAAGGAGCTGAGAAAAAGGAGGAAACTTCAAGAAGGGAGGAATCTAATGAGAGCGAGCATATGCCTGCTCTACCCTTTCCCCAAAAGTTATATAGAGAAAAGCTGGACAAGCAATTTGAGAAATATTTAGGGATACTGAGGCAGGTTAATGTAAACTTATCATTCACAGAAGTACTCTCACAAATGCCAGCTTATGCCAAGTTCTTTAAGGATATCCTTACAAATAAGAGGAAGATAGAAGAGACCTCAGTGGTCAAGCTCTCAGAGCATTACAGTGCAATCTTGCAAAACAAACTCCCACAAAAGTGTGGAGATCCAGGGAGTTTTACTATACCTCGCTCGTTAGACACTCTTAATTTTGATAAATTTTTATGTGATTTTGGTGCCTCAATTAATTTAATGTCTTTATCTATTTACAGGAAGCTGGAGAATGATCTTGGAGAGATAAGGTCTGCACCAATATCTTTGCAGTTGGACAACCAAACAACTTTGATACCTGAGGGGATAGTTGAAGATGTCTTAGTTCGGGTAGATAAGTTTGTATTTCCAGTAGATTTCATTATGGTGAAGATGGAGGAGAACAAGGAGCCCCCTATCTTAGGAAGACCATTCTTAGCGATGCGGAGAGCGATATTTGTCGTACATGATAGAAAGCTCATGCTTAGAGTGGGTGAGGATACAGTGACTTTCGAGATGAATGTGGAGATGGGGTGAGAAAGGAGAATCCAGCTGCAAGTGTAGAGTGAAGATCTCAAAAGAGAAGGTCTCAGTGATTGAGAAAGACAGGTGTGGGGTGTACCCTAAGAAGGCTGAGAAGAAGTTGTCCACATGGATGTGTGTACTAGTTCGGGCACGAAGAATGGAGCCCGACTTTGACTCAGACCCCGACTAGAGATTCAAGGAAGTTTCCTCTACCTTATGCTTTTTAATTGTGTGTCATGGGGACATGCCACAACTTAAAGTGTGGGGTGGGGGATATATTTGTTTGTATCTTGTATGTATATTAATTTGGTTAGTTGTAGTATTTTGATAGAAAAAGTTTAAAATTTTTGAGTTTTCTCGACGATGGATATCATTCGACATGTTTCTTGAGGGATTAAAGTCGAAAGGAAAGGACAAAAAGATTTTCTCTTGTTAGGTAGTGTATTAATTCCCCCTTGATTTTTCTTTGTGTCGTGGTTCTTTTTCAAGGGTTTTGATTGAACCGGGTATAGTTAGTTTTTAGTTTTGGTTAGGAACAGGAAAACATGTGCTATGTTTGAAATAAAAGCAATATTTCTTGACTCTATCATGCCTTGAGAATAGTGAGTGCTTTAGTTGAGACACTTAGGCTCAGTTTTTGACTCTTGTATGAGAACCTTAAATTGTATGATCTTAACTTTGCTTAACTACTTTGACTAGAGTGTCTTGATAATCCAATCTTGAGTGAGTTATGTGACATATGTGTGAGAGGTTTTTGTGTTATTATGTGCATTGCATTTGATGTCTAGAACTTGCCTCATGTGTGTGCAAAGCGAAATATTAGTTTTGTTCAGTCTTGGAAGTGATATAGGCATTTCGTTGTTGAGCCAGTTATATGTTTTTACTCACCTAATTGTTATGTATCTTAGTTAACCCCTTTAAGCCTGTAATCCTGTTTCTTCGGCAACTACATTACAAGCCTTACCCATTTGCTTGAATTGACCATCTATTTGAACCCTATACCTCTCACGAGCACTTGAAATTGTTATGAACTTTGTAAAAAGTTGAAGTGTGGGGTGGTTGGTTTGGCTTTTGAGTGGAACTAATGAAATAAGGAGAAAGGTGCAATGTATTGAAAAAGAAAGAGCCACCTGTATTGAAAAAGAAAGAAAAAATAACAATAAGTGTATGATTGTGAAAATATTCTTTGTTAGTGGCAACTCTTGATGTAATTGTGCTTAAAGAAGTAAGGAGTTAATATATATATATTGATGTAAATGTAGAGTATTGGTTTGACATAAGTGTGGGTTTTTTAACAATGAGATGTATGTATTAAAGTGCTTAGGGACGTGTAGTCACTCTTATATCTAAATGTATCCTACCCGTCCCGCAGCTTACATTACAACCAATTAAAGTCCTACTTGATCCTTTACTGAAAGAGCTCAATTAATAGAGTAGTACACTACGAGCAAGCCTATGGTTCATCTTTTGTGGCATATGAATGTTTTTTCTGAGAGTGAGCGAATTCTTTCTAAATTGAGTTCCTAATTGTTCTTAATGTTTATTGTATGTGGAGCTACTCTCTTTTGTTGTGAGGGCACTTGATTCATGAAGGAAAGGTAATGCTTGACCTCTAGGTTAGAGTAAGTGAGTGGGTTATAAATAATGCATGGTGCTTTTGAGTCAAATCTTGAGGCTAGGATGTTACACTATTGTGCTTAATCAATTTTAAATATTCTTGGTGTGATGAGTTAGGAGAGTTGTGTAATGAGGTCATGTCTGTATAAAGTGTAGTTTTATTGCTCGAGGACGAGCAATGGTTTAAGTGTGTGGTGTTGATGGTAGGCTATAATGGCGTGTTTTAGTTGCTTATCGCACTCTAATTTACTGCACTTTAATTGAGTATGAGCGTTAATCGCTAGTGCTTTGCATTATTTATGTGTTTTATGCCTTGTAGGAGTGATTCCGAGATATGTAAATGTTATGGGATGAATTCACGCTATTTTGGAGCTTTGAAGTCTGAGTAAAAGCCCAAGGATTAAGTTGGGATCGAGTTCGAGGATCAACAGACACTGGTGCATTCATAGAGAGAAACGAAGAATCGAGTCGGACGTCACCCAGGTGCATGAGCACGCACTGGGCGTGCATGGAAAGTAGAATACTACGCAAAGTGCGTGGCCATATGCATGAGCACCCTCCCAGGTGCGCGGTCGCGTACGTCCAACTCTCGAAAGAGTCCTATTTCGCGTAGGAGAAGGTGTGCTCATTTGGGCCCGACCCTACTTGGTATATATACATAGAAAAATAGTAGTTTTCGGACTTTTGACACATCTAGGACCTAATGAGGCTAAGGAGAAGTGGGAGAAGCAAGAGCACAAGGATTTCATCCTTCAATCCTCACTCAAGACACGAGTTTGGAGCGTTTTATGTTTTCCTTTAACTTAACTTTATTTGTGATGAATTGCTCCACATCTATGGAGT
Source organism: Nicotiana tabacum (assembly GCF_000715075.1). Classification (NCBI taxonomy): domain Eukaryota; kingdom Viridiplantae; phylum Streptophyta; class Magnoliopsida; order Solanales; family Solanaceae; genus Nicotiana; species Nicotiana tabacum. The sequence goes on along the minus strand of NC_134081.1, from coordinate 26,914,641 downwards.
AATTCTTCTTTAGGGATTGATGGATTTGGTATTTTGAGAATTGTTTATGGATACTAACTCTAGTTTTTATGTATTGAATCATTTTGGGTGTTTTAATTGTTGCATATATATTCACATGTTTATATAATCGAAAGAGGTGTAACTTGTGATGTTTTTGCATTATCTTATTGGTTGAATTCATTGATTCTTCTTAGTAATCAAAAGAGGCTAGTTGAAGTATTATTTAGACCTAGTTAGGAGAATAATCGAAAGAGGTTCTCTTACAAAGCAATCTACTACGAATTCTTGCATATCTTCACCGAGCTTAACTTAGTTAATATTGTGAGGTTGAGACTTAATCGAGAGAGAAGTTTCTACTGAACATTCGAACTAATAATAGAGTGAATTCGAGAGACTCACTTGAACCTTAGAAGTGAATTAACTAGAGTTAAATCCCAGACAAGTATCTTGTACCAATCCAATCAACCCCTATTTTCTCCCATTGATATCGTTTTTGTTTACTCTTGTTGCGATTGTCATTAGCCAATAGTTTAGACTTTTAGTTAATTTTAGTTTTAATCACACAAATCTAAATTGTCGATCATCTTGAATAGCAATTAAACTAGAAGCTATGAAAAGACTGTTTAAATCCAATCCCCGTGGATACGATATTTTTCTATACTATATTCGACTAGCGAGCATATTTAAGTGTATATGTTTTGCTTGTCAAGGGGCAGATGGGTCATAGAAGCGGAGGGATATCCGCACGTACGGGAGTGCAAGAGCGTGTGGGGGACCGCAGAAGCGGTCGCGCAGGAGCGGACATAGGTCCACAGAAGTGGATTTTTCCTGGCTTTGAGGGAACCGCACCTGCGATGGATTTTCCGCAGGTGCGGCTGGTGTTCCGCAAATGCGGAAAGTCGTCTGGGCAGAGGTATTCTTTTAAAAGAAGGATTTGGCCCATTTTCTCTCATTTTCACTTGGTTGGCGCGATTTTGGAGAGCTTCAAGGGGAGATTTTCATCAAGCAATACAAGGTAAGTGATTCCCACCTATTACAAGTTAAATACATGGGTTGTATATGGATTTAAGCACGGAAATTAGTAGAAACTTGAGATTTTGGTAGAAAACTTAAAAAATTGGTATTTTTGGAATTTTACCACAAAATTGGACATGGAATTAGGAATAAATCATATATTTGAGTTCGTGGTGTTATGAGTAAAATTTATCTTCTAAAATATTTGGAATCCGAGCACGTGGGCCCGAGGGTTGACTTTATCGATTTTTCGAGCTGAGTTGGGAATTGTTTAAATTGATTAATTATGGGTATTAGAGTATATTTTGATTGGTCTGCACCTTGTTTGACTAGTTTTCGATCTACGGACATCAGTTTGAGGTGTTAGAGAGGCTTTGGAGTCGGTTATGAAACTTCGGAGCGAGATAAGTCTCCTGTCTAACTCTGTGAGGGAGAAACTACCCCTAGATGATGTATTTGATAAGTGCTACTTGTTGCGGGGTCTACGTACGCACAAGGTGAAGAGAGTCCGTACGTAGCTAAATCCATATTACTGTCCGGGTAAACTTAGGTTCACACCATGCTATAACTGTACTATTTGAATTGTCTCCTGCCTATTAAATTCTTTTATTTTACGTTGCGACTTGAGACTAGACTTGTGTAGAATGATAGACTTTTTATTGTAGAGATTCTACGAGCTTCATGATTAGCCGCAAAATAATTGTACTCCTCTTACGAATTTCTCCCGCGCTATGCGTTCTCATCGAAAGGTTTCCCAAAAATTTATAACTCATCCGCCTATTAGTGAGTGATGTCAAGGACCCGTCAAAACTTCTTATTCTAATGGGATCGGGTCGTTTGCCTTGGCAGGATAGATACATCTATGGTTCGTGACGTTCGACCCTCGGCAGTGCGCACATTATGATGGATCGGGCCGTACGCTTCGACAGGATTATGTACCACACTCTCATGGGAGTGGGTCGTTCGCCTCGGCAATATAATAGATGTATCTATGGTTTGGCAATGTTATGATGGATCGAACCGTACGCCTTGACATTTTTCTAAAATACTCTTATGAAATCGTGCGCAATAATTGGCAAGAAGCCAGCATATATGTGAGCTTTTCCTGATTAAACTGTGACGACCTATCTGGTAAGGTCCATTATATATATACTCCGATTGAGGAGGTAACTAATAGCTGAGAGTTTGAGTTATTGCTGAGAGGAGGATTGTACCACATATTATACTTGTTATTTTGCTTATTTACTCTGACTCACACTTGTTTACTTTTACTGTATCATCTTATTGGACCACTAGTAAGTGTTGATGTCGATCCCTCGTCACTACTTCTCTGGGATTATGCTAGATACTTACTGGGTACACATTGGTTTACGTATTCATACTACACTTGCTGCACTTTTTGTGCAGGTACATGTATGTCTGGTGGTATTTGGGGCGTATAGGCATGACTATTGTGGGGACTTTACCGTGAGCTGCATTTCATGTTACGATCCGCAGCCTGCAGAGTCTCCATCAGAGTTATTTATATTCTCATGTCTAATTTATATTCCAGACAGATATTGTATTTTATTATATTTCTTAGCTGATGCGCATGCACTTGTAACACCGGATTTTGGGGGTTCCTACGGGTTGTTCATTATTGTAGTTCGTATAAATATTATCATTTATCTTGTAAATGCTATTTTACACAACGTAATTAATAAAATCATGATTTTTAAAGTAATAAAATGAGTAATTAAATTGACCAATCACTGTTGGCTTGCCTGGCGGCGACGTTAGACACCATCACGACCTATCGTGGGTTTCGGGTCGTGACAAGAAGCTAACACATGGTCGATTCTAGTATTTAGTGGCACATGCAACTGTACTTATCAGTATTTACTCGCGTTAGGGATATCTATTAAAAATAGATTATATTCATATATAATAAAGTGCATTACATCCGATTAATGTTAATCGGGTTCAATTTTAGTTTGAGCTTTAATTTCGAGTTAATATCCAGGTTTTAAAATTGACAAGATATAAATGAGAGGCCAACACATGATCTACATCTAAAACTTAATAGTACATGTGATCGTATTTATATATATCAGTCTCGAGGCACACACATTGCACGTATATCTCAGGTCATTAATAAAGTGTTAAGAAACAACATTAATATTAGTAAAGTCGTGTTATAAAATAAAAATAAAGAAAAAGTATAGATAAAAACTTAATTAGGTTACTAATAAAGTGCTGTGAATTTGTAATATAACAGCAATTATATAGTTGGTATATTTGTATGTTTGTGTATAGATTTATCTTCTCTTTTCCTTTTTTGCAAGGAATTTTTAAGTAACTTTGTTAAAATCAAATTAGATTATGTACCAGCTAATTAATTTTATTGTCTATCTAGCTATTGATGCTTAATTTGTTCCACTTATTTGTTCTATAAATTTGTCGATATAACGTTAAATCAGATTCGATTACTGTTTGAGTCTCGATTTGAAGATAATTATTACGTTTAAAATTGACGAGGCCTAAGAAATCAAAGCATGTTTTACTCTAGCATTTAACGGTGATTATAAGCATGAATCAAATCAGATTATGATATCAGCTAATCAATTTATTGTTTATCTGACTATTGATGATAAAGAGTTTTCTCGTTATTTATATTATAAACTAAAAATATTATTCATAAATCAAATGCGAGTTCAGTTTGAGTCTCAATTCATAGTCGATATGTAGGCTTAAGATTGACGAGATGTAAATGAAAGCTCAACACGTGACCGACTTTAATATGTAATAGCATATGCAACAGTACTTATTAGTGTCTTTTACTTAGACTAAATATTTCTATTGAAAGTAGAATATATATATTCACACATACACACACATATACATACATACATACACACGTGTTTGGCATTCACATTACACATGTATCTCATATCATTTAATAAAACATTAAGAAACAACATAAATATCACTTGAACCATGTTATGAATGTCTAGAAAAAAGAAAAATATAAAATAAAATATAGGTGCCATAAAGGACAGGTATGAAGGAGTCATCATTAGCGTGAAAAGGGTAGTAAGAGATAAAGAGGAGTGCTCCCATAATAGTGGGTCTACACCAGGAATTGCCACTGAGCCCCTACTTATTTACCCTAGTTATGGATGAGTAAACCAACACAATACAAGATGAGATTGCATGGTATGTGTTATTCACTGATGATGTTGTATTAATTGATGACACTAGCAAGGGTGTTAACCAAAAACTTGAACTATGGAGAAATACCTTCTAAAGTAAGAGCTTTAGAATAAATAGAAGTAAGACTGAATACATGCATTGTAAATTTAGTCAGCACGAGAAGAGCAAAGTTAAGGTGAGACTAGATATCACGACCCCAAATTCCACCTTAGGATGTTGTGACGGCACCTAGTCTCTAAGACTAGATAAGCCTAACATACATTGAGAATTAGCATAAATAACAAATTAGATATCAAATTAAACTGTTAAACTATCATAATAAAACTTAAACGGTACAACTGTCGAATATCTTTCAAAACCGGTGGAACTGAGTGATAAGTTCTACAGAGAATGCACTAATAATCTCCAAAATACAACTTTATTTGAAATGAAGATAAATAGTGGTAAAGCAGTAAAAGAAAGTGACTCCGAGTCTTGCGGGCGTCGAGCAACTACACCTTGAAGTCTCCGAAATAACTGGTCAATCACTAGCGTCCGGCATGAGCAGATGTAACTGGATCTGCATAAAAATATGCAGAAGCATAGCATGAGTATACCACAACGGTACCTAGTAAGTATCAAGCCTAACCTCGGTAGAGTAGTGACGAGGCCATGTCAAGACACCTACTAGACAAAAACAAACTCAACAAAATACAATATAATCTAATAATGGAAGATAATGACAATTAAAGGACAATAAAGTAATTTATCAATACAGGGCTAGCAACGAAAATAAAGCAACAAATGACAATAAAAGAGTGCATGTGATAAAGATAATAAGTACAATAAAAAATGCGAAATGAAAGAAATAAGGAACACAAGAACAACAACCGTTCAAATCATCAAGCCTTTCCAGTATGAAATGTACAACAAGAATCATACCGAGGTACCACACCTCATATTTACATTTCACAAGTCACAATCACAACCTTCTTTATATCGCCCAATGAGCCTTGCATTTATTTTAATTTTTTTTAAAAAATAGCTACATGCGCTTTAGCCTCCTTATCTCACCGCATGGCTTCAAGTAATTCCCTTACTAGCAACATGCATATAAATCCTACCTTATCGCATCGCATGCACATCAACCCCTATCCTTATACCGCCGCATGCGTATCAACATCACAACACAATAATCAACCCGCACCACACGTGCCCATATGCTCCAAAATTGCAAAAATCAATAATGCCAATGTTACCACAACATATAGCCCAATGCTTAACCATAATGTATATAAAATCTCAATAGCAACAAAAGGAATGAGAAACAACTTAACAAGGAAAGATATCTCAATCATTAACAACTTCAACCTCAATGTTTTAATAACTTTCACAACCACGACTTTAATGTAATGACCCGACTTATTATTTTGTGAATTGGCATCCCGTTCAATGGTTTAAGGCACCGATTAGCTTTGTAATATGTATTATAACGTACGTGTGTGACCGAGTTTGGTTTTCGGAAGATTCAGAATTAAAATGAAAGAACAATTCTTACTTTTGAAGCTTTAAGTTGGAAGAGTTGACCAAGTTTGACTATTTAGTATTTGACCTCGAATCGGAGTTTTGATGATTATGTTAGGTCCGTATGGTGATTTTAGATTTGGGCGTATGCTCGGAATATCATTTGGATATTCCTAGAAGGTTTCGACACCAATTGGCGAAAGTTGGAAATTTAAAAGTTTGGAATGTTCATAAGTTTGACCGGGAGTTGACTTTGATGATATCGGGTTCGGACTGTGGTTCCGAAAATTTTAGTAGCTTCGTTATGTCATTTATGACTTTTGTGAAAATATTTTAAGTCATTTCGGATTGATTTGATACGTTTTAGCACGCGTTTTAGAAGTTGGAAAATTCAAAGTTCATTAAGTTCGATTTGATGTGCGATTCGTGATTTTGATATTGTTAGATGTGATTTGAGGCCTCGAGTAGATCCATGGTATGTTAGTGGACTTGTTGGTATATTTGGACGGGGTCCCAAGTGGCTCGGGTCTATTTTGGGGTGAGTTTTGACCGAGTTTGGGCATTTCGGCACTTTAATGATGTCCTGAAGCAGTTGAAGTGCGAAGGGCACATTTTTGGAGTGTGGATGTGCGGCCGCAAACTCCCAAAATGCGAAGGTAGTGGAAAATGTGCGGACCGTAGTTGAAAATGTGCGGACCGCAGAAATCCTCCTACGGCCGCAGAAAGGGGAATCTGCAGGTTTGCTAGTCTGACTTCGGAAGCTTATATCTTTTAATCTACAAGGAATTTGGAGATAATCCAAAAAAGAAAGTTGTATCCCTTTGAGTATAGTTTTCATATAGGTAAACATTCATCATTTGGATATTTTTATAGAAAGTTATGGCCAATTTACGAAAGCTTGATAGTGCAGTCACTCCTGAAGTGCGACCATATAATTTAGATTGCGGCCGTGGAACTTGGAATGTGGAGATCAAATTGGTACCATATAAACGAGGGTTTCATCTCATTTTTTATTTTTAGACTTTGGGAGCTCGGTTTGTGGCAATATTTAGTGAATATTTCTAGAAATTCATCGAGATAAGTGATTATAACTCGGATTTAGTTAATATACATGAATATATCATTGTTTTTATCATTTAATTAGTATTTTGAGATGGAAATTTGGGAATAATTGTAGAAAATTCATAAAATGAATTTTTGGGATTTGAATGTCGATTCAGAGTCGGATTTGAGTAAAACTAGTATGGTTGGACTCGTATCGGAATAGGTGTTCAGATTTCGTAAAAATTCTGTCGGGTTCCTGCATTGACTTTCGGTTGACTTTTTAATGTGAAATTTTAAGTCGATGTTATATTATCCGAGTTTGTTTCCGATGAATTTTAATGAAGTTATACAATTAATTTGGATAGATTTGAGCTGTCCGGAGGTCAATTCAAGCAATAAGGCTATTTTGAAATATTGGCCTAACTTCAAAAAGGTAAGTATCTTGCCTAAACATGAGTGGGAGAATTACCCCTTAGGAGTTGAGTCTTATATGAAAATTATGTGATTGAAAGCCATGTACGCGAGGTGACGAGTACGTACTTGGTTTATAAGTGTAAATTATACCGGTTAAAATTTGTAGACACCTTTATGTATTAAATTAGAAAATTTGTTGGAGCTTATTAAATCCTTTATTTGTCATGCCTTATTCCTTGCTTGCCGAGGTTGTTTTTATATGATAATTTGGTGTCATTTTCATTTTGATTTTTATGTGAAATGTTATGGTTGGTTGGGTTGACATTTTTTGGAAATAAATTCATTATGGATTCCTTATCTGCAAATAATTAATTAAATAAGTTTAAAATGAGGCATTAATATATATATTTATAAAAGATTTGGATTAAAGAAGGCATTGTCATATGGTGAGTTACTTTTCCATCTCTGTTGTTGATTTTGAGGTATACATTGTGTGGAGCCTTGAGCTATTTGCTGTGAAATTTATTGATTTTGTTGTATCTTTAGAATTGGTTGTGGCCATTGGGCAATTTTGTGATACGAATTGATTGTGTTGTGTTATTGTGATAATATTCCGTGTAAATTGTTGGGTGATTTGAGTTATTGTTATAAGGACATAAGGGTGTCATTTTACTATTGATAATATGCGGACATAAGGGTGGCATATCATTGTTGTTATGTGTGTTGGGGTATTGTCTGGGAGGAGATATAAGGGAGGGTATTTGTAACGACTCGGCCGGTTGTTTTGAGTATAACAACCCCGTTCCCCCATTTACTGCTCAAATTGTGCTTTACAGTTGTTATTTGAATTGCCAGGGTAATTGGTTCGGGCCCGGTGAGGTTTTGGAATTATTTGGAACGTTTAGAACTTAAGTTGAAAAGGTTGACCGGATGTTGACTTATGTGTAACAACCCCGGAAAATTTTTGCTAAGAAAATTAAGGTTTCGTGGTGCCGAACTAGGCTTACGTGTTTGAGAATTTTAGAAATTCTTCACGGCGAGCTTGCTTGCTGCGGCTCGGACTTTTTGGGTTGAAAAAACAATATATACATTTCTGCGGCACACTATGCGACCGCAGAATCATTCTGCGGATCGCATAATGGCCGCAGAGTGAAGCAGGCTAGGTCAAGTTTGGAGATCAGGTTTGCGGCGCATTATACGTTCGCAGACCAGTTATGCGGTGCATTATGCGACCGCAGAACAGGTCTGCGGGCTGCATAATGACTGCAGACTGAAACAATGTTGCCCAGTTCCGGAGGGCCTTTTTGCGACCCATTATGCGGGCCGCAGGAGCATTATACGATCGCATATGTAACCGCAGAGTGTGTTTCGGGGGTTCATTTTTCTGATTTTATAAACCTGACCCCATTCTTATAAAACACTATTAGGGGTCATTTTGAAGGGTTTCATATGATATTTTAGAGAGAGGTGAGAGCATCTTAGAGAGAGAAAGTGAAGACCTAGCCATTTGTCCATCAATTCTTGTTCAAGGTTTGAAGATTTCACAAGGATCTTGCTAGGGCTTCAAAGAGGTAAGAATTTCTAACCCTAGTCTTCAATTTCGAGTTTGGGTAAAGATGGGTGATTGAGAGTATGATTCTTGAGTGTAAGAGTATTATTTATACATACACGTACCAATAAGGTTTGTAGAAAGATTGTTGAGTTCAAATGGGTAAAGATTAGATTGAAAATGGTAGAAATCTTCAAAGACTTTAATTGAAGATTTGAGGATCGAGTTGATGTCGGAATTTGGTGAAATTTATATAGTTGGACTCGTGGTTGGATGGGCGTACATAGTTTGTAATTTTTGTCGGGTTCCGAGGCGTGTTTTTGAGTGCAATTTCGGATTTTGTTGGTAAATTAGTATTTTCATATGGAATTAATTCCTATAATTTGAATTGATTGAATTGAATTAATTGTGACTAGATTTGAGGCATTCATAGGCTGATTCGCGAGGCAAAGGCTTATTGGAATAAAGAATTACTCTGATTGAGGTAAGTAACAATTTTAAATTTGGTCCTAAGGGTATGAAACCCCGGATTATATGTTATGTGATCGGTTTTGAGGTGGCGCACATGCTAGGTGACGGACGTGTGGGCGTGCACCGTAGGAATTGTGACTTGGTCAAATTCCATAGATTTGCGTAGTTGAATAATCTGTTGTTATCTGTACATTCTCCATGTAGTAGAGAAATTGAACCACAATTCATGTTTAGATTATGTGTTGGTACCGTAGGGACCCACATAGGTCGTGTACATGTTGAACTATCTGCTAAATTGTTATTTTGTACTTAGTCACAGTTTTCTTATTTCTTTTATCTCAATCTCTATTGTTCATTATTGATGCATCATATCATTGTTGTTTGGGCTGATTTCCATGATTATTGAGAGCCTGAGAGACTGGAGAGATTTATGACTGAGTGAGGCCGAGGGCCTGATTGTGAGATATTGATACTATGGCACGTGAGTTGTCCGTGCAGCACATGAGTTGTCCGTGCGGATCCAGATATTATACTATAGCACGTGAGTTTTCCGTGTGGATCCAGATATTATACTATAGCACATGAGTTGTCCTTACGGATCCGGATATTATACTAGTACGTGAGTTGTCCTTGCAGATTATAGCGCTTGGGCTGAAGGAGCCCCTCTGGAGTCTGTACACACCCCAGTGAGCGCAGGTACCTACTGAGTACGAGTGTTGAGTGCTGAGTGAATGGAATGGCTAAGTGACTATGGTCCTGAGAGGATGCATTTGATTTCATTATTATTGTACTATAGTTGTCATATATCTCTCTGTTGGAAATTTCTGAAAGATATTATCTCATGTTTCAGTTGAACTTGATATGAAATTACTGTTTGGGCCTTAATTATTGAACTTACAAGCATGCCTACTTTCTTTGTTGGAAATTACTGTAATTGGACTTAGTTGTGAAGCTCGTCACTACTTTCAGTTCTTTATTTGGTATTGTTACTTGCTGAGTTGGTTGTACTCATACTACACCTTGCACCTCGTGTGCAGATCCAGGTACTTCTGGACACGGTAGTTGCTAGTTCTTGGAGTTTTATCTATTGGAGATTATCGAGGTAGCTGCTTGACATCCGCAGACCTTGACTCTCTTTCCCTTAAGTTTTTGTATTGTTCTACATTTTCAGACAGTGTTTTTTTAGCAGTTAGACTTTGTTATCATTTAGATGGTCATATACTCAGTGACACCGGATTTTGGGAATGTATCTTATGTGAGTAATTTGTGAGATTTTTCTATGTAAATTCAAATGTTATGCTTTCAAACTTAAGAGAAAATATGGTTTATTAAGGTTGTCAGCTTGCCTAGTATTGAGATAGGCGCCATCATGACAGGTTAGGATTTTGGGTCGTGACAAGTTGGTATCAAAGCCTAGGTTACATAGGTCTCGCGAGTCATGAGTAGGTTTAGTAGAGTCTTGCGGATCGGTACAAAGACATCTGTACTTATCTTCGAGAGGCTATCGAACCCTTAGAAAAATTTCACTTCCTTGTATTCTATCGTGCGAACTTGTTGATTCCGGAAAACTAAAATTATTTTATTTTATTCTCTCACAGATGGTGAGAACACCTACTACCAGATCGGGCGGTCAGCCACCAGTGCCAGCAGTTAGGGCTGCGAGTGGGCGGGGCCATGGTAGAGGTCGGTGCCTAGGTAAAGGTCGAGGTGTCACTCATACAACAGTTAGAGAAGCACTTGTAGCATCACCAGTTGCTCCAGCTCAGGAGCAGAATCCAGATGTAATTGAGCCGGCAGGACCAGCTCAGGCACCAACTATGCCCATTGAGATTCCAGGCATACATGAGGCTTTGGCTCAGATATTGACAGTTTGCACTGGCCTTGCTCAGGTGGTTTCGGCTCAGGCCGCACCAGCCACTTCTCAGGCCGGGGGAGGTACTCATACCCCTGTTGCCCGTACTCCAGAGCAGGTAGTGTAGGGACTTCAGATACCTAGGGCACTACCAGCCCAGTCGGTTGCAGCTGCTCAAGCCCAGGTAGTCCCCGTTATGGCATATGCTGAGCAGAGGAGACTTGAGAGATTTGGGAGGCTTCGGCCTCCATTATTTAGCAGTGCTGAGTCAGAGGATGCTCAGGGTTTTCTAGATAAGTGCCAGCGGATGCTTCAAACAACGGGTATTCTGGAGACTAGTGGGGTCTCGTTCACTACTTTTCAGTTTTCTGGGGCTGCCTTCAGATGGTGGGAGGCTTATGAAAGGCACAGGCCAGATGGTGCAGTACCACTTACATGGCAGGAGTTCTCTATTCTCTTTTTGGAGAAGTTCGTGCTGCAGTCTCGTAGGGAGGAGCTGTGCAGACATTTGAGCAGCTTCGGCATGATGGCATGTCTGTGACCCAGTACGAGATGAGGTTTTCTGAGTTGGCTCATCACGCAGTTTGGTTGGTTCCCACTAATAAGGAGAGGATTAGGAGGTTCATTGATGGCCTCACGTATCAGCTATGATTGCTTATGACTAGACAGAGGGTATCTGGTGCCACTTTTGATGAGGTGGTTGACATTGCTCGGCAGATAGAGGTGGTCCGTAGTCAGGAACGTGGTGACAAGGAGGCCAAGAGGCCTCGAGGTTCGGGCAGTTTTGGTGGGATACTATCTGGGGGAAAGTCCTACCACAGCAGGGGTCGCCCTTATAGGCCCGCTCAAATGACTCGTCCAGCTCATCGTGGTGCATCATCTAGCTACGGTTCTTACAGTGCTCACTCAGGCTAGTCTATATTCAGTGCACTACCAGCACAGAGTTCTTATCATGCCTTGTCCGCTCAAGCTTCTACAGGTAATTCCTCGGGTTATCAAAAGCAGTAGTTCCGTCAGAGGAGGGGTTATTTGTAGTGTGGAGAATTTGGTCATTATAAGAGAGATTGTCCTAAGCTGTTGAGTGGGGCTCCACAGCAGAGTTCTCGGTCGACGGCACCAGTACCAGCAGTTACACCACTCGCCCAACCAGCTCGGGGTGGGGCTCAGCCAGTTAGGGGTCTCCCAAGAGGGGGAGGCCGATCAAGTAGCGGTCAGGCCCGATTCTATGCTTTTCCTGCCAGGCCAGATGTTGTTGTTTCAGATGCAGTGATCACATGTATTGTCTCAATATGCCAGAGGGAAGCTTCTATATTATTTGACCCTAGTTCTACTTATTCGTATGTATCATCGTACTTTACTCATTATTTGGATATGCCCCGTGAGTCCTTAGTTTTACCTGTTCGTGTATCTACGCCGATAGGCAATACTATTATTGTGGACCATGTGTAGCGGTCATGTGTGGTAACTATTGGGGGACTGGATACTAGAGTTGATCTCTTATTGCTTAGTATGGTTGATTTCGATGTAATCCTGGGTATGGATTGGTTGTCCCCATATCATGCTATTTTGGACTGTCACGCAAAAACCGTGACGTTGGCAATGCCGGGGTTGCCAAAGGTCGAATTGAGAGGTTCTCTAGATTATGTTTCCAGCAGGGTAATTTCTTATTTGAAGGCCCAACGTATAGTGGGGAAAGGGTGTTTGTCATATTTGGCCTTTGTGAGAGATGTTGATACATATACTCCTTCTATTGATTCAGTACCGGTAGTGCTAGACTTTCCAGATGTATTTCTTGCAGACCTACCGGGTATGCCACCCGTCAGGGATATTGATTTCGGTATTGACTTGGTGTTGGGCACACATCCCATTTATGTTCCTCCGTATCGTATGGCACCAGCTGAATTGAAATAATTGAAAGAGCAACTTTAGGAACTCCTTGATAAGGGTTTTATTAGGCCTAGTGTGTTACCTTGGAGTGCACTGGTTTTGTTTGTGAAAAATAAAGATGGTACTATGCGGATATGCATTGATTACAGATAACTGGACAAAGTTACAATCAAGAACAAATATCCTTTGCCGCGTATTGATGATTTATTTGACCAACTTCAGGGAGCGAGGGTATTCTCCAAAATTGATTTGAGATCGGGGTATCACCGATTGAAAATTCGGGATTCAGGTATTCTAAAGACGGCATTCAGGACTCATTATGGTCACTATGAATTTCTTGTGATGTCATTTGGGCTAACCAATGCCCCAACAACATTTATGCACTTGATGAATAACGTATTCCACCCGTATCTTGACTTATTTGTCATGGTATTTATTGATGATATCCCGGTGTACTCACGTAGCCAGGAGGAATATGCACAATATTTGAGTATTGCATTACAAAGGCTGAGGGAAGAGAAACTTTATGCCAAATTCTCTAAGTGTGAGTTCTGGCTTAGTTCAGTGGCATTCTTGGGACACATAGTGTCTAGTGAAGGAATTAAGGTAGATCCGAAAAAGATAAAGGCAATTCAGAGTTGGCCCAGGCCATCTTCAGCTACTGAGATTCGAAGTTTTCTCGGCTTGGCCGGTTATTATCGCCGCTTTGTGGAGGGTTTCTCGTCTATTGCATCGCCTATGACTAAATTGACCCAGAAAGGTACTCCGTTCAGATGGTCAGAAGAATGTGAAAAGAGCTTTCAGAAGCTCAAGATAGCTTTGACTACAGCCCTAGTATTGGTGTTGCCTACAGGTTCAAGGTCTTATACGGTGTATTATGATGCGTCGCGTATTGGTCTTGGCGCAGTGTTGATGCAAGACGGTAGAGTGATTGCCTATGCGTCCAGAAAATTAAAGGTACATGAGAAGAATTATCCGGTCCACGACCTTGAGTTAGCAGCTATTGTTCATGCCTTGAAGATTTGGCGGCATTATTTGTACGGTGTCCATTGTGAGGTTTATACCGATCACCGGAGTGTACATCATCTGTTTAAATAGAAGGATCTTAATTTGCGGCAGCGGAGGTTGTTGGAGTTGCTTAAGGATTATGACATCACCATTCTCTATCATCCCGAAAAGGCCAATGTGGTGGTCGATGCCTTGAGTCGTAAGGCGGAGGGTTTGGGCAGCTTAGCATATTTACCGGTAGCAGAGAGGCCTTTAGCCTTAAATGTTTAGGCTTTGGCCAACCAGTTTGTCACATTAGATATTTCTGAGCTTAACCGAGTTTTGGCTTGTGTGGTTTCTCAGTCTTATCTTTATGATCGTATCAGAGAACGTCAGTATGATGACCCTCATATGCTTGTCCTTAAGGACACAGTTCAGCATGGTGATGCCAAGGAAGTCCCTATTAGGGATGACGGTATATTACGGATGCAGGGAAGGTTATGTATGCCTAATGTAGATGGTTTGCGTGAGTTGATTCTCCAGGAGGCTCACAGTTCACGGTACTCCATTCATCTAGATGCCGCGAAGATGTATTAGGATTTGAGGCAATACTATTGGTGGAGGTTAGTGAATAAAGATATAGTTGGGTTTGTAGCTCGGTGTTTAAATTGTCAACAGGTGAAGTATGAGCATCAGAGACTGGGCGGATTACTTCAGAGACTTGAAATTCTAGAGTGGAAGTGGGAGCGTATTACCATGGACTTCGTAGTTGGGCTCCCACGGACTTTGAGAAAGTTTGATGTTGTTTGGGTGATTATAGATCGGTTGACCAAGTTCGCGTATTTTATTCTAGTTGGTACTACTTATTATTCAGAGCGATTGGCTGAGATTTATATATGCGAGGTTGTTCGCCTTCACGGTGTGCCAGTGTCCATCATTTTGGATCGGGGCACGCAGTTTACATCACAATTTTAGAGAGAAATGCAATGAGAGTTAGACATGCAGGTTTAATTGAGTATGACATTTCACCCTCAGACGGACGGACAGTCCAAGCGCACTATTCAAATATTGGAAGATATGATACGCGCTTGTGTTATAGATTTTGGAGGTTCTTGTGATCCATTTCTGCAACTGGAAGAGTTTGCTTACAATAACAGCTACCAATCGAGTATTCAGATGGCTCCGTATGAGGCTTTATATGGGAGACAATGTCGGTCTCCGGTAGGTTGGTTTGAGCCGGGTGAGACTAGGCTATTGGGTACTGACTTGGTTCAGGATGTTTTGGAGAAGGTTAAATTGATTCAGGAGCGGCTTCACATGACGCAGTCTAGACAGAAGAGTTATGACGACCGGAAGGTCCGTGATGTTGCTTACATGGTTGGGGAGAAGGTTCTGCTCAAGATTTCACCCATGAAAGGTGTGTTGAGGTTCGGGAAGAAGGGCCAGTTGAGCCCTCGGTATATTGGGCCATTTGACGTGCTTAAGAAGATTGGAGAGGTGGCTTATGAACTTGCATTGTTGCCTAGTCTATCAAGTGTTCATCCAGTGTTTCATGTATCTTTGCTCCTAAAGTATGTCGGGGATCCGTCTCATATTTTGGATTTCAGTACAGTGCAGTTGGATGGTAATTTGACTTATAATATGGAGCCGGTAGCCATTTTAGACCGACATGTTCGAAAGTTGAGATTGAAGAACATAGCTTCAGTGAAAGTGCAGTGGAGAGACTAGCCAGTCGGAGAGGCTACCTGGGAGACTGAGCGGGAGATGCGGAGCAAATATCCATACCTATTTGACACTCTAGGTATAATTCTAAACCCATTTGAGGATGAACGATTATTTAAGAGGGGGAGAATGTAATGACCCGGCCGGTCATTTTGAGTATTACAACCCCGTTTCCCCATTTGCTGCTCAAATTGTGCTTTACGGTTGTTATTTGACTTGTCAGGGGTAATTGGTTCGGGCCCGCTGAGGTTTTGGAATGATTTGGAATATTTAGTTCTAAGGTTTATATCTTAAGTTGAAAAGATTGACCGGATGTTGACTTATGTGTAATGACCCCGGAAAATATTTGCTAAGGAAATTAAGGTTTCGTGGTGCCGAACTAGGCTTACATGTACAAGCTCGCTGTGGCTCAAACGTTTTGGGCTGAACAAAAAAAATAAAATAAAAAAAATAAAAAACATTTCTGCGGCCCACAATGCGACCACAGAATCACTCTGCAGACCGCATATTGGCCGCAGAGTGAAGCAGGCAGGCCAAATTTGGAGATCAGTTTTGCGGCGCATTATGCGACCGTAGACCAGTTCTGCGGTGCATTATGCGATCGCAGAACAGGTCTGCGGGCCGCATAATGACCACAGACTGAAACAGTGTTGCCCAGTTCTTGAGGGCCTTTTTGCGACCCATTATGCGGGCCGCATGAGCATTATACGATCGCATATGCGACCGCAAAGTGTGTTCCGGGGCTTTATTTTTCTGGTTTTATAAACCTGACCCTATTCTTATAAAACACTATTAGGGATCATTTTGAAGGGTTTCATATGATATTTTAGAGAGAGGTGAGAGCATCTTAGAGAGAGAAAGTGAATACCTAGCCATTTGTCCATCAATTCTTGTTCAAGGTTTGAAGATTTCACAAGGATCTTGTTAGGGCTTCAAAGAGGTTAGAATTTCTAACCCTAGTCTTTAATTTCGAGTATGGGTAAAGATGGGTGATTGGGAGTATGATTATTGAGTGTAAGAGTATTATTTGTACATACACGTACTAATAAGGTTTATGGAAAGATTGTTGATTTCAAATGGGTAAAGATTGGATTAAAAATGGTAGAAATCTTTAAAGACTTTAATTGAAGATTTGAGGGTCGAGTTGAAGTCGGAATTTGGTAAAATTTGTATGGTTGGACTCGTGGTTGGATGGGCGTACATAGTTTGTAATTTTTGTCGGGTTCCGAGGCATGGGCCCTACGGGCGATTTTTGAGTGCAATTTCAGATTTTGTTGGTAAATTAGTATTTTCATATGGAATTAATTCCTATAATTTAAATTGATTGAATCGAATTAATTGTGACTAGATTTGAGGCGTTCATAGGCTGATTCGCGAGGCAAAGGCTTATTGGAATAAATAATTGCTCGGATTGAGGTAAGTAACGGTTCTAAATTTGGTCATGAGGGTATGAAATCCCATATTATATGTTATGTGGTCGGTTTTGAGGTGACGCACATTATAGGTAACAGACGTGTGGGCGTGCACTGTAGGAATTGTGACTTGGTCAAATTCCATGAAATTGTGTAGTTGATTAATTTATTGTTATCTGTACATTCTTCATGTAGTAGAGAAATTGAACCACAATTCATGTTTAGATTATGTGTTGGTACTGTAGGGACCCACAGAGGTCGTGTACATGTTAAACTATCTGCTAAATTGTTGTTTTGTACTTAGTCACAGTTTTCTTGTTTCTTTTATCTCAGTCTCTATTGTTCATTATTGATACAGCATATCACTGTTGTTTGGGCTGATTTCCATAATTATTGAGAGCCCGAGAGACTGGAGAGATTTATGACTGAGTGAGGCTGAGGGCCTAATTGTGAGATATTGATACTATGGCACGTGAGTTGTCCGTACAACATGTGAGTTGTCCGTCCGAGTGAGGTCGAGGGCCTGATTGTGAGATATTAAATTATAGCATGTGAGTTGTCCGTGCGGATCCAGATGTTATACTATAGCACGTGAGTTATCCGTGCATCACGTGAGTTGTCCGTGCGGATCCAGATATTATACTATAGCACGTGAGTTATCCGTGCAGCACGTGAGTTGTCCTTGCGGATCCAGATATTATACTATAGCACGTGAGATGTCCGTGCAGATTATAGCCCTTGGGCTGAAGGAACCCCTTCGGAGTCTGTACATACCCCAGTGAGTGCGAGTGCCGAGTGTTGAGTGAATGGAATTGCTGAGTGACTATGGTCCTGAGAGAATGCATTTGATTTCATTCTTATTGTACTACAGTTGTCATATATCATTGTGTTGGAAATTTATGAAAGATATTATCTTCTATTTCAGTTGAACTTGATATGAAATTACTGTTTGGGCCTTAATTGTTAAACTTACAAGCATGCCTACTTTCTTATGTTGGAAATTACTGTAATTGGACGTAGTTGTGAAGCTCATCACGACTTTCAGTTCTTTATTTGGTATTGTTACTTGCTGAGTTGGTTGTACTCATACTACACCTTGCACCTCGTGTGCAGATCTATGTACTTATGGACACGGCGGTTGCTAGTTCTTGGAGTTTTATCTATTGGAGATTATCGATGTAGCTGCTTGACGTCCGCAGACCTTGACTCTCTTTCCCTTAAGTTTTTGTATTGTTCTACATTTTCAGACAGTGTTTTTTTAGCAGTTAGACTTTGTTATCATTTAGATACTCATGCACTCAGTGACACCGGGGTTTGGGAATGTATCTTATGTCAGTAATTTGTGAGATCTTTCTATGGAAATTCAAATGTTATGCTTTCAAACTTAAGAGAAAATGAGGTTTATTGAGGTTGTCGGCTTGCCTAGTATTTAGATAGGCGCCATCATGACAGGTTAGGATTTTGGGTCGTGACACTATTATAAGGAGAGATAAGGGTGGCTATTGATGTTATTAGGGTGGAGGGATAAGGGTGGCTATTATTATGGAGTGATACAAGTGACTATAAGAGAAATAAGGGTGGCTATTGTCAGGGATGATGTGGGATTATTGTGTTGGTGATTTTTATGTGATGTTGTGATTTTTCTTGTGTTTATTTTTATCTCTTGTGCAACTTGTCTTGTTATTTGGGTAAACTTGATAATAGTCTGATTCATGTTGAAATTGTGAGCCTGTGGCTATTGCTGGGTAGTTTATATTATTGGCACGTGAACTGTCCGTGCAGATGTGGTATGAAATGTAAGCACGAGGTACCAGGGAAATATGATGATTTTATCATTGGCACGTGAGTTTTCCGTGCGGTTATGAAAGAAATATGGGCACGAGGTGCCAGGAAAATATGATGATTTTATTATTGGCATGTGAGTTGTCTGTGCGGTTGTGATAGAAATATGGGCACGAGGTGCCGTGAAAATATGAAAGTGGGTTGAGACCCGTAATTTTTATGATTATGAAATGAGCTGTCACATGGTGACTTTTACTTGAAAGATATTATATACAAAAGATGTTACTTGAAAAGAATTATATTCGAAAGATTTTATTTGAAAAAATTATATTCGAAAGATATTTATTTGAAAGAATTATATTCGTAAGATAATTATTTGAAGGAAGTATATTCGAGATATATTTAATTGAAAGGATTACATTCTAAAGATTTTTATTTGAAAAACTTATAGATAAAAGATGTATATTTTGAAGGACTTGATTAATTGGTTGTACTTGTGTTCATTATTCGTTTGAGCAATATTTATGGTGTTCTTGTTGCCTTTTTGTTTATATCACTAGATGATTATTGTTGCTATCACAGCTATTTATTTTCTATTATTTTTGTATGCTATATTGTACATGTTATTAAACTAGTGAGTGTCTTGACTGTACCTCGTCATTACTCTACCGAGGTTAGTCTTGATACTTACTGGGTACCGACTGTGGCATACTCATACTACACTTCTACACATTTTTGTGCAGAGCCAGGTACTGGAGATATTAGACTCGAGCAGAGTTAATGTGTTGATCTCAAGGATTCAAGGTAGAACTGTTTGGTCATCACAGTCCCTTGGAGTCTTCCCATTTTATTGTACTATTAATTATTATTTGAACAGTATTGTATATTCGATCCTTGATATCATTTCATATATTCAGTTAGAGTTCGTGACTCTGTATTACCAGTCTTAGGAGGTTGTTATAATTATTTCCGCTGTTGGTTTCGATTATCTATAAATAAAAAAAGCTTGAATTGTTATTAAAATCGGCTTACCTAGTCTTAAAGACTAAGTGCCATCACAATTCTTGTGGTGGGATTTTGGGTCGTGACAAGTTGTATCAGATCTCTAGGTTCATAGGTTTTACGAGTCACGAATGAGTTTAGTAGAGTCTTGCGGATCGGTACAAAGATGTCTGTACTTATCTTCGAGAGGCTACAAAACTGTTAGAAAATTTCCACTTCTTTCATTCCTGTTGTGCGGAATTTGTTGATCTTGGAATTTGAGCTTTTGTATCTCTATTCTCTCACAAATGGTGAGGACACATGCTACTGGGTCAGCTGAGCAGACACACGCACATGTTGTTAGGGCCGCGAGAGGCCGGGGCAGAGGTAGAGGCCAAGGAAGGGCACAAGCCGCAGCTAGAGCACATGTCAGAGAAGCAGTTGAGGAGCCACCGGTAGCTCCAGTTGGGGGACAGACAACTGTTGTTACCCCTAGACTTCAGGAGACTTTAGCACAGTTCCTGAATATGTTTGGTACATTAACTCAGGTGGGATTGATCTCAGTTTCACCAAATCTTTCACAGATAGGGGGAGGAGATCAGACTCCTACTGCCCATACTCCAGAGCAACAGGTTCACATTGGTTAAGTTCCGGGTGTGGTGCCGGTACAACCTATTATTCTGATTCAGCCTGAGGTTAGGCCAGAGGCATCAGAAGAGGAACAAAAGAGACTTGAGAGGTTTAAGAGGTATTGCCCACCTACTTTCAGTGGCACAGCTATAGAGGATGCCAAGGGATTTCTAGAAAAGTGTCACCGTATTCTCCACACCATGGGTATTGTGGAAGTGAGTGGAGTTGCCTTTACTACATTTCAGCTGTCAGGAGCAGCGTATCAGTGGTGGCAAGTTTATGAAGAAGGTAGACCAACCGATGCAATGACACCAACTTGGGCTCAATTTTCAGAGATGTTTTTGAAAGAGTTTGTTCCTTAGACTCTCTGGGCTGCGTGGTACACATAGTTTGAACAGTTACATCAGGGCACTATGACGGTGTCAGAATATGCTATTAGGTTCAGTAAGTTAGCCCATCATGCACCTATCTTGGTTCCTACAGTTAGAGAGCGAGTTTGCAAATTCATTGAAGGGCTCGATTATGATTTTAAAATATATATGGCTCAAGAGTTGTAGACTGACATTCCATTTCAACAAGTAGTAAAGATTGCCAGGATGTTAGAACGTGTTTGAAGTGAGGAAAAGAAGTCTAAGGAGGCCAAAAGGTTTCGGAACTCTGGAGGATTCAGTGGATTCTACTCTGCAGCTATGACTCATCATGGCGGAGGCTCGGGCAGTCGGTCAGCCCAGTCCGCAATTCAGAATACGCGTAGTGCTCTAGTTAGTACTTTTAGTGCACCATCGGCCATGGTTCTTACAGTGGTTATTCCAGTTATCCGAGTCTCAGTATGAGCACCCGCACCCGCAGATGGGTTGTTATGAGTGTGGTGATACCAGGCACATTTTGAGAGATTGTCCCAGACTTGGGAGAGGTGAATTTCATCAGAACACTCAGGCTACAGGCTTTATTCCAGTTAATAATCCACGTGCACATCTAGTTCGGGGTGGAGGACAGACGGGTAGAGGGCGCCCAAGAGGGGGAGGCCCGCCCCGTTGATATAATTGCTATGAATTGGCTAGGGTTAATTCATAATAAAGGAGCACTATTCTTATTTTGATTCGATTATCGAGATGAGAGCTCCTTTATATGGTGAGTTTGTGAATTTGTACTCTACTCCCGTGTTTATTCCTATAGGGAGATTTGATGATATTAGCCCATGTCTATCATTTTGTTTTGTACATTATTGAGGGATATGAGTCCAAAAGTAACTTTCTACTACTCACTACATTGGGTTTTGAGATAAATTCGAGATAGTTTGATTAAAAATTTGTGAATTATATGCCTTACCGGTATGAAGGTTCATTATGTGTTGTGAAATTATTTATCGGAATTTACGAAAAGAAGAAAAAGAAATAAAAAATTTATGTTGGCACAATGTGCATGATACTTGTGATTTAGAGTTGAGGATGAGATCCTTGTGGTTAAATTTATGTGTTTAAATTCTCCCTTTGTGAAATTAAATTTGTACTATAGTACTAATAGGGAATCATGCATGTTAGGCTTATTTGATAACTCCTGTATGTATTTTTCTGTGCTTATTTAGCCATATTCGTGCTATAATTTTTGAGTTTTAGCCTACGAGATGTGTGCCCATGTGGCGTTAAATGTGACTCGTTAATTCGGGTAAATAATTATGAGGTCTTCATGCCTCGCGATTTGTTGTCAGTGTCGTGAAAATTTGAAATGAGGTTTTGGTTAACATGAGGTTAATTGACGATGCTGGAAGGAGATGGCAGGCTTACTTTCATAAACTTCTTAATGAAGAAGAGGATCGGGATATTGTGCTAGGCGAATTGGAGCATTCCGAGAGTCACCGTGACTTTGGGTACTGCGGGCGAATCGAGGTTGAGGAGGTCGTGGGAGCTATGCGTAAGATGAGCAGGGGCAGAGCGACCGGGCCAGACGAGATTCCGGTGGAATTTTGGAAGTGTGTGGGGAGAGCAGGTTTGGAGTGGTTGACTAGGTTGTTTAATATTATTTTTAAGGGGAAGAGGATGCCAGATGAGTGGAGGCGGAGTACGGTGGTTCCATTGTATAAGAACAAAGGTGATATCCAGAGTTGTAACAATTATAGGGGTATCAAATTACTGAGTCATACCATGAAAGTGTGGGAGAGGGTGGTTGAAGCGAGGGTGAGGATGACAGTGTCTGTATCCGACAACCAGTTCGGGTTCATGCCGGGTCATTCGACTACAGAAGCTATACACCTTGTTAGAAGGTTGGTGGAACTATACAGAGAGAGGAATAAGAATCTGCACATGGTGTTTATTGACCTAGAGAAAGCATATGACAAAGTCCCTAGAGAAATTCTCTGGAGATGCTTGAAGGCAAAAGGTGTGTCGGTTCCCTACATTATGGCGATTAAGGACATGTATGATGGGGCTAAGACTATGGCTAGGACAGTAGGAGGCGACTCTGAGTATTTTCCGGTTGTAATGGGGTTACACCAAGGTTCTGCGCTCAGTCCATTCTTATTCTCCCTGGTGATGGACGCGTTAACACACCATATTCAAAGGGATGTGCCATGGTGCATGCTATTCGCTGATGACATAGTTCTGATTGATGAGTCGGGAGCCGGTGTTAACGAGAGGCTGGAGGTTTGGAGATAGGCTCTTGAGTCTAAGGGTTTCAAGCTGAGCAGGACGAAGATGCAATACCTGGAGTGTAAGTTCAGCGCTGAGCCAGGGGAAGTGGGAGTGGATGTGAGGCTTGATTCGCAGGTCATCCCGAGTAGAGGCAGCTTCAAGTACCTTGGTTCGGTTATTCAGGGGGAGGGGAGATCGACGAGGATATCACACACCGTATTGGGGTAGGATGGATGAAGTGGAGGTTAGCATCTGGAGTCCTGTGTGACAAGAGAGTGCCACCGATACTCAAAGGTAAGTTTTATAAAGCGGTGGTTAGACCGACCATGATGTATGGGGCTGAGTGTTGGCCCGTTAAGAACTCACATATCCAGAAGATGAAAGTAGCAGAAATGAGGATGTTGCGGTGGATGTGGGCACACTAGGATGGATAAGATTAGGAATGATGATATTCGGGAGAAGGTGCATGTGGCTCCTATTGATGACAAGTTATGGGAAGCGAGGCTTAGATAGTTCGGACATGTTCAGAGGAGAAGCCTAGATGCTCCGGTACGGAGGTGTGAGCAGCTGGTTGTGGAGGGCATGAGAAGAGGTAGAGGGCGGCCTAAGAAGTATTGGGGAGAGGTGATCAGGCAGGATATGGCGAGGCTTCAGATTTTCGAGGACATGACACTTGATAGGAAGATGTGGATGTCGAGTATTAGGGTTGTAGGCTAGGAGGCAGTTGAGTCGTGCCTTACTTCGTACCATTGTGGGACTAGCCATGTAGGGTTTTTGGCTAAGATAGCTAGTGGCAATGTTGTGGCTTACTATTTCGCTTTTCAGTGCATGCCCTATTTACTAGCTATCGCTTTTGCTTTGCATCTTTCTTCTAGATTTCATGGTGTTCCTATTTTTCATATGATTGTTGTGGTGATACTAATATTTACTAATATTGTCTCCCTTTGCTTTGCATCTTTCTTCTGGATTTCATGGTGTTCCTATTTATCATATGATTGTTGTTGTGATACTAATATTACCCTCTTTTTGTCCTTTTGTCTTTTTTTTTTGAGCCGAAGTTCTTTCGGAAATAGCCTCTCTACTCTTTCGGGGTAGGGGTAAGGTCTGCGTACACACTACCCTCCCCAGACCCCATTAGTGGGATTTTACTGGGTTGTTGTTGTTGTTATTGTTGTATTATGACCAGAGACGTGGTTATGGGCATACATATGATGTGTGCGTAGGAACGAGTTGCTACAACCGGTTGAGACTAACACTGTGTGTTGATATAAAAAAAAGACCTTTTCAAATTAATTTGGGTGTGAGAAATTTGGCTTTAAAGTTTATAAATGTTGATAAAAGAAATAATCTCAACTGAGATGGTGTTGTCGGATCCATGTTAAATTTGTGGTGATGTGGGATCACCCGCAAGTATGTGTGTAATAATAAACTCAGTAATTTAATGTCCTCAGAATAATTCTTGGCACGTTAGAGAACAAACGTATGTTTTAAGAGGGGGAAAATGTAATGACCCGACTTGTCATTTTGTGAATTGGAGTCCCGTTCAATGGTTTAAGGCACCGAGAAGCTTCGTAATATGTATTATAACGTACGTGTAGGGTCGAGTTTGGTTTTCGGAAGATTCAGAATTAAAATGAAAGAACAATTCTTACTTTTGAAGCATTAAGTTGGAAGAGTTGACCAAGTTTGACTTTTTAGTATTCGACCTCGGATCGGAGTTTTGATGATTCCGTTAGGTCCGGATGGTGATTTTGTACTTGGGCGTATGCCCGGAATTTCATTTGGATATTCCTAGAAGGCTTCGACACCAATTGGCGAAAGTTGGAAATTTGAAAGTTTGGAATGTTCATAAGTTTGACTAGAAGTTGACTTTGATAATATCGGGTTCGTATTGTGGTTCCGGAAATTTTAGTAGCTTCGTTATGTCATTTATTACTTGTGTGAAAAATTGAAGTCATTCCGAATTGATTTGATATGTTTCGGCAAGCGTTTTGTAAGTTGGAAGATTTAAAGTTCATTAAGTTTGATTTGAGGTGCGATTTGTGATTTTGATGTTGTTAGGTGTGATTTGAGGCCTCGCGTAGGTCCGTGTTATGTTACGGGACTTATTGGTATATTTGGACGGGGTCCCAAGTGGCTCGGGTGTGTTTCGGGGTGAGTTTTGAACGAGTTTGGGCATTTTGGCACTTTGATGATGTCCTGGAGCAGTTGAAGTGCGGAGGGCACATTTTTGAAGTGCGGATGTGCGGCCGCAAACTCCCAAAGTGCGGAGGCAGTGGAAAATGTGAGGACCACAGTTGAAAATGTGCGGACCGCAGAAATCCTCATGCGGCCGCAGAAAGGGGAATCTGCACGTTTGCTAGTTTCACTTCGGAAGCTTATATCTTTTAATCTACAAGGAATTTGGAGATAATCCAGAAACAAAAGTTGTATTCCTTTGAGTCTAGTTTTCAGAAAGGTAAACCATTCATCATTTGGGTATTTGCACTGAAAGTTATGACCAATTTACTTAAGCCTGATTGTGCAGTCGCTGCTGAAGTGCGACCGCACAATTTGGATTGCGGCCGCGAAACTTGGAATGTGCGGACCGCACAAAAAATGTGTGGTCTACACATTGGGAGATCAGATTGGTACCATATAAACGAGGGTTTTATCTCATTTTTTATTTTTGGACTTTGGGAGCTCGGTTTGTGGCGAGTGGATTTTTCAAGAAATTTATCGGGGTAATTGATCTAACTCGGATTTGGTTAATATACATGAATATATCATTATTTTCATCATTTAATTAGTTTTTTGAGATGAATTTTGGGAAAATTTGTAGAAATTTTATAAAAAGAATTTTTGGGATTTGAATGTCGATTCAGAGTCGGAATTGAGTGAAACTAGTATGGTTGGACTCGTATCGAAATAGGTGTTCGGATTTCATTAAAATTCTCTCGGGTTCTAAGAGGCGGGCCCCGCGTTGACTTTCGGTTGACTTTTTAATGTGAAATTTTAAGCCAACATTATATTATTCGGATTTATTTTCGATGAAGTTTAATAAATTTATACAATTAATTTAGATAGATTTGAGCTGTCTGGAGGTCAATTCAAGCAAGAAGGCTATTTTGAAATATTGGCTTAACTTCAAAAAGGTAAGTATCTTGCCTAACCTTGAGTGGGGGAATTACCCCTTAGGCATTGAGTCTTATGTGGAAATTGTGTGATTGAAAGACATGTACGCGAGGTGATGAGTACGTACTTGGTTTATATGTGCAAATTATACCGGTTAAAATTTATAGATACCCTTATGTATTAAATTGAAAAAATTGTTGGAATTTATTAAATCATTTATTTGTCATGCCTCATTCCTTGCTTGCCGAGGTTGTTTTTATATATTAATTTGGTGTGATTGCCACTTTGATTTTTATGTAAAATGCCGTGGTTGGTTAGGTTGACATTTCTTGGAAATAATTTCATTATGGATTCCTTATATGCAAATAATTAATTAAATAAGTTTAAAATGAGGTATTAATATATATTTATCAAAAATTTACATTAAAGAAGGCGTTGTCCTATGCTGGGTTACCTTTCCATCTCTGTTATTGTTTTTGAGGTTTTATATATGTTATGTAGAGCCTTGGGCTATTTGTTGTGAAATATATTGATTTTGTTGTATCTTTGGAATTGGTTATGGCCATCAGGCAATTTGTAATACGAATTGATTGTGTTGTGTTGCTGTGATAATATTCCGTGTATATTGTTGGGTGATTTGAGTTATTGTTATGAGGACATAAGGGTGGCATTTTACTGTTAATAATATGCGGACATAAGGGTGGCATATCACTGTTGTTATGTGTGTTGGGGTATTGTCTGAGAGGAGAGATAAGGGAGGCTATTATAAGGAGAGATAAGGGTGGCTATAGGAGAGATAAGGGTGGATATACGAGCGATAAGGGTGGCTATTGATATTGTCAGGGCGGAGGGATAAGGGTGGATATTATTATAGAGTGATATGGGTGGCTATAAGAGAGATAAGGGTGGCTATTATCAGGGATGATGTGGAATTATTGTGTTGGTGATTTTTATGTGATGTTGTGATTTTTCATGTGTTTATTTTTATCTCTTGGTGCAACTTGTCTTGTTGTTTCGGTAAACTTGATAATAGTCTGATTCATGTTAAAATTGTGAGCCTGTGGCTATTGCCGGACGATTTATATTATTCACACGTGAACTGTCCATGCAGATATGGTATGAAATGTAAGCACGAGGTACCAGGGAAATATGATGATTTTATCATTGGCACGTGAGTTTTTCGTGCGGTTATGAAAGAAATATGGGCACGAGGTGCCAGGGAAATATGATAATTTTATTATTGGCATGTGAGTTGTCCGTGCGGTTGTGATAGAAATATGGACACGAGGTGCCGTGAAAATATAAAAGTGGGCTGAGACCCGTAATTTTTATGATTATGAAATGAGCTGTCATATGGTGACTTTTACTTGAAAGAAATTATATACAAAAGATGTTACTTGAAAGGAATTATATTCGAAAGATTTTATTTGAAAAAATTATAACGAAAGATATTTATTTGAAAGAATTATATTCGTAAGATAATTATTTGAAGGAAGTATATTCGAGATATATTTAATTGAAAGGATTACATTCTAAAGATTTTTATTTGAAAAACTTATAGATAAAAGATGTATATTTTGAAGGACTTGATTAATTGGTTGTACTTGTGTTCATTATTCGTTTGAGCAATATTTATGGTGTTCTTGTTGCCTTGTTGTTTATATCACTAGATGATTATTGTTGCTATCACAGCTATTTATTTTTTATTATTTTTGTATGCTATATTGTACATGTTATTAGACTAGTGAGTGTCTTGACTGTACCTCGTCATTACTCTGCCGAGGTTAGTCTTGATACTTACTGGGTACCGACTGTGACGTACTCATACTACACTTCTGCACATTTTTGTGCAGAGCCAGGTACTGGAGATATTGGACTCGAGCAGAGTTAGTATGTTGATCTCAAGGATTCAAGGTAGAGTTGTTTGGTCATCACAGTCCCTTGGAGTCTTCCCATTTTATTGTACTGTTAATTATTATTTGAACAATATTGTATATTCGATCCCTGAGATCTTTTCATTTATTCAGTTAGAGTTCGTGACTCAGTATTATCAGTCTTGGAAGGTTGTTATAATTATTTTCGATGTTGGTTTCGATTATCTATAATAAAAAAAAATTGAATTGTTATTAAAATCGGCTTACCTAGTCTTAGAGATTAAGTGCCATCACGATGCATGTGGTGAGATTTTGGGTTGTGACATTTAATAACTCAACAATAAAGACATTCCCACAAAAAGGCAACTTCCAATTCAAGTACATGACATAAGCTTAACAACAAAAGAGATAGCATGAGATAAAGACTAAGTCTAAATACATGAGAATAACTCAACAAATGGAAGGAATGGCATGTAACAACTATTACAAGTAAATGCACATAAGAGTAACTTGATGATGGAAACTTGAATATGTAATGACAATTTTCATTAAAGCATGTGAGGATAAAATTACCAACGAAAGATAGAACAAATAATAATAACTTCAATTAAGCGCTTATAAGTAACCTAAGAGTTTAACCGGTCAAATATCACATATAAGCTTGGGTACACACTCGTCACCTCATGTACACGTCTTTCGTATAATTTGAATAGTACAAACAACCCAAATCCTAAAGGGTAGTTCCCCCACAAAGTTAGACAAGATACTATGCCATATCAACACTCAAAAATTATTGTTTCCTTAAAATTTGCCTCCGCATGGCTCAAATCTAACAAAAAATAACATAATATCATCAAACAATGCAAGAGAAACCAATTACGATTAATAAAGCTGTGATCTTTACACAATTCTCCAAAAGTCAACAAAAGTCAACCATGGGCCCGCCCTGTCAAAATTCGAATCCAAGGATAGATCTTGACTACGCATAACCACAAGAGTTTATATATGTATTTTGTTTTCAAATCCGAGTTCAATTCGACTCTCAAATCCCAAATTTTTATTTTTCAAAACTTAGACAAAAATTTCCAAAATTTCTCTTTGATTCTCATAAATTTGATGTTAAATATCATATATAATCATGATATATAATTAAAAATTGATTAAAACTACTTACCCAATGATTGTAGGTAAAAATCCCCTCTCCAAATCGCCTCATACCAAGTTTAGGGATTCTAAAATGAGAGAAATGAGATGAAATCCCGTATTTTCAACCCTTTTGTTCAGTTGCAAATATCGCAATTGCGAACCCTCACAATTGCAAAGAAAGCCTCGCAATTGAGGCGTCTGACAGCCTAAGGGGAAGTCGCAAATGCGACAGTGGCTTTGCAATTACGAAGTCTGCTGCCATCGCAAATGCGACAAAAATATCACAAATGCGAACCTACCCAGTCTAGCCTAGTCTCCGCGATCAAGGCATCGTAAATGCAAAACTGAGGCCCTTCTGCTATGATCGCAATTGCGATGCTGGTGTTCGCAATTGCAACACCTGAGACACCAACACACCAACAACGTGGAATTGAGTCCAAACT
The DNA here is from genome assembly GCF_000715075.1 of Nicotiana tabacum. Classification (NCBI taxonomy): domain Eukaryota; kingdom Viridiplantae; phylum Streptophyta; class Magnoliopsida; order Solanales; family Solanaceae; genus Nicotiana; species Nicotiana tabacum. The sequence continues at coordinate 26,884,997 of NC_134081.1, read as the reverse complement.
AGTTCGAAACACATATGAAAATCATCTAAGCCCTTGGGGCTCCTAACCAAATATCCACACAAGTCTAAAAATATCATACGAACTCGCTCGCACGATCAAAGCACCAAAATAACATCTAAAACTATGAATCAGACATCAAAACGCATGTATTTCAAAAGAAAACTCAAGAACCTATAGAATTGCAACCAAGCGTCTGAATCCTATCAAACCAACTCCAAATGACACCAAATTTTATAGACAAGTTCCAAATAGCATAATGGACCTATTATAAGTGCCAAAACCAAATTCCGTACATGATAGTCATAAAGTCAACCAACGGTCAAACTTAGGCAAACTTCTAAACCTTAAATTGCCAACTTTCGGCAAAATAAGTCAAATCAACCTCCGAATCTCCGAATTCAATTCTGGTCATACGCCCAAGTCTAAAATCACGATATGAACCTATCGGAGCCATCAAAATATCGTTCTGGGATTATTTTCACAAAAGTCAAACTTTGGTCAACACTTCAAACTTAGGCTTCTAAACCAAGAACCAAAGGGTCCAAAGCAACTTGAAATCTTTCCGGAACGAAACTAACCAACACCACAAGTCATGAAACCATAAATGCACATATGTGAAGCATCAAAAGAGGAAACGAGACTCAAATACACAAAATAACCGGTCGGGTCGTTACATTTTCCCCCTCCCTCTTAAAACAAGCGTTCGTCCTCGAACATGCATAGAGATATTCCTTAAGTGCCAAAAAGCTGAGGATAACTACCTTGCATGTCGTTCTCAGTCTCCTAGGTCGCCGTCTCGACCGAATTACCCCTCTATTGAACCTTCACTTAAGCAATGTTCTTTGATCTTAACTTTCTAACCTGCCTGTCCAAAATAGCCACTGGCTCCTCATCATAAGTCAAATCCTTGTCAAATTGGACTGAACTGAAATCTAATACATATGATGTATCACCATAATACTTTCGGAGCATGGAAACATGGAATACCGGGTGAACTGCCGATAAGCTGGGTGGCAATGCAAGTCTTTAGGCCACCTCGCCAATTCTCTCAAGGATCTCAAAAGGACCAATATATCTAGGACTCAACTTGTCCATCTTCTAGATCCTCATCACACCCTTCATGTGTGAAACCCGAAGCAAAACCCTCTCTCCCACCATAAGAAAAATATTATATCTAAATTTATGATCAAAGTTGAAAAGTTTGACTCTCTATATTCAATATACAATAGTTATCTCTATAGGTTTTGCCCAGGAAAGAAAATTGACCCCCACCCTTATATGAACCCCACCATGTAGCCTTATCACCATCCCACATACTCCCTCTCCAAAATAAAAAAGAATAAAAATAAATATAAAAAGACCAACAAAGAGAAATTAAGATGAGAGAGAGAGAGAGAGAGAATATCTCTCATACTTTAATATATATTCTTCCCTTATGAAATTTCTTTCCATTCGGCATAACTTTCTCTATACTTATCCATTGAATATTTTGTATTCCTCTATCTCACCAAAATCTTCATCAAAATCTTTACTTTTTATTTCCTATTAGTGTAGAGTTTCAGCATGTGAAATTTTCTTTAATACCATATATTCAGATTTATCCCATTTTTTCATCAGATTACCCTCAATTTGATATATCTTCATCTGAAAATTCAGAACTGAGCCTCTGATCAATTTGTAAAATGTAACTGATTTTTACTTATTAGTTAACAAAACTGCCCATTCACACCCTTTGGGTCAAAACTGATAGAAAAACAGAGTTTTATTGCTTCAAAGCCTTGTTTCTGATAAGAATTTATATCAATAATCAATTTTTTATTTGTGGGTATCATCAAAATCGGATAAAGACTGAATTTTGTTATCTGGGTGTTAATAAAGATTTGATTTTTTGATCTTGGTGTTGAAAAAGATTTGACTTTTATAAGCTTTCAGTTATGGCCAAGAGTTTTGGGACTCTTGATAAATGGAGGGATTATTTTAGGACAACAAATTCAGATATATTTGATATAATTGAGCATGCAGTTACATGTATAAGTTTTTGTGGCAATAACAAATTTTCTAAAAAGTTTAAATTATGAAGAGATAAAATTGCTGAAATGCTTTTTACATGTAAAGTCACAAGGTGTTTTGGCTGTGATAAGGTTGAATTAGCAGCGCCACTTGCTAATGATGATGAGGGAAATAATAGGAATAAGAGTGAGTTTGGTGGAGGATTTGAGGTTGTTGATGGTAGTAAAGAGAGCAAAGCCAATAGGAGTATAGATCATCATGTTGAATTGAATGTGAATCAAGTTAGCAATTTTAGTTATGAAGAAGCTGAGGCATTGAGTGAGGAGATGGAGGAAACGACTCAGACTCTTGGAGAGGTTCTTAGGATCAAAGATATCATTGATAACAGTCAACATGAGTTTCATCTCTTTTAACTTGTGATCATGTTGAAATTTCATTTCTATTCCTTGATTCTGTAAGAAGATGAAAAGATTATCAAATGAGAGAACTATATAAAAAGTCCAACAGGTACAAACCCAACGACACTATACTATGAGTCCATCCCACAAAGGAGAAGCAAAACACACGAAATGACCATAAAGAATCTCATTTTAACATAACCTCGCTGCGGTACATAGCCCGGTCCTAACATACGGATCCACATGGAATACCCATCGAGCCATAATGCTCCCAATCATCAATCACACGTGTATCAACAGCAAACACGCGAAATGCAAGAGCACAACTATATAGAAACTGATAGCACAATATACCACAGATAGGAAAAACAAGACTAAGGTGCAATAAGGAACTCAACATCCCAAGAGCCATCTCGCTCAAAATCTCATCACAAGGCCTAAATAGGACCACATCATACATGTGAATATCCAAGCAGTCTCATAACCCATCGTAGCATAAGAGAGTAACATACGAAATAAACCAGAGCACAAATAACATCCGTTTTTCCCAACGACATACCTCTTGTAAATGCCGCGCAAGAGTAAGCAAGCCCGATCCAATGTAAAATACACATTCTCATTAGGCCTACAAATAGCCCCCAAACCAAATTCTAATCATCCCAAAATAGGTAAAAAAAAATAATAATTTCTAAAGTCCATAGTAACCTTTCCATAACACATACCATAAGTTGTCTAACTTTTAACATATCTTCACAATCCACAACCAAGAAAATAGTCTGCCTCTTAGAACATCTAGTCTCTAAACCTCAAGAATACAAGAATCTCCATACCGACCCCAACTCCACCACTCAAATACTGACACATAACCTATTCATAATCATATCACATAAAATACTCACATAAATCTTCAGCGAATCGTGGCAAAACCTGAACCTTAGCAGCCAAAAATCAGGCGATTATCGTAATACTCGTTAAGCATCCGCAAGTCAGTACGAAATGCATCTTCCACAATATATACTCTTCTCAGGTGATCCAGATAGTGCTAGCATCCTCTAAATATTCAAAATCTCTCATGTCAACTAAATATCATAACCTCATTTTTGGAACTGAACCTAAACCTTATCCATGCAAATCTCAATCCCACACGGCGCACCGCATCTATCATGCTAACTTGTGAAAAATATGAAAACCTCATAATCACTCTGAATCACAAGTAGAATAAACACCCTATCAATTTCTACTTAACCCAATCTAGGAGAACATCACAACACACCACATAATCATCGTACTTATAGAAGACATCAACCTCGAACCATGGTCAAAAGCGTCATGAACTCTTCAAAACCAGCTAGCACCTAGCCAAACCATCAGAATTGAGCCTATCTAAACCAACCAAGTCATGCAGACTGTCAAGCCCAAAAGTAACTCAAACCGAAATGCTCACTCTGAAGAGACCCTCTGTGAATCCAAAGCTGTCTTTTGCATCTATCTAATACTGGCATGTAGAGTCAATAATGATATATAAAAGTACCGCAAGTCTAGGCACCATCCAATATAAATCTCGAGTCCTAGCCATACACAAATCCGAAAATCCTTAAATACCTCATATACATATTGAAACCATTAGAACCTTCTCGATAGTCATCCACTCCGCTCCAATATCCGATGTACAACCAATACACACCGAACAACCTGTGCTCCACCAATGAATATAAAAAAAAAATCAACCAAGCGATTCCTTTCCCTTGAACACTACATCCACAACGAGTATCAAACTTAAATCATCCCAATACCTTTATATACCCATAAGGTGTAGTACATCATACATCCAACCAATCCCTTGCTCAAAATCATCCTCGATGAAACCTTTTCAAATCACAGCTAATCCACAACCTCAAATCTTCTAGCAATAGATAACCCATATGCTTAGTCTCCGACGGACATCTCTCTATGGCATTACTACAATCACACCCACTATGCAGTGAATCCTCCAAAAAGCGTACTCGTCAACCAGATACAAGAATTCGCTTCATTCCACACATGAATAACTGAAAGATCTACCAACATACCCACATTCTCAGTCTGGACAACACATCGAGATATAGTCAAGCACCCATAGTCCCTTGTACTCCATTCACAACATCACAATCCGCCGGTGCATAGCTGATACCGAGTGCGCATTATCACATATGAGTGATTAGGAAGAAATTGAAGATACAAGCTTCAAGCTAAAATAAGGTCGCACAATAAGGAAGGAAAGAAGGGATGTTTCCTAGATGCCCTGTAGCCTCTCGAAGATAGTATGGATGTTATCATATTGATTCACAAGACTCTGCTAGGCACTTGCTCATGACTCATAGAACCTATGAACCTAGAGCTCTGATACTAACTTGTCACGACCCAAAATTTTACCAATGTCGTGATGGCACCTAACCCAACCCACTGACGAGCGCAAAACACAATACAAAATTAATGCTCGCTAACCAAAGATAGTATAGTTTAATGATCGTCTCCACATGGATTGGATTTAAACAATGCTCAAGTAATTTCTAGCTTACCGCTATTCAGGATGGTCAAAACTTGATTTGTAATGGTTATAAACTACGATTAACTAGTAACGTAAAGCAATTGACGATTGACTACAAAAAACCAGAGATTAGCAAAGTAGGTTAAATATCAATGTGAGGAACAAGGATTTTGACATGATAGGTACAAGGTTGTTATTCTGGATATGGTATTGTTATATTTCATTCTTGAGGTTCTATCGATTTTCACAAATTCAATAGGTGATTAGTTTATTCTTCCGATTCAAACTCCTCTCTCGATTAAATCTAAATCTTTCAAATAAACTAATGTGAAGTGCGGTGAAACTTTCAAGAATATATTGGTAAGAATGGTCTAAGAGAAATTTCTCTCAAATATTTCTCAATCTTAATTTAAGAGGTAGATCACAAAGCTCTTCAGATTACTTAAAATAAGTACCAAAATAAATTAAGGCATGCATTGCAACAATATTCAATATTATGCTCTTCTTCCGATTAAACAAGATAATGAATAAAATCACAACTAGAGTTAAAGCTCTTCCAATAAATTCAAGCATTTAAGCAGTAATCAAATCCAGTAACAATAACCAAGTCACCAAATCACGTCAAACCCTAAGGTAAACTATATAATTATGGAGGAAGTCATTACAAAAAGAGTTAAAGAATAAGAAAGCATCAATCTAACTTTACAATCCAAACTCCCGTATTGAATTGATGGAAAGATGATGAAATCCCGTGTCTTGTAGCCTACAATGCTCTCCCAAGCTTCCAAGGTCAAAAGTCACCTCAAAACGTCTTTTTGATGTATTTAAACCATGTAGGAGTGGTCCCGGGCGAAACTACCTTTTCCAAGACGAAACAGGAAAATACATTGATAAAATCACACAGGCGCGCCGCGCTATGCGCCGTCCGATGCGGGGCATTAGTGGAAAAGTTCAGAGAGCAACTTTTGATGGACAACAGAAATTTCTACTGCCACGCCGCCCCATGCGGCGCGTCAATGCACTTTTTACAGAGTATTTTCGTTTTGTTGATTTTTTATATCCAGACTTGGCTCCCGACCCCCGAACGCGATCCCGATTTAATTCCTTGGGCTTTCACTCAGACTTCAAAGCTTCACATTGTTCGATTTAGTTACAAATTATCTTTTTAACTCGAAATCACTTCCTGCAAGACATAAAACACATAATAAGCGCAATACACTAACATTTAAGCTCAAACACAAATAAAATACAGTAATTGGAGTGCAAACTATGACTAAAATACGAGATTCTAGCCTACCATCAACACCCCACCCTTAAACTATTGCTCGTCCTCGAGTAATCAAACTGCACTTCACATATAGAAGACTTTCTTATCAGACAACTTCCCTAACGCATCATGCCAAGAATATTTAAAATAGACAAAGCACCATATCATAACATCCTAGCCTCAAGACTCGACTCAAAAGCACCACGCCTTTTTCACAACCTGCTCACTTACTCTAACTTAGAGGTCAAAGACTTTACCTTACCTTCGCAAATTTTGTGCCCTCACACAAACAATAGAGAGTAGTTCCACACACAATAAAATTCAATAACAAATAGGAAATCAAGATAGCCAGAATTAACTCACTCTCAGAAATAAAATTCATGTGCCACAGAAGACGTACCATATGCTTGCCCGTAGTGTAATACCCTACTAATTGAGCTCATTCAGTCAAGGATCAAGTAGGACTTTATTTTTGTTGTAATGTAGGCTGCAGGACGGGTATGATACATATGGATATAGTTGCTACACCTCCCTGAGTACTTTAATACATACGATTTCATAATTTAAACTCCACACTTATTTTGAACCAAACCCAACATTTACAACATTAAGCCCCACATTTCTTTAAGCACAAACAGGACGGGAACTACCACTAGCAAGGGATTATTTTTTTCTCTTTTCTACCACATACACACTTTTTTTTTTGTTATTTTCAAAATTCTAATTGATTTTTCTTTCTCTTTTTTTTCCAATTCCTTACATGTGGCTCTCATAATTTTTCAAATAATGCACCTTTCTCCTTTTTTCAATAGTCTCACTCAAAATGCTGACTATACCTCCACTTAGATTTTACAAGCTCATAAAAACTCAAGTGCTCACTAAAGGTAAAAGGTTTAAACAGATAGACAATTCAAACAAAGGGGTCAAACTTGTAGTGTGGTTGCCAAAGAAACAGGAATACAGGCTCAACGGGGCTAACTAAGATATCCATTAATTAGGTGGGTAAAAGCATATGATTGGCTCAACAAAGAAAATGCCTATATCACTTTCTAGACTGAACAAGACTACTATTTCACTTTACAAATACACGAGGCAAGTTCTAGACATCAACTAACATGCACAGAATATTAACAAAATCTTACACATACATTGGCACATAACTCACTCAAGATCGGATCTATCCCGACTCTCTAGTTAAAGCAGTTAAGCAAAGTCACAATCAACTAATTTAAGGAACTTATCTATGAGTCAAGAACTGAGACTAGGCATCACAACTAAGGCACTCACTACTCTCAAGGCACAACAACGTCAAGAAAAGTCATCTCCATTTAATACATAGCACCAAAATTCACTATTCCTAAATAAAAAAAACTAACTACACCCGGTTCAAACAAAACCATTGGAAAAGAACCGCGGCATAAAGAAAAATCAAGGAGAAATTGTTACACTACCTAAGCAAACAAAAACAAATAAACGGCTAAAAAAGTTTTTCTTCGACTTTAATCCCTCGAGAAGACAGCCGAGGAAATCCATCGTCGAGAAAAGTCAATTTATTCTTTAACCACAAGAAATGAAAATAAACAGACATATACATATTTACATCCCCCACTCCACACTTTAAATTATGGCATGTCCCCACTCCACACAATTAAAAAGCAAGAGGTAAAGGAAACTTCCTTGATTTATCTAGTCGGGGTCTGAATCGAAGTCGGGATGTCCTTTGCACACCTAACCCAATGTACACATCCATGTCGCGAGCTTCTTTTCAGCCTTCTTTGGGTACACCCCACACTTATTAATTTGTATCTCTCCAAGTTTCTCCTTTATCCCCTCCCCCCCTTCCATCTTGAAGATCGGCCTTTCTTCCCCCACTTTGAGCATGAGCTCCCTTTCCTGAATATCCAGAATTGATCTGCCTGTAGCCAAGAAGGTCTTCCTAAAATAAAAGGGACCTCCCTATTCTTCTCCATGTTTATCACAATGAAGTCCACAGGGAACACAAATTTGTCCACCCGCACCAACACATCTTCCACTATTCCTTCACGTATGATTGTGGTCTGATCCACCAGCTGCAAGGGCATATGTATCGATTTTGCTGATCTCCCCCTCTAACTTCCAAAAAATAGACAAAAGCATAATATTAATAGAAGCACCTGAATCACACAAAGAGTTTTTAAATTTAATACTTCCTAAAGAGAAAGGCATAGTAAAACTCCCTGGATCTCCACACTTTTGAGGGAGCTTATTTTGTAAAATGGCACTACAATGCTCTGTGATATTGACCACTGATGTCTCTTCCACTTTCTGCTTCTTGGACAATATCTCATTAAAAATTTTAGCATAAGCTGGCATCTATGAAAGCACCTCTGTGAAAGGTATATTCACATGCACCTGCTTGAGCACTTCTAGAAAGTGCCCGAATTGTTTGTCCAGCTTTTCTCTTTTTTGCTTCTGGGGGAATGGTAGAGTAGGCATGTATTTTCTCTCCTCAGTCTCCTCATTCATTCTTCGTTTGTCATTTTTCTTCCTTGTTAGAACTTCAGATTTATTCTTCTCCTTCAGATCATCCTCTTCCTCTGTCCTCACTTCATTCTGAACTTGATTTCCCCTCAACTCATTCTTCTCAGCTACCAATGGATCTTGCAATACTTTGCCATTCCTCAAAGACACTGCATTTATTATTTCCTTTGAATTACTTTCGGTATCCGCAGGGAGGGTTCCTGGAGACCTCTCGGACAATAGACTAGCAATCTGCCGCACTTGCCTCTCTAAGTTTCGAATAGCTGCACTATGAGTTTCAAGTCTCTTATCCGTCTTAATAATGAACTCCTTCATTAAATCTTTCATGCTAGACTGATTAGAATGTGGAGGCTGGTATTGCTACCTCTGCTGATTTTGAAATCCTGGAGCTCCTTGTCCTTGGGGTCTCAGATTATTCTGCTTTCATGAGTTCAGGCTACCACTTGGTGAACTCCAAGAAAAGCCTGGATGCCTATGTCCCATAGAGTTAAAATTATTACCACTATGATAGTGGACTCTGTCAAAGATTCCCATAGCATTTACCACTTTATTTTCATCTGAGGCATGACACTCATGTGTTGGATGACCTATTCCACAGAAATCACAAATAAATGATGGTTGGCTCTGAACCTTGGCTAAGGTCAACTTTCTTATCTCTTTGGCCATGGCGTCTAGCTGGACTTGCACTAATGTGTTGGAATCTACTTGATGAACCCCAGCTTATTTTCTTCTATCATCACTCTCAGCAAGCCACTGGTTAGCATCTTCAGAGAGTTCATCAAGAATTACCATAATCTCCTCAGGAGTCTTCTTCATTAAAGGACATCCAACTTCAGTGTTCAGAGTTCGTCGTGAGGGAGGTGCCAGTCCATCCCAAAAGTCCTGGAGTTGCATCCACAATTCAATCCCATTATGCTGACACTTCCATACTATCTTCTTGAATCTTTCTCATGCCTCAAAAACTATTTCAGTGTCCGTCTGGCAGAAGTTGTGAATTTTCCTTCTGAATTTCATTATTTTAGCAACTGAGAAGTATTTTCCAAGAAACCTTTTAGTCATACATGTACTGATCGAACCCGTTGGTAAGCTACGAAGCCAGTGCTTTGCATCATCCTTCAGTGAAAAAGGGAATGCCCTTAAGTATACTGCATCTTTTGACATTCCGTTGTACTGGAAGGTGTTCATGATTTCCTCAAAATCCATTAAGTGAGTGTTAGGATCTTCATTCATCTTCCATCTGAAGATACAGTTGTTCTGGATAGTTTGAAGCAAGCCTTGCTTCAACTCAAAATTATTCGTTGCTACTGGTGGAGGTCTGACACTAGGCAGTCCCTGATTGTAGATTGATCTGGCATAATCACTCAATGCTCTACCAGGCTTGGGTACTACATTCTCGAACTGGTCTTCAACCAGGGGTCGATTTGAATTGAATCTTCGACCCCCATCATCGTCGATGGTCTCATCAGTAGCTCTACAAGCTACCTCAACTGCTATCCGTGCATCTTCTTCTCTATGATGTGCTGCCTCTCTTGCAGTTGATTCTACTTCGTTGTCACCGTTCTTATCCTTGTAGTCTGGGGTTGTAGGTTGCCCCAAGAACTTTTTGGTAAGTTTCTTCTTTTTCCTCAACTGCCGCAGACTCTTTTTCCCATATGGATTGAATGGAATCAATTCCTATGCAGAGGATCGAGTCATACACCAGAGAGGTTAATCTGTTGCGTGCACATGGAAGAGGAAACTAGTGAAGAATAAAATAAAATAAATTCCTGAATTAGCACCAAAAAATAATTTGAACACTATTGATTTCCAATCCCCAACAACAGTGCCAAAATTTGACGAGCGCAAAACACAACACGAAATTGATGCTCACTAGCCAAACATAGTATAGTTTAATAATCGTCTCCACATGGATTGGATTTAAATAATGCTCTAGTAATTTCTAACTTAACGCTTTTCATGATGGTCAAAACTTGATTTGTAATGGTTATAAACTACGATTAACTACTAACGTAAAGTAATTGACGATTGACTGCAACAAACCAGAGATTAGGAAAGTTGGTTAAATATCAATGTGAGGAACAAGGGTTTTGACGTGATAGGTGCAATGTTATTATTCTGGATATGGTATTGTTATATTTCACTCTTGAGGTTCTATCGATACTCACGAATTCAATAGATGATTAGTTTATACTTCTGATTCAGACTTCTCTCTCGATTAAATCTAAATCTTTCAAATAAACTAATGTGAAGTGCGGTGAATCTTGCAAGAATATATTGGTAAGAATGATCTAAGAGAGATTTCTCTCAAATATTTCTCAATATTAATTTAAGAGGTAGATCACAAAGCTCTTCCGATTACTTTAAAGATGTGCCAAAATAAATTAAAGCATGTATTGCAACAATATTCAATATTATGCTCCTCTTTCGATTAAACAAGATAATGAATAAAATCACAACTAGAGTTAAAGCTCTTCCAATAAATTCAAGCAATTAAGCAGTAATCAAATCCATAAATAATAACCAAGTCACCAAATCATGTCAAACCCTAAGGTAAACTACTCCATAATTATGGAGGAAGTCATCACAAAAAGAGTTAAAGAATAAGAAAACATCAATCTAACTTTATAATCCAAACTCCCGTATTGAATTAATGGAAAGATGATGAAACCCCGTGTCTTGTAGCCTCCAATGCTCTCCCAAGCTTTGAAGGTCAAAATTCCCCTCAAAAATGTTGTTTGGAATATTTATACCATATAGGAGTGATCTCGGACGAAACTACCTTTTCCAAGCAGAAACAGGAAAGTACATATAATGACCCGGCCGGTCATTTTGAGAGTTGTAGTTCTATTCCCCCATTTACTGCTCATTTTGTACTTTATAGTCGTTATGTGACTTGCCGGGATAGTCGGTTCGGGTCTGGAGTGATTTCAGAATGAAATGAGACACTTAGTCTCAAGGTTGAAAGCTTAAGTTAAATGATTGATCGGATGTTGATCTATGAGTAAATGACTCCGAAATGGAGTTTCGATGGTTTCGTTAGCTCCGTTGGGTGATTCTGGACGTAGGAGCGTGTCCGGAATGTGATTTGGAGGTCCGTAGTGGAATTAGGCTTGGAATGACGAAAGTTGAATTTTTGAGAAGTTTGACCGGGAGTGGACTTTTTGATATCATGGTCGGATTCCAATTCAGGAAGTTGGAGTGAGTCCATAATGTCATTTGTGACTTGTGTGCAAAATTTGGGGTCTATCGGACGTGTTTTGATAGGTTTCGGTGTCGTTTGTAGAAGTTAAATTTCCTTGGTTTCAATAGGCTTGAATCAGGGTGCGATTCGTGTTTTTGAAGTTGTTTGATATGAATTGAGGGCTCGACTAAGTTCGTATGAGATTTTAGGACTTGTTGGTATGTTTGGTTGAGGTCCCGGGGTCTCAGGTTGATTCTGGATGGTTAATGGATTTAAAGTTGAAGTTGAGTGATTGGTGAAGATGGACCTCTGCTGGTGTAACCGCACCTGCGGAGCTTTGATCGTAGGTGCGAGCTGAGGAGCACAAATGCGGCCAGACTTAGGGAGGGCAGTGGTCGCAATTGCGAATATTTTTCCGCACTTGCATGGTCGCATGAGCGAAGTGATGGGCACAAAAGAGGACGTTTGCGCAGGTGCATTGGGCAATTCGGCACATGCGATTGCGCAAATGCGGGGGAGGGGGGAGGGGAGGACCGCAGAAGCGAAGGCCCAACTCCATTGGTTCACCGCAGAAGCGGAATTTTGGTCGCTTCTATGACACTGCAGATGCTGTTAAGTGTCCGCAGAAGCGGAAGTGCTGGACAGAAATTTAAATACAAGGGTTCACAATTTTGGCTTCATTTCAAACTTTTTGAGCTCGGGTTTGGCAATTTTTGAGAGGGTGTTTCGAGGGGATTCTTGAGGTAAGTCCCTTATGCTTATTTTTTATCAATAATCTTGCTTCCACGTTGATTTTCCCACCTAGTTGGTGTGTATTTAAGGTGTAAATTGGGAGTTTGAGGCTAGGGATTTAGAGAGTTTGATTTGGGGATTTGGGTGACGATTTGGTATCAGATTTTGATAAATTTGGTATGGTTAGACTCGGGGTTGAATAGGCTTTCGGGTTTTGTGACTTTTATCGAGTTTCGAGATGTGGGCCGGCTTTTGAGTCGATCTTAGACTTTTGATTAATAACTTAGCATTTTCTTATAGGGTTGATTCCTTTATCCCGTATTGATTATGTCACATTGTTTATGGCTAGATTCGAGGTATTTGGAGACCATTTCGCGAGGCAAGAGTGTATTGGAGTAGAGATTTGCTCGGACTTAGGTAAGTAACATTTCTAAATTTAGTTCTGAGGGTATGAAACCCCATATTATGTGTCAATTATTTTGTTTCGAGGTGACACACATACTAGGTGATAGGCGTGTGGGCGTGCACCGTAGGAATTATGACTTGGTCAAATTCTGTGGAACCGTGTAGTTGAATAATCTGTTGTTATCCGTACATTCTCCATGTAGTATAGAAATAAATCAGAAATCATGTTAGAAATCATGTTTATACTATGTGTTGGCACTATAGGGACCCACCGAGGTCGTGCACATGTTGAATTATCTGCTAAATTGCTATTTTGTACTCTGTCACAATTTTACTTGTTCTTATATCTTAGTCTCTATTATTCCTTGTTGATACATTATATCATTTCTGTTAGGGCTGACTTTATGATTACTGAGAGCCCGAGAGACTGGAGAGATTGATGATTGAGTGAGGTCGAGAGCTTGATTGTGAGATGGTTATACTATAGAACGTGAGTTGTCCGTGCAACACGTGAGTTGTCCGTGTAGATCCAGATATTATACTATAGCACGTGAGTTGTCCGTGCGGGTCCAGATATTATAATATAGTACACGAGTTGTCCGTGCAACATATGAGTTGTCCGTGCAGATTATATCGCTTGGGCTGAAGGAGCCCCACCGGAGTCTGCACATACACCTAGTGAGCGCAGATACCTACTGAGTGCGAGTGCCGAGTGCTGAGAGAATGGGAGGGTTGAGTGACTGTGGCCCTGAGAGGATGCATTTTATTTCATTATTGTTTCACTTAGCTTCCATGTATCATGATTTTGAAATTTCTGAAAGATATTACACTCTGTTTCAGTTGAACTTGACATAAAATTATGGTTTTGGCCTTAATTGTCGAACTTGAAAGCATGCCTACCTTCATATGTAAAAATCACTATAATTGAACTATAACTGTGAAGCTTGTCACTACTTTCAGTTCTTTATTTAGTCTTTATACTTACTGAGTTGGTTGTACTCATGCTACACCCTGCACTTCGTGTGCAGATACAGGTATTTCCGGACACGGTGGGTGTTGATTTCCGAGCATAATTGATCTTCTAGAGATTCTGAGGTAGCTGCTCGCATTTCGCAGACCTTGTCTCTCCTTCCCTATCTTTCCGCTTATTGTATTTAGTTTCAGACTATATTAGACAGGATTTTCCAGACTTGTGATGTATAGATGCTCTTGTACTCAGTGACACCTCGATGTTGGGAGTTTCCATTTTGTGTTTTGAATCTTCTATCCTGTTTATGAGGAGTTTTATTATTTAAAATATTTTTAATCCATTTGCTGTTAAAGTGTTGGAGTTATTTCGTAAGTGTCGGCTTGCCTAGTACCACGATAGGCGCCATCACGACAGGTTAGGATTTTGGGTCGTGATAAGTTGGTATCAGAGCCTAGGTTACATAGGTTTCACAAGTCATGAGCAGTTTTAGTAGAGTCTTGCGAATTGGTACGGAGACGTCTGTACTTATCTTCGGGAGGCTGCCGAACCCTTAGGAAATTTCACATTCTTGTATTCTTGTCGTGCAGATTTGTTGGTTTCGGTAACTAAACTTTTGTATTCTATTCTCTCACAGATGGTGAGGACACGTGCTACCAGACAGGATGGACAGCCACCAGTACCACCAGCTAGGTCCACGAGAGGCTGAGGTCGCGATAGAGGCAATGGTGCAGCTCGTACAACAGCTAGAGCAGCACCTGCAGATCCACCTATTGCTCTAGCTCAGAAGCAGGCTCTAGATGTAGTTGAGCCAGTGGGGCCAGCTCAGACACCAGTTGTGCCCATTGTGATTCCAAGCCTTCAGGAGGCTTTGGCCCAAATATTGATGGTTTGCACTGGCCTTGCTCAGGTGGTATCGGCTCAGGCCGCGGCAGCCACTTCTCAGGCCGGGGGAGGTACTCATACCCATGCTGCCCGTACTCCAGAGCAAGCGATGCAGGGACTTCAGACACCGGATGTACTACCAGCCCAACCGTTTGCAGCTGCTCAGGCCTCGGTGGTCCCCGTTATGACTGATGATGAGCAGATGAGACTTGAGAGATTTGGGAGGATTCGACCTCCATCATTTAGCGATGCTGAGTTGGAGGATGCCCAGGGCTTCTTGGACAAGTGCCAGTGGATTCTTCGTACAATAGGTATTCTGGAGACTAGTGGGGTCTCGTTCACTACTTTTTATTTTTCTGGGGCTGCCTTCAGATGGTGGGAGGTTTATGAGAGGTGCAGGTCGGTCGGTGCGGCACCACTTACATGACAGGAGTTCTCCGTTCTCTTTTTGGAGAAGTTTGTGCCTTAGTCTCGCAGGGAGGAGCTTCGCAAACCGTTTGAGAAACTTTGGCAGGATGGCATGTCTGTGACCCAGCACGAGATGAGGTTTTGTGAGTTAGCTCGCCACGCAGTTTGGTTGGTTCCCGCTTATAGGGAGAGGATCATGAGGTTTATTGATGGCCTCACGTATCAGCTGCGGTTGCTTATAATTAGGGAGAGGGTATCTGGTGCCACTTTTGATGAGGTGGTTGACATTGCTCGACAGATAGAGATGGTTCGTAGCCAGGAGCATGGTGAGAGGGAGGTCAAGAGGCCTCAAGGTTCAGGCGATTTTAAGTGGTGAACCTTCTGGGGGCAATCCTACCACATCAGGGATCGTCCTTATAGGCTCGCTCAGGCATCTCGTCCAGCTCATCGTGGTGCATCAGCTAGCCATGGTTCTTACAGTGCTCACTCAGGCCAGTCTTCATTCAGTGCACTACTAGCGCAGATTTCTCACCATGCCACGTCCTCTCAAATTTCTACAGGTAGTTCCTCGGGTTATCAAGAGCAGCAGTTCGACAAAGGAGTGGTTGTTTCGAGTGCGGAGAATTTGGTCATATCAAGAGAGATTGCCCTAGGTTATTATGTGGGGCTACACAACAGAGTTCTCAGCTAATGGCACTAGCACTTGTAGTTACTCCAAGCCAGTTCGGGGTGGGGCCTAGGACGCTAGAGGTCGCCCTAGAGAGCCATACCATATGTTATTGCCTCTGATGTAGTGATCACAGGTATTGTCTCAGTATGCCACAGGGATGCCTCTGCATTATTTGACCCTAGTTCTACTTATTCGTATATATCATCGTATTTTTCTCATTATCTGGATATGCCCCATGAGTCCTTAGATTTACCTGTTCATGTATCTATGCTAGTGGGCGATACTATTGTTGTGGACCGTGTATATCGATCATGTGTAGTGACTATTGGGAGAATTAGAGACTAGAGCTGATCTCTTATTGCTTAGTATGATGGACTTCGATGTGATCTTGGGTATGGATTGGCTTTCTCCCTGTCATGTTGTTCTAAATTGTCACGCTAAGACTGTGATATTGGCGATGCCGGGGTTGCCAAGGATCGAATGGAGAGGTTCTCTAGACTATGTTCCCTGTAGAGTGGTTTCATATTCGAAGGCCAAGCGGATAGTTGGGAAGGGTTGTTTATCTTATTTGGCCTTTGTGAGGGATGTTGGTGATGATACTCCTGCTATTGATTCTGTTCCGGTGGTGCGATATTTTTTGGATGTGTTTCCTGCAGACCTATCGGTCATGCCGCCCAACAGGGATATTGATTTGATATTGACTTGGCGTCGGGCACTCAGCTGATTTCTATTCCACCGTATCGTATGGCATCGACTGAGTTGAAGGAATTAAAGGAGCAACTTCAGGAACTCCTTGATTAGGGGTTTATTAGGCCTAGTGTATCACCTTGGGGTGCCCCGGTTCTGTTTATGAAGAAGAAGGATGGTTCTATGCGGATGTGCATTGATTGCAGGAAGTTGAACAAAGTTACAATCAAGAACGAGTATCCATTGCCGCACATTGATGATCTATTTGACCAGCTTCAGGGAGCGAGGGTGTTCTCTAAGATTGACTTGAGGTCTGGGTATCACTAGTTGAAGATTCGAGACTCGGATATTCTAAAGACAACATTCAGGACCCGTTATGGTGATTATGAGTTTCTCATGATATCTTTTGGTCTGACCAATGCCCCAGAAGCATTCATGCATCTAATGAGCAATGTATTTCAACCTTATCTTGACTCATTTGTCATAGTGTTCATTGATTATATCTTGGTGTACTCTCGTAGCCAGGAGAAGC
The DNA here is from genome assembly GCF_000715075.1 of Nicotiana tabacum. Taxonomy (NCBI): domain Eukaryota; kingdom Viridiplantae; phylum Streptophyta; class Magnoliopsida; order Solanales; family Solanaceae; genus Nicotiana; species Nicotiana tabacum. The sequence goes on along the minus strand of NC_134081.1, from coordinate 26,867,808 downwards.
ATGCCCAGCATTTGAGGATTGTGTTGAAGCGGTTGAGGGAGGAGAAACTTTATGCTAAGTTCTCCAAATGTGAGTTTTGGCTTAGTTTAGTGGCGTTCTTGGGGCACGTGGAGTCCAGTGAGGGGATTTAGGTGGATCTGAAGAAGATAGAGGCAGTTCAGAGGTGGCCCAGACCATCCTCAGCTATGGAGATTCGGAGCTTTCTCGGCTTGGCCGTTTATTATCATTGCTTCTTAGAGGGCTTCTCGTCTATTGCATCGCCTTTGACCAAATTGACCCAGAAGGGTGCTATTTTCAGGTGGTCGTATGAGTGTGAGGAGAGCTTTCAGAAGCTCAAGACTTTCTTGACCACAACTCCAGTGCTAGTTCTACCTTCAACTTCTAGTTCTTATACCGTGTATTGTGATGTTTATCGGATCGGTATTAGATGTGTTTTGATGCAGGAGGGTAGAGTGATTGCTTATGCTTCACGTCAATTGAAGCCCCATGAGAAGAACTACCCTGTCCATGATTTGGAGTTAACTTCCATCGTTCATGCATTGAAGATTTGGAGGCATTACCTTTACGGTGTGTCTTGTAAGGTATTTACAGATCATCAAAGACTCCAACACTTGTTCAAATAGAAGGATCTAAATTTGAGGTAGCGGAGGTGGTTGGAGCTGCTAAAGGACTATGATATCACTATTCTATACCATCCCGGGAAGGCCAATGTGGTAGTTGATGCCTTGAGTAGAAAGGAGGTGAGTATGGGTAGCCTTGCATTCATTCCTATTGGTGAGAGACCTCTTGCAGTTGATGTTCAGGCCTTGGCCAACCAGTTCGTGAGATTAGATATTTCGGAGCCCAACCGGGTTCTAGCTTGTGTGGTTTCTTGGTCTTCCTTATATGATCGTATCAGAGAGCGCCAGTATGATGATCCTCATTTACTTGTCCTTAAGGACACGGTTCGGCACGGTGATGCCAGAGATGTTACTATTGGGGATGATGGGGAATTAAGGATGCAGGGTCATGTTTGTATGCCTAATTTAGATAGGCTACGTGAGTTGATACTTGAGGAGGCCTATAGTTCGCGGTATTCCATTCATCCGGGTGCCGCGAAGATGTACCAGGACTTGAGGCAGCATTATTAGTGGAGAAGAATAAAGAAGGATATAGTAGGGTTTGTTGCTTGGTGCCTCAACTGTCAGCAGGTAAAGTATGAGCATCAGAGACCGGGCAGATTGCTTCATAGGGTAGAGATTCCAGAGTGGAAATGGGAGCGTATCACCATGGATTTTGTAGTTGGGCTACCACGGACTTCGACGAAGTTCGATGCTATTTGGGTGATTGTGGATCGGCTGACCAAGTCCGCGCACTTCATTCCAGTTAGGACTACTTATACTTCGGAGCGGTGGGCTGAGATTTACATTTGAGAGATTGTTCGCCTCCACGGCATGCCGGTGTCCATCATTTCATATCGGGGCATGCAGTTCACATCGCAGTTTTGGAGAGCCGTGAAGCAAAAGTTGGGTACCCAAGTTGATTTGAGCACAACATTTCACTGTCAGACTGACGGACAGTCTGAGTGCACTATTCAGATATTGGAGGATATGCTACGCGCTTGTGTCATTGATTTTGGGTGTTCTTGGTATTAGTTTCTACCGCTCACGGAGTTTGCCTACAACAACAGCTACCAGTCGAGCATTCAGATGGCTCTGTATGAGGCTTTGTATGGGAGACGGTGTAGATGTCTGGTGGGTGGTTTGAGCCTGGTGAGGCTAGGTTATTGGGTACTGACTTAGTCCAGGATGCTTTGGACAAGGTTAAGATGATTCAGGAGCGGCTTGCACGGTGTAGTTTGGACAAAAGAGTTATGCCGACATGAAGGTCCGTGATGCTACTTACATGGTTGGGAAGAAGGTACTGCTCAAGGTTTCACCCATGAAGGGTGTTATGAGGTTCGAGTAGAAGGTCAAGTTGAGCCCTAGGTATATTGGGCCATTTGAGGTACTTAAGAGGATTGAAGAGATGGCTTATAAGCTTGCCTTGCCACCTAGTTTGTCGAGTGTGCATCCAATATTTCATGTTTCTATGCTCTGGAAGTATGTCGGTGATCCGTCTCATGTTTTGGATTTCAGCACAATTCAGTTGGATGGTGATCTGACTGGAGCTGGTGGCTATTTTGGATCGGCAGGTTCGAAAGTTGAGGTCAAAGGACATAGATTCAGTGAAGGTGCAGTGGAGAGGTCAGCCAGTTGAGAAGGCTACTTGGGAGACCGAGCGGGAGATGCGGAGCAGATATCCACACCTATTTGAGACTCCAAGTACATTTCTAGACCCATTCGAGGACAAACATTTGTTTAAAAGGGGGAGGATGTAACGACCCGGTCAGTCATTTTGAGAGTTGTAGCCACGTTCCCCCATTTACTGCTCATTTTGTACTTTATAGCTGTTATGTGACTTGCCGGGATAGTCGGTTCGGGTCTGGAGTGATTTCAGAATGAAATGAGACACTTAGTCTCAAGGTCGAAAGCTTAAGTTGAAATAATTGATCGGATGTTGATCTGTGAGTAAATGACTCCAGAATGGAGCTTGGATGGTTCCGTTAGCTCCGTTGGGTGATTTTGGACTTAGGAGCATGTACGGAATGTGATTTGGAAGTCCGTAGTGGAATTAGGCTTGGAATGGCTAAAGTTGAATTTTTGGGAAGTTTGACCGGGAGTGGACTTTTTGATATCGGGGCCGGATTCCGATTTCGAAAGTTGGAGTAGGTCTGTAATGTCATTTGTGACTTGTGTTTAAAATTTGGGGTCCATCGGACGTGTTTTGATAAGTTTCGGCGTCGTTTGTAGAAGTTGAATTTCCTTAGTTTAATAGGCTTGAATCGGGGTGTGATTCGTGTTTTTGAAGTTGTTTGATATGAATTCAGGGCTCGACTAAGTTCGTATGAGGTTTTAGGACTTGTTGGTATGTTTTACTGAGGTCCCGGGGGCCTCGGGTTGATCCGGATGGTTAACAGATCCAAAGTTGAAGTTGAGTGATTGCTGAATATGGACCTCTGCTGGTGTAACCACACATGCGGATCTTTGATCGCAGGTGCGAGCTGAGGAGAGTAGATGCGGCCAGACTTGGGGAGGACTGTGGTCGCAGTTGCGAAGATGTTTCCACACCAGCATGGTCGCAGGAGCGGAGTGATGGGCACAAAAGCGGATGTTTGCGCAGGTGCGACGGGCAATTCCGCACCTGTGATTGCGCAGATGCGGGGGGAGGACCGCAGAAGCGGAGGCCCAGCTATAGTGGTTCACCACAGAAGCGGAATTTTGGTCGCTTGTGAGACACCACAGATGCGGTTAAGTGTCCGCAGAAGCGGAAGTGCTGGATAGAAAGTTAAATACAAGGGTTCGCGATTTTGGCTTCATTTCAAACTTTTTGAGATCGGGTTTGGCGATTTTTGAGAGGGTTTTTCGAGGGTATTCTTGAGGTAATTCCCTTGTACTCATTTTTGATCAATAATCTTACTTCCCTGTTGATTTTCCCACCTAGTTGGTGTGTATTTAAGGTGTAAATTGTGAGTTTGAAGCTAGGGATTTGGAGAGTTTGATTTGGGGATTTGGGTGATGATTTGGTATCGGATTTTGATAAATTTGGTATGGTTAGACTCGGGGTTGAATAGACTTTTGGGTTTTGTGACTTTTATCGAGGTTCGAGACGTGGGCCCGGGGGCCGGCTTTTGAGTTGATCTTAGACTTTTGATTAATAATTTAGCATTTTCTTATGGAGTTGATTCCTTTAACCCGTATTGATTATGTCACATTGTTTATGGCTAGATTTGAGACATTTGGAGACTTTTTTGTGAGGAAAGGGTGTGTTGGAGTAGAGATTTGCTCGGACTGAGGTAAGTAACAGTTCTAAATTTAGTTCTGAGGGCATGAAACCCCGTATTACGTGTCATGTATTTGGTTTTGAGGTGACACACATGCTAGGTGACGGGCGTGTGGGCATGCACCATAGGAATTGTGACTTGGTCAAATTTCGTGGAACCGTATAGTTGAATAATCTGTTGTTATCAGTACATGTTTTATGTAGTAGAGAAATTGAACCACAAATCATATTAGAAATCATGTTTATACTATGTGTTGGCACTGTAGGGACCCACAGAGGTCATGTACATGTTGAATTATCCGCTAAATTGTTGTTTTATACTGAGTCACAATTTTACTTGTTATTATATCTCAATCTCTATTATTCCTTATTGATACATTATATCATTTCTGTTGGGGCTGACTTCCATGATTACTGAGAGCCCGAGAGACTGGAGAGATTGATGACTGAGTGAGGCTGATGGTCTGATTATGAGATAGTTATACAATAGCACGTGAGTTTTCCATGCAACACGTGAGTTGTCCGTTCAGCACGTGAGTTGTACGTGCGGATACATATATTATACTATAGCATGTGAGTTATCCGTACGGGTCCAGATATTATACTATAGCACGAGAATTGTCCGTGCAGATTATAGCGCTTGGCTGAAGGAGCCCTCCAGAGTCTGCACACACCCCCAGTGAGCGCATGTAGCTACTGAGTGCGAGTTCCGAGTGCTGAGCGAATGGGAGGGCTGAGTGACTGTGGCCCTGAGAGGATGCATTTGATTTCATTATTGTTTCACTTAGCCGCCATGTATCACTATCTTAAAATTTCTAAAAGATATTACACTCTGTTTCAGTTGAACTTAACATGAACTTACTGTTTTGGCCTTAATTGTGGAACTTGAAAGAATGCCTACCTTCCTATGTAAAACTCACTGTAATTGAACTATAAATGTGAAGCTCGTCACTACTTTCAGTTCTTTATTTAGTCTTGTTACTTACTGAGTTGGTTGTACTCACGCTACACTCTGCACTTCGTGTGCAGATCAAGGTATTTTCGGACATGGTGGGTGTTGATTTCCAAGCACAGTTGATCTTTTTGAGATTCTGAGGTAGTTGCCGCCGTTTCGCAGACCTTGTCTCTCCTTCCCTATCTTTCCGCTTATTGTATTTAGTTTCAAACTATAATAGACAAGGTTTTCTAGACATGTGATGTATAAATTCTCATGTACTCAGTGACACCCTGATGTTGGGAGTTTTCGTTTTGTGTTTTGAATCTTCTATCCTGTTTATGAGGAGTTTTATTATTTAAACTATTTTAAATCCATTTCCTGTTAAAGTGTTGGAGTTATTTCTTAACTGTCGGCTTGCCTAGTACCACGATAGGCGCCATCACAATAGGTTAGGATTTTGGTTCGTGACAGTACATAGAGAAAATCACACAAGAGCGCCGCGCTATGCGCCGCCCCATGCGGGGCATTAGTGGGAAAGTTCAGAAAACAGCTTCTGACGGACAACAAATATTTCTACTGCCGCACCGCCCCATGCGGCGTGGTAGTGCACTTTTTACAGAGTATTTTTGTTTTTTCGATTTTGATATCCAGACTTGGCTCCTGGCTCCTGAACGCGATCCCGGTTTAATTCCTTGGGCTTTTACTCATATTTCAAAGCTCTACATTGTTCGATTTAGTTCCAAATTATCTTTTTAACTCGAAATCACTTCCTTCAATGCATAAAACACATAATAAGTGAAATACACTAACATTTAAGCTCAAACACAAATAAAATACAGTAATTGGAGAGCAAACTATGACTAAAATACAGGATTCTAACCTACCATCACCCACTAAGTAAGCTAAACTGTAGAAGTTACTATTATAATGAGAAATCATCAATATAATGAATAAGACTGCAAGAGAATTCAATACAACTACCCTAAAGATTGATATTACAAGTCATGAGCCACTATGATTTAGATTTAGAAAACTAATGTGAGAAATAAATACAATATTTGTTTGAAAGTTACATGAACAGAAATGAAATCCTAAGCTACCATGAACAAAAAGGTAGCATGAATCCGGTCCCTCCGAAGGAGTCGTGATGGCACCCAGTCTCTAAAACTAGGTAAGCCTAACGTTGACTGAAATAACAACAATATTTAACTAACATCGAACAATTTTGAAATAGAAATCTTTATACAAATTTACAATCCCAAAACCAGTAATACAAGTCATAAGCCTTTCTAGGAGTAATTATACATAATGAATACATCACTGTTCCGGAATAAAAGGAAATAATGGAAATAAATACAATAGAAGGTGACTACGGAGCCTGCTAATGCCCAGTAGGTGTACCTTGAAGTCTCCAGCCACACTAAGCAAAAGCCTCAAAACCAACTCGATCCGAAGTACCTGGTTCTGCAAAAAGAAATGTGCAGAAGCATAGCATGAGTACACCACGGTGGTACCCAGTAAGTATCAAGCCTAACCTCGGTAGAGTAGTGACGAAGCCAGGTTAAGACACCTACCGAAAATATAAACTTGTGCAGGATATGACATAAAACTAACAAGGAAGGAATATCAGAGTAATGCCAATGGCAGAAAGAAATCAAATTACAATCAATAATAATGATAAGGAGAAAACGAATGGCAACGAGAAATAACCAAGTAATTAAACAACAACATAATTGGGGTACGGATGAAGTATAAATGTGCTCATGTAGGGAAAATGATATCAACTCAACCAATCAAATCGTTTCTAATACACAATTCCAATAATTCCAATGCTCGTAATCTCATATCATAAATCACAACTTCCAAACCTATTACACACATGGCACCTTGTTCCCATATCTTTCCATCTCACTTTGCACGGCAAAACCCACGTGCTACTAGGTATATAATATCCGTGTCAAATGCTAATTAAGATGTTCCAGAGATTTTATTAATACATCACAAGGTAAAATTTCAGTTTCTAGACCAGGTAGGAAATCCGTGAGAAAGATGATTTTATTTTAGAAATCATTTGAGTGAAGAAAAATAAAATTTTCAAATAAAATTACAACATCGAACAAGCTATTGAATTTAATATAGAATTTATTAAATTAAATCATAATAACAATTCCTTTTGAAGTAAGATAAAATCATCAGACAAGTTAAGGAGATTAAGTTGAGAAATCAATTGAAATAAAATATAACAACTATTAGAAATAGTAAATACCGAAATATACGGCGAGTTTTTTTATTTAGAAGTCACGCAAGGTAGCATGATATTAATTCTTTTATTTTAAATCACCATATTACTAACAACTCAGCAGGGCATGCGGTAATGACTCAACGTAGTAAATTCACCTTGAAAATCAATTTATCAAAATAGTAGTACTAGGAAAAAGAGTTCAGAAAATGACGGCAAGGCAGTAAGTCAATGACAATAACTCAATCCTCAAAAGACAGTGAAAACCGGAAATACAAATTCTCAGAATCTAGTATGAAGGAACTGAAGCCAATACAATAAAACAGGGGATACAAAATACACAAATATGTTGCCGCGTGCAACCCGATCCCACCATATAATATCAATATCATAATTCACCCATATTTCACCATATCAATTCACCCTTATTTCACATGTTGCGACGTGCAGCCCGATCGCACCGTACAGTATCAATATCATAACAATAAACATAATATGTTGCGGCGTGCAACTCGATCCCACCATATAATAGCAATATCATAATTCACCCTTATTTCACCATAACAATTCATCCTTATTTCACCTGTTGCAGCGTGCAACCCGATCCCACCATACAATCACAATGTCACAATACAAATATCCTCCCTTATTTCACCACCTCCCTTATTTCACCTGTTGCGGCGTGCAACCCGATCCCCCATACAATAATTTAAATCAACAACAACAATTCAATAACTCAATTTACAAGAGTTTTCTACAACCTAGGGTATGAGTACACGGCAACAAAGGAACCACGTAAAAATTAAAGGAATACAACAACCTTTACAAAAATGACAAGACATGTAAGGCACGTGATAATTAAGCATGCAATTATAACAATTTGGATATGTAGCAGATATGCACAGATTCATAGAGGAACTCAACAATTAAGAGGTAACAAGACAACAAGGAAGGCAATAACTTCAACCAAGGTCCAAATAATGAGCAAGAGGCAAGTAAGTGCTAACAACATCATATAGAGCATGTAAGAGTAGCCTAACAACGAGATACCACATGTTATGACAATTTAACCTAAGGAATGGAAAGAGACTAGACATTCTAAACCGGTCAATGCCACATATAGACTATGTACTCCCTCGTCACCTTGCGTACATGGCTTTCACATAACACGATAGCACAATCGACTCAATTCCTAAGGGGTAGGTTCCCTCACATAAAGTTAGGCAAGACACTTACCTCAATTCGGCCAACTCAATACTTAATTTAGCTTTTCCTTTACTAATTCACCACCGCTCGGCTCAATCTAGCCAAAGACGACTTAAATACATCAAACAATGCAAGAGAAAATAATTTTAATTAATAAAGTTATGATCTTTATACAATTGCAAAATGTCAACAAAAGTCAACTCCCCCGAGCCTGCACCTCAGAACCCGATAAAATTTACAAAACCCAAACACTCATTCCGATACGAGTTCAATCATACTAAAATTATCAAGTTCCGATACCAATTCGTCTTTCAAATCATCATTTTTTTATTTTTGAAAGATTTTACAATTTTCCCCAAATTTTCCTTTAGATTCTCATGAATTTGATGTTAAATATGAGGTATAATCACAAAATATAATTGAAAATTGATTAGAGGCACTTAACCATATGATTTGATATGAAAATCCTCTCTCACAATCGCCCACTCTCGGACCTAGGGTTCAAAATATGATAAAATGAAGCTAAGCTCCGAAATGAAAGTCTTAATACCAGCCTTATATGTCGCATTTGCGACATCCGGATCTCAATTGCGATTCTCGAAAATGCGACAAAAGCGTCGCAAAAGCGAAGGCTGACCAGCTCTGCCAATGTCGCAAATGCGACACAAGACTCGCAAATGCGAGCTCAGAGTTTTCGCAAAAGCGACAATTTGTGTCGCAAATGTGAAGCTGCCTAATCGCAAATGCGATGAAATAGTTTGCGATTGCGAACTCCCTTGCCCCAGCCCATCGTCGCAAAATTGAGAATAATCTCGCAAATGCGGACATCGCAAATGAGATAAAAATCTTGCAAATACGAGAACAGAGACACCAGCACAGCTGAACCTTCTTCAAACACTCCGAAACGCAAACGAAACTCATCCGAGCCCTCGGGGCTCTATACCAAACATCCATACAAGTCTGAAAATATAACACGAACTCGCTCGCGCGATCGAAATACCAAAATAACCTCTAGAACCACGATTCGGATGCCAAAGCACATGAAAATCACCATGAATTTCAAGAACTTCTAGAATCGCAACCAAGCGTCCGAACCATATCAAATCAACTCCAAATGACACCAAATTTTGCAGGCAAGTCCCAAATGACATAACGGAGTTGTTCCAACTCTCGGAATCGCATTTCGACCCCGATATCACCAAAGTCAACTCTCGGTCAAACCTCTCAATCTTCCAAAACATCAAATTTCTATTTTTTGCCAAAATGCTTCAAATTACCCTACGGACCTCCAAATCCAAATCCGGACGCACGCCAAAGTCCAAAATCACCACCCGAGCCTATTAGAACCATCGAAACTCCAATCCGAGGTCGAATACTCAAAAGTCAAACCTTGGTTAATTCTTTAAACTTTGAGCTTCTCAAATGAGAGTCGCTCCAAAACAATCCTTTCCGAACTTCTCAAAATCCCAAACCGATGATGCACGCAAGTCATAATACACTGTGTGAAGCTACTCGTGACCTCAAACTGCCGAACCGGACGCAATTGCTCAAAACGACCAGTCAGGTCGTTACATCCTCCCCCACTTAAACATACTTTCGTCCTCGAGCGTGCCAAGAGTCGTTACAAAGCTATCAAATCATTGCATGAGTTCACCATACATACACCCGGGGGTGATTCCCCATCACCCAAACCTATGTAGGCCCGACAACGCAACTTAAATGAAGACCTTACTTCATCCTTAGTCCATAACTTAAGACAGAACCCAACCCTCAACATCTGAAACTCATCATAAGATCCGAATCTCGCATCATCACGCTGTACAAACCTGAACAATCTGAATCGAGCCACAATTTCAACCCAAGTCACAATCACATGATGTTCCACACAACTCAAATGCCCGTAGTAATATCTTCTGACCATCATAGCTGCCCAATAAAAATTTGGATGCCGACAATATGCTTCCCATTGAATAAAACCTTGTTTTGGACCTCCACGGCGCTGAACAAGATACAAGAAACATGCAGAAACTCACAACCACCCATGAAGTCAACAAGCCAAGAAGCTCTCCCGTCCCTCAAGAGCCATTACCCAAATCTTAGTGAAAATATCATCATCCTTCCAACCACTCCTCACCCCAAATCGATAGTGCGAATCTCAAATCTAAGAACATCTTCTCAGCCAATACCAGCAGCCCAACTAACAATTCATCACGGAACCACACAAATTCTCACATAACACGGTCCATACACCAAATAGGCAATAACCCAGTCATGTATCAAAATAGAAGGAAAGCAAAGTACGAGGATTATCTAACAAGTGCAACAGATATAATGACAAAGTACAATTTCATCAATTTATCCCGCAGAGGGGAAATGGACACAAAATAAACACAAGGAAGAGTATCTCACATAATATCCGCTGCGACGTGCAACCCGGCCCCAAATATATCAATCCACATAGGGATACTCATCGAGCCAAAGTGCTCGAGTTCACTGATCACATGAATGCTTATATCAATTACAATAGAGTGCACAAGTATAACTGTAGGAAATGAATAGAAATAGAACAACATGGAGGAAAACAAGCATAACTAAGGTGCAATGAGGAAATAAACGTCACGAGGGCCATCTTGCCCACATCACCATAAGGCCTGAATGGAATCACAACATGTGTGGAGAATAATTATATACCTCACAGCCCATCGACTTACTGAAGCACCCATATAGATTTTATGGCCGCGTAACAAAACCTGAACCTCGAAATCCTCAAAATCCAGTAATCACCATGTCACTAGCCACACATCTAAGAACCAAAACACAAGGTTCCTTCCTAAAATGCACGCTATTCACATATGATATCCAATAATGCCAATATTCTATTAACTTCTTATATCCATCTAGGAGAAAACCATAATGTACAACATATTCCTTATGCCCATAGCAGACAGCTGAGTCAAGCCGTGACCAATACCATCAAGAACTATCCGAGACCCGCCCGCACGCAACTAAGCCACCAGGACTGCATCTCCCTAACTCAACTGAGTCACACAAACTGTCCAACCCAAAAGTACTGCCACATATGCCGGTAGAGAATTCCCATTCAAAAAGAACCAATTACTTCCATTGCTATGCTGACCCAACACCACAGAGCTAACCCATTTCTTCGAGTACTCCTCGTCTTTCCTCTGGGGTAGCACTTCTCCTTGTCGGTACACAATGACCCCAACCAAAACCCAATGTAGAAAATCCTAGCACGAACCACGCAGCCTAGAAGCTCATAAACCACCGTATTTCCTCTGAGCACCCCATAATGCCGCAACTAAGATGCCCACGCTGATAGACCTGTGAATCTGAAGTTGTTTCTCCGACTACCTTTGATACTGAAATGTAGATCCATTAATGATGCAGAAACACCGCAAGCCCCAATATCATCCCATGCAAGATATCAGACCTTAATCATATGCAAATTTTGGGGAACCTTCCAATACCATATATATATACACACATCTCCAGCCAAAACTGATGTAACACCTGACTCTGCAATCTGAATGCCGCTAGTGGGCTTCCCCACTTGGCGCGAAGCCATAGAAAACAACATCTGATGATCCGCAAAACTAACCTTCACAGCTCGTACAACACCAATCACAAGGTACTTTAAGTTATCTACTAAGTGCACGTCCATTCTCGTGACAGTCAAACTCGCTTCCTTCAGTGCCTTGAACGACAATATGTACCTTTTACTGAGTAGAAATCCCATACAAATCACATAGTCGTTAATACCACCAGTTATCCTCAATCAACATCCACCTCGTGACCCCACCATGATCGCGACGACTAGTCAACCAATTAAACCTTCCCAATCTCGTACTTATCAACCAGATGTCGGGACCCGCCACACCTCCATGTGATCAACGGAGTGATCTCTCAATACGTCTACATCTTGAGTCGGAACCACACTTTGAGGCAATGTTTGAGCATCTTTGGCTCCCTCGTAGTCCATCTACGGCATCACGAACCGCTGGCGCATAGTTGATACCAAGAGCGCAATACCATACACGAGGGAATGCAAAGGAACGTAAGGTATATGCTTCGAGCTGAATCAATGTCGCACGACAAGGAATGAAAGAAGTGAAATTTCCTAATAGTTTCTATAGCCTCTCGAAGATAAGTATAGACGTCTCCGTACCGATCCGCAAGACTCTACTAAATCTGCTTATGACTTGTAGCACCTATGAACCTAGAGCTCTGATACCAACTTGTCACGACCCAAAATCCCCCTGAAGGAGACGTGATGGCACTTAGTCTCTAAAACTAGGTAAGCCTAACGTTGACTGAAATAACAACAATATTTAACTAACATCGAACAATTTCGAAATAGAAATCTTTATACAAATTTACAATCCCAAAATCGGTAGTACAAGTCATAAGCCTTTCTAGGAGTAATTATACATAATGAATACATCACCGTTCTAGAATAAAAGGAAACAATGGAAATAAATATAATAGAAGATAACTTTGGAGCATGCGAACGTCAGCAGGTGTACCTTGAAGTCTCCAGCCACACTAATCATAAGCCTCAAAACCAACTCGATCTGAAGTATCTGGTTCTGCACAAAAACAAATGTGCAGAAGCATAGCATGAGTACACCACAGTGGTACCCAGTAAGTATCAAGCCTAACCTCGGTAGAGTAGTGATCAGGCTAGGTCAATTCACCTACCGAAGATATAAACTTGTGCAGGATATGACATAAAGCTAACAAGGAAGGAATATCAGAGTAATGCCAATAGCAGAAAGAAATTAAATTACAATCAATAATAACGACAAAGGGAACACGAATGGCAACGAGAAATAACCAAGTAATTAAACAATAACATAATTGGGGTACGAATGAAGTATAAATGTGCTCATGTAATGAAAACGATGTCAACTCAACCAATCAAATCGTTTCTAATACACAATTCCAATAATTCCAATGCTCGTAATCTCATATCATAAATCACAACTTCCAAACCTTTAACACACATGGCACCTTGTGCCCACATCTTTCCATCTCACTTTGCATGGCAAAACCCACGTGCTACTCGGTACATAATATCCGTGTCAAATTCTAATTAAGATGTTTCAGAGATTATATTTATACATCACAAGGTAAAATTTCAGTTACTAGACCAGGTAGGAAATCCGTGAGAAAGATGATTTTATTTTAGAAATCATTTGAGTGAAGAAAAATAACATTTTTCAAATAAAATTACAACATCGAACAAGCTATTGAATTTAATATAGAATTTATTAAATTAAATTATAATAACAATTCCTTTTGAAGTAAGATAAAAACCTAAGACAGGTTAAGGAGATTAAGTTGAGAAATCAATTGAAATAAAATATAATAACTATTAGAAATAATAAATATACCAAAATATATGGTGAGTTTTAACTTAGAAGTCACGCAAGTTAGCATGATGTTAATTCTTTTATTTTAAATCACCATATTACTAACAACTCAGCAGAGCAGGCGGTAATGACTCAACGTAGTACATTCACCTTGAAAATCAATTTACCAAAATAATAGTACTAGGAAAAAGAGTTCAGAAAATGACGGCAAGGCAGTAAGTCAATGACAATAACTCAATCCTCAGAAGATACTGAAAACCGAAAATACAAATTCTCAGAATCTCGTACGAAGGAACTGAAGCCAATACAATAAAACGAGGGATACAAAATACACAAATATGTTGCGGTGTGCAACCCAATCCCATCATATAATATCAATATCATAATTCACCCTTATTCCACCATATCAAGTCACCCTTATTTCACCTATTGCGGCGTGCAACCCGATCCCACCGTACAACATCAATATCATAACAATATACATAATATGTTGCGGCACGTAACTCGATCCCACCATATAATATCAATATCATAATTCACCCTTTTTTCAGCATAACAATTCACCCTTATTTCACCTGTTGCGGCGTGCAACCCGATCCCACCGTACAATCATAATGTCACAATATAAATATCCGCCCTTATTTCACCACCTCCCTTATATCACCTGTTGTGATATACAACCTGATCCCCCGTACAATAATTTAAATCAAAAATAGCAATTCAATAACTCAATTTACAAGAGGTTTCTACAATCGAGGGTATGAGTACACGGCAACAAAGGAACCACGTAAAAAAAAAAGGAATACAACAACCTTTACAAAAATGACAAGACATGTAAGGCACGTGATAATTAAGCATGCAATTATAAAAATTTGGACATGTAGCAAATATGACAGATTCATAGAGGAACTCAACAATTAAGAGGTAACAAGACAATAAGGATTGCAATAACTTCAACCAAGGCATATAATGCCAAATAACGAGCAAGAGGTAAGTAAGTGCTAACAACATCATATAGAGCATGTAAGAGTAGCCTAACAACAAGATACCACATGTTATGACAATTTAACCAAAGGAATGGGAAGAGACTAGACAATCTAAACCAGTCAATGCCACATATAGACTGTGTACCCACTCGTCACCTTGCGTACACGGCTTCTACATAACACGATAGCACAATCGACTCAATTCCTAAGGGGTAGGTTCCACCACACAAAGTTAGACAAGACACTTACCTCAATTCGGCCAACTCAATACTCAATTTAGCTTTTCCTTTACTAATTCACCATCGCTCGGCTCGATCTAGCCAAAGACGACTTAAATATATCAAACAATGTAAGAGAAAACAATTTCAATTAACAAAACTATGATTTTTATACAATTTGCAAAAAGTCAACCCCCCCGGGCCCTCACCTCGGAACCCGATAAAGATTACAAAACCCGAACACCCATTCCGATACGAGTTCAACCATACCAAAATTATCAAGTTCCGATACCAATTCGTCTTTCAAATCATCATTTTTTTATTTTTGAAAGATTTTACAATTTTCCCCAAATTTTCCTTTAGATTCCCATGTATTTGATGTTAAATATGAGGTATAATCACAAAATATAATTGAAAATTGATTAGAGAAAATTACCCAAATGATTTGATATGAAAATCCTCTCTCAAAATCGCCCACTCTCGGACCTAGGGTTCAAAATATGATAAAATGAAGCTAACCCCGAAATGGAAGTCTTAATACTAGCCTCAGATGTCGCATTTGCGACATCCGGATTGCAATTTCAATTCTCGCAAATGCGACAAAAGCGTTGCAAAAGAGAAGGTTGACCAGCTCTGCCAAGGTCGCAAATGAGACACAAGACTCGCAAATACGAGTTCAAAGTTTTTGCAAAAGCGACAATTAATGTTGCAAATGCGAAGTTGCCTAATCGAAAATGCGATGAAATAGTTCGCAATTGCGAACTCCCTTGCCCCAGCCCATGATCACAAAAGCGAGAATAATCTCGCAAATGCGGGCATTACAAATGCGAGAACAGAGACACCGGCACAACTGAACCTTCTTCCAACACTCCGAAATGCGTATGAAACTCATCCGAGCCCCGCAAGTCTGAAAACATAACACGAACTCGCTCGTGCGATCAGAACACCAAAATAATCTCTAGAACCACGAATCGGATGCCAAAATACATAAAAATCACCATGAACTTCAAGAACTTCTAGAATCGCAACCAAGCGTCCGAACCATATCAAATCAACTCCAAATGACATCAAATTTTGCATGCAAGTCCCAAATGACATAACGTAGCTATTCCAACTCTCAGAATCGTATTCCGACCCCGTAATCACCAAAGTAAACTCTCGGTCAAACCTCTCAATCTTCCAAAACTTCAACTTTCCAATTTTGGCCAAAATGCTTCAAACCCTACGGACCTCCAAATCCAAATCCGGACGCACGCCTAAGTCCAAAATTACCACCCGAGCCTATTGGAACCATCAAAACTCCAATCTGAGGTCGAATACTCAAAAGTCGACCCTTGGTCAATTCTTTAAACTTCAAGCTTCTCAAATGAGAGTCACTCCAAAAAATTCCTTTCCGAACTTCTCAAAATCCCGAACCGATGATGCACACAAGTCATAATACACTGTGTGAATCTACTCGTGACCTCAAACTGCCAAACTAGATGCAATTATTCAAAACGAATAGTCGGATCGTTATAGCTGGTACGTCTCCAGTGTAAAGCTTCGTCTTCGCAGCTACTCAGTTCCAGAATCTACACTCAATGTGCAGAAGTGTAGTATGAATACTACTAACCCCATGTACTTAGTAAGTAACTTTACTAACCTCAGAGAAGTAGTGACGAGGTTTTAAAGTTAAAAGATACTCATTTTGCAGAACCTGTGCAGCTCAATAATATGTATAATACAATGAAAATATTCCAGAAATACAATCACAAAATAAAGAATATCAACAGTAAAGGTGCACAAATGGGGTAAGGTAATAAACAAAACTCTATCAATTAGACATGTTTAACAAGTACAACTTGCACTAACCCACACTCACAAAGAGGTATGTAGCACATAATTTCAGTGCTCAATACTCATACATGACTATAAATCTGTTCCCAATATGATCCGTTTTCATATCAAATGCTAAATAACATGTTCAAGAGAACCTTTCAAGAATAAACTATAACAATGCTCAATCGCAACTTTCTTATCATGTCAATCCGATATGCTACCAACAACTCAACAAAAGATGAGATATCAACTCCACGTAAGTAACCCATTTCGATAACCAAATCATCAAATAATAATAGAGGCGTAGATTAGCATGTCAGAAACAACACAACAAATCATGTAAAAATGCATAACACACATAAAGAAGTCATAAGCACAAACTAGAATGCCACTCTTGTACCACCACACAAACATAATCAATAAAATTGCCCCCGGGCTATCACATAACATCCCTACAATGCCACCCTTATTTTGTTGCATGCGCATCATAATGAAATGCCTCCCTTATTTCGCCACATGCGCCCCTTATCTCGCCGCATGCACATAACAATAAAATGTCTCCCTTATATCGTCGCATGCACATCTCACCACCATTATACTCCAAGTGAAATGCCACCCTTATTTCCACACAACAACAATCAACCCACACAACATGTCCACATGTGCCACAATTACTACAACAATGCAAGATAGCAATTTATCATCAAGAGGCATATTCTCATAACTCATCAATAAAGCGCACAAGAACATGGTAACAATAAAAACAATGCGGATAAGACATGACTACCGCTAAATCAATTATAGCAACCAAGTTCAAGTAGTTATTTAAAGGTTCACATATGTATCATAGAATGTACACGCCCAACCAAAGCACAACACAAGAACAAGTACAGATGTGTGTTCATAACATTTGTGCATCTACCTCTTAGGCAAGTATAGCATATGTCTCCAGATTTACTCAATATGTTCAAAATAAGTTACCAATAATCTTAACATTCCTCTAGCATGGTTTATGGCGCATACGTAGTCAATTAATGGAACAATATATAGAATCAAGTAGAATACACAATCAAATAAAGCATAGAGTAAGCTAGAATCTACCCCGAGCATGAATACCCATGACACATGTATATACGCTCGTCACCTCCTATATACATCACCCCGACATATAGTAAACAATAACAATTAGTAGGAAAAATTTTCTCAACCAAAGTTAGGCAAGACACTTACCTCAAACAAGCTAAATCAATACTATGAAAATGCCTTCTCGCCCGAATCGACCTCTGAACGGCTCGAATCTAGCCAAAAATAACTCAATAACATCACATAATGCCATAGTAATTAAACTCAAACGATAAAGGTCAAATATTTAATCAAATACTCAAAGACAACAAAAAAAATTAACCCAAGCCCGCACCTCAAAACCCGACAAAGCTCACAAATTCTAATAACTTATTCGAATATGATTCCAATCATGCAAGTTTCATCCAAATCTGAATCCAAATCGACGTTCAAATCTCAATTTATCTCCTTAGAAAAGTTTTGCCAACCCCCCCCCCCTCCATTTTCTTACTTAGATTTATCAATCAAATGCTAAAATCAAGAATAGAATCATGATTGATAATCAAATATGAGTCAAGAATACTTACCCCAATCCAAGTAGTAAAATTCCCATAAAAATCTCAAAATGTGATAAAATGACCCAAACCCTCGAAATAGAGTACTTAAAACACTGCCTAGTTATACACATCGCGATCGCGGAATAGCACTCATGATCGCGAAGAACAAATTAAGACTGCTTAGAAAAATGCCCTATGCGCGATCACAGAAGCCAAGGAGCCATAAAAGCACGAACGCGAGCACTCACCACGAACGCGATGCACAAATCGCCAGTTACCAACAACCTTCTATGCGATCGCGAAGCTTCACCGGCGATCACGAAACACATCAGATGCACCAAAAACCAGCAATACAAAAACCTTCTGAAATGATTCGAAACTACCCCGAGTCACACCCGGGGCCCCTAGGACCCCATCCAAATATACTAACAAGCCCAAATACATTATCCAAACTTATCCAAAAGCTCGAAACATCATAAATGACATCAAAACCAAGCATAGAATACCAAGATCATTCTCTTAAGGCAAAATACATAGTTTACCCAGCGACGTTGCATCCAAATTCCTGTTACACACCTCTCCACCACGGGCAACCTTTTACACACCCGACCTTTTTCGAGTATGTCTAAGATACACCACTTTTTTCTTCACCATATTTTCAAAGCATGGGTATTGTCACGCGCCAATAAAGTCCTGACATGTGTCACTGACTAATAATAAAAAGATAGCACATAAAATTACAATTATATCTATATCTTCTTCATTGTGCCCACCATAACTGCCATCACTATGCTTTCAATTTCTGTTCGTGCTCTTTCGATTTCCACAACTAAAGCAACGAGGTAGTAACTAGTAATAATAAAGAGGAATGTGCATTTTTTAGCGAAGAAAATTAAGAATTTTATAATTTAATTATTTATAAATTTACCCATTAATAAATTTAAAGAATATGCTTATCTTCAAAAGCTTGAGGTAAGCTCTAACGGCTGGGGATATTTTTGAAAAATCCACCCTTTCTATAATTTTAACTTAGCTATGACAAAAGTCCAAGCTAAGCTTTCTAGAAAAGAAAAGAGTTTTCTGTACATACGCTTGAGCCAAGCTTTAATGGTTGGTGGAGGTACAAAGAGTTTTAATTGTTGAATTCTAATTATAATTTCTTAACAAAAAAATCTACAAAACTAAAGACTAATGATCAACAAGAAGAGATATGAAAAATCTTGGTAGATCTATTTGAGAAGAGTAGATCGGATGGAGAGAAGTGGGTCTAAGTGTCAAGGAGCATTTATGGTAGGTTTGATGATTTTTAAACAAGGAAGAAGATGACCCTATTTAAAAAAAAATTAAAAAAAAACTAAAAAATTGATACAAAAACTCTCCTGTTCACGAACTTCATTTGATGGTAAAGATACGCACTGACCACGTGGGAAAAGTGGTGTGTCTTAGACACACTCTATAAAGGTTGGGTGTGTAAAAGGTTGCCCGTGATGGAGATGCGTGTAACAAAGATTTAGGTGCAAGGTCAACGGGTAAACTATGTCTTTTGCCTTCTCTTAACTTTCAAACCTTCAAACTCCGCCGAACACATCTGAATCCTATTAAATCATCTTGGAATGAAACCAAACTTTGAACACAAGTTCCAAATGATAAAACGAACCTATTTCAACTTCTGAAACAATAATTCAAACCCGATAATATCAAATCAACTCCCGGTCAAACCTATGAACCTTCCAAACTTTTAAATTTTTAACTTTTGCCAAATAGATAAAAACCTTCTAAGAACATCCAAATGTGAATCCATACATACACCTACGTCCAAAATCACCATACGAACCTATTGGAATCATCAAAACGCGAATCTGAGACTGTTTACACAAAAGTCAAACCATGTCAACTCTTCAACTTTAAGCCTCCAGAAATGAAAATTTCTCTTACAAATAAATCATGAACCTCTCGAATATCGAAACTAACCACACGCGCGAATCGTAATATATAATATGAAGCTACTCAAGACTCCAAACCACCGAACTAAATGTCAATACTCAAAAAGGTCGGTCGGATTGTTATAAAACGGCTCATGTGTTGATTTTTCTTTTGTCGTTAGTCAATAAGCGCAAATCTAGCTCACTTTGATAATAACACATATATATCTAATCTTAACAATCATTGAAAGTTAAGTTTGTACCTGTTGCAAAATTCAAGATATCAAATTTGACCATTTTTTTATTTAGTTACTTTTTCCACTTAAAATACAGAGAGAGCTAAATATTTATATAAATTTCTCTTCAATTTTTTCTTTCCATAACTTGTTGCATATAAGAGTAGATTCTTTAATTAGAAAATTTCTAAAAAAAAATAAATAAGTAAAATATATCAAAACAAATATATCAAATGATTTTGAATTTTTGAATTTATATATACGTGATGCAACATGACTATATCTGTAAGTAATAGGATGTATGCAGTTGCATGATAACTCAATCAGTTGATCAGTCAATCCTCCAATCCATTTGTGACTAATACAAAAATATGAGCATATTAGATTATGACCTATATTTCTTGTACAATTTATTTTTATCTCGTCCAAATTCAAATTGGTAAATCTTAAGTTATTCTAGCAATCGTAGTTGACTATTTTATCTCCCATATCTTTACTAAAAATACTAAAAATCACTGAGAGAAGCATATTTGATCGGGAAATGAGGTGTTGGATAAGTACTTAACAACCGAATCTATCTGCTTAGCAATCAGTTCTTGGACAATATTTACAGCATATGAAGGAAACCAAATAATATAAAAACCCTGAAACTTATTAATTTAAGGGATTTAGTTTATTTTTACAATTTAATGAGCTAAATAATTTAAAATTATGATGAGACACCTCCTAGTAGGCGCTTGCAACCCTAATTGTTTATATGTGAAACATGCACTTAATCTATCACTAGAACATTATTTATATTGATAATTTAATTTAGAAATTAGTCCACTTCAAGAAGCTGGGGTTTTTCTCTCATTTTTCTAGGTTTATCGACCCACATATGAATTTCATTCTCAAGTTATTTTAGTTCCTAACCAGTTGCGTTCTCTCTCTCTTGGCCTTATATTTGAGCAACTTGAAAAATGAACAAATTTCAGCTAGAAGTCAAAGCTATTCAGATTTGATTTTCGTATCTATTTTAATCAAAAATTCTAGAACTCTAACAAGTATTGAAAAAATATATTACTACGTGAAGTGCCTAATCGTCTTTTTGAAATTAGTTACGCTTGCAACTTAAGGATTCGCTTGGAGGTCGATGATGCAAATGCATACCATGGAGATCATGGGTCAATTTCTAGTAGAGACAAAAACATTAGCTGATTTCTTCTCATATGCTTAATCCTCGGTCATCAAACTTGCCAGATACATGAATTAACATGAGTCCAGGGAGAAAATCGAGGAGTTTTTGCTGACCCGAATAATATCCTTCTAAAAATATAGTACAACCTGAACGCTAGTTTGAATTTAATGAAAAAATAATTTGTGACATTATTGAAGGGAAACCGGTAAAAGCAGAGACAAGGACATCAACAGCAATTTCTGTGCAACCTTTTGGTTCTTTTTGTTCATATCGCAATTGGATATTCTTTTTGTAAACTCATAGAAATCCAAATGTTTACCCTAAAAACGGATAACAATTAAATTTGTTAGCGAGCATGGATTAATTCAATACAAACTGTATATATTGCTAGATTGAACAGATGTAATAAATTATCAAACCACTCGAAAACAAGGGGAAAAGGATGATTATGGACTCGACGGCAACCTCAATGAGATATCCGTCCTCGATCCCAGACTTATAGAAATGGAGCACTGATCAACAAGCATAAGAACTTTGAATAACAGAAAAATAATAATATATTATCTTGGTATGCGTGTTACAATGTATTCAATGAACAATCAGACCCCCCTTTATATAGTAGGGGAGTCCTACTCTAGGTACAATTCCATAAAAGGTAAAAAATATTCTGTTTAACTAATAACCGGATTTTCGCCGTTACGTGCCGAGATCTACGCCGTGATACGTGGCTGGTCACGGATATCACGACCCTCCGTTAATCGTATTCGATTGCCCGATAATGCTCTCCGAATTCTTTTGAGATTTGGACCGATCCCGGGGTCATGGCCCCGATATTCCCAAAGGCGGGCGTCGTGCCCCCGGAACCTATCTCGATGAGACCCTTGCCTCGATTCTGGATCCTTACCATCACGTCTCTTGTTTGATTTACCTTATCGAAAATCGGGGCGTCTCATAGGTCCGGTTTCGCCCGTATACAGATAGTCTCGTTGTTTCTGAGAGAGTAAGTTTTACGGAAACGACGAGGAACGACATAAGTTCTTTGATCCCTTCTTCAACACGCTGTGACACAAAATGACAAAGAAACTGAAACGTCCCATCAGTCGCGTCATAATGATCCCAAACGCGTGTCAGCCATTGGCAGGTCGTTCTTGGATGCGAAACGGCACAAAGCCTATATAAATACTTCTTCCTTCATTCAGTTTTTACTTTTGACCAAGTTTCTATCTTTGATCCTTCAAGATATCACTGCCTTCCTTCATTCTCCAACATTCTTACCTCAGTTCTTCAAATTGCAATCTTTCTTTTACCCTTCACTTAAGCCAGCATGCTTGATTTTCTCAGCAAGTTTTTACTCTTCATCTCCTCATCTTCCTTTATACTTTCAAACCTTTTACCTAGATAAAAATGGCCAAGACTTCCAAGACTGTTTCCCAGAAAGGTGATTCTTCTACCTCGCAGCCGACCACTGAGGTTGAGGAAACCGCCCCTGATGTGGTTGTCCTCGAGAGGTATGCTCCGGGCGTGGCCACTGATGAACCAGTGGTCGAATTCCCCTTGAAAATGTTTATCCCCGGGGAGTGTTCGGTTAATGACGATTTCAAGGTCAAAAAGACCTTTTTGGTTCAAGGCCGATGCGCGGCGGTGTCACGGTATATCTGCTACATTACTGAGGCCATTCTTCCTGTGGTTCGAAAGGACTGGGGTTAGACGGATAAGGACGTAGTGATTCTCGGGCCTAATGATGACATTACTACCCATGTTGAGGGATATCTGAGTGCTTACACTTATCCCTTTATATTGAGCCCGGTGGACCCGTTCATCTTGGACTTCTGTAGGAAGTATGAAGTATGCCTCGGCCAGATCCACCCATCGTTGTGGAGGATCGTGATTCTCCTCCGATTCTTTATGAACAAAATAGAGTCATACATGTTCACCATCGATAATTTACTCCGCTTATATAGTCCCTGAATCTTCCGGGGGGCACTGACAAAGCTTGTACGCCGGGCCAGCAAAGCCCTATTTTCAAGTATTGACGAGGACCGAGATCGGGTCTCGCAGGGATGCTTTGTTCGGGTGAGGACCACAAATTTGATCCCTACCGAGTGGAGTCCATTCCCCGAGAAGTGGAATGTATCACGTAAGTATACCTCCCTTTTAAATGTCGATTTTATGTTTTATCTTCCTTTTTTCTCATCGGTATTTGTTGTGGTGCAGCCCTTGCTCGAGTCCCAAACGTCATTCCTCGGCTCAAGGAGCGGATCGAGGATATTTATTCGCAGATGCATTATGTTGAGCGCTCGTGGCGCAAGATCTCGAAGAGCTACTGGGAGGCCCGTTCTCACGGTAAGATTCCTTTTCTTGAATAAATAGCACTAGGCTTTCTTTTCCAATACTATGTCTTCATTGCTTCTCTTCTCTTTTTTCAGGCTTGCCTAAGACCATCGAGCTTAGGCCCTTGGCAGGGCGCGAAGATATGCCCGTTGATCCTTTAACTTCAAGGCAGCCTGGAGCCGCAGCAGGAGAGAAGAAAAGGAGGAGGGCTCCAAGTTCCCCGAGCATGGAGAAAAAGAAACCGAGGAGAAGGTTGGCTCGTAAACAAAAGGAAAGCTCTAGCTCCCGAGTTCCAGACTTGGACTCACTCTACCGGATCAAGGACGAGCCCGAGGAGGACAAACCTTAATGGCCTGTGAGCCATCTATCCCCGAGGAACTGGTGACAGCCGAGGGGGAAACAACTGTGGCTAATCCCCCTCGAGTTCATGAGGCTGGTGCAGAGGTGAGGTTTGAGACCTCTCGAGATGCCGGCTCCGCCCCACCCAGTGTTATAGAAATTTCAGGATCACCATCGTTTATAGAGTCTATGTTTGAAGAAGCCCGAGCGACGAAGGAGCAATCTAACGAAGGGGTTCATGGAGCAGACATTACCCTCCGCTGCTTCTTTGATGGTGTGGACTCAACCGCCCTGGAAGACTTCATCGGGTTGGGCAACTTAGAGGTGCCGAGGAAAGATTCATCCTCGGAAGTTGGTGGGCCGAACTCGAGCCCAAGGTTGATTAACTGGTTCCCCGCTCCAAACATGGATCCTGGCCGGAAGCAATAAGTTGTTATCACCGTCCCGGAGGTTTCTCGGGTTCTT
The DNA here is from genome assembly GCF_000715075.1 of Nicotiana tabacum. NCBI lineage: Eukaryota > Viridiplantae > Streptophyta > Magnoliopsida > Solanales > Solanaceae > Nicotiana > Nicotiana tabacum. The sequence continues at coordinate 26,843,058 of NC_134081.1, read as the reverse complement.
TCCACCCCTGTTGGGGTAGCTAGCTACCTCCGGTACTTGGTAACCGAAGAAGACCATGCGAAAATGAATGAAGTGGATGTGCCATGCTTGTTCAACAAAACACAACAGGTGCTGAACCAGGTAAGGTGTTATTACACTTTTTATCTTCAAATTTAGTTTCTGATAACTCTAATGCCTTTTCTTTTTCACATTTTTGCAGGCCTCGGTACTCCACCACGAAACCTTTCTCCGGTACCGGGCTAAGCTTAGCCAACTCGAGGCTGAGGTCAAAGAGCTTTTTGAGAAGAAGGACATGTATATGCTTCGCAGTGAGCAACACGAAGGAGAAGTCAAGAATCTCCGGGCTGCATTGGACATGGCTTAAAAAGAACATGTCGACCTGGTAGAACAAGTAAAGATCTTTAAAGTTAGTGATGACGAGTTAGACATAGCGACTAATGGTCAAAACCCGCAGGTTCAACAGAAGCTTGACCGGATCGACTACCTTCAAGCCGAGATGAATGAGGTCAAGGCCATGGCCGAAGAGCGGAAGGGCAAAATGGATCGATTGGTTTCAGAAAAGAAGACTGCCCAAGAGCAGCTAGCCTCAGCGGAGGCCCAACGTCGAGCGGCGAGGGAGAAAACAGAGGCCCGGTCCCAAAATATCGAAGACCTCCAGTTTCAACTGAGCTCGACTGTTGCTGAACGGTATGCCCTTGGCAAGGAGCTTAAAATAGCTAAGTCGGTGACGGAAACAACCAGGGCCAATGGTGAAGAGATGGTGGCCCAGTATAGAGCTGACGCTGAGGCAGCCCAGGATCGTCTGAAAGTCACTATTGAGTACATGAAATGGCAATCCCGAAAAAAGGCTCTCAAGGAGGTTCATGCCCGGGGTTTCGACCTATCGGCTGAGATCGAAAATGCTAAGAGGCTCATGGCTGAGGCCAAGAAGTTGGACAATCCCGATGACGAAGAAGGATCTGAGGGCTCCGGTGAACCCTAGGACGGAGAAGACCCCGATGGCTCCGGTGACGAGGCGGGCTCCGGCGAAGATCAGGCTTAGGTGCCTTGTAGATTTTTCTTTGTTTTTGTATTTTTGTATATTTTGTTGAGGACGTTCGGCCTTTGTAAAGATTTTTATCGAAATATTCATATATAAGGCTTTTTCCCTTTTGGCAATTTTCGAGTTTGTTTCTTTCGGCTCTTTTTTTATGATTGCAAAGATTTCGAATGCCTTAGCACGGAATGAATCGTAGTAATAGGGACTTGTTCGGAGGTTCGAACAAGGCTCGTTTTCAATGTAATTTTGTTTATAGCTCGTGGGGGCTTGGTATGCTCGGAAGCTTTCCACAAAGTGCTTACTTAGATATTTTTAGATTATAATTTTCCGAGGGTATCCTTTGAACCAGTTTGGAATTTTTGAGGGCCTTATGCTTTGGTTACGGTCTTCGGATGTCTCCGAGCCATTACTAGGATGGCCATAGCCTTTTAAGTTCGGGTTTTGCCTAATAGACTTTGTACCCCGGGCTTCGATACCGGAGCCGTCCAAGCTTGCCTAGGACGATAGTACCCGAGTGGGGGTAGTCGTAGCTTTTAAAGTTTAGGCACTGCCTAATAGGTTTTTGTGCCCCCGGGCTTCGATAGCCCGAGCTGTCCGAGTTTGCCTTATACGACAGTCCTCGAGTGGGGGTGATCTCTTGGATCTGGATAGAGGCGACCCTTGGGCTCAATATCTTTAAGGAACAAAATGTAATAGTCTTAAGGGACAAAATTATGTATCCGCAAGGTAGAGACTTTCTTTCATTTCTATGCGCAACATACAACATTGCAAATGTGTACAAGCTTCGTGTTATGGCTCAAGTGGTCTATGTGGGCAACATTCATTTGACCGTTTGGCCCTTACAATAAATCATATCCACCGAACCCAGACTGTTAAAGCACAAAGTATCCTTCCTTGCTTAAATCATTATCCGAGGGTGATGGCCCCTAGTGTTCGCGGCCGATCGTAGAGAGGGCTCGGATACTGTTAATGTGATCCTCGACTCCGGTTCATAATCGGTCTTCAATTCTAAGTTAGCATGATCTACCATTGCCTCGTTAAAAACCTTGCCGGAAAACCCATTTGGGACACAACCAGTTCAAGGAAAAAAGAGTGCAACACGTGCTTTCAGGCCTAAAAGCCGCATCATTCTTTGGTTGTTGCCTGCAAGCGTCAGTTGGTATGTGTGTTACAATGTGTTCAATGAATAATCAGACCCCGCTTTATATAGTAAGGGAGTCCTACTCTAGGTATAATTCCATAAAAGGTAAAAAAAAATCCGTTTAACTAATCACCGGATTTTCGCCATTACGTGCCGAGATCTACGCCGTGATACCCGGCTGGTCACGGATATCACGACCCTCCGTTAATCGTGTTCGGTTGCCCAATAATGCTCTCTGAAGTCTTTTGGGATTTGGATCAATCCCGGGGTCATGGCCCCGATATTCCCGAAGGCGGGCGTCGTGCCCCCCGGAACATGTCTCGATAAGACTCTTGCCTCGATTCCGACTCCTTACCATCACGTCTCTTGCTTGATTTACCTAATCGAAAACCGGAACGTCTCATAGGTCCGATTTCTCCCGTATACACCAAGCCAAAATTTTATTAAAAAAACTCGGCTGATTATTTTACCAGACCACAATATATCGAACGTGATAATAATCCAGTTTACTTGTAATTGTAGATAATATTATCGGATACTTAAATTTGGTAACTAATAACTGTCAGCATACTGAATGCGTGTTTGACGAGGGAAAATGTTTTTCCTTTGCCTGTATGAGGATACCAACACGCCAAGAGACCCATATTAAAGTTAATGTGATTCCTTTCTTTGAGTCATTAACCGAACTTATCCTGTAAGTTTTTCTGTTTTGTCCTTTCAATGCCCTTTAAATTTGATATAAAATTTAATAATATAGTAGTATGATATCTCACTTAATATTAGTAATACATTTCTTCTATTCAGGTTTGCTACTCGAGCGATGTATTGTATCAAGGGGACTTTATTAAACCTCAAGTCAAATTTTAAAGATGTTCAAATTAAAATATCTATTATTTTCATTCTTAATAGAAAAAAGGTAAAAGATACTAGAATCCTTCTTATCTGCATGTCCCATTGTATACAGGTAAAACCGACCTCGATGTTCGATCGAGCATCCAAAACGGTAGGTCGGGGTCAAAATATGGTAATCGAGTAAAGTCGAACTCGAAGTTCGATCTAGCATCCAACAAAATCATCCAGGATCGAAATATGGTAATTAAGATCGGACCCGAAGCATTGTCAAAATTAGTCATCGAAACCACCAGATTTTCCTTCGAGTTTACCGAAGACGTAACCGGTCCCGGTTCTAACGGCCTCAAAGAAATCCTTACCAACTTATCCGACAGGGGTCTGCACTTCCCGTAACTAACCGGTCATTACGGCGAAAATCACGGAACACGTCAAAAAAAGGACCAACGGTCAGCAAATCAAGGACTTTCACCTTTTATAGAATAATAATATAATACCTTAAAAGGTAGATCTCCCCTAATATATAAAGGGGACCTCACAATTCATTGGGGAGGTGGCAATTAACACTCATAAGCAATACATCATTATTAGTTCTTGTGGCTCTTACATTTTTTTGTGACGTGGTACCGATTTGAGCATTTTTCCTGCTTGGGGATATCCAACCTCCCTATGTTGAAATTATCCAATTTTTGTGGTTTACACTTATTTTGTCATTATTTATTTTAATCGTATTTTAATTTATTTTTCATTATCAAATTAATTCGCATGTTCTTAAAACCACTAATAAATTCAATTGTTATCCGATTTTGAGGGTAAACAGTTTGGTGCCCACCGTGAGGCTAAGGATAATAGCGGCAATTTGATACAAATTACCATAACACACCCCATTGTACACTTGTTCTTTGAAGTATTTCTGATTCCAAGTCAGGATCGAAATGTCAAACCTACAGTCTGTCCCTCAAAACATGGACACAGAGTCCGGCCACCATGACAGGAACAACAATGCAGAGCTCGGTAATGAGGTAAACCCGGTCGATCTCGGTAGAATCCCGGTGGTGGTTCCCATTGACGCATGTTCGCATGTGGCCATCGACACAAATCAGCCTACCGAGCCCGAAAATAGCGTACGCAGGGAAGTCCGTTCGATTGCCCAAAACACACACGATGGCAAAAATGATGGAATCAACCTGCGTATGATCTTCGAAATACTATAGGCGCAACAGGAGGCGATAGCTCAGTTGCAGAGCCAAGGTCGAACACCGAGTAGGGGCGAACCCGAGCCCCCTCGGAAAGCCATTCGCAGAAATGAACCAATATCGGAAAGAACGCACGAGAGTGAATCGGGGGTTAACCCCGAGATAATGAAATTGCTTGAAGAATTGATGAAATGAGTAGAAACAGGGGAAAAGAAAATCGAAGCTAATGATAAAAAGGTAAAAACCTACAATTCTAGGGTCGATCAAATTCTGGGAGCACCCCCGATACTGAAAGGCCTGGATTCCAAGAAATTTATTCAGAAACCTTTTCCCCCGACCGCGACTCCTAAGCCTATCCACAAAAATTTCTCATGCCCAAGATCCCTAAGTACAATGGAACGACCGATCCAAAAGAGCACGTAACTTCTTATACGTGCGCCATCAAGGGAAACGACTTGGAAGATGATGAGATCGAGTCTGTCTTGCCGAAAACATTTGGGGAGACCTTGTCAAAAGGAGCTATGATATGGTATCACAACCTTCCCCCTAATTCTATTGACTCGTTTGCTATGCTTGCAGATTCATTCATAAAAGTACATGCCGGGGCTATAAAGGTTGAGACCAGGAAGTCAGACCTTTTTAAAGTAAAGAAAAAAGATAATAAAATGCTCAGAAAGTTCGTGTTCCGATTCCAAATTGAACGAATGGATTTGCCCCCTGGTCGCGGACGATTGGGTCGTTCAGGCTTTCACTCGGGGGCTTAACATTCGAAGCTTGTTGGCTTCACCGCAGCTGAAACAAAACTTGATAGAATATCTAGCCATTACTTGGACCAATGTCCATAACCGATACCAGTCAAAAATTAGGGTCGAGGATGACCAGCTCGGGACCCCTTCCGGATCTGCACACATTGTTATGATCATGGACAGAGCCAGAAGAGACGTCAATCACGAATAAAGATCGAACAAGGAGCGGTATCAACCATACGATTAGGATAGAAGAAGCAGTAGGTCCAAACGGAACCCTGCGAGAAATGACCGAAGGCAAAACAACCGGGGTCTCATGGGAAAAAAATAATTTCGACAGGCCCATCGGATCTAAAGAAGTACCAAGGTTATCGGAATATAATTTCAGTATCGACGCTTCTACCATTATATCCACCATCGGTCATATCAAAGATACCAAGTGGCCTCGGCGTTTGCAATTTGATCCAACCCAAAGAGATACCAATCTAATATGCAAATACACGGAACTCATGGTCACAGAATGGAAGACTGCCGACAACTAAGGGAAGAAGTGGCTCGGTTATTCAACAACGGGTATCTCCGAGAATCCCTCAGTGATCAGGCCAAAAACCATTTTAGGAACAGGGATTCTGTTAAACAAGACGAAGAAGAGGAACTTCAGCATGTCATCAACATGATCATCGGTACTGTCAATATTCCCTAAGGACCGATACTAAAACATACCAAACTATCCACCACCAGAGAGAAACAGACTCAAGATTACCTACCGGAAGCGACCTTGTCATTTAATAATAAAGACGCAGAGGGGATCGCACAACCCCACAATGATGCACTGGTAATATCGGTACTCGTAAATAAATATCGAATTAAATGTGTGCTAATTGATCCAGGTAGCTCAGCCAACATCATTAGATCAAGGGTTATAGAACAACTCGGCCTAAAAAATAAGATCGTACCAGCGATCCGAGTTCTGAATGGGTTCAACATGTCATGCGAGACCATTAAAAAGGAAATAACCCTACCGGTAAATGTCGCCGAGACTATTCAGGAAGCCAAGTTCTATGTAATCGAGGGGTCATAAGATACAACTCTTTGCTCGGAAAACCATGGATTCACAACATGATGGCAGTACCCTCGACATTACACCAGGTGTTAAAATTCCCAACGCCCAAAGGGATTGAAACAGTATACGGGGAGCAACTGGCTGCTAGGGAGATGTTCGCGGTCGATGAGGCAGTCCCGACATCCACTCTTTCCATATCAAAGGATCCGAATCTGGTGAAACAAAACGAGAATAAATAGCAATCACCAATTCCAGTCTCGACGGAATCGGAGGAACAAGGGATATATGAGAGCAATGATTATGGGGTCCCCAGATCTTTCATAATCCCCGACGATTCCGACGCTATGAAATCTACGATCGAGGAACTGGAGCAAGTCATGTTGAGTGAATACCTATCTGATCGAAAGGTATACCTGGGCACGGGGCTAAAACCCAAGCTCAGGAAAAAACTCATTCAATTTCGTATAACTAACGAAGATTGTTTCATTTGGTCCCATCTCGAAATGACTGGAATTTTGCCGGAGGAAACCACTCACAAGCTAAGTCTGGACCCGAAATTCTACCCGGTTAAGCAGAAGAGGAGGCCCCAGTCCAAGGTCAAACATGCTTTCATCAGGGATGAGGTATCTAAACTCCTTAATATAGGGTCCATTCGGGAAGTTAAATACTCGGATTGGTTAGCAAACGTAGTGGTAGTTCCTAAAAATGGGAATAAGCTAAGAATGTGTATAGATTACAATGATTTGAATAAGGAATGCCCCAAGGATTCTTTCCCTCTGCCCAACATCGATCACATGATCGATTCCACGACCGGCCACGAGACTCTCAGTTTTCTCAACGCTTACTCCGGGTACAACCAAATACGGATGAATCCGGATGACCAGGAAAAACATTCCTTCATCACTAAGTATGGCGCATGCTGCTATAATGTAATGCCATTCAGGTTTAAAAAAATACCGGTGCCACTTACCAACGCCTAGAAAATCGGATGTTCGAAGAAACAAATAGGGAAATCAATGGAGGTTTGCATTGACGATATGTTGGTTAAGTCCCTGCAAGCAGAGGACCATTTAAAACACTTGAAGGAAATCTTCGATATATTGAAGAAGTATAATATGAAGCTAAATCCGGAGAAGTGTGCGTTCAGAGTTGGATCGGGTAAATTCCTCGGGTTCATGGTGTCTAACAAAGGAATCGAGATCAACCCCGACAAATTCAAAGCCATCGAGGATATCACGGTCATAAACAACGTAAAGGCCGTGCAAAGGTTAACCGGGCGCACAGCCGCCCTGGGTCGGTTCATCTCAAGGTCATCCGATAAGAGCCATCGATTCTTATCATTATTGAAAAAGAAAAATAACTTCTCATGGACCCCGTAGTGCCAACAAGCCTTGGAAGAACTCAAGCGATATCTATCAAGACTGTCGCTGCTCCACACGCCGAAGGCAGATGAACAGTTATTCCTATACCTTGCAATCTCGGAAATAGCGGTAAGTGGGGTCCTGGTTCGAGAAGAAAAAGGTACGCAATTTCCAATTTACTATGTTAGCAAGACTTTGGGAGAGGCAGAAACCAGGTACCCTCACCTAGAAAAATTGGCGCTCGCATTACTGAGCGCTTCTAGGAAGTTGAAACCATATTTTCAATGTCACCCCATATGTGTTGTGACCACTTACCCACTGAGAAATGTAATGCATAAACCCGAGCACTCGGGACGATTGTCCAAATGGGTCATCGAGATCAGCGGTTACGATATTGAATATCGGCCCCGAAGCGCCATCAAATCTCAAATCTTGGCAGACTTTGTGGCCTATTTCACGTTGGCTCTAGTACCCGAAGTAGAAAGAGAGTTATTATTAAACTTGGAAATCTCTTAGGGGGTATGGACTCTCTTCACGGACGGTGCCTCGAACGCGAAAGGATCCGGACTTAGTATCGTGCTAAAACCATTGAGGGGCAATGTGGTTAGGCAATCTATTAAAACTGTAAAATTAACTAACAATGAGGCCAAATATGAGGCCATAATTGCAGGTCTCGAACTAGCCAAAAGCTTGGGAGCAGAGGTGATCGAAGCTAAGTGTGATTCCCTCCTTGTGTTAAACCAGGTTAATGGAACGTTCGAGGTGAGAGAAGAACGAATGCAGAGGTACTTGGATAATCTACAAGTAACATTACATCGATTCAAGGAATGGACTCAACAACACGTGTCTCGTGATCAAAACAATAAGGCTGATGCCCTTGCTAGCTTAGGGTCATCAATAGAAGATGATGAACTCAAATCAAGGGTAGTCATACAATTAATGCGTTCCGTAGTCGAAGAAGGCCATTCCAAAATAAACTCAATGAGCCTAACATGGGACTGGAGGAATAAATATGTAGAGTATCTAAAAACCGAAAATTACTCTCAGACCCAAAGGAATCGAGGGCCCTACGCACAAAGGTAGTCCGGTTTATTTTGTCCGAAAACGGAACTTTATTCAGAAGAACGTTCGATGGACCGATCGCCATATGTTTAGGACCGGGAGATACCAAGTACGTCCTAAGGGAAATTCATGAAGGCACCTGCAAAAATCATTTGGGAACCGAAGCACTAGTTAGAAAAATAATCAGGGCCGGATACTATTGGATCGATATGGAAAAAAATGCAAGGGAATTCGTGTGAAGATGTGATGAATGCCAAAGGCATACTCCGATAATTCATCAAGCCGGGGAATTGCTGCATTCAGTCTTGTCACCTTGGTCGTTCATGAAGTGGGGAATGGACAACGTTGGCCCACTTCCACGGGCACCCAATAAGGCTTAATTTATTTTATTTATGACTGACTATTTTTTTAAGTGGGTGAAAGCCCATGCATACGGGAAGGTCATAGAAAAGAAAGTCATAGATTTTATTTGGGATCACATCATATGTCGGTTCGGAATGCCTGCCGAAATCGTATGTGATAATGAGAAGCAGTTCGTTGGTAGCAAAGTAAGCAAATTTCTCGAAGACCATAAGATAAAAAGAATCGCGTCAACACCCTACCACCTTAGCGGGAACGGGAAAGAGGAGTCCACCAATAAAACCATAATCCAAAACCTCAAAAAAAAGGTTGGCCGACGCTAAAGGAAAATGGAAAGAAATATTGTCCGAAGTCATGTGGGAATATCATACCACTTTGAAGTCCAGTACCGAGGCCACCCTGTTCTCGCTGGTTTACGGTGTCGAAACTATGATACCAGTCGAAGTTGGAGAACTGAGCTTCAGGTTCCGATGTGCTACCGAAGAAACAAATAACGAGACCCTAAACACAAGCCTGGAACTACTGGACAAACGCCCTCGTCCGTATTGCAGCTCAGAAATAACAGATCAAGAGGTATTACAACCGAAGAACAAACCTACGAAGATTTAATGTCGGGGACTTGGTATTAAGGAAGGTTACATTGAACACTAGGAATCCGAACGAAGGAAAATTGGGACCAAACTGGGAAGGTCCATATCAAATTAGCGAGATCACCAGAAAAGGGTCGTACAAACTCGGGACAATGAACGGTGAACAACTATCGAACAACTGGAACATAGCTCACTTATAGCGGTATTCCCGATCACCTTTTTTTCTCATTTACATTTCTAACTAACATTTGTAGGTACCAGCTACAATTTTCTAGGCCTGAAAGCACGCGTTGCACTCTTTTTTCCTCGATCCGATCTTTTCCCAATAAAGGGTTTTTTCGGCAGAGTCAATAATGGGTCGTGCTAACTTAGAATCAATGTCAACAATGTTTGAGGCTTCTCTAGGATAAACCCCGAACACTGAGGGGTATAGCCCATATGATCCCCTAGGCTTAATTGGTAGGATTCTCTGTAAAGGGTTAAACGGTCGAATGAACCATACCCACATAGATCGCCTGAGCCTAGACATAAAACACACAATTAGCTTTGTATACTATGAAGATTGAAAGAGAGCCTCTGCCTTATAAATAAAAATTCATTTTTTCGCATATCAAAAGCTTATTTGGTTTGTCCCCCCCGATGACTGTTTCCGAACTAAAGGCTAAGGCCGTTCCGGGTTAACAACACTCGAGGGCATGAAGCTTATTTGGCATTGCCCAAACTAAAAGGCTAAGTCCGTTCCGGTTAACAATACTCGAGGGCATGAAGCTTATTTGGCATTGCCCAAACTAAAAGGCTAAGGCCGTTCCAGGTTAACGAAACCCGAGGGCATGAAGCTTATTTGGCATTGCCCGAACTAAAGGCTAAGGCCGTTTTCGGGTTAACAAAACCTGAGGGTATGAAGCTTATTTGGCATTGCCCAGACTAAAAGGCTAAGGTCGTTCTGGGTTAACAAAACCCTAGGGCGTGAAGCTTATTTTGCATTTCCCAAGCTAAAAGGCTAAGGCCGTTCCAGGTTAACAAAACTCAAAGGCATGAAACTTTTTTGGTATTTCCCGAACTAAAGGCTAAGGCCGTTTCCGGGTTAACGAAACCCGAGGTTACAAAAGCTTATGAAAACTTGAGCAAAACATACTCTCGGCAAGTCACATTCTAAAAAGTATAAGTGTTTCGGGGAAAAGTTCCCAGACATACCGGATCCCACGATGCCTTAGAGATAATGAAATCAAAGGCAAAGACTGTTCGGAATTCCGAACATGACTAATTAATGCTAAGGCGTTTCAATCTTTGCAAAACATAACAAGAAAAGCAAAGGAAGAACTCAAAAATTATAAAAAATAAATAGAAAATTTGTATTTACGAAGTATTGTCTTTACAAAGGCCGAGCGACCTTGACACAAAGTACTAAGTACAAAAAGAAATAAAATCAAACAGAAGCAGCCTGATCTTGGCCGGATCCCGCCTCATCATCGGGATTTCCGGGGTCTTCTCCACCCTCGGACCTGACTAAGCCCTCAAAATCTTCCTCCTCGGGATAGGCCAGCTTCCTGGCCTAGGCTTCGAGAACCTTGGCATTCTCAATCTCAGCCGATAAATCAAAGCCTCGAGCGTGAACTTCCTCGAGGGCCTGCCTTCGGGATTGCCACTTCATATGCTCGACTATATTTTTTGATTAGTCTTGAGCCTCTTTGGTATAGGCCTTGTACTGGGCCAACATTTCATCAGCTTTAGCCTTGATCACGATGACCTCTGACTTAGCCGTTTTAAGCTCCTTGGTCAGATTATCTCGATCTGAGACGGTCGAACCTAGCCGAGATTGGAGCTCCTCAACCTTTTTTGTCTAAACCTTGTCCTTTTCCTTTTTCGCTCTTAGCTAGATTTTGGCCAAAGTTAGTTGTGCCCGAGAAGCCTCTTTTTCCGAGGCCAAATGATCCATTTTGCCTCTCCATTCATCGGTCTCAGCATTGACTATATCCATTTTAGCTCGGAGCTGATCAATCCGATTGAGTTTTTGCTGGACCTGCGGATTTTGACCATCAGTCACCGAATCAAATTCATCATCACTTACTTTGAAAACTTTTACATGCTCGACCAATTCAGCATAATCCTTCCGAGCAACATCTAGCTCGGCATGGAGGTTCTTAGCCCCCCCTCGAGTTGCTCACTAAGAAGTTTAAAGGCGTCTCTCTTCTCAGTAAGCTCTTGAACTTCGGCTTCGAGTTGTTTCAGGTCATCCCGGTACCTCAAAAAAGCCTCGTGATGAAGCATCGAAGCCTACAAACAATAAAAGAAATGCTAAGTCATCTGCAAAAAAATATTGAAGTGTAAATCAAAAATTCACTTAGGAAAGCATGAAGTTACCCGGTTCAACACCTGTTGCGCTTCGTTAAAAAGGCAGGGTGCATCCACTTCGTTCATCTTAGCTTGATCATCCTCGGTCACCAGGGCTCGAAGAGGACCTGCTTACTTTCGGGGATTGGCGTTTCCTTGCTATGTCTAAGTCTCCCAACCCGGTAGGATCTTCCGTGGCCATCGAGTCCATGCCATCGAAGATACCGCGAAAAAAGTCATTCGCTCCATGAGTCCCTTCAGCGGGGCATTCTTTAGTAGCTTGCACCTCGTTAAACATCGATTCTATGAATGAGGGAGATTCGGCAATCTCTATTACGCCAAATGCTTCCTTCGAAGCATTTCCCGCAGCTCGTGAGGCTTCGGTCATGGCAGTCTCAATTTCTCTAATTTGATGAGGGTCAACCTCACCCCCTTCCGGCTCGTAAGCTCCTTGCCATTCGGGCTGAGGCGGCACGCTATCCATCAGGTTAAAGGCCCATCCTTTCCCGTCGGACTCATCTCTCAATCGGTGGAGTGAATCCAGAGGCGGTGCTCGAGCACTGGTGCTTTCCTTGGATTTTCGCACTAATCGCCTCTTTGGTTTGTCCTTATCGGGGATAGAGAACTCGGAGCCTTTTTTATTTTCTTCTCTTTATACTGATTCGAAGCAGGGGGCTCGGTGAAGACATCATCGTCACCGGATGGAGGCCTTATTTCAACATCTTTTGGTAAACCTGCAAAAAGAAAGTAAAACAAGTTAGAAATTGACAGCGTGAAATTAAGGACAAATGTAACTTAAAGAAAATTCTCACCATGGGAACGGGCCTCCCATCGGCCCTTCGAAAGCTCACTCCACGAACGCTCGGAGTATGATCTCTGTGTTGCAATACTCTCGACCCACTCCTTGAGTCGAGGAACTGCTTCTGGAATCCGAGCGACAGCTGCACCACCAAAAGGCATTAATGAGAAAAGAAAAGGAAGGGAAGAGTAATGAACAAAACCTTGAAACTAATATTGTACTTACGTGACATGTTCCACTTCTCAAGAAATGGCATGTACTCGACAGGGATTAAATCTGAGGTCTTCACTCGGATGAATCGACCTAACCAGCCTCGATCCCGATCTTCATCGATCCTCGATCCTCGAAAATAGTGCCTTACTGGCCCGACGTACAAGCTTGATTAATCCCCCTCGATAGAGTCAGGGACTATACAAATGCATGAGATGGTCAATGGTGAAGGGACACCCCTCGATCTTGCTCACGAAGAAGCGGAGGAGAATTACTATCCTCCAGAACGAAGGATGCATTTGACCGAGGGTCACCTCGTACCTCTTACAGAAGGCAATGATGACCGGATCTAAGGGGCCCAACGTGAAGGGGTAAGTGTAAACACTTAAAAAAACCCTCCGCGTAGGTAGTAATCGCTTCCTCAAGCGTAGGGACCACTACGTACTTGTCAGCCCAGTTGCAATCTTTCTTGACCTTGGTGAGGACACCGTCGTTGATCGAGCAAATATATCTCGAGACCGGCTCATACCGACCTGGTACCAAGGAGGTTTTCTCGACCTTTAAATATGCTCCGGTTGGGCATCCCGTAGGGACGAACATTTTTAGAGTAGGTACCGGTGTCGGTTCCTCGGTAGCAGCAGGCTAAACGTTCTCAGATGGTCGCGAGGAAGAGGGGATTTCTTTTTTGGGGAATAGATTTTGAAGTCTTTGTCATTGCTTTAATAGTGAAAAAAGTGGAGAAAGGAAGGTGTTGATGAAAGAGAAGGTGTGATTGGCAGATAACTTATGGAAGCTTTCAGAAAACTAGAAGGGAAGAAGTTTGAATGTAAACCAGAAAACCAGAAAGTGAGAGTGATGAAGTTTCTTAAAGCACAAGAGCAAAAAGTTTGAATGTAAAGTTCAAATGAATGGATGAAAGGGTATTTATAGTCTTCCAAACGACGGTTCACATCCTGGAGTGACCGACCATTAACTGACATATATTTAATGCTAGGAAGACTGGACCGACGAGATGTTTCAACTATCTTTTGTCGGGAGCTCATATCGTTTCTCGTCACCTACTCTCTGAAATACGAGGAGACTCTGTATATGGGTAAAACCGAGCTCGATGTTCGATCGAGCATCCAAAATAGTAGGTCGGGGTCGAAATATGGTAATCGGGTAAAGTCGAGCTCGAAGTTCGATCTAGAGTCCAACACAATCAGTCAGGATCGAAATATGGTAATTAAAGATCGGACCCGAAGCATTGTCAAAATTAGTCATCGAAACCACCAGATTTGCCTTCAAATTTATCGAAGACGTAACCGATCCCAGTTCTAACGGTCTCAAAGAAAGCTTTACCAACTTATCCGATAAGGGTCCGCAATTCTCGCAACTAATCGGTCATTACGGTAAAAATTACGGAACACGTCAAAAAAGGGACCAACGGTTAGCAAATCAAGGACTTTTGCCTTCTATAGAATAATAAAATAATACCTTAAAAGGTAGGTCTCCCCTAATATATAAAGGAGGTCTGGCAATTCATTGGGGAGGTGACAATTTACACTCATAAGCGATACATCATTATTAGTTCTTGTGGCTCTTACATTTTTTGTGAGGTGGTACCGATTTGAGCATTTTTCTAGCTTGAGGATATCCAACCTCCCTAGATTGAAATTATTCGATTTTTGTGGTTTGCACTTATTTTGTCATTATTTATTTTAATCGCATTTTAATTTACCTTTCATTGTCAAATTAATCCGTATATTTTTAAAACTACTAACAAATTCAATTGTTATCCGATTTTGAGGGTAAACACTCACACCTAAATCAGAGCCAGTTGATTAAAAAACATATATTTTGGATAGAATAGAAACAGCCTAAATATAAAGTACTTTTATTTATTCATTTTATAGAAGAAATTTGTCACAAACATTCCAAGCACAACTTTAATCCAAAAGGTTTTCTTAAGAAATTATACAAATTTTTACGGAATTTAAACCATAAGTAGATCGAAACGCCACCTTAAGTCTTTAACAATTGAAGTGTATCCGTAATGTGATTTAATTTAATAACAAAATGCATTTAGCAGCCAACCTAATTAAAGTCAATTGCGCAGCTAATAAGCTACTACGTAATAGGAGCTGTAGAATATTTGCTAATAGCAGCCAACCATGCTTAATTAAAATGAAAATTAATCACCTCATACGTCACACCTCTTGTCAATGACTCCATTTGGCACTATGCTAATTACAAATCTACGTGGCACTGTTTACCTTTCACTAGGCCCACCTTATTCCACTACATCGATCCTACACCATCCGTACAATTTATATCACATTCTTTTTTTATTTTGAAAAATGTTTTATTCATTGCATTTTCATGCATATCCAATAACATTCAAAAATTCAAAATTTTACACTATTAGTTTAATATTTTCTCTGTTTTAAAAAGAGTAAATATTTTATTATTTGTGGAGTCAAATAAGGTTTTATTTGATTATATTTCTTTTGTGGAGTCAAATAAGGTTTTATTTGATTATATTTCTTTTTAGTATTGGTGGGAATAGCTTCCTGGTCACTTAGACACCTAGGGCATTTGAAAACCGATACATGAACTTTAAACTTTTTTATTTGAACACTCGAACTCATGATTCCCTTAACTAATAAACACATTTGACCGTTGACCATGCCCATGTGACGTCAGTTGGTCCTAATCAGCCTGCTACGTGAGGAACACGACGCACAGGAGTGTGAGAGCCCTCTTCCCAACGCCCAATGGTCCAAAATGGTGTGTATTTAAGTGGGTTCTTATTCATTCCTTGTAAAATACATTATCCCTTCATTATGTAGAATCTGAAGCTCCATTCATCCATTTTTCTAAAATCTGAAGCTTTATTTAAAAAAAAATTCTTTTTTCAGACCATGAAAATGATGCAAAGTCCTATATTTTGTCATTGTAGAGTTGAAGCTAAGTTTTGCATCACTTGAAAGCCAACAAATCTAGGATGAAGGTTTTATGGGTGCTCAAATTATGGTCGAAATAATTCTTATAATGTTTTTAGGTGGTTTGACACACCTCTTCCAGATCACTGTAAATAAGTGATTTAAGGGCTGTTATCAAGAATTAGAGAGAGAGATCGACTACAACGTAGGAAGATGGGGAAGTCATTGTAACTTTAGTTATTGTATTAACACTAATCATTGTAATTTCTTTCTTAGGCCTCATTTATTTTTTTTAAGATTAACACGTCTGAATCTGAATACACATCTGAATATCAAGATGTGTATTAAGATTAAGACATCTGAATCTACATCTGAGTATTAATATATGTATTAAGATCTGAAAACTAAATGATTAAGACTGTTTGATTTTTAACATCTAAATGTATAAAATTTATCTTTATTTGGAAATTAATAAATATAAAATTCAAATGGAATACTAATTAATCTAATATTCTATCAATAAATATATATTTTTTTTAAATATGGTTGCTGGTGGTGATGGCTAACAGTGGTGCTTGTGAATACTGATTAGAGGCGGTGGTTAGTGGTAGGTTTGGTTGATGGTTGTGGTTCAGGGTAGTAGCTAGTGGTGATTAGTAGTGGTGGCGATTATGATTGAGGATGGTGGTGGTGATAGTTAATAATGGCGGGTGGTGGTGGTAGTTGTAATTGAGGAAGGTGGTGGTGGGTGGTGGTAGTTTATAATGATGTGCAGTGCCGGTTATAGTTGTTGATGGTGATGGGGTGGTTAGTTGTGTTAGTTGAGGTTGATGAGTATTGTTTGTGTTTGAGAATGATGGTGGTGGGAGTGGTGCAGATGGTGGGTGGTGGTGGTCGATTATGACGGCGGCTATGATTGAGGATGATGGTGGTCGCATGGTGGTAGTTGATAATGGTAGGCGACGACAATTAATAATGTATATGGATGATAACATCTTAATAAAATTAAGTCTCTATTATGGATCTTAATCATACAGACCTATTCAGACTCATTAAGTGGTTGTGAAGTAAAAAAAAATACACTTAATAATTAAGATCTGGATAATTAAGATTCACACTTTAAAAATAAATGCACTTAATGTCTGAGATCTGAATGAGTAAGATTCAGACCTCCATTAAGTGCAAACAAATAAGACCTTAGTCTAGTTAGCACTAATCATTGTAATTGTCTTCATAACCCTATGTACAATGATAATGACAAAATGTATGATGAATTTTTGTGGAATGAAAAGCAATGTTTGACATAGACAAGCAGACATATATAAACAATCAAGTTCGATCAACCTTCTTGGTTGACAAAATTAGCTACTGAAAGTTTTCTAGTAGCAGAAACAGTTTAAACATTGTGCCAAAATAAAAGCCATACTTAAAAATCCATAGTTAACCTACAAATTAAGTTCTACAACTAACAGACTTAAGCTATCACAAAAATAAATATTCAGCAGATCATTATGGTTGAGATTGATTAATGTTTTGCTGAGATTGGCTCAAGTTGGGACATATAGACTGGCGTGGTTGAGATGAGGAATGGACTTGAGGTTGGCTAAGGCTTGATTGAGTTTGTCTTCTCCTCAACTGTTGTTGAAGTTGCCTTTGTGTTATAGCATTTCTTCCTTGCCACCTTAGTCCAGATGCACTATATCCATGATCAATATTAGCCTGTCCAACATCCACTATTTTTGTAGGAGCAGAAAGTACCATAACTCTTGATCCACACTGCATAGAAAGTCAAATTAGCACCCAAACTACTAATATCTGAATAAAACTCCAAATTCAAATCACTTACCCTTTCTATCATTGTTCCTAAATCACTAACCAAAATACCAAATCCAGCAGTTCTTGGTCTTCCTCGAAGTCCAGTAGCTCCTGGCCTTCCTCTAACACTAGATAGATTATCTTCATAAGTTCTTAATCTCATACTTTCAGTATCCTGATAAAAGATAAAGTACTATCTAATAATATAAAAATGATGGTCCTAATACAGCTTAACTAAAGTAAAAAATGAATACTTATAGATGCACTTGCAACAGCTGATGATTGAGTATTTGTGGTAGCAGCAGTTTTAGATCCACTTGCAGCCTGAGATGTTTGAGTATTTCTTGTACCAGCAGTTCCAGAACCACTTGCGGTAGCTGATGGTTGAGTTGTTCTTTGAGCAACCTGAGATGGTTGATTTTTTCTGGTACTAGCAGTTCCAGAACCACTTGCAGCAGTTGTTCCTTGAGTAGCATTAGCATTTCTGGTACTTGCAGTTTCAGATCCTTGTCCTTTCTGAAATTTTCAAAAATGAGTTATAGAAACAAACAAAATACAAGTCACAAGTAGAAACAAAATGAATGCATTATCTCATCATTTACCAGGATAGGACACCCCTTCTTGTTATGGCCTACTGACTTACAATGAGAGCATGTCATTGGTGTCCCTTTCCTTGATCTCTTACCAAACTTCTTTTTAGGTTCATCTTGAGCTTTTCTTCTATTTTTCTTAGGTCTTCCAGGCATCTTAGTAATTACAGGAGGCTCAATAGTGGGATTCTGAGTTGATGGCCGCATCTCCATGTTGGTTACTGACTGTATGTAATAATTGAAAGCCTTTATGTATGTTTCTTTCCTATACCAGTGAACAACATAGTTAACATGCTCAAATCTCCTAAAAAACATTGCACATATTGCATGGGAGCAAGTATTCCTTTGAGCCGCCATGATCTGCATGTGCATGTATTGTTGAAAAAGTCAACAATATATTTGTAAACCCCATGTTGTATCTCATATCCAATGTTCCCATTCCATTTAAATTCATGCCTAATTGCATATTGAGATTGTTCCTCTATGTACCATATTGCCATAGGAGATACATCAGAAATTCACCGTGTTGCAAGTTCTCTCATGGTAGTCATCCTCTACATTACCTTCACTCTAATCTCTTCTAACATGGTTATGATAGACTTGTGCCTAGCAGATAGGATCCAACCGTTAAAAGTCTCACACATATTATTCTCCACAGAATCACATTTACTCCAATCTTTAAAGAAAGCTCTATACCAACATTGTTTGGGGTATCTCAGTAAATCCTCAATGACCTTACTGTCACTCAATTCTGCCAACTCATCTATCTTAGCCTTGATATATGCTTCAAATGAAGCTCTTGCACATACCCAGAACTTCTTCCTTCTTTCCTCACCTTTCCACTTTTGTTTCCACTTGCTTCATATGTGTCTTGCACACATTCTGTGCTCATAATTTGGCATCAACTCATCCACAGATTGAACAAGTCCCTTAAGCAACAAGAAAAATTAGTTAGAATATCAGAAACATATACTCCCTCCGTTTCAATTTATGTGAACCCATTTGACTGGGCATGGAGTTTAAGAAAAGAGAGAAGACTTTTGAACTTGTGGTATAAAATGAATCACATATATTTTGTGTGGCTATAAATCATTGCATAAAGGTAAATTATTTCCAAATAAGGAAAGAGGTCATTCTTTTTGGTACGAACTAAAAAGGAAATAGGTTCACATAAATTAAAACAGAGGAAGTATAAAGTAATTACAGGAAGAATAAAAAGAAATATATACATTTTGCATATCAGAAATGATGGTCAGCCCTTCACCTTGGGATTCTGTGAGCTGTGAATCATGCATCAGGCACCTAAAAAACCATGACCATATATTCTTTGTCTCCTTTTCAACCACTGCCCAGGCAACATGGTACATTTGGTTGTTACCATCTTTACCAATACATGATAGTAGCTCACCTTTACATATACCCTTCAGAAATGCTCCATCAAAGCCAATAATATTTTTACATCCTTCCAACCAACCTACTTTGCAAGCATGTAGACAGATGTACATCCCCACAAACACCTCTTTACTAGGTATTGTCTCCTTTGAAGTCCTCACAACAACAGTGTTGCTAGGGTTTGTAGACCTCAGCATGTCAACATAATCATATATTTTAGCAAACTCATGCTTGTAATCACCCAGATACTTACCCATGACCTGATGTTTAGCCCTGGCACAGATGAATTTTCCCACATACACACCATACTTTATCCTAATCTAATCCTGCAACTTCCTAAGCTTTATGTCAGGTTGGTTGATAATCGTGTCCTTGAAATATTTAGCTACCCATGTTGTATTAGCCATCTTGTTTCTGGTTGCTCTAAAACACTTATGAACATGATAGTAGCTGCTGACAATGAAATTCACTGGGTGTCCCTCCAAGCTTCCCAAAGTATACCATCTGCATCTTGTTGAGTTCATATATTTTTCCCTAACCCTATGTTGCTCATTAGGCCTCAACATAATTTGAACTCTTCTTTGTACATCATAATCTTGCAAAGCAGTTTTGAACTGTTTACACTTTCAAAAACTATTTCCAACTGGAAACAAATTTTCTTTCAAGCAGGATCAAAGTATACCCTGCTGCTGTATCTTCTTGATTGAGGGTTATGTACCCCATCTTCTTCAACTACTTCATCATCTGTATCCTCACTACCTAGATCTCATCAATATTAACTTCACTATATCTTAATTTACTACTCTTTTCGTTCACTTTAGCTGTCTAGCAACAACAACTTTAGGTTCTAGATCACTTGTCTCTCCGAGAATATCCTCATCAGCACCATATAATGACTCATTTGTATCATCATCATCATTATCAGAAATAGCCTCATAATCACCATTCTCACTCTCAGAACTTCCCTCATCACCCTCATAATCAGTTGCTAAATGAAAGTTGTAGAACTCACTTTCTTCTTCACTAGACTCTTCTGTATCCTCTTCTATATCATCTTCTATATCAGCAACCCTCTCTTTACCCTTCCCATGAGTGTTATCACCCCTATTTATATCATTGTTAGGTGAATGTGTTGCCCTAGCATTAACATCACTTGTTTGCCCATGTGGCATTTCATTAAATCCACATGGTTGAATATCAGTAGGGTCCACATTTATACCTCCAATACTCAATATTTCATCTAGGTCCAAATCAACACATGGTGTATTAATTGTGTGATATAGATACACATCAATAAAATCTCCATCCTTAAGGTCTTTACACAAAGCTAAAACATCAGCATCATATTTCAGAAATCGAAATTCTCCTTTTTTGTTAATTTTATATGCATATTTATCTATTGTTAAGTAACCCATATCCTTAGCCCACTCATTAAAACGAATTATATGTAATTCATTAATATTAGCCTGAAGAATAACTGGCCAAATTTGTCCTTTTACATACCTCATAACTGGGTCAGCCACTAACCACCCTATAAAAAAAATGCCAAGTTAGATACACTTTAACCCTAAAAAGCCATAAACTTTATAATAATGGGAGACATGAGTATTTTTATATGCAAAAAGCCCTAATTTTTTAACCCTAAATGCCATATCAGTCATGAAAAAGACAAAAGGATCTAAAGTAAAGTGAAGATTCGACTGTTTTCCCCAAAACTCCTAATTTAAAATCCGACATTTTGTACATGCAGACAAAAAATAGCTTTGACTATCATACATTATTTCATAAGAAATTAGATGACAAAAGAGAAAATGACATCAAAAGAGACAAAATCCCTAAAGTAAAGTGAAGATTCGACTGTTTTCCCCCAAAATCCTAATTTAAAATCCCAAATAATAAATAATTTGTGCATGCAGACAAAATATAGCTGACTATCACACAATATTACATAAGAAAACATATGACAAGATAAAATGGCATCAAAAGAGACAAACTAACCTTCAGATCCTATAACGTGACTGGAATCGAAAGCACATACCAAACGAAGCTCGATCAGAACGAGATTAATAAATAATAAACGAAAATAATATAATGGTAAGTGATTATGATCGATTTTGGAAGGGGGTGGCTGATTTTTCAAGCCATTACTAACCTAGGTTTAACAGGGGAGGGTTTGGTTACAGAGGGGTAAAAGACGAAATGAGTATTTTTTGGTTGGTCTATTGAATAAAAGAGGGGGGGACCCCGATCAGTTGGATTTTGTTTTCGCGCCCTTGACGTGTAACAAATCCATTGGTCATTTGCTGACTGGATGGACACGTTTGTGTATGTATAATACACGTGTGTAGGTTTAAGGGTCAGATGTGTTTATTAGTTAAGGGAATTATGAGTTTGAGTGTTCAAATAGGAAAGATTAAAGTTCATGTATCGGCTTTTAAAAGCCCTACAACTTTAAGTGGCCAGGAAACCATTACGCCTTTAGTATTTTAAATTATTAACTATTATGACTTGTGAAACTTTTTATGTAGTTTTTAAATATGTAAATTTTATTTCAAAAAAATTAAAGAATTTATGTCCAAATTCACATCGAGATTTTGTCAATTTGACACTTATACCCTAAAAAAGGTTCAAGTAAATTGAAACAGAGAAATTATTTCTTTATTCAGCTAATTACTTATCGCTATTTTACATTTTTCTTCCTTTATCATTGATATACCTTTTTCATGTAAAAAATGATAAATTTTGACATATTAGAGTCAAAACGTTTGATTTTTCTAGCTCAATCAGAAAATAAAATTTTAAAATATCTAAATGAAACTATACAAAAGTAGTATTTCTCCCTCACATTTATGAGACACTTTTTCTCTTTTAGTCTACTACATGACACATTCTATATTTAGTTATAATTTTATATTATTTTTTTTGTTTACCCTTAATACGATAATTTATAGCCATAAAATATCTATAAGCATTTTAGACTACAAGTTTAAAAAGAAAAATCTCCTTTAAACTTAGTTTTCAGTGAACACTCACACATAAATTGGAATGGAGGAAGTACTTCCTAAAAAAAATCTCCTTTAAACTTAGTTTTCAGTGTACTTCCTGTTGATCAAAATATGGGAAGATTTGGTATTCACCTACCCTCTAAATGGTCCTATTGCACTATTCATCACCAAGAAAATGAGGAACATTTGTTTCTTAACAGTATGGTTAGCCAGAGGGTATGGAAATATTTTAACCAGGCCTTTGGGATTCGTCAACAATATCATTGTCTGAGGCAGCTGCTTATTACTTGGTGGATGACCAAAGAAAAAAATGATTATCAGAAGATGGCTCTACAAATCCTCCCTGGTATTATTATTTGGAATATTTGGAAGGGTAGTTGCAAGAGAAGGTTTGACAATGTAAGTATGCAATCTCACCTAATTATTCTCCAAATTTGTGATCAACTTATCATTATATCTCGTAAACAATTTCCAAAGATTTCACCTCTTTTAAATTGGAAGACTTTTCAAGAGATCATAGAAATGGCTAGAGATCACGTTACTTTTGTGGCTGTCAAATGGAACTTTCCTCAAACTGGATTCATGAAACTCAACTTTGATGGGTGCTCCAAAAGTAATCCAGGTCTTAGTGCACGAGGTAATATTATCAGAAATGATAGAGGGCATCTAGTGAAAGCTTATGCTATTGCTTTTGGCAACATGACCAATAATAAAGCTGAAGCTACGACCCTCAAATTTAGAATTCAATGGCGTAATGTGGCTGGCATAAAAAATCTAGATATTGAGTGTGACTCTAAGCTACTTACTGATTGGATTTCCAAGAACAGCGATCCT
The DNA here is from genome assembly GCF_000715075.1 of Nicotiana tabacum. NCBI lineage: Eukaryota > Viridiplantae > Streptophyta > Magnoliopsida > Solanales > Solanaceae > Nicotiana > Nicotiana tabacum. Next base: position 26,819,751 of record NC_134081.1, on the reverse strand, counting down.
CCTTAGAATATTTTGGATACTATCAAAGACATACAATGGTTTCTTTCACATATGGTGTAACGACTCGGATGGTCGTTTTGAGAATTATAACTCTGTTCACTTATTTACTGCTCAATTTATGCTTTACAGTTATTTTATGACTCACCGAGTTAGTTGGTTCGGGTCCGGAAGGATTTCGGAGTGAAATGAGACACTTAGTCTCTTAGTTGAAAACTTAAGTTGGGTAAGTTGACCAAATATTGACTTATACGTAAATGATCTCGGAATTTAATTCTGATAATTTCAGTAGCTCCGTATGGTGATTTTGTACTTAAAAGCGTGTCGGAAAAATTATTTGAAGGTTCGTAGTGGAATTAAGCTTGAAATGGCGAAAGTCAAATTTTTAAAAAATTTGACCGGGGGTTGACTTTTTGATATTGGGGTCAGAATTCGATTCTAAAAATTTTAATAGGTCCATTATGTCATTTATGACTTATGTGCAAAATTTTAGGTCAATCGGACTTGATTTGGTAGGTTCCGGTGCCGTTTGTAAAAATTAGAAGTTCAAAGTTCATTAGGCTTGAATTGGGGTATGATTCGTGTTTTTAGCATTGTTTGATGTGATTTAAAAGCTCGACTAAGTTCGTATGATGTTTTAGGACTTGTTGGTATATTTGGATGAGGTCCCGGGGGCCTCGAGTGAGTTTCGGATGCTTAACGGATCGAAATGTGGACTTGGTAAACTACTGAAGAATGCTGGTTTTTTGTCACTGGTTTCCTTCTATGCGATCGCGTGAGAAGGTCCGTGATTGCATAGGATTGTTTGAGCAGATGTGAGATTTGTTCAGTGCGATCGCGTGAAGGCAGTGTTGATTTTGTTCTTCACGGTCGTGTATGGTCAACCGCGATCGCGTATGTTGGGCTAGTCTGTGCTATGCGAACGCGTGGGATAGGCCGCGTTCGCATAGGAGAACTTGAGAGGAAGCTGGGCCATGTGTTTTCTCTATGCGATCGCGTGAAGAGGGATGCGATCACGTAGAGCTGGGATCTTGTGCATCGCGATCGCGTGAAGACAACCGCGATCACGTAAGGTCTTTTCTGGGCAATGAAAAATTGTGCTTCACGATCGTATGTGTTTGTCCGCAATCGCGTAAAGCAAATGACTGGGCAGAGAGTTTAAGTTCTGAAAATGGGACTCCATTTTTACCGATTCGGAGCTCGAATTGAGGGTCGAGTTGAGGTCGGATTTTGGTAAAATTGATATGGTTAAACTCGTGGTTGAATGGGCTTTCGGGTTTTATAACTTTTGTCAGGTTCCGAGACGTGGGCCCCACAGGCGATTTTTGAGCTAAAATTTCGAATTTTGTTGGAAAATTAATATTTTCTTTGGAATTAATTCCAATAATTTTATTGACTGAATAGAATTATTTTTGCCTAGATTCGAAGCGTTTGGAGGCCAATTCAGGAGGAAAAGACATTGCAGGATAAACAATTACACGGCTTGAGATAAGTAACAGTTCTAAATTTGGTCCTTATGTATTATGTGATTGGTTTTGAAGTGACGCACATGGTAGGTGACGGGCGTGTGGGCGACTGGCGTGTGAGCGTGCACCGTAGGAATTATGACTTGGTCAATTCCATGGAACTGTGTAGTTGAAAAATCTGTTGATATCCGTATATTTTTTCCCGTATTAGAGAAATTGATCTATGAATCATGTTTAAATCATATGTTTACACTGTTAGGGACCCACAGAGGTCGTGTGTTGTGAAATTATTTACTAAATTGTTGTTTTGCACTCAGTCATAGCTTTATTTACACATTTTTACCTCTGTCTCTCTTATTCATTATTGATGCATCATATCATTGTTGTTGGGCTGCTTATCATGATTTCTGAGAGCCCGAGAGACTGGAGAGGTTGATGACTGAGTGAAACCGAGGGCCTAATTATTATGGATCGGGCTGCACGCCGCAGCATATTTCATTGATTTATGTCATGATTGTCTTGATATAGCGCTTGGGCTGAAGGATCCCCTCCGGAGTCTGTACACACCCTTAGTGAGCGAAGGTACCTACTGAGTGCGAGTGTCGAGTGCCGAGTGATGAGCGACTATGAGGAATGAGCGACTGTGAGGAAAGAGTGATTGTGAGGAAAGAGTGAATTGAGTAACTGTTACTCTGAGAGGATGCATTGATATTATTATTTGCTGCATTTCAGCTGTCATATATCACTATTTTTGGAAATTTCAGAAAAACATTATTTTCTGGTTCGGTCAAACTTGATATGAAATTTCAGTAAAATCTTAAATGTTGAACTTGAGACCATGCCTGTATTTGGACTTAGCTGAGAAGCTCGTCACTACTTTCAGTTCTTTATTTATTATTGTTACTTACTGAGTTGGTTGTACTCATACTACACCTTGCACTTCGTGTGTAGATCCAGGTGATCCCGGATACAGTGAGTGTTGATTCTTTTACACAGTCATTTTTCTAGAGATTCAGAGGTAGCTGCCATATTTTGCAGACCTTGTCTCTCCTTCCCTATCCTTTTGTTTATTGTATTTGGTCTCATATTATTATAGACCACGTTTTCCAGACTTTTAATGTCTAGATGCCCATGTACTCAGTGACACCAGGTTTTGGGAGTGTTTGTATTGATATTTGCGAGACTTGTGGATTGGTTTTAAATATTATATTTTCAAACTTAAAAGAAATTATGGTTTATTGAGGTTGTCGGCTTGCCTAGTATCGAGATAGGTGTCATCACGATAGATTAGGATTTTAGGTCATGACAAGTTGGTATCAGAGCGAGCCAGTATGATGATCCCCATTTGCTTGTCCTTAAGGACATGGTTCAGCACGGTGATGCTTCGGAAGTCACTATTGTGAATGACGGTGTATTACGGATGCAGGGCAGGCTATGTGTGCCTAATGTAGATGAATTGCATAAGTTGATTCTCCAGGAAGCTCACAGTTCGCGGTACTCCATTCATCCAGGTGCCGCAAAGATGTATCAGGACTTGAGACAACATTATTAGTGGAGGAAAATGAAGAAATATATAGTTAGGTTTGTAGCTCGGTGTTTAAATTTTCAACAGGTGAAGTACGAACATCAGAGACCTGGCGGATTACTTCAGAGACTTGAAATTCTAGAGTGAAAGTGGGAGTGTATTACCATGGACTTCGTAGTTGGGCTCCCACGGACTCTGAGGAAGTTTGATGTTGTTTGGGTGATTGTGAATCGATTGACCAAGTCCGCGCATTTTATTCAAGTTGGTACTACTTATTCTTCGGAACGGTTGGCTGAAATTTATATCCGCAAGATTATTCACCTACACGGTGTGCCAGTGTCTATCATTTAAGATCGAGGCACGCAGTTTACCTCACAGTTTTGGAGAGCAGTACAACGAGAATTGGGCACACAGGTTCAGTTGATTATAATATTTCACCCTTAGACGGACGGTAATCCAAGCGCACTATTCAGATATTGGAAGATATGCTACGCACTTATGTCATTGACTTTGGAGGTTCTTGGGATCAATTTCTGCCACTGGCAGAGTTTTCTTACAATAACAGCTACCAATCGAGAATTCAGATGGCTCTGTATGAGGCTTTATATGGGAGACGGTGTCGGTCTCCAGTGGGTTGGTTTGAGCCTTGTGAGACTAGACTATTGGGTACTGATTTGGTTCAGGATGCTTTGGAGAAGGTTAAATTGATTCAGGAGCGACTTCGCATGGCGCAGTCTAGACATAAGAGTTATGCCGACGGGAAGGTCCGTGATGTTGCTTACATGATTGGGGAGAAGGTTCTGCTCAAGATTTCACACATGAAGGGTGTGTTGAAGTTCGGGAAGAAGGGCAAGTTGAGCCCTCGGTATATTAGGCCTTTTGAGATACTTAAGAAAATTGGAGAGGTGGCTTATGAACTTGCCTTGCCACCTAGTCTATCAAGTGTTCATCCAGTGTTCCATGTGTCCATGCTTCGAAAGTATGTCGGGGATCCGTCTCATATTCTGAATTTTAGAACAGTGCAGTTGGACGGTAATTTGACTTATGATATGGAGTCGGTGGCTATTTTAGACCGGAAGGTTCGAAAGTTGAGGTCAAAGAACATAGCATCAGTGAAGGTATAGTGGAGAGGCCAGCCAGTCAGAGAAGCTACTTGGGATATAGAGCAGGAGATGTGAAGCAAATATCCACACCTATTTGAGACTCCAAGTATGATTCTAAACCCGTTCGAGGACGAACGTTTGTTTAAGAGGGGGAGAATGTAACGACTCGGCCGGTCGTTTTGAGAATTATAACCTTGTTCCCCCATTTACTGCTCAATTTATGCTTTACAGTTATTTTATGACTTACTGAGTTAGTTGGTTTGGGTTCGGAAGGATTTCGGAGTGAAATGAGACACTTAGTCTCTTAGTTGAAAACTTAAGTTGGAAAAGTTGACCGGATATTGACTTATTTCTAAATGACCTCAAAATTTAATTCTGATAATTCCAGTAGCTCTGTATGGTAATTTTGAACTTAGGAGCGTGTCCGAAAAATTATTTGGAGATCCGTAGTGGAATTAGACTTGAAATGGCGAAAGTTAAATTTTTGGAAAATTTGACCCGGGGGTTGACTTTTTGATATCGGGGTAGAAATTCGATTCTGAAAATTTAATAGGTCCATTATGTCATTTATGACCTGTGTGCAAAATTTTAGATCAATCGGACTTGATTTGATAGGTTCTGGCGTCGTTTGTAGTAAATAGAAGTTTCAAAGTTCATTAGGCTTGAATTGGGGGATGATTTGTATTTTTAGCATTGTTTGATGTAATTTAAAGGCTCGATTAAGTTTGTATGATATTTTAGGACTTGTTGGTATATTAAGTTGAGGTCCCGGGGGCCTCGGGTGAGTTTCGGATGCTTAACGAATCGAATTTTAGACTTGATAAACTGCTGAAGAATGCTTGTTTTCTGTCACTAATTTCCTTCTATGTGATCGTATGAGAAGGTCCGCGATCGCATAGGCTTGTTTGAGCAGAGGTGAGATTTGTTCAGTGCGATTACGTGAAGGCACTCGCGATCACGTAGGCTTGTTGAGGCAGTGTTGATTTTGTTCTTTGCGATCGTGTGAGGATCGCTTAGGTTGGGCTAGTCTGTGCTACGCGAATGCGTGGGAGAGGCCGCGTTCGCATAGGGGAACTTGAGAGGAAGCTGGGCCACGCATTTGCTCTATGCAATCGCGTAGAGCTGGGATCTTGTGCATTGCGATCGCATGAAGACAACCGCGATCGCATAGGGTCTTTTCTAGGCAGTGGAAAATTGTGCTTCGCGATCGCGTGTGTTTGTCCGCGATCGCGTAGAGAAAATGACTGGGCAGAGAATCCCATTTTCCATTTTTACCGATTTGGAGCTTGAATTGAGGCGATTTTTGGGAGATTTTCAGAGAAAACAATGGGATAAGTATTCTTAACTCAATATTGGTTAAATTACCTAAATTCATGGTTGTTTTTATCATTAAATGGGTAAATTAAGTTGGAAAATTTATAAAACCTTTTTGGTTTAAATTAAAGATTTGAGGGTCGAGTTGAGGTCGGATTTTGGTAAAATTGGTATGGTTAGACTCGTGGTTGAATGGGCTTTCAGGTTTTGTAACTTTTGTCGAGTTCCGAGATTTTTGAGCTAAAATTTCAGATTTTGTTGGAAAATTAGTATTTTCTTATGGAATTAATTTCAATAAATTTTATTGACTGAATCAAATTATTTGTGGCTAGATTCGAGGCGTTTGGAGGCCAATTCACGAGGAAAAGACATTGCAGGATAAAGAATTATACGGCTTGAGGTAAGTAACAATTCTAAATTTGGTCCTGAGGGTATGAAACCTCAAAATATGTATTATGTGATTGATTTTGAGGTGAAACACATGCTAGGTGATGGGCGTGTGGGCGTGCACCATAGGAATTATAACTTGGTCATTCCATGGAACTGTGTAGTTGAAAAATCTGTTGATATCCGTATATTTTTCCCCGTATTAGAGAAATTGATCTATGAATCATGTTTAAATCATATGTTTACACTGTTGGGACCCACAGAGGTCGTGTACTTATGAAATTATTTGCTAAATTGCTGTTTTGCACTCGGTCACAGCTCTATTTGAACATTTTTAGCTCGATCTCTCTTATTCATTATTGATGTATCATATCATTGTTGTTGGGCTGCTTATCATGATTTCTGAGAGCCCGAGAGACTGGAGAGGTTGATGACTGAGTGAGGCCGAGGGCCTAATTATGAGGATATTTATGGATCGGGCTGCACGCCGCAACATGTGTCTTTGATTTATGTCATGATTGGCTTGATATAGTGCTTGGGATGAAGGAGCCCCTCCGGAGTCTGTACACACCCCTAGTGAGCGTAGGTACCTACTGAGTGCGAGTGTCGAGTGCGAGTGCCGAGTGCGGAGTGATGAACGACTGTAAGGAATGAGCGACTGTGAGGAAAGAGTGACTGTGAGGTTGGAGTGAATGGGAGGACTGGGTGACTGTTACTGTGAGAGCATGCATTGATATCACTACTTGTTGCATTTCAGCTATCATATATCACTATTTTTTGAAATTTCGGAAAAACATTATTTTCTGTTTTGGTCAAACTTGATATGAAATTTTAGTGAAATCTTAAATGTTGAACTTGAGAGCATGCCTACTCTTTTATATCGGAAAGTACTGTATTTGGACTTAGCTGAGAAGCTTGTCACTACTTTTAGTTCTTTATTTATTATTGTTACATACTGAGTTGGTTGTACTCATACTACACCCTGCACTTCGTGTGCATATCCAAATGATCCCGGATACAGTGAGTGTTGATTCTTTCACACAGTCAATTTTCTGGAGATTCAGAGGTAGCTGCCATGTTTCGCAGACCTTGTCTCTCCTTTCCTATTCTTTTGTTTATTGTATTTAGTCTCAGATTATTATAGACCATATTTTTCAGACTTGTAATGTATAGATGCTCATGTACTCAGTGACACCAGGTTTTGGGAGTGTTTGTATCGATATTTGCGAGACTTGTGGATTGTATTTAAATATTATATTTTCAAAATTAAAAGAAATTGTGGTTTATTGAGGTTGTCGGCTTGCCTAGTATCGAGATAGGCACCATCACGACAGGTTAGGATTTTGGGTCATGACATATAGAGAGTTGGTCTATCACACACTACTATAGAGAAGGAAACAAAGTGGCAAATACTTTGGCTAACTATGGTCTTGAATGCTCTGAAACTACTTTCTTTTCTGAGTCTCTATATATGTCTAGGGAGGCTAGAGGAGAGTTACATATTGATAGAATTCAATACCCTTCATTTAGGTGGAAGACTCATAAAAGCTCCTCTTGGATAGATAAAAACTTGTATAGGATCTATAATTTGATGTCCTTTAATGGGTGTTCATATTGTATAGAAGAGGTTCTGAGTGTTTGATTTTTTTGAGAGCTTACTTGAAATCCTACTTGATGTATAGAATGGAGCTTGTTCCATTCTTAGTAGGGGCAGAGAGCTTATGTGACTCTTCTGTTATGTATTTACTACAATTATTAATAAACTAGTAAATTTGCTCGCGCTTCGCGCGGTTGTTAAAAACTTTATTCGACATACAAAATAATCCTTATACTAATATTCGAATATGTTAAAGATTCATACAGTTTTCCAACCCCAATAGATTAAATTTCAAATTTTAATCCATCTTTTATCCAACAAATTAGTTTTAAAACCTCTTTCTAATTTTCCATCAGTTATGTGTTTCTAGTCTTCTAGACCTCCCCAATATAAAGATAATAACAACACAAAATGAAAGAAATTAAAAGAAAATGGGTAAAATCAAATATATATCCACAAAAAAACGAAATCAAATTCTACAAATATTTTCTCTAATTTTTTCCCTCCCTTTTCAATTCCATTTTCCTTTTTCTTCTATTTCTTTTCTCTGTTTCTTTTTCCTTTCTTACATACTTACCCAATTATTTTTCACAAAAAAAAAAAAGACAAAACTATTTTTTTCAAATCTAATAGATTGTAACACCCCAAAAAATTTCGAAGTGTTTTAAGACCATTAAGAAGATTGGCGGGGTGCTAATTATATTAATTCGGGTATGAACAAGACTGATAATTTGAATGATATCAATTGATCATGATAATATATGTATGAGGTGCATTAAGAATGGTTTATGGCCTAAGAAGAGCCCTAAGGCTAAGTCAAGTTGAAAATTATATAATGGGATAAAGTTTCAAGTGAGTTCGCACAAGACCTAACTTCAAACGATCATATATATCACGATATGAAGAGTTATATGGTGTATAACCTATCAAATGAAAGTTCTATGTGTCTAGTTTCTACTATTTTAAACCGTTTGTCATTTGGAGTTTCCTACAAGAAGTTATGACCTTTTTACTAAAGGGTAGAAGAACAGCTACGCTAGTCTTGTGTAGCCTGCGTAGCCTACGCAGGAGGCTACATAGCTTCAAGGGTCATTTTAAGGAGCTGAAAACATGGGTTTAGAGAGAGAATGTGTTAGTTCTTCATCTTGGAATGGATTTCTAGAAAGAAGGAGGAGCTCTTCCATCATGAATACACTTCAAGGTAAGTTATCTTGGTACAAGAATGATTATATAACACCATTTAGTGATAACACTAACATTATTATGGATCAAATCCATAGGAAATGGGTTAAATCTTCAAGAACACCAAAAAGAGAAAAAGTTATATTCTTCCACCAAGAGGTAATCCCTTCACTTGAATGTCATATTGGAGTATGGGTAGCATGTTTATGAGTTTTATTTGAAGTTGTAATGGGATATTGTATGAACCCTAAGGAGGGTCTTGAAAATGATATTTTGGGCAAAGAAAAAGATGAATAGTGATGAATTGATATAAAAGAAATTGTTTTGAGTTTCTAATAATTCCAATAGACTTGATAACTTAATTGATGAACGAATTGAATAGGGAATCACCATTTGGACAAGATACAACACTAATTCTTGAAATGGGTGTTCTTGAACATATGGTTTTGTTGGAGAAGACAATGAATAATGACTTAATGATGTTGGATAATTAACATAGTATTATTAATGACTCCAAATGAGTGTTAAATTATAAGAATGGAATTGAATAGGATAATGGGTGAGCCTATTGGATAATTTATGAATCTTTTCGTATTTATTTTGATGTAGTTGGGATATCTAATGGTAGGTATTGAATTGTGGGTGATATTTGAACATTTTAATCAATTGGAGCATTGTAGTATTTTTGGAGTTTAAAGGTTGAGGTAAATAACACTTCTAAACTTGGTTTTGAGGTTATAAATCCCTGAATTTCGTGTTGTATGAATTGTTTGGAGATGACGCACATGCTAGGTGATGGGCGTGTGGACGCGCATCATGAAAATTGTGACTTAAATTGATTCCTTGGAGTTGCATAATTAAATAAATGACATTATTCGCATATCCTCCACATATTAGATAAATTGAGCTGAGACTCATATTAAAGATCATATTTAGGCTACACACCGATATATTTTCGGACCCACGTGGGTCGTATTATTGTTGAATTATTGTTTAAATTTATAAATTTTGTACTCAGTCACATCTATCACTTGCATATCATATCTCAGTCTCTATTATTATTCATTGATACACCATATCATCATTTTGGGCTAGTTTCATGACATTGTGAGCCCGAGAGACTAGAGAGAGTGGTGACTGAGTGAGGCCGAGAGTCTGATTGTGAGGTTATTATTATGGGATCGGGCTGCACGCCGCAATAAATTTTATTTACTTATGCCTGGATCTGGCTTATTATAGCGCTTGGGCTGAAGGAGCCCATCCGGAGTCTGCACCCCTACGGTGAGCGTAGTTGATATATATATTTGGGATGGATCTTCCCTGGGCATGGATCTTGCCAGAGATATATATATTGAGGGATGGATCTTCCCCAAGTATGGATCTTGCCCGAAGCATTTATATTGAAGGATGGATCTTCCCTGAGCGTGGATCTTGCCATAGATATAGATATTGGGGGATGGATCTTCCCTAGGCATGGATCTTGCGCGAAGCATTTATATTGAGGGATGGATTTTTTCTGGGCATGGATCTTGCCGAAGTATTTACATTGAGGGATGGATTTTTCCTGTACATGGATCCTGTCCGAATTATTGATATTTGGGGATGGATCTTCCCCTGCGCTGGATTGGCCTTATACTGTACTGAGTGACTGACTGTCAGTTGATGGATATACATATATATTTTGGGATGGATCTTCCCTGGGCTGGATTGGCCATATAGAGTACTGAGTGATTGGGTATTTTAGATTGTGAGTACACAGAGTTTTCATTAAGGTGCATCACATACAGTATGTACAGGCATATAGATACAGAGATGTCAAATTTCTCGTATTGTCAGAATTGATCTGTTTTATTTGTACTAAAAGCAACTGTTGAACTTGAAAGCATGCCTACATTTATGTATTGATATTATTTATACTGGACTGTACCTGCGGAGTTCGTCACTACTTTCAGCCCAGAGGTTAGTTTTGTTACTTATTGAGTTGGTTGTACTCATACTACACTCTGCACCTCCTGTGCAGATCCAGGTACTCCTGGATACGGCGGTTGCCAGATTTAAGGATTTAACTGTTGGAGACTATCAAGGTAGTTGCTCAGTATCCGCTGACCTTGTCTCTCTTTTCTTCAGTTATTGTATTGTTCTATACTTTCAGACAGTGTTTTATTAGTCAGACTTTGTATTCATATTAGATGCTCATGTACTCAGTGACACTGAGTTTTGGGAATGTATTTTTATGTAAGAAATTGTGAGATTTTCTATGAAATTCAATATTATGTTTTCAAACTTAATGGAAATTGCAGTTTATTGAGGTTGTCGACTTGCCTAATATTGAGATAGGCGTCATCACGACAGATTAGGATTTTGGGTCGTGACATAGATTAAACTTCAAGTTCTTAATCCATTTTTCATTTGACAAATTAGTTTATGACTTTTTTTTCTGGTTTTCCACCACTAATGAGTTTTTAATCTTCTAGACTTACCCAAGACAAAATAATAACACATAATGAAAGAGATTAAAAGAAAATGGGTAAAATCAAATCTGTTGCACAAATCAATGGAATCAAATTTTACAAATATTTTCTCTAGTTTTTTGCTTCCCTTTTCCATTTCAGTTACTTGTTTCTTCTATTTCCTTTTTCTTTTATTACTCCTTACGCATTTATTTAGAAAAAAAGAAATACAAAACTCCTTTTTCTTCTTCTCTAATTTCTCACAAATAAAGATAGCAAGTAACCAAAGATACTCATGCATAATAACAATAGGTAACCAGTGAGATTCATAGGCATAATAATGGTATGTAACTAAAGAGACATAAAGCATTATTGATGTGATTTTTTAAAATAAAACTACCAAAAAAAAAAAAAGAATGGAAGGGTAAAAGAATAAGAAAAATAAGAATCCTTTTTTAGGAAGGTTATTGAAAGACATAGAAAGCATTAGTAGTTATTCTCATTTCGTATAAGAAGGGTACTCTCACCTCTTTAATTCTCTCTTATTCCCTGAACACCAATGAGAGAAAAATCAAACGCATAAAATAGCAAGCACATAAAAAGATTAAAAGGGGAATATGTACAAAAAACCATTGCATGCAATTTTAAAATAAACAAGAAAAGTCATCATCCCACTCAACACAAACAAAAAGAAAGAAATTGAGAATGAACTATCACAAGTCCCAATCTCCTTTGAAATCAGAAAGAAATAGAAGTTACATGAATCAAGACAAAAAACTAAAATAGCCGACGTAACGGAAAAAAAATTAATTAAAATGGACCGAATAAGATAATAAAATAGACTTCAAAGAAGATAAGGAAGCAAAACTAAGATAGCCGATATAAGTTTTCAATTATCAACGACATATATAACAATAAAATTTTAAGTACTACATTTCGTAAACTGACCCGTTATCCTTTCTCAAAAGCTATTTCTACCTTATACCTTATTTTATCAATATCATAGTACATTTATGCATTTACCATGTCAAAAAAAAATAGAATTTTAGTCATACTTTTAGTGTATTTTTCTTTTCTTTTGCCGTTGTGTAATTTTTCTTTTCCACCTCATAGCCTTTGACATAGAGATGGCCAACCATTGTAAGCATAATATATCAAGTTGCTCCTATAAGTATTCCTGCTCCTCTTGCATATATTTACCCAAGAAGCAGTAGAGTATCTCAATTTTATATATTTGTACAAAAATATCCTAATTTTATACATATACCAATATACGTATTAGAAATTACGTAGAACACTTGCACCATTTCACTCCTCTTTTTTCTTAATGCACTTCCTTTTCCATAAAGATTGCACCCGTTCTTCCCAAAAAGACAAAGAGGAGATAATATAGAAAAGAAAAATTACTCAAAGCCTTTGAAGAAATTGAAAAATAAAGTTAGTAGTTAATCAATTGAAGTAAATGAAAATATATATAGTTTCATGAAACGATAAAATCTCCAGATGTGAAATGAAAAGACAAATTAGGATTTCATAACAAATAATACCTCTAGCACACCTTCATGAATCTGCACTTTCTATTTTCTAAGTTATCACGTTTCTTCTCATAAGCTTATTTCTATTTATTCTCATAAAAATTTACTGTTTAGAATATATAATGTTTAGATGAAAGATTAAGGGTTTCAAAAGAATAACATTCAAACGTTAAAAAATTTTGTAACTTTCAACAGTTACAATGACTTTTTAATTTATTGCTTAGTGAGCTATTAAATATAGTGAGTGAGACTTTATTAAAAAAACAAATATATAGAATGAATGAGAGGAATAAAGAAAAAATTGCCAAAAAAGGAGAAAAAAAGATAAATGGATGTAACGACCCGGTCGGTTGTTTTGAGAGTATTAGCTCCGAACCCCAATTTATTGCTCCCTCTATTTTATTTTGTGGCTACGTGACTTGCCGGGAGGATTTATTTTTGGTTTTGAGTGAAATGGGACACATAGTCCTTAAATTGGGAGTTTAAGTTCTATGAATTGACCGTAGTTTGAATTATGTGAAGACGACTCCGGAATGGACTTCCGATGGTTCCAATAGCTCTGAAGGTAATTTTGATCTTAGGAGCGTGTCTGGATATTGATTTGGAGGTCCATAGGTCATTTTAGCGTCAACCGGCGAAAGTTGGATGATTTTGGAAAGTTTGACCGGGAGTGGATTTTTTGATATCGGGGTCAGATTCAGATTTCGAAAGTTGGAGTAGGTCCGTAATGTCAATTAAGACTTGTGTGCAAAATTTGAGGTCAATCGGACTTGATTTGATAGGTTTCGGCATCGGATGTAGAAGTTTAAAGTTTTAAGTTCATTAGTCTTGAATCGATGTGCAATTCATATTGTTAGCGTTGTTTGATGTGATTTAAAGACTCGACTAAGTCCATGTGATATTTTAGGACTGATTGGTATATTTGGTTGAGGTCCCGGGGGCCTCGGGTAGATTTCGGATGGTTAACGAATCAAATTTAGGCTTGTGAGAATGGCTGAAGGCACCAGTTATGGTACAACCGCACCTGCACAAGATTGACCGCAGGTGCGAGCTCGCAGATGCGAGCAATTGGGCGTAGATGCGAGGCTAGAAGAAGTGGCTTGTGGTCGCAGGTGCAACGTGAATGCCGCAGAAGCTGAGTCACTTGTGTGGAAGAATGAGCGCAGAAGCGGAAAGGCCATGGAGGCCTGTTGATCGCAGATGCGGACGAGGTCCGCAGGAGTGCATGTGCAGAAGCGCTCCTTGGCCACAGAAGCGGGTGCGCAGATGCGGTTGTCCCTTCACAGAAGCGCACACGCAGGTGCGATTAGGGTGCCGCAGAAACGAGATTTTGTGTCCTAAGTAATGGCCGCACCTGTGATGGAATTTCCATAGGTGCGGAGCCGCAGAAGCGAAATCGTTGGGCAGAAAAGGGCCAATTCCGAGGGTTTAATTTCATTCTCCATTTTTTAACTTAGAGAGCTCGGATTGAGGCGAAATTTCGAGGGTTTTTTAGAGAAAATATTTGGGTAAGGATTCTTGACTTGTTTTTGATTAATTCCCACTAAGATATCATTTATTCTTTATTTAATTTAGAATTTGGGTTAAGAAATTTTTGAAAGAGGTGAAAAAATCCTTAGGCCGAATTTTGAGATTTTGATCGAGAATTTTGTATCTGATTTTAGTGATTTTGGTATGGGTAAACTCGATATCGAGTGAGTGTTCGTATTTTGTGACTTTTACCCGATTCCGAGACGTGGGCCCAGGTCGACTTTTTGAGGCGATTTTTCGATTCTTTGCTAAAGTCATAGATTTATTATTTAAATTAGCTTCTTGTAGTTGTATTTATAATATGAAATTGCTTTTGCCTAGATTTGGGCCGTTCGGAGTCAAAAAATCGAGGGAAAGGCATTCTTACTGACTGATTGAGCTTGGTTTGAGGTAAATGACTTGTCTAACCTTGTGTGGGGAAAATTTTCTTAGGATTTGGTACTGTTGTAACAATTTATGATGTGTGAGTGTCGTATACGCTAGGTGACGAATGCGTACACGGGCTAAATGTGGAAATTCTGGTTCTTGCTGAGTAGTCTTCTTTTAAATTTCTTAACTGAGTTTCCTTAGCATGTGTAGCCGTCACGTTTAGCTTAGTATCGCATGTCTACGTGTCTTAATTTTTGCTTGAAATTTGTGCAACATGCTTAGTTGAATTACTTGCCTCCGTGATCTTGTATTCAACTTTTAACTGTATGATTCCTTGTTGTAAATTCGTTGTTCCATAGGTTATGAGTTGTGTATTTACTTCTGGGACTACGAGGCGGTACCTTGGGAGCTCCCTCTGTCGTGTATTTACTTTTAGTACTACGAGGCGGTACCTCGGGAGATCCTCTGTTGCATATTTACTTTTGGGACTACGAGGCTGTACCTCGGGAGATCCCATATTGCATATTTACTTTTGGGACTACGAGGCGGTACCTCGGAAGATCCCCTGTTGCATATTTACTTTTGGGACTACGAGGCGGTACCTCGGGAGCGCCCCTATTGTTTACCTCTATTTGTCGTGTTGTTACTTTTATAAAATTTCTCGTTGTTCATTTCTCAGTCATTTTATTGTATTATTATATCTTTTGCCTTGCTTTTCGTTTAAACTAGTAGGGGCCTGACCTGACCTCGTCACTACTCTACCGAGGTTAGGCTTGGCACTTACTGGATACCGTTGTGGTATACTCATACTACACTTCTGCACATCTTTTTGTGCAGATCCAGGTTCTTCCTACCAGACCAGATACTAGTGAGCTGGACCGTACATGGAAACTTCAAGGTATATTTGCCAGCGTTCGCAGACCTCAGAGTCCCCCCTCCATCCTTATTATGTTGCTTCCTTATTATTATTTTCTCTTAGAAGCTTGTGACTTATTTTTACCGGACTTTAGGAGTTGTAATTATTTAAATCGCAGATCTTGTTATATTTCATATGTTGAGATTTGAGTTCAGTCTTATATTCAGTTATTCCGCAAATTGTTAGGCTTACCTAGTCTTAAAGACTATGTGTCATCACGACATCCTACGAAGAGAAACTAGGGTTGTGACAATGGCAATCCTAGTCTAAGGCCTCATTTGTTTTTTTTAAGATTAAGACGTTTGAATCTGAATACACACCTGAATATCAAGATGTGTATTAAGATTAAGACATTTGAATACACATCTGAATACTAAGATATGTATTAAGATATGAATACTAAATGATTAAGATTGTTTGATTTTTAATATCTGAATGTATAAAATCTTTATTTGAAAATTAATAAACATAAAATACTAATTAATCTAATATTCTATCAATAATATATATATATTTTTAAAAAATACGATAGTTGCTGGTGGTGATGGCTAACGGTGATGTTTGTGAATGCCAACTAAAGGCGGTGGTTGGTGGTAGTTTTGGTTGATGGTGGTGGTTCAGGGTAGTAGCTAATGGTGATTAATAGTGGTGTCGATTATGATTGAGGATGGTGGTGGTAGTTAATAAGGGCATGGTGGTGGTGGTAGTTTACAATGATGGGCAGTCCGATTATGGTTATTGATGGTGATGGAGTGGTTAGTTGTGGTAGTTGAGGTGGATGAGTGTTGGTTGTGGTTGAGAATGATGGTGGTGGGAGGGGTGGGGATGATGAAATGAGGTAGCAGATAATGGTTGCGGCTATGATTGAGGATGATGGTGGTAGTGATGGTGGTGGCATGATGGTAATTGATAATGGTAGGCGATGGCGGCAATTAATAATGAATATAAATGATAGCATCTTAATGAATTAAGTCTCTATTATAGATCTTAATCATACGGGTCTATTCAGACCCAATAAGTGATTATGAAATAAAAAAAAATAAACACACTTAATGATTAAGATCTGAATAATTAAAATTTAAATTTTAAAAACAAACGCATTTAATATGTAAGATCTGAATGACTAAGATTCAGACATCAATTAAGGCGACAATCACTCACTCTCTGTGAGGGAGTTGGAGAGATTGTCAAAAAAAAAATTAAAAAAATCCAATAGTCAAGGTCTTCGTAAAAGTTGACACGTCTTGTAATGGATGAAAGTGCGATGTAGGTGATTAGTACTCCTGAATGCTTACAAACGGTTGATTTCTTCTGACTTGTTAGGAGAAAGCGAACAAGCGCACACAACTGAAACTGCGTGAAGGGACCAAAAAGGAAGAGTCATCAGACATGTCATCACAGTCAGCACACGACTACGCCGCTGACGGCGGGGCTGCGGTGACTCCGCCGTTGGACGACGATGGCTACGAGGTGGTCAAGGGTGCAGGTGAAGACTCGGGGAACCATTATTTTGGTTCGCAGCCGATGATGTCTGATGAAGCTGATCAGTCGTCCACCGGAGAAAGTGGACCGATTCTCCCTCCGCCGGAACGTATGGTGGCGGAAGAGGGCTTTGCCCTCAAAGAGTGGCGGCGGTGAGCAAAAATTTTCTGCATGCAACAAAATATATGTATATATGTATATGTAGTATAGTATGATTTAATTGATTTATATTCGTATAAAATGATTTTTTACTTCGGCGGTTACTCCAAGAAACATATTTAGTGGATAGATTTAATTGATTTATATTCGTATAACATGATTTTTTACTTCGGCGGTTACTCCAAGAAATCTATCCACTAAATATGTTTTTAGTTTGAGTTGGACTCATCATAACTGCTTGCGGTGTTTCTTGCCAAGTAATTAAATAGAGTACTGTCTTTCTTTTTCCCTTTTCTCTCTGAAACAAAATATTTGTAGTAGTTTATAGAACCCATGAAAAGTTCAATTCTCATTTTGTTTGTTTTTGTTTAGCAAAAGTACTGCTTTAAAATGGTTTTAATTTTTATTAAGTTCACTACTTCTTTAACAAGGAAGCGAATCTTTGTCCAACACTAGTACTTCCCTTAGCTCGAGCAATTAGTTGGGGTCCGTGGGAATAGTGAATTGGAATTGATGTTGTCAACCCCCCTAACATAAATTCGTTGAAGAAGAAAATTCTGCTAATACTTTTTGGAGGCCTTTGATACTGTGATAAATGAAAAGTTGATTACATGGTCTCTGACTCGAGTTAGTGTGTGGCCCGAAGATAAATTAGTTGACAAAGAAAATTCTGATTATACTTTGAGGCAGCCTGTGATATTTATTAATAACTAAGTTGTTGATGAAATAATCTAGCCATGTCATAATTAAAGATGGATCCAAGACTTTAAGCTGGTGGGTGTGCAGTACCAGCTACTTGATTTTGGCAATAGGTTCGAACTTAGTATAGATATGTGTTCTTTTGGACGGACATAGCTTATAAATTATGGGTTCACGAGAACTCAGAAGCTTTTGTCCGAACTATCTATTTAATAAGAAATCTATTAAATATAGATAAATATTTGATTGTGAATCTAATTATTATTTTATATTAACTTGAGGTCGCTGTAGGAACCCGTAAACTTCAAATCCTCTGCCTTTGAGATTAGTCCATGGTGGTAGTTGAATTGAGTTTGCCTTCTAAAGCTTTGAGGAAAATTTGCAATTCTCTCTATCCTTTTGAAATGCTTTGAAGCTGATACATAGTAGAATATTTAGTAATTCATTGTTAATATGATGTGCACTTGTATTTCTGTTTACAGCATGAAGCTTCTTTACTCATGTGTCAACGTGCTCCCTTTTCTTGATAACATTGTGTGTAGATTGTGTTTATCGTGCAGCTTCACATAGATTCTGTAGTTGAGAATATCTCAGCGTATACTTATGATGCTTTTTCCCCCCTTCATGTTTAGCTTATATCTTATGATGCTTTCAAATCTCACAATTTACTTTTGTGTGATGATTGCAGCCTCATTCACGTCCTTGCTCATTCCTTATGTTGTATATATTTGAGATGAAAATCACATGATTACATTTATGGACCTCCTTGAGTGAGAGGTATAATATTTGTTTCGTTTTCCAGATTGAATGCAATATGGCTTGAGGAGAAGGAGAAAAGGGAGAAAGAAATTGTAAGGGAAATAATTGAAGAAGCAGAGGAATACAAAGCAGAGTACTATAGGAAATGGAAACTTAGATGTGAAAACAACATAGCTGCTAACCGGGAGAAGGAGAAGGTGAGACCTAGAGCTATAAAATTTAAAAGTTTTTCTAATGCATTTTTAGGTTTGTTAACTAGTTTTGGTATAAGTTTGCTGTTCTTGGTGTTTGTTATGCTAAGTAGTGGCTTTAGTTGGAAGAAAAATTAACTGGTCCAGCGCGTTGTGCATCTAGTTACCTTCTCTTCCTAATTGTTGCTTTCAGCTCCTACTGACGGGTATATGAGCATAGAGAAGGGAGGATTAACCTAGTAAAAGTATTATCCAATTTTTAATCACGGTACTTCCTACTTAACAAGGGCAGGCACACTGAAAATTGCAGCTTCTATGTTTATCTGTTTATACTTCACATGATTTAGTGTTAGCGTTAGGTGTAAATTAAATTTTGAAAGTGGATAATTTCCACTTTAACAATTTGGAAAATTTCCCACCTGTGATCAAAATATGCTGAATGTGCTTGTGAACTTTGGTACAAATAATCTAGACTGAGTAGTTGCGGTTTAGGTGAGTTTTATTTGCTAATCTGTACAGAACCAAAATCTTTGGTCATATGATTGTTAAATCTCTAAAAGTAGTTCCCCAGTACAACAAGTTTCTCCATAGTAAATCGACGTATTGCAGTTCATGTGTCATCTTTTCTTTCCCCAGTTATTCCTGGCAAACCAAGAGAAGTTCCATGCTGAAGCTAATAAGACTTATTGGAGAGCAATTGGAGAGCTTATCCCAAAGGAGGTCCCGACGATAGAAAAGAAGGGAAAGAAGGATAAGGAGAAGAAGCCATCCATCAATGTCATCCAAGGACCCAAGCCTGGGAAGCCAACTGAGCTCTCTAGAATGCGTCAAATACTTGTGAAACTCAAACACAACCCACCTGCGCATATGACGCCTTCACCAAAACCATCTTCAGAACCGGGAAAAGATGCAAAGACAGGAGCGAACACTCCTGCTGTCTCTTCCTCTGCAAGACCTCAAGCTACTGCAGCACCTTGAAGAGGACGATGAAACTACTACTATCTTGATCTTGTAAAGTCATCCCTACATAAACTTGAATGTTATGAGTTTGAGAGTAACTCGTATCAGGAAGCGTTTACCTTCATTTCTAGTTGTAGGAGCTAACATGTGTATAAAGGAAAGGTTTCTCTTCTCTGTGACTCTCAGCTGTAAAATTATACTTTGATCTGTAATTTGGAGTTGCATAGTAGCTCATCCTGTTGGATTTTCTTAAATTCCTATCTAGATCTGTATTCTATTTCCGTGCTTGCTTATTTCCGTAACTATTTAAGAGGATATAAGTAGTAAATTTTTGTACTAAAAATATTTCCGTGCTTGCTTATAGCTACTGCTAACTTCATATTACATGAGAAGGTTTAAAAAAACCAATATATTAGTCCATGCCATAAGCCCAAGGGGGATTGCCCAGGTTAGGAGAACAACAATATACAAGTATAAAGATATCTATAAACATCAGTCAACATTATCTAGGAAGCATTTGTGTGACACTCTGAAAACTCTCAAACTTTGTTGATGTTGCAAATGGATTAACAGATTGCACCCCTTTCTTGTCCCGGGAGGATGATTTCTGCAGACTACTATAACTTGATCGTTTCGAGCTATGTGGTCTGTAGACTCCTGGCTCAGTTAACAACTTCTCATTGAGGTTAACTTCTTTAGACAACATCTCAATCACTTGTTTCATGTTAGGTCTTTGGGTAGGTGCTGCTTGTGTGCAAAAAAGAGCTACTTTGATGAAGCGCAGTAATTCAGCTTCTGAATACTCTATTAGCTCTGGATCAACGATATCTAGTAGCCGCCCTTCTTCTCTAAGCTTCCATACCTGCAGAGTGTAAACCTTCAGAATTAAAGTAACAATTATGATCTTTTTGAATAATGCTAATGGTTGGCCCATCCACTTTGTATTGACTTACGGACTTGCAAGAGTGGTCTAGCGGTCAATAAAGTAGTTGAAAACCACGGGGGATCAAGGTCCAACTTCCAACAGGGATAAGAAATTTCTTTTCATTTACCTAAACCTTGGTTGGCACAGTTTTGAAGGGGAGCCTTGGAGTAACTAGTAAAGTTGTTGAGGAGGCCACGGGTTCAAGCCGTCGAAACGGCCTCTTGCAGAAATGCAGGGTAAGGCTGAGTACAATAGACCCTTGTGGTCTGGCCCTTCCCCGGACCCCGCACATAGCGGGTGCTTAGTGCACCGAGCTGCACTTTTTGGTTGGCACAGTTTATCCGGTGCATTCAAGCAGGCTGAGACGCCACCTTTATCAAACAAAAAGAGTACACTGTCCAAAGATCCAGAAGACTTATTCAAAGGTTTCAGCTAATGCATGAACTTCAGAATCCATAACTCTTAGCATTTCTTTTTTCTTTTATTTCATAGAGTGAGTAATCATGATTTAACATTTACCATTTTCATATGATCTGTGATTGATCCAACATATATTAGATTTAAGTTAGGAAAAGTGCCATCAGATGCAGATATCTAAGTATTTTTAGCTGACTTCCATTTAAAACATAATTATTACTAATGAATCTTGAAGAACATAAAGCTGAAAGTATACTCCTACCCATTCCACCAGAATCAAGAGATCCACTCCAAATGCTGCTTTACTACTGCTTCTTCCACTTATGATCTCAAGTAGAAGAACTCCAAAACTGTAGACATCGGCCTTCTTTGTGAGTTGTCCAAACAAGGCATACTCGGGAGCAAGATATCCTCTGCAACACATGAGAAGATCAATAAACAATAAGACAGGAAACACGTTATTGAAATGAAATTATATGGAACTCACACTGTTCCTGCCACTTGCGTACTAAGATGAGTCACATTTTCAGGGAAAAGCTTTGCCAGACCAAAATCGCCAATTTTAGGTTGAAGGTTTTCATCAATAAGGACATTACTGGCCTTAATATCTCGATGAACAATTGGTGGTGTTGCTTCCTCATGAAGAAATGCTAAACCAGATGCTGTACCTAAACATATAGCAACTCTCTTGGGCCAATCCAGGGCAACACGTTTACCTTTAGAACCTGCAATGATAATTTACACATTGGTGGTTAGCCATGCACTTGGATTTACATTCCTTGAGAAAATGAAATACGGCCAAGGTTCTATTGGAAACAGCCTCTCTATCTCCACAAGGTAGGGTTGAGAAAATGAAATACAAAATAATAAATCTCAGATAACTTCCAAGAACATTTTCAACGGCTCAAGTCCAATTGTCAAGATATTATTGCCCCCTTGGGTTTTAAACTCAATAAAGGAATTCTTGTTCCCGCCTTATATGGCTAACTTTCCATCCCATTCCAATGTGGGATTTTCCAAAGGCAAGCTTCATATGGAACCCCTGACAAGTTCAATCGCTATTACATTTTCTGCTAATCAACCATATCTTCATGAATTGTAATGGGAACCCATACGTTCAACTAGTATATGTTCCATTTGGTTCAGAATGAGTTTTCTAACTTTGTGAAAATTACCAAGTAAAGCACAGGCAAGGCTGTTATTCTCCAAGTATTCATATATCAACATTCTATTGCCACTCTCAACACAACAACCAATCAACTGAACAAGATTTGGATGTCGAGTATCTGAAATAATATTAATCTCTGTCAACAATTCCTTGGTCCCTTGTTTTGATTCAGCAGAGAGACATTTAATGGCAACACGACTTCCATCTCTCAAAACTCCCTACATTTATAGAACAAAGTTGCGTAAGTACAGACTTACTCTAATGAAGCATATAACACAGAGTGTAAATTACTTAAAAAATTTGACTTATAAGTATATGATATCAATGTATTTTTAGTTGTAGCAAGTATTAATCCGCCTTATTTTCTAACTTACTAATCCCATTTTTTATAGACAGTTACTTGGAGTTATCTTTTTAGGGTAATTTTGATATTGCAAAAAAATTTACCTTATAAACAACTCCAAAACCGCCACCTCCTATCTTGTTAGATGGATGGAAGTGTCCTGTTGCTGATCTCAATGAGTTATATGAAAAAAGCCTCACATTGTTGGTGGCAAGCTCTAAACAATTTGAACATAAGAAGAATGTGAAATTCTCAAAACTGGATATAAAAAAGCACAATATAATCAAAAGAATTACTCCTAAGACTCTGTAACCATTCAAACTATACAATTTAGTTGCACAAAAGATATAGAAAAACATTTCTTTAGTGTTTTATGTCCTATAGGAAGCATTCAACATCCGAAAATTTAGGCCAATTTTAGCATAGAAATGAAATGGCCATATATTTACAAATTAAAATTCTCAAGCAGTAATAAGATCTAGACTTAGAATCTAAATCCCAACTCAGGCTCGAGCATCGGAAATGGAGAAACACATAGTAGGCAGGGCTACTCCTTTACTAGCACCACACAACTCGAATCTGAAATAGTCAGATCAGTGAGTTTTGGATATCGGATTGGACAAAGGGAAATTCAGAAATTCGGAGAGGACAAGTTTTGAATAAGTTACTTTGTAAACAAACAAACAAACAAACGAAAAGAAAAATTGGATTTCCTTTCTCTGAAGCTCACACATAATAACATGAGAGAAAAAGATGAAGATAGGGAAAAACAGGACAGGATCTACTACAATTCTAGCAGTTTGATGGCTTTTAGAGTTTTCAATTAATTCTAAATAGCAAAAAATCAGGCTGGGAAATTAAGAGAAAAGTAGTTACCATGATGTCACTAAGAAAAATCTTGAAAGACACAAAATAAGAGTTATGACTGTTGTTACCTTGGACTTGAGTCTCTCTATTGTTCTTACATGATTGAAAAGCACCAAAGCAACTCCAATCCATTGCTGAATAATTCAAACTTTCTAGTCCTTCTATATTATCACCTATCTCTGCAAAATTCACCAAATATAGAAAAAGAAAGAGAATAACATAAAAATCAACAATAGGAGATTCACTCAAATGGGACAATATCAAAATTTAGAGACTAATACTGTACCTGATTTCTTGGTGTGTTCGAAAATCCCAAGCCATTAGTGCGAAGAGAGTATAAACAAAAGCATGCTGAAGGCCATATGTAACTTTATAGTAGTTGCTATTATATAGATAAATTTCTATACTTTGTACCTGGTATTAAATGCTAGTATTAATTAAATGTATTTATAGTAACTTGTAAGAGAGGGAGTTAATACAAAATGAGAGGGGTTGGCTAACAAGAAGGTGAATAAAAGAGAGAAGCTGCTATTGATGTTGACTTTGTATTTTCTTTTTACATCTTTTTTTTCTTTAGTATATTTCAAGAAGAGAAATGGATTTTACTTTCTTTTTGTTGACAAGGAGCTTAAATAGTCTACTATATATAACAGTATGTTGAAATCTTTATCAGGATAGAAAAGCAATAGAATTGGTCCACCTAAAAAGAAGGTCATTTTCAACTACCATCTTACTTTCTGTACCTCTTGTGGTGTTAGGTAGAAGGAACACTATTCAACATATTTGGCATTTATTTTTATTTCAAGATTTAAATTTCATTAGTGTAATAGGAGTACTTATTTTATACAAATAATATAAAGTAATAAATTAGTGAAATTAATATCTTAGACTCTTGTATCCAATCAAATAGTATATGATTATATAAAATAAAATGGATGAAATATTTAAATTTAAATAAATAAAAACAAAAGAAGCATTCAAAGCGGAGAACGCGCAGAGGAAGTATTACGTAATTGCTCTATTTTCAGCCATAAGCTTCTTAATCTTTATTTAAAATAAAATAAAAAAGAATCATTCTTTTAGTGGGTTGAGCGACCACATATCTACATATAATATGCATGCCGTGCAAATCAAGATGTAATGTTGGAATAAACCTTTCTTTTTTTCATATACTATACTCTTTTATCAAAATCTCTCACGAAATTAAATCTTGACTTGTGATAGTAATTAAGCCAAAAAAGTCAATACACGCTATAACCTTTTTTTCCCGTAGTGTTAAAATCTTTAGGTTATAAACACAAGTTGTTAAATTAAGTAAAAGAGTTAGGTTCTAACATAAATGTGGTATTGTTTTTATGATTAAAGGACACTTTTTGATCCGAGTTCAATCTTTCAATAACTCCATGAGCAAATGAACAATAATATATAGTAGAAAGGGAACTTCAAGTGACATGAAATTTTATTTTCTTAAGTACATTTTTCTTTTCATGAGGAAAACTTTTTATATATGAGCACAGTAATCAAGAATCTGTACTCGAGCATACCATTAGTCTTTTTCAGAATGAAGAAAGATGTCAAATTCTAAGAGCATGTCTGGATTTTGGAAAGCCACAAGGAAAATGGATTTAAGTGTAATTGTGTGTAATTACACATATTGGTATGTTTATTGGGCCAAATAAATGCTTGGCTAGTGGGAAATTTGATGTAATTAGAAGGGAGTAATTACACTGCAAAATTCTCAAAGAGAAATAAAAAATTGGGTATAATTATAATTACATCATGTAATTACAAGGCAACGTTTCAAATATCCATTTTAATCAGGGAAAACAAATCAAGCAAATCATTTCTACTGCAAACTTCTTCGCAACGTGTTGATCGATTATGTACACTATCTGATAGTTAAATATATTTACAAAAATACTTGGGCCTAGTTTTGTGCTGATTATGTACAGACAAAAATTTGGGAGATTTTCATTACTAGCAGGCTTTTGAAGAGATATCACAGATGATTAGCATGAGCTAATGATTAACAAGTAGTAGCAGTAAGATATACATATAGCAATTTCCTTTCGATTCAAATATGGTATAATATCTATACCAAGCTTGCTTGTAGGCGGATTCAGGATTTAAATCTTATGGGTTCAACTTTTAAAGTTTTTAGCATTGAATCCATTATATTTTTAAACTTATGGGTTCATATCTACTATTTTTTTATAATTTTAATGAATTTTTACACATAAATTTTTACTCTGCGTCAAAAGTTAAGGGTTCAATTAAACCCAGTGATACTACACTACATCCGCCATTGCTTGTAAAGAGAAACGGTGTTAACATATTTAATATATTTCCTAATTTTTCGATGTAAACCATTCTTCCATAACATACTTAAATGGTAATATTTTCCCTATTTTGTCGTCGAAAACCAATCCATTTCATAACAGATATTTTTCTTTCCATACATGGACTCTTTTATAAAACGTAATCCGAGCAAAATTATACTTATTATGTATAAAATATTCTGTTATTATATCTTTATGTAGGATATATTATAGCATTTATATATTTATTTGTTTACCATATATATTGTGTATGTTCAAAGAATAAAAGACATATATTTCGTGAAAAATATAATGTATATGTGGTATATATATACATATATGTATAGTATAATATTCGTACATAATAACGTGACATATTTTGTTTCTATATACATATTATACCAAATTATTAAAAAAAAATAGAAAAAAGTAAAAACTATATATTATACCAAGTATAAACCATTAATTATTACACCTATAATTATTTTTCATTTTTTTGGCCCACTCGGTAGTTGAAGCCTATCGTATATTTATACATAAGGAATAAAGATGGTATATATATAATTATATAAATATTAAATTTTATTACTGTTTGTACATATAATGTATATTGAGTAATAAATAATATATTCCTCACATATATAAAATATATATATGTCAAATATACATAAAATATATTCAGATTTCATTAAATATACATAAATACATAACACATACACCGAATATGTAGAGAATTTTACGTTTTTAAATAATTATACGTCAAATATATGCTATATACATAAAAAGATATGCATATATTATGCATTTGTCTTTGACAGAAAATGAAAAATGTGATTTTAAGAGCAACTATCAATTCAAAAGGAAATTTTCATAAAAACGGTAAGTGCATAAAGTTTAGATTAATGACGAGAGAGAATTGTGGATAGATTAATATGAATCAAAACTAATTCCTTAAATTGTGGGTTAGTGTTTAACTGTTTATGTTTACGAAATTGAAGGCCATTAAATAAGGTAAATAATCTTTAAAAATGCTAAAATTGTAAATGAATATGTTGTTTTTGGAATAAAGCAAAAATACTATTACTTGTATAAATATTTTTTAATAAGAGTCCTACCGTGTAAAAATCTCCAAAAAGAAATTACTCCTCAAGATCAACCTGTTTCTATTGAAATGATAAACCAGCTCCTAGCAAATTCATCTTTCGGCATTACTAAGTCTCAAACATATTTAATTGTATATTAGAGTACAATTCAACCATTTGTCTTTCCTTCATCTTATGATACAATACTACGTGGCCCGGGCCCGGGCTATTCCAAACATCTATGTAAAAAAGTGGCCCGCTCAAAAAGTATGTCATATTTGTTCATAATTGTTTAGTAGGATAACCAAAAAAGGAAGCAATACCATCAGTTGACAAAATATTAACATAACATGCTTCATATTACGTACATTCATTTGTAGAATAAAGTTGTACAATTACATTCTTAAATATGCTTCCTTGAGAATGAGAAATACAAAAAAAATAAATTATTCATGTTCATGTTGGTGGTCTAACTTAAACATGCTGCAGTTGATTGCACATACTTTCATCTCAGTATCCGCTGAAAGAAAAGAAAATCGAGCTTTAGAATCAGAACATAGAATGTCAAGCTAAATGTCAGATGCTCAATACAAAGCAGAAGAGAGAATGCAACAATTGACAAATTTTGGAAGATTCTTAAGTTGCTTCTTCATAACTGAACAATTATATCTAAAGAGTAGGCTTAATAACCATAAATTAAACATAAATCATTTGGGGCTAAGGAGCTAATTGATACAGAGGATGACATTGAGCTTCATCTATCACTCTTTAATTATAATGTTCTATCTAAACAAAGTTCAAATGTGATAGATTTAAGAGAAAGCTTCGGACAACAGAAAGGAGGTTAAACCGCGTGCTAATTATATCATGCGCTTGAGTCAAATGGCAAAAAAAATAAAAAATAAAATATGCTAATTTACCTTCAAAATGTGTCTTTATAAGTTATGCTAGCATATGTTAGGTGCACCTTTGTCTTCTCCTTGGATTTTCAAGAAAAGCTCTATCAACCTGGAAAAAAAAACAGGAAGAAGTAATGATCTAATGTTGAGTGATATTTACTTCTACTCCCACAAATAACATGAAACTTAATTGATAGACGTGCAGTCAAAACCACAAGAGGAAAGGTAAAAAAATTTAGCGGGGCTTTTCTCCTTCTCCAACCCAGCAAAGTTAAAATGTTAGTTAAGAATAATTAGTTGGATTTTCTGCTATACCCGAGTAAAGAAGTCAAATTTATATTTATGTTGTAGTTTGGTCAACAGATTAATGCATTTATTGAAGCCGTGTTCCAAAGGTTTTTATCATACCTTTTCATCATACTTTTTTTCTTGATAAGATTTCTAGTGCAATATAGGCCGGATTTCCTATTGCAGATTTGGGATGGAAATGCAAAGCTGCATAATAAACAAGGAAATACACTGGCCAGAAACTGAACTGAGAAAGAAACCAATCCCAACATAGATCATAGTTCTGGTTCATTGCCTTTTGCTGTTTTATACAGTAAGTAATTTTATTGACAATGGGAAAAGCTCCCATATACAAGAGGTACACTAAAGAGTACAGAACCTACATCAAACATGATTCTTTACGAAAGACATCCGGTCAGCAATACAAGTAGAAATCTCAAGGGTGTGCACCAAAAAGCTAGTTCATTGCTTTAGATTTTCCATTTATATATTTTCAGACATGGTGTAAAGCTCCCATCTAACAGAGTATTTTAGAGCTTAAATCAACACGAAACATTTGATGGAATTCAAGAAAATAATCACACCACAAGCTCGTAATCTAAGAGTAAACTAATGTTTCTACAAATAAACCAATTCAAAACAAATAGAGATCTCTGTAGTCCTTATACCATTGAGTGACAATAATTGATTCCTGATATAAGTTATTGGAAGAAAAACCTTGCATGAAGAGAAATAATCACGATAGGACAAATACATCAGTAACAATACATTCCAGGATAAGGAAGTGAAAGAAATAGCTAGTAAAATTTTGAGATGCCAGCTACTATGCAATAGAATGAAACTGAAAGCAGCTAATTATTGCTAGGTTTTTCTCAAGAAGAGGAAATAATTTGGTGGCTATGTGTTACATGGCAATCTTTGCAGCACTTCCAATTACACACACACAAAAAAAAAAAAAAAAAAAAAAAGAGCAGAATTCTAGAATTTTATGTTACCTCATCTTTAGTGTCTAAGTTCCAACCTATTCACTGCAACCCCTTCTACTACATGCTTTTCATGCTGCCTTAGCTGACGAGCATTGGTGATCATGGAAAGAGTTATAGTTGGTAATAAGTTTCTTTTCTGCTTGTCTGTAGCTCCAACTCCACTTTCTACGTATTAAATAACCTAATCAAGCACAAAACAGTCTAAATATAAAAAGCATCTCCTAATAGAAGAATTATGAGTACCAGTATACTAAGGAGGTACTGGATCAGTTGAAAACCTATTTATTTTGAATGTGCACTTGTCGCAACCACTTTTAATATCAGCAAGACCATTCTTGAGATTCTTTTTCTTATACCGCAGATAAATTTTATGTGACTAAACAGTAAACACTAAGTTACCTACATGTATATATCAATTTATCCTAATGGGGTATGTCAGTTAACAGATTAAGTTATATACAGAGTTTAACTTTTGAGTATCAAATGCACCCAGCTGTCTTACAATCATGTCATAGACAAACAACAATTAAAACGATATATAAATCCATCAATAACTCTTTAGCTTTGAAGTAAGTAGTGAATGCATCATTTGAAAGATATTAACTGAAATTTTCTCATTTTCATTCATAGACATGTACAGATCTTCAGAATTGTCAGTTATTCTCAATTAGGTGCTCCAGGAAAAAAATGAGAAATACAATTTTATACAGAACTTTCAGATTAGCAGATATGGTACATAAACATTGGGGACTATTTGCTCCGCATATACTTGCACTCTTGTAGAGAATGAATACAGAAAAAGATCAAATTTCATGTCTCAAATGACATGGACTGTAAGAGCAATGCAAGTTTATAGTTTAACATGCTTGGAATCCCGGGATTTTGAAAATTCAAGGAAATGTAATATCAGTACAATAAACCTTGTGTTAGTTTCACCTCTGCTATTATTTTTTTACATTGAAAACAAGGAATCTGCATCAGGTTCTATTTAACATTTTGTGGATACTACAAACAAAGAACAAGTAATGTGGATCAACTTCTTCCCATAACTTAAAACAAAAGGGGTTAAATGGCAGTAAAAACCCCATTTCTAATCATTAAAAGTGTACTACGTTCTTGATTAATACAGTAGTCTCCTCATATACCAAACAAAGAGCTATTTAAATTATGATTGCAATCAGCCATAGAATGAAAAATATCATCAACACTAAGAAGTCACAACATAACTAAAAATACATATACAACATCATTCCGCATAGAAATTTTGTTATTCCAAGTGATAGTACAATACTGTATGGGACTCTAAATAAGTACAACTATAGATCTGTTGTATAACATAAATATTTCATGAGCATTCACCCAACAAATCAAAAAGGCAAGTAACTTTATCCTTTTCCTAATCAAGTATTACAATAGCCAACCTCCCTTATGTACCTCATCCTTTCCCTTCGGAAGCTACCATAGCTTATAAGCAGTAACGAAATAAGGTAGTAGATTTTCCTCTACCATTGTTGTCTTAGGCAAAAAGAGTAAGAGAGATGACGCATAGAAGGCTTGAAAATAAAATTTTAGTATTTCACACAGATGCCCCACACTCTGGATTTCTTTCGACATTCTAATGATGCCAAGTGAATGTAGAAATTTGGAAGTTCTAAAAGATGGATCTCTTTCCTTTGTTCCAAGTTGGCTGATTCCTTGGTGTTCTAGATATGGTTTATTTAAGACCTGTAGTGTAATTTGGAAAATATTTGAAGCTGGTAAAGTGAGAGTCCGTAGTTGTCAACACTCAAAATCCAACTAGTCATGATCGCACCTAACTCAACCCGTTAGGTAAGCCAATTACCAACTATCCAATTTCAATAATAATTATTAAAGCAATTTAAGTGAATAAAGATCTTAATTTTGTACAATCCCCAAGAACTGGTAGTACAAATCATGGGCTTCTAAGTCCAATTGTACATATGAAGGAAACACTTCTCGTTATGTTCAAATCGTCTTAACACATCCCGCGGTCACATCATACCCATCATACCGCCATTTCACCGCTCATCGAGCCACAAATTTCACTGTAGGGTCATCACCGGGCATATAAGTCCAATTGTACGAGTTACAACTGAAGCTACCGAGCCTAAGCTGCGGTCTAAACCTAGCCTCAAGTCCTCCAGACTGGCTCATCACCAAAACATAGAATACTCATCTCGAACTTCGTTTATGGAATCACAAGCCGGCGATACACAGCTGATACCGAGCGCTCATGTGCGCATACGAATACGTGAAAGGAATTCAAAGAGTTTATGTCTCAAGCTGAATCAATCTCGCACGATAAGGAAAGAAAAATGGGAAGTATATATCCTAAATGCCCTGTAGCCTCTCGAAGATAAGTATGGACGTCATCATACCGATCCGCAAGACTCTACTAGACATTTGCTCATGACTTGTAGAACCTATGAACCTAGAGCTCAGTACAACCGACCCCATGTACTGAGTAAGTAACAAACCTAGCCTTAGGTTGAAAGTAGTGACGAGCTTGTACCAAGGTCAGAGTCCAACTTCCATAACCAACAATAGTTCATAACAATATTAAACAAATAATACCAGAAGTAACTCAAAGAATAAATGCTCAACTAAATCATGACTTCTGAAAATAGTTCTGCCTTTCAAGTACATCAATGAAAACCCAAATCGTTTACCGAAATTACCAAAAATATGAATAAGTTTGAAAACAATAATTTTTTTCAAAATCCTTTCAATAATAAATAAAATATCTCATTTTCTTTCCAGATAACCAGTGTAAAACAAATGCATCACTATGCCCATCTGTCAACATGTGTGAGAAATCATGAATAATGTGATACCGTACAGCATGAGGAAAACACATCTCTATGCATATATGTCATGTGTGCATGTCAATGCAATGTATCTCAGAGATTGTACTCATGTACTCACACTCTCAGAGTACTCAAACTCATTGTCTCGTATTCTCTCTCACTATGCCCAGCACACTCAATCACTCAGCTCTATACAATACTTGCTGCGGCGTGCAGCCCGATCCCTGTTTATAGTCGATTGCGCTCACTAGGGGTGTGTACAGACTCATGAGGGGCTCCTACAGCCCAAGCGCTATAAGCACGGACAACTCACGTGCTGCACGGACAACTCACGTGCCATAATATAAATATCTGGATCCGCACGGCCAACTCACGTGCTGCACGGCCAACTCACGTGCAATAATAAGCCAATAAGGCATGCTGCAGGTGGGCAGCCCCGATCAATATAATAGTAATAATATATATAAAGCCAACATGGCCTACTGCGGCGTGCAGCCCGATCCCAAAAATATCTTCACAATCAGGCCCTCGGCTTCCCTCAGTCATCAATCTCTCCAGTCTCTCTCTCATGGGCTCACAATGTCATGAGAATAGCCCAAAATGATAATATGATATATCAATAAATAACAACAGAGACTGAGATATGATATGTAATGAAATGAATATGACTGAGTATGAATTTTCAATTTAAAATAAATATTTCACAACAATATGACCTCTGTGGGTCTCAATAATACTAGCACATAACCTCAACATGATTTTTAATATGCTTATGTCACAATTTCTATAGTGCACGCCCACGCCTGTCACCTAGCATGTGCGTCACCTCCCAACAATTCACATAATACATATATTCAGGGTTCATACCCTCAGCTCCAAGATTAGAAGAGTTACTTACCTCGAACAAGCCAAATCCAATGTCGAGCAAGCTAAGCAATGCTCCAGAAATTCCATTCTGCGCGTATCAACTTTCAAACGGCTCGAATCTAGTCACAATTAATTTGATTCAGTTCACAAAAATTATAGGAATTAATTCCATATCAAAATATTAATATTTTCCAAAAATCCGAAATTACACCCCAAAAATCACCTGTGGGTCCCACGTCTCGGAATCCGATAAAACTCACAAAATCCGAACCCCCATTCAACCACGAGTCCAACCATACCAAAATTACTCAAATCCGACCACAACTCGGCCTTCAAATCCTCAATTTAAACTAAGAAGGTTTTCAAACTTTTCCAACTTAATTCACCAATTAAATGATAAAAACAACCATGAATTCGGGTAATTTAACCAATATTAAGTTAAGAACACTTACCCCGTTGTTTCCCTTAAAGAACTCCCGAAAATCACCTCTTCCCGAGCTCAAATCCGTTAAAAACTGAAAATAGAACTTAAACTCTCTGTCCAGACCTCTCTTCTTCGCGAACGCGACAGGTCCCTCGCGTTCGCGAAGCACAACTCGACAGCCCACAAATTTAACCTTTCGCGAACGCGACCACGGCTTCGCGAACGCGAAGCTTTACCAGCTCAGGCCTTCGTGAGCGCGAACGCCACCTCGCGAACGCGTAGAACAAGGACCCGGGGGTCCCCAATAGCCTCACTCCTCTTCGCGAACGCGACACCTCTCACGCGTTCGCGATGCACGCACAAACCATACCTTCACGTTCGCATCCTCCCCTTCTCGGACGCGAAGAACAAAACCTCACACTCAGAAAACACTCTTCACGAACGCGAGGGCCCACTTGCGAACGCGAAAGAGAAAATCAGAAAAAATGCAGCAACAGATATCAGCAATCTCACCAAGGCCAAAAATGATCTGTTAACCATCCAAAACTCACCCGAGCCCCTCGGGACCTCAACCAAATATACCAACAAGTCCTAAAACATCATACGGACTTAGTCGAACCCTCAAATCACCTCAAACAACGCTAAAACCATGAATTACACCCCAATTCAAGCCTAATGAACTTTGAAATTTCTAATTTCTACAAACGACTCCGGAACCTATCAATTCACGTCCGATTGGCCTCAAATTTTGCACACAAGTCATAATTGACATAACGGAGGTATTCAAATTTTCAGAATCGGATTCCGACCCCGACATCAAAAAGTCAATCCCCCGGTCAAACTTCCCAAAAATTCAACTTTCGGCATTTCAAGCCTAATTCCACTACGGACCTCCAAATAATTTTCCGGACACGCTCCTAAGTCCAAAATCACCATACGGAGCTATTTGAATCATAAGAATTAAATTCCGAGTTCGTTTACACATCAGTCGACATCCGGTCACTATTTTAACTTAAGTTTTAAACCTTGGAACTAAGTGTTCAAATTCATTCCAAAACCTCACCGGACCCGAACCAATTGCCCCGGCAAGTCACACAACTGTAAAGTACAATTTGAACAGTAAATGGGAAAACGGGATTGTAATACTCAAAACGACCGGTCGGGTCGTTACATTCTCCCCCACTTAAACATACGTTCGTCCTCAAACGTGCCAAGAGTTGTTTCCAAGACATCAAATCACTGTTCCATCTTACCACACACGTACCCGGGGGTGAACCCACGTCACCCTATCCCACATAAGGCTTGACTACACAATGCAACTGAAAATCATTAATTTAACCTTAGCCCATAAACCTTGGAGTTTAATTTCCAACCTTTAAAAATTTCTTTTAAGATACAAATCTTACATTTACACACCGTATAAGTCCGAACAAGTTGCATCGAGCTATAACTATAACCCCGGATATAATCAACCAACATATTACACAACTCGCATGCTCGTAGCACCATTCCTAATCGTAGTGACTACTCCAAAACCAACCACATACTAGTATTAAACCCATATCGAACCAAACCTCATCCCAAAACCTTCGTACACTGTTGATAATAAAAGAAACACGCAGAATCTCGTAACCCCTTATCAGACCAACAGGTCATGGAGATCTCTTGCCCCAACCAGAACCATAATCACTTTTTGAGCCGATTTTCAATATTATACTCCCGAATATACCAAAATTAAACCTGATAGTACCCATTCCAGGTCCAATGACCTTATATTACTAAACATAACTGTTCCACAGACATACCTCACCAATATAACTCAGAGCCACAACTCGTACCATCCGTGCACCAATACGCAATAATTCAAATATACCCAGTCATGCAAAATGACTCAAATGAGAGAAATGCTCCGCCAGATTAACAAGTACCTCCACAACGAAACGCTGAAAATTCATCATACACCGTAGAACCATCACCCGATTCTAACACGAGGTTCATGTTATATACTCCGAGCCACCCTGCTCCGAATTAATAACGACAGAAAGGCAAATGACAAAAATACCACACAACCTGAAAGGACATAACCATTACGCTATCGATCATGCAATACCCAAATACTCATCACACTCAAATTCCGCTATAAAGCTCAAATAGAACTGCACCATCTGTGCACATAACAGATGAATCACAACTCTTCGTAGCATAAAGAAGTAACTCACAGATCATTTGAGAACACGAATAAGTTCAACATCAACCGAATGACACATCCCTCAATAATAGCAGTATGGGGACAACCATTCCGGCACGGTGTAGAATACACATCTTAATTGGGCCTGCCTATAGACCCCCAAATCAACTCGGGTTACCCACAAATAGATAAAAATCCCTTCGAAAATCCATAATGACTGAATCATAACACATTTCATCATCCGGCTAGCTCCGGCCACAACTTCACAGTCCACAACTATGAAACAATCCGCTCCTGGGAACTCCCAATCTCCAAATCTATAGAACACGCGAATCACCATATTTGATTCCATCTCCACCGCCCGAATGCCTAACACTTCTTCTCATACACGATCATCCCACGAGAAATACTTTGAAAGTTCTTCCGTACCACTTGACAAAATTTGAATATCAGCAGTCTATCAACCATGTGAGTACCACAATACTAATTTATACATCCGTAAGTCAAAATACAATGCGCCTTCTGAAGTCCGCCCCTTTCTCATACAACACCAAGTAGTAATAGTATTCATCTAGTTATTTGAAACCGTCCATGTTGTCCAACATTCGTTACCTTCTCTTCAAGACTATACTGCCACCTTGTACATGAAAATCTAGCTTTCGTACAACACATAACATCTATCTTGCCATCATGTGAAAAGCACAAGAATCTTATTATCAACTTTGAGTCACCAATAATTTACATACCATTTTAGTTAGAAACCTTTCTCTTGTTTCTTTCCAGGAGGAAATCACAATACACAACACATTCTCCACACAGGTAGAAACCATCAAGAATACTTTGAAATCCATTTGCGCATAATCAAGCCCTTAAAACTAAATTCCTCTAACTCGACCAAGCCACGCAGGTCGCCAAGTCCAAGTGTATTGCCACAAAGCGCCTGTAGAAAACCCCCACATCATAAGCACCCAAAGAACCGATCATATCCATTACCATACTGATCCAACCTACTACTCAGTTGTCCTATTTTCTCTGAGTCCCTTCCGAATTTGTCTTCAGATTGATACTTCTTCTTGCTAAAATACCATGATCTTTAACCACAACTCACCCTACAAACCTTAGCATAGAACCACAACGCCCTACGGCCCATAAGCAACTGTATTTTTCTTAAGCACCTTCAAAAATACCACAACTATAACACTCACTCTGAGAATACATTATGTGAATTTGAAATTGTTCTTCTTACCTTCCTTATATAAAAGTGTAGAATCCATAGTCATACAGAATTCCCGCAAGTCCAGGCACCATCAAACGAAAATCTCAGATTTTAACCATACGCAGGTCCGGAAACTTTCTCAATTGTTATATATAATTCTCATACCCACTTGAATTTTTCTCGGGAGTCACCCACTTTGCTCAAATTTAATTGCACCGCCCAAATGGGCCAAAAGACACGTGCCCTATTAGCACAACAACACTCAAAGAAGTAACTCTACTTTAACACCACATATCAAATTCATACTCCGTGCGCACTACATTATTCACCAATAACAACTCACTCAACCCACGATTTTTGTTTTTTCATATACTCATCCGTAACCAGGAATTTTCCTTATTCGAGTCATTTTCGAACTCCACCTCTGCAAGTCATCACTGATTCCCAAGTATACTTTAGACCCAAACAAAATTTGACACATACCCATGAATTAATTTGTCTATAGCAGGCTCCCCCACTTGGCTCAAAGCCATAGATTAAAACACTCCATAATTCACAATACCCATACCCTATTACTGTCATAATACCATAGTCAGTGCCATAAAATTCTTCTCAAGCTCATGCAAAGCCAACCTAAGTTGCTCCGACACGGCAGTTTAGGTGTCATACCCGTGTCGACACGACACTGGTATGGGTGTGGGTATGGGATCCGTACCGAATTTGGTCAAACAATTTTGGGTACTTTGACCGCGACGGACGGAAAAATTCGAGACGGGATACAATTTGATTCCCGAAATCAGAATAAAAACTAGGGCGAATTTGAAGAAAATAGTATACCTTATCTAAGAAATCAATTCTTTACTTATCTACAATTTGAGAATAAAAAAGAAATCCACACTTTACAAGCTATACATAAGTATTTCACCATATTCCTCATAATTTAGATATATTTTATTTTTTTTGAATTAGTTTTAGCCGGATCCCCGCACCCATATCCGTACTAGGATACGTATCCCCGAATCTTAGAATTTACATCTCAAAGGATCCGACCTCTAGATCCGCACCCGTGTCGGACACCCGCACCCGTGTCCGAGCAACTTAGATGCCAACCATAAAAATACCCCAAATCATCCGCTAAGATCGCGATCATTCTCTTAATACTCAGGTCGACTTTCTCAGCCAAATTCGAATTCAAATCTCCACACATACGCCTCACTGGCAGAAAAGAAACCCTCCACTCATATTACAAGGAACATACCTATGTAGATTACTCTCCAGGAGATAACCCACCTCCCTAGCCTCAAATTGGTATCTTGTTATATCTTTTCGCAGCAACAAGTTCTACGCAATCACTAAATGTTTCTGAGTCCAAACTCGTTAACCAGGCCTGAGAGTTTAATTTGTCCCATAATTTAAACACGTGAAAGATCTTTCAAAACATTCACACTCGAGACTATACGTCACATCAAATCAAAAATCAAGCATCCAATGGCCTTCCCTTTACATATGAAGGAAACACTTCTCGTTATATTCAAATCGTCTTAACACATCCCGCGGTCACATCATACCTATCATACCGCCATTTCACCGCTCATCGAGCCACAAATTTCACTGTAGGGTCATCACCGGACATATAAGTCCAATTGTACGAGTTACAACTGAAGCTATTGAGCTTAAGCTGCGGTCTAAACCTGGCCTCAAGTCCTCCAGACTGGCCCATCACCAAAACATAGAATACTCATCTCGAACTTCGTTTATGGAATCACAAACCGGCGATGCACAGCTGATACCGAGTGCTCATGTGCGCATACGAATACGTGGAAGGAATTCAAAGAGTTTATGTCTCAAGTTGAATCAATCTTGCACGATAAGGAAAGAAAAATGGAAAGTATATATCCTAAATGCCCTGTAGCCTCTCGAAGATAAGTATGGACGTCATCATACCGATCCGCAAGACTCTACGAGACACTTGCTCATGACTTGTAGAACCTATGAACCTAGAGCTCTGATACCACCTTGTCACGACCCAAAATCCAACTAGTCGTGATGGCACCTAACTCAACCCGTTAGGTAAGCCAATTACCAACTATCCAATTTCAATAATAATTATTAAAGCAATTTAAGTGAATAAAGGTCTTAATCTTGTACAATCCCCAAGAACTGGTAGTACAAATCATGAACTTCTAAGAATAGAGTATACAAAGCGGAAATGAAATAAATACATAGTCTGTTTGAATAATACATAAACAGAGCTTTTATAAATCTAAGGCTACCCTGAACAAGAGGCAGCTACAACAGGAGTGCATGTACATCTTCAAATCCAGCAACCATCGAACACAGCAACAATGGCAGCCAATATCTGCACGCAATGTGCAGAAGTGTAGTATCAGTACAACCGACCCCATGTACTGAGTAAGTAACAAACCTAGCCTTAGGTTGAAAGTAGTGATGAGCTTGTACCAAGGTCAGAGTCCAACTTCCATAACCAACAATAGTTCATAACAATATTAAACAAGTAATACCAGAAGTAACTCAAAGAATAAATGCTCAGCTAAATCATTACTTCTAAAAATAGTTCTGCCTTTCAAGTATATCAATGAAAACCCAAATCGTTTACCGAAGTTACCAAAAATATGAATAAGTTTGAAAACAATAATTTTTTTCAGAATCCTTTCAATAATAAACAAAATATCTCATTTTCTTTCCAGATAACCAGTGTAAAACAAATGCATCACTATGCCCATCTGTCAACATGTATGAGAAATCATGAATAATGTGATACCGTACAGCATGAGGAAAACATATCTCTATGCATATATGTCATGTGTGCATGTCAATGCAATGTATCTCAGAGATTGTACTCATGTACTCACACTCTCAGAGTACTCAAACTCACTATCTCGCATTCTCTCTCACTATGCTCAGCACACTCAATCACTCAGCTCTATACAATACCTGCTGCGGCGTGCAGCCCGATCCCTGTTTATAGTCGACTGTGCTCACTGGGGGTGCGTACAGACTCATGAGGGGCTTCTACAGCCCAAGCGCTATAAGCACGGCCAACTCACGTGCTGCACGGCCAACTCACGTGCAATAATAATATAAGGATCCGCACGGCCAACTCACGTGTTGCACGGCCAACTCACGTGCAATAATAATATAAGGATCCGCACGGTCAACTCACGTGTTGCACGGCCAACTCACGTGCAATAATAAGCCAATAAGCCCTGCTGCAGGTGGGCAGCCCCGATCAATATAATAGTATTAATATATATAAAGCCAACATGGCCTGCTGCTGCGTGCAGCCCGATCCCAAAAATATCCTCTCAATCGGGCCCTCGGCCTCCCTCAGTCATCAATCTCTCCAGTTTCTCTCTCATGGGCTCACAATGTCATGAGAATAGCCCAAAATGATGATATGATGTATCAATAAATAACAACAGAGACTGAGATATGATATGTAATGAAATGAATATGACTGAGTATGAATTTTAAATTTAAAATAA
The DNA here is from genome assembly GCF_000715075.1 of Nicotiana tabacum. Lineage (NCBI taxonomy): Eukaryota > Viridiplantae > Streptophyta > Magnoliopsida > Solanales > Solanaceae > Nicotiana > Nicotiana tabacum. The sequence goes on along the minus strand of NC_134081.1, from coordinate 26,779,808 downwards.
ATATTTCACAACAATATGACCTCTGCGGGTCCCAATAATACTAGCACATAGCCTCAACATGATTTTTAATATGCTTTTCAGCTCAATTTCGTTAACTCATAAAACCGCATGGAAAATGCTAAGATCATTTAACTACAAAATTCCAAAGAAACAATTATGTCACAATTTCTATAGTGCACGCCCACACGCCCGTCACCTAGCATATGCGTCACCTCCCAACAATTCACATAATACATATATTCAGGGTTCATACCCTCAGCTCCAAGATTAGAAGAGTTACTTACCTCGAACAAGCCAAATCCAATGTCGAGCAAGCTAAGCAATGCTCCAGAAATTCCATTCTGCGCGTATCAACTTCCAAACGGCTCGAATCTAGTCACAATTAATTTGATTCAGCTCATAAAAATTATAGGAATTAATTCCATATCAAAATATTAATATTTTCCAAAAATCCGAAATTACGCCCCAAAAATCACTTGTGGGGCCCACGTCTCGGAATCCGATAAAACTCACAAAATCTGAACCCTCATTCAACCACGAGTCCAAGCATACCAAAATTACTCAAATCCGACCACAACTCGGCCTTCAAATCCTCAATTTAAACTAAGAGGGTTTTCAAACTTTTCCAACTTAATTCACCAATTAAATGATAAAAACAACCATGGATTCGGGTAATTTAACCAATATTGAGTTAAGAACACTAACCCCGTTGTTTCCCTTAAAAAACTCCCGAAAATCGCCTCTTCCCGAGCTCAAATCCGACAAAAACTGAAAATGGGACGAAGTCCCATTTTGAGAACTTACTCTCTGTCCAGACCTCTCTTCTTCGCGAACGCGACAGGTCCCTCGCGTTCGCGAAGCACAACTCGACTGCCCACAAATTTAACCTTTCACGAAAGCGACGTGGCTTCGCGAACGCGAAGCTTTGCAAACCTTACACTTAGCGAACGCGACCACGACTTCGCGAACGCGAAGCTTTACTAGCACAGGCCTTCGCGAACACGACCGCCACCTCACGAACGCGTAGAACAAGGACCCGGGGGTCCCAATAGCCTCACTCCTCTTCGCGAACGCGACACCTCTCACGCGTTCGCGATGCACGCACAAACCATACCTTCACGTTCGCGTCCTCCCCTTCTCGAACGCGAAGAACAAAACCTCACACTCAGAAAACACTCTTCGCGAACGAGAGGGCCCACTCGCGAACGCGAAAGAGAAAATCAGAAAAAATGCAGCAGCAGATATCAGCAATCTCACCAGGGCCAAAAATGATCTGTTAACTATCCAAAACTCACCCGAGCCCCTCGGGACCTCAACCAAATATACCATCAAGTCCTAAAACATCATACGAACTTAGTCGAACCCTCAAATCACCTCAAACAACGCTAAAACCATGAATTACACCCCAATTCAAGCCTATGAACTTTGAAATTTCTAGTTTCTACAAACGACTCCGGAACCTATCAATTCACGTCCGATTGACCTCACATTTTGCACACAAGTCATAATTGACATAACGGAGGTATTCAAATTTTCAGAATCGGATTCCAACCCCGACATCAAAAAGTCAATCCCCCGGTCAAACTTTCCAAAAATTCAACTTTCGGTATTTCAAGCCTAATTCCACTACGGACCTCCAAATAATTTTCCGGACACGCTCCTAAGTCCAAAATCACCATACGGAGCTATTGAAATCATCAGGATTAAATTCTGAGGTCGTTTACACGTAAGTCGACATCCGGTCACTATTTTAACTTAAGATTTAAACCTTGGAACTAAGTGTTCCAATTCATTCCAAAACTTCACCATACCCGAACCAATTGCCCCGGCAAGTCACACAAAAATTGTAAAGTACAATTTGAGCAGTAAATGGGAAAACGGGGTTGTAATACTCAAAACGATCGGTCGGGTCGTTACAGTAGTATTGTATGTTATTGCATAAGCAAATGTACTCTAGCTAGTTTGTTGTACATATCAGCACAATCTCTGTTGTTTTTTAATAAAAAGTTTACCTCTGTAATCAAAGGAGACATAAGGAGAAAATATGGATAAAGAATATAAAATCAGGGTTGATTAACACACTTATCCTGAAACAAAAAGAACTCAACTTACTAAAAAGATTGATTTAATCTGCTCAAGCTCAGCTAAAACTATACTTCCCCCTAAAGTAGGATTAGGATTGCTCTGAAAATCCACATCACGAGATTTATAAAAGAACATCTTAATTTTCCAAATAATTCATTGGTCGTTTTCCCAAAGAAAGGTTTTAACATTCAAAATCTCTATAAGAAGACAAAATGGAAGGAAAGCTGAAGTATTTTTCTTTGCTAAACATTTAAAAATTAAATAAAAACACATTTGAGACTTTAGTTTGCTATTTCAGTACCGCAGAAGTAGCCTTGTATAACATGAATTCTGATAGCCTAATATACAACCATTTTATGTTAGCACAACAATCCTATAAAGCATGCATCAATAAACCATCAAAAGTCAGATAAATACTACTTCTCCTCAAGCTAGTTCTCAATTTCTCATAGACTAAAGCATGTAAGAATTTATAAGAATACGGAATAATAGTCCAAACTTGCAAGGCAAGGCAAATTTTTATATGCACTAATTACTACATAACACCTGCCAAACTACTGATTAAGGAGGAGGAGGAGGAAGAAGAGGAGGAAAAGAAAGGAGGAAGAAAGGATGTCGCATGAAGAAAAAGAGGAGGCGTCTCAAGTTGTAAAAATTAGGATATACAACAACAACAACAACCCAGTATAATCCCACTAGTGGGGTCTGGGGAGGGTAGTGTGTACGCAGACCTTACCCCTACCCTAGGGTAGAGAGGTTGTTTCCGATAGACCCTCGGCTCCCTCCCTCCAAAAACTCCCCACCTTGCTCTTGGGGTGACTCGAACTCACAACCTCTTGGTTGGAAGTGGAGGGTGCTCACCACTAGAGCAACCCACTCTTGTCTTGGTGCCAAATATGTGCAACAAAAAAAGATCTCTATCCTCTCATGTCTTTAGAGAGCTAGGAAAATCTACAAAAAAATGTTTACATCCTGGGAGCATCTTACAATTACACCAAGAATATAAAAAACTGCAATGATTTGAATTGAACACATGGTAAGGCCTGTTAAGTATTTTCAAAACGACTATAATATCTTTCCACGTTGTCCAATAAATGCACGAAGGAACTTATTATTGGATGCCTTTGTGAATGTGAGAGGACATCAAACATCTAAAACAGGTTAAATATGTTGGTACAAACAGTCAAATCAATATTTAACACTGAAAGCCAATTGGAACACACCTATTCTGGGTAATAACTCTTATAACAGTACTAACCAGCAAACCTTATTTATGACAGGAATTGTATTGACTGTAATTCTTCTTTCAGTTTTTTCTTCACTTCTCAACCTTAGTCATCAAGCTTATTTCGCAACTAAAAGAAATAAACAAATGGTAAGAGCACAAGTAGCAAGGATGAATGAGTACCAGCTATCTTTGACAGAGGTAAGAAGGAAGGGCATTTGTCTCCTCCTTTTGATTTCCTAACATTAAGTCAGCGCAAAATAAATTTGTTAGCTCAAACACACAAGAAGCCTTTTTACATAAAAGGTATTAACGCATAAAAAGCTTGTAGATTATGAGATCTTTAGGAAGTTGCTGATCTATCTAGAGATTTTCGCTAGGAAGGTTCCATTTTTGACAATGAAAAAAATATGTCCATTTCTCTAATGAAATTAGCACAATAGTCATAATAAGCACTTGCATGGCAAAAGATCAGTTAACAAAAGATGCAGAAAGGGTCAAAAGATCGAAATTAAGTATCAAAATACTACAAAGTTCCAAAGAGAAATTCAAACATAACTAAGACGAAGACATGCTACAGTAGAAAAAGAACACCAGGTAAGGCATATAGTCAGGATAGTATCAGTTTGGACAATTACGCTAAGCTTCCCCTTGTCTCTTCTTTAGCTGATGATAGAGCAGATCCCTAAAGTCAAAGTAGTTTGAGAAGGTAAGAAAACATATCTGGCATGAGTATGTTCTATGTCATCATTGTTTCAAGTGTATCGACACAACAGCTACTGCTAGAGCTATCTCCTGAAGCAGTAGGCATTATTTTCCTGACATTTTAGCAAACACTTTATGGGCATCAGTAACATCCCCTGATGTTATCTATAATCAACACCACTTCGGATACCATTCTCTAAGGGGCTATGAAAAATCCAGATATCAAACGAAAGAGAAACCTATCGACATGCAAAAAAAATATGTATAGAATCATGTCCTTAAGAGAAAATCTTAACCAAATTCTTAAAACCCCAATTTCAAACCTTAAATTGAAAATCTCAAAATCCTTGTAAAACTATAAAATCAAAATAAATTACCCTCATGCAAAAAGTAAAACCAACAAATCAAGAATAAAGAAAACCAGCGAGGAAGAGAATAATGAAGAAGAAGAAGAAGAAGAAGAAGAAAGTCGAACAAAGAATAAATCCGCAATCAGTTCAAAATCGATATAGCAACAATCTCTGAAGTCCCCACTACTACCAAAACATGAAATAAATCAAACATATGCTAAGCATCGCTAAGTTAAACATGTTATAATTCTATATTTCTATAATAAACAATTAAACTTTCTTAAAAAATAAAACAGAAAGTTAGTAATACTTATTTAACGAAATAAATTCTTGAAAAAAAGTATAGGAATAAATCGAGCTCACTGAATACACAGTGTGTCCTTAAGAAAATTATTCTCCTCAAGTACCCGAGGTGCTGGAATATATCCTCCCAGGATAGAATGATTTAACTCACCGGAGTATTGGTACAAAAACGTCGGTGAACAGCGAGTCACTCGAAGGTTGTAAAACACACTGGAATTTTTTTTGTGCAGAAGAAGAAGCTCAGAAAATTTCGTAAGGAAAGATTCTGGGATTCAAACTCTATTTATAGAGTTACTGACATTGTTTCTGAAAAGTTTTGTAACCTTTCAGAAACAGCCATGGCTGTTGATACGGGAAAATGTATTTAAAATAATCCGGGAAAGAAAACGTGCCTGACCGAACCGGGTCGCGGGTCATGGGTTATTCCGGATTGAATTTTTCGTTAATTATTTAATTAATTAATTAAATAATTGAAAGAAATTTTGTCCAAAAAGATTAATCAATCAATCTTTGACTGAAGCCGAAGCCGAGCCGAGCGAGCGAACGACGACGACGGCGCGAGGCTTGCCTTCTTCTTAACTCTTTAAGAGCTAGAAGAAGAGCAATTATATATATATACCCATCAAAAGCCTTTTCTTCCTCCGATATGGGACAATGTCCCTTTGCCAAGGGAAACTCAAATATTTTATTTTCCCTCCATTTCTCATTCACCCTCTTTAAGCTACACAAGCTTAAAATCCCAACAATCCCCCACATGAATGGGGAATGGCTATAAAATAAAGGAATGCACGGACGCGTGTGTGTTTTACATGCAAGAATTAATTGCATCTGGATAAGTAGGTTTCCCTTTGAACTTTCCGTAGTGAACTTATATCGGATATACTCGGTCAATCGGTAGATTTGATATCTTTGAACCGTCGAGCTTTGTTGTATACCTAGACAACATAAGTCACACAATCAATCCTTAACCATCTATGGTTCTCACGGTTGTGTTCGTTTCAGCCATGAACACCGCCTGGTTTCATGAGTGCTTAGAGAATGGGCCTTTACTTTCATTCCCCTTGAAGCGGCTTACACTTCACACTCACATAGGTGATTTCTAAACGTGTAATCCTCTAGACACATTATCTGGTCATATCCTGCCAGACTTAGCAAATCATTAAAAACCTTTAATCTTTGTTGACTCATCAAAAAGCCTTAATGTTTTACCTCAATTTCTGAACATTGTCTTCATCACGAGAATGGGTTGAGTTATTTGACAATATTGAACCGTCATTCATAACTTTGTTTGATCTCCAGTCTGCTAGGTAGAGTTACCGTCATGATAACTTGTCCTAGACCTTAACCCTATTCCCTTTGATGATCTTTCAACTGCCTTTCTAGATAGGCCTTTTGTAAGTGGATCCGATACATTATCTCTTGACTTTATGTAGTCAATTGTGATAACACCACTAGAGAGTAGTTGTCTAACAGTATTGTGTCTCCATCGTATATGACGAGATTTTTCGTTATACATATCGCTCCCTGCCCTACCTATTGCCGCTTGACTATCACAATGTATATAAATAGGTGCCAAAGGTTTTGACCAAAATGGAATATATTCCAAGAAATTCCGGAGCCATTCAGCTTCTTCACCAGCCTTATCTAAAGCTATGAATTCAGATTCCATTGTAGAACGGGCGATGCACGTTTGTTTGGATGATTTCCAAGACACTGCTCCACCCCCAATTGTGAAAACATATCTACACGTGGATTTAACTTCAGATGATCCAGTGATCCAATTTGTATCACTATATCCTTCGTTCACGGAGGGATATTTGTTATAATGCAAAGCGTAATTTTAGGTATGTTTGAGATACCCCAAAACTCGTTTCATTGCCATCCAATGTATGTGATTGGGATTACTTATAAACCGACTCAGTTTACTAATAGCACATGCTATATCTGGTCGTGTACAATTCATGATATACATCAAACTTTCCAATACTCTTGCATAATCCAGTTGTGAGTCACTTTCACCTTCATTCTTTTGAAGTGCATAACTCACATCAATTGGAGTCTTGGCAATTTTGAAATCCAAATACTTGAACTTGTCAATTACCTTTTCAATGTAGTGAGACTATGATAACTGATAATGCTAGACCTTGTGGAGTCTTGTGAATTCTGATTCCTAAGATCACATCAGCAACTCCTAAGTCTTTCATATCGAATTTGCTAGCCAACATGCGCTTAGTAGCATTTATATCTGTCATGTTTTTTCTCATTATCAAAATGTCATCAACATATAAACAAACAATGACTTCATGACCTGCAGTATTTTTAATGTAAACATATTTGTCGCACTCATTGATTTTAAACCCACTTGCCAACATTGTTTGGTCAAATTTGGCATGGCATTGTTTGGGTGCTTGTTTAAGTCCATAAAGCGACTTAACAAGTTTGCACACTTTCTTTTCTTTATCAGTTACCACAAAATCCTCAGGTTGTTCCATGTAAATCTCTTCCTCTAATTCTCAATTTAAGAAAGCTGTTTTAACATCCATTTGATGAATTTCAAGACCATACACGGCCGCTAGTGCCACTAACACCCTAATAGATGTTATCCTCGTTACTGGCGAGTAAGTGTCAAAGTAATCAAGGCCTTTCTTTTGTCTATAACCTTTGACAACAAGTCTTGCCTTATATTTGTCAATAGTGCCATCAGCTTTCACTTTCCGTTTAAAGATCCATTTCGAACCTAAAGGCTTATTTCCCGGAGGAATATCTACCAATTCTCATGTATGGTTATCCAAAATTGATTGAATCTCACTATTGACTGCCTCTTTCCAAAATGCTGAATCAGAAGATGACATAGCTGCTTTAAAAGTTTGAAACTCATTTTCAAGCAAGAATGTCACAAAATCTGGTCCAAAGGAAGTAGATGTTCTTTGACGTTTGCTAAGCCTTGGATCTTCTATACTTGGAGTATTTTCCTTTGGTTCTTCCCGAGGTCGTTTAGGTCTTTCACTTAACGACTCACATTCAGTTTTATACGGATAGATGCTTTCAAAGAATTCAGCATTATCTGATTCCATTACCGTATTAACGTGAATTTCGGGATTATCGGATTTATAAACCAAAAACCGACATGCTTTACTGTTTGTAGCATATCCAATAAAAATATAATTAACAGTTTTTGGTCCGATTTTAACCCTTTTAGGTAAAGGAACTTGTACCTTTGCTATACACCCCCACGCTTTGAAATATTTCAAGTTGGGTTTTCTTCCTTTCCATTTTTCATATGGAATAGATTGCGTTTTGCTGTGGGGTACTCTGTTGAGTATTCGGTTAGCTGTAAGGATAGCTTCGCCCCACAAACTCTACAGTAATCCGAAACTTATTAATAAAGAATTCATCATTTCCTTTAATATCCGATTTTTTCTTTTCGCAATTCCATTGGATTGAGGTGTGTAAGATGTAGTAGTTTGATGGATAATTCCATATTCCGAATATATTTCTGCAAATGGAAATTCATATTCTCCACCCCTATCACTTCTAATCATTTTGATCTTTTTATTCAATTGATTCTCCACTTCATTCTTGTATTGCTTAAATGCTTCAGTTGCTTCATCCTTACTATTAAGCAAATAAACATAACAATATCGAGTGCAGTATTCAATAAAAGTAATAAAATACTTTTTTCCCACCTCGAGATGGTGTCGACTTCATATTACAAATGTCAGTATGAATTAAGTCTAAAGGATTTGAATTCCTTTCAATAGACTTATAAGGATGTTTTACAAACTTAGACTCAACACATATTTGACATTTTAATTTATTACACTCGAATTTAGGTAACACTTCTAAATTAATTAACTTCCACAAGATTTTGTAATTGACATGTCCTAAACGAATATGCCATAAATCATTTGACTCCAATAAATAAGAAGAAGCTGCAATTTTATTCATACTGTCAACATCCATTACATTTAGTTTGAAGAGGCCCTCTGTGAGGTAGCCCTTTCCAACATACATTTCATTCTTGCCTACAACAACTTTATCAGAAACAAATATACATTTGAATCCATTCTTAACAAGCAAAGAAGTAGAAACTAAATTCTTCCTAATAGTAGGAACATGAAGAACGTTGTTGAGCATTAACACCTTGCCGGAAGTCATCTTCAGGAATATCTTCCCATAACCTTCAATCTTGACTGTTGCAGTATTTTCCATGGAAAGCTCTTCTTCGGGACCAGCAGTAGAGTAAGTCGCAAATGCTTCCTTGACAGCACAAACATGTCGAGTGGCTCCAGAGTCAATCTACCACTCCTTCGGATTTCCAACTAGGTTGCATTCCGAAAATATTGCACACAGATCATCAATGTCATCATTCTTCTCCACTATGTTGGCCTGTCCCTTCTTCTTATACTTTTTCGGGAGACGACAATTAGGGACTTTGTGACCAATTTTTTCACAATTATAGCAGCTACCCTTGAATTTCTTTTTGTTCTGCTCCTTAGTCTGTCCAGAAGACCTCTCTCTCTTCTTACTTTTTGGAGCAGTCTCCTCAACGATATTAGCTCCCATGATCGTTGAATTTCCACGAGACTTCTTCATTGTTTTGTTGTCTTCCTCAATCTTAAGATGAATCACAAGATCTTCCAACTTCATTTCCTTGCGCTTGTGCTTAAGATAGTTCTTGAAATCTCTCCACGAAGGAGGCAATTTTTCAATCATTGCAGCCACTTGAAATGCTTCATTCACGACCATACCTTCAGCAATAAGGTCATGAAAAATAAGTTGAAGCTCCTGAACTTGGGTTCCAACAGTTTTACTGTCTATCATTTTATAGTCTAGAAACTTGGCAACCACGAACTTCTTCAAGCATGCATCTTCAGTCTTGTACTTCTTCTCAAGTGCGTCCCATAATTCTTTCGAAGTATTCATCGCATTGTACAAGTCATCCTCTAAAGCGCTTAAGATATAGCCTTTGCAAAGAAAATCTGCCTGCTTTCACGCCTCAACAATCATGAATTTCTCGTTGTCCGGCATGTCCGCAGCAGGCACTGGAGGTTCTTCACTAGTGAATTTCTGCATACCAAGTGTGGTAAGCCAGAAGAACACCCTTTGCTGCCATCCTTTGAAGTTGGCTTCGAAAAATTTCCCCGGTTTCTTTGCCGGTGGAACAGCAGTCCGGCTTGACGAGGCTATCATTATTGCCGCAATAGTCGCAGAAGAATTTCCGTTATCAATTGACATTTCTCACTGTAAACAACAGAAGAGTTCAATTAATGGAAAAATCAGAACAGTAAACAATACTGTTATTAACAAAAACAGTATGTATAATAAATAAAACCGAAGTTTTTATATACTGTTTCACAGAAAAACGATGAAGTTTTTATGTTCTTCAAATCATTTTATGAATTTCAATACTCTAATGAAGTTTTTTATATCTTCAAATCAGAATAGTACAATTCAGAAGGAGTAGAAAACCACACAGGTTTTAATCTCCACAAATAAAATACAGAATATAATAAAATAATTTCCTTAAGAATGTTATAATTCTGTATTTCTGTAATAAATAATTAAACTTTCTGAAAAAATAAAACAGAAAGTTAGTAATACTTGTTTAACGAAATAAATTCTGGAAAAATAGTATAGGAATAAATCGAGCCCACTGAATACACAGTGTGTCCTTAAGGAAATTATTTCCCTCAAGTACCCAAGGTGCTGGAATATATCCTCCCAGGATAGAACGATTTAACTCACCGGAGTGTTGGTACAAAAACGTCGGTGAACAGCGAGCCACTCGAAGGCTGTAAAACACACTGAAATTTTTTTGTGAAGAAGAAGAAGCTCAGAAAATTTCGTAAGGAAAGATTCTCGGATTCAAACTCTATTTATAGAGTTGCTGGCATTGTTTCTGAAAAGGTTTGCAACCTTTCAGAAACAGCCATGGCTGTTGGAATAGGGTGGTTTGAAATATTGCGGGAAAATATATTTAAAATAATTCGGGAAAGAAAACGGGCCTGACCGAACCGAGTCGCGGGTCATGGGTTATTAAAGATTGAATTTTTCGTTAATTATTTAATTAATCCGAAGCCGAGCCGAGCGACGACGACGGCGACGGCGCGAGGCTTGCCATCTTCTTAACTCTTTAAGAGTTAGAAGAAGAGCAATTATATATATACCCATCAAAAGCCTTTTCTTCCTCCGATATGGGACAATGTCCCTTTGCCAAGAGAAACTCAAATATTTAATTTTTTCTCCATTTTTCATTCACCCTATTTAAGTTACACAAGCTTAAAATCCCAACAAAACCCACTTAAGAATAACCATCAATGTTTTCGCATAAGATCTAACAGTAATTCTTCCAAAAGCACTGGTTAAAATAAGTTGCCTACTTTTTTGAGAGAGAGAGAGAGAGGGACTGAGAACTGACAGGATACTATTGTATTCTATTTTATTGTATCATATGTATCGTTTGATGAATACAATATTTGGATAGATTTTATCGTTTGTTGATATTTTATGATATCACACACCACCAATATGGAGAATAAACTTGCAATATTATAAAGAAAAATTATAATACAAGGTAAATTTATTATATAAAAAGGTAGGGTAAATAATAAAATAAAATTATTTAATAATAATGAAGGGTGAGATGAGAGAAAAAGACAAGATAACGACGCAATCACACCAAATCGGTCATTATATAAAGTGGCATATTTCATCGTAACGATAAATTTAACAATACGATACAATAAAATTTAAGTAATAACTAAAACAAATATCATATTTAAAATAACCGTACGATACAATAGGTAACAACCATCCAAACAAGTTGTGAGAGAAGCATAAGAGTAGAAGCCTGAAAAGTAGAGGAAAGAGAGAGTGGCTTTTGATTGCACAAACGGGGATACACGTGTTGAAATTTGATGCCCACGGAAGGCACAAAGGAGAAATCAACTGATCGAAATTTTATCAAAATCCCATAAAAGCCCTTCGTCGTTCCTGCAAGGTTCACTTATTATATAGTTAAATTAAAAACCCAATTTGCATGGGTTTATTTGCATCTAATTTGTTATTGCAATTTTAGTTACAATATTATTTATATGGAAGATATTAATTATTTTTATGATATTTTTACTATTTATAATTATTTAATATATTTTGTTACAAAAATATATATATTAACATATTATAATAAATATTATTTTGTATTTATTAAGTATATACCTAATATTTGTCACACGGTAAAACTTATTTACATGATAATTTAAAAAAGAACTATTTAACTATGTAATTATGCATGTACAATCAAACATTGCGCTGGTAATTATACTGTAATTACATCATGACAAATAAATAGTTCATTGTACTGTGTAATTATCATACTATATAATTACTGACCTTGTAATTACACAACCATGTAATTATACTGGGCTTTCCAAACTGAAAAATATTTTTTATCTTTTTTACCCTTTAAAAATAAATTTTACATTAGACAAAATTGTAATTTTTGTTATTTTTCTAATATTTAGTACTTTAAAATCAACTAAAATTTTGGTTATTAAATCTTTCCTTATTTGAATTATGTAGGAAGTCTTAATATTTAGGGCTTTAACATAAATATTGTTTGGGAGAAATAAGAATATTCTATTTTCTTTTGCTTATATTTGCTTACTCCAATTTCTATATGTGAAATATGTTTGGACTTATACATTCTAAGAGGAGGATTCTATTTATTCTTACTACTATAAGAGACACGTATGTACTTAACTAACTATTTTTTAATTATTAAATATAATTTTTAAATATTATGTGAAATATCGACCAAGAGAAAAAAATGTTGCTCGAGTAAGAAAGGAGTTCAAAAATATTTATATTTTCTATAACATTATAAAAGCACAAATTCTGAATGCAAAAAATAAATAAATTATTTTTTAAAATTTTATAAATATTGTTTGATAATATTTACGTAATTTTAAAAAAGACATAGGGTACAAGTAACACCAGTACACCACTATATACCCACAAAAAGAAAAAGGTGCGATACATAAATAATGATAATAAAGAAAACCAACCAAATATCAAGCTCCACTTCCTTGCCATTGATTGATCTAGTGGATAAAGAACACTTGACAATTTGTCTTGTTTATATGGGTGAACTAGTTATATTTTAAAAGTTGACAATGTGATCAATTAATTCGGAGCTTTCCCACGTATAAGTGGTATTAGTTCGATCAACTGCCACTAATCAACATGTTTAATTCAGATAAGTTTGGAGTTTTAATTTGTTTGTTTGCTCTTTTTATATTTTAGGATGATATATGATGACACTATATTTACACTAAATACAGAACTCAATGAACAAAAATATTAAAGATTTTTATTTTCTTATATTCTTATTTAGCATTACCTGAAAAATATTAATTAACCATAATGAAGTGGTAGATTTATATAAAAAGACTTGAGTTCATCTCCAACCCTGCTCCATTTTTGCCTCCAAACTCCATTTTTGAGTCAATAATGGAGGAATTTTTCTCCAACCCAGCTCCAAATTTGCCTCCATTCTGGAGGCTTATTAGTGTCACTCCAAATTTAGAGTGATACTATTCATCTACTCCATCACTATTCTTTATTATTATTATTTTATTATTTAACCCTTTTAATTTATTATATTGTATATACCTAATTATATTTATGTAATATCTTTATAATATTAATTTTACATCTTAATTTTAGCGTATAATTTTGATAAATTAATTTTCGTGCATATATTATTTTTATGTAAATTTGTAAGTTAATTTTATTATAAGTTATAATTGTATACAAAAATATCTAACCATCACAAAAATGAAAGATGCAAATATAAAATACAAAATGTTGCTAAAACTGAAAAGTGAAAATTTAAAATACATTAAATAAAAATATATTAAAATTAGAAATACAATAAAATTTATAATACATTAAATTAAAAATACATCAAAATTGAAACTACATTAAATAAATAATAATTTAGTAGGGACCTAAGCCATTTCCAGATACACCAAATAATTAGAGTATTTAAATTAAATTTTAAACTACATGTAATATGTATTGAATTATCTTGTATCTCAATGATTTTACTTTTATTTGAATTATCCATTAATATGTATAATCTATAATATGGTATAAAATAATTATATTTTAAATGGTTATATAAGAAAGAAATATGAATTATATGGGATGAATATGTAAAAATAAATAAATATAGGATTCGTTTAATGGAAATAAGAAAATAAAATTTAAATAAAAGATAATACTATAATATAGAAGAGAGAGAAAATATAAAAAAGGAATATTCTTTTTTGGAGTAAAAAATGAGTAATGGTTGAAGTTAGTTTACTCCATTTTGCTAAACATTAAAGTGAAGGTTGGAGATGCCCTCAATAGATATTATGCATATATTAATTTGGTGTATATACCAAGTTTCAGGTAAGTTTTCTTCCCATTAAATACTTAGTTTAAAATGTAGAGTGAGGGGCAGTTCAATTAACAATATAAAAAGGAAATCACCATGAAACCTAGGACAAAATAAACAAGTGAGACAACCGACGCAAAAACATATATTTATTCATATTTTAATTGTGAACTTCGGCTCAAGCAACATATATATTTGCAAGTAATCGAAACGAACAAACAATTTTTTAAAATAATCAAGAACAAGTCAAGCAATTAACGCTCTATTTATTTTCCATTCTACAAAAGAATTATACGCACTTCAACTTTTTGAAAATTTGAGAGTTGAGACTCTTTTATTTTTCCTAAAGAAGAAACAAGATTTGGACTAAAGTCCGTTTTTGCAGAATTTGAAGTCCAAATCAAATGGCTGCCTTTTATTTTTTCCCTCGAAATTCAAATTTCCAACACGTCTACAAAGAATTGTGTTTTCTTAAATTTATTGATAACTCCAGATTAAGAGAAAGTATGATATCAAAAAGAAAAAAGGATTTAAGAAGGCAAAATGTAAAGTTATAATTCCTCGTCTTGTACCTAATCACTCTTTTTAACAATTTCACGTTTGTAAAAGAAGATCGATGCCAAAATAAAACATAACAACGAATTAAAGTGTTACAAGTTTGAATTGTTTTCCAATTGTGCTTTTTCCTCGTTAACGGCATAAAAGAAAAGATTTTTAAAAACTTTTTCTTAATGACTGTACAAAATTATTATTGTAGAAGTTCGTAAATCACCTCTTTCTGATTTTGTCATTTGCTCATTTCTCTCGTATTTAGTTGGCATTTCATGTATATCTATGTTCTGGATTCTTTATTACAATGTATTTCTGCCTGATTTAGAATCATTGTAATATTGAAGTTTGTATCTTTTGGTTGTTTCGTTGCCCACCTTGTCATATTCAATTAAGTACCCATAAAATATACATAGAAACGTTACTTTTTGACTATTTGCTTTAATGGTACTATACTTTTGGACAAGGGTGTACAAATGAAACCCGCAAATCGCACCAACCCGATAATCAGAATCAAATCAGAAAAAAAAAATCCGACTGTGATTTGGTTTGATTTGGTTTGGTGTTGGAAAAAGAAACCCGACCATATTTGGTTTGGTTTGATTTTAACTAAAAAAAAGTTAAATCGAAATCAAACCAATCTGACATTATATGTATAGAAGTTTTAATTTAATACATAAAAATATTTAAGTGTAGTTTATAAATATTTCTTAAGTTTTTTTATAGTTTATTTTTTAACGTATTATTTCAAGCATAAACTTATAATTTTTTGATGCTCCAATAAGTTTTATTGTCCATAAATATTAGTAACTCAAATAAATCCTAAACCAAAATCAAATCAATACTAATACTAATAAAAAATATTCAATTCAATTGTACTATGAATGAAAATAGTATTGGATATCTATTTTTTTTAGCTTATTCATGGTTTAGATATAATGCATAACTTAGTGTTTAGTCATATAAATAATAGTACTTATTAGTCGTACTTATTTTAGCAACTTATTAGTAATTTTAAATTATATTTATTTTTATTATGGCTTATTAATAATATTTATTTTATGCTGATTTTATTATCTTTATTGTTGAATATTTTAGTACAATGCCATAACTTATCTCATATTTATGTTATTTTATTAAAAAAATACCTTATATAGTTCTGTCTTATTAGGATTAAAGAAATATTTGGAGCACAACACATTCAATGATTTCTCAAACCCGACAAAACTTATTAAATCCTACAACACATTCAATTACGAGTCCAACCATATCAGTTTTACTCAAATCCGACTCTGAATCGACACTGATATCTCAAAAATTCGTTTCTATGAGATTTCTAAAATTTTTCCAAATATCTATCTCAAAACACTAATTAAATGGTGAAAACAATGATATATTCATGTATATTGACCAAATCCGAGTTAGAATCACTTACCCCAATGTTTTTCCTTGAAAATCTATCAAAAATCGCCTCTCCTCAAGCTCCAATTTGTCAAAAATGACGAATGGGACGAAGTCCCCTGCATTATAATTCTGTCCAGGCAGCCCTCGGTCCTGCCTCGTTCCTGGCCCTCGATCATGGCCTCGATCATGGTCCTCGATCCTGACCCTCGATCATGGCCCTCGATCCTGGGCCTCGATCTTGACCCTCGATCCTGGCCTTCGATCCTAGCTCTCGATCTTGGCCTTCGATCCTAGCCTTCGATCATGACCCTCGATCCTGGCCCTAGATTTCTGGGCTCCCCGAATTTCTAGTAGAAACAAATTGCAGCAGTTGGTTTAGTCCAACTTTTGATCCGTTAACCATCCGAAACTCACCAGAGGCCCTTGAGACCTCAACCAAATACACCAACAAGTCCTAAAACATCATATAAACTTATTTGAAACCTCAAATCACATAAAACGATGCTAAAATCACGAATCACACCCCAATTCAAGCTTAATGAAATTTTAGAATTTCCAACTTCTATATTCGATGCTGAAACCTATCAAATCAAGTCCGATTGACCTCAAATTTTGCACACAAGTCATAAATAACATAACGGAGCTATAAAAATTTTCAGAACTTGATTCTGACTCCGATATCAAAAAGTTAACTCCCCAGTTAAACTTCCAAACTTAAATTCCTATTTTAGCCATTTCAAGCCTAATTTAACTACAGACTTTCAAATAATTTTTCGGACATTCTCCTAAGTCCAAAATACCATACGGAGCAATTGGAATCATCAAAATTTAAATCTGTGATCGTTTACATATAAGTCCACATCCAGTCAACTTTTCTAGCTTAAATTTTCAATTATAAGACTAAGTATCTCATTTCACTCTAAAATCCTTCCGGACCCGAACCAACTAACACAAAAGGCCCAATATACCGAGGGCTCAACTTGCTCTTCCTCCCGAACCTCAACACACCCTTCATGGGTAAAATCTTGAGCAGAACCTTCTCCCGAACCATGTAAACAACATCACGAACCTTCCTGTCGGCATAACTCTTCTGTCTAGACTGCGCCGTGCGAAGCCATTCCTGAATTACTTTGACCTTCTCTAAATCATCCTGAACCAAGTCAGTACCCAATAGCCTAGCCTCACCCGGCTCAAACCAACCCACCGGGGACCGACACCATCTCCCATACAAAGCCTCATAGGAACCATCTGAATGCTTGATTGTAGCTATTATTATAAGCAAACTCCGCGAGTGGTAGAAATTGATCCCAAGAACCCCCGAAATCAATGACACAAGCGCGTAGCATATCCTCTAATATTTGAATAGTGCGCTCGGACTGCCCGTCCATCTGAGAATGAAATGTTGTACTCAACTGAACCTGTGTACCCAATTCTCGCTGCACTGCTCTCCAAAACTGTGATGTAAACTGTGTGCCCCGATCTGAAATGATGAACACTGGCACACTGTGTAAGCGAACAATCTCGCGGATATAAATCTCAGCCAACCGCTCCGAAGAATAATTGGTACCAACTGGAATAAAATGCGCGGACTTAGTCAACCGATCTACAATCACCCAAACCGTATCAAACTTCCTCAAAGTCCGTGGAAGCCCAACTACGAAGTCCATGGTAATATGCTCCCATTTCCACTTCGGAATTTCAAGTCTCTGAAGTAATCCTCCCGGTCTCTGATGATCGTACTTTACCTGTTGACAATTTAAACATCGAGCTACAAACCCAACTATATCTTTCTTCATTCGCCTCCACCAATAGTGTTGCCTCAAATCCTGATACATTTTCGCGGCACCTGGATGAATGGAGTACCGCGAACTGTGAGCTTCCTGGAGAATCAACTCACGCAAACAATCTACATTAGGCACACATAGCCTGCCATGCATCCGTAATACACCGTCATCTCCAATAGTGACTTCATTGGCATCACCGTGTCCTTAAGGACAAGCAGATGTGGATCATCAAACTGGCGCTCTCTGATGCGATCATATAAAGAATACCGAGAAACCACACAAGCCAAAACTCGATTCGGCTCTGAAACATCCAATCTAACAAACTGGTTGGCCAAGGCCTGAACATCCAAGGCTAAAGGCCTTTCTGCTATCGGTAAGTATACTAAGCTACCCAAACTCTCCGCCTTATGACTCAAGGCATCGGCCACCACATTGGCCTTTCCGGGATGATAGAGAATGGTGATATCATAATCCTTAAGAAACTCCAACCACCTTCGCTGCCGCAAATTAAGATCCTTCTATTTGAACAGATGTTGTAGACTCCGATGTTAGGTATAAACCTCACAATGGACACCGTACAAATAGTGCCGCCAAATCTTCAAGGCATGAATACTAGCTGCTAACTCAAGGTCGTGGACTGGATAATTCTTCTCATGTACCTTTAACTGTCTGGACGCATAGGCAATCACCCTACCATCTTACATAAGTACTGCACCGAGACCAATCCGCGACGCATCACAATACACAGTATAAAACTCTAAACCTATAGGCAACACCAATACTGGAGCTGTAGTCAAAGTTGTCTTGAGCTTCTGAAAGCTCTCTTCACATTCATCCGACCACCTGAACGGAGAACCTTTCTGGGTCAATTTAGTCATAGGCGATGCAATAGATGAGAAACCCTCCACGAAACGATGATAATAACCGGCCAAGCAAAGAAAACTCCGAATTTCAGTAACTGAGGATGGTCTGGGCCAACTCTGAACTGCCTCTATTTTCTTCGGATCCAGCTTAATCCCTTCACTGGACTCTATGTGTCCCAAGAATGCCACTGAACTAAGCCAGAACTCACACTTAGAGAATTTGGCATAAAGTCTCTCCTCTCTCAATCTTTGTAATACAATACCCAAGTGTTGTGCATGCTCCTCCTGGCTACGTGAGTACACCAGGATATCATCAATAAATACTACGACGAATGAATCAAGATATGGATGGAATACACTATTCATCAAGTGCATAAATGCTGCTGGGGAGTTGGTTAGCCCAAAGGACATCACAAGAAATTCATAGTGGCCATAACGAGTTCTGAATGTCGTCTTTAGAATATCCGAATCCCGAATTTTCAACTGGTGATACCCAAATCTCAAATCAATTTTGGAGAACACCCTCGCTCCCTGAAGTTGGTCAAATAAATCATCGATACGCGATAAATGATATTTATTCTTGATTGTAACTTTGTTCAGTTATCTGTAATCAATGCATATCTGCATAGTACCATCTTTCTTTTTCACAAACAGAACCGGTGCACCCCGGGGTAACACACTAGACCTAATAAACCCCTTTTAAGGAGTTCCTGAAGTTGCTCTTTCAATTCTTTTAACTCAGTTGGTGCCATACGATATAGATGAATAGAAATGGGCTGAGTGCCCTGCACCAAGTCAATACCGAAATCAATATCCCTGTCGGATGGCATACCCGGCAGGTCTACAGGAAATACATCCGAAAAGTCTCGCGCGACCAGTACTGAATCAATAATAGTAGTATCTGCATCAACATCTCTCACAAATGTCAAATATGACAAACATCCATTTCCAACCATACGTTGGGCCTTCAAATAAGAAATTACCCTGCTAGGAACAAAATCTAGAGAACCTCTCCATTCAACCTTTGACAACCCCGGCATCGTCAACGTCACGATTTTCGTGTGACAGTCCAGAATAGCATGATATGGATACAACCAATCCATACCCAGGATTACATCGAAATCAACCATACCGAGTAATAAGAGATCAACTCTAGTCTCCAGTTCCCCAATAGTTACCACACACGATCGATACACACGACCCACAGTAATAATATCGCCCACCGGTGTAGACACACAAACAGGTGAAACTAAGGACTCACAAGGCATGTCCAGATAATGAGCAAAATACGATGATATATATGAATAAGTGGATCCAGGGACAAATAATATAGAAGCCTCACTGTGGCACACTGAAACAATACCTGTGATCACTGCATCTGAAGTAACAATATGTGGCCTGGCAGGAAAAGCATAGAATTGGGACTGACCGCCACCTGACCGGCCTCCCCCTCTTGGGCGACCCCTAGCTGCCTGACCCCCACCGCGAGCTGGATGGACCGGTGGTGAAACTACTGGTGCTGGTGCCATTGGTCGAGAACTCTGCTGTAGAGCCCCACTCAATAGCATAGGACAATCTCTTTTTAAATGACACAATTCTCCGCACTCAAAATAACCCATCCTCTGATGGAACTGCTCCTCCTGATAACCCGAGGAATTACCTGTAGAAGCCTGAGCGGACGAAGCATGATGAGAACTCTGCGTTGGTAGTGCACTGAATGAAGACTGGCCTGAGTGAGGACTGTAAGAATCATGGCTAGCTGATGCACCACGATGAGCTGGACGAGTCGCCTGAGCGTGTCTGAAAGAACGACCCTTACTGCTGTAAAACTGACCCCCTGAAGGAACACCGCTGAAATCACTTGAACTACGAGGCCTCTTAGCCTCCCTCTCAACCTGTTCCTGACTGCGAACCATCTCAATTTGACGAGCAATGTCGACCACCTCATCGAAAGTGGCACCAGACACTCTATCTCTCTAGTCATGAGTAATCGTATCTGAAAAGTGAGGTCATCTATGAACCTTCTAATCCTTTCTCTGTCTGTGAGAATCAACCAGATAGCATGACGGGCCAGCTCTGAAAATCTCATCTCATACTACATCACGGACATATCACCCAAATGAAGCTGCTCGAACTGTTTGTGCAGCTCCTCTCTGCGGGACTAAGGCACGAACTTCTCCAGGAATAGACTGGAGAACTGCTGCCAGGCAAGGGGTGTTACCCCAACCGGCCTACGCCTCTCGTAAGCCTCCCACCATTTGAAGGCAGCCCCAGAAAACTAAAAAGTAGTGAACAAGACCCCACTGGTCTCCAGAATACCCGTTGTCCGAAGCATCCATTGATACCTATCTAGAAAATCCTGAGCATCCTCTCACTAAGTATTGCTGAATGGTGGAGGTCGAAGCCTCTCAAATCTCTCAAGTCTCCTCTACTTATCGTCTGCCATAACAGGAACTACCAGGGCCTGAGCAACTACAGCCAGCTGGGCTGGTAGTGCCCCCAGTATCTGAAGTACCTGTGCTACCTGGTCTGGAGTACGGGCAACAGGGGTATGAGTACCTCCCCTGGCCTAAGAAGTGACAGGTGCGGCCTGAGCCGAAACCACATGAGCAAGACCAGTACAAACTGTCAATATATGGGCCAGAGCCTCCTAAAGGCCTGGAATCACAATAGGTGTAGTTGGTGCCTGAGCTGGTCCCGCCAGCTCAACTGTATCCAGAATTTGTTCATGAGCTGGAGCAACTGGTGGTACTACAGGTGCTGCTCCAACTGCTGCACGAGCTATACCTCGACCTCTACCTTGGCCCCGGCCTCTCGCGGCCCTAACTTGTGGCACTGGTGGCTAACCATCTGATCCGGTAGTACGTGTCCTCACAATCTTGTGAGAGAATAGAATAACATAAATTTAGTTTCCGTAATGAGCAAATTCGCACGATAGAATACAAGAAAGTGAAATGTTTTCTAAGGGTTCTACAGCCTCTCGCAGATAAGTACAGACGTCTCTGTACCGATCCATAAGACTCTATGAAATATGCTCATGACTCGTGAGACCTATGTAATCTAGGCTCTAATACCAACTTGTCATGACCCAAAAATCTCACCTGTCGTGATGGCGCCTATCTCAATACTAGGCAAGCCGAAAATCTCAATAAACTCCCATATCTTTTTTGAGAACAAAATGATTAAATTTAGCGGAAGAAATCTCACAAGTACAAATATAAATACTCCCAAAACCTGGTGTCACTGAGTACATGAGCATCTAGTATGAATACATGTCGGAAAAATACGGTCTATAATAGTCTAAGACCAAATACAGTAAACAAGGAGATAGGGAATAAGAGACAAGGTCTGCAAAACACGGCAGCTACGTCAAAATCTTTGGAAAATCAACTGCGCGAAAGAATCAACACCCGCTATGTCCGGGAATACCTGGATCTGCACACAAAGTGCAGTGTGTAGTATGAGTAAAACCAACTCAACAAGTAACAATAATAAATAAGGAACTGAAGATAGTGACGAGCTACACAGTTATAGTTCATTTCCAGTAATTCTAGCAAAGAATAGACATGCTTTCAAATCCAACATTTTAAGTCAAATCAGTTTTATACAGTTCAAGTTCATATAATCCGGATATAAAATCTTTCAGAGAATTTCACAACAACGACAGATAGCAACTAAGTGCAACAACAAATAAAAAGCAAGTACAA
The DNA here is from genome assembly GCF_000715075.1 of Nicotiana tabacum. Taxonomy (NCBI): domain Eukaryota; kingdom Viridiplantae; phylum Streptophyta; class Magnoliopsida; order Solanales; family Solanaceae; genus Nicotiana; species Nicotiana tabacum. The sequence continues at coordinate 26,757,385 of NC_134081.1, read as the reverse complement.
CCTCTCAGGACAATAATAACTCACTGGGCTCCCAGCCTTCAGCACTCACACTCAATGGGTACCCGTGCTCACTGGGGGTGTACAGACTCTGGAGGGGCTCCTAAAGCCCAAGCGCTATAATCCGCATGGACAACTCACGTGCTGCACAGACAACTCACGTGCTATAATATCCATACCTCACCGACAGGCCCTCGGCCTCACTCAATTATCAACCTCTCTAGTCTCTCGGGCTCTCGAAAATCACAAAGATCAGCCCAAACAAAGATAACATAGTGTATCAACAAAAATCAAGAAAGACTGAGATATGATACGCATGTAAAATCATGACTGAGTACAAGACATCAATTAGCAAATAATTCAACAAGTACGTGACCTCTGTGGGTCCCAACAGTACTATCACATAGCCTAAGCATGATTTACAGTCAAATTTCTTTAACACATAGAGAGCATATAGTAAACAACAAGTTATTCAACTTTACAGTTTTGCGGGACGGACCAAGTCACAATCTCCTCGGTGTATGCCAACACGCCCGTCACCTCCAAAATAATCACATGACATAAAAATCTGGAGTTTCATACCCTCAGGACCAAATTTAAAACTGTTACTTACTTTAAACCGTGAAATTCTTATTCCGCTAAGCCTTTGCCTCGTGAATTGGCCTCTATACGCCTCGAATCTACCCACAAATAATTCGATTCAGTCAATAAAATTTATTGGAATTAATTCCATAATAAAATGCTAATTTTCCATAAAAGTCCGAAATTCTGCTCAAAAATTGACGTGGGACCCACATCTCAGAACCCGACAAAAGTTATAAAATCCGATAGCCCATTCAATTACGAGTCCAACCATACCAGTTTCACTCAAATCTGACTCTAAATAGACACTGAAATCTTTAAAATTCGATTTTATGAGATTTCTAAAATTGAGCAGTAAATGTGAGGAACAAGGTTATAATACTCAAAACGACAGGCCGGGTCATTACACTTTCAGGGGAGTGCATGTTAAATAATGCCATTCACAATGCGGCAGTGATATCGTACTTGTTCTCTTACTGCTTGTTCATTACTAATATGTTATAGCAAGGTTTCTGACTTTGATATACGTTTTGTAGGCCAACTACCTTGCTTCCGAGGGCCTTCGGAGATTGATCCTTGATAAAGAGGGACTTATGTCTGAACGGGATCGGCTGTTGGCCGAAAGGAATCAACTTGGTGTGCGCCTCCCCGTGCTGGAGGCAAAGGCTTCTGAAGTAGCCGAGCTTGAGGTCCAATTGCAGCAGAGTGAGCAGGAAGTGATGGCCTACAACCAAAAAGCCACTCAGCTATATGCACAACTTCAAGATGCTAAGGGTGGGATGAGCTTCATGAAGTTGTTCTTGTTGCTGCCGAGCACGAGTTTCCCCTCGTTGAACATGTGAGTAATTTGGAGGCAGCCTTGAACTCCAAAACCGAGAAGGCTAATGCCTCCGAGGAGAAGCAGGCCTAGATGGAGGAGAGATTCAAGAAAATCATATATCAAAATCGGCTTCACTTTTCCACAATCCGTGATCTTGACTCTAGCCTCGTTGCCACGAGATCCGAGAGGGATGACTTTTTGGCCAAGGTTGACAGACTTAAGGCAAAGCTACAACACCAATGGGATTCCCTCGTCTTTGAAACGACGTACGCTATGTATCATATGAGGATAAAATCCTTGGAAGAGGCCAAAGCGGTCATTGTTGATATTGATGATGAAATCACTAAGGCCCGAGCACTAGCGTTAACTGCTCAAGAACGTCTCCCGGCTCGGCTTAACACAACTGAATCTTCAAGTATGAGTTTCGAGTATTCGGTAATCGAGGAGGGACTTGAAGAGAAAGATGATGAAGGCCCAGGTCCCGTACCGGTGGCTGATCCGCCCACTTCTCCTGGGGGTGTAGATGTCTCTCTCCCCCGAGTTCCCGTGGCGATAATGTTTAGATTTTTCCTCTTTTCGATTGTTATTTTCCTTTGTACTTTTGTACTTATGCCATTTGGAATTTTTATAAATAAAAAAGACTTTTGCTTAAGTATTGCGCAAAGTTCTATTCTTTTTGCGTCGAATTAGATAAGGCTTTCGTCTGATAGCTTTATGTTCCGGGCATAAACTCTTCTATAACCTACCCTTTACTATGAGAATTTCATAAAAGAGGACCCTCTTATATTTACTATGCTCTTGAAGAGGATGTCTCATGCTCATTCCGGTACAAACATTTGAAGTTTTCTGTTAACTTTCAAATGATAAAATTAACTCATCGTTTAGACAAGAAACAAGATAAAACAAAAGGACTTTATTTTATTCCTTCCACCTTTAAAAGTACATAAGCATTCGATTGCTAAAGAAAAGAAATTGCCAATATACGTGGCTAACTCATACAACTTATTTCTATGGGGCTGGCCATGCAGTCCCCGGTCCCTATGAGACATTGTTGTTCCCGGGTCTCGTAGTCCTGGTTTTCATGGCATCCTTCCTGCATTATCCAATAATATCCCCCCTCCATCCAGTGTTCGAATTCAAAGTATGCGAATTGGAACACTGAAGGTCTTGCTACGTTGGATAAATACTAATAAATAGTTGGATAGTCTTTGGTTCGATGGCAAGGTTTGTTTCCCATTAGGAACTTGCCATCAAGCCAAAGACTATCAAACCATACCATAGTGGTTTATGATCTCAATGCCTTGTTATTTAAAGGTCTTATCGTTGTCGATGACACTCCTTTCATAGTACGCTTTCCATTGCTGCCTCGTTAAAAACCATGCCAGAAAAACATGATTGGGACAAAAACTGGTTGAAGGGAAAAAGTGTGCAGCTCATACTTTTAGTATAGGTAGGATCCATCAGCAGTAATACCTTTTGAGTTGAGTCACATCCCAATTACTGGGCAATTTGACTCCATTTTGATTCTCGAGCTCGTATGATCCTTTCCGGTGACAACTGAAATCCGGTAGAGTCCTTCCCACGCCGGGCCCAACTTCCCAGCGTTGATTTCCCGAGTGTTCTGAGTCACTTTTCTCAAAATCAAGTCTTTTAATTTAAAGTAGCGGATATTGTCCCTACGATTATAGTATATTTCCATCATTTGCTTCTGATCCACCATCCTCACGTGTTCCAAGTCCCTGCATTCATAGAGCAATTCCATCTTCACCAGCAATGCCTTATTATTTTCTTTTTCATCCGTTCGGCAGAACCGTAAGTTTGTTTCTCCTACTTCCACCGGGATCATAGCTTCCGCTCCGAAGACGAGAGAGAAAGGTGTCTCTCCTTGCTTGATTTTGCCATCATCCGGTATGCCAATAGCGCGCCCGATAACTCTTCGGGCCATTTGCCTTTAGACGTTTCTAATCTCTTTTTGAGGTTTTGAATAATCACCTTAATGGTCCACTCCGTCTTTCCATTAGCGCTCGGATGGTATGGTGAGGATGTAATCCTTTTGATTTTCAAGTCTTCAAGAAATTTTGTGACTTTGGAGCCTACTAACTCTGGTCCGTTATCGAAGGAAATATCCTTCAGTATTCTGAAATGGCAAATTATATATTCCCATAGGAAGTCAATCACTTCGCGCTCACCAGTCTTTTGGTAAGGCCCTGCTTCAACCTATTTAGTGAAGTAATCAGTTAAAATTAAAAGGAATCTTACCTTTCCCGGACCCGATGGCACCAAACCAACTATATCCATCCTCCATTTCATGAATGTCCATGGGGACAGTACCGAATGCAAGAGTTCCGCCGGTTGGTGCACCAACTATGCATGGTGCTGACACTTGTTGCATTTCTGAATGAATACTTTTGTGTTTTGATCCATCCGGGGCCAATAGTATCCTACCTTAACAAGCTTTAGCACCAACGAATATGCACCGGAATGGTTCCCACAAATTCCTTCATGGACCTCTCTCATCACATAGTCCGCCTCTGAGGCTCCTCAACATCGGGCCAACGGGACTTGGAACGATCTCCTATATAGTTGTCCACCCAAGAGGCTGTAGCGAGCCGCTTTGGTGTGCAGTGTCTGGGATGCCTTCGGGTCTTCAAGCAATTTGCCATGCCGAAGATACTCGATGAATGCATTCCTCCAGTCCCAGACTAGGTTGGTTGTATTTACTTCACAATAGATATCCACATCTAGTACCGAATGCTGAAGTTGAAAGACATTATCGGAGTCGGATCCTTTCATCTTCGTAGACGCCCTAAATTAGTCGTGTATCTACTTCCACATTCTCTTCCCTCGGATGTCCTCAATGGCTTTTACGCTTGTCAGCTGGTCCGGGATGTCCTCGATGCCTTTTATCTTATCGAAATTTTACCTCGATCCCCCTTTATGAAACCAAGAAACCTAAGAACTTACCGGAGCCAACCCCGAACGCGTATTTTTCCGGGTTGAGCTTCATGTTGTGATTCCTCAAGATATCGAAGGTTTCTCGGAGGTGCTTTAAATGATCACCTGCATTCAAAGACTTTACCAACATGTCATCTATATACACTTCCATTGTTTTACTGACGAGCTCGAAACACACACTTAAATTATGCTCGCTAGTCAAATATAGTACAGTATAATATCGTATCCATATGTATTGAATTTAAACATCATTCTTGTAGTTTCTAGCTTGATTGCTATCCAAGATGATCAACAATTGATATTTCTATAATTTCTAAGTACAATTAACTAAGAATCTAAAGCTATTGACTAATGACAATCGCGACAAAGGTAAGCAAGGAAGTGGTCAATGGGAGAAAATAGGGGTTGATAGGAAAGGTGCAAGATAATTGTTTGGGATCTAACTCTAGATAATTCTCTTGTAATGTTTAAGTGATTCTTTTGAATTCACTCAACTATTTGTTCAAACGTTCAGCAAAAACTCCTCTCTCGATTAAGTCTTAATCTCACAAGATGAACCAATTTAAGCACATGAAGATATGCAAGAATGCGTAGTGGAATGATTTTTAGGAGAACCTCTCTCGATTATCCTCCTAATTAGGTTTAATCAATGATTCAACTAGCCTCTTTCGACTACTAAGAATAATTAAAGAACTCAACTAACAATATAACGCAAAGATATCACAAGTTATGCCTCTCTCGATAACTTGAATAAGTAAATATAGATGCAACAATTAAATCATTCAAAAATGCTTCAATACATAAAAACTAGAGTTATAATCCACAAACAATCATCAATACACTAAATCCATCAAACCCTAAAGAGAAATACTCCATAGATATGGAGCAATTCATCACAAATAAAGTTAAAGTAGAGAAAAACATAAATTCAATCCAAACTCTTGTCTTGAGTGAATAAGGAATAATGAATTCCTTGTGCTCGTGTTCTTCCATCTCCTTAGCGTCCTTAGGTTGAATATGTGTCAAAAGTCCATAAAATAACGTTTTTCATGTATTTATACCAAGTAGGGTCGGGGCCAGATGAAATCACATTCTCCTAGTTAAAATAGAAAAATAACTCTGTAAACATTACATAGGCGCACCGTATGGGGCGACGCGTTGCGCGTCACATTAGTGGAGATTTCCAGAAACTTGGACAATTCCACTCTGCTGCCGTTTCCTTTTGCCGTGTCGCAATACGTCGCACTAGGATATTGCTTCTAATATCTTACGATATTGCTTTGAACATTTTAAATCCAAAGCTCATACCTTTGTGGTTCTTGACTAACTTTCACTTGTTTCGTTTCTTTTCCAATTCTTTGTGCTTTGTCATCCAATATTAACTTATGTCTTTTGCCTGGTGCATTTTTCCATTAGCACCCTATTAGTTACGTTGGCTTGCAGGTGCTAAGAACTATTTTATCCCTTTGTTATTTTTCTCCTTCCAATTTTTCTATGCATGCTCGACTCCCAAACTCGATTCCGGCTTAACTCTCAAATCTCTATTCAGACTACAAGGTTCTCTTTTATCCATTTTTACTCCAAATGTGTGTCTTAGCTCGGATCTCAACCTACACGGTAAAAATACATAATGAGTATAAATTAGCCATATTTTAACTCAGACACAATTAAAATATAGCAAATAATAGGTGCAAAGTAGCCAAAAATTCGTATTTCTAGCCTACCATCATTTACCTATTTGCTTTTCGAACATCTTGTTCACGAGCCTTTGACAAGTGGCTCCAGTATTTTTGAGCCCGAAGGGCATCACATTATAACAATATATGCCAAAGTACGTTATGAACGAAGTTTTTTCCTGATCTTCCAGGTTCATCTTAATTTGATTGTACCCGGCATAGGCGTCGAGAAAACTCATTAACTCGTGCCCGGCCATTGCATCAATCATTTGATCAATGTTTGGCAATGGGAACGAGTCTTTGGGGAATGCCTTATTCAAGTATTTATAATCTACACATATTCAAAACGTGTTATTATTTTTCGAAACCACAACAACATTAGCTAACCATTCAGGATACTTTACCTCCCGGATTGAACCAATGTCAAATAGTCAAGTTATCTCTTCCTTAACAAACCTGTTTCTGACCTCGGCTATCAGGCATTTCTTTTGCCTTCCCAGAGGGACGCTTAGGTCCAGGCTTAGTTTGTGCACGACCGCCTCTAATGGGATACCTGTCATATCCGAGTGCGATCATGCAAAACAATTAACGTTAGCTTTAAAGAAATTAATGAATCCTGACTTGAGTTCGGCATTGAGTCATGTTCCCAAGTGAAACTTCCTCTCCAAGAATTCTTCGAACAAAGCAACTTGCTCGAATTCTTCTGTCGTAGATTTGGTCGCGTATGTCTCTTTCGGTACCTGGAAGTATCTCGGTACCTGGTGGGATTCCGACGACTCCTTGACTTTATCGTCTTCACTTGGCATGGGAGCAAGCGTCGTGTAAGGACCAGTAAAAATTTTAACCAAAAACTCAGGGTTTCGTGGTGCCCAGATAGATCCCTGTGTTACTATCACGCATTAAAAATTTTAACCAAATGTTTTGGATTGAACAGTATCCTACGGACTTAGAGGAAAACTTTTCGTAGAAGAACGCATTTCTGCGGCCCATTATGCAGCCGCATAATCACTCTGCGGACCGCATAATGGCCGCAGAGTGAAGCAGAAAGTTTGGCCAATTTAAGGTCAGCTTTGCGGTCGATTATGCGACCGCATAATCGATATGCAGACCGCATAATTCCTCTTGGGTTTTTGCGGAGGGAGTTCTGCGGTGCATTATGCGACTGCAGAACAAGTATGCGGACCGCATACTGGTCGCATACCTAGGCCGAAGGTTTAGGCCCCTGAGGGCCATTTCTAGGGTCACTTTGCGGACCGCATAACCATTATGCGGTTGCATATGCGACCGCAGACCTGTGTCGGGACACTCTTTTTCTTAATTTAAAATCCGACCCCCATTCCGTTAAAACATTCCTTTAGTCTATTTTGAAGCTCATTTCTGATATTTCTAGAGTGAGAGAGAGGGTTCTAGAGAGAGGGCCTAATTTTTTATCAAATTGATCTTCAACCATCACTCAAAGCTTTGGAAATATTCAAGTAGAGCACCAAATTCTTCATCCTAAAAGCTAAGGCTTCATCATCTCAGCTCTTAATTTTAAGCATAGCTATAATGGGGTACTAGGGTGATACTTCATGGGTATGAGGGTAGTTTATCTTGCATGCATGTGTGATAAAGAGTGTGGGGGGAAAGTGAGCTAGAACTATGAACGTTTTCCTAATTTTGGGTTCAATTTGTATATTGGTAAAATAGATTGAGGTTACTAAGGGTCCCGGATAATTGTAGAGTCTAAAGAAGTGCAATTGAGGTATGTATGGCTAACTCTCTTCTTCTTAGAATCGAACTCCTAGTGTCCGAATAATTGGTGTAAGTTCCGACCTGATCATACCAGATTTGTTAGTATTAGTGTGTTGGGTTGAAAGATTCATGTTCCCTAATTATTTTAGATGTTTACCATGTCATCATGCTACTTGAGAACGTTATTATGATTTTCCAAATTCCTTCCCTTATATGTGCAATGCCTTATGTGATGGTACTTATCGACATGAATGATGATGTTATTTGAATGGATAAAAAGGGAAAAGACTTGAATTGTAAAATGTTCCCAAGTGCCAAGAACTACTTAATAAATGAGGCTGTTTGTGCCATGTAACAAAAGATGGGGAAGAAATGTGAATTGAGTGAACAATTGAAAGAGGTTATGTCTCAAGTGAGATGGCTTAGCCGATCGGGCCGAGATCGAATACCATGCTGTACACATGGTGGCATTTGTGTTGGAATTATTGACTTACATGGTGGATATGGATATATCTCACTTGAGATGGCTTGGCCGGTCGGGCCGAGATCGGACTCCTTGTAAAAACACGGTGGCATTGTGAGTTGTGGCTTTGGCACTAAAGATTATTAATCCAAAAAGATGGAAAAATTGAATTGGAAATTATATGATACTTACTTTGTGTTTCTTTGTATTTATATGAAGTATTTATTGATTATTATGACTGGCTTCTCTTTGTTTCACTGTTCATTCTAATAAGATTGGTGTTTGCCTTACATACTAGTACTATTCGACAGTACTAACGTCCCTTTTACCCGAGACGCTACACCTTTGAATGGATGTAGGTGTTTCCATCGCAGATAGTGCCGATCGCAGATAGTGGTGCTCTCTTTCTCTCCTCACAACAGTCTTGGTGAGCCCCATTTCTCCTAGGGGTCATGTAGTCTTTCTTTTGTATAAGTTTTCATATTTTGAGGTATAGTCGGGGCCTTGTTGCCGGCATTGTCATGTTGCTCTTTTGTACCCTTAGAGGCTCCATAGACATTTATGTGGGTCATGTGTGTATGTTGGGGTGGTCGTTGGATCGAGTTGTATTTTGGAAACTCAACTATTTCATAATATATATAAGGAAAAATGAACTAGCAACGTTTATATATTTATATAACTGATCTCTCCCCTGTTTTACAAATGGTGATGCGATCCCTTTTTGGATTGTGAATGAGTCAAGTAGGAAAGGTTTAATAGGCTTGCTCGACCGGGTTCACTCAGTTGAGCACCGGTCGCGCTCCCTGAGGTTGGGGCGTGACACCTCGGTTCCTGTAATTGCTATTTGTTTGGCTCCTTCACTTTACTGCCGAAAATTGATACCGCGTTCATTTCTCTTGCTTTCGATTGATCTCCTCTTATCTACTTGATTCCCTCTAGGGTTGGACTTTTAGCAGTTGGTGATATGTTAATGGTACGGCCTTCATTTTATGTAACCATGGTCTACTGATAATTATGTTGTAGCCCATGTCGTCGTCCACCACTTCAAATAAGGTAGTCTTTGTTAACCCTTCGACGTTCGTGGGCAACAGGATCTCTCCTTAGGTTGTCACACTTGCCAAGTTGAACCCGGTGAGGAGCTTTATTGCCGGAACGATACTTCCGGTTATGTTGTAGCCCATGTCGCCGTCCATCACTTCAAATAAGGTGGTCTTTGTTAACCCTTCGACGTTCATGGGAAACAGGATCTCTCCTCAGGTTGTCACACTTTCCAAGTTGAACCTGGTGAGGAGCTCTATTGCCGGAACAATACTTCCGGTTAATTTGGCTTGTTCCAGCACTCTCCATTGAATTATGTTGGCTGAGCTTCCCGGGTCGACCAAAACACACTTAATCTTTAAATATAGAACATTAAGAGAAATTACCAGGGCGTCGTTATGCGGTAGAAGAAGTCCATCGGTGTCCTCCTTCGTGAATGAGATGTCATCTTTTGCGACTTCCCGGAATCTCTTGCTGTGGGTCACGAATACCTTTGTCTTCTTGGCCGCCGAGAAGGTTACATCATAAATTTCATTCCCTCCAAAAATCATGTTGATAGTCAACCAAGGAGGGTCTTCTCCTAACTTTGAGGGCTCTACATTGTCCTCGCTGCAGTCGTAATTGTTCTTGGCTCGGTCGCTCAATAACTCCCTGAGATGGCCATTCTTCAACAGCTTTGCCACCTCAATGCACAGATATCGGTAGTCCCTAGTTCTGTGGCTGTGAGTCTAATGATATTCGGACCACAAGTTAGGATCCCTTTTGCTGGGATCAGATTTGATTGGCTTCGGGAATAGTGCTTCTTTGATATTCCTAATTGTTGATACCAATTCCATTACGCTGATGTTGAAATTGTAATCTGATAACCTAGGATAAGTGGCATCCCGGGCCCCCGATACCTCTTTTTCCTGCAACGATCTATTATTCCGACCACGATCAATTCTTATTTCGGGAGCAAACCTATCCAAGGACCGGAACCCTTTGTTGTCACGTCTCTCGTAAGGAAAGAACCGACCTTTAGAAGATCTTCGGTCTAACTCAAGATCATCTTTGAACTTATCCCGTTTTTGACTCATAGCGGTTATGGACATCCACCCATGTGGTCTCTTGGAATTCGTGTAGGCTTTCCTTCACCTTATGGGAGGTGTCAGAGCTTCCCATTCGTCCGGTACAACTGATAGCAACATCCTTTCTTTTTGAAATCTAATCACGAACTCCCACAACAATTTGGACTTACCATCTGTGATCCTGAATATGTCTGCCTTTCTGGCTTGGACCTTTCTGGCCCCAGAATGGGCCTTAATGAATGAATCTACAAGCATTTCAAAAGAGTCAATTGAATTCTCGGGTAAAAGCAAATACCATGTCAAGGCGTCATTCGTGAGGGTTTCTCCAAACTTTTTTAGCATAGCTGATTCAATCTCATGTTGAGCCAAATCATTCCCTTTCACATCCATTGTGTAAGTTGTGATGTGCTCCTGAGGGTCCGACGTCATCGTATTTTGGTATGTCTAGCATGTTGAACCTCTTCGGGATTAACTCCGGTGCTGCGCTCGATTTGAATAGCAACTGAGTATATTTTTTTTTTGAATCCGGGACCTTTAAAATTTGTGGTGCGCCCGAAATCTGGTCCATCAGGCGTGAAACTCCTTCGCGTCTGATCCATCCGCTCGATCATCTCCCTCATGTATCTCATGAGTTCGATTTTGAAGGTATTATTACCGTTGTTATTACCGGATCCGCTACCGGTCCCCCAGCACCGTCAAAGTCGACCTCACCCCTAGGGGTATTGTTATCAACTCTTTGAGCTGTCTGATTTGTAGGAACGCCGGGAAGAGCGAGGCCTCTTTCATTTGCATTGTTAGAAGCGCTCGACAACGCTTGCTTCAATTTCGTCATGACCTGGTCCTGTCTTGAGAGATGGCCCGTGATGGCCTTCTGTTGCTTTCTCAAGATCCTTATTGTTTCCGCAACGTGTTCGTATTTTGCGTCATCGGGAGTTGGCTCCCGTACATGTCGTGGGTACTGTCCTCCATGGACTGGGGTTGCCTCATCCCCTCATTGCGGGTGTCGCTAATTGAATCCTCTTTTTGAGGTAGCTTTTTTTGTCCCTTAATGTTATGTGCGCTATTGACATCGTTAGATGCCATTTTTGATTTTTTGCTAAGAAATAAATAATCAAACAAGTTAGTAATAGACGCACGGACAAACTCAATTACACAACTGTCTAAGCCCCCACGGTGGGCGCCAAATTGTTTACCCGTAAAACGGTACAATTGAATTTGTTACGTAATTTATAGACAAGAAAATTAATTTGATCCAAAAATAATAAATAAACTAGATTAAAAATAAGACTTAGCGGTTAAAATCTAAGGAAACGACGAGCTTGGCTCCTAGAGCAGTGCCTCCGGGGATAGAAATAAGAATAATACAAAGAGCAAGTAAAGTTATTTGATTTAGCTTGAGAATAGAATGTAGCATAAGTTTTGCCAAGAATTTAGTGTGTAACAATGGCTGTTGAGTCTACTATTTATAACTATACCTAGGGAAACAAGATCCCAGGATCAACCCCTCTTAAATGACAATAAAGAGGGCCATTGATGAATATTTAACATACCATAAATGCAAATATTTTCTACAAGGGTTGCCCATTTAATGCCAGGGAATATTTTTCATTGAATATTATCCGATGGCAAGCGTTTGTTCTGCTCACGTTGGTCATATTCTCTTCGGGGTCAGCCCAATGTCAATTACAGTTGTTATTCCCGGTACTGGTTACTACGCAATTTGCTTTCTACATGTCTTCGGTTCTACGTGTCATGTTGCCATTCGATTATTAAATGTAAACCAATTTTACCATATACAAAGAAAAAACTCATTTCTTCATGGATGCAACCTTTGACGCTTTGCCTAGTGACTGGCGTGCTCACTCTGTTTACCCTAAAAACGGATAATAATTAAATTTATATGTGATTTTAAGGATATGTGAATTAATTCAATTCAAATGATAAATGGCATTAGATAAAACAGATAAAGGACGTAATAAATTGTCAAACCAATAAGGAGAGTGATCCCGGACTTAGTAACGTCTTAATGAAATGCTAGCCTTCGATCCCGGGCTCACACTAATGAAGAACTGATAAACAAAAGTAAGAATTTTGAATAACAGAGAAAATAAGAGTATATTGTCTTGATATGCGTGTTACAATGTGTCCCTATGAATAATAATCTTTCCCCTTTATATAGTAGGGGAGTTTTGCCCTAAGTAAAATTCTAAAAAAGGTAAAAAATCTTCAGTTTTGCCGATCACCGATACGAGCCGAGATTCGCACTGTGATATCTGGTTAGGCACGGATATCACGGTCCTTTGTTAGTCGTGCACAACTATTTGGTAATGTTCTCTGAAGTCTTCAATCTTCATATCGGCTCTCGGGGATATGGCCTCGATATCCCCGAGGGCAGGTGCCTTAGGGGTTCTTTATTCTGACTATGATACAATACGGTCATGTTCTTGCTCCGATTGGCTTACCGGGAAGATGAGTCATGCATCGGGCTCGGTTTTATCCGTATACACACTCCATTAACAGTAATATAATAGCTGGCCGTTCCACTTAATTTTTAGTAAGTTTAAATGGCAATGCTTAAATAAACCACCATGATCGTCGGGTAAACTGCGGAGCACTCAGAGTTTCTTGTGAAGGTTTGGAAGTTTGAGTTCTTTGATTCCAATAGTGGAATGTTAGACGTTACTCCACATGTCTGTGAATTATTACATTTGCAAAAATCAAGTTGTTGATTATCATGAAGATATTTTTATTTTTTTCTATTTTTGTAACCCAAATATGAATGTTACTCTTAGACACCAATGCAAAGTTCATTTCAAGCATTTTTCTTTAAATACGAATACAGTAATCGAAGCAAAACAATTAGTATGAGCCTTTTTCTTAATTATACCGTCAAAGCGAATAATTCAACATAGCTTATTTAACTAGGTAGCTGACTCCTTGGCAAAAGGCCACTTCACACAATGATGATATTGTCGAGTCCAGAACCAAAATATGGTTTTTTTGGACTAAATGATCAAAATATGTGGAAAAAAGAGATGTTAATCAAAATACGTATAACGCTCTTTTAAATGGCACTATACCTTAACGATCGTTTGCCCGTTGAGGTATAGCGCCATTTAAAAGGGCGTTCTTCCCTTCCCTACCAAACCAGAACCCCCCCCCCCCCCCAAACAAAAAAATTACAACGGTCCCCCCTCCCCCATTGTCAACGAAAAAAGGTCGAGTGGAGCTCATCCGTCCCATAAAAAGTAAAGATTCTCGGTCCCACATCCTAGCTAAGGCATTATCTCGTAGTGGGTTGCTCGTTTCGGCTCAAAATCATAAAATCTTCAACTTTTCAAAAATCTTAAATCGAGGTATTCCGACTTAGTTTTTGTTAAAACTCGTATAAAAAATGCATATTAGTTATTTTTAATGTGTTCTATGTTATTTTGTGATTGTTTTGCGATTTAACTAATTTATTATTTTTATCCGGACTATGATATTGGTGTGCTAAAACAAATAGTAAAAATAGAGAAATTATTATTAGTCGTTAAAACAAATGTTAATTAGTTACTTTTTACTGTGGTATATGTATTTTCGTGAATGTTTTGTAATTAAATTTATTTGTTGTTTTTATCCGGTTTAGATTATTTATTTGCTTAAATACTAGTAAAATAGATAAATTGTTACTTTAGTTTCCTCTAGTGGTATCTTGTGGCCTAATGTAGTGCTTGTATTTGTAATGTAGTGCCCTTTTAGCGAAGTTAAATATAGTGCCCTTTAGCGTAGTGCACTTGTAGTTATTGAAATTAATCATTTAAGTATCTCTTATATCCAAAAATACGTCAAAAAAGTTGATAGTTCAAATATAAACTCTGTCCAATTCTAGTCAATGATCGTAAGAAAATAACATGAGAAAACAACAATATTTTTCGGACTAAGTATGAGAAAACAACAACATTTTCAGGATACCTTAGTGCTACTGGGCCTCAAATATCGAGTCTGGAACCCATATGTGAATATTTAATAATTAAATCTTGTATAATTATAAAAATTAATTATTTAATTTACAAACAAAGATATAAAATAATAAAACTAACATGTAAAATAATAAAACTAACATATAAATTAATAAAACTAACATATACAATATTAAACTAACATATAAATAATAAACTAGCATTTAAAATAACATACCTGTTGAGTGATAAATCGGAAAACTTTTCTCATCATGAACACAAGAATTCAAGATACCTTGGTACTATTGGGCCTCAAATATCGAGTCCGGAACCTATATGTGAATATTTAGTAATTAAATCTTATATAATTATGAAAATTAATTATTTAATTTTATTATAGTAAAAAATAAGTGAGTCATAAACAAACATATAATTAATGAGGGGCTTTCTGAGGGACAGTTACTGGCCCAGACGTTCCACGCCAGGAGAGTAGACGATATGTGGGGCTTTCTAAGGGACCACCCTCTCCATCCCTGTATAGTCAGACGCCTCAGGATATGGGTTTTTATAGAATTGTGGAGATCGGCCGGCTGCAGCTGGATTGGTCGTTGATCACGGATCTGATAGAGCGGTGGCGACCGGAGACACACACATTCCATTTGCCCATTGGCGAGGCCACTATCACGCTTCAGGACGTGGAGGTCTTGTATGGGCTGCCTGTTGATGGACACCATGTTGCTTTGATGAATTCCATCATAGAGTATACGGGTTTGCACTACATAGAGATGCTGCAGCGGCTCACCGATTTCCAGCCACCGGATGAGACTACATTAGTTGGGGCCAGTCGTCTGCAGTTGACGCCCGTCCGGCAGCATTTGGAGGCATTGCACGCAGACATCACAGATGATACACCGGAGCTTCATATTCAGTGGTACACGAGGTTGCTGCTACTCCTTATGTTTGGAGGGGTTTTGTTCCCGAACACTTCGGGGAACCTATTCAGCTTGAGATTTCTTCATCATCTTGAGTGGCTAGATGATTTACATCATTACAGCTGGGGTGCTGCTATTCTCGGTTACTTGTACAGGCAGATGTGCCGGGCGAGCATGGGCACCCAACATGACATTGCTGAATTTTTGCCGCTGCTACAGGTGAAAACATAGTCGAATACTCTATTTATTATAACACACCCAGTAAATATATACCTTAAATTTTACGTCCACTTTGTATATTAGGTTTGGGCCTGGGAGCGGTTCCTGCAGTTGCAGCCACCTCTACCACCCTTAGCTCCGGGTGCACCGCCTCCGTTTCTCCCTCTATCTAGGAGGTGGGTTGATAGGCGAGGATATGGATGAGAGTACGAGGCTCAACATAATCTCCCCTTGTGCAGGGATTTGTTGGATTTGCTGGAGGGCGCACAAGTAAATGTATACCTAAGTTTACTTGGCCTGGCTTCATATGTGTTGCGTATACTCATGTTTTCTGTTGTAACTTAATAGTTCATTTGAAGGCCATACAACAACGAGCTAATACCTGGTTTGCCCGATTATTGCTCGGCCGATCGAATTATGTGGAGCTCTTCCATCCCGTTGATGTGCCTTTACATTGTGGAGTATCATGCCACCGAGCGAGTACTTCGCCAGTTTGGCCGCCCGCAGCTTGTACCACCACTGTCCGCCTGGCATATCACACATTACCAGCGGGATGATCGTTCCAGGGTGGACCAGACATATATGACATGGATATAGGTGCAGATCGATACTTGGGACCAGCGACTTGACCTGATTCCGCCCCCCTCCACTTGACCGGACGGAGGGTGAGCATGATTATATGGGCTGGTACCGCAACGTTACCCGACTTTTTGTCGGGAATCCCATTTATCGCGCTGGCAGTCGGTACATTCCATACGCCGGGAGACACGAGGCACTGGTATGTTATTTGGTATACTTATTTATAACGTTAACCTAGTATTCCCTAATTTATATTTTACATGTTGTGCAGGCTATTGGCCTACATCGGTTCCACCAGTTGGGACTGCAGATGCAGCGGTATATCGGAGAAGGAGCAACTGCTTTGCACGAGTATGGCTGGCAGGTTACCGATCTAGCTTCCCAGACATTGAGGCGAGCCCGAGATGATGATCGCTTAGGATATGAGGCTGATTATGTGGCGCTAAAGCAGTGCCGTCGTGTGGCACCAGTGGAGCCGGAACGTGGTCGACGTGGTAGGCGTGCCCTATGAGGTAAGGGTGTCCCACGAGGTTGTGGGGGTCGGCAAGGAGGTGGTCCCCAGCAATGGGGCGTTGAGGCACCTGTTGAGGATGTTGGAGTTATTCAGCCGGGTGACCTCCATGAGCCAGACCACTCTCACAGTAGCATGCCGTCATTCAGCCTTCAGCTTCAGCTCACTCAGGGACTTCGCAGGTGACCCTGTCAGCTCCATTGTTGATCGCGAGCACGACCATTATGCGAGAGGATTGGGATCAGTATTTTTCTGATCTTCCAGGCCCATCGACCGTTGCTGATGATCGGCCGACACGAGATGTGGATAGTGGGCGCCGGCTGAGTTATGGCTCATCATCGAGGGATGCTGGGGATCTTTCACAGGTGCAGGTATGTTTGTATTACTATTAAATTTTAATTTGTTTTTATCTCATTGATTAGCCATAAATATCTTTATGTTTTTTTATTAAGGCTTCATCCTCGCCCGTCAGGAGGCCACTTTGTGCGATACTGACCTGACTACAACGAATGATTATATTCAGGAGCCCGACGAGACCATGGTAAGACAATTTAAATTTCTGTGACTTAACACGTACATTACTAATATATATTTCATATCCTAAAATATCTTATTATTCTGTAGGTTACTGCTGGACCGACAACCCCTTCTACCGAGCCTGCCAGCCCTACTGACGATCATGATGCAACGCATCCTCCGATAAAGAGGCGACGTAATAAGGATGATCCTGATAGCGTAGCCGGGCGAGATAGGATACGCCTCAGGCCAACGGCTGCATTAAAGCATACAGGATGCGGGACACATTGATTTTTTTTGTATTTTATGTACATATGACATTCAGTAAATAATAACAACAGTTTTTATTGTTTACATTATATGCACATTATGTTTTTATTTCTCCGGTTCTTTGTTATTTTAATACTACGACACAAACACAAATATAGCAACTTAACATAATTTAAATTCAGTACAACTAATGAAAATACATGATACGAAAGACATAAAGATAAAATAATACACTCAACACATACATGTGTTTGTTTAGTCACTACCGTCTATTATTCTATGCTCCAACCACTTAAATTTCTCTTCCATTTTATTTTTTTCTTCTTCCTCCTCTTTTAGTTTCTCCTGCACTACCGCAATTTCTTGTTGCATTTCAGAGATCTGGCGTTGGTATTCACCGTTCATATTCCAAACATACTACAAACATGATTTGTAGTATTCCTGGTTAATGGGTTCATCATACCATTCCTCAAACATACAATGATTTCTGTCATTGCGTCCAAACAATTGTTGTCACATCCAGTATCTGCGCCCAATATTACCATCGAACCAACATGCCTTCATAATCGCACGTTTTCCACAATAACATCTTGGTTGGTCATTGCGTCCAGACATTTGTTAATGCAAGAAAAATAAAAAATTTATGGAAAGTTTTGCTATTTGTTTTGGTTAAGCGCAGATAATAACTAAAATGCGCTAGTTATTTATAGGCAAGACAACCCACATAACGTAGTATTTCATCGCGCTATGCTTCGCGTATTAAAGATTCTTTCGAGTACAATACAACTTTTCCAGAAGTTAGCTTTTGCAGGCGAGCAACTTTTTACATTGACAAGACAACCCACATAACGTAGTATTTCACTGCACTATGCTTCACGTATTAAAGATTCTTTCGGGTACAATACAACTTTTTCAGAAGATAGCTTTTGCAGGCGAGCAGCTTTTTCAGGTCGATAAGACAATTGTTTTTTTTTAAATGGGTTTATGTTAGATTGTTGTACTGAAGTATTAATGTTAAATATCAATAAGATTTAACAGCAATAGAAACATAATTTTATTTCATACATTCTGCAAGATAAACAAGTACATACACTTATTACAACCACATTACGGAAACAAAACACTACGTGTATCCTTGATAGTTGGGCACATTAGATGAACTTCCACCAGGAGTTGGATTACCACTGCCACTTAAACCAGCTGAAGGACATTTACGATGTTCGTGTCCTGTTTGCGAGCGTATGCCACATTTGCGCGCATAAACGGTATCACCAACATCCATTTGGTTCCGTATTGGCGTTCTTTTTTGCACTTGTCGTTGACGTACATAGTTCTTATTACACATCATTTTAAATGGTTCCGACGGCCAATAATGCTCAGCACCCACTGGCTGCAACTGTCCACTATAGGTGTTTAAGTATGCATCAACACTATATTTCTTATAACGCG
Organism: Nicotiana tabacum; assembly: GCF_000715075.1. Classification (NCBI taxonomy): domain Eukaryota; kingdom Viridiplantae; phylum Streptophyta; class Magnoliopsida; order Solanales; family Solanaceae; genus Nicotiana; species Nicotiana tabacum. The sequence goes on along the minus strand of NC_134081.1, from coordinate 26,738,636 downwards.
CAGTTGGTTAGCCCTAAACTTGTATATTGAAAGCACTTGATGGCATGTGATCACGGCATGTGGTAGATGGACCATTTCTCACAAGAGTATAACTTTCTGGCTTTATTTACAGTGTGTGTATTATTTTCCCGATTTTGATGGATAGCGATGCGAACTTCAAAAATATTTCGCTCGTTGCAATACTGTAAAGATGAATGCCAATGTGCTCGCCGCCTGTATTTATCAAATCTTTTCATTGGTATTGGCATAAATTCACACCCATTTCCCTCAATAATGATGCACCTCTAGCCCTTTCAACAAATCTCTCCGCCATCTGCTTGAATGACATTCGCATTATGGCAGTGACATACAATCCACGTGCAGACTTCAATAATCCGTTGAAATACTCTAACATATTTGTAGTCAGAATTTCCCATCTTCTGCCACCATCCGCATGCAAATTCTACCTGTCAAGCTTATGTCGTATCAACCAACGATAGGCTCCCTCGTCTTCCTGCCTGATAGATTCCATGCGCCTCTTAAATTTACACTCTTGGTGATCTGTTGCAGCCATCCACATTAAATCATGCAAATCCTTATTGGGATATGCCTTCTGGAAGTTGGCCTTCAGGTGCCTCATACAGTAACGGTGGTAGGCATACGGTTCCTACCATGCACGTAAATTCTGTACAGAACTTAAAATACCACCATGCCAATCAGATATTAGACAAATACCTGAACGTTGTTTGATAACGTGCTCTTTCAAGTGGTTCAAAAATATAGTCCACGTCTCTTAGCTTTCATTGGCACAAATAGCAAAAGCTAAGGGAAATATACTTTCATTAGCATCTACTGCAATGACGATCAACAACTTAATATCATACTTTTCATATACATGAGTGACGTCTATGGATATTACCGGCCGATAATGCAAAAAACCATCAATTGCTGGTTTAAATGGCCAGAACACATATTTGAATATATGTTCTGGTATTCCCGGACTCCGCTCAAGCTTCCATTCAACAACAGTTCCGGGGTTAAAGTGTTGCAATGCAGCCATGTACCTGGGTAGAGATGCAAATAACTTATCCCAGTTACCATAAACAATTTCAAACGCACGTTTGCGCCCGAGAAATACCTTTCTTTTGATAATGGTGCACCTATATTCCTGGTGGACGGATGTTATATACTCTTTGATCTTGTACCTTATGGATGCTTTAATGTGTGGAATCAAGACAAGAAAAATCAAGTCAGCATTCAAGTTAAAATGATTCCCACTGAATGTGTCTATTTCACAATTGTGGGTGCCAATGTATTTACCCACAACCCACATATTTATTTTCTTCTTCCTCGCACGCAACATCCAATTACAATCTGTAAATCATCTACGACAGACTACCTTGTATACATCAGGGGATGACTCGCGTACCGTGATCTCACGATACTCTTTTACGCTGTACATTAGCACAGCCCTGATTAGGCGCGCTTTATCGGGAAAAAGAATACTCTTTGACAGCACTGTTGCTCTAGATTCATCCCACGTTATTGTGTGAATTTCGTCAATATCCCTTGTGAGGGAATCCACATCCGGCATACTTGGCAAATGATCAAGATAGGGAATCTCCCTTGAATGAAATGGCACGTTGGACTCGTACACTCTTGGTCTAATGGGGGTGGATCATGCTCCCTCGTCAAACCAGGTCCAGCAATTCTCTTCCTTCTCATCATCACCCTCATCAGGGAAGGGTGTGTCATCTCCAGACTCATCGGCATTGTTGTCATAATCACTATTCTCTTCCTGACTCTGTGCATCTGCCAGATCTTGATTAAATATGTTATCTTCGGGCAATTGAGTAAGGACAGGACCTTCAGGATGCTCGTTTTCACTGCACAACCAACAAAATAATGAGTTACTCAAATTGATAAATACTTTACATATAGCTATATCACTTCACTTACAAATCGTAATGTGTTGACATCCCATGATAGATATTATCCTGTTGGTGATGACTCCCGGATGGACCACCATGATCCAACACACCAGAACTAGGCATATTCCAACTGGGCGTTGGTTCATAACTTGTAAAATTCATATCTGGCCGATACCCCCTGTGAAATATATGAGTGTTAATACAAATTCAATACAGCAAAAATAAACATCGTAACACAAAGAAAAATTGAAGTTTACCACTCGTCTTGTGGATTATGTAAACTAGGAGATAAATTATTTCCTCGCTCCTCATTCGCCCATGGAGATAAGTTTAGATCAGGCCAAACTCTTTCAGCCGGAACCTGTTCAGCTAAAACTGCTCCAAAATAACCGCCCGATGACTGAGGGATATCCCTGCTTTGCGCAACCTCATTATTGCGAACGTCTTCAACCTTGACATACATTTCTAACATTTTTATCACAAGAAATTCCCGATATTCATCCGGAGTCCTCAAAAAATCTCTCAGAGTTTCATCGTCCTCGATGTTAAACTCAGCATAACAAGCAACCTCTTGCGGAGTGACAGAATACAGATATCTTCCGTTTACTTTAAGGTTCACCGAATGTTTGCTCACACTCATTTTTTTACATAACAATAATACCAATTTATCGTACTCCATTATAAGTGGCAACTTAACATGACACTGTGGAGATAAACTATAGGTTAATGAGTTATTCGCCACTACAACCTCACCTCCCCAATATAATGAAACCCTTACTTTTGCTCTTCAGACATTATGACAAAATACAAAACAACTTAACAAAGAAATATTTTAGAAGACTTGAGAATATTTATGAATGGATTTTAAAAAAATTCTTAACCTCCTTAAATAGGGCAAAAACCAGTCCGGGGTACAATTTGTTTAGGTATAACGCCTTAAATAAGGGCGTTATACCCAGTTGAATTATTGTTATGTCAGTTAAGCCTAGAAGAATTATCTGTGGACCCATAAAATATGTATAGCGCGGTAATAAAAGGCGCTATACCTCCCGTCTTTTCAAATTCACGTATAACGCTCTTTTAAAGGGCGCTATACCTTAACGGGCAAACGACCGTTAAGGTATAGCGCCCTTTAAAAGGGCGTTATACATATTTTGGTTACCATCTCTTTTTTTCACATATTTCGATCGTTTAAGTCCAAAAAAATCACATTTTGATTCCGAACAATGATATTGTCTACCTATCCTATCATCAATTGCCAATGTCGCAAAGGCCCTTTTCTGCTAGATAAGTGGCAGGTGCTCAAAAAAAAAAAAAATGGTAGATGCCTAGTATTTGGACTAGGTATGACAAAGCTAATTTTTTGTTAGTTAAATTGTATAGAAAGAGAAGGGAGATGTAGGGTGTGTTTGGTATGAAGGAAAATATTTTTCGGAAAATATTTTCTAATTTTCTCATGTTTGGTTGGTTTAAATGTTTTGAAAAATATTTTCCTACTAAGAGAAGGGAAAACATTTCCCAAAACTCTTTTTCAACCTTCCCCACCATATTCTCCATCCTCACAACCCACCCCACACACCCACCTATCCACCCCAACCCTCCGCCCCACCCTCACCCTAAATAAAAATATTATTAATAATACTTTCTTTTCATGTTATAGATAGATTTTTTTTTCATTTCAACAAATGAGTATTTTTTTTTCATGATATAAAAAATATTTTTTTTTATTTTAACAAAAAAAGTACTTTTTTTTATGATGTAGAAAAAGTACTTTTTTTTATGATGTAGAAAAAGTATTTTCTTTCATTTCAACAAAATGAGTATTTTCTTTTCATGATTTAGAAAAAGTATTTTCTTTCGTTTCAAAAAAAAAAGTATTCTCTTTTCATGACAGAAAAATATTTTTTTTTCAACAAAATGAGTATTTTCTTTTCTTGATGCAGAAAAAGTATTTTTTTTATTTCAGTAAAATGATTACTTTATTTTCATGTTGTACAAAGAGTATTTTCTTTTTCAACCAAAAAGAGTATTTTTTTTTTATAGTTATGGAGCATAAATTTCAACGTTGTTTTGCATAAAAAAGTAAAGCAACACATTAGTTCCTTTGGATTTGTGTAAATTTTTAAAAGAATAATTAAATTGTTGAAAAAAATAGTCTTGAAAATGAGGAAACATGGGGATTTGGGGGAAGGGGTGGGGAGAGTAGCATAAAAAAATATTTTATACTCTCTAATCAAACACTAAAAAATATTTTCCGGAAAAAGTTTTTCACTCACCAACCAAACAAAGGAAAATAAGGGATAAAACCACTAATTTTCCATGAAAACATTTTCCTTTGTACCAAACACACCCGTAAATCGTAATCTGCATATTTTTTGTCCATAGGATCCCATGGTTGCAATAACGTTAATCTATCTTGCTGTACTCTGAAGTAAGGCATAGATTTTGTGATGCAGTAATATATCACACAGCCCATACTCATGCTGGGAAAGCTTTATGTAAAATATATAAAATAAAAACATAGCTTATTTCAAATGCATGATGAAGTTATCACGTTCGCGTTCATAAAGATTTATCAGAAACCATTCCATACATGTACTAAGATGTTTATCAAAGTCAAGTCCCACTAAATTCATACAATTGAAGAGTAACATAACCAATCTAACTTCAGTTTTTCCATGATAATTACAAGAAAAGTTTCTTCTTTGCTAGTCAAGAAAAGAACAAGTACATAGCACAAGAAATGCTACTACGTACTATTGCAAAGGATCCCTGAAAAATAAATCCAGATGCAATATTTCAAGGTAGGAGTTTCAAAGACAACATGATGAAATAATTCAAGCACACAACAATATATAAATATCAGATGGAGTCCTACACGTTACTGCTCCAGATGCTGCTGGCTCGTAGGGGAGGATAGTTCCCTCTCACAACCAAAGTTATCATCCTCCGGTTCACTCCAATTTACATTATTAGAGCTATTGTTGATACTAGGCTCGGAACTAGTAGTGCTGCTCGTGGCAAGTGGCGAGTCAGAAACGCTACCTGTCTTGTTCTTTGTGGAGCTAGACCGGATACCATTTGCTGAAGAAGATGAGACCCTTGTCAGAACTGGGCGTAAGGTTCCATTAACACTTCGTCTTATATCCTGTTCAAAAGAGATCCATAAACGTAAATGTATGAAATAGAATGTGTCACAATGCTTGTGATGTAGGTTTGCTTACCAAGTGCATTAGTAGTTAACTTTTTAAATTTGAATATTTATTGAAATTAAACGAGCATTTAGAAGGAAGTACCATGTGCCGTAGAGCCATATCCAAAGATTTTTTGGAAAATGATCTTCCGAAGCCTGAATTTTCCCGGGACAAAGATTTCTTGGAGGGGTTTTCCTGATATGGATTATCATCTTGCTTGGGGGGAGCTAACTTCCTCATGTTTACTACCCTTTCAACCATCTGTGTGCCGATCAACACAGGGTTCACATCATCTTTCTCATAACCATGTCCCCTACTCTTGGACAGTAGAGTGGTTGCATTGCTCAAAATAGTAGCATTTGTTGCTCGTCCTCTAGAAGGAGAACATGATTTCCGCCTGGGTTTTCCATCAGAACTTGAATTAGTGGTAGAGGGTCGAGCAGCAGGTGCAGTCGGTCTTCCCCTAGATGCAGATGCAGGCCTTTTAGGCACCAATGTCTTAGAATTGATAGAAGAATCACGCGACAGACTTGGCGTCTCCAAGGGTTTCAATGGCCTAGACTTCACAGTTGGAGAGGTACCTCGTAATGGTGCAGTTTTTTTGGAGATTGTGGTTCCCGCTTTTGTCAGCAAAGAAGATCGAGCCCCAGAAACCGATACAATAGGAATGGATGATGGAGTTGATGGTCGACGAGTTGGCGTTGCTGACCTTGATGCTGACTTGGAGGCAGCTGGTTTGGAGGGTCTACTGGTTGGGGTAGAAGAGCGTGGAGCAGCTCTTGTTGGAGTCGAGGATCTTGCTGTGGAAGCAACAGGCTTAACAGAAGGCAATGTTGCTCTTGAAGTAGGAGTGGAAGCTCTTGAGGGCTTGGATGCAGAAATACGAGGACGTCCAGTAGGCGTAGCTGACCTTGTGGACGTTGCCTTTTTACCCCCTGATGATGAAGGCCTTCCATTTCCAGGACAAGAGTTTTTGCTTCTGGACACGGCCGGCAATCCAGTTGAATTACTCTGCGAAGAGGGTCCTTCGAGGGAATTCTCAGGCTGCAAATATAACCGTAACAGCATGCTAAATAGAGAAGGCAGAAAATTTCTTCAACTGAAAACATTGTATCAGCATTCTGTGGTACTAAAATGAGTATAATACCGTGAAAGCATTCACTGGCACTAAAATGAGTATATTATCGTACAAGCATTCAGTAACCATGTGAATCTAATATTGCATTGATGATTCACTCAGTTTTCTACCATGTAGTTCAAATGTAAGAGTTAAGAGAAGGAAAAAAAAGTCTTCTTCTTTCGTTGTCCCAGAATGTTTTTAAAAACAAATATAGGGATTTTTAATGTCAGCCATCCAAATTATCTACTAAAAAATTAGATAGGATTACGTCGACTTTGTCAACTGCTAATGAAAGAACCAAACGGGTATATACCAATACCTATCACGGGTAAAAAGATGGAGATCAAAAGAAACAACACTAGCAGTGCAGAATCAAAAGTAAAATCCTTCAGGGTATTAATTAGCTTGTATCCATACACTATAATGAGTATATTGTACCTGAGCTAAATCCTGCTCGAATCTTATTTTAGATTCTGGAGCAGTTGTACTTGAATCTGTCTCAATTTTACAGTCTTGAGCAGTTGAATTAGAATCTATCGCATTCTGGAGTACTGCAATATTCTGTTCTTCCACCTCTAGCGATAGATTTGAAGGGGTATGAGGCAGTGAAAGGAGCCTGAAAGCCAGTTAGTAGATAATATAATAATGTACTATGGCAGAACCGTCATGGAGCACCCGTCATGGAGCACTGTTTCGTGAAACAAAATATACAGCCATGGTTATATTATACTACGACTAACAGCCTTAAACCAAATTCTTGTACAGAAGTCTGACCTCTAAAATCATATTGACCATTTAACCAGACTGTTAAACTTTGGAGACTAACCTTCTTTTTGTTGAAGACATGGAAGCAGAATCAATAGAATCGCACATGATTTCTTTTTGCTATCTAAGGTCTCAAGTGCTTTGGCTAAAATTTACCAACAGATAATGGTCCTACAGCGCACAAAATAAATGAGCAGAATCTTTGTTTAGAAGATGTATTGAGACCAAATTCTAAACACTCATCAGACAGGACAAGGAACTGCATCGCCCATATACATAGTCATCTAGTTCTCATGTGAAGAAGAATTGAGGATGAAGAACTCCTACAACAACAACAACTACGCCTCAATTCCAAGCAAGTTGAAGTTCGCTATATGTATCCTCACTGACCATATAAACTCATCTCAAACCAATAATATACAGTGAGCAGAATAACTAGAAACTTCAAATAAATATTCACTACCAATTATTTTTCTTATCAGAATATTCACTACCAATTATTTCCTTTTAAAGTATTTGACTATCAAAGTTCCACAAAAATCTAAAACTGAAGGCTACAAACAATGACGATGCTCGAGTCAAAATTACATCATATAGCATTTCCCTTCTTAGATTACATTATTCTTTTCGATTAACAACTGGCTTAGAGCACAACGACTGAATATGGATGCAATTAAAGACAATTTTTATACAACTACCACGAAACATTGCTGTTAAACACTGTTTGCCTTAGGAACGCTAGAAACGCTATCACCTCGTGACACACTAGACATTTTGAACTCCCAAATAAAATGCCACTTACATACTGTCTGTCCAATAAATTGTTAGATGCTGCATAAGCTATTCAGTTACTTCATTTTGCTCAAAAAAATAAATAACAATTAGTTACCTCCCGCTCTTTATTTCCCCTCCTCTTGTGTTAGTTATACTCTTGTGTAGTTATACTGTTGCCGTATTGGTACGTCTAGTTTAGTCATTCCAGTAGAGTGCCACTAGATACTACTTTTTGCTTAGAGTTGGACCGTTGCTGATTGTGTTAGCGTTTTCCCTAGGCTACCGTTCGTCCAGTGGCTGGGGTCTGTAATGGTGGAGTAAGGGCATGTCCTCGGGGTGGGCGGGGGAGAAGGCAGGAGATAGGGGAAGTGACGAGGCCAAAAGAGGTAAGGGGATCAAGGGAGCCTATAGGTTGAGAATTGGATCGTGGAACATAGGAACATTGACGGGTAAGTCTATAGAGTTGGCGAAGATTCTCCAGAAGAGGAAGATCAATATAGCTTGTGTTCAGGAGACTGGATGGGTAGGGTCGAGGGCGAGGAATGCGGACGGGTATAAACTAGGTACTCGGGAGGCAGGAAAGGTAAGAACGTAGTGGGTATTTTGATGGATAGGGAACTTAGAGAGTCAGTGGTAGAGGTCAGGAGGGTGAACGATAAATTAATGTCGATTAAGTTAGTAGTTGGTGGGATCACTCTGAATGTTATTAGCGCATATGCGCCGCAAGCGGGCTTAGATGAGGAGGTTAAAAGAAGCTTCTGGGAGAGGCTGGACGAGATGGTGCGTGTCGTGCCGCTTGCGGATAAGTTATTCATAGGAGGGGATTTCAATGGGCATATAGGGTCGTCTGTTGATGGATATGGCGAGGTGCATGGTGGCTTCGGCTTTGGGGATAGGAACGGAGGAGGTACCTCACTGTTGGATTTTGCTAGAGCTTTTGAGTTGGTGATCGCGAACTCTAGTTTTCCGAAGAGGGAGGAGCATTTGGTTATTTTTCGGATTACGGTGGCTAAGACTCAGATTGATTACCTCCTACTCAGGAGATGTGATAGGCGGCTGTGTGTGGATTGCAAGGTTATCCCGAGTGAGACTCTCGCGACACAACATAGACTCTTGGTGATGGACGTCGGTATATTATTAAGGAGGAAGAAGAGGTTTGTCCAGGGTCAACCGAGGATCAGGTGGGGAGCCTTGACGAGGGATAAAACTCAGGAGTTGGAGGGGAGGTTGATGGTTATGGGCGCCTGGAGGAGTAGCGGGGACGCTAGCGAGATGTGGACAGCTACTGCAGACTGTATAAGAAAGGCGGCGAGAGAGGTACTAGGGGTCTCGAAGGGTTACTATGGCGGGCACCAAGGCGACTCGTGGTGGAATGATGTGGTCCAAGGTAAAGTGGAAGCAAAGAAAGCAGTGTATCTTAGGTTAGTGAAGAGCACAAACGAGGAAGAGAGGAGAGTGAATAGAGGAAGATATAAGGAAGCCAGGAAGTAGGCGAAGTTAGCGGTCACGGAGGCTAAGGATGCAGCGTTTGGTCGTATGTACGATGAGTTGGGGGACAAAGGAGGGGAGAAGAAGCTATTTCGGCTGGCCAAGGCTAGAGGGAGGAAGGCTCGTGACCTGGATCAAGTGAGGTGCATCAAGGACGAGGAAGGCAGAGTATTGACGAAAGATGCCCAGATTAAGCGGAGATGGCAGGATTACTTCTATCGGCTTATGAATAAAGAAGGGGACAGATACATTGTGCTAGGGGAATTAGGTCACTCTGTGAGTCACCAAGACTTCAGGTATTGTAGGCGTATTAAGGTTAAGGAGGTCGTGGGAGCTATGCGCAAGATGAGTAGGGGCCGAGCGACCGGACCGGACGAAATTCCGGTGGAATTGTGGAGGTGTATGGGTAGAGCAGGCTTGGAATGGTTGACTGCGCTATTTAATGTTATCTTCAGGACAAAGAGGATGCCAGATGAATGAAGGTGGAGTACGATGATACCGCTGTTCAAGAACAAAGGTGACATCCAGAATTGTAATAACTATAGGGGCATCAAGTTACTAAGTCATACCATGAAAGTTTAAGAGAGGGTGGTGGAAGGAAGGGTGAGGAGGGCAGTGTCTATATCCGACAACCAATTCGGATTCATGCCGGGTCGGTCCACTACGGAAGCTGTCCACCTTATCAGGAGGTTGATGGAACAGTACAAGGATAGGAAAAAGGATTTGCACATGGTGCTTATTGACCTAGAGAAAGCGTATGACAAGGTTCCTAGGGAGGTTCTTTGAAGATGCCTGGAGGGGAAAGGTGTGCCGGTAGCTTATATTAGGGTATTAAAGGACATGTATGAGGGAGCTAAGACTCGGGTTAGGACTGTGGGAGGTGACTCGGAGCACTTTCCGGTTGTTAAGGGGTTGCACCAAGGGTCTGCACTCAGCCCGTTCTTATTTGTCCTGGTAATGGATGCGCTAACATACCATATTCAAGGGGAGGTGTCAGGGTGTATGTTGTTCGCTAATGATATAGTACTGATTGATGAGACGCGAAGCGACGTTAATGAGAGGCTGGAGATTTGGAGACAGACCCTTGAGGTTAAAGGTTTCAAGTTGAGTAGGACTAAGACAGAATATCTGGAGTGTAAGTTCAGCGATGAGTCGGGAGAAGCGGACATGGATGTGAGGCTTGACTCTCGAGTCATCCCTAAGAGAGGGAATTTCAAGTACCTTGGATCAATTATTCAGGGGGATGGGGAGATAGACGAGGATGCCACGCACCGTATAGGAGTTGGGTGGATGAAATGGAGGTTAGCATCTGGAGTCCTGTGTGACAAGAAAGTGCCACCGAAACTCAAAGGCAAGTTCTATAGAGCGGTGGTTAGACCGACAATGTTGTATTGGGCTGAGTGTTGGGCAACCAAGAATTCTCATACCCTGAAGATGAAAGTGGCAGAAATGAGAATGTTGAGATGGATGTGCGGGCACACTAGGCTGGATAAGATTAGGAATGTAGATATTCGGGAGAAGGTGGGTGTGGATCCCATGGACGATAAGATGCGGGAAGCGAGGCTTAGATGGTTCGGGCACGTGCGGGGGAGAAGCATAGATGCCCCGGTTAGGAGGTGTGAGACGTTAGCATTGGCAGGTACGAGGAGAGGTAGAGGACGACCTAAGAAGTATTGGGATGAGGTGATTAGGCAAGACATGGCACGACTTCATCCGAGGACATGGCTCTGGATAGGAAGGGATGGAGGTCGAGCATTAGGGTTGTAGGTTAGGGTTGTTCCGGGGGCGGGGCTGGCCTGTTGTTGTTTCGTTGTGGGTTGTTAGTGGTTTGTGTAGTTTTCTCACTATTTTCTATGATAGTATTGTTGTTTATAGTTATTGCTTTTACATCTATTTTTCTATTTCTTACGATGTTGTTAATATTTTTTATCTTCTCTTGCTGTCAGTGACCTATTGTCTATTGTTTATTTTTCTTCTTCCCGAGCCGAGGATCTTTCAGAAACAATCTCTCTACCCCTCTGGGGTAGGGGTAAGGTGTGCGTACACTCTACCCTCCCCAGACCCCACTTGTGAGATTATACTAGGTTGTTGTTGTTGTCACATCAAAGTAGAAGAAAGATATGCCAGAAACAGAATGAGTCGTCACTTGGCCGGCACACAGAAACGTTATAGAAATAATACCAGTCATAGTCATTCTTGTCATTCTCAGAGTTTAGAAGATAATCTTGATTAGCAGGCTCTGTTGATGCCCCATTTGATAACAAAGAGAAGTCAACCTCTGAGCCTGCAATTAATAAAAATGTCAAATTTTATACATATAAGAAGTGAAAACAAAGAAAACTTCCAAGACCATACTCCAAATTTTCAAAGTTGGTTGTACTCAAGATTTAAAATTAAAGAACATGCATTTAATATGAATGTGGTTAAGTGGGGATGGGAAGAACCACCAAATGGCAGAGTACATTTATTTTATTCTATTTCTGGAAAATTTTTGAAAGCAGAAATTGACAATGCTGCAAAAAAGCATCTAGATACCTAATTGCTGATCCAATTCCTCAGAGTTGTGTGTAGGAATTTGATCATTCATCTCCTTTTCGCTACGGCGCATCTCAAGAAACATTGCAAGGTCTTCATCTACTTCCCTCATCACCATTCCTAAAGTCCTTTCTTGTAGCCTACATTGCACTGATGTCTGCATTTGCATATAAAAACTCATTTAAATTTCCAATGATCTTATCTTTAAGTAAGAAAACAAATCAAAATAGTAACTCATTAAAAGTCCAGAAATCCATTCTTTAGCAAAGAAAACAAATCAAAATAACTCATTTAAAAGTCCAAAAATCCAATCTTTAACAAAGAAAACAAACAAAAATCAAATCTTTACATTGAAAACGATTAAAGAGCTTGCTAAAGGATCTATTTTTAAATGAAAAATATGCACATAGATTCAGAAAAAAGAGCAACACCCAGAAATTTAAATGCCTAAAAAACAACCTATTTTCACCCAAAAAACACATTTCTTCAACATAGTGAAAAACAAAAATATTCAGTTAGATCATTGGATCTGACTTGCAAAATGGACCCAATGACATAAACCAACCATCTTAATTACATAAAATACCATAAAAGCTTACATCTTTACTATCAAAAAACCTTCAGCTCATTTCTGATTAACTCACCACCCCCTCAAGAAAAATAAAAGAGAAAGTTAAAGGATACAACTAAATTTAACTGACCCTTTTGAGATACATACATATATTTCAAGATTCAATAACCATATAGACATTGCACCAGGAAAAATAAAATCTTGAAATAATTAAATACTTACTGCCATTGTAACAAGAATAGAGTTGAAGGTTGTATTAATGGATTCAAAAGCTCAGAGGGAAGAAACAAAAGGGAGAATAAAAAAGAAAAAAAAAGAAATAAAGGGGGTCAAATGGCAGCTAGTATAAGTTCAGAAAAATGTCAGAGAGAAGTGAGATGGTGAGCTAGAAGTGTGGGGGGTTTAAAGTTAAAGAAAACTTAGAACATGAATGAAATCAAATTTGTTTGTTGGATTCTGCTTTGATAAGTAAGTCACAGTCTGTTTTATTATGTGATGTGCACAAAAAACAGCAAACTCAAGAGAGAAGTAGAGTTTGAAATCAATACAATAACTTTCTATTTCATCCTAATTTGTCCAACCGAGTTGGTATAACTACTAACTTGCCCTTTCTTTATTTTCTGCTCCACTTTTATTCAAAAATTAAATTTATATTATGTATTTTGAATTTTATTTTTCATAATCGCTATGTTGCTCAGATTTTTGGAAAATCCATTTTATTCTTGTTGAATCTTCCAAAATTATGTATTATTTTTTTTAGAATCTGACACTGAGTGTGATAATATTTTGAAGTAAACGAATAACATAGCATAATTGAAATGATTCAACAAAAATAGTAAACCCTTCTAGCAATTTTGGACCCTTTAAGAAAATTGTTTGGTATTTGAAATATATTAGCTCTATTAACTCAGATTCATCAGCTACGGCCATTAAAGAGATTCGAACTCGCAAAAGAAAATTAAGAGTTAAAGGATTATATCCGTCCAATTATATCTTTGCATTTGTTTATTATTAATTATTTTAAGTCAATGCGAGCATTCATATATCATTATAAGTTGCCGCCTATTATGTTCGTAACCAACTTTCTTAATTGGTATGTCAATTTTTTTAATTCTATTTGGAAATTACTTACCAATCTTTAATTAGATCAAAAGATTACTACTTAATTTTGTTACTTGAAAATAAAGTAAAGAGATCTAGGAATGGAATAAAAATAGTATATGGTAACTCTTTTAAGTATGAGCAAATATGTAAAATTATTAGTTTTTTTACTTGACAAAATTTTAAATTAGCTCTGGAAGTAGTTTTTCAAAAGGTAAAATTAATGTACATGATTACAACTTTATATTTACGTAAAACTAATGAATGCAAAATATATATCTTTCATACACATATTTATCACTTAATCATATAGTTTCACTTTAATTTTCAAAAATTAAATTATTCAATTTAGTAAAAACAACGAATGTACGTAATCTTTACCCTTTTTGAAAAGGGAACACGAAATCTTTGTGTTAGTTCATTCACAATGCAATAAATGCCGCTTGAAAGTGATGTTTTACTTTTTCTTAAACCAAATTTTTTCGTTATATATGCATTCAAACGCTGATTTAAAACGAATTTTAGTGATTCAATGGAATACATTACTTTTTTGATATACAATTTTGTTTGCAACCTTTGGTCCAAAACAAATGAAATCACATGAAATCAGGCACAGAAACTGCATTTACATATCATAGCTTTCACTATTAGGCCTTTATAGTTTTTGAAATAATTGCTTTTGTGACCTTTTTGCCAAAACTAGGTAAAATCTAGGTATTAGGTGCATAATTGAAGAGGATCATTTCATAATCATATTCTAACTTTTTGCAATTGTAGTACTAAGTCATTTTTCAAAGTGAATAAAGAGCATTTGTCAATATCTTTTACTTTGTGGGGTAACCATTTATTCCTTTGCACATGTTTGGGACAGACGTTTCTTACTTTAGTAATTTTTGATTGATTCATTTCATAACACAATTTTATCTCCTACACTTTTTGTTCTTTTTGCCTGTGCCATTGTTTTTACCTAACTCTTAATATTCTTATTGTCTTAAAAACCCTTTTCCTTTTGATATTATCAAACAATAAGAAAATTATTAAATTATAAAAGATAATCTTAATAAGAAGAGCAAAAGTAAAAGATCGAAGTTTATCATCCGAATATTTTTAAGAAGGAAAATGCTAAAATTCTTCTCTAGTATCACTGCAGCATGAAACTAGAACTCGCCCGCAATTATATTTGGACATGCTTTTCACTTAAAAAGTATCGCAGTTTTGTGAGTGAGGAAAGAAAAATTTCTGAAAAATTTGAAAAATTTATTTTCGAATTTTTTTCAAAAACTTACAAAATTTTATGGACAAACACATTTTTGAAAAAAAAAAAGAAATTTATGGAACACAGGGCCTAAAAGGTCTGAATTTCAAACAACCAGTATAGAAAAGGAAAAAAAATGGTTTCATTTTAACGATTGAAACTACTAATTTTCTTTTTTCTGTAAAGGCTCTTTGTTTGGTTTTGGGGATGGGGTGTGTGTGTGGTTGGGTTTTGGGTGTTTTGGGGGGGGGGGGGACAAGGGAGTGATTTGAATTTAAACAATAGGATATAATTAATTAGCACGATGTTGACATGAACAAAACATATATAGGCGCTAAACCATGCACAAATATTAAATTAAAAGATGTCCACAAGTTAAAGGAATAAACAGATGTCACAAGCTCAATATAATAGATTACAAGTTTAGTGAAGCAAGTATTCACACACTTTGACTAAGACAATGCGGAGACTGAATTCTAAGAGGAGAATTTGAAATAAGAAAACACCGTTTTCGCTTCAATAGAACTTTCTTTATGTTAATGGAATTCTACAATATTTATTTACAAAAACTGATAATTTTTATCTTCCACAATATAATTTTTTATATATATTCAAATTTAAACTTGTTTCGAAATATAACTCTGACCCAAACTAATCGGGCACAACAAGCAAATCTAAAGACACGATATATTTTTTCGGGTGCAATAAATGAGAGGAAAGGATCATGGTTTCACATTATTTTTTAAAGCTATAGGTGATTATGTGAGAGTTATTTTATTTTTGTAATTTACTTTGACAAATTTTAGCGAATTGTTAAACAATTACTGCAAATTTACTAGGTACCACACTGTATTTATCTATAAATTATGAAAAACTAGTAAATGTAGTTACCAAAAAAAAGGTTTACCAACCACCGAACTTTAACACACACATAAAAAAAATCGCTCAGTCCATTTTACATAACACAATTATTATTTGAAAAGTCAAAACTTTGTTACAGTGATTTTCTCAAAGTCATTTTAAATAATATGAAGTACTTCATTAACGATATACAGATTTTATTTTAAAAATCTAAAGAATCTAAACTTAAATTCACACAAAATATTAAGTATTTGATCATCATTACTCCGATCCCTTCACTTAAAATGGGACGAAGCGAGAAACATAATAGAACGGCCAAAAATATGATATCAAGAATATTTCAAAAGGTGCACAAGGCCCTAGGCTCAAACATGGGCTGTTTACGTTTGAAATAAGGTAAATATCATCGCTAGCCAATTTTCGAACCGGTAATAAAAAAATAGTCATGTTTGTAAAATTATTAAAAAGTAATCACTATTTTAACTGAAACACGGAAAGTTTCAGTATAATATGTTGGACTATGGAGCTCTTGTGTATAAACTTTCAGCACATTATATTGAAACTCCAACACATTATGCTGGAATCTCATATGTAAAAAAAATGAATTTCAGCATATTATGCTGGAATATTTTAGGATTTTTAAGGGTATTTTTTTTCAGATTTTATTTTTACATAAAAAAAGTGAATAATTTCGATTAATTTTGAAATTGTGGCTATTTTTCAATTAACGGTCGTAAATTAAGCTATTTCTGATTTTTATATTATTCATTTATGGGCCATTCTGTAACTGACTACCCAGAAACGAATTTGGGCCCACCTTGTGATTTTCTTAATTGGATAGTGGGACCTGTTCGCATTTCCCATGAAAAAGCAAATTGAGACCAAAATCCAGTTATGAAATGGCAGTCCAGTTAAAGAGAAGCTCTTCTTTTATTTATTACTTGAGCAAACTAAACTAGCGAACCATTAATATATACTAGTAGAAACGATGAAAGTTTCTTTCTAGTATAATCAATCATCGGCAATGGTTCAATGGGGTTCCAAAAAGGGACCAAGACAAAAGGCCTGCGGCCCACTATTGGCCCTTATCCAACTTTTACAGTTCAAGTTTTACTTTTTCACAACTTTTAAAACTGACTGTTCATGAGTAATTGATTATGGTATTTGAACTACAAAACTGTTATGAATACCCCGTATTATGGATGTCCATTATTCTCCCTACACCTTCCTGAAAAAGCTTGCAATCAAACAAGTAGCGTGCAATTAGTTCTCGGACACATGCAGCTTGCAAGTAGTTATAGAAAAGCCTTGTAGCAGCTTTCTGCATGTGACGACCCAGGTCGTTTTGAATACTATCCTTTATTTCTGTGTTTTGAGACCTCAATTACATTCATTTGATTTTTTTTTATTTGCGTGCATGGTCCACGTTGTTTTCCAAAAAAAATTTTATGTGAAAATTTAAAGAAAAGTGATTTTAGGCTTAAAATAACACTTGAGTTGACCACGGTCAACATACTTGGTAAACGACCTCGGATCGGCGTTTTGACAATTCTGATAGGTTCTTATGATATTTTTGGACTTGTACGCACTTTTGGTTGGGGTCCGGGGTACCGGAGCGTATTTCGGCGCGTTATGTGAAAAATTATGAAAATGAGTTTTCAAGTTGAAAATCATGAGTTTTGATGATCGATTCTTGTTATTTGATGTTATTTTGATGATTTGAGGTGGCGAGCAAGTTTATATGATGTTATTACACTTGTCTCCATATTGGTTTGGAGTCCGAGGGGCTTAGGTGAGTTTCGACTAATATCGCTATAGCAAGAAATTTTACACTTTGTAGGTCCGAGTAAAATACTCCAAAGACCACTACAACACTCAAAAGAAATAACCCTCTTTTGATATTCCCACCTCACTATAATATCGCTCACTCTCTATTTTTTCTCTACACAGTCTATTTCTCACAATGCCTGAGAAATACTCTTTGCAACTATTGTGTTGCTTCTCTTTCTGTGTGTTGAAATGAAGAAGCCGAAGCTCTCCTTTTATAGGAGAAATAGCCTACCTCTTCAACCAATCAGAATGAAGGATTGGTTGAAAATTTGCAATGTAAATTTTTTCTTTCTTCCGCCTAACAATTTGACATTTTCCTTCTGCAGCCTACCATTTTTAACAATGCAGAAGAGAGAAGATGGTTGCCAATCAAAGGAAGAAACTTTTCTGCCTTAATTTATGGGATGAACCCCACAAATCTCCCCTTCCAGTCCTATTCACCTGAAGGAGGTAGCATTGTCTTCTAGTTTGAGTGCATGCCGACAAGTTCTTTGCATAGCTCGAACGTGTCTCTTGGTACCACTTTGGTCAACATATCAACAGGATTTTCACTCGTGTGAATCTTTTTGACCTGTAAAGATTCGTTCTCCACCTGCTCATGAATCCAATGATATCTCACATCTATATGCTTTGTTCTTGCATGGTACATGGAGTTCTTGCTCAAGCCTATTGCACTTTGACTATCACAATAGACGACATACTCTTTTTGATGCAATTCCAACTCTTGAAGAAACCGTTTGAGCCATACCATCTCCTTGCCAGCTTCTGTAGCGGCAATGTACTCTACATCAAGCTTCCGACTGCTGAAGAATAAGGAACTTTAGCCATGTTCCCTTTCTCCTCCACACTTGTAGGACACATCTTCTTGCTCAACTTTAGATGACTAGCAAGAGGTGTGCTGACTGGCTTAGCATTCTTCATGTTGAAGCGTTCCAGTATACGTTCAATGTACTTCTCCTGAGACAGCTACAACTTTCCGCTTGTTCGCTCTCGAACTATCTTTATACCTAGAATTTGTTGTGGTAGGCCCAAGTCTTTCATATCAAATGAATTGGACAAATCTCCCTTCAACTTTGCGATAAATCCCTTGTCTTTTCCTACAATTAACATGTCATCCACATACAACAACAATATAATAAACTTATTTTCAGAAAAGCTTTTGAAGTATACACATGGATCAGAATATATCTTTGTGTAAGTTTGACTTTTCATGAATGAGTCAAACTTCTTGTACCACTGCCTTGGTGCCTGCTTCAACCCATAAAGACTCAAGTCGGGTATTACTATCTCTAAGTTTAACCCTTTAATTGGGGCTATCAATCTCTTGAGTTTACCCCAATTCCTTGTTAGCCTAATTTTCCTAGAATTAGTCCCTCTTTCTCAAGAAGAGCCTAATTTATAAAGGCATGAGTTAGTGTTTGCAACCACTAATTCTATAATTTTAGCATGAATTAGGCTAAATATCACTAATCCATAAGCAATTAAGCCCTAAAATTTAAGACCCATTAAATACCCACACTAGGGTTGTGTGACAACCCTAGCTATGAGGCCTAGCTACTCATAATAACAGCATAAATCAAAGATAAAGATGAAATATAAGCCATAATATTAAAGTACAAGATAAAAATCTAAAGTTTGAAGGTAAATCTACTCTAAAATTGCCCAAAAAAGGAAAAACCAGCCGTTCATGTGCTCTGCTAAAAAAAACTTAACCTAAAATTGATAAAAGGATCGATTTATACTAGGCTAAAAATTTCGGACAAAAATGCCCCTGCAGAGGTTTCGCGGACGCATAATTCTGACAACTTCTGGGCTTTTGACGCACTGATCACATTTGTGATTCGTGCTTCGCAGTTGTAGCTCAGTAAAAAGGGGAAAATGGGACTTAACCCATTTTTTCTCAACCCTAAACACTCTAGAGGCGATTTTTCAAGAATTTCTTCTTCCGAAAATTATTGGTAAGCTACTCTAATCCACTTATCGATCATGGTGAAGTCAGCAATGGATTCTTCCAATTCCCCGTTACTTTTCATGAGATTTAACATCAAATCTAGGATTTTCATTGTAGAAATTAGGGATTTGGGTAGAATTTAGGGATTTTACAAAATTGAGATTTAGACTTCAAATTGAGGTCGGATTTTGAAACAAATTACATAACCGGGCTCGGGGGTGAATGCATAATTGGATTTTGTTCTGGATCTCGGATTTGGATCAAGTGAGCACGGGGTTGACTTTCGTTGACTTTGTCAAATTCATCATGGATTGAACCTTTTTCATTCGCGGTTAGTTTCTAAAGCTCATTTTGAATTGTTTGATAGATAATTTGCTAGACTCTGTTGGTTTGGAGGATTGTTCGAAAGGCAAGGTCGTGGTTGGTTGATTGATTTGGTTGCGGAATGAGGTAAGTATCGTGTCTAACTTTGACTTGAGGGAATTAGGACTTGTTGGTCTATTTATTATGTGAATCATGTGGGGGAACAACGTATATGCCAAGTGACGAGTGTATATACGCCGTCGTGGGGTTAAAGCATGCGGGATTGGGTTATTTATTTCCATGTCTTCATTTGTTCCATGTTATCTCTTATTAAATGTCTTAGTTACTACACGTTCTTACTTGTCATACATGCTTTACTTGTTATTTATTATTTAAGTGTTACTTGTATCGAATTGTTCATTTCTCACTCAATATCTACTTCTCTGCTACATGCTTCTAATTGCATTAATTGTATATTTTGTTGTCTCATGTTTTACTTGCTTTTACTGTTCTTATATTACTTGAAGTACTTTATTATGTTATTCTGTTTATGTGAGTTATCAAGATATTTCGATATTATTATTTTGCCAAGGTTTGGGATTACGAAATCTTGGCTATTCTCCATTTATGCTGGTAGTTCCTTATTGTTCCGCATGTTTCATTTCTATGTTGTGTTGATATTTCGTAAATAGTGATTTTGAGTTGTTTATGTTAATAAATTGATATTGGGGAATCGGGTTACGCACCTCAACGATAGTGAAATGAATTGATATTAGGGGATCGGGTTGCACGTCGCAACAAAAAATGATATGATATGATATTGAAAATGAGTTGTATGATGTAAAAGATAATGTGTTGAAACTTGGGATCGGGTTGCACACCACAACGAATTTGGTATGTTGTAGTTGTTTGTGGCTGTAGAGTTTATTCTCGGTGTTGTGATATGAGATTTTGTTATTCTGGGTCCCTCTGATAGATGACCTTCGGGTCCATTTATTTGAGTTTACCACTTTATCTATATTTTTATATTTTATTATTATTATTCGTACATGTTTATTGTAAGTGTCTTTCGTTACTCCTTCGTCGAGGTTAGGCTCAGCACTTACAGAGTATATGGGGTCGATTGTACTCATGCTACACTTCTGCACTTCTTGTGCAGATATCGGTATTGGTCCCATCGGCGTGTAGAGGAGTTATTGCCCGGATCAACTTACAGCAGGAGACATGAGGTAAAGTTGTTGGCGTTTGCGGTCCCTGAAGTCCCCTTCTATTATGTCTTTACTGTTTACCTTACTTCAAACAGTTGTATTTTGTTCAGACTTTATTTGTAGTATTCTAGTTGCTCATGTACTGGTGACACCAGATTTCTAGGAATAGACTAGACCGTGTTATGATGTGGATTTATCTTATGTAATTCAGTTTTGTTAATCTTTAATCACTACTGTTATGTTGTTTTAAATTCTAAAAATGGATAATTAATTATCTAACATTGGCTTGCCTGGCAAGTAGATGTTAGGCGCCATTACGGCTCCGAAGTTGGGATTCCGGGTTGTACACTGAAGCATGCAACTTACAAGTAGTTCTTGCATGCAGCTTGCATGTAGATCATGCAAGCAACTTATAAGCAGCTAAGGGTGGCAAGTAGGCCGGTCCTACGGGCTAAGTGGGTTGGGACCGTTAGGATCGCTAGAGGTAGGCTTATACCGGTCTCGTGGGCCGATTCTTAGCTAGGAACCATTAGGACCGGGCCCGTTTGGGCCGCCAAGAGATCGGGACCGGACTGGTCCTTTGGCGGGCCAAACGGGCCCAAAAATAATAGCCGTTTGGATTTTGAAAAAAGAGCTCTTGGGGGTTTAAAAAATAATCATTGGCTATTTAAAAAATAGCCATTTAACCCCCCCTCCCCCTCCACAATTTAGTTTTAACCCCAAACTTTTTATTATTATACTTTTTCCCTGTTTTCAACTATAAATACCCCATCATTTTTTCATTTTCTTACAAAATCAATATCAATCTATCACAATCTCTCTCTAATTTTCTTATATACTTGCTACTATTGCTTATTTTATTCCAAAAAATAGTCAAAAAATATTGAGGTTATTACAATTTATGAAAAAACTGTGAAGTTAGTGAATTGAAGTCTTTAATGATAATCAATTTTCAACAAGTTGTTCGTCAATTCAGTAAACTCGTTCCAACTCTTAAGTCTTAATATTATAGTTTTGTTTGTTTTATTTATTTGCTATTACTTGATTAATTAAGATGTCTTCCTTAAGAAATATTTTTGGTACAAATAAGAATAAGGGAAAATTCAAGGCTGACGAATCTAGTGGTACTGTTGTTCCTCCTCCCCTGCCCCGGCTCCCCGAACCAAACCCCATACCAGTCCTACACCTGCTATTCTTGATACCGATAATAGTTTATTATAATTTACCGAGACTGAATTTTACCATAATATTGCACCCGGTGAACATTTAGACCATGAATTAATGAATGCTCTCTATTCTAATAATTACAATACTATTGATGAAAATGATGATGAGGAAACTGATCTTGATGAAAATCAATCGGACGATGATACACCCACTAGCCCTGCTCTTGATGTTGACCTAACTAGTGATAACGCCGCTAATCCAAATGATGATCCATCTAATACTCACGTTATTGCCCCTAGTTTTTCTAGAGAACCTACCAAACGGTAGGAAACATCTCCTGTTTGGCCATTGTTTATTCAACTAGTTCCAAAAAATAAGGCTAAGTGTAAAACTTGTGGTATGGATTTAGCTTTTAAATATTTTAGATCGCGGAGCGGGACGAGATCTTTGGCTAGACACATAAAAATAATACCCTAAAGATAACGTTAGATATCAACGTATGAAAGCTTTGGCCGAGGGAAAAAGTATACTTAGTCCGACCCTAGTACCGGTTCAAATTAATTTTAACCGAAAATTAACACTGTTACCGGTGGTATTTTATATTATGATCTAAAAAATATCGGGAAGAATTGGCAAAAATGATAATTGTTATGTGCTTACCCTATATTTTTCTTTCTGACCCTGCGTTTGTGCATTATATTAGAATTATTTTTAATCTTACTTATAAAGGTTTTCCTCGCACAAACGTAAAGAGCGATATTTATAAATATAAGCATGAATATGAACAATATTTGCGCTATTTATTTACTCATATAAATTATCGTGTTGCTATTACAATTGATATTGGTAGAAGTAACAACGACTATGATTACTTTAGTGTTACATGTCATTGGATTGATGAAGATTGGATAATGCAAAAGCGCATAATTGCTTATAAAATAATTACTTCACGTCACACATGGCAGTTTATTGCTAGCACATTTACGGATATTTGCAGATATTTTTGCTTTAGTGATAGAATAATGTAGGTTTCAATGGATAATGCTACTAATAACACAAATGTGATAGACTTGCTTACCACTACGCTAAATCCTGCATTTAGTAAAATTTTTCATGTTAGATGTATTTGTCATATTTACCATTTAATTGTGGGTGATGGTGTGAGAATTTTAAATATTCAAATTAAAAAGGTTAAAATGGCTCTTAACTGGCTTTTTCATCCAAACCCTAGAAGTAGACTTAGAGAATATTTTAAAAGATGCGATGAATGTGGCTAAGAGAAAGAAAGGTTCCTAAACCTTGTCCAACTAGATGGAATTACATGTATGAAAGTTTGATTGTTACATATGAATATAGAAACCCCATAAACTCAACGTTTAATGCACATGTAAGTGATGATGACGATTACCTTACGAATGAGGATTGGGCTAATGTTAAAATACTTGTTGATTTTTAAAAAAAATCTCATATTGCTACAAATGAATTTTCTGGGCAATATTGTCCTACTATTTCTAACTGTTTAGTTTATATTGCAGAACTTGCAAATTTGTTTGCTTATTTTTCTAAGGGTGAGGAAATTTATCAACTTGCTATTGATTTTATGAGAAAAAAATTTAAAAAATATGTTTTCCTTATTCCCCCTATTTATGGTGTTGCTGCTTTATTAAATCCTTGTATGAAATTAGGAGGTTCTCAATTTTGGTATGAAACTGTTTATAATGGTTTAGCACTTGAATATAATAAGTTCCCTAAACTTCCGGAAGCAATAACCTCAATTGGAATAAATGTTCAAACTACTTATAATGCTTATCAAGTTGTATTAAATCATGCTAGACCAAATGTTCCAACTCCTTCTTCTTTCTTATTCTCAATTTTTTAAAAGAATTGTGGGAGTAAGAGGACTTAGTGCTTGGACGAGGTTTAGGATTTTTTTGATTCTAGTAGTAATGATTTTTCACAACTAAATGGGCTTGAAGTTTATTTGTCGCAGCAACTTGAGGAAGTGAATCCCGACGACACCTTTAATATTTTGCAATGGTGGAAGGATAAAGAAAAACACTTTCCGATTCTTTCAAGAATGGCCCGAGACGTTTTAACTATTCAAGCTTCAATAGTGGCATAGAGCGCTTTCAATCAAGCAAGACTTCAAATCGGTGATTATATGGCGTCTATGAGGGAGAGCTTGGAAAAATCAGTACTTTTCAGAGATTGGATCCGTTCGAAAAGAAGAAATTTTGGACTTGCTGAATCACAACCAGAGGAAGACAAAGCTTACGAAGAAATGCTAGCTGAACGTGCTGAGGATGCTGCTTTGCCCGACAATGGAAGCGGCTATGAACAAGCTACTTTTCTGCCACCACCAACAAAACTTCCTCTGAACCTTGAAGGATTTATGAAGTTTGTAAGAGATAACATATAACTTGTATGAACAAAAATTAATATGTATTATGTAACTTGTATTTTGGCACATCTTGATTAGTTCCTTTTTCTTCTCAATGGCGATATTAGCACCTTGTTGTGCTCATTCCATAGGGAGGAGGAAGACTAAGCAAGATATTGCCATATTTTTTATTGCTATAATAAAATTACAAGGCATTGCTTTGAATATCTTTTGATAGTATTTTTATCTTTAAATTTGAATTAAAATATTATGTCACAATTCTATAATAAATTTACAAGGCATTGCCTTAGATATTTTTTTAAAATATTTTTTTGTATCTAATTTCTATTTAATTTTAAAAAAAAAAAATCAATGCTTAACCGTTGGGCCCATTTAGCCCATTGGGACTGCGGGCCTGGCCCGTTTAGCCCGTTGGGACTGCGGGCCTGGTCCGGTCCCAGGCCGATTCCTATAAAAAGGCCGTTTAGCCCGAGACTGTTTAGCCAATTTATTTAAGGACCGGGACCGGCCCGAGACCGTGACCCATGAGACAGACCCGGCCCACTTGCCACCCCTACAAGCACCTCCATAAAAGTCTTGTAACAGCTTCAAAAGCCTAGCATCAACTTCTTTTGTTCTATAAATAAGGAGCCACAAATAATTTATTTTGTACATCAGTTTGAAGTTGAATAATATATCAGTCTCTCTCTTTATATTTGTCTCTGATTTATTTATTTTTAATCTTTATTTTATAACATGTTATCAACATGAGATTTTGACATCTTTCTAAGCTTAAATTTGTGATCATTGATATGTCGAGAAAAGGTTACTTGTTTTGGGTGCTTGATGCTGAAATTTATCTTGATGCGATAGATTTGGCAGACACCATCGAAGATAAAATCCATATAAGGAAGGAACAAAAGCATAAAGTGGTGCAAGCAAAAAATACAGATAATGCATGATATAGATATGGAGGAAAATGGCACTAGTCACGTACATGTCGTACGCTAAAGCACATGATTGAGCTTTATCAAACCCCCCTAAACAAGACAGAAAAGAATGCTAAAATAAATTTTATTTCTGGAGATAATGTTGACTTCATGTATTTGAATGTAGCTCACTTCTTTGCGCTCCTAGAAGAAAATATAGGTCACCTGACCAGTGATGAATCGGTGAGAACTAAAATACTTTGATTTTTTGTTACTTGTTCTAGTTTGTACTGTTCTATCGTCTTGTAAATAAACTGCAAGCCATATTTTGGTAATGATATTTACTATAATATTTACTTTGTCTATATCGTTTTATTTTGAAGAACATATGAATATCTCTCAAGTTTTATTTAGATCAAAGATTAATCATAGAGACATATGCATGACTGATAGTGGAACAATTCATATCATATTCAAAAATCAGAAATATTTTTCTTATTTGCATATGAAAAAGTACAGCTCAATACTTTGGTATTCCAATATATCAATTATAGATATCAAATACCGTACAAAACTTTTGTAAATGAAACAGTGGTGAATTCTAATTCATTAGAACCACATAAGAATATAAAATACAACCAATTCTTTTAAAACCGTCTCTGTCCAACACTCCAACGTGACAAGCAGTGGCACTGATGACTAATATCTGAAAAACTTCACGTGCAAAACAGATGGATCAAAAACATGTTGATTTCTTGCTCTTCCACTCGTCTCCACATGTGTAACAAAACTCATGACCTATCTGGTAAAATATTTGAAGTACTCACGGTCAAAAACTTAGCTCTTACAACATGAATAATCCTAAGTCAGCTACCTCTAAGAATAGATATAAAGTACTGCACAAATTTTACATGATAAGGATTGGAAGTGAACCATAATACTTAACATAAACTTAAACCTAGGTTGGGGCATTGGGCTTAGTCTTACTGGGATACTGGCAAAGAGTAACAACGTTGAAATACATTGGTTGGGAATTGATAACTTGGGATGGGCACTGAAGGAAGGTTTATTTAAATAATTCAGTATTTCGGAATTGCGGTATCCCCAAATATTGAAACCTCAATACCGAGGGCCATACCGAAATACCAAATAATAAAAAATTATATACTGAAGTAGTACTGAAATACCAAATAAATCGATAGCGAAATACCAAATTAATTCTGTCCAGTTCAAAATTGGATTTTTCGGATTTTACGATCACCCTTATTAATTTCTGATAATATAAGCTTGATTAAAGGCTCTAGAAGAGCTACAATATTTCTACCTAAGGGAACAAAACTTATCATGAAAGATGCATTATTCTCTTCCAAGTCCTGAAGAACCTTGTTGAGTTTTAAAGATATTCGCCGAATATAGGTATCATGTTGTGACAATAGATTAAATGAATGTTGCAAATAACTTTGTATTACAAAGAATGTCTTTGGCTAGAAGTATATTGTAGAGAAGTTACCAACTTTATCTTCTAGCTTATACTGTACAAAAATTAATATAATTAAAACATACTCTAGTGTAAATCAGAAGTTTACTAATTCAAATACTTTTGTGTTTTGGCATGGCCGATTGGGAGCATTTTGGATCAATAATAATGAGACAAATCGTTAAAAATTCAAACAAGCATCTATTAAAGAACTTAAGATTCTTACAAATGATAAATTTACTTGTAACTCTTGTTATCAAGAAAAAATGATCACTAGCTAGACCATTACCATTAAAGGTTGGCTTTGAATTTTCTGCCTTTTTAGAACGTATACATGAGAATATATGTGGACCTATTCACCCACCAAGTGGGTTGTTTAGATATTTTATGGTTCTAATAGATGCATCTTCTTGATGGTCTCATGTGTGCCTACTATCATCTTACAACCTGGCACTTGCGAAACTATTGGCACAAAAAATTCGATTAAGGGCACAATTCCTTGATTTTCATATAAAGGATATTCACCTTGATAATGCTGAAAAATTCTCATATCAAGCTTTTGATGACTATTGTTTATTAGCTGGGATAAAAGTTGAACATATTGTAGCTCATGTTCATACTCAAAATGACCTTGTAGAGTCATTTGTTAAATATCTGTAATTGATAGCAAGATCATTACGTATGAAAACAAAGTTGCCCACAACTCTTTGGGGTCATGCTATCTTGCATGCAACATCATTTCTTCGTTTCAGACCGACATATTATAACAAATACTCTCGTCACAATTAGTTTTTAGTTATGAACAAAATATTTTATTTATGAATTTTTTGATGTGATGTATATGTGCTAGTAGCACCACCATAGCGCATTAAGATGTGGCCGCAAAGAAGGTTATGAATATATATTGGGTTTAAATTACCCTCTATTATTCGCTACCTTGAATTATTGATGGAAAATTTATTCATTGCTCGATTTGCAGATTGTGTGAAAAGTTTACAAATAGCTCATGCAGGTAGCTTACAAGCAACTCCAGAATAGCCTTGCAGCAGCTTCCTTAAAAGCCTCGCATCAACTTCCGTTCTTCTAAATAAGGAGCCAAAGCAGTCTATTTTGTACATCAATTTGAAGTTGAATAATATATCAGTCTCTCTATACTTGTCTATGGTTTATTTACTTTTAGTCTTTATTTTATAACAAAAACAATTTTCTTTTTTCTTTTTTTAGCTTTTATTTGATTATGGTTTTGAAAACTTGTTTTCAAGCACGTTTTTTGTAATTGTTAAAGTGTGGAAACAATTGTATTTGAAATGGAATCGCATTTATTCTAGAAAACTATTATAGTTGTTTTTAGGGAAACAATGCATTTGTGATGCTAGAATTTGTTAGTTAGTTCAAACAACCTTCCTCATGCAAGAACTTTTACTTTTACAATCTATTTAATATGTATAATAAAAAAATTCTCATCAACTTTAGGCACTTTGAAGCCAAACAAGCATATTGTTGAACAACCTCATTACATATTTTCTCCCACCAACTTTTTTTTCCCGGGATAGCTTGTGTGCATCTCAACTATTCCATCGGGTACCTGCTACTTCCCACCAATATAAGTACCAGGCAACTCTGCAACTAAGGCTTAGACAGATGAGAAGAATTCACCTAGTGTATCTTGCCTCCGCTAAGATTTGAACCTAAGACCTCATGATTCACCTAGTATTATCACCAAGAACTTTGTAAGCACTCCATAACTCCACTTACAATGCTCATAAGCTGGTGAAATATATCACAAGTCACAAATACTTGTTTTTTTCAGGATATGCTGAAGTTCAAAGTTGGCCAATATAATTGCAATATAAGATAGAAATTATGTACATAACATAAAAGTTCATTATCGCTCTCCTTATCCATGAATGTAACTAGAAAAGTTAGACCAAACTTTCAAAGGAAAGGAAGAAAATGCTTCAGCAGAATACTGAAAATCTTCATAGTCACTGACGCCAATCCAATGCTAAATATCAGATTCCTATCAAAGCAAGTCAAAGTATTTGATCATTCTAAAATAATCCTGGCAAAACTTGTCTATATTAGATACTAAAAGGTATCTGTACTAAAAGCAATTTGAGATTGCTTGTGTCGACGAGTGCAGGAAGTTGAGGGCATGTACAGTTGAAACAGATACTTGATTACTCTAAGGTTCATCTGTATCACTTCCTCCAAGTTGAGCGTCTTGACTTAATGAATAGCTGCTTCCATCTGGACCCAAGACCTTAAACCTACTTAACAGGATGAACCAAAAAGTAAATCAAGGCATTTGGATGATATTTGGTTGAAGTTAAAAAAAAAACGTATTTGAAGTTGAAGTTGAAAAGGAGTAATTGGATGTTGAATTTGTGTTCAAACATGAATTTCACTTAAGAAAACAATTATCGTTTTGTGAGAAAAACCCGTTATTTCACTGGAAATACTCCTCAAACAAGTTTTCAATATTTGCAGATATTGATCGTCAAACCATTATCTGCAGATACTGAAGTGAAATATTGTGTATGACAAAAGGTTAAGATTGTGACATGATTAAACACCAAACTGAAATGCGAAAGAAACACGATGATACCTCTCAAGGATGAATTTCCCTTCCTTGTACTTTTGGCTTTTCTGCTCTGCAGCTTCCTGAAATTATTCAAGCGCTGTTGGTACAACAAATCGTGCTAGCTAGACATAAAAAGTGAAGAACTAATACAGAGTCGTGAAATAGTGAAAAGGAGACTCACATATTTCCACCCCACAATAGAGCCACATCCCACACAGAATATGTCAACAACAGTGTGCATTCCAGTCAGCATTGCCCGCTCTTCTTTCTCTCCAAGAGTAACATTCACACTGCGATGCCAATAAAGGAGCAGAACATAATGTACACTCTCGTAAGCGGAAAGCATGAACTATAGGATATAGTGGCTAGGCACATTTTCTGACATTCCGCAAAATAGCATCCAAGATATGTTAGTTTGGTTTTCTTGTTGAGACGGGATAAGACATTCCAGGAAGTCAAATACTTACCGCAAAATCCCAGCAGAGAGAAGAAATAATTAAAGTAATGGGGAAGTATTTACACCTATTTATAGAAAATCCATCTGAAATGGCAGGTTATATTGAACACTTACACTCGATCAAAGAGGTAAGCCTTCCCATGCTTGCATTGGAATGACTGGAAAAAACGGTGAAAAGCCGGTTAGGATACATATGCATGTGCCGTTGTCACAAAATAGCTAATCCACACAGAAAACATAGTTGTATAAACCAGAAGTTTCCAAATAGTCAAGTCCGCTGAGGCTGAGTGATAACACTTTAATATGAAATAGCAGATATGCCTACTTAACATAAAGAAAAAGAAAACGAGGTTGGTATGTCTAATGAAGCAGTTTCAGTCTCACTGGACACATATACTGAAGCAAAGGTCATATATCATCCAACAGGTGCAGTGTATGATAGATTAAGAACATATTTACCGATTGCTCCTATATTTAAGCCAGAAGTTAAACCATTCAAAGTTGTACGTCCAAACTCAAGAGGAAAACACTAAATAAGAAACACTTGCGATGAAAGTCCATTATGTCCAGTCCCAATTTGACACCACAACACAGACTTCATGTGCACCACCCAACTTTCTATTACATAGTTTTCATCTTCCTTGATGCTTGTTCTACGTAAAACAAAATCCTGCTGAACATCATTTTTTCTATCTATCAATTCAAAGTGAAAGAAAGGTATCTACAAATAGCATGCACATTAGGAGTTTTTGGAATTCAAAAGTAAATAATCCCTCCAACCATCTAATATGGTTGTGCAGAGTTTGACTGGATATAGAATTTAAGATGTTAATTGGACTTTGCATTACATTGATAGTAGAAAAAGGTATCACCTTGGTAGAGAAAACGTCACCCAAACTTTAATATTTGAATAGGTGAATGAATTTGAATCTTGAAAATTGTGAAAGTTGGAACTTATCTACATCAATTGCGACAGTTGTGTAGAATAATATTATTCGTAGAGTGGTTTAAAATATGTTGGACGTACCAAAATAGAAAAGTGCTATGTAAATTTGGACAGTAGGGATAACCTGGCTACTAGGATAAGTTAAGATAATTAAGGCCCACACTAAGCAGAGATAAAAGGATTTGGTAAAAACACATAATAAAAGTAAAGAAGGCACAATTGTACACAATTTCAAACACCGAACAAATAATGGAGAAACCACAAAGATGGATGATCAATTCTCCACGAAACTGACAACCATACACGCCTGTTACAAGAAGAGGCTGATTTAGAGGACAATTTTATGAACCACCTGAAAACTCAAGGCACTAGGATAAGGAGTAGCTTAGAACCCCTCCAAAACTCAAGGCACTAGGATGCCACAACCACGGGAGTAATTAGATACAGCAGACAAGTGGACCATAGAAGTATTTATGCACTCCCCAAAAAATTGAATGCTACTTAGAGGACAGGGATGAGTGCAGCGATTATCACTGTTCCTCCCACCCTAGAGACCTAAAGATCTTGATCGCAGCAGTTCCACACCCTCAGCCACCATATAATCCACTGATTAAAAGAATAGGCACGGCCATGGGCACCTGCTGGCCTTCAACCTGGACCATGTTCAGCCAACATTTTTCCCCAGTCCACACCTTGTGCCCTGTGTAGATACAATTTCTTTTTCTTTTTTCATTTTGAGAGTTCCAGGTGGAAAAGATATACCGAGTTAGAGAATTAAATTCGTTCTCCGTTTGCAATCATGTACCAAGTTTCATGCAGCTCATTAGGCAGTATGGAACTTGCAGTACAGATTAAACACCGTTATTCCCTTCTAGCACAAAAGTAACGAGTTGACCGTCACACATTAACCAACCCAAAGTTATAAAAAGGAAGAACTCAGCCTATGCAGAACGTATAGTTAGTCCTAAAACAGGATAAAGAGGAAAATTCCTTCTAGCGGAAAAGTAACAACTTGACATTGCAAATAAACCAACCAAAAGTTGTAAAAAGGAAAAACCTCTGCCTATGTACAAACTATAGTCTATTTCAAAAGCGGATAAAAGAGGAGGATTACAGTAGTTTGACGATCTGGTTAAATCAGTGAAACATTAATCAATAAGATGATCATCTGGATTACATATGATCAACATTGTCGACCCCAACTAGTTTGGTACTTAGACCTAACAATAAAAAGGAAGGATATAAATGTTATAATCATTTTCCTTCAAGCCTAAGATAAATGTCAATTGTATAAAGAACACAAAAACAAACAAGAAAAAACTAATACATTCAAAACAAAACCCATCAAAACGAACTCATCAAAGAACTAAGCCTGGTATATAAATGGAGAAGCGTACTGGAGCGGACTCATTATCCCCGAGTTTTGAAGGGCACAGTTGGTCCTAAGGGTTAGCCCCAGATGGATTTCTAAGCCAATGAAAAGAAACTAATAAATCCAAAACAAAACCCACAATGTAAGAATCAAATAAGGATTCCACAAAGAACTAAGCCTAGTATTTAAATGAAGAAAGGTAAAGGGGCGAGCCCGTTAGCAGTTGATCCTAAGGGTTGGATACTACAGAATCACAAGCCTACAAGTGTAAAGTAGTACAACACAAACAACACAAGCCAATCATGGACTATGTAGATAAATAGATAAAAAGGATATATACCCTAGAAATAAGGTGATCAAGAAGAGCAAAATGGGTGTGACAGTGCTTGCATCTATAGATGTTTCCTTCAAGACTGATCACAAAAAGTCTACCCATCTTCTTCAAACTATACCCCTTGAAAAAACACATAAAAAAAGGAGAGATAGTTTTATCAGCAAAATCAAGAAAAGCTCAGATTGAAAAAACAAAACAAGAATCAAGGAACAATCGATCGTGACCCACTATAATACAATGTACAAAAACAGAAAAAGATTAACACCAGATGACAATTGATGTTACCTTTTTGCAGCAGAGTTTTGGAAGTAGAAAACAAGTAAGCCACCCAGAACGGTTGAGCCTTGTGTTATTTTTACCTATTTATACCTGTGGAGGGACTGCATAGAAAATTATACTAAGCCCACTGTCCAATAGGAATTTAACTCCTTTTTTTTCTTTTTTGCTTTTTCTTTATAATTTGCATGATGAGAAAACGACGAAAATGGTCCACCTATTTCCCTAATTACCATTTTTGAACGATTTTTATCCGTTCCTTAACTCCAACTGCGTCTTTAATTTGCAATGGCTGATAAATAACCCCCATATTTCAACTTCACTGTCAAAAGAACTAAGCGGGCGTTTGGACATAATAATTGTAAAATTTCGGAAAAAGTAAAATATTTTTTCAAGTTGAAAATGTTATTTAAAAATTAGAGTTGTGTTTGGATATAAATACAATTTGGAGCTGTTTTTGAATTTTTGCGAGTGTTTTGAAGTGAAAATTTTGGAAAACAACGTTTTGGAGTTTTTCAAATTTCGAAAAATTCTAAAATTCAACCTCTAAGTGAAATTTAAAATTTTCATGGTCAAACACTGATTTTGGAAACAAAATAAAATAAAATTCGAAAAAAGGAATTTTTTATGCAAACGGGCCCTTAAGTCACACTAGAAATGGAAATCTATTTTACTTTCATTACCAACTGAATTTTACTTTGCATCGACATATGATATGTTTTCTTCCATTAGTATATCAAAAAGTTTGAAAATGTTAATGGTCAATGACTGGATATTAAGATTGGAGAATGAAAATGTCAATTGTTCATTGTTGTGGGAGGATATTGATTTTAAGGTAAAGTTGGGAGATAGAAAATGATTTTCATCCAAAAAATAATAAAAATAAACAAGATCATGCTCAGAGTTGATTGTGTTGTTACAAATTACATAGTCAAAGATATGGATCAGTTATTACGATTACGGATAATCCCTTTTTATTTGGTATGCTGATCCGCATAATCACCAGCGGATCTACTATTAATTTATTTTTGTTATAAATAGTATTTTATATGGTGGATGTCTATACTTTCGAGAGATTTTAGGATTTGTTATTTGGTGGCTAAGTCACTTTTTTTCTATAAATAGAGGGGTTCCATTCCATTGTAATTCATCTCAAATCAATAAGAATTTTCTATCTCTACTTTTCACGCAATACTCTTCTTCTTTTATTGTTTTATAACACGGTATCAACACGAAACTCTAACCAATTAATTAGAGGCATTTTCGTTGATCACCAGGCTTTGGGATACGGGCATGGTGCTCAACTTGTACATAATATTGAGCATCATGATTGTCAATTGTTCCATGAACTTCCTTGAGGAATAAATTATGGATTAAAGATAAGTATTTTACCTTATTTTTCTCTTTTAAATTCTTGAAATTCTATAATTTGATTTTAAATACAAGCAAAGACAATAAATTTTGATTATAACTCTAATGGAGTTTGTAAGAAATTATAATCACCCAAAGTGGTAAAATTTTTATGTCTTGCCATGATCAAATTCATGTATGATTGTGAGCACAAGAAGTGGAAACCCGTCCCATTGAATTTGCTTCATTCTCGTCCCTAAAGAGAATGTGGTAGGAGTATGTGATAAGTCTGAAAGAAGACAAAATTATTACCGTGAAGGTATCAATGGATGTGGATGTGGACGTGGCAATAGATAAAATTATAATTGTCATTATTATGGTAATGAGAACAATAAGGATTCTCAAAATAATCCTCCACTTTGTGAAAGTAATGTTTGTCGTTGATTTGACATGGGATTTTGTAAAGAACATATAGATGATTATGGTCCATTCATGGTGTAAATGTGAAAACATGTGATTTATGAATACACATTCATTCTTGAAAGAATATAATCGTGCTAGTGGTAGCGAATATACCCCTACTCTCCTCTAGAAGGAGGTTTGAGAGGAAAAAAGAAAATAACGTCATTATTATGACATGAATGATCATTGGTCGCGTACCTATTGTACGCCAAAATTTTTTGGCAATGTGATTATTAAAGGACAACAGTAATGCAATAAGTAGATCTTGCATATAATTTTGACCATGACCATAATGGTATAACTTTCTCTTTGAGAGAGAAATTCACCATATAGATGTTGATGAATATATGATAGTACAAAATTAATTGTGAGCTCTAGAAGAGCCAATTATTACTATTTTGGAGGAATACAATTGATTATCAATAAGGTATTATGATGTGGTAAATCTCAAAGAAACTTATTAAGTTTCTAAAGTATTCGCGAAAGCGGTTGGTTATATTGAGCCTATAAATAAAGGAAAAGCTGAACTCAAACCTCAACATATGAAATATAAATAGAATCCGCGATTCAAATAATTACAACTCCCAAAACTAGGTAGAAATAAGTCACAAGATTCTAAGAGAAAATACTAAGTGTCTCTATACATTAGAGTCTAAATACAATAATGAAAAATGACATAATAAGGATAGAGGGGGACTCTGAGGTTTGCGGACGCTGGCATATGTACCTTGAAATCTCCACGTACAGGCTATCTCACTGGCGTCTGGCCTGGTAGGAAGAACTGGATTTGCACAAAAAGATATGCAGAAGAGTAGCATGAGTACACCACAACAGTACCTAGTAAGTGCCAAGCCTAACTTCGGTAGAGTAGTGACGAGGTTAGGTCGGGGCCCTACTAGAATAAAAAGGAAACAAGGTAAAAGATATAATAATATAATGAAACGACTAAGAATTTAACAATGAGGAATTACAGAAAGGTAACAACACAGTAAATAGAGGTAAACAAGAGGGGCACTCCTGAGGTATCTCCTGGTAGTCCCAAATGTAAATACACAACAGGGGAGCTCCCGAGTTACCGCTTCGTAGTCCCAAAAGTAAATATGTATCGGGGAGCTCCCGAGGTACCGCCTCTGTCACGACCCGAAATTTCCACCTTCGGACCGTGATGGCGCCTAACATTTCACTTGCTAGGCAAGCCAACGTTAGAACAGTATTAACCAATTTTTAAACAATTTTTACATTATTAAAAATCAAGGAACCAAAAGCGAAAGAAAAGTTTGAAATAAAGTGAAATAATCCATAAAAATAACGGTGTCTAAATACCATCCCAGAATTGATGTCACAAGTGCACGAGCTTCTAGAATAATACAAATAAAGGTCTGAATAAAATAAAGTTATCTGGAAATAAACGAACAGCTAAAGTAAAATAGACGGGGACTTCAGAACTGCGGACACCATGCAGTTATACCTCAAGTCTCCTCTAAATAGCTGAAATCCGAGCAAGTCTATGGCACGCCGCTGGAACCAACTCCGAAATCTGCACAAGAAGTGCAAAGTGTAGTATCAGTACAACCGACCCCGTATACTGGTAAGTGATGAGCCTAACCTCGACGAAGTAGTGACAAGGCTAACGTGGGTCACTTACATTACTTGTACGCAATATTAGTAACAACAACAATAATAGAAATAAATCAAGTAATTCATTTATAATAATTGAAGCCAACTCAACAGTCATAACCAATTATCATTTTCATCAATTCTGTTACAGCGTGCAACCCGCTCTCACAATATATTCACATTCAATTATGTTGCAGCGTGCAACCCGCTCTCACAATATATTCCTTTAATCAAATCTGTTGTGGCGTGCAACCCGATCTCCCAATATATATATGTATGTCGACTTTTAAATAAGTTTGTTGCGGCGTGCAACCCGATCCTCCAATATGGACTTTTCTTAAGTCTGTTGCGGCGTGCAACCTGATCCTCCAATATGGACTTTTCATAAGTCTGTTGCGGCGTGCAACCCGATCCTCCAATATATTCATTATAATTAATTCTATTGCGGCGTGCAACCCGCTCCTCCAACATATTCATTTACCAATTCTTATAGAAGAAACTTCCCCAATAAATGCAATAATTAATATAAAATTATAAGACAACAAGCATACAATAATTATAATTTAATTATGAAACAAACAATGACAAATAGCAGATTATTATGAAATAAGGGAGAAAATAAGCAGTTTAATATTTAATATGCTAAATGTCAAATAACAATTAAAACACATAATTCAAATAGCATGTAACAATTAATGCAGGAATTCAAGAATTAATATTTGACAAAGAATATGAGAGAAATAATTATTATAATAATTAATTTATGATTTAAAATAATTTATGATTTAAAATAATTTATGATTTTTCAAGTAAGCAGGCAAACAATTAATTTGACGACATATAGACACTCGTCACCTCGCCTATACGTCGTTCACATGCAATTCACATAACAATTAAATTAAGGGTTCTATTCCCTCAAGTCAAGGTTAACCACGACACTTACATCACTTTGCAAATTCCAATCAATTACTCGACTACAACTTTTCCTTTTAAATTTGTTTTCAAAAGCTTCAAATCTATTCACAAAAAATTTGATATACTCAATACGAATCAGAAGAATTAATTTTATATGAATTTACAAATTTTTCGGATAAAAATCCGAAATTCATTAAAATATTCGGCAGTGGGACTCACGTCTCAAATCTCGAAAAAACTTACGAAATTCGAACAACCATTCCGAGACGAGTCCAACCATACAAATATTATCCAATTCCGATGCCAAATGGACCTTCAAATCTTAAATTTTTATTTTTGGAAAATTTTATAAAAATATGATTTTTCTTTCATAAATTCACGGATTCATGATATAAATGAGTATGAAATCATGAAATATAATCAATATAGGATAAGGAACACTTACCCCCAATGTTTTCCCATAAAAATCGCACAAAAATCGCCTTACCCGAGCTCAAAAATGGAAAAGGGTTGAAAATGGGATGAATCCCATTTTCGAGAACTTAAGTTATGTTTCTGGGACTTTTACCCTTCGCGAACGCCGTCAGTGCCTCGCGTTCGCGAACGCGGTCAGTGCCTCGCTTTCGCAAAGCACAAATTTGTGTTGTCCTATTTTACACTTCGCGAACGCGAAGCTTGCCTAGCTTGGCCTTCGCGAACGCGAGATGCCCTTCGCGAACACGAAGGCAATAATCATGGCCAGACTCTTTCCCTTCGCGAACGCGGTCACTCCGTCACGAACGCGAAGCACAAAATGTGTCAGCCCCAATTTTCTCTTCGCGTTCGTGAGAGTACCTTCGCAAACGCGAAGAAGAACATACAAGAAGCCTAACGTCTGCAGAAAACCAGCTTTCCTAAGTCCGAAAATGATCCGTTAACCACCCGAAACCAACTCAAGCCCTCAGGGCTCCAAACCAAACATGCACCCAAGTCCTAAAACATCATACGAACTTGCTCGCGAGATCAAATCGCCAAAATAACATCAAGAACTATGAATCACACACCAAATCAAAGAAAATTTTCAAGAAAACTTTAAAACTTATATTTTTACAACTAGACATCTGAATCACGTCAAATCAACTCCGATTCTCACCAAATTCGGCAGACAAGTCATAAATATTATAGTGGACCTACACCGGGCTTCGGAACCAAAATACAGACCCGAGGTCAATAAATCCAATATCAGTAATTTCTTTAAAATCATTAAGCTTTCAAGCTTTTAATATTTCTTCAAAATTCCATATCTCGAGCTAGGGACCTCGGAATTCGATTCCGGGCATACGTCAAAGTCCCAAATCATGATACAGACCTATCGAAATTGTCAAAATACTGATCTGGGTCCGTTTACTCAAAATGTTAACTAAAGTTAACTCAATTGAGTTTTTAAAGCTCTATTTCACATTTTAATCTATTTTTCACATAAAAACTTTCCGAAAAATTTTACGGACTGCGCACGCAAGTCGAGAAATGATAAATTATGCTTTTGACGTCTTAAAATACATAATTACTTATTAAATTTAAAGATGACATTTTGGGTCATCACAGCCTCGTAGTCCCAAAAGTAAATATGCAACGGGGATCTCCCGAGGTACTGCCTCGTAGTCCCAAAAAAAATGCAACGAGGAGCTCCCAAGGTACCACCTCGTAGTCCCAAAAGTAAATACACAACTCATAATTTATGAAACAATGAATTTACATCAAGGAATTCTACAGTTAAAAACTGAATACAAAATCAAGGAAGCATGTAATTCAACTAAGCATGTTGCACAAATTTCAAGTAAGAGTTAATACACGTAGACATGTGATACTAGGCTAAACATGATAATTAAACATGCTAAGGCAACTCAGTTAAGGAATTACAAGAATACTGTAATGACTCAACTTGTCGTTTTAAGAATTAATGCCACATTCATCGACGTAAAGTCCCGAACAACTTCGTAATACGTATTATGACTTGCGTTTATGGTCGAGTTTGAATTTCGGATGATTCAGAATTAAATTGAAAGAACAATTCTCATTTTTGAAGCTTAAATAAAAAAAGTTGATCGGAGTTTGACTTTTTGAGCAAACGATCCCATAATGGAGTTTTGATGATTCCAATGGCTTCGTATGGTGATTTCGGACTTAGGTGTACGCCCAAAATTGGATTTGGAGGTCTGTAGAATAAATTGAAGCATTTTGGCGAAAGTTGGAAAAATAAAATTCGGAAGTTTGACCAAGAGTTGACTTTTTGATATCGGGGTCGAAATCTGATTCTGAAAATTTGAACAAGTCTGTTATGTCATTAAAGACTCTCTTTCAAAATTTGAAGTCAATCGGAGTTGTTTTGATATAAATCGTCATCAATTTCGCAATTTGAAAGTTCATAGTTCATAGGCTTGAATTTGGGTTGCGATTCGTAGGATCGAGGTAGTTTTGTTGTTTTTATGTGTTATTTGAGACCTCGAGTAAGCCCGTATTATATTATGGGACTTGTTGGTATATTTTAACGGGATCCCGAGTGGCTCGGGTGAATTTCGAGGTAAGTTTTGAGCGAGTCTGGGCATTTCGCCACTGTGACGATGTTGTGGAACAGTTGAAGTGCAGAGGGCACATTTTAGAGTGCGGCCGCAAACTCCCAAAGTGCGGGGACAGTGGTAATTGTGCGGACCGCACTTGAAAATGTGCGGACCGCAGTTAAAATTGTGTGGTCCGCAGAATTCTTCTCGCAGCCGCAGAAAGGGGATTCGGCAAGTTAGCTCGTCTAACTTAGGAAGCTTATGTCCTTTAATATATAAGGCATTTGAAAAAGATTCAACAACGAAAGTTGTAGATCTTTAAATCTAGTTTCCAGAAAGATATACCATTAATCATTTGGATATTTGTACAGAAAGTTATGACCAATCTACTGAAGCTTGGTAGAGTAGTCATTGCTGAAGTACGACCGCACAATTTGGATCGCGGCCGCAGAACCTAGGATGTGCGACCGCATAAGAAAATGTGCGGTCAGCACAATGAGAGGTCATATTGTGTACTATATAAACGAGGGTTAGGATATTATTTCACATTTGGACCTTGGGAGCTCGGTTTGTGGCGATTTTTCATGGGATTTTTAAAGAATTCTACGGGGTAAGTGATTCTAACTCAGTTTTGGCTATATTACACGAATCCATTGTTATTTTCATCATTTAATCAGTGAATTGAGTTGAAAATTTGGAAAAAATTGTAAAACTTTTCAAAAACAAAAAATATAGATTTGGAGGACGATTCGTTATCGAAATTTGATAAAATTGGTATGGTTGAACTCGTATCGGAATGTGTGTTCGGATTTCATGAAAATTATATCGGGTTCCGAGAGGCGGGTCCCGTGTTGACTTTTGGTTGACTTTTTAATGTGAAATTTTAAGCCGACATTTTATTATCCGAAATTATTTCCTATGTATTTTAATGAAGTTATACAATTAATTTTGATAGATTTGAGTTGTCCGGAGGTCAATTCAAGTAAGAAGACTATTTTGGAATATCGGCCTAACTCCATAAAGGTAAGTATCTTGCCTAACCGTGTGTGGGATAATATCCCCTTAGGCATTGAGTCTTATGTGGAAATTGTGTGATTGAAAACCATGTACGCGAGGTGACGAGTACGTACTTGGTTTATATATGCAAATTATGTCGGTTAAAATTTGTAGACACCCTCATTCCTTATTTGCCGAGGTTGTTTTTATATGATAATTTGGTGTGATTGCTACTTGACTTTTATGTGAACTCTGTGTTTGTTTGAGTTGCCATTTTTATGGAAAATACTTTCATTATTGATTTTATCTACAGATAATTCAAATGGGAAATTTAGTTAATAAGATAAATAAATCTATTTATTTCCTGTAGTTGTGATTTAAAAGAGGTGTTGTTCCTTGATGAATTACTTTTCAATTCATGTTGTTGGAATTTGGTATTGAATTATAAAGACCGTGAATCATATTGAGGTAAGTGCTAAATTGTGAAATTTTATTCGGTTGAGTTGTTCACTCCCGAAAATTTTGTTAAGTTGTTGTACACATTATGATCGAGTCGTGGGCTCCTTATTGTGAAAAATAATATTATTGTCATTTTCTGTGGCAAGTTGTAATATTTGAACACTTGATATGCAGTTTATGAGATGTGGTGATATTTGAGCACTTGATGTGCAATTTGTGATATGTTGCGATATTTGAACACTTAATGTGCAATTTATGAGATGTTGTGATATTTGAGCACTTGATGTACAATTTGTGATATGTTGTGATATTTGAGCACTTGTAGTGCAGTTTGTTGATGCATATTTACTTTTGGGACTACGAGGCGGTACCTCAGGAGCGCCCCTGTTTATGCATATTTATTTTTGGGATTGCGAGGCGGTACCTTGGGAGCGCCCCTATTGATGCATATTTATTTTTGGGACTACGAGGCGGTACCTCAGGAGTACCTATTGTAAAATATTGTGATATTGATACGCATGTGGTGGTATAAGGTCAAGGTGTTGAAATGCATATGGTGAGATAAGGTGGGCTTGATACGCGTAGCTAGTACGGAAGCTACTAGAAGTTATGCGGTGTGATAAGGTGGACTAAAACGCGGGATGCTATTTCGGGAAAAATAATATTTAAAACTAAATGTGAAAGCTCCCACGGTGATATAAAGAAATATTATGAATTTTATTTTGGGACTACGAGGCGGTACCTCGGAGTGCCCTTTGTTGAAAGTTATTTATAGTTGCACTTGCCTTGGTTATTTTGTTTTCCGTGATATGTAAATTTTTGTCTTCTTCCGTGATGTACTAATTGACTTTATTATTATGTATTTTGTATTCCTTGTTGTTTTGTGTAGGCTTTGGCTTTTTAGTACGAGACTCTGAAGATTTATATTTCTGGTTTTTACTTATTTTCGATGATTGAGTTGTTTTAAATAAAAAAAATTACTATTAAGTTTTAAATTAATAAGTTTTACATCCAAATGAGTAGTTTATCTTATGCTTTAATTTAAGTGCAATGTCATTTTCTTCACTCAAACTATTTCTAAAGTAAATTGATCGTGCATATTTTTATATATTTATATTTTTGGCATGTGAGTTGTCCGTGCAGTTATGATAGAAATATGGGCACGAGGTGCCGTGAAAATATGAAAGTGGGTTGAGACCCGCATTTTTATGATTTTAAAATGAGGTGTCATAAGGTGACTTTTATTTGAAAGAATTATATCCAAAGATATTTATTTGAAAGAATTATATTCGAAAGATATTTATTTGAAGGGAGTATATTTGAAATATATATTTATTTGAAGGGATTATATTCTACGGATTTTTATTGAAAAACTTATATTTGAAAGATATATACTTGAAGTACTTACATTTGAAAGATGTATATTTGAGGGACTTGATTGATTGGTTGTATTTGTGATCCTTATTCGTTTGAGAAATATTTATGGTGTTCTTGTTGCCTTATTGTTTATATCATTGATTGATTCTTGTTGACATCATTGCTATTTGTTTATGTTATTATTATATACTGCTACAATGCACATGTTAATTGATTAGTGAGTGTCTTGACTGTACCTCGTCACTACT
The DNA here is from genome assembly GCF_000715075.1 of Nicotiana tabacum. Lineage (NCBI taxonomy): Eukaryota > Viridiplantae > Streptophyta > Magnoliopsida > Solanales > Solanaceae > Nicotiana > Nicotiana tabacum. The sequence goes on along the minus strand of NC_134081.1, from coordinate 26,695,887 downwards.
CCACCGAGGTTAGTCTTGATACTTACTGGGTACCGACTGTGGTGTACTCATACTAAACTTCTGCATATTTTTGTGTAGGGCCGGGTATTGGAGATATCAGACTCAGACAGAGTTAGAGTGTGATCGCAAGGACTTAAGGTAGAGTTGTTTGGCGCCGTAGTCACTCGAAGTCTTTCCATTTTATTGTACTGTCAACTTTTATTCAAACAATATTGTATATTCTATCCTTGAGATCATTGCATGTATTCAGTTAGAGTTCGTGATTCAGTATTACCAGTCTTGGGAAGGTGTTATAATTATTTCCACTATTGGTTTCGATTATAAAAAAATTACTTGAATTGTATTTGTAATCGACTTACCTAGTCTTAGAGACTAAGTGTCATCACGACGCCTGTGGTGGGATTCTGGGTCGTGACAAAGACTACTCAGCAAGAACTGTAATTTTCATATTTAGTCCATGTCTACACTCGTCACCTCGCGTACACGGCACTCACATATCACAAATTGTTACAATAGTACCAAATCCTAAGGGGATTTCCTCCATACAAGGTTAGACAAGTCACTTACCTCAAACCAAGCTCAATCAGTCAATAAGAATGCCTTTCCCTTGATTTTCCTACTCCAAACGGCTCGAATCAAGCCAAATCAGTTGCATACTATAAATATGACTGTAAGAAACTAATTTAAATAATGAAACTACGACTTTAGCAGGGAATTAGAAAATCGTCCCAAAAAATCGACTCGGACCCACGTCTCGGAATTGGGTAAAAGTCACAAAATACGAACACACATTCGATATAGAGTTCACCCATACCAATATTACTCAAATCCGACCTCAAATCGCCTTTAAATTCCCAAAATTTCGGTCTAAGAACTTCCACCATTTGCCCCCAAATATCTCAACCCAAATACTTAACTAAATAAAGAAATAATTGATAGATTAGTGGACATTAATCAAAAATGAGTGTAGAATCCTTACCCAAATGTTTCCTCTGAAAATCTTCCAATCCGAGCTATATATCCCAAAATATGAAGAAAATGGCAAACCCCCGATTTTAAACCATTCTGCCCAGCACTTCCGCTTTTGCAGTTCAACTTGTCGCTTATGCGGTGCCGCTTATGCAGTCGACCAACCACATCTGCGGAAGTTCACTGATGCTGGCCAACCGCTTATGCGGTCCAAAGCCCGCTTCTGCGGACAAGCCTCCTAAGCACTAGTCCGCTTCTGCGATAAATCTTTCGTAGAAGAGACTCCGCTTATGTGGCCTTCACGACGTACCTACGACCACAAGGCCATTTCCTCCAGCCTCGCATCTGTGCCCAAATACTTGCTTCTGCGAGCTTGCACCTGCGGTCAAACTTGCGCAGGTGCGATTGCATTAGAATCGGTGCACTTCATCCATTTTCACAAGTCCAAATTTGTTCCGTATTCAATCTGAATCACACCCGGGGCCTCCGGGACCCCGTACGAATATAATAACAAGTCCTAAAACATCATACAAACTTATTCGAGCCTTTAAATCACATGCTAAAAATATGAATTGTGCATCGATTCAAACCTAAGAAACTTTAAAACTTCAAACTTCTACTTCTGACGCCGAAACCTATCAATTCAAGTCCGAGTGACCTAAACTTTTGCACACAAGTCATAATTGACATTACAGACCTACTCCCACTTCCGAAATCAGAATCCGACTCCGATATCAAAAAGTCCACTCTCGATCAAACTTCCCAAAAATCATCTAATTTTCAACTTTCGCCAATTGACGCCGAAATGACCTACGAACTTCCAAATCAACATTCGGGCACGCTCCTAAGACCAAAATTATCATACAAACCTGTTGGAACCTTCAAATCTCGATTCCGAGGTCGCTTACTCAAAAGTCAAAAGCCTTAGTCAATTCTTCCAACTCAACGCTTCCGAAATTAGAATTTTCCATCCGCATCAACTATGAGCTTCCCGAAATTTAATTCTGACCACACGCACAAGTCATAATACCTGAAGTGAAGCTATTCAAGGCCTCAAACCAGCGAATGACATGCTAAAACTCAAAACGATCGGTCGGGTCATTACAAAGCCTCAAAAAAACTTATAGAAACTTATTGAGTTTTTAAAGTATTTGCGAAAGCGGTTGATTATATTGAGATTAAAAATAAAGGAAAGATTTAATATTTTTTATTACTACAACTTATAGCGGGGTAACATGTATGTGAAAAGCTACCCACTTTATTCTCCAGTTTGTACTACATAAATAAAAGAATGCCACAATAAGTAGAAGTTTATTGATATAAAAACCCATATCATACTAAACTTGGAGTTTATTGATAATTGCCCACGTCATGGTGTAAACCTGAAGTTTATCAATATTGATAATTTATCTAATTGACATAATCAGTTTAGGCATATTAATTTAAGTATGATATGCAAAAATAAAAGAGAATTCACATGGGTAAATATTAAAGAACTAGAAAGTTCTTTACGAATTCTCTTATGTTGCCCGTTCTCATTAATTAATAGACTAACTAAAATTGGGATTGAGTCCCATGAATGCTGGAAATATCAAAGGTGAATATGGGCCCATTCACCTGTCATGTATACCACATAAGATGCATCTATGAGATGGTTACATGTGCGATTATTATTAACCCACAACATGGTGTTTGTCATATAATTTGCTCAATAATTTAATTCAGAACATATTCCAGACTTTTTATTCAAGATAGTTCATCTTGATAAGTTGGTATACACCAGAGTTGGTTTAGCAAAAAAGCTTATTGAGTGACTCCACTTAATAGCTAAACTATTACTTATGAGAACAAAGTTATCTATATCAGTTTGATATACGTTATATACGAAAGTATATTACATTCTCCCTTCACAAGTGGTTCAGGGTCAGGAACCAAACAATTCCATCTAATTATTATTGATGTGCGATATATATTTTGATTAACATCATAACGCACAAAGATGGATTTTCAAAGTTGAGGAAGCAAGTTAGTTTTTGTAACATAAGGGGGGAAAAGGATAAACAGTTGAGAAAAAGTTACGTGGAATGAATTATTATTTCTACATCTAGATCCTCGAATAAGATAATATAAACTTGAAGTTCACAAAAAGATAATTCATCTGCAATATATTGCAAAGCATGCCAGACGCATTTGCTGACCCAAAGAAAGTAACTATATTCTTACTGCAAAAGTTCATATTAGAATAAATCCTAGAAGGACAAAGTCTATGGTACGCTTAAAGCGTATAGACGAATCGGTTTCAAATAAAATTCTTGATAAAGAAGATGAGCAAATGATCATAATAAGGAGGTAAGTGATCTAGAAGATCACATGACATAACACTTCATAAAATCTCAGGAGAGGTTCAGGTACATGAAAATATGAATGAAGAGATCTTTATGTTATGTATTTATGAAAAAAATATTGGAACCAATATAAAACGTTCGTCGACTACATCTATGATAACGCTAAATATGTATGAGGATTTTATGTCTGGAGAAATAATTCAAGTAGAATTAATTCCATATGAAAGACATGAAGTTTTGGACCTACAGTTCAAACACTTGAAAGTATAAGGTCAACAGAGTGTGCAATCACTTTTATCTATCTTATATGTCTAGCATGACATGAAAACTTGATATGCATCTAAAGTCCATTCATATGGCCTATATGACTTAACTTATATAACATTCCCTGAAAGATTTAAATTGCTTAAAGCATATAGAATTCTTGGTCATGAGGTACTACGTCCTAAGTGCAATTTGTGCACATATGTATCTTGCTACAACTATAAGCATGATAATATGATAGCGAGAATCTCTATATATATATTGAAAATGCATTCATCGGCATTATATGAAGATATTATATATCTATCAAGAATGATGATTTCAAGGTGCAACATATTCATTCAAGTTAATATGGTTGATTTGTTTATCAAATCTCTACCAACGATATTTTAAAGATGTAGCACAAGATTGAAATGCGAAGACTCAAAGATGTGAATAGATTCTCATCAGGGGGAGTTAATATGCATTGTACTCTTTTTTTCCTTATAAGGTTTTGTCCCACTAAGTTTTCCTTGCAAGGTTTTTAATGAGGTAACCAAAGGGCGTATTGTTAGATATGTGTACTCTTTTTCCTTCACTAAAACTTTTTTCCACTGGGTTTTATTTTAATTAAGGTTTTAACGAGGCACATTATCTGGTAATTGACATTCAAGGGGAGTGTTATAAATAGTATTTTATTTATGGTGAATGTCTATATTTTAGAGAGATTTTAGGGTTTGCTACTTGGTGGATAAGTCACTCTTTCCCTATAAATAGAGGGGTTCTATTCAATTGTAATTCATCTCAAATCAATAAGAATTCTCTCTCTACTTTTCTCGCAATACTCTTCTTCTTCTTTTATTGTTTTATAACAATTTTGGAAATTTTAAATACTATAGATAAATAATGCACCCTATTTATTATAAACCAAAATACTTTAAAAATATTATTATTTATAGATAGTTTTTATATTTTATAGCAAAGTACAAATATATACCACTGATCCCTCAACTTTTCCTCAACCCTCTCTCTTCTACCTCAATTCTGTAACGACTCAACCGGTCGTTTTGCCTTCTAAAACTATGTTACCCTAAATACGACTTCCCATATGTTCTTTTACTGTTTTATGACTTGCGGGGATGGTTAGTTCGAGTTGAAATCGGAACATTTGGTTCCTTAGTTAGATTTAAATAGGCTAAGTTTGACTTCGGTCAATATTTTGAGAAAACGACCCCGGAATCGAGATTTGGTGGTTCCAATAGGTTCGTATGATGATTTTAGACTTGGGCGTATGTTCGAATCGGATTTTGGACAACCCGAGAGTGTTTCAACGCTTAATAGTGAAAATTAGCTATTTGAAGGTTTTAAGGTTTTTTAAATTTGGTTTGGAGTAGGTTTTGGAGTAATCGAGGTCCATTTAAAATTTCGAGCCTGAGAATAGTTCCGTATGGTGATTTAAGACTTGCACATAAAATTTGGAGTCATTCCGAGTAGTTTAAGTATGTTTCGTCCCGTTCGGAGTAAGTTTGAAGAATTTGAAATTTCTAAGTTGAATCAATTTGGTTTGAGGTATGATTCTTAGTTTTGATGTTATTTTACGCATTTCGAGGGTTCAAACGAGTTCGTTTTATGATTTCATACTTGTTGGTATGTTCGGGCTGGCCCCGGGGGGACTCGAGTGATAACCGGACGAGGCTCGGACCAAGTTTGGACTTGGGAGCAACAGTTGAAGCTTCCAGCTTCTGGTGCATTCGCACATGCGCTTGGACAGCCGCAGGTGCAAGCTCGCAGGTACGAGACACGAGTCGCAAAATCGAACCAGGGAGGGAAGCCCAGCCATCCGCAAGTGCGGAAGTTTTGGCGCACATGCGAGTGCGCAGGTGTGAAGCCATTGAGCGCAGGAGCGGACAGGTCGTAGGCGCGTAGGAATTGTCGCACCTGCGGACACACAGAAGCGGTCCTTTGGTCCGCAGGTGCGGAGCCTGGTCAAGTAAGGGAACTCGCTGTAGTGCGGGACCTCAGATGTGGCAGAGGGTCCGCAAGTGCAAAAATCACATAAGGCAGAACATTCATTTAAGTCGGGGTTTGAGTATTTTTGACTCATTATTCTCCATTTTTGGGCGATTTTGGAGCTTCTTGAGAGGAGTATTCACCTAGCAACTTGGAGGTAAGTTAATTCTATCTATTGTGAGTTAAATATATAGATTATAACATGTAAATTGTGAAAATCAAGGGTTTAGATGAAAAACCTAGGTTTTGATAAAAATGAGATTTTAACCACGAAAATAGTTATGGAATGGTATGAAAATTATATATTTGAGTTCTTGAGATTATGTGTAATGATTTCATTCGAAAATTTTCGGAATCCGGGCACGTGGGCCCAATGTGAATTTTAGGAATTTTACCATTTTGGGTTGAGTAATTAATCTAATAATCTAATATCGAATTATTGAGCATGTATTAATTAAATTATATAACATTTGGCTAGTTTCGGATTTTCCAGCGCCAAATTGAGGCTTTAACGCGAAATTGTGATCGGGAAGTGAACTTTGAGACGAGGTAAGTCTCTTGTCTAACCTTGTAAGAGGGAATTTACCCCATAGGTATTGTAAATAAATATTTACTTCTAATTGTGGGGGATACGTACGTACGAGGTGACGAGAGTCCGTGCGTATCTATTATTATGCTATTGTTCGGGTAGTTTTAGGACCCAATTCATGAACTATTTAAAATTTTGCACTATACTTGTTAAATTAAAATGCCTAAATTATATTAGAACTTGTTAGAGAAATTCTGAAAAGTAGTTAATGAAATTTGTATTATCTTGGATATAAATCATTAATAATGTTTAAGTCAAATGCTTATAAAATATTCATTGTCCTCTTGTGGAGCGAGCCGAACGCCTCGCCAGTAGATAGATGCATCTATGGATCGTGTCGCACGTCCCTCGGTAGTGTACACGACACTCTGGATCGGGTCGTACGACCTCGGCATAAATCGTGCTTAATAATAAGAATTACACGATGCTTTGATATTTTATTGCAGCTTGTGAAGATAAATGAATTATTGAAAATTATTAAATTATGAAAGAATTATTTATTTCTGCTTGTTAAGGAAATTATTGTTATTCACATAACTATGTTTATTTAAAAATCTTTATCTTAATATTATTGACCCATAGTGAGTGTCAAAGTCGACCTCTCGTCACTACTTCTTCGAGATTAGACTTGATACTTACTGGGTACACGTTGTTTACGTACTCATGCTACGCTTGCTGGACTTTTTGTGCAGGATCTTAGACAGGTGCATCAGGCGGTCCTACCAGTGCACATCCCCGTTATCCCGAGGCATAGCGGTGAGCTGCCTTTCCTGAGTCGTTCCGCAGCACCTAGTGTCTCTCTCTTTCTATTTATATTATGTCTATTATGTTCAGACAGTACTTGAAATTTTGCATAATCTACTATATGTTCATATACTTGTGACACTAGGTCTTGGCACACACTTTAGTAGAATTATGAGTTGAAATTGTTATTTTGGTTTTTATTTATTTAGACTTTCTATTTTTCTTAAATCTTGCAAGTAAGGAAAGTTTAATTACTCGAAAATTTATTAAAAGAGAAAATATATGTTTAATTCATTAGTTGGCTTGCCTAGCGGTGATGTTGGGCGCCATCACGACCTATAGGTAAAATTAGGTCATGATAAATTTTCTCCATTTTCCCTCTCTTCGGCAAGTTCTCTCCCTTTTCCCTCTCTCTTCGGCAAGGTCTCCGTCTTCTCCGGTGACTCACCGCCATGGCTATATTTGTTCAGATTTCCGGCGACTCTGCTTCAAATTTTCTTCTTCTCCGGCGACTCTGCTTCAAATTTTCAAAAACTTAATTCGTAGCCATGGCTAGATCTCCCAAAAGAATCAAAAGAGCAAAGTTGTTGCTTTATATCCAATTGATTGATATAATATTCATTCTCACTGAACTCTTTTCTTTCTTTACCCCTGCCTTTAGCTACCCTCCCGATCTCCCAAAAACAAAATTATTTCTTCAATATTACCGGTTGCTTTATATATATAATTGTTATTAATTTTAATTATATTCACAAAGAGCGATGCCACCTATTGGGTATGAAATGCCGGAATTCTTCTTCACTCTTCTACTTCACTAGAATCCTATATATTTCGATAAGATAAGATTCAATTGTTTTTGCACTAATACCTTAGTTTGGAGTGCATTCGGAGTGTGCTTTTATTGTTGTTTGAATATAGTCGAATTGAATACAACGTAAAATAGTTAAGAATGAATATAGGTGAACTGAATACAATGTATACCGAATTGAATAGAGTTGTAAACACCTTATTTTTTGATTTTTTGTTGTTTGAATACAACTGAATTCAATATAATGAAATTCAATACAATGCAAAACAAATACATGTGAATTAAATACATTGTATACAATCGAATTGATACATGATGATTTATTGCGTTTTTCGTTATTAAACAGTTGTAATCCCTATTTTTTTTTTAGGCGTATTACCTCATTGTATTTACAAAATACAGTCGCGCGAATACATGAAATACATAATTAAACAGTTGTAATCCCTATTTTTTAGGCATATTAACTCACTGCATTTATAAATACAGTCGCGCAAATACATGGAATACAGCACAATAGCAACAAAATTGTAGCTAAGACCGGTAAATATGGATATTGTAGCTATAGCACGTTAATAACCACTTAACTATAGTAGTTTCTGAAAATTCCTCTTTTATTTTCCATTCCAAGTTAGTGTATAATAACAAGAATTACAAATTGTAGATTAGTTTAAGATAATAGTGTATAAAAAATTATATATAATCAGTGCACAAAACTAAAAAGATAAAACATCAAAGTACATTCAAACTCTTTCATAAAACTTTGGATGGTTCTGAAAACCATTCTCAGTAAAATTAACTATAATTCCCTTCCCCCCACCCCCACCCCCAAATGGTTCTGAAAACCATTCTCAGAGAATGTTTTTGATAGTTTTTATTTTCAAAGATCTAAAAATAATAGGCTGTTTAAATTTTCTAGCAGTTTTGAAATTGTTAGCTCAGAATTTCAACTGTTCCAATACAGAAGCACAACTTTTCCAAGAAATGAACACATTTAAGAGAATGATTCTGTGTTATAATGAACAGTGAGTGTACAACCTATAATATTGCTAGAATGTTGATGCCTTCTTATAGGAAGCAACTGCCTAAGAAATCCATGAAGTTGAAAATTGATGATTTACTCAAAAGTACAATTAAAAGGGTGCTATGCTCTTTGGTGTCATTCTTTCAACTTTTCCAACCCTGTGAGGAGGCCACACAACATGGGTGACCCTTCCACGAACCAAACCCAGAGGGATCTGAAACAGAAAGCATTCAAGTCAATGAGAACTAATCAAATAACCTAGTTAAAAAGTTAATTGCAAACACCAATATAGGCACGCTAAGAGTAGATTTTTTTCCTCGCTCTACAATGACTTCCATTTAGGAACCATTAAAATGTCACTATACACTAAAGGATTTGAAATGCACCTCAGAAGGTCTAGCAACAACAGGATCTAATCTATTTTCATTTAGAGAGTACTTATGCCAAAATGATTTCTAATTCTTTTGAAACAGTACTTCCCAACAGCTAATCTTTCCTAACATAGAAGACTGACACATATGTATTAAGTTAGTAAATTTACAAAGTTTATCGGATTCTTTGTGTGTTAAATTCCTATTCAATCAACAGATGAATATGGAGTAATATGTAACATACAGGACCAAAAGATCTCGAGTCCAAGCTCCAAGCATGATTGTCTCCTTCAACCCAACAATGTCCTTCAGGGATCAATACTGCATCATAATGAGGGGTACTGACCAAATCACCTGGTAAGGCTGTTATTCTCTTTATATGTTTCTCTTTATGATTAGCTGGAGAGCTGAAATGAACGTCAACCAAAAATCAGACTTGATGGGTTCAAAAATATAGCCAAAAATAAGAAAACACATTAAATAATATATGAGCAGGCATTTTCTCTGCTCTACCCTCAAAACAAGAGATGAAAGTATCGTAACAATAGATTTGCTACAAAATTTATCAAACACCCACCTGAATTAGAGAAAATACCATCTTAAAATATACTTTCTAATGACCTAATACTAAGAATTAACTATTGGTGTAAAAACAAATATCTCAAATCATTAATGGTTAGAAAAGACTCAGATAGGCTGTATAAGGACAGAATATGTTAAACAAGGGCAGATCCTTGCTGACCACTTTAAGTTTTCCTGGTCAAACAAGATCTAGCATACCCCACAAGTTAACAGTGGTCATCAACTTAAGTTGAATCAGCACACCTTGATAAGTCACCAAGAGAATCATATTTAAAGAAGAACAAACTGTGTTTAGAGGCCATTATACCATTACAAAGAAGGCAACTTCCTCCACAAACTAAATTTCAAATCAATTTCAGATAAAAACTTCTAGTAGTGTAGCAGACTTCCCTTTTCTTATCATTTGACCAGATTCAAAAGAGGCATGTGCTATTCACATGACTATGTACTTGGGTATACTAGACACTCAAAGGGCAGCTCGGTGCGAACTCCCGCTATACGCAGGGTTAGGGAAAGAGCTGGACCACATTGGGTCTATTGTATGCAACCTTATTTCTGCAAGAAGCTGTTTCCATTACGTATACTACTTTCCCAAAAAATAGGCAACTTTAAACAATCTTTTCCTCCAAACTTTGCTAGAATTCACGAATTAAAATTAGGAGAAGGCAATTTAAACAAACCCCTTTTAACTTTTTGTCCAGTACAAAGTATGAGCATGGAAAGATTCGCACCAACTAGATCATACAGGGGAAAATAACCTTCTTTGCAACAGTTTATGGGCCTTTATTGCAACGTATTCTTTCAAGAACGACGAATGATTCTTTCCACCAAAAACACATTGAAGATAAGAGAGATTCTGGTCTTTCATTGGATTTTCTCTTCACGAGAAGCTGTCCATAACTCAACGCATATGCATGTCTTTCCATGAAGAACTTGATCTGACTATTCACTTAATCTAATTACTCGGCTACAGATTTACGAGTATCAACTGACTTCCTATGGGATTTTTAGGAGAAGTTATTGGAAATTAATGAGACCATGAAAGAGTCTTGAACTATCAACACAGCCTATGGGGTGAGCAATTGGAAGTCCATCAGAGCATTATGGGAAGACTTTACAGCTAACACTGAATTTTGCCATGGGAATGGCAGAAAAATAGCATTTTGGTCTGATAAATAGATAGGGCATGAACCTTTAAGAGATAGGTTCCCTGAAATATTTAGGTTAGCACTTCTACCTAAGACAACAATCAGTGAAGTATGGAGCCAACATGGATGGAATCTCAATTTCAAGAGAACACTAAATGATTAGGAAATGGAGATAGTGACTGCATTCTATCTAACTATGGAGGGATTGAGAAGACCCGATGACAATGAGGATACCATGGTATGGAATGGTATGGGCAGCAAGGTATTCACAGTAAGAGATGCATATACTTATTTCTCCAATAATGGACAACAGAACATCGACTGGCCTTGGAAGCAAATTTGGAAGATCAAGATACCTTACAAGGTTAACTGCTTTACATGGCTAGTAGCAAGGAGGGCTTGTCTAACTCAGGATATTCTTCAGAGAAGGGGTATCCCATTAACCTCCAGATGCTTCCTCTGCTGCAAAGCTGAATTTGAAAACAATAGCTATCTCTTTCTCCATTGTGCTTTCACTTCCCAACTATGGAATCTATTTTTGGCCCCGGTAAATTTGAAATGGATAATGCCGGGAAACACATGTGATCTACTGAAAGCTTGGAACCATGCTAGTAAAATGGTCAATCAGAAGAAATTTTGGAGGATTATCCCAGCTTGCATTTGGTGGACCATATGGAAAGAAAGAAATAACAGATATTTTGAAGATAGGAGTAGCTCCATACAAGTAGTTAAAATGAATTGTATTTTAAATTTTCACTTTTGGTGTAAAGAGTTTTCTGTAGGAGATGCAGAATTTATTCTACAATTTTTGGAAGCCTTGTAAAGTTCACAAGGATAGTACCCTGTAAAAACTGTTGCCAGCATAATCTTTGTGTTGATGAATAAAACTTGTTACCATTCTCAAAAAAAAACTATGCCAAAACAAGCAACAAAAAATATGAGACTCTATTCTTTATCAGTGGAATATATTGTTACATCAAATATCTAAATCAGCAAAAGGATATAAAAAATTGAGTTCGGTTTTTATGTTGAACATTTAAACCACAACTATTTATTCCATGGTTCAGAATCTTCAGATGCAGTTAGAAACTCTTCCGATTAAAATATGGACTGAGTTTATTTCTTATTTCAACCTATATGCAAAATATATCTGCAAGACCACCAAAAATCGAACAATCAAACTTGAATAACCCATTTTGACTTCATCTCGAAAATACATAATCTAAGACTTCCTCTTCCCAAAGATTAGTGAATGAATAATCTTGAAACTAAAGAGCAGTCGAGTTAATTGAACTCAACATGACAACAAGCTTGCGGCAGCTTTTCAACAGTTACCTGAACACAACCACATCGCCAAGAGAGAACTTGAATTTTTCTAGGCAAAGCTTCTCCACTATAACAAAGTCACCTGCACCACAACGACTAATGCAGAAGTTTTCATCTTTATCCACAACAGGAAACATAAAGAATGTAAAAGAGAGGAAAAACAGTAGTTACGAGTCAAGGATCTCATGGAACTGTCATCGTGTGGATTAAATGTAGGAGACATTGAAATGCCACCAACAGGGACAATACTAGCATAACGATCAGATACAGTAAGTCCTATAAGCCCAAAGGTGAAATAATTCTTAGTTAGATTCAAGAGGAAGTTCACAGTTCCCATATTCGTGCTGCCTCAACCATCTGCATACATGTTCAAAACACAAAAAAGGAAAGTCAAAAATCACAGACGATTATAAGTGGCTTTCCAAATTAAAACAAAATAAGCCTAGAGGCCCTAGACGTGTTATTAATCCTACTTTGGAAAAGGATATATCGTTTTAACATCGTCAAAAAGGACTTCAATCAACTACTCCTCAGTCCCAAACTAGACAGGGTCGTCGATACATTTTTATGACGATGGTGTTCAGACCAGCTTGCGTGCACCTCGACTATTCCGCCGGATACCTGTTACCTCCCACCAGCACAGCATTGGGAAACACTGCCCACCAAGACTAGCTAAGGTAGATGAGAAGAAATCAACTAGTGCTTTTTGCCTCGGCTGGGATTTGAACACGAGACCTTATGTTCTCCTCCCACTTCATTCAGAGGCGGACGTAGCCTTTTGGTACTGGGTTCATGTGAACCCAGTAATTTTGACGTGAAACACAAAGTTGTACTATGTAAAAATCCACTAAATTATGACGAATAATAGAACGAATCCAAAACTTATACTCCCTCCGTTTCAAATTAGATGTGGTACTTTGCTTTTTAGTCTGTTCCAAAATAAATGACGTATTTCTAAATTTGGAAATAATTCAACTTTAAACTTTTCATTGAGAAGCTTTTATAACCACACAAATGTCATGGCCCCACAAAGCTTTTAAGACCACAAGTTTTAAAAGTCTTCTTCTTTTTCTTAAACTTCGTGTCGAGTCAAACTACCTAATCTAAATTGAAACGGAGGGAGTAATATATAATGGGGTTAATAATAAGAACTTCAAACATTAAACTCACAGAACTTTAATCTTGGATCCGCTTCTGACTTCATTAACCATTAGGCCACACCCTTGTGTGCGTGTAGATCAGCTATATAAATTACGTTTTGTTTAGAAAATCGGATTTTATTTATTTACCTACGTAATACACTAATCTACGTAACAATCGAAAGGAAAATAATAAGTCGTAGAAGCAAAATCTTGTAAAAATTATATACTATAGAACACTATATCAAACACAATACTGGATAAGTTTTCTTCCAGGAAAAGGAAGACCAAGAATTATAGTGCTTGAAAGAAGAAATAAGCATATCTACATTAATATATGGCAGCACTGCATTATGTGATAATGATATTATCTGTTTCAAACAAAAAAAAAAGGAAAGAAAAGAATATCTATAGTACGTAGGAAATGGAGTAGTCTAATGAAACTTCCTCTTCCATTGCTTAAAATTAGGGTTTTCACTATTAATATAGGCTCAACCCTCCTCTACCTTAATACTCTCTCATTTTATTCAACAGTCGCATACAAAACAATTAGTGTTAACAAAAACAAGAGGAAAAGAAAAAGAATATTTACGATAATTAGGGTCCAATAATCTAACTTGTCCAACAAAAAGGAATCTGTAGTGAGTATTTACAATGTACTAAGCATGAAATTTAATGCTAGGGAGATAATTAACCATTAGCAATTGAGTAAACTCATCAATTTTTTTTATTTTAGTATTTTTTAGAACTATTACGGCAAATATTTCATTAAACTTTCATTGTTACATGAATAAAGTGAATAGAGGAGAAGTAATACTTACCGATGATACAGAGCCACTAGTGAGGATAGAAAGAAGTAAAATCGAAAGGAAGGACCGGCAGCCGATGACGGCCGTCGATGACGACGACGAGTGGTGTTAGAAGGATAGAACAATGTGTGCTTATTTTGGACAATGCTAAATGGGTCTGCGAAAGCCAGCGTATTGGTTAGCTGGGCTTGTGTCAACAAACCCACGGCAAGTGCATAGACAGCCATTCTCGAAGATGCTATTTAGAGTTTAACTAGTATTTATTTTGTCCTGAAATTTTAAATTAAACAATTCAGGATATTTTTTTTCTGAAAATTAAACTAAAAAACTAAAATTCAGGGAACACACTGGCTAATTTCTAAAGAGCAGTCCTTTGAAGTGACTACCTAGTGTAATTTCACACAAACATATCCTCCACTAATCCAATCTACAATAAAGACCATAAAGAGAGAGATTTGCACAATAGGATTATTCGGTGTCATCTTTTAAATTTTGACCCCTGTAAAAATAAGTTTTAGAAAAATAGCCCTACTCTAGAACTTTGGAAAACCCTCCCGGCAATCCCTAGGATTTTTCATATGTCGATAATCGGGATTTGCCACAAAACATGACAATCGCCAAAACTCTTCATATGATGATCATAGGGAATTACTACAAAATATGACAATGGCCAAAAAAAATTATATAGTGAGAGAATTTATCAAAAAATCTGATGGATCGCCAGGATTTTTCAGCATTGCGGTTAAAAATCTTGATGATCGCAATAACTATTTTTTAAGAAAATTTCTGGCGATCGCCCGGAGGCTTAACAACACTTTGGCCGGAGACTACTTTTTCAAGATTTTTCTTAGTGAGGTTAAAATTTAAACGATGGTCCTAAAAAAGGTCCACCCAACATAACTTCTTGAAAAAGGTATAAAAAGGCGAGTAAATAGGGGGATAACGGAAGATAAAAGGAGGGAAATTTTTTTAGTGAAATTGAAGCTATGCGCTTAAATGATTTTCCATGAAAGATTGCGACCATTAGATTGCAACTCCAACCACGCTTCTAACTGGTGACGTATTCAAATGCGAGCTTACGGGTTACTAAATATGTGTAAAACTAAATATAGATAGGGTTGAATATATATATTTTATAACCCATTATTTCAAATCAGAATTCATATTGTGTAAATTTTAGATCTATGATTGTCTAATAGCTCAACTACCAAATACAAATTTTATTTTATAGTGTTACTTCAAGTGTGATGATATTTTTTAAGACTAACTATGTCTTTTGTTACATTTCAAATTCTTAATTTAAATGTTTCACCGTATCTTAAATAATGTATTTATTTTGATATTTATTGCTAAAATTTACATAAGTTAAACTGGGTATAGTTGATTGGAAATTGAAACGGACGCATTACACTGGATACTTAGTATGAATCAGAAATCATTAGTTGAGGACAAGCTCTAAGCATCATTCATCGATTGTCACAAGCGGGCTCTAAGCATGCATCATTCATTAATTATCCAATGCCATTATCTAATCTACGATATGAAAAAGAAAAAAATGGACTAAGTTGTTAGCGTCTAATTCCAATTATAAGATCATTGTTCTTGACTTAATAATGTTGACAATGGCCCATTGCGAACAATTATTAAGTTAGTTTAAAATCTTGTTCGGCTCGGAGCGGTCACTTGAATCGAAAATCGATTTACATCAAAAAACCAAATCTAACTTTTGTTCATCACCTTCAACCCTTGTATACGGGTAAAATCGGGGAGAATGCATACCCCAATTTTCCGGCTAAGAAGACGGAAGGAGGGCACGGGCACACGAGGTTGAAATCGAGGCTGGGAGCCTTTCGTACCGAGACCCATGAAAGATGAACAATGGGCTCATCGTCGGGCGTGATAAGGCAACGCTCCCCGGACCCGAAACGAGCTCTAGGACCTCGGGAGATATGGCAAACAGTTACACACGACTAACTGAGGGTCGTGATATCCGTACCTAACCGGATATCACGGCACTGATCTCGCCCGATGTCGGTTACATATCAGTAATTAGCGATAAAGGGAGATTTTTATCCTTTTTAAACTTGTACTAGGGATGAAATTCTCATACTATATAAAGAGGAAGTTTTTCTTTGATAACACACACTGTAACACGCATACCAAGGCAATACAAATTCATTTTTATGCTTTCTAGCTATTGCAAAGTTCTTACTTTACTGTTGTTCTTCATTCACAATTGGCTTCGAAAGTACTACAAAATTTAATTGCCCCAGAACCCCTTCAATTCCCTTCGTCCAGCTTCATCGCCGGCACCTCATTTTTCCTTTTCTTCCCCAATCATCTAAATTAGTTCCTTTAGTTACCATATTTTATTTGTCTTCCTTTTTCTTTCTTACTTTATTTCCTTAATTATCTCCCCACCAAATATGTAAAGAAGTTGCTATTGATCTTAATACGGCCGAGATTTTTGTGGTAATTTTAGTCCAATTGATATTATTCTGTAAGATTTATGTGTTCTTCCTTCCATTAGATGAATCTAGACAATTGTTGAGGTAAGGGCTTCATATATTCTTCTGTTTTTCTTTCTATTGATTTGATGTTAATTGTGGAAGTTTATTGTATAATCTTAGAGATTTGACTGTTACAATTAATCGCCAGACTTTTCTTCTATTTTTCAATACTCAAATCTCGCCCCAATCCCCAAATTCCTTGTTAACAGAAATTTCGTTTTTAAATTCTATATCTTTCTTATTTCGATACGCGGTTTTGTGATTCTTTCCATTCAAGTAGCAGGCCCTAAGTCTAATTCGCTACTATAAATACCACTAGTTCTATACATTAGAGGGGGGCTTCAGAATTACTTCCGACAACTGTTATTCACAACCATAATAACATCCTTATCGAGATTCGTTTCACGAGATGCTTTTCTATTCTTGCTATGTCAGCTGTAAGTCGAGGCAAACTTTGTTTCTTTTCATTTCTCTCGATATTTGGATTCTTTCTTGTTGTTGTTGTTCCAAGTTCATCGCTATAATCGTTGGGTTTATTCTACTGTCAAAACTCTGTTCGCGGGCTATTTATTTGGATTTTTGGTTTTCTTATTAATTCGGTACTCCGTCACTGGTTAGTTCCCTGAACGACGCATTTCGATCCCTTTTTGTGCTAGTTGTTGTTCGAATAGACTAGTTCTCCTCTTTAATTTTTCTTTTTTCTTTTACACTATTTGTGCGTTTTGTATACTCTTGGCCATGCTGAGTGCCATGCGGCACTCTGTTGAGAGCATGCCAAGTTAAATGCCCAGGTACGACTCTAATCTTCATATGTGATGCAATCTCCATCCCTTTTGAGCTCTAATATATAACTAAAATATGTCTGTAGGAAATACTAACCCATAACCCATATGTGACTGTGTTAATCCATGTTTGCATGTAGCTCTTTTTGTGATTTCCTAGAGAATTAGCAGCTGTCATGTTTAGGATTAAGATATCACATTAATATATGCAGTACCAACTGATCTATAAGGCTATAGGAATCAGTTCACGAATTCTTCCTAAAGGGCTTTAAGTGATATTTGTGTGTTTCTCGATCTTTATTGTTTGCACATATTTGAACGTATCACATAGGTATCATGCCATTAGGTATATTTTCTAAGTTAATGAAAGACAATATTTGAATCGTTAAAATTTCAATCCCTTAACCTTAAAGTTGTTTGCTGGTATTATGTGTTTAAAACTACCTTGCCTAATTCAATGTACTTGTTTCGCCACTTAGACACCATGTTTAGGATTAAATGGCCTAATATACTACGGGTCCACTTGAGGATAGTATACCGGAAGATTAATAATGATATTCGCTTGCTTTGTTGGCTATAATATTACTGTCGGAATATATTTAACCACCTAGTTATGATGCCTATATGATACATTAGAAAACTTGTAATCTGAGGGTCTTGCGTCCATATTGGCTGGTTCTTTGTTCACTTGGACTGCTAAGACATGATCTAAACTTGTAGAAGGCATCCCCCTTAGAAGTAAGTGTTCATTATATCTTTCTTTAGCCGAGGACTTTGGCTTAATTCTACATTTGTACAGAGATTTTTCTCCGACCCATAAAGACTCACTCACAGCCTAGTTCTTGCAATATTAATGGAAACGTCATGAACCTGCTCTAGATTTCGTGTCCTAACTTGTCTGTTCGAATTTAAACTTGGTACTGTAATCCATGATGTATTCTTGACTTCTCCGTGGAGTGTTTGATCACATAGATATCATACTCTTGGGATGTATTAGTTCCCTGTAAGATCAGCAAAATTTTCCTCATATTGTCACGCCTCCTTTTTTCCGAGGGATAGGGAGTTTTTCCAATTAAAGTGACATTATTCGAAATGAGATTATTTATTTAATTAGAGTCGCCAATTGGAATAATATTATGGTGTCCCAAGTCACCGGTTTATTTTAAATCTCAAATCGAGGAAATTTGACTCTGTTTTAAAGTCTGCGAACACAGAAGACCGGGTAAGTAATTCTGTTAACTTGGGAGAAGGTGTTAGGCACTCTCAAGTTCCGTGGTTTTAGCACGGTCGCTTTAATCATACTTGGATTAATTAAATTGTTTAATTACTCATTTTTAGAACCTATGTACGTTTACCTTTTTACCGCTTTTAATTATGGTGTTTTATGGATTTATCTTTGAAACGGATAACTAGTGCGTAAATCCGTTTTATTTAGCGCGCTAAAAATCATGTCACACGTACGTGCACACAATTTATCACACTTTATTAATTATTAGGATTGTTTTTGGTCAAAGTCGCGCGAACGCGTACCTTAATTTAATTTTGAGATCATAATTATGCCACGCGAACGTATACATAATCACGAAAATTGATTGAATTAAGAATGTGCCTAAAGCATGCTAATGATTATTTATGAATTGTTTAAATAATTTCCTAAGAGTTAAGATTGAATGTGAAAGGCCATAGATTATGGAATTTAATGTGGATAAGGAACAGATTTTACCAAAAGGAACTAAGGAAATTAGCCAAAGTCTACTGACTCTGAAGTTTTATGAATTGGGCCAAAATATCCCAAATTCCCAATATTCAAACATTGGCTATTTAAACAAATTGCACTTATTAACACAGCGTAGAGGTATATATGCAACTCGGTCCATTAAATTTTCCTAACTCCTTTCGTGTTCAAATTTGTGGTACTGACTCATCGTTTTCAAACAACAGCAATGTCAAAATCATAGGCCCCTTTTAGTTCAGTAGAATGTTTACAAATTTAAGAACAAAATAAGACACTCTAATGAATGGAGCTTAATTAATAGGAATCAAATCATTTACAGAGCCACTGTGGCAATAATTCGAGTGATTATCACAATGGCATTCATATTACAATGACTATTTTCAAATCCCAGCTTTCAACACCAAATTATTGCTACAATTTCCAGTAAACTCACAAATCAACATGTGCTTCGACGGAAACTTCACTAAATAATAGAATTACAGAAGAGAAAGAGCTAGGCAGATCTGCCGAAATTAAACAAGGATTCGACCAATTCTCAACTAGAAAAAAAATGTAATTAAACTTATATGATTAGATAACCCAACGCAGCATTCTTAGCAGCAAAGTAGGGACCGAATTAATTCAAATATGCATCATGTTTCATGAGAATAACACAAAATCAGAAATCGAGCAGATCTTCAAAGCTAAGCAGGAACTCAATTGTTTAATCATGTACTAAAAGCATAATACAGAGAAGTTTCAAACTAACCTGGTTGAACAAAGAAAAACTTGAATAAACCGACTAAAGTCAGAAGCAAACCCAAACGGAGCTCAGCAATTCCAGAAGCAGTAAAAATCAGCGGAATCGAACAGTGATTTGAGTTTAAATCAACCTCTCAGCTTCGAAACAAACTCTACAGTTCCATCAAGCTCTGAAATCCCCAGAAAATGTGGGGGGGGGAAAAGATTTGAGACTGAAAATCAGCTTCGTAACTTTCAAATTTTAGCTCTGAATTCTGTAATTTCCACTTGTTACTAGAGGCTTCAGCGTGTGGGAAAGGGAGGAATGTGTATGAGTGAGAAAAACGAATGTGTGTAGATCGGATGAGAGTGAGAGATGAGTGAGATCGGATGGGATTTTTTCTGAGGCGGCTAGGGTTTTTCTTGGAGCCCGTTTGGATCGGATATTGTAACTAGCCTATAAGCTTCTAATGGTTAAGCGGTTAAACTAATTTTTAAAATAATATTTAATTGGTCGGATAAAAGTGTTGAAAGTGATAATAAGGAGTTAATGTGTTTGATTAAAAATTGTTGATAAGCTATTCTTTTGTTAAAATGACTAAAATACCTTTAAATTTTTTTCAAAAGATTATAAATTAAAAAAAAATTGTAAAGAAAAGAATTAATAACAAATATGGAAGGAAGAGAAATCCAAGAAATTTATTTTGGGAAAAATTATTTTGTGAATTAGAAAATATTATTACGGATAAACTAGTAAAAGTGTCGGTCAAACTAAAAGTGCTTATAAACTGAAAAGTATAAGTTGGGGTGACCAGCTTATGACTTATAAGAAATTTATAAGCACTTTGAATGTTTACCAAATACTTATAAGCAAAATGTGTTTATAAGTCAGTTTGACCAGGTTATAATCTTAGTCAAACACCGTCAAAGCAAACGGGTGGTCTCTCTCTCTTCTGTGTGTGAGGAAAGGGTTTTGGGAGTTTAAGGGGAAAAAACGACGTAGCTTTGGTGTCCAGCTACGTCGTTTTGGGTGAAAAAGGGAGGCTGGACCGGGTATTGGGCTGGGCAGGCGCGGATTTGAGGATATTGGGCCACTGAGATGGCTTTGGGTCCAAATTCAAATGAAGCTGATGGCCTTCTCTTTTCTTTCCCTTAAATTTTGCAATGTTAGCCATTCTAATTAACATAACACTTGGAAATTAATTTGCAAAATTAACCCCTTATTTGAAACATCTACTTAAGCTAATTAATTTGTGGATTCCAAATTTAAACTAATTAATTGAACCTAAAAAATGTAAAATAAAACTAAGAAAGATTATGTGCATTTTTTTAATAATTTTTATATTTTAATAATACTTTTAGCACATGGTTAAATCCTAACATGCAATTAAAAATCTATGCTGAACGAAATGAAATATATAAAAATATTTTTTGGTAATTTTCATGATTTAAGATATTAAATAATGCACAAAATGTAGCTAAATGCAAACAAACAATTAAAACGAAATTCCTAGAAATTCTATAAAAAATCAAAACAATTAGAAAGTTTATTTTTTGTGAATTTTGTAGGAGAATTTTCGTAGGGCAAAAATTACGTGTGATGCTCAAACATTAAGTGGTTGAGCCTTAGATTTGGCTACGTTATATTTCCTTTGTTTCTAATGTGATTTGGAGTGCAAGAGGATCTTCGGTTGGAACCCATGAAAGTCTGGAGCGCGTCTTAGTATACTTTCTTGTTATTACCATTGTATTTTGCTTTTGGCCTGTAAAACTCTAAACAATAGTCAATTGTTGTGTTGCTAGGAATGGGAGTAATTAATTACTTATAAGACCCAACAACTGTGTGCTTGACTCGCTTCATGTATTTATGTACTTAGTTAACTTAATCACATGCTATTTCGGCTTAGTTAAGGTACTGTAACATTCCCACACCTCTTCTTGCTTTGTGCTAGTTGTTTAATGAGTAAAATTTATGACTCTCACGATGTATTAACTTCTCTGAATATGGTTTGAAGCATATATTTTGAGCCTATAATAGTTATATGAATATGCTGCCTATTATATACTTTAACCTACTTGAAATAATATTTTTATACAACTTATTTTCCTAACTCTTCGTTTTTGTCCCTTACATACTTGTTCAAAGTTTAGTCTATACGTATTTTAAACATTAGTTTCAGAATATTTAGAATATTTCAAGATCTCATTATTAGCTTAACTTAATTCAGAGGCATATTTGAGTTGGCTTTTATTTTATTATTTGCTACTTGTTTAAGTCCTTCTGTGCTCATCTTATTTGATGCTTAGCTAAATCAGAGATAGAAACCTAAGTATTTTTCTTAAGTCTAGAACCCACCCTTTAGAGTAGTGTCTAATGCCTCCTGGACTATAGGAAGGGACGAGTAGTTATTTTAAGACGCGATTACCAATAGCAAACTCTTGAGTCATAATTAATTGTCTCATTCAACCCATCCGAACACATCCCGCATTTATATCATACTCATCATATAGTCATTCAACCGCTCATCGAGCCACAAATTCCACTCATAAGGATACTTTCGAACACATAAGTCCAAACGCACAAGTTTTCAAAACCAAAACTACCGAGCTTAAGCTGCGGTCTAACCCTGGCCTCAAGTCCTTCATACCGGCCATTCACCAAAACACAGAATACTCATCTCGAACCTCATTCATAGAATCACAAGCCGACGATGCACAGACGATACCGAGCGTTCACACGTGCACACGAATGCGTGGAAGGGATTCAAAGAGTCATATTTCAAGCTGAATCAATATCGCACAATAGAATACAAGAAAGTGAAATTTTCTAAGGGTTCGGCAGCCTCTCGAAGATAAGTACATACGTCGCCATACCGATCCGCAAGACTCTACTAAACATGCTCATGACTCGTGAGACCTATGTAACCTAGGCTCTGATACCAACTTGTCACAACCCAAAATCCTAACTTATCGTAATGACGCCTATCTCAATATTAGGCAAGCCGATAACCTCAATAAATCACAATAATCTCTTAAGTTTGAAAATAAAATATTTGAATTCCATAGAAAATCTCACAATTTCAGATACAAAACACTCCCAAAACCCGGTGTCACTGAGTACATGAGCATCAAAATAATAATAACGTATGACTGATAAACACACTGTCTGAAAATATGGAACAGTAAAATAACCAAAAGGAAAGAGAGTCAAGCTCTGCGGACACCAAGCAACTACCTTGATAGTCTCTAATAGAATAAACTCTGAAATCTAGCAGCCGCCGTATCCGGGAGCACCTGGATCTGTACACGAGGTGTAGAGTGTAGTATGGGTACAACCAACTCAATAAGTAACAAGACTAACCTCTCGACTGAAATTAGTGACGAGCTCAACATGTACGGTCTAGTGTAAAAATAACAGTACAAAAATGTAGGCATACTTTCAAGTTTAACATTTAAACTTAGTACAATTAAAATAGATCAATTATGAATGATATGAGATTTATGACATCTCTATGTCTACATGCCAATGTGCATACTGTATATGATGCACCTCAGTGAAAACCTCATGTACTCAAATCTCAAAATACTCAATCACCCAGTACTGTATATGGCCAATCCAGCCCAAGGAAGATCCATCTCATATGTATATATATATATATATACACACACACACATCAACTGACAGCCAGTCACTTAGTACTGTATAAGGCCAATCCAGCCCACGGGAAGATCCATTCTCGAATATCAATGATTCAGACAAGATCCATGTCTAAGAAAAATCTATCCCTCAATATCAATATTTCGGGCAAGATCCATGCCCACAGAAGATCCATCTCTCAATATATATATATATATATATATATATATATATATATATATATATATATATATATATATATATATATATATATATATATATATATATATATATATATATATATATATATATATATATATATATATATATATATATATATATATATATATATATATATATATATATATATATATATATATATATATATATATATATATATATATATATATATATATATATAGCCAGATCCAGGCATAAATAAATAAACATAACTATCACTCGATCCCATAAATATCACTCAAAATCTCCAGTCTCTCAGGCTCTCAATGACATGAAATAATCAACCCAACATGACTGAGATATGATATGTAAGACAGATGTGACTGAGTACAAAATTATAAATTTAAACAAATAGTTCCACATCAATACGACCCATGTGGGTCCCAAAATATATCAGCATGTATCCTGAACATGATCTTTAATATGAGACTCAGCTCAATATCATCTTTTATATATAATATGCGCTCACTGTGGGGGGTGCAGACTCCGGAGGGGATCCTTCATCCCAAGCGCTATAATAGCCAGATCCAGGCATAAATAAATAAACATGATGCGGCATACAACCCGATTCCATAAATATCACTCAAAATCTCCAGTCTCTCGAGCTCTCAATGACATGAAAAAATCAACCTGACATGATGATATGATGTATCAATAAATGACAACAGAGACTGAGATATGATATACAAGACAGATGTGACTGAGTACAAAATTATAAATTTAAACAAATAGTTCCATAGCAATACGACCCATGTAGGTCCCAAAATATATCGGCGGGCAGCCTGAACATGATCTTTAATATGAGACTCAACTCAATTTCCTCTAACACGTGGAGGATATATGGCTAATGACATGATTATTTGATTATGCAACTCCACAGAATCAATTAAGTTACAATTTCTATGGTGCACGCCCACACGCCCATCACCTAGCATGTGCGTCACCTCCATACAATTCACATAATACACAATTCGGGGATTTATACCCTCACAACTAAGTTTAGAAGTGTTACTTACCTCAATCTGAGCAATTCTTTATTCCAATAAACTCTTCCTCGTGATTCGGCCTCTGAACGCCTTGAATCTTAGTCAAAATATTTCGATATAATCAACAAGAGGTATAGGAATCAATTTCATATGAAAATGCTAAATTTCACAATATAAATCCAAAATTAATTCAAACTTTAATAGTGGGGCACACGTCTCAGAACCCGATAAAAGTTATAAAATATGAACGCCTATTCAACCACGAGTCCAACCATACTAATTTTACTCAAATCCGACTCTGAATCGATGTTCAAATATCAAAAATTCATTTTATGGAATTGTAGAAAATTCCTCCGATTTCTCTTAAAAATCAATAATATAACGCCGAAAGTGAAGATTAATTCATGAAATATAATCACAAGGGAGTCAAGAACACTTACCCTAAGTTGTGTGCTGAAACTTGCCTCTGAAAAATGCCCAAACCTAGCTCCCCAACTCTGTTTTCGTTACAAATGGCAAAAACCTCCCGTTTATAGGGATTTTAATGTTCGTGCACCACAGGTGGCATGGGGCGCTGCCTGTGGCACTCCGTTTCCAGAACTTCAGAAGTACCAGCGCCCCACACTACCCTGGACGCTGACGACGACGGAAAATATTTCCCGACACGGAAATGGGCATAACTCTCTCATACGATGTCCGAATTCGATAATTCTTTTTGCTATGGCTCCAAAATTTCAATACCGATCAAATGCTTCAATCAAAACTGAATTTGGAGCTCATTTGATTAATGTGATACCACTTAAATCTTGAAGAAACGACATCAGAACATTCTACACTCGATGCCGAAACCTAGCAAATCAAGTCCGATTGACCTCAAAATTTGCACACAAGTCATAAATGACATAGCAGACCTATTTCAATTTTCAGAATCGGATTCCGACCCTGATATTAAAAAGTCAACTCCCCGGTCAAACTTCCAACTTAAATTTCTATTTAAGCCATTTCAAGCCTAATTTAACTATGGATTTTTCGGACACGCTCCTAAGTCCAAAATCACCATACGGAGCTGTTGAAATCATCAAAACTTTAATCTGGGGTCGTTTACATATAAGTCAATCATCTAGTCAATCGTTTCTACTTAAACTTTCATCTTTGAGACTAAGTGTCTCAATTCATTCCGAAACATCACTGGACCCGAACCAATTACCCCGGCAAGTTACATAACAACTGTAAAGCATAAATTGAGTAGTAAATGAGGGAACGGGGCTGAAATACTCAAAATGATTGGCCCGATCATTACAATTATGAAGATGGCATGAAGTTTTATAAGGGTTTAAGTTTCAAAAACAAGTGCGAGCTAGTTATGTCATTTAAGCTTGCTTCCTTGAAGGCTCCTTTCCATTTCAAATTAGTGAAGAGTACTAAATTTGTGTACTGTGTCAAATGTGTAGACAACAATTGCAAGTGGTGGTTGCGATCCATCAAATATATAAGTATTAACATGTTTTATATTATGAGGTACAAGAATGAGCACACATGTGGCTCACAACATCTTACAGAAAAGCATCCACATGCCTCAGCAGATGTCATTGGTGAATACATCCATTCTAAGTTTGAAGAGGGCAAAGGTCCATCTAACAAAGAAATTATGGAAACGATTCGTTTAGATTTGGGTTGTAATGTTAGTTATAGGAAGTGTATGAAAGGAGGTCATATTGCAAAGGCTATGGTAAGGGGGACCCCAAAGCACGGGTATGCAATTTTAGATACGTACCGATACACGCTTAAGATGGCAAATGAAGGAAGCAAAACAACACTGAAGCTTGATAATTATGGAAAGTTTCAGTACTTTTTGTAGCTTATGAAGCTTGGATTTAGAGGTTTTTGTTTATGAGGAAAGTCATAGCCGTTGATGGGACATTTTTGACGGGAAAGTATCGTGAAGTGTTGTTGTTTGTCGTGGCACAAGATTCAGAGAGCCATATTTTTCCTATGGCATTTTGTGTAGTAGACAAGGAGTGTGATGCCACATATGAATATTTTTTTGAATAATTGTCCAGCATACACCCTGACATTGTTAAGTTGTATATAATTTCTGATAGGCACATAAGCATAGCAAATGGGATCTCAAAATTTTACCTTCAGGCTCATCACGGATTTTGCATGAAGCCCCTTGCTGAAAATATTCGCAAAAATTTTCATTGCGGCGATTTGCTTCACCATTATTATTCTGCAGCTAAGCATATAGGATTGATGAATTCAATGGTCATTTTCAATAAATCAAAGATAACGATGTAAGAGTTTCCAAATATCTTGAGGAGGATGTTGGGTTTCACAAATGGAGCAGAGCACATTTCCCTGGTAACAGGTACATTGATGTGAACTCCTTGGTAAAACATCTTTGAAGGTGTTTGAATCATTCCCTAAGATGTTTGCAAACATCTCTTCAGAGGTTTCAGGATTTATATGAAACAGGTTACTGGACTTCCCAGTTCAAATATCTTACGAGATGTTTCAAGCATCTAAGAAGGTGTTTCAAACATCTTACGAGATGTTTCAGGCTTCACATGAAACATGTTACTGCATTCCAATTTCAAACATCTTACGAGATATTTCCAATATCCATGAAAATGTTTCTAACATTTATGAAAATGCTTATATTCCAGATTCTAAAAAAGTCTTATATATTATTATTTCAGATATGAAGTATTGACCACAAATATTGCCGAGTCTATTAACTCAATGTTTCTACTCGAAAGAGAATTCTCCATCACTGCCTTATTCGATGCTATTAACAGGATGTTTGCCCAAAATTTCCATGAGAGGCGTACACAGTTCCTTGACACTCCAACCACTTTGTATCCCTTCAGTTGAAAAGAAGATTAATAAAAATGCAACATTTGGCAACAAGCTTTTGGTTCATCCAATAAGGCAATAAGTGTTCAGCATCACCGGTCATGGTGCGGTTGCAAAGGTTGATCTACATAACAGAACATGTTCTTGCAGAGAGTTCGACCTAGACAAAATACCTTGCCCACATGCTATGGAAGCCCTTACAGTTGAGTTTGGTGATCAATACGGAACAAGCATTTATGACTATACTTCTGACTTTTATTATATAGACACATACGTGAATGCATATGTCATAGGAAATTAATCTGGTGCCTTCTGAAGAATGTTGGGAGGTTCCTCCTGAGTTTGTTGAGAGAAAAATACCTCCACATTCATGTGAAATTCAACTGGTAAGAAGGAAGACAAAGCGGATTCCAGCAAGCGGGGAAGTAAAAAAATAGCAAAACAGATGCTCCATATGCAAAAGGACTGGCCACAAAAGAACTACTTGCAAGAAGAGAACTGGAGGAACAAGCAACTCCACTGTGGCTTAATGACTTTGTTGTTGTACTTGTTTTGGTAATTTGATGCTGATGTTATTGGAGAACTAAATGATCTTTAGATTTGTAGTAGCAATTACTGTATTTTTCAAACATCATTTAGTAGATGTTATTATGTACTTGTGTTCTTTTACACCTTCAAGCACCTTAATTTCTTCAAACATCTTGATAGATATTTCAAACATCTTAGTAGTTTGATGTTGATATTGATGATTTTATGTCCTTGTGTTTTTTTCCACCTTCAACTACCATCTAAATTTCTTCAAACATCTATCAGAATGTTTGATATTGATTGTCATTAAATCTACAAGATCAATAGGTTGGCGATCAATCATTTGAAGTATTCAATAGGTTGATTGTCATTAAATCTACAAGGCCAATAGGTTGATTATTAATTAGTAGACCTATTTACTATATCAATTTAATAGGTCAATGTATAATTATCCATAAGATCAATAAGTGGACGATCAATTATTCGAAGTATTAAATATGTTGATATTCACAAGGTCAATAGGTTCACGATCAATTGTTTGACTTTTTCAATTATTCTATGTTTAACTATCCACGAGAATAATAAGTTGCGTCCAATTATTCGAAGTATTAAATAGGTTGATGAATAATTTCATAAGGTCAATATGTTGACGATCAATTATTTGAAGTATTCAATTATTCATAAGGTCAATAGGTTTACGATAAATTATTTGAAGTATTCAATATGTTGACGTATAATTATCCACAAGATCAATAGATTGACGATCAATCCTTTGAGTATTTAATTATTTCACGTTTAATTATTCACATAATCATTAGGTTGACGATCAATTATTTGAAGTATCAAGTAGGTTGATGTTTAATGGTAGTTTTATGGTAGTTTGAAATATCTACACACAGATCTATCAGGATGTTTGATATTGATTGACATTAAATCTACAAGATCAATAGGTTGACGATCAATCATTTGAAGTATTCAATAAGTTGATATTTCCTTTTTCATAAGGTCAATAGGTTGATTATTAATTATTAGAACTATTTACTATATCAATTTAATAGGTCGATGTACAATTATCCACAAGATCAATAAGTGGACAATCAATTATTCGAAGTATTAAATATGTTGATGCTCGCAAGGTGTCACGACCCAAAATCCTAACCTGTCGTGATGGCGCCAATCTCAATACTAGGCAAGCCGACAACCTCAATAAACCACATTTCCTCTTAAGTTTGAAATCATAATATTTGAATTTCCATATAAATATCTCAAAAATTACTGACATAAGATACATTCCCAAACCCCGGTGTCACTGAGTACATGAGCATTTAAATGACAACAAAGTCTAACTGCTAAAAACACTGTCTGAAAAAGTAGATCAGTACAAAAACTGAAGGGAAAGAGAGTCAAGGTCTGCGGACGTCAAGCAGCTACCTCGATGGTCTCCAACAGATAAAACTCCAAGAACTAGCAAATGCCGTGTCCAAAAGTGCCTGGATCTGCACATGAGGTGCAGGGTGTAGTATGAGTACAACCAACTCAGCAAGTAACAATACTAAATAAAGAACTGAAAGTAGTGACGAGCTTCACAACTAAGTCCAATTACAGTAACTTCCAGCATAAGAAAGTAGGCATGCTTGTAAGTTTAACAATCAAGGCCCAAACAGTAATTTCATATCAAGTTCAACTGAAACAGGAGATAATATCTCTCATAAATTTCCAACACAGTGATATATGACAACTATAGTGCAATAGGAATGAAATCAAATGCATTCTCTCAGGACGACTGTCACTCAGCCATTCCATTCACTCAGCACTCGCACTCAGTAGGTACGTGCGCTCACTAGGGGTCTTGTACATGTTGAACTATCTGCTTAATTATTGCATTGTACTCAGTCACAATTTACTTGTTTATTTTATCTCAGTCTCTATTGTTCTAGAAAGATCCTTGTGAAATCTTCAAACCTTGAACAAGAATTGATGGATAAATGACTAGGTCTTCACTTTCTCTCTCTAAGATGCTCTCACCTCTCTAAAAAATATCATATGAAACCCTTCAAAATGACCCCTAATAGTATTTTATAAGAATGGGTCGGATTTATAAAACCAGAAAAATGAATCCCCGAAACACACTCTACGGTCGCATATGCGACCGCATAATGCTCATGTGGCCCGCATAATGGTCGCAAAAGGCCCCTCTAGAACTGGGAAACATTGTTTCAGTCTGCGGTCATTATACACCCCGCAAACCTGTTATGCGGTCGCATAATGCACCGCAGAACTGTTCTCCAAACTTGGCCTAGCCTGCTTCACTCTATGGCCATTATGCGGTCCGCAGAGTGATTCCGCGGTCGCATAGTGGGCCGCAGAAATGTATATTTTTTACTCACCAACACATTGTTCAACCTAATGTAAGCCTAGTTCGGTACCATGGAACCTTAATTTCCTTAGCAAATATTTTCCGGGGTCATTACACATAAGTCAACATCCGGTCAACCTTTTTAACATAAAAACTAAATCTTGGAACTAAGTGTTCCAAATCATTCCAAAACCCTCACCGGGCCCTAACTAATTACCCCGGCAAGTCAAATAACAAACCTAAAGCACAATTTGAGCAGTAAATGGGGAGACGGAGTTGTAATACTCGAAACGACTGGCTGGGCCATTACATTCTCCTCCTCTTAAACAAAATTTTGTCCTCGAACGGGTTTAGAATTATACGTGGAGTCTCAAATAGGTGTGGATAATTGCTCCGTATCTCCCACTCAGTCTCCCAAGTAGCTTCTCCGACTGGCTGGCATCTCCACTGCACTTTCCCCGAAGTTATGTTCTTTGATCTCAACTTTCGAACTTACGGGTCTAAAATGGCCACCAGCTTCACATCATAAGTCCAATTACCATCCAACTGCACTGTACTGAAATCCAAAACATGAGACAGATCCCCGACATACTTTCGGAGCATAGATACATGAAACACTGGATGAACACTCGATAGACTAGGCGGCGATGCTAGTTCATAGTCCACCTCTCCAATCTTCTTAAGTACCTCAAACGGCCCAATATACCGAGAGCTCAACTTGCCCTTCTTTCCGAACCTCAACACACCCTTCATGGGTGAAATTTTGAGCAGAACCTTCTCTCTCACCATGTAAGCAACATCACGGAACTTCCAGTCGGCATAACTATTCTATCTAGACTGCTCCGTGCGAAGCCGCTCCTGAATCAATTTAACCTTCTCCAAAGCATCCTGAACCAAATCAGTACCCAGTAGCCTGGTCTCTCCCGGCAAAAACCAACCCACCGGAGACCGACACCTTACGACTCAAGGCATCGGCCCAAACTCTCTGCCTTACGACTCAAGGCAGAGAGTTTGGGCAGCTTAATATACTTACCGGTAGCAGAAAGGCCTTTAGCCTTGGATGTTCAGCCCTTGGCCAACCAGTTGGTACTACTTATTCTTCGGAGTGGTTGGCTGAGATTTATATCTGCGAGATTGTTCATCTGCACGGTATGCCAGTGTCCATCATTTCAAATTAGGGTACGCAGTTTACATCACAGTTTTGGAGGGTAGTACATCGAAAATGAGGTACACATGTTCAACTGAGTACAATATTTCACCCTCAGACAGACGGACAGTCTGAGCGCACTATTCAGATATTGAAAGATATGTTACGCACTTGTGTTATACATTTTGAAGGTTCTTGGGATCAATTTCTTCCACTGGCAGAGTTTTCTTACAATAACAACTACCAATAGAGAATTCAGATGGCTCCGTATGAGGCTTTATATGGGAGATGGTGTCGGTCTCCGGTGGGTTGGTTTGAGCCGGGTGAGACTAGGCTATTGGGTACTGATTTGGTTCAGGATGCTTTGGAGAAGGTTAAATTGATTCAGGAGCGGCTTCGCACGGAGCAGTCTAGATAGAATAGTTATGCCGACTGGAAGTTCTGTGATGTTGCTTACATGGTGGGGGAGAAGGTTCTGCTCAAGATTTCGCCCATGAAGGGTGTGTTGAGGTTCGGGAAGAAGGGCAAGTTGAGCTCTCGGTATATTGGGCCGTTTGAGGTGCTTAAGAAGATTGGAGAGGTGGACTATGAACTAGCATCGCCGCCTAGTCTATCGAGTGTTCATCCAGTGTTTCATGTATCTATGCTCCGGAAGTATGTCGGGGATCTGTCTCATGTTTTGGATTTCAGTACAGTGCAGTTGGATGGTAATTGGACTTATGATGTGGAGCTGGTGGCCATTTTAGACCCGTAGGTTCGAAAGTTGAGATCAAAGAACATAACTTCGGTGAAAGTGCAGTGGAGAGGCCAGCCAGTCGGAGAAGCTACTTGGGAGACTGAGTGGGAGATGCGGAGCAATTATCCACACCTATTTGAGACTCCATGTATAATTCTAAACCCGTTCGAGGACAAAAATTTATTTAAAAGGAGGAGAATGTAATGTCCCGGCCAGTCATTTCGAGTATTACAACTCCGTCTCCCCATTTACTGCTCAAATTGTGCTTTAGGATTGTTATTTGACTTGCCGGGGTAATTGGTTCGGGCCCGGTGAGGGTTTTGGAACACTTAGTTCCAAGGTTTAGTTTTTATGTTGAAAATGTTGACCGGATGTTGACTTATGTGTAACGACCCCGAAAAGTGTTTGCTAAGGAAATTAAGGTTCCATGGTGCCGAACTAGGCTTACATTGGGTTGAACAATGTGTTGGTGAGTAAAAAATATACATTTCTGCGGCCCACTATGCGACCGCGGGATCACTCTGCGGACCGCATAATGGCCGTAGAATGAAGCAGGCTAGGCCAAGTTTGGAGAACAGTTCTGCGGTGCATTATGCGACCGCATAACAGGTATGCGGGGTGTATAATGACCGCAGACTGAAACAGTGTTTCCCAGTTCTAGAGAGGCCTTTTTGCGACCATTATGCGGGCCGCAGGAGCATTATGCGGTCGCATATGCGACCGCAAAGTGTGTTTCGGGGCTTCATTTTTCTGGTTTTATAAATCCGACCCCATTCTTATAAAACACTATTAGGGGTCACTTTGAAGGGTTTCATATGATATTTTTTAGAGAGGTGAGAGCATCTTAGAGAGAGAAAGTGAAGACCTAGTCATTTATCCATCAATTCTTGTTCAAGGTTTGAAAATTTCACAAGGATATTTCTAGAACAATAGAGACTGAGATAAAATAAACAAGTAAATTGTGACTGAGTACAATGCAACAATTAAGCAGATAGTTCAACATGTACAAGACCCCTAGTGAGCACACGTACCTACTGAGTGCGAGTGCTGAGTGAATGGAATGGCTGAGTGACAGTCGTCCTGAGAGGATGCATTTGATTTCATTCCTATTGCACTATAGTTGTCATATATCACTGTGTTGGAAATTTCTGAGAGATATTATCTCCTGTTTCAGTTGAACTTGATATGAAATTACTGTTTGGGCCTTAATTGTTAAACTTACAAGAATGACTACTTTCTTATGCTGGAAATTATTGTAATTGGACTTAGTTGTGAAGCTCATCACTATTTTCAGTTCTTTATTTAGTATTGTTACTTGCTGAGTTGGTTGTACTCATACTACATCCTGCACCTCATGTGTAGATCCAGGTACTTCTGGACACGGCAGTTGCTAGTTCTTGGAGTTTTATCTGTTGGAGACCATCGAGGTAGCTGGTTGACGTCCGCAGACCTTGACTCTCTTTCCCTTCAGTTTTTGTACTGTTCTACATTTTCAGACAGTGTTCTTAGCAGTCAGACTTTGTTGTCATTTAGATGCTCATGTACTCAGTGACACCGAGGTGTGGGAATGTATCTTATGTCAGTAATTTGTGAGATATTTCTATGGAAATTCAAATATTATGATTTCAAACTTAAGAGGAAATGTGGTTTATTGAGGTTGTCGGCTTGCCTAGTATTGAGATAGGCGCCATCATGACAGGTTAGGATTTTGTGTCATGACACAAAGTCAATAGGTTCCCGATCAATTATTTGACGTATTCAATTATTCTATGTTCAATTATTCGAAGTATTAAATTTCTTCAAACATTCTGATAGATGTTTCAAACATCATTGGTTTGTTCCATAAAGATATGATCCAAATATCCATTAAAACCATCCAAAAAATTAGATAATATCCGTAAAAATAAACTTAAACAATAAAAATGGTAAATCGTCTATTTATACCATCTAGAAATAATATAAAAATATGCATCAATTACAAATCATATCATGGTTCCATGTTCCTTTGAAAGATATCCCCAACCATTTTCTCTCTAAACTCGCTAACAATGTTGCCATTCATCTTGTCCATCAGAGTGTTGGTGATGAGATGCTCAATGAACATTAAGGACCATGCTCCACAACTACTATATGTGTCATCTCGTGGAAGATCAAAGACCCTTTCAGGTATCCAATCAATGTTCAAGGATTCTTTAGGCAAGTGCATGAAAATGCCACATGATCGGAGGTATCTTGGGAATATTGTACCAATGGGATACAAATATTCACCCAACTTTTCATCAGTGTACACATAGGTATTGCAATCATAAATAAGCATCTTTGACTCTTCAACAAGAAATACAACTGTGACATAATGGTTCCTCTCAATGTTGTATACACAAAATATCCTC
This sequence comes from Nicotiana tabacum, assembly GCF_000715075.1. NCBI lineage: Eukaryota > Viridiplantae > Streptophyta > Magnoliopsida > Solanales > Solanaceae > Nicotiana > Nicotiana tabacum. The sequence goes on along the minus strand of NC_134081.1, from coordinate 26,661,160 downwards.
TTCGCACCATTCCAAGGTCGGCCACCGCAGAAAGGCATCTCTCCTCGAGCATACTTTAGATCATCCTTATGAAATTGGTACTCATTCAAGATCATGGGAAGATATGGAGCAACATTCACCTTGTCCACCCCATCACACAGAGTTTTATAGTGTTCCTTTAAGATATAAAGGAAATTACAATCCAGGATGATATCTACTTGATCATAGTGCTTGGGGTACCTTCTGTGTCTAATACGCATAAGAGATAAGAAATCCTCCATGTACCGCAGAATCAAAATAACTAAATTACTAATCCAAATACTAGTATTAAACATCAAACATCCATAAACATCAGTCACATATCCATTAGGATATTTCAAATATCTTACAGAATGTTTCAAACATCTTACAGAACATCTTACACTGGAGCAAGTGAAATAATGAAACATTAGTTTAATTCAAGGATTATCTGATTCTTATTTCATGATACTACAGACATGAAACACTTCTGCCTGAAACTTTCTAATAGAGATACAAAAGATTTTGAACATTAAACTTGCAAAGACTAATCTTATTGTGGATCAAACAATTCAACAAACCATACACAATCAATCTAGAGGATGTTTCAAACTGGGAAGTAAAAATCAAATCAAGATGAAAGGGTTATGAATATGTACCTTATCCTCCAACCAAAATTGAGAATCTTGAATGTTCTTAAAGTTTTCATAATTGAGAATCCCACATGTGAATGTATATGAGGCCTCCTATTTTTTATAAATGTCACGAGGGAATTTCTCCTCTCCCAGTTAATCGGTTTATAAATATAAACTTCCAGCCTCTCCTCACTGACTGCTATAAAGGTTTCTTCCTTTCCAGTTTTCTTCCTCTTTTTGTTCCTTTTTTTTTTCTTTTGTGTAAGGATCCTGAATAGCTCGGGGAAGAACCACATGTCTCTTTGATAGCTTTTGAACCAAGTCATCCATTGTCTTATGCATAGAGTTTAACTGATCATTCATAAGGTTCAACTGACACTGCATGTCATCCCTCCACTTTATTTGCTCCTTTTCCTTTTCCTGAAAATCAGGGCATATGCAAGGACAATGGATACTAAATATACCCATAACAACACGATCTTTTATTTCATCACCCATTTGTTTCATAGAAGCAACTCCTCTGCCATCATCATAATTAGACCCCCCTACCATTATCATCATTAAAGTGCATTCCACAATCACCATCATCGTCATCAATAGCTTCTTCTCCCATTTTACCATCTTCACCAATAGATTTTTCTGTTCTATCATCATATCCTCCAACCACATGACTATCTCCAACTTGTGGGGTTTGCAAACTACCCTTCTCTATCTTAATGGCACCACCCAAATGCCTTAAGTCTGTCACTCCATCCAACTCTTTACTTAGGTTATCTATCATCATGTCCTCTTTGTCAGATAAGATAACAAGATTTTGGATATAAGGCTCCATCTTTTTAGCCTCTATAGGATAAAGAAAAGGGTGTATCACCTGGGTAGATAACAAAAAATATTATACGCAAAAAATATTAGAGGCATGCTTAATGTTTAAAATACTTTTTGAAGAATATTTAAAATACATCCACATATTGTTTGAAAGATGTTTCAGCCATTATGTGAATGTTTCAAATGTCCTGTGGATAATTTTTGAAAGATGTTTGAAACATCATGTGGATGTTTCACACATCCTATACTTGCTTCAAACATCCTATGGAGATGTTTCAAATATCTAATGTTTGAAATATCTTTCAAACATTAAACATCTATCAGAATGAGCCTTACCGGACGATCTTTGATTTAAAATGGATCAGGCATGTCTTTTTCTATATTTTCAAATATCCACCTCCTCATCCTCGGCAATGTCCTCTCTTTTGGATAGTCTTTTAGCCGCAATTGAGGTATGACTTCAAATGCCCAAGCCTACATTGTGTGATAAAAAAGTAAATATAAAATTATATAAATAACACTAAAATAGAAGTAATGAACAAGATTTATTTAGTTGCCATGAAAGCCCAAGGAAATCCGTGGAGGTTATACGAGTCACCCTTAGATTGTTGACGCTCTTTCATATCTTTCATAAGATAACCAACTGTCAATCGGAAACTATTTTGGCCCCATGGATAATGATAGAAATCCTCTTCTGTGGAGGCCAATCTAACTGTAGCTTCAGACACACCATAGTTCGAAGCCTTTGCCAATAAAATACAGTGGATAAACCAAATCAAGCATAATGCATACTTGTATTTTTCTATCTTTTTGGATTTAGATTTTATCAACTCAAGCACTATTTTACCAGTCACAGGCCTTTTTCCTTTGGCAATAAGTTTCCACAACTTTTCACCATCAAGAAGGTACTTTTGAAGCTTCGAATTCGTGTAATAATGTCCACAGTTGAGTCCAGTTATTATGGAGAACTCACGAAGGCCGAAGCCAATTGGTAATCTTTATAATCAAACCATAACTCCTGAGTCTTCTCACACAATACTCTACGGAGTAGAAGGCCATGCACTATAGATGCTTGAAATAGTGGCCTCTCAGGCAAATCCAAAAAGTGCCCGAGAAGACTACTCCTAAACTTGTTTTCGAGGCCCTCATCCTGCAACAACTTTCGGAACTCACCCATACCTGCTAATCCTAATGAGGATCTCACAGTGATCTTCTTGTTGAAGGTCTCATTATCATCTAAAAATGTCTTCTACTTTAAGGGTGGAAGTTCCGATCGAAGTTTTAAGATTTCAACCTCGCAACTGTCAGACTCATCCTCAGGCATCTCATCTTGTACATATAAAGGTGTTGATTAGTCAAAGGCACAAGAATAATTAATTTAATAATTAAAAAGATCTCTTTACAATCATGTTTAGTGAAACATCTTAGGAAATATTTCAAACATGCAGACATAAACTTTAAATATCCAGAGAGATGTTTCAAACATCTATAGAGATATTTCAAACATCTAGAGAGATGTTTGAAACATATTAAGCTTACCTCGACAGATTGAGAATGTGCATTGCCATTCTTTCTCTTTTTTCTTCTTTTTGCCGCTGCCTCTTCTTCTTCTTCTTCTTCTTCTTCTTCTCTTGAAGCTTCTCCTTCGGTATTTCCTACTGATGCTTCATCATCAATATATGTCTCATCTTCTCTTTCATCAATTGTTGTCTCCTCTTTTGATTCTTCTCCATCAATATTTGTCTTTTCTTCTCTTACTTTCCTTGTTTCCTCTTCTTCTTCCTTTTATGTTTCCTCTTCTTTTTCTTTCTCTGTTTTTGCTTCTCTTGCATTCCCTCCTAGTACATTCTATGTTTCCTCTTTATTTTCTTTCTCAATTTTCTCTTCATTTTCGTTCTCTTTTTCTTCTTCTCCAGCATTCCCTCCTTCTACTACCTGAAGAGGTTTGGCTTCCACTTCAGCTACAATTGATTTTTGTAGATCATCCTCTTGAGATATCTTAATTCTTTTGCTAGATCTTTTAGAAGGAGATTTATCTCTTCCTCTTTCACCTGTCTTTGACACACGTCCTTTTTTCATTTAATCTGCACACACAAACAAGTAACGACCATCAATAAAATAAACAAATAATTTGTTCCTAACACATAAAAAAATAAAACTATAAATATTTAAGTTTTCTTTGGTGAAACATCTTAGTGAGATGTTTGAAATATCTCAGTAAAATATTTCAAACATCTCAACAAAATGTTTCAAATATCTCATTAAGATGTTTGAAACATCTTACTGAGATATTTCAAACATCTCTAAAGGTGCTGCATTGAATGGTCATACAAGATTGATCTTAAGAGGTAAAATTAATTTTCTGCCATCTACAAATGCTAAGCAAGATATAGTAATTTAAGTTTCTAGCTAGTTAGATGGAGTTTGAAGGAAAACTAGCAATATTCATTTTATAGTTCTCCAAACTTCTTTATCTATATGTCTCTATCAATGATTTTTTTAATCGCTAAAATAATCAACCATCTCATTGTGATAATCTGGTATCTTTTGGTGAAATATATCATGGATTGTTAAATATCCTTACAGATGTTTCAAACATCTTATATGAAGCTTCACACATCTTAATAAGATGTTTCAAACACTCAGCTCAAAATATCATTAACCAAACCCAAATAAACATTGCAATAACTTCACAACATACAACAATAACAACAACAACACGAATATTTAACAATAACTTAAGATGTTTCAAACACTCAACTGACATGTTTGAAATATTTGGGCAAAAAAGTATTCCACAAACCAAAAATAGAGCAATATAGCTGTTTCAATATCACAACAACTAGTTTTATGGGCATGTGGGACAACCACATCAATGGCTACAGATAAACAACATAAGAATATCAAATTTTCGGTCAAAAATATCAACTACACAACAACTCTAGAATTTAGGCACAAAAGCTACAGAACAACAAGAAGATACAAAAATACCCCAAAAACTCAATTTAGGGTTGAAATAACAAGTTTAGTGTTTATCAATATGATAGAAAAAAAAAACTTACCTTGATGATGGAATCTCGACTTCAAAGCAAATTTGAACGGAATGGAGCTGAATTTTGAAGCCATATAGAACTCTTGAGTTTGGAGATTGAATTTGAGAGAAAAGTTAGAAAAGTTTGGGAGAAAATCGTGGGTTTGAAAAGAGAAGAAAGAGAAAAGTTGGAAAAGTTTAAAATGTGTTTCAGTGTAAGATGTTATTATTTTTTTTAGTATTTTAAATTTTACCTCAAAGTTTTTTTATTTATAATTTGACCCAAACCACCCCTAATCCTTCTTAATTAGTTAGTCTTTTGTTAATCAAAAAGGATATCCCAAATACTTACAAAATACTTGAGATGTCTTTTTTAACACATTTTTCCGTTTGACTTGGGTTGGTTATGATTTTGGATGTTAGTGGAGTAGGATTTGGGCTAACCTAAATGAATTAGTTGACATGGGTTAGTGTTGGGCTAGCAGGTTGGGCTACGAGATTAGAATTGCTAAGGAGAAATTGTTTGAGTTGGTTTGGACTAGGAATATATTATTTGGGCTTGATTCTAGGAGAATAATTGAGCTACCATTAAAATGTCATAGTAATAAAATAATTAGGAGTGATAATGAATAAATAAAAAATAAGATACAAGAATTTGAAAAACAAATACTATAAATATTTAAACAAGCTAAAAATAAATTGTAAATGCTTTATTTTTTAGAAGTTGCTAATATGTAGTAAAAAAACAATTTATAAATAATAATAATAATAATAATAATAATAATAATAATAATAATAATAATAATAATAATAATAATAAAAGTTCTAGTACTTGTAATAATATAAAAAAATGCTATAAATATTATTATGACTCTTAAATAAAATAATAGTTCATTAGAATAATATGGAGTAAGGATGGATAAAATTGGGTGTCAACACTAGTCAAAGATCATAGTCAAGGACGACCAACTCGGGGCCCCTTCTGGTTCTGTTTATCCCATCAGGGCCGACAACAGGTCCAAGAGAGCCGTCGATCATGAACCAAGTCCGGTCCGGGATCGGTACCAACCATACAATGCCGATCGAAGGGGAAATAGGTCCGGGCGTCAACCCGCGAGGAGCGAAAGAGAGGCGATCGAGGGCCCAGTAGCCGAGGTCTGATGAGCAAAAATAGTTTCGACAGGCCGCTTGGGGGTAGGGAAGCACCAAGATTATCAGAGTATAACTTCAACATTGATGATGCCAATATCATATCAGCCATCGGGCACATCAAGGAGACCAAGTGGCCTCGACCATTGCAATCCGACACTGCCCAAAGAGATCCTAACTTGATGTGCAAGTATCACGGTACTCATGGCCACATGACCGAGGATTGCTGACAATTGAGAGAAGAAGTTGTCCGGTTGTTCAATAACGGGCACCTTCGAGAATTTTTGAGTGATCGAGCCAAAACCTACTTCAGGAATAGGGACACAAACAAACAGGCCAAACAAGAGGAGCCTTAGCACGTCATCAACATGATCATTTTAGGGGTCGATGTCCCTCAAGGGCCAATAATAAATCGCACTAAAGTATCTATCACAAGGGAAAAATGCACCAGAGATTATGTCCCGCAGGGAACCATTTCGTTCAGCGACGAGGATGCCGAGGGCATCGTGCAACCACACAATGATGCATTGGTAATATCCGTGCTCTTGATGATACCGACGCCACCAAATCGACGGACGAGAAGTTGGAGCAAGACTTATTGATCGAACACCTACCATATCGAAAGGTATACCTGGTACGGGGTTAACTCCCGAGCTCAGGAAAAAACTCATTAGTTAACTTAAAGCTAACATAGACTATTTCGCTTGGTCCCATCTTGACATAACAGGGATCCCACTGGAAGTAACCACTCATAAGATGAGTTTGGACCTAAAGTTCCATCCGATTAAGCAGAAGAGGAAACCACAGTCCGAGGTCAAGCATGCATTCATTAAGGACGAGGTATCCAAACTCCTTAAAATAGGGTCCATTCAGAAAGTTAAATACCCGAACTGGTTAGCTAACGTAGTGGTAGTTCCTAAAAAAGGGAATAAGCTATGAATGTGTGTAGATTAAAAAGATCTAAACAAGGCATGTCCCAGGGATTCTTTTCCTTTGCCTAACATTGATGGGATGATCGACGCGATGACCGAGCATGAGATACTCAGCTTTCTCGATGCCTATTCCGGGTACAACCAATTTCGAATGCATCCCGGACGATGAAGAAAAGACTTTTTTTATCACTAAATTCGGCACCTACTGTTATAATGTAATGTCTTTCGGATTAAAGAACGCTGGTGCCACTTATCAATGCCTAGTAAACCGGATGTTCAAAGAATAGATAGGAAAATTAATGGAAGTTTATATTGACGACATGTTAGTCAAGTCCTTGCAAGCAGAGGACCATTTGAAACATTTGCAGAAAACCTTCGACATACTGAAGAAATACAATATGAAGCTGAACCTAGAGAAGTGCGCATTCAGGGTCGGATCGGGAAAATTCTTTGGGTTCATGGTATCCAATCGAGGGATCGAGATCAATCCCGACAAAATCAAAGCCATAGAGGACATTACCGTGGTGGACAACGTCAAGGTCGTTCAAAGGCTGATCGAACGTATAGTCGCCCTGGGCCGATTCATATCAAAGTCCTCGAACAAAAGCCATCGGTTCTTCTCACTGTTAAAGAATAAGAATAACTTTTCCCGGACCCCAGAATGCCAACAAGCTTTGGAAGAACTCAAACGATACCTATCGAGTCAACCCCTTCACCATACTCCGAAGGCGGACGAATAAATATACCTTTACCTGGCCGTTTTTGAGGTGGCGGTAAGTGGATTCTTAGTCCTGGAGAAAGAAGGTACACAGTTTCCTATTTACTATGTCAGTAGAAGTCTAGGAGAGGCTGAAACAAGGTATCTTCACCCGGAAAAATTGGAGCTCACTTTGCTAATCGCCTCCAGAAAGCTAAATCCATACTTTCAATACCACCCCATATGTGTCGTAACTTCTTACCCGCTGAGGAACATCATGCACAAACCCAAGATCTCGGGCTGGTTGGCCAAATGGGCCATCAAAATTAGCTGTTATGATATCCATTATCGACCCCAAACTGCCATAAAATCTCAGATTTTGGCAAACTTCGTGGCCGACTTTACACTGGCCTTAATACCTGAAGTCGAGATGGAATTGTTGTTGACCTCGGGAACCACTTCGAGAATCTGGACCCTTTTTACGGACGGTGCCTCGAATGCGAAGGGGTCCGGGCTCGGCATCGTATTAAAACCACCTACGAGAAACGTAATTAGGCAATCTATAAGAATTGTGAAATTGACTAACAATACTCGGCCATGATTGCATGTCAGGAATTGGCTAAAAGCCTTAGGGCCGAGGTGATCGAAGCTAAGTGCGACTCCCTCATCGTGGTGAACCAAGTTAACGGGACGTTCGAAGTAAAAGAAGAACTGATGTGAAGGTACTATGAGAAATTACAGGTAACGTTGCATCAATTCAGGGAATGGGCCTTGCAACACGTACCCCGAGATCAGAACACTGAGGCCGATGCTCTGGATAACCTGGGGTCATCGGTCGATGCCGATGAATTCAGTTCGGGAACAATAGTGCAGCTCATGAAGTCGATGATAGAAAAGGGCCACACTGAAGTAAACTTAACAAGTCTAACTTGGGACTGGAGGAACAAATATATAGTATACTTGAAGACAGGAAAATTGCCTTCTGATCCCAAAGAATCAAGAGCCCTGCATACTAAGGCTGCCAGATTTAGCTTGGTAGAAGGGCACTGTTCAAGAGAACCTTTGATGACTCACTAGCCAGATGTTTGGGACCGGGAGAGACCGAATACGCCTTGAGAGAAGTTCACGAAGGCACTTGCAGGAACCATTCGGGGGCAGAATCTTTGCTTCGGAGACTGCTTAGGGTCGGCTATTACTGGACCAAGATGGAGAAAGATGCGAAGGACTTCGTATAGAAATGCGACAAATGCTAGAGACACGCCCCGATGATCCATCAACCAGGAGAAATGCTCCACTCGGTTTTGTCCCCGTGGTCATTTATGAAGTAGGGAATGGACATTGTCTGTCCCCTACCATGGGCACCCGGTAAAGCTCAATTCATCTTATTCATGACTGATTATTTTTCCAAATGGGTCGAAGCTCAGGCATTTGAAAAGGTCCATGAGAAAGAAGTCATTGACTTCATCTGGGACCACATAATATGTCAGTTTGGAATATCGGCCGAGGTCGTTTGCGATAATGGAAAATAATTCATCAGTAGCAAGGTAAGTAAATTTTACGAAGATTATAAGATCAAGAAGATACGATCAACACCTTATCACCCTAGTGGGAATGGGCAGGAAGAATCAACAAACAAGACCATACTTCAAAACCTGAAAAAGAGGTTGACCAGTGCGAAAGGGAAATGGAAGGAGATCCTGCCCGAAGTCCTATGGGCATACCGTATGAATTCAAAATCTAGTACCGGGGCCACCTTATTTTCATTGGTCTACAGAGCTGGAGCCTTAATACCAGTCGAGGTGGGAGAACCAAGCTTCAGGTTCCAATATGCGACAGAAGAGCCAAACGGCGAGGCCATGATCACGAGCCTAGAACTGTGAATAGAAACAGCGAATAGAAAGGTATTACAACTGAAGAGCTAGCCTCCGACTCTTTCAAGTCAGAAACTTGGTGTTAAGAAAAGTAACATTACACACCAAGAACCCGAACAAGGGGAAGCTGGGACTGAACTGGGAAGGACCATATCGAGTTGTCAGAAAAATCGATAAAGGCTCGTACAAACTTAAGGCTAGCAACTGGGTTGGGTATTTAAAAAATAGCAGTTTAACCGCCCCCCCCCCCCCCAAACTAAACTTTTTATTATTATACTTTTTTCCTATTTTCTACTAAAAATAGCCCCTCATTCTTTCATTTTTTTTTACAAAATCAATATCAATCCATCAAAATCTCTCTCTAATTTTCTTCTCTACTTGGTACAATTGTTTACTTTATCAAAAAAAATAGTGAAAAAATTATGAGGTTGCTACGATTGCTTACTTTATTCCAAAAAATAGTTAAAAAATATTGAGGTTGTTACAATTTGTAAAAAAATTGTGAAGTTGGTGAATTGGAGTCTTCAACGATAATCAATTTTCAACAAGTTGTTCGTCAATTCGGTAAACTCGTTCCAACTCTTAAATCTTAATATTATAGTTTTGTTTGTTTTATTTATTTGTTATTACTTGATTAATTAATTAGGATGTCTTCCTTAAGAAATACGTTTGGTAAAAGTAAGAATAAGGGAAAATCCAAGACTGGCGAATCTAGTGGTACTGTTGTTCCTCATCCCCTGCCCCCGGCTCCCCGAACTAAACCTCGTAGCCGTCCTACACATGCTATTCTTTATATCGATAATAGTTTATTACAATTTAGCGACACTGAATTTGCCATAATATTGCACCCGGTGAATTTTTAAACCATGAATTAATGAATGCTTTCTATTCTAATAATTATAATACTATTGATGAAAATGATGATGAGAAAATTGATCTTGATAGTGGTATTAACACCTTGTTGTTCTCATTCCATAGAGGGGAGGAAGACTAAAAAAGATATTGCCATATTTTTTTATTGCTGTAGTAAAATTACAAAGGCATTGCTTTGAATTTTTTTTTACAGTATTTTTGTCTTCAAATTTGAATTAAAATATTAGGTCACAGTTCTATAATTAAACTACAAGGCATTGCCTTAGATTTTTTTTTAACATCGTTTTGTCTCTAAGTTCTATTTAATTTAATTAAAAAAATTATTGCTTAGCCGTTGAGCCCATTTAGCCCGTTTGGACTGCGGACCCGACTGGATTAGCTCGAGACCATGAGTTAGTGGGCCTGGTCCCGGGCCTGGCGGGCCCAAATCATAAGACCGGCCCACGAGACCGGCCCAGGCCCACTAAAATCGGTCCAAACGGTCCTGGCCCGTTTGGCCCACGGTCCGGGGCCTGGACCGGCCCACTTACCACCCTTAGCTGCAATGATGAACAATGCATGTTATAGTGGATCACCCTGCTTAACTCCCCTTGTCGAATTGAAAAATCAATGAGGCTGCCCAGTTAAAAGTACAGAATACCAGTTATTCGATATAGTCCCAAATACTAAACCAATAAGTCTGAAAGCACGTATTGCACTCTTTTTTCCTTGAACTGGTTTTGTCCCAAATGGTTTTTCGGCAAGGTTTTTAACGAGGCAACAGTAAAACGTGCTAAGTTAGATTCGAAAATCGGTTTCAAACTGGAGTCAATGATTGTTCACTTCGTATCAACAGTATCCGAGCCCTCACGAGTTTGACCTCGAATAATTGGGGCCATTACCCGCGTATTAAAGTTTTTTGCAAGGTAAAAAGAAAATTTTATATGCTAAAAGCTAAGGCTTGGTGGTTAGGGTTAATTGTAAGGGCTAAATGGTCATATGAACCGTGCTCACATAGTCCACTATAGCCATGACACAAGTTTTTATGCACTTTCGATCATGTACTTTGCATACGGAGAAATGAAAGAAAGTTCCGCTTTGTTATTACGCATTTTTTACTTCTTCGATTCCGGATCCTAGAGCTCACGGGCTACCCCTACTCAGGGACTATAGAGCCTAAAGGCTACCCCTACTCAAGAACTATAGAGCCCAAGGGCTCCTCCTACTCGGGGACTATCACCCGAAGAAAATTTCGGATGATCCGGGCTACCGAATCCTGGAGGCACCAAACGTATTAGGCGCTGCCCAAATACAAAAGGCTATGGCCACCTTAAAAACTGCTCGAAGACGTTCGAAGCCTATAATCAGAAAGTAAGGCCTTTACAAAATAAAAATTTTGAAACCTACTAAAGGGTTACCCTCGGCAAAAATATCGTCTGAAAATACTTAAGCATCTTGGGAACCTACGGTCTCATCGAGGGTCCAAAGCCACGAGCAAACAAAGTTGCATCAAAGTCGGGCTTCGTTCAAACTTTCGTAAAATGAATGCCTCGGAACTACATCTGATTCTGTGCTAAGGCACAAAAAATAATACATGAATAAAAGATGCTGGAAAAGTAAAGACACAATATTGCCAAAAAGGGAAAATTTCATATATATACCAAAATATATTTACAAAGGCCCAATAAAACGGCCTTAAAATAAGCATATATATAAGGAAAAACAAAAACATAAGGGAAAACAAAAACAAATAGAAAAAATATACTAAGGCATTTACGCTTGGTCTTCACCGGGGTCCGATTCGTCACCAGACCCGTTAGAGCCCTCAGAGCCCTCGGAGCCTTCGGCACGTAAAGCTCTTTTGCCTCGGCCTCAAGCTTCTTAGCTTCTTCGATCTCGACCGATAAGTCGAAGCCTCAGGCATGGATGTCTTCGAGGGTCTCTCTTCGGGACAACCACTTCATGTATTCAGTCTTTGTCTTTAGGCGAGTCTCATCTACCTCCACATCGGCCTTGTATTGGGCCACCATTTGCTCGGCGTCATTAGAGGTTGTGTCCAATTCGGACCTCAGTTCCACATGTTCTCTTTCGATGGCATCCCGTTCTGTGACGACCGAGCTCAGTTGTGCACGGAGATCATCGTTCAGCTAGGACCACTTTTCGGCTTTGTCCTTCGCCAGTCGGAGTTGGTTCTCGACTGATGCCAGCTCCTCCTTCGCAGTTTCCTTCTCCGAAGTCAGCATATCCATTCTGCCCTCCCACCCTTCGGCCATGGCCTTGACCTCATCCATCTCGGCCCGAAGCTGGCCGATCAGGTCAATCTTCTGTTGAACCTGCGAAGTTGTGTTGTTAGTCACCATGACTAGCTCCTCGTTTTTAGCTTCAAAGACCTTTACATTTTCAACCAGGTCGGCATGTTCCTATTTTAGGGTCGAGTCCTCATTCTAAGCTTTTTCCATCTCGGCCTAGAAAATTAGGAGGTCTTTAAGGGCCTCATCCTATTTCTCACTAAGAAGCATGCACATGTCCTTCTTCCAGACCTGCTCTTTTAGCTCGAACTCGAGCTGGCTGATTTCCAAGCGGTACCGGAGGAAGCTTTCATGGTGAAGCACTGAGGCCTGTAAAATAACGAAAGTAGTAAAAGACATCAAAACTTAAGTGGGATCACAAAGGGGTACAAAAGTGTTGACGCCTTACCCGGTTCAGCGCCTGCTGCGCCTCGTTAAAAACACTTGACGTGAAAACCTCGTTCATCTTTGCCTGGTCCTCCTCGGTCACCAAGTATTTGAGGTAGCTGGCTACGTCCACCGGAGTAGATAAGACTCGAGTATCCTCCGGGACTGTAAGAACGACAACTCTCTTGTGCTCGGGGTCCGCGCTTGGCGCAAGAAATTGCTTCACCAGTTTTGGGCTCGGACTCGGTCCGCCAGCTCCCGAGGGCACGTCCTTCTTCGGGATATCTAGGTGACCCAGCCCGAAAAACTCCTCCAATGTGGACATGCCCATGCCGTCGAAAAAGAAGTTGAGGGGATCGTCTGAACTCTGCACTCCCTCACTTGACTTTTCTTTGCACGCTTGGGCCTCTTCGAGCATGGACTTGGTATAAGAGGGCGTCTCTATGATGTCAATGACACTGGTCGCCTCATTCGAAATGGGAGTGGCTTCCTGGGAGGTCACAACTCCATCATCCCCTCAGGTTCCCGAGCCTGAAGGGGATCGACCTCGTTGTCCCTTTCTCGGTCGTCGCATGTTTCTCAATGGGGGTCGATCTATGGGCGACGAAAATATTGTCTTCTTCGAGCTCATCCATGAGCCAGTAGAGATAGCCAGGATCCTATGCCCTGGACTTGGTATTCTTTTTGGCCTTCTAGGCCCTGGTGGTCGCCTCTTATTCCTCTTCCCCGATTTTCTTTTTTTTCTTCTTCTCCTCCTTCGCGGCAGGCAAAGACGGATCCTTGTCCTCATCAAGAGGCCTAAGTTTAGTGGTCTTAGGCAGACCTGTAAGAAAAAAGGAAAAGTTAGCACTATATAAGTTAAGAGCATGATGGTGACTATTTCACGGAAGAACCTCACCATGAGAATGGGCCTCCCATTTTCCATTCGAAAGTTTGCGCCATGCGCGCTCGGCGTAAGGCATCTGCTTATAAATCCCCTCGATCCACTTCTTGAATCGGGGGATTGCATTTGGAACTTAGGCAACAACTGCACGACCAAAAACACAAGCGATGAGAAAAAGAAACAAAAAAGAATAAATACCCAAGAAAGACAATACTTACGGGATGCGTTCCATTCCTCGGGGAACGACAGAAACTTGGGGGAATCAGGTCTTCGGTTTTCACCCGAACGAACCTCCCCTGCCAACCTCGGTCCCGGTCCTTGTCAATGTTCGAGAAAGAAGCGTTGCTTGCTCAGCGGACGAGCTTAATCAGTCCCCCTCGGAAGATTCGGGGACTGTACAAGCGGAGTAGGTGGTTGTGGGTGAACCGGGGAGACTCAGTGTTGTTTGCGAAGTGGCGCAAGAGGATTACAATCCTCCAGAAGGATGGGTGGATTTGCCCAACGAACACCTCATACCTCTTGCAGAAAGCAAGAACTACGGGATCCATAGGGGCGAGCGTGAAGGGGTAAGTGTAAACACTCATATACCCCTTCACGTGAGTAGTTATATCATCATTGGGCCCGGGGATGACCACGTCCTTATCCTTCTACTTACAGTCCGCTCGGACATGGGTAGGGTCTTTTTGGTGATAGAGAATATGTATCTCAATGCTCTCTCACCTCGGTCTTGTTCGCTAGAGGCCTTCTCGACCTTAAAGTCATCCCCGATAGAGCAGCCCCCGGGTATGAAGCTCTTCATGGGGGGCTCTGGAGCCACCTCGGCATATACGGTCGGGTGGGAAGATGAAGGGGCAACCTACTGAGGCACTGACTTGGAAGTTTTAGCCATCGTGATCTAAGAAGATATGAAAATTTGAAGGGAAGTATGAAGACTTGAAGGAGAATATGAAGATTCGAAGGAAAAATATGAAGATTTGAAGAAAGAATATGAAGGTTTAAAGGTGGGATGCAGATATGAAGATCTGGGTTGGAAATCCAAGAACAAATATGTAGGTTTGAAGATCAGAGATGAAGATATGACTGCTCAAGAAGCAGGGTATGAAGATTTGAAAAAGTTAAAAGACGTTAGAAAATCCGAAGGTAAAAGCTATGATCGGAAAGTGAAAGAAGTATAAAAGGTCAAAGCTTTTATAGGGGAAACATGCAATCAATGCGTGATGTTTCACATTCGAAGACAACCAGTCGATGACCGACACGTGTCCGAAGTTAGACCGACGCGACTGATGGGATGTTTTGACTTACCCGTCATCTCAGTTACAACGTATGAGGGAAGAAATCGAGGCTCATCTATTCGTTTTCCGTCGATCCGGCGGACCTACTCTCCAAAAAACGAGGAGACTATCTGTATACAAGTAAAATCAAGGGCAATTCATACCCCGATTTTTCGGTGAAGAAGACGGAAGGAGGGCACGGACACACGAGGTTGAATTCGAGGCTAGGAGTCTTTTGTACCGAGACCCATGAAAGATGAACAATGTGCATATCGTCGGGCGTGATAAGGCAACGCTTTCCGGACCCAAAACGAGCCCTAGGACCTCAGGAGATATGGCAAATATTTACACATGACTAATAGAGGGCCGTGATATCCGTACCCAACTGGATATCACGTTGCAGATCTCGCCCGATGTCGGTTACGAGTGAGTAATTAGCGAGAAAGGGAGATTTTTACCCTTTTTAGACTTGTACTAGGGATGAAACTCTCCTATTATATAAAAGGGAAGTTTTAATGATAAACATCCCTAATTCTAAGTTATCAAGGAACATAATCATTGGAATGCAAAAAAAAGTACATATTTCATCCTCTTTCATGTAGCTTTTTTTAATCAAGCTCTTAGCTCTACAATTGTAGAACCCTTTCAACGCTGAATCGACCATTGTAGAAGCCATTGCATATCTTCTTTATGCAACATAAGGATGAAAAAGGAATAAGAAAATTTGCGATACCAACAGTGAAGAACATGAAAAACTTAGATTAACAATAGCGTTTGATATTGCCTTCTCCTTAGAGTGTCAAATGTTACAATTTTTACAAGATGCAGAAGAATATAGTAATATAATATACGTAAAACCATCCTCTCAACTAGATCGAGCTGAAAAAACAAGGTGCGTTGGGCTGGGCTTAAGAGAAGAAGCCGAAGGTGTCGAAAATGGTAGTGTGAAGTGGGTCACTCAAGTGGGTAGCCCAGTTGTTAAGTGGGCCTTTTCCAGTAGCAGCAGCTTGGACAGCAAAGCCCAAGAATGCAACCATAGCAAGACGGGCATGCTTGATCTCAGCAAGTTGAAGTGTGGCCTTTTTCTCTGGGTCAGCAGCAAGGCCCAATGGGTCAAAGAATGATCCACCAGGGTAAAGCCTCTTCTCCGGGTCAAGCTCAGCGTTCCTTTGGAATTCAATGTATCCAATAACAAGGACCTCAATCCAGATCAATGTTGTAATGGAGAATGGGAGTGGTTGTCCCAAGTAGGATGATCCCTCAACCAACTCAACCTATGCAAGTCCAAGAAAGGGTTATAAGCAATAATTTTCTAATTTCAAAAATGTTGGCAAGATTCATAATTTAAACATAAGAGTTTAACCGTTCTGTTCTCACAAGTTGAATCCAATCGTCTTTTAAATTTGTGTTCGAATATTAATAATTGTTGAAATATTTTTTACTTTTTATGTATATATATATGTGTAAAAGATACTTAAGTTCAATCGAACACATTGAGGAAATGAAAGATTACATTGGTGATATAGCAAGTTAAACAACAGTGATAATGTAAATATATTTTGTACAATTACTGTATATAACTTAAACCCGAGAAGGATTGTAAGTCTTTTTCATTTGATTACGTTTTGTTCATGATGCCAAGTCATTTTACCAAGAAAAGACGACATTTCTAGTTGAGGCGAGGTCAGAAAAAAGGTCTCTTCAACTACACTATGCAATATCAAACTTAAATTGTCCAAATGAATCTCGCTTTGTTTTCCAGTTAAGGTTTACTATGTTACCATTTTTTGTTGATCTATTTTTCTTCTCTTCAAGCTCGACCATGAGCATATTGCTACAACTTTAAAGTAAAAAGATTTTCTTCAGTAGAACACCAATGTACTTGTAATCCGAGATCTAGTAGCACATGTAAACCCACGGTTTTGGAAACTAGGCAATCAAGGGACAATCGGGAAAGAGTAATCACAGAAAACATACTTAGTACTCCATTAACCTACTATTCAGGCATCAAACTTGATCTAAATTACGTTATATCTAGAAGTAATATGCAGACACGATGAAACGACAAAACATAAAGCATGCATAAATGCAACTATGCATTATCACAGCGTTATTACTCTTTAACTACAATTTTATGCAAATATAATATAGATATAAAGTTTTATTTAAAACTATCCATATATATTTAATTCAAATATCATTTAGTGGGTATATATATATACATGCTTACAATTACAAACGACGGTTCTAAGAGCATGAATTAACATGTAGTAAGACTTATCTATTCGAAGGAAGTAATGTACTACTACTAAATTATAAGTCGGGAATTTAATTAACTTATGTAGCTAACAACTTAAATTTGTTTATTGTTTAATTACTAACAGTAAAATTTTACATGTCTGATATTCTAGGTAGCTAGTAGTTCCATTTCTTATTGGCAGTTAATTATCAGTAGTTATTATAAAGTGATATGATAATATTAATTTTTGTGAATATATAACTTAATCTCAGGTTATAATTAATACGTTGATGCAAAAGGATAAAATAGTACCTTTCCGGCGTCTTGCCATGTAATACCAGTGAGCCATTCAACAGTCAAAGCACCAAGTGTAGCCAACATAGCCCATCTCCCATGGATCAGCTCACATTCTCTGAACCTCTGCAGTCCAAACACCTCACTGTACGGCTGGAACGGTGTCGATTTCACATCAACAGCTTCAGTCCTGGTCCCAATAACGTCACCGGCCAAATTCTTAGCCAAATTCTGGTCCAATGAGTCCAAATCAAATTGCAAGTACTCAGCAGGTTTCCCCAAACCAAATGGATCGAATCCGTAGTCGCCGACGAGACTCCCGTCGAGATATTCCGGTGCCTTAGCTCCTGGGAACCATAACGGTCTGTCTGGGATTTGCCTTTTTGGAGCCTTTTTAGGTGCGGCTTTTTTGGTTCCGAATCCGAATCGGGCTTGGACTCTGCCGGCACCGGAGTGAATCTCCGGCAGCCGTGTTCCGATGAATGAGGATGTGGCAGCTGCGGTAGCCATTGCCGCTAATGTGAGCTAGCTATAGGGTTATGAAATTTGTTGAATTGATGTGGTGGAATATGGAGCCTATACTGATTATATTAGTGAAGAAGGTACAGATTTTTGATCTGTGGAGGAAAGAATTGTGACGGTTGGATGAGATGATGGAGTGATCGGACGGTTGAAAGAGAGAAAGGCCTTATCTGATTCTTATCATGGCTGATTTCAAGTGGTGTGTTTGAAGGACACGTAGGATTTGAAGTCTTGTGGTTGACATGCAACATTGGAGATCAGAGTTTTAGTGAATATCTCTTTTTTTTTTTATGGGACCATGTAATGAAGAAGAACGATGGGATTGGTGGGCTTTCGATTTTTCATATTACTCAGATTGAATTGTCACATACGTGGAAAAGAAAGAAAGAAAGAAAAGAAAAAAAGAAACAGTGACAAAACTTGTCATGTACTTGCCTGCTTAGTACTATGATCTTTTAACATAATTATCTTCTTGTTTGATTTATTCCCTTATTTCCCTTTGTTCTTTTTTCTTTTTCTTTTTTAATTTATAAAATAAGGTAATTTTATTATAAAACTAGCTTTGATCCTGATTGCAGTGGACGCCTTATTTTGCACTAGAGTGAAGTTACGAATTTATAGAAAATGTAAATTTAGAAGCAACATGTTAAGCGGAGGTGAAAGCAGAGGGTTAACTTTAGATATCAATCATGTCATCTATTGCAATGGTTTTAAAACCGTTGCAATAGGCCTGATTACTAGTATTGACATGTTGATCGAAGTCACAATTAAACGAAAAATTGGTATGACTTTTGCACTCAACGACTTGATACAATGATTCCTAACCCCTTTAAGTGTTTTTGAATTGAATGAAGCTCTACTAGTTACATTAATTGTGTGACATTTTATTAAAACACAAACAAGTTTTCTTAAATACGGAGTAGTAATCTTACTTCATATTAATTATTTCATCAGATCGGTTTGTGATGAAATAGATATGATTTCTTTACACTCAATAAGAGGTTTCAGGTTTGAACCCAAAAAATAAAAAAAACATTCTGGTAGGGAGAACTGTCCTCCTTTAACGGGCCTTGCGTGACACAAATTTGAATTAGTCAAGACCTCAAAGCAGGTATCGGACACCAGAAGGGAACCTAAACAAAATTATTTCATCAGAGTTTACAAATTTATTTGTGGTTATGTTCTTATTATGTTACTGTCCAGAAGAATATTGTCAATACTGACTCATTT
The DNA here is from genome assembly GCF_000715075.1 of Nicotiana tabacum. NCBI lineage: Eukaryota > Viridiplantae > Streptophyta > Magnoliopsida > Solanales > Solanaceae > Nicotiana > Nicotiana tabacum. The sequence continues at coordinate 26,642,057 of NC_134081.1, read as the reverse complement.
GGGTGGGAGAAAGAGAGAAAGCACATAGGAATAGGTGCATTATATTTATTTCAAAGAAAAACTCTGAGAATTTCAAAATTGCCTATTATATTATACTCGCGTGGGCATAAAATCCGAAAAACCGAATTCCAAATCAAATCGAATTAATTTGGTATTTCGATTTCAGTTTTTTCGGTATTTCGGTTTATTTCGGTACAAAAATTTTGGTATTTCGGTAATTCGGTTCGGTATACGGTATACGGTATTGAGTTTTTGATATTTCGGTATACCGAAATAGTTTAGTCCAAGCCCAACTTTGTTTTTAATTTTTAGCCCAATAACCTTAAGCCCACACCCCAAATTCCAAAGAGGAATCGACATGGGTGAGCACTTTTTAAAAATTATTTAAGAAAATAATAATATTTTTTATTTATTACATAAATGAAAGATTTTTTTTACACTAATGGCATATTATAAAGATTAAAAAAATAATTAATGACCAGACAAGATGCATAAATCATGGGACATTCTCTACCATCTTAAAGAACTTTTGACATACTTCCTTGATCCGGCAATATCCAACATTGAAATGCATCCTATGGTGTTTCATGCGTTCCATTATTCTGTAGGATTTTGATGGTTTATGTTAGATATATTATACGTATATATCTATCACTATATGGAACATACCTATTTATATATGTACATTATGTCATTTATATATGTTGTATATAATAGTACTATATTATACAAAGTGAAATTCATACAACTATATAACATAGTCCAAACATATAGTAATATTTATACGATAAATATACCACAAACTGAATTATAACATATAATACACTCCAGAATTTTTATATCAATATTTTGGCGGAATTCTGAATACATAATATTTATATCGATATTATTCTGTAAATATTTATTTCTAAGTATGTATGTATCTTATACCATTTATATAATTAAATATGCAATATACTATCATTATTCCATAAATATAAAATGAAATTATTTCATTATTATACTTTTTATAATATTAAATATTGCTAATTAAATTTGTAATATACCAAAAACTACGTTTGGTGGAAGTCATTCATGCGAGAAATTAGGAATAGATTGTGGAGAATTGGTTGATCCATGGCAGAAGAAAAAACCAAGATATTTCAGTTGTTTTCTTCCTATTAGTTAATGGAGTGAGGGAGATAGTGAAAATTTGGTTTAAACCGAACCGTACCGAACCAAAATAAGAAATACCGAACCGTACCGAAATATTTTGGTACGGTATTTGGTATACACAATTGATAAATCGAATACCGAAATACCGAATCGAAATTCTTAAATACCGAACTGAAATACCGAATGTCCACCCGCCTCATAGGATGTTTATGAAATGGTTCACTAAACAGGGATGTGTTACAAAAGTATGTCGATAATTGCATTTCGAACTAATAGGAATTTATTCTACTTCATCTATTAAAGAAAAATGATTTTCTCAACAAGCTTTATCCAAGAATGTATAGACGAGATGGTTGAAGACTTGCATTCCAGTACACATTATTTCAATTACTTATTTCAAAAGGTGGCTTGAAAACCTTTATTCCTTGTAAATCAAACACTATCGAATAACTATCATATAAAATTCCAACATTATTGAAGAACCCCATTGTTACTCTCGCTCATATCTTTTATGGTGGACAACACCTACGAAATTTGTTTCAGCAAATGTGTTTTTATGCTATGTGCATTTCTACTGTAATTTTTTTATGCTATCAAGTTAAGTTGACCTACAATAATATGTTACTCTCAGCCTGATATGATTAACCTAAAAAATATAGCAATAACATGTATACTATAACAGATACGGCTCAATGGTGTTGGACAGTTGGAGGCCTAGAGTCAAGCCATAATAAAAGGCCTTAAACTTGTTTAATAATTTTAGACATTTTTGGTGAAGTTTATTCTTTTTATTTTTTGAGATGCAATTTAATCTCGACGATGTAACCAACCCATTTAATCTTTGTTGAAACATTACTAACCTTTGATAAGATTTTATTAAATTTAATTTTGATTTTTTTTCCACATGAGCGTTAACATAACTCACTATATAGCATTACCTTCCAAAATAATAATTATGTGTGAATTTGTATTTACAAAGATGATAAACAAATCAGCTATAGCTTTTCACCATCTAATTAGCTTGAAGCATACCTAAAGAGACCTTGAAGAAAATATCTTACAAAGTTAGAGTTGTAAATAAAATTTGTTCAAGTTTAAATAAGAAAAACTAGAAAGTAACTACAGATTTAATTATTTTTCACTTTCATTTGAATTTTCTGAACCAAATTTGAAAAAAGACAACATAAATATAATACTATGAGATTAACGATTAATGACAATGTAGCAATAGATGGTTAAAAAATTTCTTATCACTACGTAATAATAAGTACAATAAATATTTAAATTACATATAAGAAGAGTAGATTTTGGGGCCTCTAATTTTGTGAGGCTTAAAGCGATCGCTTTAGTACCTTAGGGGTTAAGTCGCCTCTGATTATAATATTGTCTCTTTTCGTTTTTTTGAGTCGATAGTCTTTCGAAAACAATCTCTTTACTTTTTTGGGGTAGGGGTAAGGTCTGCGTACATATTACCCTCCACATACTTTACTAGTGAGATTTTAGTGGGTTGTTGTTGTTATTTTTCTCCAAAAGCAATCACAAGGGACTTCATTAATATAGTTACTATTATAACAATAACCAGACGTTTCATAAGATTCTCATTCTATCATGAAATGCGAATAATAATAATAATATCCTTCGGTAATGGGCAGCAACAAAAAGTTTTTCTTAGGCACTCATTGCCCTACCTTTTATTTATCTCAAATACTTAAGACTTTCATCTCCAACCTTTACCCCCATTTTGGGACCAAACCCAAAATGGGGATTTCTTCAATTTGAAGATAACTTATTCCAACTATTTTTCCATTTTTTTCTCCAAAAGAGAATATTTTTTTTATATTCTTTTCTCTCTTCTATATTATATTATTATCTTTCATTTTAATTTTATTTTTTAATTTCTATTAAACAAATTCCATCTTTTATTTTTATTAATTTGTAATTACTATTAAAACAATTTCATAAAATTTTAAATAATATAATTTGTAAGCAATTATTATAGATTAACTAATAATTCAAATAAAAGTGAAGTCATATTTTATATTTGCACCTTTTATTTTTTTGTGATGGTTATATCTTTTTCATACAATGATAACTCATAATAAAATTAACCACCAATTTTACATAAAAAAAAATAGATGCACGATAATTAATTTTTTAAAATTATACGTCAAAGTTAAGATGAAAAATTAATTAGGTAAATATATTATATAAACATAATTAAGTATATATAAAAAGATAAATTAAAAGATTAAATAATAAAAATAATAATATTTTAATGGGGAATAGTAAATGAGGAGATGAATAGTGTGTCCCCAAATTTGGGGAGACACTATTCACCCCCATTTCGGGGACAAAAATGGGGGAGGGTTGGAGTGAAATTTTTCAATTTTTGTCCCCAAAAATAGGGAAATCTCCATTTTGGGGACAAGGTTGGAGTTGCTCTAAGATACAGAAAAAAGAGCTGATAAAACTCTTTATTTCCAAAAATAAAATAAAATATACAACTACTAGAGGAATTTAATTATACTGTTTTTATTTGCATAATTAATAGAGAGTATACAAACGCTAAATATTTCAAGCTCTTAATATTACGATTTAAATTATGAAAGTAACTCTTAACTAGTAACTCTCTTAAGACATAGTATACCATGCCTCAATAAGCTAGACAATATAGATGATTTCAAGTTAAAAAAAAGTTATAAATTACTACTAATAACTACCTTACCATACACAGTTTGATATTCGTTTCTTCAATAATAAACCACCTACATTTATTCACTTTCAGCCAATAATTATTCCCTCTATATGAAAGTTATGCACGCCATTCTATAAAAAAAATCTATAATTATTAATTAAAGCTAAATTTTAAACAAGTTATTTTTTAAATTTTCACTCAAATCACTCATAAAACTTCAAAAACAACCCAAACTAAAATTTATGTCCAAACACAACTTTAAATTTCAAATACCATTTTCACTTCAAAAAAAAATTTCATTCGAATTTTACAATTCTCATGTCCAAACGCCTATATCGTTGAAATATCTGATGTCCTCCACGTGTTTATCTTTCAAAAATGCCACGCAATATTTCGATTGTCCTTGCCTGCATGCTACTACTACCTAGTTTGCTAGTCCAAGTGCCATGCTTTCTCCCCAATTGATTTCTTTATTCTAATTTTCGTTTGAGGTTCGGTATTTGTTTTAAAGCAGATCAATATCGTGCCACATAAAATTCAAAAGGAAAAGCATTTTTTGCTAGAATTCTTTTCATTTCTAGGATTCAAATTCGAAATTTTTTCATTATATTATTTGGTTTGCAAATTGCAATGTAAATTCTGCATTTTTTGCATTCCTAATTAAACATTTACTTCTGATATAAACTTTTGAACAACTAATATCTGCATAATCAAAAATTAATTTGCGTAATGTTTCATAAAAAAAAAGAAAAGAATATTCCTATAACATGATAGAATGAAATTACATGTAATAGTGTTACATAACAATTCATGCATTATTATCTACTGCTTTAAGAAGTTGTTTACTACTATTATTTACCATATAATGAGTCCAATACCGTGAATCAAGTTGAAGGATTAGGATAGGGAATCACAAAATTTGCATAAAATAAATACAGTATTTGATTACAGATATTAAGAAAAATAATTTTTGTGTAATAAATTAATTTTGATCGGTGGTAAAAGGAAAAATAAATAAATTCCTATATCATGGATGCCACGTTTAATTTATTATAACTTGCATTAAGTTATATAGAAATACGTGTGTTACTTAAGATAGAATGTATAAAATCATATGTATTAATGAATATGGTAGAAATCTAAATTTAAGTTATATATATATTGATAATGTAAAAAAATTCTTGCATTATCGGTACATTTTAGTTGATTTTATTTTTAAGATTACTAATTATTTGTTAGAGAATTACCTGCAGCTGCTTTTTACAGGCTGAAAATGTTTATTTTTAAAACTGGGCATAAAACATATACTCTAAAAGTATTTAAAAATAAAAATGTAAAATAAGGTTTGTCAGTGAAATGGAGTTTACTTTTTGTTATTCGGTCGTGTACTAAAGTAGTAGCTTGATTCTTCTGTTACTTCTCTTTTGGCTTTTGCTCTGTTTTTCTCCACTTTCCCTTCTGCCCAACAATTTTTATCTTCCTGGTATTGCCTCTTCTCTATTCTTTTTTCTCTTCATATTAATACTTGTTGCTGTAGATTCACAGTTCTTGTATTTTTCTTATTGAGAAAAATTAGTACACTTATTCAATTACCTAAACACAATAATTGGTTTCAAGAGTAAAATTGGTTTCCCAGAAGTAAGTACATACTTGGGTTAAAGTGTTTTTTTTTTTTTTTTGAATTTTCATTTGTTTTATTGTGGTTGATTTAGTCTGATTTTTTACTTTGTTTCTGTTTTCTTATTGAGCAAAAGAAATGAATTTTGCTGATTTGGTCTTCTTAGGAAGGTTTATTTGTTGTACAAATGGTGGATTTTTTTTCGTTGACTTGGATGTATATGAAATCTAGCTGATAATTTTTTTTATTGTTTTTCCATTTGTAGAAGACTTATGGAGTAGTACTTTTATGTAATTTTCAAATATCTAAATTTAATTCCAAAATTTGAAGGATCTATGACTGAGATCACAAAGAAAATTAACGACTTTGACTCTATTACTCCGAACTTTGACTTTATCTCTTTCTGAGTCGTGTCTTCCTATTGGTATATCTGTTGCAGTAGTTTTGGTTTTACTTGCTTTTGTTCATTTAAATTGATATTGTGAGATCATGCAGGGAGATATAACATAGAGACTTAAGTTATTTCAAATTATTCGAATACTTCTTTGTTAAGGTTTTGGGACTGGATATAGCATTTCCATGGGGAGAAAAGGTCAGACTTTAGGTAATTATTAGAAAAAAATATACTTTAGGGTAAAGAATCAATACTTTTGCGGCCATCTAAACGGAGAGTTGGAGAGTAGGACAAATAATTGTTGTGTTGTGTTTCCCTTAAATTCTTTTGGTATTTTGGAATGCTTTGAGTGTTCAATGTGCATTATTCATGTTGTTATGTATCATATTGTTCATTGATAAAATGTCACAGCTATGGGGTTTTAACATAGGCCGCTTGTTTTGATTAGGCAGTTCTAAGTTACAATGAAGGGTGGAAAAGGAAAAGGGGCGTTGAGAAAAGAAACAAGGTCTGCACTGAAGCCTGTTGAGGACCGGTGAGTAGCGTTTTAAATTTTGTGATTCTGGCTTTATATGCAAGTATTTCCGGTGTTGGTAACTTGATGTTGCATAGACCTTTCTGCAATTGTAGCTGATGCTACGACCTTTCGGGAATGAAGTTTCTGTGATTTTGGTTTTGATGTTCCGTGTTGGCACAGTGATCAATTAGTGATGGATCATGTCTGTCTCTCTTGTTTTCAGAAAGATGGGGAAGAGAAAGGCTACGTTGAAGGACGATAAACGGAAGGCCAAGAAGGACAAAAAGGCCAAGAAAGATCCTAATAAGCCTAAGAGGCCTCCCAGCGCCTTCTTCGTATTTCTGTAGGCTTCGTTTTTCATAATAAATTCTAGATTCAGTGGCATATCTATAGTTGCGTGATGTAACCAACAAATGATCATGTATGCCACTGCAGTGAAGAATTCAGGAAGACGTTTAAAAAGGAAAATCCTAATGTGAAGGCTGTATCAGCTGTAAGCTTTTGATGGTGTTATTTCATAAGCATTGCCTCCTTTAATAGTTGGTTCTGAGCACAACTGATTTCTTCTTGGTTTAATGTCATAAATGAAGGTCGGGAAAGCTGGAGGGGAGAAGTGGAAATCTATGAGCGCAGCTGTAAGTAATTCAATGTATTTCCCAATATTAGTGATTCAAGCAGCGAACTTGGCGCAATGACCACTTCATACATGTCATACTGTTATGTTGTTATACAGTTTAAAGGGTTGAAAACTTCTTTCAGCTTCTCATTGACATTTACTTGGTGAGAAATATTAGCATTTAGTTTTACCATAAGGATGGATTCTTCGCACTCTCTTTTTAAGGGACAATATTTACATATTTACTGTAATGAGGTACCTTATAAGGCTGGTTTTACGTATTGAAAGGAAAAAGCACCATATGAAGCCAAAGCAGCAAAAAGGAAGTCTGAGTATGAAAAGCTCATGAATGCTTACAACAACAAGCAGGTTAGCTTCCTGTAACTTGTTTTATTTTCAAGATTCATCTGATCTTTTCACAATATCAGTCAACATTATAAATTTAGAAAAGGGAGCTTCCTTGTTCTAACTTCATCAATTGAATTAGCCGGAAAGCTCAGACGATGATGGCGAAGAAGAAGAATCTGAGAGGTCAAAATCGGAGGTACATGATGAAGATGCGGAGGGCAGCGGACAGGTATTACTATTTTTTCACTGTTCTATAGTGTTGAAGTGGGAGCCTTGGAGCAACGGTTGTCTCCATGTGACCTAGGTTACGGGTTCGAGGGTTCGAGCCGTGGAATCAGACACTGAGGCTTGCATCAGGGTAGGTTGCCTACACCACACCCCTTTGAGGTGCGGCCCTCCCAGGACCTAGTGTGAACGTGTGATGCTTTATATACCGGGCTGCCCTTTACAGTTCTACAGTGTTCTGCTGACTCTATACTTATGAGTGCATCTAATAGTTTTTGAGTATATGTCGACAAGGCTGTAGTTGGCTCACAGTTACCCCTTCTTTAAGGGTGTTAAAACAAGAGAGTTGCTGGGTCATAACTCTGCATCCTTAAGGGTGTTAAATATTGGGTTTATTGATCCTTCTAGTTGTATTTTTAGGCCCTTCTCTTTGGGGTGGGTAATGCCTTTTTTGTCTTTGCTTTGCTGATGCTTGAGGCGCACTTTGATTGCAAAAATTGGCCGAGGGAGCAGATGTTCAATGTAAAAGTTTGAATATTAACTTTCAAGAATGATTGATCCAACATGAATCTGTATAGTAAGAGAAACATTTAATACTAGAACCTTGTGCCTGAGAAGGCAAGTCATGATAATTATCACAGATGTCGGGGGGTTTCGACAATATTACTGCTAAATTCTTATTAGAGTTGATGTCAGTTGTGTGATTTGAAATGAAATTTGAGAAGACAAGCAATATCGTACCTTTCCTATTACGGAGCTAGTTGTTAAGTAGTGCATAAACCATTTATGCCTGTCCTCTTTTGGGACTTGGATCCATTACCAGAGTTGCTATATGCTCCTTTGATGGTAAATAGTTTTGTATTTCAAGTAGACTCATTTATCACAGTGGCCACAATGTTTCATATCGTACTTACTAGTGCTCGACAATATGTAGGGTGAAGAAGAAGAGGAGGAGGATGATGAGGAGGAGGAAGATGAGGATGATGATTGAAGCTATTTTGCTTCCAACACTCAGTTTTTGTACTAATTTTCCATCCGACAAGGGTTGAGTGAACATATGTGTTTTTTGCTGTATTTTCTGTTACCTAGTTTGGTCACGCAGTTTGCTGAAACTCAACTCTGCTGGTAGTCAGTGGCATCCACTTGTTTACATAACTTGAATGAACTTGTATATGTAATATGATGATACGTAATATATATATATATGGTATGTCTTTTATCTGACTTCAGATCTTTGTTGATTCTTATCTGCACTCTGAATGCAAGGAATAGTCGTTGATCAAAGGAGCTTGAGTAGTTTGAATGTTGGCTTATATAACACAGGCACCTGAGGTGCGCGTTAAACCAAGATTTTTCTACCTAAAATTTAATTGGCTAAACAACAAATGGACAGACTCCCTGGATATAAAAGTGATAAGCAGAAGCACGAGATCTTGGAAAAACAAGTAAAATTCTGCGCTAAGCATGGGTGTATTTTTACTGGCCATAACCAACAAACTCTTTTAGTTTTTATGGTCAAAAGTTTAATTGGCTAAACAACATGACCTGATACAGACTCTATCCGTGTTTAATTCATATATTCAACATCAGTAATCCCTCTTGCAAAGTAGGGAATATATGTCAGCTGTCAACATTAAACGTTGAAAAAGTTAAAAGAAAGGCAATAACCTCTCAACTATAAAATGCCGTCTGTTAATCAGTACACCTCAAATCTCAATTTTTACTTAGGATTCAATTGTATAATGACCAAGGATAGTGAATGAGAACTTGCAACGTATGCACTATATTACATTTTATACTAGCTTTCTTCTCATGAAAATAAATGCTTGATAATAAACCTGCACTAAAATATAATATCTCTAAGTTTCATGAACCAGAAATGAAAGACAAAGCAACCTAAAGCCTGGAGAAGTTGAAAGTTTACTTCACAGATGATGATTTTAAGCAATTTGTCGAGCAGTAGCGAGGTGCCAATGTGTCCACTGAACAAGAATCAGGAAAAAATTAAACACTTAAATTGAAAACTAGGGAGTGTAAGATAGTCTTATCTAAAAGCAAGCACCAGCTACCAGCATATTCTCTTGGGTATCTGAGTTTGGCATTGGCATGCTGGGTATCAGCTCCAAAAACTTCCCCTTGAATCTTCCTGTTGGTTCTTGACAAAAGAAACTTAGGGAAACAAACAGGGGAAAATAATAGGAAAATAAAAGCTGTATACTGGAATAGATGTAAAAGGAACTCTAACTGAAAATTATATTTTATTTCATTGCATTTGGACTTCAATTTATAAGAGGAAAATGATAGGAAAATAAAAGCAGTGTACGGGAATAGATGTAAAAGGAATTCTAACTGAAAATTATATTTTATTTCACTGCATCTTGACTTCAATTTATAAGAAAAATATTAACTTAAAAGATCTAAAAATTCGCACAAAATCTGATGAAATTAACAAACTCCTAGAGACTAGTTCACTCATAAAGACTAGTTCAAAATTATTTAAAATTCAAACTAAATTACTGCAGTAAATAACTCTTAAGTTGAAACAGTAAAATAATTTTATTGAGAGCAGCTTCTAAAGCATATTTCTAACACTCCTCCTTACTTTTGAAGCTGCAAATTTTGAATTTATGCCTTGTAAACCTTTAACTGGAATCGACTTTGTACGTAAATCTGCCAACTGATCTTGCAGTAAATCGAGTTCACTTTTCTATTTTGCTGCATCTCATGATTGTCAATGAAATAAGTTGGCTCTTTTTTCGGCTTCATTTGCATCTTGCGTTGAGACTTGTCAACTTTCTTCCATATTTGCATTTTTCCTTGAGGCTTGTTAACTTTCTTCCCGATTTTATTTTTTTTGAAATATTGACAACTTCTTCTTTGCCTCATTTTCACATATGTCCTCAATTGGAGGATTATCTGCCCTTTGTAGATTTTTTGGCTCCATTTTTCTTCTTCTGTTGGATCAAATGAGAAGTTTTTACTTCTATTTTTAACCCTTAAAATCTCAAGTCCAGTTGCATCATAAATAAAATAATATTTATCTTCAAAGAATACTTTAAATCCTTTTTCTATTAGTTGCCCAACACTCAATAAATTTTGATCAATACCAGGAACATAAAGAACATCTGAAATTTTCTTAGTACCTGAATTTGTTGAGATTGCAATAATTCCTTTTCCTTTAGCAAGAATATAATTACCATTCCTAATTCTGATTTTCTTATTTTCCATAGACGTGAACTCTTTGAAAAGATTTTTGCCATATGTCTTGTGGTTTGTACAACCACTATCAATCAACCAAAAATCATATTTCTTGGTTGAAAGAACAGTTGCCACAAACAAGTGATCTTTTTCTTCTTCATTGGTGACTTGAGCATCTGCTTCATACTTTTGATATTTGCCTTTGCAAATTATAGCTCCATGACCAAGTTGGTTGCAAATTTTATACTTTGTATCTGGCCTCTTCCAACATTTGAATGGTGGATGACTTTTTTTGCTATGGTGCTGACAAGGTGGGTAATTTTTCTTTGCATTATTACAGTTGCTTTGAGTTTTGTGGTTGGCTATCAAGGCTTCTTCAACCATACCATCTTGCCTCGTAAGCCTCCTTTGCTCTCATGCCTGCAATGTATTTAACAATTCTGCCAAGGTAATCTTGGATAGATCCTTTATATTTTCCAAGGTAGTTATGGATACTTCATATTTTCAGGCACCGTAACAAAAAAAAGATTCAACAATTCTTGAATCTTTAAATTTAGTACCAAGCAACCTTACCTTGTTAACAATGCCAAGCAACCGATCGGAGTATTCTTTGACGGTCTCAGATTCTTTCATTTTCTGCAACTCGAATTTCCTTATTAAATTCAACACCTTCATGCCTCGTATTATTTCATCTCCTCTATATTTTTTCTTCAGATAATCCCAAATTTCTTTTACTGATTTAAGAGCCATAACTCTCGTGAAAATAGTTGCAGACACACCAACAAACAAAGTTGCTTTCCTCTTTGATTTCCTGATTTTTTTTTCCTTGTGACTCTTGATCTGGGCCATGGTGGGATTGCTAGGCAGCGGAAGAATATCATAATCCTCTTGCACGGCCTCCCAAAGATCTAAAGCCTCCAAGTAAGTCTTCATTCTCACTGCTCATAGTTAGTAATTTTCACCATAAAAAACAGAGCCAATTGAGAAAAACTTGTTTCAGTCTCCATCTCACTCAAGAAAAGATTTTACTTAGGTCCCTTAAGAAGATGGCTCTTGATACCAATTGTTGGTTCTTGATAAAAGAAACTTTGGGAAATATCAGGGGGAGATGATAGGAAAATAAAATAGATGTAAAAAGAAACTCTAACTAAAAATTCTATTTTATTTCACTCAATTTGGACTTTACTTAAAAGACCTAAAATTAGCACAAAATCTGGTGAAATTAATAAACTCCTACCTAGAGACTAGTTCACTATTAAATACTACGTAACTGTTAAGCTAAGCTGAAACACAAAAATAATTTTAGAGAGAGCAGCTTCCAAAGCATATTTCTTACACTTCCTCGTCAAACTAACTCTGTTCTTCAATTCCAAAACACGTATTCCCCAAATAGCAGTTTCTTTAATCGACCCCATTGACTGTATTAACTACGTCTCAATCACAAATTAGTCGGATCTCATGGTTATCATGTGATTAGCGTTCATGCTTTTCATCTGATTATAGGTTACTATTTTCTTGATCATACGTGGTGCTATCATCTTGGTCATCTGACCAAGGAGCATCACGTTGCTAAAAATATTGATTTTTTAGTCTTGAATTGGACTTACTGCAGAATACTATATATATCTCAAATGAGCTGGAACATAAGTTTGGATGTAAAGATTATATCTTTTTATCATTTTATTGTTTGGGTTACCATTTTTTTTTTATGGGACTCAGGATTAGTTATTATTGTTACACTTACCTTTAGGTTTAGTGTCGGTATTGGGTCATCTTGGAATGATATATTGATAATGGTGTGTATTTGTGGACTAAGCATTTCCACCCTCTTATTTACAGGTAAAATGATAAAAGGGCATGTAATTTTGATGGAGAAGTACAGGAATGGAACTTCAAAAAGGTATATTCTTTAGTTCTATTTCGAAGATTTGCTTCGCTGTCCTTATACGGACTTTGTCCGGTAATAAAAGGGGTTGTTTCTGGCTCGATATGTATTGATCGAATGATGGTTGAATATGGAGAATACTCACTGATGTTTTGCTAGTCTGGTTTTGTTTGAAAATAGGTGGCGGTCCAAGATTTAAATTCTATGGGTTCAACTTTAAAATTTTAAGCATTGAACCCATTATAATTTTAAAGTTATGGATTTATATCTATTATTTATTTTAATTTTAATAGTTTTACATATAAATTTATGCTCCTTATCGAAAGTTATGCGTTCAATTTAACCCGTACTTATAGTACTATATTCGCCTTTGTCTCTTGCTATGTTTGTTGTTCGAGTATGTAATCTAGCAAGAGGTGGATCCAGAATTTAAATACAGGACTAGGAATCCCAACCACTGAATCCATCACTGTATTTGAGTTCTGGGTTTATCATTTAATACCATTTTTTCACATATATACCTATACTACGTGTCAGAAAAGCTGATAGTTAGAACACTACTACATCCGGATCTGTGAATAGCAATTTATCTTTGCAAAGTGCAGGAACGGTAAGTGTTCTCTTGACTGCTTGTCCATATTATTCCGTGGATCTTGCCCCTTTTTTATATTATTTTGGTTTTAATTAATATCTTCACGCCTTTGACATCTTCCAACAATTATCTTGACAGATATCTAAATATCAGATGTAATAGATCAGTCTTCTTCTAAACTCTGTATTAGTTCATAAATTTAACATACAAAAACATAAGGGGGACTAGCTAGATCAAACACCCCCCTATGGCCTGTCAAAATGAGGGAGACTCAATTCTTTCTACATTGATAGACTACAACTTCTAAGGATCCAATAAAGATTTCGCAATGGTTTCACCAAGTTGATAACCTTTTTGGTTCACCGAAGAATCCAAGTTCAAGTCTTTGCAAATATTCTTTTTTCTTCTTTTGATCTCTTTGACCTCTAGCTTCTGTACTCGTCTAGGCCATCATCAGAATAATCTTTATCCGAGCAGGAGTCCAAGATTGTTTCATTGAACACCTCTTTTACGTCCCCCCATAGCCACAACTTGGTATAAAAGGTGGTGCCGATTATACCAAATAGTGTTATGCATGAACCAGATGGTAGCGATAAATCGTCCAATGGATGAAGATCAACCCACTATTGGATTGGTTTTGTAACATCCTCTGTTACAAGAACCGTATCGTCTTCGGCATTTTTTTCTTCATCTTCCTCGTGAAACAAAATCATGTTGTGTACAGGAATAAATTTGATTTGCTCTTCAAGTTTTTGAACAAAATCATGTCGTGAAACAAAATCTGATTGTATCATAGTTTTTGAAATCCATGATCATGCTCGAGAGGGGATTTAAGTTTTCTAAACTGAGAATGTTAATCAACCTAACACTCTTTCTGATTGTTTAAATGAACCCTTTCTTTTTTCAGTTATAGTTAAACGGTTATAATTGCCATCCGCAGAAGACTTAAGAGTTTAGATAAGCACGTTTTGTTTTGGTAATTAAAACAATTTTATTACCTGTAAAGAATATGTACAGCTCAAGACAAAAGAAAACATATCTAAAACTGGCAACACCCAGTAATTAGAGTTGAGACTAGATCATCTCCACTATATCTCCTTACACAGCTAACTCCTCAACCTCTACCAATTACCTAGGATAAAAATTGAGTTCGTGAATCTTCCTAGCTAATTTTGGCCGCATGCTACCTCTGAATATAACCTCCTGTATAATCAGTTTCACTAGTATATCTGAAGATCTCTGCTTGCGTTGAAAGACGCTATTGTTCCTCTCTTACCATAAATAGTACACAGCTCCAGCTAGTGTCATTCTGTAGATGTTTGCAGTAGCTGTCTTCCCGTTGCAGTATTTCTCAGCCCATTGAATCTCTGTTTGCCATTCAACAAAAAAAAAAACATATTTACGTTGTTGATTCATTCATAAAGTGTCATGTTTGTTCCATGAGATGATTACACTAAAGATTTATATAAATTGACTAGTTTTATGCTGGCTCGAATCAGTAATGTAAGTAAGCTCATGCCTGATGGAACAAACAGTTCTCCAAGGGGACCGATAAGAAGGAATTTAGTTACTACTAGTATTACCAGGCAATGATCATTGACGATGATATTAACATCCTAACCTAACACATCATTTTTTTTGTCTCTTCATTTTCTCCTGCAACATTAGGCTTACCACTTTTGACACTGTTAAGCGTTTGATAGCGAGAAGTGAGAAAGAGCTCCAAAGAGTTATGGAGGAAAACCGCGAGAGACAAAAGACAGAATCCTAGATATGTACTGCACCATATTGTAGATGTTCTGATTCTTTGAAGGTAATTGATCTCTTAATTAATATTCATGTCATTTTGAAGCACTAGTTCGACGAGCAAGAGAATTAATAATCTTGCTTATTGCCTGGAGCTCCAATTTTGTAAAACCAGGTTTAGTTGCCAGAGTAGTTAGGTTGGCTTTGTTATGGCTTGATTAGCTCAGTTTAACATTTGTGTAATGGCAAAGAACTATCAGCTGCCTATAAGGAGCTGATCACTGATCTATCAACATTAGACACACTTCATTTTTATCAGTACTTTGCACTCTTTTGTGGATTATTGTGTTATAATGCCAATTTCTGTTCCTTATTTTACAGATTAAATTAATTAAAGGATGCTAAAATTTGAATAAAGACCGCAGAAGAATGTTGTTGAAGAGAATATTAAAATTATGTCATACATTTAAAATTACAAATATGTGATCTCAAACATTGGATTAAAAAGTAGATAAGAACTGGAACATAACGAATTGTCATAATTTTCACTACAAATATAGAAAAATATTACTCCACTCTATTAAAGTAAACAAAAACTATGTTTTCATATAGCCCGAACACCTTCAATCAACAACTTGATTTCTGCAAATGTACCGCACAAGCATCTGAAGTAGCCGTCAACATTCCAATGCTGGAACCTTGCGAGAAATTAATTTCCAAATCCTCACAATATACTTGTAATTTTCCACAATTACGTTGTGCCTCATAGTGGCTTATTTGAACTTTTCCATTTAAATTTACTGAAAATTTTGTGGAAAGACCAGAAGCAAGATCATTCATAACAGTGTTAGTCATCCATTCATTATAACTCTCCGGCAAAGCACCAAAAATTGCATCAACGAAGTTTTGAGCATTTTCGTCTTTATAAAATTTAGCAGAATTATTAGCTTGCCAAAGAACTATATTCTTGTAGGTAATCTTGGCATCAAAGTCATCATATAAGAAATTATAATCATTGGTTGGGTTCTTGACTAAGAAAGTGAGTTTCCAACTGTCAGGATTGTCGAAAACTGAAGGTGGCGCATTGCATATCACGGTAATGAAGAAGAGGCATATATAAGACGAAACTTAGGGTATTGGATTTCTTTAGTAACCTTTGCTGGGAAGAACAAATAAAAAGAAAGGACAACACCCAATGCTATAGCCAGTACAATTAATATTATCCCCAAGGCCAAATTGTAGTGATTAGGGTCGTCATTGGTTTGGTCATCAATTTTAGTGTTTGTGGCTGATTTCTCCATTGATACTTAGTTAAGAAAGCTTTGGAAAGGAAGATAGAACACTATAATTCGAAGAAGATGGATTTTGAAATGAGAAGAATGGAAAAGATGTTTAGAGATTATACGTACTTGATGTGAATTACATCAGTTTATATAGATAATTATGACATAACAATTCCAACTAAAGAAGGGATTAGTCTATTAAAAACCTACTTGTAGTGGGAAAACTTTACGGCTTGTAAGAAAGATTTAACACAAAACTTAATCCACATTGAGATGGGAAAAGAAACTAAACTTGCTCGTAAAGTCTAGCAAGTTTTTACTTTAAATTTTAAAACCTAAAACTTATGGGTAAATTACTTGTTCCCTGTGTAATAATTCAATATAACTTAGGTTTACATTGTCGACACATAATAATAATACGAAAAAGTGGATAATAGGAGATGGATCTATTTTCTCCTTCCGTCCTATCCGTTAATAAATTTCTATTTCGATTTCAAATACCTTACAGTGAATTCAACTATATTTATCAATTATGTGAAAGTCGTTTATTCAATTAGTTAAGAAGAATTTTATTATCAATTTTTTTTTGCAAAAACAGTTCAAAATTTTCTAAAAAAGAATTTTAATAAAATCAAGTTGGCTCTAAAGTTTCATTTTAATTAAGTAATCCGATTTGGAAAGCAAACGGAAAAATACCAATAAGCCCTACCCTCTTCAGTAATGGAGTTTAACTTGCATACAATTGACAAAGTAGTTAATTCTTGCACTACTACGTGACATTTACCTATTGTAGCAGGTAAATTGCTTTAATTTTAAAGATTATAAATTCTATTTTTTTTATGGGTGGTTATTACCTTAATATCTTTTGGGTGTTCTAATTGTGCAAAAATTTCCTTATATTGCCGATAGATATTAGTTAAACTGGTGCTCAAAAGTCAAAAATGCTAGGGCAATGCCAAGAAGCTGTGCATATAATGCAGGAGCAATCACATTTTTTGCTCTCAAGTACATGTCCTTTTTAACCTCCGCCTGTTTCAACTAATGGGAAAAAAAGGGCAGTCCGGTTCACAAAGCATCCTGCATTCATGCAAAGTTCGAGAAAGGGCCGCACCCCTAGGAGTGTGATATAACCGGCCTATCCTAATGCAAACGTCAAAATTGAATTTATTGAGAATGTTTATTACTATAAAAATTCAACTGGCTCCATTTTGCATCGATCTCTTCCTAGGAGATGAGGCCATTGAAAACTTGTCATCCAACTGCAAAAGGGATAGTGGTTCACAAGATGAACTTGAAATGAAACCAGAGAGATTACTTCACATGAAGGTCATCCATGCAACATTCAATTAAGGGGAAAAGGGTAAAAAATAGACCTCTACTATACGAAATACCTTAATTTTGCCTTCCGTTGTACTTTGAAGCCATTCATACCCTTGTACTTAGCAAACCGTCTCGTATTGAACCTTGACATCAACGAAGCTCGAACAGGAATATAATGGAGGGTAGTTTTAATCCATCATCAAAACTAAAGGAGTAAATTTAAACTTTTTTCCCGAAGTATTGCGACACGTGGAGTCCATCCAATCCCTGCTGGGGCTCCGTTAAAGTCAAGGAAAAAAAATAAAGAAATAATTTACTAACGGCAAGGGTATGAATTGACCCCAAGATAACGGAGGGTTAAATTAATATATTATCATATAGTAGAGGGATAGATTTGGAACTTTTCCCTCCAACGAATGAGGTGACGAACCATCAGACCGGCAAAAAGGTAAGTGCCAGGAATTTGGAGTATGATCATATAAGACAGATGCATTCCCTGGTGTTACAGTGCAGGAAGCTCCTCAATCGACATTTCTTTCGGGACCTTTAAACTTAAATTATTTGTATCCCATCCAGCTTCAATTAGTTGTTGTAATAGATCAGGAAACCTATGCTTCAATTCTACCAAACTTTGCTCAAGCCGATCAAAGATATTGTCCGACCAGCCCCAGTTTTGATATAGCCAGTAGGTTTGCCATACACTTCGTAACACTGATAGGCTTGTGGCTCCTTCCTGCAGGAGGTGAGAAGAATAAGTACTGCAAGTGACAGTGTCATATAAAGTCATCGCTCCGTTGTTTGATGCGACGAAACAAAAGGTTATCACTTCATGGGTGAAAGCCATGCACAAACTGATCCTGACGAGAAGGGATTGGTTCATAGAATCTCAACTTCGAAGAGATGGATTAATATCGATTATATATTGAATGCTGAAGTTAGTACTAAATTCATGTATCTTTGGTATTTTTTATTTTTCGTAAATTGTCTGCTTCACTTTAGAGAAGTGTGACCTTTCAGTTCACGCTTTTCACTTCAAATCCAATGGACCTGGTTGCTTTTTAGCACTTCTGCTTTGAGCAACACTAGTAAGTGAGAGCTATGTTTCTTAAGCAGAGTATAAGTGCATACCTTGAAAGATACAAAGACCTCAAAATCTCTTGGCTTTTGCTGATTTACTACAAGAAAATATTTCTCCTCCTTGTACAGATTAAGGAGTTGCTTGATCTGCTGCATACAAAACAGCAGAATGAACCAAAGATCACTCAAGAATACAGGGAATTTGACTTCTCTGAGGAACACAGTAAAATATATTATTCATTTCTTTAATTCATCAGGAGATCAAAAATTGCTATAAATCCATTTGCAGATTGTACGAGCAGAGCAGTTAGTTTCTCGTTAGATCCTGAGGTCTGAAATGACACTTTCAATGTCAGAGTTATGCAAAAGAAGAAGCTATTTAAACATTACATTTCGACAGGAGCCAATTAACATTGAGATTGAAAGTTTGCATATAAGATATCTAGATCCAAACTCTTAAACTCAATGTCAATTTCTGCTATCAGATATACATTCAGGGAGTCATGCTACTATGCACCGAGGGAAATATGATAGTAAGGTTGGGAAAGTTGCTCTCAAAGGTTCTTATATTTACTTATGAAAAAAAAAATGAAGGGGGAAAAAAGAAAGGGAAGGTTTTTCAATTGCAATATATGAAATGAAGACCATGTCTTTGTTCCCTCGTTGCTCCACCAGGCAAGAGGACTTGAAAATGTTAAATTGTAGCAAAGCAAAAATCGATGTGGATCCTTTTGGGATAGATAATCAGATTAATTATACTAACCGCTCTTAAACATTGCAAGGGCGATCATCTGAAAACTTACGAGGAGCCTAACAGGACAAGTAGTTGAAGCAAACAGGTAAAATCTACTATAAATCTGTGTTGCACGGATTCTCCAAAATGCTGCCGCACCCGTGTTGGATCCTCCAAAAATATACTACTTTTGGAGGATCCAACACGCACCTGGAAACATTTTCGGAGAGTCCGAGCAACATAGCTGTAAATTTCCATCATAAAGCTAAGTCCACCGCCTCAAAATAAACATAGTTTTGATAGAACCTCTTGAAGTAATCACCTATTTATGTACTTCCCTAAATTTAACATAATGCAAGGAGAATTGATTTATCCTTATGGAATTAAAAACATAGGAATTCATGAAACTGGCATTAGCAACTATTGTGTCATTATTATGCTATTATCTACCCGGTGTATAAGTTACTTTCGTAAGGATAAATCAGCCCAATTGTCACAATGTTATATTCCCCAAAGAAGGCTATACCATGGATTTGTATTTGCCCCTATCGAGCATATCCTCCAAAGATACCTCAAAAATAATTCGAGGCCTTAAAAATCTTTGCCACAATAAGATGCTCTCCATCCTATTGCATTCATCGATTCCTGGTCCACACGGAGTAACAGACCTGAGTTAACAGCATAGGATTAAAGATTGTATAGAAACCACGATTGAGTTTACCTGGAACTGTACAGTGTAAAACATGGGAGTTCACCAATATTCGAGCCCGCTTGAGATTTATCTGCACGAAACAAGATGTAATCAGAAATCTACTTGCCAAGGAAAATTCAGAAGATTGTTGCTTTGTTCCAAATCTCTCCTTCGTTATCGCTCATTGTAATTGATTAATTGTTTCCGATATACGGAGAAAGCGAAGCTTGTGGAAATCTTATTGTTTAAAGAAAGCTTTCAGAAACCTGACTGAGCCAATATATCAAACATTGGGCTCTCAGGACCCACAAGAAGAAAACGAAGATAAGGCAAAAGTGTTAAGAAATTAGAAACCACTTGATAGTAGTGCCAAAGTCTGATATTAATTAATATTTGGCAACAAAATAATATATCAAGGTCTAAGAATAAAGTCTCACTGTGTTGAATTGCAGAACTGAAAGAGACTGATAGCGAAACCAAAGATGTAGGATCCGCACGCTTAACCATGTTAGTGCCAATGTAGGATAAGACTTTGAGATACCAGGTGTATCCTGTATTAAATTTTCTGTTATTAAAAGTTTAAAAGAAAAAGTAAAATACAAATCTGCTATTATGGATAAAATGAGGATTATATTGGCTGGAACCTTAGAAAGTTATCATATGAAGGGACCTAACTTTTAACCATATAAAGCAACATATGCCATACCAAGGCTAGTATGCCGAGAGCAAGACCTACCAACTCAGCAGCTACTTCCCAAACTTCCTCCTGTCATCAACATTAGGTTATACAAAATGTTACAATAAGAAACTCTATAACGTGATCAAACAAACGAGTTGAGACTTGAGAAACAATTATAATACCATGTTTGGTGCTCAAGAAAGTTTTTTCGGGAATAGAAAACATATCATTGTTGCTTGGTTATAGTGTAAATGTGTCAATTATCTCTTCTACTATGTGTGTTTGGACATAATTATACTTTTTCTTATTTGGTTTCAGAAAAACATGGATGCTAGATTATGCTATACTGATAATCATACCAACTAAAAAACCTGACAACATAGAAATATAGAACTTAAATTTGCAGGAACCCACAAATCAGAGCTTATTAACCGACAACCTCTTTGATGAGATCTACTACATCTATATATATATATATATATATATATATATATATATATATAGAGAGAGAGAGAGAGAGAGAGAGAGAGAGAGAGAGAGCAGTTTTTCACATATATACCTATACTACGTGTCAGAAATACTGATAGTTAGAACACTACTACATACGCCTCCGTGAATAGCAATTTATCTTTGCAAAGTGCAGGAATGGTAACTGTTCTCTTGACTGCTTGTCCATGTATTCCATGGATCTTGCCCCTATTTTTTGGTTTTAATTAGTATCTTCACATCTTCCAACAATTATCTACTAAATCAGATGTAATAGATCAGTCTTCTTCTAAACTCTGTATTAGTTCATATTTTTAACATACAAAAACATAAGGGGGACTAGATCAAACACCCTCTATGGCCTGTCAAATTTGGGAGAAATGAGGGAGAATCAATTCTTTCTACATTGATAGACTACAACTTCTAAGGATCCAATAAAGATTTCGCAATGGTTTCATTTTTCTTCGTGAACCAACTTGATAACCTTTTTGGTTCACTGAAGAATCCAAGTTCAAGTCATTGCAAATCTTCTTTTTTCTTCTTTTGATCTCTTTGACCTCTAGCTTCTGTACTCGTCTAGGCCATCATCAGAATAATCTTTATCCGAGCAGGAGTCCAAGATTGTTTCATTGAACACCTCTTTTACGTCCCCCCATAGCCACAACTTGGTATAAAAGGTGGTGCCGATTATACCAAATAGTGTTATGCATGAACCAGATGGTAGCGATAAATCGTCCAATGGATGAAGATCAACCCACTATTGGATTGGTTTTGTAACATCCTCTGTTACAAGAACCGTATCGTCTTCGGCATTTTTTTCTTCATCTTCCTCGTGAAACAAAATCATGTTGTGTACAGGAATAAATTTGATTTGCTCTTCAATTTGTTTTAAATTGTCTCTTGGCTTATTTTGCTTTGTGGCTTCACCCGGTATTTTCCTCACAGGCACTTCCTTCATCGAGCTTTTCCTCAGCAGGTTCTATTTCAACCTTAAGTTTTGCTGTAGATGGTCTGCTTCTTTTGTTGGTAGCAACATCTTGTGCTATTGCTTTCCCAATATGGGTGATACTGTTCTAGTTAAAGCTTTCCATCTCCTGAAGTGCCAAGGTAATAGAACCCAAAACAGGTGCAGTTGTAGTTTCCACATCAAGATCAAAGTCAGAGATTATTAACCGAGTACACTGGAGCAGCCATAAAAACCATTTGTAGCTCATACATCAATCAACTATGCCTCAATCCCAAATAGTTAGGGACGATAATATGAATTCTCTGTATCTATTATGCTTTATTTGTCATTATCTGTGTTACAACTTTGGATTTGATAGAAGGCTTTCCTCTTATCTTTCAAATTATAGGCGTCGACATGATCGAGAGAAAGTAAGAAAACTATTATACACACCCTTCATTGCCTGGTTGAAGGTCCACTCAAGTAGGTAGCAGGGTTGTACATTTTGACTCCCAAGCGATGATTTTCCGCTGCCAAACATTGAATTGCTTGTGGACAAGACTATTGTGAAAGTATGCCTACTGCTCAGTCCACAATCAATCCCAGATCCATCTATTTGAGGGAGGTCCAATTCTGGGCAGTCTATTACATCCCAGTACCAAAATTATTGTCGATAACGGGTTCTCTAAATCTCAATTTTTATCCATTTGCAGATGCGCAAGTCTTTAACAGAACAAATAAGACTGTTTTTTTGCTGCCCATCTAACTACTACGACTCTCCTCCTTTATCCGAGCTTCGAACCATTACTAATCTTATGAAATGCTAAAATACATGCACAAACGAGTAAATTGGAGCATTCATAAACACTACTCATTGGCATTCCAACTCAAGAAAGCCTCGAGGGAGAAACAATATGGAACTCACAAGTTTAACACATTTATGGAGCTGAAAGCTACCGTTCTAACATGTATATTTATTGACAAATTTCATGATTCGCCATAAAAGCTCATCCACCATGAATATAAGGAAAAGAAAGCAAAGCTATACCGGCACATAAACAACTAAACTATCGAAGTCAAACATCAATACAAGAAAAAAAAAATACAAATCCAGTTCATCAGATCTGATCTACAGCAAAAATATTCAAGTAATACCTTTGCTGCTACGTCTCCCAAATTTCCAGCGATAGCAAAGTGGTTTTGAATAACCCGGAATGAAGGGTCCTTTAGCCCTCTTGCTACGGCCTACTAAAACAATACCAACACTTAAGAAACCTAAAGAATTGACTTAGCATGCAACTCGAGAAAAGAAAGTTATGTATCAGATTCAAAGGGAACTTTTACAGTCTACTGCTCATGGAATCATATCCTAGGGACGCATGAAAGACTAACTAAATTTTTGGTTAGCTAAATACCTTGGCAAGATTTCCAAGAGATGCTAAAGGTAGGAAATAAGACGGATAGAGAGGGGTACAGAGATCAAATATACTGCACACAAGAAATAGATACCATCAGTTCACTTGAACCACTAAAATTTGATGTACCCAAGAAAGAAGAATATTCGCAATACCTTCCTGCACTGCCGATGAAATCTGCATACAGGCGCCACTGTTTAGGATCATCATCAAAAAGATTGCCGAACCGCCCACCTGGAAGACATCAGCCTTTACTAACAAATTTAAACCTGACTCTGTTCTTATACTTATTTTAAACTACCAGACCAATAAAAAAGCGTCCAACGGCACCAATGCCATCCTTTGAAACCCATCTGCAAAACCAATAAGACAACCACTAAACTCTATGAACTTCAAAGAATAATGCTCTAAATTTTCTAGCAGCAATCAGCATGAATTATAATAACATATGAGGCAAATATTGAACCACTAAACTCTAACTTTAAAGAATAATGCTCTCCAAATTTTCTACCAGCAATCAGCGTGAAATATAATAACATATTAGGCAAATATTGAATTCCTTAAAGTCAAGGCCACATTTCATGCAGATAAAAATCTGATAAAAATGAAGAGTACCTGATGGCAGCAGCAGAAGCAGCGGCAGAAGCAGCTGCAGAAGTTCCGGAGAAAGATCCCACTCCAACAGCCTGGATGTTAGACATTAACATCAGTATAGGATATGTCGGAATCAAACTGAAAGCACATAGAGATGAATCCAACTATCATAAAATATGTTAGCAACTAATAAGCCCAATACAACTAGAATTAAGTGTAATAACATGATTCACATACACACACGGGACCACATCACTCAAATAAGAAAAAAGAGAGAACAAAAGAAAAGAAAAAGAAACAAAGCTAACCCGTTGAATAACGTTGAACCTTATAGAGAAGGGGAGAACTCAAAGAAAAGTGTCAAAAGACAAAAAAAGTGAAAGAGAGACCAGAGGCAGATAAAAATGAGAGCCAGTGAGCAGAGAACAATTTGTAAGCTAATTAAAACTCTGTTTCAATTAGTTTATTAATGATTATCATTTAGAAGGTCACAATCCTGTCAACAGTTGCAGACTTTACAAGCACACTTTAAGATATCCAAGTGGAACTAATGGCCTGAATAAGATTGACATGCCTTTAAGAGGCTTGACGTCACCAGCGTATGACAAATCCACCCAGTTACATTGGTTGGGAACTGAAGCAACATGTAGTCCAAGTAATCATCTGTAACTGTATCTGCAACGACAGTTCATATAAAACATCTAAGAAATACTTACAGCCCTTAAAACAACCAGAAAATATCAACCGTCAAACAGACACTTCTTGGCATGTAGGAACATAAAACTAGAGTTATAGTAAAAATGGAAAATAGAAAGAAAAGAAGAAAATGGAAATAAACGATATGATGTTTGTTACCTGGGAAACCTGCTGGTAATACAAAATCCTTGATAACCTTAGGGAGCCAAGATAACTCCGTGACAGGGATTTCAAGATGCTGGGATCCAGTAGTTGCGGGCACATGCTCCTCAAGAAACATTTTTATTTCAGAGTCATTATCTATAATGTACCTATCCAACGAAAGAGATAACAACCCCTTTTATTATCAGACAAACTCCATATTTGACCATCATTTCGATCAGTACATCTCTTCACAGGCAGCACTCAATCAGTAGATATCGAGCAACAAAGAGATAACAACACCTTTTATTAAAGACAAACTCAGTAAAAGGACAACGAAGCAAATCTTTGAAACAGAGCTAGAAAAATATACCTTTTTGAAGTTCCATTCCTGTACTTCTCCACCAGAATCACATGCCCATTACCATTTTCCCTGTAATTAAGAGGCTGAAGATAATTAGTCACCAAAATACACCACTATCAACATTGGCATATATCAGATTATATAGAATTCTGACCAAAACTGGACCTAACATAAGTTTAACAGCAATAATTAGCCCTTAATCCCATATCAAAAGAAAATGGTAACCACAAGAGAGAAAAAAAGATACAATCTTAACTTCAAAACTTATATTCCAGCTCATTTGAGACTAGTGTTCTGCAGTAAGTCCAATTCAAGACTGAAATATCAATATTTTGAGCTTCGTTATCAATCATAGTTTGCTTTAAAAAACCTTGCAAGAATATAAAGAAGGCATACTTTTCATACCCAGAGGAGTCTTTTGCAGCTTCTTCAGATTGTGGAGAAGTGCACAAGAATTTAAAGGGCTGATTTCTAATACTATTGTGAAGTTTTAACTGGTGGGAACATGAAGTGCTGAAGATTGGGTAGTTGAATTGCAGAGAAAAAGGCATTGTTTTGAGTTTAAGGACTCTATCTACCTCGACCTTTTTTCTCCATTGAAGCCTCTCTGAGAGAGTACCAAAAAAGATTTGGCTTGTTACGGAAATGTAAACGGGCGGGCACGGGTGAGGCCAGACCCGTATACACCTACGTGTGAATCATATAGCCGAAAAATTGGTTGGCGTAGCCACTTTTAAGGCCGTGCTATTAAAGTTTGGTCGCATTTTGAAATGCATTGGCAACCTAGTTATTGGTCCGACTATATTAGTATCTTTCCCCTCAACTAAAACACATAACAAGATTTTTGGCATTTGCTAGCGTAAAATCTTAGAACGATTCCTCGAATTCAAAATAAGGTTTGATCAAACTCAATAATCGATCGTTACTCAGGTTTGAACCCCAATAATTGTTGCTGAGGTTTGAACCTAAAGGAATATTTTCACCAATGATACCTCCTGGAGTTTCAATTTGTAGAAGTTAGAACTCCATGATTGTATTATGAAATTCAAAATAAGGTACTGAGTTTTGAACCTATAAATATTTGAATTTCAGTACCGTATATTTTAAATTTCACCTATAGAGAGTTTTTTGAACTCCATTATCATGGAGTTTTATTCCAGTAGCGATTGGTGGAGTTGTTTAGTATGTTTGGGGTACTTTTGTCCAAAATATACCCGCATTTAAATAGATGACTAAAGTCTAATAATTTTTTAAATCGTGGCTAAACACTAATCGAAAGGTAAAAAGTGGCTAATTACTAATATTACACAAATATGTTCTACATACTTGTCGTTGGTATTCTATAAATTATTTTTCTCAAAAAAGAATGAACTGTAATATATTCTTTGAAATGAGTACATTCTTTCTTGTTATTTTATTATTATTATTATTATACTTCATGCCTACGAGGCGGTACACTCGCAAATAATGTTTGTTTTGTCCAAATATTTAATCAAAAAGGTTTTGAAAAATATTATTTTGAAACGATATTTGGTTAGAGAGTTAAAAATATTTTAAAAATTATTTATTAAACAGTGATTTGATGTAATGATCCAGTCGGTTATTTTGTGTATTGTAGCTCTGTATACCTTATTTATTGCTTATTCTATGTTCATTTGTGGTTATGAGACTTGCCGGGTAGTTGGTTTGGTACCGGAGATATTTTGGAGTGAATTGTGACACTTAGTCTCAAGGTTGGAAGCTTAAGTTGGAAGAGTTGATCGGAGTTTGATTTTTATATAGACGACTCCGGAATGGAGTTTTGATGATTCTGATAGCTTCGTATAGTAATTTGGACTTAAGCGTATGTTCGGATATTAATTTGGAGGCCCATAGGTTGATTTGATGATTTTTGGTGAAAGTTGGAAAGTTGAAGGTTTGGAAGGTTGAGAATTTTGATCGAGAGTTGACTTTGTCGATATCGGGTTCGAATTTTGATTTCGAAAGTTGGAGTAGGTCCGTTGTATCATATATGACTTGTGTGCAAAATTTTAAGCTCATTCGGAATTGGTTTGATGTGATTCAACATTAGTTTTAGAAGCTGGAAGTTTATTAGTTCATTAGTCTTGAATCGATGTATGATTCGTGATTTTAGTATTGTTTAATGTGATTTGAGGCTTCAAGTAGGTTTATATTGTGTTTTAGGACTTGTTGGTACGTTTTGGATGGAGTCCCGGGGGCCTTGGGGGTGTTTCGGATGGTTATTAATCATTTAAAACTTATAATTGAAATTTGATTATCATGTTAGGTTGAACTATACCTGTTAATCAGACTGGGCCAGCACAATAATAGCCTGGTTCGACCCGGTTCAGCCTGGGTCAGCCCGGTATATTAGGGGGTGGGACGGGTTGGGGAAGGTTTGGGGGGAGCCGGGTGGGAGTCGGGCGGAAACGAATAATTTTTGGTAACCGGTGCCCCGGAACCCGGTTAGCCCGGTTCCCCTTTACTGGATTTTTACCGGGCTACAACCCGGTCCAGCTCGTTTACCGTTGTAAATTTCCAGCCCGTTTACCGTTGTAAATTTTATTTTATTTTTTAATATTTTGACTGTTGCCAACGGTCAAATTCAAAAATGATCGTTGGGCAACAGCCATTTTTTTTGCAAAAATGTCCATTTCGGCCTACCATTTTAAGAAAATAGCCCCCTCCTAATAATTGATAAATTATAATTTTAACCTTTTAAAAACTATAAATATTCCCCATTGTTCTTCTTTTTTCCTCACAATTTGCTCTCTTACTACTCTAATTCTCTTTTGATAATATTGCTTATTGCTTTTAAATTCTCAATTACTTATTATTTCAAGTTTCATCAAATATTTACTTTAGGTACTATAAAATTATAATTATCAAATATCAAGTATTCAAGTAAAGTATGGTATCAATATTCAGTCTATCAACTGAAGTTTGATATCAAATTTAGTGCGGTATCCGAAATCCCGGTATACTCGTTCCATCTCTTTCTCTTCTTTGGTGTATATTTTATTTTATTATTTAGAATTATTAATTTAATTTTTTAATTTAATTTACATAATGGATATATTTAGAGCAGCCAAAAAAGCATGTACTAGTAGGGGTGGTAGTAGTAAGAGTAAAACTTCTAAAAATTCAAGAGATGGTGTTGGTTCTTCTAGTAGCTTTACACATATTTCCGAAAGTTCACCTGAAAATTTAAATATAGATTATGAGCAACTTCAAGAAAATTATGGTATAGATGATAATTTAGATGATATTCAATCACCTGATAATCTTGAAACACCACCAGCTACATCTGGTAATATTAGTCAAACTCAAAATACTAGAGGTGGAGGCCGTGGTAATACAGGTAGGCCTCCCCTCCCTATTAAAAGGAATCGAAGATTAAGAAGTAAGTGTTGAAATTTTTTTGAAAGACTAGAAGAAGATACAAATTATGTAAGATGTCAAATTTTTAAGAAAGTTTATAAACATGAGACCGGAGGTAAGACAGGGGGAACGGGTCAACTTCATAGGCACATGGTAGATAACCACCCTATTGCATGGGGTGCTGATGAGGAAGGTGGGCAACAAAAACTTAACCCGGTACTGGCGATTTAATGGATAAATGCGTGTAACGACCCGGCCGGTCGTTTCAGAAGTTATAGCCACGTTTCCCTTATTTTTATTTTCTTTATACTCTTAAGCTATATTATGATATACCATGTTAGTTAGTTCGGGTCCGGAGTGGTTTCGGAGTG
This sequence comes from Nicotiana tabacum, assembly GCF_000715075.1. Lineage (NCBI taxonomy): Eukaryota > Viridiplantae > Streptophyta > Magnoliopsida > Solanales > Solanaceae > Nicotiana > Nicotiana tabacum. The sequence continues at coordinate 26,612,891 of NC_134081.1, read as the reverse complement.
GAATGAGACACTTAGTCTCTTATTGAGAACCTTAAGTTGGAAAAGTCAATTAGATATTGACTTATGTGTAAACAATCTCGGAATTCAATTCTGACAGTTCCGTTAACTTCATAAGTTGATTTTGGACTTAGGAGCGTGTCCGAAATAAAATTTGGAGGTTCGTGGTAGAATTAAGCTTGAATTGGCGAAATTGAAAATTTGGCAATTTTCGGTCGGCAGTGAAAAATTTGATATCGGGGTCGAAATAGAATTCCGAAAGTTGAAATAGGTTCGTAGTGTCATTTGTGACGTGTGTGCAAAATTTGAGGTCATTCGGACGTGGTTTGTTTGGTTTCTGCATCGGTTGCCGAATTCGAAAATTTAGAAGTCCTTAGGCTTGAATCCGAGGATAATTTGGTGTTTTGATGTTGTTTTGAGTGATTCGAAGGTTCGACTAAGTTTGTATGTTGATATATGACTTGTTGGTATTTTTGGTTGAGGTCCCGAGGGCGTCGGGGTGATTCCGGATGGTTAACGGATTTGTCGAAGTTGGAAAATGCAGCTGAAGGTACTGGTACTGATATTTCCGCACCTGCGGAAAGGGAGTCGCAGGTGCGGGGCCGCTGGTGCGCATGGGGGTTCGCAGGTACGGGAAGTGCTGGGCTAGGCAGGATGCGCAAGTGCGAGAAGGCTATCGCATCTACGAGCCCGCAGGTGCGAGACCTGGGGTGCAGATGCGGAAGGATGGAAGAAGGCTGGCTTCGCAGATGCGGCGTGTCACGCGCAGGTGCGACAGGTTGGCCGCAAATGCGGAACCTGGGCTCCTAAGTGAGTTCTGCACATGCGATGAATTTTTCAGCAGGTGCGGTGGCACAGAAGCGTGAAATTTTCCGCAGGTGCGAAAAACCTGGGCAGAAACCATAAATAGAACCCTTCACGAATTTAGTTCATTTCCACCATTTTCAAGTCGATTTTCGGAGTTTTTGGAGTGATGTTTGAAGGGTGATTCAAGGGCTATCAGTGAGGTAAGTTTCTTGAGCCCTAATGCTCGTATGTATGGTGATTTTCCGTTGTTTAATCATGTAATTAGTGAAAATGAAGGTTTAGGGCTTGGGATTTTTGGAGAAGTAATTTAAGGATTTGAAGGACCAAACGATGTCGGATTTTGATGAATTTGGTATGGTTAGACTCGTGAGTGAATGAGTTTTTTAGTTTTGTAAATTTTGTCGGATTTCGAGACATGGTCCCGGGGGCCGGGTTTGAGCCAATTTCGGGTTTTGGTCTAATTGTGTAGCTTTTCTTGTGGAATTTAATTCATTAGCGTGTATTGATGGTATTGTACTGATTGTGAATAGATTTGGAGCATTTGGAGGCCGAGTGAGAGGCAAGAGCATCTCAGAGTAGGGATTTGATCAGTTTGAGGTAAGTAACGATTGTAAATCTAGTCCTGAGGGTATGAAACTCCGAATTTTTTGTATCATTCTACTATTTTAAGGTGACGTACATGCTAGGTGACAGGCGTGTGGGCGTGCACTGTTGGGGATTGTGACTTGGTCCGTCCCGTAGCAACTGTAAAGTTGCATATTTTGTGGAAATTATATGATACTTATATGTTTTAGAAAGTGTTTCTATAAATTGGGTTGAATGCCATGTTTGGGCATTGTGCCAGTGCTGTTTGGACCCTTAGGGGCCCTTTCTTACTATCCTCTCACTGTTTTCGATTGAAAATTTATACTCAGTCATGGTTATACTTGTTTACTGTATAATTTAGTTTTATGACTCTATTTTGATGCATATAAATGTTGTTTTGGGCCGAATGCCTTGTTTTTACTGAAATGCACGAGTGACTTGAGAGGTTTATGACTGAGTGAGGCCGAGGGCCTGATTTGTGAGGATATTTATGGGATCGGGATGCACGCCGCATCATGTTTGATATAGGCCGTGGGCCTGAGTGATTTATGCCATGATTTGGCTTGATATAGCGCTTGGGCTGAAGGAGCCCCTCCGGAGTCTGTACACACCCCCAGTGAGCGCAAGTACCTACTGAGTGCGAGTGCCGAGTGCTGAGTGACTGGGAGGCTTAAGTGATTGTGAGGTATGCCCGAGTGGCAAGAGTGATTGTGAGGTATGCCCAAGTAGCACGAGTGACTGTGAGGTTTGCCCGATGGGCTGTATACGAGTGATTGTGAGGTATGCCCGAGGGTCTGTTGTTCATAATTTCATTATTTTTGCTCACCTTTGCATTAAGCCTCTATTTGAAACTATTGAAAAATATCTTTAAATGATTTTTGCTGGAACTGGGTTTTAAACGAGATGATTTGATTCAAACACTGATTTTTAAAGCATGTTATATTTTACCGAGATTTCATGATATGAACTTTATATGCTTATTGCTCGTCACTACTGCTCAGTCTTTATTTATTGTTATTACTTACTGAGTTGGCATACTCACGTTACTCCCTACGCCTTGTGTGCAGATCCAGGTGTAGCTGGACACGGTAGCGATTGTTGATTATTCTGGTTGCAGATTTTCTCGGGGATAGCAAGGTAGCTGCTTGGCGATCGCAGCCCCTGCTCTTCTCCCTCTTATCTTCCTTTAGTTGTATTTAGCTACTTTCCAGACTATGTTAGTCTTGATATTGCCAGACAAATGGTAGTAGATGCTCATGAGTAGTGACACCCCGATGTCGGGCTTTTCTTTTTCGCACTTTTGTTTTGATTTGAATTCCTTTGCGAAGGTTTTTATGTTAAATAGCATTGAAATTATCTTTGAAATGAAAATATCGATTTGTTTTGGAAGTGAGTTGGCTTGCCTAGTTCCATGATAGGCGCCATCACGACAGGGGTTAGTTTGGGTCGTGACAGATTGGTATTAGAGCCTAGGTTACATAAGTCTCACGAGTCATGAGCGGGTTTAGTAGAGTCTTGCGGATCGGTACAGAGACGTCTGTACTTATCTTCGAAAGGCTGCAGAACTTTTAGGAAACTCCACATTCTTGAATTCTTGTCGTGTGAATCTGTTGATTCTAGTAACTGAACATATGTTGTTTCATTCTCTCACAGATGGTGAGGACTCGTATTACCGGTCATGAGGGCCAGCCACCAGTACCACTAGCCATGGCCGCGAGAGGCCGAGGCAGCGGTAGGGGCAGAGATGCAGCCCCGTACAACAGCTGGGGTAGTACCTGCAGATCTACCAGTTGTCCCAGGACAGGACCAGGTTCCAGTTGTTGATGCACCAGCTCAGGCACCACCTGTGCCTATTGTGATTCCAGGCCTTCAGGAGGCCCTAGCTCATATTCTGACAGTGTGTACTGGCCTTGCTCAGGCTGTCTCTATCTCGACGGACGCAACCACTTCTCAGGCCGGGGGAGGCACTCAGACTCCCATTGCTCGCACACCCGAGCAGGTTGTTCAGGGACTTCAGACACCGGAGGCACCACCAGCCCAGCCGGTTGCAGCTGCACAGGATTATGTGGTTCCTGCTATGCCTGAGGATGATCAGCGTAGGTTGGAGAGGTTTGGGAGACTTCAGCCACCACCTTTCAGTGGCACAGAGAGAGAGGATGCTCAGGACTTCTTGGACAGGTGTCAGAGGATACTCCGTACTGCTGGTATTTTGGAGACTTGTGGGATCTCATTCACTACTTTTCAGTTCTCCGGGGCTGCACTTAGATGGTGGGAGACTTACGAGAGGCGTAGGTCTGTTGGCGCAGCACCCCTTACTTGGCAGCAGTTCTCTGTGGTCTTTTTGGAGAAGTTCGTGCCTCGATCCCGCAGAGAGGAGCTGCGCAGACAGTTTGAGCGGCTTCGCCAGGGTGATATGTCTGTGACACAATATGAGATGCGGTTCTCTGAGTTGGCCCGTCATGCTATCTGGTTGGTTCCCACAGACAGGTAGAGGATCATGAGGTTTATTGATGGTCTCACTTATCAACTACAGTTGCTCATGACCAGAGAGAGGGTTTCGGGTGCTACTTTTGATGAGGTTGTCGACATTGCTCAGCAGATTGAGATGGTTCGCGGTCAGGAGAGGGTTGAGAGGGAGGCCAAGAGGCCTCGTGGTCAGGGTGGATTCAGCGGTGCTCCTTTTGGGGGTTAGTTCCAGCACGGTAGAGGTCGTCATTTCAGACAAGCTCTGTCAGCTCGGCCATTTCACCGAGGTGCATCATCTGGCCATAGTTCTCATAGTTCTCATCAGGGCCACTCATCACTTAGTTCCCTTCCAACTCAGAGTTCGTCCCGTGCTCCACCAGTTCAGGGCTCCTCTATGCCAGGTTCTTCTACCAGTTATCCTGGTGCTAGGGGTTCCCTTCAGTTCCCGCCACCAGCATCATGGAGTTATTTTGAGTGTGGAGAGTTTGGGCATATGTGGAGGCATTGTCCTCATCATCATGGAGGTGTACCTCAGCAGAGGAGTTAGCCTCCGACTTCAGCACCAGTTACCTCACCACTCACCCAGTCAGCCCGGGGTGGAGGTCAGTTCATGTATCTACTCCTGTGAGCGATACTATTGTTGTGGACCGCGTATATCGGCCATGCGTGGTGACTATTGGGGGTCTGGAGACCAAGTAGACCTTTTGCTGCTCAGTATGGTCGACTTTGATGTGATATTGGGTATGGATTGGTTATCTCCATGTCATGTTATTCTAGATTGTCACGCTAAGACGGTGACGTTGGCTATGCCGGGAATTTCGAGGGTTGAGTGGAGCGGTTATGTAGATTATGTACCAAGTAGGGTGATTTCATATTTGAAGGCTCAGCGCATGGTTGAGAAGGGTTGCCTATCTTATTTGGCTTTTGTGAGGGATGTTAGTGCAGAGACTCCTATCATTGATTCTGTTTCGATGGTACGTGATTTTTCAGATGTATTTCCTGCAGACCTGTCGGGCATGCCGCCTGACAGGGATATTAACTTCGGTATCGATTTGGTGCCGGGTACTCAGCCCATTTCTATTCCACCGTATCGTATGGCACCGACGGAGTTGAAAGAATTGAAAGAACAACTTCAGGAACTCCTTGATAAGGGGTTTATTCGGCCTAGTATGTCTCCTTGGGGTGCACCAGTTCTATTTGTGAAGAAGAAGGATGGTTCCATGAGAATGTGTATCGATTATAGGTAGTTGAACAAGGTCACAGTCAAGAACAAGTATCCTTTGCCTCGTATTGATGATTTATTTGACCAACTTCAGGGAGCGAGGGTGTTCTCCAAGATTGATTTGAGGTCCGGTTATCACCAGCTGAAGATTCGTGATTCAGATATTCTTAAGACAGCTTTCAGGACCCAATATGGCCATTATGAGTTCTTAGTGATATCTTTTGGGCTGACCAATGCCCCATCAACGTTCATGCATTTGATGAACAATGTATTCCAGCCCTATTTGGACTCATTTGTTGTTGTATTCATTGATGACATCCTGGTGTACTCTTGTAGCCAGGAGGAGCATGCTCAGCATTTGAGGATTGTATTACAGAGATTGAGGGAAGAGAAGCTTTATGAAAAGTGCTCCAAGTGTGAGTTTTGGTTCAGTTCAGTAGCATTCTTGGGATACGTGGTGTCTAGTGAGGGTATTCAGGTTGATCCGAAGAAGATAGAGGCGGTTCAGAGTTGGCCCAGACTGTCCTCAGCTATAGAGATTCAGAGCTTTCTCAGTTTGGCTGGTTATTATCGTCGGTTCGTTCAGGGTTTCTCGTCTATCGCATCGCCCTTGACCAAACTGACCCAAAAAGGTGCTCCACTCAGGTTGTCGGATGAGTGTGAGGAGAGCTTTTAGAAGCTCAAGACTGCCTTGACCACAACTCTAGTGTTAGTTCTACCATCAGCTTCAAGTTCTTACACCGTGTATTGTGATGCCTCGAGGATAGGCATTGGATGTGTTCTGATGCAGGAAGGTAGGGTGATTGCCTACGCCTCGCACCAGTTGAAGACCCATGAGAAAAACTATACTGTCCATGATCTTGAGTTAGCAACCATTGTTCACGCCTTGAAGATTTGGCGCCATTATTTGTATGGGGTTCATTGTGAGATCTATACTGATCATCGGAGTTTGCAGCATCTGTTAAAACAGAAGGATCTTAATTTGCGTCAGCGGAGATGGTTGGAGCTTCTTAAGGACTACGATATCACTATTCTGTACCATCCGGGGAAGGCCAATGTGGTGGCCGATGCTTTGATTCGCCGGGCGGAGAGTTTGGGGAGTTTAGCATATCTTCCAGCAGCAGAGAGACCTTTGGCATTAGATGTTTAGGCCTTAGCGGGCCAGCTTGTGAGATTGGAAATTTCGGAGCCTAGTCGGGTATTGGCTTGTGTGGTCTCCAGGTCTTCTCTTTATGACTGTATCAGGGAGCGTCAGTATGATGACCCCCACTTACTCATTCTTCAGGACAGGGTTCGGAGAGGTGATGCTAGGGATGTGACCATTGGTGATGACGGCGTGTTGAGGATGCAGGGCCGGATATTGTGCCTAATGCAGATGGGTTTCGGGAGTTTATTCTTGAGGAGGCCCACAGTTCGCGGTACTCCATCCATCCGGGTGCCGCGAAGATGTACCAAAATTTGAGGCAGCCCTATTGGTGGAGGTGGATGAAGAAGGATATAGTTGGGTTTGCAGCTCGTTGTCTCAACTATCAACAGGTTAAGTATGAGCATCAGAGATCGGGTGACTTGCTTCAGAGATTAGAGATCCCAGAGTGGAAGAGGGAGCGGATCACCATGGACTTTGTAGTTGGGTTCCCACGGATTTCGAGGAAGTTCGATGCTATTTGGGTTATTGTGGATCGGATTACCAAGTCAGCACACTTCATTCTAGTTGGTATTACTTACTCTTTAGAGCGGTTGGCTGAGATTTACATCCGAGAGATTGTTCGCCTGCATGGTGTCCCAGTTTCCATCATTTCAGATAGGGGCACTCAGTTTACATCGCAGTTTTGGAGGGCAGTGCAGCGAGAGTTGGGTACTCAGGTTGAGTTGAGCACAACTTTTCAACCTCAGACGGATGGGCAGTCCGAGCGTATTATTCAGATATTGGAGGACATGTTGCACGCTTGTGTCATTGACTTTGGGGGTTCATGGAACCAGTTTCTGTCACTCGTGGAGTTTGCATATAACAACAGTTATTAGTCGAGTATTCAGATGGCTCCGTACGAGGCTTTATATGGGAGGAGGTGTAGATCTCCAGTTGGATGGTTTGAGCCGGGTGAGGCTAGGCTCTTGGGTACAGACTTAGTCCATGATGCATTAGATAAGGTGAAATTAATTCAGGAGCGGCTTCGCACGGCGCAGTCTAGGCAGAAGAGCTACGCGTATAGGAAGGTCCGTGATGTGTTTTTTATGGTTGGGGAGAAGGTTTTGCTGAAGGTATCACCCATGAAGGGTGTTATGAGGTTTGGGAAGAGGGGCAAGTTGAGCCCCCAGTTCATTAGGCCTTTTGAGGTGCTTCAGAGGATAGGGGAGGTAGCTTATAAGCTTGCCTTGCCACCCAGCTTGTCGAGTGTGTATCCAGTGTTTCATGTTTCCATGCTCCGGAAATATATTGGTGATCCGTCCCATGTTTTGGACTTCAACACGGTTCAGTTGGAGGGTGATATGGCTTATGATGTGGAGCCGGTGGTTATTTTGGATCGGCAGATTCAAAGGTTGAGGTCAAAGGATATAACTTCAGTGAAGGTGCAGTGGAGAGGTCAGCCTACGGAGGAGGCCACCTGGGAGACCGAGCGGGAGATGTGGAGCAAATATCCATGCCTATTCGAGACTCCAGGTATGTTTCTAGACCCGTTCGAGGACGAACAGATGTTTAAGAGGGGGAGGCGGTCGTTTCGAGAGTTATAGCCCTGTTTCCCCCATTTCTATTTCCTTTATGCTCTTAAGCTATATTATGATATACCGGATTAGTTGGTTCGGGTCCGGAGTGGTTTCGGAGTGGAATGAGACACTTAGTCTCTTATTGAGAACCTTAAGTTGGAAAAGTCAGCTGGATGTTGATTTATGTGTAAACAATCTTGGGATTCAATTCTGACATATCCGTTAGCTCCGTAAGGTGATTTTGGACCTAGGAGCGCGTCCGGAATGAAATTTCGAGGTTCGTGGTAGAATTAGGCTTGAATTGGCGAAATTGGAAATTTGGTAATTTTTGGTCGGCAGTGGAAAATTTGATATCGGGGTCGGAATGGAATTCCGGAAGTTGGAGTAGGTTCGTAGTGTCATTTGTGACGTGTGTGCAAAATCTGAGATCATTCGGATGTGGTCTGGTTGATTTCGGCATCGGTTGCCGAATTTGGAAATTTAGAAGTTCTTAGGCTTGAATTCGAGGGTAATTTGGTATTTTGATGTTGTTTTGAGTGATTCGAAGGTTCGTCTAAGTTTGTATGTTGATATATGGCTTGTTGGTATTTTTGGTTGAGGTCCCAAGGGTGTCGGGGTGATTCCGGGTGGTTAACGGATTTGTCGAAGTTGGAAAATGCAGCTGAAGTTGCTGCTACTGATATTTCCGCACCTGCGGAAAGGGAGTCACAGGTGCGGGGCCGCTAGTGCACATGGGGGTTCGCAGGTGCGGGCAATGCTAGGCTAGGCAGGATGCGCAGGTGCGAGAAGGCTATCGCATCTGCGAGCCCACAGGTGAGAGACCTGGGGCGCAGATGCGGAAGGAAGGAAGAAGGCTGGCTTCGCAGATGCGGTGTGTCACGCGCAGGTGCACAAGCGCAAGTGCGACAGGTTGGCCGCAAATGCGGAACCTGGGATCCTAAGTGAGTTCCGCACCTGCGATGGATTTTTCCGCAGGTGCGGTGGCGCAGAAGCGTGGAATTTTTCGCAGGTGCGAAAAACGCGGGCAGAAACCATTAATAGAACCCTTCGCGAATTTAGTTCATTTCCACCATTTTTAAGTCGGTGTTTGGAGCTTTTGGAGTGATTTTTGAAGGGTGATTCAAGGGCTATCAGTGAGGTAAGTTTCTTGAGCCCTAATACTCGTATGTATGGTGATTTCCCGTTTGTTTAATCATGTAATTAGTGAAAATGAGGGGTTAGGGCTTAGGATTTTTGAAGAAGTAATTTAAGGATTTGAAGGACTAAACGATGTCGGATTTTGATGAATTTGGTATGGTTAGACTCGTGAGTGAATGGGCTTTCTAGTTTTGTAAATTTTGTTGGATTTCGAGACGTGGGACCGGGGGCCGGGTTTGAGCCAATTTCGGATTTTGGTCTAATTGTGTAGCTTTTCTTGTGGAATTCATTCCATTAGCGTGTATTGATAGTATTGTACTGATTGCGAATAGATTCAGAGCATTTGCAGGCCGAGTCGAGAGGCAAGAGCATCGCAGAGTAGGGATTTGATTGGTTTGAGGTAAGTAACGATTGTAAATCTAGTCCTAAGGGTATGAAACCCCAGGTTGTTTTGTATCATTCTACTATTTTGAGGTGACGCATACGCTAGGTGACGGCCATGTGGGCGTGCACTGTTGGGGATTGTGACTTGGTCCGTCCCGTAGCAACTGTAAAGTTTCATATTTTGTGAAAATTATATGATACTTATATGTTTTAGAAAGAGTTTCTGTAAATTGGGTTGAGTGCCATGTTTGGGCATTGTGCCAGTGCTGTTTGGACCCTTAGGGGTCCTTTCTTACTATCCTCTCACTGTTTTCGATTGAAAATCTATACTCAGTCATGGTTATACTTGTTTGCTGCATAATTTAGTTTTATGACTCTATTTTGATGCATATAAATATTGTTTTAGGCCGAATGCCCTGTTTTTACTGAAATGCCCGAGTGGCTTGAGAGGTTTATGACTGAGTGAGGCCGAGGGCCTGATTTGTGAGGATATTTATGGGATCGGGCAACACGCCGCAACATATTTGATATAAGCCGAGGGCCTGAGTGATTTATGCCATGATTTAGCTTGATATAGTGCTTTGGCTGAAGGAGCCCCTCCGGAGTCTGTACACACCCCGATTGAGCGCAGGTACCTACTGAGTGCGAGTGCCGAGTGCCAAGTGCTGAGTGACTGGGAGGCATGGGTGATTGTGAGGTATGCCAGAGTGGGAAGAGTGATTGTGAGGTATGCCCGAGTGGCACGAGTGATTGTGAGGTTTGCCCGAGGGGCTGTATACGAGTGATTGTGAGGTATGCCCGAGGGAATGTTGTTCATAATTTTATTATTTTTGCTCACCTTTGCATTGAGCCTCTGTTTGAAACTATTGAAAAATATCTTTAAATAATTTTTGCTGGAACTGGGTTTTAAACGAGATGATTTGATTCAAACAATGATTTTTAAAGCATGTTGTACTTTGCCGAGATTTCATGATATAAACTTTATATGCTTATTGCTCGTCACTACTGCTCAATCTTTATTTATTGTTGTTATTTACTGAGTTGGCGTACTTACGTTACTCCCTGCACCCTGTGTGCAGATCCAGGTGTAGCTGGACATGGTAGCAGTTGTTGATTATTCTGGTTGCAGATTTTCTCGGGGATAGCAAGGTAGTTGCTTGGCGATCGCAACCCCTGCTCTTCTCCCTCTTATCTTCCTTTAGTTGTATTTAGCTATTTTCTAAACTATGTTAGTCTTGATATTGTCAGACAAATGGTAGTAGATGCTCATGACTAGTGACACCCCGATGTTGGGCTTTTCTTTTCCGAACTTTTGTTTTGATTTGAACTCCTTTACGAATGTTTTTATGTTAAATAGCATTGAAATTATCTTTAAAATAAAAATATCGGTTTGTTTTGGAAATGAGTCAGCTTGCCTAGTTCCATGATAGGTGCCATCACGATAGGGGTTAGTTTGGGTCGTGACAATATGATATAGTGAAAAATTTAGAAGAATTAGCTAAAATAATTGTTTTAGGTTGTTTACCTTTTAGTTTTGTTGCTTCACCATATCTTGTTACTTATATTCAAAGAATTTATAACCCTTTGTTTAAAGGTATTCCTAGAAGTACTTGAGTTGATATCTTTAGAATTTTTGGACAATATTAGACATATATCCGTTATTTGTTCATCAGTCTTTCTTGTAGAGTTTATTTTACTTCTGATATTGGTTGTGCTGTTAATGGAAATGATTATTTGACTGTTACATGCCATTGGATAGATGATAATTTTTGTATGAAAAAACATATTATTGCTTTTAAATATGATGAAGATCAAAGTCATACTGGTGCATTTATAAGTAATACTATCCATGAAGTTGCTATATTTTACAATCTTTCAGAAAAAGTTTTGTGCATGTCATTTGATAATGCTTCTAACAATAATTTTACTATTACAATATTAAAATTATATCTACACCCAGCACTTCCTGAAATATTTCATGTTAGGTGTGCATGTCATTAATTGTGAAGAGTGGCCTTGAATTATTTAGAGATGAGATCACTTTAGTTAGAAGAGTTGTTGGTGTAATTCAAGAAAATAATAGAAGTGCTAGATTAAATGCCTTTAAGGAAAAATGTGTACAGTATGGACTAAAACCAAGACTCATGCCTGAAGAAATAGTTACTAGGTGGAATTATACTTATTTATTCTTAAGATGTTGTCATAAATATAAAATGCCTCTAACTGAAGTTACTAATTCTCATTGTACCGATCCTAATCGTTCGTTAACATCTAGAACTTGGGATGTCATTGAAGATATTGTACAAATTTTACAAAATTTTTATGTGGCTACACTTTAGTTTTCTGGAGCTTATTATCATACTATTGCAAATGGTTTAGTTCATATTGCTGAAATTTCTCTTTTACTCCATAATTTGAAGAAGAAAGAAGGATATACTTCTGTTGTTGAATCTATGCTAGATAAATTTAAGAAAAATTTCTATCCAATTTCTTCTATTTACTTAATTGGTGCTATTTTAAACCCTTCTACCAAAATGACCACTTGTCGCCAATTAATCACTGCTTTATATGTTTATATGGATATTGGACCAACTGAAACCCCCAATGTTGAAACTTATATTTTTGATCTACATAAACATTTACAAACTTTATATAATTATTATGCTAACATTGTTGATGCTTCTGCTGTTGTAGATGCAAATATTCCTTCAAGTTCAGTTTCAACATCTACATCCGGTGCTTTGGAGGATAACGATGGTGTTAAAGATTATTTGATTTGGTCTACACTAGGAGAACATTAACAAACCAGTAGTAGGAACATTGATGAACTCCAATTCTACTTGCAAAAGTCACCAGAGCCCCACACAAAATAGTTTCTACCGCTGGGTTGGTGGAGGAGCAACTCAAATCAATTTCCTGTTCTTTCGGCCATGGCTCGATACGTGCTAAATGTGCCGATTTCAATAGTCGAATCAGAGAGTGCATTTAGCCAAGCAACGCATCAACTAGGAGATACTCGTCATTCATTGGGTAGCAACGCTTTGGATATTTTAGTGTGCTTCAGAGATTGGATAAGATCAGAATGGCAAAATCAAGGACGTGAAAAGGTAGATGAAGCAGAGGACCAAGAAATTGGAGATATAATATTTATGGTTCCGATTTAAGTAATGTCAGAAACCAAGAACCTCATGTTGACATGGATGAACTTACAAAAATAATACAAAGCATGTGATGTACTCTTTCTTATTTTTTATAATTGTTGTACACTTTTAATTTGCAAGTTCAAAAATAAAAAAAATAAAAATAGAACTTGCAAATTAATTTGAAGTATTATTTATTATTCAATGAAAATATAAAACGAAAGCCTTCAGAGTTTGATCCTTACATATTGCCTATTGGTCTTATTAAATAATCGTTTGCAGCCACTTACTTTCAAATTTTAAAATTCAAATTTAAAACTTTAAACTTTAAAGTTTAAAGTTTAATTCTAACCCTTAAAAGTTTGCAAACACTTAAGTATCAATAACATTGAATAAGAAAAATAAAATATACTAAAAAAATAAAAGATAATAAGTAACCCGGCCCGGTCCAGACCCGTTAAGCCCGAACTCGGACTGGCCCTAATTAAACTGAAATTTCCCAGCCCGGTACCAGCCCGTTTATCCAGCCCACTATCAGCCCGGAACAATAACCGGACGTGCTATTTTTTTTGTGTCCAGCCCGGACCAGCCCGTCCGGTTAACACCTATACTTGCACCGCAGATGCGGAAGGCTTCCACAGGTGCGGACCCGCAGAAGCGGGGATTGATGTGCATTTTTGACCGTAGAAGCGGAATCGCTGGCAGGATATTAAAATCGAAGAGTTTCATTGTTTTCTCATTTTTGGAATTGTGGAACTCGGTCTAAGGCAATTCTTGGAGTATTTCTCATCCCAATTTAAGAGGTAAGTGATATTTATTCGATTTTGGTATTAGATATTAATTTCCTATTGATTATTACGCCTAGTTTTCATGAATCTAAGATGAAATTTGGGGATTTTTGGACTATGTTATTGGAGAGTGAAATTTGAGGATCGATTTGTGGTTGAAATTGGGTGATTTTGGTATGGTTGAACTCGTAATTGAATGGGTGTCCGGAATTTGTGAATTATGTCGGGTTCCAAAGTGTGAGTCCGGGGTTGACTTTTGACTTTAGTTAAAGATCTTAGTTTTATCTTTTGGAATCATTTCCGATGGCTTTTATTGATAATATTGCATTATTTTGACTAGATTCGGATCATCCATAGGTCGATACGCGCAGGAAGGGCTTGTTAGAGGAGTAGTTTGGCTTGCTTGAGGTAAGTATCTTACCTAAACTTGGTTGAGGCACTAGTTGCATGAATTATTTGTGATAGCTACGTGCTAGGAGTGGCGTATATATGTGGGGTTGAGCTCATATGCGTGCACCCGGGTACTCTTTTCATGCCCGAGCTAGCGCTTAGGCTATGTCATGCCTTGAATTGATTGATAAGCTTCAAGCTGTGATATTTCTCCTATTTGTACCATATTTGAGATTTTGTTGAGGTTATTCTCCCGATTGAACCTGATAAACTGCTATTTCATGATGAAATTGTTTGTTCCAGTTGTGATAGTACACATTGAACATGCATAAACTATAACATGTTATTTATACCAGTTAAGGAGTATGAAACTTAATAATCATTGATCATATACATGTATTCTCGTATATTTGCTTTCTGTATGCTATGAGTTGGACTGGTAGCCTGTGACCACGCCGGACGGATTGTGATTATTGGCACGTGAGTTGTCCATGCGGTAGATATTATTGACACATGAGTTGTATGTGCAGTTGATATTATTGGTACGCGAGTTATCCGTGTAGTACATGAATTGTCCGTGCGGATCCAGATATTGATATTATTAGCACGTGAGTTGTCCGTGCAACACATGAGTTATCCATGCAGCGTGTGGATGTGGATCCGTCCCCCTAGGGTCACCCTCTCATGTTTCTCTCTTGATGGTGTACATGCGTATATTGAGAAAAACTTATTAGTAGTTTGGTATCGTTATGGAAAGGTTGAGGAAAAATCTAGCCAGTGTTTTGTTTGGATTTGCATTTTATCTTTACTTGCTATTTCTGTGGTTATTTATCTGATTCGTTTACATATCACCCTTATATGCTATATAATTTACTGAGCAAAGTACTTGAGTAATTGTACACACACAGAGAGATAATTCCTTCCGTGCTTTATGCTTGATCACATTATTTTTCTGTACTTGTTGGATTATGAGACTGTACAGGTTATAGCAAGTATCATTTATAATTCTTGCTTATTTTACCTCGCCGAGGTTAGTTATGATACATATTGAGTACATTGGGTTAGTTGTACTCATACTATACTTTGCACTTAATTGTGCAGATCCAGATATCGGACCCAGTCATCAGTAGCCGAGGCTAGTAACGGAGCTGATTGCTGAGAGACGAGGTAGAACTGCATTCTTGACCATAGTCTTGGCGTCTCTTTTCTTATGTATTGTTGTCTTTATTTTAGACAATATTGTACTTGGTCATTTCAGACATGTATTTTTGTATTAGAGCTCATGACTTTGTATTTACCAGTTTTGGGGGGATTTATCATGTATTAGCGGTATTTTGTTAAGTGGAGATTTCATACTTATGATATTTCTATAAATTTCGTTAATTTGGTTCCTTATTGTTATGTTTGGCTTTCCTATCAAGTGTTAGGCGTCATCATAGCGGCTTGGGATTTGAAACTTGGCATTTCTATTCTCTCACAGATGGTGAGGACCCATGCGACCGGATCTGGCGGACGACCACCAATACCACTAGTTAGGGCCGTGAGAGGCTAGGGCCACGGTAGAGGATGAGGTGTAGCCCGCACTATAGCCAGGGCAACACCTATGGAGCCACCAGTTGCTCCAACTAAGGAGCAGGTACCAGATATTATTGAGCCGGCGGGAACAGCTCAGGCACAAGCAGTGCCCATTGTGATCCTAGACCTTCAGGAGGCCTTAGCTCAGATTTTGACCGTGTGCACGAGCCTGGCTCAGGCAGTCCCAATTCCAGATGCACCAGCCACTTCAGCTGTTGCTGCCGCTCGGGCCGAGGTTGGTCCCCATATGAGTGATGACGAGCAGAAGAGATTGGAACGGTTTGGGAGGCTTAAGACTCCAGAGTTTAGTGGAGCAGAGTCGGCGGATGCTTAGGATTTTATAGATCAGTATCAGCGAATTATTCACACAGCGGGTATTTTGGACACCAGTGGGGTTACATCTACTACTTTTCAGCTGACAAGGGCAGCGTACCGATGGTGGAAGGCTTATGAGTTGAGCATGATGGCCGACGCAGCGCCACTTACATGGAATGAGTTATCAGTTCTCTTCTTAGAGAAGTTTATCCCACAGACTCACCAAGAGGAGATGCATAGGCAGTTTGAGCAGCTTCGCTATGAGGATATGACAATGACTCAGTATGAGATGAGGTTGCAAAATTAGCTCGGGAGGTTGCGACGGATGCTAGGTTTGACCAGGTGGTCGAGATTGCTAGACGCTTAGAGCTGGTTCGCAGGCAAGAGCGTAAAGAGAGGGAGGCCAAGATGCCTCATAGTTCAGGTGGTTTCAGCAGTGCCTTATCTGGAGGCCAGCCCCATTAAAGCAGAGGTCGCCCTTCTAGACCCTTTCAAGCATATAGACATATTCCTCGTGGTTCTTCAGTTAGCCAAAGTTCCTATAGTGTACACCCAGCTTAGTCATCATTCAATGCATTGTCGGCACAAAGTTCGTACCATGATTTATCTGCGTAGGGTTCCTCGAGCAGCTATTCGGATTATCAGGGTCAACAGCTTCGTTTGAGGAGATGTTGTTTTGAGTGCGGGGACTTGAGTCATCTCAAGAGAGTCTGCCCCAGACTATTGGGTACGATTCCACATCAGAGCTCTCAGCCTATGCTTTCAGCACCAACAACTACACCACCCGCACCGCCAGCTCAAGGTGGGGCTCAGTCAGCTTGAGGGTGCTCTAGATGGGGAGGTCGATCACGAGGTGGTCAGGCCCATTGTTAAAAATTTCCTGCCAGGCCAGAGGCATTTGCTTCTGATGGCGTGATCACATGTATTGTTTCAGTGTGCCACATGGAGGTTTCGGTATTATTTGACCCTAGTTCCACTGATTCATATGTGTCATCATACTTTGCTCGTTATTTGGATATGTCCCGTGATTATTTAGTTATGCTTGTTCATATATCTACACTAATTGGTGATTATATTATTGTGAATCATGTGTACCGGTCTATGTAGTGAATATTGGGGGATTAGAGACGAGGGTTGATCTTTTACTGCTTAGCATGCTTTATTTTGACATGATTTTTGGCATGGATTGGTTGTTACCATGTCACACTATTCTGGATTTTCACACTAAGACCGCGACGTTGGCGATGCCAGGTTGTCTAGAGTTGAGTGGAGAGGTTCCTTGGATTATGTTCCCAGTAGAGTGATTTCATATTTGAAGGCTCAATGGATGGTTGTGAAGAGATGTCTTGCATATTTGGCCTTTGTGAAGGATGTTAGTGTTGATGCTCCTACCGCTGATTCAGTTTCGGTAGTGAGGGACTTTCCAGATATGTTTCTTGCAGACCTGCTGATCATGCCGATAGACAGGGACATTGATTTTGGTATTGACTTAGTGCTGGACACTCAGCCCATCTCTTTTCCTTCGTATCGTATGGCACCGGCAAAGTTGAAAGAATTGAAGAAACAACTTCAAGAGTTACTAAATAATGGTTTCATCAGGCCTAGTGTGTCCCCTTGGGGTGCACCGATTCTATTTGTGAAGAAGAAGGATGGTACTATGCAGATGTTTATTAATTACATACAGTTGAACAAAGTTACAATCAAGAACAAGTACCACTACCGCGCATTGATGACTTATTTGACCAGCTCCAGGGTGTTAGAGTGTTTTCGGAGATTGATTTGAGTTCAGGATATCATGAGTTGAAAATTCGGGATTCTGATATTCTAAAGACGGCATTCGGGACACACTATGGTTACTGTATTGGTGGAAAAAAAGGCATGACATGTGGATTTATATTATGGTGACAGGTGGCACTTATATCAGGTCAATAAAGAAAGATGGAGAGGTACGGATAAAATACCCACGATATTTTATCAAAGAAGGTACCACACCTGACAACTGGAAAAGAAAAAATAGGCACGAGATGCATGAAGACCGTAAAGGAAGATTCATGAATCAGTTATAAATATGGAAAGTAAATCAGCATTAACCCTAAATATGCGCGATCACCTATTATTACCATAACCGTTACGAAAAATTTAGTAATGGAAAATTAATGCAATTAATGTTAGTAACGGGTAAGATTTAAGTAAAGGAACCGTTATAACCGTGTATCCTTATATAAGGACCCTTACCTCATTTTGTGCGATTATCTGAATATTTTTTAATTATATGCAATCAGTCTTTTACTTTTACTCTATTGAAGATTCCGATCCGTAATTCTAGGAGAAATCAGCCATAAACAATAAGCTTTCTTTGTTTCATTTGTCATTTCAATTGTTTATTTGATTCTCATATTTTTGGAAAAGTGAAGTAAATTTGGTTATCAGTAACCCGATTTTTCTTAATATCGGCTTTGACCATAAAAAATATTTTTGGGTTAAACAAATTGGTTCCGTTCCTGGGAATCTGATAATTTATTCACTTTTCAAATTTCTTTTTTAGCAACAAAATATGTCTACTACTGACAAAATTAATCAGGTGGGTGAGAGAGGTCAACAAGGTGGAACTCCACCATGTCACACACCCACAACAATTCCACAGCTCTAACGAGAAAGTTCACTTGAAAGGTTTACTACTCGCACTGGTGGGAAACAAATAGGCGAACAAGCTAATGATCAAGATAATTTGAAGCAAATGATTGCACAACACATTAACAAAGATCTGCATGCTTTTGCGAGTGGGTTGCCCAATGTTGTGCAAACTCTTTCACCAATAAATACAACTCTCGAAAACTCACGTTCAGGACCTGACAACTTAGGAAGTGGAGAAATACCAAACGAATCCAGATATGGAGGGTCAGGTACACAAAATAATTTTAATTAACAAAGTTTAGTACCAACCTTGCAGAAACAGCTCAAGTAGCAAAATGAGCGGATTGAACAGATACCTAGTGTGCCCCCGATAATGGTGTGGATATCGACAAATATTCGCCGCGACCCCGGAAGACAAGTGCATCGCCTTTACCAATTCCCAAAAAGTTCAAGATGCCTGATATCCCTAAATATGATGGGACTTCTGCCCCATGGGACCACGTTACTGTATTCACCACGGGGGGTTAAAGGCAATAATTTAACCAAGCAGGAAATTGAATCAATCTTGATGAAAAAAATTGGCGAAACCCTCACGGAAGGGGCATTAACATGGTACTCACTCTTACTTGAAAATTCTATTGATTCTTTTGCTAATCTTGCAGATTCATTTATAAAAGCACATTCGGGAGCCCAAAAAGTAGAGAAGAGATGGAAGATATCTTCAAAGCATAATAGGAAAGCATGGAATTGCTCAGAGAATTCATGGATAGATTCCAACGAGAAAGGATGATGTTGCCATGAGTACCCGATAACTGGGCGGCTATGGCATTCGCAAGTAATTTGAATAAAAAAAGTTCAAAAGCCACGAGAAGATTGAAAGAGAGTTTGCTGGAGTTTCCTGCGACTACTTGGAATAATATATACAATAGATACAGTACGAAGCTACGAGTAGAAAAAGACACGGTTAGCCAGCCTAGGGTAGAAGAAAGGCCAGGATCTAGATGTTTGGAAATGGAAAAGAGGTCTGGGAAGAACAAGTATGAGCCTTACATAGGACCTACGGGACGAGATTCCCAATCTAAACAAGAACATGCATGGTTTGATTCAATATCAAGGCAAAAGGATATAAGTTCCTCTTCCCGATTCAAAAGGGTGCGGGACACGGCCAGAAGCAACAATTCAAACTCTCAAGCAAGAATAAAAGATTACAATTTCAACGTCAGTACATTAGAGTTGGTAGCCGTTATAAGAGGAATGTGTGACAAGGTAAGGTGGCCGAAAGAGATGAGGTTAGATCTCAGCAAAAAGAGTCAGGAATTTTGGGGCAAGTTTCACAATGATCATGGCCATAGAACAACAGATTGTAGGCTACTACAGGGAGAAATTGAATATTTATTAAAGTAAAACTATCTCACTGATTTGTTTAGTGAAAAAGAAAAACATTCTTACATGAAAAACATGCAAGAACCACCAAAGTCCCCATCAACAAAGAGAACGGTAAACGTTTGGGGGTGGGGGTGGGGGTGAAGAAGTTAATTGGGTAACGCACACGGTGGCAAGAGAGTTTTGATTGACCCAGGTAGCTCAGTAAATACTATTATACTAATACTAGTGAATGAGATGCAAGCAAATGATCGAATCATACCAAAAGCACGGTCACTGTCTGGGTTCGATAATTCAAGTGTTGTTACGAAAGGAGAAGTCACATTGGCGACATTCGCAGAAGGTGTCATCTAAGACACTAGATTCTAGGTGAGAGATGTAGACATGTCATATAACATAATCTTAGGAAGGTCGTGGATTCATGATATGGATGTGGTGCTGTCAGAATTGCATCAGGTCATTAAGTTCCCATCATAGTAGGGAATTTGACAAATCTGGGGAGACTAACAGGCATCATGAGATATCAATTCAGTTGCGATTGCGAGCGCAACATCTGAGGATGGAGGTATAAAATAGCAATTAAAGAATTTAGTTGAGGATAATTCAACACACACCTCAACTGGAAGTCCAAGAGGTCAAGATGATATAGATTCGAGACTTGATATGATTCAAGAACCAGAGGTAAATAAGAACATCAAAACAACCACGGAGGAACTCGAAGCTGTTATATTATTCGTCCACTGGCCTGACCGAAATGTTTACATCAGAGAAAACTTATGTTTGGAAATGAAAGGTAAGTTAATTGAATTTTTACGTGCTAATGCTGATTGCTTTGCTTGGTCGCATTCAGACATGACTGGTATACCACCGGAGGTAATGAATCATAAGCTAAATAAGGACCCATTGCACCCACCTGCCAAGTAAAAGAAAAGGAAGCAAGGAGCATTTAAAAATCAAGTAATCCGGGATGAGGTACAAAAACTTCTGAAAATTGGTTCAATACGAGAGGTAAAGTACCATGTCTGGTTAGCCCATACTGACGTAGTTCCAGAGAAGAATGGAAAGTGGCGAGTTTGTGTGGATTATACCAATTAAAATTAAGCTTGCCCTAAAGATTCATTTCCTTTACCGCATATAGATCAGTTAATTGACTTTACCGCAGGTCATGAACTCTTAAATGTTTTAGATGCATGTTCTGATTATAATCGGATAAAGATGGATCCTCTATATTAGGAAAAGACCTCGTTTATTACAGACATGGGGACTTATTGCTACAAGGTAATGCCATTCGGTTTACAAAATGCTGGAGCAACGTACCAAAGATTGATGACCAAAATATTTCAAGAACACTTAGGAAAAGCCATGGAGGTTTACATAGACGATATGTTGGTCAATCAGCACCGACAGGGGACCATTTCCAATACTTGACTGAAATATTCAAAATTCTCCGCAAGTATAACATGAAGTTAAATCCGGAAAAGTGCGCATTTAGTGTTGCTTCAGGTAAATTCTTGGGATTTCTTGTTTCTAACAAAGGTATTGAAGTGAATCCCGCTTAGATCAAAGCAATTAAGGAAATACCTGATGTACTCAGAAGCAAAAAAAGGTACAAAGATTAACATGTAGAGTAGCAGCTTTGGGAAGGTTTATATCCAATCTTTAGAAAAATGTTTTAAATTCTTTTCAGTATTGAAAAATAAAAATCAATTTGAATGGACTAACGAATGTCAACAAGATTTGAAGGATTATAAATCATGCTAATCGAAAGCACCCCTGTTAGCAAAACCAAGGGACGGAGAAAGATTGCTTATTTACTTGGTTATGTCAGAAGTGGCAGTAAGCGCGGTGTTGGTACGTGAAGATGAGGATAAGCAATCTTCAATTTATTATGTTAGTAAATCCTTATTAGATACCACGACACGGTATCCGCATTTAGAGAAACTTGCATTAACATTAATTATGGCATCAAGAAAGTTACGGCCCTATTTTCAATGCCATCCTATTTCTGTTATAACTGCTTTCCCACTAAGGAATATATTGCACAAGCAAGAATTGTCAGAAAGATTAGCTAAATGGGCTATAGAGCTTAGTGAACATGATACTATATATCAGCCTAGAACTGTCATAAAGTCTCAGGTACCAGCAGATTTCATACCAGATTTCAGCTTGAACCTACTTCCTAAAGCAAAAAAAGAGTTACGGGTGTTTACCTGATCTAATCTGGGGACTTGGACCGTATTTACCGACGATTCTTCGAATGTTAAAGGAGAAGATTTAAAAATTATTTTAATTCCACCTTCGGGAGAGATTATAAGACAAGCAATAAAGTGTTATCCAATTACTAACAATGAAGCAGAGTATGAAGTTGTGATTGCATGTTTAGAACTCGCGAGAGAGCTTGGTATTGAACAAATCGTAATCAAAAGTGACTCGCAACTGGTATTAAACCAAATACAAGGAACTTACGTGGCTAGAGAGACACAAATGCAGCAATATCTAGAAAAGGTACGAGAATTACTAAGGCAGTTCCAGACTTGGAAAGTTGTACAAATACCTAGGGAGGAAAATGCAGAAGCTGATGCATTGGCAAACATGGCGTCCGTGGCTGTTGTGTCAAATGCAAAAAATGCAATTGTGGTACATTTGTTCCATTCAGCCCTAGATCAAACCAAGAATGAGGTAAATTTCTATAATTTAACTTGGGATTGGAGAAACGATTTTGTGAATTATTTGTAGTATGGAATTTTGCCTGAGGATAAAAAGAAATCCCAATTGCTATGATTGAAAGCTGCTCAGTATTGCCTAATAGAGGGGAATTTGTATCGTAAAATATTTGGAGGACCATTAGCACGGTGCCTGGGGCCTTCACAAACTGAATATGTAATGAGAGAAGTGCACGAGGAACATTGCGATAATCATGTCGGGGAAGATCGTTGGTAAAAATACTGATAAGAGCAGGATACTACTGGCCAAAAATGGAAGATGAAGAGGAAAATTTTGTAACAAGGTGCGATAAGTGCCAACCATATGCAAATAATATGCATCGACCAACAGAATTGCTACATTCAATCATATTACTGTAGCCATTCATGAAATGTGAGATGGATATCGTAGGTCCTCTATCTCAAGCCAAGGGAAAGGTATAGTTTTTGTTAATTCTAATAGATTATATTTCAAAATAGGGAGAAGCAAGTGCCTTCAAACATGCACGAAAAAAATAAGTTATGGACTTCATTTGGAGAAATATAATATGTCGATTAGGAGTCCCAAGGGAAATCGTTTGCGATAATGGGCCGCAATTCGTAGGTGCAAAGGTTACTGATTTTTCAAAAGTTGGAAAATTAAACGAATTACCTCAGCACCTTATCATCCCATAGCTAAGGTCATCGTCAACAATATGAAAAAGCGATTAGAAGAATCAAAAAGCAAGTGGCCAGAAGTGCTACCAGGAGTATTATGGGCTTACCGAACCACTACAAAAATAAGCATGGGAGAAACACCATTCTCGATGGAACTGAGGCTTTAATTCCAATAGAGATAGGAGAACCAAGCACAAGGTTCACACATACAAAAGAAGCATCAAACGAAGAAGAACTTCGTACAAACTTAGATTTGACAGAAGAGAGAAGGGAGGCATCTTTGATTCAGATGACATCACAGAAGCAGAGGATTGAACGGTACTTCAACAGGAAGGCAAACCTAAGGTATTTCAAGATTGGGGACTTTGTCCTCAAAAAAAATGTGTTTCGATCAACACAGACGGCAAATGCAGGAAAGCTGAGTCCGAATTGGGAATGTCCATATAGAGATAAAGGAATTGCTGGAAAATGAGCATACGAGTTGGAAACTATGGACGGCAAGGCATTACCATCCCACTGGAATGCAGTCCATTTGAAGAAGTATTACTTCTGAAGAAGTTAGTACCTACGGCTAGGTATCATAGAAGTTTATTTTTTACTTTGTTCATTTAAGTTTTACTAACTATTTTAGATAATAGAAAAAAGTTAGCCAATACTAAATGATGACATTAGACTCGAAAGACACGCGGAATACTTAATTATACCTGATCTAGGTTACAACAATTCTAATGGCAAGGGTTAAGCAGTAATCATCTAAAAGGTTACCTCCGAGTCCCGTGTATATTTTCTTTTTTAGGGAAAGGACAAAAGTAAGGAGCTGATATAGTGTTCAAGATTTCATATTTTAATGTTCAAACACAGAGCGGACTATGTATATGGAAAAGTACATAAAGAAATAAGATATACACCACGAAAGCATAGCTTAGCCAAAGGAAAAACCTTGAAGGAAATGTCAAATTTTCAAGCTCGCAGAAAGAATGGGCAGTAAAGAGTTGAAGAACCTGCAGAAAACTCGCGCATATTAAGACGTGGTCTCTATTAAAGCATTTTGAATGCAACTAAAAACTCCAAAACTTAAAGAGCAAAAAGGCATAATATAAGGTATGCAACGAAATGATATTAATGTTAGCATACCAAAAACAAGAAGGGAAAAACTTCCTAAAAACCACTTTGAAGCAAAAACAAAATCTTTCAACAAAACACCAGCAAACGTAAATTTCTAAGATAAAGGGTGAAAAAACTAAGGAGCATCATCAGTAGGTGTAGAAGGATCAACTTGAGAAGACGAAGGTTGGGCATCTTCTTGACCAGGGGCAAGACCATCTCCATCACCTTTGGAACTTTCGTCCTCGGGTGTTCAAAAACTTTGACATAGCTGAGTTTTTTCAGTTGCCTCTCTAGCTTTAGAAATTTCAGCTTCGAGGTTAAAACCCTCCTGGTTAGCCTCGATCAAAGTCTCGAGATGGGTATTCAGAAAAGCCTAGCTAACATCAAGTGTTAATTTGTAGTCTTCTTTCTCAGCTTTCGAAGCTTCGTAGGATGCATTCAAAGGTTCAAGATAGCCCTCGAGAAACTTGATTTTATCAGAAGAGACACAAAGATCCTCTTGAGCTTGGGTGTGCATTTGAACTAAATCACCAGCATATACCTCCTTCTGATTTAGGAGCTCTTTCAACCTCCTAATCTCCTCGGTTGCCTTTGAATGTTGCTCAGGAAAGAAAGATTCTAATATGCCCTTATCCTTTTTCAACTTGATTAGAAGATGCCTTTAGAACTGCCAACTTAATGGTGGTTATCTTCAGTTGTTTCTCTAAAAAGCTCCTTTTCTTCAGCAAAAATGTCCTTTTCAAGTTGAAGGCTTTCAAACTGTTCCTTCCAATTGTCAGCTTCACTACGCAGCTTAATCACTTGCTGATCAATCCAGGATATCCTTCTCATTAGATCCGTACCTATTAAATTGATGCAAAAAGACAAGATAGAAAAGCTATAAACCTAGAAGAAAAGGAAGAAATGTAAGGGAAGAAGGATATACCTAAACGGCAGAATGAACAACACCATTCATTAAGGTCAAAGAGCTGTGAGACGCAAGCTTCTCCCTCTCCATAGGGCCAATCAATGGTTTCAACCATACTATAGCTCGGCTAGATTTCTTTAATAGATTACTATTATTGGGGACTTCAATCAAGACTTTCTTTATGCTTTGTCTCCCGCTAGAAGGGCCAGCTTTTTCACTAGAGGCAGCAGCAGGTGCAGTAATAGGAACAATTGCATGTAAGGTGGCAGAAGCAACTGGGGTCATTGGAAGAGCAACAAGTGGTGGCTCTTCAGAAACAGGGCCAAAATCTTCATCAACCTCTAATCATTGGGCTTAAAGTCTATCAACAGGACTTGAGGGGGGATTGCCAAAGTGGTCAACATCTTCATCTTCAGAGATGTCCAAATGGACACTCTCTGGTTCATCAACAAGGTTGAAAGGCATAGAGCCTGAAGGTAGGTCTTGAGGAATGATGGCTTCATCATCAAGAACCACGCGTCTTCTAACTCGTGCCTTCCTTACTAAAGAGCCATCTTTATTATCTTCTTCTTCTTCAGAGTCACGTGCTTCAGCATTCTTCCTCTTAGAAGAGGACACACTTAGAGTTTGTTCCTGCGCAGTGCTGACAGAGAGCCTAGTAGTAGGAATATAAGCGTGGTTGATACCATAAATAGCAAACCCTAGAAACAAAAAAGAAAGGGGGTTAAAGCAAAAGAAGAAATATTAAATGAAAAACCATGGTAATAAAGAATACCGTGGGTTTTCACTTTCCACCCAAACTTCTGGGAAAGAAATTTCCATGATCTTTGTTCCATGAGGGTAGCAGTCAATATTTTTTCTACCCAATCACGAAAGTCAAGAATTTCTCTGAAAACTTCCATGATTGCTGAAAAGTAAATAGAAACGCGTGTAAGAAAGATTGAAATCTTACGGGAAGCAAAAACGTTAAGAAAAATACTCCCGTGCAAAGTTCCACTTCTCATAGAAGGGAATATTTTCGTCACCCACTAAGTCACGGGCGGGAACAGCTACGAACCGGGTATTCCAGCCACGGTCACGGTCATCCTCAGGGCTAACTAAAGCTCTCTTGCTTCTTGCTACAAGAGAGAAAATACCTTCGCGAAAGAGCTTCGTGGAGTATAGATGGAGTAAGTGTTTAAAAGTAAAAGGAGGTGAGACCAAATTTGACAAATAACGAAGGCAAGCTACTGCCTCCATATAATTGGACCTATTTGACCAAGACATTGAAGTAACGGCAAAATTTAATGATTACTGGGTCGATAGAAGGATTGAACCCTAAAGTTAAAAGGTAGGTATAAGCAAATGAATAACCTTCACGATAATAGGTAATTCAATCATCAACATTAGGGGTTACTGCTGGGAAATTAGGTTTTCAGTTACATTCACGACGAACTAAGGCAAAATGACCAGAAGTGATCAAAGTAGGGTAATGATTGGCAGGGTTAAGTGATGCTATGGAAGAAACATGTTTTTTTTATATCTTCACGATCTGATATGAAAGAAAATTCTTGAGGAACAATTTCAGACACAGCAGGCTCCTGCATGGGTTCATTATGATCTTTTCCTCTAGTGGAAAAACTAGGAGTTATTGAAGTTCTTGCTCTAGAAGAAGAGGGTTTTGCAGTATTCTTCTGAGAAGGGGTAGAGCTACGATTAGATAAAGAACATAAGCTACAAAGTCTACCGCCTCTTCTACTCCACCCTAATCACTACAATTTGACTTTGAAAAAACTAATTGGACTACTAACTATAACACTGCGGAGGGAATATTTGTTCTTTCCGGCTAGGGTTACAAAAGAAGTCCAAGATGACCCTAAGTTTCGTCTTATATATGCTTTTGCTTCACTCTTATCAGTGATATGTAATATGCCAGCTTCAGTCTTGGACAATCCTGATAGTTGGAAGCTCACTTTCTTATAGTCTATTTGGCTAAGCTGTAAAAATCAACTTATTTTGATAGTGCTTTTTCTTATTACCTGCAATGATATAATTCTTTAGCTAGCTAATGATTCTATTAAATTTTATCAAGACGAAAAAGCTCAAAACTTCATTGATGCAACTTTTGGTGCTTTGCCTGAGAGTTTTAGTAATTGGATGTCTAACACTGTTATGAATGATCTTCCTTCTGGTCATTCCAAAACAATTTCAGTAAATTTGAATGGAGAAGTTCAAATTAGCCACCATGAGGCACAACATCGCTTAAACTGTGGGAAACTGCAAGTCTCTTGTAAGGGTTTGGAAATTAAATTCCCGCAAAAATTTCCGCGATCGGAATGTTAACGGCTACTTTAGATGCATGTGAGGTACATTTGCACAAATTAAAATGTTGATAGAAGAAAGTATTCAGGCTATGAAGACTTAAAGTGATATAACTAGTAGTATAGATATTTGTTTTGTTTACTTTTAATTAAGAACATTTTTTATCTATTTTTGTATTGAAAATCATGAAAATATAAAAAAATTATTTTTTTCCAATTCTTATCTGTAGTACTCCTCATTAAAAAAAAGGATAACTAAGTAAATTACAAAAAAAAGAAAAGAAACAAAAGAACAACGAATAAATAAATAATACAAGACAAACAAAATCGAAAAAAAGAATATA
The DNA here is from genome assembly GCF_000715075.1 of Nicotiana tabacum. Lineage (NCBI taxonomy): Eukaryota > Viridiplantae > Streptophyta > Magnoliopsida > Solanales > Solanaceae > Nicotiana > Nicotiana tabacum. The sequence goes on along the minus strand of NC_134081.1, from coordinate 26,585,348 downwards.
ATTAAGTGGGCTTAGCCCATCTGGTTAACGTGACAAAAGCTAAAAGGGGTTGAAAAAGAGAAACCCCTTTAGCTAACGCCAAATATCGTGACAAAAGAATCAATAGGGAAAAAGAAAAGGGGAAAAAGTTTCCGGTGTTGCCTCAGTGCCAAATACCGTTTCCATTTATACATTGGCATATATTCTTTAGTCTCAGCAATAAGATCCAAGTAATTGCATATATTTTTTTCCTTTTTTTGAAACAGTAGTAATTTTTAGATACACGTCTCATCGCGAGACTAAGTAAATATAATTTTGGAATTTGATTCTGAGTTAAAAAGCGGAGGCTAGGGAACTGATAGAAATCCGTAAGATTTTTCATGAATTAATCAGGTATATTATATGAATAGGCTAAAACGTTATAGATTATGGACTAGTTGAATTACTCATAGTATGGGTAAATATAATTCGATAATTGATGGTTAAACATGAATCTCTGGGGGTTTATATATTCTAGATTTGTTATGGATTAGCCTAAATAAGGGAATTAACACGAGATCTGTATTGATGTGGTTATATATTGATTGAAGAAAGTCATACGAATCGTTCAAGGTGATGAGTTGGTATTTCGCATGAATACTACGAATAGTAATCTTACCGCAATTTGTGTTTTCATAACCTTCATGGTTTAAACCTTATTTTGAAAATAAAATGTGTTACAAAATATTTGAAATTGCATGTGGGACGAGTCATTTACTTGATATAGTACTGAATAGTTTACAGTTATTTAAAATGCTCTCACTGTTACTAGACATGTTTTACTATTATTTGAGACATGATTACTGTTACCAAAATTGGATTACATGATTTGATAAGAATAGAAATGCCATGTACTATTTTGAAAATGCTTTCATGTGAATATTTGCTGTTTACAAGAAAAGTATAAATTGGAGGAGACTTTGAAGGATCCCGTAGCTAACGGCGGGCTCGTTAGACCTGGTGCATCTTGTATTTAAATATTACTGATTACAATTATAGACCTCGCTAATGAGAAGGTAGAACTAGCATACAGATGCAGTTTTTCCTGGAGTATGGACGTACAATTATATTTGACTCCTTTCACGAAAGGGTCCACATAGTGATACATATTACATGATCCTTCCTTGGAAACCTCCAAAACATGAATATTGATATTACACAGTATTTACCGAGCTTATTACCGAATTGTCAATTGAATTATATTACATAAAAAATATGTTGAGACTGTTAATTGTTTATTGTTTATGAAAGGGCATTCTTGTAATATTTTCTGTTTAATATACTAGCATGTTTTCTGACTTGTCCCCAATAAAACGATTGTGGTTAAGTATTATTACTTACTGAGCTAGCAACTCACTCTCCACTATTTTTTACAGAGACAACAATTGACGTAGGCGATAATTTCGTTAATTAGAGCGCACGTGTTGATAGTTCTTGGTGAGCCCTGTATTTGTTCGCGTGAGCAAGGAGTTTAATTAATTGTTATGGTATTTTCTTTGAACTCTTAGAGTCACTCCTTTATCATTCTTTTAGTGTCATGAGTATTATTCCGTTATTATAGACTTATGATAAGTATTGCACTTTCTTATCAAATTTGGATATAAATTAGTATTGCTGGTTATTATTGGGTGGATTATTAATGGTTGAGACTTATTTGGTTAATTGATAAAGTTACTATTAGTTTGATTGATATTAGGATATTTGATTGTCGATTTTGAGACTGGGAAGTTTTTGGATAGTCCCAAAAATAGTGGAAACTCTGTCCGTTTTCTGTAAAATATCGATGAGTCTTACTTAGGGGCACTTGCTCCTAAGTATCGGTCATGATCCTAAATTGGATCGCGACAAAGTTGGTATCAAAGCTTAGGTTTTAAGTCGCGATTCGTGGAGCAATATATAGTAGAGTCTGGTTCATAGATATGTAGGCGCCCATACTTATGATCTTGAGGCTACTAAGCATTTAGGATGTTTTCCCTTCTTTCATTCCTTGATCGTACGTTGAGATAACTTGAGATTGACTTTGGAGTATTTCTTTCACAGATGGCTAGAACATGCACACCCTCATCTGCAGGATGTGGTACTACCCGAGGTGGCGGTCATGTTGGGATTCATCAAACTAGAAGACATGTCGCTCCTCAACCTGAAGTTGGGAACATGGGTCAACCCCAAGTTGCTATGCCAGATCAAGTGCAAGAACAGAGAGTTCGGGACGCTCCACCACCAGTGCCAACTATTGTACCTACTGTTACCTTACCTGTAGAAGCAGTGGCAATGTTATTGAATGTGCTAGAGGCATTTGTGCCTACTCAGGGTGGAAGTTCATCCCCTCAGGCTACTTTAATGACATAAGCACCTGCACAGACTCAGACTTTTGGGAATAAGGAGGTGTCCCTGCAAGAGTTCCTGAAATTGAAATCACAAAAATTCACAGGTTCTGATAATTCAGCAGATCCTCAAAGTTTCTTGGATGGGACACTCAAGGCATTATGTGTTCTAAGATGTTCTAGTGAGAGGGCCGTGGAGATCGCAACATACAAACTAGAGGATATGGCTAACACATGGTATGAAATTGTATTGCTAAGAAGGCCAGCAGGAGCAGCACCACTGACATGGGATGAGTTCAGTAAGTTGTTTATGGATCATTTTCTTTCCGATAGTCTGAGGCAAAAATTATGCTAGAACCTTTTAGAGATTGTTTCAGACTCCAGATATGGATATGTCAACCTAAATATGAGGTTTTGTAATCTGGCAAGATATGCTCCTTACTTAGTGCCTACCCAAGAAGCTCGAGTTTAGAGGTTTGTTGATAGGTTGGTTGGTCGTCTATACACTGCAGTAGCCCCACAGATGAATACTTTATCCTACTCTAATGCAGTCGATCTCACTAGAGAGATTGAATAAAGGACGTGATAAGTGTGCAACCAGTGAGTTACGTAAGAAGACCAAGACAGAAGGATCTTTCAATGGAGATTTTAGAGAAAATTGCAGAGCAGGAAATCAGGGACTGTAGCAACAAGGTTCTCACACAGGGACACATTTGTCTTCATAGTCCGTATACATACCATATTACAGGCAGGGTACTAGGGGACCATCATCATCATCTGGACATCGTTCTTCTGGGCAGATATATGCCACTACTCCAGTCTGCTAGAACTGTGGTAGATCACATTTGGGCTTGTGTCGTGTTCTGACTGGAGAGTACTTTATTTGTGGCAAGTTGGGACATCACTTGACGGATTGCCTTCAGACTTCAAGGAATTTCAATGAGGCTTCTATTCAGTTAGCTACACCTACTCAGACTACTCGTAAATACCTCAGGTGTTGCAGGTACATGAAATAGAGGTCGAGGTGCTGGAGATCATGCTACTATGAATCAAGGACAAGGGAATGCTGGTAGAGGTCAGGCGAGAGTTTTTGCATTTACTAGACAGGATGCTCAGGCCTCGAATGCAGTGGTTACAAGTATTCTTTCTGTCTGTTCATTTGATGCACTTGCGTTGATTGATCCGGGATCTACTCACTCCTATGTCTCCTTGTACTTTGCTTTGAGGTTTAGTATATAACCTGAGCTATTGAATGATCCTTTTCTAGTTGCTACTCCTATTGAAGAGTCTCTATTAGCTGAATACATGTATCGTGCTTGTGAGATTCAGGTTGAGGGTAGAGATACTCTAGTTGACCTTTTTGTACTTGATATGATTGACTTTGACATGCTGATGGGAATGATTAGTTATCTTCTTGCTATGCTATCACCGATTTTCATGCAAAGATAGTTAAGTTTGAGATACCAAACGAACCCAGTTTTGTTCTAAAAGGGGGTTAGATTCCAAAGATTTGCAAAGTTATTTCTTTTATGAAGGCTCAACGACTTCTGAAGAAAGGTTGCTTGGATCTCTTAGCTATTGTAAATGACACAAGAAAGGAAACAATTAGTATAGAAAATGTACCAGTAGTGAGAGAATTTTCTGATGTATTTCCTAAGGATTTACCAGGATTACCTCCAGTATAAGAAATAGACTTTGGTATTGATTTGTCACCTGGCACAGAGCCCATATCGATACCCCCATATCGAATGGAACCAGCAAAGATGAAGGAGCTAAAGCAATAATTATAGGATTTGTTAGATAAGGGTTTTATCAGACCGAGTATTTCTCTATGGGGTGCACTGGTAGTGTTCGTAAAGAAGAAAGACGGATATCTGAGAATGTGCATTTACCACATGCAGTTGAACAAGATGACAATACCAAATAAATATCCTTTGCCTCGTATAGACGACATATTTAATCAGTTACAAGGAGTTGCTCACTTTTCAAAGATTGACCTCCGGTCTGGTTATCATCAGCATAGAATCAAAGATGAAGATATTTCTAAGACTGCTTTTAGAACTCGATACGGGCAATATGAGTTTCTTGTGATGCCTTTCAGACTGACTAATGCTTTAGCTGCATTCATGGATTTAAAGAATATGGTGTTCAAGCCGTTTCTGGATAGATTTGTAATAGTATTTATTGATAATATCCTGGTATATTCTCGTAGCCGGGAAGAACATGAGAATCATTTGAGGACTGTGTTGTAGACATTGCGAGAGCATCAACTTTATGCTAAGTTCTCAAAGTGTGAATTTAGGCTAGACTTAGTAGATTTTTGGGACATGTTTTATCCAAATATAGAATTATGGTGGATCCTAAGAAGACAAAAGTTGTGCAGAAATAGCCCAAACCTACTTCTCTTACAGAGATTCACAGCTTTTTAGGCTTAGCAAGCTATTATAGGAATTTTGTGCAGGATTTTTCTAGAATAGCAGCGCCACTAACTAAGATAACACAGAAAAATAAAAGGTTTCAGTGGACGGAAGAATGTGAGTAGAGCTTTCAAAAACTCAAAACGTGTTTGAAAACCGCACCCATATTAGCCTTACCATTGAGTTTTGGAGGATTTACGGTGTTTTGTGATGCATCAAAGGTGGGATTAGGATGCGTTCTCATGCAAAGTGGTCGCGTTATAGCTTATGCTTCGAGATAATTGCAAAAGCACGAGTAAAACTATCTTACACACGATTTGGAGATGGCCGTAGTGGTATTTACTTTAAACATTTGGGGGCATTACCTATACGGTGAAACTTGTGAGATTTATACAAACGATAAGAGTTTGAAGTACATTTTTCAATAGAGGGATCTAAATCTTCGGCAGCATCGGTGGATGGAACTACTCAAGGACTATGATTGTTCTATTTTGTATCATCCTGGAAAAGTCAATGTGATGGTTGACGCATTGAGCAAAAAATCTATGGGAAGTTTGGCTCATATAGTTGCTGCAAGGAGACCTTTAGTTGAAGATATGCATAGACTAGAGGGTACAAACTTCAGATTTAGTGTTGGAAATTTAGAGGCATTGTTCGCTTATGTTCAGGATAAGTCTTCATTAGTTGAGCGCATTAAGGCCACTCAATATGAGGATGCGCGATTATGCAAATACAGAGATGGGGCCTTAGCTGGTAAAATCAAGGATATGATTAAAGTAGTGGTGTTCTTCGAATGGGTAACATGCTATGTGTAGCGAACGTAGATGGGTTGAGACATTCTATTCTTGAAGAAGCCCACAACTCTCGATACACTATATATCCTGGATCCGTAAAAATGTACCATGACCTGAAGTACTTTTATTGGTGGGAAGGTGTGAAGAAAGATATTGCTAACTTTGTTTCTAGTTGTTTGACTTGTCAGCAGGTCAAGGCTGAGCATCAACGACCCCCATGACTGTTACAACAAATTGAAATTCCAGAATGGAAATGGGAAAGAATTACTATAGATTTTGTCACCGGTCTACCACGAACCCTTAGAGGTTAGGACTCTGTATGGGTGATTGTAGATTAATTGACATAATCATCACACTTTTTGCCAGTGAAGAATACATAAGGTGGAGTAAGATATACACATATATTTGTGAACAAAATTGTCCGACTTCACGGAGTTCTAGTATCTATCATATCTGGTAGAGGATCACAATTTACTTCATGCTTTTGGAAATCTTTTCAAGAAGCATTGGGCACACGAGTTGATCTTAGTACTGCATTTCATCCATAGATAGACGGACAGTCTGAACGTACTATACAGATCTTGGAGGATATGTTGAAAGCTTGCATTCTTGAGTTTGGAGGTAGTTGGGACGCTTATATAACTTTAGCTAAATTTGCTTACAACAATAGCTTCCATTCCAGTATTCAAATGGCACCGTACGGAGCATTGTATAGTAGAAGATGTCATTCTCCTATCGGATGGCTTGAAGATGGTGAGACTAACTTATTAGGACCCAACTTAGTATAAGAAGCTATTGATAAGGTCCAATTTATCAGGCAGAGATTGCCCGCTGCTAAAAGTAGACAAAAGTCTTATACGGATAAGAGAAGAAGAGATTTATTGTTCACAATCGGGGACAAAGTATTCCTACGAGTCTCTCCTATGAAATGTGTGATGCGGTTTGGGAAAACAGGCAAGCTGAGCCCCACGTTTGTAGGACCGTATGAGATACTAGACTGAGTAGGAGCTGTGGATTATCGTTTGACATTTCCTCCTGAGTTGTCGTTTATTCATCCAGTGTTTCACGTCTCAATGCTAAGAAAATGTATATCAGACTCATCTCAAGTTCTTGAAGCACCTACTATGCCGCTTGATGAGAAACTGTCTTACGAGGAAGAGCCGATAACTATTGTTGATAGGCATATGAGAAAGCTACGGTCAAAATAAATTGTGTTAGTGAAAGTCTTATGGAAAAATCATATAGTTGAAGAAGCTACATGGGAAGTAGAAGATGCTATACGAGTGAAGTATTCTCATTTATTTTAGTCTACAAGTATGTAGCTGAGCTTTATTCGGGGACCGAATTTTATAAGGTGGGGAGAATATAATACTCCTCATTAAAAAAGGGTAACTAAGTAAATTACAAAAAAAAGAAAAGAAAAAAAAGAACAACAAATAAATAAATAATACAAGACAAACAAAAAATAAAGAAAAAATACAATTAAGTGGGCTTAGCCCATCTGGTTAATGTGACAAAAGCTAAAAGGGGTTTAAAAAGAGAAACCCCTTTAGCCAACGCCAAATATCGTGATAGAAGCATCAACAAGGAAAACAAAAACGGGGGAATGTTTCTGGTGTTGCCTCAGTGCCAAATACCTTTTCCATTTAAACATTCGCATATATTCTTTAGTCTCAACTATAAGCTCCAGGTAATTGCCTATATTGTTTTTCCTTCTTTTGAAACATTAATAATTTTTAGATACATGACTCCTCGTGAGACTAAGTAAATATAATGTTGGAATTTGATTTTGAGTTAAAAGTGGGGGGGGGGGGGGAGGGGGTAGGGAACTGAGAGAAATCCATAAGATTTTCCATGAATTAAGCGGGTATATTATGTGAACAGGCTAAAAAGTTATAGATTATGGACTAATTGAATTACTCATAGTATGAGTAAATATAATTCAGCAAATTGCTGGTCAAACATGAACTTCTGGGGGTTTATATATTCTAGATTTGTTATGGATTAGCCTAAACAAAGGAATTAATACGAGATCGGTATTGATGTGGTTATAGATGATTAAAGAAAGTCATACGAATCGTTCGAGGTGACGAGTTGGTATTTCGCACGAGTACTGTGAGTAGTAATCTTACCATAATTTGTATTTTCTTAACTTTCATGGTTTATACCTTATTTTGAAAATAAAATGTGTTACAAAATATTTGAAATTGCATGTGGGAGACTCTACTGGCTGCGGGTTGACAAATGGAATGCAGCTCACCTAGGTCCACACATGTATACACGCCTCTGCTCTCATATGGCCTCTAGACATATATGTACCTGCACAAAAATGTGCCGCAAGTGTAGTATGAGTAAGTAAGAAACGTGTACCCAGTAAGTATCTATCCTAACCCCAGAGAAGTAGTGACGAGGGGTCGACATCGACGCTTACTAGTGGTCCAATAAGGCAAATACAGTAAGAAGTAAAACATATATGGGGCAAAATAAATACGCGAATTAAACAATATAAATATGTGGTACAATCTTCCCCTCAACAATAAACTCAACTCTCGATAAGCAGTCACCTCCTCCTACATACATACATACATACATACATACATACATACATACATACATACATACATATATATATATATATATATATATATATATATATATATATATATATATATATATATATATATATATATATATATATATATATATAAAATGGACCTCACCAGATGGGTCGCCATAATTCAAATCAGGAAAACTCCCATATACACTGGCCCTTTGTACAATTAATACACACGATTCCCTAGAAGGATTTTTACAGAAACACCGAGGCATACGGCTCGATCCTGTCATAATCTGGTATATAACCTTAGATACATCTATTATATATATTGTCGAGGCGAACGGTCTGCTCCCATGAGAGTGTGGTATATAATCTTGCCGAGGCGAACGACCTGATTCCATAAAGTGTGCGCACTGCCAAGGGTCGAACGACACGAACCATAGATGTATCTATCCTGCCAAGGCGAACGACCCACTCCCATTAGAATAAGAAAGCTTTGACGGGTCCTTGACCCCACTCACGAAGGGACATGTGAGTTTTAGTAAAGCTTTGGGGAAAGCCCTTCGATGAGAATGCGTAACACGGGGGAAATTCGTAAGAGGAGTACAATTATTCCGTGGAAAGTCATAAAGTTCATCCGATCTCGACAATAACGAGTCTACCGCTCTACACAAGTCTAGTCTAAAATTTTAACATGTAATAAGGAATCTAATAGGCAAGAGACAACTCAAATAGTACAGTTATAGCATGGCATGAACCTGAGCCTACTCGGACAATAACATGAATATAGCTACGTACGAACTCTCGTCACTTCATGCGTACGTAGCCCCCGCAACAAGTAGCAAATATCAATTACAATACCTAGGGGGTGATTTCCCCCTCACAGAGTTAGACAAGAGACTTACCTCGCTCCGAAATTCTATAACCGGCTCCAAGGTCTCTCTAACACCTCAAACCGGTGACAGTCGCTTCAAACTAGTCAATTAAGATGAAACCCAATCAAAATATACTCTAATACTCATAATTAATCAATTTATAACAATTTCCAACTCCGCTCGAAAAATCAATAAAGCAACCCTCGGGCCCACGTGTCCGGATTTCGAAAATTTTTGAAGATAACTATTACCCATAACATCACGAACTCAACTATATAATTTATTTTCAATTCCATGTCCAAATTCGTGGTCAAAATCCAAAAATACCAATTTCTAGGTTTTCTATCAAAATTCCACAATTTCTACCAATTTTCATGTTACAATCTACCGATAAGCTATGTATTAAACTCATATTAAGTAGAAATTACTTACTTCACAAAGCTAGGTTGAGATCCCCTTCTTGAAAGCTCTCAAATCGCTCAAGAGTGAATGAAAATGTGATAAAATGTCCTAAGTCCGGTATTAAACGAACCCTCACTGCCCAGCGACTTTCGCACCTGCGGTGCTTTGGGCTGCATCTGCGATCCCGCACCTGCGGCAAATGCCTCGCAAGTGCGCCTTTCCCTCACCTGGCCGGGATCTGCATCTGTGGACAAGGAGGGCTGCTTCTGCGAGCCTAGCCGCACCTGCGACCATGTCTCTCGCACCTGCGCTCACGCAGGGTCGCCCAATCTTCCGCATCTGCAGATTTTGGGCTGCCCTCCATTTCTCGTTTCTGTGGCTCGTGGCTCGCACTTGCAAGCCCGCACCTGCTGCTGGCCAAGCGCAGGTGCGATTATGACAGATTTGGGTGCTTCAGCGGTTACTCCAAGCTTCCGACTTGGTCCGAGCCTCGTCCGATTGATACTCGGGCCCCGCCCGAATATACCAACAAGTTTAGAATCATATAGCGGACTCGCTCGAACTCTCAGAACGCCCAGAACAACATTAATACTAAGAATCACACCCCAAAACCAATTGAATCAAATTTATGAACTTCAAGTTCTTCTATTCACTCAAAATGCACCGAAACGTACTTAGACTGCTCGGATTGACACCAAATTTTGCGCACAAGTCATAATTGACATTACGGACCTACTCCAACTTCCAGAATTAGAATCTGACCCTGATATCAAAAGTCCACTTTCAAACATGCTCCCAATACCAGAATCACCATATAGAGCTATTGCCAGGTTCGGAATCCCAAACGGACATCGATAACATTGCAATACACCTCAACCCAATTCTCATGAAATTTTTCCAAAATTCCAACTTCCATAATAGGCGCCAAAATGCTCCTGGGTCATCCAAAAATCCATACAGACATACGTCCAAATCCAAAATCGTTATATGAACCTGTTGGAACCTTCAAATCCCGATTCCGAGGTCGTTTACTCAAAAATCACACTTTAGTCAATTCCTCCAATTTAAGGCTTCCGAAATTAGAATTTTCTTTCCAAATCAACTCCGAACTTCCCGAAATTAAATTCCGATCACGCGTATAAGTCATAATACCTGAAGTGATGCTGCTCAGGGCCTCAAAGCGCTGAACGACACACTAGAGCTCAAAACGACCGGTCGGGTCGTTACACCTTAGTTGGTAAAAGCAAGGATATAATTGTTGAAAGAGATGGTATTCTTTGAATGGGTAAAAGGCTATGTGTAGCGGACGTAGATGGATTGGGACAGGCTATTCTTAAAGAAGCCCATAACTCTTGATACACTATACATCCCTGATCCACAAAAATGTACCATGACCTGAAGCAATTTTATTGGTGGAAGGGTATGAAGAAAAATACTGCTAACTTTGTTTCTAGTTGTTTGACTTGTCAGCAGGTCAAGGCTGAGCATCAACGACTCCCAGGACTATTACAACAAATTGAGATTCCAAAATGGAAATGGGAAAGAATTACTATGGATTTTATCACCGGTCTACCACGAACCCTTAGAGGTTAGGACTCTGTATGGGTGATTGTAGATTGATTGACATAATCATCACACCTTTTGCCAGTGAAGACTACGTATGGTGGAGTAAGATATACACATATATTTATGAACGAAATTGTCTGACTTCACGGAGTTCTAGTATCCATCATCTATGATAGATGATCACAATTTACTTCACGCTTTTGGATATATTTTCAAGAAGTATTGGGTACATGAGTAGATCTTAGTACTGTATTTCATCCACAGACAGAGAGGCAGTATGACCATACTATACAGATCTTGAAGAATATGTTGAGAGCTTGTATTCTTGAGTTTGGAGATAGTTGGGACGCTTATCTATCTTTAGTTGAATTTGCTTACAAGAATAGCTTCCAGTCCAGTATTCAAATGGCACCCTGCGAAGCATTGTATGGTAGGAGATGTCGTTCTCCTATCGGATGGTTTGAAGCTGCTGAGACTAACTTATTGGGACCCGACTTAGTATAAGAAGCTATTGATAAGGTCCAATTTATCAGGCAAAGATTGCTCGCGGCTAAAAGCAGATAAAAGTCTTATGTAGATAAGAGAATAAGAGATTTATTGTTCACAATCGGGGACAAAGTGTTCCTACGAGTCTCTCCTATGAAATATGTGATGCGGTTTGGGAAAAGAGGCAAGATGATCCCCACGTTTATAGGATCGTATGAGATACTAGACCGAGTAGGAGCTGTGGCTTATTGTTTGGCACTTCCTCCTGAGTTATCATTTATTCATCCAGTGTTTCACATCTCAATGCTAAAAAAATATATATCAGACTCATCTCAGGTGCTTGAAGCACCTACTATACCACTTGATGAGAAGTTGTCTTATGAGGAGGAGCCTATGGCTATTGTTGAAAGGCAAGTAAGATAGCTACGGTCAAAAGAAATTGTGTTCGTGAAAGTCTTATAAAAAAATCATACAGTTGAAGCAGTTACATGGAAAGAAGAAGATGTTATGCGAGTCAAGTATCCCCAGTTATTTCAGTGTACAGGTACGTACCTGTGCTAAATTCGGGAATCGAATTTCATAAGGTGGAGAATGTAATACTTCTCATTAAAATAAAAAAAGGGTAACTAAGTAAATTGAAAAAAAAGAACAACAAATAAATAAAGAATACAAGACAAACAATAAAGAAAGAAAGATTACAATTAAGTGGGCTTAGCCCATCTGGTTAACGTGACAAAAGCTAAAAGGAGTTGAAAAAGAGAAACCCCTTTAGCCAACACCAAATATCGTGACAGAAGCATCAACAGGGAAAACCAAAAGGGGGAAAAGTTTCTGGTGTTGCCTCAGTGCCAAATACCGCTTCCATTTAAACATTGGCATATATTCTTTAGTCTCAGCGCTAAGCTCCAGGTATTTGCATATATGTTTTTCCTTCTTTTGAAACAATAGTATTTTTTAGCTACACGACTCCTCACGAGACTAGGTAAATATAATGTTGGAATTTGATTCTGAGTTAAAAAGAGGAGGTTAGGGAACTTAGAGAAATTCGTAAGATTTTTCATGAATTAAGCGGATATATTATATGAATAGGCTAAAGAATTATAGATTATGGACTAGTTAAATTACTCATAGTATGGGTAAATATAATTCAGCGAATTGATGGTCAAACATGAACCTTTGATGGTTTATATATTCTAATTAGTTATGGATCCTAAACAAGGAAATTAACACGAGATCGGTATTAATGTGGTTATAGATTGATTGAAAAAAGTCATACGAATCATTCGAGGTGACGAGTTGGTATTTCGTACAAGTACTGTGAGTAGTAATCTTACCGCAATTTGTGTTTTCATAACCTGCATGGTTTATACCTTATTATGAAAATAAAATATGTTACGGAATATTTGAAATTGCATGTGGGACAAGTCCTATGGTACTGGATAATTTACTTGAGATGTTTACAGTTATTTAAAATGTTCTCACTATTACTATACATGTTTTACTGTTATTTGAAATATGATTATTGTTATCGAAATTGGATTAAATGAATTGATAAGGATTGAAATGCCCTTTACTATTTTGAAAATGCTTTCATGTGAATATTTAATGTTTACAAAGAAAAGTATAAATGAGAGGAGACTTTGAAGGACCTCGTAGCTAACGGCGCGTTCGTTAGACTTGGTGCACCTTGTATTTACAGATTACCGATTACAGTTATAGCCCTCGCTAGTGGGAAGGTAGAAATACTAGCATACTATAATGACCCGACCGGTCGTTTTGAGAGTTGTAGCCCCGTTCTCCCATTTAATGCTCATTTTATACTTTATAGCTGTTATGTGACTTGTCGGGGTAGTCGGTTCGGGTCCAGAGTGATTTCAGAATGAAATGAGATACTTAGTCTCAAGGTTGAAAGCTTAAGTTTAAATGATTGACCAGATGTTGATCTATAAGTAAACGACTCCGGAACGGAGTTTTGATGGTTCTGATAGCTCCGTTAGATGATTTTATACTTAGGAGCATATCCGTATTGTGATTTAGAGGTCCGTAGTGGAATTAGGCTTGAAATGACGAAAGTTGAATTTTTGTAAAGTTTGACCGGGAGTGGACTTTTTGATATCAGGGTCGGATTCCTATTCAGGAAGTTGGAGTAGGTCCGTGGTGTCATTTGTGACTTGTGTGCAAAATTTGGTATCAATCGCATGTGATTTGGAAGTTCAAAGTTTATTAGGCTTAAACCTATGTGCGATTATGTTTGGTTGAGATCCCCGAGGCCTCGGGTTGATTTCGGATGGTTAACAGATCGATTTGAGGTAAGAAGGAAGTGCTGAACCTCACCAGTTTCTAGTGTAATCGCAGATGCAGAGTGGGGATCGTAGGTGTGATCTCGCAAAAGCGAGAGGTGAACCGCAGAAGCGGCCAGGGAGGAGGTGAGCAGAGGTCGCAGGTGCGAGATCATTTTCGCACATGAGATGCCGCATATACAGTTGGGTTTACGTAGAAACGGAGTTGGGGCTGGCTTGGGAGGGCACAAGTGCGAGGAATTTACCGCATGTGCGAGCGAGGCTCCGCAGATGCGGAATTGAGAGCGAGGCCTGTTCATGCAGAAGCGGATGGAAGGCCGCAGATGCCACCTAGTTTGTCGAGTGTGCATCCGGTATTTCATATTTCTATGCTCCGGAAGTATGTCGGCGACCCGTCTCATGTTTTGGATTTCAGCATAGTTTAGTTGTATGGTCATTTGATTTATGAAGTGGAGCGGGTGTCCATTTTGGGCCAACGGGTTCGAAAGTTGAGGTCAAAAGACATAGCTTTAGTAAAGGTGAAGTGGAGAGGTCAGCCAATTGAGGAGGCTACTTGGGAGACCGAGCGGGAGATGCAGAGTAGATATCCACACCTATTTGAGACTCCAAGTATATTTCTAGACCCTTTAGATGAATGTTTGTTTAAGAGGGGGAGGATGTAACGACCTGGCCGATCGTTTTGAGAATTGTAGCCCCGTTCCCCCATTTACTGCTCATTTTATACTTTATAGCTGTTATGTGACTTACCGGGGTAGTCGGTTCGAGTCCAGAGTGATTTCAGAATAAAATGAGACACTTAGTCTCAAGGTTGAAAGCTTAAGTTGAAATGATTGTCCGGATGTTGATCTTTGAGTAAACGACTCCGGAACGGAGTTTTGGTGGTTTTGATAGCTCTGTTAGATGATTTTGGACTTAGGAGCATGTCTGGATTGTGATTTCGAGGTCCGTAGTGGAATTAGGCTTGAAATGGCGAAAGTTAAATTTTTGGAAAGTTTGACCGAGAGTGGACTTTTTGATATCGGGGTCGGATTCCGATTCCATATGTTGGAATAGGTCCGTGGTGTCATTTGTGACTTGTGTGCAAAATTTGGGGTCAATCGGATGTGAATTGATAGGTTTCGGCATCGTTTGTAGATATTGGAAGTTCAAAGTTCATTAGGCTTGAATCTATATGTGATTCATGTTTTTGATATTGTTCGAGGTGGTTTGTAGGCTCGATTAAGTTTGTATGAGTTGTTAAGACTTGTTGGTATGTTTGGTTGAGGTCTCGGGAGCCTCGAGTTGATTTCGGATGGTTAACGGATTGATTTGAGGTTGGAAGGAAGTGCTGAAGCTCACCAGTTTCTGGTGTAATCGCACTTGCGGAGTGGGGATCGCAGGTGCGATCTCGCAGAAGCGAGAGGTGAACTGCAGAAGCGGCCAGGGAGGAGGTGAGCAGAGGTCGCAGGTGCAAGGTCATTTCCGCACCTGTGATGCCGCAGATGCGGTTGGGGTTATGCAGAAGCGGAGTTGGGGCTGGCCTGGGCAGGGCGCAGGTGCGAGGAATTTACCGCATCTGCGAGCCCCCAAGTGCGAGCGAGGCTCCGCAGATGCAGAATTGAGAGAGGGGCATGTTTTCGTAGTAGCGGATGGAAGGCCGCAGAAGCGGCTCTGCAGGTGCGGAACATGGAGCGCAAATGCGGGCCTGAGGAATTTAAGCGGCTTCCGCAGAAGTGGGGAATTGACCGTAGAAGCAGTTCCGCAGGTGCGAAAAGTTTGGGCAGATTATTAAAACAAGGGTTTGTGATTTTGGCTTCATTTCAAACATTTCAAGTACGGTTTAGGCAATTTTTGAGAGGGTTTTCGAGGGGATTCTTAAGGTAAGTACCTTGTGCTTATTTTTGATCAATAATACTGCTTCCCTATTGATTTTCCCACATATTTGGTGTGTATTTAAGGTGTAAATTGGGAGGTTGAGGCTAGGGATTTGAAGAGTTTGATTTGGAGATTTGGGGAATGATTTGGTGTCGGATTTTGATAGATTTGATATGGTTAGACTCGTGGTTGAGTGGGCTTTCGGGTTTTGTGACTTTTATCGAATTTCGAGACGTGGGCCCGGGGGCCGACTTTTGAGTCGATTTTTGATTTTGATTAATAGCTTAGCATTTTCGTATGGAGTTGATTCCTTTAGACCGTATTGATTATGTCACATTGTTTATGCCTAGATTCGAGGCATTCAGAGGCCGTTTCGCGAGGCAAGCGTGTGTTGGAGTTGAGATTTACTCGGACTGAGGTAAGTAATAGTTCTAAATTTGATTTTGAGGGTACGAAACCCAGTATTACGTGTCATGTATTTTGTTTTGAGGTGACGCACATGCTAGGTGACGGGCGTGTGGGCGTGCACTATAGGAATTATGACTTGGTCAAATTCCGTAAGAACCGTGTAGTGGTAAAATCTGTTGTTATTTGTACATTCTTCATGCATTAGAGAAATTGAACCATAAATCATGTTTAGACTATATGTTGTCATTGTAGGGACCTACAGAGATCGTGTATATATTGAATTATATGCTAAATTGTTATTTTACTCAGTCACAACTTATTTGTATATTACATCTCAGTCTCTATTGTTCATTTTTGATATATCATATAATTTCTATCTGGGCTGCTTATTATGATTTCTGAGAGCCTGAGAGACTGGAGAGGTTGATGACTGAGTGAGATCGAGGGCCTGATTGTGAGGTATTATACTATAGCACGTGAGTTGTCCGTGCAGATCCAGATATTATACTATAGCACGTGAGTTGTCCGTGCAACACGTGAGTTATCCGTACAGATCCAGATATTATATAATGGCACGTGAGTTATCCGTGCAACACGTGAGTTGTCCGTGTGGATTATAGCTCTTGGGCTGAAGGAGCTCCTCTGGAGTCTGCACAACCCCAGTGAGCGCAGGTATCTATTGAGTGCGAGTGCCAAGTGAATGGGAAGGCTGAGTGACTGTGGCCCTGAGAGGATATATTTGATTTCATTATTGTTGCACTTAGTTGCTATGTATCACTGCCATGAAACTTTCTGAAAGTTATTACACTTTGTTTCAGTTGAACTTGATATGAAATTATTGTTTTGGCCTTAATTGTCGAACTTGAAAGCATGCCTACTTTCCTATGTTAAAACCACTGTAATTGAACTATAATTTTAAGGTTCGTCACTACTTTTAGTTCTTTATTTAGTATTGTTACTTGCTGAGTTGGTTGTACTCATACTACACCTTGCACTTCATGTGCAGATCCAGGTGTTCCCGGACACAGTGGGTGTTGACTTCCGCGCACAGTTGATCTTCTGGAGATTTCGAGGTAGTTGCCGGCGTTTCGCAGACCTTGTCTCTCCTTCACTATCTTTTCACTTATTGTATTTAGTTTCAAGATTATCATAGATAGTATTTTCCGGACTTGTGATGTATAGATGCTCATGCACTAAGTGACCCGATGTTGGGAATTTTCGCGTAGTATTTTGAAGTTTCTATCCTGTTTATGAGAAGTTATTATCATTTAAACTCTTTTAAATCTATTTTCTGTTAAGTGTTGGAGTTATTTCGTAGATATCGGCTTGCCTAGTACCATGATAGGCGCCATCACGACATGTTAGGATTTTGGGTCGTGACACATACATTTACAGTTTTTCCTCGAGTAAGGACCTACAATTATATTTGACTCTTTTCACGAATGGGTCCACATAATGATCCAGATTACATGATCCTTCCTTGAAAACCTCCCAAACATGAATATTGATATTACACAATATTGATCGAGCTTATTACCGAATTGTCAATTGAATTCTATTACATGAAAAACATGATGAGACTGATTATTGTTTATTATTTCTGAAAGAGCATTCTCATGACATTTTTTGTTTAATAAACTAGCATGTTTTCTGACTTGTTCCCAATAAAACGGTTGTGGTTAAGTGTTATTACTCACTGAGCTAGCGACTCACTCCGTGCTATTTTTTTAACAGAGACAACAGTTGACGCATGCGAGGATTTCGTTAATTAGAGCGCACATGTTGATAGTTCTTGGTGAGCCTCATATTTGTTCGTGTGGGCAAGGAGTTTAATTAATTGTTATGGTCTTTTCTTTGAACTCTTAAAGTCGCTCCTTAGCCATTCTTTTAGTGTCATGAGTATTCTTTCGTTATTATAAACTTATGATGAGTATTGCACTTTCTTATCAAATTTGGAGATAAATTAGTATTTCTGGTTATTAATGGGTGGATTATTAATGGTTGAGACTTATTTGGTTAATTGATAAAGTTATTGTTGGTTTGATTGATATTAGGATATTTGATTGTTGATTTTGAGAGAGGAAAGTTTTTGGATAGTCCCAAAAACAAGAAAAACTTTGTCCGTTTTTCTATAAAATATCAGTAAGGCTTACTTGGGACACTTTCTCCTAAGTGCCGGTTATGATCCTAAATTTGCTCATCACATTATCTAATTCTTTTGCTATGATATGCAAATTCTGACTACTGAGAGATAGTCACACTCACACATTTATTTAACT
Organism: Nicotiana tabacum; assembly: GCF_000715075.1. Classification (NCBI taxonomy): domain Eukaryota; kingdom Viridiplantae; phylum Streptophyta; class Magnoliopsida; order Solanales; family Solanaceae; genus Nicotiana; species Nicotiana tabacum. The sequence continues at coordinate 26,567,068 of NC_134081.1, read as the reverse complement.
TGCATGCGTTTCCGACTAAACAAATCTGATTCTCATTTTCTTGTTTTAACTTTCTTTTTTTGGGTTTTTCCTCAAACTTTAGCATACCCTTAATCTGTAAAACAAGGAACAGAAATTGGCCTTATAATACAATAGTTGCACCTATATCCAAATGAACTATCGTAGTCATAGAAAAATTAATGACAAAAATGAAGTAATTTTAGATTAATGAAGTAGACAATAAGTAGACAAAAATGAAGTAGACAAAAATGAAAAGGAGACTGCAAAGTCACTTCAAACAATACACAAATGAATGAAGTAATTTTAGATTAAACTAACATTAATAAGACAAAAAATGATGTGTTAGGTTAGTATTTCTTCAAGGAGTTTGTTAGGGAAAAATAATTTAATTATTTTTCTAATATTCAGGAATTTTATTTTTTAATTTCCTTACAGTTCTAGAATTCCTGCACTTTTTAATTTGCACCAGGAAATTAAGTTTCGACCACTTTGCATGGTTTTCTTTTTGTTAATGAATTTTTTACTCCATTTAGATTTAGGAGTATTAGATTCCAAGCACTTTCAATTCACAATCAGAAAGTTTCGATCACCACGTAGCCCTTTTAATTAGGTTTAGGAGGGAGGGTTTTCTATTAATAAAAGTAATTTAATAAAAATGTATTAGGGTATATTAGGTAAAAAAATGAGTACTTTGAATTATTTTTTGATTTAGGAGTTTTTTATTTTTTAATAAAATTTTCTTTGTATTTGCACTATACCCAAGATTTGACTCCGTTCCTAATATATGTAATATAACTATAATCTCTTCCATATTGTTCCAATTGCTCTTTAGCAAGTGATAAGCTTTTCTTTGGCGTTCTATAGAAGATTTTTGTAACCTTTGGTAGTATTTGACTATTTTCTTCTTTTAGTTTGTTGTTACTTTTGTTTTTGATGCTTTTATATGATTTTGGAAGAATTATTTCTGTTTAAGTCTTTTTCTTTTCTTATTGACCATCCAATTCAATCTTTTTTAAGAACAAAAAGATTATGTTGGTTAAGATATTTGACTAATATTCGGGTCAATAGCTTCTTTCAAAAGGAGGCTACTGTCTTTTCCTTTTCTTATTCCCTACCCAATTCAATTTTCGTTTAGTAATAGAAGATATTGGTTTGAGATTTTTGATTAAAAGAGGATCCATCAAGTTTGAAAAATACCTAAACACCATCGTTCTCTACTTCTTCTTTTCTTTTGTGATTTGCAATTGCTTAACTATAATATACTATTATGTTATCTATATAATAATATAAAGCAGGACCAGTGAGTGCATTCTCCAAAACCAGCATTTGCATTTATCCTTTTTTCCATATTTTCCCTTTTCTCCTTTTTTATAAATGATAAACAATTGCTTCTTTTAAGAAAATTCAATTCAACCGTCACTTTCAGTTTTTACTTTTTACCTCCAAACGTCACATTTATTTAATCCTCTTAATTTGGAGCGTCTTTTAGCAGAAAATCACTTCCTCTCCAACGTTGCTATGGAGTGCCGTGCTTGTAACTCATAAAGGTTGGAATGTAACTTTGCATTTACCAAATTTTTGGAAAGTTAATGGAGAAGAATAGGGTGACAACGATATACATCCTTTTTCATTACCGAGATTCCACCTTACGGTATAATTATCTTCATATTTACAGACTCTGCTGTGCAACTATTGATCTTTTGGTTTTATAAGTATTTCATTCTGAGATACTGAATTTTTTTTTCACAAAGATCAGTGCTTTTCCTTTTCTCTATTGCCGCTTCTGTTAGAATATGTTGCTTCAATATTGAAGACAAATTGCGTTAGGCTTAAAGCCATTGTTACAATATGTTGCTTATTTTGCTTTTTTTGTTCCATATATTTCCAAGTTTGATTGGTACACTTTGAAAAATTCTATTCTGTTATGTGATGTGCTGATTTCAAATCGTATTAGTTCTACATCGATTTTGTGGATAGATCTGTTGTTGATCATAATTTTTGCTTCAAATGGTGCTGGAGGATGGTATTGGAATTGGTTCAATGAGATAGAAGAGGGAAGCTTCGTGTAACCTTCTGGAAGTATTAGCTAAACAAAAATGAGTGATTTAGCCTTTTTCCCGTAAATCGTGGGTCTGTTTGCTATTTTTCTTTTAAATTAGATTTACTCGTGAAGAATAAAGATGTCACACATATTTTTCTTAAGAATTTAGTCATTACCTTGTATGTTAAACTTGGAAGGAGCTTTATGTCGTAATTTTGATACTCTATTTGCAATCTGAAACAAGAAGTCCAACCTTGCTTCTATTGTTTGCCGTTTGTATTAGGTACCAACGAAGGCTCGCTTTCTGGCCAAGATGATCAGCGAAGTGAGCATCAAAGGGACTGATTATTGGCATCAACATCGTTGGGCTGTTTTAAAATTTAACTTTGGGTATAAATTTTAGACAATGACGTGGTACTTTACTATTAAACATTGGATACGTTTTGCCCTTACTTTTGATCCAGTTTGATGATATGATAAATTTCTAATGATTTTCTTATGTTGTAGGCATCAGTAGTGTTGCCCTTATATGTTCTATTTAGATCAAAATTATGTTCTATTATTTGGTTTGTACTTTTTTTCTGCATGATGTAATATGCATAATGATATCTGCAATATGAAGTTTTTGTGGATCTACTCTTTCCATCGGGCTCCAAGTTGTCTTTCTCTGCTGAACTACAACAGGAAGGCAAAGCAAAGCAATGGAAAATGTGATTCATATAGCACATTCATATCGGAAAGGCTGGCTCTCTCCAGGTACTTTTTTGCTTTTTCTCTTTTTGGGTTGGGTCACCGCTCATTTAAAGTTGGTTGGGATTTTGCTGCTTATTATTTTCTTGCAACTTATTGAAAAGAAGGAACTTTATTTTCTAGATTTGACATTTAATGATGAGATTAATGAGTTTTTTTTATAAGTAAATTTCTATACTGGGTTATTTGCAAGCTTGAACTATGTTAGATGCTATTAATTCATCCAAATTTAATTTGAGTATAAGGAAAACAATATAACAGCAAATGAATTTTCTTGGTTTGACGTTTAGTACATATATTGATACTGATATACTCATTTTACCATGATTTTTGAGAAATCGTACCCTAAGGCTAGACCGAAAAAAAATAAAAGGGTAACTTCAACAATTAGGAGTGCTTCTAACTTGTAATTAAGTTTAGTATCAATTTCAACACCATATATAATGTTGGAAGTAAAATTGTTTGGAAGGTGCGTTATCAACTTGAACAGTTGTGCTCTTGACCAGAGTTTGTATACGAACAACTTCATCGTTTGAGGCGCTATAAACCACATCATGGATACGAGTCTTGCACAAGACTGCCTCAGTATCCCATAAGTAATTTCCTGTGTCCAACCCTCTACTTTACATTGCCACTGCCGCCACGTACCAGAACATTGACTGTCTTGTTACTTGACAGCTTAGTATTAGCAGGGCAGCGGCCAAATTCATACCTGAGCTTCTTCCTCCAAGATTTCTTCCTGCCACCAGTGGCACGTCTTTTGTGCATAGAGTCTCCATTTCTAGACCTAAGAAACTCGTCTACACCAATTAAAGTTTCAGAAGCCTCGAAAATGGAATCACCACTGAACTCAACTCTAAAGAAATATGGTTTAGGACTGAGATTTGTAGTCTAGCAGTGATATGCATATGGATCCGGCATCACATCATTTAACTCAACATAAACATATGGATTGAACAACACCATCATTTAGCAACTGTACTGGCAAATAATTAAGAGAACAACACATAAAGCAACGAATGAAAACTTGACCTCAGTATTATAACCGAGTTATTTAATTTTATGGAATCCCATGTCTATTTTTTATTACACACAGATGTTGATTAACACGTCACGATGTATTTTATATCGTAAGTGACGCCTCAGTACTAGTTTTTACGCTGGTTGTGAACCTACTACAACCATCATCGTATATTTATTAGTTCTTGGCAATAGTACCAGCAAGCTCACACGGACGGAGTTTTTTAATAATAATAATAATAATAGTAATAGTTTTCTCATTTTTTCCAATAATATAAATTAACCCAAAGAGTTCTTGAGATTTTATTTTATACTTTTCCGGGCATCTCTGTTTTTACAACCCCCCCCCACCCCCCCCCCCCCAATTTCGACATTTGCAAAGCTTCTTCTAGAACTTATATATTTCTCTTATATTTAAGCAAACCACATTGAATTCAATATTTATCAAGCTGATTTTTTTTACCATAAGTGTAAAATTTCAATTTTGAAATAGTATTGTTTTAATTCCTGTTGGCCTAAGTGAAGGTTAGTTTTGAAGATTGACAAAGGAAGCTCAGGCATGAACCACGTCCATCCCTTGTGTGCATAGACACGGGCAGATTCGAGCATGTGGGATGCACGTGAAGGAGATAAACTTAACTTGGTCTAATTAATATCTCCTGATCGAAAAGGGTTGCATAATTGATAAGGAGAAGGACTACTTAATCAAAAAGAACACTAACCAAGATAAGAGAGTAGTTAGAAGTTGAGATTAACTAGAACTCTTCCACCAAGGAAGAGTAGCATTAGAACTCTAGTTATTTTCTACTCTACTAACTCTATAAATCGCAGGATGTTCTCATTCTACAGTAACGCACAAAAGCAGAAGTTAAACGTGAATTGAGAGCAAAATAGCAAGGCATTTTGGAAGCAGTTCGTGTGTGATTCAAGTGTGCAAACGTGAAGCTATATGAACCAGATAGAAGAACCAGTTCTAAGTGTCTGTTTTTTATTCAAGTTCAATTGTAGTAGGTGCTTTTATATTGTACCTTTCAGCTTTATCTAGAGGCAATTGTAATAGGTACTCAGAGTATTCAAGTTAGAGTTAACTTGAAGTTGTCGCAACAGTTAGAGGCTGGTTGCCACAACGTGATAAGAGTTAATCTTAGGTTTACAAAAGTGTTTTGTAAATGCAGTTTTTGGCTCAGTGATTTAGTGAAGAGTTTTGGGAAAATCCTACTGGGAAGTAGGTCGTGGTTTTTTCACCTTTTGAGCCAGGTGTTTCCCCGTAAAAATCCTTGTGCTCTTTAATTTCTACATTTATTATTCCGCAACAGTAGTATAAGGAACACATAGAAGAACCAGGTCCTTCTATAATCTGTGCACGCGAAAAATTGGACACTACACAAATCATCCCCCCTCTTATGTGGTATTGAAGTATAAAACATCAATTAGTATCAGAGCAGGTTATCCTTGAAGAGCCTAACACCTTAGGAGAAGATCAAGATAAGTGCACCACCTGAAAACTTGGAAGGGCAATCCACTGCTAGGCCATCACTTTTCAACGGCCAATATTACTCTTGGTGGAAAAACAGGATAGGAGATTACATCATAGGAGAAGACTATGAGCTAAGGGACATTGTCACAGATGGACCACTGGCTACCATGAAGATAAATCCCGAAGGAGAAGAGGTGCCAAAGACAAGAGCTGATTGCATTGCTGACGACCTGAGGAAATGGGAGAAGAATGCTAAAGCCAAGAAATGGCTTATTTGTGGACTCGGTCTAGATGAGTACAGTAGAATCCAAAGCTATACCACTGCTAAGGAAATCTCGGACACTTTGCAAGTAGCCCATGAAGAAACACCTCAAGTGAAGAGGTCCAGAGGAACACTACTATATTCTCAATATGAGAATTTCACCATGAAGGAAGGGGAAACCATCCAAGAGATGTATACAAGGTTCACCACACTGACAAATAAACTTAAGTCTCTTGGAAGGATTATTTCTGAAGAAGATAGAGTTGAGAAAATTTTGACAAGGGTTCTGCCAGTTACTTGGGAGAGCAAAATCACTGCCATTCAGGAATAAAAAAATATTGCCACTCTTAAGTTGGATGAGCTAATTGGAAATCTCATTGCTTATGAACTTAGAAGACAAATTATGAAGATGGATATACCCAAGAAGGAAAAGAGCCTGACACTCAGAATCACTGAAGGTTCTAATCTAGAAGATGATGAAATGGCTATGATCACAAAGGACTTCAAAAAGTATCTAAAGAGAGGAAAGGGTCCTTCAAGAAGTGGAAGCTACAGCAAACCAAAGACTCCTGAAAGGAAAACCAATGAGGGATGCTACAAGTGTGGTAAGAATGATCACCACATCAAGAACTGCCCTCAATGGGAAATTGAATGGAAGAAGGAAAGAGCTGAACGAAGAAACAGGAAGAAGGAACAGGTTCAACCCAAGAAGAACAAAGGATCAACAAAGGCTATAGTTGCTACTTGGGGAGAAATCTCAGATGAAAGCTCAGATGATGAAGAGGGAGATGAACAAGCACTTTTGGCCATTGGAGAATTTGATGAGAAATCTAAGGTAAGTGTAATTCATCTCAAAGACAAAATTAAATTTTTGTCTAAAGAAAGGCTATCTGAATTACTTCTAGATTTCATTGATGAATCTGAGGATGTAAACAATGAAAATGAACAACTGTCTAAGGAATGTGTGATTTTGAAAGCAAAGTGTAAGAACCTGGAACTTAGGGTTAGTGAGACTATAAGTGAAAATACTGCATTAAAGAACCAGGTTCATACATTTAAATCAAATGTCCTAGAACTTAGATCTGAAAACCTAAAACTGAAATTAGTAACAAGTAAGAACAGTTGATTTCACACAACTCACTCTAGAAGAAAATGTAGGTAAACTAAAAGATGAGTTGTATAAGAAGGATGAGCAGGTAATAATTTTGAGAGAGGATCTAGGCAAAGTCAAGCATGAACTAGACAGAACTTGTAAATAGAACAGGTCCTCCGATGCACTGTTATGGCTAGAGGAACATCATAGTAGCAATAAAAGAGGAATTGGCTTTGGGAATTTGCCACCTAAATGGGATCCCAAAAGCAAGTATCTCACACTTCCTGAGAACAAACTTTGTACACACTGTGGTAAGACTGGTCACTATAAAAGTGAATGCACTGCAAAAGAAAAGGCTAGTCAAAAGAATAAAAAGTTTGCTCAAGGGAAAAATAGGCTGCCGGGTTGGGCTAAAAAGAATTTGATTCATCCTTTTGCCTATAGAAAGGGACCCAAACTAGTTTGGTTTCCTAAGACTAACCCTTGATTTCCTTTTGCAGGTCCAAGTGAAGGGGACCAGCCAAATATGGTACATGGATAGTGGCTACTCAAAGCACATGAAAGGAAGCAAGAACCATTTTCTTTCACTTGAGGACCTCAAATGAGGTAATGTCTCCTTTGGAAATGGGAAGAAAGGTGAGATTATTGGGGTTGGAAAGGTAGGTAAGACTGATTCTCACTCTATTGAGAATGTCTACTTGATAGATGGCTTAAAATACAGTCTAATTAGTGTATCGCAACTGTGTGATAGAGGTAACTTGGTAGCATTCACCTCTACTAAATGCTTTGTGATTAATCTTACCACTGATAAGATTGTTTTGCAAGGAAAAAGAGTGAACAATATATATATTGTAGATCTGTCCACACTGTCAGAAAATGAACTCACTTGCTTAAGTGTGTTGGACAATGATCTCCTCCTTTGGCACAAGAGACTTGGACATGCAAGTCTGAGTCAACTCAACAAATTAGTCTCCAAGGACCTGGTGATAGGGATGCCTAACATCAAGTTCAAGGAAGATAAAATTTATGAGGCTTGTGCAAGGGGGAAGCAGGTAAGATCCTCCTTTAAATGCAAGAAAGTGGTAAGTACCACCAGAACGATGGAACTGGTCTATATGGATCTCTTTGGTCCAATGAGAACATTAAGCAGAGGTGGTAAAAGATATGTGATGGTGCTTGTTGATGATTACTCTAGGTTTACTTGGACATTGTTTTTAACATCTAAAGATAAAGCATTTGACATGTTCACTTCTTTTGTTAGAAAAACTCAGAAACAACTAGGTAATCAACTTGCATCAATTAGGTCTCATCATGGTACTACATTTGAAAATGCAAAATTTGCTGAATTTTGTGATGAGCATGGCATAGATCATGATTTTTCTGCTCCTAGGACTCCACAACAAAATGGAGTAGTTGAAAGAAAGAATAGGACACTTGAAGATATGGTTAGGACTATGCTTCTTTATAGAAAACTGTCCCATAGCTTCTGGGCAGAAGCTGTTAATACTGCATGCTACATCATAAATAGGTGCATGGCTAGACCTCTTGTAGAGAAGACTCCCTATGAGTTACTTAAAGGGAGAAAACCAAACATATCCCATCTTAGGGTATTTGGATGCAAGTGTTTTGTGCACAATAATAGTAAAGACTCCCTAGGTAAGTTTGATCCCAGAAGTGATGAGGGAGTATTCTTGGGATATATTCTTCACATAGTAAAGCTTATAAGGTCTATAACAAAAGAACTATGTGTGTTGAAGAAAGTGTTCATGTGATTTTTGATGAAACTAACATTCTTTCTGAGAGACAGGAACATGATGATGAAGCAATTAGGCTGATGAGAAACTTAAAGGAAACCACAGCCCAGACTGAAGCTGCACTGGAAGAAGGAACAGGTGATGGAACAGGTCCTTCTACCCAGGGCAACCTGACAGGGGGAATAGAACAAAGAGAAAATGATCCTCAAACCTCAATGGAATCTGTTCATAAGCAACAAAGCACTGAAGGAACATCAAAGGGAAACCAGTTGGTTGTGAAATCCTACAAGTATCAAAGTTCTCATCCCATTGAGAACATAATTACTGATCCAACCTCAGGAATCAAAACCAGATCTTCATTAAAGAATCTTTGTGTTTTTGATGCTTTCTTATCTCTTATCGAACCTAAAAATGTTGCTGAAGCTTTGCAGGATGCAGACTGGGTAAATGCAATGCAGGATGAACTCAACCAATTTGAAAGGAGTCAAGTTTGGCATCTGGTACGAAGACCCATGTACAGATCAGTAATTGGCACAAAATGGGTCTTCAGAAACAAGCTTGATGAGGATGGAGCAGTTACAAGGAACAAGGCAAGATTGGTGGTTCAAGGATATAGCAAAGAAGAAGGCATAGACTATGATGAAAACTTTATTCCAGTTGCAAGGTTGGAAGCAATAAGACTTCTCATAGCCTTTGCTGCTTACATGGAATTCACCCTTCACCAAATGGATGTCAAGAGTGCCTTCCTCAATGGCTATCTAAAGGAAGAAGTGTTTGTCAAGCAACCTCCGGGGTTTGAAAGCAAGGAAAGTCCTGATCATGTGTACAAACTTGACAAAGCACTTTATGAGCTCAAGCAGACGCCAAGAGCATGGTATGAAAGATTATCAAAGTTTTTGCTTGAGCATGACTACAAGAGAGGTAAAATTGACAATACTTTGTTCTTGAAAGAAAAAGGTAAAGATCTCTTGGTAGTTCAGATATATGTTGATGATATAATCTTTTGAGCAACTACTGATAAGTTAAGTAAAGAATTTGCTAAGTGAATTTGAAATGAGCATGATGGGTGAGCTTAATTTCTTTTTAAGCTTACAAATTAAACAAAATTCAAATGGAACTATGATCCATCAGCAGAAGTATGTAAAAGAGTTTCTTAAAAGGTTTAAAATGGAAGATTCTAAAGAAATTGACACTCCTATTGCAACAGCTACAAAGTTGGATATAGATGAACCTGGTTCATCTGTTGATCAGAAGTTGTATAGGGGAATGATTGGCTCATTGTTGTATCTCACTTCTAGTAGACCTGACATTGTTTTCAGTATAGGCCTTTGTGCAAGATTTCAGGCAAATCCAAAGGAGTCTCACTTGACTACTGTTAAGAGAATATTGAGATATCTAAAAGGCACCATTGATCTCTGTCTATGATATGTAAAAGGTAGTAATTTCAATCTAGTGGGATATGCTGATGCTGATTATGTAGGTTTTCTAGTGGGTAGAAAGAGCACATCAGGTATGACACACTTTTTTGGCTCATGTCTTATGTCTTGGGCTACCAAAAAGCAAAATTCAGTGGCCTTATCTACTGCTAAAGCTAAGTATGTTGCTGCTGCTTCATGTTGTGCTCAATTGTTATGGATCAAACATCAATTAATGGACTTTGAAATTAATGTTGGTTGTATCCCCATTTTTTGTGATAACACTAGTGCTATTAGTATGACCAAGAACCCGGTTCACCACAAGAGAACTAAGCACATAGATGTTAGGCATCACTTTTTGAGGGATAACTATGAAAAATGGTTGATCACTGTGGAATTTTATGTTACTGACAAGCAAATAGCTGACATCTTCACAAAATCCCTCAGTAGAGATCACTTTGAAAGAAACATGTTAGAATTAGGGATGACTAAGATCACCTAAAAGAACCAGTTCAGAACTCACAACGAAAAAAAATTATTTTTTTGGTTAGAAAATCTGGAAATTATGTAAATAACTAGATTAATTTTTTGCTCAGTCTCATACTGTAAATAGTATACTCTTGTGCTATGTGTTAAAATGACTCATTAATCTCTAATGATATTTTCTCTATTTTGGCAATTTTAGACTTACACAAGAGAATTCTCAGTGAAGAACTTGGTTCATCAATATTACTCGGTATGTTTTCTACACTCTGCATAATTTGAAATAATAATAATTGGATCATGAGCTGCTGTTAAATACTCTCCATCTTCTCCATCTTCCAAACACAATCCAATTCTCTTCTCTCCCATACCCAAGCACAAAAATGGCTAACACTCCTGAAAATCCTTTACCCCCACCCAAGGAAATCATACCCACACCATCTATTACACCTTCAACCACACCTCTGTCTAAGAAAGGAAGAACTAAGATGCTTGCTCGCAAGACTGTAGCAGGTAGCGCATTATCCAAGAAATTAGATAAACAATTAAAGGATAGCCAGGTCCAGGAACCTCAGAAATCTGAAGACTCATTTAAATCTGCTACTGAGGGGGAAGAAATGATTTCTTCTGAAATCGAACAGGTATCTTCTGGCCCTAAAGTTACTCCTGAGACAATTTTTGAAGTTGATACAAATTTGGAGAATAGGTTTGTGCTGGTAGGGTCTATAGCAGGTGTTGAAACTACAGAGTCTGGAGAAATTTGTGGTAAAAATAAAAAAGGAAAAGAGAGCAAGGGTGTTCGAAGTGTTGTGAGGGAAAATGGTAAAAGAGTGGTTGATTCTTTACCCACTCCTGTGAGTTTAACCAAAGACACAAGTGCAATGATTATTTGGGTAGAAAAATCTGCTGGAGTAGAGGAAAGTGTAAAGAAAATAGGGGGAAGTAGGTCTGGCGAAGCCGCTGAAGGGCTGGTTCAACTTGGGTAAAATATAGATGAACCTATTTTATCTGAACAGGAAACCCTTGCAGACCTACTGAAGAAAGTGACTGAAAGTTATAATCCAAAGAAGAAAGGAAGGTTGGTACAAGCAAGGATCATTTTGGGGAAAATACGCTGCTTGCTTGTGACTATGAAGTCCATGCCACTCCTAAAGAACCTTGTTCATCCAAGAAGATACCAATGAATAGCAAGGTGCGAGCCGTGGTGCAAGAAAGTGGGGCTATGGATGCTGAGATTGAGAGGCTGAAGAAGAGATTGGCAGAGGTGGAGACTGAGAGAGATGCTCTCACAACTGAGCTGGCAAGAGAAAAGGAGAAGAATGATGGCATTCTTCAGGATATACTGAAACTCCTCTAAGCCAAAAACCAAGCACCTAGTTCTTCCCAGCCTTAAGCCTCCTAGCCTAGTGTAGAATAACAAGTGGCCCAGTTCGGGATTTTTTGTTTCTTTCGCTCATGTTTCCAGTGTTTTTATTTCTTCTTATGCTTTGTGGTAGAATCTCATCAATCATCAATGAAATTCACTGTCTTTTGTTCTAACTGTTTGTTTATATTTCTTTGATGGTTAAAATTCTTAGCTTGATTTATGATGATTAACCCATGATTGCATTTGAAGTAGCCTCAATGGCCATGAGTAAGTTTTAAAATCTGGTTATCTTACTTATTTATGCAACTTTTTGATGATGCCAAAAGGGGGAAAAAGATTGTGCTTTACACTTTGAACAATGATGTTTATAACCTAATGAACCTGGTCCTTGATGATAAGTGATAAAAAGGAAAAATATTTCTAACATTGTGTTGATGTTGAGCTAAGTTGAAACAAGGCCTAAGCTTATGAAAAGCACAGTGTTTGTCATCATCAAAAATGGGGAATTTGTTGGCCTAAGTGAAGGTTAGTTTTGAAGATTGACAAAGGAAGCTCACGCATGAACCATGTCCATCCCTTGTGTGTATAGACACGGACAGATTCGAGCATGTGGGATGCACGTGAAGGAGATAAGCTTAACTTGGTCTAATTAATATCTTCCGATCGAAAAGGGTTGCATAATTGATAAGGAGAAGGACTCCTTAATCAAAGAGAACACTATCCAAGATAAGGGAGGAGTTAGAAGTTGAGATCAACTAGAACTCTTTCATCAAGGAAGAGTAGCATTAGAACTCTAGTTATTTTCTACTCTACTAACTCTATAAATCGCAGGATGTTGTCATTTTACAATAACGCACAAAAGCGGAAGTTGATAAGGAGAAGGTCTAATTAATATCTCCTGATCGAAAAGGTTACATAATTGATAAGGAGAAGGACTCCTTAATCAAAGAGAACACTATCCAAAATAAGGGAGGAGTTAGAAGTTGAGATCAACTAGAACTCTTCCACCAAGGAAGAGTAGCATTAGAACTCTAGTTATTTTCTACTCTACTAACTCTATAAATCACATGATGTTCTCATTCTACAGTAACGCACAAAAGCAGAAGTTAAACGTGAATTGAGAGCAAAATAGCAAGGCATTTTGGAAGCAGTTCGTGTGTGATTCAAGTGTGCGAACGTGAAGCTACATGAACTAGATAGAAGAACCAGCTTCAAGTGTCTGTCTCTTATTCTAGTTCAATTATAGTAGGTATTTTCATATTATACCTTTCAGCTTTATCTAGAGGCAATTGTAATAGGTACTCAGAGTATTCAAGTTAGAGTTAACTTGAAGTTGTCGTAACAGTTAGAGGCTGGTTGCAACAACGGGATTAGAGTTAATCTTAGGTTTACAAAAGTGTTTTGTAAATACAGTTTTTGGCTCAGTGATTTAGTGAAGAGTTTTGAAAAAATCCTACTGGGAAGTAGGTCGTGATTTTTTCACCTTTTGAGCCACGTGTTGTCCACGTAAAAATTCTTGTGTTCTTTAATTCCTGCATTATTATTCCGCAACAGTAGTATAAGGAACACATAGAAGAACCAGGTCCTTCTATAATCTGTGCACGCGAAAAATTGGACACCACACAAATCACCTCCCTCTTGTGTTGTATTGAAGTATAAAATATCAGTTCTTTTTTTTTTTAAATCCTACGTATGATATACGAAAGTTATGGCTCAAGAAGGTGAACAAATGCACAAAAGAGAAAATTAGAAAATTCCAAGCATTCATGGCATACTTCGGTGTTTCTTTCATTCCCTTTATAAGGAGTATATATAATATGATTGAAGAGTTGAAAAAATGTATACATAGATATGGGGTTTTTAGTCCCTTATCAATAAATACAACTGGTGATTTGTAGATAGCTTGGGTTCAAGCTACTGCAAGTTGAATTACGTCTAACACATCTTTATATATGTCCTGCACCCCTCTTTAAAGAAAATACACTCCCTCTGTTTCACTTTGTTTGGCATATTTGCTATTTGGAGAGTCAAAGATACTCTTCTTTTACTAGAGTTTTCTTAAATATTTTTTTAATATTTTAAATTATGAACTACTTTAAGTTATAGTACTTTATATATATAGGTTTTAAATATGTAACTTTTATTTTCAAAAACTTGAAGAATTTATATTTGAATTTACAATCAAACTTAAGTACTTTGATCCCCATACTCCAAACTATGTCAAACAAAATAGAACAAAGGGAGTACCTAGCTTATTGGTCGTAGATCAAAATAGAAAATTGAATTTCACATATATGTCCTCAGGTTTATTTAGGAGGAGAAAGATATCCCCTGAAATTTCGAAAAGACAAAAATACTAAGACTAGTGGAATCATACAACCATTTCCATTTCTAGATGATATGCATCTTCCATTTTAGGTCTTCGTGACTTCATCAACTAATTTTAACGCTTAATTTATGCAATTTCTATTACCTAATATAGTTATTTTGAACTTCAACATTTTATTCAAATTTTGTCATCTGCTTTAAGCTGTCTGTTGATTACTCCACAATATACACTTTAACTTTTTATTGAAAAAGAAATTAAAAGAATTTAGAAGACGCTGTACTTTAATTTAAAGCTACCACACTTTGAATTATTTAAAAATGCCACTATGTCCAGCATTATCTAGGTAGGTCTTTCTTGTAGTATGGGCAAAAAAGCACGAATACACTAAACAATCTCCTAATGCTTTACTAGTATTATTTTGTAGAATTAACTCAAATAGCCGCCCACCCTGTCACTTAAACTAAAAATAACAGGTGAATTTATAATATATGCATAATTTGTGTATTATATGTGTATAATTATGTATAATTAATGTATAATCTATGTACATAGCTAAAAAAGTAAATAATTAATATAGCCGGCTATTTGTGTAAAGATCCCTATTATTTTCCCTCATCCTTCAAAACTCTAGTGTGGTTTCTTATTCTTTTAGTTCACCGGAAAAGGATGTATAGGATTAAACATTCTTCTTTAATCAACGCTCTCGGGCTCGAGTTCTAGGATTGGAGAAATCTTTGATGGTCTAGAGCAAAAGCATAGCCCGGTGCAAGAAACATCCTGTGGTACCATCGTCTGGGCAGAGGCGTATGCAGAAATTTTGGTAAGTAGTGTCAAAATTTATAGAAGAACGTATATAAATAACTTTAGTTATCATATTTTTAGACAAGAAAGAGCCTTGGTTCATTGGTTTGTTGAGTGTTAAGTTAGAAAAGGTCTTGAGTTCAATTCTACTTATCACAATTTTAAACCACAAAGGCTCTCTTAAATATTTGCAAAAGATATGAGCTAGTTGAGGTTCAAACCGCTAACCTCTTAAAGCAAAATAAGGCATATAACCAGCATACCATGAGACCATTTGTATCAATTGCTGTCATTTTTTCCTACTTATCCATTTTCTCACAGTATTAATATATATTTAGTAAAACTTTCCGACGAAGCGGTGTCGCACGCTTTGTTTAGCGTGCGTATGCCCCTAGGTCCGTGAAAGGACCGCATCCCAAGGGGTTGTGATGTAGCTAACCTACCCTAATACAAGCATCAGTGATTGTTACCACGATTCGAACCCATGACCTATATATAAGTCAAACGGAGATAATTTTTCTGTGTTGCTCCAAGACTCCCTTAGCTTCTTTGGTGGTCTAGAGCGTTTTTCTCTTTAACGATGGATTAGTATGTTCCGGATATCATACGGTTATTATTAAAATAAATTGGCTAGTGTTATGCAGCAGATAATTCTACATTATCTTTGTGTACCCAAAATATATATGCTTGGAAAGTTGAAGTTCATCAAGTTGCCAATTGCCAATACCTCAACTTGCAATAGAAGAATCTCTAGCTAGCCCCCACCACTCTCTACGGATACAATTGAGAAATCTTTTATACTCAATGGGTAGACGGATATATCGTCTATAAATAGGAATTTTCCCTAGAAACTAAAACACAAATTAAAAGCAAAGCATTTCCTCTAATACACTAAAGTATAGTACCATATATCTCTATACCATGGCCTCTTCCACAACTTCCATTCTTGCTCTAGCACTTTTCTTCATAGCTACAGCCACACATGCCCATGCATTATTAACTATAAATGGTCAAAATGTGTTAGGATTACAAGTGAATGGAACCCTAGCTTGTTCAGCAACTGGTAACTTACCAGGAACTGGCATTGCTGGGATCCTTGCAAGTCTCACTTGCAATATTAATGGAACTCCAACTGTGGTTGCTGTTGCTACAACAAATCTCAATGGAGTTTTTGTTGCTCTAATTACTAACTTAAACAGCCTTACCGCGAACTCCCTATGCAACGTTAGAGTAAATCTTCCAGTTCTTTCATGCTCTCTCTTGCCTCGCACTGGATTCCTTCAAGCTCAGGTCAATCTCAATAGCACTACTGTGATTCAGGTCGCTAATATTGGACTTGTCGCTCAGGCCACTGTTGGCCTATTCGCCCAAGTTTGATATATAATCACGTAACGTAGTGTTATACGTTAATCTATCCATGCATGGGAATTATTGGGATAGAAATAAATAAAATGTACTGTATCTGTATGTTATTTTATGCATGTATTTGTACTTGTAACCAACTTGATGTGTCACAGTTGTTGACATTATGCGTGTTTATCTACTTCTTCTTGTTCTTATGAATTAAGGAGAGGAATTAATGGTGTAATTTTTTACTTCAAGATGCTCTATAATTATGGAACATTCTGGATTTCTTGTTGAAACTTACAAAATTTATCAAAGTTATGTCTCCAATAAAATAAGTATAATTAGGAGACTACGTTTGGTTATTATAAACAATAAATACAGAGATATTTCAGTAAGGTTATTATAGAAAAGTAATTTTACAATGAGTTTACCTGTTATAATGATAAATATTATTGTTATAGGCAAATGCAGATCTAGAATTTTAAAACTATGGGTACATCAATGATGCTTGATGTAAAAAATAATAAGTGTTCTATGACTTATTATTGACTTTTCACATTATATTATCCAAAGAGATAAGATATAATCTTGATTATTGTAAATTTGTATTTTATTTTATTAACATTACTATTAGTTATGATCTTTATAATTAATGAATAATATTCTCTTAAATGGTTAAACCTATTCAGTTCTTATTGTCAAATCCAAAACAGAGTAAAAACATGATGCTAATGATAAATTAATGCCGTAAAAAGTTGAAACTTGTACAAGTTTATTGCAAAAAAGTACGAAAATATCAAAAAGGTTGTAGAGCATATGACTAATTCTATAAATGTGAATTGCTTATCATAAAAAGAAAACTATATTTCGTATTAAAAAAAGTTAGAGACAAAAGTTGAATAATGGGATTGGAATAAAAATATGGCTAAGAAATAATTTAATTGGAGTAGAAATATAATTAATTAAATCTTATAGTGTAACTTAGATCTTATAAGATCAAGTTATGAATGTATAGAAATTACAAACATACTGATGAAAAGTAATAGGGAAATATATCTACAAAGGAAAGTAATTTATTTCATAACAAAAGAGAAGAAAAGAAATGCTAAAAACTAAATAGCTACGTGACCGTTTGGTCTTGAACCGAGGCACTCAAGAATTGCTGAGAATAACTCCTATTGTAATTTGTTGGGAAATTTGGAAGGTAAGATGTGCATCAAGGTATGGAGATACTAGAATTTCAAGAGCTAGAGTAAAGTATTAAATTCTGAACCATTTAAGATGGTCCATATCTAAACACCATTGCAGCAAGGAGTGGCCTGGGCATTGGTTTGGCATCTGTGATCAAGTTCTTTCACTCGCCCATAAGATTGAATGCTTTGTTGTTAAGTGGATAAAACCTCTCTCCAACTGGGTGAAAATAAATACCGATGGAAGTCGGAATGGGGAAGAGGTTATGGGGGGCTGGAGGTATTATTAGAGACTTTGAAGGCAATTTGATATTCGCTTTTGCATATAACATGGGAAGGGGCAGTAGCAATTTGGCGGAGGCAAAGGCAACATGGTTGGGGTGAAGTGGTGTATTTCACAGGGTTTTCAAAACATCATCCTTGAATGTGACTCTATGGTAGTGATCAATATGATTAAAGGGAACGCAAGCTTAGCATGACAAATGCATGATATAATTTTGGATACTAAACAACTACTTCAGCATGTGAATTTTGAGATCCAACATTATTTCCATGAAGCTAATTAAGTAGCAGATGCTCTTGCTAAATGGGGCATTGGGGAGAATGAATCCATTTTCCTCAATCCTAGAGATATACTCCGGTGTGCCGCTGGACCCTATTTGATGGACAAAGCTAAAATGGCTTCAATAAAACATAAGCAAAGGAGGAACATGTTATCATAAGTTGGATAAATTGAATGTACAAGGGTACTAATCTTTTATAGGATCATATGAGTGTTTATAACTTAGATTGTGGTTCTTTGTACTTGTATACGACCCTTGTTATTATTACATGGATTTATTTTTTGTTGAACAGAGGCTAGGTTGATACCCTCCTCTGTTATGCTGTAATTTTTGGAGAGCAATATAAGGACTACGCCTCCTAATGGCGTAAATTATATTAAAAACAAAAGGCCGAACTTTGACCATGGCCGTTCACATTGAACTACACAGCAAAATCTTCACAAATTTATACCGGAATCCCAGTTTAAATGGTAAAGAGGGTGGATTCACATGCACCATCACTTTTATGGATCCGCCACTCATTATAAGTAAAAGGTTGTTATTAGGTAAAATATACTATTGCATCATAAAAATTCGATTATAATGAAAACTTACCTATTACATGAGGCTGTTAATTGTAGAGAGGTCTAACTGTATAATACTTTAGTATTTTTTCACTCATCCTTTTAAAACTTACCATGATTTTTTTGTTCAATTTGCTGAATTGACAGGAGATGGAGAAACCCTAGCTAGGAACACACGATTGAGAGAAGGAATGAAATGAAAGAGAGAAAATATCTGAATTCTCTTATTCAATGAAACATGCACTACATCCGGCTATGTATATACTTTGACTATGATTAACAAAAAGACTGCAATTAACTAACCTACTAACCGACTTAACC
The DNA here is from genome assembly GCF_000715075.1 of Nicotiana tabacum. Taxonomy (NCBI): domain Eukaryota; kingdom Viridiplantae; phylum Streptophyta; class Magnoliopsida; order Solanales; family Solanaceae; genus Nicotiana; species Nicotiana tabacum. The sequence continues at coordinate 26,548,293 of NC_134081.1, read as the reverse complement.
ACCTTCTAACAAACTTAGGAGTAAATAGATTGAAATGCCCCTGTCCTATTTAAGCTAAGTGACTCCTTTCTCAACATGCCTCCTCAAGCTAGGTGGCGCAAACACATCAAACACACCTAGCTTGGAACTCGAGTATTTATGTTGAACTCTGCTCAAGCCCTTTGTCAATAAATCTGCTACTTGTTATCTTGTTCCTACATACTTGGTTCTGACTAACCAGCAAAATATTTTTCCTTTTGAAGTGACAGTCTCTATCGATATGTTTAGTTCTTTCGTGAAACACAGGGTTACTAGCAATCTGCATTGCTGCTTTGCTATCACAGTAGATATCAACAGGCAACTGCACTTTAAGTCCAATTTCTTTTATTAGCCAATTAGCCATATCAATTCTGCCATTGTAGCTGCCAAACTTCTATACTCTACTTCTACTGAGTTTTTGTTACGATCCAAAATCTAACCAGTCGTAATTGCACCTAACTCAACCCGCTAGGTAAGCTAATTAGCAACAATCCACTTCAACTGAGATTTACTAAGAGAATAATGATAATACAACTGAACTTTTGTACAAAGAATTCCCAAGGACTTGTCACGACCTAAAATCCCACCATAGACGTCATGATGGCACTTAGTCTCTAAGACTAGGTAAGCCGATTACAATTACATTTCGAGCCCTTTTTTTTTGATAATCGAAACCAACAACAGAAATAAATATAACAACCTCCCAAGACTGGTGATACTGAGTCACGAACTCTAACTGAATACATGCAATGATCTCAAGGATCGAATGTAAAAATATTGTTCTAATAAGAGATGACAGTACAATAAAAATGGAAAGGCTCCAATGCGATGGCCAAGCAGCCCTACCTTGAATCCTTGCGATCAACTCACTAACTTTCTCCTAGTCCGATATCTCCAACACCTGACTCTGCAAAAAAAATGTACAGAAGTGTAGTATGAGTACACCACAGTCGGTACCCAGTAAGTATCAAGACTAACATCGGTGGATTAGTGACGAGGTATAGTCAAGACACTTACTAGTCAAATAACCTGTGCAATATAGCATACAAAAATAATCAAAAATAAATAGCAGTGATAGCAACAATAATCAACTAGTGATATAAACAGTAAGGCAGTAAGAACACCATAATCATTACTCAGACGAATAAGAAATACAAGTACAACCAATTAAACGAGTCCTTCAAATATAAATCTTTCACATATAATTCTTTCGAATAAACACCCTCCAATTATATTTTAAATATACTCCCTTCAAATAAATTTATCATATCATAATCATAAAATATGGTTTTCAACCCCCTTTCATATTCTCAAGGCACCTCGTACCCATATCTCTATCACAACTGCATGGACAACTCTCGTGCCAAATATGTCAATACATAAAATTCGCACGATTAATTTATTTTCAATAAAGTAAGGTTACAATTTTAAACCAAGTAAGAATTCAACAAAGAAATGAGTTTATTTTAGAAATAGTTTGAGTGAAAAAAAAAGACATTTCAGTTTAAATAAAACATCAGATAAGATACTGATTTGGATGTAAAACTTATCATATCAAAACATAATAGTAATTTCTTTTATTTAAATCAAATCAATCATCAAGAATAAGTATAAACCAGAAATACAAATCCTCAAAAGTCTCGTACGAAAAGAAAAGCCAAAGACAACACAACACTACAAGCAATACAAAACACTTAATATTAAGTCAAATAATACGTCACGGAAAACACATGAATTTATATATTACGGAAAAATAAAATAACCAAAGGCAAGTGAAACCATAGAGAAATATCAACAAAAAGGGCATTCCCGAGGTACCGCCTCGTAGTCCCAAATGAAAAATAAATTTCAACAAACAATAATGCCCCCAGGCCATCACAAGTCATCACAAATATATCCCCGACATCACCCATCTTGTCTCGCCACGTGCGCAATAATAAAGTAAATGCCCGCTTTGTCTCGCCGCACGCGCATAATAATATTCGCACCTTGTCTTGCCACATGCGCAAACCCACATATATAGTCCGCCTTGTCACGCCACATGTGCATATATCAATAGTAATAATAGCACGACAGAAACCTCGTGCAAACACCCAAACAAACCTCTCAACAATATCACACGCCAATATCACAACATCTCATGAATTGCACCTCAAGTGCTCAATTATCACAACATATCACAAATTACATATCAAGTGTTCAAATATTACAACTTGCCACAGAAATCAACAATACATTATTTTCCACTATAAGGAGCCCATGGCTCGATCAAAATGTGCACAAAATCTTAACAAAATATTCGGGAGTGAACAACTCAACAAAATAATATTTCACAATTTAACACTTTGCCTCGATATGATTTACGGCCTTTATAACTCAATACTAATTTGAACTACATGAACTGGAAAGTAATTCATCAAGGAACAACGCCTTTTTTAATCCAAATTTTTGGCAAATAGATTAATGCCTCATTTTAAAAAATTTTAATAAATTATTTGCAAATGAATAATCCATAATGAAATTATCTCCAAAAAATATCAACTCAACAAAAATACGGGATTCACATAAAATCAAGGTGGCAATCACACCAAATCATCATATAAAAATAAATTCAACAAACAAGGATTCAGACATGATAAATAGAGGATTTAATAAGTGCCAATAATTTTTAATTTAGTACATAAGGGCGTCTAAGAATTTTTAGCCGATATAATTTGCACATATAAACCAAGTACGTACTCGTCACCTCGCGTACATGATTTTCAATTACAGAGTTTCCATATAAAACTCAATGACTAAGGGGTAATTTCTCCCACTCAAGGTTAGGCAAGATACTTACCTCAAATCACGCTATCTCAATCCAATAGTAGACCTTTTTCTCGATTATCCTACTCCGAATAGTTCGGATCTAGCCAAAAATAATTCAATACAGTCAACACAAGTTATAGGAATCAATCCCATATGAAAATACTAAATTTTCCAATAAGATCCGAAATTAACTCAAAAATTGCCCGTGGGGCCCACGTCTCAAATTCTGACAAAAGTTACGAAATATGAAAGCCCATTCAACTACGAGTCCAATCATACCAAAATTACTAAATTCCGACATCAACTCGACCCTCAAATCTTCAATTAAAGTTTTTGAAAATTTCTACCATTTTCAACCCAGTTTTACCCATTTGAACTCAATAATCTTTCCACAAACCTTATTGGTACATGTATGTATAAATAATACTCTTACACCCAAGAATCATACTCCCAATCACCCATCTTTACCCAAAAATGACATTCTCAAGACCCACCCTTAGGGTTCATGCAATATCCCATTATAACTTCAAATAAAACTCATAAACATGGTACCCATACTCCAATATGACATATATATGAAGCTCAAGTGAAGGGATTACCTCTTGGTGGAAGAATATCAATTTTCCTCTTTTTGGTGTTCTTGAAGATTCAACCCATTTCCTATGGATTTGATCCATAAAAATGTTAGTGTTATCACTAAATGATGTTATATAATCATCCTTGTGCCAAAATAACTTACCTTGAAGTGTATCCATGGTGGAAGAGCTCCTCCTTCTCTATAGAAATCAATTCCAAGTTGAACAACTAATGTTTTCTCTCTCTAAACCCCTTGTTTCAGCCCCTTTAAAATGCCCTTGAAGTTGCGTAGACCATGCACAAAGGCTACGTAGGGTAGAATTCTATCCCCCTTCAGTTGGAAGCTGCTGGATTTGCCTACGCAATGGTGCGTAGGCTACACTGCTATGCTGCATAGGTTACACTACTATGATGCGTAGGCTACGCAAGGCTCGCGTAGCTGTTCTGCCACCCTTTAGTAAAAAAAAGGTCATAACTTCTTGTAGGAATCTCCAAATGATAAACAGTTTGAATCATTAGAAACTAGACACATAGACCTTTCGTTGGATAGGTTATACACCACATAATCCTTCATATCGTGAGAGTTATGCTCGTTTGAATTTAGGTCTTGTGCGAACTCACTTGAAACTTTACCCCATCATATAATTTCCAACTTGACTTAGCCTTAGGGCTCTTCTTAGACCACACATCACTTATAATATGCCTCGTACACTTATTATCATATACAATTGATATCTATCATATTAATAGTCCTCGTCTGCATGCAAAATAATATAATTAGCACATATCAACTTTCTAATTTCGCCAAAATGCACTGAATTGTTCTACGGACTTCCAACTCCAATTCCGGGAATACGCCTAAGTCCGAAATCACCATACGAAATTATCGAAATAATCAAAACTGTATTCCGGGGTCGTTTTCTCAAAAGTCAACTCTCCGGTCAACTCTTTTCTTTTAAGCTTCTTAAATAAGAATTGTTCTTCCAATTTGATCCCGAATCATCCGAAAATCAAACTCGACCACACACGCAAGTCATAATACACATCACAAAGCTGCTTTGGACCTTAAGTTACTGAACGAGACGCTAATTTATAAAACGACAAGTTGGGTCATTACATTCTCCCCCTCTTAAATATATGTTCGTCCTCGAAAGTGCCAAGAATTATTCTGAGGACATTAAATTACTGAGTGTATTCTTACACACATACTCGCTGGTGATTCTACGCCACCGCAAATTTAACATGGTCCGACAATACCATCTCAGTTGCGATTATCTCTTTTATCAACATTTAAAAATTTTAAAACCAATTTCTTACACTCCAAACATTTTCAAAAGGCCTCATTTTCATATCAACGCACGGTATTAGTTTCAACCAGTTTGTAGCAACTCATGCCTACGCACACGTCATACGTATGCCCATAACCACATCTTTGGTCATAATAGTTGTTCATAATTAATTCCAGCATCCTCAATTAACCTCATATTAATCAAACCCTCGTTTCAAATTTTCACAATACTGACAGCAATTTACCCGAATTAACGAGTTACATTTAACGCCACCTGGGCACTCACATCGTGGGGCTAAAACTTCCATATTTACAACACAATTATGGCTAAATATGCACAGAACCACGTAAAGGGATTATCAATTAAGTCTAACAGGCATGACTCCCTATTAGTACTATAGTTCAAATTTAATTTCACAAAGGGAGAATTTAAACTCATAAATTTTTCACCACAAGGACCTCGTCCTTATATAACTTCCACCATGGCTTGTAGCCCAGTTTAAATATTTCACATCATATAAAAGTGTGAGGATCTCGTACTCAACTCTGAATCACAAGCATTTTGCACATTGCGCCAACTGAAATTTTTTCATTTCCTTTCTTTCTTCTTTTTAATAAATTCCGTAAACAATTTTCACGACACATAATGAACCCCATACCAATAGGGCATGTAATTCATAAAATTAAACTCAATTATTCCGAAATCACATCAAAACCCATTGTAGTGAGTAATAGAAAGTCATTTTTGGACTTATAGACCTCAATAGTGAATAAAAATAAAAATGATAGACACGGGCTAACATCATCAAATCTCCCAACAGGGATAAACACGTGAATAGTGTACAAAATCACTAACTCACCATACATGGAACATGATAGGAGATCTCACCTCGATAATTGGAATTAAATCAAAATAAGAACAGTGCTTCTCTATTACGAATTAAATCATACCTGTAACAACACCATCTGGTGTAGCGGCCTCGGCCATACCATATCAATTATATCAATGGGTCAGGCCTCCCCCTCTAGGGCACCCTCTACCTGCTTGTCCTCCATCCCTAACTGACTGTGCGTGTGGGGTAATAACTGGAATAGAGCTTGTAGCCTGCGTATTCTAATGAAATCCGCCTCTCTCAAGTCTGGGACAATCTCTCATAATGTGCCTAGTATCACCACACTGATAACAACCCCTCTGCGGGTTTAGCTGCTCATACTGAGTCTGTGCCAGATAACTGGAATAACCATCATAGGAACTCTGTGCCGGTGGTGCATTAAAAGAATTTTCTGGAGCAACCTAAGTATTCTGAAATTGTTTCCATAACCCCGGTGATACTGAAATGTAGAATTATTAAGGACGCGGGAATACCGCAAGTCCTAACATCATCCCATACAATTCTCAGCTCTTAATCATATACAAATTTTGGAGAACCTTTCAATACAACATATATACATCTTAGGCCAAAACTGATATAACACATGATCCCGCAATCTGATCATTGATAGTGGACTCCCCTCAGCCTCACTCAGTCATCATCCTCTCAAGTCTATCGGCCTCACAAATCTCATGCCAATCAGCCTAAACAATGATAACATAATGCAAGACAAATGATAACAAAGACTGAGATATAATATGCAAATAAATGAGTATGACTGAGTATGTAATTGCAATTTAAGCAAATAACACAACAGTGGAAATGACCACAGTGGGTCCCAACAGGATAAGCATATAGCATAAACATGGTTTCTAACATGGATCACGGCTCAATTACTCTAGCAGATAGAAATTTCATGGATAGAAACAAGATTTGGTAACTACACAGTACCACATAATCAACCGATTCATAATTCAGACGGTGCACGCCCACACGCCCGTCATCTAGCATGTGCATTACCTCAACACCAAATACATAACACGTATGTTCATGGATTCATAACCTCAACATCAAGTTTAGAAATTCCATCCTGCCAAACAATATTCTAGTAATGCCGCCCCGCACGTACCGACCTCCAAACGGCTCGAAACTAGCCAAAAGCAACTCAAGAACATCAAATAATACCAAAGAAAACAAACACAATCGATAAAGGTTGAATCTTTAATCAAAGGCCCAAAGTCAACCAAAAAGTTAAACTCGGGCACGCACTTCGAAATCCGACAAAACTCATAAAATTCAATAACTCATTCAATTACGAGTCCAACCATACTAGTTTTACTTAAATCCAACTCTAAATTTAGTGTCGGAAATTTAGAGGCATTGTTGGCTTGTATTCAGGCTAAGTCTTCATTAGTTGAGTTCAGTAAGGCCACCCAATATAAGGATGAGCGATTACGCAAATACAGAGATGAGGCCTTAGCTGGTAAAAGCAAGGATATGATTGTTGAAAGTGACGGTGTTCTTCGAATGGGTAACATGCTATGTGTAGCAGACGTAGATGGGTTGAGACAGGCCATTCTTGAAGAAGCCCACAACTCTAGATACACTATACATCCTGGATCCACAAAAAATGTACCATGACCTGAAGCAATTTTATTGGTGGGAAGGTATGCAGAATGATATTTCTAACTTTGTTTCTAGTTGTTTGACTTATCAGCAAATCAAAGCTGAGCATCAACGACCCGCAGGACTGTTACAACAAATTGAGATTCCAGAATGCAAATGGGAAAGAATTAGTATGGATTTTATCACCGATCTACCACGAACCTTTAGAGGTTATGACTCTGTATGGGTGATTGTAGATCGATTGAAAAAATTATCATACTTTTTGCCAGTGAAGACTACATATGGTGAAGTAAGATATGCACAAATATTTATGAACGAAATTGTCTGACTTTATGGAGTTCCAGTATTCATCATCTCTGATAGAAAATCATAATTTACTTCACGCTTTTGGAAATCTTTTCAAGAAGAATTAGGTACACGAGTTGATCTTAGTACTGCATTTCATCCACAGACAGACGGGCAGTCTGAATGTACTATACAGATCTTGGAAGATATATTGAGAGCTTGTATTCTTGAGCTTGGAGGTAGTTGGGACGCTTATCTACCTTTAGTTGAATTTGGTTACAACAATAGCTTCCATTCCAGTATTCAAATGGCACTGTGCGAAGCATTGTATGGTAGGAGATGTCGCTCTCCTGTCGGATCGCTTGAAGCTGGTGAGACTAACTTATTGGGACCCGACTTAGTACAAGAAGCTATTGATAAGGTCCAATTAATCAGCCATAGATTGCTCACGGCTCAAAGCATACAAAAGTCTTATGCAGATAAGAGAAGAAGATATTTAATGCTCACAATTGGGGACAAAGTGTTCCTACGAGTCTCTCCTATGAAAGATGTGATGTAGTTTGGGAAAAGAGGCAAGCTAAGCCCCAGGTTTATAGGACCGTATGAGATACTAGACCGAGTAGGAGTTGTGGCTTATCGTTTGGCACTTCGTCCTTAGTTGTATTTTATTCATCCAGTTTTTCACGTCTCAATACTAAGAAAATATATATCAGACTCATCTCAGGTACTTTAAGAACCTACTATACCGCTTGATGAGAAGTTGTCTTAGAGGAGGAGCCGATGGCTATTGTTGATAGGCAAGTAAGAAAGCTTCGGTCAAAAGAAATTGTGTTCGTGAAAGTCTTATGAAAAAATCATACAGTTGAAGAAGCTACATGGAAAATAGATGATGCTATGCGAGTCAAGTATTCTCATTTATTTTAGTCTACAGCTACGTAGCTGAGCTAAATTCGGGGACCAAGTTTCATAAGGTGGGGAGAATGAAATACTCCTCATTAAAAAAAAGGGTAACTAAGTAAATTGCAAAAAAAAGAAAAAAGAAAAGAACAACAAATAAATAAATAATACAAGACAATCAAAAAAGAATGAAAATACAATTAAGTGGGCTTAGCCCATTTGGTTAACGTGACAAAAGCTAAAAGGGGTTGAAAAAGAGAAACTCCTTTAGCCAACGCTAAATATCGTGACAGATGCATTAACAGGGAAAACGATAAGGGGGAAATTTTTTGGTGCTGCCTTAGTGCCAAATACCGTTTTCATTTAAACATTGGCATATATTCTTTAGTCTCAGCGATAAGCTCCAGGTAATTACATATATTTTTTTCCTTCTTTTGAAATAGTAGTAATTTTTAGATACATGACTGATCGCGAGACTAGTAAATATAATATTGGGATTTGATTCTGAGTTAAAAAGAGGAGGTTATGAAACTGAGAGAAATCCGTAAGATTTTTCATGAATTAAGCGGGTATATTATATGAATTGGCTAAACAATTATAGATTATGGACTAGTTGAATTACTCATAGTATGGGTAAATATAATTCGGTAAATTGCTGGTCAAACATGAACCTTTGGGGGTTTATATATTCTAGATTTTTTATGGATTAACCTAAACAAGGGAATTAACACGATATCGGTATTGATGTGGTTATAGATTGATTGAAGAAAGTCATACGAATCGTTCGGGGTGACGAGTTGGTATTTTGCACGAGTACTGTGAGTAGTAATCTTACCACAATTTGTGTTTTCATAACCTTCATGGTTTATACCTTATTATAAAAATAAAATGTGTTACGAAATATTTGAAATTGCATGCGGGACAGGTCCTATGGTACTGAATAGTTTACTTGAGATGTTTACAATTATTTAAAATATTTTCACTATTACTAGACATGTTTTACTGTTATTTGAGATATGATTACAGTTAATTGGATTACATGATTTGATAAGAATTGAAATGTCCTGTACTATTTTGAAAATGCTTTCATGTGAAGATTTACTATTTACAAAGAGAAGTATAAATGGGAGGAGACTTTGAAGGATCTCGTAGCTAACATCGGGTTCGTTAGACCTAGTGTACCTTGTATTTACAGATTACCCCGATTACAGTTATAACCCTCGCTAGTAGGAAGGTAGAGCTAGCATACAATTATAATTTCCCCTCGAGTAAGGATTTACAGTTATATTAGACTCCTTTCACGAAGGGGTCCACACAGTGATACAGATTACATGATCCTTCCTTGGAAACCTCCTAAACAAGAATATTGATAGTACACAGTATGTACCGATTTTATTACTGAATTGTCAATTGAATTATATTACATGAAAAACATGATGAGACTGATTATTGTTTAATATTTCTGAAAGGGCATTCTTATGATATTTTCTGTTTAATATACTAGCATATTTTCTCACTTGTCCCCAATAAAATAGTTGTAGTTAAGTGTTATTACTCACTGAGCTAGAGACTCACTCCCGTTATTTTTTTTACAGAGACAGCAGTTGACGCAGGCAGGGATTTCGTTAATTCGAGCGCACGGATTGATAGTTCTTGGTGAGCCCCGTATTTGTTCGCGTGGGCAAGGAGTTTAATTAATTCTTGTGGTCTTTTCTTTGAACTCTTAGAGTCGCTCATTAGTCATTCTTTTAGTGTCATGAGTATTCTTTCGTTGTTATAGACTTATGATGAGTATTGCACTTTCTTATCAAATTTGGAGATAAATTAGTATTTCTGGTTGTTAATGGGTGGATTATTAATGGTTGAGACTTTTTTGGTTTATTGATAAAGTTATTGGTTGTTAGATTGATATTAGGATATTTGATTGTTGATTTTGAGACAGGAAAGTTTTTGGATAGTCCAAAAAATAGGGAAAACTCTATCCGTTTTTCTGTAAAATATCGGTGAGGCTTACTTAGAGGCACTTTCTCCTAAGTGCCAGTCATGATCCTAAATTGGGTCGTGACATTATCTGATTCTTTTGCTATGATATGCAAATTCTTACTACAGAGAGATAGTCACACTCACACATTTATTTAACTTGCATGCGTTGTCCGACTTAACAAATCTGATTCTCATTTTCTTGTTTTAACTTTCTTTTTTTTGGGGGTTTTCCTCAAACTTTAGCATACCCTTAATCTGTAAAACAAGGAACAGAAATTGGCCTTATAATGCAATAGCTGCACCTATAACCAAATGAACTATCGTAGTCAGAGAAAAATTAATGATAAAAATGAAGAGTGTCTAATGTTGATATATTAGTGATCAGCTCTTTATAGCTGATAGTTCTTTGCCATAACAAAGTGAAGAAAAGGAGACTGCAAAGTCACTTCAAACAATACACAAATGAATCAAGTAATTTTAGATTAAACTAGCATCAACAAGACAAAAAATGATGTGTTAGGTTAGGATGTTAATATCTTCGCCAATGATCATTGCATGGTAATAATAATATTTCTTCAAGGAGTTTGTTAGGGAAAAGTAATTTAATTATTTTTCTAATATTTAGGAATTTTATTTTTTAATTTCCTTACCGTTCTAGAATTCCTGTATTTTTTAATTCGCACTAGGAAATTAAGTTTCGACCACTTTGCATGGTTTTCTTTTTGTTAATAAATTTTTTACTCCATTTAGATTTAGGAGTATTAGATTCCAAGTATTTTGAATTCACAATCGGAAAGTTTCGATCACCACGTAGCCCTTCTAGGTTTAGGAGGGAGAGTTTTTGTCACAACCCAAAATCTTACTTGTGGTGATGGCGCCTATATCAATACCAGGCAAGCCGACAACCTTAATGAACCACAATTTCTCTTAAGTTTGAAAACATAATAATTAAATTCAGCGGGCGTAATCTCACAAATATAGATATAAACACTCCCAAAATCCGGTGTCACTGAGTACATGAGCATCTAAATGAATACAAAGTCTGACTGGTAAAAACACTGTCTGAAAATATAGAACCATACAATAACGGAAAGGAAGAGAGACAAGGTCAGCGGACGCCAAGTAGCTACCTTGATAGTCTCCAACTGGTAACACACTGAGGTTTAACAGTCGCCGCGTCCGGAAGCACCTGGATCAGCACACGAGTTGCAGAGTGTAGTATGAGTACAAGCAACTCAATAAGTAACAAGACTAACTTTTGGGCTGAAAGTAGTGACGAGCTCCGCAGGTACAGTATAGTACATAAATAATGGTAAAGGAATGTAGGCATGCTTTCAAGTTCAACAATTAAACTCAGTACAAGCAAAATAGATCAATACTACATGATATGAGGAATGTAACATCTCTATATCTATATGCCAATGTACATACTGTATGTGATGTACTTCAGTGGAAACTCCGTGTACTCACAATCTAAAATACTCAATCACTCAGTCAGCCAATCCAGCCCAGGGAAGATCCATCCCAAATATATATATATATATATATCCATCAACTGACAGTCAGTCACTCAGTACTGTATAAGGCCAATCCAGCCCCCAGGGGAAGATCCATCACCGAATATCAATGAGTCTGTAACGACCCGGCCGGTCGTTTTGAATATTATAATCCCATTTCCCCATTTACTGCTCAATTTATACCTTGCTATTGATTTATGACTTATCGGGTTAGTTGGTTCGGGTCCGGAAGGAATTCAAAGTGAAATAAGACACTTAGTCTCATAATTGAAAAAAATTAAGTTAGAAAAGTGGACCGGATATAGACCTATGGGTAAACGACCTTGGATTCAAATTCTGATAATTTTAATAGCTCCGTATGGTAATTTAGGACTTAGGAGCGTGTCCGGAAGAATCTTTGGAGGTCTGTAGAGGAATTAGACTTGAAATGCCGAAAGTTGAATTTTTGGAAAGTTTGACCAATGGGTTGACTTTTTATATCGGGGTCGAAATCTGATTCTGAAAATTATAATAGGTATGTTATGTCATTTATGACTTGTGTGTAAAATTTGAGGTCAATCAGACGTGATTTGATAGGTTTCTGCGTTATTTGTAGAATTTAGAAATTTTAAAGTTCAACAGGCTTGAATTGGGGCGTAATTCATGGTTTTAGTATTGTTTGAGGTGATTTGAGGATTCGACTAAGTTTGTATGATGTTTTCAGACTTGTTGGTATATTTGGTTGAGGTCCCGAGGGTCTCGGGTGAGTTTCGGATGGTTAACGGATCAAAAATTGAACTACAACAACTGCTGCAATTTCCTTCTGTTGGAAATTTCTTCTGCCAGATTCGAGCCCATAAATCTCTTAGGATCGAAGCCATGATCGAGCCCAGGGTCGAGGGCCACGATCGAAGACATGATTGAGCCCAGGGTATAGGGCAACGATCGAAGCCATGATCGAGCCCAGGGTCGAGGGTCACGGTCGAAGGCAGGGTCAAAGACATGATCGATGGCCAGGGTCGAGCTCCATGATCGAGGATCAGGATCGAAGCCACGATTGAGGTCTAGGATCGAGGGCCAAGATCGAGGCCTAGGATCTAGGCCCAGGATCGAGGCCCAGGATCGAGGCCTAGGATCGAGGACCTCGATCGAAGGCCAAGATCGAAGGCCATGATCGAGGCAGAACCGAGGTTGTCTGGGAAGAATTATAAAAACAAGACTTCGTCCCATTCACCATTTTTGACAAATTGGAGCTTGAGCAGAGGAGATTTTTGATATATTTTCAAGGAAAACTTGAGGTAAGTCCCTTGTGATCATTTCTACTCCATAATATTGAATTATCATCGAATAATCCGACTAGATTACATGATTTTGAGGTGTAAATCGGAGATTGGAACTTAGAAATTTGGAAATAAGATTTGTAGATTTGAGGGTCGAGTTGAGGTCGGATTTTGGTAAAATTGGTATGGGTAGACTCGTGGTTGAATGGGCTTTTGGATTTTGTAACTTTTGTCGGGTTCCGAGACGTGGGCTCCACGGGCGGTGTTTGAGCTAAATTTCGAATTTTTATGAAAAATTAGTATTTTCTTATAAAATTAATTCCAATAAATTTTATTGACTGAAACGAATTATTTGTGACTAGATTCGAGGCATTTGGAGGCCGATTTGCGAGGCAAAGGCATAACAGAGTAAAGAATTTCACGTTTTGAGGTAAGTAACAGTTTGAAATATGGTCCTGAGGGTATTAAACCCCAGATTTTGGTATCATGTGATTATTTTGGAGGTGACGCACATGCTAGGTGACGGGCGTGTGGGCGTGCACCGAGGGAATTGTGACTTGGTCCGTCCCGTGAAACTGTAAAGTTGAATATTTTGTTGTTAGCTATATGCTCTCTATGTGTTGACAAAATTTGACTGTAAATCATGTTAGAAATCATGCTTAGGCTATGTGATAGTACTGTTGGGACCCACAGAGGTCGCGTACTTGTTGAATTTCCTGCTAAATGCTATATGTACTCAGTCTCAGCTTTTACTTGCACATTTTATCTCAGTCTCTGTTATTATTATTGATACATCATAACATTGTTGTTTGGGCTGATTTCATGATTATTAAGAGCCCGAGTGAATAGAGAGATTTATGACTGAGTAAGGCCGAGGGCCTGATTGTGAGATATTGATACTATAGCACGTGAGTTGTCCGTGCAGCACGTGAGTTGGCCGTGCAGATCCTTATATTATACTATAGCACGTGAGTTGGCCGTGCAGCATGTGAGTTGGCCGTGCGGATCCTTATATTATACTGCAACACGTGAATTTACCGTGCGGATCGAGATATTTATATTATGGCACGTGAGTTGTCCGTGCAGCACGTGAGTTGTCCGTGCAGATTATAGCGCTTGGGCTGTAGGAGCCCCTCCGGAGTCTGTACACCCCCAGTGAGCGCGGGTACCCATTGAGAGTGAGTGATGAGGGCTGGGAGCCCAGGGAGTGATGAGGGCTGGGAGCCCAGTGAGTGATTGTTGTCCTAAGAGGTTGTACTTGATTTCCATTTGTTGTTGTACTTAGTTGCTATCTGTCATTGTTGTGAAATCTCTAAAAGATTGTTGATATACGGATTACATGAATAGGAATTGTATAAAAATTGATTTGACATTAAACTGCCAGATTTGATAACATGTCTATTCTTTGTTTGAATTACTGGAAATGAACCATAACTGTGTAGCTCGTTACTATATTCAGTTCCTTATTTATTATTGTTACTTGCTGAGTTGGTTGTACTCATACTACACCCTCCACTTCGTGTGCAGATCCAGGTGTTCTCGGATATAGTGGGTGTTGATCCTTTTGCGCAGTTGATTTTCAGGAGATTTTGAGGTAGCCGTCGTGTTCCGCAGACCTTGTCTCTCCTTCTATATATCTTTGTTTACTGTATTTGGTCTCAGACTATTATAGACTATATTTTTCAGACTTGTATTCATATTAGATGCTCATGTACCCAGTGATACCAGGTTTTGGGGAGTGTTTGTATTGTATTTAAATATTATATTTTCAACCTTAAAGAGAAGTTTCGGTTTATTGAGATTATCGACTTGCCTAGTATCGAGATAGGCGCCATCACGACAGTTGGGATTTTGGGTCGTGATAAGTTGGTATGAGAGCCTAGGTTACATAGGTCTCATGAGTCATGAGCAGGTTTAGTAGAGTCTTGCGGATCAGTACGGAGACGTCTGTACTTATCTTCGAGTGGCTGCAGAACCCTTAGGAAAATTTTACTTTCTTGTATTCTGTCGTGCGAATTTGTTGATTATGGAAACTAAATTTCTGCTATTCTATTCTCTCATAGATGGTGAGGACACGTACTACCAGATCGGATGGTCAGCCACCAGTTCCACCAGTTAGGGCCGTAGTAGAGGCCGGGGCCGAGGTAGAGGTCGAGGTGTAGCTCGTACCACAGTTGGAACAACACCTGTAGTACCACCAGTTGTTCCAGCTCAGGAGCATATTCCGGATATAGTTGAGCCGACAAGACCAGCTCAGGCACCAGTTGTGCCCATTGAGATTGCAGGCATTCAGGAGACTTTGGCCCAGATATTGGCAGCTTGCACTGGTCTTGCTCAGGTGGTTTCGGCTTAGGCCGTACCTGCCACTTCTCAGGCTGGGGGAGGTACTCATACTCCCGTTTCCCGTACTCCAGACCAGGTAGTACAGGGACTTCAGATACCGGGGGCACTACCAGCCCAGCCGGTTGCAGATGCTCAGGCCCCGGTAGTTCCTGTTATGGCAGACGATGAACAGAGGAGACTTGAGAGATTTGAGAGGCTTCGACCTCCACCATTTAGCGGTACTGAGTTAGAGGATGCTCATGATTTTCTGGATAGGTACCAACGGATGCTTCAGACAGCAGGTATTCTGGAGACCAGTGGGGTCTAATTCACTACTTTTCAGTTTTCTGGGGCTGCACTCAGATGGTGGGAGACTTACGAGAGGCGTAGGCCTGTTGGCACAACACCCCTTACTTGGCATCAGTTCTCCGTGGTCCTTTTGGAGAAGTTCATACCTCAGTCCCGCAGAGAAGAGCTGCGCAGACAGTTTGAGCAGCTTTGCCAGGGTGATATGTCCGTGACGCGGTACGAGATGAGATTTTCTAAGTTGGATTTTCACGCAATCTGGTTGGTTCCCACTGATAGAGAGAGGATTAGGAGATTCATTAATGGCCTCACACATCAGCTGCGGTTACTTATGACTAGGGAGAGAGTATCTGGTGCTACTTTTGATGAGGTAGTGGACATTGTTCGGCAGATAGAGATGGTTCGTAGCTAGGAATGTAGAGAGAAAGAGAGAGAGAGAGAGGCTAAGAGACCTTTATGGTCCGGGTGATTACAACGGTGTTCCTTCAAGGGGTCAGTTTCACTGAGGTAGGGGTCGTTCTTACAGACACGCTCAGACGGGTTGTCCAGCTCATCGTGGTGCATCAGCTAGCCATAGTTCTTACAATGCTCACTCAGGCCAGTCTTCATTTAGTGCACTACCAGTGCAGAGTTCTCATCATGCCTCGTCCGCACAGGCTTCTGCAGGTCATTCCTGAGGATATCAGGAGCAGCAGTTCCGTCAGAAGAGGGGTTGTTTTGAGTGCGGAGAATTTTGTCATTTCAAGAGAGATTGTCCTAGGCTGTTGAGTGGGGCATCACAACAGAGTTCTCGACTGACGGCACCAACACCAACAGTTACACCACCCGCCCTGCCATCTCGGGGTGGGGGTCAGGCAGCTAGGGGTCGCCCAAGAGGGGAAGGCCGATCAGGTGGCGGGCAGGCTCGATTCTATGCTTTTCCTGCCAGGCCAGATGTTATTGCCTCAGACGCAGTGATCACAGGTATTGTTTCAGTGTACCACAGGGAGGCTTCTATATTATTTGACCCTGGTTCCACTTATTCATATGTATCATCATATTTTGCTCATTATCTGGATATGCCCTGCGAGTCCTTAGTTTTACCTGTTTGTGTATCTACACCGGTGGGTGATATTATTACTGTGTATCGGTCGTGTGTGGTAACTATTGGGGAACTGGAGACTAGAGTTGATCTCTTATTACTCGGTATGGTTGATTTCGATGTAATACTGAGTATGGATTGGTTGTGTCCATGCCATGCTATTCTGGACTGTCACGCAAAAATCGTGACTTTGACGATGCCGGGGTTGCCAAAGGTTGAATGGAGAGGTTCTCTAGATCTTGTTCCTAGCAGGGTAATTTCTTATTTGAAGGCCCAACGTATGGTTGGAAAAGGATGCTTGTCATATTTGGCCTTTGTGAGAGATGTTAATGCAGATACTCTTATTATTGATTCAGTACCGGTCGTGCAAGACTTTCTGGATGTATTTCCTGCAGACCTGCCGGGTATGCCACCCGACAGGGATATTGATTTTGGTATTGACTTGATACAGGGCACTAAACCCATTTCTATTCCTCCATATTGTATGGCACCAGTTGATTTAAACAAATTGGAAGAGAAACTTCAAGAACTCATTGAAAAAAGGGTTTATTAGACCTAGTGTGTCGCCTTGGGGGTGCACCGGTTATGTTTCTTCAAAAGAAAGATGGTACTATGCAGATGTGCATTGATTATAGGCATTTGAACAAAGTTAAAATCAAAAATAAATATCCATTGTCGTGTATTGATGATTTATTTGACCAGCTTCAGGGAGCGAGGGTGTTCTTCAAAATTGATTTGAGGTCTGGGTATCACCAATTAAAAATTCGAGATTCGGATATTCTAAAGACGGCATTCAGGACTCGTTGTGGCCACTATGAATTTCTTGTGATGTCTTTTGGGCTAACCAATGCCCCAGCAGCATTTATGCATTTGATGAATAATGTATTTCAGCCATATCTTGATTTATTTGTCATGGTATTCATTGATGATATTCTGGTGTACTCACGTAGGCAGGAGGAGCATGCACAACACTTGGATATTGTATTACAGAGGCTGAGAGAGGAGAAACTTTATGCAAAATTCTCTAAGTGTGAGTTCTGGCTTAGTTCAGTGGCATTCTTGGGACATATAGTGTCCAGTGAAGGTATTAACGTGGATCCAAAAAAAATAGAGGCAGTTCAGAATTGGCCCAGACCATCCTCAGTTACTGAGATTCGAAGTTTTCTCGGCTTGGCCGGTTATTATCGTCGTTTCATGGAGGGTTTCTTGTCTATTGCATCGCCTATGACTAAATTGACCCAGAAAGGTGCTCCGTTCAGGTGGTCGGATGAATGTGAAGAGAGCTTTCAGAAGCTCAAAATAGCTTTGACTACAGCTCCAGTATTGGTGTTGCCTACAGGTTCAGAGTCTTATACTGTGTATTGTGACGCGTCGCGGATTGGTCTCGGCGCAGTACTTATGCAAGACGGTAGGGTGATTGCCTATGCGTCCAAACAGTTAAAGGTACATGAGAAGAATTATCCAGTCCACGATCTTGAGTTAGCAGCTATTGTTCATGCCTTGAAAATTTGGCGGCATTAGTTGTACGGTGTCTAGTGTGAGGTATATATTGATCATCACAGTCTACGACATTTGTTTAAACAGAAGGATCTTAACTTGTGGCAGCGATGGTGGTTGGAGTTGCTTAAGGATTATGATATCACCATTCTCTATCATCCCGGAAAGGCCAATGTAGTGGCCGATGCCTTGAGTCGTAAGGCAGAGAGTTTGGGCAACTTAGCATACTTACCGGTAGAAGAGAGGCCTTTAGACTTGGAGGTTCAGGCCTTGGCTAATCAGTTTATTAGATTGGATGTTTCCGAGCCGAATTGAGTTTTGGCCTGTGTGGTTTCTCGGTCTTCTTTATATGATCGCATCAGAGAGCGCCAGTATGATGATCCACATCTGCTTGTCCTTAAGGACACGGTTCAGCACAGTGATGCCAAGGAAGTCACTATTGGAGATGACAGTGTATTACGGATGCAGGGAAGGCTCTGTGTGCCTAATGTAGATGGTTTGCGTGAGCTGATTCTCCAGGAAGCTCATAGTTCGCGGTACTCTATTCATCCAGGCGCCGCGAAGATGTATCAGGATTTGAGACAACACTATTGGTGGATGCGGATGAAGAAAGATATAGTTGGGTTTGCATCTCGATGTTTAAATTGTCAACAGGTAAAGTACGAGCATCAGAGACCGGGAGGATTGCTAAAGAGACTTGATATTCCGGAGTGAAAGTGGGAGCGTATTACCATGGACTTCGTAGTTGGATTCCCACGGACTTTGAGAAAGTTTGATGTTGTTTGGCTGATAGTAGATCGATTGACCAAATCTGCGCATTTTATTCCAGTCGATACTAATTATTCTTCAGAGAGGTTGGCTGGGATTTATATTCGCGAGATTGTTTGCCTAAACGGTGTGCCAGTGTCCATTATTTCAGATCGGGGTACGCAGTTTACCTCACAGTTTTGGAAGGCAGTGCAGCGAGAATTGGGCACATAGGTTCAGTTGAGTACAACATTTCACCCTCAGACCTATTCTGATATTGGAGTATATGCTACGCGCTTGTGTCATCGATTTTAGGGGTTCTTGGGATAAATTTCTACCACTCGTAGAGTTTGCTTACAATAATAGCTACCAGTCAAGCATTCAGATGGCTCCGTATGAAGCTTTATATGGGAGACAGTGTCGGTCTCCTGTGAGTTGGTTTGAGCCTGGTGAGGTTAGACTATTAGGTACTGACTTAGTTCAGGATGCTTTAGAGAAGGTCAAAGTACTTTAGGAGCTGCTTCGCATGGTACAGTCTAGACATAAGAGTTATGCCGACTGGAAGGTTCGTGATGTTGTTCACATGGTTGGGGAGAAGGTTCTGCTCAAGATTTCACCCACGAAGGGTGTGTTGAGGTTCGAGAAAAAGGGCAAGTTGAGCCCTCGGTATATTGGGCCTTTTGAGATACTTAAGAAAATTAGGGAGGTGGCTTATGAACTCGCTTTGCCACCTAGTCTATCAGGTGTTCATCCATTGTTCCATGTATCCATGCTCCGAAAGTATGTCGGGGATCCGTCTCACATTTTGGATTTCAGTATAGTACAGTTGGACGGTAGTTTGACTTATGATGTAGAGCCGGTAGCTATTTTAGACTAGCAGGTTCGAAAGTTGAGGTCGAAGAACATAACATCAGTGAAGGTATAGTGAAGAGGCCAGCCAGTCGGAGAAGCTACTTGGGAGATGGAGCAAGAGATGCGGAACAAATATCCACACTTATTTGAGACTCCATGTATTATTCTAAACCCGTTCGAGGACGAACGTTTGTTTAAGAGAGGGAGAATGTAACGACCCGGCCGGTTGTTTTGAATATTATAACCCCATTTCCCCATTTACTGCTCAATTTATGTCTTGCTATTGATTTATGACTTATCGGATTAGTTGGTTCGGGTCCGGAAGGAATTCAGAGTGAAATAAGACACTTAGTCTCATAATTAAAAAATATTAAGTTAGAAAAGTGGACCGGATATGGACCTATGTGTAAACGACCTCAGATTCGAATTTTGATAATTCCAATAACTCTGTATGGTGATTTCGGACTTAGGAGCGTGTCCGGAAGAATTTTTGGAGGTCCGTAGAGGAATTAGACTTGAAATGCCGAAAGTTGAATTTTTGGGAAGTTTGACCAAGGGGTTGACATTTTGATATCGGGGTCGAAATCCGATTCTAAAAATTTTAATAGGTATGTTATATCATTTATGACTTGCGTGCAAAATTTGAGGTCAATCGGATGTGATTTGATAGGTTTCGGCGTTATTTGTAGAAATTAGAAATTTCAAAGTTCAATAGGCTTGAATTGGGGCGTAATTCATGGTTTTAGCATTGTTTGAGGTGATTTGAGGATTCGACTAAGTTCGTATAATATTTTAGGACTTGTTGGTATATTTGGTTGAGGTCCCGAGGGCCTCGAGTGAGTTTCGGATGGTTAACGGATCAAAAATTGAACTACAACAGCTGCTGCAATTTCCTTCTGTTGGAAATTTCTTCTGCCAGATTCGAGCCCAGAAATCTCTCGGGATCGAAGCCATGATCGAGCCCAGGGTCGAGGACTATGATCGAAGCCATGATCGAGCCTAGGGTCGAGGGCCACGATTGAAGCCATGATCGAGCTCAGGGTCGAGGGTCACGGTCGAAGGCAGGGTCGAAGACATGATCGAAGGCCAGGGTCGAGGGCCATGTTCGAGGATCAGGATCGAAGCCACGATCGAGGCCTAGGATCGAGGGCCAGGATCGAGGCCTAAGATCGAGGGCCAGGATCGAGGCCTAGGATCGAGGACCAGGATCGAGGCCTAGGATCGAGGACCTCGATCGAAGGCTAAGATAGAAGGCCATGATCGACGCAGAATCGAGGTTGTCTAGGCAGAATTATAAAAACAGGGACTTCGTCCCATTCGTCATTTTTGACAAATTGGAGCTTGAGGAGAGGCGATTTTTGATATATTTTCAAGGAAAACTTGAGGTAAGTCCCTTGTGATCATTTCTACTCCATAATATTGAATTATCATCAAATAATCCGACTAGATTGCATGATTTTGAGGTGTAAATCGAAGATTGGAACTTAGAAATTTGGAAATAAGATTTGTAGATTTGAGGGTTGAGTTGAGGTCGGATTTAGGTAAAATTGGTATGGGTAGACTCGTGGTTGAATAGGCTTTCGGATTTTGTAACTTTTGTCGGGTTCTGAGAAATGGGCCCCACGGGTGATTTTTGAGCTATATTTTGGATTTTTATGAAAAATTAGTATTTTCTTATGAAATTAATTTCAATAAATTTTATTGATTGAAACGAATTATTTGTGACTAGATTCGAGGCATTCGGAGGCCGATTTGCAAGGCAAAGGCATAACAGAGTAAAGATTTTCATGTTTTGAGGTAAGTAACAGTTTGAAATCTGGTCCTGAGGGTATTAAACCCCGGATTTTGATATCATGTGATTATTTTGGAGGTGACGCACATGCTAGGTGACGGGCGTGTGGGCGTGCACCGAGGGGATTGTGACTTGGTCCGTCCCGGGAAAATGTAAAGTTGAATATTTTGTTGTTAGCTATATGCTCTCTATGTGTTGATATAATTTGACTATAAATCATGTTAGAAATCATGCTTAGGCTATGTGGTAGTACTGTTGGGACCCACAGAGGTCGCGTACTTGTTGAATTTCCTGCTAAATACTATATGTACTCAGTCTCAGCTTTTACTTGCACATTTTATCTCAGTCTCTGTTATTATTATTGATACATCATAACATTGTTGTTTGGGCTGATTTCATAATTATTAAGAGCCCGAGAGACTCGAGAGATTTATGACTGAGTGAGGCCGAGGGCCTGATTGTGAGATATTGATACTATAGCACGTGAGTTGTCCGTACAACACATGAGTTGGCCGTGCAGATCCTGATATTATACTATAGCACGTGAGTTGGTCGTGCAGCACGTGAGTTCGCCGTGCGGATCCAGATATTTATATTATGGCATGTGAGTTATCCGTGCGGCACGTGAGTTGTCCGTGCAATTTATAGTGCTTGGGCTGTAGGAGCCCCTCCGGAGTCTTTACACCCCTAGTGAGCTCGGGTACCCATTGAGAGTGAGTGATGAGGGTTGGGAGCCCGGGGAGTGATGAGGGTTGGGAGCTCAATGAGTGATTGTTGTCCTAAGAGGTTGTACTTGATTTTCATTTGTTGTTGCACTTAGTTACTATCTGTCATTGTTGTGAAATCTCCGAAAGATTGTTATATACGGATTACATGAACAGGAACTGTATAAAAATTGATTTGACATTAAACTGCCAGATTTGATAGCATGTATATTCTTTGCTGGAATTACGGGAAATGAATCATAACTGTGTAGCTCGTTACTATCTTCACTTCCTTATTTATTATTGTTACTTGCTGAGTTGGTTGTACTCATACTACACCATGCACTTCGTGTATAGATCCAGGTGTTTCCGGACATAGCGGGTGTTGATCCTTTCGCGCGGTTGATTTTCAGGAGATTTTGAGGTAGCTGCCGTGTTCCGCAGACCTTGTCTCTCCTTCTCTATCTCTTTGTTTACTGTATTTGGTCTCAGACTATTATAGACTATATTTTTCAGACTTGTATTCATATTAGATGCTCATGTACTCAGTGACATCAGGTTTTGGGGAGTGTTTGTATTGTATTTAAATATTATATTTTCAAACTTGAGAGAAATTGTGGTTTATTAAAATACTCAATCACTCAGTACTGTATATGGTCAATCCAGCCCAGGGAAGATCCATCCCCAAATATCAATGATTCGGACAAGATCCATGTCCAGGGAAAATTCATCCCTCAATATAAATGCTTCGGGCAAGATCCATGCCCAGGGAAAATCCATACCTCAATATAAATGCTTCGGGCAAGATCCATGCCCAGGGAAGATCCATCCCTCAATATATATCTATGGCAAGATCCATGCCCAGGGAAGATCCATCCCAGATATATATATATATATATATATATATATATATATATATATATATATATATATATATATATATATCTCAACTACGCTCACTATGGGGGTGCAGACTCCGGAGGGTCTCCTTCAGTCCAAACGCTATAATAGCGTGATCTAGGCATAAATAAATAAACATAACTATCACTCGAAATCTCCAGTCTCTCGGGCTCTCAATAACATGAAGAATCAACCCGACATGATGATATGAAGTATCAATGAATGACAATAGAGACTGAGATATGATATGCAAGTGATAGATGTGGCTGAGTACAAAAATTATAGTTTAAACAATAATTGAACAACAATACAACCCATGCGGGTCCTAAAATATAACGGTGTGTAGCCTAAACATGATCTTTAATATGAGTCTCAGCTCAATTTATCTAACACGTGGAGGATATGCAGATAATGTCATTTATTTAATTATGCAACTCCATGGAATCAATTTAAGTCACAATTTCCATGATGCATGCCCACACGCCCGTCACCTAGCATGTGCGTCATCTCTAAATAATTCATACAACACAAAATTCAGGGATTTATACCCTCAAAACCAAGTTTAGAAGTATTACTTACTTCAAAACCGCGTAATTTCTTATTCCGCTATGCCCTTTGCCTCGTGAATTGGTCTCCAAACATCCCGAATCTAGCCACAAGCAGTACAGTACAATCAATATAGGCTAAAGGAATCAATTCCACAAGAAAATATGAAATTATATCCAAAAATCCAAAATCGGCTCAAACCCGGCCCTTGGGCCCACGTCTCGAAATCTGACAAAAGGCATAAAACCCGAAAGGCCATTCATTCATGAGTCTAACCATACCAAATTTACTCAAATCCGAAAACAAAATCCCATTCAAAACCTCAAAATTCTAGCCCAAGAACTCCTCCTCATTTTTCCCAAATTTCCATCTCAAAACACTAATTAAATGATGAAAACAATGATATATTCGTGTATATTGACCAAATCCGAGTTAGAATCACTTACCCCGATATTTTTCCTTGAAAATCTCTCAAACATCGCCTCTCCCCAAGCTCCAATTTGTCAAAAATAGAAAATGGGACGAAGCCTCCATTTTATAACTTCAAGTTTCTGTCGAGGCGCTGCCCTCGATTTCCTGATCTCGATTTCCAGCCTCGATTTCGAGCAGAAAAATTCCATCAACTGTTTAAGTCCAAACTTTGATCCGTTAACCATCCGAAACTCACCCAAGGCCCCTGGGACCTCAACCAAATACACAACAAGTCCTCAAACATCATACAAACTTAGTTAAAACCTTAAATCACATAAAACAATGCTAAAACCATGAATCATACACCAATTCAAGCTTAAGGAACTTAAGAATTTTCAACTTCTACATTCGATGCCGAAACCTATCAAATCAATTACGATTGACCTCAAATTTTGCGCACAAGTCATAAATGACATAACTGAGCTATGAAAATTTTCAGAACTGGATTTCAACCCCGATATCAAAAAGTCAACTCCCTGGTCAAACTTCCCAAAAATTCAACTTTCGCCATTTCAAGCCAAATTCCACTACGGACTTCCAAATAATTTTCCGGACACGCTCCTAAGTCCAAAATCACCATACAGAGCTATTGGAATCATCAAAACTCTATTCCGTGATCGTTTACACATAAGTCAATATCTGGTCAACCTTTTCAACTTAAGTTTTCAACCTTGAGACTAAGTGTCTCAATTCATTCCGAAATCTCTTCGGACTCGAACGGACTACCCCAGCAAGTCACAATACAACTATAAAGTACAGAATAAGCAGTAAATGGGGGAACATGGTTGTTATACTCAAAACGACCGGTCGGGTTGTTACATTCTTCCCCACTTAAACATACGTTCGTCCTCGAACGTGCCAAGAGTTATTTCCAAGCCTTCAAATCACTATTCCATCTTACCACGCACGTACCCAAGGGTGATCCCACGCCACCATATTCCATATAGGCCTTACAATACATCATAATTAAAGATCATTACTTTAACTTTAGTCCGTAAAACTAAGAACCCAAATTTCCAACATCCAAAATTCTTTTCAAGACACGAATCTCACATTTACAAATTATACGAGTCTGAACATGCTGTATCAAGCCATAACCATAAACCCAGATATAATCATGTAACATACTACACAACTCGCACGCTCGCAGCACTATTCCCGATCACAATAACTACTCCAAACTAACCCGGTACTAGTATAAAACCCCATATCACATCAACAAGTCATGGAGCTCCCTCGCCCCAACTAGAACCATAGTCACTTTCTAATATGACTTTCAATATTATCCTCCCTATATACTGTAATAAAATCTGATAGTACCCATTCTAGGTCCAATGACCATATATTATTAAACACAACTATCCCACTGACATGCCACACCAATACAACTCAAGACACAACTGCGCAACCTTCTACCCAAAATGGAAGACGTCTCAAAGTAGAGAACCATATTGCAAGTTCAACAAGCACCACCACAGCTGTAATGCTATAAGATCATTATATATAGTAGAACCAAGACACACGAATTTAATAACAGTAACCAGCTCTTCTAGAGCTCACATTAACATCACTCGCACGGACAACTCACGTGTTGTAGTATCAATATTTGGACCTGCACGGACAACTCACGTGCTATAGTATCAATATCTGGACCTGCACGGACAACTCACGTGCCAATAATATCAGTGTATAGATTTGCATGGATAACTCACGTGCCAATAATATCAGTGTATGGATCCGCACGGATAACTCAAGTGCCAATAATATAATCCGACTGGCATGGTCACAGGCCTCCAGTCCAAGCATATCATACATGAGCAATCAAATAAGTACACAATGTATATGATAAATGAATTAAGATTCTCACGCTCCTGGACTGGTATAAATAACACTCCATAAAGTAGGCAGGTGCAAAGTGTGCTATCACCGCTCAAATCGGCAAGTTAACGCAGAAATAGTAACTACCCAATTTATTCAGGGAATTAGCCTCATTGTAACCTCAAGTGTAGCCCAGATAGTTCTTGACAAAGGTACGAATACGAGAAACGTTATAACTTTACGCTTAACAGTCAACTCTAGCCATATCTTTGCCTAAGCATTCTTTCGAGTATGAATACTTGCCCCGATGCCCGCACATGGCTCAAACCTCACATATGTATGCACTCGTAGCGCGAAACTATCACAAATAATTAACGCAATTAGTGCCTCCACTGATATTAAATAAAATACTCACCTCAAATAGGCCGCAACCCTGAACAATTTGTTTTTGAGAACTCCCAGTCCCCCAAATTCATAGAACACATGAACCGTCGTAACTGATCATAACTCCAGCACTCGAATGACTATCACATCCTTTATGCACGATCATCCCACTAGGAATATTTTCATAATTCTTCTATGCCACATAACAATAATTTGAATATTAGCAGTCTATCAACTAGGTAAGTACCGCAATACCAATGAACATTCGTAAGTCAAAACACAATGCGCCTTCTGACATGCGCACCCTTCTTAGGAATTACCAAGTAGTTATAACATTCATCTAAATATCTGAAACTGACCATGTTGTCCAGAATTCGGGACCTTCTTCCAAGACTGAACTGCCACCTTGTACATGTAAATTTTAATCCCGCACAACATGCCGCATATATCATGCAATTATGTAAAAAGCACGAGAATCTCATTATCAACTCTGAGTAACCAGAAAATTACATACCCAGTTAGTTAGAAACCTTCCATTTGCTCTCATCCAGGAGGAAATCACGATACACAACATGTCCCCCACACCGGTAGAAAATATCTGGTCCGAACCATGGTAGAAACCATCAAGAACATTTTGAGTCCATTTGCACATAACTAAGCTATCAGAACTGAATTACTCTAACTCAACCAAGCCACGCAGGTCACCAAACCTAAGAATATTGCCACCAAAACATCTGTAAAGTCTTCACATCACAATTACCCAAAAGAATCGAGCATGCCATTACCATACTGGTCTAGCCTACTACCCAGTTGTCCTATTTACTTCGAGTTTCTTCTAAATTACCCTCAAGTTGACACTTCTCCTTGTCATAACTCCACGATCCTTACCTAAAGCTCACTACAAGATATCCTAACATAAAACCACACCGCCCTAAGGCCCATAAGCCATTGTATTCTTCTTAAGCACATCCATAAATACCAAAACCGTAACACTCACTCTGAAAATACCTTATGTCAATTTAAAATTGTTCTTCTTACCTTTCTTATACTAAAATGTAGAATCCATAGTCGTACAAAAATTCTCGCAAGTCCCGGCACCATTAAATATAAATCTCAGATTCTATCCATACACAAATCCGGAAATATTCTCGATTGTTATATATAAATCTCGAACCCATTAGAACCTTCTCGGGAGTCACCCAGTTTGCTCAAATCTAAATTGCACCGTCCAAATGGGCTGAAAGACACGTGCCCCATTAGCACAATAACACTCAAAGAGGTAACCCTGCCTTAACACCACAGATCAAATTCATACTCCGTGCGCACTACATCATTCACAAATAACTCACTCATCCCATGATTTTCATATACTCATAAAACGCAATATAACCCGTATTTAGGAATTTAAGTACTCAAGTCATTCTCGATCTCAGCCTCTTCAAGTTATAACTAATCCACAATTATGTCTCAGACCAAAACTAAAATTTAACATATAGCCATGAAGTTGAATTATCAATAGCAGGCTCCCCCACTTGGCTCAAAGCCATAGATTAAAATACCTGCTAACTCACAATACCCATACTCTATTACTGTCATAATACCGCAGTCAGTTTAACAAAAATTCTTCTCAAGCTCATGCAACGCCAACCATAAAAATACCGCAATCATCCGCTAAGCTCGCATTCATTCTCTTGACACTCAAGTCAACTTTCTCAACCAGATTCAAATTCAAATCTCAACACATACGCCCCGCTGGCAGAAAAGAAACTCACCACTCAACATTATAAGGAACACACCTACATAGATTACTCCACAGGGGATAACCCACCTGCTTAGCCTCAAATTGGCATCTTGTTATACCCTTTCGAAGTCAGAATTACTATGCAATCACTTAATCTTTCTGAGTCCAAACTCATTAACAAGACATGAGAATTTAATTTGTTCCAAAATTTAATAACGTGAAAGGTCCTGTAAAACATTCATACTCGAGACTGTACGTCACATCAAAACGAAAATCAAACACCCAATGGCCCTTTTTACATTTCAAGGAAACACTTCTCGTCGCATTCAAATCGTTTTAACACATCTCGCAGTCATATCATACTCATCACAAAGCCATTCCACCGCTTATCGAGCCACAAATTCCACTCGTAGAGACATTCCCGGACATATGAGTCCAAGTGTACAAGTTACAACTGAAGCTACCGACCTTAAGCTGCAGTCTAACCCTGGCCTCAAGTCCTCTAGACTGGACCATCACCAAAATATAGAATACTCAGCTCGAACCTCGTTCATGGAACCATAAGCCGGCGATGCACAACTGATACCAAGCGCTCACATGCGCACAGGAATGCGTGGAAGGGATTCAAAGAGTTATATTTCAAGCTGAATCAATTCCGCATGATAAGGAGAGAAAGATGGGAAGTTTATCCTAAAATTCCATGTAGCGTCTCGAAGATAAGTATGGACGTCACCATACCGATACGCAAGACTCTACTAGACACTTGATCATGACTCGTGAGACATATGTAACCTAGGATCTGATACCAACTTGTCACGATCCAAAATCTCACTTGTTGTGATGGCGCCTATATCAATACTAGGCAAGCTGACAACCTCAATGAACCATAATTTCTCTTAAGTTTGAAAACATAATACTTAAATTCAGCGGAAGAAATCTCATAAATACAGATGTCAATACTCCCAAAACCCGGTGTCACTAAGTACATGAGCATCTAAATGACAATAAAGTCTGACTGATAAAAACACTGTCTGAAAATATAGAACATCACAAAAACTGAAAGGAAGAGAGACAAGGTCAGCGGACGCCAAGCAGCTACCTTGATAGTCTCCAACTAGTAACACACTGAGGTCTAACAGTCACCGCGTCCGAAAGCACCTAGATCTGCACACGAGGTACAGAGTGTAGTATGAGTACAAGCAACTCAATAAGTAACAAGACTAACCTCTGGGCTGAAAGTAGTGACGAGCTCCGCAGGTACAATCTAGTATATAAATAATGGTACAGGAATGTAGGCATGCTTTCAAGTTCAATAATTAAACTCAGTACAAGCAAAATAGATCAATACCACATGATATGAGGAATGTGACATCTCTATATCTATATGCCAATGTACATACTGTATGTGATGTACTTCAGTGGAAACTCCATGTACTCACAATCTAAAATACTCAATCACTCAGTACTGTATATGGCCAATCCAACCCAGGGAAGATCCATCCCAAATATATATGTATATCCATCAACTGACAGTCAATCACTCTGTATTGTATAAGGCCAATCCAGCCTAGGAGAAGATTGATCCCCGAATATCAATGAGTCGGATAAGATTCATGTCCTGGGAAAATCCATCCCTAAATATAAATGCTTCGGGCAAGACATGCCAAGTGAAAATCCATCCCTCAATATAAATGCTTCGGGAAGATCCATGCCCAGTGAAAATCCATCCCTCAATATAAATGCTTCGGGCAAGATCCATGCCCAGGGACGATCCATCCCTCAATATATATCTATGGCAAGATCCATGCCCAGGGAAGATCCATCCCAGATATATATATATATATATATATATATATATATATATATATATATATATATATATATATATATATACACACACACACACCAACTACGCTCACTATGGGGGTGCCGACTCCGGAGGGGCTCCTTCAGCCCAAGCGCTATAATAGCCAGATCGAGGCATAAATAAATAAACATAACTATCACTCAGAATCTCTAGTCTCTCGGACTCTCAATAAAATGAAGAATCAACCCGACATGATGATATGAAGTATCAATGAATGACAACAGATACTGCGATATGATATGCAAGTGAAAGATATGACTGAGTACAAAAATTATAGTTTAAACAATAATTCAACAACAATACCCCATATGGGTCCCAAAATATATCGGCGTGTAGCCTAAACATGATCTTTAATATGAGTCTCAGCTCAATTTATCTAACACGTGGAGGATATGCGGATAATATCATTTATTTAATTATGCAACTCCACGGAATCAATTTAAGTCACAATTTTTATGATGCATGCCCACATACAAATCACCTAGCATGTGCGTCATCTCCAAAAAATTCATACAACACGCAATTCAGGGATTTATACCCTCAAAACAAAGTTTAGAAGTATTACCTACCTCAAAATCGCGTAATTTCTTACTCCACTATACCCTTGCCTTGTGAATTGGTCTCCAAACGTCCCGAATCTAGCCACAAGTAGTACAGTACAATCAATATAGGCTAAAAGAATTAATTTCACAAGAAAATACGAAATTATAGCCAAAAATCCGAAATTGACTCAAACCCGGCCCCGGGGCCCAGTCTCGAAATCCGACAAAAGTCACAAAACCCGAAAGCCCATTCATTCACGAGTCTAACCATACCAAATTTACTCAAATCCGATAAAAAAATCCCATTCAAAACCTCAAAATTCTAGTCCAAGAACTCTTCCTCATTTTTCCCAAATTTTCATCTCAAAACACTTAACTAAATGATGAAAACAATGATATATTCGTGTATATTGACCAAATCCGAGTTAGAATCACTTACCTCGATGTTTTTCCTTGAAAATCTCTCAAAAATCGCCTCTCCCCAAGCTCCAATTTATCAAAAATGGAAAATGGGACGAAACCCCAGTTTTATAACTTAAAGTTTCTGTTGAGGCGCTGTCCTCGATTTCCTCACCTCGATTTCCAGCAGAAAAATTTCAGTAGCTGTTTAAGTCCAAATTTTGATCCGTTAACCATCTGAAACTCACCCGAGGCCCCTGGAACCTCAACCAAACATCAACAAGTCCTAAAACATCATACGAACTTAGTTAAAACCTCAAATCACATAAAACAACGTTAAAACCACGAATCATACACCAATTCAAGTTTAAGTAACTTAAGAATTTCCAACTTCTACATTCGATGCCGAAACCTATCAAATCAATTCCGATTAACCTCAAATTTTGCACACAAGTCATAAATGACATAACGGAGCTATAAAAATTTTCAGAACTGGATTCCAACCCCGATATTAAAAAGTCAACTCCCCGGTCAAATTTCCCAAAAATTCAACTTTCGCCATTTCAAGCCAAATTCCACTACGGACTGCCAAATAATTTTCCGGACACGCTCCTAAGTCCAAAATTACCATATGGAGCTATTGGAATCATCAAAACTCTATCCCGGGGTCGTTTACACATAAGTCAATATCTGGTCAACCTTTTCAACTTAAGTTTTCAACCTTGAGACTAAGTGTCTCAATTTATTGCGAAATCTCTCCGGACTCGAACTGACTACCCCGACAAGTCACAATACAGCTACAAAGTACAGAATGAGCAGTAAATGAGGGAACAAGGTTGTAATACTCAAAATGACTGGCCGAATCGTTACAGTTTTCTATTAATAAAAGTAATTTAATAAAAATGTATTAGGATATATTAGGTAAAAAATGAGTACTTTGACTTCTTTTTTGATTTAGGAGTTTTTATTTTTTAATAAAATTTTCTTTGTATTTGCACTATCACCAAAATTTGACTCCGTTCCTAATATATATATTATGTAATATAACTATAATCTCTTCCATATTGTTCCAATTGCTCTTTAGCAAGTGATAAGCTTTTCTTTGGCGTTCTATAGAAGATTTTTGTAACCTTTGGTAGTATTTGACTATTTTCTTCTTTTAGTTTGTTGTTACTTTTGTTTTTGATGCTTTTATATGATTTTGGAAGAATTATTTCCGTTTAAGTCTTTTTCTTTTGTTATTGACCATCCAATTCAATCTTTTTTAAGAACAAAAGATTATGTTGGTTAAGATATTTGACTAATATTCAGGTTTTCTCTCTTAGTCAATAGCTTCTTTCAAAAGGAGGCTACTGTCTTTTCCTTTTCTTATTTCCCTACCCAATTCAATTTTCGTTTAGTAATAAAAGATATTGGTTTGTGATTTTGGATTTGTAATGACCCGACAGGTCGTTTTGAGTATCACAACCCCGTTCCTCCATTTACTGCTCAATTTATGCCTTACAATTTATTTATGATTTATCGGGTTAGTTGGTTCGAGTCCGAAAGAAATTCGGAATGAAATGAGACACTTAGTCTCATTATTAAAAATTTAAGTTAGAAAAGTGGACCGGATGTCGACTTATGTGTAAACGACCTCGGAATAGAGTTTTGATAATTTCAATAGTTTCGTATGGGGATTTTGGACTTAGGAGCGTATCCGAAAAATTATTTGGAGGTACGTAGTGGAATTTGACTTGAAATGCAGAAAGTTTAATTTTTGGGAAGTTTGACCGGGGGTTGACTTTTTGATATCGGGGTCGGAATCCAATTCCGGAAATTGGAATAGGTCAGTTATGTCATTTATGACTTGTGTGCAAAATTTGAGGTCAATCGGACTTGATTCGATAGGTTTCGGCATCGAATGTAAAAGTTAGAAATTTCATAAGACTAAAGTTTCAAGTGAGTTCGCATAAGATCTAACTTCAAATGAGCATAACTCTCATTATACTAAGTGTTATATGGTGTATTACCTATTAAACGAAAGATCTTTGAGTCTAGTTTCTAACAATTTAACCCGTTCATCATTTGGACATCTCTACAAGAAGTTATGACCAAATTACCAAAATCTGGAAAAATGCAGTTCTGCAACCAATTCTGCGATTGCAGAACCATTATGCGATCGCATAAGTAGTTATGCGACCGCAAAATGGTCGCAAACCTGTCCAGTGAAGCCCATTTATGGGCATCGATTTTGTGGTACATTTTGCGACCCGCATACTCATTTTGCGGTCCATTATGCGACCGCAGACCTGCTTTCGGAGGGCTAATTTTTTTATTTTCATAACCCGAACTCATTTTGATAAATAGGCTTTGGGACTCATTTTGGAGCAAAAATCTGACATTGTTTAGAGAGAAGAGAGAGTGTTTTAGAGAGAAGAAGAAGCTCAAGTGCTTTTTTCATCAATATCTTGTTCAAGCTTTGAAATCCAATAAGGAAATATCACAAGATCTTCACCAAGAGGTAAGGTTCTAACCCCTAGTCTTCAATTTCGAGTTTGGGTAAAGATGGGTGATTAAGAGTATGATTCTTGGGTGTAATAGTATTATTTATACATACCAATAAGGTTTGTGAAAAGATTGTTGAGGCCATATTGGCTTTGTATTACGCTTGGGATGAAGGAACCCCTCCGGAGTCTGTAAACACCCCCAGTGAGCGTAGATGATCATCGATATTCAGGATGGACTTCCCATGGCATGGACATCGATATTCTGGATGGACTTCCCAGGGCATGGACTTGCCTTACTTACTGCTTATATATATATTTGGGATGATTTTCCCAGGGCATGGACTTGCCTTACTTATTTATATTGTAATGAGTTATGTGGATATGGATCTTGTCAGTATCATTTATATTTAGGGATAAATTATCCCAGGGCTGGATTGGCCTTATACGGTACTAGGTGACTGACTGTCAGTCGATGTGTATTTATATACGGGTTGGAACACCCCTGGGTTGGATTGGTCATAAACAGTACCGAGTGACCGGATAATTTGTGACTAGTATTTACATGAGGTCTTTCTACTGAGATGTCATATGCCTCATATCATGCAGTATTGATCTATTTCACTTGTACTGAGTTTAACTATTGAACTTGAAAGCATGCCTACATTTCTGTACCATTATTTTTACTGGACTGTACCTACGGAGCTCATCATTTCTTTCAGCCTAGAGGTTAGTCTTGGTACTTATTGAGTTAGTTGTACTCATACTACACTCTACACCTCGTGTGCAGATCCAGGTGCTCCCGGATACGACGGCTGCTAGAATTTGGAGTTATTTCTGTTGGAGAGTATCAAGGTAGTTGTTTGACGACCGCAGACTTGATTCCCTTCCTGTTTAGTTATTGTACTGTTCTATACTTCAGACAGTGATGTTTATCAGTCAGACTTTGTATTCATTTAGATGCTCATGTACTCAGTGACACTGGATTTTGGGAGTGTTATATTATCGAGATTTTCGGCTTGCTTAGTATTCAGATAGGCGCCATCACGACAGGTGAGATTTTGGGTAGTGACAAGATTAAAAGAGGATTCATGAAGTTTGAAAAATACCTAAACACCATCGTTGCTAATTTATAAAAAGAGCTCCACTTTAGCCACATACATCAACTCTCGAGGTACGTATGCTTCTCTACTTCTCCTTTTCTTTTGTGATTTGGAAATGTTTAACTATAATATACTATATGTTATTTGTCATAAATATTAAGTCAAATAGTCATTTTAAACTTTGCATGGTCACTTATTAATTATTTTGGAAACTTACATTTTTTCCTTTAATTTTTATTTTATAACTTAAATACATTATTAAATAGTAATAATATAATTTTTTAAAGTTGTATATTATTGATATGGGTACATGCGCAACACGTACCCTAAGGTTAGATCAAAAAAATAAAAGGATAACTTCAAAAATTAGAAGGAGTACTTCTAACTTCTTAAGTTTAGTATCAACTCAAATCCCCTCTTGAGGTTTTCCTTTTTTCTGATAATCGAGAAACTTCCAAGGGCTAGTGACGGCATGGGCGTATCTAGGTTAGGATGTGGGTTCATGTGAACTCATACTCCTCTTTCTAAACCATGTATAATAATGTTATATTTCTTTAAAATTATTTAAATATATGTCCAAGTTTAAAGACTCATATGGTACAATAATTATTGGGGGAACATCTACAAGTAAAATTGACAGTTCAAATCCCACTCCGTGCGATCTTATAAATCACTAAAAAATTAAATAGAATATAATTTTGAAACTATATTTTCAAAAGTGTTATGGGTTCATGATAAGAGCCCAAAATTAAACCCGTCAAATATAAATTCTATATTCATATCTTCACAATGGAAATCCTGGATGTGCCTGATCTGACGCATGGTCCCAAACTCGGCAGCATCAACAACATTTTCTCCTTCCTCTATAATTTCCTTCTTACCAATTTCAACACCATATATAATGTAGGAAGTAAAATTGTTTGGAAGGTGCGTTATCAACTTGAACAGTTGTGCTCTTGACCAGAGTTTGTATACGAACAACTTCATCGTTTGAGGCGCTATAAACCACATCATGGATACGAGTCTTGCGCTAGACCGACTCACTATCTCATTATCCTCTACTTTACATTGCCACCACGTACACGTACATTGACTGTCTTGTTACGTGACAGCTTAGTATTAGCAGGCTAGCGGGCAAATTCATACTTGCGCTTCTTCCTCCCAGCTTTCTTCCTGCCACCAGTGGCACATCTTTTGTGCATAGAGTCTCCATTTCTAGACCAAAGAAACTCGTCTACTCCAATTAAAGTTTCAGAATGCTTGCAAATGGAATCACCACTGAACTCAACTCTAGAGAAATATGGTTTGCAATGCTTTTTCTAGAACTTATATTTAAGCAAACCACATTGAATTCAATTTTTTTTTTTTTACCATAAGTGTAATATTTCAATTTTGAAATAGCGTTGTTTTAGTTCCTCTTTTTTTTTTTCTCCCCAAGTATGATATACGAAAGTTATGGCTCAAGAAGGTGAACAAATGCACACAAGATATGACTAAAACAACGCTATACCCACAGAAGAGCACATACAAGAGATGACTGAAAATGAGAATAGCACTAAGCACAAAGAAAGGAATAGTTTGACTGAAAATTTCAGCACGGACAGTGAACTTATACCCACAGACACACAGGAAATTGACTCTACAGGAAAGGAAGGACAAGAAGATAATACAATGGACATGACAAAAAAGATAACACATACAATTGTGACAAATATACAAGATTCTGGGCAGCTAATAGTAGACTTGGGACCATTAATAGTCATCAAGCATACATCACACATCAACAAGAAAGGCCCTGACATAGAGCAAACACAATTGGAGGAAGAAGAGAATGAAATAAATGAACATAATGAGGCGCATACCGATAACAATGGAACTGAATCTGACGAGGATATTGGCCGCACTGCAGCAACATTCATTCCTAAAGAAAATACTTGCGACGATCCAGTTACACAAGAAATTGAAAAGGTGATAGAAAAGCAAGGTCTCTCACCAAGAGGGGTGAGACACATAAGAGGAAAGAAAGGAGGAAAATCAGACAATCCCGAGTTGAAAAACAAGGGAAAACAAAACATACCCCTCTAATAACTTTATGATTAGTCCAATCATATGGAATATTAGAGGGATGAAATCCAAAGGAGCTTTTGATAGACTAATCAAATTAGTCAACATGCATAGGATTGATTTTGTGGCACTACAAGAACCTTTTCTCTCTAGTGACCAAATTGATGGTTATAGGAACAAATTAGGATATGACAATGCACTCTCAAATGCTCATAGTAAGATTTGGTGCTTTTGGAATTCTAATCTCACTTGTACTGTTAAGTCAAAAAGCAGACAACAAATTGCTTTTCACATCCATCACACTAACTCAGACAACAATTTTTGGTTTACAGTAGTTTACGCCAGAAGTAGAGCCATTAAAAGGAGAAGGTTGTGGAACAAACTTAGATCTCTTAGTAGACAGATTCATGCCCCTTGGTCTATTGCTGGAGATTTCAATTCCATCATGACTACTGAGGAAAATTCAGGAGGGAATCCACACTGCTTGAGCAAGAGCACAGACTTCATCTCTTGTATGGAGGAATGTGGCATGACTGATCCTGGATTTACTGGTAGCCCATTCACCTGGTGTAATGGAAGAAGAAGAGGCAGAAGAATTAGCAAAAGACTAGACATAGTTCTTATTAACGAGGAGTGGGCTGAAGCTTTTAACTTAGTCAAAATTGATCACCAATCTAAAACTGGTTCTGACCACAAATTGCTTTTAATAAGGCGCACTAACGACCGTCAGGAAGTTATCAAGTACTTTAAATTCTTGAACTTTTGGACTGATCAGGAGGACTTCCTTTCCTTAGTCGAAAGATGCTGGAACACCAATGTTCAAGGCAATCCTATGTGGATCCTACAACAAAAACTCAAGGCGTTAGCTAATAGTCTAAGTAGATGGTCAAGAGACACCATTGGAGATGTGCATGAAAATGTCAAACAAATGGAGGAGAACACAAGACTTCAAGAGGAAGCTTATGATTTAGATGACTCAAAGAAGCAGTGTTCTCTATGGATCCTAACAGTGTTGCAAGTCCAGATGGATTTAATGAACATTTCTTTCAGAAAGCTTGGGATATTGTCAAGAATGATATAATGGAATTTGTATCTGCCTTCTTCAATGGAGCAAACCTCACCAAATATTATGCTCAAACATGCTTGGTCTTGATCCTAAAAATTAGTTCTCCTGAAAACTTTTCCCAGCTGAGACCTATAAGCTTGTGTAACTTTACCAACAAGATCATCTCTAAGCTTATTGCTATGAGAATTAACCCTCTGCTACCCAAG
Organism: Nicotiana tabacum; assembly: GCF_000715075.1. NCBI lineage: Eukaryota > Viridiplantae > Streptophyta > Magnoliopsida > Solanales > Solanaceae > Nicotiana > Nicotiana tabacum. The sequence continues at coordinate 26,510,270 of NC_134081.1, read as the reverse complement.
ATTATATTAGAGAACCAAACTAGCTTTGTGAAAGGTAGACTAATTACAAAGAATATTCTCCTCTCAATAGATTGTTCATGGAATCAATAAGAAGAGAAATGGAGGTAATATAGTTATGAAGTTGGACATGTCTAAGGCTTATGACAAGTTGTCATGGACTTTTCTGACTTTAGTCCTCAGGAGAATGGGATTCTCATAGTGGACCATTGAAGTGATTCATAGACTCATTGTTAATAATTGGTACTCCATCATTATCAATGGTACCAGGTACAGTTTCTTTTATTCCTCCGGAGGAATGAAACAAGGAGATCCTCTTTCCCCCTCCTTATTCTTTATAGCAGCAGAATGCCTCACCAGAGCACTCAATCATCTTCACACCAAAGAAAACTTTGTGGGATTTTCAATGCATAAAAGAGGGCCACAAATCAACCATCTCAGCTATGCAGACGATCTCGTGTTTTTTTTCATCAGCAAACAAAAGGTTTATCAAGCTCATTAAGAAACAACTCAAAAAATATCAAGAGGCTTTTGGTCAAGAGATCAATAAGGACAAGAGCTTTTTCTTAACTCATGATAAGATGAATAATCATCACATGAGAAAGATTAAGAAGTGGACTGGCTATAAGCACAGTCACTTTCCCTTTACATACTTGGGATGTCCAATTTACTCATGAAGGAAGAAAATCAGCCATTTCACAGATATCACCACTAAAGTCCTAACCAAAGCAGGAGGATGGCAAGGTAGATTCCTCTCCCCTGGTGGTAGATCAGTCATCATAAAGCATATCCTTCAATATCAGACTCTCCACTTGTTAGCAACTATGGTTTCACCTATCACTGTGATGAACCAGATCGAGATGTACTTAGCAAATTTATTTTGGGGACAGAATGAGGGAAAAAACAAATACCATTGGAGTTCACGGGCCAAGATGTGCTACCCCACTGAGGAGGGAGGACTAGGGTTTAAAAGAAGAATTTATGACATTAGTAATACCTTCCTCACTAAAAGATGGCGGAGACTAAAAACTGAGGAGAACTTATGGACTAATTTCATGGCTGCCAAGTACTGCCCTAGAAATAATCTGGTAGCCAAGGTAGTAAGTTCCAGAGACTCTAATGAATGGAGAAGCTTGTTGGCCATTAGAGACAAAGTAGAAGACAAAGTTATTTGGAGGGTGAATGAAGGAAATCTGCTTTTCTGGTGGGATAATTGGACTAATGAGGGACCTATTAACTCATTAGTCAATCTCACATACAAGCCTGGAAACACTAAGGTGAAGGATTTCATCCAGGGTCATAATTGGGATGTTGAATCTCTAAAGAATGAAGTCCCACAGAACATTATTGAAAACATTCAATATGTGGATTTGGGAGATCCCAATACTAAAGGCCAAGCCATCTGGAAACTTACTACAGATGGTAGTTTCTCTTGTGCATCAGCAATTCAAACTCAGAGGCAAAAAAAACAATCATTGTCCTATGCTTAGCAAAATAAGGCCCAAAGAAGTTCCTTTTAAGATATCCTTCTTTATGTGGAGACTCTTAAAGAATAAATTGCCTCTTGATGGTAATACTCAGAGATTTGGTATCCATACGGTCTCCAGATGTTCTTGTTGTAGTCGACCTAAGGAAGAAAGTCGACATCATTTGTTTGTTGAGAGTGACACTGCAAGAGCTGTTTGGCATAATATATCCAGACCATTAGGAGTCAACTGGAGAAGAAACAACATCACCAATGTGTTATATTAGTGGTGGAACATATCTCCAAAAAACCCAGTGCATAAACTTATCCTTCACATAACTCCTATTATCACTTTTTGGGAAATTTGGAAAGCTAGATGCTCTAAAAAGTACAGCCAAAAAAATACTACCATTGCTAGGATTTGTTAACAAATTGTGTTTTTGAGTAAAACTTCCATGGGTATAAAATTTAGTAGGATGGAAAATGAATGCAATTGGAACCAAACTTGCTACATAGCTGAGAGCTATAAACCTAGACTCAGGAGCATTATGGTGACATGGGTAAAACCAGAGGATGATAACTGGAAGCTGAACTCCGATGGCAGTTGTATGATAACATTGGGCAAAGCTGGTGTTGGAGGGATTGTTAGAAGAAGAAGTGGAGATATGGTAATGGCATATGCTAATCCTATTCAATTCTTGACTAACAATTTCTCTGAATTGCAGGCTGCACTTTTTGGAATTGAATGGTGTTGTGAACAACAATTCAACAAGCTTACGGTAGAGCTAGACTCCCTACTAGTAGTTCAAATGATACAAGGAAAGGTAAAACCACCATGGAGAGTTCACAAAGACATATCAACTATCAGAGAAAAAGTAATGAAGATGAACATAGAAGTGCGTCATTGCTTTCGAGAGGGAAACACAGTAGCAGACTCCTTAGCCAAGCATGCTACGAACATCCTGGAAAACAAGTTATATTTGCACGAAGAGGAATTACCTTGGGGGACAAAAGGATATCTGAGAATGGACAAGTTACAAATACCCTCATTCAGGATCAAAGCAACCAAACATTCTGGATGTTTTTTTGAACCACCTTAGATAGGTACTACTAGCTGGATATGGATCAACAAATACCATAAATCACCAGCTAACAAAAACTTTTTTTGGATAGAATAATTAGAGAAATGCCAAACTATGTAATGAATGGATCCACATTCCTTTTGTTCATGGAGGTCAGGCAGAGCCCCCCTCCTTGTAATCGTGATGCTTTAGGAATAAAAGATTACCCCACTCTGGGTTTATCTTAAAAAAAAAAAATGCACACAAGATATTTGATAGAGTACTTACCTTTACACATTGGTATATGTAAAAGCTCCTAAAATGCTCTCAACTTCTCCCTTACTTCTGCCGCACAACACAACACTCCCACCCTACAAGCATAGAATAATCATGGCATCACAACCACACTCCACCGATTCCAAAACCACAGAACCACCAGATAACGCAACTATGCAAATTGACACACCCTCACACGTCACAAACCCCGACCACCCCACCTTCTTGAATAAACTAATTACTAATACCCAATTATCTCCAGATCTCAATAATCCTCACCTTCAATTGCATGCCATTGATCTTACCAATGAAAGCAATACCACCAACGACCCATACAACTTTATTCCCATCACTACTGAAGACAAATCACGACTCTATTCACCATGGCGTAAAGTTGGTCACCAATTACTACGACAAAAGATCTACGCACAATGGAAGCCTACAGAGGAATTACCCCTAGTTGATTTGGGCACATACTTCTTTCTATTAAAATTTCAGGAGGAGGAAAACATGCTGAGAGCCCTACACGACCGGCCTTGGTTCATTCTCAACCATTTTCTCTCCGTCCGAAAGTGGGAACCCCAATTCCTAGCCTCCACAGCAAATCTCACATACTCAGCCATCTGGGTACGGCTCCATGAACTCCCAACGGAATTTTATGACATAGATATACTCCAAAAGTGGGCAATAAAATAGGTAAACTATTAAAAATTGATACATGTACCTCCACAACTACACGAGGCCAGGACGCAAGAATTTGTGTCAAGGTGCCCTTAGAAAAACAACTGAAATCACACATTTTCATTGGCACTCATAAACAAATTATATTATATGAAGGAATCCATCTCCTCTATACAACTTGTGGTAAACTCGGCCATTTACAGAAGACCTGCTCTACCTTAATCCATCCACCATCCACATCCAATTCCTTGCAAAATACACCACCTTCTCCTAAAGCTACTACCAGTGCACCACAAAACACAAATCCTTCCCAAGAATGGAAGACGGTGCAATTCCCGAGAAAATCCGCCGCAAAATCTCGCGTCCACCAACCAACATTCGCTGACACAGGAATTTCGTCGCATAAAATAAAAGATATGGCTCACGCGCCACGCGTAGGTAAGTCCCCTAACCCTAACTATTTACTTAATCAAATTTCAGGAAATGAAGGTAATCCAAATTATAAAGTTTATAAAGCTATTAATCAGTAGCGTCCGCAAATCTTTAATCACTCAAATAAATTTGCCAACCTGCAATTAGATGACCTACAGTCGCACAACAACACAGATGCGGAGGCCCAAAACTTAGAAAGCACACCACCAACCCACCTTGCTAATGACGCCACTCACCACGTAGACTCACCTGCCATAAATCACCACTCCCTTACCCCACACACCTCCACGTCAGAAGATCTATACATACCACCTAGCCCTACTATCCAAAACCAAATCTCCTCTCAATTTCAGAATACCAAGGGTAATCATCACCCTGCTAGCCCTCTAGTATACGAAACTCCTCACATGGATTTGGGGAATCCAGAACAGGAAGAAACTACACAAAACACTCCTCAAACCATATCAAATATCACCATACATATACAGTCAAGACAAAACCATTGCTCACCGCCACATCGCACCACTACGGGCTCTACAACTATAAATCAACAATCATCACAGCCCACTACACCTCCAAGCTCCTTCACTGATACTAATACCACTTCGAACACACCCATTATTCCCTCCCAGATCATATCCAACTCTTCGTCCACCCACAACTCCTCCAAGACCATGCTCTCATATTCACATTGGAAGTGAATGGGCAGGAGGTCACGCTATTACTCACCAACCCAATGGACCTAGCCCAAATAGTCAACGAGGGGATCCGTCTAGCGACGGACATCTATGACCGGTACCACTAGTCTATGATGCAAGCACCATACCTAGCACCCTACCAACCATTGCCGAACTCTGCCCCTTACTGGGATCCCACACACTTATATCCCCACATTCTCCAACTTCCATTTTAGGTCATTACTGGACTACCATCGCCCGTTTCTAGTTGCTCTATTGGAACCCATCTAGTTGACCACCAAGCTCTTAAGGAGGATTTTCAATTTTCTGACATGGCTCAGGTGTCAGCTGTGAGCCAATCTGGTGGTATATTGCTTTTATGGTACCATGACTCACTTACAGTGGATATTCTTGCCACTACTCAGCAAGAAGTTCACTGCATGATCAAGGTATGTCCTCATCCTCAAAACTAGTTATTTTTCGCAGTATCTGCTAGCACTCATTATAAAGATATAAACATTTTATGGCAGAATCTTAAGTGTATAAAAGATCTTTACTCGGGTACATAGATACTAGGTGGAGATTTTAATGAGATCCTTTCAGCGGGAGACAAATATGGTGGTAGATATATTAATTTAAATAGATCCTTTCAGCGGAAGACCGTATAAATTATTGTCACCTTGCAGACTTAGGTTTCAACGGTAGTCGTTACACTTGGACTAATAATCGTAGTATGTGTCATCATATATTAGAAAGATTAGATAGATTAATGACCAACTATGAATGGCTTAATTTATTTTCAAATTATCTAGTTACTCACCTCCCCCGTACACATTCGGACCACTGCCCGTTATTATTACAACTAAACTACCACAGGCGAAAATCTAACAAAGTCTTTCGCTTTGAAACAATATGGGCTTCCCATCCTCAATTTAGATCTTTAATCCAATCAGTATGGTCTATACATGATCAACTCTTACCTGCCATTGAAAACTTCACCACCATTGTCCAAGCGTGGAACAAAACTCATTTTGGCAATATCTTTAAAAATAAAAAATCCTTCTAGCTAGGTTAGCAGGTCTTCAATCCTCTCCCAAGTATCCAACTAGTATATTTTTACAAAACCTTGAAAAAGAATTAATAGGAGAGTACAACTGCATCCTTCAACAAGAGGAAGAATTCTGGAAACTCAAATCCAGGATTACTCGGCTAAACCAAGGCGATGCCAATACCAAATTCTTTCACCTCTCAACTCTCCAATGGCGTCGTAGAAATAAAATTATAACACTCCAAGATGATGGAGACAATTGGATTAGTGAACCTTCACACATTCATTCCCACATCTTGGACTACTACCAAAATTTATTCACTACTAGTTCCTCCTCCTCCACCAACTCCTCTCTCACATACACCCACATTTCACTCTCGCAAGAAGATCAAAATACACTCCTACAACCACTACAAGATAGTAAAATAGCTGAAGCAATAAACTCCTTTCAACCATTAAAGGCTCCGGGTCCAGATGGACTATACTCATATTTCAATCAACACTATTGGTCTGACATCAAGCACTCAGTCACCACATTTTGCCATCAAAATTTTAGGGAACATACAATACCAAGCGAAATCAATACCACGTATCTTTGCCTCATCCCAAAAACTAAACATGCCACATCCATTACCCAGTATAGACCTATTAGTTTATGTAATACTATCTATAAAATTATTACAAAAATTATTGTAAATCGCCTCAAGCCAATTATTCCAAAAATTATCAACCCTACACAAACAAGTTTTCAAAAAAACAAGCGAGCGGCAGATAATGCTATTATAGTCCAAGAAATCATTACTAAATTTCAGCGCATGAAAGGCAAAATTTCCCATATGCTTATGAAATTAGACCAGGAAAAAGCATTTGATTGGCTAGAGTGGTCCTTCATACGTCAAACACTTACTCAATTGAATTTTTCTGGACCACTTATTCAACTTATCATGTCTTGCGTCTTCACATCATCCATCTCCGTCCTTATTAATGGTAGTCTTATGGAATTCTACCATCCAACTATAGGACTATGTCAAGGCGACCCGTTATCTCCATATCTATTTGTTGTATCAACGGAAATGCTCTCCCGTAGTATAAATACAACTGTAGATTTTCAACTTTGGTTGCCTATACAACTCTTCAAAAATGGTCAAAGTATCTCTCATCTTTTCTTTGCCGACGACATCATTCTCACCTCCAAAATAACAACGAAGAGTTGTCTTACAATAGTCGATACTTTAAACTATTTCACTACTCTCTCTGGCCAATCCATCAATTTTGCCAAGTCCAAAATCTTTTTCTCCAAAAATTGTGACTCCAATGATAAACAATTTGTATTGCACAATTTCAATATGATTGAAGGACACCGTTTTGAAAAATACATGGGATTCCCCATATTCACTCATAGACCTATTAAGACCGATTTTCAATTTCTATTAGATACTTTTAAGACACGACTGGCGGGATGGAAATCTAAGCACCTTACTATGGGAGGAAGAACAACTCTACGCTAAACACTCTTCCAAACTATATTATGCAATACATCTCCGTCCCCAAAATCATCCTATCACACTTAAACCGCTACTAGCGAAATTTTCTTTGGGGGTACTACTACACAAAAGCAAATATTACACCTTATTAAATGGAGCAAAGTTACTAGCCCAAAATCGGAAGGGGGTTTGGGTATACAAAGGCTAGATACCAAAAACCAAGCCCTTCTAGCCGGCCTTGCATGGAGACTGTTCCATAATCCACTACAACTGTGGGCCCAGGTTCTATTGTCAAAATACAACCGACAAAGTGCCCTCTGTTCACAACGATCTTTTGTTTGGGAAAATGTTTTGACAGGATAGATAACATGTCAAAAAGTCTACAAATGGAGAATAGCAAATGGCAAACACATTAATTTCTGTTGTGATCCCTCGATTAAACATAATACCACCCTTCGTTCCCTTATCCATGGTCCCCTCCAGCACAATGAAGAGCTCTTCACAGTAGCGAATTACACCCCAAAATGCCTCATGGAATCTAAACACCATCTCTTTCCAACTACCACATGATATCACACAACAAATACATACCATATATTTGGGCCCGTACAACGGAGGGCACATTTTCGGTAAAATCCAGTTACCACTCTCTCAACCCCCCCTACACCTTCGCCTCTCTTCACATGGGTATGGAAACGCAAGCTTCCACCAAAACTATTACACTTTATATGGGTATGCGTCCACGATTGACTGCCAACAAACAATTATCTTGCATGCCTATCCATCATTAACTCAAACATTTGCCCCATGTGCCACACGACACCTGAAACTTCACAACACATTTTCTATCAATATCCCAAAGCCAGCCAACTATGGTCATAACTGTCACGACCCAATTCTCTTATAAGCCGTGATGACATCCAGCGCCGCCGCCAGACAAGCCAAAACTGAACTAACTACGTGATTTCTCTTTTTAATAAATTTCCAAGTAATTAAATTTTATTTATTAAGAGACTTAAGAAGTAGAAAGTATAATAAATAAAACGGAAGCAACTGAGTGAAATCATAAACCATAGTAACAATCCAAGACCACAATGTCTGCTAGTATGTGCCAATGACCTGGTGTCACAAGTATATGAACACTAATAGATTATACAAAACTCTAGCTATTGTCACAAGTATATGAGCACTCTAAAAATGCCGCATCCATTACTCAGTATAGACCTTTTAGTTTATATAATACTATCTATAAAATTATTACAAAAATTATTGTCAATCGCCTCAAGCCAATTATTATAAAAATTATCAACCCTACCCAAACAAGTTTTCAAAAAAAACAAGCGAGCGGCAGATAATATTATTATAGTCCAATAAATCATTACTAAATTTCAGCGCATGAAAGGAAAAATTCTCCATATGCTTATGAAATTAGACATGGAAAAAGCGTTTGATCGGCTAGAATGGTCCTTCATACGTCAAACGCTTACTCAATTGAATTTTCCTGGACCACTTATTCAACTTATCATGTCTTGCGTCTTCACATCATCCATCTCCGTCCTTATTAATGGTAGTCTTATGGAATTCTACCATCCAACTATAGGACTATGTCAAGGCGACCCGTTATCTCCATATCTATTTGTTGTATCAACGGAAATGCTCTCCCGTAGTATAAATACAACTGTAGATTTTCAACTTTGGTTGCCTATACAACTCTTCAAAAATGGTCAAAGTATCTCTCATCTTTTCTTTGCCGACGACATCATTCTCACCTCCAAAATAACAACGAAGAGTTGTCTTACATTAGTCGATACTTTAAACTATTTCACTACTCTCTCTGGCCAATCCATCAATTTTGCCAAGTCCAAAATCTTTTTCTCCAAAAATTGTGACTCCAATGATAAACAATTTGTATTGCACAATTTCAATATGATTGAAGGACACCGTTTTGAAAAATACATGGGATTCCCCATATTCACTCATAGACCTACTAAGACCGATTTTCAATTTCTATTAGATACTTTTAAGACACGACTGGCGGGATGGAAATCTAAGCACCTTACTATGGGAGGAAGAACAACTCTAATTCGATCCACGCTAAACACTCTTCCAAACTATATTATGCAATACATCTCCGTCCCCAAAATCATCCTATCACACTTAAACCGCTACTAGCGAAATTTTCTTTGGGGTACTACTACACAAAAGCAAATATTACACCTTATTAAATGGAGCAAAGTTACTAGCCCAAAATCGGAAGGGGGTTTGGGTATACAAAGGCTAGATACCAAAAAACAAGCCCTTCTAGCCGGCCTTGCATGGAGACTGTTCCATAATCCACTACAACTGTGGGCCCAGGTTCTATTGTCAAAATACAACCGACAAAGTGCCCTCTGTTCACAACGATCTTTTGTTTGGGAAAATGTTTTGACAGGATAGATAACATGTCAAAAAGTCTACAAATGGAGAATAGCAAATGGCAAACACATTAATTTCTGTTGTGATCCCTCGATTAAACATAATACCACCCTTCGTTCCCTTATCCATGGTCCCCTCCAGCACAATGAAGAGCTCTTCACAGTAGCGAATTACACCCCAAAATGCCTCATGGAATCTCAACACCATCTCTTTCCAACTACCACATGATATCACACAACAAATACATACCATATATTTGGGCCCGTACAACGGAGGGCACATTTTCGGTAAAATCCAGTTACCACTCTCTCAACCCCCCCTACACCTTCGCCTCTCTTCACATGGGTATGGAAACGCAAGCTTCCACCAAAACTATTACACTTTATATGGGTATGCGTCCACGATTGACTACCAACAAACAATTATCTTGCATGCCTATCCATCATTAACTCAAACATTTTCCCCATGTGCCACACGATACCTGAAACTTCACAACACATTTTCTATCAATATCCCAAAGCCAGCCAACTATGGTCATAACTGTCACGACCCAATTCTCTTAGAAGCCGTGATGACACCCAGCGCCGCCGCCAGACAAGCCAAAACTGAACTAACTACGTAATTTCTCTTTTTAATAAATTTTCAAGTAATTAAATTTCATTTATTAAGAGACTTAAGAAGTAGAAAGTATAATAAATAAAACGGAAGCAACTGAGTGAAATCATAAACCATAGTAACAATCCAAGACCACAATGTCTGCTAGTATGTGCCAAGGACCTGGTGTCACAAGTATATGAACACTAATAGATTATACAAAACTCTAGCTACTGTCACAAGTATATGAGCACTCTAAACATGCCGCATCCATTACTCAGTATAGACCTATTAGTTTATATAATACTATCTATAAAATTATTACAAAAATTATTGTAAATCGCCTCAAGCCAATTATTCCAAAAATTATCAACCATACCCAAACAAGTTTTCAAAAAAAACAAGCGAGCGGCAGATAATATTATTATAGTCCAATAAATCATTACTAAATTTCAGCGCATGAAAGGAAAAATTCTCCATATGCTTATGAAATTAGACGTGGAAAAAGCGTTTGATCGGCTAGAATGGTCCTTCATACGTCAAACGCTTACTCAATTGAATTTTCCTGGACCACTCATTCAACTTATCATGTCTTGTGTCTCCACATCGTCCATCTCCGTCCTTATTAATGGTAGTCCTACGGAATTCTTCCATCCAACTAGAGGAATACGTCAAGGCGACCCGTTATCTCCATATCTATTTATTGTATCAACGAAAATGCTCTCCCGTAGTATAAATACAGCAGTAGATTATCAACTTTGGTCGCCTATACAACTCTCCAAAAATGGTCTAAGTATCTCTCATATTTTCTTTGCTGACGACATCATTCTCACCTCCAAAATAGCAACGAAGAGTTGACATACTATAGTCGATACTTTAAACTATTTCACTACTCTCTCTAGCCAATCCATCAATTTTGCCAAGTCCAAAATCGTTTTCTCCAAAAATTGTGACTCCAATGATAAACAATTTGTATTGTACAATTTCAATATGATTGAAGGACACCGTTTTGAAAAATACATGGGATTCCCCATATTCACTCATAGACCTACTAAGACCGATTTTCAATTTCTATTAGATACTTTTAAGACACGACTGGCGGGATGGAAATCTAAGCACCTTACTATGGGAGGAAGAACAACTCTAATTCGATCCACGCTAAACACTCTTCCAAACTATATTATGCAATACATCTCCGTCCCCAAAACCATCCTATCACACTTAAACCGCTACTAGCGAAATTTTCTTTGGGGTACTACTACACAGAAGCAAATATTACACCTTATTAAATGGAGCAAAGTTACTAGCCCAAAATCGGAAGGGGGTTTGGGTATACAAAGGCTAGATACCAAAAAACAAGCCCTTCTAGCCGGCCTTGCATGGAGACTGTTCCATAATCCACTACAACTGTGGGCCCAGGTTCTATTGTCAAAATACAACCGACAAAGTGCCCTCTGTTCACAACGATCTTTTGTTTGGGAAAATGTTTTGACAGGATAGATAACATGTCAAAAAGTCTACAAATGGAGAATAGCAAATGGCAAACACATTAATTTCTGTTGTGATCACCTGGATTAAACATAATACCACCCTTCGTTCCCTTATCCATGGTCCCCTCCAGCACAATGAAGAGCTCTTCACAGTAGCGAATTACACCCCAAAATGCCTCATGGAATCTCAACACCATCTCTTTCCAACTACCACATGATATCACACAACAAATACATACCATATACCTGCCACACACCTCTCTATGATTTGACAAGATCATCCGGGCTCTTACAACGGAGGGCACATTTTCGGTAAAATCCAGTTGCCACTCTCTCAACCCCCCTACACCTTCGCCTTTTTTCACATGGGTATGGAAACTCAAGCTTCCACCAAAACTATTATACTTTATGTGGGTATGCTGCCACGATCGACTACCAACAAATAATTATCTTGCATGCCTATCCATCATCCCACCAAAAACTTTCTTCTCCTTTTTCCTCTGGAAAATTTGGTTATCTTGAAATCAATATGTTTTTAAGAATTAAAAACATATCACTCAGTCTCCCACTTGTAATATCAAAGGCCTCGGAATACTATTTCCTTACGAACAACTATCTCCGATCGCCTAAAAAATCCCCACTCTATGTTTAATGGCACCCACCACCCAATGATCATTATAAATTAAATTTAGATAGTTATTTTACACCTAACAACCAGGGTATCGGCGGTGTTTTTCACAACTCCGTGGGTACTTGGAGTTTAGGCTTCTCCCAACATATTTTGGCAACTTCTACTGTAGAAGTAGAAATGCATGCACTTATGTTGGGTCTCCGTCTAGCAAAACAATATGACCTAATGCCACTCATCATCGAAGTGGATGCAAAAGAGGTACTACCTCTCCTTAAACAAAGACAACCCATTTTACACTAATCTCCTTGATGATTGCAGGTCATTGATCCAACAACTGGATGATCCAATCATCCAGCACATATGCAGGGAGCAAAATTATGTAGCAAACAACTTAGCTAACTATGGGCACACAAGCCACCTGGAAGCAGCTTGGATCTTTTTGACGCCCCCCACCTTTTGTCGCCAACATCTACCAGCTTGGAACTATTTACAAAAGACTTGTCAACGCCTGTGTTTTTGGCAGTATCAACCCCCCTCCCCCCGTACATCCACCACAGGCAGTAGATCCTCCTACTATTTTAGATACTACTTTTGGTTGTAATGAACCCGTTATGGGTGTCGCAAACAGTCCTTGTATTAGCAACTATGTAACTAGGGTGCCAACTGCGCAACCCGTTCCCTGTATCTTTTAATTACTTAATGCAAAATCTCTTTTGTTGACGTAAAAAAACAAAAAATTCCAAGAATGCATGGCATACTTCGGTGTTCCGTTCATTCCATTTAATTATAAGGAGTACATATTATTTGATTGAAGAGTTGAAAAAAATGTATACATAGATATGGGCTTTTTAGTCCCTTATCAATAAGGGATTTTTTAGTCCCTTATCAATAAGGGTTTTTTTAGTCCCTTATAAATATACAACTGGTGATTTGTAGATAGCTTGGGTTCAAGCTACTGCAAGTTGAATTACGTCAACGCATCTTTATATAAGTCCTGCAGGCCTATTTAAAGAAAATACACTTCCTCTTTCACTTTGTTTGGCATTGCTATTTGGAGAGTCAAAGATACTCTTCTTTTACCAGATTTATCTTAAATATTTTTTTATAGTTTAAATTATTAACTACTTTGAGCTATAGTACTTTCTATATATATAGGCAGTGGCGGATCCACCCCTTTAGGAAGGGGTGGCATGGCACCCACAACCGTAAACTAGACAAAGGTGTCATGACTGGTAGATCTTTTTGAAAGTTTTTCTCGTATGTAAAATTCAAGTTTGAATTTATCTTGAACCTTGTCCGACTTTTCCTTTTCTTTGTGCTTTTTATTTCCTTTTGTCCTAGTGTTTTTCTTTTCGGTTACACCCAATTTTCTATTTGTTGTTTTATTATTTCTTATATTTTTTTTTCTCTATTCTATTATTTTATATATGGTCTCTAGCAAGAATACTCAAAAAGGAAACTCCAAAACTTTAAAATTATATAAAATAAGCATTCCTCTTTATATTATCTTTCAAATCCAAAAAACTTGGGTCTTAATGAAAATTTTGGATAGAGATAAAAAAAAATCATCTTTTTTATTATATCATAAAAATTCGTATTATTCTATGGTTATTAAATATAATTTAAATCTCTTTACCATTAAATTATGATGAAAATTTCGTAAGCATTGCTTAAAAAATATGGGATTTATGATATTAATTTTTGAAAACTTGTAGATAATTTAACTTTATACTTATGGGGTATAATTTATCTATTGAAGATATTTTTAAAATTTTTCTTATTCTGGTTGATGTAATTCCCTTATTGAAAATGTTATGTTACTTTTGTAAATTTATTTTTAATATACAGAAAAAGACGTAATTTCCTAGTAAAAATGTTAATTTTACTTGTGTTGTTATAATAAAGGTGGGATTCCTTATTTAAAATGCCAATTACGCTTTTTTATATCCGAAATTTAATTTTTATATTTACAAATAAATAAATACCTATTAGGTTGACCCGAATAAACTCAAAAAAATCGAATAAACGTTCCTAACAAATTTCGTATTAGTCATTACAAGGTATACATTAAAGAAAAGTATGGTACCCGCCACCTTCAAATCCTAAATCCACTTCTATTAATATAGGTTTTAATTATGTAACTTTGATCCTCATACTCCAAACTATGTTAAACAAAGTGGAACAGAGAGAGTACCTAGCTTATTGGTCGTAGATCAAAATACAAAATTGAATTTCACAAGGCAAAATATATCGATAGCCCCTTAAAATTGTTTAAACTTTTCACTTAGACATTTTATAATTGAGTTCCATTTGAATACTCCAATCACATTTGAAATGTTGAATTTAGACATACTCCAATCACATTTGAAATGTGTCATTTAGACATAACTTCGTGATTGACATAGCGCGTGTATTACACCATTTTTCAGAGCGTGAGAGATTAACTTTTTCATTTTAAAATTCTTTTCTCATTCTTTTTCCTCCTACTCTTTCACACACCACCACCTTCGTCTATCTCTCCACTAGTCCAACACCATCCACCTTATTGTCTTAGTTTTTATTGCCGGACTAAAAACCCCCAAACATGTGTCCATTGCAATTTGAATAATTGCCATATAAAGAGGCCAAATGAAAAGGCTTAAAATGACTCTGATTAGAGCATGCGAAATGAACCGGAACCTGAAAAATCAAAAGCACGTGGGCTATGAAAATAAAGGAATAACGAAAATGGATTAAAAAAAATTGTGAAAATCAACAGATTTGAGTTTAGCGGTCGACACCACGGTTATTGAGCTTTCAACAAAAATACCGAAGCTAATACTTGTAATATATCAATCAAGATATCTGCAAAATTTTCTCTTCTTTCCTATTGAGTCACTTACAATGATACAAATACATTGTATTATGTACAAATAAACTCAAATACATTGTATTTTTTTTATTATATACAATTCTCGAAGTATTTTTTATTATTCGAGAATTAGGAATAGATTCAGCTGTATTAGTGGAACAGCGGTGGCGACCACTTTTATCGGGCCAAGATTCGTCATCACGACGGGGATTTGAAAGACAACGCTTGTTCACAAGGGTTGCCGGTGGAGTGTGCGGTTGTTTATTCCTGTAGCTCATGTGGGCTCGTGAACCTCCTTGTGCTGGTTGTTTATAAGTTGCAGACGGGACTTTCCCGGAAGGCACTGAGGAGGAAATGTGGATGTCGGCTGATGAAGAAAGGACATTTTGTAGCTTTCGATACAACCCCATCCGAAAATTAGATTTCTTTTAACTTTTTCTTTAGTTCAAAAGATTTTTTTTAATTCATTTAAATCCACGTGTTCCTATTTTATTATTACTCTGGTGTGTGAAGTACACACATTTTTTTGTATTTGGCTGACTATCAATTTTGTATCTAAATGACACATTTAAGATGTGGTTGAAGTGTTCAAATGAAACGGACTTAACATAATGTCTAAATAAAAAATACAGACAACAAATATGTCCTCAAGTTTATTTAGGAGGAGAAAGATAACCCCTGAAAGTTTGAAAAGACAAAAATACTAAGACTAGTGGAATCATACAACAATTTCCATTTCTAGAAGATATGCATCTTCCATTTTAGGTCTTAGTGACTTCATCAACTACTTTTAACGCTTAATTTATGCAATTTCTATTACCTAATATAGTTATTCTGAACTCCAACATTTTATTCAAATTTTGTCACCTGCTTTAAACTGTCTGTTGATTACTCCACAATATACACTTTAACTTTTTATTGAAAAAGAAAATAAAAGAATTTAGAAGACGCTGCACTTTAATTTAAAGCTACCACACTTTGAATTATATAAAAATGCCACTATGTCCAGCATTATCTAGGTAGGGCTTTCTTCTTGTAGTATGGGAAAAAAGGCACGAATACACTCAACAATCTCCTAATACTTTACTAGTATTATTTTCCCGCACGGTTCCTTATTCTTTTAGTTCACCGGCTAAAGATGTATAGGATTAAACATTCGTCTTTAATCTAACGGTCTATGGAGAAAATTTTGATGGTCTAGAGCAAAAGCGCAGTCCGATGCAAGAAACATTCCGTGTTACCAGGGTCCGGGGAAGGACTGCATCTTATGGGTGTGATGTAGGCAACCTACCCTAATGCAAACATCAGTGGTTGATTCCACGGCTCGAATCCGTAACCTATATATAGGACACACAAAGACAATTTTATCGTTTCTCCAAGATTTTCCTTCCTTGGTGGACTAGAGCGTTTTCCTCTTTAACGACTGATTAGGGTGTTCCGGATATCACATTCATAAAATAAATTGTGGGTAGTGTCATTCAGCAGCATTATCTTTGTGTACCCAAAATATATATGCTTGGAAAGTTGAAGTTCATCAAGTTGCCAATTGCCAATACCTCAACTTGCAATAGAAGAATCTCTAGCTAGCCCCCACCACTCTCTACGGATACAATTGAGAAATCTTTTATACTCAATGGGTAGACGGATATATCGTCTATAAATAGGAATTTTCCCTAGAAACTAAAACACAAATTAAAAGCAAAGCATTTCCTCTAATACACTAAAGTATAGTACCATATATCTCTATACCATGGCCTCTTCCACAACTTCCATTCTTGCTCTAGCACTTTTCTTCATAGCTACAGCCACACATGCCCATGCATTATTAACTATAAATGGTCAAAATGTGTTAGGATTACAAGTGAATGGAACCCTAGCTTGTTCAGCAACTGGTAACTTACCAGGAACTGGCATTGCTGGGATCCTTGCAAGTCTCACTTGCAATATTAATGGAACTCCAACTGTGGTTGCTGTTGCTACAACAAATCTCAATGGAGTTTTTGTTGCTCTAATTACTAACTTAAACAGCCTTACCGCGAACTCCCTATGCAACGTTAGAGTAAATCTTCCAGTTCTTTCATGCTCTCTCTTGCCTCGCACTGGATTCCTTCAAGCTCAGGTCAATCTCAATAGCACTACTGTGATTCAGGTCGCTAATATTGGACTTGTCGCTCAGGCCACTGTTGGCCTATTCGCCCAAGTTTGATATATAATCACGTAACGTAGTGTTATACGTTAATCTATCCATGCATGGGAATTATTGGGATAGAAATAAATAAAATGTACTGTATCTGTATGTTATTTTATGCATGTATTTGTACTTGTAACCAACTTGATGTGTCACAGTTGTTGACATTATGCGTGTTTATCTACTTCTTCTTGTTCTTATGAATTAAGGAGAGGAATTAATGGTGTAATTTTTTACTTCAAGATTCTTTTTTTTTATCTTCTTGCCACTTTTATCTTCTTGGACAAGAGGGGTTGCTCTGATGGTAAGCAACCTCCACTTCCAACCAAGAGGTTGTGAGTTCGAGTCACCCCAAGAGCAAGGTGGGGAGTTCTTGGAGGGAAGGATGCCGAGGGTCTATTGGAAACAACCTCTCTACCTCATGGTAGGGGTAAGGTCTGCGTACACACTACCCTCCCCAGACCCCACTAGTGGGATTATACTGGGTTGTTGTTATTGTTGTTGTTGTTGTTGTTGAAACTTACAAAATTTATCAAAGTTGTGTCTCCAATAAAATAAGTATAATTAGTAGACTGCGTTTGGTTATTATAAATAATAAATACATAGATATTTCAATAAGGCTATTATAGAGAAGTAATTTTACAATGAGTTTACCCGTTATAATGATAAATATTGTTGTTATAGGCAAATGCAGATCTAGAATTTTAAAACTATGGTGTAATGACCCGGACAGTCGTTTTGAGTATTGTAACCCCATTTCCCCATTTACTGCTCAATTTATACTTTACAGTTATTTTATGACTTACCGGGTTAGTTGGTTCGGGTCCGGAAGAAATTCGGAGTGAAACGAGACACTTAGTCTCATAATTGAAAATTTAAGTTAGAAAAGTTGACCGGATGAGGACTTATATGTAAACGACCTAGATCTGAATTTTTATGATTCCAATAGCTCTGTATGGTAATTTTGGACTTAGGAGCGTGTCCGAAAAATTATTTGGAGGTCCGTAGAGGAATTAGGCTTGAAATGCCGAAAGTTAATCTTTTGGGAAGTTTGATTGGGGGTTGATTTTTTGATATCGGGGTCGAAATCCGATTCTGAAAATTTTAATAGGTCTGTTATATCATTTATGACTTGTGTGCAAAATTTGAGGTAAATCGGACGTGATTTGATAGGTTTCGACGTTGTTTGTAGAAATGAAAAGTTTCAAAGTTCATTAGGCTTGAATCTATGTGTGATTCATGTTTAAGTATTGTTGGATGTGATTTGAAAACTCGACTAAGTTCGTATGATGTTTTAGGACTTGTTGGTATATTTGGTTGAGGTCCCGAGGGCCTCGGGAGAGTTTCAGATGGTTAACAGATCAAAAGTTAGACTAAAACAGTTGCTGCAATTTCCTTCTGCTGGAAATTCGGGGAGCCGAGAATCGAGCCCAGAATCGAGCCCAGAATCGAGCCCAGGATCGAGGGCCATGATCGAAGCCAGGATCGAAGGTAGGGTCGAGGGCCATGATCAAAGCCAGGATCGAAGCCACGATCGAAGGCAAGGTCGAAGGCCATGATCGAAGCCAGGATCGAAGTCACGATCGAAGGCCAGGGTCGAGGGACGTGATCGAAGCCATGATCGAGGGTCAGGATCGAGGGTCAGAATCGAGGCCCAGGATCTAGGACCACGATCGAAGGCTAATATCGAGGCAGGACCGAGGGCTATCTAGGCAGAATTATAAAGCAAGGGACTTCGTCCCATTTGCCATTTTTGAAAAATTGGAGCTTGAGGAGAGGCGATTTTTAATAGATTTTCAAGAAAAACTTGAGATAAGTTCCTTGTGATCATTTATACTCCATAATATTGAATTATGATCGAATAATCCGACTAGATTACATGTTTTTGAGGTGTAAATCGGAGATTTGAACTTAGAAATTTGGAAATAAGATTTGATGATTCGGAGGTCGAGTTGAGGTCGGATTTTGATAAAATTAGTATGGGTAGACTCGTGGTGGAATGGGCTTTCGGATTTTGTAACTTTTGTCGGGTTCTAAGACGTGGGCCCCACGAGCGATTTTTGAGTTAAATTTTGGATTTTTGTGGAAAAAATTATATTTTCATATGGAATTAATTCCAATAAATTTTATTGACTGAATCGAATTCTTTATGGCTTGATTCGAGGCGTTTGGAGGCCAATTCGCGAGGCAAAGGCTTATTGGAATAAAGAATTGCTCGGATTGAGGTACGTAACAGTTATAAATCTGGTCCTGAGGGTATGAAACCCCGGGTTTTGTATCATGTGATTTTTTTGGAGGTGACGCACTTGCTAGGTGACGGGCGTGTGGGCGTGCACCGAGGGAATTATGACTTGGTCAGTTCCGTAAAACTGTAAAGTTGAATAACTTGTTGTTAGCTATATGCTCTCTATGTGTTGAAGGAATTTGATTGTAAATCATGTTAGAAATAATGCTTAGGCTATGTGATAGTATTGTTGGGACCCACAGAGGTCGCGTACTTGTTGAGTTATTTGCTAATTGTTGTCTTGTACTCAGTCATGATTTTACTTGCATATCATACCTCAGTCTTTCTTGATTTTGTTGATACACTATGTTATCTTTGTTTGGATTGATCTTTGTGATTTCCGAGAGCCGAGAGACTAGAGAGGCTGAGGACTGAGTAAGGCCGAGGGCCTATCGGTGAGGTAAGGATACTATAGCACGTGAGTTGTCCGTGCAGCAAGTGAGTTGTCCGTGCGGATTATGGCGCTTGGGCTGTAGAAGCCCCTCCGGAATCTGTAGACCCCCAGTGAGCGCGGGTACCCATTGAGTGTGAGTGCTGAGGGTTGTGACGAGTTAAGTAACTGTTGCCCTGAAAGGCTGTACTTGCTTTTCATTTGTTGTTGCACTTAGTTGCTATTTGTCATTGTTGTGAAATTCTCTGAAAGATTTTATATCCGGATTACATGAACTTGAACTGTATAAAACTGATTTGACTTAAACTGCCAGAATTGATAACATGTTTACTCTCTGCTGGAATTACTGAAAATGAACTATAACTGTGTAGCTCATCATTATCTTTAATTCCTTATTTATTATTGTTACTTGCTGAGTTGGTTGTACTCATACTACACTCTGCACTTCGTGTGCAGATCCAGGTGTTCCCGGACATAGCGGGTGTTGATTCTTTTGCACAGCTGTTTATTCTGGAGATTCTGAGGTAGCTGCCGTGTTTCGTAGACCTTGCCTATCCTTTCTTATCTCCTCATTTACTATATTTGGTCTCAGACTATTATAGACCGTATTTTCCAGACTTGTATTCATATTAGATGCTCATGTACGCAGTGACACCGGATGTTGGGAGTGTTCGTATCGGTATTTGCGAGATTTTTGTATTGTATTTAAATATTATATTTTCATACTTAAAATAAATTGTGGTTTAATGAGATTGTTCGCTTGCCTAGTTTTGAGATAGGCGCCATCATGACAGGTTAGACTTTTGGGTCGTGACAAGTTGGTATCCAAGCCCTAGGTTACATAGGTCTCACGAGTCATGAGCAAGTTTAGCAGAGTCTTGCGGATCGGTACGGAGACGTCTGTACTTATCTTCGAGAGGCTGCAGAACCTTTAGAAAAATTTTACTTTCTTGTATTCTGTCGTGCGAATTTGTTGATTCCGAAAAACTAAATTTCTGTTATTCTATTCTCTCACAGATGGTGAGAACACATACTACCGGATCGGATGGTCAGCCACCAGTGCCACCAGTTAGGGCCGTGAGAGGCCGGGGACGTGGTAGAGGCCGGGGCCGAGGTAAAGGTTGAGGTGTAGCTTGTACCACAGTTGGACCAACCCCTGTAGTACCACCAGTTGCTCCAGCTCAGGAGCATATTCCAGATATAGCTGAACCGATAGGACCAGCTCAGGCACGAGCTGTGCCCATTGAGATTCCAGGCCTTCGGGAGGCTTTGGCCCAGATATTGACAGTTTGCACTGGTCTTGCTCAGGTGGTTTCGGCTCGGGCCGCACCTGCCACTTCTCAGACCGGGGGAGGTACTCATACCCCTGTTGCCCGTATTCCAGACCAGGTAGTATAGGGACTTCATATACCGGGGGCACTACTAGCCCAGCCGGTTGCAGCTGCTCAGGCCCCGATAGTTCATTTTATGGCAGATGATGAGCAGAGGAGACTTGGGAGATTTGAGAGGTTTCAACCTCCACCATTTAGCGGTGCTGAGTCAGAGGATGCTCAGGGTTTTCTGGATAAGTGTCAGTGGATGCTTCGGATAGCGGGTATTCTGGAGACCAGTGGTGTCTCGTTCACTACTTTTCAGTTTTCTGGGGCTACCTTCAGATGGTGGGAGGCTTACAAGAGGTGTAGGCCGGTCGGCGCAGCACCCCTTACTTGGCAGCAATTCTCTAGTCTATTCCTCGAGAAGTTCGTGCCTCAGTCCCGCAGAGAGGAGCTGCACAGGCAGTTCGAGCAGCTTCATCAGGGTGATATGTCCGTGACGCAGTATGAGATGAGATTTTCAGAGTTGGCCCGTCATTCTATCTGGTTGATTCCCACATACAGGGAAAGGATCGGGAGGTTCATAGATGGCCTCACTTTTCAGTTGCGATTACTCATGACTAGAGAGAGATTGTCCGGTGCTACTTTGGACGAGGTGGTCGACATTGCTCGTCAGATTGAGATGGTTCGTAGCCAGGAACGGGTTGAGAGGGAGGCTAAGAGGCCTCGTGGTTCAGGTGATTTCAGCGGTGTTCTTTCAGGGGGTAAGTTTTACCGCGATAGGGTCATTTTTACAAACATGCTCAGACGGGTCGTCCCGCTCATCGTGGTGCATTAGCTAGCCACGGTTCTTACAGTGATCACCCAGGCTAGTCTTCATTCAGTGCACTACCACCACAGAGTTCTCATCATGCCTCGTCCACTCAGGATTCTACAGGTAATTCTTCGGGATATCAGGAGCAGCAGTTCCATCAGAGAAGGGGTTGTTTCGAGTGCGGAGAATTGGGTCATTTCAAGACAGATTGTCCTAGGCTGTTGAGTGGGCTCTACAACATAGTTCTCGACCAATGGCACCAGCACTAGCAGTTACACCACCCGCCCAGCCAGCTCAAGGTGGGGGTCAGACAGCTAAGGGTCGCCCAAGAGGGGGAGGCCGATCAAGTGGCGGTCAGGCCCGATTCTATGATTTTTATAACGACCCGATCGGTTATTTTGATAATATAAGCTCCGTTCGGAGGCTTAAGTCCTTGAGCAGCTTCACATTATGTATATCGACCTGCGTGCATGGTTGGATTCAATTGCCGGATGATTCAGAGTCGAATTGGAAGAAGGATTCTAGTTTTGGAAGCTTAAGCGGTGAGAATTTGATCGGAATTTTTACTTTTTGTGTAAACGGCTCCAAAATGAGTTATGGATAATGTCAGCAGCTTCGTATGGTGATTTTGGGCTTAGGAGCGCGTTCGGAATGTGTTTTGGAGGTCCGTAGTAGATTTAGGCTTGAATTGACGAAAGTTGGATTTTTGGCGATTTCGGTTGGTAGTGGAAATTTTGATATCTGGACCAGAATGGAATTCCAGAAGTTGGCTGTAGTTTCGTAGTGTCATTTGTGACCTGTTTGTGAAATTTGAAGTCATTCGGACTAGGTTTGATATGTTTCGGCGTCATTTGTAGAATTTGGAAAATTCAAAGTTTCTTAGGCTTGAATCCGTGCTCCATTCATGTTTTTGATGTTGTTCAATGTGGTTTGAAGGCTATACTAAGATCGTATGGTGTTATAGGATTGGTTGGTATGTTTGATTGAGGTCCCGGGGGCCTCGGGTGTGTTTCAGATGCTTAATGGATGAATTTTTGGACTTAGGCCATTGCTGTAGTTTTTCTGGTGTCTGGTGTTTCGCACCTGTCTGGTGCGACTGGTTAGACCACAGGTGCGGTAGGCGCAGGTGCGAGAAATGGTCGCAGGTGCAAGGACCGCTAGGCAGAAAATGGGTTGGACTCGAGGGTTAGTTCATTTTTACTCCATTTTTTGATTTTGAGCTCAGGAGATGGCGATTCTTTGACGGATTTTCAGAGGAATCTTATGGGTAACGATTTCTTACTAGAATTTAGTTTTATTGCATTAATCTATTGTAGTTTTCCTCATTTAGTCAAGGTAATTGGGTGAGAAATGTAAGAAATGGGGGGGGGGGGGGTTCCTCAATCAAAATTCTGAGTTTTGATTGAGTTCTAGGCATCGGATTTAGATGATTTTTGTACGAGTGGTCTCGTGAATGAATGGGTGTTCTAAATTGGTAACTTTTACCTGATTCCGAGTCGTGGGCTCGGGGAGACGTTTTGGGCGTTTTTCCTATTTTCTTGACTCAGCTTCAAATTCATTAGCTAAAGTAGTTACTTGTAGTATTATTTATATTATGCAATTGATTAGATTAGATTTGGGCCATTCGGAGTTGGATACTCGTGGCAAGAGCGTGGTTTCGGATTGAGTCGAGCGATTCGAGATAAGTATCTTGCCTAACCTTGTGTGGGGGAACTACCCCTTAGGATTTGAGTCATCTATGTTGATTGTAGTCTGTGTACGCGAGGTGACGAGTGCGTGCTCAGACTTATTTGTGGAAAGTTGGCCTTTTAGTGTTCTTAAGTCCTTATATTCACCGTCTATGATGTTGTTCTTGATACGCTTGAATTCCTAAATTCTAGTTTCACCTCTACATGTTTTGATTAGAAATAATTGCTTTAGGATTCACTCTTACTGTCTATTTGACCCTTATTTGACTTAACCAAAGATTTTACCTCTTCTATCGTCGTGCTATATTTTTCATAACTGCTCATCTTTAATTGAAATCATTATTTTCTCATCCTATAATTGTTTAGTCTTAATTGGAGTTATGATTATCTTCCGCTGCTTATCCTTACTTGAATTGTTGAATATTCCTCGTAATTGCTCAACCTCATAAGGAGTTTAGATAACCTATATCTTAGTTGACTTGCCGTTATTTGAAACTATTTGACTCGTGTTGGCTTCTTATTGTTGACTTGAATATTGTGGAATTGTTGCTACATTTTGTTTGTTTTCCCTTGTTAAGTTGTTCTCCTTGTTCCTAGCATTCTTTACTGTGGTTATTCCTTGTGAATGAGTTCTACCTTTCTTGTGATTTAAGTTTTTGATTTGATTTGCTCGTCGTACCTTGCATCTCTGTCATTTTTGCTTTTGTACTTGTTGTGGTGATGTACGAGGTTTCTGTCATAATATAGTTGTTATCTCTGTTGTTTGCGCTGCATATTTAAATTGGGACTACAGACGTATTCCGGAAGATCCCCCTATCTTGCATATTTATTTTGGGACTACGGACGTGTTCCGGGAGATCCCTCAGCATTGCATATTTAAATTGGGACTACAGACGTATTCCGGGAGATCCCCCTGTCTTGCATATTTACTTTGGGACTACGGACGTATTCCAGGAGATCCCCCAGCACTGCATATTTATTTTGAGACTACGGACGTATTTCGGGAGATCCCCCCTCCCCCCCTCCGTACTGCATAATTAATTCGGGACTACGGGACTACGGGACGGTATCCCGATAGATTCCCCTGTGGTTATATCTGTGTTCGGAGCTGCTAATCTTCCATGCTTAGGTGTTATAGGGTGACTTATACTCAAAGGATATTACTTGAAAAGTTTATATTTGAAATGTATTTATCTTGAAGGAACTATGTTTGAAGGATATTTATTTGAAAGGGTTATACTTGAAAAGTATTTATCTTGAAAGAACTATGTTTGAAGGCTAATTATTTGAAAAGTTTATATTTGAAAGGTTTTTATCTTGAAAGAACTATGTTTGAAAGATATTTATTTGAAGGAAATAAATTTCAAAAATAATTTCTTATTGGAAAGGATTATTTTCTAAAGACCTCAATTTAAAAAAACTTATGGGTGAAAGTTTACACTTGAAGGATTTGACTAATTTATTGTGGTTTGTTGGCTGAGACCTGATGTGAAAACTATTTCAGTTGCTGAGTTACTACTTGCCTTTACTGTATTATGATTTTCGGATTTGGGTTGTGTTTCCGTTCATTAATCTGTGTCTTATTCTGGTGTTCCGCTGTTACTTGCTGTTTTTTTTCTTCCTTATTGCAATTGCTATGTCATTAGCCATATCGCGGGGTCCTTAGATAGATGTCATGTTCTGTCATCCCTATACTTATGCTTGTTCAGTTTATTAGACTAGTGGGTGTCTTGACTAGTCCTCGTCACTACTTCACCGAGGTTAGTCTTGATACTTATTGGGCACCACTGTGGTCTGCTCATACTACACTTCTGCACATTTTGTGCAAATCCAGGTGTCGATCGTTAGTAGCTGTGCGGATCCTTGCTGAGGAGACTCAAGGTAAACTTGCCGCTGTGTTCGCAGGCTTCGGGGTCACCTTCCTATTTTGTATTTACACTTTTTTTACTTGCTTCCGAACAGTTGTATTTAGAAGTTGTAGTAAACTCTGTAGAGCTTATGACTTGTACTACCGATTTTGGAAAATTGTAAATTTTATAAAGATTTTTATATCGAGACGGTTAGATTTCCTTTGTTATTGTTTTTACTCAGTAAATGTTAGGCTTACCTAGTCCCTAAGACTAGGTGCCATCACGATACCCAACGGAGGGGAAATTGGGTCATGACAAGTTAGTATCAGAGCTCTAGGTTCATAGGTGCTACGAGTCATAAGCGAGTTTAGTATAGTCTTGCGGATCGGTACGGAGACGTCTGTACTTATCTTCGAGAGGCTACAGAACTATTAGGACAAATTCACTTCCTTCATTCCTATCGTGTGAGTTCATTGATCTTGAAGTTTGAAATTTACCATTCCATTCTCTCACAAATGGTGAGGACGCGAGCTGCGGTTCCTGATGATGTTACCCCCGGAGTAGATGCCGTTATAGTCAGAGGAGAGGCCGACGAGGAGCACGTGCCGCAGCTAGGGCACCTACCAGAGCAGCAGTTGGGGAGCGGCCAGTAGTTCTAGTTGGGGGGGGGGAGGGAAAGTACCGGAGGCGCCTGCTGTTACCCCTGGACTTCAGGAGACTTTAGCATAGTTCCTGAGCATGTTTGGTATATTGGCTTAGGCGGGGTTATTTCCGGTTGCACCAGTTACTTCACAGACTGGGGGAGGAGCCCAGACTCCCGCCGCCCACACTCTAGAGCAGCGAGTTCACGTTGGTTAGGTTCCAGGTGTCATGGTGACATAGGCTGTGGTTCCAGTTTAGCTTATGGTCAGAGCAGCAACATCCGAGGAAGGCCAGCTTAGATTTGCAAGGTTCAAGAGATATAACCCTCCTACATTCAGTGATTTGGCCAGGCATGCACCTGCCTTGGTCGCTTCAGTTAGAGGGTGAGTCCATAAATTCATTGAGGGGCTCAGGCATGATATTCAGTTCAGTATGGCTCGAGAGTTGGAGTCATATATTTTATTTTAGCAGGTGGTAGGGATCGCTCGCCGGTTAGAGGGCATGTGTGACCAGGAGCGAGAGAACATACGAGATCAGGAGAGAGAGTACAAGGAGGCGAGGAGGCCTCGTAGACCGGAGAGATCTACTGGTCCTTATTTTGGAGGCAGGGTACGACATGGTAGGAGTTTGGTGGGTCAGCCAGTTCAGTTTCACTTCCGGCTTCGCGCAGTGTTTCAGGTGCTCATGGGTCTCAGAGTACTCGTACTACTCAGTTTCCATAGCCACGTCAGCAGAGAGGTTGCTTTGAGTGTGGAGATATCAGCCACATGGTGAGAGATTGTCCTAGGCTTTGGGCAGGTGTGTCACAACGAGTTATTCAGGTGAGTAGATGGCGCCCAAGAGGGGGAGGCCCGACCCATTGATGTGTTTCATATAGTAGGATGGAGGCCGTTGTGCTAGATATTATCATACAAGTATGTTTTGATCTGTTATAGAGGGGAACCATTTTTATTTCATTATAGTTCTGCTGGTCGAGACGAATCCCTTATTTGTTGCTTCATTTATGAGTGAGTTTCATGCTTTGCACTCTATTTTCGTGTTTTCTCCTGTTGGGAGATTCTATGAGTGGTAGCCTGTGTCTATCGTTGTTTTTATTCATTATTGAGAGTGGTGAGACTAGAAGTGAGTCCTTGTTGTTCATCATGGTAAGCTTGATGTGATTTTTCCTGAGTATTTTGGTTACGAGCTGTGATTTGATACTCTACCGGGGTGAGAGTTCAGCGAGTGTTGTGATTTATTGGCAGAGCTGAGTTAGTGGAAGATTTCAATTGGTATGATATATATTCGATATGTGATTTAGAGTTGAGGGCGAGACCCTCGTGATCTCTTATAATTCGATATGTTTGAACCGGGCTGAGTACCGCGGTAGAAGTTATATCAGGATGGGACCCTTGTGATTGTTCATAAGCTTTAATTCTTTCCTTGTTATATTTTTTTATAGGTTAGTATTGATAGAGAGTTGTGCCTGTCGGGCTTGTTGGGTAGTTTCCTTATGTGTTTCTCTTTTCATATTCAGTCAATTTCGTTCTGTGCTTCTTGAGTTTTAGCTTATGGGGTGTGTGCCCGGTGGTGTTAGTTGTGGCTTGGTGATTCGGGTGTCAAATTATGAGGTCTTCGTATTTCTTGCATTATTATCAGTGATATGGCGCTTTGAAACAAAGTTCTATAGGATATGAGGCTAATTTTCGGTGCTGGGTTGATTTTGGGCAGCTATTGGGATCAGAAGTGTTATTAAGGGCCTATGTGTGGTGTGTTATGTTGTGTGGTCGTACCTTGTGGGTGTATGCATGAGTTGGTGCAGCTGGTTGAGACTGATACCGGATATGGATTTAGAATCGGGTCTTTGGTAAATGAATAGAAGGTGAGAATTTGGGGTATTAGGCTTATCGGTGTTAGTAGAAAGGCTAAATTGCAGTTGATATGGTGTCGTCAAGCTTATGTAGATTGGGGTGACGCGGGATCACCCACGGGTGTAAGTTGGAAGTGTGCTTTCAGTGATTTGATGAGTTCGAGGCGAATCTTGGAACGTTCGAGGATGAATGTTTGTTTTAAGAGGGGGAGAATGTAACGACACGACTGGTCATTTTGATAATTTAAGCTCCGTTTGGAGGCGTAAGGCCTTGAGCAGCTTCACATTATGTATATCGACCTACGTGCATGGTTGGATTCAGTTACCGGATGATTCAGAGTCGAATTGGAAGAAGGATTCTAGTTTTGGAAGCTTAAGCGGTGAGAATTTGACCGAAATTTTTACTTTTTGTGTAAACAACTCCGAAATGAGTTATGGATGATGTCAGCAGCTTTGTATGGTGATTTTGGACTTAGGAGCGCGTCCGGAATGTATTTTGGAGGTCCGTAGCTGATTTGGGCTTGAATTGGCGAAAGCTAGATTTTTGGCGATTTCGGTCAGCAGTGAAAATTTTGATATCGGGCCCATAATGGAATTCCGGAAGTGGCTGTAGTTTCGTAGTGTCATTTGTGACCTGTGTGTGAAATTTGAAGTCATTCGGAGTAGGTTTGATATGTTTCGGCGTCATTTGTAGAATTTGGAAAATTCAAAGTTCCTTAGGCTTGAATCCGTACTCCATTCATATTTTTGATGTTGTTCAATGTGGTTTGAAGGCTCGACTAAGATCGTATGGTGTTATAGGATTGGTTGGTATGTTTGGTTGAGGTCCCTGGGGCATCGGATGTGTTTCAGATGCTTAACGAATGAATTTTTGGACTTAGGTCATTGCTGTTATTTTTCAGGTGTCTGGTGTTTCGCACCTGCGGAGTCGGAACCGCAGGTGCGGACTCGCACGTGCGGAGATGGAAGTGCATATGCGAGAATTGAGAGTTGGCCTGAGGTCGCAGGTGCGAGGAGGTTCCGCATTTGCGATGCCCGCAGATGCGCAGAAGGCTCGCAGGTGCGGAGACTGTGGGAGTTAGTGACTTCCGCAGGTGCAAGAAATGGTCGTAGGTGCAAGGACCGCTGGGCAGAAAAGGGGTTGGAATCGAGGGTTAGTTCATTTTCACTCTATTTTGATTTTGAGCTCGAGAGAAGGCGATTCTTTGAGGAATTTTCAGAGGAATCTTGTGGGTAACGATTTCTTACTCGAATTTGGTTTTATTGCATAAATGTATTGTAGTTTTCCTCATTTAAGCAAGGTAATTGGGTGAGAAATATAAGAAATGTGGGGAGGTGGGGGGGGGGGGGAGTTCCCCAATCGAAATTCTGAGTTTTGATCGAGTTCTAGGCATCATATTTAGATGATTTTTGTATGAGTGGTCTCGTGAGTGAATGGGTGTTCTAAATTGGTAACTTTTACCCGATTACGAGTCGTGGGCCCGGGAAGACATTTTGGGCATTTTTCCTGTTTTCTTGCCTTATCTTCGAATTCATTAGCTAAAGTAGTTACTTGTAGTATTATTTACATTATGCAATTGATTTGATTAGATTTGGGCCATTCGGAGTTGGATACTCGTGGCAAGAGCGTGGTTTCGGATTGAGTCGAGCAATTCCAGGTAAGTATCTTGCCTAACCTTGTGTGGGGGAACTACCCCTTAGGATTTGAGTCAACTATGTTGATTGTAGTCTGTGTACGCGAGGTGACGAGTGCGTGCTCGGACTTATTTGTGGAAAGTTGGCCTTTTAGGGTTTTGAAGTCCTTATATTCACCGTGTATGATGTTGTTCTTGATACGCTTGAATTCCTAATTGCTAGTTTCACCTCTACATGCTTTGATTAGAGATAATTGCTTTAGGATTCGCTCTTACTGTCTATTTGACCCTTATTCGACTTAACCAAAGATTTTACCTCTTCTATCGTTGTGCTATATTTTCCATAACTGCTTATCTTTAATTGAAATTATTATTTTTTCATCCTATAATTGTTTAGTCTTAATTGGAGTTATGATATTTTCTGCTGCTTATCCTTACTTGGATTGTTGAATATTCCTCGTAATTGCTCAACCTCAAAAGGAGTTTAGATAACCTATATCTTAGTTGACTTGCCATTATTTGAAACTATTTGACTCGTGTTGGCTTCTTATTGTTGACTTGAATATTATGGAATTGTTGCTACATTTTGTTTGTTTTCCCTTGTTAAGTTGTTCTCCTTGTGCCTAGCATTCTTTAATGTGGTTATTCCTTGTGAATGAGTTCTACCGTTCTTGTGATTTAAGTTCTTGAGTTGATTTGCTCGCCGTACCTTGCATCTCTGTCATTGTTGCTTTTGTACTTGTTGTGGTGATGTACGAGGTTTCTATCATGTTATAGTTGCTATCTCTATTGTTTATGCTACATATTTAAATTAGGACTACGGACGTATTCCGGGAGATCCCCATGTCTTGCATATTTATTTTGGGACTACGGACGTATTTTGGGAGATCCTCCAGCACTGCATATTTAAATTGGGACTACAGACGTATTTCGGGAGATCCCCCTGTCTTGCATATTTACTTTGGGACTACGGACGTATTCCGGAAGATCCCCCAGTACTGCATATTTATTTTGGGACTACGGACGTATTCCGGGAGATTCCCCCATCCCGTACTGCATAATTAATTCGGGACTACGGGACGGTATCCCGGTAGATTCCCATGGGGTTATATCTCTATTCGTAGCTGCTAATCTTCCATGCTTAGGTGTCACAGGTTGACTTACTGTTTTGTTTTTCTTCCTTATTGCAGTTGCTATGTCGTTAGTCATATCGCGGGGTCCTTAGATAGATGTCATGTTCTATCATCCCTATACTTATGCTTGTTCAGTTTATTAGACCAGTGGGTGTCTTGACTAGTCCTCGTCACTACTTCACCGAGGTTAGTCTTGATACTTACTGGGCACCGCTGTGGTGTGCTCATACTACACTTCTGCACATTTTGTGCAGATCCAGGTATCGATCGTTAGTAGCTGTGCGGATCCTTGATGAGGAGACTCAACGTAAACCTGTCGTTGCGTTCGCAAGCTTCAGAGTCACCTTCCTATTTTGTATTTACACTATTTTTACTTACTTCCGAACAGTTGTATTTAGAAGTTGTAGTAAACTCTATAGAGCTTATGACTTGTACTACCATTTTTGGGACAGTTAGATTTCCTTTGTTATTGTTGTTACTCAGTAAATGTTAGGCTTACCTAGTCCGTAAGACTAGGTGCCATCACGATACCCAACAGAGGGGAAATTGGGTCGTGACACTTTTCCTGCCAGGCCAGATGTTGTTGCTTCAGATGCAGTGATCACAAGTATTGTTTCAGTGTGCCACAAAGAGGCTTCTATATTATTTGACCCTGGATCCACTTATTCATATATATCATCGTATTTTGCTCATTATCTGGACATGCCCTATGAGTCCTTAGTTTCACCTGTTTGTGTGTCTACACCAGTGGGCGATATTATTACTGTGGACCGTGTGTATCAGTAGTGTGTGGTAGCTATTGGGGAACTGGAGACTAGAGTTGATCTCTTATTACTCGGTATGGTTGATTTCGATGTAATCCTGGGTATCGATTGGCTGTCTCCATGTCATGCTATTCTGGACTGTCACGCAAAAACAGTGACATTGACAATGCCGGGGTTGCCAAAGGTTGAACGGAGAGGTTCTCTAGATTTTGTTCCTAGCATGGTAATTTCTTATTTGAAGGCCCAACGTATGGTTGGAAAAGGATGTTTGTCATATCTGGCCTTTGTGAGAGATGTTGATGCTAATACTCCTATTATTGATTCAGTACCGGTCGTGCGAGACTTTTTGTATGTGTTTTCTGTAGACCTGCCGGGTATGCCACCCGACATGGATTTTGATTTTGGTATTGACTTGGTGCAGGGCACTCAGCCCATTTATATTCCTCTGTATCATATGGCACCAACTGGGTTAAAAGAATTGAAAGAGCAACTTCAGAAACTCCTTGAAAAGGGGTTTATTAGGCCTAGTGTGTCACCTTGGGGGGCACCGTTTCTGTTTGTGAAAAAGAAAGATGGTACTATGCGGATGTGCATCGATTATAGGCAGTTGAACAAAGTTACAATCAAGAATAAATATCCCTTGCCGCGTTCTGATGACTTATTTGACCAGCTTCAGGGGACGAGGGTGTTCTCCAAAATTGATTTGAGGACTGGGTATCACCAGTTGAAAATTCGAGATTCAGATATTCTAAAGATGACATTCAGAACTCATTATGGCCACTATGAATTTCTTGTGATGTCTTTTGGGCTAACCAATGCCCCGACAACTTTTATGCATTTGATGAATAGTATATTCCAGCCATATCTTGATTTATTTGTTGTAGTATTTATTGGTGATATCTTGGTGTACCCACGTAGCCAGGAGGAGCATGCACAACTCTTGGGTATTGTATTACAGAGGCTGAGAGAGGAGAGACTTTATGCCAAATTCTCTAAGTGTGAGTTCTGATTTAGTTCTGTGGCATTCTTGGGACATATAGTGTCCAGTAAAGGAATTAAGGTGGATCCAAAGAAAATAGAGGCAGTTCAAAGTTGGCCCAGGCCATCTTCAATTACTGAGATTCGGAGTTTTCTCGTCTTGGCTGGTTATTATTGTCGCTTCGTGGAGGGTTTCTCGTCTATTGCATCTCCTATGACTAAATTGACCCAGAAAGGTGCTCCGTTCAAGTGGTCGGATAAATGCGAAGAGAGCTTTCAGAAGCTCAAAACAGCTTTGACTACAACTCCAGTATTGGTGTTGCCTACAGGTTCAAAGTC
Source organism: Nicotiana tabacum (assembly GCF_000715075.1). Lineage (NCBI taxonomy): Eukaryota > Viridiplantae > Streptophyta > Magnoliopsida > Solanales > Solanaceae > Nicotiana > Nicotiana tabacum. Next base: position 26,477,301 of record NC_134081.1, on the reverse strand, counting down.
TTATACTGTGTATTATGACGCATCGCATATCAATCTCGGCGCAGTGCTTATGCAAGACGGTAGGGTGATTGCCTATGCATCCAGAGAGTTAAAGGTACATGAGAAGATTTACCCGGTCCACAATTTTGAGTTAGCAGCTATTGTTCATGCCTTGAAAATTTTGCGTAATTACTTGTACGGTGTCCAGTGTGAGGTATATATCGATCATCGGAGTCTACAATATTTGTTTAAACAAAAGGATCTTAATTTGCGACAGCGAAGGTGGTTGGAGTTGCTTAAGGATTATGACATTACCATTCTCTATCATCCCGGAAAGGCCAATGTGGTGGCCGATGCCTTGAGTCGTAAGCCGGAGAGTTTGGGCAGCTTAGCATAATTATCGGTAGCAGAGAGGCGTTTAGCCTTGGATGTTCAGGCCTTGGCTAACTAGTTTGTTAGATTGGATGTTTCCGAGCCGAATTGAGTTTTGGCTTGTGTGGTTTCTTGGTCTTCTTTATATGATCGCATCAGAGAGCGCCAATATGATGATCTACATCTGCTTGTCCTTAAGGACACAGTTCATCACGGTGATGCCAAGGAAGTCACTATTGGAGATGACGGTGTATTACGGATGTAGGGCAGGCTATGTGTGCCTAATGTAGATGATTTACGTGAGTTGATTCTCCAGGAAGCTCACAGTTCGCGGTACTCCATTCATCTAGGTGCCGCAAAAATGTATCAGGATGTGAGGCAACACTATTGGTGGAGGCAAATGAAGAATGATATAGTTGGATTTGTAGCTCGGTGTTTAAATTGTCAACAGGTAAAGTACGAGCATCAAAGACCAGGAGGATTACTTTAGAGGCTTGAAATTCCGGAGTGGAAATGGGAGCGTAATACCATGGACTTCGTATTTGGGCTTCTACGGACTTTGAGAAAGTTTGATGCTGTTTGGGTGATAGTAGATCGGTTGACCAAATCCGCGCATTTTATTCCAGTTGGTACTAATTATTCTTCAGAGCGGTTGGCTGGGATTTATATTCGCGAGATTATTCGCCTACATGGTGTGCCAGTGTCCATCAATTCAGATCGGGGCACGCAGTTTACATCACAGTTTTGGAGAGCAGTGCAGCGAGAATTGGGCACCCAGGTTCAGTTGAGTACATCATTTCACTCAAACAGATGGACAGTCCGAGCGCACTATTCAGATATTAGAGGATATGCTACGCGCTTGTGTCATTGATTTTGGGGGTTCTTGGGATCAATTTCTGCCACTCGTGAAGTTTGCTTACAATAACAGTTACCGGTCGAGTATTCAGATGGCTCCGTATGAGGCTTTGTATGGGAGACGGTGCCATTCTCCGGTGGGTTGGTTTGAGCCGGGTGAGACTAGGCTATTGGGTACTGACTTGATTCAGGATGCTTTAGAGAAGGTCAAAGTGATTTAGGAACGGCTACGCACGGCGCAGTCTAGACAAAAGAGTTATGCTGAAAGGAAGGTTCGTGATGTTTTTCACATGGTTAGAGAGAAGGTTCTACTCAATATTTCACCCATGAAGGGGGTGTTGAGGTTCGGGAAGAAGGGAAAGTTGAGCTCTCAGTATATTGGGCCTTTTGAGATACTTGAGAAGATTGGAGAGGTGGCTTATGAACTTGCTTTGCCACCTAATCTATCAGGTGTTCATCCAGTGTTGCATGTATCCATGCTCCGAAAGTATGTCGGGGATCCGTCTCACATTCTGGATTTTAGTACGATACATCTAGACAGTAATTTGACTTATGATGTGGAGTCGGTGGCTATTTTAGACCGGCAGGTTCGAAAGTTGAGGTCAAAGAGCATAACATCAGTGAAGGTGCAGTGGAGAGGCTAGCCAGTCGGAGAAGCTACTTGAGAGATTGTACAGGAGATGCAGAGCAAATATCCACACTTATTTGAGACTCCATGTATTATTCTAAACTCGTTTGAGGATGAACATTTGTTTAAGAGGGGGAGAATGTAACGACCCGGCCGGTCGTTTTGAGTATTATAACCCCATTTTCCTATTTACTGGTCAATTTATGCTTTACAGTTATTTTATGACTTACCGGGTTAGTTGGTTCGGGTCCGGAAGGAATTCGGAGTGCAACGAGACACTTAGTTTCATAATTGAAAATTTAAGTTAGAAAAGTTGACCGGATGTGGACTAATGTGTAAACGACCTCGGATTTGAATTTTTATGATTCCAATAGCTCTGTATGGTGATTTTAGACTTAGGAGCATGTCCGGAAAATTATTTGGAGGTCCGTAGAGGAATTAGACTTGAAATGCCGAAAGTTGAATTTTTGAAAAGTTTGACCGGGGGTTGACTTTTTGATATTAAGGTCGAAATCTGATTCTGAAAATTTTAATAGGTTTGTTATGTTATTTATGTCTTGTGTGCAAAATTTGAGGTCAATCGAACGTCATTTGATAGGTTTCGACGTTTTTTTGTAGAAATGGAAAGTTTCAAAGTTCATTAGGCTTGAATCTATGTGTGATTCATGTTTTTAGTATTGTTGGATGTGATTTGAAGACTCGACTAAGTTTGTATGATGTTTTAGGATATGTTGGTATATTTGGTTGAAGTCCCGAGGGCCTCGGGTGAGTTTCAGATGGTTAACAGATCAAAAGTTGGACTAAAACAGATGCTGCAATTTCCTTCTGCTGGAAATTCGGGGAGCCCAGAACCGAGCCCAAAATCGAGCCCAGGATCGAAGCCAGAATCAAAGGCAGGTTCGAGGGCCATGATCGAAGGCAGGGTCGGGGGCCATGATTGAAGCAAGGATCGAAGCCACGATCGAAGGTAGGGCCGAGGGCCATGATCGAAGCCAGGATTGAATTCACGATCGAAGGCTAGGGTCGAGGGCCATGATCGAAGCCAGGATCGAGGGTTAGAATTGAGGCCCAAGATCGAGGCCCAGGATCGAGGACCACGATCGAAGGCCAATAACGAGGCAGGACCGAGGGCTGTCTTGGCAGAATTATAAAGCAGGGGACTTCGTCCCATTCGCTATTTTTGACAAATTGGAGCTTGAGGAGAGGCTCTTTTTGATAGATTTTCAAGGAAAACTTGAGGTAAGTCCCTTGTGATCATTTCTACTCCATAATATTGATTTATGATCGAATAATCCGACTAGATTACATATTTTTGAGGTGTAAATCGGAGATTTGAACTTAGAAATTTGGAAATAAGATTTGATAATTTGGAGGTCGAGTTGAGGTTGAATTTTGGTAAAATTAGTATGGGTAGACTCGTGGATGAATGGACTTTCGGATTTTGTAACTTTTGTCGGGTTCCGAGACGTGGGCCCCACGGACGATTTTAGAGTTAAATTTCGGATTTTTGTGAAAAAATTATATTTTCATATGGAATTAATTCAATAAATTTTATTATCTGAATCGAATTATTTATGGATAGATTCGAGGCGTTTGGAGATCAATTTGCGAGGCAAAGACTTATTGGAATAAAGAATTGCTCGGATTGAGGTAAGTAACAGTTATAAATCTGGTCCTGAGGGTATGAAATCTCGGGTTTTGTATCATGTGATTGTTTTGAGGTGACGCATATGCTAGGTGACGAGCGTGTGGGCGTGCACCGAGGGAATTGTGACTTGGTCCGTCCCGTAAAACTGTAAAGTTGAATAACTTGTTGTTAGCTATATGCTCTCTATGTGTTGAAGGAATTTGAGTGTAAATCATGTTAGAAATCGTTCTTAGGCTATGTGATAGTATTGTTGGGACCCACAGAGGTCGCGTACTTATAGAATTATTTGCTAATTGTTGTCTTGTACTCAATCATGATTTTACTTGCATATCATACCTTGGTTTTTCTTGATTTTGTTGATACACTATGTTATCTTTGTTTGGATTGATCTTTGTGATATCCGAGAGCCGAGAGACTAGAGAGGTTGAGGACTGAGTAAGGCCGAGGGCCTGTCGGTGAGGTAAGAATACTATAGCACGTGAGTTGTCCGTGCAGCAAGTGAGTTGTCCATGCGGATTACCCCCAGTGAGCGTGGGTACCCAATTGAGTGTGAGTGCTGAGGGCTAGGAGCCCAGTGAGTGACTGTTGTCCTGAGAGACTGTACTTGCTTTTCATTTGTTGTTGCACTTAGTTGCTATCTGTCATTGTTGTGAAATTCTCTGAAAGATTTTATATCCGGATTACATGAACTTGAACTGTATAAAACTGATTTGACTTAAACTGTTGGAATTGATAGCATGTTTACTCTCTGCTGGAATTACTGAAAATGTACTATAACTGTGCAGCTCGTCATTATCTTCAGTTCCTTATTTATTATTGTTACTTGCTGTGTTGGTTGTACTCATACTACAGCCTGCACTTCGTGTGCAGATCCAGGTGTTTCCGAACATAGCGGGTGTTGATTCTTTCGCACAATTGATTATTCTGGAGATTCTGAGGTAGTTGCCATGTTTCGCTTACCTTGCCTCTCCTTCCCTATCTCCTCATTTATTGTATTTGGTCTCAGACTATTATAGATCATATTTTTCAGACTTGTATTCATATTAGATGCTCATGTACTCAGTGACACCAGATTTTGGGAGTGTTCGTATCGGTATTTACGAGATATTTGTATTATATTTAAATATTATATTTTCAGACTTAAAAGAAATTGTGATTTAATGAGATTGTTGGCTTTCCTAGTTTCGAGATAGGCGTCATCACAACATGTTAGAATTTTGGGTCATGACATATGGGTACATCACTGATGCTTGATGTAAAAAATAATAAGTGTTCTATGACTTATTATTGATTTTTCACATTATATTATCCAAAGAGATAAGATATAATCTTGATTATTGTAAATTTGTATTTTATTTTATTAATATTACTATGAGTTATGATCTTTATAATTAATGAATAATGTCTTAAATGGTTAAACCTATTCAGTTCTTACTGTCAAATCCAAAACAAAGAGTAAAAACATGATGCTAATGATAAATTAACGCCGTAAAAAGTTGAAACTTGTAAAAGTTTATTGCAAAAAAAGGTACGAAAATATCAAAAACGTTGTAGAGCATATGACTAATTCTATAAATGTGAATTGCTTATCATAAAAAGAAAACTATATCGTATTAAAAAAAAATTAGAGACAAAAGTTGAATAATGGGATTGGAATAAAAATATGGTTAAGATAATTTAATTGGAGTAGAAATATAATTAATTAAATCTTATAGTGTAACTTAGATCTTATAAGATCAAGTTATGAAGGTATAGAAATTATAAACATACTGATGAAAAGTAATAGGGAAATATATCTACAAAGGAAAGTAATTTATTTCATAACAAAAGAGAAGAAAAGAAATGCTAAAAACTAAATAGCTACGTGACCGTTTGGTCTTGAACCGAGGCACTAAAGGCCGAACTTTGACCATGGCCGTTCACATTGAACTACACAGCAAAATCTTCACAAATTTATACCGGAATCCCAGTTTAAATGGTAAAGAGGATGGGTTCCCATGCACCATCACTTTTATGGATTCGCCGCTTGTTATAAGTAAAAGGTTGTTATTAGGTAAAATATACTATTGCATCATAAAAATTCGATTATAAAGAAAACTTACCTGTTACATGAGGCTGTTAATTGTAGAGATGTCTAAATGTATAATACTTTAATATTTTTTCACTCATCCTTTTAAAATTTACCATGATTTTTTTGTTCAACTTGCTGAATTGACAGGAGATGGAGAAACCCTACCTAGGAACACACGATTGAGAGAAGGAATGAAATGAAGGAGAGAAAATATCTGAATTCTCTTATTCAATGAAAGATGCACTACATCCGGCTATTTATATACTTTGACTATGATTAACAAAAAGACTGCAATTAACCAACCTACTAACCGACTTAACTACCTTCTAACAAACTTAGGAGTAAATAGATTGAAATATCCCTGTCCTATTTAAGCTAAGTGACTCCTTTCTCAACACGCCTCCTCAAGTTAGGTGATGCAAACACATCAAACACACCTAACTTGGAACTCAAGTATTTATGTTGAACTCTGCTCAAGCCCTTTGTCAATAAATCTGCTACTTGTTATCTTGTGACTAACCCCAACAGATTTCTTTTCCTTTTGAAGTGACAGTCTCTATCGATATGTTTAGTTCTTTCGTGAAATATAGGGTTACCAACAATCTGCATTGCTACTTTGCTATCATAGTAGATATCAACATGCAACTGCACTTTAAGTCCAATTTCTTTTATTAGCCAATTAGCCATATCAATTCTGCCACTGTAGCTGTCAAACTTCTATACTCTATTTCTGCTGAAGTCTAACACCAACAGCCAGGAACAACTCGTAATAATATAATGAAAATCGTACAAATAATACTCAAAGATATGATGCTCAGCTCGTTCACAGTTACGAAAAATAGGCAAACTTCTTAAGTATAACAGTAAAACCCAAATCTTTCACTAAAATCACCAAAAATGTGAGTATATAAGAAAACTGTGATTTTTTTCAAAAACATTCAACAACAGATAAGATGTTTCATTATTAGATGGCATGAGGAAAGTACATCTCTATGCTTATATGTCAATATGCCTGTGAAGTCATGAATGTAACAATACCGTACAACATGAGGAAATGCATCTCTATGCCTACATGCCAAGTATGCACATCAAGTGTAATGCACCACAGTGATAAATTCATATGATCATGCTCTCGGAGCAGTCAACCTCACTCAGCACGCTCAATCACTCAGTCCTCCCAGTCACTTAGTTCTCCCAGACACTCAGTCCTCCCAATCACTCGGCACTCACTCTCGGCACACGACACTCACACTCGACACTCCCCCTTGCCCTCAGTAAGTACATGCACTCACTGTTGGTATGTCAGACTCTGGAGGGGCGGATCGTATCCAAGCGATAATATAAGCCAATCATGGAATGAATCAATAAAGACCGCTGTGGCGTGCAGCCCGATCCCATAAATATCGCTCATAATCAGGCCCTCAAACTCACTCAGTCATCATCCTCTCCAGTCTCTTGGCCTCACAAAATCTCATGTCAATCAGCCCAAACAATGATAACATGATGCAGGACAAATGATAACAGAGACTGAGATATAATATGCAAATAAATGAGTATGACTGAGTATGTAATTGAAATTTAAGCAAATAACTCAACAGTATAAATGACCTCAGTGGGTCCCAACAGGATAATCATATAGCCTAAATGTCACGACCCGAAATTCTCACCTTCGGACCGTGATGGCGCCTAACATTTCATTTGCTAGGCAAGCCAACGTTAGAATAATATTACCCATTTTAAAAATAATTTTTAAATTTATTAATAACAAAGAAACAAATGCGGAAGTAAAGTCTGAAATACAGTGATTAATCCATAAAAATAGTGCTGTCCAAATACCATCCCAGAATTTGGTGTCATAAGTGCACGAGCTTCTAGAATAATACAAATAAAGGTCTCAATAAAGTAAAGCTGTCTGAAAACAAACACACAGCTAAAGTAAAGTAGACGGGGACTTCAGAACTGCGGACGCCATGCAGTTATACCTCAAGTCTTCTCTAGTAGCTGAAATCTGAGCAAGTCTATGGTACGCCGCTGGGACAAACTCCGAAATGTGCACAAGAAGTGCAGAGTGTAGTATCAGTACAACCGACCCCATGTACTGGTAAGTGCTGAGCCTAACCTCGACGAAGTAGTGATAAGGCTAAGGCAGGTCACTCACATTAACATGTACGCAATAATAGTAACAACAACAGTAATAGAAATAAATCAGGTAACTCATTTTTAATAGTTGAAGCCAACTCAGCAGTCATAACCAATTATTATTTCAATCAATTTTCGTTGGAGCGTGCAGCCAGCTCACATAACATATTCATTCTTAATCCTTCCATATATTTATTTTAATCAAGTATATGTAGACTTTTAAATAAGTCTGTTGTGGCGTGCAATCCGATCCCCCAATATAGACTTTTAAATAAGTCTATTGCGGCATGCAATCCGATCCCCCAATATGGACTTTTAAATAAGTCTATTGCGGCGTGCAATCCGATCCCCAATATAGACTTTTAAATAAGTCTGTTGCGGCGTGCAATCCGATCCTCCAATACATAGATATTTACTTTCATTTCCATTGCGGCGTGCAACCCGTTCCCCCAATAAAACTTTAAATAACTCACAAATGTAATAAACATTTTTCCAATAAATACCACGTCCAATGAGAAACTATTAAGCATTAAGGCACACAATAATTATAATTTATTTATGAACAAACAATGGCAATTAGCAAATAAATTGTGAAAATCGTAGAGAAAATAGGCAGTTTAATATTTAGTATGCTAAATGTCAAATAGCAATTAAGACACATAAGTCAAATAAACATGTAACAATTATTGCAGGAATTCAAGAATTAATATTTGACAAAGATTATGAGTGAAACAATTAATATAATAATTCATTCATGATTTAAAACGATTTATGATTTTCAAATAATTATGCAAACAATTAATTTGACGACGACACTCTTCACCTCGCCTATACATCGCTCACATGCATTTCACATAATAATTAATTTAAGGGTTATATTCCCGCAAGTCAAGGTTAACTACGACACTTACCTCCCTTTGCAATTTCAATCAATTACTCGACCACAACTTTTTCTTTTAAATTTGTCTCCAAAAGAGTCAAATCTATTCACAAACAATTCGATATACTCAATACGAATCATAGGAATTAATTCCATATAAATTTACTAATTTTTCGGATAAAATCTGAAATTCACTTTAAAAATTGACAATGGGGCCCATGTCTCAAATCTCAGAAAAAACTTACTAAATCCGAACACCCATTCCGAGATGAGTCCAACCATACAAAAATTATCAAATTCCGATCTCAAATGGACCTTCAAATCTTAAATTTTTATTTTTGGAAGATTTTATAAAAATATGATTTTTCTTCCATAAATTCACAGATTCATGATGTAAATGAGTATGGAATCATGAAATATAATCAATATAGGATAAGGAACACTTACCCCAATGTTTTCCCATGAAAATCGCCCATGAATCGCCTTACCCAAGTTCAAAAATGGAAAATGGTTGAAAATGGGACGAATCCCATTTTCCAGAACTTAAGTTCTGTTTTCTCGGATTTTTACCTTATGCGATCGCGTAAAATGCTTCGCGATCGCGATGCACATTTTTGGCTGCCCAGCTTTTTGCCCTACACGAACGCGGAAGGGCTTATGCGATCGCGGAGAACATTTTCTCATTCTTACGCGATCGCGTATTGCCTTTTGCGATCGCATAGCATAAATGTCGTGCCCAGCTTCTGCCCTCATTTCTTCTACACGAACGCGGCTTGACCCTCGCGTTCGCGGTGCTTTGCCTGCTGTCACTGTGCGATCGCGTACTATACTATGCGATCGCATAGTACAAATTTCCATCAGTGCTCAACAAGCCTTCGCGATCACAGATGAAGCCACCCGATCCCTCGGGGCTCCAAACCAAACATGCACCCAAGTCCTAAAACATCATACGAACTTGCTCGCGCGATCAAATCACCACAATAACACCTAGAACTACGAATTGAACACCAAATCAAATGGAATTTTCAAAAAACTTATATTTTCACAACCGGACGTCTGAATCACGTCAAATCAACTCCGTTTCTCACCAAATTCGGCAGAAAAGTCATAAATATTATAAGGAACCTATACCGGGCTCCGGAACCAAAATACAGACCCGGTGTCAATAAATCCAACATCAATAACTTCTTAAAAATCATTAAGCTTTCAAACTTTTACTTTTTCATCAAAATTTCATATCTCGGGGTAGGGACCTCGGAATTCAATTCCGGGCATACGCCCAAGTCCCAAATCACGATACGGACCTACCGAAACTGTCAAAACACTGATCCGAGTCTGTTTGCTCAAAATTTTGACCAAAGTCTACTCAGTTGAGTTTTAAAGTTCTATTTTACATTTTAATCTATTTTTCACATAAAATCTTTCCAGAAAATTATACGGACTGTGCACGCAAGTCGAGGAATGATAAATAGTACTTTTCGAGGTCTTAGAACATAGAATTAATTATTAAATTTAAAGATAATATTTTGGGTCATCACATTCTCCACCTCTAAAATAAATGTTCGTCCTCGAACGAAGTTAGAAAAAGTACCTGAGCTGGTGAATAAGTGTGGATATTTACTCCGCATGTCTGACTCGGACTCCCAGGTAGATGCCTCTACCGACTGACCTCTCCATTGCACTCGAACTAAAGGATAACTCTTAGACCTCAACTGCCGGACATGCCGGGCTAGAATAGCCACCTGCTCCTCCTCGTAAGTCAAATCTTTGTCCAATTGGACTGAGCTGAAATCTAACACATGGGACGGATCACCATGATATTTCCGGAGCATAGACACATGGAACACCAGATGGACCGCTGATAAACTAGGTGGTAATGCAAGCCTGTAGGCTACTTCACCCACCCTTTCAAGAATTTCAAAGGGTCCAATATACCTAGGGCTCAACTTGTCCTTCTTTCTGAACCTCATTACACCTTTCATAGGTGAAACCCGGAGTAATATTCTTTCTCCAACCATGAATGCAATATCACGAACTTTACGGTCGGCATAACTCTTTTTCCTAGACTGAGCTGTGCAAAGTCGATCCTAAATAACCTTGACCTTATCCGAGGCATCCTGTACCAAATCGGTACCCAACAACCGAGCCTCTCCTGGTTCAAACCAGCCAACTGGCGAACGCCATCGCCTTCCGTATAATGCCTCATATGGAGTCATCCGAATGCTCGAATGGTAGCTATTATTATAAGCAAACTCATCAAGTGGCAAGAATTGATCCCAGGAAACTCCAAAGTCTGTAACACAAGCGCGAAGCATATCTTCCAATATCTGAATAGTGTGCTCTGACTGCCCGTCTGTCTGTGGATGAAATACTGTACTCAACTCAACCCGTGTGCCTAATTCACATTGTACACCCTCAAGAAGTGTGAGGTAAATTACGTACTTCGATCTAAAATAATAGACACGGGCACACCGTGAAGGCGAACAATCTCACGAATGTAAATTTCAGCAAACCTCTCTAAAGAATAGGTAACTGCCACTAGAATGAAATGTGCTGACTTGGTCAACCTATCCACAATGACCTAAACTACGTCAAATTTTCTCTGAGTCCGTGGGAGCCCAATAATAAAATCCATAGTGATACGCTTCCATTTCCACTCAGGAATTTCTAACTTCTGAAGCAAACCACTAGGTCCCTGATGCTCGTACTTAACTTGCTGACAATTCAGACACCGAGCTACATATGCAACTATATCCTTTTTCATTCTTCTCCACCAATAATGTTGCCGCAAATCTTGATATATTTTGGCGGTACCTGGATGAATAGAATACCTAGAACTGTGTGCCTCTTCAAGGATTAATTCATGAAGCCCGTCAACATTAGGCACACATATACGACCCTGCATTCGCAAAACTCCATCTTCCCCCACAACAGCCTGTTTGGCATCACCGTACTGTACCGTTTCCTTGAGGACAAGTAAATGAGGATCATCATACTGCCTCTCTCTGATGCGCTCATATAAAGAAGATCGAGCGACTGTGCAAGCTAGAACACGGCTGAGTTCTGAAACATCTAACCCCATGAACTGATTAGCCAAACTCTGAACATCTGCAGCTAATGGCCTCTCACCGACCGGAATATACGCAAGACTGCTTATACTCATAGCCTTTTGACTCAAGGCATCGGCCACCACATTGGCCTTTCCGGGGTGATACATAATGGTGATATCATAGTCTTTTAACAACTCCAACCATCTTCTCTGCCTCAAATTAAGATCTTTTTGTTTGAACAGATACTGAAGGCTATGATGATCAGTAAATACCTCACACGAGACACCGTAGAGGTAATGCCTCTAAATCTTCAGCGCATGAACAATGGACGCCAGTTCTAAGTCATGAACAGGATAATTCTTCTCGTGAACTTTCAACTGCCACGACGCATATGCAATCACCTTGCCATCTTACATTAATACTGCACCAAGCCCAATGTGAGATGCGTCAAACTTGTGGGTAATACCAACACTGGCGTCGTAGTCAAAGTAGTCTTGAGCTTCTGAAAGCTCAACTCACACTCGTCTGACCATATGAATGGGACACCCTTTTGGGTTAGTCTGGTTAATGGGCTTTCTATAGATGAAAACCCTTCCACGAACCGACGATAATAACCTGCTAAACCCAGGAAACTCCAGATCTTTGTAACTGAAGTAGGTCTAGGCCAATTCGAAACAACCTCAATTTTCTTAGGATCCTCCTTTATGCCTTCTGCCGATACCACATGCCCCAAAAAGGTAACTGAGTCTAACCAAAACTCACATTTTGAAAATTTGGCATATAACTGATTATTCTTCAAAGTATGAAGCCCACTCCGAAGATGTTGCTCATGCTCCTCTCGACTGCTGGAGTAAATCAAGATATCATCAATAAATACAACCACAAAAGAATCCAAATAGGGCTTGAACACCCAATTCATCAAATCCATAAATGTTGTCGGGGCATTTGTCAACCCAAATTACATCACTAGGAATTCGTAATGCCTATACGGAATTCGAAAAGCTATCTTAGGAACATCAGATGCCCTAATCTTCAACTGATGGTAACCAGACCTCAAATCAATCTTCGAAAATACCTTGGCACCCTGAAGCCGATCAAATAAGTCACCAATTCTTGGCAGCGAATATTTATTTTTGATAGTGGCCTTATTCAACTACCGATAATATATACACATCCGCATAGAACCCTCTTTCTTCTTTATAAATAATACCGGTGCACCCCAGGGCGAGACATTGGTCTAATGAATCCCGATCAATAAAGTCTTGTAAGTGCTCCTTCAATTCTTTCAACTCCGGTGGGGCCATACGGTATGGTGGAATAGAAATAGGCTGAGTGTCCGGAGCCAAATCAATACAGAAGTCAATATCTCTGTTGGGTGGCATCCTCGGCAAATCTGCAGGAAGTACTTTTGGAAATTCACGAACAACTGGTACTGAGTCCATAGAAGGAACATCTGCACTGGGATCGCGAATACAAGCCAAATAGGCTAGACACCCTTTCTCTACCATACGCCGAGCTTTCATATAAGAAATAACCCTGCTGGCAGAATGACCAAGAGTTCGTTTCCATTCTAACCGAGGTAACCCCGGCATAGCTAGGATCACTGTCTTGGCATGACAATCCAATATAGCATGATAAGGTGGCAGCCAATCCATACCCAAGATGACATCAAAATCTACCATATCAAGAAGTAGAAGATCCACACTAGTCTCAAGACTACCAATAGTAACCACACACGAACGATAGACATGATCTACTATAACAGAGTCTCCCACCGGTGTAGATACACACACAGAAGCACTCAGAGAATCACAAGGCACAACCAAATATGAAGCAAAATAGGAGGACACATAGGAATAAGTAGATCTTGGATCAAATAGAACTAAAACATCTCTATGGCAAACTGGAATAATACCTGTGATCACAGCATCAGATGACTCGGCTTCAGGCCTAGATGGAAAAGCTTAAAATCCAGGCTGGGCCCCACCACTCTGAACTGTGTCTCTGGGACGGCCTCTAACTGACTGGCCTCTACCTCTAACGGTCTGACCTCTACCTCTAATGGCCTGACCTCCACCTCTAGCTTCCTGACCCCTACCTCTAGCTGGCTGAGCAGGCGGTGAAGCAACCGGTGCCGGTATGATGGCACGAGAATCCTGCCGAGATCTGTTACTCGCCAACCTAGGGCAATACCTCATGATGTGACCAATGTTCCCACACTCATAACACCCATCCTAATGCCGTGGCTGCTGAAGCTGACCCGAATGGGTCGGATAACCGCTGTAGTAACTCTGGAGTGGTGGTGCACTGATAGGAGCTGAATGTGCACTAAATACTGGTTGCCCAAAGTAAGACATAATAGGACAGTGACTTCCTGAAGCACCATGAGATGAATGAAGTGCTGAATGAAACGACCTGGAAGGATGACCCCTACAAAAATTACCCCTGCCTCCAGACGAGGCACCACTGAAACCACCGAACTGACGAGGCCTCTTATCATACCTCTGGCCTCTCTCATGTGCAAGAACCATCTCGATCCTCCTCACGACATTAGCAGTCGCCTAAAACGAATCTCACTTCCGGTCTCCTTAGCCATCTGAAGCCTAATAGGGTGAGTGAGTACCTCAATAAACCTCCTCATCCTCTCCCCCTCAGTAGGTAGTAAAGGGAGAGCATGACGGGACAAATCCACAAAATGGGACTCATACTGAGTAACAGTCATACTGCCCTGCTGTAGACGCTCAAATTGCTTGCGGAATTCCTCTCTTAGTGTGATAGGAAGGAACTTCTCCAGAAATAGCTGAGAGAACTGCTCCCAGGTAAGTGCAGGAGATCCAACTGGTCTAGTCAATGTATAATCTCTCCACCACCTCTTAGCGGAACCCGTCATTAGAAATACAACAAAATCAACCCCATTGCTCTCAACTATTCCCATGTTCCATAGCACCTCGTGGTAGCGGTCAAGATAATCTTGTAGGTCCTCAGGAGGTGTACCACTGAAGTGAACTAGAAAGAGCTTAGTAAACTTATCCAGTATCAATAAGGCCTCAAAAGACATGGCGGGCCTATCACCGGTCTGTGTCGCAACAACTGGCTGAACTACCCCAACTGGCGGGGTTGCTAGAGCCTGATTCTAGGGAGCCATCTACTCTGGAGCAGGAGTAGTGGGAGTTTGTGCTCCTCCCCCAGCCTGTGAAATGGCTGGTGCCATTGTAAATGTACCATTCTTGGCCACGCCCTCCATAAGACTCACCAAACGGACTAGAGCGTCCTGTAGCACTAGAATAGCTATGAATCCTTCCGGGACCTAAACTGGTCCAACTGGTACATTCTGAAATGGAACCTCCTCCTGAAGGTCCACCTAAGGTTCTACAACAGGTGCAACTGCTCGAGCTCTGGATTGAGCTCTACCTCGGCCTCTGTCTTGGCCTCTAGCACGACCTCGGCCTCGACCTCTACCCCTAGTCATGGTTGCCATCGGGGGCTCTGGTCCCTGTCCATCGGTAGATATATTACGTATTCTCACCATCTACGAGAGAATAAGAGTAGAATGGTTCAATTATCGATGATAGAATAAATTCGCACGACATAATAAGAAAGAAGTGATATTGTTCCTAAACTTTATAGCCTATGAGAGATAAATACAGATGTCTCCTTACCGATCCTTCAGACTCTACTAAGCTTGCTCGTGACTCGTGAGACCTATGTAACCTAGTGCCCTGATACCAACTGTTACGATCCGAAATTCCCACCTTCGGACCGTGATGGTGCCTAACATTTCACTTACTAGGCAAGCTAACGTTTGAAAAATATTACCCATTTTTAAAATAATTTTTAAATTTATTAATAACAAAGAAACAAATGCGGAAGTAAAGTCTGAAATGCAGTGATTAATCCATAAAAATAGTGTTGTCTAAATATCATCTCAGAATTTGTTTTCACAAGTGCACGAGCTTCTAGAATAATACAAAAAAAGGTCTGAATAAAGTAAAACTGTATGGAAACAAACACACATCTAATGTAAAGTAGATGGGGACTTCAAAACTGCGGACGCCGTGCAGTTATACCTCAAGTCTCCTCTGGTAGCTGATATCCGAGAAAGTCTATGGTACGCCGATGGGACCAACTCCGAAATCTGCACAAGAAGTGCAGAGTGTAGTGTCAAGACCCAAAATCCCACCAAAGGCGTTGTGATGGCACCTAGTCTTTAAGACTAGGTAAGCCGATTTCAATCCCAAGACTTGTAGTACTGAGTCACGAACTCTAACTGAATACATAGAATGTTCACGAGGACCGAATATACAATATTGTTTGATTAAATATTAACAGTACAATGAAATGAAAAGACTTCAAGGGACTGTGATGACCAAGCAGCTCTACCTTGAATTCTTATGATCCCACTCTAATTCTGTCCGAGTCCGATATATCCAATACCTGGCTCTGCACAAAAATATACAGAAGTGTAGTATGAGTACACCACGGTCGGTACCCAGTAAGTATCAAGACTAACCTCAGTGGAGTAGAGACGAAGTACAGTCAAGACACTCACTAGTCTAATAGCATTTGCAATAGGATATACAAAATAATAGGAAACAAATAACAATAAAGGCAACAAGAACACCATTAATAAATCTCAACAATTTATGAATATAAGTACACCCAATTAAATCAAGTATTTCAAATAAATATCTTTCACATATAATTCTTCCGAATAAATCTATTTCAAATATAATTTCTTCAAATAAATATCTTTCAAATATACTTCCTTTAAATAAATACCTTTCGAATATAATTCTTTCAAATAAATCTTTTTGAATAAAAATCCTTCCAAATAAATATTTTGAATATAATTCCTTTCAATTAAAAGTCACCATGTGACACTTCATTTCATAATCATACAACTACGTGTCTTAGCCCATTTTCATATTTTTCATAAATACGGGTCTCAACCCACTTTCATATTTCCACGACACATTGTGCCTATAATTAAATCATCATATTTTTCCGCCACCTCGTGCCCTCATTTCATATCACAACTGCACGGACAATTCACGTGCCAATTATCATTATCAATGCATATAAGATCCACACGATCAATTTATTTCCGATAAAGTAAGTTTAAAATTTTTAAATCAAGTAAGAAAATCAATGAATTTATTTTAGAAATCACTTGGGTGGAGAAAATAACATTTCAATTAAAATGAAGCACCCAATAGTTGTTGATTTGGATGTAAAACTTATAAGAACTAAAGCACACAAACATTTCTTTTATTCAAAACAAATTAATCTTGAAAACTAATAAAGACTAGAACCACAAATCCTCAGAGTCTCGTACAAGAGCTAAAGCCAACACATTAAAACAAGGGATACAAACACATAATATAATCAAATATTGCATCACAGAAGAACACACCAATTACCTATCACGAAAATACAAAAATAATCGAAGACAAGTACAACTACAGAGAATATCAACAAAGGTACTCCCGAGATACCGTCTCGTATTCCCAAAAGTAAATATGCAACAACAACAATGCCCCCAGGACATCACAAGTCATCACAATTCAATCACCGACATAGCCCACTTTGTCTCGCCACGTGTGCAATAGTAAAGTGAAAGCCCGCCTTGTCTCGCCACACACGCACAATAATGTTCCCACCTTGTCTCGCCACATGCGCAAACCCACACCCCCCTCACACACACACACACACACACACACACACACATATATATATATATATATATATATATATATATATATATATATATATATATATATATATATATAGAGCCCGCCTTGTCACGCCGCATGTGCATAAATCAATAGTAATAATAGCACGTCAGAAACCTTGTGGAAACACTCGAACATAACTCCCACAATATAACGTGCCAAAATCACATCTCATAAACTGCACCTCAAGTGCTCAGATATTACAACATATCACAGATTGCACATCAAATGCTCAATTATTACAACTTATCACATATTGCACATCAAGTGCTCAAATATTATAATTTATCACAAATTGCACATCAAGTGCTCAAATATTACAAATTATCACAGATTGCATATCAAGTGCTCAAATATCACAACTTGCCACAAAAATCAACAATACCTTATTTTTTCACAATAAGGAGCCCATGGCTCGACCATAATGTGCACAAAATCTTAACAAAATATCCGGAAGTGAACAACTCAACAAAATAATATTTCACATAAAAATCAAGGTGGAAATCACACCAAATCGTCATGTAAAAACAATTTCAACAAACAAGGATCTAGGCATGACAAATAGAGGATTTAACAAGTGTCAATAATTTCCAATTTAATACATAAGGGCGTCTAAGGATTTTTAATCAATGAAATTTGCACATATAAACCAAGTACGTACTCGTCACCTCGCGTACATGGTTTTCAATTATACATAAGACTCAATGCCTATGGGAAAATTCCCCCACTCGAGGTAAAGCAAGACACTTACCTTAGGCCGATATTCCAAAATAGCTTTTCTCACGTGAATTGACCTCCGGATGACTCCAATCTTTCTTGAGCCTTCCTTACATTACTATGAGGTTTCGGAAATCCTAGCAACTTCAATCTATTTAGAAAAATAACAAAAGTGAACCATAATTAGGAAGATTTTCATGGTTTCAGCTCATTTGAGCATTTTATCAATCACTAGGTTTGCAAATTTGGCTACAAAGTTCTTCTACAAGATTTCCTTCACCCCTCAACCCAATCTTTACTTATTTTAGCCCAACAATCTTCACACAAATCTTATTGGTACATACATGTATAAATAATACTCTCATACCCAAGAATCATACTCCTAATCAACCATCTTCTACCCAAAATTCGAAATTGAAAACTAGGGTATGGAACCTTACCTCTTAGATGAAAAACTTGTGAGATTGCCTTGTTGGATTTCAAAGTTTAGACAAGATCTTGATGAACAAAACATTTCATCTACTTCCTCTCCCTAGAACACTCTCACTTCTCTCTAAAACGACCTTAGATAATTGCCCCAAAATAAACCCCAAAGCATATTTATTAAAATGGGGTCGGGTTATGAAAATAGAAAAATTAACACTCCGAACTTAGTTATGCGGTCGCACAATGGGTATGCGGGTCGCACAATGGACCGTAAAATCAATGCCGAAAACTGGGCTGCGCTGGACAGGTCTGCGACCCATTTTGCGGTCACACAATGTGTTTTGCGATCGCATAATGATTCTGTGGTCGCACATCTGACAGCAGAATCGCATTCTTCCAACCTTTGGTAATTTGGTCATAACTTTTTGTAGGAATGTCCAAATGACAAACGGTTTGAAGCGGTGGAAATGAGACATATAGACCTTTCTTTTGATAGGTAACACATCTTATAACTCTTCCTATCAAGAGAGGTATGATCGTTTGAAATTAGGTCTTGTGCGAACTCACTTGAAACTTTAGTCTATTATGAAATTTTCAACTTCTACGTTCGATGCTTAAACCTATCGAATCAAGTCCGATTGACCTCAAATTTTGCACACAAGTCATAAGTTACATAACGGACCTATTAAAGTTTCCAGAATTGAATTCCTACCTCGTTATATAATAATTCAACCTTCGATCGTACTTTTCAAAAATCGTCTATTTTCCAAGTTTCCCCAAAATGCGTCGAATTGTCCTACAGACTTCCAAATACAAATCCGAACACGTGCCTAAGTCCGAAATCACCATACGAAGCTATTGACTTCATCAAAATACTATTCCGATGTCGTTTGGTCAAAAGTCAACTCTCTGGTCAACT
Organism: Nicotiana tabacum; assembly: GCF_000715075.1. Lineage (NCBI taxonomy): Eukaryota > Viridiplantae > Streptophyta > Magnoliopsida > Solanales > Solanaceae > Nicotiana > Nicotiana tabacum. The sequence goes on along the minus strand of NC_134081.1, from coordinate 26,457,885 downwards.
CTTTCTATTTAAGCTTCAAAATTAAGAATTTCCTTTTCAATTAAATTCTAAATCTTCCGAAAATCAAACTCGACTACACCCGCGGGTCATAATACATATTACGAAGTTGCTCGGGACCTTAAGTCATTGAACGGGGCGTAAATTTTTAAAACGACAAGTCGGGTCGTTACATGTAGTATCAGTACAACCGACCCCATGTACTGAAAAGTGCTGAGCCTAACCTCGACGAAGTGGTGACAAGGCTAAGGAAGGTCACTCATATTAACCTGTACGCAATAATAGTAATAACAACAGTAATAGAAATAAATCAGGTAACTCATTTTTAATAGTTGAAGCCAACTTAGCAGTCATAACAAATTATTATTTCAATCAATTTTTGTTGCAGCGTGCAACCTGCTCACACAACATATTCATTTTCAATCCTCCCATATATTTATTTTAATCAAGTATATATAGACTTTTAAATAATTCTGTTGCGGTGTGCAATCCGATCCCCCAATATAGACTTTTAAATAAGTCTGTTGCGACATGCAATCCGATCCCCCAATATAAACTTTTAAATAAGTCTGTTGCGGCGTGCAATCCGATCCCCCAATATAGACTTTTAAATAAGTCTGTTGCGGCGTGCAATCCGATCCCCCAATATATATATATTTACTTTCATTTATGTTGCGGCGTGCAACCCGTTCCCCCAATAAAACTTTAAACAACTCGTAAATATAATAAAAATATCTCCAATAAATACCACGCCCAATGAGAAACTATTAAGCATCAAGGCACACAATAATTATAATTTATTAGGAACAAACAATGGCAATTAGCAAATAAATTATGAAAATCGTGGAGAAAATAGGCAGTTTAATATTTAGTATGCTAAATGTCAAATAGCAATTAAGACACATAAGTCAAATAAGCATGTAACAATTATTGCAGGAATTCAAAAATTAATATTTGACAAGGATTATGAGTGAAACAATTAATATAATAATTCATTAATGATTTAAAACGATTTATGATTTTTAAATAATTATGCAAATAATTAATTTGACGACGTATAGACACTCGTCACCTTGCCTATACGTCGCTCACATGCATTTCACATAACAATTAATTTAAGGGTTCTATTCCCTCAAGTCAAGGTTAACCACGACACTTACCTCGCTTTGCAATTTCAATCAATTACTCGACCACAACGTTTCCTTTTGAATTTGTCTCCAAAAGCATCAAATCTATTCACAAACAATTCGATATACTCAATACGAATCATAGGAATTAATTCCATATGAATTTACTAATTTTTCGGATAAAATCCGAAATTCACTTTAAAAATTGACAGTGGGGCCTACGTCTCAAATATCAAAAAAACTTACTAAATCCGAACACCCATTATGAGATGAGTCCAACCATATAAAAATGATCAAATTCCGATGTCAAATGGACCTTCAAATCTTAATTTTTCGTTTTTGGAAGATTTTATAAAAATCTGATTTTTCTTCCATAAATTCACGAATTCATGATGTAAATGAGTATGAAATCATGAAATATAATCAATATAGGATAAGGAATACTTACCCCAATATTTTTCCGTGAAAATACCCAAGAATCGCCTTACCCGAGTTCAAAAAATGGAAAATGGTTGAAAATGGGACGAATCCCATTTTCCAGAAATTAAGTTCTGTTTTCTCAGATTTTTACCTTATGCGATCGCGTACAATGCTTCGCAATCGCGAAGCACATCTTTGGCTGCCCAGCTTTTTGCTCTACGCGAACGCGGAAGGGCTTATGCGATCGCGTAGAACATTTTCTTAGCCTTACGCGACCGCGTACTGCCTTATGCGATCGCATAGCACAGATGTCGTGCCTAGCTTCTGCCCTCATTTCTTCTACGCGAACGCGGCTTGACCCTCGCATTCGCGGTGCTTTGCCTGCTGCCACTGTGCGATCGCGTACTATACTATGTGATCGCATTGTACAAATTTCCATCAGTGCTCAACAAGCCTTCGCGATCGCGATTAAGGAAACCAGAACTGAAAAATACCAGATTTTTCCATGTTCGTAATCATCCCGTAGCCTATCCGAAACTCACTGAGCCATCGGGGCTCTTAACCAAACATGCACCCAAGTCTTAAAACATTATATGAACTTGCTCGCGCGATTAAATCGCAAAAATAACACCTAGAACTACGAATTGAACACCAAATCGAATGAAATTTTCAAGAAAACTTTAAAACTTATATTTTCACAACCGGGCGTCCGCATCACGTCAAATCAATTCCATTTCTCACCAAATTCAGAAGACAAGTCATAAATATTATAGTGAACCTATACCAAGCTTCGGAACTAAAATACGGATCCGGTGTCAATAAATCCAACATCAGTAACTTCTTAAAAATCATTAAGCTTTCAAACTTTTAATTTTTTTTATCAAAATTCCATATCTCGGGCTAGGGACCTCGGAATTCGATTCTGGGCATACGCCCAAGTCCCAAATCATGATACGGACCTACCAAAACTGTCAAAATACTGATCTAAGTCCGTTTGCTCAAAATGTTGACCAAAGTCAACTCAGTTGAGTTTTAAAGCTCTATTTCACATTTTAATCCATTTTTCACATAAAAACTTTCCGAAAAATTATACGGACTGCACACGCAAGTCGAGGAATGATAAATAATTCTTTTTGAGGTCTTAGAATACATAATTAATTATTAAATTTAAAGATGATATTTTGGGTCATCACACTAAACATGGTTTCTAACATGGATCACAACTCAATTACTCTAGCACGTAGAAATGTAATGGATAGAAATAAGATTTGGTAACTACACAATACCACATAATTAACCGATTCATAATTCACATGGTGCATGCCCACATGCCTGTCATATAGCATGTGCGTCACCTCAACACCAAATACATAACACGTATGTTCAGGAATTCATACCCGCAACACCAAGTTTAGAAATGCCATCCCGCCAAACAATATTTTAGAAACGCCATCCCGCATATATCGACCTCCAAATGGCTTGAAACTAGCCAAAAGCAACTCGTGAACATCAAATAATGCCAAAGAAAACAAACACAATAGATAAAGGTTGAATCTTTAATCAAAGGCCTAAAGTCAACCAAAACGTTAAACTCGAGCCCACACTTCGAAACTCGACGAAACTCATAAAATCCAACAACCCATTCAATTACGAGTCCAACCATACTAGTTTCACTCAAATCCGACTCCAAATCAATGTTCAAAACTCAAAACTCCACTTTACAAAATTTTAGACAAAACTCCCCAAATTTCACTTTGAAATCATCAATCAAATGCCAAAAACGAAGATGGCTTCATGAAATATAATCAAAACCGAGTATAGAATAATTACCCCAATCCGTGTTGTAAAAATCGCCTCCAAAATCTCCCAAATCCGAGCTCCCCAACTCAAATATGACCAAATGAACAAACCCTTGATATTATATGCTTCTTCTCTGCTGTTCTGCCTCATTTCTTGTGCTAAATGATCCCAAAACTCTCTTTGATGCCTCCTATGGACTCCTAGTGAAATTCCAGTCAAGTTAGACTTTTAAATCACTCCATTTGACCTTATAATGAAGGAGATATGTTGGTTTCAATATTTAAAAATAGTGAAAATTTTTAAATACAAATTCAGTGGCAATTTTATAATTAATCTAAAAAAAATCTAGCAACCCAATTGTAATGACCCGGTCGGTCGTTTTGAGTATTACAACCCCGTTCCCCAATTTACTACTCAATTTATGCTTTACATTTGTTATGTGACTTGCCGGGGTAATTGGTTCGGGTCTGGTGAGGTTTTGGAATGATTTGGAACACCTAGTTCCAAGGTTTAGAATTTAAGTTGAAAAGGTTGACTAGATGTTGACTTATGTGTAACGACCCCGGAGAATTTTTGCTAAGGAAATTAAGGTTTTGTGGTGCTGAGGTAGATCAATTAGTACAAAGATTATAGAAATTTCTCGCGGCCAGCTTGCTCGCCGCGGCTCGAACCTTTTAGGTTGAACAATGCACTAGGGAGTAAAGGAAGATTTGTGGTAGAAAAATACGTTTCTGCGGTCCATTATGCGACCGCAGAATCACTCTGCGGACCGCATAATGGCCGCAGAGTGAAGCAGTTGTGAGGTAAGATTTGAGAAAAATCTGTGGTGCATTATGTGACCGCAGACCCGTTCTACGGTGCTTTATGTGATCGCAGAATAGATCTGCGGGCCGCATAATGACCACAGACTAGGTCAGTCATGCCTAGTTTTGGAGGCCAAATTATGCGACCGATATGCGGACCGCATACGTGTTATGTGATCGCATAACTGCGTCGGGGCTTCCATTCTTTCTAATTATTGACCCGACCCAACTTCGATTTATAGCCTTTGAAGCTCATTTTGGAGCAAAAAACTAACATTTTTAGAGAGAAGAGAGAGTGTTCTAGAGAGAGAAAGAAGCCCAAGTGCTTTGTTTATCAAGATTTTGTTCAAGCTTTGAAATCCAACAAGGAAATATCAGAAGATATTCACCCAAGAGGTAAGGTTCTAACCCCTATTCTTCAATTTCGAGTTTGGGTAAAGATGGGTGATTAAGAGTATGCTTCTGGGTGTAAGAGTATTATTTATACGTATCAATAAGGTTTATGGAAAGATTGTTGAGTTCAAATGGGTAAAGATTGGGTTGAAAATTGTAGAAATCTTCAAAGATTTTAATTAAAGATTTGAGGGTCGAGTTGATGTCGGAATTTGGTGAAATTTGTACGGTTGGACTCGAGGTTGGATGGGCGTTCATATTTTGTAACTTTTGTCGGGTTCCGAGAATATTTGGGTTAATTTTGAATTTTTATTGGAAAATTAGTATTTTCTTACGGAATTAATTACAATAATTAGTATTGACTGAATCGAATTAATTGTGGCTAGATACGAGGCTTTTGGAGACCAATTCTCGTGACAAGGGCATAGCAGAATAAAGAATTTCTCGGTTTGAAGTAAATAACAGTTCTAAATTTGGTCCTGAGGGTATTATACCCCTTATGATGTGTTATGTGATTGGTTTTGAGGTGACACACATGCTAGGTGACGGGCGTGTGGGCGTGCACCGTAGAAATTGTAACTTGGTCAAATTCCATGGAACTATATAGTTTAATAATATGTTGATATCCGTACATTCTCTACGTGTTAGAAAAAATTGAGCTGAGACTCGTATTAAAAATCATGCTTAGGCATATGCTGTTATTGTTGGTACCCTCTAGGGTCATTTCTGTGGTTGAATTATATGTTCAAATTATAATTTCACACTCAGTCATGTTCATTCATTTCATATCATATCTCAGTCTCTGTTGCTATTTGTCAATACATCATTTCTGTGTTAAGTGATTGGTTTTGAGGTGACACACATGCTAGGTGACGGGCGTGTGGGCATGCACCATAGGAATTGTGACTTGGTCAAATTCCATGAAACTGTATAGTTTAATAATATGTTGATATCCGTACATTCTCTACGTGTTAGAAAAAATTGAGCTGAGACTCGTATTAAAAATCATGCTTAGGCATATGCTGTTATTGTTGGTACCCTTTGGGGTCATTTCTGTGGTTGAATTATATGTTCAAATTATAATTTCACACTCAGTTATGTTCATTCATTTCATATCATATCTCAGTCTCTATTGCTATTTATTAATACATCAGATTATGTGTTATGTGATTGGTTTTGAGGTGACACACATGCTAGGTGACGGGCGTGTGGGCGTGCACCGTAGGAATTGTGACTTGGTCAAATTCCATGAAACTGTATAGTTTAATATTATGTTGATATCCGTACATTCTCTACGTGTTAGAAAAAATTGAGCTGAGACTCGTATTAAAAATCATGCTTAGGCATATGATGTTATTTTTAGTACCCACTGGGGTCATTTCTGTGGTTGAATTATATGTTCAAATTATAATTTCACACTCAGTCATGTTCATTTATTTCATATCATATCTCAGTCTCTGTTGCTATTTGTCAATAAATCATATTATCATTTTGGGCTGATTATCATGATTTTCCGAAGCCCGAGAGACTGGAGAGGTTGATGACTGAGTGAGGTCGAGGGCCTAATTGTGAGGATATTATGGGATCGGGCTACACGCTGCAACATGTTTTATTAATTTATGCCATGATTGGCTTGATATAGCGCTTGGGCTGAAGGAGCCCCTCCGGAGTCTGTACACACCTCCAGTGAGCGCAGGTACCTACGGAGTGCGAGTGCCGAGTGCCGAGTGATGAGAGACTGTGAGGAAAGAGTGACTGTGAGGTTGGAGTGAATGGGAGGACTGAGTGACTGTTGCTCTGAGAGGATGTATTGATTTCATTATTGCTGCATTTCAGCTGTCATATATCACCGATTTGGAAAAATTTCTAAAAGACATTTTCTTCTGTTTCAGTCGAAGTTGATATGAAATTACTGTGGCGTTTTAAATATTGAACTTGAAATCATGCCTACCCTTTTATGTTGGAAAGTACTATAATTGGACTTAGCTGAGAAGCTCGTCAGTACTTTTATTTCTTTATTTATTATTGTTACTTACTGAGTTGATTGTACTCATACTACACTATGTACTTCGTGTGCAGATGCAAGTAATCCCGGATACAGTGGGTGTTGATTATTTCACACAATCGATTTTTCGGAGATTCAGAGGTAACTGTCATATTTCGCAGATCTTGTCTTTCCTTCCCTATCCTCTTGTTTACTGTATTTGGTCTTAGACTATTATAGATCGTGTTTTCCAGACTTGTAATGTATAGATGCTCATGTACTCAGTGACACCGGATTTTGGGAGTAAATTATATTCAGCATTGGTGGGAGTTTTCCCTTAAATTAATTATTATGTTTCCAATATTTAAAAGAAATTATGGGTTATTGATGTTGTCAGCTTGCCTAGTATCGGGATAGGCGCCATCACGACAGGTGTGATTTTTGGGTCGTGACACCAATTCTTAGTAAAATGACCATAAACTCTTCATACAATATCGAAACTTGATGATTTCAGTTGTTATAGTTCCAAAATTACGATATGCATATAATGGTTTAGTCGAAACACAAATTAAATGCCGTTTGCTCAATATGGTAACATTTATACGCAATTCGACGTCAAAATCGAAAAACAATCACCTGCAACCCAAACTTATCCAAAACTCATCGAAATTTAGCGAAACTTTGTGGACATGTCCAAAATCATCATACAAACTTATTAAAATAATTTAAACCCGATTCTGAGTCCGTTTATCCAAAAGTCAAACCTTGCTTAACTCTTTCAACTTAAAGCTTCTAAAACGAGAATCATTCTTCCAAATCAATCTTGAACCGCTCAAAAATTAAAACCAACCATACACGCAAGTCATAATATATAATATGAAGCTACTCAAAGTCTCAATCCACCGAATGGAACGCTAAATCTCAAAATGACCGGTCAGGTTGTTACAACTCCAAGAAACTGTGGCTTGTTTCTTGGACTTCCAGGATACCATAAATTCTCCTAATTTTATCAAGAAACCCGTTACAGATTTTCTAGAGTGTTGACAAGCAGCCTAGTCTACATCCCAGTAGGCTTCTAATGTTCCTTTGTTAGTGCTTGACAGTAAAACTTCTTGTCCAAGATGGTGTTTTACATATTTAACTATCTTCACAGCTGCCTCCATATGAGATCTCTTTGGCTGCTGTAGAAACTGACTCTAAAGTTTGAACAATGGATACCAAATCAGGTCTTGTTACTGTTAAGTACAACAACTTCCCTATTAACCTCTGGTAAACCTTAGAATCAGGCAGCAATTCATCTTCTGCACTGGCTAGAGTCTTCAGATGATCATTATATTTCTTTGTAGTCATTTTTGCATTCATATCCATGGGTATTGCAGCTGGCTTAACTGCTCTAAGTCCAAGTTCTAAGGTGAGTTCTAATGCATAGTTTCTCATGTGCATTAGAATTCCTTTCTCAGACATGGCAAACTCAATCCCCAAAAACTATTTTAACTCCGTAAGTCCTTAATTTTGAATGTTTGTTGCAATATTTTTGTTTCTTCTATTAGTTGTAAGCTAGTACTAGTTACCAACATATCATCTACATTACACCAATACAATCTTCTGACAAATAAAGATTGATCATATTGACTTTGAGAGAAGCCAAATGTACATAGTGCCTTAGTGAGCCTCTCATTCCACTTCCTTGGAACTTGTTTTAGCCCATATAAGGATTTGATGAGCCTACAGACTGTCTGTGACTCCCCTAGCTCTTAAATCCTGGAGGCAACTCCATGTAAATCTCATCAAATAAATCACCCCGCAGAAAAGCATTGAACACATCCATTTGATGGATATGCCATTTATTAGCAGCAACACCATATAACACAAGGGAGAAATTCTCCTGATAGTCAATCCCCTCCTTTTAGTTATATCCCTTAGGAACTAGCCTAGGCTTGAACCTCTCTATTTCTCTTGATGACTTATACTTAACTTTATAAACCCACTTGCATCCAATGGGGACCTTTCCCTCTGAAAGAGACACCACCTACCGGATATTGTTGCTTTCCAGTGCCTCAATCTCTGACTTCATAGCCTCTACCCATCTAGTATCTTGGCTAGCTTCAGCAAAAGAAGAAGGCTCTACAATGGAAGAGAAAGCTGCAATGTATGTCTGCTATTTGGGATAAAGGCCTCGGTAAGTGACATAATTTGCTATATTATATGGGACACTTTGATGACTCTTCAGCGAAACAAAGTCTTTCAACTAGATAGGTGGATTTCTATCCCTTGAAGATATTTTGACACCATCAGGCTGTGGAGGCTGAGACATTTGAGGTTGTGATTGTGCAGGTACATGATCTTGAGCATGAACTTGGTCTGGCACACCTGCCTCCTCTTCAGCTGCATCCTCATGAGGAGGTTCTGCACCTTTAATAGGAATCATCTCAGCTTCATTTTCAACATAGGGTCCTGCTTCTGCATGGCTAAATTCTGCATTGTGCTCTGGATTAATTATACTATGAGGTGCTGAGTATTGATCATAAGCTGAAATATCAGTTTATAGAAAAATAGGAGGATGAGAATGTCTGGAGTATTAAATGGAAAGACATCCTCCTTATAGATAGCATCCCTGTTAACAAAGAACCAGTTGTTAGTCAGGCTCAAAAGCACATAGCCTTTCTAGACAGAGGAATATCCTATTAACACTACAGGGATTTCCCTTTACATGAATTTGTTCTGGACTTGTACATCTTTGGCATAACACAGACACCCCATTATCCTAAGATGTTCTAATGAGGGTCTTCTATTGTAAATCCTTTCAAAAGGTGATGCACCATTTAAGACTGAAGAAGATATTCTGTTTTTAAAATAATGTGCAACTAGAACACAGTGACCGCAGTACTTTAGAGGATTGTGTGCCTGAAATCTCATAGCTCTAGCAACCTCCAGAATATGTCTATGCTTTCTCTCAGCTACCCCATTTTGGTAAGGAATATAGACACGTGTTCTCTTATGCACCACTACAAGAGTTTGAAACAATTCTGCTCAAGCTGAGTTCACAAATTCTATTCCATTATCAGTTATGACAATTTTAACTCCTCTGTCAAATTGAGTTTTCACATAACATAGAAAATGCGTCAATAAAACACAAACATCTGATTTAAACTTAACAAGAAATAGAGTCATTCTTTAAAAATCATCCACTAAGGTCAGAAAGTATTTATTTCCATCAAATGTTGGAACACTATAGAGTCCCCATACATCATCATGTAGCCACTCAAAGCACTGTGTAGTTCTGATATTACTACTAGGAAATGGAAGTCTAATTTGCTTGGCAAGTGGATAGACATGACACTTATTTACAGTAGACATAAATTATCTAGTTTAGTTGAAAATAATTTTTGAAGTACTCCAGTTGACACATGTCCCAATCTTCTATTCCACAAAATCAACATCTACTTCCTTTTTATTTGCTACACTCTTCAAGTTCTTTCCTTCACTGTCTTTGATATTCATACTTCTTTCTTCATGAGTCTTAGTTAAGTGTGGAGCTAACAGATAAAGTCCCCTTATTTCTTTACTAATCGCTTTCACCATCTTAGTGTAAAGATCCTGAAAAATACATAAATCAGGAAAGAATGCAACAAAACATTGTAAGGCTTTAGTTATCTTTGACACTGATAGCAGGTTATATCTGAACTGAGGGATATATAGTACATGTTCAATTGTACTCCATGCTTGATAATGGACTAGTACCAATGTGTGTGACATTAGCTACATCCGCATTAGGTAGATATACTTTCTTAGAATTACTAGGTTTAACTTCTTCTCCCTTAGATAACAGACTAGGATCTAACACCATATGATTGATGGCTCCTGTATCAATGATCCAATCATGAGACTTATTATCAACTAAACATGCACTATCAAAACCTACCTTGTTTGTTGAAGAGGTAGGTCTAGTAGTTTTGTTTAGCATCTGTGGTGTTTGATCATACTGTTATTTAGTAAATGAATATGCAGGTGTCTGTTTTCCTTGTCCACTACTGTGAGATCCTGGAGTCTGTAACATCAGCTGTGGTTGAGCCTGCATCTGTGAGTTTTGCACTTGTTAAGTCTGCATCACAAATTGTGGTTGTATCTAATAGTTCTGGTTTGCCTCTCTAGTAAAGACATTATAGGCAGAGAAATTTCCTGCTTCCCCTTTCTTCCTAAGCTTTAACCCTTGTGGATAGCTAATGATCTTGTAATAATTTTCTTTGATGTGGCCTTTCTTCTTACAGTACTCACAAAACTCACCATAACCTTTCGTTGTTCTTTGAAACCTATTAGGATAAAAATTACCACCAGACTGTGTATTAGAACTATAAGTTTGAAAATTGTTACTTTGAAAGCACACAGATCTAGAGCTGAGTAATGCAGTGGACTCAAAATGCTCATAGGAAATGATAGCTGTTGTGCCTAAATTTTCTGCTACAACAGCTACTGATTTCTGGTTCTCATATCTCATAATCATAGAGTATGCTTGATTCACTGAAGGTGAGGGATGCATTAGTAGTATCTGGATCCTCGCTTGAGAGTATGACTCATTCAAAACCATTAGGAGCTGATACAATTTGTGCCTTCTCATATGCACCATATAGTCTCTAGATTTAACACAATCAGATCTAGGAGTAACTACTATAGTATCGTAATCATCCAAAAACTCTTTCAACTTTGTATAATACACAATAACTGAGGAAGTACCTTGATACAAAGTTGCAATCTCCTTGTGCAAATTGTATGATCTAGATCCATCCACCTTTTTGAATCTTTCACGAAGGTCTTCCCATATTGTATGTGCACTGGATCCAAACACAACTCCTCCAATAAGCTGAGTTACAACATGTATCAGCTAGGAGAGCACCATAGCATTGCATCTCTCCCATTGTTTCCACAAATTATTACGGAAATTATTATTTTTCTAAGTTCCAACCACAAAGCCTAGCTTATTTCTTCCTTGCAGTACAATTCTCATCGATTGATCCCAAAATGTGTAGTTCTCAGTCCCTGTTAATTGGAACGAGATGAGATGTGCTCCACTCGTATCTACTGTCCAAGGTATAACATATGATTGTGATGTAAATCGACTTTAAATTCATCGCCATTTTGAGTTCCATTCGCAACTTCAACAGTTCTACTGGTTCTAGTAGTAAATGTACTGGCAACAATAGTGTCTCCCATGGCTTCCCAGCTATGCTTCTATCACGACCCAAATTCCCACCTTAGACGCCGATTACTTACAAAAATTAAGCCAATTTAACAATGATATTTTAAATCAGAGTTTATATAAATACCAAAATAAATGTGAAATAGGCCTACACGACAATAATCATTACAACCTCCCAAGACTAGATAATACAGAGTCACGGACTCTAGATGAATACATGGAAAAATCGCAAAGATCGAAATACAAATATGTTCAAATAACAAGCCAACAGTATAATAAAAGTAAAGGACTCCAAGGGACTGCGACGACCAAGCAGCTCTACCTTGAATCCTCGCGATCAATAACTTAACTCTGCTTAAGTCTGATATCTCCAATACGTGGATTTGCACAAAAATGAGCAGAAGTATAGTATGAGTACACCACAGTCGGTACTCAGTAAGTATCAAGGCTAACCTCGGTAGAGTAGTGATGAGGTACAAGTCAAGACACTTACTAGTAAAAATAACCTGTGCAATATAGAAGTATAAGCCTAATAATGAACGTAGGAATCAGTAAATGGCAACAAGAACCAACATCTGATATAAACAGTAAAGTAATAAGAACTCCATGAAAGTACCAAACCAAATGAGGAAAACAAATAACAACTAATTAATCAAGTCGTTCTAACACAAGTTTCGCAATGAAATTTCTCCGAGATACCTCATCTCATAATCACAAGTCACGAGTCTCAACCCACAATCATATGCTCACGGCACCTTGTGCCCACGTTTCTAATCACAACTGCATGGATAACTCACGTGCCAATATCTCAATACACCCAGCATGATCATAGGCTCACAATCACAATTCGCCTGGTGTGGTCACAGGCTCACTATCACAATACTCCCGACATGGTCACATGCTCAATATCACAATCCGCCGGCATGGTAACATGCTCAATATCACAATCCTCCCGATATCAACAAAGTCAACTCCCGGTCAAACCTCTAAACCTTCCAAACCTTCAATTTTTCAACTTTCGCCAAAATGCATCAAATCAACCCAGTGTTTTAAAAGGCGTGGGCGTAAGGCGGGGCGTTTTACATGTGCCTCAGCAGGGCGTAAGCCCCATAAGTATTTAATTTTTAATATTTTAAAATAATATAATGACAGTTAATATGTATAAACAGGTAAAATTGAATAAAAATTGAAAAAAACTATATATATGTGTGTTCCATCCCCACAAAAAACTAATCAAAACAATCTATTATACGTTACTTACAAGCACAAGTAATTTGAGTCTAAAAGAATAAAGTTTGATATATGGAGGAACAAAAAGGATGATTAACCTGCAATTTGAACTTTGAATTTGCTGCTATGAAGAAAAATGCAGTTCTCTTTGTATTTGTAAAAAAAATTAAATATTCGTTGCTTTTGGGAGATATTATAGCAGACTAGCGTACAAGATAAAAAATTGGAAAAACCATGAATTAGGGCTTAAATCAATAAAAAAAGGTCTTTACTTTTAAATTTAATACTTTTGAGTTCCTTTTTAAACCTTTTGAGTAATTACCAAAATGACTTTTGAGAATTTGGGTATTATATGAATGACTAATTCAACAAATTTTATTTTAATTTGAGAAAGTCTCTAGGGCTTACTCCTTACTAAAAAAACGCGCCCCGAACGCCCGGGCGTATGTCCCGAACGCCCGGGCGTATGCCCCAAATTGCGGGGCGTACACCTCTTGAGACTTTTTCCCCACATCATCGCCCCGGGGCGGTTTTGGTATGCCTCGCCCTGGGGCTCGCCCCAGAAACGCCTTTTAAAATAGAGAATCAACCTACGGACCTCCAAATCTAAATCCGGACATACGCTAAGTCCAAATTCATCATACAAAGCTATTGAAATCATCAAACCACCATTCCAGAGTCATCTACATAAAAGTCAAACTCTAGTCAACTCTTACCACTTAAGCTTCAATAACAAGAATCATTCTTCCAAATTAATCTTGAATCGTCCGAAAACCAAACCCAGCCACACATGCAAGTCATATTACACAATATGAAGCTACTCGAGACCTTAAGAAACCGAATGGGGTGCTAATTCTTAAAACGACCGATCGGGTCGTTACATTCTCCCCCTCTTAAACAAATGTTCATTCTCGAACTTGCCAAGAGCAGGTCTGAAGCCACAAATCACTGAATGAACTCTCTATACATACACTCGCGGGTGATCCCATGTCACCACAATCCACATAAGCCCGACAACACCATCTCAAATGAAGATTATTCCTTCCACCCATACCGATAAGCCTTAGGACCAAATTCTTCACCATCCGATCATTTCCCAAGGACCCGATTCCCACATAAACATATCGCAACAACCTCAACCAGTTGCCACAGCTCATGCATACACTCATAAGGTATGACCACCCGACGTAATACATCACCCATATGCCCATAACAGCATCTCTAACCACAATAGCTGCCCATAATCAAATCCAGCACTGACAAATAACCTCTTATAAGCTAAAACCTTGACCCAAACCTTCACAATGCTGACAATGATTCAAGAAACATGAAGATCTCATAACCACTCACCCAAATCATCAAGTCACACCCAACGCCACTTGGGCACATACCTCGCCAAACTAAACCCAATAAGCACAACGCGAATATGGCTGAATATAGAAAGAGAACTATCAAAAAAGTCTGACATGCACAACTCCTTATCAGTACCATACTACGAATCCATTCCACAAGGAAGAATCAAAACATATGAACTAATCACGAGGATCTCATCCTAACATAACTCCACCGCGGCATGTAGCCCGATTCAAACATATCAAATCATACGAAATCGTGAGGATCCCATCCTCAGCTTTGAATCACAAGTGAAATACACATCACACCAATCGAAACCCTCCACTAACTCAATTCTGCTAAACAAAATCACAATATGTAACGAGCTTCCCATACTGCTAGAGCACCGAAATCACAAATCGTAACCAAATTATCCATAAGTAACATCAAAACCTACCATAATGAGTAACAAAAAGTTAATTCTAGTCTTATAGCTCTCAATAGTGAACAAACCAAGTTGATAGACAGGGCTACCACTGTAGAATATCTCAACAGAAATAAACACATAAGCAGAGTACAAGAATCACGAAACTCACCCATATATGAGGCAGATAAGAGGACTCACACTGATAAATATGACCGAATCAAAATAAAACTGATGTTCCTCTATGATAAATCAAAACCATACTTGTATGACACCACCTGGTGCAGCGGCCTCAGCCTTACCATGGAAAGCATATAAATGGGCCAGGTCTCCCCCTCTAGGGCGTCCCCTACTCGCCTGCCCTATTCCCTTAGCTGGATGTGCATGTGGAGTAGTAAATGGAATAGAGCCCATAGATCGAGTGCTCTGATGAAATCCACCTCTCCCGAATCTGGGACAATCTCACATGATATGCCTAGTATCGCCACACTCATAATAACCCCTCTACAAGCGTGGCTGTTGGTGCCGATTCTGTGCCATATAACTGGAATAACCACTGTAGGAACCCCGTGCAGGTGATGAACTAAAAGATGACTGCCCCATATGAGTACCCTGAGGTCCCTAACTAACTGGAGCACCACGAGTAGTCTCGATGAATCTGCAGCCTAGACTGGCCGACTGCCCAAGCCTCCATCGTGATGGGTCATAGATGAAGAGTAGAATCCACTGAATCCTCCAAAACCTCGAGACCTCTTGGCCTCCTTATCCTCACTTCGCATACCCTCTAATTTGCGAGGGATCTCCACAACCTACTGGAACGGAGTATCCATTTTCAATTCCTGAGCCATGCTGAATCTGATACCGTAGCTGAACCTCTCGATGAATCTGCGGCCTAGACTGGCCGACTGCCCGAGCCTCCATCGTGATGGGTCATAGCTGAAGAGTAGACTCCACTGAATCCTCCAAAACCTTGAGACCTCTTGGCCTCCTTATACTACCTATCCTCACTTCGCATACCCTCTAATTTGCGAGCGATCTCCACAACCTACTGGAACGGAGTATCCGTCTCCAACTCCCGAGCCATGCTAAATCTGATACCGTAGCTGAACCTCTCGATGAATCTGCGGACTCACTCTCTAACTAAAGAAACCAAAGTAGGTGTGTGGTGGGATAATTCACTGAATCTAATAGCGTACTTTGACACTGTCATAGGGCCCTGATGCAGCTGCTCGAATTATGTGTGCCACACATCCTGGAGGGTTTGAGGAACAAACTCCCTAAAAACATCTCTAAAACCGGAGTCCAAGTCGGTGGCGCTGCATTAGTTGGCCTACCTTTCTCATAAGGATACAACCACTGATATGTTGCTCCAGACAAGTGAAATATAGTAAAAGTAACTCCGCTCACCTCCACAATGCCCATGGTGCGAAGAATACGGTGGCACTTGTCGAAACAAACCATGTGCATCCTCAGTAACTATGCCACTGTAAGTAGGAGGGTGATACTTCTTAAACCTCTCATGTCTGAGCTCCTCCTCCTCAGATGCCTCTGGCCTGACCTTAGGCTAAACCGGAATAACAGATTGTACCGGCACCACACCCGGAGTATGACCAACATGAGCCTACTACTCTGGGTTATGGCCGGTGGGAGTCTGAGCTCCTCCCCCAATCTGTGAAGTAGCTGGTGCAACGGAGATCAATCCCTCCTGAGCCAATGTACCAGACATGCTCAGGAACTGCGATAAAGTCTCCTGAAGTTTGGGGGGTAACAACAGGCACCTCCGGTGTCTGTCCCCCAACCGGAGCTACTGGCGCCTCCTCAACTGCTGCTCTGGAAGGTGCTCTAGCTGCGGCATGTGCCCCTCCTCAGCCTCCACCTCGGCCCCAGCCTATCGCGGCTCTAGTAGGGCACTCGGGTGTCTGCTCAGCTGATCTGGTAGCGCGTGTTCTCACAATCTGTGAGAGAATAAAGATACAAAGGCTCAAACTTCGAAATCAACAAATCCACACGACATGAATGAAAGAAGTAGAATTTTTCTAATAGTTCTGTAGCCTCTTGAAGAAAGCACAGACGACTCCTTACTGATTTGCAAGACTCTACTATACTTGCTCGTGACTCATAGAACCTATGAACCTAGAGCTCTGATACCAACTTGTCACGACCCAAAATCCCACCTTATGTGTCGTGATGGCAACTAGTCTCTAAGACTAGGTAAGCTGATTACTTACAACAATTAAGCCAATTTAACAATGATATTTGAAATCAAAGATTTATATAAATACCAAAATAAATGTGAAATAAGCCTACGCGTCAATAATCACTACAACCTCCCAAGACTAGGTAATACAGAGTCACGATCTCTAGCTGAATATATGGAAAGATCTCAAAGATCGAAATACAATACTATTCAAATAACAAGTTGACGGTACAATGAAATGAAGGACTCCAAGGGACTGCGACGACCAAGTAGCTCTACCTTGAATCCTCACGATTAATAAGTTAACTCTGCCTGAGTCCGATATCTCCAATACCTGTATCTATACAAAAATGTGCAGAAGTGTAGTATGAGTACACCACGGTAGATACCCAGTAAGTATCAAGACTAACCTCGATGGAGTAGTGACGAGGTACAAGTCAAGACACCTACTAGTCAAAATAACTTGTTCCATAAAGAAGTATAAAGCTAATAATGAAAGCATGATTTAGTAAATGGCAACAAGAACCAACATATGATATAAATAGTAAAGTAATAAGAACATCGTGAAAGTACCATTGAAACCAAATGAGGAAAACAAATAACAACCAATTAATCAAGTTGTTCTAACACAAGTTGCGCAACGAAATTACTCCAAGATACCCCATCTCATAATCACAAGTAATGAGTCTCAACCCACAATCATATGCTCATGGTACCTTGTGTCCACATTTCTAATCACTACCGCATGGACAACTCAGGTGCCAATATCTTAATTTGCCCGGCATGATCACAGGCTCACAATCACAATGTGCCAGACATGGTCACAGGCTCACTATCACAATCTGCCCGGCATGGTCACATGCTCAATATCACAATCCGCCCAATATGGTCACAGGCTTAATATCATAATCCGCCCGATATCAAAAAAGTCAACTCCCGGTCAAAGCTCTCAACTTTCCAAACCTTCAACTTTCCAACTTTCCAACTTTCGCCAAAATGCATTAAATAAACCTACAGACCTCCAAATCCAAATCCGGACATACGCCTAAGTCCAAAATCACCATACGAAGCTATTGGAATCATCAAAATACCATTCCAGTACACAAAAGTTAAACTTTGGTCAACTCTTACCGCTTAAGATTCTAAAACAAGAATTATTTTTTCAAATCAATTCCAAATCGTCTGTAAACCGAACATGTAAACACACGCAAGTAATATTACATAATACGAAGCTGATCGAGACCTTAAGCCACTGAACGAGATGCTAATTTTCAAAACGACCGGTCGGGTCGTTACAACTTCAGCGAAGGCTACTCTGCTACAATCAACGATGATTTCTATGGAGATTTCTCTAAGTTCATAATTTTACCAGCACTATGTACGCAGCTTCAATTCGAATCGAAATAGACTAGAATGTCTAGCCTTAAGACTCTAATAGCATGCTGAATTGACAAATCGAGAGATGGAGAAACCGTAGTTAGGAATACACGATTGAGAGAAGGAATGAAATGAACGAGAGAAAATATCTGAATTCTTTTATTCAATGAAAAAGTACACTACATCTGGCTATTTATACACTGTGACTATGATTAATAAAATGACTGTAATTAACTAACATACAATAGAATAAAATGCCCTGGTCCTACTTACAAGCTAAGTGAATCCTTTCTCTACACAACTACACCGTATTGTACAGAGAGCTGCGCCTTTTAATTAAAGAATTTATGTGACGCATCAAACTAGTCGAGCCAGCGAGTTCCGGGAAAGAAGATTATGGAAACAATGGCTAGTGTCATGCAGCAGATAATTCAATATTATCTTTATGCACCCAAAAGATGCTGACCAAATTGAAGATCATGAAATTGGCACTTGCCAATACTTACAACTTGCAATTGAAGATTAATCTCCAGCTAACCCCCATGTTCTCCCACCTTTCTACGGTTACAATTCAGAAATCTTTTATTATCAATGGGGCAAATGTATTACCTATAAATAGGAGTCTTGACTTGAATCTATGAACACACAAGAGAAAAGCGTTTATACCAGCCCAAAAAGCTTAATTCCATGGCCGCTCCAACCACTTCACTTCCAGCTCTAGTACTTTCCGTCATAGCTACAGGCAGAGGCGGACCTAGGGTTTGAGTACGATGGGGGCACCCCGCTTTTAGATATGCAAATTACTAGCGACAAAGTTTGAGGAATAACTCTTTGAAAACGTTATGATTATGATAACATATCAACAATAAATTCATTATTGTGGAATATCATTAATTTGATACTAATATAACAAAAATATATCATCCGCTCATACTTGAATTCGACACATTAATATGTAAACTTTGCAAAAATTTAAACTGTAATATGTAAATTCTTATATAGAACGTCCAAATGTAATTCTAGCTAGGGGTGTTCATAGTTATATTTGGATCGGTTTTTCCCTAAAAAGAAACCAAACCAAGTAAGTCGATTTTTCAAATATTAGAACCAAACCAAATCAATTAAGTAAGTTTTTATCGATTTGGTTTATGTCAGTTTTTCGATTTTTCGGTTAATTGTCGAGTTTTTTCATAAATATGAAACATACACTACCAAACAAATATTCCGGCGACTATATTTTTAACGTAACACTATCAAACCAATTGTTCTTTGAGAAATTTATCATTTATCAAGATATTTAGATGATAATTGAATCAAATAGTGATGAATAATTTAAAGACTCAATTAAAAATAGATTATTTTTAACATAAATAAGATTCTTGTACTTAGCAAAAGAAAACTACCAATCAAACTAGAACGTACAGGCAAAGAACTAGATTATTACAATAGCAAAGAACTAGATAAAAAATGCAAATGATTAACATATATCATAACATTTTAAAAAATTTATATAAAAATATATTTGATTTTATCATTAAAATCAAAACCAAACCAAATTTGATTGATTTTTAAAATTCAAAACAAAAACCAAATCTAACCAAGAATGCTATCGGTAGTTTTGGTCGATTTGGTTTGGTTTTCGGTATGGTTCAGTTTTTCGGATTTTTATGAACACCCCTAATTCGAGCTAATCAAATATGAGTTAAATGTTTAGGTATCGCTTATTAAAATTGAAAAAGTATATCTTTCTAACGCAGATATGTCACGACCCCAAATTCCATCAAATATTATGATGACACCTAACTCAACCTGCTAGATAAGCCAAAATATATAAGCTACTACTACAAGGAGAAATCATTAATTTTATAAATACAACTACTCCAAGGACTGGTAGTACAAGTCATGAGCCACTATGATTTAGATTTACAAAGCTGGTGAAATCAATAAATACAAGATCTGTTGCCATGAACAAAAGGGCAGCGTGAATCCGGTACACTGGTACATCTCCAATACAAAGCTCCATCTTCACAGCTACTATGCTCTGAAATTTGCACGCAAGGCGCAAAAGCGTAGTATGAGTACAACCAACCCCATGTACTCAATAAGTATCTTGACTAACCTCAGAGAAGTAGTGACGAGGTTTTTAAGTCAAAAGATACTCACTAGTCAAATAACTTGTGCAATATATTAAAGACTGTCAACAGAAAGTATAGTAGAAAACAATAACTATAATCTCATCAGAACAAGTGATAACAATTTAATACAAGTGAAGGCCCAGCTTCAAAAACAAGTCATTAAATAGAATCACACACATATGGCACCTCGTACCCATATTATCAATCACCCTCGCACGGCAAAGACCTTGTGCGACAATATATGTCACACCCGTAGGGCAAGGACCTCGTGCCACAATATAAATCACACTTGTACGAAAAAGATCTCGTACCACATTATATCCCGATTCCGTGTCCATTGCTAAATAACACGTTCAAGAGAATTTTTCAAGAATCAAATATAGTAATGCATAATAACAACTTTCTTTTTACTTTAATTCGTTATGCTACCAACAACTCAACAGAATATGAGATAAGAACATCCACGTAGGTAAATCCATCTTGGCAACAAAATCATCAAGTAATAACAGAGGCATAGATTAGCATGTTAGAAATAACGCAACATATCATGTAAAAATACATGACACACATAAAGAAGTCATAAGTACAAACAAGAATACCCCTCTTGTACCACCACATGAACATAATCAATAAAAACGCCCTCAGGCTATCACGTAATATCCCCACAATGCCACCCTTATTTTACCGCGTGTGCTAAAATAAAGTAACTGCCCGCCTTGTTTCATCACATGTGTATTAACAAATCATCCCACCTTGTCTCGCCATATGTGCAAACCCGATATAGCGCACCTTATCTCGCCACATGTGCAATATCAACAATAATAATAGCACGGCAAAAATAATGTGCCAATACCCAACCATCCGCCCAACATATCCACATGTACCATAATCAAAACAATGCAAAATAACACCTCATCATCAAGAAACATATCCTCATAACTCATCAATAATGTGCACAAGGACATAATCAACAAAAGTGCAGATGTGGTTCAACATATAAAACATGATTACGGCAAAATTAGGTATAGCTACCAAGTTCAAGTAGTCATACAAAGGATCACATATGTGTCACAGAGTGCACATGTCACAATCAAGGCTCAACACATGAATAAGTATGAATGTGTGTTCATAATATACGAGTATCTACCTCCGAGTCAAGCTTAACATAACTCTCATGATTTTCTCATCATGTTCAACATAAGGTACCAATAGCCTCAACATTTATCTAGCATGATTTACTGTGCTCATCTAGTCAATTAATGGAACAATACATAGAATCAAGTAGAACACACAACTAAATAAAGCATATAGTAAGTTAGAATCTACCCCGAGCATGAATACAAATGGCACATGTATATACGTTCGTCACCTCATATATGCATCACCCCGCATGTAGCAAACAATATCAATTATTAGGAAAAGTTTTCTCAACCAAAGCTAGGCAAGACACTTACCTCAAACAAGCCAAACCAATACTCTAAAAATGCCTTCACCCATGAATCGACCTCCGAACGGCTCAAATCTAGCAAAAAATAACTCAATTATATCAAATAATGCCATTGGAATCAAACCAAAACGATAAAGGTCGAATCCTTAATCAAATACTCAAAGTCAACCCAGGACCGCACCTCGAAACACGACAAAACTCATAAATTCTAACGAACCATTCGAATACGAGTCCAACCACACAAGTTTCATCCAAATTCAACTCCGAACCGATGTCCAAATCACATTTTTTTTTACTTTAGACATTTTTACCAAAAACCCCCAATTTCTCTTTTGGATTTACCAATCGAATGCCAAAACTAAAGATTGAATCATGAATATTAATTAAAACCAACTAAAGAACACTTACCCAATCCAAGTGGGTAAAAATCACCCAAATCCGAGCTCCCAATCTCAAAATATGATAAAATGAGCTCAATGTCCGAAATCCTACTTAATACTGCCAAGTGATATACTATGCGATTGCGACCCTCTGGTGTGCGATCGCGAAGCACAAAACGCGACCCGCCCAACAGTCCTACATCGCGAATGCAATACTACAGTTGCAAACGCGAAGACCTAGTAGCCAAAAGCTACATGAACGTGACATATTCTGGCAAACGCAACCAACCAGTAACTAAGCTCCACTCCTTTTACGCGAACACATCACCCTCCATGCGAACGCGATTACTCCCTTTCCTAGAACCTCACAATCGCCATCCATGTTACGCGAATGCGGTGAATAACTTTGCAGAGTACTCTACGTGATTGTGATGCACAGTTTGTGATCGCAAAACTCATTAGAACACCAGCATATTAGCAACAGAAAAACCATTCGAAATGATCTGAAACCACCCTGAATCACACCCGAGGCTCCCGGGACCCCGTCCAATCATACCAACCAGTACATAAACGTCCTTCGAACTTCCTGGAGTGCTCAGATCATTAAAATAACATATAAAACCACAAATCGAACTCCAAAATGCATCAAAATTACAATGAAATTTCAAGAACTTCAAAAATTAAAACCAAGCGTCTGATTCCCATCAAACCAAATCGCAATGAGACCAAAATTTGCACACAAGTTCTAAATGAAAAAACAGAAAAATAAAAATTCAAACTTGATAGCCACAAATTCAACTCTTGTTCAAACTTAGAAAATTTCTAAACCTTCAAATTGCCAACTTTCTCCAAAATGAGTCAAATCAACCTAGGAACCTCAAAATCCAAATTCGGACACATGACTAGGTCCAAACTTACCATACGAAGCTATTGGAATTGTTAAAGCATGAATCTGAGGCTGTTTACACAAAGGACAAACCTTGGCTAATTCTTCAACTTTAAGCCTCCCAAAAATGAAATTTTCTCTTCCAAATCAATCCCGGACCTTTCGAACATCGAAACTAACCAAACACGCAAGTCGTAATATAGCATACAAAGGTACTCAAGATTTCAAACCACCAAACAGAATGCCAATGCCAAAACAACCAGTCAGTTCATAATATTTCCCCCACTTAAACATTCGTTCGTCCTTGAATGTTACAAGAGGCGTCCCAAAGACATCAAATCACTATATAAACTCACCATACACATACTCACTGGTGATCCCATATAACCGCAATCTATATAGGCCCATCAGCACAACCTAGTTGAAGATCTTTTTTTCAACCTTAATCCATAAACCTTAGAACCCAATCTCCAATACCCAAAATTTATTATAAGACCTGAATCTTGCATCTATACACTGAATAAGTCGAAACAAGCTGCATCAAGCCATAATCATATTCCAAGATATAGTTCATGCCTCCAACAAGCAACAACTCGAATATAACCAGAGGTAGAAGGAGAGACAAATGAGAGAACTATCCGACAAGTCCAACAGGTACAATCCCAACGGTACCATATTATGAATACATCCCATAAGGGAGAAGCAAAACACACGAAGCAAGCACAAAAATCATATCCTAATATAGCTCTGTTGCGATGCGTGACCCGATCCATACATATCAATCCATATGAAATACTCATCGAGCCATAATACTAACAATCAACAACCACATGTGTACCAATAACAAACACGCAAAATACATGACCATAATAATAGAGAAACGAATATCACAATATACCCCAGATAGGAAACCATAACCAAAGCGTAGTAAATAATTCGACACCCAAAAGCCATCTCGCTCGAATTTCACCACGAGGCCTAAATATAATCACATCAGACGTTGATAAGTGTATATTTTAACCACTTATTAGTACTTTTTAGCTTTACTTTTTTAATCCGAAAGTGTTGATTCTTGTTCCCAAAACTAATGAAATGTACCAATTGTAGGCATGTTGGAGAATTGAACCTTAACAAATAATTCTATCTCAAAAAGGCAAAAAGGAGTGCAGCAGGACAAATTGCGGTCCGCAGAAGAAAGTGTGATCCGCAGAAATACATCTGCGGCCACAGAGAAGGTACCTGAGCCTCAGAAGAAATTTTAACAAGTGCGAATTGCACATAAAATTGTGCGGCCGCAAAATCTTATCGCACTGATAAGATTTCAAAAGCTCATAGCAGGTGCAAAATGACCAAGTGTGAAGCCTTGCCAAAGTGCAGCCGCAGATGGCAAAGTACAACCACAGAAGCTGAAGTGCAGCCGCAGATGGAATTGTGTGGCTGCAGAATTCCTTCAACTGAAGAATAGAAGAAAAGTTTAGACCGCATATGAAATTGTGCGGTCACAGAACCTCCCTAAAGGGCATTTTTTCAGCGAATTTTAGGGCACTATAAATAGACGGGAAACACTTTTTTAGGACAAGTTTTGAATTGTAATCAGCTGTAGCGGTTATCTTTTGCTGTTTTGAAAATGTTTTTAGTGAAAAATCATTAATTTTATCATTTTAATCTTAGTTTATGGCATTAATTAGTTCTTCTTTTTTGTTTTCTTCACTTTCTATCATGAGTAGCTAGATTTTCTCTAGGGTTGTGACCCAACCCTAGTGTGTAAACCTTATGAATTATTAATTTAATACTTGTTTATGATTGGGTGTTTATTATTTTTTTTTGTTTATGCATTATTTCTAGAATTAACGGTTGAAAAAATTGATTCTTGCCTATTTGACTTGGTTCTTACTTGAGAAAGAGGGACTTACTCTAGGAAAACTTGGCTAACAAGAAATTGGACTAGTTAAGGGTTTGGCTAGTCAAATTAAAGGGTTTGAACTAGAGATAGGGAAAACCTGACTTGAGCTCATAACAATTGTTTGAATTGATACCCAGTTGAACTTGAGAAACTTAATTTGGGCATAACCACTCTATAACCGAGCGATATTGAGTGGGTAATTGAGAGTTCAGAGTTATATTACACTCCCTATCAATAAAACAAGCATTTGTGACGAGGTTTAAGACAAGACACTGACTAGACAATACCTTGAGAAAAATATCAATATAAAACCAATATTGGAAAGCATGATCAGTTAATTAGCAACAAAGAATAGGCAGGTGATAACACGGCTACTCTAAAAACGTACAACACAAGGTAAGATCAATTAAGGAAAATAATAAAAATTTCAAGGCACCAACCGTTCTAACACAAGAATAACAATAAAAATCACCTCGATATGCCACATATCATAATCACAAATCATCCTTGACGCCGCGTGAGCTTCACATTTTTTGTAAAAAATATTTTCCCGAAATAGCACCACGCGCATAAGCCCCTTATCTTGCCACATATGCATCAATATACACATCACCCTTATGTTGCCACAAGCGCATCTCAATCATAGCGTTACAATGAACTGCACATCACGTGTCCATATGCCACAATATTTCTCAAACAACGATATCAATGCCACAACAATACATAGCCATCGGCTCAACAATAATGTATACAAGAATTACAACCACAAAACAAGAGTACCTGAAGTAAATCAATAATGAAATGTACTTCATATAACAACAACTTCAATTCAAAGTATATTAATAGCCTAAGGGTCTAATCAGGTCAATTACCACATATAAGCCTGTGTACACACTCGTCACCTCGTGTACACGTCTTTTCACATAGTACAAGTAGTGCAAATAGACCAAATCCTAAGGGGTAATTTCCCAAACAAAGTTAGGCAAGATACTTACCTCAATTAGGCCAATTCAATACTCAAAAAATGCTTTCCCTTTAAAATTCACCTTCACTCGGTTCAAATCTGGCAAAACACTGCTTAATAATATCAAAGAATTCAAGAGAAATCAATTCCAATTAATAAAGTTAAGATCTTTACACAGTTTTCCAAAAGTTAACAAAAGTCAACCCCAGGCTCGCCCGATCGAAACCCGAGTCAAAGGGTAGATCACGATTACCCATAATCCAACGAGTCTATATATGTATTTGGTTTTCAAATCCGAGTCCAAATCGATTCTCACTCAAATTTTTTATCTTTCAAAACATAGTCTAAAATCCCCAAAATCTCTCTTCAAATCTCATGATTTGGATGTTAAAATTCATAAATAATCATGTTATGTAATCAAAAGTGGATCAAAATTACTTATCCAATAGTTTGGTACGAAAATCTTCTCCTAAAATCGCATCCCACCAAGTCTAGGGCTCAAAAATGTTATAAAATGAGACTAAATCCCGAAATCCTAACTTTTTATTCAGCTGCAGAAGTCGCAATCTCAAATGCAACCAAATGATCGCAATTATGATGCTTGACAAACTAAGGGAATGTTGCAAATGTGACTGAGACATCACATTTGCGATGACTGCCAAGGTCGCAAAAGCGACCACCGTAGGAAATGAAGCACCTTTGCAATTGTGATCTGGTCATCGCATTATCGACACCTGACACCCCCTGCCTTTTTTACAATTGTAAACTAGTGCTCCAATTGTGATAAATGTAGCGCCATCACACCAGTAACCTGAAACAAGTCCAAACTAATCCGAAGAACGTCCGATAGTCACCCGAGCCCTCGGGGCTCCACACTGAACATCCACACAATCCTAAAAAATCATACAAACTCGCTTGCAAACTCAAAACACCAAAATTACATCTAAAACCACGAATCAGATACCAAAACCCATAGAATTCACAATGAAACTCAAGAATCGCTAAAATTACAACCAAACATCCGGTTTCTATCAAACCAACTCGAAATGACACTAAACTTTGTCCAAATGACAAAATGGACCTACTCTAAGTCCCAAAACCAAAATACGAACCTGATAGCCATAACGTCAACCTATGGTCAAACTTAAGAAATTTCTTAACCTTCAAATTTTCCAACCTTTGGCAAAAAGAGCAAATTCAACCTAGGAACCTCCAAATCTAGTTTGAGGCATACGCTGAAGTCCAAAATCACCATAAGAACATATAGGAACCATCAAAACATCGTTCCAGGGTCATTTTCACAAAATTCAAACCTCGATCAACATTCCAACATAAGTTTCCAAACTAAGAACCAATCATTCCAAATCAATCCAAAACCTTCTCGAAACTAAACCAACCATCCCCTAAACTCATAAAACTATAAATGCACATATGGGAAGCTTCAAAAGAAAAATCGGGGCTGAAATACACAAAACGACCTTTAGGGTTGTTACATCTAAGCATGATAAAGACTCAAGCTTGGTGCCAAACTGACACAAATCCATGTGTCTAATACAAATTCATGTTCTATTACATGCACACTGTCGGTGGAATTCCGGTGTTCAATGTCTCTAAAGGACGAATTCATATTCACAAGCAGTCGTTACATAATTCTATACATCTTGTTGACGACTAATTTTGATCTTCCTTTTAAAAATTAATTTACTTACACTTATTAAATTTTAATAAATATGTTAAAGATATTTTCTAATTAATAATACCTATTATTAAGCAATTAATGGTGTTAACTAGCAATTTAGTAACTATATAATTATAAAATATTATCTTTACTATTTTACCATTTTTTAAACTATTAAAATAATTAATTTAATAAATTTATTTCTCAATGTTTTTGTGAACATAACCGTTATTTTAAAATAAATCCAAAATTAGTGTAGTAAGTAGGAAAAAAAGATATTTTGGTAAATTAATTAATTAATTATAATAATTAGTAGTGTATGTGATTATTATAGTTTTTATTATATTTTGTTGAGACTAATTAATTTTAATTAAATTAATTTTTAAAAGATTAAAAGATCAAAAGGTTACAATTGCAATTATGTAATTAAACACGAAATGGTCATTCCTTAAATCAAACTAGCCCAAAATACCAACCCAATTACCCCATTTGACGCAGTCCAAACGACCCCCAATCCATGTTGGCAATCCATGCCACCCTCCCTGAGCCAATCAAACTCCGCCATGTCACCCGTCTCCAACACTCACATAAGAAACACATACCCATCAGAGTCGTTAATCCATTTAATCAACGATCCAAATTTTATCTCGATTTTCCTTTAATTTTAACGCCTCCCAGATCCAATCTCAGCCGTTGAAACACATGGATCCAACGGCCCACATATTTCCCCATAATATTCTTTTAACGCTTGAATTATCATGACCGTTGATCAAATGATCCAACGGCCCAGATCACTCCCTTCAACCTTAACCCTAGAGATGGGCTTGGTTACCCCCAAAACCTAAATCATTTCCTCCATGACCCAACCGCCCCCTTACCCTTTTCCTCTCTATTCTCTCCAGACCTGCAACTACATCAATCCTCAAAACCTTGCAAGGTCAACAAATCAACCACAAAATCATCTCGTCTGACCCTGCTAGCCGCAATTCTTTCTTGAATCTTTCCTCTTTCGTTGTTATAATTCAAAATCCCAAATAAAAACCCTAGGTCTAAAATGATGACTTGGGATTTCATCTGTTTGGACTATGTGCTTTCAAATCGAAGAAGGTATGGAGATAATATCTGGCTTCATCATTGTTATTCGATGTCCAAAGGTTAAATGTAATGACCATTGGATATTAGGGCCTAGACCAATGATGTTTCATGCTTTAATGGCCAGTCCCTCATTTCTTCATGCCCAGGTAATTTCTATGATATTTCCCCCTCTGTTTTCTCTGATTTTACCCATTTTACTTTCATCATCCAATCTTCATCACCTTCCACTACCTAGATTCAAATCTGTTGAAACCCTAAGGCATTGAATGCCACTATAAATAGGGGCTTCAATGTTCTCACCTAACAACCTAACTACATAAGTAACATTAACTACACTTAAAGTTCTAAGTACAAAAATCAAAAGCTAGGGTTCTTAACAGAGTCTTGATTTCTTTCCTCTTTTCGATTTCGAGTTTACACTGATTGAGGATTAAGTTTGATTCTAAACGGCTAAGAGAATTATTGTTTAGTTTGCTGCTCAAAGGAAGGTCAGTGTACTTTGACCTTTCTCTTTTTTGACTGTCTTAGTTGAAACCATGCATACTTTGTTATCTTTTATTGATTTTCTCTGCTTATGATGTTTGTCATTGGTTTGTAATTGATTGTTTCTATTCATGACGAGTTTGAAGTCGACTGTTATGTTTTGGTATTATGTGATTCAAGTCAATACTAATCGTTTATAGTGTGACCTTGGTGAGTATTGCTGAGGATTGAGCCATCTCTGTGATTAAGCTCCTATAATTAGCTATCGAGGCCTTAATAACCTTCTACATCTGTCCTGACTATAGATTTCTTTGATGTTCTGATGTAATATTCATGCTTGTCATACTAATTTTTCCTTAGTACCACTTGTGTCATGAACTTGAGGCCTTTTTCTGATAAACTAAACTAAAAATAGATATGAACCTTTAATGATGAAAACAAGGATGTCATCTTGGTCTGGGTATATTAGCTTATGTCATTTGAGTCAACTCCTTCCTTTTGAAGTGCTTTTGTGATTCTGCAGTACTTGAATGATCAATATAAATGGGTTTTCTGCACTTTCATAACTACTTTATTCCATATTTGAGTCTCACTGTATAAAACAATGCCTTAAAATAGCTAGACTAAATTATACTAAATCTCTGCAGTTAGTTTTGTCTATTGCCATCCACCTAGCTTAAACAAGACCCAGAAGTTTTACTGAAATTGCATCTGTTTTGGTTGAGTACCATTTGTTGAGTTGTTAGCACTAAGATTCATCATGTTAGACTAATGCATTTAACTTGTAATTGAGCCATGCTCACTTAGTATAAAACTCTCACTATTCTGAACCACTATAATGGCACTGTTAGCTTGATCCCATACTATTTGGTGCCCAATCATATTTGTAATGTTACTATTTGATTGGAATGTCTCATGTATGTATTCACATACCATCTCTTGAGGATTTGGCACTCACTCTTGTAAAAAATAGATCCCTTCTAGTCTTACATGCTCATGCATGTGCCTCTATTATCACATAACCTTGTTAAGTTCATACAAGTCAACTGTAATTCACTTATAAACTTTGGAGAGATCCTCTGAAGCTTATCTGACATGTTTGAGTGTAAGACTGTGCATTACCTCTTAATGAACCTGGTATAAAACATAAGATTAGGAACCCTGTAAGGGCAAATTGATCATTTGTTAAGTGGAGACCAACTTTTTAAGTATCCCAGATTAACACTTTAGAGATTCTGAATGGAGCTGCTAACTCACACACTTAGTAAGAATTGAAGGTTTAGCCTATGTGTAGATCTCTACTGAGTTTGAAAATGGCTAAGTAATCATGACTGCAGTTAAGAACTTCCATAAATATGGATTTGCCAATAGGATTAGTAAGGTTAATGTACATGTATCTTCTCTATCCATCAAATCATATGACTTAATTGTTTGAGTTCCTGAGATATCCTGTTGAATGTTCTTATCATTCACCTGCACCTATAACTAATTTCTTTGAGTACTCTTGAGCATGCTAAAGTTGTATGGTATTGTACCAAGGGCTATATGGTGTTATATTTTGCATTCTAAATAATTTCTATAAGAAGTGTACATGTCTAAACCTGTGTATTATTGTTACAGTTGTATTGAAACTTATAATGAATGCCTCATTGGTACTTAAACCTATAGGGAAGAGTAAGTGTGAGTGATTAGGGGTATTTAGGAGTGATATTTAGTTTGTGATTAAGATACTCTCCCTGACACAAGCACTGCTCGGGATCCCTGAGACCCTTATGAACTTTGAAGTGCCAGGATCCAAAGGGTGTCTTGGCCATGAATTGAATTTTATCTTAAGCCCTTAATCATTTGTATTTTATAATCTCTTTAGGGTTAGTGTTAAATGAAAAAAAAGGCTTCACTGTAATTTTCTTTATTCTGTTTGAGCTTACACAATTTTATTTGCATTCCTAATTACTAATGCTTGTTACAGTTCTGTTTTCTACATTGATATCATTTATGTTTAAGTATCATATTGGTCCATATATCTAATATATTTCTTTTCTTTTTACACATGTGACCGAACTGGGCCTTTCAAGTTCTCAAGAACTCAGGCCCAAGTACTAGGTTGAATCTCGAGTTGTTGGAGTTGCTGCCGCTTGTTTACTGTTTGCTGGGCCTAACCTTCTTCAGGCCCAAACCAATGAGTCCAATTCCCCTTCTTTATCGCTTTTAGCATGTTGTTATTGTCATGTATATAAAATACTGATAATTATTTGAGTGAGTATTTTCTTTTATATCTTTAAATTACTTTAGAAACCCTAAGCAAGCCTAAAACCGTAAGTAAAAATAAAAGAAGTACTATCTCTCAGTAGTTAAATAATCTTAATTTGTTATTTCCATCATCCAGTTTTTCGCTATCAATACTAACCATTTTGCCATGAGTTTTTTCTTAAACTCAAAATAGATTTGGAAAAATCGACAACTCTTTTTTTTGTAGAAGTCGGAATTGAGCAAACGATTTCAAAGCCTGCTTTTTCTACAAATCAAACAAACACAACTACAAATCAAAGATCCTTAAATGGGTTTCCTTCTAAATTTAAGCACAAGATCTGAAATCAGTATCCAAGGTATATCTGAACCTATTTATTCAATGGCCTTTTATTTTTACACAAATAGTCATCTTATTTCAAAGTCAGATATTTTACACTTAACCACATTTTACAAAGTTAGCAAGTATAAGTATGATAAAAATATTTCCAAAACTTTTTCAATTACATAGGCATCTCAAACGACATTCTTTTTTTGTAAAACCTACACTCTCTTTTCAAAGTATATATACCACTTACCTTTCAAAAATGATAAGTTTAAGAGCATAACATAAGATAAGTCATACATTTTTAAGCACTAAATAAGCAAGATATAAACATCTAATTCCTCGAATCTAGGCAAAGTCGTATGGAGCTACCTTAGGTAGATTCTAGGGGGTGTCTAATACCTTCCCCTTAAAAAAAATAAGAACCCTTACCCAAATCTCACTGGTTAGCAGACTAATAATTTAATAACTGAAACAGGTACCCTAGTATACCTTTAAATATTAGGTGGTGACTCTATTTTATCATCAACAGAAAAATCACTAGTCGAATCTTGTGTTGACTCGTGCAAAATAGGGTACAACAATATGGTAACTTTGCTGGAAAATTACACTTAGGATATGACCTTAGCAGACTTAGACTAGATCTGGAGTGTTTATATATTGTTATACATGTGCTTAATTTGCAAACATGTGCTTACCTGCCTTACTTGTTCATTATGTACTTATCTGTATGCTTCAATATTATTGCTAACATTCCACTCTCTGTTACCATTTTATATATACTATCATCACACTCTTTCCTATCGAGTCTTGGCCGTACACTATCACACACAATGGCATGCGAGTGTCTTTTACACATCTCAGAACCTTCTTTTAAAAAATCTTTAGTTTCAGAGAATTTCTTTGTTAGGTCAACTATCATAACTTCTTGCAGTATTCAATCCAACTCAAAATTAGGAAACACTCTACTCTAGCAAGCATATATCATATTGCATAAACCCTAGGTGAGTAGGTCCTTGGTATCGACACACAATTAGGAAAGCCACCCTAATGTCAACGGGTCATACACCCAATGACATGACTTTTGTGGAACAACGAACCAATCATGATGAGACACTAAAGATCTGGAGCAAACACTTATCAAACCCTTTTTCTATCCTCTTCAGAAAATGGAAATCAACTAAAACATCCCTGAAATTAATATGGTCATGGGAGCACCGTATAAGCTAAAGAAATGGTGGAAGAACATTCACTGAGAGCATGGAGACAAAATCAGGATGCACCTACGAGCATTGACTGCCTTACTGAACTTCTGGGCCGACAAGGTGCTTATCCATTTTTGATAGAATTTTGGGATTCAGCCAATTGGAAGAAGTTATAAGCTTCACAGAGCTTCCATTTACTGGGAGGAAGCCGATACTATTAGTCATCATGCCCAGCTACAGGTTTCTCAATGATTTGGGTTTAGCGGGTAGTTGGAGCTTAAGGTACATTGAAGATGGATGGATAAGCTTGGACCAATTTTTGGACATGTTTGGACGTCGAGAGAGATATGACTGGTACTTAGGAGAGTTTCAGTGTGATCAAGATATCTAGGAAAGTCTCCGCCCCATAACCTTCTCTTTGACGCTTCTAGGATTGCTAGTTTTCCCACAAAGGAGAGGACAGATCAACATTAACTTGCTGCCTGTGGTCTTGGCAACATTCAAAGGTAACCTCCAAGCCACCTTGGTACATATGGTGTTAGCTAAAATTCTCAGAGCATTATCTGCATGTTCCTGAGGGTAAGATTTCTTCAAGGACTGTAGCTTGTTACTCCAAATTATGGGTCACTGAGCACTTTTTTCAACAAGAGGCAACAGTTGATTACTTTGTGGGCATTAGCAACATGATTCGAAGTCACAGTGAGAGAATGATGCCTTGGGTCTCCCCATATGGACAGGAAGTATGGAGAGAGAAGCTGACCAACTTAAGCGGAGAGTGGATAAATTGGAAGCTGTTGTGGCTGAGCGGCAGGGCAATTCTAAGAACTCCCCAGAAGTATTTCATCGAGATGATAGAACTCGAAGGCATTCAGCCATATGCACCCCTACGAGTTCTCAGACAGTTCGGATTGATTTAGGATGTACCTCTCTAGAAGATGACGACCCTGTATGAAGACGAGTACAATGGGAAGATCCCGATACCAAGGATAAGAGGACTTCAGGAAGAGTGGAATGATTTAACTATGATGCCAATGGGTCAGAATTCGTGGTGCACTCCAGAATACTATGTCTGGATCAATGAAGAGGATGAGCTAGCCCGACCAAGCAGAGAAGGAATAGCCTGGATGGAAGATGCAGTGGAGTCTTTGCAAATCTAACATGAGATTTTGCCGCACTACCTTGTAACTACCTCCATACACCGTCAAGTGGTCCCTGGATCAGTTGATCATATGATGCCACCTCCGGAGGATGATAATCTAGCGACCAAGTGATACAAATTGAATCTGAGACAGAACCAGAAGAAGATCCGGAAGAGGAGCCCGAGTTCAATGATGATGAAGAGGAAGAATTTAAAGAAGACCCAGAAGAGGAGCCAGAAGAGTAAGAAGACATAGGAAATAATTCCAGGGATGGCTGTTAGAAGCTGGTTGATTTCACCCCAATTCCCACCTTGTATCTTTTATCTCAAACCCATCTATTTCCCTAAGGGCGTGCTCATATTTGTGCAAAAGACTAAAACTGACTTCTGTTCCTTTTCTTTTCTTCCATTAATTTATTATTATTCCACAAAGAAGAGGTTGGTTTGTGTTGACCCGAAAACTGACGGAACCACCATACAACTTGAGATCGAAAGGGAAGATGTCTGCAATAGATAACTCGACCGAACATGCTCTGGTAATAGCTGATAGTCCGGGGCGATCGGGAGAAAAGGATGGCACTCGGAATAACGAACATGTTGCCAGGATGGCTCAAGAGATGGAATCATTGAGGGAGGAAGTACAACACATTCGGGAATTGGCACATCTGGCCGTGATGACGCTTCCACAGCCACCCCATTTTCCTTCACTAGATCCGATCCCCGATCACTTTCCACCAACTACTCGCCAAGCAAATAATACCCCGACTTCAGTCACTACAACCCAGATTATACCCCCCAGTAACCTCTGCAAACCCACCAAATCCTCCCATTCACGCCCCTTATATACCAAAATACATTCAAACACCACAAAATCCACTAGTCAGTACTAATATAGTTCATACCCCTCCTCGTGATGCCGTTACCTTCACCACCAACCAAAACTAGCACATACCGCTGCACACGAGCGATATGTTCCACTCGTATATGCCATTTCAGAACCCACCTTCACAGTGCCCGTCACGGTCAGGTTGCCTTATGAAATTGATCAGTATGCCGAAATGGAGAAGGAAGCTAAGTATAAGGAGAAAGATTCTCTAACCGAACAGTTGCGGGCATTGAGGAAATAAATGAAGAACCTTCAGGTCGCTCGAGGGAGCGAAAGTCTAGATTTAGGGATCTATGTATACACCCTAATGTAGACATGCCGGTGGGTAAAATCCTCCGAAGTTTGACATCTTTGATGGGACAAGTGATCCCCATGCGCACTTGAGAGCCTACTACGATAAGCTAGTTGGAGTAGAAAGAAATGAGAAGTTAAGATACCAGAAACTGGAGGGAGATTTCTGGTTCAACACAGAAATTACCCCTGATAGGTTGGCCCTGGTAAACTTGCAAAAGAAGCCGTCAAAATCATTTCAAAATATGCATGTCATTGGAGATTGGAGGCTGCTAGGACTTAGCCCCCGCTAGATGACAATGAGCTGACCAAATACTTCATCAGGGCTCAAGAAGGAATCTACTTTGAAAAAATGATAGGTATGATGGGGCAGAAGTTCCCCGAACTTGTTAAAATGGGAGACTTTTTAGAGGAAGGCATCAAGTCCGGCAAGATACAATTTATGGCCGCATTACAAGCAGCTAGCAAAGAAATTCAATCTGGTTTGATATGTAGCGAAAGAAGAATAAAGAAGAGGAATCAACAATCATTCCTTATTACCAATCCAATCCACACCATGGAAACAACTCTTACTCTCCAAACACCCATCCTCCACACCCACCTACTTATGCTCTAATATATAACACACAACCATACAACAATCCCCAATCTCAATATAACCCACCTCGCGCCCATACAAATCTAAATCCACCATGACTATACGTTCCAGTTCAGACCACCACTCATCAAAATTGACCCACCTATGCACCCCAACCTCGCCCAAATTTTGAAGAAAGAGGTCCCAGAAACTACACCCCGATTGATATACCTTTGGCTCAACTACTTGAAAGACTGAGGAGAGGTGGCTTGATACATCCGGTAGAAGGGAGAGTTCCTGAGCATCCTTCAAAATACTTTGATGAAACCAAACGATGCGTCTACCACTCAGGCGTACCGGGGCATGATACCGAGGATTGATTCATACTGAAATATGAAATTAAGTGGCTGATCAAAAGTGGAGCCATTCAGTGCACCCCAGATCCACCCAATATGAACCGTAACCGACTGCCGAACCACCAGAATCAATGGGATAATATGATCACCCTGTAAAAAGAGTATGACTTGAAAGGAACCATCATCACAATAGGAAACACTGAGGCTACAAGGGTTCCACCACGAAGAACTCTGATGATCATCGTACAGTTAAAACCTCCAATGATGGTCCAGACGTACCAGTGATAGTCCGCTGCTACTATCAGGGATGAGGAGGGACAAGAATACAAGACAGTAGCGTGGACATATCACTAGAAAGGGAAAGGCAAGATGACGGTTTCTGCAACGGCTTATGGAATGACCAGGTCAAAAAGGTGTTACGTGCCGGAGGAGGTAAACAGAGGGAATCCAAGAAGGGAACAGATTCAGAGGAGGACTATAGCATATACTAAGGCCGAAAAATTTTGGAAGAAGATGTCAACTAAAGAATACTCTATGGTGGAACAATTAAAGAAATCCCTGCACATATATCGATAATGGATTTGCTTATGAGTTCTGACAATCACAAAGACTCCCTAATGAAATTATTAAGTGGAGTAAGTGTGCCGAGCAACACTACCAATGAGGCGCTGGCAGCGACCATCGGGAAAATGGTCTAGGCGAATATGATTACCTTATGAAGAGATGAACTTCCCGTAGTGGGTGTGGGTCATAACAGAGCTTTACACATCACCGTCAAATGTGGAGATAAGGTGGTGTCCCGAGTACTTGTTGATGGAGGATCTAGAGTCAATATTTTTCCGCTCTCTAACCTACGAGAGTTGGGTATTCATCTGAGATAAGTGAAAAAAGCCATGTGAGGGTAAGAGCCTTCGACGGGTCGCAGAAAGACGTCATTAGAGAAATATATTTAGCCCTGCAAATCAGACCAATTGAGTTCCTAAAACTGTTCCAAGTAATGGACATTTCATCCTCATACAATTTATTGCTGGGAAGACCTTGGATACATATGGCAGGGGAAGTCCCATCTACCCTCAATCAGTGCATGATGTTCGAGTGGGGTTGTCAAGAGATTGTAGTTCGCGGCGAATGGAGCCTGTCAGTTTATCTGGAACATGCAGTTCCATTCATAGAGGAATTAGACAAGGTCGCTTTTCATGCGGTCGAGATCATGAAGACCACAGAGGTAGAAGAGACCGAGAAAAATCTGGGTATGCAGTCACCAAACAGATCAAAGATGGCTATGAGAGAAATGATAAAATGTGGGTACCGACCAGGGACCGGGCTGGGAGCCCGATCGGATGGGATAATAGAGCCGATAGAGCCAAGGGGGCAGAATGGTAGAGCCGACATAGATATCAGGGTCCAACCGAGAAGACTTACATCGGTGGCTTCGGGAAGAAAGCTTTTGTGCCAGAACGTGTTCCAGGTCCGGGTCAGAGCTCAACACCAGAGGATGACATCATTGATGGAATGGGAAGACTGTTCGTGACCATAATCGAGAAATGTTGTGACAAAGTTAATATCAAGACATTGACCATTCGGGATGCCGAACCAGGAGAAGACTTGCAGAATTGGACTGCTAGCACGTCTCTGGTTCGCCGGGAGTCTTGGTAGTGTGGAATTGTAAATATTTTGAACAAAAAACTCATGGTCAATTGAGGCTTGAACCGTGCCTGTACTCTTTTGTCAATCGCCTCCTTGAATGCTTAGACGTTCCTCTTTAATGAAATAAAATTTGTTTTCTTAAAATCACTGCAAATTTATTTAATGCTTCATTTATTCTTAGTTTTTCTTTTCAGTAATCAAACCGATAAAAACCCGCATTCCGCGATTATGACAGATAACTAAACCCTCGAGCAGAACGATCCAGACTACGAGGAATACGATGAAAGAATGATGACAGATAATCTCCCACAAGTGATCGAGCAGTTGGAAAGCCAGAAAAAGCCTAACCTTAAAGAGATAGAAGTGGTCAACCTGGGAAGTAAAGAAGACGTGAAAAAACTCGAATCAACATCCATTTAGAAGCAGAGCAGAAAGAAGAATTGGTCGAGCTCCGCTGACAGTACATGGACGTATTTTCATGATCGTATGGCGACATGCCCGGATTAAGTACCGACATCATTTTGCATCGATTGCCTACCGATCTTGCCAGACCACCAGAAAAACAAAAACCCAGAGAGTTCAAGCCGGGTTTGAGTTTGAGGATAAATGAAGAAGTGACCAAGCAGATAGAGGCAAATGTGGCGAGAGTTACCAATTATCCCACGGTTGGCAAATATCGTACAAGTGCCAAAGAAGGATAGGAATATCAGGATATGTGTGGATTATCGAGATCTTAACAAGGCCGGTCCAAAGGAAGATTTTCCTTTACCAAACATTCATCTCCTCTTTGACAATTGCACGAAGCACGAGCTGCAGTCATTCATGGATTGTTTCGCCGGGTACCATCAGATCCTAATGCATGAAGAACATGTGGAAAAGACAGCGTTCACTACGCCTTGGGGAGTTTATTGCTACAGAGTCATGCTTTTCGGCCTAAAATACGATGGTGCTACTTACATGAGGGCTATGATGACCCTCTTCCATGACATGATCCACAAAGAGATCGAGGTATATGTGGATGAAGTCATCATCAAGTCTCGAAAGAGTGTAGAAATTTTGGATGACCTGAAGAAGTTTTTCGAGCATTTGCGGAGGTACAGTCTGAAGTTGAATCCCGCAAAATGTGCATTCGGAGTCCCTACCGAAAAATTGTTTGGTTTCATCGTAAGTAGGAAAAGGATATAATTAGATCCTTCAAAGATCAAATCCATTCAATACTTACCGCCTCCCAAAAGTAAGAAGGATGTGATGAGTTTTCTTGGCAGATTAAACTACATCAATAGATTCATAGCCCGGTGTACGGTAATTTGTGAGCCCATCTTCAAGCTGTTGAAAAAGGATGCTGCTACAGAATGGACAGAAGAGTGTCAGAAAGATTTCAATAAGATTAAGGAATACTTGTCAAACCCGCCAGTGTTAGTTCCCCCCGAGCCCGGAAAGCCACTATTATAATATTTGTCAGTTTTGGATAATGCATTTGGATGCGTGTTGGGACAACACGATGAGACCAGGAGGAAAGAGCAAGCTATCTACTATTTAAGTAAGAAGTTTACACCATGTGAAGCCAAATACACTCTGATAGAGCGAACGTACTGTGCTTTGACTTGGATAGCCCAGAAGTTGAGGTATTACGTTCCTTGAAACAAGAGAGTACCCAAAGATTGCCACCAATGGTCAGAAGCGAGAACTTAGAAGGCTAGCGAATCACGTTTTCCTCAACGAGAAAGTCCTGTATAGGAGAACCTCCGACTTGGGTCTGTTAAGATGTGTAAACGTTGCTAAAGCAACCAGATTGTTAGAAGAAATACATGCAGGGACATGTGGACCTCACATGAACGGATTCACCTTAGCCAAGAAGATTTTAAGAGTCGAATACTTTTGGATGACCATGGAGAGCGATAGCATCCGCTACGTGCAAAAGTATCGCCAGAGCCAGATCCATATGGATGAATCCCCCTAATGAGTTGAATGTAATGGGTTCACCTTGGTCGTTCGTCGCTTGGTGCATAGACGTAATCGGACCTATAGAGCCTGCTGCATCAAATGGACACTGTTTCATCATGGTAGCCATTGACTACTTCACCAAATGGGTCGAAGCTTCTACATACAAGGTCGTCACGAAGAAATTAGTGGCAGATTTTGTCCGTAACATAGTCTGCTGATTTGGGATACCTGAGTCAATCATCATTGACAATGCAGCCAATCTCAACAGTGATCTCATGAGGGAGATTTGTGAGAAGTTCAGAATCGTCTATCGCAACTCTACGGCCTACAGACCGCAAATGAATAGAGCAGTTGAAGCAGCCAACAATAACATCAAAAGGATCTTGCGAAAGATAGTGGACAATCATAGGCAATGGCATAAGAATTTATCCTTTGCTTGTTAGGTTATCAGACTACCATGAGAAGATCCACTGGGCAACACCATACATATTGGTATATGGCACCGAAACTGTGATACCCACAAAGGTCGAGATACCGTCCTTGAGAGTCATTCAGGAAGCCAAGTTGGACGACGCAGAATGGATACGGATCAGGCAGGAGCAACTCATGCTCATTGATGAGAAGAGAATGGACACAGTGTGCCATGGTCAGCTGTATCAAAATAGGATGGCCAGTGTTGTACTTTATTTTGCACAAGTTAAAACAATGTACAACTTATAGTACTCTACAAGGTTAGTTAAAGTTCAGAGTTGCCACCTAATATTTAAGGTACACTAGGATACCTATAATACACTGTATAATGTACACTTCGAAATCATTGAGATTCTAAGTAAAGGTTCAAGTTATCTCGAGGGAAAGGTGTTAGGCATCCCTCATGATCCACAAATGTGGTTCCTGTGGACTCGATCAAATAAGAGGGGAGGTTCAAGTAAATACTCACAACTATTCACAAAGAATTCAAATAAGAGGGTGATTAACATGTACCCAAATGAATAATTAAATACATAATATATCATGTGCAAAGAAAGTATGCCATTGAATTTGTGTTCTGAAAAACAAAATGATTAAGGTATATCGAATCGTATAGAATATATGAAGTGTTCAAAGAGTTTATGTTTTGAAAGAATAGACTAAGTGTGAAAATTAATTTAGAGAAAGAATGATTAAATATGTAACAAAATATACAACAAGAATGGAGTACGAAAGGTATTAAAAATATATTAAAGAATTGTATCATAGTGTGAGTTGAATAATATAAAAGAATTGTGCTTAAAGAATACATAGTAGCTCAAAATATTTAAACAAAGATTTGAATTTCACAAGAATAAGATTAAAAGAATTTACTTACGATTTGAAGACAAAAACTTTGAATGAGTGATTAAAGTATGAGAAAACATGCATTAAGGAGTAAAGTGAAAAGAAAAGAATGATTATTTGCGCATGAGTAATTTGACCAAAAAAACAAAGTGTGAAAATATTAGCATAAATGAATAAGTGTTAAAGGAATGAAAATATAAGACATTATGTAGTGACATGTGGAATGTTTATAAATTAACTAAATAAATATTAATTAAAGGATACACTTTGGAAGAATTTAATTTATGTGCAAAAATTAACTATTTAAATGAAAGCTAGAAATAGAAATTTACTCTAAATGATTGGTAAGAGTGGAAAAGAATAATCTTTGAACAATCTTAGTAGATTTAATGAATATAATGAGTATGGTATAGGAAACAATGTATCAAATTTTTTATGACATAGAAAATTATCCCATCAATACAAAGAAATATTCGCGCTAAAAAAAAAGAATTATCATTTAATGAGTAACTAAAGACCATCTCTCGAGTCATGGTCTTGAAACACAAATTATGTAAGCCAAACCCAAATGACTACAAGGCCCAAGTCTCTCAAAAAAAAGCACAACAATTCAATTATAATATTTTTACAAATTATGTCTATTCGAAGCGCATTAATTGAAGAATAACTCACATACAAAGAGGTTCGAAAAGCATGCTAGTAAACTTTAAGAAAATAATTTTTATTTTTTATGTTTATGGAAGAAGATGCCATGAATTTATCTTAAGTATAGAACCGACCTAACCGATTATGTGCATGTCAATCCTAATTAATCAACAAAGTAAAAATATATTTGACATCCTAACTATGTATATGAAAACATAACAAATTATATAATGTACAATATTACAAGTTAACTGGATTATTAACTAGATGCGTCTCATCCTAAGTGTTGGCAAATAAGCAAATATCAAGTAAACTAACAAATACGATATCTATCTATGATTTCACTATATTTGTATTTTGTACATCCAAGAAGGGAAGTTACGAAGCGGGGAGCTTGACGAAAATTTGTCTTTTTACCTTCGAGTGTCATATTTCAAAAGCGACTCCTTGTGATAGTACTTCGCAAGACAAGAGAAATAAAATTGTCAGTGAAATAACCTATGGTAACATAAATTGAACGACATGTTTTTGAAACGGTTTTTGGTTTTGAAATATTTTTGGAAAGTGTTTTTTTAAAAGTGGTTTGAAAATTATTTTTTGGAAAATAGTTTTGAAATATAGTTTTGAAAAATAGTTTAAAACATAATATATGAGACTCAGATATATGTAATATCCGTATAGACATGAGAACGGAAACCGCCTTGGTCGCGATTACGGTAGCTAATCGTGTGGCCTTCCGAAGGGATATTGGTTCGTCTCGTTCTCGTCCTTCCCTTTTCGATGTTTATCGTCAGCGCCTCGTTATTTCGAGCCCAATTCGAGGGTCATACAGGGCGTCGTGGCCTCAAAAAATTATTGAAAACTTTACATAACTGTCACAATTTAAAAGAAATATAACAAATTCATAGCATAAAATCTAATATTACAGTTGTGGCAGAAAAAGATTTATATTTGTAGCACACAGTTCCATTAAAAATAGAAATATTAATTATTAATCTATAAACATAAGTAATTTGAATGGAAAGTCAATAATTCTTTTTACAAAAATCATGCCTTTTTTTTATCTTTATCTATTAGCTTTCCTTCTTTTTCTTCATCTTCTTAATTTTATTTAATTTTCTGTCGAAGCCAATATATTTTCTAAATTTATTCCATTCGTTTTCTTTTTAATTATCTTTTTTAAAGTTTTCTCTTCCTTCTTTCTTCCCTTCTTAACATAAAGATCTTACTTCGATAATAATATACGTTAATATATACAAAACGTATATAAAAAATATATATATTGAATTAACACATATAAAATATACAAAAATATATACATAAAAAATACATCTTCAATTAAAATGACACTTAGACATGTGAAATATACATAAAAAATATATCTTAAATTTAATTAAGATGACATATAAATATACAAAAAATATATATATAAAAAATACATCATGATTTAAAATGGCACATGACATATAAAATATATTTGAAATATACATCTTAAAATAAGATGGCACTTCACAAATAAATATACAAAAATTATATACATAAAAATATATTTTGAATTAAAGTGATACTTGATATACAAAGTATAATAAATCAATACATCTTGAATTTAGGTGTCATTCACATATGCATCAGATTTTAAAAAATAGAGTGAAGAAGATGAATGTTGGGCTTAATTTTTGTAATATGCTAATAATGAAGAAAAAAAGTACTTTTTAGGGAATAAATAATAAATGATACTATTTTTTTAAATAATAGTTAAAAATGATTAAAAAACTCAAAATTAAAATTGTTCTCACCGGCGTGGTTCTAATATCACATTTTTTCAACAACTGCACCGGCATGCAAGGGAATCGGCCAGAATTGTATTCAATCAACGATAGTCCACCAGAGTGACAAAATTCTCCCAGGATAATTCAAGAATGGCAACTGCCGAGGAACCAACACCAAAACAGTAGGGGGACAACCCAACATGATAGAACAAAATCTCAATATTCTAATTGAAACAAGGATCCCTAACGGGGCAAGGAAGAAATCCCAAAGTAGGTAACAAGCTCCATAATCAATGAATCCAGTAGTTAATCAACACAAATAAGAGTTAGGCAGAACGAATACTAAAGAAACTAACGAAATTATAACCACTAGGACTGGCCGAAAAAGCTCATAATCATGACCAAAATATACGAATGCAGCGACGGAGACGACCGGAACCAAAGGGGTGTCGGGAAAATCAAAACCACACAGAAACAACAACAATATCAGTTGTAGACAACCACAAAATAATAATGAGCCACACAGAAGTTCCGAAACCAGTCCAAACAAAGAAAGACCAGAGTTAATGTCATTTCTGGTTTAAAACTATTATTTTCCGGCGAGGCAGTTAAACGAAGGTCGCAAAGACAAGAACGGACAGCCAGTTAAAAGAACTCGCCGGAAACGACTCCCAAAACTCTTTCCGAGATCCGGAGTTGCCATTTTCCGGCACTGCAGTGATAGATCTCTCACTGGCCCGGTTTAAAAATGGTGTAACTTCAACCCGCCTTCAAATCTGGGAACACACATATATGAGTAATAAAAGAGAGAAACAAGAACCAAGAAGCATGAGCATCGCCGGTTTCCATGGAGGACGCCGGAGACGCATTTTTTCGACCATATTTTCAAAAACTTGTTGCGACCAAACACACTCACGCAAGTATACGCGGTCGTCAAGTAATAAAGTGACTCAAAGTCGGATGTCGAACCCACGAGGACTTATGATTAGCTATTAACTAAATTAGCCTATCTTAATTATCTAAATAAGAATTAAATCTAAAAATATTTTATTCTAACTAATTAAATAAGAAAAATATAAATAATAAACTTTGAACAGAGAAAGAGCAGATTTTAATGATATCAATGTAATGAAAACGATCTAGGGTTATGGTCTATCTAACAATCCTATTGTATTCTTCAATTGAATTGACCGACTAATTTATCTAGCTTATTGGTTGACAGGGTTAATATTGCTCA
This sequence comes from Nicotiana tabacum, assembly GCF_000715075.1. Classification (NCBI taxonomy): domain Eukaryota; kingdom Viridiplantae; phylum Streptophyta; class Magnoliopsida; order Solanales; family Solanaceae; genus Nicotiana; species Nicotiana tabacum. The sequence goes on along the minus strand of NC_134081.1, from coordinate 26,413,052 downwards.
TAAGAATCTGTCGAGTTCTTACTCGCCTATTCAAGCTAACCTAACGCCTATATGTCTATGGAGTTAGAATCAACAAGAACGCATTTATAATTCCTGTAAATCAACCAAGCAAGGTAATTAGGTATATGTCTATCCTAACCACGAATCCGTTCCCCGATGCCCGAGTTCAAGAACTTGCCCTACTCAATCCTATATGCAATATAGAATTCCCACTTTCGAGTTCAATTCTAGATTCGTAGATAATATTCAATTGGTGATCAAGCAATTAAATAATTAAGTGCAAGATTGAATAAATAAACTAATATGATAAATCAAGAAGTCAAAATCAATATCCGAATAACAATAGTCATGAAAGAACCACAACCCTAGAACGTGAAGTTTAGCTCCACATAGACATGGTAGCCAAACAACAAATCATATAAAGAAACATAAAAATTACTAAGTTTGGTGGGATAAAGATGAAACTTGATGAATTCCGGCCTCCACAGATTTTTCATGGCTTTTTTTCCTCTTCCCAATATGTTAGATAACCTAAAAGAGGCGTTTTTAGCTTATATATTGCGTACAAAAGTCGTGGGCCAAAGCTCTCCTATTCCTAGTCCAATTCGGCTTCAGGGATTGATGCTAAGGTGGATGCGACGCATCCACCTTGTCCTCCATTTCAATTTTTGCCTGCGAAGGTGGATGCGACGCATCCACCTTGTCCTCTATTTCTCAGCTTGCATGCGATGGTGGACGCGACGCATCCAGCTTCACTTCTACTTCCCAGTTTCGCACGCGATGGCGGACGCGATGGCACAACTTCACTGCTAAGGTTGCATGCAGGATGATGTTTTCCTAGGTTGGATGCGACGCATCCAACCCTTCTTCCTCTAGCTAAACCACCTTTTCTTCATAATTTGCACTCCGAACACCTTAAATCGTTACACATAACTTAATTAGTCATCAAACCAATAATTACACCATGTTGGGTGTTTTAAAGATTAAATAACATCAAAAAGTGGTTAAAGCATGGGTAAAGTAACATTAACACATATCGAAATATGCCAAACATCACTACCCCACACTTAAACCTTTGTTCGTCCTCGAACAAACCATCATATAGTAGACGAAACAAAATTAAACTCTTATCGTTCAAAGCACACTGCACCTATGACCGTGGTTATTTGCTACAATTAGGCTCTAGACTATGCATCAACACACTTCCCTTTTCTTATGCCCTTCTTTAAACATATTCGAACAAAGACAACATGCTCACAACAATCCTAACCTCAAAAACCGACTCAATGTCACAATGCACTCATGGCTTGAACAACCAACATCATAGAGAAGTCTAATAACGTTACCTATCCCTCGTGAAACCATGTGCCCTCACAACAAAAGCAAAGAAAGTAGAATCAATCCACACATTCGAATCTCATGCTCACAAAGAAAATCGCTCACTCTCACAAAAAGAAGTCGCATGCATGCAGTTGGTACCATAGGCTTGCCCTTAATGTAAATCTCTACTAATGTAAGCTCGCTCGATCTAAAATCAATTAGGACTTTTTTCATGGTTGTAATGTGGGCTAAGGGACGGGTAGGATATATTTTAGGAATAGTGACTCAACCTCCTAAGCACTTTAACACATCATCAAATAACTTAAGCGCAAATTCTTCAACACCACTTCAATTTCACAAATAATATCACCCCAATAATATTTCCTCTTTCTTTAAGCACTACTTTAATTCATACCCACTAGCAAGAATAAGACAACAATTTATTCCTCTATATTTTTCTTTCTTTCTTTTTTTTCTTTTTTTTTTCGCTAGTGGCGTATTATTTTACAAAATAAGTGCACCCTTCTTTCTTTCATTGGTTCCACTCAAAAGTCACCCCACACTTAGTCCCTTCTTACTTCTTTTAGCGCTCATCTAACAATTAAAGTGCTTTAAGAGGTAAAAGGATCAAAACAATGTCAATTAAGAATAAAAAGGGTATAGGCTTGTAATGTGGGTACCAAATAAAAGGTCTACAGGCTCAAAAGGGTTAACTAGGGATAGATTTTATTTGTGATAAGCAATAAGCTCAAAAAGATCAAAGAAAGCCTAAAATCATTTTTCAAACCGAGCATCACCTAAAATTTCGCTTCAACTCACATACCGGGCAAGTTCTAGACACAAGTACATTACATGGACTACACAAAAACCTCACCACACATGGCACATGACTCGCTAAGGACGGTCACATTCCGACTCTCAAACAATGCAAGTATTCACGGAGCAACGAGATATTAAGCATTAAACGCAAAGTGAACACAAGTCAAGAAAAATGAGAAATAGGCTGCAACAAAACATGCTATCCGTTTTAACAAGGCATCATCAATAATTTCAGAGTGAGAAGGGAAGATATTACATATGTAAAAGCTTAAATATGCCAGTATCAACCAAGTCAAGGTCACCTAGGTTCATCATTCTTCCTCCTTTTATTCCCTACATTCCTACTCTACTCTAAAAAGAAAACAAAATTACCCGGTTCAAACTACATCCCATGGAAAAGAACCGAGGCACAAAGAAAAACCACAGGGGATTATTACTATCTACAAAGATACTTTTTTTTTTTAAATAAATAAACTAATAGATAAACTGATAGTTACTCCATATAGATGAATTTACTGCTATTTTATGCCATTAATCCAGTGAATATATTAGTACATTCATCCATACATCAAACATAAATCACCCCCACCCCACACTTAGGATTGTGCGTTGTCCCCAACGCACACAAACAAGGTAAAGTAGGGTGAGAAGGACTCCCTGAAGTCAAGGTGGAGGAGCATCTGCATCCATAGCATTCCTATCATCAACAACTGGTGCTGATTCTATATCAGGTGTTACAGCGACCTCAATAGGCCTGTTGAGTGGAGCCTCGGTGACTATGGGAGGAACAGGAGTGGATGGTCCGGCAGTGGATGATGCAATCAGCTGGGAGATGTCTGTACCTGCACATTGAACCAGAGCTCTGAGGAGTAATGATATCTCCTTCATCATCGTGGCCTGCTCGGTCTGAACTCGGCTTAGATCCGCACGAGTCTGTCTCAACTCATCCCTGGTGGCACTCAACTCGACACGAGTCGCTATCAGCTCAGCCCTGTTCTCTTGCATATCTGCTTGCATATGCTCAAATAATTGTTGGACGGTGAGCTTAGAAGACCTTCCCTTGTTCGGCTCTAGAACATGAGTGACATCATATGGTCCTGGAGCTTTAGCCTCAATGTCATCATTCTCCTTGTCCCATAGTACTCCCCTCTCTGTTAAAAAAGCCGTTAGGGTATTAGCAAAGAACAGCCTCCACTTGTAATTCATCCTGGTTCGCTGCATTTGATCATGCATGATGGCTCCGAAGTTGAGTGGTATCCCCTCTAATAAAGCATATAATACGAGTGCGCGGTAACGAGGGACATCAGTTTTATGTTGGCATGGCAGCAGTCGGTTACAAATGAAATTTAGAGCCACACGTGCTAACGCACTCATGAATTCCTTTGCTATAGAGTGGTACTCCATACTCCCATGCTTCCATTCTGCATCCTTCCTGGTAGGGCATAGGACAGACTTAATGTGTGCATAATCTGGTGTTTTGCATATGGCGTCAAACCTGTCAGTTAAGCTTTTATTAGATATTTGTTTTCAAGTTTTAATTTTCAGTTTGCCTGGTTTGTGTCAACGCAGGGTTTACTCTCGAATGCAGAGGAGTAGAAGTGCAAACAACCTCATTCCTCTTGATCCAGAAATCGAACGAACATTACATAGAGTGAGAAGGGAACACGAAGCTAGAACGAGAATAGAAAGAGATTTGGACATCGCAATCCAACCACAGCCAATAGATATGGCAGGCAATGAAGAGCGTCCGGTAATCGAAGCCGCAAGGCCCAATCTTGCGAATATGACTCAGGCTATTGTGAAGCCTGATATCACTGGGCATTTTGAACTCAAACAGTACATGGTACAGCTGATTCAGTCCACAGGACAATATGTGGGTCTATCTCATGAGGACCCGCAGAGGCATATTCAGAACTTCTTGGAAATCACGGACACTTACAATTATCCGAACGTCTCCAAGGACTATGTCAGGCTGACACTATTCCCTTTTTCACTGTTGGGGGAAGCTAAAGAATGGTTGCAAAAGGAGCCCGCGAACTCTATCCACACTTGGGATGATCTAGCAAGGAAATTCCTGATCAAGTTTTTCCCAACTAAGAAGACAAAGTCGTTGAGGAGCCAAATTCTTGGGTTCCAACAACGGGATGGCGAGACACTTCGTCAAGCTTGGGAAAGATACAAGAAACTACTCAGAGACTGCCCGCATCATTGTCAAACTGATGAGGTATTGGGTCACACTTTTGTTGATGGGTTAGATGAAGCATCAAAGATGAATCTTGACTCAGCTTGTGGGGGTAGTTGCATGGCAAGACCGTATAGTGAAATACAACTCCTGCTAAATAATTTCACTGCTAATGACCATAATTGGCAAGGAGAGGGGGATTCACGAAGGGTAATTAAACAGAAGGCCGCCGGTTTGATTGAGCTTGATGACTTTTCCGCCATGAGAGCCGATATAGCAAAATTGGCAAATCAGATAAATAGAATGACAACACAACAAATGCAACATGTACAGCAGATATCTATTTGTTGCGAACTATGCGGAGACAGTCATATGATTGACATGTGCCCCACGAATCCTGAATCTATATACTATGTGGGACAACAAAACAGAGGTCCTATGAATCAACATGCGCAATATGGGAACACTTACAACCCAAACTGGAGGAATCATCCTAACTTCTCATGGGGCGGGAGTCAACAGAATCAGTATAGGCCTCAAGGGAATTTTACTCAACCTCAGAAGCCACCCCAACAAATGGAAGAAAGTACGAATGACTTGCTGAAAAAGTTGTTACTAGACAATCAACAGCTCAGGACCGATTTCAGAAATCTTGAGAGGCAAATGGGGCAGTTAGCAGCAAACCAAAATACTAGACCTACAGGCTCACTTCCCAGTGATACAGAGAAGAACCCTCAAATTAATGCAGTTACACTTAGAAACGGGAGGGAACTAGAGGAAGCGCCAAGGAAGATAAAAGAAAAACCTATACCTGGGGGGAGTTGACACCTAAGGCAACACAAGAGTCAAAGGAAGATGATGCAAGTTCAGAGCGAATGGAGGTTACAAGGCCACCACCACCTTTCCCCCAGAGATTGCAGAAAAGGAATGACGATCGCATGTTCAACAAATTTCTCTCCATGTTGAGTCAGGTTCAATTAAATATTCCATTAGTGGATGTACTTCGTGAAATTCCAAAGTACGCTAAGTACATAAAAGACATAGTGGCTCATAAGAGGAAATTGACTGAGTTCGAGACGGTTGCACTTACTGAGGAGTGCACATCAAGGGTCCAAAACAAGCTTCCCCAAAAGCTTAAGGACCCTGGCAGCTTCACTATTCCAGTACAAATCGGTAATATTAACGTGGGACGTGCTCTGTGTGATTTGGGTGCAAGCATAAATCTGATGCCGTTATCCTTGTTTAAGCAATTAGGTCTGGGAGCTCCGAGACCAACCACCGTGATGTTGCAATTAGCTGATAGGTCCATAGCCTACCCCGAAGGAGTGATTGAAGATGTGCTGCTGCAAATTGGAAAATTCATCTTCCCAGCTGACTTCATTATTCTAGACTTCGAGGCTGATGAACAAGTTCCAATCATATTGGGACGACCTCTCTTGGCTACTGGCGATGCAATAATTAAAGTGAGAGAAGGGAAAATGATTATGAGAGTGGACAACGAGGAGGCAGTCTTCAATGTCTACAAAGCAATCCAACTCCCCCGCCACTATGAGGAGCTCTCTATGATATCTGTGGTGGAGGTGGATGAGAAACTTCTTAACACGAGTGTATATCTAGGCGACTGTTTAGAAAAAGCAATCATGCTGTTTGATAGCTTGGAGATGGATGATGAGGTTGAGGAGATGAAGGGAATCCTAGATACATCATGTGGTTACATGCAAGGAATAATCCCGTTTGAGTCCCTGAATAGGCCAAGTGGCCCCCCACCAAAGCCGTCAATTGAAAAAGCTCCAAATTTGGAACTTAAACCCCTACCCCCTCACCTTCAATATGCTTATTTGGGAAGTTCTGACACTTTACCTGTTATTATTTCTGCTCACTTGTCTAAATTACAGGAAGAAAAGCTATTAAGGGTGCTACGTGAGCACAAGCGAGCAATTGGGTGGACAATGTCTGACATTAAAGGCATTAGTCCAGCTTTCTGCATGCACAAAATCCTCATGGAGGACGGACACAAGCCGAGTGTAGAACACCAACGCCGACTAAATCCAATCATGAAAGAAGTGGTAAGGAAAGAAGTGATTAAGTGGCTTGATGCAGGTATTGTATTTCCAATCTCTGATAGTAAATGGGTAAGCCCCGTTCAATGTGTGCCGAAGAAAGGGGGGATAACCGTAGTAGTTAATGAAAATAATGACTTAATTCCTACAAGAACTGTAACTGGATGGAGAATTTGCATAGATTACAGAAAACTAAACAATGCCACCCGGAAAGACCACTTTCCCCTGCCTTTTATTGACCAAATGCTTGATAGATTAGCTGGCCAGGAATACTACTGTTTCCTGGACGGTTATTCGGGGTATAATCAGATTGCTATAGCCCCAGAAGACCAAGAGAAAACTACATTTACATGTCCTTATGGCACGTATGCGTTCAAGAGAATGCCCTTCGGTCTTTGTAATGCACCTGCGACTTTTCAAAGGTGTATGATGGCTATTTTCACTGACATGGTTGAAAGATATGTAGAAGTATTCATGGACGATTTTTCTGTGTTTGGATGTTCTTTTGATAGTTGTTTGATGAACCTTGATAAAGTGCTAGCTAGGTGTGAAGAGACGAACTTGGTGCTAAACTGGGAAAAGTGCCATTTCATGGTACGTGAAGGTATAGTTTTGGGGCACAAGGTTTCAAAAGATGGTCTACAGGTGGATAAAGCAAAGGTGGAGACGATCGAAAAATTGCCCCCGCCGACATCCATAAAAGGCATTCGCAGTTTCTTGGGTCATGCAGGTTTTTATCGTCGTTTCATTAAAGATTTTTCGAAAATTTCTTCCCCTTTGTGCAGGCTTCTAGAGAAAGACGTTACCTTCAAGTTTGATAATGCATGTCTGAAAGCATTTGAGGAGCTGAAGGGAAGATTGGTGACTGCACCAATTATCATTGGCCCCGATTGGGCACAACCATTTGAGTTGATGTGCGATGCAAGTGACATAGCAATTGGAGCGGTGTTGGGGCAAAGGAGGGATAAAATCTTTCACTCCATTTATTATGCAAGCAAAACTATGAATCCAGCTCAGATGAATTATACAGTGACTGAAAAGGAGTTGCTTGCAGTGGTGTGGGCGTTTGACAAGTTCAGATCCTATCTAGTGGGAACCAAAGTCATCGTCTACACAGATCATTCAGCTATCAGATACCTATTTGAAAAGAAAGACGCCAAGCCGAGGCTGATTCGTTGGGTCCTCCTCTTGCAAGAATTTGACTTAGAGATCCGAGATCGAAAAGGGACAGAAAATCAAGTGGCCGATCATTTGTCCAGATTAGAGAGCCGGAACCATGTAGCTGAAGGAGGGTCAATTAAAGAAACATTTCCGGATGAGCAAATATTGGCAATCACCTCAGGTGAAGCCCCATGGTATGCAGATTATGTGAATTTTATCGCAAGTGGGGTAACGCCACTAGAATGGACAGCTGACAATAGAAGAAGATTCCTACATGATGTAAGGTTCTACGTGTGGGATGAGCCATTCCTATATAGGCAGTGTGCAGATCAGTTGGTGAGAAGGTGTGTTCCTGAGGAAGAGATGAAGGCTATACTACATGACTGCCATGCGTCACCATATGGAGGTCATCACGGCGGGGATAGAACCGCCCAAAAAGTGCTACAATCAGGTTTTTATTGGCCAAAATTGTTTAAGGATGCACATGCCTTCGTTAAAAATTGTGATAGATGCCAAAGAACTGGAACTATCACGAGGAAGCACGAGATGCCCTTGCAAAATATACTGGCGGTAGAACTTTTTGATGTTTGGGGGATTGATTTTATGGGACCATTCCCATATTCTAACGGACACAGATACATCTTGGTGGCGGTCGACTATGTTTCTAAGTGGGTAGAGGCCATAGCTCTTCCTACTAACGACGCAAAAGTTGTGGTAGGCTTTGTAAAGAAGCACATCTTCACACGTTTTGGGACCCCAAGAGTGTTGATAAGCGACGGGGGAACTCACTTTTGTAACAAACTGCTGAATAATATTCTTGCAAAATACGGAGTCAAGCACAAAGTTTCCACTGCCTATCATCCCCAAACGAGTGGTCAAGTAGAAGTTTCTAACAGAGAGGTCAAGCAGATTTTGGAAAAGACAGTAAGTATGAATAGAAAGGACTGGGCCGGGAAGCTGGATGACGCATTATGGGCATATCGCACTGCGTACAAGACCCCAATAGGCACTTCTCCGTACAGGTTGGTTTATGGGAAGGCCTGCCATCTGCCCGTCGAGCTTGAACACAAAGCTTATTGGGCGATTAAAAAGCTAAATATGGAGATGGACTTGGCCGGTGAAAAGAGATTGCTACAACTCGACGAGCTTGATGAGTTTCGATTGCATGCGTATGAAAATGCCAAATTGTATAAAGAGAAGACCAAAAGATGGCATGATAAGCATATCCAACATCGTGAGTTTGAACCAGGTCAACAAATTCTACTGTTTAATTCAAGGCTAAAGCTTTTTCCAGGAAAGCTTAAATCTCGATGGTCGGGTCCGTTTGAAGTGGTTAGTGTGAAACCTCATGGTGCGATAGAATTGTGTAAAAAGGGGTCCAATACGACATTCTTGGTAAATGGCCAAAGAGTAAAACACTATTGGGGTGGTGACATTGCACGTCACAAGACCACAATGGACTTAGTGGAGGCATGAAGAACATGTTGCGTCGTGCCGCGACGTTAAATCAGGCGCTTCTTGGGAGGCCACCCAAGTTAGTTAGTTTTTTTTATTTTTATTTTAAATTTTTTTTTTTTCTTTTTTTCTCCCTTCTTTTCGTAGGACATAGATTTTATTCAAGAAAACGAGGCGGATGCGTCGCGTCCCCCTCAGCAAAAAAATTGACGGGCCAATTGCTCAAGGCAGTGAAGTCTGCCTATCGCGCCCGTATCGCGTCCGAAAATTTTTTGAAGGAAGACAAGGGGATGCGTCGCGTCCCCCTCAGCAAAAAAATTGACGGGCCAATTGCTCAAGGCAGTGAAGTCTGCCTATCGCGCCCGTATCGCGTCCGAAAATTTTTGAAGGAAGACAAGGGGATGCGTCGCGTCAAAGCTCGCACGCACAGGTAAGTAATATATATTTTAACACATCTTAAGATAACCTATTCGAACAAAAACGTTTCTTGCGACGCATCCACTCGTCTCGTTTTGGCGACGCCTACGAACGCAGAACAGAATTCTCTCATCGAAATTGTTGGAGCTAAACTTCACGTTCTAGGGTTGTGGTTCTTTCATGACTATTGTTATTCGGATATTGATTTTGACTTCTTGATTTATCATATTAGTTTATTTATTCAATCTTGCACATAATTATTTAATTGCTTGATCACCAATTGAATATTATCTACGAATCTAGAATTGAACTCGAAAGTGGGAATTCTATATTGCATATAGGATTGAGTAGGGCAAGTTCTTGAACTCGGGCATCGGGGAACGGATTCGTGGTTAGGATAGACATATACCTAATTACCTTGCTTGGTTGATTTATAGGAATTATAAATGCGTTCTTGTTGATTCTAACTCCATAGACATATAGGCGTTAGGTTAGCTTGAATAGGCGAGTAAGAACTCGACAGATTCTTATGAGCAAGTACTCCCCTCTCTGTTAAAAAAGCCGTTAGGGTATTAGCAAAGAACAGCCTCCACTTGTAATTCATCCTGGTTCGCTGCATTTGATCATGCATGATGGCTCCGAAGTTGAGTGGTATCCCCTCTAATAAAGCATATAATACGAGTGCGCGGTAACGAGGGACATCAGTTTTATGTTGGCATGGCAGCAGTCAGTTACAAATGAAATTTAGAGCCACACGTGCTAACGCACTCATGAATTCCTTTGCTATAGAGTGGTACTCCATACTCCCATGCTTCCATTCTGCATCCTTCCTGGTAGGGCATAGGACAGACTTAATGTGTGCATAATCTGGTGTTTTGCATATGGCGTCAAACCTGTCAGTGAGTGTGTGTGGCACCCTTAAGAAGTTATTCAGAGCTTCAGCTGACACATTAATATCTACCCCTCTTACTAGCACAATGTTTCCCCGTGCGTGACGCCAATTGGCGTAGAGCTCTCTAACAATGGTGAGGTTGGCTTTGCCATGACCTTTCAGAATGGGTCCCCATTTTTGCACCTCTCGAATTGACTGGAGAAACTCTGAGTACTTTGTCTTAAGTGGTCCGATGTTTATCGGCTTTTCCGGAATGTACTTCTTTGAAACCAATATCTTCTTATAGGCTCGGAATGCCTTCTCATTAACAAAGTATTTCTCCCAATCAACTCGGTCTATGGGTTCACCTTCGTCTTCATCACTCATGTTGATCTGTAGGTGGTCATTGTCCGAATCGGAATCGGATTCAGATTCTGTAGTAATCTTCTCCTTCCCTTTATCAGTTGGAGCACTCATTCTCGAAGCTTTTCTTTGGTATGTCACAGGCTCTCGTATCTCTATTCCTTTGCTTGGTGTAATACCCTTCTTCACTGTCCTCCGGACCAATGTTTCCTCCTCCTCTTGCTCTGAATCATCACTTAACTGCCTAGGCAGCAGTTCCATTTCCTTCTCCGTCCGCTTCCTCTTTTTCTGTGGATTTGGACCGCCCGCTGCCCTTCCGGTAGGCTTTTTGGGCGGTTGTTTGTTACCATCTTTGTCTTGTTGCTTGGATGGTTTACTCGCTGCTGTCATTTTACGAATCTAAGTACCTGCAATGCAAAGAATTCAACAATTAGCAGATGAAACAGCGAAGTTCAGCTTGAAAGCAATTGCGACAGCTTGCAGACTTCAATTTATTTGTAAAGTCATGCCATTCACTCTTCATGGAATTGTAGCTCATGACTTTCGGCAAGTATGTGATAACTTTCTTCAAAAACTCAATTTCACATAGCCCCTCACTCGACCCCACACTTATTCTCAAGCATACACCAATGTTGCTCGGTTACTCAGACTTCACCGACGCCTAAATTTTTCTCAGGGACAATTCGTCGAACATGTGGTATGCAACAAGTGTGCCTAGTTCATTCTATCAGTTGAGCAGTGCAACTACCCTCCCAAAGTTGGACGAGATGAAGGGAATTATAGTTTATCATCTCTCAACCATTACAACTACCAAGAACGACAGCCCTAAAAATCTTGAAATTGCAAAACCTACTTGTTGCTACCATTGAAGGAGGGAGGAGAGACGAATTTGGAGAGAAGCCAACGGAAGAACGAAGAGGATGATGCGTACCTGTCGCGTTTGATCTTATTGCGATACAATTTCGATGAGAGAATTCTGTTCTGCGTTCGTAGGCGTCGCCAAAACGAGACGAGTGGATGCGTCGCAAGAAACGTTTTTGTTCGAATAGGTTATCTTAAGATGTGTTAAAATATATATTACTTACCTGTGCGTGCGAGCTTTGACGCGACGCATCCCCTTGTCTTCCTTCAAAAATTTTCGGACGCGATACGGGCGCGATAGGCAGACTTCACTGCCTTGAGCAATTGGCCCGTCAATTTTTTTGCTGAGGGGGACGCGACGCATCCGCCTCGTTTTCTTGAATAAAATCTATGTCCTACGAAAAGAAGGGAGAAAAAAAGAAAAAAAAAAAATTAAGTATCTTTGTAGATAGTAATAATCCCCTGTGGTTTTTCTTTGTGCCTCGGTTCTTTTCCATGGGATGTAGTTTGAACCGGGTAATTTTGTTTTCTTTTTAGAGTAGAGTAGGAATGTAGGGAATAAAAGGAGGAAGAATGATGAACCTAGGTGACCTTGACTTGGTTGATACTGGCATATTTAAGCTTTTACATATGTAATATCTTCCCTTCTCACTCTGAAATTATTGATGATGCCTTGTTAAAACGGATAGCATGTTTTGTTGCAGCCTATTTCTCATTTTTCTTGACTTGTGTTCACTTTGCGTTTAATGCTTAATATCTCGTTGCTCCGTGAATACTTGCATTGTTTGAGAGTCGGAATGTGACCGTCCTTAGCGAGTCATGTGCCATGTGTGGTGAGGTTTTTGTGTAGTCCATGTAATGTACTTGTGTCTAGAACTTGCCCGGTATGTGAGTTGAAGCGAAATTTTAGGTGATGCTCGGTTTGAAAAATGATTTTAGGCTTTCTTTGATCTTTTTGAGCTTATTGCTTATCACAAATAAAATCTATCCCTAGTTAACCCTTTTGAGCCTGTAGACCTTTTATTTGGTACCCACATTACAAGCCTATACCCTTTTTATTCTTAATTGACATTGTTTTGATCCTTTTACCTCTTAAAGCACTTTAATTGTTAGATGAGTGCTAAAAGAAGTAAGAAGGGACTAAGTGTGGGGTGACTTTTGAGTGGAACCAATGAAAGAAAGAAGGGTGCACTTATTTTGTAAAATAATACGCCACTAGCGAAAAAAAAAAAAAAAAAAGAAAGAAAGAAAAATATAGAGGAATAAATTGTTGTCTTATTCTTGCTAGTGGGTATGAATTAAAGTAGTGCTTAAAGAAAGAGGAAATATTGTTGGGGTGATATTATTTGTGAAATTGAAGTGGTGTTGAAGAATTTGCGCTTAAGTTATTTGATGATGTGTTAAAGTGCTTAGGAGGTTGAGTCACTATTCCTAAAATATATCCTACCCGTCCCTTAGCCCACATTACAACCATGAAAAAAGTCCTAATTGATTTTAGATCGAGCGAGCTTACATTAGTAGAGATTTACATTAAGGGCAAGCCTATGGTACCAACTGCATGCATGCGACTTCTTTTGTGAGAGTGAGCGATTTTCTTTGTGAGCATGAGATTCGAATGTGTGGATTGATTCTACTCTCTTTGCTTTTGTTGTGAGGGCACATGGTTTCATGAGGGATAGGTAACGTTATTAGACTTCTCTATGATGTTGGTTGTTCAAGCCATGAGTGCATTGTGACATTGAGTCGGTTTTTGAGGTTAGGATTGTTGTGAGCATGTTGTCTTTGTTCGAATATGTTTAAAGAAGGGCATAAGAAAAGGGAAGTGTGTTGATGCATAGTCTAGAGCCTAATTGTAGCAAATAACCACGGTCATAGGTGCAGTGTGCTTTGAACGATAAGAGTTTAATTTTGTTTCGTCTACTATATGATGGTTTGTTCGAGGACGAACAAAGGTTTAAGTGTGGGGTAGTGATGTTTGGCATATTTCGATATGTGTTAATGTTACTTTACCCATGCTTTAACCACTTTTTGATGTTATTTAATCTTTAAAACACCCAACATGGTGTAATTATTGGTTTGATGACTAATTAAGTTATGTGTGACGATTTAAGGTGTTCGGAGTGCAAAATATGAAGAAAAGGTGGTTTAGCTAGAGGAAGAAGGGTTGGATGCGTCGCATCCAACCTAGGAAAACATCATCCTGCATGCAACCTTAGCAGTGAAGTTGTGCCATCGCGTCCGCCATCGCGTGCGAAACTGGGAAGTAGAAGTGAAGCTGGATGCGTCGCGTCCACCATCGCATGCAAGCTGAGAAATAGAGGACAAGGTGGATGCGTCGCATCCACCTTCGCAGGAAAAATTGAAATGGAGGACAAGGTGGATGCGTCGCATCCACCTTAGCATCAATCCCTGAAGCCGAATTGGACTAGGAATAGGAGAGCTTTGGCCCACGACTTTTGTACGCAATATATAAGCTAAAAACGCCTCTTTTAGGTTATCTAACATATTGGGAAGAGGAAAAAAGCCACGAAAAAGCTGTGGAGGCCGGAATTCATCAAGTTTCATCTTTCTCCCACCAAACTTAGTAATTTTTATGTTTCTTTATATGATTTGTTGTTTGGCTACCATGTCTATGTGGAGCTAAACTTCACGTTCTAGGGTTGTGGTTCTTTCATGACTATTGTTATTCGGATATTGATTTTGACTTCTTGATTTATCATATTAGTTTATTTATTCAATCTTGCACTTAATTATTTAATTGCTTGATCACCAATTGAATATTATCTACGAATCTAGAATTGAACTCGAAAGTGGGAATTCTATATTGCATATAGGATTGAGTAGGGCAAGTTCTTGAACTCGGGCATCGGGGAACGGATTCGTGGTTAGGATAGACATATACCTAATTACCTTGCTTGGTTGATTTACAGGAATTATAAATGCGTTCTTGTTGATTCTAACTCCATAGACATATAGGCGTTAGGTTAGCTTGAATAGGCGAGTAAGAACTCGACAGATTCTTATGAGCAATATTAACCCTGTCAACCAATAAGCTAGATAAATTAGTCGGTCAATTCAATTGAAGAATACAATAGGATTGTTAGATAGACCATAACCCTAGATCGTTTTCATTACATTGATATCATTAAAATCTGCTCTTTCTCTGTTCAAAGTTTATTATTTATATTTTTCTTATTTAATTAGTTAGAATAAAATATTTTTAGATTTAATTCTTATTTAGATAATTAAGATAGGCTAATTTAGTTAATAGCTAATCATAAGTCCTCGTGGGTTCGACATCCGACTTTGAGTCACTTTATTACTTGACGACCGCGTATACTTGCGTGAGTGTGTTTGCCTGGTTTGTGTCAACGCAGGGTTTACTCTCGAATGCAGAGGAGTAGAAGTGCAAACAACCTCATTCCTCTTGATCCAGAAATCGAACGAACATTACATAGAGTGAGAAGGGAACACGAAGCTAGAACGAGAATAGAAAGAGATTTGGACATCACAATCCAACCACAGCCAATAGATCTGGCAGGCAATGAAGAGCGTCCGGTAATCGAAGCCGCAAGGCCCAATCTTGCGAATATGACTCAGGCTATTGTGAAGCCTGATATCACTGGGCATTTTGAACTCAAACAGTACATGGTACAGCTGATTCAGTCCACAGGACAATATGTGGGTCTATCTCATGAGGACCCGCAGACGCATATTCAGAACTTCTTGGAAATCACGGACACTTACAATTATCCGAACGTCTCCAAGGACTATGTCAGGCTGACACTATTCCCTTTTTCACTGTTGGGGGAAGCTAAAGAATGGTTGCAAAAGGAGCCCGCGAACTCTATCCACACTTGGGATGATCTAGCAAGGAAATTCCTGATCAAGTTTTTCCCAACTAAGAAGACAAAGTCGTTGAGGAGCCAAATTCTTGGGTTCCAACAACGGGATGGCGAGACACTTCGTCAAGCTTGGGAAAGATACAAGAAACTACTCAGAGACTGCCCGCATCATTGTCAAACTGATGAGGTATTGGGTCACACTTTTGTTGATGGGTTAGATGAAGCATCAAAGATGAATCTTGACTCAGCTTGTGGGGGTAGTTGCATGGCAAGACCGTATAGTGAAATACAACTCCTGCTAAATAATTTCACTGCTAATGACCATAATTGGCAAGGAGAGGGGGATTCACGAAGGGTAATTAAACAGAAGGCCGCCGGTTTGATTGAGCTTGATGACTTTTCCGCCATTAGAGCCGATATAGCAAAATTGGCAAATCAGATAAATAGAATGACAACACAACAAATGCAACATGTACAGCAGATATCTATTTGTTGCGAACTATGCGGAGACAGTCATATGATTGACATGTGCCCCACGAATCCTGAATCTATATACTATGTGGGACAACAAAACAGAGGTCCTATGAATCAACATGCGCAATATGGGAACACTTACAACCCAAACTGGAGGAATCATCCTAACTTCTCATGGGGCGGGAGTCAACAGAATCAGTATAGGCCTCAAGGGAATTTTACTCAACCTCAGAAGCCACCCCAACAAATGGAAGAAAGTACGAATGACTTGCTGAAAAAGTTGTTACTAGACAATCAACAGCTCAGGACCGATTTCAGAAATCTTGAGAGGCAAATGGGGCAGTTAGCAGCAAACCAAAATACTAGACCTACAGGCTCACTTCCCAGTGATACAGAGAAGAACCCTCAAATTAATGCAGTTACACTTAGAAACGGGAGGGAACTAGAGGAAGCGCCAAGGAAGATAAAAGAAAAACCTATACCTGGGGGGAGTTGACACCTAAGGCAACACAAGAGTCAAAGGAAGATGATGCAAGTTCAGAGCGAATGGAGGTTACAAGGCCACCACCACCTTTCCCCTAAAGATTGCAGAAAAGGAATGACGATCGCATGTTCAACAAATTTCTCTCCATGTTGAGTCAGGTTCAATTAAATATTCCATTAGTGGATGTACTTCGTGAAATTCCAAAGTACGCTAAGTACATAAAAGACATAGTGGCTCATAAGAGGAAATTGACTGAGTTCGAGACGGTTGCACTTACTGAGGAGTGCACATCAAGGGTCCAAAACAAGCTTCCCCAAAAGCTTAAGGACCCTGGCAGCTTCACTATTCCAGTACAAATCGGTAATATTAACGTGGGACGTGCTCTGTGTGATTTGGGTGCAAGCATAAATCTGATGCCGTTATCCTTGTTTAAGCAATTAGGTCTGGGAGCTCCGAGACCAACCACCGTGATGTTGCAATTAGCTGATAGGTCCATAGCCTACCCCGAAGGAGTGATTGAAGATGTGCTGCTGCAAATTGGAAAATTCATCTTCCCAGCTGACTTCATTATTCTAGACTTCGAGGCTGATGAACAAGTTCCAATCATATTGGGACGACCTCTCTTGGCTACTGGCGATGCAATAATTAAAGTGAGAGAAGGGAAAATGATTATGAGAGTGGACAACGAGGAGGCAGTCTTCAATGTCTACAAAGCAATCCAACTCCCCCGCCACTATGAGGAGCTCTCTATGATATCTGTGGTGGAGGTGGATGAGAAACTTCTTAACACGAGTGTATATCTAGGCGACTGTTTAGAAAAAGCAATCATGCTGTTTGATAGCTTGGAGATGGATGATGAGGTTGAGGAGATGAAGGGAATCCTAGATACATCATGTGGTTACATGCAAGGAATAATCCCGTTTGAGTCCCTGAATAGGCCAAGTGGCCCCCACCAAAGCCGTCAATTGAAAAAGCTCCAAATTTGGAACTTAAACCCCTACCCCCTCACCTTCAATATGCTTATTTGGGAAGTTCTGACACTTTACCTGTTATTATTTCTGCTCACTTGTCTAAATTACAGGAAGAAAAGCTATTAAGGGTGCTACGTGAGCACAAGCGAGCAATTGGGTGGACAATGTCTGACATTAAAGGCATTAGTCCAGCTTTCTGCATGCACAAAATCCTCATGGAGGACGGACACAAGCCGAGTGTAGAACACCAACGCCGACTAAATCCAATCATGAAAGAAGTGGTAAGGAAAGAAGTGATTAAGTGGCTTGATGCAGGTATTGTATTTCCAATCTCTGATAGTAAATGGGTAAGCCCCGTTCAATGTGTGCCGAAGAAAGGGGGGATAACCGTAGTAGTTAATGAAAATAATGACTTAATTCCTACAAGAACTGTAACTGGATGGAGAATTTGCATAGATTACAGAAAACTAAACAATGCCACCCGGAAAGACCACTTTCCCCTGCCTTTTATTGACCAAATGCTTGATAGATTAGCTGGCCAGGAATACTACTGTTTCCTGGAGGTTTATTCAGGGTATAATCAGATTGCTATAGCCCCAGAAGACCAAGAGAAAACTACATTTACATGTCCTTATGGCACGTATGCGTTCAAGAGAATGCCCTTCGGTCTTTGTAATGCACCTGCGACTTTTCAAAGGTGTATGATGGCTATTTTCACTGACATGGTTGAAAGATATGTAGAAGTATTCATGGACGATTTTTCTGTGTTTGGATGTTCTTTTGATAGTTGTTTGATGAACCTTGATAAAGTGCTAGCTAGGTGTGAAGAGACGAACTTGGTGCTAAACTGGGAAAAGTGCCATTTCATGGTACGTGAAGGTATAGTTTTGGGGCACAAGGTTTCAAAAGATGGTCTACAGGTGGATAAAGCAAAGGTGGAGACGATCGAAAAATTGCCCCCGCCGACATCCATAAAAGGCATTCGCAGTTTCTTGGGTCATGCAGGTTTTTATCGTCGTTTCATTAAAGATTTTTCGAAAATTTCTTCCCCTTTGTGCAGGCTTCTAGAGAAAGACGTTACCTTCAAGTTTGATAATGCATGTCTGAAAGCATTTGAGGAGCTGAAGGGAAGATTGGTGACTGCACCAATTATCATTGGCCCCGATTGGGCACAACCATTTGAGTTGATGTGCGATGCAAGTGACATAGCAATTGGAGCGGTGTTGGGGCAAAGGAGGGATAAAATCTTTCACTCCATTTATTATGCAAGCAAAACTATGAATCCAGCTCAGATGAATTATACAGTGACTGAAAAGGAGTTGCTTGCAGTGGTGTGGGCGTTTGACAAGTTCAGATCCTATCTAGTGGGAACCAAAGTCATCGTCTACACAGATCATTCAGCTATCAGATACCTATTTGAAAAGAAAGACGCCAAGCCGAGGCTGATTCGTTGGGTCCTCCTCTTGCAAGAATTTGACTTAGAGATCCGAGATCGAAAAGGGACAGAAAATCAAGTGGCCGATCATTTGTCCAGATTAGAGAGCCGGAACCATGTAGCTGAAGGAGGGTCAATTAAAGAAACATTTTCGGATGAGCAAATATTAGCAATCACCTCAGGTGAAGCCCCATGGTATGCAGATTATGTGAATTTTATCGCAAGTGGGGTAACGCCACTAGAATGGACAGCTGACAATAGAAGAAGATTCCTACATGATGTAAGGTTCTACGTGTGGGATGAGCCATTCCTATATAGGCAGTGTGCAGATCAGTTGGTGAGAAGGTGTGTTCCTGAGGAAGAGATGAAGGCTATACTACATGACTGCCATGCGTCACCATATGGAGGTCATCACGGCGGGGATAGAACCGCCCAAAAAGTGCTACAATCAGGTTTTTATTGGCCAAAATTGTTTAAGGATGCACATGCCTTCGTTAAAAATTGTGATAGATGCCAAAGAATTGGAACTATCACGAGGAAGCACGAGATGCCCTTGCAAAATATACTGGCGGTAGAACTTTTTGATGTTTGGGGGATTGATTTTATGGGACCATTCCCATATTCTAACGGACACAGATACATCTTGGTGGCGGTCGACTATGTTTCTAAGTGGGTAGAGGCCATAGCTCTTCCTACTAACGACGCAAAAGTTGTGGTAGGCTTTGTAAAGAAGCACATCTTCACACGTTTTGGGACCCCAAGAGTGTTGATAAGCGACGGGGGAACTCACTTTTGTAACAAACTGCTAAATAATATTCTTGCAAAATACGGAGTCAAGCACAAAGTTTCCACTGCCTATCATCCCCAAACGAGTGGTCAAGTAGAAGTTTCTAACAGAGAGGTCAAGCAGATTTTGGAAAAGACAGTAAGTATGAATAGAAAGGACTGGGCCGGGAAGCTGGATGACGCATTATGGGCATATCGCACTGCGTACAAGACCCCAATAGGCACTTCTCCGTACAGGTTGGTTTATGGGAAGGCCTGCCATCTGCCCGTCGAGCTTGAACACAAAGCTTATTGGGCGATTAAAAAGCTAAATATGGAGATGGACTTGGCCGGTGAAAAGAGATTGCTACAACTCGACGAGCTTGATGAGTTTCGATTGCATGCGTATGAAAATGCCAAATTGTATAAAGAGAAGACCAAAAGATGGCATGATAAGCATATCCAACATCGTGAGTTTGAACCAGGTCAACAAATTCTACTGTTTAATTCAAGGCTAAAGCTTTTTCCAGGAAAGCTTAAATCTCGATGGTCGGGTCCGTTTGAAGTGGTTAGTGTGAAACCTCATGGTGCGATAGAATTGTGTAAAAAGGGGTCCAATACGACATTCTTGGTAAATGGCCAAAGAGTAAAACACTATTGGGGTGGTGACATTGCACGTCACAAGACCACAATGGACTTAGTGGAGGCATGAAGAACATGTTGCGTCGTGCCGCGACGTTAAATCAGGCGCTTCTTGGGAGGCCACCCAAGTTAGTTAGTTTTTTTATTTTTATTTTAATTTTTTTTTTTCTCCCTTCTTTTCGTAGGACATAGATTTTATTCAAGAAAACGAGGCGGATGCGTCGCGTCCCCCTCAGCAAAAAAATTGACGGGCCAATTGCTCAAGGCAGTGAAGTCTGCCTATCGCGCCCGTATCGCGTCCGAAAATTTTTTGAAGGAAGACAAGGGGATGCGTCGCGTCCCCCTCAGCAAAAAAATTGACGGGCCAATTGCTCAAGGCAGTGAAGTCTGCCTATCGCGCCCGTATCGCGTCCGAAAATTTTTGAAGGAAGACAAGGGGATGCGTCGCGTCAAAGCTCGCACGCACAGGTAAGTAATATATATTTTAACACATCTTAAGATAACCTATTCGAACAAAAACGTTTCTTGCGACGCATCCACTCGTCTCGTTTTGGCGACGCCTACGAACGCAGAACAGAATTCTCTCATCCACCTTAGCATCCATTTCAATTTTTGCCTGCGAAGGTGGATGCGACGCATCCACCTTGTCCTCTATTTCTCAGCTTGCATGCGATGGTGGACGCGACGCATCCAGCTTCACTTCTACTTCCCAGTTTCGCACGCGATGGCGGACGCGATGGCACAACTTCACTGCTAAGGTTGCATGCAGGATGATGTTTTCCTAGGTTGGATGCGACGCATCCAACCCTTCTTCCTCTAGCTAAACCACCTTTTCTTCATATTTTGCACTCCGAACACCTTAAATCGTCACACATAACTTAATTAGTCATCAAACCAATAATTACACCATGTTGGGTGTTTTAAAGATTAAATAACATCAAAAAGTGGTTAAAGCATGGGTAAAGTAACATTAACACATATCGAAATATGCCAAACATCAATGATTCTCCCTCTTCTTCTTTTTTCTCAGATCTATGCCACCTTAGGAGTGAAGACGAGATGAGGAAGATGGAACAATAGCCACTGGCCGGTGATCAAATCCGTTTGGGCAAGCTATGAAGATCTTTCCAAAAAAGTATTTTTGATAGAGAATTATTTAGCTAATTAATTTGAAAATCACTTTGAACATTACTTAGTGTTTGATCAAATTTTTGAAAATTAAAATATATTTTTCTCAAAAATACTTTTGGATATAAGAGAAGGTAGAGGGGGAAAAAAAACTGATGTGTGTTGGGTGTGTAGTAAAAT
Organism: Nicotiana tabacum; assembly: GCF_000715075.1. Lineage (NCBI taxonomy): Eukaryota > Viridiplantae > Streptophyta > Magnoliopsida > Solanales > Solanaceae > Nicotiana > Nicotiana tabacum. The sequence continues at coordinate 26,391,619 of NC_134081.1, read as the reverse complement.
ATAAGTATTTTAATTTATAAATATGTATATGTGAAAAATATGTAGCCTTTATTTTAGTGAATAATAAATGTAAAAATAGGAAGAAAAATATGTGGTTAAAATGAGAGAGAGAGTCATGTCTCATCAAGCGACTTGTCACATTATGATGTCTTGTCACATCACATGTGTTGTCAGGCCAGATGTTGACGAGATATTGGGTCTAACTGTATTTGATCCGTATTTTGAGATAAAATCTACCGACTTCCTTGTAATTAACGGATCCCTAACGTGGCAAGGATGAAATCCCAAGGATCCCTAAGACCAGAGTTAATGTCATTTCTGGTTTAAAACTATTATTTTTCGGCGAGGCAGTTAAACGAAGGTCGCAAAGACAAGAACGGACACCCAGTTAAAAGAACTCGTCGGCGAAGACTCCCAAAACTCTTTTCGAGATCCGGAGTTTCCATTTTCCGTCACTGCAGTGATAGATCTCTCATCGGCCCGGTTTAAAAATGGTGTAACTTCAACCCGCCTTCAAATCCGGGAACACACATATATGAGCAATAAAAGAGAGAAAAGGAACCAAGAAGCATAAACATCGCCGGTTTCCATGGAGGACGCCAGAGACACATTTTTCCGACCATATTTCGATGATTCTCCCTCTTTTTCTTTTTTCTCAGATCTATGCCACCTTAGGAGTGAAGAAGAGATGAGGAAGATGGAACAATAGCCACCGGCCGGTGAACAAATCCGGCGGCGGCATGGTGGGGCGAGCAGCAGACGAGGGAGGTGGCTGGTTCTCTCAAGTGAGAGGAGGAGAGAGCCTGCTTGGCCAATCTTCTAAAATCTGCTTATTTTGAGAAGTGTTTTTCAAAAAAGTATTTTTGATGAGAATCGGTTTGTGTTTGGTTATTTAATTTGAAAATTATTTTTGATCAATAATTAGTATTTGGCTAAGCTTTTGAATACTAAGGCGTATTTTTCTCAAAATTACTTCTTAGAAAAGTGTTTTTAAATATAAGCTACATTTTTTTGTTTCTCAAAAACTGCTTCTGTTTTTCCTCAAAAGCATTTTTAAACTTCTAACAGTTTGGCCAAATACCTCAATTTTTGACCAAAAAATATTTTTGACCCAAAAAAAAAAAGCTTTGCCAACAATCATAGGTGAAATTGTGAGGTTTTCTAATTAAATTCTGAGCTGTCTCATCCAAGATATTTTCTCATGGGGTGGGGGGAGGGGGAATCGGATGTGTGTCGGGTGTGTGTTGGGTGTGTAGTAAAATATAGGTATTTTAATTTATAAATATGTATATGTGAAAAATATGTAGCCTTTATTTTAGTGAATAATAAATGTAAAAATAGGAAGAAAAATATGTGGTTAAAATGAGAGAGTCATGTCCCATCAAGTGACTTGTCACATCATGATTTCTTGTCACATCACATATGTTGTCACGCCAGATGTTGACGAGATATTGGGTCGGACTGTATTTGATCCGTATTTTGAGATAAAATCTACCGACTTCCTTGTAATTAACGGATTGTGCTATATATTAGAAACTGATTATTTAAGTAGAACAATATTATAGTATTTATTTAAAAATATAACTACTATAATTGTGCCGTAGTAATTATTATTGTATTTTTAAAAAATAATTGATATAATATCTTAATATTTGAAAAATAGGACAATTATCAATTAACTAACTGTTTGAAATTTATAAAAAATGCACAAAATAGTAGCATTTAACCAATTGCAATAAAATAATAAAAATTCTCATATTTTGTAAAAATAGGAATAATTATCAATAAATTGCATCATAGTTAAAAATGTGTAAAATATTATATTTTATCATTTTTTGACAAGGAAACATGTAGAAGTTAATTTTTAAATATGGAGGATTAAAATTGAGTATCAACAACCAGTGCATTCAACAAGAAGGTGAAACCTCTGCTATTTACACCAGGGTAGTTGGTTTTGAAGAAAATATTCCCTCATCAAGAAGAAGCCAAAGGAAAGTTTGCGCAAAATTGGCAAGGTCCTTACGTGGTCCATCCAGTGTTGTCGGGAGGAGCTCTGATCTTGGCGGAGATGGACGGAAGAGTCAGCACGAAGCCTATCAACTCAGATGCAATCAAGAGATACTACATTTGAAGACAGTAGAGTTAGGTTTTGGTTGTAACAGAACTACGCATGCCTTGATTTCCCACGGTGGGATTCGTAGGCAACCCACGTAGGATCGGTCTCTCTCCCCTCTTCTTTGTAATAGAAAATTCAAATATCATTTTGTATGTATTCAGAACTATGCCATGACTTGATTTCTTTTGGCAGGAATACGTAGGCAATCCTCATCGGATTCAGTCATCTATTGTAATTGAACTACATTCTGGCCTGATTTTATTTGGATACGTAGACAGTCTGAGTTAGACTCGGCCACTTCATTTTCAATCTCATCATTTTGCATCTATTGTAATCGAATAACGTTTTGACCTAATTTCATTTGGATATGTTGGCTGCCTGAGTCAGGGTTGTTCATCATCATAATTTCTTTATTGCTACCCACGAACTACATTCAGACCTGATTTTGTTTCAAACTGGAAAAGTTCGGTCATAACCCTAGGAAAAGCTTTTTAATGTATTAATTTAGATTAGGACGCAATCGCGACAGCAAGAAACTATGTCATCAGAGGCATCTCTAGGAATCAACATCAATGGAAAAGAATCTTCCAGAAACATCATTCGCGTCTGAGGGGATTTCTAAACATGTCATAATCCGGAACAACATCATTTGCCATAAAATGGGAGATTTTAAAAATATTTTTCTGAAAAAAAAATATCATTCCACATACCGAACTTCATAGCATAACCTTACCAGGCCCGGGGCTTTCCTTTGCAGGCATTTTGGAACCATATAGGATCTGGGTATATTGTAAATAGCAAATCGTCTGCTCAACAAGTGGAGCACTCTGTATGTAGCGAGCCGCTGGCCATGACATCGGGAGCCATGTATATAGCAAACTGTCTGCTCAACAAGCAGAGCACTTTGTATATAGCGAGCCGCTAGCCCCGCCGACCGAAGCCATGTATATAGCAAACCATCAGCTCAATCAATCAGAGCGTTATGTACAAATCGAGTCGTCGACTTTACCAATCAAAGCCATGTATATGGAAAACTGTTCTCTTCGCCAACGGGAGCATCCCGCACCACCACTCCACCATATCGGAGAATACAAGTAGATAGTCGCAAACCCCGTCACCAACGTTCTGCCGAACGACGGCCGCAATTAGTTTTGTAGTCAAGAGTATCTCTTGGGCATGCTCCTTATTTCTTTATTTTATCTTGAATGTTTTGACGTTTTACTCATGCAGCTTACATGCATGATTACATTTTTTTCAAGTCAGAAACTCCCATCATGCGGAGATACTTTATATTTCAATGAAACTACTCACATCACGCGGAGACACATTCTATATTTCAAGTCAACTACTCCCATCACACAGAGATACATTCTACATTACAAGTCCATTACTCCCATCGCGTGGAGATACTCCCAACGCAAGGAGACTTAATGCTCCGACAACTGCGTAATGGTACACAACCCAGCTAAAAATCGAGTCAAATTCAAGTATCCCATCATTCAAATCCCAAATAACGGCTAGCTGGCAGCCAATCATCATCATTCCCACATCATTTACATCACATCTTAATATATCTGCATTATAATACATGGATATGTGTGTATTTTATTTTTGCAGGAACAAACATCACGAAGTGAAACTCCTTCTAAGCAGCAAACTAATCTACAACACTATGAGGGACAACAAACTCATAAGCGGGCCAATCTAAACTTAAACTAAAATACGATCAGTGGAACTCTAATTCATCAAATCTTTCGAATCAAGCCGCAATTCAGAACTATCGTGGGCACTAAAATCTTTCATCTTGAAGTATCGTCATAATACGATACTGGGCAATTCCTGCAAACATGTACTTCTCCAAATCATCATTTCAAACCTACATGAGGCCCGATCCTTATTAAGCCCGAGGTATGTAAGTAATTCAAAGCTAGAATTCGGCCCCAACTCTTCAAAATTCTCCCAGAATTTTCCTTAACTCCTCCATTAATTCTACAAGTCATAATCTTTCTTAAATCCATATGTCATTCCTGCAATGTATGCCTAAAGTTGGGACAAAATTGTCCTTGGTTCAATTTTTTTGCCTGCAAACTCTTTCATCATCTCCGATCAAAGAGGGGCAGCTGTTGACGACCAATTTTGACCCTCCTTTTAAAATTTAATTTACTTACACTTATTAATTCTTAATAAATATATTAAAGATATTTTCTAATTAACAATACCTATTTTTAAGCAATTAATGGTGTTAACTGGCAATTTAGTAACTCTATAATTATAAAATATTATCTTTACTATTTTACCATTTTTAAACTATTAAAATAATTTTCATATTCATCACATAGGTATATAATTAATTTAATAAAGTTATTTCTCAAATTTTGGTAACATAACCTTTATTTCAAAATAAATCCAAAATTAGTGTAGTAAATAGGAAAATAAGATATTTTGATAAATAAATTAACTAATTACAATAATTAGTAGTGTGTTTGACTATTATAAATTTTATCACATTTTATTGAAACTAATTAGGTTTAATTAAATTGTTAAAAGATCAAAAGATTACATTTACAATTGTGTAATTAAACACGAAATGGTCATTTCTTAGATCAAACTAGCCCAAAACACCGACCTAATTACCCCATCTGACCCAGTCCAAACGACCCTCCAATCCATGTTGGCAATCCGTGCCACCCTCCCTAAGCCAATCAAACTCTGCCATATCACCCGTCTCCAACACTCACATAAGAAACACATATCCATCTGAGTCGTTAATCCATTTAATCAGCGACCCAAATTTTATCTCGATTTTACTTTAATGCTAACCCCTCCCAGATCCAATCTCAACCATGAAAACACATGGATCTAACAACCCACATATTTCCCCATAATAATCTTTTAACGCCTGAATTATCAGGGCCGTTGATCAAATGATCCAACGGCCTAGATCACCCCCTTCAACCTTAACCCTAGAGACGGGCTTGGTTACCCTCAAAACCTAAATCATTTCCACTATGACCCAGTCGTCCCCTTTCTCGTTTCCTCTCTATTCTCTCCAGACTTGCAACCACATCAATCCTCAAAACCTTGCCCAAATCCGTGCAAGGTCAACAAATCAATCACGAAATTATAACGACCCAATCAGTTGTTTTGAGTTATAGTACGTCGTTCAGTGGTTTGAGGCCTTGAGCTGCTTCACTTCATATATTATGACTTGTATGTGTGGTCGGAATTGAATTTTGGGAAGTTCGGAGTTGATTTAGATGAAAAATTCTCAATTCGGAAGTTTTAAGTTGGAAGAGTTGACTAATATTTGACTTTTGAGTAAACGATCTCAGAATCAGTATTTGAAGGTTCCAATAGGTCATATGATGATTTCGGACTTGGGTGTATGTTCGGGTTGAGTATCGGGTCTCCCGGGAGCATTTTAACGCTTATTGTGAAAAGTTGGCATTCTGAAGGTTTTAGGACTTTCTATGTTTGATTTGAAGTGTACTTTGGTGTTATCAATGTCCGTTTGGGATTTCGAGCCTTGGACAAGGTTCATATTGTGATTTATGCCTTGTGCATAAAATTTAGCATCATTCCGAGATGTTTAAGTGTGATTCAGACGTGTTCGTCGAAGTTTGAATAGTTGAAAGTTAAAAGAAGGATCTTGATCATCGTGTTGGGTGTGATTTGAGGTCCTTGTTTTGCAATTATTGGTGCTGGTATCTGATTTTGTTCTTCGCGAACGCGAAGGATCTCACGCATTCGCAAAAATGATTTTTAGGCTGCTGGGATTTGCTCATCGCGAATGCGACACAGGGGTTACGAACACAGAGAAGAGGCTGAGGTAGCCTACGCGAATGCGACTTCGAGGTCGCGAGCGTGAAGAAGGATGGGGAGCTGGGTCCTGGAGCCGTTAAGCCTTCGCGAACGCGATGCTTACACCGTGAACGCGAAGCAGTAGGATCTGAAGGCTTCGCGAATGCGGCCTGGTGGTCACGAACACATAGAGGAAATTTTGGAGGCAGTGATTTTGGCCTTCACGATCGCAATGGTTCTTCCGCGATCGCGATGAGGAAGGACCTGGGTAGACTTGATTTTTATACAGGATTTGGCTCTTTTTCTTTCATTCTCACTTGGTAGGGGCAATTTTTGGAGCTCTTCAAGGGGAGATTTTCATCATTAGTGGCAAGGTAAGTAATTCCCATATAATGTTAGTTAATTACATGGATTCTACAAGGATTTAAACATGGAAATTGGTAGAAATTGTGAGATTTTGAAAGAAACCTAGAATTTGGTATTTTTAAATTTTGACAACGAAATTTGACTTGGAATTGGGAATAAATTATATATATGAGTTCGTGATGTTATGGGTAATATTTATCTTCAAAAATATTGGGAATCCGGCCACATGGGCCTGAGAGATGACTTTGTTGACTTTTCAAACGGAGTTGTAAATTGTTGTAAATTAACTAATTATGATGTTGTAGTATATTTTTATTGGTTTATATGATTGTTTGACTAGTTTCGGATCGATGGACATTGGTTTGAGATGCTAGAGAGACGTTGGAGCCGGTTATGGAACTTCAGAGCGAGGTAAGTCTCTTGTCTAACCTTGTGAGGGGGAATTTACCCCATATGTGTTATTCTTGTTATATGCTACATGTTGTAGGAGCTACGTACTTATGAGGTGACGAGTGTCCATGTGTATGCTAGAATTACAGGTTATGTCTGGGTAGACTTAAATTCACACCATGCTCTATTTGTACTATTTGAGTTATCCTTGCTTTTTTAATTACTTTATTTTGCATTATAACCTGAGACTAGACTTGCGTAGAGTAATGGACTCGCTATTTTAGATATTCGATGAGCTACCGGATTAGCCGGTGAAAATTATGCTTCCCTTACGAATTTCTCCCGTGTTGTGTGTATTCATTGAATTCCTTAAACTTCCTAACTCACACGTATATTTGTGAGTGGGGTCAAGGACCCGTTAATCTTCTCACTCTTATGGAATCGGATCGTTCTCCTCGACAGGATGTTGTATCATATTCTTTTGGGATCGGGCCATTTTGCCTTGGCATTTCTATAAAATACTCTTATGGGATCGGGACGTTTGTCTCGGTAGTATCATGTATCATATTCTTTTGGGATTGATTCGTTCGCCTCGACATTTCTATAAAACACTCTTATGGGATCGGTCTGTTCGCCTCGACAAGATGTTGTATTATATTCTTATGGGATCGGTCATTCGCCTCGGCATTTCTATAAAACACTCTTATGGGATCGGGCCCCTCGGCTCGGCAGGATTATGTATCACACTCTTATGGGATCGGGCCATTCGCCTCGGCATGATATTGTAACACACTCTTATGGGATCGGGTCATTTGTCTCGGCAGTATCATGTATCGTGTTCTTATAGGATCAGGTCTTTTGCCTCAGCATTTCTATAAAACACTCTTATGGGATTGGGTCGCTCGCCTCGGCAGAATCGTGCGAAATACTTGATAAGGAGTCCGCGTACTCATGAAATTCCTAACTTGAGATGTGACTGTTGATTTGGTATTGAACATTACGTAACATATTTGAGGAATTATCTGATGATTGAGGTATTTGTGTTCATTGTTCTGCTGTAGACCATATTATTTGCCTATATATGTACTCATTGTTTACTTACCATATTTCGTACTTGTCTACTTTATTCTATTTGATTTATTGGACCACTAGTAAGTGTCAATATCGACCCCTCGTCACTACCTCTTTGGGGTTAGGCTCGATACTTACTAGGTACGCGTTGATTTACGTACACATGTTGCACTTCTACACTAAATATGTAGGATCTGACAAGATTATTTGGTGGTCATTTGGGCGTGTAGGCACAACTGCTGAGGGACTTTATGGTGAGCTATATTCCATACTATGATTCACAGCACATAGAGTCTCCATCGTAATTATTTACTTTATCCTGTCTATCTTGTATTCCACATAGAAGTTGTATTGTTATTGTACTTTCTAGTAGATGTTCATGCACTTGTGCCACCAGATATTTTGGGGTTCCTAGTAGATGTTCAATATTGTAGTTCACGTTATTATTTTCATTTCACCTTATGATTTATTTATATTCAGAATTTGGTAAAGAAAAGCATAGGTTTCTATGAGTGCCAGATTTTACTCTATTATTTAATGGGATTCATGATTTCAAAAATAATAAAATAAATAATAAAGCTAGTAGTTCACCGTTGGCTTGCCTAACAACGATGTTGGGCGCCATCACGGCCTATAGTGAATTTTGGGTCGTGACAGCTTGGTATCAGAGCTCTAAGTTCACTTAGGTCTCACGAGTCATGAGCAAGTCTAGTAGAGTCTTGCGGATCGGTATAGAGTTGTCTGTACTTATCTTCGAGAGGCTACATGGCTATTAGGAGCACTTCCCTTATTGATTCCTCGTCGTGCGATTTTGATTCCACTAAAGCTCATGCCTTCATTTCCTTCCTACTCATTCTTATATGATGTTGAGCGTTTGTTATCAATTGGGCATCAAGGAGTTGTAATGGTACTGCAAATATGGTGCAAGATATTTCTCCCTGCGTATTCGAGTGGGCTATTATCGTCGCCTTGTGGGGGGGGTGTTCTGTCATTTCAGCCCAGTGTTGGTGTTACCTACGGTCGAGATTGGATATATTCCGAATTTGGTGGAATTCGTGTTAACATTGTGGTGTCACCGTAACGCATTGAGGCCAGTCAGCATATTGGTCTTCATTTGTTTGCCTCTAGGCATGGTGTTGTGAAACGGAACCTAAGAGGAAGATATCAGAGATGGTTGTATGTTGCGACCCCAGGATCGAATTGGTATTTCCAGTGTTGACGGTTTGAGGGAGATGATCTCTGAGTTGGTTTCTATGCTTAGGAATTTTGAATGTGACGAGAAGGGCTTGATTGGAATGTTGGAAAAAGTGAAGAGTTCGATCATTGTCTTAGATGCAATACGGCTTCGAGTTTCAAACACATTGTTGGACCTCCGGGTGATGTTAATGAATGAAAGGATCCTTACAGTTGGCGAATCGGTGTGGGCCCAGAGAGATTAGTTGATTTCATGATGGATGTAACTATAGAAATGTTGTTGGAGGGGGGTCAATATGAGGTTGCATATGTGAGCTATCTCCTGTGAGCAGGTTTGCGGTTGCGTGGTTTTGAGGAGGTTCCTATGAAGATTTCTACTTTCTACCCAACATGGGATGCATGTATTGCTATGTGAGCTTGGGTCTCTTGAAGAAGATGGCATGACCCCTAAGAGGTTGAGCGTGCGATGGTGGCTGATAATTCGGGATGTGTTATGGTTGGTACAACAAGAGCTTGCGAGAAGTTGGCCGAGTAACAGTGTGGGATCTTAGTAACAGAGAAGAAGAAGTCATTGTAGGGTCGGGATCTATGTGACTGTAGCATAAAGCTAAGTAGGGGAGCCCACCGTCTACGATTGGGCCACGTGGTTGTGTCTGTGTAGTTTCTGGTTATCGGTACATTAGTTACGACCAAGAGGAGAAAAACATCAAGGGAATTTTGGGACAAGGAATTTTACATATATGTGCTACATTTTCCCTTATCGATTCATGTGCGACTATTGGGAATGACTCAAAATTTATGCTTCTTGTGGATGTGTTGTGAAAGGAAAGGAATTTATCTGGTTGCTTCTTTGGAAGTGTTCATATGCTAGCAGAGCACTAGTGTTTGATTATATATTCGGGACCAGGTCAGAGTAGGTGACTCTCAACAAGGGTTCTAGTGGGTTCAAAAATTAAAGTGCAGTGTTTAAATACTTTTGGGTTCGTTATGTGGCTGAGGAATGGGTTTTATAGCAGGGTGTGAAGAATACTTGGGAAATTTCTATGTTATCATCGGGTCAACAATGTAGTGTTTGGGAAATGGGAGAAATGGCTTCGGATTTGCAGGAGGTCTTTCAGAACGGGTGTATCAGTTGGAGATATTATTGAGTGCATAATGAGGGTATGAGATGGCTGATGGGTATTGAGATGATGTGGTCTTGTGATTTGGGTCACTCGGGATGAGTGTTGGTTAAGGTCTGTTATGTGTTTGAATAAAACTATTAGTTTGAAGGCAAGTCAAGAGTAAATTGGGAAAAGTAGAGTTAGTTTGTAAAGGTTTAAATCAACAAGGTTATGAAAATGATCAGTTTCTTCGGTGTGGTAGTGGTTCGTGGCTGAACGTGCGGGCTTGTCAATCACCATAATTTGATTGATTTGGAGGTATTTGGTTATAATGGCATGTTATGTGTAAATGGATCCCGGAAGAGTTATAGTGGTTTAGACCACACTTGAGGTTTGATTTTTTGCGGTTATGGGAATTTGGTTGCGTGTTGCAATTGTTCTTCTGAAATAAGTGAAGTGGAAGGGGTTCTAGCTAATGAAGTGTTTATTCTACTGGTGGTTCAGGGGTCATGATGAAATTCTTGGAATCTCGTGTAGCGGCATGATAACTGTAGTGAGTGGTATGAAAATTAGAAGTTGAGGATTGAGGTTGTTGTTCGGTTGTGGTAAGAATGTCACGAGCTCGGAGGAGCGGGGGAAGATTTCAGATGTTCAGAGTATGCTGACACTATTTTTGGGCAACGTGAGGATGGTTTGTTTTGTGGAAGAAGTGTTGGGTATTGAAATGTAGATGCTTGTCTAGCACTATGGAAATAGCACGGTCAATGGCCATTAATGTTCAAATTTTACTACCTGGTGTAGATGGTTGTGGGAGTATATCTCATGTGAAGATCGTACAGGTGTGACGTGTTAGTCATTCGATTGTTAGATATTGAAATCAAGTATGGACATTTTGGTACTGTCGCCAATGGGAGAGGATATGACTGAGAGGCACTCTATTCCTTTGGTTGTGGACTGTGGGAGTTTGTTCCGGATTTGACGGTTGCTCTTATGTGTCATGGATAGGGTCATTGTGGATCCTTGAAAGGCTATGGGCCCAGTATGGGATGATTGGAATTGGCTTGAGGTCTGCTAGTAGGTCTAATGTGAATGTATGCTCTATATCAGGTCAGATGTGTTCATTTAGCATAGTACTGCTTATGGATGATTCTTCGAGTGTTGGGTGTTATTCTTGTCGTCAACTATTCTCTGTAATACTTAATTATGCCATGTGGGTTGTGAGACGGCTTGATTATTCGCACGTGTGTTGTGGTCCTGTGTAGCTTGTCGTTATTGTACCGTAGTTGAGCTCGAGTTTTGTAGCATATAGCTCTATCCATCTTCCCAGGGTTATATTTTTGCACTTGACGTGCTTGTGGTCGATATTCGGGCATTTCGTGGGTTTGAGCAGTTTGTCTTGGTAGGTACTTCCTTGTTAATTATTATGTTTGGATCGGGTGGCATGCCGCCACGGGTATGATGCTTGGATCGGGTTGCACGCCGCAACGGTATCATGTGTGGATCAGGTTCTACGCCGTAACAGTGAGATGCTGGGTACGGTTCTCTATACTTATTTTTGTGTGTTTTGTTTCTCATTCTCTGAGAAAGGTTCATAGCATATGTTCGTCCATTTTATTCATTACGCAGGCTGGGTAGATCTTTGCTAGAGTTGGTTCTTCCTTATGTGACATATTCGAGTTATAGCTTGTTGGAGCATTGATGGCGTCATATGAGATTTTAGTCAGTGTTTGAGGTGGCTTATTGCTTGAGCAGCTTGTACTGGGTGAGACAAGGTTATTGGACCCGAAATTAGTGCGATCGAATTTATGTAAGGTATATTAAAGAAAAAATGTCACTATTAAGTTTGGAATGAGGTAATGGTTCTTGTCAAGCGGGGAAACTCCATGAGTTATTGATTTGACGGGTGGTTATGAGTTCCTGTACATCTCTTTCATCGTTGCAATATTGTGAGGGTTGAGACCGGGCATATATGTGTTATGAGGTATACTGCGAGTATCTAGCTAGTGAATTTGCAGCTTCTATGGTTGGAGGATGCTATTACGAGCATACAAATTTTGTGGTGTATGGTGTGGTTTAAGCATGGGTGCATGATCATATTTGGTACATCGGGTTGAGATTGATACGATGTTCGTATGTTAGAATCGGATCTCATAGAGAATTTCGGATGTTGGAATTTGGTTCTAAGGCTTGTTGGCTAAGGTAAAGGGAAGGATCTTTAGTCTGGATCGAGCTAATAAGCTCACGTGGGTTGTGGTGGCATGAGTAGGTGCACAAGGTGTTAAACAGTGGTTTGGGGCAGTTCCGGAATGGTTCTTGGCATGTTTGAGGATGAATGTATGTTTAAGTGGGGGAGAATGTAACGACCCGACCGGTCGTTTTGAGGTCTAGCGCGCCGTTCGGTGGTTTGAGGCCTTGAGTAGCTCATTTCATGTATTATTACTTGTACGTGTGGTCGGAACTGAATTTCGGGAAGTTCAGAGTTGATTCGTATGGAAAATTCTCAATTCGGAAGTTTTAAGTTGGAAGAGTTTACTAAGGTTTGACTTTTGAGTAAACGACCTCGAAATCACGATTTGAAGGTTCAAATAGGATCGTATGATAATTTTAGACTTGGGCGTATGTTCGGATTGAGTATCGGGTCGCCCAGGAGCATTTCAGCGCTTTTTGTGAAAAGTTGGAATTTTGAAGGTTTTAGAACTTTCTATGTTTGGTTTGAAGTGAAATTTGGTGTTATCAATGTCTGTCTGGTATTCCGAGCCTTGGAATAGGTTCGGATCAGGCCGTTCACCTTGGCAGTATCATATATCATATTCTTATGGGATCGGGCCGTTCGTCTCGGTATTTCTATAAAACACTCTTATGGGATCAGGTCGTTCGCCTTGGCAAGATGTTGTATCATACTCTTATAGGATCAGGTCGCTCGCCTCGGCAGGATTATGTATCACACTCTTATGGGATCGGGCCGCTCGCCTCGGCATGATATTGTAACACACTCTTATGGGATCGGGTCATTCACCTCGGCAGGATATTATAACATACTCTTATGGGATCGGGTCGTTCGCCTCAGCAGTATCATGTATCATATTCTTATGGGATCAAGTCATACGCCTCGACATGTTTATAAAATACTCTTATGGGATCGGGCCGCTCGCCTCGGTAGAATTGTGTGAAATACTTGATAAGGAGTCCGCGTACTCATGAATTTCTTGACTTGAGATGTGACCGTTACGTAATCCATTTGAGGAAGCATTCGATGATTGAGGTCTTTGTGTTCATTGTTCCGTTGTAGACCGTATTATTTGCCTATATATATACTCATTATTTACTTACCTTATTTCATACTTGTCTACGTTATTATATTTGATTTATTGGACCATTAGTAAGTCTCAATGTCGGCGCCTCATCACTACCTCTTCGAAGTTAGGCTCGATACTTACTGGGTACGCGTTGATTTACGTACTCATGCTTCACTTCTGCACTAAATGTGCAGGAACTGACAGGTTCATTTGGTGGTCATTTGGGCGCGTAGGCGCAACTTCAGAGGGGACTTTATGGTGAGTTGCATTCCATGCTACGATTTACAGCACACAGAGTCGCCATCATAATTATTTACTTTATCATGTCTATCTTGTATTCCAGACAGAAGTGGTATTGTTATTGTACTTTCTAGTAGATGTTCATGCACTTGTGACACCGGATTTTTGGGGGTTCCTAATGGATGTTCACTATTGAACTTCACGTTATTATTATCATTTCATGATTCCAAAAATAATAAAATGAATAATTAAGTTGGTAGTTCACCGATGACTTGCCTAATGGCGATGTTGGGCGCCATCACGGCCTATAGTGGATTTTGGGTTGTGAAAATAATCATCTCCTCTGTTCCTGCTAGTCGCGATTCACACTTGAATCTTTCCTCTTTCGTTGTTATAATTCAAAATCCCAAATAAAAACCCTAGGTCTAAAATGATGACTTGGGATTTCATCTATTTTGGCTATGTGCTTTCAAATCGAAGCACGCATGGAAATAATATTTGGCTTCATCATTGATATTCGACGTCCAGAGGTCAAATGCAATGACCTCTAGATATTAAGGCTTCGACCAATGATTTTTCATGCTTCAACGGTAAATCCCTCATTTCTTTATGCCCATGTAATTTCTATGATATTTTCCCCTCTGATTTCTCTGATTTTATCCATTTTGCTTTCATCATCCAATTTTTGTCACCTTCCTCTACCTAGATTCAACTTTATTGAAACCCTAAGGCATTAAATGCCATTATAAATAGGGGCTTTAATGATCTCACCTAACAACCTAACTGCATGAGTATCATTAACTACACTTAAAGTTCTAAGTAGCAAAAATCAAAAGCTAGGGTTCTTAACTGAGTTTTGATTTCTTTCCTCTTTACGGTTTCGAGTTTACACTGATTGGGGATTAAGTTTGATTCTAAACAGCTAAGAGAATCCTTGTTTGGTTTGCTTCTCAAAGGAAGGTCAGTGTACTTTGACCTTTCTCTTTTTTGATTGTCTTAGTTGAAACCATGCACACTCTGTTATCTTTTATTGATTTTCTCTGCTTATGATATTTGTCATTGGCTTATAATTGATTGTTTCTGATCATGACGAGTTTGAAGTCAAATGTTATGTTTTGGTATTATGCGATTCAAGTCAATACTAATCATTCATAATGTGACCTTGGTGAGTATTGTTGAGGATTGAGCCATCTCTGTGATTAAGCTCCCATAATTAGCTTTTGAGGCCTTAATAACCTTCTACATTTGTCCTGACTATAGATTTCTTTGATGTTCTGCTGTTATCTTCATGCATGTCACACTAGTTCTGCTTTAATACCACTTGTATCATGCACTTGAGACATTTTAAATGGTTGAATTGATAAACTAAACTAAAATGGATATGAACTTTTAATGATGAATAGAAGACTGTCATCTTAGTTTGGGTATATCATCTCTTCCTCCTACTGTAATTCCTTCCTTCTGAAGTGCTTCTGTGATTCTGCAGTACTTGAATGATCAGTATAAATGGTTTCTCTCCACTTTCATAAATACTTGATTCCATATGTGAGTCTCACTGTATAAAACAATGCCTTAAAGTAGCTAGACTAAATTCTACTAAATCTCTGTAGCTAATTTTGTCTATTGGCATCCACCTAGCTTAAACAAGGCCCAGAAGTTAGATTGAAGTTGCATCTGTTATGGTTGAGTACTATTCGTTAAGTTGTTAGCACAAAACTTCATCATGTTAAACTAATGCATTTAACTTGTAATTGAACTATGCTCACTTAGTATAAAACTCTCACTGTTCTGAACCCCCATAATGGCATTGTTAGCTTGATCCCATATTGTTTGGTGCTCAATCATGTTTGTAGTGTTACTATTTGACTGGAATGTCTCGTGTATGTATTCCCATACCATCTCTTGAGGATTTGGAACTCATTCTTGTTAAAAATAGATCCTTTCTAGTCTTACATGCTCATGTATGTGCCTCTATTATCACATAACCTTGTTAAGTTTATACAAGTCAATTGTAATTCACTTATAAACTTTGGAGAGATCCTCTGAAGATTATCTGACATGTTTTAGTGTAGGACTGTGCATTACCTCCTAGTAAACTTGGTATAAAACATAAGATTAGGAACCCTGTAAGGGAAAATTGATCATTTGTTAAGTGGAGACCAACTTTTTAAGTATCCCAGATTAACACTTTAGAGATTCTGAATGGAGCTGCTAACTCATACACTTAATAAGAATTGAAGGTTTAGCATATGTGTAGATCTATACTGAGTTTGAAAATGGCTAATTAATCATGACTGCAGTTAAGAACTTCCATAAATATGGATTTTCCAATAGGATTAGTAAGGTTAATGTACATGTATCTTCTCTATCCATCAAATTATATGACTTAATTGTTTGAGTTCCTGAGATATCATGTTGAATGTTCTTATCATTCATCTACACCTGTAACTAATTTCTTTGAGTACTCTTGAGTTTGCTAAAGTTGTATGGCAGTGTACCACACTTGTGTCTAGGCCATGATCTCCATGGTGTTATCTGTTGCATTCCGAATAATTTCTATAAGAAGTGTACATGTCTAAACCTGTGTATTATTATTACAGTTGTATTGAAACTTACAATGAATGCCTCATTGGTACTTAAACCTATAGGGAAGAGTAAGTGTGAGTTGTTAGGGATATTTAGGAGTGATATTTAGTATGTGGTTGAGATACTCTCCCTGACACAAGCACTGCTCGGGATCCCTGAGACCCTTGTGAACTTTGAAGTGCCAGGGATCCAAAGGGTGTCTTGGCCATGAATTAAATTTTATCTTAATCCTTTAATCATTTACATTTTATAATATCTTTAGGGTTAGTCTTAGATGAAAAAACTGCTTCACTGTAATTTTCTTTATTTTGTTTGAGCTTACACAATTTTATTTGAATTCCTAATTACTAATACTTGTTACAGTTCTGTTTTGGGCCTTACATTGATATCATTTATGTTTAAGTATCATATTGGGCCATATATCTAATGTCTTTCTTTTCTTTTCTACACATGTGACCGAACTAGGCCTGTCGAGTTCTCAAGAATTCAGGCCCAAGTTCTAGCTTGAATCTGGAGTTGTTGGAGTTGATGCCGCTTGTTTGATGTTTGCTGGGCCTAACCTTATTCAGGCCCAAACCGATGAGTCCAATTCCCCATCTTTATCATTTTTTAGCATGTTGTTATTGTCATGTATATATAACACTGATAAATATTTGAGTGAATGTTTTTTTTTATCTCTTTAAATTACTTTAGAAAACCTCGGCAAGCCTAAAATCATAGGTAAAAATAAAAGAAGTACTATCTCTCAGTAGTTAAATAATCTTAATTTGTTATTTCCTTCATCCAGTTTGTCGCTCTCAATACTAACCATTTTTTCATGAGTTTTTTCCTAAGCTCAAAATAGTTTGTCGAAATTGAGCAAACGATTTCAAATCCTGGTTTTTCTACAAATCAAACAAACACAACTGCAAATAAAAGATCCTTAAATGGTTTTCCTTCTAAATTTAAGCACAAGATCTGAAATTAGTATCCAAGGTATATCTGAACCTATTTCTTCAATGGCCTTTATTTTTACACAAATATTCATCTTATTTCAAAGTCAAATATTTTACACTTAACCACATTTTACAAAGTTAGCAAGTATAAGTATGATAAAAATATTTCCAAAGATTTTTCAATTACATAGACATCTCAAACGACATTCTTTTTTTTGTAAAACCTACACTCTCTTTTCAAAGTATATATACCACTTCCCTTTCAAAAATGATAAGTTTAAGAGCATAACATATGGTAAGTCATACATTTTTAAGTACGAACTAATTAAGATATAGACATCTAATTCCCTGAACCTAGTCTAAGCCCTATGGAGCTACCTTAGGTAGACTCTAGGGGGTATCTAACACCTTCCCCTTAGAATAACAAGAACCCTTATCAAAATCTCACTTGTTAGCAGACTAATAATTTAATAATTGAAACAGGTACCCTAGTATACCTTTAAATATTAGGTGGCGACTCTTTTTTATCGTCAACAGGAAAACCACTAGTTGAATTTTGTGTTGACTCGTGCAAAATAGGGTACAACAACATGGTAACTTTGCTGAGAAATTCACTTAGGATCTGACCTTAGCAGACTTAGACTAGATCTGGAATGTTTATATACTGTTATACCTGTGCTTAATTTTCAAACATGTGCTTACTTGCCTTACTTGTTCATTATGTACTTATCTGTTTGCTTCAATATTATTGATAACATTCCACTATCTGTTACCACTTTATATATACTGTCATCACACTCATTCCTATCGCGTCTTAGCCGTACACTATCACACACAATGGCATGCGAGTGTCTTTTAAACCCCTCGGAACCTTCTTTCAAAAAAAAATTAGTTTCAGAGAATGGCTTTCTCAGGTTAACTAACATAACTTCTTGTAGTATTCAGTCCAACTCAAAATTAGGAAACACTCTACTCTAGCAAGCATATGTCATATTGCATAAACCCTAGGTGAGTCGGTCCTTGGTATCAACACACAATTAGGAAAGCCACCCTAATGCCAACGGGTCATGCACCCAATGACATGAATATTGTGGAACGACGAACCAATCATGATGAGACACTAAAGATCTGGAGCAAACACTTATCAAACCCTTTTTCTATCCTCTTTAGAAAATGGAAATTAACCAGAACATCCCTGAAATTAATATGGTCATGGGAGCACCGCTCAAGCTAAAGCAATGGTGGAAGAACATTCGCTGAGAGCATGGAGACAAAATCAGGATGCACCTAGGAGCATTGACTGCCTTACTGAACATCCGGGCCGACAGGGTGCTTATCCGTTTTTGATAGAATACTAGGATTCGACCAAAGTGGTTTTTAAGTTTGCTGACTGTGAGTTGGTGCCAATGTTGGAAGAAGTTATTAGCTTCACAGAGCTTCCATTTATTAGGAGGAAGCCGATACTATTGGTCATCATTCCCGGCTACAGGTTTCTCGATGATTTGGGTTTGGTGGGTAGTTGGAGCTTAAGGAACATTAAAGATGGATGGGTAAGCTTGTACCAATTGTTGGACAGGTTTGGACATCGAGAGAGCTATGATTGGTACTTAGGAGAGTTTCAGTGTGATCAAGATATCTAGGAAAGTCTCCGCCCCATAACCTTCTCTTTGACGCTTCTAGGATTGTTGGTTTTCCCATAAAGGAGAGGACGGATCAATATTAACTTGCTGCATGTGGTCTTCGCAACATTCCAAGGTAACCTCCAAGCCACCTTGGTACCTATGGTGTTAGCAGAAATTCTCAGAGCATTGTCTGCATGATCCCGGGGGTACGATTTCTTCAAGGACTGTAGCTTGTTACTCCAAACTATGGGCCACAGAGCACTTCTTTCAATGAGAGGCCACAATTGATTACTTTGTGGGAATTAGCAACATGATTCGAAGTCACAGTGAGAGAATTATGCATTGGGTCTCCCCGTACGGATAGGAAGAATAGAGAGAGATGCTGACCAACTTAAGCGGAGAGTGGATAAATTGGAAGCTGTTGTGGCTACGCGGCAGGGCAATTCTAAGAACTCCCCAGAAGTATTTCATCGAGCTAATAGGACTCGAAGGCACTCAGCCATATGCACCCCTACGAGTTCTCAGACATTTTGATTTGATTTAGGATGTACCTCTCTAGAAGATGACGACCCTGGATGAAGATGAGTACAATGGATAGATCCCGATACCAAGGATAAGAAGACTTCAGGAAGAGTGGAATTATTTAATTATGATGCAAGTGGGTCAGAATTCGTGATGCACTCTGGAACACTATGTCTGAATCAATGAAGAGGATGAGCTAGCCCGACAGAACCAGAAGAAGATTCGGAAGAGGAGCCCGAGTTCAATGATGATAAAGAGGAAGAATTTGAAGAAGACCTAGAAAAGGAGCCAGAAGAGGAAGAAGACATGGGAAATGATTCTGGGGATGGCTATTAGAAGCTGGTTGATTTCAACCCTTTTACCACCCTGTATCTTTTATCTCAAATGCGTCCATTTCCTTAAGGGCAAGTCTATTGAGCCCATGCAATCTTATGAATGTTGAAAACAATGTTGTAACCTTTGCTCCCGCTTGTTACAATCCAAATATTATTAATGAAAACCAAAGTTTGATTCGGATCTGAACGCGTCAAATCTAATTGTTTATAAAATATTTGCGACTTAGGCCTACCTTCGGCAAAGAGAGGTCCCTCGCACATTAGGAAACGCGTTTCCTTGAATACATGAACTAGCTGGTCTATGTGCTCATAATTGTGCAAACGCTAAAACTGACTTCTGTTCCTTTTCTTTTCTTTTCTTTCCTTTTCTTCCATTAATTTATTATTATTCCCCAAAGAGGAGGTTGGTTTGTATTGGCCTAAAAACTGGCGGAACCACCATACAACTTGAGATCGAAAGGGAAGATGTCTGCGACAGATAACCCGATCGAACACGTCCTGGTAATATCAAATAGTCCGGGGCGATCGGGAGAAAAGGATGACACTCGGAATGAGTCCAATTCCCCTTCTTTATCATTTTTAGCATGTTGTTATTGTCATGTATATATAATACTGATAATTATTTGTGTGAATATTTTCTTTTATCTCTTTAAATTACTTTAGAAAACTTAGGCAAGCCTAAAACCGTAGGTAAAAATAAAAGAAGTACTATCTCTCAGTAGTTAAATAATCATAATTTGCTATTTTCATCATCCAGTTTTTCTCTCTCAATACTAACCATTTTGCCATGAGTTTTTTTCTAAGCTCAAAATAGATTTGGAAAAATCGACAACTCTTTTTTTTTTTGTAGAAGTCGAAATTGAGCAAACGATTTCAAAGCCTATTTTTTCTACAAATCAAACAAACACAACTGCAAATCAAAGATCCTTAAATGGTTTTCCTTCTAAATTTAAGCACAAGATCCGAAATCAATATCCAAGGTATATGTCACGCCCCAAAATCGAGGAGCGCGACCGGCGCTCAACCGAGTGAACTCGGCCGAGTAAGCCTGTTAGATTCTCTTCTACCCAAACGCATCCATGAATAAAGAGGAGATGTAATCCATTAATCAAACTTTCAAAAGATTTCATTAACAACTCTCATTTCATTCCCATTAGCAGCTTCATTCATAATTTCCAAAATATTATGAGTTTATAGAATTAATGGAAAATATGATTTCCAAATACTAACATTTCTAGTTCAATTCCCAACATCAACCATAAACCACAACCTGTCTACGGAGCCTCTAAGTACAACAGAAGAGTAATATGGAGATGCCGGCAATAAGGACCCGGCTGTACCTCAAAACACAATACATGAGAAACAAATGATACACGACCCTGAAATGAAGTGGGGCTCACCTAATCAGCTGAAGAGAGTGTACCGCAATCACTGATCAATGCCGCCTACTGTAGAACCACTTGCATCCATTAAAGATGCGGCGCTCCCGACAAAAGGGACGTTAGTACCGTTGAATAGCACTAGTATGTATAGCTAAAAGTCCTCTTCCAAAATAGAATACCCATATAAGAAAAGGCAACACATAGAAACACCAAGTCACCATCCACAATATCCAAATGTCCAGTTAAAAACATATTAACTTTTAAAATATGAACTTCATATATAAGTTTTTAGGTTGGGAGATCATTAGCACCGATATTCCACCGTCTTTGTTAGCACGGAGTCCGATCACGCCCTTATCAGCTAGGCCATCTCCCCACGGACAATATGGTTTGAAAGGTGATGCGAAAGAAAGTTGTTACCAAGAGTAGTACCACCATATGCGTAATATGGCGTCTAATCTCCACCCGATCAGCTAGGTCGCCTTCCCACATATGCCGTGTAGGTTGACTTTTCCAATCCACAAAGGTTCCAGTTTCATCCCAATTAAGGGGAATAATATTACAATTTCCCAAAGGTTCTAATTTCATCACAAATAAGGGGAATAATCCCAATCCACCCCTACACCGGCACATGTAGTTTCAGGTGTGGGCCTTATGACCCACTCTTCCTCGGTTTTGCTAATGATGCTCCCAAAAATATTTTTAATTTGATTTGCACACAGAGGTAACATAAATACAATTGTACTCACCTCAACATCTTTCACATTGTATAAGTTCTCATTAGTATTTCCAGTCATTCACAACGATAATATTTCCTTGGCTCATTTGGCCATTCACAAGATTCTTTATTCCTGGCACGATGGCCGTATTTCATATTCCACACTTTCACCTCTTTCAATTTCAAAGATCACCATCAAATATCAACATATAGAAATATTCGGGAAATCATATACTTCAAATCTATTTGAAATGAAAACTTCAAACACAAATGGTTTCTTCCCAAAGAATGAGGCATACCAACCAACGATAAAAATACATGAAAATCATAAACAATCAATACACCATTTATTCTTGCAATACTCTTCCCCAGAAATGACAATGTATAATTTCAACACACGAGTATATAGAATTTGTATCACACTGGATATATTTATAAAGAAAAGCATTAGTTAAAGCAACCACTGATGGGCATGAAATGAGTATAAAATCTTTTAGGCAAATTCTATTTTCCAAATCACTTTTAAAACCGTGGAGTCGAGGCTCATTTCATATTCTTTATCGCATCCTCTCAAATCATTTGCACTACTAGCCATAATCATAACTTAAATTCTTGGCACATTGGCCTCACTCTATTTGTCCAATCCGCTTATTTCATTTTCAAGTATCTTTAAAGATTATCAACAACAAGACACTTCCAATCAAGTCTTTAGGTACACATATGAGCAATTATGAGTCTTAAGCATATCGAGTTTTTCTCACCCAATTGGTATACTAGTTTTCATTTAAAACACGACTCAAAGCCACAACATTTTAATACACAAACCATACTTTGAGCATCTATCTTTCGACATAAGGCTCATTCGGAATAAACAAGTTTATAGGGAATAACCTAGAATACAGAAGTTAGGAATCTTGATCCAATCATACTTGATCTTATGGAAACATTATGGATATCTATTCTAAGAGAGAAAGTTTAGCCAACATACTTCGCTTTGAGCTTTCCTTAAATTACTACAACGTTCCGGAAATTCTAGCGATCCCAATCTATTTTGAGACATAACAAAATTGAATACAAATTAGGAAGATATTCATGGTTTCAGCTCATTTGAGCATTTGATCAAACACTAGGTGTGCAAATTTGGCTACAAGATTCTTCTACAAGATTTTCTTCATTCCACAGCCCAATCTTTACTTATTTTAGCTCAACAATCTTTTCACAAACCTTATTGGTACAAGCATGTATAATTAATACTCTTACACCCAAAAATCATACTCTCAATCACCCATCTTTTACCCCAAACTCAAAATTGAAGACTAGGGGTTTGAATCTTACCTCTTGAGTGAAGATCTTGTGAGATTTCCTTGTTGGATTTCCAGGCTTGAACAAGATCTTGATGAACAAAACACTTCATCTACTTCCTCTCTCTAGAACACTCTTACTTCTCTCTAAAATATTAGGTTTTAGGTCAAAAATGACTTAACCCCTCTATCTACCCGGTCTTGGGGGTATTAAATGAGCTCCTACATGCGCGGCCGCGCACCTGGGCAAGTGGCCGCGCATCTGGCCACGCACCTGAGGCAGAAACTCTCAAATATGCACGGCCGTGCATCTGACCGCGCATATGATATAGGTCCAGTAAAATGGACATAACTTTATGTAGATATATCCAAATGGCGAATAGTTTGATGCGTTAGAAACTAGACTCAAAGGGTTTTAATTTGATGGGTATATCACCACCTAAGTCATTATATTGAGAGAGTTCTATTCATTTGAATTTGGGTCTTGTGCCAATAGAAATATCCTTTCCACTTAATGTATCCAACTTGTTCCACACAAGTTCTTGCCATTCACAAAACTCCTTAGTATGTTCTAACACACCTTAAAAATATATTATCAATTAAAAATTATATGGTTCTATCCCATGGGTCTCCTTTAATACTCGAACACATTATTCCTAAATACCGTTGGCACACTTTAAAATCTTAAATCATTAGGAATTTTGTTTTACGAGGCCTTACAGTATATCTGAACCTATTTCTTCAATGGCCTTTATTTTTACACAAATATTCATCTTATTTCAAAGTCAAATATTTTACACTTAACCACATTTTACAAAGTTAGCAAGTATAAGTATGATAAAAATATTTCCAAAGATTTTTCAATTACATAGACATCTCAAACGACATTCTTTTTTTGTAAAACCTACACTCTCTTTTCAAAGTATATATACCACTTCCCTTTCAAAAATGATAAGTTTAAGAGCATAACATATGGTAAGTCATACATTTTTAAGCACTAACTAAGCAAGATATAGACATCTAATTCCCAGAACCTAGTCTAAGTCCTATGGAGCTACCTTAGGTAGATTTTAGGGGGTATCTAACACCTTCACCTTAGAAGAACAAGAACCCTTATCTAAATCTCACTGGTTAGCAGACTAATAATTTAATAACTGAAACAGGTACCCTAGTATACTTTTAAATATTAGGTGGTGACTCTCTTTTATTATCAACAGGAAAACCACTAGTTGAATCTTGTTTTGACTCGTGCAAAATAGGGTGTAACAAATCTGAACAAATATCTCAATATAAGAACGTGAATCCACACACGCAATAAATGTCTCAATTAAGAACGTGAATCCACACGTCCAAACAAATGCATCAACATAGTAACTTGAATACACACATCCAAACCATCTCAGATGAATGATGAGAAGTATATTTAAATGCTAACATGGTTCATATAAAGATATAGTATATGAATATGCAGTTTTACCATGTAACATACGTACATAAAAGTCATAATATTAAAGTAGTATGTGAATGTGTCACAACCCAAATCCTACCATAGGGATCGTGATGGCACCTAATTTCTAAGACTAGGTAAGCCTATCTCAAAATGATATCAAACAAAATATAACAACTTCAAATTTAACAAAAACTGCGAAATACGATAATAATGCCAAACGTGGATATAATAATAACTTTCTAAAATCTTGTAGTACTAAGTCATAAGCTCTAAATGGAATATATATCAAGTTTTGAAGAGTACAATACTATTAAAAATACATCAATGGTAGAAATAAAGTAAAGAAGGTGACTCAGAGGCCTGCGAATAGAACAACAGGGATAACTTAAAGTCTCCAATAAGCTCAAGCACGCCTCTCTAGAGATCTGCTGGATCAGAAGTACTTGGATCTGCACAAAGAATATGCAAAAGTATAGTATGAGTAAATCACAGTCGGTACGCAGTAAGTATCAAGACTAACCTCGGTAAAGCAGTGACGAGGTTCAAGTCATATGATATTAACTAGTGAAAAATATGTGCAATATATCAATAATTAGCAATACAAATATATATGAAGAAGAAAAATATCAACCATCTCGTAGAGCATGTGAAAACAACTCAATGTAAAAAAACTCATTTTAGTCAACAAATCGTCAAAAGAAGTGGGGCATGTAATAGCATGTCAATTCAACTAACAACTCATTAAAATACAAGATTCGAGCTTTTAAGAAATATGTAAGAAATTGAAATATCGACCCCATTTCACACATAAATAAAATCAAGAAAGACACCTCCGAATCATCACATAACATCATCAACAACGACACCCATATTTCGCTGCATGCACATAACAATGAAATGACTTCATTATGTCACCGCATGCGCATATCTCCACCCTTATTTTGCCGCATGCACATAATAATGAAATGCCTCCTTTACCGCATGCGTATGTCACCACCCTTATACTCCACACAACAATAGTCAACCCATACAACTTGTCTACATATGTCACAATATCACAAAACAATGATACCAAAGTTTTATCAAAATGTGAGCTCACAACTTAACGACAAACTGCATAAGATCGTGACAATAACATAAAAGTGCGGAGGAGTGTTCAACAAATAAAGCATGACTATATCTAAGTCAAATGTAGCGATCATGGTCTTGTATTCTCAAAGTGCTTTAAGCATGTTTCATATAAAAGACATTATAAAATTAAGGCCTATTAATAGCCTTCAATCTAATTCGGTCATAAGCCACACATAGAAGTTGTGCACATGTTTGTCACCTCATATACATGTCGCTCTTCACATTAATACAAATAAGCAATTAAGGTCAAATCCTAAGGGGTATTCCCCCACACAAGGTTAGGCGAGATACTTACCTCAAACAAGACAATTCAATACTCCAAAAATATTTTTCCTTTAAAATTCACCTCTGTCCAGCTCAAATCTAGCAAAAAAATGACTCAATAATATCAAACAATGCCAAAGGAATCAATTCCAGAAAATAAAGGCCCAATCTTTACCCAATTCTCGAAAAGCCTACAAAGTCAACCCTGGGCTCTCACGGTCAAAACTTAAGTCGAAGAGTAGATCTCGACTACCCATAACTCCATCAGTCTAAATATATAATTAATTTTTAAAACTGAATCCAAATCAACTCTCAAATCTCAAAACTTTACTTTTTAAAACATTGTCAAAAATCCCCAAAAATTCCTTTCAAATTCCATGATTTTGTTGTAAAGATCCATAAGAAATCAAGTTATATTATCAAAATTCAGTGAAAATCACTTACCAAATAGGTATGTGTGAAAATACCCTTCAAATATCGTCTTCCACCAAATCTAGGGCTCAAAATGTGATAAAATAAGCCAGTCCTGAAATAACCCGCTATAAACGAAATGCAGATGTCGCATTTGCGACCAAAGGTTCGCAAATGTGACCCAGGGATCGTAAAAGCGAACCCTGGCTTCCCTAGAATGTCGCAATGCCGACCATATACTTCCCAAATGTGAAGTCCTGGCTGCCCTGGTAAGTCGCAAATGAGACCACTGCTTCGTAAATGCAAAGCCCAACTGCCTTTCCACTATCGCAAATGCGACCAATGCCTCACAATTGCGAGGTCCCCCCAGGCAGCCCCCCTATCGCAAATGCGAGTTAGACACCGCAATTGCGTCTATCGCAAATGCGAGGTTTGCAGCACCACCAATCCTGAAACTAACCAAAACACTTTGAAATCATTCCAAAACTCACGCGAGCCCCTCTGGCCCCATACCAACCATCCACACAAGTACGTAAATATCATACAAACTCGCTCATATGCTCGAAACATCAAAATAACATCTGGAACCACGAATCGAATACCAAAATGCATCAAAATCCCAATGAAACTCAAGAACTTCTAAAATCACAATCAAGCGTCTCATTCATATCAAACCAACTCGGAATAAGACCAAACTTTGGAAATTAGTTCTAAACGACCAAACAGACCTATTCCAAGTCCCAAAATCACAATCCGAACATGATTGCCAAAAGTTAATCCATAGTAAAACTTATAAAAATTTTAAACTTTTAAATTGCCAACTTTTAGCAAAAGAGTCAATTCATCCTAGGAACCTTTGAATTTGTCACGACCCAAATTCCAATCCTAGTCGTGATGGCACCTAACCCAACCCAACCCGCTAGATACGCCAAACAATAGTTATACCGTCCTACTAGAGATCATAAGTAATTAATAAATTAAATAGTTGAGTTTTCATATAATATTCCAAACATACCAGTCCACAAAGTATACCTATTGCCCAAATTATCATACTCACCAAACAGGTGTGTATCAACAGTAAGCACACGAAGCACATGACCATAACCATAGAGAAAATGGATAGCACATTATACCACGGACAGGAAAGCCATAACCAAGATGCAATAAATTATCTGACACCCCAAGAGCCATCTCACTCGAATTTTGTCACTAGTCCCAAATAGAACCGCATCATGTGTGTAAATAGTCAACAGTCTCACAACCCATCGTAGCATAGGAGAGTAAAACATTGAACATATCAAGACATAAATAAGATCAACTCTACCCGATGATATGCTATTCAATAATAGTTGTGCTGAGTAAACAATTTGATCCGACGTAGAATACATATTCTTATTAGGCCTAACAATGAGCCCCTAAATCAACTTCGATCATCCACAAATAGGTAAATAACCTTCCAAAAAGTCTACAGTAACCTAACCGTAACACATACAATCAGCCGTCAAGCTCTGGCTCAATCTTCACATTCTACAACCAAAGAATAGTCTGTCTCTGAGAAATCCCAGTCTCCAAATCCTAAGAATACAAGAATCTTCATATCTGATCCCAACTCCACTACTCAAATAACTGACACATCCCTCATAATCAATCACCTCATGAGAGACACTCCCATGAATCTTTCCGACCACGTAGAAAAATATGAACATTAGCAGTCAACAACCAGGCGATTATCGAAATACTGATCAAGCAACCGTAAGTCAAAACACAATGTGACTTTCTGAACTTTTTACTATTCTTAGGTGAAACCAAATAGTGTCAGCATTGTTTTGAACATATGAAACCGTCCATGCTGTCCAGAACTAATGAACTCCTCTTCAAAATGGAACAGCAACCTTGTACATGCAAGCCTCAATCCCACACATTGCACCGCATCTATCATACCATTATATGAAAATATGATAATCACATTATCAACTCTAAATCACAAGCATGATACACACTCCATCAGCTAGACACCTTCCACTTGACCTCATCTAGGAGAAAAATGATAACACGCAACCTACTCCTCACACATGTAGAAGACATTTATCTCAATCTGTGGTCGGCACCATCGAGAACTTTTCGAAACCCATTTGCACATAACCAAGACATCAGAACTGAATACATATAACTCAACCAAGTCACGCAGATCGCCCAACCCAAGAGTATTTCCACAAAATACTTGTAGAGTCTTACCACATCAAAGGAACCGATCACTTCTATTACTGTGCTGACCCAAACCACTACCAAGCTAACCCATTTCTCCGAGTTCCTCTTGACTTGCCTTGATGTTAGCACTTCTCCTTGCCATTACACTACGGTCTTTAACCCAAAGCTCACCCCAAGAGACCCTAGCATGAAAGCACGCCGTTTTAAGGCCCATAAGCCATTAAATTCCCTCTTAAACACCAAATAGTACCGCAACCAAGATGCTTATATTGAAGAGACCTTCTGTGAGTTTGAAGTTATTTCTCTAATCTCTACTATATTGAAATATAGAATCAATAACGATAAAGAAATACCGCAAATTTTGATACCATCTAATACAAATCTCAGATCTTAGCCATATACAAATCAAGGGAACCCTCAAATACCACCTATGAATCCGGAACTCATTAGAACCTTCTCGAGAGTCATCTACTTTGCTCTAGTCTCCAAAGAACCACCAAAACGAGTCGAACCACTTGTGCTTCATGAGCACACAAATACCTAAAAAAAGTAACCCCACCTTTAAGCAACCGAGTGAATCCCTTCTCCTTGCACACTACACCCACCACGACTAATAAACCCAAATCATTCTATGATTTCTATATGTACAAAAAGTATAGTACATCATGCATCTCGCAATTTCCTTCCCAACACCATCCTTGAAGTCAGCCCCCTTCAAGTCATAAATGATCCACAAATATGCCTCAGACCAAAACTAATATAACATGTGACCATGCAATTTGATCGTCAATAGCAGACTCCTTTGCTTGGCTCGAAGCCTTAGAACATAACATCTGATAATCCACAATACTCTTACTCCATAATTGTCATGATCTCGCACTGTAATTCAACTAAATCCTTCATAAGATCATGTAGCACTAATCATAAAACACCTCAAATCATCTGCTAAGCACATATTCATTCTCGTGACAGTTGTACGAACTTCCTCAAGCAATCCAAACTCAAATTGCAGCACATATAACTCACTAGTAGAAAGAAAACTCTTCACAAAAATATCAAAAGTATCACACATCCGTAGACCACCCAGCAGGAGATAACCCACCTGCTTATCCTCAAATGGGCATCTCTCTATGACCCTATCATGGTCACAACTATTATGCAATCACTTAATATTCCCGAGGCTAAACTCATCAACAAGACATAAGAATATACTTCATTCCATAAATGAGCAACTGAAAGATCCCTAAAACACTCAAAATCAAGATAGTACAACACATCAAGACAAAAATCAAGCATCCATAGTCCTTTCGCATCCCAAGCAAAATTTTTATCAACACATCCAAACCATCTAAACACAGCCCCGAGTCACATAATACTCATCATATAGCTATCTAATCACTTACTGAGCCATCAATCCCACTCCTAGAGATACTACCGGACATATAAGTTTAAAAGCACATACTCACAAAACTGAAACCATCGAGCCCAAGCTGCGGTCTGAACCTCGCCTCAAGTCTTCCAGACTGTCCTATCCCCACAACACAGAGAACACGTCTCACACCTCATCTATAAAATCACAAGTCGTCAATGCATAGTTGATACTGAGTGCTCAACATAACATACGAGTGAATGGAAGGAAATCAAAGATATACACTTCAAGTTGAATCAATGCCACACGATACAGAAAGAATGGAAAGTTTCCTAGATGCCATGTAGCCTCTCGAAGATAGGTGTGGACGTCATTATACTGATCTACAAGACTCTACTAGGCATTTGCTCATGACTCGTAGAACCTATGAACCTAAAGCTCTGATACCAACTTGTCACGACCCAAATTCCAAGCCTAGTCGTGATGAAACCTAACCCAACCCGCTAGGTAAGCCAAACAATAGTTACACCATCCTATTGGAGATCATAAGTAATTAATAAATTAAATATTTTAGTTTCCATATAATATCCCAAGGATTTGTAGTATAAGTCATGAGCCACTGAGATTTAGATTTACAAAGCCGGTACGAAAATAAATACAACATATGTTGGAATATACATAAACAGAGTACGAATCCAAAACAACCAAGGACAAATGGTAGCTATATCCGGAAAAACATATACATCTTCAATGCCAGCTTCTGTAATCCACTACAACTCAGCTCTAAGATTTGCACGCTAGGTAAAAAAGTGTATTATGAGTACAACCGATCTCATGTACGCAGAAAGGATCATAGCTAACCTCGACGAGGTAATAGTGTAAAGAATTATTAATGATATTCGCTAAGAACCTGTTCAGTTCAAATATCTCACAAGTACACAACAATAATATTATCAAGTCATAAATCACAAACAAGACACCCTGGTGCCCAAAGATAACGTAACATGCTCTGTTTTAGTTAACAACCCAGCATATAAAGAAGATATGCATCAAATATCATTAAATCGTCAAACATGCATATAGAGAAGATATGCGTGAAATACGAGATAATCCTTCATCAGTTGCATATAGAGAAGATATGCATGATTAAACAAGTTAAGTCACACAGATTCATATATAGAAAAGATATGTACCATGTCTTATCTTATCAAGTAAGGTGTCCTATAGAGAAGATATACATAAAGACATGTATACATTCCGGAGCTATCAAATTGAGAAGAGATGGAGTAAAATCATGTATAAATCTAATAAAATTACAAGTAGAGAAGAAATGAAACAACCACATCAAACATTGGCGAGTTTTCCTCAAACCGCGTATATGAGATGGTAACCCTAGGGGAATGAATCCTTATCCATACGGTGCACGAACAACTCACGTGTTGTACAGAAAACTCACATGCCAATAACATTAACTGCACAGACAACTCACATGCCAATAATAATAATTGCACGGACAACTCACATTCATAATAATACTTTGGATCCATACGGACAACTCACGTTCAATCATAACTCAACCGCATGGACAACTCATATGCTATAATATCTCAACTGCATGAACAAATCACGTGCTATCATATCTCAACCGCACGAACAACATACGTGTTATCATATCTCAACTGCACAGACAACTCATATTCTATCAGTACAATCCATATTACACAAAAAGAATATATAAAAGATTACATGTACATGAACAATGGATTTTAAATTTCATACTCATAGATTGGTATAAGTGACATGTTAAAGTATATGCATGTGCGAAGTGTTCCACCATAGCTCAAATCATGCAACTACATCACAAAAGTAGCAACTAGCATGTTCAATCAGGATATTGACCAATATGTAACCTCAAGCATAAATCAAATAGCTCACAAAGGGGTTGAAACATAAGAAACATAATAGCATGAAGCTTAGCAATCAATTCAAGGCATACCATAACCTAAACACTACCCCACGTATGAATAAGTACCCTCGCACACGTACATGGGCTCAACCACACACATGTGTGTAACGACCCAACCAGTTGTTTTGAATATTTGAACTTTGCTCGATAGTTTACGGGCATGAGTAGCTTCGTATGATGTATTATGACTTATGTGAATCGTCGGTTTTGGTTTTCAGGTTATTCGGAATTGAATTGGAAAAATGGATTTCATGGTTTAAGCTTTAAATTGTGAGACTTGACCAAGTTTGACTTTTTGTGAATTTGAACCCGAAACAGAGTTTTTATGGTTCCGGTAGGTTTGTATGGTAATTTTGGACTCGGGCGTATGCCCAGATCGGTATTTGGATATTTCTAGAAGGTTTCGGCACAAGTTAGCAAAAATTGGAAATTTGAAGGTTTGGAAAGTTCAAAAGTTAGACCGAAAGTTGACTTTGAGGTTATTAGATTCAAATTGTGATTTCGGGAATTGGAATAGCTTCGTTATGTTATTCGGTACTTGCGTACAAAATTTGGGTTCATTCCGGGTTGATTTGCTATGTTTCGGCACGAGTTACTGAAGTTGAAAAAGTTCAAAGTTCATAGATTTTGATTTGATGTGTGATTCATCGTTTTGATGTTGTTATGTGTTCTTTGAGGCCTCGAGTAGGTCCGTATTGTGTTATGAAACTTGTTGGCATGTTCGGACGGGGTCTCGAGGGGCACAAGTGAGTTTCGGACGACGTTCGGATCATTTCATTGCATTTTTGGATTTTTGATAAGCTGCTGGTTCTTGTGTGATCGCACTTGAAGCTGATTTATGCAGGTGCGATGGTCACAGAAGCGACAGAGGAGTTGCAGAAGCGAGGTGTGAGATGCTGAGGAAGACCGCAGAAGCGGAAGTAAGGGCGCATTTGCGCGTCCGCAGAAGCGTAAGATTAGCCGTAGAAGCCGCGAGTGGCGCAGGAGCAGGAGTTGGTTGGTGCACCTGTGCATGCGCAGAGGCGAAGAATGTATGGCCTCTATGGGCTTCGCAAAGGCGAGATTTTATCCGCAGAAGCGGAGGTCGTAGATGTGACATTTTAACCGCATATGCGAAAATGCTGGGCAAAAACCATAAAATCGAGGCTTTGGTTCTTTCTTCATATTTTGAGATGTGGGACTCGGATTAAGACGATTGTTGGAGCAATTTTCATCAAAAGGATTGGGGTAAGTGTTCTCTACTCGATTTTGGTTATATTTCATGAATCTACCTTCGTTTTTGGTAATTGGATTGTGAAGTTTAAAGAGGAAATTAGGGGTTTTGGCCTAAAGTTTCATATTATGAAATTTTGAGTTTTGAACATCGAATTCGAGTCGGATTTGAGTGAAACTAGTATGGTTGGACTCATAATTGAATGGGTTGTCAGATTTTATGAGTTTTGTTGGGTTACGATGCACGGCCCCGGGTGAATGTTTGGCCAATTTTGTGTTTTGATTAAGGATTCGATCTTTATCATTTGGAATTGTTTCCTTGGGCTTTATTTGATGTATTTGAGTTAATTTTTGCTAGTTTTGAGCCGTTCGGAGGTCACTACGCAAGTGATGGCATCTTTGGAGCATCGCTTGGCTTGCTCGGCATTGGTATTGGCTTGTTCGAGGTAAGTAACTCTTCTAAACTTAGTGCTGAGGGTATGAAATCCCGAAATAATTGTTATGTGATTGGTATTGAGGTGACGCACATGATAGGTGACGGGCGTGTGGGCGTGCACCATGTGAATTGGGACTCTGTTGCTTCCATGGCACTATATAGTGGTCCTACTTTGTTGATGTCCATGTTTTTACCATGTGATAAAGTAATTGAGCTGTCAATCATGCTAGATATCATGTTTAGGATTTATCACAATACTGCTAGGACCCATGGTGGTCGTTTCTTGTTGTCATTTCACT
This sequence comes from Nicotiana tabacum, assembly GCF_000715075.1. Classification (NCBI taxonomy): domain Eukaryota; kingdom Viridiplantae; phylum Streptophyta; class Magnoliopsida; order Solanales; family Solanaceae; genus Nicotiana; species Nicotiana tabacum. The sequence continues at coordinate 26,357,895 of NC_134081.1, read as the reverse complement.
GATTTTATTGATATTTTGTACTCAATCATATTCATGCAATCATATCATATCTCAGTCTCAGTTGTTATTTATTGATACATTATATCATTGTTGTCGGGCTAGTTTCATGACATTGTGATCCAGTGAGTGAGACTAGAGAGATTGATGACTGAGTGAGGTCGGGGGCCTGTTTGTGAGGATATTGATATTATGGCATATGATTTGTCCATGCAGCACGTGAGCTGTCCATGCGGATTATAGCGGTTGGGCCGTAGGAGCCCCTCCGGAGTCTGCACACCCCCAGTGAGCACAGTTGATTATATATATGTATATGGATCGGGTTGCACGCCGCAATGAGCCTTATGGCTATTTATATGTGGATCGGGTTGCACGCAGCAACGAGCCTTATGGCTATATATATGTAGATCGGGTTGCACGCCGCAACGGGTCTTATGGTCATATGTGGATCGGGTTGCACGCCTTAGCAGGTATTGTACAGTGCTGAGTGATTGAGTGTGCTGAGCATTGAGCATAGTGAGAGGGAATGCGAGACAGTGAGATTGAGTACTCTGAGAGTGTGAGTACATGAGCTCATCATTGAGATGCATTGCATTTGACATGCGTACTTGAGATACATGCATAGAGATGCATTTCCTTCTGCTACCCGATTTTGGTGACATTTATGATTTTACCTGTATCTTGACATGTAGGCATAGAGACGTAATTTCCTCATGCTATCTGAAAATGAAACATCTTACTTATTATTGAAAGGAGTTTTGGAAAAAATCACAATTTTCAAACTTACTCGTATTTTTGGTATTTTCGGTAAAAGATTTGAGTTTTCACTGAGATACTTGAAAAGTAATGCCTATTTTCTGGAACTGTGAACGAACTGAGCATTTTATTTCTGAGATACCTCTTTTATTACTTATACTATGTTGTTATGAACTGTTGTGGAATATTGGTGTTGGACTCAACCTTTGTGTTAGCTCGTCACTACTTTCAACCTAAGGTAGGGTCTGTTACCTACTGAGTACATGGGGTCGGTTGTAATCATACTACACTTATGTACCTTGCGTGTAGATGTTAGTTGTTGATGTTGTTGTGTTCGATGGGAGCTGGATTTGAAGATGTACCTGCATCCCGGTTGTAGCTGCCTCTTGTTCATGGTAGCCTTAGATGTATAAAACTCTGTTAATGTATTTTTCAAACAAATGATGTATTTACTTCATTTCAGCTTTGTAAACTCTATTCTTAGAAGCTCATGATTTGTACTACCAGTCCTTGGGAAATGTATAAGATTCAGATAATTTCTTTACTTAACTGTCTTATTAAATGTCATTGGAATTAGATAGTTGTTAATTGGCTTACCTAGCGGGTTGGGTTAGGTGCCATCACGACTAGTTGGATTTTGGGTCGTGACAAGTTGGTATCAGAGCTCTAGGTTCACAGGTTCTACAAGTCATGAGCAAGTGTCTAGTAGAATCTTGCGTATCGGTATGATCACGTCCATACCTATCTTCGAGAGGCTACAAGACATTTAGGATATACTTCCCATCTTTCTTTCCTTATCGTGCGACATTGATTCAGCTTGAAGCGTAACTCTTTGAATTCCTTCCACGCATTTGTATGTGCATGTGAGCACTCAGTATCGGCTGTGCACCGGCGGCTTGCTGATGATGGGCCAGTCTGGAGGACCTAAGGTCGGGTTTTGACGGTAGCTTGAGCACAGAGATTTTGATTGTGCAAGCACGTGCTTTTGGGACTTATAGGTCCGTTGATGTCCCTATTAGTGGAATTTATGATTGGATGACTATGTGGTGAGTATGATGTGACTACGAGATGTGTTCAGATTGTTCGAATGTGACAAGAAGAGTTTACTTGAGATGTAGCAAAGACTATGGGGTGTTTGATTTCTATCTTGATTTGGCGTATGGTCTCGAGTTATGGGTGTGTTAAGGGATCTCTCATGTTTTTTAGTTGTGGAGTGAAGTAGATTCTCATGTCTTGTTGATGAGTTCAGAATCGATAAGATTAAGTGATTGCATAGTAGTCATGACTGTGGAAGGGTATAGAGAGATGTCAGTTTGAGGCAAAGCAGGTGGGTTATCTCTTGCGAGGTGTCCTGAGGTTGTGTGATCCCTATGATGTTTTGTAGAGAGTTCTCTTTTACCAGTGAATGATATATGTTGCAATTTGAGTTTGGATCGCTTGTGGAAGTTGGCTTAACCATCACGAGGATGAACGCGGAATTTGCAGATGATTTGAGGTAATAGATGGTTTGTGTTGCATGAGCAGATGAAGGATTTAGTGGAATCTCACTATGGTATATGGTATTAATGGGGTATGGTTATTGTAAGTAATCAGATGTTTTATTCCATGGCTTTGAGCCAAGTGGGGAGTCTGCTATCGACGAGTTGATTGCACGGTTATGTGTTGTATTGGTTTCGGTTTGGGGTATACTGGTGAATCAGTTATGACTTGCAGAGGTCGAGATCGAGGATGACTCGGGTAAAGGAATTTCTGGACACAGGTTGTATTATGCTCTATGGGTATATGGGAATCATAAAATATAATTGAGTGGTTATTCGTGAAGGATGTAGTGTACATGAAGTAGGAATTTTCTCAATTGCCTAGGAGTGTGGGTTACTCCCTTGGGTGTTGGTGTGCTAATTGGGCACAGGTCGTTTGGTCTGTTTGGTCAGTTTAATTGAGATTTGAGTAGAGTGGATGACTCTCGAGAATGGTTCTAATGGATTCAATATTTATATGTAGCGATTTGGAATTTTCAAGGTTTGTATATGGCTAGAAACTGAGAGTTACATTGGATGGTGTTGAGACTTGTGGCATTTTTATACCATTGTGGATTATGCATTTCAGCATCAAGAAGGTGAAGGAAATAGTTTTAGGTTCACATAAGGTCTCTTTAGAGTGGGTGTCGCGGTTGTGGTGCTTTGGGGTGCTTAAGAGGGAATTCAGCGGTTTATGGGCCTTAGGGCGTTATGGTTTTATACTAGGGTCTCTTGTGTGGTGAATTTTGGTTAAGGATCGTGGTGTTCCAGGAAGGAGAAGTATCAATTTGAAGGCAAATTCGGAAGGGACTCGGAGAAATAGGATAGCTTGGTAGTAGGTTGGATTAGTATAGTAATGGATATGATCGGTTCTTTGGGTGCTTATGATGTGGGGGTTTTCTACAAGTGCTTTGTGGCAATACTCTTGGGTTTGGTGACCTGCGTGGCTTGATTATGTGAAAATGGATTCCAAGGCATTCTCGAGGATTTCTACCACGGTTTGAGATGTATACTTCCTACCGGCCTGAGGAGCATGCTGAGTATTGTGATTTTCTACCGGATGGGGTCAAATGGAAGGCTTCTGGCTAATCGGATATGTATTCTACTTGTAACACAGAATGATTATGAGGTTCTCGTATTTTTCATATGATGGCATGATAGATGCGGTGTGTTGTGTGGGATTAAGGTTTGCGTGTGCAAGGTCACAGTTTAGTTTTGAAAGGGAGGTCATAAATTCTTATAGGGCATGGACGGTTTTCGATGTTTAGATGAATGCTATAACTATTTGGGATTGCATGAGTAGAGTGTACATTTCAGAAGGCGCACTATGTTTTGATTTATGGATACTTCACTGGTACTGCAGCACTCTCTTGGTTGATCGACTGCTGATATTCCAATTTTGATATGCGGCACGGAAGAATCGTGTATGAGCGATGTTTTAGACATTCTGGCGGTGGAGTTGGCATCAGATATGGTGATTCGTGTGTTCTATGGATTTGGAGACTGGGAGTTCTCAAGAGCAGATTGTTTCATGGTTGTGGACTGTGAAGTCATGGCCAAAGCTAGCCAGATGATAGTATGTGTTATTATCATTATGGGCTTTCGGAGGGTTATTTATCTATTTGTGGGTACCCGGAGTTGATTCGGGGGTTCATGTGTATTCTACACCGAGCCGGATTGGTTGGCTCCATACTGCTATTGTTGAGGGATGTGCCATTCGGTTGTTGTTGAGGTTATTTGTGTTCTGAAATGATGTGTGAGTTACTCTTCTATGCTACGAGGTGAGTTACTCTTTTATGCTACGAGGAGTTGTGATTCGTTGGTTATAAGCACACCTTGTGAGGTTCTATTTGGGCTTTATAGTGGAATTTGAGCGAGATGAGTAATTGGGTATTGCATGGTTGATGGCGTATGGGTTATGTTCTTTCAGGTTTTGTGTGGCATTGTGTCATCTGCTTCTCCATGGTTATGGTAATGCACTTTGAGTACTTGATGTCGGATTGCGCGTGGTTATTGATTTTAAGCATGGTGGCTGAGGTATTTCATATGGATCAGTGTTTGGATGGGATCACGCATTGCAGGGGAGTTATGATGAGATATGATCCCTTGTGTTAGATTCATGTGTTTCGGTTCTACGGTGTGTGATAGGTTCTTAGCATTACGATGTGGTGGTACTTGTTGAGCTTGCGGGACGGTTATCTCGTCTGAATCATTTTTTCATGATTGAGTACATTTGGAATATTGCTTATTGGTGCACGGGTTGTGGCTTTAGATTGTATGGGTGTGTTATGTCACTAGAGTTGTCGTGTTGGATAAGATGAGGTCATTGGACCTAGAATGGATACTATCGGAATTGATTACAGCATGGTTGGGAGGATAATATCGAAAGTCGGCTTAGAAATTTGCTATAGTTCTTGTCGAAGGAGAGGGAGCTCCATGCCTGGTGGATCTGATGAATGATTATGAGTTCTTGAGTGTTTCTTTCATCATTGGTAGTGTACGAAGGTTTTATAATGGAGTCTTGTTTGATGTGAGATTTATTACCGGCATTGGGTTGTTTTAAGCAGCTACTGTGATTAGAAATCATTGCTACGAGTATCTGTGTTATGTGATATATCATGTGATTGTATCTTAGGTTATGGCTGCGGCTTGGTACAACTTGTTCAGACTTATACAGTGTGCAGGTTGCGAGATTCAGATCTTATAAGAAATTCTGGATGTTGGAAATTGGATTCTAAGGCTTGTGGGCTAGGTTGAATTGAGAAATTTTAGTTATGTTGTGTTATCAGACCTGTATGGGATAGAGTGATGTGGGATCACCCCCAGGTATGTGCATGGTAAGGTTATACGGCGGTTTGATGGTTTTGGGAATAATTCTTGGCATGTTCAAGGATGAACGTATGTTTAAGTGGGGGAGAATGTAACGACCCAACCGGTTGTTTTGAGCATTTGCACTTCACTCGGTAGTTTACGGGCATGAGTAGCTTCATATGATGTATTATGACTTATGTGAATCGTCGATTTTGGTTTTCAGGTTATTCGGAATCGAATTGGAAGAATAGATTTCATGGTTGAAGCTTTAAATTGGGGAAGTTGACCAAGTTTGACTTTTTGTGAATTTGAACCCGGAACGGAGTTTTGATGGTTCTGATAGGTCCATATGGTGATTTTGGGCTCAGGCGTATGTCCATATTGGCATTTGGATGCTTCTAGAACGTTTCGGCACAAGTTGGCAAAAATTAGAAATTTGAAGGTTTGGAAAGTTCAAAAGTTAGACCGGAAGTTGACTTTGAGGATATCGGATTCGGATTGTGGTTCCGGGAATTGGAATAGCTTCGTTATATTATTTGGGACTTGTGTGCAAATTTTGGGTTCATTTCGGGTTGATTGCTATGTTTCGGCATTGAAGTTAAAAAGTTCAAAGTTCATAGACTTCGATTTGAGGTGTGACTCGTCGTTTTGATGTTGTTATGTGTGTTTTGAGGCCTCAAGTAGGTCCGTATTTTGTTATGGAACTTGTTGGCATGTTCGGACGGGATCCCGAGGGGCTCGAGTAAGTTTCGGATGAGGTTCGGATCATTTTATTGCATTTTTGGATTTTTGATGAGCTGCTAGTTCTGGTGTGATCGCACTTGAGGCTGGTTTGTGCAGGTACGATAGTCGCAAAAGAGACAGAGGAGTCGCAGAAGCGAGGTATGAGCTGCTGAGGAAGACCGCAGAAGCGGAAGTAAGGGCGCATTTGCGCGTCTGTAGAAGCATAAGATTAGTCGCAGAAGCGGCGAGTGGCGCAGGAGCGGGCATTGGTTGGCACACCTGCGCGTGCGCAGAGGCGGAGAATGTCCGCAGGTGCGGAAGGTTCGGACTCCATGGGCTTTGCAGAGGCAAGATTTTATCTGCAGAAGCGAAGGTCGCAGATGCGACCTTTTAACCGCATATGCGGAAATGCTGGGTAGAAACCATAAAATCGAGGCTTTGGTTCTTTCTTCATATTTTGAGATGTGGGACTCGGATTGAGACGATATTTGGAGCAATTTTCATCACAAGGATTGGGGTAAGTGTTCTCTACTCGATTTTGGTTATATTTCATGAATCTACCTTCGTTTTTGGTAATTGGATTGTGAATTTTAAAGAGGAAATTGGGGGGTTTGGCCTAAAGTTTCATAATATATATTTTTGAGTTTTGAACATCGAATTTGAGTCAGATTTGAGTGAAACTAGTATAGTTGGACTCGTAATTGAATGGGTTGTCAAATTTTGTGAGATTTGTTGGGTTACGAGGCGCGGTCTCGGGTGTGATATTTGGTCGATTTTGGGTTTTGATTAAGGATTCGATCTTTATTATTTGGAATTGTCTCTTTGGGCTTTATTTGATGTATTTGAGTTGCTTTTGGCTAGTTTGGAGCCGTTCGGAGGTCGCTATGCACGTGATGGCATCTTTGGAGCATCGCTTGGCTTGCTCGACATTGGTATTGTCTTGTTCGAGCTAAGTAACTCTTTTAAACTTAGTGTTGAGGGTATGAAATGCCAAAATATGTGTTATGTGATTGGTATTGAGGTGACGCACATGCTAGGTGACGGGCGTGTGGGCGTGTACCATGTGAATTGGGACTCTGTTATTTCCATGGCACTGTATAGTGGTCCTACTTTGTTGATGTCCGTGTTTTCACCATGTGATAAAGTAATTGAGTTGTCAATCATGCTAGATATCATGTTTAGGCTTTATAACGATACAGATAGGACCCATGGTGGTCGTTTCTTGCTGTCATTTTACTGACTTCATTGATATTTCGTACTCAGTCATATTCATGTATTCATATCATATTTCAGTCTCAATTGTTATTTATTGATACATCATATCATTGTTGCTGGGCTAGTTTCATGACATTGTGATCCAGTGAGTGAGACTGGAGAGATTGATGACTGAGTGAGGCCGGGGGCCTGATTGTGAGGATATTGATATTATGGCACATGAGTTGTCCGTGTGGATTATAGCGCTTGGGCTGTAGGATCCCCTCCGGAGTCTCCCACCCCCAGCGAGCGCAGTTGATTATATATATGTATATGGATCGGGTTGCACGCCGCAATGAGCCTTATGGCTATATATATGTGGATCGGGTTGCACGCCGCAACGGGCCTTATGGTCATATGTAGTTCGGGCTGCACGCCGCAGCAGGTATTGTACAGTGCGGTTTGCACGCCGCAACAAGCCTTATATCTATATATATGTGGATCGGGTTGCACGTCGCAGCGGGCCTTATGGTCATATGTGGATCGGGTTGCACGTCACAGCAGGTATTGTACAGTGCGGAGTGATTGAGTGTGCTGAGCATTGAGCATAGTGAGAGGGAATGCGAGACAGTGAGATTGATTACTGTGAGAGTGTGATCACATGAGCTCATCATTGAGATGCATTGCATTTGACATGCGTACTTGAGATATAGGCATAGAGATGCATTTCCTTCTGCTACCCGGTGTTGGTGACATTTATGATTTTACTTGTATCTTGACATGTAGGCATAGAGATGTAATTTCCTCATGCTATCTGAAAATGAAACATTTTACTTATTATTGAAAGGAGTTTTGGGAAAAATTCCAGTTTTCAAACTTACTCGTATTTTAGCATTTTCGGTAAAAGATTTGGGTTTTCACTGAGATACTTGGAAAATAATGCCTATTTTCTGGAACTGTGAACGAACTGAGCATTTTATTTTTGAGATACCTCTTTTATTACTTGTATTATGTTGTTATGAACTGTCGTGGAATATTGGTGTTGGACCCGACCTTTGTGTTAGCTCGTCACTACTTTGAACCTAAGGTTAGGTTTGTTACTTACTGAGTATATGGGGTCGGTTGTACTCATACTACACTTCTGCACCTTGCGTGCAGATGTTGGCTGATGATGTTGCTGTGTTCGATGGGAGCTGGATTTGAAGATGTACCTGCATCCCGGTTGTAGCTGGCTCTTGTTCATGGTAGCCTTAGATCTATAAAACTCTGTTAATGTATTTTTCAAACAGATGATGTATTTACTTCATTTTTGCTTTGTAAACTCTATTCTTAGAAGCTCATGATTTGTACAACCAGTCCTTGGGAAATGTATAAGATTCAGATAATTTCTTTACTTAACTATCTTATTAAATATCATTTGAATTGGATAGTTGTTAATTGCCTTACCTAGCGAGTTGGGTTAGGTGCCATCACGACTAGTTTTATTTTGGGTCGTGATAGTGTGCCACCCATAGCACGAGGTAATAACAAATAACAAAGGAAACTAGTGCCTCAACCAAGTTTAGGTAAGATACTTACCTCAAACAAGCCAAATCGATACTCTAGAAACTCCATCCTGCACGAATCGACCTCCGAACGACTCGAATCTATTCAAAAGTAACTCAAAAACATCAAATAATATCATAGGAATTAAACCCAAACGATAGAGGTCGAATCTTTAATCAAATACTCAAAGTCAATCCAGGACCGCACCTCGGGACCCGACAAAATCCACAAATTCTGACAACCCATTCGAATACAAGTCTAACCATACTGGTTTCATCAAAAACTGACTCTGAATCGATATTCAAAATCCAATTATTCGCTTTAGAAAAGTTTTGTCAAATACTCCAAATTTCTCTTTTAGATTCATCAATAAAATTTCAAAATCAAAGATGAAATCATGTATTATAACCAAATCCGAGTCAAATCTCAAAATATGATAAAATGAGTAAAACCCTAGATTATGGTAACTTATATATATGTTCCAAGAGTACCCTTCGCGATCGCTGGACCATCTTCACGATCGCGAAGCACAATTGAAGACCCCTTACGCAAACTTGGAACCAAGCATGCCCAGCCTAACTGAACACTACGCGAACGCATGGTCTCATACGCGAACGCTAAGGTTTAAAGCCTCAACCACCGTGAGCACGAATCCATTATCACGAATGCGAAGAAGAACATGTAGCCAGCTCCCAGAACACTATGCGATCGCTCTCCTCTTCCCGCGATCGTGAAGAACAATCTCAGCACCAAAAAATCAGAGAAAGCAACAATGCAAACATAAGAGAAAATGGTCTTAAACCACCCCGAAAATCACTCCAACCCCTCGGGATCCCGTTCGAACATACCAAAATATTACACGGATCTACTCGAGGCCTCAAATAATACAAAATAACATCAAAAGTATGAATCGCATCTCAATTCAAGCTTAATGAACTATTTCAAATTTCCAAATTCTAAACTTACGCCAAACACGTCTAACCAACTCGGAATCACCTCAAATTTTGCACACAATTTTATATGACATAACGAACCTATTCCAACTCCCGAAACAATAATCCGATCTGATAACATCAAAGTGAATTTCCGATCAGACCCATGAGCCTTCCAAATCTTCAAATTGCCAACTTTCGCCAAATAGAGCCAAAATATTCTATAGACATCCAAATATGAATCAGAGCATACACCTAAATCTAAAATCACCATACGAACCTATTAGAACCATCAAAAGCCCGATCGAGGTCAAATACACAAAAGTCAAACTTGGTCAACTCTTCCAACTTAAAGCTTCTAAATTGAGAATTATTCTTCCAAATTAATCCCGAACCACTCAAAAATCAAAACCGACCATACACACAAGTCATAATACATCATATAAAGTTACTTAATACCTCAAACCACCAAATAGAATACAAATGCTCAAAACGATTGGTCGGGTTATTACAGGATTTAATTCTAGGCATACGTCTAAGTCTAAAATCATCATACGAACCTATTGGAACCATCAAAATATCATTCCGGTGTCTTTTTACACAAAATCAAACTTGGTCAATATTTCCAGCTTAAGTTTCCAAACTAGGAACTATATGTTCCAATTCAATCCAAAACCTTCCCGGAATAAAACCAATAATACCGCAAGTCAACTAACCACAAATACACATACTAAAAGTATCAAATAGGGGAGCGGGGATCAAATAGATAAAATAGTCGGCCGGATCGTTATAGAAAGATGTCTATAATATTATTCTAGCATGAATCAGATGCTCAAGTAGTTATATAATAACAATTAGTATATTTGATCATATTACACGAGCATAAGAGAGGTGTCTATAACATTATAATAGCATGTAAAGATGTGCACAGAGTCATGACACGAGTAAATCAAGTAAAGCCTAAACAAGGCATAAAAAGTCTAAAATAAGCATCGCACAACTTCGGCATCCTCATATACACTTGTCACATCGTATATACCTCACCCCCAAACATGTAGTATATAATACACAAGCCCATTTTAGGAAAAAATTTCTCAAGTCGAGGATAAGCAAGGTACTTACCTTATACTGAGTTAGCTCTATTCTTCAAAATCTGCTTTTTCTAGCTCCGAATCCATCAAGTGAGCCCAATCTAACTCAAATAACGCTTAAGCAAGTCAAATAAAGCTATAAAAATTAATTCCAAATGATAAAGCTATGATTTTTAACAAAATCTCAAAAGTTAATAAAAAAATCGACCCCACATGGTCAAATCCCAAAGTAAAAGTTAAATTTCGTTGGTCCATAACTTTACAATTTCAATTATATGATTAGTTTTCAAATTTGAGTCCATATCGGTGTTCATAATCTCATAAGTCATTTTTTAAGTTTTGGCTCAAAATTCATTTTTTCTCTTTTGAATCCTTGATTTTAAGGAAAAATCAATGATAGATTCATGTTATAATCATAATTTTGGGTGAGAATTACTTACCCCCATCATATTAGGAGAAAATCGATTTAAAATTATCTCAATTCGAGCTCCCTAGCTCCCAAAATAATATAATAAAGTCCAAACTAAATGGGGGATACACAAGTGTAGAACTTTTTAGTGTAGATCTTTAGAATAACATTATTACCCTTTCTTCACTAAAATAGTCATAAATTTTTGTACATATATTATAATAATGAACGATTTGAATTTTTGAAAATTAGATTCAAAGAGCTACAAGTTTCGTCAAGGCATCATGATCTATAGATAAGGGTCGGTTCTTTTGTAAAGTCATGTCAATATAGAAAACTACGTTTCAGCACTTCAAATCTTTCAAAACTTACTCCAAACGCGTCGAAACTCGCCTCAGTCTCCACGGAACCCCATCCAATCATTACAACAAGTCTGTATACCCTATACAACTTGTCCAAGGGCTCAAAAATGCATCCATAAATATCATAACTAAAAATTAAGATTCAAACCAAAATATGAACTTTCTTAAGCTCTTAAAGTTTTAAATTTCACAAGATAGGTCTGAATCACTCCCGAGCCCTTTGGGTCACCTCTCAACCATCCAAATAAGTCCAAATAACATATATAGACATTTCCAAAGGCTCAAAACACGAAAAAAAATACAACAATAGAAAAGTCAATCCTAAGTTAAACTTATGAACTCTAACGTTTTTCAAATTGCCAACTTTCAACCAAAAGCATCGAGTCCTTCTGGGGCTATGCGAGACCCGATTTGAACATTCTTATAAGTGTGATGTCATCATACGAACCTATCAAAATCTTCAACTCACCATTCCGAGCTCTTTTACCTAAAATATTGAATTTATTTAACTCTCTTAACTTAAGGCCTCTAGTTAGGAACTAAGCGTTCCAAATCACTCACAAACTTTTCGAAACCCAAACCAACCATAAATACTAGTCATAAAATATTACATGAACCTACTCAAGATCGTAAGTCAAATAACGGAATGCTAGACCTCAAAATGACAGGCTGGGTTATTACACCTAATATTTGTGGTTAATCGAGAAAATTAAGACAATAACTTATAGAATCACATTACCTCATTTGTGGTTTATAATGACCCGACCGGTCATTTTGAGCATTTATATTCTGTTTGATAGTTTGGAGTTATGAGTAGCTTCATAGGGTGTATTATGACTCGCGTGTATCGTCGGTTTTAGTTTTCGAGTGGTTCAGGATTGATTTGGAAGAATTATTCTCAACTAGGAAGTTTTAAGTTTGAAGCGTTGACCAAGTTTGACTTTTGTTTATTTGAAATCGAATTGGAGTTTTGATAGTTCCATTAGGTCCGAATGATAATTTTGGATCTGGTCGTATGCCCGAATTCGCATTTGGATATTTCTATAAGGTTTCGGCTTTATTTGGCGAAAGTTGGCAATTTGAAGGTTTGGAAAGTTCATATGTTTGACTAGAAGTTGAATTTGATGTTATCGGGTTTGGATTGTTGTTCCGGGAGTTGAAATAGTTTTGTTAAGTCATTTGGAACTTGTGTACAAAATTTGGGGTGATTTTGAGTTGTTTAGACGTATTTGGCATAAGCTTGGAATTTTAAAAAAAATAGTTCATTAAACTTGATTTGAGATGCGATTCATGATTTTGATATAGTTATGTGTGATTTGAGACCTCGAGTAGGTCCAATTTATATTTTGGGACTTGTTGTATGTTCGGACAAGGTCCCGAGGGGCTCAGATGAGTTTTTGGATGGGTTTCGGATCATTTTGGAATATGTTGGTTAATGCTGGTTTTTCACATGGATCTAGTGCAGGCGCAGATTCGGTGTCCGCAGATGCGGACAAATGGGCGCAGAAGAGAAGCAAGTCTAGAAGAGGATAAGACCGCAGAAGCAGAAGGTTGGGCACATCAGCGCGTCCGCAAGAGCGGATCTTTGATCGCAGAAGCGGGCTGGCAGATTGGTAGGGAGTTTACGCAGAAGCGGAAAGCTACTTGCACCTGCGATGTCGTAGAAATGAAAAGGTGTCCGCATGTATAAGAGGTCAGGGCTTTAGTGAATTCTGCAGAAGCAAAGATTGTGTCGCAGAAGCGATGCCGCAAAAGCAGTTGTTGGACTGCACGTGCGGAAGTGCTCGGCAGAAGCTTATATTTTGAGGGTTTTGTTTATTTTATCACATTGGGAGAATTTGAGCTCGGATTTGGGCAATTCTTGAGGCGATTTTCACGATTTAGATTGGGGTAAGCCATTTTTTACTCGATTTTGATTATTTTGCATGATTCCAATGTTGATTTTGGTATTTGATTGATGAATTTAAAAGAAAAATTGAAAGTTTTTGTCTAAACTTTCCTAAAGTAAATAATTGAGTTTTGAACATCGATTCGGAGTCGGAATTGGATGAAATTAGTATGGTGGACTCATATTTGAATGGGTTGTCAGAATTTATGAGTTTTGTTGGGTTCCAAAGTGTGGGCCCGAATTGACTTTTTGATTGACTTTGAATATTTGATTAAAGATTCGACCTTTATCATTTGGGTTTGATTCCCATGGCATTATTTGATATTTTTGAGTTGCTTTTGGCTAGTTTCGAGCAATTCGGAGGTCGATTTGCGCGGGATGGCATTTATAGAGTATTGTTTTGCGTTACTTGAGGTAAGTATCTTAGCTAAACTTGGTTGAGGCACTAGTTACCTGAGTTATTTGTGATAGCTACGTGCTATGAGTGGCGTACATGTGTGGGGCTAAGCCCATGTGCGTGCACAAGATATTTTTTCATGCTCGGGGTAGTACTTAGGATATGATATGCCTTAAATTGATTGTTAAGCTTCATGTTGTGATGTTTCTCTTATTTGTACCCCTATTGTGAGCTATTTGAGGCTGCATAGAGGTTAATCTCCTGATTAAGACTGATAGCTTCTATTTTACAATGTATTCACTTGATTCAAGCTATGATATCACACTTGCACATGCATACACCTTAGCATGTCACTTATACCAGTCCAGGATTGAGAAACTTGATGTTATTTGGTCATGTACATGTATTCTTGCATATCTGCTTTATGTGTGATATGGTTTGGATTGGCAGCCCGTGACCACGCCGGGCGGATTGTGATATTATGCTTGTGGCCATGCCGGGCGGATTAAAATGTTGTACTTGTGACCACGCCAGACGGATTGTGATATTGTGCATGTGACCATGCCGGGCAGGTTGTGATATTGTGTCATTGATCACGCCGGTCGAATTATGATATTGTGCACGTGACCACGCCGAGCGGATTATTATATAGCATGTGACAATATCGGGCGGATTGTGATATTGTACTTGTGATCGCGCTGAGTGAATTGTGATAGTGTGACCACGCCGGGCGGATTGTTATATAGCATGTGACCAGGCCCGGCGGATTATGATATTTTGTATGTGACCACACCGAGTGGATTGTGATATTGTACCTGTGACCACGTCGGGCGGATTATGATAATGTATAAATGACTACGTCAAGCGGATTGTGATATAGCTTGTGACTACGCCAGGCGAATTGTGCTATAGCATGTGACAACGCTGGATGGATTGTGATATAGCATATGACCACGTTGGGCGGATCCGTAATATAGAGCTTGTGACCACGCGCGGGCCAAATTATGATATTGAGCATGTGACCATATCGGGCTGATAGTATGTGAGTTTTCCGTGCTGTGTGTGGATATGGATCCATCCCCCTAGGTCATCCTTCCTTGTTTCTCTCTTGATGGTGTAAGCGCGGATTGTGATAAACCGACATGTTTTTGGTTGATATGAGCTCTAGGAGAACTGGTTATTGGTTTGATTCAGTTACTGAGATTCTGATGTGGGTCTAAGAGCCATGATGTGATTTCTATTTGGATCGGGTTGTGCACCGCAACAGATTGATATTTGCTTATTGCATTTCATCTTTACTTGCAATTTCCTTGGTTGTTTACCTGATTTATATGAATATGTTTCTTATATGTTGGATTGTTAATTGAGCAGAATACGCTAAGAAATTAAGAGTATCAAGGTGGTTTTATCTGTAATTTCATGATTTGATCATATTATTTGTTCCACACTTGTTGGAGTTTTATAAACTTGTACAACTGATTGGCAAGTATCATTTATAATTCTTGCTTATGTTACCTCGTCGAGGTTAGGTATGTCACTTGATGAGTACATGGGGTCGGTTGTACTCATACTACACTTTTGCACATTGTGTGCAGATCTTGAAACTGAGTCGTTGTGGATTATGGGAGCTGGCACTGAAGATGTACATGCCTTCTATATGTAGCTACCACTTGTCCTTGGGAGTTTTAGATTCAAATTCTATTTATATACATTCCAAACATATGTTGTATTTATTTTCATACCAGCTTAGTAAATCTAAGTCTTAGTGACTCGTGACTTGTACTACCATTCCTTGGGATATTATATGGAAATTATGTTATATCATTTGTTGACCACTTTTATTTCATTAGAATTGTGTTGATTGTTATTTAGCTTTCCTAGTGAGTTGTGTTAGGTGTCATCACAATTAGGTAGATTTTGGTTCGTGACATGGTTAATCGAGAAAATGGAGATAGCAACTTATAGAATCACATTAGCTCTATTCAGGTTAATTGTTATATAAGGATTTTTACCCTACATAAATTGATTAGCCTTCAGTAAAGGAAATCAGGCTACATGATCCAACATAATGGTTACTTTGTATTGGATTCTTTGGTATTTCGTGTGTAGATGAATCTAAAGGGAGATTGATGTATACATATCACTCCTAATAACTATTGACAAGATTTAACCAAAGATTAAGCTTAGCAACTAAAGCATAAAATTGTTACTGAACAGCCAAATCAACCAAACGAACTAAAAAATAAGAGAATCTAAATATTCAACTCCTAATTTCAAGTTTGTTCCGTTTCAAAGATCAAATTCATCCAAAACAAAATCGCAAACAATCACCAAATATTGGATACGAGTTTTGGATATTGTATATCATATATATATATATATATATATATATATATATATATATATATTATATTCGGTGTATATCACACATGATTTCCATTTATATACATTGACATGGATATCAACATGCATGCTGTATAGGAGGTAAACGAATATACATGGTGATACATAAGATATACAGAGGGGTAATACATGAATAAAGTCTTCTTTAGCCTTAAGTTTTTAATCTGCAATCATCACAAATACGCCTCAAATCACCTCCAAAATCGATATTCGAACTCATTATAGTGTTTCCGAGAAAATTCAACATTGCCTAATCGAGAGTATACGATTTTAGTACCAAAATTATTATTTTTCTAAAAATAAAAATTATAATCTAAAAGAGTGTTTATTGGATGAGTATAATGAGAGAGAGAGGTTTGAGGAGAAAGATGGAAAATTTGGGAAAAAATAGAAGAAAATGAGAGAGAGAGAGGGCGTTGCTTCTTTTTTTTTGGGAAAAAAACATAAATAGCCCTCCTGTTACTATAGTTTATTTTAGTTGGCCCTAACAAAATTTAGCCATAAATGTTTCAAGTCTGAGGGTATTAAAAACGGAAAGAGAAGAATCCCTCAACAGGCAGTTGCGACAATCAAGGACTCTGAGATTTCCTCATGGATATACAAACGTTTCATATGCATTATCTACGACGAATCAACAAAAAACAAAATTCCAGATGAACACAATGCATAATACCGATATAATAAATCTATAAACCGGTATATAATCAGTGTGTAATGTATATGCATTGGTTTATACACATATTATATAGTAATTATATACTGATTACACATTTATAACACAGTGTATAAATAACTTTCTTTCTTTGTATTTACTCTTTTTTCGAAACATATATAGTATACAGATAGTATACATTAATTATACAAATGAACGGCAGTCAAGGAAGACCTCATAAACCAACAGATCCTTCATTTCCACTTGGATTTTAGGGTATTTGGGATGAAAATTTTGACCATAATTTTAATTTTGATAGAAAAATATGAGAAACTAGAAGGATAAGTTGAAATTAACGAGAATCTCAAACAAAATAATTGTAGTAGATGTGACACTGCAAAGCTCTTCAAGAGAGAGAATGAAAGTTTTTATTTTATTTTATTTGGGTAACTGAAAAACAGAAGAAAAAGAATGAAAAGAGATCTTTTTAATATTGTTATCTGAAATCTCTACAATTACGCCTAATTGGTTAGCTGGCTTAACCGGCTTTAAACGATAAAAAAAAAAGGTGTGAAAATTGTTTTAAATGGGTAATAAAAAAAAATAGATTTATTTTAAGTTTATAAATAAAATGGGCGGCTAATCCAGTTAATTGTGTTTTTTTTTTTAAAAAACATTGTGAGATGACCTAGTTTGGCTATAAAACTAATTTATTAAATCAAAATATGAGTGTGGGTTATAAGGTGTCAATAACTAAAGTTGGACTTTTTATGCCAAATGGTATTGTATGACAACACATAAGGAAAATTAATAATTTTTTGGCCTTATATTAGGATTGGCAATAGAAGCCCAAAAGAATTGGCACCCTAATAACCAAAGTTATTTTCCTTTAAAATAGCAAACAAAATATTAAAATCCGTATTCTCTCTCTCTTCTCTCCGTTTCTTCATTGTGCATCATGTAAGGTAACCATTTTCCGACTATTGCATTCCGTATCTTCCTCCATAAATGGTGCCTTATTCTCTTTAGTTTTCTTTATTAAAGAATCTCTCTCTCTCTTCTAATTGGTTGCAGCCATCTTCCAAAAAATTATGTTTTATTTTCTTTCAAAAGTATCTAAAAATTTCCAAAATCTATGTATATTCCTTTTCTGATTTTTTATTTTATTTTCCACTTAGCAATGTATATAAGTTTAGAGCAAGTTCTAAGACATAAAAATAATAAATATAATTATAGGAGTAAATAAATTGTTGATATACAAAGATGGGAAATAAATTTTTGATATATAAAAAGAAGGAAAATAAATTTATGATATATATATTGGTATACACATTATTTTATATGTTATACACTGTGATATAGAAATAATATAATTATTTGTATTATGATAATACATTCGTACAGAGATAACAATAAATTTTGAATAACTATATTTATAAATTCATACTTTGGATATACAAAGAAGGAAAATAAAATTTTAATATTCATTTTGATATACACAAAGAGCAACAATAAAATTGTGATTTACATTTCGCAAATAATCACCAATACATATTTTGGTTGTTATATATCAGTGCGTATATCACTCAAGATTTTTATTGATATACATAGACATGTATATCACATTGTATGACAGTGTATATCACAAAATATTTTCATTGATATACATAGACATGTATCTAAATATACATGATATACAGGGTGATATATATTGATATACACTGAGATGTGTATTCACCCAAATTCGAAAGTTCAAAAAACTTGGAATGTGTATAGTCATCCAAATTCATTCCTCTTTCAATTCAAACAGAATATTTCTCTTTTGGACAAATTTTTTGTGCAAATTTGTAGAAAGTTTGCTTGATTTCATCCATTAATGCTAAGTGAGAATGAAAAAAACTTGTGGCAACTTTGAAAACGGGCCACGAGAATTCACTTTCATGGTTTGATTTATTCTTTTGGGCATCTAT
The DNA here is from genome assembly GCF_000715075.1 of Nicotiana tabacum. NCBI lineage: Eukaryota > Viridiplantae > Streptophyta > Magnoliopsida > Solanales > Solanaceae > Nicotiana > Nicotiana tabacum. The sequence continues at coordinate 26,339,248 of NC_134081.1, read as the reverse complement.
TTATGTCAATTGCTCTAAAATTTTCTGGTGTGAAGAGAGAGAATGAGAAGATATGGAGAAGAGATACAGGGGGGAGAGAGAGACAGAGTGACATACACGGAGAAGGTCTAACCTAGTTTATTATACAAAATTAATTTTTTAAATTAAAATATAAATGCGGGTCATAAGATGCCAATAACAATAAGTTGAACATTTTTATGCCATTTATGAGGTTAGGTTGTCATACAATGCCAAAACCTCATATTAGACTAGGTTATCATACAGTGTCAAATTCTCGAACCTAAATCTCCAAAGTCCTTCTAGCCCAAGTATAAGATTATACTTTAGGCTTTAATAAACCCATTAAGAAGGAGCTCCGAGGTTTTCGATACGAGCCCACTAATTGAATTTTCAAGTTACTTACTTTTGGATATTTCAGTTCAAGTGACCTTTCTTATAGACTAAAATCTAGACATGTTAACTTTGTTGCTTTAGCAAGAAATTTGAATTTGGCCAACAAACCTTCTCATTACCACTTCAATTAACTTTATTATCTGGCAATTTTATGTACTGAATTCCACAATAGTAAGAATCAAATATAAGATGGAGTTTGCGTCTTTTCCTTGCATGTCTGTTCACATAATTTATATATCTATCAGTAAAGTACTATTACGCCTCAAATCTCAGGGTTAGATGGAGTTTATTCTTTGAATTCTTTAGATCATTTCACTCTCTTGTGGTTCATTATCTTTATAATAATATTGTTCAGTAACTTACCTTGTAAGACAATTTAGGAGTTGTAACATAACCTAAGTGTAACTTAAACTGTAATCTGTCCTCAAATTAAAAAAGTAAGATGTAAAAGGATAAGAAAAGAAAAGAAAGGCCACTAGCAACAGAATTTAAGTTTTACCTCTTACATTAATTGACACTAAAAAATCTTGGGTAAATCAATCTTATCCTACAATTAATTCATGTGAACGAGGAAGATTACCCTGTACTTAAAGCCGTTAATAAACTAATCTTAAGTCATCATTAGCATGATTTTACAAACACAACTACTTTGCTGCGTTTTGAATGAACCAAAAGTCCACACTTGTGGAGACAAGATTTAGATCTTACCATTTTCCACATGCTGATGCGTATTTTTCAATTTAAGAATTTGACCAATCTCCTTTTTTGCCCATTTTTTAATTTATTCACAATAATCTTTCTAATATCTTGACCCAAGAATTTCTTGTTTACAAGAATTCTCATTATGGAAATTACCATGTCAATGCTTCAAGAGAAATTAATCAAGATACTGGGATGTTCTGACATCAATGAATATACTAAATTAGAAATATTAATTACCAAACTATTGAAAGCTCAAGTCCTTTTGATTTGAGGCAAATTCATAATTACCAAAAAAGAAAGAAAGAAAGTTCTATTATACATATGAATGTGAGCTAAAAATAAAAAATATGACTGCATGTATATGCATACACTAAATTGGTCACTCAGCGGCGAAGTCAATAATTCTGGCAAGGGAATTAATTAAAATGTAGGAAACTATACAGGAAATCCAAAAGAACCTAAAATAGTTTTTAGCCAAATTTACCACTAGTCCACTTCTCAGAAATTTCTTTATGTCAAGGTGACATAAAAATTATCCTAGTTAGAGCATATAATTTTCGGACAAAGAGATTATTCAATTAAACTCCTTTAGAATCATGTATCCTGATGCGAAAATCAGAGGAAAAAGAATGTGTCGCAAAATTTGTATATAAAAAGAAATCAAAAAACAAAAAAGGAAAAGTATGCTATTATTTCGTAAACAAGATCAAAAAAAGAAAGGGAAAAACCAAAGATGTATTCGTGTTACATTTAAGCATAAAATGCTGTGACTCCCATGCATGATGCATCGTCACTTTGTATATTCGATTCAGTCTATTTTCTCCTTTGAAATGACACTTACAACTTTATTCATCAATTTCCAAAAGTGGAATACCAAATTCGGCTACCCAACTTACAGTAATTGCCAACTAAACCACTTTTTTGGTTTTCTCACTTATCTATGGTCCAAAGTAAACTTAATAAATTTGACCCATAAATTAATATATAATCCTATCTTTGCTCAAATTCAGCATCAACACAAAATTCAGGATTTAATTATTCAAAGAAACAGCATAACGACACCTTAATCCCGGATATTACGCTAGATAAATAAATTAATTTTAACACCATAGAGAGTCAAAGGGTCTTCAATCCAATTCATATGGATTCAACACTAATTATGTAAATAAAAGAAAAATATAAATAGTAATTAAAAGGAATAGAAAATTTAGGTGGAGACTTTAAAGGGAGAGATTCATGCATGTTCAAGATTTTGATAAGCATGTGAGGAATGAGAGAATATGTAGGAGGAAAGAGTGGCACATGACAAGGTTTTAACAAGCAAACGTGCATTCCATGTGAGAGGAACTTAATTTGGGTCCAACCCCCACTCCTCTAAACAAGAATCTCAAGTCAAAAACCCTACACAATCAAATCACCTATAATAAAAAGGTAACAAACATGTTACCCATAGAGTAATTTTATTGTTGTTAAAACGTTGGATTGTAACATTTTTGAGACCTTGAGCCATTAAGTTGTTGCATGTATTGGATCATACCCGTGTTGGCAATTCTTTAAACTTTAAAAGAGAGTAATTATACTCCAGAAACATGACAAGCAATAATGACATTGCGAAAGGCACAAAAACTTTCTACAATACCAACAGCTATATAATCCTATTTTATAACAACAATCATTTACTACTCCACCAAGAGCGGGGAAGAAATTAAAAACTAATACATCTTGATTTAATTAGCCTATGCTTTTGATAGCAAAGGAATCATCACAATTCAACACACTATTATATCTAATGTTGTAAGAAAAAAATTGAAATCTTAAGGGGGGTAAAAACAAAGAAAATGGAAATTTTGGCACACACCACATGTAAGGGAAGTATTGCTACAACCCCATGTATATAATACAAGATAGTCATAGTCTAAGGACAGTTTTGACCGTTGAACGTTTGCAACACCCTTTTTGGCGCCGCGGCAAATCTAGGTCAACTTCTTAATGGTGGATGGAGGCCAGTGGCGCCGGATGTGGCGGTGGGCTCGCCGGAGGAAGTGAAGGTTTGCATTGATAACACTTGGCGAAAAGGCCAAACGTATCGACTTGTCTGACGAAATTGGTCATGCTAGCCCAACCTCCGAACCCAAATCCAACAACAAAAACCCAACCCACTATGAAGATGTTAATTGCATACATTGCAGTCCAACTTGGCATGAAAAATGGAGGTTTCTCCGCCGCATTCTGCAAGTTCAATCAAAATATAACCTTTAATTAGAAGAAAAAAATCAAGAAATGGTCCCATTTTATGAACATAACAAATGTAGGGACCAGTATTCATTGACAAATATATACAGTACTTCATCCGTTCACTTTTACTTGTTCACTATTCTAGAAATAGATTTTCAATTTTACTTGTCTAAAATATCAAGATAAAAATAATTTATTTTTTCTCTTTTGCGCTTAGCATTAGTTACTTATTCCAAATCATTTTTCAAATCCATTAAGACTATACACCAATTAATATGAATATCATGATAAATTTTACACTTTATTTATTATTTTTAAAGGCGGGCAAAGTAAATAATGGACCAGTAAAATGAATGAGTAGTAGTAAAATATGTCAAAATCAAGGGGCATAAGGTTGTCAGTCAAGAAACTAGCCAGCTCATCTCAGACATAATACAACAGTGAGACTGTAGCTTATAACTAAATGAAATGGACTTTTCACCTATATCTTCTCCCCTACCATATATTTCCAAATCCAAGCCATTAATGCATTTGTTGTACATTTGTGTCCTCTCTCTACCCCACCCCCGAAAAATCCCTCGTACTTTTAGATAAGAATTTAAATTATATTCACGAATTAATAAGTTAAGGAATGTTTACATCATCAATGCAATGAATAATTACCATATATCATAGGCTAATGATAAAATAATTGAATAGAATTACATTTATGAATATTAGGCGATAAGAATTTATAATTCGACCATAAGGTAAAAAGAGTCAGCAAAGGGACAATTCTTGTTAGTTAACATGTGCTTGGCAATCTCTCTCACAAGCCCTTAACACCAACCCGTGAATTTTTAGGTCAATCGTCTAAAGACTAATAATTCAACTAAAGTGTACAAAATGCCATTGGAAAACAAAGTCTTACTAATATAAAATAGTTTTGCATATGATTATTGAATATCTTATACGTAACAAAAGTGAACCCAATTAGTGATGACGACCTAGCTGTCAAAAGTGAGTGTAAATTATGGGAAAACTAAAGCTAACTGTTTCAAATATTTGGTGGACAGAATTATGGAATTTATGATATATGTATAGAGAGTAGAATTGGGAGGTAGAGAAATAAATGCATACCTGACGAGCGGAGGATTTACGATAGGTGAGCATATGGGCAAGAGCTGGGATGATGTAGACAGTGAAACTAACCAAAAGAGCACCAACTGCAGAATTGATAGGACCAAAAAATGGGAAAATAATAGCCAAGAACCATATTGGTATAACCACAGGCAATCTAGCCAATGCCCTTAGGCATATGCTTTTTGTATCATGCATCCCTATAACTTTCTCCCACACAAAGTATAATGGAGTACATGCAAATCCAAATGTGATAAACTGGTGAATTAACATCAAGATCACAGCAGCATCACGCCATGCGTTTTTTGGTAGAAGTGAAAATGCATTGCTGTGGTTTAAAAGTTGATCTCCAAATGCCCAGTAAACTGCTGAAGCTGATGGTAATGTTAGGGTGAAAACATATAAGGTGGCTATTAAGTATATGTACTTGAACTTTTGTGGTTTCCACATTGCATGCATAATTTCCCTGGACAAATATTTAAGAATTGGGTTAATTAATTAATCATGCAAAATAAATCCAATAAAAATAATAAAACATTACCATGTAAAAGAATTTTTATTTTTATGTTATCAGATCACTTGCACATTACACGGTACACATAAGTTATATGTAAACAAGAATATGGAATCTAATCATATGCCTTAATTGCTCGAGTCCTATAAAGTAACTACTTTGACAATATGGGGCATTGGATTCTTTAAATACAATTCTAAGCTGTACCATTAAATGTATGAAGTATTCTAAATGGGATGCATTTAATGACTAAACAAGTCTTTGGCCTAGCTAGTTTCCATGTACCACGAACGTGCCAAGATACGAGGATAAGATCACAGGCAATATGGGAAGAGTGGGAAAAAAGTTATATTTAAAGGGAAACAAAAGTGAGAAAATTGTATATAATGAAACGAAAAAAAGAGGTCCATTTTCACTGTTGTTTTTTCATGGGGAGGGAAATGGAATGGGGTAATGTTGTTTTTCCAGCTTACTAAATTAAAAGAAAAGGTTATTTTTTCATGATTTTGTCGGGTGTTGACAAACCCCGAGGTAGGAGGCAAAAGCTGCAAAGAGAAGCTGTGTAGAAACTAGAGCAGACCAAGAAGAAGATGATGATACATATAGTAATATATGGATAAAAGATTACCACATAATACTACTCACTTAGTTCCAATATATGTTAACATGCCCACGAAGTTTTAAAAAAATGGGATTTGTGGTTGTAAAAGTCAAAAAATAGGTTCAGAATATTTGTATAGTTCTCCTTAAAAGTAGAATTAGAAATTTAAAATAAATTATTTTTAAATTCAAAAAGGGGTTATATCTTTTGAAACAGATAAAAAAAATACTTTCACCGGAAAGAAGGAGTATTATTGATATAAAAAACATAAATAAATGCAATAGATAACATATATATTCATATTTATTGTTAAGAATAAAGCATTAAGAAATAACTTACACAGTAACAGCATGTCCACCAAAGGTGTAAAGGATATTGGTAGCACCAGTGAAATACAAGACTAACTTGTTTGGAGCAGAGTGTTGAACATTTTCAACCTATACATACAATAACTTTTGACTTATAGAAACCCAAATATAAAAATTGAAAAATAAGATTTAACTAATTCACATAAGAGTTCTTACATGTAATTATCGATTAAAATTATATTTACCTGGCCATGAACAAGAGCTGCTACGGTTAAGTACCAAGCTGTGTAAGTGGTCATCCCAAGGCCTAGAAAAGACCAAATTCGGTAGTTGTGGAAAGAAGGAATGAAAACAGTAGTAGCACAACAAGCTCCAAATATGTATGTCCATGTCCTCTTGTCCAAATGGTCATTGATGTAATATATGTTACTGTTCCAAGTCAAGAAACCATCCAAAAAGATCAAGTTTTTAACCAAATTCTAGTTCGGATATGTACACTAGTAGTACTTTTTTCTTCTTTTAAAATGAAAGGAATAAGTCCATACCTTGCACAAGCAATTAGTTGAATGACAGATCCAAACAGAAGGAAAGTACAGTTGAAGGCAAGGCCTGCTGCTTTCCAGTATGGTCCCAGTAGTCCATCTAACACTTCAAACCACTGCCATTTGAAGAAAAAATCAAATAAATATATATTAGAGTCTGTTTCCAATTCCTTGATAATGAGAATAAGAAGATGAAACATTATGAATGTTCAAAAGAAATGAACTTTAGAATAGAAAAGGCAGAATGAGCCACAAAGCTAGGAAAAAAAGTACGGACGTTTATATTTGTATTTTCGCAAGAGACTATTTTCAAATTCTAGAACAAATAAGAACAAAAATTTTTAAAAATATATATATACCTGAATGACATGATTTTTGAAGCTAACACCTTCTTTTTCTTTTCTGCTTCTGTATTCAATATAGAGAACACTGATGAGGTATGCAGTCCAGCTACCAACAAGACCATAAAAGATCTGGAACACTATGCCTGATACCATACCAAGTTGAGAAAAAGAGTATGGTAATGTCAATAGCACTTGTGCTACCTGTAAAAACAATACACATTAAATTCATCAAAATGAAATTTCTTATTGGGTTTTTTTTTTAAAAGTAAAAAAACAAAAACAAAAAGAGGTTGATATATACTTGATTAGAAGCACAACTGAACCAAGCATCCCAAGCAGAGCCACCATGCCAGAGGAAACTCTTGACATTAAAAATGGAGTGATCTTCTTCTAATTTCTCAACTTCTAATTCTTTTCCACCATCATGTTCAGTTTCATTGAAGTTTGGGACAATAGCTTCCTCTGCTTGCTTCTGAGCCAACATTTTCAAATTATGGCAGATCTGTAAACGACACAAAATGAGACAAAAAAGAGAACACACACACACACGAGTCCCCTAATATTGAAAACTCCACATCCCCACTTCCCTCTAATTCATCCTTTTCCCAAGAAAACGAAAGCCAAGAACTCCCAAGATCCAAAAAAACCACCCCATGAAAATAAAAACACTTTTTTTTTCATTTTCTTGAAGTACCTTGTATTAAGATGTCTCTTTCTTGTAACCAGATCTCTGCAAAAAGAAGAAGAATACACACTTCCTCTAATTGAGCTTTCCTTTTTGTTCTCTTAGCAGCAACCGCCCCAACTTATAGTGAAAAAGCAGAGGAAGGAAGAAAACTTGAACTAAACAGCTTTCTTTTTTTTTTTAAATCTCTCTTTTTCAAAAATTTAAGTGAATTATAAATGCAGCCCAGAAATAATTGCAAGATCACAAAATCTTCTGAAAACACAACAACCAATTCACTTAAATGCTGTGTCAAATATATATATTTATAACTTCACTGCAAAACACAAAGGCGGCTAAACACACCTCAAAAGTAGCAAAAAACAGAGCTTTTTTTTTCTTTGCTAGTACCACTGCAGAGACTAGAGAGCAGAGTAGAAGCAGAAGAAATGAAGAAGGGGATTTTTTTTTTTGTGTGTAGAATTCAAGTAAGCAGAGAGATATAAAGAACACAACAGTTACAGTATTAGTAGCAGCTAATCTAAGCTAAGCTCTCTAGTTGGCACAGGCAGTATGTATATATATTAATTGCATGTGTGAAATACTATTTTGTTTTTCTTTTTTCTTTTTTGGTTTTGGAAATTCTTGCTTTTTCTCTTTTCATCACTGTAATCCACTCATGACTCTACTCTTATTAATGGTCTTTGTTTTTGGTAGAAAGAAAAAAGAGACGTATATGTTTATGGTTACTCTTTACTTTTTCCTTAAAACAGATAACAATTAAATTTGTATACCATTTTAAGAATATGTAGATTGATTCAATACAAATAATCAACAATATTAGATAAACGAATTAAAGATGAAGTAAATAATCAAACCAATTATAATATTGCGGCCCAAATTGGACTTAGGTTGAACAGTAGTTTTAATCGGACTCTTGATTCGAATCCAGCTATGAATGAAGAACAAACAGTAAAATAAGGACTTTGCAATAGATAGAAAGCAGAAAAATAAATTTATATTATTTTTATTTGCGTGTTACAATGTGTGTTGTCAAAGAAAAACTTCCTAGAAGAGTTTCATCCCTACTACTACTCTAAAAAAGATAAAAATCTTTCTTTGTTGTAAATTACTGATCTGTAACCGATATCGGGCGAGATATGCGTCATGATATCCGGTTAGGTACGGATATCACAGCCCTATGTTGGTCGTACGTAACCGTTTGCCATATTTCTTGAGGTCTTCGAGCTTGTTTCGGGTCTAGGGAGTGTTGTTTTATCACGCCCGACGATGAGAATATTATTCGCCTTTCATGGGTCTCGGTACGAAAGACTCCCAGCTTCAATTTCAACCTTGTGTGCATGTGCCCCTCTTCCGCCTTCTTCACCGGGAAATCGGGGTTAGGGGTGTACAAATGAAACCGACAAATCGCACCAACCCGATAATCCGAGTCAAATCGAGAAAAAACCCGACTATGGTTTGGTGTTGGAAAAAAAAAATCCGACCATACTTGGTTTGATTTGGTTTTAATTAAAAAAAGTCAAACCGAAACCAAACCAACCCCGACATTATATGTATAGAAATTTTAAATATATTTAATACATAAAAATATTTATGGTAGTGTAATTTATAAATATTCTTAGGCTTTTTTATAGTTTTATCTTTTAACGTATTATTTCAAGATTGAGCTTATAATTTTTGGATGCTCCAATAAGTTTTATAGTCCATAAATGTTGGTAACTCAAATAAATCCTAAACCAAAATCAAATCAATACTAATGCTAATAAAAGACATTCAATACAATTGTACTATGAATGAAAATAGTGTTGGATATCTAATTTTTAGTTTTTCCATGGTTTAGATAAAATGTACTTATAACTTATTTTTCTTTTAGTAGTTAGTCATGTAAATAATAGTACTTATTAGTAATAATTTTAAATTATGTTTGTTTTCATTATGGCTTATTAATAATATTTATTTTATGTGATTTTATTATCTTTATTGTTGAATATTTTAGTACAATGTCATGACTCATCTTATATTTATGTTATTTTATTGAAAAATACCTTATATAGTTTTGTCTTACTAGGATTAAAGAAATATTTGGTGCACAAATTTTACGTTTTGTGCTATGAAGACTTTATAAAAAAATAAAAAAATCAAAAAAAATCTGAAATTAAAAATCCGATTTTTATTGGTTTGGTTTGTTATTAAGATTTAATAACCTGATACAATTTGGTAATTAAAAGTCCGAACCTTTACGCCTGTACATTGACAAAGACTCGGACTCAATTCTCAATCTCTCAACAATCGAAACTTAAACAGTTGCATTAATTATACAAAATTAATTAACTTATATACAAGCACAGTGTATAATTTAATTTAATACTATATTAACAGATATCTTACTTTATTTTTCAGGTTAATAATTTCAATTATTATGGGTGATTATTGTGTTATCTTTTAAGTGACAAAATAGTGTAAATATATTTTTATAATATCAGTTTATTAGAAGTTAAATTCAATTAAAAATCAAAATTTGGAGAACTTTTTAGTTAATTGATTTAAGTATTTACTTAGAATGATAGTAAGTCTAACGTCCTAGTTGCTTGTTTTGTGGGTGTTTGGTAAAAAATATTGGGTGGGAAGCAATTATCATTCTATGTTTGACTGCCATTTTCCCCTTTGCATGTGATATGGTATTTTTAAATACAAGGAAGATTCCAAAATTAAAGAATTTGTATGTTTTCTTCTAAGATACAAACGTCATGTACAACATATGCATTATTTTCAAACACTTTACACTTAAAGTAAAATTTGAACAAATAAAACATGGTTAATATATTGAAAAAAAGTGCAACGGGTCTATTATATGTAGTTTTACCCTGTATTTCTGCAAGAGGCTGTTTTTACAGCTTGAACATGTGACCTCCTGGTCACATGATAGCAACTTTACCAATTACGCTAAGGCTCCCCTCAGTTAATATAGTGAAAGGGAAGAAAAAACTTTAAATGTGAATGACTGATATTTTAATATGACAGATTTGCGAAAAAAAAATAAGACTTACTTCCAATATTTAGTAAATTGTGAAACATGCCATATCAGCTCTCTCTCTTTGATGGATACTGATCACATTGACTTATAATGGTATTCATGATCTATGCGCTAATATTTCAATCTTTATTCAGAATTAGTATAAAATTTAGAACTTTAAACCAAATTATGATTTAGAGATTTAGTCATTCAAATACATTTAAAAGGAAATTCATCTTTCTCTATTTTCCAGTTCAATTTTAAATTTCAGGTGCTACATGTTTATACCTTTCTTCTACATAAGTTATCCTTAAGGATCACAAATTTTAGCGTGTAAAACAATGAAAAATGTTTTAGCGTTTAAATTTTCTCGTTTCTATAGTATAGGCTATAGCAGATTCTAGTGACAGAAAAATATTTCTTAAATATGTCAAATTGCAAACTTCTAAGTTCTACCAATAGTGTGTAGTTGCTATATGATAAACATCAATATTTACTTCAAAATGGAAAATCAATTAAGGAAACTGTTGTGACTAACACGCAAAGGCTCGTTGTACTCAAAGAGGAACCTCTGTTAGTATAATGTATAATTCAAGTGGGCCTAGCTGTAAAGCCCATTATTTACTTTTATCACATTTGAGGCAAATATTACCTTTCTTACCCAGGGATAAGTAAGGCCCACTACAACAATCATCCGCTCAACGTTATGATTATGCTGCAGTTCGGAGATGAGTGATCAATTTACATTACTTAACGTTCTCTATATATATATTTATAGTAATAATAACAGTGTTGATTCCAAATTCAACCCCGATACAAGGATTGGAATACAAAAAAAATTTAAAATAGTAGATATGAACCCATAACTATAACAATACTAGTCGTAGAGTACGCGCAAAACCTTGTCTCAATAAGTATTAAATTTTTTTAAAACGTCATAAGTAAACATAACTATGTAGGTAATTTTCAAAATTAATTCTTCGAAACTACACTAATTCATACTTCCAAATCTAAAATCCTCGTTATTTTCGATCAATAATTTTTCTTTGCCTTTGTTTGTACTTTTAAGCTTTATAAATGTTAAGGTAAGCACACTCATAATTATAATAAAATAAATTATATGTCTACCTAACGTGAGAGGGTTCATATTTTTGGAGTTAAAGAATAGTTATTTTATCCAATTCAAATAAGGAATGTATTTATATATATCTTAAAATTTATTTGATTTTAAATTCTTAATTATTAGGAATTTATACGTAGTTCAAATAAGGAAAGACTTAATAGTTAAAATTTTATTTATTTTAAAATCTTAAATATTAGGTAATAGTTAAATGACGATATTGTCTAGTGTAAAATTATTTTTTAAAGGGTAAAAAAGGTGAACGACATTTGCTAAGGGAATTCGTGCTTTTGATATAGTACTAGTATCTATGAACATGCGTTGCACGTTATTAATGGCACGTGATGATTTAAATATTTATTTATATGAAGGAACAATAAAATCTAATTAATGAGAAAATCTTTATGTATAATAATACAACAATTATCTAAAATCCGAAAAATATTATTATATTAGCATAATACATGAATTTAGTTAAATAAAAGGACATCATCAAAACTTACACAAATGATCAATTTTGTCATGTTAGTTAGATAATTACGTATTATAGTTTAAAAGTATTTAATGTGATGGTATCTTAATGCACACTTCTTTGTAGACAATATTATTTTGTGTTTGTTTCCTCCTAATGCTTTTGTTGCTCTACCTTAACCAAAACTCTTGTTGTCAATCTTGATATCCCTCTTGAAAGTGCAACATACAGTTGTTCGTGCAAGAAAAAATATTGCGGTAAATATAGTCCAATATTTAGGATATTTGTCCTTGTGCTTTATTTGTTATATTTGCAAAACATAAAAATACTAAAAATTATTTTCACACAAATTAAAAAGGATATTCCTTAGTTTCGGGAAACGAAAGTTGAATTCAGGGATAAGAATATACTTAGAAGCACATTGACCAGTATCATAGTTTTTACATGTATGACGTTATTGTCAAAACTTCTATATACCATCTGTGTGCTATTACAAAAGCTATTTAACGTATCTAAGTTTCTGAGTAGCATGACATGCATATTGTTTTTTCAAAATTAACTTATATACAATGGAAGATCAATTTTAACTTAGTCAGTTATATATACGGTGACACTAGCATACGTAAGAAATAAGGAACTTGACAACAAACATGTATGGTAGAAGGCCATTTGGTATTCAAGTATTCTTCTTGGTAGTAATTATTGGTATCATTTTCTGTTGAGTCAAAAACTAAAAAATATTTTATTTTTAGTATAAAATTTTACAATCAACCTTTTATTTAGTTGATCAATATATTCATTTATGCTAGCTAAGATATCTTTTTAATTCTATTATGCAATTTGCACAAATTGCATTTTAATCTAATGATAGAAGTATTTCTCTTATTAAATGCACTACTATTACCATTGAGATTGATAACCAAGTGTTCAGGAAAAACAATGTCATCTTTTATTGGATGCTCTTATTCGTTTCCGACACGAAGCAAGAAGACACTAAACACTGGATCTGTTCTTATTTTATATTTCTTATCAGTTGAATCTTTTTCATTTGAGGCTAGAAGTATAACTTTGGCAAGCTAGCTTTTACAGTCTATGCTTTTGTCGATTTTGGAACTACTGATAGCACTTGACATAAATCACCTCCCAAATCATTAATTCTCCATCAAACGGTTCATTAATAAAAACTCCGGATAATTATTTCGATCGTTTGACACTTTGCCATAAGTGTTTCATCCTATATTATCAATTTTGCTTTCCTTATAAATTTAACACCATTACTCTGCTTTGATATATTTGTGATGGTTATTTAAGTTGTTTGAAGAGGTATATCAAATCTAAAGTGGGTGGCCTCACAGTAAAATCGTTGTTGGTACACCACCTGCTATTATTGCTAACACCGTCATGCCTCTTGATATGATATTTGCAAGTAATGTATGGAATATAAATATTATTTCGATTCCGCCGGAGTTATCTACAAAGAATAAAAAAGTTATACCAGAGTCGACTCGTTATAATATGGGAAAAAAGCCAAATATACCCCTCTACTTTAGTATATTGTTCATATCTACCCTGTGTTATACTATCGGGACATATCTACCCTTACCGTTAACAAAAATTTTATAAATACCCCTCCCCCTCCCATCTAACGGAATCCATCAGATTAATAAAATAATCATTTTAAAAAAAATTATTAACCCATAACCCGTTAAACCCATCGTATAAAAATATGGAACCTAGATTTCTGAGACATTTTAACACATTTTATTCATTTAGAGAGAGATCGAGAATAATGGTATGTCACGACCCGAAATTTTCCACCGACGGGACCGTGATGGCGCCTAACATTTCACTTGCTAGACAAGCCAACGTTAGATAATCATTAAATCAATTCCTTATTCCCATTCAGTAATTAACAATAATTAACTAAGATGAAATATAATAAGTGCGAAATATCATAAAACTGTATTAATTATTACTACCCGGATCTGGAGTCACAATTCACGAGCATTCTAGAAGTTACTACAAGTAATAACCTCAAAGAAATACAACTGTCTAAATGAAAGAAAAAGTAGAACATAAAAGATAGACGGGAACTTCAAGGTCTGTGAACGCCGACAGATCTACCTTGAGTGTCCGGGCAGCGGACCAATAGCAAAATCTAGATCAACCCGAGTCGGTATCAAAATCTGCACAGAAAGTGTAGAGTGCAGTATCAGTACAACCGACCCCATGTACTGGTAAATGTCGAGCCTAACCTCGACGAAGTATTGACGAGGCTAAGCCAAGGCACCTATAAATTAACCTGTACAATTTAACAGTATATATACAAATAACAGAAATAAAGAACTAAACAGGAAATGTCGGGAATTGAACATACTAAGGGGAATACAAGATAAAGAACTACATCAGAATGATCGCCGGAACAGTCATTATACCATGAATCAACAGGAATAGTGAATACAGTAAGGAAAAATGCACGACATCACCCTTCGTGCTTTTACTCTCAATCTCACCATAAATTTAATAGAAACGACACGACTTCACCCTTCATGCATTAACTCTCATATCATGGCACGTCATCACCTTTCGTGCATTAACACTTACAATATGGCACGGCATCACCCTTCGTGCATTAACACTCACAATATGGAAAGGCATCACCCATTCGTGCATTAACACTCACAATATGACACGGCATCACCCTTCGTGCATTAACACTCATAATATGGCACGACATCACCCTTCGTGCATTAACACTCACAATATGGCACAACATCACCCTTCGTGCATTAACACTCTCCCTTACTGTAATGCAATGCATAAATAACAACATGGAGATAGAATAACAAGTACAAACCTTACTTCAACATTTGGTTCCATGATATCAGTCTCAACTTTGAAATAAAAATTCAATTACCACCAGAAAATCTGTAAACATGATAAGAACGATAAATTGAACAATACTAGTATAACACGTAGCAATTAGGCATAGGAATGAGACAATATAAGAAAAATAGAGAAATATGGAAAAATATGGAAAAACAGGTAAATTGCCGGCGCATAAGTACTTGTCACCTCACATAAACGCCGCTCACATGAATTTCACTTAGCAAGTAATCTAAGGTTCCTAATTCCCTCAAGTCAGGGTTAGACACAACACTTACCTCGCTCCGAAGGCCACTTAATTCTCAATCACAACTTTTCCTTTGGGATTCACCTCCAAACCACTTGTATCTATTCAAAAATGACTCAATAATATTAAATATTGCTAAAGGAATCAATTATATTGCACTAATTAAATATCCCAGATTTTCCTCCAAAATGTCGAAAAATCGACCCCGGGCCGGCTTGGTCAAAACTCGAGGTTCGGACCAAAATTCATTTACCCATTCACCCCCGAGCCCAAATATATAATTGGTTTTGGAATCCGACCTCAATTGAGGTCTAAATCCCCAAATTTTTGAAATTCCTAGTTTTTACCCTAACCCCTAATTCTACCATGAAAACTCTAGATTTTAGGTTGATAATTCAAGAAATATAATGGGTAATTGAAGGAAAATGGTTTAGAATCACTTACGACTTACCAATACTTTGGGGAAGAAAATGACTTTTGAAAATCGCCTCTACCCGTTTGGTTCTTGAAAAATGTTGAAGAAATGGCTTAAACCCGTATTTGATTCTCTTTTATGCACTGGGCGATAGTTTGCATCGCGTTCGCGAGGCCACTGTCGCGTTCGTGAAGGGTACTGGCTGCCAAGCCTTCACGTTCGCGAGACCCTGCTCGCATTCGCGATGGTTACTCCCCCTAGTCTTCGCGTTCGCGAGGTATTGCTCGCGTTCGCGATAAAGGAACGACCAACCCTCCCCCAGGTCCCCAAGTGCTTCGTGTTCGCGATGAGCCGGTCGCGTTCGCGAAGGCTAAATCCCCCATCACTTTGCGTTCGCGACCATGACTTTGTGTTCGCAAAGAAGAAGTCTCAGCCTCACCAGTTTACTCTTCGCGTTCGCGAGAGGACCTTCACGAACGCGAAGAAGGATATGCCAGACACAAGAATCTGCAGTAAACCAGATTTTTCCCAAGTCCAAAACATCCCGTGGTCTATCCGAAACAAACCAAATATGCACACAACTCTAAAAATATCATACAGACCTGCTCGCATGATCAAATCGCCAAAATAACACATAGAACTCTAAATTTAGCACCAAATCAAATGACATTTTCAAGAACACTTTAAAGTTACTATATTCTCAACCGAAGGTCCGAATCACGTCAAATCAACTCCGTTTCTCACCAAATTTCACAGACAAGTCTTAAATATCATAATGAATCTTTACCAAGCTCCGGAACCAAAATACGGACCCGATACTAACAATGCCAAACATCATTCAATTCTTAAAACCAAATAATTTTCAAACTTTTAATTTTCATCAAAAATTCATAACTTGAGCTAGGGACCTATGAATTCGATTTCGGGCATACACCCAGGTCCCATAATTCGATACGGACCCACCGGGACAGTCAAAATACGGATCTGTGCCCGTTTACCAAAAATATTGACCGAAGTCAACTAAAATTAACTTGCAAGGCATAAATTCTTATTTTCATCAATTTTAAACATAAAAGCTTTCCGGAAACCTGTCCGAACTGTGCACGCAAATCGAGGAGGGTAAAAATGAGATTTTAAGGCTTAAGAATGCAGATTCGAGTTCTAAAACATAAGATGACCTTTTGGGTCATCACATTCTCCACCTCTAAAATAATTATTCGTCCTCGAACGGACATAGAAAAGTATCTGGGCTAGTGTAAAGGTGGAGATATCTACTCCACATATCGGACTCGGACTCCGAAGTAGTTGCCTCAATAGGCTGACCTCCCTACTGCACTCGAACTGAAAGGTAACTCTTTGATCTCAACTGGCAAACTTGCCGGGCTACAATTGCCACCGGCTCCTCCTCGTAAGTCAAATCATTATTCAATTGGACAGAGCTGAAATCTAACACACGAGACGAATCGCCGTGATACTTTCGAAGCATGGACACATGGAATACCGAATGAACAACTGCTATACTAGGTGGCAACGCAAGCCTGTAAGCCACCCCTCCCTCTTTCTCCAGAATCTCAAAAGGTCTGATATACCTAGGGCTCAACTTGCCCTTCTTTCCGAACCTCATTACACCCTTCATGGGTGATACCCGAAGTAACACTCTCTCTACGACCATGAATACAACATCACGAACTCTACGATTGGTATAACTCTTCTGCCTGGACTAAGCTGTGCGAAGTCGATCCTGAATAATCTTGACCTTATCCAAGGCATCCTGTACTAAGTCTGTGCCCAACAACCGAGCCTCTCTAGGCTCGAACCATTAAACTGGCAACTGACACCGCCTACCCTATAATGCCTCATAGGGAGCCATCTGAATGCTCGACTGGTATCTGTTGTTGTAGGTGAACTATGCAAGGGGCAAGAACTGATCCCATGATCCTCCGAAGTCTATAACACAAGCGCTGAGCATATCCTACTGACTGTCTGAGAATGAAATTATGTGCTCAACTCAACCCGCGTACCCAACTCACGCTGAACTGCCCTCCAAAAGTGTGAGGTAAACTGCGTACCTCGATCAGAAATGATAGATACAGGCACACCGTGAAGACGGACGATCTCACGAATGTAAATCTCTCCCAACTGCTCTGAGGAATAGGTAACTGCCACAGGAATGAAATGCGCTGACTTAGTCAGCCTGTCCATAATGACCCAAACTACATCGAACTTTATCTGAGTCCGTAGGAGTCCAACAACAAAATCCATAGTGATACGCTCATACTTCCACTCAGGAATATCTAACCTCTGAAGTAAACCACCAGGTCTCTAATGCTCACACTTTACCTGCTGGCAATTTAGGCACTGAGCTACATAGGCAACTATGTCCTTCTTCATTCGCCTCCACCAATAATGTTGCCTCAAGTCCTGATACATCTTGACGGCACCCGAATGAATAGAATACCGGGAACTATGGGACTCCTCAAGGTCAACTCAAGAAGTCCATCCATATTAGGCACACAAATACGACCATGAATCCTCAAAACTCCGTCATCTCCAACAGTAACCTACTTGGCACCACTGTGCCGCACTGTGTCTCTAAGGACAAGTAAATGAGGATCGTTATCTTGCCGATCTCTGATGCGCTCAAACAAAGAAGACCGAGCAACTGTACAAGCTAGAACACGGCTGGGCTCAGAAACATCCAATCTCAGGTTGGCCAAGGCCTGAACATCCAAGGCAAGCAGTCTCTCACCAACTGGAATATATGCAAGGCTACCCATACTGAGTGACTTTCTACTCAAAGCATTGGCCATCACATTGGCCTTCCCGGGATAATACAATATGGTGATATCATAGTCTTTCAATAGCTCCAACCACCTTCCCTGCCTCAAATTGAGTTCCTTCTGCTTGAACAAATACTGCAAGCTTCGATGATTGGTGAATACCTCACATGGCACGCCGTAAAGATAGTGCCTCCAAATCTTCAGCGCGTGAACAATGGTTGCCAGCTTTAGATCATGAACAAGGTAATTATTCTCGTGAACCTTCAGTTGCTGCGAAGCATATGCAATAACATTTCAACCCTACATCAATACCGCACCCAGATCAATATGAGATGCGTCACAATATACTGAATAAGATCCTGAACCTGTGGGTAACACCAATACCGGTGTCGTAGTCAAAGTTGTCTTGAGCTTCTGAAAGCTCGATTCACACTCGTCTGACCACCGGAACGGGGCACCCTTCTGGGTCAACCTGGTCAACGGGACTGCTATGGATGAAAACCCCTCCACAAATCGACAAGAATAGCCCGCCACACCTAGGAAACTACGGATCTCTGTAGCTGATGTGGGTCTAGGCCAGTTCTGAACTGCCTCAATCTTCTTAGGATCCACCTGAATACCCTCTGCTGATACAACGTGACCCAAGAAAGCAACTGAACTCAACCAAAACTCGCATTTTGAGAACTTAGCATATAACTGGCTGTCTTTCAGAGTCTGAAGAATGATCCGAAGGTGCTGCTCATGCTCCACTCGACTGTGGGAGTAGATCAAGATATCATCAATAAACACAACCACAAAGGAATCCATGAATGCTGCTGGGGCATTTGTCAGCCCAAATGACATCACTAGAAACTCATAATGCCCATACCGAGTCCAAAAATCTGTCTTAGGAACATCGGATGCCCTAATCCTCAACTGATTGTAGCCAGATCTCAAATCAATCTTCGAAAACACCTGGGCACCCTGGAGCTGATCAGATAAATCATCAATCCTCGGCAATGAATACTTGTTTTTGATAGTGATTTTGTTCAACTGCCGATAATCTATACACATCCTCATCAATCCATCTTTCTTCTTCACAAACAACACGGGTACACCCCAGGGCGAGACACTAGGTCTAATGAATCCCTTATCAAGCAAATCTTATAACTGCTCCTTCAATTCTTTCAACTCTGGAGGGGTCATGCGATATGGTGGAATGGAAATAGGCTGAGTGCCTAAAGCCAAATCAATGCAGAAATCAATATCCCTGTCGGGTGGCATCCCCGGCAGGTCTGCAGGAAACACCTCTGGAAACTCACAAACAACCGGCACCGAATCCATGGAAGGAACCTCCGCACTAGAATCGCGGACATAAGCCAAATAAGCTAGACACCCCTTCTCGACCATATGTCGAGCCTTTACATAAGAGATAACCCTGCTGGCAGAATGGCCAAGATCCCCTATCTACTCTAATCGAGGCAACCCCTTCAAGGCTAAGGTCACCGTCTTGGCGTGACAATCTAATATAGCATGATAAGGTGATAGCCAATCCATACCCAGTATGACATCAAAATCAACCATGTCGAGAAGTAGAAGATCTACACGAGTCCCAAGACTCCCAATGCTGACCACACACGAATGATAAACACGATCTACAATAATAGCATCTCCCACTGGTGTGGACACATACACAGGAGCATTCAAAGAATCATGGGGCACAACCAAATAGGAAGCAAAATAGGATGAAACATAGGAGTAAGTAGATCCCGGATCAAATAGAACTGAAGCATCTCTACTGCAAACTGAAATAGTACCTGTGATAACAGCGTCACATGAACCAGCCTCGGGCCTGGCTAGGAAAGCATAACAACGGGGATGGGCCCCACTACCCTGAACTACGTCCTTGGGACGGCCTCTAACTAGTTGGTATCCACCTCTAATGGCCTGACCTCCATCTCTAACAGTCTTGCCTCTACCTCTGGCTGCCTGACCCCTGCCTTTGGCTGGCTGAGCAGGTGGTGCAGAAACTGGTGCCGGAACCATGGCACGAGAACTTTGATGCTGTGAGCTGCCCGTTACTCGAGGGCAAAATCTAGCAATGTACCTCAGATCACCACAAGTATAACATAACCTTCGTTGTTGTGACTACTGACCCTGAAACTAACCTTGTCGACCTGAATAACCACCTTGATAACTCTGGAGTGGAGGTGCACTAATAGGAGATAATGGTGCACTGTAGGCTAGCTGGAAAGAATAATGCATCTGAGGGCCACGACCACCTGAGGCACCGTGGGATGCCTGGAGCGCTGAATGAAACGGCCTGGGAGGATGGCCTCTACCAAAAGTACTCCTGCCTCTAGATGAGGCAGAGCTGAACTCACCGGAATGACGAGGTCTCTTGTCAGACCCCTGACCTCCCTAAGTAAGAACCATTTCGACTCGTCTGGTGACATTAGCAGCCGCATGAAAAGAAATCTCACTCCTAGTCTCCTTAGCCATCTGCAATCTAATAGGCTGAGCAAGTCTATCAATAAAACCCCTCACCCCCTCTCTCTCGGTGGGAAACAGAAGAATAGCATGACAGGCCAAATCCACAAAACGGGTCTCATACTGAGTAACAGTCATACTGCCCTACTGGAGACGCTCAAACTGACGGTGACGCTCCTCTCTAAATGTGATAGTTAGAAACTTCTCTATGAAGAGCTGAGAGAACTGGTCACAAGTAAGAGTAGGCGACCCAGCTGGTCTGGTCAACAAGTAATCTCTCCACCATTTCTTGGCGGAACTAGTCATCTGAAATGCAGCAAAATTGACCCATTGGTCTCCACTATACCCATGTTCCGTAGAACCTCGTGACAGTTGTCAAGATACTCCTGGGGATCTTCTGAAGGAGCACCACTGAAGTGAAGAAGGAAAGAGCTTGGTAAACCTGTCCAATATCCATAAAGCCTCAGAAGACATAGCTGCCCCATCTCCGACCTGCCCTGCAATAACCGGCTGAACTAATCTGACTGGCTGAGCTGCTGGAGCCTGATACTAGGGAGCTATCTGCTCCGGAGCGGGAGTGGTGGGAGTCTGGGCTCCTCCTCCAGCCTGAGAGACTGCTGGTGTCATAGGAAATGCGCTAGTTTGGGCCACACTCTCCATAAGGCCCACCAAACGGACCAAAGCGTCCTGAAGTATTAGGGTAGCAATGAACCCCTACGGAACCTGGGCTGGTCCGACAGAAACAGTCTGAGCTGGAACCTCCTCGTAAAGCTCTATTTGAGGCTCCACTGCCAGGGCTGCTGCTCGAGCTATAGGCTGAGCCCTGCCTCGGTCTCTGGCATGGCCTCAGCCTCGACCTCTACCCCGCGTAGGAGCTGCCACTGGAGGCACTGGCTGCTGCTCAGCTGAGGAAGCGGTACGTGTTCTCGCCATCTGCCAGAGAATAAGAATAGAAGAGTCCAATCAGCATTGAGAAAGCAAAATCGCACGACAGAGAAGAATAGAAGTGAAACGTTTTTCCTAAACTTCATAGCCTCTGGAAGATAAGCACAAACGTCTATGTACCGATCCTCCATACTCTACTAAGATTGCTCGTGAATCGTGAGACCTAGGCAACTTAGGGCTCTGATACCTACTGTCACGACCCGAAATTTCCCACAGACAGGACCATAATGGCGCCTAACATTTCACTTGCTAGGCAAACCAATGTTAGAGAATCATTAAACCAATTCCTTATTCGCATTCAGTAATTAATAATAATTAACTAAGATGATATATAATAAGTGCGAAATATCATAAAACTATATTAATTACTACCACCCGGATATGGCGTCACAATTCACGAGCATTCTAGAATTTACTACAAGTAATAGTGTGAAAGAAATACAATTGTCTTAACGAAAGAAACAGTAGAACAGAAAAGATAGACGGGAACTTCAAGGCCTGTGAACGCCGATAGATCTACCTTGAGTCTCCGGATAACGGATCAATAGCAAAATATCGATCAACCCGAGCCGGTATCAAAATCTACACAGAAAGTGCATAGTGCAGTATCAGTACAACCGACCCTATGTACTGGTAAGTGTCGAGCCTAACATCGATGAAGTAGTGAAGAGGATAAGGCAAGACACCTACAAATCAACTTGTACAATTTAACAATGTATATACAAATAACAGAAATGAAGAACTAAATAGGAAATGTCGGGAGGGGAACATACTGAGGGGAATACAAGATAAAGAACTATATCAGAATGATCGCCGGAGCAGTTAATATACCATGAATCAACAGGAATAGTGAATACAGTAAGGAAAAATACACTGCATCACCCTTCGTGTT
This sequence comes from Nicotiana tabacum, assembly GCF_000715075.1. Classification (NCBI taxonomy): domain Eukaryota; kingdom Viridiplantae; phylum Streptophyta; class Magnoliopsida; order Solanales; family Solanaceae; genus Nicotiana; species Nicotiana tabacum. The sequence continues at coordinate 26,316,566 of NC_134081.1, read as the reverse complement.
TTTACTCTCAATCTCACCATAAAATTAATAGAAACGGCACGACATCACCCTTCGTGCATTAACTCTCATATCATGGCACGACATCACCCTTCGTGCATTAACACTCACAATATGGCACGACATCACCCTTCATGCATTAACACTCACAATATGGCACGACATCACCCTTCGTGCATTAACACTCACAATATGGCACAACATCACCCTTCGTGCATTAACACTCACAATATGGCACAACATCACCCTTCGTGCATTAACACTCACAATATGGCACGAGATCACCATTCATGCATTAACACTAACAATATGGTACGACATCATCCTTCGTGCATTAACACTCTCCCTTACTGTAATGCAATGCATAAATAACAACATGGAGATAGAATAACAAGTACAAACCTTACTTCAACATTTGGTTCCATGATATCAGTCTCAACTTTGAAATAAAAATTCAATTACCACCAGAAAATCTGTAAACATGATAAGAACGATAAATTGAACAATACTAGTATAACACATAGCAATTAGGCATAGGAATGAGACAATATAAGAAAAACAGAGAAATATGGAAAAATATGGAAAAACAGGTAAATTGCCGGCGCATAAGTACTTGTCACCTCACATAAACGCTGCTCACATGAATTTCACTTAGCAAGTAATCTAAGGTTCCTAATTCCCTCAAGTCAGGGTTAGACACAACACTTACCTCGCTCCGAAGGCCACTTAATTCTCAATCACAACTTTTCCTTTGGGATTCACCTCCAAACCACTAGTATCTATTCAAAAATGACTCAATAATATTAAATATTGCTAAAAGAATCAATTATATTGCACTAATTAAATATCCCAGATTTTCCTCCAAAATGTCGAAAAATCGACCCCGGACCGGCTTGGTCAAAACTCGAGGTTCGGACCAAAATTCATTTACCCATTCACCCCCGAGCCCGAATATATAATTGGTTTTGGAATCCGACCTCAAATTGAGGTCTAAATCCCCAAATTTTCGAAATTCCTAGTTTCTACCCTAACCCCTAATTCTACCATGAAAACTCTAGATTTTAGGTTGATAATTCAAGAAATATAATGGGTAATTGAAGGAAAATAGTTTAGAATCACTTACGACTTACCAATACTTTGGGGAAGAAAATGACTTTTGAAAATCGCCTCTACCCGTTTGGTTCTTCAAAAATGTTGAAGAAATGGCTTAAACCCGTGTTTGATTCTGTTTTATGCACTGGGCGACAGTGTGCATCGCGTTCGCGAGGGCACTATCGCGTTCGTGAAGGGTACTGGCTTCCAAGCCTTCGCGTTCGCGAGACCCTGCTCGCGTTCGCGATGGTTACTCCCCCTCTGGCCTTCGCGTTCGCGAGGTATTGCTCGCGTTCGCGATGAAGGAACGACCAACCCTCCTCCAGGTCCCTAAGTGCTTCGCGTTCACGATGAGCCGGCCGCGTTTACGAAGGGTAAATCCCCCATCACTTCGCGTTCGCGACCAGGCCTTCGCGTTCGCGAAGAAGAAGTCTCAGCCTCACCAGTTTACTCTTCGCGTTCGTGAGAGGACCTTCGCGAACGCGAAGAAGGATATGCCAGACACCAGAATCTGCACTAAACCAGATTTTTTCGAAGTCCAAAACATCCCGTGGCCTATCTGAAACTCACCCGAGCCCTCGGAGCTCCAAACCAAACATGCACATAAGTCTAAAAACATCATACGGACCTGCTCGCGCGATGAAATTACCAAAATAATACCTAGAACTCTAAATTTAGCACCAAATCAAATGCAATTCTCAAGAATACTTTAAAGTTACTATTTTCTCAATTGAGGGTCCGAATCACATCAAATCAACTGCGTTTCTCACCAAATTTTATAGACAAGTCTTAAATATCATAATGAACCTGTATCGGGTTCCGAAACCAAAATATGGACTCGGTACTAACAATGCCAAACATCATTCAATTCTTAAAAAAAAATAATTTTTATACTTTTAATTTTCATCAAAAATTCATAACTTGAGCTAGGGACCTTCGAATTCGATTCCGGGTAAACGCCCAGGTCCCATAATTCGATACAGACCCACCGGAACAGTCAAAATATGGATTCAGGACCATTTACCAAAAATGTTGACCGAAATTAACTAAAATTAACTTTTAAGGTATAAATTCTTATTTTCATTAATTTTCAACATAAAAGCTTTCTAGAAACCTGCCGGACTGTGCACGCAAATCGAGGAGGGTAAAAATAAGAATTTTAAGGCGTAAAAGCGCATATTCGAGTTCTAAAACATAAGATGACATTTTGGGTCATCACATGGTGGAAGTAGGATTAGTAAGAATTTATATTTTCAGTTCTTAGTTGTTTATGGTGGCATTAGAAAGTCATGTTATTACTTTTGGTTGTATTTTTTGTGGTTATAATATGACATCCCTTTGTCTAATGCAATGCACACTTGATAGTTAGTTTGTATATCAATAACAACTAATATATACTTTATCAATATTTGTGTTTGGTTAATGCATGGAGTCAATGTACTTAGGTTGTTAAGTTACTTTCCAACTTGTTGGTCTACTTTCTTTCATTCTTGATGATTTTCGTAGACTCTACCTTGATAATAAATTGAATCTCCTCTAATTATTTTCTAATTTTTGTTCCTTATAAGTTCAGTTGTTACTAAGAATTATGTGTATCACATCCCATAGCTTGAAATCTAACTTTGATTCTTAAGGCGTGATTTGACGATAATTACTCGTTGCTCAAATGCTTAAAGCAGAATAAGAAAATATGGTGCGTGAATACTCATCAACAAAGGCTCATTATTGGAGGAAGAAATACCTCGGTAGCTGCCCTAAGACTTCATAATTGTCAACCTAATAAGATGCTATAAACATTCACTCTATGGTGGAAAAAAATCATGGTGAATACTCGGCACAATTCTACATGGTGGAAAAAAACAAAGAGACAAGCTAGAAGAAAAAAAAATTGAAAAGGTAGAATATAATAAACACACAATAAGGATATTAAAAGAATCATGACTCATTATATAAATAAATATATGATTGTCAGTATCTTTTTGTATTTCACGTCTTAAGTTCAACAAATGACTACGAAGGAGATGACTAATCTGTAAGGAAGAAGTGGAGTAAATAAAAAAAGATTTAACGGGTTATTAATGAGTTTTAAAAAATAGGTATTTTTTTTAATTTGGTGGCTTTCCGTTAGGTGGAGAGTATTTTTAAAAATTTTGGCTAACGGTAAGGATAGATGTGACCCGATAGTATAACGGAGGATAGATATAATAATATACTAAAGTAGATGGGTATATTTGGCTCTTTTCACTTATAATATAGTCTTGAAAGCTTATTTTTGATTAGGATTTAGCTTTGATAGCGCTTCCTCAGACACTTGTATAGCATTTTGATTCTTAATAATATACTAACATTTTTACTTTGTGTTCTAACGCTTTTTTTATGGAATAAATTTATGTTATCCTAAGGTTTTTTTGCAACTTGAATAATTGTTTTACTCATATGATGAATTTAAAAAATAATTGAATTGGATTCTCTTGCTAAATAATTAATTAAAAGATTCAATTATTTGGTTTAAACATAAAAAATAATTTATTCTATGTTGATTCAAATCTTAATATTAGTTCATCTCTTGTTTTGAATATTTAATCTTAATTATAATTTTATACACTATAAATTTTATTTTCAAAGAGTAAAAAATTGATATGACATTTCACTTTTAGATCTTTATGTTTGTAGAATCATTAGTGATATTGACTCTTACCAACCATTTTTTTTCTCTTTCTCACACATTTATATTCTTAAATATTTTCTTAGTTGTTGTTTAATAATTGGGTATTTTTCAATATTATACGAAAAATTGATAAAAAAAATTATTTAAGTAGAAAAATAGTTCAAATATAATATAAAAATATATTATCATGGGGGTATTTGTTTCTCAATTTTAACTCTTTATGCAGTCCATTTAATATTACTTTTATTTTTTATTATTGGACATTATAGAGTGGTAATGTATTGTCAATACGGAGGATTCTTATGAAATTGATTTTATTAAATCTTCCAACATATTTTTAATAAGAATTTAATAGATAAAATTTTATTAATTTTAAAATCTTAAATCTTCAAAATTAGCAAAGAATGTATTGTAGTCCAAAAAATAGGTTATTCCAGTTATTTCCTTTCCCTATGAGTTCTTCCGCTTAATATTCTAAGGCTATTTTGGTATATTAATATTGTATTTATACTTTTATAACAATATAGGCTCTTCTTTTTCTAAATGGATTTGGACAATATAATATATTCTCAAATTAAATTAGTAATAGGACACTATAATACGTTTTTCGAATTAAATTAGTAATAGAAATTTTTAAGAAGTATATCCTAAAAGTAATAGGATTACATGACTAGAGATATTTACTTGTTCAATTTTATATGAATTAGACAACCCGAAAATAATTATACTTATAAGATTCATAAAGGTAATCATGTAGGATTTCTAGCATATAGTATTATGTCTTAAAACTAATAGAATTATAAGGCTAATATCTAGAATTTCGGTTATATCCTTTTATTATGAGTTATTATACTTAATATTATAATGTTATTTTTATAAATCGACATTGTATTCATATTTTTATAATAATATAAATATAAATATAGATAAATAGATAGATATAGATAGAGATAGATAATGTGTTCAATACTAAATTTTTTAGAAGTTGAACCCATAAAATTCAAATACTGGATCTGTGTAACTACATAATTAAATGGTAACGGACGGATTATATATTTACTAAGTCAAAATTACCGTAGTCATATGTTGCACAAAAATGCACGCCGTAAAAGGAGAACACGCGAACCATCAAAGCTTCGGAGCCCCACTTCACCGCCGGCTTAGTTGCATTACTGGCCCATATACATAATCGGCGTTTAGGGACCCTACCCGCCAACAAGCCACCTTAGAAATTTCACCTTTTTAGTTTTCTCCCCTTTATGTTAAAATTAAAGGGCCAAAAAAGAATGCTAATTAAAGGGAAAGAAGAAAGTACAATTACTCTTAATTAATTTGCCCCATGTTTGCCTTTATTTAGTATTTATTGTTATTTCTCCCAATGGAGATTTAGCGTGCTCTTTATTGCTACTTTCTGCCTCTCGATCCACCTAAAAAAGGAAAAAGAATTAAAGAAGAAAGAAAGTTGGAATTGAAAGAAGTAACAAATAACAAATGGTAAAAATAGATTAGCTCTACAACATGCCAGTAACAAAATCACATTTTAGTTTTTTGAGATTCTAGTCTTATTCAAAGTCTTTTCCTTATCTATTTTCTAAGTTCACTAGCTCATCCTTAACACGAAAATTAAAAATAAAATAAAATAAAGGCAATACTAGGGTTACAAAATTAGGAATATTATAACTCTACTTAAATAAATAAGGGTAGATAATACCATGGATAAAAGTACTTATTTTGTCTATAAATACTAATATGAACGCTTGGATTCTCACAATTCTTTCGAACTTCAAATTCATACGTCTTTAACTTTCGCTAAGCATCCAGTTTCTTTGTTTTGCATGGAAAAAATATGTCTGTTTTTGGCGTGTTAAAAATCTACATATTTCCTGTCAAAAGTTTTTTCCCAAGCCTCTTCTTTTTCTTTTCCCTTTTTTTAAATTCGACAACCCTTCTTACAGTACAAAAAAATAAGGCAATGCCCACGGACCATAAACTAAAGCACAAATAAATGGAAACAAAGCCACAGCAGTATCCCTTTTGAGGGAACTTTTGCTATTTAACACTTGGAGAATAACAATGATGTCTAAACGGTAAAACTTCTTATGTGGAGTTTGGACTTTATATTTGAGTTTATTATGTGTTATATATTGATAATGTAAATATAATTTTTACACGATCAGTATAATTTTAGCTATTTTTTGTTATGTTATTTCTCTATTTTTCACTTTACTATATTAAATTTGATATTGATAGTTTTCTATTATTGTAGGTCAATCTAACCTGAAAATTTAAAAATTATTTATACTATCAGTACATAAAATATAAATTCATGTTTATATCGAAAAGTATTACGCAGCATTCTTGGCATCATTTTTTCTAGGAAATTCTTCAAGGCCAAAAGAATAAAAAAATCTAGTGGGGTTTGACCTTTTATTAAGGTATGCAAGTTGATAATTATTGTTAATGTATTTATATGTCCCTTTTTTATGATGAAATGATGGCGTGGATATCGGCAAAAAATGGTGGTGGTGGAAGTGGCCGGCCGCCGTAGCAGCCATTCGTGGTGGCGACTTTCCTTTTTGTCTCAGTTTCTTGTTTAATGGGAATGTGTGTTACATAAATTCTTTACAAAAACCCCACGTTTGCCCCGTTCAAACGGGATTTTGTCGGCCCAATATTTTCCTCTACTAAACGTTTTTTTTTCTTCTGAAAAAACATTTCTTTGACATCCCAATTTAATCTTTTAGTGCCCCTTTAATTTATCATCATCTTTTTTCTTCTTCTTTGGAACTTATTTTTTTCTTAGGTTAGATCAAGAAGGTATTGTCCCCCTCTTTCTTTCTTTTTCCCCCCAATATACTCCGCTACCGCACCATTATCAATTCCTGATTATCATTCCAATTTTCAAGTGTTAATTATTTAGGCTAAAACACTTTGAAAAGAAATGTTTTCTAGAAGCTTCAATACAAACTTAGTCCAGATATATATCAAAAAAAAATTCTAATTGGATTGTTGGAGTGAACCCTATGAGTGTGCTACTGTTATCTTTATGATACCATTTTATGTGTAAAATGTATTTCTGCATTTATTTTATATTTACCCTTTTTTCCAAAATTTCTTTCTGATGTAATTGTCTGTGGTAATTGTCCCAATTATCTTCCCCATTAACTTTATTCTCATATCCATCCATAATTAGCATATAGTCAATAACATGTTTGTAAAGTAGAAATGAAAACAACGAGACGTTTAATTATGATGTCACAATTTGCATCGCAGTGGTATGAGCTATTTGAGTTCGCTTATTATTATTATTATTATTATTATTCAATTGAGTTTTTTCAACTATTCAATTTAACATTTAACTTCTCCCGTTATTTAACTATATTCGATGTTTCAATTTATATGAATCAATTTAACTAGACATGAAATTTAAGAAAAAAATAAAAAAAATTGAAAAGTGTGGTCCAAAACAAACCATAATATATATGTGAACATAACTCTTTTGAAACCTGAAGTTTAAAACGTGTTATGCAATTTGTCATTACTTAATAAACTATAGAAAAAAAATCTTTTTTTAATAAATTAAAAAGAAAATAGATTCATATAAATTAAAACTTCTAAATATGTAAATATAATAAATAAGAAAAAGCATTTTAAAGTGCACAATAAATAGGAGAGAGCCGTTTAAATGTTTGTAAACCCATGACCGTTATTGTTCTTTTTTTCTTTTCATGTTAATTAATAATTTTTGGAGTTATTGAATTTTTTCTCATATAACGTAAGTGGGAGAAGCAATGATTAAGGCATGGATTTATAAGCCAAGGAGGGATCAAATTTCGGGAAAATGTTCCATCGTTAACATCCACGTGGGTCCGCCACTTACCACTTGCTACTTCATCTTGCGCTTTCACTATTCTTTTTCTATTTTTCCCTTCTTATTTTTCAATCTTATTTAAGATTTACAAAAAGGATAAAATATAAAAGATTACGCGTTTGGAAGTAAGAAGTCTTTGGAAAAACTAAATGAATCGAATACTTATTTGATTAAAATTTGTTAAATACTTTTCAGTAGCTTTTCAATATTTTTCGGATGAAGAAGTGTTTTAAGACACTTTTTGAACCGAATATTATTCTTTGAATCACAATAATAACAACAAATTAAGAAAAAGAAGAAATATATCATTATCTAAATATATAAAAAAATTTAAATTTTTTTTCTTCAAATTCTAAGACCTCAAATTTTCTACAATGTTGCGAGTAGGGGGATGTGCTTGGATCGGGTTGGTTCGATTTTTATTAAAACCAAACCAAACCAACTATATCGGTTTGGATTGGTTCAGTTTTGTCGGGTTTTTCAGTTTTTTTTTTGTTACATGAATATTATTTCAATCTTACTTTATTAAATTTTTGATAAGTAAATATATGTTTAGTAAAAATTGACAAACATATGATCTATTAACATTTCTTATGGGAAAATTTTCTTAGTAACATATGATAATTATTTTTTTAGTCGTCTGACAATAATTTTTCGTTGATGCATACTTTCAAGGATAACTGAATTTAATAATTAAACATAAAAATCAATAGGATACCTATATAATTATATGTTCTATTTAATTTCAAATTATCGAAATACCACTTCAAATTCGAAAAAGATATAAGAATTTAATAGATCTTGACATATAAATATAGAAGAACAAAGAGATTGACGCATTTCACTGACACTTGATAAGAAAATCATCATACAACCCATTATTTAAAATTAATAAAAATAGATCACTTCATATTTAACTAAATATTACATCCCATAAGAGAATCACAAAAATTTCGAGACATCTTTTAAAGAAAATTCTATGCAAAGTCTTAAAAATATATATATAAATTATATATTTATGTCGGTTTGGTTCACATTTTTTTACTCAATACCAAACCAAATCAAACCAAACATAATCGAATTTTTTAATTGTTTGGTTTAACTTTTCGGTTTGATGCAGTTTTCCGATTCGATTTGTGCACTCCTAATTGTGAGGTGCTACAGCATAATGAGTCATTTTTTCAGTTCAAGTTGATCTTTATGAAATAGTACTAGGTACGAAGTAAATATAAAGCTTTCAAGACACTAGAGAGTAGAGATCAATAAGAATGTTCTTATACAGTTGTTTCAAGGATTATAGTAGCAAACAACCAATATATTGAGGTAACTTTATTGTAATTCAAAATTAAGATAATTTTAAACGGGACTGTAAGCCTTGAGAAAACTCCCAAGATTGTTAGGTTATGATCAAAGTACAGTGATATTATCACTTAAAATATATAATAGATAAGTACTCAAAATATTAGTATACATTCGAAATACAAAAGAAAAAATTTATAATGGGTTTCAACTTTTAAATAAGTAGCACATTCACCCCTCATCAATTCTAACATACACATTACTTTATTTATTTTTTCTTTTTGTTTACACTTTAACTTTTTTGTTTTTTGTTTTCCCTCTTTTGATCATCGCTCTCAATATGCAGCTCATCCTATTTGGATAACTAGAAAACGATCAATTGTCATATTTACAGACACACAGAGAGAGATTAAATTGCTAGCTTCATGTGAGTTTTACAAAAAAAAAAAAAAAAAAATCGGTTTCTCACCCGATATCTCATACCTGTTTTGGGGCTTTGACGAATTCAGATTTGTGCTGGAAAATTTCACTTTGGAGTACAACGTTTCATACCAAAGACGATTTTATACCCAGAACGGCTCGAAGCGGAACCTTTAATTAAGGATGAAAAAATACATATTATTCCACCATAATCTTTTACGTTGAGTTGTACAAGTTATCTATTTACACCTACTGCTTTCCCAATTTAAATCTTGAATATGAGTTACTCACTCTTGGATTTGATTATGTGGACGTTAAAATGTGAGAATATTTTTTTTCAAAAATCTATCTCTACCTTTTTAAAATAAGACCTCCATCACCACCTGCCCCTGCTTTTATTTCTCTAATTTCACCTTCTTTTTGTTGATTATCATAGGACACGAAAAGACCTATGCCACTGACTGAATGAATATGAGTTTCGACTTTCGAGTAATGTGTTGGCAACATATTGTTGGTAAGAAATTAGTCAAAGAGAAGATTTCACTTTACCAACTTCTTGTGACCACTTTGCATGAGTTAGGTTAGGTCTGATTATCTTCAATAATTCATTCATCCTCACTCACTCTGGATTGTTGAAGCATCTTCGGGATATGACAAAACCTTGCAATGATTTTCGACCCTTTTATTTCAATTAATATTAATTTTCTAAAAGAAACTTAGGGATATAGAAAAAATAGCAATAGAAAAACTTATTCGCATAAGTGTTTATATTCTGCCAATAAATAAATAATATATGTCACTTTATTTAATTATAATTATTAATATCTATTAATTAATAATATAAAAAAATACTTAATATCTTGCTATCTTACTTGTGCTCTTAAAGGTAACGTCGATTAATTAGCAGAATTTCTTACACGTTTTTGTCAACAACTTAAAGATTTTCAGCTTAGTATATTAACTTAAAGAGTAATAAATAGAATGATATCTGCAAGCAAAACTTGTCTACCCATTACACTCTCTGTTGAAATTACGCCTTTGATTTTTCAATGGAAAATAAAAGAATGGAGAAATGATGATAACACAGGACTTTGGAGTTAAGCCAGAGAAGTACGATAAGAAATAAAAGAGAGACAATGCTGATGGCACCCTAATTATACGGAAAGATATATATAATTATACGATATTATACAAAAGTATATATACACGTTTATATATAATTATATACATAATATTTTATAAGTGTGTATAAACAATAATTATACAACATTTATACTAGAAAATATCTTTTGTCCGCTACTACATCTCCATTTCAACACAAAAATCACCAATAGAGAGAATTGTTTTTCTAGAAGAAGTTAGATCTGAAAACTAAAAAAGGGAGAAGATGAGGTGGATTTTTTAAAAAGAAAGTAAGATAAATCATTTGAAAATCGTCTAAATAACTTGAAAATCTTTTGAATACTACATCGAAGCACTTCCTTTGCTCAAGCGCAAAAATAATTTTTCTTTTCTGGCAAAACAAAAATAACATAAAATGGGTGAAAAAGACTGTCCATTCATTCTTCGATGCTGACTTCATTGTTTACTCTGAAAATTGAAGAAAGAGAAGAAAATGTGTAAAGTAGGATGTCCATCGTCAGAGATTCATTATCCGATGACGTTGTTGAATTCCCGATAGGTTAAAGGATGAAATCTTTTTTACACAATAGATACAAAATGGACTATCTCATGTAAGATTTAAAAATATGGGCTTATTTTTGTTGCGAGATTAGGCGACTGGCATAGGAAATAATATTTTCAAAATTGAGAATTTCATAGTTGGAGATACTTTATGGCTGTTACAAACAAAGATCATTTTTTTCTATTCCAAATAAATGTTGGTCCGAGGAAAGGTGCTTTTAGCATCAACGTGCACAATTAAAATAATTGAAAGGATGAAATAAAGAATCTTGAGATATACATTGAAATTAAAATATAATCATAGGGTGGGTAGGGTACACTAGAAGGTTAGTAGGGGCCAAAGTGTCACTCCAAAGACGTAAAATGCCTTTTTTGAGTTTTAAAAAAAAGTTAATCTTTGTTAGTTGTTAGTCACTTTCTTTATATACTTCTCTAGGGCCTAGGCAATTAGCATTTGCCTTTTCACTCCCAAATTAGAGCCAACTTTGGACCTAAAAACTTGCCTTTCTGCTTTAACAGAGAAGAAGATTAGAGTGGTCATCTTTCACATAGCAAGTTTACAAAAAAAAATGTCTAATTAGGGCCAAGCCATAGTTTCAGGAGGTAGCTAAAGTTTGAACTCGTATGATTAAAATAGTGATCTCTTGGCCAATAGGTCGACTGTTCTGTTTAAACTTTTTATTGGCCAAATGTTCGGTTTAAACTTTTCTGGGATTCTTGCTCGTTGTCCGATATTCACATTGGAGACCGTCTAAATTTGAATTCCCACCAGAAAGTTCTACGTTGAGATAGAGATGGGGTAAAGAACATTCTAACATAGTTGACTACACACCCAGAGATTCGAAAATAAGATATCTCATTAAGAATACATGGGTACTTTCCATTCCATTACAATATTTATTGGTTTCTGTTGAAACTTTTGCGCCATGGTATACGTTACAAAGTAGTATAATAGCGTTGATTTAATTTCATCAACTATTTGCTGGTATAATCTTTCACATCCCTATTTCATGGAATAATATGATTGACCAAACGTATTCGTATTGATGCCTTATCCTTGAAAGGTATCCTTTTCTTTCTTTTTCGTTCCTAATAATTAAAAATCAATGGCCACATTTGCAAGCATGCTATTTTTCTCAAGGAATTTATGTTGGATTGCATGCTATTATACTTCAAATATTATACATTTGGAATTGGAAGACTTCTAAAGGGTAGTTTGAATTCAAGAGCTGGGCCTTCTAAGATATCAAACATTCTATCTTGTATGTCACATCCATCAATTACAACCCTATTTAATTATTGAGACTTTATACATGACCTAGATATGAGATCTTTAGAATCCGATATAATTAATAATGTTATGACAATTTTGAAAACACTGTATACGGTTAAAATCGGGCTCATGGTACACCCCGATTTCCGTCAAAATAAGCCAAGCTCGAGACATGATGACAGGGAGCTGAAATCGGGGCAAGAGTCTATTCGAGTCATGGTTCGGAATCGGTCCTAGCCTTTAACGACTTCGAAGAATATTGTCGGGCAATCAAGCATGTCCAATGGAGGGCCGTTATATCCTGGACCGGCTGGATATACCTTTCGTGTTAAGGCCCGAACAGATCGCTTACCACCGAAGCCATCGAGACCACGCCCCCCGGATTTGGTTCAAGCTTCAAGACCTCGGAAAAGCCTTACCAAACGATTGCACACGACTAACGAAGGGCCGTGATATCAGCGCCCGACCGGATATCACGGCGCGGATCTCGCCCCGTATCGGCAGCAGATCAGTGATTAACGAAAAAGAAGATTTTTACCTTTTTTAGAATTGTACTAGGGATAAAACTCTCCTACTATATAAAGGAGATGATTTTTATTCAAAGGACACACGGTAACACGCATTCCAAAGCAATATATTATTATTTTTTCTGTTATTAGCTCTTTCTTTTGTTCATCACTGCTGGGCATAGTGAGTCCGGATCGAGGGCGAATACTTCATTAAGGCTGAAACTATACTCATTGTGTGGTTTGAATCCATTTTATCTTTGTTTGTTCAAATTTGACTTAATTTATCGCTTTGTATCAAATTAATCTGTGTATCTTTAAAACCACTTACAAATTTAATTGTTATCTAATTTTGAAGGTAAATAGTTTGGCGCCCACCGTGAGGCTAAGGATAATAGCGGCGATGTGATACAAATTTTCATAACACATCCTACTTCACACTTGTTCTTTGAAGTGCCTTTGATTTCAGGTCTGCGTTAAAATGTCGAACTCCCAATCCGTCCCTCTAAATATGGATGCTGAGTCTGGCCACCATGGCTAGAACAACAATATAGCACCCGGTAACGAGGTGCCCCTCGCTGATCCCAACGGAATTCCGATTGCGTACCCGATCGATGCTAGCTCACATATGGCCATCAACACAAATTTTTCCACTGATCCTGAGAACAACATCCGCGGGGAAGTCCGGTCGGTAGCTCAAAATGCTCGTGACGGTGAAGGAGATGGGATCAGCTTGCGGGTGATCTTTGAAATACTACAGGCTCAACATGCAGCGATAGCCCAACTGCAGAACCGAAGCCGCGCTCCCAATAGAGTTGAGCCTGAATCATCCCGAGAAAATACTAGCAAAAATGAACCAGCCGCAGATAGGCCAAACGAAGTTGAACCCGGAACCAACCCCGAAATAATAAAGATGATCGAGGAATTGAAAAGGCTGGTGGAAACGGGAGAAATGAAAATCGAAGCCAACGACAAGAAGGTGGAGACTTACAACTCTAGGGTCGACCAAATCCCCGGAGCGCCACCGATATTGAAAGGCCTAGACTCCAAGAAGTTTGTTCAGAAACCCTTCCCTCCGAGTGCAACCCCGAAGCCAATCCCTAAAAAATTCTGCATGCTTGAAATTCCTAAGTACAATGGGACAACTGACCCAAATGAACATGTGACCTCATACACGTGTGCAATAAAGGGGAATGACTTAGAAAATGATGAGATCGAATCTGTCTTGCTGAAAACATTCAGAGAGACCCTGTCAAAAGGATCTATGATATGATATCACAACTTACCTCCTAACTCTATTGACTCGTTTGCTATGCTTGTAGATTCCTTCGTAAAAGCACACACCGGGGCTATCAAGGTCGAGACCAGGAAGTCGGACCTTTTCAAAGTGAAATAGAGGGATAATGAGATGCTTAGAGAATTCGTGTCCTGGTTTTAGCTCGGGGCCCCTTCCGATTCTGTTTATCCTATCCGAGCCAGTGACAGACCCAAAAGAGACATTGATCATGAATTAAGGCCAAGTAGGGACCGATATCTGCTGTATATCGATGATCGTATGAGTAACATATCTGGACGAAACCCTATGAGAAATGAAAGGAGAAGCGATCAGAGTCAAAATAACCAGGGACTCATGAGCAAAAACGGTTTTGACAGGCCCATCGGGCCTAAGGAAGCACCGAGGATATCAGAGTACAACTTCAAACATCGATGTTGCTGCTATCGTAACCGCCATCGGACGCATCAGAGACACCAAGTGTCCTTGACCTCTACAGTCTGATCCAGTCCAAAGGGATCCTAACCTAATATGCAAATATGATGGCACTCATGGCCACAAAACGGAGGACTGCCAATAATTAAGAGATGAAGTAGCCCGACTATTCAACAACGGACATCTCCGAGAGAACCTGAGCGATCGAGCCAAGAATCATTTTAGGAATAGAGATTTTAATAAACAGATCGAGCAGGAGGAACCTCAGCACGTCATTAACATGATCATCGGTAGGGTCGACGTTCCTCATGGGCCGATGCTGAAGCGCACCAAAGTATCCATCACAAGGGAAAAATGGACTCGGGATTACGTGCCAGAGGGAACTTTGTATTTCAATGACGAGGAGTTGAAGGGATCGTGCAGCCCCACAATGATGCACTGGTAATATCTGTACTCATAAATAAATCTCGAGTTAAGCGTGTGTTAATTGATCCAGGTTGCTCAGCCAACATCATCAGATCGAGGGTCGTGGAATAGCTCGGTCTACAAGATCAGATCGTGCCTGTAGTCCGAGTTCTAAATGGATTCAACATGGCATGTGAGACCACTAAAGGGGATATAACATTACCGATGAACGTCGCCGGGACCATTTTAGAAGCCAAGTTCTATGTAATCGAAGGAGACATGAGGTACAATGCTATGTTCGGAAGGCCATGGATCCACAACATGAGGGCGGTACCCTCGACTCTGCACCAAGCGATGAAATTCCCAATGCCAGGAGAGATAAAAACAATTTATGGAGAATAACCGGTTGCAAAGGAGATGTTCGTGGTCGACGAGGTGGTCCCAGTATCTGCACTTACAATGACAAAAGTTCTAGGTTCGACCGACAATCAAGAAGCCAAATAACAATTACCTACACCGGCCCCGACCCAACTGGAGAAGCAGGGGACCGATGGAGATGGCGATTACAGGATTCCCAGGTCTTTTATAGCCCAATACAATTCTGATGCTACCAAATCGACAGTCGAGGAACTGTAGCAAGTCGTACTGATCTAGCACTTGCCCGATCGAAAGGTATACCTAGGCACGGGGTTGAGTCTCGAGCTCAAGAAAAAACTCATTCAATTCCTTATAGCTAACACAAATTATTTCGCTTGGTCCCACCTTGATATGAGAGGGATCCCACCGAAAATAACCACTCACAAGCTAAGTCTGGACCCGAAGTTCCACCCGGTCAAGCAGAAGAGGAGACCCCAGTCCGAGATCAAGCATGCGTTCATCAAGGACGAGGTATCTAAACTCCTTAAAATAGGATCCATCCGGGAGGTTAAGTACCCGGACTGGTTAGCAAACGTAGTAGTTGTCCCTAAAAGGGAAACAAATTAAGAATGTGTATAGAATATAAAGACTTGAATAAAGTGTGTCCCAAGGACTCTTTCCCTTTGATTAACATCGATCGCATGATCGATGCAATAGCCGGCCACGAGATCCTCAGTTTTCTCGACTCTTATTTTGGGTACTATCAAATTTGGATGGACCCGGGCGATCAGGAAAAAACTTCTTTCATCACTAAGTACGACACCTACTGCTATAACGTGATGCCATTCGGACAAAAAAATATCAGTGCCACTTACCAACGCCTAGTAAATCAGATGTTCGAAGAACAAATAGGAAAATTAATGGAGGTTTAGATTGATGATATGTTGGTTAAGTCCCTGCGAGCAGAGGACCATTTGAAACATTTGCAGGAAACCTTCAGCATATTGAAGAAATACCATATGAAGCTGAACCCGGAGAAATGTGCATTCAGAGTCGGGTCCGGGAAATTCCTCGGGTTCATGGAATCCAACCGGGGAATCGAGATGAATCCCGATAAGATCAAGGCCATCAAAGATATCGCTGTTGTGGACAACATCAAGGTCGTTCAAAGGTTAGCCAGACGCCTAGCCGCCCTGGGGCGATTCATCTCGAGGTCCTCTGATAAGAGCCACTGGTTCTTCTCACTGTTGAAGAAAAATAATAACTTCTCATGGACCCCTGAGTGCTAACGAGCCTTGGAGGAACTCAAGCGGTATCTCTCGAGGCCACCTCTGCTTTATACTCTAAACACAGACGAATAGCTATACTTGTACTTAGCAGAATTCAAGATAGCGGTAAGTGGAGTCCTGGTCCGGGAAGAGGAAGGTACGCAATTTCCAATCTATTATGTTAGCAGGACTCTAGGCGAGGCCGAAACTAGATACCCTCACCTAGAAAAACTAGCGCTCACTTTTCTAAGCATCTCTAGGAAGCTGAAACCGTACTTTCAATGTCACCCCATATGTGTTGCAACTACTTACCCATTGAGAAATGTAATGCATAAACCCGAGATCTCGGAACGATTGTCCAAATGGTCCATAGAGATCAGCGGGTACGATATTGAATATCGGCCCCAGACGCCATTAAATCTCAAATTTTGGCATACTTTGTGGCTGACTTTACGCTGGCCCTAATACCCAAGGTAAAAAGAGAGTTGTTGTTAAACTAGGGGACCTCTTCGATAATCTGGACCCTCTTTACGGACGGTGCCTAGAACGTAAAAGGGTCCGGACTTGGCATCGTATTGAAGCCACCAACAGGCAATGTAGTTAGACAATCTATTAGGACTGTAAAATTAACTAACAACGAGGCCGAATATGAGGCCATGATTGCAGGTCTCGAACTGGCCAAAAGCTTGGGGGCAGAGGTGATCGAAGCTAAGTGCGACTCCCTTCTTGAGGTGAACCAAGTTAATGGGACGTTCGAGGTCAGAGAGGAACGGATGCAAAGATACCTGGATAAGCTGCAGGTAACGTTGCATCGGTTCAAGGAGTGGACTCTACAACATGTACCTCGGGATCAAAACAGTGAGGTTGATGCCCTTGCTAATTTGGGATCGTCGGTTTATAACGATGAGTTCAACTCGGGGGCGGTCGTGCAACTCATAGGATCGATATTGGAAGAAGGTCACGCCGAGATAAACTCAACAAGCATAATTTGGGACTGTAGAAACAAATATATAGAGTATCTGAAGACCGAAAAACTGCCCTCGAATTCCAAAGGAATTGAGGGCCCTACGTACAAAGGCGGCCCGGTTTAGCTTGTCCGAAGACGGAACCCTGTTCAGAAGAACATTCGATGGCCCACTCGCGATATGTCTAGGACCAGGGGACACCGAGTACGTTTGAGGGAAATCCACGAAGGCACCTGTGGAAATCATTCGGGCGCCGAATCATTAGTTCGAAAAATAATTAGAGCCGGCTACTACTGGATCAGCATAAAAAGGGACGCGAAAGAGTTTGCACAAAAATACGACGAATGTTGAAGGCATGCTCCGATGATTCATCAGCCCAGGGAGCTACTGTATTCAGTCTTTGTTACCCTGGCCGTTCATGAAATGGGGTATGAATACAAGCCTGGAACTGCTAGATGAAAGGCGCGAGGCCGCCCTCGTCCGGATGACCGCCCAAAAGCAACGAATTGAAAGGTATTACAATCGAAGAGCCAACCTTCGACACTTTGGTATCGGGGACTTGGTGTTAAGGAAGGTGACGTTGAGCACCCAGAACCGAACGAGGGGAAGTTGGGGCTGAATTGGGAAGGGACCATATCGAATTATCGAGATCACCAACAAAGGATCATACAAACTCGAAGGAATGAATGGTGAACGACTACCAAACAACTAGAACATAGCCCACTTAAAACTATACTACTATTGAGGTACGGCGCTATTCATTTGTTTTCTTTACATATTAGACTAACACTTGTAGGTAACGATCAAGGGACGATACGACTAGTAGGCCCGAAAGCACGCGTTACACTCTTTTTTCCTTAGACCGGTTTTGTCCCAAATGGGTTTTCCGGTAAGGTTTTTAGCGAGGCAACAGTGGATCATGCTAACTTAGAACCGAAGACTGGAGTCAAGGACCAGATCAGCAGTATCCGAGGCCTCTCTATGATCGGCCTCCGATACTGGGGGCCATCACCCTCGGATAATATTTTTGGCAAGGAGAGAGACTTTATGCTCGAACTACCTAGGCTCGATGGATATGATTTATTGTAAGGGCCAAACGGTCAAATAAACCGTGCCCACATAGACCACCCAAGCTACGACACGTAGTATGTACACATTTGTAACCTTGTATAGAAATGAAAGAAAGTTTCTCCTTGCGGATAGATATTTTTTCCCTTAAAAATTTCTACATTCGGTCCCCTAAAGATATAGAGCCCAAGGGAAATCTCTGTCTAGATCCAAGAGGTCACCCTCACTCGAAGACCATCGTCCAAGACAGGCTCGGGCGACCTGGAGTATCGCAACCTGGAGGCACAAAGCTTATTAGGAAGTGCCCGAACTCTAAAGGCCATGGCTATCCCCATTCGAAACTATCGTCTTGGGAAAGCCTGTATAACTCAGGGTAACGAGCCCATTGGGTAATACCCGAACTTAAAAGGCTACGACCATCCTAGAACGGCTCGGAGACGTCCGATATCCGTAACCAAAACATAAGGCCTTTAAAATTTCTAAACCAGTTCGAAGGTTACCCTCGGCAAAACTATAAAAAATCCTAAGTGAATATTTCGGGAAAAGCTTCCGGTCATACCGACCCCCCCCACCAGCCTTAAGCAAAATAGTATCGAAAACGAACAATGTTTGAACCTCCTAATAAGACCCAATTATTACATGCTAAGGCATCCGAAATCTTTGCAATCATAAAGAAAAAGCAAAAAGAATCAAGCTTGAAAATTGCCAAAGGGAAAAATATATATATATATATGTATATATATATATATATATATATATATATATATATATATATATATATATACAAAATTTTACAAAGGCCAAACGGCCTCAACAAAATACAGAGGCACAAAAGTAAAAAATTACAAGGCACCTAAGAAGCCTAATCCTCATCAGAGTCTGCCTCATCACCGGGGCCGTCGGAATCCTCCCCGTCCTCAGACCCGTCCGAACTCTCGGAATCTTCCTCATTCTCGGGGTACGCTAATTTCTTGGCCTCTGTTCTCGAGCCTCTTAATATTTTTAAGTTCGGCCAATAAATCGAACCTCGAGGCATGAACCTCTTTGAGAGCCTCCCTCCAGGACTGTCACTTTGCATGATCGACTATGGCCTTTAGGCGCTATTGAGCAGGTTCAGCATCGGCTTTGTACTGGGTCACTATCTCATCAACATCGGCCTTGGCTATTTCAGCCACTGACTTGGTTGCTTTAAGTTCCTTGGTGAGGGTTTCCCGAGAGGCAATAGCAGAGCTCAATTAAGATTGGAGCTCCCTAATTTTCCGGGACTGTGCCTCTGCCTTCTCCTTCATCGATCGAAGTTGGGTCACTGCCGAGGCCAATTACTCCCAGGCTGTTTCCTTTTCAGAAGCCAACCGATCCATCTTGCCTTTCCACTCTTTGGCCAGGGCCTTGACTTCGTCCATCTCAGCCCGGAGCTGGTCAACCCGATATATCTTCTGCTGGACCTGTAGATTCTGACCGTTAGACACTGTGCCTAGATCATCATCACTAACTTCAAAATTTTTTACCTATTCCAACATATCGGCATGTTTCTTCTGAGCTGCATCCATCTCAGCTCGGAGGCTCTTGATTTCACCCTCGCGTTGCTCGCTGAGATGTTTATACATGTTTCTTTTCTCAGCAAGATCTTTGGCTTCGGCCTTGAGTTGGCTCAACTCGTCTCGGTACCGGAGGAGGGTCTCGTGGTGGAGCACCAAGGCCTACAAATATGAGGAAAGATATTAGAATTATCAAAAAATTAGTTCAAATATCAGAAGAAAAATTGGAATCATCAGGGATAATCTAGAGTTACCAGTTCAGCGCCTGTTGTGCTTCGTTAAACAGGCATGGTATGTCTACCTTGTTCATTTTGGCCTGGTCTTCCGCAGTCACCAGGCACCGAAGGTAACTGGCTATCCCTACGGGAGCGGAAAGAACCCGGGCATCCTCTGGAACGGTGATGATAATTGACCGCTTTCGACCAGGATCCGCACTCGGGGCAGGGAACCGGTTGACCAGTCTCAGGCTCGAGTTAGGCTCACCTACCCCCGAGGATGGACATTTCCTCGGTACCTCTAAGTCAAACAAACCAATGGCGTCTTCCATGGCGGTGGAATCCATGCCATCAAAAAACCAGCGTAGTGGATCGTCTACTTCGTGGGGCCCCTCATTGGGTCATTCTTTCATAGTTTGGGCCTCGTTTTGCATCAACTCGGTAAACAAGGGTGACTCGGTGATGTCTATCATGCCAAGTGTCTCCTTCGGGCCACTGCCCGCATCCCGGGAAGCCTTAGCCCCGACCTCCTCATCAGCCTCCCTGGCCTAAGGTAGATCGACCTCCTCATCAACCTCTTTGGCCTAAGGCAGTCCAGCCTCTGTTTTGATGGCCCCCTGCTCTTCGAGGGACGACGACTCACGGGTCACAAAAATAAATTGCTCTTCCTCCTTGGGATTGTCCCTAAGCAAGTCCAAAGTTGGTACTCGGGAGCTGGTATTTTCCTTTGGTTTGCGCACCAGCCTTCTCCTTATTTTCTTTTTCTCCGAGCTCGGGAAACTCGGAGCCCTCCTCCTCTTTTTCTCTCCGGCTTGCCTCGGAGCAGGAGACTCAATTGGCAAGTCCTCGTCATCAATCGAAGGCCTAAGCTCGACGTTCTTAGGCAAACCTATAAAGGAAAGTAAAGGAGATAAGGACGCGATGTTAGAAGAAAATGATTCACTATAACTTGTTCGGGAAAATGACCTTACCATGGGAACGGGCCTCCCAACGGACTTTTGAAAGTTTGCGCCATGAGTGCTCGGAATAGGGCATCCGTTTTACGATGCCCTCGACCCACTCATTGAGTCGAGGGATAGCATTCGAAACCCGAGCAAAGGCTACAACATAATAAGCACCAATAAGAAAAGGGAAGATAAGTCATAAAATCTACGCTTAAAGGGAATACTTACATGATGCATTCCACCTTTCGGGGAATGGCCTCCACTCGGCAGGTACCAGGTCGGCGGTCCTCACTCGAACAAAACGTCCTTGTCAACCCCGATCCCGGTCCTCGTCAATGCTCGAGAATGGAGCTTTGCTGGCCCGGCGTTCTAGCTTTATCAGCCCCCGGAAGATTCAGGGACTGTATAAGAGAAGTAAATGATCAATGGTGAACGAGCACCCATCGATTTTGTTCACAAAAAATCGGAGGAGGATCTCGATCCTCTAGAGTGATGGATGAATCTGGCCTAGGCATACATTGTACCTCTTGCAGAAATCCAAAATGACCAGGTCTACCGGGCCCAATGTAAAGGGATAAGTGTAAACACTTAGATATCCCTCGACATGGGTGGTAATGGTCTCTTCGTGGTCGGGGACCATGATGTCTTTGTCGTCCCAATTGCATTTTTTTCGGACCGTGGGAAGGACCTCTTCGGTAATTGAGCAGATATATCTCGAGGCCTCCTCACATCGACCCTGTACAGAAGAAGGCTTCTCAACCTTAAAGTCGCCAGTGACCAAACATCCACCAGGAATTAACATCATCAAGGGGGGTTCTTCCGCCGATTCATCAACGATCGTATCGGGGACGGTCTCCTCGACCACAGTGGTCGGTCACGAAGAAGAAGGAGCATACTTCTGAGGAACAGATTTCAAGGTTTTTGCCATTGTTATTGAAGAAAAAGCTTGGAACAGATGGAGAAAGAGTGAAAGTTGAAAGATCAGACTTGTTAGCTTGGGTAGGAGATGAGTAAAAGCTTTAGCAAAGTACTGAAGAACCTTGGGTAACATGGGTAAAAACATTAGAGAGTATTGAAGTCCTGAAGGTACGAGGTTAGAAGATTTGGTGCAAAGAGAAAAATGGATAAGAGAGGGGGTATTTATAGGAGTTCAGCGACGTTTCACGTCCAGGGACGGCCGGCCGGCGGCTGACATGCATTTAATACCATTATGATATGACTGACGAGATGTTTCAGTTATTTTGTCGTTTCTGCCGCGATGTGTCAAAGTAAGAATCGGAAGCTCATGTCGTTTCTCGTCATATACTCTACCAGAAACGAGGGGGCTATCTGTATACGATTAAAATTGGGCTCATGGTATACCTCGGTCTCCGACCAAATAAGCCAAGCTCGAGACATAATGACTGGGGGCCAAAATCGGGGCAAGTGTCTCTTCGAATGATGGTTCGGAATCGGTCCTAACCTTGAACGACTTCGAAGAACATTGTCGGGCAATCGAGTACGTCCAACGTAGGGCCGTTATGTCCTGGACCGCCGGATATAGCTCTCGTGCTAAGGCCCGAACATATCGCTTACCACCGGAGCCATCGAGACCACACCCTTCGGATTCGGTTCAAGCTCTAAGACCTCGGAAAAGCCTTACCAAACGGTTGCACACGACTAACGAAGGTCCGTGATATCAGCCTCACCGGATATTACGGCGCGGATCTCGGCCCGTATCGGCAGTAGATTAGTGATTAACGAAAAAGAAGA
Organism: Nicotiana tabacum; assembly: GCF_000715075.1. Lineage (NCBI taxonomy): Eukaryota > Viridiplantae > Streptophyta > Magnoliopsida > Solanales > Solanaceae > Nicotiana > Nicotiana tabacum. The sequence continues at coordinate 26,293,537 of NC_134081.1, read as the reverse complement.
TTTTTACCTTTTATAGAATTGTACTAGGGATGAAACTTTCCTACTATATAAAGGAGATGATTTTTATTCAAAGGACACATGGTAACACACTTTCCAAAGCAATATATCATTATTTTTTCAGTTATTAGCTCTTTCTCTTGTTCATCAGTGCTGGCCATAATGAGCCCGGATCGAGGACGAGTACTTCATTAAGGCTGAAACTATCCTGCTTGTGTGGTTTGAATCCATTTTATCTTTGTTTGTTCAAATTTGACTTAATTTATTGATTTGTATCAAATTAATCCGCGTATCTTTAAAACTACTTAGAAATTTAATTGTTATCTGATTTTAAGGGTAAACAAACACTAAGTTAAAAATTGAATACTTAAAAGGCAAAAATCTGAATTTTATTTGTAAAATAATAATTGTAGAATTTTACTTTCGTAATTTCTAAAGGCGGATGATATGTAAGTCAAAGATTTCCACAAATTAGACATAAAGAGATAATCTAAAAGTCTAATCTTAGAAGGGAATAAAAAATCTTGAGGATCATTATTGGTGACAAATGACATGACAGGTGAAGGTATTCACATGAAAGAGAAATGAAGTTTATTAGTTGAGGCAAAAACACTAGATAACTTTTTTTTATCTATTAAAATTTTGATAGGTAGAATTATCCAATATACATGTGTTAGTAGAAGATAACAAACAATGACATATGCACAAAGTTTTGTAAGCAATGTCAATATTTAAAGAAATAAAAAAACAATTATTGTAACGACAATCGGTGTCATCTTTTTATATTTATGCCTAATATTTTAATTTTAGTTATTATTTATTTATACATGCATAATATGAAAATAGTTTGATGTAACGGTATTACGTGACACCGCATAGAACATGATGACTACGCCCTTAATAGCCAGTACCCATAAAATTAGTTGATATGGACGCAACTGGGCCGGCAGTTATTATAAAAATGAAAGAGGAAGGAGGTGATGAACTAGTTCGGGTTCTAGTTTGGACCCCGTGAAATCGACCCCTCTATTTAGTCCGAATATTACTTTGCACCAAACTGTCATGTCCAAAACTTCAAAGCAGGTCCCCACTCTCCTCTTATCGAGCTATAAATTGTGCATACCAAGTTGTTGGCTGCCACCCTTATTTCATTTTCAATTTTAAGCATCAATCCTTTTTCATACTTGAAGAGGAATTTTGGGGTTTCTGGCTTTGATTCCTTTAACTTCTTATGTATGTAGTTGTGAAAACTTTATTAAATTGGACGAAAATTAAGGTTTGATATCACTATATGTAATATACTATTTTACTTACTATTCTTTTCTGATAATATGTTCGGAACTAACCTAAGTATATACATGTTTAAAACTTGTTTATTTATAATTATAGAGTTTGATCAAATTGTAATGAATTTGATCGCGACATACATAGTATGGTAGATCCACCCATTCTCTAATCTATGTTGTGGAAAATATTTTTTTTATAGAAATTTACATATTTAGTCCATCAAATCTCGATAAATTTTGATTATGATCCTTGTGAATTCCGATTCAGCACATTTAACATCCAATTGGTCTATGTACACTTTTGTTCCATTTGACTGTGAATCTTCAAAAAATTTACACATTATTAAGTGCTAAGTCATTTAGTTATTAATGTATTATGTTAACTTTGTTTTGTTATTTCACTTTAGGGTGATGTAGTTCTACAAATAGAATAGATATTACACATGCCAAGCTAATTAGAGGTTAAATGTGCTTAACCAAACATTAGAAGGACCAAAACAGAATTTTTCAATAATTGAAGGGCCAAAATTCTCTGATTATCAGACTGTGTAGATGCAAAACATGGAGAGAAAAATAAGGAACTATTTTTATGATTTCTATATATCATGTTCACGAGCACGAATTATTACAAGTAACGAATAAATTAATGACGACACATAAATATACTGAATATTCACAATGTTTTCGAAGCTAAACAAAAGATAGGAATAAACTAGTCAAGCTTTAATTAATAAGGTTTAATTAACTTCGATGCTTCATAGAATTGCACTTATTTGGTAATTACAGTTTGTTATGAAGATATAAGAGGCAGTCTTTTAAAAGAAAAATTCTTCAAAGCAAAAGGAGACCTCCTTGATTTTTTTTGTTTGTTTGGGGGGGGGGGGGGGATCACATCAAATTAGGGATTTAGGTTATACGCAGTGTATTAAAAGGTTTTTATGGGACTCGCCTCGGGGCTCGACTCAGGACGGGGCACTATCAAACGCCTTGAGATTCATGTGTGAGACTTAGTTCTGTGAGGCTTACGCCCCAAGTGCCCGACGGTGTGCCCTAAACACGCCTAACGCTCAATGCTCGGGACTCGCCCAATATTTCCTATGCAAATCATGTGTTGACTTCACAAATTTGCACTGTTGGCTCTCAAAATTCTTTAACAAATGAATGATTAAAGTTCTTTTTATCTATAGAAATATAAAAATTGTGAATAACTCAAATAACGAACTATATTATTGTATATTTACTAATTGAGAATATCATGAGTGTGAATACCATTTGAATATTTCTTCTAAAAATAGATAACCAAAATTTATATCTTTACTTGATAGGTATTCATGTCTTAGTTCTATGTCTTTCCCAATTATCATACATTTCTTATTGTACTATTTAAAAATAAATTTATATTTACTCATGAAGGAGTAATATTTTAAATTACACCGTTGATAAGATTTATTGTGTATTTACTTTTAAAGAGGTAAAATATACAGTTTGATAATATTTTTTAAGAAATTATATTTTTAACTGTTTGAAAGTTAAGAGGTTGGAGTTAATTTATATTTCATAATAACTTTAACAATATTGTATTATTTATACTTGTATAAAATGCTAAATATCTTATTTTATATGAGTTTTTTTTAATTCTTTTTAGTTTTCTTCAACTTTTAATATATCTTTTATATTTTTATTGTGTTATAATGTAATATTATTAATTCATAAATTTAAAATATTAAATATTTGTGGGGCTTACGCCTCATGTCTCGAGGCTTCGTCTCGTTCCGTATTAAATAAAACGCCCGTTTCACACCCTCGTCTTTTAAAATACTAGTTATACGTACGGATCACAATGTAAGAAACTTCTATACTTTATGTAATTTTGCCAACCGTAACAAAGCATTTACATATTTGTTAGTCACGGTCTGACAGATTCATACTTGCTATATAAAGCTATATATAATTTGGTTTCGAGCGACTTAATAAGGTAAATGTCTTTACGTTTATGTATGCAAGTTAATCTCGCTTAACTTTATTAACATATTGTGGCATCATGATGACGTCAACGTAAGCGATAAAATTTTGAGCTTCAATTTTTTAGTTCTCATATGGATATCTAGAAATCGAGCAAAGTGACGCGTGCGTGGAAGAAAAAGCAGTAATGGCCCATAGACAAAGATTAATACAGTGAGGTCAAAGGAATAAAAAGGTGAAAGTTGTGGGCTTTCTCGAATAATAATATCTTTAAATCAAGACTTATTTAGTTAACTTAGTTAATAGTAATCAATATGATGATTTTTGGATAAGTTAAGTAGGAAATGAGAGAAAAGATGGGTCGTTGTAGCTGCTACTCACTTTCTTTCTATTATTAAGAATCTTTTATCTCGAATTGTCTAGTGGGTGGGGGTAGGAGAAAAGATTTTACAGATGATTTATGGAATCCCCTAAAGTACCTCCCACCTGGAAATTGGAAACAAGGAAAATTGAAAATAGAGAAATTCTGCCGGGATGCATACAGAATATGACTTCAAATTTATTCGGTACTTATATTATAAGTGAGAGGTAACAAATATCTCGTGATCGAGGTACGTGGAAGCTGATTTATACATCACGATATAAATAAAAATAGAAAACTTCAACAGGAATACATACTGAAACAATGAGTTCAATTTTACTGATATTAGTTGTAACTGAACTTCAGCTGAAACAAAAACACTAAACCAGAATTGTTATCTCGCACGTTTGAGTTGGGCACGCGGGTCGAGTTGAGTATCGCGTTTCATCATCGGACGGACGGACAATCTGAGCGTACTATTCAAATTTTGGAGGACATGTTGCGAGCATGTTCTATGGATTTCGGGGGTCAGTGGGACCAGTGTTTAACTCTAGCAGAGTTCGCCTACAACAATAGCTATCTCTACGAGGCCTTATATGGGAGGCGATGTCGTTCTCCGATTGGAAGGTTTGAGCCCGGTGAGGCTAGATTATGGGCACAGATTTGGTCTGTGATGCTTTGAAAAAAGTTACGGTGATTCAAGAGCGGCTTCATACAACTCAGTCCAAGTAAAAGAGTTATGCAGATGGGAAAGTTCAAGATGCGGCTTACATGGAAGGTGAGAAAGTTTCTCCGAATGTCGCCTATGAAGGGCATGATGCGTTTGGGAAGAAGGACAAGTTGCGCCCGAGGTTTATTGGCCCTTTTGAGATTTTGGATAGAGTTAGGGAGGTTTCTTATAGGCTTGCATTGCCTCCTAGCCTAGCAGAGGTATATCCGGTACTTCACGTTTCCATGCTTCGGAAGTACCATGAGGACATGTCACATGTTTTAGACTTCAAAACAATGCAGCTTGATGAGAATTTTACCTATGAGGAAGAGATGTGGCTATTCTAGACCGGTAGGTTCGAAAATTGAGATCTAAGAGTTTTCCTTCTATGAAAGTGCATTGAAGAGGTCAGCCGATTAAGGAGGCTACATGAGATTTCGAGTCCGATATAAGGAGTAGATACGCATACCTTTTTACCAGTCGAAGTACATTTCTGTGTTCGTTTGAGGACTAACGTTTCTTTTAGAGGTGGAGAATGTGATGACCCGATAGGTCGTTCTGAGTACTAGCTCCTTTTTCTATGTTACGAGACCTCTCGTAGATTTATTCGTTGATTATGACTTGCGTGCGTGATCCATGTCATTTTTATGAGTTTCATGCTTTAAAAATCTTGAGTTTTTGATCACGCACGCAAAAAAAGCATGGATCACAAACGACCTGAGTTTTTGCGTGCGTGATCCATGCTTTAAAAACGACCTGAGTTGACCACAAACAATATGTTTAGTAAACGACCTCGGATCAGTATTTTGACGATTCAGGTAGATTCATAAGATTTGTTGGACTTGTACACATGTTTAGTTGGGGTCCCGGGTGACCCGAGGGAGTTTCGGCGGATTATGTAAAAAGTTAAAAAAATGAGTTTCAAAGTTGAAAATCTTGAGTTTTTGATGATCAATTCTTGATATTTAATGTTATTTTATTGATTTGAGATAGAGAACGAGCTTGAGTTTCGGATGTGTTTTAGAAGGTTTGAACAATTGATGCAAAAATTTGATGTGGAATGCCTGCAAATCTCACATTTGCGAGTTATTGCTCGCAAATGTGAGCATAGCTTTTGCGAGTGATGGTTCACATTTGTGGGCTGGGATTGGGCACTTCGCATTTGCTAAGTTTGAGTCGCTTTTATGATATGGGGGATCATTGCATTTGCGACTGTTGTGTCGCATTTGCGACACTGGGCATTGTAGAGCAACTTTGTATTTGTGAAGCTTGGTTCGCATTTGAGATGGATGGGAAATGCGCAGGTAATGTCACATTTGCGTTAGTTGCATGACTATGAAAAGCGATCAGTGGTTCGCGTTTGCGGATATCGCAGTTGCGAACAAAAGATCACAATTGCGATATCTGTAGGTGGGTAAAATGTGAGAATTTCGGGACTTAACTCATTTTACACCATTTTTCAACCCTAAACTCCATATAGGTAGTTTTTGAAGAGGAATTTCTTCCCAAATTCATTGGTAAGCAACTTTAACTTGTTTTCAATCAAACTCGGTTACTTTTTCATGAATATTATCATCAAATCTATGAATTTCAAGGTAGAAATTAGGAATTTTCAGTAGAATTTAAGAGTTTTAAAAAATTGAGATTTAGACCTCGAATTGAGGTCAGATTTCAAAACAAATCATATATCCAAGCTCGGCGTTAAATGGATAATCGGAATTTGATCTTAATCTCTGATTTCGACCATGTGGCCCGATTTGACTTGTTATTGAATTTTAATTATGTTAAAAAATCAAATATTTTTTATTTGTGGGTAGTTTCTAAAATTTATTTTGAATTTTTGAACGATATTTGGCTAGATTCGATTGGTGTGGAGGCTTGTTCTAAAGGAAAAGATATGGTTGATTGTTGATTTTGTTCCGAAAAGACGTAAGCATCGAAGTTAACCTTGACTTAAGGGAATTAAGACTTGATTAGTCTATTTGCTAATTGATTTATGCGTGGGGACAACGTATATGCAAGGTGACAAGTGTATATGCGTTGTTATGGGTTTAAGCATGCGAGGAGGACCATTTTTTTGCATGTTTACAACTATATTATGCCTTCTTTTATTCCAATTTATTAATCGTTTCATGCTTTAATTGCTACATATCTTTACTTGTCAAATACATATCTTTACTCGTTACATGCCTCTATTTGCTACATGTTTTCATGTACCCATGTCTTTACTTATTGTTCGCCTTTACTTGTTCTATGCTCTACAGATTATTAGACAAATGTTATTACTTGTCTCATGCCTTTACTTGCTTCCTTGCCTTTACTTGTTTTCTATTTCACCTTAGATTGTTATATTGGATTGTCTTAGAGATTTTATGCGTTTTAGTTCCCTTTTCATGTTACTTTGTGAGATACGCCGTAGTTGGTTGTAGTATTATATATATTTATTATAATATATGGATCGGGTTACACACCGTAATAATATTATTATTATAATATGTGAATCGGTTTGCACGTCGTAATGGTATTATTATAATATATGGATCAGGCTGCACGCCACAATGGTATTATTATTATATATTGGATCGGGTTATACGCCACAACAATACGAATAGATATAGGGATCGGGTTTCACACTGCAACAGAATTAGAATTATATATGTAGATCGGGTTGCACTCTGCAACGGTAAGATATAGATATATGGATCGGGTTATTGTTCTCGTCCATTTTCACACCTCAATTCAAGGTTATGAAAACGATCGATGTAATAATAATACCCAACAAGAGTCGGGGTCGAATTCTGCAGGGAGCTATAGATGGGAGTTAGTAGTATATATCATAGCGTGAGAGTTTGAATATCTAAGTTTACTCTTTCACAAAATGGGGTTGTTTTAAAGTCTAATTTAAAACTATAATTGCAAGTTGGGAAATAAAACTAAGAGATTGTTTTTGTTGTTTTTCAAATGTTGTAAAAAGCCTAGGGCTATGACCTTCACCTAAGTGTTTGCCTAATGGGATATAAACCTTAATGCTTGTTTTATTGATCATGGTATATTATAGCTATCAACACTCAATTACCCACTCAATACCTCTCGGCCAAAGAGTGATTTTACCCAATTTGACTTTCTCAAGTCCAAATGGGTATTGAACAAAACGGTTGATAAAAGCTCAAGTCGGGTTATTACTATATCTAGGTTGAACCCTTTAATTGGGATTATCAATCTCTTGATTGACCCAATTTCTTGTTAGCCAAGTTTTCCTAGACTAAGTCTCTCTTTCTCAAGTAGAGACCAAGTCAAATATGCATGACCTAATGTTTGCAACCATTAATTCCACAAATAAAAGCAAGAACATGGCTAAATAATAAACACTCATCCATAAACAAATATTAAATCAAACACCCATTAAACCTAGTAAAAATCCAGCTACTCATGCTTGAAATGGAAGAAATAGAAGAAGAAATGATAATTAAACTTATATTGCAAGATCAAAATGAAAAAATCTATGTTAAAATAGCTCAAAATATGAAAAACTACTAAAAAGAGTAAAAGCAAACTGCTACTGTCGCAACTGTTGTAAAACATTAACCTAAAAATGTGAAACTCGTCTATTTATACAAGACTAGAAATTTCGGACAAAAATACCCTTCGGGAGGTTTTGCGGCCGCACAATTCCATGTGTGGTCCGCACGTTTCTTCAATTTGTTAGGATTGGAAGTCTGCGGCCGCATAATTCTGATCTGCGGCCGCAATGCACTCTTTCTGCGATACACACTTTTACATGTGCGGCCGCACCTTGCTCTTCTGTGGTCCGTACCGCATAGTAACAGAATGCAGTTAAGGTATCGGTGAACCCAACTAAGGAAAGAAAATGACAACCATATAATCTACTGTTCTTTCACAATATATACACACGAATCACCCCCAGTTACTACACCTCATAATCACAAGTCACGAGTCCCAAATCACGAATTGTAATCAAATAACATCTTGTGCCTACATTACCAATCACAATCGCATGAACAACTCACATGATGCACGAACCACTCACGTGCCAATGCCATTAATGCTTTTGATATGCACGGACAACTCATGTGCCAATAGTAACAATACCTCATATCCATACGGATAACTTACGTTCCAATAGTCCAATCCATGCACAAAAGAAAGGTATACAAGAATACCTGTACATGATCAATAAACATCAAGATTCATACTCTTGGACTGATATAGGTGACATGTTACAGTATATGCTTGTGCAAGTGTACTATCGAGTTCAAGTCAAAAGGTAAAATCAGAGACACTGAGTAGCACATTGGAAACAACACTACAAAACCTGTAATATGCATGACACACACAAGAATGTCACACCACTATACAAATATCATCAGTAACAATTCCCACAATACATCACAAATCATCCCTGGAATAGTCCCCCTTGTCTCGCCGCATGCGCAACAATAAAATAAATGACTGCCTTATCTCTCCACACGCGCATAGATAATTATCCCACTGTGTCTCGCCACATGCGCAAATCCAATATATATAGCCCACCTTGTCACGTCGCATGTGCAAATATCAATAATAGCAATAACACAGATAACTTACTTACAAACACCTCGCTAATCCTCTCAATATTTTCACATGTTCCAAAAACATAACACCACAATATAACAACTCGCATCACATGTGCTCATATGCCATAACATTTCCATAACAATAATTCTGATACAAAAACCACACATAGCCCACGGCTCAACAATACTGAGTACAACAACAACAACAATAACACGAGAACACGACAAGTAAATCACCACAAGAATTACAACAACACAATGAAACATGAGAATAAGCTCAACAATGACAGAGATAACAAGTAATAATGACTTCAAATAAGAATAGTCCAACAATAAGAGGGATAACATGTAACAACGACTTTAAATAAGAATAAATCAACAATGAAAGAGATAACATGACAATAAAAAAGGCAACAACTTCAATTAAAGCATATAAGAGTATATTTGGCAATAAAAGATAGAACATGTACCAACAACTTTAAATAAAACATGTAAGAATAAATTTAACAATGGAGGATATAGGATGATAGGGGCAACTTCAATTTAATGTGCATAAGAAATCTAAGAGTCTAAACCGGTCAAATTTTCATATATAAGGCCGTGTACACACTCGCCAGCTCGTATACACGTCTTTCACGTAATTTAAATAGTTCAATCAAACTAATCCCCATGGGGTAATTCCCCCACACAAAGTTAGACAAGATACTTACCTCAATTAGGCCAAATCAACACTCAAAATAACTTTTCCTTTATAATTCACCTCCGCCCGGCTCAAATATAACCAAAATCGACTTGATAACATCAATTAATGCAAGAGAAATCAATTCCAATATCATCAGTAACAATGTCCACAGGACATCACAAATTATCCCTGGCATAGCCCCCCTTGTCTCGCCGCATACGCAACAATAAAGTAAATAACCGCCTTAACTCTCCACATGCGCATAGATAATTATCCCACTGTGCCTCGCCATATGCGCAAATCCAATATATATAGCCCACCTTGTCACGTCGCATGTGCAAATATCAATAATAACAATAGCACGGATAACTTACTTGCAAACACCTCACTAATCCTCTCAACATTTTCACATGTTCCAAAAACATAACACCACAATATAACAACTCGCACCACATGTGCTCATATGCCATAACATTTTCACAATAATAATTCCGATACAAAAACCACACATAGCCCACAGCTCAACAATACTGAGTACAACAACAACAATAATAATACGAGAACACGACAAGTAAATCACCACAAGAATTACAACAACACAATGAAATATGAGAATAAGCTCAACAATGACAGAGATAACAAGTAATAATGACTTCAAATAAGAATAGTCCAACAATGAGAGGGATAACATGTAACAACGATTTTAAATAAGAATAAATCAACAATGAAAGAGATAACATGACAATAAAAAGGCAACAACTTCAATTAAAGCATATAAGAGTATATTTGGCAACAAAAGATAGAACATGTACCAACAACTTCAAATAAATCATGTAAGAGTAAATTTAACAATGGAGGATATAGGATGATAGGGGCAACTTCAATTTAATGTGCATAAGAAATCTAAGAGTCTAAACCGGTCAAATTTTTATATATAAGGCCGTGTACACACTCGTCAATTCGTATACATGTCTTCCACGTAATTTAAATAGTTTAATCAAACTAATCCCCATGGGGTAATTTCCGCACACAAAGTTAGACAAGATACTTACCTCAATTAGGCCAAATCAACACTCAAAATAACTTTTCCTTTACAATTCACCTCCGCCCGGCTCAAATATAACCAAAATCGACTTGATAACATCAATTAATGCAAGAGAAACTAATTCTAATAAGTAAAGCTATGATCTTTATACAATTTCCCAAAAGTCAACAAAAGTCAACCCCGGACTCGTCCAGTCAAAACTCGGGTCCAAGGGTAGATCTTGACTACCTATAACCCCGCGAGTCCATATATGTATTTTGTTTCTAAATTCGAGTCCAATTCGACTGTCAATCTCAAATTTTTATTTTTCAAAACATAGACAAAATTTCCCCAAATTTCACTTTGATTCTAAAATTTTTGATGTTAAATCTCATATATAATCATGTAATATAGTTAGAAATTGATCAAAATCACTTACCCAATAATTGTACATGAAAATTTCCTCTTCAAATCGCCTTCTACCGAGTCTAGAGTTCAAAGATATGAAAAATAAGACCAAATACCCATCTTCCAGCCCTTATGTTCAGGCGCAGGTATCACAAATATGACCTAGGATTCACAATTACAAACCCCACAAATGTAAAGAATAATCGTAAAAGCGACACTCATCATACTCCTACTAATATCGCAAATGTGACAAAAAGTTCGCAAATGCGAACCAAGAACATATCGCAAATGCGACAATTATGATCGCAAATGCGATCTAGCCCAGCCCAGGCACTCATCGCAAATGCGAACCATGTGTTCGCAAATGCGAACCTAACAGACCCCACTATTCTTCGCAAATGCGACTCCCACCTCGCAAATGCGAACAAAATCTCCCATATGCGAGACCTACAACACCTGCTCAAAAACCAGCAATACAAAAACTCTTTCAAAAACCCCGAAACGCGTCACCCTCGGGACTCCAAACTAAATATCCACATAAGTCTAAAAACATCATATGAACTCGCTCGTGTGATCAAAACACCAAAATAACTTCTAGAACCACGAATCAGACATCAAAATGCATGAAATTTTACATTGAAACTCAAGAACTTCTAAAAACACAACCACATATCTGATTCCTATCAAATCAACTCGGAATGACGCCAAACTTTGCAAACAATTTTCAAATAAACAAATGGACCTATTTCAAGTCCTAAAATTAAAAATCCTAACCTTATAGCCATAAAGTCAAACCATAGTCAAAGCTAAGGCATTTCTAAACCTTCAAACTGCCAACTTCCAGTAAAACATGCCAAATCAACTTAGGGACCTCCGAATTAAATTTTGGGCATACGCCCAAATTCAAAATCACAATACGAACCTATCAGAGCCATCAAAACACTGTTCCAAAGCCGTTTTCACAAAATTCAAATTTCGATCAACATTTTCAACTTAAAATCCTAGAATGATATTCACTAATCCAAATCAATCCCAAAATATCCGAAAATCGAACCCGGACCATACACGCAAGTCATAATATACAATATCAATCCTCTCAAGACCTCAAACCACTGAACGGAATGCTAAAGCTCAAAACGACCGATCGAATCGTTACAGTGTATGATCTATAATAAATTGTAAGTCAGTTTATACAAAACGACCTAGATGTGCTTATATTAGTATTTATTATAATACCTGCATAGTTTATTGTCACCGTCTTGACCCCAAACTCACCCCGAAACAACCCTATACGCATTTTCCTTTTTGAAAATTATCATTTTTGACGGATAAATGATGAATTAACATATGTTAACGATATATTAATATCAATATTAAGATTAATGAGATATTACGAGTCATTCGTTATTAATCTCAATACTACAAGTGCATACTATGTAATCCTAGGATATTTTAGTGTTTGTATTATGGTTGCGGAGTCTGTTTCATATTGTTACCATGTAATTTAGTAACCAATTGCAATATAGTTACAAATATTTCATGGTGTTCACATATAGTTATGTCACCAATTTCATGTTAACATACAGTTACAATCAATAACAGTTATCACAACCTTTTCAACAATATATTGTTAATATTACTCATTAATTATCATTATTTTAGATTATCATTACGTTACGCTACCAATTTCATATTCTTAACATATTGTTAAGTTACTAATTTCATGGAACGGGTTGGTTCGGTTTTTATCAAAACCAAACTAAACCAATTATATCGGTTTAGATTGTTCGGTTTTGTTGGATTTTTCGGATTTTTTGTTACATAAATATTATTTCAATCTTACTTTGTTGAATTTTTTAGAACTAAATATATGTTCAGTAAAAATTAAAACATTGACAAACATATAATTTATAAAAATATTCTTATGTGGGAATTTTCTTAGTAATTGGAGTTCATGAGTTTTGTCAAGTAAAATTGGTGACGAAAATGGAGAAGATATCAGTAATGGAGGAAATCGGATAAGGGGGAAAGAAAAAGGGGAAAAAAAGAGAAGAAAAGAAAAAAGAAGAAAGAAAAGAGAAAGGTAAAGAAAAAAAAAATACTAATAAAAATGAAATAGTGTTCTTAATACACTTTAATACAATTAATGAAAGAGTTAATTAGTTTGGGTGGATTTCGTTTCGAAAAGGGCATATATGAGCCAATTGTATAACTTTAAGGGTATATATAGACCAACTATGTGATGGTAAGGGCATATTTGAACTAAAGTATTAACGAAGGACAAATGTGATTAATTTCGTATACTACAAGAGCATATTTGGACCTTTGCCCATAATACTATAGTGAGAGGAACTGTTCAGATTGTGTTGAATGTGTAGAAAAATCCTATTACTTAAAGATCAAGTAAAAAAATATGTTAGCAGTAAAAACTATCAATAAAAAATCCATTCCGGCGATTCACACGCTCACAGTGTTCCAAACCCGCCGACGGCGGCGACGCCACCGTTTCTGTCGTTGTTAATGATACACAAGACCGACATCTACATGTTTCGAATTTCTATAAATCCAAGTTTGGTCTTTTTACGTTTACTTCTGGGAATACTAATTAACTAATAGAGATGTTTCAAATTCCGAGTAAAAATATAATAGTAGTAATAACTTTGACCTTCTAATTGTTCATTCGATCCATGGATACAGAGTACAAATATACTCTCTCCGTCTCATATTATCAGTCGTAATTTTTTAAAATAATTATCTCAAATTATTTATTATTACAAAAATTCAAAACAAACTTAATTATTTTTTCTATTTTATCTTTAGTATTAATAATTATTTTTGAAAACTACAAACACCTAAATTATAGGGTAATATTATGATTGTTCAAATACTAATAAAATATAAATAAAAATAAAGTAATAAAAAATATCTTATATTTATTATTTTCTTAAAAAACGTGTAAATAAAAATACTACATAGAGTAATAAATCCATCGGGATTTGCAAGTTAGGCCTCGCTTTTTCCCATGCACGACGGCTTCAAGTTGGTGGCTGACATACTTGTTATTTTGTTTTCTTTTTTATATGGCGATCTTTCAATTCTTTGAATAAGATATTTCCTATTGATAGAAAATAAGCCCTGAATGAGTAGTCAACCTTAGCAGCGCGATGTTACAATGGTCTTAGCAATGGGGAACCTAAAATTACTGATCCATAGTTTTTCCAATGGCTTCTTCTATCTCCTGTATATCTTGGAAAAAGTAAAGGAAAAGATTATTTAATGCTCCGTATGAGTTTTCTAGATATGTCAAAGTAAATAACTCTACAAAATAATGGATCCCTGCCGAATGGATAAATTTGTACGATTTATGCATGTCGTCTTCTATTTTCTTCACAAAAATAAAGTAAATTGAAAGAAATAATGCAAATTAGTTTCAGCTGGAAGCATATACCCTTGAAATTAAGTTCAGGGCTATAATTAAATGAAGAATATATGTGATCCAAATACTTTCGAGTCCCGTTTGATTAAGTTGAGGGCCATACTATGATACTCATATATACAGATTACAGATAGAAGCAAAGAATTAAGAAAGAAATTAATAATCTAGCTAATTAAGGTGGGAGATATTTTTCCGTGTTTACTATTGAAAGCTACGCTAAAATGAAGTTAGCTAATTCACGAAGAGTCCTTATATATATATATATATATATATATATATATATATATATATATATATATATATATATATAAAATAAACTGTATATCATCAACACAATTTAATCTATTATAATAAGGTTTCTCTGATTATTGTATCAATTTAAGTTGATGGTGTCCAAAATCTCTGTTGAAATAGTGCACAAAACTTAAAACTCCCGTTATAATAAACACATGGAGTACTTAATAAATCATGAATATTGTGGGGCAAGTCATTTTTCTACCCAACGCCCAAGGAACATGAATGTAAATGCGTGAGTGTTTTTTCCTTTTGAATTAACATGCGTCAAATATTTAATGAGTTACACTATTTACTGTTTTCATAATTACCTATTGTTTCTTACTACTACTAAATTGTTGGCACTTGGCAGCACTTCCATATATACTACTAGGTTGAAGACACGATTCGGTTAGCCTGTCACTTCTTTTTACAGCTAATTACAAAGTATGTTTTCTTTGATGATTAATAATGTATCTTTAATTTGAATTTATCTTAAACAACATTTTACTTTTGGTCTCCTACGTTTAGCATTGATAAGTTAGCATTTCGTTGGAGTATAATTTGCTTTCATTAGAAGATTAAAAGAAGTTGCTTTGACTTAAACACATATTAAATTGATAATATGGTACAACAAAGAAAACTTGAAAAGTACTTTTAGAATATCACATAATGATGTAAATTTAGACTAATTATATACTGGTCTTCAAATATTGGAACTAATAATAACTGTGTCAAATCTTTAAGATACTGAAAAGGAAAGAGTGGGAGGAGTAAAAAGTAATAATTGCAAGGAAGAAGCAAAGAGCATAGGATTTAGTTAGAAATGTCAGATGCCTGGCTTTATGAATACATGGGCATGTGAAGTATGTTGGGATATTTCGTGGCACATTATGTCCATTTTTCAGACACAATAAATATATATATATATTGTGCAAGTATATGTGCGGCTTAGCACTGAAATTTCAATTCAATCAATTGAATAAATGGCAACTATGTCTCCCCATAATTACCCTAGTGTTTCGTTTCTATTGATCCTATGATTTTTTTTCTAATGATATCTGCAGCTTAATTGAGTCTCTTGTCAGTTTATTAATGTTGGGCTGCAAAATAAGCACTAAGGAAATATATGGCTCTCAATGTATGCCTAAAAGTAGGCTGCTACATATACTAAAGCTAGGGGAAGGGTGGTAGGTCGTTCAATAATTTTTATAAAATACCGTCTAACTGGTTTTGGTTATGAGTTATATATTTATGATCTATAATCTAGCTTTAGTCCTTTTCCTTTTTAATGCGCCGGTAAATGTTATATATATAAATCCTAAACCTTAAACCCTATATATTGATAAACTGAAAAAGTTGTATTAATGCTAACGTAGTTCAGAAATACTATACTCATACTTATGCCACTTACGGAATTTTGATTGCCAAGTCCGGCCAAATAACCACACAAACTACCCGAAATAAGTTTAACAAAATGTATTTCTTCTCTATCCGACAGGAGCCTAGAGTTGACGAATGGAGATGGAATAGCAAATTTAGCTAGTTTATCTATTTAGCTTGCTTGTTTGCTTCCTTTGCGAAGCTATGGGTAACCGGTCGTTTTGCTTTCTAGATTCCTGTTTTTCTATTTATGACTTTTCGTATGTGCCTTTCCGCGGAGACGATTGATTTAGTTTTGGAAGGGTTCAGGTTGAATTCAGAACACTTAGTTCCTTAATAGTGGTCTAAGGTGGCCAAGTTTGACTTGAGTCAACACTTTGAGTAAACGAACTCGGAATCGGGATTTGAAGGTCCCAATAGGTTTGTATGGTGATTTTGGACTTGGGCATACGTTCGGATTGAATTTCGGGTGGACCAGCTTCTTTTCAGCACTTATTATTAGAAGTTGGTATCTTGAAGGTTTTAGAGTTTTCTAAGTTTGATTTGAAGTAGACTTTAGTGTTATTGATGTCCGTTTGGGATTTCGAGCCTTGTAATAGGTTCGTGTAGTGATAGTGACTTGTGCGTAATATTTGGCACCATTCCGGGTTGTCTAAATATGGGAGGTTTCAAGATACAAGATTTCATCTTCCTTCTACCAATTCAATACGCGAATTTGGATTGTAACGTTGGATTAATGTTTTCTTATTCTTTAACTCTATTTGTGATGACTTTCTCCATATTTATGGAGTAGTTTACATTACGGTTTGACATGATTCGGTGACTTGGTTGTTGTTTATGGATTTGACTACTATTTAATTGCTTGAATTTATTGGAGGAGCTTTAATATTAGTTGTGGTTTTATTCTTTATAGTGTTTAATCGAAAGAGGATTATCTTATTGAATATTATTGTAGCGTATGTCTTAGTTTATTTTGGTGATTCTTTGAAGTAATCGAGAGAGCTTTTTGTGTTGCCGTTTAAATTAAGATTGAGAAATATTTACGAGAAGTTTCTCTTAGATCATTCCTACCAATAAATTCTTGCAAAACGCATTTCACATTAATTTATTTGAAAGATTTAGATTTAATTGAGAGAGGAATCTGAATCAGAAGTATAAGCTAATCACCTATTGAATTCGTGAGAATCAATAGAACCTTAAGAGTAAAATATAACAGTTTCATATTCAGGATAGCAGTCTTGCACCTATCATGCCTAAACCCTTATTCCTCATCTTGATAATAACCCATTTCTCTATTCTCTAGTTTTGTGTGATCAATTATTAATTGCTTTAATTTTAATAGTTAATTTTAGTTCATAATCGTTCCAATCAAAGTGTTAATCATCCTGAATAGCGTTAAACCAGAAATTACTTGAACATTATTTAAATCCAATCCCTATGAAAACGATAATTAAACTAACTATCTTTGGCTAGCGAACATCAATTTCATGTTGTGTTTTGCGCTTGTCACCGAACAGAAATATGGTGAAGTCTACCCCGTTGGACTTCACTATTCCCATATTATGCACCCTCTCCCTACAATAGTTAATGAAATCATATGGGTCCTCTGACTGCTCACCGCCAAAGATAGGAGGATGAAGCCTAGTCCATCTATCCAGCCACTTCTGCTCCTCATAGGTCGCAACAGGTCTAACCTATGCTCTAGCCGCTACAACCGGCTGAACCCCGCCTGCAAGTAGTGCACCCGGGGTCTGATACACAACAGTAGCATGCCCCTGCGCATAATTGGTAGGGGTCTTTGCTCCCCCTCCCTCTTGAGATATGGCCGGATCTACTGGAAATAGTCCAGCCTGAGCCATAAAATCCATGAATTGCAGCATACGACCTATCAATTCCTGAAAGCCTGGTGCGGTCATAAAGTTTGCTGGGGCCAGCTCGGCTGCAGGTACCTCATCCTGCTCCTCAATAACAAGATCCTCCACCTGATCCACTGGTGGTACCACTGGAGCAACTCTAGGCCGCCTGCATCCTCTAGCAGGAGTTGTGGCACTCCCTCGGCCTCATCCTCTACCTCTACCTATGACGACCAAAGGAGAAGACTCTGTGCCATCAGGTAATGTCGTCGCGCGCATTCTCACTATCTGTGGGAGAATAAAAGAAAGATACTTAGAACAATATCAACTACACGATAGAAGATGAAGAAAGAGAAGTTTTCTAACACTCTATAGCCTCTCGAAGATAAGTATGGATGTCTCTGCACATATCTGCAAGACTCTACAAGGTTTGCTCATGACTCGTAAAACCTATGTGAACCTAGTCCTTTGATACCAAGCTGTCATGACCTAATTCCCACCATAGGTTGTGACAACGTGCAACGATATCGTTAAGAAAGCCAACTGTGATCCTCTAACATAATTATTCACTTAAACTTTTAAGATCAGGAAATACATTAAGTAAATGAAATTAAATTTAGAAACCATAGAAACATCTGTTCTTCCTTACCAAAATCACAGAGTATGAATAAAACATAAAGCGAAGTAAAAATAACATTAGGTATAACTATAAACATCCACTAGAAACCCCCAAAATCCGGTATCACGGGTGCACAAGTAATCTAATAGAATATACAAAATTATTATAGCTACTGTTTGAAATAATCATAACAAGAAGGAGACTCCGGGTGCTGCAGATCGAAGCATGGAGAGCAGCTCACCACTAAGTCTCCGGATAGTGCGTCTACCCGAAGTACCACCTGTGTACCTATCTCAGTACCTGCACAATTAGTGCAGAAGTATAGTATGAGTATGTAAATCAATGCGTACCCTGTAAGCATCTAGTCTAACCTCGAAGAAGTAGTGACGGAGGGTCTACAACGACACTTACTAGTGTTCCAATAGTTAAAATACATGAAAATAGACAGGCATGAAACACAAGAAGTAGCGATGAAATAAGTAACTATAACTAACATGATCTTTTAGCATAATAATAATGTGAAAATCCTCAAATGCTATATGCTATCTGAAACGAACAAGGAAAATCAAGTAGATGTCAAGTCTCAAGTCAAGAAGGAAAACTCATATGTACTTTGATTCCTATCATTTAAACGCACGTATTCTTCCGAGGTCGCACGGCCCGATCTATAATAATAGTCTACACTGTCGAGGCTGTACGATCCGATCCCTAGATGCATCTTACAACACTGTCGAGGTCGTACGGGCCATATGATACTATTTTATAGCACTACCGAGGCGTACGGGCCGATCCACAGGAATAGAGAAACCTTCCCGAACTACCGATCATATATACACAACACGAGGATAGGAATGCAAAGAAAATATAATTTTTACCGACAATCAAGTATCCCGCCAAAACTCAAGGTAAAGAGGCTCGGTCGAAACATAAATTCTAGTCCAAACCCCAATTTAATTCCAAGAAATCAACAGGCAAGTTTAATTCAAGTAGTACAGTTGAGGCATGATGTAGGACTAAGTCTACTCAGACATAACACGAATTCATCTTACGTACGGACATTTGTCACCTCATACATATATAGCACCCATAACACGTAACACATAGCAACTAAAGTACTGGTTAATTCCCTCTTACAAGATTAGGCAAGAGACTCACATTACTTTCATGTACACTATTCGGCTCTCAATCATCACTAGTCACCTCAGATCAAGGAGCAACCCGAAACTAATCAAAGGACATACGAACCAATTAATATATACTCAAAAGTTCATATTTTAACTATTAGAGTAAATTTCCAACCCAACTGGAAAAGTCAACAAAAATCAACATTAGGCCCATGTGTGTGGATTCTGGAAATTTTTGAAGATAAATATTACTCATGACCTAACGAACTCAAATATATAACTTATGCCCAACTCGATAATCAATTTCGTGATCAAATTCTAATTTTACTAAACCCTAGGTTTTTCAACAAAATCTCAAAATTCCACTAATTTTTATGTTAAAATTTACTCATAATTGATGTATTTAGCTCACAATAGGTAGAAATCACTTACCTTGTGGTGCTTGATGAAAATCCTCCTCCAAAGAGCTCCCAAATCGCCCAAACTAAGTGAAAAGTGGGAGAAATGAGCCTAAATCCCGAAATAAAAATACATTTTGCACTGGTCCTTCCTCTGCGCGATCATGGAAACTTCATCACGATCGCGAAGTCCAAATCTGCAACTGCCCAATAGTCCTCTTCGCGAATGCGAGATTGGCTTCGCGAACGCGATGCCTTACCTGGCCTGCCCTACGCGAACACGACTGGCCCTATGCGAACACGAAGGTCAACCTCAAGTTCCACCTTCTTCTTCGCGAACACGACTCCCTTCTCGCGAACGCGTAGCACTACTACCCAAGTCTCCGCGAACACGGCTCACCCAACGCGAATGCGAAGCAGAAAATGGCCTTCATCCTAAATGCTTCTTTGCGAACACGTGCCTACCACCGCGTTCGCGAAGAACAAAATTAGAACCAGCAAAATCTGTCGACTTTAACCTTGCGTCGGGTGGTCCGAAACTCACTGAGCATTCGCGAAGAACAAAACCAAAACCAGCGAAATCTGCCAATTTCAACCTTGCTCCGGGTGGTCCGAAACTCACCCGAGTACTCGGGACCACGTCTAATTATACCAACAATTTCATAAACATCCGGACCTACTCAAAGTCTCAGAACACATAAAATAACATCGAAATCAAGAATCTCACCTCAAAACAAAATTAATCAACTATTAAACTTCAAACATTTTCTAATTAACTCCGAACCTAATGGAACAATCAAAACTCCAATCCATGGTCAAATATATAAAAGTCAAATTTGGTCAACTCTTCCAACTTAAAGCTTCCTAGTTGGGAATCATTCTTCCAAATCAATCCTAAATCACCTGAAAACAAAAAATAGATGATTCACACAAGTCATAATACATCATAAGAAGCTACTCATGGTTTCAAACAACTGAACGGAGCGTAAATTTTTAAAATGACCGATCGGGTCATTACAAATCACTATTATCCAAATATATCCTACCCATCCCGCATCCTACATTACAACCAAAGTAAGTCCTACTTGATCCTTGACCGAATAAGCTCAATTACTAGAGTATTACAGTACGGGCAAGCCTACGGTACGTCTTCTGTGTCACATGAATTTTATTTCTGAAAGTGAGTTAATTCTTTCTATCTTGAGTTCCTAATTATTCTTGAACTTTATTGTGTCTGGAACTACTCTCTATCTTTGGTGTGAGGGCACATGATTTGAGAAAAAAAGGTAAAGTCTGTGGCCTCTGTGTTAGGGTAAGTGGGCAGGTTGTGAAAAATACTTGGTGCTTTTGAGTCAAGTCTTGAGGCTAGGATGTTATGGCAGGGTGCTTTGTCTGTTTTAAATATTCTTGGCATGACGCGTTAGGAGAGTTGCACGAAAATGTCGTTCCTATTTGAAGTGTAGTTTGATTGCTCGAGGACGAGCAATGATCTATGTATGAGGTGTTGATGGTAGGCTAAAAACCCAAGTTTTAGCCACGTTTTACACTCTAATTACTGTACTTTATATGGGTTTGAGCTTAATTGATAGTGAATTGTACTTATTACGTATTTTATGCCTTGTAGTAAGTGATTCCAAATTAAAAGGATAATCGGGAGCTAAATAGAACAATTTGGAGGTTTGAAATCTGAGTGAAGCCTAAGGAATTAAACCGGGATCGCGCTCAGGGGTCAAGACCGAGTGTGGATATCAAAAGCGGAAGAAAACAATTTACTCTGGAAAATTTACCTAGCCGCACCGCGTGGGGCGGCGCATAGGGCGGGGCGGCAGTGTACTCTACTGTTGTCTGTCAGAAATCGCTCTCTAAACTTCTCCACTAGTACACCGCGTGGGGCGGCGCGCCTGTGCAATTTTTACAGAGTATTTTTCTGTTTCGACTTGGAAAGGGTAGTTTTGTTCAGGACCGCTCCTACATGGAATAAATACACCAAAAATACGTTTTTGAAGGGGATTTCGACCTGGGGTGTTTGATTGACACTTTTCCTTATTTACTTGTTCAATCTTTGTCACTATATAAACCCCTCCTTATTCCCCTTTAGAAAAAGGCTGGGAATCGCTAGAAATCTCACTAAATATTTAAAGCTTTACTCAGTCATTCTTCATTATCTCGTTCTGTACTTTGGTTTTGGCCGGCTGAAAGCCAAGGCCACTAAATTCTGGGTTCTAGCTTCTCGTTGATGTTTAGAATACTGTGGACTTTTAGTGCCTTTGGACTTGGGCATATGTCCGGATTTGCATTTTGGATGTTTCTAGAAGGTTTCGGCAATATTTGGTAAAAGTTGGCAATTTAATGTTTTGGAATATTCATAAGTTTCACTGGGAGTTGACCTTGATGATATCGGGTTCGTATTATGATTTCGGGAATTTGAATAGCTTTGTTATGTCATTGGAGACTTGTGTGCAAAATGTGAGGTAATTCCGTCTTGATTGGATATGGTTCGACACGAGCATTGGGTGTTAAAAGTTTATTAAGTTTGATTTGAGGTGCGATTCATTTTTTGATGTTGTTATGTGTGATTTGAGGCCGCGAGTAGATCCGTATTATGTTTTGACTTGTTGGTATGTTCGGACGGGGTCCCGAGAGACTCGGATGAGTTTCGGGGTAGAATCAGACCATTTTCTTCATGATTTCATTGCTGGTTTATACTGATTTCTGATACCTCGATTGTTCTTGGCGATCGCGAAGATGATGATACGATCGCGTAAGGTAAAGTCTGGAGCTGGGAATTTTCTGCTTCACGCTGGCGAGATTTTGAACGCTTTTGTGTAAGTTGTGGGGGCTTGAGCATCGTGTTCGCGTCTGAAGAATCGCAGTCACGTAGTGTTAAAAAGGGGCAGCTGGGAGCTGGTGATTTCTCTTTTGCGATCGCATGGATTTGTTCGCATTCTCAGAGCGTTGGCATCTGTGGTCATCACGTTCGCGTAAGTAGGCTCGCAAAAGCGTAGAGTGTTTCAGGGCAGTGTGATTTTTCTTCTACGCAATCGCGATTCATATATCTATCGAGTGATTATAAGAACTCTATTTCGAAGGTTTCAGACATTTTATCATATTTTGAGCTATGGAGCTGGGATTTGGGCGGGTTTAGAGGCAAATTTTACCACATGGATTGGGGTAAGTGTTTTCTACTAGGTTTCGATTATATTCCGTGATTCTATTTTTGTTTTTAACATTTAATTGATGATTTCAAAAGAGAAATTGGGGGGTTTTGTCTAAAAATTCCTAAAGTGAATTTTTGAGTTTTGAACATCAATTCGGAGTCAGATTTAAGTGAAATTAGTATGGTTGGACTCGAAATTAAATGGGTTAACGAATTTGTGAGTTTTGTTAGGTTCTGAAGTAAGGGCCCGGGTTTGAATTTTTGGTTGACTTTGAAATTTTGATTAAAGATTCGACCTTTATCGATTGAATTTGTCTCCTATAATATTATTTGATGTATTCGAGTTGCTTTTCGCTAGTCTTGAGCCGTTCGAGATAAGTAACACTTCTAAACTTGGATTTGAAGATATTTAACCCTGGGAACTATATTATAAGAGATGTATTGGGATGACGCACGTGCTAGGTGACGGGCGTGGGTGCGTGCACAAAAGTATTCATGATACGGGTAGTTCTTAGGCTATTATATGCCTTGTGTTGCTGTCATGCCGCACACCGAGGCAGAAATTTGGGTAAAAGTTTTGGACCATTATGCAGTCCATTATGCGGCCACATAATCTTTTTGCGAGCCGCATAACCCCTCGCATATCCAACACAAAAATATTTCGGAGGAACATTCTGCTGCGCATTATATGACCTCAGAACAGGTCTGCGGACCGCAGACCGGTCGCAGAGTGAGGCAGGGGTGCCCAGTTTCGGAGAGCCATTATGCGGTCCATTTTGCGGACCGTAGAAGCGTTATACAGTTGCATATGCGACCGTAGACCTGCATGCCTTCATTTTTTCTAATTTTTGAACCCGACCCCATTCTTATAAAACAACCTTGGGGATCATTTTAAAGGGGTAAAACATATATTTCTAGAGAGAGGGAGTGCCATAGAGTGAGAGGGGAAGTTCCTAAGCTCATCATTCATCAATTCTTGCTCAAAGTTGAAGCATTTTCAAGAAGAATTCACTAGGTCTTCATCCTAGAGGTAAGGTTCTACTCCAAAGCCCTTAATTTCATGATTTTAATTGAAAATAGGTAATAAGCCAAGCAATTCTTGGGTGTGGGAGTTGTTTATTTTACATGCATGTACCATCAAGGGTAGTGAAAAGATTGTTGATCTCTTTTGGGTAAACTTTAGGTAGTGGGGTGAAAGAATCCACCATAAGAGGACCTTGAAACCTTAATGCTCACCTAGTGTTTGATAAAATGCTCAAGTGAGATGGAAACTATATCTCTAAATAAATTAAAGTGGCTAAGATTTTCAGAACATTGTAGTAATTTAAAAAGCTCGAGGCAAGGTATGTTGGTTAAACTTCTCTCTTAGAATTGAATTCCCACGACGTTCTTGTAAGTCCCGAGTTGTCCATTATGAATTGACTTTTATGAATAAGTCGATGTCGAAGATGTATTTATATGAATATGTGCAAAATGTGTTCCGGAACATTCTTATCATGTTATGTTATTCTTCGGGAGCGTGTTCAAAGTATGGGTATGTATTAAAATGTTGTGACTTCAAGTCAAGCCCAAATAAAAGTGATCATATCATATTGTGTAAGAAATCACATGTGCCTAAGACACTAAATTGCTCAAATGTGTGCTTAAAGTCTTGGATAGAAATATTTGTTGTTGACAATCCGTGTTAATGTTTGAAAGTGGAATAGTGAGCATGAATTATGAAGTACGGCCAACGTGCCAAGAATGATATTGCGTTATGGCCAATGGTGCCAATAAAATGAATGACATGTTAAAGAATATGAATTAAGTGATAAATACTTTTAATAATAAATGCCTTGGGAGTATCGTTTAGCCACCGAGGAAGAGTAGGTCAGAACAACCTAACCCCAAAACTACACGTGCCGGTGTAGGAGTGATTGGGGGGTAAATCCCCGTGTTAATGTGATGAGACTGTTTTCCTTTATATGGGATGAGATTGGTGTGTTGAGATATTTTCCCTTAAATGGGATGAGATTATTGCTAGCGAAATATGATGTGATGTCGACACATACGATATTGTGGTGAGACGGCTTAGCCGGTCGGGTTGAGATCGGACTCCGTGCTAAAATACAGTGGTGTATCGGTGCTAAAGATCTCCCAACTTAAATTATTGAAACCTAATTGAAATTTACCATTCCCCTAACTTAACTCCTTGATACTATTTGAGTCTCTTATTGATTTCATGTTTTATTCTCCGTTTACTGTTACTCGTTCTATTGAGAGGGTGTTTAGTTATATATACTAGTACTATTCCATATGTACTAACGTCCCTTTTGCCAGGGGCGCTGCATCTTTAATGGATGCAGGTGGTTCCATAGCAGGTAGCATTGATTAGTGATAGCAGTACACCCTCTCCTCAGCTGACTTGGTGAGCCCCACTTCATTTCGGGGTCCCGTATCTCTTATCCTTTGTACATAGCGTTTTGAGGTATAGCCGGGGCCTTATTGTCGGCACTGTCATAACACTCTTTTATTTATGTTAGAGGCTCCGTAGACATAGTGTGGGTTGTATCTATTTTTGGGAAGGTTAAACTAAAAATGTTGTAAGCGTATAATCTGTTCCACTTTAACTATGATTGTACACTGTACTGTTTTGGAGACTTGCTAATAACGTAACTAATGGAAATGAACTTGTATTATTCACATGACCTCTTACTGTCTAATTAATGAAATGTATTCTTCTCTTTGTTCACGGTTGAGTTGGGTAGACGACATTGTGCAGGCTTGCTCGACCGGGGTAACTCTGTTGAGCGCCGGTCGCGCTCCCTGAGGTCGGGGCGTGACGGTATTTGTATTGATGTTTGGATCGGGTTGCACATCACAAGGGTTATATTGATATTGAGGTGACATATATACCAGGCCCTACATTGGCTAAGCTATACTGATTTAAGGCTTCGCATGCACCAGGACCTACTATTGGGCTAAGTGATTATGATTAGTGCTCGGGAAGGATCCGCCTTTCCGGAGTCTGACATGCTAGTAGTGGGCGCAGACACAATATTTCATATACGTGCTTTGATGATGGGCAGTTATACCAGGCACCCATACAGTGCTAAGTGTTTTTATTTTGTTGGATCCACGGTTATAACATAGGCTTTGAGCCAGGCACCTGGAGTGTACTAGGATTGTGTGTACTTAATTAGTTCATTGTGATACTGAGTATTGGACATGTTTATTTGACATATAGGCATAGAGATGTACCTTTCTCATGCTAGACAGTGACATGATATTTGATTACTTGACATGTATACCTGACATGTAGGCATAGAGATGCATTTTTCTCATGCTAGACGGTAATGTGACATTTATGATTTGACATGTAGGCATAGAGATGTATGTTCCTCATGCTAGATGGTATACAATAATTGATGTCTTGACATGTATATTCACATGTAGGCATAGAGATGTACTTTCCTCAAGCTAATTGGTAATAAAAATTCTTATATGGTGTTGTGAATTGGGAATATAGTTCTTTGATAAACTCATGGTTAGTTGTTTCTCAATTGTGAGATTTGGAATTGACTGTTTTACTTAAAAAGTATGCCTACTTTCCCATAACTGTGATCAAGCTGAGCATATATCTCGTGAGTCATATACCTTTATTGGCTTTACTACACTGTTATGAATTGTTATTAGCTATTGATGTTGGTCACTGACCTTCTTCCGAGCTCATCACTACTTTCAACCTAAGGTTAAGTTTGTTACTTATTGAGTACATAGGATCGGTTGTACTCATACTACACTTCTGCATCTTGCATGCATATCTTGGAGTTGATGCTGATGATTATGGTGAGAGACGGCGTTGAAGACGTACCTAACTTTCGAACATAGCTACAATTTGTTCTTGGTAGTTTAGATTTGAGTTAAATTTATGTATATTTCAAACAGATGTTGTAAATATTATTTCATTCCAGCTTTGTAAATCTAAAGTCTTAGTGGCTCATGACTTCTACTACCCGTCCTTTGGGAGTTGTATAATGATTCAATTATTTCACTTTTTGTTTCTTATCATTATCATTAAATGGTGTTTACTCTTATTTGGCTTACCTAGCGGGTTGGGTTAGGTTCCATCACGACTGGTTGGATTTTGGGTCGTGAGAAATTGGTATAAGAGCCTTAGGTTCATAGGTTCTGCTTGTCATGAGAAAATGTCTAGTAGAGTCTTGCAGATCGGTATAATGACATCCATACCTATCTTTGAGAGGCTACAGGGAATTTAGGATAAATTTTCTATCTTTCTTTCCTCATCGTGCAACATTGATTAAGCTCGAAGAGTATTTCTTTGAATTCCTTCCACTCACTCGTATGTTATGTGAGTGCTCGGTATCAGTTGTGCATCGACGACTTTTGATTCCATGGATGAGGTACGAGATGTGTTTTCTGTGTTTTAGTAATGGGCCAGTTTAGAGGACTTAAGGTCGGGTTTTGACCGCAACATGGGCACGATTATTTCAGTTGTGTGCATATGTGCTTTTGGACTTTTATGTCCGGTAGTATCCCTAGGAGCGGGATTTATGGCTCGGTGAGTGGTTGGATATCTATATGATGGGTATCATATGACTGCGGGGTGTGTTCGAATGGCTTTGAAGTAACAAAGAGAGTTTCTTGGGATATGATACAGACTATTAGATCTGTGTTGATGTGTTGTACGGTCTCGAGATATGTGCGTGTTGAGGGATATTTCATGTTGTTTACTTGTGGAACGAAGTAGATTCTCATGTCTTGTTGATGAGTTCAGACTCGGAATGATTAAGTGATTGCATAGTAGTTGTGGCCGTGAAAGGGTATAGAGAGATGTCAGTTTTGCGGCTAAGAAGGTGGGTTATCACCTGCGGGGTAATCTACGGATGTGTGATCCTTATGATATTGTGTGGAGATATTTTTTCTACCAGTGGGTTATATGTGCTGCGATTTGAGTTTGGATCGGTTGAAAATGTTGACCCGACTGTCACGAGGATAAATGCGAGCTTAGCGAATGATTTGAGGTATTTTATGTTTTGTGTTGCATGAGCTCATGAAGGATTTAGTTAAATTTCAGTGCGGTATTATGACAATAATAGAGTATGGGTATTGTGAGTGATCAGATGTTTTGTTCTATGGCTTTGAACCAAGTGGGGGAGTCTGCTATCGACGATTTAATTGCATGGCTATATGTTGTAATGGTTTCAGTCTAAGGCATGCTTGCGAACCATTTATGACTTGCAGAGGTTAAGATCGAGGATTACTCGCGTAAGGAAATTTTTGGATACGAGTTATATTACACTTTATGGTTATATGAAAATCATAGAATGATTTGAGTTGTTATTCGTGACGGATGTAGTGTGCATGGAATAGGAATTTACTCGGTTGTGTTAAGATGGGGTTACTTCTTTAGGTGTTATTGTGCTAATGGGGCATAAGTGGTTCGGCCCGTTTGGGAGGTGCAATTGAGATTTGAGCAGAGTGGATGACTCTCAAGAAGGTTCTAATGGATTCAAGATTTATATGTGGCAATTGAGAATTTTTCGGATTTGTATATGGCTAGAATATGAGATTTGCATTAGATGGTGTCGAGGCTCACATCATTTCTATATCATTATGGATCTACATTTCAATATGAGAAAGTTAAAAGGAACAAATATAAATTCACAGAAGGTCTCTTCATAGTAGGTGTCTTGGTTGTGGTACTTTTGGGGTGCTTATGAGGGAATACAATGACTTATGGGCCTTAGGGCGGTGTGATTTTATGCTAGGATCTCTCATTATGAGCTCTTGGTAAAGGGTCGTAGAATGCGGGCAAGGAGAAGTGTTAACTTAAAGGCAATTCGGATGTAACTTGGAGAAATAGGACATCTTGGTGGTAGATTGGATCAACATAGTAATGGGTATAATCGGTTCTTTGGGTTCTTATGATGTGGTAAGTCTCTACAGGTGTTTTGTGGCAATACTCTTAGGTTTGGCAACATGCGTGACTTGGTTGAGTTAGAAGGATTCAGTTCTAATGGCTTGGTTATGTGCAAATGGGCTTCGTAGAGTTCTCGATGATTTCTACCACAACTTGGGATGGATCTTTTCTACAGGCATGGGGAGTTTGTTGTGCGTTGTGATTTTCTCCTAAATAAGATCATGTGAAAAGTTTCTAGCTAATTGAGTATGTAATCTACTTGTGACTCATGGTTGATAATATGGTTCTAATGTTTTCATATGATGGCATGATAGATGCGATGCGTCGTGTGGGATTGAGATTTGCATGAACAAGGTCGTGGTTCAGCTTTGAAGGGAAGGTCACGAATTCTTAGACAACATGGACGGTTCCAAATGTTTAGATGAATGCTAGTACTACTTGGTATTACTTGAGAAGGGCATGTATTTCAAAAGGCGCACCGTGTTTTGACTTACGGATGCTTTATTGGTATTTCGGTACTCACCTGATTTATCGAATGCTAGTGTTCAGATTTTTGCTTTGTGGCACGAAAGAATTATTGAAGTACTTCTCGTGGAATGATTTTGTATGAAGGATGTGTCAACTAACATCACATAATATCAACTAAAACCTCACTCACACATTGACACATAACTCACTAAGGATCGGGTATATCCGACTCTCTAATCAAAGCAATTAAACAAAGTCAAGATCAAACAAATTAAGGCACTTATATACGAGTCAAGAATTGCGCCTAGGTGTCACAAATAAGGCACTCACCACTTTCAAGGTATATGCGTTCAAGGAAAATTACCTCAAATTAGTATTATGGCTCAAAATTCTTTATTCCTACAAAAAAAGAAGCTAACTATACCCGGTTCAAGTAAAATCCTTGGAAAAGAACCGCGGCACAAAGAAAAAATAAGGAAAAATTGAGTTTATGTTTCGACTTTAATCCCTTAAGAAAACGATCGAGGAGATCCATCGTCTGGAAAAGTTCAATGTTTTTATTTATTTATAAAATAATGACAGAAAAAACACAAATTTTTGTACATCTAGTCTGTATGATTGACTTCGAGGTTATCCTGGGCATGGACTGATTATCTCTGTTCCATGCCGCTCTCGATTGCCATGCCAAGCTTGTTACCTTGGCGATGCCAGAGTTGCCTAGGTTGAGTGGAGAGGCTCATCTATTAGTACATCCAGTTGGGTTATCTCTTTTTTGAAGGCTCAACATATGGTTAAAAAGGGTTATTTGGTCTATCTAGCCTTTGTTTGAGATACTATGTTGGATACCCCCACAATAGATTCAGTGTCTGTGATGCGGGAGTTTTCTGTTGTATTTCTTGCTGATCTACCAAGCATGCCACTAGATTGTGATATCGATTTTGATATTGATTTGTCACCAGGCAGCCAACCTATCTCTATTCTGCCTTATCGTATGGTTCTAGTGGAGTTGAGAGAGCTGAAGGAGCAGCTTCAAGAGTTGCTCAAGAAGGGATTCATCTGGCCAAGTGTGTCGCCTTGGGGTACACTGGTATTATTTGTGAATAAGAAGGATAGGAATATGCAGATGTGCATTATTTACCGTAAACTGAACAAAGTCACCACCAAGAATAAGTATCCATTGTCACACATTGATGATTGTTTGATCAAGTTTAGGGTGCTAGGGTATTTTCGAAGATCGACTTGAGATCTGGGTATCATAAGCTGAGGATTCGTGCTTCAGATATTTTGAAGGTTGCTTTTTGACTAGATATGGGCACTACGAGTTTCTAGTGATGTCCTTCGGCTTGACTAATGCTCCGGCAACATTTATGGATTTGATGAATCGGGTGTTCATTCCATATCTTGACTCATTTTTCATTGTCTTCATTGATAATATATTGATCTACTCGCATAGCATGGAGGAGCACGAGCAACATTTGAGGATAGTGCTTCAGACTCTGAGGGAACAAAAACTATAGACTAAGTGCTAGTTCTGTTAGATTTGGTGGCTTTCTTGAGGCATGTTGTATCATGTGAGGGTATTAAGGTGTATCCTAGGAAGATCGAGGCAGTTCAGAGTTTTCCTTGTCCTACCACTACGATCGAGATCAGGAGTTTCTTGGGGATAATAAGTAATTATCATCGGTTTTTGGAGGGCTTTTCGTCTATTGCAGCTCTTTTGACTAGATTGACCCAGAAGGGTGCTAAGTTCAGATGGTCCAATGATTGCGAGGCAAGCTTTCAGAAGCTCAAGACCGCATTGACTACAACACCAGTGTTGGTTTTTCCCTCTGGTTCAGGGATGTTTACTGTGTACTGCGATGCTTCATGCGTTGGTTTGGGTTGTGTATTGATGCAGGAGGGGTGGGTTATTGCGTATGCTTCACGTCAGTTGAAGCCTCACAAGAAGAATTACCATGT
Source organism: Nicotiana tabacum (assembly GCF_000715075.1). Lineage (NCBI taxonomy): Eukaryota > Viridiplantae > Streptophyta > Magnoliopsida > Solanales > Solanaceae > Nicotiana > Nicotiana tabacum. The sequence goes on along the minus strand of NC_134081.1, from coordinate 26,261,941 downwards.
GCATGATTTGGAGTTGGCTGTGACACTTCATGCTCTTAAGATCGGGAGGCATTATCTTTATGGAGTGTCGTGTGACGTTTACACCGATCACCGTTGTTTGCAGCATCTGTTTAAGCAGAGGGATCTTAATCCGAGGCAGCGCAAGTGGCTTGAGTTACTAAAGGATTATGATATGACCATCCTTTATCATCCGAGCAAGGCGAATGTGGTCGCGGATGCCTTGAGCATAAAGGCTGAGAGTATGGGTAGTTTGGCCTTTATTTCAGCAGAGGTGAGGCCATTAGCTTTGGACATTCAGCCTTCAATGCCCAGATGGGTTCTTGCATGTGTTGTGGCTCAGTTTTCTTTATTCGAGCGGATCAAGGCTAGTCAATATGATGATTTGCACATGCTAAATGCTACATGGTGATGCCAAGGAGGTTACTATCGGAGATAATGGTGTTCTGCGACTCCAGGGTCGCTTTTGTGTTCCTATTGTTGATGACCTGAGGGAGGCGATTCTAGAGAAGGCACATAGTTCGCTTTATTCCATTCATCCAGGTGCCACGAAGATATATCGTGACCTGAGGCAGCATTACTGGTGGCGGTGGATGAAGAAGGACATTGTTGAGTATGTGACGAGATGTCTAAATTGCCAGCAGGTTAAGTACGAGCATCAGAGACCTAGCGGCTTACTTTAACAGATGTCATACCAGAGTGGAAGTGGGAACGCATCACTATGGATTTCGTGGTTGGTTTGCCACACACTTTGAGGAAATTTGATGCAGTTTGGGTCATTGTCGATAGACTGATTAGTATGCACACTTTATTTCGGTGATGACCACGTACACTTCAGAGAGATTGGCCCAGATTTATATTTAGGAGATCATCCGGTTGCATGGCGTGCCTATTTCTCTTATTTCAAATAGAGGCACTCAGTTCACTTCACATTTCTGGAGAGCAGTACAGAGTGATTTATGTACCCAGATAGAGCTCAGTACGACCTTTCATCCACAGACCGACGGGAAGTCAGAGCGGACAGTTTAGATTCTAGAGGATATGCTCAGAGCATGTGTGATTGACTTCAGAGGGTAGTTGGATCGATTCTTACCATTGGCCTAGTTTGCTTATAACAACAGTTATAAGTCCAACATCGAGATGGATCCATTTGAGGCCTTGTGTGGTCGACAATGTCGATACCTCATCGGTTAGTGTGAGCCTGACGAGGCTAGGTTATATGGTACTGATTTGGTAAGGGAGGCCTTTAACAAGGTAAAGTTGATTTAAGAGAACATTCGCATAGCACAATCTAGGCAGAAGAGTTATGCGGATGAGAAAGTGTGTGATTTGTCATTTATGGTGGGCGAGAATGTACTTTTGAAAGTCTCGCCGATGAAGGTTATCATGGGGTTCGAAAAAAGGGGCAAGTTGAGTCCGAGGTTCATCGATCCATTCGAGGTTCTGGAGCGAGTTGGTGAGGTTTCATACAGGCTTGCTTTGCTTTGTAGTCTATCAGGAGTTCATCCGGTATTCCACGTGTCTATGCTCCGGAGCTACCATGCCGATAGGTTCTATGTGTTGGATTATAACACAGTTCAGCTAGATGAGGGCTTGGGTTTTGAGGAGGAGCTAGTTTCCATTGTTGACAGGCAAGTTTGCAAGTTGAGGTCTAAGAAGATTTCAGTAGTGAAGGTCCAGTGGAGGGGCCAACCATTCAAGGAGGTGACTTGGGAGACCGAGAAGGACATGCAGAGCAAATATCCGCACTTATTCGGCACTTCAGGCATGATTTTAAATTCGTTCGAGGACGAACATTTGTTTAAGAGGTGGAGAATGTAATGACCTGACCGATCGTTTTGCTTTCTATATCCCTGTTTCCCTATTTAAGATATCTTGTATATGCTTTTCCTGATTTATAACTTGCGGGGGTGGTTGATTTTATTTTGGAAGGGTTCAGATTGAATTTAGAATACTTAGTTCCTTAATAGTGGCCTAAGGTGGCCAAATTAGACTTGAGTCAATACTTTGAGTAAGCGACCTCGAAATCGGGATTTAAAGGTCCCGATAGTTTCATATGGTGATTTTTAGATTTGGGCGTATGTTCGGATTGTGTTTCGGGTGGACCAGGAGCATTTCGACGCTTATTGTTGAAAGTTGGCATATCGAATGTTTTAGAGTTTTTTAAGTTTGATTTGAAGTGAACTTTAATATTGGTTCGTATAATGATTGGTGACTTGTGCGTAAAATTTGGCATCATACCGAGTTGTCTATGTTTAATTCGTCACGCTCGGAGTTAGTTATAAGAAGTTTGAAGTTTAGAAGTTGATTAATTTGGTTTTGAGGCGAGATTCTTGGTTTTTATATTATTTTATGTGTTCCGAGACTTCGAGTAGTTCTGGATTATATTTATAGACTTGTTGGTATAATTGGACGGGTTTCCTAGTGGGTCGGGTGAGTTTCGGACCACCCGGAGCAAGGTTGAATTAGGCAAATTTTGCTAGTTCTTATTTTGTTCTTCGCGAACGCGGTGGGAGGCACGCGTTAGCGATGAAGGATTTAGAATGGAGGCTATTTTGTGCTTCGCGTTCGCGTTGGGTGAGTCGCGTTGGCGAAGGCTTAGGGCAGTGGTGCTACGCGTTCGCGAGAAGGGAGCCGTGTTTGCGAAGAAGAAGCCGGGACTGGAGGTTAACCCTCGCGTTCGCCTAGGGCCGGTCACGTTCATGTAGGGCAGGGCAGGTAAGGCATCGCGTTCGCAAAGCCGTGCTCATGTTCGCGAAGAGGATTATTGGGAAGCTGCAGATTTGGCCTTCGTGATCGCGATGAGGCTTCCTTGATCGCGAAGAGGAAGGACCTTGGGTGAATGTATTTTTTATATCGGGACTTATGCTCATCCCCCCCCCCCCCACTTGGTTTGGACGATTTTGGAGTTCTTTGTGGGGGAATTTTCATCAAGCATATTAAGGTAAGTTATTTTTACCTATTGTGAGTTAAATACTTGGATTATGAGTAGATTTTAATATAGAAATTAGTGCAATTTTAGAATTTTATTGGAAAACCTAGGATTTTATAAAATTGGGATTTGACCACGAAATTGATCATGAAATTGGGTATAAGTTATATATTTGAGTTTGTAAGACCATGGATAATATTTATCTTCAAGCATTTTCGGAATCCGGACACGTGGTCTCTGGTTGACTTTTGTTGACTTTCCTAGTTGGGTTAAAAAATTACTCTAATAGTTAAATTATAAACTTTTGAGCATACATGGATTGGTTTGTACGTCCTTTGATTAGTTACGGGTTGCTCAGCGTTGATTTGAGGCGACTAGTGAGGGTTGACAACCGAATAGCATGCTTGAAAGCAAGGTAAGTCTCTTGCTTAATCTTGTAAGAAGAAATTAACTCTGTAGGTACTTTAGTTGCTATGTGTTACGTGTTATGGGTGCTACGTACATATGAGGTGATGAGTGTCCGTACGTTAGCTAGATTCGTGTCATGTCCGGCTAGACTTAGTCCTACATCATGCCTCAACTGTGCTACTTGAATTAAATTTGCTTGTTGATTTCTTGGAATTAAATTGGGGTTTGGACTAGAATTTATGTTTTGACTGAGCTTCTTTACCTTGAGTTTTGGCGGGATATTTGATTGTCGGTATAAATTATATTTTCTTTGCATTCCTATCCTCGTGTTGTGTATATGTGATCGGTAGTTCGGAAAGGTTTCTCTATTCTTGTGGATCGGGCCGTACGCCTCAGCAGTGCTATGAAATAACATCATGGATCGGGTCATACGACCTCGACAGTATGGTGAGATGCATCTATGGATCAGGTCGTTCGACCTCGACAGTGTACACTATTATTATGGATCGGACCGTGCGACCTCGATAGAATTCGTGCGTAATATTCGATAGGAGTTAGAGTACATATGAGTTTTCCTTCTTGACTTGAGACTTGACATCTACTTGATTTTTTTTGTTCGTTTGAGATAGCATATAGTATTTGTGGATTTCATAGTATTATTATGCTGAAGGTTCATGTTAGTTACAATTACTTATTTTATCACTAATTGTATTTCATGCATGTCTATTTTCATGTGATTTAATTATTGGATCACTAGTAAGTGTCGTTGTCGATCCCTCATCACTATTTCTTCGAGGTTAGACTAGATACTTACTAGGTACGCGTTTATTTATGTACTCACACTACACTTCTGCACTAATTGTGTAGGTACTGAGGCACGTACTTCAGGAGGTCATTCGGTTGCGTATATTCACTATCCGGAGACTTAGTGGTGAGCTGCTCTCTTTGCTTCGATCTGCAACATCCAGAGTCTCCTTCTTGTTATGTTTATTATTTCTGTCTATTTTATTTCAGACTAGCTATAATAGTTTTGTATATTCTACTAGATTGTCCGTGCGCTTATGACACCGGATGTTCGGGGTTTCTAGTGGATGTTCACAGTTGTACCTAATGTTATTTTTACTTCGCTTTATATTTTATTTTTACTCTGTGATTTTGGTAAGGAAGAACAGATAATTTTGGTTTCTAAATTTAATTCCATCTGCTTAATAAAATTTTTGATTTTAAAAGTTAAAGAATGAATAATTATGTTGGAGGTTCAACGTTGGCTTGCCTAACGACATCGTTTGGACGCTATTACGACCTATTATGTGAATTGGATCGTGACACTATGCTTGATCATCGGCAGTTTTATCTGGTGCATTAATTACCGGCAATCACAAATAATGAGCCATACGTAGGGTATCCTGGTCCTGATATTCTAATTACCTCCATCGAGTTAGTCTCAGTCTCCAAAATAACCAGGAGTAAGAAAGACTCACCTAAGTAAAAGTTAATAGAAGGTTGTTACTATGATTCAAACTTTTAATTAAGAGTGTACTGTTAATATATTAATTTGATTTTTTTGTTATCCTCTCAAGATGATTGTTATACATATACCCTATGTTAATTAAATTTGGAAGTGATCACTTCCATGCATACAAGAATTTCACAAGAAATTTCGTTCACGTACGAGTAATTATTTTGGACGAGTAATACAAGTTTTAACTTATAAACTTTCAAGATTATTAATATGGTGCCTAATTTCAAATTGCATGTGCAGGACTAAAAAATTTATAATTTAAATGATTAAGCTAAACAAAAACAAGTACAGCTTTTGTTAGAAACTCATGTTCATGTTCGAGAATGGGTCTGCCTGATATCTAAACGATCTTAGGCATAGTGTAGGATATTGAAGAAATAAAATAATTAAAACTGATCAACAACAGCAAACTGTAGGATTAATTTAAAATTAATTACAAGCTAGTATGATCTGTAGCCTTGGTACGCTGGAAAAATAACAATATAATTTGTTTACGTTATAGTCTAATGATAAGCTGGTTAAAGTGGTTGTCATATCAGATATTTATAAATAATTAATCGAGACTCAGTACTCTTAATGACAACATAATTGGCTGAACTAATTAATTGGCTAACATGCGAAACCTCGTGATCTACACATTATAATTGTAGTGTTGAATTGTTTTGAGTTGGCATTATGATTTGTACTCACAGTTTGCATACACACTATAATAAGAAGAATGATTGCATTTCAAAGAGTAGTATATGTAACATAATTTCCAGTTTTTGGTTTACTCATGCTTCTCTCAAAAGTCAATACTTTAACATATTGTTATTTCTTTTTTTGGTTTTCCACCCGATTTTCGGTACCTACATTGGGATCCCACTAAATTCGGATTCACGTCGGGAAGTCCCACATTGGGGATAAAACGCTCCCTAAAAAAGGTAATTCCATACTCAGGGATTCGAACCCGAGATCTCTGGTTAAGGATGAAGGATTACTTACCACTCTACCATAACCCTTGTTGATACATATTATTATTTCTTTCGGGTGCATAAGCAAATTCTTTATAAAATAGTATTGAAATCTGATTAATTACTTTCTTCTAAGTAATGGTATAGTAGTGCAAAATCATACTAGATGTTTCCTCAAATATACCATCTGGCCTGATCTAATTAATTTTGTTAGAACCAAAAATACTTTAAAGATGAACCATCATCTTTTATCCAAGAACTATTATGTTAAATCATCGAGAATAGATATCAATGCGGAAGCGTATCTGAATCCATATTTTAGGTTATCGATCTTTCAAACCAAGATGTGGGTGGCTCTCAACTTTTCCAAGGACGGGATATCAGAAAAGAAAACCATACGTCTGATTTGGGGACCATAACTCATTTATAGTCGCACATGTTTATGTAATTCTAATTTAGCCCATCATTAAATTAAAAGTTATATTCGGGTATCTACACATAAGACCACATACTTTAAGAGGTGTCTTATAGACCCATTTAACTTTAAACCTTAGCAGATCAATTTAAATTTGGGTCAACCTTTTAACAATAGCAACCAACATATAATTACTCTTAATACAAAATATATGTGCAAGTCCATAAACTCTTACAATTTCACACTTGGACGACACACACACACACGCATATATATATATATATATATATATAACTTTATAATTGTATGTCACTTTATGAGCTCAAACATATTTGCTATCATAAACCAAAGTACCTCCGAACAATCTCGTCCATCAATCATGCCAATATTGGACCAAAGCGGCTTTTGTTATATTTTTCATAACTAAACCTTCCTTGATCACAAATACAAGTATAATCAAATGACATAGATCAAGTATGGATGTATAGCATGAAAATTGCATGCAATGTGAACCAAGCATGCCTATTTCCAGCTGGTCCAACTGAAAAACGAGTCAGAGTGAAAAATAAACTGAATACTTTATTTCTGGAGAAATAACCTCAAATATCCTTAAACTTAAATTATTACCTGAAACCTTAAATTGAGACCGAATTGTCTCCATAAAGAACATTTACGAGGTTACAAACTCCCACTAAAACTTAATATCCTTAAATGATATGACAACCATCTGAGCAATATGCTCATAAAAATCTTGGGTGGTAGTCCCTTAGTAAGTGGATCCATAATCATGGAGTTTGTACCAATATGCTCTATAGACACCTAGCCATTCTGAACTCTTTCTTTAACAACCAGAAACTTTATGTCATTGCGCTTTGACTTTTATCGAACTCCTGTTGTTATTGGAATATGAGACTACTAACTTATTATCACAAAATAACTCAAGTGCGCTTTCAACTTTATTCATAAATTTACAGCAGTGATAAAATTCTGCAGTCATATTCCATAATCAGATGCTATATAATATGTTATAAATTAACTGCCTCGATAAAAAGAGCTATGAGTGTTCATTTTAACACTCTTCCTTATATAGCTCATCAACCATGTATGTCATATTTTATCAGTATTTAATGAAGTCGATATCCTAATTCGATTTTCTTTATGTGAGCATAAAATATTTGTTCTCTGTAATTACCTTTTGAACCTTTAAGCTGCTTTCAAAAGATAAATTTATAAATTATTTAAATATCTGCCCAACATCCCTGAATTAAATAAGATATTCAGATGCATACAAAGTTGATCATACATCACACAATAAATAGAATATATTTACTCCCACAAAATTTGTGGTATACACAATAATTAACAAGATTTATCTCGAAACCAAATGAGACAATAGCTTGATGAAATTAGTAATACTATTAATGAGACGCTTTCTTAAGTCCATAGATGATTTTTTTTAGTGAAATTTATTCTTGAGATTATAGAGTTTGTTCTTCGGGAACTAATTCTTGAAGGATGAGTTGAATAATATTGTCTTTGATCCGAATATTTGCTTCTTGATTAATGTCAGGTATAGAAAATTATTTCTGAGCATTGACAATAACAATGAGAGGAATATTAATATGTTCCTCTTCAAAGACAAAGTCCTTAACTCCCCCCTCCTCCCCCCCCCCCCGCAAACTCAACATCCTCAAGGAATCTCATATTATTGGAAAAAGTAGCCTTAGTAGTGGGATAAAAATTCTGAAATATTGAGGGGATAGAAAATATTATTGGATAGAAGTCTCTTAATTATCCTTTAGAGTTATGACCTAATCTCTCGTGGCATAAAGTAGCTGACTATTGGATAGTTAATTTACCCTTATTACCAGTTATGTTAACATGGAAGGTTCATTAAATGAAGCAATCATATCAAGTAAATATAGATTGTTGTAACCTGATAAAGAACCGGGACCAACCAATTTTGAATTATGAAAGGGACTAATTTTTTTTTCAAATAAATAAAAATAACCAAACTTGTCTAAATACAGAAAGAGAAATCAAATCCCATAAAATAATGGTGCAACATAAGTCTCGTTCAAATTCAAATAAAACCGGTTCTTAACAATAATCTAAAAGTTTCAATTACTTAGACTTCCACCAACTTGTCGTCACCATCGTAGATGTATCTTTCACCATCATTACGCTTTCGATAGTTCAGGCTGTCACGACCCAATTTCCCTATAGGTCATGATGGTATCCAACGTAACTGCTAGGCAAGCCAACGGTGAACTAGCCCTGTATTTATTCTTTTAACGTTTTTGGAAATAGTTGGTTTTTAATTATCAAATAAGTAAGAGGTGAGAAATTTACTAAAATGAAATGTAAACAACTATAAGAACAAGTGTGGTGAAATAAATACTAAAAATTATCAAGTGTCTACTAGCAAACTTTCAAGACCTGGTATCACAAGTGTATGAACTACTAGTGGAATATACAAAATACTAAACTACTGTCTGAATAGAGTAGACAGAAAATAAAAGCAAAGAGAGACTTCAGGTGCTGCAGGATGGACTCGGAAAGCAGCTCACCACTAAGTCTCGAAGTATTAGGGGTGTACGCCGGGATAACTACCAGATGTACCTCCCTCAGAACCTGTATGATTAGTATAGAAGTGTATGGTGAGTACATAAACAACATGTACCCCTAAGTATTTAGTATAACCTCAAAAAGGTAGTGACGAGAGGTCGACATCGACACTTACTATGGGCTAACATTAAAATACAGGAATTCTAAATAAGCACCGATTATATAAATAATAAATACAACTCAGCAACCAACATTGAATAATAATTCTTTTACTAATAATAAATTTCAAATCAATTTTTGTCGTTAAATAATCATAACCGCTCAAGACATGAAATAATATCAAGTATAATTAGGCTCCGAGTATTATTACGCATGATTTATGCCGAGGTCGTACGACCCGATCCAAAATTATATACTGTGTGCACTGCCGAGGGTCGAACGACATGAACCATAGATGCATCAATTAACCTGCCGAGGCGAACGACCCGCTCCCATGAGAGTAGAGGAATTTTAACTCGCTCGCGAAAATACTTGCGACGTGACTGAACATGGATTTATGAGAGTTATAATAAAATTCTTCAATTCTTCCCAAACATAAGAAATCCAAACTGGACACTTTAAATCTTAAAATCCTTAATCTCAGCTCTATTTAAGACAATTAATGTGCATAATCAACATAACAATGCAAACAAAGCATGATGTAAATCTAAGACTATCAGGACATCACATGAAATTTAGCTACGCACGGACTCTCGTCACCTAGTACGTACGTAGCTCCCCACACAAGTAATTCACAAAGAATACACCTAAAGGGATGAGTTCCCTCTTACAAGATTAGGCAAGAGACTTACCTCATTCTCTAGCTCATTTCCGATCCCCAAATATGTTTTAAATCCTCAACTCGGTGCCAAACGACCCAAAACTAGTCAAATATTATATAAATTAATCAATATATGTTCAAAAGTTCACAATTTAACTATTAGAGTAATTACCCAACCCAAATTGGAATATTTCTAAAATTCACCCCTGGCCCACATGCCCGGAGTCCGAAAATTTTCGAAGATAATTATTACCCATAACCTCACGAACACAAATATATAATTTTTACCCAATTCCATAACCATTTTCGTAGTTAAATCCTATTTTTATCAAAACCTAATTTTTTTTATCTAAACCCAAAATTTTTATAATTTTACATGTTAAAATATACCCATAATCTATGTATTAAACTCATATTGTATAGAAATTACTTAACTCAAAGTGCTAGGTGAAAATCCCTCTTCAAAGAGCTTTCTATTCAACAAACAAGTAAGAGAAATGAGGAAATGAGCCTAACTCTCGACTTAAATGCAATCCTTCTACCTAGAAGTTTTTCCGCTTCTGCGGTTCACTGGCCGCATTTGCGGAAGGTTCATCGCAGATGCGGTTCACCCCTCCGCTGGCTTAAATCCGCATATGCAAAGAATGGCTCGCTTCTGCAGCTTACGAGACGCACCTGCGACTATGCTCGCTTCTGCGGACCCCTGACCGCTTCTGCGGTCGCACATCTGCGCCCTCCATGTCCGCATCTGCGGACTCAGCCCACACAGCTCAATTGCGCACCTGTGACCAACGAGCGGCTTCTGCGGTGCCGTACCTGCGGCCAACCCTTCGCAGGTGCGAACTCACCAGAAGCCCTGTTGCTTCAGCCGCTTCTCCAAGTCCAAACTTGGTCCGCACATCGTTCAATTAACACCCGAGGCCCCCGGGGCGTTGCCCGAATACACCAACAAGTTTGTAAACATAAAATGGACTCGCTCGCACCTCGGAACGCGGAAAACAACATTAAAACTAAGGATCGCAATCCAAAACCAATAGGATTAACTTATGAACTTCAAGTTCTTCCAACTTACTCCGAGCGCGCCAAATCATACTTAAACTACTCGGAATGACATTAAATTTTGCGTGCAAGACTTATATTACCATACGGAACTATTCCCAGTCTCGGAATCCCAAACGGAACTCGATGACACCAAAACCCACTCTAAACCAAATTTAAAGAACTTTTAAACTTTCAATAAGCCAACTTTCAACTTTATGCAGCGAAACGCTCCCGGGTCATCCAAAACCCGGTTCGAACACAAGCCCAAGTCCAAAATCATCATACGAACCTATTGGGACCGTCAAATCCTGGTTTCGAGGTCGTTTACTAAAAATGTTAACTCAAGTCAAACTTAACCCTTTTTGAGTCAATATTAAGGAACTAAGTGTTCCGATTTCAACCCAAACCTTTCCAAATCCCGAACTAACCATCCCCGCAAATCATAAAACAGTAAAAGCACATACAGGAGTTTTATTTAGGGGAAAGGGGACCTAGAAAGGAAAATGACCGGTCGGGTCATTACGGTCAATATATTCTCCAACTCTTAAACAAACGTTCGTCCTCGAACGGGTCTAGAATCATACTTGGAGTGCCGAATAATTGTGGATATCTGCTCCGCATATCCTCCTCGGCCTCCCAGGTTGCCTCCTCGACTAGTTGACCCCTCCACTTAACTTTTACCGTGGAAATATTCTTGGACCTCAACTGGTGAACTTGCCTCTCAACAATGGAAACTGGCTCCTCATAACTCATGCTCTCATCTAGCTTAACCGTGCTGAAGTCTAACACATGCGATCTGTTGGTGTGATACCTCCGGAGCATAGACACATAGAAAAATGGATGAACTCCAGATAGACCGGGAGGCAAAGCAAGCTCATAAGCAACCTCCCCAACATGTCTCAACATCTCAAATGGAACTATGAACCATGGGCTCAACATGCCCTTCTTCCCGAACCTCATGATTCCCTTCATCGGTGAGACTTTCAAGAGAACCTTCTCGCCCACCATAAATGATAAATCACGCACCTTTTGATCCGAGTAATTCTTCTGTCTGGACTGTGCTGTACGAAGTTGCTCCTGAATCAATTTTACCTTTTCCAAGGCATCCTTCACTGTATAAAGCCTCGCTGGGCTCAAACTATCCGATGGGCGAACGACATCGCCGACCATATAAAGCCTCAAATTGATCTATCTCGATGCTGGACTGATAAATGTTGTTGTACGCAAACTCGGCCAAAGGAGAGAATTGATCCCGCTGCCCTCCTAAGTCAATCACATATGCTCTGAGCATATCCTCCAAGATCTGAATTGTCCACTCCGACTGTCCGTCGGTCTGTTGATGAAAGGCTGTGCTGAGCTCTGCCCGGGTCCCCAACTCACTCTGTACTGCCCTCCAGAAATGCAAAGTAGACTGAGGGCCTCTATCTGATGTAGTGGAGACAGGCACACCGTGCAACCGAACAATCTCCTGAATGTAAATTTAGGCCAATCTCTCTGAAGAATACGGGGTCACTACCGGAATGAAGTGTGTCGACTTGGTCAACCTGTCGACAATGACCCAAACTGCATCAAACTTCTGCAAGGTCCGCAGCAACCCAAATACAAAATCCATAGTAATGCGCTCCTATTTCTACTCAGGTATAACCATTTGCTAGAGTAGGCCACTTGGCCTCTGATGCTCGTACTTAACCTGCTGGCAATTAAGGCACCTCGCCACATAATCAACTATGTCCTTCTTCATCCGCCACCACCAATAATGCTACCTCAGGTCGCGATACATCTTCACAGCACCTGGATGAATAGAATACCTAGAACTGTGGGCCTCCTCTCGAATCGTTTCCCTCAATCCATCAACATTAGGAACACATAGGCGACCCTGGAGTCGCAGAACACCATCCTCACCGATAGTGACCTCCTTGGCACCACCCTGCAGTACCGTCTCTCTGATAACCAACAAGTGCGGATCGTCGTACTGGCGAGTCTTGATCTGCTCGAATAGTGAAGACTAGGCGACGACGCATGTAAGAACTCGGCTGGACTCTGAAATATCCAACCTCACAAGTCTGTTAGCTAAGGATTGAATGTCCAAAGCTAGTGGCCTATCCTTTGCTGAAATGAATGCCAAAATACCTATACTCTCTGCCTTTCTGTTCAAGGCATCCGCAACCACATTCGCATTGCCCGGATGATAAAGGATGGTGATATCATAATCTTTTAGTAACTCAAGCCACCTGCGCTACCTCAAATTGACATCCCTCTACTTGAACAAATGTTGCAAGCTACGATGATCGGTGTAGACCTCACAGGACACCCCATAAAGATAATGCCTCCAGATCTTAAGAGCATGAACATTCGCGGACAACTCCAAATCGTGTACGGGGTAATATTTCTCGTGGGGCTTCAGCTGACGTGAAGCATATGCAATAAATTTCCCCTCCTGCAGTAATACACAACCCAAACAACTGTGTGAAATGTCACAATACATAGTATACATCCCTGAACCGAAAGGCAACACTAACACCGGTGCTAAAGTCAATGCGGTCTTGAGCTTCTGAAAGCTCGCCTCATAATCATAGGACCATCGGAACGGAGCACCCTTCTGGGTCAATCTAGTCAAGGGTGCTGCAATAGATAAGAAGCCCTCCACAAACTGGCGATAATAGCTTGCTAACCCCAGGAAGCTCCTGATCTCAGTCACCGTAGTAGGACGAGGCCAACTCTGTACTGCCTCTATCAATTCTTGGGATCTACCTTAATACCCTTGCATAATATAACATGTCCCAAGAATGCCACAAAATCTAACCAGAACTCACACTTGGAGAACTTAGCATATAGCTTCTATTCCCGCAAGGTCTGAAGCACCACTCTCAAGTGCTGCTCGTACTCCTCCATGCTATGTGAGTAGATCAGAATGTCATCAATGAAGACAATGACAAATGAATCAATATATGGTCTGACCACCAGGTTCATCAAATCCATAAACGTTGTCGGGGCGTTAGTCAAACCGACCGACATTACTAGAAACTCATAATGGCCATATCTAGTCTGGAAAGCCGTAATCGGAACATCCGAATCCCGAATCTTCAACTGATAATACTCCGATCTCAAGTCGATCTTAGAGAACACCCTGGCACCCTGTAACTATCAAATAAATCATCAATACGCGGGAACAGGTACTTGTTCTTAATGGTAACTCTGTTCAACTGACGGTAATCAATGCACATCCGCATAGTCCCATTTTCTTCTTCACGAATAACACTGGTGCACTCTAAGGTGAAACACTTGGTCTGACGAACCCCTTTGCTAGCAACTACTCATATTGTTCCTTCAACTCCTTTAACTCTTTCGGAGCCATGTGGTACGGTGGAATAGAGATAGGCTGGGTACCTGGAGACAAATCAATACAAAAATTGATATCACGTTCTGGTGGAATGCCGGGAAGATCAGAAGGAAACACATCGGAGAACTCCCGGATCACAGGCACTGAATCGATCACCGGAGTCTCTATAGTAGTGTCCCGAACATAAGCTAGATAAGCCAGACACCCCTTCTCGACACAAGCTAGATAAGCCAGACACCCCTTCTCGACCATGTGTCGAGCCTTCAGAAAAGAGATAACCCGACTAGATGCACTAACAGACGAACCCTTCCACTCCAATCTAGGCAACTCAGGCATCACCAAGGTAACAGTCTTGGCATGGAAATCAAGGATGGCGTGATATGGATACAACTAATCCATGCCCAGGATGACCTCAAAGTCGGTCATATCAAGCAATAGAAGATCCGCTCGAGTCTCATAACCACAGAAAGTAATAATGCAAGACTGGTAGATCCGATCCATAATAACAGTATCGCCTACTGGAGTGGACACATAAACATGAGTACCCAAGGACTAACGAGTAACACCCAGGAAACATACGAATATGTAGACCCTAGATCAAATAGTACCGAAACGTCCCTACTGCAGACAGAAATAATACCTGTGATCACGGCATCTGAGGCCACTGCATCTGGTCTGGCCGAAAAAACATAGAATCTAGCTAGAGTGACACCTAACTGGCCTCCACCTGTCTAACCACCACCTCTAGGATGGCCACTACCCACCTGCCCTCCGCCTCTGGGCAGCCAGATGGCTGGTGCAACAGCTGATGCTTTAATCATAGGCTGATGACCCTGCTGTACTGCCTTGCCTCGAAGTCTGGGACAAAACCTCTTCATGTGGCCAGGATCCCCACACTCGTAACAACCCCTCAGAACGGCGGACTGCTGATCGGAAGTCTGACCCTGATGGCCTGAATACCCACTGGAGGAAACCCGAATAGTTGGTGGCCAGTAGAAACTCTCTGGCATAGCGCTAAAATAGGGCTGCACTGGAGCACCCCGAGAAGGCGGCGCTACTGAATATGTGGGCCTGCTAGACTGATCCCTTACAATGTGACCCCTGCCCCCAGCTGGGGCACCACTGAACTCTCCAGAATATCGAAACTGCTTATCCCTCATCTCCTGCTCTCGGCTCCGCTGACGGACACCCTCGATCCTCCGAGCTATCTCCACAACTAGCTCGTAAGAAGTCTCCATCTCAACCTCTCGGGCCATAGTGGCCTGGCTTCCAGAGTGAAAACCTGCAACAACCCTCTACGTTCTCTCTGCATCGGTCAGAAGTATCATAAGTGCACGACGATACAACTCAGAGAATCTCACCTCCTAGTTAGTCACCGACATCTGACCTTGCTGGAGCTGCTCGAACTGAAACCACAACTCTTCCATATGAGAGGGTGGAATATATCTGTCCAAGAAGAGGCGTGTGAACCGTTCCCAAGTCATGGGAGGAGAACCTGCTGGTCAGCCAAGAAGATAAGACTGCCACCATCTACGGGCCCTGCCCTCCAGGTGAAAGGTGGCTCCAATATACTTATATTGTGCAGTCGGTCCCTGCACCGATCAATAAAATCCTGGGGGTCCTGATGCATCTCACCCCCAAAGACAGGAAGATGTAGCCTAGTCCATCTATCCAATAGCTTATGCGGATTGCCAGCCGCAACTGGTCTGGGCTCAGGTATAGCTGCTGCAATTTGTTGAGCTCCACCCGCGGGTAGTACGCCCGAGGTCTGATATACAACAGATGCATGCCCTGGAGCCTGAGCGGTAGGGGTCTGTGCTACCCTTCCCTCCTGAGATGTGGCTGGGTCTGCTGGAAATAAGCCAGCCTGAGTCATAGAATCAATGAACTGCAGCATACACCCATAACACCTTGGAATCCCGGTGCGGACATGAAATCCACCGGGGCTGGCTCTGCTGCAGGCACCTCGCCCTGCTCCTCGATGTTAGGATCCTCCACTGGATCCATTGGTGGCACAACTAGGGCAACTTTGGGACTTCCTCGTCCTCAACCATGAGCTGGAGCCCTCCCTCGGCGTCTAGCAACATGGGGAGCAGCTCTTCCATGATAAGGGTACCTCCGCTGCGTGCGTTCTCACCATCTGTGAGAGAATAAAAGAAAGATACTTGGCACAACATCAACTGCACGATAGGAGATGAAGAAAGAGTAGTTTCTTAACAACCTATAGCCTCTCAAAGATAAGTACATACGTCTCTACACTGATCCGCAAGACTCTATTAGGCCTGCTCATAACGTGTGAGACCTACGTGAACCTAGTGCTCTGATACCAGGTTGTCAGGACCCAATTTTCCTTTAGGTCGTGATGGCGCCCAACGTCGCCGCTAGGCAAGCCAATGGTGAACTAGCCCTGTATTTATACTTTAAACGTTTTTGGAAATAATTGATTTTCAATTATCAAATAAGTAAGAGGTGAGAAATTTAGTAAAATGAAATGTAAACAACTATAAGAACAAGTGTAGTGAAATAAATACTCAAAATCATCAAGTGTCTACTAGCAAAATTCCAAGAGCTGGTGTTACAAGTGTATTAGCTACTAGTAGAATATACAAAACACTAAACTATTGTCTGAATGGAGTAGACAGAAAATAAAAGCAAAGAGAGACTTCAGGTGCTACGAGATGGACTCGAAAAGCAGCTCACCACTAAGTCTCGAAGTATCAGGGGTGTGCGCCGGGATAATTACCAGATGCACCTGCCTTAGACCCTGCACGATGAGTGCAGAAGTGTAGGGTGAGTACATAAACAACATGTACCAGTAATTATCTAGTTTAACCTCGAAGAGGTAGTGACGAGAACAATAAAATGCAGGAATTCTAAATAAGCATGGATTATATAAATAATAAATACAACTCAGTAACCAACAGTGAATAATAATCCTTTCACTAATAATAAATTCGAAGTCAATTTCTGTCGTTAAATAATCATAACCATTGAAGCCATGAAACAATATCAAGTATAATTAGGCTCCGAGTATTATTACGCACGATTTATGCCGAGGTCGTACGGCCTGATCCAAAATATATATACTGTGTGGACTGCCGAGGGTCGAACGACACGAACCATAGATGCATCTAACCTGCTGAGGTGAATGGCCCGCTCCCATAAGAGTAGAGGAATTTTTCCTCGCTCGCGGAAATACTTGCGACGCGAGTGAACATGGATTTATCAGAGTTATAATAAAATTCTTCAATTCTTCCCAAACATAAGAAATCCAAATTGGAGACTTTAAATCTTAAAATCCTTAATCTCATATCAATTTAAGACAATTAATATGCATAATCAACATAACAATGCAAACAAAGCATGATGTAAATCTAAGACTACCCGGACATCACATGAAATTTAGCTACGCACAGACTCTTGCCACCTAGTGCTTACGTATCTCCCCACACAAGTAATTTACGAACTCAAATATATAATTTTTATCCAATTCCATAACTATTTTCTTGGTTAAATCTCATTTTTACCAAAACCTAGGTTTTTCATGTAAACCCAAAATTTTTACAATTTTACACGTTAAAATCTACCCATAATCTATGTATTAAACTCATATTGTATAGAAATCACTTACTTCAAAGTGCTATGTGAAAATTCCTCTTCAAAGAACTCTATATTCGACGAACAAGTGAGAGAAATGAAGAAATAAGCCTAACTCTCGACATAAATGCGACCCTTCTGCCCAGCGGTTTTTTCGCTTCTACGGTTCACTGATCGCATTTGTGGCTCTGCATCTGCGGAAGGTTCAACGCATATGCGGTTCTCCCTCCGCTGGCCTAAATCCGTATCTGCGGAGAATGGCTCGCTTCTGCGAGACCGCTCATGCGGCTTACGAGATGCACCTGCGACCATGCTCGCTTCTGTGGTCGCGCATCTACGCCCTCCATGTCCATATCTGCAAACTCAGCCCACGCAGCCCAATTTCGCACCTGTGGCCAACCCTTCACAGGTGCGAACACACCAGAAGCCCTGCTGCTTCAGTAGCTTCTCCAAGTCCAAATTTGGTCCGCACATCGTCCGATTGACACTCGAGGCCCCCGGGGCCTCGCCCGAACACACCAAGAAGTTTGTAAACATAAAACGGACTCGCTCGTACCCTCGAAATGCGGAAAACAACATTAAAACTAAGGATCACAATCCAAAACCAATAGGATTAGCTTATGAACTTCAAATTCTTCCAACTTACTCCGAGCACGCCGAATCATACTTAAACTACTCGGAATGATACCAAATTTTGCGTGCAAGTCTTAAATTACCATACGGAACTATTCTCGAGCTCGAAATCCCAAATAGACCTCGATAACACCAAAACCTACCACAAACAAAATTTAAAGAACTTTTAAACTTTCAATAAGCCAACTTTCAACGTTAGGCACCGAAACGCTCCCGGATCATCCAAAACCCGATCCGAACACACGCCTAAGTCCAAAATCATCATACAAACCTATTGAGAATGTCAAATCCAGGTTCCGAGATCGTTTACTAAAATTGTTGCCTCAAGTCAAACTTAACCCTTTTTGAACCAATATTAAGGAACTAAGTATTCCGATTTCAACTCGAACCTTTCCAAATCCCGAACTAACCATCCCCGCAAGTCATAAAATAGTAAAATCATATATGGGGAGTCTTATTTAGGGGAAAGGGGACCTAGAAAGCAAAATTGCCGGTCGGGTCGTTACACAGGCAACGTTGCATAGACACAGTGATGTTAGTTATTATACCGAAATCTCTGCACCATCCGTGTCTTGGTACCTAAGTCAAATTAACATTAGAACAAACAAAATTAAGAGATGTACCTTTATTTTCACACCATGCGTGATAGTTGGTACAATCCTTCTTCTTATGACCTGCAACTTTACAAAAGAAACAACCATCTGTAGTTTGTTCCTGATGTTGTTTCTTTTGTGTTGCTATATCTACAGCTTCCTTATTCTTTCTCTTCTTGTCCTTCATTTTGTCCTTAGGTACAATGGCTAAGTGAGCACTTTCTATCTTTCCATATTTTAGTCTATCCTCTTCCTGGACACAGTGTGAGATGAGCTTATTTAGAGACCAGTCTCTTTCTGACAATTGTAGCTCAACTTAACTGGCTAAAGTGTGGTGGAAGGGATATCAAAATTTAATGCACTAGCAAGTCCTCAGAGAGGTCCAACTTAAGTGATTTCAACATAGAAGCAAGATGAGACATTTGCATGATGTACTCCCTGATGTTACCTTTGCCTTGACACCTTATTGAAATCAGACTTGTCAATAGTGTACCCTTGTCGGACATAGTGCCCCTGAATGTTTCTGGAATGGCCTTCTTCATGATCATCATACACATGAGATGTGATCTCTCCCACCTTTCCATCTCCCTCTTTTCATTAGAGGTACTCTTATATGCAAGAGGTGGTGGAGAATCAACCCTTAACGCAAGGTCGAGATCCATGACTCCGAGAACTATGTTGAGATTCTCTTGCCATGACTTGAAGTTAGTGCCATTCAATATAGGAATTGAATTGATGTTGGAAGTAATATTTGCAGGACTAATTTCAGCTGAATCAGAGAATAATAAATAACAAAATAAGCTCACATATACTTAAAACCAAAATAAAAATAAATTTGAATAAAGATAAACCCTATCTCAAGGTACCGGTCACTCCATTAATTTTTTATCTTTGGACAAAATATTAACTTGTGAGTGGTATCTTGGTGTAGTAATCAAACACTAATAATAAAAGAATATGTCAAATAGAAAATTTTCTTTTGGGTCGATTTATTATCCACACGTAAAACCAAATAATCATCACGTGTTTACTACCACAAGAATGCACATGCAATTCTGTTAAACATTGAACTTTCTTTGGGCCGATCAATATTCACATAGGTTACACATAAATTACCTTTTATATTTCAAAATAAATAAATCTTCACAAAATAGGTCACTTCGGCGACATCAAGCTTTAAATTTATTTATCTCAAAATATATACAATCATACCAATATTCAAATTTAGATTCTCCAAAAGAAAAATACAAATTTTCAGTCAAATAAATTATGGTAGGCCCAAAACTGAATGAACGACAAATCTAACAGTTTCTGGTACTTAAACCAATGAATCTAACATAATCAATTCACTAAACAAAACAAAACAATTACTTAATGAACTAAACTTTTCTAGCAGTAAAGAAGGACTTGTTCTCTATTATTCAAACTTTTAATGTTGCAAGAATTTCATGTTTGTCTTTAAATGAAAGAAATAGTTGCTTCTAGTATTTTGTTTTTGTTTTCTTTTTCTTTTTCTTAATAATGAAGTCAAACAATTAATTCACCACAAAAATGTCAAGAAACGAATTTACTTAAAGAACTAAAACTTTTAAGAAGGACAAAGCCTTATTTCTCTAAAGATTTGTAATACCACACTACCACAAAATATTAACTTTGTTCTTTAATATTCCTTTTTTTTTCTCACTTTTTTTAAATGTTGGAAATAACTTAAAAGATATTTATAAATTTATTTTACAGAAACCCTCAACGAAGCCTTTCAGGCAGCACATGTGATACGGAGGTTAAACCTCCTAGAATCTTAAAACTAAAAGCGGCGGCTCCTAACCAAATCAAGTATTAGTTCCTTACTAAAGAATTCAAAAGCAATTATATTTCGTTTGGACAGAAATAATTTGCCGTAGCAGCAGCATATCAGCACCAACTAAAACCCCTTTGGACTATAGCCTTTTTAACTTGCTTTTGGGCAATAACTATTTCTTGAATTCCTTCAAATGAAATAGAAAAATGTTTTGACATTGGCTATGCCATATTATGTTCATTACACACGATGACGTAAAATTCACATAGAATATTGTCACGACCCCAATTTTTCATCTTAATATGTTGTGATGACACCTAGTCTTTAAAACTAGGTAAGTCTAACATATGCTGATTATTAATAGAATTTAACTAACATAACTGCAATATATTAAATAATAACTGTAACAACCTAGTTGAACCAATATCGGTCATACAATCCCAAAACCGGTAATACAAGTCAAAAACTTTTCTAAGAGAAACTAGAAATAACAAGTATATCACTGTCCCGAAATAATAGAAAACAATGGAAATAAAATATTGCAGAAGGTGACTTCGAGGCATGCGAACGTCGAGCAGGTATACCTTGAAGTCTCCAGCCACGCATGCATAAGTCTCAAGCCAACTCGATCATAAGTACCTGGATCTGCACAAAAATGTGTAGAAGTATAGCATGAGTACACCATAGCGGTACCCAGTAAGTATCAAGCCTAACCTCGGTAGAGTAGTGACGAGGCCAGGTCAGGACACCTACCAGACATGCAAACCTGTGCAGGATATAACACAAAGCTAATAATGGAAGAACATCATATAAGACCAATAGCAGAATGATCACAAATTTACAATCAATTGTGAAGGTGATAGAAGCACGAATGGCAACAAGAAATAACCAGGCAATAAAGCAACAACATAGTTAAAATATAGATGAAATGTGAATGAATTCAAGTAAGGAGAACCGATGGAAACTCCATCAGTCAAATCATTCCTAATGCACGAATTATCACAAGAATTACCCGAGGTACCACTTCTCGTAATCTCAAATCATAAGTCACAACTTTCAAATCTTACATGTATGGTACCTCGTGCCCACCTTTTCCAAGTCACTTTCGCACGGCAAAGTCCACGTGCTACCATGTACATTGTATCTGTGTCAAATGCTAATAAAAATATTCAAGAGATTTATTCATATACAATAAGGCATAATAACAATCTGGAATAAAGTAGGGAATCAAATGAGAAAATGAGTTTTATTTAGGAACCAAATACAATAAAATAAGGTACAATTCAAACAAGAAATGGTATCAAAAGAGTTTAGTTTAGGAGTCATTTGGGTAAAGAAAATATCATTTTCAAATAAAATAAAGCTTCGAATAAGTCACCGAATTAAATATAGAATTTATTAAAATAAAATATAATAACGATTTTTAAGTAAAGTAAAAACGTCAGGTAGGATAAAGAGTTTAATTCAAGAAATTAATTAAAGTAAAATATGACAACTATTTAGAAAAGTAAAGTACCAGATGAAACGATGAATTTTAACTTAAGAGTCACATAAAGAAAGCATGCTCCTAAATCTTTTATTATAAATCATTATGCAACCAACAACTCAACAGGGCATGAGCTAATGACTCCGTGCAGTAAATTCATCTTGAAAATTAATTCACCAAGTAACCACATGAGCAAATATTGACACATTGAAATAATACAACGATTCACGTAGGATGCATGAATCACACAAGATATAATAACAACAACAAGTACAATACACACAATCCGTTGCGGTGCGCAACCCAATCCCACCGTATCATCATACATCAATATCATTATCCTCCCTTATTCCACCATAGTATTATTATTCTATATCAAATATCATGTATACAATCTGTTGCGGCGCACAACCCGATCCCACTGTATCATCATTTATCAATATCATAATCCTCCCTTATTCCACCATATCATCATTATCAATATCAATTAATACATATTAAAAATTCAATATGAATTAAGCAAACAAACTACAACCAACTATGACATATTACAAAATCAACGCAATAACGAAACTACACACAATGAAGTCACAACGGATGAAGACGTTACACGATAACCCACAAAATCAAATAGCAAGAGATGATAATTCATAATCCAAGACACAATTTCCGAGAATCAATTAATAATGAAGGCATGTGACAGAAAAATCATGTATTCAACAAGTAATTGCAATTAATAGTTAAAAACATATAAGGGTGCACTTGACAAATGAAAGACAGAACATGTACTAACAACTTTAAGTAGAGCACGTAAGGGCAAGCCTAGCAACAAAAGATATAACATGAGACGATAATTTCAATTAAATGCATGAAAGAAGCCTAATAGTCTAAATCGGTCAAATATCACATATAAGCCCGGGTACACACTCGTCACCTCGTGTACACGCCTTCCACATAATTCAAATAGTACCATCAATCCAAAACCTAAGGGGTAGTTTCCCTTCCCCCTCCCCCCTCCCCCCTCCCCACAAAGTTAGGCAAGATACTTACCTCAATTCGGCTAAATCGATAGTCAAATTAGCTTTTCCTTTTTAAATTCACCTCTGCTCGGCTCAATCAAGCCAAAGACGACTTAAATACATTAAACAATGCAAGAGAAAATAATTTAATTTAACAAAGCTATGATCTTTATACAATTTTCAAAAAGTCAACAAAAGTCAACCCCGGGCTCGCCCGATCAAAACCCTGGTCCAAGGGTAGGTCTTAACTACCCATAACCCCACGAGTCCATATATGTATTTTATTTCTAAATCCGATTCCAATTCGACTCTCAAATCTCAAATTTTTATTTTTCAAAACTTTGACAAAAATCCCCAAATTTCCTCTTAGATTCTTATGAATTTGTTGTTAAATCTAATATACAACCGTGAAATATAATTAAAAATTGATTAAAATCACTTACCTGATTGTTTGGTATGAAAATCTCTCCACAAAATCGCCTCCCACCAAGGCTAGGGTTCAAAATATATTAAAATGAAGCTAAGTCCCGAAATGAAAGTCTTAATACCAGCCTCAGATGTAGCATTTGCGACATGAGGTTTGAAAATGCGATAGCCGCAAATGCGACAATGGCGTCGCAAAAGCGAAGCTTGGCCAACTCTTCCTAAGTCGCAAATGCGATATAAGTCTCGCAAAAGCGAGCTCAGAGTCTTCGCGAAAGCGAAAGTTTGTGTCGCAAATGCGGAAGCTACTTCAATCGCAAATGCGATGAAATTGTTCGCAAATGCAAACTCCCTTGTCCCAGCCCATCACCGCAAAAGAGAGAATGATCTCGCAAATGCGGACATCGCAAATGCGAAAAAAACCTCGCAAATGTGAGAACAAAGCAGCAGAACCAACTGAACTTCTACAAACTCCTCTGAAACGCGTCCTAAACTCATCCGAGACCTCAGGGCTCTAAACCAAACATCTATACAAGTCTAAAAATATAACACGAACTCGCTCGCATGATCAAAACCCTATGATAACATCTAGAATCACGAATCAGACGCCAAAACGCATGAAAATCACTATGAACTTCAAGAACTCCTAGAATTTCAACAAAGCGTCCGAACTACATCAAATCAACTCCAAATGACATCAAATTTTGCAGGCAAGTTCCAAATGACGAAACAGACCTATTCCAAGTCCCGAAACCAAAATCCGAACTCGATAGCCTTAAAGTCAAACCATGGTCAAACTTAGAAAAATTTCAAACTTTTGAATTGCCAACTTACGCCAAATGGTGCCAAAATCTTCTAGAAACATCCAAATACAAATCTGGATATACACCCAAGTCCAATATCACCATTCGAACCTACCGGTACTATCAAAACTCCGATCTGAGGTGAAATACTCAAAATTGGTTAACTCTTTCAACTTCAAGCTTCTCAAGTGGGAATCCTCCTTCAAAATCAATCCTGAATCACTCAAAAACCAAAGCCGACCATGTATACAAGTCATAATACACTATGTGAAGCTACTCATGACCTCAGCATGCCTAACTTGATGCAATTGCTCAAAATGACCATCTGGGTCGTTACATCCTCCCCCATTTAAACATACATTCGTCCTCGAGCGTGCCAGGAGTCGTTCCAAAGCTATCAAATCACTGCATGAGCTCGCCATACATACACCCGGGGGTGATCCCACGTCACCCCAATCCACGTAGGCCTAGCAACACAACTTAACTGAAGATCCCACCTCATCCTTAGTCCATAAACCTTAGAAACCAATACTCAACATCTGAAGCTCATCATATGACCCAAATCTCGCATCAATACACTGCATAAGCCTGAACAAGTTGGATTAAGTCACTACTTCAACCCAAGGTATAATCACCTAATATTACTCATAACTCAGACGTCCGTGGTAGTAACTTCCGACCACCACAGCTGCCCAATAGCAATCATGGTAACGGTAATGCACTTCATATCGAATAAAATCTCATTTCGGACCTCTGCAATGCTGCCTATGATAAAAGAAACATGAAAAAACTCATAACCACCCACGAAATCAACAAGCCAAGAAGCTCTCTCGTTTGCCAAGAGTCATTGACCAAATTGTGAGCAGAAATATAGCATCATCCTTCCAAACACTCCTTATCCTGATACGATAGTGCAAATCTCAAGTCTAGAAATCTCATCTCAGCCCATACAAGCAGCCCACTGATAAGTCACACTAAAACGCATGGATTCTCACATAACGCAGTCCATACACCAAACAAGCAACAACTCAGAAAGACATTTTCTAAGGACATAACGAAAGCAAGGTACGGAGACTATCTAACAAGTACAATAGATCTAACAACAAAGTACAATTTCATCAACTTATCCCATAGAGGGGAAATAAAACACGAAATAAGCACAAGGAAGGGTATCCCACATAACATCCGTTGCGGCGTGCAACCTGATCCCAAATATATCAATTCACATAGGATACCCTTCGAGCCAAAGTGCTCGGGTTCACTGATCTTATGTATGCCAATATCAAACATGATAGAGTGCACAAATATAACTGTGGGAATATGAATAAAAATAATACAACATGGAGGAAAGCAAGCACAACTAAGGTGCAATGAGCAAATCAACATCACGAGGTCCATCTTGCCCTTATCTCCATAAGGCATGAACGGGATTAAAACATGCGTGCGAATAATCATATAACTTCACACCCAACATAGCATAAGAGAGAAGCACATAACACAGACCGGGGCATGAATATCATCCATTCTGCCTGATATTATACCCATGATAGCAATTTCATAAGAGTAACCAAACCTGATCTGATATAGAATACACGTTCTCATTGGGCTTTCAAATAGCCCCTAAACCAATTCTGATCATTCCCAAACTGGTAAATAACCTTCCAAAAGTCTATAGCAACCTATCTATAACATACGACATTAGTTATTATATCCTCAACATTTATTCACAATCCACAATCAAGGGTTAGTTCGCCTACGAGAACATCCAATCCTGGAACCTCATGAATACCAGAATTTCCATACTCGATCTCAGCTACACTACTCAAATGGCTGATACATCACTCACACTCCATCATATTATGGAAACACCCACATAGATCTTCTATACCATGCAGCAAAACCTAAACTTCAGAAGCCCCAAAACCCGATAATCGTCGTACCACTAGTCAAGCATCCGCAAACCAAAACACAAGGTGCCCTCCTAAAATGCATGCTCTTCACATGCGATATCCAATAGTGCCAGCATTCTCTTAACTTTTGATATTCATCCAAGAGAAAACCACGATGCACAATATATTCCTTATGTTAGTAGTAGACAGCCGGCTCAGGCCGTGGTCGACACCATCGAGAACTCTCCGAGACCCGCCCGCACATAACTAAGCCATCAGAATCGAATCTCCCCCAACTCAACCGAGTCACGCAAACCGTCCAACCCAAGAGTACTTCCATAAACACCGGTAGAGAATTACCACCCAAAAAAGACCAATTACCTCTATTGTTATGCTGACCCAATACCACCGAGCTGACCTATTTCTTCGGATCCTCCTCGACCTTTCTCCAGGGTAACACTTCTCCCTGTCGATACACAACGATCCCAAAACCAAAGCTTAATATAGAAGATCCTAGCACGAACCACGTAGCCTAGAAGCTCATAAACCAATGCATTCTCTTTGAAGCACCCCATGATGCCGCAACCGAGATACCCACGCTGAAGAGACCTTCTATGAATCTGAAGTTACTTCTCTAACCTCTCTAATAATGAAATATAGAATTATTAATAACACAGAAGTACTTTAAGTCCTAGCATTATCCCATGTCAATCTCAGATCTTAATCATACACAAATTCCAGGGAACCCTTCAATACCCCATCTATATCTCAGGTCAAAACTGATATAACATATGACTGTGCAATCTGATCATCGATAGTTGACTCCCCAATTTGGCGTGAAGCCATAGCACATCACATTCGATGATCCACAATACCAACCTTCATAGCTCGTACAACACCAATCATAAGATACCTCAAATTATCTACTAAGCGCATCCTCGTGACAGTCAAACTTGCTTCCTCCAGTGCCTTGAATGATAATATGTATCTTTCACTGAGTAAAAATCCCATACGAACCACATAGTCTCTAATACCACCAACCATCCTCAAATCAACATCCACCTCATGACCCTACCACGATCGCGACGAATTGGAAACCAATTAAATCTTCCCAAGCTCTTATTTATCAACCAGACGCCAGAACAGCTGCACCCCCATGTGAACAACAGACTGATATCTCGATACATCCGTATCCACAGTCTGGACGATACGTTGAGACAATGGTTAAGCATCTGTGGCTTCTTCATAGCACATCCACAGCAATCACGAACCGTCGACGCATAGCTGATACCAAGTGCGCAATATCATACATGAGTGGATGCAAAGGAATAATATGTATCTGCTTTAAGCCGAACCAATGTTGCACGATAAGGAATGAAAGAAGTGGAATTTCTTAATAGTTATGTAGCCTGTCGAAGATAAGTACAGACGTCTCTGTATCGATCCGTAAAACTCTAATAAACTTGTTTATGATTCGTAGCACCTATGAACCTAGAGCTCTGATACCAACTTATCACGACCCCAATTTCCCATCTTAGGATGTCGTGATGGCACCTAGTCTTTAAGACTAGGTAAGCCT
This sequence comes from Nicotiana tabacum, assembly GCF_000715075.1. Taxonomy (NCBI): domain Eukaryota; kingdom Viridiplantae; phylum Streptophyta; class Magnoliopsida; order Solanales; family Solanaceae; genus Nicotiana; species Nicotiana tabacum. The sequence continues at coordinate 26,234,125 of NC_134081.1, read as the reverse complement.
AACACATGCTGATTATTAATGGAATTTAACTAACTTAACTGCAACACATTAAATAATAACTGTAACAACATAGCTGAACCAATATCTGTCATACAATTTCAAAACTGGTAGTACAAGTCATAAACCTTTCTAAGAGTAACTAGAAATAACAAGTATATCAATGTCCCGGAATAATAGGAAACAATGGAAATAAAATACAACAGAAGGTGACTTCGGGGCCTGCGAACGTCGAGCAGGTATACCTTGAAGTCTCCAGCTACGCAGGCATAAGTCTCAAATCAACTCGATCATAAGTACCTGGATCTGCACAAAACTGTACAGAAGCATAGCATGAGTACACCACAACGGTAACCAGTAAGTATCAAGCCTAACCTCGGTAGAGTAGTGACGAGGCCAGGTCAGGACACCTACCAGACATGCAAACCTGTGCATGATATAACATAAAGCTAACAATGGAAGAACATCATATAAGACCAACAGCAGAATGATCACAAATTTACAATCAATTGTGAAGGTGATAGAAGCAAGAATGGCAACAAGAAACAACCAAGTAATAAAGCAACAACATAGTTAGAATACAGATGAAATGTGAATGAATTCAAGTAAAGAGAACCGATGGCAACTCCATTAATTAAATCATTCCTAATGCACAAATTACAACAAGAATTATCCGAGGTACCACTTCTCGTAATCTCAAATCATAATTCATAACTTCCAAATATTACACGTATGGCACCTCGTGCCCACCTTTTTTTCAAATCACTTTCGCATGGCAAAGTCCACGTGCTACCATGTACATTATATCCGTGTTAAATGCTAATAAAAATATTCAAGAGATTTATTCATATACAATAAGGCATAATAACAATCTGGAATAAAGTAGGGAATCAAATGAGAAAATGAGTTTTATTTAGGAACTAAATACAATGAAATAAGGTACAATTCATACAAGATATGGTATCAAAGGAGTTTAGTTTAGGAGTCATTTGGGTGAAGAAAATATCATTTTCAAAAAAAATAAAGCATCGGAAAAGTCACCGAATTAAACATAGAATTTATTAAAATAAAACATAATAACAATTTTTTAGTAAAGTAAAAACGTTAGGTAGGATAAGGAATTTAATTCGAGAAGTCAATTAACGTAAAATATGACAACTATTAAAAATAGTAAAGTAGCGGATGAAACGATGAGTTTTAACTTAAGAGTTAGATAAGGTAAGCATGCTCCTAAATCTTTCATTATAAACCGTTATGCTACCAACAACTCAACAGGGCAAGAGATAATGACTCCGCGTAGTAAATTCATCTGGAAAATCAATTCACCAAGTAACCACGGGAGCACAAATTGACATATTGAAGTAATACAATGGTTATGTAGGATGCATGACTAACACAAGACACAACAACAACAACAACAACAACAACAACAACAACAACAACAACAACAACAACAGCAACAACAACAACAACAACAACAACAACAACAAGTACAACACACACAATTTGTTGCGTCGCGTAACCCGATCCCGCCGTATCATCATACATTAATATCATAAACCTCCCGTATTCTACCATAGTATCATTAATTAATAACAAATATCACGTATACAATTCATTGCGGCGCGCAACCCGATCCCACCGTATCATTATTTATCAATATTATAATACTCCTGTATTCCACCAGATCATTATTATCAATATCAATTAATACATACACAAACCGTTGTGGCGCGCAATCCGATATTACTATATCATCATTAATCAATATCATAATCCTCCCTTATTCCACCATAACATCATTATCAATACCGTTGCGGCGTGCAACCCGCTCCTCAAGCAATATGAATTAAGCAAACAAACTACAACCAACTACGACATATTACAAAATCAACGCAATAACGAAACTATACACAAAGAAGTCACAATGGATGAAGGAGTTACACGATAACCCACAAAATAAAATAGCATGAGATGACAATTCATAATCCAAGACACAATTTTCGAGAATCAATTAACAATGAAGGCATGTATTCAACAAGTAATTGTAATTAACAATTAAAAACATATAAAGGTGCACTTGATAAATAAAAGACAGAACATATACTAACAACTTCAAGTAGAGTACGTAAGGGCAATCCTAGAAACAAAAAATATAACATGAGACGATAATTTCAATTAAATGCATGAAAGAAGCTTAATAGTCTAAACCAGTCAAATACCACGTATAATTCCGTGTACACACTCGTCACCTCGTGTACACGCCTTTCACATAATTCAAATAGTACCATCAACCCAAAACCTAGGGGGGTAATTTTTCCCTCACAAAATTAGGCAAGATACTTACCTCAATTCGGCCAAATCGATACTCAAATTAGTTTTTCCTTTACAAATTCACCTTCGCTCGACTCAATCAAGCCAAACACAACTTAAATACATCAAACAATGCAAGAGAAAATAATTTAATTTAACAAAGCTATGATCTTTATACAATTTCTAAAAAGTCAACAAAAGTCAACCCCGAGCTTGCCCGATCAAAACCCGGGTCCGAGGGTAGGTCTTGACTACCCATAGCCCCACGAGTCCATATATGTATTTTATTTCCAAATCCGAGTCCAATTCGACTCTCAAATATGAAATCCCAATTTTTAATTTTTCAAAAGTTTGACAAAAATTCCCAGATTTCCTCTTAGATTCTCATTTGATGTTAAATCTAATATATAATCATGAAATATAATTAAAAATTAATTAAAATCACTTACCCGATAGTTTTGTATGAAAATCTCTCCATAAAATCGTCTCCCACCATAGCTAGGGTTCAAAATATGTTAAAATGAAGCTAAGTCACGAAATGAAAGTCTTAATACTAGCCTCAGATGTCGCATTTGCGACATGAGGCTCGCAAATACGATGGACGTAAATGCGACAATGGCGTCACAAAAGCAAAGCCTGAGCAACTCTACCTAAGTCGCAAATGTGACACGAGTCTAGCAAAAGTGAGTTTAGAGTCTTCGCAAAAGCGAAAGTTTTTGTCGCAAATGCGGAAGCTGCTTCAATCACAAATGCGATGAAATTGTTTACAAATGCAAACTCCCTTGTCCCATCCCATCTTCACAAAAGCGAGAATGATCTCGCAAATGCGGACATCGCAAATGCAATAAAAACCTCGCAAATACGAGAACAGAGCACAAGAACCAGTTAAACTTCTACAAACTCTTCTGTAATGCGTCCAAAACTCATCCGAGCCCTCGGAGCTCTAAAACGAACATCCACAAAAGTCTAAAAATATAACACGAACTCGCTCGCCCTATAAAAATACCAAGAATCACGAATCGAACGCCAAAACGTATAAAAATTACTACTAACTTCAAGAACTCCTAGAATTGCAACCAAACATCCGAACCACAACAAATCAAATCCAAATGACACCAAATTTTGCATGCAAGTTTCAAATGATAAAACGGACCTATTTCATGTCCCGAAATCAAAATCCAAACCTGATAGTCTTAAAGTCAAACCATGGTCAAACTTAGAAAAATTTCAAACCTTTGAATTGCCAACTTCCGCCAAATGATGTCGAAACCTTCAAGAAACACTCAAATACAAATTCAGGCATACGTGTGAGTCTAAAATCACCACACGGACCTACCGGTACCATCAAAACTCTGATCCGAGATTAAGTACTCAAAAGTCAAACTTGGTCAACTCTTTCAACTTTAAGCTTCTCAAGTGGGAGTCCTCCTTCAAAATCAATTCGAATCACTCAAAAACCAAAGCCGACCATGCACGCAAGTCATAATACACTATGTGAAGCTGCTCATGACCTCAAACTACCGAACTGGACGCAATTTCTCAAAACGACCAGCCGGGTCGTTACAAATATACTTTCTGAAAACTCATGACACATTGGAAGTAAACCAAAATTAATACTCAATGATTTAACATGATACAGTCTCCTGATACCAATTGTTAGAACCAAAAATACTTTAAAGATGAACAATGTCATCTTTTACCCAAGAATTATCTGTCAAATCATCGAGAATAAATACTAGATGCGGAAGCATACTTGAATCCATGAGCATTGTAGAGATTCTTCAGTCTTGCGGTTATCGATCTTCCAAAACAAGGCGTGGGTGGCTCTCAACTTTTCCAACGACGAGATATCAGAAAAGAAACCCCTACTTTTGATTTGGGGACTATAACTAATTTATAGTTGCACATGTTTATGTTACTCTAATATAGCCCATCATTAAATTAGAAGTTACATCTGGGTATCTACACATAAGACCCCATACTTTAAGAGGTGTCTTATATACCCATTTAACTTTAAACCTTAGCAAATTACTTTTAATTTGGGTCAACCTTTTAACGGTAATACAAAATATATGTGAAGTCCATAAACTCTTACAAATTTGTCTTCCACAATTAAAAAACTTTCAATCTCTCGAAAAACTTTTGATTCTAAATCAAAAGCAAATTATGTCTTGGCAATTTTTTCCACAAATATCTGTGTACGTTAAACGTGCATTGTGGGAAATAAAACCAACAATTTGTCCTACGTCAAGGCATATTGAGTGAAGAAATGGCAACAAAATGCAAGAGGATTGGAAGAAGTGAGTCCCATTTGATCCAGTAGTAGTGCTGAAGAGCAGAAGCATTTCAAGACTAAGTAATGAATTTGCGATAGCTAGCAATGGCTTGTGTCTCTCACCTGTCCGCTTTGGGGAGAATTCATTGTCCATCACTGTCTTTCTAATGTAAGTAATAGAAGAAAAAGAACAAGTGGTTGTAAGCCAAAGATTGCTATATACCATCGACTCTTCTTCCCTCTATGTATTGTCACAGGCGGACGTAAAGATGAATCCAGTAATTTCGACGCAGAACATAAATATGTACATACAAATTTACTGTAATTGTAACAAATAATAGATATAAATTCATAATTTTGAAAATACATAGAGTTTAATGTTAAGAACATGGAAGATTGAGCTCATAGAACTTAAATTTTGAATCTGCTTTTATGTATTGTGGCTTCATGAGTATTTCCCATATCTTTGTTTACGTCAATAGATTCAATTTTTCAATACCTGCTACCATGACCTGGTTCACCATTCATGCAAGACTTTTTGTATACTTTTGAACAACTCCAGACTTTAATTTTGCTTCAATAAAGGTTTCTCAAGAAACATGTAAATACACAAATAAACTATTTCGACGATTAGAGATGGATCAGGATTTAAGCCAATAGATGTGAATTGTCACCACACTCATCACATTTTTTTGGGTCCAAATTTAAAATAAATATGTTATATTAATACATTTTTGACTCTATATATAATGAGTATATCGTGCTATAGACACGGGTCTTGTTTTTTTGGATCATGCCAAGTAATTTCATAACTGCAGGAGTGCAAAAGAATGACAATGGACATGATAAACTGGAATGATCTTTTACCTTTTATATGTTGTTGAGGTTGTCAAAGGGTCCATTAGAACTTGAGTATCTTGTGGTTTAGTTGCTTTGCAAGTGATGGAGTCTTTAGAACCCAATTTGGAGTTTTGTGGTCAAAGAATGGAGGACTTTTGTCAAGGCATGGGCCTAAAGATTTGTGGCAAGTAGGATATAGGGACCTACAAAAAATTTAGTGTATGTGATTCACTAAAGGGACCCATTATGATATGGAAAGATAAGGTCCATTTTAGGTAGTAAATAGCCAAAACCCTACAATTCGACAATGTTCCTATCTTACAACATTTGCAAGCTGTTATGGAAGGAGTGAAAGGACCCATTGTAATTTCTTTCTTCCACTTTGTAATCTCAAATCAGATCAAGACTTTCTCACAATTTCATGTGCCAAGATTCCCAAAAACCTTAAGGGAAAACAAGTGGAGCATTTTGTGTCAAACAAGATATTAATATAAGACACTTTTAATATGGCGGTGACAGAATTTCTATCAAAAAAATTCAAAATATAAAAAGTACAAATACGTAAAGAATTTAATTAGATTTAATATCTAATATATGTACATAATTTCTTTTTTACCATATATATAGCAACTCTTCTGACGGAGAAAATTCCCCACTTAAGTGTTAGGTAGTGGAGCACAATTTTTTTTAGAATGTGAGGTTTGCTTCATCATCTCTACTTAGAATTAAAACTTTATGGTACATGTCATTACTCCAACATATTATACATGATAAATATTTGCTCCCTAGCTAGAGCCTAACTTAATTAGATATTTTACTAGGGGAGCATTTTTCTACTCATACATTGAATCGTGTACCTTACTGGTATTTAATATACATGATGCAAGAATGTTATAGTTAGTTGACATATATGTTCTTGGATTTTCGAGTTCTTGTGGTGGTTTTTCCACAATTTGTTCAGATGTAAAATAAGGGTCACCAAACTATATAGAGAACCTAGTTCTCTATCAATTCCCACAGTACACAATAGCAAATAAAGAATACATCAATATTTACATGAAAAACTCTCAACTCACGAGATTAAAAATTACGATCTACCCTGGTAGAATTTCAATTTTACTAACTGAGCAAAACTTTAGATTACAACCTATTACAATCTAGGAATTAAACTCTTAATCCCTCACCTCTTACAATAACTCTTTTGTAAGCCTCTTTGTAATAACTCTATTACAAAGCTACACACTTGACTAACTCTAGTTAAAACAACCACAATGATAATGGTTTAACAAATGTCCTATGAATGCTTCTGAAAAGCTGTTTAGAGATTACAAGTTAATAACATAAGACAAAGTCATAATAATACTAAAGGACACACGACATAATCAATGTTGGGATCTGATCCTTTGTTTTGTAGTTGCTTTGTTCTTCAATACTCTTGTGAAAATAAAGGCGGTTGCACACTTAACAGAGAAAACAATATTTAGGTTTTGCAAGTGTTAAGCCAAAACCTTGCATCATATTGATAATATATGAGTGAGGTCATGAGAGATGATACAAGGAAGTGACTGGTCTCTATCACGCTTTAATAGTGTTATGTACTATGCAACAACTTTAACAGCTGGAGAGTTGACTTGTGCAACGATCGGAGAAACTGATTCCATTTGTTCCCTCTGTTGTTCACTTATCTGATTTACTTGAGAATTAAACCAGACATCTGATTAGTTGCAATGAATTCAATAGAACTAATCATATCAGGCCCCTTATCTGGTTTCCTCGTGAAGTTTGTCAAATTATCAAAATAAATATCGCATAACTAAACTCGCACAATTAGCGTGTTGTCAATTTTCACTCTAGTGAAGCCATGCTCAAGAAGGAACCTGGACAATCTTTCATACCATGTATGGGGACTTGCTTCAATTCATATAAAGCTTTGTCAAGCTTGAAGACATGTTTAGGATGTTCATGACATTTAAAACCAGGTGGTTGTTTGACAAAAACTTCCTCCTTCAAATATCCATTCAAAAATGCACTCTTAACATTCATTTGGAATAATTTGAATTCCATATAAGATGCAAAAGTAATAAGAATCCTGATGGCTTCCATTTTAGTAACAGGAGCAAAAGTTTCATCGTAGTCAATTCCTTCTTCTTGATTGTAACCTTAGACCACCAGCCTAGCTTTATTTCTTGTTGTATTTCCAAACTCATCAAGTTTGTTTCTGAACACCACCTGGTTCCAATCACTATTTTATTCGAGGGCCGAGGAACCAGGTGCCACACTTTATTCCTCTCAAATTGATGGATCTCTTATTGCATAGCAGCAATCCAGTCGGTATCCTTCAATGCTTCCTTGATATTATTTGGCTCAATTTGAGACAAGAAGGCTGAGAAGGCAAACATATTTCTTGCCTTGGACCTAGACTGAATACCAGAGTCCAAAGGAGTGATCACATTTTAAAGAGGAAGTGAAATCATGCGGTTCCAGTTAGATACCTGAGTTTCAGGGTGTGAAGGATCGAGTTCCTCAATGTGTGACCCATCATTGCCATCAATGAAAGTATGAATGCCACTCCTTTGTTCTAACTCATGAGTGCCTAGTATAGTATCAACAACTCTATCATCAGCTTCAGTTGCGGTGATGGAGGGACCAGGTTCCTCCAAATCAGCTGGAAGTTCTACTGCATCTTCTTCACTAGTCTCCTTGATTTGACTTTTTAGATCAACCTTCCCATTTGCCATATCTATAACCTCTCCATGGACCTTTGAGAATTCTCCATCTTGATTATCCTTATCATGTGAATCCTTCCCACTTAAGTGGTGAGATTCATAAAAAATCACATGTACACTTTCCTCTACATTGAGTCCTTTTGTTGTAGACTTTGTATGCTTTAATTTGTTTTGAGAAGAGTAACCAAGAAAGATTCCTTCATCGCTTTTAGTATCAAAATTTTCCAATGCTTCCTTACCATTATTGAGAACAAAGCATTTACATCCAAACGCTCTTAGATAAATCAGCTTTGGTTTTCTCTCATTTAGCAGTTCATAAGGAGTCTTGTCAAGCAGGGACCTAAGCATACACTTGTTAATCAAAAAATAGGCAGTGTTTACTGCTTCAGCCCAGAAGCTCTTTGGCACACCACTTTCAATCAACATTGTCCTAGCCATATGTTCAAGAGTCTATTTTTCCTCTCTACAACACCATTTTATTGAGGTGTTCTAGGAGGAGAAAAATTATAACTTATACTATTTTCAGCACAAAATTCATCAAACTTGGCATTGTCAAACTCGGTGTCATGATCCGATGTAATACTCGCAGCATTATAGCCCATCTTTACTTGAATCTGCTTTACAAATGCAACAAAAATTGGAAAGGTTTCATTCTTGGTCCTAAGAAATAAGGTCCATGTGAATCTTGAGTAGTCATCAACAATAACAAAGATGTACTTCTTTCCTCCTCTGCTAGGCATCCTCAAAGGTCCACACATATCCATATGAAGAAGATTCAGTGGTCTAGAGGTGCTCACTTCTTCTTTTGTTTGAATGAGGAGTTGACTTGCTTCCCTTTCACACATGCATCACACACTTTGTGATCTTTAAACTTTGAGTTTGGCATTCCACGAACAGATCCTTCTTCATCAGCTTGTTCAACAGAGAAAAACTTGCACGCCCCAATCTTCTGTGCCATAGCTCAACATCATCATCATCAATGGCACTCAGGCATGTAAGATTACCACCATTCAAAGAGCCAAAGTCTACAACATAGATATTTTTGAACCTTTTTGCAATCAGAACTACTTCATCAGTTATAAGATTGATGACAATACTTGATTTTTATGTGAATTCCACTTTGTTTCCCTTTGTCACAGATTTGAGAGACACTCAACAGGCTATATTTCAACCCATTTATATAATACACATTTTCATTTGAGTGGGAGAGTATTTTGCCAATCTTTCCAACTCCCAGAATGTATCCCTTTTTGCCATTTCTAAACGACACACTCTCACCTTGCAGGGCCTTGAGTGAGAGAAAATCATCCATTCTTCCAGTCATGTGTTTAGAGTAGTCACTATCCATATATCATTTTTGTCTGCTTTCCCTCACTACTGCCTGCACAAAAAAATTAGAGATTAGACTTAGAAACCCAAACAAGTTTGGGTCCCTTATAATGAGGGAATAGATGAATCGGAGTTCCTTTTGTCCATTAGGCATCACATATTTATTTTTCAGAGAATCGGGTTCCTTAGAAATGGATACCTTTTCAATAAAAACTTTATTTTCCTGTTGGGACTGAAATTTGGCTTTACAAGAGTCTTAGTAATGATCAGTTTTACCACAATGGGTGCAAAGCTAGTTATGAGTCACATTAACCTACTTATTATATGGGTTTTAGGGAGCTTTAGCCTTGTGGAATATAATTCCTTGCATATTCCCCCCATTACTTTTATACATAGAAGTGATTGTATCAGAGGACCAAGTCCACTACAATGACTTAATTACTTCTTTCCTCCTCTGTTTAAATCTTTTTGAGTTCATTTTCAAGCTTAAGTTGTGGCCCACTTGCTACTTTCTTTCCCTTAGAGGGGTTCAAGCATTTTTCTATTTGTTTTTTAACAAGGTATTTTCTCTCTTTATTTCTTCCACTATTTCTTTTAGATTTACAACTACAACCACTAAATCATCTCTCTCTTGTTCTAACTCTCCAATTTCTCCAGTTAAAGTATTTTTATCATTAATGAGGTTATGGTAAGCATCAATTAAAAAATTTGCTAATGACCCCAGCTTCTTTTGAGAATAAGTTTTCAATTTCCAAACGTCAAGAAAGTTTACCTCATCATCATCATCATTGTCTTCATCATCATAAGATCTTGCCATGAGTGCAAATATAGAGTCATACTCTATAGATTTGCTTTCAACAGCCATTATGGAAGTGTCTCCTTGGTCATCATCACCCTCGAATTCATTAGAGGAACCTCCCCAGGCAACCAAGGCTTGCTTCACAATATTATTAGCGACATCTCTTCTCTTGAACTTCCTATTGGGGACCGAGCACCTCTTTACCGCCTTGTCCGCGTTGTGTTTGTAGTGGTCCTGCTTGTGGAGAGGACACTCTTTGATGAAATGTCCTGGCTTTTAGCACTTGTGACAGCAATTATATCCTTTGGTGTTTTTGCTAGAGTTGCCTTTCTTGAGAATTCCTCTATATCTACGAACCATTTTCTATAATCTTCGAGTAAGAGAGGCCATGTCTGTGTCATCACCACTTGAGACACTATTGTCTGCCTTGAGAACCTAGTTCTTCTCCTTTTTGGGCTCTCTTCTTTCAAGATCTTTCTTCTTCTTCATCTCGTAGGTTTTCAGATTTTCAATGAGTTCATCAATGGTCAGCTTCTGCAAATTCTTGGCTTCTGTGATAGTGTTGACTTTACTTTCACAGGAAATTGGTAATACACTGAGTATTTTTCTGACCAGTTTGTTTCTTGGAATAACTTCTTCAAGGGAGTGAAGCTTATTGATGATCGAGGTAAACTGTGTATGCATGTTCTGAATAGATTCATCCTCTTTCATCTTGAAAATTTCACACTCAGTAGTAAGCATATCGATTTTTGACTGCTTGAACTGAGTGGTTCCCTCATTTGCAGTTTGGAGAGCTTCTCGGATCTCCTTGGCAGACTGATAGGCTGAGATGCGGTTATATTCGTCTGGTCCAATTTCACAAATAAGAATTTTCTTTGCTCTGAAATTCTTGTCGATGGACTTTCGATCAGCATAATTGTACTCCTTTCTTGTCTTTGGAATTGTAACTGTTCCCTCACCAATGGTTTTAATGGGGACAAAAGGTCTATCACAGATAATGTCCCAGAGCTCTGAATCCTAAGACATGATAAAATCATGCATTCTTGTTTTCCACCAACCATAGTATTGGTTATTGAGTCTTGGTGGTCTGTAGGTTGATTATCCTTCTTCAAAGTTTGGTGGAGCAGCCATGTAGATCATTTCTAAATATTAACCTTTTAGAAAGAACTCGCTTTGATACCAATTGATGTAAACTAAGGGTTCACCAAACTGTATAGATAACCTGATTCTCTATCACTTCCCACAATACACACTAGTAAGTAAAGAACACATCAATATTTATGAGAAAAACTCCCAGTTCAGGGGATTAAAAATCACAACCTACCCTGGTAGGATTTCAACTTCACTAACTGAGCAAAACTTTAGATTTCAACCTATTGCAATCTAGGAATTAAACTCTTAATGTCTCACCTCTTACAATAATTATATTGTAAGCCTCTTTGTAATAACTTTATTATAAAGCTACACACTTGAGTAACTCTAGTCAAAACAACCACAATGATAATGGTTTAACGGATGTCCTGTGAATGCTTCTAAAAAGTTGTTTAGGAATTACAAGTTGATAACATAAGACAAAGATACAACAATACTAAAGGACACACGACATAATCAATGCTGAGATCTGGTCCTTTATTTTGTAGCTGCTTTGTTCTTCAATGCTCTTGTGAAAACAAGGGTGGCTGCACACTTGAGAGAGAAAACAATATTTAGGTTTTGCAAGTGTTAAGCCAAACCTTGCATCATGTTGATAATATATGAGTGAGGTCATGAGAGATGATGCAAGGAAGTGACCAGTTTCTAGCACGCTTCAACAGTGCCGATGTACTATGCAACAGTTTTAATAGCTGGAGAGTTGACTTGTGCAACGACCAGAGGAATTGATTTCATCTGTTCCCTCTACTGTTCACTTATCTGATTTACTTGAGAATTAAACCAGACATCTGATTAGTTGCACCGAACTCAAAAAAACTAATTGTATCAGGCTCCTCATCTGGTTCTCTCATAAAGTTTGTCGAATCATCAAAACGAAAATCGCATAACTTATCATGTTGCAAGCTTAGAGAAACAAATTAAGCAGAAAGTTCATTGATACTTAAAAGTTCTACATTTAATTTGTGATCATTTACCGAAGCTAGCTATAATATATTAAATCTTTGAGGGCGCACCATTGTCCAATGAGCATCAATTAATACTCCTTTTATCTGAAAGTTACATATATTATGTTAGATATTCTTAACTTCGTCATGTACTTCATTTTTTTTATTTTTTATTTTTAATGTTTTGACACTCCTTTTTCGAAAAGTTTCGCTTTTCACTTTTAGAAGGCAGATCTTTCGATTCATAATTAAAACCATTTATATTACTTAAGCATGGGATTTATCTAGTATTATCCTCATAAATGTACTCTAAGAGGTACTATGATATTCTTAGAACCAAAATCTACAGTCTAGCGGGACTGATGGTAATATTTTAAACCAAAAGTTGTGGGTTTAATTCTCAAAATTTTCCTTGTTTTTTCCCCCATTCCCTCATGATTCCAAAAGATTATGGATTTTTCTTCCGAGATTCCTCCTCAGTTCTAGATTTGTAAACGAACCATTATGCTCGTGAACAGAACTTAACTGGACGCTTAAACTAAAAAATAGTAAGAGAATTTATAATATATATATATAATTATGTATAATATGTGTATAGTAATTATAATTATGTATAGCGATTAGGAAAAGCAAATCGTTAAATCTAATTGAATATTTTTGTAAAAACATTCTTATAAACTCAAAGCATATATTTATATATAAAAAAACAAAATTAGCATATCATTGACTATTGAGTGGCCATTTCAGAGTAGTTAACATCAAAGTTTGTATATGGTACATTGTCAGCATTAATGGCGATTAAGACTTGTGAGGATTATTATCAAAGCTAAAAGGAAGAGATTGTGGTTTTGAGAATTTGAACTGGAATTCTCAATTATCGTAGACAGACATTCGTCATTACTCATTTGTCAAGGTGGGCCTCTCGTGCATGTCACGTGCCGGCCTAAGACGGATAACACTTCCCTTTCAAGAAAGAAAAGCCTACCTTAGCCACTCAATTGTTGCCACGTGGAACCTAGTCACGTGACCATGCCCTCTTGACAACAGACTCGTGTAATTTTTACTCGTTTTTGCAAATACTTAAATTTACAATTTGAAATACTAGTGAAATAATAAAAAACTTATTTAAGAGTTTCAAGTGAAATAATTAGATCTTGAATTGCTTGTTCAAGCTAAGTGAAATATATGTTGAAATACTATTTTCAACTTCAACTACTCTTTGTTTCACCTCTAACGAAATTATGTGCAGACGCCTTTAAAGTTTTGTTTATTTTTCTCCATTATACTTTAATGTTTGTTGTAAATGTGGGGCATATAGAACTATCATATATCATACCGATATAGTACACACTCCGTTTCAATTTACATAGTTTGATTCGGTACGGATTTTAAGAAAACAAAAAGAAGATTTTTGAAATTTGTGGTCTTAAAAGTTTAAGGGGTAAAAACTTTGTGGAGCCATGACATTTTTGTGGTTATAAAAGCATCTCATTAAGGGTAAAATGGATAAAATGAAGAGTTTAAAGTTAAATTATTTCCAAATTTAAAAATGTGTCATTTATTTTGGAACAGATTAAAAACGAAAGTATCTCATCTAATTTGAAATGGATGGAGTATTTTTTTTTTTTTTGGGAAGAAAAAGGAGTATGAAATATATCTCTCTCGGAATTAATAAGGCATCGCTCTTGGTTAGGTAGCTAGGTATAATTTTGATTACAATCTTGTGCATTAAATTATTAAATAATGTTGGAACCTTTGGTTGCATGACAATGGAATTCTACCTAACTCCATTCTAAAGCAGACAAGCTAGGTCTATTGTGATGGTATTATATCACATACATTTCAACTATATATGTCCGCATCTATACGATTGTATATATAACTCTTGAAAAATGATTTTTAGTGTACTGTTCTTCGACTATATATGAGCACTGTCTAACATATATAATCAACTAAGACAATTTAACAGTTGGGAAGTGAGTTTTCTTTTACGTACTACATTATTATGTCTTTCAATGAAAATTTAAAATAATCAAGGACTTTGAAAAATATAATTTAGGAGCATGAGATTTTTGCCTGAAAAATGAGTGTATGCTTTCCTCATTGATCTTTTTCCCGTCCCTCTTCTTTTCCTCCATTCCTCTTTTTTCTATGGTAGATTCTGAAAGAAAATCTACATTAAGGGTCATGTGTTCGGTAAAAAGGAAAAATATGTTTCCGAAAATAAAGTCATTTTCTAACACTCAAACACCAAAAAATATATTTCATTAAAAAGAAAAAGCAACTTTTTTCGCAATATATAGTTTTTCTTCGATAATCCATTTGAAAAAGTTCCTTAATTATTAGAGAAAATAAGCGACTATACACGTCAAATCCTATCTTTGATGCTCTTTGGACCTTTTTCTTTATCACTTTCCACTTTTTTCTTTCTTCTAATTCCACTGCAGCCGTAGGAGAAGTATTTAATTTCCTTTTCATTTATTCTTTTCTTTTTTGCCTCTTTTCGTCAGAAATTGTGAATCCACTGACCTTCTAATCTTCGTTTGTCCAAAATCTTCTTTTAGGTGGAGACAAACGAGTATTATATTTTCGCTTACGATTTGTTTAATGTGAACTAGATTATACGAAAGGAATACGTACGATTGAGAGAGAATGGTGTAATTTCTAACGGACAAAAGATAATAAAGCACAATCGTATGACGATGTGTGGATGTCTTATAATTAGACCACTTTGTTACATAATCTAACCTTCTTAAGAAAATTAAAAAGAGAAATAAAGAAGACAAGGATTTATTATCTCAATAAATATAGACATATATCGATATCAAAAATTAGAATTCTTATCTTAATTAAATCTTGTAGCTACTGTTTGTGCATTTCCAACGGTAATTAACGACAGTAAAAATAGTAGTAGTAGTTTTTAGTCTAATCCAATCAACCTTAAAAAGTGAAATATTAGATGTTATCTATATATAGATCCAAAAGATAACAATAAGAATTATATATTCCTTTATGCCAGGTCTAAGTCTTTGGATTCCATTATTGATTGCCACTTATTGCTTTTTGATTAGCCTTTTTTAGGATTAGTTTTAGGGACATTAGGCCTTAAAGTAAAAAGAGAATTATTGACTCCTCTTTTAGGAAAATTGGAAGAAGTGATACTAAACCCTATTCAAAGTGCACGTCTGGCAACGACCTAACAAAGGTTGGAATTAAAGCACTAACTTTAGATCGGATGTTTTACTGCATGAACATGTGACAAGTTAGCTGTTATTAATACATATGTCCATATTCTCTTTTAATTAATCATCTGGTCTTAATAATATAATCTAGGATATTAAGTCAATAAATATAGCGTGCTAGATTCATTTTTTTTCTTATCATAACAGATTTAGAGTTGTGTTAATAGTTATCAACTTTATAGCGAGTTGCTAATAGTGAGTTTATGCAAGTAGAGTTGAAAATAGTGTGTGGGTCGAACCTGCTGCCTTTAATATAGTATACATCTCTTGGCTTTTCATTGCTTTTTGAAGGAACATTATATGAGTTTTTTCCTTCCCTTTCTACGTATACGTTATACTTCTGAATATATTAAAAAATGGTGGAAATAATCTTTTTTTATCACTTGGCGTGGTGTCTGGAACCAAAACAATACCTGCAAACTCTTAAAGAACCACAGTAATGTGGGAAAAACAGGAACAATACTGCATATAGCGCATGGCAGTCATGTGTTATATACGATTTTTTTTTTTTTTTTTGTTGCCTAAAGTTAATATTTTCTTGTTTCCGTCAAATATTTAATGGAGTAATTTATATTCGTTAGATTTGAACAAAATTGTAAAAAATAATTAGCATTAAAACACCAGGAAAGCCCCATCAA
Organism: Nicotiana tabacum; assembly: GCF_000715075.1. Classification (NCBI taxonomy): domain Eukaryota; kingdom Viridiplantae; phylum Streptophyta; class Magnoliopsida; order Solanales; family Solanaceae; genus Nicotiana; species Nicotiana tabacum. The sequence continues at coordinate 26,217,870 of NC_134081.1, read as the reverse complement.
ATCCTAAGGATGCAATATAAAAAATTACAGTAGACACCAAGAAAACACCAAAAATAATAAGTAGAAATTATACCTCAAAAGCTGCACCACACTCTAGAAATAGACCAAATATAGTAAAAACTAAAAAATTGTACTTCTAAATGTAAGTTCTCGCTAAATTATTTTTTTACAGATCTCATAAATCTAATGGATAGAGCTCGTTAAATATTAAAAAAGACCAACAGTATTAACTTTTAATAAACTCAAAGGACCAAAATTGCTCAAACATACTTAAAGGACTACTTTAAATCTACCCTCATACATAAGGACCATTTTTATCATTTTCTCAAATTATGACGAATCTTTTATGGAGATTATGATAAACATGAATATTTAATTCAAAAAACAATCTTAGTGGAACTATGAAAGTTGTGACTAAACAAGCAACAGTGCATTTCAGGGCATTTGTATCTATACCCAATGTTGGGAATGCCAATAAAATTATATTCACTTTGCAAAAATAATTGCAAGTTTACCACTTTAGAATCAACTTCATACTTATCGGGTCTAAAATTGAAGAAAAAAAATTTAGTCTGAAGTGCAAATATTACAGTTAAGATGCACTTAAGGCCAAATAGGTCTAATATGCAATAATTATTTCATGCACTTAAGGCCAAATATGTTCGAAATGCAAAATTGTAGTTAAGATACATTTAAGGCCAAATAGGTCTGAAATGCAACCAATGTTTTCATGTACTTAAGGCTAAATAGGTCTGAAGTACAAATTGCCCAGAAATAATAACTTATTTTTCGACTTTCAACAATTTAATGCACGAAATTTGAAATATAACTTCCAAGTATCATAAAGAACAAACCTCAATCATTAATTTATCAAAACAACAACAAATCTAACAAATCCACTTTCCAAGTAAGAAGAAGAAGAAGAAAACCTAATTACTAGCAAAGAACGAACGCCACAATATCTCACTATACTTTCAAACACAATAAACCACCTTAAAATCTGCTTACAAATACCATCTAAATTCATTATCACCTTTGTTTTCACAGTTACTAAGTAGAAGGAGGAGGAGGAGGAGGAGGAGGAGGAGGAGGAGGAGGAGGAAAAGTATGAAGTTGCCTGTACTTTGGGTACTAGTTAAACTTTTTTTTAAAAGTGGGTACAAGTTAAATGGGAGCGATCAATAGGGTGCCCATAAAAGTTTTACAGCATTCCATTGTTTGATACTTAAAAGAGAATACAAAAGCCCAATATATATTCAAGTGGGCTTTCCCACCTCAAACAGCTGCTTAACTATGAGGCCAATTATTTACCATGATAAAGAAGAATTAATCCAAATAGTCGTCCACCCTACTATTTAAACTAAAAATAATCAGTGAATATATAATATATGTATATTTTATATATTACATGTGTATAATAGTATATAATCCATGTATATGACTAGAAAAAATAAACAATTAATATGACCAGATATTTGTATAAAAATCACTATGATAAATATGCCGAAGCCCAAAGAGTACAAAAGCCCAATCTGAAAAATATATAGAACAAAACCCAAATTACAAAACAAAACAAAACAAAATGCTCCTAGTCTAACACACACAGAGATGATAATAAATAAATAAATGAAAGAAGAAGACGAAGAAGATTGGAAGAATACGAAGCTGTAATACCCGGTTTTGATTGAGCAATCATGCAGTAAAAAAAATGGAAACTGAAGTGCAAATTCCCTTAAATGGAATTTACCTATTTATTATTATTTGACAGAATGATGTCTTAACAATAAAACTTGCATGTGGGTTTGGATATCATTTTATATTGGACAAATGTAGATAACTTGGCATATTTTTTCGGGGGAGGTACACAAAGCCAATAGAATTAGTGACAATATATGTAGCCTAATTAATTTAGTACTCTAAAGATGCCAAAAAAAGTAGTTTAGACTTATCCGATCAACCCTAAAAGTGATAAATTAGACGTTATCAGAATATCATTACCAAAAGCAGAGGCGGAGCCAGAATTTCAAGCTTATGGGTTCGGCATTCTAATCGTTTTAAGTTATTGAGTTCTAAATTAATAATTCATACATATTCAATAAATTTTCTAAGATAAATACAGGGCTCAAATCAAAGTTACTGAGTTCAACCGAACCCGTTTCTCGCACTCTAGCTCCGCCCCTGACCAAAAGGTAACACTAAGGAATACCATTTTACCGGTTCTAATAAGTCTTTGCATTCCATAATTGATAGCAAATTATTGCTTTTGTTTAGCTAGCATTTTATATTTAAGATAGGTTTTGAGGGCAAAAATAGGGTTTGAATGTACAAAAAGGAGAAATAATGACCCTCCTCTTTAAAATATTGAAAGAAAATGGCCTAACAAATGTTGGAAAGCAATCACTTTAAGCTGAGTGGTCATAGACTTATAGTGCATAAGCATGTGATATTAGTTAGCTAAAGAGGAGACCTAATGCCACCTGCCTTTAAACTTAGTTTTTCTCGAAAACCAGTATCTCAATATTTCAGATCAGTAAATATAAAAACAGTTTTTATATTCATTACTATTTTGTGATAATGATTTTAGACTCTATACAAATAATTTATATTATTATATATAACTTGGGAAAATATTCGATTTAGAAAGTCTTTTTAATTATATATATATATATATATATATATATATATATATATATATATATATATATATATATATATATAAGTATAATAAGTATGCATATTGCACGTGTACCCATATTAATGAGTATATAATTTCAAAAAATCACTATGATTGTAACGACCCGGCCAGTCGTTCCGAGAATTATAGCCCCGTTTTCCCCATTACTGCTTATTTATGTGTTGTTCAGCTGTGTTGAGTTGTATCGAGTTGGTAAGTTTGGGTTCGGAGTAGTTTTGGAGTGAAATGAGACACTTAGTCTCTTAGTTAGAAAGCTAAGTTAGAAAAGTTAACCGGAAGTTGACTTATGAGTAAACGAGTTCGGACTTGGATTTTTATGATTCAGTTAGCTTCGTTGAGTGATTTTAGACTTAGGAGTATGTCCGGAATATAATTTGGAGGTCCGTGGTAGAATTAGGCTTGAATTGGCGAAAGTTAGAAATTTGGCGATTTTGGTCGGCAGTGAAAAATTAGGTATCAGGGTCGGAATGGAATCTCGGAAGTTGGAGTAGGTTCGTAGTGTCATTTGTGACGTGTGTGCAAAATTTAAGTTAATTCCCAGTTGATTTGATATGTTTCGGCGCGAGTTTTTGGAATTCGAAAGTTCGAAAGTTCATTTAGTTTGATTTGAGGCGCGTTTCATTGTTTAAATATTGTTATGCATGATTTGAGGCCCTGAGTTGGTATGTATTATTTTATGGGACCTGTTAGTATGTTCGTACGGGGTCGCGAGGAACTCGGGTGAGTTTCGAATAGGTTTGGGATGCGTTGTGCTCGTTTTTCTTATGTTTCGACGTGGTTTCTTCCAGCATAAATGGTACCACATTAAGCAAATGAGCTCCGATTTCTGTTTTGATTGGAACATTAGATCCGTATCATAATTACGGAGTCATAGCAAAAAGAATCGTCGAATTTGAGCATCGTATGAGGAATTTATGGTCATTTTACTAAAAAGTTGGGTTGCTAGATTTTGCAGAATAATTACGAAATTACCACTGAATTCGTATTTAAAAATCTGCACGATTTGCAAATATTAAAACCTACATATCTCCTTCATTATAAGGTAAAATTGAGTGATTCAAAAGCCTAACTTGACTAAAACGTCACAAGGAATCCATTCGAGGCATAAAAAGTGAGTTTCAGGATCGTTTGGCATGAGAAACGAGGCAGAATATCTGGCAGAAAAATATATAAAACGAGGGTTTGTTCATTCGATCATATTTTGAGTTGGGGAGCTCGGATTTGGGCGATTTTGGGGGAGATTTTCACCATAAGGATTGGGGTAAGTTTTCTCTACTCGGTTTTGGTTATATTTCATGGATCCATCTTCGTTTTTGGGATTTGATTGATGATTTCAAAGTGAAATTGAGGGAGTTAGGGCTTGAGTTTTGGAGAGTTTTAGGTAGGAATTTTAGGGACCAAACGGAGTCCGATTTTGATAAATTTTATATGGTTAGACTCGGAAGAGGACGAGGGTTTTGATTCTACCATTGTTGACTGGTTCCGAGACGTGAGCCCAGGGACCGGGTTTTGGCCGGTTTTGGATTTTTGGCATATTTTGTAGTTTTATTGTGGAATTCGATTCGTTAGCCTATGTTGATGGTATTAATCTGATTACGATTAGATTTTGAGCTTTTAGAGACCGAGTCCAGAGACAAGGGCATCCCGGAGTAGGATTTTACGCTGTTAAGGTAAGTAACAGTTTTAACTCTGGCTTTGAGGGTGTAAACCCAGAGAATTTGATATCGTGTGACTGTTTGGAGGTGATACCCTCGCTAGGTGACGGGCGTGTGGGTGTATACCTTGAGGGATTGAGACTTGGTCCGTCCCGTGAGGCCTCATGGCCATCATCTGTGTTTATGTAGTTACTTGTTATTGAACTTGTCTGCCTTCATGTTAGAGATCATGCTTAGGCTTTATTCATGCTCACATTATTTGTACTCAGTCATAGAAATTATTGTACATGTTTACCTCAGTCTCTATTATTTTGCTGATATGCTGTGATACTTGATGTGGGTTGCGTTCTCTTATTTGTTGATGATGGTGAGGCTAGTGAAGTACATGATTGAGTGAGGCCGAGGGCCTGGTTGTGAGGATATTAATGCCATAGCGCGTGAGCTGTCTGCGTAGCACGTGAATTGACCGTGTGGGTCCAGGTATTGATACCATAGCGCGTGAGTTGTCCGCGTAGCACGTGAGTTGACCGTGCGGATCCAGGTATTGATATGGTGGCACGTGAGTTGTCCGTGCTTAGCGCTTGGGCTTTGGGAGCGCCTCCGGAGTCTGTACACACCCCCAGTGAGCGCAGAGTGTTGAGTGTTTTGAGTGTTGAGTGCTGAGTGCGAGTGATGAGTGATGGAGTGACACTGCTGTGAGGTTGTATTTATTTGTGTTGTTGCTGCATTTATCTGTTAAACTTCTTTGTGGCATTTACTGAGTTATGAAATTTACCTGTTTATTTCTGTTTATTTTAAAATTATGAAAATAAATAATTGGACTGTTTTACTTAGCTCGTCACTACTGCTCAGTTCCTTAGTTATTTATGTTACTACTGAGTCAGTTGTACTCATACTACACCCTGCACTTTATGTGCAGATCCAGGTGAGTTAGAGCGCGACGATCGTTGAGTTCAGGCTGGCTATCTTTGGAGACTGCAAGGTAGCTGTTAGCGTCCACAGGACCTTGTTACTCCTCTTGTCATATCTTCTTTTGGACAGTTAGACAACTTATATATCTTAGTTCATAGTTTTAGATGCTCATGACTTAGTGACACCCCGATGTTTGGGGCTCATTTTCGTATTTTCTATATTATATTTAGAGTTGATTTAGTTTATGAGAAATTCAAATGTTGGTATTATTTTATTAAATTCTTATAATCGATTTAGTAGTAATATTTTGGGAAATAGGCTTGCCTTGTAACACGATAGGCGCCATCATGACCATGGTTAGATTTTGGGTCGTGACAATGATATTTTCAAATAATGTGTTTGCGTTATAAATTAAAATTAACAAAAAATTATAAGTTCCTAAAATGAATGAATATTGACCCATTTGGCATATTTCAATAAAGAATGTAATCATGTCCCACAAAATTTCACAAATGCCTTATTGTGATTTTGAGGATTTTTTAGAATTCTTATAATCGATTTAGTAGTAATATTTTGGGAAATATGTTTGCCTTGTAACACGATAGGTGCCATCACGACCATGGTTAGATTTTGGGCTGTGACAAGTTAGTATCAGAGCCTAGGTTACATAGGTCTCACGAGTCATGAGTAGGTTTAGTAAAGTATTGCGGATCGGTACGGAGACGTCTGTACTTATCTTCGAGAGGCTGCAGAACCTTTAGGAAAACTTCACATTCTTGAATTCTTTTCGTGCGGTATTGATTCAGCTTGAAGTGTAACTCTTTGAATTCCCTCCACACATTCGTATATGCTCATGGGCTCTCGGTATCAGTTGTGCATCGACGGCTTTTGATTCCCTGGATGAGGTGCGAGATGTAATTTCTGTGTGTTGATATTGGGCCAGTCTAGAGGACTCGAGGCCGGGGTTTGACTATAGCTTGAGCACTGAGGTGTTGATTGTGTGAGCACGTGCTTGTGGTACTTTTGGGGATATTTAAGAGAGTATTCAGCGGCTTATGAGCCTTAGGGTGGTGTGGTTTTATGCTTGGGTCTCGTGTGGTGAGTCTGGGTTGAGGATTGTGGTGTTATGGCGGGGGGAAGTATCAATTTGGAGGTAATTCAGAAAGGACTCAGATAGATGGGATATCTTGGTAGTAGGTTGGATCGTCAAGGTAATGGGTATGATTAGCTCTTTGGGTGTGTATGAGGTAATGAGTTCTACATGTGTTTTGTGGCAATGTCCTTGGGTTTTTGGTGGTCTGCGTAGCTTGGTTGAGTTAGAAGGATTCAGTCCTGACGGATTGGTTTTGTGCCATTGGGATTTGGAGAGAGTTCTTGATGGTTTTGAGAACAACTCTTGGCACATTCGAGTATGAACGTTTGTTTAAGAGGGAGAGGATGTAACGACCCGGCCAGTCACTCCGAGAGTTATAGCCCCATTTTCCCAATTTCTGCTTATTTATGTGTTGTTCAGCTGTGTTGAGTTGTATCGAGTTGGTAGGTTTGGGTTCGGAGTAGTTTTGGAGTGAAATGAGACACTTAGTCTCTTAGTAGAAAGTTAAGTTAGAAAAGTCAACCGGAAGTTGACTTATGAGTAAACGAGTTCAGACTTGGATTTTTATGATTCGGTTAGCTTCGTTGAGTGATTTTAGACTTAGGAGTGTGTCCGGAATGTAATTTGGAGGTCCGTGGTAGAATTAGGCTTGAATTGGCGAAAGTTAGAAATTTGGCGATTTTAGTCGGCAGTGAAAAATTAGGTATCGGGGTTGGAATAGGATTTCGGAAGTTGGAGTAGGTTCGTAGTGTCATTTGTGACGTGTGTGAAAAATTTGAGTTAATTCCGAGTTGATTTGATATGTTTCGGCGCGCGTTTTTGGAAGTCGAAAGTTCGAAAGTTCATTTAGTTTGATTTGAGGCACGTTTCGTCATTTAAATATTTTTATGCATGATTTGAGGCCCTGAGTTGGTATGTGTTATGTTATGGGACTTGTTAGTATGTTCGTACGGGGTCCCGAAGAGCTCCGGTGAGTTTCGGATAGGTTTGGGATGCATTGTGCTCGTTTTTCTTATGTTTCGACGTCGTTTCTTCCAGCATAAACAGTACCACATTAAGAAAATGAGCTCCTATTTCTGTTTTGATTGAAGAATTAGATCCGTATCGTAATTACGGAGCCGTAGCAAAAAGAATCATCGAATTTAAGCGTCGTATGAGGAATTTATGGTCATTTTACTAAAATATTGGGTTGCCAGATTTTGCAGACTAATTACGAAATTGCTACTGAATTCGTATTTAAAAATCTACATGATTTGCAAATATTAAAACCTACATATCTCCTTCATTATAAGGTCAAGTTGAGTGATTCAAAAGTCGAACTTGACTAAAATATCACAAGGAATCCATTGGAGGCATAAAATGTGAGTTTCGGGATTGTTTGCCATAAGAAACGAGGTAGAATAACTGGCAGAAAAATATATAAAATGAGGGTTTGTTCATTCGGTCATATTTTGAGTTGGGGAGCTCGGATTTGGGCGATTTGCACCATAAGAATTGGGGTAAGTGTTCTCTAATCGGTTTTGGTTATATTTCATGAATCCATCTTCGTTTTGGGATTTGATTGATGATTTTAAAGTGAAATTAAGGGAGTTAGGGCTTGGGTTTTGGAGAGTTATAGGTAGGTATTTGAGGGACCAAACGGAGTCCGATTTGATAAATTTTATATGGTTAGACTCGGGAGAGGACGAGGGTTTTGATTCTGCCATTGTTGACAGGTTCCGAGACATAGGCCTAGGGGCCGGGTTTTGGCCGGTTTCAGATTTTTGGCATATTTTATAGTTTTATTGTGGAATTCGATTCGTTAGCTTATGTTGATGGTATTAATCTGATTATGATTAGATTTGGAGCTTTTAGAGACCGAGTCCAGAGACGAGGGCATCCCGGAGTAGGATTTTACGTTGTTAAGGTAAGTAACAGTTTTAACTCTGGCTTTGAGGGTGTAAACCCGGAGAATTTGATATTGTGTGACTGTTTGGAGGTGATACCCTCGCTAGGTGACGGGCGTGTGGGTGTATACCTCGAGGGATTGAGACTTGGTCCGTCCCGTGAGGCCTCATGGCCATCATCTGTGTTTATGTAGTTACTTGTTATTGAACTTGTCTGCCTTCATGTTAGAGATCATGCTTAGGCTTTATTCATGCTCACATTATTTGTACTCAGTCATAGAAATTATTGTACATATTTACCTCAGTCTCTATTATTTTGCTGATATGCTGTGATACTTGATGTGGGTTGCGTTCTCTTATTTGTTGATGATGGTGAGGCTAGTGAAGTACATGATTGAGTGAGGCCGAGGGCCTGGTTGTGAGGATATTAATGCCATAGCACGTGAGCTGTCTGCGTAGCACGTGAATTGACCGTGCGGGTCTAGGTATTGATACCATAGCACGTGAGTTGTCCGCGTAGCACGTGAGTTGACCGTGCGGATCCTGGTATTGATATGGTGGCACGTGAGTTGTCCGTGCTTAGCGCTTGGACTTTGGGAGCCCCTCCGGAGTCTGTACACACCCCCAGTGAGCGCAGAGTGTTGAGTGTTTTGAGTGTTGAGTGCTGAGTGCGAGTGATGAGTGATGGAGTGACACTGCTGTGAGGTTGTATTTATTTGTGTTGTTGCTGCATTTATCTGTTAAACTTCTTTGTGGCATTTACTGAGTTATGAAATTTACCTGTTTATTTCTGTTTATTTTAAAATTATGAAAATAAATAATTGGACTGTTTTACTTAGCTCGTCACTACTGCTCAGTTCCTTAGTTATTTATGTTACTACTGAGTCAGTTGTACTCATACTACACCCTGCACTTTATGTGCAGATCCAGGTGAGTTAGAGCGCGACGATCGTTGAGTTCAGGCCTGGCTATCTTTGGAGACTGCAAGGTAGCTGTTAGCGTCCACAGGACCTTGTTACTCCTCTTGTCATATCTTCTTTTGGACAGTTAGACAACTTATATATCTTAGTTCATAGTTTTAGATGCTCATGACTTAGTGATACCCCGATGTTTGGGGCTCATTTTCGTATTTTCTATATTATATTTAGAGTTGATTTAGTTTATGAGAAATTCAAATGTTGGTATTATTTTATTAAATTCTTATAATAGATTTAGTAGTAATATTTTGGGAAATAGGCTTGCCTTGTAACACGATAGGCGCCATCATGACCATGGTTAGATTTTGGATCGTGACAATGATATTTTCAAATAATGTGTTTGCGTTATAAATTAAAATTAATAAAAAATTATAAGTTCCTAAAATGAATGAATATTGACCCATTTGGCATATTTCAATAAAGAATGTAATCATGTCCCACAAAATTTCACAAATGCCTTATTGTGATTTTGAAGATTTTTTAGAATTCTTATAATCGATTTAGTATTAATATTTTGGGAAATATGCTTGCCTTGTAACACGATAGGTGCCATCACGACCATGGTTAGATTTTGGGCTGTGACAAGTTAGTATCAGAGCCTAGGTTACATAGGTCTCACGAGTCATGAGTAGGTTTAGTAGAGTCTTGCGGATCGGTACGGAGACGTCTGTACTTATCTTCGAGAGGCTGCAGAACCTTTAGGAAAACTTCACATTCTTGAATTCTTTTCATGCGGTATTGATTCAGCTTGAAGTGTAACTCTTTGAATTCCTCCACGCATTCGTATATGCTCATGGGCGCTCGGTATCAGTTGTGCATCGACGGCTTTTGATTCCCTGGATGAGGTGCGAGATGTAATTTCTGTGTGTTGATATTGGGCCAGTCTGGAGGACTCGAGGCCGGGGTTTGACTATAGCTTGAGCACTGAGGTGTTGATTGTGTGAGCGCGTGCTTGTGGTACTTTTGGGGATATTTAAGAGAGTATTCAGCGGCTTATGAGCCTTAGGGTGGTATGGTTTTATGCTTGGGTCTCGTGTGGTGAGTCTGGGTTGAGGATTGTGGTGTTATGGCGGGGGGAAGTATCAATTTGAAGGTAATTCAGAAGGGACTCGGATAGATGGGACATCTTGGTAGTAGGTTGGATCATCAAGGTAATGGGTATGATTAGCTCTTTGGGTGTGTATGAGGTAATGAGTTCTACATGTGTTTTGTGGCAATGTCCTTGGGTTTTTGGTGGTCTGCGTAGCTTGGTTGAGTTAGAAGGATTCAGTCCTGACGGATTGGTTTTGTGCCATTGGGATTTGGAGAGAGTTCTTGATGGTTTTAAGAACAACTCTTGGCACGTTCGAGGACGAACGTTTGTTTAAGAGGGAGATGATGTAACGACCCGGCCAGTCACTCCGAGAGTTATAGCCCCGTTTTCCCAATTTCTACTTATTTATGTGTTGTTCAGCTGTGTTGAGTTGTATCGAGTTGGTAGATTTGGGTTCGGAGTAGTTTTGGAGTGAAATGAGACACTTAGTCTCTTAGTAGAAAGTTAAGTTAGAAAAGTCAACCGGAAGTTGACTTATGAGTAAACGAGTTCAGACTTGGATTTTTATGATTCGGTTAGCTTCGTTGAGTAATTTTAGACTCAGGAGTGTGTCCGGAATATAATTTGGAGGTCCGTGGTAGAATTAGGCTTGAATTGGCGAAAGTTAGAAATTTGGCGATATTGGTCGGCAGTGGAAAATTAGGTATCGGGGTCGGAATAGGATTTCGGAAGTTGGAGTAGGTTCGTAGTGTCATTTGTGACGTGTGTGAAAAATTTGAGTTAATTCCGAGTTGATTTGATATGTTTCGGCGCGCGTTTTTGGAAGTCGAAAGTTCGAAAGTTCATTTAGTTTGATTTGAGGCACGTTTCGTCATTTAAATATTTTTATGCATGATTTGAGGCCCTGAGTTGGTATGTGTTATGTTATGGGACTTGTTAGTATGTTCGTACGGGGTCCCGAGGAGCTCAGGTGAGTTTCGGATAAGTTTGGGATGCATTGTGCTCGTTTTTCTTATGTTTCGACGTCGTTTCTTCCAGCATAAATAGTACCACATTAAGAAAATGAGCTCCTATTTCTGTTTTGATTGAAGAATTAGATCCGTATCGTAATTACGGAGCCGTAGCAAAAAGAATTATCGAATTTAAGCGTCGTATGAGGAATTTATGGTCATTTTACTAAAATATTGGGTTGCCAGATTTTGCAGACTAATTACGAAATTGCTACTGAATTCGTATTTAAAAATCTACATGATTTGCAAATATTAAAACCTACATATCTCCTTCATTATAAGGTCAAGTTGAGTGATTCAAAAGTCGAACTTGACTAAAATATCACAAGAAATCCATTGGAGGCATAAAATGTGAGTTTCGGGATTGTTTGCCGTAAGAAACGAGGTAGAATAACTGGCAGAAAAATATATAAAATGAGGGTTTGTTCATTCGATCATATTTTGAGTTGGAGAGCTCGGATTTGGGCGATTTTCACCATAAGAATTGGGGTAAGTGTTCTCTAATCGGTTTTGGTTATATTTCATGAATCCATCTTCGTTTTTGGGATTTGATTGATGATTTTAAAGTGAAATTAAGGGAGTTAGGGCTTGAGTTTTGGAGAGTTTTAGGTAGGGATTTGAGAGACCAAACGGAGACTGATTTGATAAATTTTATATGGTTAGACTCGGGAGAGGACGAGGGTTTTGATTCTGCCATTGTTGACAGGTTCCGAGACATAGGCCTAGGGGCCGGGTTTTGGCCGGTTTCAGATTTTTGGCATATTTTATAGTTTTATTGTGGAATTCGATTCGTTAGCTTATGTTGATGGTATTAATCTGATTATGATTAGATTTGGAGCTTTTAGAGACCGAGTCCAGAGACGAGGGCATCCCGGAGTAAGATTTTACGCTGTTAAGGTAAGTAACAGTTTTAACTCTGGCTTTGAGGGTGTAAACCCGGAGAATTTGATATCGTGTGACTGTTTGGAGGTGATACCCTCGCTAGGTGACGGGCGTGTGGGTGTATACCTCGAGGGATTGAGACTTGGTCCGTCCCGTGAGGCCTCATGGCCATCATCTGTGTTTATGTAGTTACTTGTTATTGAACTTGTCTGCCTTTATGTTAGAGATCATGCTTAGGCTTTATTCATGCTCACATTATTTGTACTCAGTCATAGAAATTATTGTACATGTTTACCTCAGTCTCTATTATTTTGCTGATATGCTGTGATACTTGATGTGGGTTGCGTTCTCTTATTTGTTGATGATGGTGAGGCTAGTGAAGTACATGATTGAGTGAGGCCGAGGGCCTGGTTGTGAGGATATTAATGCCATAGCGCGTGAGCTGTCTGCGTAGCACGTGAATTGACCGTGTGGGTCCAGGTATTGATACCATAGCGCGTGAGTTGTCCGCGTAGCACGTGAGTTGACCGTGCGGATCCAGGTATTGATATGGTGGCACGTGAGTTGTCCGTGCTTAGCGCTTGGGCTTTGGGAGCGCCTCCGGAGTCTGTACACACCCCCAGTGAGCGCAGAGTGTTGAGTGTTTTGAGTGTTGAGTGCTGAGTGCGAGTGATGAGTGATGGAGTGACACTGCTGTGAGGTTGTATTTATTTGTGTTGTTGCTGCATTTATCTGTTAAACTTCTTTGTGGCATTTACTGAGTTATGAAATTTACCTGTTTATTTCTGTTTATTTTAAAATTATGAAAATAAATAATTGGACTGTTTTACTTAGCTCGTCACTACTGCTCAGTTCCTTAGTTATTTATGTTACTACTGAGTCAGTTGTACTCATACTACACCCTGCACTTTATGTGCAGATCCAGGTGAGTTAGAGCGCGACGATCGTTGAGTTCAGGCTGGCTATCTTTGGAGACTGCAAGGTAGCTGTTAGCGTCCACAGGACCTTGTTACTCCTCTTGTCATATCTTCTTTTGGACAGTTAGACAACTTATATATCTTAGTTCATAGTTTTAGATGCTCATGACTTAGTGACACCCCGATGTTTGGGGCTCATTTTCGTATTTTCTATATTATATTTAGAGTTGATTTAGTTTATGAGAAATTCAAATGTTGGTATTATTTTATTAAATTCTTATAATCGATTTAGTAGTAATATTTTGGGAAATAGGCTTGCCTTGTAACACGATAGGCGCCATCATGACCATGGTTAGATTTTGGGTCGTGACAATGATATTTTCAAATAATGTGTTTGCGTTATAAATTAAAATTAACAAAAAATTATAAGTTCCTAAAAAGAATGAATATTGACCCCATTAGCATATTTCAATAAAGAATGTAATCATGTCCCAAGAAATTTCACAAATGCCTTATTGTGATTTTGAGGATTTTTCAGAAAATATTTAAGAAAATTGTAGATATTTTAATGACCTAAAAGTGAAAATAAACAACACAAAAATACTTTTACCACTATTTTTTAAAGATTTAACTAATAATTCAAATAAAAAATTTAATCTTTTGATCTTTTTGAGATTTGGGAATGAGGAATTTAGCTTATTGTAACGATCCAACTTTTCATTTTAAAAATTTACGTCACGTTCAACGATTTAATATCCCGAGCAACTTCGTAATGTGTATTATGACTTGCATGTGCAATCGAGTTTTATTTTTGGAAGGTTCGGAATTAAATTGGAAGAACAATCCTTATTTCTGAGGCTTAAATAAAAAAAAGTTGATCGGAGTTGGACTTTTGAGTAAACGGCCCTGAAATAGAGTTTTGATGATTCCAATAGCTTCGTATGGTAATTTTGGACTTAGGAGTGTGTACGAAAAATTATTTGGAAACCCGTAGTTAAATTAGACTTGAAATGGCGAAAATAGAAAGTTTAAGTTGGAAGTTTGACCGGAGAGTTGATTTTTTGATATCGGGGTCGGAATCCAGTTCTGAAATTTTCATAGGTCCGTTATGTCATTTATGACTTGTGTGCAAAATTTGAGGTCAATCGGACTTGATTTGTTAGGTTTCGGCATCGAAGGTAGAAGTTAAAGTTTCTTAGTTTCATTAAGCTTGAATTAGGGTATGATTCGTGATTTTAGCGTTATTTGATGTGATTTGAGGTTTCGACTAAGTCCGTAATATATTTTGAGACTTGTTGGTATGTTCGGACGGGGTCCTGTGTGGCTCGGGTGAGTTTCGGGGTGATTTCGGACCATTTATAACTACTGGTTTTTGGCTACAGCAGTGTGCTATGCGATTCCATGGAATTGTCCGTGATCGCGAAGCACAAAATGGGGGGAAATGGCCAGTGAATCGGGATGGCGGAAGGCCTTTCACGATCGCGTAGAGGCAATTTTCTGATGCACTGACTCGACTTTGAAAGCTTATATCTCACAATCTATAAGGAATTTGGAGATAATCCAAAAATAAAAGTTGTATCCCTTTGTGTATAGTTTTTAGAAAGTCAAACCAATTATTATTTGGAGTTGTGTATTAAAAGTTATGGTTGATACGCTACAGGCTGTTCGGGAAGAGTTTGGAAATTGCGAAGAAGAAATTTGTGTTGCACAGGGCTAATATTGGAAGCTTATATCTCAAAATCTATAAGGAATTGAGAGATGACCAAAATTGAAATTGTAGATCTTGGTGTCTAGTTTTCATAAAGTTAAACCATTCATTATTTGGAGTTCTGTACAAAAGGTTATGACCGTTATACTAGAGGCTGTCCGGAAGAAGTTGGACAAGGCTGTTGGGGAATTTGTTCTTCGCGATCGCGGGAGAATGGCCGCTATCACATAGAGTAAAAAAGGGCTGGAACAATTTTGTGTTTCGCGATCGCCGGTGTTTTGCCACGATTGCATAGAGGAAATGACTGCGCAACAGATTTAAGTTCTGAAATGGGACTTCATCCCATTTTCCATCTTTGACGATTTGGAGCTCGGGGAGAGGCAATTTTCGGGAGATTTTCAAGGAAAATATCGGGGTAAGAGCTCTTAACTCAATTTTAGTTAAATTACTCGAATCTATTATTGTTTTTTATCATTAAATTAGTGTTTTGGGTTGAAAATGGTAGAAATTTTATAGACTTTAAATTGAGGGTTTGGAGGTCGATTCTTTATCGGAATTTGATAAAATTGGTATGGTTGAACTCGTATCGGAATAGGTGTTCGAATTTCGTAAAAATTCCGTCGGGTTCCGAGAGGCGAGCCCCGCATTGACTTTTGGTTGACTTTTAATGTAAAAATTTTAAGTCAACGTTATATTATCCGGAATTATTTCCGATAAATTTTAATGAAGTTATACAATTAATTTAAATAGATTTGAGCTGTCCGGAGGATTTATTCAAGCAAGACAACTATTTTGAAATATCCACATAACTTCAAAAAGGTAAGTATCTTGCCTAACCTTGAGTGGGGGTATTACCCCTTAGGCACTGAGTCTTGTGTGGAAATTATGTAGTTGAAAATCATGTACGCGAGGTGACGAGTACGTACTTAGTTTATATGTGCAAATTATATCGGTTAAAATTGTAAATGTCCTTATGTATTAAATTAGAAATTGTTGGCACTTATTAAATCCTTTATGTGTCATGCCTCGTTCCTTGTTTATCGAAATTGTATCTTATATGATAATTTGATGTTATTGTCACTTGGATTTTTATGTAAATTTCGTGTGCTTATTGATTTGATATTTTCTTGGAACTAAATTCATGATAGAAATCCTTATATGCAAATAATTATTAAATAAGTTTAAAATGAGACATTAATTTATATTTATTAAAATCTGGATTAAAGAAGGCATTGTCCTATGCTAAGTTACTTTTCCATCTCTGTTGATTGTTTTGAGGTTTTATATACATTGTGTAGAGCCTTGGGTTATTTTTGAGAAATTTATTGATTTTACTATATGATTGGAATTTGTTGTGGTCATTGAGAAAATTGTGATAGGAATTGATTGTGTTGTGTTGTCGTGATAATATTCCGTATAAATTATTGTGTAATTTGAGTTATTATTATGAGGATATAAGGGTGTTATTTCACTGTTGATATTATGTGGGTATAAGGGTGGTATTTCACTGTGGTTATGTGTGTTGAGATATTGTCTGGGTAAAGTGATAAGGGTGGCTATAGGAGCGATAAGGGTGGCTATTGATATTGTCAGGGTGGATGGATAAGTGAGACTATATAGGAGTGATAAGTGTGGCTATAGGAGAGATAAGAGTAGCTATTGTCAAGGATGATACGTGATAATGTTGAGCTATTGTGTTGGTAATTTTTATGTGATGATGTGGGGTTATTACGTTGGTAATTTTCATGTAATGTTGTGATTTTCCTTGTATTTATTTTTATATCTTGTACAATTTATCTTGTTGTTGGTAAATTAATAATAGTCTGATCTATGTTGAAATTGGGAGCGTGTGGCTATTGCCCGACCGATTATGAAATAAAATGTGGGCACGAGGTGCCGTGAGTAAATAATGATGATATTGGCACGTGAATTGTCCGTGCAGTTGTGATATGAAATGTGGGCACGAGGTGCCGTGAGTAAATGATGATGATATTGGCACGTGAGTTATCCGTGCGGTTGTGATAGAGAAATTGCCACGAGATGTCGTGAAAATATGAAAGTGGGCTGAGACCCGTATTTTATGATTTTGAAATGAGGTGTCACAGGGTGACTTTTATTCGAAAGATATTTATTTGAAAGAATTATATTTGAAAGAGATTTATTTGAAAGATATTTATTTGAAGGAATTATATTTGAAAGAGATTTATTTGAAGGAATTATATTTGAAATATATTTATTTGAATGGAGTATATTCGAAATATATTTATTGGAAAGTATTATATCCTGAAGATTATTATTTGAAAAACATAGAGGCGAAAGATTTATATTTGAAGGACTTGATTAATTGGTTGTACTTGTATTCATTATTTGTTGAGCAATATTTATGGTGTTCTTGTTGCCCTGCTGTGTATATCACTGGTTGATTATTGTTGCCATCATTGTTATTTGTTTTCTATTATTTTTGTATACTATATTGCACAGGTTATTAGACTAGTGAGTGTCTTGACTGTACCTCGTTACTGCTCCACTCAGGTTAGTCTTGATACTTACTGGGTACCGACTGTGGTGTACTCATACTACACTTCTGCATATTTTTTTGCAGAGCCAGGTATTGGAGATATCGGACTCGGACAGAGTTAGAGTGTGATCGCAAGGATTCAAGGTAGAGCTGCTTGGTCGTCGCAGTCCCTTGGAGTCTTTTCATTTTATTGTACTGTTAATTATTAATCAAACAGTATTGAGTATTTGATCCTTGAGATCATTTCATGTATTCCGTTAGAGTTCGTGACTCAGTATTATTAGTCTTGGGAGGTTGTTTGTAATTATTTTTGTTGTTGGTTTCGATTATCTATTTAACAAAAAAAATTGATTTGAATTGTAATTATAATCGGCTTACTTAGTCTTAGAGACTAAGTGCCATCACAACGCATGTGGTGAGGATTTTGGGTCGTGACACTTATAGCCCTTAAAAATTTGATACGTGACACTTTAAAGTCTAAAATGACTAACATTTTAATATTTTACGATAAATAATTAATATATGAAAAACATATAGGGTCATGTCATTTGTTGGAACAAATGTGAAAAGATAAAAATTAATTTATGACAACTCAAATACAATATATCTTGTCTTTTACTATTCCATCTTTATTATTTCAAGATTGTATTTTACCAATTTGACTCTCAATGCTATATTATAATTGGTTTTTCTTTATTTTTAATTGATTTCACTACCCATGCCCTTTTCAGTGAAAATAAATTTATGTGCCCTAATTGTCACGACCCCAAATTTCCTCCGTGGGAGGTCGTGATGGAACCTAGTCTCTAAGACTAGGTAAGCCTATCAATGCGGAATAATAATAAATATCTAAAATAAATAAACTATAATTCAAACAATTACAACTCCCAAAACCCGGTAGAAATAAGTCACAAGCTTCTAATAATTTATTTTCTATGTCTCTATACATCAGAGTCTAAAATAAATAAGGAAGACAACATGGTAAGATAGAAGGGGACTCTGGGGTCTGCGGACGCTGGCAGATATACCTCGAAGTATCCTCGTACAATTAGTTTACTGATGCCTGGTCTGATAAGATGTACCTGGATCTACACAAAAAGATGTGCAGAAGCGTAGTATGAGTACACCATAGCGGTACCGAGTAAGTGCCAAGCCTAACCTCGGTAGAGTAGTGACTAGGTCAGGTCAGGCCCTACTAGAATATAAATAATGGCATGGTAAAAATGTTTAACAATATAATAGGATAATATGACAATGGAAATGAATCAACTAGTATGTCACCCTTTAATTACACCAAATAATGGCAATTAATACCTCGTGGAAACAAAACAAAATTTCTTTCCAACTTTAAGAAAATCACAACAATAATCAATGTCAACTGCGGCCATAAATAAATATCAACAAGGGCACTCCCGAGGTACCGCCTCGTAGTCCCAAATCATAAATAAATTCACAATATCTCATTTCCTTATATCACCACGGGAGCCTTCAAAATTTATTTTAAAGAAAATATTTTTTTCCGAAATAGCATCTCGCATTTTAGCCATCCTTATCACACTTCATGACTTCTAGTAGTTTCCCCTACTAGCCACGTGTATCAAGTCACCCTTATCTCACCGCATGCGTTTCAACACCCAAACCTTATACCACCGCATGCGTATCAATATCACAATATATCATAATTTGCACCTCAAGTGTCCAAATATTTTAATTTGTCAAAATAAATCAACAACAATATTTTTCCATAATAAAGAGCTCACGGCTCATGCCAAAATAATCCAACAATAATATTTTTCCACAATAAAGAGCTCACGGCTCCATCACAATGAGCACGAAAATCTCACAAAATATTCGGGAATAAATAACTCAACAAAAAAATATTTCAAAATTTTAATACGTTGCTTCAACACCAAATTTAAAATATCAAATAATTCATATTAATAATATTTAATTTAAAAAAAATCACCCTTCAATTAATGCACAGAATAAAAGAAACCAAGTTTCAAATAAACAGGTAAAATAATTAGCAGGAAAAGGTCAAGCAAATTTAAAGTATAAACATTTAAATCAATGATGAAGAATATAACAAGGTAAAATTTTTAATTAATATGCAACAGCGATCTACACAATTTAAAGACATAATTTTTTACATTTAGCCCATGTACACACTCGTCACCCCCTGTACACGGCTTTCAACACATTTCAATTTATCACTTCAATACCAATCCTAGGGGAAATTTTCCCCACACAAGGTTAGACAAGTCACTTACCTCGACTTGCTCCAATTTAATCAAGTAGTATGCCTTTTTCTCGATTTTCTGACTCCGATCGACTCGTATCTAGTCATAATTAATTCGATACAGTCAACAAAAATTATATGAATCAATTTCATAAGAAAATACTATATTTTTCAATAAAATCCGAAATTAGCTCAAATATTGCCTATGGGGCCCACGTCTCGGAATCCGAAAAAACTTATAAAATCCGATAACCCATTAAATTACGAGTCCAACCATACCAGTTTCACTCAAATCCGACCCCGAATCGAAACCGAAATCTCAAAAATTCATTTTTATGAGATTTCTAAAATTTTCCCAAATTTCCTTCTCAATACACTAATTAAATGGTGAAAACAATGATATATTCGTGTATATTGACCAAATCCGAGTTAGAATCACTTACTCAAATGTTTTCCCTTGAAAATCTGACAAAAATCGCTTCTGCTCATGCTCAAGTTCGTCAAAAATGGCAAATGGGACGAAATCCCCAGTTTTATAAACTGCCGAGGCAGCCATCGATCCTGGGTATCGATCATTGCTTCGATCTTTATGGCCCTCGATCCTGGCCTTGGTCCTGGTCCTTGATCCTGGGCCTTCGATCATGGCCCTCGAGCCTACCTTCGATCATGGCCCTCGAGCCTGCCTTCGATCATGACCCTCGATCCTGAGCCTTCGATCCTGAGCCTCGTCCCTTGCTTCGACCCTGGCCATCGACCCTGGACTTCGACCCTGGACTCGATATCTGGGCGTCGATTCTGGGCTCGATTTCTGCATTTCCAACAGAAGAAAATTGCAGCAGCTTTTTAAATTCCAACTTTTGATCTGTTAACCATCCGAAACTCACCCGAGGCCCTCGGGACCTCAACCAAATATACCAACAATTCTTAATACATCATACGAATTTAGTCGAGTCCTCAAATCACATCCAACAACACTAAAAACACGAATCACACATAGATTCAAGCCTAATGAACTTTAAAACTTTCCATTTCTACAAACGACGCCGGAACCTATCAAATCTAATTCGATTGACCTCAAATTTTGCACGCGAGTCATAAATGACATAACATAGCTATGAAAATTTTCGGAACTGGATTCTGACCCCGATATCAAAAAGTCAACTCCCCAGTCAAACTTCCAAGCTTAAATTCCTATTTTAGTCATTTCAAGCCTAATTTAACTACGAACTTCCAAATAAAATTCTGAACACGCTCCTAAGTCCAAAATTACCATACGAAGCTGTTGAAATCATCAAAATTCTATTCCGGGATCGTTTTCTCAAAATGTTGACCGAAGTCAAACTTAGCATTTTAAGGCCAACTTAAGGAACCAAGTGTTCTAATTTCAACCCGAATATTTTCAAATCCCGAACCAACTATTCCTGCAAGTCATAAATTAATAAAAGCACATACGGGGAGTTGTATTTAGGGGAACGGGGTTCTAAAAGTCAAAATGATCGGTTGGGTCATTACATTCTCCACCTCTTAAACAAACATTCGTCCTCGAACGGGTTTAGAATTATACCTGGAGTGGTGAAAAGATGAGGATAACAGTTGCGCATATCATGCTCGGTTTCCCAAGTCACCTCCTCGACCGGATGAGCCCTCCACTGAACCTTCACGGAAGCAATGTTCTTTGACCCCAGCTTTCGAACCTGTCTGTCCAAAATAGTCACTGGTTCCTCAACATAAGATAGATCCTTCTCCAACTGAACCGAACAGAAGTATAACACATAAGACGGATCTCCGTGATACTTCCAGAGCATAGAAACATGGAATACCGGATGAATTGCAGAGAGACTAGGTGGTAGTGCAAGTCTGTAAACTACCTCTCCAACTCTTTCAAGAATCTCAAAAGGCCCAATATACCTAGGGCTCAACTTGCCCTTCTTCCTGAACCTCATCACATCCTTCATAGGCGAAACCCAGAGCAAGACCCGCTCACCAACCATGAATGCAACATCACGAACCTTCCGATCCGCATAGCTCTTTTGTCTAGATTGGGCTGTACGAAGTCGATTCTGAATCAATTTAACCTTTTCCAAGGCATCCTGAACCAAGTCTGTACCCAATAGTCTAGTTTCACCCGGTTCGAACCAACCCACTAGAGACCGGTACCGCCTACCATACAAGGCTTCATACGGAGCCATCTGAATGTTTGACTGATAACTGTTGTTTTAAGCAAACTCCGCAAGTGGTAAGAATTGATCCCAAACACCCCCAAAATCTATCACATACGCACGAAACATATCCTCCAGTATCTGAATAGTGCGTTCGGACTGTCCGTCCATCTGAGGGTGAAATGCTGTACTCAACTCTACCCGAGTACCCAACTCATGCTGTACCGCTCTCTAGAACCGTGATGTAAACTGCATACCCCGATCAGAGATGATAGATACCGGTACGCCGTGAAGTCTGACAATCTCGCGAATATAGATTCGAGCCAACTGCTTGGAAGAGTAGGTAGTCATCACATGAATGAAATGAGCTGACTTGGTCAACCTATCCACAATCACCCAAAATGCATCGAACTTCCTCTGAGTCTGTGGAAGCCCAACAACAAAATCCATAGTGATCTGCTTCCATTTCCATTTTGGAATCTTTAACTTCTGAAGCAATCCACCCGGTCTCTGATGCTCATATTTTACCTGTTGACAATTTAGACACCGAACTACATACTCCACTATGTCTTTCTTCATTCACCTCCACCAATAGTGTTATCTCAAGTCCTGATACATCTTTGTAGCACCCGGATAAATAGAGTACCGCGAACTACGAGTATCTTGGAGAATCAACTCACGCAAACCATCTACATTAGGCATACATAGCCTGCCCTGCATCCGTAATACATCGTCATCTCCAATAGTGACTTCCTTGGCATCACCGTGCTAAATTGTGTACTTAAGGACAAGCAGATAGGGGTCATCGTACTGACGCTCCCTGATACGCCCATAAAGAGAAGACTGAGAAACCACACAAGCCAAAACTCAGCTCGGCTCGGAAATATCCAATCTAACAAACTGATTGGCCAAGGTCTAAACATCCAAGGCTAAAGGCCTCTCTGCTACCGGTAAATATGCTAAGCTGCCCAAACTCTCTGCCTTACAAATCAAGGCATCGGCCACTACATTGGCCTTCCTGGGATGAAACAGAATGGTGATATCATAATCCTTAAGAAACTCCAACCATCTCCGCTACCGCAAATTAAGATCCTTCTATTTAAACAAATATTGTATACTACGGTGATCGGTGTAAACCTCACAATGGACACCGTATAAATAATGCCGCCAAATCTTCAAGGCATGAACAATAGCTGCTAACTCAAGGTCATGGACCGGATAATTCTTCTCATGTACATTAATTGTCTGGATGCGTAGAAAATCACCCTACCGTCTTGCATCAACACTGCGTCGAGACCAATACGCGATGCATCATAATACACGGTATAAGACCCTGAACCCGTAGGTATTACCAACACTGGGGCTGTAGTCAAAGCTGTCTTGAGCTTTTGGAAGCTCTCCTCACATTCCTTGGTCCACCTGAACGGAGCACCCTTCTGGGTCAATTTGGTCATAGGTGCAGCAATAGAAGAGAAACCCTCTACAAATCAGCGATAATACCCTGCCAAACCAAGAAAACTCCGAATCTCCGTAGCTGAGGACGGTCTGGACCAACTCTGCACTGCTTCAATCTTCTTCGGATCTACCTTGATCCCCTCGCACGAAACTATATGGCCCAAAAATCCCACTGAATTAAGCCAGAATTCACACTTTGAAAATTTTGCATATAACTTCTTTTCTCTAAAAGTCTGAAGCACAGTCCTCAGGTGTTGTTCATAATCTTCCCGACTCTGAGAATACACTAGAATTTCGTCAATGAACACAATGACAAAAGAATCAAGACAAGGCCTGAACACACTGTGCATCAAGTGCATAAAAGTTGTCGGGGCATTGATTAGCCCGAAAGACATAACAAGAAACTCATAGTGACCATACCTGGTCCTGAAAGTAGTCTTCGGGATATCTGGCTCCCGAATCTTCAACTGATGATATCCTGAACGTAAGTCAATCTTGAAAAATACTCTGGCACCCTGTAATTGATCAAATAAGTTATCAATACGAGGCAATGGATACCTGTTCTTCACTGTGAGTTTGTTCAGCTAGCGGTAATCAATACACATCCGCATAGAACCATCCTTCTTCTTTACAAATAAGATAAGAGAACCCCAAGGCGATACATTGGGTCGA
Organism: Nicotiana tabacum; assembly: GCF_000715075.1. Taxonomy (NCBI): domain Eukaryota; kingdom Viridiplantae; phylum Streptophyta; class Magnoliopsida; order Solanales; family Solanaceae; genus Nicotiana; species Nicotiana tabacum. The sequence continues at coordinate 26,194,059 of NC_134081.1, read as the reverse complement.
ATGAAGCCCTTATCAAGCAACTCCTGTAACTGTTCTTTTAATTCTTTCAGCTATGCTGGGGCCATACGATATGGTGGAATAGAAATGGGTTAAGTACCCGGTAACAAATCAATGCCAAAATCAATATCCCTGTCGGGTGGCATACCCGGGAGATCCGCTGGAAATACATCAGGAAAATTCCTTACTATAGGAACTGACTCCATGGTAGGAATATCAATACTAACATCTCTCACATAAGCCAGTTACGCACCACACCCCTTCTCAACCATTCGTTGAGCTTTCAGAAATGAAACAACCCTGCTAGGAACATGATCCGAGGTACCTCTCCACTCTAGCCGCGGTAGACTTGGCATAGCCAATGTCACCGTCTTGGCGTAACAATCAAGAATAGCGTGATAGGGAGACAACCAGTCCATGCCCAAAATAATATCGAAATCCACCATATTGAGAAATAATAAATCAGCTCTGGTCTCAAAACCACTGATAATAATTAAACATGACCGATACACATGGTCCACAATAATAGATTCACCTACGGGTGTAGATACATAAATAGAAGAACTCAAGGAATCACGTGATACGCCCAAATACGGGGCAAAATAAGATGACATATAAGAATAAGTGGAGCCTGGATCAAATAAGACTGATGCATCTCTATGACAGACCGAAATAATACCTGTGATAACAGAATCGGATGCAACGGCCTCTGTCCTAGAAGGAAGGGCATAATATATGGCCTGGCCTGGCCTCCCCCTCTAGGGTGACCTCTACCTATTCGACCTCTACCTCTAGCTGGCTGTGCAGGTGGAGTGGTAACTGGTGCAGTAATCATGGCCTGAGAAGCCTGAGGGACCTGTGGAATAGGTGGGGCCTGAGAAATCTGTGGAGGTGCACCCCTCCTAAATCTGGGGCAATCTCTCATAATATGACGAGTGTCACCATACTCAAAACAAGCCCTCGGAGGACGTGGCTACTGAGACTGGCTCGGGCTTGATCGACTAGACTGCCCGCTAGAAGCACCTCGTACAGGAGGTACAATAGACACTGGCGGTGCATAATATGGAACATAAGGTCTGGGAGTAGCCGGAATACCACTGGAAGCTGGAAGTGCTGAATGAATAGGATGGCTCACATAACCTCTACCATGACGGGCTGCAACTGGGCCACGAGAATTATTATATGTGCCAGAATCTCGGGGTCTCTTAGCTTCCCTCTCTTCCCTCTCCCGAGTCTGCATACCTTCTATTCTCCTAGCAATTGACACCACCTATTGCTATGTGATGTCCATCTCTAGCTCTCAGGCCATACTGAATCTGATACTAGGGTGGAGGCCCTCAATAAATCTGTGAACCCGCTCTCGAACAGTAGCAACTAAGGCTGGTGCATGCCTAGCCAACTCACTAAATCGGACCGCATATTCTGACACGGTTATAAAACCCTGGTGCAACTGCTCAAATTCTGCGCGCCATGCATCTCTAAGACTTTGAGGAACACACTCCCTTAAGAACATATCTGAAAATTGAGTCCAAGTTAGTGAAGATGCCTCAACGGGACTATCCAACTCATATGCCCGCCACCACTGGTAGGCTGCTCCTCTAAACTGGAATGTCATGAAAGAAACCCCACTGGATTCCTAAATACCCATAGTACGAAGGATACAGTGACATTCCTCCAGAAAACCCTGAGCATCCTCTGAAGCTAAACCGCTAAAAGTGGTAGGGGTGGTACTTCTTGTACCTCTCGAGCCTGAGCTGCTTCTCCTCTGAAATTGTTGTCCTAATCTCAGGCCGAACTGGGAAAACTGGCTGCACTGGTATAACCTCTGGGGCATGGTCAACTTGGGCTCGTGGCTCTGGAGTATGGGCGGAGGGAGTCTGTGCTCCTCCCCCGGCCTGAGATGTGGCAGGAGCAAGTGGAATCAACCCTGCGTGAGCTAGAGTGCCAAACATGCTCAAAGGCTGGGGAAGGATCTCCTGAAGTGCATGAGTAGTAACAGGCGTCTCAGGTGCCTACTCTCCAACTGGAGCTACTGGTGGCTCTGGTGCAGCAGCTCGTGCAGGTGCTCTGGCTGCACCATGTGGTCTTCCTCAACCTCTGGCTCGGCCTCTGCCCCGACCCCGGCCTCTTGCGGCTCCAACAGGGGGCGCGGGTCTCTGATCATCGGATCCAGTTGTGCGTGTCCTCACCATCTGTGAGAGAATAGAAAGATAATGGTTTAGAACTTTGAATTCAACAATTGCGCACGATAAGGAATCAAAGAAGTGAATATTTTTCTAACAGTTCAATAGCCTCCCGAAGATAAGTACAGACGTCTCCGTACCGATCCGCAAGACTCTACTAAACCTGCTTGTGACTCATAACACCTATGAACCTAGTGCTCTGATACCAACTTGTCACGACCCCAAATTCCCTCCGTGGGAGGTCGTGATGGCACCTAGTCTCTAAGACTAAGTAAGCCTATCAATGCGGAATAATAATAAATATCTTAAATAAATAAACTACAATTCAAACAATTACAACTCCCAAAACTCAGTAGAAATAAGTCACAAGCTTCTAAGAATTTATTCTCTATGTTTCTATACATCAGAGTCTAAAACAAATAAGGAAGACAACATGGTAAGATAGAAGGGGACTCCGGAGTCTGCATACCTCGAAGTCTCCTCGTACAACTAGTTTACTGATGCCTGGTCTGGTAAGGTGTACTTGGATCTGCACAAAAAGATGTGCAGAAGCATAGTATGAGTACACCACAGCGGTACCCAGTAAGTGCCAAGCCTAACCTCGGTAGAGTAGTGACGAGGTCAAGTCAGGTCCTACTAGAAAATAAATAATGGCATGGTAAAAATGTTTAACAATATAATAAGATAATATGACAATGAAAATGAATCAACTAGTATGTCACCCTTTAATTACACCAAATAATGGTAATTAATACCTCATGGAAACAAAATGAAATTTCTTTTCAACTTTAAGAAAATCACAACAATAATCAAAGGCAACTGCGGCCATAAATCAATATCAACAAGGGCACTCCCGAGGTACCGCCTCGTAATCCCAAAGCATAAATAAATTCATAATATCTCATTTTCTTATATCACCGTGGGATCCTTCACAATTTATTTTAAAAAAAAATATTTTTTCCGAAATAGCATCCCGCGTTTTAGCCATCCTTATCACACCGCATGTCTTCTAGTAGTTTCTCGTACTAGCCACGCGTATCAAGCCACCCTTATCTCACCGCATTCGTTTCAACACCCAAACCTTATACCACCACATGCGTATCAATATCACAATATATCACAATTTGCACCGCAAGTGCCCAAATATTTCAATTTGCCAAAATAAATCAACAACAATATTTTTCCATAATAAAGAGCTCACGGCTCATGCCAAAATAATCCAACAATAATATTTTTTCACAATAAAGAGCTCACGGCTCCATCACAATGAGCTCGAAAATCTCACAAAATATTCGAAAATAAATAACTCAACAAAATAATATTTCAAAATTTTAATATGTTGCTTCAACACCAAATTTAAAATGTCAAATAATTCATATTAATAATATTTAATTTAAAGAAAATCACCCTTCAAATAATGCACAGAATAAAAGAAATCAAGTTTCAAATAAACAGGTAAAACAATTAGCAGGAAAAGGTCAAGCAAATTTAAAGTAAAAATATTTAAATCAATGATGAAGAATATAACAAAGTAAAATTATTTAATTAATATGCAACAACGATCTACACAATTTAAAGACATAATCTTTCACATTTAGTCCGTGTACACACTCGTCACCTCGTGTACACGTCTTTCAATACATTTTAATTTATCACTTCAATGTTAATCCTAGGAAAAATTTCCCCCACACAAGGTTAGACAAGTCACTTATCTCGACTTGCTCCAATTTAACCAAGTAGTATGCTTTTTCCTCAATTTTCTGACTCCGATCGACTCGTATCTAGTCATAATTAATTTGATACAGTCAACAAAAATTATAGGAATCAATTTCATAAGAAAATACTATATTTTTCAACAAAATCCGAAATTAGCTCAAAAATTGATCGTGGGGATCACGTCTCGGAATCCAGCGAAACTTATAAAATTCAACAACCCATTCAATTACGAGTCCAACCATACCAGTTTCACTCAAATCCGACCCCGAATCGACAACGAAATATCAAAAATTTATTTTTATGAGATTTCTAAAAATTTTCCAAATTTTCATCTCAATACACTAATTAAATAATGAAAACAATGATATATTCGTGTATATTGACCAAATCCGAGTTAAAATCACTTATCCAAATATTCTTCCTTGAAAATCTGACAAAAATCGCTTCTGCTCAAGCTCAAGTTCGTCAAAAATGGCAAATGGGACAAAATTCTCAGTTTTATAAACTGCTGAGGTAGCCATCGATCCTGGGTATCGATCATGGCTTCGATCTTTATTTCCCTTGATCTTGGCCTCGGTCCTGGGCCTCGATCCTGGGCCTTCAATAATTGGCCTTCGATCATGGCCCTCGAGCCTGCCTTCGATCATGGCCCTCGATCCCGAGCCTTCGATTATGGATTCGATCCTCAGCCCCGTCCCTGGCTTCGACCCTGGCCGTCAACCCTGGCCTTCGACCCTGGACTCGATATCTGGGCTTCGATTTTGGGCTCGATTTCTACATTTCCAGCAGAAGAAAATTGCAGCAGCTTTTTAAATTCTAACTTTTGATCCGTTAACCATTCGAAACTCACCCGAGGCTCTCGGGACCTCAACCAAATATACCAACAAGTCCTAATACATCATACGAACTTAGTCGAGTCCTCAAATCATATCCAACAATACTAAAAACATGAATCACACATAAATTCAAGCCTAATGAACTTTGAAACTTTCCATTTCTACAAACGACACCGGAACCTATCAAATCAAGTCCGATTGACCTCTAATTTTTCACGCGAGTCATAAATGACATAACGGAGCTATGAAAATTTTCGGAATTGAATTCCGACCCCGATATCAAAAAGTCAACTCCCCGGTCAAACTTCCAAGCTTAAATTCCTATTTTAGCCATTTCAAGCCTAATTTAACTACGGTCTTCCAAATAAAATTTCGAACACGCTCCTAAGTCCAAAATTATCATACAGAGCTGTTGGAATCATCAAAATTCTATTCCGGGGTCGTTTTCTCAAAATGTTGACCGAAGTCAAACTTAGCATTTTAAGGCCAACTTAAGGAACCAAGTGTTCTGATTTCAACCCGAACACTTTCAAATCCTGAACCAACCATCCCCGCAAGTCATAAATTAATAAAAGTACATACAGAGAGTTTTATTTAGGGGAACGGGATTTTAAAAGTCAAAATGACCGATTGGGTCATTACACTAATTAAGAGTTTATCAACATGAAAATTTATGTTTATTATATGATAAACTTGGAAAAAGAAATTGAATAGGACTCTTTTGCTAATTAGTTATATATATTAGAGAGTAAATTATTTATTCTCAATAGTAACAAAAATAATTCATTATTTATTGATTCAAATTCTTAAAGCTCATCTCATGATTTGACTATTTAACTTTAACTAAAATTTTATTCACTATGAATTCTATGCTCAAAGGGATAATTAGTCTAATCATATTTCACTTTTGAATCTTTATTTTTGCAAAATAATTAGTGTTATTGACTCTTGCCAATTACTTTGTTGATCTCTCTTTCTCCCTATCATTTATTGTTTTTTATATTTTAAATATAGTTGTTTGTTCTAATTATTGAATGTAATTTTTAAATATTATATACAAAAATTACTTGGGTGAAAAATAGCCCTAATTTGATATGCAAATGTATTATGGTTCGTATATATAGTTCAAAGGTAACATATAAAGAATTACACTTATATTACATTGTCTAAATAAATAATAATTTATAATAGATAATTAAAATATTAAATGATTTTAAAGTTATATATTAAGATTTTTTACATAGTTCAAATAAAGAATAATTTAATTTTTATTTTAGTTAATTTAAAAAGGGGATAACTCTCTAAAGTATTAACCATTATTTTATGTATAAAATTAACACATTATAGTTATGTAACATTTTTTCCTAAATAAATAAATGATATATATTAGATAATTAAAATATTAATTGATTTTAATTTTGGTTTAAACTTTTTTACATGGTTCAAAGCAATGATTAGATAACAAATATTTAGTTTATTTTGAAAAAATGATAAAATTTTAAAGTATTAGCCACTATTCTATGTATAAACTATGCACCTATTGTCTATGATAAAAGTTTGTTTGATACTACATTTGTCGTCGTACGCATTTTTATAACTTCTACAAAAAATTAAATATGGAAATTAATACTACTCATTTAAAGCTCTAAATATCAGGACTTCTTATAAAGTTTAAATAAGAAAAAAAATTAATTACTAAAATTTTATTTTATTTAGAAGTCCTAAATATTAGAAAAATAATTAAAATTATAATTTTGTCCAATATGAAATTAGTTTTTAAAGGGTAAAAAAAGCGAATGACCAACTCAATGAATAATTTTTTAAAAACAATTAAATAAATATTATTTAGAAAACATATTTTATTTATAAAATAAAGGTTAAGCTCTAGAAATTAAAAAACTATTCATCCTATATAGCGAACTCAATAAAAAAAGAAACTATATCTCATAGGGTCCTCAATCTTCATTCTATTATATTCGGTACTTAAATTTTGTTGCAGTTTTATAATTATATCAGCTTAAATTCACAAGTTATTATACTTCCTTATTAGTTTCAGGAAGAACACATCACTCTCGAAGATGTAAGAGCTTTTTTGAAAATATTTTTGTTAAGGAAAATAACACGTAAAAAATAGTTTGGTAAACTTTTATTAATTATTTTGCTCATGTTATCGTCATGGGTAAGGTTGTGAATAAAATATATAGCACATTGTTATTATTTGATTAATATAATTATTTCTCGTATTTCTTGTTTATGGAATCGTTTGGTTCAATCCTATATTTTAGTAGAAGTAAATTGAAGATGAAAAGGAAACTTTATTAAACGTAATATCTTAATGACTTTTAAGTCCTAGATATTAGGATTTTTGACTTAATTCAAATAAGGAAAAGTTAATAGCTAAAATTTTTAATTTATTTCAAAATCCTAAATATCACGTGAATAATTAAATAACAATTTAATGTGAAATCTATTTTTAAAGGGTAAAAAAGACAAAAAATATTTTGCTAAGGGCATTCATGCTTTTAGTATAGTATAGAGTGCTATATATATATATATATATATATATATATATATATATATATATATATATATATATATATATATATATATACACACACACACACACACACACACACACACACACACACACACACACATCACAAACAACGATATTATGTAATATTATTTTTAATTGCGTAATGTATTTTATGAGGTACATGAAATATTATTAAATCGTATCCACTTAATACCTCTTTAAACATGATGTCTTGGTATATATTCCTTTATTCTTCTTGCCGATTTGGAAAAATATGTCATGACAAATAATCTAACATTAGGGATTAATCAATCATATAATTTATTTATCGTCATTATAAATATAAACATATTGAAAATATTTACTAAATATAATTTTAAAAATACCAGTCATCTTTTGGCTTGAGAAGTCAAGTTCTGATGAGAAAGGCACGTGTGATAGTTTATTGGTCCATCAAAGTTCCACATAAATTAAAAAGGAAAAGAAATTATACTCATCAAAGGTGAGGTCCCATAATTTTCCGATCTTATAATAAATAATTATATAACAACGATCTAGGTTCTCATACTATTCCTCTCATCTTCTCTTAGTTAGGTACTAAGAACACAACTTTAATTTATTTATGTGTGTATCTTTATTTTATTATAATGGTAGCATCTGAGGATTATTTTTTTAATTTAGTTTCTTTTATATTAGTGATTCACATGATTAAAAATCAAGTATAATTGTATTGAAATATTGATCAACTATTTAACCCTTTAAAAAAAATTGGTTGAAATGATGATTAACTGATAATTAGGATTTGAAGTAATTAAACTATGACTTTGTGACTTTAACGTTCCAAGAATCTATTACTTTCTTATAATTAATAAATCTAAATCGCAAACAAACTGGGAAAAAAATATCTGAACGAAGCATTTGCGTCCAAAAAGAAGAAGGCTACTATACGACATATCTGTTGTCCAAGATGAAGTAGGCAAAAAAACTCTGCATAGAGAGAAATTAAAGAGTATTTTGGGTTTTCTTTATTTCTTCGTGTTTTCTTTTAGTTTGTATATTGTATTGATGTAAAAAACGGAGAGGAGGGTAGAAGCGGGAGGATGAATCCAAAATTAATTTGGATTGGAATATTCCACCTTCACACTTTTTCCTTTTTGCTCGGTGTACGTGCAATTTAAATAGGAAAAGAATTTTAGCCTCGGGTGATTTACAATTATATCCTTAAATTATACAAATATATAAAATTATAAAAGTCGATCAATATTTTAGGGTTATTTTAGTCGTTTAACATTTAGTTTAAATTATTCGTGCTTTTATAATAACTAGTCTCGGGGTACGCGCGATGTGCGTGTACCCTATCTCAATGAAATTTATTTAAAAATTGTGTTTGAGTTAGAAAATAAAAGTGTAAGTTCCTCGAGATAATCAATAATGTTAGATACATTCTATCTTGTATTGTTTCACTTACGTTTTTTCTACTTTGGATATTAACTAAGGTAATTTTAATATTATACGGTAACAAATTTTGCTCTATTTTCAGATTTCTTTCATTACCAATGGTCTTTTTATGAAAATAACTTATGTACCCTAAGATTTGTTTTAACTTGAAAATAATTTTACTTATATTAATAATTTGGAAAAGAATATAATTGAATTTTTTATAATTAATTTATTTATTAATTTAAATACTTAATTATTTGTTCTTAATATTTAAAAGACATAAATATTTTTTGCTTATTCAAATTCTTATAATTAGCTCATATAAAAATTATAACTACATTTTTATTCAATAAAATTTATATTTTCAGATTGTAAAAAAGCTAAATGGGTGGAAAATCATCCATGCAAAACATATTCCAAAAACATAGAATAAAAGAAAGGAAAATGGTATTTTGTTAGATCTCACATAATTAATAATCACTAAATACCAGAAATAAAATTTAAAATTTAAATTTCTAGAAACCATAATTACTTTTTGTAGTTAAGAAACCCACTTATATTCAACTAAATGTATCGTTCGTTAAAAATTAAAAGATCTCATAAATTATCTCAGAATAATTGATAAATTTTGTATTCATTTTCTGCTTAACATTCCGTATTATTATAATAGTTCATTTAAAATTATTGAAAGTTAAAAATATAATATTGAGTAATATTATTAGTGTAATTGTCTATTATATTTGAAAAGATCTTGATATAAAAAGAATTTCATATAAATCGACATAAAAAAGTTATTAAAAACTGCATCACCTCCGTTATTATTCATGAACCGAGCTCCGCACTGTATTGTAAATATTTCAGGGAGATATGAGTATTTATTGATGAGATATTAAGGCGGTTTCTATCCTAGTTAATAAAAACATTTTAATTACCTTAAAACTACATCATCAAGACCTGGACAAAGATTTCATAGTCATTTATGTCCTCTTTCTCTAATCTTTTTATTCCTTTTTATGGTAATTAAAATTTTATTTACAAGGAAAGTGTAACGACCCGACCGGTCGTTTTGAGCTCTAGCGCGTCGTTCAACAGTTTGAGGCCTTGAGTAGCTTCACTTCAGGTATTATGACTTGTACGTGTGGCCGAAATTGAATTTCGTGAAGTTTGGAGTTGACTTGGAAAGAAAATTCTAATTTCGGAAGCTTAGAATTGACTAAGGTTTGACTTTCGAGTAAACGATATCTGAATCGGGATTTGAAGGTTCCAATAGGTTCGTATGATGATTTCGGACTTGGGCGTATGTTCGGCTTGAGTATCGGGTGGTCCGGAAGTATTTCGGTGCTTATTATGGAAGGTTGGCATTTTGAAGGTTTAAGAATTTCTTAAGTTTGGTTTGAAGTAGGCTTTGGTATTATCGATGCCCGTTTTGAGATTTCGAGCCTTGGGATAGGTTCGTATCGTGATTTATAACTTATACGTAAAGTTTGGTGTCATTCCGGAATGTTTAAGTATGATTCAGACGCGTTCATCGTAGTTTGAAAGTTTAAAGAAAGGTTTCAATCGTCGATTCGTAGTTTTGATGTGATTTGAGGCCTTGAGCAGGTCCGTGTTATGTTATGAAACTTATTGGTAAGTTCGGACGGAGTCCCGGGGGCCTCAGGTGAGTTTAGGACGAGTCGAGGATCACTTTGGAGCTTTGTGGTATTGCTGAAGGGTCTGAGTACTGGTGCAATCGCACCTGCGAAAAAAAGGCCAGATTTGCGACGCCGCATAAACGACCAAGCAAGCGCAGGAATGAATTTTGGTTGGGCAGTGTTGGGACAGCAAAAGCGGTCATTTCGCCACAAAAGCAGAACCGCACTTGCAGAGGGGGCTAGTGCAGATGCGGGGGCACAGATGCGCAACAGGCACCGCAGATGCAACTGGTGACCTGGCTTGGGTTCTCACAGGTGCGAGATTGAAGCCGCAGAAGCGGTTGTCGCAGAAGCGACCAGTGGACCGCAAGTGCGAGGCAGCGCTGGGCAGACTTGCATTGATATACGGGATTTGGCCTATTTTCTTTCATTCTCTCTTCGTTTGGGCGATTTTGGTAGAGCTTGAAGGGGAGATTTTCATCAACCATTACAAGGTAAGTAATTCCCACCTAATGTTAGTGAAATATATGGATTATATGTGGATTTAAACATGAAAATTGGTGGAAATTGTGTGGTTTTGAAGAAAACCTAGAATTTGGTATTTTTGAATTTTGACCATGAAATAGGACATAAAATTGGGAATAAATAATATATTTGAGTTCGTAATGTTATGGGTAATGATTATCTTCGAAAATTTTCAGAATCTGGGCACGCGGGCCTGAGGGTTGACTTTATTGACTTTTCGAGTGGAGTTAGGAATTGTTATGAATTGATTTAGTATGAGTATTAGAGTATATTTTTATTGATTTTCACATTGTTTGACTAGTTTTGGAGCTACGGGCAGTGGTTTGTGGTGTTAGAGTGGCGTTGGAGCTGGTTATGGAACTTCGGAGCGAGGTAAGTCTCTTGTCTAACTCTGTGAAAGGGAAACTACCCCTAGGTAATGTATTTGATATGTGCAATTTGTTGCAGGGGGCTAAGTACGCACGAGGTGACGAGAGTCCATATGTAACTAAGTTCATGTTATTGTCCGGGTAGACTTAGGTTCACACCATGCTATAATTGTACTATAGGAGTTATCTTTGCTAGTTTAATTCATTTATTTCGCATTACGACTTGAGACTAGACTTGCGTAGAGTGATAGACTTGCTATTGTAGAGATTTGAAGGAATGATTAGCCGCAAAATAATTGTACTACTCTTACGAATTTCTCCCGCGCTATGCATTTTCATCGAAAAGTTTTCTTTAAAATTTATAACTCACACGTTTGTTTGTGAGTGAGGTTAAGGACCCGCTAAAGCTTCTTATTCTAATGGGATCGGATCGTTCACCTCGGCAGGATTATGTACCACACTTTCATAGGAGCAGGCAGTTCGCCTCGGCAGTATAATAGATGCATCTATGGTTCATGTCGTTCGACCCTCGGCAATAGACACAGTATGATGGGATCGGGCGGTACGTCTCGACATTTCTATAAAATACTCTTATGGAATCGTGCGTAATATTTGGCAAGAAGCCAGTATATCTGTGAGTTTTTTTCCGATTTGAATTGTGACAACCTATCTGGTGAGGTCCATTATATATATACTCCGGTTGAGGAGGTAACTTCCAATTTAGAGCTTGAATTTATTGTCGAGAGGAGGGTTGTACCACGTATTTATACTTGTTTATTTCGTTTATTTACTCTGCCTCACGTCTGTTTACTTCCTACTATATTTGATTTATTGGACCACAGTAAGTGTCGATGTCGACCCCTCGTCACTACTTCTCTGGGGTTAGGCTAGATACTTACTGGGTACGCGTTGATTTACGTACTCATGCTATACTTGCTGCACTTGTGTGTGTATATATATATATATATATATATATATATATATATATATATATATATATATATATATATATATATTCGGTTATGCTAACTTATGAATTTGTTTAATACTAGGACTTTAAGGTGAGCAGTATTCCATGTTACGATCCGCAGCATATAAAGTCTCCATTAGAGTTATTTATATTCCCTGTCTAACTTGTATTCTAGATTAATGTTGCATTTTTATTGTACTCCTTAGTAGATACTCATGCACTTGTGACACCGGGTTTTGGGGGTTCCTACTGGTTGTTCATTATTGTAGTTCACGTAAATATTATCATTTTACCCTGTAAAATTCTATTTTATACTATTTAATTAATAAAAATTATGATTTCAAAAGTAATAAAAATAAGTAATTAAGTTGATCAATCACCGTTGGCTTGCTTGACGGCGGCGTTAGGCGCCATCACGACCTATAGTGGATTTTGGGTTGTGATAGCTTCGTATCAGAGCTCTAGGTTCACTTGGGTCTCACGAGCCATGAGAAAGTCTAGTAGAGTCTTGTGGATCGGTACAGAGACGTCTCTACTTATCTTCGAGAGGCAACAGGGCTGTTAGGAGCACTTCCCTTCTTGATTCCTCATCGTGTGATTTGATTCCCTTGAGGCTTATGCCTTCATTTTATTCCTACTCAATATTATGCAACATGAAGTGCTCGTTATCAATTGGGCATCGAGGAGTTGTAGTAGTAATGCAGATGTGGTGCAGGATGTTTTTCACTGCGTGTTCGGGCATGCTATTATCCCTCGCCTTGCGGAAGGATGTTCTGTCGTTTCAGCTCAGTATCGATATTTCCTATGGCTTTGAGGCTATGCATAGATTGCTATGATGTGCATGCGTTGTTATCGCATAGTGTTGGTGTAATGGTATGGTGCTTGTCTATGTGTCGAGCCAGTGAATGACTCGAAAGGAGGATCTCTCAGTGCGTGGCTTAGGGGTTCGACATTTTATTCTAGCGGGGGAAAGACAATTAGTCTATGGATGTTCAGGCCTTGGTTGATGGAGTAATGAGACTTGATATTTTGGGCGTGGTGGAATCCTCATTTGTGATGTGGTGTCGTCGTCCTTGTTTGAATGCATTAAGGTTCGCCGATGTTATGGTCTTCTTTAATTTGCCTTTGGGGCAGAGTGTTTTGAAATGGTACTTGAGAAGCGGTTGTCAGAGATAACGGTGTGTAGCGATTTTGGAATCGAATTGGTGTTTCTAATGTTGATGGCTCGAGAAAGATGATCTTCTAGGAGGTTTAGAGTTGGTAGCAGTTTATTAGTTCAGGTGCTACAGGTGTGGATTTGATTTGAGGCAACATTTGGGGTAGTGAAGTATGAGAAAGGATATGGAGGGGGGTGTCTCGCGGTAGTTGAATTACTAGCAGGTCAAGTATGAAAGGCAAAGGTCGAGAAGTTGCTTAAAGGAGATGGTTTAACCAAAGTGAGAGTGGCAGAAAAGCAGCTGGATTCCGTGGTAGGATAGCGACATGCCTTGAGAAAAGTTTAGAGCGATTTGAGGAATTATGGTGGGAAATAACTAGGTCCATAGATTTTTTTTTATTTAAGATGAAGGCTACTGCACTGAGGAAGATTGAGTATAACGAGCAGTTTGCTTGAAATGAAGAGGGGTGTGAAAACTTGATTATCATTTTTGGATGCAACGTGACTTCGAGTTTGGAACGTATTGTCGGACGTTCAGTTGATGTCAATGGGGAATGAACAGACTTGTACGGCTGATGGATGAGAATGGGCTCAGGAGGGTTTACTGAATTCGTGGTAGTTGTACCCAGTGCAGTGTCATTGGAAGATGTCAGCATGGAATTCCACAGGTGGGTTATCCCCTGTGAGGAGGTTAGTGGTTGCGTGATGTTGATGAAGTTTCTAGAAGAGTTCTACTTACTACCAGACATGAGATCGAGTGTGCGATTGTGGCTGATAATTCGGAATGTTTTATGAAAAGCTTAACAAACAATTTCGAGAAATTTGGCTGGTTAATGGTGAGAGATCATGGTAATTGAGAAGGAGGAATCGTTGTGGGCTCTACATTATATGATTGTAGCTTAAAGCTAAGTGGGGGAGACCACTGTCTATGATTGGATCGCGGGGTTGTCTGCTTGTGCGGTTTCTGGTTATCGGTGCATTAGTGGATTATTTACGACTAAGAAAAGGAAACATTAGGGGTAATTCGGGCAAAGAACTTGATGAATGTGTGATATATTTGGCCTTATCGATTCATGTGTAGGTTTATGGGAAGACTCAGATTTTATGCTTCTTGTGCTTGTGATGTACACGGAAAAGAATTCAGCCGGTTGCTTCTTTAAGAGGGTGTTCATGTGCTAACAGAGCGTTGGAGTTTGATTATATTCGGGACCAGGTCAGAGTTGATGACGCTCAATAGTGGTTTTAATGGGTTCAAGGATGTAGGCACGGTGTCTAAGAATTTTAGGTTCGTTGTGTGGTTGAAGATCAAAATTTTACAGCAGAGTGTGAAGAATACTTGGGGAATTTTCTATGTTATCATCGGGTCTACAGAGTAGTATTGGAGGAATGGGAGAAATAGCTTCGGATTCGTGGAAGAGATGGTTCATGAGTATTGAAACGATGTGGTCTCGTGATTTGGGTCACTTGGGATGAGTGCTGATCGAGTTCGTTATGTTTTAAATGGAGCTATTATTATTTCTAAGGCAAGTCAAGAGTAAATTGGAAGAAGTTGGGTCGGTTGGTAATGGTTTGAATCAGCGTGATTGTGGAAATGATCAGTTCCTTCGGTATGTAAGCTATACATGTGATTCGTGGTTGTACGTGCGGGCTTGACAGCCCCGTAATTTGATTGATTTAGAGGTATTTGATTATAATGTCCTTGTGTTGTAAAGGGAATCCCGAAAGGATTATGGTGGTGTAGACCACAATTTGAGGTTTGTATTTTCTGCAGTTTGGGAATTCGGCTGCGTGTCGCTATGGTCCTTCTGAAATGAGTTAAGTGAAAGATTTCTAGCCAATGAAGTTTTTATTCTACTAGTAGTTCAGGGGTTATGATGAATTCTTGTACTCTCGTGTAGCGACATGATAGGTGCAGTGAGCGGCATGGGAATTGAAAGTTGAGAATCAAGGTTGCGGTTCGGTATTGACAAGAATGTCACTAGCTCGGATGAGTAGGGAAAAATTTCAGATGTTTAGAGGAAGCTGACACTATCTTAGTGTCGCCTGAGAATGGTGTGCGGGGGAGAGGCAACATGTATTGATTTGCGGACTCCTGGTTGGCTTTACAGAATTTGTACGGTTGGTGGTGTGGAGGTGCAGACTTGGCTACCTGGTGCGGAAGGTCGTGGGAGTGTATCCCACGGGGAAATTTGTATAAGTGTGACATGTTAGTCACCTGATTGTTAAGGATTGAAACCAAGTATGGAGATTTCGGTACTGTAGCTAATGTTAGAATTTATGCATGAAGGGCGCTCTATTCCTTTGGTTGTGGACTGTGGGAGTTTGTTCCGGATTGGACGATTGTTCGTGTGTGTTATGAATATGGTTATTGTGGATCCTTGGAAGGTTATTATCCCAGTATGTGATAAGCAGAATCGGCTTGAGATCCGCTAGTAGATTTACATCAGATCGGATGTGTTCATTCTTCATAGCACTGCTTACGGAGGAGTCTTTGGGCGTTAAATGTTATTCCCATCGTCAGCTATTCTATGTAATACTCTATTGTGCCACGTGGGTTATGAGACGGCTTGATTATTCGCACATGTGTTGTGATTCCGTGTAGCTTGTGGTATTATATGAGCAGGATGGCTCTCGAGATACAGGTCATTTATTGCACCTTAGCCGCGCTCGGGTTTTGTAGCGTATGGTGCTATCCGTCTCCCCAGGGTTGTATTTTCGCACTTGGCATGCGTGTGGTCGATATTCGGGTATTTCATAGGTATAAGCATTATGGCTTGATGGGTATTTCCTTATTTATTGTTATGTGTGGATCAGGTGGAACGCCGCCACGGGTATAATATTTGGATCAGGTTGCACGCCGCAATGATATCATGTGTGGATAGGCTTGCACGCTGTAACGGTGAGATGTTGAGTACGGTTCCCTATATCTACTTCTGTGTATTTTATTTCCCATTCTCTGAGAAGGGTTCATAGCATCTGTTCGATCATTTTATTCGTTACGCGGGCTAGGTAGTTCTTTTTCAGAGTTCATTTTTCCATATGTATCACATTCAAGTTTGTAGCTTATTGGCGCATTGATGACGTCTAATGATGTTTTTGGCAGTATTTGAGATGGCTTATTGCCTGGGCAGCTTTTACTGGGTGAGACGAGGTTATTGGAGGGCAAATATCGTTATTCAGTTCAGAATGAGGTAATGGTTCTTGTCAGGAGGAGAGACTCCATGATTTGTTGGTTCGGCAGGTGGTTATGCATTTCTACATGAGGCGTAGATGTGTTATGAGGCGTATTGCAGGTAGTATTGTGAGATTCGGAACATGGCTTAGATGTGTTATGAGGCGTATTGCGGGCACCGAGTTCGTGAAATTACAGCTATTATTGTCGGAGAATGTTATTATGGTCAAGCAACTTATGTGGTACGTGGTGTGATTTCAGCGGAGGAGCATGGTCATGTTGGGTACAATGTCTGGTGATTAATGCGGTGTTCGTATGTTGGATTCGGGTCTCGTGGAAATTTTTTGTTGTTGGGATGTGGTTCCAAGGCTTGTGGACTAAGGTAGCAGGAAGGGTCTTCAGTTTAGCTTGACCTAATATTCTCACATGGGTTGTAGTGGCACGGGTAGGTTCACGAGGTGTTAAATAGTGATTTTTGGACAACTCCGGAGCAGTCCTTAGCACACTCGAGGACAAATATATGTTTAAGTGGGGAAGAATGTAACGACTCGATCGGTCGTTTTGAGCTCTAGCGCGTCGTTCAACAGTTTGAGGCCTTGAGTAGCTTCACTTCAGATATTATGACTTGTACGTGTGGTCGGAATTGAATTTCGTGAAGTTCGGAGTTGACTTGGAAAGAAAATTCTAATTTCGGAAGCTTTAAGTTGGAAGAATTGACTAAGGTTGGACTTTCAAGTAAACGATCTCGGAATCAGAATTTGAAGGTTCCAATAGGTTCGTATGATGATTTCGGACTTGGGCGTATGTTCAGGTTGAGTATCGGGTGATCCGGAAATATTTCGACGCTTATTATGGAAGGTTAGCATATTGAAAGTTTAAGAATTTTTTAAGTTTGATTTGAAGTAGGCTTTGGTGTTATCGATGTTCGTTTGAGATTTCGAGCCTTGGGATAGGTTCGTATCGTGATTTATAACTTGTACGTAAAGTTTGGCGTTATTCCCGAATGTTTAAGTATGATTCGGCGTGCTCGTCGTAGTTTGAAGGTTTAAAAGTTAAAGAAATATTTCAATCGCCGATTTGTAGTTTTGATGATGTTTGATGTGATTTGAGGCCTCGAGCAGGTCCGTGTTATGTTATGGAACTTATTGGTAAGTTCGGATGGGTCCCGGGGCCCTCCGGTGTTTTTCGGACGAGTCGCGGATCACTTTGGAGCTTTGTGGTATTGTTGAAGAGACTGTGTACTGGTGCAATCGCACCTACAGAAAAAGGGTTGCAGATGCGACGCCATAGAAGCGGCCAGGCAAGCACATGAGCGGATTTTGGTTGGGCAGTGCTGGGACCGCAGAAGCGGTCATTTCGCCACAGAAGTGGAACCGCACTTGCGGAGGGGGGAAGCGCAGAGGCGGGGGTGCAGATGCGCAACAAGCACCAAAGATGTGGCCAGCGACCTGGCCTGGGTTCTCACAGGTGCGAGATTGAAGCCACAGAAGCGACCAGTGGACCGCAGGTGCGAGGCAGTGCTGGGCAGACTTGAATTTTTATACGGGATTTGGCCTATTTTCTTTCATTCACTCTTGGCTTGGGCGATTTTTGAGAGCTTCAAGGGGAGATTTTCATCAACCATTGCAAGGTAAGTAATTCCCACCTAATGTTAGTGAAATATATGGATTATATGTGGATTTAAATATGAAAATTGGTAGAAATTGTGTGATTTTCTAGAAAACCTAGAATTTCGTATTTTTGAATTTTTACTACGAAATTGGACATGAAATTGGGAATAATTAATATATTTGAGTTCGTAATATTATGAATAATGATTATCTTCGAAAATTTTTAGAATCCGGGCACGTGATCCCGAGGGTTAACTTTATTGACTTTTCGAGCGGAGTTGGGAATTGTTATGAATTGATTTAGTATGAGTATTAGAGTATATTTTCATTGGTTTGCACATTGTTTGACTAGTTTTGAAGTATTGGGCATCGGTTTGTGGTGTTAGAGTGGCGTTGGAGCCGGTTATGGAACTTCGAAGCGAGATAAGTCTCATGGCTAACTCTGTGAGGGGAAAACTACCCCTAGGTGAGGTATTTGATATGTGCAATTTGTTACGGGGGGCTACGTACGTACGAGGTGACGAGAGTCCGTACGTAACTAAATTCATGTTATTGTCCGGGTAGAATTGTACTATAGGAGTTATCTTTGCTCGTTTAATTCCTTTATTTCGCATTACCACTTGAGACTAGACTTGCCTAGAGTGATAGACTTGCTATTGTAGAAATTTGATGGGCTTCATGATTAGTTGCGGAATAATTGTACTACTATTACAAATTTCTCCCGCGCTATGCGTTTTCATCGAAAAGTTTTCCTTAAAATTTATAACTCACACGTTTATTTGCGAGTGGGGGTCAAGGACCCGTTAAAGCTTCTTATTCCAATGGGATCGGGACGTTCGCCTCGGCAAGATTATGTACCACACTCTCATGGGAGAAGGCCGTTCACCTCGGCAGTATAATAGATGCATCTATAGTTCGTGTCGTTCGACTTTCGGTAGTGCACAAAGTATGATGGAATCGGGCCGTACGCCTCGACATTTCTATAAAATACTCTTATGGGATCGTGCATAATATTTGGCAAGAAGCCAGTGTATCTGTGAGTTATTTTCCGATTTGAATTGTGACAACCTATCTAATGAGGTCCATTATATATATACTCCGGTTGAGGAGGTAACTGCCAATTTAGAGCTTGAGTTTATTGTCGAGAGGAGGGTTGTATCAGGTATTTATACTTGTTTATTTCGTTTATTTACTCTGCCTCACGTCTGTTTACTTCCTAATGTATTTGATTTATTGGACCACTAGTAAATGTCGATGTCGACCCCTCGTCACTACTTCTCTAGGGTTCGGCTAGATACTTACAGGGTACGCGTTGATTACGTACTCATGCTACACTTACTGCACTTATTGTGCAGGTATATATATGTTTACGGTGGTCCTCTGGGTGCAGAGGCACAGCTATTGCGGGGACTTTACGGTGAGCTGCATTCCATGTTACGATCCGCAACATACAAAGTCTGTATAAGAGTTATTTACATTCCTTGTCTAACTTGTATTCCAGACGGATAATGTATTTTT
This sequence comes from Nicotiana tabacum, assembly GCF_000715075.1. Lineage (NCBI taxonomy): Eukaryota > Viridiplantae > Streptophyta > Magnoliopsida > Solanales > Solanaceae > Nicotiana > Nicotiana tabacum. Next base: position 26,174,398 of record NC_134081.1, on the reverse strand, counting down.
ATTGTACTCCTTAGTAGATGCTCATGCACTTGTGATATCGGATTTTGGGGGTTCCTACTAGTTGTTCATTATTGTAGTTCACGTAAATATTATCATTTTACTCTGTAAAATTCTATTTCATACTACTAGATGAGGTTTGTCCGTGCATAGCACGGGCCCAATATTTTAAATTTTGATACAGCTCAGAGAATTTATGTCTAATCTTTAGTTGCACCTATGATTTGATCCCAAAATAGGAAATACATACTCTAGAACAACTATACTTTCACTAATACAGAAGTACAGTTCCATTCTTAGTAAATAGTGACAAATATTAAAGACCACCTACTATACAGAGCATGCATATTCAGAATCTGTGGATTTAGGAATAATGAATCTCACTCCCTAATGAAATTAAATTCACGAAGGTAAACCATACAAAATGATAGATCAAAGTCACTATTTGTTCATGACTTAGTTTTTGAAATATCTTCTGCTAGGAGGAAGCTACTATAACTGCATGATTAAGTTACCATAGATAACACCAGATAAATCGATGATGCAAGTCCTTCATACATCTTTTGTCCAAATTATATGCTTTGATAATTACTTGGTCTTAATAAGTGTCTTTACTTGCTTGAACTGGTTGAATAGAGTAAGAATGTCGTAACTTCAGGAAGTCTATGAATATGAGCAAAATATAAAGAACACCAGAAGCCTCCTGTAAAAGTAAGTAACTTCTTCATCAACCTTTTAATTTAAAGTACATTACCTTAAGAAATACTGACAAAGAAGAAATGCACCAATCATTCATCAGTAAAAGGGCATCTTAGAAATAAAATATACCCCCTTGAATAAAATAGATTTTTGTGACTGCCAAGATACTGAGCATGCACAATTCATAACAAATCAAGGTTGTGATTGGAATAATTTGCTTAAATCAAGCATAACAATTAAATAATAGTTTGTATAAAAAAACAAAAGACACATATAGCATAAAGTAACTCTTTCCACAGGCGTATTGTTACCAATTGAAGCATGTGCATGACTACAACCTAAAGAAAATAAAATAAACACAAAATAAGCACAACCAACACTACTGTTTCAAGGAATTATTTAGACTGATTTAGGTCGTACCATCTTACTAATAAACATAAATATATAGAAAATATTATGCTGAGAGATTGAACGAAAAGAGGTACCAATATAATTAGTCAATAGCCATTACCATTTGAACTGATAGAGGAGGAGAGGAGCTTTAAGTCTTCTGCAACCATGGTAAGTAAAGTTTGCTCTGATTTCCGCTCGCTAGTTTTAATCTGCAAACAAAGAAAAATAGAACTCGAAAGCAATCATCATAGAAGCATGTTTATAAGACACACTTCATATATGTTAAAAGATTGCATATATGTGAGTGTATTTATATAAATATACATGAAACATATAATCCTTGTGCATTTCATGTACTGAAGTAAAAGTAGAACAGTTATGACCTAACCAAATGGTCAAGTGAATTAGTCCCTATCAAGTATGCTAATATGGTATATCAATCCACCACTTATACTTTCACATAAATATTTAAAAGAAATACAAACTTAAAGTAAATTCCAAGTATATTATATCAACTTTTAGGTGAAGCGCAACAAGAAAGAACAGAAAAAGGTAGCATATGCTGATTCAATATGTTGCTACTTGAAAATCTTATTTCACGGCATCAAAAGATAATAACACCAACATTGATGTTTCTAGAATGAACCTGCATTCTAGTTATAAGTTAAAATAATAGCAATACAGGAACAACCAGATTCCAGAACCAATAGTTTATGAGCTATAACCAGATAAATATTTGGGCACAATTTGTTACTTTATGTACTGTAACACCAAATCTCTAATGTAACACGAAGAGTACTTTTTAGGCGTTCCACTTTCATGTTGCCTGGCAAAACCTTCAGTTTTTATTGGAATTAAAAAATTAGTACGTTAAAGATGGTCTCGAGCATAGAAACGTTCAAAAAGAATGCTTGACTTCTTCTGAACGCTTGACTTCAGGAGCATATATTTCAAGAGATACATGTCCCAGAAAGAATATGGTACTTGATTTATTAGTTACTCTACATAAATGAACACGTGATAAAAGCAAAAATAACCAAATAGATAGCTAAGAATTACAAATCAAGCACCATAAGTCATGCTGTGAAATTTGGTATATGACATCTAATGGTGTGGGAGGCTTATTATGGAAGCTTAAAAAACTAACTTGTAAAAGATCCATGTATGATTTAAATAAAAATTATGAATGGTAATATGGCAAGCTTTATGTTTAAATGGAAACTGAGGCTAATGCTGCTTAAGTGTGTCTACTTATTGATATTAAGAAAGTGGCTAAAGCAGAGGAGCAAGTTGTTGCTTATAACTTTTGTGACTTGGTATCTAAGCACATGTGAAAATTAATAAAGAAGAAACCTATGTGGTTAGTCAATAACGCCTTATCAGTTATAAGAAGCACTGCACCATACCGATACTAACTCTATAGTTTTAGTTCTGTCCTTGAAGAAGCCTCTTCCACTGAAGTTGGTTCATGGCTCATGAAAGCCCTAATAGGTTCTCCAAATCTGTAAATATTTTAGATTTGCTGAAGTAGATATATATCACTGAGAAGTCATCTTATACAAAAATAAGAATGGTATGTATGAGTCGTTGATAAACCTTGTAAAGCATCGAACTTTATTTTTTTCATCAAGGTATTAAAGACCATCTAGCTTCTTAGTGGGAAATTGAAAGAAAGATTTCATTATTTCTCAAAATTATTAAATTAAGGATTACCATCGATATATTTTTATCTATCATAAAAGATTATGATAACAAGAACTACTCCTCAATTTCAAATAAGAAATGAAGAATAATTAATACTAAAAAGATTAATGAAGATCTAATCTCTCATATTTTGGTAAAAAGCGTCCAATTCTGTCATGCAAACCATCAAATATTTGTAATTTGGCCAAAACATCGGATCATATGAACTATCATAGCTTGCGACTTCATTCTATTCAAAATGAACCACTGTTGAATTCAAAAAATAAATCTTAAAAAGTAGTAACTAAAGATCTGAAGTATGATAAATACTAAAGTTTGGGGGGGGGGGGGGGGGGGAGGGAGAAAGAAGATAGGTGTACAAAGGAATGCCGACGCTTGTTTGTTGCTTCTAGAACCAAATATATGATAAAAAAGAAAATGAAATTTTTGTAGTTATAGCAACAATAATCGTTGTTGACAAATGAGTAACTTCAATATAGCTACATTTATACCCCATTTTGAAATATGCATACAGATTGAAGACCCATTCGAGTAGTTCAACATGAAATCCTCAAACCTTGAAGTTCTCATGTGCTTAGTCCTTTAGTTTGTGCACAGACCGTTGGATATGACTTTATTTCCTTGATTTAGAAGGAAGTTCTAAACCATCAAGATTATTCTTCAAAGTATATAGACGAAATTTCAATACGACTTTTTTTTGCATAGGATGGATTGAACTCAAAGTTTTACAAAAATTCCAATTCTTAAAGTAACTCGCAAATTTAACTATTAATTCCGCATTGGCTTTAAGTCCATACTTTTAGGTTTGGTCGATTTTCAGAGTGCTGTCACTTTTTGCTATTTTTCATTATGCTAATATACTATAACTTTTAATTGGAGTATTATATCAAGATTAAGTTTTTAGTAAAGACAATCTCCCATAAACAAAATTAAAGAGAGAGTAGAAGCATATTTTCTCTAGCGCCGGACCAAAAAAACTATCATACCAGTTAATAGCAAATTATATATAGTAATATGAAAAGAAAAATTAATTATTGTTGCAGTATAGCTACACTTCTTTAAAATCTGATCATAGTTCAATTACATAATTCTTATTTATGAAAAAACGAAAATCTTCTTTACATATTTGAAAGCAACAAAAAAAATAAAAAGAATGTATATGCTAGCTTCAAGAATTACACGAGAGGGAGAGGGAGAGGGGGAGGGAGAGAAACAAGAAGTTGTTGTTGGAAATACAGAGAGGACGACCTAATAAAATTAAAAAAGCAAAAAGACTGTTAAAGAAACAACAATGAAGCAAAAAATACTGGAGTTCTACAAACAAACGGGCAAAATAACACAAATATAACGTGGGTAGACCAAAAATTGAAATGATCAAAGACAACAAAGAGAAACTTCATCAAAATTTAAAAGGAAAGCTTACCTGGATGAGAAGATGAAGCAAAGAGCCGCTGGTGCTCTTTGTGTTTTAGAGCTGAGAAAGAAAAAGGGATCCTTCTAGAGTCCCATTTTAATTGTTGTGACGTAATTACCATTTTGCCCTTAAATAAAGATAGATTTGCAATGATGCCCGTGTCGACCATCTTTGCTCTTTCTATATAATAGAAAAGTAATTTCAAAATGGATATAGCTTCAACCCAACAAAATCTCAACAAGACTTCTTGAAACACACAAAACATTCCAACGAGATTTCTTAGCACTTTAGCAACGTATAGTGGATTTTGGGTCGTGCAATTCTTATTTCTTCTTTCTAGAAAACCTGATGTGAGGGGGCCTACTGGGATGTCCATAATTAAAGTATTTTTCATCATCGACTGTCGGTTTTTTACTAGGAGCTCAGATGTCCGCTCGCCTGGCAAGTTGGCAGCAAGCACTTCCTTCCCTCTTTGTGTGGAAAAGCTTCTGGAAGCCTATTAGTTAGTATTTGTAAAAACTCTAGTTAAGGGGTCTGTAGAGAAGAGAGGGCTAGGTCAACCTTATAGATAACGTAGCGTAAGGACGGGATAGGAAAGAGAAATGCTCAATGAAGCGCTCAAGAGAAGGGTGTAGGGTGTTGAGCAGGGCTAGTCAGCGCCCCGAAATACACAAAATACTTGCCGGTACAAAACAAGTCAGGAAGCTTGACATGACAGAAGTTCGAGTCGAACCAGACTAGCAGATGCAGAAAAAATTTACTATCATTCATCTTTTTATTCTTTCATGCATTTATTTATTATTATATATAATTTAAGTTCATGATTTATATAAACTAAAAATTTAATATTTTAAAGTTCAAAATATTAAGACTTTTGCATTGCTTTTAGGATAATAATTAAATAACTATTAAATGAAGTATTTCTTATAGTAATTAACACATATTTTAAGGGACTTCAGATTCTCTTTTTAGAATGATCAAGTTTGAAATGGTAAATAAACTGTTAGCTTTAAAATCTAGTGTTTTATTCTAGGTAAACATTAATTAATTAATAGTATTATATTGGATATTGTATAGAATTAAAAATATAATAGGTACTATATCTCTTATCAATGAAAGGATATGAGAGACAAATGTAGTAAAAGTATGTTAGTGATTTTTTCTTTGGTTGTACTGATTTTTATAAGTTAAAATTTTAATTTATTTTGAAGTCCTAAATATTAGTATTCGTACCTAGTTTAAATAAGAAATAATTTAATATAAAAAATATAATTGATTTGTGATTCCTAAATATTAGGAAAATAACTTAAATGACTATTTTGTACAATATAAAAATATATTTTAAAGGATAAAAAAGGCGAACGATATTTCGATAAGGGGTTTCGTGCTTTTAATATAGTATATATATATATATATATATATATATATATATATATATATATATATATATATATATATATATATCCTCAACACAACCCATGTCTAATCAGATGAACATTATATTGTACTTATTTGTTTTTTTTTGTTTTTTTATGGACGTTATAAAGCTCTGGATTGTTTTTAGGAAGGGGAATAAGAAACTTGAATTTTATTGTCAAAGAGGTAAATTTTTTATACGATTGTGAATCCTTTTTGTTTACACTCAAAAACATATAACAATTAAATTTATATGTGGTTTTAAAAATATGTGGATTAATTCAATACGAGTAATTAATAGCATTAGATTAAATAAATAAAAAACGTAATAGATGATCAAACCAATGATAAAGGTAATTCCGAGCTCGGTTAATGGCTCGATAATGAACCTTCCGTCGATTCCAAGCTATACTTATGAAGAACTTAAGAACAAGAAAAAATAACTTTGAACAACAAAGAGAATTTGAATAAATTGTTTTGATATGCGTGTTACCATGTTCCTAATGAACAATTAGTTTTCCCTTTATATAGTAGGGGAGTTTCACCCTAAGTACAGTTCTAAAAAAGGATAAAAATCTTTCTTTATACTAATCACTGATTCACTGCTGATACGGGCCAAGATTTATGCCGTGACATCCGGTTGGGCACGGATGTCACGGCTATTTGTTAGTCGTGTTCGGATGTTTGGTAATACTCTCTGAAGTTGAGGGATTCGAACCGGACCTGGGAAATGTGGTCCCGATGCTTCCGAGGACGGATGTTTTGCTCGCTACCCGATGCGAGAGTTTTTTCACCCATACTCTGATTCCTTATGATCACGTTCTAGTCCCGTTTGTCTTACCAGGAAATCGAGATGTTCAACGGGCCTGATTTTACCCGTATACAGATAGTTCCCTTGTTTCTTAGAGAGGAGTTTTACTGAAACGATGAGAAACGACGGATACTTTTCACCTCATTCTTTAATATGCAGAAATGACAAAGAAACCAAAAATATCCCGTCAGTCACATCATTCTAACTTCGAACACATGTCAGCTATCGGCAGGTCACCTCTGAATGCGAAGCGTCACGAAACCTCTGTAAAAGCATTCATTCTTCGTACATTTTCACCGTTTGACCAAGCTTCTATCTTCGATTCTTAAAGTTGTTACTCACCTTCTTGATACTTTCATATCTTTAGCTCCGTTCTCCAAACTTTCTTAGTAATTTCCGGGTTTTTATCTAGTCTTTACCCAAATCAGCACAGTTGACTCTTCATTTTTCAAAATATTTTCTTAGACCTTTCAAGCTTTTTCAGATAACAATGGCTAAAATATCCAAATTTTTTCCTCAACAAGTCGCTTCTTCTTCTTCCCAACCGACCGCTAAAATCGAGGTGGTCACTCTTGATATAGTCGTCCTCGAGATGTATGCTCCTGGAGCGACTACCGATGAACCATCTCCCGAGCCTTTCTTAAAAATGTTCATCCCCGGGGGCTGCTCAGTCGCAGATGACTTTAAGGTCGAAAAGCCCTCATTGGTGTAGGGCCGGGGAGAAGAAGTATCAAGGTATATATGCTCCATTTCCGAAGACGTCCTTCCCGTGATCCGAGGGGATTGCAACTGGAATGGTAAGGACGTAGTAGTCCCCGGGCCTAAGGACACCATCACTACCCATGTGGAGGGGTATCTAAGTGTTTACACTTATCCCTTCACATTGGGCCCGGTGGACCCGATTATCTTGGACTTCTGCAAGAGATACGAAGTCTGCCTCGGTCAGATCCACCCGTCGTTGTGGAGGACCATGATCCCCCTTTGTTACTTCGTGAACAAGACCGAATCCAGTCGGTTCACCATCAATCACCTAATCCGCCTATATAGTCCCTGAATCTTCCGAGAGGGACTAATAAAGCTCACACGCGGGGCCAACAAAGCCCCATTCTCGAGTATCGATGAGGACCGAGCTGGTAGGGACACTTTGTTTGGGTGAAGACCGAAGACTTGATTCCCCCTGAGTTCATGCCATTCCCCGAGAAGTGAAATACATCTCGTAAGTATTGTTTCTCTTTGAACGCCAATTTTACGTTCATCTCTTTTTTCTCACTGGTACTTGTGGTGGTGCAGCCGTCGCTTGAGTCCTAAACGCTATCCCTCGGCTCAAGGAGTGGATCGAGGAAATTTGTTCACAGATGCCTTATTCAGAGCGCACATGGCGCAAACTCTCGAGGGGACGGTGGGAGGCTCATTCTCACGGTAAGACCCTTCCCCAAATAGGTAACATCAGGCTCTCCCATTTGCATCGTACTTACTCTCTTTTCTTCGCTTTTCTTTTTGCAGGTTTGCCTAAGACCATTGAACTCAGGCCTTTAAGAGGGGACGAGGATGTGTCCTAGTCCATTGACCTCTCCTCTTTGGGGAAGCTTGGGGCTGCAGCGGGGGAAAAGAAGAAAAGGAAGGCTTTGGGTTCCCCGAGATTAGAGAAGAACAAGCCAAAGAGAAGGTTGTCCTGTAAACCAAAGGAAAGTTCTAGCTCCCGAGCACCCGACTCCGACTCGCTTCTTCGGCTCAAGGATGAGCCCGAGGAAGATAATTTTTTCATGGCCCATGGGCCGTCTTCTCCCGAGGAGCAGGCAGTTGTTGAGGAGAAAATCCATGAGGTCAATCTCTCTCAGACCCGGGAGGTTGATGAGGAGACTGGGCTGAGACTTCCCGGGATGCCGGCTACGCTCCGAAAGAGGCGCCCTGTGTAATAGAGATTTCAGGTTCGCCTTGCTATACCGATTCCATGCTCTAAAAGGCCCGAGCAGGGAAGGAGATGTCTAATGAAGGGTCTCATGGCGTGGACGATCCCCTTCGTTCTTTTTCAACGGCGTGGACTACTCCATCTTGGAGAACTTTTTCGGGCTGGGTGACCTAGAAGTGTCGAGAAAGGATCCGTCTTCAGAAGTCGACGGGCTGAATTCGAGCCCAAAGTTAATCAACCAGTTTCCCGCCCAAAGTGTGGATCCCGCCGTAATAGGTCGATAATCATCACTGTCCTAGAGGATGCCCGGGTTCTCTCTGCTCCTGTGGAATTAGCGAGCTACCTCTGATGCCTGGTGACCAAAGAAGACAAACGAAAATGAATGAGGTGGACGTGTCGTGCCTGTTTAACGAAGCGCAGCAGGCGCTGAATCGGGTAAGGCATCATTATGCTCTTTCGAACTTTGTCTTAGTTTTTGATATTTCTCATGTTTTTTTACCCTTTTGTAGGCCTCGTCACTTCATCACGAAAGCTTTATTCGGTACCGGATTGAGGTTAAACAGCTACATCTTGAGGTCAAAGAGCTTGCCTAGAAAAAAGATATGTACGAGCTTCTCAGCGAGCAACACGAATGGGCCATCAAGGATCTATATGCCGAGCTAGATGAGGCTCAAAAGGAGGCTTCGATCCTGAGACGGGAACATTCCGATCTGGTAAAAAAAGTAAAGGTTTTTGAAGTTAGCACTGAAGACTTCGCCATGGAGACTAACGACCAAACCTCGTAGGTTCAGCAGAAGATTGACCAGATCGACCAACTCCGAGCTGAAATGAATGAGGTCCAAGCCATGGCCGATGGTTGGAAGAGAAAAATGGACCGGCTGGCTTCAGAGAAGGAAATCTCCCAGGCACAGCTGATATCGGTAGAGTTTCAACTCCGGGTAGCGAAAGAAAAAGCCGACAAGCGATCCCAGTTGAATGATGAACTCCGATCACAATTGAGATCGGCTCTGGCAGAGCGGGACGCCCTCGGTAACGAATGTGAAGCTATAAAGTCTCAGCTACACACGACCTCCGCTGATGCTGAAGAGATGGTGGACCAGTATAGGGCCGATGTCGAAGCATCCGAGGCTCGCCTGAAGACTACTGCTGAGTACGCGAGGCTGCTATCCCGGAGGAAGACCCTCGAAGAGATCCATGCTCGAGGCTTCGACCGGCCAAGATCGAGGAGGCGAAAAGACTTGAGGTCGAGGACAAGAAACTAGCTGAACCCGAAGTTGAAGAAGGCTCTGAGGGCTCCGAAGAACCCGAAGGCCCTGACGGCTTTGGTGACAAGTTGGGTTTTGGTGAAGATCAGGCGTAGATGCCTTAGGAATATTTTTTTTTGTTTTTTGTATAATGTACATATATTTTGTTTAGGCTGTTTTTGTTGGCCTTTGTAAAGATATTCTGGAATATAAAATATTTCCATTTTGGCAATGTGCAAGTCTGTTATCTTAGCATCTTTTTATGATTGCAAATATTTCTAATGCCTTAGCACAGAATGAAACGTAGTGATAAGTCTCTTTTTGGAGGTCTGAACAAGACCTGTCCTTGATGCAATTTTTGCTTGAACTTGTGTAAGCTCGGAGTGAACGGAAATTTCCCCAAGATGCTTCTTTAAATGTTGTTAGGCTTAATCTTTCCTGAGGGTAACCTTTGAACAGGTTTAGTATTTTGTTGAAGGCCTTATGTTTTGATTACGGGCTTCAGACGTCTTCAAACCGTTTTTAGGGTAGCCGTAGCCTTTTAGGTTTGGGCACTGCCTAATAGGTTTTGTGCCTTCGGGTTTCGATAACCCGAGCTGCCCGAGCTTATCTCGAACGGTAGTCCCCTAGTGGGGGTAACCCTTTGGGATTGGATAAGGGTGGCCCTTAGGTTCGATAGTTCCCGGGTAGGAATAACCCTTAGGCTTGATACTTTTAAGAAGCAAAAAAATGTTTGTTAGCAAGGTAGAAACTTTCTTTCATTTTTGTGTGTAACGTACAAGATTGTAAACGTGTAAAAGCTCGTATTATGGCCGAGGTGACCTATACGGGCATAGTTCATTTGACCATTTGGCCCTTACAATAAATCCTAACCATCGAGCCTAGACTGTTCGAGCACCGAGTTTCCTTCCTTGGTAAAACTCATGACCCGAGGGTGATGGCCCACAGTATTCGAGGTCGATCTTCGAGTGGGCTCGAATACTGTGGAAGCGACCATTGACTCCGATTTAAAATCGGTCTTCAACTCTAAGTTAGCACGATTTATTGTTGCCTCGTTAAAAACCTTGCCGGAAAACCTATTTGGGATAAAATCGGTTCAAGAGAAAAAGAGTGCAACGCGTGCTTTCAGACCTAACGGCTACATTCTCCTTCGGTTATTGCCTGCAAATGTTAGTCCAATTTGTAATATTAAAAGAAAAGTGAATGAGGTCGTATCTTAGCAGTAGTATCATTTTAAGTGGGTCACGTTCTAGTTATTCGGTAGCTGTGCGCCGTTTCCTACTTCGCGTTTATACGAACCTTTACCGGTAATACCGATGACTCACTATGGTCCTTCCCAATTTAGTCCCAGGTTCCCTTCGTTCGGGTTCCAGGTGTTCAGTGTTACTCTTTTTAACACCAAGTCATTGAAGTGTCGGGGGTTGGCTCTCCGGTTATAATATCTTTCTATCTGCTTCTTCTGGGCGGCCAACCGGACTAGGGCAGCCTTGCATCTCTCATCCAGTAGTTCCAGGCTCGTGCTCATGGCCTCACCATTCGATTCTTTGGTTGCATATCAGAACCTGAGGCTCGGTTCACCCACCTCAACTGGTATTAATGCTTCGGCACCGTAGACTAACGAAAGGCCCTGGTACTGGTTTTTGAGGTCGTGCGGTATGCCCACAAGACTTCAGGCAGAATTTCCTTCCTCTTTACTTTGGTATCGGTCAAACTTTTCTTAAGGTTTTGAAGGATGGTTTTGTTCGTCGACTCCACCTATCTGTTCCCACTAGAGTGATTGGGTGTTGACAAGATCTTTTTGATCTTATGGTCCTCGAAATATTTGCTTACCTTGCTCCCAATGAATTGTTTCCGGTTATCACATACTATCTCAGCCGGTATACCAAACCGGCATATTATGTAGTCCCAAATGAAGTCGATGACTTCTTTTTCCTGGACCTTCTCGAACGCTTGAGCTTCAACACATTTAGAGAAATAGTCAGTCATAAATAGTATAAATTGAGCCTTACCAGGTGCCCATGGTAGGGGACCGGCGATGTCCATTCCCCATTTCATGAATGGCCAAGGCGACATGATCGAATGTAATAACACCCCGGGTTTATGGATCATTGATGCATGCCTTTGACAGCCGTCACATTTTCGCACGAAGTCTTTTGCATCTTTCTCCATGTCGATCCAGTAATAACCGGCTCCTATTATCTTACGAATGAACGATTCGGCCCCTGAATGGTTTCCGCCGGTGCCTTTGTGAACGTCCCTCAAAACATATTCGGTGTCTTCCAGCCCCAAGCATATGGCGAGTGGGCCATCGAACGTTCTTCTGAACAGAGTGTCTTAGGACAGGCTAAACCTGGCTGCCTTCGTGCGTAGAGATCTCGATTCTTTGGGATTCGAGGGCAACTTTCCAATCTTCAAGTAATCTATATACTTGTTTCTCTAGTCCAGGTTATACTCGTTGAGTTTATCTTAGCATGACCTCCTTCTACTACTGATTTAATGAGTTGTACAACCATTCCAGAGCTGAATTCATCATCATCGACTGATGACCCCAAGTTAGCCAGAGCATCGGCTTCGCTGTTTTGATCCCGAGCACGTGTTGTAGGGTCCATTCCTTGAATCAATGAAGCGTTACATGTAGTTTATCCAAGTATCTTCGCATTAGTTCCTCTTTCACTTCAAATGTGCCGTTGACTTGATTTACCATAAGGAAGGAATCACATTTAGCTTCAATCACTTCGGCCCCCAGGCTTTTAGCCAATTTGAGACCTGCAATCATGGCCTCATACTCGGCCTCATTGTTAGTCAACTTCACAGTTCTAATAGATTGCCTAACTACATTACCCGTAGGCGGCTTCAACACGATGCCGAGTCCGGGCTCCTTTGTATTCGAGGCACCGTCTGTAAGGAGGTCCCTGAGGTTAACAACAATTCCTTATCGACTTCAGGTATTAAGGCCGGCGTGAAGTTGGCCACAAAGTCTACCAAAATTTGAGATTTGGTGGCGGTTCGGGGTCGATATTCGATATCGTACCCACTAATTTCCATATCCCATTTGGCCAATCGTCCCGAGAGCTTGGGTTTGAGCATTATGTTACTCAATGGGTATGTAGTTATGATACATAGATGGGATGACATAGAAAATATGGCTTTAACTTCCTGGAGGCACTTAGCAAAGCGAGCGCCAATTTCTCCAGGTGAGAGTACCTTGCTTCGGCCTCACCTAGAGTCCTGCTAACATAGTAGATAGGAAATTGCGTACCTTTCTCTTCTCGGACTAAGACTCCAGTTACCGCTATCTCGGATACCTCCAAGTATAGGTACAACTGCTCGTCTGCCTTAAAGCAAATGTGGACTAGAAAGGTACCATTTAAGTTCTTCCAAAGCTTGCTGGCACTCCGGGGTCCACGAGAAGTTATTCTTCTTCTTCAATAATGAGAATAACCGATGGCTCTTATCGGAGGACCTTGATATGAACCGACCCAGGGCGGCTATGCCCCCGGTTAGACTTTGAACAACCTTGACATTGTCCACCACGGTGATGTCCTCTATAGCTTTGATTTTGTCGGGATTGATCTCGATCCCCCAGTTGGACACCATAAATCCAAGGAACTTCCTGGACTCGACCCCAAATGCGCATTTCTCCGGGTTCAGCTTCATATTGTATTTCTTCAGTATGTTGAAGATTTCCTGCAAATGTTCCAAATGGTCCTTTGCTCGTAGGGACTTAACTAATATGTTGTCAATGTAAACCTCCATTAATTTTCCTATTTGCTATTTGAACATCCGGTTTACTAGGTGTTGGTAAGTGGCACCGGCATTTTTTAGTCCAAACGGCATTACATTATAACAATATGTGTTGCACTTAGTGATGAATGAAGTTTTTTCTTAATCGCCTGGGTCCATCCGGATTTGTTTGTACCCGGAATAGGCGTCAAGAAAGCTGAGTATCTCGTGGCCGGCCGTCGCATCGATCATGCGATCGATGTTAGGCAAAGGAAAAGAGTCCTTAGGGCATGCCTTGTTCAAGTCATTGTAATCTACACACATTCTTAATTTATTTCTGTTTTTAGGCACTACCACTACGTTAGCTAACCAATCCGGGTACTTATTTTAAGGAGTTTGGATACCTCGTCTTTAATGAATGCATGCTTGACTTCGGACTGAGGCCTCCTCTTCTGTTTAACCGGGTAAAACTTTGGATCCAAGCTCAGATTGTGAGTAGTTATTTCTGGCGGGATCCCTGTCCTATCAAGATGTGACCAAGCGAAACAATCTATGTTAGCTATAAGGAATTCAATGAGTTTTTTCCTGAGCTCGGGAGTTAACCCCGTGCCCAGTTATACCTTCCGATCGGGCAAGTGTTCGATCAATATGACTTGCTCCAGCTCCTTAACTATTGACTTGGTGGCATCAGAATCGTCGGGGGCGATGAACGACTTAGGAACTATATAATCATCATCCTCGCCTGCTTTTTGCTTCTCAGGTTCGGTCGGGGCCGGTATCGGTGATTACTATTTAGTTTCTTCCTTCCTAACCAACTACAGGTTCTTTGATATTGAGAAGGTGGACATCGGTGTCAGCTCATCGACCGCGAACATTTCTTTTGCGGCCGGCTGTTCTCAGTAAATTGTTTTGATCCCTCTTGGTGTGAGGAACTTCAATGCCTGGTGCAGAGTCGAGGGAATTGCCCTCATGTTGTGAATCCACGGCTTTCCGAATAGAGCATTGTACCTTATGTACCCCTCGATGACATAGAACTTCGTCTCCTGAATGGTTCCGGCGGTGTTCACCGGTAGGGTTATCTCCCCTTTAGTAGTTTCACATGCCATGTTGAATCCGTTTAAGACCTAGACCGCGGGCACTATTTGGTCTTGTAGACCCAGCTACTCTACGACCCTCGATTTGATGATATTGGCCGAGCTACCTAGATCAATCAACACACGCTTAACTCGAGATTTATTTATGAGTACAGAAATTACCAGGGCATCGTTATGCGATTGCACGACAGCTTCAGTGTCTTCATCGTTGAAAGAGATGGTCCCTTCCCGCATGTAATCCCGAGTTTGCTTTTCCCTTGTAATGGACACATTAGTGTGCTTTAGCATTGGCCTATGGGGGATGTCGACTTCACTGATGATCATGTTGATGATGTGCTGAGGTTTCTCTTGCCCGGCCTGCTTACTGGAGTCCATGTTCCTGAAGTGATTTTTGAATTGATCACTCAGAAACTTTCGGAGGTGTCCATTATTGAATAACCGGGCCACTTCTTCCCTTAGTTGTCGGAAGTCTTCAGGCCTGTGACCGTGGGTGCCATGGTACTTACACATCTGGTTGGGGTCTCTTTAGGCAGGATCGGATTGCAATGGCCAAGGCCATTTGGTATCTTTGATGCGTCCGATGGCTGATATGATGCTGGCATCATCGATGCTGAAGTTGTACTCCGATAACCTCGGTGCCTCCCTGGTCCTGATTGGCATGTCGAAACCGTTTTTTCTCATGAGTCCGGTTATTATGACCTCGATCGCTTCTTTTTTCAGTCCTCACTGGGTTACGTCCGGATCCACTGCCCTTCGATCTCTGCTATACGGTTGGTACAGATCTCTGCTCGGTCTTGGTTCATGATCGACAACTCTTTTAGACCTGTCATTAGTTCTGATGGGATACACGGACCCAGAGGGGCCCCAGCTGATCATCCTCCACTCTGATTTTCGATTGGTACCTGTTATGGACGTCAGCCCAAGTTACCGTTAGGTACTCTATCAAATTTTGTTTCAGCTGCTATGAGGCTAAAGAGCTTTGGGGGTTGAGTTCTTGAGTGAATGCTTGAACAGCCCAATCGTCCGCAACCGGGGGAAGATCCATCCTTTCCATTTGAAACCTCAACACGAACTCCCTGAGCGTTCGTTATCTGATTTATTAGTCTCGACTTTGATGGCCCCGGCATGAGCTTTTATGAAGGCATACGCAAGCATAGCAAACGAATCAATGGAATTGGGGGGGGGGCAAGTTATGATACCATATCATTTCTCCTTTAGACAGGGTTTCCCCAAATGTTTTCAGTAGAACCGACTCGATTTCATCATCTTCCAAGTCATTTGCTTTGATGACACATGTGTAGGAGGTCACGTGTTCATTCGGATCCGTGGTCTCGTTATACTTTGGAATTTCGGGCATACAGAACTTCTTTGGGATCGGTTTTGGAGCTACGCTTGGAGGGAAAGGTTATTGGATAAACTTCTTGGAATCCAAGCCTTTCAATATCGGGGGTTCTCCTGGGATTTGATCAACCCTAGAGTTATAGGTCTCCACATTTTTGTCGTTGGCTTAGATTTTCTTTTCTCCCGATTCCACCCGTTTTGTCAGTTCCTCAAGAATCTTTATTATCTCGGGGTTGGTCCCGGGTTCAGCTTTACCTGGCCTCTCTGTGGCTGGTTCATTTCTGCGAGTATTTTTCCGGGATGGTCGGGCTCAACTCTGTTGGGTGCGCGACTTTGGTTTTGCAACTAGGTTATTGCTGCTTGTTGAGCCTGTAACATTTCGAAGATCACCCGCAAGTTGATCCAATCACCTTCGCCATCGTGTGTACTAAGGGCTATCGATCGGGCTCCTCCGCCAATGCTGTTTTCGGGGTCGGTAGGCAAGTGTGCTTCGATAGCCACATGTGAGTTAGCATCGATCGGGTCCGCTACTGGAACTCCATTGGGGTCAATAGGGGGCACCTAGTTGCTAGGCACCACATTGTTGTTTTCTCTATGGTGGCCAGACTCAACATCAACGTTCAAATGGGCAGATAGGGAGTTCGACATTTTTAATCTGACCTGAAATTAAAAGCTCGAAGAACAAGTGTAAAATAGAGTGTGTTATGGAAATTTATATCAAATTGCCACTATTATCCTTAGCCCCACGGTGGGCGCCAAACTGTTTACCCTAAAAACGGATAACAATTAAATTTATAAGTGGTTTTAAGGATACATGTATTAATCAATACATTGATTAATAACGTTAGATTAAACAAATGAAAAACGTAATAGATGACCAACCCAATGATAAAGGTGATTCCGAGCTTGGTTGATGGCTCGATGAAGAACCTGCCCTCGATTCCAAGCTTATACTTATGAAGAACTTAAGAACAAGAAAAAATAACTTTGAACAATAAAGAGAATTGAAATAAATTACCTTGATATGCGTGTTACCATGTCCCTAATGAACTGTTAGTTTCCCCTTTATATAGTAGGGGAGTTTGCCCCTAAGTACAATTCTAAAAAATGATAAATTTTTTTTTTTATGCAAATCACTGATTCACTGCTGATACGAGCAGATATTTACGCCATGACATCCGGTTGGGCAGGGTCACAGCTATTTGTTAGTCGTGTTCGGCCGTTTGGTAATGCTCTCCGAAGTTGAAGGATTCGAACCGGACCCGAGAGATGTGGCCCTGATGCTTCCGAGGGCGGATGCTTTGCTCGATACCCGATGCGAGAGGTTTTTCACCCAGACTCTGGTTCCTTATGATGACGTTCCAGTCCAGTTTGTCTTACCGGGAAACCGAGATATTCAACGGGCCCGATTTTACCCGTATACACTTTTATATGCTATTGTCAATGACTCATGTCATATAAGGGTTATTTTCAAGAAACAAACAAAAAAAGGAATTTGTTAGTTTTTCAGGTTAGCGCGAATGGATTGCAGAGATGGTGGCAGACATGAAAAAATCCACACGAACTGTTGACAAGAAAGAGATCCCATTAATGCCAAAAATCAAAATGGAGAAAAAGGAATTCCAAGCCTGAGTGTTTTCTCTTCCACTCAGTACTACATGAAGGCTCACTGTACTAAAATTTGGAAGGTAGCTAATTAGTTCATCCGTCAATCTGAGACGGATCCATAATTTTCACTTTATGAATTCAACAATTACGGTTTTAGCATTACTTATTATAATTTTAAAGTTATGAGTTTACATTTATTATTTTTATAATTTTATTAAAATTTTATATATAAATTTTAATTTCACGTCAAAAATTATGGGTTCAATGTACCTGTCGGTAGCACCCTACATGTGGCCTGCCGTCAACATTGTGTTTATTGCTGGAAGGGCTTTCAATAATTATTTTCTCATTTGTTCATAAATCATTCCTTCAAATCTTTCAAGAGATTTTTTCTTGCTCTTCCTCTACATCATTTTCATTTTTCAAGAAAAGATATACTTATGAATAAAGAAATGTGAGATCATATTTTATTTTAAATTCTGTAATTTTATAAGCTGTCTGGAATCAACACTTCATTTACATTCTCTCTTTTCACATAGTTAACAATGTAGCATAGAAGACGGTTCAACTGGAAAATAGTACAAGTACTAAGAATTCTAACTCGTGACTATGGAAATTTGTGCTTTTAATAATTGGATTGTTACCTCCGGAGTACATTTAAGTTGCTGGGTAAATAAATGAAGAGAAAACTATATAGTACAGCTGTTCAAAAATAATAACCGAAAAAATATATATTTTTTTGTATATTAATGCATAATATAAGCAAAAAAATATATAATTTATAAATAATTAGTACATATATATATATTTTTTATATTTGACTAGCAAATGTAATTATTTTTGAGAAAGTTTTCATAACTGCGAGACTTATAAAACTTTATAACAAAAGATACAACAAATTCTTATATTACATTCCATACAACTATTTGGTTACCAGAATATAAAAAAAGATCCTCATCTCCCTCTAATTGTGCGAAAATTAATAAATTGGATAAAGAGGATCCAAAATTTTAGCACACTTTAAGGAATGTTATCAATTAATATATATCCAACCCCCACCGACTCTAAAAAAAACTCAATCTTCTCCCATTGACAGCTTCACCTCCATTTTCTCTAAAACTAAAACTTCAATTTCAGGTTTAAAATGTTCCATTCTCGATACCATTTCGACCTCTGCCATCAAGAAAATTCAAATCTCTCGAAGGAGCATTTTTTGAAACATTTGCCTACTGCATAAAGCATAACTGAGGATTATAATGTTTAATGTTTATTTATCATAACTATCATGAAAGAGATACTTAAGGTACGTAATGTATATTGTATATTAATTTTTTTTATATATATATATATATAGAAAATTTAATATATATTATACTATGTATATATAATATACACTATAAAGAAAGTGAACTGAAAAGAAAGAAACTATTAACAAATATACTTACTATATGTATTATATATAATATATAATATACAACAATAAATTATTAAACAAACTAGGGGGAAGCAACATGGTTTTCGCTGATGAAGAAGCAAACTTGGGAAGAAGCCTTAGGCTATTTTTGGATGGTGCATAGGGTTCTAATAGAGAGAGAAAATAAAAACCTTGTAAAATTAAAAACAGAAAAGGCATGTCTTAGGTGAAAGAGAATCTAAGAGATATATATTAGGATACTTTCTAGGTGAGACAATCTCAATAAAGATATATATTAAGGATATGAAAGTCATAGATTTTTAAAAAAGTTGTATGTATATAATTTTTTAAAAGTTGTTGTAACTTATTTAAATAAGTTTTAAACATAAATACAAGCAAAGGGCTGATGCTTTTGGATTCCTTGGTCCTCGGAATTGTGAAGCCCAAATAGATTTGCAATGTAAAAAGGCCTTCTCTGTGCAAAGCCCAACAGCTAGTAGGTTACTTTTGGACTAAACCTATGGAGCAAAGGAAGCAGGCCATTCACACATACAACCACATCAATCGGGCACGTATCAGAATGGATCGCAATTATCGGTGTGTTTGGTATGAAAGAAAATATATTTCATGAAAAATAACTTTTATAGAAAATATTTTCCTTGAAAATTAGTGATTTTATCACTTAGTTTAGTTGGTAAATAAAAAACAAATTCAGAAAATATTTTCTAGTATTTGGTCAGAGATTAGAAAATACTTTTGAGGAAAACACGGAGTAATTTTTTATTCTACTCTTCTCACCCTCTCCCCTCCCAAATCCCAAATACCCAGCCTTTTTATTATTTTCTTTTATTCAAGAATTTAATTATTCTTTTAAGTATTCACACAAATCCAAAGGAACTAATGAGCTGCTTTACTTTTTCACGCAAAAACAACGTTGAAATTTGTGCTCCATAACTAAAGATAAAATCTTTTTTTGGTTGAAAAAGAAAGTACTCTTTCTACAACATGAAAAAAGTAGTCATTTTGTTGAAATGAAAGAAAATACTTTTCTACATCATGAAAAAGAAAATACTCATTTTTTATTGTAAAAATTTTTTTTTTTCTATATCATGGGAAAAAAAATACTCATTTTATTGAAAGGAAAGAAAATACTTTTTCTACATCATGAAAAAAAAATTCTTATTTTGTTGAAATGAAAGAAAATATTTTTTACTACATTATTTTGTTGAAATAAAAGAAAATACTTTTGACATCATGAGAAAAAATACTCATTTTGTTGAAATAAAAAAGAAAGATTCTATCTACAACAAAAAAAGAAAGTACTCTTAATAATATCTCTATTTAGGGTGGTGGGTTGGGGTAGGGTGTGGGTGTGGGTGTGGGTGTGGTACGGTGGGATGGGGTGGTGTTGGGCAGGATGGAATTAGGGTGGGGAAGATTGAAAAAGAGTTTTGGAAAATATTTTCTCTTCTCTTGATAGGGAAAATATTTGGAGGAAAATGAGAGCCAACCAAACATGGGAAAATTAGAAAATATTTTTCAAAAAAGATTTTCCGTCATACCAAACACACCCATATATATCGAAAAAATGACACTATACACACACACACACACACACACACACACACATATATATATATATATATATATATATATATATATATATATATATATATATATATATATATATATATATATATATTTTTTTTTTTTAAATTTATGTGTGTTATATACAAAAATTATATAAATTTTATATATTTTTTCGGATACCAAATGTAAATAGTTCCTGGAACGTGCTAAAAGCGAATATCCCTCGTTCCTTTGCTTTAAATTTCTTTTGCTATTTACTAACCCAACTTTTTAATATGGACTGCCCATTTAGTTATCGGGCTTTAGCTGCTCATATATCAGTATTATTGAAAGTTGAATTTTAAAACTATCCAATTTGGCCCTTCAGAACAAAAATACTACTAATATTAGTAAATTCACAAATACTATCAATATAAAATGCTACCACTATCAGCCTAATTGGCTACTTGTATGTTTCTCCCTCTATTTTAAAGTGGCTAATCTTCTGCTTCTCAGCGAAAAAGTAATGCATTCATCATCATTCATCTAAGACTGTTTGGGTGTGTGAATTCAAGTTCTTATGTTAAGGCATCTGTTTTGATGTGTGAGTTCATGTTCCTCATGTTTTGAGACTTTCATTGGGCGTGTGAATTTATGTTCCTATATTGAGATATTTGTTTGGGCGTATAAATTTATTTCTCCGCTGCATGTAAATATGGATCCGTCTTTCTAGAGTCATTAACCATCGGAATTCCATCAGCAATATATGTGCAATGGACACATGGATTTATGTCAATTTTGGTATCAAAATTGAGTGTATCATGCATAGACATTCTATACTCATGTATAAACATTTCGACACATCATCCACATATCAGTCACGTTGACCAACTATGCTCTCTATCATTGTTCTATTTCACGTATGTCATCTAAAAATCTCATACTTTCTTGGATAAGAAATTAAGAACTCTGCAAATTCCTTTAGAAAATAATAAAGGAATTTACTTATGAGTTGGAGTTGAAATTCTTGATTGGAACACAGTTGGCACGACATTACTTGAAGATTAAAGCTGGAAAAATTGAAAACACCATGAAATCCATTTTCAAAGCTTGAAATTTGCTCGGAAGAGTTTTGGTTTTATTATGGGATGGGATTATTAGTTAAGAAAGGATATGGTTGTTTGAAAAGTATAGAAGATAGAGTTAAAAGTCCATTGGAAGCTGTTGAAGGTTGCTTAAACTTGAGTTTGAAAATTCTAGTTTCCTTAATTGGAATTTATTTCAAATATGTATTGTTGGAATAGATTTGGTACATCTTAAGAAGTTTAAATCTCAATTTTGGATGATTTGGTGGAGTTTTGAGATGGTTTTAATTTAAAATTCGATGTAAAAGATGAACATGAAAGAAGATGAAATGTGTATCCCCCGTATATCATTTGTGTATCTCCATATATATCAAATGTCTATTCCATGTATATCTTTGTATATCTATGTATGAGACAAATGTTACATACATGTGTCGTAGAAAAATTTTTAAACTCGATTTTAAGGTCAAACCAGTCCAAATCATCTTCAATTTTTCTTAATACCCGAATAGGTGATACATTTTCAAATACCTTTAATACATAGGATATGGTGAAAGAAACGACAAATACATAAGCAGGCACCTAAACACAACACTGATTTTTACTTTGATACTTAAACCTAGGCTCGTTCCTATAAGACGCCTGTACTATGTTTGAAGTGTGCCTATTGAACACCTCAGTGATAATTTCTAATAAAAATAAAAATAGTGATGTCTACGTGTCTTGACATAGCAAAACTCCAAATTAAATGTTGACATTAGCTATTCCCATTTTACTTTTCCTTTTTTTCCTGTCCAATTCTGGACCTCCAAAAAGCCACCCACCGGCGATGGAAACCACCTCCCAACCTATCATCGCCATTTTTGAACCATCCTTTTTGGAGCAACACACCAATATCGAACTACCACCATATTTAAACACCAAAAAAGTCACCGCACAACTATCTCCATCAAAGCCTTGCCGAAAACGGAATGCCGACAGTGAATACCCCGACGAAGCATTCTTTTTATCACACCAAGTGGTCGTTAGAATCTTCTTCACCGCCTTTTTTTTTTCCAATTGTCGTCGACCCATCATAATTTGTGTATAGAGTTTCAAAATTTTTTACTACTTATTACAAGAGATTCATCACATGGGTGCCGAAGGAAACTGTGAGAATGCATAAAGGCCAGTTTGCCTATAAGCTTCTGTGAACTCCATTAGAGGTCAACTCAAAATTGCATTAACTATACATGAAACCTGCATATATCGGACACCTTGGGTGGTGGTGATGCGGTTAGTATGAATACGAGAATCGACTGTGATTTTAGACTCATTGTTGGCATTTAGCAACGGTAATGGTGAAGTTTTAGATGAATTAAACTTTGTCGATGATGGTAATAGTGTTGTTTCAGGTGTCAAAGCATAGAGAAGAAGAATGAAAGAAAAAGGTTTCATCCTTCACGCGCTCAATTTTGAGTGAAGATCACTAATTGTGCCACTATGTGCATGAGGTGTTCAATGGGTACACTTCAGGCATAGTTAAGGTGTCTATTAGGAAAGAGTATAAGTTTAAGTGTCAAAGTAAAAATCTCATTTAGGTGCCTGCTTATGTATTTGACCTCTAAGAAATGCAGGAGGTGTTGGTATTATTCCTCTTTAGGCGTTATACTCTAATTTGATAATGCAAAGAATAAAGAACTTCTAATCCACAATTAATCTGTGGTTATTTCTCATATTTCTCTACCATTAATTTTATATAACATATCTAGATTGTATGTATATGTAGAATGCGAGAATAAAGTTACTACTTCATAAATGGTTCACATTCATTCATATGATGGTTTTTTAATTTTTGTGACTTCGTTTGTGAAAAGATTTAATCTTTTTAGAAGGTTTTAAGTTATTGTCTTTATGACAATTTTTTCATTAAACCAAACATAATGTTACATAACATTAACTCCTATTTGGCTTCTGTAACGACCCGACTGGTGGTTTTGAGAATTAGCATCTCGTTCGGTTGCTTAAGGTCTCGAGTAGTTTCGTGTTATTTATTGTGACTTGAGTGTGTGGCCGGGTTTAGTTTTCGGATGATTCGAGATCAATTTGGAAGAAAGATTCTTCTTTTAGAACCTTAAGCGGTAAGAGTTGACTGGAGTTTAATTTTTGTGTAGACGACTCTAGAATGGTATTTTGATGATTCCAATAGTTTTGTATGGTAGTTTTGGACTTAGGCGTGTGTCCGGATTTGTATTTGGAGGTCCGTAGGTTAATTTGATGCATTTTGGCGAAAACTAGAAAGTTGAAGGTTTGGAAGGTTGAGAGGTTTGATCGGGAGTTGACTTTATTGATATCGGGCTCGGATTGAGATTCTAAGAGTTGTATTAACTCCGTTATGTCATTTGGGACTTGCATGCAAAAGTTGAGATTATTCCGGGTTGATTTGATAAGTTTTGGCGCGAGTTGTAGAAGTTGAAACTTCATAAGTTCATTAAGTTCGATTTGAGGTGTGATTCGTAGTTTTGACGTTGATTGATGTGATTTGAGGCCTCGAGCAGGTCCGTGTTATGTTATGAAACTAGTTGGTATGTTAGGATGGCTCCCCCAGGTGTGTTTCGAATGACTTTCGGATTATTTTGGAGCATATTGAGTGAGGCTGGATTGGGCAGAGATCTGGTGTGGTCGCACCTGCAGACCACTAGGTGCAGGTGCGGAGGAAAGGAGCACAGAAGCATAACATTGAGTGCAGAAGCGCATTTGTGGTCGTAGAAGCGACATTTGGCTCAGGTAAGGTAATTCCGCAAAAGCAGATTTTTGGCCGCAGAAGCGGACGTCGCAGAAGCAACCTTTTTACTGCAAAAGTGAGATCTCTAGGTAGAATGTATTTAAGTCAAGGGTTTGGCCATTTTTATCACATCTTGAGTTGTAGAACTCGGATTTGAGCGATTTTTGAGGGGGTTCTTCACGTGTTTGATTGAGGTAAGTGTTCTTTATCCAAAATTGATTATATTTCATGATTTCATAATTAATTTTAATATTAAATTAGTGAATTGAATGAAAGAAAATGAGAATTTTTGTAAAATATTTCAAAAATGTAAAATGAGGATTTGAAGGACGATTTGATATCAGAATTTGATAATTTTGGTATGGTTGAATTGTATCAGAATGGGTGTTCGAATTTTATGAATTTTATCGGGTTTCGAAGTGTGGGTCCGGGGTTGACTTTTTAGTATTAATTAAAGATCGAAGCTTTATTATCCGGAATTATTTTCTATAGTTTTTATTTAAGATATTAAGTTGTTTTGACTAGATTTGAGCTATCCGGAGATTGTTTAACAGGAGAAGGTCATTTTAGAGTATCGATTTAGCTTTCTTGAGGTAAGTATCTTGCCTAACTTTGTGCGGGAGAACTACCCCTTATGATTTGAGTCATTTGTTCTAATTGTGTCATGTGAACGCCGTATACGCGAGGTGACAAGTACGTTCTCGGGCTTATTTATTGGAATTTGACCGTTTTAGGCTCTTAGGTTCTTATGTTCATTAAAAATGAAGTTGTCTTATCATGTTAAATCCTCTATTTACTAAATTCACCCCTAAATATTCTTTATCTGAAATTGATTATATTTCATGATTTCATAATTAATTTTATCATTAAATTAGTGAATTGAATGAGAGGAGATGGTAATTTTTGTAAACTCTTTCAAAAATATAAAATGAGGATTTGAAGGACGATTTGATATCTGAATTTGATAATTTTGGTATGGTTGGACTCGTATCATAATGGGTGTTCGAATTTTATAAATTTTATCAGGTTCCGAGGTACGGGTCCGAGGTTGACTTTTGGGTTGACTTTTTAGTATTAATGAAAGATCAAAGCTTTATTATCCGAGATTGTTTTCTATGGTTTTTATTTATGATATTAAGTTATTTTGGCTAGATTTGAGTTGTCCGGAGATTATTTCACACAAGAAGGTTGTTTTAGAGCATCGGTTTATCTTTCTTGAGGTAAGTATCTTGCCTAACTTTATGTGGGGAACTACCCCTTAGGATTTGAGTCATTTATGCTAGTTGTGTTATGTGAAGGCTGTGTACGCGAGGTGACGAGTACGTACTGAGGCTTATTTGACCGTTTTAGGCTCTTAGGTTCTTATGATCATTATTAATGAAATTGTCTTATCATGTTAAAACCTGCATTTACTAAATTCACCCTTACGTGTCTTATTTGGAGTTGATTGATTCATGTCCTACCCTTATTGCCAATAAACTCTTATGTGCCTTAATTGAAGTTGTCGCCTATTTTATTGACATGCTGTCTTTTCCATAATTATTTAACCTTAATTGAAGTTATTGTTGTCTTTTCCGCAATCGCTTAACCTTAATTGAAGTTATTGTTGTCTTTTCTGCAATTGCTTAATTAGATCATGTTGGGTGAGGCTGGTTTGGGCAGAGATCTGGTGTGGTCGCACCTGTGGACCACTGGGCGCAGGTGCATTGCTTGCAGGTGCGGAGGAAAGGAGCACAGAAGCAGAAGTTGGGCTGGATGAAGAAGACTGCAAAAACGGATGTCTGGGCGCATCTGCGCAGCCGCAGAAGCGGAACATTGAACGCAGAAGTGCATTTGTAGTCGTAGAAGTGACATTTGGCTCAGGTAAGGTAATTCCGCAGAAGCGGATTTTTGGTTGCAGAAGCGGCCTTTTGACCGCAAAAGCGGGATCTCTAGGTAGAATGTATTTAAGTCGAGGGTTTGGCCATTTTTATCATATCTTGAGTTGTAGACCTCGTATTTGAGCGATGTTTGAGGCGTTCTTCACGTGTTTGATTGGGGTAGGTGTTCTTTATCCGGAATTTATTATATCTCATGATTCCATAATTATTTTTATCATTAAATTAGTAAATTGAATGAGAGGAAATGAGAATTTTTGTAAAATCTTTCAAAAATATAAAATGAGGATTTGAAGGACGATTTGATATCAGAATTTGATAATTTTGGTATGGTTGAATCGTATCGGATTGGGTGTTCGAATTTTATGAATTTTATCGGGTTTCAAGGTATGGGTCCGAGTTGACTTTTTAGTATTAATTAAAGATCGAAACTTTATTATCCGAAATTGTTTCCTATAGTTTTTATTTAAGATATTAAGTTGTTTTGGCTAGATTTGAGCCATCCGGAGATTATTTAACAGGAGAAGGTCATTTTAGAGTATCGATTTAGCTTTCTTGAGGTAAGTATCTTGCCTAACTTTGTGTGGGGGAACTACCCCTTATAATTTGAGTCATTTGTTCTAATTGTGTCATGTGAAGGTCGTGTACGCGAGGTGACAAGTACGTTCTATGGCTTATTTGTTGGAATTTGACCGTTTTAGGCTCTTAGGTTCTTATGTTCATTAAAAATGAAGTTGTCTTATTATGTTAAATCCTCCATTTACTAAATTCACCAATAAATATTCTTTATCCGAAATTGATTATATTTCATGATTCCATAATTAATTTTAATCATTAAATTAGTGAATTGAATGAGAGGAAATGGGAATTTTTGCAAACTCTTTCAAAATTATAAAATGAGGATTTGAAGGACGATTTGATTTTTGAATTTGATAATTTTGGTATGGTTGGACTCGTATCATAATGGGTGTTCGGATTTTATAAATTTTATCAGGTTCCGAGGTGCGGGCCAGATGTTGACTTTTGGGTTGGCTTTTTAGTATTAATGAAAGATCGAAGCTTTTTTATTCGGAATTATTTTCTATAGTTTTTATTTATAATATTAAGTTGTTTTGGCTAGATTTGAGTTGTGCGGAGATTATTTCACACGAGAATGTTATTTTAGAGCATCGGTTTAGCTTTCTTGAGGTAAGTATCTTGCCTAACTTTGTGTGGGAAACTAACCCTTAGGATTTGAGTCATTTATGCTAATTGTGTCATGTGAAGGCTGTATACGCGAGGTGACGAGTACGTACTCGGGGTAATTTATGGGAATTTGACCATTTTAGGCTCTTTGGTTCTTATGATCATTAAAAATGAAATTGTCTTATCATGTTAAATCCTGCATTTACTAAATTCACCCTTACGTGTCTTATTTGGAGTTGATTGATTCATGTCCTACCCTTGTTGCCAATAAACTCTTATGTGCCTTAATTGAAGTTGTCGCCTCTTTTATTGATATGCTATCATTTCTGTAATTGTTTAACCTTAATTGAAGTTATTGTTGTCTTTTCCGTAATCGCTTAACCTTAATTGAAGTTATTGTTGTCTTTTTCGTAATTGCTTAACCTTCATTAAAGTTATTTTTGTCTTTTCCGTACTTGCTTAACCTTAATTGAAGTTTTTGTCATCCCTTTCATTGTTGACTTATTCTTATTTGGAATCATTGATTCATGCTATCTCTCTTATCATCGAGTTGTACTTATGTGGAATCATTGTTACACATCATCTCTCCCCTTGTTGAGCTATTCTTGTTGAAACCATTATTACCTGTTGTGTCTTTCGTTGTGAGCTCGTTCTTCCATTTTTGTATGTTCTATAGTTCTTGTGTTGATTTACTTGTCGTACTCTCGTGTTATAGTTGTTGTTGTACTCAATGTTGTTGAGCCGAGGGTTATGCATGGTTGTGGTATTGAAATTGTTTTGAGGAAAAGTTGTGGCATATGGGCACATGTTATATTTTTGGCACACGTGGTATTGTTAAGAGGATTGTCGGGGTGTTCGCACTTGAGTTGTCCGTGCTATTATTGTTATTGATATTTGTGCATGCGGCGTGACTAGGTGGGATATATGTGTGGGTTTGCGCATATGGCGAGACAAGGTGGGAATATTATTATGTGCGTGCGGCGAGACAAGGCAAGCATTTACTTTATTATTGCGCACATGGCGAGACAATGTGTGTTATGTCGGGGAATGAGTTGTAATGGCCTGGGGGAATTGTTATTGATGATATTTGTGTACTGGTGTGCCTATCTTGTGTGAGTTATCCATTCGTTGTCTCTACTTATACTTGTTGACTTGAGTTGTTATAGAACATTTTCACAAGCATACACGTAATTAATCGCCCATGTCGGGTTAAGAGGACTAATCCTGATGTTATGAACTATTTACATGCACTCTCGTTTACTTGCCTTCTGTGTGAGAGTTGTTCTATTGGCACGTGAATTTTTTGTCCGGTCAAAGGTCATTGTTATTGCTGGCACATGAGTTGTCTATGCGGATATGAGATATTGTCACTCCCTTGGCATGTGAGTCATCCGTGCAGTTATGAATTATAATGTGGGCACAAGATGCCAAGTGATTAGGGTTCATGAATTGGGACCCGTGAAATGTGACTATGAGGTGAAGTACCTCGGGGAAACCTTTGAACAAATCTTATGTGAAAGTGGTTGCTCTTATTGAGTTGTTACTTGTTCCTTTTACTTGGTTTCACCGGACATAAACTGTGTTTATCTTACTCTAAGGTATTATTACCTGGTTGTTCCATGTTGCTAATTGTTGTTTCTAGTATTTTATTGCAAGTATTGTTCTGTTATCTTTACCATGACTAGCTTTATATTCACATTGTTTCCCTTTTAGTTTCACATTCATACTTGTACAGGTTGTTAAGTCTAGTAGGTGTCTTGACTTCCCTCTTTACTACTCCAACGAGGTTAGTCTTGATACTTGCTGGGGTACCGCTGTGGTGTACTTATGCTACGCTTTCTGCACATTTTTGTGCAGATTCAGGTACTTCAGAGTTGGTTAATCACTAGCTAGATGTTCGGGTTTTGCTGTGGAGATTCAGGATATACCTGCCGTCATGTTCGCAGGCCTTGGAGTCACCTTCTAATATTGTACTTGTACTGTCTATTACTATTTCGGAAAAGTTGTACTTTTTCTAGTAACCTCAGTAGAGCTTATAACTTGTACTATCGGTTTTGGTTATTGTATTGCACTCGGGATTATTAGTTAACAATAGAAATTTTAGTTTCGTGCTTAATACTTGTTTCTGCTTAAATTTTATCATTTAGTTCAGTAAGTGTTAGGCTTACCTATTCCTAGTGACTAGGTGTCATCGCGACATCCTACGGAGGGGAATTGGGGTCGTGACAGCTTCTTACGATTTTTTGATGGGAAAAAAACGTAGATGATTTGCCTATATAAGCATCATCATTTGTGAACTAAATAAGCACCAAAAATATTTATTCTCTCATCCTCTCAAAACACTATTCTTCTTCCTATTTTTTCTGGGCAATGTTTTTTTTTTTTGCAAACTCCAAACTTTCAACTACAAATGCACGTGTTTAGGAGTACTATGGATCCTTGGGGAGCGACCGGTCTTAACGATTTGCACCGAGTCGGACCGAAATCGCTTTCAAGTCAGTGACTTTCCACGACACAGTATTTATTCGATAAGTTATTTTTATTCTCTTGTTATTCTTTGTCAATATTATCAACTATTTTTCTAACAATTGAAAAGCGATTTTACATATAATATTGATCAATGACTACCACTTTGACTAAAACTCTTCCCGATCTGTCAAAACTTGAGCCTTTGAATGGAAACACTTATAAGTGTTGGTCCCAAAAACTTCTAATTTTTTTCGAACAATTAGAAGTTAATTATGTTTTGTTCAACGTACCTTCTGCTAATGTTGTTTCTAATACTACTTCTGTTGTTGATGGTTCTAATACTAATATTGTTATTGTTATTGATGATGATGCTAAAAAGAAATTCAAAAAATATAATAAAACTGTTCGAGGGCATCTGCTTAACCATATGACTAACCCTCTGTTTGATTTATTTATAAATAATAAATATGCTAAATTCATATGGGATAACTTAGAGAAGAAATATGGTACAGATGATGCGGGAAAAAAAAAGTATGTGGTTAGAAAGTGGATCAAGTTCCAAGTGGTTGATGATAAGCCAATTATGGAGCAGGTTCACGAATATGAGAACTTGGCTGCTGATGTTCTGGAGATGTGTGAGATCCTTCAAGATAATGTTCTGCTTGAAAAGTTTCCTCCTTTTTGGAGTGATTACAGGAACCAACTCAAGCACAAGAAGAAGAACTTACCTCTCGAAGAATTGATCAGTCACATGAGGATTGAGAAAGCAAACCATCTCAAAGATGAAAAGGCAGAACATCTTAAGGACAAGATAAAATATCTCTCTCTCTCTTAATTTTTCTAAAGCTAACCTTATGAAATCTGCTAGTACTTCTGTAAAAGACAGGTTTAAAGGCAAACAGAAGAAAGGCCAGAAGAAAGGATATGTGAAGAAGCAGAATTATTCAATAAACCGGAGGGCCAAATCCAATAGTAGAAAGGACCTTGCTATGTCTGTGGAATAATTGGTCACAAGGCTTTTCAGTGCAACCAGAGACAAGGACAAAGCTCGAAGCATGGAGGGAAAGCTCCAGTCCAAGCTAACCTTACTGAAAGTGGTGATGTGATTGTTATTGTGGTCGTTGAGGAAAATATGGTGGCTAATAAGACTGATTGGATACTAGACATAGACGCTTCAATGCACCTCTGCGCCAACAAGGAATTATTTCATGACATTGAGGAATCTACCGATGACGAGTGTGTCTATATGGGAAACTCCACTACTACTGGAGTTATGGGTAAAAGAAAAGTTATTTTTAAGTTAACTTTTGGAAAAACCTTAGTGTTGAACAATATTCTGTACGTTCCCTCCATTCGTATAAACTTAGTTTCTGGTGCACTTCTCAACAAAGTAGGCCTTAAAATTATTTTTGAATCTGATAAAATTATTATTTTTCGTGGAGAAGACTTTATTGGGAAGGGTTACCTCAATGGATATTTATTTATACTGAACATTGCTTAAGAGATTAGTAGTAATGCAAGTACTTCTAATTCTGCTTATATTGTTGAGCCTATTATTTTATGTCATGGTAGGTTAGGTCATATATTGCTTCTATAAAAAGTCTTAGAAAAATAAAATTAATTCGTACGGTTAATGTTGTTAATTTATCTAAGTGTCTTGCTTTTGTAGAAGCAAAATATACCAAAAAGCTTTTTAAAAATGTAACTAGTAGAAAGACATAATTGCTTGAACTGGTGCATTCAGACTTAGCTGATTTTAAGAACATTGTTAGTAAGGGTGGAAAGAAATACTACATTACTTTTATAGATGACTTTCAAGATATACTAAGCTATATCTTCTTAAGTCTAAGGATGAGGTTGAAAGCATGTTTTTAAAATACAAAGCTGAAGTAGAAAACCAATTAGACAGAAAAATCAAGAGACTTAGGTCTGATAGGGATAGTGAATATAGTACTAATACTCTAGAAGATTTTTGTGAGAAAAAGGGTATTATACATGAGGTTAGTGCCCCCTATACTCCCCAACAAAGTGGTATAGTCGAACGAAAAAATTGAACCTTTAAAGAAATGATGAATTCTATGCTTTTGAGTTCAGGTTTATCTGACAAGATGTAGGGGAAAACTGTCTTATCTGCATATTATGTTCTTAATAGAGTTCCTCATAAGAAGTTAGATAAAACTCCTTATGAGTTATGGAAAGGATTTGCCCCTAACTTGAAATTTATAAAAGTGTGGGGGTGTTTGGCTAAGGTTGGTCTACCCGATTTAAACAAGTAACT
The DNA here is from genome assembly GCF_000715075.1 of Nicotiana tabacum. Lineage (NCBI taxonomy): Eukaryota > Viridiplantae > Streptophyta > Magnoliopsida > Solanales > Solanaceae > Nicotiana > Nicotiana tabacum. The sequence goes on along the minus strand of NC_134081.1, from coordinate 26,142,404 downwards.
ATATGACCCAAGACTTTTGTTGTCATTTTTATTGGTTATGCTCTAAACAGTGTTGCATATAGATTTCAATATTTGAATGATCATTCTATTTGTGAATCTAGAGATGTAAAATTGTTTTAGCATGTTTTTCCATTGAAAGATAATGTTCATACTGATGTACCTAATAATACTTCTACATCTATGTGTGTTAATTCTTATATTGTGCCTTCTTTTAGTATTACTGCTAATGATTATGAAAATAAACTTAGAAGGAGTAAGAGACGTAGAATTGAAGCAAGCTTTGATCCTGACTTTATCACTACTTTCTTGACTGAAAATATTGATCTTAATCTTTTGAATTATAAATTTGTGTCTACCTATTTAATCGAATATGAACTAAGACATATGATGAAGCAATGAGGTCAATAAATGCTAATTTTTGAAAAGAGGCTATTAAAAGTGAATTAGATATAGTTCTAATCACATTTGGGACTTGTCTAATTTGCCTAAAAGTTGGAAACCCATAAGTAGCAAATGAATATTTAAGAAGAAATTGAGACCTGATGGTGCAATTGAGAAATATAAGGCTAGAGTTTTTATTAGGGGTTTTAACCAAAAGAAAGACATTGACTACTTTGATACATATTTTTCCGTAGCTAAAATGATAACTATTAGAACTCTTGTTGCCTTAGCCTCATTTAGTGATACATCAAATGGATATTAAAATGACTTTTCTAAATGGTGATTTAGAGGAAGAGATCTATATGACTCAACCTGAGGATTTTATGGTCCAAGGACATGAGAATAAAGTATTCAAATTGAGAAAGCTAGTCTCTATATGACTTTAAATAGGCACCTAAGCAATGGTATGAAAAGTTTAATAGCATACTAGTACATAATGAGTTTGTTGTTAATGCATCGGATACTTGTGTTTATTCCAAGATGGTAAGATCAGATTGTGTGATTATATGTCTGTATGTGGATGACATGTTAATCTTTGGTTTTAATGTGGATATTGTAAATGAGACTAAGAATTTTTTGTCTTCTAAATTTGAATTGAAAGATCTTGGAGAAGCGAATGTAATTTTAGGGATTAAAATAAAAAAGAACTGCAAATGTGTTTCATTGTCTCAGTCTTATTATATTGAGAAAATATTGAAAATGTTTGATTGTTTTAATGTAACTCATGTGAGAACTGTTTATAATCCTAACATACACTTGAGAAAGAATAAAGAATCTAGTATTTCTCAAACTAAATATGCTAAGATAATTTGTAGTGCAATATTTCTCATAAATTATACACGGCCTGATATTATTTATATTGTTAGTATATTGAGTAGATATACTCACAACCCCCGTAGTGAATACTGAATGCTCTTCATCGTTTGCTAAGGTATTTGAGAGGTACTACGGATTAGTGTTTGCATTTTAATAAATTTTCTGTTGTTTTAGAAGGATTTTGTGATGAAAACTGGGTTACTGACAATGATGAAGTTATCTCCACTAGTGGCTATGTGTTTACTTTGTGTGCAGGTGCTATTTCATGGGAGTCTTCAAAACAGACTTGGATAGAATGTTCGACCATGAAAGATGAATTTATTGCTCTTGAGTTAGCAGGGCAAGAAGCTGAATGGCTGAGAAATTATTGGCAGATGTGCCTTTGTGGGGAAGAAAAACTTCACCAGTTTCTTTATATTGTGAATCACAAGTGGCAATTGGAATTTCCAAGAATAGTGTAACGATCCAACCGATTGCTTTGAGAATTAGCGTCCCGTTCGGTGGCTTAAGGTCTCAAGTAGCTTTGTATTATGTATTATGACTAGCGTGTGTGGTCGAGTTCGGATTTTGGATGATTCAAGATTAATTTGGAAGAAGGATTCTTGTTTTAGTAACTTAAACATTAAGAGTTGACAGGAGTTTGACTTTTTTGTAGATGACTCTGAAATGGTGTTTTGATGATTCTAATAGCTTCGTATGGTAATTTTGGACTTATGTGCCATTCTTATGTGACATTCATTGTCTCTACTCTTGCTTTTTGACTTGAATTGTGGTAGAACACTTTCACAAGCATACACATAAATAAATCATCCATATCGGTTAAGAAGATGAATCCTGATATTATCGACCATTTACATGTACTCCCGTGTACTTGTCTTCTGTGTGAGAGTTATCCTGTTGGCACTTGATTTGTCCGTGAAGTCATGAGTCATTGTTATTGTTGGCACGTGAGTGGTCAGTGCGGATATTTGATATTGTCACTCTCTTGGCACGTGAGTCGCCCGTGCGGTTATGAATTTGTAATGTGGGCACAAGAGGCCAAATGATTAGGGTTCAAGAATTGGGACCCGTGGTTTGTGATAATGAGGTTTGATACCTCGTGGAAATTCCTGAATAGATCTGGTGTAAAAGCGGTTGTTCTTGTTGAGTTGTTACTTGTTTTCCTTTATTTGGTTACATTAGACTTCGAATGTGTCCAGCTTACTCAACATCGTTACTATCTCTTTGCTTCTTGTTGCTAATTGTTGTTTCTAGTGTTTCATTGCAAGTATTGTTTTGTCTTCCTTACCATGCTTAGCTTTATATTAACATTGTTTCCCTGTTAGTTTACCTTCATTCTTGTTCAGGTTGTTTAGTCCAGTAGGTGTCTTGATTATCCCTCGTCACTATTCTATCGAGGTTAGTCTTCATAATTACTAGGTACCGCTGTGGTGTACTCATGCTACACTTTCTGTATATTTTTGTGCAGATCTAAGTATTTCAGAGTTGGTTGATCAATAGCTAGCTATTCCGGTTTTGCTGTGGAAACTCAAGGTAAATCTATCGTCGTGTTCGCAGGCCTCAGAGTCACTATCTAATATTTTACCTATACTATTTATTTCTATTCCAAAACAGTTATATTTAGTGATTTTTCTAGCAAACACAGTAGAGCTTATGACTTGTACTACTAGTTTTGGGATTGTTGGCTTGTATGAAAATTTCCATATCAAAATTCATAATTGTTGGTTAAATTTTGCTATTAATTTAGTAAGTGTTAGGCTTAGCTAGTCTTAGAGACCAGGTGCCCTCACGACATCCTACAGAGGTAATTGGGGTCGTGACAAGTTGGTATCAGAGCCCTAGGTTCATAAGTGTTACGAGTCATAAGAGAGTTTAGTAGAGTCTTGCGTATCAGTACTGAGATGTCTGTACTTATCTTTGAGAGGCTACAGAACTATTAGGACAATTTCACTTCTTTAATTCCTATCGTGCGAGTTTATTGACCTCGGAGTTTGAGCCTTTGTTATTATATTCTCTCACATATGGTGAGGACACAAGTTGCAGTTACTGATGACGATGCCCCCATAGCCGGTGTTCAAGAGCCCGTGGTAGAGGTAGAGGCAGGGGTCGAGGAGGAGCACGTGCAACAACTAGAGCACCTGTAAGAGCAGTAGTTGAGGAGCCGCCAGTAGCTCCTGTTGGGGGACAGGCACCAGAGGTGGCTGTTGTTGCCCCCGGACTTCAGGAGACCTTAGCAAAATTCCTAAGCATGTTTGGTACATTGGCTCAGGCCGGGTTGATTCCGGTTGCACCAGCTACTTCACAGACCGGGGGAGGAGCTCAGACTCCTGCCGCACGCACCTCAGAGAAGCGGTCTCATATTGGTCAGGTTCTGGGTATGGTGAAGGCACAACCAGTTGTTCCAGTTCAGCCCGGATTAGGGCAGTAGCATCTGGAAGAACAACTTAGACTTACGAGGTTCAAGAAGTATTACCCTCCTATCTTCAGTGATTTGGCTTCAGAGGATGCACATGGTTTCCTAGAGGAGTGCCACCGTATTCTCCACACTATGGATATTGTGGAGACAAGTGGGGTTGCTTTTACTATGTTCTAGCTTAAGGGAGCGGCATATCAGTGGTGGCGAACGTACGAGTTGGGTAGCCTGTCCGAGGCAGGTTCACTCACATGGGATCGGTTTTCAGAGTTTTTCTTGAGGGAGTATGTTCCTCAGACTCTTCGGGATGCTTGGTGCGCAGAGTTTGAGCAGCTGCGCTAGGGCACTATGTCAGTATCAGAGTATGCCGTTAGATTTAGTGATTTGTCTAGACATGCACCTGCTTTGGTTTCTACAGTTAGAGAGCGAGTCCGTAGGTTCATTGAGGGGCTCGGTCATGATATCCGGTTCAGCATGGATCGGGAGTTGGAGTCGGATGTTCCATTTTAGCAGGTGGTAGAGATTGATCGCCGACTAGAGGGCATGCGAGACTAGGAGGGAGAGGACATGTGGGGTCAGAAGAGAGAGGACGGGGAGGCTAAAAGGCATCGTAGACCAGGAGGATCTACTAGTCCCTATCTAGAGGCAGGGTACATCATGGTAGAGGTTTTATGGGTCAATCATTTCAGTTTGCACTTCAGGCTTTGCGCGGTGCTTCAAATATCCATGGGTCTCAGAGTGCCAGTGCCGGACAACTTCCATAGCCACGCCAGCGGAGAGGTTGCTTTGCGTGTGGAGATACCAGCTACATGGTGAGAGATTCTTCCAAACTCTAGACAGATATGTCACAGTGGGGTATTCAGGCTATGAGTTCTGCTCCAGTTGCTGATATCCCTGCACTGCCAGCTTGGGGTGTAGGTCAGGCAGGTAGAGGGCTCCCAAGAGGGGGAGGCCCGTCTAGTTGATGTTATTTCTATAGTAGGGCTGAGGCCGCTGCACCAGATGATGTCGTACATGTATGGTTTCGATTTGTTATAGAGGAGCATCATTTGTATTTTGTTTCGATTCTTCTTATCGGGGTGAGTCCTCCTATGTTGCTTTATGTATGGGTGAGTTTCATGATTTTGTACTATGCTTATGTGTTTATCCCTGTTGGGAGATTCCACAGTGGTAGCTCGTGTCTATCGTTTTGTTTTATTCATTATTGAGAGCTATGAGACTAGGAATGAATTTTTGTTACCCATTACGGTAGGTTTTGATGTGATTTATGGGTGGTTAGTTACGATTTGTGAATTAGATGCTCTACCGCTGTGGGAGTTCAGCATGTGTTGTGACCTTGCTAGGGGAAATTGAATTAGTGGAAGGTTTCGGTTGGTATGATGTGTAATTTACTTGTGATTCAGAGCTCAAGATGGGATCCTCACATTTCCATGAGGTTTGTTATGTTTGGACTGGGCTGCATGCCGCGGTAAAGTTATATTAGGATGAGATCCTTGTGATTTATTCATATAATTTTATTTTCCCTTGTGGAATTAATTTGTAGTATGCTACTAATAGGGAGTTGTGCCTGTCAGGCTTATTTCATAGTTCTTTCTTGTGTTCCCTCGTATATTCAGTCATATTCATGCTATGCTTATTGGGTTTTAGCTTGCGAGGTGTGTGCCCAAGTTGTGTTGGGTGTGACCTGTTTATTTGAGTGAATAGTCATGGCATCTTCATATTTCTTGCATCGTTGTCGGTGTTGTGGAGGTTTGAAACAAGGTTCTAGCTGATATGAGGTTAATTGTCGGTGCTGGGTTTGAGTATGGACTATTATGATCAGAGATGTTGTTTTGGACATATGTGTAGTGTGTTACGTCGTGTGTTTGTATCTGGTGAGTATAGATGTAGGTTATTGCAGATGGTTGAGGCTGATACCGTGTGTTAATGTAGGAATCGAGTCTTTTGGAAATGATCAGATGGTAAGAAATTTGGTTCTAAGGCCTATTGGTATTGGTGGAAGGAAACATCTTCAGTTGAGGTGGCATTGTCGGGCTTACCTGGATTTGGGGTGGTGTGGGGTCACCCGCGGGTGTATGTATGGTAAGTTCACTCAGTGATTGATGACTTCGGAATGATTCTTGGCACGTTGGAGGACAAACGTTTGTTTAAGAGGGGAGAATGTAACGACCCGACTGGTCGTTTTGAGAATTAGCGCCTCGTTCCGGCTTAAGGTCCCGAGCAACTTCGTATTATGTATTATGACTAGCATGTGTGGTCGAGTTCGGATTTCGGATGATTTGGGATCAATTTGGAAGAAGGATTCTTATTTTAGAAGCTTAACGGTAAGAGTTGATAGGAGTTTGACTTTTCTATAGACGACTCCGAAATTGCGTCTTGATGATTCCAATAGCTTCGTATAGTGATTTTGGACTTAGGCGTGCGTCCGGATTTGGATTTGGAGGGCCGTAGCATAATTTGAAGCATTTTGGCGAAAATTGAAAAGTTTAAGTTTTGGAAGGTTAAGATGTTTGACCGGAAGTTGACTTTGTTGATATGGGGCTTGGATCGCGATTCCGAGAGTTGAATTAGCTCCGTTATGTCATTTGGATTATGTTGCGCTCATTTTATATGTTTCGAAGTCGTTTCTTCAAGTATGAATTGTACCACATTAATCAAATGAGCTCCAAATTTTGTTTTGATTAAAACATTAGATTCGTATCGTAATTACAGAATCATAGCAAACAGAATCGTCGAATTTGGACTTCGTATGAGGGAGTTATGCTCATTTTAGTGTCAGAGAAGAGAGCTGGTGCTGGTGCTTCGCAGATGCGAAGTTGGGTATGTACGTATCTGTGACCCCGCAGTTGCGAAAAATGGACCGCAAATGCAGAAATTACAGCTGGCAGACCGCATGTGCGGAGTTTTGGGCTTAGAAGCAAAATTTCCTGTGTATTAAAAAAATTAGACTGCGTTTATTTAGTATTTTGAGCATATCTTGAGTTCTAGAGCTCCGATTGAGGTGATTTTCACGGTGTTCTTCTCGTATTTTCAAGGGGGTCAGTATCTAACTATAATTTTTGTATTTTAATATGGTTATAGAAGTTCATTTTTGAATTAATCCATATTTTGATTGGAGAATTGAGTGTTTTTATCAAAAACTTTTCTAAAGAGAATAATTGAGTTTTGAACATCGATTCGGAGTCAGAATTGGATGAAATTAGTATGGCTGGACTCGTAATTGAATGCGTGTTTAGATTTGGTAAATTTTGTCGGTTTAGAGGTGCGGGCCCAGGGATGACTTTTTAGTTTTTGTTAAAGATTGAAACTTTATTATCCAGAATCGTTTCCTATGAGTATTATTTATGATTTGAAGTTATTTTGGCTAGATTTGAGCCATCCAAAGGTTGGTTCACTCGAGAAGGTCATTTTAGAGTAATGGTCTAGCTTCTTTGAGGTAAGTATCTTACCTAAAATTTTGTGGGAGAAACTACCCCTTAGGATTTGAGTCATTTGTGCTAATTGTGTCATATGAAGGCCATGTACGTGAGGTGACGAGTACGTACTCGGGCTTATTTGTGAAAATTTTATCGTTTAGGGATCTTAGGTTCTTATGTTCATTAGATGTAAAGTTGTTTTAGCATGTTACTAAATTTACCCTTACGTGTCTTATTTGGAATTAATTGATTCATGTTTTACCCTTGTTGCCAATTAAACGCTTATGTGTCTTAATTGAGGATGTTGCCTATTTTATTGCCATGCTATCTTTCCTGTAATTGCTTATTCTTAATTTAATTTATTAGTATCTTTTCGTAATTGCTCAACCTTAATTGAAGTTTTGTTATCCCTTTCATTGTTGACATATCCTTATTTAGAATTATTGATTCATGCTATCCCTCTTACCGTCGAGTTGTACTTATGTGGAAATCATTGTTGCACGCTGTCTCTCCTCTTGTTGAGCTATTCTTGTTGAAATCATTATTCTCTGTTGTATCTTTCATGGTGAGCTCGTTCGCCCGTTTCTTTTTGTTCTGAAGTTCTTGATTGATTTACTTGTTGTATTCTCGTGTTATTGTTGTTGTTGCTGTTGTACCCAGTATCGTTGAGCCAAGGGCTATGCGTGGTTATGGTATTGAAACTTTTTTGAGGAGATGTTGTGGTATATGAGCACATGTTGTGAAAATTATTTTATTGTGTTTGTTATGTTTTGGCACACGTGGTATTGTTGAAAGGATTGTCGGGGTATTTGCACATGAGTTGTCCGTGCTATTGTTACTACTGATATTTGCACATGCGGAGTGACAAGACGGGCTATATATGTGGGTTTGCGCATGTGGTGAGACAAGGTGGGAATATTATTATGCTCGTGCGGCGAGACAAGGCGGGCATTTACTTTATTGGCACGTGAGTCGCCCGTGCGGTTATGAATTTGTAATGTGGGTACAAGAGGCCAAGGGATTAGGGTTCAAGAATTGAGACCCGTGATTTGTGATTATGAGTTTTGGTACCTCGTGAAAATTCCTGAATAGATCTGGTGTAAAAGCGGTTATTCTTGTTGGGTTGTTACTTGTTTTTCTTTATTTGGTTGCATCGGACTTCTTGTAATGTGTCCAGCTTATTCTACATTGTTAGTATCTCTTTACTTCTTGTTGCTAATTGTTGTTTTTAGTGTTTCATTGCGAGTATTGTTTTGTCTTCCTTACCATGCTTAGCTTTATATTAACATTATTTCCTTGTTAGTTCACTTTCATACTTGTTCAAGTTGTTTAGTCCAGTGGTGTCTTGACTATCCTTTGTCACTATTCCACCAAGGTTAGTCTTGATACTTACTGGGTACCACTGTGGTGTACTCATGCTACGCTTTTCGCACATTTTTATGCAGATCCAGGTATTTCGGAGTTGGTTGATCAATAGCTAGCTATTAGGGTTTTGCTGTGAAGACTCAAGGTAAATCTGTCGTCGCGTTCACAGGCCTCAGAGTCACCATCTGATATTGTACCTGTACTATTTATTTCTATTCCGAAATAGTTGTATTTAGGGATTTGTTTAGCAAACACAGTAGAGCTTATGACTTGTACTACCGGTTTTGGGATTGTTGGCTTGTATGAAAATTTTCATATCGAAATTCATAGTTGTTGGTTAAATTTTGCTATTAATTTAGTAAAAGGCTTACCTAATCTTAGAGACCTGGTGCCGTCACGATACCCTACGGAAAAAATTGGGGTTGTGACAAATAATGTGTACAATGGGAAAATAAGACATATCCGCAATAGACATGGTGCGACGAAACTATTAGTGAAATATAGTACTATTTTCTTGGAATATGTAAGGTCCGAAAAATATTTGGCGGATCCTTTAACCAAGGGTTTGGCAAGGAGAGTTATCCTTGAAACGTCGAGGGGAATAGAGCTAAAGCCCATGGATTGAGAAAATATGGTGGATACCCCTTTGTAATCAAACGAAGCCATATAAGACTTCAATATGCACTATATTTTCTATCCTTGTGGCATGTGGTAGTGCTTTATAAGGTTGAGCCTATTTTGCTCTTAATGATTCCATAGCCTTAAGATGGTCTATATGCTGATAGACTTGTTGGAATTACCAATGTGAGTGTAAAGGTGCAATCGCCTTTTATGAAAGACTTGGGATATCTTTCTAGAGCACTCATTAGATCCAAGCAGGAGGGGATTTAGGGGGACGGAAAGGTGTTCATCCGAAACCCTTTAGCCAAAATATTACATTGTGTATATAAGGTGATTTTAGATTTATATTCATATATATTAGATGTTGCATCCCTTTGACACAAGCTTAAAGCTAAGCTTACTCGTCAAGGGAGTTCAAACTTTCTTCAAGGGCCCAAGTTCGATCCCTACTTCCACATACTGTAATTATTTTTTCTTTCTACTGCTTGAACAATATATTACGGAGAAGGTGAGGCGAATAAGACTTTTCGTTCTTTGCCTTCAACTTCTTTGTTTTATTTAATTATTAAAATAGTTGTTTTTGCAATTATCTTTTGCTCATTTTTTGTTAATTACTTATTATACATGATTTTTTTGCCTTTTCTTCCTTAGAATGCCCTTTTTTACTAGTACCCTTTTTTTTTTTTTAATGTAGAAACAATTACTTAAAAAAAGAAACCAATGTATTAATTTTAATCCAACATATCGTTAACATGAGTTTTGACGATATTTTAATTCCTATTTAGATTTAATTTTTTTTATGAACCCATTTGACTTTACATTTGGATTCAACAAATTTTGATGAACTCATTTGATGAAATTTTTACTGTTCACTTTTTTATAATATTGAACCCCCTTACTCGGAATCCTGGATCCGGCACTGGACCCAAGGTGTGTGCATGACCATAAAAGTACTTTGTTAGTATCGCGAAGTTTGTATAAAATTAAGGATATAGTATGTGATATGGGGGTCTCAACTCAGGTCCATTCAGTTCAAGAGTACTTCACTTTGTGGATATTAGTCGTTGCCTCATTTCACTACCTCTCAATTCAAATCGAAAGATATTGTCACTTAAGTACATGTTCCTTATTTTTGCCCAGGAATTATTCTTATTCTTTATCTTTGCATTAGTGGGGGATTGTTGGTATTATTCCTCTTTAGGCGTTATACTCTAATTTGATAATATAAAAAATAAAGAACTTATAATCCACAATTAATATGTGGTTAATTCTCATATCTCTCTGCCATTAATTTTTGTAACATACCTAGATTGTATTTATATGCAGAGTGGTAGAATGAAGTTACTACTTCATAAATAGTTCACATTCATTCATATGACAATTTCTTAATTTTTGTGACTTCGTTTGTGGAAAGATATTAACTTTTCATAAGGTTTGAAGTTACTGTCTTTATGGTAATTTTATCGCAAAACCAAGATTAATGTTACATAACATTAACTCCCATTTGGATTCTTACGTTTTTCTAATGGAAGAAAACATAGATGATTTGCCTATATAAGCACCATCATTTGTGAACTAAATAACTACTAAAAATATTTATTCTCTCATTCTCTCAAAAGACTATTTTTTTCCTATTTTTCTGGGTAATATTTTTTTTTTTGCAAACTCTAAACTTTCAGTCACGAGTGCACGTGTTTGGGAGTAATGTGGAACCTTGAGGAGCGACCCATCTTAACAATTTGTACCTAGTCAGACTAAAATTACTTTCAAATTATTGGCTTGCCACAATACAGTATTTATTCGATAAGTTATTTCTATTCTCTTATTATTCTTGACCAATATTATCAACTATTTTTCTAACACGAGGGAGAAGCAAGATAAGAACTGTCATTGTATTTTCCTTTTCTTTTTTGTTTTTAATGTGACGTTCATATAGCAATTCGGATAACAAGGTGACAACAATGTGATGAAGCAAAAGCTTCATGTCAAAGCCTCAGTGACAGGGCGTGACCATGACACGACGTCGGACGTGACAGAACATGGCCATGATGCGACACAGGACATGGCCATAAGTGAATAATGCTTCTGTTGCATCTCATAAAGGTGGCGAAAGATGTTATATTTGGCATTGTAGTACTTCTTTAGTTTTCCCTAGGATATTTTAATGTTTTATATCATTGATAATTGTTTTCACTATTTTTGGTAGCATGACTTAATGACTAATTGTTAGTAAGTAATATTTATTTTTATCTTATTTCTTTCTATAGTTTTCTCTTCATATTAAAACTGTTCCGACTTAATCTTTTTTTTTTCGAAAGTGGATTTTTTTATTTCAATCAAGTATGGCTATTTACATTTGCTAATCCATTAGACTCTCGAACTAGCTCTCCAAATCCATCAACTACCTATCTATTTGACTGACTTTTTTTTAGTGGATGTTATAATTTGAGAAAAGAGTTGCAATTTAATAGTACTCTTCACATACAAGTAATGCGGTGTTAAAATTTCATCTAGTATCTTCCTCTCTTCTTGTCTTCCCTTATTCACGGGGCCATTTATCCCCAAACGAAAATAATAAATAAAAGAAAAGAAGAGAAAATAGAAGAAGCATAATCATGTCTTCAAGAACTAAAATTTATGAAACTGACTAGCCCATTCTTATTCCCACGTTGTCACGATCCAAAATCCAAAAATCAGGCAAGCCAACCATAATCAATTAACTTAATTATCCATTTTAGTATTTTTGAAATAAAACTTTCTTCAATGAAATAGTAAAGATAAAACTCATAGATTAAATGATAAATATTTTTAGCAACTAAATTTCTAAACAATTCACAACAATTCCCAAAACCCGGTGTCACAAGTGCATGAGCATTTAATAGGGAACTAAAAATAAAATACAGCATCTGTCCAAAATACAAATTTGACTGGAAAATATAATAACTCTGAAGGATACTCTGTTAGCTGCGGATCGTAATATAGAATGCAGCTCACATATGTCCCCACAATTATTAACCACACCTCTGCGCCCACAAGGCCGCTATAAATATATGTACCTGCACAATAAAATGTGCAGCAAGTGCAATATGAGTACGAAAACAACGTGTACCCAGTAAGTATCAAGCCTAATCTCGAAGTGGTAGAGACAAGATAGCCGACTTTGACACTCACTATGGGTCAATAATAAAAATTGAAATAAAACTAGAATATCTAAATCAGCATGATTCACAGAATTTACAATAATTTATTTAACCAGCAGAAATAATCAAATTCCTTCAGATGCAACAATTCTCAATATATTAATTAAATTCCTTCAATTCAAATAATTTTTAATTTATCAATTTATCTCATTTACGGGAATAACAATTAATTCCTTAACAAGCAGGAATAATAATTCATTAAATTTCAAGGATTCTCCAATTTATCAATTAGCTTCGCAAGCTGAAATAAACTATTAAGGTATCGTGTAATTATTATGATTAAGCACGATTTCTACCGAGGACGTACGGCCCGATCCAGAGTGTCGTGTACACTGCCGAGGGACGTGCGGTACGATCCATAGATACATCTATCCTGCCGAGGCGTTCGGCCCGCTCCACAAGAAAAGATGACATTTTTCTTATGTACCTTCGGGAATGAGAGTATATTTATTATAAGATAAATTCGAGAGGATGAACAATTTCTTTTAACAATTAATTAATTTAAACAGAAAATCAAGCATATGAGATTTTCATCCTTTAATATTTTTATCTAACAATTCACAATATATTCATATATATATATATATATATATATATATAATTCACAATATATTCATATATATCAATTAATATTAATTAAATAAAGAATATAATTTACACAAGTAATTCATGCTTTGAGTCCTAAACTACCCGGACTTTAGCATTAATAGTAGCTACGCACGGACTCTCGTCACATCGTGCGTACGTAGCCCCCGCAATTAGCAACAATTATTCAATTTAATCCCTATGAGGTAATTTTTCCCTCACAAGATTAGACAAGAGACTTACTTCGTCTCAAAGTCCAGTTTCCGATTACCACGTCGCGTTGAATTCTCGATTCGACGCCGAAAATCCAAAACTATCCAAATATTATACAAAATAATTAATATATGCTAAAATGATTCGAAATTTATCTATTAAATAAATTATCTTATCCAAAATGGTAAAATTTCTAAAATTCACCCGAGCCCATGCGCTCGGATTCTGAAAATTTTCGGATGAAAACGTTACCCATAATCTCAAGAACTTAAATATATAATTTCTACCCAATTCCATGACTATTTTCGTGGTTAAAATCTCACTTTTATAAAAATCTAGGTTTTTCATCTAAACCTTTGATTTCTAAGATTTACTAGTTATAATATACCAATAATCTATGTATTTAACTCAAAGGGTGTAGAATTAACTTACCTTTCAATTGCTAGTTGAAACCCCTTTCTCAAAAGCTCTGCAATCGCCCAACAATGGATGAAAAATAGAAAGTAATGGACTGTGTTTTCGTCCGTTTTAAGGTTCTGCTTAGATAGGTTTTTCGCACCTGCGGAAGGAGTACCGCACATGCGGCTTTGGCACCTGCGGAAATTCTTCGTAGGTGCGCATCTTTCCTCTTTTCCTGGTTCCGCACCTGCGGAAGAAAAGCTCGTTTCTGCGCAAGTGCAGGTGCGCCCATTCCTTCACACCTGCGCATCCCTCCGCTTCTGCGCACAAGACCTTCGCACCTGCGCGTTCGCAGGTGCCCCAAATTACTCCGCATCTGCGATGGTTGGGCAGGTTCCTCTCTTTGGTACCTGCGATTGGTGGCTCGCACCTGCGGTTGTCCAAGCGTAAGTGCGATTATGACAGTAGCTGGGAGCTTCAGTCCTTGCTCAATTTCCCAAAATTGGTCCGAGCCTCGTCCGGTTAATACTCGGGACCCCCAGTGCCCCTCCCGAACATACCAACAGGTTTGAAATCATAAAACGGACTCGCTCGAACTCTCGGAACGCATAAAACAACATCAAATCTAAGAATCATACCCTAAACCAAATTGATTCAAACTTAAGAATTTCAAGTTCTTCAATTCACTTCTAATGCGCCGAAATATACTTAAACTACTCGGAATGACACAAAAATTTGTGTGCAAATCTTAAATCACTATACGGAACTATTCCCAAACTCGGAATTCCAAACGGACTTCAATTACTCAAAATAGTTGATTTTTACTATTAAGCGTCAAAACGCTCCTGGGTTATCCAAAACCCGATTCGGACATACGCCCAAGTCCAAAATCATCATACGAACCTATTGGAACCATCAAATCCCGATTCCGATGTCGTTTTCTCAAAATGTTGACTGAAGTCAAACTTGGCCTTTTAAGGCTAACTTAAGGAACCAAATGCTTCGATTTCAATCCGAACACTTCCAAATCCTGAATCAACCATCCCCGCAAGTCATAAATTATTAAAAAAAATATATACAGGAAGTTTTATTTAGGAAAACGAAGTTCTAACAGTCAAAACGACCGATTGAATCGTTACGCACATTGTCAATATAAATACATCATCTAGGAACCGAAGTGGAGTATTATAATAACGCTGATATTTCTATTCTGGGGTAGTACGTAACTGTGTGTATTCAAGTACTGTAACATGGAAATTAATGAGGGAGTAACTTTTGAAAATCTCCTATAGTTATTTAAATCTGTTATGTTAACCAAACATGAAAGTACACAATTTTTTCGTAGTTGTTGATGCTCCTGATTGTAAATGTTTTTACAATTTATATTGAATATTTTTGATAATTTATTTTATGACTAATTTTGTTCTAAATTTTTTTAAAACTAATATCTTTATTTATATATAGAATTAAATACATTAACTCTCGTTTTAGAACAGTCATTTTCTTTGGAATAAAGAGAATATATGAGCACACGTCCATATTTTTTTTTTCTTCAATTTCAAATACTCTTCAAGTCCAACTCAAATAGTATGCCAAAATGTGTAATTTCGATTTGGCATTTTCTTTGTTATGGTTGAAACAAGTCATTGAAACGAATTTTTTCTCATTGAAAAGAAATTTAATCGGTGATTTATTAGCTGTAACACCCCCCCCCCCCCCCCAACCCTACATTCAATTAGTCAAGATCGTCCATTTGATTTCTAGTCTCCTCTATTTAATGTTGGTCTTTAAAGCTATCAAATTTGGTTTGCTTCTTTCGGTTCCCCTTAAATGTACGATATTTCTTTGGTTGTTTCTGCTGTGTAATACGTAATTTTTGTCTTCTGTGACAAAATTTTGAATAAAGGGGACAAAAAAAGGTACCAACTTCCAACTTATAGTTATATTTGACTAGCTTAAATTTGTTCAGCATCGTTGTTTGTGCGTATGTATGTTGAAGTCTTACTGATAGCGTAAAATATAGTTATAGAATACAGTCATGTGAAGGCTTAAATTACATAATTGCATAGGTGGATCTAGAATTTGTAGAATAAAAATGCTAGTGACGGATCTATGTGTTCAAGTCAGGTGCATTTGCACAAGAATTCGCACATGAATAGAACACATCAATAAAACATACAATTTATAGTGATAAAACCTTTAAACTAATTCGCAACAAGAATTTGACAAGAAAGCCGCATAATTAGGTGAGAGGGAACAATTATCAAAAGCATACTTTTCATTTGACAGTAGAGTGTGACCACTATTGTCTTAAACAAAATAGTATCCTTAGCTTCGCTATTTTTTAATTTTAGCACAAGTATGTTGTCACGACCCCAAATTCCCTCCGTAGGATGTCGTGATAGCATCTAATCTTTAAAACTAGGTAAGCCTAATAATGCAGAATAATAATAAATATCTGAAATGAATAAACTACAATTCAAACAATTTTAACTCCCAAAACCAAGTAGAAATAAATCACAAGTTTCTAAGAATTTATTCTCAATGTCTCTATATTTCAAGGTCTAAATAAAATATAAGAAAGCAACATAAAATGATAGAAGGGGACTCCGGAGTCTGCGGACGCTGGCAGATATACCTCGAAGTCTCCGTGCGCAGGTAACTCACTGACGTCTAGGCTGGTAAGATGTACCTGGATCTGCACAAAAAGATGTACAGAAGCGTAATATGAGTACATCACAGCGGTACCCAGTAAGTGCCAAGCCTAACCTCGGTAGAGTAGTGACGAGTTCAGGTGAGACCCTACTGGAATATAATAATGGCATGGTAAAATGTTTAATAATATAGTAAAATAAGATAACATTGGAAATGAATCAAATAGTATGTTACATTTAATGGCACCAAATAATTATCAATAATATCTCGTGGAATCAAAACAGAATTTCCTTCAACTTTATGAAAATCACAACAATTAATCGAAGGCAACTATGGCCATAAATCAATATCAACAAGGGCACTACCGAGGTACCGCCTCGTAGTCCCAAATTATAAATAATTTCACAATATCTCATTTTCTTATATCACCGCGGGAGCCTTCACGATTTATTTAAAGAAAATATTTTTCCCGAAATAGCATCCCGCGTTTTAGCCACCCTTATCACACCGCATGACTTCTAGTAGTCACTCCTACTAGCCACGCATATCAAGCCACCCTTATCTCACCGCATGCGTTTCAATACCCAGACCTTATACCACCGCATAGGTATTAATATCACAATATATCACAATTTGCACCTCAAGTGCCCAATATTTCAATTTTTCCACAATAAATCAATAACAATATTTTTCAATAATAAAGAGCTCAAGGCTCATGCCAGAGTAATCCAACAATAATATTTTTTTCTACAATAAAGAGCTCACAGCTCCATCACAATGAGTACCAAAAAATCTTACGAAAATATTCAAGAATAAATAATTTAGAAAAATAATATTTTAAATTTTTAATACGTTGCTTCAATATCAAATTTAAAAATGTTAAATACTTCATATTAATAATATTTAATTTAAAAAAAATCAACCTTCAAATAATGCACAGTATAAAAGAAACCAAGTTTCAATTAAACAGGTAAAACAATTAGCAGGAAAAAGGTCAAACAAATTTAAAATATATATCTCAGATCAATGATGAAGAATATAACAAGATAAAATAATTTAATAAATGCACAACAATGATCTACACAATTTAAAAATATAATCTTTCACATTTAGCCCGTGTACACACTCGTCACCTCGTGTACACGACTTTCAACACATTTCAATAATCACATTAATATCAATTCTAGGGAAAATTTCCCCCCACACAAGGTTAGACAAGTCACTTACCTCGACTTGCTCCAATTTAATCAAGTATTATGCTTTTTCCTCGATTTTCCGACTCCGATCGACTCGTATCTAGTCATAATTAATTCGATACAGTCAACAAAAATTATAGAATTAATTCTATAAGAAAATACTACATTTTTCAATAAAAATCCGAAATTAACTCAAAAATAACCCATGGGGCCCATGTCTCGGAATCCGGCGAAAGTTACGAAATATGAACGCTCATTCAACCACGAGTCTAACCATACCAAAATGACTAAATTCCAATAACGATTCGACCCTCAAATTCACAAATCTATCCAAGAGGGTTTTCAAATTTTTCCAACTTAAATCACCAATTAAATGTTAAAAACAGTGATGGATTCGAGTAATCTAACCAAGATTAGGTTAAGAACACTTACCCCAATATTTTTTCTTGAAAATATATCCAAAATCGCCTCTGCTCAAGCTCCAAGTTGTTAAAAATGGCGAATGGGACGAAGCCCCCCTAATTTTATAACTTACAGATCTGTCCAGGGTGACCTCGATCATGGGGTCCGATCCTGGACCTCGATCATAGGAGTCCAATCATGGGGAGTCCGATTAAGGGGAGTCCGATCATGGGGTCTTGATCATGGACCTCGGTCATGGCCTTCGATCATAGCTTCGATCATGGCCCTCGACCCTGGGGCTCGATCACAGCCATCAATCCTGGCTATCGATCATGGCTTCGATCTTTATGGCCTTCGATCACTGGCCTTGGTCATAGCCCTCGATCCTGGGCCTTCGAGCTTGCCTTCGATCATGGCCCTCGAACCTGCCTTCGATCATGGATCTCGAGCCTGCCTTCGATCCTCGGCTCGATTTCTGGGGGCTCGATTGCACAGCAGAAGAAAATTTGCAGCAGCTTTTGCAGCAGCTGTTTAAGTCCCATTTTTGATCCGTTAACCATCCGAAACTCACCCGAGGCCCTCGGTACCTCAACCAAATATACCAACAAGTCCTAAAACATCATACGAACTTATTTGAAGTCTCAAATCACATAAAACGACGCTAAAACCACGAATTATGCTCCAATTCAAGCTTAATGAAACTTAAAATTTTCAACTTCTACATCTAATGTCGAAACCTAACAAATCAAGTCCGATTGACCTCAAATTTTTCACATAAGTCATAAATGACATAACGGAGCTGTGAAAATTTTCAGAATTAGATTTCGACCCCGATATCAAAAAGTCAACTCCCCAGTCAAACTTCCAAACTTTAAATTCCTATTTAGCCGTTTCAAGCCTAATTTCACTACGGACTTCCAAATAAAATTCCGATCATGCTCCTAAGTCCAAAATTATCATACTGAGCTGTTGGAATCATCAAAACTCTATTCCGGGGTTGTTTGCACAAAATTCGACATCCGGTCACTATTTGAACTTAAATTTTTAATTTTTTAATCAAAATTCCATATCTCGGGCTAGGGACCTCGGAATTTGATTCCGGGCATACGCCCAAGTTTCAAATCATGATACGGACCTATCGGAACTATCAAAATAATTATCCGAGTCCGTTTGCTCAAAATGTTGACCAAAGTCAATGCAGTTGAGTTTTAAAGCTCTAATTCACTTTTTAATCCATTTTTCACATAAAGAATTTCTGAAAAAAATTATACGGACTGTGCACACAAATCGAGGAATGATAAATAGTACTTTTTGAGGTCTTAGAACATATAATTAATTATTAAATTTAAAGATGATATTTTGGGTCATCACATATGTGATCAGTATTTATGAGGAGTACGTGGAGTATGATTACTATCTTGTATGCTTGTAATGACCTGACCGATCATTTTGAGTATTTTAGCCTTATTTTTCCTATTAGATGCTTTACATATGTGTATTTGTAATTTTGTGACACGCGGGGTTGGTTGGTTTGGTTTCAGGAGAGTTTTGGATTGATTAGAGACACTTAGTCTCGTGGTTGGAGGCTTAAGTTGTGAGAGTTGATCGAAGTTTGAATTTGGTGTAGACGACTCCGAAACAGTATTTTGATGGGCTAAATAGCTTCGTATGGTGATTTTGGACTTAGGCGTATGTACGGATTTGAATTTGGAGGTTCCTAGGTTATTTTGGCTTGAATTGACGAAAGTTGAAAAATTGAAGGTTGGGAAGGTTGATAGGTTTGACCGAGGGTTGACTTTATTGATATCGGGTTCAGACTATCGTTCGGGGAGTTGGTATAGGTCCGTTGTGTTATTTGGGACTTGCAAAATTTGATGTCATTCCGAGTTGATTTGATATGGTTCGGCATGAGTTGTGAAAGTTGAAAGTTCATTAGTTCATTAGGCTTGAATTGAGGTGCGACTCATAGTTTTGATGTTGTTTGGTGTGATTTGAGGCCTTGAGTAGGTCAGTATTATGTTTTGAGATTCGTTGGTGTCATTGGACGTGGTCCTGTGGGCCTCGAGTATGTTTCGGATGTGTTTCAGACCATTTCCTCTTGTTTTGGACTGTTGTTGACTGATGTCAAGTTTATTTCTTTGTAATCGCGAAGAGGAAGTCACATTCATGAAGGGCTATTTGGTGTGTGGCATGTTTGTTCTTCGCATTCGCGAAGTGGGGGACGCGTTCGTGGAGCTTGGGGAGGCTTTGCCTTCGTGATGGCGAGCAGGGAGCCGTATTCGCGTAGAAGGATAGACTGGCTGGGGATGGGCTTGCATTTATTCTTCGCAATCGCTTGGATTAGGTCGCATTCCTGTATGACCCGACTGGTCATTTTGAGATTTGGCATTTTGTTCGGTGGTTTAAGGTCTTGAAATTCTTCGTATTATGTATTAGGACTTGCGTGTATGGTCAATTTCAGTTTTCGGGCGATTCAGGATTGATTTGAAAGAATGATTCTTATTTTAGAAGCTTAAGTGGTAAGAGTTTACCGTAGTGTGACTTTTGTCTAGACGACTCAAGTATAGTGTTTTGATGATTCCTATAGCTTCGTATGGTGATTTTGGACTTGGGTGTATGTACGGATTTGGATTTGGAGGTCCGTAGGTTGATTTGATGCTTTTTGGCGAAAGTTGGAAAAGTTGAAGGTTGGAAGGTTGAGAGGTTTGATTGGGCGTTGACTTTGTTTATATCGAGTTCGGATTGTGATTCCGAGAGTTGGTATAGCTCTGTTGTGTGATTTGGGCCTTGCATGCAAAATTTGAGGTCATTCCGAGTTGACTGGATACAATTCGGCGCGCGTTGTAGAAGTTGAAAGTTCATTAGTTTATTAGGCTTGAATCAAGGTGCGATTCATAGTTTTGATATTGTTTGATGTGATTTGAGGCCTCAAGTAGGTCCGCGTTATGTTATGAAACTCGTTGGTATATTCGGACGAGGCCCCAGGTATGTTTCAGATGAGTTTCGGGCCATTTCGTCTAAGTTTTGAGTTGCTAGTTCTAGTGTTTCGCATCCGCGCATGTTGGAGCGTAGATGCGGATCCGCTTCTGCGTGGTTTTTGCCGCTTCTGCGAGTTCTTGCATGGTCAGGCATTTCGTTTCTGCGGGTAGGTAAACGCAGGTGCGGGGTCGCATCTGCAGATGGTCGATCGTAGATGCGTGATTGTCCTCTTCTGCGGATATTTTTACGCTCCTGCGGTGTCGCAGATGTGACTTCCTTTATGTAGATGTGGATTATGGGTCTGGTAGGCTGTCATTGTAGATGCGAGTATTTTTTCGCAGATGCGATTCTTTGTCCGCAAATGAGGAAATACCTGGGTAGCTTCATATATATCGAGGGTTTCATTGTTTTTATTACATCTTGAGTTGTAGAGCTCAGTTTTGGGCGATTTTGGAGGAATTTTCACCATTTTGATTGGGGTAAGTATTTTAACTCAGATTTCGTTATATTTCATGATTCCATCTTTGTTTTTATCATTTAACTAGTGATTTGAATTGAAGAAATTGAGGATTTTTGTAAAAGCTTTCTGAAATATAAAATGATGATTTGAAGGCCGATTTGAGGTCGGAATTGGGTGATATCGGTATGGTTGGACTCGTATCGGAATTATTATTCGAATTTTGTAAGTTTTGTCGGGTTTCGAGGTGTGTGCCCGGGGTTGACTTTTTGATTTTCATTAAAGATCGAAGCTTTATTATGCGAAAGTGTTTCCTATGGCTTTTATTTTTTATATTAAGTTATTATGGGCTAGATTTGAGCTGTCCGGAGGTTGTTTCATATGGGAAGGTCATTTAGAGTATTGATTTAGCTACTTTGAGGTAAGTATCTTGTCTAACTTTGTGTGGGGGAAATTACCCCGTAAAATTTGGTTTAGTTGCACTATTTGGACTATGTAGAAGACGTGTACATGAAGTGACGAGTGTGTACACAGTCTTATATGTGAAAATTAACCGTATTAGACTTTTAGGCTTCTTCTATGGTTTTAATTGAATTTTGCATTTCATGCTCTATATTCCACTGCCAAGTTTACTCTCATAGGCTTTATTTTAAGTTGTTACCTTGTTATTTTCACGTTACCTCTTTCATTTTTGAATTATTCTTATGTGAAATTGCTATTACATGATATCCCTTCGTTGTCAAGTTAGTCTCATGAATTTAGACATAGTTGCTAGTTCATGCCATCTCTTTCACGGTTAGCTCATATCACACGCTAGAATTCGAAGTTGCCATTTCATGGAAATGCATTCATCATTGAGCTTATTCTTAAGTAGTTAATTAATGTTGAAGTTATTGAAAGTCATTAACCTGTTTAATGGTGTGTTGTTCATTGTTGAGTTATTTTTCCTGTTTATTTTGTTGCTATTGAGTTTTTTGTAAACATCGTGTTTGAGTCGTGGGCTATGTGTTGTGGTGATATTGTTATTGTTGTTGTGAAGAGGTTGTGGCTATGGGCACTTGTGGTACAAGTTTATATGTCGTGTTGTTGTGATGTCAGCGCGTGTGGATTTGTTGCTTGGATTGATTGTTGTTATGCAGAGCATAAGGGTGGCATCTCACTATTGTTAATTGTAAGGAGTGATACGGGTGGCTATTGTGTTAATGTCTGGGCGGAGTGATACATGTGGCTATTGTGTTTATTGTCTGGATAGAGCGATAAGGGTGGCTATTATGCAGAGTGATATGGGTGGCTATTGTGATGTATTGTCTAGGCGGAGCGATAAGGGTGGCTATTATGATATTGTCATTACGAAGAGATAAGGGTGTCTATGTCAGGGTTGTTATGTGTTGGCCTGAGGGCATGATGTTGATGATATTCGAGTGATGGTGTGATCTTTCTTGTGTGTGTTATGTACCTTACGTGTCTTGTTGTGTGGTTTCCAATGAACTACTCGGTGTCTTTGATATTACTTGTTGATTTGGACTGTAATAGTACACTCGCACAAGCATACACCAGTTTAGGAGTATGAAACTTGACATTCATTGATCATGTACATGTATTCTTGAATTATCTGCTTCCATTGTGATATTGAGTCTGTGACCACGCCGGGCGGATTGCAATGTTGAGCCTGTGACCACACCGGGCGGATCGTGATAGTGATCATGTGACCATGTCGGGTGGATTGAGATATTGGCACGTGAGTTATCCGTGCGATTGTGATTAATAGTGTGGGCACAAGGTAACGTGAGCATATGATTATGATTAGGGACTCGTGACTTGTGTTTATGAGATGAGGTATCTCGGAGTAATCTTGTTGTAAATCTTGTGTTAAAACGACTTGATTATTTCATTGTCATTTGTTGATCTTATGTGGTTTCACTGGTACTTTAACGGTGTTCTGATTACTTGACTGTTTTTGCTTATTCCTTGTTGCCATTTACTGATTCTTGCTTCCATTATTAGCTTTATACTTATATATTGCACATGTTATTATGACTAGTAGGTGTCTTGACTTTTACCTCGCCACTACTCCACCGAGGTTAGTCTTGATACTTATTGGGTACTGATCGTGGTATACTCATACTACACTTCTGCACATTTTTGTGCAGATCCAGGTATTGGAGATATTGGACTCAGGCAGAGTTAGCTTCTTAATCGCGAGGATTCAAGATAGAGTTTCTTGATCATCGTAGTCCCTTAGAGTCCTTTTCCTTTGATTGTACTGTTAATTCGTTATCCAAACAGTATTGTACCTTGTTTACAAATACTACTATGTATTCATCTAGAGTTCGTGACTCTGTACTACATAGTATTGTGAGGATTGTTGTGATTATTTTTGCATAGGCTTGTGTCACATTTATTGCGGTACTTACATTAAACTCTATTTTAAAATATCATGTTTAACTGGTTTAAGTAATCGGCTTACCTAGTGTAAGAGACTAGGTTCCATCACGACGCCTGAGGCAGGATTTTGGATTGTGATAATTCCCATAGGCCCCAACAGCTTGAGCACCGCGTCCGCGATGGTTGTCTCATGTTTGCGTAGGATGGCCAGCAGTTGGGCAGAATTTTGTCTTCGCGATCGCGACGTAGGTCCCGCGATCACGATATGTACACCTGGGCAGACTACTTAAGTACTCTATTTCAAGGTTTTTTGGTTATTTTATCACATTTTGAGTTATAGACCTCGAATTTGGGCAATTTTGGAGGGAAGTTTTACGATTTGGATTGGGGTAAGTACTTGTGACTCGGATTTGTTTATAATTTATGATTCCAACCTTGAATTTAGTGATTGTTTGATGAATCAAATTGAAGAAATTAGTATTTTAGTAGAAACTTTTCTAAAACATAAATTGATGATCTGGGGGTCGATTTGAGGTAAGATGAAACACATATAATTGGACTTGTATTGGAATGGGTGTTTATAATTTTTGGGTTTTGTCGGGTTCGGGGGAGCGAGCCCGGGGTTGACATTTTGGTTTGACTTTGCATAATTAAACCAAGATCGTAGCTTTATCGTTTGGGCTTGTTTGTTTATTGCTTTTATTGATATTATTAAGTTGTTTTGGCTAGATTCGAGCCGTCTGGAGGTTGATTTGTGCGGGGAGGGCTTCTTAGAGTATTAATTTAGCTTATTTGAGGTAAATATCTTGCCTAAATTTATGTGGGAGAAGTTTTCTTTAGGATTTGGTCTAATTTTCAATATTTGTGCTATGTGAAACGGCGTGTACTTAAAATGATGAGTGTATACATGGGTGTATGTGTTGGTTGTGTAACACCCCGGAAAATTTCGAAGTACTTAAGCGCTATAAAGAAAGTTGATGTGCGCTAATTATATTATTTTGTGTGCAGACAAGGGCTATTATAAGAATGATATCAATTGATCATGATAATATATGTATGAAGTGTATTAAGAATGATTTATTGTCTAAGAAGAGCCCCAATGCTAAGTCAAGTTGAAAATTTTATGATGGGATAAAGTTTCAAGTGAGTTTGCACAAGACCTAATTTCAAACGAGTATAACTCTCATGACAGGAAGAGTTATATGGTGTATTACCTATCAAAAGAAAGGTCTATGTGTCTAGTTTCTAATGTTTCAAACCGTTCATCATTGGGACACTCCTATAAGAAGTTATGACCACATTACCAAAGGCTGGAAAAAATATGATTCTGTGGTCAGATGTGCGACTGCAGATTCATTATGCGATTGCAAAACTATTTCTGCGATCGCAAAACTGGTCGCAGAATTGACTAGTACAGCCCTAATTTTGGCACCGATTTTGCGGTGCATTGTACAACCCGCATAGCCATTCTGCGGTCCATTATGCGACCGCAGACCTGATTTCGGAGGATTAATTTGTCTATTTTCATAACCCGACCCCATTTTGATAAATAGACTTTGGGGCTTATTTTGGGGCAATTATATGAGGTTTTTTTTAGAGAGAAGTGAGAGTGTTCTAGAGAGAGGAAGTAGATGAAGTGTTTTGTTCATCAAGATCTTGTCCAAGCTTTGAAATCCAACAAGGAAATCTCACAAGTTCTTCATTTAAGAGGTAAGGTTCCATACCCTAGTTTTCAATTTCGAATTTGGGTAGAAGATGGCTGATTAGGAGTATGGTTATTGGGTATGAGAGTATTATTTATATATTCATATACCAATAAGATTTGTGGAAAGATTGTTGAGCTCAAATAAGTAAAGATTGGGTTGTAGAATGCAGGAAATCTTGTAGAAGAACCTTGTAGCCAAATTTGCAAACCTAGTGTTTGATAAAATGCTCAAATGAGCTGAAACCAAAAATACCTTCCTAATTTGTGTTCAATTTTGTTATGTCTCAAAATAGATTGGGATTGCTAGAATTTTTAGAACGTTGTAGTAATTTAAGAAAAGCTCAAAGCGAGGTATGTTGGCTAAACTTCTTTCCTAGAATTGAATTCCATGATGTTCTTGTAAGTCTCGAGTTATTCTTTATAAATCAACTATTCCGAATAAGCTTTGTATTGAAAGGTATATGTTCAAAAATATGTTCCGGATGCTCTTATCATATGATGTTATCCTTCGAGAATGTGTTCAAAGCATGAGTTGGGTATAACAAATGTTATGACTCCAAGTAGTGTTTCAAGTGAAGGCTATTATGCCAAATTGTGTAAGAAGTCTCAATGTGCCTAAGATTCTTAATTGCTCATAGGTGTACTAAAAGTCGTGATTATAGATTCTTTGTGGTCGATAATCTATAAAGATACTTGAAAGTGAAGTAAGGGAATTGGGGATATAGAGTGTGGCCAACGTGCCAACAATGAAAGTTATACTTATGACTAGTGGTTGTTCTAACTAATGCTACGGTTCATAAGTATTTCCAATGTGTTTTAAGCCTTTACATATTTATGAGATGAAATTGTGTATTGCCCTTTTTGGGAAAGGTACCTTAAGAATATTCTCTATGTTGATATTTATAATGATGAGCCTTGAAAGTAATGAAATGAAAGTATGGAATATGAGATACGGCCACCGTGCCATGAATGAAGAATAATATGTATGGCGAAAGGGAGCCAATAAAATAATGATATTGTAAGTAATTGAAAGTACTAATGGAGTAATAGTATGAACATGAAATGTGGTTATTTGCCTAAATAAGAATTATGAGGTGTTGTATGTCCTAATGGTTTCAACTATAGTCGTATGCTTCTGAAATAATGTATGTAAATGACTTCGATGTTAAGTCCTCAAGAATCATGATCTTAGCTAATGACCTCAATATGTCAAGTGAGTGAATAACAAGATGAAAGAGAGATGTCCTATGCTAAATGATTATGAACCTTAAGAAAAGAAATTGGGCTCATATGCCATTGAAATTGACTTATTGATTCACCATTCATATGCTAATGTAATGTGTTATGTTTCTCCATGATGAGCATGAACATGTGTTCCAATGATCCGGGAACTTACGACCTTAATGTAATGTTAATCATATCGCTTAGCATAACGTGTGTACACACTCGCTTAAAAGTACGTGGCGGCTGAAAAAAGTCATCAAAATGGCCCACTTAACAAAATATAATGACTAATTAGTCTAACCCTCTTTCAACTTTGTTTTTGTTTTACATATTCTCCTTATTTCCTTTATAACCACCTTTCTTCCTTATTTTTTACCTTTGTTTTTCACCTTCTCCTTCATTTTTTTTCACTTTTTTTCTTCAGTTCTCTATATGGGTTCCCTCTGAAATAATTTCTCTCTCTCTTGTTTCCTTGGAAATAATTTATTTTCTTTCTTTTTTGCCCTAATGATGGATGCACTGACACACCAAATTCAAGGGGAGGTGCCATGGTGTATGTCATTCACTGATGCAAATTAAGGAAGCACCGCAAATGCAACTCGATAAATCAAGGGAGATCTCTGAAATTATCTGATAATTATTTTTCAAAATCTTGTCAAAAAGAGTTTTCCTTTTTCAATTTTTTTTCTTCTCTATCCAACATCTTCTTTTCTTTCTCTCTCTCTGACTTACATGGTTCTTTTGTGTTCTACTTCCACTAAAGTACCAAATTTCTTGCTTATAATCGAAATTCTATCTAGTTAGTTGTTTAAATTAGATTTGGCTTCGATTTGTAATTGGATTTGGTTTTATGTTTTTGAAAATCATTACTGTGGATCTAATAAATTATCTTAAAATTATACTATGGATATAATAAATTATATTGAGATTATATAATAGAAATCTTTGAGGAGTTTACTTATGAAGAGTGAATTCTATTGAAATTATACTGTAGATATAAATATTATAATGAAATTACTCTGTGAATGTCATACATTATATAAAATTGAATTATATTACGGATATAATAAATTACTCTGAATATAATAGATTATACAGAAATATACATAAATAATACTATTGTGGTACTCGTTGGGGATTTTATTTATGAGAGTGAATCATAAAGAAATTATACTACGAAAATGATTGGGGAATTTAGTTTTATCGAAATTTATTACTTATTGTGCTGCAACGAATTGGTTAGGTAGGGGCAACGAGATTTCTACAAAAGAATAGGGGATTTTGTTGTAGGTGGCTGTGATATAGAAGGTAAGTCTTCTTAGGAATTTTAATGTTGCTACTATTCTGTAATTATTTTTTAAATATTGCCTTTTAAAATATTGCACTTTTTTGTATTTTGCCCTATCTTAATTTGGAGCATGTAACAGTAATATCACATGCGTTCATTAAATAATGAACATATCTAGTATTATAATTGACTATGAAAAGTTCGACATCTTGAAATGTGAAAAAGCATCAATTGATGCTTGATGCTAGGAGCATATACACCTTGTTTTATACGGTGTCACGGGACATTATTTCGTCGAAATATTTTTGTAGATATGTATAAGAAAAAATGAAAATATTGAAAATAAATATAGAAATAACACCATTCATTATTATTATTATAGTAATTTTGTTTATTTGTCTATTTCTTTAAATTGTAGTACCGCTTATGAAAAATCCTGCATACGTCACTTGTCACGACCCTAATTTTTCTTTGTAGAATGTCGTGGTGGCACCTAGTCTCTAAGACTAGGTAAGCCTATCAATTATGCGGAATATAAAACTGAAACTCAAATCTCAACATATAAAATAAATCAAACCGCAATTCAAATAGTCACAACTCCCAAAACCCGGTAGAAATAAGTTACAAACTTCTAAAAATTTATTCTAAGTGTCTCTATATATCCGAGTCTAAAGAAAATAAGGAAGACAACATAATAAGATAGAAGGGTACTCCGGAGTCTGCGGACGCTGGCAGATATACCTCGAAGTCTCCTCGTACGGATATTTCACTGATGCCGGGTCTGATAAGGTGTACCTAGATCTGCACAAAAAGATGTGCAGAAGCGTAGTATGAGTACATCATAGCGGTACCCAGTAAGTGCCAAGCCTAACCTCGATAGAGTAGTGACGAGGTCAGGTCAGACCCTACTGGAATAATAAAAGACAAGGAGAAAAGTTTAACAATATAATAACAATGATGACAATGGGGATAAATCAAATAAGTAGTATTGTAACGACCCGACCGGTCATTTTGAGAGTTAGAATCCTGATCCCCTAATAATTGTTTTCCCCACGTTTGTTTCCGCTATTAGGACTTGCCGGAGTGATTGGTTATGGAATTCGGAGAGTTTTGTGTCACTTAGTCCCTAGTTGTGAGTTTAAGCCTTAGAGTTTGGACCGTAGTCGGAACTGCGTGAATATGGATCCGGAATGGAATTTCGTCCACTCCATTAGCTCCGTTGAGTGATTTTGGGGCTAGGAGCGCGCCCGGAATGTGTTTTGGAGGTCTATAGTAGATTTAGGCTTGAATTGGCGAAAGTTAGTTTTTAGGCGATTTCGACCGATAGTGAAAATTTTGATATCGAGCTCGGAATGGAATTACGAAAGTGGCTGTAGGTTCGTAGTGTCATTTGTGACCTGTGTGTAAAATTTAAGGTCATTCGGACTAGATTTGATGTGGTTCGGCGTCGTTTGTAAAATTTAAAATTTTTTAAATTCTTAGGCTTGAATCCGTGCTTAATTCATGATTTTGGTGTTGTTTGATGTAGTTTGAAGGCTCGACTAAGTTCGTATGGTATTTTAGGATTGGTTGGTATGTTTGGTTGAGGTCCCGGGGGTCGGGTGTGTTTCAGATGTTTAACGGAATGCTTAACGGGTGTGTTTATGGTGTTTCGCACATGCGGAAGGGAGGCTGCAGGTGCGAGAGCCACAAGTGCGGAGTGAGTGCACAAATGCGGAAATTGTGGAGCTGATGATGGAGCGCAGGTGCGCAAGTTTGACCGCACCTGCGAGTCCGCAGGTGCGAAGTAAGAGCCGCAGGTGCGGAGCCTGGCTGCCTTAGTGAAATGCACAGATGCCCCGATTTGGACCGCAGGTGCGAGGAATTTCCCGCAGAGCCTGGCTGATTTAGATGATTTTTGTTCGAGTGAACTCGTGAGTGAATGGGTGTTCAAAGTTTGTAAGTTTTACTCGATTCCGAGACGTGGGCCCGGGGAGACGTTTTTGGTGTTTTTCCTAATTTCACGCTTTAGCTTTGAATTAATTAGCTAAATTAGTTACTTGTAGTCATATTTACATTATGCAATTAATTTGAATAGATTCGGGCCATTTGGAGTCAGATACTCGTGGCAAGAACGTGATATCGAGTTGATTTGAGCGGTTCGAGGTAAGTGGCTTGTCTAATCTTGTGTTGGGGACTTTCCCTTAGGATGTTTGATATTAATTTATATGTGGGCACCGTGTACGTGAGGTGACGAGTACGTACGCGGGCTATTATTGCAAAAATCTCGTTTTTCCTTTCTAAATCATAAACTGTTTTTCCTTATTAAATTGCACTAATACGTTTTATTGTTAAACTTAGACTAGAGAAGCATGCTTACGTGTTTTAACTGCCTATTTGACATTCTGTGCGCCATGCTTAGTTAAATCCCTACTTTCCTTATTTGTGTTCAGTATAAACTGTATAACTCGATGTCATACCTGCCATTTCATCTCGCGTTGCATATTTAAATTGGGACTACGGACGTATTCCGGGAGATCCCCCATGTCTTGCATATTTATTTTAGGACTACGGGACGGTATCACGGGAGAGTCCCTATTGTGTTTACCTTGTTCTGAGCCGAGGGCTCCCTCCATTGTTAAATTTCGAGAATTTCCTTAACTGTGTTACCGTAAATTCTACTTATATCTTTTACTGTTTAATTTATTATATTTACTCTGGTAGGGCCTTAACCTGACCTCGTCACTACTCGACCAAGGTTAGGCTTGGCACTTACTGGGTACCATTGTGGTGTACTCATGCCCTTCCCTGCACATGTTTTCGTGTGCAGATCCAGGTGCGAGCTATCAGCCTCGGGGTTAGTGCGTGCTGCTGATTTTAGGAGACTTCAAGGTACTACTGCTTGCGTCCGCAGATCTTCGGAGTCCCCTTCTACTCCCTCGCCTAGAGACTTTCTTTATTATCTTCAGACTTTTGTATAGAGCTACATAGATTATAGCAGCTTGTGACTTAGTGATTTTCCGGGTCTTAGAAAATTATTTTGTATATGTCGAGTGGTACTACTCTTGGCTATTCACAATATGCTGTTTATCTTTAAAATATTGTATTTTCTTTATATTTTTCGTAATATTAGGCTTACCTAGTCGTAAAGACTAGGTGCCATCACGACACCTTATGGAGGGTTAATTTGGGTCGGGACAAGTTGGTATCAGAGCACTAGGTTCATAGTAGTCGCGAGTCTCAAGCCGATTTATTAGAGTCTTGTGGATCGGTACGAAGACGTCCGTACTTATCTTCGGGATGCTATGTAACAGTTAAGAATAATCATATTCCTTTGATTTCCTTGTCGTGCGAGTTATTGACATCAATGTTCTAAAACTCTATTCTATTCTTTCTTACAGATGGTGAGGACTCGTACCGGGAGGACTAACGATAAGGAACCCGAGCCCCCTGTCAGAGCCGCCAGAGGCTGGGGTCGGGGTAGAGGACGACCACGTGGTGCAACCCGAGCACCTGCGAGAGCTGCGTCATAGGAGCCCCCAGCAGCTCCAGCTGGATGGCCAACACCAAAGATCCCTATTGCTACTCCAGCCCTCCAGGAGACTTTAGCTCAGTTCATGAGCATGTTCGGATCTCTGGCTCAGGCTGGACTATTTTCGATAGCTCCCGCTACATCTCAGGCCGGGGGAAGGGCACAGATTCCCGCAGCCCGCACTCCTGAGCAGAAGGTCCAGGTTGATTAGGCCCCCAGAGTATATTCCTATGCCCCAGTGGCTCCGGTTCAGCATGAGATCAGGGAAGCTGCTTCTGAGGCAGAGCAGCTCAGATTTGAGAGGTACAAGAAGTACCACCCACCTAATTTCAGCGGGCTAGCTTCAGATGATGCTCTGGGTTTTCTTGAGGAGTGTCATCGTGTTCTCCGCACTATGGGCATTGTGGAGACGAGTGGGGTTTCTTTCACCGCTTTTCAGCTGAGGAGAGCACCATATCAGTGGTGGCGTGCCTATGAGATAAGTAGTATAGACGAGGCAACCTAACTCACTTGGGCTCAGTTTTCAGAGATGATCTTGCGTGAGTATGTTCCGCAGAGCCTCGAGGATGCTTGGCGCGCAGAGTTTGAGCAGTTGCATCAGGGTGCTATGACTGTGTCAGAGTATGCAGTCCGTTTCAGTGAGTTAGCTCGCCATGCACCGGCTCTGGTTGCTACAGTCAGAGAAAGGGTTTGTCGCTTCATTGAGGGACTCCACGCCAGTATTCGGACCAGTATGGCCAGGGAGTTGGAGATGGACATCACTTATTAGCAAGCAGTGAGCATTGCCAGGAGAGTGGAGGGTATGTTCGCCCGGGACAGGGAGGAGAGAGAGGCCAAGAGGTCTCGAGACACTTGTCATTATTCATGAGCTCGTGCACCAGCAACACGCTATGGTAGGGGTTTTGTGAGTCGCCCTGTTCATTCAGCTCTTCTAGCAGCCATCGGTGTTCCAGCTCCTCCTAGACCGCAGGAGCCCTATTATGCATCGCCAGTATCCACTGTGCCTCCTGCTCGAGTTGCTATTACTGGCCAGTCCAGCAGGCCAGGTCCGAGTCAGTCCCAGTCGCCGCATCCTTCGAGGGGTTGTTTTGAGTGTGGTGACACTTATCCCATGGTTAGAGATTGCCCCAGAGCCAGGAGGGGTGTACCTCCACAGACTTATCAGCCTTCGCGTGCTCCACCGGGTCCCCCGGCCATTCTTCCAGCCCCAACTGCCACCCCACCTCCTCAGCCAGCTCGAGGTGGAGGTCAGGGAGGTCGAGGTCGCCCTAGAGGGGGAGGCCATGCCAGGTACTATGCCCTTCCATCCCGTTCAGAGGCCGTCGCTTCAGATTCAGTCATCACAAGTATCGTCCCTGTCTATCATAGGGATGCATCAGTATTATTTGACCCAGTCTCTACGTATTCATATGTGTCTTCTTATGTTTCTCCACATTTGGGGATATCTCGGGATTCTTTGAGTTCCTCTGTTTATGTTACTCCCGTGGGAGATTCTCTCATTGTGGACCGCGTATATCGGTAGTGTTTTATTGCTCTTAGTGGTTTTGAGACCAGAGCCGATTTGTTATTACTCAGTATGGTAGATTTTGATGTTATCTTGAGCATGGACTGGTTGTCGCCCCATTATGCTATTGTTGATTGTCACGCTAAGACCGTGACACTGGCTATGCCAGGGTTGCCGAGATTAGAGTGGAGAGGTACCTTAGAGTATACTCCTCGCAGGGTCATTTCAATTCTTAAGGCTCAGCGAATGGTTGAGAAGGGGTGTGATGCGAGATAGAGAATGGGAGACAAGGTCTGCGGAACACGGCAGCTACCTCAAAATCTCCTGAAAATCAACCGCGCGAAAGGATCAACACCCGCTATGTCCGGGAACACCTGGATCTGCACACGAAGTGAAGGGTGTAGTATGAGTAGGACCAACTCAACAAGTAACAATAATAAATAAGGAACTGAAGATAGTAATGAGCTACACAGTTATGGTTCATTTCCAGTAATTCCAGCAAAAGAATAGACATGCTATCAAATCTGGCAGTCTAATGTCAAATCAATTTTTTTATATAGTTCCTGTTCATGTAATCCGTATATCAACAATCTTTCAGAGATTTCACAACAATGACAGATAGCAACTAAGTGCAACAACAAATGGAAATCAAGTACAACCTCTTAGGACAACAATCACTCACTAGGCTCCCAGCTCTCATCACTCACTGGGTTCCCAGCCCTCATCACTCACTCTCAATGGGTACCTGCGCTCACTGGGGATGTATAGACTCATGAAGGGCTCCTACAGCCCAAGCGTTATAAGTACGGACAACTCACGTGCCATAATATAAATGTCTGGATCCGTACGGCAACCTTACGTGCAATAATAACATAAGGATCCGCACAGCCAACTCACGTGCTGCACGACCAACTCACGTGGTGCACGACCAACTCACGTGCAATAATAAGCCAATAAGGCCTACTGCAGGCGGGCAGCCCCGATCCATAAAATATCCTCACAATCAGGCCCTCGGCCTCCCTCAGTCATAAATCTCTCCAGTCTCTCGGGCTCTCAATAATCATGAAATCAGCCCAAACAACAATGATATGATGTATCAATAATAATAACAGAGACTGAGATAAAATGTGCAAGTAAAAATTGAGACTGAGTAAATATAGCATTTAGCAGGCAATTCAACATGTACACGACCTCTGTGGGTCCCAACAGTACCATCACATAGCCTAAGCATGATTTCTAACATGATTTACAGTCAATGTTATCAACACATAGAGGGCATATAGCTAACAAAAAATTATTCAACTTTACAGTTTTCCTGGACGGACCAAGTCACAATCCCCTCGGTACACGCCCACACGCTCGTCACCTAGCATGTGCGTCACCTCCAAAATAATCACATTATACCAAAATTTGGGGTTTAATACCCTCAGGACCAGATTTAAAACTGTTACTTACCTCAACCCGTGTAATTATTTATTCCTCTATGCCCTTTCCATGAGAATTGGTCTCCGAAAGCCTCGTATCTAGCCACAATTAATTCGAATCAGTCAATACAAATTATTGTAATTAATTCCATACGGAAATACTAATATTTCCAATAAAATACGAAATTAACTTCAATAATCGCTCGTAGGGCACACGTCTCGGAACCCGACAAAAGTTACGGAATATGAACGCCCATCCAACCACGAGTACAACCATATAAATTTTACCAAAATCTGACACCAGCTCGACCCTCAAATCTTCAATTAAAGTCTATGAAGATTTCTACCATTTTCAACCCAATCCTTACCCATTTGAACTTAACAATCTTTCCACAACCTTATTGGTATGTATATATGATACTCTACACCCAAGAATCATACTATTAATCACCCATCTTTACTCCAAACCCGAAATTGAAGAATTAGAGAAAGAAACTCTTACCTCTTTGAAGCCCTAGCAAGATCCTTGTGAAATCTTCAAACCTTGAACAAGAATTGATGGATAAATGACTAAGTCTTCACTTTCTCTCTCTAAAATGCTCTCACCTCTCTCTAAAATATCAGATTTTGGCTCAAAAATGAGCTTAAAGGGCTATAAATCGAAGTTGGGTTGGGTCAAAAATTAAAAAGAATGAAAGCTCCGACGCAGTTATGCAGTCGCATATGCTATCGCATAACATGTATGCGGTCCGTATACAAACCACATAATTTGGCCTCCAAAGCTGGGCGTTACTGACATATTCTGTGGTCATTATGCGGTCCGCATACTTGTTCTGCGATCGCATAATGCACCGCAAAATAGGTCTGCGATTGCATAGTGCATCGCAGATTTTCCTCAAATCTTGCCCTCCTCCTGCTCCACTTTGAGACCATTATGCGGTCCGTAGAGTGATTCTGTGACCGCATAGTGGTCGCAGAAATGACCATTTTCAGACAAAATGTTTCTTTACACATTGGTGCATTGTTCAACCCAAAATATCCGAGCCACATTGGTGCAAGCTCTCCACGAGAAATTTCTATAATCTTTGTACTAATTGATCTACCTCGGCACCACCAAAACTTAATTTCCTTAGTAAAATTTCTCCGAGGTCGTTACACATAAGTTAGCATCCGGTCAACCTTTTCAACTTAAATTCTAAACCTTGGAACTAAGTGCTCCAAATGATTTCAAAACTTCACCGAACCCAAACTAATTACCCCGGCAAGCCAAATAACAACTGTAATTCATAATTTGAGCAGTAAATGGGGGAACGGGATTGCAATAGTCAAAACGACTGGCCGGATCGTTACAAGTCAGTAGCCATTTTGGACAGGCAGGTCAGAAATCTCAAGTCAAAGAATATTGCCTCAGTAAAGGTCCAGTGGAGGGGTTAACCGGTCGAGGAGATGACTTGGGAGACCGAGCAAGATATGCACAACCAGTACCCTCATCTTTTCACAGTTTCAGGTATGTCTTTATACTCATTCGAGGACGAACGATTGTTTTAAGAGGGGGAGGATGTAACAACTCAGCCTGTCGTTTTGAGAGGTAGAACCCTGATCCCCTAATAACTATTTTCCCCACGTTTGTTTCCGCTATTGGGACTTGCCGGAGTGATTGGTTATGGAATTCGGAGAGTTTTAGGACACTTAGTCCCTAGTTGTGAGTTTAATCCTTAAATTTGGATCATAGTCAGAACTGCATAAAGATGGATCCGGAATGGAATTTCATCGACTCCGTTAGCTCCGTTGAGTGATTTTGGGGTTAGGAGCGCATCCAAAATGTGTTTTGGAGGTCTGTAGTAGATTTAGGCTTGAATTGGCGAAAGTTAGTTTTTCAGCGATTTCGGTCGGTAGTGAAAATTTTGATATCGAGCTCGGAATGGAATTCCGAAAGTGACTATAGGTTCATAGTGTCATTTGTGACCTTTGTGTAAAATTTGAGGTAATTTGGACTAGATTTGATATGGTTCGACGTCGTTTGTAGAATTTGGAAAATTTTAAATTCTTAGGCTTAAATCCATGCGTAATTCATGATTTTGGTGTTGTTCTATGTGGTTTGAAGGCTCGACTAAGTTAGTATGGTATTTTAGGATTGGTTGGTATGTTTGGTTGAGGTCCCGGGGGTCGGGTGTGTTTCAGATGCTTAACGGGTGTGTTTATGGTGTTTCACACATGCGGAAGGGAGGCCGCAGGTGCGAGAGCCACAGGTGCGAAGCGAGTGCACAAATGCAGAAATTGTGGAGCTGGTGATGGAGCGCAGGTGCACAAGTTTGACCGCACCTGCGAGTCCGCAGGTGCGAAGTGAGAGCCGCAGGTGCGGAGCGTGGCTGCCTTAGTGAAATGCACAGATGTGCCGATTTGGACCACAGGTGCGAGGAATTGCCCGCAGATGCGGCCCCAACCCAGATAAGTGACCTTTGCACCTGCGATGATTTTTTCGTAGGTGCGTGACCGCAGATGCGGCCCCATGAGCGCAGGTGCGGAAATCGCTGGGTTGAAGAGGCAGCTTCGAGGGTTCATTCCTCATTTTTCACCAATTCGATTTAGAGCTCGGTGAGAGATAATTTCTCGAGGGATTTTGAAGGAGAACTATTGGGTAACTAATTCTAACTCTATTTTGATCATAATACATTAATCTATTATTATTTTTCTCGTCTAATTAAGGAATTTTAGGGTAAAAGTTTGGAAATAGGGGAATAGGTTCCCCAATTGAAAATCTGAGATTTGAATGGGAATTTGATGTCGCATTTAGATGATTTTTGTTCGAGTGAACTCATGAGTGAATGAGTGTTCAAAATTTGTAAGTTTTACCCAATTCCGAGACGTGGGCCCAGGGAGACTTTTTGGGCGTTTTTCCTAATTTCATGCTTTAGCTTCGAATTAATTAGCTAAATTAGTTACTTGTAGTCATATTTACATTATGCAATTAATTTGAATAGATTCGGGCCATTTGGAGTCGGATACTCGTGGCAAGAACGTGATATCGAGTTGATTCGAGCGGTTCGAGGTAAATGGCTTGCCTAATCTTGTGTTTGGGACTTTCCCTTAGGATGTTTGATATTAATTGATGTGTGGGCGCCGTGTACGTGAGGTGATGAGTACGTACACGGGCTATTATTGCAAAAATCTCGTTTTTCCTTTCTAAATCATAAATTGTTTTTCCTTATTAAATTGTACTAATACGTTTAATTGTTAAACTTAGACTAGAGAAGCATGCTTACGTGTTTTAACTGCCTATTTGACATTTTGTGCGCCATGCTTAGTTAAATCCCTACTTTCCTTATCTGTGTTTAGTATAAACTGTATAACTCGATACCATACCTGCCATTTCATCTCGCATTGTATATTTAAATTGGGTCTACAGACGTATTCCGAGAGATCCCCCATGTCTTGCATATTTATGTTGGGACTACAGACATATTTCGGGAGATCCCCCACCACTGCATATTTACTTTAGGACTACGGACATATTCCGGGAGATCCCCCAGCACTGCATATTTACTTTGGGACTATGGACGTATCCCGGGAGATCCCGATGAACTGCATATTCATTTGGAACTACAGGACGGTATCCCGGGAGAGTTCCCACTGTGTTTACCTTGTTCTGAGCCGAGGGCTCCCTCCGCTGTTAAATTTCGAGAATTTCCTTAACTGTGTTACCGTAAATTTTACTTATATCTTTTACTGTTTAATGTATTATATTCACTCTGGTAGGGCCTTAACCTGACTTCGTCACTACTCGACCGAGGTTAGGCTTGGAACTTACTGGGTACTATTGTGGTGTACTCATGCCCTTCCTTGCACATGTTTTCGTGTGCTGATCCAGGTGCGAGCTATCAGCCTCGGGGTTAGTGTGTGCTGCTGATTCTCGGAGACTCCAAGGTACTACTGCTTGCGTCCGCAGATCTTCGGAGTCCCCTTCTACTCCCTCGCCTAGAGACTTTCTTTATTATCTTCAGACTTTTGTATAGAACTACATAGATTATAGCAGCTTGTGACTTAGTGATATTCCGTATTTTGGAAAATTATTTTGTATATGTCGAGTGGTACTACTCTTGGCTATTCACAATATGCTGTTTATCTTTAAAATATTATATTTTCTTTATATTTTTCGTAATATTAGGCTTACCTAGTCGTAAAGA
The DNA here is from genome assembly GCF_000715075.1 of Nicotiana tabacum. Taxonomy (NCBI): domain Eukaryota; kingdom Viridiplantae; phylum Streptophyta; class Magnoliopsida; order Solanales; family Solanaceae; genus Nicotiana; species Nicotiana tabacum. The sequence continues at coordinate 26,104,021 of NC_134081.1, read as the reverse complement.
CTAAGTGCCATCACGACACCTTACGAGAGTTAATTTGGGTCGTGACAAGTATGTCACAATTTAACTACACAGAATAAGGGCAATTAGCACCTCGCTGAAGGAAAACAGAAATTTACAACTTTAAGGAAAACACCAAAAATAACCAAAGGCAATGCAGCCATAAAGAAATATCAACAAGGGCACTCTCGAGATACCGCCTCGTAGTCCCAAATCATAAATAAATTCACAATATCTCATTTTCTTATATCACCGCGGGAGCCTTCATATTTAATTTTAAAGAAAAATATTTTTTCCGAAATAGCATCCCGCGTTTTAGCCACCCTTATCACACCGCATGACTTCTAGTAGTTCCCCTACTAGCCACGCGTATCAAGCCACCCTTATCTCACCGTATGCGTTTTAATACCCAGACCTTATACCACCGCATGCGTATCAATATCACAATATATCACAATTTGCACCTCAAGTGCCCAAATATTTCAGCTTGCCAAAATAAATCAACAATAGGAATAATTTCCACAATATTGAGCTCACGGCTCAATCACAATGAGTACAAAGTCTCGCAAAATATTCAGCAGAATAATATTCATTATTTCCACAATACGGAGCTCATAGCTCAATCACAATAAATACAAATATTTTCACAAAATATTCAGCAAAAATAATAATATTTCACAAATTTAACATCTTGACTTAACATCAAATTTTTAAATGTAAAATACTTCATTTTTTAAAAATATTTAAATTAAAAAATCCAACCATCAAATAATGCATGGAAAAAAAAAATAGAGTTTCAACTAAACAGCTAAAACAATTAGCAGGAACATGTCATGAAAATTTAAAATATGAAAATACATTAATGATGATGAATATAACAGAATAAAATAATTTAATTAATATGCAACAGTGCTCTATGCAATTTAAAGACATAATTTTCTACATTTAGCCCGTGTACAAACTCGTCACCTGCTGTACACGACTTTCAACACATCAACATTTTTATATCAATACCAATCCTAAGGAAAATTTTCTCCACACAAGGTTAGACAAGTCACTTACCTCAAACCACGCCCAATCAGTCAAGTAGTATGCCTTTTCCTCGATTTTTCAACTCCGATCGGCTTGAATCTAATCATAATTAATTCGATTCAATCCATACAAATTATAGGAATAAATTCCATAAGAAAATATAAATTTTCTAACAAAAATCCAAAATTTAACCCAAAAATTCCCCGTGGAGCCCACGTCTCGGAATTCGACGAAACTCATAAAATCCGATAACTCATTCAATTACGAGTCCAATCATACTAGTTTCACTCAAATCCGACTCCGAATCGATATCGAAATCTCAAAAATTTATTTTATGAGATTTTTACAATTTTCCCCAAATTTCCATTTCAAAACACTAATTAAATGATGAAAACAATGATATATTCGTGTATATTGACCAAATCCGAGTTAGAATCACTTACCCCAATATTTTTCCTTGAAAATCTCTCAAAAGTCGACTCTCCCCAAGCTCCAAATTGTCAAAAATAAAAAATGGGACAAAGCCCCTGTTTTATAACTTAAAGTCTCTATCCAAGTGCTGCCCTCGATTTCCTGCCCTCGATTTTCTGACCTCGATTTCCAACCTCAATTTACAACCTCGATTTCTAACCTATTTCCAGCCTCGATTTACACCTCGATTTTGACCTCGGTTTTTGACCTATATTTTGACCTCGATTTTGACATACGAAGGAAACCAGATCAGCCAAAAACCAGCAAACTAAAACTTTAGCAGTCTCCCAACTTCAATTATTGATCCGTTAACCATCCGAAACTCACCCGAGGCCTCAGGACCTCAACCAAATACACCAACAAGTACTAAAACATCATACGAATTTAGTCTAAACCTCAAATCTCATAAAACAACGCCAAAATCATGAATCATACCCCAATTCAAGCTTAAGGAACTTAAAAATTTTCAACTTCTACATTCGATACCGAAACCTATAAAATTATTTCTGATTGACATCAAATTTTGCACACAAGTCATAAATGACATAACAGATCTATGAAATTTTTCAGAATTGGATTCTGACCCCGATATCAAAAGTCAACTCCCCGGTGAAACTTCCCAAAAATTCAACTTTTGCCATTTCAAGCCAAATTTCACTACGAACTTCCAAAAATATTTTCTCCTAAGTCCAAAATTACCATATTGAGCTATTGGAATCATCAAAACTCCATTCCGGAGTCGTTTACACATAAGTCGATATCCAGTCACTATTTGAATTTAAGCTTTAAACCTTGGAACTAAATATTCCAATTCATTCCAAAACCTCACCAGACCCAAACCAATTACCCCGACAAAGCACACAACAACTGTAAAGCACAAATTGAGCAGTAAATGGAGGAACGGGGTTGTATTACTCAAAACGACCGGATGAGTCATTACACCACTAATTGATGCATATATGTCAAGTAACAAATTAAATTTAACGATAGAAAATAGCCCATATATATATATATGTATAATAATACTAGTGGAGAGATAGCCCCCAAGCACAAACACAAAAAGAAGCGAGCGATAAAAAAGGTATAAGCTCTAAATAGATAATCTAAGCGTACATGTCCTATTTTTCTGATACAAAACATATCAATCTATTAGTATTGCACTTCATTTCAAATGTTTTTCGCGTATCTTCACAAAAATTCTTACAAAAAGAAGTAATGCTCGAACCCCACACAGGGAATTACCTAAATTAAGGACCCATTTGTCCGTATAATTTTTTTTTCTTCTAAAACTCATCTTCAAAATATTGTTTGATTATATTTGACTATATTTTTAAGAATGAATTTATATTAAAGTCTTAAAGATGAGTTTCAAATCTAAAAAGGTGAATTTTTCCTATTTTTTAAGTAAATAATATTTTTCTCTAATAAAATTATAATATATTTTTAAAAATGAAATGCATGTCTGAATTAGCAAATACCGGCTAAATAATAATGAATTTTCAATCTAATTTACTTTTTTATATCTAATTTCATTTTTAACTTCAATTTTGTTTTTACTTTTGATATTGTTTTACGTCCGAACACCTGCTAAATAACAATGACTTTTCAATCTTATCTAATTGTGTGTGGGGGTGGGGTGGGGTGGGGGGGGGATTGCTACTACATCTACAGGAGGAGGGGGGTGTATGGGGTAAAATCGGTTCACATTAGATGCTCGTATAACAGAGCGACACATAGAATCGAAGACAAATGGAAAGCGAGATAGATGGAAACCAAGACCGGGGGCAGCAACTCCGGTTGGTAATAAAGACAAACGAATGCCTGCCACTCGCTGGCATTCAATGAGAAATATTCTGTAGTATTAAATACACAGTCCGTTATAAAGAATTTTGACATTCATAGCCTGCCGTTACACATTCTTCAATAGCCCCCATAATTGTCATTTAAGAGGGGCTTGATCCTAGGACCTTGTTCCCTAGGTGCAACTATAAATAGTGACTTCAACAGTTATTGTAAGGGACACGAATTTTCTGACAAACTTATGCTATATACTATTCAAAAGCTCAGTAATACTTTATTTCTTGTCTACTAATACTTGTACTTACTACCTTCGGAAGCCCTACTCCCGGAACCAAGCTATCTGCTATTTTCTTTAATTTCAGTCGTTCAATCTTAATTTTAGTCCTATTTAATTTTTTTTTTGGATCAAATCGATTCGCTTGTCTATAAACCACGTTACAAATTCAACTGTACTGTTTTACGGGTATACATATCTCTGCATTTCTAAGAACCCCTGCTAGCTTCTATAATCTCGTATTTTAGTCGCTTAGTGCACTCTAATTCACTACACTTTTATTGTATTTGAGCTTTAATTGCTAGTGGTTTGTACTTATTATGTGTTTTATGCCTTGTAGTAATATTTTCGAGTTATGTAGATGTTGTGGAGCTAAATCAAATAATTGGAGCATTGAAGTATGAGTAAAAGCCTGAGGGATTAGGCCGGGACCGTGTTCGGGGGTCGAGGATCACTTTTGGACGTCAAAAATCAAGGAAGAAGCAACACTCTGAGGAAATGCACTAATGCGATGCACCATGCGTAGCACTGTGTGATACATCCGTGTAAATGTGTGTCAGAAATTTCAGAAGTTTAGAGACTTATAATTTTTGGGCCTGATAGAAACATACACTAATGCTAGGCATAGTGCATGGCATAGTGCATATCATCAGTACAAAATTCTGTCAGACAAGCTAAGTGCAGAGAGTTTACAATCGAGAAAATTACACTAATGCTACACACCCTGCGTAGCATAGTGTGACGCATGAAAAGTAATAAGTTTGCAAATTTTCCTATTTCGGCTAGGAAAGAGTGATTTCGTTTAGGCCTGACCCTACTTGGTATAAATACATGGAAAAATATTATTTTCTGGACCTTTGATATACGTTAGACCTAAGGAAGCTAAGGAAGAGTTGAAGGAGCAAAAGCACAAGGATTTCATCATTCCTTCCTCACTCAAGGCCCGAGTTTAGTTTGAATTTATGTTTTCCTATACTCTTATTATATTTGTGATGAATTACTCCATATCTATGGAGTATTTCTCTTTAGGGTTTGATGGATTTGATGTATTGATGATTATTTGTGGATTATAACTCTAGGTTTATGTATTGGAGCATTTTTGGATGATTTAATTATTGTATCTATACTCACTAGTTCATGTAATCGAGAGAGGAATAACTTGTGATATATTTGCATTATCTTGTTGGTTGGGTTCATTAATTCTTCTTAGTAATCGAAAGAGGCTAGTTGAATTATTGATTAAACCTAAGTAGGAGAATAATAGAAAGAGGTTTTCCTAAAGACCAATCCACTACGCATTCCTACATATCTTCACGTGCTTAAATTGGTTCATCTTGTGAGGTTAAGACTTAATCGAGAGAGCAATTTTTGCTGAATGTTTGAACTAATAATTTAGTGAATTCGAGAGAATCACTTAAACATTATAAGTGAATTAACTAGAGTTAGATCCCAAACAATTGTCTTGCACCTACCCTATCAACCCCTATTTTCTCCCATTGATAACCTTCTTTGCTTATTCCTTGTTTCGATTGTTATTAGTCAATAGTTTTAGATTCTTAGTAATTTTAGTTGGAAATCATGTACTTCTCAATTTTTAATCATCTTGAATAGCAATCAAGCTAGAAACTACGAGAACACTGTTTAAATCCAATCCATATGGATACAATATTAAACTATACTATATTTGATTAACGAGCAGAATTTAAGTGTGTGTTTTATGCTCATGTCACGACCCAAAAATCCTAACTTGTCGTGATGGTGCCTATCTCAGTACTAGGCAAGCCGATAACATCAATAACCCACGATTTTCTTTAAATTTAAAAAACGTAACGTTTAATACAATACAAAAAATCTAGTAATTTCCGATACGACACTCCCAAAACCTGGTGTCATTGAGTACATGAGCATCTAATAAGAGTACAAGTCTGGAAAATACGGTCTATAATAGTCTGAGACCAAATACAGTAAACAAGGATATAGAGAAGGAGAGACAAGGTCTGCGGAACACGGCAGCTACCTCAAAATCTCCTGAAAGTCAACTTCATGAAATGATCAACACTCGCTATGTTTAGGAACACCTGGATCTGCACACGAAGTGCAGGGTGTAGTATGAGTACAACCAACTCAGCAAGTAACAATAATAACTAAGGAACTGAAGATAATGACGAGCTACACAGTCATAGTTCACTTTCAGTAGTTCCAGCAAAGAATAGACATACTTCCAAATCCGGCAGTTTAAATCAAATCAATTTTATACAGTTTAATTTCAAGTAATCCGGATATAAATTCTTTTGGAGATTTTACGACAATGACAGATAGCAACCAAGTGCAACAACAAATGTAAAGCAAGTACAACCTCTCAGGAAACAGTCACTCAACTTATCACAACAACTCAACCACTCGGCTCTCAGCCCTCAGCACTCACACTCAATGGGTACCCGCGCTCACTGGGGGTGTGTACAGACTCCGGAGGGGCTCCTACAGCCCAAGCGCCATAATCTACACGGACAACTCACGTGCTCCACGGACTACTCACGTGCTATAATATCCTGCACGGACAACTCACGTGCCATAATATCCTTACCTCACCGACAGGCCCTCGGCCTTACTCAGTCCTCAACCTCTTAAGTCTCTCGGGCTCTCAGGAATCACAAAGATCAGCCCAAACAAAGATAACATAGTATATCAATAAATATCCAGAAAGACTGAGGTATAATATGCAAGAAAATCAAGACTAAGTACAAGACAACAATTAGCAAATAATTCAACAAGTACGCGACCTCTACGGGTCTCAACAGTACTATAACATAGCCTAAGCATGATTTCTAACATGATTTATAGTCGAATTTCTTCAACACATAGAGATTATATAGCTAACAATAAATTATTCAACTTTATAGTTTACAGGGACGGACCAAGTCATAATCCTCTCGGTGCACGCCCACACGCCCGTTACCTAGCATGTGCGCCACCTCCAAAATAATCACATGATACTAAAATCCGGGGTTTCATACCCTCATGATCAGATTTATAATTATTACTTACCTCAACCCGTGTAATTATTTATTCCGCTATGCCCTTGTCACGAGAATTAGTCTCCGAAAGCCTCGTATCTAGCCACAATTAATTCGAATCAGTCAATACAAATTATTGTAATTAATTCCATAAGAAAATACTAATTTTTCCAATAAAATCTGAAATTAGCTCAAAAATTGCCCGTAGGGCCCACGTCTCGGAACTCGACAAAAGTTACAGAATATGAACGTCCATCCAACCACGAGTCCAACCATATAAATTTCACCAAAATCTGACATCAACTCGACCCTCAAATCTTCAATTAAAGTCTATGAAGATTTCTACCATTTTCAACCCAATCCTTACCCATTTGAATTTAACAATCCTTCCACAACCTTATTGGTATGTATACATAATACTCTTACACCCAAGAATCATACTATAAATCACCCATTTTTATTCCAAACCCGAAATTGAAGAATTGAGGAAAGAAATACTTACCTCTTTGAAGCCCTATCAAGATCCTTGTGAAATCTTCAAACCTTGAACATGAATTGATGGATAAATGACTAAGTCTTCACTTTCTCTCTCTAAAATGCTTTCACCTCTCTCTAAAATATCAGATTTTGGCTAAAAAATGAGCTTCAAGGGCTATAAATCGAAGTTGGGTCGGGTAAAAAATTAGAAAGAATGGAAGCTCCGACACAGTTATGTGGTCGCATATGCGATCGCATAACAGGTATGCGGTGCGCATACCGGCCACATTATTTGGCCTCCAAAGATGGGCGTTACTGACCCGGTCTGCGGTCATTATGCGGCTTGCATACTTGTTCTGCGGTCGCAAAATGCACTGCAAAATAGGTCTGCAGTCGCATAGTGCACCGTAGATTTTCCTCAAATCTTGCCCCTCTCCTAATCCACTTTGTGACCATTATGCGGTCCGCAGAGTGATTCTGCGACCGCATAGTGGTCGCAAAAATGACCATTTTCCGATAAAATTTTCCTTTACAGATCGGTGCATCTCCCAGGCACCACCAAACCTTAATTTCCTTAGCAAAATTTCTCCGGGGTCGTTACACATAAGTTAACATCCGGTCAACCTTTTCAACTTAAATTCTAAACCTTGGAACTAAGCGCTCTAAATCATTTCAAAACCTCACCGAACCCAAACCAATTACCCCGGCAAGCCAAATAACAACTGTAATTCACAATTTGAGCAGTAAATGGGGGAACGAGATTGCAATAGTCAAAATGACCGGCCGAGTCGTTACAACTCATCATTGCGTAATTGGGGTGATCCTTGAATCTATTACAAACCTATTTAATTCTTTGTTTCTTAGCGAAAATTCATAAAAAATGGCAAATAACGATGTCAACATCACGTACAATGTTGAGGCCTAAGGAAATCAGCCTAAACACGAAGATTCGATCAGCAATACTCGCAACGAGGGAGATGAGGCCACGTCGGTCCATGGCGGGCATTATCCACGACACGTTCGGGAGGCAACTCCTGATGATGCTGAAGAGGAGCATGCTGCGAAAACTATGAGAATCCTGATGGAACAACAAAAGGATATTATGGGCCATCTCTCGCGACAGGATCAGGTCATGACGAAGTTGATGCAAGCGTTGTCGGGTGCTTCCAACAATGCGAATGGAAGAGGTCCAGTTCCTTCCGGTTCCCCCGCAAACCAAACAGCACAAAGGGTTAATAAAAATACCCCAAGGGGTGAGGTTGGCTTCGACAGGGCCAGGGGGTAACGATAGTGGATCCGGTAACAATAACAAGAATGATCCCTTTAAAACCGATAAACGGAATCTTAAGAAGCAGGAAATCTTTCTGGAAAGAAGTAAGTAGCCTATTGTATTCATTCGGTTTGTGAGGGAAATAAATGCCCGAATGGATCAAATCCCGGGCGCACCGCCAGTGTTGAAAGGACCAGACTCAAAGAAATACACCTAGTTCTCATTCAAACAAAGTGCGGCACCGAAGTTGATCCTGAAGCAGTTCAAAATGCCAGACGTGCCAATATATGATTGGACTTTGGATCTTCAGGAGCACATCACCACCTATACACCGGCGGTGAAAGGAAATGACTTAGCTTCGCACTAGATTGAGTTAGTCTTGTTGAAGAAGTTCGAGGAGACCCTCACAAAAGGGGCCCTGAGATGGTATTCACTTTTATTTGAGTACTCAATAGATTCCTTCGAGATGCTCGTAGATTCTTTTATCAAGGAGGTGGCGACATTGTTGAAAAATAGCCATCTCAGAGAATCCTAAAGAGACCGGGCTAAAAACAACTATGGCCGCAACCGGGATAATGCGGAACCCTCAAAATAGGAGAAAATCCTCCTCATCTAACGATCAACATGATTTTGGAGGGGAACGAGATTAATGGTGTAACCCTTTTGGCAGCAAAAAAGATAAAGGTATCAGTGACCCATAGCAAGAGACTCTGGGAAGTTGCTGCGGATAATATCACCTTCACGGAGGAGGATGCAGATGGAATCCTACTACCGCACAACGATGCCCTGGTAATTTCTTTTAATGTTTTAGATTTTTAAAATTAAACGTGTTTTGGTGGATCCAGGGAGTTCAGCCAATATTATCCAATGGAGAGTGCTGGAACATGGAACAAGCCAAGCTGACTGGAAGCATCATTCCGGCTACAAAGCTCCTTGCCTGGTTCAATTTAGCAAGTGTGACAACCCGAGGGGAAATTTTGCTGCCCACGAATGATGAAGGGGTAATGAAGACGACCCTTTTTGAAGTAATAAATGGCGATATGGGCTACAATATTATTCTTGAAAGGTCATGGCTACACAAGATAAAGGTTTTGCCGTAAACATACCATCAACTTTTGAAATTTCCAACTTCGGAGGGAATTAAACAAATAAGAGGAGATCAACTGGTGGAAAGGGAGATGAATGCGATCTCAGTTTCCAGTAGCAAAAGGAAGGAGCATGCAGCATAGCAATTACAGGAACTGACGCCTGCTCCCGAGCCGAATGAAGTCAACAAGGAGGAGGAGGAGGAGGAGGAATCCTATGAGGTACCAAGATATTTTCAGGTACCAGAAGAATGAACGCAGCCAAATCCATAGCAGAAGAACTCGAGCAAGTCGCATTGTTTGAGAATTTCTTGGAGAGGAAGTTCCACTTGGGGACAGGATTAAACCGCGAGCTCAGGCCAGGATTTATAGAATTTCTTAAATTTAACGTTGACTATTTTGCATGGTCTCATGAGGATATGACAGGTATTCCTCCATAGGTGGCCGTGCACAAGTTAAGCCTGGATCCTAACATCCCTCCGGTAAGGCAAAAGAAACGCCCTATTACTGAGGTCAGAAAAATATTTGTCAAAGAAGAGGTAACTCGATTGCTTGATATCGGTTCAATCCGGGAGGTAAAAGTATCCTGACTGGCTAGCTAATGTAGTAGTAGTTCCAAAGAAGAATAATAAATTTCGCATGTGCGTAGATTATAAGGATCTGAATAAGGTGTGCCGAAAACACTCGTTCCCATTGCCAAACATTGATCAAATGATTGATGCGACGGCCGGTCACGAGTTGACGAGTTTCCTCGATGCCTATTCCGGGTACGACCAAATAAAAATAAACCTAGAGGATCAAGAAAAAACTTCGTTCATAACGAACTTCGACACATTTTGATATAATGTGATGCCTTTCGGGCTTAAGAATGTCGAAGCCATTTATCAAAGGCTTGTGAATAAAATTTTTGAAAAACAAATAGGGAAAACCATTGAAGTTTACATAGATGATATGCTGGTTAAGTCTTTGAACATAGGTGATCATCTTAAACACATACAAGAAAACCTTTGACATCCTAAGGAAGCACAACATGAAGCTTAACCCCGAAAAATGTGCATTCGGAGTTAGCTCCGGCAAGTTCTTAGGGTTCCCGGTATCACAAAGGGGGATGGAAGTCAATATTGATAAAATTAAAGCCATCGAGGACATCCTTGACTAGCTATCAAACGTAAAAGAGGTTCAAAGGTTAACAGGAAGCCCGACCGCTTTAAGCAGATTCATTTCCCAGTCTTCAAAATTATGTCTTGACTTCTTCTCATTTCTGAAAAAGAAGAACAACTTCTAATGGACTCCGTAATGCCGGCAAGCTCTGAAAGAATTGAAAAGGTATTTATCAAGCCCTTCGTTACTATCAAAATCAGAGGAAGGCGAACAATTGCTGATCTACTTAGCGGTCTTGGAGGTAGCGGTAAGTACCATTTTAGTCCATCAAGATGAAGGTACGCAAACTCCTATCTACTATGTTAGTAAAATTTTAATGGGAGCGGAAACTCGCTACCTACACCTCGAAAAATTGGCCTTAGCTCTCGTAGTCGCCGCTCGAAAGCTTAGGCCTTATTTTTAATATCACCCGATAGCCGTGGTGACAACCTTTCCCTTATGGAATATCTGTCACAAACCTGAACTATCAGGTCGACTGGCCAAATGGGCAGTCGAGATGAGTGAATTTGACATAGAGTATAAACCTAGGATTGTGACCAAGTCACAAGTTTTGGCTGACTTTGTGGCTGACTTCAGACTTGAACTGCTGCCTTTAGCCACCAAAGAAGTAGTGATTGTGTCGGAATCGACATCGGTAGACTTGACCTTATTAACAGACAATGCTATCAACGTGAAAGGGTCCGGGCTCGGGGTAGTACTGATCATGACCTCAGGAGAAACCTTGAGGCAGGTTATAAGAACTGTTCCCTTGACTAACAATGAAGCCGAGTATGAGGCTTTGATTGCAGGACTTGAACTAGCCCGGGGACTGGACTTTGAGGTTGTAGAAATCAAATGTGATTCCCAACTGGTATTAAATTCGGTCTACAGGATCTTTGACACCAAAGAGGAACGCATGCAAAAATATGTAGTGAAAGTCCAGACTCTGATCGCATGGTTCAGGGAATGGTCAATCACCCATATCCCGAGGGAAGAAAATGCGGAAGCAGACACATTGGCCAATCTGGGCTCATCCATGGAAATAAAGGGATAAGACTCCGGTACGGTCGTGCAGCTTATGCATTCAATATTACTGCCCAGCACCCTTCGGAACTGGTCCTCGAACTGGGCCTCGATCGCGGCTTCGATCACAGGCTCGAGCTTGGACCTCGGTCATGGCCTCGAATAGGGCATCGAGGTTGGGCGTTCGATCAGGACATCAAGGGTGGGCCTTCGATCAGGGCATCGAGCATGTGCCTTCGATCAGGGCATCGAGCATGGGCCTTTGATAAGGCCTTCGGAACTGGTCCTTCGATCAGGGCATCGAGAATGGGCCTTCGATCAGGGCATCGAGCATGGGCCTTCGATCAGGGCATCGAGCATGGGCCTTCTATCAGGGCATCGAGCATGGGCCTTCGGTCAAGGCATTGAGCATGGGCCTTCGATCAGGGCATCGAGCATAGGTCTCGATCCTAGCCCTTGAGCCTTACCTTCGATCATGTCTTCGAGCTGGACCATCGATCGTGGCTTCGATCTCAAGCTCGAGCCTGAGCCACATCAACCCTGGGCTCGATACCTGGGCTCGATATCAACCCAGAATATCCAACAGAAGAGGAAACACTGCAGCAGCTTATAAGTCCAATTTTTGATCCGTTAACCATCCGAAACTCACCTGAGGCACTCGAGACCTCAACCAAATATACCAACAAGTCCTAATATATCATACGAACTTAATCAAACCTCTAAATCATATCAAACAACGCTAAAACCATGAATCATACCCCAATTCAAGCTTAATGAAACTTAAGAGTTTTCAACTTCTACATTCGATGTCGGAACCTATCAAATCAACTTTGATTGACCTCAAATTTTACACACAAGTCATAAAGAACATAACGGAGCTATGAAAATTTTCGAAACTGGATTCCGACTCCGGTATCAAAAAGTCAATTCATCGGTCAAACTTTCAAACTTAAAGTCTTATTTTAGCCATTTCAAGCCTAATTTAACTACGGACTTCCAAATAAAATTCCGAACACGCTCCTAAGTCCAAAATCACCATACGGAGCTATTGGAATCATCAAAATTCTATTTCCGGGTCGTTTTCACATAATTAGACATCCGGTCACTATTCGAACTTAAACATTTTAATTTTTCTTCAAAATTCCATAACTCGGGCTAAGGACCTCGGAATTTGATTCCGGGCATACGCCCAAGTCCCAAATCATGATACGGACGTTCCGGAACTGTCAAAACACTGATCCGAGTACGTTTGCTCAAAATATTGACCAAAGTCAACTCAATTGAGTTTTAAAGCTCTAATCCATATTTTAATCCATTTTTTCACATAAAAACTTTCCATAAAATTTTACGGATTGCGCACGCAAGTCGAGAAATGATAAATAGTACTTTTTGAGGTTTTAGAATACATAATTAATTATTAAATTTAAAGATAACATTTTGGGTCATCACAAAAAGAATATTAAATTTCAAGAATAAAAAAAATATATTTATTGATTATTATTAAAAGGGTAATAAGCAAGATATTAAGTCAATTCATAATCTCATAAAATATCACATTACAGTATAACAATATTAAGTAATAAATAATGAAAAATTATAAGCAAGGAACAATAAAGAGAAAAAACAATTGTCTAAAAATGTAGAAGGATAAGACTTATTTGAGTTTGAGATGAAAAATAAAGTAGTAGTAATATTTTTTTTTTAAAAATAATATGATTTAATGTACTCAAACTAGACAGATAACAACATTAAATGTTTAGTATTCTTTAATATTGACCATAAAGCAAATGATTTGAGATTGGAGAAATGATTTCTTGTTGTGCTTCTTAATTAATATCTAATAATCATTTATAAATTTTTTATCGAAGGTTTAATTTTAAGGTTATTTGCACATAATCCAAATAACCCAAATCATAATTTGACATAGTTCATGTTTGCGCATCGTGCGGATACTAATACTAGTATATATTAAAGGAATAAAGTTACTATATATAGTTGGCATTGTGGTTAAGCCAAATGGCAAGCTAATAAATGCCAATAATATATGATAACGTTATTATATATTTGGCTATGTTAGTCAAATATATATAAAACTGAATTTAAATTAAAGGATAATTTTTAATTTATAGATAAGTTTTTAAATTTGAATTAAAATAAAAAATAAATTTATCTTTTGGTATGATATTTAATTCGGTTAATGATCATATGCAATCATGTTAGGAACTTTTGTTATCTTTTCACATGCTGGAAAAAGAAACATCACAAATATCAGTCAATATTAAAAAAAAGTTATTTTTTTTTTCCTTTTGAAGAATATTTGTTTGAAGAGTCAATTTGTATAAATGGACATCAAACAAATAACAAAACTTTGGCTATACAATTACTATCATTAATTTCAATTTAGCATATTCTAGGAATTGAAGGGTATAAGCTGAAACCCCTTCATTTAGCTGTAGTCAAGCCAATATTTATCTTTTGGTATCATCTATATATATATATATATATATATATATATATATATATATATATATATATATATATATATATATAAAGGAAAATAGTTACCATATATAATTGGCATTGTGGTTAAGCCAAGTGGCAAGCTAATAAATGCCAATAATATATGGTAACTTTATTCTATATTTGGCTATGTTAGTCAAATATATATATAACTGAATTTAAATTAATGGATAATTTTTAATTTATAGATGAGTTTTTAAATTTGAATTAAAATAAAAAATAAATTTATCTTTTGGTATCATACTTAATTCGGTTAATGATCATATGCAATCATGTTAGGAACTTTTATTATCTTTTCTAATTATATAAATACTACTTCGCCTCTGGAAAAAAAACTAATAATAATAAAACTACTCCATACAACTATAAAACTCTTTCACATCTAAACCCATATAATTAAAGTTCTTTAAAATACTATAGCTAGATTGGAATAAAGGAAATTTCTTTTAAAATAAATATAATATATAGGGTACACGTCTATATTTATCCATATAACAAAAAAGAGTTTAAAAATTAAATAAAAGTTTACTTACATATATAATGAAGTAAGCCTACATGCTGGAGAAAGAAACATCACAAAAATTAGTCAATATTCAAAAATGTTGTTTTTTTTTTCTTTTTGAAGAATGTTTGTTTGGCGAGTCAATTTGTATAAATGGATATCAAACAAATAACAAAATTTTGGCTATACAATTGCTATCATTAATGTCACGACCTAAAATCCATTAAAGGTCGTGATGGCGCCGGACACCGCTGTCAGGCAAGCCAACACTAAATACTTACTTCTGCTGTCATTTTAATATATTTCGGACATGTGCTCAAGTTCGACATTAATGATAATAAGTGTCGAAGTCGACCCCTCGTCACTACCTCTTCGGGGTTAGGCGGGATACTTACTGGGTACGCGTTGATTTACGTACTCATGCTACACTTGCTGCACATTTTTGTGCAGGTACATATATGTTTAGCGGCCTTGTGGGCGCAAAGGCGCGATTATGGAAGGGATTTAGGTGAGCTGCATTCTATACGATGATCCGCAGCCAACAAAGTCTCCCTCAAAGTACTTATATTTTTCCTGTCTAGTTTGTATTCCGGACAGCTGTGGTATTTTATTTTACATTCCTAGTTAATGCTCATGCACTTATGACACCAGGTTTTGGGAGGATTATGGGTTATGCTGTATTGGAAATTTTAAAGATATTATTATTTATCTTGTAAACTTCATCTTTTATGATTTAAATTGAAGGAAAAATTTGTTTTCAAAAGTAACAAAATGAGAACCCAATTAAGTACTTATTGTTAAGTTGTCTGAAAGTGGTGTCCGGCGCCATCACGACCTTTATGGATTTTGGGTCGTGACAAAGTAGTGATGAGGGGTCGAATCGGACACTTACTATGGGCTATAATTGATATACCAATGATATGATTAAGCATGGATCACGTAAAACGGTTGTAAGCCCGATACAATGGTTTTGATAACTCGACAGTTGGTTACGAATTTCTACACATATTTTCCATTATGGCGGTATTGCAAGAGTTGGAGCAAGACTTATATATGCCATGAGGTGCATTGTGAGCATCGAATTCGTGAAATTTCGGCTATTATGATCAGAGAATGTTATTATGATCAAGTGAATGTTGCGGTGCATGGTGTGAATTTAGCAAAGGTATGTAGTCATGTTCTGGTACATCGTGCGGTGATCGATATGGTGTTTCTATGTTGGAAGCAGGCCTGGCAGAGAATTTCGGATGTTGGAACTGGGCTCTAAGGCTTATTTGCCTAAATAAAAGACAATATCTTCAGATTTGATCGAGCTAATGAGCTCAACTGAGTTGTGGTAGCACGAGTAGGTGCACGAGGTGTTAAACAGTGATTTCAGACAACTCCAGCGCAGTTCTTAGCACGTTCGAGGACGAACGTATGTTTAAGTGGGAGAGAATGTAATGACCCGACCGGTCGTTTTGATCTCTAGCGCATCGTTCAGCAGTTTGAGGCTATGAGCAACTTCACTTCAGGTATTATGACTAGTATGCATGGTCGGAATTGAAATTTCGGAAGTTCAGAGTCGATTTGAAAAGAAAATTCTCATTTCGGAAGCTTTAAGTTGGAAGAATTGACTAGGATTAGATTTTAGAGTAAACGGCCTCGGAAGTGGGATTTTAAGTTTTTGGCAGGTTCGTATGAGGATTTCGGACTTGGGCGTATGTTCGGATCGGGCTTTGGATGTCCCGGGAACGTTTCGGCACCTATTGTGGAAGTTAGCATTTTGGAAGAATTCCATAAATTTGGGTTGAAGTGCATTTCAATGTTATCGATGTCCGTTTGGAATTCCGAGTCTGAGAATAGCTCCGTATGGTGATTCCGGTACTGGGAGCGTGTCCGGAAGTGGATTTGGAGGTTTGTAGGTCATTTTGGAGTCGTTTGGCGAAAGCTAGAAATTTGAAGGTTTTTGAGAAGTTTGACCGGAAGTGGACTTTTTGATATCGGGGTCGGAATCCGATTCTGAAAGTTGGAGTAGGTCCGTAATGCTAAATGTGACTTGTGTGAAAAATTTGAGGACAATCGGACGTGATTTGATAGGTTTCGGCATCGGTTGGAGAAGTTGAAGTTTTAAAGTTCATTAAGTTTGAATTGGGATGCGATTCATGATTTTGATGTTGTTTGATGTGATTTGAAGGCTCGAGCAAGTTCCTAATGTGTTATGAATTGGTTGGTATGATTGGTTGAGGTCCCGAGGGCCTCAGGTGGATTCCGGATGGTTAACGGATCAAGCTTAGACTTTAAAGAAAAGATGAGGCATTTGATATCTAGTGTGATCGCACCTGCGCAATAAGGGCCGCAGGTGCGAGGTCGCAGGTGCGAGCCAGTGGTCGCAAGTGTGGTTTGGGTGAAGCTGGGCAATGATTGCAGGTGCGAAAGGTTGTCCGCACCTGCGAGGTCGCAGATGCGGAGGTGCGTCGCAGGTGCGAGAGTGAGAGAAGTGTCTGGGGGCGCAGATGCGAGGGTATGTCCGCACCTTCGAAGGCGCAGATGCGAAAGGAAAGGCGGAGGTGCGGAGAGTGCTAGGCAGAGGGAATACGCAGGTGCGAGGTTTTGTCCACACCTGCGAAGCCGCAGGGCGGCTACTGTTCTGCAGGTGTGGAAATGTCGCTCCTGCGGCTACTGTTCCGCAGGTGTGGAAATGTCGCTGGGCAGAAAGGTTTTTATAAACAGGACTTGGCCCATTTTTCTCCCATTTTCATTTGGTTTGGACGATTTTGGAGAGCTTCAAGGGGATATGTTCATCAAGCAATTCTACGTAAGTGGTTTCTTCCCATTGTGAGTTAAATACATGAATTATACATGGGTTGGAACATGGAAATTAGTATAAATTGTGGGGTTTTGGTAGAAGACCTAGAATTCGGTATTTTTGGATTTTGACCATGAAATTGGGCATGGAATTGAGAAAAAACTATATATTTGAGTTCGTGAGGTTCTGGGTAAAGTTATCTTCGAAAATATTTGGAATCCGGGCACGTGGGCTCGAGGGTGATTTTTATCGACTTTTCGATTGGGGTTAGAAATTATTATAAATTGGATTATATTGAGTATTTGAGTATATATTAATGGGTTTTCATAATTATTGACTAGTTTTGGAGCATTGTGCATCGATTCAAGTTGTTTGAAGGGCTCGGAAGCCGGTTATGGAACTTCGGAGCGAGGTAAGTCTCCTTTCTAATTTTGTAAGAGGGAATTTACCCCATAGGTGAAATAAATCAATGTGTGCTCCTATTTGTGGGGGCTACGTACGCACGAGGTGACGGGAGTCCATGCGTAGCTACTATTATGCTTAAGTTCGGGTAGTCTAGGATCCAAAAGCATGCTTTACTTGTAATATTTGAAATCTTGTTGTCAATTTAAAATGCTTAAATCATATCGAACTTTGTTAATAAATTTCTAAAAGGCAAGACATCGTTTTCTCAATTTTTAAAAGATAAATTGCCTTTTTCCTTGGCTAATTGCCCCTTGATGAATTCTTGATTGATTATTTGAATGTGTTATCTTTTATGGAACGGGCCGAACGCCTCGGTAGATTAAATAGATGCATCTATGGTTCGCGCTATTCGACCCTCTAGTAGTGCACTGTTTAAATAATTGTTGGATCGGGCCGTACGACCTCGGCATGACTTGCGCATTCTTGTATTGCTTGCGTTGAAATTTATAAATAACAATATTGCCTCCCTGGTCTGAGATAAACTGATAATTTGATATGGCCTCATTGGCCGGAGATATAATCGTTAAATAATGGGAGATAAAATTTGGAGATTACTTAATTATGAAAGAACTGTTTACTTACTTCATGGTCTTGCAACCTTATTAATTAATCCATGTCTAATTTAATGATATTATTCCATTTATTTATAGCCCATAGTAAGTGTCGAAGTCGACCCCTTGTCACTACCTCTTCGGGGTTAGGCAGGATACTTACTGGGTACGCGTTGATTTACGTACTCATGCTACACTTGCTGCATATTTTTTTGTAGGTACACATATATTTAGCAGCCTTGTGGGCGCAGAGGCGCGATTATGGCAAGGACTTAGGTGAGCTGCATTCTATACGACGATCCGCAGCCAACAGAGTCTCCCTCAGAGTACTTACATTTTTCCTGTCCAATTTGTATTCCGGACAGCTGTGGTATTTTATTTTACATTCCTAATTAATGCTCATGCACTTGTGACACTGGTTTTGGAAGGATTATGGGTTATGATGTATTGGAAATTTTTAAGATATTATTATTTATCTTGTAAACTTCATCTTTTATGATTTAAATTGAAGGAAAAACATGTTTTCAAAAGTAACAAAATGAGAACCCAATTAAGTACTTATTGTTGGCTTGCCTGACAGTGGTGTCCGGCACCATCACGATCTTTATAGATTTTGAGTCGTGACAAAGTAGTGACGAGGAGTCGACTCAGACACTTACTATAGGCTATAATTAATATACCAATGATATGATTAAGCATGGATCACGTAAAACGGCTGTAAGCCCGATACCATGAAATAAGTAAACAATTCTTTTGTTAACAAGAAATTTTTCCAAAATTCATTTTCATCATTTTAACAGTTTATATCTCAGCCCAATGAGGCAATATCAATTATTATAATTTCCGAAGCAATTAATACAATCATGCGCAAGTCATGCCGAGGTCGTACGGCCCGATCCAACAATAAAAATAAACTGTGCATTGCCGAGGGTCGAATGACGCGAACAATAGATGCATCTATTACCCCGCTCGTGAATCATACCTGCAACGCAGTTAAATGTAAAGTTAAGGAATTACCTCCCTCGCGAATCATACCTGCGACGCGGTCAAACATACATTTAACATTTAAATCATATTTCTTTCTTGATTATTTTCAAAATAAGGGAAATTCAACTTGAAGCCTTTTAAGTAAATTACCCCGCTCGCGAATCATACCTGCGACGCGGTTAAACATACATTTAACATTTAATAAGGAGACTCAATCTCGCTCCCTCTGAAGGCAAACAATAAACATAAATCAATAACAATATCAGCAAGGCATGATGTGAGCCTAAAACTACCCCGGACGTAGGTATAGCTTGTAGCTACGTACGGACTCTCGTAACCTCGTGCGTACGTAGCCCCCACAAATGGAAGCACACAATAATTTAGTTCACCTATGGGGTTAATTCCCCCTTACAAGGTTAGAAAGGAGACTTACTTCGCTCCGTAGTTCCATAACCGGCTTCTGAGCCCTTCAAAAAACTTGAATCGATGCACAATGCTCCAAAAATAGCCAATAATTATGCAAACCCATTAATATATACTCAAATAATCAATATAATCCAATTTATAACAATTTCTAACCCCGATCGAAAAGTCGATAAAAATCATCCTCGGGCCCACGTGCCCGGATTCCAAAATTTTTCGAGGATAACTTTACCCATAACCTCACGAACTCAAATATATAGTTTATTCTCAATTCTATGCCCAATTTCGTGGTTAAAATCCAAAAATACCAAATCCTAGGTCTTCTACCAAAAATCCCACAATTTATACTGATTTCTATGTTTAAATCCTTATACATACCATGTATTTAACTTATAATAAGTAGGAATCACTTACCTTGGCATTGATGACGAAGAATGAGCTCCAAACTCGCTCCAAGACCGGCTCTCATGGAGAAAATGAGGTGAAAATGAGCCAAGCCCTCATTTTTAAAGAACACACTGCCCAGCCCCGACGTTCGCACATGCGGTCAAGTAGCCGTACCTGCGGCTTCGCAGGTGCGAGACACCTTCTTCTCTCACTCTCGCACCTGCGACCTCACAGGTGCGGACAAACATTCGCACCTGCGGTCACTGCCCAACTTTGCCCAAACCGCACCTACGACCACAGGATCGCACTTGCGACCTCGCACCTGCGGCCCTTATTGCGCAGGTGCGATCACACTAGATATCAAATGCCTCATCTTTTCTTTAAAGTCCAAGCTCGATCCGTTAACCATCCGGAATCCACCCGAGGCCCTCGAGATCTCAACCAATTATACCAACACGTCCCAAAACACATTACGAACTTAGTCGAGAGTTCAAATCCTATCAAACAACGTCGAATTCATGAATCGCACTCCACTCCAAGCTTAATGAACTTTAGAATTCCAAACATCTACATTCGATGCCGAAACCTATCAAATCATGTCCGATTGGCCTCAAATTTTGCACACAAGTCATCTTTGATATTACAGACTTACTCCAACTTCTGGAATCGAATTCCGACCCCGATATCAAAAAATCCTCTCCCGGTCAAACTTCTAAAAATTATCCAAATTTCCAACTTTCGCCAAATGACCCCAAAATGACCTACAGACCTCCAAATCCACTGCCGGTCACGCTCCCAACACCGGAATCTCCATACGGAGCTATTCCCCTACTTGGAATTCCAAACGGACGTCGATAAAATTGAAATGCACTCCAACCCAAATTTATGGAATTCTTCCAAAATGCTAACTTCCACAATAGGTGCCGAAACGCTCCCGGGGTAGCCAAAACTCGATCCGAATATACGCCCAACTCCGAAATCATCATACAAACCTGCTAGAACCTTCAAATCTCGATTCCGAGGCCGTTTACTCTAAAATCTAATCTTAGTCAATTCTTCCAACTTAAAGCTTTCAAAATAAGGATTTTCTTTCCAATCCGACTCCGATCTTTCCAAAATTCAATCCCGACCATGTGTACAAGTCATAATACCTGAAGTGAAGCTGATCATGGCCTCAAACTGCCGAATGACATGCTAGAGCTCATAACGACCGGTCGGGTCGTTACATCCTGTCCCACTTAAATATACGTTCGTCCTCGAACGTGCTAAGAACTGCTCTGGAGTTGTCTAAAATCACTACTTAACATCTCGTGCACCTACCCATGCTACCACAACTGAGTTGAGCACATTAGCTCGATCAAATATGAAGATATTCTCTTTTATTTAGGTAAATAAGCCTTAGAGTCATATTCCAACATCCGGAATTCTCTGCCAGGCCTGTTCCCATCATACGAACACCGTATCAATCACTACACGATGCACCGATACATGATTGCATACCTTTGTTGAATTCACACTATGCACTGCATAACTCACATGACCATAATAACATCCTCTAATAACAATAGCCAAAATTTCACGAATCTGGTGCTCACAATGCTCCTCATGACATATATAGGTCTTGTTCCAACTCTTGCAATACCGCCACGACCGAAGAGATGTGTAGAAATTCATAACCAACTGCAGAGTCAACAAATCATTGAATCTCTCCCTTTGACTAGAATCATCACCCTATTATGAACTAAATAATGGTATTTGCTCTTTAATATACTTCATATGATCCGATCGCACTGATCCCAGATCCAAAAATCTTGTCTCACCCAGTATAAGCTGCTCAAGCAACAAGCCACCCCAGACATGACCAAAAGTCTCATGTGATGCCACAATGTGCCAATAAGCTACAAACTTGAATGTGATACATAAGGAAAACCAACTCTGGAAAGAACAACTCAACCCGCGTAACTAACTAGACAACGGAAAAGGTGTTACGAACCTTCCTCAGAAATGGAAAACAAAACACACGAAAATAGATATAGGGGACTGTACTCAACCTCACACTGTTGCGGCATGCAACCCGATCCAAACACCATACCCGTGGCGGCGTGCCACCTGATCCACACATAAATCTACATAAAGAGATACTTAACGAGCTAGAATGCTCATTACTACAAAATACCCGAATATCGGCCACAAGCATGCTAAGTGCATAATTCCATCCCTGGGGAGACAGATAGCGCCATGTGCTACAAAACTCAAGCACAACTAAGGTGCGATATATGATTTGAATCTCGAGAGCCATCCTGCTCACATAACACCATCGCTATGCGGAACCTCAACACATAAGAAATTTACCAAGCTATTTCACAACTCACACGACACAATATAGTATTACATGAAATAGCCGACGATGAAACGACATCCAACGTCCGAATACTCCTCCATAAGGAGCGCTATGCCGAAATGAACACATTCGGCCTGACATAGAGCCCATATATACTTTTAAATCCATCCACAGACCTCAATCCGATTCTGATCGCACCGTACTAGGCTAATAACATTTCAGGGGTCCATAATAAAACCCGCTTTCCCATAACACATAAGAACAACCATCATAACCGGAACAAACTTCCACAGTCCACCGCCAAATGAACCGAGCGCCCTCCAGGCATAAATTCCCAATTAGAGATATTACCAAAATCTTCATACTTAGTTTCCATTCTTCAATCAATCAAGTGACTACATGTCACACTTATACAATCTTCCCGTGGTATATTCTCCCATGACCTTCTGTACCAGGTAACAAGTCTGTACTTTCACACTACCGGCCACACCAATCACTGTAAAGCAAACTCAAGAATTCGCATTCAGTATGCAAAGCCTCTTCACACCAGGCACCGATCTCAGGTGACGCCAAAGACAATACCAGCTTACTCTAACCATCTAAATCATTTCCCGCTCATCCGAGCACTTGACATTCTTATCGATACCAAACTGCAACCTTGATCCTCAACTTCCGAATCCCATGCCGGTCACTGCACTTAGTCATGCCAATGCACAAGAGTACAAGAATTTCATCTTAGCTTCCGAACTACTAATAGGGTAAACACTTCACCATATAGGAACCTTTTACTTAACTCGTTCCAAGAGAACCATCTCAACTCGCGACTGAATCCTCATATCTGCAGAAAATACCAACCTCAAGTAGTGGTCTAAACCACCACAACCCTTCTAGGATCCGTCTATACCTAACATGCCATAATGCTCGAATTCCCCCAAATAAAATCAATTACGGCGGCCGTCAAACCTCACACGTACCGCCACAAATCACATGTACAACTCAACGCGCTGAAGGAGCTGATCATTGCCATCATCATGCCAATTCAACCATACCATGGACTCGAAATCCTTAGACACCACACCTTAACTTTAAATCTACTAGGACCGTTATTGAGAGTCACCCAATCTGACTTGGTCCCGAATATAATCAACTCCAAAGCTCCGCTAGCACATGAGCACCCTCTCAAAGAAGCACCTGGCGGAATCATCTTCCTTGTAACTCACCTCTACACGAAGCAGAAATCCTGAGTCTTCCAAAATCCTGAGCATGAATCAGTAAGGCTAACTATAGCATACATTCCTCAAATGGCTTGCTCAAATTACCACTGATGTTCTCTTTCCTTAGTCATAATAACCCATCAATATACTGATAACCAGAAATCTTACAAATAGACGACCATGCAATCCAACTGTAGGCGGTGGGACTCTCCCACTTAGCTTGAAGCAACTATTGCATAAACCTGGAACCCACCAAGATTCTTCCTTCATCGACATGATCCAACATAATCAACCTACCAAATTCCTCGAAATCCTTCTATTAACCTTTAATAAACACTCCGAACCACTAGCCACATTTACATATTAAATCTCTTACCGGGTAGCCAGTAGAATTCTTCGCAGAAGCTTCGTCAATCACTACGCTACCGCTAAACTGCTCACATGAGATAACCCACCTATGGAAATTACATGCCGACATATTCCAACGTCACTGCACTGGATATATTTACTACAAAATCAGTAGATCATCCTGAGTCCGAGCTCATTCACCAGCTGCACCAGTCCGTTCACTCCTCATGGACGTCAACTAAAGGTGTGACAATACATTCCAATCCCAAGTCATGTTGTATCTTTCTTCATATCAAGAAACTTCTTTCTGTTGTATCTAATCTCCCGCCGTATAATAGCCAATATTTCAAATTAAGTCCGTAGACCTAGTCACTGTCCACCATCATTCCCAAATCACTCTAAACTTTCCTCAAGGCGTGCAACTATCCTATCACAGAACCCACATGCTACTCTGCCACTCTCCCACTTTGGTCAAACTCACTCCTCTAAGTAACTACCCGACTACTGTTTCTTATGCTTGGCCTTCTATAAGTTTATCCACCGCAAGGCACCTCCCACATGCCCTTCCTCATCCTTCGCTGCCCAGTTGTTGCCTTAAATCAAAATCTACCTCTATAGCACTTGAACAAATAGATTGCTACTAACTTTAAACCTTTTCGAAAATCATCTTTCTCGAGCCATCAATATCGGGAATGCCGATTCGATCCTGAACCACTGTACACTGCGACCTCTGACAGCCGCTTTCTCAGCACTATTTATAATACTCTGCCCTAAGGCGAATTGAAGGAGACCATAACACCAGCGAACTTAATACCTTATAACCAATCAAGGACAATGATGCCACATCACAGGCGAATATTCCACAATGCTAGAAAATATCGAGTCCTGCTACTCCATCAGCCCAAGTCTAAACATTCTCAGTTCGATTGCCTTTCCTTCGTTGGAAGTAAAATATCGAATCTCTGAATCATGCACTGAGTAAACCTCCTTTCAAGTCATTCACTGCCCCGAGACATAGACAAGCATTCTACCATCACATCAATAGTGTGCGATAACAACTCATGAGCATTATAGCAACCTATGCATAGCCTCAAAGCTTTCAGAAGTACAACTACTGAGCCGAAATGATAGAATATCCTTCCACAAGGCGACGATAATAGCCCAATCAACTACGCATGGAGAAACATCCCGCACCACATCTGTAGTACCATTATAATTCCCCAATTCCCGATTTATAACCAGCACTTCACGTCGCATAAGATTGAATAGTAAAGAAATGAAGGAATAAGCCTCAAAGAAATCAAATCGCACGATGAGGTATAAAGAAGGGAAGTGCTCCTAACAACCCTGTAGCCTCTCGAAGATAAGTACAGACGTCTCCGTACCGATCTGCAAGACTCTACTTGACTCGCTCATGACTCATGAGACCTAAGTAAACCTAGTGCTCTGATACCATGTTGTCACGACCCAAAATTCGCTAAAGGTCGTGATGGCGCCAGACACCACTGTTAGGCAAGCCAACACTAAATAGTTAATTAAATTCTCATTTTAATATTTTTGAAATCGTAACCTTACTTCTATTTATCTAGTAAAAGATGAATTTACAGAATAAGATAACAGTGTTTTCAAATTTCAATACTGAACATCCCATAATCATAGCAGAACCTGGTGTCACAAGTTCATGAGCCTTTTCTAAAAATTTAAAATAAAATACAATAACTGTCTGGAATACAACTTGGACAGTAAAGAAAAACAATACTCTGAAGGAGACTCTGCTGGCTACGGTGCGTCGTACAGAATGCAGCTCACCTAAGCCCCCTCCATAATCGCGCCTCTGCGCCAACAAGGCCACTAAACATGTATACCTGCACAAAAAAGTGCAGCAAGTGTAGTATGAGTACGTAAATCAACGCGTACCCAGTAAGTATCCCGCCTAACCCCGAAGACGTAGTGACGAGGGGTCGACTTCGACACTTACTAGTGGTCCAATAATATCAGGTATAGTATAGAAGTGAATCAATACGAGACAGAGTAAATATATAAAACAAACAAGTATAAAATACGTAGTACAATTTTTCCTCTTTACAATTTACTCAAGATCTCAACTAGCAAGTTTCCTCCGTAACCGGAGCATATATATGGATATCGTGGATTTTATCAAAGAGGATGTCATAATCCAAATCAGGGAAAAACCCTTAGATACACTGGCTTCTTGCTAAATGTCACGCACGATTCCATGAGGATAATATATATATAGGAAATGCCGAGACGTACGATCCGATCCAACATAAAAGTAAAATATGCATTGTCGAGTCGAATGGCATGAACCATAGATGCCGAGACGAACGGCCCGCTCCCATGAGAGTGTGGTACATAAATCCTGCCGAGGCGAACGACCCGATCCCATAAGAGTGGTAGAAAGAAATTATAACGACCCGACCGGTTGTTTTGAAATCTAGTACGTCGTTCGGCGGTTTGAGGCCATGAGCAGATTCACTTCAGGTATTATGACTTGTACGCATGGTCGGGATTGAATTTCGGGAAGTTCGGAGTTGAATTGGAAAGACAATTCTCATTTCGAAAGCTTTAAGTTAGAAGAATTGACTAAGATTGGATTTTAGAGTAAACAGCCTTGGAATCGAGAGTTAAAGGTTCCAGCAGGTTTGTATGATGATTTCAGACTTGGGCGTATGTTCGGATCGGGTTTTGGATGCCCCGGGAGCATTTCAACACCTATTGTGGAAGTTAGCATTTTGGAAGAATTCCATAAATTTGGGTTGAAGTGCATTTCAATATTATCGATGTACGTTTGGAATTCTGAGTCTGAGAATACCTCTATATGGTGATTCCGGTATTGGGAGCGCGTCCGGAAGCAGATTTGAAGGTCCATAGGTCATTTTGGAGTCATTTGGCGAAAGTTAGAAATTTGAAGGTTTTTGAGAAGTTTGACTGGAAGTGGACTTTTTGATATTGGGGTCGGAATTCGATTCTGGAAGTTGGAGTAGGCCCGTAATGTCAAATGTGTCTTGTGTGCAAAATTTGAGGTCAATCAGACATGATTTGATAGGTTTCGGCATCGATTGTAGAAGTTGAAGTTTCAACGTTCATTAAGTTTGAATTGGGGTGCGATTTATGATTTCGATGTTGTTGGATGTGATTTGAGGTCTCGAGCAAGTTTGTGTTATGTTATGGGACTGGTTGGTATGATTGTACGGGGCCTCGGGTGTGTCGTGGTGGATTCAAATCATTTAGGGTTGTTTGGGAACTGCTGTTGCTAGTGTTTGGTGTCCTTCTTCACGAATGCGAAAGAAGTCTCGCGTTCGGTAAGAGGAAATTGTGTGGCTGTTGAGATTGGCCTTCACGAACATGAAGGTTGAGACGCGAACGCGGTGAAGAACTTGAGGAACCTACGCGAACGCGAGGGGCCAATCGCGAACGCGTAGAAGGAAAGAGGGGGCTGGGCCTGGAGCCATTTAGCCTTCGTGAACGTTGAGCTCCAATCGCGAATGAGAAGAAGTTGAGCATGTATCTTCACGAACACGAGGCTTGGATTGCAAACGCGGAGAGGAAATTGAAGGCCGTTCAGGTTTGGCCTTCGCGAATGCGAAAGGATTTTCGCGTTCGCTAAGGAGGGTCGGACTGGGCAGTGAAGTTTTATATACGGGATTTGGTCATTTTCCTCCATATTTCATTTTGGTTGGGCAATTTTTGGAGCTTTTGAAGAGGAGATTTCATCATCTATTATGAGGTAAGTAATTCCCGCACATTGTGAGTTAAATACATGGGTTGTATATGGATTTATACATGAAAATTTGTTGAAATTTGGGGGTTTTAAAGGAAAACCTAGAAATTTATATTTTTGGACTTTGACCACGAATTCGGGAATGAAATTAGAAGTAAACTATATATTTGAGTTCATGAGGCTATGAGTACTGGTTATCTTCAAAAAATTTCGGAATCCGGGCATGTGGGCCCGAGGGTGATTTTTATCGACTTTTCGATCGGGGTTAGAAATTATTATAAATTGGATTATATTGAGTATTTGAGTATATATTAATGGGTTTGCATAATCATTGGCTAGTTTTGGAGCATTGTGCATCGATTCAAGTTGTTTGAAAGGCTCAGAAGCTGGATATGGAATTTCGGAGCGAGGTAAGTCTCCTTTCTAACCTTGTAAGAGGGAATTAACCCCATAGGTGAATTAAATAAATGTTTGTACCTAATTGTGGGGGATACGTATGTACGAGGTGACGAGAGTCCGTACATAGCAACTATTATACTATTGTCAGGGTAGTTTAGGACCCGTATCATGCTACACTTGGAATGTTTGTGTCCTTACTTGCTAATATACTCACTTAGACATGATAGAAATTGATAAAAGAATTGTATAAGGTTAAATTCACTTACTTGAAGGTTTGTATGAGATACTTGACTGTAAATGAGAAACTTGTATTTTCTTGAAAACAAAAATTATTATTTGTGGATCGGGTCGAGCGCCTCGGTAGTAAATAGATGCATCTATAGTTTGTGCCATTCGACCCTCTGGCAGTGCACAGTTTAAATATTTGTTGGATCGGGCCGTACGACCTCGACATGATTTGCGCATGCTTGTATTGCTTGCCTTGAAATTTATAAATAATGATATTGCCTCCTCGCCCTGAGTTAAATTGTTAAATAATGGGAGATAAATTTGGAGATTTCTTAATTATGAAAGAACTGCTTACTTACTTCAAATATTGAGCTTGCAACCGTTCATATAATCCATACTTAATTATATCATTGATATTCCATAGTAAGTGTCAAAGTTGACCCTTCGTCAGTACTTCTTCGGAGTTAGGTGGGATACATACTGGGTATGCGTTTATTTACGTTCTCATACTACACTTGCTGTATATTTTTGTGCAGGTACACATATGTTTAGCGGCCTTGTGGGCGCATAGGCGCGATTATGGCGGGGACTTAGGTGAGCTGCATTCTATACGACGCACCGCAACTAGTAGAGTCTCCTTCAGAGTATTGTATTTTCTTTTCTGTCCAAGTTGTATTCTGGACAGTTATCGTATTTTATTTTAAATTTCTAGAAAAGGCTCATGCACTTGTGACACCAGGTTCTGGGATGATTATGGGATGTTCACCATTGGAATTGGAAAACATTGTTATTTATTCTGTGAATTCATCTTTCACTAGATAAATTGAAGTAAATTTACGATTTTAAAAAAATATTAAAATGTGGATTTAATTAACTATTTAGTGTTGGCTTGCCTGACAGTAGAGTCCGGCGCCATCACGATCTTTATGGATTTTGGGTCGTGACAACATTGTATCCGAACACTAGGTTCATTTAGGTCTCACGAGTCATGAGCAAGTCTAGTAGAGTCTTGCAAATCGATACAGAGACATCTGTACTTATCTTCGAGAGACTACAAGGCTGTGAGGAGCACTGCCCTTCTTGATTCCTCATCGTGTGATTTGATTCCTTTTAGGCTTATGCTTTCATCTCTTTCCCATTCAATCGTATGCGATGTGAAGCGCTGGTTATAAATTGGGAATTGAGGAATTGTAATGGTACTACAGATGTGGTGAGGGATGTTTCTCCCTGCGCAGTTGATTGGGCTATTGTCATCGCCTTGTGAAAGGATATCCTCTCATTTCAGCTCAGTAGTTGTACTTCTGAGAGCTTTGAGGCTATGCACAGGTTGCTATGATGCTCATGAGTTATTATCACACAGTATTGATGTGATGGTAGGAGGCTTGTCTATGTCTCGGGGCAGTGAATGACTTGAAAGGAGGTTTACTCAGTGCATGATTCAGAGATTCAGTATTTTACTTCCGACGAAGGAGAGGCAATCGAACTAAGAATGTTCAGACTTGGGTTGCTGGAGTAGCGGGACTCGATATTTTCGAGCGTGGTGGAATCTTCGCCTGGGATGTGGCGTCATCGTCCTCGATTGGTTATGATGTGTTAAGTTCGCCGGTGTTATGGTTTCCTTCAATTCTCTTTGGGGCAGGGTATTATATATGGTGCCGAGAAAGCAGCTGTCAGAGGTCGCAGTGTGCAATGGTTCAGGATCGAATTGGCATTCCCGATATTGATGGCTCGAGAAAGATGACTTCCCGAAAGGTTTAAAGTTGGTAGCAGTCTATCGGTTCAAGTGCTACAGAGGTAGATTTTGATTTAAGGCAACAATTGGGCAGCGAAGGATGGGGAAGGACATGTGGGAGGTTTCTTGTGGTGGTTAAGTTCCTAGAAGGCCAAGTATGAGTAATAAAAGTCGAGTAGTTGCTTAAAGGAGAGGGTTTGACCAAAGTGGGAGAGTGGAAAGGTAGCATATGGGTTACGGGATAGGATAGCTACACGTCTTGAGGAAAGTTTGGAGTGATTGGGATTCATGGTGGATAGTGACTAGCTCTACGGGCTTAATTTGGAATATCGGTTGCTATATTAAGGAAGATTGGGTGTGACAGGAGGGGGTAGCTTAATATGAAAAAGGATACAACATGACTTTGGATTGGAATGTATTGTCGCACGTTTAGTTGATGCCAAAGGGGAGTGAACGGGCGTGTACAGCTGGTGGATGAGCACAGGCTCAAGATGGTTTGTTGGCTTCGTGGTAATTGTACTCGGTGTGGCGTTGTGGGAATATGTCGGCATATAATTTCCAAAGGTGGGTTATCTCCTATGAGCAAGTTAGTGGTCGTGTGGTGTTGATGAAGCTTCTGCGAAGAATTCTACTGGCTACCCGGTAAGAGATTGAATATGTAAATGTGGCTAGTGGTACGGAGTGTTCATTAAAGTTTAATAGAAGGATTTTGAGGAATTTGGCGGGTTGATTGTGCTGGATCATATCGATGAAGGAAGAATCTTGGTGGGTTCCAGGTTTATGCAATAGTAGCTTCAAGCTAAGTGGGAGAGTCCCACCGCCTACAGTTGGATTGCATAGTCGTCTATTTCTAAGATTTTTTGGGGTATCGGCATATTGATGGGTTGTTACGACTAAGGAGAGAGAACATCAGTGGTAATTTGAGCAAGCGATTTGAGGAATGTATGCTATAGTTGGCCTTATCGATTCATGCTCAGGCTTTGGGAAGATTTAGGATTTATGCTTCGTGTAGAGGCGAGTTACAAGGAAGATAATTTGGCCAGGTTCTTCCTTGAGTGGGTACTCATGTACTAACAGAGCCTTGGATTTGATTATATTCGGGACCAAGTCAGAGTGGGTGACTTTCAATAACGGTCCTAGTAGATTCAAATGTAAAGGTGTGGTGCCTAAGGATTTTGAGTCCATAGTATGGTTGAATATCTAGCTTCTGCAGCGGATTATGATAAAGGAAATTGGAGTGTTCCGTGTTATCTTTGGTCTATGGGGTATCATCAGAGGAATGGGAGCATGTAACTTTGGACTTATAGAAGAATTATCAGAATAGGTGTATCAGTTGAAGACGCGATTATGCGCACAAGGAGGGTATGAAATGGTTTATGGGTTTTGGGGACAATATGGTCTCATGAAATGGGGTCAATCAGGATATGTGCGGATTGAGTTCGTTATATTGATAAAGGAGCTGTTGTTGTTTCTAAGGAAGATCCAGAGTAAATTAGGAGAAGTCGAGTTTGGTTAGCAATGGTTGAATTGGCATAATAATGGCAATGATCGGCTCCTTCAGTGTGTTGGGTTATTCATGTGATTTGTGACGGTACGTGCGAGGTTTGATGGTCGCCGTAACCGATCTTATTTCGAGGCTTTCTAGTATTATGGCCTGTTATGTGCAGATGGATCCCGGAGGGGTTATGGTGGTTTAGACCACTACTTAAGGTTGGTATTTTCTACGGATATGAGGATTCAGTCGCGTGTTGCAATAGTTCTCTTGAAATGAGTTAAGTAAAAGGTTTCTATGTGATGAATGTGTTTACCCTATTAGTAGTTCGAAAGTTAAGATGAAATTCTTGTACTCTTGTGCATTGGCATGATTAAGTGCAGTGATCGGCATAGGATTCGGAAGTTAAGGATCAAGGTTGCGGTTTGGTGTCAACAAGAATGTCGAGAGCTCGGATGAGCGGGAAAGGATTCAAATGGTTAGAGTAAGATGGTATTGTCTTTAGCGTCACTTGAGATCGGTGCCCTGTGCAAGAGGCTTTGAATAATGATTTCGGATTTTTGATTTGCTTTACAACATTTGTGCGGTCGGTGGTATGAATGTGCAGACTTGTTATCTGTTGCGAAAGGTCGTGGGAGCACGTTCCACGGGAAGATTGTATAAGTGTGACATGCAGTCACTTAATTGATCGAAGATTGGAACAAAGTATGGAGATTGCAGTACTATTGTTCATGTGAGAATTTATACCTGGAGGGCGCTCGGTTCATTTGGTTGT
Organism: Nicotiana tabacum; assembly: GCF_000715075.1. Lineage (NCBI taxonomy): Eukaryota > Viridiplantae > Streptophyta > Magnoliopsida > Solanales > Solanaceae > Nicotiana > Nicotiana tabacum. The sequence goes on along the minus strand of NC_134081.1, from coordinate 26,071,544 downwards.
GGACTATGGAGGTTTGTTCCGGATGTGATGATTGTTCTTGTGTGATATGGGAAAAAAAAGGCTATTATGGATCCTTGAAAGGTTATTAGCCTAGTACGGTGCAATCAGAATCTGCTTGAGGTCTGTGGGTGGATTTAAATGTGAATGTGGGCTCTATGTCAGGCCGGATGTGTTCATTTCAGCTTAGCGCTCCTTGTGGAGGAGTATTCGGGCGTTGGATGTTATTTCATCGTCGGCTACTTCATGTAATACTATATTGTGCTGTGTGAGTTATGAAACGGCTTGTTAATTTCATATGTGTTGAGGTTCCGCGTAGCGATGATGTTATGTGAGCAGGATGGCTCTCGAGATTCAGATCATATATCACACCGTAGTTGTGCTTGACCTTTGTAGCGTATGGCACTATTTGTCTCCCCAGGGATGGTATTATGCACTTAGCGTGCTCGTGGATGATATTCGGGTATTTTGTGATAATGAGCATTCTAGCCCGGTAAGTATCTCCTTATATAGATTTTATGTTCGGATCGGGTTGCGCGCGCGCAACAGTTTGATATTGAGTACAGTCCCCTATATCTATTTTCGTGTGTTTTGTTTTCCATTTTCTGAGGAAGGTTCGTAACACCTTTTCAGTTGTCTAGCTACTTAAGTGGGTTGAGTAGTTCTTTCCAGAGTTCATTTTTCTTATGTATCACATTCAAGTTTGTAGCTTATTGTCACATTGTGGCATCACATGAGACTTTTGGCAGCGTCTGAGGTGGCTTATTGCCTGAACAACTTATACAGGGAGAGACGGGATTATTCGACCTGGGGACAGTGTGATCAGAGGCATAGTTAAAGAGTAAGTATCGGTATTCAGTCCAGAATGAGGTAATGGTTCTTGTCAAGGGAAGAAACTCAATGAATGGTTGACTCGGCAGTTGGTTGTAAACTTCTACGCATCTTTTCCACTGCGGCAGCATTACAAGAGTTGGAACCAGACTAATATATGTCATGAGGTGCATGGTGAGCATCGAGTTTGTGGAATTTCAGCTATTATTATCAGAAGATGTTATTATGGTCATGTGAATATTGCGGTGCCTGGTGCGACAAGGGTATGCAGTCGTGTTCTGGTACAACGTGTGGTGATTGATACGGTGTTTGTATGTTGGAAGCAGGCCTGGCAGAGAATTTCGGATGTTGGAACTGGGAATGTGCTCAACTGAGTTGTGGTAGCACGGGTAGGTGCACGAGGTGTTAACCAGTGATTTCGGACAACTCCAGAGTAGTTCTTAGCACGTTCGAGGATGAACGCATGTTTAAGTGGGAGAGAATGTAATGACCCGACCGGCCGTTTTGAGCACTAGCGCGTCGTTCGGCGGTTTGAGGAAATGAGTAGCTTCACTTCAGGTATTATGACTTGTACACATGGTTGGGATTGAATTTTGGGAAGTTCGGAGTTGAACTAGAAAGAAAATTCTCATTTCGAAAGCTTTAAGTTTTAAGAATTGACTTAGATTGGATTTTAGAGTAAACGGCCTCGGAATCGGGATTTGAAGGTTCCAGCAGATTCGTATGATGATTTCAGACTTAGGCGTATGTTCGGATCGGGTTTTGGATGCCCCGGGAGCGTTTCAGCACCTATTGTGGAAGTTTGCATTTTAGAAGAATTCCATAAATTTGGGTTGAAGTGCATTTCAATGTTATCGATGTCCGTTTGGAATTCCGAATCAGAGAATAAATTCGTATGTTGATTCCGGTATTGGGAGCGCATCCGGAAGTGGATTTGGAGGTTCGTAGATCATTTTGGAGTCGTTTGGCGAAAGTTAGAAATTTGAAGGTTTTTGAGAAGTTTGACCGGAAGTGAAAATTTTGATATCGGGGTCGGAATCCGATTTCCGAAGTTGGAGTAGGCCCGTAATGTCAAATGTGACTTGTGTGCAAAATTTGAGGTCAATCGGACGTGATTTGATTAGTTTCGGCATCAATTGTAGAAGTTGAAGTTTCAAAGTTCATTAAGTTTGAATTGGGGTGCGATTCATGATTTCAATGTTGTTGGATGTGATTTGAGGTCTCGAGCAAGTTTGCGTTATGTTATGGGACTGGTTGGTATGATTGAACGGGGTCACGAGGACCTTGGGTGTGTTTCGAGGTGGTTTCAGATTAGGGCCGTTCATTTGGATCGGATATCCGAAATTCGAACCGATCCGTTCAATTTTGGATTTCGGATTACGGATTGGATCGGATTACGGATTGTGTTTATTAAAATTTCGGATTTCGAATTGGATTTGGATTGGTATAATTTTAATACGATCCGATTCGATCTGATCCGATCCGAAATTCGAAATTATTAGGGCATGTATAAATTCTAAACTTTAATTCAGATAATTAGTACTTCCTTTACATTATCCTCCAAGTTATTACCTTTACAATTGATGAATTTAGCTCTATTGGAATCATAGTACTCTCATAATTGTATAAACATGAATTTTTCTAACTGTACTGCCTCTTTTACAAAGAAAATATACATATGAGTTTGCAACTTTGAGGCATAATAATACGATTCGAAATCCAAAAATCTGATCTGATCCAAACTTTAAAATCTGATATGAATTCGGATTGGATTCGGATTGCATTTTCTTGAATCCAAAATTTGAAAATCCGATCCGAAATGTGCTAAATCCGATCCGATCCGATCCATGCACAGCCCTATTTCGGATCATTTGGAGCTGTTTGGGAACTGTTGTTGCTGGTGTCTGGTGTCCTTCTTCGCGAAGGCGAAGGAAGTCCCGCGTTCACGAAGAGGAAATGGTGGGGCTGTTGAGATTGGACTTCACGAACGCGAAGGTTGAGACGCGAACGCGGTGAAGAACTTGAGGAACCTATGCGAACGCGAGGGGCCAATCGCAAATGCATAGAAGGAAAGAGGGGGCTGGGCCTGGAGCAATTTAGCCTTCGCGAATGCGGTGCTCCAATCGCAAACGCGAAGAAGTGGAGACTGGATCTTCGCGAACGCGAGGCTTAGATCGCAAACGCAAAAAGGAAATTGAAGGCGGTTCAGGTTTGGCCTTCGCAAACGCGAGGGGATTTCCGCGTTCGCGAACGAGGGTCGGACTGGGCAGTGAAGTTTTATATACGGGATTTGGACATTTTCCTCCATATTTCATTTTGGTTGGGCGATTTTTGGAGCTTTTGAAGAGGAGATTTCATCATCTATTATGAGGTAAGTAATTCCCGCACATTGTGAGTTAAATACATGGGTTGTATATGGATTTATACATGAAAATTAGTTGAAATTTGGGGATTTTGAAGGAAAATCTAGAAATTTATATTTTTAGATTTTGACCACGAATTCGGACATGAAATTGGAAGTAAACTATATATTTGAGTTCGTGAGGCTATGGGTAATGGCTATCTTCAAAAATTTTCGAAATCTGGGCACGTGGCCCCGAGGGTATTTTTATCGACATTTCGATCGGGGTTAGAAATTGTTATAAATTGGATTATATTGAGTATTTGAATATATATTAACGGGTTTGCATAATCATTGGCTAGTTTTGGAGCGTTGTGCATCGATTCAAGTTGTTTGAATGGCTCGGAAGCCGGTTATGGAATTTCGGAGCGAGGTAAGTCTCCTTTCTAACCTTGTAAGAGGGAATTAACCCCATAGGTGAATTAAATAAATGTTTGTACCTAATTGTGGGGGCTACGTATGTACGAGGTGACGAGAGTTCGTACATAGCTACTATTATACTATTGTCCGGGTAGTTTAGGACCCGTATCATGCTACACTTGGAATGTTTGTGTCCTTACTTGCTAATATACTCACTTAGACATGATAGAAATTGATAAAAGAATTGTATAAGGTTAAATTCACTTACTTGAAGGTTTGTATGAGATACTTGACTGTAAATGAGAAACTTGTATTTTCTTGAAAAAAAAATTTATTATTTGTGGATCGGCCGAGCGCCTCGGTAGTAAATAGATACATCTATGGTTCGTGCCATTCGACCCTCTGGCAGTGCACAGTTTAAATATTTGTTGGATCGGGCCGTACGACCTCGACATGATTTGCGCATGCTTGTATTGCTTGCCTTGAAATTTATAAATAATGATATTGCCTCCTCGCCCTGAGTTAAATTGTTAAATAATGGGAGATAAATTTGGAGATTTCTTAATTATGAAAGAACTGCTTACTTCAAATATTGAGCTTGCAACCGTTTATATAATCCATATTTAATTATATCATTGATATCCCATTTATGTCCCATAGTAAGTATCGAACTCGACCCCTCGTCACTACTTCTTCGAGGTTAGGTGGGATACTTACTGGGTATGCGTTTATTAACGTTCTCATACTACACTTGCTATATATTTTTGTGCAGGTACACATATGTTTAGTGGCCTTGTGGGCGCATAGGTGCGATTATGGCGGGGACTTAGGTGAGCTGCATTCTATACGACGCACCGCAGCTAGCAGAGTCTCCTTCAGAGTATTGGATTTTCTTTTTTGTCCAAGTTGTATTCTAGACAATTATCGTATTTTATTTTAAATTTCTAGAAAAGGCTCATGCACTTGTGACGCCAGGTTCTGGGATGATTATGGGATGTTCACCATTGGAATTGGAAAACATTGTTATTTATTCTGTAAATTCATCTTTTACTAGATAAATTGAAGTAAATTTACGATTTCAAAAAAATATTAAAATGAGGATTTAATTAACTATTTAGTGTTGGCTTGCCTGACAGTGGAGTCCGGCGCCATCACGACCTTTATGGCTTTTGGGTCGTGATAGAAATACCCTGCTCGAGAATCATACGTGCGACATGGTCAAATATAAATATAACATTAAAATCATATCTCTTTCTTGATTCTTTTCAAAATAAGGGAAATTCAGCTTGTAGCTTTTTAAGGAAATCACCCCACTCGCGAAACATACATGCGACGCGGTTACACATAGATTTCTTAAGCTATTATAGCATTACTCAATCCTTTTCGAAATTTACAAAGTTCAAACGAAACATTTTAAATCTTACGTTCTTCAATTTCAACTCTTTTCAAAACATTTAATAAGCAAACTCAATCTCGCTCCCTCTCAAGGCAGACAATAAACATAAATCAATAACAATATCAACAAGGCATGATGTGAGCCTAAAACTACCCGAACATAGGCATAGCTAGTAGCTACGTATAAACTCTCGTCTCCTCATACGTACGTAGCCCCCCACAAATAGAAGCACACAATAATTTAGTTCACCTATGGGGTTAATTCCCCCTTACAAGGTTAGAAAGGAGACTTACCTCGCTTCGTAGTTCCATAACCAGCTTACAAGCCCTTCAAACAACTTGAATCGATGCACAACTCTTCAAAACTAGCCAATAATTATGCAAACCCATTAATATACACTCGCATACTCATTATAATCCAATTTATAGCAATTTCTAACCCCGATCAAAAAGTCGATAAGAATCACTATAACGACCCGACTGGTCATTTTAAGCATTTGCACTTCGCTCGGTAGTTTACGAGCGTGAGTAGCTCCGTATGATGTATTTTGACTTATGTGAATCGTCGGTTTTGGTTTTCAGGTTAGTCAGGACTGATTTGGAAGAATGATTCTCAACAAGGGAGCTTTAAATTTGAAAGAGTTGATCGAGTTTGACTTTTTAGTATTTGACCTCAGATTGGAATTTTGATGATTCCGTTAGCTCTGTTAGGTGATTTTGGACTTAGGAGCATGTCCGGATTGTGATTTGGAGCTCCGTAGTTGAATTTGGCTCGAAATGGCGAAAGTTGGATTTTTTGGAAAGTTTGACTGAGAGTGGACTTTTTGATATCGGGGTCGGATTTTAATTCCGGAAATTGGAGTAGGCCCGTAAGTCAATTGTGACATGTGTGAAAAATTATAGGTCAATCGGACATGATTTGATGGGTTTCAGCATCGGTTGTGAAAGTTTGAAGTTTCAAGTTCATTGATTTTTGGATTGAGGTGTGATTCGTCGTTTCGATGTTGTTATGTGTGTTTTGAGGCCTCAAGTAAGTCCGTGTTATTTTATAGGACTTGTTGGTATGTTTGGACGTGGTCCCGAGGGGTTCGAGTGAGTTTCAGATAGGTTTGGGTTGTGTTGCCTCATTTTTTAATGTTTCGACGTTGTTTCTTCAAGCATAAATGGTACTATATTAAGCAAATAAGCTCCAATTTTTGTTTTTATTAAAGTATTAGATCCGTATCATAATTACGGATCCATAGCAAAATGAATCGTCGAATTTGGACATCGTATGAGGAGTTTATGGTCATTTTATTAAGAATTGGGTTGCCAGATTTTTCAGATTACTTATGAAATTGCCACTGACTTCGTATTTAAAAATCTGCACTATTTCAAATAGTGAAACCAACATATCTCCTTCAATATAATGTCAAATGGAGTGATTAAAGAGCCTAACCTGACTAGAATTTTACAAGGAATCTATTGGAAACATCAAAAGCGAGTTTCGAGATCATTTTGGCACAAGAACTGAGGCAGAACAGTGTTAAAATAAGGGTTTTGTTCATTTAACATATTTTGAGTTGGGGAGCTCGAAATTGGGCAATGTTTGAGGCGATTTTCACCATATAAGTTGGGATAAGTGTTCTCTACTTGGTTTTGATTATATTCCCTGAATCTATCTTCGATTTTAGCTTTTGGTTGATGAATTATAAAGAGGAAATTGGGGGTTTTGGCCTAAAGTTTCATAATATGAATTTTTGAGTTTTGAATATCGATTTGGAGTTGGATTTGAGTGAAACTAGTATGGTTGGACTCATAATTGAATGGGTTATCGGATTTTATAAGTTATGTCGGGTTCCGAGGCATGGGTCCGGGTGTGATTTTTGGCCGGATTTGGGATTTTATTTAGGATTCGATCTTTATCATTTGGAATTGTTTCCTTGGGCTTTATTTTATGTATTTGAGTTGCTTTTGGCTAGTTTTGAGCCGTTCGGAGGTCACTACGAGTGTGATGGCATTTTTGAGTATCGCTTGGCTTGCTCGGTATTGTAATTTGCTTATTCGAGGTAAGTGTCTTGCCAAACTTTGTTGAGAGAATTTTTTCTCCTATTTGACATTGTTTGCTATATGCAGGGGTGATACATATATGAGGTGACGAGCGTATATGTATGTACCGGGGTTAATCATGCTCGGGGGTAGATTATGTTATAATTATGTCTTGTAGAACTACATGACTGTAATGACCCAACCGGTCATTTTAAGAATTTAAGCTCCGTTCGGCGGCATAAGATCTTGAACAACTTCTTATTATGTGTATTGACTTGCGTACGTGGTTGAATTCAGTTACCGGATGATCCGGAGTGATTTGGGACACTTAGTCCCTAAAACAGAAGCTTAAGTCTTAGGATTTAGACCTTAGTCGGAACTGTATGAAGACGACTCCGGAATGGAGTTCTGTCGGTTCCATTAGCTCCGTTGGGTGATTTTGGACTTAGGAGCGTATCCGGACTGTGAATTTGAGGTCTGCAGCTGATTTACGCTTGAAATGGCAAAAGTTAAATTTTTGGAGATTTTGACCGGAAGTGGACTTTTTGATTTTGGGGTCGGAATGCGATTCTGAAAGTTGGAACAGCTCCATTATGTTATTTGGGACTTGCCTGCAAAAATTTGACATCATTCCGGGTTGGTTAGATTGGTTTCAGCACGAGTTTTCAAAGTTGGAAATTTTGGAAGTTCATAAGTTCGATTCGTGGTGTGATTTGTATTTTGGCATTGTCTGATGTGATTTGAGACCTCGAGCGAGTCCGTGTTAGGTTATGGAACTTGTTGGTATGTTTAGATGGGGTCCCGAGGGCCTTCGGTGAGTTTTGAATGGGCTACGGGTCATTTCCCCTATTTTGAACTGCTGTTATCTGTCATATGGTTTCCTTCATCGCGTTCGCGTCCTTGCCTTTGCGTTCGTGTACTGTTATTTTGGAGGGTGAAATATTTCCTCTTCGCGTTTGCATTCACCCTCTCATGTTCGCGAAGTTCTGCCACCCCCTTTTTTGCGTTCACATTGCCTATCTCGCGTTAGCGAAGTGCAAACCAGGCCCTAGGCACTAGTGATCATTTTCCTTTTCGTGTTCGCGTTTCACTTACGCGTTCGCGTAGCTATTCCATTACACTCTTCGCGTTCGCGTGCTACTTCACGCGTTCATGAAGAACAGTCGTTGGGCCATCATATTTTTCCTCTCCGCGTTCGCGAATGTGTTGTCGCGTTCGTGAAGAACAATTGGGCAGCTTTTGTTTTTCTTCTTCTCGAACGCATCCCTTTCTCCGCGTTCGTGATGCACAAAACACCTGGGCAGAATATAAAGTCCACTATTCCGAGGGTTTTCCATTTTCATCATTTTTGGAGTTCTAGAGCTCGGTTTTGAGCGATTCTTTGTGGGTTTTTCAAGCAAATCGATTGGGTAAGTATTCTTCCCCTAGAATTTATTATATTACGTGATTTTATCTTTGTTTTTATCATTTAATTTGTGTTTTGAGTTGAGGAAAATGTTGGTTTTTGAAAAAAAATTCCAAAATGAAAAATCATGATTTGAGGGACGAAATGGTATTGGAATTTGATAATTTTTTTATGGTTGGACTCATATCGGAATGGGTGTTCGGGTTTTGTAAAATTTGTCAGGTTCCAAGGTGCAGGCCCGGGGGTCGACTTTTGGACCTATTTTTAGATTTTGATAAAGATTGAGACTTTATAGTCCGAAATAGTATCTTATGAGTTTTATTTGTGTTTTGAAATTATTTTGATTAGATTTGAACCGTTCGGAGGACATTTCACCCGAGAAGTTCATTTTTGAGTATCGGTCTGTCTTCTTTGAGGTAAGTATCTTGTCTAACTTCGTGTGGGGGAACTACCCCTTAGGATTTGAGTCTTCTATGCTAATTGTAGTCCGTATACGCGAGGTGACGAGTATGTGCTCTGACTTATTTGTGGAAAAAATTGGACTTTTAGGGTTCTTAGGCCATTGTATTCACTGAATATACAGTTGTTCTTGTTATGATTACGCTTCTTACTTACTAGTTTCACCTCTACCTGCTTAATTAGATTTAATTGCTTCATGATTCACTCTTATTGCTTATTTGATTCATATGTTCCTTACCTGAGATTGTTACCTTTCTATTGCCATGTTATCCTTTCCCTAACTGCTTATCTTTATTTGAAATTTTTACTATCTCTTCTATATTTGTCTAGCCTTAATTGAGGTTGTGGTTATCTTTCTGCTTCTTCTTCTTAGCTGAATTTGTTGTACCTCTTTCCTAATTGCCCAATCTTAAAATAAGTTAGATATCCTATATTTTAGTTGACTTGTCCTTATTTGGAATTATTTGACTTGTGTTAGCTCCCTCGTTGTGGAACTGTATATTGTGGACCGTTGTTACATTGTATTTCCTTTCTTGTTGAGTTGTTCTTATTATGACTAGCATTCCCGATTGTGGCTACTCTTTGTGAATTAGTTCCTCCGTTTCTATGAGTTCTGAAATCTTTGAGTTGACTTATTTGTCGTACCCTTGTATTATTGTCAATGTTGCTGTTGTAGTTGTTTTTGTGATGCATGAGGTTTCAGCCGTGCGGTTGTTGTTATTGTGATGCACGAGGTTTCTACCGTGCGAGTGTTATTGGGTTGCATGAGGTTTCTGCCATGCTATTGTTACTATTGATATTTGCACATGCGGCGTGATAAGGCGGGATATATATATATGTGGGTTGTGCATGTGGCGAGACAAGGTGGAAACATTATTATGCACGTGTGGCGAGACAAGGCGGGCATTTATGTTACTATTGCACACGTAGAGAGACAAGGTGGGCTGTGTCAGGGATTGATTTGTGATGATTTGTGGCCTGGGGGCATTCTTGTTGTTGATATTTGTGTAGTGGTATACGTACCTGTGTGAGCTTTATCTTTTGAAAGCTGTGAGACAATATTCTACGTGTTGTCCGTTCTTTTTCCTTATGCTTATTTGCTGATATGGACTATGGTAGAACACTTGCACAAGCATACACGTCGTTAAGCACTCTTATCTGATAAGAGGTGTTCTTGATATTGTTGAGCATAGATGCTCACCCTTATTTACTTGCCTTCTATGTGGGAATGGATTTATTGGCACGTGAGTCGTCAGTGCGGTTATGAGGTGTTATGAGGGCACAAGATGCCAAGTGTTAGGGTTCAGGTACTGAGACCCGTGAGCTGCGATTTGTCCGAGGTTCGGTACCTCGTGGAGTTGTTGACTAAAACCTGATGTAAAAGCGGTTGTAATTGCTGAGTTGTTACTTGTCCTTGCTGTATTTTTGATTCCGGATTTAGGTTGTGTGCCATTCACTTTTCTATGTCATTTTTATGGTATTCGGCCGATACTTGTTGTTTTCTTTCTTATTGCTATTAAGGTATTGTGAGCCATATTGCATAGTCTTTATGAAGACATCATATTTCTGCTGTTCATATACTTATACCTATTCAGTTTATTAGACCAGTGGGTGTCTTGACTGTTCCTCGTCACTACTTCACCGAGGTTAGTCTTGATACTTACTGGGCACTGATGTGGTGTGCTCATTCTATACTTCTGCACATTTTTTGTGCAGATCCAGGTATTTGTTCGTTAGTAGCCGTGCTGGTCGTTGCTGTGGAGACTCAAGGTAAACCTGTTGCTGCGTTTGCAGGCTTCGGAGTCACCTTCCTATTTTGTATTCACACTATTTTACCTATTTCCAAATAGTTGTATATAGTTTTCTAGCAAACACTCTGTAAAGCTTATGACTTGTACTACCGGTTTTGAGAATTGTAAATTTAAGAGATTTCTATTTCAAATTGCTAGATGCTACTTAAATAATGTTGTTGTTTCAATAAATGTTAGGCTTACCTAGTCCCTAAGACTAGGTGCCATCACGATACCCAAACAGAGGAAAAATTGGGTCGTGACAAGTTGGTATCAGAGCTCTAGGTTCATAGGTGCTACGAGTCATAAGCGAGTTTAGTAGAGTCTTGCGGATCGGTACGGAGACGTTTGTACTTATCTTCGAGAGGCTACAGAACTATTAGGACAATCTCACCGCTTTCATTTCTATCGTGTGAGTTCATTGATCTTGAAGTTTGAACTTTTATCATTCTATTCTTTCACAGATGGTGAGGACACGAGCTGCAGTTGATGATAACGTTACCCTTAGAGTAGATGTCGCTAGGGGTAGAGGCAGAGGCCGACGAGGAGTACGTGTCACAGCTAGAGCACCTACTAGAGCAGCAGTTGAGGAGCCACCAGTAGTTCCAGTTGGGGGGCAGGTACCGGAGGCGCCTGCTGGTACCCCCGGACTTCAGGAGACCTTAGCACAGTTTTTGAGCATGTTTGGTACATTGGCTCAGGCGGGGTTGATTCCGGTTGCACCAGCTACTTCACAGACCGGGGGGAGGAGCCCAAACTCCCTCCGCCCATACTCTAGAGTAGCCAGTTCATATTTGTCAGTTCCAGGTGTCATGGCGACACAGTTGAGCCCGAGGTTAAGGCAGCAGCATCCAAGGGAGTGCAGCTTAAACTTGCAAGGTTCAAGAAATATGACCCTCCTACATTCAGTGGTTTGGCTTCAAAGAGTGCACATGGTTTTCTTGAGGAGTGCTACCGCATTATCCATACTATGGGTATTGAGGAGACAGGCAGGGCCATGAGAGAGAGGACAAGCGAGGCCAGGAGAGAGAGGACAGGGAGGCGAGGAGGCATCGTAGATCGGAGAGATCTACCGGTCCTTATTTTGAAGACAGGTTACGACATGGTAGAGGTTTTGTGGGTCAGCTAGTTCAGTTTGCACTTCAGGCTTCGCACAGTATTTCAGGTGCTCATGGGTCTCAAAGTACCCATACCGCATAGTTCCCACAACCATGTCAGCAGAGAGGTTACTTCGAGTGTGGAGATACCAGCCACAGGGTGAGAGATTGTCCTGGACTCCGGACAGGTGTGTCACAGCAGAGTATTCAGGCGAGTAGAGGGCGCCCAAGAGGGGAAGGCCTGGCCCGTTGATGTGTTTCATATAGTAGGCTTGAGGCCACTGCGCCAGATGATGTCATACAGGTATGCTTTTGATTTATTACAGAGGGGCACCATTCGTATTTTGATTCGGTTCTGCTTATTGGGAGAGTTCCCCTATTTGTTGTCCCACCTATGGGTGAGTTCATGACTTAGTATTATGTTTAGGTGTTTACCTCTGTTGGGAGACTCTATGAGTGGTAACCCGTGTCTATCATTTGTTTCTATTCATTATTGAAAGTTACAAGACTAGAAGTGAATTCATGTTGTCCATTATGGCAAGTTTGATGTGATTCCTGAGTAAATTGGTTACAATTTGTGATTTGATACTCTACTAGGGTAAGGGTTTAGTAAGTGTTGTGATTTTATTGGTAGAATTGAATTAGTGGAAGATTTCCATTGGTATGATGTGTATTCGACTTGTGATTCAGAGTTGAGGGTGAGACCCTTGCGATTCCATGTGATTTGATATGTTTGAGCTGGGCTGCGTGCCGCAGTGGAAGGTTATACCAGGATGAGATCCTTATGATTTTTTCATGTACCTTGATTTTTCCTTTTGAATTGATTCGTAGTATGATACTGTTAGAAAGTTGTGCCTATCGGTCTTTTTTGATATTTCCTTTATGTGTTTCTCTTTACATATTCAGTCATTTTCATTCTGTGCTTCTCGAGTTTTAGCTTGCGGGGTGTGTGCCCGGTAGTGTTAGTTGTGACTTGTTGATTCGGGTGTATAATTAAGAGGTCTTCGTGTTTTTTGCATCGTTGTCAGTGTTGTGGAGGTTTGAACATGGTTCTAACGGATACGAGGCTAATTGTCGGTGATGGTTTTGATTACGGGCAGCTATTATGATCACAAATGTTATTATGGGCCTATGTGCGGTGTGTCTTGTTGTGTGATCGTACCTTGTGAGTGTAGGCATGAGTTTTTACAGCTGGTTGAGACTGATACCGGTTATGGATTTAGAATCGGATCTTTTAAAGATAAATGGAAGGTTAGAAGTTTTGACTCTGAGGCTTATCGGTGTTGGTAGAAAGGATGAATTACAGTTGGGATGGTGTCGTCAGGCTTATGTGGATTGGGTTAACGTTGAGTTGCCCGCGGGTGTATGTTGGATATGTACTTTCAGTGATTTCAAACACTTCGAGGTGATTCTTAGCACGTTCGAGGACGAACATTTGTTTAAGAGGGGAAGGATGTAACGACCCGACCGGTCGTTTTGAAAATTTAAGCTCCATTCGGTGGCATAAGGTCTTGAACAACTTCTTGTTATGTGTATTGACTTGCGTACGTGGTTGAATTCAGTTACTGGATAATCCGGAGTGATTTGGGACACTTAGTCCCTAAAACGGAAGATTAAGTCTTAGGATTTTGACCATAGTCGGAATTGTGTGAAGACGACTCCGGAATGGAGTTCCGTTAGCTCCGTTGGGTGATTTTGGACTTATGAGCGTGTCGATATTGTGAATTTAAGGGTGTAGCTGATTTAGGCTTGAAATGGCAAAAGTTAAATTTTTGGAGATTTTGACCGGAAGTGGACTTTTTGATATCGGGGTCAGAATGTGATTCCGAGAGTTGGAACAGGTCCGTTATGTTATTTGGGACTTGCCTGCAAAAATTTGACGTCATTCTGTGTTAGTTAGATTGGTTTCGGCACGAGTTTTCAAAGTTGGAAGTTTTGGAAGTTCATAAGTTCGATTCGTGGTGCGATTTGTATTTTTGGCATTGTCTGATGTCATTTGAGACCTCGAGCGAGTCCGTGTTAGGTTATGGAACTTGTTGGTATGTTTAGATGAGGCCTCAGGTAAGTTTCAGATGGGCTACGGGTCATTTCCCCCTATTTTGAACTTCTGTTATCTGTCATCTGGTTTCCTTCATCGCGTTCGCGTCCTTGCCCGCGTTCGCGTAGTGTTATTTTAGAGGATGAAATATTTCCTCTTCGTGTTCGCAGTCACCCTCTCGCGTTCACGAAGTTCTGCCACCCTCTTCTTCGCGTTCTCATTCCTTATCTCGCGTTCGCGAAGTGCAAACCAAGCCCTGGGCACTGGTGATCATTTTCCTCTTCGCGTTCGCGTAGCTATTCCATTACACTCTTCGCGTTTGTGTACTACTTCACGCGTTCGCGAAGAGCAGTCATTGGGCTATCATATTTTTCCTCTCTACATTCGCGAACGCGTTGTCGCGTTCATGAAGAACAACTGGACAACTTTTGTTTTTCTTCTTCGCGAATACGTCCCTTTCTCCGCATTCGCGATGCACAAAACACCTGGGCAGAATATAAAGTCCTCTATTCCGATGGTTTGCCATTTTCACCATTTTTGGAGTTCTAGAGCGCGATTTTGAGCGATTCTTTGTGGGTTTTTCAAGCAAATCGATTGGGTAAGTTTTCTTCACCTAGAATTTATTATATTCCGCGATTTTATCGTTGTTTTTATCATTTAATTTGTGTTTTGAGTTGAGGAAAATGTTGGTTTTTGAAGAAAATTTCCAAAATGAAAAATCATGATTTGAGGGACGAAATGGTATCGGAAATTGATAATTTTTGTATGGTTGGAATCATATCGGAATGGGTGTTCGGGTTTTGTAAAATTTATCGGGCTCCGAGGTGCGGGCCCGGGGGTCGACTTTTGGACCGATTTTTAGATTTTGATGAAGATTGAGACTTTATAATCCGGAATAGTCTCTTATGAGTTTTATTTGTGCTTTGGATTTATTTTTATTAGATTTGAGCCGTCCGAAGGTCATTTCACCCGAGAAGTTCATTTTTGAGTATCGGTCTGTCTTCTTTGAGGTAAGTATCTTGCCTAACATCGTGTGGGGGAACTACCTCTTAGGATTTGAGTCTTCTATGCTAATTGTAGTCCGTGTACGCGAGGTGACAAGTACGTGCTCGGACTTATTTGTGGAAAAATTGGCCTTTTAGGGTTCTTAGGCCCTTGTATTCACTGAATATGCAGTTGTTCTTGTTATGATTACGCTTCTTACTTACTAGTTTCACCTCTACCTGCTTAATTAGATTTAATTGCTTCATGATTCACTCTTATTGCTTATTTGATTCATAAATGCCTTACCTGAGATTGTTACCTTTCTATTGCCATGTTATCATTTCCCTAACTGTTTATCTTTATTTGAAATTTTTACTATCTCTTCTATATTTGTCTAGCTTTAATTGAGGTTGTGGTTACCTTTCTGCTTCTTCTTCTTAGCTGAATTTGTTGTACCTCTTTCCTAATTGCCCAATCTTGAAAGAAGTTAGATATCCTATATTTTAGTTGACTTGTCCTTATTTGGAATTATTTAACTTGTGTTAGCTCCCTCGTTGTCGAACTGTATATTGCAGACCGTTGTTACATTGTATTTCCTTTCTTGTTGAGTTGTTCTTATTATGACTAGCATTCCCGATTGTGGCTACTCTTTGTGAATTAGTTCCTCCGTTTCTATGAGTTCTGAAATCTTTGAGTTGACTTATTTGTCGTACCCTTGTATTATTGTCATTGTTGTTGTTATAGTTGTTGTTGTGATGCACGAGGTTTCTGCCGTGCGGTTGTTGTTATTATGATGCACGAGGTTTCTGTCGTGCGTGTTATTGGGTTGCATGAAGTTTCTGCCACGCTATTGTTACTATTGATATTTGCACATGCGGCATGATAAGGCGGGATATATACATGTGGGTTGCGCATGTGGCGAGACAAGGTGGGAATATTATTATGCACGCGTGGCGAGACAAGGCGGACATTTATGTTACTATTGCACACGTGGCGAGACAAGGTGGGCTGTGTCAGGGATTGATTTGTGATGATTTGTGGCCTGGGGGCATTCTTGTTGTTGATATTTGTGTAGTGGTATACGTACCTGTGTGAACTTTATCTTGTGAAAGGTGTGAGATAATATTCTACGTGCTGTCCGTTCTTTTTTCTTATGCTTATTTGCTGATGTGGACTATGGTAGGACACTTGCACAAGCATACACGTAGTTAAGCACTCTTATCAGATAAGAGGTGTTCTTGATATTCTTGAGCATAGATGCTCACCCTTGTTTACTTGCCTTCTATGTGAAAATGGTTCTATTGGCACGTGAGTCGTCAGTATGGTTATGAGGTGTTATGAGGGAACAGTATGCCAAGTGTTAGGGTTCAGGTATTGAGACCCCTGAGCTGTGATTTGTCCGAGGTTCGGTACCTCATGGAGTTGTTGACTAAAACCTAATGTAAAAATGGTTGTAGTTGCTGAGTTATTACTTGTCCTTGCTGTATTTGTGATTCCGGATTTAGGTTGTGTGCCATTCACTTTTCTATGTCATTTTTATGGTATTCCGCTGATACTTGTTATTTCCTTTCTTATTGCCATTACGGTATTATGCGCCATATTGCATAGTCTTTATGTAGACATCATATTTCTGATGTTCATATACTTATACCTATTCAGTTTGTTAGACCAGTGTGTGTCTTGACTGTTCCTCATCACTACTCCACCGAGGTTAGTCTTGATACTTACTGGGCACCGCTGTGGTGTGCTCATTCTACACTTCTGTACATTTTTTGTGCAGATCCAGGTATTTGTTCGTTAGTAGCCGTGCTGGTCATTGCTGTGGAGACTCAAGGTAAACCTGATGCTGCGTTCACAGGCTTCAGAGTCACCTTCCTATTTTGTATTCACACTATTTTACCTATTTCCAAATAGTTGTATATAGTTTTCTAGCAAACACTCTGTAGAGCTTATGACTTGCACTACCGGTTTTGAGAATTGTAAATTTTAAGAGATTTCTATTTCAAATTGTTAGATTCTATTTAAATAATGTTCTTGTTTCAATAAATGTTAGGCTTACCTAGTCCTTAAGACTAGGTGCCATAACGATACCCAAACAGAGGGAAAATTGGGTCGTGACAGTGACCTTCTTGATTCATGCCTCACTTGACTTATAGATATTAAGAACATAGTCTTAAATGTTAGAAATCAAGACTTAGCCTATTATAAATTGATCAAATTTGATGGGTTTCTGAGAATATATTGATGTGTCTAATTCGGTCATCCCTATGCGTAATCATTAATACATTGCTACAGCCGATCTTCTTGAGATACTAGATTCTATATGTGCGTTGTGGATCATTTGTGAGATTTGTGGAAGTATTTGAATAATACGGTTCTTGAGGGTTTATTTAACCATTTTTGGCTTGGAAAGTTGTGATTGGGATTTGTTTGGAATATCCGTTAAAAACACTCTCGTTGATGTTATTTATGCTTCCTGCCTTGTTTGTCATTGATATGCATATGCTTGGTAAGGAAGAGTGTAAAGCACGAAGGGTGATGTCGTGCCATTGTTTTTACATTATCATGTGAGGGAGAGTGTAAAGCACGAAGGGTGATGCCGTTCCATGTTTTATGAGTGTAAATCACGAAGGGTGATGCCGTGCCATTTTATCTATACTGTTACGCATTTATTTAATCGTGAGGTCATGGCACGATGGGTGTTTCCGTGCAGGAGAGGATGAGGGACATGCATTATGTTATGATATATGTTTTCCCGTGTATATATTTATGTCTTTACCTTGAGCTGTTATTGTCGCAATCTCAAATATGATGTGACTTGTTGCTATTATTCTGTCATTTATCTCTATATCAATTGTTGTTGTGTCGCTCATATCGTCTGGTTGCTTAACTTGCAAATATCATGGCTATTTTCCTGCTTTTATAATTACACTCATGTCGTATCTATTCTGTTGCACTTGGTACAAGCCTTCCACCATGCTAGTCATTCATGCCTGTACTTGTTAACTTGTAAAGATAATGTGTTTCCTTCTTATTTGTTATATCTGTACTTAGGCCTCCATCAAGCTAGTTAGTTGAAGTTGATATTCCTTGTTTTCAATTGCTGTCATCACTCATATGCTTTCCGCCTAGTATTTTACTGTTGCCCACATGTATATCCTCGTTCATTATAGCTACTTGTGGATTTCCTACTTTGTAATTCCTATTATCGGTATTTCTGTCATCTGGTTGGTTCTGTTATACGTAAATTGGGTGAGGATGAGATAAAAATACGAAGGATGTTGCCGTGCAATTGACTTGATATCTGAGTACATTCCTCATGCTAGGAAAGTTAAGAATTGACGGTTGTGGTTTATTGGTTTCATTCTAAGGAAAGGATTGGTCGAGGTATTTGAAGATGCCAGATTGTGATCTCTGTTAACACTCGGTTATTGCTTTGCATATCCGTTTCATGTATTCATCTCTATTATATCGTAGTATAGTTCTATTGCTAATTTACGGTGCAGGTTTTATCAAAAAGTATTTTTTAACAAAAAAAAGAGCCTCGTCACTACTTCGACGAGGTTAGACAAAATACTTGCCAGTACATGGGGTCGGTTGTACTGATACTACACTTCTGTACATTGCGTACAGATCTTTGGAGCGGAGCTGCTGGTGATGTCGGGTGCTGACTCTGAAGATGCTCGTGCATTTCGGATATAGCTGCCACTTGTCCTCGGTAGCTTAGATTTTGGTAATCTGTTTATGTAAATTTCAAACATATCGTGTAATTATTTGTACTAGATTTGTAAATTCCAAGTCTTAGAAGCTCATGAGTCGTACTACCAATTCTTGGGTCAATTTGTAAATGTTCAGCTAATTCTTTACTATTTTCCTAATAATCTCTTTTGGATTGTATTTTCTGTTAGTTGGCTTACCTAGCGGATTGAGTTAGGTGCCATCACGACTAGTGGTTTTTGGGTCGTGACAAGGTGGTATCAGAGCACTAGGTTTGTAGGTTTTACGAGTCATGAGCAAGTGTCTAGTAGAGTCCTGCAGATCGGTATGATGACGTCCATACCTATCTTCGGGATGCTACAGGGCATTTAGGAAAAAAATCCCTTTCTTTTTTCCTTATCGTGCGACCTTATTTAAGCTTGAAATCTATGACTTTGACTCCTACCAATCGCTCATATGTGATGTTGTGCACTCAGTATTCATTATGTGATGACAATCGGTGATGCTGCAGATAGATTATGATGTGTTGTCTAGCCTCAGAAGTAGATGCAGTGTTAAATCTTCAAGTCTTTCATTTGTTGTATAAGGCTGGTTCATATGTCTGGTTGGTAAGCACAGATTTGGGAAGATTGGCTGGTGGCCTGGCTATTGTGACTAAGGTGGGTTCATGGCAAGGTGTCGATTTGAGTATAACCGGTGGGCCATCTCTTGCATGATGAGTTTGGATCTTGTGTCTCATGTGACGTTTCCATTTGGTGGAGTGCATATGTGACCATTTCAGAGCATTTGGGGAAGTTATTTGACTATTGCAATGATGGGTAAGCGCTTGGCAGAGTCTTCGGGGTGTTCTATGACCAGTATTGCATGAGTTTTTGAAGTATTCAGCTAAATAGTCATGAGGGATCGAGGCATGCTGTGAAGATATGGTACTTTGGGGTATTGATGAGGTGATCTATTGCTTCGAGCTAAGTGGTGGAGTCTGCTAATGACGATCGGATTGTAGGGTCATGGACCGTATCAGTTTCTGGACAGAGATATTGCTTGGTTATTTCTTTGAATGGTCATATACTGGTGAAGCACGGGTTGCTCGACGCGTATTAGTTGTGTATTAGAGATCAGAGTAAGATGAGTAGTTATCGAGAAGATTCTGGAGAGTTCCGGGTCTTATGTAGCCTTTAAGGATTTTTGAATTTGTCTGCGGGCGGGCTTGAAAACGGTAGCGAATGGTAATCGGATATGCGTCATTTCCTTGTCAAGGAAGGTCTACATGTCAATGTTGGAGTGATGCAAGAAATGGCTTCGGGTTTCTAGGAAGTTCCCTTAGGGCGGTCATATCGGATTGAGTAACTTTTGGGTTGGCAGTCTGCGTGACTCGATTGATTTAGAGGCGATTGGTTCTGATTACTCGATTATGTGTTACTGAGTTCCAGAGAATTTATCATGGTTATGACCACGGTCGGAGTTGATGTTTTCTACAGGTATAGAAGCTATATTGCGTGTGGTAGTGTTCTCCTGGATTGAGTTAAATGAAAGATTCTCGGGTGATGAGGTGTTCAATTTGCTTATGGTTTAGAGTTGACTATGAGACTTTCGTAGTGTTGCGAGTTAGCATGTTAGAGGCAATGCGTCGTGTGGGGTTGAAAGGTTGCATGTACAATTATGCAGATAGTTTTGGAGGGAAGGATATGAGTTCTTGATTACACGGTCGATTTCGGGTGTTTAAGGTCTTGCTGGCACTATATGTTCCATCCAGAGGAGTGTTCGCCTGTTGGCAGGTACATTGTGTTTTGACTTATGAGTATTTCTTTTCGCAAGGTGAGGCGGTATGAGTACATGTCAGCCATTTGAGTAGCGGTGTTGAGATTGGATATGAAGATTATGGTATTCGTGAGGCTCAGAGACTGGATGTTCTCATTGGCAGACTATTCCTTGATTGTGAGTTGTGAAGAAATGTCGAGGATTAGATGATG
This sequence comes from Nicotiana tabacum, assembly GCF_000715075.1. Lineage (NCBI taxonomy): Eukaryota > Viridiplantae > Streptophyta > Magnoliopsida > Solanales > Solanaceae > Nicotiana > Nicotiana tabacum. The sequence continues at coordinate 26,051,072 of NC_134081.1, read as the reverse complement.
GATAGTAGGTGTTATGGAAAGGTTGCTATGGACTTTTGGAAGGTTAATTGCATGTTTGGGGGATGATCGGAAATTGGTTTGGGGGTTGCTTTTGAGCCTAATGAGAATGTGTATTCTGTTTCGGATCGGACATGTTTGTTCTTTTGCAGTTGTTACCATATGTATATCATCGGGCAGAATGAATATTATTCGCGCCTTGGTTTATGTTATATGTTTCGCTCTTATACTATGGTAGGATATGAGGGTTACATGATTCTCCGCACGCATATTGTGATTCGGTTTAGGACTCATGGCATTATGGGCAAGGTGACCTTCGTGATGTTGATTTGCTTATTGCACCATAGTTGTGCTTGTCCTTCTCATTATTGTTTGTTCCTAATAATTTTTCCCACAGTTATATTTTTGTGCACTCAGTTGTGCTTGATATTGACGCACATGTGATCAGTGAGACCGAGTATTATGGCTCGATGGGTACCCTATGTGGATTGATGTGATGGGATCAGGTTGCACGCCACAATGGTATAGTGATGAAATGTGACTCTTTATTCCTATTTCGTGTATTTTTCTTTCACCTTGTTGAAGATAGTTCATAGTAAAATGCTAAAATTTCCCTGCCTGCTTAACTTGCTTAGTAGTCTTCTTATTTAATTTTCTTACTGTTATCTGTCATGTCTGAATTATTAATTGTTGGTGCACAGAACCGGGTTGCGTTGGGCTCCATATGATTATTGTTGGCACTTATCGGTGGGACTTCTTGTATTGGTTGAGATGGGGTTTCTAGACCTGAGATTTGCGTTATTGTATTGGGATGAGAAAGGTTTGGAAGAATAACACTATATGTTGTTGAGGATTTGGACAATGGCCCTGGTCGGGCGAGTGAGTTTCATAGCTTATTGATCAGATGAATGGTTAAGCGGTTATGCGTGTTTCTTTCATTATCGGTAGGGTATGAAGGTTTTAAACGAGGTTCTAACCGATAGGAGGTTTGCTACCGGCACCGGATTTGTTTTTGGGCAGTAATGGTGGTCATCAGTTCCTACTGTGAGTGCCGAAGTGATGGGGTATATCATGCGATTACATCTTGGGTTATGGTTATGACTTGATACAGCTTGTTCAGGCTTATACAATGTGTAGATGAGGGATTTGGGTCTCGTAATGAATTCTAGATGATAGAGATTGGGTTCTAAGGTTTAAGGACCAAGGTTGAAGTAAGGATCTCTAGTTATGTTGTGTTGACGGGCTTATATGGAGCAGGGTGACGTGGGATCATCCCTTGGTTTATGCTTAGTAAGGTTACACCGTGAATTGATTACTTTGGAACGACTCCTGGCACATTCAAGGACAAACGTATGTTTAAGTGGTGGAGGATGTAATGACCCGACTGGTCATTTTGAGTATTTACACTTCGCTCGGTAGTTTACGGGCGTGAGTAGCTCCGTATGATGTATTTTGACTTATCTGAATCGTCGGTTTTGGTTTTTAGGTTATTCGAGATTAATTTGGAAGAATAATTCTCAACTATGGAGCTTTAAATTTGAAAGAGTTGCCCGAGTTTGACTTTTTAGTATTTGATCTCGGATTGGAATTTTGATGATTCTGTTAGCTCCGTTGGGTGATTTTGGACTTAGGAGCGTGCCCGGATTGTGATTTGGAGCTTTGTAATTGAATTTGGCTCGAAATGGTGAAAGTTGAATTTTTTGGAAAGTTTGACCGAGTGTGGACTTTTTGAAATCGGGGTCGGATTTCAATTTCGGAAGTTGGAGAAGGCCCGTAATATCAATTTTGACTTGTGTGCAAAATTACAGGTCAATCAGACGTGATTTGATGGGTTTCGGCATCGGTTGTGGAAGTTTGAAGTTTCAAGTTCATTGATTTTTGGATTGAGGTGTGATTCGTCGTTTCGATGTTGTTATGTGTGTTTTGAGGCTTCGAGTAAGTCCGTGTTATGTTATGGGACTTGTTGGTATCTTTGGACGTGGTCCCGAGAGGTTCGGGTGAGTTTCAGATAGGTTTGGGTTGTGTTGCGCTCGTTTTTTTATGTTTCGACGTTGTTTCTTCAAGCATAAATAGTACTATATTAAGCAAATGAGCTCTAATTTATGTTTTTATTGAATAATTAGATCCTTATCGTAATTACGGAGTCATAGAAAAAAGAATCGTCGAATTTGGACATCGTATGAGGAGTTTATGGTCATTTTATTGAGAATTGGGTTGTCAGATTTTGTTCAGATTAATTACGACATTGCCACCAACTTCGTATTTAAAAATCTGCACTATTTTGAAATATTGAAACTAACATATCTCCTTCAATATAAGGTCAAATGGAGTGATTCAAGAGCCTAACTTGACTAGAATTTCACAAGGAATCTATTAGAGTATCAAAAGAGAGTTTTGGGATCATTTATCATAATAAACGAGGCAGAATAGTGTTAAAACGAGGGTTTTGTTCATTTAACATATTTTGAGTTGGGGAGCTCGGAATTGGGAATATTTGAGACGATTTTCACTATATGAATTGGGGTAAGTGTTCTCTACTCGGTTTTGGTTATATTTCATGAATCTATCTTTGATTTTAGCTTTTGGTTGATGAATTTTAAAGAGGAAATTGAGGGTTTTGGCCTAAAGTTTCATAATATGAATTTTTGAGTTTTGAACATCGATTTGGAGTCGGATTTGAGTGAAACTAGTATGGTTGGACTCATAATTGAATGGGTTATCGGAATTTTTGAGTTTTGTCAGGTTCTGAGGTATGGGCCCGAATGTAATTTTTGGCCGGATTTGGGATTTGATTTAGGATTCGATCTTTATCATTTGGAATTGTTTCCTTGGGCTTTATTTTATGTTTTTGAGTTTCTTTTGGCTAGTTTTGAGCCGTTCGGAGGTCACTACGCTTGTGATGGCATTTTTGGAGCATCTCTTGGCTTGCTCGGTATTGTAATTTGCTTATTCGAGGTAAGTGTCTTGCCTAACTTTGTTGAGAGAATTTTTTTCTCCTATTTGACATTGTTTGCTATATGCGGGGGTGATACATATATGAGGTGACGAGCGTATATGTATGTGCCGGGGTTAATCATGCTCGGGGGTAGATTATGTTATAATTATATCTTGTAGAACTACGTGGCCTTGATTCATGCCTCTCTTGACTTCTAGATATTAAGAACATAGTATTAAATGTTAGAAATCAAGACTTAGCCTACTATAACTTGGTCAAATTGATGGGATTCTAAGAATATATTGATGTGTCTAAGTCGGTCATCCATATGCGTAATCATTAATACATTGCTACAGCAGATCTTCTTGAGATACTAGATTTTATACGTGTGTTGTGGATCATTTGTGAGATTTGTAGAAGTATTTGAATAATACAGTTCTTGAGGGTTTATTTAACCATTGTTGGCTTGGAAAGTTGTGATTGGGATTTGTTTGGAATATCCGTTAAAAACACTCCCCTTGATGTTGTTTATGCTTCCTGCCTTATTTGTCATTGATATACATATGCTTGGTAAGGAAGAGTGTAAAGTACGAAGGGTGATGACGTGCCATTATTTGTACATTATCATGTGAGGGAGAGTGTAAAGCACGAAGGGTGATGCCGTGTCATATTATTAAAAGTAAAAGCACGAAGGGTGATGTCGTGCCACGTTATGTGAGTGTAAAGCACGAAGGGTGATGTCGTGCCATGTTATGAGAGTGTAAAGCACGAAGGGTGATGCCATGCCATTTTATCTATACTGTTATGCTTTTATATCATCGTGAGGTCATGGCACGATGGGTGTTTCCGTGCAGGCGAGGATGAGGGACGTGCATTATGTTGTGATATCTATTTTCCCGTGTATATATTTATGTCTTTACCTTGAGCTGTTATTGTCGGAATCTCAGATCTGATGTGACTTGTTGCTATTGTTCTGTCATTTATCTCTATATCAATTGTTGTTGTGTCGCTCATATCTTCTGCTTGTTTAACTTGCAAATATCATGGCTATTTTATTGCTTTTATAATTACACTCATGTCGTATCTATTTTGTTGCACTTGTTACAAGACTTCCACCGTGCTAGTCATTCATGCATGTACTTGTTAACTTGTAAAGATAATATCAAGCTAGTTAGTTGAAGTTGATATTCCTTGTTTTCAATTGCTGTCATCACTCATATGCTTTCCGCCTAGTATTTTACTGTTGCCCACATGTATATCCTCGTTCATTATAGCTACTTGTGGATTTCCTACTTTGTAATTCCTATTATCGGTATTTCTGTCATCTGGTTGGTTCTGTTATACGTAAATTGGGTGAGGATGAGATAAAAATACGAAGGATGTTGCCGTGCAATTGACTTGATATCTGAGTACATTCCTCATGCTAGGAAAGTTAAGAATTGACGGTTGTGGTTTATTGGTTTCATTCTAAGGAAAGGATTGGTCGAGGTATTTGAAGACGCCAGATTGTGATCTCTGTTAACACTCGGTTATTACTTTGCATATCCGTTTCATGTATTCATCTCTATTATATCGTAGTATAGTTCTATTGCTGATTTACGGTGCAGGTTTTATCAAAAAGTATTTTTTAACCAAAAAAAGAGCCTCATCACTACTTCGACGAGGTCAGAAAAAATACTTACTAGTACATGGGGTCAGTTGTACTGATACTATACTTCTGTACATTGCGTACAGATCTTTGGAGCGGAGCTGCTGGTGATGTCGGGTGCTGACTCTGAAGATGCTCGTGCATTTCGGATATAGCTGCCACTTGTCCTCGGTAGCTTAGATTTTGGTAATCTGTTTATGTAAATTTCAAACATATCGTGTAATTATTTGTACTAGCTTTGTAAATTCCAAGTCTTAGAAGCTCATGAGTCGTACTACCAGTTCTTGGGTCAATTTGTAAATGTTCAACTAATTGTTTACTATTTTCCTATAATCTTTTTTTTGATTGTATTTTCTGTTAGTTGGCTTACCTAGCGGATCGAGTTAGGTGCCATCACGACTAGTGGTTTTTAGGTCGTGATAATGACCCTCGGGCCCACGTGCCCGGATTCCGAAATTTTTTGAAGTTAATCATTACCCATAACCTTACGAACTCAAATATATAGTTTATTCTCAATTCCATGCCCAATTTCGTGGTCAAAATCTCAAAATACCAAATTCTAGGTCTTCTACCAAAATCCCACAATTTATACTAATTTCTATGTTTAAATCCTTATACAAACCATGTATTTAACTTATAATAAGTGAGGATCACTTACCTTGGCATTGATGACGAAGAATGAGCTCTAAACTCGCTCCAAGACCGGCTCTCATAGAGAAAATAAGGTGAAAATGAGCCAAGCCCTAGTTTTTAAAGAACACACTGCCCAGCCCCGACGTTCGCACCTGCGGCCTCCTCGTCGCATCTGCGGGCTCGCAGGTGCGGCCAAAACCTCGCATCTGCGCATTCCATCTGCCTTGCACAACTCCGCACCAGCGCCCTCCTTCTGCATCTGCGCCTCCGCAGGTGCGGACATACCCTCGCACCTGCGCTCCCAGATTCTTCTCTCACTCTCGCACCTACGACACACCTCCGCATATGTGACCTCGCAGGGGAGGACAACCCTTTGCACCTGCGCTCACTGCCCAGCTTCGCCCAAACCACACCTGCGGCCCTTATTGCGCAAGTGCGATCACACCAGATATCAGCTGCCTCATCTTTTCTTCCAAGTCCAAACTCGATCCGTTAACCATCCGGAATCCACCCTCGGCCCTCGGGACCTCAACCAGTTATACCAACATGTCCCAAAACACATTACGAACTTAGTCGAGCCTTCAAATCACATCAAACAACGTCGAATTCATGAATCGCACTCCATTCCAAGCTTAATGAGCTTTAGAATTTCAAACTTCTACATTCGATGCCCAAACCTATCAAATCACATCCAATTGGCCTCACATTTTGCACATAAGTCATCTTAGATATTACGGACCTACTCCAACTTTTGGAATCGAATTCCAACCCCGATATCAAAAATTCCACTCCCAGTCAAACTTCTAAAAATTATCCAAATTTCCAACTTTTGCCAAATGACCTACAGACCTCCAAATCCACTTCTGGTCGTGCTCCCAACACCGGAATCACCATATGGAGCTATTCCCCAACTCGGAATTCCAAACGGACATCGATAACATTGAAATGCACTCCAACCCAAATTTATGTAATTCTTCCAAAATGCTAACTTCCACAATAGGTGCTGAAATGCTCCCGGGGTATCCAAAACTAGATCCTAACATACGCCCAAGTCCGAAATCGTCATACGAACCTGCTGGATCCTTCAAGTCCCGATTCCGAGGCCATTTACTCTAAACTCCAATCTTAGTCAATTCTTCCAACTTAAAGCTTTCGAAATGAGGATTTTCTTTTCAAACCGACTCTGAACTTCCCGAAATTCAATCCCACCACGCGTACAAGTCATAATACCTGAAGTGAAGCTGCTCATAGCCTCAAACTGCCGAACGACGCGCTAGAGCTCAAAACGACCGGTCGGGTTGTTACACATAAGATGCAGCTCACCTAAGTCCCCGCCATAATCGCGCTTCTGCACCCACAAGGACGCTAAACATATGTGTACCTTCACAAAAATGTGCAGCAAGTGTAGCATGAGTATGTAAATCAACGCGTACCCAGTAAGTATCCCGCCTAACCTCAAAGAAGTAGTGACGAGGGATCGACTCGGACACTTACTATGGGCTATAATTAATATACCAATGATATGATTAAGGATGGATCACGTAAAACGGTTGTAAGCCCGATACCATGAAATAAGTAAACAATTCTTTTGTTAACAAGAAATTTTCCTCAAATTCATTTTCATCATTTTAACAGTTTATATCTCAGGCCAATGAGGCAATATCAATTATTATAATTTTTGAAGCAATTAATACAATCATGTGCAAGTCATGCCGAGGTTGTACGGCCCAATCCAATAATAAAAATAAGTTGTGTACTGCCGAGGGTCGAACGGCACGAACCATAAATGCATCTATTACCCCGCTCGCGAATCATACCTGCGATGCAGTCAAATGTAAACTTAAGGAATTACCTCACTTGTGAATCATACCTGCGACGCGGTTAAAGATACATTTAACATTTAAATCATATTTCTTTCTTGATTCTTTTCAAAATAAGGGAAATTCAACTTGAAGCCTTTTAAGGAAATTACCCTGCTCGCGAATCATACCTGCGACGCGGTCACACTTTTAAAAACATTTAATAAGCAGACTCAATCTCGCTCCCTCTCAAGGCAAACAATAAACATAAATCAATAACAATATCAACAAGGCTTAATGTGAGCCTAAAACTACCCGGACGTAGGCATATCTAGCAGCTTACGTACGAACTCTCTTCACCTCATGCGTACGTAGCCCACACAAATAGAAGCACACAATAATTTAGTTCATCTGTGAGGTTAATTCCCCCTTACAAGTTTAGAAAGGAGACTTACCTCGCTCCGTAATTCCATAACCGGTTTTCAAGCCCTTCAAACAACTTGAATCGATGCACAACGCTCCAAAACTAGCCAATAATTATGCAAACCCATTAATATATACTCAATTACTCAATATAATCCAATTTATTATAATTTCTAACCCCGATCAAAAAGTCAATAAAAATCACCCTCGGGCCCACGTTCCCGGATTCAAAAAAATTTCGAAGATAAACTTTACCCATAACCTCACGAACTCAAATATATAGTTTATTCTCAATTCCATGCCCAATTTCATGGTCAAAATCCAAAAATACCAAATTCTAAGTCTTCTACCAAAACCCCCACAATTTATACTGATTTCCATGTTTAAATCCTTATACAAGCCATGTATTTAACTTATAATAAGTAGGAATCACTTACCTTGGCATTGATGACGAAGAATGAGCTCCAAACTCGCTCCAAGACCGGCTCTCATGGAGAAAATGAGGTGAAAATGAGCCAAGCCCTCATTTTTAAAGAACACACTGCCCAGCCCCGACGTTCGCACATGCGGTCAAGTAGCCGTACCTGCGGCTTCGCAGGTGCGAGACACCTTTCGCTCCTGCAAGGCATTTTTTGCTTCTGCGCTTCCGTAGATGTGGCACAAAGCTCCGTACCTGTGGTCCTTCACCTAGCCGGCCTACTCCGCATCTGCGACTCCAAATGTCGCTTCTGTGCCCTCCGCACCTGCGGCCAAAACCTCGCAGGTGCGGGTACACCAGATATCAGCTGCCTCAACTCTTTTTCAAATTCCAAATTCGATCCGTTGACCATACGGAATCCACCCGAGGCCCTCGGGACATCAACCAATTATACCAACACATCCCAAAACACAACACGAACCTGCTCAAGGCCTCAAATCACACCCAACAACATCAAAATTTTGAATCTCACCACAATTCAAGCTTAATAAACTTTAGAACTTCAAACTTCAATATTCGATGCCGAAACCTATCAAATCATGTCCGATTTACCTCAAAATTTGCCCACAAGTCACATTCGACATTACTTACTCCAACTTCCGGAATCGGAATCCGACCCCGATATCAAAAAGTCCACTTCTGGTCAAACTTCTCAAAAACCTTCAAATTTCTAACTGTCGCCAAACAACTCCAAAATGACCTACAGACCTCCAAATCCACTTCTGGACACGCTCCCAATACCGAAATCACCATACGGAGCTATTCTCAGACTCAGAATTCCAAACGTATATCGATAACCTTGAAATGCACTTCAACCCAAATTTATGGAATTCTTCCAAAATGCTAACTTCCACAATAGGTGCCGAAATGCTTTCGGGGCATCCAAAACCCGATCCGAACATACGCCCAAGTCCGAAATCATCATACGAATTTGTTGGAACCTTCAAATACCGATTTCAAAGCCGTTTACTCTAAAATCCAATCTTACTCAATTCTTCCAACTTAAAGCTTTCGAAATGATAATTTTCTTTCCAAATCAACTCCGAACTTCCCGAAATTAAATTCGAATCACGCGTACAAGTCATAATACCTGAAGTGAAGCTACTCAAGGCCTCAAACCATTGAACGATGCGCTGGAGATCAAAACGACCGGTCGGGTCGTTACAATTAATTTTAATTTAGCACCTTCTAGGAATTGAAGGATATAAGCTGAAATCTCTTCATTTAGCTGCAGTCAAGCCAACATTGCAAGAGTGTAATACTTTTTTCGTTGAATAATATTAGTTGTGAATCATTAGAATATATGAAAGTATTATTATCTCGAATTTCAACAAGAGGGATATTTGTTTGTAATTGATAGTTTCTATATCGATTTTCAAGTGTAATAATGTAATGACCCGACCGGTCATTTTGAGCTCTAGCACATCGTTCGACAGTTTGAGGCCATGAGCAGCTTCACTTCAGGTATTATGACATGTACGCGTGGTCGGGATTGAATTTCTAGAAGTTCAGAGTCGATTTGGAAAAAACTTTCTCATTTCGAAAGCTTTAAGTTGGAAGAATTGACTAAGATTGGATATTAGAGTAAACGGCCTCAAAATCGGGATTTGAAGGTTTCAGAAGGGTTGTATGACAATTTCGGACTTAAGCGTATGCTCGGATCTGGTTTTGGATATCCCGGGAGAGTTTTAGCACCTATTGTAGAAGTTAGCATTATGGAAGAATTCCATAAATTTGGGTTGGAGTGCATTTCAATGTTATCGATGTCTTTTTGGAATTATGAGTCTGGGAATAGCTCTGTATGGTGATTCCGGTGTTGTAAGCACGACCAAAAGTGGATTTGGAGGTTCGTAGGTCATTTTGGGGTCATTTGGCGAAAGTTAGAAATTTGGATAATTTTTAGAAGTTTGACCGGGAGTGGACTTTTTGATATCGGGGTCGGAATTCAATTTCGGAAGTTGGAGTAGGTCCGTAATGTCAAAGACGACTTGTGTGCAAAATTTGAGGCCTATCGGACGTGATTTGATAGGTTCTGGCATCGAATGTAGAAGTTTGGAATTCTAAAGTTCATTAAGCTTGGAATGGAGTGCGAGTCATGAATTTGACGTTGTTTGATGTGATTTGAAGGCTCGACTAAATTTGTAATATGTTTTGGGACGTGTTGGTATAATTGGTTGAGGTCCCGATGGCCTCGGGTGGATTCCGGATGGTTAACGGCTCGAGTTTGGACTTGGAAGAAAAGATGAGGCAGCTGATATCTGGTGTGATCGCACTTGCACAATAAGGGTTGCAGGTGCGAGCCTGTGGTCACAGGTGCGCTTTGGGTAAAGCTGGGCAGTGACTGCAGGAATGAAGGATTGTTCGCACCTGCGAGGTCGCTGATGCGGAGGTGTGTCGCAGGTGCGAGAGTGAGAGAACAATCCGGGAGCGGAGGTGCGAGGGTATGTGCGCAGATGCGGAAGAAGGGCACATGTACGGAGTCGTGCTAGGGAGAGGGAATGCGCAGGTGCTAGGTTTTGGCCGCACCTGCGAAACCGCAGATGCGACGAAGAGGTCGCAGGTGCGAACGTCGGGGCTGGGCATTGTGTTCATTAAAAACGAGGGCTTGGCTCATTTTCACTTCATCTTCTCTACGGGAGCCGGTCTTGGGGCGATTTTTGGAGCTCCATCTTCATCATCTATGTCAAGGTAAGTGATTCCCACCTATTGCAAGTTAAATACATGGTGTATATATGGATTTAGACATGGAAATTAGTCGAAATTGTGGGGTTTTGGTAGAAAACCTAGAAATTGGTATTTATGGAATTTAACCACAAATTTAGGTAAGGAATTGGAAATGAATTATATATTTGAGTTCGTGAGGCTATGGGTAATGGTTATCTACAAATATTTTTGGAATCCGAGCATGTAGGCCCGAGGGTGATTTTTGTCGAGTTTTCGATCGGGGTTAGAAATTGTTATAAATTGGGTTATATTGAGTATCTGAGTATATATTAATGGGTTTACATAATTATTGGCTAGTTTTGAAATGTTGCGCATTGATTCAAGTTGTTTGAAAGGCTCGGAAGCCGGTTTTGGAACTATGGAGTGAGATAAGTCTTCTTTCTAACCTTGTAAGGGGGAATTAACCCCATAGGTGAACTAAATTATTGTGTGCTTCTATTTGTGGGGGATACGTACGCGCGAGGTGACGAGAGTCCGTACGTGGCTTCTAGCTATGCCTACGTTCGGGTAGTTTTAGGCTCACATCATGCCTTGTTGATATTGTTATTGATTTATGTTCATTGTTTGCCTTGAGCGGGAGCGAGATTTGAGTCTTCTTATTAAATGTTATTCTTGAAAGGAGATGAAATTGAAGAATTTAAGATTTTAAAGGTTTCATTTGAACTTCGTAATTTCGAAAAGAATTGAGGATTATTATAATAGCTTAAGAAATCTATGTGTAACCGCGTCGCATGTATGATTCGCGAGCGGGGTAATTTCCTTAAAAAGCTTCAAGTTGAATTTCCCTTATTTTGAAAAGAATCAAGAAAGAGATATGATTTTAATGTTAAATTTATATTTGACCGCGTTGCAAGTATGATCCGCGAGCGGGGAGATTCCTTAAATTTATATTTGACCGCGTCGCATATATGATTCGCGAGCGGGGTATTTCCTTCTAACACTCTTATGGGATCGGGCCGTTCGCCTCGACAGGATTTAGGTACCACACTCTCACGGGAGAGGGCCGTTCGCCTCGGCAGGTTAATAGATGCATCTATGGTTCATGCCGTTCGACCCTCGGCAGTGCACAATTTATTTTTATGTTGGATCGGGCCGTACGCCTCGGCACTTCCTATATATATATATTATCCTCATGGAATCGTGCGTAATATTTGGCAAGAAGCCAGTGTATCTGAGGGTTTTTTCCCTCATTTGAATTACGACAACCGCTTTGATGAAATCCCCTATATCTATATATATATATGCTCCGATTACGGAGGGAACTTGCCAGTTGAGAGCTTGAGTAAATTGTAAAGAGGAAAATTGTACCACGTATTTTATACTTGTTTGTTTCATATATTTACTCTGTCTCATATTTATTCACTTCTTTACTGTACCTGATATTATTGGACCACTAGTATGTATCGAAGTCGACCCCTCGTCACTACTTCTTCGGGGTTAGGCGGGATACTTACTGGGTACGCGTTGATTTACGTACTCATACTACACTTGCTGCATATTTTTGTGCAGGTACACATATGTTTATCGGCCTTTTGGGCGCAGAGGCATGATTATGGTGGGGACTTAGGTGAGTTGCATTATGTACGACGCACCGCAGCCAGCAGAGTCTCCTTCAGAGTATTGTATTTTCTTTCCTGTCCAAGTTGTATTCCAGACAGTTATTGTATTTTATTTTAAATTTCTAGAAAAGGCTCATGCACTTGTGACACTGGGTTCTGGGATGATTATGGGATGTTCAGTATTGAAATTTGTAAAACATTATTATCTCATTCTGTAAATTCATCTTTTACTAGATAAATTGAAGTAAATTTATGATTTCAAAAATATTAAAATGAGGATTTAATTAACTATTTAGTGCTGGTTTGCCTGATAGTGGAGTCCGGCGCCATCACGACCTTTATGGATTTTGGGTCGTGATAACATAGTATCAGAGCACTAGGTTCACTTAGGTCTCATGAGTCATGAGCGAGTCTAGTAGAGTCTTACGGATCGGTACGGAGACATCTGTACTTATCTTCGAGAGGCTACGGGGCTGTTAGGAGCACTTCCCTTCTTGATTCCTCATTATGCAATTTGATTCCCTTAAGGCTTATGCCTTCATTTCTTTCCCATTCAATCTTATGCGACGTGAAGTGCTGGTTATAAATCGAGAATTGAGGAATTGTAATGGTACTACAGATGTGGTGTGGGATGTTTCTCCCTGCGTAGTTGATTGGGCTATTGTCATCTTCTTGTGGGAGGATATTCTGTCATTTCAGCTCAGTAATTGTACTTCTGAGAGCTTTGAGGCTATGCACAGGTTGCTATGATGCTCATAAGTTGTAATCGCCCGGTATTGATGTGATGGTAGGGTGCTTGCCTATGCATCAGGGCAGTGAATGACTTGGAAGGAAGTTTACTCAGTGCATGGTTCTGAGATTCAGTATCTTATTTCCGGCGGAGGAAAAGCAATTGGCCTATGAATGTCCAGATTTGAGTTAATGGAGTAATGAGGCTTGTTATTTTTGAGCGTAGTAGAGTTCTCAAACTGTGATGTGGTGTCATCATCCTTGTTGAACGTGTTAAGGTTCGTCGATGTTATGGGCTTCTTCAATTCGCCTTGGGGTAGAGTATTATAAATAGTGCCGGAAAAGCGGTTGTATGAGGTCGTAGTGTGCAGAAGTTCAGGATCGAATCAGCATTCCTAGTATTGATGGCTCGAGAAAGATGATTTCCAGAAGGGTTTTAAGTTGGTAGCGATCTATCGGTTCAAGTGCTACAGAGATAGATTTTGATTTAAGTCAACAATTAGGCAGCGAAGGATGAGGAAGGACATGTGGGAGGTGTCTTGTGGTGGTTAAGTTCCTAGAAGGTCAAGTGTGAGAAACAGAAGTCGAGTAGTTGCTTAAAAGAGAGGGTTTGACCAAAGTGGGAGAGTGGGAGAGTAGCATATGGGTTACTGATTTCGTAGTAATTGTACCTAGTGCAACAACATTGGATGATGTCGGCATGAAGTTTTTACAAGCGGGTTATCTCTTGTGAGCAGGTTAGCGGTCGCGTGGTGTTAAAGAAGCTTCTATGAAGAATTTCTACTGACTATTCAGGAAGAGATCGAATATGTGCATGTGGCTAGTGATTCAGAGTGGCTATGAAGAGTTTAACAGAAAGGTTTCGAAGAATTTGGTGGGTTGATTGTGCAAGATCATGTCAACGATGGAGAAAGAATCTTGGCGGGTTCTAGAGTTATGCAATGATAGCTTCAAGCTAAGTGGGAGAGTCCCACCGCCTACAGTTGGATTGCATGGTCGTCTATTTGTAAGATTTTTGGTTATCGGCATATTGATGGGTTATTACGACTAAGGAAAGAGAACATCAGTGGTAATTTGAGCAAGTGATTTGAGGAATATGTGCTATAGTTGGCCTTACCGATTCATGCTCGGGCTTTGAGAAGACTCGGGATTTCTGCTCCGTGTAGAGGCGAGTTACAAGGAAGATGATTCGGCTAGGTGCTTCTTTGAGAAGGTGCTCATGTGCTAGCGGAGCCTAGGAGTTGATTATATTCGGGACCAAGTCAGAGTGGGTGACTCTCAATAACGGTCCTAGTAGATTCAAAGTTAAGGTGTGGTGTCTAAGGATTTCGAGTCCATGGTATGGTTGAATATCGAGCTTCTGCAGCGGGTATTGATAAAGGAGTTGTTGTTATTTCTAAGGAAGATCCAGAGTAAATTAGGAGAAGTCGGGTTTTGGTTAGCAATGATTGAATTGGCATGATGACGGCAATGATCAGTTCATTCAGCGTGTTGAGTTGTGCATGTGATTTGTGACGGTACGTGCAAGGTTTGACGGTCGTCGTAACCGATCTTATTTGGAGGCTTTCTAGTATTATGGCCTGTTATGTGCAGATGGATCCCGGAGGGGTTATGATGGTTTAGACCACTGCTTGAGGTTGGTATTTTCTGCAGATATGAGAATTCAGTCACGTATTGCAGTGGTTCTCTTGAAATGAGTTAAGTAGAAGGTTTCCATATGATGAAATGTTTACCCTATTAGTGGTTTAGGAGCTATGATGCAATTCCTGGGCCCTCGCATATTGGTAAGATAGGTGTGGTAAGCGTCATGAAATTTGAAAGATTAGGGATTGAGGTTGCAGTTCGGTATTGACAAGGATGTCACGAGCTTGGATGAGCAGGAAAAGGAATTTAGATGTTTAAAGAAAGTTGGTATTGTCTTCAGTGTCATCTGAGATCAGTGTCCTATGTAAGAGGCTTTGCGTACTGATTGCGGATTCTTGATATGCTTTACAGCATTAGTATAACCGGTGGTATGGATGTGCAGACTTGTTACCTGGTGCGGAAGGTCGTGGGAGCGTGTCCCACAGAAAGATTGTGTAAGAGTGGCATGTAGTCACTTGATTGAGTAAAGATTGAAACCAAGTATGAAGAATGTGGTAATATCGCCGATTCTAGAATTTATGCCTGGAGGGCACTCGGTTCACTTGGTTGTGGACTGTGAAAGTTTGTTCCGATTATGATAGTTGTTCTTGTGTGTTATGGAAAAAAGGGGGGGAGGTTATTATGAACCCTTGCAAGATTATTAGACTTGTACGGTGCGATCAGAATCGTCTTGAGGTCTGTGGATGAATTTAAATATGAATATGGGCTCTCTATCAGGCCGGATGTGTTCATTTCACCATAGTGCTCCTTATGGAGGAGTATTCAGACGTTGGATGTCGTTTCATCGTCGGCTACTTCATGTAATACTATATTGTGCCGAGTGAGTTATGAAACAGCTTAGTAAATTTCTTATGTGTTGATGTTCCGTATAGCGATGGTGTTATGTGAGCAGGATGGCTATCGAGATTCAAATCATATATCGTACCTTAGTTGTGCTTGAGTTTTGTAGCGTATGGAACTATCTATCTCCCCAGGGATGGTATTATGCACTTAGCGTGCTTGTGGCCGATATTCGGGTATTTTTTTTAATGAGCATTCTAGCTCGGTAAGTATCTCTTTATGTAGATTTTATGTGTGGATCGGGTGGCACGCCGCCACGGGTATGTTGTTTGGATCGGGTTGCACGCCGCAACAGTGTGATGTTGAGTACAGTTCCCTATATTCTATTTTTTTTGTGTTTTATGTCCCATTTTCTGAGGAAGGTTCATAGCACCTTTTCAGTTGTTTAATTAGTCACGTGGGTTGAGTAATCCCTTCCAGAGTTCGTTTTCCTTATGTATCACATTCCAGTTTGTAGTTTGTCGGCATGTTGGGGCATCATATGAGATTTTTGGCAGAGTCTGAGGTGGCTTATTGCATGGGTAGCTTATACTGGGAGAGACGGGATTATTGGACCTGGGGTCAATGTGATCAGATCGGTATGAGTCATAGTTAAAGAGTAAGTATCGGTATTCAGTCCAAAATGAGGTAATGGTTCTTGTCAAGGGGAGAAACTCAATGAATGGTTCACTCGGCAGTTCGTTGTAAATCTCTACACATCTTTTCCGCTGCGACAACATTTCAAGAGTTGGAACCAGACTTATATATGTCATGAGGTGCATGGTGAGCATCAGGTTCATGGAATTTCGGCTATTGTTAGCAGAGGATGTTATTATGGTCATGTGAATTATGCGGTGCATGGTGTGAATTCAGCAAAGGTATGCAATCATGTTTTGGTACATTGTGTGGTGATTGATGCGGTGGTCGTGCGTTGGAAACAGGCCTGGCAGAAGATTTCGGATGTTGGAATTTGGCTCTAAGCCTAGTTAGACTAAGCAAAAAGGGGAATTTCCATATTTACTCGAGCCAGTGTGCTCAACTAAGTTGTGGTAGCACGGGTAGGTTCACAAGGTGTTAAGCAGTGTTTTCAGACAACTCCAGAGTATTTCTTAGAACGTTCGAGGACGAAAGTATGTTTAAGTGGGAGAGAATGTAACCACCCAATCGGTCGTTTTGAGCTCTAGTGCATCGTTCGGTAGTTTGAGTCCATGAGCAGTTTCACTTCAGGTATTATAACTTGTACGCGTGGTCGAGATTGAATTTATGGAAGTTCAGAGTCGGTTTGGAAAGAAAATTCTCATTTCGAAAGATTTAAGTTGGAAGAATTGACTAAGATTGGATCTAGCCTTGGAATCGGGATTTGAAGGTTCCAGCAGGTTTGTATGACGATTTCGGACTTGGGTGTATGCTCAGATCGGGTTTTGGATACCCCGGGAGCGTTTCGACACCTATTGTGGAAGTTAGCATTGCGGAAGAATTCCATAAATTTGGGTTGGAGTGCATTCCAATGTTATCGATGTCCGTTTGGAATTCCGAGTCTGGGAATAGCTCTGTATGGTGATTCCGGTGTTGGGAGCACGGCCGGAAGTGGATTTGGAGGTCCGTAGGTCATTTTTGGGGTCATTTGGCGAAAGTTGGAAATTTGGATAATTTTTAGAAGTTTGACCGGGAGTGGACTTTTTTATATCGGGTCCGGAATTTGATTCCGAAAGTTGGAGTAGGTCCGTAATGTCAAAAACAACTTGTGTGCAAAATTTGAGGACAATCAGACGTGATTTGATAGGTTTCGGCATCGAATGTAGAAGTTTGGAATTCTAAAGTTCATTAAGGTTGGAATGGAGTGCGATTCATGAATTCGACGTTGTTTGATGTGATTTAAAGGCTTGACTAAGTTCGAAATGTGTTTTGGGGTGTGTTGGTATAATTGGTTGAGGTCTTGAGGGCATCGGGTGGATTCCGGATGGTTAACGGATCGAGTTTGGACTGGGAAGAAAAGATGAGGCAGCTGATATCTGGTGTGATCGCACCTGTGCAATAAGGGCCGCAGTTGCGCTTTGGGCAAAGTTGGGCAGTGACTGCAGGAATGAAGGATTGTTCGCACCTGCGAGGTCGCTAATGCGGAGGTGTGTCGCAGGTGGGAGAGTGAGAGAACAATTCGGGAGCGCATGTGCGAGGGTATGTTTGCCCCTGCAAAGGCACAGATGTGGAAGAAAGGCACAGATGAGGAGTCGTGCTAGGCAGAGGGAATACGCAGGTGCGAGGTTTTGGCCGCACCTACGAGACCGCAGATGCGACGAAGAGGTCGCAAGTGCGACCGTCAGGGCTGGGCAGTGTGTTCTTTAAAAATGAGGGCTTGGCTCATTATTACTTCATCTTCTCCATGGGAGCCGGTCTTGGGGCGATTTTTGGAGCTCCATATTCATCATCTATGTCAAGGTAAGTGATTCCCACCTATTGCAAGTTAAATACATGGTGTATATATGGATTTAGACATGGAAATTAGTAAAAATTGTGGGATTTTGGTAGAAAACCTAGAAATTTATATTTTTGGAAATTAACCACGAATTTGAGTAAGGAATTGGAAATGAATTATATATTTGAGTTCGTGAGGATATGGGTAATGGTTATCTTCGAAAAGTTTCGGAATCCGGGCACGTGGTCCTGAGGGTGATTTTTATCGACTTTTCGATCGGGGTTAGAAATTGGGTTATTTTGAGTATTTGAGTATATATTAATGGGTTTGCATAATTCTTGGCTAGTTTTGGAGCGTTGCGCATCGATTCAAGTTGTTTGAAAGGCTCGGAAGCCGGTTATGGAACTACGGAGCGAGGTAAGTCTCCTTTCTAACCTTGTAAGGGGGAATTAACCCCATAGGTGAACTAAATTATTGTGTGCTTCTGTTTGTGGGGGCTACGTACGCGCGAGGTGATGAGAGTCTGTACGTGGCTACTAGCTATGCCTACGTCCGGGTAGTTTTAGGCTCACATCATGCCTTGTTGTTATTGTTATTGATTTATGTTCATTGTTTGCCTTGAGCGGGAGCGAGATTTGAGTCTGCTTATTAAATATTTTTCTTGAAAGGAGTTGAAATTGAAGAATTTAAGATTTTAAAGGTTTTATTTGAACTTCGTAATTTCAAAAGGAATTGAGGAATATTATAATAGCTTAAGAAACCTATGTGTAACCGTGTCGCATGTATGATTCGCGAGCGGGGTAATTTCTTTAAAAAGCTTCAAGTTGAATTTCCCTTATTTTGAAAAGAATCAAGAAAGAGATATGATTTTAATGTTAAATTTATATTTGACCGCGTCACAAGTATGATCCGCGAGCGGGGAGATTTCTTAAATTTATATTTGATCGCGTCACATGTATGATTCGCGAGTGGGACATTTCCTTCTACCACTCTTATGGGATCGGGTCGTTCGCCTCGGCAGGATTTATGTACCACACTCTCATGGGAACGGGTCGTTCGCCTCGGCAGGTTAATAGATGCATCAATGGTTCGTGTCGTTCGACCCTCAGCAGTGCACAGTTTACTTTTATGTTGGATCGGGCCGTACACCTCGGCACTTCCTATATATATATATATTATCCTCATGGAATCGTGCGTAATATTTGGCAATAAGCTAGTGTATCTGTAGGGTTTTTCCCTGATTTGAATTACGACAACCTCTTTGATGAAATCCCCTATATATATATATGCTCCGTTTACGGAGGGAACTTGCCAGTTGAGAGCTTGAGTAAATTGTAAAGAGGAAAAAAAATTGTACTACGTATTTTATACTTGTTTGTTTTATATATTTACTCTGTCCCATATTCATTCACTTCTTTACTGTACCTGATATTATTGGATCACTAGTAAGTGTCTAAGCCGACCCCTCGTCACTACTTCTTCGGGGTTAGGCGGGATACTTACTAGGTACGCATTGATTTACGTACTCATACTACACTCGCTGGACATTTTTGTGCAGGTACACCTATGTTTAGCGGCCTTGTGGGCGCAGAGGCGTAATTATGGCGGGGACTTAGGTGAGCTGCATTCTGTACGACGCACCGCAGCCATCAGAGTCTCCTTCAGAGTATTGTATTTTTTTTCCTGTCCAAGTTGTGTTCCGGACAGTTATTGTATTTTATTTTAAATTTCTAGAAAAGTCTCATGCACTTGTGACACCGGGTTTTGGGATGATTATGGGATGTTCAGTATTGAAATTTGTAAAACATTGTTAACATATTCTGTAAATATCTTTTACTAGATAAATTGAAATAAATTTATGATTTCAAAAATATTAAAATGAGGATTTAATTAACTATTTAGTGTTGGCTTGCCTGACAGTGGGGTCCGACGCCATCACAACCTGTATGAATTTTGGGTCGTGTCAACTAAAATATATATTTAAAAAAAATAAAATTGGTATGATGTGAATTATTTTTTTTTAAAATGTAAGTAAATTATTAAATGGGATTATTTTTTAAAATGTAATATAATTTTAAAAATAAAAGGATAAGTTATTTTTGAATTTTAGTAGAGAGTGTTTTAAATTATTATAATAGAAGCCATATCCTGGATAAAATCAAGTAATCAAGATCTTATGGAATATTTAAATAAATATCTGGCCAGATTTATATTTTACTTTTTATAGCTGATATACATAGATGATATACTGACAACACATGATTATACACCAATTACATATGAATTATATATAAATCTATATCTATATCTATATCTATATTATATTAAAAGGAAGGTAGTATGCATTGTGGTTAAGCCAAGTGGCAAGCTAAAATGAAACCACTTGGCAATTTTAGGACAACATTAATAATTAGAAGTTATATACAGAAACATAATTAATGGAAGTAGTTTAATGAATTTTATATATAATCTAAATAAAATCTTATAAAAATCTAATATATATACATATCTATATTTGTATGTATATTTGTATATATATCTATATTTATATCTATATTGTAACGACTCGACCGGTCGTTTTGAGCTCTAGCGCGTTGTTCAACAGTTTGAGGCTATGAGCAACTTCACTTAAGATATTATGACTGGTACGCGTGGTCGGAAGTAAAATCTCGGAAGTTGAGAGTTGATTTGAAAAGAAAATTCTCATTTCGGAAGCTTTAAGTTGGAAGAATTGACTAAGGTTGGATTTTTGAGTAAACGATCTCGGAATCGGGATTTGAAGGTTCCAACAAGTTTGTATGATAATTTTGGACTTGGGCGTATGTCCGGATCGAGTTTTGGATGACCCGGGAGCGTTTTGGCGCCTATTGTGGAAGTTGGCATTTTGGAAGAATTTCATAAATTAGGGTTGAGGTGCAATTCATTGTTATCGATGTCCGTTTGGGATTCCGAGTTTGGGAATAGCTCCGTATGGTGATTCTGGTATTGGGAGTGCGTCCGGAAGTGGATTCGGAGGTCCGAAGGTCATTTTGGAGTCATTTGGCTAAAGCTAGAAATTTGAAGGTTTTTGAGAAGTTTGACCGGAAGTGGACTTTTTGATATTGGGGTCGGAATCCGATTCCGGAAGTTGGAGTAGGTCCGTAATGTCAAATGTGACTTGTGTGCAAAATTTGAGGTCAATCGGACATGATTTGGAAGGTTTTGACATCGATTGTAGAAGTTTAAAGTTTCAAAGTTCATTAAGTTTGAATTGGGGTGCGATTCATAATTTTGATGTTGTTTGATGTGATTTGAAGGCTCGAGCAAGATCATAATGTGTTATGGGACTGGTTGGTATGATTGGTTGGGGTCCCGAGGGCCTCAGGTGGATTTCGGATGGCTAACAGATTGAAATTCAACTCGGGGGATCTGCTGAAGTTGCTGTCACGGCTGTTGCTGGTTTCCTTATACACGATCGTGATAGGAAGTCCGCGATCGCGTAGAGTTGTTTGGGGCTTCTGGTGTTGTGCATCGCGATCACGAGTGCATCTACGCGATCGCGAAAAGGAACTGATGGACCATGGATTTTTTTGTCTTATGCGAACGCGTTATTGAGGACGCGAACGAGGTGAAGAACTTGAGGAACCTACGCGAACGCGAGTGGGGAGTCGTGAACGCGTAGAAGAAATTTGGACTGGACCTGAGGATGTTTGGCATACGCGAACGCGAGGTTGGGTATGCGAACGCGAAGCAGTGAGGGCGGAAAGCTTCGCGAACGCGTCGTGAGGAACGCGAACACGTAGAGGAAATTTGGGGAGAGTGTGTCTTTCGCCTTCGCGATCGCGAAGGTCTTTCCGCGATCTCGAAGAAGGGCGGACCTGGGCAATGAAGTTTTATATACGGGATTTGGCCATTTTCCTCCACATTTAATTTTGGTTGGGTGATTTTGGAGCTTTTGAAGAGGAGATTTTATCATCTATTATGAGGTAAGTAATTCCCACACATTGTGAGTTAAATACATGGTTTATATATGGATTTACACATGGAAATTTGTAGAAATTGTGCGGTTTTGGTAGGAAACCTAGAAATTGGTATTCTTGGATTTTGATCACAAAATTGGGCATGAAATGGAGAATAAATTATATATTTGAGTTCGTGGGGTTATGGGTAAAGTTTATCTTCGAAAATTTCCGGAATCCGGGCACGAGGGCCCGAGGGTGGTTTTTATCGACTTTTCGAACGAATTTGGGAATTGTTATAAATTTGATTATAATGAGTATTAGAGTATATATTTATTGGAGCGTTGGGCATCGATTTGAGTTGATTGAATGTCTTGGGAGTCGGTTATGAACTTCGGAGTGAGGTAAGTCTCCTTTCTAACCTTGTAAGAGGGAATTAACTCCATAGGTGAATTAAACAAAGGTTTGTATCTAATTGTAGGAACTACGTATGTACGAGGTGACGAGAGTCCGTACATAGCTACTATTATGCTATTGTCCGGGTAGTTTAGGACCCGTATCATGCTATACTTGGAATGTTTGTGCCCTTACTTGCTAATATAATCACTTAGTCATGATATAAATTGATAAAATATTTGTATAAAGTTAAATTCACTTACTTGAAAGTTTGTATAAGATACTTGACTGTAAATGAGAAACTTGTGTTTTCTTGAAAATAATTGTTATTTGTGGATCGGGCCGAGCACCTCGGTAGTAAATAAATGCATCTATGGTTCGCACCATTCGAGCCTCTGGCAGTGCATAGTTTAAATATTTGTTGGATCGGGTCGTACGACCTCGACATGATTTGGGTATACTTGTATTGCTTGCCTTGAAATTTATAAATAACAATGTTGCCTCCCTGGTCTGAGATAAATTGGTAAATTGATATGGCCTCATTGGCGGGAGATATAAATTGTTAAAAGATGAAAATAAAATTGGAAATCCCCTATTAACAAGAGAACTAATTACCTGTCTCATGTTATTGTGTTTACCGCTACTTCATAAAAATCCATAATTTATCATATCATTGGTATATTGATTATAGCCCATAGTAAGCGTCCGAGTCGACCCCTCGTCACTAATTCTTCGAGGTTAGGCGGGATACTTATTGGGTACGCGTTAATTTACGTACTCATACTACACTTGCTCCATATTTTATGCTGGTACATATATGACTAGTGGCCTTGTGGGCGCAAAGGCGCGATCGTTACGGGGATTTAGGTGAGCTGCAGCTTATGTACGACCTGCAGCCAGCAGAGTCTCCTTCAGAGTATTGTATAGTCTTCCTGTCCAAAGTTGTATTCCGGACAATTATTGTATTTTATTTTAAATTCCTAGAAAATGCTCATGCACTTGTGACACCGAGTTCTGGGATAAGTATGGGGTGTTCAGCATTGAAATTTGGAAAACATTGTTAATTATTCTATAAAATTCATCTTTTAATAGTTAAATTGAAGTAAATTTACGATTTCAAAAATATTAAAAATGAGGATTTAATTAACTATTTTGGGTCTTGACAACATGGTATCAGAGGACTAGGTTCATTTAGGTCTCACAAGTCATGAGCGAGTCTAGTAGAGTCTTTGGGATCGGTACGGAGACGTCTGTACTTATTTTCGAGAGCCTACGCGGCTGTTAGGAGCACTTCCCTTCTTGATTCCTCATAGTGCGATTTGATTTCTTTGAGGCTTTTGCCTTCATTTCCTTCCTATTCAATCTCACACGACGTGAAGCGCTTATTATAAATTGGAATCAAGGAATTTTAATGGCACTAATGATGTAGAGCGGGATGTTTCTCCCTGTGTATTCGATTGGGGCTAACGTCATCGCCTTGTGGAAGGATGTTCTGTCATCTAAGCTCAGTAGCTGTATTTCAGATGGTTTTGGGGCTATGCGCCAATTAGTATGACGATTCGTGCGTTGCTATCGCATCATGTTTGTGTAATGGAAGGATGCTTGTCTATTCGTCGAAGCAGTGAATGACTTGAAAGGAGGTTTACTCAGTGCATGATTCAGAGATCCAGTATTTTATTTCCGGTGAAGGAAAGGCAATCGAACTAAGAATGCTCAGACTTGGGTTGATGGAGTAGCGGGACTCGATATTTTCGAGCGTGGTAGAATCTTCACCTGTGATGTGGTATCATCATCCTCGATTGGTTATGATATGTTAAGTTCGCTGGAGTTATTGTTTCTTTCAATTCGCCTTGGGGCAGAGTATTATAAATGGTACCGAGAAAGCGGCTGTCAGAGATTGTAGTGTGCGGTGGTTCAGGATTGAATCGGTGTTCCGGGTGTTGAGGGCTCAAGGAAAATGATCTTTGGGGAGGTTTAAAATTTGTGGCGATCTATTGATTCCAGTGCTACTGAGATAGATATTGATTAAAGGCAAAAACTGGGTAGCGAATGATAAGGAAGGACATGTGGGAGGTGTCTCGGGATGGTTAAAATTCTAGAAGGCTAAGTGTGAGAATCAGAAGACGAGTAGTTGCTTAAAGGAGAGGGTTTAACCAAAGTGGGAGAGTGGCAGAGTAGCATGTGGGTTCTATGATAGGATAGCTATGCGCCTTGAGGAAAGTTTAGAGTGATTTGGGAATTATGGTGGACGGTGATTAGATCTACGGACTTAATTTGAAATATTGGCTATTATACGGCGGGAGATTGGATACAACAGAAAGGTGTTGCTTGATATGAAGAAGGTTACAACATGACTTTGGATGGGAATGTACTATCGCACCTTTTAGTTGATGTCTATAAGGAGTGAACGGACTTGTACAATTAGTGAATGAGCACGGGCTCATGATTAGTTACTGATTATGGAGTAAGTGTACCCAGTGCAGCGATGTTGGAAGACCTTAGCATGTAATTTCCACAGGTAGGTTATCTCCTGTGAGCAGGTCAGCGGTCGCGTGGCTGACGAAGTTTCTATGAAGAATTCTACTGGCTATCCGGTGAGAGGTTGAATAGGAAGATGTGGCTTGTTATTCAGTGTGTTTATGAAATGGTTAACAGGAAGATTTTGAGGCAAATTGGCGGGTTGATTGTGCAAGATCATGTCAATGGGGGATAAGGAGTCTTGGTGGATTCCAAAAATTTATGCAATGGTAGCTTCAAGCTAAGTGGGAGAGCCCCCACCGCCTACGATGGGATCGCATAGTTGTATACTTGTGTGATTTACGATTATCAGCATATTGGTGGGTTATTACTACAAAGGAAAGAGAACATCAACGGTAATTTGAGCAAGGGATTGAGGAATGTGTGCTATAGTTGGCCTTATTGACTTATGTTCAGGTTTTGGAAAGATTCAGGATTTATGCTTCGTGTAAAGGTGATTTACAAGGAAAGTGATTCAGCCGGGTGCTTCTTGAGAGGGCGTTCATATGCTAGTAGAGCCTTGGAGTTGATTATATTCAGGACCAAGTCAGAGTGGGTGACTCTCAATAACGGTCCTAGTGGATTCAAAAGTTAAGGCATGGTGCCTAAGGATTTCGAGTCCATAGTATGGTTGAATATCGAGCTTTTGCAGCGGATTATAATAAAGGAGCTTGGAGTGTTCCATGCTATCTTTGGTCTATGGGGTATCATGAGAGGAACGGGAGCATGTAACTTTGGATTTATGGAAGAATTATCAGAATAGATGTATCAGTTGAAGGCGCGTATATGCGCACAAGGAGGGTATGAAATGGTTCATGGGTTTTAGGGACAATGTGGTCTCCTGAAATGGGGTCACTCGGGATGAGTGCGGATTGAGTTCGTTATATTGATAAAGGAGTTGTTGTTATTTCTAAGGAAGATCCAGAGTAAATTAGGAGAAGTCGGGTCTGGTTAACAATGGTTGAATTGGAATAATAATGGCAATGATCAGCTTCTTCAGTGTGTTGGGTGACGGTACGTGCGAGGTTTGACGGTCGCCATAACCGATCTTATTTAGAGGCTTTCGAGTATTATGGCCTATTATGTGTAGATGGATCCCTGGGGGGTTATGGTGTTTTAGAACACTACTTGAGGTTGGTATTTTCTGCGGATATGAGGATTCAGTTGCATGTTGCGATGGTTCTCTTGGAATGAGTTAAGTAAAAGGTTTCTATATGATGAAGTGTTTACCCTATTAATAATTCGAAAGTTAAGATGAAATTCTTGCACTCTTACACATTGGCATGATTAAGTGCAGTGATCGGCATGGGATTCGGAAGTTGAGGATCAAGGTTGAAGTTTGGTGTTGACAAGAATGTCAAGAGCTCGAATGAGCGGGAAAGGATTAAGATGGTTTGTGTAAGCTGGTATTGTCTTTAGCGTCACCTGAGATCGGTGTCATGTGTAAGAGGCTTTGAGTAGCGATTTCGGATTTTTTATTTGCTTTACAGCAATTGTGCGGCCGGTGGATGGATGTGCAGACTTGTTATCTAGTGCGGCAGGTCGTGGGAGCACGTCCCAACTGGAAGATTGTATAAGTGTGACATGTAGTCATTTGATTGATCGAAGATTGGAACCAAGTATGGAGATTGCGGTACTATTGTTCATGTGAGAATTTATGCTTGGAGGGCGCTCGGTTCATTTGATTGTGGATTGTGGAGGTTTGTTCCGGATATGATGGTTAATCTTGTGTGTTATGGGGAAAAAGGGTTATTATGAGCCCTTGAAAGATTATTAGACTAGTACGGTGCGATCTGAATCGGCTTGAGGTCCATGGATAGATCTAAATATGAATGTGGGCTCTATATCGGGCCGGATGTGTTCATTTCAGCATAGCTCTCCTTATGGAGGAGTATTCGGACATTGGATGTCATTTCATCGTAGGCTATTTCATATAATACTACATTGTGCCGTGTGAGTTGTGAAATGGCTTGGTAAATTTTCTTATGTGTTGAGGTTCCGCATAGCGATGGTGTTATGTGAGCAGGATGGCTCTCGAGATTCAAATCATACATCGCACCTTAGTTGTGCTTGAGGTTTGTAGCATATGGCGTTGTCGGTCCTCCCAGGGATGGTATGATGCACTTAGCGTGCTTGTGTCCGATATTCAGATATTTTGTATTAATGAGCATTCTAGCTCGGTAAGTACTTCCCTATAGATTCTTTTGTGCGGATTGGGTGGCACGTCACCACGGGTATGTTGTTTGGATTGGGTTGCGCGCCGCAACAGTGGGATGTTTATTACAATCCCCTATATCTATTTTCGTGCGTTTGGTTTCCCATTTTCTAGGAAGGTTCATAACACCTTTTTGGTTGTCTAATTAGTTGCGTGGGTTGAGTAATCCCTTCCAGAGTTCATTTTCCTTATGTATCACGTTCAAGCGGGTAGCTTGTTGGCCTATTGTGGCATCACATCAGACTTTTGATCGTGTCTGAGGTGGCTTGTTGCCTGAGTAACTTATACTGGGTGAGACGAGATTTTTTGATCTGGGGTTGGTGCGATCGGATTATATGAAGTATATTAAAGAGCAAATACCATTATTTGGTTCATAATGAGGTTATGATTCTAGTCAAGGGGAGAGGTTCAATGGTTTGTTGACTCGGCAATTGGTTATGAATTTCTACACATCTCTTCCGTTGTGGCGATATTGCCAGAGTTGAAACAAGACTTATATATGTCATGAGGTGTATTGTGAGCATCGGATTCATGACATTTCGGCTACTATGATTAGAGAATGTTATTATGGTCATATGAATGTTGCGGTGCATGGTGTGAATTCAGCAAAGGTATGCAGTCATGTTCTGGTACATCGTGTTGTGATTGATACGGTGTTCGTATGTGGGAAGTCGGCATGGCAGAGAATTCTGGATGTTGGAACTGGGCTCTAAGGCATATTTGCCTAAATAAAAGAGAATTTCTTCAGATTTGATCAAGCAAATGTGCTCAATTGAGTTTTGGTATCACGAGTAGGTGCACGAGGTATTAAACAGTGATTTCGGACAACCCAGAGCAGTTCTTAGCACGTTTGAGGATGAACGCATGTTTAAGTGGGAGAGAATTTAATGACACGACCGGTCATTTTGAGCTCTAGCGCGTCGTTCAGCAGTTTGAGGTCATGAGCCCTTTCACTTTAGGTATTATGACCGGTACGCGTGGTCGGAAGTGAAATCTCGGAAGTTCAGAGTTGATTTGAAAAGAAAATTCTCATTTCGGAAGCTTAAAGTTAATAGAATTGACTAAGGTTGGATTTTTGAGTAAACGATCACGGAATCGGTATTTGAAGGTTCCCACAGGTTCATATGATGATTTTGGACTTGGGCGTATGTCCGGATCGAGTTTTGGATGATCCGGGAGCGTTTCGGCTCCTATTGTGGAAGTTGGCATTTTGGAAGAATTTCATAAATTTGGGTTGAGGTGCAATTCAATGTTATCGATGTCCGTTTGGGATTCCGAACCTTGGAATAGCTCCGTATGGTGATTCTGGTATTGGGAGCGTGTCCGGAAGTGGATTCGGAGGTCCGGAGGTCATTTTGGAGTCATTTGGCTAAAGCTGGAAATTTGAAGGTTTTTGAGAAGTTAGACCGGAAGTGGACTTTTTGATATCAGGGTCGGAATCCGATTCCGTAAGTTGGAGTAGGTCTGTAATGTCAAATGTGACTTGTGTGCAAAATTCGAGGTCAATCGAACGTGATTTGGTAGGTTTCGACATCGATTGTAGAAGTTTGAAGTTTCAAAGTTCATTAAATTTGAATTGGGCTGCGATTCATAATTTTGATGTTGTTTGATGTGATTTGAAGGCTCGAGCAAGTTCGTAATGTGTTATGGGACTGGTTGGTATGATTGGTTGGGGTCCCGAGGGCCTCGGGTGGATTTCGGATGGTTAACGGATTGAAATTCGACTCGGGGGATCTGCCGAAGTTGTTGTCACGGCTGTTGCTAGTTTCCTTATACGTGATCGCGATAGGAAGTCCGCGATCGCGTAGAGTTGTTTGGGGCATCTGGTGTTGTACATCACGGTCGTGAAGAAAGAACTGATGGACCATGGATTTTTTTGCCTTATACGAATGCGTTCTTGAGGACGTGAACGCAGTGAAGAACTTGAGGAACCTACGCGAACGCGAGTGGGGAGTCGCAAACGCGTACAAGAAATTTGGACTGGACCTGAGGATGTTTAGCCTACGCGAACGCGAGGCTGGGTATGCAAACGCGAAGCAGTGAGGGAGGAAAGCT
Organism: Nicotiana tabacum; assembly: GCF_000715075.1. NCBI lineage: Eukaryota > Viridiplantae > Streptophyta > Magnoliopsida > Solanales > Solanaceae > Nicotiana > Nicotiana tabacum. Next base: position 26,022,150 of record NC_134081.1, on the reverse strand, counting down.
TCACGAACATGTCGTGGGGAACGCGAATGCGTAGAGGAAATTTGGGGACAGTGTGTGTTTGGCCTTCACGATGGTCTTTCCGCGATCGCGAAGAAGGGCAGACCTGGGCAGTGAAGTTTTATATGGGATTTGGCCATTTTCCTCCACATTTCATTTTGGTTGTGCGATTTTGGAGCTTTTGAAGGGGAGATTTCATCATCTAATATGAGGTAAGTAATTCCCGCACATTGTGAGCTAAATACATGGTTTATGTATGGATTTAGACATGGAAATTTGTAGAAATTGTGGGCTTTTGGTAGGAAACCTAGAAATTGGTATTCTTGGATTTTGATCACGAAATTGGGCATGAAATGGTGAATAAATTATATATTTGAGTTCGTGGGGTTATGGGTAAAGTTTATCTTCGAAAAGTTTCGGAATCCGGGCACATGGGCCCGAGGGTGATTTTTATCGACTTTTCGAACGAAGTTGGGAATTGTTACAAATTGGATTATAATGAATATTAGAGTATATATTTATGGATTTTCTTATTTATTGACTAGTTTTGGAGCGTTGGGCATCGATTTGAGTTGATTGAATGGCTTGGGAGCTAGTTATGAACTTAGGAGCGAGGTAAGTCTTCTTTCTAAACTTGTAAGAGACAATTAACCCCATAGGTGAATTAAACAAAGGTTTGTATCTACTTGTGGGGGCTACGTACGTGCGAGGTAACGAGAGTCCGTACGTAGCTACTATTATGCTATTGTCCGGGTAGTTTAGGACCCGTATCATGCTATACTTGGAATGTTTGTGCCCTTACTTGCTAATATAATCATTTAGTCATGATAGAAATTGATAAAAGAATTGTATAAAGTTAAATTCACATACTTGAAGGTTTGTATAAGATACTTGATTGTAAATGAGAAACTTGTATTTTCTTGAAAATAATTATTATTTGTGGATCGGGCCGAGCGCCTCGGTAGTAAATAGATGCATCTATGGTTCACGCCATTCGACCCTCTGGCAGTGCATAGTTTAAATATTTATTGGATCGGGCCATACGACCTCGGCATGATTTGCGCATGCTTGTATTGCTTGCCTTGAAATTTATAAATAACGATGTTGCCTACCTGGTCTGAGATAAATTGGTAAATTGATAAAGCCTTATTGGTCGGAGATATAAATTGTTAAAAGATGAAAATAAATTTGGACATCCCCTATTAAAAAGAGAACTATTTACCTCTCTTATGTTATTGTGTTTACCGCTGCTTCATAAAAATCCATAATTTATCATATCATTGGTATATTGATTATAGCCTATAGTAAGTGTCCGAGTCGACCCCTCGTCATTACTTCTTCGAGGTTAGGCAGGATACTTATTGGGTACGTGTTGATTTACGTACTCATACTACACATGCTGTATGTTTTGTGCTGGTACATATATGACTAATTGCCTTGTGGGCGCAGAGGCGCGGTCATTACGAGGACATAGGTGAGCTGCAACTTATGTACGACCCGCAACCACCAGAGTCTCCTTCAGAGTATTGTATTGTCTTCCTGTCCAAAGTTGTATTCCGGACAGTTATTGTATTTTATTTTAAATTCCTAGAAAATGCTCATGCACTTGTGACATCGGGTTCTGGGATGAGTATGGGGTGTTCAGCATTGAAATTTGAAAAACATTGTTAATTATTCTGTAAAATTCATCTTTTACAAGTTAAATTGAAGTAAATTTACGATTTCAAAAATATTAAAAATGAGGATTTAATTAACTATTTAGTGTTGGCTTGCGTGACAGTGAAGTTCGGCGCTATCACGACCTTTAACAGATTTGGGTCGTGACATATATATTGATCCACTCATAGATTTTCTTCTATATTAGCCAGAAATATGGAGGTAAAAAATTAATTAAAAAACTATAATAGAAAAAAAAAATAGAAATACATAAATTGAGATAACCTATGACTATTAATACTTTGAAGTAAGTTAAAATATAAAATAAAACTGTAATTTATTTAAGATATTAAAGATTTATTGAGTTTAAAAATTAAATAAATTCAAGCAGTAAAATAAGATCTTACATAAAGTATACAAATTATTTATAAGGTAAGAAAAAAATTAAATAATCAGTAAAAACTTTTTAATAACAAAAATAATAACGTCATATTAATATTGATAAATCGGGCAAATATATATTTTATACGTAAATATTACTACAACATTTAGATATAATGTGTTCAAACAATTAAGAAAATATTTTTGTATGATTAATATTTGAATTGAGTGTAGTTAGTTTATGTTTGAAAGCATAACATTATTTTTTTGAAAATGCGGTCCAATTTAGAAAATAGAATGATAAAAATTATTTGAATTTGAGATGAGAAAGTTATTTAATTTTTATCTATATTATATTAGAATGAGTGTGGTAGAAATAGATATTAAATTCAAACAAGCTAATAAAAATCCACATGACAATGTAATAATATTAGGTATTGAATAATATAATATAAAAAATAAATAATAAATAGAGAAAAATAAAAATTTAGTTTTTTTAACCATAGAGAAAAAGGGTAAAACTTATTTAAATTGAGATGAGAAAGTTTTTTTTATTGTGAAAAGAAAAGTCATAATATGGATAAGTCCACGTAACTCAAGCCCAATAGATAAAATCAAAAACTAAAAGAATTGAATAATAAAAATAAATTAGAGATAATGTGAGGATATTTATAAATCATAAGTTTAGAAAATAAAATAAAGTAAATATACAATACTTAAAAATATTATTAAATTTAAATAGTTTAAAATTTTCAAGCAATATTTTTAAAACAAAATAAATATTTATTGTATGATTAAAAAATTATATATTTATCTATATTACATTAAAGAATAGTAGTTGATAATAATATTAAATAAAGTTACAAGTTAATGAAAAACCACATAAAGTAATAAGATTATATATTTGATTAAAAAAGATAGCAAACTTATGCTAAATCATTAAAAATTTACTATTACAAAAGAAAGGAAGACTGTTTGAATTTGATTAGAAAGTTCTTAAAACTATGATGAGAATGCTCAAACTATGGATACTACCACGAAATTGAAGTTTTATTTATGAAAAAAATAATAATAAATAAATAAAATTTTAAAAGTACAAAATACATTTCTAATATAGGTAATTTTACTAATAAAAATTAAAAAGTAAATTTGTATCTTAAACCTAAAAAAGAAAGAAATTTCACGTAAAGAAATAAAATGACAGTGAAAATATTACTACAACATTTAGATATAATGTGTTTAAATAATTAAGAAAATATTTTTCTATGATTAAAATTTTTTAAATTTTAAAAATACAAAAAAAAATTAATATAAGTAATTTTACTAATGAAAATTAAAAATTAAATTTGTATCTTAAAGATAAAAAAAAAAGAAGAACTTTTAGTTGCATCTAATACAAAAATAATTATAAGAGAACTCAATACATTTGAAACATAATAATCAAATAACTTATGTATTATTATTTTAGACTAATTCTGTAACGACCCGACAGGTCGTTTTGAGTTCTAGCGCGTCGTTCAGCAGTTTGAGGCCATGAGCAACTTCACTTCAGGTATTATGACTTGTACGCGTAGTCGGAATTGAGATTCAGGGAGTTCAGAGTTGATTTGAAAAGAAAATTCTCATTTCAAAAGCTTTAAATTGGAAGAATTGACTAAGGTTGGATTTTTGAGTAAACGATCTCGAAATCGGGGTTTGACGGTTCCAACAAGTTCGTATGATGATTTCGGACTTGGACGTACGTCCGGATCTGGTTTTGGATGACCCGGGAGCATTTCATCACCTATTGTGGAAGTTAGCATTTTGGAAGAATTTCATAAATTTGGGTTGAAGTGCATTTCAATGTTATCGATGTCCGTTTGGAATTCCGAGTCTGAGAATAGCTCCGTATGGTGATTCCGATATTGGGAGCGCGTCCGGAATTGGATTTGGAGGTCCGTAGGTCATTTTGGAGTTGTTTGGCGAAAGTTAGAGATTTGAAGGTTTTTGAGAAGTTTGACCGAAAGTGGACTATTTGATATCAGGGTCGGATTCCGATTCCTGAAGTTAGAATGGGTCCGTAATGTCAATTATGACTTGTGTGCAAAATTTGAGGTCAATCGGACGTGATTTGATAGGTTTCGGCATCGAATGTAGAAGTTGAAATTTTAAATTTCATTAAGCTTGGAATGGGGTTCGATTCATGAATTCGACGTTGTTTGATGTGATTTGAAGGCTCGACTAAGTTCGTAATGTGTTTTGGGACGTGTTGGTACAATTGGTTGAGGTCCCGAGGGCCTCAGGTGGATTCCGGATGGTTAACGGATCGAGTTTGGACATGGAAGAAAAGATGAGGCAGCTGATATCTGGTGTGATCGCACCTGCGCAATAAGGGCCGCAGGTGCGAGCCAGTGGTCGCAAGTGCGGTTTGGGCAAAGCTGGGCAATGATCGCAGGTGCGAAGGGTTGTCCGCACCTGCGAAGGAAAGGCGCAGGTGCGAAGTCGTGCAAGGTAGAGGGAATGCGCAGGTGCGGGGTTTTAACTGCACCTATGAAGCCGCAGGTGCGGCTACTGTTCCGCTGGTGCGAAAATGTCGCTGGGCAGAAGGGTTTTTATAAATGGGACTTGGCCCATTTTTCTCCCATTTTCATTTGGTTTGGACAATTTTGGAGAGTTTCAAGGGGAGATTTTCATCAAGCAATTCTAGGTAAGTGGTTTCTTCCCATTTTGAGTTAAATACATGAATTATACATGGATTGGAACATGGAAATTAGTATAAATTGTGGGGTTTTGGTATATCTATAATTTGGTATTCTTGGATTTTGACCACGAAATTGGGCATGGAATTGAGAATAAACTATGTATTTGAGTTCGTGAGGTTATGGGTAAAGTTATCTTCGAAAATGTTTGAAATCCGAGCACGTGGGCGCGAGAGTGATTTTTATCGACTTTTCGATCGGGGTAAGAGATCTTAATAAATTGATTAATTATGAGTATTAGAGTATATTTTGATTGGGTTGCAAGTTATTTGACTAGTTTTGGAGAGACGAGCATCAGTTTGAGGTTTTAGGAAGGCTTTGGAGCCGATTATGAAATTTCGGAGCAAAGTAAGTCTCCTTTCTTACCTTGTAAGAGGGAATTTACCCCATAGGTGAAATAAATCAATGTGTGCTCCTATTTGTGGGAGCTACGTACGCACGAGGTGACGAGCGTCCGTGCGTAGCTACTATTATGCTTAAGTTCGGATAGTCTAGGACCCATAAGCATGATTTGCTTGTAATATTTGCAATCATGTTGTCAATTTAAAGTGCTTAAGTCATATCGAACCTTGTTAATAAATTTCTAAAAGGCTAGACATCGTTTTCTTGACTTTTAAAATAGAAATTGCCTTTTTCCTTGGATAATCGCCCTTTGATGAATTCTTGATTGATTATTTGAATGTGTTATCCTTTGTGGAACGGACCGAACGCCTCGGTAGATTAAATAGATGCATCCATGGTTCGCGCCATTCGACCCTCTGGCAGTGCACAATTTAAATATTATGTTGGATCGGATCGTACGACCTCAGCATGATTTGCACATGACTTAATTGATTGTTTGGAATTATTGATAATCGATATGGCCTCGTTGGCCGGAGATATAAATTCTTAAAAGATGAAGATAAATTTGGAAATTCTATATTAACAAGAGAATTATTTACCTGTTTCATGTTATTGTGTTTATCGTTGCCTCATAAAAATCCATAATTTATTATATCATTGGTATATTGAATATAGCCCATAGTAAGTGCCTGAGTCGATCCCTCGTCACTACTTCTTCGAGGTTTGGCGGGATACTTACTCAGTACGCGTTGATTTACATACTCATGCTACACTTGCTGCATATTTTTGTGCAGGTACACATATATTTAGCGGCCTTGCGGGTGTAGAGGCGTGATTATGGAAGGGACTTAGGTGAGCTGTATTCTTTACGACGATTCGCAGCCAATTTCTTTACGATGATTTTCTTTTCCTGTCCAATTTGTATTCCGGACAGCTGTTGTATTTTATTTTACATTCCTAGTTAATGCTCATACGCTTGTGACACCGGGTTTTGAGAGGATTATGGGTTGTGCTGTATTGGAAATTTTAAAGATATTATAATTTATTTTTTTAAACTTCATCTTTTACGATTTAAATTGAAGGAAAAATATTATTTCAAAAGTAACAAAATGAGAACCCAATTAAGTATTTATTGTTGGCTTGCCTGACAGTGGAGTCCGGTGCCATCACGACCTTTATGGATTTTGGGTCATGACAATATGGTATTAGAGCACTTGGTTCACTTAGGTCCCACGAGTCATGAGCGAGTCTAGTAGAGTCTTGCGGATCGGTACAGAGACATTTATACTTATCTTCGAGGGGCTACAGTGCTGTTAGGAGCACTTCCCTTCTTGATTTCCTCATCATACGATTCGATTCCTTTGAGGCTTATGCCTTCATTTCTTTCCCATTCAATCTTATGCGACGTGAAGCGCTTGTTATAAATTGGGGATCGAGGAATTTTAATGGTACTACAGATGTGGTGCAGGATATTTCTCCCTACGTATTTGATTGAGCTATTGTCGTCGCCTTGAGGAAGATCGTTCTGTCATTGCAGCTCAGTATCAGTATTACCTAAGGTTTTGAGGTTTGGCGTCGATTGTTATGACGATTTGTGCGTTGCTATCGCACCGTGTCTGTGTAATGGTAGGATGCTTGTCTATGCGTCTAAGCAGTGAATGACTTGAAAGGAGGTTTACTCAGTGTATGATTCAAAGATTCGGTAATTTACTTCCGACGAAGGAGAGGCAATCAAACTAAGAATGTCCAGACTTGGGTTGACGGAGTAACGAGACTTGGTATTTCAAGCATGGTAGAATTTTCATCTATGATGTTGTGTCATCGCCCTGGATTGAATGTGTTAAGTTCGCCGATGTTATGGTCTTCATCAATTCGCCTTGGGGCAGAGTATTATAAATGGTGCCGGAAAAGCGGCTGTCAGAGGTCACAGTGTGCAGTGGTTCAGGATCGAATCAGCATTCCCGATATTGATGGCTCGAGAAAGATGATTTTTGGAAGGGTTTAAAGTTGGTAGAGATCTATCGGTTCAAGTGTTACAGAGGTAGATCTTGATTTAAGTCAACAACTGGGCAGCGAAAGATGAGAAAGGACATGTGGGAGGTGTCTTGTGGTGGTTAAGTTCCTAGAAGGCCAAGTGTGAGAAACATAAGTCGAGTAGTTGCTTAAAGGAGAGGGTTTGACCAAAGAGAAAGAGTGGCAGAGTAGCATGTTGGTTCTATGATAGGATAGCTACACGCCTTGAGGAAAGTTTAGAGTGATTTGGGAATTATGGTGGACGGTGATTGGGTCTACGGACTTAATTTGAAATATTGGCTATTATACGGCGGGAGATTGTATACAACAGAAAGGAGTTACTTGATATGAAGAAGGTTACAACATCACTTACGATTGGAATGTATTGTCGCACCTTTAGTTGACATCCATGAGGAGTGAACGGACTGGTGCAGCTGGTGGACGAGCTCGGACTCAGGATGGTCTACTGATTTTCATAGTAATTATACCCAGTGCAGCAACGTGGGAATATGTCGGCATGTAATTTTCACAGGTGGGTTATCTCTTGTGAGCAGGTTAGCGGTTGCGTGGTGTTGACGAAGCTTCCGCGGAGGATTCTATTAGTTACCCGGTAAGAGATTGAATATGTAACTGTGGCTAGTGGTTCGGAGTGTTCATTAAAGGTTAATAGAAGGATTTCGAGGAATTTGGCAGGTCGATTGTGCAAGATCATATCAATAAGAGATAAGGAACCTAGGTGGGTTCCAGGGTCATGCGATGGTAGCTTCAGGCTAATTGGGAGAGCCCCACTGTCTATGATTAGATTGTGTAATTGTCAACTAGTGCGGTTTCTAGTTATCAGTGTATTAATTGGTCGTTATGACTAAGGGAAGAGAGCATCAACAGTAATTTGAGCAAAGGATTTGTGGAATGTGTGATATATTTGGCCTTATCGATTCATGATCAGGTTTGGGGAAGACTCAGAGTTTATGTTTCGTGTAGATGTGATGTACAATGAAGACGATTCGGCCAGGTGCTTCTTTGAGAGGGTGCTCATGTGCTAGCGGAGCCTTGGAGTTGATTATATTCGGGACCAAGTCATAGTGGATGACTCTCAATAACGGCCCTAGTGGATTCAAAAGTTAAGGTGTGGTGCCTAAGGATTTCAAGTCTGTAGTATGGTTAAGTATTGAGCTGTTGCAGTGGATTATAAAAGTGACTTGGAGTGTTCTATGTTATCTTCGGTATGCGGTGTAGCAATGAAAGAATGGGAGAAAATAACTTCGGAATCGTAAAGGAAATATTAGAATGGGTGTACTAGTTGAAGATGCGGATGTGTGCACAAGGAGGGTGTGAGATGGTTCGTGGGTTTTGGGGACAATGTGGTCTCGTGAGATTGGGTCACTCAGGATGAGTGCGAATTGAGTTCGTTATATTAATATGGGAGTTGTTGTTAGTTCTAAGGAAGATCCAGAGTAAATTAGGAAAAGTCGGATTTTATTAGCAATGGTTGAATCGGCATATGATGGCAATGATCAGCTCCTTCAGTGTGTTAGGTTATTCATGTAATTTATGACGGTACGTGCGAGGTTTGACGGTCGCCATAACTGATCTTATTTGGAGGCTTTCGAGTATTATGGCCTGTTATGTACAGATGGATCCCGGAAGGGTTATGGTGATTTAGATCACTACTTGAGGTTGGTATTTCTGCAGATATGAGGATTCAGTCGGGTGTTGAGATGGTTCTCTTGGAATGAGTTAAGTAAAAGGGTTCTGTGTGGTGAAGTGTTACCCTATTAGTAGTTCGGAGGTTAATATGAAATTCTTGTACTCTTGCGCATTGGAAGGATTAAGTGCAGTGATCGGCATGGGATTCGTAAGTTGAGGATCAAGCTTGCAGTTTGGTATTGACAAGAATTTCAAGAGCTCGGATGAGCGGGAAAGGATTTAGATGGTTAGAGTAAGCAGGTATTGTCATTGGTGTCACCTGAGATCGGTACCTAGTGTGAAGAGGCGTTGCATACTGAATGCGGATTCTTAAATTTGCTTTACAGCGATTGGTGTGGCCGGTAGTATGAATGTACAGACTTGTTACATGGTGCGGAAGGTCATGGGAGGATATCCCACGGAAAGATTGTATAAGTGTGACATGTAGTCACTTGATTAATTGAAGATTTAAACCAAGTATGAAGAGGGTTGTAATATCGCTAATTTAAAAACTTATGCCTGGAGGGTGCTCGGTTCATTTGGTTGTGGACTGTGGAAGTTTGTTCCGGCTATGATGGCTATTCTCGTGTGTTATGGGGAAAAGAGTTATTATGGATCCTTGAAAAGGTTATTAGTCTAGTGTGGTGCGGTCAGAATCGGCTTGAGGTCTGTGAATGGATTTAAAAGTGAAAATGGGCTCTATGTCAGGCCGGATGTGTTCATGTCGGCATAGCGCTCCTTATGGAGGAGTATTCAGACGTTGGATGTTATTTCGTTGTCAGATATTTCATGTAATACTATATTGTGCTGTGTGAGTTATGAAACGGCTTGTTAATTTCATATGTGTTGAGGTTCCGCGTAGCGATGGTGTTATGTGAGCGGGATGGCTCTCGAGATTCAGATCATATATCGCACCTTAGTTGTGCTTGAGTTATGTAGCGTATGGCGTTGTCTGTCCTCCCAGGGATGGTATTATGCACTTAGCGTGCTTGTGACCGATATTAAGGTATTTTGTAATAATGAGCATTCTAGCTCGGTAAGTATCTCCTTTTATAGATTTTATGTTCGGATTGGGTTGCGCGCCGCAACAGTGTGATATGGAGTACAGTCCCCTATATTCTATTTTGTGTGTTTTGTATCCCATTTTCTAAAGAAGGTTCGTAACACCTTTTCGGTTGTTTAGTTAGTTACGTGGGTTGAGTAGTTCTTTTTAGAGTTCGTTTTCCTTATGTATCATATTCAAGTTTGTAGCTTTTTGGCTCATTGTGCTATCACATGAGACTTTTGGCAGTGTCTGAGGTGGCTTATTGCCTGAACAACTTATACTGGGAGAGACAGGATTATTGGACATGGGGTCAGTGTGATCAGATCGGTATGAGGCATAGTTAAAGAGTAAGTATCGGTATTCAATCCAGAATGAGGTAATGGTTCTTTTCAAGGGGAGAAACTCAATGAATGGTTGACTCGGCAGTTGGTTATAAATTCCTACACACATTTTCCGCTGCGGCAGCATTTCAAGAGTTGGAACCAGACTTATATATGTCATGATGTGCATGGTGAGCATCAGATTCGGGGAATGTGGGCTATTATGATCAGAGAAAGCTATTATGGTCATGTGAATTATAGAGTGCATGGTGTGAATTCAACAAAGGTATGCAGTCATATTGTGGTACATCGTATGGTGATTGATACGGTGTTCGTATGTTGGAAGGAGGCCTGGCAGAGAAGATTCCGGATGTTGGAATTTGGCTCTAAGGATAGTTTGACTAAACACAAGGGGAATCTTCAGATTTGGTCGAGCCGGTATGCTCAACTGAGTTGTGGTAACACGGGTAGTCACACGAGGTGTTAAGCAGTGATTTCAGACAACTCCAACATAGTTCTTAGCTCGTTCGAGGACGAACGTATGTTTAAGTGGGAGAGAATATAACGACCCGACCGGCCGTTTTGAGCTCTAGCGCGTCATTCAGCAGTTTGAGGCCATAAGCAACTTCATTTCAGGTATTATGACTTGTACGTGTAGTTGGAATTGAGATTCAGGGAGTTCAGAGTTTATTTGGAAAGAAAATTCTCATTTCGGAAGCTTTAAGTTGGAAGAATTGACTAAGGTTGGATTTTTGAGTAAACGATCTCAGAATCGAGGTTTGAAGGTTCCAACAGGTTCGTATGATGATTTCGGACTTGGGTGTATGTCCGGATCGGGTTTTGGATGACCCGAAAGCGTTTCGGCACCAATTGTGGAAGTTAGCATTTTGGAAGAATTCCATAAATTTGGGTAGAAGAGCATTTAAATGTTATCGATGTCTGTTTGGAATTCCGAGTCTGATAATAGCTTCGTATGGTGATTCCGGTATTGGGATCGCGTCCGGAGGTGGATTTGGAGGTCCGTAGGTCATTTTGGAGTCATTTGGCGAAAGTTAGATATTTGAAGGTTTTTGAGAAGTTTGACCGAAGTGGACATTTTGATATCAGGGTCGGATTCTGATTCCGGAAGTTGGAGTAGGTCCATAATGTCAATTATGACTTGTGTGCAAAATTTGAGGTCAATTGGACGAGATTTGATAGGTTTCGGCATCGAATGTAGAAGTTGAAATTTTAAATTTCATTAAGCTTGGAATGGGGTGCGATTTATGAATTCGACATTGTTTGATGTGATTTGAAGGATCGACTAAGTTTGTAATGTGTTTTGGGACATGTTGGTATAATTGGTTGAGGTCCCAAGGGCCTCGGGTAGATTCCGGATGGTTAACAGATCGAGTTTGGACTTGGAAGAAAAGATGAGGCAGCTGATATCTGGTGTGATCACACCTGCGCAATAAGGGCCGCAGGTGCGAGCCAGTGGTCGCAGGTGCGGTTTGGGCGAAGCTGGGCAATGATCACAGGTGCGAAGGGTTGTCCGCATCTGCGAGGTTGCAGATGCAGAGGTATGTCGCAGGTGCGAGAGTTAGAGAAGGGTTTGGGAGCGCAGGTGCGAGGGTATGTCCGCACCTGCGAAGGCATAGATGCGGAAGGAAAGGCGCAGGTGCGAAGTCGTGCAAGGTAAAGGCAATGCGCAGGTGCGAGGTTTTGGCCGCACCTACGAAGCCGCAGGTGCGGCTACTGTTCCTCAGGTGCAAAAATGTCGTTGGGCAGAAGGGTTTTTATAAACGGGACTTGGCCCATTTTTCTCCCATTTTCATTTGGTTTGGACGATTTTGGAGAGTTTCAAGGGGAGATTTTCATCAAGCAATTCTAGGTAAGTGGTTTCTTCCTATTGTGAGTTAAATACATGAATTATACATGGATTGGAACATGGAAATTAGCATAAATTGTGGGGTTTGTGGTAAAACAAAAACTAAAATTTGCCATTTTGGATTATAAAATTGGGCATGGAATTGAGAATAAACTATGTATTTGAGTTCGTGAGATTATGGGTAAAGTTATCTTCGAAAATATTTGGAATCCTGGCACGTGGGCCCAAGGGTGATTTTTATCGATTTTTCGATCGGGGTTAGAGATTGTAATAAATTGATTAATTATGAGTATTAGAGTATATTTTAATTGGGTTGCAACTTATTTGACTAGTTTTGAAGCGACGGGCATCGGTTTGAGGTGTTAGGGAGGCTTTGGAGCCGGTTATGGAATTTCGGAGCGAGGTAAGTTTCCTTTCTAACCTTGTAAGAGGGAATTTACCCCATAGGTGAAATAAATCAATGTGTGCTCCTATTTTTGGGGGCTACGTAGACACGAGGTAACGAGAGTCCGTGCGTAGCTACTATTATGCTTAAGTTCGGGTAGTCTAGGACCCATAAGCATGCTTTGCTTGTAATATTTGCAATCTTGTTGTCAATTTAAAGTGCTTAAATCATATCGAACCGTGTTAATAAATTTCTAAAAGGCTAGACATCGTTTTCTTGACCTTTAAAAGAGAAATTGCCTTTTTTCTTGGATAATTTCCCCTTGATGAATTCTTGATTGATTATTTGAATGTGTTATCCTTTGTTGAACAGGCCGAACGTGTCACGACCCAAAATTCATTAAAGGTAGTAATGGCGCCGGGCACCGCTGTCAGGCAAGCCAACACTATATAGTTAATTAAATCCTCTTTTTATATTTTTGAAATCAAAATTTATTCAATGAAATAATAAAGATAGAACTCATAGAGTAAATGATAAATATTTTTAGCAACTAAATTTCTAAACAATTCACAACCATTCCCAAAACTCGGTGTCACAAGTGCATGAGCATTTACTAGGAAATTAAAAATAAAATACAGCATCTGTCCAGAATACAAGTTAGACTAGAAAAATATAATAACTCTGAATGAGACTCTGTTGGCCGCGGATCGTAATACAGAATGCAGCTCACCTAAGTCCCCACATTTAAACCACACCTCTGCGCCCACAAGACCGCTAGACATATATGTACTTGCACAATAAAATGTGCAGCAAGTACAGCATGAGTACGAAAAATAACTTGTACCCAGTAAGTATCAAGCCTAATATCGAAGAGGTAGAGACTAGATGGCCGACTTTGACACTTACTAAGAGTAATTAATAATAAATAAAATAAAAATAGCAATATCTAGATCAACGTGATTTATAGAATTTACAATAATATTTCTTTAACAGCAGAAATAATTAAATTCCTTAAATTCCAATAAATTTCTAATTTATCAATTAGCCTCATTTACATGAACAACAATAATTTCCTTAACAAGAAGAGATAATTAAATTCTTTCAATTCCAATAATTTTCAATTTATCAATTAAATTCCTTCAAATGCGACAATTCTCAATCTATTAATTAGATTCATAAGCTGCAATTAAAATAGCAAAGTATTGAGTTATTATTATTATTATTAGGCACGATTTCTGCCAAGGTCGTACGGCCCGATCCAGAGTGTCGTGTACACTGCCGAGGGACGTGTAGCGAGATCAATAGATGCATCTATCCTGCCGAGGTGTTCGGCCCGCTCCACAAGAAAAGAGGACATTTTCTTATGTACCTCCGGAAGGAGAGTATATTTATTATAGGATCAATTCGAGAGGATGAACAAATTCTTTTAACAATTGATTAATTTAAGAAGAAAATTAAGTATATAAGATTTCCATCTTTTACTATCTCTCCCTAACAATTCACAATATATTTCAAATAATTTAATTAAATAAAGGATACAATTTACACACATAATTCATGCTTTGAGTCCTAAACTACCCGGACTTTAGCATAGATAGTAGCTACGTACGGACTCTCATCACCTCGTGCGTACGTAGCCCCCACAATTAACAATAATTATTAGTTTAATCACCTATGGGATAATTTTCCCCTCACAAGATTAGACAAGAGACTTACCTTGTCTCAAAATCCACTTCCCGATCACCACGTCGCATTAAATTCCCAATTCGATGCCGAAAAATCCGAAACTATCCAAATGTTATACAAATTAATTAATACATGCTCAATAATTCGAATTTAGGATATTGAATTAATTACCCAACCCAAAATGGTAGAATTCCTAAAATTGATACCGATCCCATGTGCCGGATTCCGAAAATTTTCGGATGAAAACGTTACTCATAATCTCAAGAACTCAAATATATAATTTTTTACCCAATTCCATAACCATTTTCGTGGTTAAAATCTCATTTTTATAAAAATCTAGGTTTTTCATCTAAACCTTTGATTTCTAAGATTTACTAGTTATAATCTACCCATAATCTATGTATTTAACTCAAGGGGTGTGGAGTTAACTTACCATCCAATTGCTAGTTGAAATTCCCCTCTCAAAAGCTCTGAAATCGCCTGAAAATTGAGGAAAAATGGGCTCAAAATGTCAGAACCCCGATTTTAATACATTCTGCCAAGCAGGGGTTTTGCACCTGCGGAAAGTGCACTGCACCTGCGGAAAAGCCTCGCAGGTGCGAGTTTTCCCTCGCCTGCCAAGCCTCGCATCTGCGCAAATATTCTCGCACCTGCGCATTCGCAGGTGCGCCCAAAATTCCGCACCTGCAATGGCAAGCCTCCCTTCCCCTTCCGCTTCTACGATTGAAGCTCGCATCTGTGAAGGTCACACCTGCGGCTGTCCAAGCACAAGTGCGAGCGTACAAGAAGCAGAAAGCTTCAGCATTTTTCTCCCAAGTCCGAAGTTGATCCGAGCCTCGTCCGGTTAACACTCGGGGCCCCCGGGGCCCCGCCCAAACATACCAACAAGTTTGAAATCATAAAACGGACTAGCTCGAACTCTCGGAACATGTAAAATAACATCAAATCTATGAATCGTACCCCAAACCAAATTGATTCAACTTAGAAATTTCAAATTCTTCAAACTTACTCCGAATGCACCGAAATATACTTATACTACTCGGAATGACACCAAAATTTTCGTGCAAGTCTTAAATCACTATATGGAGCTATTCCCAAACTCGGAATTCCAAACGGACCTCGATTACTCCAAAAACCTATTCCAAACCAAATTTAAAGAACTTTAAACCTTCAAATAGTTGATTTTCACTATTAAGCACCAAAACGCTCCCGGTTTATCCAAAACCCAATTCGAACATACGCCCAAGTCCGAAATCATCATACGAACCTATTGGAACCGTCAAATCTCGATTCCGAGGTCGTTTTCTCAAAATGTTGACTGAAGTCAAACTTGGCCTTTTAAGGCCAACTTTAGGAACCAAGTGTTCTGATTTCAACCCGAACACTTCCAAATTACGAATCAACCATCCCCACAAGTAATAAATTAATAAAAGCACATTTGGGGAGTCTTATTGAGTAGAACGAGGTTCTAACCGTAAAAACGACTGGCTGGGTCGTTACATTCTCTCCCATATAAATATATGTTCGTCCTCGAACGTGCTAAGGACTGTTCCGGAGTTGTCCAAAATCACAGTTTAACACTTCGAGCACCTACCCGTGCTACCACACCTAATTGAGCACATTAACTCGAGCCAATCTGAAGACTCTCCCCTTTTATTTAGGCAATTAAGCCTTAGAGCCCAATTCTAATATCCAGAATTCTCCACCATGCCTGTTTCCAACCTACGAACACTGTATCCATCACTACACGACGCCCCAAATACTGGATTGCATACCTTTGTTGAATTTAGACCATGCACCGCACCATTCACATGACCATAATAACATCCCCTGATAACAATAGCCAAAATTCCACGAATCTGATGTTCACAACACACCTCATGATACATATAAGTCCTGTTCCAACTCTTGAAATACTTCCACGATGGAAGAAATGTGTAGAAATTCATAACCAACTTCCGAGTCAATAAATTATTGAGTTTCTCCTTCTGACAAGAACCATTGCCTCATTATGAACCAAATAACGATATTTGCTCTTTAATATGTTTCATAAGATCTGTCCGCACTGATCCTAGGTCCAATAATCTCGTCCCCCCTCCAGCATTAGCTACTCAGGCAATAAGCCACCTCAGATACTGCCAAAAATCTCCTATGATGCCACAATGTGCCCAACAACTACAAACTCGAATGTGATACAAAAAGAAAATGAACTCTGGAAAGAGCTACTCAACCCGCATAACTAATTTAACAACTGAAAAGATGTCATGAATCTTTCTAAGATAATGCGAACAAAACACACAAGAATAGATATAGGGAAATGTGCCAAACATCACGCTATTTCGGCGTGCAACCCAATTTACATATAATACATGTGGCGGCGTGCCACCCGATCCAACCATGTTACCCATGGCGGCGTGCCACCCGATCCGCACACAATTATCTAAGGAAAACACACCTCGAACCGTAACACTTATACTCACGAATGCCTGAATATCAATCATAAGCACGCCAAGTGCATGATGTAAATCTTGGGGAGACGGGTAGCGTCATATGCCATGAAACTCACGCACAACTAAGGTGCGATATATAATCTGTATCTCGAGAACCATCCTGCCCACATAACACCACCTCTGTGCGGGACCTCAACACATTGTACAAATAATCAAGCCGTCTCACAGTCCACATGGCATAATAAAGTATCACATGAAATAGCTGGCGACGAAATTAACATCCCATGCCCGAATATTCTTCCATAAGGAATGCTATGCTGAATGAACACACCCAGGCTGGTGTAGAGTACACATCCATGTTTGGACCCATCAACGGACCTCAAACCGATTTGATCATACCATGCTTGTGTAAATAATATCTCAAGGATCCACAATGACCGTTTTTCCATGAAACGCAAGAACAACCGCCGAATTCGAAACAAACTTTCACAATTCTCAACCAACTGAATAGAGCGCCTTTCAGGCCCTAACTCTCACATTAGCGATAGTACCAAAATTCTCCATACCTGGTTTCAATCCTTAATCAATCAAGTGACTACACGTCACCCTTGTACAATCTTTCCGCGGAATACGCTCCCCCCGACCTTCCGCACCAGGTAACAAAGCATGCACATCCATACTACCAGCCACACAATGCTGTAAAGCAAATCGAAAGTTTGCAACAATCAGTACACAAAACTTCTTACACATGACACCGGTTTCAGGTGAAGCTAAAGACAATACCAGCTTGTTCTAAACATCTTAATCCTTCTCTACTCGTCCGAGCTCGTGACATCCCTGTCAACACTGAACTGCAACCTTGATCCTCAACTTCCAAATTTCGTGTTGTTCACTGCACCTATCATGCCGCTACACGATAATACACATATTCACTATAACCCTTGAACTACTAGTGGAATAAGTCACATCATTGGCTAGAAACCTTTCACCTAACTTATTTCCGAAGAACCAATGCAATACGCAACCGAATTCCCAGACCGCAGAGATACACCAACCTCAAGTCACGATCTAAACTGCCATGACTTTTCTGGAATCCATTTACATAACAAGACCATTTGAATTAAATATCTTTTGAATCAATCAAGTTATGGTGTCTGTCAAACCCACGAGTACAAGCACAAACCATATGTATAACTTCACGCTAAGGAAACTGATCACTGTTACAACCATGATGATTCAACCATTAGTAACTGACCCCGCTTCTTCCAATTTATTCTCTACTTGCCTTAGAAATAGTAACAATAGCTCCATTCCAACGTATCGAACCAAATCTGCACTCGTCCTGAGTGACCCCATTTTACGAGACCACATTGTCTTAAAAACCCACAAACCATCTCATACCCTCCTTTTGCGTACATTCGTATCTTCAACTGATACGCCTATTCTAATATTTCCTTTATGAATCTGAAGACATTTTCTCCCATTCCTCCAATGCTACACCGCAGACCGAAGATAACATAGAATACCCCAAACCCTTTTCATAATCTGCTGCAAAAGCTCGATACTTATCCATACTATAGGCTCAAAATCCTTAGGCACCGCACTTAATGTTTTGAATCCACTAGGACCATTGTTGAAAGTCACCCATTCCGATCTGGTCCCGAATATAATCAATTCCAAGGCTCTGCTAGCAGTTGAACACTCTCTCAAAGAACCACCCGGCCGAATCACCTTCCTTGTACATCACATCAACACAAAGCATAGACTCCGAGGCTTCCCAAAACCTGAATATGAATCGATAAGGCCAAATATGGCACACATTCCAAAAATCCTTTGCTCAAATTACCACTGATGTTTTCTTTCCTTAGTTGAAATGACCCACCAATGCACCGATAACCAAAAACCTCACAAATAGACAACCATGCAATCCAATTGTAGACGGTGGAGCTCTCCTACTTAGCTTGAAGCTACAATTGCATAACTCGGGAACCCATCAAGACTCCTTATCCCCCATTGACACAATCTCGCATAATCGACCCACCAAATTCCTCGGAATCCTTATGTTAAACATTTCATAAACATTCTGAATCACTAGCCACATTCACATACTTGACCTCTTACTGGATGGTCAGTATAATTCTTCGTGGAAGCTCCATTAACACCACGCAACCACTAACCTGCTCATAGGAGATATCCCGCATGTGGAAATTCCATGCTGACATCCTCCACCAATGCTGCACCGAGTACTATTACCACGAAACTAATAAAGCATCCCGAGCTTGTTCTCATTCACCAGTTGTACAAGTCCGTTCACTTCCCATAGATAGCAAATAAAAGTGCAACGATACATCCCAATCTGAAGTCATGTTGCACCCTTCTTCATATCAGGCAAACTCATTTTTGTCGCATCCAATCTTCCCCAGTATAACAGCCAACATTCCAAGTTAAGTTTGTAGACCTAGTCACTGTCTACTATGAATCCCAAATCACTCCAAACTTTTCTCAAGACATGTAGTTATCCTACCCCGTAACCCATATGCTACCTTGCCACTCTCCCACTTTGGTCAAACCTTCTCCTTTAAGCAACTACTCAACTTCGGTTTCTCACACTTGACCTTCTAGGAACTTAACCACCACAAGACACCTTCAACATGTCCTCCCTCATCCTTCACTGCCCAGTTGTTGCCTTAACTAAAAATCTGTCTCTGTAGCACTTGAACCAATAGGTCCTTACCAGCTTTAAACCTTTCTGAGGATCATCCTTCTCGAGCCATCAATACTAGGAACACTGCTTCGATCCCGAACCACTGCACACCGTGATCTATACCAACTGCTTCCCCTACACCAATTCCTAGCACCCCGCCGTGAAAGTGAGTTGAAGAAGACCATAACACCGGTGAACCTTAACACATTTAACAAGGTGATGACACCACGTCATAATTGAAAACTCTACCACGCTCGAAAATATTAAGCCTCATTACTCCATCAACCCCAACCTGAACATTCATAGTACGATTACCTTTTCTTTGTTGGGATTAAACGCCGAACCTCTACATCATATACTGAGAATAACCTTCTTTCAAGTCGTTCTCTGCGTCGGCACATAAACGAGCACCTCGCCATTACATCAATTCTGCAAGATAATAACTCATGAACATCGTAGCAACCTGTTCATAGCCTCAAAACCATCCAAAATATAGCTACTGAGCTGAAATGACAGAACATCGTTCTGCAAGGTGATGACAATAGCTCAATCAATTACGCAGGGAGAAACATCCTGCACCACATCTGTAGTACCATTACAATTACTAAATTCTTTGTCTACAACAAGCGTTCCACGTCGCACAAGATTGAATAGGAAAGAAACAAAGGCATAATCCTCAAAGGAATTAAATCGCACAATGAGGAATCAAGAAGGGAAGTGCTCCTAACAGCCCTATAGCCTCTCGAAGATAAGTACAGATGTCTCCGTAGCAATCCGCAAGACTCTACTAGACTTTCTCATGACTCGTGAGACCTAAGTGAACCTAGTGCTCTGATACCATGTTGTCACGACCCAAAATCTATTAAAGGTCGTGATGGCGCTGGACACCGCTGTTAGGTTAATTCCTCTTTTAGTATTTTTGAAATCAAAATTTCTTCAATGAAATAATAAAGATAGAACTCATAGAGTAAATGATAAATATTTTTAGCAACTAAATTTCTAAATAATTCACAACTATTCCCAAAACCCAGTGTCACAAGTGCATCAGCATTTACTAGGGAATTAAAAATAAAATACAGCATCTGTCCAGAATACAAGTTAGACAGGAAAAATATAATAACTCTAAAAGAGACTCTGTTGGCCACAGATTCTAATACAGAATACAGCTCACCTGAGTCGACCCCTCGTCATAACTTCTTGGTACATTGAATATAGCCCATAGTAAGTGTCTGAGTCGACCCCTCGTCACTACTTCTTCGAGATTAGGCAGGATACTTACTGGGTACGCGTTGATTTACGTACTCAAGCTACACTTGCTGCACATTTTTGTGCAGGTACACATATGTTTAGCGGCCTTGAGGGTTTAGAGGCGCGATTATGGCAGGGACTTAGGTGAGCTACATTCTTTACGATGATTCGCAGCCAACAGAGTCTCCCTCAGAGTATTATATTTTCTTTTCCTGTCCAATTTGTATTCCGGACAACTATTGTATTTTATTTTACATTCCTAGTTAATGCTCATGCACCTGTGACACCGGATTTTGGGAGGATTATGGGTTGTGCTGTATTGGAAATTTTAAAGATATTATTATTTATTTTTGTAAACTTCATCTTTTACGATTTAAATTGAAGGAAAAATATGATTTCAAAAGTAACAAAATGAGAACCCAATTAATTATTTATTGTTGGCTTGCCTGATAATGGAGTCCGCCGCCATCACAACCTTTATGGATCTTGGGTCGTGACAAATTCAAAGTTACAATTTAAAATAAAATATGATATTATTTTTGTTATAGGCAAAACATTAATATAAAAACTAATTAAAATTTATTGTAGGAAGAGAATGTATAAAAAATAGAGGTTATGTGAGGATACTTGTACTTTAAATTAACTTAAAAATAATTAAATTATATTTAAAATATTACTGATAGATTTAAATGATTAAAAAATTCCGTATAAGAGGATACAAGTATAAAAATATACCACATTTCAAGAATAAAATATTTATATTTATTAAAGACTATTAAAAGGATAATAAGCAAGACATTAATTTAATTATTAAGCTAATAAAAATTATATGATAGTATAATAATAATAAATAATAAATAATAAAATAACTATAAGAAAAGTACAAAAAAAAAATTGTAAAAATGATGTGATAAGTAAGACATATTTGATTTTCAGATAAAAACAAAGCGATAATAAGAATTTTGTTAAAATAATATGATCTAATGTGCTCAAACAAGATAGATCACAATACGACATGTTTAATATTCTTTAATATTGACAGCGAAACGAAATGCAAGTACGAAAATCAAGGGGTTAGATTACTACAAATATATTTTTAAAAAAGGTTGTCCACTACGATATTTGAACAATAATTTCATATCCTGCTTTATAGTTAATATCCATTAATATTATATAATTTTTATCTGAGAGGTTTATATTTTAAGGTTATTGCACATGATTCAAATAATCTACATCACCATTTGACATGATTTGTATCCATGCATCGCGCGGGTACTAATACTAGTTATATTAAAAGGAGTGTAGCATGCATTGTGGTTAAGCCAAGTAACAAGCTAAAAAGAAGCCATTTGACAATTTTAGGACAACATTAATAATTAAAAATTATAAATGGAACATAATTAATGGAAGTAGTTGAATGAAATAGATCTTAGAAATAATCTGAAAAATATCTTAGATAAATCTAATCTATATATCTGTATCTCTATCTATATATTGATCCACTTATAGATTTATTTCTATATTAGCTAGAAATATAGAGGTAAAGAATTAATTAAAAAACTATAATAGGAAATAATAAAAATATAGAAATATGTAAATTGAGATAAACTATGACCATTTATACTTTGGAGTAAGTTAAAATATAAAATAAAACTAAAATTTACTTAAGATATTAAAGATTTGATGACTTTAAACATTAAAAACTTTCAAGCACCAAAATAAGATCTTACATAAACTATACAAATTATTTATAAGGTACGAAAAAATTAAATAATCATTAAAAATATTTTAATAACAAAAATAATAAAGTCATATTAATATTGAAAAATCAAAAAAATGAATATTTTAAACGTAAATAAATATTTTTTATATAATTAAAATATCTAAACTAATGATTCTAACAAGAATTAATTTTTGGGGTAAGAACAAATCTTAACCACTCGGAAAAATGGCAAATGAATTACTATGCGCAAGAATATACATAAAGTATAACTAATTCCGCTTCTTATATATATGCTTAAATTTAAATTTAAATAGTGAGAGGATATATATATATATTTGTCACGACCCAAAATCCATTATAGGTCGTGATGGCGCCGGACACCGCTGTTAGGCAAGCCAAAAGTAAATACTTAATTTAGTTCTCATTTTAATATTTTTGAAATTATATTTCCTTCAATTAAATAGTAAAAGATGGAATCTACAGTGTAAATTATAATATTTTACAACAATTTCAATACAGTGCAACCCATAATCGCTCCAAAATTCGATGTCACAAGTGCATGAGCCTCGACTAGGAATGTAAAATAAAATACAACATCTGTCCGGAATACAAATTGGACAAGAAAAATATAAATAATCTGAATGAGACTCTGCTGGTTGTGGATCGTAGTATAGAATGCAGCTCACCTAAGTTCTCGCGATAACCGCGCCTCTGCGCCCACGAGGCTACTAGTCATATATGTGCCTGCACAAAAATGTGCAGCAAGTGTAGTATGAGTACGTAAATCAACGCGTACCCAGTAAGTATCCCGTATAATCTCGAAGAAGTAGTGACGAGGGGTCGACTCCGACACTTACTATGGGCTATAAATAAAATAACAATGATATAATTAAGCATGGATTACGTAGAACGGCTGTAAGCTCAATATTATGAAATAAGTAACAATTCTTTTGTTAATAAGAAGTTTTCAAATTTATTTTCGTCATTTAACATTTCTGTATCTCGGGCCAATGAAAGCAATATCAATTATTATCAATTCCAAAAATATATCATGTGCAAATCATGCCGAGGTCGTACGGCCAGATCCAATATAATATTTAAATTGTGCACTGCCGAGGGTCGAACGACGCGAATCATAGATGCATTTATCTGCTACCGAGGCGTTCGGCCCGCTCCACAAAAGAGAAAAACATATTAAACAACCAATTCAAGATTTATTAAGGGGAAAATATTCCAAGAATTTCAAAATCTCATTTAACGCTCAAGTAAATGAACTTTAACCTTTTTACAATTCCTTTATCGAGTTTCTAAATGTTTTAAACAAATAATTAATAAGTATGGCGCAAACATCTCAAGTACAACATGATATGGGTCCTAGACTACCCGGACATAAGCATAATAGTAGCTACGCACGGACTCTCGTCACCTCGTGCCTATGTAGCCCCCACAAATAGAAACACATAATGATTTGATTCACCTATGGGGTTAATTCCCTCTTACAAGGTTAGAAAGGAGACTTACCTCACTCCGACATTCCAAAACCGGCTCCAACACTGCCCTAACACCTCAAACCGGTGACCGCCGATCCAAAACTAGTCAAATAAGACGCAACCCAATCAAAATATACTCTAATACTCTTAATTAATCAATTTATAATAATTTTCAACTCCGCTCGAAAAATCGATAAAGGCTCAGACCCACAGGCCCGGATTCCGAAATTTTTCGAAGACAAACACTACCCATAGCACTACGAACTCAAATATATAATTTATTCTCGATTTCATGCCCAAATTCGTGATCAAAATCCAAGAATACCAATTTTTAGGTTTTTCTTCCAAATCCCAAATTTCTACCAATTTTCATGTTTAAATCCATATATAAACCATGTATTTAATCCAAAATGAGAAGAAGTCACTTACTCCATAATAGAGGATGAAGATGGCACTCCAAACCTGCTCCAAAATCGGCTCCCATGGACAAAAATGAAGTGAAATTGAACCCAGTTCTCGTTTTAAAAAAAACACTACTCAGCCACGATTTCTGCTTCTACGATTCATCAGCCGCTCATGCGCATACGCACCTGCGAAAATTCCATCACAGGTGCGGTTCAAGCTCGAGTGTAACGACCCGACCATTTGTTTTGAGCTCTAGCACGTTGTTCAGTAGTTTGAGGCCATGACCAACTTCACTTCAGGTATTATGACTTGTACGTGTAGTTGGAATTGAGATTCAGAGAGTTCAGAGTTGATTTGGAAAGAAAATTCTCATTTCGGAAGCTTTAAGTTAGAAGAATTGACTAAGGTTAGATTTTGGAGTAAACGATCTCAGAATCAGGATTTGAAGGTTCCAACAGGTTCGTATGATGATTTCGGACTTGGGCGTATGTCCGGATCAGGTTTTGGATGACCCGGAAGCGTTTCGGCGCCTATTGTGGAAGTTGACATTTTGAAAGAATTTCATAAATTTAGGTTGAAGTGCATTACAATGTTATCAATGTCCGTTTGGGATTCCGAGTCTGGGAATAGCTCCGTATTGTGATTCTGGTATTGAGAGCGCGTCCGAAAGTGGATTCGGAGGTCCGTAGGTCATTTTGGGGCCATTTGGCGAAAGTTAGAAATATGAAGGTTTTTGAGAAGTTTGACCGAAAGTGGACTTTTTGATATTGGGGTCAGATTCCGATTCCGGAAGTCGGAGTAGGTCCGTAATGTCAAATGTGACTTGTGTGCAAAATTTGAGGTCAATCGGACGTGATTTGTTAGGTTTCGGCATTGAATGTAGAAGGTTGAAATTCTAAAGTTCATTAAGCCTGGAATGAGGTGCAATCCATGAATTCGATGTTGTTTGATGTGATTTGGAGGCTTGACTAAGTTTGTGTCGTGTTTTGGGACTGGTTGGTATATTTGGACGAGGTCCCGGGGGCCTCGGGTGTGTTTCGGGGTGGTTTCAGATCATTTGGAGATGTTTTGGAACAGTTGATTCTGGTGTCTGGTTTCCTTCTTCGCGAACGCGAAGGAAGTCCAGCGTTCGCGAAGAAGAAATTTTGGGGGTGCTAGATTTCGCCTTCGCGAACACGAAGGAGGGCTCGCGAATGCGGAGAGGTACCTGAGGAACTTACGCGAACGAGAGGGGCCAATCGCGAACGCGAGGGGCCAATCGCGAACGCGTAGAAGGAAAGAGACGGCTGGGCCTGGAGCCATTTAGCCTTCGCGAACGCGGAGCTCCAACCGCGAACGTGAAGAAGTGGAGCCTGGATCTTCACGAATGCGAGGCTTAAATTGCGCACGCGAAGAGGAAAATTGAAGGCCGTTCAGGTTTTGCCTTCGCGAACGCGAGGGGATTTCCGCGTTCGCGAATGAGGGTCGGACTGGGCAGTGATTTGTTTTAAAACGGGATTTTTGGCCATTTTCACTTAATTTCCTCCATGGGAGCCGGTTTTGGAGCGGTTTTGGAGCTCCATCTTCATCATCTATGTCAAGGTAAGTGATTCCCACCTATTGCAAGTTAAATACTTGGATTATATATGGATTTAGACATGAAAATTTGTAGAAATTTGGATTTTGAAGAAAAACCTAGAATTTTGTATTGTGGACTTTGACCACGAATTTGGGCATGAAATTGGGAATAAATCATATATTTGAGTTTATAAGGTTATGGGTAATGATTATCTTCAAAGGTTTCGGAATTCAGGCACGTGGGCCCGAGGGTGATTTTATCAACTTTTCGAACGAAGTTGGGAGTTGTTATAAAATGATTAATTATGAGTATTAGAGTATATTTTGATTCGGTTGCGTCATATTTGACTAGTTTTGGAGCGACGGGCATCAGTTTGAATTGTCGGAGTGGCCTTGGGGCCGGTTATGGAATTTCGGAGCAAGGTAAGTCTCCTTTCTAACCTTGTAAGAGGGAATTAACCCCATAGGTGAACTAAATTATTGTGTGCTTCTATTTGTGGGGGCTACGTATGCACGAGGTGACGAGAGTCCGTGCTAGCTACTAGCTATGCCTATGTACGGGTAGTTTTAGACTCACATCATACCTTGTTGATATTGTTATTGATTTATTTTTAATTGTTTTCCTCGAGAGGGAGCGAGATTGAGTTTGCTTTCTAAATGTTTTGAAAGGAGATAAAATTGAAGAACTTAAGATTTAAAAAGGTTTCATTTGAACTTCGTAATTTCGAAAAGGATTGAGGAATACCATAATAGATTAAGAAATCTATGGGTAACCGCGTCGCATGTATGTTTCACAAGCGGGGTAATTTCCTTAAAAAGCTACAAGCTGAATTTCCCTCATTTTGAAAAGAAATCAAGAAAGAGATAGGATTTTTAATATTAAATTATATTTGACCGCGTCACACGTATGATTCGCGAGCACATCGTTCGACAGTTTGAGGCCATGAGCAGCTTTACTTTAGGTATTATGACATGTACGCATGGTCGAGATTGAATTTCTAGAAGTTCAGAGTCGATTTGGAAAGAAAATTCTCATTTCAAAAGCTTTAAGTTGGAAGAATTGACTAAGATTGGATTTTAGAGTAAACTGCCTCAGAATTGGGATTTGAAGGTTTCAGAAGGGTTGCATGACAATTTCGGACTTAAGCGTATGCTCGGATCGGGTTTTGGATACCCCGGGAGAGTTTCAGCACCTATTGTAGAAGTTAGCATTTTGGAAGAATTCCATAAATTTGGGTTGGAGTGCATTTCAATGTTATCGATGTCTCTTTGGAATTCTGAGTCTGGGAATAGCTCCGTATGGTGATTCCGGTGTTGGAAGCGCGACCAAAAGTGGATTTGGAGGTCCGTAGGTCATTTTGGGGTCATTTGGCGAAAGTTAGAAATTTGGATAATTTTTAGAAGTTTGACCGGGAGTGGACTTTTTGATATCGGGGTCGGAATTCAATTTCGGAAGTTGGAGTAGGTCCGTAATGTCAAAGACGACTTGTGTACAAAATTTGAGGCCGATCGGACGTGATTTGATAGGTTCTGGCATCGAATGTAGAAGTTTGGAATTCTAAAGTTCATTAAGCTTGGAATGGAGTGCGATTCATGAATTCGACGTTGTTTGATGTGATTTGAAGGCTCGACTAAATTTGTAATGTGTTTTGGGACGTGTTGATATAATTGGTTGAGGTCCCGATGGCCTCGGGTGGATTCCGGATGGTTAACGGCTCGAGTTTGGGCTTGGAAGAAAAGATAAGGCAGCTAATATTTGGTGTGATCACACCTACGCAATAAGGGTCGCAGGTGCGAGCCTGTGGTCACATGTGCGCTTTGGGAAAAGCTGGGCAGTGACTGCAGGAACGAAGGATTGTTCGCACAAGCGAGGTCACTGTTGCGGAGGTGTGTCGCAGGTGCGAGAGTGAGAGAACAATCCGTGAGCGGAAGTGCGAGGGTATGTGCGCACCTGCGGAGGCACATATGCGGAAGAAGGGCGCAGGTGCGGAGTCGTGCTAGGCAGAGGGAATGCGCAGGTGCGAGGTTTTGGCCGCACCTGCGAGACCGCAGATGCGACGAAGAGGTCGCAGGTGCGAACGTCGGGGCTGGGCAGTGTGTTCATTAAAAACGAGGGCTTGGCTCATTTTCACTTCATCTTCTCCATGGGAGCCAGTCTTGGGGCTATTTTTGGAGCTCCGTCTTCATCATCTATGTCAAGGTAAGTGATTCCCACCTATTGTAAGTTAAATACATGGTGTATATATGGATTTATACATGGAAATTAGTAGAAATTGTGGGGTTTTGGTAGAAAACCTAGAAATTTGTATTTATGAAATTTAACCACGAATTTGTGTAAGGAATTGGAAATGAATTATATATTTGAGTCCGTGAGGCAATGGGTAATGGTTATCTTTAAATATTTTTGGAATCCGAGCATGTGGGCCCGAGGGTGATTTTTATCGACTTTTCGATCGGGGTTAGAAATTGTTATAAATTGGGTTATATTGAGTATCTGAGTATATATTAATGGGTTTACATAATTATTGGCTAGTTTTGAAATGTTGCGTATTGATTCAAGTTGTTTGAAAGGCTCGGAAGCCGGTTATGGAACTATGGAGCGAGGTAAGTCTTCTTTCTAACCTTGTAAGGGGGAATTTACCCCATAGGTGAACTAAATTATTGTGTGCTTCTATTTCTGGGGGATACGTACGCGCGAGGTGACTAGAGTCCGTACATGGCTACTAGCTATGCCTACGTTCGGGTAGTTTTAGGCTCACATCATGCCTTGTTGATATTGTTATTAATTTATGTTCATTATTTTCCTTGAGCGGGAGCGAGATTTGAGTCTTCTTATTAAATGTTATTCTTGAAAGGAGTTGAAATTAAAGAATTTAAGATTTTAAAGGTTTCATTTAAACTTCGTAATTTCGAAAAGAATTGAGGAATATTATAATAGCTTAAGAAATCTATGTGTAACCACGTCGCATGTATGATTCGCGAGCGGGGTAATTTCCTTAAAAAGCTTCAAGTTGAATTTCCCTTATTTTGAAAAGAATCAAGAAAGAGATATGATTTTAATGTTAAATTTATATTTGACCGCGTCACAAGTATGATCCGCGAGCGGGGAGATTCCTTAAATTTATATTTGACCGCGTCGCACATATGATTCGCGAGCAGGGTAATTCCTTCTAACACTCTTATGGGATCGGGTCGTTCGCCTCGACAGGATTTATGTACCATACTCTCACGGGAGCGGGCCGTTCGCCTCGGCAGGTTAATAGATGCATCTATGATTCACGCCGTTCGACCCTCGGCAGTGCACAGTTTACTTTTATGTTGGATCGGGCCATACGTCTCGGCACTTCCTATATATATATATTATCCTCATGGAATCATGCGTAATATTTGGCAAGAAGCCAGTGTATCTGAGGGTTTTTTCCCTCATTTGAATTACGACAACCGCTTTGATGAAATCCCCTATATATATATATATATGCTCCGATTACGGAGGGAACTTGCCAGTTGAGAGATTGAGTAAATTGTAAAGAGGTAAACAAATTGTACTACGTATTTTATACTTGTTTATTTTATATATTTACTCTGCCTCATATTCATTAACTTATTTCCCTTCAGCAACACAACAAAACTCAGTCGATCCATTGACCACCCGAAATCACCCCGAAGCCCTCCGGACCTTAACCAAATATACCAACACGTCCCAAAATACATCACGAACTTAATTGAGGCCTCAAATCGCGCCAAACAACATCGAAACTACGAATCACCCTTCAAGTCAAACTTAATGAACTTTGAAATTTCAAACTTCTATAATCGATGCCGAAACCTATCAAATCACGTCCGATTGACCTCAAATTTTGCACACAAGTCATAATTGACATTACGGACCTACTCCAACTTTCGGAATTGGAATTCGACCCCGATATCAAAACGTCCACTCCCGGTCAAACTTCCAAAAACCTTCAAATTCCAACTTTCGCCAAATGACCTACGGACCTCCAAATTCATATCCGGACGCGCTCCCAATATTAGAATCACCATACGGAGCTATTCCCAGACTCCTAATCCCAAACGGATATCAATAACATTGAAATTCACTTCAACCCAAATTTAAGAAATTCTTCCAAAAATGCCAACTTCCATAATAGGAGCCGAAACGCTCCCGGATCATCCAAAACTCGCTTCGGGCACACGCCTAAGTCCAAAATAATCATACAAACCTGTTGGAACCTTAAAATCCCGATCCTGAGGTTGTTTACTCAAAAATCAACCCTGGGCTAACTCCTCCAACTTAAAGCTTCTGAAATTTGAATTTTTTCTCCAAATCAACTTTGAACTTCCCGAATTTCAATTTCGACCACATGTATAAGTCATAATACCCGAAGTGAAGCTACTCAAGGCCTCAAACCACCGAATGACGTTCTAGAGCTCAAAACGACTGATCGGGTCGTTACAATAATAAAAAGAGGGTAGTCAATATTAAGCTAAGTGGCTTACTTAAAACAAATTGACTTGGTACTTTTAGGACAAAATCTAAAAATATTTAGCCAAAATGTAATAAGCATTAAGGCAAATCAATTTAATTTAAAGTTGTAAATCAATTCAGATTGACTCCTATTTTTATTGTAAATAGATTCCAAAAATTGAAAAATTGAATTTCAATTTTAATAATTATTTACTAACCACATGATTTGTTTCTTGCATTTCATAATTTTTTTATTTTTAGAAACATTATGTAAAAAGAATGATAGTGGACCTACTATTGTAAATATCTGAGATACAACTTAAAGCTTCTGAAATTTAAATTCTCTCCAAATCAACTCTGAACTTCCTGAATTTCAATTTCAACCACACGTACAAGTCATAATATCCGAAGTGAAACTACTCAAGGCCTCAAACCACCGAATGACGTGCTAGAGCTCAAAACGACCGATCGGGTCGTTACAATATTAAAAAGAGGGTAGTCAATATTAAGCTAAGTGGATTACTTAAAACAAATTGACTTGGTACTTTTAGGACAAAATCTATAAATATTAAGCCAAAATGTAATAAGCATTAAGGCAAATCAATTTTATTTAAAGTTGTAAATCAATTCAGATTGACTCCTTTTTTTATTGTAAAAAGATTCCAAAAATTGAAAAATTGAATTTCTATTTTAATAATTATTTACTAACCACATGATTTGTTTCTTGCATTTCATAATTTTTTTATTTTTAAAAACATTATGTAAAAAAAATGATAGTGGACCTACTGTTGTAAATATTTGAGATACGACTTTTTTCTAAAATAATTATGATAAGAAAAATTATACTTTGAAATTTTAGTAATTGAGTTAAAGTTACCAATGAAATAATTTTTATTTTTATTTGTATTGTATTATAATGAGTATGATAAAAAAATTGATATTAAATTTAAACAAGCTAATGAAAAGCCATATGACAATGTAATAATATTAAGTGTCGAATAATATAATAGCAACACCAAGGAACAAATAGAGAAAAAAATCAAAAATTTCATCATACAAAAGAAGAAGGATAAAACTTATTTAAATTTGAGATAAGAAAATTTTGTTTAAATATGATAAGAAATGACATACATGTAGATAAGGCTATATAACCAAAGTCTAACAGATAAAAGGAAAAATTAAAAGTATTGAATAATAAAATAAATTAGATATAATGTGAGAATATTTATACTAAGAAATACTTTAGAAAATAAAATCAAGTAAGTATTCACAAATTAAAAATATTATTAAAAATTTAAAAAATTTAGAATTTCAATCAATAGTTTAAAAATAAAATAAATATTTAATTTAATTGTAAAAAATTACATATCTATCTATATTATATTAAAAATAGTAGTGGATAAAAATATTAAATAAAGTCAAAAGTTAATAAAAACTCACATGAAAACGTAATAATTACATATTAGATAACATCATAACAAAAGTAAGGAAAATAATTAAAATTCAACAAAAAGGAAAAGACTATTTGAACTTGCGATTAGAATGCTTTTAAAGTTATGATGAGAATACTCAAAATGCAAATATGACAACAAAATTAAAGTCTTGCTAGATAAATAAAAATAAAAATTGATACCATATTAAAAATTTAAGTATACTAAATAAATATCTCGTGTAGGTAATTTTACTAATTAAAAAAAGCCAAATTTATATCTTAAAACTAAAGAGAATTATTTTTTAATTATATGTAATACAAAAATAATTAATACATTTCAATAGATTTGAAATATTATAAAAGATCTTATGTATTAAGTTTTAGACTAATTCAAAGATATATTTTAAAATAAAATGTGATATTATTTTGAGTATAGGTAAAATATATATGTAAAAAGATAATTAAAATTTCTTAGTAGAGAAGAGAATGTATAAAGAGGAAAATAGAGATAATGAGGATACTTATATTTTAAATTTATTTTAAAATGTGAAGACCCGATAGGTCATCTTATATTTTAAAACCTAATTCTGTGATCCGAAGCCTTAAAAATCTCATTGTTACCCTCCTCGACTTGCGTGCGCGGTCCGGGCGTGTTTTCGGAAAGTTTTATGTTAAAAACTGTGAAAAAAATAAAATTTTGCTTTGAAAACCATTTGAGTTGACTTTGATCAATGTTTTGAGTAAACGGGCCCAGATCCGTATTTTGACGGTCCCGATAGGTCCGTATCGTAATTTGGGACCTGGGCATATGCCCAGAATCAAATTCTGACGTCACTAGCTCGAGATATGAAATTTGGATGAAAAATTAAAAGTTTGAATGTTTAATAATTTTAAGAATTTACTGATGTTTGGTTTTGTTGATACCGGGTCTGTATTTTAGTTTCGGAGACCGGTACAGGTCCACTATAATATTTATGACTTGTCTGTCGATTTTGGTGAGAAACGGAATTGATTTGACGTGATTCGGACGTTCGGTTGTGAAAATAGAAGTTTTAAAGTTTTTTTTGAAAATTTTATTGGATTTGGTGTCCGATTCGTAGTTCTAGGCGTTATTTTGGTGTTTTGTTCGCGCGAGCGAGTTCGTATGATATTTTAGGACTTGTGTGCATATTTGTTTTTGTCACGACCCAAACTAACCCCTGTCGTAATGGCGCCTATCGTGGAACTAGGCAAGCCGACTCATTTTCAAAACAAACCGATATTTTCATTTCAAAGAAAATTTCAATGTTATTTAACATAAAAACCTTCGTAAAGGAGTTCAAATCAAAATAAAAGTGCGGAAGGAAAAGCCCGACATCGGATGTCACTAGTCATGAGCATCTACTACAATATGTCTAACAA
Source organism: Nicotiana tabacum (assembly GCF_000715075.1). NCBI lineage: Eukaryota > Viridiplantae > Streptophyta > Magnoliopsida > Solanales > Solanaceae > Nicotiana > Nicotiana tabacum. Next base: position 25,989,159 of record NC_134081.1, on the reverse strand, counting down.
TATCAAGGCTAACTCAGCCTGAAAAATAGCTGAATACAACTAGAGGAAGATAAGAGGGAGAAGAGCAAGGGCTGCGATCGCCAAACAGCTACCTTGCTATCTCCAAGAAAATCTGCAACCAGAACAATCAATAACCACTACCGTGTCCAGCTACACCTGAATTTGTACACAAGGTGCAGGGAGTAATGTGAGTACGCTAACTCAGTAAGTAACAACAATAAATAAAGATTGAGCAGTAGTGACGAGCAATAAAGCATATAACATTCATATCGGAAAATCTCAGTAAAATACCACATGCTTTAAAAATCAGGGTTTGAATCAAAATATCTCGTTTAACCCAGTTCCAGTAAAAATCATTTAAAGATATTTTTCAACAGTTTTCAAACATAGGAAAAATGCAAAGGTGAGCAAAAATGATGAAATCATAAACAGCCCCTCGGGCAAAACATCACTCATATACAGCCCCTCGGGCAAACCTCACAGTCACTCGTGCCACTCGGGCATACCTCACAATCACTCTTGCCACTCGAGCATACCTCACAATCACTCATGCCTCCCAGTCACTCAGCACTCGGCACTCGACACTCGCACTCAGTAGGTACCTGTGCTCATTAGGGGTGTGTACAGACTCCGGAGGGGCTCCTTCAGCCCAAGCATTATAATCTGCACGGACAACTCACGTTCTATAATAATAAAGTATGCTGCAGGCGGGCAGCCCCGATCCACACTCATCCTCATAATCAGGCCCTCGACTGATATCAAACATGCTGCGGCGTGCAGCCCGATCCCATAAATATCCTCACAAATCAGGCCCTCCACCTCACTCAGTCATAACCCTCTCAAGCCACTTGGGCATTTCAGTAAAACAGGGCATTCGGCCCAAAACATTTATGTGCATCAAAATAAAGTCATAAAACTGAGTTATGCAGTAAACAAGTATAGACATGACTGAGTATATATTTTCAATCGAAAACAATGAGAGGATAGTAAGAAAAAGCCCCTAAGGGTCCAAACAGCACTGGCGCAAAGCCCAAACATGGCATTCAGCCCAATTTACAGAAACACTTTTTAAAACATATAAGTATCATATAGTTTCAACAAAGTATGCAACTTTACAGTTGCTATGGGATGGACCAAGTCACAATCCCCAACAGTGCACGCCCACACGCCCGTCACCTAGCATGTGCGTCACTAAAAATAGTAGAATGATAAAAAATCCAGGGTTTCGTACCCTCAGGACTAGATTTACAATCGTTACTTACCTTAAATCGATCAAATCTCTACCCCACAATGCTCTTGCCTCTGGACTCGGCCTCCAAATGCTCCAAATCTAAACACAATTAGTACAATACTATCAATATACGCTAATGGAATGAATTCCACAAGAAAAGCTACAAAATTAGACCAAAAAACCCGAAATTGGCTCAAACCCGGCCCCGAAGCCCATGTCTCGAAATCTGACAAAATTCACAAAACTAGAAAGCTCATTCACTCACGAGTCTAACCATACCAAATTCATCAAAATCCGACATCGTTTGGTCCTTCAAATCCTTAAATTACTCTCTAAATATTCCTAGCCCTAACCCCTCATTTTCACTAATTACATGATTAAACAACGGGAAAATCACCATATATACGAGTATTAGGCTCAAGTAACGTACCTCAATGAAAACCCCCTTCATTTCCTCGTCAAAACTCTCCAAAAAGCTCCAAATCCGAATAGAAATTGTGCGGAATGCCCAAAAATCCGCGAAGTGTTCCTATATACCTTCTGCCCAGGCATCTCTCACATGCGGCCCCTTTTATCGCACTCGCGCGACCGCACCTGCAGTCCAAACAGCCGCACCTGCGGAAATCACTTACTCCCTCAGCTTCCGCACCCGCGACCCATGCATCGCACTTGCGGGCTCGCAGGTGTGGCCAGGCTTGCGCACCTGCGCTCGATGCCCAACCTTCCAACTCCCGCCTCTGCACACACTGCCCTGTGCCTGCGACATCACACCTGCGACTCCTCCTTCCGCAGATGCATAAATAGCAGTAGCAGCAGCTGCATCTGTATTTTCCAACTTTGACAAATCCGTTAACCACCCGGAATCACCCCGAGGCCCTCGGGACCTCAACCAAAAATACCAACAAGTCATATATCAACATACCAACTTAGTCGAACCTTCGAATCACTCAAAACAACATCAAATCATCAAATTACCCTCGGATTCAAGCCTAAAAACTTCTAAATTTCCAAATTCGGCAACCGATGCTGAAACCAACCAAACCACGTCCGAATGACCTCAAATTTTGCACATACATCACAAATGACACTACGAACCTACTCCAACTTCCGGAATTCCATTTCGACCCCGATATCAAATTTTCCACTGCCAACCGAAATTGCCAAATTTTTAATTTCGCCAATTCAAGCCTAATTCTACCACGGACCTCCAATTAACATTCCGAATGCACTCCTAAGTCCAAAATCACCTAACGGAGCTAACGGAACCATCAAAATTCAAATCCGGGATCATTTACACATAGGTCAACATCCAGTTGACTTTTCCAACTTAAGTTTCTACTCAAGAGACTAAGTGCCTCAATTCACTATGAAACCACTCCGGTCCCGAACCAACTAACCCGATAGAACATAATATAGCTGAGTAACACAAAAAGAAGTAGAAATGGGGAAAACGAGGCTATAACTCTCGAAACGACCGGCGGGGTCGTTACAGTTTTGGAGCCCCGAGGGCTCGGGTGAGTTTCGGATAGGCTACGGGATGATTTGAACTTAGAAATTCTGGTTTTTCTATAGGTTTAGGTGCCTTCTGGTTTCCTTCTTCGCGTTCGTGAAGACACTCTCGCGAACGCGATGTGTGAACTGGGCTAGGTGGGTTTTTCTCCTACGCGAACGCGAGACTACTGTCACGAACGCGGAGCATTAGGGGGATTGCTCTACACGAACGTGAATAGTCACACGTGAACGCGTAGCAATAGGCAGGCTGGGACGGGAAACTGAGGTTCCACTACGTGAACGCGGGTGTTGTCCCGCGAACGCGAAGGTTAGGGGGCTAAACCTTCGCGAACGCGTGTAGCCTCTCGCGATCGCGTAATCCATTAAGTCTATGCTGTTCGCGAACGCGTCAGTATTCACGCGAACGCGATTAACAGTGATGCCTAGTGATAAAAAAGTCCCAATTACGGGATTTTGCCATTCTTTCAAAATTTTCAAAACTAGAAGACCTATAGGCGATTTTCCTAAAATATTTTCTTCCCCTATTTGTTGGTAAGTGATTTTAACCTACTTTCTTTCAATTACCTATTACATTTCATGAGTTTTCAACCTAAAATCTAGGATTTTCATGGTGGAAATTGGGGGTTTGGGTAAAATTAGGCATTTTTGCATAATTGGAATTTAGACCTCGAATTGAGGTCGGATTTCGAAATAAATTATATAATCGGGCTCGGGGTGAATGGGTAGATGGATTTTGGTCCGAACCTTGGGTTTTGACAAAGCGGGCCCGCGGTCGATATTTTACTTTTTTTGGAAAAGTTTGGAAAATCTAAATTTATGCAATGTAATTGATTTTTTTTAGCAATATTTGATATTATTGAGTCGTTTGTGGATAGATACGAGTGGTTTGGAGGTGAATTCTAGAGGAAAAGTGGTAGTTGAGCATTGATTGGCCTTTGGAGCAAGGTAAGTATTGTGTCTAACCTTGACTTGAGGGAATATGACTTGTTTGTCTATTTGCAACATGTTTAAATGTTGGGAAACAACGTATATGTGAAGTGACGAGTACTTATGCATCGTAGTCGGGTTAAAGCATGCGGGAGTGGTTTGGTTTCTTGACAATTATAGCTTCCTTTGTTCATGTTATCCACGTTTAGACTAGTATTGTTAAATTGATCGTTCTTATCATTTTTACGAATCTTCTGGTGATAATTGAGTATTGATTTCGAAGTTGAGGTTGGTGTTGTTGAACCTAATGTTGAAGTAAGGCTTGCACTTGTTATTCTACCTCCCTGTTGTTATTTGTTCATTGCATTATGGTAAGGGAGAGTGTTAATGCACGGAGGGTGATGCTGTGCCATATTATGAGTGTTAATGCACGAAGGGTGATGCCGTGCCATGTTGTGAGTGTTAATGCACGAAGGGTGATGCCGTGCCATATTTTGAGTGTAAAAGAACGAAGAGTGATGTCGTGCCACGTTATGAGAGTTAATGCACGAAGGGTGATGCAGTGTCGTATCTATTGATTTATATTGTAAGGATGAGAGTAAAAGAACGAAGGGTGATGCCATGCAATTTTCTTCATTGTGTTTAGTTGTTTTCACTGGTTAAAAGCATGTTGACTGTTCTGGTTATCATTTCCGCTGTATCTCCTATATCCTATGCCCCTTTAGCATGTTCCCCTCTCCCCAATAGTACATGTTTAACTGTTAGTGTTGTTTTCTTGTATCTGTACAGGTTTATTATGTGGGTGTCTTGTTATAACATCATCACTACTTCGTCGAGGTTAGACTCGATACTTACCAGTACATGGGGTCGGTTGTACTGATATTGCATTTTGCACTTCTTGTGCAGATTTTGGTACCGGTTCTAGCTGATCGTGAGGCTTAGTAGCTTGGATTTGCTGTCAGGAGACCCAAGGTAGATCTGCTGGCATCCCCAGACCTTGGAGTCTCTTCCTAGTTTTATCATTTACTGTTTCCTTACTTCAAAACATTGTATTTTTCCTTTTCAAACTCTGTTTGTAGTAAATCATAGTAGCTCATGAGTTGTGACTCTAGATCTGGGTGGTAGTAATTAATGAAGTATTTATATTATTCCGCACTCACTGTATTCCATTTTAGTTTATTAGTTGTCATTTTATGAATTGAATAAGGATTGGCTTAATAATTCTCTAATGTCGGCTTTCCTAGCAAGTGGAATGTTAGGCGCCATCATGGTCCCGACGATGGGAATTCTGAGTCGTGACATGTTGGTAACAGAGCACTAGGTTGCCTAGGTCTCACAATTCACAGGTGAGCTTAGTAAAGTCCAGGGGATCGGTACGGAGACGTTTGTACTTATCTCCCATAGGCTATGAGTATTAGGAACAAATTTCACTTCTATTCTTCTCTGTCATGCGATTTTGTTCTCACAATACTAATTGAACTTTTCTACTCTTATTCTCTCGTAGATGGCGAGAACACGTATCGTTTCTTCAGTTGAGCAGCAGCCAGAACCTCAGGTGGCAGCTCCTACGAGGGGCAAGGGTCGAGGTCGAGGTCGTTCCAGAGGCCGAGGGAGGGCAGAGCTCAGCCTAGAGCTCGAGCAGCAGCACCAGCGGTGGAGCCTCAGGTAGAGTTTGATGAGGAGGTTCCAGCCCAGGCTGTGCCTGTCGGAACAGCTCAGGTCCCGGAGGGGTTCATTGCCACCCCAGTGCTTCAGGACGCTTTGGTCCGTTGGTGGGCCTTATGGAGAGTGTGGCCCAGACTAGCGTATTTCCCATGACACCAACCATCTCTCAGGCTGGAGGATGATCCCAGACTCCTCCTACTCACACTCCGGAGCAGATGGCTCCCCAGTATCAAACTCCAGCTGCTCATCCAGTTGGAGTAGTTCAGCCGGTTGTTGCGGCACAGAGTGGTGATTGGTCAGTTATGTCTTCTGAGGCTTTATGGAGATTGGATAGGTTTACCAAGCTCTTCCCGGGTCACTTCAGTGGTTCTCCTTCAGAGGATCCCCAGGAGTATCTTGACAGCTGTCATGAGGTGCTATGGAACATGGGTATAGTGGAGACCAATGGGATCGATTTTGCTGCATTTTAGACTAGCGGGGTCGCCTGCTCTTACATGGGACCAGTTCTCTCATCTCTTTCTAGAGAAGTTTCTCCCTATCACACTGAGAGAGGAGCATCGTCGTCAGTTCGAGCATCTCCAGTAGGGGAGTATGACTGTTACTCAGTATGAGACCCGTTTTCTAGATTTGGCCCGTCATGCTCTTCTTCTACTTCCTACCGAGAGATAAAGGATGAGGAGGTTTATTGACGGACTTGCTCAGCCTATCAAATAACAGATGGCTAAGGAGACTAGGAGTGAGATTTCTTTTCAAACGGTTGCTAGATATGGTTCTTGCTCAGGGAGGTCAGGGTTCTGACAAGAGACCATGTCATTCCGGGGGGTTCAGCGATGCCTCATCTGGAGGCAGGGGTACTTTTGGTAGAGGCCATCCTCCCAGGCAATTTCATTAAGTAGTCCAGGCATCTCACGGTGCCTCAGGTGGTCGTGGCCCTCATATGCCTTATTTCGACCAGCTAGCCTATAGTGTACCACCAGCTCCTATTAATGCACCTCCGCTCCAAAGTTTTTAGGGTGGTTACTCAGGTCGACAGGGCCAGTTTCAGGGTCAGCAGTCACAACAGCCGAGGTCCTGTTATACTTGTGGTAATCCGAGACACATTACTAGATTTTGCCCTCGGGCATCGGGCAGCTCCTAGCATCAGGATTCTCGTGCCATGGTTCTGGCAACAGTTGCTGCACCACCTGCTCAGCCAGCTAGAGGCAGGGGGCAGGTAGCCAGAGGTAGAGGCCAAACTATTAGAGGTGGAGGTCAGGTCGTTAGAGGTGGAGGCCAGCCAGCTAGAGGCCATCCTAGGGTCGTAGTTCAGGGTGATGGGGCCCAGCCCCGGTGTTTTGCTTTTCCAGGCAGGCTAGAGGCTGAGTCATCTGATGCTGTTATCACATGTACTATTTCAATTTGCAATGGAGATGCTTCAGTCCTATTTGATCCGAGTTCTACTTATTCCTACGTGTCATCCTATTTTGCTTCATATGTAGTTGTGCCTCGTGATTCTTTGAGTGCTCCTGTATAAGTGTCCACACCTGTGGGAGATGCTATTATTGTAGACCGTGTTTATCGTTCATGTGTAGTCACCATTGAGAGTCTTGAAACTAGTGTAGACCTTCTACTTCTCGATATGGTTGATTTCGATGTCATTTTGGGTATGGATTGGCTGTCACCTTATCACGCTATATTGGATTATCACGCCAAGATGGTGACCTTAGCCTTGCTGGGGTTGCCTCGATTAAAGTGGTGAGGGACTCCTGGCCATTCTACCAGCAGGGCTATCTCTTATATGAAGGCTCGACGTATGGTCGAGAAGGGGTGTCTAGCTTATTTGGCTTATGTTTGCGATTCTAGTGCGGAGGTTCCTTCCATGGATTCAGTACCCGTTGTTCTTGAGTTTCTAGAGGTATTTCCTGCAGACCTGCCGGGAATGCCACCCGACAAGGATATGGATTTTTGTATTGATTTGGCTCCGAGCACTCAGCCCATCTCTATTCCACCATACCGTATGGCCCCGCCAGAGTTGAAAGAATTGAAGGAAGAGTTGCAAGATTTGCTTGATAAGGGCTTCATTAGACCTAGTGTCTCACCCTGGGGTGCACCTATATTGTTTGTGAAGAAGAAAGATGGATCGATGAGGATGTGTATAGATTATCGGTAGTTGAACAAAGTCACCATCAAGAACAAGTATCCATTGCCGAGGATTGACGATTGGTTTGATCAGATTCAGGGTGCCAAGGTATTTTCGAAGGTTGATTTGAGATCTAGCTACCATCAGTTGAGGATTAGGGCATCCGATGTCCCTAAGACAACCTTTCGGACTCGTTATGGGCATTATGAGTTTCTGGTGATGTCCTTTGGGTTGACAAATGCCCCAGTAGCATTCATGGATTTGATGAACCGAGTGTTCAAGCCTTATTTGGACTCCTTTGTGATCGTGTTTATTGATGATATCTTAATATACTCCCGCAGTCGAGAGGAGCATGAGCAGTATCTCAGGATTGTACTTCAAACTCTGAGAGCCAACCAGTTGTATGCTAAATTTTCAAAGTGCGAGTTTTGGTTGGATTTAGTCACTTTCTTGGGGCACGTAGTATCAGCAGAGGGCATTCAGGGAGATCCTAAGAAGATTGAGGTAGTTCAGAACTGGCCTAGACCCACTTCAGCTAAGGAGATCAGGAGTTTCTTGGGTTTTGCGGGCTATTACCGTCGATTTATGGAGGGGTTTTCATCTATAGCAGCCCCATTGACCAGGTTGACCCATAAGGGTGCCCTGTTCAGATGGTCAGTCGAGTGTGAGACAAGCTTTCAGAAGCTCAAGACTGCTTTGACTACAACACTGATGTTGGTGTTGCCCACAGGTTCAGGATCTTATACGGTATATTGTGATGCGTCCTATGTTGAGCTCGGTGCGGTATTGATTCAGGAGGGCAGGGTGATTGCGTATGCATCGCGGCAGTTGAAGGTTCATGAGAAGCATTACCCTATCCATGACTTAGAGTTGGAAGCCAATGTTCATGTGCTGAAGATTTGGAGGCACTATCTTTATGGTATGTCATGTGAGGTTTTCACGGATCATCGGAGCCTTTAGTATTGTTCAAGCAAAAAGATCTCAATTTGAAGTAGAGGAGGTGGTTGGAGCTATTGAAAGACTATGATATCACTATTTTGTACTACCCCAGGAAGGCCAATATGGTGGCCGATGCCTTGAGTAGATAGGCAGCGAGTATGGGTAGCCTTGCGTTCATTCCAGTCAGTGAGAGGCCGCTTGCATTAGATGTTCAGACTTTGGGCAACCAGATTGTGAGGTTGGATATTTCAGAGCCCAGCCATGTTCTAGCTTGTACAGTCGCTCGTTCTTCCTTGTTTGAGCATATCAGAGATCGGTAGTATGACGAACCTCATTTGTTAGTCCTTAGGGACACAGTGTGGCACGATGGTGCCAAGCAGGTTACTGTCGGAGATGACGGAGTTTTGAGGATGCAGGGTCATGTTTGTGTGCCTAATGTAGATGGACTTCGTGAGTTGATTCTTGAGGAGACTCATAGTTCTCGGTATTCTATTCATCTGGGCACCGCCAAGATGTATCAGGACTTGCAACAACAATATTGGTGGAGGAGGATGAAGAAGGATATAGTTGCTTATGTAGCTTGGTGTCTAAATTGTCATCAAGTAAAGTATGAGCATCATAGACCTGGTGGTTTGCTTCAAGAGATAGAGATTCCTGAGTGGAAGTGGGAGCGTATAACTATGGATTTCGTTGTTAGACTCCCCCGGACTCAGAGGAAGTTCGATGCAATTTGGGTCATTGTGGACAGGCTGACTAAGTCACCGCATTTCATTCCTGTGGCAGTTAACTATTCTTCACGGTGTGCCCAAGTTTATCATTTCTGATCGAGGTACGCAGTTCACCTCGCACATTTGGAGAGCAGTACAATGTGAGTTGGGCACGCGGGCTGAGTTGAGCACATTGTTTCATCCTTAGACGGATGGGCAGTCTGAGCACACCATTCAGATCTTGGAGGATATGTTCCGCGTATGTGTTATAGACTTTGGAGGATCGTGGGATTAGTTCTTGCCCCTTGTAGAGTTCGCCTACAATAATAGCTACCGGTCGAGCATTCAGATGGCTCCCTATGAGGCATTATATGGTAGGCAATGCCGGCCACCAGTTGGGTGGTTCGAGCCGGGGGAGGCTCGGTTGTTGGGTACAGATCTAGTACAGGATGCCTTGGATAAGGTCAAGATTATTCAGGACCGACTTCGCACAGCTCAGTCCAAGTAGAAGCGTTATGCCAAGCGTAGAGTTCGTGATGTTGCATACATGGTCGGAGAGATAGTGTTGCTTCGGGTATCACCCATGAAGGGTGTAATGAGATTCGGAAAGAAGTGAAAGTTAAGCCCTAGGTATATCGGGCACTTTGAGATTCTGGAGAGAGTAGGCGAGGTGGCTTACAGGCTCGCATTGCCACCTAGTTTAGCAGCTGTTCATCCGGTATTCCATGTGTCCATGCTCCGGAAGTATCACGTAAATCCGTCCTATGTGTTAGATTTCAGCTCTATCCAGTTGGACAAGGATTTGACTTACGAGAAGGAGCCTGTGGCTATTCTAACCCGGCAGGTTCGACAGCTGAGGTCTAAGAGTTATCCTTCAGTTCGAGTGCAGTGGAGAGGTCAGCCCGTTGAGGCAGCTACTTGGGAGTCCGAGTCAGATATGCGGAGTACATATCCACATCTTTTCACCAGTTCAGGTACTTTTCTATGTCCGTTCGAGGACGGACGATTGTTTTAGAGGTGGAGAATGTGATGACCCGATAGGTCATCATATGTTTTAAAACCTAATTCTATGATCCGAAGCCTTAAAATCTCATTGTTACCCTCCTCGAGTTGCGTGCGCGGTCCGGGCGTGTTTCTAGGAAGCTTTTATGTTAAAAACTATAAAAATATGAAATTTTGCTTGGAATACTATTTGAGTTGACTTTGGTCAACATTTTGAGTAAACGGACCCGGATCCGTGTTTTGACGGTCCCGGTAGGTCCGTATCATAATTTGGGACTTGGGTGTATGCCCGGAATCGAATTCTGAGGTCCCTAGCTCGAGATATAGAATTTGGATAAAAAATTAAAAGTTAGAAAGTTTAATGATCTTAAGAATTTACTGATGTTTGGTTTTGTTGATACCTGGTCCGTATTTTGGTTCTGTGGCCCGCTATAGGTCCACTATAATATTTATGACTTGTCTGTCGAATTTAGTGAGGAACGGAGGTGATTTGATGTGATTCAGACGTTCGGTTGTGAAAATAGAAGTTTTAAAGTTTTCTTGAAAATTTTATTGGATTTGGTGTCTGATTCGTAGTTCTAGGCATTCTTTTGGTGTTTTGTTCGAGCAAGCGAGTTCGTATGATATTTTAGGACTTGTGTGCATGTTTATTTTGGAGCCCCGAGGGCTCGGGTGAGTTTTAGATAGGCTACGGGATGATTTGAACTTAGAAATTCTAGTTTTTCTGCAGTTTCAGGTGCCTTCTGGTTTCCTTCTTTGCGTTCGCGAAGACACTCTCACGAATGCGATGTGTGAACTGGGCTGGGTGGGTTTTTCTCCTACGCGAACGTGAGACTACTGTCGTGAACGCGGAGCATTGGGGGGATTTCTCTACGCGAACGTGAATAGTCACACGTGAATGCGTAGCAATAGGCAGGCTGGGAAGGGAAACTAAGGTTACACTACGCGAACGCGGGTCTTGTCCCGCGAACGCAAAGGTCAGGGGGCTAAACCTTCGCGAATGCGTGTAGCCTCTCATGATCGCGTAAGCCATTAAGGCTCTGCTCTTCGAGAACACGTCAGTGTTCACGCGAAAGCGATGAACACTGACGCCCAGTGATAAAACAGTCCCAATTACGGGATTTTACCATTCTTTCAAAAATTTCAAAACTAGAAGACTTAGAGGCGATTTTCCTAAAAGATTTTCTTCCCCAGTTTGTTGGTAAGTGATTCTAACCTACTTTCTTTCAATTACCCATTACATTTCATGAGTTTTCAACCGATAATCTAGAATTTTTATGGTGGAAATTGGGGGTTTGGGTAGAATTAGGGATTTTTGCATAATTGGAATTTAGACCTCGAATTGAGGTCGAATTTCAAAATAAATTATATAATAAGGCTCGCGGGTGAATAGGTGAATGGATTTTGGTCCGAACCTCAGTTTTTGATCAAGCAGGCCCGGGGTCAATTTTTGACTTTTTGGGGGAAAGTTTTGGAAATCTAAATTTATGCATTGTAATTGATTTCTTTAGCAATGTTTGATATTATTGAGTTGTTTGTGGATAGATACGAGTGGTTTGGAGGTGAATTCTAGAGAAAAAGCGGTAATTGAGCATTGAGTGGCCTTTGGAACGAGGTAAGTGTTGTGTCTAACCTTGACTTGAGGGAATGGGACTTGTTTGTCTATTTGCAACATGTTTAAATGTTGGGGAACAACGTATATATGAAGTGATGAGTAGTTATGCGTCGTAGTCGGGTTAAAGCATGCGGGCGGGGTTTGGTTTCTTGCAATTATAGCTTCCTTTGTTCATGTTATCCATGTTTAAACTAGTATTGTTAAATTAATCGTTCTTATCATGTTTACGGATCTTTTGGTAATAATTAAGTATTGATTTCGAAGTTGAGGTTGATGTTGTGGAACCTAATGTTGAATTAAGGCGTGTACTTGTTATTCTACCTCCCTGTTGTTATTTGTTCATTTTATTATGGTAAGGGACAATGTTAATGCACGAAGGGTGATGTCGTGCCATATTATGAGTGTTAATACACGAAGGGTGATGTCGTGCCATGTTGTGAGTGTTAATGCACGAAGGGTGATGCCGTGCCATATTGTGAGTGTAAATGAATGAAGGACGATGTCGTGCCATATTATGAAAGTTAATGCATGAAGGGTGATGCCGTGCTGTATCTATTGATTTATATTGTGAGGCTGAGAGTAAAAGCACGAAGGGTGATGCCGTACAATTTTCTTCATTGTGTTTAGTTGTTTTCACTGGTTAAAAGCATTTTGACTGTTTTGGTTATCATTTTCGTTATATCTCCTATATCATGTGCCCCTTTAGCATGTCCCCCCCCAATAGTACATGTTTAGCTTTTAGTCATTGTTATCTTGTACATATACTGTTATCTGCATAGGTTTATTATGTAGGTGTCTTGTTATAGCCTCGTCACTACTTCGTCGAGGTTAGGCTCGACACTTTCCAGTACATGGGGTCGGTTGTACTGATACTGCACTCTGCACTTCTTGTGCAGATTTTGGTACCGGTCCTAGCTGATCATGAGGCTCAGCAGCTTGGATTTGCTGTCAGGAGACCCAAGGTAGATCTGCTGGCGTCCGCAGACCCTGGAGTCTCTTCCTAGATTTATCATTTACTGTTTCCTTACTTCAAAATAGTGTATTTTTCCTTTTCAGACTCTGTTTGTAGTAAATCATAGTAGCTCGTGAGTTGTGACTCCATATCCGAGTAGTAGTAATTAATGAAGTATTTATATTATTCCGCACTCGTTGTATTCCATTTTGGCTTATTTGTTGTCATTTTCTGAATTGAATAAGGATTGGCTTAATAATTCTTTAATATCGGCTTGCCTAGCAAGTGGAATGTTAGGCGTCATCACGGTCCCGACGGTGAAAATTTCGGGTCATGACAAAAATAAAAAAATTAAATTATTAATAATATTCGAAAATATTATTGGTAGATTTAAATGATAAAAGAGTTCCGAGTATGAGGCTAATAGTGTAAGAATATATTGAATTTCAAGAATAAAAAAAATTATATTTATTGGTTATTATTAAAAGGGTAATAAGCAAGACATTAAGTCAATTCATAAGCTAATAAAAGATCACATTACAATATAACAATATTAAGTAATAAATAATGCAAAAACTATAAGCAAGGAACAATAAAGAGAAAACAAAAAGTCTAAAAATGTAGAATGATAAGACTTATTTGAATTTGAGATGAAAAACAAAGTGGTAGTAATAATGTTTTTTAAAATAATATGATTTAATGTGCTCAAACTAGACAAATCACAACATTATATATTTAATATTCTTTAATATTGACCATAAACCGAAATACAAATGCTAAAATCAAGGGGTTGTGTTATTACGGTTATAAAAAAAAGTTATCCAGTATGAGATTTGAAAAATGATTTCATGTCGTGCTTCTTAATTAATATCTAATAATCATTTATAATTTCTATCTCGAACGTTTAATTTTAAGGTTATTTTCACATAACTCAAATAACCCAAATCATAATTCTTCATGGTTCATGTCCGCACATCGCACAAGTATTAATACTAGTTGTCATATAATAAACCAAAACCTTTTAGGACACTAAATGCTTGGTCTATGTCACGACCCAATTTTACCTATAGTCGTGATGGTGCCCAACACTACAGCTAGGCAAGCCAACTAGTAATTTAAACCCATATTAAATTCTTTAAAAATTAACAGAGTAATTAAACTCTTTTTAATTACAGGAATTTATAACAATATGAAAATATTCTAGTAAATAAAAACAATAATCAAGTCAAAAATTCTACAAGTGTGTGTGTGCCAAGACCTGGTGTCACAAGTGTATGAGTATCTACTAGATTATACAAAATTACAATTACTGTATGGAATGAAATAGACAGAATAAAAATTCAAGAAGAGGCACTAGTTGCTGCAGAATGGCTCAGAAGGGAAGCTCACCACTAAGCCTCTGGATATCGAGGGTGCGCGCCGATAGGTCCAACAATAGCACCTGTCTCTGGTCTTGCACAAAAAGTGCAACAAGTAGCATGATTACGTAAACAACGTATACCCAGTAAGTATCAAGCCTAATCTCGAAGAGGTAGAGACAAGATGACCGGCTTTAACACTCACTAAGGGTCAATAATGATAATTGAAATAAAACTAGAATATCTAAATCAGCATGATTCACAAAGTTAACAATAATTTTATTTAACTAGCAGAAATGATTAAATTCCTTCAAATGCAATAATTTCCAATATATTAAATAAATTCACAACTTCAATTTAAAATATCAAGGCATCGTGTAATTATTATTATTATTAGGCACGATTTCTGCCGAGGTCGTATGACCCAATCCAGAGTGCCGTGTATACTGCCGAGGGATGTGCGGCGCGATCCATAGATGCATCTATACTGCCGGGGCGTTCGGCCCGCTCCACAAGAAAGGAGGACATTTCCTTATGTACCTCCGGAAGGAGAGTATATTTATTATAGGTAAATTCGAGAGGATGAACAATTCTTTTAACAATTAATTAATTTAAGCAGAAAATTAAGTATATAAGATTTCTATGTTTTACTATATATCCCTAAAAATTAACAATATATTTCAAATAATTTAATTAATAAAGAATACAATTTACATACATAATTCATGCTTTGAGTCCTAAACTACCCGGACTTTAGCATAGATAGTAGCTACGTACGGACTCTCGTCACCTCGTGCGACGTAACCCCCACAATTAGCAAATATTATTAGTTTAATCACCTATGGGGTAATTTCACCCTCACAAGATTAGACAAGAGACTTACCTTGTCTCGAAGTCCACTTTCCGATCAAAATGTCGCGTAAAAACCTCAATTCGATGCCGAAAAATTCGAAACTATCCAAAAGTTATATAAAATAATTAATACATGTTCATTAATTCGAAATTAATCTATTAAATAAATTACCCTATCCAAAATGGTAAAATTTCTAAAATTCACCCCGGGCCCACGTGCCCGGATTCCGAAAATTTTCGGATGAAAATGTTACCCATAATCTCAAGAACTCAAATATATAATTTCTATCCAATTCCATAACCATTTTCGTGGTTAAAATGTCATTTTTATAAAAATCTAGGTTTTTCATCTAAACCCTTGATTTCTAAGATTTACCGGTTATAATCTACCCATAATCTATGTATTTAGCTCAAGGGGTGTAGAATTAACTTACCTCCAAGTTGTTAGTTGAAATCCCCTCTCAAAAAGCTCTGAAATCGCCCAAACATGGAAGAAAAATGGACTCAGCTTCGTCAGTTTTAAGGTTCTGTCCAACCAGGTTTTTCGCACATGCGAAGGGACTTATCGCACCTACGGAAGTTCCTCGCATGTGCGAGTCTCACTAGCCTTGGCCAAGCTCGCATCTGCGCACACTGCTTCGCACCTGCACGATCGCAAGTGCGCCAAAATTCTGCATCTGCGGCGATGGCCTCCTCTTCCCTTTTCCGCTTCTGCGCATAAACCTCGCATCTGTGAGAGTCGCACTTGCGGCTATCCAAGCGCAGGTGCGAACGTACCAGAAGCAGAAGGCTTCAGCTCTTCTTCAAAATTCCAAAATTGATCCGAGCCTCGTCCGGTTAACACTCGGGGCCTCCGGGGCCCCGCCCGAACATACCAACAGATTTGAAATCATAAAACAGAATTGCTCAAACTCTCGAAACGTGTAAAACAACATCAAATCTAAGAATCAAACCCCAAACCAAATTGATTCAACTTAGAAATATCAAATTCTTCAAACTTACTCTGAATGCGCCGAAATATACTTATACTACTCGGAATGACACAAAATTTTGCGTGCATGTCTTAAATTACTATACGGAGCTATTCCCAGAATCGGAATTCCAAAGGACCTCGATTACTCCAAAACCTATTCCAAACCAAATTTAAAGAACTTTAAACCTTCAAATAGTTGATTTTCTCTATTAAGCGCTGAAACGCTCCCGGGTTATCCAAAACCCGATTCGAACATACGCCCAAGTCCAAAATCATTATACGAACCTATTGAAATCGTCAAATCCTGATTCCGGGGTCGTTTTCTCAAAAAGTTGACCGAAGTCAAACTTGGCCTTTTAAAGCCAAACTAAGGAACCAATTGTTCCGATTTCAACCCGATCACTTCCAAATTCTGAACCAATCATCCCCGCAAGTCGTAAATTATTAAAAACACATTCGGGATGTTTTATTTAGGGGAACGAGGTTCTAAAATTCAAAATGACCGGTTGGGTCATTACATTGTCCACCTCTTAAACAAACGTTCGTCCTCGAACGGGTTTAGAATTATACCTGGAGTGCCGAATAAGTGTGGATATCTGCTCCGCGCCTCCCAAGTCGCTTCCTCAACTGGTTGGCCTCTCTACTGGACCTTTACTGCAGAAATCCTCTTGGACCTCAACTGGCGAACCTATTTATCAATAATGGCAACTGATTCTTCTTCATAGCCCAAACTATTATCTAGTTGAATTGTGCTGAATTCTAACACATGTGATAGGTCGGCATGATACTTCCGGAGCATAGATATATGGAAAATTGGATGAAATCCTGATAGATTGGGAGGCAATGCAAGCTCATAAGCAACCTCCCCAACTCATCTTAAAACCTCAAATGGGCCTATAAACCTTGGGCTCAACTTGCCTTTTTCCCGAATCTCATGATTTCCCTTCATCGGCAAAACTTATAAGAGAACTTTTTCACCTACCATAAAAGATAAGTCACGCACTTTCTGATCCGCGTAACTCTTCTGTCTGGACTATGCTGTACGATGTCGTTCCTGAATCAACTTTACCTTTTCCAAGGCACCCTTCACCAAATCAGTACCATATAACTTAGACTCACCGGGCTCAAACCATCCGATGGGCGAACGACATCACCGACCATATAAAGCCTCAAATGGAGCCATCTCGATGCTGGATTGGTAACTGTTATTATAAGCAAACCCGGCCAAAGGCAAGAAACAATCCCACTGGCCTCCAAAGTCAATCACATGCCCTGAGCATATCCTCCGAAATATGAATTGTCCGCTCTAACTGCCCGTCGGTCTGCAGATGAAAGGCTGTGCTGAGCTCTACACGGGTCCCCAATTCACTTTGTACTGCTCTCCAGAAATGTGAAGTAAACTGAGGGCCTCCAAAGTCAATCACACATGCCCTGAGCATATCCTCCAAAATATGAATTGTCCGCTCTGACTTCCCGTCGGTCTGCGGATGAAAGGCTATGCTGAGCTCTACACGGGTCCCTAATTCACTTTGTACTGCTCTCCAAAAATGTGAAGTAAACTGAGGGCCTCTATCTGATATGATAGAAATTGGCACACCGTGCAACCGAACTATCTCCTGAATATATATATGGGCCAACCTCTCTGAAGTATACGTAGTCACTACAGGAATAAAGTGTGCTGACTTGGGCAACATGTCAACAATCACCCAAACTGCATCAAATTTCTGCAAGGTCCGTGACAACCCGACTACAAAGTCCATAGTAATGCGTTCCTATTTCCACTCCGGTATAGCCATCTGCTGAAGTAGGCCACCTGGCCTCTGGTGCTCATAGTTAACTTACTAAAAATTTAGACACCTAGCTACATGCTCAACGATGTCCTTCTTCATTCGTTGCCACCAATAATGCTGCCTTAGTTCACGATACATCTTCGTAGCACCTGGATGAATAGAATACTGAGAACTGTGTGCTTCCTCTAGGATCTTTTTCCTTAGTCCATCCATATTAGGAACACATAAATGATCCTGGAGTCACAGAACACCATCCGCGCCTTAGTCCATCCATATTAGGAACACATAAATGATCCTAGAGTCACAGAACACCATCCGCGCCAATAGTAACTTCCTTGGCACCACACTATAGTACCGTTTCTCAAAGAACCATTAAGTGTGGATCATCATACTAGTGAGCCTTGATCTGCTCAAATAGTGAAGACTGGGCCACAACACATGAAAGAACTCGACTGGCTCTAAAATATCCAACCGCACAAGTCTATTAGCTAAGGACTAAATATCCAAAGCTAATGGCATCTCCTCTACTGAAATGAAAGCCAAACTACCCATACTCCCCGCCTTTCTACTCAAGGCATCTGCAATTACATTTGCTTTGCCCGGATGATACAGGATAGTAATATCATAATCTTAGCAACTCAAGCCATCTACGCTGCCTCAAATTTAGATCTCTCTGCTTGAACAAATGTTGCAAACTGCGATGATCAGTGTAAACCTCACAAGACACCTCATAAAGATAATGCCTCCAAATCTTAAGAGCGTGAACAATCGTAGCTAAATCCAAATCATGCACTGGATAATTCTTCTCGTGGGGCTTTAGCAGACGTGAAGCATACGCAATAACTTGCCCTTCCTGCATCAATACACAACCCAAGCCAACGCGTGAAGCGTCACAATACACTGTATACATCTTCGAACCGGAAGGCAACGCTAACACTGGTGATGTAGTGAATGCTGTCTTGAGCTTCTGAAAGCTCGCCTCACAATCATCGGACCATCGAAACGGAGCACCCTTCCGGGTTAATTTGGTCAAAGGTGCTGCAATAGATGAAAAACCTTTCACGAACCGATGATAATAACCTCCTAGACCCAGAAAACTCTTGATCTCAGTCGCCGAAGTGGGATAATGCCAATTCTGAAATGCCTCAATCTTTTTGGGATCAATTTTAATTTCCTCGCCCGATACAATATGCCCCAAAAATGCTACAGAATCTAGCCAAAACTCACATTTAGAGAACTTAGCATATAGCTTTTGTTCCCGTAGCGTCTGAAGCACCACTCTCATATGCTGCTCGTGCTCCTCCTTATTGCGCGAGTAGATCAAAATGTCATCAATTAAGACAATGACAAACGAATCAATATATGGCCTGAATACCATGCTCATCAACTCCATAAACGTTGTTGGGGCATTAGTTAAACCGAAGGACATTGCTAGAAACTCATAATGACCATATCTAGTTCGGAAAGCAGTCTTCGGAACATCCGAATCCCGAATCTTCAACTGATGGAACCCCGACCTTAAGTCGATCTTAGAGAACACCCTAGCACCCTGTAACTCGTCAAATAGATCATCAATACGCGGCAGCGGGTATTTGTTCTTAATAGTGACTTTGTTCAATTTGCGATAATCAATACACACTCGTATAGTACCATCCTTCTTCTTCACAAATAATACCGGTGCACCCCAAGGCGATACACTCGGTCTGACGAACCCTTTGGCTAGTAACTCCTCAAGTAGTTCTTTTAATTCTTTCAATTCTTTCAGAGCCATGCGATACGGTGGGATAGATATAGGCTGGGTATCTGGAGCCAAGTCAATACAGAAATCAATATCACGGTCAGGTGGCATGCCTGGAAGATCTGAAGGAAAAACATCGGAGAATTCCCAAACTACAGGCACTGAATCAATAGTCGGAGTCTCTGCAGTAGTATCTCGAACATGGGCTAGATAAGCCAAACAACCCTTTTCACCATGTGTTGAGCCTTTATATAAGAAATAACCTGATTAGGTGCACTAACAGACGAACCCTTCCATTCCAACCTAGGAAATTCTAGAATAGCCAAGGTAACAGTCTTGGCATGGCAATCTAGGATGGCATGATATGGAGATAACCAGTCCATGCCCAGAATAATTTCAAAATTGGTCATCTCAAGCAATAGGAGTTCTGCTCTAGTTTCATAACCACAGAATGTAATAATACAGGACCAGTAGATCCGATTCACAATAATAGAATCACCCATATGAGTGGACACATAAACGGGAGTACTCAAGGACTCCCGGGAAACACCCAGAAATTGAGCAAATAGAGAGGACACATATGAATATGTAGATCCTGGATCAAATAATACGGAGGCATCTTTGCCGCAAACAGAAATAATACCTGTAATCACGGCATCTGAGGCCTCTGCATCTGGTCTGGCCAGAAAAGCATAGAACCGAACTGGAGCGCCAACTGGTTGGCCTCCGCCTGGCTGACCTCCACCTCTAGGATGGCCCCCACCCACTTGTCCTCTACCTCTTGGTGGTCGGACGACTGGTGGATCAACTGGTGCGGTAATCATAGGCTGCTGACCCTGCTACACTGGCCTACCCCAAAGCTTGGGGCAGAATCTCCGTATGTGACTGGGATCCCCGCACTCGTAACAACTCTTCGGTACAATGGGATGCTGACTAAGAATCTGGCCCTGGTGACCTGAATACCTACTGGAAGAACCCTGAATACTGGTGGGCAATAAGAACCCTCTGGTATAGCACTGAAATAAGGTCGCACTGGAGGACCCCGAGGAGGCGGTGGTGCTGGATATGGGTGCCTGCTGGACTACCCTCTCACGAACTGACCTCTGCCCCCAGATGGAGCACCTCTGAACTCTCCATAATACCTAAATCGCTTATCTCTCATAACCTGCTCCCAGCTCCACTGACGCACACCATCAATCCTCCGAGCTATCTCCATGACTAGCTCATAAGAAGTACCCATCTCAACCTCTCCAGCCATAGTGGCCTGAATGCCAGTATGTAAACCCGCAACAAACCTCTGCACTCTCTCCGCCTCTGTAGGGAGTATCATAAGTTCATGACGAGATAACTCATAGAACCTCGCCTCATAATCGATCACTGACATCTGACCCTACTGGAGCTGTTCAAACTGAAATCGCAACTCTTCTCTCTGGGAGGGTGGAATATACCTGTCCAGGAAAATACGGGTGAATCTGTCCCAAGTCATGGGAGGAGAATCTACTAGTCTGCCAAGAAGATAAGACTTCCACCATCTATGGGCTCTGCCCTCTAGCTGAAAAGTAGCAAAGTCAACCCTATGAGACTCCAATATCCTCATGTTGTACAGTCTATCCTTCCATCGATCAATGAAATTCTGGGGATCCTCATGTCGCTCACCCCCAAAGACAGGAGGATGTAGTCTAGTCCATCTGTCCAATAGTATCTGTGGATCAGCGGCTGCAGCTGGCCTAGGCTCAGGAGTAGCTGCTGCCATTGGCTGGGCTCTACCCACGGGTAGTGCACCCTAGGTCTGATATACAGCAGCTGCCTGCCCATGAGCCTGCGTGGTAGGGGTCTGTGCTCCCCCGCCCGCCTGAGATGTGGCTGGGTCTGCCAGAAATAAACCAGCCTGAGTCATAGTGTCCATGAACCGCAACATACAACCCATGAAATCCTGAAATCCCGGCGCAGATGTAAAATCCACCGGAGCTGGCTCTGCCACAGGCACCTCACCCTGTTCCTCAATAATGGGATTCTCTGCTGGACCCACTGGCGGCATAACTGGAATAGTCCTGGGATGTCCTCGCCCCCTACCACGAGCTGGAGCCCTTCCTCGGCCTCTGCCTCGGCCTCTAGCAACTGGGGGAGTAGCTCTTCCTTGGTCTGGAACCTCATTAGAGCATGTTCTCACCATCTGTGAGAGAATAAGAGAAAGATATTTAATACTACACCAATTGCACGATGGAATATGAAGAAAGATAGTTTCCTAACACCCTATAGCCTCTCAAAGATAAGTACAGACGTCTCCGTACCGATCCGCAAGACTCTATTAGGTCTGCTCATAACTTATGAGACCTACGTGAACCTAGTGCTCTGATACCATGTTGTCACGACCCAATTTCACCTATAGTCGTGATGGCGCCCAACACTACAGCTAGGCAAGCCAACTAGTAATTTAAACCCATATTCAATTCTTTAAAAATTAACGGAGTAATTAAACTCTTCTTAATTTCAAGAATTTAAAACAATATGAAAAGATTCTAGTAAATAAAAAAAATAATCAAGTCCCAAAATTCTACTAGTGTGTGTGTGCCAAGACCTGGTGTCACAAGTGTATGAGCATCTAGTCGATTATACAAAATTACAATTACTGTCTGGAATGAAATAGACAGAATAAAAATTCAAGAAGAGGCACTAGTTGCTGTAGAATGGCTCAGAAAGGCAGCTCACCACTAAGCCTCTGGATATCGAGGGTGCGCGCCGATAGGTCCAACAATAGCACCTGTCTCAGGTCCTGCACAAAAGTGCAGCAAGTGTATCATGAGTACGTAAACAACGTGTACCCAGTAAGTATCAAGCCTAATCTGGAAGAGGTAGAGATGAGATGGCCGACTTTGACACTCACTACGGGTCAATAATGATAATTGAAATAAAACTAGAATATCTAAATCAACATGATTCTCAGAGTTAACAATAATTTTATTTAACCAGCATAAATTATTAAATTCCTTCAAATGCAACAATTTCCAATGTATTAAATAAATTCACAACTGCAATTTAAAATATCAAGGCATCA
Source organism: Nicotiana tabacum (assembly GCF_000715075.1). NCBI lineage: Eukaryota > Viridiplantae > Streptophyta > Magnoliopsida > Solanales > Solanaceae > Nicotiana > Nicotiana tabacum. Next base: position 25,966,724 of record NC_134081.1, on the reverse strand, counting down.
TATAATTATTATTATTATTAGGCACGATTTCTGCCGAGGTCGTACGGCCCGATCCAGAGTGTCGTGTACATTGCCGAGGGACGTGCGGCGCGATCCATAGATGCATCTATACTACCGAGGCATTCGGCCCGCTCCACAAGAAAGGAGGACATTTTCTTATGTACCTCCGGAAGGAGAGTATTTTTATTATAGGTAAATTCGAGAGGATGAACAATTCTTTTAACAATTAATTTATTTAAGCAAAAAATTAAGTATATAAGATTTTCATCTTTTACTATCTATCCCTAACAATTAACAATATATTTTAAATAATTTAATTAATAAAGGATATAATTTACACACATATTTCATGCTTTGAGTCCTAAACTACCCGGACTTTAGCATAGATAGTAGCTACATATGGACTCTCATCATGTCGTGCGTACGTAGCCACCACAGTTGGAAACAATTATTAGTTTAATCACCTATGGGGTAATTTTTCCTCACAAGATTAGACAAGAGACTTACCTTGTCTCGAAGTCCACTTTCCAATCAAAATGTCGCTTAAAAACCTCAATTCGATGCCAAAAAATCCGAAACTATCCAAAAGTTATATAAATAAATTAATACATCTTCATTAATTAGAAATTCATCTATTAAATAAATTACCCTATCCAAAATGGTAAAATTTCTAAAATTCACCCCGGGCCCACGTGCCCGGTTCCCAAAAATTTTCGGATGAAAACATTACCCACAATCTCAAAAACTCAAATATATAATCTTTATCCAATTCCATAACCATTTTCGTGGTTAAAATCTCATTTTTATAAAAATCTAGGTTTTTCATCTAAACCCTTGATTTTTAAGATTTACCGGTTATAGTCTACCCATAATCTATGTATTTAGCTCAAGAGGTGTTGTATTAACTTACCACCAAGTTGTTAGTTGAAATCCCCTCTCAAAAATTTCTGAAATCACCCAAACATGGAAGACAAACGGACAAAAATGGACTGAGCTTCGTCCGTTTTAAGGTTCTGTCCAAGCAGGTTTTTTGCACATGCGAAGGGATTTATTGCACCTGCGGCTTTGCACCTGCGTAAGTTCCTCGTAGGTGCGAGTCTCACTAGCCTTGGCCAAGCTCGCATTTGCGCACACTGCTTCGCACCTGCGCGATCGCAGGTGCGCCAAAATTTCGCATCTGCGGCGATGGCCTCCACTTCCCTTTTACGCTTCTATGCATAAACCTTGCATCTGCGAGAGTTGCACCTGCGGTTGTCCAGGCGGAGGTGCGAACCTACCAGAAGCAGAAGGCTTCAGCTCTTCTTCAAAACTCCAAAATTGATCCGAGCCTTGTCCGGTTAACACTCGGGACCCCCGGGGCCCCGCCCGAACATACCAACATGTTTGAAATCATAAAACAGACTCGCTCGAACTCTCGACACGTGTAAAAAAACATCAAATAGAAGAATCAAACCCCAAACCAAATTGATTCCACTTAGAAATATCAAATTCTTCAAACTTACTCCGAATGCGCCGAAATATACTTATACTACTCCGAATGACACGAAATTTTGCGTGCAAGTCTTAAATCACTATACGGAGCTATTCCCAGCCTCGGAATTCCAAAGGACCTCTATTACTCCAAAACCTATTCCAAACCAAATTTAAAGAACTTTAAACCTCCAAATAGCCGATTTTCACTATTAAGCGCTAAAACGCTCTCGGGTTATCCAAAACCCGATTCGAACATACGTCCAAGTACGAAATCATTATACGAACCTATTGGAATCATCAAATCCCAATTCCAGGATCGTTTTCTCAAAATGTTGACCGAAGTCAATCTTGGCATTTTAAAGCCAAACCAAGGAACCAATTGTTTTGATTTCAGCCCGATCACTTCCAAATTCTGAACCAATCATCCCTGCAAGTCGTAAATTATTAAAAATACATTCGGGAAGTTTTATTTAGGGGTACGGGGTTCTAAAAGTCAAAATGACTGGTTAGGTCATTACATTCTACAAGTAAGATTATTTCCCCAAAACCATTCACGAACAAATTGCTCAAAAAAAAACAATTTAACAAGTATATTGCATTTGTTAATCATAAAAAACAACACCACATAAGTCAACAAATATCAAGCTTATCTTTTCTTTTTTTTGGAAAATTGTAGTGATGCGCTATGCATAGGTTTTCAAATTTTTAATCTTTTGAACTGTGCAAATTTTCAATAGCAACAGAGTAATTGTTCTAAGATAGAGAAATATTTATTTTAAAGTTTGAGTTACTGCCTTGTTTACTGCATGGTGATGCCTGTTTGTAATGACCCGACCGGTCGTTTTGATCTCTAGCGTGTCGTTCGGTAGTTTGAGCCCTTGAATAGCTTCACTTCAGGTATTATGACTTGTACATGTGGTCGAAATTGAATTTCGGGAAGTTCGGGATTGGTTTGGAAAGAAAATTCTAATTTCGGAAGCTTTAAGTAGGAAGAATTGGCTAAGGTGTGAATTTTGAGTAAATGACCTCGAAATTAGGATTTGAAGGTTCCAATAGGTTCGTATGATGATTTCAGACTTGGGTGTATATTCGGGTTAAGTATCGGATCACCCGGGAGCGTTTCAGCGCTTATTATGGAAGGTTGGTATTTAAAAAGTTTAAGAAATTTTTAAGTTTGACTTGAAGTGTATTTTAATGTTATCGATGTCTGTTTGAGATTCTGAGCCTTAGAATAGCTTAGTTATGTCATTTATGACTTTTGTGCAAAATTTGGGGTCAATCAGACTTGATTTGATAGGTTTGGCCGTCGAATGTAGAAGTTGAAGTTCTAAAGTTTATTAAGCTTGAATTGGGGTGCGATTCATAGTTTTGATATTGTTTGATGTGATTTAAGGCCTCGAGCAGGTTCGTGTAATGTATTGGGACAGGTTGGAGTAATTGCACTGGGTCCCGGGGGCCTCGGGTGTGATTCGGAGTGATTTCGGACCAAGTTTGGCTGAGTTGCTGCTGCTGATGTCTGGTATCTGGTTTTGTTCTTTGCGAACACGAAGGTGTCCACGCATTCGTGAAGAAGGATCTGTTGGTGCTGACTTTTGTGCTACGTGTTCGCGATTGGGGCCTCACGTTCGCGTAATGTAAGAAGGTGAAGTTGCCCGTTCGCGATTGGGACATCGCGTTCGCGAAAGGGAAACTAGGTTGGTGAGAATTTTAGCATTCGCGTTCGCGAAGAGTGAACCGCGTTCGCGAAGGTTCTCCTGGTAAATCATTGCGTTCGCGAGATGTGACTCACATTCGCGAAAGGCAGTCTTTGAGCTGGAGCTGGTATTGCTTCGCGAACGCAATGGACTTATCGTGTTCGCGAAGAAGGTCGCCTGGGCAGTGTATAAGTTAGCAAAAACAGGTTTCGGCTCATTTTATCTCAAATCTTCCATGGGAGCCGAGCTTGGTGCGATTTTGGAGGAGCTTCTTCGTCACCCATCACAAGGCAAGTGATTTCCACCTATTACAAGTTAAATACATGATTTATATATGGATTTAAACATGAAAATTAGTAGAAATTTGGGATTTTGGTAGAAAATCTAGAATTTGGTATTTTTGGATTTCGACAACAAAATTGGACATGGAATTAGGAATAAATCATATATTTGAGTTCGTGGTATTATGGTTAAAGTTTATCTTCAAACATTTTTGGAATCCGGGCACGTGGGCCCGAGGGTTGATTTTATCGACTTTTCGAGTGGAGTTAGGAATTGTTTAAAATAATTAATTATGGGTATTAGAATATATTCTAATGGGTTTGCACATTTGTTGAATATTCTAATGGAATTGCTACATACGCATGAGGTGACGAGAGTCCGTACATAGCTAAAGCATGTTTATGTCCGGGTAGACTTAGGATCTTATCATGTAATACTTGAATTTTTTTAAATTCATTCTGGTGGCTTATTTAAATGAAGTTATAATTGAAATCGATTTAGAAATAAACATATGTACACTAGGCCAAGCCTTAACACTTTGAGTTTTGGGCGAGTTATTCGAGGAATGGTAAAGATTATATTCATATTAAGCTCATGTGCTATATTGTAAACACGTGTCTCGTAATTCAGTAACTTCCTTCCTTTTCTTGTGGAGCGGGCCGAACGCCTCTGCAGTGTATAGATGTATCTACGGATCGTGCCGCACGTCCCTCGGCAGTGTACACGTTATCCTGGATTGGGCCGAACGACCTCGACAATATCGTGCATAAATCGCTAGTAGTCCGAATATTCACGAGCTAATCTTTCCACCGATGCCCGACTCTTTATATGGTATTCCTTATTTATTTGATATTGGTACTTGACATTTATGAGATGTTAATGTAGAATACGAGATTTAGAAATTCATGCTCTAAAAGAAAATATTTGGAAGATTATATAACTTACAGATTTACTCCATTATTGTCGTATGATTCATACCTGCTCATGTTTTATTATATTTATTTATTGGACCATTAGTAAGAATCGATGTCGACCCCTCGTCACTAATTCTCTGGGGTTAGGCTAGATACTTACTGGGTAGGCATTGATTTACGTATTCATGCTGCACTTCTACACTAAATCTGCAGGATCTGACAGGTTCATTTGATGATCACACTGGCATGTAGGCGCACCTGTTTAGGACACTTTATATGAGCTACATTCGAGGCTATGCATCGCAGTCTACCGAGTCTCCATTGTACTATTCATTTTATGTCTTATTATATTCAGACAGATATTATATTATTATTGTACTCCTTAAAAATTTTACTCATGCACTTGTGACACCGGGTTTTGGGGATTTCCTTTGGGTTATTCAGTGTTGTGGTTCGGGTAAACATTTTCATTTACATTGTAAATTCTATTTTATACTATTCAATTAAGGAAAATTATGATTTCAAAAAAATATTAAAAATGGTAAATCTCCGTTGGCTTGCCTGACGCCGGCGTTAGGCGCCATCATGACCTATAGTGGATTTTGGGTCGTCACAGCTTGGTATCACAGCATTAGGTTCACTTAGGTCTCGCGAGTCATGATGAAGTCTAGAAGAGTCTTGCGGATCGGTACGGAAACGTCTGTAATTATCTTCGAAAGCCTACAGGGCAGTTAGGAGCACTTCCCTTCTTGATTCCTCATCGTGTGATTTGATTCCATTAAGGCTTATGCCTTTATTTCCGTCCTACTCAATCTTACGCGACATGGGGCGCTTGTTATCAATTGGACGTCGAGTAGTGGTATTGATACTACAGACGTGGTGCAAGATGTTTTTCCCTGCGTGTTTGGGTAGGCTATTATCGTCGCCTTGCGGAAGGATGTTCAGTCGTTTCAGTTCAGTATCTGTACTTCCTATAGTTTTGAGGCTATGCACAGATTGCTATGTCATTCAAGAGTTGTTATCGCGCCATGTTGGTGTAATGGTAGAGTGCTTATGTATGGATCACGGTAGTGAATGGCTCGAAGGAGGATTTCTCAGTACATGATTTAGAGGTTCAGTATTTAGATCCAGCAAAGGAAAGGCAATCGGACGATGGATGTTCAGGTTTTAGTTGATGGAGTAACGAGACTTGGTATCTTCGAGCGTGGTGAAATTTTCATTATGATGTGGTGCCGTCGTCCTTGTTTGAACGCATTATGGTTCACTGGTGTTATTGTCTTCTTTGACTTTTCCTTCGGGGCAGGGTGTTGTGAAAAGGTTCCTGAGGAGTGGTTGTTAGAGATAGCGGTATGTAGCAGTTCTGAATCGAATTGGTATTTCTAATGCTGATGGCTGGAGAGAGAGATAATCTTCGAGGAGGCTTAGAGTTGGTAGCAATTTATTAGTTCAGGTGCTACAGGTATGGATTTGATTTGAGGCAACATTTAAGCAGCAAAGTATGAGGAAGGATATGGCGGGACCTGTCTCGCGGTAGTTGAATTACTAGTAGGTCAAGTATGAGAAGCGGAGGTCAAGAAGTTTCTTAAAGGAGATAGTTTGACCGAAGTGGGAGTAGCAGGGTAGCGTGTGGATTCTGTGGTAGGATGACCATGTACCTTGAGGAAGATTAGAGCGATTTGGGAGGCATGGTGGGAGTGACTAAGTCCATGGATTATAATTTGGAACGGTGGTTACTGTGCGGAGTAAGATCGAACATGGCAGAGAGGAGTTTGCTTGAAATGAAGAGGGGTGTGAAGATTTGATTATCGTTTCAGATGCAAAATGACTTGAGTTCAGAGGGTATTGTTGAACTTTCAGTTAATGTCAATGGGGAAGGAGCAGACCTATACAGTTAGTGGGCTAGCATGGGCTCAGGAGAATTTACCGATTACGTGGTAATTGTACCCAGTGCAACATCGTGGGAAGATGTCAGTACGGAATTCCACGGGTGGGTTATCTCCTGTGAGCAGGTGAGTGGTTGCACAAGGTTCATGAAGCTTCTGCGAAGAATACCACTTGCTACCTGGTGAGAGGTCGAGTGTGTAATTGTGACTGATGATTCAGAATATTCATGAAAAGATTAACAAAAGACTTCGAGAAATTTGGCGATTTAACGGTATGGGATCATGGTAAATGAGAAGAAGGAATCGTTGTGGGCTCTACATTATGGGATGGTAGCTTAAAGCTAAGTGGAGGAGCCCCACCATTTATGATTGGATCGCGTAGCTGTCTGTTTGTGCGGTTTCTGGTTATCGGTGCATTGGTGGATTATTTGTGACTAAGGAAGGGAAACATCAAGGCTAATTTGAGCAGAGAGATTGATAAGTGTGTGCTATATTCCGCCCTATCGATTCATGTACAGGTTTTGGGAAGACTCGAAGTGTATGGTTTGTGGATGTGATGTACAAGGAAAAGAATTCAGTCGGTTGCTTCTTTGAGGGGGTGCTCATATGATCGCAGAGCTTTGATGTTGGTTAGATTCGGGATCCGGTTAGAGTGGGTTACTATCAACAACGGTCCTAGTGAGTTCAAGAATTAAGGTGCAGTGCCTAAAGATTTTGGGTCCGTTGTGTGGTTAAGGATTGAGTTTTTACATTGGATTACGAACGAGACTTGGAATTTTCTATGTTATCATCGGGTATGCAGTACAGTGTTAGAGTAAGGGAAGAAATAGCTTCGGATTCGCGAAAGGTCTTGCAAAATGGGTGTACCAGTTGGAGATGCTATTGTGCGCTTGAAAAGGGTATGAGATGATTCATGGGGATTGAGATGATTTGGTCTCGCTATTCGGGTCACTCAGGATGAGTGCTATTATTATTTCTAAGACAAGTCAAGAGTACATTGGAAGAAGTTGGGTCGGTTAGTAATGGTTAGATCGGCATGGTTGTGGTAATGATCAGCTCCTTCAACGTGTGGAGTTATACATGTGGTTTGTGGTTGTACGTACGGGCTCGACAACCATCGCAGCATGATTTATTTGGGTGGTAATTGATTCTAATGGCATCATTATGTGTAGACGGATTTTTCGGGAGAGTCATGGCGGTTTAGATCACGACTCGAAGTTTGTAATTTTTCTGCGATTTGGGAATTTAGTGCCGTGTTGCGTTGGTTCTTCTGAAATGGGCTAAGTGAAGGTTTGTAGCCTATGAAGTCTTTATCATATTAGTAATTCAGGGATTATGATGAATTATGGTACTCTTGTGTAGCGGCATGATAGGTGCAGTGAGCGCCATGGGAATTTGAGGTTGAGGATCAAGGTTACGGTTCGGTGTTGATAAGAATGTCACCAGCTCGGATGAGCCTGGGAGAATTCAGATGTTCAGAGTAAGCTCGCATTTTCTTTAGTATCACCTAAGAACGACAGTTTCTGTAAGGGGCTTGTGTATTGATTTGCGGATTCTTAATTTTCTTTACAGAATTTAAACGGTTGGTGGTATGGATGTGCAGACTTGCTACCTGAGCGGAAGGTCATGGGATGCGTGCCCCACGAGAAAAATCATATAAGTGTGGCATGTTAGTCATTTGACATTAAAAGATTAAAACCAAGTATGGAGATTTTGGTAATATCGCAAATGTGAGATGTTTATACCTGAGAGGCGTTCTATTCCTTGGGCTGTGGACTGTGCGAGTTTATTCCGGATTTGACGACTATTCTTATGTGCCATGGAAAAGGGTTATTGTGGATCCTTGAACGGTTATTCGCACAGTATGGTATGATCAGAATCGACTTGGGGTTCGTTGATGGGCCTAAATGTGAATGTGTTCTCTACATCAGGCTGGGTGTGTTCCTTCAGCATAGCGTTGCTTATGGAGGAGTCTTCAGGCATTGGATATTATTTCAGTCGTCAGCTATTCCATGAAAAATCTCTATTGTGCCATGTGGGTTGTGATACAGCCTGCTTATTCGCACATGTGTTGAGGTCCCATGTAGCTTGTGGTGTTGTATGAGCCAGATGGCTCTCGAGATGCAGATCATATATCGCACCTTAGTTGTGCTTGGGTTTTGTAGCATATGGCACTATCCGTCTCCCTAGGGTTGTATTTGCGTACTTGGCGTGCTTGTGGTTGATATTACATATTTCGTAAGTATAAGCGTTACAACTTGATGCGTGTTTTCTCCTTAATTGTTATGTGCGGATCGGGTGGCACGCCGCCATGGGTATATATTGTGCAGATCGGGTGGCACGCTGCCACGTGTATATTGTTTGGATCGGGTTGTGTAACGACCCGACCGGTCATTTTGAGAGTAATAGCCTCGATCCCCTATTTACTGCTTCCCTTGTAGTTGTTTTCTGCTTATGTGACTTGCCGAGAGGTTTTGTTGTGGTTTCAGAGTGATTTGGGACACTTAGTCCCTAAAACGGAAACTTAAGTCATAGGATTTTGACCGTAGTTGGAACTATATAAAGATGACTCCGGAATGGAGTTTCGTCGGTTTCGTTAGCTCCGTTGGGTGATTTTGGACTTAGGAGAGTGTCCCAATTGTGAATTGGAAGTCTGTAGCTGAATTAGGCTTGAAATGGCAAAAGTTGAATTTTTGGGAAGTTTTACCGGAAGTCGAATTTTTGATATCAGGATCGGATTCAGATTTCGAAAGTTGGAGTAGGTCAGAAATGTCAAATATGATGTGTGTGCAAATTTGAGGTCAATCGGACGTGGTTTGATAGGTTTCAGCATCGGTTGTGGAAGTTTGAAACTTTAAAGTTCATTAGGCTTGAATCGATGTGTAATTCGTGTTTTTAGCGTTGTTTGATGTGATTTAAAGGCTCGACTAAATTTGTGTGAAGTTTTAGTACTAGTTGGTATATTTGGTTGAGGTCCCGGGGGCCTCGGGTGAGTTTCGGATGGTTAACAGATCATTTTTGGACTTAGAAGATTTTTTCGTGCTGGGCTGGTTTTGGTGTAATCGCACCTGCGCAAGGCTGACCGCAGGTGCGAGCTCGTAGGTGAGAGCAATAGGGCACAGGTGCAGGGCTGGGGGATTGGCTAGTGGTCGCAGGTGCGGTGTTAGGGCCGTAGAAGCAGAGTCGCTTCTGCGGGGGATCGATTGTAGAAGCAGACAAGTGCTTGGGGAGGCATGTCCGCAGAAGCGGGCGTATTGGCGCAGAAGCAGGAGTGCCGCAGGTGTAGGAGAGTCAATCGCAGGAGCAAAGGAACCGCAGATGCGGGAATGTTGTCGCTTTTGCGACACCGCAGATGCGGCTAAGTGACCGCAGAAGCGGAAATGCTGGACTAAATACTTAAAAGCAAGGGTTCGCGATTTATGCTCATTTTAAACATTTTGAGCTCGGGTTAGGCGATTTATTGAGAGCATTTTCGAGGAATTTTTTGAGGTATGTCCCTTTTGTTTATTTTTGATCAATAATCTTGCTTCCCCATTTATTTTCCACATAGTTAGTGTGTATTTAAGGTGGAATTTGAGAGTTTGAGGCTAGGAATTTGGAGAGTTTGATTTGGGGGTCGAGTTGATGTCGGATATTGGTAATTATGGTATGGTTGGACTCGTGTGTGAATGTGTGTTCATATTTTCTGACTTTTACCCGATTTCGAGGCGTGGGCCCAGGTCGACTTTTTAGGGCGATTTTCAAAATTCTTGTTAAAATCTTGATTTCATTAATTAGATTAGTCTATTATAGTTGTATTTATGATATGTAATTGTGTTTGGATAGATTTGGGCCATTCAGAGTCGGATAATCGAGGAAAGGGCATTCTTACGGATTGATTGAGCTTGGTTCGAGGTAAGTGGCTTACCTAACCTTGTGTGTGGGATATCCCCTTAGGATTTTGGTACTGTTTTGATATGTGAGCGCTGTGTACGTGAGGTGACAAGTGCGTACACTGGCTATTTGTTGTAATACCCAATTTTTACTGAGTAGTAACCTGTTTTCATCTTAATTGAGTTATACCAGCATGTGAAGTTATCCTGCTTAAGCTAATATCGCATGTCTACGTGCTTGAACTGGTTATTTGAACTCTGTGCAGCATGCCTAATTGATTTCCTATTTCTCCTTGATTTTATCAGTCTTAACTATAGGATTCTTGCTGTAACTGTTGTATTTATCGGTTTGAGCTGTGTGTTTACTTTTGAGACTACGAGGCAGTACCTCGGGGGTTCTCCCTGCACATTTACTTTTAAGACTACGAGACGGTACCTCGGGAGTTCTCCCTGAACATTTACTTTTGAGACTACGAGACAGTACCTCGGGAGATCCCCTGTTGAGTATTTACTTTTGGGACTACGAGATGGTATCTCGGGAGCGCCCATGTTGTTATCAGATTGTGTTGTGTTGTTATTGCCATGTGAATTCTTTCTGTTAACTTCTCCATTCTACTTCATTTTATTATATTATCTATCTTATTATTATATTTCAGTAGGGCCCAAACCTGACGTCATCACTACTCTACCGAGGGTAGGCTTGGCACTTACTAGGTACCGTTATGGTGTACTCATACTATTCTTTGGCACATGTTTTGTGTGCAGATCCACGGTTTCTTATCAGCCCCGCTACTATCTAAGAGTGCTTGCTGTTGTACGGAGACTTCAAAGTACATCTGCCGCGTCCACAGACGTCAAGTCCCCCTCTATTCTCTCCTATGTAATTAACCTTCCGTACTTCTTTTGTTAGACTCTGGTGTATAGAGATACTAGTTTTCCTTTTGTATATTGTGACTTATGATGTTCCGGGTTTTGGGAATATTGTGTATTACTAGAGTGTTGGTTATTGTTCATGTCGAGCGGCATTGTTACCAGTTATTTAGTTATCTGTTGTAGTTAGTTGTTAAGTTTTACTTCCATTTTGTTATTTTTCGCATTTTTTTAGGCTTACCTAGTCGTAGAGACTAGGTGCCTTCACGACATCTTACGGAGGGAGAATTGGGTCGTGACAAGTTGGTATCAGAGCTCTAGGTTCATAGGTGTCGTGAGTCACAAGCCGGAATATTAGAGTCTCGCGGATCGGTACGGAGACTTCTGTACTTATCTTCGGGAGGCTATGGAACTCTTAGGAAAAATTACACTCCTTGATTCCTAATTGTGCGAAAATTGTTGACTTCAAAATTCTAAACTTTTGTATTTTATTCTCTCACAGATGGTGAGGACACGTACAAGCGGATCTGATGACCAGGCACCCGCGCCCCCTGCTAAAGCCGCGAGAAGTCGGGGTCGGGGTAGAGGCCGAGGACGTCCATGCGGTGCAGCAGAGCACTCACACGAGCTGCTTCAGAGGAGCCCCTAGTAGCTCTAGCTGGAGCGCAGACACCTGAGATACCTGTTGCTGCATGAGCTCTCCAGGAGACTCTAGCCCAGTTTCTGAGCATGTTCAGCACCTTGGCTCAGGCTGAATTGATTCCATTTGCTCCTGCCACATCTCAGGCCGGGGGAGGAGCACAGACTCCCGTCGTCGGTACTCCAGAGCAGTGGGTTCAGGTCGACCAGGTTCCAGAGATTATACCGATGTAGCCGGTAGGTCCAGCTTAGCCCAAAGATAGGGTAGCAGTTTTTGAGGCGGAGTAGCTCAGACTTGAGAGGAACAAGAAGTACCACCCTCATACCTTCAGTGGACTGGCGTCAAAGGATGCCCAGGGTTTCTGGAAGAGTGTCACCGTATTCTCTATACGATGGGTGTAGCGGAGACGAGTGGGGTTTCTTTTACTACATTCCACCTTAGAGGAGCAGCCAATCAGTGGTGGCATACTTATGAGTTGGGTAGTCCGGCTGAGGCAGCTTCACTTAATGGACTCAGTTCTCGGACATGTTCTTGAGGGAGTATGTTCCCCAAAGTCTCAGAGACGCATGGCGCGTGGAGTTTGAGCGGTTGCACCAGGGTGCTATGACTGTGTCAGAGTATGCAGTTCGCTTCAGCGATTTGGCCCGACATGCACCAGCCTTGGTTGCTATAGTTTGAGAGAGGGTTCGTTGGTTTATTGAGGGACTCCACCCTAGCATCAGGCTTAGCATGGCATGGGAGTTAGAGATGGATATTTCTTACCAGCAGGTTGTGAGTATTGCTAGGAGATTGGAGGGTATGCTTGCTCGAGAGAGAGAGGAGAGGGAAGCCAAGAGGTCTTGAGAGTCTGGCATTTATAGTGGTGCTCGTGCCCCAAATGCAGTTTGCCATGGTAAGGGTTATGTGAGTCGCCCCGTTCATTCAGCACTTCTAGCTGCCAGTGGTATTCCGGCCCCTTGTAGGCCCCAGGAGCCTTATTATGCACCGCCAGTATCTAGTGCGCCTCCTGCACGGGGTGCTTTTAGCGGTCAGTCCAGCAGACGTGGCCCGAGCCAGTCACAGCAGCCACGGGCGACACTCTCCATATGGTGAGGGATTGCCCCAGACTTAGGAGGGGTGCACCTTCACAGACTTCTCCGCTACCACGTGCTCCACCGGGTCCTCAGGCTATGATTACAGCACCAGCTACCACCCCACCTGCTCACCTAGCTCTAGGTGGAGGTCGTCGAGGTCACCCTAGAGGGAGAGGCCAGGCCATATATTATGCTCTTCTCGCTCATACAAAGGCAGTTGCTTCTGACTCTATCATTACAGGTATTATCCCAGTCTGTCATAGAGATGCGTCGGTTTTATTTGATCCAAGCTCCATTTATTCCTATGTGTCCTCTTATTTTGCCCAGTATTTGGGCGTATCTTGTGATTCTTTGAGTTCTCCTGTTTATGTGTCTACACATGTGGGAGATTCAATTGCTGTTGACCGTGTGTATCGGTTGTGTTTGGTTGTTCTTAGTGGTTTGGAGACCAGAGCCGATTTATTATTGCTCAGTATGGTAGATTTTGATATTATCTTGGGCATGGACTGGTTATCGCCCCATTATGCTATTCTTGATTGTCACTCTAAGATCGTGACGCTGGCTATGCCAGGATTACCACGATTTGAGTGGCGAGGTACCTTAGAGTATTCTCCCAGCAGAGTTATTTCATTTCTTAAAGCTCAACGAATGGTTGAGAAGGGGTATGATACGTATTTAGCTTATGTGAGAGATGCCAGTATTGATACCCCTACAATTGAGTTAGTTCCAGTAGTGAGGGACTTTCCAGATGTTTTTCCAGTTGATCTTCCGGGCATGCCGCCGGACAGAGATATTGACTTTGGCATTGATTTGGTGCCAGGCACTCAGCCCATACCTATTCCTCTATATCGTATGGCTCCTCCTGAGTTGAAGGAGTTGAAGGAACATTTACAGGTGTTGCTTGATAAGGGCTTCATTCGGCCTAGTGTGTTACCTTAGGGTCCTCATGTCTTGTTTGTGAAGAAGAAAGATGGTTCTATGCGTATGTTCATTGATTATCGCCAGTTGAACAAAGTCACAGTGAAGAACATGTATCCATTGCCTCATATTGATGACCTATTTGATCAGTTACAGGGTTCCAGAGTGTTTTCCAAGATTGACTTACATTCAGGCTATCATCAGTTAAAGATTCTGGAGTCAGATATCCCGAGGACTGCTTTTATGACTCGGTATGGTGACTATGAGTTTCTTGCGATGTCATTTAGGCTGACCAATGCCCCAACAATATTTATACACTAGATGCATAGTTTGTTCCGACCCTATCTTGACTCATTTGTCATTGTGTTTATTGACGACATTCTAGTGTACACCCGGAAATGGGAGGATCATGAGCAATACCCGAGGACTGCGCTTCAGATCTTAAGAGAAAAGAAGTTATATTTAATTTTTCAAAGTGTGAGTTTTGGCTAGACTAAGTGGCATTCTTGGGTCATGTAGTATCGAGTGATGGGATCCAAGTGGATCCGTAGAAGATTGAAGCACTGCAGAGTTGGCCCAGACCGTCCTCAGCTATGGAGATCCGGAGTTTTCTTGGTTTGGCGGGGTATTACCGTCGATTTATAGAGGGTTTCTCATCTATTGCAGCACCTATGACAAGGCTGACACAGAAGGGTGCTCCGTTCAGGTGGACAGATGAGTGTGAGGAGAGCTTTCAGAAGCTCAAGACGGCTTTGACTATGGCCTCAGTATTGGTATTGCCTACAGGTTTGGGGTCTTATACTGTATATTGTGATGCATCGCGGGTTGGTCTCGGCGCGGTGTTTATGCAGGACGGTAGGGTGATTGCCTACGCGTCCAGACAGCTGAAGGTGCATGAAAAGAACTATCCTGTCCACGACCTTGAGCTAGCAGCTATTGTTCATGCCTTGAAGATTTGGCGGCACTATTTGTACGGTGTCCCTTATGAGATATACACCGATCACCGGAGTTTGCAGCATCTGTTCAAGTAGAAGGATCTTAACTTACATCAGCGGAGGTGGTTGGACCTACTTAAAGATTATGATATCACCATTTTGTACCATCCCAGGAAGGCCAATGTGGTTGCCAATGCTTTGAGTCGATGGGCGGAGAGTTTGGGGAGCTTAGCATATCTACCAGCAACAGAGAGGTCATTCGCGCTAGATGTTCAGGCCTTAGCCAAACAGTTTGTTAGATTGGATATTTCTTAGCCGAATCGAGTGTTGGTTTGTGTGGTCTCTCGGTCTTCTCTTTATGATCGTATCAGGGAGCTTCAGTATGATGACCCCCATCTGCTTGTCCTTAAGGACACGGTTCAGCATGGTGATGCTAATGAGGTCACTATTAGAGTTGATAGTGCACTGAGGATGCAGGGCAGGCTATTTGTGCCCAATGTAGATGGTTTACATGAGTTGATTCTCTAGGAGGCTCACAGTTCACGACACTCCATTCATCTGGGTGCCACAAAGATGTATCAGGACTTAAGACAGCATTACTGGTAGAGGAGAATGAAGAAGGACATAGTAGAATATGTAGCTCGATATCTAAATTGCCAGTAGGTAAAATATGAACATCAGCGGCCAGGTCGATTGCTTCAGAAGTTAGAGATTCCAGAGTGGAAATGGGAGTGGATCACTATGGATTTCGATATTGGGCTTCCACGGACTCAGTGGAAGTTTGGTGCAGTTTGGGTGATTGTGGATAGGCTGACCAAGTCAGCTCATTTAATTCCTGTGATGACTACCTATTCTTTCAAGCAGTTGGCTCAAATTTATATCCGCGAGATTGTCAGGCTTCATGGCGTACCAGTATCTATCATCTCTGACCGGGGTACGCAGTTTACATCACGGTTCTACAGGGCTGTACAGTAGGAATTGGGTACTCGGGTTGAGTTGAGCACAACATTTCACCTTCAAACGAACAGGCAGTCCGAGTGCACTATTCAGATATTAGAGGATATGCGCCGTGTGTGTGTGTGTGTGATGGAGTTTAAAGGTTCATGGAATCAGTTCTTGCCACTTGCGGAGTTTGCCTACAATAATAGTTATCAGTCGAGCATCTAGATGGCACCATATGAGGCTCTGTATGGTAGGCGGTGTCGGTCTCCAGTGGGTTGGTTCGAGCCGGGCGAGGCTAGGCTATTGGGCATAGACTTGGTTCAGGATGCTTATGATAAGGTTAAGGTGATTCAGGATCGACTTCACACAGCCCAATCCATACAGAAGAGTTATGCGGATCGGAAGGTTCGCGATGTTGCATTCATGGTTGGGGAGCGAGTCTTGCTCCGAGTTTCGCCCATGAAGGGTGTTATGAGGTTCGGGAAGAAGGGCAAGCAGAGCCCAAGGTTTATTGGCCCATTTGAGGTGATGCGGCGAGTTGGGGAGGTTGCTTATGTGCTTGCCTTTCCTCCCAGTCTAGCAGGAGTCCATCCAGTATTCCATGTTTCTATGCTCCGGAAGTATCACGACGTTCCATCTCATGTGTTGGATTTTAGCTCAGTCCAGTTGGACAAGGATTTATCTTATGTTGAGGAGCTGGTGGCTATTTAGGAAAGGCAGGTTCGAAAGTTGAGGTCGAAGAACATTGCTTCCGTGAAGGTTCAGTGGAGGGGTCAGCTGGTTGAGAAGGCGACTTGGGAAACCGAGCATGATATGCACAGCCGTTATCCTCTTCTTTTCACCACTTCAGGTATGTGCCTATACTCATTCGAGGACGAACAATTGTTTTAAGAGGGGGAGGATGTAACGACCCAGCCGGTCATTTTGAGAGTAATAGCCCCGATCCCCTATTTACTGCTTCCCCCATAGTTTTTTCTGCTTTTGTGACTTGCCGGGAGGTTTTTGTTGTGGTTTCGGAGTGATTTGGGACACTTAGTCCATAAAACAAAAGCTTAAGTCTTAGAATTTTGAGCATAGTTGGAACTGTGTGAAGACGACTCGGGAATAAAAGTTTGGTCTGTTCTGTTAGCTCCGTTGGTGATTTTGGACTTAGGAGCGTGTCCAGATTGTGAATTAGAGGTCTGTAGCTGAATTAGGCTTGAAATGGCAAAAGTTGAATTTTTGGAAAGTTTGACCGGAAGTTGACTTTTTCATATCAAGGTCGGATTCCGATTTCGGAAGTTGGAGTAGGTCCGAAATGTCGAATATGACTTGTGTGCAAAATTTTAGGTCAATCGGACGTGGTTTGATAGGTTTCGACATCGGTTGTGGAAGTTTGAAACTTTGAAGTTCATTAGGCTTGAATCGATGTGTAATTCGTGTTTTTAACGTTGTTTGATATGATTTAAAGGCTCGACTAAGTTCGTGTGAAGCTTTAGGACTGGTTGGAATATTTGGTTGAGGCCCCGGGGGCCTCGGGTGAGTTTCGGATGGTTAACGGATCATTTTTGGACTTAGAAGATTTTCTGGTGCTGGACTGGTTCTGGTTTAATCGCACCTTCGCAAGGCTGACCGTAGGTGCGAGCCCGCAGGTGAGAGTAATGGGTCATAGGTGCGGGGCTACGGGGATTGGCTAGTGGTTACAGGTACGGTGTTAGGGCTGCAGAAGCAGAGTCGTTTCTGCGGGGGATCGATCGCAGAAGTGGACGAGTGCTTGGGAAGGCCTGTCCGCAGAAGCGGGTGTATTGGCACAGATGCTCACCCGCAGAAGCGGGATTTGGACCGTAAAAGTGGGAGTGCCACAGGTGCGGGAGAGTCGACCGCAAGAGCGAAGGAACCGCAGATGCGGGAATGTTGTCGCTTATGCGATGCCGCAAATGCGGCTAAGTGTCCGTAGATGCGGAAATGCTGGACAGAACAATTAAAAGCAATGGTTCGTGATTTTTGCTCATTTTAAACATTTTAAGCTTGGATTTGGCGATTGCTTGAGAGCATTTTCGAGGGATTTCTTGAGGTAAGTCCCTTGTGCTTATTTTGATCAATAATCTTGCTTCCCCATTTATTTTCCACCTAGTTAGTGTGTATTTATGGTGGAATTTGGGAGTTTGAGGCTAGGGATTTGGAGAGTTTGATTTGAGGATTTGAGGGTCGAGTTTATGTGGACTCGTGAGTGAATGGGTGCTCATATTTTCTGACTTTTACCCTATTTCGAGACGTGGGTCCGGGTCAACTTTTTAGGGCGATTTTCAAAGTTCTTGTTAAAGTCTTGATTTCATTAATTAGATTAGTCTATTATAGTTGTATTTATGATATGTAATTATGTTTGGTTAGATATGGGCCATCCGGAGTGGGATAATCGAGGAAAGGGCAGTCTTACAGATTGATTGAGCTTGGTTCGAGGTAAGTGGCTTGCCTAACCTTGTGTGGGGGAAATCCCCTTAGGATTTTGGTACTGTTGTGATATGTGAGCACCGTGTACATGAGGTGACGAGTGCGTACATGGTCTATTTGTTATAATACCCGATATTTACTGACTAGTAACCTATTTTCATCTTAATTGAGTTATACCAGCATGTGTAATTATCCTGCTTAGTCTAACATCACATGTCTACGTGCTTTAACAGCTTATTTGAACTCGGTGCAGCATGCCTAGTTGATTTCCTTTTTCTCCTTGATTTTATCAGTCTCAACTATAGGATTCTTGCTGTAGTTGTTGTATTTATCGGTTTGAGCTTTGTGTTTACTTTTGAGACTTTGAGGCGGTACCTCGGGAGTTCTCCCTGCACATTTACTATTGAGATTACGAGGAGGTACCTCGGGAGTACTCCCTGCATATTTACTTTTGGGACTACGAGACGGTATCTCGGGTGCACCCCTGTTGTTATCACATTGTGTTGTGTTGTTATTGCCTTGTGAATTCTTTCTGTTAACTTCTCTGTTCTACTTCATTTTATTATATTATCTATCTTATTATTATATTCTAGTAGGGCCCAGACCTGACCTCGTCACTACTCTACCGAGGTTAGGCTTGGCACTTACTTGGTACCGTTGTGGTATACCCATGCTACTCTTCTGCACAAGTTTTGTGTGCAGATCCAGGTGCTTCTTATCAGCTCCGCTACTAGCTGAGAGTGCTTGCTGTTGTACGGAGAATTCAAGGTACATATGCCGCGTCCGCAGACCTCGGAGTCCCCTTCTATTCTCTCCTATGTCATTTACCTTCCGTACTTCTTTTGTTAGACTCTGGTGTATAGAGATACTAGTTTTCCTTCTGTAGCTTGTGACTTATGATGTTTCGGGTTTTGGGAATGCTGTGTATTACTAGAGTGTTTGTTATTGTACATACCGAGCGGCATTGTTACCGGTTATTTAGTTATCTGTTGCAGTTAGTTGTTAAGTTTTACTTCCATTTTGTTATTTTTTGCATTTTGTTAGGCTTACCTAGTCGTAGAGACTAGGTGTCGTCACAACATCTTATGGAGGGAGAATTGGGTCGTGACAGGTTGCACGCTGCAATGATATTATATGTGGATCGGGTTGCACGCCGCAATAGCGAGATATTGAGTACGGTTCCCTATATCTATTCTTGTGCATTTTGTTTCTCATTCTCTAGGAAATGCTCGTATCATCTTTTCAGTTTTTATTAGTTATGTGGGCTGGGTAGTTCTTTCCCAGAGTTCATTTTTCCTTATATATCATATTCAAGTTGTGGCTTATCGGCGCAATGATGGCATCATATGAGATCTTGGTTAGTGTTTGAGATGGCTTATTACCTAAGCATCTTGTACTGGGTTAGACGAGACTCTTGGACCTGAAATTGTGCATTCAGATTCATATAAGGTACATTAAAGGTAAAATATCGCTATTCAGTTCAGAATGAGGTAATGGTTCTTTTCAGGTGGAGAGACTCCATAAATTATTAATTTAGTAGGTGGTTATGAGTTTCTACACGTCTATTTCGTCGTGGTAGTATTGCGAGAGTTGGAACATGATTTATATACGTCATGAGATGTATTGCAGGCATCAAATTTGGGAAATTACAGCTATTATGGTTGGAGGATATTATTATGGGCATGTGAATTATGCGGGGCATGTTGTGAATTCAATAAAAGGTGTACGATCATGTTTTGGTACGATGTGTGGTGATTGGTACGGTGTCTGTATGTTAGACTCAGGTATTGTAGAGAAATTTGGAGGTTGGAATTTGGTTCTAGGGCTTATTGACTAAATAAAAAGTCTTCTAGGTGCTCAATTGGGTTGTGGTGACACGGGAAGGTGCACGAGATGTTAAACAGTGATTTTGGACAACTCCGGAGCAGTTCTGAGCACGTTCGAGGACAGACGTATGTTTAAGTGGGGGAGAATGTAACGATCGACCTGTCATTTTGAGCTCTAGCGTGTCTTTCAGCGATCTGAGGCCTTGAGTAGCTTCAATTCAGGTATTATGACTTGTACATGTGGTCGGAATTGAATTTCGAAAAGTTCGGGATTGGTTTGGATAGAAAATTCTAATTTTGGAAGCTTTAAGTAGGAAGAATTGGCTAAGGTGTGACTTTTGAGTAAACGACCTCGAAATCAAGATTTGAAGGTTCCAATAGGTTCGTATGATGATTTCAGACTTGGGCGTATGTTAGGATTGAGTATCGGATCAACCGAGAGCGTTTCGACGCTTATTATGGAAGGTTGGTATTTTAAAAGTTTAAGAAATTCTTAAGTTTGATTGAAGTGGATTTTAATATTATCGATGTCCATTTAGGATTTCGAGCCTTGGAATAGCTTCGTTATGTCATTTATGACTTGTGTGCAAAATTTGGGGTCAATCGGACATGATTTGATAGGTTTCGGCATCGAACGTGGAAGTTGAAGTTCTATCATTAAGCTTGAATTGGGGTGTGATTCATAGTTTTGATGTTGTTTGATGTGATTTGAGGCCTCGAGCAGGTTCATGTCATGTATTGGGACTGGTTGGTGTGATTAGACGGGGTCCCGGGGGCCTCGGGTGTGATTCGGGGTAATTTCGGACCAAGTTTGGTTGAGTTGCTACTGCTGATGTCTGGTATCTAGTTTTGTTCTTCACGAACACGAAGGTGTTCAGGCGTTCGCGAAGAAGGATTTGTTGGTTGCTGAGTTTTGTGCTACGCGTTCGCGACTGGGGTCTCGCGTTCGCGTAAGGTAAGAAGGTGAAGCTACCCGTTCGCGATTGGGACATCGCGTTCGCGAAATGGAAACTGGGCTGGTGAGAATTTTAGCCTTCGCATTCGCGAAGAGTGAACCGCGTTCGCAAAGGTTCGCCTGGTAAAGCATCACGTTCGCGAGATGTGACTCGCGTTCGCGAAAGGTAGTTTTTGAGAAGGAGCTGGTATTGCTTCGCGAACGCAAGGGACTTATCGTGTTCGTGAAGAAGGTCGCCTGGGCAGTGTATAAGTTAGCAAAAACGGGTTTTGCCTCATTTTATCTCAAATCGTTCATGGGAGCCGAGCTTGGGGCGATTTTGGAGGTAAGTAATTCCCACCTATTAGAAGTTAAATACATGATTTATATATGGATTTAAACATGGAAATTAGTAAAAATTTGGGATTTGGGTAGAAACCTAGAATTTGATATTTTTGGATTTTGACCACGAAGTTGGACATGGAATTAGGAATAAATCATATATTTGAGTTCGTGGTGTTATGGGTAAAGTTTATCTTCGAAAATTTTCGGAATCTGGCCACGTGGGCCTGAGGGTTGATTTTATCGACTTTTAGAGTGGAGTTAAAAATTGTTTTAAATGATTAATTATGGGTATTAGAATATATTCTGATGGGTTTGTACATTTGTTGAATAGTTTTGGATCGACGGGCATTGGTTTGATGTGTTAGAGAGGCTTTGGAGCCAGTTATGGAACTTCAGAGCGAGGTAAGTCTCCTGTCTAACCTTGTGAGGGGGAAACTACCCCTAGGTGATATTTATTGTTATGTGCAACTAGTTGTGGGTGCTACGTACGCACGAAGTGACGAGAGTCCATACGTAGCTAAAGCATGTTTCTGTCCGGGTAGACTTAGGATCTTATCATGTAATATTTGAATTTTTTTTTAATTCATTCTGTTGGCTTATTTTATTGAAGTTATAATTGAAATCAATTTAGAAATAAACATATGTACACTAGGTCAAGCCTTAACACTTTGAGTTTTGGGCGAGTTATTCGAGAAATTTTAAAGATTATATTCATATTAAGCTCATGTGATGTATTGTAAATACGCGTCTCGTAATTCGGTAACTTCCTTCCTTTGCTTGTGGAGCGGGCCGAATGCCTCGGCAGTATATAGATGCATCTATGGATCATGTCGTACGTCCCTCGGAATTGTACACGTTATTCTGGATCGGGCCGAATGACCTCGACAGTATCGTGCGTAAATCGCTAGTAGTCCGAATATTCACGAGCTAATCTTTTCACTAATGCCCGACTCTTTATATGGTATTCCTTATTTATTTGATATTGGTACTTGACATTTATGAGATGTTAATATAGAATACGAGATTTAGAAATTCATGCTCTAAAGGAAATATTTAGAAGATTATGTACCTTACAGATTTATTCCATTATTGTCGTATGCTTCATATCTGCTCATGTTTTATTATATTAATTTATTGGACCTTTAGTAAGTGTCGATGTCGACCCCTCTTTACTACTTCTCCTGGTTAGACTAGATACTTACTGGGTACACATTCATTTACCTAACCATGTTGCATTTCTATACTAAATGTGGAGGATCTGACAGGTTCATTTGATGATTACCCTGGCGCGTAAATGCACCTGTTGAGTAGATTTATGTGAGCTGCATTTTAGCCTACGCATCGCAGTCTACCGAGTCTCAATTGTACTATTAATTTTATTTTGTCTTATTACATTCGGATAGATGTTGCATTATTATTGTACTCCTTAAAAATTTTGCTCATGCACTTGTGACACCGAGTTTTGGGGGTTTCCTTCGGGTTATTCAGTGTTGTGGTTCGTGTAAATATTTTTATTTACTTGTAAATTATATTTTATATTGTTCAATTAAGAAAAATACGATTTCATAAAAATATTAAAAATGAGTAATTAAATTGATAAATCACCGTTGGCTTACCTGACGGCAGAAAAAATGCAAACAAGCATAAGAGATTCACACTGCAAGAAGTATGAACATAAAATCATTTGGGACTTTTTGAACACTCTATTTTAAGTTGGCTCCATTTAAATGAATCGCTGAAATAATGACTAAAAATGACAGCTCGGTGCACTAAGCTTCTGCTATGTGCATGTCCGGGGAAGGGCCAGACCACAAGGGTCTATTCTAAGCAGCCTTACCCGGCTCCCCTTCGATCCACGGCTCTTCTATCCGGGTATCGACAGGGGAGGAGCTAAAGTGCCGGGAGCGGGTTCGGCAGTGGACATTTCCATCTTGTTCTTTATTGTATAAAGGAATTGTTTTTATTAGAGTGTGTTCATCTATATATTGTGGATGGTTAAATGGGAATATAAACAGAGGCGGATCCAAGATTTAAATTTAATGAGTTCAGCTTTTAAATTTTTTAGGATTGTACTGTTAAAATTATAGGTGCAAATCTAATATTATTGAAATTATAGTAGGTTTTTATATCTAAATTCATACTTCGTGTTCGAAAGTTATGGATTTAGTTGTACCCGCAGCCTAAAGGCTACATTCGCCCATGAATACGAAGCTTGCAATCTATTTTATGTCAATGAGTTTGTTTGCATGAAATTATTCTGATGTTTACTTCGTTTTAGTATTTGCCATCTCTTTCAAGATGATGTTAGAGTTTCACAAAAATCGTTCCCGTTTAATATTGTATTATCAAAGTGAATTTATGCTTTCTTTCTTATACCCCCCTCCCCCCCCCCCCCCACACACAATATAATGAAACAAGGTTCGCTGGAAAATGGCTTCGAAGGAGTTTGAAGATAGTCCTTTGTAATTTATTTTTTTTGTATTGAAAAGTTCAACATTTTTATCTAAAAGTATTATTAAAAAATAATCTATCTAAATTGAACATTTTTATTTTTATTTTACATATAATTTTGGTAAAACTTTCCCGCTAAGGTTGGGATCAATGTGAATATGCATCCACCCCGCTACATTGTTACTATTGTTTTATTATTAGTTTTTATGGCAATTAAGCCCGCCACAATAGTTAACAAATGCGATAAGTCGCTTCTTTGGAGAGAGGCATACAAAACTACCTTTTGTGGCGACTAAAGAGTTCGCCACAAATTATCGTCACATAAAAATTTATTTCTTGCAGCGAATACAGGTCGCCCCTCCAAATAGCGTCAAACATCACCCTCTTTAGTCGCCACAGAAAACTTTTTTCCTATAGAGTATGTAGATCGATAATCGGAATAGAGACATAGTACTACGTTTGGTGGTGACAGAAGAGGTTGCCACAAAAAGTTATCACCGAAATTATTTACTTTAATGCTTTAACAGTAACAAACATGAAAGTAAGTTATATTTTTGAAGCCAAGTATATTATTCTTTAAAATATTACTCACTACTAGAAAATGGCTATTTCCCGAATGCTGCAACAGTCGGAAAGTAGTCCGAAAAGTAGTCGGAAAACTCAAATTTCTGACTACATCCTGACTGTTTTCAAGTAGTCAAAAAATTGATAGTTGAACATGTTAAATTGCCAAACGACCTCAAACTTTTCAGGTTTGTGACTACTGTAGTCCGAACATTTAATAAATAATTATATTTTAATTTAAACTTCCGGCTACAGAGGTCGAAATTTAAAATAATCAAATTATTATTTATTAAAATCTCTGACTACATTAATGTTTACTCGTAAAATGATAAAGTTTAATTTATTGCGTGATTAATAGACAAGCGAACTGATTTGATCCAAAAATGATAAATAAACAAGATTAAAAGTAAGATTTAGCAATTAAAACTGAAGGAAGTGACAAGCATGGCTCTGAGAACACCATCTCCAAGGGAATAAATGAGAACAATATAAAAAATAAATTAAATAAAAATATTTTAATTGGGAGTGAGAGCAGAATACTACATAAGTTTTGCCAAGAATTTCGTGTCTTACAATGGCTGTTGAGTCTACTATTTATAGCTATACCTAGGGAAACAAGATCCTAGGATCAAGCCCTACTTAAATGATAATAATGGAGCTATTGATGAGCATATAACAGCAGACCATGAATACAAATATTCTCTGTAACGGCTGCCTATTCAATACCAGGAAATATTCTTCATTGAATGCTATCTGATAGAAAATATCCAATCAGCTCACGTCGACCATACTCTTTTCGGGGTCTATCTGATGTCAATAGCAACTATTGTTCCCGGTACTAGTTGTTACTTGACTCGCTTTTTATGTCTTTGATTCCACGTGTCACGCTATCATTCAATCATTTATTATACACAAATTCTACCCTATACAGATAGTCCCCCTGCTTTCCAGTGGCATATCTTTGTGTCACTGGGATCTGGGAAGTTGGTAGATCCCTTTACCTAGCGGGAAATCTTCTGAAAATTTTCTGAACAGTCTTTGACGCTTGAAAGGACGCACGTCTCCTCCAATTTAATACTCCAAACCCGTGTTGCCCCATGATTCAGTTATATGTTTATCGGTTCTCGAACTAATAATGGCCACAATATTTGCTATCTATACTTTACTTCTTTCTATCTTTTTACCACTTTCACTTCCAAAAGTTTCATAAGCTTACCATCTTGTCTGCATTCAGTCTCCTCCTTCTTAGAAAGCTTTCATCTTCTTTTTTTCTGAAAATTTTATTGTTTTCATACAACCATGACTTCTTCTACTATATCTCTTAAAAACTCTGGTCTTCTCTTCGACGGAGGACCGAAGATGAACAAAGAAAAAGAAGTTGACGTTGATGCTGATCCTCCCATGGTAAGCACCATCATACCTAAACACCTGAGCATCGCCAATGACTTCGAAGAGAAGTTTCCATCCGCGTTCCCACGGATATAGGCCATTAGTAGGTACCATTCCTCTATTCGCCCGTCCATTATTTCTGTTGTGAAGGAGGACTGCAACTATCCAAACCTTGACATCCTTTCTTTAGATATGATTGAGTGGGTGACCTTCACCAAGAAAGGTTTCACGTATGTCTATATGTATCCTTTCACCTTGTGTCCGTTCTACTAAGGGACGAGTGAAGGGCTTAACCCCGTGATTTTGGAGTTTTGCTACTGGTACCAGGTCTTCTTGGCACAAGTAGGCCCATCTATATAGCGAACAGTGGCTTTCCTACGCCAGTTGTGCACGGAGATAGGGAAATCCCTAACCTTGACACACATGATAAATCTCTGCTCCCCCAAAATCATCTGTGAGGGAGTAATAAAGTTTAGTAAACGTGGCCACCACACCCTTCTCACCAGTGTGGATGATGACAATGACTGTGGATGGATGAAGTGGTTCGTCATCACCACTACCAAGGATATCATCCTGGACACAGCTTCATCTTTTCCTGATTCATGGAACCGTTCTCGTATGTTTTTAATTTATTCATCACTCTCCTTCCTAAAGAGACCGTTTTCCATCGTTGTTGATCTCTTTGTTTCTATTGTTTCAGCTACTCGGTGGGTACAATTAAGGGTTCAAGGCCTGGACCAGTGGGTTCAGAAGATTCTAAATATTACAATACCATAAACCCGTCGGTGGAAGGAGATGGCCCTCAAATATGGGTGGAAGGCCAAGAACTATGGTAAACTGAGTCCTTCTTCCCTTTGTCTCTGTATGAACATATGTAAATTTTCTAACTCCATTTTTTGCTTGATTCAGGACTCCCGTAGGGCTTTGTCACCTGCCCCGAGGTTGATGTTTTGGCTGACCCCACGGAGGCCGCGAGAGTGCTACAAAGTGCTCTTGCTCAAAGCAGTGCCCGCAGATTTTCTTCCGATGAAGGTGCTTCCTCTCGGATTCCCCAGCCAGAGAACAAGCAACCAAAAAGGCAAAGCTCTTCCTTGGCTGGTACTCGAAGTAAGAAAATAAAGAAGGCCACGACCGAACAGGCCACAGTCACAGTGGTCATTGATGATGACAGGGAAGATAGTGATGAAAAGGCTTCCCTTTAAAGGAGAAAACAATCTTCATCAGCTCAACCAGATGCTCAACCGGGAGAGCTTCAAAACCCGACCAAAGGTGAGGTCCAAGCACTTTGGGGTGAAATGGAGATAGTGGAGGATGTCGATTATAGCTTTCCGACCCTTATTGCTATTTCTGGTCCTAGGAGCTCGGACCCCAGGCCTCTTCTGCCTTCGAACACTGAGCAACCAATAATCAGTGTTGCTCCCTTTGCAACTGCTTCTCAACCTTCAACGCCAAAAACTTCACGCCCTCTACACCACATGCACCTTCACCACCAACACCCACTGTATATCCTCCATCGGCAACAAACTCTCAAGAGAGGAATGCTTCTCCTCCCCGGTCTCTCGACCACAGGAACTTGGGGCACAATTATTCACCCCCCTTCCCCAGATCCCCGAGGGAGGAGGAGGGTTGCTCTTTCAGTTTCGAAGGAGTGCCATCTATTGTCCAGGACGGTGGAGCTTGCCAACTACCTGAAGCCGCTAGCTTCATAGAAAGATAGGATGAAAATATGCTCTCGTTTAGAGGAGTGTTTGTTGAATAATGTAGTGTATAATGCGGTCGCGGTACTATACTTGCTTTCTTATTTGTTTTCCATCTATCTGCTACAATGAGATTTCTAATCTTGATATTCTTTTCTACAGGCCAACTTTCTTGCTTCCGAGGGCCTACAGAATTTAATCCTCAATAAGCAAGGACTCCCATTCGAGCGGGATCAACTGTTAGCCGACAAGGACCAACTTGTTGCACGCCTCCCAATGTTGGAGGCAAAGGTTGTTGAGGCGGGCGAGCTTGAGGCCCGGTTTCAACAAAGTGAGTAGGAGGTATTGGCCCACAACCAAGAAGCCACTCAATTACATGCACAGCTTCAAGGGGCTATGGCTAAGTGGGCTGAACTCCAAGATACTGTGCTTGTTGCTCCCAAGCGTGAGTCTACCTCCTAGGAACAAATGAATAACTTGAAGACAACCTTGAGTTCCAAAATGGAGGAGGCTAATGCCATCGAGGAGAAGAGGTCCAGGATGGAAGAATGATTTAATACGATTAAGGAGCAAAACTGTATTCATCTATCTACAACCTGTGATCTCGATAATAGCCTTGGTGTCATGCGATCCGAGAGGGACAGCCTTCAGGCCTAGGTTGACAGACTTAAGACCAAGCTTCAGTACCAAGTGAATTCCCTTGTATTTGAAAAGACGTATGCTATGTACCATATGAGGAGAAAACCCTTGGAAGAGGCCAAAGTGAGCATCGTCGATATTGATGATTGCATCGCCAAGGCCCGAGAACGTCTTCCTACTCGGCCTACTGCAACTGACTCTTTGCGTCAATTTTGAGTATTCGGGAACCGAAGATGAAATTGAAGAGAATGATGGTGTAGGTCCAGGATACGAACCGGCAGCTGATCCGCTCTCTTCCACTGGAGGGGGAACGTAGGTCCCTCTCCCGGTGGTGATAATGCTTAGATATTTTCCTTTTGTTGTTTTTTATGTACTTTTGTAATTATGCCAAACTTTCCATCGAGTTTGGCACTTTTGATAAATAAATAAGAATTTTGCTTAAGTGTAGCAAGATACATTTTCTTTGCATTGAATTATTTAGAGCTTCAGCCACATTTTCATCTAATAGCTTCGGATTCCGGGCATAAATTCTTCCCGAATCAACCCTTTACTATGAGGGTTTTATAAAAGAGGGCCCTCTTATTCTTACGGTACTCTTGAAGAGGACGTATCTTGTTCATTTCGGCACAAGCATTTGAAGTATTTTATTAAATTTCAAATTATAAAATCAACTCATCATTTGGACAAGAAACAAGATAAAAATAAAAGGACTTTATTTTATTCCTTCTATCTTTAATAGTACATAAGCATTTATTTGCTTAAAGGACACAAGAAACTACCAATACATGTGGCTAACTTGTACAACTTATTTCTACGGGGCTGGCCATGCAGTCCCCCATCCCGATGAGATATTATTGTTCCAGAATCTCGCAGTCCTTGGTTTCCGTGGCAATTCTGTTACCGTATCTTATACTATTCCCCAGTGTTCGAATGCGAAATATGTAAATTGGAACTATAACGACCCAAACGGTTGTTTTGAGAATTTGCGTCCCGTTCGGCGGCTTAAGGTCTCGAGCAGCTTCATATAATGTGTTATGACTTGCGTGTGTGGTCAAGTTCGGTTTTCGGATGATTCAGGATCAATTTGGAAGAAGGATTCTTGTTTTAGAAGCTTAAGCGCTAAGAGTTGACCTATCACGACCCAAAATCCGTTAGAGGTCGTGATGGCGCCGGACACTACTGTCAGGCAAGCCAACACTAAATAGTTAATTAAATTCTCATTTTAATATTTTTGAAATCGTAAATTTACTTAAATTTATCTAGTAAAAGATAAATTTACAGAATAAATAACAATATTTTCCAATTTCAACACTGAACATCCTATAATCATCCCAGAACCGGGTGTCACAAGTGCCTGAGCATTTTCTAGGAATTTAAAATAAAATACAATAACTGTACGGAATACAAATTTGGACAGGAAGGAAAATACAATACTCTGAAGGAGACTCTACTGGCTGCGGAGAGTCGTATAGAATGTAACTCACCTAAGTCCTAGCCATAATCGCGCCTCTGTGCCCACAAGGCCGCTAAATATATGTGTACCTACACAAAAACGTGCAACAAGTATAGTATGAGTACGTAAATCAACGTGTACCTAGTAAGTATCCCGCCTAACCCCGAAGAAGTAGTGACGAGGGGTCGACTCGGACACTTACTATGGGCTATAATCAGTATACCAATGATATGATAAATTATGGATTTTTATGAGGCAACGGTAAACACAATGACATGAGACAGGTAAATAATTCTCTTGTTAATAGGGGATTTCAAAATTTATCTTCATCTTTTAGCAATTTAAATCTCCGGCCAATGAGGCCATATCAATTATCATAAATTTCAGGGCAAGCAATACAAGCATGCGTAAATCATGTCGAGGTCGTATGGCCCGATCCAACATAATATTTAAACTGTGCACTGCCAGAAGGTCGAATGGCGCGAACCATAGACGCATCTATTTAATCTACCGAGGCATTCGGCCCGTTCCACAAAAGATAACACATTCAAATAATCAATCAAGAATTCATCAAGGGGCAATTATTTAAGGGAAAAGGCAATTTCTCTTTTAAAAGTCAAGAAAATGATGTCTAGCCTTTTAGAAATTTGTTAACAAAGTTCAATATGATTTAAGCATTTTAAATTGACAACAAGATTGTAAATATTACAAGTAAAGCATGCTATTGGGTCCTACACTACCCGAACTTAAGCATAATAGTAGCTATGCACGGACTCTCTCCACCTCGTGCGTACGTAGCCCCCACAAATAGGAGCACACATTGATTTATTTTATCTATGGGGTAAATTCCCTCTTACAAGGTTAGAAAGGAGACTTACCTCGCTCCGAAATTCCATAACCGACTCCAAAGTCTCCCTAACACCTTAAACTGATGCCTGTCGCTCCAAAACTACTCAAATAAGTTGCAACCCAATCAAAATGTACTCTAATACTCATAATTAATCAATTTATTTCAATTTCCAACTCCGCTTGAAAAGTCGATAAAATCACCCTCTGGCCCACGTGCCCGGATTCCAAAAATTTTTGAAGATAAACTTTTTCCATTACACCATGAACTCAAATATATAATTCATTTCCACTTCCATGCCCAAACTCGTGGTCAAAATCCACAAATACCAAGTTTTAGGTTTTCCTCTTAAAATTCTAAATTTCTACAAATTTTCATGTCTAAATCCATATAAAAATCCAAGTATTTAACTTGCAATGGGTGAAAATCACTTACCTTGACATAGATGATGAAAATCTCCCCTTGAAGCCTCTCCAAAATCGCCCATACCAAGAGAGAAATGAGTGAAATGGGCGAAATCCCCGAATTAAAACAATCTGCCCAGGCCCCGTTCTTCATCGCGTTCGCGACCTATGCCTCGCATTCGCGAAGGCCAAATGTTCCTGCCCCAACATTTCCTCTTCATGTTCGCGACCTCCTTGTCATGCTCGCGATGACCAGCTGACCTGCTCCGTCGCGTTCGCGTTCCACACTTCGCGTTCGCGAAGGTAAAGCGACCTCAGGCCAAACTCCTCCATTTCCTACTACGCGTTCGCAACTGGCCCCTCGCGTTCGCGTACGCTCCTTGGGCACCTCTCCACGTTCATGAGTCCTCCTTATCGTTCGTGAAGGTCAAATCTAGCACCCCCAAAATTTGTTCTTCGCGAACGCGGGACATCCTTCGCGTTCACGAAGAAGGAAACCAGACATCAAAATCCAGCAGTTCCAAACAGCTCCAATTTGGTTCGAAACCACCCCGAAACACACCCAAGGCCCCCGGGACCCCATCCAAATCATACAAACCAGTCTCATAACATAACACGGACCTGCTCGAGGCCTCAAATCACATCAAACAACATCGAAATCAGGAATCGCACCCTAATTCAAGCTTAATGAACTTTGGAACTTCAAACTTCTACATTCGATGCCGGAACCTATCAAATCATGTCCGATTGACCTCAAATTTTGCACACAAGTCATAATTGACATTACAGACCTACTTTAACTTTTGGAATCAGAATCCGACCCTGATATCAAAAAGTCCGCTTCCGGTCAAACTTCTCAAAAACCTTCAAATTTCTAACTTTCGCCAAACGACTCCAAAATGACCTACGGACCTCCAAATCCACTTCCGGATGCGCTCCCAATACAGGAATCACCATACGGAGCTATTCTCAGACTCAGAATTCCAAACGGACATCGATAACATTAAAATGCACTTCAACCCAAATTTATGAAATTCTTCCAAAAATGCTAACTTCCATAATAGGCGCTGAAACGCTGCCAGGTCATCCAAAACCCGATCCAGGCATACGCCCAAGTACAAAATTGTCATACAAACCTGTTGGAACCTTCAAACCCCGATTTTGAGATCGTTTACTCAAAAATCCAATCTTAGTCAATTCTTCCAACTTAAAGCTTCTGATTTTTCTTTCCAATTCCTACTACGTGTACAAGTCATAATACCTAAAGTGAAGATGCTCATGGCCTCAAACTGCTGAATGACGCGCTAAAGCTCAAAACGACCGATCGGGTCGTTACATGACCGGAATTTGACTTTTGTGTAGATGGCTGTAAAATGGCATTTTGATGATTCCAATAGCTTTGTATGGTAATTTTGGACTTAGGCCTGCATCCAGATTTGGAGTTGGAGGCCCGTAGGGTAATTTGATGCATTTTGGCAAAAATTAAAAAGTTGAAGTTTTGGAAGGTTGAGAGGTTTGACCGAGAGTTAACCTTAGTGATATCAGGGTCGGAATATGATTCCAAGAGTTGGATTAGCTCAGTTATGTCATTTGGAAATTATGTGCAAAATTTGACGTCATTCTGGGTTGATTTGATATGTTTCGGCACGAGTTTTGGAAGTTGGAAGATTTGAAAGTTCATAAGTTTGATTCGAGGTGCGATTCATAGTTTCAACGTTGTTTGATGTGATTTGAGACCTCGAGTTGGTCCGGTTATTGTTAAGGGATGTGTTGGTATATTTGGTTGAGGTTCCGGGGGCCTCGGGTGGATTTCAGATGGTTAACAGTTTGGATATTAGACTTAGGAAATTTCTGGGCTGCTGGTTCTGGTGCGTCGCACCTGCGAGTTTTGGTGTGCAGATTCTTGGTCACTTCTATGATATTGGTGCAGGTAGTGTTGTGTCTCTTCTATGGAAAGGGGAGCACAGGTGCGAGCTCACATCTGCGGAAGGTCGTTCGCAGACGCGCGATGTGTGTTCCAGGTGGTAGTCCGCTTCTGCGGTGTTTTGTCATGCTTCTGCACAATTGCATATGAAATTATCAGATCGCAGGTGCGAGATCTGGGCTTTCAAGTGAAGACCGTAGGTGCGATGTTTTACTTGCAAAAGAGAGGTCGCAGGCACGACATATTTGTGCGCAAATGCGAAGAGCGCTAGGCAGAACACTTATAGGTCGAGGGTTTGATATTTTCAACATATTTTGAGTTGTAGACCTCGGTTTTGGGAGACTTTTCATAGGTCTTCAAGTAACTCATTGGAGTAAGTGTTCTCTACACGAATCTTGTTATATTTCATGAATTCCTTGATATTTTCATCATTTTTGTGAATTAAGTTGAAAATTTATAAAAATCTTTCAAAATGTAAAATGATGATTTGAAGGATGGATTGATGTCGGAAATTGATAATTTTGGTATGGTTGAACTCGTATCGGATGGGTGTTCGGGTTTTGTGAATTTTATCAGGTTCTGAGGTGGAGGCCCGGAGGTTGACTTTTGGGTTGAGTTTTTAGTTCTTGTTAAAGATTGAAGTTTTATTATCCGAAATTATTTCGTAAGAAGGCCGTGTACGCAAGGTGACGAGTATGTGCTTGGGGTTATTTGTGGAAATTTGATCGTTTAGGGCCCTTAGGCTCTTATGTTCATTAGATATGAAGTTGTTTCCCATGTTAAATCCCCCATTTACTAAATTCTCCCTTACATGTCTTGAATGGAATTAATTGCTTCATGTTCTACTCTTATTGCCGATTAAAATTTTATGTACCTTAATTGAAGTTGTTTCCTATTTTATTGTCATGCTATCCTTCTCGTGATTGATTAACCTTAATTGAAATCATTATTATCTCTTCCGTAACTGCTTAGCCTTAATTGAAGTTTGTTATCCCTTCCATTGTTGATGTATTCTTATTTGGGGTCATTGATTCATGGTATCTCGCTTGTTGTCGAATTGTACTTTCGTGAAATTATTGTTACACATTACCTCTCCCTTATTGAACTATTCTTGTTGAGACTATTATTTCCCTGTGGTGTGTTTCTTTGTGAGTTCGTTCTTCCATTTCTTTGTGTTCTGAAGTCCTTGTGTTAGTTTACTTGTCGTATTCTCGTGTTATTATTGTTGTTGCTATTGTATTCAGTGTTATTGAGCTGAGGGCTATGCGTGGTTGTGATATTGAAATTATTTTGAGAAAATGTTGTGGCATATGGGCACATATTGTGAAAGTCATTTTGTTGAGTTGTTATGTTTTGGCACACGTGTTATTGTTGAGAGAATTGTTATGTTGTTTGCATGAGGTTTCTGCCGTGCTGTTATTATATTATTTGCACGAGGTTTCTGCCGGGATGTTATTATTATTGATATGCATGCGGTGGTATAAGGTCTGGGTATTGAAATGCATGCGGTGAGATAAGGTGGGCTTGATACGTATGGCTAGTAAGAGAACTACTAGCCATGCAGTGTGATAAGGTGGGCTAAAACGCGGGATGCTATTTCGGTAAAAATGATTTTCAAAAAACAAAATATAAAGGCTCATGCGGTGATATAAGAAAAGTGTGTGATTCATTTTATGATTTGAGATTACGAGGCGGTATCTCGGGAGGGCTCTTGTTATCATTTTCCCATTCTTTTGTACTTGTCTTTGATTGTTGTTTTCCTCAGCGTACTTTTAATTGTCTTCCTCTGTATTGCAATATTTGTTTAGTTCTATGTAGTCAATCCTGTTGTGATTATCATTGCGTCCACTTCATTATTGTCTTATTTACACTGTACATTTCGTGGTGATCATTTCCTATGAGCCATTCGTTGTCTCTACTCTTATTTATTGACTTGAATTATGGTAGAACTCTTGCACAAGCATACACGTAATTAAATCACCCATATCGATTTTAGAAGATGAATCCTGGCGTTATTGTCCATTATACGTACTCTTGTCTACTTGCCTTCTGTGTGAGGATTGTTCTATTGGCACGTGAGTCGTCCATGCGGTTATGAGTTGTAATATGGGTACAAGATGCCTAGTTATTAGGGTTCATGAATTGGGACCCGTGAATTGTGATTATGAGGTTCGGTACCTTGTGGAAATGTTTGAATGATCTGGTGTGAAAGAGGTTGTTCTTATTGAGTAGTTGTTGGTTTTCTATTTACTTAGACTGTGTTCAGCTTACTCTACAACATTATTACCTGATTGTTTCCTATTAAATATTGTTGTTATTAGTGTATCATTGCAAGTATTGTTTTGTATTCTTTATCCTGCTTAACTTCATATTAATATTATTTCTCTGTTAGTTCACTTTCATGCTTGTTCAGGTTGTTTAGTCCGGTAGGTGTCTTGACCCTCCCTCATCACTACTCCACCGAGGTTAGTCTTGATACGTACTGGGTACCGCTGTGGTGTACTCATACTATGTTGATTCACATTTTTGTGCAGATCCGGGTACTTCCGTTATTGTTGATTATTAGCTAGCCGATCGAGCATTTCTGTGGAGACTCAAAGTAAACCTGTCGTCGCGTTCGTAGGCCTCAGAGTCACCTTCTGATATTTTACTTGTACTGTCTAATTCTATTCTGAACAGTTGTATTTAGGGGTTTTTCTAATAAACTCAGTAGAGCTTATGACTTGTACTACAGGTTTTGAGGATGTTATTTCATGTTGTAGATGTTGAGTTAATTTAAAAATGTCTGATTTCTGCTTAATAGTTCTTTTGGTAGATTTCTCCCAATTTATTTAGTAAGAGTTACGCTTACCTAGTCGTAGAGATTAGGTGCCATTATGACATCCTACTGAGGGAAACTAGGGTCGTGACAAGAACACTGGAAGTCTTGCTTTGTTGGTTGAAACACTTGGTTAAGTAGTCTTTGGTTCGATGGCAAGTGCCATCGAGCCAAAGATTATTTAACCATTGTTGACGGTCAATTTTGACCCTCCCTTTTAAAATTAAATTATTTATACTGAATAATTTATAATAAATATTTTCAAAGTATTTTGCAGTAATGAATACCTATTTCTACAAATTAATTTATCATTTGTTTCAAAAATTAATCATCTGGTATTAGTATTATCTAATCACAAATTATATTTTCTATTTTAGGATTATTAAAATAATTTCTATATGTAAGTTCTATAATTAATTCAATAAAATACTTCTTAAAATAGCTAATTAGTTTACCATTTCAATACTTCAAAATTAATGTCCCAGTAAAGTATTTTTACAAATAATCAATTAATTACATTAATTAGTAGTATTTAACAATTATAATTTTCATTACATTGGAATTATTAAGTTTATTTAACTTAATTTAAAGGTGGGTTGAAATTTTTGATAAGGTGGGTTACTCTGATGGTAAGCGCCCTCCACTTCCAACCAAGAGGTTGTGAGTTCGAGTCACCCCAAGAGCAAGGTGGGAGTTCTTGGAGGGAAGGATGTCGAGGGTCTATTGGAAACAACCTCTCTACCCCAGGGTAGGGGTAAGGTCTGCGTACACACTACCCTCCCCAGACCCCACTAGTGGGATTATACTGGGTTGTTGTTGTTGTTGTTGTTGTTGTTATTTAACTTAATTTCATAAGGAATTAAAGACCAAAAGTCCACAGTTGCAATTCTTAAATCAATTCTAAAATGGCTACCTTTTAAATGGTTTTTGCCCAAATACAAGGCCCAATCCGAAATAACCCAGTCCAAGCACCCATCTCCTTCTCCACTTTGGCAATCCATGCCACTCTCCCTAAACCAATCACAACCTGCCACCTCACCCATCTTAGTCACTCACAAATGAAAAACAAAATCATATGGGCCCTCCATTCCATAAATCAACGGCCCACAATTTAACCCCATTCTTTTAATTTTAATACACCTAGAGATCTAATCCTCACCATAAAAAAAAAAACAATCCAACGGCAACGAAAGTTTCTCCGAAAATCCCTTTAAACTCCAAAATACCAGGACCATTGATCTAAAAGATCAACGGCCTAGATCTTTCCTTACTTCTTTAACCCAGAGACCAAACGGTCTAACCCTAGCAACCCTAATTCATTTTCATCATCACAACCGCCTCTTCTATCTCTCATCTCTCCAACCTCCATCAGTCACAAGACCTAGCACAAATCCGTGCAAGGTCAACAAAATCAAACCACAAACACTCGATTTGCCTCTCTACATCCGTGAATCCTGCTGTTATCTTCCATTTTCATCACTAAATTCAAACGCCCTAATTTTGAAACCTTAGACTCAAAGGTGAAAGCTCAAACCGCCTGAGCTCTGTTATGATCTTTCAAATCGAAGCCTGAAATCACCTCTTGTCTCCTGAACCCCGTGAATCTTGCTGCAAATTCCTTTTTCAATCACAAAATTCAAAACACTTCATATCTGAAAACCCTAGCTTGAAGGTGTAACTTCAAATCGCCTGAATCCTCTCGTGCTCCGTCAAGTCGGCCCATGTATGAAGCCTTCTTCAGAAAATCATCATGGAATCCTATACCCAGAGGTCAAACGCAGTGACCTCTGGGTTTTAGTGTTTGTCCGTTGGTTCGAAGCTTCAACAACCAATTACCCTTCACTCAGGTAAACTCAATACTGAATTTCCCCGCTGTCTTCTAATTTTCATTCGATTTGCTATCATCATTACCATGAATCACTCTCCTCTATCCGATTCGAATTCTCTGAACCCTAGAGCCTTAATGGCACTATAAATAGAAGCCTTTAATGTTCTCATCTACCACAACTTAACAAGAGAAAATTATGAATCAATCACTTAACACTGAAGAGATACACACAAAAAACAATGAGAAGGTTAGCCTTAGGAGATAGCCCATATGTGGAATTCCCTACCGACATCTCCCAACGGTGCTGCAGAGGGTAAACCCTCCCGAGCCCATGCTCGCCCACCAGCTGTACAAGTCTGTTCATTCCCCATTAACATCAATTGAAAGTCCGACAATACATTCCAAACTCGAAGTCACGTTTCACAACTCTTCATTTCCAGCAAACTCCCAGTGCCATAATCAAGCTTCCTTCATCCAGCAGCTACCATCCCAAATAAAATACATAGGCTTACTCATTATCCACCATGATTCCCAAATCCCCCTAAACTTTTCTCGAGGCAAGTGGCTTTCCTACCACAGAATCCATATGCTACTCTACCACTCCCACTTCGGTTAAACCCCCTCATTTAAGAAACTTCTCGACCCCTGCTCTTCATACTTGACCTACTAGTAATTTGACCACCGCGAGACACCTCCCGCCATGTCCTTCCTCATCCTTCGCTGCCCAAATGTTGCCTCAAATCAAAATCCTTCTTTGTAGAACCTGAACTAATAAATTGCTACCAACTCTAAGCCTCCTCGAAGATCATCTTTCCCGAGCCATCAAATTTTGAAGCACCTGTTCGATTATGAAATCACTACACACCGCAATTTCTTACAACTACTTCTTAGACACTATTTCACCACACTCTGCCCCGAAGGAAAATCAAAGAAGACCATAACACCGGCGAACCTTAATACATTCAAACAAGGATGACGACACCATATCACAAACAAAAATTCCACCACACTCGAAAATATCAAGTCTCGTTACTCCATCAACCAAACCCTGAGTATCCATAGTCGGATTGCCTTTCCTCCGCTGGAATTAGATGCCGAACCTCTAAACCATGAACTGAGAAATTCTCCTTTCGAGTCATTCACTGCCGCGATCCATAAATAAGCACCCTACCATTACACCAAATCTGTGCGATAACAACGTATGAACATCATAGCAACCTGTGCATAGCGTCAAAACAATAGAAAATACAGATAGTGAGATGAAACGAAAGAACATCCTTCCGCAAGGCGATGATAATAGCCCACTCGAACACCGAAGGAAAAATATCCTGCACTACGTATGCACTACCACCACAACTCCTCGATGCCCAATTGATAACAAGCGCTTCACGTCGCATAAGATTGAGTAGGAAGGAAATAAAGGCATGGGCCTCAAAGGAATCAAATCGCACAATGAGAAATCAAGAAAGAAAGTGCTCCTAATAGCCATGTATCCTCTAAAAGATAAGTACAAATGTCTCTGTACCGATCCGCAAGACTCTACTAGACTTTCTCATGACTCGTGATATCCAAGTGAACCTAGAGCTCTAATACTAAGTTGTCACAACCCAAAATCCACTATAGGTCGTGATGGCGCCTAACGTCACTATCAGGCGAGCCAACGATGATTGATCTATTTAATTACTCATTTTATTACTTTCGATATCATAAGTTTTAATGAGAAAGAAAATTTACACTTTTAAATCCACGGGAATGTACCAAATTTGTAGTTTGTAAGAGAAATGAAAGGCAATACTAATATACAAAACCATAAGCACCAACTAATATATCCCAACGGTGTCACAAGTGCATGAGCATTTACAAAGGAGTACAATAATAATACAACATCTATCTAGAATGTAAATTAGATAGGATAAGATAAATAGTACGATGGAGACTTTGTGGACTGCGATGCATAGTCTGGGATGCAGCTCACGTAAAGTCTCCTCAATAGTTGCGCCTACGCACCAAGATGATCACCAAATGAACCTGTCAGATCCTGCACATTTAGTGCAGAAGTGCAACATGAGTACGTAAATCAACGCGTGATGGTAGTCTATAATCCTGTATTTTAGTCGCTTATTGCACTCTAATGCACTGCACTTTACTTATGTTGAACTTTAATTAGGCGTGTTTTGCACGTATTGTGTGTTTTATGCCCTGTAGGAGTGATTCCGAGCTATGTAGATGTTGTGGCATGAATTCATGCTATTTCAAAGCTTTGAAGTTTGAGTAAAATCCCAAGGATTAAGTCAGGATCGAGTTCGAGGATCAACAGATGATAGTGGAATGAAACAAAGAATCGAGCAGGCATATTGTACAGTGTCCGGTAAAATGCACATACTATTTCGCTCAAAACTCTATTTAGGCTCCACAATATATCGTTGGAAATATATCTAAAAGAGCTACAACTTTTATGTTTTACACATTCCCGAATTCCCAACTTATACAACCCAGGTGCGTGACTAATTGCGCAGTCGCGCACTGGGCGCGCACTTGGGGCAAAATGGTGTTCAAAGTGTGCGACCAGGTGCGCGGTCGCGCATGTTCTGTCCGGGAAAAGTCCTATTTCGCTAAGAAAGAATAGTTATGTCCGGTATTGGTTTTGGGGGCGGATAAAACACCCCAAAACACCATTTTAGCCAACTTTTGGACAGATTTCGACCTAGGGAGGCTAAGGAGGCTAAGGAGGAGTTTGAAGAACACAAGCACAAGGATTTCATCATTCCTTCCTCACTCAAATCTGGGTTTGGATTGTATTTATGTTTTCCTCTATTTTTGATCCATTTGTGAAGAACTTCTCCATGTCTATGGAGTAGAACCATTTGGGTTTTGATGGATTTGGTTTATTGATGGTTGTTTGTGGATTATAACTCTATTTTTATGTATTTGAATCGTTTTTGGAAGATTTAATTTCTGCATCTATATTCACTTGTCTTGTAATCGAAAGAGCATAACTTGTGATATATTTGCACTATATTGTTGGTTGAGTTCATAGATCTTCTAAGTAATCGAAAGAGGCTAGTTGAATCCTTGATTAAACCTAGTTAGGAGGATAATCGAAAGAGGTTCTCCTAAAGACCAAACCTTTACAAATTCTTGCATATCTTCACCGAGCTTAAATTGGTTCATATTGTGAGGTTGAGACTTAATCGAGAGAAGGGTTTCTACTAATAATTTGTACTGATAATTAAGTGAATTCGAGAGACTCACTTGAACATTAGAAGTGAATTATCTAGAGTTAGATCCCGAACAATTATCTTGCACTTATCCTATCAACCCATATTTTATCTCATTGATAACTCCCTTGCTTACCTTTGTTGCGATTATCATTAGTCAATAGCTGTAGATTTTAGATTATAAATTATATAAACCTCAACATTTGATCCTCTTGGATAGCAATCGAGCTACGAACTATGAGAATACTATTTAAATCCAATCCATGTAGAGACGATAATTATACTATACTATCTTTGACTAGCGAGCATAATTTAAGTGTGTGTTTTGCGCTCGTCAAACGTTTGCGTCATTGCCGGAGATTTGCAATTAATAGTGTTGGAAATAGTTTGTAGTGCTAATTCAAAAATTTATTTTTATTTTTACTTTTATTTTTGTTCTTCACGGGTTTCTCCTCCGTGTGCCGGCAACAGGTTAAGTCCGTGGTGTATGACACGATCTTCTTGTAGAGAAGTAATACCCTACAGACCGGAATTGGAAAAAC
Organism: Nicotiana tabacum; assembly: GCF_000715075.1. NCBI lineage: Eukaryota > Viridiplantae > Streptophyta > Magnoliopsida > Solanales > Solanaceae > Nicotiana > Nicotiana tabacum. The sequence goes on along the minus strand of NC_134081.1, from coordinate 25,925,919 downwards.
ACCTGCGGCAACTGAGGAAGCAGAAAGCATTTACCGTAAGGTTCTTGGGGCAACCTTCAACCCAAGAACACATGGCTAATAACGATGACAATGAGGTAGAGGCAGCTGCATGGATAGCTGCTGAGGAAACTGTCGAAGACAATAGGGGTCAAAAATTCAATCTAAATCGAGCCTTGATTGAAGACAAGTTTGAGAATGCGCTACCAAGGCCTGGTAGAAGATTGGGTGACTATGCCAGACCAGTCTACAATCAAGGATTGTCAAGTGTTAGACCAACCTCCAATTGCAGCCAATAATTTTGAGTTAAAGCAACGTTTGTTTCAAACCATTCAAAGCAGTTGCGTTTTCAGAGTGAAGATGAACGAAGATCCAAACACGCATCTGATGGACTTCGAGGAGATTATGAACACTTTTCAATATAATGGGGTGTCACAAGATGCAGTGTATTTAAAGTCATTCCCCTTTTCACTTAAAGATGATGCGAAGCTTCGAATCTTGCCAAATGGATCAATTAGAACATGGGAGGACCAGAAAATTTCTTGATAAATATTTCTCCTTAGCCAAGACGAGCAAGTTTAGAAGAGAAATTCATAACTTCTACCAGAAAGAGAATGAAACTATTTTTGAAGCATGGGAGAGGTTTAAGGAGATAGTTAGAAGGTATCAACATAGCGGAATTGAACTCCGGATGCAACTCCAGGATTTTTGGGATGGATTGACACCAGCCTCACGTAGAACTTTGAGCAATGCAGTCAGAGGCCCTTTTGTGAAGAAGACTCCAGAGGATATAGTTAAAATTCTTGATGAATTATCCGAAGATGCTAATCAGTGGCCCTCTGAGAGTATGGAGAGAAGAAAATCAACTGGTGTTCACCAAGTTGATGCTACTACATCTTCGCAAGTACAACTTGATGCTATGGCTAAAGAAATATGGAAGCTAACTGTAGCTTTGATGCAAAATGTACACCACTCAGCTTGTGATACATGTGGAAGAGGACATCCCATCCATGAGTGTCAAGCCTCAACTGAGGAAGTGAATGATGTAGGAAACTATAATGCAATGGGTCAGAGGCACCCCGGCTTTTCATGGAGTTCACCTGGGGGTACTGCAAATGCATGGCAACAAAACAACCCTAGATTCCAAGAACAAGGAGCTACAAGTTTTCAAAATCAGTAGAGGCAACAGTATCACTCCTCACAGTCGAATCAATCTAGCATGGAAGATCTTATGAAGACCTTTATTATCAAGACAGATGAGAGGCTTGATGCCCATGATACAACTATCAAAGAATTGAGTACGTCTTTTCTAAGACTGGAAAAATAGGTTGGACACTTAACTACTCTAATGTCGGAGAGAGCCCCAGGAACACTTCCCACTGATACTGAGAGAAATCCAAAAGAAACAGTGATGGTTGTAACTCAGACAAGTCGGCAAGTGTTGAAAGATCCCACCCCGATCCAAAATGAGGTGAACTTTGAAAAAGAAAGTGAGAAGGAGTTGAAGGGTGATATGGATAAAAAGAATAAAGGCCCGATGAAAACTAAGAAAAAGAAAGAAGAAAAAATCAAGAAGGGAGGAACATGATGAGAGCAAGCATATATCTGCACTGCCTTTTCCCCAAAAGTTGAGTCGAGAAAAGTTGGACAAGCAGTTTGAGAGATTTCTAGATGTGCTGAAACAGGTTCATGTAAACCTACCATTCACAGAAGTGCTCTCACAAATGCCGGCTTATGCCAAGTTCTTGAAGGAGATTCTGACAAAGAAGAGGAAAATAGAAGAGACCTCAGGGGTCAAGCTCACAGAGCATTGCAGTGCAATATTGCAAAACAAACACCCACAAAAGTGTGGGGATCCAGGGAGTTTTACCATACCTTGCTCTTTAGGCACTACTAATTTTGATAAGTCTCTATGTGATTCTGGTTGCCTTAATTAATTTAATGCCTCTATCTATTTATAGGAAACTAGAGCAGGAGATTGGAAAGATAAGGTCTGCACCAATATCTTTGCAGCTAGCAGACCAAACGACTCTAATATCCGAGGGAATAGTTGAAGATGTCTTAGTTCAGGTAGATAAGTTTGTATTTCCTGTGGATTTCATAGTTGTTAATATGGAAGGGAACAAGGAGGTCCCCCTCATCCTAGGAAGACCATTCCTAGAAACGGGTAGAGCAAATATTAGATATACAAGAAAAAGCATGCTTAGAGTGGGCAAGGAAACTGTGATTTTTGAGATGGGTGTAGAAACAGAGGTAAAAAGGGGGAAGCTAGCGCTAGTGTTGTGTGGAAAGTGAAGGGCGAGAAAGAGAAGACTACGGCGAGTGAAAATGATAAGTGTGGGGTATATCCAAGGAAGGCCGAGAAGAAGTTATCTGCATGGGTGTGTGCATTAGTTCGGGCGCGAGGGATGGAGCCCAACTTCAATTCAAACCCCGACTAGATGTTCAGGCAAGTTGTCCTTACCTCTTTCTTTTTATTTGTATGTCATGGGGACATGACACAATTTAAAGTGTTGGCTTTCTTAGCGAAATAGGACTTTTTCCGGACAGAACATGCATGACTGCGCACCTGGTCGCACACTTTGCACACCATTCTGCCCCAAGTGCGCGCCCAGTGCGCGACCGCACACTTGGTCGCGCACTTGGGTTGTATAAGTTGGGAATTTGGGAATGTATAAAACATAAAATTTGTATACCTTTTAGATATATTTCTAACGATATATTGTGGAGCCTAAATGGAGTTCCGAGCGAAACGTTATTTGCATTTTACCAGACACTGCGCAAGATGCATGCTCAATTTTTTGTTTCATTCCACTATCATCCGTTGATCCCCGAACTCGATCCCGACTTAATCCTTGGGCTTTTACTCAGACTTAAAAGCTCCAAAATAGCTTGCATTTATGCCACAATATCTACATAGCTTAGAATCACTCCTACAGAGCATAAAACACACAAGAAGTGCAAAACGCGCCTAATTAAAGTTCAACATAAGTAAAGTGCAGTGAATTAGAGTGCAATAAGCGAGTAAAATACGGGATTATAGCCTACCATCATGCGTTAATTTACGTACTCATACTGCACTTCTGCACTAAATGTGCAGCATCTGACAGGTTTATTTGGTGATCATCTTGGTGCGTAGACGCAGCTATTGAGGAGACTTTACGTGAGCTGCATCCCAGAATATGCATCGCAGTCCACAGAGTCTCCATCGTACCATTCATCTTATCCTGTCTCATTTACATTCTAGATAGATGTTGTATTATTATTATACTCCTTAATAAATGCTCACGCACTTGTGACACCGAGTTTTGGGATATACTAGTTGGTGCTTACGGTTCTGTATATTAGTATTGCCTTTCATTTCTCTTACAAACTACAAATTTGGTACATTCCTATGAATTTAAAAGTGTAAATTTTCTTTTTCATTAAAACTTATGATATCGAAAGTAATAAAATGAGTAATTAAATAGATCAATCATCGTTGGCTTGCCTGACGGCGACGTTAGACGCCATCATGACCTATAGTGGATATTGGGTCGTGACAACTTGGTATCAGAGCTCTAGGTTCACTTGGGTATCATGAGTCATGAGCAAGTCTAGTAGAGTTTTGTGGATTGGTACAGAGATGTCTGTACTTATCTTCGAGAGGCTACAGGGCTGTTAGGAGCACTTCCCTTCTTGATTCCTCATCGTGCGATTTGATTCCTTTAAGGCTTATGCCTTTATTTCCTTCCTACTCAATCTTATGCGAAGTGAAGTGTTTGTTATCAATTGGGCATCAAGGAGTTGTGGTGGTAGTGCATACGTGGTGTAGGATGTTTTTCCCTGCGTGTTTGAGCGGGCTATTATCATCACCTTGTGGAAGGATGTTCTGTCATTTTAGCTCAGTATATGTATTTCCTATGTCTTTGAGGCTATGCACAGGTTGCTATGATGTTCATGCATTGTTATCGCACAAATTTGGTGTAATAGTAGGGTGCTTATTTATGGATCGCGGCAGTGAATGACTCAAAAGGAGGATTTCTCAATTCATGGTTTAGAGGTTCGGCATCTAATTCAAGCGGAGGAAGGGCAATCAGACTATGGATGTTCAGGGTTTGGTTGATGGAGTAACGAGACTTGATATTTCTGAGCATGGTAAAATTTTCATTTGTGATGTGGTGTTGTCGTCCTTATTTGAATGTATTAAGGTTCGTAGGTGTTATGGTCTTCTTTGATTTTCCTTCGGGGCAGATTGAGGTGAAATAGTGTCTAAGAAGCAGTTGTTAGAGATTGCAGTGCATAATGATTTCAGAATCAAACAGGTGCTTCAAAATTTGATGGCTCGAGAAAGATGTTCTTCGAGGAGGCTTAGAGTTGGTAGCACTTTATTAGTTCATGTGCTACAGAGATGGATTTTGATTTGAGGCAACATTTGGGCAGCGACAGATGAGGAAGGACATATAGGGAGGTGTCTCGCGGTGGTCAAATTACTAGCAGGTCAAGTATGAAAAGCAGGGGTCGAGAAGTTTCTTAAATTATGGGGTTTAACGAAAGTGGGAGTGGCAGAGTAGCATATGGATTCTGTGGTAGGAAAGCCACTTGCCTCGAGGAAAGTTTAGGGGGATTTGGGAATCATGGTGGATAATGAGTAAACCTATGTATTTCATTTGGGATGGTAGTTGTTGGACGGAGGAAGCTTGATTATGGCACAAGGAGTTTGCTGGAAATGAAGAGGTATGAAACGTGACTTCGAGTTTGGAATGTGTTGTCGGACTTTCAATTGATGTCAATGGGGAATGAACAGACTTGTACAGCTGGTGGGCGAGCATGGGCTCAGGACGGTTTATCCCCTGCAGCGCCGTTGGGAGATATTGGTAGGGAATTCCACATGTGGGCTATCTCCTGTGAGCAGGTTGGCAGTTGCATGATTTTGATGAAATTTCTACGAAGAGTTCGACTTACTAATCTAGCGGGAGGTTAAACAAGTGATTGTGGCTGATATTTCGGGATGTTTTATGAAAAGTTTAACAGGAGGTTTCGAGAATTTTGCGGGTTAATGGTGCGAGATCATGGTGATTGAGAGGAGGAATTTTTGTGGGTTCTAGATTTATGTGATTGTAGCTTAAAGCTAAGTGGGGGAGCCAACCGTCTATGATTAGATTGCATGGTTGTCTGCTTGTGCATCTTCTGGTTATCGATGCATTGGTGGATTATTTATGACTAAGAAAAAGAAAACATCAGGAGTAATTCAAGCAAAGGATTTGATGAATGTGTGCTATATTTTGCCTTATCGATTCATGCATAGATTTTGGGGAGACTCAGAGTTTATGCTTCTGGTAGATGTGATGTACAAGGAAAAATAATTCATCTGGTTGCTTCTTTGGGAGTGTTCATATGCTGACAGTGCACTAGAGTTTGGCTTATATTCAGGACTAAGTCAGAGTGGGTGACTCTCAATAGTGGTTCTAATGGGTTCGTTATATGGCTGGAGACCGGGATTTTATAGCAGAGTGTGAAGAATACTTGGGAAATTTTCTATGTTATCATCGGGTCTGCGAGGCAGTATTGGAAAAATCGGAGAAACAGTTTCGGATTTGTGGAAGGTCTTTCAGTACCAGTTGGAGATGATATTGTGCGCATGAGATGGTTCATGGGTATTGAGACGATGTGATATCGTGAAATGAGTCACTCGGGAGGAGTGTTGTAGAGTTTTATTATGATTCTTGAATGGAGCTACTATTATTTCTAAGGCAAGTCAAGAGTGAACAGGAAGAAGTTAGTTCGGTTAGTAATAGTTGAATCAGCAAGATTATGGCAATGATCAAATCCTTCAGCGTGTGAAGTTATATATGTGTTTTTGTGGTTGAAGCCACCATAACTTGATTGATTTGGGAGGTATTTTATTCAAATGGCTTGTGGTGTAAATGGATTCAGGAAGAGTCATGGCGGTTTAGATCACGACTTGAGGTTTGTATTTTTAGCGGTTTGGGAATTCAGTTGCGTGTTGCATTGGTTCTTCTGAAATGAGCTAAGTGAAAGGTTTCTAGCCAATGAAGTGGTTATTTTACTAGTAGTTTAGGGTTTATGATGAATTCTTGTATTCTCGCATAGCGGCATGATAGGTGCAGTGAGCGGCATGGGAATTTAAAAGTAGAGGATCAAGGTTGCGGTTTGGTGTTGACAAGAATGTAACGAGCTTGGATGAGCAGGGGAGAATTCAGATGTTCAAAGTAAGTTGCAATTTTATTTAGTGTCACCTGATAACGGTGTTCTGTGTAAGAGGCTTTGTGTATTGATTTGCGGATTCTTGATTTGCTTTACATAATTAGTACGTTTGGTGGTATGGATGTGCGGAATTTGCTTCCTGGGCGGAAGGTCATAGGAGCGTACCCACGGGGAGATTTGTGTAAGTGTGACATGTTAGTCACTTGATTGTTAAAGATTGAAACCAAGTATGGCCATTTTTGGTACTATCGTTATTGTGAGAGTTTATGACTGGAAGGCGCTCTATTCCTTTAGTCGTAAACTGTAGGAGTTTGGTCTGGAGTGGAAGGGTGCTCGTGTGTGTCGTGAATGGGGCTGTTGTGGATCCTTGGAAGCTTATTGGCCCAGTATGGTATGATCAGAATCGGTTTGAGGTCCGTTGGTGGGTCTAATGTGAATGTGTGCTCTACGTCAGGTCGGATGTGTTCATTCGTCATAACAAGAGTCGTCGGGCATTAGATATTATTCCCATTGTCATTTATTCCGTGTAATCTCTATTGTGCCATGTGGGTTGTGAGACAGCTTGATTATTTGCACATGTGTTGAGTCCTGCGTAGCTTGTGGTGTTATATGAGCAGGATGGCTCTCGAGATGTAGGTCATTTATCGCACCTTAATTGTGCTTGGGTTTCGTAGTGTATGGCGTTATCCGTCTCCCCAGGATTTTTATTATGCACTTGGCGTGCTTGTGGTCAATATTCGGGCATTTCGTAAGTATAAGCATTACGACTTGATGTGTTTTTTCTTCTTGATTGTTATGTGCGGAGCGGGTGGCATGCCGCCACGGGTAAATTGTTTGGATCGGGTGGCATGCCGCCACGGGCATGTTGTGTGGATCGGGTTGTACGCCGCAAAAGTGTCATGTTTGGATCGGGTTGCACGCCGCAACAGTGTCATATTGGATCGGGTTGCATGCCGCAACAGTGAGATGTTGAGCATAGTTCCTTACACTTATTTTGTATGCCTTGTTTTTCATCCCTGAGGTAGGTCCATAGCATCTATTTGGCTGTTTTATTCATTATGCAGGCTGGGTAATTCCCTGTTAGAGTTCGTTCTTCCTTATGAGTTATATTCGAGTGGTAGCATGTTGGCTCTTTGGTGGTACCGCATAAGGTCTTAGACGGTGTTTGTCACGACCCAAAATCCACCTAGTCGTGATGGCACCTAACCCAACCCGTCAAGTAAGCCAATTAACAACTATCCAATTAAATTAATATTTAACTGACTCTAATACACTCCCCAAGGACTGTAGTACAAATCATGAGCTTCTAAGATTAGAATTTACAAAGTTGGTATGAAATAATACATCATCTCTTCGAAACGTACATAAACAGATTTTTTTTTAAAATCTAAGGCTACCATGAACAAGAGGAAGCTACAACCGAAACACAGGTACATCTTCATATTTATCTCCTGTCGATCATGGCAACATCAGCATCCAATATATGCACGCAAGGTGCAGAAGTGTAGTATGAATACTGTGAACAACTAATTTTTTACCACACCCAAATTCAATAATATTTTAGTGTAAATATAACTTTTAGGTCTAGTCTTAATATTTAAATTTTTGTCTTACTTTTAATAGATTTTATTTGAGAAAAATTAAAAATTACAAAAAAAAAAGTATATAATCACATACTTATAGTACAAACTTTGTTTCTATTTGTAAAGAGAAAAGAAAGTTTATAAAAAATATATATAGTTTCTTTAATTAGAATTTGAATAAGCTATGGTATTTTTTTTTAGTGTCATTAAATTATATGTAAATATTTCACTTTCTTATATATATTTGAAAACCTAGAGTTAGTTAATTAATATTTTTTTCCTAGTGTTTTAATTGAATTTTACTTCTAAAAGAAAAAAAAACTAAAAATTAAAATTTGAAACACCCGTAACTTTTCCAAAGTTTGGTAACAAATTTTATCTAAAACAAAAAGAATATTTCAATCACCCCATGATCCCCAATCCATCATTTCCCTAACTCCCTAACTCCCCCCACTTTGCACGTCATTCACTAACTCCACACAAGCAGACAAACTCAATTCCTCAACTTCACTTCAAAAACCCACGTTCCCCCACTCCAAATTAGAGGAACAAAAAACTACTCATATTCTTCCCTATAAAGAGAAAAACTATAACAACCCGACCCGACCGGCGGTTAGAGGCCATGAGCGGCTTCACTTCAGGTATTATGACTTGTACGCGGGGTCGGGATTGAATTTCAGAAAGTTTGGAGTTGAATTGGAAAGAAAATTCTCATTTCGAAAGCTGTAAGTTGGAAGAATTGACTATGATTGGATTTTAGAGTAAACATCCTCGGAATCGGAATTTGAAGGTTTCATCAGGTTCGTATGATGATTTCAGACTTAGGCGTATGTTCGGATCGGGTTTTGGATGCCCTGGGAGCATTTCGGCACCTATTGTGGAAGTTAGCATTTTGGAAGAATTTCATAAATTTGGGTTGAAGTGTATTTCAATGTTATCGATGTCCGTTTGGAATTTCGAGTCTGAGAATAGCTCTGAATGGTGATTCCGGTATTGGGAGCGCGTCCGAAAAAGGATTTGGAGATCCGCAGGTCATTTTGGAGACGTTTGGCGAAAGTTAGAAATTTGAAGGTTTTTGAGAAGTTTGATCAGAAGTGGACTTTTTGATATCGGGGTCGGAATCCAGTTCTGGAAGTTGGAGTAGGTCCGTAATGTTAATTATGACTTGTGTGCATTGGAGGTCAATCAGACATGATTTGGTAGGTTCCGACATCGAATGTAGAAGTTTTAAGTTCCAAAGTTCATTAAGCTTGAATTAGGGTGCGATTCCTGATTTAGATATTCTTTGATGTGATATGAGGCCTCGAGCAGGTTCGTGTTATATTATGAGACTGGTTTGTATGATTTGGATGGGGTCCCGGGGGTCTTGGGTGTGTTTCGGGGTGGTTTCAGACCAACTTGGAGCTGTTTGGAACTGCTAGATTCTGGTGTCTGGTTTCCTTCTTCGCGAATGCGAAGGAAGTCCCGTGTTCACGGAGAAGAAATTTTGGGGGTGCTAGATTTAGACTTCGCGAACGCGAAGGAGGACTCGCAAAAGCGGAGAGGTGCTTGAGTAGCCTACGTGAACGCGTAGAATGATGGAGGAGTAGGGCCTTAGGTCGATTGGCCTTCGCGAACGCGAAGTGTGGAACGCGAACGCGAAGGAGCAGGTCAGCTGGTCATCGCGAACGCGAGGAGGAGGTCGTGAACGCGAAGAGGAAATGTTAGGGCAGGAACATTTGGCCTTCGCGAACGCGAGGCATAGGTCGCGAACGCGATGAAAAACGGGGCCTGGGCAGATTGTTTTAATTCGGGGATTTTGCCCATTTGACTCATTTCTCTCTCGGTATGGGCGATTTTGGAGAGGCTTCAAGGGAAGATTTTCGTCATCTATGTCAAGGTAAGTGATTCCCACCCATTGCAAGTTAAATACTTGGATTTTTGTATGGATTTAGACATGAAAATTTGTAGAAATTTGGAATTTTAAGAGGAAAACCTAGAACTTAGTATTTGTGGATTTTGACCACGAATTTTGGCATGGAAGTGGAAATGAATTGTATATTTGAGTTCGTGGTGTCATGGGAAAAGTTTATCTTCAAAAATTTTCGGAATCCGGGCACGTGGCCCTAGAGGGTGATTTTTATCGACTTTTCGATCGGGGTTAGGTATTGTAATAAATTGATTAATTATGAGTATTAGAGTATATTTTGATTGGGTTGCAACTTATTTGACTAGTTTTGGAGCGACGGGCATCAGTTAGAGGTGTTAGGGAGGCTTTGGAGCCGGTTATGGAATTTCGGAGCGAGGTAAGTCTCCTTTCTAACTTTGTAAGAGGGAATTTATCCCATAGGTGAAATAAATCAATTTGTGCTCCTATTTGTGGGGGCTACGTACGCATGAGATGACGAGAGTCCGTGCGTAGCTACTATTATGCTTGAGTTCGGTTAGTCTAGGACCCAAAAGCATGCTTTACTTGTAATATTTGAAATCTTGTTGTCAATTTAAAATGCTTAAATCATATCGAACTTTGTTAATAAATTTATAAAAGGCTGGACATCGTTTTCTTGACTTTTAAAAGAGAAATTGCCTTTTCCTTGGATAATTGCCCCTTGATGAATTCTTGATTGATTATTTGAATGTGTTATCTTTTGTGGAATGGGCCGAACGCCTCGGTAGATTAAATAAATTCATCTATGGTTCGCGCCATTCGACCATTTGACAATGCAAAATTTAAATACTATGTTGGATCGGGCCGTATGACCTCGACATGATTTGCGCATGCTTGTATTGCTTGCCCTGAAATTTAGGACAATTAATATGACCTCACTGGCCGGAGATATAAATTGTTAAAAGATGAAAATAAATTTGGAGATTCCTTAATTATAAAAGAATTGCTTACTTACTTCAAAATAATGAACTTACAGCCATTCTACGAAATCCATACTTAATCATACCATTGGTATTTTATTTACATCCCATAGTAAGTGTCCGAGTCGACCCCTCGTCACTACTTCTTCGAGTTTAGGCGGGATACTTACTGGGTACGCGTTATTTTCGTACTCATACTACACTTGCTGTACATTTTGTTGTACAGGCATATATGCATTTAGTGGCCTTGTGGACGCAGCGGCGTGGTTGACACGGGGACTTAGGTAAGCTGCATCTTATGTACGATCCGCAACCAGCAGAGTCTCCTTCAGAGAACGCTCATGCACTTGTGACACCAGATTCTGGGATGATTAGGGGATGTTCAGTATTGAAATTGGAAAACATTGCTACCTATTCTATAAATTCATCTTTTACTAGTTAAATTGAAGTAAATTTACGATTTCAAAAATATTAAAATGTGAATTTAATTGACTATTTAGTGTTGGCTTTCCTGACAGTGGTGTACGGCGCCATCACGACCCTTAACAGATTTTGGGTCGTGACAACATGGTATCAAAGCACTAGGTTCACTTAGGTCTCATGAGTCATGAGCGAGTCTAGTAGAGTCTTGCGGATCGGTACGGAGACATTTGTACTTATCGTCGAGAGGCTACAGGGCTGTTAGGAGCACTTCCCTTCTTGATTCCTCATCGTGCGATTTCATTCCTTTGAGGCTTATGCCTTCATTTCTTTCACATTCAATCTTATGCGATGTGAAGCGCTTGTTATAAATTGGGAATCGAGGAATTTTAATGGTACTACAGATGTGGTGCAGGATGTTTCTCCCTGAATATTTGATTGGGCTATTGTCGTCGCCTTGCGGAAGGTCGTTCTATCGTTGCAGCTCAGTATCAGTATTACCTAAGGTATTGAGGTTTGGCATTGATTGTTATGACGATTCGTGCGTTGCTATCGCACCGTGTCTGTGTAATGGTAGGATGCTTGTCTATGCGTCGAAGCAGTGAATGACTTGCAAGGAGGTTTACTCAGTGCATCATTCAGAGATTCAGTATTTTATTTCTGGCGAAGGAAAGGCAATCGGACTATGAATGTTCAGGTTTGTGTTGACGGAGTAGCGAGACTTGGTATTTCGAGCATGGTGGAATTTTCATCTGTGATGTGGTGTCGTCGCCCTGATTAAATGTGTTAAGTTGGCCGATGTTATGGTCTTCATCAATTTGCCTTCGGGGCAGAGTATTATAAATGGTACCGAGAAAGTGACTGTGAGAGGTCGCAGTATGCAGAGCTTCAGGATCGAATCAGCATTCCTGGTATTGATGGCTCGAGAAAGATGATTTCCGGAAAGGTTTAAAGTTGGTAGCGATCTATCGGTTCAAGTGCTACAGAGGTAGATTTTGATTTAAGGCAACAACTGGGCAGCGAAGGATGGGGAAGGACATGTGGGAGGTGCCTCACGATGGTATGTTCCTAGAAGGCCAAGTGTGAGAAACAGAAGTCGAGTAGTTGCTTAAAGGAGAGGGTTTGACCAAAGTGGGAGAGTGGCAAGGTAGCATATGGGTTACGGGGTAGGATAGCTACACGTCTTGAGGAAAGTTTGGAGTGATTGGGATTCATGGTGGACAGTGACTAGGTCTACGGGCTTAATTTGGAATATCGGCTGTTATATTGAGGAAGATTGGGTGTGACAGGCGGGGGTAGCTTAATATGAAAAAGGATATAACATGACTTTAGATTGGAATGTATTGTCGCACGTTTAGTTGATGCCAATGGGTAGTGAACGGGCATATACAACTGGTGGATGAGCACGGGCTCAGGATGGTTTGTTGGCTTCGTGGTAATTGTACTCGGTGCAGCGTTGTGGGGATATGTCGGCATGTAATTTTCACAGGTGGGTTATCTCCTATGAGCAGGTTAGTGATTCCGTGGTGTTGATAAAGCTTCTACGAAGAATTTTACTCGTTATCCAGTAAAAGGTCGAATATGTGAATATGTCTAGTGATTCAGAATGTTCATGAAATGTGTAACATAAGGATTTCGAGGAAATTTGGCGGGTTGATTGTGCAAGATCATGTCAATAGGAGATAAGGAATCTTGGTGGGTTCCAGGGTTATGCAATGGTAGCTTCAGGCTAAGTGGGAGAGCCCCCACCGTCTATGATTGGATTGCGTAATTGTCAACTAGTGCGGTTTCTGGTTATAAGTGTATTAATGGGTCGTTATGACTAAGGGAAGAGAACATCAGTGGTAATTTGAGCAAGCGATTTGATGAATGTGTGCTATAGTTGACCTTACCGATTCATGCTCAGGCTTTGGGAAGATTTAGGATTTATGCTTCGTGTAGAGGCGAGTTACAAGGAAGATGATTCGGCCAGGTGCTTCCTTGAGTGGGTACTCATGTACTAGCAGAGCCTTGGAGTTGATTATATTCGGTACCAAGTCAAAGTGGGTGACTCTCAATAACGGTCCTAGTGGATTCAAAAGTTAAGGCGTGGTGCCTAAGGATTTCGAGTCCATAGTATGGTTGAATATCGAGCTTCTGCAGCGGATTATGATAAAGGAGCTTGGAGTATTCCGTGTTATCTTTGGTCTACGGGGTATCATGAGAGGAATGGGAGCATGTAACTTTGGATTTATAGAAGAATTTTCAGAATAGGTGTATTAGTTGAAGATGCGATTATGCGCACAAGGATGGTAGGAAATGGTTCCTCGGTTTTGGGGACAATGTGGTCTCTTGAAATGGGGTCACTCGGGATGAGTGCGGATTGAGTTCATTATATTGATAAAGGAGTTGTTGTTGTTTCTAAGGAAGATCCAGAGTAAATTAAGAGAAGTCGGGTTTGGTTAGCAATGGTTGAATTGGCATAATGATGGCAATGATCAGCTCCTTCAGTGTGTTGGGTTATTCATGTGATTTGTGATGGTACGTGCGAGGTTTGACGGTCGCCGTAATCGATCTTATTTGAAGGCTTTCGAGTATTATGGCATGTTATGTGCAGATAAATCCCGGAGGGGTTATGGTGGTTTAGACCACTACTTGAGGTTGGTATTTTTTTGGATATGAAGATTCAGTCGCGTGTTACAATGGTTCTCTTAGAATGAGTTAAGTAAAAGGTTTCTATGTGATGAATGTGTTTACCCTATTAGTAGTTCTAAAGTTAAGATGAAATTCTTGTACTCTTGCGCATTGGCATGATTAAGTGCAGTGATCGGCATGGGATTCGAAAGTTGAGGATCAAGGTTACAGTTTGGTGTCGACTAGAATGTCGAGAGCTCGGATGAGCGTGAAAGGATTCAGATGGTTAGAGTAAGCTGGTATTGTCTTCAGCATCACTTGAGATCGGTATCCTGTGCAAGGGGCTTTGAGTAATGATTTCGGATTTTTGATTTGTTTTACAGCATTTGTGTGGCCGGTGGTATGGATGTGCAGACTTGTTATCTGTCATGAGAGCACATTCCACGGGAAGATTGTATAAATGTGACATGTAGTCACTTGATTGATCGAAGATTGGAACCAAGTATGGAGATTACGGTACTATTGTTCATGTGAGAATTTATGCCTGGAGGGCGCTCGGTTCATTTGGTTGTGGACTGTGGAGGTTTGTTCCGGATATAATGGTTGTTCTTGTGTGATATGGGAAAAAGGGTTATTATAGATCCTTGAAAGATTATTAGCCTAGTACAGTGCGATCAAAATCGGCTTGAGGTCTGTGGGTAGATTTAAATGAGAATGTGGGCTCTATGTCAGGTCGGATGTGTTCATTTCAGCTTAGCGCTCCTTGTGGAGGAGTATTCGGACGTTGGATGTTATTTCGTCATCGGCTACTTCGTGTAATACTATATTGTGCTGTGTGAGTTGTGAAACGGCTTGTTAATTTCATATGTGTTGAGGTTCCACGTAGCGATGTTGTTATATGAGCAGGATGGCTCTCGAGATTCAGATCATATATCGCACCTTAGTTGTGCTTGACTTTTGTAGCGTATGGCACTATTTGTCTCCCCAGGGATGGTATTATGCACTTAGCGTGCTCGTGGCCGATATTCAGGTATTTTGTAATAATGAGCATTCTAGCTCGGTAAGTATCTCCTTATATAGATTTTATGTTCAGATCGGGTTGCGCGCCGCAACAGTTTGATGTTGAGTACAAACCCCTGTGTCTAATTTCATGTGTTTTGTTTTCCATTTTCTGAGGAAGGTTCGTAAAACCTTTTTTGTTGTCTAGTTAGTTACGTGGGTTGAGTAATCCCTTCTAGAGTTCATTTTCCTTATGTATCACGTCCGAGTTGGTAGCTTATTTGTACATTGTGGCATCACATGAGACTTTTGGCAACGTCTGAGGTGGCTTATTGCCTGAACAGCTTATACTGGGAGAGACGGGATTATTGGAACTAGGGTCAGTGTGATCAGATCGGTATGAGGCGTAGTTAAAGAGTAAGTATCGGTATTCAGTCCAGAATGATGTAATGGTTCTTGTCAAGGGGAGAAACTCAATGAATGGTTGACTCGGCAGTTGGTTGTAAATTTCTATGCATCTTTTCCGCTGCGGAAGCATTACAAGAGTTGGAACCAGACTTATATATACCATGAGGTGCATGGTGAGCATCAGGTTCGTGGAATTTCGGCTATTGTTATCAGATGATGTTATTATGGTCATGTGAATGTTGCGGTGCATGGTGTGAATTCGGCAAAGGTATGCAATCGTGTTCTGGTACATCGTGTGGTGATTGATACGGTGTTTGTATGTTGGAAGCAGGCCTCACAGAGAATTCCGGATGTTGGAACTAGGCTCTAAGGCTTATCTTCCTAAATAAAAGAGAATGACCTCAGATTTGATCGAGCTAATGTGCTCAACTGAGTTGTGGTAGCACGGGTAGGTGCATGAGGTGTTAAACAGTGATTTCGGACTAGTCCAGCGCAGTTCTTAGAACGTTCGAGGACGAACGTATGTTTAAGTGGGAGAGAATGTTATGACCCAACCGGTCATTTCACATCGTTCGGCGGTTTGAGGCCATGAGCAACTGCACTTTAGGTATTATGACTTGTTCGCGGGGTCGGGACTGAATTTCGGGAAGTTCGAAGTTGAATTGGAAAGAAACTTCTTATTTCAAAAGATTTAAGTTGGAAGAATTGACAAAGATTGTATTTTAAAGTAAACGGCCTCAAAATTGGGATTTAAAGGTTCCAGCAGGTTCGTATGATGATTTCGGACTTGGGTGTATGTTCGGATCGGGTTTTGGATGCCTCGGGAGAGTTTCAGCACCTATTGTGGAAGTTAGCATTTTGGAAAAATTCCATAAATTTGGGTTGAAGTGCATTTCAATGTTATCGATGTCCGCTTGGAATTTCGAGTTTGAGAATAGCTCCGAATGATGATTCCGGTATTGGGAGTGCATCCGGGAGTGGATTTGGAGGTCCATAGGTCATTTTGGAGTCGTTTGGCGAAAGTTAGAAATTTGAAGATTTTTTAGAAGTTTGACCGAAAATGGATTTTTTGATATCGGGGTCGAAATCCGATTCCGAAAGTTAGAGTAGGTCTGTAATTTCAATTATGACTTGTGTGCAAAATTTGAGGTCAATCGGACGTGATTTGATAGGTTCCGGCATCAAATGTATAAGTTTGAAGTTCCAAAGTTTATTAAGCTTGAATTAGGGTGCGATTCCTGATTTCCATGTTGTTTATGTGATTTGAGGCCTCGAGCAGGTCCGTGTTATGTTATGAGACTGCTTTGTATGATTTGGACAGGGTCCAGGGGGCCTCGGGTGTGTTTCACGGTGGTTTCGGACCAAATTGGAGCTGTTTGGAACTGCAGGATTTTGGTGTCTGGTTTCCTTCTTCGCGAACGCAAAGGAAGTCCCGCGTTCGTGAAGAAGCAATTTTGGGGGTGCTAGATTTGGCCTTCGCAAACGCGAAGGAGGACTCGCGAATGCGGAGAGGTGCCTGAGGAGCCTACGCGAACACGAAGGGTCAGTAACGAACGCGTAGAAGGATGGAGGAATTGGGCCTTAGGTCGTTTGGCCTTTGCGAACGCGAAGTGAGGAACGCGAACGCGTAGGAGCAGGTTAGCTGGTCATCACGAACATGACGAGGAGGTCGCGAACACAAAGAGGAAATGTTGGGGCAGGAACATTTGGCCTTCGCGAACGCGAGGCATAGGTCGTGAACGCGATGAAGAACGGGGCCTGGGCAGATTGTTTTAATTCGGGGATTTCGCCCATTTCACTCATTTCTCTCTGGGTATGGGCGATTTTTGAGAGGCTTCAAGGGGAGATTTTCGTCATCTATGTCAAGGTAAGTGATTCCCTCCCATTGCAAGTTAAATACTAGGATTTTTGTATGGAATTAGACATGAAAATTTGTAAAAATTTGGGATTTTAAAAGGAAAACCTAGAATTTGGTATTTGTGGATTTTGACCACGAATTTGGGCATGGAAGTGCAAATTAATTGTATATTTGAGTCCGTGGTGTCATGAGAAAAGTTTATCTTCGAAAATTTTTGGAATTCGGGCACTTGGGCATGAGGGTGAGTTTTATCGACTTTTCGATCGGGGTTAGAAATTGTAATAAATTGATTAATTATGAGTATTAGAGTATATTTTGATTGGGTTGCAACTTATTTGACTTCTTTTGGAGCGACGGACATCAGTTTGAGGTGTTAGGGAGGCTTTGGAGCCGGTTATGGAATTTTGGAGCGAGGTAAGTCTCCTTTCTAACTTTGTAAGAGGGAATTTACCCCATAGGTGAAATAAATCAATGTGTGCTCCTATTTGTGGGGGCTACGTATGCATGAGGTGACGAGAGTCCGTGCGTAGCTACTATTATGCTTGAGTTCGATTAGTCTAGGACCCAAAAGCATGCTTTACTTGTAATATTTGAAATCTTGTTGTCAATTTAAAATGCTTAAATCATATCGAACTTTGTTAATAAATTTATAAAAGGCTGGACATCGTTTTCTTGACTTTTAAAAGAGAAATTGCCTTTTCCTTGGATAATTGCCCCTTGATGAATTCTTGATTGATTATTTGAATGTGTTATCTTTTGTGGAATGGGCCGAACGCCTCGGTAGATTAAATAGATTCATCTATGGTTCGCGCCATTCGACCATTTGGCAATGCAAAATTTAAATACTATGTTGGATCGGGCCGTACGACCTCGACATGATTTGCGCATGCTTGTATTGCTTGCCCTGAAATTTAGGACAACTAATATGACCTCACTGGCCGGAGATATAAATTGTTAAAAGATGAAAATAAATTTGGAGATTCCTTAATTATAAAAGAATTGCTTACTTACTTCAAAATAATGAGCTTACAGTCGTTCTACGAAATCCATACTTAATAATACTATTGGTATTTTATTTATAGCCCATAGTAAGTGTCTGAGTCGACCCCTCGTCACTACTTCTCCGGGGTTAGGCGGGATACTTACTGGGTACGCATTATTTTCGTACTCATACTACACTTGCTGTACATTTTGTGCAGGTACATATATGACTAGTGGCCTTGTGGGAACAGAGGCACGGTTATTACGAGGACTTAGGTGAGCTGCATCTTATATACGATCCGCAACCAGCAGAGTCTCCTTCAGAGTATTGTATTTTCTTTCCTGTCCAAATTTGTATTCCGGACAGTTATTGTATTTTATTTTAAACTCCTAGAAAATGCTCATGCACTTGTGACACCGGATTCTGAGATAATTATGAGATGTTCAGTATTGAAATTGGAAAACATTGTTACCTATTCTGTAAATTCATCTTTTACTAGTTAAATTGAAGTAAATTTACGATTTCAAAAATATTAAAATACGAATTTAATTGGCTATTTAGTGTTCGCTTGCCTGACAGTGGTGTCCGGCGCCATCACGATCCTTAACGAATTTTGGGTCGTGACAAAAACGGATACGGAGCAAAAGGGGGAATTTTTTGTAAAAAGAGGAAAAACTTTGAACAGGAGAAAAGGAGATGAGCATTAGAGACAATCAGAGAGAAAAATCAGTAACTAAAAATTGCATTGTTCTTTTAGAGTGAAAATCACTTGGAGATAAATTATTCGGTGGACTTATTAGGTTTAGAGTCGAAAATCGAAGTATCTTTCGTGGTTTTAAATTCGCGGGTTCAACTCAGCAGATTGTAGATATACTCTTTGTTATGAAATCATACAAAAGGTAACACTCAATCTCATTTGTTAGTTTAATATAATGTATGATGTTAGTTTATTTAAATTCAATTATCCTTTTGCTTTTTTTGTATTTTAAATAGCGTTGGTTTCTTCTTGTTATTTATATATGTACATGTATGTTTAAAATTAATCTGAAATGTGTTTCTAACTTTTACTAATCTGAAATTTATTGCTAACTTTTAATCTTTAGTTCTAATCTATAATTTTGCCACAATTCACGTGAAATTTTAAACCATAGATAGTTCATAAAATTGTTTAAAGCTTTTTGTCAATAAAATACTTCTTTGGTTAAATTCTATTTAATGTGTGAGCTTATTAATTACTTTTAGTTTTGGTTATCCACGTTCTGGTGCAAATCCTTACAAATATGTTAGGTCCTTATTTTTTATTTGGGATTAAAACTTACTCCCTTTTAGTTATTTTTTTTTCTTTTTCTTCGAACTAGTATTCTGTATAAATGAGTTTAGTGATAAATTTGGTGTAAATTAGTTTACTTACTTTAAATCGTTTTTATTTTTTAAAATTTATTCATATAATATTATCGTAGTGCAGATTACATGGATTTGGTTAGAGTCCCATTAGTTAAAAAGAATAATGTTAATTTAAAGTTAAATTTTATTTTTAATTGAGTTTCAACGTAAACATCATTCCGATTTATTTATTTTCTTTGTGGGGGTAGTTAAATAAATAACGTAACTCAAGTTCTATCTAAACATATTTGAAGATATAAGTTAAAATAGTCTAATAACACTTAAGTTTTAATTGATGTTAAGATTGTTAGTTTAGGTAGTTTTGAGTCTCTGTGTCAGTAAAATAATTTCATGAGTTCGGTTATATCACATGATCAGTTTTCTTTTAATCATGTCTATATTTTAAAATTTAAAATCACAGTATTATATTTAATCAATATTTCTTTCTTTTTATAAACAATATAATTATTAGTGTGTGTCTGAAATTTTGGTGAGAACGTATTACTATCATTTGATTTATATTCTATTAGAATAATATATATGAACTGCCAAAGGGTTCATACCCAACTAGATAGGAAGTAATAATATTGGGATCTTCAGTTTTTTTATAAGTTTGTCGAATGTGATGTCATATAGTTTAATGGATAGAATTTTATTTCATATAAATTTGTTCTATGTTGGAACTAATAAAAGGAACAATAGGGGAAATAATTTTGAGTATAGAAAAAAATTGAGCCTAAATACAACTTCGAGCTTATTCCAACAATAAATAGCTCGGAGTACATATGAGTTTTATAGTGAGATAAGGGTTGCGAATTAATTCAAAACCCGTTATAAGAAATAAAATAATCAGAGTGGTAATAACAAAAATAGTTGTGAGGGAACCACATGAGATATGAACTAATTCAAGACTCGTTCCAATAAGTAAAAGAAAAAATATAATAAAAATATACAAATATATATCTCAAATCAGAAAGAGACAAAATAATTGAAATACTCTAAAACGCTAGAAAAACTTTAGATGTACTTACAATATTAGCCAATGTGTTTATACCCGAATCTTGGATTGATATGCTTAAATAACAAAAGGATCATGTACGCATTCCCGCGTCTTGATACCTTTAAATTTATAATAATTATGTTTAACCATGTGTACATTCCGTACCTTGGTTTAACATCTAATTTCAAAGAAGTAACTTGTGTGCGTACCGCCTCTAGGTCAAAGTAATTAATAAAATACAATAAATAATTAAGCGATAATAGACACATCACAACCAGTAATATACAAGCATAGCCAAGAATTGATTTAAGCCTTACGTTAGTCAATAAAAGTGACCGTGCTAGAACCACGGGACTCGAGGGATGCCTTACACCTTCTCCTCGGTCAACAGAATTTTTTACTCATTTTATTATTTTCGTAGACCATAAATAAAGAGTCAAAGCTTCCGTTTGATAAGGGATTCAAATAAAAGGTGACTTAGAATACCAAAACTCAATTCCAAGTGGCGACTCTAAATAATAAATAATCCCTTGGTAAAACGTCACTTTAATTGAAAAAACTCTTCTAACTCAGCCTCGTAATAGGGTTGCGGGAAAAAAAGAGGTGTGACAGCTCTGGCGACTCTGCTGGGGAAATACTAATAAGAATGCTTTGTATATTGATTCTTGTTTGGCTTTTATCATGTTTTGGATATTATTGTGTTTGGAAGTCTAATGTGCTATTTGTCGCTTATTTACCGCTTTAACATTTATTTGAACTGTGATATAAACTGTATCCTCTCTCGCACTCCTCTGAGTCTTCTGATCGGTAGTTATGTTGTGTTTGCCTACCAGCATCACAATTTCTGTCTTGAGATAATACCAGTTAGCCTACCAACTTCTGGTGAAGGATTTAGTCACACATGTTTAGGCGGGAGAGCCGTTAGCTAGCCAGTGCTGTTCTACTACTGGTGACGCTGGACGCTCCTCTGCTCGGTTTGTCTGCCCGGGTAAGCGAGATCTAGATACCATCTCCTTTAAGATTTGAAATCTTAGAAGAACAAGCCACAAGCAACGGTTATCCCTAGTAGGCTACGCTTTATTTGCAGCATGTGCATTGGACTTAGCGGGACTCGGCACAGGGGCCGGGCCCTTCTAGGACAAGTACCAATTTTTTAGACCAACATGTTCATTTTTCTATGCTATATGTAATACTATTTGGTAGGCTTTACTCAAATGTTGACCGGCTTTAAGATAGATTGATTGAACAGGGGAGAGAGAAAGAGAAAATTTTCTCCAAGTTTTCATAAAGTACCAATTGAAAAAATAAGTTTTGAAGGGTTCTAATGTGTAAAATCACAATTTTCAAAATGTTTTTTTTTATTTTAACCAAATTACGCGGGTCTGATTCTCACAGGATGTGAGATACATAGGCAACCTTCATCGGGTCCGGCCCCCAATTTTAAAAAAAAGGATTTATTTTATTTCTTCTTTAGAAGTCTTTCTTTTAAAAATTCCTACAAAACAAAGTTAGTTTATTTACTTTATTTTGATCTCCCTGAACTACGTAATGGTCTGATTCGTGCGGCACCATGATACGTAGGCAATACTCATCGGATGCGATCATAGCCATAATTAATCTGGAAACAAAAAGAGAGAAAATTTTAAAAAAAGGAGGAAAGAAAAAAGAGCGTTAAATTCAAGAGGAAATAAACCAATAAGCCGGGATGAAGCATGAAGCCTTCCAAGCTCATTTTAGAAATGAAAATGGCATTAGATGCATGACATACAATGTGTGATTAATATCTGTAAAATGCCTAACTCTAACACATTTGTTGTTTGTGATTTGAGATAAAGTTAAACAGAGGTGGTTGGTTTGTGGTTTAAACTGGCGACTCACCCTTACAACACGAGATCAAAAGGAAAAAGTAGAATGGCAAACAACAGTGAGAATGAGTCAGATAATGATGATGTTCATGGACAATTGGTCGAACAAGGTTTGGGACTGGTTGAAGAAGTAAGAGTATTGAAGCAACAATTGGCAGAGATATACCAAGTCTGGGTGAATGGACAGGCACCGCCCCCACGACCCATAGGGCCTTCGGATAATCTTCATAATATGTCAGTTGTAACTCAAGTGCCCATCTCCATAACAAGTAACCCACTGTACCGAGCATTAACTGTCACAACCTAAAATCCATTGTACCAACTTGGATTCAGACCGAGCATTAACTGTCACAACCTAAAATCCATTAAAGGTCGTGATGGCGCCGGACACCGCTGTCAGACAAACCAACACTAAATACTTAATTTGATTCTCGTTTTAATATTTTGAAACCATATTTTTCCTTCCATTAAATAGTAGAAGATGAAATTTACAGAGTAAATGATAATATGTTTAACAAATTTCAATACAAAACAACTCACAGTCACCCCAAAACCCGGTGTCACAAGTGCATGAGCATCAACTAGGAATGTAAAATAAAATACAGCATCTGTCCGGAATACATACTTGGACAGGAGAAATATAAATACTCTGAAGGAGACTCTGCCGGCAGTGGGTCGTAATGTGGAATGCAGCTCACGTAAGTCCCTGTATGCATACACGTCTCTGCTCTCTCAAGGCCACTAGTAACATATGTACCTGCACAAAAAGAATGTGCAGCAAGTGTAGCATGAGTACGTAAGCAACGTGTACCCAGTAAGTATCTAGCCTAACCCCAGAGAAGTAGTGACGAGGGGTCGACATCGACACTCACTAGTGGTCCAACAACATAAGGTACGGTAAAGGGGTAGCAAATATGAGGCAGAGTAAATAAATGAAATAAACAAGTATAAAACACGTGATACAAATCCTCCTCTTTACGAGGAACTCAAGCTCTTCATTAGAAATTCCCTCCTTAACCGGAGCATATATATAGATACAGTGGGTCTCATCAAGTAGCTTACCATAATTCAAATCTAGAAATTTACCTCTCACGACCCAAAATCCATAAAGGTCGTGATGGCGCCGGACTCCACTGTCAGGCAAGCCAACAATAAATACTTAATTGGGTTCTCATTTTGTTACTTTTGAAATCATGTTTTTCCTTCAGTTTAAATTGTAAAAGATGAAATTTACAAAAATAAATAATAATATCTTTAAAATTTTCAATACAGCACAACCCATAATCCTCCCAAAACCCGGTGTCACAAGTGCATGAGTATTAACTAGGAATGTAAAACAAAATACAACAGTTGTCCGGAATACTAATTGGATAGGAAAGGAAAATACAATACTCTGAGGGAGACTCCGTTCGCTGCGAATCGTCGTAAAGAATGAAGCTCACCTAAGTCCCTGCCATAATCGCGCCTCTACGCCTGCAAGGCCGCTAAACTTATGTGTACCTACACATAAATATGCAGCAAGTGTAGTATGAGTACGTAAATCAACGCGTACCCAATAAGTATCCCGCCTAACCCCGAAGAAGTAGTGACGAGGGGTCGACTTCGACACTTACTATGGGCTATAAATACATGGAATAATATCATTAAATTAGACATGCATTAATTAATACGGTTGCAAGCCCATTATTCTGAAGTAAGTAAACAGTTCTTTTATAATTAAGGAATCTCCAAATTTTATCTCCCATTATTTAACAATTATATCTCCGGCCAATGAGGCCATATCAAATTATCAGTTTATCTCAGACCAGGGAGGAAATATCGTTATTTATAAATTTCAAGGCAAGCAATACAAGCATGCGCAAGTCATGCCGATGTCGTACGGCCCGATCAAATAATTATTTAAACTGTGCACTGCCAGAGGGTCGAATGGTGCACCGTAGATGCATCTATTTAATCTACCGAGGCGTTCGGCCCGTTCCACAAAAGATAACACATTCAAATAATCAATTAAGAATTCATCAAGGGACAATTAGCCAAGGAAAAGGCAATTTCTCTTTTTAAAGTCAAGAAAATGATGTCTAGCCTTTTAGAAATTTATTAATAAAGTTCGATAGGATTTAAGAATTTTAAATTGACAACAAGATTGCAAATATTACTAGTAAAGCATGCTTTTGCGTCCTAGACTACCCGAACTTAAGCATAACAGTAGCTACGCACGGACTCCCGTCACCTCGTGCGTACATAGTCCCCACAAATAGGAGCACACATTGATTTATTTTACCTATGGGGTAAATTCCCTCTTACAAGGTTATAAAGGAGACTTACCTCGCTCTGAAGTTCCATAACCGGCTTCCGAGCCCTTCAAACAACTTGAATCGATGCACAACTCTCCAATGCTAGCCAATAATTATGCAAACCCATTAATATATATACTCAAATACTCAATATAATCCAATTTATAACAATTTCTAACCCCGATCGAAAAGTCGATAAAAATCACCCTCGGGCCCACGTGCCCGGATTCCAAATATTTTCGTAGATAACTTTACCCATAACCTCACGAACTCAAGTATATAGTTTATTCTCAATTCCATGCCCAATTTCGTGGTCAAAATCCAAAAATACCAAATTCTAGGTCTTCTACCAAAACCCCACAATTTATACTAATTTACATGTTCCAACCTATGTATAATTCATGTATTTAACTCATAATGGGAAGAAGCCACTTACCTAGAATTGCTTGATGAAAATCTCCCCTTGAAGCTCTCCAAAATCGTCCAAACCGAATGAAAATGGGAAAAAAATGGGCCAAGTCCCATTTATAAAAACCCTTCTGCCCAGCGACATTTCCGCACCTGCGGCTTCGCAGGTGCGGCCAAAACATCGCACCTGCGCATTCCCTCTGCCTAGCACTATCCGCACCTGCTCCATTCCTTTCGCATCTCCGCCTTCATAGGTGCGGACATACCCTTGCACATGCGCTCCCAGACCCTTCTCTCACTCTCGCACCTGCGACACACCTCCGCATCTGCGACCTCGCAGGTGCGGACAACCTTTCGCAGCTACGATCACTGCCCAGCTTTGCCCAAACCGCACCTGCGACCACTGGCTCGCACCTGCGATCTCGCACCTATGGCCCTTATTGCGCAGGTGTGATCACACCAGATATCAGCCGCCTCATCTTTTCTTCCAAGTCCAAACTCGATCCGTTAACCATCTAGAATCCACCCGAGACCCTCGGGACCTCAACCAATTATACCAACACGTCCCAAAACACATTACGAACTTAGTCGAGCCTTCAAATCACACCAAACAACGTCGAATTCATGAACCGCACCCCATTCCAAGCTTAATGAACTTTGAAACTTCAACTTCTACAATCGATGCCGAAACCTATCAAATCACGTCCGATTGACCTCAAATTTTGCACATAAGTCACATCTGACATAACATACCTACTCCAACTTCCGGAATCGGAATCCGACCCCGATATCAAAAAGTCCACTTCCGGTCAAACTTCTTAAAAACCTTCAATTTCCTAACTTTCGCCAAACGACTCCAAAATGACATACGGACCTCCAAATCCACTTCCGGATGCGCTCACAATACCGGAATCACCATACGGAGCTATTCTCAGACTCGGAATTCCAAACGGACATCGATAATATTGAAATGCACTTCAACCCAAATTTATGGAATTCTTCCAAATTGCTAACTTCCACAATATGTGCCGAAACGCTCCCGGGGTATCCAAAACTCGATCCGAACATACGCCCAAGTCCGAAATCATCATACAAACCTGCTGGAACCTTCAAATCCCGATTCTGAGGCCGTTTACTCTAAAATCTAATCTTAGTCAATTCTTCCAACTTAAATCTTTCGAAATGAGAATTTTCTTTCCAATTCAACTCTGAACTTACCAAAATTTAATCTCGACCACCAGTACAAGTCATAATACCTGAAGTGAAGCTATCATGGCCTCAAACCGCTGAACGACGCGCTAGAGCTCAAAACGACCGGTCGGGTCATTACATTCTCTCCCACTTAAACATACGTTCGTCCTCGAACGCTCTAAGAAGTGCGATGGACTTGTCTGATATCACTGCTTAACACCTCGTGCACCTACCCCTACTACCACAACTCAGTTGAGCACATTAGCTCGATCAAATCTGAGGTTATTCTCTTTTATTTAGGCAGATAAGCCTTAGAGCCCAGTTCCAATATCTGAAATTCTCTGCTAGGCATGCTTCCAACATACAAACACCGTATCAATCACCACACGATGTACCAGAGCACGACTACATACCTTTGCCGAATTCACACCATGCACCGCAACATTCACATGACCATAATAACATCATCTGATAACAGTAGCCGAAATTCCACGAACCTGATGCTCACCATGCATCTCATGGCATATATAAGTCTAGTTCCAACTCTTGTAATGCTGCCGCAGCGGAAAAGATGCATAGAAATTTACAAACAACTACCGAGTCAACCATTCATTAAGTTTCTCCCCTTGACAACAACCATTACATCATTCTAGACTGAATACCGATACTTACTCTTTAACCATGCCTCATACCGATCTGATCACACTGATCCCAGGTCCAATAATCCCGTCTCTCCCAGTATAAGTTGTTCAGGCAATAAGCCACCTCAGACGCTGCCAAAAGCCTCATGTGAGGCCACAATGTGCCAATAAGCTACATACTTGAATGTGATACATAAAGAAATCGAACTCTGGAAAGAGCTACTCAACCCACGTAACTAACTAGACAACCAAAAAGGTGTTACGAACCTTCCTCAGAAAATGGAACACAAAACAAGTGAAAATAGATATAGGGGACTGTACTCACATCACACTGTTGCGGCGCGCAACCCGATCCGAACATAAAATCTATATAAGGAGATACTTACCGAGCTAGAATGCTCATTATTACCAAATACCTGAATATCGGCCACGAGCACGCTAAGTGCATAATACCATCCCTGGGGAGACAAATAGTGCCATACGCTACAAAACTCAAGCACAACTAAGGTACGATACATGATCTGAATCTCGAGAGCCATCCTGTTCACATAACATCATCGCTATGCAGAACCTCAACACATATGAAATTAACAAGCCGTTTCACAACTCACATAGCACAATATAGTATTACATGAAATAGCCGATGACAAAATAACATCCAGCGTCCGTATACTCCTCCATAAGGACCGCTATGCCGAAATGAACACATCCGGCCTAACATAGAGCCCACATTCATATCTAGATCCATCCACGGACCTCAAGCCGATTCGGATCGCACCGTACTAGTCTAATAATCTTTCAAGGCTCATAGTAACCCTTTTTCCCCATAACACACAAGAACGACCATCATATCCGGAACAACTTCCACAGTCCACAACCAAATGAACCGAGCACCCTCCAGGCATAAATTCCCAATTAGCAATACTACCAAAATCTTCATACTTGGTTTCCATTCTTCAATCAATCAAGTGACTACATGTCACACTTATACAATATTCCTGTGGGATATTCTCCCATGACCTTCCGCACCAGGTAACAAGTCTGCACACCCATACCACCGGCCGCACAAACGCTGTAAAGCAAATCAAAAAAATCCGAAGTCACTACTCAAAGCCTCTTGCATAGGACACCGATCTCAAGTGACGCTAAAGACAATACTAGCTTAATCTAACCATCTGAATCCTTTCTCGCTCATCCGAGCTCTCGACATTCTTGTCAACACCAAACCACAACCTTGATCCTCAACTTCTGAATCCCATGTCGATCACTACACTTAATCATGCCAATGTGCAAGAGTACAAGAATTTCATCTTAACTCCCGAACTACTAATAGGGTAAACACATTCATCACATAGAAACCTTTTTACTTAACTCATTCCAAGAGAACCATTGCAACACGCGACTAAATCCTCATATCCGCAGAAAACACCAACCTCAAGTAGTGGTCTAAACCACCATAATCCCTCCGAGATCCATCTGCACATCTCAGGCCATAATACTCGAAAGCCTCCAAATAAGATCGGTTACGGCGACCGTCAAACCCCGCACGTACCGTCACAAATCACATGAACAACCCAACACACTGAAAGAGCCAATCATTGCCATCATTATCCCAATTCAACCATTACTAACCAAACCCGACTTCTCCTAATTTACTCTAGATCTTTCTTAGAAATAACAATAGCTCCTTTATAAATATAACGAACTCAATCCGCACTCATCCCGAGTGACCCCATTTCACGAGACCACATTATCTCAAAACCCACGAACCATTTCATACCCTCCTTGTGCGCATAATCGCGTCTTCAATTGATACACCTATTTTGATAATTATTCTATAAATCCAAAGTTACATGCTCGCATTCCTCTCATGATACCCCGTAGATCAAAGATAACACGGAACACTCCAAGCTCCTTTATCATTATCCGCTACAGAAGCTCAATATTCAACCATTCTATGGACTCAAAATCCTTAGGCACCACGCCTTAACTTTTGAATCCACTAGGACCATTGTTGAGAGTCACCCACTCTGATTGGGTCCCAAATATAATCAAACTCCCAGGCTCCACTAGCATATGAATGCCCTCTCAAGAAGCACCGGCAGAATAACTTTCCTTGTAAATCACCTTTACACGAAGCATAAATCCCGAATCTTCCCAAACCCTGAACATGAGTCAATAAGGCCAACTATAGCACACATTCCTCAATCCCTTGCTCAAATTACCACCGATGTTCTCTTTCCATAGTAGTAATAACCCACTAATATGCCGATAACCAAAAATCTCACAAGTAGACAACCATGCGATCCCATCGTAGGAGGCAGGGGCTCTCCCACTTAGCTTGAAGCTACCATTGCATAATTTTGGAATCCACCAAGACTCCTTATCCCCCATTGACATGATCTTGCACAATCAACCCGCCAATTTGCCTCAAAATTGTCCTGTTAACCATTTCATGAACACACTGAATCACAAGCCACGTCTTCATATTCAACTTCTCACCGAATAGCCAGTAGAATTCTTTGTAGAAGCTTCGTCAGCCACGTGACTGTTGACCTGCTCACAGGAGATAACCCACCTGTGGAAATTACATGCTGACATCTTCCAACGTCGCTGCACTGTGTACACTTACTACATAATCAGTAACTTGTCCTGAGCCCGTGCTCATTCACCAGTTGTACAAGTCCGTTCACTCCTCATGGCCATAAACTAAAAGGTGTAATAGTACATTCCCATCCAATGTCATATTGTATTCTTCCTATCAGGCAACACCTTTCTGTCACACCCAATCCTCCTCAATATAGCAGTCAATATTCCAAGTTAAGTCCGTAGACCTAGTCACTGTCCACCATGAATCCCAAATCACTCTAAACTTTTCCCAAGACGTGTAGCTATCCTACCACAGAACCCGTCTGATACTCTCCCACTTTGGTCAAACCCTCTCCTTTAAGCAACTACCCGACTTCTGTTTCTCACACTTGGCCTTCTAGAAATTTAACCACCGCAGGGCACCTCCCACATGTTCTTCCTCATCCTTCACTGCCCAGTTGTTGCCTTAAATCAAAATCTACCTCTGTAGTACTTGAACCAATCAATCGCTACCAACTTCAAACCTTTCCAAAGACACGTACCACCGATTAAGTCCTGAACCACCGCACACTGCGATCTTTGACAGCCACTTCCCCAGCACTGTTTCACACTACCCTGCCTGAAGGCAAATTGATGAAGATCGTACCACCGGTGAACTTAACACATTCAATCAAGGGCGACGACACCACATTATTGATGAAAATTCTACCACGCTCGAAAATACCGAATCTCATTATTCCATCAACCAAGATCTAAACATTCTTGGTCCAATTGCCTTTCCTTCGCCGGAAATAAAAAACTGGATCTCTAAATCATGCACTGAGTAAACCTCCTTCCAAGTCATTCACTGCTTTGACGCATAGACAAGCATCCTTCCATTACATAAACACGGTGTGATAGGGACGCAAGAATCGTCATACCAATCGGCGCATAGCCCCAAAACCATCAAAAATACAGCTATTGAGCTGAGATGACATAACATCCTTCCACAAGGAGACGATGTTAGCCCCAATCGAATATGCAGGGGGAAACATCCTGCTCTACATCATTAGTTCCATTAAAATTCCTTGATTCCAGTTTATAATAAGCGCTTCGCGTCGCGTAAAATTGAATAGGAAGGAAATGAAGGCATAAGCCTCAAAGAAATCGAATCGCACGATGAGGAATCAAGAAGGGAAGTGCTCCTAACAGCTTGTAGCGTCTCGAAGATAAGTACAGACGTCTCCGTACCGATCTGCACGACTCTACTAGACTCGCTCATGACTTGTGAGATCTAAGTGAACCTAGTGCTCTGATACAATGTTGTCACGACCCAAAATCCATAAAGGTCGTGATGGCGCCAGACTCCACTGTCAGGCAAGCCAACAATAAATACTTAATTGGGTTCTCATGTTGTTACTTTTGAAATCATGTTTTTCCTTCAATTTAAATCGTAAAAGATGAAGTTTACAAAAATAAATAATAATATCTTTAAAATTTCCAATACAGCACAACCCATAATCCTCCTAAAACCTGGTGTCACAAGTGCATGAGCATTAACTAGGAATGTAAAATAAAATACAATAGCTGTCTGGAATACTAATTGGACAGGAAAACAAAATACAATACTCTGAGGGAGACTCCGTTGGCTGCGAATCGTTGTAAAGAATGCAGCTCACCTAAGTCCCATCCATAATCGCGCCTCTATGCCCGCAAGGCCACGCGTACCCAGTAAGTATCCCGCCTAACCCCGAAGAGGTAATGACAAGGGGTCGACTTCGACACTTACTATGGGCTATAAATAAATGGAATAATATCATTAAATTAGACATGGATTAATTAATAAGGTTGCAATCCCATTATTCTGAAGTAAGTAAACAGTTCTTTCATAATTACAGGTGCGGAAATGTCGCTGGGCAGAAGGCTTTTTATAAACGGCACTTGGCCCATTTTTCTCCCATTTTCATTTGGTTTGGATGATTTTGGAGAGTTTCAAGGGGAGATTTTCATCAAGCAATTTTAGGTAAGTGGCTTCTTCCCTTTGTGAGTTAAATACATGAATTATACATGGGTTGGAACATAAAAATTATTATAAATTGTTGGATTTTGGTAGAAGACCTAGAATTTCGTAGTTTTGGATTTTGACCACGAAATTGGGCATGGAATTGAGAATAAACTATATATTTGAGTTCGTGAGGTTATGGGTAAAGTTATCTTCGAATATTTTTGGAATTCGGGCACGTGGGTCCGGGGGTGATTTTTATCGACTTTTCGATCGGGGTTAAAAATTGTTATAAATTGGATTATATTGAGTATTTGAGTATATATATTAATGGGTTTGCATAATTATTGGCTAGCTTTGGAGCGTTGTGCATCGATTCAAGTTGTTTGAAGGGCTCGGAAGCCGGTTACAGAACTTCAGAGCGAGGTAAGTCTCCTTTCTAACCTTGTAAGAGAGAATTTACCCCATAGGTAAAATAAATCAATGTGTGCTCCTATTTATAGGGGCTACATACGCACGAGGTGACGGGAGTCCGTGCGTAGCTACTGCTATGCTTAAGTTCGGGTAGTCTAGGACCCAAAAGCATGCTTTACTTGTAATATTTGCACTCTTGTTGTCAATTTAAAATGCTTAAATCATATCGAACTTTGTCAATAAATTTCTAAAAGGCTAGACATCGTTTTCTTGACTTTTAAAAGAGAAATTGCCTTTTCCTTGGCTAATTGCCGCTTGATGAATTCTTGATTGATTATTTGAATGTGTTATCTTTTGTGGAACGGGCCGAACGCCTCGGTAGATTAAATAGATGCATCTATGGTTCGCGCCATTCAACCCTCTCGCAGTGCACAGTTTAAATAATTGTTGGATCGGGCCGTACGACCTCGGCATGACTTGCTCATGCTTATATTGCTTGCCTTGAAATTTATAAATAAGGATACTGCCTCCCTGGTCTGAGATAAACTGATAATTTGATATGGCCTCATTGGCCGGAGATATAATCGTTAAATAATGGGAGATAAAATTTGGAGATTCAGAACAGTAGCCACACCTGCGGCTTCGCAGGTGCGGCCAAAACCTCGCACCTGCGCATTCCCTCTGCCTAGCACTCTCCGCACATGCGCCTTTCCTTCTGCATCTGCACCTTTGCAGGTGCGGACATACCCTCGCACCTGCGCTCCCAGACCCTTCTCTCACTCTCGCACCTGCGACGCACCTCCGCATCTGCGACCTCACAGGTGCGGACAACCTTTCGCACCTGCGATCATTGCCCAGCTTCACCCAAATCGCACCTGCGACCACTGGCTCGCACCTGCGGCCCTTATTGCGCAGGTGCGATCACACCAGATATCAGCTGCCTCATCTTTTCTTCTAAGTCCAAACTCGATCCGTTAACCATCCAGAATCCACCAGAGGCCCTCGGGACCTCAACCAAATATACCAACACGTCCCAACACATATTACAAACTTAGTCGATCTTTCAAATCACACCAAACAACATCGAATTCATGAATCGCACCCCATTCCAATCTTAATGAACTTTGAAACTTCAACTTCTACAATCGATGCCGAAACCTATCAAATCACGTCCGATTGACCTCAAATTTTGCACACAAGTCACATTTGACATTACGGGCCTACTTTAACTTCCGGAATCGGAATCCAACCCAGATATCAAAAAGTCCACTTCTGGTCAAACTTCTCAAAAACCTTCAATTTCCTAACTTTTGCCAAACGACTCCAAAATGTCCTACGGACCTCCAAATCCACTTCCGAACGCGCTCCCAATACCGGAATCACCATATGGAGCTATTCTCAGACTTAAAATTCCAAACAGACATCGATAACATTGAAATGCACTTCAACCCAAATTTATGAAATTCTTCCAAATTCCTAACTTCCACAATAGGTGCCGAAACGCTCCCGAGGTATCCAAAACCCGATCCGAACATACGCCCAAGTCCGAAATCATCATACGAACCTGCTAGAACCTTCAAGTCCCGATTCCGAGGCCGTTTACTTTAAAATTTAATCTTAGTCAATTCTTCCAACTTAAAGCTTTCGAAATGAGAATTTTCTTTCCAATTCAACTCCGAACTTCCCGAAATTCAATCCCGACCACGCGTACAAATCATAATACTTGAAGTGAAGCTGCACATGGCCTCAAACCGCCGAAAGATGCGCTATTGCTCAAAATGACCGGTCGGGTCATTACATTACCGATACACTAGCTTTTTGCCTTGTTTTACGTACGATTTCATAGAGATATGATATAGGAAATACCAAGGCATACGGCCCGATCCAACATAATAATCAAACTGTGCACTGCCGAGGGTCGAATGGCCTGAACCATACGATAAATCAATTAACCTGCCGAGGCGAACGGCCCGCTCCCATGAGAGTGTGGTACATAAATCCTGTCGAGAAGAACGGCCCGATCACATAAGAGTGTGGTACATAAATCATTCCGAGGCGAACGACCCGATCCTATAAGAATAAGAAGCTTTGACGGGTCCTTGACCCCACTCACGAATAAACGTGTGAGTTGTAATTTCTTTAACAAAAAAAAAACCTTTCAATGAATTATATATATATATATATCACATATCACGGAAACATGTCGTAGGAGGAGCAAAGTTATTCGGTGACAAATCGTGAAATCGTGAAGTCTCTACAATAGCAAGTTTAGTCTCAAGTAGAAATGTAAAATAAGGAATTAAACAAGCAAGGAAAATCCCTATAGTACAAGTACAGCATGGTGTGAACCTAAGTCTACCCGGACAATAACATAAATCTAACTACGTACGGACTCTTGTCACCTAGTGCGTACATAGTCCCCGCAACAAGTTGCACCCATTAAATACATCACCTAGGGGTAGTTTTCCCCCTCAAAGAGTTAGACAGGAGACTTACCTCGCTCCGAAGTTCCATAACCTACTCCAACGCCGCTCTAACAACTCAAACTGATGACCGTCGATCCAAAACTAGTGAAATAAGATGCAACCCAATCAAAATATACTCTAATACTCATAATTAATCAATTTATAATAATTTTCAACTCCGCTCGAAAAATCGATAAAGCAACCCTCGGGCCCACATGCCCGGATTCAAAAAACTTTCGAAGATAAACACTACCCATAGCATTACGAACTCCAATGTATAATTTATTCTCAATTCCATGCCCAAATTCGTGATCAAAATCCAAAAACACCAATTTCTGGATTTTTCTTCAAAATCCCAAATTTCTACAAATTTTCATGTATTAATCCATGTATAAACCTTGTATTTAACTCACAACTAGAAGAAATCACTTACCTCTTGATGATGATGGAACCCCCTCACAAAATGCTCTCAAAAAATCGCCTAAGTCCAAGTGGGAAATGAGGAAAATAAGCTAAGTCTCGGAATAAAATCCCTTGGCTCCAGTCGCAGATGTCTCATTTGCGACAGGTGGGGTTCGCAAATGCGACCTTCACAAATGCGAACAAAGCAACGCAAATGCGACCCCTGACAGAGTTGGCCTACATCGCAAATGCGAAACAGAGTTTGCAAATGCGAACTCTTCAGGCTTCGCAAAAGCGACCATATTGTCGCAAATGCATCCCATTCCCTCAGCAGCCCAGGTTCGCAAATGCGAACACTGCCTCTCAAATGCGATGGTCGTATTTGCGACCAAAACATCGCATTTGCGATCATACCAGAACCAACAATCCAACTTCTTAACAAAACACTCCGAAGCCACTCTGAAACTCACCCGAGCCCCCTGGGCTCCAAACCAAAGACCACACAAGTCTAAAAACATAACACGAACTTGCTAGAGGCCTCAAATAACATCAAACAACATTGAATTCATGAATCGCACCCATTCCAAGCTTAATGATCTTTTAGAACTTCAACCTTCTACATTCGATGCCGGAACCTATCAAATCACGTCCGATTGACCACAAATATAGCACACAAGTTATAATTGACATTATGGACCTACTCCAACTTCCGGAATCGGAATCCGACCCCGATATCAAAAAGTTTACTCCCGGTCAAACTCCTAAAAAACCTTCAAATTCCAGATTTCGCCAAATGACCTAAAAATGACCTACGGACCTCCAAATCCATATCCGGATGCGCTCCCAATACCAGAATCATCATACGGAGCTATTCCCAGGCTCAAAATCCCAAACGGACATCAATAACATTGAAATGCACTTCAACCCATATTTAGGAAATTCTTCCAAAATGCCAACTTCCATAATAGGCGCCGAAACGCTCCCGGATCATCCAAAACCTGATCCGTACATACACCCAAGTCCAAAATCATCATACGAACCTGTTGGAACCTTCAAATACCTATTTCGAGATTGTTTACTCAAAAATTACACTTTAGTCAATTCCTCCAACTTAAGGTTTCGGAAATTAGAATTTTCTTTCCAAGTCAACTTTGAACTTCCTGAAATTAAATTCCGACCATGCGTACAAGTCATAATACCTGAAGTGAAGCTGCTCAGGGCCTCAAACTGCCAAACGACATGCTAGGGCTCAAAACGACCTATCGTGTCGTTACATTCTCCCCCACTTAAACGTACGTTCGTCCGCGAACGTGCTAAGAACTGCTCTGGAGTTGTCTGAAATCGTTGTTTAACACCACGTGCACCTACTTGTGCTACCATAACCCAGTTGAGCACATTTGCTCGAGCAAACCTGAAAATCCTCCTTTTCTATCTAGTCATATAAGCCTTAGAGCCAAATTCCAACATCTGAAATCCTCTACCAGGTCTGTTTCCAACATACGAACACCGTATTAATCACTACACAATGTACCAATACATGTTTGCATACCTTCATGGAATCCACACCATGAACCGCATAATTCACATGACCATGATAACATCCCCTGACAACTACAGTTGAAATCCCACGAATCTGATGCTCACAACATACCTCATGACCCATATAAGTCATGTTCCAACTCTTGCAATACTGCCACGACAGAGAAGATGTGTAGAACTCATAACCACCTGCCGAATCACAATTTATGGAGTCTCTCCTCCCGACAAGAATCATTACCTCATTCTGGACTGAATAACAATATTTACTCTTTAATATGCTTCATATAAATCTGATCGCACTGATCCCAGGTCCAATAATCTCGTCTCACCCAGTACAAGCTGCTCAGGCAATAAGCCACCTTAGACATTGCCAAAATTCTCGTATGATGCCATACTGTGCCAACAAGCTACAGACTCGAAGGCGATACATAAGGAAAAACTAACTCTGGAAAGAACTACTCAACCCACGTAACTAATTAAACAACCGAAAGGATTTTATAAACCTTCCTCAAGAAATGAGAATCAAAACACGCAATAATAGATATGGGAAACTGTACTCAGTAACACACTATTACGGCGTGCAGCCAGATCCAACCATGATACCCGTGGCGGCATGCCACCCGATCCAATCGACATAATAATCTAAAGAAAACACACATCGAGCCGTAACGCTCATACACACAAAATGCTCGAATATCAAACATAAGCACGCTAAGTGCATAATACAAATCCTAGGTAGACGGGTAGCATCACATGCTACAAAACTCAAGCACAACTAAGGTGCGATATATGATCTGTATCTCGAGAGCCATCCTGCTCACATAGTACCACAAACTATACGGGACCTCAATACGAGTGCGAATAATCAAACCACCTCACAACTCACCTGGTACAATATAAATTACAGGAATAGTTGACGACAAAAATAACATCCAAGGCCCGAAGAACCTTCCGAAAACAACGTTAGGCTGAGATGAGCACATTCGGCCTGATATAGAGCCCATATTCACATTTAGATCCATCCACGGACCTCAAATCGATTCTGATCATACTATGCTTGACTAAGTAGCCCCTCAAGGACCCACAATGACCTATTCACGACACATAAGAACAGCCGTCAAATCCGGAATAAACTTCCACATTCCACAACTAAATGAATCGAGCGCCCTTCAGGCATAAATTCTCACATTAGCGATAGTACCTCAATCTCCATACTTGGTTTTAAATCTTTAACTAATCAAGTGACTACATGTCACACTTATAAAATCTTTTTGTGGGATACATTCCCACAACCCTCCGCACCAGGTAACAAGTCTGCACATCCATACCACCGGTCATACTAACGCTGTAAAGAAAATCAAGAAGCTGCAAATCAGTACACAAAGCCTCTTACACAGGACACTGATCTCAGGTGACGCTAATGATAATACCAGCTAACTCTAAACATCTAAATTATTCCCTGCTTATCCGAGCTCGTGACATTCTTGTCAACACCGAACTGCAACCTTGATCCTCAGCTTCCAATTTCCCATGCACCTAACATGCCAATACGTGAGAGTACTAGAATTCCATAATAACCCCTGATCCACTAAAGGATAAACACTTCATCATATAAAAACCTTTTACTTAGCTCATTTCGAAAGAACCAATGCAACACGCAACCTAATTCCCAAACCACCATCTCATACCCTCCTTATGCTCATATTCGCATCTTCAACTGGTACACTTATTCTGAAAATTCTTTCATGAATCCAAAGTTATTTTCTCCCGTTCCTCCGATGTTGCACCGCAGACTATAGACAACATAGAATATTCCAAGTCCCCTTTTCCATAATCCGCTGCCAAAAATCGATACTTAACCATACCACTTACTCGAAATCCTTAGGCACTGCACTTTGAATTTTTGAACCCACTAGAACCATTGTTGGGAGTCACCCACTCTGACTTGTTCCCAATTATGATAAAACTCCAAGGCCCTTCTAGAACATGAACACTCTCTCAAAGAAGCAACCGACTAAGTTCCTTTACATTGTACATCACATGCCCATGAAGCATAAACTCTGAGTCTTCCTAAAACCTGAACATGAATCGATAGGCCAATTACAGCACACATTCCTCGAATCCTTTGCTCAAATTACCACTGATGTTCTCTTTCCTTAGTCATGATAACCCGCCAATACACTGATAACCAGAAATTGCACAAGTTGACAA
Organism: Nicotiana tabacum; assembly: GCF_000715075.1. Taxonomy (NCBI): domain Eukaryota; kingdom Viridiplantae; phylum Streptophyta; class Magnoliopsida; order Solanales; family Solanaceae; genus Nicotiana; species Nicotiana tabacum. The sequence continues at coordinate 25,887,622 of NC_134081.1, read as the reverse complement.
CTACACAATCCAATCATAGACGGTGGGGCTCTCCCACTTAGCTTGAAGCTACCATTGGATAACTCTGGAACCCACCAAGATTCTTTATCTCCTATTGACATGATCTTGCATAACCAACCTGCCAAATTCCTTGAAATCCTTATGTTAAACATTTCATGAACATTTTGAATCACTAGCCACATTCACATATTCGACCTCTTACTGGATAGCTAGTAAAATTCTTCGTAGAAGCTTCATCAACACCACACAAACGCTAACCTGCTCACAAGAGATATCCCACCTGTGAAAATTCCATGCCGACATCCTCCAACAACGTTGCACCGAGTACAATTACCATGAAACCAATAAATCGTCCTGAGCCCGTGCTCATTCACCAGCTGTACAAGTCTGTTCACTCCTCATGGACAACAACTAAAGGTGCGATAATACATTCCAATCCAATGTCATGTGGTATCCTTCTCCATATTAGGCAACTCTCTCCTGTCACACCCAATTTTCCTCAATATAGCAGTAATATTCCAAATGAAGCTCGTAGACCTAGTCATTGTCCACCATGAATTCCAAATCACTCTAACTTCCCCCAAGGCTTGTGGTTATCCTACCACATAACCCATATGCTACTCTGCCACTCTCCCACTTTGGTCAAACCCTCTCCTTTAAGCAACTACTCGACTTCTGTTTTCTTATATTTGGCCTTCTGGAAGTTTAACCACCGCAAACACCTCATATGTGTCCTTCGTCATCCTTCGTTGTCCAGTTATTGCCCCAATTCCAAACCCATCTCTATGACACTTGAACCAATAGATCGCTACCACTCAAAAGCTCTCCAAATATTATCCTTCTAGAGCCATCCACATTAGGATTACCGATTCGATCCTAAACCATAACACACTGAGACATCTGACAGCTGCTTCCCTGGCACCATTCACAATACTCTGCCCCAAAGGCAATTTGAAGAAGGCCATAACACCGGCGAACTTAACACATTCAATCAAGGATGACAACACCCCATCTCGGATGAAGACTCCACCATACTCGAAAATACCAAGTCTTTTTACTCCATCAATCTAACCTGAACATTCATAGTCTGATTGCCTTTCGCTCCGCTGGAAATAAAATGCTGAACTTTTGAATCATGCACCGAGAAAAATCTCCTTTCAATTCACTCATTTCCCCTATATGTAGATAAGTATCCTACCATTGCTTTAATACTGTGTGATAATAACTCATGAACATCATAGTAATTGGTGCATAGCCCCAAAACCATCAGAAATACAGCTACTGATCTGAGATGACAGAACATCCTTCCACCAGGCGACGACATCAGCCCAATCAAATACGTAGGGAGAAACATCCTGCTCTACCTCAGTAGTGCCATAAAAATCTCTCGATTCCAAATTTATAACAAGTATTTCACGTCACATAAGATTGAATGGGGAGGAAATGAAGGCATAAGCCTCAAAAGAATCAATTCGCACGATGAAAAATCAAGAATGGAAGTGCTCCTAACAGCCTTGTAGCCTCTCGAAGATAAGTACAGACGTCTCCGTAACGATCCGCAAGACTCTACTAGACTCGCTCATGACTCGTGAGACCTAAGTAAACCTAGCGCTCTGATACCATGTTGTCACGATCCAAAATCCATTAAAGGTCGTGATGGCTCTGGACACTGCTGTCAGGCAAGCCAACACTAAATACTTAATTTGGTTCTCATTTTAATATTTTGAAACCATATTTTTCCTTCCATTAAACAGTAGAAGATGAAATTTACAGAGTAAATGATAATAGTTTTAACAAATTTCAATAAAAACAACTCATAGTCACCCCAAAACCTAGTGTCACAAGTGTATGAGCATCAACTAGGAATGTAAAATAAAATATAACATCTGTCAGGAATACAAACTTGGATAGGAGAAATATAAATACTCTGAAGGAGACTCTGCTGGCTGCGGGTCGTAATGTGGAATGCAGCTCACGTAAGTCCCCGTATGCATACACGCCTCTGCTCTCTCAAGGCCACTAGTCACATATGTACCTGCACAAAAATGTGCAGCAAGTGTAGCATGAGTACGTAAGCAACGTGTACCCAGTAAGTATCTAGCCTAACCCCAGAGAAGTAGTGACGAGGGGTCGACATCGACACTCATTAGTGGTCCCACAACATAAGGTACAGTAAAGTGGTAGCAAATATGAGGCAGAGTAAATAAATGAAATAAACAAGTATAAAACACGTGATACAAATCCCCCTCTTTACGAGGAACTCAAGCTCTTCATTAGAAATTCCCTCCTTAACCGAAGCATATATATAGATACAATGGGTCTCATCAAGTAGCTTACCATAATTCAAATCCGAGAATTTACTAATACACTGGCTTCTTGCAGGGTCTTACGCATGATTTCATGGACGTATGATATAGGAAATACCGAGGCGTATGGCCCGATCCAACATAATAATCAAACTGTGCACTGCTGAGTGTCGAACGGCCCAAACCATATGATAAATCAATTAACCTGCCGAGGCGAACGACCCGCTCCCATGAGAGTGTGGTACATAAATCCTGCCGAGGCGAACGGCCCGATCCCATAAGAGTGTGGTACATAAATCCTGTCGAGGCGAACGGCTCGATCCTATAAGAATAAGAAGCTTTGACGGGTCCTTGACCCCACTCACGAATAAACGTGTGAGTTGTAATTTCTTTAACAAAAAAAAAACCTTTCAATGAATTATATATATATATATATCACGGAAACATGTCGTAGGAGGAGCAAAGTTATTCGGTGACAAATCGTGAAATCGTGAAGTCTCTACAATAGCAAGTTTAGTCTCAAGTAGAAATGTAAAATAAGGAATTAAACAAGCAAGGAAAATCCCTATAGTACAAGTACAGCATGGTGTGAACCTAAGTCTACCCGGACAATAACATAAATCTAACTACGTACGGACTCTTGTCACCTAGTGCGTACATAGTCCCCGCAACAAGTTGCACCCATTAAATACATTACCTAGGGGTAGTTTTCCCCCTCACAGAGTTAGACAGGAGACTTACCTCGCTCCGAAGTTCCATAACCAGCTCCAACGCCGCTCTATCACCTCAAACCGATGACCGCTGATCCAAAACTAGTGAAATAAGATGCAACCCAATCAAAATAAACTCTAATACTCATAATTAATCAATTTATAACAATTTCCAACTCCGCTCGAAAAATCAATAAAGCAACCCTCGGGCCCGCGTGCCCGGATTCCAAAATTTTTAGAAGATAAACACTACCCATAGCATTATGAACTCCAATATATAATTTATTCTCAATTCCATGCCCAAATTCGTGGTCAAAATCCAAAAATACCAATTTCTAGGTTTTTCTTCAAAATCCCAAATTTCTACAAATTTTCATGTCTTAATCCATGTATGAACCTTGTATTTAACTTACAACTAGAAGAAATCACTTACCTCTTGATGATGATGGAACCCCCTCTCACAATGCTCTCAAAATATCGCCCAAGTCCAAGTGGAAAATGAGCTAAGTCTCGGAATAAAAGCCTTTGCCTCCAGTCGCAGATGTCGCATTTGCGACCGGGGGGGGGGTTGCAAATGCGACCCCTGACAGAGTTGGCCTTCATCGCAAATGCGATACAGAGTTCGCAAATGTGAACTCTTCAGGCTTCACAAAAGAGACCATATTGTCGCAAATGCGATCCATTCCCTCAGCAGCCTAGGTTCGCAAATGCGAGCACTGCCTCGCAAATGTGATGGTTGCATTAGCGACCAAAACATCGCAATTGCGATCATACCAGAACCAGCAATCCAACTTCTTAACAAAACACTCTGAAGACACTCCGAAACTCACCCGAGCCCCCGGGGCTCCAAACCAAACACCCACACAAGTCTAAAAATATAACACGAACTTGCTAGAGGCCCCAAATAACATCAAACAATGTCAAATTCATGAATCGCACCATATTCAAAGCTTAATGAACTTTTAGAACTTCAAACTTCTACATTCAATGCCGGAACCTATCAAATCACGTCTGATTGACCTCAAATTTTGCACACAAGTCATAATTGACATTACGGACCTACTCCAACTTCTGGAATTGAAATCTGACCCTGATATCAAAAAGTCCACTCCCGGTCAAACTCCTAAAAACCCTTCAAATTCCACCTTTCGCCAAATGACCTACGGACCTCCTAATCCACATCCGGACGCGCTCCCAATACCAGAAACATCATACAGAGCTATTCCCAGGCTTGGAATCCTAAACAGACATCAATAACATTAAAATACACTTCAACCCAAATTTAGGAAATTCTTCCAAAATGCCAACTTCCATAATAGGCGTTGAAATACTCCTGGGTCATCCAAAACCCGATCCGGACATACGCCCAAGTTCAAAATCATCACACGAACCTGTTGGAACTTTTCAATCCCGATTCTGAGGTCGTTTACTCAAAAATCACACTTTAGTCAATTCCTCCAACTTAAGGCTTCGAAAATTAGAATTTTCTTTCCAAATCAACTCCGAACCTCCCAAAATTAAATTCCGACCACGCGTACAAGTCATAATACCTAAAGTGAAGCTGCTCAGTGCCTCAAACTTCCAAATGACATGCTAGGGCTCAAAACAACCTGTCGGGTCATTACATTAACCTTCCCACTATCCCCAGTACCTCCATTCCACGTCCTCCAAGTGCACCCCTCAAAAATGACCCACTTACTGTACTCATTGTCCATACTTTCACTGACCCTCAACCGGCTCTTGCTTAAAAGTCCAACAATAATCCACAACCGAATGCTCATGATGCCCAACATTACTCTCCAAAACTGACTTTCAAGGTTCCAGATTAATACAAGCATACTTCTCAGAACATGTTCCCAATTGAGATCGAAAAACCCGACAAGAATATGGAACAAGAGGAAATGACCAGAAAAATGAAGAGCCTGGAACAAACCATGAGAAACATACAGGGTTTGGGAGGCCACAAGAGTGTTTCGTTTAATGATCTATGCATGTTCCCCCATGTTCATTTGCCACCCGGCTTCAAGACCCCCAAGTTTGACAAGTACGATGGGCATGGTGATCCCATTGCCCATTTGAAGAGGTATTGTAACCAATTAAGGGGAGCCTGAGGCAAAGAAGAATTACGCATGGCTTATTTTGGGGAAAGTTTGATAGGAATTGCTTCAGAGTGGTTCATAGATTAAGACATCTCTTACTGGCACATTTAGAACAACATGGCTCACGATTTTGCCCAACACTTTTAGTACAATATTGATATAGTGCCAGTCTGCTCTTCCCTCGTCAACATAAAGAAGAAACCAACAGAAAGCTTCAGAGAATATGCAATCAAGTGGAGAGATCAAGCTGCTAGGGTCAAACCACCAATGAAAGAGGTAGAAATGATTGACTATTTTCTCCAAGCTCAGGATCTTGATTACCTCCATTACATATTAGCTACCATTGGAAAACCTTTTGTTGAGATGATTAAGATTGGAGAAATAGTTGAGAATGGCATGAAGTCGGGAAAAATTGTGAGTCAGGCAGCCCTTAAGGTGACTACGCAAGCACTTTAAAGCGGGTCACGCAGTTTCAGAAATAGAAACAAGAGAGAAGAGAGAGCCATGATGGCTTCAAGCTTAAGGGAGGCTCGCAGGTCATTCAACCAATCATATTTGCCACCCAAAACTTCGCAACATTACAACCCGCATTATGATGTTGCATATGTCGTGGCACTGCCTCACTATGCAGTGATGAACACACAACCTTACACACAACCACAAAATCATACCCAAAGTCGAGCTCCACCTCTCAAAAATGTCCGTCCCTACCAAGCTCCAAATTATCCCCAACATAATGCTCCCCAATACAATCCCCGACCAAGAGAGCCTCCCAGAAGAAATCAATTCACCCCTATTGGTGAATCGTATTCAAGTGTATTCCAAAAGCTAACTAGGCTAGGTCTGCTACAGCTAGTGGCCCCGAACAGGCCAAACCCCGAGTCCCCCTCGCACCAAGCTGATGCTAGATGTGAATACCATTCTGGAGTAGTGGGACATAATACTGAGGACTGTTGGACTCTCAAAAGAGTAGTGGAGGACCTCATTGAGGTTAAAGCAATAGTTCTTAGTGGAGAAGAGGCCCCTAATGTTCCAAACAATCCCTTGCCTACTCACAACAATGGGTTGATCGTTGGAATGATCTATGATAATGAGAAGTTTTATTCCGCACTGAAAGCCATTGTAGCCATTGCCACGACAGAAGAGAAACCTAAAACGGTCGCCAAGCCATGAGAAGTTCTCTATCAGATGGGAATTTTGATAGTCGGTCTTGTTGTCCTATCTATATCTGGATTATTTCAGGGTGTAATTCGGATATTTTACCTTATTGTCTTATTTTCTGATGTAAACCCTTCTATCTTAAGATGCAAAGAAATAAAATCAATATTTCATCGTCCATGAATATATCTTTTCTTAATCTTGTCCATTTCTTATTCTGTTTTCAGTTCTGTTAATGCAGATTTTAATAACGTGACATACTTGCGGACTTCATGGCGAGATCCTAAAATGCTGTCAGACTTCGAAATAATAAATTATGAAGCAGAATGTGTTGAAAATAACATGTGTAAGAAAATAAACAGAGAATTGGAATAGTAATCCTAAATCAAATCCAAATGAAGCTGCCTTTACTTTATTGGTTTATGGAGCTGAAGTAGTGATACCTGCTGAAGTTGAGATTCCTTCTCTCCGAATCATTGTTGAAGTAGGGATCGAGGACACTGACTGGGTCAAGTCCCAGTTGGAACAGTTGAGTTTGATTGATGAAAAGCGTTTGGCAGCAGTTTGTTTTAGTCAATTATACCAACAAAGAATGGAACACGCTTACAATAAGAAAGTGTGCCCAAGACAATTCGAGGTAGGACAACCCATTTTGAAACATATATTTCCGCATCACGAGGAAGCTAAAGGAAATTTTGCCCCGAATTGGATGGCCCATACATTGTAACAAGAGTGCTGCCAAAGGGAGTACTGTATTCGGGAGACATCAAAGGAAATGTTACTGATACAACTGATAATGCAGACACGGTCAAAAGGTACTACGTTTGACCCTTTACGCTGTTTTAATACTCTCTGATTGGGATGACGAAGGCTTTCATTCTTACTACCCAAATACTATTAACCTTTTGAGCCAAATACTTTTTCCTTGGTGACCTTCTTTGGAATCTTGTATGTAATCAGAAAGAAAAAGAAAAGAAAGGGATAGAAAAAAAATGAAAAATGATTTTAAAAGTAAAATAACATAAAAAAGAAAGAAGAAAAAGCAAAAAAAAAAGTCCAAAACAAGTTCAAGTTTACTGAACTACGTTCGACCTGATTCCGAAAGGATACATAGGCAGCCTCACTCCGGGGTTCGATCACACCAAAATAAAAATCCACATTCCCCCAAAAGTGAAAATTAGGGCAGATGTCACAATGGTTTAGCGATGATTTCTCCCGAAAGGTTCCAAAGTTGTAATTCAATCCAAATTCTTTTTACCCAAATTCTTTCAAGTCCTTCCGATCAATTGACGAGAATATTCAAGAGTTGGAGGATACGATTACAAGGATCGGATGCAACCAAATTGGAGAAATAAAATGAGAGAGTCCTATTGGTGAAAACCTCATGGGCACTGTAGGTCGATGGTGAATAGAGAAAATAAAAATGAGAGTCTTGTTAGTAAAAATTCGCAAATGGCACTATAAGGCGATGGCAAGAAGATAAATGAGAGAGATCAGCTAGTGAAAACCCGCAAAGGGCATTGCTGATCGAAAAGAGGAACCACGCAGCCAGGGCATCAACACAGTCCTGAGCAAGATTTTTTGGTTACAAGTCAAAAGTTGTGATGAGTTTCTAAGAGTCGAACAGTTTACACAGATCAGGCATCTAGTCCAAAAGGCATGTCATGTTCATTGAGGTCCGCATGTACTCCCAGATAAGTCCGTCTTTCTATTCCCCGAAAGGGACACCTTTTTTAAAAAACTCATTCTCCATGCCATTGTTTTATATTTATTTTAATCCCTTTCGGTCTAACTTTGTTTAAAAAAATAAGGCAAAGAAAAGATGGCAAGACGGATTTACAGGGTTCTCGTTTGAGGCGAGCTGATATATTCAAAAGGTGCCCAGCCTCGGTAGGGGATCAAGTCGACCCCGACTGGCCATGATTGACCGATGCTTTGAAATGAAAAACTTTGAAATAAGCCAAAAGCAAAATGCCCACAAAGGAAAAATAAAGTTGAAAAAGGTTAAGTCCCATACGACCAACCGTCATGGCAAAGTTTGGAAATGCCAAAGATTCTCCGGGGTTAGAAATAGAGTTGGTATTCAGGAAATAATCAATTGCAGTTAAGAAGAAGATGAGCCGAGATCAAGAGATCAAAATAATCAAGGCCACAAACTGACCTCCATTTTAAAACTAACGATTCTTTCTTTGTTCAGAACAGGAACAGAACAGTTGTAGGAAACAGTTCGTGAGAAGACGAACACCACCAAGTGAAGTTCTCAAATCCTTGATTTTCTTCCAATATACATGTAATCATTTTATTTTTAGTTTCATTTTAAGGAACCAATACCCTATCTTTAACACAGGGTACTACATCCTCTGGTTGCATTACTTTCTGCCAAAATAGGGTACGACATTCCCTAGTAGTATCCTAGAGTGCCACAAGCCTCATCTTATTGCCAACACAGGATACTACATTCCCTGGCTGCATTCCTTTCTGCCAACATAGGGTATGACATTCCCTAGTAGCATCCTAGAGTGCCACGAGACTCATCTTATTGCCAACATAGGGTACTACATCCCCTGGTTGCATTCCTTTCGGCCAACATAGGTTACGACATTCCCTAGTAGCATCCTAGAGTGACAAGAGCCTCACCTTATTGCCAACACAGGGTACTACATCCCCTGGTTGCATTTCTTATTGCAAACACAGGGTACGACATTCCCTAATAGCATCCCAGAGTTCCACAAGTCTTATCTTATTGCCAACACGGGGTACTACATCCCCTGGTTGCATTTCTTGTTGCAAACATAGGGTACGACATTCCCTAGTAGCATCCCAGAGTGCCAAGAGCCTCACCTTATTGCCAACACATGGTACTACATCCCCTAGTTGTATTTCTTGTTGCAAACATAGGGTATGACATTCCCAAGTAGCATCTCAGAGTGCCACAAGCCTTATCTTATTGCCAATACAGGGTACTACATCCTCTGGTTGCATTTCTTATTGCAAACATAGGGTACAACATTCCCTAGTTGCATCCCAGAATGCCAAGAGCCTCACCTTATTGCCAACACAGGGTACTACATCCCCTGGTTGCATTTCTTGTTGCAAATATAGGGTACGACATTTTCTAGTAGCATCCGAAAGTGCCTAGAGCCTCACCTTATTGCCAGCACAGAGTACTACATCCCCTGGTTTTATTTCTTGTTGCAAACATAGGGTACAACATTCCCTAGTAGCATCCCAAAGTGCTAAGAGCTTCATCTTATTGCCAACACAGGATACTACTTCCCCTGGCTGCATTACTTTTTGCCAACATAGGGTACAATATTCCCTAATAGCATCTCAGAGTGCCACGAGCCTCATCTTATTGCCAACACAGGGTACGACATCCCCTGGTTATCATCCTTCTTGTTAACATAGGGTACGACATCCCTATTATTCAAAAAAAAAAGAAGATACCCATGTTGTTTTTCAATTCTTTATTCTGCAATAGCAAAAATAGTTTAATGTGTTTTCAATAACTCACAAAATATTTCCTAGTGCAAATTGGGCCAGAAAACTTTTGTTCGTCTTGTTTGTTTCTAATGGCTTGCAGGTTTTTCTGCAAAGTACGGATTGGATGTGCAAAAATAAGATTCAAGCTCTCGCCAGAGAAAGTGGAATATTTGATCTCAATACCAGTCGAACCAGCTTTAACATAATACATGTAGAGACATAAGGTCTCAAGATCCATCTTCTCATCATCGGATCAAGAAACAAGTTATGAGAATATTTCATGATTTGTTACATCGAGAGCTTGAAGTTCAGTCTAAAGTTCAATAGGGGAAGCAAGTCAAGAATCAAGATAAGACTCTAGATGGCATTTAGATAGGAATTTAGTAACTCTTAGATTTTAAGAGTATGTAATTTTCTTTTCATTTGATATAATAGTAGGAATCGCGGATCGGAACCTCGACGGAACTTCACTCGACTCTCCCTCTAAGCGTACTCCATCACTCTTCTTCCACTTGAACTATACATGACTTGATTCCCTTATAACCCGGGATATATAGGCTGCCTAAAACCAAGGCTCGGTCATATTTGTTTTTTGTTATCTTCTTTTCCTTTTTAAATAATGGCCAGGTCAAAAATCAGTCACCTTGTTCATTTTCTTTGCCTGAAAACTCTTCATGTTTCCAAGCAAAGAGGGGCATACTGTGAACAACTAATTTTTTACCACTCCCAAATTCAATACTATTTTAGTATAAATATATCTTTTAGGTCTAGTCTTAATATTTAAATTTTTGTCTTACTTTTAATAAATTTTATTTGAGAAAAATTAAAAATTACAAAACAAAAGTATATATTCACATACTTATAGTACAAACTTTGTTTCTATTTGTAAAGAGAAAAGAAAGTTTATAAAAAACATATGGTTTCTTTAATTAGAATTTGAATAGGCTATGGTATTTTTTTTAGTGTCATTAAATTATATGTAAATATTTCACTTTCTTATATATATATATATATATATATATTTGTAAACCTAGAGTTAGTTAATTAATATTTTTGTCCTAGTATTTTAATTGAATTTTACTTCTAAAAGAAAAAAAAACTAAAAATTAAAATTTGAAACACCCGTAACTTTTCCAAAGTTTGGTAACAAATTTTATCTTTAAAAAAAAAATATTTCAATCAACCCATGATCCCCAATCCCTCATTTCCCTAACACCCCAACCCCCCACCCCCTCCCCCACCCCCCACCCCCCACTTTGCATGTCATTCACTAACTCCACACTAGTACACAAACTCAATAGAAAAATCAGTAACTAAAAATAGCATTGTTCTTTTAGAATGAAAATCACTTGGAGATAAATTATTCAGTGGACTTATTAGGTTTAGAGTCGAAAATCGAAACTCAGCAGATTGTAGTTATTTTCTTTATTGCAAAATCTTACAAAAGGTAATGCTCAATCTCATTTAATATAATGTATGATGTTAGTTTATTTAAATTCAATTATTCTTTTGCTTTCTTTTGTATTTTAAATAGCGTCGGTTTCTTCTTGTTATTTATATATGTACATGTATGTCAACAAAATACTTCTTTGGTTAAATTCTATTTAATGTGTGAGTTTATTAATTACTTTTGGTTTTGGTTATCAACGTTCTGGTGCAAATCCTTATAAATATGTTAGGTCCTTATTCTTTATTTGGTATTAAAACTTACTCTCTTTTAGTTATTTTTTTTTTCTCTTTCCTCGAACTAGTATTCTGTATAAAAGAGTTTAGTGATAAATTTGGTGTAAATTAGTTTACTTTAGAGTCCCATTAGTTAAAAAGAATAAAGTTAATTTAAAGTTAGATTTTATTTTTAATTGAGTTTCAGCGTAAACATCATTCCGATTCATTTATTCTTTTTGTGGGGGTAGTTAAGTAAATAACGTAACTCAAGTTCTATCTAAACATATTTGAAGGTTTAAGTTGAAATAGTCTAATAACACTTAAGTTTTAATTGATGTTAAGATTGTTAGTTTAGGTAGTTTTGAGTCTCTGTGTCAGTAAAATAATTTCATGAGTTCGGTTATATCACATGGTCAGTTTTCTTTTAATCATGTCTATATTTTAAAATTTAAAATCACAATATTATATTTAATCAATATTTCTTTCTCTTTATAATAATATAATTATTAGTGTGTGTCGGGAATTTTGGTAAGAACGTATTACTATCATTTGATTTATATTCTGTTAGAATAATATATATAAACTGCCAACGGGTTCATACCCAACTAGATAGGAAGTAATAATATTGGGATCTTCAGTTTATTTAGGAAGTAATTGTAATGACCCGATCGGTCGTTTTGATCCCTAGCGCGTTGTTCGGCAGTTTGAGGCCCTGGGCAGCTTCACTTCAGGTATTATGACTTGTACGCATGGTCGGAATTTAATTTCGGGAAGTTCGGAGTTGATTTGGAAAGAAAATTCTAATTTTTGAAGCCTTAAGTTGGAGGAATTGACTAAACTATGATTTTTGAGTAAACGACCTCGGAATCGGGATTGAAAGGTTCCAACAGGTTCATATGATGATTTTGGACTTGGGCGTATGTCCGGATCGGGTTTTGAATGACCCGGGAGCGTTTCGGCGCCTATTATGGAAGTTGGCATTTTGGAATAATTTCCTAAATTTGGGTTGAAGTGCATTTCAATGTTATTGATGTCCATTTGGGATTCCGAGCCTGGGAATAGCTCTGTATGGTGATTCTGGTATTGAGAGCGCGTCCGGATGTGGATTTGGAGGTCCGTAGGTCATTTTAAGGTCATTTGACGAAAGCTGAAATTTGAAGATTTTTGAGGAGTTTAACCGAGAGTGGACTTTTGGATATCGGGGTCGAATTCCAATTTCAAAAGTTGGAGTAAGTTCGTAATGTCAATTATGACTTGTGTACAGAAGTTCCGGCATCAAATGTAGAAGTTTGAAGTTGTAAAGTTCATTAAGCTTGGAATGGGGTGCGATTCAAGAATTCGACGTTGTTTGATGTTATTTGAGGCCTCGAGCAAGTTCGTGTTATATTTTTAGACTTGTGAGGGTGTTTGGTTTGGAGCCCTGGGGGCTCGGGTGAGTTTCAGAGTTGCTTCGGAGTGTTTTGTTAAGAAATTGGATTGTTGGTTCTGGTATGATCGCAATTGCGATGTTTTGGTCGCAAATGCACTTGGCAGGATTTGTATTGTGCACTTGGCATACTTATGGTCGATATTCGGGCATTTCGTGTGTATGAGCGTTACGGCTCGATATGTGTCTTCTTTAGATTATTATAGTTAGATCGGGTGGCACGCCGCCATGGATATGTTGATTGGATCGGGTGGCATGCCGCCACGGGCCTTATAGTTGGGTCAGGTTGCACGCAGCAACGGTATCATGTGTGGATCGGGTTGCACGCCGCAACAGTGTGTTATTGAGTACAGTTTCCCATATTTATTATTGCGTGTTTTGCTTCTCATTTACAGAGGAAGGTTTATAACATCCTTTCGGTTGTTTAATTAGCTACGTGGGTTGAGTAACTCTTTCCAGAGTTCATTTTTCCCTATGTACCACATTCGAGTTTGTGGATTGTTGGCACATTGTGGCATCCTATGAGACTTTTGGCAGTGTCTGAGGTAGCTTATTGCCTGAGCAGCTTGTACTGGGTAAGACGAGATTATTGGACCTGGGATCAGTGCGATCGAATTTATATGAAGCATATTAAAGAGTAAATATTGTTATTCAGCCCAGAATGAGGTAGTGGTCCTTGTCGGGAGGAGAGACTCCATAAATTGTGTTTCGGCAGGTGGTTATGAGTTCTACACATCTTCTCTGTCGTGGCAATATTGCAAGAGTTGGAACGTGATTTATATGAGTCATGAGGTGTGATGTGAGCATCGGATTCGTGGGTTTTCGGCTGTTGTTATCAAGGGATGTTATTATGGTCATGTAAATTATGCGGTGCATGGTAAGAATTCAGTAAGGGTATACAATCCTGTGTTAGTACATCATGTAGTGATGGATATGGTGTTCATATGTTGGAAATAACCTGGTAGAGAATTTCAAATGGTGGAATTTGGCTCTAAGGCTTATTTGATTAGCAAAAAAGGAGGATTTTCAGGTTTTCTCGAGCAAATGTGCTCAACTGGGTTATGGTAGCACGGGTAGGTGCACGAGGTGTTAAACAGCGAGTTCAGACAACTCCAGAGCAGTACTTAGCACGTTCGCGGACGAACGTATGTTTAAGTGGGGGAGAATGTAACGACTCGGCCGGTCGTTTTGAGCCCTAGCGCGTCGTTCGGCAGTTTGAGGCCCTGGGCAACTTCACTTCAGGTATTATGACTTGTATGCGTGGTCGGAATTTAATTTCGGGAAGTTCGGAGTTGATTTGGAAAGGAAATTTTAATTTTCGAAGCCTTAAGTTGGAGGAATTGACTAAAGTATGATTTTTAAGTAAACGACCTCAGAATCGGGATTGGAAGGTGCCAACAGGTTCGTATGATGATTTTGGACTTGGGCGTATGTCCGGATCAGGTTTTGAATGAATCGGGAGCATTTCGGCGCCTATTATGGAAGTTAGCATTTTGGAAGAATTTCCTAAATTTGGGTTGAAGTGCATTTTAATGTTATTGATATTTGTTTGGGATTCCGAGCCTGGAAATAGCTCCGTATGATGATTCTGGTATTGAGAGCGCGTCCGGATGTGGATTTGGAGGTCCGTAGGTCATTTTGAGGTCATTTGGCGAAAGCTGAAATTTGAAGGTTTTTGAGGAGTTTGACCGGGAGTGGACTTTTTGATATCGGGGTCGGATTCCAATTTCAGAAGTTGGAGTAGGTCCGCAATGTCAATTATGACTTGTGTGCAAAATTTGAGGTCAATCGGACGTGATTTGATAGGTTCCGGCATCGAATGTAGAAGTTTGAAGTTGTAAAGTTTATTTAGCTTGGAATGGGGTGCGATTCATGAATTCGACGTTGTTCAATGTTATTTAAGGCCTCAAGCAAGTTCGTGTTATATTTTTAGACTTGTGTGGGTGTTTGGTTTGGAGCCCTACGGGCTCGGGTGAGTTTCGGAGTGGTTTCGGAGTGTTTTGTTAAGAAGTTGGATTGCTGGTTCTGGTATGATCGCAATTGCGATGTTTTGGTCGCAAATGCGACCATTTGCGAGGCAATGTTCGCATTTGCGAACCTAGGCTGCTGAGGGAATGGATCGCATTTGCGACAATATGGTCGCTTTTGCGAATCCTGAAGAGTTCGCATTTGCGAACTCTGTATCGCATTTGCGATGATGGCCAACTCTATCAGGGGTCGCATTTTCGATGCTTTGTTCGTATTTGCGAAGGTCGCATTAGCGAACCCCCCTGTTGCAAATGCGACATCTGCGACTGGAGCCAAGGGCTTTTATTCTGAGACTTAGCTCATTTCCCTTATTTCCCACTTGGACTTAGGCGATTTTTGAGAGCATTTTGAGAAGGAGGTTCCATCATCATCAAGAGGTAAGTGATTTCTTCTAGTTGTGAGTTAAATACAAGGTTTATACATGGATTAAGACATGAAAATTTGTAAAAATTTGGGATTTTGAAGAAAAAATCTAGAAATTAGTTTTTTTGGATTTTGACCATGCATTTGGGCATGGACTTGAGAATAAATTATATATTGGAGTTCGTAATGCTATGGGTAGTGTCTATCTTTAAAAATTTTCGGAATCCGGGCACGTGGACCCAAGGGTTGCTTTATCAATTTTTCGAGCAGAGTTGGAAATTATTATAAATTGATTAATTATGAGTATTAGAGTATATTTTGATTGGGTTGCATCTTATTTGACTAGTTTTGGAGTGTTGGGCATCGGTTTGAGTTATTGGAAGGGCTTGGGAGCCGGTTATGAAATTTCTGAGCGAGGTAAGTCTCCTTTCTAACCTTGTAAGAGGGCATTAACCCCATAGGTGAACTAAATTATTATGTGCTTCTATTTGTGGGGACTACGTACGCACGAGGTGAAGAGAGTCCGTACGTAGCTACTAGCTATTCCTATGTCCGAGTAATTTTAGGCTTACATCATACCTTGTGGGTATTGTTATTGATTTATGTTTATTGTTTGTCTTGAGAAGGAGCGGGATTGAGTTTGCTTATTAAATGTTTTGAAAGGAGTTGTAACTGAGGAAAAATTGGGATCTTAAAAGTTTTCATTTGAATTTCGTATTTGGAAAAGAATGGAAGAATACTATAATAACTTAAGAAATCTATGTGTAACCGCGTCGCAAGTATGATCCGCGAGCGGGGTAATTCCTTAAATTCATATTTGACTGCATCGCATGTATGATCCGCGAGTGGAGTAATAGATGCATCTATGGTTCGCGCCGTTCGACCCTCAGCAGTGCACAATTTACATTTATGTTGGATCGGGCCGAACGTCCTCGGTGATATTTATGTGTGATAATAGAACATGAAGTTCCTTTTATAATTGGTATAAATTCTTTATTTGAAAGATCATTTGTTTTAAATGAAGGAAGGGATTTGGGTTCTTAAATATGGTGATGAATTGTTCAGTTATTTCTTGTTCTGAGTTTATTGTTATATATATCTGCTTTATTAGACTTTCATATTATCATATTGTTGGCCCTTAGTAAGTGTCGAAGTCGACCCCTCATCACAACTTCTTCGAGGTTAGGCGGGATACTTTCTGGGTACGTGTTGATTTACGTACGCACGCTACAATTGCTGCACATTTTTGTGCAGGTGCATATATGTCTAATGGCCTTGTGGGCGCAGAGGCGCAGTTATTGCGGGGACTTAGGTGAGGTGCATTCCACGTTATGAGTCCGCAGCCAGCAGAGTCTCCTTCAGAGTATTTATAGTTTTCGTCCAATTTATATTCCGGACAGATGTTGCATTTTATTTTATATTCCTAGTTGATGCTCATGCACTTGCGACACCGGATTTTTGGCGATTATGGGTTGCACTGTATTAGAACTTTTAATGATATTATTATTTATTTTGTAAACTTCATCTTTTAATGTTTAATTGAAGGAAATATGATTTCAGAAATATTAAAAACGAGAACCAAATTAAGTATTTATTTTTGGCTTGCTTGACAGCGGTGTCCGGCGCCATTACGACCCATATGGATTTTGGGTCGTGACAATAATAATAGCGGGATCTTCAGTTTATTTATAAGTTTATCGAATCTGATGTCATATAGTTTAATGGATAGAATTTTATTTCATATTAATTTGTTGTATGTTGGAACTAATAAAAGACACAGTAGGGGAAATAATTTTGAGTATAGAAAAAAATTGAGCCTAAGTACAACTTCGAGCTTATTCCATCAATAAATAGCTCGGAGTACATATGAGTTATATAGTGAGATAAGGGTTGCGAATTAATTCAAAACCCGTTATAAGAAATAAAATAATCAGAGTGGTAATAACAAAAATAATTGTGAGGGAGCGACATGAGCCATGAACTAATTCAAGACTCATTCCAATAAGTAAAAGAAAAAATATAATAAAAATATACAAATATATATCTCGAATCTGAAAGAGATAAAATAATTGAAATACTCTAAAACGCTAGAAAAACTTTAGATGTACTTACAATATTAGCCCATGTGTTCATACCCGAACCTTGGATTGATATGCTTAAATAATAAAAGGATCATGTACGCATTTCCGCATCTTAATACCTTTAAATTTATAATAATTATGTTTAACTATGTGTACATTCCGTACCTTGGTTTAACATCTAATTTCAAAGAAGCAACTTGTGTGCGTACCGCATCTAGGTCAAAGTAATTAATAAAATTGTCACGACCCAAAACCTAACCCGTCGTAATGGCGCCTATCGTAGTACTAGAAAATCCGACATTTCCAAAACACTTTCAAAATTTAACAGAAATAAATTAAGACATTTAAGATAATCGGAGTTTTTCATAAAATGAGGGTAAAACCCAATTAAAACATAAGTGCAGAAAAATAGCCCGACATCGGGGTGTCACTAAGTCACGAGCATCTAACAACCAATCTAAAGAATAGAGTCTACTACATTCTATGCCAAATGCCAATACAAGAGAGAAACGATAATAAGAAAGGAGAAACAAGGACTGCGGAGGCCACCATCTACCTCGTAAGTCTCCGATAGTCAGCTCGCGCACGAACTCAGCGACCGCCAGAATCGTACACACTTGGATCTGCACATGAAGCGTAGGGTGTAGCATGAGTACAACCAACTCAGCAAGTAACAGAATTAAATAAGGAACTGAGAAGCCGTGACGAGCTATAAAAATACAGTTCATTTCAAAAGTTTTCAGTAAAGAGTGAACATGCTTTCAAATCCGGTGGTGTAACTCAAATCAGTTCGAGCTCAAGTAAAACAGATATGAATCTTCCAAAAATTTCACCACAACAACAGATAACAACTAAGTGCAACAATAAACAAAAACAAGTGCAGCCTCTCAAGACAGTCGTCACTCAACTCATCACAACAGCTCATACCCTCGGCTCTCATCCCTTAATACACACTCTCGATAGGTACCAGCGCTCACTGGGGGTGTACAGACTTCGGAGGGGCTCCTTCAGCCCAAGCGCTATATTGCTGTGGCGCGCAGCCCGATCCACTATTGTTGCGGCGCGCAACCCGATCCAATATTGTTGCGGTGTGCAACCCGATCCAATATTATTGTGGCGTGCAACCCGATCCACATATATATATATATATATATATATATATATATATATATATATATATATATATATATATACACTTTTTTGTATCTTACAATCCAATCCATATACCTCACATCTCGTAGCTCGGCACTCAGGCCCTATCTCAGTCACTAACCTCTCCAGCCCCTCGGGCTCACATAATATCATAATAACTAACCCAAACAGATAATACAACAAGTATCAACAAGAAATGAGAGGCAACAGAGATATAACACACAAGTAAGACTGTGACTGAGCACGAGACAGCAATTAGTAGTCAATTCATCAAGTATACGACCATTGCGGGTCCCAACAGTGATATCATATGGTCTAAGCATGGTTTCTAACATGAAAGGCAGTCAATTGCTCAAAGACAAGGAAGACAAGTAATAATAATGGCTATTCGACTTTACAGTCTCACGGGACGGACCAAGTCACGATCCCTCACGGTGCACGCTCGCACGCCCGTCACCTAGAATGTGTGTCACCTCCAAATATTCACATGATACAAATTCTCGGGGTTTCATACCCTCAAAACCAGATTTAAGACTGTTACTTACCTCAAACTGAGCAAATCTCCACTCTGAAATGCATGTGCCCCTCAAATCGGTCTCCAAACGTCCTGATTCTAGCCAAAAGTAGAACAATACAATCAATATAGGGTAAAGGGATCAATTCCCCAAGAAAAGTATTAAATTAAAGCCAAAAATCCGAAATTGGCCCAAACCTGGTACCCGGTCCCACGTCTCGAAATCCGACAAAAGTCACAAAACCTGAAAGCCCATTCACTCACGAGTCTAACCATACCAAATTTACTCAAATCCGATAACAAAATCCCATTCAAAACATCAAAAATTCCACTCAAGAGTTCTTCCTCTTTTTCCCCAAATCACAATTTAGATGATAAAATTAAATATGAAATCATGGGATTTAACCAAAACCAAGTAAGAATCACTTACCCCAATCAACTCCACGAAAATCCCTTCAATAATCGCCCAATTTCGTGCTCCCAACTCAAGTTTTTAATAAAATGGCAAAACCCCCGTTTTTGAAAACTTTAATACTGCCCAGACATTTCCTTAATCGCGATCACTGAAATAGCCTCGCGATCGCGAAGAACAACTTCGCTGCCCCAAGATTTTTACCCTACGTGATCGCGGAACCACCCACGCGATCGCGGATCACTGCCTCTCATACCTACGCGATCACATCCTGCCTCATGCGATCGTGTAGAGCATTGGCCACACCTCCCCTCCTGCTCAAATCCTTCTACGCGAACGCGACCTTAGCCACGCGTTCGCGAAGCACAACTTCACACATATATATGATCGCTTAGAACAAACTCACCTCTGCCCCGAATAAGCTTACGAGATCGCGAATGAATCCCCGCGATCGCGTACAAGTAAACCAGAATCTGTTGCAACTACACTTCAGCTATCAAGCCAAGTCGAAAAATGATCCATTAACTACCCGAAACTCACCCGAGGTCCCCGGGACCTCAACCAAACATACCAACATATCCCAAAACATCATACGAACTTAGTCGAGCCTTCGAATCACTCAAAACAACATCAAAACACCAATTACACCCGGATTCAAGCCTAAAGAACTTCTGAACTTTCAAATTTCACAAATGATGCCGAAACCTACCAAACCACGTCCGATTGACCTCAAATTTTGCACACATGTCATATTCAACATTACGGACCTACTCCAACTTCTGAAATCGGAATCCGACCCCGATATCAAAAAGTCAACCCCCCGGTCAAACTTTCCAAAAATTCAACTTTCGTCATTTCAAGCCTAAATTAGCTACAGGCCTCAAATTCACAGTCCGGACACGCTCCTAAGTCCAAAATCACCCAACGGAGCTAACGGAATCAACGGAACTCCATTCTGTAGTCGTCTTCACACACTTCCAACTACGGTCTAAATCCTGAGACTTAAACCTCCATTTAGGGACTAAGTATCCCAAAACACTCCAAAAACCAAAAATGAAACCTCCCGGTAAGTCACAATAGCATAAATAGATATGGGAGAAGCAGTAAATAGGGGATCGTGGCTATTACTCTTAAAACGACCGTTCGGGTCGTTACAAAAATACAATAATTAATTAAGCGATAATAGACACATCACAACCAGTAATACACAAGCATAGCGAAGAATTGATTTAAGCCTTACGTTAGTCAATAAAAACGACTGTGCTTGAACCACAGGACTCGAGGTATGCCTTACACCTTTCCCTCAGTCAACAGAATTCCTTACTCAGTCTTTTGTTTTCGTAGACCATAAATAAATAGTCAAAGCTTCCGTTTGATAAGGGGTTCAAATAAAAGGTTACTTGGAACACCAAAACTCAATTCCAAGTGGCAACTCCAAATAATAAATAATCCCTTGTCAAAATGTCACTTTAATTGGAAAAACTCTTCTAACTCAGCCTCGTAATAGGGTTGCGGGAAAAAGGAGGTGTGACAAGTACAACCGACCCTATGTACTCAATAAGTAACAAACCTAACCTTAGGTTGAAAGTAGTGACGAGCTGGAACAAAGGTCGGGTCCAACACCAATAGCCAACAACAGTCCATAACAACGTAAAGCAAGTAATAAAAGAAGTAACTCAGAGATAAAATGCTTAGCTTAATCATGATTTCTGAAAATAGCTCTGCCTTTCAAGTGTATCAGTGAAAACTCAAGTCTTTTACCGAAGTTGCCAAAAATATGAGTAATTTTGAAAACAGTATTTTTTCCTAAAATTCCTTTCAACAATAAATAAGATGTTTCATTTTCTTTCCACAGAGCCAGTGAAAAATGCATCACTATGCCCATATGCCAATATGTGTGAGAAGTCATGAATGACGTGATACCGTACATCATGAGAAAAATGCATCTCTATGCATGTATGTCAAGTGTGCATGTCAATGCGATGCAACTCAGTGATAAAACCGTATGCATACTCTCAGAGTATCATTTCACTCAGTCCTCCCAGTCACTCAGTCCTCCCAATCGCTCGGCACTCGCACTGAGTAGGTACCTGCGCTCACTGGGGTGTGTACAGACTCTGGAAGAGCTCCTTCAGCCCAAGCGCAATAACAAGCCAATCATGGCATAAATCAGTCAACCATGCTGTGGCGTGCAGCCCGATCCCATAAATAATAATATATATAAAGCCAATATGGTCTGCTGCGGCATGCAGCCCGATCCCATAATCATCCTCACAATCAGGCCCTCGGCCTCACTTAGTCATCAACCTCTCCAGTCTCTCAGGCTTACAATGTCATGAAAATCAGCCCAAAATAATGATATGATGAATCAATAAATAGCAACAGAGACTGAGAGATGATATAAAATAATGAACATGACTGAGTATGAAGTTACAATTTAAACAAATAATTCGACAGCAAAAATGACCTCAGTTGGTCCCAATAAGGCAATAATACCAATATTTGCCTAAACAGGATTTCTAACATGAGTCACAGCTCAGTTTCTCTAACACATAAGAATACATGGAGAAATACGAGTTAATTGACTATAAATCTCTACGGAATCAACTGAGTCTCAATTTCTATGGTGCACGCCCACACGCCCATCACCTAGCATGTGCGTCACCTCCAAACAATTCACATAACACGTATAATCAGGGTTCATACCCTCAGCTCCAAGATTAGAAGAGTTACTTACCTCGAACAAGCCGAATCCAATGTCGAGCAAGCTAAACAATGCTCCAGAAATTACATTTTGTGCGTATCAACTTCCGAACAGCTCGAATCTAGTCACAATTAATTTGATTCAGTCAACACAAATTATAGGAATTTATTTCATATCAAAATACTAATTTTTTCACAAAATCCGAAATTACACTCAAAAATTGCTCGTGGGGCTCATGTCTCAGAACCCGACAAAGGTTACAAAATATGAACGTCCATTCAACCACGAGTCCAACCATACAAATTTTACTCAAATCCGACATCAACTCAACCCTCAAATCTTCAAATTAAACCAAGAGGATTTTCATAATTTTCCAACTTAATTCACCAATTAAATGTTAAACACATCCATGGATTCGGGTAATTTAACCAATATTGAGTAAAGAACACTTACCCCATTATTTTCCTTGAAAATCTCCCAAATATCTCCTCTTCCCGAGCTCCAAATCAGTAAAAATAGAAAATGGGACGAAGTCTCATTTTCAAAACTTAAACTCTCTGCCCAGTCATTTCTTCTGTGCGATCGCGGACCAAGTCCCGCGATCGCGAAGCACACATTTCCACTGCCAAAAATTGACCCTATGCGATCGCAGATTAGTTCACGCGATCGCAAAACACAAAAGAAACTGCCCCCAAATTTGGCCTTTGCTAACGCGGTTAAATCCACGCGAATGCAGATCAGTGATGCACAAACCTACGCGATCGCGAACTGATCCACGCGATTACGAAGAGCAACTTTTTGCGACCCCCTGGTGCCTCACTTCCTCTTCGCGAACACGGCTTGCCCACGTGTCCGCGATGCATTCTCTCTTCCCAGCTACACGATCGTGACTCTCCCCTCACGATCGCATAGGACAAAAAATCAGTAGCCCCACTTAACCCTAAGCAATCGCAAACCTTCTCACGCGATCGCGTAGAAGGAAACCAGATACAAATATCAGAAAATTTCCCGCAACACTCCTATTCTAAAAATTGATCTGTTAACCATCTGAAACTCACCCGAGGCCCCCGGGACCTCAACCAAATACACCAACAAGTCCTGAAATATCATACAAACTTAGTCGAGCCTTTAACTCACATCAAACAACGGTAAAACCACGAATCATACCCCATTTCAAGCTTAATGAAACTAAAATATTTCAACTTTCACATTCGATGCCGAAACCTATCAAATCAAGTCCGATTGACCTCAAATTTTGCACACACGTCATAAATGACATAATAAAACTATTTTAATTTCCAGAATCAGATTTTGACTCAAATATCAAAAAGTCAACACCCGATCAAACTTCCAAACTTACATTTCTATTTTAGCCAATTCAAGTCTAATTTAACTACGGACTTCCAAATAATTTTCCGGGCACGCTCCTAAGTCCAAAATCATCATACAAAGCTATTGAAATTATCAAAACTCTATTTTGGGGTCGTTTACATATAAGTCAACATCCGATCAATCTTTTCAACTTAAGTTCTTATCTTGGAGACTAAGTGTCTCAATTCATTTCAAAACCTCATCGGACCCGAACCAATTACCCCGACAAGTCATACAATAACTGTAAAGTATAAATTGAGCAGTAAATAGAGGAACATGGTTATTATACTCAAAATAACCGGCCGGGTCATTACAGTGTTTGAGGTGGCTTATTGCCTGAGCAGCTTGTACTGGGTGAGACAAGATTATTGGACCTGAGATCAGTGCGATCGGTGTTATGCAGGGTATAGTAAAGAGCAAACATCGTCATTCAGTTCAGAATGAGATAATGGTTCCTGTCAGGAGGAGAGACTCCATGATTTGTTGATTCAGCAAGTGGTTATTAGTTTCTACATATCTCTTCCATCATGGTAGTATTGCGAGAGTTGGAACATGGCTTATATGTGTTATGAGGGGTATTGCGGGCACCGGATTCGTGAAATGGTAGCTATTATGGTCGGATGATGTTATTATGGTCAAGTGAATTATGTGGTACATGGTGTAATTTTAGCGAAGGAGCATGGTCATGTTGGGTATAGTGTTTGGTGATTGATGTGATGTTCATATGTTAGAGTCGGGTCTCGTGGAAAATTTTGGATGTTGGAATTTGGTTCTGAAGCTTGTTAGTTAAGGTTATAGGAAGGATCTTTAGCCTAGCTCGAGATAACGTGTTCACATGGGTTGTGGTGGCAAGGGTAGGTGCACGAGGTGTTAAACAGTGATTTTGGACAACTCTGGAGCAATCCTTAGCACGTTCGAGGACGAACATATATTTAAGTGGGGGAGAATGTAACGATCCAACCAGTCGTTTTGAGCACTAACATATCGTTCAGCGGTTTGGGGCCTTGAGTAGCTTCGCTTTAGGTATTATGACTTGTACGCATGGTCGAAATTGAATTTCGGAAAGTTCGAAGTTGACTTGAAAAGAAAATTCTAATTTCGGAAGCTTTAAGTTAGAAGAATCGACTAAGGTTTGACTTTTGAGTAAAATACCTCGGAATTGGGATTTAAAGGTTCCAATAGGTTCATATGGTAATTTCGGACATAGGCGTATGTTCGAGTTGAGTATCGGGTCGCCCAAGAGCATTATAATGCTTATTATGGAAAGTTGGCATTTTGAAGGTTTTAGAATTTCCTAAGTTTGGCTTGAAGTGAATTTTTATGTTATCGATGTCAATATGGGGTTCCGAGCCTTAGAATAGGTTTGTATGGTGATTTGTGACTTGTACATAAAATTTGAAGTCATTCCGGATTGATTTGATACGTTTCGGCGTAAATTATAGAAGTTGGAAGATTTGAAAACTCATAATTCGATTTGAGGCGCGATTCGTAATTTTGATGTGGTTCGACGTGGTTTGAAGCCTCAACTAAGTTGGTATCATATTTTAGGACGTATTGGTATATTTGGTTGAGATCCAATGACTCGGGTGGTTAACAAATTGTTTTGAAATTTTTGTAAAAGCGGGTTTTTGGCAGCGACTAGTGTCATCGCATCTGCGATGAAGTTGATCGCAGATGCGCAATCGCATAAGCAAAGTAGCGTTCGCAGAAGCGAAATTTGGAAGGACTGGCAGAGGTCGCAGGTGCGAAGCATTTCCCGCACCTGCGTGATTGCAGATGCGGTCTTTGGCAATGCAGAAGCGACTGGGAAGGGACAAGGCATGGATCGCATAAGCAAAAATATTCAGCGCAGAAGCGGCTGGCTTCGCAAATGCGCAAATGAGACTCGCACCTGCAATGGCGCGGAAGCAAAATTATTTCCGCAGGTGAGAGAGAGCGATTGGGCAGTGGGCTTCACAGAAGAGACGATGGCATCAAGGAAGCGACGTCGCAGATGCGCCAATCTGTCCGCAGAAGCGAAACTGGGCAGATTATTAAGGGATCGAACTTGGTCATTTTTCTCATTTCGTTATGGATTTTTTGGAGCTCGGTTTTGGGCTATTTTGGAGGAGTTCTTCATGACTTCGACTTGGGTAGGTGTTCTATATCAGGAAGTGATTATATCTCATAAATCCATGGTTATATTCATCATTTATTTCGAATTTAATGGAAGAAAGAGAGGAGAATTGTGAAATCTTCCGAAAGTGTAAATTGGAGATTTGGAGGACGATTCGTTGTTGGAATTTAATAATTTTGGTATAGTTGAACTCGTATCTGAATAGGTGTTTGGATTTCGTGAATTTGTGTTGGGTTCCAAGACGTGGTCCCGAGGGTTGACTTTGTTGACTTTTCGAGCGGAGTTGAGAATTAATATAAATTGTTAAGTTATACGCATTGGAGTATATTTTGATTGTTTTGCACATCGTTTGGCTTTGAATTGAAGAGTTAGTGTGGCATTGGAGTTGGTTATGGAACTTCGGAGTGAGGTAAGTCTCATGTCTAACTTTGTGAGGGGGAAATTGCCCCTAGGTGATGTAATTGTTATGTGCTATTAGTTGTGGGTGCTACGTATGCACGAGGTGATGAGAGTCCGTACCTAGCTAAAGCATGTTTATGTCCGGATAGACTTAGGACTTTACCATGTGATATTTGAAATACTTGAATCCATTGTGTTGATTTAATTAATTGAAATTATAATTGAATTGATTTAGAAATATATACATATATATATTAGGCCGAGCATTATTACCTTGAGTTGTTGGCAAGTTATTTGAGAAACGATAAAGGTTAAATTTGCTTCGTACCCATGTACTGTATTGTAAGCACGTGTCTTGTAATTCGATGATTTCTTTCCTTTCTTGTGGAGAGGCTGAACTCCTCGGCAGTATAATAGATGCATCTATGGTTCATTCCGCTCGACCCTCGGCAATGTACATATTATTCTGGATCGGGCCGAACGATCTCAGCATAATCGTGCGTTATATCACTTGTAGTCCGAACATTCACGAGATTATCTTTCCACTGATGCCCGGCATTTTACATGGTACCTCTTATCTGTTTGTTACTGGTACTAGATACACCTGAGCTGATGAGGTAGAATACAAGACCGAGAAATTCATACTTTAAAAGATACATTTGGAAGATTAGGTAACTTACAGATTTACCCCATTATGGCTTTGTGCTTCACATCTGCTTATTGTTTTTTATATTTCTTTGTTGGACCTCTAGTAAGTGTCGATGTTGACCCCTCGTCACTATTTCTTCGGGATTAGGCTAGATACTTACTGGGCGTATTGATTTACGTACTCATGCTGCACTTCTGCACTAAATGTGCAGGATCTGGCAGGTTCAATTGGTAATCATCTTGGCGCGTAGGCGCAGCTGTTGAGGAGACTTTACGTGAGCTGCATCCCAGACTACGCATCACAGTCCATAGAGTCTCCATCGTACTATTTATCTTATTTTGTCTTATTTACTTTCTAGATAGATGTTGTATTATTATTGTACTCTGTTAGGATCGGGAACTCGGGTAGTGTAGAATTTACCCAAACAACGGTATAGTGACAATAACAAAGACAATGGAAGTTGATAATAACGACAATTAAAGAATATAAAGAAGAAACAAATTTAACATAGTACAGTCAAGGTGACCTACGTCCACAAGCGGAGAGGAGCAATTTCACTATACCAACAAGAGTACAAAAGAGAGTACAAAATTAGAGTAAATACTCTAATTAATCCCAAATACCCAAAGAGAATAACCTTACAATATCACTCCAAAGAATGGGTTCACACAAGTGTTTCCCAACACTCACTCTCTTATAAAATACTCTATAATGAAATAAAGGAGGAGAAAGAAAGACAAAAGTGAAAAGCTCTTGAATTGGTGTGTTTACAAATGAGGAGAAACTCCTCTATTTATAGCAAGAAATCCTTGGCCTAATAATGGATATTATGTCATGGCAAATGTCATGCTCCACAAATTTGTTATAATGGATATTATGTCATGGCAAATGTCATGAAAATTTTGCCATATTACAAATCTCCACCTGGGCCTAATTTCGGCTTATATATAGTAAATTTGCTCCACCTTCTGCGCAAAAACCCCAATGGGAAAAATCATTCTTCATAAATGCTAATCAAGTTCAGGCAAAGCTTGAACTTGGACACTGGAAGAGGTTTTGTGAACATGTCAGCAGGATTATCTCTAGTGTTGATCTTCTGAACAGAGACTTTTCTTTCAGCAATGGTTTCTCGAATGAAATGATACTTTATATCAATGTGCTTCGTCCTCTCATGATACATTTGATCTTTAGTCAAGTGAATGGCACTTTGACTATCACAGAAAATGGTAATTCCACTTTGGTGTAAACTGAGTTCCGTAAATAGACCCTTCAACCATAAAGCTTCTTTGGTCGCCTCGGTCACTGCCATATATTCTGCTTCATTAGTAGATAAAGCTACTACATGTTGTAATGTAGCTTTCCAACTAATAGCGCAACCACTAATGCAAAATACATAGCCTGTCAGTGATCTTCTTTTGTCAAGATCACCTGCATAATTTGAGTCTACAAAACCAACCAAAGTGTTAGTATTTCTCCCAAACTTCAAACATGTGTTTGAAGTACCTCGCAAGTATCTGAGAATCCATTTCACAGCATGCCAATGTGCTTTACCAGGGCAAGCCATATACCGGCTTACCATGCTCACTGCTTGTGAAATGTCTGGACGTGTACAAATCATTGCATACATAATACTGCCGAGTGTACTGGAATAAGGAACATGTTTCATGTACCTCTCTTCTTCCTCTGACTGCGGGGACTGAGCATCTGATAACTTAAAATGAGCAGCAAGAGGGGTACTAACTGGTTTAGCATCTTTCATGCCAAACCTCTCCAAGACTTTCTCCAAGTACTTCTTCTGGGTCAGAAATAGCCTATTGGCTTTTCGATCTCTTTTGATCTCCATGCCAAGGATTTTCTTAGCTGCTCACAAATCTTTCATCTCAAATTCACTTTTCAGCTGACTTTTCAAATTGTGACTTTCTGTTAAATCCTTAGCAGCAATGAGCATGTCATTAACATATAATAATAGTACACAAATGAACCATCATTTAACTTTCGGAAGTAAACACAACTATCATACATGCTCCTCGAATAACCATGACCCAACATAAAGGAATCAAACATTTTATACCATTGTCTTGGAGACTGCTTTAATCCGTACAAGGATTTCTTCAACAAGCAAACATGATCTTCTTTTCCTTCAATTTCAAATCCTTCGGGTTGATGCATGTATATTTATTCCTCAAGTTTGCCATGTAAGAAAGTTGTCTTAACATCAAGTTGTTCTAATTCCAAATCATACATGGCAACGAAGGCAAGAAAGACACGAATAGAGCTATGTTTAACAATAGGTGAGAAAATATCATTAAAATCAACTCCTTGTACCTGACTATAGCCCTTTGTAACTAATCGTGTCTTATACCTCGCATCTTCAACCCCTGGAATGCCATCCTTTTTCTTGAAGACCCATTTGCAACCAACAATTCTTTTTCCTGATGGCAGCTTCACAAGAGACCAAGTACCATTCTTGTGGAGAGACTCAATTTCTTCATTCATTGCAATCAACCACTTGGCTGAGTCAGCACCAGAAACTGCTTCTGAATATTTTGATGGTTCTCTAGTTTCTTCAGTTTCCTGTGCAACTGAAAAGGCAAATGCAACATAATCTCCAAACCTTAATGGTTGTTTACCTTCTCTTCTTGGTCTATGTTTGGATATATAATACTCCTCTTCTTCTGGTTCAACTTCAGGAGTCTCAACTTTAGGAATTTCAGCTTCTGTCTCAACTTCAGAAGTTTCAACTGTATTTTGCTCCAAAGTTGATGAGCTTGGCTGAGAAGGAATGCCAATCTCAATCTCCATCTGGTTCTGTGTACTCTTTCCTTTATCTGTATTACAAGAACTAGAAGACTCTTTTCTAGAATGTAATATAGAGGATTCATCAAAAGTTACATCTTTGCTAATTATAAATTTTGGTGTCGTGGGATTAGGATACCATAGTCGGTATCCTTTCACCCCAGATGCATACCCAAGGAAAATACACTTTTTAGCCCTTGGCTCTAATTTTCCATAATTTGCATGCATGTATGCAGGACAACCAAATATCTTTAAATCAGAATAATTAGCAGGAGTACCTGACCATATTTTCTCTGGAGTCTTAAAGTTCAAAGGTGCAGAAGGAGCTCGGTTGACAATATAACAAGCTGTAGAGATAGCTTCTGCCAAAAAGGTATTTTTCAACCCAGCATTTGAAATCATGCAATGAGCCCTTTCCAAAAGAGTTCTATTCATCCTTTCTGCCACACCATTTTGTTGAGGTGTCATTCTCACAGTACGATGTCGAGCAATTCGTTCATTCTTGCAAAATTCGTTGAATTCATCATTACAAAATTCCAAGCTATTATCTGTTCTAAGCCGCTTAACCTGTTTTCCTGTTTGCTTGTCAATCAAAACTTTCCATTGTTTGAAATTTAAGAAAATATCACTTTTATTTTTCAGGAAATAAACCCAAATTTTTCTTGAATAATCATCA
Source organism: Nicotiana tabacum (assembly GCF_000715075.1). Classification (NCBI taxonomy): domain Eukaryota; kingdom Viridiplantae; phylum Streptophyta; class Magnoliopsida; order Solanales; family Solanaceae; genus Nicotiana; species Nicotiana tabacum. Next base: position 25,857,514 of record NC_134081.1, on the reverse strand, counting down.
ATGAAAGTTAACATATACCTGGCACCACCTTTTGATGGGGTACGTGAAGGACCCCAAAGATCTGAATGAATGTAATCCAAAGTACCTTTTGTTCTATAAATCGCTGGAGATTTGAAGCTGACTCTTTTCTGTTTCCCGAACACACAATGTTCACAGAACTCCATATTTTCGGTACTTTAGTCACATAAGAGACCTCTTTTACTAAGGATGGAAAGACCTTTTTCACTCATATGCCCCAATCGCATATGCCACAATTTGGTGATGTCAGAATCTGATTTAGCTGATATTGAAACTGTAGCAACACTTGTAATAGTAGATCCCAAAAGAGTATACAACGTACCAGATCTACGTGTTTTCATGATCACAAGAGCACCATGAGAAATTTTTAGAACTCCACCTTCATATGTGTACTTGCACCCAAGAGATTCTAGAGTGCCCAAAGAGATGAGATTTTTCTTCAAGTCAGAAACATGTCTAACATTGGTCAGAGTTCTCACCACTCCATCGTGCATTTTGATTCGGACTGTACCTTTTCCAATAACTTTACAGGCAGCATTGTTTCCCATCAAGACAACTCCACCTTCAATAGATTCATATGTGGTAAATAAATTCCGACTGGGACACATATGATAAGAACAACCATAATCTAAAATTCACTCATTGTTAGATTTGAAACTATTATTAGTTGTTAAAAAAATAGTCCCCTCAGTCTCATCAGCAGCTACACTTGCTTGGGCAGTGTCAGTATTTTTGTGCTCATTTTTGTTTTCTATATGCTTTTCTTTGTTTTTCAATTTAAAGCATTCAGAAATAATGTGACCTTTCTTATGACAATATTTGCACATGAAATTTTCTGTATCTGGATTTTGACCTTGATTTAGGTTTCTCACTACTTGAATCTTTCTTATTGGATCTACCTCTTATGAATAAGCCTTCCCCTTGGTTCCCACTAGTTTCCCCAGTAATATCTCTATCTATTTGTTCTTTTGATTTCAAAATAGATTTGATATCTTTATAAGAGATATTATCCTTTCCATAAAGCATAGTATCTCTTATATGTTTAAACGACTAGGGTAAGGAAACAAGCAATAACACAGCTTGATCCTCATCTTTAATTTCACTATCTATGTTACTTAAATCCATAAAAAGAAAATCAAAAATATCAAGATGAGTAAGTATAGAGGTACCTTCAGCCATACGAAAAGTGTAGAATTTTTGCTTTAGGTAAAGTCTATTTTTTACTGTTCTTTTCATATATAGGGTTTTAAGCTTTTTCCATATGCCTTTGGCTGAGCTTTCTGTTGCAACTTCACGCAAAACCTCATTTGAAAGATTTAAAATAATACCTGCTTTTGCCTTTTTATCTATGATGGCAAACTCCTCGTCCGTCATTTTATCTGGCATCTTCTCCTTTCCTTGCAGTGCCAAATTTAAGCCATCCTGAATTAGGATAGCTTCCATCTTTAATTGTCACATTCCGAAGTTTGCACTTCGGTCAAATTTCTCAACATAAGACTTTGTTAGAGTCATTTTGGCTATTTAAACAAACCCGGTTAGATCTGGCTCTGATACCAATTTGTTAGGATCGGGAACCCGGGTAGTACGGAATTTACCCAAACAACGGTATAATGATAATAACAAAGATAATGGAAGTTGATAATGACTGCAATTAAAGAAGACACAAATTTAACGTGGTTCGGTCAAGGTGACCTACATCCACAAGCGGAGAGGAACAATTTCACTATACCAACAAGAGTACAAAAGAGAGTACAAAATTAGAGTAAATACTCTAATTAATCCCAAATACCCCAAGAGAATAACATCACAAGATCACTCCAAAGAAAGGGTTCACACAAGTATTTCCCAACACCCACTCTCTTACAAAATACTCTATAATGAAATAAAGGAGGAGAAAGAAAGACAAGAGTAAAAAGCTCTTGAATTGGTGTGTTTACAAATGAAGAGAAACTCCTCTATTTATAGCAAGAAATCCTTGGCCTAATAATGGATATTATGTCATGGCAAATGTCATGAAAATTTGGCCATATTACATACTCCTTAGTAAATGCTCATGCACTTGTGACACCGGATTTTGGGATATACTAGTTGGTGCTTACGATTCTGTATAGTAGTACCGCCTTTCATTTTTCTTACAAACTACAAATTTTGTACATTCCCGTGGATTTAAAAGTGTAAATTTTCTTCCTTATTAAAACTTATGATTTCGAAAGTAATAAAGTGAGTAATTAAATAGATCAATCACCGTTGGCTTGTCTGACGGCGGGGTTAGGCGCCACTACGACCTATAGTGGATTTTGGGTTGTGACATTATCCATTATAGAATGTACTTATGAAGGGCAAAAAGAGCGAACGATATTTTGTTAAGGGATTTCGTACTTTTAATATAGTATAGATATAGATATAGATAGATAGGCCTTGAATCACTAATTTAGGGAGTCAATTTAGTCATCACCAAATTAAGTAATAATTATATAGTGAAAAGGTCCCCTATTAATGGTTATCATAAAATTGAAAAATAATAAGAATGAGAATAATAACAAAGGTAAGCTTCTAAGAAGATCAAGTCATCAAACTAGATCTTTTGTACTTCAATTCCATGATTTGTTTTTGCACTAATCTCACAAGAAAACTGGTATTTCAATGAAGTGATAAGGATTTAATTAAGACTAGCTAGTGAAAACCTTTGCCGTTCGGTGAGCTAACATTTTCGAGATTAGGATTTTCTCTGGTTTAACCTCTGGCTTTAGCTCAGAACATTTCGTATTTGGTTTCCTTTTTCTTATAACCAAAATGTAGAAACTTGTAGTGTTCACTAATGGCTAAAAAATGCAAATAGGCCAAATTGAACCCTATATACTTTTCTAAAAGTAAATATTAATGCTTCTACATTAATATTTGTATATATATATATGCGCGCGTGTTGTTCTTTTCCGATCCCGTTCTCTCTTTCAATTTTTTATTTGCAGGGGATCATATTGTCAACAAGAAATCCGAAGACAATACATGCGTCTTTTTGCATTTCAGATTTTTTAAAAAAAAGAAATCAACTTTTTAGATTTGGTCTCCTTAATTTAGTCACCAACTTTCTGAACCAATATTGATAACAAAAGAAAATTCTCTTGTTAATTCTCGAGTTGACTACTTCTTTCACCGCAATAGTTGTTAGTTGAGAGTTTATATGATCAAAAAAGCAAACAAGTTTCTTGCGTAGCTTGCATCTAACTATATCTGATGCAATTTGTTCTTTTCTCTTCTTTTTTAAATATTTCTAGTCTCACTTTTCTAATGTTTCTTTGCTTTGATAATATAGGTGCAATAAAGTCATAGTAGTACTAACACAATTGCCAACATTTTTGGTGAAAAGGAAGTTAAAACCTGTTTATTAAAGTACTTGGTACACCTAATTTTAATTGGTGTGAGAGACATTCATTTCCTGCTCTGACAGGATGTTTTCTCTTTCTTTACTGTCGTAAAAATTACCTTGGTTCATCTCGACAATTGAGTTAATGAACTTCATTTTAAAGTTATAAGGGCAGGCTTATATACAAAATATCCCGTGTTCATGTAGTGTTTGGGGAAAGGTCGCATCCCAAGAAGGTGTAATATTGATAGTCTACTCCGACACAAGCATCAATGACCGATTTTACTACTCAAACTCGTGACCTATAGATCACATAAAGACAATTTTATCGTTGCTATAACACTCTCATTCACCATATTTTAATGCCTATCTTATTCAGTTGTGTTTTGAGCTTTAGGTATTTTGAAGGACTTTATTTAAGATACTAGTAAAAATTTAGAGTTTAACTGTTATAAACACAATCTGTAAATTAAAGAAAAAACATTATCAGATCACCAAAAATACCTACAACAAGTAATAGTATATAACAAATATGCATAGTAACCTACAAATTATGGTGCGTAACCAATTATAGCAAGTAAATAAAACTATATTGATCTTAATTATAAATCTTTTACTAAAATCCTGACTCCTGAGTTCATGATATTTATCAAGCCGAAAGAGTACTGACTGTGAAGATGTTTAATTAAGCGAGGTAAAAAAGAGGATGAAATAAATCCTTAAGCGGGAAAAGTATAATAGCACGGCGAAGACGGCATCTAAGAACTAAAAAGTAGGCTAATTGAATGTTAACGTAGAACTGTTATATGGACTTTCAACTACTTGGACCCCTCTTCTACAACTGCCATAATCTAAGTACCAACAAAAAGCCTTCTAATAATGTTTCTCCTTTTCCCCAACCCCACCTCTCACCGCGTTATATTACGTATCTGTCAAATCCTTCAAAAATTAATCTAATAAGGGGTGATTTTTCATTCCATGGCCTACAAGATAGAATGACTACCCGCTACATGCACTTAATTTGCACTACTGATAGTATCAAATTATTTACATTATTATAAATTAAATAAACAAAAAAACAATTTCTATCAACCATAACATTTTCAAGGTTAGACTAACAACAATTATAACATGGCCATCTTTTCTCATTTCTTTTTAAACCCCTCCATTCTCTTCACAAGAGATCACATAGCCCAAACACACACACATACACATAATCTCTCATTCTTCCTTCTCTCACCCCACTTCCCTAAAGCATAATGGGAGCTCTTCCCCATTTTGAACCAATTTCAAAATGTAGCAAAGAAAATAGATCAAATCAAACAGTTGCTTCTGATTTAGATGGTACACTCTTGATATCAACAAGTGCATTTCCTTATTATTTTCTTGTTGCCTTAGAAGCTGGTAGCCTTATAAGGGCGTTATTCTTATTAGCATCTGTTCCATTTGTCTACTCTATTTACATATTCATCTCAGAGTCTATTGCTATTGAAACATTAATCTTCATTTCCTTTGCTGGATTAAAGATTAAAGATATTGAAATCGCGTCGAGGGCTGTTTTACCCAAGTTTTATTCCGAGGATGTCAATCCACAAACTTGGAAAGTGTTCAATTCTTTTGGAAAAAGATATATTGTTACTGCAAATCCAAGAATCATGGTTGAACACTTTGCTAAGAGTTTCTTAGGTGCTGATAAGGTTCTTGGAACAGAATTAGAAGTTTCTAAATCTGGACGTGCAACTGGTTTTGTTCGAAAACCAGGTGTTCTTGTTGGAGAGCACAAAAGGGTTGCTATTCTTAAGGAATTTGGCACAAATAATGTACCTGATTTAGGACTTGGAGATAGAGAGACCGATCATGATTTCATGTCCATATGCAAGGTAAACTTTAGTCCAATCTTTTACTATAATTACTCATGTCCTTTTTCGCGAAAATAACCTCCTATACATGGCCAGTTACGGTTTGAATAAAAGAAATCCATCCTATATTGGCATTACAATATTTATATCTTTGGTGGGTTAGTAAAATGTTTTATTGTTCTTGATGTTAATTCATGATAGCTCTTGTCTAAGAAAATCATTTTTCTGCTTTTCCTGTCTGTTTTTAGCAGTACATGTACATCACATGCATTAACACGGGAAATAATGGGAAATTAAAAGATTAGATTACTAGTTACATCAATCAAAGTAGACTACGTATTGGAGTAAATAGTTATTGCTGCTAAAAGTGTATTAATTTGTTGTAGTGTATAGAAATTATAGTGTATATTTATGGGCTGGATTTTTCTTATGATCCCAATTTAGGGTTTTTCGCTAAAGACTTTGTTTCAGAGCACGATTAGTATGACAAAGACCAGAAAGAAAAGCTTGATCTTATGACCATGCCGTACACATAGCTTTGTTATTTGTAAAATTATTAATATGCTCTCTTTATTATTCGTCCTTAATTATATTGATGACATTTATTTCAACGTACTAGCAAAATAGACAAGTCATGATACATCTTTCACGTTCCGCCATATTTTTCATTTAAGATGTACCTCTAAAAGGATTACATACCAAACGCATGAATATTTCTCCCAACTCTCTCCTTGGGGACCAAATGGATGAAGATAATTTAACCTTTATAAACTAACAATTCAAGAAATTACATTGTCATGTCATTCTAAAGGTAATTAAACATGAAAATTCATATTTAATGGAACGGAAAAGGGCTATCTGTTGGATTTGGTATATAAATGCCTTACATCCACCTACTCATGAGCTAAAAATGCCCCATTGTTTTCTTTTGACCCGAAAAATGCCTTAAAAATTAATGAACCAACTGGATGAAGATAAGTGACTTTTTGCAACAAGTAGTTAAATTGCACCTATAGTATAAAAGTTCATTTACACTATTAGTGGAAACTTTCTAAAATTTACTCTTCACGACAAATTAAGTTAATTCGAAAAAAAAATAAGAAAAAGAATCGAGAATTATGTTACTTTCAAGTTTTTAAAGTAAAATTGTACTTGTTTTTTTGCTATTTAACTCATTGCCTGAATATTTTTGCAGGAAGGATACATGGTCCCAAGAACAAAAATCGAACCTTTAGCAAGAAACAAACTTTTAAGTCCGGTCATTTTCCATGAAGGTCGTTTAGTACAAAAGCCTACACCAATTATGGCACTCTTAACTTTCTTATGGATGCCAATAGGAATAATTCTCTCCATTCTTAGAGTATACCTTAATATTCCTTTACCAGAAAAAATTGTCAGATACAATTATATGATCCTTGGTATTAAACTTATTGTCAAAGGTACCCCTCCTCCACCCCCTAAAGATGGTCAACGTGGTGTACTTTTTGTTTGTAACCATAGAACTGTCCTAGACCCTGTTGTCACAGCTGTTGCACTAGGCAGAAAAATTAGTTGTGTTACATATAGTATAAGCAAATTTTCTGAAATGATTTCGCCGATAAAAGCCGTTGCATTGTCAAGAGAAAGGGAGAAAGATGCTGCTCATATTAAGCAATTGCTTGAAGAAGGTGATTTGGTTATATGTCCTGAGGGGACTACTTGTAGGGAACCTTTTTTGTTGAGATTTAGTGCATTATTTGCTGAGCTTACTGATAGAATTGTTCCGGTGGCAATCAACGCAAAACAAAGTGTTTTCTATGGTACGACAGTTCGTGGGTATAAATTCTTGGATCCTTATTTTGTTTTTATGAATCCAAGGCCAACTTATGAGATCACTTTCTTGAATCAACTCCCTCCTGAGCTCAATTGTAGTAATGGTGGAAAATCGGCGATTGAAGTGGCTAATTATATTCAAAAAGTTCTTGGTGGTACTCTTGGCTTCGAATGTACTAATTTGACGAGGAAGGACAAGTATGCTATGATGGCTGGAACAGACGGCCGTGTTCCGGTAAAGGAGAAGGAGAAGGAGATGAACGGAGAAAATAAATGAATTAGCTAGTACGTAATATATTTATTTTTCAATGACTTTTTGCGTATTCCTCATGTGTTTTTCAGTCTTTTTTATCATGATAAAGAAAAAGAAAGGGACAAAGATTGAAAAGGAAAACAAGAAAAGAACAAGGAAAAAGAATTGCTTGTATTGTGATCATGATGATTATTTTTATCAATAAAATGGTTAATATGTATATTGTTTTGATTGGAATGTACAAGTTTTAAATGCAATTTTTATTAATTGGGTGAATTTTTTATATTGAAGTTGGCTATGTCCATGCAGATTAAATGAAGGCCATTTTCAATGCCTTAACTGAAAGCATGGCATGAATATGGTGATGACTTGTGGCAGTTGTTTTAATTCGAAACTTAAATGACATATAACTCATGTGCCCATCATTTAATCTAATTTTACTTTTGTTTTGAGGTGGTTTAAACTAAATGAGAAAATGTTTCAAAGAGTTTTCTACTCGTTGGCTGCATTTATATTTCCCCTTTAATTAAACGTTTTGGTCCTACTATGAGTTCGATATATCTTACAATGACTTGTCCTTAAACACAGTGGTCCAAAAATCACCAATGTTTTTGATGGTTCCATCTCATTCAATAGCCAAAATAATAGGCATGTGCCTAAGGAAAATTATTTTGATTTGGTAGCCAACTTTGTTGAATTTCTTTGGTTTGGTAGCCGACTTTGTTGAATTTCTTTGGGTGGCTAACTTTGTTGAATTATCAATATTGAAGAAAAAGAAAGAAAAGTGTGTGCAAATTGTCAAATATATTGGACTTTAGAGAGTGAGGCTTCGGCTATAAAATGAGAGCTTCAACTCTCATTTTTACACACCAACAATGAGAGAAAGAAAGTGAAGTTTCACAGACAAGGTATAAGAAAATAGTCGGTGAGAAAAATAGAGAGTGAGCGATATTGTAGTGAGGTGAGAATATCAAAAGAGGGTTATTTCTTTTGAGTGTCGTAGTGGTCTTTGAATTATTTTACTCGGACCTACAAAGTATAAAATTTCTTGCTATAGTGATATCAGTTGATCGTCTCGGGGCCGCGGTTTATTCCCTTATTCAAATGATTTTTCACGTAAAAATCTTAGTGTCGCTGTCACTCTTTTTCTTGCTAATTACCATATCTCGGTGCTACGTGATTATTTCGCTTTTATTATTGTGAATATTATTTCTGTAGGGGAGTTATTCCCAACAACTGGTATCAGAGCACAGGTTCTGCTCGTTCACAGAAATATTATTCACTGTCGGTAGTACTATACTCGGTGAAAAATAAAAATGTCCGGAGTAAAGTACGAGGTAGCAAAATTTAACGGAGATAACGGTTTCTCAACATGGCAAAGAAGGATGAGAGATCTGCTCATCCAACAAGGATTACACAAGGTACTAGATGTTGATGCCCAAATACCTGATACCATGAAAGCTGAGGATTGGGCTGACTTGGATGAAAGGGTTGCTAGTACAATCAAGTTGCACTTATCAGATGATGTGGTAAATAACATCATTGATGAAGACGCCACACGTGAAATTTGGGCAAGGTTGGAAAGCCTATACATGTCCAAAATGCTAACAAATAAATTGTACCAGAAGAAGCGGCTATACGCACTACACATGGGTGAAGGTACAAATTTTTTATCACATTTAAATATGTTGAACGGACTAATAACACAGCTCGCCAATCTCAGAGTGAAAATCGAGGAAGAAGATAAAGCCATCTTGTTGTTGAACTCGTTGCCATCTTCGTACGATAATGTGGCAACAACCATCCTGCACAGTAAGACTACCATTGAGTTGAAAGATGTCACATCGGCTCTTTTACTCAATGAGAAGATGAGAAAGAAGCCTGAAAATCAAGGACATGCTCTCATCACAGAAGGTAGAGGCAGGAGTTATCAAAGGAGTTCGAGCAACTATGGTAGATTCGGAGCTCGTGAGAAGTCTAAGAATCGATCCAAATCAAGAGCTAGAAATTGCTACAATTGTGATCAACCAGGTCACTTCAAAAGAGATTGTCCAAATCCAAGGAAGGGCAAAGGTGAAACTAGTGGCCAGAAGAATGACGACAACACAACCGCCATGGTGCAAAATAATGATAATATTGTCCTCTGTATAAACGAGGAAGAGGAATGCATGCACTTATCAGGTCCAGAGTCGGAATGGGTGGTTGATACAGCAACATCTTACCATGCCATACCGGTAAGAGATTTTTTTTGCAGATATGTAGCATGTGATTTTGGCCTTGTGAGAATGGGTAACACAAGTTACTCAAAGATTGCGGGGATTGGTGACATTTGTATCAACACAAATGTCGGATGCACATTGGTTCTGAAGGACGTGCAACATGTACCTGGTTTGTGGATGAACTTGATCTCGGGAATTGCTTTAGACTGAGATGGATACGAGAACTATTTTACAAATCAAAAGTGGAGACTCACCAAGGGATCATTGGTGATTGCAAAGGGAGTTTCCCATGGCACGTTGTACAGGACAAATGCAGAAATATGCCAAGATGAATTGAACGCAACACAAGATGAGATTTCTTCATATTTGTGGCACAAAAGAATGGGTCATATGAGCGAGAAGGGATTGTAGATTCTTGTCAAGAAATCACTCATTTCTTATGCCAAAGGTACAACGGTAAAACCCTGTGACTACTGTTTATTTGGTAAGCAGCATAGAGTCTCATTTCAGACATCTTCTGAAAGAAAATTGAATATACTTGATTTGGTATATTCTGATGTTTGTGGTCCAATGAAAATTGAATCGATGGGCGGTAACAAATATTTTGTTACTTTTATTGATGATGTTTCACGAAAATTATGGTTTTATATTTTGAAAACCAAAGATCAGGTGTTTCAAGTTTTTCAAAAGTTTTATGCTATGGTAGAAAGGGAGACAGGCCAAAATCTAAAGCATCTCTGAAGTGACAATGGAGGTGAGTACACTTCAAGGGAATTTGAAGAGTACTGTTCGAACTATGGGATCAGACATGAAAAGACAGTTCCTGGAACCCCACAATACAATGGTGTAGCCGAAAGGATGAACCGCACCATTGTAGAGAAGGTGAGAAGCATGCTCAGAATGGATAAACTGCCTAAGTCATTATGGGGTGAAGCAATTCAGAGAGCCTGTTACCTAATCAATAGGAGTCCATCAGTTCCGTTGGCGTTTGACATCCCATAGAGAGTTTGGACCAACAAGGAGGTGTCCTACTCGCATCTGAAGGTGTTCGGTTGCAGAGCTTTTACGCATGTACCAAAGGAGCAGAGAATAAAACTAGATAATAAATATGTTCCATGTATATTCATCGGATACGGAGATGAAGAGTTCGGATACAGATTATGGGATCCTGTAAAGAAGAAGATCACCAGAAGCAGAGATGTAGTCTTCCGAGAAAGTGAAGTTGGAACTGCTGATGATATGTCAGAGAAGGCCAAGAATGGTATAATTCCTAACCTTGTTACCATTCCTTCTTCTTCTAACTATCCCACAAGTGCATAAAGTACGACCAACGAGGTTGCCGAGCAGGGGGAACAACCTGATGAGGTTATTGGGCAGGAGGAACAACTTGATGATGGTGTCGAGCAAGTGGAGCACCCCACTCAGGAAGAAGAACAACCTCAACCTCTGAGGAGATCAGAGAGTCCAAGGGTAAAGTCATGCAAGTACTCTTCCATCCAATATGTCCTCATCAGTAATGAAGGGGAACCAGAAAGTCTTAAAGAGGTGTTGTCTCATCCAGAAAAGAACCAGTGGATGAAAGCCATGCAAGAAGAGATGGAATCTCTACAGAAAAATGGCACATACAAGCTAGTTGAACTTTCAAAGGGTAAAAGACCACTCAAATGCAAATGGGTCTTTAAACTCAAGAAAGATGGAAATGGCAAGTTGGTCAGATACAAAGCTTGATTGGTGGTAAAATGCTTCGAACAGAAGAAAGGTATTGATTTTGATGAAATTTTCTCACCTGTTGTCAAAATGACTTCTATTCGAACAATTTTGAGCTTAGCAGCTAGCCTAGATCTTGAAGTGGAGCAGTTGGATGTAAAAACTGCACTTCTTCACGGAGATTTGGAAGAGGAGATCTATATGAAGCAGTCAGAAGGATTTGAAGTAGCTGAAAGGAAACACATGGTGTGCAAACTGAATAAGAGTCTTTATGGGTTGAAGCAGGTACCAAGGCAGTGGTACAAGAAGTTTGACTCATTCATGAAAAGTCAAACTTACACAAAGATATATTATGATCCATGTGTATACTTCAAAAGATTTTCTGAAAATAACTTTATTATATTGTTGTTGTATGTGGATGACATGTTAATTGTAGGAAAAGACAAGGGGTTTGATCGCAAAGTTGAAGGGAGATTTTTCCAAGTCATTTGATATGAAGGACTTGGGCCCAGCACAACAAATTCTGGGTATGAAGATAGTTCGAGAGCGAACAAGCAAAAAGTTGTGGCTGTCTCAGGAGAAGTACATTGAACGTGTACTGGAACGCTTCAACATGAAGAATGTTAAGCCAGTCAGCACACCTCTTGCTAGTCATCTAAAGTTGAGCAAGAAAATGTGTCTGACAAGTGTGGAGGAGAAAGAGAACATGGCTAGAGTTCCTTATTCATCTGCAATCAGAAGCTTGATGTGTGCAATGGTATGCACCAGACCTGATATTGCTTATGCAATTGGTGTTGTTAGCAGATTCCTTAAAAATCCTGGAAAAAAATATTGGAAAGCAGTCAAGTGGATACTCAGGTACCTCAGAGGTACCATGGGAGATTGTTTGTGCTTTGGAGGATCTCATCCAATCTTGAAGGGCTATACAGATGCTGATATGGTAGGTGACATTGATAATAAAAAATCCACTACTGGATATTTGTTTACATTTTCAGGGGAAGCTATATCATGGCAGTCTAAATTGCATAAGTGTATTGCACTTTCAACAACTGAGGCAGAGTACATTGCCGCTACAGAAGCTGGCAAGGAGATGATATGGCTCAAGCGGATTCTTCAAGAGCTGGAATTGCATCAAAAGGAGTATGCCGTCTATTGTGATAGTCAAAGTACAATAGACTTGAGCAAGAACTCCATGTACCATGCAAGAACAAAGCATATAGATGTGAGATATCATTGGATTCGTAAGCAGGTGGAGAACGAATCTTTACAGGTCAAAAATATTCACACGAGTAAAAATCCTGCTGATATATTGACCAAGGTGGTACCAAGAGACAAGTTCGAGCTATGCAAAGAACTTGTCGGCATGCACTCAAACTAGAAGACAGTGCTACCTCCTCTAGATGAATGAGACTGGAGGGGGAGACCGATGGGTTCCATCTCATTCAATAGCCAAAGTAATAGGCAAGTGTCTAAAGAAAATTTCTTTAGTTTGGTAGCCAACTTTGTTGAATTTCTTTGGTTTGGTAGCCGACTTTGTTGAATTTCTTTGGATTGGTAGCCAACTTTATTGAATTGTCAATATTGAAGAAAAAGAAAGAAAAGTGTGTGCAAATTGTCAAATATATTGGGCTTTAGAGAGTAAGGCTTCGGCTATAAAAGGAGAGCTTCAACTCTCATTGCTACACACCAACAAAGAGAGAGAGAAAGTGAAGTTTCACAAACAAGGTATAAGAAAATAGTCTGTGAGAAAAATAGAGAGTGAGAGATATTGTAGTGAGGTAAGAATATCAAAAGAGGGTTATTTCTTTTGAGTATTGTAGTGGTCTTTAGAGTATTTTACTCGGACCTACAAAGTATAAAATTCCTTACTATAGTGATATCAGTTGCTCGTCTCGGGGCCGTGGTTTTTTCCCTTATTCAAATGGTTTTTCACGTAAAACTCTTGGTATCGCTGTCACTCTTTTTCTTGCTAATTACCGTATTTCGGTGCTACGTGATTATTCTAATTTTATCCCTGTGAATATTATTTCTGTAGGGGTTTATTCCCAACATGTTTTACAATTCGCAAGAATAAACTCCAACTTTACTACGTATACTCTATTTGGTACTCGATTTGTTTTTATGTCTTTTTCGGGCTACATATATATTTTGGCATATAGTAAGTTAGTCAAAAAGCCACGCATGTATAAAAGAGAGCTTTGTCTTGGCCCGTGAATATATATAACTTAGTTTACTAATTTCATGGTATAGCTAGGAAAAATATAAACAGAAAAATTGACCACCACAATATGAAGCAATTATAGAAGTAATATTATGGTAAGAAAGAAAATAAAATGTGCTTCCTTACACCACCAATAATTACGGTGGAATAGACATGAGTCCTTTATTTTTAATCAAAAAGGTCTCGCATTCAAGCACATCGGGTTCATATGAATCCAATAATTTCATCACGTTACATAAATTTATATATAAAAATTCATTAATATTGCATCAAATGGTAGTCCGATCTCATAACTTTAAAAATACAATGTGTTTAATGTTAAAAACCTTAAAAGTTAAACCCACAAAATCTAAATCCTGGATCCGCCTTTTTGGGAGACAAAAACAAATGTTGCTATCTTACTATAACTTAATTCCATCACCTTTAACCATCTTGCTCCAAATACCGTATGTTTTTCATGCCCTAAACTGTTTTTCATACTGCTCTTTGTCACGATCCGAAATTCCCACCTTCGGATCGTGATGGCGCTTAACAATTCACTTGCTAGGCAAGCCAATGTTAGAATAATATTAACCATTTTTAAAATAATTTAAATTTATTAATAACAAAAAAATAAATGCGGAAGCAAAGTTTGAAATATAATGCAATAATCCATCAAAACAACGGTGTCTAAATACCATCATGAAATTAGTGTCACAAGTGCACGAGCTTCTAGAATAAATATAAGTAAAGGTCTGAATAAAATAAAGCTGTCTGGAAACAACACACAGCTAAAGTAAAGTAGACGGGGACTTCAGAACTGCAAACGCCGTACAGTTATACCGCAAGTCTCCTTTGAATAGCTGAAATCCGAGTAAGTCTACGGTACGCCACTGGGACCAACTCCAAAATCTGCACAAGAACTGCAGAGTGTAGTATCAGTATAACCGACCCCATGTACTGGTAAGTGTTGAGCCTAACCTCGACGAAGTAGTGACGAGGCTAAGGCGGGTCACTTACATTACCTGTACGCAATATTAGAAACAACAACAATAATAAAAATAAATCAAGTAACTCATTTATAATAATTGAAGCTAACTCAGCAGTCATAACCAATTATCATTTCCATCAATTCAGTTGCAGCGTGCAACCCGCTCTCACAATATATTCATTTTTAATCAAGTCTGTTGCGGCGTGCAGCCCGATCCTCCAACATGGACTCTTAATAAGTCTGTTGCGGCGTGCAACGATCCTCAAATATAGACTTTTAATAAGTTTGTTGCGGCGTGCAACCCGATCCTCCAATATAGACTTTTTAATAAGTCTGTTGCGGCGTGCAACCTGATCCTCCAATATTGACTTTTTAATAACTCTGTTGTGCCGTGCAACCCGATCCTCCAATATATCCATTTCAATCTATTCTTATAGAAGAACTTTCTCCAATAAATGTAACAATTAATATAAAATTATAAGACAACAAGTATACAATAATTATGATTTAATTATGAAACAAACAATGACAAATAGCAAATTATTATAGAAATCAGGGAGAAAATAGGCAGTTTAATATTTAATATGCTAAATGTCAAATAACAATTAAATCACATAATTCAAATTGCATGCAATAATTAATGTAGGAATTCAAGAATTAATATTGGACAAAGAATAAGAGAGAAACAATTATTATAATAATTAATTTATGATTAAAAATAATTTATAATTTTTCAAGTAAGCAGGCAAACAATTAATTTGATGACGTATAGACACTCGTCACCTCGCCTATACGTCGTTTACATGCAATTCACATAACAAACAATTTAAGGGTTCTATTCCCTCAAGTCAAGGTTAACCCTGACACTTACCTCGCTTTGCAAATTCCAATCAATTATTCAAGCACAGCTTCTCCTTTAAAATTTGCCTCCGAAAGCTTCAAATCTATTCACAAACAATTCGATATATTCAATACGAATCATAGGAATTAATTCCATATGAATTTACAAATTTTCCGGATAAAAATCTGAAATTCATTAAAATATTCGAAAGTTGGACCCACGTCTCAAATCCCGGAAAAACTTACAAAATCCGAACACCCATTTCGATACGAGTTCAACCATACCAAATTTGTCCAATTCCGATATCAAATGGACCTTCAAATCTTAAATTTTCGTTTTTGGAAAATTTTATAAAAATCTGAATTTTCTTCCATAAATTCACTGATTCATGATATAAATGAGTATGAAATCATAAAATATAATCAATATAGGATAAGGAACACTTACCCCAATATTTTTCCGTGAAAATCGCCTTACCCGAGCTCAAAAATGGGAAAGAATTGAAAATGGGTCGAAATCCCATTTCTAGAACTTAAGTTCTCTTTCTGGGATTTTTACCCTTCGCGAACGCGGTCAGTGCCTCGCGTTCGCGAAGCACATTTTTGTGCTGCCAAAACTTTGCTCTTCGCGAACGCGAAGGCAATGTCGCGAACGTGAAGCCTTGGCAAATTTGGCCGTCGCGAACGCGATACACCCTACGCGAACGTGAAGCTTTAACGCTTGGTGCCCGGCCAAGCCTCGCCTTCTATGCGAACGCGAACGCTTCCACGCGTTCGCGATGAACATTGCCCTCTTCCCTTCGCGAACACATCCCCCCTCTTCGCAAATGCGAAGAGTAAATTTTACCTGCCTCCAGTTTCTTCTTCGCGAACGCGAGCCACCTCTCGCGAACGCGAAGAAGTATACGAGAAGCAGATTTCTGCAGTTTTTTCCAAGTCCAAAAATGGTCCGTTAACCACCCGAAATCAACCCGAGCCCTCGGGGCTCCAAACTAAACATGCACCCAAGTCCTTAAACATCATACGAACTTGCTCGCGCGATCAAATCCCCAAAATAATACCTAGAACTACAAATCGGACACCAAATCAAAGGAAGTTTTCTAGAAAACTTTAAAACTTATATTTTTACCACCGGACGTCCGAATCACATCAAATCAACTCCGATTCTCACCAAATTTGGCAGACACATCATAAATATTATAGTGGACCTATACCGGGCTCCGGAATAAAAATACTGACCCGAGGTCAATAAATCCAACGTCATTAATTTCTTAAAACTCATTAAGCTTTCAAGCTTTTAATTTTTTATCAAAATTCCATATCTCGAGCTAGGAACCTCGAAATTCGATTCCGGGTATACGCCCAAGTCCCAAATCACGATACGGACCTACCGAAATTTTCAAAATACTGATCTGGATCCGTTTGCTTAAAATGTTGACCAAAGTCAACTTAGTTAAGTTTTAAAGCTCTATTTCACATTTTAATCTATTTTTCATATAAAAACTTTTCGGAAAATTGTACGGACTGCGCACGCAAGTCGAGGAATGATAAATGGTACTTTTCAAGGTCTTAGAACACAGAATTACTTATTAAATTTAAAGATGATATTTTGGGTCATCACATTCTCCACCTCTAAAACAAACGTTCGTCCTCGAACTGAGTTAGAAAAAGTACCTGAGCTGGAGAAAAGGTGTGGATATTTATTCCGCATGTCCAACTCGGACTCCCAGATAGATGCCTCTACCAGCTGACCTCTCCATTGCACCCAAACTAAAGGATAACTCTTAGACCTCAACTGTCGGACCTGCCGGGCTAGAATAGCCACCGGCTCTTCCTCGTAAGTCAAATCTTTGTCCAATTGGACTGAGCTGAAATTTAACACATGTGATGGATCACTATGATATTTTCGAAGCATAGACACATGAAACACCGGATGAACCGCTGATAAACTAGGTGGTAATTCAAGCCTGTAGGCTACTTCACCCACCCTTTCAAGAATTTCAAAGGGCCCGATATATCTAGGGCTCAACTTGCCCTTCTTTCCGAACCTCATTACACCTTTCATAGGTGAAACCCGGAGCAATATTCTTTCTCCAACCATGAATGCAATATCATGAACTTTATGGTCGGTATAACTCTTTTACCTTGACTGAGCTGTGCGAAGTCGATCATAAATAATCTTGACCTTATCCAAGGCATCCTGTACCAAATCGGTACCCAACAACCGAGCCTCTCCCGGTTCAAACCAACCAACTGGCGATCGGCATTGCCTTCCGTATAATACCTTATATGGAGCCATCTGAATGCTCGACTGGTAGCTATTATTATAAGCAAACTCCGCAAGTGGCAAGAAATGATCCCAAGAACCTCCAAAGTCTATAACACAAGCGCGGAGCATATCTTCCAATATCTGAATAGTGCGCTCTGACTGTCCGTCTGTCTGTGGATGAAATGTTGTACTCAACTCCACCCGCGTGCCTAACTCACGCTATACAGCCCTCTAGAAATGTGAGGTAAACTGCGTACCTCGATCTGAAATAATAGACACGGGCACACTGTGAAGGCGGACAATCTCACGAATGTAAATTTTAGCTAACCTCTCTGAAGAATAGATAACTGCCATTGGAATGAAATGGGATGATTTGGTCAACCTGTCCACAATGACCCAAACTGCGTCAAATTTTCTCTAAGTCCGTGGGAGCCCAACAACAAAATCCATAGTGATACGCTCCCACTTCCACTCAGTAATTTCTAACTTCTGAAGCAAACCACCAGGTCTCTGATGCTCGTACTTAACTTGCTGACAATTCATACATCGAGCTACATATGCAACTATATCCTTTTTCATTCTCCTCCACTAATAATGTTGCCGCAAATCTTGATACATTTTGGCGGTACCTGGATGAATAGAATACCTGGAACTGTGTGCTTCTTCAAGAATTAACTCACGAATCCCATCCACATTAGGCACACAAATACGACTCTGCATTCGTAGAACCCTATCTTCCCCCACAGCAACCTGTTTGGCATCACCGTGCCATACCGTGTCCTTAAGGACAAGTAAGTGAGGATCATCATACTGCCTCTCTCTGATGCGCTCATATAAAGAAGACCGAGCGACTATGCAAGCTAGAACCCGATTGGGTTCTAAAACATCTAACCTCACGAACTGATTAGCCAAAGTCTGAACATCTGCAGCTAATGGCCTCTCACCAACCGGAATATACGCAAGACTGCCCATACTCACAGCCTTTCTACTCAAAGCATCGGCCACCACATTGGCCTTTCCGGGGTGATACAAAATGGTGATATCATAGTCTTTCAATAACTCCAACCATCTTCTCTGCCTCAAATTAAGATCTTTTTGTTTGAACAGATACTGAAGGCTATGATGATCAGTAAATACCTCACACGAGACACCGTAGAGGTAATGTCTCTAAATCTTCAGCGCATGAACAATGGCTGCCAATTCTAATTCATGAACAGGATAATTCTTCTCGTGAACCTTCAACTGCCGCGACGCGTATGCAATTACCTTGCCATCTTGCATTAATACTAAACCAGGCCCAATGTGAGATGCGTCACAATTTATTGTATACGATCCTGAACCTGTGGGTAATACCAACACTGGCGTTGTAGTCAAAGCAGTCTTGAACTTCTGAAAGCTCATCTCACACTCGTCTGACCATCTGAATGGGACACCTTTCTGGGTCAATCTGGTCAATGGGCTTCCTATAGATGAAAATCCTTCCATGAACTGACAATAATAACCTGCTAAACCCAGGAAACTCCGGATCACTATAACTGAAGTAGGTCTAGGCCAATTCTGAACAGCCTCAATCTTCTTAGGATCCACCTTTATGCCTTCTGCCGATACAACATGCCCCAAAAAGGCAACTGAGTCTAACCAAAACTCACATTTTGAAAACTTGGCATATAACTGATTATTCTTCAAAGTGTGAAGCACACTTCGAAGATGCTGCTCATGCTCCTCTCAACTGCTGAAGTAAATCAAGATATCATCAATGAATACAACCACAAAATAATCCAAATAAGGCTTGAGCACCCGATTCATCAACCATAAATGTTGTTGGGATATTTGTCGACCCAAATGACATCACTAGGAATTCGTAATGCCTATACCGAGTTCGAAAAGCTATTTTAGGGACATCAGAGGCCCTGATCTTCAACTGATGGTAACCAGACCTCAAATCGATCTTCGAAAATACCTTGGCACCCTAAAGCTGATCAAATAAGTCATCAATTCTTGGCAGCGGATATTTATTTTTGATAGTGGCCTTGTTCAACTGCCGATAGTCTATACACATCCGCATAGAGCCATCTTTCTTCTTTACAAATAATACTGGTGCACCCCAGGGCGAGACTCTAGGTCTAATGAATCCCTGATCAAGCAAGTCTTGTAACTGCTCTTTCAATTCTTTCAACTCCGGCGGGGCCATACGGTATGGTGGAATAGAAATAGGCTAAGTGCCCGGAGCCAAATTAATACAGAAATCAATATCTCTGTCGGGTGGCATCCCCGGCAGATCTGCAGGAAATACTTTTGAAAATTCACGAACAACTGGTATTGAGTCCATAGAAGGGACATCCGCACTAGGATTGCGAATATAAGCCAAATAGGCTAGACACCCTTTCTCCACCATACGCAAAATAACCCTGCTGGCAGAATGACCAGGAGTTCCTTTTCACTCTAACCGAGGTAACCCCAGCATAGCTAGGGTCACTGTCTTGGCATGACAATCCAATATAGCATGATAAGGAGACAGCCAATCCATACCCAAGATGACATCAAAATCTACCATATCAAGAAGTAGAAGATCCACACTAGTCTCAAGATTACCAATAGTAACCACACACGAATGATAGACATGATCTACTACAACAGAGTCTCCCACCAGTGTAGATACACACACAGAAGCACTCAGAGAATCACAAGGCACAACCAAATATGAAGCAAAATAGGAGGACACATAGGAATAAGTAGATCCTGGATCAAATAGAACTGAAACATCTCTATGGCAAACTAGAATAATACTTGTGATCACAACATCGGATGACTCGGCCTCAGGCCTAGCTGGAAAAGCATAAAATCAAGCCCGGGCCGCACCACTCTGAACTGCGTCCCTGGGACGGCCTCTGACTGGCTGGCCTCCACATCTAACGGTCCGAGCTCACCTTTAATGGCCTGACCTCCACCTCTAATAGCCTGACCTCCACCTCTAGCTGCCTGACCCTTACCTCTAGCTGGCTGAGCAGGCGGTGAAGCAACCGGTGCCAGCATGATGGCATGAGAATCTTGCCGAGATCTGTTACTCGCCAATCTAGGGCAATACCTCCTAATATGACCAATGTTTCCACACTCATAACACCCATCCTGATGTCGTGGCTGTTGAAGCTGAAGCTGACCCAAATGGGTTGGATAACTGCTGTAGTAACTCTGGAGTAGTGATGCACTAATAGGAGCTGAATATGCACTGAATACTGGCTGCCTAGAGTAAGGCATAATAGGACCGTGACTCCTTGAAACACCGGGAGATACATGAAGTGCTGAATGAAACGGTCTGGGAGGATGACCCCTACCGAAATTACCTCTGCCTCCAGACGAGGCACCACTGAAACCACCAAACTGATGAGGCCTTTTATCGGACCTCTTCCCTCTCTCCTGTGCAAGAACCATCTCGATGCTCCTTGCGACATTAGCAGCCGCCTGAAAAGAAATCTCACTTCCGGTCTCCTTGGCCATCTGAAGTCTGATAGGGTGAGTGGGTCCCTCAATAAACCTTCTCACTCTCTCTCCCTCCGTAGGTAGTAAAAGGAGAGCATAACCACCCAAATCCACAAAATGGGACTCATACTGAGTAACAGTCATACTGCCCTGCTGTAGACGCTCAAATTACTTGCGTAATTCCTCTCTTAGTGTGATAGGGAGGAACTTCTCTAGAAATAGCTGAGAGAACTGCTCCCAGGTAAGTGCAGGCGATCCGACTGGTCGGGTCAATGTATAATCTCTCCACCATCTCTTGACGGAACTCGTCATCTGAAATACAGCAAAATCAACCCTATTGGTCTCAACTATACCCATGTTCCGCAGCACCTCATGGCAATATTCAAGATAATCATGTGGGTCCTCAGAAGTTGTACCACTGAAGTGAACTGGAAAGAGCTTAGTAAACTTATCCAGTTTCAATAAGGCCTCAAAAGACATGGCGGGCCTGTCATCGGTCTGTGCCGCAACAACTGGCTGAACTACCCCAACTGGCGGGGCTGCTGGAGCCTGATTCTGGGGAGCCATCTGCTCCAGAGCAGGAGTAGTGGGGGTTTGTGCTCCTCCCCCATCCTGTGAGATGGCTGGTGCCACTGGAAATGTACCATTCTGGGCCACGCCCTCCATAAGACTTACCAAACGTACTAGAGTGTCCTGAAGTACTGGAGTGGCTATGAATCCTTCCGGGACCTGAACTGGTCTAGCTAGTACATTCTGAACTGGAACCTCCTCTTGAAGGTCCACCTGAGGTTCTTCAACAGGTGCAGCTGCTCGAGCTCTGTACTGAGCTCTACCTCGGCCTCTAGCACGACCTCGGCCTCGGCCTCTACCTTTGGCCATAATTTCCACCGGGGATTCTGGTCCCTGCCCATCGGTATATGTATTACGTGTTCTCACCATCTACGAGAGAATAAGAGTAGAATGGTTCAATCATCGATGATAGAATAAAAACACACGACAGAATAAGAAAGAAGTGATATTGTTCATAAACTTCATAGCCTCTGAGAGATAAGTACAGACGTCTCTGTACCGATCCTTCAGACTCTACTAAGCTTGCTCGTGACTCGTGAGACCTATGTAACCTAGGGCTCTGATACCAACTGTCACGACCCAAAATTCCCACCTTCGGACCGTGATAGCGCCTAATATTTTACTTGCTAGGCAAGCCAACGTTAGAATAATATTAACCATTTTTAAAATAATTTTAAATTTATTAATAACAAGGAAACAAATGCGGTAGCAAAGTTTAAAATATAATGCAATAATCCATCAAAACAACGGTGTCTAAATACCATCCCGGAATTGGTGTCACAAGTGCACGAGCTTCTAGAATAAATACAAATAAAGGTCTGAATAAAATAAAGCTGTATGAAAATGACACACAGCTAAAGTAAAGTAGACGGGGACTTCAGAACTGCGAACGCCGTGCAGTTATACCTCAAGTCTCCTCTGAATAGCTGAAATTCGAGCAAGTCTACGGTACGCCACTGGGACCAACTCCAAAATCTGCACAAGAAGTGCAGGGTGTAGCATCAGTACAACCGACCCCATGTACTGGTAAGTACTGAGCCTAACCTCGAGGAAGTAGTGACGAGGCTAAGACATGTCACTTACATTAACTGTACGAAATATTAGAAACAAAAACAATAATAGAAATAAATCAAGTAACTCATTTATAATAATTGAAGCCAACTCAGCAGTCATAACCAATTATCATTTTCATCAATTCAGTTGTAGCGTGCAATCCGCTCTCACAATATATTCACATTCAATTCTGTTGCAGCGTGCAACCTGCTCTCACAATATATTCATTTTAATCAAGTCTGTTGCGGCGTGCAACCCGATCCTCCAATATGGACTCTTAATAAGTCTGTTGCGGCGTGCAACCCGATCCTCCAATATAGACTTTTAATATGTCTGTTGCGGCGTACAACCCGATCCTCCAATATTGACTTTTTAATAAGTCTGTTGCGGCGTGCAACCCGATCCTCCAATATTGACTTCTAAATCAATTCTTATAGAAGAACTTTCCCCAATAAATATAACAATTAATATAAAATTATAAGACAACAAGTATACAATAATTATGATTTAATTATGAAACAAACAATGACAAATAGCAAATTATTATAGAAATCAGGGAAAAAATAGGCAGTTTAATATTTAATATGTTAAATATCAAATAACAATTAAATCACATAATTCAAATAGCATGTAACAATTAATGCAGGAATTCAAGAATTAATATTGGACAAAGAATAAGAGAGAAACAACTATTATAATAATTAATTTATGATTAAAAATAATTTATGATTTTTCAAGTAAGCAGGCAAACAATTAATTTGACGACGTATAGACACTCGTCACCTCGCCTATACGTCGTTCACATGCAATTCACATAACAAATAATTTAAGGGTTTTATTCCCTCAAGTCAAGGTTAACCACGACACTTATCTTGCTGTGCAAATTCCAATCAATTATTCAACCACAGCTTTTCCTTTAAAATTTACCTCCGAAAGCTTCAAATCTATTCACAAACAATTCAATATATTCAATACGAATCATAGGAATTAATTCCATATGAATTTACAAATTTTCCGGATAAAAATCCAAAATTTATTAAAATATTCGGCAGTGGGACCCACGTCTCAAATCCCAGAAAAACTCGCGAAATCCGAACGCCCGTTCTGATATGAGTTCAACCATACCAAATTTGTCCAATTCCGATATCAAATGGACCTTCAAATCTTAAATTTTTATTTTTGGAAGATTTTATAAAAAAATAATTTTTCTTCCATAAATTCACGGATTCATGATATAAATGAGTATGAAATCATGAAATATAATCAATATAGGATAAGGAACACTTACCCCAATGTTTTCCCGTAAAAATCGCCCAAAACTCGCCTTACACGAGGTCAAAAATGGGAAAGAATTGAAAATGGGTCGAAACCCCATTTCCAGAACTTAAGTTCTCTTTCTGGGATTTTTACCCTTCGCGAACGCGGTGAGTGCCTCGTGTTCGCGAAGTACATTTTTGTGCTGCCAAAACTTTGCTCTTCGCGAACGCGAAGGCAATGTCGCGAACGCGAAGCCTTGCCAAATTTGGCCTTCGCGAACGCGATACACCCTACGCGAACGCGAAGCTTTAACGCTTGGTGCCCGGCCAGGCCTCGCCTTCTATGCGAACGCGAACGCTTCCACGCGTTCGCGATGAACATTGCCCTCTTCCCTTCGCGAACGCGTCCCCCTCTTCGCAAACACGAAGAGTAAATTTTACCTACCTCCAGTTTCTTCTTCGCGAACGCGGAGAAGGATACCAGAAGCAGATTTCTGCAGTTTTTTCCAAGTCCAAAAATGATCTGTTAACCACCCGAAATCAACCCGAGCCCTCGGGGCTCCAAGCTAAACATGCACCCAAGTCTTAAAACATCATACAAACTTGCTCGCGCGATCAAATCGCCAAAATAACACCTAGAACTATGAATCGGACACCAAATCAAAGGAAGCTTTCAAGAAAACTTTAAAACTTATATTTTTATAACCGGACGTCCGAATCACGTCAAATCAACTCCAATTCTCACCAAATTCGGTAGACATGTCATAAATATTATAGTGGACCTATACCGAGCTCCGGAACCAAAATACGGACCCGAGGTCAATAAATCCAACGTCAGTAATTTCTTAAAACTCATTAAGCTTTCAAACATTTAATTTTTCATCAAAATTTCATATCTCGAGCTAGGGACCTCGGAATTCGATTCCGGGCATACGTCCAAGTCCCAAATCACGATACGGACCTATTAAAATTTTTAAAATACTGATCTGGATCCGTTTGCTTAAAATGTTGACCAAAGTCAACTTAGTTGAGTTTTAAAGCTTTATTTCACATTTTAATCCATTTTTCACATAAAAACTTTCCGAAAAATTGTACGGACTGCACACGCAAGTCGAGAAATGATAAATGGTACTTTTGAGGTCTTAGAATACAGAATTATTTATTAAATTTAAAGATGACGTTTTGGGTCATCACACTCTTTAACCTCCATCTCCTTGTATTTAATTACAACAAAAGCTAGCGTTTCGTTTTAGAAATGTCACGAGGGAGGAAGATAAAAAAAGGTGAAGTTTTTTTCCTATATAATTAAGGTTTTGCACTCCTCACTGCAAATTCTATTTTTAGAAGTTTTCTCAAGAGAGGATTGAAAATGATTAATTTTCTTGGGTAAATAACTCAACATTCCTTTGAAAATGATTGTTGCTTATTATTTATTTATTTTAGAAAAAAGAAAGAATACGATATTTCTCATTTAGATTTTATGAGGAAAAACTCGAGAATGAAAGGAACTAGCACGAAAATGATGATTTCTTTTTCTTTTTCTTTTATATGAAAAAAAAAGAAAAGGAAAGAATACGATATGTTTTTATGAGGAAAAATTCGAGAATGAAAGGAATTAGCGCATAAAATATATACTTCCGTCGTCTAGAAGATTCTCGTTTTTTTTCTTTTTTTCCTTTTTGCATTTATCAAAACCCGAAAATTGTCGAAGAAATAATTATAGGTTCTAGTACCTAAGTTAATGTACAAAACTAGAAGTAGAAGCTAGGTGGAACAAGAGATATTAATGAAATCTTGGTTTACTTAATTGCGGCTAATATAAGCTATGATACAGCGACGCATTTAAATATGCTTTCGTTCTCACACGCCATTTATGTGAACTATAAACTACTACAGAAAGTTTAGAGCAATTAATAAGTTAGCTAAGAATAAGATGGTGATGTATATCCTCCTAACTGTTTCCTTTATTTCTTTTGTTTTTGTTTTTGTTTTTCTCTTTCGGAGAATTTATTTATTTTATTTTGGTTTCTTGCTCCTCCTTGTTAACGCTCGTCATCATGTGATTTCCTATTTACTTATCATATGGTATGTCGGTATTGGGTTCTCTAGGTGTTGTTATTGTGTTTGAAACTTAAAAAACAAGAAAAAGATAATTGTCAGAATAAATTTACTTGGGTTGCTTTGAAAATAATGGAGAGGGTTAAGATATTAGTAGCTTAGCTTCTGTTTGGTCATAGAATTTGAAGTTTTTTTTTTAAAATTTTGTCTTTAAATATCTCTTTGTTCATATATTTTAACCATTGTTTTGGCAGATTTTGAAAACAAAACTTCAACTCCCTAAAACAGCTCTAGAGTAGTTTTTGGAGTTTTTGAAGTTTTCTACTCACAAAACTTCAAAAAAAATTTAAATAAATTGCATATCCAAACACAATTTTAACTTTTAAAAATTATTTTTCATCTCACCTTCAAAAACTCATTTTATCAAGTTTCAACCAAATTTATGTCCAAACGGTAGTTTAGTATCTGTTATGGTACGGAGAAATCAGTGCAAATCACGATGTGTCACTTGACATGCTTTCCATAAGGATTTACTTTATACACTTGACAGCTCAGAGCGGGAAAAAAATTATCAATATTAGCCTACTTATAAAATGCTACCAATATTAGTCATAAATTCTTTTTTTATTACAAAATGGCTAAAGCCCTTCTCTCAGTTTCGAAAAGTTCTTTTGTTGTTCTTGTTTGAGTTGCTGTCCCGATTTTGAAACTCAAATTTTTGAAGTGTGTTGGAAATTTGTTTGAAGATCATTATATGGATTGAAGGTTCATTAAGCAACTGATTGAAGATTGAATTAAGAATTTGGAGCATATTGTTGGAGCTCGTGAGTTTTTCGATAGGGTGATTGAAGATTCAAAGATGCGCTCTATTTGTAATTAAAACCTAGGGTGTACGTGGGTCGGTTTGGTTCAGATTTTTCAATTATCAAATTAAATTTATAAATCAAACCAAACCAAACTATCAAAGATGGGTTTTTCAATCTCGGTTTTCCTCCGAGTTTTCGGTTTTTCAAGTTTTTTTTGGGTAAAGTCTTCATAGCATAAATTATGTAACTTGTACTCCAATATTTCTTTAGTCCTAATAAGATACAAAATAACACAATAATATGAGATAAATCGTAGCATTATACTAAAATATTCAATAACAAAGATAATAAAATTACATAAAGCAAATATTGCTAATTAATAAGCCATAATAAAAATTAACATAATCTAAAAATATTATATAGGTTATGCTAAAATAAGTATAGCTAATAAGTACTATTAATTACATAACTAAGCACTAAATAAAAAAATAAGTTATTTATTTTCATTATAAAGCAATGTAAAACTAAAAATAGATATCCAACACTGTTGTCATTCCTAGTGTTGAATTGAATTTTTTTTGTGAGCATTAGTATTGATTTGAACTTTATTTTGGTTACTACTTTTGAGGTCTATAAAATTTATTTACCATTCAAGAATGTTAAGTCCAAACATGAAATAATATGTTAAAAGATAAAACTGTGAAAAAGTTTTAAAAATATTTATAAATTACATTACAATAAATATTTATACGTATAAAATATTTTTAAAAATTGTATAAATGTCCTATCGGGTTGGTTTGGTTTCGGTTTGACTTTTTTTTTTAGTTAAAACCAAACCAAACCAATTATGGTCGGGTTTTTCTTTTCAATACCAAACCACAATCGGGATTCTTTTTCCGGTTTGACTTGAATTATCGGTTTGGTGCGGTTTATTGATTTTTTTGTACACCCCTATTAAAACCTATTGAAACTTATTGCTCTAGAGCAGAGAAATTCTTGATTGGAATACTGTTGGCATTCAAAGTAGTCATGAACATGGAAGAAGATAAGAAGTGTATCACATATGTATTACTTATGTATCCCATGTGAATATGTATGTATACCTGTGTATGAGATACATTTGTCATGGAGAAGTTTTTCAACTCGTTTTCAACAATCAATTTTGACTCCAAATCATTTTAAATCACCTCCAATCTTCCTCAAATTTTATATATTTTCTCGTCTATGTGTTCTCAATGAATTTTACCATACCCATTAAAGAAAAATATTTTTTTCCCTGAATATTTTGAATGTTATATATTTTTTATTGGAAATAATGGTTAAATGAGTAAAATGGTTAAGTGACAATAAATTTTTCATTTTTTGGGTTTGTTCTTGTAGTTCTCCCAAAATAATACAGAAGATCAATCAAGAATATCTTATTTGTTTTCCAACTGATGTTCCTTAAATTATCCTGGGGTTAAAGTGCTCCTTACCAAAAGGCGCAATCAAGCAATTACATTAAACTTGCTGAAAATGATTGCGGCTCATTCTTATTCATAGGGCGATAGTAGCCACATCAAGCAAGCATTAAACTTCCTGAAAGTAATTGTCGCTCATTCTTGTTGCATGATTGACAGATTGAACATAACCATTCAAAAGAATTCAAACAAAAACATGTAGGAAAAAAAAATCAGTAGTAGTAATTGAGTTTCCAACATCATAAAACAAATATGTTGAGAAAGGAATCAAATACTGTAGAATAAGAATCTGTAGGTGAAAACAAAAGACCTAATGAAGAAAAAGCCACGCATCACTTTTAAATTAGTAATTGTGCTTGCCCCCGTTTGTTTTCAATAATAATAGTAGTAACTAGAGGCCGATTCAAGATTTAAATTATATGAGTTTAACCTTTAAGGTTCTTAGTATTGAATTCATTATATCTTAAAGTTATGACTTCATATTTATAATTTATAGAGCTACATCCGCCCCTAATAGTAACTGAGTTTCAAAATATTGAAACAAAAATTCAATTAGACAAAGGAATCAAATATATTGAAGAATAAACATTAAGACCACTAAAGTTTGTGATGAGATGAATATGATTTTTTTTATCCTTAATTAGAGGTTTTGTTTTTACCCTTGAGAATAAAAAATTCTTAATAGGAATCACTTTCCTTCTTACGTGAACAAATTCAAATTAAACAAAAATCCAACGCAATTACAAAAATGCCCCTTGAGAAACATAAAAACGAAGTAGGTAAAGAAGACCCTTAAAGAAAGAATCATACTTCACTTTACAGCAGTATCAAGAAACCTGTCTGACTATAGAGAGACTAAGATGAAATTTTTATTCTTTTGTTATTATTATTATATCTCTTTACGTATAGGAATATTACAGCGGGGAAGCCGGGCCGTACAACCAGCTAGGTATTTGCAGTCGTACCCTATATTTGTCCATCTTTTAATATGTATCCTATTTTTTAAAATTATTGATTTGATAGTCATCTCACAAAAAATCCGTAATAATATGATAATTACACCCCTGACAAAAGATATAAAATGATCTCCTCCTCTCCTCTCAGCAACTTTATAAAAAAATCAGACACTTGTCCAGATTCATCTTCAGAATCACACTTGCATGAAGTTGTTTCACCTTAAAGCTAAAACTTCATGCTAATGTAGCATGAAGTTGTTTCATGTTGAAGCTAAAACTTCACACTAATATAGCATGAAGTTGTTTCACATTGAAGCTAAAACTTTATGCTGATGCATGCTGAAATTATTTATCCTGCAGTCTTCAGTTTTGTCATGAATTTTATCCGAAACTTCAATCTAAACATGCTGAAGTTATTTAGTTCATTTGCTAAAATTTCAGACTAAACATGCTGAAGTTATTTAGTTCATTTGCTAAAATTTCAGACTAAACATGCTTAAGTTATTTAGTTCATTCGCTAAAATTTCAGACTAAACATGCTTAAATTTTTTAGTTCATTCGCTAAAATTTTAGACTAAACATGCTTAAGTTATTTAGTTCATTCGCTAAAATTTCAGACTAAACATGCTTAAGTTATTTAGTTCATTTGCTAAAATTTCAGACTAAACATGCTTAAGTTTTTGTCTTATAGTATGTAATTTTCTAATGAGTGTTTGCTAATGCATGTTGAAGTTATTTAGTTCATTTGCTAAAACTGCAGACAAAACATGCTGAAGTTATTTAGTTCATTTGCTAAAATTTCAGACTAAACATGCTGGAATTTTTTAGTTCATTTGCTAAAATTTCAGTCTAAACATGCTTAAGTTTTTGTCTTGTAGTATGTAATTTTCTAAAGAGTTTTTGCTAATGCATACTGAAGTTATTTAGTTCATTTGCTAAAATTTCATACCAAAACATGCTGAAATTTCATAACGCAGTCTACAGTTTTGTCCTGAATTTTATCCGAAACTTCAGTCTAAACAAGCTGAAGTTTTTTAGTTTGTTTGCTAAAACTTCAGCCTAAACATGCTTAAGTTTTTGTCCTGCAGTTTGTCAATGGTCTTTTATTAAAGAAGGGCAAAATCATCTTTTTAAAACGCTTTTAACCAAAAAAAAATAGGTACGGATGCAAACGAAAAAATAAAACGGATATAAATTAAAAATGGGCGACCAAATAGGACGCCCCATGCAATTTTTACTAATTTGGGTGAAAGTGAAAAAACAAATCAGGCCGAAGCCCACGTGATTGGAAGTCCGGTTAAACTGATTGGGCAAAAATAGGAATTTGCTCTGGGCCCGGACCTAATCCTATTATACTTGCAACTCTAATTTAAAGCTCATTAATTACTTTACTACTATTATAGTACAAATAGCACGTACTAGCAAGTTTTCGGACTGGTAATTGAAAAATAACTAGTGTTTGTAAAGTCATTAAAAAATAGCCACTATTTTGCTGCAACACAGAAAGTTCCAGCATAATATACTAGAGATTGGAGCACTTCTGTATGAACTTTCAGCATATTATGCTGGACCAATATATTATACAAGAAGTTTATATGTAAAAAATTCGAACTCTAATATATTATGCTGGAATATTTTCCGAATTTTGAACAGTATTTTTGTTCAAATTTATCTTTATATGAAAAGTAACTAAATTTTAATTACTTTTAAAATTGTGGCTATTTTTTAATTACCACTTGTAAATCTAGTTATTTTTGAATTTCACCCACTGTTATAGAAGCGGCTAAGAAATGAGTTTCGGATCGTTCAGGGTGTTTTGGTAAATTCGATGCTTTTCACTTGCTCAGCTGAGTTTTATTTTAAATTCAAATTATGCCCCCTATCCAATATGCTAAGGGTGTTGTACAGTGCGTAGTAAAAGTTGGGCGTTTTTGCTGAGTCAATAGAAATATCAAGATTTTCTCCATTTAATCCCATCTAATCAGTTGGATGTCTTTTCGTAAATTGTGTAGAGTCTTTGTCAGGGACCACGTGCAGAAAAGCCACACCACTGATAGTTATGAGTATGTTTAAGAAAGAACTTCTTGTTACTTATTAAATCTGGCAACAATATTAAATGAGATTATGACACCTGGGACCCACAACACCAACTCCAAATGCTATCCCATCATTGAATAGTGCTTACTCCTCACTAAAGTTAACTCCGTTCTACATATTAGAAAAACAGTTCTCCTTTTGTAGTTATAAAGGAGTAAAATAATTGCAGAAATTTGAGTTTACCATTTCTCACACATCTCATGAGCTCTTCATTTGATTTGCTTGACTATGTGTTCTATTTTAGGACTAAAATCAGTTCCATGGAAAAGCTTACATAAATTATTTCGGTAGTTTAAGAAAATTGTAATTTTTTTCTTTCTTTTAGCAAATATAATTCAATTAATTATAAACCTTACGTTATAAAATTTTTAAAACTATTCAAAGTGTTATAAAATGATAGTTCATCTGTATTGAAAAGTTGAAGAAAAATATTTTCTCCTTTTAATTCTATATTTTAACTATTGTTCTTCATGTGAGATTTTACTGGGTTGTTGTTTTAACTATTGTTCTTAAAGTCAAAATTGCCGCTCTTGCCTATGGTTAATTTGGAAAACAAATGCATGTTAGTAAACGCAGAAAGCATATGAACTACAAACTTTATATCTTCAACTTGAAGAACAAAGTAATCTTTGCTTTTATCTTTGTTCAATTAGTGCCTAATAACTTTTAATTTGGAAACAAATTTTTTGCACTACAAATGCTAAACCACTTTTTTCATGACTTTGCTAAGTGTTGGAAAACAAGTTTCTAATGTTTTTCCCCTTTCTATCTAAGGATATTGAAAGGTTTGTAAATTTAATGGCCGGATAGTTATTTAAGTTTTGATAATGAAAAAAACATGAAATTACTATTATTACCTATACTTAATGTTTGTTATATCATGTAACTAGATAGTGTTGGCCTGTGCCCAAGCACATGCCCAATAGCCAACATCTCATATAATTACTGCATACTGTTTACGTTTATTTTGAACAAAATACACTCATGGATGTTGTGGTTTCCAACTGAAACATTCTTTACATCCACCGATCCACGGTAGCATCATACCATTAGTCGCTAAAGTACGACGTCCTTACATATATGAGAGTACTCTTTACATTTATACTGTTTACATATTGATAAAAAGTGATGCATACCCGCGCTCTGATTAGTCTTCTTCTTAGTAGTCTTATAGCTGTAGAAATATGTAGTAATAGTCAAATGTCAGTATCCATATCTTAAAACAGACTAAATGCAAACTTCAACGGAGGATATGGGCACGCTTAGTAGCGTATTTCCTGTCAAGCACGCTCAATAATATAGTTGTACAGGGTAAAATATGTTATGCCAAATAGTTGCATAAGAAAGTGACACGTGGAGCCGAAGGCAGAGGAAAGTTAAAACCGAAGACAACTGTTTCATTTGTCACCGGAAAGAATGACGTTCATAAAGATGCAATAAATATCTGGCACCCGGGAACATTTAATGGAGAATATTCTACAACATTTAGTACATTACCCATTACAAAGAATTTGTCATCTATGCTCACCATTACACATTCTTCGATGGCCCTCATAATTGACATTAAAGAAGGGCATAATCCTAGGACCTTATTCCCTAGGTGCAACTATAAATAGTGAGCTACGTTATCATTGTAAAGAACACGAATTTTATGGCAAACTTACGCTATAATCTGTTCAAAACTCTATACAATTTTATCCTCTTACTTTTTAATTTCATTACCGTTGTGCCCGGAAGCCTCGTTCCTGAAATTACTATTTATGCTATTTCATCTTTATCTCAAGGCTAAGTATTACATATTGCTTCAATTCTTTTATTATTTTAGGATCGAATTAATTCTCTTGTATAGAAATCAAGTGTACCATTTTATGGGTAAATTGTTTGGCGCACACCATGGGGCCTAGACAGTCTTGTAACTAAGTTGATCCTTGCCTCTTTTACTAACGTGTTTTGATTATTTGTCTTGGCAAAAAAATTACAAAAATAGCAGATAATGGTGTTAACAACACACACAATCTTGAGACCCAAGGAGACCAACCTCAGCACGAGGATTCAATCAGAGATTCGCAATGAGAAAAATGATGTTACGCGGGTCCACGGCAGGCGGTACCCGCGACGTGTTTGGGAGGCAACTCCTGATGATGCTGAAGAGGAGCATGTTCTTGAAGCGGTAAGGGTCCTACAGGAACAACAAGAGGTCATTCTAGGCCATCTCACACGATAGGATAAGGTGATGAAGGAGCTGAAACAGGCATTGTCGGGGGCATCCAATAACGCGAATGGTCGAGGTCTAGTTTCTCCCAGTGCTCCCGCGAATCAAACAGCGCAGAGGACCGACAACAATACCCCGAGGAGCGAGGTTGGCTCCACAGGGACGGGGGGAGCGGATTCGGTCCCAAGAACGAGAACGATCCCTTCAAGAGCGAACTTTTACGGTTTATGAGGAAAGTGAACGCCTGCATGGAACAAATTCAGGGTGCACCACTAGTGTTGAAAAGGCCAGACTCGAAGAAGTATACTCAGTTACCGTAAAAACCAAGAGCGACACCAGAATTAATCCCAAAGCGATTTAAAATGCCCGACGTGCCGAAGTATGATGGGACTTCAGATCCTCAGGGGCATATTACCACCTATACAACGGGTGTGAAGAGGAACGATTTAGCTCCCCACGAGATTGAATCTGTTTTGCTAAAGAAATTCAGATAAACCCTCACGAGGGGAGCATTGACGTGGTATTCGTTGTTGCCTGAGCATTCCATAGATTCTTTTGAGATGCTCGCAATTTTTTTTATTAAGGCCCATGCCGGGGCTAGAAAGGTGCAGACTCGAAAGGCCGACATATTCAGAATTGCTCAAGGAGAATCTGAGTTGCTACAGGAATTCGTCACCCGGTTCCAGAAGGAAAGAATGTTGCTCCCAGCAGTTTCGGATGAATTCGCGGCTGAAGCATTCACCAAGGGTCTGAATCCGAGAAGCTCTGATGCTTCCCAGAAATTGAAGGAAAGCTTGCTCGAATTCGAAGCGACGACTTGGGTGGATGCTCAAAACCAGTACGAGTCCAAGATAAGGATTGAAGATGATCAGATTGGCTTTTCAGCATTGACAAAAGGTCGAGAGAAGAATATAGAAAAATCAAAGGACGATTTTTACTCAGATATACAGCCTTCGAGGAGCCAGTTTTGCCTTACGAACGGGTCGAAGGACGCGGCAGAGGTTTCCGGTCGGCAGAAAGGTTCTCTACCGAAAGAAGAGCTGATCGCGGTCAGAACAACAGATCGTTTTAGGACAAGGAAACGTCAAGTTCTCGGTATCCTTCCTATCCCAGGCTATTAGAGTACAACTTCAACATCAGTGTAGTAGAGTTGGTTTCGGCTATGAGGAACATTAAATAAGTACGGTTCCCGAAGACGATGAGGTCCGATCCCAACCAGAGGGACCCTAATTTGTGGTGTGAATACCACGGGACGAATAGCCAACAGACTGGGGCCTGTCGACATCTGCGTGAAGACGTGGAGACACTACTAAAAATTGGCCATCTCAAGGAATTCTTAAGTGACCGGGCCAAGAATAATTACGGTCGCAACCGTGATAACGTGGAGCCCAAAAAAATGGGAGAAGATCCCCAGCGCCAGACGATCAACATGATCTTTTGGGGGAACCAGATCAACGGGGTTACCTTCTCAACAATAAAGAAGACGAAGGTATCAATAACCCATAGCAAGAGACTCCGGGAAGTCACTAAAATGACATCACTTTCACGGAGGACGCAGATGGATTGTTGCTACCGCACAACGATGCATTGGTAATTTCTTTAAATGTACTAGATTTTAAAATCAAACGTGTTCTGGTGGATCCAGGGAGTTCGATCAATATCATACAATGGAGGGTATTGGAGCAAGCCAAACTTACCGGAAGCATCATTCCAGCCACAAAACTCCTTGCATTCAACCTCGCAAACATGACAATCAGATGAGAGATCTTACTGCCACGAATGTCGAAGGGGTGATGAAGATGACTTTTTTCGAAGTTTTGGACGGTGATATGGGTTATAACATTATTCTGGGAAGACCGTGGTTGCACGAGATAAGAGTCTTGCTATCAACATATCATCAGTTTCTGAAATTCCCAACTCCCGAAGGGATTAAACAGATAAAAGGCGACCAACCGGCGGCAAGGGAGATGAATGTGATTTCGGTCTGCAGTAGCAAAGGGAAGGAGAATGTGGCATAGCAATTATAGGAACCGACGCCTGCGGGCGAAGCAAGTGAAGTTAACTAGGGGGAGAAGCGTTAGAATCTTATCAGGTGCCAAGATACTTCCAGGTACCAGAAGAGACGGATGCAACAAAGTCCACAATGGAAGATCTCGAGCAACTAGCATTGTTTGAAAAGTTCTTGGAGAGGAAATTCCACTAGGGGACAGGACTGCAAACCGAGCTCAGGTTTGGCTTTATTGAATTTCTTAAATATAATGCTGATTGTTTTACATGGTCGTATGCGGTTATGACAAGTATCCCAACGGAAGTGGTCGTACACAAGCTAAGCTTGGATTCCAACATCCCTCCGGTAAGGCAAAAGAAACGCCCTATTGCGGAGGCCAGGATTAAATTCGTCAAAGAAGAGGTAACTCGCCTACTTGATATTGGTTCGATCCCAGAGGTAAAGTATCTAGACTGGCTAGCTAATGTAGTAGTAGTTCCTAAGAAGAACAATAAATTTTGCATGTGCGTAGATTATAAGGACTTGAATAAGGCGTGCCCAAAAGATTAGTTCCCACTACCAAACATCGATCAAATGATTCATGCAACGGCCGGGCATGAGTTAATGAGTTTCCTCAATGCCTATTTCGGGTACAACCAAATTAAGATGAACCTGGAGGATCAGGAAAAGACTTTGTTCATAACACATTTGGGCACATATTGCTGCAATGTGATGCCCTTCGGGCTAAAGAACGCTGGAGCCACTTATCAACGACTCGTAAACAAGATGTTTTAAAAATAGATAAGGAAAACCATGGAGGTTTATATAGACGATATGCTTGTTAAGTCTTTGAATGCAGGTGATCATCTTAAGCATCTGCAAGAAACCTTTTGACATCCTAAAGAAGCATAACATGAAGCTTAACCCCGAGAAGTGCGCATTCGGGGTCAGCTTTGGCAAGTTCCTATGATTTCTGGTATCACCAAGGGGGATTGAGGTAAACCCCTATAAGATCAAAGCCATCGAAGACATCTCGGACCAGCTATCAAGTGTGAAAGAAGTTCAAAGGCTCACTAGGAGATTGGCCGCTTTGAACAAGTTCATTTCCCGATCATCAGAGAAATGCCACCGTTTCTTCGCGCTGCTCAAAAAGAAAAATGACGTCGAATGGACCTCGGAATGCCATCAAGCTTTGAGAGATTTGAAAAGGTACTTGTCAAGTCCTCTATTACTATCAAAATCGAAGGAAGGTGAAACACTGTTAATCTACGTAGTAGTCTCAGAGGTAGCGGTAAGTGCCATATTAGTCCATGAGGACGAAGGTACGCAATCTCCCATCTATTACGTTAGTAGAAATTTAACGGGAGAAGAAACTCGCTACCCGCATTTGAAGAAGCTGGCCTTAGCTCTCGTAGTCGCCACTCGGAAGCTGAGGCTTTACTTCCAATGTCACCCGATAGCTGTGGTGACCACCTTTCCCCTACGGAATATCCTTTACAAACCCAAACTCTCGGGTAGATTGGCCAAATGGGTCGTCGAAATGAGTGAATTCGACATATAATATAAACCTTGGACTGCAATTAAGTAAGAAGTCTTGGCCGACTTTATGGCCAATTTCAGTCCGGGATTGTTGCCTCTAGCAACCAAAGAAGCGGTGATGGTGTCAGAATTGACATCAGGGTTTGGACCTTATTTACGAATGGAGCTTGAAACGTAAAGGGGAATAGTATTAACCACGCATTCGGGAGAAACCCTAAGGCATGCCATAAGAATAGTCCCTTTAACTAATAATGAAGCAGAGTATGAAGCTTTAGTT
Organism: Nicotiana tabacum; assembly: GCF_000715075.1. NCBI lineage: Eukaryota > Viridiplantae > Streptophyta > Magnoliopsida > Solanales > Solanaceae > Nicotiana > Nicotiana tabacum. Next base: position 25,820,234 of record NC_134081.1, on the reverse strand, counting down.
ACAGGACTCAAACTGGCCCGGGGACTAGATTCCGAGGTCATAGAAATCAAATGTGACTTCCAGCTGGCAGTAAATCAAGACTACGGGATCTTTGAAACCAAAGAGGGGCGCATGCATCAATACGTAGTGAAGGTACATGCTTCTTGATCGATTCCGGGAGTGGTCGATTACTCATATCCTGGGGGAAGAAAATGCAGAAGTAGATGCATTAGCTAACCTTGGTTCATCAACAGAAATGAAGGGATCGAATTCTGGGACGGTAGTACAACTCATGCACTCGGTTCTGGACGCAAATAACTATTACGAGGTAAATACGACTAATTTGGTCTGGGACTAGAGGATTGAGATCATCGATTATCTCGAGCACGGGAAGTTTCCCGAATACTCCAAGGCATCCTGGGCGTTGCGCGTCAAAACAGCACGATATAGCTTCAAAGGAGGCCAACTGTACAGGAAATCTTTTCAAGGCTCGCTGGCCCGATGCTTAGGTGCGTCCGAAGCTAATTATGTTATGGAAGAAGTCCACGAAAGGATATGTGGAAATTATTTAGGAGTAGATTCCTTAGTGCTAAAACGGGTAAGGACATGATATTATTCGCCCCGTATGGAACAAGACGCCAAAGCTTTTGTGCAAAAATGCAATAAGTGTCAATGCTACACACTACTAGTACATCAACCAGCAGAACCATTACACTCAGTTCTATTTCCATGGCCGTCCATGAAGTGGGGGATGGATATCGTAGGACCACTGCACCAACTCCTAGTAAGGTAAGATTTCTTTTAATTTTAACTGACTATTTTTCTAAGTGGGTTGAAGCAGGCCCTTAGCAGAAGATCGACGAACGTGAGGTGGTGGAGTTTTGGTGGGTAAACATAATTTGCAACTTCTGAATACCAAAAGAGATAGCCTGCGATAATGGGACACAGTTTATAGGCGCAAAGATCACAAAGTTCCTTGAAAAATTGAAAATCAAAAGAATCACGTCTTCGCCTTATCATCTGAGTGCAAATGGTCAAGCGCAATCAACGAACAAAGTAATTATACAAAATCTCAAGAAGAGGTTGGAAGCGGCTAAAGGTAAATAGCCTGAGGAACTTCCTGGAGTGCTATGGGTGTATCGAACAACGACCAAATGAACAACGACCAAATCAAGCACATGAGAAGATCCTCTCTCTTGTGTACGGAGCAGAAGCCTTCACCCCGGTGGAAGTAGGAGAACCTACCTTGAGATAATTCCAAACAAGTGAAGAGACAAACAACGAAGCGATATTAGTCAACTTGGAGCTACTCGATATACAGGAACTTGGCACATATAAGAATGGCAGCCCAAAATCAGAGAATGGAAATATATTATAATCGAAGGACCAACCTCCGTTATTTCAAAGTGGGAGACTTAGTCCTAAGGAGAGTAAATTAGAACACCCGGAAACTCAATGCGGGGAAGATAGGACCAACCTGGGAAGGTCCCTACCGGATTTCAGCTGTCACGGGGAAAGGTTCATACGAGTTAGAGAATTAGGATGGAGAAAAGTTGCTAAACAACTGGAATGTGGCACACCTCAAGAGATCTTATTGCTGATGAACATCATATGTACTGAAAGTATGTACTGCACTCTTTTTTCCTTCGTCCAGTTTTTGTCCCAATTGGATTTTTCTATCAAGGTTTTGAACGAGGCAACAACAGAAAGCATACTACGAAGAACGTTTCAAAAGCAGCAATAAGACCTTTGATAGCAAGGCATACGCGAAGAACCACTCTGTAGCGGTTAGATAATCTTTGGCTCGATAGTAAAATTTCCATCGGGAAATTGAGTTTGCTATCAAGCAAAGGTTACCCGACCGCTCATAAATGCAAACCACTGAAGGATTGTTAGTAGTCTTTTTCTCGATAGCATAAATTCCTAAGGGGAAGCAAAGTTTTTTACCGAGCTGAAGATTATCTAGCAATTCATTAGTGGAGTCCTCGAAGGTGAAAAACTTTCAGTGTTCTAATTCGCATTCTTCGCATTCGAACACTGGGGAAATGATATGAGGAAACGGCAACAATGACTACCACGTCGACCGGAATACGAAAAGCGAAAACATAGTTGTATCATCGGGACCAGGGACTACGCGACCAGCCCCGTAGAAATAAGTTGTACAAGTTAGCCATAAGAAATGGCAGTTTATTTTTAGCATAACGAATTCTTATGTACTTTTTGAAAAAGGAAGAAATAAAGTAAAGTCTTTTTATTTTCCATCTTGTTTCTTGTCTGAACGATGAATTGATTTTTTTCATTTGAAATTTAAACACGTACTTCAAATGCTAGTGCCATAAATAGGGGCGGCAAAGGGGCGGGTCGGATATGAGCGGGTCAAAAACGGATAATTTAAAATACGGATAAATTATCCGACTCGACCCGTATTTGAGACGGATAAAAATGGATTATCCGGCGGATAATATGGATATCTATATTATCCATGGCTTCTTAATTATGATTACTTATGGGAGAATTCCTAGTCTCCCAAACTTGAGGAACCCCCAATTTGAGGCTTTACAAATGTAAAATAGTTATCCATTGGTTATCCATTTGGTTAACCATTTTCTAAGTAGATAATATGGTTCTTATCCATATTCGACCCGTTTTTAAAAAGTTCATTAACCAACCCATTTTTTATTGGATAATATGGGTGGATAACTGTATTCTTTTAACCATCTTGCCACCTCTAACCGTAAACATAAGAGGGCCCTCCTTTATAAAAACCCTCACGATAAAGGGTTGATTTTGGAAGAACTTGTGCCCGAAATCCAAATGCTTTTGGAGAAAAATACACCCAAGGCCTTATATAATTCGACGCAAACAGTAAAACTTGTGCAAAACACTTAAGCAAGAAAGAATGCAAAGATTAAAACTTTCATAAATGTTCAGATGAAAGAACACCGAAAGACTCATGCAATACTTGAGCAAAATATATTTTTATTCATAATAAATATGCCAAAATGACACAGGTACAAAAGTTGTAAAGAAAAAGGAAAAGCTAAACTACTGTGTCTCTAGAACCCGGAGGAAGAGAAATGTCCGCGCCCCCAGGGGAAGTGGGTAGATCCACCGATGACTCATAATCTTGGCCCTCATCAGTCTGGCCTTCAACTTCTTCGCCCTCCGATTCCTCTTCAGTTCTCGAGGTTTCGGAACCGGAACTGGAACCAAAAGAACCGGAAGCATCAGGCCTTGCCGGGAGACCCCTTTTAGCAGCTGACTTTAGCTCACGGGCTTTAGCGATTTCGGCATCAAAGTCAATGATACCCGCTTTAGCCTCTTCCAAGGTTTTCCTCCTCATATTGTACATAGCATAGGTTTTCTCAACAACGAGGGAAGCCGCTCGGCGCTTGAGTTCTTCTTTAAGTTGGCTAACCTCGGCAGAAAGGTTTTCCCGGGCGGATCTGGTGGACTTGAGGCTAACATCGAGTTCGCGGATAGTAGAGCTGAAAATTCTATTATGCTAAATGGTCTTCTTATGCTTCTCCTCCAATTGGGCATATTTCACCCTCGCAGCAGCAAGATCTTCAGTTTTGGAGTTCAAGGCTGCCTCTAAGTTGGTCAATCTCTCAACAGAGGCATCTTTGCGATCGGATGCAGCAAGAACAATACAATGGACATCAGCCTATTTGTCCTTGGCCTCTTCAAATTGTCCACTTCTTGCTCGCTTTGCTGCAAACGAGTCTCCAACACAACGGCCTCAATAGCGTTAGCTTCCAATTTTGAAAGGCGAGCAACATCTTGATCTCGCTCGGCCAAAGGTTGATCTCGTTCAGAGGTAAGCTCTTCTTTTTCCCGAATCAACCTTTGGAGGCCTTCGGAAGCAAGAAAATTGGATTATAAAACAAGAAAGGCGAACTCAAGATATTTATTCAATCAATGACAAGAGAAATAACCAAGGAAATGAAGAGTGTATCGCTGAGACATTGTGCATGGCATTATTCAACAGGCATTCCCCTGAGAGAGCCTGTATTTTTTCCTAATCTTTTTCTGAAGCTGATCACGTCCAAAGCACACCTCAAAAGAGGTATAAAACTGTCGTATGCAATAATAGAAATCCAACTAAGAGTCGGGGTCGAATCCACAGGGATCTAAGATGTGAGTTAGGGGTATATATTTCAATTTGAGCAATTGGATTATCATGATTGCACTTCCACAACAAGGATTTATTTTGTATTTATAATGTTACACTAATGATTGCAAAATAAAGAAAAGAGACTAGAGATAATTGTTTTAAGGTTTTTCCAAATGGATAAAAAGTCTAGGGTTGTGACCATGACCTAGGTGTTTGCCTAATGGTGTAAAAACTTTAATGATTGTTTTGTTGATTTGGGTGCATTATAACTATTAACTCTAAATTATTCACTCAATACCTCTCGGTTAGGGAGTGGTTTTGCCCACTTTGACTTTTTCAAGACCAAATGGGTATCACCCAAAACAGTTGATAAAAGCTCAAGTCGGGTTATTACTATCTCTAGGTCGAACCCTTTAATTAGGTTAATCAATCTCTCAATTGACCCAATTCCTTGTTAGCTAAGTTATCCTAGACTAGGTCTCTCTTTCTCAAGTAGAGACTAAGTCAAATAGGCATGAATCTATGTTTGCAACCATTAATTCTAAAATTGAAGCATGAACTAAGCTAAATAATCAATACCTAATCATAAACAAGCCCTAAATTAGATACCCATAAGGTTTACACACTAGGGTTGGGTCACAACCCTAGTAAAAGTCTAGCTACTCATAATGGGGTTTGAAGAAAATAAGGAAGAAAAACTAAGTAAACTCATAATGGAAGCTTAAAATGATTAAATCTATTGTAAATACACCAAAACAATGTAAAACTTTCTAAAGTAGTAAACAAAAACGGTTACAACAACTTCATAGGTTCAAACTTGACCTAATTTTGTGAAACTTGTCTATTTATACAAGGCTGAAAATTTCGGACAAAAATGCCCCTCGGGAGGTTTTGCGGCCGCACAATTCCATGTGCGGTCCGCAGATTTCTTCATCTGGCAGGAGCTGGAGTTCTGCGGCCGCGAGGAATTTTTTTGCCGCCGCAAGACAACTCTTCTGCGGTCCACAGATTTAGGACTGTGACCGCAAGGCACTCTTCTGTGGCTGCACAATTCGTGTGCGGTCCCCAATTCACAGAGGCTCCTAGACTTGGTATTTTTGCATACTCTATGATCTTCGACTCTTAGCCCAACTTTTGCGGCCGCACAATTCATGTGCTGTCCGCACTTTGCGCAGATGTCTGCTAGATTTTTCCTCTTTGTTTGAGGCCGCAGATGGAATTCTGCGGTCTGCAATTTCTTCTGCGGCTGTAGAATTCCTTCTACGGACCACACATATGTGCTTCCGCGGCCTTTATTGCCTTGTGCTTCGGACTACTCCTTTTTAAGTCGGATTTTATCCCAGGAGACCAACTTCCAGCATTCCTGCAATTTTGCATAATTTCTTTAATTTCGAGAACACAATTCAATGCTTTTAGACTAAAACTAAAGCTAAAAGGCGTTAATAATCAGTCAAAATTACCACTTATCAACTCCCCCAAACTTAAGTCTTTACTTGTCCTCAAGCAAATAAATTAGTTCCCACCTCCAAAAGTTAAGAGTCATTTCAGGGAGTCAAATGTGAGCCATCCATACATCAATTGGGACCAATAATTACCCACACTACTCATGTATTATCAACAAAGAGACAAGTTAAACATTCATGCACATACAGTTCTAATGTGAAATTTGAGCTTCCAGAATTGACTTTACTCATCAAACACTCGCTCTATCATGTAGGTCATGGTGGACTCCAAACTCTTTCTCCTTTACTTTTCCATTTGCCTAGCTCACTTAAGAAATTTAACACTCAATCCAAAGATTTATGAAAGGTTCACTCATCTCTCTCAAGAGAATGCTGCAAGTACGGCTTCAAGTACCATAGGCTTGCCCCTCATGTAGATCGCCACTAAAGTAAGCTCACTCGGCTTGAAATCAAGTAGGACTTCTTTCGGGATGTAATGAAGGATTTGGATTAGGGTTGGATATAGTATGGGTGAGTGGTTACACCTATACTTAAGCACTCCATTTTTCATTTTCCGACTCACACTTTGCTAGTTCTTTGAAGCACTTGTAATACTCCACATTAGATAAGGATATTTAAGTAACTAGCTTTAAAAAAAATAATAAATACAAAGTGGGCCTTAGCCCACAAAAACGTGAATAGCATCAGACAAGGAAAAATAAATAAAATAAAATGGATTAGGGTCCTTACTCCTGGAATCAAAAATTGGAAAAATTTCAACAGAACTTTAGAGCTCCTGCGAAATAGAGAAAGCAACCAAGAGTTTTGTACAATAGGAATTTTTCTTTTATCAAACAAGCATTCTAAACATACTCAAACAATTGAAACAGAGAAGTAAGAAGCTCTTATTGTTTCAGATCTCTTTCGGCTAAGGAGGGTAAGTTCTCGACAATGTTCTTGCTCTTGTTTTCTGATTTATGAACATCGAATTGGGTACTGAAATATTAAATAGCTATGAGAATTATTATGGAAAATTAATATCTTTTTCTGGTTTTGGCTCATTGCTTAGAGTAGAAAAGAATCATATGTAAAGAAAAAAAACAGTTTAGTAGTATTGTTTTTACTTAAATGGGTATATATATTAATCTTTATCAGATTTGAGATAAATTACTATATTAAGATTTAGTTTGGTATCTCACTGTAATGGAAAGAAACAAGAAACTTAAGGTATTCTTTTTATTTAGCACAATCATGGATTCTCTATGAAGATTGAAAAAGAATATATATTCTATTAGTTTATACCAAGAACTCTAATGTACATGTTAGCAATACTTGTAAAGTACTACATGAGAAAAAATATTCAAATAAAAAAATATAAGAACAAATAGAGAACTATAGTTTCTATTCATTTAAGTACTAATAAATTGCTTAGCATAGAATCAATGGTCATATTTAAGAGGAATGAAAATAGGGAAATTAATTAAAGGTGACAAGGATGGACCAATTATTTTGGTACTTTATTTTGGTACTTTACAAAGTTAATACATAGACTGATTTTGTTACAAGTAGGTAGTTGAAGAAGTGAGATGAAGTGCTCGAGGTGACGCATTTGGTATTCCTGCACGAGTACTGTGAGTAGTAATCTTACTGTAATTTATGCTTTCATAACCTGCATGGTTTATACATGATTTTTAAAATAAAATATTTTACCGAATGTTTGAAATTGCATGTGGGACAAGTCCTTTACTTGATATGGTACTGAACAATTTACTTGAGACATTTACAGTTATTTAAGATGTTCTCATTATTACTAGACGTGTTACTGTTACTTGAGATATGATTACCGTTACCGAAATTGGATTACATTATTTAATAAGAATTGAAATGCCTTATACTATTTTGAAAATGCTTTCATGTGAATATTTACTGTTTATAAAGAAAAGTATAAATAAGAGGAGACTTTGAAGGATCCCGTAGCTAACGGCGGGTTCGTTAGACCTGGTGCACCTTGTGTAACGACCCGACCGATCGTTTTGAGCTCTAGCATGTCGTTCGGTGGTTTGAGGCCATGAGAAGCTTCACTTCAGGTATTATGGCTTGCACGTATGGTCGAAATCGAATTTCGGAAAGTTCGGAGTTGAATTGGAAAGAAAATTTTTAATTTCGGAAGCTTTAAGTTGGAAAACTTGCTAAGGTTTGGAATTTTTATAAATGACCTCGGAATCAGGATTTGAAGGTTCCAATAGGTTCGTATGATGATTTCGAACTTGGGCGTATTTCCGGATCAGGTTTTGGATGACCCGGGAGCGTTTCATCGCCTATTATGGAAAGTTGACATTTGGAAGAATTTCATAAATTTTGGGTCGAAGTGCATTTCAATGTTATCGATGTTTGTTTGGGATTCTGAGTCTGGGAATAGCTCCGTATGATGATTCTGGCCTTAGGAGCGCGTCCGGAAGTGGATTTGGAGGTCTGTAGGTCATTTTGGGATCATTTGGCGAAAGTTGGGAATTTAAAGGTTTTTGGGAAAGTTTGACCGGGAGTGGACTTTTTGATATCGTGGTAGGATTCCGATTCCGAAAATTGGAGTAGGTCCATAATGTCAATTATGACTTGTATGCAAAATTTGAGGTCAATCGGACGTGATTTGATAGGTTTCGGCATCGATTGTAGAAGTTTGAAGTTTCAAAGTTCATTTAGTTTGAATTAGAGGGTGATTCGTATTTTTAGCATTGTTTGATGTGATTTAAAGGCTCGACTAAGTTTGTATGATGTTTTAGGACTTGTTGGTATGTTAGGTTGGTGTCCCGGGAGCCTCGGATGAGTTTCGGATGCTTAACAGATTGATTTTTGAACTAAGGGAATGCTGGGATTTTCTGGTTGCTGGCGGAATCGCACATGCGGAGAAAGAGCCGCAGGTGCGACACTGCAAAGGCAGCAAGGAAAGCGCAGAAGTGGAGGTTGGCCAAAAGGCCTGGGTCCGCAGAAGCGGGGCACAAACGCGCAGGTGTGCGAGCGCAAATGCGCATGAGGATCGCGGAAGCGAAAGCAGAAGTGGAAGCGAAGATGCGCTGCATGAGGTGTAGATGCGGGGGCTGTTGAGCCGAGCTCGAACCGCACCTGCGATGGAATTTCCGCAGGTGCGGAGCTGCAGGTGCGGCTATTGGATCGCAGAAGCGGAAATTGTGGCTAGCGAAAGCAGAAGTGGAAGCGAAGATGCGCTGCATGAGGTGTAGATGCGGGGGCTGTTGAGCCGAGCTCGAACCGCACCTGCGATGGAATTTCCGCAGGTGCGGAGCTGCAGGTGCGGCTATTGGATCGCAGAAGCGGAAATTGTGGCTAGGCAGTGAGGTTTCTTAATAAAATGAGGTTTGGCCATTTTTATTTCATTTCCTCCATGAGAGCCGACCTTGGGTGCGATTTTGGAGTGCCATTCTGTCATCCTTCATGAGGTAAGTAATTCCCACACATTGAGAGTTAAATACATGGTTTATATATGAATTTAAACATGAAAATTAGTAGGAATTTGGGATTTTGAAGAAAAACTTAGACATTTGCATTCTTGAATTTTGACCACGAATTTGGACATGAAATTGGGAATAAATTATATATTTGAGTTCGTAGTATTATGGGTGACGGGTTATCTTCAGATATTTTCGGAATCCGGGCACGTGGGCCCGAGGGTGATTTTTATCGACTTTTCAAGCGGAGTTGAAAATTATTGTAAATTGAATTATAATGAGTATTAGAGTATATATTTATGGATTTGCACATTTATTGACTAGTTTTGGAGCGATTAGCATCGGTTTGAATTGTTGGAAAGGCTTTGGAGCCAGTTATGGAATTTCTGAGCGAGGTAAGTCTCTTTTCTAACCTTGTAAGAGGGAATTAACCCTATAAGTGAATCCATTTAATGTATGCTTCTATTTGTAGGAGCTACGTACGTACGAGGTGACGAGAGTCTATAGGTAGCTACTATTATGCTTATGTGCGAGTAGTCCAGGACCCAAATCATGTTATACTTTCGATGTTTGCAACCTACATGTTAATTTAATTGCTTGAATCATATTGAAACTTGGTAAAGGAACTGTAAAATGTTAAAATTCATTTTCTTGACCCTCAATGAGAATTGGTATTTTCTTGAATAGTTGCCCCTTAAATAAATCTTGAATTGGTTATTTTAAATGTATTTTCTCTTTGTGGAGCGGGCCGAATGCCTTGGTAGCAGATAGATGCATCTATGGTTCGTGCTGTTCGACTCTCGGCAGTGCACAGTTTAAATATTATGTTGGATCGGGCTATATGACCTCGGTATAATTTGCGCATGATAAATATTTGGAACCAATTATAATTGATATTGCTTCTTTGGCTTGAGATATAAATTGTTAAACGATGAAAAATAAATTTGGGACTTAAAATTGGTGAAGGGATTATTTACTCTTTCCTGTTATTGGGTTTTTAGTATCATGTAATCCATGCTTAATTAAAATTTTGACATACTTATTGTTAGACCATAGTAAGTGTCGGAGTCGACCCCTCGTCACTACTTCCTCGAGGTTAGACTAGATACTTACTGGGTACGCGTTGATTTACGTACTCAAACTACACTTGCTGCACATTTTTGTGCAGGTGCATATATGTCTAGAAGACTTGTGGGCGCGGAGGCGCGACTATTTCAGGGACTTAGGTGATGTAACGACCCGGCCGGTCATTTTGAGAGTTAGAGCCCCGAACCCCTATTAACTGCTTTCCCCATATCTATTTCTGCTATTGTGACTTGCCGGGATGATTGATTTTGAGTTTCGGAGTGTTTTGGGACACTTAGTCCCTAAATGAGAGCTTAAGCCTTAGGATTTGGACCGTAGTCGGAACTGTGTGAAGACAACTCTGGAATGGAATTACATCGGTTCTATTAGCTCCGTTAGGTGATTATGGGTTTATGTGCATGTCCGGAATGTGTTTTGAGGGCCCGTAGCTCATTTAGACATGAAATGGCTAAAATCGAATTTTTGGAGATTTGGACTGGTAGTGAAAATTTTGATATCGGGGTCGGACTCCGATTCCGGAAGTTGGAGTAGGTCCGTAATGTTGAATATGACTTGTGTGCACAATTTGATGTCATTCGGATGTGGTTTGATAGGTTTCGTCATCGGTTGTAGGAATTTGAAGTTTCAAGTTCTTTAAGTTTGAATTGGAGGGTGATTCGTGATTTTAGCATTAGTTGATGTGATTTGAGGGCTTGACTAAGTTCATATGGTGATTTAGGATTGATTGGTATGTCTGGTTGAGGTCCCGGGGGGAGGGGAGGCTCGGGTGAGTTTCGAGTGCTTAACGGATCAAAAGTTGGATTTGTGTTGCTGCTGAAGTCTTCAGGCATCTGTCATTTTCGCACATGCGGTGGAGAGACCGCAGGTGTGTGATCGCACACGCGGAGAGGCAAGCGCAGAAGCGGATTTGGGATGTGTGTGGTCAGGGGTCGCAGGTGCGAAGGGAAATGCCGCATCTGCAATGCCCGCAGATGCGCTAAAGGACCCACAGTCACGGAGGAGATCGCAGATGTCCGCAGGCGCGCACTCGCAGGTGCGACTCTTTTTCCGCAGAAGCGGACCCAGCCCTCTTAAGTCGTTTCTGCACCTGCGAAGGAAATTCCGCAGGTGCGGCATCGCAGGTGCGACCCAAGGTCCGCAGATGCGGAATAACTGGGCAAAAAAGGGGCAGATTCGAGGATTTGAAGTTCACTTCACAAATTTGATTGAGAGCTCGGTAGAAGGCGAAATTTGGAGATATTTTCGGAGAAAGTTTTTGGGTAATGATTCTTAACTCCCTTATGGTTATATTCCACTAACATATGCTTGAATTCATCGTTTAAATTCGGATTTGGGGTGAAACATTGAGAAAAGTTCTTAGGCCGAATATTGGGGTTTTGATCGAGATTTTGGTGTCGGATTTTAGTAAATTTGATATGGTTAGAATCGTGAGTGAATGAGCTTTCATATTTTATGACTTTTACCCGATTCCGAGAAGTGGGCCCCACAGGCAATTTTTGAGTTAAATTGCAAAATTTTCGTTAAATGTTGATTTCGTTAATTATTATTGTATTTATGATTCGTAATTTCTTTTGTCTAGATTTGAGCCATTCAGAGCCAGATATTCATGGGAAAGGCATTGTGACCGATTAATTGAGCTTGACTCGAGGTAAGTGGCTTGCCTAACTTTGTGAGGGGAAAATCCCCTTAAGATTTGGAACTATTGTGATATGTGAGCGCCGTGTACGTGAGGTGACGAGTACCGAGCAGCAACATGTTTTCCTGTTATTTTGAGTTATACCATTTTAATGAGAACTAATCTATTTTCATTCTTAATTGAGTTATTCTAATATGTGTAGCTATCATGTTTAGTCTAATACAACATGTCTACGTGTCTTAATTATTTGTGTGAATTATGTGCAACATGCTTAGTGAATTTACTGCTTCTTCCCTGATTGGTACTTAGTCTAAATTGTAAGAATTTCGTGATGTAGTTGTATTTCTACCATTCGCGCTGCATATTTACTTTGGGACTACGGAACGGTATTTCGGAGGATCCCCATGTACTGCATATTTACTTCGGGACTACGGAACGGTATTCCGGGTGATCCTCCTATCTTGCATATTTACTTTGGGACTACGGAACGGAATTCCGGGAGATCCCCCTGCACATTACTTTGGGACTACGAAACGGTATTACGGGAGATCCCCCTGCTCATTTACGTTTGGGACTACGAGACGGTATCTCGGGAGATCCCCTGTTGTGTTTCTGTGTACTGAGCTGTTACCTTCTATGATTTCATTGTTGTTAAATTTCAGCCTTTATTTTATTGCGGTATTACACTCTATATTGTTTTATTATATATTTACCAGTAGGGCCCTGACCCGACCTCGTCACTACTCGACCGAGGTTAGGCTTGGCACTTACTGGGTACCGATTGTGGTGTACTCATGCTACTCTCTACACATATTTTTGGTGTGCAGATCCAGGTGCACCTTATCAGCCGCACTATCAGTGAGCAAGGACAGTTTTGGAGACTTCAAGATATATTTGCCGCGTCCGCAGACCTCGTTGTCCCCTTCTACTCTTTCCCACTCTTTCCCATGTCCATTATCTTCTGTATTTTTTCTTGTATTTTTTCTTGTTACACTCTGATGTATAGAGACACTAGATCTTTCCTTCTGTAGTTTGTGATTCACGATGTTCCGGGTTTTGGAATTTGTTGTATATTTTTGAATAGTTTGTTAAATTCATATTTTTATTTTATTATTCCGCAAAATGTTAGGCTTACCTAGTTGTAGAGACTAGGTGCCGTCACGACGTCACACGGAGGAGAAATTGGGTCGTGAAAGGTGAGCTGCATCCCATGTTGCGAATTCGCAGCACATCGAGTCTCCATCAGAGTTATCTACCTTCTCTTGTCTAATTGTACTTCCAGACAGATGTTGTATTTCTAATATATTTCCTAGTGGATGCTCATGTACTTGTGACACCGGATTTTGGGGTGATTATGAGTTGTTCAGTATTGTAGTTGTGAAAATACTATCATTTACTTTGTAAAGTCTATCTCTTGCTATTTAATTGAAGGAAATTATGATTTCAAAAATAGTGAAATTAGTAATTAGGTTAATCAATTATTGTTGGCTGGCCTGACAGCGGTGTTAGGCGCCATCACGACCTCTAATGGAATTTGAGGTCGTGACAACATGGTATCAGATCACTAAGTTCACTTAGGTCTCACGAGTCATGAACGATTCTAGTAAAGTCTTGTGGATCAGTACGGAAACATCTGTACTTATCTTCGAGAGGCTACATGACTGTCAGGAGCACTTCCCTTCTTGATTCCTCATCGTGCGATTTGATTCCTTTGAGGCTTATGCCTTCATTTCCTTCCTATTCAATCTTATGCGACATGAATTGTTATAAATTTGGAATTGAGGAATTTTAATGGCACTACTGATGTAGTGCAGGATGTTTCTCCCTACATATTCGATTGGGCTAATGTCGTCACCTTGCGGAAGGATGTTCTGTCATCTCAGCTCAGTAGCTGTATTTATGATGGTTTTGGGGCTATACACCAATTGCTATGTTGTTCATGAGTTGTTATCGCACAGTATTAAAGTAATGGTAGGATACTTGTCTATGTGTAGGGGCAGTGAATGATTTGAAAGGAGGTTTTTTCTCAATTCAGAGGTTCAGTGTTTTATTTCCGGCGGAGGAAAGGCAATCGGGCTACGAATGCTCAGGTTTGGGTTGATGGGGTAACAAAACTTGGTATTTTCGAGCGTGGTGAAATTTTCATTTTTGATGTGGTGTCGTCATCCTTGTGGAATGCGTTAAGTTCTAATTCGCCTTCGGGGCAGGGTATTGTGTAATGGTGTCGGGGAAGCGGTTGTCAGAGATCGCGGTGCGCAGTGGTTCAGAATCGAATTGGTGTTCCTAACATTGATGGCTCGAGAAGGATGATCTTCGAAGAGGTTTAGAGTGGTAGCGATCTATTGGTTCAAGTGCTACAGAGATGGATTTGATTTGCGGCCACAACTGGGCATTTATGAGGAAGGACATGTGGGGGGTTTCTTGCGGTGGTTAAACTTCTAAAAAAACAAGTCTAAGAAAACAAAAGTCGAGTAGTTGCTTAAAGGAGAGGGTCTGACTAAAGTGGGAGAGTGTCTGGGTAGCATATGGGTTCTGTGGTAGGATAGCTACACGCGTTGAGGAAAGTTTAGAGTGATTTGGAACTCATGGTGGACAGTGACTAGGTCTACGGGCATAATTTGGAATATTGGCTGCTATACAGAGGAAGGTTGGATACGACGGAAAGGAGTTGCATGATATAAAGAAGGATACAACATGACTTTGGATAGGAATGTATTGTCGCACCTTTAGTTGATGTCCATGAGGAGTGAACAAACTTGTACAGCTGGTGAATGAGCACGAGCTCAGGATGGTTTATTGGTTTCGTGGTAATTGTACTAGGTGCAGCATTGTTGGAAGATGTCGGCATGGAATTTCCACACGTGTATTATTTCCGGTGAGCAGGTTAACGGCTGCGTGGTGTTGACGAAGCTTCTGCGAAAAATTCTACTGGCTACCCAGTATGAGGTCGAATAGGTGAATGTGGCTAAGGATTCAGAGCGTTCATGAAATGGTTAACAGGAAGATTTCGAGGGATTTGGCGGGTCGATTGCGCGAGGTCATGTCAGTGAGGAAGAAGGAATCTTGGTAGGTTCCAGGGTCATGTAATGATAGCTTCAAGCTAAGTGGGATTGCCCCACCGCCTACGATTGAATTGCGAAATGTGTGCTACAATTGGCCTTATCGATTCATGTTCAGGCTTTAGGAAGACTCATGATTTATTCTTCGTGTAGATATGATGTACAAGAAAGGTGATTCAGCCGGGTGCTTCTTTGAGAGGGCGTTCATGTGCTAGAAGAGCCTTGGAGTTTGATCATATTTGGGAACAAGTCAGAGTGGGTGACTCTCAACAACGGTCCTAGTGGATTCAAAAACAAATAAAGTGTGGTGCCTAAGGATTTCGAGTCCGTAGTATGGTTAAGTATCGAGCATTGCAATGGATTACGAAAATGGGCTTGGAGTGTTCTATGTTATCATCGGTCTGCGGTGTAGCACTGGAGGAATGAGATATAATAACTTCAGATTCATAAGGGAAATATCAGAAAGAGTGTACAAGTTGAATATGCGAATATGCGCATAAGAAGGGTATGAGATGGTTTATGGGTTTTGAGACAACTTGGTCTCGTGAAATAGGGTCCTTCTGGATGAGTGCGAATTTGGTTCGTCATGTTTTGAATGGAGCTATTATTATTCCTGAGGCAAGTCCTGAGTAAATTAGAAGAGGTCGGATTGGTTAACAATGGTTGAATCAGCATGATGTGAAAATGATCAGTTCCTTCAACTTGTTAAGTTTTACAGGTGGTTGTGGCGGCACGTATGAGGCTTGACGGCCACCGTAATTCATTTTACTTGGAGGCTTTCGAGTTATTATGGCATGTTATGTGTAGATGGATCCCGGAAGGGTCATGGTGGTTTAGACTACTACTTGGGATTGTAATTTCTTCGGTTATGTGAATTCGGTCGCGTGTTGCTATGGTTCTCCTAAAATGCGTTAAGTGAAAGGTTCATATATGATGATGCGTATATCCTACTAGTGGTTCAGAAGTTATAATGAAATTCTTATACTCTCACGTATTGGCATGTTAGGTGCAGTGAGCGGCTTGGGAATTTGAAGTTGAGGATCAAGGTTGCAATTTGGTGTCGACAAGAATGTCACGAGCTTGGACGAGCAGGAAAGAATTCAGATGGTTAAAATCAGCTGGTATTGTCTTTAGCATCACCTGAGATTGATGTCCTGTGTAAGAGGCTCAGTGTACTGATTTGCGGATTCTTGATTTGCTTTACAACATTAATGTGGCCGGCGGTATGGAGGTGCAAACTTGTTACCTGGTGTGGAAGGTGCAAACTTGTTACCTGGTGTGGAAGGTCGTGGATGCGTATCCCACGGGAAGATTGTATACAATGTAGTCAGTTGATTGATTAAAGATTGAAAACAAGTATGGAGATTTTTGTATTATTGTTAATGTGAGGGTTTAGGCCTTTTTGTGAGGGTTTAGGCCTGAAAAGGCGCTCTATTCAGTTGGTTATGAATTGTGGAAGTTTGTTCCGGATTCGACGGTTGTTCTTGCGTGTCATGGGAAAAGGGTCATTGTGGATCCTTGAGAGGTTAATTTTCCAAGCATGGTATGATCAGAATCGGTTTGAGGTCCGTTGATGGGTCCAGATGTGGATGTGTACTCTACACTAGCCTGGATGTGTTCATTCAGCATAGCATTCCTTATGGAAGATTATTTGGGCGTGGGATGTTAATTTCGTCGCCATCTATTTCATGTAATACTCTATTATGCCATGTGGGTCGTGAGACGACTTGATTATTTGTACAATGTGTTGAAGTCCCGCGTAGCGGTGGTGTTATGTGAGCAGGATGGCTCTCGAGATGCAGATCATATATCACACCTTAGTTATGCTTGAGTTTTATAGCGTATGACGCTACCCGTCTCCCCAGGATTTGTATTATGCACTTGGTGTGCTTATGGTTGATATTCAGGCATTTCGTGAGTATAAGCGTTACGGCTCGATGTGTATTTTCTTTAGATTATTATGTGTGGATCGGGTAGCACGTCGTCACGTGTATGTTGTTTGGATCGGGTTGCATGCTGCAACCATATCATGCATGGATCAGGTTGCACTCCCCAACAATGTGACGTTGAGTACAGTTTCCCATAGCTAATCTTGTGTGTTTTGTGCCTCATTTTTGAGGAAGGTTCATAACATCTTTTCGGTTATTAAGTTACATAGATTGAGTAGTTCATTCCATAGTTCGTTTTCCTTATGTATCACATTCGAGTTTGTAGTTTGTTAGCACAATGTGGCATCATATGAGGCTTTTGCAGTATCTGAGGTGGCTTATTGCCTGAGCAGCTTGTACTGGGTGAAACAAGATTATTGGACCTGGGATCAGTGCGATCAGATTTATATAAGGCATATTAAAGAGTAAATAT
Organism: Nicotiana tabacum; assembly: GCF_000715075.1. Taxonomy (NCBI): domain Eukaryota; kingdom Viridiplantae; phylum Streptophyta; class Magnoliopsida; order Solanales; family Solanaceae; genus Nicotiana; species Nicotiana tabacum. Next base: position 25,803,093 of record NC_134081.1, on the reverse strand, counting down.
TATTATTCAGTCCAAAATGAGGTAATGGTTCTTGTCGGGAGGAGAGACTCCATAAATTGTGATTCGGCAGGTGGTTATGAGTTCTACACATCTTCTCTGTCGTGGTTATATTGCGAGAGTTAAAGCAAGGCTTAATTGGTCATGAGGTACACTACGAGCTTCCGGTCAGTGGAAATTTTAGTTGTGCTTTGGAAAGATTGCCTTGGGCAAATGAGTTACGCGGTGCATGGTAAGAATTCAGTAATGGTATACAATCATATTTGGTGCAGTGTGTAGATATTGATATGGTGTTCGTATGTCGGAAACAAGTACGGAGTCGGAATCGATTTTCGGGAAGTTCAGAGCTAATTTGGAAAGAAAAATTCTAATTTCAGAAGCTTTAAGTTAGAAAACTTGCTAAGGTTTGGAATTTTTATAAATGACTTCGGAATCAAGATTTGAAGGTTCCAATAGGTTCGTATGATGATTTCGGACTTGGGCATATGTCCGGATCTGGTTTTGGATGACCCGGGAGAGTTTCAGCGCCTATTGTGGAAAGTTGACATTTGGAAGAATTTTATAAATTTGGGTCGAAATGCATTTCAATGTTATCGATATCCGTTAAGGATTCCGAGTCTGGGAATAGCTCCGTATGATGATTCTGGTCTTAGGAGCGCGACCGGAAGTGGATTTAGAGGTCCGTAGGTCATTTTGGGGTCATTTGGTAAAAGTTGGGAATTTAAAGGTTTTTGGAAAAGTTTGGCCGGGAGTGGACTTTTTGATATCGGGGTTGGATTCCGATTCCGGAAGTTGGAGTGGGTCCGTAATGTCAATTATGACTTGTATGCAAAATTTGAGGTCAATCGGACGTGATTTGATAGGTTTTGGCATCGTAGAAGTTTGATGTTTCAAAGTTCATTAAGTTTGAATTGGAGGGTGATTTGTGTTTTTAGCGTTGTTTGATGTGATTTAAAGTCTCTACTAAGTTCGTATGACGTTTTAGGACTTGTTGGTATGGTAGGTTGAGGTCCCGGGGGCCTCGGGTTAGTTTCGGATGCTTAACAGATTGATTTTTGAACTAAGGAAATGTTGGGATTTTCTGGTTGCTGGTGGAATCGCACCTGCGGAAAAAGGGCCGCAGGTGCGACGCCACAAAAGCGACAAGGCAAGCGCAGAAGCGAAGGTTGGCCAAAAGGCTTGGGGTCGGAGGATCGCGAAAGCGGAAGCGCAGATGCGGTGCATGGGGCCCAGATGTGGGGGCTGTTGGGTCGAGCTTGAATCGCACCTGCTATGGAATTTCCGCAAGTGTGGAGCCGCAAGAACGGCTATTGGACCGCAGAAGCGGAAATCGTGGCTGGGCAGTGAAGTTTCTTAATAAAGCGGGGTTTGGCCATTTTTATTTCATTTCCTCCATAAGAGCCGACCTTGGGCGCGATTTTGGAGTTCCATTCTGTCATCCTTCATGAGGTAAGTAATTAACTCCATTCTGTCATCCTTCATGAGGTAAGTAATTCCCACATATTGTGAGTTAAATACATAGTTTATATATGGACTTAAACATAAACATTAGTAGGAATTTGGGATTTTAAAGAAAAACCTAGACATTTGCATTCTTGGATTTTAACCACGAATTTGGGCATAGAATTGGGAATAAATCATATATTTGAGTTCGTAGTGTTATGGGTGACGGTTATCTTCAGAAATTTTGGGAATCCGGGCACGTGGGCCCGAGGGTAATTTTTATCGACTTTTCGAGCGGAGTTGAAAATTGTTGTAAATTGAATTATAATGAGTATTAGAGTATATATTTATGGATTTACACATTTATTGACTAGTTTTGGAGCGATGGGCATCGGTTTGAGTTGTTGGAAAGGCTTTGGAGCCGGTTATGAAATTTCGGAGCAAGGTAAGTCTCTTTTCTAACCTTGTAAGAGGGAATTAACCCCATAGGTAAATCGATTTAATGTGTGCTTCTATTTGTGGGGGCTACATACGCACGAGGTGACGAGAGTCCGTGCGTAGCTACTATTATGCTTATGTCCGAGTAGTCTAGGACCCAAATCATGTTATACTTGCGATGTTACTTGTTAATTTAATTGCTTGAATCATATTGACACTTGGTAAAGGAACTGTAAAAGGTTAAACTTCATTTTCTTGACCTTTAATGAGAATTGGTATTTCCTTGAATAATTGCCCCTTAAATAAATCTTGAATTGGTTGTTTTAAATGTATTTTCTCTTTTGTGGAGCGGGCCGAACACCTCGGTAGCAAATAGATGCATCTATGGCTCGTGCCGTTCGACCCTCGGTAGTGCATAGTTTAAATATTATGTTGGATCGGGCATTACGACCAAGGCATAATTTGCGCATGATAAATCTTTGGAACCAATATTGCTTCTTTGGCTTGAGATATAAATTGTTAAATGATGAAAAATAAATTTGGGACTTAATATTGGTGAAGGGATTATTTTCTATTTTTTGTTATTGGATTTTTATTATTCTTCATGTAATCCATGCTTAATTAAAATTTTGACATACTTATTGTTAGCCCATAGTAAGTGTCTGAGTCGACCCCTCGTTACTATTTCTTCGAGGTTAGACTAGATACTTACTGGGTACGCATTGATTTACGTATTCATGCTACACTTGCTTCACATTTTTGTGCTGGTGCATATATGTCTAGAAGACTTGTGGGCGCGGAGGCACGACTATTTTGGGGACTTAGGTGATCTGCATCCCATGTTGCGAATTCGCAGCACATCGAGTTTCCATCAGAGTTATCTACCCTCTCCTGTCTAATTGTACTTCCAGACATATGTTGTATTTCTAATATATTTCCTAGTTGATGCTCATATACTTGTGACACCGGGTTTTGGGGGTGATTATGGGCTGTTCAGTGTTGTAGTTGTGAAAATACTATCATTTACTTTGTAAAGTCTATCTCTTGCTATTTAATTGAAGGAAATTATGATTTCAAAAATACTGAAATACTTAAATGAGTAATTTAAGTTAATCAATTATTGTTGGCTGGCCTGACACCGGTGTTAGGCGCCATCACGACCTCTAATGAAATTTGGGCTCGTGACACCTTGTATTTACAGATTACCGATTACAGTTATAGCCCTCGTTAGTGGGAAGGTAGAACTAGCATACAGTTACAGTTTTTCCTCAAGTAGGGACCTACAGTTATATTTGACTCCTTTTACGAAGAGGTCCACACAGTGATACAGATTACATGATCCTTTCTTGGAAACCTCCCAAACATAAAGAATTGATATGACATAGTGCTTACCGAGTTTATTACTGAATTGTTAAATTGATTTCTGTTACGGGAAACAAATGATAAGAGTGATTATTGTTTATTATTTATGAAAAAAAGCATTTATTCATGATATTTTCTGATTATTATACAAAGCATGTTTTCTAACTTATCCCCAATAAAAATAATTGTGGTTAAGTGTTATTACTCATTGAACTAGTGACTCACTCCCTGCTATTTGTTTTTACAGAGACATCAGTTGGCACGATCATTAATTAGAGTACACGAGTTGATAGTTCCTTGTGAGCCCCGAAAACATCAGTTGGCACGATCATTAATTAGAGTACACGAGTTGATAGTTCCTTGTGAGCCCCGCACTTGTTCATGTGGGCGAAAAGTTTATTTATTGTTGTCGTCTTTTCTTTTGAACTCCTAGAGTCGCTCCATAGTTATTTTTATTAGTTTTATAAGGATTCATTCGTTATAATTGAGTAGTTACTAGTATTGCACATTCTTTCTGTATTTTTGAGATGAGTTTAGTATTATTATGTTGGTAAGGTTATAATCTTAGTGAAAACTTATTTTTGGTTAGTTGATGAAGGTCGTGACTGATTTAGGTGAATATTGGTTGGTTATTATTTGTTTATAAGACAGAAAAACTTTTGGGTAGTCCTAAAATAGGGAAAACTCTGTCCGATTTTCTGTAAAATACCGAGGAGGCTTACTTGGGGGCACTTTCTCCTAAGCGCGGTCATGATCCTAAATTGGGTCCTGACAGAGTTGGTATCAGAGCCTAGGTTATTCTTATGACTAATGGAGCACAGTCCTGACAGAGTTGGTATCAGAGCCTAGGTTATTCTTATGACTAATGGAGCACACATCGGTAGTAGAATCTCAACTATGGTAATGTAGCCGGCCATTCCCATAATCGTGATTTTTGGACTTTCTTTCTTGTTCCTCCGTACGTGTGTGACGACTAAGGTTAAATAGATGAACTAACACTGTTTATCTTGTTACCATATGGCTTGAGCTTGATTATCTGATATCAATGAAGGCTCGAAGAGCTTGATTATCTGATATCAATGAAGGCTCGAAGTTCAAGGACATTAAAATGCTGCCACTGGATAACAACTGTCTCCCTGGAAAGAAAAGTTCCCTGGAAAGAAAAGCAGCAGAAGTAGTAAACAAGGCCAATAAAAAGGTCGTTGTGCCATAATGAGGGGCTTTCATACAGCTAAGATATGTAATAAAGTCCACCATTGAATTAAGTACTAGACCACCGCCATAACTAGGAGATTATTATCATTGAGGTAATTACCTCTATGTAGAGGAAACATTGCGAGTATGATGGATACAAGAAGAATGAACAACAGAATAAGGTTCTAAAGGCCTTAATAGAGTTCCTAAAAAGTGAAACTACAAAGTTTACTGTTTCTAACGATTTAATCATTCTTAGAGGTTTTTGGCGAAATACTAAAACATTGTGAGCTCTATGATGTTCCAGCGATAGGCCTGTAGAGCTAATAACTTGTAATTTGAAGTAAATGATGAATATATGGAATAGAACCATACTTCTAGGGACACGGATAGGAGCGATACAACTGACTTAGAAATAAGTGCACTAAACTTTTTATGAATCGCTTCCTTCTCGATAGTCTAAAGCGCAAACCATATAAATACTTAAGAAATTAATTCAGACGATGAATATACTGAGGCTTTATCAGCTGGCTAGGTACGTGACGTCTTAGGTTTAGAGGTTTGTCGAATGGTTGGTTAATCATTTAAACAAGACAATAATCCCACATCCGAAAAATCTGACCTATTATGTGGAAGTTGAAGTTGTTAAAAATAATTATGTGATTGGAATCAACTAAGAATTCATTTAAAAAGATAGAGACTAGGAAATCTCACAATATGAATTTTTCTTATATGGGACTAAGAGTTAGATAAAAGAAATCTTGAGATATTATGAGATCCTTTAATATTTGTTACTTTTATGGAAGAGTCTCGTGTAGTTGAAACTTTGTATTAAGCTTATCAGATTCAAGTTGAGAGAGAGTACACTCTATCTTGCCAAATTGAATTTGACCTTGTCGATTTTGATGGGCTTATAGGTATTATTAGTTACCACATTACCTATTATTACCATGCGAAGGTAGTTAGACTGAAATATCTAGAAAACCTAATTGTAAGAAGAAAAAGGAATCATATCCCAGTGATAGCCGAGCTTATACCATTTAAGAAGGCTCTACAATTATTGAATAAGAGTGGTTATGGTCTCGTACTTCCGTAAAGGGATCCAAGATATGTGAAACTTAGTTTGAAAATAAAATTAAAAATAACGAGAAATAAAAAATTTTAACGACTTGGCACTAGACACAACTTATATCAAATTAGTGAAGCAAAGAGAACTAAATAAAAAGTTGCATGACCTACTGACAAGGATTTTATTAGACCGAGCATATCACCTTAGGGTGTACTGATATTTCTGAGATAAAAAGAGAGGATATATACAGAATAAGAAAGAAAAAGAAAATAATATCTTATTACAGGCCAAATGTCTTAGAATGTACTAAATATGATCAAAATAAACTTCACCCCCCCCCCCCGAATAAAGATAAGCATTGTCCCCAATGCTTAACTAAATAAGAGTAAAAGAGGGGAGAGAGTGAAGAAAACTCCCTATGGCTCCTTAGATATCTTTGTTTCCCCAACAATGTCACCACACTCAGTCTTATCCAACTGAATCTCACATCCTCAACTTTGGGTGTCACTGGGTTGGTGAACATCTGACGCAATGCCTCGGCACTATCGACAACAGAGTCTGGCTCCTCAGACTGGCCAGCTGGTGCCACCGGTGCTGATGGTGTTGCAGGATCTGGGTCTGAATGGTGTGGGTCGATCAACATGTCAAAGAGGATATCTCCAGTTACAGCAAGCTTGGTCTTGCTAACCTGTATCCGGAGCTTGTCCACTGACTTCTTGTTGGCCTGGGACTTTCTCATCTTTTTTACTCTGGTTCTCTAGGATCATCTTCAATGTCTCCTCAACTGTCGGGGGAAACTGAAGTGCCCGAATAGTAGACTCTGCAACAACATTGGACAAGTCAGACAGCTTTGCAGTTGTTGTCGGCACCCAGTTGTTGAGGCTCGCCAATGTCTGGGAAACTCGCAGCACAGAAAGTGGAGCAAGTACCAGCTTCAAAACCGAAGTGGAAGTTGTGGCAGGAACTGTAGTAGCTTCGGCACTAGAGGAAGGCTCGGCCGTAGTGGATGGAACATTTCCGCAACTACCACAACTGGCTAATCAGACTGGCCAGTGGTGGTAGGCGGCTGACCTTTTCTCTTCGGGTTGTTCGGATCCATAAGTGAGTACCATGAGAAAGGCTTCTTCGACCTTACATTTGTATCAAATTCCTTGGTTCCACCCCCGCATCCGTAAGATACTCTGTGATAGTGTTAGGGTACGGGTAGGAAGAGTCATCCTGCCGGGCGATCATTAAGAAATTGGCGGACATCACGACACCCACATTGATAGGATACCCGGCCATAATAGAGGCAACTAAGACTTCCCGAGGAATCAGCAAGTGAGTCTCATTTTGACTCGGGTCCAGCCTACTGCAGATAAATAATTTCCACCCTTATTCTTCGAAGCTCGGTGTGCTCCGGTGAATAGGAACCCCAGCGGTGATCCATGTTGGTGGTGGTCCTGGTGCAGCTAGAATCTCCGCTAACCAAGGACGAACTGCATCCCCAAGTGCATACTTTTCAAAGTATTCTTTTGGCTCGACATCATCAAAGCCCAAGTATGTGTTCCATGTGTGCTGATCAAATCGCACTTAACCTTTGTCCCCTTTTTGATATGCGCAACATTAGAATAGAATTCTCAGACAAGGTATTCCTTACCATCCACCACACTCTGGGTAAACCACATCCACCCTTTGCATTCTCTAAACTGCCTCAGCACGGCCGGGTTGTACCTCTCTAAATCTGTCAGTAAGAACTGTCGCTCCAGTGTTAGCGACCTCGCCGGCCACCATGTGCGGAAACTAGTGAAAGCTGCTAGGCTGCCGAATCGGTCCTCCCAAACCTCTTTATTCTTTGTTCTTTAAATTCCAGCAATTGTGGCATCTCCCCCTACCATCATCGGGTATGTCCTGAATGGGTGTATCCTGTGTCATAGAGACTACTGAGGCTCAGAAGCCTGACTAGCACTTTCTGATCCCTCGGAAGTGCTGTGGAACGAGGACGGCTCGTCCCTAAGTTGAAATCTCCCGGATGGCCTGGATTGTACTGTCGGTTGTTCCTGAACAGAGGCTGAGTTGCCATCTGATACGTCTCTATACGTGGCATATGAACTCGTCTCAGAGAGATCTGCACCTCCCCCTCTTCCAACTGTTGTCTTTTTCTGATTTCCTGCTGTTGGGCAATAGGTTAAGCTCTCTTGCCTCGTCCCCGAGAAGGTTCACCCCTCCCTTTGGAAGTGTCGTCTCTGCCTCTAGATCGAACCATTGTTTGTATCAAACAAAGGTGGTTGTTAGTTGCAATTCAATGTTAAGACATACATAGAAGATAGGCAAGAATACACCAAGGGTATCAGAAACAGTATGCTTGCATGGGAAGGAACCACTGTCCGCATAATTTTGTTATGGCTATAGATGAGGCCTTGCGGACCGCACAATTTAGCTTTGCGGCCGCAAAAGTGAAGTGCGGTCCGCACAATTTCACTTTCGGCCGCATCTCAGAAACCTAAAATATGCCAACTCTCTGATGACAGAGAATTGGCTGATGTGCGACCGCAACATGATTTCTGCAGTCACCATAATTAGACCTGCGACCGCACATTTGAGTCACAAAATGTAGACTTTTTGATGACAGTGAAAGGTTGTTCTGTGGCCGCAATGAGAATTCTGCGGCCCGCACAATTTTCTTGCGGCCGCAGACCCATTCTTTACTAAAGCTGCCCTAGACTCAACTTTTGTGGATCGCACAATTTCAGGTGCTACCGCAGAATTCAAAACTCTACGAACAGTCCAGTATTTCAATCTAGGGTTTGCAATTTTTGTGGAAATTTTGACATGGTAAAAGCATAAAGGCATAAACACACGTTGCCCCAGTCCCCATAGAACATGTACTAGATAACCCACTACGGATTTACCCCCACATGAATGCACAATTTAATTCTATTGACAAATGGCCTAAAAATAATTAAAAAGCTACAAATTAAATAAAAAAAATTAAAAATTCTAGCAAGGAATTTAAGAATACCAGATGTGAATGAGTACAAGGGATGAGTGATCATAATCGTTATGCGTGTGGGCAGATGATTCACCAAGATTTTTCAATATAGTGCAAATTTCGTGCTCAGAAAGGAAAAAGTACAACAGTTGCCCTAGTCCTCTATTTATACTGGTGATTTTCTAAGGGAAGGAGGAGCGAGTGCGGCCGTACAATTTCAGTTGCGGAATTGCGGTCCACACTTTGTTACCTGGTGAGCTTAAGTTGGTGTCTTGTCTGCGGTCCGCAGAAGTTTGCGTGCGGCCGCAGATTCCTTGTTGCTGCCGCAGATTTCCTGTTGCGATTGCAGATTGACCATTTTTCTAACAGACCAACTTCATAGAGTTGGCATTTTTAATCCTCCATTTGTGCAATCTGCAAGGTAATTATGCGGCAGCAGTGCTCTTTTGCTACAACACTCCAAGTTGTGTGGTACACACAAATCAACTGTGGTCCGCGACCACACAAATCAACTGTGGTCCGCACTTCTTTCAATACTTAGCCTCATTTGTTTTGTCCATCGTTCCTGTAAGTCACACTCAGCCCTGTAGCACACTTCAAATCAAGTTAGCACAAAAATAATACCTAACTACAAAAGAAAAATGGATGAAAGGAAAAGAAACATGGGTTGCCTCCCAAGAAGCGCCTGATTTAACGTCGCGGCACGACGCAGAATATCATCAATTGAAATGAATGACCGCCACGACGTGGCTATCTCCAACTTTTCCCAAATAGTGCTTCACCCGGTGACTGTTGACTCGGAATACTTCATTGTTTTTGTTCTTCAAGTCCAATGCACCAATAAGTGTCATACCCACAATTTCAAAGGGACCACTCCATTTAGACTTTAGCTTTCCGGGAAACATCCTCAACCTTGAGTTGAACAACAATACGAGATCGCCCAACTTGAACTCTTTGTTCCAGATGTATTTGTCATGAAGATATTTCATCTTTTCTTTGTACAAGGACGAACTTGTGTACGCATAGTACCGAAATTCATCCAATTCATTCAAATGTGCAACCCTCAAGTTAGCGACAACATCCCAATCAAGATTCAACTTCTTTAAAGTCCACATAGCCGTGTGCTCAAGTTCCATCGGAAGATGACAAGCTTTTCCGAACACTAACCGGTACGACGACATTCCGATAGGTGTTTTGTAAGCCGTCCGATAAGCCCATAATGCATCATCAAGCTTTTTGTACCAATCCGTTCGATTAGCATTCACTGTTTTGGACAAAATACTCTTTATCTCTCGGTTGGAGACTTCCACTTGACCGCTAGCTTGTGGATGATAGCGAGTTGTGACTTTATGAGTAACATCATACTTGATAAGTAAAGTGTGAAAGCCTTGTTGCAAAAATGTGACCCCTCATCGCTTATAATAGCCCGCAGAGTACCAAACCTTGTGAAAATATTATTGTACAAGAATGCCACCACACTTCTCGCATCATTGTTGGGTAGAGCAATGGCCTCAACCCATTTGGACACATAATCCACCGCGACCAAGATGTAGGTATTTTCACAAGAACTCACAAAAGGACCCATGAAGTCAATACCCCATACATCGAAAATATCAATCTCCAAAATAGTGGTGAGGGACATTTCGTTTTTCTTTCAGATTCCACCGGCTAGTTGACATTCATCACATCTTTTCACTAGCTCACTAGCTTCCTTGTAAAGAGTGGGCCAATAGAAACCGCAACTTAGCACTTTGGCCGCCGTTCTTGCTCTACCATGGTGACCACCATATGGCGAAGAATGACAAGCCATTTCACCTTGCTCTTCTTCCGGTACACATCTTCTAATCACCCCATCCATACAAATCCGAAAAAAGTATGGTTCATCCCAATAATAATATTGACAATCCCGTTTGAACTTCTTCCTTTGGTTTGAAGAAAGCTCATCTGGGATGATTCCACACATAAGAAAATTTACTAGATCCGCGAACCATGGTACCTCTTTCATTGAAATAGCCAAGAGTTGCTCATCGGGGAAGGAGTCATTGATTTCAAGGCCATCATGTGTCCACTCCTCTCCTACTCCAAACGAGACAAGTGGTTCGCCACTTGATTTTCACTCCCGTTTCTATCTTGGATGTCAATATCAAACTCTTGCAACAAAAGCACCCATCTCATCAACTGAGCTTTGGAATATTTCTTGCCATAAGATAACGAAGTGCCGCATGATTCGTGTGGACAATAACTTTTGCACCCATCAAGTACGGGCGGAACTTCTCAATTGCATACACAATGGCAAGGAGCTCTTTCTCCGTAACGGTATAGTTGACTTGGGCACCATTCATGGTCTTACTAGCACAGTAGAACGGATGAAAAATTTTGTTGATGCATTGTCCCAAAACAGCCTCATTTGCATCACATATTAACTGAGAAGGGACACTCCAATTTGGAGCGGTGATGATGGAAGTAGTTATCAACTTGAACTTTAACAATTCAAAGGCTCTCATGCAATTATCATTGAAGTTTAAACTTAGCATCTTTCTCAAGAAGCTTGCACAACGGGTTCACCACCTTAGAGAAATCTTTGATGAAACGCCTGTAAAACCCCGCGTTGCCTAAGAAACTCCGCACACCCTTCACCGAAGTTGGAGGTGAAAGTTTAGAAATCACCTCAATCTTTGCCTTGTCAACTTCAATTCCATTCTTTGATATTTTGTGGCCAAGGACAATGCCTTCCTCGACCATGAAATGACACTTCTCCCAATTGAGCACCAAATTCGTTTCTTTACATTTTTCCAACACTTTATCTAAATTTGCAAGACAATCATCAAAAGAATCTCCAACCACCGAGAAGTCATCCATGAAAACTTCATTCCAACACTTTATCTAAATTTGCAAGACAATCATCAAAAGAATCTCCAACCACCGAGAAGTCATCCATGAAAACTTCAAGGTAATCCTCCACCATCTCCGTGAAGATAGCCATCACACACCTTTGAAAAGTTGTCAGTGCATTGCACAAACCAAATGGCATCCGCTTGAAGGCGAAAGTACCATAGGGACATGTAAAGGTTATTTTCTCTTGGTCCTACGGAGAAATGGGGATTTGGTTATAGCCCGGGACATGTAAAGGTTATTTTCTCTTGGTCCTACGGAGAAATGGGGATTTGGTTGTAGCCCGAATACCCATCAAGAAAGCAATAGAAAGCATGATCGGCCACTCTATCAAGCATTTGATCTAAGAAAGGAAGTGGGAAATGATCCCTCCTTATGGCTTGGTTGAGCTTGTGATAGTCCATACACACTCTCCAACCGGTCACCGTTCTTGTAGGAATCAACTCATTCTTGTCACTGATGACCACCGTCATGCCCCCTTCTTCGGGACACATTGAACCGGAGAAGTCCACGAACTATCGGAAATGGGGTAGACAACCCCAGCATCCAACTTACTTAATAATCTCTTTTTTGACAACTTCTTGCATAGACTCATCGAGTCTCCTTTGATGTTCAATAGATATTTTAGCGCCTTCCTCCAAGTTGATCTTATTCCTGCAAAATGCGGAGCTTATCCCCCGAATATCCGCCAATGTCTACCCAATAGACTTCTTCCTCTTATGTAGCACCGCCAACGTAGAATCTACCTGCACGTTAGTCAAACAAGAGGAAAGAATAACTGGTAAGGTAGAACAGAGGCCGAGAAATTCATACCGAAGATATGGAGGCAATGGCTTCAACTCCAAGGTAGGAGGCTCTTCAATGGAAGGCTTTGTGGGAGGAGTTGTCCTATTTTCAAGATCCAAAGATAGTTTTCGGGGTGCATAATTGTACGAACCCATTTCATGCAAGGATTTCACACATTCCATCAAGCCATCTATCTCGTCATCATCAAAGTTGAGCAAGACAACTTCCAACATATCACCAACATTGATTGAGTTCACACATTCCATCAAGCCATCTATCTCGTCATCATCAAAGTTGAGCAAGACAACTTCCAACATATCACCAACCCGGAAAGTGAGTTCTTCGGTTTCAACATTACAAAGAACCTTCCCCCGTAGCAAGGAAAGGTCTTCCAAGAATAATCGGCATCTAGAATGACAAAATTCGCCGGAAGAATGAATTTATCAACACGAACCAAGACATCTTCAATCACTCCCAAAGGTCTCAGATCGGACATTTGCAATCTCATAGAGGTGGGTCTTGGTTGCCCAATTCCCAAGGTCTTAAAAATCGAATAGGGCATCAAATTGATACTTGCCCCAAGATCACAAAGCGCTTTAGCAAACTTGGCACTTCCAATTGTACAAGGAATCGTGAAAGCACCGGGATCCTCCAACTTAGGAGTCATTGAATGCACAATTGCACTCACTTGATGAGAGACTTTGATAGTTTCAAAATTTATTGACCGCTTCTTCGTCACGAGATCCTTCATAAACTTTGCATAACCGGGCATTTGTTCCAAAGCTTCAACTAATGGCACATTGATTGAGAGACTCTTTATCATTTGAATGAACATTTTGAATTGATTCTCGCCATTTTGCTTGGCAGGTCTTTGAGGGTATGGAGGTGGAGGCTTAGGCAATGGTGCCTTAGCCTTTTGCGATATCGGCTCCGGTATGTCAATAATGTGATCCTTAGACGGGTTCACCACCTCTTGAATCTTTTTCACACTATCACCAATATCAATCTGAACTTCATCATTTGATTGTACCACATTGTTCGGGACCTCTTCTTCTTGTACCACTTGCTCATCATCCACAAGTTTCTTTTGACTTAAGGTGGGTGCATTCCCACCTCTTCCACTTCTTGTAGTAACGTCTATGGCATGCCCCGTGTTGTTTTCACCCTTTGCGTTTACCACAATGTCACTTGGTAGTTCCCCCCTAGGACGAGAATTTAGAGCTTGAAAGATTTGCCCCATCTGAACTTCTAAGTTACGGATCGATATGTTGTGTGAGGCAAGTTGGGCATCTGAATCGGCATTCTTTTCCATCATTTGCTTGAACATGTTGTGAATACGCCCCATTTCATTGTTTGACGAACTAGGACCATGGGAAGGATAAGGAGGCGTGTTACTCGATTGTTGATACATCGGGGGCCTTTAAAAACCCGACCCCCAATTGACTTGATTATTGTTCCATCCTCCTTGATTGTCCCCCCCCCCCTCCCCAATTTCCTTGATTATTGCCACTCCAATTTCTTTTATTGTTATTGTTATGCCAATTCCCTTGATTGTTTCAACCATTCCAGTTTCCTTGGTTGTTAGAATTCCAATTGCCTTGATTGTTTTGAGGTCTCCATTGTTGTTGGTTTGGGCCTTGGAAGTAGTTTTGTTTCCCTTGAAAGTTGTTCATATATTGCACCTCCTCTTCTAGTTCATTGTAAGAATCACCTTGATCAAAACCGCTATCCTCTTTATAATTCTCCACTCGATGTGCACTTGTGGACCCTTGGCCCTTCTTTTGTTCACCATCATGTTCACTCCCTCCATGGCATCTCCCTCCATGGCATTGACTTGCTTAGGATTTTGCACGTGTTAAAGTTGAGCCTTTGCTAATTGATTCATGTTGGCATTGACTTGCTTAGGATTTTGCACGTGTTAAAGTTGAGCCTTTGCTAATTGATTCATGTTGGTAGTTAATTCAGCAATGGCTTGCCCATGGTCATGAAACTCTTTGTGAAGGTGGATCACATTGGGATCACCTTGTGGAACATTAGCCTGGGATTGCCATACCAATGATGTTTCCGCCATTTCATCTAAAATCTCACACACCTCTGCATAAGGTGTAGTCATGAAGTTCCCATCAGCAAGTTGATTCACTACACATTGGTTGGTTGTGTTGATCCCACGATAGAAAGTTTGTTGAATCATATTCTCCATCATATTGTTGTTGGGACATTCCTTAACCATTGTTCTATAGCGTTCCCATATCTCGTGTAGTGGTTCATTTGGCTCTTGCTTGAACGCCAAGATCTCATCCCGAAGTGTAGTCATGTGCCCTAGAGAGAAGAACTTAGAAATAAATTTTTCTGCCAACTCATCCCAAGTGTGAATGGAATGGTTCGACAAACATTCCAACCAATCTAAAGCTTTCTCCCGTAGAGAGAAGGGAAAAAGTCTTAGCCTTCTCATTTGGCTCTTGCTTGAACGCCAAGATCTCATCCCGAAGTGTAGTCATGTGCCCTAGAGAGAAGAACTTAGAAATAAATTTTTCTGCCAACTCATCCCAAGTGTGAATGGAATGGTTCGACAAACATTCCAACCAATCTAAAGCTTTCTCCCGTAGAGAGAAGGGAAAAAGTCTTAGCCTCAATGCATTCTCAGAGACATTTGTTTGTTTGCTCCCCCAACAAGTGTCCACAAACCCCTTCAAATGTTTGTATGCATTTTGACTTGGAGCACCGGTGAAGAAACCTCGTTTGCTATAGCAAAGTGAGCATCACATTGGTGATTTGAAAGTTTCCCACCCTAATAAGGGGAGGGACTATTGCACTAGCATATCCTTCATTGGGAAAAACCCAGTGTGGAGCCGCTCGTGGTGGTGGTGGAGGTGGAGCGGGGACATTGTCATGAGGCACTCAGACATCTTCTATTGGCTTGAGGTTCAAGAGGAACCTTATCAACTTGCCCATCCTCGACGTCCACATCCCCAAAGCAATATTTCCGAGCTCATTATTTGCCATGATTCTACCTACAATTTCCTAAACAATTTAGTAACAGGGAAGAAAAAGAAGATATTCCAACAACACACCCAAATATATAGCTAACACCATTTTTAACTCCTTGTCAACGATGCCAAAAATTGATCACGTCCAAAGCACACCTCAAAAGAGGTATTAAACGGTCGTAAGCAATAATAGAAACTCAACTAAGAGTCGGGGTCGAATTCACATGGAGCTAAGATAGGAGTTAGGGGTATATATTTCAATTTAAGCAATTGTATTATCTAGATTGCACTTCCACAATAAGGATTTATTTTGTATTTCTAATGTTACATTAATAATTGCAAAATAAAGAAGGGAGACTAGAGATAATTATTTTTAAGGTTTTTCCAAATGGATAAAAAGCCTAGGGTTGTGATCATGACCTAGGTGTTTGCCTAATGGGGTAAAAATTTTAATGCTTGTTTTGTTGATTGGGGTGCATTATAACTATTAAATCTAAATTACCTACTCAATACCTCTCGGTCAGAGAGTGATTTTGCCCACTTTGGCTTTCTCAAGACCAAATGGGTATCACCCAAAACAATTGATAAAAGCTCAAGTCGGGTTATTACTATTTCTAGGTTGAACCCTTTGATTGACCCAATTCCTTGTTAGCTAAGTTATCCTAGACTAGGTCTCTCTTCTCACGTAGAGACTAAGTCTGTTTGCAACCATTAATTCTAAAATTGAAGCATGAACTAAGCTAAATAATCAACACCTAATCATAAACAAGCACTAAATTAATAAAGACGAAGGAAGGATCTTTAGCAAGAGTAGAAACAAACTGTATACTTACAAGTGTGGTTCCCCAGTTACGGGAAAGAAAGGAGCCGAGGCCGTGATGATGTCGCTGGTGGCAATGGAAACAAACTGTTCCATCCACCCACGATCATTATCATCTTCCATGCTGGATAGTAATGTATGGTGGCCTCGCTTGCTGAAGTTGATCATCCCCCACGAAAGATCTTGGGTGAATAGAGGTTTATCACGTGAACTAGGGATAGCTCCTCCCCCGTTTCCTGCCACAGGTGCCGCAGGCAAGCAATCGTCATCCCCACAGAGGGACTCACATGTGCCAAACACACTTGGTAGTGGAGGCAAAACTCCTCAATAACAGAGTCAAGCTCTCCACTCAGAGAAAATGTCCCCAAAGTGAAGAGATACATATAGAATTACGTAAAACCCTTCTTGGGTAAGGTTACCCGCTCCACCAGATCAGGAGCGATAATGTCTAAATCCCGGCAATCGCAATCTTCCTTCACAATAGGAATGCTGGAAGGACGGATAGAAGAAGGATATATACTATCGGCCCATGTACGAGGGCTAAGAGAAGGAAATTTCTCTTCGAAGTCTTTAGTTGTGACAAGACTTCTAGGGATAATGGTGCTCACTGTTAGAGGAGATGCGTCATTAGCTTTGTTTTTGTTCTTTGAGAAATTGATATTTTTTGAAGAAGAAGCAATTGTATGTTATGGAAAAAAGAAAAGCTTTTCTCGTTTGAAGAGAGTTAAAGGAAGGTTGAAGAACATGATACAAGTTGAATGAAGAGAGTTTGAGAGAGTTTGGAAAATTATGGAGTATGAATGAAGAAGGTTGATGCGTATAAGTAAAGGTTTAGATGGCTATATTCGTGGCCATGATTATCTTGATAACTGGCAAAAGTTATGGTGCATCGTGGGATGACACGTGTTCGGGGCATTAAATGCGGAGAGACGTGCGTCTAATCAACCGTCAAAAGTTTTTCAGAGGGGGTCAAAGAAATTCCCGCCAAAAATAATGTTTCTATCAACTTCCCGATGACACAAGTTATGTCACTGGAAAGCAGGGGGACTATCTGTTATGCCAAGTAGTTGCATAAGAAAGTGACACGTGGAGCCGAAGGCAGAGGATAGTTAAAATCGAAGACAACTGTTTCATTTGTCACCGGAAAGAGTGATGTTCATAAAGATACAATAAATACTTGTCACCCAGTAACATTTAATGGAGAATATTCTACAACATTTAGTACATTTCCTATTACAAAGAATTTGTCATTTATGTTCAACGTTACACATTCTTCAATGACCCTCATAATTGACATTAAAGAAGGGCATGATCCTAGAGAACAAATAGGACCTTGTTCCTTAGGTGCAGCTATAAATAGTGAGACATGTTATCATTGTAAATGACACGAATTTTCTAGCAAACTTACGCTATAATATGTTCAAAGCTCTATACAATTTTATCCTCTTACATTTTGATTTCATTACTGTTGTGCCCGGAAGCCTCGTTCCCGGAATTACTATTTCTGCTATTTCATCTTCATCTCAAGACTAAGTATTATATATTACTTCAATTCTTTTATTATTTCAGGATCGAATTAATTCACTTATCTAGAAACTATGTATAAATTATTTTAAAAAGGACCTATAATATAATGTTGCAGATTTTGATGATGAATGGCATATCTTCGCAAAAGAAACCAAGACGACAATAGACATCGGCGCACCAAGTGAGCTTCCAAAGGATAGAGTCCGCATAAGTTCAAATTATGATGCTTGATTGAGAATTTGTTCCTTAAATCATTTAAAGAGAAAATACTAATTTAAAAGCCATTTTAGATATCGAGTTATGCAATAACTAATTCAAGAGATATAAGTAAATAATGATCCACCCTGTGAAAAGCATTGCCACCAAACCCTAGAGTGGGTAAAGGAAGATAAAAAGTCTGTTAAGCGTACCTATAAGCGCTACGCCAGTTATGCAGTCATTGAATAATACAAATAGTTGCACCAATAGAAGCAAATAGGTCCCAACATCCATTCACCTCATGGTAAGCTGTAATTTATTTTTGGCCAGATCCGCTGGCATAACTATGATTTAGCATTGATAATTGCAAAAATTTTAGTATAAGATTTGGCATAAAAATACATAAACAATTTCAAAGAATATAATTGCTTTACATTTTTAGATTCTTCAAAAATGGACAAATTCCACTGAATTAGGAGAGAGAAGCCCGATGCAATGACTAAAAAAGTTGAGCAAAAGATGCAAGTACACTCTGTCTTTAGAATACCGATTCACAATAACGGGAATAGAACATGACTAATAAAGATCAACGCAGGCCATTCATGATGCAGACAATCTGTTGTAGAGTCAATCAAACAATATTATGTCTAAATCTAATTAGTTAGGATCAATTAAAACATCTGTAAGAATAACATAGAAAACCCATTGGGAGAAAAGTTATGACTCCAAAATTGTCCCAATGGTGTGTGTTGACCAGCATAGACAGCTGATGCAGCAATTATCAGTGGAGACTGAAGAGTAGACAGTGGTAGCATAATTCATAAATCCCAGCTTAGTCAGAAAATTTACGAAGTTCTCCATTTCTTGCAAGTCCAAGCAGTCAATTAGTACCATAAACTCAATAGTGACACAAATAGCAAAGAATTTCAAAGGACTTACTTCTGAATCAGGTATGGAAGCAGAAGCGTTGATGGCGAGGAACATGTATATACTGGAACTGTTGAGAAACATCCCAATATTTCCAGAATTTATTTTTTCACAACCAAGACCTGACATGTGTTGTAACGACCCGACCGGTCGTTTTGAGAATTAGCGTACCGTTCGAACAACTCCCTAATATGTATTATGGCTTGCATGTGTGGCAGGGCTCGGTTTTCGAATGATTCGGGATCAAATTGGAAGAAGGATTCTTGTTTTAGAAGCTTAAACGGTAAGAGTTGACCGGAGTTTGACATTTATGTAGACGACTCCGGAATGGTGTTTTGATAATTAGGCGTGTGTCCGGATTTATATTTGGAGGTCCGTAGGTTAATTTGATGCTTTTCGGCGAAAATTGAAAAGTTGAAGGCTTGGAAGGTTAAAAGGTTTGACCAGGAGTTGACTTTGGTGATATCGGGTCCGGATTTCGATTCCGGGAGTCGGTATAGCTCCGTTGTGTCATTGGGAATTTACATGCAAAATTTGACGTCATTCCGGGTTGATTTTATATGATTCGGCGCGAATTATTGAAGTTGAAAGTTAATAAGTTAATAAGTTCGATTTGAGGCGCGATTCGTAGTTTTGATGTGGTTTGATGTGATTGAGGCCTCGAGCAGGTCCGTGTTATGTTATGGAACTTGTTGGTATGTTTCAACGGGGTCCTGGGGGCCTCGGGTGTGTTTCGGATGGGCTATGAGCCATTTCTCCATGTTATTGGACTGTTGATTTGCTGGTGCCTTATGTCCTTATTCGCGATCGCGAAGGTCCAGCCGCGATCGCATATGCTCTTTTGTGGGTGACCCCTTTTTTTCTTAATCGCTTTCGCAGTGAATGGTTCGCGATCGCGTAAGCGGAGGTCGCTGTGAACCACATTTGCATCCCTTGATTCGCGTATGCGCAGTGCTTTTGTGGGGGCAATGTTATTTCTTCTTCGCGATCGCATGCATTCTTTCGCGATCGCGTAGTGCATTTTTTGTGCAGTAGTTGTTTCTTCTTCGCGATAGCATTTGTATTTCCGCGATCGCGATGTGGAGATGCCTGGGCAGCAGATATTAATTCCCAAATCGAGGGTTTTGTTCCATTTATCATCTTTTGAGCTAGAGACCTCAAATTTGAGCGATTTTTGAGGGGTTCTTCACGTGTTGGATTGGGGTAAATGTTCTTCACCCGGAAATGATTATATTTCATGATTCCATAATTGTTTTTATCATTAAGTTTGTGAATTGAATGAGAGAAAATAGGAATTTTTGTGAAAACTTTCAAAAATGTAAAATGATGATTTGAAGGCCGATTTGATGTCGGAATTGGATAATTCTGGTATTGTTGGACTCGTATCGGAATGGGTGTTCGAATTTTATGAATTTTATCGGGTTCCAAGGTGCGGGCCCGGGATTGACTTTTAGTTTTCATTAAAGATCGAAGCTTTATTATCCGGAATTGTTTCCTATGATTTTTATTTATGATATTAAGTTATTTTGGCTAGATTTGAGCCGTTTAGAGGTTGTTTCATATGAGAAGGTCATTTTAGAGTATCGGTCTAGCTTCTTTGAGGTAAGTATCTTGCCTAACTTTGTGTGGGGGAACTACCCCTTAGGATTTGAGTCCTTTGTGCTATTTGTATCATGTGAAAGCCGTGTACGCGAGGTGACGAGTACGTACTCTGGCTTATATGTGGAAATTGACTGGTCTAGACTCTTAGGCAGCTTTTATGTACTTATTTGGAATTGTTAGCACATTTTATATATTTTATTCGTCATGTCTACTATCACATGCTTTATTTGAAGTTGTCGTTGCATGTCATATTCCTTACTTGTCGAGTTTGCTCTTATATGCTTTATTTGGAGTTGTCATCACTTTGTGTCATTATGTGATTTATTTTATTGTGGAGCTACTCTTAGTTGAAATTGTCGTCACATGATATCCTTTAATTGTCGTCACATGATATCCTTTGTTGCCGGATTATTCTCATGCATTTATACGTAGTACTAGTTCGTGCCATCTCCTTCATTGTTAGCCTAATTCATACACTAGAGTCTGAAGTTTGTCATTTCATGGAAGTACTTTCACTATCGAGGTTAACGTTAAACAATTAATTGGAATTGAAGTTATCAATAGTCATTAATCTATTCTAATTGAAGTTGTGTTTAAAGGGGATGTTGTTCTTTGTTGAGTTACTTTTCCGTTCATTTAGTTGTTATTGAGATTCTATATACGTTGTGCTGAGCGGTGGACTATTTATTGTGAAAATATTGATATCGTTGAACTTTTAGAAAGGTTGTGGCCTACGGGCACTTGTGATACGAGTTGATATTTCGTGTTGTTGTGATGATAGCACGTGTGAATTGTTGTGTGGTTTGGTTGTTGTTATGCGGAGTATAAGAGTGGCATTTCACCGTTATTGTTATGCGGGGTGTAAGGGTGGCTTTAATTATCGTCACATGATATCCTTTGTTGCCGGATTATTCTCATGCATTTATACGTAGTACTAGTTCGTGCCATCTCCTTCATTGTTAGCCTAATTCATACACTAGAGTCTGAAGTTTGTCATTTCATGGAAGTACTTTCACTATCGAGGTTAACGTTAAACAATTAATTGGAATTGAAGTTATCAATAGTCATTAATCTATTCTAATTGAAGTTGTGTTTAAAGGGGATGTTGTTCTTTGTTGAGTTACTTTTCCGTTCATTTAGTTGTTATTGAGATTCTATATACGTTGTGCTGAGCGGTGGACTATTTATTATGAAAATATTGATATCGTTGAACTTTTAGAAAGGTTGTGGCCTACGGGCACTTGTGATACGAGTTGATATTTCGTGTTGTTGTGATGATAGCACGTGTGAATTGTTGTGTGGTTTGGTTGTTATTATGCGGAGTATAAGAGTGGCATTTCACCGTTATTGTTATGCGGGGTGTAAGGGTGGCTAATGATAATGTCAGGGCGGAGCGATAAGGATGGCTATTATACGGAGTGATGGTGGCTATAGGAGAGATAAGGGTGTGACTAATGATAATGTCAGGGCGATGGCTATCGGAGAGATAAGGGTGGCAAATGTCAGGGATGATGTGTGATGGTTGGAGACATTGTGTAGGAGATTTTCGTGTGATGGTGTACTTTTCCTTGTGTTTGTCATACACCTTACGTGACTTGCTTTGTTGTTTCAATGAGCTATTCGATGTCTTTAATATTACTTGTTAACTTGGGCTACAGTAGTACACTCGCACAAGCATACACTGTAGCATGCCACCTATACTAGCTCAAAAGTATGAAACTTTGACGTTTATTGATCATGCCCATGTGTTCTTGTTTTATCTCTTTCCATGTTGATATTGAGCATTATTGATCATGCCCATGTGTTCTTGTTTTATCTCTTTCCATATTGATATTGAGCATGTGACCATGCCGGACAGATTGTGATTGTGAGCCTGTGACCATGCCGGGCGTATTGTGATTGTGATCCTGTGACCATGTCGGACGGGTTGTGATTGTGAGCCTGTGACCATGCCGGGCGGATTGTGATTGTGAGCCTGTGATCATGCCGCACGGATTGAGATATTGGCACGTGAGTTGTCCGTGCGGTTGTGATTCGAGATGTGGGCACGAGGTGTCGTGAGTACATGATGATGGGTTGAGACCCATGACTTGTGATTATGATATGAGGTATCATGGAGTGATTTCGTTGTGAATCTTGTGTTTAAACGACTTGAATAATTGGTTGTCCTTTGTGTTACTTATTTGGTTTTAATGATTCTTCACAGTGTTCTTATTGTTTTACTGTTTATTTCAGTTGCTGATTCTTGTTACTATTTATTGATTTCCGCTTTCCGTTATTAGTTTTATACTTCTATACTGCACAGGTTATTTTGTCTACTGAGTGTCTTGACTTATACCTCGTCACTACTCCACCGAGGTTAGTCTTGATACTTATTGGGTGCCGACATAGGTGTACTCATACTACACTTTTGCATATTTTTATGCAGATCCAGATACTTAGAGTCTGTGGATTGTTAGATAGCGGATCATATATTGATGTGGAAACTTCAAGGTATACCTGCCGTCGCGTTCGCAGGCCTCGGAGTCACCTTCGGAAGTTATCTTTGTACAGTTTAATTCTATTTCGGAACAGTTGTACTTAGAGATTTTCTAGTGAACTCAATAGAGCTTGTGACTTGTACTACCGGTTTTAGGATTGTTAGCTTTGTATAGAAATTTCTGTTTCATATTTAATAGTCGTTGGTCAATTTTGCCATTAATTCAGTAAGTGTTAGGCTTATCTAGTCTTAAAAACTAGGTGTCATCACGACATCCTACGGAGGAAAATTGGGATCGTGACACGTGTGTAAGTTTTGTGAGTGATGTACACAAAATCATTAACCTCAACGACAAATTAACATTAGGAATGTTCCTAGAATGGATAGTTATGTATGCCTTTTCCTATCATATCTTAATACT
The DNA here is from genome assembly GCF_000715075.1 of Nicotiana tabacum. Classification (NCBI taxonomy): domain Eukaryota; kingdom Viridiplantae; phylum Streptophyta; class Magnoliopsida; order Solanales; family Solanaceae; genus Nicotiana; species Nicotiana tabacum. Next base: position 25,779,980 of record NC_134081.1, on the reverse strand, counting down.
CGCCCATCATTTTTCTTATCCATTCTCATTAGAAGAGTGTACTTTCTGTCTAGCTTATCCATTCTTATTGGCTCCTTTAAAGCTTTCAAATTTTAGAGGCGAAACCCCGCCTACAGCTCAAAAGCTATCTTCTCAGATCAATTCATGAACTTTATATGCATAGAAGAATAAAATGAACTCCTTATACATAGTAGGGAACTCATGATACTATGGGCACCCGTTTTTCTTTAGCAGAACTCCATTGTTATTTGGTTCTCTCTAAATATTCACCCATGTACACAAGCAGTTAACAATTTTACTTAGGTTGGTTTGACATTCACCATTATACACAGTAAGAAGAATTATATCACCTAAAGCTGAAGAGAAAAAAGGATCAGCAAATACGCTCAAAAAGTTTGTCTATGTCTGCACATCCAGGCAACATCAAGACAAACATAGGGCTACGTTCATCTAATTTTTAATGAATAATATAAATTTGTAAGGGTTCCATAAATATTTAGTCTCTTCGGGCAAAATGCAAAGCTCGAAAATTCAGTAAGTAACAGCAACAACGTCGATGAAATAAAAGATTAACAAGAGGGATTTGATAATGAAACTCAGAAAGAATGAATAGCAATATGCTCACGATGAAATTCATTCCAAGACTAAGCAACATTATGAAGTACATCATAAAGTTGGCGCGAATTTGTTACTTTCATTCTTTATCTCAAGGCGCTACCAATTGTTAACCCTTATTATTGAACTTGTTTCGGGGTTCGAGCTAAGTAAAAGTTCTTGTATAAGAGTTAAACTTTGTAGACATAACTTGATATGGTGCTTTAGATAATAAGGCAAAGAATAAGGAAGTACCTTGAGATTAATTATCAGGTAACTTAGAAGCAAGCGCCTCAGCAGAATCCGTAATTGTGTGACCGGGGCTTAAGATGGTAGAGTGCTATAAGCATTTGGTTTGGTTTATGATGGCTTCGGCTACGCCAGGATAGCGCCTCAGTTAAGTAATAAGAATAGTTAAACTCGTGTTATAAGACAGAATCTGAATGTGAGATGTTAACAAATATGAATAATTGCTCGATTACTCTAAGTCTAACCACATTTACTAAACTTTCTTGCATATACCAAGACAACCGAAGAACTTGTAGTACTTTTTACTTCATATGTTACTGACTGAAATGAGCTTAAATAAAGTGATATGACATGATGGCGAAAGAGCTACAAGGAAAATACAGAAGATAAAATCCATACTTAAAAGCTAACAAAGCAAAATAGGCAAGAAAGAAATGATACCAATAGTAAAGAAATAGTTATTCAGGTATTGCAGAAGAAACAAAAGACCGAGAAGAAAACTAAAAATATGAAAAACACATATCTGACAACCAATTTACCTGGGACAAATCTGAAGATACAAAAAACCAAAGATTATACTGGTTAGGACTCTAGCTGCATGTAGAACAATTTGCACCAATGGTAGACCATGGAAACAGTGTCCTACTTGGAAATGAAGAATACATAATTGGATACGGAACTGAGAGAGATTCGAGAATTTGATTAGACATGAATTTTTTTTGGCAATGAGAAGAATTGACACTTACCTAAACCAGGCAAGTGTTGGTTTAGGTTTCCATTGTCAACGTATTCGTAGACAAAGCACAAAGATCCTTCAACATAATATCCTATCAAACGTACCTGTGACGGTTTCAACATGTGAAATATTACCTCATGTTCTCTATGATGTATTAGGTTAAAGAAGCAGAACACTCTCACATTGGTGAGCTAAATGGCTCATATCACTAAATGGAGTGGAAATATTGAGCAATGTAGAATCTTTGAAAGGAAGTTTATCAATAAAAAAAAGGGAACGTGCACCATATTTTTGAAAGTCGCATTAAAAGAATCTAACCATCTCGTGGTGGCATATTGTATCATAGTGACTCCGTGACTATAGTAATCAAGGTATTGCAGAAACATAGTATATCGCTATGAGGTTTGAATTTACCAAGTTCAAGTGATGAACATGGGTCAAAACCTTCAATTCAGCCAAGAACTCTTTTGTTGCTTGCATATTCATCTTCTTGATTGCAGCTTTCTGCATATCAATTGAGACAAAGGAGATTAGCAGGCTAGCAGCATGAAACAGAAAACCAAACTATACTCATGACGAAGATAGTGATTCCTCATGCCTAAAGCAAGAGAAACGAGAAACAAGATACAATGGAAACTCTCACCGTATAATTTGATGGGTAACTAAAGTATACATCAAAAGATTCAAAACCATAAAGATTACCATGAACATGCTCATTACTACTATGTTTGTAAGGTGCCAAGTGAAGAAACGATTCTTCCTCCCTTTTCCTGCATCTATAAAATATAAGATACATGCAAACCGCTAAAAGGGCTACTACAAGAACTGCTGCCATTGCGCAACCTGAAATTCCTGTCAATAATGCAGTTTCTAGTAGATTACAATCATAGTCAAAGCTATTTTGATACCTTAGATTTGATAAGGTGAAAAAGATGTCACTGGAGCAGTAAAATAGGGCTAGCTGTTGAGCTGTAAAGAGCAAGAAACCATAATTAGCTATCAATATTATAGCATTGAAACCAAAATCAAAAGCTCATTAGGGTTGAAAAAAACATTGTATAAGTCCTTAATGGTGGATAAGTTCCATTCTGATATGCAATATATTTCAGAAATAGTGATTTAAGAGAAGAATACTACAAGATCAGCCAACCTTCAACATGCAGCTAAATGTGACTGTTTGTAAATATGGTATGCAAAAATTGCTCATCCGTTTAGAATATATAATGAGCATAGTTCCCATTTAATGCTTCCGCATCGATTTATGTGACAACACATTCTATTTCGACAAATTGTATTTAAAATATGCAAAGAATATGAGTATAGACAGCTTGGTAAAGAGAGATAAATATTACATTCGACATGGTTTATCAAGTTTATCACCGGTAGTACAATAAACAGTGCTCAGGAGGTTGTGAATATCTTACTAAGGCTAAAGCTAAGAAAATCCAATACAAAAGATAGTCAAAGCTACTACATGTACAGGGAAACGTTGCACCAATACCTTCTGTGTATATGTATGCAAAAGATTCCTCTTTCTTTGAACGCAAGGCATACTACCCGCTTTCGAGCCTGCAATTGTCGGTAAAAGTCGGATCTCTAAGTTAAATGAGATCAAATGATACAGAAAGAAACAAGATCAGAGCAACAATAAGAAAGGAAATATCGTCAAAAGAAGAGAGGTCAGTGTGTGCAGAAAAATACTAAGAAAAGAACATCAAAGGAGGAACTTGGTTGGGCTAGACATTGTTGCTAGTTCAATCGGAACTATAATAAGAAATACTTTTAACAGATGATAGTTAATTAACTGTTAAAATAAGAAACTTCAGTGTAAGAACAAAATAATGTAAGATAATGATGCGCATCTATGACCAAATGTAGGACAGTAAGACAAGAGGAACAACAAATGACCTGTGGAATCACCTTAGAGAAAATACATCACATCATTGCTTTACTAATGATCTCGCAGTAAACTATGTTCCAAGTATAATGATCATCATTGCTAGTTGGTGTCGGTGGCCGGATCAATAATTTTACACAGTTTGAGCACCTTGCTCTTGATAAGGCAACGTAAAGCTAACCATGTGAAAATACAGGTTCTCGCAAATAAATTCCGACAAAATCCAGAGTCTGCCCCAGTGCTTTATTTACAGTCATAGCAAAGCACAATCTTACTGGAAATTGTATTCTTTCAAAATGGAACTAACACCTTTTCATCCTGTGACGATAACAATGGTACTCTCGGTATGAATACATGCGCATTTTTGAAATCACCAGTTGTAATCTTAGCACTTGTAACATGAGTTTTAAAATCACAGCAGGTTAATCGTGTGACATTACATAAATCTTCATATGGGTTTAAATTTTGTAAAAGCATAATCGGGCAGTTTTCTTTCAAAGATAATTTGTAAGGAGGCAAGTTGGCTGGATTTAAACTGTGTAATAAATCTTCAAATTGTGTCTAATTATTAAGTTCAGTAGTCTCATCGATGCCAATAAATGTTCTTACTTTTCCGGGAAATCGATAAATAAGCATGTCATTTATTTCATTGATGAAATCATTTTTTGTAGTCAAAATTACACGAGAATCTGCACAGAATGAATTAGAGCAGAACGAATTCAAATTTGGGTATGTCTCTCTAAATAGTTTATCTAAAGATTCTTGTTCGGTTGTGAAAGGAATGACTAAAGAATTCGAAAATTCAATCTTGTTTGTTGAGTTAACTCGTTCCTGTCAATTTTCAATTCTCATCAAATAATCACAAAATGCGGGATCTGTTTTGACCCTCATATTTTCCGACAACTGTAATTTTTCAAGTTCATTCCAGATTCTAGAATAGAGCAAACTTTCATTAATAAAATCTTCCTTGTTTCCGTTTCGGACAACGGGTAGAGTTTGTCTAAAATCACCTCCTAGAACGACAACTTTTCCACCAAATAAGACCTTTGTATTCATCAGATCTTTTAGAAGTAAATCAAAAACTTCTAGCATTCTTTTGTTTGCCATAGATACTTCATCCCACAGAATTAACTTTGCATCTCGGATTAAACCAGCAAGTGCACTTTGTTTGCTAATGTTACAAGTGGCATTTTCTTCAATATCAATGGGAATTTTAAAGTGCGAATGTGCAGTACGCCCACCCGAGAGAATAGAGGCAGCAACACCAGAAGTAGTTGTTGCTAAAGCTATGTATCCCATAGACCGTATAGTTGCTAATAAAGCACGATATAAAAAAGTTTTTCCAGTTCTTCCAGGACCATCAACGAAAAATGCGCCAACTTTGTTTGAAAATACTCTCTCAGTGATCACATTATATGCTATAAGTTGATTTTTATTTAATCTAGTATGTAAGAAAATGTCTTCCTTACTAACGATGATAGATCTTTCAAAATGAATCTCTTTTGCTTCTTTCGCTGCTGCGGAAGGCCTAATTGTTTGTGGGATGAGTTCATATTCATTTACATTGTGACCCATAGAATGCAAATATCATTAATATGATTCAAAGCTTGATATCGAATTTCTCGTCTTTCAATAGTTCTCAATACTTTATAGTCATCGGTCATTGAATCTTCAAATTACTCCTATAATCTTTTTGGATTAGTAGGATTACAATACACCAGTAATGTAGCAAATAAACGTCTTAAATTGTATGGCATCTGATAACTTGCTGCTTCAGACATACATTCTACTAAACTGTTATCACAGTGTAGCAATCCTCTTTTCTCTACGGAATCTCTAAAAGTACTGCAAGGTTCTCCATTTACTGTCAAAAGATCATTATACAATGTTGGTCCTCACACATGCATTAGTAATAATCTAAGATAATATCGTTCTGCTTCTGTTGGATGACACGTTACAATGCGACCAACAACAGAATATTGTTTTCGACGTGCCCAAAATTTCTCACGAGGACCATACAAAGTTCTAAGGAAATTCTTTGTACAGTAATTTGAGCTCCTTCACATCTTCATCATGTTCATTCATGTAGAAGAAGTCTGTTAACATCGTTTTTTTGATCATCGGATTGTTCACGATCGTATTTATATCCATATTGCTCTTAAAGAAAACAAATTGTTGGCCTTCAAGATGTAGTTGAAGACGATAAATGTTTGGAGACATTTCACTAATAGGAAAACCAAAGAGACGCCATATCGCTTCCGGCGGTGATACCCATCTGGCGGACTGATATTCTTTTACTTCATCTATCTCTATATTTGTATCATTATTCTGTACAAAGAATGCAATTTTGTCATGTCCTTTACAAATATATTTGTAAAGATATTTCACAACTTTGATGTCAGAGCAAACTTCGACATTTATATGACAGTTGAATTTCCAAGTAAATATGGATTGTATGAAACAACCCAAGAGTTATCTAAATATTGTCTTCTCAGTTTCACACTTTCACTACTTCTCATGTGTTTCGCCTTCTATAAATTGGATAAGAATCATTCCCTTTCGATGTTTGATCAGCAAACGTTTTTGGATATTTGAACTTGCAGCAACCTTTTTTGTTCATACAAGAATTTGTTGGGTATAAACTACCACAAGGACCATACATCATATGGTTAAGAACAAGCTTACGCAAATCTGGTTATGTATTATCATCTGGTAATTCTGCTCTAATTATATCATCGTACGCCTCAGCAGTCAACAATTTGTGTTCATTACTTAATATAATAAGAAAATGAGCATGAGGTAAACCTCGTTTCTGAAACTCCACAGTGTACATAAAAGCAGCAACTTTTCCGAAGATATTTCGTTTTAATATATCTGTCTTCAACTCTTCTATTTTGGCCCTGAACACCCTACTAATCAAATCAGGTCTATTTTGCGCCTCATCACTTGATGACAGATGTTCTTCTATTTCCATCCAAGATGGGTTATATGTCATAGTTATAAACAGATCAGGTTTTCCAAAATACTGCACTAACGCAATAACATCCATATAACGTTAACGCATATCTCTAGGGCCTCAAACGAAGGAATTTGGCAGAAATGTCTGCTTTCCAACTTTAGAAGCATCTCGTTCACCAAGTCTTAAAATGTCAAGAAGCCCTTGCAACATACTTATTCTGAAAAAATCTTGATTGAATGTAAAAAGAATCAGTCTTTGAGTTTCCAATTTTATATATTCATCAATTGAATACTGTTGAAATAATCTCCTGTATGTAAAATTTCATCTTCATCATCATTTCTCATTTGGAGCTTGTAACAGTAGTACTCACGTACCGAAACTGTCTCTCTTTTGCGTTTTTCTTTTTGCATATTTTGAGCTTCCATATCAAGGTATCCTTCAACGGAGGTAAATTTTTTTATATTTGGTAGTTGTTCAAATTCAAATAAATTATGATTTCTAGGGATATTTTCTGGCCCGTGAAACTTTTTAATACCACATTGCCATCCACCTTGACCATGTGGAAATAACAAGGGGTATTGTAAAGGATCATAGCATCCAAAATAATAGTTTACTCTTTGTGTCCTGCGGCTTTGAGCAGCACAATCATTTTCATCAACCCATATTGCAGCAATCTCAGTAGCAGTAGGCAAATTGTATACTCGTTTATCCAATCCAGTATCACATTTTAGTGCTATATGAAAGTTTTGCAGGTTTGGAATGTCGGTTAAAGATCGAAGAAATATAAGAGTATGGATTATCTTTTAGTATGTCCATCAGTTCCCTCACTATAGATTCGTTTATTTTATTGGAGCAAGCCATTCTATTTTCAACCTCATTTACATTATCATAAAAGTATAGTTGCAAGTTTCTTGGTTTTCTTTCTTCGGGATATAAATCATCTATCATATGAAACATCTGTGCTTGAACTCTAAACGTATAGATACCACGGTTTCTCTTGGCTAAATCTTTATCATAACTGACACCAAGTGAGGTAAACGCAAATAAATTGTTATATGTTCTGCTATATGTTTGGAAGTGCTTGCTTTCTGCATTGGTTCCTACATATAAATTTCTCAGTCTATCTGGCATTTGGTGAGAGGTCAACCTCACTGTACCATTGTTACAGCAAAATCAAAGCGGTTCATATTGAAACTTTTTTGCATAGCAGAATTTACAACGTGGAACTTTCTTTAATGGAACATAATCAAAGCGTAGTTGCCTAATATTAATCGTAGTTTTCTTATTCTTTACACGACCTGCATATTGCAAACAACTCTAAGGGGCAGTAAAAGAAGAAACGTTAAATGGTAAATACTATCACTGAAGGATGGTGGTCATACTAACCGTTAGTTGCAGCTGTTTCAACGGTTGGAGCACATGATTTATTTGCGGTACCCGATGTTGAACCTAGTCCAAGACCGCTATTAATTTATGGTTGCACGTAACAAACACAGAAACTTAAATAGACACCATATTGTTTTGGGCCTACCTTTTCAAAAACATGAAAAGGATGAAGCATATCTTTCTCCTTGTCACATGAATCCAATGAAGAAAAACTTCCTCGCCCAGTTACTACATGGGGAGAATTAATGGTCATGATACATATGGATGCCACATGTATAATCATTATGTATGTACATACTAAAAAACCAAGAAAAGAAATAGGAGATTTGATATTTTAACCTGTTTCTGAAATAGAAAAAGCTACTCCAATATTAAGATCATCCTGCATGTGAGATGTCGTTCCATCGAGATTCACATGATTTGCATTTGCGAGAAGGCGATTGGTTGTTGCCTGTCGATATTTGAGGGGGCGTTGCAACAACTTTTCTTCTTTCTGAGTCATTTCTAAACAATTATCTATTTTACGGTGTTTGATATTTTTATCATGAGCTTCGTTCACTGAGCGATAATTCTTTTTTGATTGTTGATGATCCATTAATGTGCTTTTTCGCAAGCGTGGGTACTTCAGGCGTCTTGCACGTCACTGTGAGACCTTGTAGTTATATTGTTTCATCAAATAACAAGAGAAACTCATCAACGAGCAATTCAGAATATCTGCACAATGAATATCTCTGGAGGAACTCATGCCGCACAAAAATAGAGTAAGATAACACAATACGAAGAAAGAAAGAGCGTAAACTGAGACATCAACATATAAAAAGCCACCATATTCAGAAAGATGGTCATCTAATCAGCTACTCTAACCAACAGAAAACAATGTATAAACCTCAAATGAACAAAGCAACACAAATCAAAATAGATTAGGCGCTGCTAGCTTTGCAGTAAAGTACTCAGAGGAGACTGAGTAAAAATAAAAATTAATTACTACTTGTTCCTTTAACTTTGCAAAGGTAAATAGAAATTCAAGTGTTCACCTCCGTACTCTCTTTTAAGACTTCTATATGTCCATTTAGTGTTGGATTCCACGCCATACCGGAAAAAATTGTAGACCAACTTCTTTGCCTAGTTGAAACAGTACTAATCCAGTAGAACTTGCCACGGGAAAAGGATCTTTAAAACAGAAAATCAAAGGTATGCGCAAATAATAAATTCAATTTTCTTTTCATAGCCACAGTAGGATAAAGGAAAAGTTAACTAAATTCAGAAGTACACCAGTCGAAACTATGCAAACAGCTCCTAAATCGCAGGTAAAGTCATCACAGAAAATTTAATTCTAGCGATTGTGAAGTATATAAAAAAGAGAGAAACCATCGACCAACTATTTTACCCCAATTATACAGTTTAATCGAATAGGACCTGCGATGAGATAATAATTTAAAAATAACAGAAGGTGAGAAAATCAAAGAAGAGAGAAGAGCGCAGAAGTAAACTCACCGGATATCTCCACAGACGATGCAACGAAATCTAACAGTGCCAAAGAAGAGGAACGGAGATGAACGAAAACAAGAGGAATTTGGGGAATTTTCTCACACAGCACAGAGGAACCGCCAGCGAAGATGAGAACTGCATTTGCTTAAACGCGACATCAACTGAAGTTGATCTTGTAAGCACGTGGCAAAACCTGGAGCTAACACCTACACGTACCTGGTTGCAAAATTCCGAAAATACCCCTCAGCGTGCAAGCAGCTAACAGAAGCTCCTCAAACTCTCCCTTATTAATAGTAGGAAAATATATATATATAAGATAGATATACACTATGTTAACTTATGAATACATAGAAATCAAACTAAAATTTAAAATAACAAGCTAACATTTAGAAAGGTAATTAAGTTTGGTAACGAGTGAATAACTTTTGAACTTATACAAATTTCATCGAGATACTCTTCTCAAAAAGAAACCGAAAACATAACAAAATAGACATTATCTTGAGTTCCCTAATGATCATAAACAAAATTATTAAATTGATTAATCATATCCAATTTGTGAAGACAGAGTTAATCATCGAGAGTGGGCTTGTGCGCAGCACGGGCTAACCATCACTAGTTTCCATCTACCCACACACATAGCCCCACTAATCATAATAGAAGGTTTTTGGGATCTTTATAAAATAGATGGCCAGATTTACATAAAAAAATTCACAGGGCGCCCTATTTAGTCACCCCATTTAACTTGTACTCACTTTTTTAAAAAAATTTAACTGACACCCAATATTTAGGTAATTTCAGATACCGCTTTTTCTCTGTTGTTGCTTCTTCGCTACTGCTGTTTCTTTTTTGTTATTGGGTTGTTGCTTCTTCTCTATCGTTGTTTTTTCACTGCTTCTTCTCTGTTCTTGCTTCTTATTCTTCTTCATTGTCCTAAAACTAAGATCCAAACTTAGAGTTGGTACTTGTAGACTGTAATGGAGAAATCAAAAACCATCAGTGTTGAATATAGAGAAAGCTTACTCGACAGTGACCATGTTGAAACCAATGAAATGGACTTCTTTGAGAGATAGAAGAACTTCAAATTTAATTCTGAAGTTGCATTGAAGAGATAAAAGAACTTCAGATTTGAAGTTACATTGAAGAGATAGAAGACCTTTAGATCTAATTCTGAAGTTGCATTGAAAAGATAGAAGAATTTCATATTTTGATTCTAAAGTTGCACTGAAGAGATAGAAGAACTTTAGATGTGATTCTGAAGTTGCATTGAGGAGATATAGAAGCGCTTCAGATCTGATTCTAAAATCCTAAATTTGTAACTTTAGATATGAATTCTAAAGTGTATTTTAAAGTGGGTAAATTTTGTAAATTTTTATGCAATGCATGTCTGAATTTAACAGTGGCCCCAAAATCGAATATATCTACACTTCCTACTTTTTTTAGCCGATATATAAAGATTATATACTGAATACATACGACTATACACGTATTAACTATAAATTTTATGTATATTATACATCCACCTATATTTTTAGTTTAAGCAGTATGGCTAGTTGAGTTAATCCTTCAAGTTTTTTTCCAAATAAAGTAGTGAAATTATGATCTAAGGCCGACTTATCCAATACCTAGGAGGTAAGTGATAGATTATTGTACAGCCAACTATGCAAAACGCCCAGCCCATACTTAATTGTAATGCGGGCCGGGAGATACTCTCATTGTCCAAACGTTCTGTGGGGTCAATTGGTTTTGTGATGCATTACCCTTTTCTTAGTTTTATATCAAAAAATTTCAATGAAATTTTTATTTTTACACGTAAGAGATATGAAAATATAGCACGAAATTTTTGATGGGTCATATCGTTTATGCAAATCATAAAGGGTGATGTTGGATTTTTCCTTTATTTTCAGTGATCATCCTATTGAGTGGTTAAAACACTTAACTCATTATTAGTAAACTCCTCAATTCAATTCTTAACATAGAGTTAAAAATATTATTTTAGAGTATCTTTTATATATCATATTTGTAACGACTTGGCCGATCGTTTTGAGTGTTGTAGCCCCGTTCTCCTATTTTATACTTATTCTATGCTCAATTACTATTATATGAATTTTCGGGGTGGTTGGTTCGGTTTTGGGGATATTTCGGAATGGAATGGGACCATTAGTCCCAAGGTTAGAAGCTTAAGTTGAAAGAGTTGATCGGATATTGACTTATATATAAACGACTTCATAATAGAATTTTGATGGTTCCGATAGTTTCATATGGTGATTTTGGACTTAGGAGTGTGTCCAGATATTGATTTGGAGGTCCGTAGGTGATTTTGGCTTAAAATTGCGAAAGTTGAAAAATTAGAAGTTTGGATAGTTGAGAAGTTTGACCGAGAGTTGATTTTATGGTTGCCGGGCTCGAATTTTGATTCTGAAAGTTGGAATAGGTCTGTGATGTCATTTATGACTTGTGTGCAAAATTTGAGGTCAATCGGAGTTGATTTGGTAGGTTTTGAAATCGAATGTAGAAATTAGAGGTTCATAAGTTCATTAGGCTTGACTTAGGGTGTGATTCGTATTTTTGATGTTGTTTGATGTGATTTGAGGCCTCGACTAAGTTTACATTGTGTTTTAGGACTTGTTGGAATATTCGGTTGAGGTCCCGGGGGCCTCGGGGTGTAATTCGGATCATGTTCGACGCATTTTGAACCTTGGAAGAATTCTGAGTTTGCTGGTGCTGGTTTTCTTGTACGCGATCGCGAAGTGTTATTTTGGCAGCTGGGATTTATTTCTACGCGTTCGCAAGCTTGGGTCTGCGATCTCGTAAGTTGGAAAGCCAGTGAATCGCGAACGCGTAGGTATAGTCGCGTTCGCGAAGAGGAAAGGAGGAGACTGGGTTCACGCAAATTTGTTATTCGCGATCGCGTAATGATGTCTACGATCGCGTAGGTTTGGGAGTTTGTGAGTCGCGTTCGCGTGGTAGATTCCGCATTCGCGTAAGAGAATTTCTAGGCAGCTGAGTTTTGTACTTCGCGAACGCGAGGCACTTTTCACCTTTGCGAAGAAGGGGAGTTCGGGCAGATTATAAAAATATCAAAAAATGAGGGTTGAGTTATATTTCACAATTTGATTTCGGGAGCTTGGATTGGGGCGATTCTTGGAGAGCTTTTCAAGGGAGTTATTGGGGTAAGTGATTCTAATTTGGTTTTGGTTAAATTACATGAAATATCATTGATTTCATCATTTAATTAGTGTTTTTGGTTGAAAAATTGGAAAAATATTGTAGAAACTTCCTAGGCTTTAATTTGAGGATTTGAAGATCGAGTTGTGATCGGATTTGAGTAATTTTGGTATGGTTGTACTCGTGGTTGAATAGGTATTCGGATTTTTTTAATTTTGTCAAATTCTGAGACGTGAGCCTAGGGTTGACTTTTTGAGTTGACTTTTTGACTTTTGGTTAAGAACTTAGCTTTTTTATATGGTTGATTCCTATAGCTTGTGTTGCTTGTATCTAGTTATTTGTGGCTAGATTCGAGTCGTTCAGAGACTGATACGCGAGGCAAGGGCTTGTTGGAGTAGAGATTTGCACAGTTTGAGTTAAGTAATACTTCTAAACTTGGTACTATGGGTATGAATTCCTAAATTACGTGTTATGTAATTGGCGTTGAGATGACGCACATGCTAGGTGACGGTCGTGTGGGCGTGCACCATAGTAATTATGACTCGGTCGATTCCGTGGAACTGTGTAGTCATATAACTTATTATTTTCCACGTATTTCTCATGTGTTAAAGAAATTGAGTTGTGATTTATATTAGAAATCATGCTTAGGCTATATGTTGGTACTGTTGGAACCCACAAAGGTCGTGTTGCTGTTAAATTACTTGCTTAATTTGCAATTGTGTACTCAGTCACAACTATCATTTGCATATCATATCCCAGTCTTTGTTCCATTTATTTATGCATCATATCATCATTGTTTGGGATGATTATTATGATACTTGTGAGCCCGAGAGACTGGAGAGATTGATGACTGAGTGAGGCCGAGGGCCTGATTGCTAGAATATTTATGGGATCAGGTTGCACGCTGCAACAAGCTTTATTGATTCATGCCATGATTGGCTTATTATAGCGCTTGGACAGGTTCCGGCCCTCCGGAGTATGACTTATCAGCAGTGAGCGCATGTACCTACTGAGTGCGAGTGCCGAGAGATTGGGAGGATTGAGTGACTGTGAGGACCGAGTGAAAATGAGTGATTGTGAGGATTAAGTGAATGAGAGGACTGGGCGATTTGATACTTTGAGAGTATGCATATGATTTCATCATTGTTTTGCATTACAGTTGACATACATAATTGACATGTGGATATCGAGATGTATCATTCCTCATTTCAGTTACACTTGGCATATTTTACCTTTTTGAGCTTTAACTGTTAAACTTGTAAGCATGCCTACATTTTTGTACTGTGATTTCTATATTTGGACTGTACCTATTGAGCTCGTCATTGCTTTCAGCCCAAGGTTAAGTTTGTTACTTATTGAGTACATTGGGTAGGTTGTACTCATACTACACTCTATATTTCGTGTGCAGATCCAGGTACTTTCAGGTACGGTAGTTGCTTATTTTGGAGCATTATCAATTCAGAGATTTTTGAGGTAGCTGCGTTGGCGTCCGCAGACCTTGACTCTCCTCCTTTATCTTTTAGTTTTTATCTAGAATGTTCTATCTTCCTAGACAGTGTTCCAGACCATGTTATTGTATAGATGCTCATGTACTTAGTGGCACCCGAATTTTAGGAAAGTTTGTATTCGAGTCGCAGTTGTTTATATCGGCTATTTATGAGAGTTATTGCTGTTAAACTTGTTTCATCTTATTTAAATATAAAAATATTTATTTTATTGTGATTGTCGGCTTGCCTAGTTCTGTGATAAGCGTCATCACGATATATTGAGTTTTGGGTCATGAAAATATTAGTGATAATAGTAAATGAAAGTTTACAAGTAATAGCTGAAGTTTGTTTGATGGTGAAAACATTCACAAAACTGAACTTTTAAAAGCTCTGAAAGTTATATCGAAATAATTAAGTCACATTATGAAACAATATCACGTGGAGGGAGAGAGTACTATCTTAGAACACTTAAATTCTTCATTACAGCTAAGTAATAGATAAAGGGACACCATCCTAGTGCAAAAGGAAAAGAAATACTGAAGAATAGGATACTTCATTGTCACTCTTCTAAAAGAACTGTGACCCTTACAAATAGGATTAAGAAAATACCAGTAATAGTAAATTTGATTAAACTAGTTTTCAAGCTACATTTTTAAGCTTTTGTTGAAAGAGAAAGAAGGTCCAACATCTTGTTCCTCGTTCTTCATAAGTTAGTCATAAATACTTGCTCGCGTCGAGTATTTAGATCAATTATATTAATTTACTACAGTTAAGTGATTTAATGAGGTGAACATATTTATCAATTAACTATGGTTAAGTGCTATAATTCTATATGCAGATATATATCATGTATCTATTCGTTAAATATACACACTGAATGCAAACACTGTAATGTTGAACCATAATTGAGCCTCAACTTTGTTATTGACCATAAATTACAGCACTTAGCTCAAAAATTCCTCTAGAATAAGTCTGTCTAGCCAAGCTTTTTTTTGGCAAAAAGTATTTTTTTAGGTTAAAAATATTTTTTTCTAAAGTTAAAGTGTTTGACCCAGATTTTTGAAGGAAAAATATTTTTGAGTAAAAGTAGTAGTTTTGTTTCTCTCCAAAAAATACTTTTTTAAAAAGCACTTTTGAGAAAAATACATTTAGAAGTACTTTTTAAAAGTTCGCCAAACACTAATTGTGTCACGACCCAAAATTTCTACCCTTGGGACAATTATGGCATCTAATATTTCATTTGTTAGGCAAGCCAACGTTAGCTATATCTATTAACCATTTTTAACAATTTTCAAATTAATGACAATAATGAAATTGAATAGTATGAAATAAGGCAATAAGCTAATAAGTGACGCAATCTAAATACAAATTCTGAAACTGGTGTCACGAATACATGAGCGTCTAGAATATTACAACTAATGGTCTGAAATAAACATAACTGTCTGAATCAAAATAAATAGCTAAAATGAAGTTGAAGGGGATTTCAGGGTGGCAGATGCCGTGCAACTATATCTCAAGTCTCCACTGAAAGCTGGATCCGAACAAGTCTATTGAACGCCGCTGGGACCAACTCCGGTATCTGCACACGATTTGCAGAGTATAGAATGAGTACAACCGACCCCATGTACTCAATAAGTGTCGAGCCTAACCTCGATGAAGTAGTAACGAGGCTAAGGCGGGTCACTTACATTAACCTGTACGCAATAATAATAATAACAGAAAAGACAGGAAACTTAATTCATAACAACGAACTCAAATACAACTAACGAGAGTCCAGAATAACAAGTTATATAAACTCATCTCAATTACCGAGGCAAATCCAACAGTCACAACAAATATAACTTTATATAGTCCGTTGCGACGCACAACCCGATCCCACCATATCATCATCTGTCAATATTGTAATCCGTCATTCCGCCATTATAATTCATTACCTTTCAAATTTCCGTTGCAGCGTGCAACCCTCTCCCCACACAGTTTCAATCAACAATTGCAATTCAACAACCAAGATTTACAAGAAGTTCTACATTTGTGCGAAGCAATGAAGAATAACATGATAATCAAAGAATCTCTAACAAATTCGAATATCTCAATTTTACCAACTCAACGGTATCTACCAATTAATAACTCATACAAATGGAACTAAATTATTAAAGGCAACAAATGTTACTAAACTGTAAGACAATTAAGGCATAGGGCACTTTAGATATGCAAGAAAAGCAAATAGAGACGAGTAGCAAATAAGCATGGAATCAGGGAACGAATGGATAATTTAATACAAGGAATACTAAATGGCAAGTAGCAATTATGGCATTGAAGTCAAATAAGCATGTAGAAATTAAGTCATGAAACAAGATATGCTATTAAGTAATAAAAACAGGGAAGCAAGTAACGTAACAGTGCATATACACTCATCACCTTACATATACACTGTTTTACACGTAATTCACATAACATGTAGCTCAAGGGTTCCTAATTCTCTCAAATCAAGGTTAGACCAAATATTTACCTCGCTCCGCAACTCAAGCAATCACTCAATCACGACCTTGCCTTTTGAACAAGCCTCCAAACCAACCAAATCTAGCAAATTATTGAACAAATAATTCAAAATAAGCTTTAGAAACTGCCCACAAATGAAAGAAGTTCAATTTAGATCATTTTTTGAAAAAGTCAACGAAAGTTAACCCCAGGCCCGCTTGGTCAAAATGGAGATTCGAACCAAAACACGGTTACCCATTCACCCTCAAGCCCGATTATGTGATTTATTTCGAAATTCGACCCCAATTTGAGGTCTAAATCTCAATTTTATAAAAATCCCCAATTCTACCCAAATCCCTAATTCTACCATGGAAATCCTAGCTTTGATGTTGAAATCTCATGAAATATAATGGGTAATTGAAAAGCAATGGATTAAAGTCACTTACCAATGAATTTAGGAAGAAAGGTCTCTTGAAAAATCGCCTCTAGGGTGTTTAGGGTTGAGAGATTGTGAGAAATGAGCTAAGTCCTATTTTTCTCCTCTTTTACCCAGATGCGGATGTCGCAATTGCGATGTCTTGTTCGCAATTGGGAACACCGCATTTGCGAAACAAGGGTCGTAAATGCGAACCCTATCTCAGAGCCCCAGGAGTCGCAAATGCGAGTTTCCAGCCTTCGCAAATGCGAAGTAGTACACTAGTGGTCAGTGATCGTATTTGCGGCCGCTTTCTTCGCAAATGCGAGGGTCCACAGTTCGCAAAAGTGAACAATTTCTCGCAAATGCGAGTGTCACCCAGTCCATCCCATGCTCGCAAATGCTAACCATTTTTCGCAAAAGCGAGGCTCGCAATTGCGAGCCAGCCTCGCAAATGCGAGATCTGCAGATCACACCAGCAACAGAGAAGGCATAAGCTATCTCCAAAGTCCAAAATCAATCCGTAGCCTATCCGAAACTCACCTGAGCCCCTTGGGATCCAAACCAAACATGCACATAAGTGTAATAACATCATACAAACTTGCTCGCGCAATTAAATCACCAAAATAATATCTAAATCTACTAATCAATCATCAAAATGAATGAACTTTCAAAGTGAAACTCAAGAATACTAGAATCACGTTTAAGTGTCCGAATCATGTCAAATCAATTCCGAATTGAACAAAATTTTGCAGACAAGATTCAAATAGCAATACGGAACTATTCCAAGTTTTAACATCAAAATTCGAACCTGTTAGCTAAGAAGTCAACTTTCGATCAAACTTAGTAATTTCCAACTCTAAAAAATGCTAGATTTCGGCAAAATGAGTCAAAATAAGTTAGGGACATCCTGATTAAATTCAGGGCATACGCCCAACTCCCAAATCACGATACAGATCTACCGGGATCATTAAAATACTTATTCGGGTCCCTTTACATAAAATGTTGACTGTAGTCAACTCAAGCCATTTTAAAGGCAAAAACTCACATTTGCTTTAATTTTTCACATAAATACTTTCCGGAATGAGACACGGACTCTGCACGCAATACGCTAAACGGAGGTAATCGAGGTCTCATATTACGAAAATAGAGGCTAAAACTCAAAATGACTTATCGGGTTATCACAATTTGCTACTCAAAAGTACTTTCAAATTAATAGTCAAACACAAATTGTTCCACACAAAAACTACTTTTAAAAAAAGCATTTTTCAAAAGAGCGCTGTTATTTGGCCCAACCAATCTCGTCCTAACAATAGCCACACTCGTGTAAAGACCTATTAAACCTTAATTCATATTTGGCTTTACAACCAGTTTTTCCCTCCAAAATATTTTCCTCCCAAACAAACTAATAACTATTGATTATCCCAAAATATTGATCCCATACAATCATCATTCTCTCATGGGAAGATCAAAAGCCTGCAGATGTATACGTATGGTTATATATTCATATATTTTAACTTCGAATTCTCTTGTTATACCATACACATATGAGAACAAACCTTTCATAAACCTAAACACATACTTCACTTCCCATCCCTTAACCTAAACATGAATGCTAACTAAGAAACTAGTTCGGAGCCACTAAACTTAAATAATAACCTAGAAACTAGTTTGAAGCAACTAAAGAATGCATTACACATATATTTAAGGTTGACTTCGGATGACAGTTTGATGAATGAAGATGAGTGGGTCAACATTGATTCAGACGGCAACTTCAATGATGGAAAAAATCTTGATGACGACGACGACAATGATGATGATGGTGGTGGTGGTCATTCTTTAGAGGGAAGGGAGAAGGTAGAGAGAACATGGAAATATCTAATGAATTTAATGATGAAGATCTAGTAATAGGTCCAATTTTTAAAATGTGGTTCTGTAATAAGGATGTTATGTATGATTTTTATAAATAATTAGCATGCAAGAGTATCGGGGTTTTGTATTGTCACGACCCGTAATCCCAACCCCGGGGTCGTGATGGCATTTAACATCCACTTGTTAGGCAAGTCGGCGTGAAATAATTAATTAATCAATTTTAATAGTTAAAATCACTATAATAATATTCAACGAGAAATAATAGCCGACATAGTACTAATATAAACCAGGCCATAATATCTACTCCCGGTAATCCGGAGTCACGAGTACACGAGCAACTAGAAGTCTACAAATAAAGTCTGAAATAAATACAACTATTCTAAAGAGATAAACAGTAAAAATGGGAAATGGAAGGGGACTTCAAGGTCTACGGACGCCAGCAGATCTACCTCAAGTCTCCATGTGAAAGGATCAAGCTGACACATGTCAAGAACTGCTGAGACCAATACCAGTATCTGTACAAGAGGCACAAAAGTAAAGTATGAGTACAACCGACCCAGTGTACTCTGTTAAGTGTCGAGCCAAACCTCGACGAGGTAGTGATGAGGCTATGATAAGACACCTACATAATTAAACCTGTACAAGTGTATATAAAGCAACAAATAACAAGAAGAGTGATAAAATACTAACTGGGAGGGGACATACGAAAAGGGAAAGATATATTAAATAAGGTGTCACGACCCAGAATTCCCACCATCGGGACCGTGATGGCGCCTAGCATTTCACTTGCTAGGCAAGCCAATGTTAGATATAGTTATTAACCATTTTCAACAATTTAAATCAAATAAAAATCAATAAGCTGAATAAACTGAATAGAGTAAATAAACTAATAAACGACGATATCAAAATACAATTTCAGAACTGGTGTCATGAATACACGAGCGTCTAGAGTACTACAAATAATAGTCTGAATAAAAGCATAACTATCTGAATCAAAATAAACAGCTAAGGTGATGTAGTATGGGACTTCAGGGCTGCGAACGCTGTGCAACTGTACCTCAAGTCTCCGCCAAGAACTAGATCCGATCAATCTACTAAACGCTGCTAGGACCCACTCCAAAATCTACACAAGAAGTGCAGAGTATAGTATGAGTACAACCAACCCCATGTACTCTTTAAGTGCCGAGCCTAACTTCGACAAAGTAGTGATGAGGCTAAGGCGAGTCACGTACAATAACCTATACGTAGTAATAAAATTAATAATAACAGGGAAGGAAAAACATGAAATAAAAATAGTTAATTTATGAATATGAACTCAATCCTCACAATCAGAGAACCTAGAATAACATATCTCATAATTTCATATAAAAATGGTGAAATCCGACACAATAATAACAACGAGTACAACACACACAATCCATTGCGGCGCGCAACCTGATCCCATCGTACACACATAATCCTCCCTTATTTCACCATAACATCATTTATCAATATCAAGAATCATGTATATAATCTGTTGCGGCGCACAACCCGATCCCTCCATATCATCGTAATCAATGTCATAATCCTCCCTCATTAAACCATATTACAATTTATCAATATCAAGCATTACATACACAACCATTGCGGCGCGCAACCCGATCCTACTATATTATCAGAATCAATGTCATAATTCCCCCTTATTCCATCATATCACAACTATTGCGGCGTGCAAACCCATCCACAAACAATTTCAATAAACATAATCAATCCAATAGCTCAATTTACAAGAATCTCTACAATTAAATGATATGAAAACAAAGCGATAAAGGAATCATGTACTAATCAAAGGAATGCTACAAATAATACAAAATCAACAAGACAAGTCAAGTACGCGACAATTAAGGTATGAAAGTAAGACAATTAAGGCAAGTAGCAATTAATCATGGAGTCATAGAAGGAACAAACAATTCAACACAAGAATAATGACAAGTAACAAATTACGGCATAGAAAGTAATTAAAGCATGTAGCAGTTAAGGCATAAAATGAGATAATTCATGAAATACGAGAAGGCATGTAAACAATTATCTTGACGATGTATATACACTCGTCACCTCATATATACGTTGTTACACACATAAAGATTCACATAACATATAGTTCAAGGGTTCCTAATTCCCTCAAATCAAGGTTAGACCCAATACTTACCTCATTCCGCAATCAAATCAAAGTTCAACCGAGGCCTTTCCTCTAAAATTCGCCTCAATAAAAGTCAACTCGGGACTCGCCCGGTCAAAACCCGGGTCCAATGGTAGAATCCAACTACCCATGACCCCACAAGTTTATATATGTAATTAGTTTCAAAATCCGAGTCCAAATTGACTCTCAAAAACTCAATTTCTTTTTTTTTTCAAAAACTTGACAAGGCTTCACAATTTCACTTTGATTCACATGATTTTGATGTTATAATCTAAGATACATTTATGAAATATAATTAGAAATAGATTAGAACTATTTACCCAAAGTTTGTAGATGAAAATCCCTCTTCAAAATCGCCTCCTACCAAGTCTAGGGTTCAAAAATGAGATAATGAGTTCAAAAATCCCATCTCCCATCTCTTTAACTAGCTGCAGATGTCGCATTTGTGACACAGGGTTCGCATTTGCGAACCCTCGCAATTGCAGACGAGGGCTCGCATTTGCGAACCCTGACAGACTCAGCATTCCTCGCAATTGCGATTGAGTCATCGCAATTGCAAACTGGGGGGTCATCGCAAAAGCAAACTATTGTTTGCAAATGCAAACTAGGCCATAATCCTGTTGGCTTCGCAAATGCGAAGGGGGGGCCGCAATTGCGACAACTACCCCTCTTCTATCACCCTCGCAAATGCGACCTGGTGTTCGCATTTGCGACACTAGAGCACCAGACACCAGATTTTCTGCATTTTCAGTCCAAAATTATCCGGAATATGTCCGAAACGCATCCTAGCCCTTGGGCCTCTAAACCATATATCCACACAAGTCTAAAAATAACATACGAACTCGCTCGTGAGATCAAAACACCAAAATAACACCTAGAACTACGAATCAGACATCAAAATGGATGAAATTTTCTAAGAAACTCAAGAACTTGCAAATTTACAACCGGATATCCTAATCACGTCATATTAACTCCGTTTTGCACAAAATTTTGCAGACAAGTTATAAATAGTGAAATGAACCTATTCCAAGTTCCAGAATATAAATCTGAACCCGGTAGCAACAAAGTCAACCTATGGTCAAACTTAAAAATTCTTTAATTCTTCAAATTACTAGTTTTCAACAAATCATGTTAAATCAAGTTAGTGACTTCCGAATTTGATTCCAAGCAAACACCTAAGTCCCAAATCACGATATGAACTAGCTGGGATCGTCAAAACACTGATTTGTGTCCGCTTACACAAGATATTGACCATAGTCAACTCAAATTAGTTTTAAGGCATAATTTCACATTTTCTTAAATGTTTCTCATAAATATTTTCCAGAACAAGACACGGACTATGCACGCAAATCAAGGAATACTAAACGGAACTGGTCGAGGTCTCGGAACACGAAAATAAAAGCTAAAACTCAAAATGTCCTATCAGGTCATCACATTCTCTACCTCTAAAACAAACGTTCGTCCTCGAACGGATATAGAAAGATACCTAGACTGGTGAAAATGTGTGGGTATCTACTCCATATGTCGGACTCGGACTCCCACATGGATGCCTCGATCGGCTGACCTCTCTACTGCACTCGAACTGAAGGATAACTCTTAGACCTCAACTTCCAGACTTGCAGGGCTAGAATGGCCACCGACTCCTCCTCATAAGTCAAATCCTTGTTCAATTGGATTGAGCTGAAATCTAACTGATGTTTGGCATATTTCGATATGTGTTGATGTTACTTTGCCCATGTTTTAATCACTTTTTGATGTTATTTAATCTTTAAAACACCCAACATGGTGTAATTATTGGTTTGATGACTAATTAAGTTATGTGTGACGATTTAAGGTGTTCGGAGTGCAAAATATGAAGAAAAGGTGGTTTAGCCAGAGGAAGAAGGGTTGGATGCGTCGCATCCAACCTAGGAAAATATCATCCTGCGTGCAACCTTAGCAGTGAAGTTGGGCCATAGCGTCCGCCATCGCGTGCGAAACTGGGAAGTAGAAGAGAAGGCTGGATGCGTCGCGTCCACCATCGTGTGCAAAGCTGAGAAATAGAGGACAAGGTGGATGCGTCGCATCCACCTTCGCAGAAAAAAATTGAAATGGAGGACAAGGTGGATGCGTCGCATCCACCTTAGCATCAATCCCTGAAGCCGAATTGGACTAGGAATAGGAGAGCTTTGGCCCACGACTTTTGTACGCAATATATAAGCTAAAAACGCCTCTTTTAAGGGATCTAACATATTGGGAAGGGGAAAAAAAGCCACGAAAAAGCTGTGGAGGCCGGAATTCATCGAGTTTCATCTTTCTCCCACCAAAACTTAGTAATTTTTATGTTTCTTTATATGATTTGTTGTTTGGCTACCATGTCTATGTGGAGCTAAACTTCACGTTCTAGGGTTGTGGTTCTTTCATGAATATTGTTATTCGGATATTGATTTTGACTTCTTGATTTATCATATTAGTTTATTTATTCAATCTTGCACTTAATTATTTAATTGCTTGATCACCAATTGAATATTATCTACGAATCTAGAATTGAACGCGAAAGTGGGAATCCTATATTGCATACAGGATTGAGTAGGGCAAGTTCTTGAACTCGGGCATCGGGGGACGGATTCGTAGTTAGGATAGACATATACCTAATTGCCTTGCTTGGTTGATTTACAGGAATTATAAATGCGTTCTTGTTGATTCTAACTCCATAGACATATAGGCGTTAGGTTAGCTTGAATAGGCGAGTAAGAACTCGACAGATTCTTATGAGCATTAACCCTGTCAACCAATAAGCTAGATAAATTAGTCGGTCAATTCAATTGAAGAATAAAATAGGATTGTTAGATAGCCCATAACCCTAGATCGTTTTCATTACATTGATATCATTAAAATCTGCTCTTTCTCTGTTCAAAGTTTATTATTTATATTTTTCTCATTTAATTAGTTTAGAATAAAATATTTTTGGATTTAATTCTTGTTTAGATAATTGGGATAGTCTAATTTAGTTAATAGTTAATCATAAGTCCTCGTGGGTTCGACATCCGACTTTTAGTCACTTTATTACTTGACGACCGTATAGTGAAATACAACTCTTGCTAAATAATTTCACTGCTAATGACCATAATTGGCAAGGAGAGGGGGATTCACGAAGGGGAATTAAACAGAAGGCCGCCGGTTTGATTGAGCTTGATGACTTTTCCGCCATGAGAGCCGATATAGCAAAATTGGCAAATCAGATGAATAGAATGACAACACAACAAATGCAACATGTACAACAGATGTCTATTTGTTGCGAACTATGCGGAGACAGTCATATGATTGACATGTGCCCCACGAATCCTGAATCTATATACTATGTGGGGCAACAAAACAGAGGTCCTATGAATCAACGCGCGCAATATGGGAACACTTACAACCCAAACTGGAGGAATCATCCTAACTTCTCATGGGGCGGAAGTCAACAGAATCAGTATAGGCCTCAAGGGAATTTTACTCAACCTCATAAGCCACCCCAACAAATGGAAGAAAGTACGAATGACTTGCTGAAAAAGTTGTTACTAGACAATCAACAGCTCTGGACCGATTTCAGAAATCTTTAGAGGCAAATGGGGCAGTTAGCAGCAAACCAGAATACTAGACCTACAGGCTCACTTCCCAGTGATACAGAGAAGAACCCTCAAATTAATGCAGTTACACTTAGAAACGGGAGGGAACTAGAGGAAGCGCCAAGGAAGATAAAAGAAAAACCTACACCTGGGGGGGGGAGTTGACACCTAAGGCAACACAAGAGTCAAAGGAAGATGATGCAAGTTCAGAGCGAATGGAGGTTACAAGGCCACCACCACCTTTCCCCCAAAGATTGCAGAAAAGGAATGACGATCGCATGTTCAACAAATTTCTCTCCATGTTGAGTCAGGTTCAATTAAATATTCCATTAGTGGATGTACTTTGTGAAATTCCAAAGTACGCTAAGTACATAAAAGACATAGTGGCTCATAAGAGGAAATTGACTGAGTTCGAGACGGTTGCACTTACTGAGGAGTGCACATCAAGGGTCCAAAACAAGCTTCCCCAAAAGCTTAAGGACCCTGGCAGCTTCACCATTCCAGTACAAATCGGTAATATTAACGTGGGACGTGCTCTGTGTGATTTGGGTGCAAGCATAAATCTGATGCCGTTATCCTTGTTTAAGCAATTAGGTCTGGGAGCTCCGAGACCAACCACCGTGATGTTGCAATTAGCTGATAGGTCCATAGCCTACCCCGAAGGAGTGATTGAAGATGTGCTGCTGCAAATTGGAAAATTCATCTTCCCAGCTGACTTCATTATTCTAGACTTCGAGGCTGATGAACAAGTTCCAATCATATTGGGACGACCTCTCTTGGCTACTGGCGATGCAATAATTAAAGTGAGAGAAGGGAAAATGATTATGAGAGTGGACAACGAGGAGGCAGTCTTCAATGTCTACAAAGCAATCCAACTCCCCGCCACTATGAGGAGCTCTCTATGATATCTGTGGTGGAGGTGGATGAGAAACTTCTTGACACGAGTGTATATCTAGGCGACTGTTTAGAAAAAGCAATCATGATGTTTGATAGCTTGGAGATGGATGATGAGGTTGAGGAGATGAAGGGAATCCTAGATACATCATGTGGTTACATGCAAGGAATAATCCCGTTTGAGCCCCTGAATAGGCCAAGTGGCCCCCCACCAAAGCCGTCAATTGAAAAAGCTCCAAATTTGGAACTTAAACCCCTACCCCCTCACCTTCAATATGCTTATTTGGGAAGTTCTGACACTTTACCTATTATTATTTCTGCTCACTTGTCTAAATTACAGGAAGAAAAGCTATTAAGGGTGCTACGTGAGCACAAGCGAGCAATTGGGTGGACAATGTCTAACATTAAAGGCATTAGTCCAGCTTTCTGCATGCACAAAATCCTCATGGAGGACGGACACAAGCCAAGTGTAGAACACCAACGCCGACTAAATCCAATCATGAAAGAAGTGGTAAGGAAAGAAGTGATTAAGTGGCTTGATGCAGGTATTGTATTTCCAATCTCTGATAGTAAATGGGTAAGCCCCGTTCAATGTGTGCCGAAGAAAGGGGGGATAACCGTAGTAGTTAATGAAAATAATGACTTAATCCCTACAAGAACTGTAACTGGATGGAGAATTTGCATAGATTACAGAAAACTGAACAATGCCACCCGGAAAGACCACTTTCCCCTTCCTTTTATTGACCAAATGCTTGATAGATTAGCTGGCCAGGAATACTACTGTTTCCTGGACGGTTATTCGGGGTATAATCAGATTGCTATAGCCCCAGAAGACCAAGAGAAAACTACATTTACATGTCCTTATGGCACGTATGCGTTCAAGAGAATGCCCTTCGGTCTTTGTAACGCACCTGCGACTTTTCAAAGGTGTATGATGGCTATTTTCACTGACATGGTTGAAAGATATGTAGAAGTATTCATGGACGATTTTTCTGTGTTTGGATGTTCTTTTGATAGTTGTTTGATGAACCTTGATAAAGTGCTAGCTAGGTGTGAAGAGACGAACTTGGTGCTAAATTGGGAAAAGTGCCATTTCATGGTACGTGAAGGTATAGTTTTGGGGCACAAGGTTTCAAAAGATGGTCTACAGGTGGATAAAGCAAAGGTGGAGACGATCAAAAAATTGCCCCCGCCGACATCCATCAAAGGCATTCGCAGTTTCTTGGGTCATGCAGGTTTTTATCGTCGTTTCATTAAAGATTTTTCGAAAATTTCTTCCCCTTTGTGCAGGCTTCTAGAGAAAGACGTTACCTTCAAGTTTGATAATGCATGTCTGAAAGCATTTGAGGAGCTGAAGGGAAGATTGGTGACTGCACCAATTATCATTGGCCCCGATTGGGCACAACCATTTGAGTTGATGTGCGATGCAAGTGACATAGCAATTGGAGCGGTGTTGGGGCAAAGGAGGGATAAAATCTTTCACTCCATTTATTATGCAAGCAAAACTATGAATCCAGCTCAGATGAATTATACAGTGACTGAAAAGGAGTTGCTTGCAGTGGTGTGGGCGTTTGACAAGTTCAGATCCTATCTAGTGGGAACCAAAGTCATCGTCTACACAGATCATTCAGCTATCAGATACCTATTTAAAAAGAAAGACGCCAAGCCGAGGCTGATTCGTTGGGTCCTCCTCTTGCAAGAATTTGACTTAGAGATCCGAGATCGAAAAGGGACAGAAAATCAAGTGGCCGATCATTTGTCCAGATTAGAGAGCCGGAACCATGTAGCTGAAGGAGGGTCAATTAAAGAAACATTTCCGGATGAGCAAATATTAGCAATCACCTCAGGTGAAGCCCCATGGTATGCAGATTATGTGAATTTTATCGCAAGTGGGGTAACGCCACTAGAATGGACAGCTGACAATAGAAGAAGATTCCTACATGATGTAAGGTTCTACGTGTGGGATGAGCCATTACTATATAGGCAATGTGCAGATCAGTTGGTGAGAAGGTGTGTTCCTGAGGAAGAGATGAAGGCTATACTACATGACTGCCATGCGTCACCATATGGAGGTCATCACGGCGGGGATAGAACCGCCCAAAAAGTGCTACAATCAGGTTTTTATTGGCCAAAATTGTTTAAGGATGCACATGCCTTCGTTAAAAATTGTGATAGATGCCAAAGAACTGGAACTATCACGAGGAAGCACGAGATGCCCTTGCAAAATATACTGGCGGTAGAACTTTTTGATGTTTGGGGGATTGATTTTATGGGACCATTCCCATATTCTAACGGACACAGATACATCTTGGTGGCGGTCGACTATGTTTCTAAGTGGGTAGAGGCCATAGCTCTTCCTACTAACGACGCAAAGGTTGTGGTAGGCTTTGTAAAGAAGCACATCTTCACACGTTTTGGGACCCCAAGAGTGTTGATAAGCGACGGGGGAACTCACTTTTGTAACAAACTGCTGAATAATATTCTTGCAAAATACGGAGTCAAGAACAAAGTTTCCACTGCCTATCATCCCCAAACGAGTGGTCAAGTAGAAGTTTCCAACAGAGAGGTCAAGCAGATTTTGGAAAAGACAGTAAGTATGAATAGAAAGGACTGGGCCGGGAAGCTGGATGACGCATTATGGGCATATCGCACTGCGTACAAGACCCCAATAGGCACTTCTCCGTACAGGTTGGTTTATGGGAAGGCCTGCCATCTGCCCGTCGAGCTTGAACACAAAGCATATTGGGCGATTAAAAAGCTAAATATGGAGATGGACTTGGCCGGTGAGAAGAGATTGCTACAACTCAACGAGCTTGATGAGTTTCGATTGCATGCGTATGAAAATGCCAAATTGTATAAAGAGAAGACCAAAAGATGGCATGATAAGCATATCCAACATCGTGAGTTTGAACCAGGTCAAGAAATTCTACTGTTTAATTCAAGGCTAAAGCTTTTTCCAGGAAAGCTTAAATCTCGATGGTCGGGTCCGTTTGAAGTGGTTAGTGTGAAACCTCATGGTGCGATAGAATTGTGTGATAAGGGGTCCAATACGACATTCTTGGTAAATGGCCAAAGAGTAAAACACTATTGGGGTGGTGACATTGCACGTCACAAGACCACAATGGATTTAGTGGAGGCATGAAGAACATGTTGCGTCGTGCCGCGACGTTAAATCAGGCGCTTCTTGGGAGGCCACCCAAGTTAGTTAGTTTATTTTTATTTTATTTTTAAATTTTTTTCTTTCTTTTCGTAGGACATAGATCTTATTCAAAAAAAAAAAAAAGAAAAAATAAATAAATAAATAAAACTAAAAAGTTCCCCAGATATGAGAAAACGAGGCAGATGCGTCGCGTCCCCCTCAGCAAAAAAAAAAAAAAAAATTTTTTTTTTGACGGGCCAATTGCTCAAGGCAGTGAAGTCTGCCTATCGCGCCCGTATCGCGTCCGAAAATTTTTGAAGGAAGACAAGGGGATGCGTCGCGTCAAAGCTCGCACGCACAGGTAAGTAATATATATTTTAACACATCTTAAGATAACCTATTCGAAAAAAACGTTTCTTGCGACGCATCCACTCGTCTCTTTTTGGCGACGCCTAGGAACGCAGAACAGAATTCTCTCATCGAAATTGTAACGCATACAAACGCAATAAGCTCAAACGCGACAGGTACGCATCATCCTCTTCGTTCTTCCGTTGGCTTCTCTCCTAATTCGTCTCTCCTCCCTCCTTCAATGGTAGCAACAAGTAGGTTTTGCAATTTCAAGATTTTTAGGGCTGTCGTTCTTGGTAGTTGTAATGGTTGCGAGATGATAAACTATAATTCCCTTCATCTCGTCCAACTTTGGGAGGGTAGTTGCATTGCTCAACTGATAGAATGAACTAGGCACACTTGTTGCATACCACATGTTCGACGAATTGTCCCTGAGGAAAATTTAGGCGTCGGTGAAGTCTGAGTAACCGAGCAACATTGGTGTATGCTTGAGAATAAGTGTGGGGTCGAGTGAGGGGCTATGTGAAATTGAATTTTTGAAGAGAGTTAACACATACTTGCTGAAAGTCATGAGCTACAATTCCATGAAGAGTGAATGGCATGACTTTACGAATAAATTGAAGTCTGCAAGCTGTTGCAATTGCTTTCAAGCTGAACTTCGCTGTTTTATCTGCTAATTGTTGAATTCTTTGCATTGCAGGTACTTAGATTCGTAAAATGACAGCAGCGAGTAAACCATCCAAGCAACAAGACAAAGATGGTAACAAGCAACCGCCGAAAACGCCTACCGGAAGGGCAGCGGGCGGTCCAAATCCACAGAAAAAAAGGAAGCGGACGGAGAAGGAAATGGAACTGCTGCCTAGGCAGTTAAGTGATGATTCAGAGCAAGAGGAGGAGGAAACATTGGTCAGGAGGACAGTGAAGAAGGGTATTACACCAAACAAAGGAATAGAGATACGAGAGCCTGTGACATACCAAAGAAAAGCTTCGAGAATGAGTGCTCCAACTGATAAAGGGAAGGAGAAGATTACTACAGAATCTGAATCCGATTCCGATTCGGACAATGACCACCTACAGGTCAACATGAGTGATGAAGATGAGGGTGAACCCATAGACCGAGTTGATTGGGAGAAATACTTTGTTAATGAGAAGGCATTCCGAGCCTATAAGAAGATACTGGTTTCAAAGAAGTATATTCCGGAAAAGCCGATAAACATCGGACCACTTAAGACAAAGTACTCAGAGTTTCTCAAGTCAATTTGAGAGGTGCAAAAATGGGGACCCATTCTGAAAGGTCATGGCAAAGCCAACCTCACCATTGTTAGAGAGCTCTACGCCAATTGGCGTCACGCGAGGGGAAACATTGTGCGAGTAAGAGGGGTAGATATTAATGTGTCAGCTGAAGCTCTGAATAACTTTTTAAGGGTGCCACACACACTCACAGACAGGTTTGACGCCATATGCAAAACACCAGATTATGCACACATTAAGTCTGTCCTATGCCCTACCAGGAAGGATGCAGAATGGAAGCATGGGAGTATGGAGTACCACTCTATAGCAAAGGAATTCATGAGTGCGTTAGCACGTGTGGCTCTAAATTTCATTTGTAACCGCCTGCTGCCATGCCAACATAAAACTGATGTCCCTCGTTACCGCGCACTCGTATTATATGCTTTATTAGAAGGGATACCACTCAACTTCGGAGCCATCATGCATGATCAAATGCAGCGAACCAGGATGAATTACAAGTGGAGGCTGTTCTTTGCTAATACCCTAACGGCTTTTTTAACAGAGAGGGGAGTACTATGGGACAAGGAGAATGACGACATTGAGGCTAAAGCTCCAGGACCATATGATGTCACTCATGTTCTAGAGCCGAACAAGGGAAGGTCTTCTAAGCTCACCATCCAACAAGTATTTGAGCATATGCAAGCAGATATGCAAGAGAACAGGGCTGAGCTGATAGCGACTCGTGTCGAGTTGAGTGCCACCAGGGATGAGTTGAGACAGACTCGTGCGGATCTAAGCCGAGTTCAGACCGAGCAGGCCACGATGATGAAGGAGATATCATTACTCCTCAGAGCTCTGGTTCAATGTGCAGGTACAGACATCTCCCAGCTGATTGCATCATCCACTGCCGGACCATCCACTCCTGTTCCTCCCATAGTCACCGAGGCTCCACTCAACAGGCCTATTGAGGTCGCTGTAACACCTGATACAGAATCCGCACCAGTTGTTGATGATAGGAATGCTATGGATGCAGATGCTCCTCCACAGACTGCAGATGAGCCCTCCACCTTGACTTGAGGGAGTTCTTCTCACCCTACTTTACCTTGTTTGTGTGCGTTGGGGACAACGCACAGTCCTAAGTGTGGGGTGGGGGTGATTTATGTTTGATGTATGGATGAATGTACTAATATATTCACTGGATTAATGGCATAAAATAGCAGTAAATTCATCTATATGGAGTAACTATCAGTTTATCTATCAGTTTATGAAAAAAAAATATATATATATATATATATATATAGTATCTTTGTAGATAGTAATAATCCCCTGTGGTTTTTCTTTGTGCATCGGTTCTTTTCCATGGGATGTAGTTTGAACCGGGTAATTTTGTTTTCTTTTTAGAGTAGAGTAGGAATGTAGGGAATAAAAGGAGAAAGAATGATGAACCTAGGTGACCTTGACTTGGTTGATACTGGCATATTTAAGCTTTTACATATGTAATATCTTCCCTTCTCACTCTGAAATTATTGATGATGCCTTGTTAAAACGGATAGCATGTTTTGTGGCACCTATTTCTCATTTTCTTGACTTGTGTTCACTTTGCGCTTAATGCTTAATATCTCGTTGCTCCGTGAATACTTGCATTGTTTGAGAGTCGGAATGTGACCGTCCTTAGCGAGTCATGTGCCATGTGTGGTGAGGTTTTTGTGTAGTCCATGTAGTGTACTTGTGTCTAGAACTTGCCCGGTATGTGAGTTGAAGCGAAATTTTAGGTGATGCTCGGTTTGAAAAATGATTTTAGGCTTTCTTTGATCTTTTTGAGCTTATTGCTTATCACAAATAAAATCTATCCCTAGTTAAACCTTTTGAGCCTGTAGACCTTTTATTTGGTACCCACATTACAAGCCTACACCCTTTTTATTCTTAATTGACATTGTTTTGATCCTTTTACCTCTTAAAGCACTTTAAGTGTTAGATGAGCGCTAAAAGAAGTAAGAAGGGACTAAGTGTGGGGTGACTTTTGAGTGGAACCAATGAAAGAAAGAAGGGTGCACTTAGTTTGTAAAATAATACGCCACTAGCGAAAAAAAGAAAGAAAAAAAAGAAAAAAAAGAAAGAAAAATATAGAGGAATAAATTATTGTCTTATTCTTGCTAGTGGATATGAATTAAAGTAGTGCTTAAAGAAAGAGGAAATATTGTTGGGGTGATAGTATTTGTGGAATTGAAGTGGTGTTGAAGAATTTGCGCTTAAGTTATTTGATGATGTGTTAAAGTGCTTAGGAGGTTGAGTCACTATTCCTAAAATATATCCTACCCGTCCCTTAGCCCACATTACAACCATGAAAAAGTCCTAATTGATTTTAGATCGAGCGAGCTTACATTAGTAGAGATTTACATTAAGGGCAAGCCTATGGTACCAACTACATGCATGTGACTTCTTTTGTGAGAGTGAGCGATTTTCTTTGTGAGCATGAGATTCGAATGTGTGGATTGATTCTACTCTCTCTGCTTTTGTTGTGAGGGCACATGGTTTCACGAGGGATAGGTAACATTATTAGACTTCTCTATGATGTTGGTTGTTCAAGCCATGAGTGCATAGTGACATTGAGTCGGTTTTTGAGGTTAGGATTGTTGTGAGCATGTTGTCTTTGTTCGAATATTTTTAAAGAATGGCTTAAGTAAAGGGAAGGGTATGTGATGCATAGCCTAGAGCCTAATTGTTGCAAATAACCACGGTCAGAGGTGCAGTGTGCTTTGAATGATAAGAGCTTAATTTTGTTTCGTCTACTATAGGATGGTTTGTTCGAGGACGAACAAAGGTTTAAGTGTGGGGTAGTGATGTTTGGCATATTTCGATATGTGTTGATGTTACTTTGCCCATGTTTTAACCACTTTTTGATGTTATTTAATCTTTAAAACACCCAACATGGTGTAATTATTGGTTTGATGACTAATTAAGTTATGTGTGACGATTTAAGGTGTTCGGAGTGCAAAATATGAAGAAAAGGTGGTTTAGCCAGAGGAAGAAGGGTTGGATGCGTCGCATCCAACCTAGGAAAACATCATCCTGCATGCAACCTTAGCAGTGAAGTTGGGCCATAGCGTCCGCCATCGCGTGCGAAACTGGGAAGTAGAAGAGAAGGCTGGATGCGTCGCGTCCACCATCGTGTGCAAAGCTGAGAAATAGAGGAACAAGGTGGATGCGTCGCATCCACCTTCGCAGAAAAAAATTGAAATGGAGGACAAGGTGGATGCGTCGCATCCACCTTAGCATCAATCCCTGAAGCCGAATTGGACTAGGAATAGGAGAGCTTTGGCCCACGACTTTTGTACGCAATATATAAGCTAAAAACGCCTCTTTTAAGGGATCTAACATATTGGGAAGGGGAAAAAAAGCCACGAAAAAGCTGTGGAGGCCGGAATTCATCGAGTTTCATCTTTCTCCCACAAAACTTAGTAATTTTTATGTTTCTTTATATGATTTGTTGTTTGGCTACCATGTCTATGTGGAGCTAAACTTCACATTCTAGGGTTGTGGTTCTTTCATGAATATTGTTATTCGGATATTGATTTTGACTTCTTGATTTATCATATTAGTTTATTTATTCAATCTTGCACTTAATTATTTAATTGCTTGATCACCAATTGAATATTATCTACGAATCTAGAATTGAACGCGAAAGTGGGAATCCTATATTGCATACAGGATTGAGTAGGGCAAGTTCTTGAACTCGGGCATCGGGGGACGGATTCGTAGTTAGGATAGACATATACCTAATTGCCTTGCTTGGTTGATTTACAGGAATTATAAATGCGTTCTTGTTGATTCTAACTCCATAGACATATAGGCGTTAGGTTAGCTTGAATAGGCGAGTAAGAACTCGACAGATTCTTATGAGCATTAACCCTGTCAACCAATAAGCTAGATAAATTAGTCGGTCAATTCAATTGAAGAATACAATAGGATTGTTAGATAGCCCATAACCCTAGATCGTTTTCATTATATTGATATCATTAAAATCTGCTCTTTCTCTGTTCAAAGTTTATTATTTATATTTTTCTTATTTAATTAGTTTAGAATAAAATATTTTTGGATTTAATTCTTGTTTAGATAATTGGGATAGTCTAATTTAGTTAATAGTTAATCATAAGTCCTCGTGGGTTCGACATCCGACTTTTAGTCACTTTATTACTTGACGACCGCGTATACTTGCGTGAGTGTGTTTGGTCGCAACACTAACACATGGGACGAATTATCGTGATACTTCCAGAGAATGGAGACATGGAACACCAAATGAATTACTGATAAGCTAGGTGGAAATGCAAGCTTGTAGTCCACCTTCACTACTTTCTCAAGAATCTCAAAGGTCCGATATACCTAGGGCTCAACTTGCCCTTCTTTCCGAACCTCATCACACCCTTCATGGGTGAAAACCGGAGCAATACCCTCTCTCCAACCATGAATGCAACATCACGAACTCTCCAATTGGCATAACTCTTCTGCCTAGACAGAGCTGTGCAAAGTCAATTCTGAATCATCTTGACCTTTTCTAAGGCATCATAAACCAAATCGTTACCCAACAACCGAGCCTCTCCCGGCTGAAACCAACCAAATGGCGTACGACAACCTCTCCCGTATAATTCCTTATAGGGAGCCATCTGAATACTCGATGGATAGTTGTTGTTGTAGGCAAACTCCACAAGCAGCAAGAACTGATCCCAAGAACCCTCGAAATCCATAACACAAGCGCGAATCATATCCTCTAATATCTGAATGGTGCGCTTGGACTGTCCATCTGTCTGAGGGTGAAATGTTGTACTCAACTCAACCTGAGTGCCTAACTCACGTGGTACGACCCTCCAGAAGTGCGAGGTGAACTGCGTAACTCGATCAAAAATGATAGACACCGGAAAATTGTAAAGAAGAACAATCTCACGGATATAGATCTCAGGCAACCGCTCTAAAGAATAGGTAACTACTAGTGGAATGAAATGCGCCGACTTGGTCAACCTGTCCATAATGACCTATATTCCCACAAATTTCTTCGAAGTCTGTGAGATCCACACAACAAAATCAATGGTAATAAGCTCCCACTTCGACTCGGGAATCTCAATCTTTTGAAGCAAACTGCCAGGGCTCTGATGCTCGTACTATACTTGCTGACAATTTAGACACCGAGCCACATATGCAATTATATCCTTCTTCATTCTCCTCCACCAATAATGCTACCTCAAGTCCTGATACATCTTGGCAGCACCCGGATGAATGGAATACCGTGAACTGTGGTCCTCCTCAAGAATCAACTTACGAAGCCCATCCATATTGGGCACATAAATCCATCCCTGCATCTGCAACACTCCATCATCTCCAATATTAACCTGCTTGGCACCACCGTGCTGCACCGTGTCCTTAAGGACAAACAAATATGGGTCATCATACTGGCGCTCTCCGATGCACTCAAACAAGGAAGATCGAGAAACCGTGCAAGCTAGAACACGATTGGGCTTCGAAATATCTAACCTCACGAACTGATTGGCCAAATCCTGAACATCTGATGCTAGCGGTCTCTCACCAACAGGAATATATGCAAGGCTACCCATACTCCCAGCCTTTCTACTCAAGGTATCGGCCACCACATTGGCCTTCCCAGGATGATACAAAATGGTGATATCATAGTCTTTCAATAGCTTCAACCACCTTCGCTGCCTCAAGTTGAGATCTTTCTCCTTGAACAAATACTGTAGACTACGATGATCCATGAACACCTCACACGACACATCGTAGAGGTAATGCCTCCAAATCTCCAATGTGTGAACAATGGTTGCCAACTCTAAGTCATGAACAAGGTAATTCTTCTCATGAACCTTCAACTGCTGCGACGCGTATGCAATCACCTTGCCATCGTGCAACAATACTGCACCGAGCCCAATACGCGATGCATCATAATACACTGTGTAGGATCCTGAACATGTGGGCAATGCCAGCACTGGCATCGTAGTCAAAGCAATCTTGAGCTTCTGAAAGCTCAACTCACACTCGTCTGACCACCTGAATGGAGCACCCTTCTAGGTTAATCTAGTTAGTGGGACTGATATGGATTAAAACCCCACCACGAACCAGCGATAATAACCCGTCAAACCTAGGAAACTCCGAATTTGTGTAGCTGAAGTAGGTCTAGGCTAGTTTTGAACTGCCACAGTCTTCTTAGGATCCACTTTTATGCCCCGACCGATGCAACATGTCCCAAAAAGGCGATCGAGTCTAACCAAAACTTACACTTTTAAAACTTGGCATATAACTAACTATCTCTCAGAGTCTGAAGTATAATCTGAAGATATTGCACATGCTCCTCTCGACTGCGGGAGTAGATCAATATATCATCAATGAATACGATCATATAAGAATCCAAATAAAGCTTAAACACCTGGTTTGTCAAATTCATAAATGATGCCGGGGTATTTGTCAACCCAAATGGCATCACTAGGAACTCATAATGCCCATACCGAGTCCGAAAAGTTGTCTTAGGGAAATCCGATGCCCTAATATTCAACTGATGGTAGCCATACCTCAAATCAATCATCGAAAACACCTTGGCATCCTGAAGTTGATCAAATAAGTCATCAATCCTCGGCAACAGATACTTGTTCTTGATAGTGACTTTGTTCAACTGCCGGTAGTCTATACATATCCTCATTGAACCATCTTTCTTCTTTATGAACAACACAGGCACACCCCAAGGCGAGATACTAGGTCTAATGAATCCCTTATCAAGTAAATCTTGCAATTGTTCCTTTAGTTCCTTCAACTCAGGCGAGGCCATACGGTATGGTAGACTAGAAATGGGCTGAGTTCCCGGAGCCAAATCAATACAGAAGTCAATATCTTTGTCGGGTGGCATCCCCGGTAGATCTGCAGGAAACACCTCTGGAAACTCACGCACAACAAGTACCAAATCCATGGAAGGAACCTCCACACTAGAATCGCAAATATAGGCCAAATACACTAGACATCCCTTCTCGGCCATTCGTCGAGCCTTGACATAAGAAATAACCCTGATGGTAGAATGGCCAGGAGTCCCTCTCCACTCTAATCGAGGAAACCCTGGCATGGCTAAGGTCACCATATTGGCTTGACAATCCAATATAGCGGGATAAGGTGACAACCAATCCATGCCCAAAATAACATCAAAGTCTACCATTTCAAGAAGTAGGATATCTACAATAATAGAATCTCCCATGGGCGTGGACATATACACATGATCACTCAAAGAATCACGAGGCACAAACAGATATGAAGCAAAATAAGATGTCACATAGGAATAAGTAGAGCTCGAGTCAAATAGAACTGAAGCATCTCTATGGAAAACTGGAACCATACATGTGATAATGACGTCAGATGACTCGGCCTTAGGTCTAGCTGGGAATGCATAAAATCAGGGTTGGGCCCCACCACTCTGACTTACATCTCTCGGACGACCTCTAACCAGCTGGCCTCCAGCTCTAACGGCCTGACCTCCACCTCTAACGGCCTGACCTCCACCTTTGGCAGCCTGACCCCTGCCTCTAGCTAGCTAAGCGGGCAGTGAAACAACTGGTGCTAGAACCATGGCACGAGAACTCTGATGTGGCATGCTGCTCAACAATCTCGGGCAGTACCTCCTAATGTGACCAGTACCCCCGCACTCGAAACACACCTCCTGCTGCTGTGGCTACTGAAGGTGAAGCTGACCCAAACGGGCCGGATAACCACGATGATAACTTTGGATCGGAGGTGCACTAATAAGAGCTAATGGTGCACTGTAGGCTGGCTACCCAAAATGAGATACATAAGGAGCATGACTACTCGAAGCACCGTGGGATGCCTGAAGCGCTGACTGAAATTGCCAAGGAGGACGACCTCTACTAAAAGTAACCCTGCCTCCAGATGAGGCACCATTAAAACCACCAAAATGATGAGGCTTCTTATCGCAAACTGGTCCCCCTCTCCTGACTATGAACCATCTCGATCCGTCTAGTAATATCTATGGCCCTCTGGAAAGAAATATCATCTCCAGTCTCCTCGGTCATCTGTAGCATGATGATGAATGTAAGCCTATCAATGAATTTCCTCACTTTCTCCCTCTCAGTAGGGAGTAAAATAATGGCATAGCGAGCTAGGTCCACAAATCGAGTCTCATATTGGGTAACAATCATACTACCTTGCTGAAGACGCTTAAACAGCTTGTGGTAATCCTCTCTCAAAGTGAAAGAAATGAACTTCTCTAGAAATAGCTTTGAAAACTGATCCCAAGTAAGTTCAGGTGAACCAGCTGGTCTAGTCAACATATAATCTCTCCACCATCTCTTGGCAGAACCGATCATCTAGAACACTGCAAAGTCGACCCCATGTGTCTCAACAATACCTATGTTGCGCAATACCTCGCGGTAATGGTCCAGGTAATCCTTTGTGTCCTCATAAGGTGCACCATTGAAATTAATAGGGAAGAGCTTGGTAAACTTATCCATTCTCAACAAGGCCTCAGAAGACATAGCGGGCCTATCCCCGACTTGTGCCGCAATAACTGGCTGAACTACCCCAACTTGCGGGGCTGCTGGAGACTGATATTGGGGAGCCATCTGCTCCGGAGTGTGAGTAGTAGGATTTTGTGCTCCTCCCCCATCCTGAGAGACAGCTGGTGCCACAGGAAATGTACCGGTCTGGGCCACACTCTCCATAAGGCCCACCAAAAGGAATAGAGCATCCTGAAGCACAGGGGTGGCGATGAACCCCTCCGGGACCTGAGCTAGTCCGACGGGCACGGTCTGAGCTGGGACCTCCACCTCATGATCAATTTGAGGCTCCAGTGCGGGTGTTGTTGCTCGATCTCTAGGCTGAGCTCTGCCTCGGCCTCCGCCCCTGGTAGTAGCTGCCACAAGGGGCTCCGGCTCCTGTCCGGCTGCAGATGTTGCGCGGTTTCATGCCATCTACAAGAGAACAAGAATAGAATAGTTCAATCATCAATGATAGAATGAAATTGCACGATAGAGAAAGGAAGAAGTCAATTTTCCCTAAAACTCCATAGCCTCTAGAAGATAAGTACAAACGTCTCCGTACCGATCCTCTAGACTCTACTACGCTTGCTCATGACTCATAAGACCTAAGCAACCTAGTGCTCTGATACCAACTTGTCACGACCCAAAATTCCCACCCTCGGAACCGTGATGATGCCTAATATTTCACTAGCTAGGCAAGCCAACATTAGATATAGTTATTAACCATTTTTAACAATTCAAATCAAATGAAAACCAATAAGCTAAATAAACTGAATAGAGTAAATAAACTAATAAATGACGATAGAACTGATGTCACGAATACACCAGCGTCTAGAGTACTACAACTATAGTCTGAATTGAACAGTTAAGGTGATGTAAAAGGGGACTTCAGGGCTGCGAACGCTGTGTAGTTGTACCTCAAGTCTCCGCCAAGAACTAGATCCGAGCAATTCTACTGAACACCGCTAGGACCCACTCCGAAATTTGCACAAGAAGTGCATAGTATAGTATGAGTACAACCAACCCCATGTACTCTGTAAGTGTCGAGCCCAACCTCGACAAAGTAGTGACTAGGCTAAGGCGGGTCACTTATAATAAAATGTACGCGGTAATAATAATAATAATAACTGGGAAGGAAAAACAGGAAATGAAAGTAAGTTAGTTAATTTATGAAAATGAACTCAATCCTCGCAATCAGAGAACCCAAAATAACAGATCTCATAATTTCATATAAAAATTCAGAAATCCAACACAATAACAACAACGAGTACAACACATACAATTCGTTGCGGCGTGCAACCCGATCCCACCGTACACATACAATCCTCCCTTATTTCACCATATCATCATTTATCAATATCAAGAAT
The DNA here is from genome assembly GCF_000715075.1 of Nicotiana tabacum. Lineage (NCBI taxonomy): Eukaryota > Viridiplantae > Streptophyta > Magnoliopsida > Solanales > Solanaceae > Nicotiana > Nicotiana tabacum. Next base: position 25,739,973 of record NC_134081.1, on the reverse strand, counting down.
CACATATACAATCCGTTACGGCTCGCGACCCGATCCCACCATATCATCGTAATCAGTGTCATAATCATCCCTTATTACACCATATCATAACCGTTGCAGAGTGCAATCCAATCCAAAAACAATTTCAATTAACATAATCAATCCAATAGCTCAATTTACCAAAATCTCTACAATTAAAGAATATGAAAGCAAAGAGATAAAGGAACCACGTACTAATAAAAGGAATGCTTCAAATAATACAAAAGCAACAAGAAAAGTCAAGTACGCGACAATTAAGGTGTGCAAGTAATACAAATAAGGCAAGTAGCAATTAATCACAAAATCATGGAAGGGACGAACAATCCAACACAAGAATAATTAATGACATGTAACAAATTATGGCATATAAATCAATTAAAGCATGTAACAATTAAGGCATGGAATGAGATAATTCATGAAATACGAGAAGGCATGGATACAATTATCTTGACGATGTATATTCACTCGTCACCTCGCATATACTCCGTTACACACGTAATTCATATAACATATAGTTCAAGGGTTCCTAATTCCCTCAAATCAAGGTTAGACCCAATACTTACCTCGTTCCGCAATCAAATCAAAGCTCAAACGGGACCTTTCCTCTAAAATTCGCCTCCAAACCAATCGAATCTAAGCAAAATCGACTTAATATCATCAAACAATGCTGGCAAAATACATAAGTTACCCCCTAAACTATGGACCAAATCCCCGTTACATACTTTTTACGGACAAATATTACCTTACTCACTCAACCTTTCTATAGTGTAACTAAGACACACCTTTTTTTATTACGTAGCACACACATGATTTGCACGCAAAAAGAACACGTTAACACTATTAAAACACTTATAAAAGTGTATATATAAGTGGCATATATCAAAAATTATATTTTATCTTTTTTTTGCCATCCCTGTTGTCTTCTTCGTTGGACCCGCCGTCCCCATTTCTCTTCTCCATGATTTTATAGTCCAAATATCATATCACTTGGGCTCCTAATTTTCAGAAACTTCTAGAAAATTAGCTACAGATTCGATGTTCTTAGCGATTCGAACAAATTAGCAGTTGAAAATAACGGTGACGTCAAGTTGGATTCCGGTGATGCGACATCATCGTGGTCGAATATGTTACCGGAGCTGCTATTAGAGATTATAAAACGAGTATAGGCTTCTAAGGACCGTTGCTCGCTCTGTCAATTTGGGTGCCACCATATTCAGACAAAAGGAGATTGAAAATTTAGAACTTTTTGGTGTTAATCTTATAGAAGAGAAGTCAAGATATATGACTCACTTTTGCTTTGCTTTCTCTTGACTGAGATTTTATTTCTTTGTCTTCGAATTATCCTTGTCAATAAATTCGAATTTTAGTTCTTTGTCTTCGAATTATCTTGGTTAATGAATTCAAATTTGTTTTGGGCTTTGTACTGTATGTTAAAAGTCTCATTATCTGTGCATTATCTCTTATGACTATTGCCGCATAATGTTACTTTTAAAGTGTTAGATCTGATAAAATTTGGTTTGAATTGTGGTTCTGATTTTTGTGGTGGTCGGAGGGGAAGATGGAGATGGAAGAGATGGAGTTGAAGAAGACGAGGGTATATGTGTAATTTTATATTTTTTATTATTATTTTAACTTAATGACACATGTCACGATCAAATTGGTGCGTGACATTAAACATAATTTTGTAAATTGGTCAAGAAAAAAAGGTGTGTCTTAGTTACACTATAGAAAGATTGAGTGTGTAAGGTAATTTTTGTCCGCAAAAAGCATGTAACAAGGATTTGGTCCATAGTTCAGGGGGTAACTTATTTATTTTGCCAACAATGCTAGGTAAATCAATTACAATAGATAAAGCTAATGTCTTTACACTTTTCCCAAAAAGTCAACAAAAGTCAACCCGGGTCCAATGTTAGATTCCGACTACCCATGACCCCACGAGTTCATATATGTGATTAGTTTCAAAATTTGAGTCCAAATCAACTTTCAAAAACTCAATTTCTTATTTTTCAAAAACTTGACAAGGTTTCACAATTTTTCACTTTGATTCACATGATTTTGACGTTAAAATCCAAGATAAATTGATGGAATGTGATTAGAAATAGATTAGAATCACTTACCGAAAGTTTATAGATGAAAATCCCTCTTCAAAATCGTCTTCTACCGACTCTAGGGTTCAAAAATGAGAATGGGTTCAAAAATCCTGTCTCTCAGCCCTTTAATTAGCTGTAGATGTTGCATTTGCGATATAGGGATCGCATTTGTGAACCATCGCAATTGCGGACCAGGGCTCGCATTTGCAAACCCTAACAGACTCAGCATTCATCGCAATTGCGAACTAGACCATAATCATGTTGGCTTCGCAAATGCGAAGGCGAAGCCGCAATTGCGACAACTGCCCCTCTTTTGTCACCTTTGCAAATGCGACACGGGTGTTCGCATTTGCGACACCTGATTTTCTGCATTTTCAGTCCAAACCTCTCCTGAACATGTCTGAAACTCATTCAAGCCCTCGGGGCTCCAACCAAATATCCACACAAGTCTAATTACATCATATGAACTCGTTCGCTTTATCAAAACACCAAAATAACATCTAGAACTACGAATCGGACATCAAAATATATGAAATTTTCAAAGAAACTCAAGAACCTGTAAATTTACAACTGAACGTACGAATCACGTCAAAGCGACTCCGTTTTGCACCAAATTTTGCACACAAGTCATAAATAGTGAAATGAACCTATTCCAAGTTCCGGATCCAAAATTCGAACCCGGTAGCAGCAAAGTCAACCTACGGTCAAACTTATGAATTCTTTAAGCCTTCAAATAACTAGTTTTCAATAAATCACGTTAAATCAAGTTAGGGACTTCTGAATTCGATTCCGGGCATACGTCCAAGTCCCAAATCACAATACGGACCCATCGGGACCGTTAAAATGCTGATCCGGGTTCGTTTACACAAAATATTGTCCGTAGTCAACTCAAATTAGTTTTAAGGTATAATTTCACATTTTCTTCAAATTTTCACATAAAAACTATTTGGAACAAGACACGGATTATGCACGCAAATCAAAAAATACTAAATGAAGCTAATCAAGATCTCGGAACACGGAAATAAAGGCTAAAACTCAAAATGACCTATCGGGTCATCACATGGTAAGTATAAAATCACGAAATAACCAAGTACATCACCAAAATTGGAAATCGATTAAATCAATGATTAGAAAATGGCACGACATCACCCTTCGTGCTTTTACTCTCGTCCTCACCATGAAATAATATGAATATAATGGCACGACATCACCCTTCGTGCTTTTATTCTCGTCCTTACCATGTATTAGTAATAATGTGAATGAAATGACACAACATCACCCTTCGTGCTTTTACTCTCAGTGTAGCAGTATATAATAATAATAATAATAATAATAATAATAATAATAATAATAATAATAATAATAATAATAATAATAATAATAATAATAATAATAATAATAATAATAATAATAATAATAATAATAATAATAATAATAATAATAATAATAATAATAATATGAATTCGAATAATAAACAATGCGGAGAATAATTTAACTTCAAATATGGTGCCATGATATCAAACTTTAACTTCCAAAATATTCAACAACTTTGAAATAAGCAATAAATACGAAATGAATAATCTAAGAAGTAATAATCTAACCTAAGCTTGGATATCATAATTTACATAACAATATAATACAAAGAAATAATTTCCACCCGCATGCTTTAACCCAATGACAACGTATAGGTACTCGTCACCTCACATATACGTTATTCCCACACATAAAATACGTAGCAAATAGACCAACAAGTCCTAATTCCTCAAGCCAAAGTTAACCACGACACTTACCTCACTTCCACAATCAAAGAAATAAACCAACCACGGCTTTGCCTTTTGAACAAGCCTCCAAACCAACCAAATCTAGCAAATTATCAATCAAATGGTTCAAAATAAGCTTTAGAAACTACTCATCAATGAAAAGGCCCAATTTTGATCATTTGTGAAAAAGTCAACAAAAGTCAATCCCGGATTCGCTTGATCAAAACCCGAGGTTCGAACTTTATCCCAGCCCAATTATGTAATTTGTTTCGAAATACGATCTCAATTTGAGGTCTAAATCTCAATTTTATAAAAATCCTCAACTCTACCCAAATCTCTAATTTCTACCATGAAAATTCTAAATTTGATGTTGAAATCTCATGAAAAGTAATGGGTAATTGAAAGAAAATAAATTAAAAGCATTTACCAATGAATTTGGGAAGAAAATACTTTTGAAAAATCGCCCCTAGAGTGTTTAGGGTTGAGAAATAGGGTAAAATGAGCTAAGTCCCGTTTCCCCTTCTTTTACCTAGCTACAGATGTCGTAATTGCGATGCTTGTTTGTAATTGCGAACATCGCAAATGCGAGACAAAGGTCGCAAATGCGGACCCTGCTTGAGAATACCATAAGTCACAAATGCGAACAATCCCTCCTTCACAAATGCGTCAAGATCCTGCGCAAATGCGAAGATTTCCCCTCAAAGTACTAAGTCGTGAATGCGACTTTGAGATCGCAAATGTGATATCTGACTGTTCGCAAATGCGAACCTATTCCTCGCAATTACGAGATCACCCAGCCGAGGCCTGCTCGCAAATGAGATATCTTGATCGCAAAAGCGAGACTCACATTTGCGAGCCAGACCTTGCAAATGCGAGATCTGCAGACCACACCAGCAACAGAAAAATCACCAGCTAACTCCAAAATCCAAATATTGATGCGTAGCCTATCCGAAACTCACCTGAGCCCCTCGGGCTCAAATCAAACATGCACACAAGTATAATAACATCATACAAATTCGTCCGCACGATCAAAACACCAAAATAACACCTAGAACTACGAATCAGATATCAAATTACATGAAATTTTCAAAGAAACTCAAGAACTTTCAAATTCAAAACCGAGCGTCCGAATCCTATCAAATCAATTCTTCTTTGTACCAAACTTTACAGACAAGTCTTAAATAGTAAAATGAACCTATACGTAGTTCCGGAATCGAAGTCTGAACCCGATAGCCATAAAGTCAACCTACAGTCAAACTTAGGAATTCTTTAAACCTTTAAATTAATAGTTTTCAAAAAATCACGGCAAATCAAGTTAGGGACTTTTGAATTTAATTCCGGGTCGCCCAAGTCCAAAATCACAATACGGACCCACCAGAATCGTTAAAATACCGATCCGGGTCTGTTTACATAAAATGTTGACCGTAGTCAACTTAAATTAATTTTAAAGCTAAAATTCATATTTTCTTAAAATTTTCACATAGAAACTTTCCGGGAGAAGACACTTACTGTGCACGTAAATCGAGAAATACTAAATGGGGATAATCCAGGTCTTGGAACATGAAAATAAGGGCTAGAACTCAAAAGGACTTATCGGGTCATCACATGTATTGTCAAAAGAACATCCTACAAAAATGGTGGTGATATTGTAAGATATGTGCAATATGGTTGTGATAGGTCTAGGAAACCAAAGAATAAGCATGTTACCAAGAGGTGGAACTACCAATTTCACGACCCAAAACTCACTATAGGCCGTGATGGCGCCCAACGTCGCTGTTAGGCAAGCCACAGTGAACTACCAACTTGATTAGGCATTTTATTATTTTGAAATCATGAATCTTATTAGATACAGAAATCAACGCATTACAATTATGGAAACTTACACTTTAAATAGAATAAATAATAAGAGTGTATAAATGCTATGCAAAATCACCAACGACATCTAGAACATCCCAAAATCCGGTGTCACAAGTGCATGAGAATTTACTAAGGAATACGGTAATAATACAACATCTGTCCGGAATGTAAATAAGACTGGATAGATTAAATAGTACGATGGAGACTCTGTGGGTTGTGATACATGGCCTGGAATGCAGCTCACCATAAAGTCTCCTCAGCAGTTACGCCTATACGCCAAGATGACCACCAACTAAACCTGTCAGATCCTGCACATTTAGTACAGAAGTATAGCATGGGTACGTAAATTAACGTATACCCAGTAAGTATCTAGCCTAATCCCGGAGAAATAGTGACGTGGGGTCGACATCGACACTTATTAGAGGCCCAATAAAACAATATAATAAATCATAAGCAGATATGAAGCACACAACAATAATAGGTCAAATCTGTAAGTTACATAATCTTCCAAAAATTTTCTTTTAAAGGTATGAATTTCTCAGTCTTGTATACTATCTCAACAACTCAGATGTATCAAGTGTCAGTATCAAATGGATAAGGAATACCATATAAAATGCCAGGCATCAGTGGAAGGATAATCTCATAAATATTCGAACTGCCAGTGATATAACGCATGATTATACCGAGGTCGTTCGGCCCGATCCAGAATAATGTGTACATTGCCGAGGGTCGAGCGTCACGAACCATAGATGCATCTATCATACTGCCGAGGCATTCGGCCCACTCCACAAGAAAGGAAGAAAATCATCGAATTACGAGACATGTGCTTATAAAGCAGTACATGAGCACAAAGTGAATATAATCTTTACCGTTTCTCAAATATCACGCCCACAACTCAAAGTGATAAGGCTCGGCCTAATATATTTATATATATTTCTAAATCAACTTCAATTATAAATTTGATTAATTAAGCAGATGAATGAGTTCAAATAATTCAAATATTACATGATAAAGTCCTAAGTCTACTCGGACACAAACATGCTTTAGCTACGTACGGGCTCTCGTCATCTCGTGCGTACGTAGCTCCACAACCAGTAGCACATAACAATTACATTGCTTAGGGGTAGTTTCCCCCTCACAAGGTTAGACAGGAGACTTACCTCGCTCCGAAGTTCCATAACCGGCTCCAACGCCTCTCTAACACCTCAACTCAAAGCCAAACGTTGCGAAACTAGTCAAACAACGTGCAAATCAATCAAAATATAGTCCAATGCTTACAATTTAACAATTTATAATGATTCCTAACTCCGCTCGAAAAGTCAACAAAGTCAACCCTCAGGCCCACGTGCCCGGATTCTAAAACTTTTCAAAAATAAACGTTACTCATAATACTACGAACTCAAATATATAATTTATTCCTAATTCCAAGTCCAATTTCGTAGTCAAAATCTAAAAATATCATTTCTAGGATTTCTTCCCGAATTCCCATAATTTCTATCAAGTTTTCATATTAAAATCCATATATAGCCCATGTATTTAACTAAAAGCAAGTAGGAATAACTTGCATTATGATATATGGCGAAAACAATCTTCAAGAATCACCCTAAATCGCCCCACATGAGCTCCAAGAACTTAAAAGTGATGAAATGAGTGCAAAATCCCGAAATTAGATGTTTAATACACCTGTCAGGCCTCCTTCTTCATGATCGTGATCATTATCCATGCGATCGCGATTAACAAAAGTTATAGCATCATTTTCCTTCATCGCGATCGCGCCCAAAACCTCGCGATCGCGATGTACAAATTTTGTTTCCTCCTCACAGACATCCTTCGGTATAATGGGCATAACATTTTGTACAAAATTTCAAATGACAAACAGTTTTATTTTCTATAAACTAGATTCAAATGGCCATAACTTTCATTTTTGGATCATCCCCAAATTTCTTATAGATTGCAAGTTATAAGCTCCCGAATTTAGACCACTGACAACAGAAAATCCTTCTACGCGATCGCGAATTTCCTTCCGCAATCGCGATTCACAAGGCCTGGAACAACACTTTGCTCTTCGCGATAACCTATAGCCCATTCGAAACACACCCGAGGCCCCCGGGACCCCATCCAATCATACCAACCATTCTCAAAACATGATGCAAACTTGTTCGAGTCCTCAAATCACCCAAACAATATCCAAACTATAAATCGACGATCAAAACACCTATTTCAACATTGAAACTTTGCCGAACGCATCCGAATTATGCTTAAATATTCTGGAATGATGCCAAACCTTACGTGCAAGTCAAAAATCATGATATGAACCTATTCCAAGGGTCGGAACCCCAAACGGACATCAATAAAATCAAAGTTCACTTCAAATCAATCTTAGAAAATTCTAAAACTTTCAAAATGCCAACTTTCCACAAGAACCGAAATGCTTCCGGACCACCCGATACTCAACCCGAACATACGCCCAAGTGTGAAATCATCATAAGAACCTATTGAAACCTTCAAATCCTGATTCTGAGGTCGTTTACTCAAAAGTCAAATCTTGGTCAACTCTTCGAACTTAAAGCTTCCGAATTGAGAATTTTCCATCCGAATCAACTCCGAACTTCCCGAAATTCGATTCCAACTACGCGTACAAGTTATAAAACATGAAGTGAAGATACACAAGGCCTCAAACCTCTGAGCGACACGCTAGATCTCAAAACGACCGGTCGAGTCGTTACATTCTCCCCCACTTAAACATACGTTTGTCCTCGAACGTGCCAAGAACTGTTTCGGAGTTGTCCAAAATCATTGTTTAACACCTCGTGCACCTACCTGTGCCAACACAACCCATGTGAGCACATTAGCTCGAGCCAAACTGAAGATGCTTCCTTTTCTTTCTTAGCGAACAAGCCTTAGAACCAGGTTCCAACATCCGAAATTCTCTACGAGTCCCGATTCTAACATACGAACACTGCATCAATCACTACACATTGTACCAAAAAATGATCATCCACCTTTGCTAAAATCACACCATGCACCGCATAATTCGCATGCCCATAATAACATCCTCCGACCATAATACCTGCAATTTTACGAATCTGATGCCCGCAATAGGCCTCATAACACATGTAAGCCCTGTTCCGACTCTCGCAATACTGCCACGATGAAAGAGATGTGTAGAAGCTCATAACCACCTGCCAAAACAATAAATCATGGGGCCTCTTCACCTGACAAGAACCACTATCTCATTCTGAACTGAATAACAATATTTTCTCTTTAATATACCCTACTTGAATTCGATCGCATCGATCTCAGGTCCAATAACCTCGTCCCTCCTAGTACAAGCTGTCGAGCAATAAGCCACCTCAAACACCGTCTAAAATCTCATACAGTGCCATCAAAGTGTCAACAAGCTACAACTCGAATATGACTCATAAGGAAGAACGAACTCCGATAAGGAACTACCCATCCCGCGTAACGAATGAAACGGACAACAACTGCTATGAACCTTTCTCACAGATGAGAAACAAGACACACAAAATAAGTATAGGGAACCGTACTCAACATCTCACTGTTGTGGCATGCAACCCGATCCAAATATGACACTGTTGCGGCGTGCAACCCGATCCAAATATAAAACTGTTGCGGCATGCAACCTAATCCAAGCATGGCATCATTGCAGCACACAACCCGATCTACACAACATCGGCGTGCCACCTGATCCAAACAATATACCCGTTGCGGCGTGCCACCCGATCCACACAACAATCAATAAGGAAATACCCATCAGGCCGTAATGCTTATACTTACGAATGCTCGAATATCGACCACAAGCACGCAATGCATAATACAACCCTGGGGAGACGGATAGAGCCATACGCTACAAAAATCCAAGCACGACTAAGGTGCAATAAATGACCTGTATCTCGAGAGCCATCCTGCTCATATAACACCACAAACTACACGGGATCACAACACATATGCGAATAATCAAGCAGTCTCACAACCCACCTGGCACAATAGAGTATTACATGGAATAACTGACGACAGGAATAACATCCAATGCCCGAAGACTCCCTCGTAAGCAATGCTATGACGAATGAACAAATTCGACCTGACGTAGAGCACACATTCACATTAGACCCAACAATGGACTTCAAACCGATTATCATCATACCATACTGGGCCAAACACTTTTCAAGGATGCACAGTGACCCTATTTATGACACACACGAGCAACCGTCCAATCCGGACTAAACTCCCACAGTCCACAACCAAATGACTAGAGCGCCTTTTAGGCATAAACTTTCTCATTAGCGATAGTACCAGAATCTCCATACTTGGTTTCAATCTTTAACAATTAAGTGACTAACATGTAACACATATACAAATCTCCCTGTGGGATACGTTCCCACAACCTTCCACACCAGGTAGCAAAGTCTGCAAATCCATACCATCAACCGTACTAATTCTATAAAGCAAATTAAGAATCCGCAAATCAATATACAAAGCCTCTTACAAAGGATACTTTTCTCAGGTGACACTAAAGAGATTGCTAGCTTACTCTGAACATCTAAATTCTTCCCTGCTCATCCGAGCTCGTTATATTCTTATCAACACTGAGTCGTAACCTTGATCCTCAACTTCCAATTCCCATGCCGCTCACTACACCTATCATGCCGCAACGCAAGAGTATAAGAATTCATCATAACCCATGTACTACTAGTAGAATAAATACTTTATTGGCTAGAACCCTTTCACTTAACTCATTTCAGTAGAACCATTGCAACACGCAGCTGAATTCCATAACCGCAGAAAATACAAACCTCAAGTTGTGGTCTAAACCGCCATAAGTCTTTCGGGATCCATTTACACATAACAAGACCATTTGAATCAAATACCTCCCAAATCAATCAAATTATGGTGGTTGTCAAGCCCGCACGTACAACCACAAACCACCTATATAACGAACACGCTGAAGGAACTGATCATTGCCACAATCATGCTGATTCAAACCATTACTAACCGACCCAACTTCTTCCAATTTACTATTGACTTTCCTTAGAAATAATAATAGCTCAGAAAAAGGCCTATAAGTGCCACAAGTGCGTGGCCGCGCCTGGGCGCGCATACTGCGCATTGTTCAGAAAAAGGCCTATAACATTTTGCACAGAGATCAGCTTGGGCTCCACAATATATCATTGGAAAGGTATTTCAAAGGGGCAAAACTTTAATGTTGTAATATTTCTCAAATGCTTGGCATATTTACAAGAAATAAGTCTGGAAAACAGACCTTCCATAAACTTAGTCGATTGTTATCGAATCTTATGCACTTCACTCTCCGTCTTGATTCCAAAACAACTATTTCCACCCATACTCAACCCGGTAGGACTTCACATGTTTAAAATATCATATTAATATTCATTTAACACATTCATACCTAATTCGAATTTATATAGTGTTACAGGGTCGTCACACGTCCATGTTTTAGGTATCTAGGGTTTGTGTATGAGAGTGTTTTCTTTAGGTTCTGGTTTATTAGAGTATATATATACAATACCAACACCCAAAAAAATTGTAAATACCCTCCACTAAAAAAATTCAAGTTGTCCTTTCCCTCCTAAGTTTTTTCCTCGTTCAAAAAGCTGCATTCATGTGAATTGACATATTTAATTTGACAATAAAGTTTACTAAAATGCATATTTGGAACCTAATTAGCAATGTTTTAGCTTTTATTCTACTAATTCTGAACTATTAATGAATCAAGTTGTGTATTTTACGAACATAATCCTCTTGTAATGTTAATTTTGACCTAAATATTTAGATTTGCTTAATTCAAACCATAAAAACTATACTAAGAGGTAATTGTTGGCCTTGATTCATAGTATTTTAGCCATATGACACTAATTTATTCATAGTACATTTCATTGTTATGCATTGGTTTGGCTTTTATATTGATTAAACTAACAAAATCTGACTAGTTGTAAATTCTTAGCAATTAGTGGCCGGTGTGTTGTATCTAAATGGGCAATATCTATGAAGACATAGTAGACATAAATATATAATATTGACCCTTATATAAAATAACTATATAATTTCATGCATTAAGGTAGTAGTTTTATGACCATATACCACTAGCTTAAGTTCATATATATGTGGTAACCAATATATATGACCATTATTTGTGATCATTTATATTCAATTGTATGATGTAGCATACGACATTATATCAATGACCTTAAATCATTACATTGGTAGTGTGTTGTATCTAAAAGAGCAATAGCTATGAAGACATAGTAAATATCGATATAGAATATTGACGGTTATATAATAACAATCATATAATTACATGCATTAAGGTAGTAATTTCATGACCATATGCCACCAGCGTAAGTTCATAATATGTAGTAACCAATATATATATATAACGACCTAACCAGTTAACTTACCTTCTAGATCATTGTTCCCCTATTTAAGATTTTCCTTATGTGCTTTTCCTATTTAATGACTTTTGGGGACGATTGGTTTAGTTTTAGAAGGGCTTGGGTTGAATCCGGAACACTTAGTTCCATAATAGTGGCCTAAGGTGACCAAGCTTGACTTAAGTCAACACTTTGAGTAAAACAACCTTGGAATCAGGATTTGAAAGTTCCAAAAGATTTGTATGATAATTTTTGACTTGGGAGTATATTCGGATTGAGTTTCGGGTGGACCGGAAGCGTTTCAGCGCTTATTGTTGAAAGTTGGCATCTTGAAGGTTTTAGAGTTTTTTAAGTTTGATTTGAAGTAGAATTTGGTATTATTGATGTTTGTTTCAGATCTCGAGCCTTGGAAGAGGTTTGTATAGTGATTGGTGACTTGTGCATAAAATATAGAGTCATTCCTAGTTGTCTAAGTATGATTCGTCGTGTTCAGAGTTGGTTAGAAGAAGTTTGAAGTTTAGAAGTTGAGTAATTTGGTTTTGAGGTGCGATTCTTGGTTTCGATGTTATTTTATGAATTTCGAGACTTCAATTAGGTCCATAATATATTTATGGACATGTGGTACATTTGGATGGGGTCCCAGGTGGCTCGGGTGGGTTTCGGATCACCCGGAGCAAGCTTGAAGTTGCCAGAAATTTCTGGTGTCTGGTGTGAACTACGATCGCGGAGGTGGTCTCACAATCGCGGAATGTTGTGAGAGGTTGGAGAGTTTTTGTGCTATGCGATTGTGGATAGGGAAATGCGATCACATTTTTTTCTTGGGCCAGGGGGCCAGGGGAAACTGTTAGCGTTCGTGATTGCAAGGAGGCAATCGCAGTCGCATAGGAGGGAATTTTGGGGAAGGAAGCGTAAGCCTTCGCAAATGCAGCTTTGGGACCGCGAACACGGAGGTCAAGGGTCAGGAAGAATCACGAACGTGACCTTAGTATCACGAATGCAAAGAGGATTTTTGGGTTGCTGCAGTCTTGGCCTTCGTGATTACGAGGAGGTTTCCGCGGTCGCGTTGAGGAAGGACCTGGGCAGAATACATTTTTATTTCAGTACTTAGTCTCATTTTCCCCATTTTGTATTTCACTTGGGCGATTTTAGGAGCTCTTTGGAAGAGGATTTTCATCAAGCACCATAAGGTAGTGATTTCTACCTATTGTGAGTTAAATACATAGATTATGGGTAGATTTTAATATAGAAATTAGTAGAATTGAGGGATTTTGTTGAAAAACCTAGGTTTAGTAAAAATGGGATTTGACCACGAAATTGATTATGGAATTGGGTATAAGTTATATATTTGATATCGGAAGGTCATGGATAACATTTATCTTCATAAATTTATGGAATCCGGGCACGCGGGCCAGGTGTTGAATTTTGTTGACTTTTCGAGTTGGGTTGGAAAATTTCTCTAATTGAAAAATTATGAACTTTTGAGCATATATTAATTTATTTATACGTCTTTTGATTAGTTTTGGGTTGCTCAGCATTGTTTCGAGGCGACTAGTGAGGTTTGAGAGCCGAGTAGTTTGAAAATAGGGTAAGTCTCTTGCCTAATCTTGTAAGAGAGAAATTATCCTCGTAGGTATTCTAATTATTGTGTGCTACTTATTATGGGGGCTACATATGTACGAGGTGATAAGAGTCTGTGAGCTAAAATCATATATATGTCCGGGTAGACTTAGAACTTTACCATGCCTTATTGTACTACTTGAACTAAACTTGTTAGTTTAATTACTTAAATATAAAATTGAGATTGGATTAGAATATATGTTAGACCAAGCCTCTTTACCTTGAGTTATGGTGGGATAATTTATTGTCGGTAAAAGTCATATTTTCTTTATATTCCTATCCTTGTATTGTGTTTATGTGACCCGTAGTTCGGAAAGTTCCTCTATTCCTATAGATCGAGCCGTATGCTATCGATAGTGCTATGAAATAACATTATGGATCGGGTCGCACTACCTCGGTAGTATATTTGAGATGAATTTATGGACTAGACTGTACAACCTCGGCAATGTTCACTATTACTATGGATCGGGTCGTACGATCTCGGCAGAATTCATGCGTAATATTCGATAGCAGTCAGAATTCACGTAAGATTTCCTTTTTGACTTGAGACTTGATATCTACTTAATTTTCCTCGTTCATTTGAGATAGCATACAGAACTTGAGGATTTCATATTATTATTATGTTGGAGGATCATGTTAGTTACAGTACTTATTTCATCGCTACTTGTTATTTTTCATGACTACCTATTTTCATGTACTTCAATTATTGGACCACTAGTAAGTGTCATTGTCGACCCCTCGTCACTACTTCTTCGAGATTAGGTACGCGTTGATTTACGTACTCATAGTACACTTCTCTACTAATTGTGCATGTATTGAGGTAGGTTCATCAGGTAGAAACGACTAGACCAGCCGCAATTGATAAAGAGCAGAAGCGATTGGACAAATGGACTAGGCTTTATCCTCCAGTCTTTCGTGGTGAGCAGTCAGAGAACCTATAGTACTTTATTGACCGTTACAGGGAAAGTCTGCATAATATAGGGGGTAGTGGAGTCCGACGGGGTGGAATTCACCACATTTCAGCTACAGGGGAAGGCCCCTAGATGGTGGCAGTCTTATCTCTAGAGTAGGCCAGCAGGCTCACCTCCCTTGTCTTGGGACCAATTCACACATCTCTTCTTAGAGATGTATATTCCACCCTTACAGAGGGAAGAGTTACAGGGTCAGATTGAGCGGCTCTAGGAGGGTCAGATGTTTGTGACTGACTGTGAGGCGAGATTCTTTGAGTTATCTCGTCATGCATCTATCATACTCCCAACAGATACAGAGAGAGTGCAGAGGTTTATTGGAGGATTGCACTATAGGATTTAGGTTTTTATGGCCCGAGATGTAGAGATGGGAACCCCTCACAATCAGGTTGTGGAGATAGCTCGGTGGATCGAGCATATCCGCAACCAGAGTAGAGATTTCGAATCAAGGGATAAGCGGCCTCATCATTTTGGTAGATTCAGCGGCGCCCCATCTAAGGGCAGAGGTCAGTTCATGAGGGGCTAGCTAGCAAGCCCATGTATTCAGCACCACATCCTGCTCGAGGTGATCTAGCATGGCCTTACGCAGAGCCATTCCATAGAGCACCCACTGTCCCCCAGCTATTCAGGGTTTCTCTAGTGGGTATTCATGTCATCACAATCAAACTCAAAGTCAGCAGTTTTCCGCACTGAGAGGTTGCTTCGAGTGCGCGGAGCTTGGTCATATGAGGAGGTTTTGTCCCAGGATTTGAGGCAAGGCAGTACAGCAGGGCCATCAGCCCATGATTACCGCACCAGCTGCCGCACTGCCCGTTTGGCCGGCCAGAGGCGAAGGGTAAGTGGGTAGGGGTTGCCCTAAAGGTGGAGGCCATTCACGTCATGCTCCGGCTAGATTTTATGCATTCACAGCCAGACCAGATGCAGTAGCCTCTGGCACCGCGATCACAAGTATTATTTCTGTCTGATGTATGGATGCTTCAGTACTATTTGATCCAGGTTCTACCTATTCCTATATCTCTTCTCTATTTGCTCCTTATTTGGATGTATCTCGTGAGCCCTTGGGTGTTCTTTTATATGTGTCCACTCCAGTGGGTGATTCTGTTGTTATGGATCGGGTTTACCGGTCCTGTGTAGTGACTTTCTGTGGATATGAGACTGGAGCAGATCTTCTATTGCTCAATATTATTGACTTCGATGTTGGCTGATTGTCTCCGTACCATGCCATTCTTAATTGCCATGCCAAGTTTGTTACCTTGGTGATGCCAGAGTTGCCTAGGTTGGAGTGGAGGGGCTCATCTATTAGTACATCCAGTCAGGTTATCTCTTTCTTGAAGGCTCGACATATGGTCGAGAAGGATTGTTTGGCCTATCTAGCCTTTGTTCGAAATACTACTGTGGAGACTCCCATGATAGATTCAGTGCCCGTGGTGTAAGAGTTTTTTGAAGTATTTCCTGATGATCTACCAAGCATGCCACTGGATCGTGATATCGATTTCGACATTGATTTGGCTCCATTCACCCAGCTTATCTCTATTTCGCCTTATCGTATGGCTTTAATTGAGTTGAAAGAGTTATAGGACCAACTTCAGGAGTTGCTCGAGAAGGGATTCATCAGGCCGAGTGTGTCGCCTTGGGGTGCATCGGTATTATTTGTGAAGAAGAAGGATGTGAGCATGTGGATATGCATTGACTACAACCAGTTGATCAAAGTCACCATCAAGAATAAGTATCTGTTGCCGTGCATCGATGAATTCATTGATCAGCTTCAGGGTGCTAGAGTGTTTTGAAGATCAACTTGAGATCTGGGTATCATCAGCTGATGATTGGTGCTTCAGATATTCAAAAGATGGCCTTACGGACTAGATATGGGAACTATGAGTTTCTAGTGATGTCCTTCAGCTTAGTTAATGCCCCGGCAACATTTATGGATTTGATGAATCGAGTATTCAGGTCGTATATTGATTCATTTGTCATCGTCTTCATTGATGACATATTGATCTACTAGCGCAGTAAGGAGGAGCATGAGCACCATATAAGAGTAGTGCTTCAGACATTGGGAACAAAAGCTATATGCTACGTTCTCCAAGTACGAGTTCTGTTTAGACTCTGTGGCTTTCTTAGGGCATAATGTATCAGGTGAGGTATTAAGATGGATCCTAGGAAGATCGAGGCAGTTTAGAGGTGACCTCGTCCTACCACGACGACCGAAATTAGGAGTTTCTTGGGGTTAACAGGTTATTATTGTTGGTTTATGGAGGGTTTCTCATCTATTGCATCTTATTTGACTAGATTGACCCAGGAGGGTACTCAGTTCAGATGGTCCAACGATTGCGAGGCGAGCTTTTAGAAGCTCAATACCGCATTGATATAGCACCAATCTTGGTTTTTCTCTCTGATTTAGGGAGGTATACTGTGTATTGCGACGCTTCACGCGTTGGTATGGGTTGTGTATTGGATGCAGGAAGGGCGAGTTATTGTATATTCTTCACTCCAGTTGAAGGCCCACGATAAGAACTACCATGTGTATGATTTGGAGTTAGCTGAGATAGTTCATGCTCTTAAGATCTAGAGGAATTATCTTTATGGAGTGTCGTGCGAGGTTTACACCGATCACCGCAGTTTGCATCATCTGTTTGCGAAAAAGGATGTTAATCTGAGGCAACGCAAGTGGCTTGAGTTACTAAAGGATTATGATATTACCCTCATTTATCATCTGGGCAAGGAGAATGTGGTCGCGGATGCCTTGAGCAAAAAGGACGAGAGTAAGGGTAGTTTGGCATTCATTTTAGCAGAGGAGAGGCCATTGGCTTTGGATATCTAGTCCTTAGCTAACCGACTTGTGAGATTAGATATTTCAGAGCCCAGTCGAGTTCTTGTATATGTTGTGGCTAAGTCTTCTTTATTTGAGTGGATCAAGGCTCGTTAATATGATGATCCACACTTGCTGGTTCTTAGAGAGATGGTGCTACGGGGTGATGCAAAGGAGGTTACTATCGAAGATGATGGTGTTCTGCAACTCCAGGGTCGCTTATTTGTTCCTAATGTTGATGGCCTAAGGTAGATGATTCTAGAGGAGGCACATAGTTTGCGTTATTCTATTCATCTAGGTGCCACGAAAATGTATCTGACCTGAGGCAACATTACTGGTGGCGGTAGATGAAGAAGGACATTGTAGAGTATGTGGCGAGATGTCTTAATTGCCAACGGGTTAAGTACATTCACGAGAAGCCATATGGCTTACTTCAGCAAATATTATACCAGAGTGAAAGTGGGAGCGCGTCACCATGGATTTCGTGGTTGGCTTGCCGCGGACGTTGAGAAAATTTTGGGTCATTGTCGACCAACTAACCAAGTCTGCACACTTTATTCTGATGATAACTACATACACTTCAGAGGGGTTGGCTCAGATTTATATTCAAGAGATCATACAGTTGCATGGCGTGCCTATTTCCATTATTTCAGATAGATTCACTTAGTTCACTTCGCATTTCTGGAGAGCAGTGTATAGTGAGTTGGGTATCCGAGTAGAGCTCAGCACGGCCTTTCATCCGCAGACCGAGGGGAGGTCAGAGCGGATAATTTAGATTCTGGAAGATATGCTCATAGTATGTGTGATTGACTTCGGAGGGCAGTAGGATCGATTCTTACCATTGGCCGAGTTTCCTTATAACAACAGTTATCAGTCCAGCATCGAGATGGCTCCATTTGAGGCCTTGTATGGTTGATGATATCGTTTCCCCATCGGTTGGTTTGAGCCCGGCGAGGCTAGGTTATATGGTACTGATTTGGTAAAGGATGCTTGGATAAGGTAAAGTTGATTCAGGAATGACTTTGTGCAGCACAGTACAGGCAGAAGAGTTACACAGATCAGAAAGTGTATGATTTGTCATTTATGGTGGGCAAGAAGGTACTTTTGAAAGTCTCGTCGATGAAGGGTATCATGAGATTCGGAAATAGGGTCAAGTTGAGTCCGAGATTCATCGGTCCATTCCAGGTGTTGGAGAGAGTTAGTGATATTGAATATAGTTTTGCTTTTCCTCCTAGTCTATTTGGAGTTCATTTAATATTCCATATTTCTATGCTCCGGATGTACTATGCCGATAGGTCCCATGTGTTGGATTACAGCATGGTTCAACTAGATGAGAGCCTGGGTTTTGAGGAGGATCCAATTGCCATTGTTGACATACAAGTCCGCAAATTAAGGTCTAAGAAGATTTTGGTAGTGAAGGTCCATTGGAGTGGTCAACCAGTCAAGGAGGTAACTTGGGAGACTGAGGAGGACATGCGAAGTAGATATCCACACTTATTCGACAATTCATGTATGATTCTAAACCCGTTCAAGGATGAACGTTTAATTAAGAAGTGGAGAATGTAACGACCTGGCCGGTCGTTTTGTTTTCTATATCCATGTTCCCCTATTTAAGACTTTTCATATGTGGTTTTCCTGTTTTATGACTTTCGGGGATGGTTGGTTTTATTTTAGAAGGGTTCGGGTTGAATCCAGAACACTTAGTTGCATAATAGTGGCCTAAGGTGGCCAAGATTGACTTGAGTCAACACTTTGATTAAACGACCTCAGAATCGGTATTTTGAAGGTTCCAATAGGTTTGTATGATGATTTTGGACTTGGGTGTGTGGTTGAATTGAGTTTCGGTTGGACCGGAAGCGTTTCGGCGCTTATTGTTGGAAGCTGGTGTCTTGAAGGTTTTAGAGTTTTTTAAGTTTTATTTGAAGTATAATTTGGTGTTATTGACGTATATTTGGGATTTTGAGCATTGGAGTAGGTTCGTATAGTGATTGGTGACTTATGCGTAAAATTTGGCATCATTCTGAGTTGTGTAAGTATAATTCATCGCGGTCGAAGTTGATTAGAAGAAGTTTGAAGTTTAGAAGTTGAGTAATTTGGTTTTGAGGTGAGATTCTTGGTTTCGATGTTATTTTATAAGTTCAAAAACTTTGAGTAGGTTCGTTATGTGTTTATGGACTTGTTGGTACATTTGGACGGGGTGCCGAGTGGCTCGGGTGGGTTTCGGACCACCCAGAGCAAGGTTAAATTTTGCAGAAGTTTCAGGTGTCTAGTGTGAACTGCGATTGCGGAGTGCTGTGATAGGCTAGAGTGTTTTGGTGGTATGTGATCATGGATAAGGAAACACAATCGCGGTTTGTGTCTTGCCAGGGCTTCGCGGTCGCTGGGTTGAAGAACTGTTAGCCTTCGCGATCGCGAGGAGGCAGTCACGATCGCGTGGGAGGGAATTCTGGGGAAGGCGGCGTAAGACTTCGCAAATGCGGCTCTGGGACCGAGAACGTCGAGGGCAGGGGTCAGGAAGCATCGCAAACGCAACCTTGGTGTCGCGAGTGCGAAGGGGATTCTTGGGCAGCTACAGTCTTGGCCTTCGCGATTGCGTAGAGGAAGGACCTGGGCAGAATACATTTTTATTTCGTGACTTAGGCACATTTTCCCCATTTTTCATTTGGCTTGGGTGAATTTGGAGCTCTTTAGAGGGGGGTTTTCATCAAGGATCATAAGGTGAGTGATTTCTACCAATTGTGAGTTAAATACATGGATTATGGGTATATTTTAACATAGAAATTAGTGGAATTTTGTTGAAAAAACCTAGGGTTTAGTAAAAATGGGATTTGACCACGAAATTAATTATGGAATTGGGTATAAGTTATATCTTTGAGTTCGTAAGGTCATGGGTAACATGTTTCTTCGAAAATTTTCGAAATCCTGGCACGTGGACTCGAGGTTGACTCTTGTTGACTTTTCGAGTTGGGTTGAGAAATTACTCTAATAGATAAATTATAAACTTTTTAGCATATATTGATTGATTTATACATCCTTTGATTAGTTTCGGGTTGCTCGGCGTCGTTTTGAGGTAACTAGTAAGGTTTGAGAGCCGAGTAGAGGGCTTGGAAGCGAGATAAGTCTCTTGCCTAATCTTTTAAGAGGGAAATTATCCCCATAGGTATTCTATATTGTGTGTTACTTGTTATGGGGGCTACGAACGTACTAGGTGACGAGAGTCCATTTGTAGTTAAAATCATATTTATGTCCGGGTAGACTTAGAACTTTACCATGCCTTATTTGTACTACTTGAACTAAACTTGTTAGTTTAATTACTGAAATTTATAATTGAGATTGGATTAAAATTAATGTTAGACCGAGCCTCTTAAAAGTCATATTTTCTTTTTATTCATATCCTTGTGTTGTATTTATGTGACTCGTCGTTCGGAAAGTCCTCTATTCCTGTGGATTAGGTCGTATGCCTCGACATTGCTATGAAATAACATTATAGATTGGGTCGTAGGACCTCGACAGTATATTTGAGATGCATCTATGGATTGAGTTGTACGACCTCGACAGTGTACACTATTATTATGGATTGGGTCGTACGACCTTGGCATAATTCGTGCGTAATAATCGATAGGAATTCACATGAGATTTTTTTCTTGACTTGAGACTTAATATCTACTTGATTTTCCTTGTTCGTTTATGTAACGACCCGACCGGTCGTTTTGAGTAATACAATCTCGTTTCCCCATTTACTGCTCAAATTGGGCTTTACAGCTGTTGTGTGACTTGCCGGGGTAATTGGTTCGGGTCCGGTGAGGTTTTGGAATGAATTGGAACACTTAGTTCCAAGGTTTAAAGCTTAAGTTAAAATAGTGATCAGATGTCGACTTATGTGTAAACGACCTCAGAATTTAATTCTGATGATTCCAATAGCTCCGTATGGTGATTTTGGACTTAGGAGCGTGTCCGGAAAATTATTTGGAGGTCCGTAGTGGAATTAGGCTGGAAATGCCGAAAGTTGAATTTTTGGAAAGTTTGACTGGGGGGTTGACTTTTTGATATCGGGGTCAGAATTCGATTCTAAAAATTTGAATACCTCCGTTATGTCATTTATGACTTGTGTGCAAAATTTGAGGTCAATCGGACTTGAATTGATAGGTTCCGGAGTCATTTGTAGAAACTAGAAATTTCAAAGTTCATTAGGCTTGAATTGGGGTGTAATTCATGGTTTTAGCATTGTTTGAGGTGATTTGAGGGTTCAAATAAGTCCGTATGATATTTTAGGACTTGTTGGTATATTTGATTGAGGTCCCGAGGGGCTCGGGTGAGTTTTGGATGGTTAACGGATCATTTTTGGCCTTGGTGAGATTACTGATATCTGCTGCTGTATTTTTCTGATTTTCTCTTTCGCGTTTGCGAGTGGGCCATCGCATTCGCAAAGAGTGTTTTCTGAGTGTGAGGTTTTGTTCTTCGCGTTCGCGAAGGAGAGGACGCGAACGCGAACGTGAAGGTATGGTCTGTGTGTGCATCGCGAACGCATGAGAGTGTCGCGTTCGCGAAGAGGAGTGAGGCGATTGGGGACCCCAGGTCCTTGTTCTACGCGTTCGGGAGGTGGCGTTCGCATTCGCGAAGGTCAGAGCTGGTAAAGCTTCGCGTTCGCAAAGCCGTGGTTGCATTCGCGAAGGGTAAGATTTGCAAAGCTTCGCGTTCACGAAGCCACGGTCGTGTTCGCGATGAGTTAAATATGTGGGCAGTCGAGTTGTGCTTCGCGAACGCGAGGGACCTGTCGCGTTCGCGAAGAAGAGAGGTATGGACAGAAAGTTTAAGTTCAGAAAATGGGTCTATTTTTAACGATTTGGAGCTTGGATTGAGGCGATATTTGGGCGACTTTCGGAGGAAAGAACGGGGTAAGTGTTCTTAACTCAATATTGGTTAAACTACCCGAATCCATGGTTGTTTTTATCATTTAATTGGTGAATTAAGTTGGAAAAGTTTGAAAACCCTCTTAGTTTAAATTGAGGATTTGAAGGCCGAGTTGTGGTCGGATTTGAGTAATTTTGGTATGGTTGGACTCGTGGTTGAATGGGGGTTCGAATTTTGTGATTTTTATCGGATTCCGAGATGTGGACCCCACGGGTGATTTTTGGGGCGTAATTTTGGATTTTTGGAAAATATTAGTATTTTGAGATGGAATTACAACAACAACAACAACAACAACAACAACAACCCAGTAAAATCCCACTAATGGGGTCTGGGGAAGGTAGTGTGTACGCAGACCTTACCCCTACCCCGAAGGAGTAGAGAGGTTGTTTCCGAAAGACCCTCGAAATTAATTTCTATAATTTTTGTGAGCTGAATCAAATTAATTGTGACTAGATTCGAGCCATTTGGAAGTTGATACGCGCAGAATGGAAATTCTGGAGCATTGTTTAGCTTGCTCGACATTGGATTCGGCTTGTTCGAGGTAAGTAACTCTTCTAATCTTGGAGTTGAGGGTATGAACCCTGAATATATGTATTTCGTGAATTGTTGGGAGGTGACGCACATGCTAGGTGACGGGCGTGTGGGCGTGCACTATAGAAATTATGACATAATTATTTCTGTGGAATTTTGTAGTTAAATAATCTTGGCATTTTTCATGCGGTTTATGAGTTAAAGAAATTGAGCAAAAAAGCATATTAAAAATCATGTTGAGGCTATGTGCCAGTATTATTGAGACCCACAGAGGTCATATTGCTGTGAATTATTGGTTATGTAGAAAATTCATACTTAGTCATATTCATTTCATTGCATTTCATATCTCAGTGTCTGTTGTTATTTATTGATACATCATATCATCTTTTTTGGGCTATTCTCAT
Organism: Nicotiana tabacum; assembly: GCF_000715075.1. Lineage (NCBI taxonomy): Eukaryota > Viridiplantae > Streptophyta > Magnoliopsida > Solanales > Solanaceae > Nicotiana > Nicotiana tabacum. The sequence goes on along the minus strand of NC_134081.1, from coordinate 25,716,598 downwards.
GACATTGTGAGCCTATGAGAGAGAGACTGGAGAGATTGATGACTGAGGGAGGCCAAGGGCCTGATTGTGAGGATATTTTTGGGATCGGGTTGCACGCCGCAGCAGGCCATGTTGACTTTATATATATTATTACTATTATATGGATCGGGATTGCCCGCCTGCAGCAGAACTTATTGGCTTATTATTGCACATGAGTTGGCCGTGCAGATCCTTATATTATTATTGCATGTGAGTTGGCCGGGCAGCACGTGAGTTGGCCGTGCGGATTATTATATTATTATTGCACGTGAGTTGGTCGTGCGGATCCTTATATTATTATTGCACGTGAGTTGGCCGTGCATCATGTGAGGTGGCCCTACGGATCCAGATATTTATATTATGGCACGTGAGTTATCTGTGCAGCACGTGAGTTGTCCGTGCTTATAGCGCTTGGGCTGTAGGAGCCCCTCATGAGTCTGTACACACCCCTAGTGAGCGCAGTCGACTATAAACAGGGATCGGGCTGCACGCCGCAATAGGTATTGTATAGAGCTGAGTGATTGAGTGTGCTGAGCATAGTGGGAGAGAATGCGTGACAGTGAGATTGAGTACTCTGAGAGTGTGAGTACATGAGTACAATCTCTGAGATACATTGCATTGACATGCACACATGACATATATTCATAGAGATGTGTTTTCCTCATGCTGTACGATATCACATTATTCATGATTTCTCACACATGTTGACAGATGGGCATAGTGATGCATTTGTTTTACACGGGTTATCCGGAAGGAAAATGAAACATATTATTTATTATTGAGAAGATTTTTGGAGAAAAATTATTGTTTTCAAACTTATTCATATTTTTGGTAACTTCGGTAAACAATTTGGGTTTTCATTGATGTACTTGAAAGGTAGAACTATTTTCAGAAGTCATGATTTAGCTGAGTATTTATTCTTTGAGTTACTTCTGGTATTACTTGTTTAATATTGTTATGAACTATTGTTGGTTATGGAAGTTGGACTCTGACCTTGGTACAAGCTCGTCACTACTTTCAACCTAAGGCTAGGTTTGTTACTTACTCAGTACATGGGGTCGGTTGTACTGATACTACACTTCTGCACATTGCGTGCAGATATTGGCTGTCGTTGTTGCTGTGTTCGATAGTTGCCAGATTTGAAGATGTACCTGCGTTCCTGTTGTAGCTGCCTCTTGTTCAGGTTAGCCTTAGATTTATAAAAGCTCTGTTTATGTATTATTCAAACAGACTATGTATTTATTTCATTTTCGCTTTGTATACTCTACTCTTAGAAGCTCATGATTTGTACTGCCAGTTCTTGGGGAATGTATAAGGTTAAGATAATTATTTACTTAAATTGCTCTAATAATTGTTATTGGAATTGGATAATTGAAAGTTGGCTTACCTAGCGGGTTGGGTTAGGTGCCATCACGACTAGTTGGATTTTGGGTCGTGACAAGGTGGTATCAGAGCTCTAGGTTCATAGGTTCTACAAATCATGAGCAAATGTCTAGTAGAGTCTTGCGGATCGGTATGATGATGTCCATACTTATCTTCGAGAGGCTACAGGGCATTTAGGATATATACTTCCCATCTTTCTTTCCTTATCGTGCGGGATTGATTCAGCTTGGGATATAGCTCTTTGAATTCCTTCCACGTATTCGTATGCGCACATGAGCGCTCGGTATCAGCTGTGTATCACCGGCTTGTGATTCTATGAACGAGGTTCGAGGTGAGTATTCTGTGTTTTGGTGATGGTCCAGTCTGGAGGACTTGAGGCCATGGTTAGACCGTAGCTTGAGCTCGGTAGCTTCAGTTGTAACCTGTACAATTGGACTCATATGTCCGGTAATGACCCTACAGTGGAATTTGTGGCTCGATGAGCGGTGGAATGGCTTTGTGATGAGTATGATGTAACTGCGGGATGTGTTAAGACGATTTGAATGTGAAGATAAGTATTTCCTTGAAATGTAAAGGAAGGCCATTGGGTGCTTGATTTTCGTTTTGATATGATGTACAGTCTCGAGTGTGAATGTTTTGAAGGATCTTTCACGATTGTTAAATTTTGGGACAAATTAAATTCTCATGTCTGATTAGTGAGTTTGGACTCAGATAGACTACGTGATTTCATAGTAATTGTGACTGCGAAAGGGTATATCAAGATACCAATTTGAGGTTAAACATGTAGGTTATTCCCTGCAGAGTAATCTACGTAGGTGTATTCCTTATGATGTGAGTGGAGAGTTTTTTTCTGCCAGTGGGGCATATGTGTGCAGATTTGAATTTAAATCTGGCTGAGAAAGTTGACTTGAGTGTCAAGGGAATGATTGCGAGCTTAGCGGATGATTTGGGGTATTTTTATGGTTGGCATTGCATGAGTTTGAGAAGTAGTTTCGTTGAACTGACTGTGGAATTATGACAGTAATAGAGTATTGGTATTGTGAGATATGGAATGTTTTAATCTATGGCTTTGAGCCAAGTGGTGGAGCCTGCTATTGATTATTCAATTTCATGATTATATGTAAAGGTTTAGTTTTGGGCTGAGGCATACTGGTTGGTCAGTTATGACTTGCATAAGTTGAGATCGATAATGACTCGAATAAGAAATCCCTGGAAATGGGTTATATTGCACTTATGAGTATATGAAAATCGTGGGATGAGTGAGTTGTTATGGGTGAATCATGTAGTGCGCACGGAGTATGAATTTGATAGGTGGTGTTAAAGTAGAGTTACTTCTTTGAGTGTTGTTGTGCTAACGGGGCACGTGTCTTTTGGACCATTTAGGCGGTGTAAGGTGGATTTGAACAAAGGGGGTGATTCTCGAGAAAGTTTTAATGGATTCGAGATTAATATGTAACAATTAAGAATTTTTGGCGGATTTGTTTATGGCTAAAATCTGAGATTTAAGTTGGATGGTATCGAGACTTGTGGCATTTTTGTATATCATTATGGATTTTATATTTCGGTATCAGGAAGGTGAATAAACAGCCTTAGACTCAAATAAGGTATTTTCAGAGTGGGTGTTTCGGTTGTGGTATTTATAGAGGTAATTATGATGTTGTGAGACTCTACAGATGTTTGGGTGGCAATATTCTTGGGTTTGGTGACCTACGTGGTTTGGTCGAGTTAGAAGAATTTAGTTCTAATAGATTGGTTATGTGAAAATGGATTTCAAAGTGTTCTTGATAGTTTCTACCATGGATTGAACCGTATATTATCTATTGGTGTGGGAAACGTGTGTGTGTATTGTGATTTCCTCCTGGAAGGAAGCAAGAGGAAGGTTTCTATCTAACCGGGTATGTAATTTGCTGGTGACTCAGAGTTGATAATGGGATTCTTGTGCTTATCACATGATGGCATAATAGATGTGGTGTGTTGTGCGGGATTAAAATTTACATATACAAGGTGGCAGTTCAGTCTTGAAGAAAGGTAACGAAGTTTGGGCAGAATGGTCATGAATTCTAAGACAATATGGGCGGTTCCAAATGACTAGATGAATACGATTGCTACTTGGTGTTGTATGAGAAAGGTGTGTATTTCAGAAGGCGCATTGTATTTTGACTTAAGGATGTTTAATTAGTATTGCAGTACTCACATGGTTGATAGACTGCTGATATTCAAATTTTGCCAAGTGGCACGGAAGAATTTTTAAAGTATTTCTCGTGGGATGATCGTGTATGAGAGAAGTGTTAGGCATTAGGGCGGTGGAGATGGAATCAAATATGGTGATTCGCGTGTTCTATGGATTGGAGATTGGGAGTTCCCAAGAGCAGATTGTTTCTTAGTTGTGGACTATGAAGTTGTGGTCGGAGCTAGCCGTATGATGAAATGTGTTATGATTCAGTCATTATGGATTTTCGGAGGGATTTTTATCTATTTGTGGGTAACCCGAGTTGATTTGGGTGTCCATAGGTAGGCCCAATTAAGATGTGTATTCTACACCGAGCCGGAATGGTTGGCTCCATACTGCTATTATTGAGGGATGTGTCATTCGGTTGATGTTGAACTTATTCGTGTTCTCAAATGATTTGTGAGTTACTCCTTTATGCTATGAGGAGTTGTGATTCATTGGTTATGTGAACAGATGGTGCGGTTCTATTTGAGCTTTATAGCAGAATTCAAGTGTGATGAGTATTTGGGTATTGCATGATCGATTGCGTAATGGTTATGTTCTTTCATGTTTTGTGTGGCATCTTTTTGTCATTTTCCTCTCTGTGGTTATTGATTTTGAGCGGGGTGGCTCGGGGTATATATAATGGTATGAACCTTGTGTTAGAATCGGGTGATGGTTCTATGATGTATGATGAATTTTTAGTGTTTTGTTGTGGAGGTACTTGTTAATTTGGCTGGGCAGTTCTCTCGTTTGAGTCATTTTCCATGACTGGGTACATTTGAATTGTTGTGTATTAGTACACGGATGGCACGAGTTGTGGCTCTGAGTTATATTGGTGAGGCATGTCTATGGAACAGTTATGTTTAGTAATATAAGGTCATTGGACCTAGAATGGGTACTATCAGGTTTGATTTCGGTATATTCGGGAGTATAATATTGAAAGTCGGCTCAGAAAGGGATTATGGTTCTGGTTGGGGCGAGAGGGCTCCGTGACTTGTTGATCTGGTAAGGGGTCATGAAATTTTGCATGTTTCTTTTATTATCAATAGTGTACGAAGGTTTTGGGATGAGGTTTGGTTCGATATGGGTTTAATACTAGTATGCGGTTGGTTTGGAGTAGTCACTGCGATCAGGAATGGTGCTATGAGCATGCGAGTTATGTAATATATTGGTTGATTATATCCGTGATTATAGTTATAGCTTGATGCAACTTGTCCGAACTTATATGGTGTGTAAATGTAAGATTAGTGTCTTGAAAGAAATTTTAAAGGTTGGAAATTAAACTCCAAGGTTTAAGGGCTAAGGTTAAATTAATGATTTTCAGTTGCATTGTGTAGTCAAGCCTTATGTGGGATAGGGTGACATGGGTTCACCCCCGGGTACGTGTGTGGGAAGATGGAACAGTGATTTGATGGCTTGGAAATAACTCTTGGCACGTTCGAAGACGAACGTATGTTTAAGTGGGGGAGAATGTAATGACCCGACCGGTCGTTTTGAGTATTACAACCATGTTTCCCCATTTACTGCTCAAATTGGGCTTTACAGTTGTTGTGTGACTTGCCGGGGCAATTGGTTCGGGTCCGGTGAGGTTTTGGAATGAATTAAAACACTTAGTTTCAAGGTTTAAAGCTTAAGTTAAAATAGTGACCGGATGTCGACTTATGTGTAAACGACCTCGGAATTTAATTCTAATGATAACAATAGCTCCGTATGATAATTTTAGACTTAGGAGCATGTCCGAAAAATTATTTGGAGGTCCGTAGTGGAATTAGGCTTGAAATGCCGAAAGTTGAATTTTTGGGGAGTTTGACTGGGGGGTTGACTTTTTGATATCGGGGTTGGAATCTGATTCTGGAAATTTGAATACCTCCGTTATGTCATTTATGACTTGTGTGCAAAATTTGAGGTCAAACGGACGTGAATTGATAGGTTCTGGAGTCGTTTGTAGAAACTAGAAATTTCAAAGTTCATTAGGCTTGAATTGGGGTGTAATTCATGGTTTTAGCGTTATTTGAGGTGATTTGAGGGTTTGACTAAGTACGTATGATGTTTTAGGACTTGTTGGTATATTTGGTTGAGGTCCCGAGAGGCTCGGGTGAGTTTTGGATGATTAACGGATCATTTTTGGCCTTGGTGAGATTGCTGATATCTGCTGCTGCATTTTTCTAATTTTCTCTTTCGCGTTCGTGAGTGGGCCCTCGCGTTCGCGGAGAGTGTTTTCTGAGTGTGAGGTTTTGTTCTTCACATTCGCGAAGAGTAGGACGCGAACGTGAAGGTATGGTCTGTGTGTGCATCACGAACGCGTGAGAGGTGTCGCGTTCGCGAAGAGAAGTGAGGCGATTGGGGACCCCGGGTCCTTGTTCTATACGTTCGCGAGGTGGCGTTCGCGTTCGCGTTCGCGAAGCTATAGTTGCATTCACGAAAGTTAAAATTTGCAAAGCTTCGCGTTCGCGAAGCCACGGTCACGTTCGCGATGAGTTAAATTTGTGGACAGTCAAGTTGTGCTTCGCGAACGCGAGGGACCTGTCGTGTTCGCGAAGAAGAGAGGTCTGGACAGAAAGTTTAAGTTCAAAAAATGGGTCCATTTTTAACAATTTGGAGCTCGGATTGAGGCGATATTTGGGCGATTTTCAGAGGAAACAACGGGGTAAGTGTTCTTAACTCAATATTAGTTAAATTACCCGAATCCATGGTTGTTTTAATCATTTAATTGGTGAATTAAGTTGGAAAAGTTTGAAAACCCTCTTAGTTTAAATTGAGGATTTGAAGGCCAAGTTGTGGTCGGATTTGAGTAATTTTGGTATGGTTGGACTCGTGGTTGAATGGGGGTTTGGATTTTGTAATTTTTATCGGATTCCGAGATGTGGGCCCCATGGGTGATTTTTGGGGCGTAATTTCGGATTTTTGAAAAATATTAGTATTTTGATATGGAGTTAATTTCTATAATTTTTGTGAGCTAAATCAAATTAATTGTGACTAGATTCGAGCCATTTGGAAGCTGATACGCGCAGAATGGAAATTCTGGAGCATTGTTTAGCTTGCTCGACATTGGATTCGGCTTGTTCAAGGTAAGTAACTCTTCTTATCTTGGAGTTGAGGGTATGAACCCTGAATATATATATTTTGTGAATTGTTGGGAGGTGACGCACATGCTAGGTGACGGGCGTGTCGGCGTGCACTATAGAAATTGTGACATAATTATTTCTGTGAAATTTTATAGTTAAATAATCTTGGCATTTTCCATGCGGTTTATGAGTTAAAGAAATTGAGCAAAAAAACATATTAAAAATCATGTTGAGGCTATGTGCCAGTATTATTGAGACCCACAGAGGTCATATTGCTGTGAATTATTGGTTATGTAGAAAATTCATACTTAGTCATATTCATTTCATTGCATTTCATATCTCAGTCTCTGTTGTTATTTATTGATACATCATATCATTGTTTTTGGGCTATTCTCATGACATTATGAGCCTATGAGAGAGAGACTGGAGAGATTGATGACTGAGGGAGGCCAAGGGCCTGATTATGAGGATATTTTTGGGATCGGGCTGCATGCCGCAGTAGGCCATGTTAACTTTATATATATTATTACTATTATATGGATCGGGGTTGCCTGCCTGCAGCAGGCCTTATTGGCTTATTATTGCACATGAGTTGGCCGTGTGGATCCTTATATTATTATTGCACGTGAGTTGGCCGGGCAGCACGTGAGTTGGCCGTGCGGATTATTATATTATTATTGCACGTGAGTTGGCCGTGCAGCACGTGAGTTGGCCGTGCGGATCCTTATATTATTATTGCACGTGAGTTGGCCGTGCAGCATGTGAGGTGGCCCTACGGATCCAGATATTTATATTATGGCATGTGAGTTATCTGTGCAGCACGTGAGTTGTCCGTGCTTATAGCGCTTGGGATGTAGGAGCCCCTCACGAGTCTGTACACACCCCCAGTGAGTGCAGTCGACTATAAACAGGGATCGGGCTGCACGCCGCAATAGGTATTGTATAGAGCTGAGTGATTGAGTGTGCTGAGCATAGTGAGAGAGAATGCGAGATAGTGAGATTGAGTACTCTGAGAGTGTGAGTACATGAGTACAATCTCTGAGATACATTGCATTGACATGCACACATGACATATATTCATAGAGATGTATTTTTCTCATGCTGTACGATATCACATTATTCATGATTTCTCATACATGTTGACAGATGGGCATAGTGATGCATTTGTTTTACACGGGTTATCCGGAAGGAAAATAAAATATATTATTTATTATTGAGAAGATTTTTGGAGAAAAATTATTATTTTCAAACTTATTCATATTTTTGGTAACTTCGATAAACGATTTGTGTTTTCATTGATGTACTTGAAAGGCAGAACTATTTTCAGAAGTCATGATTTAGCTGAGCATTTATTCTTTGAGTTACTTCTGGTATTACTTGTTTAATATTGTTATGAACTATTGTTGGTTATGGAAGTTGGACTCTGACCTTGGTACAAGCTCGTCACTACTTTCAACCTAAGGCTAGGTTTGTTACTTACTCAGTACATAGGGTCGGTTGTGCTGATACTACACTTCTGCATATTGCGTGCAGATATTGGCTGTCATTGTTGCTGTGTTCGATGGTTGCCGGATTTGAAGATGTACCTGCGTTCCTGTTGTAGCTGCCTCTTGTTCAGGTTAGCCTTAGATTTATAAAAGCTCTGTTTATGTATTATTCAAACAGACTATGTATTTATTTCATTTCTGCTTTGTATACTCTACTCTTAGAAGCTCATGATTTGTACTGCCAGTTCTTGGGGAATGTATAAGGTTAAGATAATTATTTACTTAAATTACTTTAATAATTGTTATTGGAATTGGATAATTGAAAGTTGGCTTACCTAGCGGGTTGGGTTAGGTGCCATCATGACTAGTTGGATTTTGGATCGTGACAAGGTGGTATCAGAACTTGAGGATTTCATATTATTATTATGTTGGAGGATCATGTTAGTTACAGTACTTATTTCATCGCTACTTGTTATTTTTCATGACTCTATATTTTCATATACTTTAATTATTGAACCACTAGTAAGTGTCGTTGTCGATCCCTCGTCACTACTTCTTCGAGGTTAGACGAGATACTTACTAGGTACGCATTGATTTACGTACTCATACTACACTTCTGCACTAATTGTGCAGGTATTGAAGTACATACTCCAGGCGGTCATTCGTGCACGCATACGCACTATCCGAAGACTTAGTGGTAAGCTTCTTTCCATGCAGCGATCTGCAGCACCCAGAGTCTCTTTCTTGTTATATTTATTATTTTTGTCTATTGTATTTCAGACAGTAGCTATAGTGATTTGTATATTCTACTAGATTGCTCGTGCACTTGTGACACCGGATTTTTAGAATTTTCTAGTAGATGATTATGGTTGTACCTAATAATATCATCATTTTACTTTATGTTTCTTTCATACTTTATGGCTTAGTAAAAACGTAAGTATGTCTCCATGGTTTCTACACTTAATTTCATTTACTTAATAAAATCCGTGAGTTCAAAGGTCTAAGAATGAATAACTAAATTGATGGCTCACTGTTGGCTTGCCTAACGGCGGCGTTGGACGTCATCACGACCTATGGTGGAAATTGGATCGTGACAATATATGACCATCATTTGTGATCATTTATATTCAATTGCATGATGTAGCATACAACATTATAGCCATGACCTTAAACCATTATATTGGTAGTATGTTGTATATAAAGCAATAACTATGAAGACATAGTAGACATCGATATATAATATTGATTGTTATATAATAGAAATCATATAAGTTCATGCATTATGGTAGTAGTTTCATGACCATATGCCACTAGCGTAAGTTCATATATATGTAGTATCCAATATATATGACCATCATTTGTGATTATTTATTATTGTATTTAGAGGGATAGCATGATTAAAAATTTTGAACTAAAATGTAAAATATATTCTAGCTTACTTTATTCAGAGGGAAGGCAAGATTAAATTTTTGGATTAAAATATCAAATAAAAGTTTTGGAGAAAAACAAAGGGGAAATAGAAAATACAATTGGAGGGAAACAAAATTTTGAACTCTTTATATATTTCTCTAAACATAACCTAACCACATTAGCAGCTCTCCAAACAAAAAGGAAACCCTAAACATGGCAGGTGAATTGATTAAAGGGGATTTCAATCCATGGATCAGGATGGACGTGGCACGTTCATACATTAATATGATGATCTGGTATTTTACCCTAGCTTTTCACAACTTTTTTTATTTTAGTTTTCATGATCTGGTATCTTACTTTAGCTTTCTATTATGTTTGCGTAATTTCTTCCAAAGATCATCTATGAGCATCTTCCTCCTATTTCAATTAAAATAATTCTCGAAGGTAATCGGAAGGAGATGACTGTGACTCTGACAGGTGGTATTCAAAGACGACTCATTAAGGGTAGAAATAACTTGTTGTCGACAATAATTTGAAAAAAAAAATATTCTTTTCTTTGAACTTGTTGAGGCTTCATCAAAGGTTGTGATCTTCATTGTTGAAGTGAAACCAGAAAAACCCTTTTTGTATCAAGGAAACTCTAATGCTTAACTTTTTAGGTGTGCTTTTAATGACATGTAATGATTGTGTTCTATCCTTTTTAGATGTGCATCAAAGAAGTATTGTAAGGACATGTTTTATGGATTAATATGATTTTTCTTTAGGCAGAATAGCCTGGTAGACACTTGTAGTTGTTCTCGTTTCTCATCTCGATTCCTATACTTAACGAAGTTTCATTCAGACACTTACAGTTGTTCAAAACCAGTGTTTAAACCCCTATGATCATTGACCAAGTCTATATGGCAACTTAATTATTGAACTGGACAAAATACGTGTATTTCACGCGTATAAGGAGCGTGAACATAAAAATTTAATAATTAAAATAAGGAAAAAAATAAAAAGAATAAGAAAAATACCAAAGATCAAATTAGAAAAAGAAAAAAAAAAAGATCAAAAAGGTGTTCTTTCTCTTTTTCTCTATCACGCTCCCTTCTCCACGTTACTCCTCTTCCCCCATTTTAACCCAATACCCACAACAACACAGCCCTTCCCACCACATCTTCATCCACCGGTGACATCCCTCATCGTTACAGATCCAAAATCTCTACCAGATTAGTAGCAATTTTTAGGGAATTATTTTTCTCACACCCACATTCCCTTACTTTGGAAGACAGCCTTTGCAAAGAAAAGAAATAGAAATAGTGGAAGAAGATTGCCTGTGAAACCTATTTTCGGTTCGTTTTCCTGTAGCGAAATTTCAAAAAATTTTGGGTGATGTTGGTCTTTTGGTAGTCACTTTTTATGATCGGTTCTTCTTTTGGTGGTTGATTGGGGCGCTATGGTGGAGTGTTGGATGTGAAGACGCTTTGTAGGTGAAGGGTGGTCGAAGAGGGACCACATACGTTGGTAGTTAGGAGATTTTTAAAATTTGTGGTTAAATATAACGAATTTGAATGGTAAATACGTAGGGAATGATAGAGAATAAACATGGTGAGGGAGGAGGAAGGTGGTGGAGGGGATGGTGGAATGAAAAAAGAAAAATGAATAATTTAAAAATAATGTGAAAAATAAATTATTAATGATGTGTTATAGAAAATTTGACATGGACGCTGATATGTTATCCATGATAGAGATTTGAAGAATACGTGAGGTGAGAGGGGTTTAAAATATTGATTTTGAATAATTATAAGTGTCTGGATAAAACTTTGTTGAGTATAGGGATCGGGATGTCAAATGTGAATAAATACAAGTATCTGTCAGACTATTCTGCCTTTTCTTTATAATCTTGTCTATGCAGGGGCGGCCCGACGAATTTGGTGGCCTAACGCCAAATTTTATGAGGGGCCTTAATTTTTTTTTAAATATAGTAATATTTTTTTATTTGAAATCTATTTTTTTTTTGTTTATTTTAGATGCAAAGTTATTAATATTTTTTTTATAATTAATTTATCCTAATAAGTCTTTCTCAATTGACAATATAGCTAATCCATCTAACCTCTCTTGAGATATTTTTTATCTTAGGTAAGATTTTATTAATTTTGATTTTGAAAAACTTTTTTTCATTGAAGTAACGGTAACAAGAGTTATTAACATTATCTTATAAGCAATATAGGCATTTGAAAAAGAATCAAATCTTTTTATTTGATTAAGTATATCAATTAAACTATTATCTTCTAGTTGGACTATTTTTCTTAACACTTTTAATTCAGAAAATAAATCTAAACCAACAATATCATATTGATTATTATGCTTTAAGGAACATTGAAGATTAAGGTACTATTTTTTCAAATTTTCATCTAGTGATCTCAGTTTTTTACCGCTAAATAGAAAATAAAAAATATTTTCATATGCCTCGAATTGTTCAAATCTATTTTGAAGTAAAAAAATAGCCTTGTCTACTATGTATAAAAAGTAATTAACTCTAAAAGACTCTTCGAGAGATTTTGAAAATTCATTATCAACATTCTCATCAAATTGTTTCTTCCTATATATCACATGTTTCTTAGAAAATCCGGGTTCGATATTCATTTCAAATGCAATTTCCTTGACAAAAACCATAGTAATTGCAAATCTTTCTTCTCTATATTTGTTAAAGAAAGAAATCAAATATTTTCATTTCATAAAACTTTTCTTTTTAACTTATATATTGTCTATTAGGTGTAACAAAAAATGGGACCCCCACAAATATGGGGCCTAAAGCAATTATTTTACCTGTTGTAGGGAAGGGCGGCCCCTGTCTCTAAGGTATGCTATTTTCCTTATTCATGGACCATTACTTTTGAAATAATAAGAATACTTTAGTGTTAAAATTCATGCAATATTTATAATGTTAACAACTATGGTGGTTCTATTAATAGAAGAGAGAAAGAACGATACATTTGAAGACGATTAAATTTGGATATATCTTATTGTTATATTTATTCATTTATTATGTGAAGACTGCCCAAATGAAAAAAAGACTATTTAAACTGGAAATCATTTTATGCATTTAGTATCAAAAACAACTAAAACTGGAAACTTTTCATTGTGCAAGTCTTGTTTGTTATTTAAATGTATGGCTAACTCAAGTTTCAGATTTAATGTTTGAAGAACACCAAATATTTAAAGCCAATTTGATTCAGGATTTTTCTTTATATTAAGAAAGTGTGTTTCTATAAGCTCTGAATTCCATATCATCACTATATTATTCATTTGAGACCTTTCCTATTCAGACCATCTGGTAATAGACATCATATAATTTGACATTAATTTTATTAAAATGACTTAATAAAGACATGTTACATTTTTTATGAACAAAGTCATGTGGATGTTATTGAAATTCCGAATTGTTTGGAGGCCATGCATATACGTTCACATTTCTTTCGCCTTCATTTTTCATGAGTGATTCTTTGCTGGTATACAGATGCAAAGGATGGCCGATCTTTCTCATAGGAAATTGTATGATCTATTTGAATGTTCTTTGGTCCTTGTAGGAGGCCTTTTAGCTTGTATGTTGGTATATACTTGGAATATTTTTTAAAATATATAATGCATTTTTATCATTCAGCCTCTGCTAACCTCAGTCACTATCTCTTTCTGAAATTTCACCTTTCCATTGGATCAATGTTCTTAGCGTAGAGTTTCTAATTAGTTCTTCTCTGCAGATTCATGTATCATAATCGAGTTGAGAGTCCCCAAACATGGTTGGACAATAGAAAAGGTTTTTCATCATGTCATGAACTTTGTTGTAAATGATGTTAAAGTGGAATCACATTCTTATTGTACGTTATGTATTGTTTATATTCTTAATGTATATTTGTTAAGGGGACAGAATATCTTTTGTTGGACATATATAATTGTTGAATTGCAGAGATCAAGGTAAGCTCTTATGACCAGAGGGATAAAAAGAATATATGGTGTTTATCTAAGTTGCTCGGACTCGGGTGCGGGTGTCCGATACGGGTGCGGATCTAGAGATCAGATCCTTCATGATCTAAATTTACAGATTCGGGGGTACGGATCCAGGTATGGATACGGGTGCGGGGATTCGGCTAAAAATAATTCAATTATTTAAAATTAGAGTTATAAAAATATGTCTAAATTATGAGACATTATGTGGAAAACTTACAAGGTATTCCGAGAAGGAGAAAATATTGAACAAGAGTAGAATTTTAGGAGATAAAAGGAAAAGGACTGACATAGAAATTTATATATACAAGGTATTCTATTTTCTTCCATATCACCCTATCTTTTGATTTGTTTTCAAAAAATCATTGTATCTGTCCCAAATTTTTCCGTTGATTTTGGTCAAAGTACCCAAAATCGGTTGACCAGATCCGACACGGATCCCACACCCATACCCTCACCCACGTCGTGTCGACACAGATGCGGTACTAAAAATGAAGAGTCCGAACAACTTAGGTGTTTATAATAGAATAAATGATGAAGCAAGTTGCAGACCTGAATGGATAAAAGACGTTCTTTATAATTTATGCTTGACATTGTTTTTGTCCTGTTGTTCGATATTTTTCCTAAATGTAAAATGTAAAGAAGGACCATGACTATGTACATTGTTGCCTCTCGAATGAGAATAATCTGGCTTCTCGTTTTAGTACCTGTCATATGAGAGTAAAGATTACCTTGAGATAAGCATTAGCTATTCTAAGCTATTTGTTTAATTTAATTTGCAGCGCATTATACCTTGTCATCTCTCTTCTTTTTTTTTAAGCTTTTCCGTAAAAATGAAAATATGTACTAGCTTGATGAATGATATGAGATTTTAATGAAAGAGAAAAGATTTAGAAGAGGAACGTGACACTTAAATTTGAAAAACTTTTTAAACAATGATGATTGTGTTCTGTAAGGTTCTTGTGCTTATTATAATATTGGTGAATGCATTATTGTAGATGCAAAAATGATTTTAGGGAAAAAAAATTAGAGGATTCTGGCTATGCATTTAGGACACAAATTTTGAAATTCCTTTATCATATGGAAAAAGGTATGAAATTGCTCTTGCAATTTAATCCCTGCCATTTTACTTTTAACTATAATTGGCGAATACAAATCTTGACTAGGAAGCCGAGATAGGAAAAATTGTAGAAATGGGAGAAAGCAAGAGAAAGAGTTCGTAGATGTATATATAGCTCAATATGTAAGAGCTTATTAAACCCCGGATGACTCTTTTAACATTCTTTATTTGGTTCAGGTCCAACATTTAATCGACGTAGTTTTTTTCATTTGGAAGTTGGATAGTATATTGTTGAGCTTGTGATACTTTAGTAAAGAACCGGTAAAAATTAAGTTGACATAAATTTTTGGTTATATTGTAGGATTATTATGGATGATAAATACATATCATTTGCCACAACGTATGCTTGCTCACTTTTTAATGCTGCTGGACGAACACATACACACAATTGCTATTCCAATTGTCAATGAAAAAGTAGTTGTGAGGTCAATAAGGGATGGGACTCCTCTCCATTTTCCAATTTTTCCATTTTCCACATGTCAATGTTAAAAATTAAAGGTTAAGATTTAATTAACCAAATCAATATCCTAATCATGGTTATAATAACAAATATTTTCTTTATTTGTTCTCAAACATTTTGACAATCCCACAATTCTAGTTAAAATATTATCTAACCCATATATATTTGAATAAAAATGTCTCCTTTTCATACTTTATTACGAGTTTTTCTTCTCTTTTTTATTTTTTTTGTTTATTTTGACAATTTTTACTTTTAGTATAGGTACGAGTTCTTTATTATTTTTTTCAGTTCTTCTCACATTCCCATCAAAGATGAGAGAAATAGGCATCTAATCTTAGTGAGAACAATAAGACAAAATTCAATTAACTTATAATATTAAAAATAAAAAAATAAAAAGATATTTGTATAATTTAAGTTTAAAAAATATGTAGAATGTTAAAACTCTAGCGAGCCATTAATTGTTTTGTCACTTGTTAAAAGAAAAAAAAGAAAAGAAGTAGTGAACAAATTAAAGAAAAAGAGAATACAACAAAGAATCAAGAAAAGATTAACTCAAAATATAAAGATTATGAATATGAGCAAAGAAAAAAACTGTTTAAAAAAAATGAGCTAGTAATAAAGTATAGAAAAGAGAGATTTAAAAAAAAAAAAGGTAATGTTTTTAGCTAGAATTATGGGATTAGAGAAAATTTGGAGAACAAATAAAGTAAATAATTGTTATCCTAATGTAATGACTCGGCCGGTCGTTTTGAGAATTTAAGTCTCGTTCAGCGGCATAAGGCCCTGAGCAGCTTCATATTATGTGTATTGACTTGCGTGCGTGGTTGAATTCAGTTACCGGTTATTTCGGAGTGACTGGGGACACTTAGTCCCTAAAACAGGAGCTTAAATCTTAGGATTTTGACCGTAGTCGAAACTATGTGAAGATGACTCCGGAATAGAGTTCTGTCTGTTCCATTAGCTCCGTTGGTTGATTTTGGACTTAGGAGCGTGTCCGGACTAAAAATCTGAGGTCTGTAGCGGATATAGGCTAGAAATGGCGAAAGTCGAAGCTGTCTATTTGACCCTTATTCGACTTAACCAAAGATTTTACCTCTTCTATCATCGTGCTATATTTTTTTTCATAACTGCTTATCTTTAATTGAAATCATTATTTTCTCACCCTATAATTGTTTAGTCTTAATTGGAGTTATGATTATCTTCCGCTGCTTATCCTTATTTGAATTGTTGAATTTTCCTCGTAATTGCTCAACCTCAAAAGGAGTTTAGATAACCTATATCTTAGTTGACTTGCCATTATTGGAACTATTTAACTCGTGTTGGCTTCTTATTGTTGACTTGAATATTGTGGAATCATTGCTACATTTTTATTTTGTTTTCCCTTGTTAAGTTGTTCTCCTTGTGCCTAACATTCTTTACTATGGTTATTTCTTGTGAATGAGTTATACCGTTCTTGTGATTTAAATTCTTGAGTTGATTTGCTCGCCATACTTTGCATTTCTGTCATTGTTGCTTTTGTACTCGTTGTGGTGATTTACGAGGTTTCTGTCGTGTTATAGTTGTTATCTCTGTTGTTTGTGATGCATATTTAAATTGGGACTACGGACGTATTCCGGGAGATTCCCCTATCTTGCATATTTAAATTGGGACTACAGACGTATTTCAGGAGATCCCCCTGTCTTGCATATTTACTTTGGGACTACGGACGTATTTC
This sequence comes from Nicotiana tabacum, assembly GCF_000715075.1. Lineage (NCBI taxonomy): Eukaryota > Viridiplantae > Streptophyta > Magnoliopsida > Solanales > Solanaceae > Nicotiana > Nicotiana tabacum. Next base: position 25,699,742 of record NC_134081.1, on the reverse strand, counting down.
GGAAGATCCCCCTGCACTGCATATTTAAAGTGGGACTACGGTCGTATTCCGGGAGATCTCCCAGCATTACATATTTAAATTGGGACTACGGACGTATTCCGGAAGATCCCCCTATCTTGCATATTTACTCTGGGACTACGGAAGTATTTCGGGAGATCCCCCAGCACTGCATATTTATTTTGGGATTACGGGACGGTATTCCGGTAGATTTGTCACTGTGGTTATATCTGTGTTCGGGGCTGTAAATCTTCCATGCTCAGGTGTCACAGGGTGACTTACACTCGAAGGATATGATTTGAAAAGTTTATATTTGAAAAGTATTTATCTCGAAGGAACTATATTTGAAGATATTTATTTGAAAGGGTTATATGTGAAAAGTATTTATCTTGAAAGAACTATGTTTGAAGGCTAATTATTTGAAAAGTTTATATTTGAAAAGTATTTATCTTGAAAGAACTATATTTGAAGATATTTATTTAAAAGGGTATGTTTGAAGGCTAATTATTTGAAAAGTATTTATCTCGAAGGAACTATATTTGAAGATATTTATTTGAAAGGGTTATACTTGAAAAGTATTTATCTTGAAAGAACTATGTTTGAAGGCTAATTATTTGAAAAATTTATATTTGAAAGGTTTTATCTTGAAAGAACTATGTTGAAGGAAGTATATTTCAAAAATAATTTCTTATTGGAAAGGATTATATTCTAAAGACCTCAATTTAAAAAAAAAACTTATGGGTGAAAGTTTACACTTGAAGGATTTGACTAATTTATTGGGGTTGTTGGCTGAGACCTGATGTGAAAACTATTGCAGCTGCTGAGTTACTACTTGCCTTTACTGTATTGTGATTTCTGGATTTGTGTTGTGTTTTCGTTCATTCTTCTGTGTCTTATTCTGGTGTTCCATTGTTACTTGCTATTTTTCCTTCCTTATTGCAGTTTCTATGTCGTTAGCTATATCTCGGGGTCCTTAGATAGATGTCATGTTCTGCCATCCCTATACTTATACTTGTTAAGTTTATTAGACCAGCGGATGTCTTGACTAGTCCTCGTCACTACTTCACCGAGGTTAGTCTTGATACTTACTCGGCACTGTTGTGGTGTGCTCATGCTACTCTTTTGCACATTTTTTTATGCAGATCCAGGTACTTGTTCTCTAGCTATCTGTGTGGACTGTTACTGTGGAGACTCAAGGTAAACCTGCTGCTGCGTTCTCAGGCTTCAGAGTCACCCTCAACTTTTCATTTTGCATTGTTTATTCTTATTTCTAGACAGTTAAATTTAGAAGTTTTCTAGAAAACACTCTGTAGAGCTTATGACTTGTACTACCGGTTTTGGGAGTTTTAAGATATTCTATTTAAACAATGTTGTTTTAATTATTATTAGGCTTACCTAGTCCCTAAGACTAGGTGCCATCACGATACACAGACGGGGGGAAAATTGGGTCGTGACAAGTTGGTATCAAAGCTCTAGGTTCATGGGTGCTACGAGTTATAAGCAAGTTTAGTAGAGTCTTACGGATCAGTACGGAGACGTCTGTACTTATCTTCGAGAGGCTACGAAACTATTAGGACAATTTCACTTCTTTCATTCCTATCGTGCGAGCTTATTGATCTCGAAGTTTGAACTACTATCATTCCATTCTCTCATAGATGGTGAGGACACGAGCTGCAGTTATCGACGACGCTGCTCCCGGAGCAGGTATCGCTAGAGGCAGAGGCAGAGGCCAACGAGGAGTAAGTGCCACAGCCAAAGCATCTATCAGGCTAGCAACATCTGAGGAAGAGCAGCTTAGTCTTGCAAGGTTCAAGAAATATGACCCTCCTACATTTAGTGGTTTGGCTCCAGATAGTGCACAGGGTTTTTTGGAGGAGTGTCACTGCATTCTCTGTACTACGGGTATTGTGGAAACGAATGGGGTTGCTTTTACTACGTTCCAGCTCAGGGGAGCGGCTTACCAATGGTGGCGGGCATATGAGTTAGGTAGCCCGACCGAGTTAGCTTCACTTACATGGGTTCGATTTTCATAGATGTTCCTGGGAGAGTTTGCACCTCAGTCCCTCCGAGATGCATGGCGCGCGTAGTTTGAGCAGCTGCGCCAGGGCACTATGTCAGTGTTAGAGTATGCCGTGAGATTCAGTGATTTGGCCTGGCATGCACCTGCTTTGGTCGCCCCAGTTAGAGAGCGTGTCCGTAGATTCATTGAGGGACTCAGACATGATATTCGGTTTAGCATGGCTCGTGACTAGGGATCGCCCGTCGAGTAGAAGGCATGTGAGACCAGGAGAGAGAAGATAGGCGAGGCCACAAGAGAGAGTACAAGCGAGATCAGGAGAGAGAGTACAGGGATGTGAGAAGGCCTCGTAGACCGGAGAGATCTACCGGTCCTTATTTTGGAGGCAGGGTATGACATGGTAGAGGTTTTGTAGGTCAGCCAGATCAGTTTGCACTTCAGGCTTCGCACCGTGTTTCAGGTGCTCATGGGTCTCAGAGTACCCGTACCGCATAGTTCCCACAGCCACGTCAGTAGAGAGGTTGCTTCGAGTGTGGAAATACCAGCCACAGGGTGAGAGATTGTCCTAGACTCCGGACAGGTGTGTCACAGTGGAGTATTCAGGCGAGTAGAGGGTGCCCAAGAGGGGAAGGCCCGACCCATTGATGTGTTTCATATAGTAGGCTTGAGGCCACTACGCCAGATGATGTCATACAGGTATGCTTTTGATTTGTTACAGAGGGGCACTATTCGTATTTTGATTCGGTTCTGCTTATCGAGGCGAGTTCCCCTATTTGTTGTCCCACCTATGGGTGAGTTCATAACTTAGTATTATATTATCGAAAGTTTTGATACTAGAAGTGAATTCATGTTGTCCATTATGGCAGGTTTGATGCGATTCCTGAGTAAATTGGTTACGATTTGTGAATTGATACTCTACTGGGGTGAGGGTTTAGTAAGTGTTGTGATTTTATTGGCAGAGTTGAATTAGTGGAAGATTTCCATTGGTATGATGTGTATTCGACTTGTGATTCAGAGTTGAGGGTAAGACCCTTGCGATTCCATGTGATTTGATATGTTTGAACTGGGCTGAGTACCATGGTGGAAGTTATATCAAGATGGGACCCTTATGATTGTTCATATGCTCTAATTCTTCCCTTGTTATATTGTTTTGTAATTTAGTATTGATAGAGAGTTGTGCATGTCGGGCTTGTTTGGTAGTTTCCTTATATGTTTCTCTTTTCATATTCAGTCAATTTCGTTCTGTGCTCCTTGAGTTTTAGCTTGCAGGGGTGTGTGCCCGGTGGTGTTAGTTATGACTTGTTGATTTGGGTGTATAGTTAAGAGGTCTTCGTGTTTCTTGCATCATTGTCAGTGTTGTGGAGGCTTGAACAGGGTTCTAATGGATATGAGGCTAATTGTCGGTAATGGTTTTGATTACGGGTAACTATTGTGATCAGAAATGTTATTATGGGCCTATGTGCGGTGTGTCTTGTTGTGTGGTCGTACCTTGTAGGTGTAGGCATGAGTTGTTACAGCTGGTTGAGACTGATGTCGGTTATGGATTTAGAATCGGGTCTTTTGAAGATAAATGGAAGGTGAGAATTTTTGACTCTAAGTCTTATCGGTGTTGGCAGAAAGGGTAAATTATAGTTGAGATGGTGTCGTCAGGCTTATGTGGATTGGGGTGATATGGGGTCACCCGCGGGTGTATGTTGAACATGTGCTTTCAGTGATTTCAAGACTTCGAGGCGATGCTTAGCACGTTCAAGGACGAACGTTTGTTTAAGAGGGGAAGGATGTAACGACCTGGCCGGTCGTTTTGAGAATTTAAGTCTCGTTTGGCGGCATAAGGCCGTAAGTAGCTTCATATTATATGTATTGACTTGCGTGCGTGGTTGAATTCAGTTACCGGTTGTTTCGGAGTGACTTGGGATACTTAGTCCCTAAAACGGGAGCTTAAGTTTTAGGATTTCGATCGTAGTCGGAACTATGTGAAGACGACTCCGGAATAGAGTTCTGTTTGTTCCATTAGCTCCGTTGGGTGATTTTGGACTTAGGAGCATGTCCGGACTGAAAATCCGAGGTCTGTAGCGGATTTAGGCTAGAAATGGCGAAAGTCGAATTTTTGGAAATTTGGACCGGAAGTGGACTTGTTGATATCGGGGTCGGAATTCGATTCCGAGAGTTGGAACAGCTCCGTTATGTTATTTGGGACTTGTCTACAAAATTTGACGTCATTCCGGGCTGATTTGATAGGTTTCGGCACAGGTTTTAGAAGTTGAAATATTTGAAATTTATAAGTTCGATTCATGGTGCGATGCGTAGTTTCATCGTTAGTTGATGTGATTTGAGGGCTTGACTATGTTCGTATGGTGTTTTAGGATTGGTTGGTATGTTTGGTTGAGGTTCCGGGGGCCTCGGGTGAGTTTCGGGTACTTAACGGATTAAAAGTTTGATTTGTGTTGCTGCTAAGTCTTCAGGCTTCTGGTATTTTTGCACATGCGGTGAAGAGGCCTCAGGTGCGAGAGCGCACATGCGGAGAGGTAAGCGCAGAAGCGGAAAGGTGGAGGAGCGCCAGGGGTCGCAGGTGCGAGGAAAATTCTGCATCTGCGATGCCCGCAGATGCGGATTTTAGCGCGCAGAAGCGAGCGGAAGCGCAAGTGTGGCTTGGACGTGCGCACCTGCGGTCGCGCAGATGCGGCTAATTATGCGCAGGTGCGGTCACGCCTGGGCAGAAAAAAGAAATCCGAGGGTTTGGTTTCATTCTTCGTTTTTGGACTTGAGAGCTCGGAATTTGGCGATATTTCGAGGGATTTTCAGAGGAAACTTTGAGGTAATGATTCCTAACTCGTTTTTGGTTGTATTCCATTAATCTATAGTTGTTTTCTCCATTTAGTTTCGGATTGTTGGGGTTGAAATTGGGAAAAATTGGAAGAATTTCTTCAATGAAGATTTTGAGTTTTGAAAGGGGATTTGTGATCGGATTTGAGTAATTCTTATATGGTTGGACTCGTGAGTGAATGGGTGTTCATATTTTATGATTTTTACCTGATTCCGAGAAGTGGGCCCCACGGGCGATGTTGAGTTAATTTTGAAATTTTCGTTAAAATGTTGATTTCGTTAATTAGATGAGTCTATTATTGTTGTAATTATGATATGTAATTTTTTTTGGCTAGATTTAGGCCATCCAGAGCCGGATATTCGTGGAAAGGGCATTCTTACGAATTTATTGAGCTTGACTCGAGATAAGTATCTTGCCTAACCTTGTGGGGGGGGAACTACCCCTTAAGATTTGAGTTATCTATGTTGATTGTAGTCTGTGTACGCGAGGTGACGAGTGCGTGCTCGGACCTATTTGTGAAAAGTTGGACTTTTAGGGTTCTTATGTCCTTATATTCACTGTGTATGATGTTATTTTTGAGACGTTTGAATTCCTATTTGCTAGTTTCACCTCTACATGCTTTTACTAGAGATAATTGCTTTAGGATTCACTCTTACTGTCTATTTGACCCTTATTCGACTTAACCAAAGATTTTACCTCTTCTATCGTCGTGCTATATTTTTTTTTCATAACTTTCTTCTCTTTAATTGAAATCATTATTTTCTCAACAAATAATTGTTTAGTCTTAATTGGAGTTATGATTATCTTCCGCTGCTTATCCTTATTTGAATTGTTGAATTTTTCTCGTAATTGCTCAACCTCAAAAGGAGTTTAGATAACCTATATCTTAGTTGACTTGCCATTATTGCAACTATTTGACTCGTGTCGGTTTCTTATTGTTGACTTGAATATTGTGGAATCGTTGCTACATTTTTATTTTGTTTTCCCTTGTTAAGCTGTTCTCCTTGTGCCTAACATTCTTTACTGTGGTTATTTCTTGTGAATAAGTTATACCGTTCTTGTGATTTAAATTCTTGAATTGATTTGCCCGCCGTACTTTGCATTTCTGTCATTGTTGCTTTTGTACTCGTTGTGGTGATTTACGAGGTTTCTATCGTGTTATAGTTGTTATCTCTGTTGTTTGCGCTGCATATTTAAATTGGGACTACGGACGTATTCCGGGAGATCCCCCTGTCTTGCATATTTAAATTGGGACTACGGACGTATTTTGGGAGATCCCCCTGTCTTGCATATTTACTTTGGGACTACAGACGTATTTCGGGAGATCCCCCTGCACTGCATATTTAAATTGGAACTACGGACATATTCCGGGAGATCCCCCAGCACTGCATGTTTAAATTGGGACTACGGACGTATTCCGGGAGATTCCCTTATCTTGCATATTTACTTTGGGACTACAGACGTATTCCGGATGATCCACCAGTACTGCATATTTATTTTGGGCTTACGGGATGGTATTCCGGTAGATTCTCCACCGTGGTTATATCTGTATTCGGGGCTGCAAATCTTCCATACTTAGGTGTCACAGGGTGACTTATACTCGAAGGATATGATTTGAAAAGTTTATATTTGAAAAATATTTATCTTGAAGGAACTATATTTGAAGATATTTATTTGAAAGGGTTATACTTGAAAAGTATTTATCTTGAAAGAACTATGTTTGAAGGCTAATTATTTGAAAAGTTTATATTTGAAAAGTATTTATCTCGAAAGAACTATATTTGAAGATATTTATTTGATAGGGTTATACTTGAAAAGTATTTATCTTGAAAGAACTATGTTTGAAGGCTAATTATGAAAAATATTTATCTCGAAGGAACTATATTTGAAGATATTTATTTGAAAGGGTTATACTTGGAAAGTATTTATCTCGAAAGAACTATGTTTGAAGGCTAATTATTTAAAAAGTTTATACTTGAAAGGTTTTATCTTCAAAGAACTATGTTTGAAGGAAGTATATTTCAAAATTAATTTCTTATTGGAAAGGATTATATTCTAAAGACCTCAATTTAAAAAAATAACTTACGGGTGAAAGTTTACACTTGAAGGATTTGACTAATTTATTGGAGCTGTTGGTTGAGACCTGATGTGAAAACTATTGCAGTTGCTGACTTACTACTTGCCTTTACTGTATTGTGAATTCTGGATTTGTGTTGTGTTTTCGTTCATTCTTCTGTGTCTTATTCTGGTGTTCCGCTGTTACTTGCTGTTTTTCCTTCCTTATTGCAGTTGCTATGTCGTTAGCCATATCTCGGGGTCCTTAGATAGATGTCATGTTCTGCCATCCCTATACTTATTCTTGTTCAGTTTATTAGACCAGTGGGTGTCTTGACTAGTCCTCGTCACTACTTCACCGAGGTTAGTCTTGATACTTACTCGGCATCACTGTGGTGTGCTCATGCTACTCTTTTGTACATTTTGTTTTGTGCAGATCCAGGTACTTGTTCGCTAGCTATCTGTGTGGACTGTTAGTGTAGAGACTCAAGGTAAACCTGCTACTGCGTTCGCAGGCTTCAGAGTCACCTTTAACTTTTCGTTTTGCACTGTTTATTCTTATTTCTAGACAGTTGTATTTAGAAGTTTTCTAGCAAACACTCTGTAGAGCTTATGACTTGTACTACTGGTTTTGGGAGTTTTAAGAGATTCTATTTAAACAATGTTATTTTAATTATTGTTAGGCTTACCTAGTCCCTAAGACTAGGTGCCATCACGATACCCAGACGGAGGAAAAATTGGGTCGTGACACCTAACCATGGTTTAGACCTTGCTTTGGTAATTAAATCTCAACCTTCAATTTTTAATTATGACATGTGGCTCTCATCCAAATAGGAACTTGGAGAAATGGAAAGACACGGTAATGGAGAGGAGTCTTGTGTGCGTAGAGAACATTATCAAAAAATGACCAAAGTGGTTGAGAGCCTTAGCTTCTATGTTTTACTTTTCAAGAATGCAAATCACCCCAAACAAGGAACACTTTAGTTTTCATATCTTTAAGCCAGCAAAACGGATGGCTAGATGTAGTAATCTTAGGTGACAATCTTAATCTTTTAATTGACATAGTACAACAATAATACAACAATAACAACCCAGTATAATCTCACTAGTGGGGTCTGGAGAGGGTAGTGTGTACGCAGACCTTACCCCTACCCTGGGGTAGAGAGGCTGTTTCCGATAGACCTTCGGCTCCCTCCCTCCAAGAATTCCTCACCTTGCTCTTGGGGTGACTCGAACTCACAACCCCTTAGTTGGAAGTGGAGGGTACTCACCACTAGAGCAACCCACTCTTATCTTTAATTGACATAGTAATTGTTCTAAAATTTTAAAAAGTTGCAGGGAAAGAAGGAGACTTCAACTTGGTACTTCATCATTTGTGCGCAGCAGATATATCGGCAAAGTCCACAAAGAAATATAATGCAGAGTAATCTGCCGAACGTAAATACCCTTTGTAATTCTGAAGATCTATTTAGCGTTTGAAGGACTCAAGCTTGTGTAAAGATACTAAAATGATAGTACATAAAAAATATTTATCTGACTTTAACTATGTGGTTATACCTTATACTTTAACTATGTGATATATGATTGTATCTTTGATATAATATGGGTGTCTTATAAGGGTTTTCCATGTTTGACCACATGGAGCCAGACACCAAAAATAAATCCTACTCATGTTTGAAAAACAAAAATCTCTCATGTTAGGCCGATGCTCGGGGAAGTCCTGCTAGGAATTGTAGTACTTGTACATAAGGCGATTACTTTGCAGGGATCCTGGACCTTTTACTTTTTCCTTGTGAGTAATTGTTACGTCAGGGAAGAGGCAAAAACCCGAAAATAAAAAAGATAAAGAACACCAAATTTTAATGTATAAAACCCTTCTAATTGAAGGTAAAAATCACGGGATCACAAAGATCCAAAAAATACCACTCTAACAATAAGAGGGTTACAGAAGTTATCCAAATTGACTACACAACAAGTGCCAAACACGGAGCAACAACAACAACGACAAATCAATTGAAGTAAGAGGAGAAGCCACAAAACTGGAGCTACTATTTGAGGCTAGATATCAGACGCTAGTGCCTCAGAATCCGATCTTCCCCATTCAACTCAAAGACTAAGATGTTACCAACACTCAGCCAAAATTGCAACTCAATCCAACGGTTAACGAATAAGAAAACCTGATTTGAAGTTGACTGGTCGGAATAAGAATCTGCAGCAAAACGAATACTTTTCTTCTCTCTTCTCTCTTGATGAAAGCTCTCTCAAAAATCACTCTTATTATGTGCTTAAGTCTTTCAAAGACTTATACCAATGAGCATAGAAATCATCTCCAAGGTTGTTTTATAGATAATGAGTGGTGCTTTCTCTTAAAGCCAAAACCAACTCTAAATAGGAATAAAAACCAAATTCAATTCCGAATAAAATGGAAACCAAAAGAGAATAGGATTAGGCCATTGGGCCTTTGGCCGGACAACATGGACATGAGCCCAACAAACTCCCCATCCAGCCAAGGGGCCAAATATGTCTTCAAGTAGAGGAACTATTGATAGTCTTCATGCCTGTCAATTTTCTGTAAAACATATACTTATCTGCAACCACCACTTTTGTCAGCATATCCGAAGGATTTTCATCAGTGCGTATCTTCTCAACCTCAAATAATTTCTCTTCCACGGCCATTCTTATCCAATGATACTTTCTATTTATATGTATGGTCTTAGAATGTAAAATGGAGGGCTTTGTAAGACAGATAGCACTCTGATTATCACAAAATAGGTTGTGGCTAGAACTGAACCCACCAAGATAACACCTGACTTTTTCGGTCCAAATAACGGATACCACCTTTTAGGACCGAAAAGGTCTGGTGTCATCTTGGCGGGTTCAGTTCTATCCGCAGCCTATTTGACGATAATCAAGGTTTTTATCTGATAAATTTTAATGGAGTGCTACTCATGTTGAGACAAACTTTGTGGTAGAGATTTGGAGATGCGACCTGTTGAAAATTATGTGTAGATCAAGTTTATTTTGTCAGAAAATTTAGGCCAACGGGGAGAAGTTTTAGATGTTGTCCTGATTTTTTTACCATATTTGGTTTTCCTATCTGTTGAAGGAACAGAAAACATATTTACCATAATTGAGTTTTCCTTCATGTAGAAGGAAATTATAAATTTCTCATATTTGGCTAGTTCATTTTCTTGTAGGAAAAGGTTTGGACTTCTATAAATTGAGGATCCTTCCTTCTTATTTAGCAGTATCCATAATGTAGCCATAAGAGGTTTGAGAGTCTTGTTTAGGGATAGAACTTTACGGGACAAGTGTTAGTATGTCACTTGTGTTTGCCTCTTCGTGAGGTTGTTCTCTCGATATTTTGTACTCTCATTTTATATAGTAGATTGCTCATCTCTGCTGTGGACGTGGGTCACTTGACTGAACCACGTTAAATATTATATCTCTTTTGGTATATTTCTCTTTTGTTGTATGATTTATCGTTGTTCAAGGATTGCTTACTAGCTTCCGTACACCTGATATTTTGGTCCTAATAGTAATTGCATTCGAACATTGTGAAATTCCAAAACAATGGTGTAATAAGACATAGACACTAACAGGTCATTGGGCTCGTGCTGGCATGGGCTACATTCATCTAGTTAATTATATACAATTCAACATCTGTCACGACCCAATTCCCATTATAGGCCGTGATAGCGCCCAACGTCGCCGCTAGGCAAGCCAACGGTGAACTATCCGTGTAATTATTCATTTTAGTATTTTAAAGTAATTGATTTTATTTATTAAGAGAATTATTAATAGGAAATTATAGTAAAGTAAAGCACAAAATAATGAAAGAATAAAATAGTGAATTTAATATCCAAAACTATAAAATGTCTACTATAATACTCCCAAAATCCGGTGTCACAAGTGCATGAGCAAACTAGTAGAATATACAAAATCTACTATACTACTGTCTGGAGTAAGATAGACAGAAAATAAATACAATAAAAAGAGACTCTGGGCGCTACAGAACGGGCATAGAGAGCAGCTCACCACTAAGCCTCTAGGTAACGGGGGTATGCACCTGAATGGCCGCTAGATGCACCTGCCGCTAGATGCACCTGCCTCAGATCCTACACGATTAGTACAGAAGATAGCGTGAGTACATAAACAACATGTACCCAGTAAGTATCTAGTCTGACCTCGAAAAAGTAGTGACGAGTGGTCGACTTCGACACTTAGTAAGGGTCAATAAAGTGCACAAATTATAAATAGGCTGGGAAATACATCAATAATAACGAATTAATGAATAATAAATAAGTGATTCTTTAACTAAATATCGGTTAGAGTCTTCAACTATCACATACTAATTTCAACAATTAAGAGCTATCAAGTATTCATAAATTCTCAAATCATGGAAGAAATATCAAGTATATTCGGACTCTGAGTAATATCACGCAAGATTTATGCCGAGGTCATACGGCCCGATCCAGAATAATGTGTACACTGTCGAGGGTCGACCAACGTGAACCATAGATGCATCTATTATACTGTCGAGGCGTTCGGCCCAATCCACAAGAATAGAGAATACTCTACGAACTCTGATTAACGACTACTACAAGAATAATACACCAGGATGCATAATTTTCACTAACAGTCAAGTAACCCGCCAAAACTCAAAGTAATGAAGTTCGTTCTTTAAAATTCCTTTATCAAATATCAAATATAATTTAAGTAATTAAACTAGCAAGTTGAGTACAAATAATACAAGTAATACATGGTAGAGTCCTAAACTACCCGGACATAAGCATGATTTTTAGCTACATGCAGACTCTCGTTACATCGTGTGCACGTAACACCCACAATTATTAGCAAAATAATCATTTATAGTACCTACGGGGAGAATTTTCTCTTAAAAGGTTAGGCAAGAGACTTACCTCATTTTCAAGTTCTCTTCCACACTAAAGCCTCAAATCGGTGCCACGCAATCTGATACTAACCAAATATTGTATAGATTAATCAATATATGCTCAAAAGTTTGTAATTTAACTATTAGAGTAATTACCCAACCCAAATTGGAAGACTCTAAAATTCAACCTCGGGCCCACATACCCGGATTCTGAAAATATTTGTAAATAAATATTACCCATAACCTCACGAACATAAATATATAATTTATTCTCATTTTCACAACCAAATCCATGATCAAATCTCAATTTCACGTAAACCCTAGGTTTTAACAAAATCCCACAAGTTTCACTATTTTTCATGTTTAATCTACCTATAAATCGCGTATTTAACTTAAAAGATGGGTAGAGTTTACTTACTTTTTGATGTTGATGAGAATCCCTCACAAAGTGCTCTCAACATCGCCCAACACCAAGAGAAAATGTGAAAAATAGGCTAAGTCTCGAATTAAAAGCACTCCACTGCCCAACGACTTTCGCACCTGCGACCAAATAGTCACACCTGCGACCTCGCACCTGCGGAAACATCCATCGCAGGTGCGATCCTTGCCTAGGATAGCTCCCCTCACTTCTGCAGAAAACTGCATCGCACCTGCGATCCAACACCAGCCCCTCCTATTTTCGCTTCTGCGGAAGAACCTCATGCATGTGGATGAGCATCTGCGCCCAGACTTTCGCACCTGCAAACCCAGGCCTGGGTTGGCCACTTCCGCTTCTGCGAAGACACCAAAACAGTTGAAGCTTCAGCAAAACAACCAAGTCCAAAATTAGTGGTGGGCGTTCGAGCAGCTCAGATTGAATATGAAATTTTCAGTTCGGGTTTTCAATTTTCAGATTGAAAAAATGACAATCCAAATAAGCTCGGATTTGATTGGATTTTTTAAATTCGATTTTCGAATTAATCGGTTTGGATATTTTGGATTTTCGATTTTTATCTTATAAATTGAGATGTTTCTTCTTTTTACAAAAATAAATATCCAAACGAAGTACTCATGTTAAATTGTCAAAAAAGTTCATTCTCACTGCAATCGTAAGAATAAAATATTCAAGTAATGAAATTATTATCAAGGAAATGTAATAGAGACATTAATACGGCCGATAAGAAGTAGCAATAGTACAACCATGTCCAAATAGACAGTATTCAGAGAGTAACTTTGTAATTAATGTTGAATATATGAGAAAATATCTAATGAGTAGGGTATTGGAACTTATTATTATTGGCATATGGATAATGAACTAAATATAAAGTATAAAAATTTTGGATTTTCGGATATCCAAAATTTCGAAGTACCAAATCCAATATCTAATCCAAAATCTAAAACATTTAAAATTTTAACCCAAAATCCAATCCGTAATCCAAAAATCTAAACCAAAAATTTAAAAATTCAAATTTCGGCTTGGTTTCAGGTTTGCCCAAACTATGCCCACCCCTATCCAAAATGTTTTGATTTCAATCTGATTCATATCTGGGGCCCTCGGGATCTCGTCTGAATATACCAACAAGTTTCAAAACATATAGCGAACCTACTCGAGGCCACAAATTACATCAAACAATGTCGAATCTATGAATCACAACCCAATTCAAGCCTATCGAAACTATGAACATCCAATTTCCAAAACTAATGCTGAATCATACCAAAACAACTCAGATTGACCTCAAAATTTGCACACAAGTCATAAATGACACGATGAACCTACTCCCAGATGTGGAATCCTAACGGACCTCGATAACACCAAAGTCTACTCCAAACCAAACTAAAAGAACTTGAAAATATTCAATGAACCAGCTTTCATCATTAAGCGACGAAATGCTCCCAGGTCACCTGAACCCAATCCGAACATACGCCCAAGTCCAAAATTATCACACGAACCTATTGGAACTATCAAATCTCGGTTCTGGGGTCATTTATTAAAAATGTTGACTCAAGTCAAACTTGTCCACCTTAGGTCACTATTTAAGGAACCAAGTATTCAGATTTCAACCCGAACCCTTCCAAACCCAAGTGAACCATCTCCGCTAGTCATAAAACAGTAAAGACACTTATGGGGAGTCTTAATTAGGAGAACGGGTATCTAAAAAGTAGAATGTCTTGTCGGGTCGTTACAACAACTACCCTAGACTCTATGGATACCTATCTCATCTATATAAATCAATGGATAAGTACTTTATTTAGGCGAGGAACTATGTATAAATAACTGTATTGATACGCACTTCATCCTTAAATCATCACATTTGTGTATGTGGTATCTAAGTTTGATTATAATATTTGGACTAAAATGTCAAATAAAATTCGTATAGGAAAACAAAGGGACAATAGAAATAAAATATAATTGGAGGAAAATCCAGTTTTTGATTCTTGAAAACCTAACAAATAGCATGTCAATATTTTTGAATCTGTATAACCTAAACCTAAATTTACCATAAGAACAGACGATAAAAATGAATGAAAATAACATGGTAGGCAGATGGATTGAATTTGAATGGCTGGATAGAGACATGCTTAGATAATTAATTATAGTCATGGAGAAGTGTAATGATTGCATGGAGGAGTGGGATGGATACTAGGAAATGTAATGGTTGAATAGGGACTCTATAAAGGGACTTTAAGTGCTAATGGGAAGTGAAATAGTTGTATTGTACCATAACTCCCTCTATATATACTTTTTTCATTTTGCTAACCCTACATAAAACAAAACAAACTTAAACTATTACTACTTCTAAGCATAATCATGGATAGGACTCCGAACAATAAAGTTTTCGAACAACCCCTTTGTGGTTCACCCGTTAGTTATAAAATTTTGTACTAAGATCTTAAGCGTGACTTTACGAAGCTGAAGCATGAGATTAATAAATTGCTTGAGAGGCTGGTTCGTGACTCAATGTGATGACCCAAAATATCATCTTTAAATTTAATAAGTAATTCTATATTTTAAGACCTCGAAAAGTACCATTTATCATTCCTCGACTTGCGTGCGCAGTCTGTGCAATTTTCCGGAAAGTTTTCATGGGAAAAATGGATTAAAATGTGAAATAGAGCCTTAAAACTCAACTGAGTTGACTTTGGTCAACATTTTTAGCAAACGGACCCGGATCGTGATTTGGGACTTGGGCGTATGCCCGGAATTTAATTTAGAGGTCCCTAGCTCAAGTTATGACCATTTAACGGAAACTAGTAATTTAAAGGCTAAAGGTTTCCAAGTTTGACCACGGGGTTGACTTTTTGATATCGGAGCCGGAATCCGATTCTGGAAATTTGAACAGCTATGTTATGTCATTTATGACTTGTATGCCAAATTTGAAGTCATTCCGGATTCATTTAATATGATTTGGCACGAGATTTGCAAATGAAAAGTTTAAAACTCAAAGTTTGAATCGGGGTGTGAATTGTAATTTTAGCATTGTTTGACGTGATACGAGCCCCCGAGTAAGTCCGTATTATGTTATTGGACTTGTTGGTATATTCGTACGGGGTCTCGGGTACTCCGAGTGTGATACGGCTTGAAATCGGATCAAGAATTGGACTTAAGCAACATCTGAATTTTTGCCTTCTGTTATAAACGCACCTGCGGATTTTTGACCGCAGGTGCGAGCTCGCAGAAGCGAGTCTTCGATCGCAGATGCGCCCGGGTGTGGCTGGGCAAAAGTCTACAGGTGCGAAATCTGCACGCACCCGCGCGTTCGCAGAAGTGGACAGCTTCTCGCAGAAGCGCGTCCGTAGATGCGCACCAATTACGCAGATGCGGACATACGCTGGCAGCCCCCTTTCCAAAGATGCGAGATTTTTCTCGCAGATGCGAGCTCGCATGTGCGAGTCCAGGCACCGCATGTGCGAAAATGCCTGGTCAGTGTATATATCGAAGAATCCGACATTTTTACTCATTTTGTTCATTTTGAGCTCGGTTAAGGCGAATCTTTGGGCGATTTTTACGGGAAATATTGAGATATGTGTTCCTTATCCTATATTGATTATATTTCATGATTCCATACTCGTTTATATCATGAATCCATGAATTTATGGAAGAAAAATCAGATTTTTCTAAAATCTTCCAAAAACGAGAAATTTAGATTTGAGGGTCCATTTGATATCGGAATTGGACAATTTTTATATGATTGAACTTGTATCGGAACGGGTATTCGGATTTTGTGAGTATTTTCGGGATTTGAGACGTGGGTCCCACTGTCGAATATTTTAATGAATTTTGGATTTTTATCCGGAAAATTTATAAATTCATATGGAATTAATTCCTATAATTAGTATTGAATATATTGAATTGTTTGTGAATAAATTTGAAACTTTCGGAGACAAATTTAAAAGGAAAAGTTGTGGTTGAATAATTAATTAGAATTTACAAAGCGAGGTAAGTGGCGTGGTTAACCTTGACTTGAGAGAATAGAACCCTTAAATTATTTGTTATGTGAATTGCATGTGAACGATGTATAGGCGAGGTGACGAGTGTCTATACGTCGTCAAATTAATTGTTTGCCTTATTTCTTGAAAAATCATAAATTGTTTTAAATCATAAATTAATTATTATAATAATTATTTCTCTCCTATTCTTTGTCAAATATTATTTCTTGAATTCTTGCATTAATTGTTACATGCTATTTGAATTATGTATTTTAATTGTTATTTGACATTTAGCATATTAAATATTAAACTGCCTATTTTCTCCCTGATTTCTATAATAAATTACTATTTGTCATTGTTTGTTTCATAATTAAATCATAATTATTGTATGCTTTTTGTCTTATAATTTTATATTAATTGTTGCATTTATTGGGGAAATTTCTTCTATAAGAATTGATTGAAATGGATATATTGGAAGATCGGGTTGCACGCCGCAACAGACTTATTAAAAAGTCCATATTAGAGGATCGGGTTGCACGCGGCAACAGACTTATTAAAAGTCAATATTGGAGGATCGGGTTGCACGCCGTAACAGACCTATTAAAAGTCAATATTGGGGGATCAGATTGCACGCCGCAACAAAACTGAATGTGAATATATTGTGAGAGCGGGTTGCATGCTGCAACAGAATTGAATGTGAATATATTGTGAGAGCGGGTTGCACGCAGCAACAGAATTGATGGAAATGATAATTGGTTATGAGTGCTGAGTTGGCTTCAATTATTATAAACGAGTTACCTGATTTATTTCTATTATTGTTGTTGTTACTAATATTGCGTACATGTAATGTAAGTGACCCGCCTTAGCCTCGTCACTACTTCGTCGAGGTTAGGCTTAGCACTTACCAGTATATGGGGTCGGTTGTACTGATACTACACTCTGCACTTCTTGTGCAGATTTTGGAGTTGGTCCCAGCGGCGTATCATAGACTTGCTCGGATTTCAGCTACCATAGGAGACTTGAGGTATAACTGCATGGCGTCCGTAGTTTTGAAGTTTCCATCTATTTTACTTTAGCTATGTGTTTATTTCCATACAGCTTTATTTTATTCAGACCTTTATTTGTATTTATTCTAGAAGCTAGTGCACTTGTGACATCACTTCTGGGATGGTATTTAGACACTGTTGTTTTTATGGATTATTTTACTATGTTTCAAACTTTGCTTCCGCTTTTGTTTTCTTGATTATTAATAATTTAAAATGGTTTAAAATTTTGTTAATATTATTCTAACGTTGGCTTGCCTAGCAAGTGAAATATTAGGCGCCATCACGGTCCGAATGGGGGAATTTCGGGTCATGACAGTTGGCATCAGAGCACTAGGTTACATAGGTCTCACGAGTCATGAGCAAGCTTAGTAGAGTCAGAAGGATCGGTATGGAGACGTCTATACTTATCTCTCAGAGGCTATGAAGTTTAGGAACAATATCACTTCTTTCTTATTCTGTCGTGCGATTTTATTCTATCATCGATGATTAAACCATTCTACTCTTATTCTCTCGCAGATGGTGAGAACACGTAATACCTCTACCAATGGACAGGGACCAGAACCCCCAGTGGCAATGGCCAGGGGTAGAGGTCGAGGCCAAGGTCGTGCTAGAGGCCGAGGCAGAGACCGAGGTAGAGCTCAGTCCAGAGCTCAAGCAACTGCACCTGCTGTAGAACCTCAGGTGGACCTTCAGGAGGAGGTTCCAGTTCAGAATGTACCAGTTGGACCAGTTCAGGTCCCGAAAGAATTCATAGCCACTCTAGTGTTTTAGGACGCTCTAGTCCGTTTGGTGAGTCTTATGGAGGGCGTGGCCCAGAATGGTACATTTTCAGTAGCACCAGCCGTCTCACAGGCTGGGGGAGGAGCACAAACTCCCACTACTCCCGCTCCGGAGCAGATGGCTCCCCAGAATCAGGCTCCAGCAACCCCGCCAGTTGGGGTAGTTCAGCCAGTTGTTGCGGCACAGATCGGTGATAGGCCTGCCATATCTTTTGAGGCCTTATTAAGACTGGATAAGTTCACTAAGCTCTTTCCAGTTCGCTTCAGTGGTACACCTTCTGAGGACCCACAGGATTATCTTGAACGCTGCCACGAGGTATTGCGGAACACGGGTATAGTTGAGACCAATGGGGTTGATTTTTGTTGTATTTCAGATGACGGGTTCCACCAAGAGATGTTGGAGAGATTATACATTGACCAAACCAGTTGGATCGCCTGCACTTACCTGGGAGCAGTTCTCTCAGCTATTTCTAGAGAAGTTCCTTCCTATCACACTAAGAGAGGAATTTCGCAAGCAATTTGAGCATCTACATCAGGGCAGTATGACTGTTACTCAGTATGAGTCCCGTTTTGTAGATTTGGCCTGCCATGCTCTCCTTTTACTACCTATGGAGGGGGAGAGAGTGAGGAGGTTTATTGAGGGACTCACTCACCCTATCAGACTTCAGATGGCCAAGGAGACCGGAAGTGAGATTTCTTTTTAGGCGGCTGCTAATGTCGCAAGGAGGATCGAGATAGTTCTTGTACAGGAGAGAGGTCATAGGTCCGATAAGAGGCCTCGGCAGTTCGGCGGTTTCAGTGGTGCCTCGTCTGGAGGCAGAGGTAATTTTGGTAGGGGTCATCCTCCCAGATCGTTTCATTCAGCAGTACATGCATCTCCTAGTGCTTCAGGGAGTCACGGTCCTATTATGCCTTACTCTGGGCAGCCAATATTCAGTGTGCATTGAGCTCCCATCAGTGCACCACCACTCCAGAGTTACTACAGTGGTTATCCTGCCCATCTGGGTCAGCTTCAGCTTCAGCAGCCACGACATCAGGATGGGTGTTATGAGTGTGGGAACATTGGTCACATCAGGAGGTATTGCCCTAGATTGGCGAGTAACAGATCTCGGCAAGATTCTCGTGCCATCATACCGGCATCGGTTGCTTCACCGCCTGCTCAGCCAAATAGAGGTAGGGGTCAGGCAGCTAGAGGTGGAGGTCAGGCTATTAGAAGTATTTCCTGCAGATTTGCCGGGGATGCCACCCGACAGAGATATTGACTTCTGTATTGATTTGGCTCCGGGCACTCAGCCCATTTCTATTCTACCATACCGTATGGCCCTGCTAGAGTTGAAAGAGTTTAAAGAGAAGTTACAAGACTTGCTTGATCAGGGATTCATTGGACTCAGTGTCTCACCCTGGGGTGCACCAGTATTATTTGTAAAGAAGAAAGATGGCTCGATGCGGATATGTATAGACTATCGGCAGTTGAACAAGGCCACTATCAAAAACAAATATCCGCTGCCAAGAATTGATGACTTATTTGATCAGCTTCAGGGTGCCAAGGTATTTTTGAAGATCAATTTGAGGTCTGGTTACCATCAGTTGAATATTAGGGCATCTGATGTCGCTAAAACGGCTTTTCGAATGCGGTATGGGCATTACGAATTCCTAGTGATGTCATTTGGGTTGACAAATGCCCCAACAGTATTTATGGATTTGATGAATCAGGTGTTCAAGCCTTATTTGGACTCTTTTGTGGTTGTATTCATTGATGATATCTTAATTTACTCCAGCAGTCGAGAGGAGCATGAGCAGCATCTTCGAAGTGTGCTTCACACTTTGAAGAATAATCAGTTATATGCCAAGTTTTCAAAATATGAGTTTTGGTTAGACTCAGTTGCCTTTTTGGGGCATGTTGTATCGGCAGAAGGCATAAAGGTGGATCCTAAGAAGATTGAGGCTGTTCAGAATTGGCCTAGACCTACTTCAGTTACAGAGATCCGGAGTTTCCTGGGTTTAGCAGGTTATTATCGTCGGTTCGTGGAAGGGTTTTCATATATAGGAAGCACACTGACCAGACTAACCCAGAAGGGTGTCCCATTCAGATGGTCAGACGAGTGTGAGTTGATCTTTTAGAAGCTCAAGAACGCTTTGACTACGGCGCAAGTGTTGGTATTACCCACAGGTTCAGGATCGTATATGGTATATTGTGACGCATCTCACATTGAGCTTGGTGCAGTATTAATGCAAGATGGTAAGGTAATTGCATATACGTCGCGGCAGTTGAAAGTTCACGAGAAGAATTATCCTTTTCATGACTTAGAATTGGCAGCCATTGTTCATGCGCTGAAGATTTAGAGGCATTACCTCTACGGTGTCTCGTGTGAGGTATTTACTGATCATCGTAGCCTTCAGTATCTGTTAAAAAAAAAAGATATTAATTTGAGGCAGAGAAGATGGTTGGAGTTGTTGAAAGACTATGATATCACCATTTTGTATTACCCCGGAAAGGCTAATGTGGTGGCCGATGCTTTGAGTAGAAAGGTATTGAGTATGGGCAGTCTTGCATATATTCCGGTTGGTGAGAGGCCATTAGCTACAGATGTTTATACTTTGGAGGTTCTGTTTGTGAGGTTAGATGTTTCAGAACCCAGTGGGGTTCTAGCTTGCACAGTCGCTCGGTCTTCTTTATATGAGCGCATTAGAGAGAGGCAATATGATGATCCTCACTTACTTGTCCTTAAGGACAGGGTGCGGCACGGTGATGCCAAACAGGTTGATGTGGGGGAAGATGGGGTTCTGCGAATGCAGGGTCGTATTTGTGTGCCTAATGTGGATAGGCTTCGTGAATTAATTTCTTGAAGAAGCACATAGTTCCAGGTATTCTATTCATCCAAGTACCACTAAAATGTATCAAGATTTGCGGCAACATTATTGGTGGAGGAGAATGAGAAAGGATATAGTTGCACATGTAGCTCGGTGTCTGAATTGTCAACAAGTTAAGTACGAGCATCAGAGACCTGGTGGTTTGCTTCAGAAGTTAGAAATTCCTGAGTGGAAGTGCAAGCGTATCACTATGGATTTTGTTGTTGGGCTCCCACGGACTCAAAGAAAATTTGACGCAGTTTGGGTCATTGTGGACAGGTTGACCAAGTCAGCATATTTCATTCCAGTGGCAGTTACCTATTCTTCAGAGAGGTTAGCTGAAATTTACATTCGTGAGATTGTCCGCCTTCACGGTGTGCCCGTGTCTATTATTTCAGATCGAGGTACGCAGTTTACCTCACATTTTTGGAGGGCTGTACAGCGTGAGTTAGGAACGCGGGTGGAGTTGAGTATAACATTTCATCCACAGACAGACGGACAGTCAGAGCGCACTATTCAGATATTAGAAGATATGCTCCGCGCTTGTGTTATAGACTTTGGAGGTTCTTGGGATCATTTCTTGCCACTTGCGGAGTTTGCTTATAATAATAGCTACCAGTCGAGCATTCAGATGGCTCCATATGAGGCATTATATGGAAGGCGATGTCGATCGCTAGTTGGTTGGTTTGAACTGGGAGAGGCTCGGTTGTTGGGCACCGATTTGGTACAGGATGCCATGGATAAGGTTAAGATTATTCAGGATCGACTTCGCACAGTTCAGTCTAGGAAAAAGAGTTATGCCGACCATAAAGTTCGTGAAATTGCATTCATGGTTGGAGAAAGAATATTGGTCCGGGTTTCACCTATGAAAGGTGTAATGAGGTTCGGAAAGAAGGGCAAGTTGAGCCCTAGGTATATCAGACCCTTTCAAATTCTTGAAAGGGTGGGTGAAGTAGCCTACAGGCTTGCATTACCACCTAGTTTATCAGCGGTTCATCCGGTGTTC
Organism: Nicotiana tabacum; assembly: GCF_000715075.1. NCBI lineage: Eukaryota > Viridiplantae > Streptophyta > Magnoliopsida > Solanales > Solanaceae > Nicotiana > Nicotiana tabacum. The sequence goes on along the minus strand of NC_134081.1, from coordinate 25,677,867 downwards.
CATGTGTCTATGCTCCAGAAATATCATGGTGATCCGTCCCATGTGTTAGATTTCAGCTCAGTCCAATTGGACAAAGATTTGACTTACAAGGAGGAACCGGTGGCTATTCTAGCCCGGCGGTTCCGACAGTTGAGGTCTAAGAGTTATCCTTCAGTTCGGGTGCAATGGAGAGGTCATCCGGTAGAGGCATCTACCTGGGAGTCCGAGTCGGACATGCGGAGTAAATATCCACACCTTTTCTCCAGCTCAGGTACTTTTTTCTAACATAGTTCAAAGACGAACGTTTGTTTTAGAGGTGGAGAATGTGATGATCCAAAATGTCATCTTTAAATTTAATAAGTAATTATGTGTTCTAATACCTCGAAAAGCACCATTTATTATTCCTCGACTTGCGTGCACAGTCTGTACAATTTTCCAAAAAGTTTTCATGGAAAAAATGGATTAAAATGTGAAATAGAGCCTTCAAACTCAACTGAGTTGACTTTGGTCAACATTTTAAGCAAACGGACCTGGATCAGTATTTTGATAGTTCCGGTAGCTCCGTATCGTGATTTGGGACTTGGGCGTATGCCCGAAATTTAATTTGGAGGTCCCTAGCTCAAGTTATGACCATTTAACGGAAACTAGTAATTTAAAGGCTAAAGGTTTCCAAGTTTGACCACGGGGTTGACTTTTTGATATATGAGCCAGAATTCGATTCTGGAAATTTGAACAACTATGTTATGTCATTTATGACTTGTGTGCCAAATTTGAAGTCATTCCGGATTCATTTAATATGATTTGGCACGAGATTTGCAAATGAAAAGTTTAAAACTCAAAGTTTGAATTGGGGTGTGAATTGTAATTTCAGCGTTGTTTGACATGATAAGAGCCCCCAAGTAAGTCCTTATTGTGTTATTGGACTTGTTGGTATATTCGTACGGGGTCCCGGGGTACTCCGAGTGTGATACGGATTGAAATCGGATCAAGAATTGGACTTAAGCAACATCTGAATTTTTGCCTTCTGTTATAATCGCACCTGCGAATTTTTGACCGCAGGTGCGAGCTCGCAGAAGCGAGCCTTTGGTCGCAGATGCGCCCGGGTGTGGCTGGGCAAAAGTCTGTAGGTGCGAAAATCTGCACGCACCCGCGCGTTCACAGAAGCGGACAGCTTCTCGCAGAAGCGCGTCCGTAGATGCGCACCAATTACGCAGATGCGGACATACGTTGGCAGCCCCCTTTGCGCAGATGCGAGATTATTCTCGCAGATACGAGCTCGCATTTACGAGCCCAGGCACCGCATGTGCGGAAATGCCTGGGAAGTGTATATATCGAAGAATCCGACATTTTTACTCATTTTGGTCATTTTGAGCTCGGTTAAGGCGAAACTTTGGGCGATTTTCACGGGACACATTGGGGTAAGTATTCCTTATCCTATATTGATTATATTTTATGATTCCATACTCGTTTATATCATGAATCCGTGAATTTATTTTAGAAAAATAAGATTTTTCTAAAATCTTCCAAAAACGAGAAATTTAGATTTGAGGGTCCATTTGATATCGGAATTGGATAATTTTTGTATGGTTGAACTCGTATTGGAACGGGTGTTCGAATTTCGTAACTTTTTCTGGAATTTAAGATGTGGGTCCCACTGTCGAATATTTTAATAAATTTCGGATTTTTATCCGGAAAATTTGTAAATTCATATGGAATTAATTCCTATGATTAGTATTGAATATATTGAATTGTTTGTGAATAAATTCGAAACTTTCAGAGACAAATTTAAAAGGAAAAGTTGTGGTTGAATAATTGATTGAAATTTGCAAAGCGAGGTAAGTGTCGTGGTTAACCTTGACTTGAGCGAATAGTACCCTTAAATTATTTGTTATGTGAATTGCATGTGAACGACGTATAGGCGAGGTGACGAGTATCTATACGTCGTCAAATTAATTGTTTGCCTGCTTACTTGAAAAATCATAAATTATTTTAAATCATGAATTAATTATTATAATAATTATTTCTCTCCTATTCTTTGTCAAATATTATTTCTTGAATTCCTGCATTAATTGTTACATGCTATTTGAATTATGTGTTTTAATTGTTATTTGATATTTAGCATGTTAAATATTAAACTGCCTATTTTCTTCCTGATTTCTATAATAAATTGCTATTTGTCATTGTTTGTTTCATAATTAAATTATAATTGTTGTATGCTTTTTGTCTTATAATTTTATATTAATTGTTGCATTTATTGGGGAAATTTCTTCTATAAGAATTGATTGAAATGGATATATTGAAGGATCGGGTTGCACGCCGCAACAGACTTATTAAAAACTCCATATTGGAGGATCGGGTTGCACGCGGCAACAGACTTATTAAAAGTCAATATTGGAGGATCGGGTTGCACGCCGCAACAGACTTATTAAAAGTCAATATTGGGGGATCGGATTGCATGCCGCAATAGACTTATTGAAAAGTCAATATTGGGGGATCGGATTGCACGCCGCAACAGACTTATTTAAAAGTCTATATATATACTTGATTGATATAAATATAAAACAGACTTGATTAAAATTAATATATTGGAGGAGCGGGTTGCACGCCGCAACAGAACTGAATGTGAATATATTGTGAGAGCGGGTTGCACGCTGCAACAGAACTGAATGTGAATATATTGTGAGAGCGGGTTGCACGCTGCAACAGAATTGATGGAAATGATAATTGGTTATGACTGCTGAGTTGGCTTCAATTATTATAAACGAGTTACCTGATTTATTTCTATTATTGTTGTTGTTACTAATATTGCATACAGGTAATGTAAGTGACCCGACTTAGCCTCGTCACTACTTCATCGAGGTTAGACTCAGCACTTACCAGTATATGGGGTCGGTTGTACTGATACTACACTCTGCACTTCTTGTGCAGATTTTGGAGTTGGTCCCAGCGGCGTACCATAGACTTGCTGGAATTTCAGCTACCATAGGAGACTTGAGGTATAACTGCATGGCGTCCGCAGTTCTGAAGTCCCCGTCTATTTTACTTTAGCTGTGTCTTTATTTTCAGACAGCTTTATTTTATTCAGACCTTTATTTGTATTTATTCTAGAAGCTCGTACACTTGTGACACCAATTCTGGGATGGTATTTAGATACCGTTATTTTTATGGATTATTTCACTATGTTTCAAACTTTGCTTCCGTTTTTATTTTCTTGATTATTAATAATTTGAAAATGGTTTAAAACTTTGTTAATATTATTCTAACATTGGATTGCCTAGCAAGTGAAATGTTAGGTGCCATCACGGTCCGAAAGGGGAAATTTCGGGTCGTGACACTCAAGCATTGATTAGTTGAAAAGTGTCATGGTGGAGGAGCATCCGCTAACTTCAATTTACACCATGCTTGATGATATGCCCACATCATCCGTTCAAAATGGAGCCAAGAACAATTCCATTATTGTTATCACTAATGACACTAAATCGGCCTCTAAAATCACCAATTGTATCTCCGTTACCAAAATATTGAGTAGTCCATTATGAAGTTTCTTTTTGCATGCCATACATATAGTATGGTATGCTAATATTAGGGTTTTGCTAATAGTCTATGGAGTGGTCTTTTGCTTATCGTGATGTTTTCGTTGGTCTTGTTATGTTATGCTGATGTCCATTATGGATATTTCTACAATGTTTTCTTTGAATCTTTTTTTTTTGACATAAAACTTAAGGATCGTTTGATGCTTGTTAACAGGATAATACAGACACACTGTAATGAGTAGAAAATAAAATAGTCCAATTGCATTTGATTAAATTGATGGTATACTGCATTCTAAATAGTAATGAACACATAATATTTGCCAACTCTTTCTCAGTTTAAAGAGCCTCCAGAAGTATAAAAGTCAAGACAGCAGATAACATGCATTGGACTTACAAAGATAACCAAATGATATCAATTTAAAATGAAAGAGTACATACAAGGAATATCCATCTATAGGAAATCAACGAATTAAGATGAGAAGATGAATCTGATAACTTTGTCAGTAGATGATAACACTTTGTCACTTAAAATTTTCAATTAACAATCAACAATATAACCAAAACATTTAGTTCATACGGGAATAAATGATTTTAATAATAATCAAGCTGAATAATTTTCTAATATCTTCATCCTTACAAACATCCGCCCTAACATAATAGATGGAATAATACTTGCTCCATTGTCACCTTCAACCCCTACTCCACTTTCATCTACAAACGAGCTTGAAGTTAATTCTTTATTGTCAGCAGTTTCTTTTTGGAATTCATTAAACACTGTTATAACTTCATCATAAGATTTGAAAGCCTGGAAAATGCTTCCTTTGAAACCTATAACCATGAGTGCACACTCATACCAAGAGTTGTATAATCTGGGCCTCTTATTACGCAATACCACATACACCTTTAATTTCAACATATTCGCAGCTTGACAATTTTTTCTAAAGTCATTGAACGTTGCTATGGCTTCATCATACGATTTGAAAGACTGGAAGATGCTACCCTTGACACTAATAACCATAGAAGTACACTGACGCCAAGAGTTCTATGACCTAGGCATCTTACCACGAAATAAAACATAACTTTTTGAAGCATTATTCTTCTTCCCGTTAACCATTCCTCAAATCTGACCCTTCACGCCAAAAAACAAAAGATAAGAGATGAAGAAAGGAGAAAATAAAGATGGAAAAGAAATGGGGGAATGGAACAAGCATGTTAGGTGTGGCACTATATATTTAAAGGTGTGGGGTTAAAAAGTGGCCAATACAAGATGAGCACCCAATCCTCACTCAATAGTGAGTGAAAACGATTGTTCAAAGAATAGTACCCAACAAGATTCGGGGTCGATTTCTACAGGGAGTTACAATGGGTGTTAGGAGTATACACTTGATGAAAGAGAATGGAATAACTAAATTCCACTTCCACAAAAGGTTTTGATTTATAATTCTAGTTTTACTCTGGCAATTATAAGCCAAGAAAAAAAAACTAGAAGCGAATGATTGTTTTTGGTGTATTTTCAAATAATTAAAAAGCCTAGGGATGTGACCATAACCTAGGTGTTCGCCTAATGAGTTAAAAAGTTATCACTTGTTTTATTGATTGGGGTGTATTATAGCTCTCAACTCTATGTTACCCACTCAATACCTCTCGGTCAAAGAGTAATTTTGCCCAATTTGGCTTTCTCAAGTCCAAATGGATACCAACAAAATAGTTGATATGAGCTCAAGTCGCGTTCTCACTATCTCTAGTTTGAATTCTTTAATTAGGCTAATCAACCCCTCAATTAGCCCAATTCCTTATTAACCAAGTTATCCTAGACTAAGTCTATCTTTCTCAAGTAGAGACTAAGTCAAAAAGGCATGAATCAATGTGTGAAACCATTAATTCAAAAATTGAAGCATAAACTAAGCTAAATAATCAATACCTAATCACAAACAATCATTAAATTAAATAGCCATAAGGTTTACACATGAGGGTTGGGTCACAATCTAGTAAGAATCTAACCACTCATAGTGAGAATTGAAGAAAATAAAGAAGAAATGCTAACCAAACTCATAATCTAATATTAAAATAATAAAATATAATATTTAAACACTAAAATAGTCAGAAACTTCCTAAAATGGCAAAATATAATGACTACAGCAGCTCAAATTTCGAAACTTGACCTAAAAATGTAAAACTCGTCTATTTATAGTGGCCAAAAGTTTACTGACAAAGATACCCCCGAGGAGGTTCTACGGCCAAAAAATTTTATGTGCGGTCTGTGGATTTCTTCAATTGGCAAGATCTTGGATTCTGCAGCCACACAATTCTAGATTGCGGTTGCGAAGCATCTTTTGCGGCCGCACAATTCCTGTGTGGTCCGCACTTCAGCAAGGCTTCAGGTCTTGGTCTTTTGCACACTCTCTAAACTTTGAATCATTTGTCAGTGCAGACCTTGTTCTGCGGCCGCATAATTCATGTGCGGTCTTCACATTGGACAAACTCCTGCTGGGCTCTTTCACTTGATCTGCGATCGCAGATGTTCTGTGGTTCGTACTTTCTTCTGCGGATCGCACTTCTTTAGTTATACGCCCTTTCTTGCCTTGTGATTCGGAACACTCCTTTTTGAGTCCGATTTCATCATGGGAGACCAAACTTCCAATATTCCTGTAATTTGCATACTTTCTTAAGTTTCGAAAACATAAATCAATACTCTCGGACTAAAACAAAGGCAAAAAGGTGCTAATAAGTAGTCAAAATCCCCACTTATCAACTCCCCCAAACTTAAGTCTTTGCTTGTCCTCAAGCAAATAAATTAGTTCCCACCTCCTAGAATTAAGGGTCATTTTAGCGAGTCAAAGGTGAGCCAGTCACACATCAGTTGGGACCAACAATTACCCACACTAATCATGCATTATCAATAAGGTGACAAGTCATATATTTATGCACATATAGTTCTAATGCGACATTTGAGCTTCAAGAATTGACTTTACTCATCAAAAACTCTCGTTATATCATGTAGGTCATGGTGGACTCCAAACTCTTCCTCCTCTACTTTTCATTTGCCAAGCTCACTTAAGAAATTAGCACTCAATCTTAAGATTCATGAAATGTTCACTCGTCTTTCACAAGAGAATGTCACAAGTACGACTTCAAGTACCATAGGCTTGCCCCTTATGTAGATCGCCACAAATATAAGCTCGCTCGGTTTGAAATCAAGTAGGACTTCTTTCGGGTTGTAATGAAGTCTTTTAGATTAGGGTAGGATACCATATGGATAAGTGGTTATACCTTTCCTTAAGCACTCCACACTTTCGTTTTTCGGCTCGCAATTGCCAAGTCTTAGAGGCATTTTCTTTTCATTGAGGACTAGAGAGACTTAACATCACTCTTTATTGTTCATTTCATTTCTTTTTCTCCCTTTTTATTGCTCATGTTAGGGATCATTACCTCTTTTTGAATCCATTCACCCTTCCACTTATTCACGTTTTGCATTTTTCTTTTTGTTCTTTTCTTTTCTTGCCTTCTCTTTTCATATAGATCATTTCTTTTCTCTTTTTGTGCCTTGATACCTTTTTCAAATTCCCCATCTCTCCCCCAAACTTCTATTTTAAGCCACTTGTTTCACAAGAGTGTTAAAGAAATTCCAGGTGCTAAGAGAGGGTCACAACAAAACGGGTATAGGCTTATAACATGGTTATCAAATGAGAAAGGATAGAGGCTCAAAGGGGTTGACTAGAGATAACGACATTGGTTGGCAATAAAAAGCTCAAACGACCACATTCAAGTTTAAAGATCATTATGGTCCAATTAAACCACTCAATAACTACCAAAGTCAACTCAAGAGTCACAAACTCACTAACTAGAGAAATTTCTTTCAAAAACTTTGTCTCTAACCATAAGCACGTAATTAAGTGTATTGGTACCAATTGAAGCATGATTGACTCTTCGAGCATGACTTGATTAGGTCTTTTTATTCATTACTACTACTATTATTACCTAAACATAAAAATGGACTCATTCCCTTAAGAAGGTTGTCACGCCATAAATCGATGGGACGAGTCACCCAGTTCACACAACAACTACCTTTGGAAAGAACCGTGGAGTTAAGAAAACCAAACGCTTATTTTCTACTAAAGCATAAAAAGAAGCTACTTAACAAAATAAGGACTAATATGAAAAAAAATAAAAAACAGCTAATAAGAAAAAACTACTAAAGAAAGATAAATATACATAAGAGAAAAGAGAGAAGCTAGATAAATACAAATAAGAAAAGAAAGAGTATCATCAAATTATTACAGACCAAATGTATCAAAGTGTACCAATATGTCAAGCGAATTCCACCCTCCCCCTCTCACAAATAAAAGTAAGCATTGTCCCCAGACATCTCAGTATCCCCAGCAATGTCATCTCCCTCAGGATCAACCAATTGAATCCCATCATCATCAAATCTAGGTGTGGCTGGGTTGGCGAACATCTCACGCACTGCCTTAGCAGTGTCGGCAGCAAGGTCTGGCTCGTCAGACTTGCCAACTGGTGCTACCGGTGTAGATGGTGCTGAAGGATCTGAGGCAGACTAGTGCGGGTCAAGCAGCATGTCAAAAGGAAGGTCGTCAGCTGTAGCAAGTCTAGTCACCTCCCTCCGGAGCTTGTCCACTGATTTATTTCTTACCTGAACTTCCTCATATTCTTTATTTCTGTTTCTAGCTCCTCGATAACAGACCTGTGATGCACCAATGTGTCCATAATAGTCTTTTGGTTGTCCAGAATCTTCTTCAGTGTCTTATCAATATCAGAAGAAGCATGTGGTGTCTGTGAAGTGGATTGCGTTGTAACAGTATTAGACAAGTCAAACGGCTTTGCAGTATCTGTCCGCATCCACTTGTTGAGACTCGCCAATATCTGGGAGAATCGCAGCGCAGATAGTGGAACTGTGGACATGGGCACTGGCTTTAGAGAAACTCAAGGGGCTGTGGTAGGAGCTGAAGATGATGGTAGAGGCATAGCAGTGGCACTGGTAGAAGGCTCAGTAGAGGTAGATGGAAAATCAGCTGCCTCGGAAGCTATGACTGTTGGCTCATTAGACTGGCCTGTGGTGGTAGAAGGTTGGACTTTCTTCTTTGGGTTGCTCGCATCCATTAGAGAATACCATTCGAATGGCTTCTTAGGCTTTACCTTGGTGTCAAAATCTCTCGGCTCTACCTTTGCATCAGTAAGGTACTTTGTGATAGTGTTGGGATAAGGATAGGCCGAGTTGTCCTGCCGTGCAATTACTGAAATATTGGCCGACATCACGGCACCCATATTGATGGGTAACTGGTCATAATAGAAGACACAAGCACTGGCCGAGGGATAGGAAAGTGATTCTCATTCTAGCTCAGATCCAGTCAGCTACAGACAAAGGTTTGCCACCCTTTCGCCTCAAAACTGAGTGTGTTCTGGTGGATGGGAACCCCAGCAGTGATCCATGGTGGTGGTGGCCCTAGTGGTGCTATAATCTCAGCCAACCAAGGTTGGACTTCATCCTTCAGTGCGCATTTCTCCAGATATTCCTTCGGCTCAATATCCTCAAAGCCCAAATACACATTTAGCGTATGCTGATCAAACCTCACCTTGAGGTTACGTACTTTGGTCACCTTCGTCCCTTTCTTATATGAAATGCATTGGCATAGAATTCACAGACAAGATATTCTTTGGCATCCTCTACCCTCTCGCTGAACCACATCCACCCTTTTCATGACCTGAACTGTCTCAATATAGCTGGGTTGTTTTTCTCCAAGTCCTTCAATAGAAATTGTCGCTCAAGAGTTAGCGACCTCACTGGCCACCACATACGAAAACTAGTGAAAACGGCCAAGCTAACAAAACGATCCTCCCAAACCTCTTTCTTCTTTGATCGCTCAAGGCCTATAGCCGTAGCATCTCCCCCTCTGCCATCATCAGGGATGTCATGTATAACCGGTTCCTCAGGGACTGGTGCAGTTGATGGCTCAGAAGCCTGACTAGCACTCTCCGATCTATCGGAGGTGCTGTGAGATGAAGACGGCTCGTCCCTGAGATGGTATCCCCTCTGCGGCCTCGACTGGGTGGTAGTCTGCTCCTCCTGAACAGAGGATGAGTTGCCCTCTGACATCTCCCTGGATGGGACATAGAGGCTAGACTCGGAGAGGTCTGCAACTCTCCCCCTGTCAGTTGTTATTTTCTTTCTTATTGTCTTAGGCTGGCCAAGGGGCAAGGCACTTTTGCCTCAACCCCGAAAAGATTCACCTCTCCCTTTTGAAGTGTCGCCTCATACTCTTGATCGAACCATTATCTGTATCAAGTAGAGGATATTGATAGTTATAATTCATTGTTCAAACACATATATGAGACATGTAGGTAAGGGAGAAACCATAGGACACAGTGGGGTTTTACAGTTGAGTCATGCCTACAGGATAAAGGATCTGTGGTCCGCATAATTTGACCTGCGGCCGCAGATGGGAACACGCGGTCCGCACAATTTGACCTGCGGCTGCAGATGGGAACTCGCGGACCGCACATTTCTGTTGTGTGGCCGCAAAAGGGAAATACGGTCCGCACATTTGGGATTTCGGCTGCACTTCTGAGGCCCAGTTTGTGCACTCTTTGATGACAGATAAATGGTCAAACTGCAGCCGTAAAAGGATTTCTGCGGTCCGCACATTTTTACTTCCGGCTGCAACTTGGAGTCTCAAAAGTGAAGACCCTCTGGTGACATAGAAAAGCCTAATCTATGGCCGTAAGAGGAAACCTGCGGTCCGCACAATTTGACCTGCGGCCGCAGATTCCTACCTCACATAAGTGTCTAAAAAATGCATATCTACGGACTGCACAATTCAAGTGCGGCCGCACAATTCAAACCATTACGAACAGATAACTTTTTTAGTCTAAGATTTTTCAATTTCTTGCACAAATAGGCATGTCAACATTGTAAAAGCATAAAATTTCACTAACTCAGTCCCCTTAGAGCATGTATCAAGTTAACCTAGTTCAGATCTACACCACATGGACACACAATGGAACTCTAATAATATATGGCCTAAAAAGAAATAAACTATCTACGAATTAAACTAACTTAAAAAATTAACACGAAATTGAAGCATATCAGATTGAGTGAATGCACTGAGTGAGCAATCTAGGTGGCCGTGTGTGTGGACAGTGAAAATCTCCAAGAAACATTTGCAGAGTAACAATATTTTGTTCAAAGAGGGAAAAGTATAAAATGAGGACCATTGTTCTATATATACCCAAAATTTTGAGAAGGGAGAAGAGACGAGTGCGGCCTCACATTTTCATGTGTGGTCCGCACCCTATCACCTGGGTGAAAATTCTCAGAACCAGATATGCAGTCCGTACATTTTCAGGTGCGGCCGCAGATTTCACGTGCGGTCACAGATCGGCCTCCACACTGACAAGCTTAAACTTCAGAGACTTGCTATTTTTGATGTTTAAATTGTGCGGTCCGCAAGATAAATGTGCGGCCACAATGCTCATCTGCTATGGCACCTAAAAATGTGCGGTCCGCCCAAATAAAGTGCGGTCCACAATATTTTGAACCCTTAACTATATTTTTGTCCACAATTCTTGTAAGTCACACTCACCCCTATATCACACTTCAAATCAAGTTAGAAAAAAAATAACACCTAACTACAAAAGAAAAAGGAAAATAAACATTGGTTGTCTCCCAAGAAGCGCCTGATTTAATGTCGCGACACAACGCAGAATACCCTCAAGTGAAATGAATGACTGCCACAACGTGGCTATCTCCAACCTTTCCCAAGTAGTGCTTCACCGGTGACTATTGACTCGGAATACTTCATTATTTTTGTTCTTCAAGTCTAATGCACCAAAAGGTGTCACACCCACAAATTTAAAAGGACCACTCCATTTGGATTTTAGCTTCCCGGGAAACATCCTCAACCTTGAGTTAAACAACAATACAAGATCTCTCACCTTGAACTCTTTGTTCCAAGTGTATTTGTCATGAAGATATTTCATCTTTTCTTTATACAAGGACGGACTCGCATAAGCATGGTATCGGAACTCATCCAATTCATTCAAATGTGCAACCCTCAAGTTAGCAGCTACATCCCAATCAAGATTCAACTTCTTTAGAGCCCACATGGTCTTGTGCTCTAGTTCCACCGGAAGATGACAAGCTTTTTTGAACACCAAATGGTATGGCGACATTGTGATAGGTGTTTTGTAAGCCGTCCAATAAGCCCATAATGCATCATCAAGCTTCTTGGACCAATCCGTCCGATTAGCATTTACCGTTTTAGACAAGATACTCTTTATCTCCCGGTTGGAGACTTCCACTTGCCCACTAGCTTGTGGGTGATAGAGAGTCATGATTTTGTGAGTAACACCATACTTTCTAAGTAAAGCGTCAAAAGCTTTGTTGCAAAAGTGTGACCCCCCATCGCTTATAATTGCACGTGGAGTACCAAACCTTGTGAAAATATTCTTCTTCAAGAAAGCCACTACTCGCCTCATTGTTGGGTAAAGCAACAGCCTCAACCCATTTGGATACATAATCCACCGCGACCAAAATATAGGTGTTTCCACAAGAACTCACAAAAGGACCCATGAAGTCAATACCCCACACATCGAAAATATCAATCTCCAAAATGGTTGTGAGAGGCATTTTATTTTCTTTGAGATTCTACCGGCCCGTTGACATTCATCACATATTTTCACTAACTCACTAGCATATTTGTAAAGATTAGGCCAATAGAAACCGCAACTTAGCACTTTGGCCACCGTTCTTGCTACACCATGATAACCACCGTATGGCGAATAATAACAAGCCCTAATAATTTCACCTTGCTCTTCTTTCGGTACACATATTCTAATCACCCCATCCATACAAATCCGTAAAAGGTATTGTTCATCCCAATAATAATCTTGATAATCCCATTTGAGCTTCTTCCTTTGGCTTGAAAAGAACTCATCTGGAATGAACACACAAGAAAATTTTCTAAATCTGTGAACCATGGCACCTCTTTCTTTGAAATTGCCAAGAGTTACTCATCGGGGAAGGAGTCATTGATTTCACGGCCATCATGCGGCCTCCCCTCCTCCTCCAAATGAGACAAGTGGTCCGCCACTTGGTTTTCACTACCTTTTCTATCTTGGATGTCAATATCAAATTATAACAAGAGCACCTTTCTCATCAACCAATCTTTGGAGTCCTTTTTGCTCATAAGATAATGAAGCGCCGCATGATTTGTGTGGACAATGACTTTTGCACCCATCAAGTACGGACAAAACTTCTCAATTGCGAACACAATAGCAAAGAGCTCTTTCTCCGTAACGGTATAGTTGACTTGGGTACTATTCATGGTCTTACTAGCATAGTAGACTGGATGAAAGTTTTTGTTGATGTGTTACCCCAAAACAGCCCCAACCGCTACGTCACTTATATCACACATGAGTTCAAAAGGCACACTCCAATTTGGAGTTGTGATGATGAGAGTAGTTATCAACTTGAGCTTAAACAATTCAAAGCTCTCATGCAATCATCATTGAAAAGAAATTTAGCATCCTTCTCAAGAAGCTTGCACAACGGGTTCACCATCTTAGAGAAGTCTTTGATGAAGCGTCGGTAAAAACCCGTGTGGCCTAAGAAACTCCGCACACCCTTCACTGAAGTTGGGGGTGGAAGCTTATAAATCACCTCAATCTTTGCCTTGTCAACTTCAATTCCATTCCTTGAGATTTTGTGGCCAAGGACAATACCTTCCTCGACTATGAAATGGCATTTCTCCAAATTGAGCACCAAATTTGTTTCTTCACATCTAGCCAACACTTTGTCCAAATTTGCAAGACAATCACCAAAAGAATATCCAACCACCGAGAAGTCATCCATAAAAACTTCAAGGTAGTCCTCCACCATGTCCGTGAAAATAGCCATCATACACCTTTGAAAAGTTGTCGGTGCATTGCACAAACCAAATGGCATCCTCTTAAAAGCAAAAGTACCATAACGACATGTAAAGGTTGTTTTCTCTTGATCTTCTGAAGCAATGAGAATTTGGTTGTAGCCCGAGTACCCATCAATAAAATAATAGAAAGCACGGCCAGCCAATCTATCAAGCATTTGATCTAAGAAAGGAAGTGGAAAGTGATCCTTCCTTGTGACTTTGTTGAGCTTGCGATAGTCCATAAACACCCTCCAATCGGTCACCATTCTAGTAGGAATCAACTCATTCTTATCACTGGTGACCACCGTCATACTCCCCTTCTTTGGGACACATTGAACCCGAGAAGTCCATGAATTATCAGAGATGGGGTAGACAACTCCGGCATCCAACCACTTGATAATCTCTTTCTTGGAAACTTCTTAAATAGCCTTATTGAGTCTCCTTTGATGTTGAATAGATGGTTTGGCGCCATCCTCCAACTTGATCTTATTCTTGCAAAAGGCAAGGCTTATCCCCCAAATATTCGCCAAGGTCCACCCAATAGCCTTCTTCCTCTTTTGTTGCACCGCCAATGTGGAATCTACCTGCACGTTAGTCAAACAAGAGGAAAGAATAACCGGTAAAGCAGAACAAAAACCAAGAAATTCATACCAAAGATATGGAGGCAATGGCTTCAACTCCAAGGTAGAAGGCTCTTCAATAGAAGCCTTTGTAGGAGGAGTTGTCCTATTTTCAAGATCCAAGAATAATTTCCAGGGTGCATAGTTGTACGACCCCATTCCTTGCAAAGAGTTCACACATTCCATGAAGCCATCCATCTCGTCATCATCAAAGTAGAGCAAGACGGCCTCCAACATATCACCAACATTGATTGTAGAAATTGTTTCATCAACAATAACATTGGTCACCGAGTCCACAAACGAACACACCTCATTGGTATTTGGTTGCCGCATGGACTTACACACATGGGACACCACTTTTTCATCACTAATCTAGAAATTAAGTTCTCCGGATTCAGTGTGTGGAGATGGAGTCTTAGTAAATGGTGCCTTAGCCTTTTACATTACCGGATCCGGTATGTTAATAATGTGTTCCCTAGACGGGTTCACCTCCTCTTGAGTCTCTTCCACATTATCATCAATATCAATCCGAACTTCATCATGAGGTTGGACCACATTTTTCGGGATCCTTCTTCTTGCATCACTTTATCATCATCAACAAATTGCCTTTCACTTGAGGTGGGTGCATTCCCGCCTTTTCCACTTCTTATGATAACCGCCATGGCATGCCCCGTGTTGTTACCACCCTCTGGGTTCACCACTGTATCACTTGGTAGTGCCCCCTTAGGACGAGAATTTAAATCTTGAGAGATTTGCCCCATTTGAACTTCGAGATTGCAGATTGATATGTTGTGTGAGGCAATTTGGGCATCCGAATCGACATTCTTTTCCATCATTTTCTTGAACATATTTTCAATACACCCCATCTCATTATTTGAATAACTTGAACCATGGGAAGGATAATAAGGTGGGTTGCTTGGTTGTTAGTACATTTGGGGCCTTTGAAAATTCGACCCTCAGTTGCCTTGATTGTTGTTTTATCCGTCTTGATTGTTACCTCCCCAATTTCCTTGATTGTTATTGTTATGCCAATTTTCTTGATTGTTGCCTCACAATTTCCTTGATTGTTATAATTCCAATAGCATTGATTATTTTTTGGTCGCCATTGTTGTTGGCTTGGGCCTTGGAAGTTGTTTCTTTGCCCTTGAATATTATTCACATATTGCACTTCCTCTTCTTGTTCATTGTAGGAATCATCTTGTTCACCATCATATTCGCTCCTTTCATAGCATTGACTTGCTTAGGAATTTGCACTTGATTTAGTTGGGCTTTTGCTAGTTGAATCAGGGTAGTTGTCAATTCAGCAATGACTTACCCATGGTCTTGCAATTCTTTGTGAAGGTGGATCATATTGGGGTCACCTTGTGGAACATTAGCCTGGGATAGCCAAGCCGACGATGTGTCCGTCATCTCATCCAAAATCTCACATGCCTCCACATACGGCTTAATCATAAAGTTCCCACCGACTAGTTGATTCACTATACATTGGTTGGTCGTGTTAATCCCACGATAGAAGGTTTGTTGAATCATGTTTTCCGTCATATCGTTATTGGGAATTCCTTTACCATATCTCGTGTAGTGGTTCAATCGGCTCTTGCTTGAATGCCAAGATCTCATCTCGAAGTGTAGCCATGTGTCCGAGAGAGAAAAACTTAGCAATGAACTTTTTCGCGAACTCATTCCAAGTGTGAATTGAATGGTTCGGCGATCTTCCAACCAATCTAAAGCTTTCCCTCGTAGAGAGAAGGGAAAAAGTCTTAGCCTCAATGCATCCTCGGAGACATTCGTTTTCTTTCTCCCCCAACAAGTATCTACAAACCCCTTCAAATATTTATAAGCATTTTGTGTTGGAGCACCGGTAAAGAATCCCCGTTGCTCAAGCAAAGTGAGCATCACATTGATTATTTGGAAGTTGCCCGCCCTAATACGGGGAGAGACTATTGCACTAGCATAACCTTCGTTGGAAAATATCCGGTGTGGAGCCACTCGTGGTAGATGTGGAGGTGGAGCGGGCATATTTTCATGAGGAACCCGGCCTCTTCGATTGGCTTCAAGTTCAAGAGGTACCTCCTCAACTTGCTCATCCTCGCCGTCCATATCCCCCAATGGCACATTTTCGAGATCATTGTTCGCCGCCATGGTTGTACCTAAAATTTCTCACACAAGTTAATAACACGGAAGGAAAAGAAAATATTCCAAAAACAAATCCAAATATATAGCTAATACGGTTTTAACTCCCCGACAATGGCACAAACAATTGATCCATGTCCAATCCGCACTCAATAGTGAGTGGAAATGGTCGTTGGAAGAATAGTACCCAACAAGAGCCGGGGTCGATTTTCACAGGGAGTTACAATGGGTGTTAGGAGTATACACTTGACGAAAGCGAATGGAATAACTAAATTTCACTTCCATAAAAGGTTTTGATTTATAATTCTAATTTTACTCTAGCAATTATAAGCTAAGAAAAGAAACAAGAAGTGAATGCTTGTTTTTGGTGTATTTCCAATTAATTAAAAAGTCTAGGGATGTGACCATAACCTAGGTGTTCGCCTAATGGGTTAAATACATTAATATTTGTTTTGTTGATTGGGGTATATTATAGCTCTCAACTCTATGTTACCTACTCAATACCTCTCGGTCAAAGAGTGATTTTGCCCATTTGGCTTTCTCAAGTCCAAATGGGTATCAAACAAAATAGTTGATATGAGCTCAAGTCGCATTCTCACTATCTCTAGTTTGAACCCTTTAATTAGGCTAATCAAACCCTTAATTAGCCTAATTCCTTGTTATCCAAGTTATCCCATACTAGGTCCCTCTTTCTCAAGTAGAGACTAAGTCAAAAAGGCATGAATTAATGTTTGCACCCACTAATTCTAATATTAAAGCATAAACTAAGCTAAATAATTAACACCCAATCATAAATAAGCATTTAATTAAATACTCATAAGGCTTACACACTAGGGTTGGGTCACAACCCTAGTAAGAATCTAGCTACTCAAAGTGAGAATTAAAGAAAATAAAGAAGAAATGCTAACTAAACTCTTAATCTAAGATTAAAATAATAAAATATAATGTTTAAACATTAAATTAGTCACAAACTTCCTAAAATGGCAAAATGCAACGGCTACAACAGCTCAAACTTCGAAACTTGACCTAAAAATGTGAAACTCGTCTATTTATAGTGGCCCAAAATTTGCTGACAAAAATGCCCCTCGGGAGGTTCTGCGGCCGCACAATTCCATGTGCGGTCCGCATATTTCTTCAGTTGGCAAGATCTAGGATTATGTAGCCGCACAATTTTGGATTGCGGCTGTGAAGCATCTTCTACGGCCTTACAATTCTTGTGTAGTCCGCACTTCAGCAAGGCTTCGTGTCTTGGTCTTTTGCACACACACTAAACTTTGAATCATTTGTCAGTGCAGACCTTGTTCTGTGGCCGCATAATTCATGTGTGGTCCGCACATTGGCCAAATTGCTGCTGGGCTCTTTCACTTGATCTGCGGCCGCAGATGGAATTTTGCGATCCGCACTTTCTTCTGCGGTCGGAGAAATCCCTCGGCGGACCGCACTTCTGTAGTTCTGTGCCCTTTCTTACCTTGTGATTGATTCGGAATACTCTTTTTTGAGTCGGATTTCATCATGGGAGACCAAACTTCCAACATTCCTGCAATTTGTACACTTTCTTTAATTTCGTGAACATAAATCAATACTTTTGGACTAAAATTTAAGCAAAAAGGTGCTAATAAGTAGTCAAAATCCCCACTTATCATATATTATTGTACATATCTACGCATTTTGTCTAGTATCGTATGTGTATATGTGCGTTGAGTTCTTTATGAAAAAGGATGTAGTCATGCATGTGTATATGTGATATGTGCCTTGGAAAGGTAAATACAATTAAAATAATGCGAGAGAGTTGACCAAAAATCTGAATTTGAAATAAAAGTTTGCCAAAGTGTAGGGATGGAAACCGTAAATTCCCTCAAAACACGTGCGAAGTTACCATAATGCCCCCATATGGGACATTTGGGCCATTATTAGTGTGGCCAAATATATTTTTTGTTTTCAAAATATGTTAATTTTAAAAGTTTGGCCAAACAAGCTATAAAAGTACTTGGCTAATAAAGAAATCACTTTTGGGCCAAAAAACAAACACGGGACAAAGTTTTCCCTCTCCATATAATTAAAATATATTTTTTGCTATTTTTCCAATATATTAACCTAAAACTTGTTCTAGTTTACTTCAAAAGAAATGTCATGTGTATCCGATACACTTAGACCTCCAACAGGGTAAAATGAGCTCGAGATATGATTATGAAAGATCGATATCGAAGTAAGGATATCATCGAGTCAGAGTATGGGGGCCGACCATCGACCCTCGATAATATCGGGGTCATGATTCGAGATTGACCTAAATTCTGAAGGACTTCTGAGAGCTTTACCGGGCAATCGAGCACGGCCAATAGGAGGCCGTAATATCCGTAACCGGTAGGATATCACGGTATGTATCAATGAAGAATCGGCAATCAGTTAAACAGAAGATGGTTTACTTTTTGTAGAGTTATACTTAGAGTAGAATTCCCCTACTATATAAAGGGAGTCTGATTATTCATTAAGGACATTGTAACACGCAATCCAAAATAATATATTATTATTTTCTCTGTCATTAGCTCTTTCTCCTATTCATCAGTGTTGGCCATAGCGAGCCCGGATCGAGGGTGAATATTTCACTAAGTCTAGAACTATCCTCCTTATGTGGTTTGAATCTATTTTATCTTTGTTTTATTAAATTTGACTTAATTTATCGCTTTGTATTAAATTAATATGCGTATCCTTAAAGCCACTTATAAATTTAATTGTTATCCGATTTTTAGGGTAAACAGTTTGGCGCCCACCGTGGGGCTAAGGATAATAGGGCAATTTGATACGAATTCCGGTAACACACCCTATTTTACACTTGTTCTTTGAAGTATCTTTGATTCCAAGTAAAAGTTTGAAATGTCGAACTCCCAGTCTGCCCCTCTAAACGTGGATGCCGAATCCGGACACCATGGAGAGAACAACAATATAGAACCCAGTAACACGGTGCCCCCCGTCGATCTCGGCGGAGTTCCAATCGTGGACCCGATCGACTCTAGCTCACATGTGGCCATCAATGCAAATTTTCCTACCGATCCTGAGAGCAGCGCCCGTAGGAAAGTCCGATTGATTGCCCAAAATATGCACAGTGGTAAAAGTGATGGGATCAATTTGCGGGTGATCTTCGAAATATTGCAGGCTCAACAGGCAGTGATAGCCCAGTTGCAGAACCAAAATCGTGCGCCGAGCAGAATTGAGCACGAGCCATCCCGAGAAGTCACCCGCAGAAATGAACCAGTCATGGAGAGGCCGAATGAAAATGAATCGGGGACCAACCCCGAGATCAAAATGATGCTCGAGGAGCTAACAAATCGGGAGAGAAGAAAATCGAAGCCAATGACAAAAAGGTGGAAACCTACAATTCCAGGGTCAACCAAAGCCCAGGAGCACCGCCGATATTAAAATGCTTGGATTCCAAGAAGTTTGTTCACAAAACTTTTCCTCCGAGCGCAACTCCAAAGCCGATCCCTAAGAAGTTTTGCATGCCCGAGATTCCTAAGTACAACGGAAAAACCAACCCAAATGAGCATGTTACCTACCACACGTGCGTCATCAAGGGGAATGACTTGGAGAATGATGAGATCGAGTCTGTCCTGCTAAAAAGGTTTGGGGAAACTCTGTCAACGGGAGATATGATATGGTATTATAACCTACCTCCTAATTCTATTGACTCATTTGCTATGCTTACAGATTGCTTCATAAAAGCACACGTCGGGGCTATCAAGGTCGAGACCAGGAAGTCAAACTTTTTCAAAGTGAAACAGAGGGATAATGAGATGCTCAGAGAATTCGTGTCCTGGTTTCAAATGGAACAGATGGACCTGCCTCCGCGCAGATAAATGGGCCGTTCAGGCCTTCACCTAAAGACTCAATGTTCTAAGCTCATTGGCTTCGCAGCAATTGAAACAAAATCTGGTAGAATATCCGACTGTTACTTGGGCCGATGTGCATAACTGGTTTCAATCAAAAATCAGGGTCGAAGATAATCAGACGGGGATCGGTATCAGCCATACAATGAAGACCGAAGAAGTAGTGGGTCTGGGCGAAACCCTGTGAGAAGTGAAAGGAGGAGTGATAGAGGTCAAAACAATCGGGGACTCATGAGCAAAAACAGGTTCGACAGGCCCATTGGGCCTAAGGAAGCGCCAAGGTTATCAGAGTACAACTTTAACATCGTCGCCGCCGCCATCGTATCTGCCATCGGATGCATCAAAGACACCAAATGGCCTCGACTTCTACAGTCTGATCCAGCCCAAAGGGATCCTAACCTAATGTGCAAATATCATGGCACTCACAGCCACAGAATAGAGGATTGCCGACAATTAAGAGAGGAAGTAGCCCGGCTATTCAACAACGGACATCTCCGAGAGTTCCTGAGCGATCGAGCCAAGAATAATTTTAGGAATAGAGATTCTACTAAACATATCGAGGAGAAGGAACCTCAGCACGTCATTAACATGATCATCGATGGGGTCGACGTTCCCCAGGGGCCGATGCTGAAGCACACCAAAGTATCCATTACAAGGGGAAAATGGACTCGGGATTAGGTGCTAGAGGGAACCTTGTCTTTCAATGACGAGGACGTTGAAGGGACCATGCAGCCCCATAACAATGCACTGGCAATATCTGTACTTATAAATAAATATCAAGTTGAGCGTGTGTTAATTGATCCAGGTAGCTCGTCCAACATCATCATATCGAGGGTTGTGGAACAGCTCGGTCTATAAGATCAAATCATGCTTGCAGTTCGAGTTCTAAACAGATTCAACATGGCATGTAAGACCACTAAAGGGGAGATAACATTACCGATGAACGCCGTCGGGGCCATTCGGGAAGCCAAGTTCTATGTAATCGAAGAAAATATGAGGTACAATGCTCTGTTCGGGAGGCTATAGATCCACAACATGAGGGCAGTACCCTCGACTCTACACCAAGTGTTGAAATTTCCAATGCCATGAGGGATTAAAACAATCTACGGAGAAAAATTGGCCGCAAAGGAAATATTCGCGGTCGAAGAGGTGATCCCGATATACGCACTTACAATGATAAAAGGTCTAGGTTCGGTCTCCAAGAAAAAAACCAAATAGCAATTACCAACACCGGCCCCGACCCAACCGGAGAAGCAGGGGACCAATGAAGATGACGACTATGGGGTTCCCAGGTCTTTTATAACCCCTGATGACTCCTACGCCACCAAATCGATGGTCGAAGAACTGGAGCATGTTATATTGATCGAGAATTTGCCCGATCGAAAGGTATACCTGGGCACAGGGTTAAGTCCCGAGCTTAGGAAAAAAACTCGTTAAATTCCTTATAGCTAACATGGATTGTTTTGCTTGGTCCCACCTTGATTTGACAGGGATCCCCCCAGAAATAATCACTCACAAGCTGAGCCTGGACCCGAAGTTCCATCCAGTCAGACAGAAAAGGAGACCTCAGTCCGAAGTCAAGCATGCATTCATCAAGGATGAGGTATCTAAACTACTTAAAATAGGATCCATTCGGGAGGTTAAGTACCCGGATTGGTTAGCAAACGTAGTGGTAGTCCCTAAATAGGGGAATAAATTAAGAATGTGTGTAGACTATAAAGATTTGAATAAGGTATGTCCCAAGGACTCTTTCCTTGTGCCCAACATCGATTGCATGATCAATGCGATAGCCGGCAGCGAGATCCTCAGTTTTCTCGACGCCTATTCCGGGTATAACCAAATTTGGATGGACCCGACGATCAGGAAAAAATGTCCTTCATCACTAAGTACGGTACCTACTGCTATAACGTAACGCCATCCAGACTAAAAATTACTGGTGCCGCTTACCAACGCCTAGTAAATCGGATGTTCGAAGAAAAGATAGGAAAATCAATGGACGTTTATATTGACGATATATTAGTTAAGTCCCTGCGAGCAAAGGACCATTTAAAGCATTTGCAGGAAACCTTCGACATATTGAAAAAATACAATACGAAGCTGAACCCAGAAAAATGTGCATTCGGAGTCGGATCCGAAAAATTTCTCGGGTTCATGGTGTCCAACCGGGGGATCGAAATCAATCCTAATAAAATCAAGACCATAGAGGACATTACCGTAGTGGACAATGTCAAGGCCGTACAATGGTTAACTGGACGCATAGCCTCTTTGGGTCAATTTATCTCGAGGCCCTCCGACAAGAGCCATCGGTTCTTCTCACTGGTGAAGAAGAAAAATAACTTCTCATGGACTCCGAAGTGCCAACAACCTTGGAAGAACTCAAACAGTACCTCTCGAGCCCACCTTTGCTTCACACTCCGAAGGCAGATGAACAACTGTACATATACTTAGCAGTATCCAAGGTGGCGGTAAGTGGAGTACTGGTCCGGGAAGAAGAAGGTACGCAATTTCCTATCTATTATGTTAGCAGAACTCTAAGCAAGGCCGAAACCAGGTATCCTCACCTAGAAAAATTGGCGCTCGCTTTGCTAAGAGCCTCTAGGAAGCTAAAACCATACTTTCAATGCCACCCCATATGTGTTGCAACTACTTACCCATGAGGAACATAATGTATAAACCCGAGCTCTCGGGACGACTGGCCAAATGGGTCGTGGAAATCAGCGAGTACGATATCGAATATTTTACCCCGGACTGCCATCAAATCTCAAATTTTAGCAGACTTCGTGGCCGACTTTATGCCGGCCCTAATACCCGAGGTCAAAAGAGAGTTGTTGTTGAACTCATGGACTTCTTCGGGAATCTGGACCCTCTTTATGGACAGTGCCTCGAACGTAAAGGGGTCCAGACTTGGCATCGTATTGAAGCCACCGACAAGTAATATAGTTAGACAATCTATTAGGACTGTAAAATTTACTAACAAAGAAGCCGAGTATGAGGCCATAATTGCAGGTCTCGAACTAGTTAAAAGCTTGAGGGAATAGGTAATCGAAGCTAAGTGCGACTTCCTCCTTGTAGTAAACCAAGTTAACGGGACGTTCGAAGTCAGAGAGGAGCGGATGCAAAGATACCCGAATAAACTGCAGGTAATGCTACATCGGTTCAAAGAGTAGATTCTACAACATGTACATCGGGATCAAAACAGTGAGGCTGATGCTCTTACTAACTTGGGATAAGTTCAACTCGGGGCGGTAGTGGAATAATGTCATACCGAGATAAACTCAACAAGCCTAACCTGGGACTGGAGAAACAAATATATAGAGTATCTGAAGATCGGAAAACTGCCCTCAGATCCTAAAGAATCGAGGGCTCTGCGTACAAATGTTACATTTTGCGTTTTCGTACGTTAAATTTTCGTCGTAAGTTAATCGACGTAGACTCGAGGATGAGATTATTTTTGAGGTTATAAGCATTTATACTACTTATAACAGGCAATAAGTAAAGTGTCATGAAGATTAAAGGTAAACAAATCAAAGAAAATGAGTTTCGTTGAAGATTGTCAATTTGGGATAAAATACGGTCCGAGCTATAATACCCGGTATTTATGGACTAGTGCCATACAAGGTACTACATGACCATGATAGTAAGGTGTATAAGGCATGTTAAAAGTGAGTAGTATTTTAAGTAAGTTGAGATAATTCTTAATTGTATGGATAATTGGTTAATTATTGGGTAATGGGAGATTACCTAGTTAATTAAGGAGTTGTGGGTGATTAATTAAAGAATTTGGTTAAGATACCCCCCCGGTGGCAGCAAGCCACCCCAAGATATATGACTCTTAAGTCATTATGGATTATGTGGCAAGATTAAGGATTAAGAGTGTGCGGTTAAGCCACCACATGGAATGGGGCCCACACCCATTCAAATATAAGGCTTTTCTAATTCAAAGGGAGATACATATCTTTCAACAACTCAAAGCAAAGACTCTAAGGTACGGATATTCAATAATTCAAACAAAGATTTCATAGCATCTTAAGCAACGTGAGATTTTGCAATTTTAAGGTAGTACGGTGTAATCTTTCTTAAGAATATCATATGAATTTTTTCCTAATCCGATCTTGCCATCACGTGTTTTTTCGCAAAAGACGGGTGTTAGAGGGATTGTCCAGAGAATCGACTCAGGTATGTAAAGGCTATCCCTTCTTTCCTTTTGGCATGATCCAAGTAACGATATGTAAACGTAATATTATTTCATAAATGGTTCTACTCTTAGTAACTAAGAAGGTCTACGTTATTCATTCCTGTAAAATGATAATCACGCATGTCTAAGTATGTGTCTAGTTCCCTATTGAGGTATTTGATAAAGATGTTAATGTTCATAATGATATTATATGCATCATCATTTACCATCGAGCTACGGCCGGTTGGACAATTATACATTTACTACCGAGCTACGGCCGGTCGGGCAGTCATGCATTTACCACCGAGCTACGACCGGTTGGGCAGTTACATATTTACCACCGAGCTACGGACGGTCGGCCAGTCATGCATTTACTACCGCGCTACGACCAGTCGGGCAATTACCACTGATCAGTTGGGCAGTTAACATCACGAAAATGATGCAATCACAATTATTATATTGTAATTTTATTTATATATACGAGATGGGTCTTATTCTTTATGTTATGGCCCTCAGGTGTAAGTCAGAGGTTATAAGTTGACTCTTATTGCTCAACGAGATAGTAACTTATTATTACATTTCATTTTTGCCTTACATACTCGGTACATTCTTTGTACTGACGCCCCTTTTTCTGGGGCGCTGTGATTCATGCCACGTAGGTGTAGATCAGAGAGGTGAGGACCCTCCATTATAGGCTACCTCCAGATATCAACTTTTGGTTGGTGAGCTCCACTTCTTCCTGGAGTATTGCGGAGTCAAGTTCTATATATGTTATTTCGTTTTATGAGAATGTCGGGAACCCTATCCCGACTTATATATTATGGTCATATTTTCTTAGAGGTTTTGCAGACGGTGTCCTATGTATAGTTTTAGGTATGACATGTCAACGGCCTTGTCGTCCCCTATATGAATCTTTTTGAATTAGTTACGTGAGTTAAGTTCTAATATTGTTACTTATATATATAGATGTGGCCTATCATGGCCTGTGATGAGTCTTATAGTAAAGAAAGATAAGGTACGTGGTGCTCAGTTGAGTAGGCACCGGGTGCCAGTCGTGGCCCTTCGATTTGGGTCGTGACAACAAAGGTGGCCCGGTTCAGCTTGTCTGAAGACGGTACCTTATTCAGGAGAACGTTCGATAGACCAATCGCAATATGTCTAGGACCAGGAGATACCGAGTATGTCATGAGGGAAGTCCACGAAGGCACCTGCGGACATCATTCAGGAACCGAATTATTAGTTCAAAAAATAATCACAGTCGGCTACTACTGGATCGACATGGAAAGGGACGCGAAGGAGTTCGTACGAAAATACGACGGATGTCATAGGCATGCTCTGATGATTCATCAGCCCGGGGAGATGCTGCATTCGGTCTTGTCACTCTAGTCGTTCATGAAATTGGGGATAGACATCGTCGGCCCCCTGCCATGGGCACCCGATAAGGCTCAATTTATATTATTTATGACTAACTCATTTTCTAAATGGGTGGAAGCCCAGGCATTTGAGAAGTCAGGGAGAAGTAAATTATTGATTTCATCTGGGACCACAAAATATGTCAGTTCAGAATGTCGGCTGAGATCGTGTGTGACAACGGGAAGCAGTTCATCGGCAACAAAGTGAGCAAGTTTTTCGAGAACCGTAAGATCAAAAGAACCCTATCGACACCCTATCACCCTAGTGGGAACGGGCAAGCAGAGTCCACGAACAAAATCATACTCCAAAACCTCAAAAAGAGGTTGACAGATGCCAAAGGAAAATGGAAAGAAATCTTGCCCGAAGACCTATGGTCATATCATACGACCTCAAAATCCAGTACCGGGGCCACCCCATTCTCGTTGGTCTACGGTGCCGAAGCTATAATATCGATCGAAGTGGGAGAACCGAGTCTTAGGTTTTGATATGCCACCAAAGAGATAAACGACGAGGCCATGAGTACGAGACTGGAACTTTTAGATGAAAGGCGCGAGGCTGCCCTCGTCCGGTTGGCCGCCCGAAAATAACAGATCGAAAGGTATTACAATCGTAGAGCCAACCTTCAACACTTCAATGTCGGGGACTTGGTGCTAAGAAAGGTCACACTAAGCACCCGGAACCCCGAACGACGGGAAGCTGGGGCCAAACTAGGAAGGTCTGTATTATTGAGATCACCAGAAAAGGATCGTACAAACTCGGAGCAATGAACGGTGAGTGACTACAGAACAACTGGAACGTAACTCACTTGAAATGATACTACTGCTAAGGTATGAACCCATTCATTTCTTTTCTTTACATATTGGACTAGCACTTGCAGGTAATGGTCAAGGAATGATACAACTTTTAGGCCTGAAAACATGCGTTATACTCTTTTTCTCTTGAACCGTTTTTTTCTCCAAATGGGTTTTTTGACAAGGTTTTTAACTAGGCAACAGCGGATCGTGCTAACTTAGAATTGAAGACCAGCTATGAACCGGTGTCAAAGATCACGTCAACAGTATCCGAGGTTTCTCTAAAATTCGGCCTCGAATACTGGGGGCATCACCCTCGGACAATGATTTTAGCAAGGAAAGAAACTTTGTGCTTGAACAGTCTAGGATCGGTGGATAGGATTTACTGTAAGGGCCAAACGGTCAAATGAACCGTGCCCACATAGGCCACCCAAGCCATAACAAAAAGCTTGAACACATTTGAAACTTTGTATATTGCGAACAAAAATGAGTTTCTACCTTGCAGAAAAATACTTTGTCTCTAAAACATTATTACATTTTGTTCCCTTAAGACATCAATCCCAAGGGCCACCTCTATCTGGGTCCAAGGGATCACTCTAACTCAGGGACTGTCGTCCAAAGACAGACTCAGACGGCCTGGGCTATCGAAGACCAGGGGCGCAAAACCTATTAGGTAGTGCCTGAACTTTAAAGACTACGGCCATCCCATTCAGGGACTGTTATCTTGGGCAAGCCTGGATGACTCGAGGTAATAAGCCCATTGGTCAACACCCAAACTTTAAAGGCTACGACCATCCTAGGACGACTCGGAGACGTCCGAGACCCGTAACCAAAATATAAGGCCTTCAAAATTTCTAAACCGGTTCAAAGGCTACCTTTGGCAAAATTATAACATAAAACATCATAAGTAAATACTTCAGGGAAAGCTTCCGATCATACCGAGCCACCACGTATCTTGAGCAAAATAATATCAAGAACGAGCCTTGTTTGAACCTCTGAATAAGACCTAATTATTACGCGTTAAGGCATTCAAAATCTTTGCAATCGTAAAGAAAAAAGCAAAAAGCTTGAAATTTGTCGAAGGAAAAAAGCCTTGTATATATATTAAAAGATCTTGACAAAGGCCCAACGGCCTCAACAAAAACTACAAAAGTACAAAAACATCTACAAAACACCTAAGCAGTCTGGTCCTCGTCGGAGCCCGCCTCATCACCAGGACCATCGGGGTCCTCTCCTTCCCCGGATCCGTCAGAACCCTCGGAGTCTCCGTTGTCCTCGGGATATGCCAACTTCTTGGCCTCGGCCTCACCCTCGAGCCCCTTAGCATTTTTTATCTTGGCCGATAAATCAAAACCCCGGGCATGTACATCCTCGAGGGCCTCCCTTCATGATTGCCACTTTCACATATTCAACGATATCTTTTAGGCAGTTCTGGGCTGCCTCAACATCAGCTTTGTACTGGGCCACCATCTCATCGGCATCGGCCTTGGTTATTTTAGCCACTAACTTAGATGCTTTAAGCTCTTTGGCAACGGTATCCCGATCGGCAGCAGCCGAGCCCAGTTGAGACTGAAGCTCATCGATATTTTGGGATCGGGCCTTAGCTTTCTCCCTCATCGCTCGAAGTTGAGCCCCCGCCGAGTCTAATTGTGCCCAGGAAGTCTCCTTTTCCGAGGCCAAGCAATCCATATTGACCTTTCACTCTTCGGCCTTGACCTTGATTACATCCATCTCAGCTCGGAGTTGGTCGATCCGATCAATTTTCTGTTAGACCTATGGGTTTTGACCATTAGTCATCATGTCTAGCTCATCATTACTAACTTCAAAGATTTTTACTTATTCCACCAGGTCGGCGTGTTCTTTCTAAGCCGCGTCCAACTCGGCTCGAAGGCTCTTAGCCTCTCTTTCACGTTGCTCGCTGAGAAGTTTGTGCATGTCTCTCTTCTCAGCAAGCTCTTTGACTTTGCCTCGAGTTGGATCAGCTCATCCCGATACCGGAGGAAGGTTTCATGGTAAAGCACCGAGGCCTACAAATATGAGAAGAAATATTAGGATCATCAAGAACTAAAGATGAATTATGAAAACGTTTGGCAACACCGTACCCGGTTCAGCTCCTGTTGTGCCTCATTGAATAGGTATGGCGCATCCACTGTGTTCATTTTTGTCTGGTCTTTGTCGGTTACCAAGCACCGGAGGTAACTAGCTACCCCAATAGGGGCGGAAAGAACCCGGGCATCTTCCGGAACGGTGATGATAATTGACCACTTCCGACCAGGATCCACACTCGGGGTAGGGAACCAGTTGGCCAATCTCGGGCTCGAGTTAGGCCCACCTACCTCCGAGGATGAACTTTTCTTTGGTACCTCTAGGTCACCTAACCCGGTGGCGTCCTCCATGGCGGTGGAATCCACGACGTCAAAAAAGCAGCGGAAGGGATTATCCGCTCTGTAGGCCCCCTCGTTGGGTCGTTCTTTCACCGTTTGTGCCTTGTTGTACATAGACTCGGTAAACGAGAGTGACTCGGTGATGTCTATTACACCAAGTACCTTCTTCGGGGAACTACCCGCATCCCGGGAAGCCCCAGCCCCGGCCTCCTCGTCTACCTCCCTAGCATGAGGAAGATCGGCC
Source organism: Nicotiana tabacum (assembly GCF_000715075.1). Lineage (NCBI taxonomy): Eukaryota > Viridiplantae > Streptophyta > Magnoliopsida > Solanales > Solanaceae > Nicotiana > Nicotiana tabacum. The sequence goes on along the minus strand of NC_134081.1, from coordinate 25,648,795 downwards.
TCGCGGATCTATGATTCAACGGCCCCCTGCTCTTCGAGGGGAGATGGCTCGCGGGCCACAAAAAGCTCCTCCCCCTCAGACTCGTCCCTAAGCCGATAGAGCATGTCCGAAGCTGGTGCTCAGGAGCTGGTGTTTTCCTTTGGCTTGTGCACCAGCCTTCTCCTTGGTTTCTTTTTCTCCGAGCTCGGGGAACTCGGAGCCCTCCTCATTTTCCTCTCTTCGGCCTGCCTCGGAGCAAGAGACTCAACAGGCAAGTCCTCGTCCCCAACCGGAGGCCTAAGCTCGATGTTCTTAGGCAAACCTGCAAAAGAAAGTAAAGGAAATAAGGACGTGATGTTAGAAGAAAAAGTTCAATACGACTTGTTTGGGAAAAGAACCTTACCATGGGAACGAGCCTCCCAACAACCTTTTGAAAGTTTGCGCTATGAGCGCTCGGAGTAGGGAATCTATGACACAATGCCCCCAACCCACTCCTTGAGCCGAGGGATAGCATTCAGAACTCGAGCAAGGGCTACAACATAATAAGCACCGAAAAGAAAATGGAAGATAAGGCATAAAATCGACACTTAAAGTGAATACTTACGTGATGCGTTCCACCTTTCGAGGAACGGCCTCCACTCGGCAGATACCAAGACGGTGGCCTTCACCCGAACAAAACGTCATTACCAACCCCAATCTCGATCCTCGTTGATGCTCGAGAATGGGGCTTTGCTCGCCCTGCGTACTAATTTTATCAGTCCCCCCGAAAGATTTGGGGACTGTATAAGCGGAGTAGATGATCGATGGTGAGCGAGCACACATCGATTTTGTTCACAAAGAATCGGAGGAGGATCACGATCCTCCACAGTGATGGATGAATCTGGCCAAGGCATATGTTATACCTCCTACAGAAGTCTAAGATGACCGGTTCTACCGGGCCCAATGTTAAAGGGATAAGTGTAAACACTTAGATATCCCTCGACATGGGTGTTAATGGTCACTTCGGAGTCGGGGACCACTATGTCTTTCTTATCCCAGTTGCAGTCTTTTCGGACCGTGGGGAGGACCTCTTTGGTAATTGAGCAGATGTATCTCGAGTCCTCCTCACGCTGACCCTGTACAGAAGAAGGCTTCTAAACCTTGAAGTCATCGGTGACCGAACAACCACCGAGAATGAACATCTTCAAGGGGGGCTCTTCCGTCGGTTTATCAACAACCGTATCGGGGACGGTCTCCTCGACCTCAGTGGTCGGTCGCGAGAAAGAAGGAGTATCCTTCTGAGGAATAGATTTTGAGGTTTTTGCCATTGTTATGGAAGAAAAAGCTCGGAAAAGATTGAAAGTTGAAAGATCACACTTGTTGGCTTGAGTAGGAGATGAGTAAAAAAATTTGCAAAGTACTGAAGAATCTTGAGTAACGGAGGTAAAAACGCTGGAGAGTACTGAAATCCTGAAGGTATGAAGGTAGAAGATTTAATGTAAAGTAAAAAATGAATAAAAGAGGGGTTATTTATAGCGGTGTCGCGACGCTTCGCCTCCAGGGACAGCCGACCGGCAGCTGACATGTATTTAATTCCATTATGACATGACTGACGAGACGTTTCGGATTTTTTGTCGTTTATGTCACGGTGTATCGAAGAAGGAATCGAGATGCTCATGTCGTTTCTCATCAGCTTACTTTCCGAGAAATGAGGGGACTATCTGTGTACGGGTAAAACACTGGCTCATGATATACTCTGACCTTCAATATGGTAAAACGAGCTCGAGATATAATTATGAAAGATCGGAATCGAAGCAAGAAACGAGTCAGAGTACGGGGGCGACAATCAATCCTCGATAATATCGGGGTCATAATTCGAGATCGACCTAAAATCTGAAGAACTTCGGAGAGCGTCGCCGGGCAACCAAGCACGGCCAACAGGAGGCGGTAATATCTGTGACCGGCCGAAAATCACGGCGTGGATCTCGGCACGTATTGATGAAGAACCAGCAATCAGTTAAAAAAGAAGATTTTTTACCTTTTATAAAGTTATACTTAGAGTAGAATTCCCCTACTATATAAAGGGGGGTCTAATGATTCATTAAGGACATTGTAACACGCATTCCAAAGCAATATATTATTATTTTCTTGTTATTAGCTCTTTCTCTTGTTCAATGATGGCCATAGCGAGCCCGGATCGAGGGTGAATATTTCACTAAGTCTGGAACTATCCTCCTCGTATGATTTGAATCTATTTTATCTTTGTTTGTTCAATTTGACTTAATTTATCGCTTTATATCAAATTAATTCGCGTATCATTAAAACCACTTACAAATTTAATTGTTATCCGATTTTGAGGGTAAACACTACTCATGTACAATACGAAGTTTTTCAATATACTTTCCGTTATACTCTAGTTTTATACCCTTGTCGTTAGCTAATTACCTAGTGTTGCTTGTTGTTATTAACAGAATTTCAATATCAAACGGATAGACTGTATTAGGATACTTTTCAGAAAATGTCGATTTACCCATCTACTTTTGAGTACGACCTTCACGTTGAAGTTTTGGTAGAAGTCAAGGACAAACAAGACATTTTTTCTAATCGTCAAGTGCAAGAGTAGACCCAAAATACAAATAGCAAAATTGTTCAATTTTAAAAAAATATTCAATTTCAAATAGTACACAAATTAAATCTTTTTCCCTTTATTCAGAAAACAGAACAAACTGTGTTTAAAAATAAATAAATAAATAAATAATTGAGCAAAAGAATGAAACATTTTGCTTTTAAAAACAAAGTGGATATGAGTTATGACTCAAAAATATTTGCACAAAGTATAAAAATCGTCACAACAAGGAATTGAGCAGTTGCATGAATATTTGTCAACCATCAACTAAAAATACCAAGAACAAATTTTGTTTTTTTATTTATTTAAGGCCTCGTTTATCCATAAAAAAGTATATTTAAATCAATTTTTTTTAAAATGTGTGTGTTCATAAAACTTTTAAGTTTTTGAAAATTTTTCAAAAATAAATTTTTCTAAAACAAAATTTTTTTAAAAATTTCCAAAAAAATATTTCTCCATTCATTATAATATTTTTTTAAATAAAATACATGTTCAAGTATAATTTCAAATTTCAAATATTATTTTTTAATTTAACTCCAAATACAAGTTACAATTTTTATATCCAAACGTCTACTAAATTTCTCATACTCCTTGAAGAAACTTCCCGCTACAGGGTTCCACCTAATAAAACAAAATTAAAAACAACAATAACCGTCATTTGTTTATTCTTTTCATCTAAAATAATCAAAAGATAAAACAGCACAATATACAAAGCCGTTCCCCGTTCGGTCAACTGAATCGATCCGATATCTAATTTCTGATCGATGGAGGACGGTACAATCAACGGAGCACGACGTACTACAATTCAAAGCCAAGTCAGCGACCGTGTGAAGCTCAACGTCGGAGGCAAGCTCTTTGAAACAACAGTATCCACACTTCGCTCTGGTGGACCCGATTCTCTCTTATCCGCCTTATCAAACCGGAATTCCGACGAACCGGTTTTCATCGACCGGGACCCAGAAATCTTCTCGGCTCTCTTAGCTCTTCTCCGGTCTAATCGTCTCCCTTCGACCGCAAAACGATTCTCCAATCAAGAACTCATCGACGAAGCTGTTTACTACGGAATTGAATCACAGCTCAGATCCGCACTCGCTCCGAGTCAACTCAGCGGAATCGACGCTTCACTTCTTTCAACTATCCGCCCCTCATCTGACGGCGTTGTAACGGACTTTAACGCCGTTGATTCTGACGGATCCGTTTGGGTAGCTCATGGAGGGCAGGTTTCGGTTTACGATTGGAGTTTGACCCATACCGAAACTATTCGGACCCATCTTGATTACATCAGCTCGATTCGGAAGGTTGGACCCGATTTGGCAGTTGTCGGGTCTGAATTCGAGTCCGGGCTCCATTTTTATAACTTGGCTAATGGGCGTAGAGTTGGATCTGTCGAATGGACCGACCCGTCTGACCCGAGAATCTACAAGGCAAAAGTCAACGCGGTTGTTGACTCGCCGGACTCTGTCTTTGCGGCCTTCGAGTGTCAGCATAGAGAGAATTGTGTTTTGAGTATCGACAAGTGTACAATGAAAGCGGTTTCGGAGTTGGGAAGGCAATCTGGGAATTCGGCAAAGTCAACGGTCGTCGGAAAGTTGACTTTTTTGCCGGAGATTAATGCATTAGTTGGCGTTTCAGTAACCGCCGGAGCTTTTGGGTATTCGGGTTACGTGCGGTTGTGGGACCCCAGGTCAGGGGACGTTGTGTGGGAGACGAATGAACCCGGGTCGGGTCGGAGCAGCCGGTTTGGTGACTCATTTGCTGACATTGACTTTGACCGGGACGAGTTGACCATGTTCAAGATATGTTCAAAGTCTGGTGATTTGGCGGTGGCAGATCTTCGTAAATTGAGTGAAGATCCATGGGTATATTTGGAAGAGAAAAATCCATGTATGAGGCATGTTGCAAGTGGTGGAAGCAATATTTTACTTCACTGTTATAGAAAGCAGGTGTTCGTCGGAAGAGGGGGAGAGTTGGAGGTGTGGTCAAGAATGGTGGAGAAAGAAAGTGATGTTGAGAGGGAAAGGGTGTTGCATGGAGGGTTGTATAGGAGGAATTATATGGATAAAGTGGAGGATGCTGAAAGAGGGATCATAAAGAAGATTGAGGGAGCTGGTGATAGGCTGTTTGTTACTAGAGAAGATGTTGAGGGTATTGAGGTGTGGCAAAGTTCTCAATTTTCTGGTGCTGTTTTAAATTTGTGATCATCTAGAGCTGTGAGCTTTGCATCCTGTGTGAGCTCACATTGCTGGTTTCATGTCCGACTAGAGGAGAGGCTTGCAATAGCTTGACGATTATAGTAAAGTTAGAAGCCGACCTGAGCTAGTTTGAGATTGAGTATAGTAGTTGTTGTTGTTGTATATTTTTGAGCTGTCTGAACTGCAGTTTGTAATGATCATCAATGGGTTGCAGTAGGTTGACGGTAAAGTTAGAAGACAACCTGAACTAGTTGAGATTGAGCATAGTTGTTCTTGTTGTATCTTTTTTAGCTGTGCGACTGCAGCTTGCAATTATCATTAATGAGATGAATTGCGTATTTGGTGATTGCTTTTGGATGTCATGTTGATCAATAAAGAGACAATGTGCAAAGGTTAATATGATTATGTTAATGAACTGAGATTGGATTCATGGTGATCCCTTTTGGACACTATGTTGATCATCAAGAACAATGTGGGAGGTGCTATGCTGTCATAAAATGAAATCAATATGGATTATTGGTGATTTGTGTATCCTGTTTATCGAGAAAGAATGATATCCAAGGGTGTTAAAATAGTTGTATCAGAGGTATGCATCTAACTTTCGCACTTGCTGTTTGTTTTCACGACTTAACTTCCTTGCTAAATTTCTGTATCATTTGGTTTGCCACATGTACACACAAACCTGTAAATTCTTTCCTTAGTTTCATGCAAAATTCCACTTCGACAAGATTCATATTCTATTAGTTGGAAAACAAGGTGCAAAGGAGATTTGTAAGCATTGTATTCTTTGTTTCAGTTGCTAATGATGGTTCGTTTCAACACAGATTAACTCTTTTAGAATGTGTGAGTGTGTCATGTAAATGGTCCCTATTCCTTTTATTTATACTTGTCAAACTCTCTAGTAGGTGGGTTTTTTTTTCTTTTTTTCTTTTTTTCTCTAGGCAAGTAATAAACTGATAAGTGCCATTTGTTGTAATTTAAGTGCTGGAGGCAACTTCCTGGGGTTATGTGGTGGAGTTGTGAGATTATTAGGCAAGCAAAGGGATGCCTTAAGCATGTCAGAAACCACTTCGCGTTAAATCATAATTTCCTGTTTAAAAAAGCTATAAGCGAACAGTGAAATTTTAATGAAAACACTGAATCCAGGCTCATTTGAATACAGAAATAAGTGCTACCATAATTAAGAAAATCAAATATTAAGCTTAATTAATCACAAAAGATTGAAATCCCAAGACTATGGGAGGGGTAAACCTAGGACCCCCTCCCCTCCCCCCCCCCCGGGTCCCCAAACAATAGAGAAAAAAGACAAAAGAAAGGAAAAACCCCTCCTTCAAAGTCCAAGTTTAATAAGGACAGATAGTTATACTAGTAAAGACAGAACTAGATGACTGAAGAGGAAATTGCTGGTGTTTTCGAACACCTTTCTTTCTGTAGGAGAAGCTCCTCGCCGGACTGATGGCAGTAATTGTGGAGAAGTTATGATTTCCCTCTCATAGTTGTGGAAGGAATAAGGTCAGAGGAGATACAATCATACAAATGAGCTCAGAGTTAGAGGTAAAGGATCCCATGATACCTGAAAAGGGTAAGTGGAAGCGTAGGTTCTCTAACTGTGTGCAATCAATACTCAAGACTCAGGAGGGCAAAATGCTTTTCTTTGTTTATTTGCAAATGATCTTCCTAATCTCTTTAGGCCCTTCCTTTATCTAAAGGTTACCATACTTGACGATTATAAATTGTTTGATGCACAATACAAAGACTATGTGAAAGTTCTTTTTCTTAAAGGTAGTGGCTGGCTCAATCATTTCTGCTCGAGTAAGGAAGGAGTAGAAACAAGGACTTCACTGAAATAAAATATAAACCTTTGGCTTTTTGTTTGGACAATGCACACTAAACGGGAAAGAATAGCTTGTGAAATAGTGAAAATTGAGAAAGAGAGTGAAAGAAATGAAAAGGAAAGTTTATTTCGAGAACCTCTCAGATAGAACAAAAAGGTGATATGATTCAGTTGCTGATGCCTTAATAAATTGTTTTTTTCAATGAAGTAAGAATATCATTAACAGAAGACATCAAGAAGATGCTTAGGTTACAAAAGAAAAGAAAATATCAGCCCAAGAATAGAGGGGAAAAAACTATTATAAGACTAAAGAGATGATAAATTCCACAAAGGAGTTAGGGTTATATACGGGGTAAGATTAACCAACATCTGGCCTTTCCCTTGAGTGTTAGTTGGCAGTTGAAATGCATCAAAGCATCTTTGATTCCTTTCTGACCATATGCACCACAAAATACAAGCAGGAACCGTAGACCAGACCCTTTGATGGACTTCTCAACTTTCCCGGAACTCCAGCTCACAAAGGCCTCCCTAACACTGCATAGCATACACCATTCCAGTCCAAAAAGTGTTAGAAACATGTTCCAAATGTCTGTTGCAACTGGGTCGTGAAGAAACAAGTGATTGTTTGTTTCAGAATAGCAAAGGCACATATGACATCTGTTAGCTAGTTGAAAATTCTTCCTATGCATCAATATGTTAATAAATTGTTAACGTCCTATTACTATCAGACCATTATTTATAAGCTATACCGGAAGCTATAAGTCTGCCCCCTCTGCATCAATTGCTCCTTTCATGTCTTATTTTTTGACATTTCTTTGTAAAAATAATTCCAAAAAGTGATGCCAAAACTGAAGGAGATTCTCAGATCTCGTGAATTATTTAGATCCTTAGTCCAGCCACACTCAACTCGTAATATATTTATACTCCATAGTTCCACATTTGATGTTCCTTTTCAAAGTGTTCCCATGATTTCCAATCTTGTCTTCAATCCCATCACATTGGTGGGCACATAAGTGTGGACTGAACAGCGACTTCGAGTATTGTTGGAGACCACACTAGCTTTTTACTTAGTATTAGCTTGATTGTGTTTGTGATAATTGTGTGCCACATTTAATAGTTGTTCAACAGCAACAAACAGTGTAATCCCTCAAGTGGCATCTGGGGAGGTTAGTGTTTACGCAAACCTTACCCCTAGGTTGTTTCGAATAAATCCTCTACTCAAGGAATGAAAAAAAAAAATAGTAACAACAAACAGTAATATCAGCAAGATAAACCATAAACTTCATACACAATAGAGGGATATGATAGAGTTTTTAAAAAAAAATAATGAATGGAGTTCCTTCTTCCATCCTATCATATTCACCGGTACTGATCATTTATACTGTAAACGTCGTTTTCTTGCTTTTGTGCCAGCTCATGATCTAAACGAGTCGCACATACACCCTAGTGCATGTTACTCGACGCTAAGGGCACCCCGAAAGAAACAACAGGTATTAATAGAAATCAAAAAATAAGAAAGTACAAGACTAACATTAATACTATTGGTATGGACAAGGTAAACACACGAGTACTTACTAACCTTCTAACCTAATTCTCGACCTCCATACCCTCCTATCAAGGGTCATGTCCTAGGTAAGCTGAAATAGCGTCATGTCCTGCATAATCAACTCTCTCCAATACTTTTTTGGCCTATCTTTACCTCTCCCCAGACCCACCAAGGCCAACCTCTCACATCTTTCTTACTAGGGCATCAATATTTTTCCTCTTCACATGCCCAAATCATCTAAGCCCCGTTCCGCTTTCCGCATTTTGTCCGCCATAGGGGTCATGCCCACCTTGTCCTGAATATCTTCATTCCTAATCTTATCCATCCTGGTATGCTCGCACATTCATCTCAACATCCTCATTTCTGTCACCTTCATCTTTTAGACATGGGAGCTCTTGACTGGCCAACACTCTGCCCCATACAATATAGTCAGTCTAATCACCTTTCTGTAGAACTTACCTTTAAGTTTCAGCGACACATTATTATCACACAGAACACTGGATGCGAGCCTCCATTTCATCCACCCGCTCCAATACGATGTATGACATACTCGTCAATCTCTCCATTTCCTTGGATTACTGACCCAAGATACTTGAAACTTTCTCTTGAAATTTTCTTGTGTATCGAGCCTCACGTCCACATCTGCTTCACCAGTCACGTCAGCAAATTTGTACTCCAAATATTCTGTTTTGGTCCTGCTCAACTTGAAACCTTTAGACTCCAGGGTCTGTCTCCAAACCTCCAACCTCGCATTGGCACCGCCTCGCGTCTCGTCAATCAGTACATAATACATTGTCATCTGTAAATAACATGCACCATAGCACCTCACATTTGATAGATGTTCAAGAAAATCAATTGTCTATACCAATACTTGGCATAATGTAGGAACGGCAAGCTTAAACTGTGGCACTGCTTTAAGAAAAGCAGAATATCATCAACCTGTACTTTGGAACTTGCATACCTCATTCATGACGGTATACCCAACTTAAAACCAACATGGTTTCTGGCATGGATTTCTACTGTAGAATATTGAACTAACCCTTTCAAACTATTGAATTTGTTAATGTGCAGGTTCAAGCACTAAGGCTCATAGTGTTGTCTTGTTAGACTCTACAAGCTAGAAGGAAAAGAAGTTACCTGGTGATAGAAGTTGAGTGTTACTAAGCCAGTAATATTCTTGATGCTCAGGTTGCATGCTTGCAAAACAGCTGAGCTACAAGCTTGGAGGAGATCTGTATGATGTGGCAACCTCTTGATTCTTGTGTTTTTGGTTGAGCCATTGCCAGAGCTGTATTTTGAAGATGTAAATTTGTGAAATTAAATGCCCATATTCTTGTCTGAACCCTCTCATGTTTATGTGTTGATATTAAGCTGTGATACTGCTTCAGGAAGTGAATCTTGTAGGCAGCAGGAGTTAGGAGTTGCTGTGATATGGTTGACAGACCTTATTTGATGGTGTCAGTTAATGCATTCTGAATCTACTGTGGTGTAATCTTATTGGAATCAATAAGAGGATTTGTACAAGGACCAACTTTAACACTAGTTATCCTGAAACACTTCAGGAGCAGAATTCTGAATGCCTTAAACTTTAAATTGTGTAGCTAGTGGTAAACTTCTCTATTCTTTTATAATATCATACAATTTTGCAATGTAATTTTCTTCCTTTCCCTTTCTTACGTCCACCCCGCTTGGAAAAAGGTAGAAAGAAAAAGTAAAGCTTTATGCTAACACAGTAAATACTAAAAGTTGAAATCTTTTTTAAAAGGGATATTGGAGGAAATACTTGATGATAGCTTGGGCAGAAGATTTAAGCTTACAAGATCTAAATTTCCAAATGGTGTCATTTGTGTCAACACAGACGTTATTACTAAGATATTTGAGTGTTTTGGCTAGTTTGGTTAGACATTTGGCAGGTAAACTACGATGTATTACTAATAGTACGAATTGTTATTATACTGCAAAAAGCTCAACATTGACAAAAATAGCCAACATTATAAAATTTGTATCTAATGCTAAAGCAGGAAATATAAATGATTCTACTTAAAAGCCAAACATGGTACTACTGTATTAAGTGCATAACTCTTTTAGAAACACCAATTATAATCCATCTATTATTAAATCAGCAACTTGTAATTTTATTGTTGTATTATCTTTCTACTATACAAACCAATACTTTTTAAAGGTGGCACGAAATTTGGGCTCTCTTTTTTTACGGTTCATCTGTGAAAATGGGCTTGGCCCAGAACCAATTGTCAGTTCAAGAAAGTAGAGAGAAATTCATTTGTAGCCACTCCGGGAAAACTAATGACAACTGATAGCCACAAAATAAGGTATACAATTCATAGCCCAAAAATAATTATAAGGGTTAGCAAGTGAAACCTAGAAAACCAACGAGAGACTCTGGCTCCTCAATGCAACCATAATAGTTGCTAGCCCAACCTCTAGCCTAACATTCTTTTAAAATTAATGTTAGTAGTTAAAAATTTTGAAATCTCGCCTAATCACTCCCAAAATCCTTCATATCTAGTGAAATCCCCGTAAAAATTACTATCCTCTCAGCCCCAAAATTCCATCAAACCCAACTGTCTTCTCCACAACCACCAAACTTCTTCCTATTATACATAAATTATAATCCCCTTTTTAAGTTTGACAAAGAATTTTAAATTTTAGTGATCCAATTTAGAAAAATATAATATTACACAAGCAAAAATACCCATGATATAAGAAGAAGAAGAAGAACAAGGTGATGTATGGGTTGTACACGTACTATACGCTTTTTATACATCGTTGAACAATATATATATATATATATATATATATATATATATATATATATATATATATATATATATATATATATATATATATATATATATATATACACACACACACACACACACACACACAACTTCCTTATTAAACCCAGACCCACAATCAACACTTATTGTAAAGGATCTTCACTCACAAAACACCATTATGGCAAGAAGAAGAAGAAGAAGAAGAAGAAGAAGAAGAAGAAGAATAAGAGGAGGAGGAGGAAGAAGAAGAAGAAGCAATAACCACTTGTATGAAAAAATAACCTGTCGATCTACCATAAAATCTCATATTCTCACAAAAATTATCATAACCACCAATAAAACACCAACAGAAATACACAGAGCTTGACTAGAAATTTTTACATTTTCTACTGCCACTCTAATATCATTGCCGTAGTATTAATCAAATAAATTCTTTTAAGATTTAAATTGAGTTTTTGGCAATTTTTCTATCTACTCAAAAGAAACTTTTTCATATAAACTGCAAAATAAAAAGAAAGAAATCTAGATTTGAAATGAGAAATAAAAAAAAGGAGAATGAATAAAGAAGAGAGAGAAATAGACAAAGAAAGAAAATGAAGGAGAAGAAGACAAAAAAAAAAGATGTGAGTAATTTCAACAGTGAGTTTTAGAAGATAAAAAATTATTCTTGAGGAATGGAATGAAAGAGATAAAGTTAGGTTGGAAAACGTGTATAATAAATAATGTAAAGTTTTTAGGAGTATATGATGTTGTCTGTATATGGAGATATGTAATATTGTAGTTCAGACGGTAATAGTTGTGCTAATGGCTATGATTTTATATTAAATTTATTTAACTAGATATTTCGGGTAAAGTGCAAAATTTTGGGATATTAAGGATCCATTTGGCCATAGATTTTGCCAAAATAAACTTGGATTTTATTTGGCAAACACATGTTTGGCCATAGATTTTGCCTACATTTTAGCCAAATTCCTATCACTATTATATTTTTTAAAAATTACCCAAACTTTTGTATTTTATAAAAGAGTCCATCTTTTATTATTTTATCACAATGTTGCTTCGTCTTCTCGGTCATCTGATAGTGTATCATGTAGTTCATTATAAATATGATAATTTTGTATCAAATTTATTTATATGCAGGACTATGGTTTGCGATAATATAATGAATGTTATTGATAATGGTACTGTTGGATATTTGTGATAGTTTTTAGAACTTGTGGGTATAAGTCTTCATGTTTTTCCAAACCAAATTTCACCCAAAATAGATGTCCAAATATATTTTCATCTTCAAACCAAACTTCACCCAAATCAGATTTTTCAGAATAAATTTGGGAATCTATGGCCAAACGCTAGCTACTTTTTTTAGACGGCCATGCAGTGTTATTTTCTCAAGGAAGTACGTCTTGGTGGCTGATTTCGACGCCGAATTGATATTTGATATCCGCCAATCTTTTAGAGCAAAAAACATAACTAGGCGAAATTATATAAAAAACATTGCTGATGTAGCAGCATTAGGTCTTTTACACATAAGGCAAGAAAATATTTATATTCCTAGCCAAAAAAATTTAAACATTGTACCTTAAATCATCCATCACTCATAGTTCCAGTTACCTACTTCTCCTTAATTAAGATAATTAGTCCTTAGTGTCAGACAATTTTATATTCGGAGCTATCGTATTCCATATATTCCATATGCCATCTATTATTATATAAAAAGATGAGAAGCAACTAATCGGAAGCAAACAAATGAACTATCTCGTATACTTCTTAGTGCCATGAAATATCTTGTAAATATAAATTATTTCATGTATAATTACACGTAATGTATAACATGTATAAATTATACCCTAAATAATCCGACTACCTCGATGGTATAACAACTCTACATGTAGTATAACATGTATCTTTTTAGTATAAATCATGTATAATTTATCATATCGTTGTACATAAAATATATATTTTTTAATATTGTGGAATGATTGAGAGAAATATACATGCCTAATTGATTGCATATTGTGATAGACTGAGTGATTGGAGAAAATAAGATGAGAGGAGGAGATAATACGAAGAGAGATGAGATCTGATTTCTTTTGACGATGAGAGAGAGTGTGAAATTCCAAAGATTTCATGATTTGTGTATTTTTTCATGGTCATTAATTATTTGCTTATCTTTAAGATATGCTCTAAATGTAAAAAAATAATAATTTCCGTTTATGTAAAAAATAAAGATTGCTAATATTTTCTTAATTATTTTTTAAAAAGTGCTCAGCCATGTATATTTCTCAAAATAACCGGCGAAAAGCTTAGCGAACCTCTATAGTTATACGCCTTCATTCTGCTTCAGTTGAAGTGTAATCAGGGGATTTCTCCAGCTCATGCTTTGTTAACTTATTTTTTTACATGTTATCTTTGTAGATAAACGAACTAGAATTTTCTTATAAGCCGTTGTCCTAAAAGAAAAAGCACAACCTTTAGGTATTAACACAACTCATATTTGGGACGCTAAAAAAAATAATTTCATTTTAAAGATTATGGACATCATATATATAGCTTGTGAATTAATTGTTGGGCGATAATGACCGCATTTGAAATGTATAGTAAATTAAAAAAAGAACTGTGTATGTATAAATAACATGGACGAAATTCACTAATTCTAAACCCTGAATTTGCCTATGATTAATTGGAATAACGTAAAAAATAAGCTTAGCTTAGGCAATAAGGTCTCAATAAAGCTCGTGGCCTAAGGCCTACTTTTTTTTTTTTCTTTCTTCTTGTCTATAGTGTAGTTATCTTACACAATATTATTATTTATGTTGGTTTCTCCTTTTTTTCTTTTTCTTTTTGCTTGTAATGTAGTTATCTTACAAAATATAAGAAAATTCAAATTAATAAAATGTTAGTCGTTTATTTATAATGTGTTACCTTGAATATTATTACAAAAAATATCATTTACCAATATGAAGATTTGAGTAGTTTAATTCAAAGTTACAAAATTTCTTTTTTACTTTTACAAGTAATTTATATTTATTTTTTATAAGCTTCAATATTGTAAAAATAAAGCAAAGGAAACTTGACATTGTCGCTTTTAAAGTGACAAGTTTAAATCGGTCTTTTGCTTACGACCTAATTTAGGTACTCTTTCTTATCCGATGGGAAAAGCATCGAGGGACAAAAGAGTATGGATTTATTGCAGGTGTTGTTATGTTTTACTTATAACCAGAAGCTTCATCCTTAACAGGTTTCAATTTTGTAGGATATTTACTATCGGAAAGCAAAGGAAGAAGGATGGCGTGCCCGTAGCGCCTTCAAGCTCTTTCAGATTGATGAGGAATTTAACATCTTTGAAGGTTCTCTTCTCAATAAATTTTCATTAGGTTTCTTTTTCCTTGATTGATGAGTAAAAACTGGTGATTTCTCTTTGATGGATCTGGAAAAGCTGGCAGCTCTATGTTAATTCATTGCAATGCAGCTCCTGATGTAGGGTTTAACCCCTTTTATGAAACTTAAAGAAGTTGTAGGCAAACTACATTTTCAGGTTCTGAAGCAATATTTTATATGGACTATGGAGAATAAGATATCAATTTCTATGTTTCCCATAATATGTTTGGTTAGAGCTTGAAATAATTATATGTTGAATGAGTAGATGGATACTAGTACCCTCTTTCAGCAAAATGCTGCAGATTAGGAGTTCACTAATATTATTTTACATTGCTTTGTTGGTCAGAATTGGTTGTTTGTAGAATTTCACTAATTGCCCTTTCTATATGCAGGTGTGAAACGAGTTGTGGATTTGTGTGCAGCACCAGGCAGCTGGAGTCAGGTATTTTCAATTGAACTTGCTTATTGTTGTTTCTGTGTCGGTGTATAGCTCTGTTATCAATAATCACCTGCTATAAAGATTTGCCTTTTTTTTTTTTTTTCTTTTCAAATAACACAACTGATATCTTTAGTCTTGTGCTTACTCATGCTTATTTGAAAGGATTACTATACTTTATAATCATTTTAAGAGTGTGATATAGATTTTGGAGGTGGAACAGATTCTCAAGTTCTCAACCTATTTTTGCACATATATGTATTTTCCCTTTGCGTGACTAATGCCATAGGACAAACGTTGTCATATCTAGAGGTTTGTCCCTCCCTCCCTCCCCTCTCTCTGTGTGTGTGTATCTCTCTTTACACAAGGTTATCTCTATTATGGTGTCCTATTTTGGTCAACTTTTGTTTTTTGCTGTATGATTTGGCTTCTAAACTTGAAAGTTTTTCCCTCTGTGCTTTCTTTAAGCTCTGATGGAACAGATCTACATAGAGGATAAGAACTGAAAATATCTTGAGAATTAAAAAGAGGGAGTTTAGTCTATGCCCAGAAAGTACTATGTTTTAGACTGTAATCTTGAACTTTACTAGGGAAATAATGGGAAAGAATTTTCTTTTTCTGATTTTTAGAGGTACTCATTGGACAAATATCTATATGCTATTGGATTTGGCATGATGTTTTATAGTCCACCATTATTTGGCTTATTTCTGGTAGAACCATTACTTTTCACAAAGAAAGATATGAAAAAGTAAAGAAATATAATTAACATGCTACATGTCTTTCTCCTTATTGCTTGCTCCATTTCTTTGTCCCTAAATGTTTTTATTCTCTTTATAGGTTTTAAGCCGGAAGTTATATCTCCCAGCAAAGTTGTCACCTGATACCAAGTATGTGTACTTTCCTTTTTGTAGAATTGGTTCTATGACAATTTCTCTTACCTCTTTTTGTCTTTTTGATGGATAAATCATATTAGGAGCTCGGGATGGTTGTCCAGGTCAATGTTTCTTAATCCAGCAAATATCTTAGTCACTTAGCTAGTTAAAGTGAATAAAGATGCCTGTTATAATGATATTCTAAAGTTTTCTTTTCAAATCTAATGATCGAGTGCTCCTGTGTAGTTAGTGTCTCTGTGAATTGTTTTCTCATTGTCTCATTTGTTCCTAATTTTATCATTCAATCTTTTGGAAAGAGAGTTAATTAGCATGCTGTCATATTCATCATGTAATAATGTGGAAGAACAATTAGTCATGAACCACAGCTTCAGCTTGCTGCATCCTCTTCTCCTAGATCCCAGTAACACATTGACCTTGCCCCACATGACCACGTGGAATGGGAAAAAGTTTGCTCTCCATTACTTTTTTCTAACGGTGATTGAGTTAGGCTATTGACAAGTTTCCTACCTTAGAGGCTTGTCGCTGCAGCTATGATACGTCTGTGAGAGAGGAGATTTTAGCATTCACTCTTTGGCCAACTTTAAAATTGTAAAAGTCAAGTTGCTACCACTGATATTGTTTTTTGTTTTCCTGGCCATGTCACAAACATGTATGTAATGAGGTGCTACTATCTTTCTTATTCATGTGGTTTCCAGGGACGGCGATCTACCACTTATTGTGGCTATTGACTTACAGCCTATGGCTCCCATTGAAGGTGTTATTCAAGTACAGGGTGATATAACAAATGCTAAAACAGCTGAAGTGGTATGGATTCCTATGCTGTTTCATTTATTATATATGAAATTTTGATTTTTGAAGGCTGGTTTGTTACTTCCTAATTAGGTTTCGAGAATAACTAGCATTTTGGCACATTTGATGCATGTGCACTTTATAGAATCGAGATAATTATTATCTATGACATGTAATACAAAAACTTATAAACTGTGAGAATTGATTGTGGATATTTCTCTGGGAAGATAAGCAATTTAAGTAGAAAAGAACCATTTTGCAAATTCTAGTGTTTGTGTTTTTTCATAATGTCTTCCATTTGGAGAACGAAAATTTAAAGTTGAAATGGATGAAGCAGACATGTTGAAAAAATTGACTACCTAAAAGGAAAGTAACTTCCTGTTCCATAGTAGAGCTATTTGAGAGAATTTAAAATTAATTATTAAAAAAAGAGTGCATTTAGAATGGATGGAGTAATCGACGGCTGAGAAAATTTAGTAGATGGAACAGTTATATACTCTACTTTCTTACTTTTAGCCATTATTATTTATTTTGTTTAATTTCTCTTGGAATATCTTAAAGAAATTATCTCCCGTAAGAATCTATGCAATTTTCATCTAATATATAAATATCATAATTTTCCTTTTCTCAGATATCTCTTAAAATGTTATACTGTAGCAATTAATACACTTGGAGATAATAAGTTTCCGTGTTACAATTACTCATACAAGAAATTAAACAGTGGCATTAAGTTTAAGTTGAATCAGGAAAAGTGGGTTTATCGGAATCTAAAGTTCAGCACACGAGAGATTGAGTTAGTAACTCTGGTTGATGTTGAGGGCATGACCAATAGAAAGGAAGAAAGAAACGTGCATTTTATATTAGCAGTTTGAGGACATTGTTGGTTTCCCCATTTTATGTCGATTAGACACAATGCTCAGAGAAAACGAAGTTTAAATTTGGACCGAAGGTGGCTATTTTGGTGTCCAACTGCATCTTTGAGAGTTCACATGTAAGTTAGGATTAGATGTGGCGAAACTGAACTCGGTGTGTGTCCTTTTATACCTTGATCTGTGTCACTATTGGCTGGACTGCTACACACAAATAATTTTTTTTTTTGATGAAGTAAGGGAATTTCATTAAAAGGCATCAAGAAGATGCATAGCAAAAATTACAATATAAAGGTATTGTCTGCTCATATGCAGAAAACTTACGGGACAACTAGGGAGCAGACAAACTCAAGAAATAGTTCAACACTAGTTACAGGAGCCTGATTGAACCAACTAAATAAGTTAATTAAACACGTGGCTTTAAGAGTGTGGTTGGGAGTTGAAATCCCATCAAAACATCTACGGTTCCTTTCATTCCAAATACTCCAAAAAATAGCACCAGGTACCATTGACCAAGTCTTTTTGATGGATTTCCCA
This sequence comes from Nicotiana tabacum, assembly GCF_000715075.1. Lineage (NCBI taxonomy): Eukaryota > Viridiplantae > Streptophyta > Magnoliopsida > Solanales > Solanaceae > Nicotiana > Nicotiana tabacum. The sequence continues at coordinate 25,630,939 of NC_134081.1, read as the reverse complement.
ACTCTCCAAGAACACCAACTCTCATAAGCTTCCTTGATACTGTTTGGCATAACCCAGGCAAGTCCAAAAACTGATAAAAACATACTCCAAATATCAGTTGCTACTGAACAGTGCAAAAAAGATGCCTCACACTCTCTGATTCCATCTGGCACATATAACATCTATTCACAGTCGGTATAAGTCTTCTGCTAAGATTGTCTTGCTAAGATTGTCTTGAGTAAGACAAGCTTCATACAATGTTGTCCACATAAAGCCAACTACTTTTGTAGGTAGTTTGGTTTTCCATATAAGCTTCCGTGGCCATTTGTCGATCAATTCCTTGTTGGAGCATAGATTGTCATATCCTCTTTTGACAGTATAGGTTATCTCTTTTGATTCACCCCATTCCAACCTATCCTGCACCTGGGAATTGACATTAGCACCTGATAATTTATTGAGCAAACCCAACATATCATTCAAAACCCAACATGTCCCTTCTGAAATGTGAAGCCCAAGCACTATTTTGCCAAACATGTGAGATAGTTGCATCTTTATTACTAGCAAGTAAAAATAAAGCTGGAAATTCATCTTTCAGGGTCTCTGTACCTAGCCATTTATCTTTCCAGAATGATATATGCCCCGTTCCCTAGCTTGAGTGATGACTTGAGCTTGAATTCTCCCCAAAGCTTTGAAATGTGTTTCCAGGGGCCTGAACCATGTGGAGCTCTCCCCTGCCCACCCCATACTTTGCTTGAATTACTGTTTTCCATAGCCCTGAACTTTCCATGTTGTACCTCCGATGCCATTTCATCAATAAACTCTTGTTATGCAAGGCAAGGTCCTTTATCCCTAGCCCTCCATGGTTCTTAGGAAGAATAACTCTTGGCCATTTAACCAGATGGAACTTGTGAGTGTTGCTGTTGCCTTCCCATAAAAAATCTCTTCTTAATTGATCAAGTCTCCTTTGTACCTTAGTTGGGATTGGGAATAAGGACATGAAATATGTTGGTATGCTATCTAGCACACTATTGATGAGTGTAAGTCTGCCTCCAAAGGATAGGTATTACATTTTCCAGGAAGCAGTTTTCTTTCAAATTTTTCAATCACTCCATTCCAGATGCCTTGAGACTTGTATCTAGCTCCCAATGGGAGTCCCAGATATGATGTAGGGAAAGATCCCACTTTACAATTCATAACCTCTGCAAGCTCATCCAGATTTGGGATTGTGTTAACCGGATAGATGGTGCTTTTCAGCATGTTCATGTGTAGGCCTGAAATAGCTTCAAAAATCATTAGCGTGAGATGAAGATATAGAACTTGTGATTTTTCAGCTCCGCAAAAAATCAGAGTGTCGTCTGCGTATAGCAGATGCGACACCATCACAGAATTGCCCTCTTCATTGCCCACCTTAAAACCCTCTAGCCAATGGAGCTGGTTAGCTTTGTCTAACATTTTGCTTAGGCCTTCCATAGCAAGAATGAACAAAAAAGGTGACAGTGGATCTCCTTGTCTGAGGCCTTTTTGGGGAGAGAAAAACCCAACAGGTCCACCATTGATTAAAATTGAGTACTTCACTGTGGTAATACAAAATTTAATCCATCTAATCCAACGTTCTCCAAATCCCATCTTCCTGAGTATATTGATCAAGTACGCCCAATTGAGTTGGTCAAATGCCTTTTCAATGTCAAGTTTGAAAAGTAGACCAGGTTGCCCAGACTTTATCTTCCAATCTAATATTTCATTGGCTATTAGAGCTGCATTAGTGATCTGCCTTGATTTGATGAAAGCATTTTGATGTCATGAAACTAGTTTCCCTATCACCCCTTTCAACCTCTCTGCTATGATCTTGGAGGCTATTTTATAAACACTATCAATCAAGCTGATTGGTCTGTAGTCCCTTAATTCAGTGGCTCCTTTCTTCTTAGGGATTAGAGCTATAAACGAGGCATTACAAGACCTGACTAAGTTGCCATACTGGTGAAAATAATGAAGTGCACCCATGATATCATACTTTACTACCGCCCATGATTTCTGGTAAAATGCCATAGTGTAACCATCTGGACCTGGAGCTTTATCAGGTGCACAAGCTTTGATAATGTCCAGAACTTCTGCCTCTTCAAATGGTCTTTCCAGCAACTCTTTCTCTTCTCTAGATAAAGTTGCTACATCTTCTAGCCTGGCTGAAGGTCTCCATCTTTCATTTTCAGTGTACAACTTCTGATAGAAGTCTAAAATCTCACCTCTGATTAAAGCCTTGTCTTCAATGAAATCATCTTCAATTTTGAGTCTGTCAATACGATTATTTCTCCTATTGGAATTGGCAACTTTCTGAAAGAACTTGGTGTTTTTATCCTTCTTTGAGCCACAAACATCTTGATTTTTGCCTCCAGGAAACTTCTTCTGCTTTGGCCAGCTGTTGAATTTCCATTTGAAGTCTCATCATGCTGGATTTTTCTTCTTGAGAAATAGTTCTGCCTTCAGTTTGTTGTTGCAAAAAGAAAAGCTCCTCTAGGGATCTTCCCCTCCTAGCTGCAATTCTGCCATATACCTCTCTGTTCCAAGTTGTGAGATCTTTTTTTAGTAGCTTCAATTTATTCACCAGTACAAAGTCAGGAGTGCCATTGACTTCATAACTCTGCCACCATGACTTGATCCTATCCTGAAAGCCTTATGTGTTTAACCACATATTTTCAAATTTAAAGTAGGATGGATTTGAATCCCAGTCCCCACTTTCCAACATGATATGATAATGATCTGAGATGACTTTGGGAAGCGCTACTTGACTTGGATATTCTCCTCTCCTCTCCTCTGGACCAGGTGAATTGAGCTCCCTGCAATGGTAAGTCTAATAAGCAAAGATCTTGAATGATATCTGAGAACCCCCTCATGGCCCTTGATCTTCTCAGACAATTATGCCTTTCACTTTCAAACCTACAAACATTGAAATCGCCTCCTATTACCCATTGCTCATCCCAGATTCCTCTAACAGCCCCTAGTTCATTCCATAACTCTTCTCTTTCCCAGTTTGTGTGTGGCCCATACACCCCTGTAAAGCAGAATCTGAAGTTCTCATTAGTGTTTTCCAGCATGCTTGAGATGGAATAAGTACCCTGTTGAATTTCAATACAATTCCCTTTTGTCCCACATAGTAATTATGCCACCCCTAGTACCACTGGTCTTGAGTTCTGCCCAGCCAGCCCATCTTGTGCCCCATATGTGTCTTGCTAGAATCCCATTCCAATCTTCCAATTTAGTTTCTTGCAGACAAAGAATATCCGGTTTTCAAACTTTAATTAGTGATTTAATTGTATCCCTCTTTCCAGTATCATTTAACCCTCCAACGTTCCAGCTAAGGATTTTGATTTTCATCCGGAAAAGACTGAATATTTCCTCCCCTTACACTTTTTATTCCCCCCCCCCCCAATAATAATTTACCAAGCATAACAACCTTTTGGCTTCTGTTTCCCCCTTTTTGTTAGGTTTTCTTTCCCTCGTATACTTCTGGTTCTTTGCTTGGGTTTGTCTTTTCTCCTCCATCCTTATAATCATATCTAAAATTTCATGTTCGAACCCCTTCACATTAACTCCGAATGCCTTGCAAACTTTCCCCATCACTAACTTGGTCCATTTAGATGTCTCAATTACTGTAGGATTCTGTAATTGCTCACCGGAATCGTACCAGGGGAGAGAGAGACAATCACTTGCTGATTGTAAAGAGAATTGAGAATCAGAATCACTAACCGGAGACAAAGCAATTCTGGGAAGCAATCTTGGCATGCACAGGGGATAATTCATATCCTCACCTTCATCATCAGCTTCCAGATAATGTAAAGAGTTACTATTCTGTTGATATTGAATATGATGTACATCGATGGAGTTGTTAGTTATTGGACTTTTTGCTCTCAATCTCTTGGGATTAGTGGCTGTCTCAGGTTCTACACCACCCTTCAAAGAATTCTCTGCATGTGGTTGTGAGGAGGCCATATCGATGATTGTAATAGATTCTTTTCCCAGACGAGAGTTTGAGTACTCAGATTGTTCAGGTTGTTGGGGTTGTTGATTCTCATCTATTACCCGTGTGATTAGAAAAAAAACCTTTAGCTCTCCATTGGGTAATTTGTGGTGGGGCTTTTTTATGTTTTTGGGCTTTGTGTTTTGGGCCTTTAGAATAATAGGAAGTATCTATGTTTGGGCCCTTTAAAAGAAGGCTCTTTGAAACCCTAGATTTGCTAGTTGAGGGATCCCCAGAATAATTTTGGGGCTTTACATTAACTGGTGGTACAAAGGAAGTGTCTAGGTTTGGGTCCTTTAAATGAAGGCCCATAGAAACCCTAGATCTGCTAGTTGAGGGACCCACAGAATAATCATTGGACTTCTCATTAGCTGATGGTACAAAGGGTTCCGAGATTTTTGAATTAAAGTGAGGCTTCTCCACATGCCCACCCACGTGCTTGTAACCAGAAAGGGGAACTGCAGGATACGAGGTCTCGATATTTGCAACGACCGGCAAAGCACCACCGGAACAACTCCGATCAGATTTTCTGGCGAATCTAGGAGTAGCAGAAACTTCATCTACCAAAGAAATTTCGAACTTCCATTCTCCTATATCAAGATTAATCTTACCCGGTGTTTTGGCTTCAGTGTTCCTTATGCATATCCTAGCCCAGAGAAGATGATTGATGTGTTTTGTATCATCATCAACCCCAACATAGCCACCACAAAATTCACCAATAGTTTTAAAAGTATCCAGTGACCAAGCATGAAGCGGGATGCCGAATGCTTTGATCCATCTGAGTTCCGACCTCTTGCTTGTTAGATCTGTACCGGCCACCGGTGTCCACCACTCCAATGACAATCGTCTTCCGTTCCAATGCCATTCACCGACATTGATTCTCTCAGTTTCTTCCCTTGAGGGAAACTGGAACAAGAATCTGTTACGAGAGATTGGTGTAATTTTTAGACCAGAGCATACATGCCATCTGCTAGTAAACCATTTGTGCAACACCTCTGATTTTGGGTTGTAGCTGAATGGGTCATTGAAGTAGCCAATCATACAACTCTGCAAAAAGTTTCTCTTGCCTTTAACTCAGAACCTGCTGCTTGAGACACTACCTTGTCCGGCCATTGATATATTCTGGCAGCTTCAACAAAAGGCTTTGTGTGAATATCAGTAAATGTCTGCAAAATCTCCCCAGCCCCTGTTATGTTCATCTTCCGGAACAATGATTGCATTGCTTCTATCTCCCACCCAAGTTTCAATTCTGACAAAACGGCCATAACTGTTGAAGTTCTGATACACTCTGTAAATGTATGTTTGAACCTTCCTTCCCCAACGTCTACATAAGTTCCCTGTACCCCTGGATGCTAGAGCAAGAGATTCACAAACCCATCGCAGATTCTCTTCATCAATGTAGATTCTTCTCGTAAATCTCCTGTTCCATTCTATCAGTGTATACCATCTAATTCGTCCTTCATGATTCCCTGCCAATTCGAATGATTTAGAGCCAGATGTGAAGAAAGTTCTTTCCCCCATGATTTGAAATCACCGGTGAAGATTTACACAACATATTTCAGAAGAGAGAGAGAGAGAGAGAAAGAGGAGAAGAGAGAGGAGAGAGACACACAAATAACTTTTATAACACAAGAGGCATGATCCATGATTTCAGGCTGTGAAAACATTGAGTTTGCATTTTAAGCAAAAAATTAGGGATGGTGCTGCAATTTGCTCATCATAAATCTTGCACATCCATGCTACTCAAAATGTTGTAATACATTGGGCTTCTTATCTTGGTGTGTTCGTCTGTTCTCCTATTATCTTCGTTTTTACATTTTCTCTTCTTTGTTTTTCTCGTTCTTCAAGGAGTATATTAGGAGATATTAGTACTATGTTATTTTCCCTCATGCTTTGTGGTTAACAGTTTATATGAATCATTATCAATTTCTAACAGGTTATTAGACATTTTGACGGATGGAAGGCTGACCTTGTTGTCTGTGATGGTGCACCTGATGGTAAGAAACTGCTTTCAACTGCCCTGATACATTACTTTGGTCTTTGCTGTATTTGACGAAACTAATCTGTGCTAATGTTTATCTTATGTTGCAGTAACGGGACTTCATGACATGGATGAATTTGTTCAGTCCCAGCTGATATTGGCGGTTAGTTTCTAAGAGAAAATAGGTGGAATTGGTTTAATGAATAATATTCACCTCTATATTGCAACACTGTAATAACTCTAGAAGGCACACTCATATAGATGTGTAGTTTTCATGGCTTTGCTACATGCCTGCATCTATAAAATTATTGGTGCCATTGTTGTCTAGGAACACTTGAAAGCCTAATTAGAAGTTCCTTGTTTTCTATGTAGGATGTCTGAAAGAAATGCCTTTTTGTGAATCTCCATCATAAATTGTGTTTTTGAGGAAGATAACTAATTCTTTTTCTATCTGGTGATGTTATTTCACTATTTTCACTTTGCTTCGTATATAGATTACCAGAAAAAGAAAATAATTGTTTCTGTATGTCATCTTACTGCATTTTTAGTTTTTTGATATCCTGCTTATAATGTGCAATTATTCCTTGAAAGATCAGTTATATGTGCTTTAAGAGATGTTTCTCATGTAAGTCTGCCATGTTGTTCTCAGTCTTTGTTTCATCTGGGTGGTTGAACTTGCAGGGCCTAACCATAGTCACTCACATACTAAAAAGAGGCGGAAAGTTCATAGCAAAAATTTTTCGAGGAAAAGACACAAGCCTCCTTTACTGTCAGGTTCATTGCACGTGTACTCATTATTTTTTGATTTAGTTACTTCACTCATTCAAGATCTCGTTTAGTCTTTAGACGAGACCTCTATTTCTTGTTTTCTGCTGTCGGATATTCTACATTCTTGGGTTATCATGGTGGATTGCTTATTTTTTTGCCTTCATAATGCAGCTAAAACTATTTTTCACAGAAGTGACTTTTTCTAAGCCAAAAAGCAGTCGGAATTCTAGCATAGGTGAGTAGCTAATGTTTTCTACCTTGTTTATGTGGCAAATTTTCCTGCTAATGGAACCCATTCATTTGCGAGCTCTTGCTAATTAAATATGTTGTAATATTTCGTGAGAACTTAATATTGTAAAATTTTAAGGATTTCTGTATTTGCTTTATGCCCTTACATCTAGAAAGGACCCCAAGTTTGTTGTTTCACACAGAAATATTACATAATATTGACTGCTTCCTATTGCCTTATGATATTTCTGCAGAGTTAGTTTGTATATCCGGCTTCAACTTTGGTTATTTCTATGAATTAGTGGTAGGTGTTTTAGGATAAATAACGTCTATTAGGTATATCAAATGTGAATTGGAATGAAACTTGGGGTGTGTTGGTATGAAGGAAAATGTGTTTCCAATTTTCCCATATTTGGTTGGCTCAAATATTTTGGAAAATATTTTCCTTATTAAATCATTTTTCTCCAAATGAAGGAAAATGACTTCCCTACCAAGAGAAGGGAAATCATTTTTCAAAACTCCTTTTCAACCTTCCTCACCCCTGGCCTCTCCCCCAATCCACACCTTTGCCGACCCGGCCTCTAAACTCCTTTTCAACCCTGACTTACCACCCTACATCACGACCTCACCCCAACCACTCCGAGACAATGGGTGAGGGTGGGGGAAGGAGCTGGGCAGTGTTGAGGTCGATGTTGAGGTTGGGTTTATGGAGTTGGGCTTGAGGTCCGGGGTTGGGTTTGGGGTCGGGATCAGGGTAGGGGATGGGGTCAGTGTCAGGGTTTGCGGATGGGGGCAAGGTCGGGGTTGGGGTTCGCAGTCTAATTGGTGATAGGGTCGGGATCCAGATTGAGGTCCGGATTAGAGTCTGGTTCGAGATTAGTTTATGGGGCCGAGATTGGGTCTGGGGTTGAGGTTCGGAATTCAGGGTACCCGTAACTCCACCGCCTCGCTCCTGCCCCCGCCCTCACCCGTTTCGTCTCTCATAGTATTTGCCCAGATTATATATTTTTCATAACATTTTTTGCTAACTAACCAAACACTAGAAAATAAGTAAATAAACTACTATTTTCCGTGGAACACATTTTCCTTCCTACCAAGCACACCTTTGTATTTTTATATTTCCGGGTGGAAGATATCTTAAAGCAACACTAGAATTGCTATGCACATAAATCTAATACTAGCGTTACCTTGTACAGAGGCATTTGCAGTTTGCGAGAATTACTCTCCACCTGAAGGATTTAATGAGAAAGATCTTCATCGCCTTCTTGAAAAGATTGGAAGTCCATCTGGCATAGTGGACCTAGGTAATTTCCATGTGCAGATGCTTCTTCTCTAAATGGCCTTTTACTTTACGCCAACTTTAACTTTTGCCACCTTATGATTTTTGAGGCAAGTGACATGGATCTTAAATCTGCCTCTATATCTTTTTCTTCGTGGTGGAATATAGTTTTTAGTTGCTGTTTTTTATGTTGGAAGTAATGCGGCTTCCATTTTTTAAGTTCAGATTATAATTAATTCCGACTATATATTTGTATTTTGCATCATCTTTCAAGCATTTTTTTGCATGACAGATTGCAGTAGTGCATGGCTGGAAGGTCCTAATAAGGTGTATATTCCATTTCTGGCTTGTGGAGACCTTAGTGGGTATGATTCAGACCGTTCATATCCACTTCCTAAAGCTGCAGATGGAACCTATCAGTGTTTAGATCCTGTACAACCTCCAATTGCACCGCCATATAAACGAGCTCTTGAAATGAAGAAAGCGTCAAGTCAAGGAATCCAAAACCTAGACAAGCTTTCTCTTGGCTCCTGATCTTACCATCCAGAATTATCCCATTCCGTGACATCTGAAAATCGCTTATATGTCACCAAATGTAAGTACTCTTTATTGCTAATTGATGAATTTAATATGTATTGTTAAGACTTTAGATAGTTTAAACCAGATGAGAGTCATCTACTTGTGTCCCAGGGCAAAGGTAGTACAGCACATGATGTGTGGTAGGCGCGCTTCATGTGAACTAAGTTTGGAGAAAGATAGGGGAGCTAGTCCATTATCCACCAAGTTTCAAGTTCAGAGCAACTGATTTATCAGTTATCAGAAAAGAATGATAGTAGTAATATACTTTGCGTAATAACGAATTTATTTTGTACTTGGGTGATTAAATCTAAAATTAACAGACAATGATCACTGGTTATATTACATCGCGTGAGACTTCCTGTGACAACAGTAGTTCTTTAGATGTATGAAATGATTTTCTAGATTACTGCTAATGATGCTTATAGTATAGGCCTTTTACCAATCATTAATGAGAAAAATAGGTGTTGTATTCCAAACGATTATTTTTTAAAATGACGAAACGTAATTTTGTCGTAACTTGGTTTGCTTTCTTTAAGACTTGGTTGTGTTCCATGTGAATTTGAGTGTGTAACAGTAAGCTAGTCAACAGTCAAATCAATATGTAACTAACGGGTCAAATGGAGTTGCCATAATTCAGCTGAAACCGAGCAGAAAATGGCAGCAATTTCCTCCTCAATTGCTTCTCTTTTTCAACCTTGACACTCCTAAAAACCCATGATATACTTTCTGCTCCAGGATATCACCATATAAATGTTTATTTACACCGATGGTGTAAATATATTTACACTATTAGGTTGGATATAAGATAATTTAAATGAAATATATTTTGTGCACATGCAGTGTAAAGAATTTTCATATTATTAGTTAACATGGAACTCTCCGCAAAACCTAATATGGGTAATAACCTGTTGTTATCGGTTAAATTATATTGATAGTATAATATTTTTGGTACTATCGGTATACACAACTTAAACTCACTCTCATTTTAAATGAGAATTTAAGTTTTGTACTTCGTTAATTTGATCTATACAATAAAATAGGTAATTTTTCACAGCCAATTTAATATGGTAATTTAAAAAATAAAGTAATTACTTACTATAACAGTCAAATTACATTGGTGATGTAAAAAAATACGATCGAAGAAAGAATAGTCACATTCACAAGGCCAGGACTATGTTGACATTCATTTAGCCACTGCCCAAAACAACTTTTACAGCTTTTAGTATATATTTCAAAAATCTGATTAATTAGGTTTAACTTTAATGAATTTTCTCTATCGAATTAACTATTTAAATATTATTTCTAGCAGCTTTTTCATTATTATTTATACAATATATCACTCAACTTAAAGTTTTAAAGATGATCATAACTTGGATGGATAAGGCAACATTTGGGGAAAAACTTGAAGAATGAATATTCTTTTGGGATTGCATGAGTTAGACAAATCAAAATTCATAAATCTTGTCTGCCGGCCACTAACTAATGAAAATTTATTGGCGATTGCCATCAATCTGCATTCAAGTATAGGGAAAATTTACCATTTAATTTAGGTTATTAATTAATATTTATTATATATAATTACATTTTATTATCGATTAAATGATATAATAATGTAAATATACTCCCTTCATTCACTTTTTCTTGTCTACTATACTAAAAATACATTTTTACTTTTACTTGTCCATTTTAGCAAATCAAAAGATTTTTTTTTTGTACCCTTATCATTAATTATTCATTCCCTAAATCTCTTCCCAGACCTTTTAAAATGCTAGCATTATTATGAGTGGGAGGGGAAAACATCTACTGGAACAACGGAATAATTTGTAGTTCCTGGAAAAGAAAAAAAGGTGATCAAACGTGTTAAGTCTCTTTATAGACTAAAATAAGCACCCAAACAATGTATGAAATTTGATCACATAATATTAATATTAATATATATATATATATATATATATATATATATATATATATATATATATATATATATATAATTTATTATTTCTTAAGAATATGTGATCTATTGGGCACAAGTAAAAGTAAAGGGAGGGAGTACTTTACAATATAAGTGCATAGAATTAAACTCAAATAAATAACAAGAATAACAAGTACAACTGGAAGAAAGAATTTACATAGAAAAGGATCACTTGAAAAAAGAAAGGATATATAAAAGTAAATACATCCAAAATCTTCAAATTAAAGCCGGGCGTTACAATATGATAAGTAATTTTCTGCATCTATGCTACTCTAGCTAATTTACTAATTCCAAAAGTACTGAAATCTTTTGTTGTGTGAAACTTAATATTCCTACATAATAAACAACTAAAATGTCTACATATATTTTTTCCTCCTCAATTCATCTACATAATTACAGTAACATAAAAACTTTTCCTTTTGGATAAGAAAAAGAAAACTAATAAGAACAAAAAAAAAATATTCACTCCTGTGTAAGCTTGATCACATTGTCGGTCCCAAGTCTCGATGAAGGAGGAGTGTTATGGCACGGTAGAATAGCAGCGAGCGTAAAACTATTGGCAAGTACTGCTAGAAACAATTTATATAACCGATCCCAACTTGTTTGAAACTGAGGCGTAATATAATTGTTGTTGTCGTTTAGGAGAAAAATGAAAATAAAACTATTGGCAAGTACTGCTGGAAACAGAACTGGACCTGTGTAAACAAGAAGAAGAATTCAAGAACTCAATGCAATCTTCAATAGCTTCAGCTCTTTGAGAATCATGAATTGTTTCTGCATAAGAACGTGATCTTGCTAAGCTTGCTGATGATACTTTACGTGAAGACCTTTTTCTATTGGAATTCGAAAGGAAATTTAGAGCATTAGCCACTTTAGTTCCAATATTCTTTAGAAAACTAGCCACAGAAAATTCATCAGAAGAAGAGGTTTTTTGAAGCCTAGAATTCCAATTAGATGATGAAGATGGCTTCTTTTTAAAGTAAAAATTGTTTTGGTCATAGACATGATCAGGGCTAAAATTGACTCTTCTACTCATTTTCTTTTAATTTGTGTGTTATTGGAAGAGAGGGAGAGTTTTGTAACATGAAGAAGAGAGGCAGTTGGGAAAATGATGAGAGGTATTTATTGAGAGTTGAAGAGAAAGAAAAAGATACTACTCCATATATGGCCCCATTTATTTTTCAGTTTTTATTGTGGTAATAATAAAGAAAAGAAGAAGATTCAAACCTACTTGACCTATTTATTGTAATAAGACCAGAGAAAAACTTTAACTGATATTCTGCAACTTTTCATGGCCCATATTCATATCAGTTTGACTATTGACCAAATTAGTCTTTATCTCATTTATTTACTCTCATTATTTCATGACCTAGACTAATTAAGCTACCCATGCATTCCCATATATATAATTAAAATCTAGCAAAGTATTGTTGCAACTACTACTTATTTGTGATCAAATGGGTGTGAATTTACAAATATATATCTTCAAGTTCTCTTTCTATATATATATATATAGAGAGAGAGAGTTTGAGTTAAAAATAGTGATCTTGCTGACACATGCGGCTAATTAGTTGGGCTTAAATGCAAAGAGAAATAATTGATGGCCTTATGTGTTTACACCAAATTGGATAAGAGATGTCTATTTGTGTATTTGTAATATAAATAAGAAGTCTTAATTGTTGAATCTCTACCATTTTTTAGTTTAATAAAAATGAAGAGGGTAGCAAGTAAAAATTGAAAGGTGGAAAATAAAACATGTATAAGAAACTAAAAGATACATTAGACTTTGGGTAAGGGACATAGTGACTTTGATTTATTTCAAGATTGATGAAACGTGCATGGAGGGCAATCATGACGTTAGTATATATAGGATATATATATCCACAACTACATTTACAAAAGTTGAAGAGATATCATTTTCGAATAATTAGTCATCTACATGTACCATTTTTATTTTCTTGCTGATTTTCTTCCAAAATTGACTTACAATATTGCAATGAAGAACATCTACCTTTGCCACAACTATGATTTTAGAATTTGGCTTCTGAAATCTTAGTTTCCAGATTTATCAGTGTAAATTAGAAATTTACAGAACAGAGAAAAGATAAAATTTGGTCAAAAAAGGAGAAGTGGCGGGGATGGCGGGCCCCTACTAGGAATGGGATAAAGTGAAATAATGTACATTTGTTTTTTTGTTTTTTTTAAAGGAAGAGGGCAAGACTCAAGAGCTTAGGTGGAAAAGAGAGAACATGAAAGGAATTCATAATTTTTTACAAAATTCAAAGTATAGAAAATAAACTAGTAATTGTAGCGATGGATGCAACTTTTAGGCAATGAGTTCAGAGTATATATATTTTGTTGTGTGCGTGTGTGAAAACCAACTCATATTTTTACAGATATAGTACATTTAAATCATAATCTCAAAAGATAATTAGTGGCGGAGATAACTTACAACAAGTTGTGTCATCTCACACCTCTTCATCGAAAAAAATCTAAACATACGTGTACATAATATATAATTAGTGGCAAAGATATCTTATTATAAAGAGTGTCATCTGACATCCTTCGTCAAAAAAATGTAAACATTCGCGTAATTATAATTTTAACAATAATATATATATATATATATAGGTAGATTAATTGTGCTATATTAATTGTGCTGATACATGCTTGAGTTTTTGTACTTGTTCTTGACACCTTTAACTTGTTAAGTTTTCATATTCTTAGCATATTTTCCTCTGTTTTAGCTCTCTGTTGGTTGAGTGGTAGTGATTAAGTAGTACCCCTTAGTCTATAGTGGTTGTGGTTAACGATGTGAGAGTAAGGTCATGATCTCGGGGAGGGCAGGAGGTGGGGGGGGTACAAGGAAGCTTCTATGCTGAGAGTTGGGTCCTAGAACATAGGGACGTTGATGGGTAAGACTATAGAATTGGGTAGGATACTTCAGAGAAGGAGGATCAACATAGCGTGTGTCCAAGAGACCAGGTAGAAGGGTACTAAGACACGTGATATTGACGGGTATAAGCTGTGGTACTCTGGAGGTGCTGGGGGAGGGGGAGGGTAAGAATGGGGTGTGTATCTTAGTTAACAGGAATATTAAGAAACTAGTGGTTGAGGTTAGGAGGGTAAGCGATAGGGTGATTGTTGTTAAGCTTGTAGTTGGGGGGCTTACTTTAAATGTGATTAGTGCATATGCTCCTCAAGTAGGCTTGGGTGAGGAGGTCAAGAGGTAATTCTGGGAGGACTTGGACAAGGTGGTGCGTAGTATTTCATGCACCGAGAAGCTTTTTATTGGAGGGAATTTCAATGGCCATATCGGGGCTAATGTTGGGGGTTATGATGATGTGCATGGAGGATTCAGATTTGGAGATAGGAATGAGAGAGGTACTTCGCTGTTGGATCTCGCTAGAGCTTTTGATTTGGTGGTAGTTAACTCGAGTTTTTCTGAGAGGGAGGAGCACTTGGAAACTTTTCGGAGTACAGTGACCAGGACTCAAATAGATTATCTTCTCTGCATGAAATGTGATAGAGGTATTTGCACGGATTGCAAGGTTATCCCGAGTGAGTGTCTCACGACCCAACATAGGCTCCTGGTAGGGATGTTCATAAAAATCTGAAAAATCGAACCAAACCGACCAAAAAAATCGATACTTTTTAGGTTTGGTTTGGTTTTGGTTTTGAATTTTAAAAACCGATCAAATTTGGTTTGGTGTTAATAAAAAATAACTAAAAAATCCGAACCAAACCGACTATAGAAGTAGCTATTTAAATTTATTATTACACACACACACATACACACACATACACACACACACACACACACACACACACACATATATATATATACACATACACACACACACACCAAACCGACTATAGAAGTAGCTATTTAAATTTATTATTATACCTATATATATGTATATTTTTATATAAAGTTTCTAAAATTTTATGGTACATATTAGTCGTTTATATTTTTAGTCTAGTTTTTTGCTATTATAATAATCTAATTCTTTGCCTTTACATTCTAGTTTGATTGGTAGTTTTCTTTTGCTAAGTACAAGAATTTATTTCATGTTAAAAATAATCGATTTTTAATTGAGTACTTAAATTATTCATCACTATTTGATTCAATTATCATCAATATATTTTGGTAAATGATAGATTTCTCAAAGAGCAATTGGTTTGATAGTGTTACGTTGAAAATATAGTCTCCGAAATATGTGTTTGGTAGTGTATGTCTCATATTTAAGAAAAAACTCGATAAATAATCGAAAAAATCAAAAACCGACAAAAATCGGATCGATAAAAATCGACTTAATTGGTTTGGTTTGGTTTCAATATTTGAAAAACCGATTTAGTTGGTTTGGTTTCTTTTTAGGGAAAAACTTATCCAAACCGAACCATGAACACCTATAGCTCATGGTAATGGATCTGGGGATCAAGATGAATAGAAAGATGAGAGCAGTGTGCAATCATCATAGAATCAAGTGGGGAAACTTGACTACGGACAAATCCCAGGAGTTGGGGGAGAGGTTGCTAGCTATGGGGGACTGAAAGAGTAGTGGGGACGCGACTGCGATGTGGGCCATGACAACGAACTATATTAGGGAAGCTGCGAGAGAGATTTTAGGGGTTATTAAGGGATACCCTAGGGGACGTATAGGGGACTGGTGGTGGAATGCGGAGGTCCAAGGTAAAGTTGAAGTCAAGAAAACGACTTATTTGAAATTAGTGGAGAGCATAAACGAGGAGGAAAAGAGGACGAATTGGGAATATTATAAGAAGGCAAAGAAGGAGGCGAAGTTAGCAGTTATGACGACTAAGACTGCTGCCTTTGGACGCATGTATGCGGAACTTGGGAGCAAAGGCAGTGACAAGAAGTTGTACAGGTTAGCCAAAGTGAGGGAGATGAAGGCTCATGACTTGGACCAAGTGAACTGCATCAAAGACAAGGATGGCATAATATTGATGGAAGATGCTCATATTAGACGAAGATGGCAGACATACTTCCATAGACTGTTGAACAATGGGGGGGGGGGATAGAAGCGTTGTGCTGGGTGAATTGGAGCACTCCGAGAGTCAACGTGATTTTGGCTATTGTAGGCGTATTAAGGTAGAATAGGTTATGGGAGCGATGCGTATTATGAGCAGGGGTAGAGCGACTGGGCCAGACGAGATCCTGGTAGAATTCTGGAAGAGTGCTGGTCGTGCAGGCATGGAGTGGCGTACTGGGTTGTTTAATGCTATCTTTAAGACAAAGAAGATGCCCGAAGAATGGAAGTGGAGTGCGATGATTCCGTTGTACCATAACAAGGGTGATATCCAAAGCTGCAATAACTATAAGGGTATCAAGTTGCTGAGTCATACTATGAAAGTTTGGGAAAGGAGGGTGGAAGTCAGGGTGAGGAGGAGTGTGCCTATTTCCGAGAATCAGTTTGGATTCATACCGGGGCGATCAACTACAGAAGCCATTTATCTGGTAAGGAGATTGGTAGAGCAGTATAGGGAGAGAAAGAAGGAATTACACATAGTGTTTATAGACCTAGAAAAGACGTATGAAAAAGTCGGGAGGGAGGTTTTGTGGAGATGTTTGGAGGTTAGCGACGTTCCGGTAGCATACACTAGGGTGATTAAGGACATGTATAATGGTGCTAAGACTTAGGTGATGACAATGGGAGGTGACTCGGATCACTTCCCAATAGTGATGGAGTTGCACCAGGGATCGGCTCTTAGCCATTTCCTATTTTTTTTGGCGATGGATGTGCTGACGCGGCACATTCAAGGGGAGGTACCATGGTTTATATTATTTGCCGATGACATAGTGCTGATTGATGAGACGAGAGGTGGGGTTAATGCGAGGCTTGAGGTCTGGAGACAGAACCTAGAGTCTAAAAGTTTCAAGTTGAGCAGGACCAAAACGGAATACTTGGAGTGTAAGTTCAGTGACAAGACTCATGAAGTGGGCGTGGATGTGAAGCTTGATACCCAAGTCATCTCGGGGAGGGGTAGTTTCAAGTATCTCGGGTCTATAATATCACGACCCAAACCGATGGGCCGCGATGGGCACCCGGTAACTTACTCAACTGAGTACCAACGTTACATATCATTCTTATTGTACTATCATTGGCAAACGGGCCAAACGGGCCGTCATGGGCTATACGTCCAACATGATCATTTATAAACTCAAAACATAGGCCGACAAGGCCATACAATCTTTTACGTACATGATATCTGTCTACAAGCCTCTAAGAATACATAATTGTCATAAAGGTCGAGACAGAGCTCTGCCATACTAAACAATAACATCTAAATCATACTGACCAAACAAGCAACTCCGGAGCAAATGGAGTGCACCAACATCTCCCAATGAGCTGATCGCCTACTTGAAGGACTCTCGACCGGTCTATCGAGACCTGTGGGCATGAAACGCAGCGTCCCCACACAAAAGGGATGTTAGTACAAATAATGTACCGAGTATGTAAGGAATGAAAATCAGTAAATAATAGACATGAGGGAAACATAGAGTAAAACACTCGACATGTACGTCTGCATAGCTCTGTGATTTATTTCATTTTTATAACGTCATGTATATGCGTATAAATGTCATACCATGCATAGGTATATGTGTTCATAATATCATCAAGCCTCTGAAGGCATCCCATCATATCATTTCGGCCACTGTGGGCAAATCATCAATGTATACTAGCTGATCAGGTGGTGGTCCGTATATAACGCCATAACCTTTTTTCATATCCCATATACATATAATATACGCGTATATAACGCCATCTGGTCATGGGTCAATGTACATGTATAAATGTATGAAATGCATAAGAAATACGTTAATAAGATTTTCTCAGAATGTCATAAAAATAATATGCTTGTCGGATAAATTTTATCAAATACGTATTTTTCTGAGACCCATGAACAAAAGATATAATAATAATTCACATGGGGAATCAAGAATATAGACACCCCTAGTATTCCTATGAATGGAGTAATTTATGGAAGTTGCGTATTTTGCTCATTTCATTTGTATTATTTGGATCATGCCAAAAAAAGAAGAAGGGATAGCCTTAACATACCTGAACCGATTCTCTTGACAATCCCTTTAACACTGTCTTTTGCGACGAAACACGTAACGGCGGATCGGAGTAGAAAACAATTCATACGAAATACCCGAAGCAATAATGTTGCTATGCGAAGATAATCTTGGCCGAAGCTTTTCCTTAAGAACTTAGCAATAACGTTGCTATTTGGAAAATCGTCTTTGTTGAACTCTTTCTTAAGAGATAAGAAATAACATTACCGTGTAAGGAATCTTAGCTGAAACTCTTGGAAAGAACGTTACTTTTCCTTGAAATCCTTTCTTAAGAGATTATAAATGTTATCCTTACTTTTAGGTAGACCCCACATAATAATTACTAAGCCTTATAATCTTACTCAATTGTGCCACCTTTCCATTATAACATAAGAGTCACTAAATAAATAAATAAAAGGGGCTGCCACGTGAAAGACCAATTACCCTTATCCCCACTAAACTAATTAATTAGGTAATCTTTCACTAAAATCACTAATTATCCAATTATCCGTATAATTAAAAATTATCTCAAATTACTTTAAATACTATTCACTTGACACACTTTATGTACCCTACTATCATAGTCATGTGGTACCTTGTATGACATTAATACATAAATACCGAGTATTGTAACTCAGACCGTATTTTTATTCCAAAATGTCAAATTTTGACGAAATTCATTTCCTTCGATTTGCTTACCCTCTCACTTTCACGAATTTACTCATCACTTGTTTGAAGTAGCACAATATTTATAATCCCAAAATAATCTCATTCCTGAACTTATGTCGATTAACTTACGATGAAATTTTAACGTACAAAAATGCGGGATGTAACATCTCATTTCCGAGCTTTCATTAATTTATTTATGGCGTACTCTCATGTACGAAAATATGGGGTGTAACATCATTCCACCCCTTTGGAGCATTCGTCCTCGAATGTTGACTGATGCACTTATCATTTTCGTAACTTATGTCTTTTGAATACTTTAGTACTCTCCTTGCCATCTAGGCAGCTGTTTTGTGAATAAATCCAAAGGCCAGGACATTCCCCCCATTAGGCCTCTTTCTCACACCATGATTTGTGGTCGAAATCTTTCAAATTTTGTGACTGTTGCTACCTTTTATCATGCAGCCTGTACGACTCTGACTTTGTAAGTGCGTCTATGCGACTCTTCTCTCCTTTTTCCTCCAGTTTTTAGCCAATCTCTAGCCCTCACTTTGTAAATATATACAGAGCTTGATAAGATGTCCCTTTGGGCATATATAGGTATACTGAAGTTCTTCGCTCGGTACTTTGTTGAATTTACGAATATTTCTATATCTTATTTCATAGACCCGGTTATCCATCCGTATGACTTTACTGAATCTAGGTAGTCATACTATACCATAACTCTTACTTCGATTTATCGTTGTTGAGGTCTGCTACCAAATTCCAGCTTACTCTTGTTTCTTATCCCATATGTATAAATCTAGGTCTTTTAATGCTTCCTCATTACTGTTCATCTTAAGAATGACGACTTTATTCTCATCTCATACTTTGTGACTTTTGTCTATCCATTGTTGATTCACCTCAATATTGATCTACAATATACCACCGATAACTTGAAACTTCTTACGTAATACTTTGCCACTAGGGCTTACGTTGCATCGAGGAATATTTGAAGTGATTATCCTGATCCATTTAGCGGCTATACTGTACTTCAATAAGCGTATTTTATAGCATCCCAATGTGATTCATTTACGTGGGTATTTTAATCCCGTATAATTCATGAAATCCTCTTCAAATCATTACTCAATCGAAGGCCCAAATGTCATCCTTTATCTATCACAATTATATCCTCATTGTATGCTAGGGCAACATTCCATCTCTTCTAAATGCTACTGATCTTAGACTCCTTTGAGTTCATTCTGGCTATACTGAGCTTTCTATAACTTAGAGAAACCATAAGCTCTCTTGTTTAATAGGTTTAATCCCGAGGACTTATCCATTCTCGTCACCTTCTCACTCGCCCTTTCTATTCCTTACTCATGTCTTCCTAAAACCTTGTCGCTTTACCATACTTTAGCTTACGACCTACACATATCTATTTATACTACTCGCAACCTTCCTTCAACTTGCTTGCATCATAGATTTCCTTGTGTCATTCTGGGACATCAAGTGAGACATCATATCGTCTCTAACCCTTTGTTACTCTCTTAATCAGGATTTTCGATACCTAGAAACCATAGGCTGGAAGATATGCCACTGACGATGTTGTTATCATTTCTGGATATTGAATCCCCGCGCTTCTAGCCTTCTATCCGAAGTATGGACTATTCACAACCTTATGCATTTGAGTATTTCGTACATTGTTCACATTTACCTTACTTACCTTAAGATCTCGCATCACATCTTCTATCTCTTTCATGACCTTCATTCCACATAGGTGTAATTCACATCCACAACTTGAAGCTCTATTATAACACTTGCACCTCAGGTGCATACACAATCCGGTGGGAGCTTCATACTGACTTCTTATGAGGCTGATACTTTACTAACTGGGTCTAACGTAGGGTCGTTATAGAATATGGTTGTTGTACTATATCTCTTGTACCTCTGATATTAAGAGTGATTCTGCAATGTTCTCAATCATGATCTCCAAAATTTTCTGGGTCCAAGAATCAGATTCCCGATTTACTTAGTTGATGTAGTTTCCTCTTCCTTTTGATCAACTTTTATGTAGGCTTAAGCTATCTTCCGATCTGCGGCTTCTGGTATTAGCTATTACTTTAGCCTTTCATGGGCGCTATGGAATATTCATGATACAATCTTTTAACAATGCAATCCTTTGTCTATGACCTGGACTCAATTCTTTCTTTTAACTTACACCGGAGTCTTTTATGGTTGTATGGTTGTCAACATATATGCTGCTTGGATAATACTCCGAAATCTTAAGTGTGTTCATAACGTAACTAACTCTGGATCATTGATCGAATGATTCTTTCCATTCCTTCTCAGCTTTCTTTAAATGTAAGAAATTACTTTTTCTGGTTTTTTTGCCCCCTTGTTGCATGCATACTTAGCTTACCTTAGTGCCAACACATATTGAATTCCATACAACTCATGTGATCTTGAATATCACATCTGATTTTACTTCCCGTTCATTAGCCATGGTAGGTTCCACTTTCTTATGAAGTGCATACAATGTTGTGGTAAGGCTGTTGTTACAAGACCATTTCCTCTTTAGGTGATTGTGCTTAGGCTGAAGCCTTCATCCTTATTCCCTCATCTAGTCTTTTGTTTTAGTACTTAGGGAGGACCTTCCGACTCTTGTAAAGCTGCGAGCTTATTGCATCGTATACTTGACGGAATTTTTGATGTTCTTCCTTGCCTATAATTATCTGTAGTTACTTATTTCCACGCTCTTGTGCTTCTAGGGTTGCTCATGAACTGAAGTTTTGACTGTTTTCCCGGTGGAATTCTCTTTTATTTACCTTTAACTACCCCAACTCCTATCTTAATATATCTCAAGGATCACGATGTCATATTTGCGAGACTGAATTCCCATGTTGGGGTTCACTATGTTTATCTTGCACGATCTGTTGATTTGTCTATAACCTCTTATCTATCCATAACTAGACTCTTCCTGAATCAACTACTAACTGCTCGTTGGTCCATTTTCATATCTGCATTCCGTGCAATCCCTCTCGGGTTATTCCCTTTGTCTTAACTTACGTCTTGCACTGACTCTTTATTTATCAATAACATCTCAGGTAGGAACCCTTACTTCATTTCCTTGACATCGTGTTTGCATAATGTTCTGGAATCGTAGCATATCTGCAGGATAAGTACAATCTCATTCCTTTCACATTTTTTTTAATCGCATTCTTCCTTTACCATTCCATAGTTACTAGAACCACTTAATTCTGACTTAATGCCACATCACCCCATATTCCCCCTTTTAGGGGAGTACTAAGATTTAGCACTACGATGATCTACGTATAGATGTTTTACCTCTTCATCTTTGGCGTATTTTCACATCATCGATGATCTTTACTCGCCTCGCGGTAATCCTTCTGTACCAAGGATAACAAATTTCCTTACTCGCGAGGGTGACACATAGTATAACTGGCACATATAGTCCCTTAAGCTTAACTTTGCTCACATTGCTTGCTTTTAGGGAAGCGTTTTCCTGAATGACCATTCTCTGAATTTCTCATGAATCTTCTTCTGTTGTCCATTCTATTATCGCCGGAACGAAATCTGAAATTCTCATGATGTCGACCATTATCAAATCACTAAATCCCTAATTCATGTTTAGTTTACCCTGTTCACCAATCCATACTGATTTCTATTACTCTGGGGTCTAACTTTTCCTTTTGGTAATCACGTTAGAGTCACGAACTTATTTTTCAAAATGAGGACATGACTTTATGGCCTATATTCTTTTGTTGTCTCAAGGCTTGTCACCTCTCGTCTTTTCCTTCACTTGATTATAGACTCTGTAATACTGTCATCATTTTTTTTACCATTGTCATCCATGTATCATATCTTACTCTTAATGCTTCATTGACCCTCTTCTTGTTTTTCGCTAACATCTATGTCTATTACTTTATTCTGAAAACATCAACAAGACATTCTTTTGCCTTTAGCTCCCCTTACTCCATCCATTGTGTTACACATCGGAAAATTTCGAAGTACTTAAGTGGTAAGCCCGGTAAATTTAGCAAAGAAAATAATGTTTCATGGTGTCGGATTAGGTTTACGTATTTGAGGATTGTAGAAATTCTTTGCGGTGAGCTTGCGAGCCGCGACTCGGACTTTTTGGGGTGAACAATGCACCGGAAAGTAAAGAAAACTTTTTGGCGGAAAAGCGCATTTCTGCGGTCCATTATGCGACCACAGAATTACTCTGCGGACCGCATAATGGCCGCGGAGTGAGGCAGTTAATTGGGCTAATTGGAAGCAATTATGCGGTCGACTATGCGACCGCATAACGGTTATGCGGACCGCATAGTGACCGCATACACAGACAGTTCTTTTGACTATTTTATAACCAACTATGCGACCGATATGCGGTCCGCATATCGGTTATGCAATCGCATATGCGATCGCATACCTTGTTCTGGAGCTCCATTTTTGGGTTTTTAAAACCCGACCCGATTTCGTTAAATACACTCTTTGGGTCATTTTTGAGCTATTATCTGACATTTTAGAGTGAGAGAGGGTGCCCTAGAGTGAGAAGGTGTTCTCCAATATTTGTTCTTCAATTCTTGCTCAAGTTTTGGAAGATTAAGAAGGCAAGCTCACTAGGTCTTCATCCTAGAGGTAAGATTCTACACCCTAAACCCTAATTTCGAAATCATCTGAACATGGGTAATTAGCAAGATAATGTTTGGGCATGAGAGTTGATTATTTTACATGCATGTGATATCAAGGGGTGTAGGAAGATTGTTGAACTAAGCATGGTAAATATTGGGTTGTGGGATGATGGAATCCTCCATAAAAAGGGACCTTGAAACCTTATGCACAACTTGTGTTTGATAAAATACTCAAATGAGCTAGAAACATGATCATCTTCCTAATTGTGGTTCAATTTGTTATATTTCTAAAATAGATTGAAGTTGCTAAGAATTCCGGAATGTTTTAGAGTTTAAGGAAGCTCAATTGAGGTATGTTGGCTAAACTCTTCTTTAAGAATTGGAAGTCCTAATATCCTTGTACGTTCTGAGATGTTGATTATAAATGGAGTATTCCGATAAGTTTTGTGATGAAGATATATGTTCAATTCGTATTTCAAATGCTCTTATCATATTGCATTATAAATTGAGGATGTGTCCCAAACTATGGATTACGTATCCTCATGTTATAATTTCTACTCCTGATTTGTGTGAAAGGTCTTATGCCAAGTTGTGTAAAGATTGTGATTATGATACACCTCCACCCGCATACATTGGGGTGAGGCGGCATGGCCACTTTGTGTGGGGATTATGGCATAGAGATTGTGATTGTGATACACCTCCACCCGCATATATATTGGGGTGAGGCTGCATGACCTCTTTGTGTAGGGATTATGATATTGTGGGACGGCACCTCCACCCGCTTACATTGGGGTGAGGCGGTACGAACGCTTTGTGTATGGTTTTGGTATTGTTATGGCACCACCACCCGCATATATTGGGGTAAGGCGGCATAGCCGCTTTGTGTTGATATTGGTATCGTTGATGCATTTCCACCCGCATACATTGGGGTGAGGCGGCATAGTCGCTTTGTGTAGGTTCTTGGTACTGTGGTTATACATCCACCCGTATACATTGAGGTGAGGTGGAAGGGACGCTTGATTAGAGTTGTGGTATTATACGTACACCTCCGCCTGCATACATCGGGTGAGGCGGCGGGGCCGCTTTGTGTGAAGATGGTTATATAGGATCTCATCTTAAATCCTATAAATGTTATTGATAGCTTTTAATAAGCTTGCTATGGTTGAGACGATTATCTATATTATTCTATTGCCGCACTAGTTCATCATAATTATCTTGTATTCCTAAATTCTTAAATTGGTGTTCAGTTTTCATACTAGTACTATTCGACGGTACTAACGTCCCTTTCATACTCACTAGTGGGGCACTGCATCTTTAAATGGATGCAAGTGGTTCCACAGTAGGAGACATTGATCAGTGATAGCAGTACACCTTCTTCCCAACTGACTTGGTGAGCCCCACTTCATCCCGGGGTCATGTATCTTTTGTTCTTTATGTATTATGGTTGAGGTATAGCGAGGGCCTTGTTTCCAGCATTATCATTGTACTCTTCTTTATCTATAGAGGCTCCGTAGACATAGTGTGGGTTGTGTATTGGTGCTGGAAAAGACAAACTATGCTATGTTGTGGTTGTATTACTTGTCCATTTGAGACTTTAAAAATGGTGAAACTTATGGTAAGAAATTGGTAATTGCAAACATGACCACTTTATTGTTTAATTAAGGAAAACATATATTCTCTTTATTCATGAATGAGTTTGGGTAGAATAAATCTAATAGGCTTGCTCGGTCGGGTTCACTAGGTTGAGCGCCAGTCGCGCTCCTCGGTTTTGGGGCGTGACATTATTGGTACAGAGCCTAAGGTTTTAAAGTGTCCTAGGATGTCTCAGAGCCGTGTCTAGTAGAGTCCTTATTATCGGTGTGTTGTCAACCACATCTATAGTTAGGATGCTACATGGGCATTTAGGAATAATACCCTTCTTTCATGTTCTCTATCGTGCGATAAAGCTAGTTGTAAGACTGTTCCTCCTTTAACTCCTGCATTGCTCTAATTTTCAGTACATGGCACCTAAAAAGAAGGCAAGAACTAGCCAAAGAGCCAATGTCACCCCAGGAGTGACAATTAATCCTATAATTGACGATGCGGGTGAGCATCCGATGAGTGAGAATATTCCTCCAGCTACTACACTGCCTGGCTCTACTATAACTGATCAGGCCGCACCTGTCCCCTACAGAAGGTGCAACGGTTTCTCCAACTGATATTCCAGTTCCACCTCCAGCTCCAATTTCCGATTCTGGTGTGTCTGATATTGATATTAGGGGAGCCATACAAATGTTGACACAGTTAGTGGCTTCTCAGGCCTAGAGATCGAGTGTTGGGCCTACTTCTTCCAGTTATCCAGGAGAATCCGCTAGTTCCAGGGTGAACATGTTTCTTCAGTTAGATCCTCCAGTGTTTACGGGTACTGATCCCGAGGAGGACCCACAGGACTTCATTGATGAGATGCATAAAACTCTCCGGGTTATGCATGCTACAGAGACAGAGGGAGTAGAGTTAGCCTCTTACCGCCTGAAAGGGGTGTCCTATTCTTAATTTGAGTTATGGGAGGAATCCCGTGAGGAGGGAAGCCCTCCGGCAAGGTGGGGTGAG
Organism: Nicotiana tabacum; assembly: GCF_000715075.1. Lineage (NCBI taxonomy): Eukaryota > Viridiplantae > Streptophyta > Magnoliopsida > Solanales > Solanaceae > Nicotiana > Nicotiana tabacum. Next base: position 25,605,171 of record NC_134081.1, on the reverse strand, counting down.
TTCACAGATGCCTTTATGGATCATTTCTTGCCTGCCGAAACTAAGGCAGCTCGTGCCGCTGAGTTTGAAAGCCTGAAGCAGGGTAGTATGAATGTGTGGGAGTACCATATGGAGTTTGCGCGCCTGTCCAAGTATGCTATTCACAAGTATGCCTTGAATTCCGATATGAACTATGGTAAGATAGTGGCATTTGCTCAAGCCACAGTGAACCACAAATTGAAGAACAAAATGGAGCGTCAGAGTAGCAGCAAGGCCCGGTCCGCGGGCAACTTTGGTAGTTCTTCCGGTGGTGGTGGTGGTAGGTCGGCATTCAGGGGAGCGTCATCAGGACCATCCCAATCATTCTCCTAGTCTTCGATGGGTGCATAATCATCTGGACCCAGTCAGGGCAACATGGGACTGCACCAGCAGGGTCGGCCCGACAGAAGGTTTCAGCAGCGGAGGCTTCCATGCCCTAAGTGTGGGAGGATGCACTTTGGGTCCTGTTTCATGGACCTACCAGTATGCTATGGGTGTGGTTTGCGGGGTCACATTCAGAGAGATTGCCGCTCGTCCCGCCGAAATATGGGCAGAGGCGTGGCACAACCAGCTAATTTTGCAGCTACTACATCTACAACACCTCCAGCTCGAGGCACCCTAGCACCCGCAAGGCGTGGTGCAGCTAGAGGTGGTGCACAAAATTTGGGAGGACCCAGTAGATTTTATGCTATGCAGAGACGTCGGGAATCAGAGGCTTCTCCAGATGTTGTCACAGGTATATTGACTGTCCAATCTCATGATGTATATGCTCTTATTGATCCCGGTTCCACTTTGTCATATGTCACTCCTTATGTTGCTATGGAATTTGGGATAGAACCATAACAACTTTATGAGCCGTTCTCTGTATCTACTCCGGTTGGTGAGTCTATTTTGGCCGTGCGGGTTTATAGGGATTGTGTTGTCACATTGCGTGGTCGAGACACCGTGGCCGATCTTATTGAATTCAGAATGGTCGATTTTGATGTGATAATGGGGATGGATTGGCTTTATTCTTGTTTTGCCAAGATTGATTGCCGAATCAGGACTGTTAGGTTCAAATTTCCAAATGAGCCAGTTATTGAGTGGAAGGGTGATGATGTAGTGCCAAAGGGTAGGTTTATTTCTTACCTTAAGGCCACAAAGATGATACACAAGTGATGTATTTACCATTTGGTCCGGGTTACGGACACCGATGCTGAGGCACCTACACTTGAGTCCGTGCCTATTGTGAATGAATTTCCAGGAGTCTTTCCGGATGAACTCCCTGGGATCCCACCAGACATGGAGATTGATTTTGGGATTGATGTGATGCCAGACACACATCCTATATCTATTCCACCCTACAGAATGGCACCGGCAGAATTGAAGGAGCTAAAGGAACAATTGAGATATTTGTTAGAAAAGGGTTTTATTCGGCCAAGTGTGTCGCCTTGGGGCGCACCGGTCCTTTTTGTAAGAAAGAAAAATGGGTCACTGAGAATGTGTATTGACTATCGGCAACTTAATAAGGTCACAATCAAGAATAAGTACCCACTGCCAAGGATAGATGATTTGTTTGATCAATTGCAAAGTGCCAGGTATTTCTCCAAGATTGATTTAAGATCCGGGTATCACCAATTGAAGATCAGGGAGCGGGATGTTCCAAAAATAGCTTTTAGAACCCGGTATGGGCACTTTGAATTTTTGGTGATGTCTTTTGGGCTAACAAATGCCCCAGCAGCCTTCATGGATCTTATGAATCGAGTTTTTAAGCCGTTCCTCGACTCTTTTGTGGTAATGTTTATTGACGATATTTTTGTATATTCACGAAGTCGAGAAGACCATGCCGATCATCTCAGGGTAGTTTTGCAAATCCTGCATCAGCACCAGTTATATGTAAAGTTTTCAAAGTGTGAATTTTGGCTTGAATCGGTCATATTCTTGGGTCATGTAGTTTCTAGTGAGAGAATTAAGGTTGATCCTTAGAAAATTTTAGCGGTGAAGAATTGGCCGAGGCCTACAACTCCATCAGATATTCACAGTTTCTTAGGCTTAGCTGGATATTACAAAAAGTTTATGGAGAGACTTGCCTCTCCATTGACTAAATTGACGCAGAAGGCAATTAAGTTCCAATGGTCAGATGCTTATGAAAAGAGTTTCCAGGAATTGAAAGCAAGATTGACTACGGCGCCGGTGTGGACTCTACCAGAGGGTATAGATGGATTTGTGGTATATTTTGATGCTTCAAAAATCGGGCTTGGATGTGTATTAATGCAACATAGGAAGGTGATAGCTTTGCTTCTAGGCAACTAAAGAATCATGAAAAGAACTATCCAACACATGATTTAGAACTTGCAACGGTGATATTTGCATTGAAAATTTAGCGTCATTATTTATATGGGGTCCATGTGGATATATTCACGGACCATAAGAGCCTTCAATATATTTTCAAATAAAAGGAATTGAATCTGAGGCAGAGAAGATGGCTTGAATTACTCAAGGATTATGACACTGATATTTTATACCATCCGGGGAAGGCTAATGTTGTGGCGGATGCTCTTAGCCGGAAATCTATGGGTAATTTGGCTCACTTGGAGGCATATCAGAGGCCATTAGCCAAGAAAGTTCACCGATTGGCTATTTTGGGAGTTCGTCTTGCAAACTCTAGTGAAGGAGGAGTAATTGTGCAAAATAGGGCTGAATCATCGCTTGTTGTGGAAGTCAAGGAGAAGCAATACAATGATCCATTGTTGGTGCAGTTGAAAGAGGGGATTCATAAACATAAGACCATGGCCTTTTCTCTTGGCATGGATGATGGTGCACTAAGGTACCAAGGGCGACTCAGTGTTCCAAATGTGGATGGTCTCTGTGAAAGAATTTTGACTGAAGCTCACACTTCTAGGTATTCTGTGCACCCAGGTTCTACAAAAATGTATCATGATCGTAAGGAAGTCTATTGGTGGAATGATATGAAGAGGAATATGGCGGACTTTGTAGCAAGACGTCCGAACTGTCAGCAAGTGAAGGCCGAACACCAAAGGCTCGGTGGGTTGACACAGAACATAGAAATTCCAATGTGGAAATGAAAAATGATTAATATGGACTTTGTGGTAGGATTACCGCGCACTCCGCGCAAGTTTGACTCAATTGGGTGATTGTGGATCAACTCACGAAATCAGCACACTTTTTGCCGGTTAAGTCTACTGACACAGTGGAGCAGTATGCTCAGTTGTATATCAAAGAAATAGTCAGGTTGCATGGCATCCCAGTTTCCATCATTTCTGATCGGGGGGCACAATTCATTGCTAATTTTTGGAAGAAATTTCAGCAAGGTTTGGGTACTCAAGTGAATCTTAGTATAACCTTTCACCCGCAGACTGACGGGCAGGCAGAGCGGACTATTCAGACACTTGAGGATATGTTGTGTGCTTGTGTTATAGACTTCAAAGGTAGCTGGGATGATCATTTACCACTCCTAGAATTTGCATATAACAATAGTTATCATGCTAGCATTCAAATGGCACCGTTCGAGGCTTTATATGGTAGGAGATGTAGATCTCCCATTGGGTGGTTCGAAATTGGGGAAGCAAAGTTGATAGGGCCAGACCTCGTGCATCAGGCTATGGAAAAATTTAAAATCATTAAGGAGCGGTTGAAGACTGCTCAGAGTCGTCAGTAATCCTATTCGGATGTTCGTCGTAGAGATTTGGAATTCAAGGAAGATGATTGGGTATTTTTGAAAGTTTCCCCCATGAAGGGTGTAATGCGATTTGGTAAGAAAGGGAAATTGAGTCCGAGGTATGTCGGACTGTACAAAATCATTCAGAGGATTGGTGAGGTAGCATACAAGCTTGAGCTACCACATGAGATGCCATTAGTACACTCGGTGTTTCATGTGTCTATGTTAAAGAAAGTAGTTGGAGACCCGACAGTCATTGTTCCGGTTGAGACTATTGAGGTAAATGAAGAATTGACTTATGAAGAGATTCCAGTTTCTATTATTGATCGGCAAGTCCGAAAGTTGAGAAACAAAGAAATTGCATCCGTGAAAGTGCTATGGCGAAACCAACAGGTTGAAGAGGCTACTTGGGAGGCCGAAGAAGAAATGAAGAAAAAGTATCCTTATTTATTTGAATAACCATGTAATTATGAGTTGTGCCTTATGAAAATGCTAAGGGATATTCCTATGAAATATGTATGACTTGTACATTTGGTGTTAAGGGTGTTCCGTTCTGGTAATATAATTGCTTGTGAGGCCACAATTGGTGTTGTTTTGTATTATGTTACGATGTTGGATTATGTATATGCTGTTAGGATGTATTTCTGGGGCTCTCTGACAGGTGGATAGGCCTAATTACAAGGGAATCTCTGGCGAACTTTTTGGAAATTTAGGGAGTTAGTCAAATATGGAGATGCTAGTTTGTGGTATAAAACTAACTAAGTTGCATAAGATGCTAATGGCGGATTTTTACCCTCATTCGAGGACGAATGATCTTAAGCGGGGGAGAATGTAATACCCTGGAAAATTTTGAAGTACTTAAGTGGTAAGCAAGGTAAATTTAGCAAAGAAAATAATGTTTCATGGTATCGGACTAGGTTTACGTGTTTGAGGATTGTAGAAATTCTTTGCGGTGAGCTTGCGAGCCGCGACTCGGACCTTTTGGGGTGAACAATGCACCGGAAAGTAAAGAAAACTTTTTGGCGGAAAAGCGTATTTCTGCGGTCCATTATGCGACCTCAGAATTACTATGCGGACCGCATAATGGCCGCAGAGTGAGGCAGTTAATTGGGCCAATTGGAAGCAATTATGCGGTCGACTATGCGACCGCATAGTGACCGCATACACAGACAATTCTTTTGGCTATTTTGTAACCAACTATGCGACCGATATGCGGTCCGCATATCGGTTATGCGATCGCATACCTTGTTTCAGAGCTCCATTTTTGGGTTTTTAAAACCCGACCCTATTTCGTTAAATACATTCTTTGGGTCATTTTTGAGCTATTATCTGACATTTTAGAGTGAGAGAGGGTGCCCTAGCGTGAGAAGGTGTTCTCCAATATTTTTTCTTCAATTCTTGCTCATGTTTTGGAAGATTAAGAAGGCAAGCTCACTAGGTCTTCATCCTAGAGGTAAGATTCTACACCCTAAGCCTTAATTTCGAAATCATCTGAATATGGGTAATTAACAAGATAATGTTTGGGCATGAGAGTTGATTATTTTACATGCATGTGATATCAAGGGGTGTAGGAAGATTGTTGAACTAAGCATGGTAAAGATTGGGTTGTGGGATAATGGAATCCTCTATAAAAAGGGACCTTGAAACCTTATGCACACCTTGTGTTTGATAAAATACTCAAATGAGCTAGAAACATGATCATCTTCCTAATTGTGGTTCAATTTGTTGTATTTCTAAAATAGATTGAAGTTGCTAAGAATTCCGGAATGTTTTAGAGTTTAAGGAAGCTCAATTGAGGTATGTTGGCTGAACTCTTCTTTAAGAATTTGAAGTCCCAATATCCTTGTAAGTTTCGAGATGTTGATTATAAATGGAGTATTACGATAAGTTTTGTGATGAAGATATATGTTCAATTCGTATTTCAAATGCTATTATCATATTGCATTATAAATTGAGGATGTGTCCCAAACTATGGATTATGTATCCACATGTTATAATTATTAGTCGTGATTTGTGTGAAAGGTATTATGCCAAGTTGTGTAGAGATTGTGATTGTGATACACCTCCACCCGCATACATTGGGGTGAGGTGGCATGGCCACTTTGTGTGGGGATTATGGTATAGAGATTGTGATTGTGATACACCTCCACCTGCATATATATTTGGGTGAGGCAGCATGACCGCTTTGTGTAGGGATTATGATATTGTGGGACTGCACCTCCACCCGCTTACATTGGGGTGAGGCGGTACGACCGCTTTGTGTATGGTTTTGGTATTGTTGTGGCACCACCACCCGCATACATTGGGGTGAGGCGGCATAGCCACTTTGTGTTGGTATTGGTATCGTTGATGCATTTCTACCTGTATACATTGGGGTGAGGTGGCATAGCCGTTTTGTGTAGGTTCTTGGTACTGTGGTTATACATCCACCCGCATACATTGAGATGAGGCGGCAGGGCCGCTTGATTAGAGTTGTGGTATTGTACGTACACCTCCACCTGCATACATCGGGTGAGGCGGCGGGGCCGCTTTGTGTGAAGATGGTTATATAGGATCTCATCTTAAATCCTATAAATGTTATTGATAGCTTTTAATAAGCTTGCTATGGTTGAGACGATTATCTATATTATTCTGTTGCCGCACTGGTTCATCATAATTATCTTGTATTTCTAAATTCTTAAATTGGTATTCAGTTTTCATACTAGTACTATTCGATGGTACTAATGTCCCTTTTGCCGGGGGCGCTGTATCTTTAAATGGATACAGGTGGTTCCACAGCAGGAGACATTGATTAGTGATAGCAATACACCTTCTTCCCAGCTGACTTGGTGAGCCCCACTTCATCCCGGGGTCATGTATCTTTTGTTCTTTATGTATTATGGTTGAGGTATAGCCGGGGCCTTATTGCCGGCATTATCATTATACTCTTCTTTATCTATAGCGGCTCCGTAGACATAGTGTGGGTTTCTGTATTGGTGCTGGGAAAGACAAACTATGCTATGTTGTGGTTGTATTACTTTTCCATTTGAGACTTTAAAAATGATGAAACTTATGGTAAGAAATTGGTAATTGCAGACATGACCACTTTATTATTTAATTAAGGAAAACTTATATTCTCTTTATTCATGAATGAGTTTGGGTAGAAGGAATCTAATAGACTTGCTCGGTCGGGTTCACTCGGTTGAGCGCCGGTCGCGCTCCTCAGTTTTGGGGCGTGACACATTGGCTCTTCGAATTGCCTAACATTCTTTCTCTACTAGGGAGGGGAGCCACACTAAGGTAATATTTATCCCTTCCAGGCTTTCAGTGCCTATCTTCTGAATTTCTTTTTTGATCATGCTAGTATTCACATCTAATTGTAATATTCTATAGTGCACCATCTGGGTGCCTCACAAGGAGATCTATTAGCACCTTTGTAATATCCTTCGGAAATGTCAACTAACACAAACAATCCATTCACTATTTTGGGTTACTCTAACCCCAATCGGATCCTGATATCCCGTCCTTTTCTTAAACTACACCTGTTAGCCCCCAATAGGGTATAACTGAGATGGGTGTGGCCAATTATACATACCTCTGGTATTGTTGAAGGTAATTCAAAAGGCTTATATTCCTCTCCCTGAATTGTAAATACTGATAATCTTCATTAACTGGGTGCCTCGTACCCTTCTTCCTCTTGCTTTCTTTACTTGTTGAAACTTGTATCTATCTTCTCAATCTCTCATTGCCTTTTACCATAGGGGTGGATAGATATTCCTGCCTTAAGTCTCCTTATCAAAAGGATTACACGTCTTAGTACACACATGATCTGCTGAAGACCTTACATTTATCCATCATAAGCATCATGCAAAATCGAGTTCCTCAGAATCCACTCTTTCACATCCATATGCAATCTCTTACCAACCGTCTTTCTAGATGTGGGCATCCTCGTATTATGAATAATATAGAGTTTAGGAAATTGAGTTCCTACAACTGAGCTCTACCACATGATTTAGAGTAAGAAGAAAGAGTGACAGTCCTAAATGCCCTATAGCCTCCTGCTTATAAGTGTGGTGCACAACACACCCATAAACAAGACTCTGGGACACGGCTTGTAGACTCCCTATGACAGAACTTTTCTGATACCACTTTTGTCATGACCCAAATCGATGGGCTGCGACGGGCACCCAGTACCTTACTCAACCGAGTACCAACGTTACATATCATTCTTATCGTACTATCATTTTCAAATAGGCCGTCATGGGCCGTCATGGGCTATAAGACCAACATGATCATTTATAAACTCAAAACATAGGCCGACAAGGCCATACAATCTTTTACGTACATGACATCTGTCTACAAGCCTCTAAGAATACATAATTGTCATAAAGGTCGGGACAGAGCCACGCCATACCAAACAATACACATCTAAATTATACTGACCAAACAAGCAACTCCGGAGCAAATGGAGTGCACCAACATCTCCCGCTGAGCTGATCGCCTACTTGGAGGACTCTCGACCTGTCTATCGAGACCTGCAGGCATGAAACGCAGCATCCCCAGGCAAAAGGGACGTCAGTACAAATAATGTACCGAGTATGTAAGGAATGAAAATCAGTAAATAATAGACATGAGGGAAACATGGAGTATAAAAGACTCGACATGTACGTCTGCATGGCTCTATGATTCATTTCATTTTTATAACGTCATGTATGTGTATAAATGTCATACCATGCATAGATATATGTGTTCATAATATCATCAAGCCTCTGAGAGCATCCCATCATATTATTTCGGCCATTGTGGGTAAATCATCAACGTATACCAGCTGATCAGGTGGTGGTGCGTATATAACGCCATAACCTTTTTCCATATCCCATATACATATAATATACGCGTATATAACGCCATCTGGTCATGAGTCAATGTACATGTATAAATGCATGAAATGCATAAGAAATACGTTAATAAGATTTTTTCGGAATGTCATAAAAATAATATGCTTGTCGGATAAATTTTATCAAATACGTATTTTTCTGAGACCCATGAACAGAAGATATAAAAATAATTCACATGGGGAATCAAGAATATAGACACCCCTAGTATTCCTATGAATGGAGTCATTTATGGAAGTTGCGTATTTTGCTCGTTTCATTTGTATTATTGGGTTCATGCCAAAAAGAAAGAAGGAATAGCCTTAACATACCTGGACCGATTCTCTTAACAATCCCTTTAACACCATCTTTTGCGATGAATCACGTAACGGTGGATTGAAATAGGAAACAATTCATATGAAATACCCGAAGCAATAACGTTGCTATGGAAAGATAACCTTGGCCGAAGCTTTTCCTTAAGAACTTAGCAATAACGTTGCTATTTGAAAAATTGTCTTTGTTGGACTCTTTCTTAAGAGATAAGAAATAACATTACTGTGTAAGGAACCTTGGCTGAAACTCTTTGGAAACAACGTTACTTTTCCTTGAAATCCTTTCTTAAAAGATTATAAATGTTATCCTTACTTTTAGGTAGACCCCACATAATAATTACTAAGCCTTATAATCTTACTCAATTGTGCCACCTTTCCATTATAACATAAGAGTCACTAAATAAATAAATAAAAGGGGCTGCCACGTGAAATACCAATTACCCTTATCCCCACTAAACTAATTAATTGGGTAATCTTCCACTAAAATCACTAATTATCCAATTATCCATATAATTAAGAATTATCTCAAATTACTTCAAATACTACTCACTTGACACACTTTATGTACCCTACTATCATGGTCATGTGGTACCTTATATGGCACTAATTCATAAATACCGGGTATTATAGCTCAGACCGTATTTTTATTCCAAAATGTCAAACTTTGACGAAATTTATTTCCTTCGATTTGCCTAACCTCTCACCTTTATGAATTTACTTATCACTTGTTTGAAGTAGCACAATACTTATAATCCCAAAATAATCTCATTCCCGAACTTACGTCGATTAACTTACGACGAAATTTTAACATACAAAAATACGGGATGTAATATCTCATTTCTGAGCTTTCATTAATTTATTTATGGCGTACTCTCACGTACGAAAATATGGGGTGTAACATATAATCCAAGGTAACGGAAAAACTGATGATGAGGTCTCCCACCGTATTGGTGTGGGATAGATGAAATAGAGGCTCGCATCTGCTATTTTGTGTGATAAGAAGGTTCCACAAAGACTTAAAGATAAATTCTATAGAGTGGTGGTTAGACCTACTATATTGTATGGGGCTGAGTATTAGCCAGTCAAGAACTCCCATGTTCAGAGGATGACAGTAGCAGAAATGGGGATGCTGAGATAGATGTGTGGGCATACCAGGAGAGATAAGATTAGGAACGAAGTTATTCGGGACAAAGTGGGAGTGGCCCTCGTGGAGGACAAGATGCGGGAGTTGAGGCCGAGATGGTTCGAGCACGTGCAGAGGAGGAGTACAGATGCTCCTGCTAGGAGGTGCGAGAGATTGTCCATGGCGGGGCTGAGAAGAGGTAGAGGTAGGCCTAAGAAGTATTGGGGAGATGTGATTAGGCAGGACATGACGCTACTTCAGCTCACCGAGGACATGGCCTATGATAGAAGGGTGTGGAGGTTGAGAATTAGGGTAGAAGACTAATACGTAGTCGAGAGTTCCCCATTCTTTTCTAGTAGTATTAGCAGCGCTCTTATTTTTTTTCGTATTCTTTCCTCTAGTATGTGCCTATTGTTTCGTTCGCTTCGTGTATCGAATTTTTCTATTTATTACTATTTGATGCTACTTTTTTCTTTACTTGTTGTTGTTGTCGTTATTGTTATTATTGTCTTTTTCTCGTTTTTCTTATTGTCCTTTGTCTCCCTCTTCTTTTTTCCTTCTTCCTCTTTCTTCTTCGTCTTCTTCCATTTTCTCTCTTTTCACCTTTTTTTGAGCCGAGAGTTTATCGGTAACAGTCTCTACCTCGTCAGGTAGGGATAAGGTCTGCGTATATATTACACTTTCCAGATCACACTTGTGGGACTATACTGAATATGTTGTTGTTTGTCATAATCTCGCTTCCAGATCCATATATAAGCTGCATTGTAATAATATGTCGGCATCGTGCTTATACAAAACTTTACATACGGTCACCACAGAGTTCAATGCACCAGCAATTAAATTTTTTAAAGAACGATCCTATTAATTTTAAATCTTAAATCAGCCTATATATATTACCTTTAACCTGTTGATCAATATTTTTTAAAGGCGCATATAACATAGTCAGGAAATAACGGCATTGAATATTGACTTTGCTGATTGATTCATTAATGTTTAGTTGAAAAGAGTATTATACCACTTCGTATTCTCATACTTGTACACTTTTCAAGTTGGATATTGGAAATTATTTTCCCTTCCTTTTTTGGGCAAAAGGAAATAAATCAGATTAATAAACCCAGCATAAAGGAGTGTTAGAAAACAAAAATCTGATACCCTTGTCGTCAGCTTTAACTTTAAGAGGTGCTCCCGATATCCCATGCTTGGACCTTTGCCCAATGGCTAGCTCTCCATTCTCTCTTTTGCTTGCCATTTGACTCTTCATTTTCATTTTGAGTTTTAACTTTTATTTAAGGATAGCGTAAGAAATTTTTATGCCATCGGTATCGCTCGACTCTAATTTATATGATATATTTTCTATTTAGTTTATTCTATTTTTTTTGTCTAGTACAATTTATATTTTCTGTGTGGTTTACGAGCTATTATACAGTAAGCAGGTTATTCAATGCGCACCCGAAAAATAGCGGCTGCGGATTTCCCTAGAAATTTTCCAAAAAAAAAAAATGTAACTTATAAATTTTTATTTTATCCTTAATACAATGACTTACAGCCACACAAATGTATATGTCTTGTTTTAGATTACAAGTTTAAAAAATCTTTCTTTCTTATATTGTGCTTAATCAAAATACATCACATAAAATATGATGAAGGAGTAAATAATTACATATAATTATTCATAAAAAAATAGAATTAATAAGTTGGAAAAATAAAACAAATCACTTGCTACAATAAGTTAAATTAAACTAACTATATAAAATCATTTGCTTTTGATTCTTACTCTTTGAGGTATCAGAATTTCTAAGAATGGCCCTCTTTGAATTTTATGTGTTTTGTGTCTGTGAAATTGAGAGAGAGACAAAGACAGAAGAAAATGAGGAGAATCTGTTTTGAAATGTGGTGGGGGTACTGTGGGGGCATGGCGTGATATTTGAGAATCACTCCTCTATGTATCTTTACTTTTCTTTTACCTTGTTTGACTAAAAAGAATACTACTGCAGTAAAGCACACCTTTGGCCTCTCTTGTTTTTGTATCAGGTAAAATATGAAGTAGGACACATAAAATCCAAGATGACATGTTTGAAGACCGAAATTTAAGATGGACTAAATATAAAGTATAAGAATTTTGGATTTTCGAATATCCAAAAATTCGAAATATCAAATCCAATATTCAATCCGAAATTCAAAAATTTAAAAATTAAATCCAAAATCCAGTTATCCGAAAGTCCAAACCAAAAATCAAAAAATATCAGATTTCGTTTTAGATTTCGGGTTTGGCCAAATTACACCTATCCCAAGGAAGAATTATGTGGAGAGAGAGAGAGGGGGAGTGATAGCAATTTACAGGGTCCAAATTAAATAGGTACCATGGTTGACCTGTTATACTGCTGAAGTGGTAAGGACTGGAGGGGAAATGACAGTTAATGCCGAGATTGAGAGTGTTCCATAGGTCCATATCCCCACCCAAAGCAGCCATTCATTGTGGAAAATGACGCCAAACAAACACTTGCATTGATCGTCGTTAGGCATTTGGTTGGCGTTTGGACAATTTCTTGGAAAAGTGTGTTTGAGAAAAATTTATGAAATTTCTCTTCTTTTTTTTTTACTCTCATCGTCAAAAATTAATTGCCATGTTTAGCTTCTCGGTAATCAATTTGATTAGTCTTCAGGACAATTGTGGATTACATCAACTCAATATCTACAATTAAAATTTTTATATTAAAAAATTACACGAAAAATACTACAAGTTGCAATTTTTCTTATATCGATATGATGAAGAAATACATTGTAAAATATTGATGAAAGTTTATATAATTTGACAATTGAGAAATAAAATATGACAACTAATTTGAGACGGAAGGAGTAATAAAAAAGAATCATAAGAGACAAGAGGAGAATTTTTACTAAGGGATTCAAAAGATTTAAAAGTATACACTTGAAGAAGTAAAGAGAATGTCAACATTTAATATATGAATTTTAACATTATATAAACAATATGATTTTCCGACGAATGTAGTTCCGATGAACCTCTTAGCCCAAGCTCCGCCCTTGACAAGAGATAGTTTAAAAGTACAAGTCAAACTTCACGAGTATAGTTTGTTGTTTCTTTTGTCGAGATTGAGAAGAGTCCAAATATAGCTACTACGCTTTATATCAATTGCGTTTGTTTGCTATATTAATCTTATATATATCTATGGAAGAAACAAAACTATGCAAAGAGTTTGCAATTATTTACAAACAACAACTCCCCTCCCAGACACACACCACGAGGGGATTTATGGTCATATCTTACAACATTCAGCACCAAATATTCTTGGGCTTTTGTTTTTTCCTTTGGATTGCGGGATTGGGCGGGACAGTAGGGAATAAGCAAGTATTGGGCTCAAAAGTCAAAATGCATGTTCAGAAAACATTCCACAACTGGGCCGAACACTTATCTTGTCACACCATTGGGCTTCTACATCTGGTCCGCTGTGTAGCAAAAAGTGAAATTGTTTCCTTTAAAAATTGCCTTAATAGTTGATTTTCTTTGAGGAGCAAATAAGCATGAAATTCACCACAAGAATGATAATTTAGATGTCTATTACAATCACACATTTTTCTTATGTAATTATAGCTTAATGATGCGTCTCATTCATGTTATATTGGTATTCTGGGGGGACAACTTATTAGGAATATACATTTCAACTAGCTATGTATAAAAGGAAAGTATTTCTTTTGTTTCAATATTGTTGGAAGAATTTCTAAATTCCAAGTTTCCAAGAGAAAATTAGTAGCAACTATAAAGTATAATTGGGCTCCTCTCGAATTCTCAATAATTGGAGATTCATCATTTATTTAACCAAACAAATACTGGCATACAGCTTTTTTTTTTTCCTTCTAATCAATGAGTGAGATTTTGAAAATCAACTTACTTCCATCTACTTAAAATATGTAAAAACAAAACAAAACAAAACCAAAAAAAAAGTCAGATGTCTGCACCAACTCGTTGTCTTTGTTTAATACCATTATTCTCGAAATCAGCCAGCGTTTTCTTTTTGGTTGCACTAGTGAATTTTGTATAATATTGTCTATTTCATATATACTCCGGTTGAGGAGGTAACTGATAATTTAGAGCTTGAGTTTACTGTTCAGAGGAGGATTGTACCACGTACCTATATTTGTTTATACTGTTTATTACCCTGCCGTATATTTATTTACTTCCTACTGTGTTTGATTTATTAGACCACTAGTAAGTGTCGATGTCGACCCCTCATCACTACTCCTCCGAGGTTAGGCTAGATACTTATTGGGTACACGTTGATTTACGTACTCATGTTATACTTCTGCACTTATTGTGCAGGTGTATATATATATATATATATATATATATATATATATATATATATATATATGTCTGGTGGTCTTTTGGGCACAAAGGTGCGACTGTTGTGGGGACTTTACGGTGAACTGCATTCCATGTTATGATCCGTAGCATGCGGAGTCTCCATCAGAATTATTTATATTCTCCTATCTAACTTGTGTTTCAGACAGATGTTGTAATTTATTATATTCCTAGTAGATGCTCATGCACTTGTGACACCGAATTTTGGGGGTTGTTCTAGAAACTGTTTATGGATTATTTTACATTGGCACACTTTTACCTTATATTTTCATTAAACTGCAAGTAACTATGATTTATTTTAATGCATTGACATCTCTATTTAAACAAGATTTATGATTTTAAAAATAATAAAAATGAATAATTAAGTGTTGGCTAGCCTAACGACGACGTTGGGCTCCATCACGGCCTATAGTGGATTTTGGGTCGTGTCATATATATTCCTAACACCCCTTATAACTCCCTGTGGATTCGACTCCGACTCATAGTTGGGTAATTTATATTGCATACGACCGTATCATATCTCTTATCGAGGTATGTTGTGGACGTCATCAATTTTTAGCACCGTTATCGGGGAGTTAAAATGATGTTAGCTATATATTTGGGGTTATTTTTGGAATATCTTCTTTTCCTTCTGTGTTACTAACTTGTGTGAAACAATTTTAGGTACAACAATGGCGGCAAACAATGATCTCGGAAATATGCTTTTGGGGGATATGGACGTCGAGGATGAGCAAGTTGAGGAGGTACCTCTTGAACCTCAAGCCAATCGAGAGGCCGGGTGCCTCAAGACAATGTACCCGCTCAACCCCCACCTCCACCACGAGTGGCTCCACACTAGATATTACCCAATGAAGGATATGCTAGTGCAATAGTCCCTCCCCGTATTAGGACGGACAACTTCCAAATCACCAATGTGATGCTCACTTTGCTTGAGCAACGAGGTTTCTTCTCCAGTGCTCCAACACAAAATGCGTACAAACATTTGAAGGGGTTTGTGGACACTTGTTTGGGAAGCAAACAAACGAATGTCTCCGAGGATGCATTTAGGCTAAGGATTTTTTTCTTCTCTCTATGGGAGGAAAGCTTTAGATTTGTTGGAACGATTACCGAACCATTTCATTTACACTTGGGATGAGTTGGAGGAAAAGTTTATCTCTAAGTTCTTCTTTCCCGGGCACATGGCTACACTTCAAGATGAAATCTTAGCATTCAAGCAAGAGCCAAATCAACCAATACACGAGATATGGGTATGCTATAGAACTATAGTCAAGGAATGTCCCAACAACTATATGACAGAAAACATGATTCAACAAACCTTTTATTCTGGGATTAACACCAACAACCAATGTGTAGTGAATCAACTTGCCGGTGGGAACTTCATGACTACGCCTTATGCTGAGGCTTGTGAGATTTTGGATGAGATGGTAAAAATGTTATCGGCTTGGCATTCCCAGGCCAATGTTTCACAAGGTGATCCAAATATGATCTACCTTCATAAAGAATTGCAAGACCATGGGAAATCCATTGCCGAATTGACAACCACCATAACTCAATTAGCAAAGGCCCAACTAAATTAAGTGCAAAATCCCAAGCAAGTCAATGCCATGGAAGGAGTGAACATGATGGTGAACAAGAGGAGGACCAAGGGTCCACAAGTCCAAAATCGAGTGGAGAACTATGTGCAAGAAGATGGTAGTTTTGAGCAAGATGATTTCTATAATGAACAAGAAGAGGAAGTGCAATATGTGAACAATTTTCAAGGGCAAAGAAACAACTTCCAAGTCCCAAACGAACAATAATGGCGGCCTCAAAACAATCAAGAAAATTGGAATTCTAATAATCAAGGCAATTAGAGCGGAAACAATAATCTAGGAAATTGGCATAACTACAACAATCAAGGAAATTGGAGTGGAAATAGTCAAGGAAATTAGGGGGGGGGGGTAACAATCAAGGCGGATGGATCAACAACCAAGGCAACTCGGGGTCAGGTTTTCAAATGCCCATGATGTACCAACAATCGAGCAACCCGCCTCCTTATCCTTCCCACGATCCAAGTTCTTCAAACAATGAGATGAGGGCATATTGAAAATATGTTCAAGCAAATAATGGAAAAGAATGTCGATTCGGATGCCCAACTTGCCTCACACAATACATCAATCCGCAACTTAGAAGTTCAAATAGGGCAAATCTCTCAAGCTCTAAATTCTCGTCCTAAGGGGGCACTACCAAGTGACACGGTAGTATACCCAAAGGGTGGAAACAATACAGGGCATGCCATGGCGGTTATCACAAGAAGTGGAAGAGGTGAAAATGCACCCACCTCAAGTCAAAGGCAACTTGTTGATGATGATCAAGTGTGCAAGAAGAAGAGGCCCCGAACAATGATATGCAACCTAATGAGGAAGTTCGGATTGATATTGATGATAGTGTGAAAAAGACTCAAGAGGAGGTGAACCCATCTAAGGAACACATTATTTACATACCAGAGCCGGTAGTGAAAAAGGCTAAGGCATCACTACCTAAGCCTCCACCTACATACCCAAAAAGACTTGCCAATAAATATGGTGAGAATCAATTCAAGAAGTTCATTCAAATGATGAAAAGTCTCTCAATCAATGTGCCATTAGTTGAAGCTTTGGAACAAATGCTCAGCTATGCAAAGTTTATGAAGGATCTCTTGACAAAGAAGTGGTCAATGAATTTTGAAACAATCAAAGTCACTCATCAAGTGAGTGCAATTGTGCATTCAATGGATCCTAAGTTAGAGGATCTCGGTGCTTTCACGATTCCTTGTACAATTGGAACTGCCGAGTTTGCTAAAGCTCTTTGTGATCTTGGAGCAAGTATCAATTTGATGCCCTATTTGGTTTTCAAGACCTTGGGAATTGGGCAACCAAGACCTACCTCTATGATATTGCACAATGGCCGACCGTACCATGAAGAGGCCTTTGGGTGTGATTGAAGATGTCTTGGTTCGTGTTGATAAATTCATTATTCTGGCGGATTTTGTCATTCTAGATTGTGAAGTTGATTATGAGGTGTCGATTATTCTTGGGAGACCTTTCTTTACTATGGGGAAGGATCTTTATGATGTGTAAGCCGGAGAACTTACCTTCCGGGTTGGTGATGAAAAAGTGGTATTCCATGTATGTAAGTTCATGCGGCAACCAAATAGCAATGAGGTGTGCACTTTTGTGGACTTGGTGACTGATGTTATTGTTGATGAAACAAGTGGTACAATCAATGTTGTTGATATGTTGGAGGACGTCTTGCTCAACTTTGATGATGACGAGATGGATGGCTTCATGGAATGTGTGAACACTTTGCAAGGACTGGGATCGTTCAACTATGAACCCCAGAAATTATCCTTGGATCTTGAAAATAGGACAACTCCTCCTACAAAGCCTTCTATTAAAGAGCCTCCTACCTTGGTGTTGAATCCATTGCCTCCACACCTTCGGTATGAATTTCTTGGTCCTTGTTCTACTTTACCGGTTATTCTTTCTTCTTGTTTGACTAACGTGCAGGTAGATTCCACATTGGCGGTGCTACAAAAGAGGATGAAAGCTATTGGATGGACCTTGGCAGATATTCAGGGGATAAGCCCCATATTTTGCATGCATAAGATCAAGTTGGAGGATGATTTCAAACCATCCATTGAACATCAAAGGAGACTCAATGAGGCTATGCAAGAAGTTGTCAAAAAGGAGATTATCAAGTGGTTGGATGCCGGGGTTGTCTACCCCTTCACAGATAGTTCGTGGACCTCTCCGGTTCAATGTGTCCCAAAGAAGGGGGCATGACGGTGATCACCAATGACAAGAATAAGTTGATTCCTACAAGAACGGTGACCGGATGGAGGGTGTGTATGGACTACCACAAGCTCAACAAAGTCAAAAGGAAGGATCACTTTCCACTACTTTTCTTAGATCAAATGCTCGATAGATTGGTCGGTCGTACTTTCTATTGCTTTCTTGATGGGTACTAGGGCTACAACCAAATTCTCATTGCTCCGGAAGATCAAGATAAAACAACCTTTACATGTCCCTATGGTACGTTTTCTTTCAAGCGGATGCCATTTGGTTTGTTTAATGCACCTGCGACCTTTCAAAGGTGTATGATGGCTATTTTCACGGACATAGTAGAGGATTACCTTGACATTTTCATGGATGACTTCTCGGTAGTTGGAGATTCATTTGATGATTGTCTTACAAATTTGGATAAAGTGTTGGCTAGACATGAAGAAACCAATTTGGTGCTCAATTAGGAGAAATGCCATCTCAACTGCTCGTGCCGTATGGCTCTTCTACATTCTATAATCTATAATATGTTCATTCATACCAATATACATGCAAAAAAAAACCAATAAATTTTCAACCCCTCTCACAGTCATCAAACCTGCAACACCAAATTCCTCTCTGCCCTCTGCTCGGCAACGCAATTCCCATGCTCACAGCCAATTAGAGCAAAACAATCCACCCTATGATCGAGGAAGGCATTGTTCTTGGCCATAAAATCTGAAAGAATGAAATTGAAGTTGACAAGGCAAAGATTGAGGTGATTTCTAAACTTTCACGTCCAACTTCGGTGAAGGGTGTGCGGAGTTTCTTAGGCCACACAGGTTTTTACCAGCGCTTTATCAAAGATTTCTCTAAGGTGGCGACCCCGTTGTGAAAGATTCTTGGGAAGGATGCTAAGTATAACTTCAATGATGATTGCATGAGAGCTTTTGAATTGTTGAAGTTCAAGTTGACAACTACTCCCATCATCATCACTCCAAATTGCAGTGTATATTTTGAAATCATGTGTGATGCTAGTGACGTGGCGGTTGGGGCTGTTTTGTGGCAATGCATCAACAAAATTTTTCATCCGGTCTACTATGCTAGTAAGACTATGAACAGTGCCTAACTCAACTAATCTGTTACAGAGAAAGAGCTCCTTGCTATTGTGTTTGCAATTGAGTAGTTCTGCCTATATTTGATGGGCGCAAAAGTCATTGTACACACGGATCACGCGGCGCTTCATTATCTTATGAGCAAAAATGACTACAAAGCTCGGTTGATGAGATGGGTGCTCTTGTTGCAAGAATTTGATATTGACATCCAAGATAGGAAAGGTTGTGAAAACCAAGTGGTGGATCACTTGCCTCATTTGGAGGAGGAGGGGAGGCCATATGATGGCCTAGAAATCAATGACTCCTTCCCCGATGAGTAACTCTTGGCAATTTCAATGAAAGAGGTGACTTGGTTTGCGGATCTAGAAAATTTCATTGTGTATGGAATCATTCCGGATGAGTTCTCTTCAAGCCAAGGGAAGAAGCTCAAACGGGATTGTCAAGATTATTATTGGGATGAAACATACCTTTTACGGATGGGGAGATTAGAAGATGTGTACTGGAAGAAGAGCAAGGTGAAATTCTTGGGGCTTGTCATTCTTCGCCATATGGTGGTCATCATGGTGGAGCAAGAACGGCGGCCAAAGTGCTTAGTTGCGGTTTCTATTGGCCCACTATTTATAAATATGTAAGTGAGTTAGTGACAAGATGTGATGAATGTCAATGGGCCAGTAGAATCTCAAAGAAGAATGAAATGCCTCTCATAACCATTTTGGAGATTGATATTTTCGATGTGTGGGGTATTGACTTCATGGGCCCTTTTGTGAGTTCTTGTGGAAACACCTACTTCTTGGTCGCGGTGGATTATGTGTCCAAATGGGTCGAGGCCGTTGCTTTGCCCAACAATGAGGCGAGAAGTGTGGTGTCTTTCTTGAAGAAGAATATTTTCACAAAGTTTGGTACTCCGCGTGCAATTATAAGTGATGGGGGTCACATTTTTGCAACAAGGCTTTCGACACTTTACTTAGAAAGTATGGTGTTACTCACAAAGCCACAACTCCTTATCACCCACAAGCTAGTGGGCAAGTGGAACTCTCCAACCGGGAGATAAAAAGTATTTTGTCCAAAACAGTGAATGTTAATCAGACGGATTGGTCCAAGAAGCTTGATGATGCATTATGGGCTTATCAGATGGCTTACAAAACACCTATCGGAATGTCGCCATACCAGTTGGTGTTTGGGAAAGCTTGTCATCTTCCAGTGGAGCTAGAGCACAAGGCCATGTGGGCTCTAAAGAAGTTGAATCTTGATTGAGTTGTAGCCGCTAACTTGAGGGTTGCACATTTGAATAAATTGGATGAGTTCCGGTACCATGCTTATGCAAGTTCGTCCTTGTACAAATAAAATATGAAATATCTTCATGACAAATACATTTGAAACAAAAAGTTCAAGGTGGGTGATCTTGTATTATTGTTCAATTCAAGGTTGAGGATGTACAAATTTATTAAAAATTTTTCATGAGTTCAAATAAACAAACCACTTTAGTGGTAACTATTTATTACTCACAAAATTCTCAATTTACAACTGAAGATACATGTAGCTCATAAAATTATTTTATGGAAGAATATGGACCACAACTTAAAAGTCATACCAATAATATAAAACTTATACTAAATACCGTCATATTTCACTTAGTTACAACCTCCAACCAGAGATTAAAATTCTTCATCGAAAATTCAAGACTAGTAATCATGTAGGGCATGAAAACATAAACTAAAATTTGAGAATTTGTTTTTATGCACAAATATGCCAAACGCACCAATCATTAGTCATCCAGGATATCAAACGGAGGATTTCACTTTCTTACAAAATGATTATATCATCACACAATATCAAGTATACCTTGTAAGACCTAGCCAATAAAATCATACACCTCTATTATTGAATTCAATACAACAACACGTTTATTTACTAATAGCCAATGTGTAAACCCATTATATCACTAGTATTTAATCATGGAGACCATGGGGAGTCACCCCACCACCATTGAATTAAAAACGAATAAATATTATTAAGAAATAATTTACATAACATAGAAAAACGTCCAAAACACAATCCAAACGACCTCAAAATGCCTAAAAACAACATGATACACTGCTTGGCAGTGAGTTTTTCTCACCACGTCATTTTCAATGGACCCACCAACTCAATCGGAGTCCATTAAGTTCGTTGACCTCCGAAAAGACCGACAATTCAGTCAAAATCGGGTTTTACGTTTTTTTAGGGTTTACCAAAATAAATCCAGATCATTCCAATCAAATATCAATAAAAAACAGATATATCATGATTTCAAGAATAATCCAAAATTTTTGCACAGTTAATTCACAAAACAACAGTGCAATTTTTTAGAAAGCAACATATCCACGTAATTCAAAAACGCACATAAATACGATATTCTTGTTTCATGAAAAAACTAGTTATCTAATTAGATATGTGTGGGATTTGATACCAATTGATAGATTATTATAAGCAGCGGAAGCAATCTCAATATCAAAATCACATTTAATATAGATAACTAGCATATACGGGGTTTCACGGGTTACCTCTTGAAGCGTGAATAAATCTCTTCTATTACGTGAGCCTTCAGTTCCATAACGTTTCAATGGAATCTCCACCACCCGCACAATCGTGATCCTCGAACGTTCCACGATTTTCTACTGTGTTACCCAAATAATATCCGAAAATAATAATTTCGTGTGGGCAAAATTTCTAGAAGAAAAATGGTTGAAGTTTTTGTTCCACCATCTCTCTTTCATCTAGGTGGAAAACCTTATGTATTTATAGCACAAATTTTAAGGGTTAAAACCCTTTTTCAAAATCTGTTGGATTTTTCTTTCCGCCAGGAAAATGATTCCTTTATTTCCTATTATTTAGGCACAGCATGGACCACCGAATTTAATTAACAAGGCTTCCAATTATGGAATTAATTTAGAATTTTTGAAATTAATATCCACCATAATTAATTACGAATTATTCCATTAAAAATTCGTAATTGCATTCCTTATTCAATTTTAAAATTCATCCATTAATTCTTATTTAACTCCTCATGTTAAGATTTAGATACTAATCAATAAAATTAAATTACTAACAATTTAATTTATTGATTATTTCCTTTAAACTTTCGCTTAACTTATTTCATGTGTCGGATACAAAATCCACTGGTCGGGTTTACACATGAAAACTTATAAGTTTTCATAAATGTGTATCATCAATCTCTAAACTGAGATATGAATTCCGTCAACTAACTATTATTTTGCCAATGTACATTATTATTATCCAATTTACCAATCATATTGACCCACGAAAGTATCTCGCCTTTTAATAAATCAAAACAATAATAATATACACAGCTAATAATAATTATATAAAGATTAAGAGTATAAGTACATTTAATGGCTAGAGAGTTTATTTTATTAAGTCAGTATAAAATACTTATCTCTAATTGGTCCGTTCAATACATACAAAATGTACTAGCATAAGAAGTTGGAATTAAACCATTCCCATAATCAAGATAAATTATATTTAATCTTGTTGTCACGACCCAAAATTCCCACCTTCGGGACCGTGACAACGCCTAACATTTCACTTGCTAAGCAAGCTAACGTTAGAATAATCTTAACCATTTTTTTAACAAATCAAATTAAACGGAAGTCAATTACTGAAACAAAGTGCGAAAGATTATAACAACCGAATCATCCAAATACATCCCTGAATCTGGTGTCACAAGTGCACGGGCTACTAGAATAATACCAACAAAGGTCTGAATAAAATTCAATTTGTTTGAAAGATAATACACAACTAAGATAAAGCATAATGGGACTTCAGAACTGCGGACGCTGTGCAGTATTACCTCAAGTCTCCTCTGGGTAGCTGAATCCGAGCAAGTCTATGGTACGCCGTTGGGACCAACTCCAAAATCTGCACAAGAAGTGCAAAGTATAATATGAGTACAACCGACCCCATGTATTCCGTAAGTGTCGAGCCTAACCTCGACGAAGTAGTGACGAGGCTATGACAAGACACATACGTAAACAATATGTGCAAGTATATACATATAAGAAGCAATATTGAACACAATAATTAACAAATTTTTACAAATTTAGGGGGGGGGGGACATGTGGAGGGAAATGGTATAAAAATTTAAGTCAGGGAAGTGTCACGTAGTAGCCAAATAATTCACCAACAATAAAATAGGTAGCTGAAATATAAAAATGGCATGGCACCACCCTTTGTGCTTTCAGTCTCATCCTTCCCATGAAATGATAAATACATATTATGAATAGTACGACATCACCCTTCGTGCTTTAACTCTCTTTCTTGCCACAGTATGATGAATAAATAATTTAAATGGCACGGCATCACCCTTCGTGCTTTGACTCTCTTCCTCACTTTATAAATAATTAAATAATAATGTGAAAATGGCACGACATCACCCTTCGTGCTTTTACACTCTCCCTCACCATGGCAATAAATATATAAGTAGTATAAATGGAACGACATCACCCTTCTTGCTTTTACACTCTTTCTTACCATGAAAATGATAATATAAATTCGGAAGAGTATTTAAATGCAGGGATCTATACTTATCGATCAATTAAATACCAGAATTCCTGTCTCACCTTTCAAATTATTCAACAATAATTAAATTAGCAATAATTTCATGAAAAATGATCAAATAAACAATAATAAACTTAAGCAGGAATATCTTAATTAAAATAGGCAATTATTCACAATGAACAAATTCCACCCGCATACTTTGACACAACCACAACGCATAAGTACTCGTCATCTTACATATACGTTATACCCGCACATTAAATCATGTAGCAAATAGAAAACCAAGTCCTACTCCCTCAAGTCAAGGTTAACCACGATACTTACCTTACTTCGCAATTCAAGTGATCACTCGGCCACGACTTTTCCTTTCGAATTATTCTCCAAACCAATCAAACCAAGCAATTTATTTACCAACAATTCCATTTGAGCTTTAGAAATTATTCACAATTCGAAAGAGACTTAATTTAGGTTATTTTCGAAAAAGTCAACCAAAAGTCAACATGGGGCCCACTTTTCAGAACCCAATGAAAAATCATTTAATCCAAATACCCATTCTGATACGAGTTCAACCATACAAAAATTATCGAATTCCGACATCGGATTGCCTTTCAAATCTTCATTTTACATTTTTGGAAGATTTTACAAAAATCTGATTTTCTTCAATTAAATTCACGAATTCATGATGTAAATAAGTATGGAATCATGAAATATAATCAATATAGGATAAGGAACCCTTACCTAGTTTGAACTTGTGAAACCCCCATTGAAATCGCCCAAATCCGATACTAAAAACTCATAAATGAGTAAAAATGGCAAACTCCCGATTTTAAGCATTCAGTCGAGCATATTCGCATCTGCGGGTTCACTTTTACGACAAAAATTTCGCATCTACGAACCAAGGGAGCCAGACAGAGGACCGCATCTGCAGACCTTCACGTCGCAGATGCGACTGCGAGAAGCGCAAAAGAAGCCGCAAAAGCGAGAGGGATCGCATCTGCGATCATTGCACCACAGAAGCGGGCATCGCATCTGTGCCCCAAGATTTGCAGAAGCAAAGCTTCTCCCTTGGCCTCAAAGTCGCAGAAGTTACGCTGCCTCCGCAAAAGCGACCACTCACCTGCGGCCAAAATAGCACAGGTGCGACGCACCAGAACCAGACCTGCAAATTTTTCAAAAATGGTCTGAAACTCGTCCGAAACTCAACCGAGCCACTCGGGACCTCGTCCAATTATACCAAACAGTCCCGTAACATAACGCGTACCTACTCGTGGTCTCAAATCACATCGAACAACGTCAAAACTACAATTCGCACCTCGATTCGAACTTAATGAATTTATGAAAATTTCAATTCTAAAAATCACGCCGAAACACGTCAAAACAGTTCGGAATTACCAAAAGTTTTGCATGTAAGTCCCAAGCAACATAACGGAGCTATTCCAACTTTCGGAATCAAAATCCGAGCCCGATATCTATAAAAGTCAATTTGTGGTCAAACTTTGAAATCTTTAAGCTTTCAAACTTCTAATTTTCAATAAATGGCGATAACTCAAGATAGGGGCCTCCAAATTAAATTCCGGGCATATGAACAAGTTCCAAATTACAATACAGACCTATCAGAACTATCAAAATACTGATCCGGGTCCGTTTGCTCAAAATGTTGACCGAAGTCAACTTAAGTGAGTTTTAAAGCACTATTCTATCATTTTTATTAATTTTTCACATAAAAGCTTTCCAAAAAAATATACGGACTACACATGCAAGTCGAGGAATGCTAAATGGTGCTATTCGAGGTCTCGAAGCATGGAATTGAATGTTAAATTTAAAGATGACCTATCGGGTCATCACATTCTCCACCTCTAAAACAAACGTTCGTCCTCGAACGGAATTAGAAAAAAATACCTGGGCTGGTGAAAAGGTGTGGATATCTACTCCACATGTTCGACTCGGACTCGCAGGTAGATGCTTCAATCAGATAACCTGTCCATTATACTCGAACTGATGGATAACTCTTAGACCTCAACTGTCGGACCTGTCGGGCTAGAATAGCTACCGACTCTTCTTCATAAGTCAAATCTTTGTCCAATTGGACTGAGCTGAAATATAATACATGGGACAGATCACCATGATATTTCTGGAGTATAGACACATGAAACACTGGATGAACTGCTGATAAACTAGGTGGTAGTGCAAGCCTGTAGGCTACTTCACCCACCCTTTCAAGAATTTCAAAGGGTCTGATATACCTAGGGCTCAACTTGCCCTTCTTTCTGAACCTCATTACACCCTTCATAGGTGAAACCCGGAGCAATACCCTTTCTCCAACCATGAATGCAACATCACGAACTTTACGGTTAACATAACTCTTTTTCCTAGACTGAGCTGGGCGAAGTTGATCCTAAATAATCTTGACCTTATCCAAGGCATCCTGTACCAAATCTGTACCCAACAACCGAGCCTCTCCCGGTTCAAACCAGCCAACTGGTAAACGACATCGCCTCTTGTATAATGCTTCATATGGAGCCATCTGAATGCTCGATCGGTAGCTGTTATTATAGGAAAACTCTACAAGTGGCAAGAATCGATCCCTAGAACCTCCGAAATCCTTAACACAAGTGCGAAATATGTCTTCCAATATTTGAATAGTGCACTCGGATTGTCCGTCCGTCTGAGGATGAAATGTTGTACTCAACTCAACTCGCGTGCCTAACTCACGCTGTACAGCCTTACAGAAGTGCGAGATAAACTGCGTACCTCGATCAGAAATGATAGATACGGGCACACCGTGAAGGCGGACAATCTCGCGGATATAAATCTCCGCTAACCACTCTGAAAAATAGGTAACACTACCGGAATGAAATGTGCTGACTTGGTCAACCTGTCCACGATGACCCATACTGCGTCAAACTTTCTCTGAGTTTGTTAGAGCCTAACAACAAAATCCATAGTGATACGCTCCCACTTCCACTCAGGAATTTCTAATTTCTTAATCAAACCACCATGTTTCTGATGCTCGTACTTGACTTGCTGACGATTTAGACACCGAGCAACATATGCAACTATATCCTTCTTCATTCTCCTATACTAATAATGTTGCCGCAAATCTTGATACATTTTGGCGGCACCCGGATGAATAGAATACTAGGAATTGTGGGCCTCCTCAAGAATTAATTCACGAAGCCCATCCATATTAGGCACAAAAATACGACCCTGCATACGCAGAACTCCATCTTCCCCCACAGCAACCTGCTTGGCACCACCGTGTCGCACTGTGTCCTTAAGGACAAGCAAATGAGTATCATCATACTGTCGCTCTCTGATACGCTCATACAAGGAAGACCGAGCGACTTTGCAAGCTAGAACCCGACTAGACTATGAAACATCTAACCTCACGAAATGATTGGCCAAAGTCTGAATATATGCGGCCAATGGACTTTCACCAACAGGAATATACGCGAGGCTGCCCATACTCACAACCATTCCACTCAAAGCATCGGCCACCACATTGGCCTTTCCAGGGTGATACAAAATGGTGATATTATAGTCTTTCAACAGCTCCAACCATCTTCTATGCTTCAAATTGAGATCTTTTTGTTTGAATAGATACTGTAGACTATGATGATCAGTGAATACCTCACATGAGACACTGTAAAGGTAATGCCTCCAAATCTTCAACTTATGAACAATGGCTGCAAATTTTAAGTCATGAACAAGGTAATTCATTTCATGAACCTTTAAATGCCGCAAAGCATATGCAATCACCCTGCCATCTTGCATTAATACTGCACCAAGCCCAATGCGAGATGCATCATAATACACCGTATAAGATCCTGAACCTGTGGGCAATACCAACACTAGCGTCGTAGTTAAAGAAGTATTGAGCTTCTGAAAGCTCAACTCACACTCGTCTGACCATCTGAATGGGGCACCCTTCTGGGTCAATTTGGCCAGTGGGGCTGCTATGGAAAAAAACCCCTCCATGAACCGGTGATAATAACCTGCCAAACCCAGGAAACTCCGGATCTTTGTAGCTGAAGTAGGTTTAGACCAATTCCGAACTGCCTCAATCTTCTTCGGATCCACTTTTATGACTTCTGCCGATACAACATGTCCCAAGAAGGCAACTGAGTCTAACCAGAATTTGCATTTTGAAAATTTGGCATATAGCTGATTATTCTTCAGAGTCTGAAGCATAATTCGAAGATGCTGCTCATGCTCCTCTCGACTGCTGGAGTAAATCAAGATATCATCAATGAATACAACCACAAAAGAATCCAAATAGGGCTTGAATACCCAGTTCATCAAATTCATAAATGTTGCTAGGGCATTTGTCAGCCCAAATGACATCACTAGGAATTTATAATGCCCATACGTAGTCCGAAAAGCTATCTTATGGATATCGGATGCCCTAATCTTCAACTAATGGTAATCAAACCTCAAATCGATCTTTGAAAACACCTTGGCACCCTGAAGCTGATCGAATAAGTCATCAATTCTTGGCAACAGATACTTGTTCTTGATAGTAGCCCTGTTTAACTGTCGATAATCTATATACATCCGCATTGAACCATATTTCTTCTTTACAAATAACACTGGTGCACCCTAGGGAGAGACGTTAGGTCTAATGAATCCCTGATCAAGCAAGTCTTGTAACTGCTCCTTCAATTCCTTTAGCTCCGGCGGGGCCATACAGTATGGTGGAATAGAAATGGGCTGAGTGCCCGGAGCCAAATCAATATAGAAGTTAATATCTTTGTCGGGTGGCATCCCCGACAAATCTGCAGGAAATACATATGGAAGCTCACAGACAATTGGGACTGAATCCATAGAAGGAACATCCGCACTAGAATCACGAATATGAGCCAAATAAGCTAGACAACCCTTCTCGACCATATGTCGAGCCTTCACATAAGAGATAACCCTACCGGTAGAATGGCCAGGAATCCCTTTCCACTCTAATTGAGGCAACCCCGGCATGGCTAAGGTCACCGTTTTAGCATGACAATCCAATATAGCATGATAAGGTGATAGCTAATCCATACCCAAGATGACATCAAAATCTACCATATTAAGAAGTAGAAGATCCACGCTAGTCTCAAGGCTCCCAATAGTAACCACACACGAACGATAGACATGATCTACCACAACATAATCTCCCACTAGTGTGGAGACACACAGAAGCACTCAGAGAATCACGAGGCACAACCAGATATGAAGAAAAATAGGAGGACACATAGGAATAAGTAGATCCCGGATCAAGTAGAATTGATGCATCTCTATCGCAAACTGGAACAATACCTGTGATCACGGCATCAGACGACTCGGCCTCAGGCCTAGCTAAAAAGGTATAAAATAGGGGATGGGCCCCACCACCCGGAGCTACATCTCTGGGATGACCTCTGACTGGCTGGCCTCCACATCTAACGATCTAACCTCTACCTCTAACTGTCTGACCCCTGCCCCTAGCTGGCTGGGCAGGTGGCGGAACAACTGGTGCTGGAATCATAGCACGAGAACCCTGCTGTTGCATGCTACCCTGAGACCTGGGGCAAAATCTAGCAACGTGCCTTAGGTCCCCATAAGTATAACATGCCCTCAGTTATTGTGACTGCTGACCCTGCAACTGGCCATGTCGACTTGGATAACCACTCTGATGACTCTGGATCGGAGGCGCACTAATAGGAGCTGGTGGTGCACTGTAAGCTAACTGGTCACGATGAGACGCAATAGGACCACGGCTCCCTGAAGCACCATGAGATGCCTGGAGGGATGACAGAAACGGCCTGGGAGGATGGCCCCTACAAAAATTACCCCTGCCTCCAGACGAGGCACCATTGAACCCACCGAACTGTCGAGGTCTCTTATCAGACACCTGTCCCCTTTCATGAGCAAGAACCATCTCTATCCGTCTAGCAACATTTGTAGCCGCCTGAAAGAAAATATCACTTCCGGTCTCCCTGGCCATCTGAAGCCTGATAAGGTAAGTGAGTCGCTCAATGAATCTCCTCACCCTATCCCTCTCAGTAGGGAGCAAGATAGTAGCATGTCGGTCTAAATCCACAAAACGGGTCTCGTACTGAGTAACAGTCATACTGCCCTACTGGAGAAGCTCAAACTGCCTGCGGTAATCCTCTCTCAGTGTGACAGGGAGGTACTTCTCTAGAAATAGCTGATAGAACTGATCCCAGGTAAGTGCAGGAAACCCAGCTGGTCTGGTTAACATAAAATCTCTCCACCACCTCTTGGCGGAACCCATCATCCAAAACACAGCAAAATCCACCCCATTGGTCTCGACTATACCCATGTTTCGCAGCACCTCATGGAAGCGGTCAAGATAATCCTGTGGGTCCTCAGAAGGTGCACCACTGAAGTGAGCTGGAAAGAGCTTAGTAAACTTATCCAACCTCAATAAAACCTCAGAAGACATGGAGGGCCAATCACCGGCCTATGCCGCAACCACCGGTTGAATTACCCCAATTGGCGGGATTGCTGGAGCTTGATACCGGGGAGCCATCTACTCTGTAGCGAGAGTAGTAGGAGTCTGCGCTCCTCCCCCAGCCTATGAGACAGCTGGTGCCACTGAAAATGTACCATTCTGAGCCACACCCTCCATAAGGCTTACTAAACGCATTAGAGTGTCTTGAAGCACTGGAAAAGCTATGAATCCTTCCGGGACGTGGACTGGTCCAACAGGTACAGTCTGAGCTGGAACCTCTGCTTCCAAATCCATCTGAGGTTCTACAACATGTGTTGTTGCTTGAGTTATATATTGAGCTCTACCTCTGCCTCTACCTCGGCCTCTGGCGCGACCTCGGCCTCGACCTCTACCACTGGTCATAGTTGCCACCGGGGGCTCTGGCTCCTGTCTGGTGGTAGATGTAGTACCTGTTCTCACCATCTGTAAGAGAACAAGAATAGAATGGTTCAATCATCGATGATAGAATAAAATCGCACGATAGAATAAGAAAGAAGTGATATTGTTCCTAAACTTCATAGCCGATGGAAGATAAGTACAGATCTCCGTACCGATCGTTCAGACTCTACTAAGCTTGCTCCTGACTCGTGAGACCTAAGTAACCTAGTGCTCTGATACCAACTTGTCACGACCCGAAATTCCCACCTTCGGGACCGTGATGGCACCTAACATTTCACTTGCTAGGCAAGCCAACGTTAGAATAATCTTAACCATTTTTTTAACAAATCAAATTAAACAAAAGTCAATTACTGAAATAATATGCGGAAGACCATAACAACCAAATCGTCCAAATACATCCACGAATCTGGTATCACATGTGCACGAGCTACTAGAATAATACCAACAAAGGTCTGAATAAAATTCAAGCTGTTTGAAAGATAATACACAGCTAAGATAAAGTAGAAGGAAACTTCAGAACTACGGACGCTGTGCAGTATTACCTCAAGTCTCCTCTAGGTAGCTGATTTCGAGCAAGTCTATGGTACGCCGCTGGGACCAACTCCAAAATCTGCACAAGAAGTGCACAGTGTAGTATGAGTACAATCGACCCCATGTACTCCATAAGTGTTGAGCCTAACCTCGGCTAAGTAGTGACGAGGCTATGACAAGACACATACATAAATAATCTGTGCAAGTATATACACATATGAAGCAATATTGAACACAATAATTAACAAATTTTTACAAATTTCGGGTGGGGGGGGGGGGACATGAGGAGGGAAATGGTATAAACATTTCAGTCAGGGAAGTGTCACGTAGCAACCAAATAATTCACCAACAATAAAATAGGTAGCTGAAATATAAAAATGGCACGGCACCACCCTTCGTGCTTTTACTCTCATCTTTCTCATGAAATGATAAATAAATAATATGAATGATACGACATCATCCTTCGTGCTTTAACTCTCTTTCTTGCCATAGTATGATGAATAAATAATTTAAATGGCACAACATCACCCTCCGTGCTTTGACTCTCTTCCTCACTTTATAAATCAATAAATAATAATGTAAAAATGGCATGGCATCACCCTTCATTATTTTACACTCTCCCTCACCATGGCAATAAATATATAAGTAGTATAAATGGCTCGGCATCACCCTTCATACTTTTATACTCTTCCATACCATGTGAATGATAATATAAATTCATATTGCGGGGATCTATACTTATCAATCAATTCAATACCAGAATACCGGCCTTACCTTTCAAAATATTCAACAATAATTAAATTAGCAATAATTTCATGAAAAATGATCAAGTAAACAATAATAAACTTAAGCAGGAATATCTTAATTAAAATAGACAATTATTCACAATGAACAAATTCCACCCGCATGCTTTGACTCAACCACAATGCATAAGTACTTGTCATCTTACATATACATTCTACCCGCACATTAAATCACGTAGCAAATAGACAAATAAGTCCTACTCCCTCAAGTCAAGGTTAACAACGACACTTACCTTGATTCACAATTCAAGTGATCACTCGGCCACGAATTTTCCTTTTGAATTATTCTCCAAACCAATCAAACCTAGCAATTTATTTACCAACAATTCAATTTTAGCTTTAGAAATTATTCACAATTCTAAAGAGACTTAATTTAGGTTATTTTTGAAAAAGTCAATAAAAAATCAATATGGGGCCCACTTTTCAAAAGCCGATGAAAAATCACGGAATCCAAACACCCATTCTGATATGAGTTCAACCATACAAAAATTATTGAATTGCGACATCGGATTGCCTTTCAAATCTTCATTTTATATTTTTAGAAGATTTTACAAAAATCTGATTTTCTTCAATTGAATTCACTGATTCATGATATAAATAAGTATGAAATCATGAAATATAATCAATATAGGATAAGGAACACTTACCTAGTTTGAACTTGTGAAAACCCCCTATTTACTATTTCTCCCGTACTTTTTTCTGCTTATGTGACTTGCCGGGAGGTTTTGTTTTTGGTTTCGGAGTGTTTTGGGACACTTAGTCCCTAAAACGGGAGCTTAAATCTTAGGATTTTGACCGTAGTCGGAACAGTGTGAAGACGACTCCGGAATGGAGTTTCATCAGGTCCGTTAGCTCCGTTGGGTGATTTTGGACTTAGGAGCATGTCCGGATTGTGTTTTGGAGGTCCGTAGCTTATTTAGGCTTGAAATGATGAAAGTCGAATTTTTGGAGATTTGAACTGGTAGTGGGAATTTTGATATCGGGGTCGGTTTCTGATTATGGAAGTTGGAGTAGGTCCGTTATGTTGAAATATGACTTGTGTGCGAAATTTGGGGTCAATCAGACATAGTTTGGTTGGTTTCGGCATCAGTTGTCGGATTTGGAAGTTTCAAGTTCTTTAAGTTTAAATCAGAGGATGATTTGTGATCTTAGCGTTGTTTGATGTGGTTTGAGGGATCGACTAAGTTTGTATGGTGTTTTAGGATTGATTGGTATGTTTGGTCGAGATCCCGGGGGCCTCGGGTGAGTTTCAGGTGCTTAACGGATTGAGTTTGGGACTTATGCAATTGTTGTAGCTGTTGCATCTGGTGTAATCGCACTTGCGCACTTTGGGACGTAGGTGCCGTGCCGCAGAAGTGGCCATGGAGCCGCAGAAGCGGTTTTGACCCTGTCTAGCTGGGATCGCAGGTGCGACCATAGATCCACAGAAGCTGACACGCAGAAGCGAAAGAGGAGCGCAGATGCGGGCTCGCAGAAGCGGCCTTGGTTCACAGATGCGGACTCAGCCCCCCTTAAGTGATTTTCGCACCTGCGATGGGATTTCCGCAGGTGTGGTTGAAGGCTTGCAGAAGCGAGATTTCTAGGAAGAAAAGAGGAAAAATCGAGGGTTTGATTCATTTCTCCATTTTTGGACTTCGGAGCTAGAAAATTGGTGATTATTTGAGGAATTTTCAGAGAGAGATTTGGGGTAACGATTCCTAACTCATATTTGGTTGTATTTCATTAATCTATAGTTGTTTTCTCCATTTACTTTCGGATTTGGATTGAAAAGTTGGGAAAATGGGGAAAAAGTTCCCTAACCGAATTTCTGAGTTTTGATTAGGATTTAGACATCGGATTTGGTTAATTTAGGTACGAGTGAACTCGTGAGTGAATTGGTGTTCGTATTTTGTGACTTTTACCCGATTCCGAGACGTGTGCCCGGGTCGACCTTTTGGGGCGAATTTCGGAATTTTTATTAAAATATTAATTTCATTAATTAGATGAGTCTATTATGGTTGTATTTATGATATGTAATTACTTTTGGCTAGATTTGGGCCATTCAGAACTGGATATTCGTGGGAAAGGCATTCTTACCGATTGATTGATCTTGGTTCGAGGTAAGTAGCTTACCTAACTTTATGTGGGGGAACTCCCCGTAGGATTTGTGCTGTTTTTGATATATGCGTGTCTTGTATGTGAGGTGACGAGTACGTACACGGGCTAATTGTGTAAAAACCGATTTTCCTACTAAGTAATAACCTGATTTCTTTCTTATTTGAGTTTCATTAGCATGTGTAATATCCTGCTAGATTAGAATAGCATGTCTACTTGCCCTAACTGTTTACTTGACCTACGTGCAACATGTTTTAGTAAATTTACTTGTTTTTCCATAACTGGTACTTAGGTTGAACTGTAGAACTTCATGCCGTGACTATTGAATTCTATTGTTTAGCTGCATATTTACTTTGGGACTACAGAACGGTATTCCGGGAGATCCCCCTATACTGCATATTTACTTTGGGACTACGGAATGGTATTCCGGGAGATCCCCCTGTACTGTATATTTACTTTGGGACTACGGAACGGTATTCCGGGAGATCCCCTTGTACTGCATATTTACTTTGGAACTATGGAACGGTATTCCGAGAGAACCCCCTGTCTTGCATATTTACTTTGGGACTACGAAGCGGTATTCCGGGAGATCACCCTGCACATTTATGTTTGGAACTACGAGACGGTATCTTGGGAGATCCCCTGTTGTTATCTCTGTCTTCTGAGCTGTTGTCATCTATGATTTCATTCTTGTTAAATTTTAGTCTTTATTTTACTGCGGTATTTCATTTTATCTTGTGTTATTATATATATATATATATATATATATATATATATATATATATATATATATATATATATATATATATATACTAGTAGGGCCCTGACCTGACCTCGTCGCTACTCGACCGAGTTTAGGCTTAACACTTACTGGGTATCGATTGTGGTGTACTCATGCTACTCTTCTGCATATGTTTTTCGTGTGCATATCTAGGTACTCCTTATCAGTCGCACTATCAGTGAGACGAGACAACTTTGGAGACTTCAAGGTATATCTATTGTGTCCGTAGACCTCAGAGTCCCCTTCTACTCTTCCCCATGTCCATTATCTTCTGTATTTTCTTTTGATAGACTCTGATGTATAAAGACACTAGATTTTCCTTCTGTAGTTTGTGATTTACGATGTTCCGGGTTTTGGAAGTGTTGTGTAGTATATTGAAGAGTTGGTTATTGTACATGCCAAGTGGCATGGTACTCAGTTATAGTGTTATTGCTACAGTTAGTTGTTAAATTTATGTTTTCATTTCATTTATTCCGCAAAATATTAGGCTTAGCTTCTCATTGAGATAAGGTGCCGTCATGACGTCATACGGAGGGGAAATTGGGTAGTGACAAGTTGGTATCAGAGCTCTAGGTTCATAGGTATCGTGAGTCACAAGCCGGTTTATTAGAGTCTCGCGGATCGGTACGAAGATGTCTGTACTTATCTTCGGAAGGCTATGAAACTATTAAGAAAATTTCACTACTTTGATTCCTTGTCGTGCAAAAATTGTTGACTTCAAATTTTTTTTTTCTAAACTTCCGTATTTTATTCTCTCACAGATGGTGAGGACACGTGCAAGCGGATCTGATGACCAGGCACACGCGCCCCCTACTAGAGCCGCTAGAGGTCGGGGCAGGGGTATAGGCCAATGACGTCTACGTGGTGCAGATAGAGTACCCGTACGAGCTGCTACAGAGTAGCCCCCAGTAGCTATAGCAGGAGGGCAGGCACCTGAGGTACCTATTTCTGCACTAGCCCTCCAGGAGACTCTAGCTCAGTTTCTAAGCATGTTCAGCACCTTAGCTCAGGCTGGATTGATTCCACTTGCTCCTGCCACATCTCAGGCCGGAGGAGGAGCACAGACTCCGGTCGCCGGTACTCCAGAGCAGCGGGTTCAGGTCGACTAGGTTCCAGAGATTATACCAATGCAGCCGGTAGCTCCAGCTCAGCCCGAGGTTAGGGCAGCAACTTCTGAGATTGAGCAACTTAAACTTGAGAGGTACAAGAAGTACCACCCACCTACCTTCAGTGGATTGGCTACAAATGATGCTCAGGGCTTTCTGGAGGAGTGTCATCGTATTCTCAGTACTATGGGTGTAGCGGAGACGAGCGGGGTTTCTTTTACTACATTTCAGCTTAGAGGAGAAACCTATCAGTGGTGGCGTGCTTATGAGCTGAATAGTCCAGATGAGGTAGTTTCACTTACATGGACTTAGTTCTCGGACATGTTTTTGAGAGAATATGTCCCTTAGAGCCTTACGGACTCATGGAACGCGGAGTTTGAGCAGTTGCACCAGGGTGCTATGATTGCGTCAGAGTATGCAGTCCGTTTAAGTGATTTGGCCCGACATGCTCCAACCTTAGTTGCCATAGTCCGAGAGAGGGTTCGACGGTTTATTGAGGGACTCCACCCCAGCATCCGGATTAGTATGGCTAGGGAGTTGGAGATGGATATTTCTTATCAGCAGGTTATGAGTATCGCCGGGAGATTGGAGGGCATGCTTGCCCGGGATACAGAGGAGAGGGAAGCCAAGAGGTCTCGAGAGACTGGTTATTATTCTGGATCTCGTGTCCCAGCAGCTCACCATGGTAGGGGTTATGTGAGTCGCCCCATTCATTCAGCTCTTCCAGCCGCCAGTGGTGTTCCAGCTTCTTCTAGGCCCCAAGGGCCTTATTATGCACCGACAGTAACTAGTATGCCTCCTGCACGGGGTGTTCCTAACGGCCAATCCAGCAGACCTGGCCCGAGCCAGTCACATCAGCCACGCCCTCCCAGAGCTTGTTTTGAGTGTGGCGACACTCGGCATATGGTGAGGGATTGCCCTAGATTTAGGAAGGGTGTACCTCCATAGACTTCTCAGCCACAGCGTGGTCCACCGGGTCCTCAGGCTATGATTACAGCACCAGCTGCCACCCCACCTGCTCATCCAGCCCGAGGTGGAGGTCGGGAGGTATAGGTCGCCCTAGAGGGGGAGGCCATGCCAGATATTATGCCCTTCCTGCTCGTACAAAGGTAGTCACTTCTGATTCTGTCATTACAGGTATTGTCCCGGTCTGTCATAGAGATGCGTCAGTATTATTTGACCCAGGCTCTATATATTCTTATGTGTCATCTTATTTTGCCCCGTATTTGGGCGTATCTCGGGATTCTTTGAGTTCCCCTGTTTATGTGTCTACTCTTGTGGGAGATTCTCTTGTTATGGACCGCGTGTATCAGTCGTGTTTGATTGCTCTTAGTGGTTTTGAGACCAGAGCCGATTTATTAATTCTCAGCATGGTGGACTTTGATATTATTTTGGGCATGGACTGGTTGTCGCCCCCACTATGCTATTCTTGATTGTCACGCTAAGACCGTGACGCTGGCAATACTAGGTTTACCATGATTAGAGTGGAGAGGTACCTTAGAGTATACTCCCAGAAGAGTTATTTCATTTCTTAAAGCTCAACGAATGGTTGAGAAGGGGTGTGACGCGCATCTAGCTTATGTGAGAGATTTCAGTATTGATACCCCTACAGTTGAGTCAGTTCCAGTTAGTAAGGAACTTTCCAGATGAGTTCCCAGCTGACCTCCCGGGCATGCCGCCCGATAGAGATATTGATTTTGGTATTGATTTGTTGTCGGGCACTCAACCCATCTCTATTCCTCCGTACCATATGGCTCCTCCTGAGTTGAAGGAGTTGAAGGAGCAGTTGCAGGAGTTGCTTGATAAGGGCTTCATCAGGCCTAGTGTATCACCTTGGGGTGCTCATGTCTTATTTGTGAAGAAGAAAGATGGTTATATGCGGATATGTATTGATTACTGCAAGTTGAACAAAGTCACAGTGAAGAATATGTATCCATTGCCTTATATTGATGACTTATTTGATCAGTTACAGGGTGCCCGAGTGTTTTCCAAGATTGACTTGCGTTCAGGTTATCATCAGTTGAAGATTCGGGAGCTAGATATCCCGAAGACTGCTTTCAGGACCAGATATGGTCACTATGAGTTTCTTGTTATGTTTTTTGGCCTGACAATGCCCCAACAACTTTTATGAACTTGATGCACAGTGTGTTCCGGCCTTATCTTGACTCATTCGTCATTGTGTTTATTGACGACATTCTGGTATACTCTCGAACTCGGGAGGATCATGAGCAGCACTTGAGGACTGCGCTTCAGACCTTGAGAGCAAAGAAGTTATATGTAAAATTTTCAAAGTGTGAGTTTTGGCTAGACTCAGTGGCATTCTTGGGTCATATAGTATCAAGTGAGGGGATCCAGGTGGATCCGATGAAGATTGAAGCAGTGCATAGTTGGCCCAGACTGTCCTCAGCTACAGAGATTCGGAGTTTTCTTGGTTTGGCGGGTTATTACTGTCGATTTGTAGAGGGTTTCTCGTCTATTGCAACTCCTATGACCAGGCTGACCCAGAAGGGTGCTCCGTTCAGGTGGACAGAGGAATGTGAGGAGAGCTTTCAGAAGCTCAAGACAGCTTTGACTACAACGCCAGTATTGGTATTGCCTACAGGTTCGGGGTCTTATACTGTATATTGTGATGCATTGTGGATTGGTCTTGGCGTGGTGTTGATGCAGGACGGTAGGGTGATTGCCTACGCGTCCAGACAGCTAAAGGTGCATGAAAAGAACTAACATGTCCATGACCTTGAGTTAGCAACTATTGTTCATGCCTTGAAGATTTGGCGACATTATTTGTATGGTGTTCCTTGTGAGATTTACACCGATCACCGGAGTTTGCAGCATCTGTTCAAGTAGAAGGATCTTAAATTGCATCAGAGGAGGTGGTTGGAGCTACTTAAGGATTATGATATCACTATTTTGTACCATCGGGGGAAGGACAATGTGGTGGCCGATGCTTTGAGTCGTCGGGCAGAGAGTTTGGGGAGTTTAGCATATCTACCAGTAGCAGAGAGGCCATTGGCGTTGGATGTTCAGGCCTTAGCCAGCCAGTTTATGAGATTGGATATTTCTGATTCGAGTCGAATATTGGCTTGTGTGGTCTCTCGGTCTTCTCTTTATGATCGTATCAGGGAGCGTCAGTATGATGATCCCCATCTTCTTGTCCTTAAGGACACGGTCCAGTACGGTGATGCTAAGGAGGTCACTATTGGAGATGATGGTGCATTGAGGATGCATGGCAGGTTATGTGTGCCCAATATAGATGGTTTGCGTGAGTTGATTCTCCAGGAGGCTCACAGTTCGGGGTACTCTGTTCATCCGCGTGCCGCAAAGATGTATCAGGCCTTGAGGCAGTATAACTGGTGGAGGAGGATGAAGAAGGGCATAGTAGAGTATGTGTCCCTATGTCTAAATTGCCAGCAGGTGAAGTATGAGCATCAGCGGCCAGGTGGGTTGTTTCAGAGGTTTGAGATTCCGGAGTGGAAATGGGAATGGATCCCTATGGATTTCGTTGTTGGAATCCCACGGACTCAGCGGAGGTTTGATGCAGTTTGGGTGATTGTGGATAGGTTGACCAAGTCGACTCATTTCATTCCTATGATGACTACCTATTCTTCCGAGCAACTAGCTCGAATCTATAT
Source organism: Nicotiana tabacum (assembly GCF_000715075.1). NCBI lineage: Eukaryota > Viridiplantae > Streptophyta > Magnoliopsida > Solanales > Solanaceae > Nicotiana > Nicotiana tabacum. The sequence continues at coordinate 25,565,540 of NC_134081.1, read as the reverse complement.
CCGTGAGATTGTCAGGCTTCATGGCGTACCGGTATCTATTATCTCTAAATGGGGTACGCAATTTACATCATGATTTTGGAGAGTCGTACAACAGGAGTTAGGTACTAGAGTGGAGCCGAGCACAGCATTTCACCCTCAGACGGACGGACAATCCGAGCGCACTATTAAGATACTGGAGGATATGCTCCGCACTTGTGTGATAAATTTTGGGGGTGCTTTGGACTAGTTTTTGCCCCTTGTGGAGTTTGTTTACAACAACAGTTATCAGTCTAACTTTCAAATGGCACCGTATGAGGCTCTGTATGGTAGGTGGTATCGGTCCCTAGTGGGTTGGTTTGAGCCGGGCGAGGCCAGATTATTGGGTATGGACTTGGTTCAGGATGCCTTGGAAAAGGTTAAGGTGATTCAGGATAGACTTCGCACAGCCCAGTCCAGATAGAAGAGTTACGCAGACCGAAAGGTTTGCAATGTTGCATTCATGGTTGGAGAGTGGGTCTTGCTCCGGGTTTCGCCTATGAAGGGCGTTATGAGGTTCAGAAAGAAGGGCAAGTTGAGCCCAAGGTTCATTGGTCTTTTCGAGGTGTTGCGGCGTGTTGGGGAGGTTGTTTATGAGCTTGCCTTACCTCCTAGCCTAGCAGGAGTTCATCTGGTATTTTATGTTTCGATGCTCCGGAAGTATCACGGTGATCCGGCTCATGTATTGGATTTCAGCTCAGTACAGTTGGATAAAGATCTATCTTATATTGAGGAGCAGTGGCTATTTTAGACAGGCAGGTCGAAAGCTGAGGTCAAAGAACATTGCATCAGTGAAGGTTAAGTGGAGGGGTCAGACGGTCAATGAGGCAATTTGGGAGACCGAGCAGGATATGCGCAGCCGTTATCCTCATCTTTTCACCACTTCAGGTATGTCTCTATACTCGTTCGAGGACGAACGATTATTTTAAGAGGGGGAGGATGTAACGACCTGGCTGGTCATTTTGAGAGTAATAGCCCCAATCCCTTATTTACTGTTTCTCCCATACCTTATTTTTGGTTTCGGAGTGGTTTGGGACACTTAGTCCCTAAAATGGGAGCTTAAGTCTTAGGATTTTGACCGTAGTCGGAACTGTGTGAAGATGACTCTGGAATGGAGTTTTGTCGATTTCGTTAGCTACGTTGTGTGATTTTGGACTTAGGAGCGTGTCCGAATTATGTTTTGGAGGTCCGTAGCTTATTTAGGCTTGAAATGGCGAAAGTCGAATTTTTGGAGATTTGGACCAGTATTGAGAATTTTGATATCAGGGTTGGTTTCCGATTACGGAAGTTGGAGTAGGTCCGTAATGTTGAAATATGACTTGTGTACAAACAATCGGATGTGGTTTGGTTGGTTTCGGCATCAGTTGTCAGATTTGGATGTTTCAAGTTCTTTAAATTTGAATCAGAGAATGATTTGTGATTTTAGCGTTGTTTGATGTGGTTTGAGGGCTCGACTAAGTTCATATGGTGTTTTAGGATTGGTTTGTATGTTTGGTCGAGGTCCCGGGGGCCTCGGATGAGTTTCGGGTGCTTAACGGATTGAGTTTGGGACTTATGCAATTGCTGGAGCTGTTGTATCTAGGGTAATCGCACCTACGCACTTTGGGCCGCAGGTGCGGTGTCGCAGAAGCGGCCATGGAGCTGCATAAGCGGTTTTGAACCTGTCCAGCTGGTACCGCAGGTGCGGCCATAGATCCGCAGAAGCGGACGCGCAGAAGCAGAAGAGGAGCGCAGATGCGGGCTCGCAGAAGCGGCCTTGGTTCGCAGATGCAGACTCGGCCCCCCTTAAGTGATTTTTGCACCTGTGATGGAATTTCCGCAGGTGCGGTACTGCAGGTGCGGTTGAAGGCTCGTAGAAGCAAGATTGCTGGGCAAAAAAGAGGAAAAATCGAGAGTTTGATTCATTTCTCCATTTTTGGACTTGAGAGCTCGGAAATTGGTGATTCTTTGAGGGATTTTCAGAGAGAGCTTTGGGGTAACGATTCCTAACTCGTTTTTGGTTGTATTTCATTAATTTATAGTTGTTTTCTTCATTTACTTTCGGATTTGTATTGAAAAGTTGGGAAAATAGGGGAAACGTTCTCTAACCGAATTTTTGAGTTTTGATTGGGATTTAGACATCGGATTTAATTAATTTTGGTACGAGTGAACTCGTGAGTCAATGGGTGTTCGTATTTTGTGACTTTTACCCGATTCCGAAACATGGGCCCGAGTCCCTTTTTTGGGGCGAATTTCGAAATTTTTGTTAAAAAATTGATTTCATTAATTAGATGAGTCTATCATGGTTGTATTTATGATATGTAATTATTTTTGGCTAGATTTGGGCCATTCGGAACCGGATATTCGTGGGAAAGGCATTCTTACCGATTGATTGAGCTTGGTTCGAGGTAAGTGGCTTGCCTAACTTTGCGTGGGGGAACTCTCCGTAGGATAAAACCCGATTTTTCTACTAAGTAATAACCTGATTTCTTTCTTATTTGAGTTTCATCAGCATGTGTTGTATCCTGCTAGATTAGAATAGCATGTCTACTTGCCTTAACTGTTTACTTGAACTACGTGCAACATGTTTTAGTGAATTTACCTATTTTTCCTTAACTGGTACTTAGGTTGAACCGTAGAATTTCGTGCCATGACTATTGAATTATATTGTTTAGCTGCATATTTACTTTGGGACTACGAAACGATATTCCGGGAGATCCTCCTGTACTGCATATTTACTGTGGGACTACGGAACGGTATTCCGGAAGATCCCCCTGTACTGCATATTTACTTTGAGACTATGGAACGGTATTACAGGAGATCCCCTTTGTCTTGCATATTTACTATTTGGACTACGGGACAGTATCTTGGGAGATCCTCTATACATTTACGTTTGAGACTACGGGACATTATCCTGGAAGATCCCATGTTGCTATCTCTGTGTACTGAGTTATTTCTTTCTGTGATTTCATCTTTATTGACTGTTAGTATCTTAATTATGCTGTCACTTTTATTACTGTTTTACCTTGTTATATATATCCCCAGTAGGGCCCTGACCTGATCTCGTCACTACTCGACCGAGGTTAGGCTTGGCACTTACTGGCTACCGATTGTGGTGTACTCATGCTACTCTTCCGCACATATTTTTCATGTGCAGATCCAGGTACTCCTTATCAGTCGCACTATCAGTGAGCCGGGATAACTTTGGAGACTTCAAGGTATATCTGCCGCGTCCGTAGGACTCGAAGTCCCCTTCTACTCTTCCCCTTGTTCATTATCTTCTGTATTTTCTTTTGATAGACTCTGATGTATAGAGACACTAGATTTTCCTTCTGTAGTTTGTGATTCACGATGTTTCGGGTTTTGGGAGTGCTGTTTAGTATATTGAAGAGTTGGTTATTGTACATGCCAAGTTGCATGGTACTCAGTTATAGTGTTATTGCTACAATTAGTTATTAAATTTATGTTTTTATTTCATTTATTCCGCAAAATGTTAGGCTTACCTAGTCATAAAGACTATGTGCCGTCATGACGTCATGCGGAGGGGAAATTAGGTTGTGACAGCGACTGTGCAGAAGCGCAAAGGAAGCCGCAGGAGCGAGAGGGATCGTATCTGCGATAATGGCACCACAGAAGCGGGCATCGCATCTGCGCCCCAAGCTTCACAGAAGCGAAGCTTCTCCCTTGGTCTCAAAGTCGCAGAAGCGACACTGCCTCCGCAGAAGCGACCATGCTCATGTGGCAAAAATTGTGCAGGTGCGACGCACTACAAATTTTACAAAAATGGTCTGAAACTCATCCGAAACTCACCCGAGTCACTCGGGACCTCATTCAATTATACAAACCAGTCCCGTAACATAACGCGGCCCTACTCGAGGTCCCAAATCACGTCGAACAACGTCAAAACTATAATTCGCACCTCGATTCGAACTTAATAAGTTTATGAAAATTTTAATTCTAAAACTCGCGCTGAAACACGTTAAAATAGTCCAGAATATCCTAAATGTTTGCATGTAAGTCCCAAATGATATAACAGAGCTATTTTAACTTTCGGAATCAAAATCAGAGCTCGATATCAATAAAAGTTAATTTGTGGTCAAACTTTAAAATCTTTAAGCTTTCAAACTTTTAATTTTCAATAAATGGCGATAACTCAAGTTAGGGACCTCCAAATTAAATTCTGGGTAAACGCCCAAGTCTGAAATTACGATACGGACCTACCGGAACTATCAAAATACTGATCCGAGTCCGTTTGCTCAAAATATTGACCAAGTCAACTTAAGTGAGTTTTAAAGCACTATTCTCTCATTTGTATCAATTTTTCACATAAAATCTTTTTGGAAAAATATATGGACTGCGCACGCACGTCGAGGAATGCTAAATGGTGCTATTCGAGTTCTCGAAATATAGAATTGAATGTTAAATTTATAGATGACCTTAGGGATGACAAGCGGTACGGGGCGGTGCGGGTGCAGGGCGGGTTCTCTCTTAACCCGCAAAATTTCATTTCAACCCGCCCCGCATAGCTCTTTTAACCCGCATCCACCCGTCTCGCACCACACTCGCGTCTACCCGCCCCGCACTGCCCTGCAACCTTTTTAGTTATGTTAAAAATGAGTATTTAAACTCATGCGAAATTTGCTCACTTGCTTAAAAAAGTTTCTTAAGCAATCTTACAGCGATATTCTTACAGCTACATTCACCTCATTAAATTGCATTCACACAATTCTTTTTTTGGGCAACTTTCTTTTTTCTTTTTTTCTTGTAGCTGACAGATTCAAATGAGGTAGTTGACGAAGAGATGGATCCGATCATGAAGCTTACCGCTTCATTTCTTTTTGTATCTTCGTTTTAAGTTGTAATTTTAAATTTTTGTATTATTCTCCATTGATATTTGTTATTTCCTTGGATATTATGGAAAGAAGTTGAATGCCATCAGCCGACTTTATAAATATATGAACCCAATTATCTTTTTTCTGAAAAGCCGTTTTGTTCAGAATATTAAAATGTGATTTACAAATATTTGAAATAATAAAAGAAATATGTGTCATAAGCTAATTGTGAATTTTTTTTTTGTAAATGCGCGAATAATTTTGCGTTAATTGATGAACGATATTCTTATAATTTTGAGAAAAATGAGTATTTAAACTCACACCCGCGCCCGCAAAAAAAATATTTTTCTTTTAGTTTAACCTTCCCCGCCCCGCACCCGCATATGTATAAACCCGCACCGCCCCGCATATGTCTAAATCTGCACCGCCCCGCACCCGCACCGCCCCATTGCCATCCCTAGATGACCTATCGGGTCATCACACTTGTGCTACAATCATCCATGATAGTTTGTCCAATTCCATCATTAGATTGTAAACTCAAACTTTATACTTATAAGAACCGATAATTTAATCTTCCGTGTATAGGCTAAACTCTATATACTAAATCATCTACTATATAAGCAAAGGACACAGACTAATATATGATCTATTTAAAACTTTATTAAAATTGAATAAATAATTATTCTATAATAAATACTATATCAAAATCAAACCCATGGTTAATAGTATATATCCCAACATATACAACAAATAAAATAAAAAAGAAAATGAGAAAGAAGGAGATATTGAAAAAATAAATAAATGAGAAAGCTTAAAAGTATCATGGAGTATAATATAAGTACGCAAAAAGGATGAGCTGGTTAGTTTTCTATCTTCTCTATTTTGTTTTATATTTGACGAACATGATTGACCTGTGGAATATGAATTTAGAGAGATTAAAAATGGCTCAGAAGTCAATTATCATAATTAAGTTTGTGATTTTATATGATTAACTGTTCTTTCAGGACAACACAAAATCTTAGAAAATTATAAGACTAAGTGATCAATTAGAAGAATTGATAAAAGCATCATAATTAAGCTGTGCCATTTTCCAAGAGTGTATAGTTCATAAACATTTGTCTATGTTATTTGAAAGGAAAATAAAAAGACGATCCAACTCTGCACGGTTATAACTTATAAGAGTATTCTAATTTTTGTTATTGTTCTCCAATTTTATCGACGATTGTGGAATAGTAAATTTGGATGAAAAGTTTCATTATAACTCTATGTATGGATAAATTTAAGAACCTTTTATTTTCGTCGGAGCAATCAACCGTGTTTTTGGAGACAATTGAAAGTTTACGAGGTTGATGAAGAGCGCATTTAAATTAATAATTCAAAGCGGCCATATATCACAACTTGAACCGTAAAATCACAATCAAACTTCACTATCAAAGCTTTTTAGGTCCTTCTACTCCCTTAAAAGATAAATAAATTAGTAGAACATAAGTAGTTTATTATAGCAGAGAGAAAGAACACACGATAATCATGGGTTTTCAGATAATCAATTTTTAAATTAAGATGTTGAAGCAATAACTTGTGGAGTTGTGGTATTAGACATTGGGAATTTCATGTTTTTTATATCTTATCGAGGTAATCGTATTTGTGTGATGACTCAAAAGGTCATCTTATGTTTTAAAACTCGAATCTGCGCTTTTAAGCCTTAAAAATCTCATTTTTATCCTTTTCGATTTGCGTGCGTAGTCCGGGCAGGTTTCCGGAAAGTTTTTATGTTGAAAACTAATGAAAATAAGAATTTTTAACTTAAAAGTTTATTTTAGTTGACTTCGGTCAATATTTTTGGTAAACGGGCCCGGATCCGTACTTTGACGGTCCCGGTAGGTCCGTATCGAATTATGGGACCTGGGCGTATGCCCGAAATAGAATTCAGAGGTCCCTAACTTGAGTTATGAATTTTTGATGAAAATTAAAAGTTGGAAATTATTTGTTTTTAAGAATTTATTGATATTTGGCATTGTTAGTATCGGGTCCATATTTTAGTTCCGGAGCTCGGTACAGGTTCATTTTGATATTTAAGACATGTCTGTGAAATTTGGTGAGAAACGAAGTTGATTTGACGTGATTCAGACATCTAGTTGAGAAAATAGAAATTTTAAAGTGTTCTTGAGAATCTCATTTGATTTGGTGCTAAATTAAGAGTTCTAGGTGTTATTTTGGCAATTTGATCGCGCGAGCAAGTTCGTATGATGTTTTTAGACTTGTGTGTATGTTTGGTTTGGAGCCCCGAGGGCTCGGGTGGGTTTCGGATAGGCCACGAGATGTTTTGGACTTTGAAAATCTGGTTTTTCTGCAGAGTCTGTGTTCTTCGCGAACGCGAAGAGTAAACTGGGCAGCTGAGGATTTCTTCTTCGCGAACGCGAAGGCTTGATCGCGAACGCAAAGCGATGAGGGCGTTACCCTTCGCGAACGCGACAAGCCCATCGCGAACGCGTGGTGTTAGGCACTGGGGAGGGGGAGTTAGCCTTTTCTTCATCGCGAATGCGAGCAATGTCTCGCGAACGCGAAGACCAGGGAAGGGTAGCCTACGCGAACGCGAAGGCTTGGTAGCCCATACACTTCGCGAATGCGACAGTGCTCTCGCGAATGCGATGAACACTGTCGCCCAGCACTTAACAGAATCCAAAACGAGATTTTTGCCAAAAAAATTCATTTTTCTCAAAAACCAAACGGTGAGGGGCGATTTTTCAAGAGTCATTCCTTCCCCAAATTGTTGGTAAGTGATTCTAAACCATTTTCTTTCAATTATCCATTACATTTCTTAAATTTTCAACCTAAAACCTAGAGTTTTCATGGTAGAATTAGGGGTTAGGGTAGAAAATAGGAATTTCGGAAATTTGGAGATTTAGACCTCAATTTGAGGTCGGATTCCAAACCTAATTACATATTCGGGCCCGGGGGTGAATGAATAAAAAGATTTTGGTCCGAACCTCGGGTTTTGACCAAGCGGACCCGGGGTCGATTTTTCGACTTTTTGGAGAAAAAATTTGGAAAAATTTAATTTATGAAATATAATTGATTCCTTTAGCAATATTTGATATTATTGAGTCATTTTTGAATAGATATGAGTGGTTTGGAGGTGAATTCCAAAGGAAAAGCTGTGATTGAGAATTAAGTGGCCTTCGGAGCGAGGTAAGTGTTGTGTCTAACTTTGACTTGAGGGAATAGGTATTGTGTGAGTATTTGCTACGTGTTTTGTTGTTGAATACGACGTATAGTTGAGATGACGGGCATCTATACGTTGTGGTTGAGTCATAGTACGCGAGTGAAATTCTATTATTGCAAATTTATAGTCTTAAATCTTGTTATCCATACTTATTGTTGTTGTTGAAATGTTGGAAAACTTGTATCCGATTCCACCAAGGTCGATAAAATTGAAAATATTGATTTGAGGTTGAGATGTTAAATTGTGAATGTAATCATTTATGAAATATTAATTTTCTTGTGAAACTCCTCTCTATCCGTTGTTATTGATTTTGTGAATTATGAGGAAGAGTGTAAAACACGAAGGGTGATGCCGTGCATAATTTAATTATATTGTTAGGAAGAGTGTAAAGCACGAAGGGCATAATTTAATTATATTGTGAGCAAGAGTGTAAAGCACGAAGGGTGATGTCGTGCATAATTTATTTATATTGTGAGGAAGAGAGTAAAAGCACGAAGGGTGATGCCGTACAGTCTTATTTGTTATTTGGTGAGGTTGAAAGTAAAAGCACAAAGGGTGATGCCGTGTAGTTTTCCTTGCTGTCTTAATTGCTCAATTCGTTTAAGAATTTTTGATTTAATTATGTCTTTTCATTATTCTCACTCCTTATGTTGTATTTCCCCACTGTATGTTCCCCTCCCATTATTTCTGCGTTATTTCTTATTTACTGTTGTTGCCACTAGCATGATTATACTATTTAGGTTATATGTGGGCGTCTTGTCCTAGCCTCGTCACTAATTCGCCGAGATTAGGCTTGATACTTACCAGTACATGGGGTCAGTTGTACTGATGCTGCACTCTGCACTATCTGTGCAGATTTTGATACCGACTCAGGTTGATCGAGATTTGCTACTGGTCCGCTGTCTGGAGACTCAAGGTAGATCCGTCGGCGTTCACAGACCTTGAAGTCCCTGTCTATCCTTTATGTCTTACTGTTTTCTTTCATTCAGACAGTTGTATTTCTTTCAGACCATTACTTGTTGTAAATTCTAGAATGCTCGTGAATTGTGACTCCAGATTCGGGTGGTAGTAGTTAATACAGATTTATGATATGCCGCACTTGTTATATTTCGTTGTAATTAATTAATGTTAATTATTGAATGGAATTAAGAAATTGGTTTAATGATTCTCTAACGTTGGCTTGCCTAGCAAGTGAAATGTTAGGCGCCATTACGGTCCCGTCGGTAAAAAATTTCGGGTCGTGACAGTTTGTCCCAATAAATGGGGTTCTTTGCAGTTGGACCCTTAACATAGACTCCATTTTCTGATCAGGTTTTGCTCTTAGCTGAGGGACAAGATGGAATTGTATTAGAAATTATAGTATTTCTTTAAACCTAATGTCAGAAATTAGATTTGGTCGGTAGGATTGTTGCCTATCTTCAAACTGCGTAAACTCTTTCTCTTTGTATTATAAAGTTGTTTGAGTAAGTTGTATAATGCAACTGAACTATTTCAAATTTGATAGAGAACTTATACGGGTAGCAACAAATCAGTAAGAAATTACATAGATTCAAGAAGGAAATATTGAAGATGAGAATAAGGACCTTCGTTGTGTAAACATTAGATTTCATACTATGACAGTTGATTATTAATAGGATTTAATCTAGTAAACACTTTTTGTACCATTGTGATTGCTTTTCGTTAAAATAAAGTATTCCTATTTTGCTCTTTATGTGATAGCCTCAAATGAAGTCTTGCAATGAAATAGATAGATTGGGAGGAAATAAAAAAATAAAAAAAATAAAAAACAAATAAAAGATAGGTGCAAATCAAAAAATGGAGTCTACGTTAAGGGTGCAAAATGCAAAGAACTCCAATAAATATGATGTACTTTTCAAACACTTAAACCTGCTTAGATTACTTTTTCTTTACATTGTAAAATAAGTTGTATTATTGTGCAACTCCTTTAAGTTGGAAAATTAGTGATATTTCAAAAGGTAATGTCCATCTTAGTTTGGAAAATATTTTTGTTAGGGATATAGTAAATATGCCCTAGATCCAATCTCATATTTGATAATTTGAACATATTTTTGCAAACGTTATTTGATATAAAAAATATATGGCATTTGATATTCTTTTATCATAGTTATTATTACTTATTAGTTATTTGATTAACTTGATAAAGTCCTCGATTAAATTTTGAGACTTGTCATCGTGATGGAGATCATGATAATGAGTGTGAAGTTTCTTATAATTTAATCTAAATTTGTTCTTGATCGTAGGATTATTAATATGGACATTAGTAATCCGGTTAGATCAATATTTATGTGATTGTCTTTATGAAATAAAAATTAGTTGATCTCATTAACTAAATTACATAGATAGATTATGCATATAGAGATATGATCATTGAACCGACTCATTGGATAATTCCTAATGGTTAGAATTACCATAAACTGTCTATCATGACCCAAAATCCAAACCGTCGTGATGCCACCTAACCCAAACCGCTAGGTAAGCCAATTAATAAAATAACATAATATAATAACATTGATGTGAAGCAAAGATGAGATAACTGAATTTTATACAACTCCCCAACGACTGGTAGTAAAAATCATGAGATTCTAAGATTTAGAATTTACAAAGCTGGTATGAAATAAAGTACATCATCTGTTTGAAATATACAGGAACAAATTAAAATTCTAAAGCTACCAAGATCAAGAGGCAGCTATGAGTAGAACGCAGGTACATCTTCAAATCCAGCTCCCGCCGTGCACAGCATCATCAGCGTCCAAAATATGCATGCAAGGTGCAGAAGTGTAGTATGAGTACAACCGACCCCATTTACTCAATAAGTAACAAACCTAACCTTAGGTTGAAAGTAGTGACGAGCTGGGACAAAGGTTAGAGTCCAACTCCAATAACCAACAACAGTTCATAACAATATAATAAAGATGGTACAAGAAATAACTCAATAAATAAATGCTCATCTCGTATACAATTCCGAAAAATACACATTTTCTTTTCAAGTATAATAGTATAACTCAAATCTTTTGCTGAAATCACCAAAAATATGAGTAAGTCTGAAATCTGTGATTTTTCTCAAAAGCTTTAACAATAGATAAGAATTTTCATTATCAACTGGCATGAGGAAAAATACTTTTCTATGCCTACATATCAAGTATGCATGTCTAATGCAATGCAGCACAATGATGAACTCATGTACTCACACTCTCAGAGTACCCAATCTCATTGTCTCACATTTCCACTCATCACGCTTAATATTCCGCACGCTCAGTCACTCGGCACTATACAGGGCAGATTCAGCCCACATGTACTCACACTCTCAGAGTACTCAATCACTCAGTACTGTATATGGCCAATCCAGCCCAGGGAAGATCCATCCCGAATATATATATACATAATAACTGACATTCAGTCACTCAATACTGTACAGGACTAATCCAACTGCTTCGGGCAAGATCCATGCCCAGAAAAAATCCATCCCTCAATATAAATAATTAGGCAAGATCCATGCCCAGGGAAGATCCATCCCTCAATATAATATCAACTGCGCCCACTGTGGGTGTGCAGCCTCCGGAGGGGCTCCTTCAGCGCAAGCACTATAATCTGCATGGACAACTCACGTGCTATATTATCAATATCTGGATCCAAACGGAAAACTCATGTACTGCACGAAAAACTCACATGCTATAGTATCAATATCTGGATTCGCACGGAAAACTCACGTGCTATAGTATCACTAACCTCACAATCAGGCCCTCAACCTTACTCAGTCATCAATCTCTCCAGTCTCTCGGGCTCACTTTGTCATGAAACTAGCCCAAAATGATGATGTAATGTATCAATAAATAACGACAGAGACTGAGATATGATATGCAATAAATATATATGACTGAGTACGAAATTACAATTTAAACATATAATTCGACAACAGAAATGACCTCAGTGGGTCCCAATAATGCCACCATTTGCCTAAGCATGATTTCTAACATGAGTCACAACTCAGTTTCTCTAACACATGAAAAATACATGAAAAAATACAAGTTGATCGAATACACAGCTCTACGGAATTGACTAAGTCTCAATTTCTATGATGCACGCCTACACGCCCGTCATCTAGCATGGGTGTCACCTGCAAACAAATCACATAACACGTATAATCACGGTTCATACCCTCAGCCCCAAGTTTAAAAGTGTTACTTACCTTGAACAAGCCAAATCCAATACCGAGCAAGCCAAGCTATGCTCCAAAATGTCATCCCGCGTGTACTGATCTCCGAACGGCTTGAAACTAGCCAAAATCAACTAAAATACATCAAATAATGCCAAAGAAAACAAACCCAATCGATAAAGGTCGAATCTTTAATCAAAAGCCCAAAATCAACCCAAATGTCCAACCCAGGCCTGCACCTCGAAACTCGATGAAACTTATAAAATCCGACAACAAATTCAATTACGAGTCCAACCATACTAGTTTTATCCAAATCCAACTCTGTATCGATGTTCAAAACTCAAAAACTCACTCTATGAAACTTTAGGCTAAAACCCCCAATTTCTCTTTAAAATTCATAATCCAATTACCAAAAACGAAGGTAGAATCACGAAATATAATCACAAGTGAGTCAAGAATGCTTACCCGAAGTCCCATGGTGAATTTCCTCCCCAAAGTCGCCCAAACCGAGCTTTAAAATCCCAAAAATGAGAATAAAATGACCAAAACCTCTATTAAAGCTTCTGCCCAGGTGTGCTCACACCTGCAATCCCACTAGCCGCTTCTGCGGCATTGCGTTTGCGACTGAAACCTTGTATCTGTGGAGTCCACTGCCAAGCCGACTCCCTCGCACCTACAAAAAAATTCCGCTCCTGCGCAATTGCAGGTGCGAACCAACTTCACGCACACGCACTGCTTCACGCTTCTGCACCCATTTTCCCCGCTTATGCAAAATCACAGATGTGACTCAAATTCCGCACCTGCGAAGGCTCGAAGCCTAGTCTTCTTTCGCTTTTGCGATGACGCTTCCGCTTTTGCGGCTCCGCACCTACGCCCAAAGCTCCGCAGGTGCGGTCACACCAGAACCTCTGCCAAACCAGCCTTAGCCAAAATTCCCAAAATGATTTGAACCTCGTCCGAAACTCACACGAGCCCCTCGGAACCCCGTCCGAATATACCGATAAGTCCCATCACATAATACGGACCTACTCGAAGCCTCAAATCACACATAACAACATCTAAACGAAGAATCGCACCTCAAATCAAACTTAAATGAATTTTGAACTTTCAACTTCCAAAACTCGCACCGAAACATAGCAAATCAACTCGGAATGAAGTCAAATTTTGCGCACAAGTCCCAAATAACATAACGAAGCTATTCAAATTTTCGGAACCATGATCTAAACCTGATATCCACAAAGTCAACTCTCGGTCAAACTTATCAACTTTCCAAACCTTCAAATTTCCAACTTTCGCCAATTAGTGTCGAATCCTTCTAGGAACATCCAAATGCAAATCCGGGCATACGCCCGAGTGAAAAATACCATCCGGACCTAACGGAACCATCAAAACTCTGCTCTAGGGTCAATTTCAAAAAATAAAAGTCAAACTTGGTCAACTCTTCTAACTTAAAGCTTCAACGATGAAATTCATTCTTCCAAATCGATTTTGAATAACCTGAAGCAAAACCGACAATTCACATAAGTCATAATACATCATACTGAGCTACTTATGCCCTCAAACTACCGAGTGAAGTGCGAATGCTCGAAACGGCTCATTGAGTCGTTACATCCTCCCCCACTTAAACATACGTTCGTCCTCGAAAGTGTCAAAAGTCTTTCCAAAGCCATCAAATCACCATGTAACCTTACCACGCACATACCCGGGGGTGCTCCCACGTCACCCTATTCCATATAGGTCAAACAATACAACATAACTGAAGATCATTACTTTAACCTTAGCCCGTAAACCACAGAATCCAATTCCCAGCATTCAGAATTTCCTATAAGATTTGAATCTCACATCTACACACTGTATAAGTCTGAACAAGCTGTATTAAGCCTTAACTATAACCCAAGATACAATCACATGATATACCACATAACTCAAATACTCATCGCAATAATTCCGACCACAATAACTGCTCGAAGCAAACCCGGTACTGGTAATAAACCTCGTATCAAACAAAACCTCATTCTAAAACCTTAGTACACTGCCAATGATGGAAGAAACACGTTGAAACTAATAACCACTTATCAGATCAACTAGTCATGGAGCCCTCTCTCGTCCGACAGGAACCGTAGTCTAAACTCTAAGCTAACCTCTGATATTATTCCTCCATACATACTCCGATCAAGTCCGATAGTACCCATTCTAGGTCCAATGACCTCATCTCGTCAAGCATAACCATTTTATTGACATTCAACACCAATACAACCTAGAGCCACAAACCGTGCAGTCTGTGCACCAATACACAATAACTCAATGCATCCAAAAAATGACTCAAATGAGAAAATCGCCCTGCAAGCTCAACAAGTACCACCACAACCGCAATTCTATGAGCCCATCATACATAGTAGAACCAAGACACATGAATCAATCACAAAGAATCATATCTCAACATAACTCTGCTGCAATGCGTGACCCCATCCTAACACTGGTCCACATGAAATACCTAAAGCCACAATGCTCAAAATTAACAATCATGCGCAATTTGACATTAAGTACCCAAGGTGCATGACCGAACCACAGAGAAGCAAATAGCACAATATACCACAACCAGGAGAGAACATAACCAAGGAGCAATCAACCATTCGATACCCCAATAACCATCTCGCTCAAATCTCGCTAAACCCAAACATAACCGCACCATGTGTGCTTATAACCAACAAATCACAACCTCTCGTAGCATAGAGGAGTAACACATAGATCATATCGAAGCATGAATAAGTTCCACTCTAACCGAATAGCACATCCCCCAACAATAGTAGTACAGTGTCTACCAATCCGACCCGGTGTAGAATACACATCCTCATTGGGCCTACCAATGGGCCCCAAATCAACTCTGGTCATCCATAAATAGATAAATAATCCTTCTAAAGTCCACAATGACCTAACCATAACATATACTATCATTTGGATAGCTTTGGCCACATCTTCACCGTCCACAACCACGAAACAATTTGCTTTTGTGAACTCCTGGTCTCCAAATCCGTAGAACACACGAATCACCATATTTAATCCCAACTCCATCGCCCAAATGTCTGACACATCTCTCATACACGATCATCCCACGAGGAATACTTCTATAATTCTTCTGTGCCACATAGCAAAAATCTGAATATCAGCAGTTAAGCAACCAGGCGAGTACTGCAATACTAATGAAGCATCCATAAGTCAACACATAGTTCGCCTTCTGAAATGCGCACCCTTCTCATGAATTACCAAGTAGTTATAATATTCATTTAAATATCTAAAACTGCCTATGTTGTCTAAGAATCCATGCCCTTCCTTTCAAAACTAAACTGTGACCTTGCACACGTAAATCTTAATCCCACACAACCTACCGCATCTATCATGAATATGAAAAGTACGAGAATCTCATAATCAACCCTGAGTCACAAGCAAACTACATAATCAATTATCCAGGAACCTTCCATTTGATCTCATCCAGGAGAAAGTCACGATACGCAACATGCTCCTCATGCCGGTAGGAAATATCCATCTCAAACAGTGGTAGAAACCATCAAAAATCTTTGAAACCCATTAACATGCAACCAAGCCATCAGAACCGATTCTCTCTAACTCAACCAAGCCACGCAGGTCGCCAAAACCAAGAGCATTGCCACAAAAACACCTGTAGATAAGTACCCCAAGGAACCAATCGTATATATTACCTTGCTAATCCAACCTACTACCAAGTTGTACTAGTTCTCTGAGTTCTTTCTGAATTACCCTCAAGGTGACACTTCTTATTGCCAGAACACCACAATCCTTAACCAAAATTCACCCCGCGAGATCCTAAAATAAAACTGCACCGCCCTAAGGCCCATAAGCCATTGTATTCCCTCTTAAGTACCCCAAAAGTACCACAACCGAGATACCCATTTTGAAGAGACCTTCTATGAATCCATAATGGCATAGAAATACCGCAAGTCTCGACACCATCCAATGTAAATCTCAGATCCTGACCATATGCTAATCCGAAAAAATTCACAATTGCTACATTAAAATCTTGAATCCATTAGAACTTTCTCGAGAGTCATTTATTCTACTTAAATCTCAATTGTGCTGCCCAAACGGGCCAAACGACATGTTCCCCATTAGCACGACAACACCCAAGGAAGTAACCTTGCATTAACACAACCGATCAAATTCATACTCCATGTACACTACATCCTTCTAACATAACAACTCAGTCATTTCCATGATTTTCATATACCCATAAAGTGTAATATAATCCGTATTCAGAAATTTCCTTGCTCAAGTCATCCTCAAAACGAGCCTCTACAAGTCATAATCGATCCACAAGTATGCCTCAGGCCGAAACTGACACAACACATAACCATGCAATCAAAGCATCGATAGTGGACTCCCATACTTAGCTCAATGTCATAGAATAGAATATATGATAACTCACCATACCCATACTCTATTACTACCATAATACTGCAGGGAGATTCAACTAAATCTTTCATAAACTCATATAACACAAACCATATGGTACCTCAAATAATCTACTAAGCTCGCATACATCCACATGACGATCAGGTTAACTTTCTCAACCAAATTCAAATTCAAATTTCAACAAATATACCCCACTGGTAGAAATGAAACTCTCCACACAACATTATAAGGATCACACCTTCGTAGATTACTTCGCAGGAGATAACCCAAATGCTTAGCCTCAAATTGGCATCTTGTTATACCCTTTCGCAGCCGCAATTACTACGCCATCACTTAATCTTCCTGAGACTGAACTCACCACAAGACAAGAAAATCTACTTCGTTCCACAATTAAACAACATGAAAAATCTTTCAACACACTCCACTCGAGACTTTACGTCACATCAAGACAGCAATCTAGCGACCAATAGTCCTTTTTACATCTCAAGCAACTCTTTTCATCACATTCAAACCATCTGAACATATCCCACAATCACATCATACTCATCATATAGCCATCCAACTACTCATCAAGTCACAAATTCCACTCATAGGGATGCTACAGACATATAAGTCCAAAAGCACGTGCTCACACAACCGAAATCCCCATGTTCAAGCTACAGTCATAACCTGACCTCAAGTCCTCCAGACTAGCCCATCATTAGCACACAGAAATCATATATCACACCTCATCCATGGAATCACAAGTCGTCGATGCACAACTGATATTGAGCGCTCACATGCGCATACGAATTTGTGGAGGGAATTCAAAGAGTTACGCTTCAAGCTGAATAAATTCCGCATGATAAGGAAAGAAAGATGAGAAGTTTATCCTAAATGTCCCGTAGCCTCTCGAAGATAGGTATGGACGTCATCATACCCATCTGCAAGACTCTACTAGACACTTGCTTATGACTTGTAGAACCTATGAATCTAAAGCTCTGATACCACCTTGTCACGACCCAAAATCCAAACCGTCGTGATGGCACCTAACCCAACCCGCTAGGTAAGCCAATTAACAAAATAACATAATATAATAACACTGATGTGAAGCAAAGATGAGATAACTGAATTTTATACAACTCCCCAACGACTGGTAGTACAAATCATGAGCTTCTAAGATTTAGAATTTATAAAGCTGGTATGAAATAAAGTACATCATTTGTTTGAAATATACAGGAATAGATTAAAATTCCAAAGCTACCAAGATCAAGAAGCAGCTATGAGCAGAACGCAGGTACATCTTCAAATCCAGCTCCCGCCATGCACAACATCATCAACGTCTAAAATATGCATGCAAGGTGCAGAAGTGTAGTATGAGTACAACCGACCCTATTTACTCAATAAGTAACAAATCTAACCTTAGGTTGAAAGTAGTAACGAGCTGGGACAAAGGTTAGAGTCTAACTCCAATAACCAATAATATTTCATAACAATATAATAAAGATGGTACAAGAAATAACTCAATAAATAAATGCTCATCTCGTATACAATTCCGGAAAATACACATTTTCTTTTCAAGTATAACAGTATAACTCAAATCTTTTGCTGAAATCACCGAAAATATGAGTAAGTCTGGAATCTGTGATTTTTCTCAAAAACTTTAACCACAGATAAGAAATTCCATTATCCGATGACATGAGGAAAAATACTTCTCTATGCCTACATATCAAGTATGCATGTCTAATGCAATGCAGCACAGTGATGAACTCATGTACTCACACTTTCAGAGTATCCAATCTCACTGTCTCGCAATTCCACTCATCACGCTCAGTCACTCGGCACTATACAGGGCATATTCAGCCCAAATATAAATGACAACTCGCACTCAATTACTCAGTACTGTATATAGCCAATCCAGCCCAGGGAAGATCCATCCCATATATATATATATATATATATATATATATATATATATATATATATATATATGATAACTGACATGCAGTACTGTGTAGGGCCAATCCAGCCCGGGGAAAATCCATCCCTCAATATAAATAATTAGGCAAGATCCATGTCCAGGGAAGATCCATGCCTCAATATAATCACAATTGACACAAGAATGCTTATCCCAAGTCACATGGTGAATTTCCACACCAAAGTCGCCCAAACCGAGCTTTAAAATCCCAAAAATGAGAATAAAACGACCAAAACCTCTATTATAGCTTCTGCCCAGGTTTGCTCGCACCTGCGATCCCACTAGCCGCTTCTGCGGCGTTGCATTTGCGACTGGAACCTCGCATCTGCGGAGTCCACTGCCCAGCTGACCCCCTCTCACCTGCAGAAATATTCCGCTCCTACGCAATCGTAGGTGCGAACCAGCTTCATGCACCCGCGCTGCCTCACACTTCTACGCCCATTTTTCCCGCTTCTCCGAAGTCACAGATGCGACTCAAATTCCACACCTGCGAAGGCTCGAAGCCCATTCTTCTTTCGCTTATGCGATGATGCTGCCACTTTTGCGGCTCCGCACCTGCGCCCAAAGCTCCACAGGTGCGGTAACACTAGAACCTCTGCCAAACCAGCCTTAGCCAAAATTTCCAAAATGATTTGAACCTCGTCCAAAACTCACCCGAGCCCCTCGAAACATTGTCCGAATATACCAACAAGTCCCATAACATAATACAGACCTACTCGTGGCCTCAAATCACACATAACAACATCGAAACGACAAATAGCACCTCAAATCAAACTTAAATGAACTTTGAACTTTCAACTTCCAAAACTCGCGTCGAAACATAGCAAATCAACTCGGAATGAACTTAAATTTTTTACACAAGTCCCAAATAACATAATGAAGCTATTAAAATTTATAGAACCACGATCCGAACTTAATATCCATAAAGTCAACTATCGGTCAAACTTATGAACTTTCCAAACCTTCAAATTTCTAACTTAAGCCAATTAGTGTCAAATCCTTCTAGGAACATCAAAATGCAAATCCGGGCATACGTCCGAGTCCAAAATCACCATCCGAACCTAACGGAAACATCAAAAATCTGCTCCTGGGTCAAATTCAAAAAAAAGTCAAACTTGGTCAACTCTTCCAACTTAAAGCTTCAACGATGAAATTCATTCTTCCAAATCGATTCCGAATAACCTGAAAATCAAAACCGACGATTCACATAAGTCATAATACATCATACGGAGCTACTCATGCCCTCAAACTACCGAGCGAAGTGTAAATGCTCGAAACGACCGGTCGGGTCGTTACACTGTCAATAGGATATTCTCTTGAAGAATGTGATGTAAGAACTTCCTTTGACCTGAGATCGTCATAGTAATTGACAAGTTATTTATTGTGCTTTGATACTAGAAACCTATGGCCCTAGGGCGATAGTTTAAAGGATATTGGTTATGATTAAATGCTTGTAGAATTAGTGATTGATCAAGATGGAATCTGTCAACTCCTGGTAATGAGTTTAAGCTCCATGTTGTCATGAATTTGTCACGACCCAAAATCCAACCGTCGTGATGGCACCTAACCCAACCTGCTAGGCAAGCCAGTTAACAATAAACCAGGTCAAATGATATTTTTTAAGAGAAGAAATGAAAATACAACTGCTTTATACAATAATTTTCCAAGGACTGGTAGTACAAATCATGAGCTTCTAAGATTTAGAATTTACAAAGCTAGTATGAAATAAAGTACATCATCTGTTCGAAATATACATGAACAGATTAAAATTCTAAAGCTACCAAGATCAAGAGGCAGCTATGACCGGAGTGCAGGTACATCTACAAATCCAGCTCCCGCCATGCACAACAACATCAACATCCAAAATCTGCACGCAAGGTGCAGAAGTGTAGTATGAGCACAACCGACCCCATGTACTCAATAAGTAACAAACCTAACCTTAGGTTAAAAGTAGTGATGAGTTGGGACAAAGATCAGAGTCCAACTCCAATAACCAGGAACATTTCATAACAATATAATAAAGATGGTGCAAGAAATAACTCAATAAATAAATGCTCAGCTCGTATACAATTCCGAAAAATACACATTCTCTTTTCAAGTAAAACAGTAAAACTCAAATCTTTTGCCGAAATCACCGAAAATATGAGTAAGTCTGTAATCTGTGATTTTTCTCAAAACCTTTAACAACATATAAGAAATTCCATTATCAGATGGCATGAGAAAAAATACTTCTCTATGCCTACATATCAAGTACGCATGTCTAATGCAATGCAGCACAGTGATGAACTCATATACTCACACTCTCAGAGTACCCAATCTCACTGTCTCGCATTTCCACTCATCACGCTCAATATTCTGCACGCTCAGTCACCCGGCACTGTACAGGGCTATATGACAATGTACATGTTGTGTGTGATGTACTACAATGGAGTCTCGTGAACTTACACTTTCAGTGTACTCGGTTACTCAGTACTGTATATGGTCAATCCAGCCTAGGAAAAATCTATCCCTCAATATAAAGATCAATTGACAGTCAGTCACTCAGTACTGTATAGGGCTAATCCAACCCAGGAAAAATCCATCCCTCAATATAAATAATTAGGCAAGATCATTGCCCAGGTGTAAATACTTAGGGAAGATCCATCCCTAATGTAAATGCTTAGGGAAGATCCATCCCAAATGTAAATGCTTAGGCAAGATCCATGCCCATAGATAACTCACGTGCTATAGTATCAATATCTGGATCCGTACGGACAACTCATGTGCCGCATAGACAACTCACGTGCCATAGTATAAATAACCTCATAATCAGGCCCTCGGTCTCACTCAGTCATCAATCTCTCCAGTCTCTCTGGCTCACATTGTCATGAAACTAGCCCAAAATGATGATATGATGTATCAATAAATAACAACAGAGACTGAGATATGATATGCAATGAATAAATATGACAATTTAAACATATAATTCGACAGCAGAAATGACATCAGTGGGTCCCAATAATACCAACATTTGCCCAAGTATGATTTCTAACATGAGTCACACCTAAGTTTCTCTAACACATGAAACATACATGGAAAATATAAGTTAATTGCCTACACAGCTCTGCGGAATTGACTGAGTCTCAATTTCAACGGTGCACGCCCACACGTCCGTCACCTCCAAACAAATCACATAACACGTATAATCAGGGTTCATACCCTCAGCTCCAAGTTTAGAAGTGTTACTTACCTTGAACAAGCCAAATCCAATACCAAACAAGCTAAGCGATGCTCCAAAAATGCCATCCCACGCGTATCGACCTCTGAACGGCTCAAAACTAGTCAAAAGAAACTCAAATACATCAAATAATGCCAAAGGAAACAAATCCAATCGATAAAGGTCGAATCTTTAATCAAAAGCCCAAAATGAGCCGAAAGGCCAAACCCGGGTCCGCATCTTGAAACCAGCAAAACTCACAAAATCCGACAACCCATTCAATTAGAGTCCAACCATACTAGTTTCACTCAAATCCGACTCTAAATCGACATTCAAATATCAATTATTCGTTTTATGTAACTATAGACAATTCCTCCAATTTCTCTTTAAAAATCAATAATCCAATGCCGAAAATGAAGATTAATCCATGAAATATAATCACAAGTGAGTCAAGAAAACGTATCCCAAGTCGTGTGTAAAAATCCCTCTCCAAAATCGCCCAATCCAAGCTCCAAAATCCGAAAAATGAGAATAACCTCGAAACCCACTATTTTATCTTCTATCCAGGCCTCTTCGCATTTGCGTAAAAACTTCTGCTCCTGCGGCCTCGCATTTGCGAGCCATTTCCCGCATTTGCGGATCCACACTCAACAACCCTCACACCTGCAGAGCTTCTTCCGCTTCTGCGCAATCGCAGGTGCGAGCCAATGGTCCGCATCTGCGCTCCTTCCGCTTCTGCAATCAACACCACCCCATCTGCGATGTTGCAGGTGCGCAAAAAATACCCGCTTCTGCGGCCTCACGTTGGGATACCAATTCTGCTTCTGCGCCTTTAGCTTCGCACATGCGGCCATCGCACCTGCACCCAGTGGTCCGAAGGTGCGACTACACCAGAACAGACCTGCCAAGCCTTAGCATAAATGATCCGAAACGATCTGAACCTCGTGTGAAACTCGTCCGAGCCACTCGGGATCCCGTCGAAAGATACCAACAAGTTCCAAAACATAACACGGACCTACTCGAGGCCTCAAATCATGCATAACAACATCAAAACGATGAATCGTACCTCAAATCAAACTTAAATGAACTTTCAACTTTCAACTTCTAAAACTCGCGGTGAAACATAACAAATCAACTCGGAATAAACTCAAATTTTTGCACACAAGTCCCAAATAACATAACCAAGCTATTTCAATTTCCGGAACCACAATTCGAACCCGATATCCACAAAGTTAACTCTCGGTCAAAATTATGAACTTTCAAAATCATCAAATTTTCAACTTTTGCCAATTAGTGTCCAATCCTTCTAGGAACATCCAAATGCAAATACGGGCATACGAACAAGTCCAAAATCACCATATGGACCTAACGGAATTATCAAAACTCTGTTCCGGGGTCAAATTCAAAAATGTCAAACTTGGTCAACTCTTCCAACTTAAAGCTTCAATGATGAAATTCATTCTTCCAAATCGATTTTGAATAACCTGAAAACCAAAACCAATGATTCACATAAGTCATAATGCATCATATGGAGCTACTCATACCCTCAAACTACCGAGCGAAGTGCAAATGCTCGAAATGACCGGTCGGGTCGTTACATCCTCTCCCACTTAAACATATGTTCGTCCTCGAACGTGCCGAGAGTCGTTCCAAATCCATCAAATCGCCGTGTAACCTTATCACACACATACCCGTGGGTGATACCACATCACTCTTTTCCATATAGGCCTGACAACACAACATAATTGGAACTCATTAATTTAACTTTAGCCGATAAACCTTGGACCCCAATTTCTAATATTCGAAATTCTATTCAAGACCTGAATCTCACATCTACACACTGTATAAGTCTGAACAAACTGTATTAAGCCTTAGCTATAACCCCATATGTAATCACATAACATACTACACAACTCGCAAACTCGCAGCACCATTTTCGATCACAGTAACTACTCAACACCAACCTAGTACTAGTATTAAACCCCATATCAAACAAAACCTCATTCCCAAAACCTTCGTACACTGCCGATGAATCGTACCTCAAATCAAACTTAAATGAACTTTCAACTTTCAACTTCTAAAACTCGCGGTGAAACATAACAAATCAACTCGGAATAAACTCAAATTTTTGCACACAAGTCCCAAATAACATAACCAAGCTATTTCAATTTCCGGAACCACAATTCGAACCCGATATCCACAAAGTTAACTCTCGGTCAAAATTATGAACTTTCAAAATCATCAAATTTTCAACTTTCGCCAATTAGTGTCCAATCCTTCTAGGAACATCCAAATGCAAATACGGGCATACGAACAAGTCCAAAATCACCATATGGACCTAATGGAATTATCAAAACTCTGTTCCGGGGTCAAATTCAAAAATGTCAAACTTGGTCAACTCTTCCAACTTAAAGCTTCAATGATGAAATTCATTCTTCCAAATCGATTTTGAATAACCTGAAAACCAAAACCAATGATTCACATAAGTCATAATGCATCATATGGAGCTACTCATACCCTCAAACTACCGAGCGAAGTGCAAATGCTCGAAATGACCGGTCGGGTCGTTACATCCTCTCCCACTTAAACATATGTTCGTCCTCGAACGTGCCGAGAGTCATTCCAAATCCATCAAATCGCCGTGTAACCTTATCACACACATACCCGTGGGTGATACCACATCACTCTTTTCCATATAGGCCTGACAACACAACATAATTGGAACTCATTAATTTAACTTTAGCCGATAAACCTTGGACCCCAATTTCTAATATTCGAAATTCTATTCAAGACCCGAATCTCACATCTACACACTGTATAAGTCTGAACAAACTGTATTAAGCCTTAGCTATAACCCCATATGTAATCACATAACATACTACACAACTCGCAAACTCGCAGCACCATTTTCGATCACAGTAACTACTCAACACCAACCTAGTACTAGTAATTAAACCCCATATCAAACAAAACCTCATTCCCAAAACCTTCGTACACTGCCGATGATGAAAGGAACATGCAAAAACTCTTAACCAATTATCATATCAACAAGTCATGGAGCTCGCTCGCCCCAACCAGAACCATAATCACTTTCTAAGCTGACTTTCGACATTATCCTCCCAAATATACCGTAATCAAACCTGATAGTACCCATTCTAGGTCCAATGACCTTATATTATCAAGTACCAGCTACTCTACTGACATGCCACACCAATATACCCATAGCCACAAACCGTGCAATCTATGAACCAATACGCAACAATTCAAATGTACTCAAACATAGAAAATGACTCAAATGAGAGACCCGTCCCGCAAGCTCAACAAGTACCGCCACAACACAATGCTAAAACCCATCACGCCCCGTAGAACCATAACACATGAATCTAACACAAAGGACTATATCTCAGCATAACTCCGCTGCAATGCGTGACCCCATCCAAACACTGATCCGTATTAAATACCTCAGTCACCATGCTCAAAATCAATAACCATGCGCAATCAACCATTCAACACCAGAATATCTATCTCGCTCGAATCCCGCTATAAGGCCCAAACAGAACTGCACCATGCATGCATATAACCAACAAATCACAACCCCTCGTAGCATAGAGGAGTAGCACATAGAACATCTTAGAACACGAATAAGCTCAACTCTAACCGAATGGCGCATCTCTCAACAACAATAGTACAAAGTCAACCAATCTGACCCGGTGTAGAATACACATCCTCATTGGCCTGCCAATGGACCCAAACTCCACTCTGGTCACCCACAAATAGATACATAACCCTCTGAAAGTCCACAATGGCTGAACCATAACACATACTATCATCTAGCTAGCTTCGTCCACATCTTCATATTCCACAACCATAAAACAATATGTTTCTAAGAATGTTTGGTCTCCAAGTCCATATAACACATGAATCACCATATCTGGTCCCAACTCCATTGCCCGAATGTCTAACACATCTCTCATACACGATCATCCCACGAGGAATACTTTGATAATCCTACCATGCCACATAGCAAAATCTGAATGTCAGCAGTCAATCAACCAGGCGAGTACTGCAATACCAATGAAGCATCCATAAGTCAACACACAGTGCGCCTTCTGAAATGCGCACCTTTCTCAGGAATTACCAAGTAGTTATAACACTCATTTAAATATCCAAAACTACCCATGCTGTCCAAATTCATGACCTTCCCTTCCAAATATGAACTGTGACCTTGCACATGCAAATCTCAATCCCACACAACACACCGTATCTATCATGCCATCATATGAGAAGTACGAGAATCTCATAATTAACTTTGAGTCACAAGCAAACTACATTCTCAATTAGCCAGGAACTTTCCATTTGATCTCATCCAAGAGAAAATCACAACAAGCAACATGCTCATGACGCCAGCAGGAAATATACACCTCGAACTGTGGTAGAAACCATTGAGAATACTTTGAAATCTATTTGCACATAACCCAACTATCAGAACCGAATTCCTCTAACTCAACCAAGCCACGCAGGTCACCAAAACCCAAGAGCATTGCCACGAAATACCTGTAGAGACTCACCATATTATAAGTTCCCCAAGGAACCAATCGTATCTATTACCTTGCTGATCTAACCCACTACCGAGCTGTACTATTTCTCTGATTTCCTTCTGAATTACCCTCAAGGTGACACTTCTTATTGCCAGAACACTATGATCCTTAACCAAAACTCACCCCGCGAGATACTAAAATAAAACTGCACCGCCCTAAGTCCCATAAGTCATTGTATTCCCTCTTAAGTACCACAATCGAGATACCAATTTTGAAGAGACCTTCTGTAAATCTAAAGTTTTTTTCCTCCACCTTCCTCGTACCGAAATGTAAAATCTATAATGACATAGAAATACCGCGAGTCTCGACACCATCCAATATAAATCTAAGATCCTGGCCATATGCTAATCCTAAAAATCTTAAATCCATTAGAACTTTCTCGAGAGTCATCTATTCTGCTCAAATCTCAATTGTGCCGCCCAAACGGGCCAAACGACATGTGCCACATTAGCACAACAACACCCAAGGAAGTAACCTTGCCTTAACACAACTGATCAAATTCATACTCTATGCACACATCCTTCACACATAACAACTCAGTCATTTCCATGATTTCCATATAGCCATAAAGTGTAATATAATCCGTATTCAAAAATTTCCTTGCTTAAGTCATCCTCAAAACCAGCCTCTATAAGTCATAACTGATCCACAAGTATGCCTCACGACGAAACCAATACAACATGTAACCATGCAATCAAATCATCGATGGAATCCAAACCTGGACTCAAGTCCTCTAGACTAGCCCATCACCAAAGCATAGAAAATGCAACTCGCACCTCATCCATGGAATCCACAAGCCATCGATGTATAGCTGATACTGAGCGCTCACATGCGCGTACGATTGAGTGGAAGGAATTCAAAGAGATACACTTCAAGCTGAATCAATGTCGCACGATAAGGAAAAAAAGATAGGAAGTTTATCCTAAATGCCCTGTAGCCTCTCGAAGATAGGTATGGACGTCATCATACCGATCCGCAAGAAATGAAAATACAACTGCTTTATACAAGAATTTCCCAAGGACTGGTAATACAAATCATGAGCTTCTAAGATTTAGAATTTACAAAGTTGGTATGAAATAAAGTACATCGTCTGTTTGAAATATACCTGAACAGATTAAAATTCTAAAGCTACTAAGATCAAGAGGTAGTTATGACCAGAACGCAGGTACATCTTCAAATCCAGCTCCTGTCGTGCACAACAACATCAATGTCCAAAATCTGCACGCAAGGTGCAAAAGTGTAGTATGAGCACAACCGACTCCAAGTACTCAATAAGTAACAAAACTAACCTTAGGTTGAAAGTAGTGACGAGCTGGGACAAAGGTCAGAGTCCAACTCCAATAACCAGCAACAGTTCATGACAATATAATAAAGATGGTACAAGAAATAACTCAATAAATAAATGCTCGGCTCGTATACAATTCCGAAAATTACACATTCTCTTTTCAAGTATAACAGTAAAACTCAAATCTTTTAACGAAATCACCCAAAATATGAGTAAGTCTGAAATCTGTGATTTTTCTCAAAATCTTTAACAACAAATAAGAAATTCCATTATCAGATGGCATGAGGAAAAATACTTCTCTATGCTTACATATCAAGTATGCATGTATAATAAAATGCAGTACAGTGATGAACTCGTATACTCACACTCTCAGAGTACCCAATCTCACTGTCTCGCATTTCCACTCATCACGCTCAATATTCTGCACGCTCAGTCACTCGGCACTGTACAGGGCAGATTCAGCCCAAATATAAATGACAACTCGTGCAAAGTCACTCAGTACTGTATATGGCCAATCCAACCCAGGGAAGATCCATCCCATATATATATATATATATATATATATATATATATATATGATAACTGACATGCAGTTATTTAAATGTAAAAAACCAATCCAGCCCGGGGAAAATCCATCCCTCAATATAAATAATTAGGCAAGATCCATGCCCAGGGAAGATTCATCCCTTAGAATAAATAATTATGCAAGATCCATGCCCAGGAAAGATCCATGCCTCAATATAATATCAATTGCGCTCACTGTGGGTATGCAAACTCCGGAGGGGCTCTTTTCGCCCAAGCGCCATAATCTACACGGACAACTCACGTACTGCACGGACAACTCACGTACTATAGTATCTATATGTGGGTCCGCACGGACAACTCACGTGTTTCACAGACAACTCACGTGCTATAGTATCAATATATAGATCTGCACGGACGACTCACGTGCTGCACAGACAACTCACATGCTATAGTATCAATATCTGGATCCGTACCGATAACTCACGTGCCGCACGGATAACTCACGTGCCATAGTATTAATAACCTCACAATTAGGCCCTCGGCCTCACTCAGTCATCAATCTCTCCAATCTCTCTGGCTCACATTGTCATGAAACTAGCCCAAAATTATGATATGATGTATCAATAAATAACAACAGAGACTAAGATATGATATGCGATGAATGTATATGACTGAGTATGAAATTACAATTTAAACATATAATTCGACAGCAGAAATGACCTCAGTGGGTCCTAATAATACAAGCATTTGCCTAAGCATGATTTCTAACATGAGTCACACCTCAGTTTCTCTAACACATGAAAAATACAAGATAATTGCCTACACATCTCTACAGAATCGACTGAGTCTCAATTTCTACGGTGCACATCCACACGCCCGTCACCTAGCATAGGTTTCACCTACAAACAAATCACATAACATGTATAATCAGGGTTCATACCCTCAGCTCCAAGTTTAGAAGTGTTACTTACCTTAAACAAGACAAATCCAATATCGAGCAAGCCAAGTGATGCTCCAAAAATGCCATCCCACGTGTACCGACCTTCGAAAGGCTCGAAACTAATCAAAAGCAACTAAAATACATCAAATAATGTCAAAGGAAACAAACCCAATCGATAAAGGTTGAATCTTTAATCAAATTCCCAAAATGAGCCAAAAAGCCAAACTCGGGCACGCATCTCAGAACCGACGAAACTCACAAAATCCGACAACCCATTCAATAAGAATCCAACCATACTAGTTTCACTCAAATCCGACTCCGAATCGACATTCAAATCTCAAAAATACATTTTATGAAACTATAGATAATTCCTCCGATTTCTCTTTAAAAATCAATAATCCAATGCCGAAAATGAAGATTAATCCATCAAATATAATCACAAGTGAGTCAAGAATACTTACCCCAAGTCGTGTGGAAAAGTCCCTCTCCAAAATCGCCCAATCCAAGCTCCAAAATTCGAAAAATGAGAATAACCTCAAAACCCACGATTTTATCTTCTGTCCAGGCCTCTTCGCATTTGCGTAAAAACTTCCACTCCTGCGGCCTCACATTTGTGAGCCAATTCCTGCATCTGTGGATCCACACTCAACAGCAAGCCCTCCCACCTGCAGAACTTCTTCCGTTTCTGCGCTATCGCAGGTACGAGCAAAGGGTCCGCATCTGCGCTCCTTCCGCTTCTGCGATCAGCACCACCGCACCTGCGATGTCGCAGGTGCGCACAAAATAGCCGCATCTGCGGCCTCACACTGGGATACTAATTCCTCTTCTGCGCCTTCATCTTCGCACTTGCGGCCATCACACCTGCGCCTAGTGGTCCGTAGGTGTGACCACACCAGAACAGACCTACCCAGCCTTAACAAAAATGATCTGAACCTCATCTGAAACTCATCCGAGCCACTCGGGATCCTATCGAAACATACCAAAAAGTTCCAAAACATAACACAAACCTACTCGAGGCCTCAAATCATGCATAACAACATCGAAACAACGAATTGCACCTCAAATCAAACTTAAATGAACTTTAAACTTTAAACTTCCAAAACTCGCGTCGAAACATAACAAATCAACTCGAATGAACTCAAATTTTTGCACACAAGTCCCAAATAATATAACGAAGTTATTCCAATTTCCAGAACCGCAATCTGAATCCGATTTTCATAAAGTCAACTCTCGGTCAAACTTATGAACTTTTCAAACCTTCAAATTTCCAAATGCAAATCTGGGCATATGCACGAGTCCAAAATTATCATCCAGACCTAATGGAACCATCAAAACTTTGCTCCGGGGTAAAATTAAAAAGTCAAACTTGATCAACTCTTCCAACTTAAAGCTTCAACGATGAAATTTATTCTTCCAAATCTATTTCGAATAATCTGAAAATCAAAATCGGCGATTCACATAAGCCATAATATATCATACGGAGCTAATCATGCCCTCAAACAACCGAGCGAAGTGCAAATGCTCAAAACCACTGGTCGGATCGTTACAGAATTATAAACGACCAAACTAAGACCTTGGCCAGGGCAATTGAATGAAAGAAGAAAAAAGTTTCTTAGGTCATTCAATGGTCGATTATATTTGACATGAACACATAGTTGATCGCCGATTAGGATTTGACAGTTGAACTATGTCCTAGGGTGACCCAGAGCTATACAGACAGAAGAAATTACTACATTATTCTTCTACTGGTTCTTGAGAGTAAATTGTACACTTCATTCTATCTGGTCGTTAAGAAGTATTGCTAGACACCACCCTTGATTAGTAGATTGATATGATCAATTTACTACTATTTTAGTATTGAACCTATGGGGTCGCACACTAACGAGTGTTCTGATCTTTGCTAAAGGATTAATTATTTTATTATTTGGTAATTAAATTGTTGAATTTAATCAGTCAAATAATTTAAATTATTAGTTCAAATAAAATATTATTATATTATTTGCTAGCACAGAGTATATAATTAATATTGTGAACAAATTAAAATTTTCTATTTGGAACAGAAAGTTAAATTATATCTCTAGGTTGTAATATATATTTGATATATTTAATTAATAGTTATTTATATAAGAGTATATATATAATATTAATATAAAAGGTTTATGAGTTAGAATCCAATTTTGAATTGGATAACTAACGTGTAAAGTCCACAAACGGACTTGTCGGCAATTTCAAACCCATTAAGAATGGGATTAGAATTTTTAAGACAAAATACTAATTAGTACTTATAATTCAATTTGGAATTGGATCTTATGGAAAGTCCATAAGGACTTGGCACACACGATGCCAATTTGAATGGGAATTCAAATTTCCATTGAAATTTTCCATAACGTTTATTTAGGTATAAACTTTTACCCTAAGTAAATCATTACCTCAACCAAATAGAAAAAGAGTTTATAGGTGATACTATATAAAGGGTGATGGAGAAAAATTTATCGGATGATTCATTCTTGAGAAGAAAACCCACTTTATGAAAGTGAGAGTGCAATACAAAGCCAAGAGAGAAAATACAATTACAAGAAAAGTGTTTCTTGTTCTTCTACCTTTGAGTTGAGATTTTTGAGAAAAATTGCAATACAAGATTTTCATTCAATTTGTTCGCCGGTTTCATTGATCAAAGAGTTGATAGCAAGGGTCGTTCCCGGTGTGGATACGCATAGAGTCTTCGCACTATCAAAGAAATTTTTGAAACGAGACTCTTTTCACCAAGTACGTCTTAGATCCGATCTTTGACTTATAAATAAATTTTAAACATGAAAAGATCTGTCTAGGATTATTATTGTCTTCCGCCCGATGCGTGTTACGAACATCTATATGCAATCCTTCACTTTTTTCTTTGAAATATTATTTACATCTACTTATTAGTTATTAAATTATTTCAGGTGTTATCTAGCCGTTATTTAAACATGGTCTTTGGAGAGCTAAAGACATATTTTCTAGCATAACTTTCTAGATCATCTTCTTCCTTCTATATGCTGGGATTCTTTCTTTATTTTTCTGCTAGTTCTATTCCTAATTTATATTAGAAGAGCTTGTTGAATCTTGGGTGATACGCCTAATTTTATTCATTATTGTATGAGCGAAATATCCTTAAGGACAGTGTCCTTGACACACCTCAAGCTAATTCTTATTCTCCATAATTAATTTTCCAACAATCTTAAGGATATTTACACGTTATTATGGAGAATGCTAATTACAATATTTCCGTTGATACTTCTGTGCTGGATGCACAAACTATTCTAGTCATTGTTTTAATTCCACTCGGCGGTATATCGATGTTCATCCATCTTTTCTTCAGAGAAGGTAAAGATTGCAATTGTTCGGATTAGCACATTCGTCGTATCAATGATATGGAATAAATCATCAAATGTTCAATGTTGATAACTTGGTATGTTTTCTCACAGTTATCTATAATTTTTGATAAAATGGTATTCATTCTTTTTGTTCTCTTTTAACTATATGAGACTTAGTTTTATATTGGTTACGACTCACCTATATAAAAATTATATATAATTTTAAATTAACTAGAATCTTGGTTGCTAGTATATGGTGCAATTTATTTGCATTTTTATCTACTCATTTGATGCATATAAGATCAAAGAAAATGACTCTCCTAAGTTTCTATGAATTTTTTTTTTTGGAAATGATGGAAAAGTTCATGTTGTACTGTAATGACCCGGTCGGTCATTTTGAGAGTTATAGTCCCGTTCCCCCCCCCCTCCTCCCCCAACATTTACTGCTCATTTTGTACTCTATAGCTGTTATGTGACTTGCCGGGGTAGTCGGTTCGGGTTTGAAGTGATTTCAGAATTAAATGAGACACTTAGTCTCAAGGTTGAAAGCTTAAATTAAAATAATTTACCGGATATTTATCTATGAGTAAATGACTCTGGAATAGGGTTTTGATGGTTCCGTTAGCTCCGTTGTGTGATTTTGGACTTAGGAGCGTGTACGGATTATGATTTGGAGGTCCGTAGTGAAATTAGGCTTGAAATGGTAAAAGTTAAATTTTTGAAAAGTTTCACCGGGAGTGGACTTTTTGTTATCGGAGTCGAATTCCAATTCTGGAAGTTGGAGTATGTCTGTAATGTCAGATGTGACTTGTGTGCAAAATTTAAAGTTAATCGGACGTGATTTGATAAGTTTCGGCGTCGTTTGTAGAAGTTGAATTTTCTTAGTTTCAATAGGCTTGAATTGGGGTGTGATTCATGTTTTTGAAGTTGTCTGATATGATTTGAGAGCTCGACTAATCTCATATGAGATTTTAGAACTTGTTGGTATGTTTGGTTGAGGTCCCGGGGGCCTCAGATTGATTCCCGATGGTTAACAGATCAAAAGTTGAAGTTGTGAGATTGCTGAAGTTGGACCTCTGCTGGTGTAACCGCACCTGCGTAGCTTTGATCGTAGGTGCGAGCTTGCGGGTGCAGGCTAGCTTGCGCAGGTGTGAGTTTGGAGGGGAGTGTGCAGGTGGTCGCAGATGCGAGAAGATTTCCACACCTGCATGGCCGCAGGTGCGGTGAGATATGCGTAGAAGCGGAAGGCGGCGCAGGTGTGATAGTGAATTCCGCACCTGCGTGACCGCAGACGCGGCAGGGGGACCGCAGAAGCGGAAGTGGGCAGATGAGCTTGGTCCACGGAAGTGGCTTGGATGCTCGCAGAAGAGAGCCTGCAGAAGCGGAGTGAGGGATCGCAGGAGAGGAATGAGTCGCAGATGCGTGTGTGATGTCGCTTCTGCGAAGCCGCAGAAGCGGAAGTGCTGCACTGAACACTTAAATGTAAGGATTAGCGATTTTGGCTTGATTTCAAACATTTCAAGCACGGGTTTGGGCAATTCTTGAGAGGGTTATCGAGGGGATTCTTGAGGTAAGTCCCTTGTGCTCATTTTTGATCAATAATCTTGCTTCCCCATTGATTTTTCTACCTAGTTGGTGTGTATTTAAGGTATAAATTGGGAGTTTGAGACTAGGGATTTAGAGACTTTGATTTGGGTGACGAATTGGTGTTGGATTTTGACAAATTTGGTATGGTTGGATTCGTGGTTGAATGAGCTTCCGAGTTTTGTGACTTTTATCAAATTTCAAGACGTGGGCCCGGGGGCCGATTTTTGAGTCGATTTTTGATTTTGATTAATAGCTTAGCATTTTCTTATGGAGTTGATTCCTTTAGTCTGTATTGATTATATCGAATTGCTTATGGCTAGATTCGAGGCATTCAAAGGCCGTTTCATGAGGCAAGGGTGTGTTGTTGGAGTAGAGTTTTGCTCGTATTGAGGTAAGTAACAGTTATAAATTTAGTTTTGAGGGTACAAAACCCCGTATTACGTGTCATGTATTTGGTTTTGAGGTGACGCACATTCTAGATGACAGGCGTGTGGGCATGCACCATAGGAATTGTGACTTGGTCAAATTCTATGGAACTGTGTAGTTGAATAATCTGTTGTTATTTGCACATTCTCCATGTATTAGAGGAATTGAACCACAACTCATGTTAGAAATCATGTTTAGACTATGTGTTGACACTATAGGGACCCACAGAGATCAGGTACATGTTAAATTATCTGCTAAATTGTTGTTTAGTACTCACTCACAGTTTTACTTGTATATTACATCTCAGTCTCAATTGTTCATTATTGATGCATCATATTATTATTGTTTGGGCTACTTATCATGATTTCTGAGAGCCGAGAGACTGGAGAGGTTGTTGACTGAGTGAGGCTGAGGGCCTGATTGTGAGGATATTTATGGGATCGGGCTGCACGCCACAACATGTTTCACTGATACATGCCATGATTGGCTTGTTATAGCGCTTGGGCTGAAGGAGCCCCTCCGGAGTCTGTACACACCCCCAGTGAGCGCACGTACCTACTGAGTGCGAGTGCTGAGTGATTGAGATGAATGAATGATTGTGTGGAAAGAGTCATTGTGAGGTTGGAGTGTATGGGAGGACTGAGTGGCTTTTTTTCTGAGAGGATGCATTTGACTTTCATTTCTGTTGCACTTTAGTTGTCATATATCACTGTCTTGAAATTTTCGTAACGACCCGACTTGTCATTTTGAACATTTACGCTCCTTCCAGCTATTTGAAGTCTTGAATAGCTTCATATGATGTATTATGACGTGGGTGAATCATCGATTTTGATTTTCAGGTGTTTCGGGATTAGTTCGGAATAAAAAAATCCATGTTGGAAACCTTTAGTAGAAAGAGTTGACCAAATTTGACTTTTTAGTATTTTACCTCGGAACGGAATTTTGATGGTTCCGTTAGGACCAGATGGTGATTTTTAACTTGGGTGTATGCCCGAATTTGTATTTGGATAGGTCTAGAAGGTTTCGGCACTAATTGGCGAAAGTTGGAAATATTAAGTGAAAAAGATATCTTAATTTGCACAATACCTACATTTGAACGGGTATAACTCTCATAAGGTTAAGATACTTTCCATGAATTTTGTGCTTAAAGTGTAGCTCTTTGAGTTTAGTTTCTAACGCATCAAGCCGTTCATCATTTGGACATTCATACTAAAAGTTATGATCAAATTACCAAAGTTAGATCACCAAGTTATTTTGGCGGACAGCGAAGTGAAGGTCACTTCGCCAGACCGGGCGCGGATCCTGCCTTCTCTTGCATGCAGTGGACAGCGAAGTGAGGGTCACTTTGCCAGACCGGGTGCGGATTAGCTCCAGCTCTTTTTAAGCCAATTCGGGGCCCATTTTCTCCCATTTCATTTGCACGAATTTTGGAGCTCTTCTCCACTCTCTCAAGACCATCAACTCCCCTTTTCTTCAAGGTAAGCAATCCCCATTATCTTGGTGTGAAATTCCATCATTTCTGCACTAGTATTGATGAAATATACACATAAAATACTTAGATCTTCAAGAAATTTCTTCAAGAACCCAAAGGAGGATTTTGCAAGATTTCTTCCAAAAAGGTAATCCTACACCCTTAGACTTACATGCATGGGTTTACAATGGGAGTATGAGTATGAATTAAGTATTGGAACTCATGGGATGGTGATTGGAGGCCACAAGTTTTCAATTTAAATTGCATAACCATTGTAGAGATTTTGTAATGAATTAATTAGTAACAATTGGGTGGATGTGAGTTCATTGATGATTTTAATGATGCTAAAGAAGGTTGTTTGTAGACAAAGGATGGTTTAGTATCTCTTGTTGGTAGGAAAGAGGGATTGTTGGATGAAGAAACACCATTTCTAGAGGTAGTAAAATGCTATGTACTCTAGGTGTTTGATAAAATGCCTAAATGACCAAATCTAGAAATTTGTTTACTAATATTGGTCCAATTGAATTATGTTGATGTAGATTGAAGTTGTAAGAGTAGTGGGAGTTTTTAATATTACTAAAGAGTTGAATCAAGAAAGGTCGGATTGTGGCGATTTTGCCGAGGAATTTTCAAGGAAATATTCATCTAGATTCGAGCCATTCGGAGTTGGATAATCACAGAAAAGGCTTACCAATGGATTAAGTTAACATGTTTTGAGGTAAGTATCTTGCCTAACCTTGTGTGGGGGAAATTTTTCTTAGGCATTGAGTCTTATGTTAAAATTATGTAATTAAAAACCATGTACACGAGGTGACGAGTACGTACTTGGTTTATATGTGCAAATTATAATGGTTGAAATTCGTAGACACCCTTATGTATTAAATTGAAAAATTGTTGGAACTTAGTAGATTCTTGATTTGTCATGCCTCATTCCTTGTTTGTCGAGTTTGTATTTTATATGATAATTTGGTGTGATTTTCACTTGGATTTTTATGTGAATTCCGTGTGTTTGTTTATTTGATATTTCTTGGAAATAATCACATTATGGATATTTCATCTACAAATAATTATTTAAATAAATTTAAATTGATGGGTTTATATATTTATCTAAAATTTGGATTAAAGAAGGCGTTGTCCTATACTGAGTTATTTCCCATCTTTGTTATTTTTGAGATTTTATGTACATTGTGTTGAGCTGTGGACTATCTGTTGTGAAATTAATTGACTTTGTTGTACCTTTGAAAAGGTTGTGGCCTACTGGCTATTTGTAAATACGAGTTGATGATGTTGTGATAATATCCTGTGTGATTTGGGTTACTGTTATGCGGCGTATAAGGGTGGCATTCCATTGTTGACATTATGTGGGCATAAGAGTGACATTTCACAGTTGTTATGTGTGTTGGGATATTGTCCGGGCAGAGTGATAAGGGAGGCTATTAAACGGAGCGATAAGGGAGGCTATTATATGAGCGATAAGGGTGGCTATTGATATTGTCAGGGCAGAGGGATAAGGGAGGCTATTATAGGAGTGATAAGGGTGGCTATAGGAGAGATAAGAGTGGCTATTGTCAGGGATGATATGTGATGATGTGGGGTTATTGTGTTGGTAATTTTTATGTAATAATATGGGGTTATTGCGTTGGTAATTTTCATGTGATGTTGTGATTTTTCTTGTGTTTATTTTTATATCTTGTGCAACTTGTCTTGTTATTTCGGTAAACTTGATAATAGTATGATCTATATTGAAATTGTGAGCATGTGGATAGTGCGGAGCGGATTATGTTATATGGGATCGGGTTGCATGCCGCAACATGTATGATTAATGTTATATGGGATCGGGTTGCATGCTGCAACATATATGAAATATGGATATGAGGTGCTGGAAAAAATATGATGATTTTTATTATTGGCACGTGAGTTGTCCGTGCGATTTTGATAGAATTACGGGCACGAGGTGCCGGGAAAACATGAAATTGGGCTGAGATCTGTGTTACAAAAATATGAAAGTTGGCTGAGACCCGTGTTTTGTGATTATGAAATGAAGTGTCACAGAATGACTTTTATTTGAAAGATATTTATTTGAAAGAAGTATATCGAAAGATATTTATTTAAAAGAATTTTACATTCGAAAGATATTTATTTGAAAGAAGTATATTCGAAAGATATTTATTTGAAAGAATTTTATATTCGAAAGATATTTATTTGAAAGAAGTATATTCAGAAGGTATTTATTCGAAAAAATTATATGTGAAAGATTTAAATTTTAAGGACTTGATTTATTAGTTGTACTTGTGTTCCTTATTCGTTTGAGCAATAATTATGGTGTTCTTGTTGCCTTGCTGTTTATATCACTGGTTGATTTTTGTTGCTATCACTGCTAGTTATTTTTCAGTACTATTGTATACTGCTATTTTGCACATGTTATTTTACTAGTGAGTGTCTTGACTGTACCTCATCACTACTCCACCGAAGTTAGTCTTGATACTTACTGGGTACTGATTGTGGTATACTCATACTACACTTCTGCACATTTTTGTGTAGAGCCAAGTATTGAAGATATCGAACTCGGGCAGAGTTAGTGTGTTGATCGCAAAAATTCAAGGTAGAGCCTCTTGGTCGTCGCAGTCCCTTGGTGTCTTTCCATTTTATTGTACTGTCAACTCTTATTAGAATAGTATTGTATATTCTATCTTTGAGATCATTGTATGTATTCAGTTAGAGTTCGTAACTCAGTATTACCAGTCTTGGGAGGCTGTTAGAATTATTTTCACTATTGGTTTCGACACGTGTATTCGATTATCTATTTTAAAAAAGTGGCTTGAATTGTAATTGTAATAGGCTTACCTAGTCTTAGAGACTAGGTGCCATCACGACGCCTGAGGTGGGATTTTGGGTCGTGACAATTTCTGAGAGATATTATCTTCTGTTTCAGTTGAACTTGACATGAATTAATTGTTTTGGCCTTAACTGTCTAACTTGAAAGCATGCCTACTTTCCTATGTCGAAATCATTGTAATTGAACTTTGACTATGAAGCTCGTCACTACTTTCAGTTATTTATTTAGTCTTGTTACTTAATGAGTTAGTTGTACTCACGCTACACCCTGCACTTCGTGTGCATATCCAGGTGTTTTCGGACACGGAGGGTGTTGATTTCAGCGCACAGTTGATCTTTTGGATATTTCAAGGTAGTTGTCGGTGTTTAGCAGACCTTGTCTCTCTTTCCCTATCTTTCCGTTTATTGTATTTAGTTTTAGACAATATTAGACACTGTTTTCCAGACTTGTAATGTATAGATGCTCATGTACTCTGTGACACCCCGATAGTTGGGAACTTCCGCATTGTGTTTTGGGTTTCTATCCATTTTTATGAGAACTTTCATTGTTTTAACTACTTTAATTGCTTTCTGTTAAAAGTGTTGGGAGTATTTTGAAATGTCGGCTTGCCTAGTACCACGATAGGTGCCATCACGACAGGTTAGGAATTTGGGTCGTAACAAGTTGGTATCAGAGCCTAGGTTACATAGGTCTCACGAGTCATGAGCAGGTTTAGTAGAGTCTTGCGGATCGGTACACAGACGTCTATACTTATCTTCGAGAGGCTGCCGAACCCTTAGGAAACTTCACATCATTGTATTCTTATCGTGGGGATTTGTTGATCCCGGTAACTAAACTTTTGTACTCTATTCTCTCACAGATGGTGAGAACACATGCTACCGAACAGGATGGATAGCCACCAGTACCACTAGCTAGGGCCACGAGAGGCCGAGGTCACAGTAGGGGCCACGGTAGGGGAAGAGGTACAGCTCGTACAACAGCTAGAGCAGCACCTGTAGATCCACCAGTTGCTCCAACTCAGGAGCAGGTTCCAGATGTAGTTGAGCCAGTGGGGCCCGCTTAGACACCAGCTGTGCCCGTTGTGATTCCAGGCCTTTAGGACGCTTTGGCCCAGATATTGACGATTTGCACTGGCCTTAATCAGGTGGTTTCGGCTCAGGCCGCACCAGCCACTTTTCAGGCCAAGGGAGGTACTCATACCCCCACTGCCCATACTCCAGAGCAAGTGATGCCTGGACTTCAGATACCGGGGGTACTACCAGCCCAGTCGGTTGCCGCTGCTCAGTCTTCGGTGGTCCCCGTTATGACTTATGAGGAGTAGAGGAGACTTGAGAGATTTGGGAGGCTTCAGCCTCCATCATTTAGTAGTGCTGAGTCAGAGGATGCCCAGGGTTTCTTGGATAAGTGCCAGCGGATTCTTCGCACGGCTGGTATTATAGAGACCAGTGGAGTCTCAATCACTACTTTTTAGTTCACTGGGGCTGCCTTCAGATGGTGGGAGGATTACGAGAGGCGCAAGCCGGTCGGTGCAGCACCACTTACATGGCAGGAGTTGTCCGTTATCCTTTTGGAGAAGTTCGTGCCGCAGTCTCGCAGGGAGGAGCTGTGCAGACAGTTTGAGCAGTTGCGACAGGAGGGCATGTCTATGACGCAGTACGAGATGAGGTTTTCCGTGTTGACTCGTCACACAGTTTGGTTGGTTCCTACTGACAGGGAGAGGATTATGAGGTTCATTAATGGCCTCACATATCAGCTGCAGTTTCTTATGACTCGGGAGAGGGTGTCTGGTGCTATTTTTGACAAGGTGATCGACGTTTCTTGGCAGATAGAGATGGTCCACAGTCAGGAGCGTGGAGAAAGGGAGGCCATGAGGCCTTGTAGCTCGGGTGGTTTCAGCGGTGCTCCTTCTGGGGTCAGTTATACCACGGCAAGGGTCGTCCGTATAGGCACGCTCAGACGGCTCGTCTAGTTCACCATGGTGCATCATCCAGCCATGGTTCATACAGTTCTGATTAGGGCCAGTCATCTCTCAGTGTCCTTCCAGCACAGAGTTCGTCCCGTGCTCCATCGGCTCAAGGTTTATTGATGCCGGGTCCTTCTAGCAGTTATCCCAGTGCTCGGGGCTCCCTTCAATCCCCACCACCAGCACCGGGGAGTTGCTTTGAGTACGGGGAGTTTGGGCATATGTGGAGGCAGTGTCCTCATCGCTCGAGAGGCCCAATGTAGTAGAGGAGTCAGGC
The DNA here is from genome assembly GCF_000715075.1 of Nicotiana tabacum. Classification (NCBI taxonomy): domain Eukaryota; kingdom Viridiplantae; phylum Streptophyta; class Magnoliopsida; order Solanales; family Solanaceae; genus Nicotiana; species Nicotiana tabacum. Next base: position 25,524,460 of record NC_134081.1, on the reverse strand, counting down.
TGTGACTTTAGCACCAGTTACTTCACCACCCACCTACCCAGTTTGGGGTAGGGCTCAGTCAACTAGGGGTCGCCCAAGAGGTGGAGGCCAGGCCCGATTCTATGCCATTCCTGCTAGGCCCGATGTTATTGCTTCTGATGCAGTGATCACATATATTGTCTCAGTGTGCCATAGGGATGCCTCTATATTATTTGACCCTGGTTCCACTTATTCATATGTATCATCGTATTTTTCTCATTATTTGGATATGCCCCGTGAGTCCTTAGTTTTATCTATTCGTGAATCTATGCTAGTGGGCGATACTATTATTGTGGACTGTGTATATCGGTCATGTGTAGTGACTATTGGGGGATTTGAGACTAGAGTGGATATTTTATTGCTTAGTATGGTGAACTTAGACGTGATCTTGGGTATGTATTAGTTGTCTCCATGTCATATTGTTATGGATTGTCACGCTAAGACCGTGACGTTGGCGATGCCGGGGTTGCCAAGGATTGAGTGGAGAGGTTTGCTAGACTATGTTCCCAGCAGAGTGATTTCATATTTGAAGGCCCAACGGATGGTTGGGATGGGTTGTTTATCTTATTTTTCCTTTATGAGGGATGCTGGTGTTGATACTCCTACTATTGATTCTGTTCCGGTGGTGCGAGATTTTCCGGATGTGTTTTCTGTAGACTTGTCAGGCATGCCACCCGACAGGGATATTGACTTTGGTATTGACTTGGTGTCGGGCACTCAGCCCATTTCTATTCTACTGTATTGTATGGCACCGGCTGAGTTAGAAAAATTGAAGGAGCAACTTCAGGAACTTCTTGATAAGGGGTTTATTAGGCCTAGTGTGTCACCTTGGGTTGCACCAGTTCTGTTTGTGAAGAAGAAGGATGGTACTATACGGATGTGCATTGATTACAGGCAGTTGAACAAAGTTACAACCAAGAACAAGTATCCTTTGCCACGCATTGATGATCTATTCGATCAGCTTCAGGGAGCGAGGGTGATCTCTAAGATTGACTTGAGGTCTGGGTATCACCATTTGAATATTCGGGACACGGATATTCTAAAGACAATATTGAGGACCCGTTATGGTCATTATGAGTTCCTCGTGATGTCTTTTGGGATGACCAACGCCCCAGCAACATTCATGCATTTGATTAACAGTGTATTTTAACCTTATCATGACTCGATTGTCATAGTGTTCATTGATGACATCCTAGTGTACTCACGTAGCCAGGAGGAGCATGCCCAGCATTTGAGGATTGTGTTGCAGCGGTTGAGGGAGGATAAGTTTTATGCTAAGTTCTCCAAATGTGATTTTTGTCTTAGTTCAGTGGTGTTCTTAGGGCACGTGGTGTCGAGTAAGGGGATTCAGATGGATCCGAAGAAGATAGAGGCGGTTCAGAGTTGGCCCAGACCATCCTCAGCTACGGAGATTCGGAGCTTTCTCGGCTTGGACGGTTATTACCGTCGCTTCGTGGAGGGTTTCTCTTCTATCGCATCGCCTTTGACTAAATTGTCCCAAAAAGGCGCTATTTTCAGGTGGTCGGATAAATATGAGGAGAGCTTTCAGAAGCTCAAGACTGCCATGACCACAACTTTAGTTCTAGTTCTACCTTCAGCTTCTGGTTTTTATACAGTGTATTGTTATGCTTCTCAGATTGGTATTGGATGTGTCTTGATGCAGGAGGGTACCCTGTCTATAATTTGGAGTTAGCTGCCATCATTCATGCATTGAAAATTTGGAGGCATTATCTCTACGATGTGTCTTGTGAGGTGTTTACAGATCATCAGATTTTCCAGCATTTTTTCAACCAGAAGGATCTAATTTTGAGGCGGCGGAGGTGGTTGGAGTTGTTAAAGGACTATGATATCACTATTTTGTATCATCCCGGGAAGGCTAATGTGGTAGCCGATGCCTTGAGTAGAAAGGCGGTGAGTATGGGTAGCCTTGCATTCATTCCTGTTGATGAGAGACCTCTTGTAGTTGATGTTCAGGCTTTGGCCAACCAGTTCGTGAGATTAGATATCTCGGAGCCCAATCGGGTTCTAGCTTGTGTGGTTTCTCGGTCTTTCTTATATGATCGCATCGAAGAACGCCAGTATGATGATCCCCATTTGCTTTTCCTTAAGGACACGGTGTAGCACGGTGATGCCAGAGATGTTACTATTGGGGATGATGGGGTATTGAGGATGCAGGGTCGGATTTGTGTGCCTAATATGGATGGGCTATGTGAGTTGATTCTTGAGGAGGCCCACAGTTCGCGGTATTCCATTCATCCGGATGCCGCGAAGATGTATCAGGACTTAAGGCAGCATTATTGGTGGAGAAGAATGAAGAAGGATATAGTGGGGTTTGTAGCTCGATACCTCAAGTATCAGGAGGTGAATTATGAGCATCGGAGACCGGGCACATTGCTTTAGAGGTTAGAGATTCCAGAATGGAAATGGGAGCGGATCTCCATGGATTTTGTAGTTGGGCTCTCAGGGACTACGAGGAAGTTCGATGCTATTTGGGTAATCGTGGATCGGTTGACCAAGTCCGCACACTTCATTCCAGTTGGGACTACTTATACCTAGGAGCGGTTGGCTGAGATTTACATCTGAGATATTGTCCGCCTCCACAGTGTACTAGTGTCCATCATTACAGATCGAGGCACGTAGTTTACATCGCAGTTTTGGAGAGCCGTACAGCGAGAGTTGAGTACATAGGTTGAGTTGAGCACAACATTTCACCCTCAGGCGGACGGACAGTCCGAGTGCACTATTCAGATATTGGAGGACATACTACGTGCTTGTGTCATCAATTTTGGGGATTCTTGGGATTAGTTTCTGCCTCTCACGGAGTTTGCCTACAACAACAGTTACCAGTCGAGCATTCAGATGGCTCCGTATGAGGCTTTGTATAGGAGACGGTGTAGATCTCTGGTGGGTTGGTTTGAGTCGGGTGAGGCTAGGCTATTGGGTACTGACTTGGTTCAGGATGCTTTGGACAAGGTTAAATTGATTCAGGAGCGACTTCTCACGGCGCAGTCTAGACAGAAGAGTTATGCCGATAGGAAGGTCCGTGATGTTGCTTACATGGTTGGGGAGAAGGTTCTGCTCAAGGTTTTACCCATGAAGGGTGTTATGAGGTTTGGGAAGAAGGGCAAGTTGAGCCCTCAGTATATTGGGTCGTTTGAGGTACTTCATAGGATTGGGGAGGTGGCTTACAAGCTTGCTTTGCCACCTAGTTTGTCGAGTGTGCATCCGTTATTTCATGTTTCTATGCTTCGGAAGTATGTCGGCGATCCGTCTCATGTTTTGGATTTCAGCACAGTTCAATTGGACGGTGATTTGACTTATGATGTGGAGCCGATCACTATTTTGGATCGGCGGGTTCAAAAGTTAAGGTCAAAGAAATAGCTTCAGTGAAGGTGCAGTGGAGAGGTCAGCAAATTGAGGAGGCTACTTGGGAGACTGAGCGGGAGATGCAAAGCAGATATCCACACCTATTTGAGACACCAGGTACGTTTCTAGACCCGTTCGAGGACGGACGTTTGTTTAAGAGGGGGAAGATGTAACGACCCGGTCAGTCATTTTGAGAGTTATACCCCCCTCAACCCCGCCATTTACTGCTCATTTTGTACTCTATAGCTGTTATGTGACTTACCGGGGTAGTCGGTTCGGGTCCTGATTGATTTCAGAATGAAATGAGATACTTAGTCTTAAGGTTGAAAGCTTAAGTTGAAATGATTGACCAGATGTTGATCTATGAGTAAATGACTCAGGAATGGGGTTTTGATGGTTCTGTTAGCTCCGTTGGGTGATTTTGGACTTAGGAGCGTGTCCGAATTGTGATTTGGAGGTCCGTAGTGAAATTAGGCTTGAAATGGCGAAAGTTGAATTTTTGCAAAGTTTGACCGGTAGTGGACTTTTTGTTAACGGGGTCGAATTCCGATTCCGGAAGTTGGAGTAGTCCATAATATCAAATGTGACATGTGTGCAAAATTTGAAGTCAATCGGTCGTGATTTGATAAGTTTCGGCGTCGTTTATAGAAGTTGAATTTCCTTAGTTTCAATAGGCTTGAATTGGGGTGCGATTCATATTTTTGAAGTTGTTTGATGTGATTTGAGGGCTCGACTAAGTTCGTATGAGGTTTTAGAACTTGTTGGTATGTTTGGTTGAGGTCTCGGGGGCCTCGGGTTGATTCTGGATGGTTAACAGATCAAAAGATGAAGTTGCGAGATTGCTGAAGTTAGACCTCTGCTGGTGTAACCGCACCTGCGGAGCTTTGATCGCAGGTGCAAGCTGGCTTGCGTAGGTGCGAGTTTGGAGGGGAGTGTGCAGGTGGTCTCAGGTGCGAGGAGTTTTCCACACCTATGTGGCCGCAGGTGCGGTGAGAGGTGCGCAGAAGCGGAAGGTGCGCAGCTGCGATAAGGAATTCCACACCTGCGTGACCGCAAATGCGGCAGGGGGGCCGCAAAAGCGAAACTGGGCAGATGAGCTTGGTCCGCAAAAGCGGCTAGATGCTCATAGAAGCGAGTCCGTAGAAGCAGAGTGAGGGACCGCAAGAGCAGAATGAGCCACAGATGCGTGTGTGATATCGCTTCTGCTACGCCGCAGAAGCAGTTAAGTTTCCGCAGAAGCGGAAGTGTTGGATAGAACATTTAAATGCAAGGGTTCACGATTTTGGCTTCATTTCAAATATTTCAAGCACGGGTTTGGGCAATTCTTGAGAGGGTTTTCGAGGGGATTCTTGAGGTAAGTCCTGTGTGCTCATTTTTGATCAATAATCTTGCTTCCCCATTAATTTTCCCACCTAGTTGGTGTGTATTTAAGGTGTAAATTGGGAGTTTGAGACTAGGTATTTAGAGAGTTTGATTTGGGGATTTGGGTGACGAATTGGTGTCGGATTTTGACAAATTTTGTATGGTTGGATTTGTGGTTGAATGGGCTTTCGATTTTTGTGACTTTTATCGAATTTCAAGACGTGGGCCTGGGTGCCGACTTTTGAATCAATTTTTTATTTTGATTAATAGCTTAGCATTTTCTTATGGAGTTGATTCTTTTAGCCCGTATTGATTATATCGAATTGTTTATGGTTAGATTCGAGGCATTCGGAGACCGTTTCACGAGGCAAGGGTATGTTGGAGTAGAGTTTTGCTCGGATTGAGGTAAGTAACAGTTCTAAATTTGGTTCTGAGGGTACGAAACCCCGTATTATGTGTCGTGTATTCGGTCAAATTCCCTGGAATTGTGTAGTTGAATAATCTGTTGTTATCTGTACATTCTCCATGTATTAGAGAAATTGAACCACAACTCATGTTAGAAATCATGTTTAGACTATGTGTAGGTACTGTAGGTACCCATAGAGATTGGGTACATATTGAATTATCTGCTAAATTATTGTTTAGTACTCAGTCATAGTTTTACTTGTATATTACATCTCAGTCTCTATTGTTCATTATTGATGCATCATATTATTATTGTTTGGGCTGCTTATCATGATTTCTGAGAGCCCGAGAGACTGGAGAGGTTGATGACTGAGTGAGGTCGAGGAACAGATTGTGAGGATATTTATTGGATTGGGTTGCACGCCGCAGCATGTTTCACTGATATATGCCATGATTGACTTGTTATAGCACTTGGGCTGAAGGAGCCCCTCCGGAGTCTGTACACACCCCCAGTGAGCGCAGGTACCTACTGAGTGCGAGTGCTGAGTGATTGAGAGGAATGAATGACTATGAGGAAAGAGTGATTGTGCGGTTGGAGTGTATGGGAGGACTGAGTGATTGTTTCTCTGAGAGGATGCATTTGACTATCATTTCTATTGCACTTCAGTTGTCATATATTACTATCTTGAAATTTTTGAGAGATATTATCTTCTGTTTCAGTTGAACTTGACGTGAATTAACTGTTTTGGCCTAACTGTCAAACTTGAAAGAATGCCTACTTTTCTATGTCAAAATCACTATAATTAAACTTTGACTGTGAAGCTCGTCACTACTTTCTGTTCTTTATTTAGTCTTGTTACTTACTGAGTTGGTTATACTCACGCTACGCCCTGCACTTCGTGTACAGATCCAGGTATTTAACACGATGGGTGTTGATTTCAGCGCACAGTTGATCTTCTAGAGATTTCAAGGTAGCTGCCGGTGTTTCGCAAACCTTGTCTCTCCTTCCCTATCTTTCCGCTTATTGTATTTAGTTTCAGACTATATTAGACAGTGTTTTCTAGACTTGTGATGTATAGATGCTCATGTACTCTGTGACACCCCGATAGTTGGGAACTTCTGCGTTGTATTTTGGGTTTCTATCCTGTTTTATGAGAACTTTCATTTTTTTAAACTGCTTTAATTGCTTTCTGTTAAAAGTGTTGGGAGTATTTTGAAATATAGGCTTGCCTAGTACCACGATAGGCGCCATCACGACAGGTTAGGAATTTGGATCGTGATATGTACTTTTGTTTCCATTAGTCTTTAAAATGGTAATATATTTTATGTTAAGTTGATCTAATGAAAATGATATTAAGTTGTCTTATAATAGATAAATATAAAGAAGAAAAATCATAAGCCTTGCTTATGTTTCTCATCTTATAAGTGTCATATCAACTAGATATATTCTACTTTTTTAAGAATATTTACCCATCTTTTTAATTGAAATGTTACTTTCTTAAAATATTTGTTGATGATTATATAGTATGAGTAACTGTCCATAATCTTGTGAGATCTTAATATTTTTGCCTTACATTTATTCAAATATGGCATAACTAGTTTTATTTGAGTCATGAGAATATCAATTTGGTCCTCTAAATAAAGTCATTTAAAATGATTTTTAAGTGACACATTAACTACTCTAAGGTGCTATGAGGTCTTGATTTCTTTTGTATGAAAAATAATTAATGTGAATAAATTACTACGATGATGTGATGTGATCTGAAATAATACATGAGATAAGACCTTCATATTCTTTTGAATCTAATAATGTAGCTAAATAGAAGAACAATCTTCTGGGTGAAGCTATATCATTAGCTTGTTATGTATAAAACTCTTTATGAGTTGTGAAAAGATTATCTTCTTAGTCTGAAATTTTCAAAAATATGGGGGACCTTGGTGTCCAGAGTTATATAGCCTGATCCTAAGAAGGAAAAATGTGAGAAAAAAAGTTATCTATTAATGTTATAATAAAGCTTACAAAATTGAGATTTTTTGTGTAAAAAGTTTGTATTGGAAAATCAAAAATATGTTGTATTTCTGGCTTTGAAAAGTTATGTTGCTTCGGGTCTCTTAGTCATTTGGGTGAAGAAATTGTTGAATTACGACCGGTTTCCTACTAATTTGAGATATTTTTGTAGAAGATAAAGTTACTTCTATATTTAGAAAATTTTACTTTGGTACTTGACTATGGAAGATACAAAAAGAAAATAAATTATTATGTATTGAAAGATGTTTCAAAAGGCACTTGCATGAAAATCAAGTTTCATTTCATTTGAGACGATTTTATGTCTTACTTGAGAAATACTATGAGTTAGTATTTTGTATGTGAATTTTTCACTGTATTAGAAGGATACAGTGATGATATTGAATCTTTGATTCAGATGAGAAAAAGCTCACTAGTGATTATGTGATCACCTTTTGGTGGGATGTTATGGTATTGAAATTGCCTGGCAATGAGGCTGATTAAGCTTGGTAAGTTAAACTGACAATAATTATGTCGATGAATTATGATTGCCAAGGGGCAATAGCCATTGTAAGAAAATAAATCTTTCAATGGGAAGAGTAGATACATTCTCTAGAGACATAATGTGATATAGCAATTACTTAGAGATGAGAATTTCGTATACATATTATGTATAGTCAAAAGAGGATTTGGCCGATCCTTTAATTTATAAGTGAAACATCGAGGGGTTGAGACTTTTGCTAATTTGAGATGTATCAACAATGATGGTAACCTAACCTATGTGATTGGAGATCTCATGAATTAGGTTCATATGGGTAATAATAAGTCATTAGTTGATCAAATATATACTATTAAATTATGTCTTTTCCTATGGTGTATGTGTATATAGTGCAAGACTGCAAGGAATATGAGGTTGAGTTATTAAACTCTTAATCCAATAATACATAGCCTTTTGTAGATGGTGTATTGCGCTGCAAAATACACTTGATGGATGGACCTATATGAGTGTGGAGTGGGGCCACTCCTGTGAAATTTGTGGCAAAAATTTCTAGAGCACTCACAAAAATCAGGCACGGCATGGCCTATTAGCGCAAGCCGTGATAACAACAGAAATTGTGGGGGTGTAATATAATGAATAAGGTCCCTAGCTTACAACAAGAATTTTTTGGTTCATAGAAGTTATCAACTTCACCAATTATTCTGTAAGTTAAATCTTATTTTATCTATATCTGGTTTATAGTCTATAAGACACCAGATGAATTTCATTATACCTGAAATTCAGCAAATTATACTCTCTTTATTTCTTTATTTACTATTTATTTTTTTATCCCTTTTGAGATATGTGGGGGATTGTTGAAAAATTAGTAATATCTCAAAAGGTAATGTCCATCTTGGTTTGAAAATTTTTTTCTCTTTGAAATATTATTTACATCTACTTATTGGTTAGTAAATTATTCCAGCCGTTATCTAGTCGTTAATTAGTCGTTATCTAGTCGTTGGAGCAACGCCTATATAAACATGGTCTTTGGAGAGCTAAAGACACACTTTCTAGCATAACTTTCTGAATCATCTTCCTTCTATATGCTGGGATTCTTTCTTGAACTTTCTACTAATTCTGTTGCTAGTTTATACTAGATGAGCTTGTTGAATCATGGGAGATATGCTTTATTTTATTCGTTATTGTGTGGGCGAAATATCCTTAAGGACAGTCGTTGACACACCTCAAGCTAATTCTTATTCTCCGTAACAATTTTTCCAAACACTTTAAACATAAAATTCACTGCTATTGCCACTATAACATACTAGTAGATTTACTTTGAAGTAGGCTGCTTTGTCAGCTCTTGAATGATCCATGATAAAAAAAGATTCTGCAACGATAAATGAAAATTACCCATAAAATGACAATAGTAAAGTATCCGAAAACAAAGAAAGAAAATACAACATTGATAAATTATTGTACTTTGTCCACATTGTGCTGCATATATCCTAGGCCTTTTTGCCTAACGCTATGCGAAAGTATCTATGCGAATTTCATGAACGAACACAGAGCAAAATCACACAGATTGCTGGTTATTGTCACATATCACCTTTTATCGTTTGTTTGCAGGAGACACAATTAAGTGATTAAAAATATGCTCTCTGTAATAGTTAGAGACGTCACATTTCGTCTATAAAAAATTAATCCATCTAAATTTGGACGAATTGAGTTAGGTATATATTCATTTTGCTGGTTAATTTGGACATAGCCTAAGCTAATTCATCTATAAGCTTGAATAAATTTGGGCAGTCTGTATTGCCTCAAAACATATACTAGAATTTTTGGATTTGGTTAATGAGATAGTCACAATAAAAAGAAACTTTAAAAAAATTGATATTGTAACTAAGCAAATTATAAAGAATAATAGACAAATAAAAAATAATTGATAAATGTTGGATCATAATCAATTGTTTAGCCCAAAATGACCTGTCCATTTTGATCCAAACAAAATTGGACCCAACATTTATGGATTCACCTCATTTTAACACACTCAAATTCGGCCTAACATGCATATTTGACATTTGTACTAGCTTTTTATATACGATAACCACATATTTCTACATTGTACCAAAAAGAACTAATGTGTGACGCACTATACGAAATATCCTATTCCTACATGGAAGATCTGAAACAGGGGATGCTTTGAACAGCGTCTTGGATTGGACACTGGTTTGGGTTTACAAATACATTACGTTAGATATTTTGCTTGGAAGTGTAACGCAAGTATGTAAATACCAAGTATAATTAAAATGAAATTGTGTGCACACGAAATTACAAAAATATTAAAAGAGAAAAGTGAGCCTAGTAAAAAATAATTATAAAAACATCAATGATCTTAATAATCTTTTTGTGGTTTAGCTTTTATTAATGGGTTTTTAATTTATGGCCATAACTCTGGTCGGAAAATTTTGAAATTTAAAGGATCACTCTACCCTTTGGTGGACAAAAGCCATTCAAAGATTTTGAGAGAGAGGGAAAAGGTATATGTTTTTATAAATAAATAAAAAATTTAAAGGAATTAAAAGAAATTGCATTGTATAAGTTATAAATATGCTTAAAAGATATTACTCCTCCCGTCTCAATTTAATAGCAGTTTGCGAATTTCAAGAGTCAAAAAAGTTATTTTTGATCGTGAATTCGAATATATAATTTTAAAGTTTTTAAAAATAAAATTTACATATTTAAAATATAAAAAGTACTTTAAGTCATAATAATTAATAATTAAAAATATTTACAAGACATATAAAAATATCACAGTAAAAAAGAAACTCGTTTGACTTTCGAAATCTAAATAATGTCAGTAGGTGTGTACATGGACCGGGTTGGTTCGGTTTTTATCAAAACCAAATCAAATCGACTATATCGGTTTGGATTGGTTCGGTTTTGTGGGGTTTTGTCAGATTTTTTGGATTTTTTACTATATGAATATTATTTCAATCTTACTTTGTTAAATTGTTGATAAGTAAAGTATATGTTTAGTAATAATTGAATAAATTGACAAATATATGATCTATTGTGATGACCCAAAATGTCATATTTAATTTTAATAATTAATTATATATTCTAAGACCTCGAAAAATATTATTTATCATTACTCGAGTTGCGTGCGCAGTCCGTAAAATTTTACGGAAAGTTTTTATGCGAAAAATGAATTAAAATGTGAATTAGAGCTTTAAAACTCAACTGAGTTGACCTTGGTCAATATTTTTAGCAAACGGACTCGGATCAGTATTTTGACAGTTTTGGTAGGTTCGTATTGTGATTTGGGACTTGGGCGTATGCCCGAAATCAAATTCCGAGGTCCCTAGCCCGAGATGTGGAATTTTGAAGAAAAATTAAAAGTTTAAATTTAAATAGTGACCGGATGTCGAATTATGTGCAAACGACCCCGGAATAGAATTTTGATGATTCCAACAGCTCAGTATGGTAATTTTGGACTTAGGAACGTGATCGAAATTTTATTTGGAAGTCCGTAGTGAAATTAGGCTTGAAATGGCTAAAATAAGAATTTAAGTTTGGAAGTTTGACCGGGGAGTTGACTTTTTGATGTCGGGGTCGGATTCCAATTCTGAAAATTTTAACAGCTCTGTTATGTCATTTATGACTTGTGTATAGAATTTGAGGTCAATCGGACTTTATTTGATATATTCCGGCGTCGTTTGTAGAAATTGAAAGTTTCAAAGTTTATTAGACTTGAATCTATGTGTGATTCATGTTTTTAGTGTTGTTGGATGTAATTTGAAGATTCAACTAAGTTCGTATGAGGAATTAAGACTTTTTGATATATTTGATTGAGGTCCCGAGGGGCTCGGGCATGTTCCAGATGGTTAACGGATCATTTTTGGCCTTGGTGAGATAGGTGATATCTGCTGCTGCAATTTTTCTGGTTTCCTCTTTCGCATTCGCGAGAGGAGCCTCGCGTTCGCGAAGAGTGTTCTGAGCTGGTGAGATTTTTGTTCTACGCGTTCGCGGAGGAGAGGACGCAAACGCGAATGCGAACGCGAAGGGTAGGGCAGTGTGTGCATCGCGAACGCGTGAGTGGAGTCGCGTTCGCGAAGGAGAGTGAGGCACCTGGGAACCCCAGTCTTTTGTTCTACGCATTCTCGAGGTAAGGAACGCGTTCGTGAAGGTCTGAGTTTGCAAAGCTTCGCGTTCGTGAAGCGTAGGTGCGTACGCGAAGAGGAAAGTTGGGCAGCACATTTTTGTGCTTCGCGAACGCGAGTCAAGGGTCGCGTTCACGAAGAAGAAACCACTAGACAGAATGTTTAAGTTCAGAAAATGGGACTTCATCCCATTTTCCATTTTTAACGATTTGGAGGTCGGATTGAGGCAATTTTTGGGAGATTTTCAGAGAAAACATCGGTTTTAGTATTCTTAACTCAATCTTGGTTAGATTATCCGAATCCATCACCGTTTTAAACATTTAATTGGTGATTTAAGTTGGAAAAAATTGAAAAACCCTCATTGATAAATTTGAGGATTTGAGGGTCGAATTGTTATTGGAATTTAGTCATTTTGGTATTGTTAGACTCGTGATTGAATGGGCGTTCATATTTCATAACTTTCGCCGGATTCCGAGATGTGGGCCCCACGGGCAATTTTTGAGTTAATTTCGGATTTGTATTGAAAAATATAGTATTTTCTTATAGAATTAATTCTACAATTTTTGTTGAATGTATCGAATTAATTATGACTAGAAACGAGTCGACCGGAATCGAAAAATCGAGGAAAAAGCATAATACTTGGTTAAATTGGAGTAAGTCGAGGTAAGTGACTTATCTAACTTTGTATGAGAGAAATTTTTCTTAGGATTGGTATTAATTGTAATGTGATGAAAGTCGCGTACACGAGGTGACGAGTGTGTACACGGACTAAATGTGAAGAATTATGTTTTTAAATTGTGAAGATCACTGTTGCACATTAATTAAATTATTAAATCTTGTTATATTCTCCATCATTGATTTGATTTGTATACTTAAAATTTGCTTGACCTTTTTCTGCTAATTGTTTTACCTTTTAGTTGAAACTTGATTTCTTTTATTCTTTGTATTATTTGAAGGTTGATTTTCTGTAAATTAAATATTATTAATATGAAGTATTTGACATTTTTAAACTTGATATTGAAGCAACGTATTAAAGATTTTGAAATGTTATTTTCTTGAATTATTTATTGCTGAATATTTTTGTAAGATTTTCGTACCCATTGTGATGGAGCCGTGAGCTCTTTATTGTGAAAAAATATTATTGATGATTTATTTTGGCATGAGCCGTGAGCTCTTTATTGTGAAAAAATATTATTGATGATTTATTTTGGCATGAGCCGTAAACTCTTTATTGTAGAAAAATATTGTTGTTGAATTATTTTGGCAAGTTAAATTAACTGAGTACTTGAGGTGCAAATTGTGATATATTGTGATATTGATACGCATGCGGTGGTATAAGGTCTGGGTATTGAAACACATGCGGTAAAATAAGGGTGGCTTGATATGCGTGGCTAGTAGGGGGAACTACTAGAAGTCATGCGGTATGATAAGGATGGCTTAAACGCGGGATGCTATTTCGGAAAAAAATATTTTCTTTAAAATAAATTATGAAGGCTCCCGCGGTAAAATAAGTAAATGAGATATTGTGAATTTATTTATGATTTGGGACTATGAGGCGATACCTCGGGAGTGCCCTTGTTAATATTGATTTTTGGCCGTAGTTGCCGTTGATTATTTGTTGTGATTTTCTTAAGTTGAAAGGAAATTTTATTGGTTTCTATGAGATATTATTTGCCATTATTTTGTATAATTAAATGGTGACCTGCTACTTGATTTATTTCCATTGTCATTTTATCTTATTATATTGTTAAACATTTTACCATGTTATTATTTATTTTTCAGTAGGGCCTAACCTCGTCACTACTTTACCGAGGTTAGGCTTGGCACTTACTGGGTACCGCTGTGGTGTACTCATACTACGCTTCTGCACATCTTTTTGTGCAGATCCAGGTACATCTTATCAGACTAGGCATCAGTAAACTAGCTGTACGAGGAGACTTCGAGGTATACCTGCCAGCGTCTGCAGACTCCGGAGTCCCCTTCTATCTTACTATGTTGCTTCCTTATTTGTTTTAGACTCTAATGTATAGAGACATAGAGAATAAATTCTTAGAAGCTTGTGACTTATTTCTACCGGGTTTTGGGAGTTGAAATTGTTTGAATTGTAGTTTATTTATTTCAGATATTTATTATTATTCCGCATTGATAGGCATACCTAGTCTTAGAGACTAAGTGCCATCATAACATCCTACAGAGGGAATTTGGGGTCGTGACAAGTTGGTATTAGAGCACTAGGTTCATGGGTGTTATGAGTCACAAACAGGTTTAGTAGAGTCTTGCGGATCGGTACAGAGACTTCTGTACTAATCTTCGAGAGGCTATGGAACTGTTAGGAAATATTCACTTCTTTGATTTCCTTATCGTGCGCCTTTGTTGATTTCAATGTTCTAAACAATTGTCTTTCTATTCTCTCACAGATGGTGAGGACACGCACAACTGGATCAGATGATCAGACACCCACGCCCCCTGTTGGAGCCGCAAGAGGCCGGGGATGAGGAAGAGGCCGAGGAAGACCACGTGGTGCGGCCATAGCACCTGCACGAACTGCTGCACCAGAGCCACCAGTAGCTCCATTTGGAGAGCAGGCACCTGAGACGCTTGTTACTACTCCTGCACTTTAGGTGACTCTTGCCCAGTTTTTGAGCATGTTTGGCACTTTAGCTCATGCAGGATTAATTCCACTTGCTCCTGCCATATCTCAGGCTGGGGGAGGAGAGCAGACTCCTGCTTCCCGTACTCCGGAACCACGGGCCCAAGTTGACCATGCCCCAGAGGTTATACCAGTACAGCCAGTTGTCCCGGTTCGGCCTGAGATTTGGACAACAGTTTCAGAGGGGGAGCAGCTCAGGCTCGAGAGGTATAAGAAGTACCACCCTCCCACTTTCAGCGGTTTAGCTTCAGAGGATGCTCAGGGTTTTCTGGAGGAATGTCACTGTATCCTTCGTACTATGGGTATTGTGGATTCCAGTGGGGTTTCTTTCACGGCATTCCAGTTTAGAGGAGCAGCCTACCAGTGGTGGCGGGCATATGAGTTGGATAGTCCCGCTGAGGCATCTTCACTCACTTGGACTCAATTTTCAGATATGTTCTTAAGGGAGTATGTTCCTCAGAGTCTTAGAGATACATGGCGCGCAGAGTTTGAGCAGCTGCGCTAGGGTTCTATGACCGTGTCAGAGTTTGCGGTCTGATTTAGTGATTTGTCTAGGCATGCACCAACCTTAGTTGCTACTGTTCGAGAGCGGGTTCGCAGATTTATTGAGGGTCTCCACCCTAGTATTAGATATAGTATGGCTCGAGAGAGAGAGATGGACATGACATACCAACAGGTGGTGTCAATTGCTAGGATATTGGAAGGTATGCGGACTCGGGAGAGGGAAGAGAGGGAAGCTAAGAGACCCCAAGATTCTGGCGCATATAATAATTCTCGTGCCCTATATGCAGCCCGTCATGGTAGAAGTTATGTGAGTCATCCTATTCATTCAGCACTTCCAGATTCAAGTGGTATTCCGACTACTCCCAGACCTTAGGTTCCATATTATGCACCGCCAGTGTCTTTTGTACCTCCTGTACGGGGTGCTTTCAGCGGGCAGTCTAGTCGATCAGGCCCGAGCCAGTCCCAGCAACCACGTCCTCCGAGGGCTTATTTTTGACTGTGGTGACACTCGTCATATCATGAGGGATTGTCCCAGACTTAGGAAGGATGCACCTCCACAAATTTCTCAGGCCCCACCTATTCCACAGGGTCCTCAGGCTTCTCAGGCCATGATTACTGCACCAGTTACCACTCCACCTGCACAGCCAGCCAGAGGTGGAGGTCGGACATGTAGAGGTCGCCCTAGTGGGGGAGGCCAAGCCAGATATTATGCTCTTCCTGCTAGGACAGATGTCGTTGCATCCGATTCAGTTATCACAGGTATTATTCCGGTCTGTCGTAGAGATGCATCAGTCTTATTTGATACTGGCTCCACTTATTCTTATATGTCATCTTATTTTGCCTCGTATTTGGGCGTATCACGTGATTCCTTGAGTTCTTCTGTTTATGTATCTACACCCGTGGGTGAATCTATTATTATGGACCGTGCGTATCGGTCGTGTTTAATTGTTATCAGTAGTTTTGAGACCAGGGCCAATTTATTATTGCTCAGTATGGTGGATTTCGATATTATTTTGGGCATGGATGGGTTGTCGCCCTATCATGCTATTCTTGATTGTTATGCCAAGACGGTGACGTTGGCTATGCCAGGTCTACCGCGGCTAGAGTGGAGAGGTACCTCAGATCATGTTCCTAGTAGGGTTGTTTCATTTCTTAAAGCTCAACGAATGGTTGAGAAGGGGTGTGATGCGTATCTGGCCTATGTAAGAGATGTTAGTATTGATACTCCTACCGTGGAGTCAGTTCCTATAGTAAGGGTTTTTCCCGATGTATTTCCAGCGGATCTTCCAAGTATGCCACCCGACAGGGATATTAATTTTGGCATTGATTTGTTACCGGGCACTCAGCCCATTTTTATTCCACCATACCGTATGGCTCCAGCAGAGTTGAAAGAATTAAAAGAACAGTTACAGGAATTGCTGGATAAGGGCTTTATTCGGCCCAAAGTGTCGCCTTGGGGTACTCCTGTCTTATTTGTAAAGAAGAAATATGGTTCTATACGGATGTGTATTGATTACCGCCAGCTGAACAAGGTTACAGTGAAGAACATGTATCCATTGCCACGTATTGATGACCTATTTGATTAGATTCAGTATGCTAGAGTGATTTCTAAGATCGACTTGCATTCAGGCTATCATCAGTTTAAGATTCGGGAGCCAGATATCCCGAAGACTGCTTTTAGGACTCGGTACGGTCATTACTAGTTCGTTGTGATGTGTTTTGGGCTGACCAACGCCCCAGCAGTATTTATGCACTTAATGAATAGTGTATTCCAACCTTATCTTGATTCTTTCGTCATTATGTTTGTTGACGACATTCTGGTGTATTCCCGGAGTCGGGAAGATCATGAACAACACCTAAGGACCGTGCTTCAGATTTTGAGAGAAAAGAAGTTATATGCAAAATTTTCAAAGTGTGAATTCTGCTTGATTCAGTGGGATTTTTGGGTCATATAGTTTTGTGCGAGGGAATCAAGGTAGATCTGAAGAAGATTGAAGCAGTGCAGAGTTGGTCCAGACCGTCCTCACTTATGGAAATCTGGAGTTTCCTTGTTTGGCAGGGTATTATCGCCGATTTGTAAAGGGTTTCTCTTTTATTGCTGCATGTATGACCAAATTGACCTAGAAGGGTGCTCCGTTCAGGTGGACCGTGGAATGTGAGGAGATCTTTCAAAAGCTCAAGACAGCTTTGACTACAGCCCCAGTATTGGTATTACCTACAGGTACAGGGTCTTATACTGTGTATTGTGACGCGTCGCATATCGGTCTCGGTGCAGTGTTGATGCAAGATGTTAGGGTGATTGCCTACGCATCTAGACAGTTAAAGGTGCATGAGAAGAATTATCATGTACATGACCTGGAGTTAGCAGCTATTGTTCATACCTTAAATATTTGGCGGCATTATTTGTACGGTGTCCATTGTGAGGTCTACACCGATCACCAAAGTCTACAGCATCTGTTTAAACAGAAGGATCTCAATTTGCGGTAGCAGAGATGGTTGGAGTTTCTTAAGGATTATGATATCACCATTCTTTAAAATAAATTATGAAGGCTCCCACGGTGAAATAAGAAAATGAGATATTATAAATTTATTTATGATTTGGGACTACGAGGCGTTACCTCGGGAGTGCCCTTGTTGATATTAATTTATGGTCGTAGTTGCCGTTTATTATTTTTTGTGATTTTCTTAAGTTGAAAGGAAATTTTGTTGGTTTCTATGAGATATTATTTGCCATTATTTTGTATAATTAAATGGTGACCTCCTACTTGATTCATTTTCATTGTCATTTTATCTTATTATATTGTTAAACATTTTACCATGTTATTATTTATTTTCCAGTAGGGCCTGACCTGACCTCGTCACTACTCTACCGAGGTTAGGCTTGGCACTTACTGGGTACCGCTGTGGTGTATTCATACTACGCTTCTGCACATCTTTTTGTGCAGATCTAGGTACATCTTATCAGACTAGGCATCAGTAAACTAGCTGTACAAGGAGACTTCGAGGTATACCTGCCAGCATCCGCAGACTCTGGAGTCCCCTTCTATCTTACTATGTTGCTTCCTTATTTGTTTTAGACTCTAATGTATAGAGACATAGAGAATAAATTCTTAGAAGCTTGTGACTTATTTCTACCGGGTTTTGGGAGTTGAAATTGTTTGAATTGTAGTTTATTTATTTCAGATATTTATTATTATTTCGCATTGATAGGATTACCTAGTCTTAGAGACTAGGTGCCATCACGACATCCTACGGAGGGAATTTGGGGTCGTGACAAGTTGGTATCAGAGCACTAGGTTCATGGGTGTTATGAGTCACAAGCAGGTTTAGTAGAGTCTTGTGGATCGGTACGAAGACATTTGTACTTATCTTCTAGAGGCTATGGAACTGTTAGGAAATATTCACTTCTTTGATTTCCTTATCGTGCGCCTTTGTTGATTTCAAAGTTCTAAACTATTGTCTTTCTATTCTCTCACAGATGGTGAGGACACATACAACTGGATCTAATGATCAGACACCCGCGCCCCCTGTTGGAGCCGCAAGAGGCCGAGGAAGACCACGTGGTGCAGCCATAGCACTTGCACGAACTGCTGCACCAGAGCCACCAGTAGCTCCAGTTGGAGAGCAGGCACCTGAGACGCTTGTTACTACTCCTGCACTTTAGGTGACTCTTGCCCAGTTTTTGAGCATGTTTGGCACTTTAGCTCATGCAGGATTAATTCCACTTGCTCCTGCCACATCTCAGGCTGGGGGAGGAGAGCAGACTCCTTCTTCCCGTACTCCAGAGCCACGGGCCCAAGTTGACAATGCCCAAAGGTTATACCAGTGCAGCCAGTTGTCCCAGTTCGGCCTAAGATTAGGACAGCAGTTTCAGAGGGGGAGCAGCTTAGGCTCGAGAGGTATAAGAAGTACCACCCTCCCACTTTCATCGGTTTAGCTTCAGAGGATGCTCCGGGTTTTCTGGAGGAATTTCACTGTATCCTTCGTACTATGGGTATTGTGGATTCCAGTAGGGTTTCTTTCATGGCATTCCAGTTTAGAGGAGCAGCCTACCAGTGGTGGGGGGCATATGAGTTGGATAGTCTAGTTGAGGCGACTTCACTTACTTGGACTCAATTTTCAGATATGTTCTTAAGGGAGTATGTTCCTCAGAGTCTTAGAGATACATGGCGCATAGAGTTTGAGCAGCTGCGCTAGGGTTCTATGACCATGTCAGAGTATGCGGTCCGATTCAGTGATTTGGCTAGGCATACACAAACCTTAGTTGCTACTGTTCGAGAGCGGGTTCGCAGATTTATTGAGGGTCTCCACCCTAGTTCAGATACAGTATGGCCCGAGAGTTAGAGATGGACATCACATACCAACAGGCGGTGTCAATTGCTAGGAGATTGGAAGGTATGCGGACTTGGGAGAGGGAAGAGAGGGAAGCTAAGAGACCCCGAGATTCTAGAACATATAATAATTCTCGTGCCCCATATGCAGCCCATCATGGTAGAAGTTATGTGAGTCATCCTATTCATTCAGCACTTTCACCTTCCAGTGGTATTCCGGCTACTCCCAGACCTCAGGTTCCATATTATGCACCGCTAGTGTCTTCTGTACCTCCTATACGGGGTGCTTTCAGCGGGCAGTCTAGTCGATCAGGCCCGATCCAGTCCCAGCAGCCACGTCCTCCGAGGGCTTGTTTTGAGTGTTTTGGCACTCATCATATCATGAAGGATTGCTCCAAACTCAGGAGGGGTGCACCTCCACGGATTTCTCAGGCCCCACATATTCCACAAGGTCCTCAGGCTTCTCAGGCCATGATTACTGCACCAGTTGCCACTCCACCTGCACAGCCAGGCAGAGGTGGAGGTCGGACAGGTATAGATCGCCCTAGAGAGGGAGGCCAGGCCAGATATTATGCCCTTCCTGCTAGGACAGATTCTGTTGCATCCGATTCTGTTATCACAGGTATTATTCTGCTCTGTCATAGATATGCATCAGTCTTATTTGATCCAGGCTCCACTTATTCTTATGTGTCATCTTATTTTGCCCCATATTTGGGCGTATCACGTGATTCCTTGAGTTCTTCTGTTTATGTATCTACACCCGTGGGTGAATCTATTATTGTGGATCGTGTGTATCGGTCATGTTTAATTGTTATCAGTGGTTTTAAGACCAGGGCCGATTTATTATTGCTCAGTATGGTGGATTTCGATATTATTTTGGGCATGGACTGGTTGTCGCCCTATCATGCTATTCTTGTTTGTTACGCCAAGATGGTGACATTGGCTATGCCAGGTCTACCGCGGTTAGAGTGGAGAGGTACCTCGGATCATGTTCCCAACGGGGTTGTTTCATTTCTTAAAGCTCAACGAATGTTGAGAAGGGGTGTGATGTGTATCTGGCCTATGTAAGAGATGTTAGTATTGATACTCCTACCGTGGAGTCAGTTCCTATAGTAAGGGATTTTCCTGATGTATTTCCAGCGGATCTTACAAGTATGCCATTTGACAGGGATATTGATTTTGGCATTGATTTGTTACTGAGCACTCAGCCCATTTCTATTCCACCATACCGTATGGCCTCAGCAGAGTTAAAAGAATTAAAAGAACAGTTATAGGAATTGCTGGATAAGGGCTTTATTCGGCCCAGTGTGTCGCCTTGGGGTGCTCCTGTCTTATTTGTAAAGAAGAAAGGTGGTTCCATGCGGATGTGTATTGATTACTGCCAGCTGAACAAGGTTACAGTGAAGAACATGTATCCATTGCCACGCATTGATGACCTATTTGATAAGCTTCAGGGTGCTAGAGTGTTTTCTAAGATCGAATTGCATTCAGGATATCATCAGTTTAAGATTCGGGAGCCAGATATCTCGAAGATTGCTTTCAGGACTCGGTACGGTCATTACGAGTTCCTTGTGATGTCTTTTGGGCTGACCAATGCCCCAGCAGCATTTATGCTCTTAATGAATATTGTATTTCAGCCTTATCTTGATTCTTTCGTCATTGTGTTTATTGATGACATTCTGATGTACTCCCGAAGTTGGAAAGATCATGAACAGCATCTAAGGACTGTGCTTCAGATTTTGAGAAAAAAGAAGTTATATGCAAAATTTTCAAAGTGTGAATTCTGCTTGATTCAGTGGGATTTTTGGGTCATATAGTTTCATGCGAGGGAATCAAGGTCGATCCGAAGAAGATTGAAGCAGTGCAGAGTTGGTCCAGACCGTCCTCAGTTACGGAAATCCGGAGTTTCCTTGCTTTGACAGGGTATTATCGCCGATTTGTAAAGGGTTTCTCTTTTATTGCTGCATCTATGACCAAATTGACCCAGAAGTGTGCTCTGTTCAGGTGGACCGAGGAATGTGAGGAGATCTTTCAAAAGCTCAAGACAGCTTTGACTACAGCCCCAGTATTGGTATTACCTACAGGTATAATCTTTTACTGTGTATTATGACGCGTCGCGTATTGATCTCGGCGCAGTGTTGATGCAAGATGGTAGGATGATTGCCTACACGTCCAGACAGTTAAAGGTGCATGCGAAGAATTATCATGTATATGACCTGGAGTTAGCAGCTATTGTTCATGCCTTAAAATTTTGGTGGCATTATTTGTACGGTGTCCATTGTGAGGTCTACACCGATCATCGGAGTCTACATCATCTGTTTAAACAGAAGGATCTTAATTTGCGGCAGCGGAGATGGTTGAAGTTGCTTAAGGATTATGATATCACCATTCTCTATCATCTTGGAAAGGCCAATGTAGTGGCCGATGCCTTGAGTCGTAAGGCAGAGAGTTTGGGGAGCTTAGCATATTTACCGGTAGTAGAGAGGACTTTAGCCTTGCATGTTCAGGCCTTAGCTAACCAGTTTGTCAGGTTGAATGTTTCCGAGCCGAGCCGAGTTTTGGCTTATGTGGTTTATCAGTCTTCTCTTTATGATCGTATCAGGGAGCGTCAGTATGATGACCCTCATTTGCTTGTCCTTAAGGATATAGTTCAGCACGGTGATGCCAAGGAAGTCACTATTGGAGATGACAGTGTAGTACGGATGCAGGGCATGGAATGTGTACCCAATGTAGATGGCTTGCGTGAGTTGATTCTCCAGGAGGCTCACAGTTCGCGGTACTCCATTCATCCGGGTGCTGCAAAGATGTATCAGGACTAGAGATAACACTATTGGTGGAGGCGGATGAATAAAGACATAGTGGAGTATGTATCTCAGTGTCTAGATTGTCAACAGGTGAAATATGAGCATCAGCGACCAGGTGGATTACTTTAGAAGTTAGAGATTCCATAATGGAAATGGGAGCGGATCACTATGGATTTCGTTGTAGGGCTCCTACGGACTCAGTGGAAGCTTGATGAAGTTTGGGTGATTGTGGATAGGCTGACCAAATCAGCTCATTTCATTCCTGTGATTACTACTAACTCTTCAGAGCAGCTAGCTCAGGTATATATTCGCGAGATTGTCAGACTTCACGGTGTACCGGTATCTATCATCTCTGACCGGGGTACACAGTTACCTCACGATTTTGGAGGGCAGTACAGTATGAGATGGGTACTCGAGTAGAGTTGAGTACAGTATTTTACCCTCAGATGGACGGGCAGTCCGAACGCACTATTAAGATACTGGAGGATATGCTTCGTGCGTGTGTGATTGATTTTATGGGTGCTTGGGATCAGTTCTTACCACTTGCGGAGTTTGCTTACAATAACAGTTACCAGTCAAGCATTCAGATGGCTCTGTATGAGGCCTTGTATGGTAGGCGGCGCCGGTCTCCAGTGGGTTGGTTCGAACCGGGCGAGGTAGACTATTGGGTACAGACTTGGTTTAGGATGCCTTGGAAAAGGTTAAGTTACTTTAGGATCGACTTCCTATAGCCCAATCTAGACAGAAGAGTTATGCGGATCGGAAGGTTCGTGATGTTGCATTCATGGTTGGTGAGCGGGTATTGCTCCGGGTTTCGCCTATGAAGGGTGTGATGAGGTTCAGGAAGAAGGGCAAGTTGAGCCCTAGGTATATTGGGCCTTTTGAGATTCTTGAGAGAGTTGGAGAGGTGGCTTACAAACTTGCACTACCACTTAGTCTTTCTGCTGTTCATCCGGTATTCCATGTTTCCATGCTTCAGAAATATCACGGTGATCCGTCTCATGTGTTAGACTTTATTTCGGTTCAGTTGGACAAGGATCTATCTTATATTGAGGAACCAGTGGCTATTTTGGATAGACAGGTTCGAAAGTTGAGGTCAAAGAACATTGCTTCCGTGAAGGTTCAGTGGAGGGGTCATCCGGTCAAAAAGGCGACTTGGGAGACCGAGCATGATATGCGCAACTGTTATCCACACTTATTCACCAGCTCGTTATTTCTTCTAACTCCGTTCGAGGACGAACGTTTGTTTTAGAGGTAGAGAATGTGATGACCCAAAATGCAATCTTTAAATTTAATAATTAATTATGTGTTCTAAGACCTCAAAAAGCACTATTTATTATTACTCGACTTGCGTGCGCAGTCCGTAAAATTTTTCAGAAAGTTTTTATGCGAAAAATAAATTAAAATGTGAATTAGAGCTTTAAAACTCAACTAAGTTGACCTTGGTCAACATTTTTAGCAAATGGACTCGGATCAGTGTTTTGACAGTTTCGGTAGGTCCATATCGTGATTTGGGACTTGGGCGTATGCCTGGAATCAAATTCCAAGGTACGTAGCCCGAGATATGGAATTTTTAAGAAAAATTAAAAGTTTAAATTCAAATAGTAACCGGATGTCGAATTATGTGCAAACGACCCCGGAATAGAATTTTGATGATTCCAACAGCTCAGTATGGTGATTTTGGACTTAGGAGCGTGATCATAATTTTATTTGGAAGTGCGTAATGAAATTAGGCTTGAAATGGCTAAAATAGAAATTTAAGTTTGGAAGTTTGACCGTTGACTTTTTGATGTCGGGGTCGGAATCCAGTTCTGAAAAATTTTAACAGCTCTGTTATGTCATTTATGACTTGTGTACAAAATTTGAGGTCAATCGGACTTGATTTGATATATTCCGACGTCATTTTTAGAAATTGAAAGTTTCAAAGTTTATTAGGCTTGAATCTATGTGTGATTCGTGTTTTAATGTTGTTGGATGTGATTTGAAGACTCGACTAAGTTCGTATGATGTATTAGGACTTGTTGATATATTTGGTTGAGGTCCCGAGGGCTCGGGCGTGTTCCGGATAGTTAACGGATCATTTTTGGACTTGGTGAGATAGCTGATATCTGCTGCTGCAATTTTTCTGGTTTCCTCTTTCGCGTTCGCGAGAGGAGCCTCGCGTTCTTGAAGAGTGTTCTGAGCTGGTGAGATTTTTGTTCTAGGCGTTTGTGGAGAAAAGGGCAGTGTGTGCATCGCGAACGCGTGAGTGGCATCGCGTTCGCGAAGGAGAGTGAAGTAGCTGGGAACCCCAGCCTTTTGTTCTACGTGTTCGCGAGGTAAGGAACGCGTTCGCGAAAGTCTGAGTTTGCAAAGCTTCGTGTTCGCGAAACGTAGGTCACGTTCACGAAGAGGAAAGTTGGGCAGTACATTTTTGTGCTTCGCGAACGCGAGGCAAAGGTCGCATTTTCCATTTTCCATTTTAACGATTTGGAGCTCGGATTGAGACGATTTTTGGAATATTTTCAGAGAAAACATCGGGGTAAGTGTTCTTAACTCAATCTTGGTTAGATTACCCGAATCCATCACTGTTTTTAACATTTAATTGGTGATTTAAGTTGGAAAAAATTGAAAAACCCTCATGGATAGATTTAAAGATTTGAGGGTCGAATTGTTATTGGAATTTAGTCATTTTGGTATTATTAGAGTCGTGATTGAATGAGCGTTCATATTTCATAACTTTCGTCGGATTCCGAGACGTGGGTCCCAGGGGCCATTTTTGAGTTAATTTCAGATTTTTATTGAAAAATATAATATTTTCTTATAGAATTAATTCTATAATTTTTGTTGACTGTATCGAATTAATTATGACTAGATACGAGTCGACCGGAATCGAAAAATCGAGGAAAAAGTATACTACTTGGTTAAATTGGAGCAAGTCGAGGTAAGTGACTTGTCTAACCTTGTGTGGAAAATATTTTTCCTAGGATTGGTATTAATTGTAATGTGATAAAAGTCGTGTACACGAGGTGACAAGTGTGTACACGGACTAAATGTGAAGAATTATGTTTTTAAATTGTGAAGATCACTGTTGCACATTAATTAAATTATTAAATCTTGTTATATTCTCCATCATTGGTTTGATTTGTATACTTAAAATTTGCTTGACCTTTTCCTGCTAATTATTTTACCTGTTTAGTTGAAACTTGGTTTCTTTTATTCTGTGCATTATTTGAAGGTTGATTTTCTTTAAATTAAATATTATTAATATGAAGTATTTGACATTTTTAAATTTGATATTGAAGCAACGTATTAAATATTTTAAAATATAATTTTCCTGAATATTTTTGTAAGATTTTCGTACTCATTGTGATGGAGCCGTGAGCTCTTTATTGTGAAAAAATATTATTGATGATTTATTTTGGCATGAGACGTGAGCTCTTTATTGTAGAAAAATATTGTTGTTGAATTATTTTGGCAAGTTAAATTATTTGAGCACTTGAGGTATAAATTATGATATATTGTGATATTGATACGCATGCGGTGGTATAAGGTCTGGGTATTGAAATGCATGCGGTGAGATAAGGGTGGCTTGATATACGTGGCTAGTAGGGGGAACTACTAGAAGTCATGCGGTGTGATAAGGATGGCTTAAACGCGGGATGCTATTTTAGAAAAAATATTTTCTTTAAAATAAATTGTGAAGGCTCCCGCAGTGAAATAAGAAAATGAGATATTGTGAATTTATTTATGATTTGGCACTACGAGGCGGTACCTCGGGAGTGCCCTTGTTGATATTGATTTATGGCCGTAGTTGCCGTTGATTATTTGTTGTGATTTTCTTAAGTTGAAAGGAAATTTTGTTGGTTTTTACGAGATATTATTTGCCATTATTTTGTATAATTAAATGGTGACCTGCTACTTGATTCATTTCTATTGTCATTTTATCTTATTATATTGTTAAATATTTTATCATGTTATTATTTATTTTTCAGTAGGGCCTGACCTGACCTCGTCACTACTCTACCGAGGTTAGGCTTGGAACTTACTGGGTACCATTGTGGTGTACTCATACTACGCTTCTTCACATCTTTTTGTGCAGATCCAGGTACATTAGAGACTAGGTGCCATTACGGCATCCTACGGAGGGAATTTGGAGTCGTGACATCTATTAAAATATTCTTATGGACGAATTTTCTTTGTCATACATGATAGTTATTATTTAGTCGTCTGACAATAATTTTACGTTGATGTACACTTTCAAGGTTAATCGAATTTAATAATTAAACATAAAAATAAATATGAACTTATATAATGATATGTTTTATTTAATTTTAAAATATCGAAATATCATTTCAAATTTGAAAAAGATATAAGAATTTAACAGATCTTGACATATGAATATGGAAGAACAAAGAGATTGGCATTTTTCACTAACATTTGATAAGAAAGTGATCATACAATCCATTATTTAAAGCTAATAAATATGGAACACTCCATATTTAACTAAATATTACATCCCATAAGAGAATCACAAATAGTTTTAAATATTTTAAAAGAAAATTTTATATAAAAATTATATATACATTTATGTAGGTTTGGTTTGAGTTTTTTTTACTCAATACCAAACCAAATCGAACCAAACCTAATCGGGTTTTTTTAATCGGTTTGATTTGACTTTTTGGGTTGGTGCAATTTTTCAATTCGGTTTGTACACCCCTAAATGCCAGATAATTTGGGACAGATGGAGTCTCACCAGATAGGTTGTCCAAATCAAATCAGGAAAATACATGGATACGCTGGTTTCTTGTCAAATATTACGCACAACATTGCCGAGGCGAACGACCCGATCCCATAAGAATATGATACTGCCGAGGCGAACGGCCCGATCATATAATAATGTGTACACCGCCGAGGGTCGAACGATACGAACCATACATGCATCTATTATACTGCCGAGGCGAACAACCCGCTCCCATAAGAGTGTGGTACATAATCCTGCCGAGGCGAACGGCCTGATCCCATTAGAATAATAAACTTTAACGGGTCCTTGACCCACTCACAAATAAACATGTGAGTTATGAACTTTAAGGAAAGCTTGCGATGAAAACGCACAACGTGGGAGGAATTCATAAGGGAAACACAAATTATTCTGCGGGTTATCAAGTAGCTCATCACATTTCTACAATAGCGAGTCTATCACCCTATGCAAGTCTAGTCTCAAGTCATAATGCAAAATAAACGAATTAAACGAGCAAAGATGACTCAAATAGTATAATTATAGCATGGCGTGAACCTAAGTATACTCGGACATAATCAGAAATTCTAGCATACGCACGGACACTCGTCACCTAATACGTGTGTAGCTCCCACAATATGTAGCACATAAGAATATAGCACCTACGGGGTAAATATTCCCTCACACGGTTAGACAAGAGACTTACCTCGCTCCGAAGTTCGATAACCGGCTCCAACGCCTCTCTAACACTTCGAACCCAAAGCCCATCTATCCGAAACTAGTCAAACAATCGTGAAAACCAATAAAAATAAACTCCAATAATTACAATTTAACAATTTATAATGATTCCCAACTCCGCTCGAAAAGTCAACAAAGTCAACCCTCGGGCTCACGTGCCTGGAGTCCAAAAGTTTTCGAAGATAAACTTTATCCATCAACCAAATGTACCAACAAGTCCTAAAACATCATACGAACTCGCTTGAAGCCTCAAATCACATCAAATAATGCTAAAAGCATCAATCAATGATCGAAACATTTCTTTAAACTTTCAAACTTATAAACTTCGACGAACACGTCTGATTCATACTTAAACATTCCGTAATGACGCCAAACTTTACGTACAAGTTATAAATCACAATACGAATCTATTCCAAGGCTCAGAACCTCAAACGGATATCGATAACATCAAAATCCACTTCAAACCAAACATATGAAAATTCTAAAACTTTCAAAATATCAACTTTCCATAATAAGCGCCGAAATGCTCCTAGACCACCTGATACTCAACCCGAACACACGCCCAAGTCCGAAATCATGAATATATTGGGACCTTCAAATCCTGATTCTGAGGTCGTTTACTCAAAATTCAAACCTTAGTCAACTCTTCCAATTTATAGCTTCCGAATTTAGAATTTTTCTTCCGAAACAACTCCGAACTTCCCGACATTCAATTCCGACCATACATACAAGTCATCGCACATGAAGTAAAGCTACTCAAGGACTTAACCCGCTGAACGATGAGATAGAGCTCAAAACGACCAGTCAGATCATTACAATATGCTTGAAGAAAGCGAATGGATTAACTAAATTTGCACTTCTACAATGAGTTTTGATTTCTACTTCTACTATTACTCTAACAATTGTAATATAAGTAAAATAAACTAGAAATGAATGATTGTTTTTGATATTTTTTCAAATAGTTTAAAAGCCTAGGGATGTGACCATAACCTAGGTGTTCGCCTAATGGGTTAAATACATTAATTTTTATTTTGTTGATTGGGGTGTATTATAGCTCTCAAATCTACATTACCCACCCAATACCTCTCGGTCAAAGAGTTATTTCGCCCAATATGGCTTTCTCAAGTCCAAATGGGTATCAAACAAAATAGTTGATATGAGCTCAAGTCGAGTTCTTACTATCTTTAGCTTAAGCCTTTAATTAGGCTAATCAAACTCTCAATTAGCCCAATTCCTTGTTAGTCAAGTTATCCTAGACTAGGTCCATCTTTCTCAAGTAGAGACTAAGTCAAAAAGGCATGAATCAATATTTACAACCATTAATTCTAAAATTGACGCATGAACTAAGCTAAATAATCAACACCCAATCATAAAAAAGCATTAAATTAAGTACCCATAAGGTTTACATACTAGGGCTGGGTCACAACCCTAGTAAACTCTAGCTACCCATAGTGGGAATTGAAGAAAATAAAGAAGAAAAGCTAATTATTAAACTCATAATCAAAGATTAAAATGATAAAATATAATGTTTAAGCACTAACATAATCACAAACTTACTAAAATGGCAAAAGGTAACGGCTACAATAGCTTTTTACTTTGAAATTTGACCTAAAATTGTGGAACTCGTCTATTTTTGCCAAAATTCGCTGACAAAAATGTCCCTCGGGAGATTCTGCGGTCGCACAATTTCATATGCGGTCTACACATTTCTTCATTTGGAAGGAGATGGGTTCTGCAGCCGTACATTTCTGGTTTGCGACTGCAAAGTATCTTCTGCGGCCGCACAATTCTTGTGCGATCTGCACTTCAGCAAGGCATCAGGACTTGGTAAATTGTGCGACCCGCACTTTGGTAAGGCGTCAGGACTTGGTCTTCTGCACACTATCTAAACTTGGAATCATTTGTCAGTGCAGACCCTATTTTGTAGTCGCACAATTCATGTGCGGTCCGCACATTTGTCAAAAGCCTGTTGGGTTCTTTAGCTTGGTTTGCGTCCGTATATGGAATTCTGCGGTCCGCACTTTCTTCTGAGTTGGATTTCATCATGGGAGGCCAAACTTACAACATTCCTGCAATTTGCATAAGTTTATTAGTTTCAGGAACATAAATCGATACTTTCGGACTAAAATAGAAGCAAAAAGGTACTAATAAGTAGTCAAAATCTCCACTTATCAACCAACTCCATCCATGAGAAGAGATATTGGGGTTTTCGTCGAACGGGAAAAAATATAATATCTTGGGCTCTTGTGTGTTTAACAAAAGAATAATTTATTGCAAAAAGAGATATTATGTATACTAGAAATAGGAAGAGCATAATATATGTCTTGAGCTCATAGTATAATTATAAGGAGAATGAAAATAAATATCATATTTATTTTAATTCATGAAACTACTTAAAACGGTTATTCTCTGAGCTTGATTACAGGCTGGTGGTCATGAATTTGACGAACTCCGATTGACCTGAAACTTGGTAAGTTCATCGAAAATGATCTTGTGAGAAAAACTCATAGCTATGCAGTGAATCATGTTCTTTCGGCGTTTTGAGGTCGTTTAGATGGGGTTTCAAGCAGTTTATTAAATTGAATTTGTTATAAATATGAAAACTTATTCTTTATATATCGGCTATATTTGTATTAAATCTGAAACATGATGACACATGATGATTTAACTTGATATGATATATAGCAAGAATGCAAATTACATAGATTTAATCCTAAATACGCCAAAAATAATTTATTTGAATTTGGTCTAGTTTTTGGGAGATCGTAAATTTTACGATCTTCAATTGACTTGAAATTTGTTAGGATCATCGTGGTAAGGCAGAGGACTGCAAATCCTTTTTTCCCCAGTTCAAATCCGGGTGTCGCCTGATCAACAAAAAACTAGAAATCTCTTCTTTTCTTCTGTTCTGTTGATATAACCCGCCGAATGATTCCCCAGCAGAAGCAGAGAAAGCAGACTGTTGATACTTGTTTGATTCTAAACATCTGGTCTGGGGGTTTTTCTAAAAAATTGTAAATATCCTTGCATTGCATATTTAGGCTTCAAGAAAATATTCGAATGCTAGAGGGGCTATCAAGACTTCGCAATTACCTTCTACGACAAATCAAAATTTTCTATTATTAATACATTGTATAATGACTATAATCAGTTAAGAATAACTCACTGCTATGCAGTGTATCACATCGTATTTTGACGATTCGGGATCATTTAGATGAATGTTTTAGAGGTTTGGCGGATTAAAATGTTATTTAAATACGAAAAGACATTCTTTCTGTCATTTTATTTATGTATAATATGCAATATGATAACACATGATGATTTGATATGAATTGGAATATGATAAGAATGTAGGTCATATTCTAAATTCTTAAAAAATGCTTAAAATGGCAATTTTCCAAATTTGATCGTAATTTTGGAGATTGTGATTTTAACGGTCTCCGATTGATCTGAAATTTGGTAGATTTGTCGGAAACAACCCAGTGATCAATACTTACTGCTATGCAATGAAAGGTATTAATTTTAGCGTTTTAAGACTCTTTAGATGGGTTTGAGCATTTATTTTTTGAATTATGGAACTTAATCCTTAGAGAAACTTTCGTTATTGTGATCAAGTGGTGATATGAATTAACCCCTGTGGTTTCCACTTTTTATTTATAGTGAGATAATAAATTTACGCATCGACTTTAAGTTTTCCTCCATGTCGGATAAATTTATTATGAACTCATTGGGTAAAGTTACTAGTAATTGATAATATGTATTGACTCTCTATCTGAGTTTAAAGGTTCAACCAATTTTGTAATTAAAATGCAATCATAATTAAGTGGTGATAAAAATATATTTCTATGATCTTCCACTATTAAATTCAAGTAAGTAATAAATTTACGCGTTGACTTTAGGTCTTCTTCTATATCGGAAATATTTATTGTAAGATCACTAGGTGAAATACTAGTAATTGATATCATATACTTACTCTCCATCTGAGTATACATATTGGATCAATGGGACTAGAGCTATTAATTATGATATTTACTTGACCTAAATTAACAGTATACTCTTCATCTGAGTTGGGCCTGTTGTAATTTATTGGAGTGAATAATTTGGAATTACATATGTATGTTGCATGAGTAGTTCATGTTAGAAGAGCAATTGATGTTATTCAAGAAAATAATAGAAAATCTAGACTTAGAGAATTTAAGGCTAAGCGTACTAAATATAACTTTAACCCGAGATTCATGCCAGATGAAATTGTTACTAGGTGAAATTTATCACGACCTAAATTTTCCTCCGTAGGATGTCGTGACGGCACCTAGTCTCTAAGACTAGGTAAGCCTAACACTTACTGAATTAATAGAAGAATTTGACCAACAATTAATAATTAGAAAATAGAACCTTATTACACAACTTACAATTTCCAAAACCGGTAGTACAAGTCATAATCTCTACTGAGTTTACTATCAAAACCTCTACATACAACTGTTTAAAATAGAGATAAACACTGCAAGTACAATACAGAAGGTGACTCTGAGGCCTGTGAATGCAACAACAGGTTTACTTGAGTCTCCAAAGTAAGATCCGTACAGCTAGCTAGCGATCGACTGACTCCGAATTAGCTGGATCTGCACAAAAATATGCATAATTATAGTATGAGTACACCACAGCGGTACCCAGTAAGTATCAAGACTAACCTCAGTAGAGTAGTGACGAGGGAAAGTCAAGACAGCTACTGAACTAGATAACCTGAACAAGTATAGGTATAGGACTAACAAAGTATGATATATCTATGGAACTACGCATAATGACAACAATAATACGGTGCTTGCAATAGGAAATAGAAGCAACAATTTGAAGCGAGACACCACAAGTAATAACACAAAAGAGTAAGATGGACATAGTTTAAATCCGGTATAAAACAAATAAAGGAAAGACAAGTAGGAACTTGATAAGAATAACCGCTTCCGCACCAGGTTTATTCAATAATCCTCACGAGGTACCAAACCTCAAAACTCACACAATTCACGGGTCCCAATTCATGAACCCTAATCACTTATCATCTTGTGCCCTCATTACAACTGATAACTACACGGACGACTCACGTGCCAATAGAACCAATCTCATATAAGACAGGCAGATGGAGTACGTACAAATGATTAGTAGCTTTAGTGTTCATCGTCTTAAACCGATAGGGTGATAAAGTATGTGTATGCTTATGCAAGTGTTCTATTACAGTTCGGGCCAACGAATAAGAGTAGAGAAATAAAATGAATGGCACATAAGGAACGATCCCCACAATTTGCACCAAGTAAAACTCACACAGGTTATGCACGCCACTACATAAATATCAACAATAGCAATGCCCCCAGGCCATCACAAGTCATCACATATCAATCCCCGACATAGCCCACCTTGTCTCGCCATGTACGCAATAAAAAAGTAAATGCCCGCCTTGTCCGCTGTACGCGCATAATAATATTCCCACCTTGTCTCACCATATGTGCAAACCCATGTATATTGCCCACCTTGTCACATCGCATGTGTATATATCAATAGTAACAACAATACGACAGAAACCTCGTACAAACACCCGAACAAAACCTCTCAACAATATCACGTGCCAAACACACAACATCATAATAGAATGACTTTCACAACATTTCATCTAAACAGTGTCAATACCACAACCGCGCATAGCCCTCGTCTCAATAAACTGAGTACAACAGCAAAAACAACAACAATAGTACGAGAATACGTCAAGTAAATCAACTCAAGAGCTTTGGTTCACAAAGAAGCGGTACAATGAACTCACATAGAATAAACACAATAGGAAATACTAGTTTCAATAAGAATAGCTCAACAAGGGAGATAACAAGATTCAATAATTCCAAATAAGGATTAGGCCACTACGATCAAGGATGACTAGCTTCATTTAAGGTTGAGCAGTTACGAAAGAGGTATGGCAAATTCAATTAAGGATAAGCAACTGAAAAGATAATCATAACCTCAATTAAGGATAGACAATTACAAAAGAGATAATAATTATTTCAATTAAGGATAAACAATTCGGAAGGGATAGCATGGCAATCGAATAGACAACAACTTCAGTTAAGGCAAACAAGAGTCAAATAGGCAATAAGGGTTGAACATGAAGCAATTAATTCTAATTAAGACACGTAGAGATGACACTAGTAAATGGGGATTTTAACATAACAAAAACAATTTTATATCTAATGAGCATAAGAACCTAAGAGCCCTAAAAGGTCAACTTTCCACAAATAAGCCTGAGCATGTACTCGTCACCTCGCGTACACGGATATCACATGACACAATTAGCTCCAAAGACTCAATTTCCTAAGGGGTAGTTTCCCCCACACGAAGTTAGGCAAGATACATACCTCAAAACACACTCAATCAATCAATTAGTAGGCCTTTTCCCTCAATTTCCAACTCCGAACGACTTGAATGTAGGCAAAATAATTTCATACTATAATTATAACTATAGGAAACTAATTTAAATAAAGAAATAATGATCTTAGCTAAGAATTGAAAAATCACCCCCAAAAAGTCGATCGGGCCCGTCTCGGAACCTGACCAAAACTACAAATACCGAACACCTATTAGATATCGAGTTTAACCATTCCAAAATTATCAATTTCCGACCTCAATTCGTCCTTCAAATCATCATTTTATATTTTGAAAGATTTTACAAATTTTCCTTAAATTTCAAACTTAATTCACTAATTAAATGATGAAAATAGCAATGGATTCATGAAATATAACAAGATTCGGGTAGAGAACACTTACCCCAATGAGTTTCTTGAAAACCCCATGAAAGATCTCCCAAAACCGAGGTCTACAACTCAAAATATGAAGAAAATAGTCAAACCCTCGACTTATATGATTTTGCCCAGGACTTCCGCATTTGCGGACAAGGAAGCGCATCTGCGCACTCGCATTTGCCAGTAAAAGTTTACATCTGCGAACTCAGCTTACAAGGTCAGGGTCCGCATCTGCAGCAAACACAGTCGCACTAGCGACACCGCAGAAGCGCCAAAAGGAGCGCAGAAGAAAACCACTTCGCATGTGCGATCGCTGGACCGCAAAAGTGTCCTTCGCACCTGCGTGCTAGCCTCCGCAGAAGCAAGCGATCACCAAGGACACTATGATCGCAGAAGCGACCAGGCTCATGCAAAAGCGAAGTTGCACCTGCACTCCAAAATATCGCAGTTGTGAAGCACCAGATCCAGACCTGTCCCAAAACATAAAAATGATCTGAAGCTCGTCCGAAACACACCCGGGCCCCTCGGGACCCCGTTTGAATATACCAACCAGTCCTATAACATAATACGGACCCGCTCGAGGTCTCAAATCACATCAAACAATGTCAGAACTACAAATCGCACCATGAATTGAACTTATGAAATTTTGAATATTCCAACTTCTAAAACCTATGCCGAAACACATCAAATCAACCCGGAACGACGTCGAATTTTGCATGCTAGTTCCAAATGACATAACAGAGCTAATCCAACTCTCAGAATCGCATTCCGAACCCGATATCACCAAAGTCAACTCTCGGTCGAACCCCTCAACCTTTCAAAAACTTCAACTTTCCAATTTTTGCCGAAATGCTTCAAATTACCATACGGACCTCCAAATCCAAATCCGGACACACGCCTAAGTCTAAAATCACCATACGAAATTATTGGAACCATAAAAATTTCATTCCAGAGTCGTCTATACATAAGTCAAATTCTAGTCAACTCTTACCGCTTAAGTTTCTAAAACACGAATCCCTCTTCCACATCAATCCTGAGTCATCCGAAGTCCGAACTCGACTATGCACACACGTAATAACACATAATACGGAGCTAATAGAGACCTTATGCCGCCGAACAAGACTTTAATTCTCAAAATGACCGGTCAGGTCGTTACATTCTTCCCCTCTTAAATAAACGTCTGTCCTCGAACGTGCCAAGAATCGTCCAGAAGTCACCAAATCATAGAATGTATTCATCCTACATAAACCTGCGGGTTATCCCACATCACCCCAATCTACATAGGCTCGACGACACAATCTCAACTGACATTTGTCCCTTCCGCCAACACCAATAAGCCTTAGAACCATATTTCTCATCATCTAATCATTCTCAAAAGACCCGATTTCCACATCAACACACGGCACCAACCTCATCCAGCTGCGACAACTTATGCCTATGCTCACAGGGCACAACCACATGACGTAACACATCACACATATGCCCTTAACAATAACCCTAGCCACAACAGCTGCCCATAATCAAATCCAGCATCGACAATTAGCCTCACATCCATTAGAACCCCATTTCAAACCTTCACAACACTGACAATGATGCAATAAATATGACGACCTCACAACTATTCACCCGAATAAACAAATTACATCTAACGTCGCCTGGCACACACCTCGCAAGCCAAAACCCAATAAACACACGCGAATATGACTGAATATGTAAAGAGAAACACATGAGAGAACTATCAAACAAGCCCGACAGATACAACTCCCTATTAGTAACATTCTACGAATCAATTTAACAAGGAAGAATCAAAGTATATGAACAAATCACAAGGATCTCATCCTGATATAACTCCACCGCAGCACGCAGCCCGGTTCGAATGTATCAAATCATATGAAGACGCGAGGATCCCATCCTCAGCTTTGAATTGTAGGTCGCGTACACATCATACTAACTGAAACCTTCCACTAATTCAATTTTGCCAATAAAATTCACAACACATACTAAACTCTCACACCGGTAGAGCATCCAAATCACAAATCGCAACCCATCACCCAGAAATCACATCAAAACTACTGAAATGAGGAACAGAAAGTCACTCAAAATTTCATAACTCTCAATAATGAATAAAAACAAAATGGTAGACACGGGATACCACTATAGAATCTCCAAGCATGGATAAACACATAAGTAGAGTACTAATTCACGAAACTCACTCACATATGAAGCAAAATAAGAGGACTCATCTCGATAAGTAGAACCAAAATAAAATACGAATGATGCTCCTCTATAACAAATCAAAATCATACCTGCACGACATCATTTGTTTCAGCAGCCTCAGGCCTACTGTAGGAAACACATCAACGGGCCAGGCCTCCCCTTCTTGGGTGCCCTCTACTTGCCTGACCTGTACCCCAAGCTGACGGTGCAGGGATATCAGCAGTCGAAACCAAACTCATAGCCCGAATACCCCGCTGTGACACATCTGTCAGGAGTCTGGGATAATCTCTCACCATATGGCTGGTATCTCCACACTCAAAGTAACCCTTCTACTGATGTGGCTATGGAAAATGTGTGGTACGGGTACTTTGAGACCCATGGGTACCTGAAACACCATGCGAAGCCTGAAGTGTAAACTAAACTATCTGACCCACAAAACCTATTCCATGTCGTACCCTGCCCCCAAAATAAGGACCAGTAGATCTCTCCAGTCTGTGAGACCTCTTAGCCTCCCAGTCCTCCCTTTCTTGACCCTGCCTGTCCTCTCTCTCCTAGGCCTGCATGTCCTCTCTCTCCTAGCCCTACTTGTCCTCTCTCTCTTGGTCCCACATGCCTTCTAATCGGTGGGAGATCTCTACCACCTACTGAAATGGAACATTTGACTCCAACTCCCGAGCCATGCTGAATCGGATATCATGTCTGAGCCCATCAATGAATCTATGGACTCGCTCTCTCACTGTAGCAACCAAAGCAGGTGCATGTTTGGACAAATCACTGAATCTATGGCAAACTCTGACACGGACATAGTGCCCTGGCACAGCTACTCAAACTTCGTGCACCATGCATCCCAAAGGGTCTGAGGA
Organism: Nicotiana tabacum; assembly: GCF_000715075.1. Taxonomy (NCBI): domain Eukaryota; kingdom Viridiplantae; phylum Streptophyta; class Magnoliopsida; order Solanales; family Solanaceae; genus Nicotiana; species Nicotiana tabacum. The sequence continues at coordinate 25,487,063 of NC_134081.1, read as the reverse complement.
ACAAACTCTCTCAAGAACATCTCTGAAAACTGAACCCATGAAAGTGAAGCTGCATCGGTTGGGCTACCCAACTCATACGCTCGCCACCACTGATATGCTGATCCCTTAAAATGGAACGTAGTAAAAGCAACCCTACTCGTCTCCACAATACACATAGTGCAGAGAATGCGGTGGCACTCATCTATAAAACCTTGTGCACCCTCTGAAGTCAAACTACTGAAAGTAGGAGGGTCATACTTCTTGAACCTTGCAAGTCTAAGTTGTTCTTCCTCAGATGTTGCGGCCCTAACCATGGGATGAACTGGGACTACAGGATAAGTCGCTAGGACACCTGAAACCTGACCAATGTGGACTCACTGCTCTGGAGTACAGGCGGCAGGAGTCTGAGTCCCTCCCTCGATCTGCGAAGTAGCTGGTGCAATTGGAATCAACCCCGCCTGAGCCAATGTACCATACATGCTCAAGAACCGTGCTAAAGTCTCCTGGAGTTCGGGGGTAACAGTAGGCACCTCCGGTACTTGTCCCCCAACCAGAGCTACTGGCGGCTCCTTAACTATTGCTCTGGTAGGTGCCCTAGCTACGGCACGGGCTCCTCTTCGGCCTCTTCCTCTGCCCCTAGTGACACCTGCTCTGGGAGCGGCGTCATCAGTAACTGCAGCTCGTGTCCTCACCATCTATGAGAGAATAGAATGGTACAAACTCAAACTCCAGGATCAATAAACTCGCACGATAGGAAGTAAAGAAGTGAAACTATCCTAATAGTTCTATAGCCTCTCGAAGATAAACACAGACATCTTCGTACCGATCCCCAAGACTATACTAAACTCGCTTATGACTCGTAGCACCTATGAACCTAGGGCTCTAATACCAACTTGTCATGACCAAAATTTCCCTCTATAGGATGTCGTGACGACACCTAGTCTCTAAGACTAGGTAAGACTAATACTTACTGAATTAATAGAAGAATTTGACAAATAATTAATAATTAGGAAATAGAACCTTATTACACAACCTACAATTCCTAAAATCGGTAGTACAAGTCATAAGCTCTACTGAGTTTACTACCAAAACCTCTAAATACAATTGTTTCAAAATAGAGATAAACAGTGCAAGTACAGGACAGAAGGTGACTCCGAGGCCTGCGAATGCAACAACAGGTTTACTTGAGTCTCCACAGCAAGATCCGTACAGCTAGCTAGCAATCGACTGACTCCGAATTACCTAGATCTGCACAAAAATATACCTACGTATAGTATGAGTACACCACAATGATACCCAGTAAGTATCACGACTAACCTCAGTGGAGTAGTGACGAGGGACAGTTAAGACATCTACTGGACTAGATAACCTGAACAAGTATAGGTATAGGACTAATAGAGTATGATATATCTACGGAACTACGCATAATGACAACAATAATATGGTGCTTGCAATAGGAAATAGAAGAAACAATTTGCAGCGGACACCACAATTAATAACACAGCAGAGTAAGCTAGACACAGTTTAAATCCGGTGAAAAAAAAATAAAGGAAAGACAAGCAGCAACTTGATAAGAATAACCGCTTTTGCACTAGGTTTATTCAATAATCTCCACGAGGTACCAAACCTCAAAACTCACACAATTCACGGGTCCCAATTCATGAACCCTAATCATTTGGCATCTTGTGCCCTCATTACAACTAATAACTGTATGGACAACTCACATGCCAATAGAACTAGTCTCACATAAGACAAGTAGACGGAGTACATACAAAATAATCGGTAGCTTTAGTGTTGAACTTCTTAAACCGATAGGGTGATAAAGTACGTGTATGCTTGTGCAAGTGTTCTATCACAGTTCGGGCAAACGAATAAGAGTAGAGAAATAAAATGAATGGCATATAAGGAACGGTCCCCACAATTTGCACCAAGTAAAACTCACACAGGTTATGCACGCCACTACATAATATCAACAACAACAATGCCCCCAGGCCATCACAAGTCATCACACATCAATCCCCGACATAGCCCACCTTGTCTCGCCACGTGCGCAATAATAAAGTAAATGCCCGCCTTGTCTGACCACACACACATAATAATATTCACACCTTGTTTCGCCACATGCGCAAACCCACATATATTTCCCACCTTGTTACGCCGCATGTGCATATATCAATAGTAACAACTGCACAACAGAAACCTCGTGCAAACACCCGAACAAAACCTCCCAACAATATCACGTGCCAAACACACAACATCATAATTGAATGACTTTCACAACATTTCATCTAAACAGTGTCAATAGCACAACTGTGCATAGCCCTCGGCTCAACAAACTGAGTACAACAGCAACACCAACAATAATAGTACGCGAATAAGGCAAGTAAATCAACTCAAAAGCTTTGGGTCACAAAGAAGCGGTAGAACGAACTCACAAAGAATAAACACAATAGGAAATACTAGTTTCAATAAGAATTGCTCAACAAGGGAGATAGCAAGAGTCAATAATTCCAAATAAGGATGAGGCCACTACGATCAAGGATGACTAGCTTCATTTAGGGTTGGGCAATTACGAAAGAGGTACGACAAATTCAATTAAGGATAAGAAACGGAAAAGATAATCATAACCTCAATTAAGGATAGACAATTATAAAAGAGATAATAATAATTTAAATTAAGGATAAACAATTCGGAAGGGATAGCATAGCAATCGAAGAGACAACAACTTCAGTTAAGGCACACAAGAGTCAAATAAGCAATAAGGGTTGAACATGAAGCAATTAATTCTAATTATGACACGTAGAGGTGAAACTAGTAAATGGGGAACTTAACATAACAAAAACAACTTCATATCTAATGAGCATAAGAACCTAAGAGTCCTAAAAAGTTAACTTTCCACAAATAAGCCCGAGCGCGTACTCGTCACCTCGCGTACACGGACTTCACATGACACAATTAGCACCAAAGACTCAATTTCCTAAGGGGTAGTTTCCTCCACACGAAGTTAGGAAAGATACTTACCTCAAACCACGCTCAATAAATCAATTAGTAGGCCTTTTTCCTCAATTTCCTACTCCGAACGACTTGAATCTAGCTAAAACAATTTCATACTATAATTATAACTATGGAAAACTAATTTAAATAATGAAATAATGATCTTAGCTAAGAATTGAAAATTTTCTCCAAAATGTCGACCTGGGCCCGCGTCTCAGAACCCAACCAAAATTATAAAAACCGAACACCCATTCGATATTGAGTTCAACCATACCAAAATTATCAATTTCCGACCTCAATTCGTCTTTCAAATCATCATTTTATATTTTGAAAGATTTTATAAATTTTCCCCAAATTTCCAACTTAATTCACTAATTAAATAATAAAAATAGCAATGGATTCATCAAATATAACAAGATTCGGGTAGAGAACACTTACCCCATTGACTTACTTGAAAAACCCACAAACAATCTCCCAAACCGAGGTCTACAACTCAAAATATGAAGAAAATGGCCAAACCCTCGACTTATATGATTCTGCCTAGGACTTCCGCATTTGCGGACAAGGAAGCGCATCTGTGCTCTCGCATTTGCGAGTAAAAGTTCGCATCTACAAACTCAGCTTATAAGTTCAGGGTCCGCATCTGCGGAAAATACAGTCGCACCAGCGACACCGCAGAAGCGCCAAAAGAAGAGTAGAAGAAAACCAATTCGCAGGTGCAATCGCTGGACAACAAAAGCGTCCTTCGCACCTGCGTGCCAGCCTCCACAGAAGAGAGAGAGCTCCATGTCCACTATGATTGCATAAGCGACCAGTCTCACGCAGAAGCGGAGCCGCACCTGCGCTCCAAAATGTCGCAGGTGCAAAGCACCAGAACCAGACCTGTCCCAAAATATGAAAATGTTCTGAAGTTCGTCTGAAACACATTCGGGCCCCTCGGGACCCCGTCCGAATATACCAACCAGTCCTATAACATAACACAGATCCGCTCGAGGTCTCAAATCATATCAAAAAATGCTGTAACTACAAATCGCACCATGAATTGAACTTATGAAATTTTGAATATTCCAACTTCTAAAACCCATGCCGAAACACATCAAATCAACCCGGAGCGACGTCAAATTTTTCATGCAAGTTCCAAATGACATAATGGAGCTAATCCAACTCTCGGAATTGCATTCCAAATCCGATATCACCAAAGTCAATTCTCGGTCGAACCCCTCAACTTTCCAAAAACTTCAACTTTTCAATTTTCGCCGAAATGCTTCAGATTACCCTACAGACCTCCAAATCCAAATCTGGATACACGGATAAGTCCAAAATCACCATACGAAACTATTGGAACCGTAAAAATCCTATTCCAGAGTCATCTACATAAAAGTCAAATTTCGATCAACTTTTACTGCTTAAGTTTCTAAAATAAGAATCCTCCTTCCACATCAATCCGGAATCATCCGAAGTCTGAACTCGACTACGAACGCATGTCATAATACATAATACGGAGCTGCTCGAGACCTTATGCCACCGAACAGGACTTTAATTCTCAAAATAACCGGTCGGGTCGTTATAATTGTATAATTCTTGCATTATATGATATACTTTGCATGAATGATTCTATTCCCATCGAAATTTATTATCCGAGATGCATGTATGTATATAAATGTTGAATGTAGTTTGAATTTTATTATTCAGTATTTTGACTTATTATGATCTATTTAATATTTTTATCTCAACTCCACAGTGACTTTATGCAAGTTGTCGTATTACTTGTTAAAATTTTCTTTTGATAGTGAAAGACATTAATTTAAAGGATGCAATATATGTACCTTTTGTTAGAAGGAATTTAATTCTGATTTTTGGGCAAAATAAGATATGGATATTTGGCTTGTTTTTCGAATAACTCTTGAGTTATTGAGCTTGATAAATATTTTATCTCTTGTGGTACATGAATGCATGACCTTGTTATTGTATATTAATATCTCTCTTGAACAGAATAATATTAGTCTACTTCATAAGAGAATATATTCTTCAAAATTGAGTAAAACTTATCTGTGCACTTTTATCTAAGTCATATTAATCTGGATAGGATTTCAAGTTGGTCAAGGATGTACCTTAAGGTTCATTGAAAGTAGAGGCACTACCAGCTTGTGGATCCTGTTTGGAAGAAAATTTGACTAAAGGATGTTTCTCTTTAAAAGGAAATAAAGCTAGTGATAAGCTAGAATGAATCCCTTCTGATTTGTATGGTTAAATGAAAATACTAGTAAGAGATAGTTTTGAGTATTTTTGTGATATTTATAAATGATTACTCAAAATATTAATATATTTATTTGATGCACTGTAAGTCTTAATGATTTAAGTAATTCAAGGTTTTTAAGACTTGAAACAGAGAAGCACCAAGGAAATATATTAAGGGTCTGTTTGGAAAGCCACTCGGTAATTGGAATTGGTGTAATTATTAGGGCAGTAATTACATAACCTAGTAATTATGACGATCTGTTTGATTGTCATAACGTAATTATAGTATAATTACAAGCGTATTATTTGGTTGCACAAGTGTAATTACACAGTCAGATTAAATTTTAAATGAAATAATTATCAAAACTTAAAAGTTAATATAATAAATATATGCTTATAAATAATTTTTTATAAGTATAAATAATATTAGATTTGGTATTTAAGATGCATATTTTTTCTTGAGTAATCATTTATTTATAACTAATATTGTAAAATAATTTATATATATTTTACAAATTAATAATATTTAGTTTAATTAATTATAAAAACTAAAAATATACGTTTTGTAAGAACATCATGGAATGCATGTTTGATAAAATAAATTAATATTTATAAATATAATGTCATAACATTATTCAAATGTTTGACAAAGCTAATCTATCAATTCTAACTAAAAAATGAACAATATGCAATGTGAACTAACAAGTGAGTACTACTAAAATAAGTAAATTGGAACCATAAATATAACACAATTTCAAAATCCAAAAAAAAAACTATTATTTAGCATAAGTCAAATTTCAATATAATAAAAATAAGTTACAATACAACTTAAGATTAGAAAACATAATTGCCACGACCCAAAATCCACTAAAGGTCGTGATGGCACCTAACGCCGCCGTCAGGCAAGCCAACGATGATTTATCTACTTAATTACTCATTTTTATTCCTTTTGAAATCATAATTTCCATTAATTAAATAGTATGAAATAGAATTTACAGGGTAAAACAGTGATAATTACATGAACTACCATACTAAGCATCCAGTAGGAACCCTCAAAATCCGGTGTCACAAGTGCATGAGCATCAACTAGAAAATATGATAAAATACAACATTTGTTTGGAATACAAATTAGACAGGAGAATGTAAATAACTCTGATAGAGACTTTGTGTGATGCGGACTCGTAACATGGGATGCAGCTCACCTAAGTCCCCGCAATAGCTGCGCCTCTGCGCCCACAAGACTACTAGACATATGGGTACCTGCACAAAATGTGCAGCAAGTATAGCATGAGTACGTAACACAATGTATACCCAGTAAGTATCTAGTCTAACCTCGAAGAAGTAGTGACGAGGGGTCGACTTCGACACTTACTATAGGCTAACTATAAAATACCGAAATTATAATTAAGCATGAATTATGTAAATACAGCTGAAAATTCAATAACAAGAAATAAATAAATAATTCTTTCACTGATAGTAAATCCCAAATTAAATTCCATCATTTAACAAATTAATCTATCAAGCCAATGAAACAATACCAATTATAATTGGACTCCAAGAATTATTGCACACGAATTATGCCGAAGTCGTACGGGCCGATCCAACATACAAATATATAAACTGTGCACTGCCGAGGGTCGAACGACACGAACCATAGATGCATCTATCTGCTACCAAGGTATTCGGCCCGCTCCACGAGAAGAGAAAACACTTTATAAACAACTGATTCAAGATTATTAAGAGGTTAATATTCAAAGAAACACCAATTCTCATTAACGGTCAAGTGACCCGTCCGAAACTCAAGTAAATAAAATTTAACCTTTTACAATTCCTTTATCAAGTTCCAATATGATTTAAGCAATTAAATTAACAAGTAGGGTGCAAACATCACAATACGCAGCCCCCACATAAGCATAGACTACCCGGACATAAGCATAATTAGTAGCTACGTACGGACTCTCGTCACCTCGTGCGTACGTAGCCCCCACAAATAGAAGCACATATTAAATTAATTCACCTATGGGATTAATTCCCTCTTACAAGGTTAGAAAAGAGACTTACCTCGCCCCGAAGTTCCAAAATCAGCTCCAAAGCTTTTCTAACAACTCAAACCGGCACCCGGCGCTCCAAAACTAGTAAATAAATGTGAAATTCCTTGAACATATACCCTAATACTCATAATAAAGCAATTTATAAAAATTTCCAACTCCGCTCGGAAAAATTGATAAAGTCACCTTCGGGTGCACGTGCCCGGATTTCGAAAACTTCCGAAGATAATCATTACCCATAACATCATGAACTCAAATATATGATTTATTTCCAATTCCATGCCCAAATTCGTGGTCAAAATCCAACAATACCAATTTCTAGGTTTTCTACCAAAATACCAAATTTCTACTAGTTTTCCATGAATTTCCATGTTAAAATCTATATATAATCCAAATATTTAACTTGTAATAAATGGGAATCACTTACCTTGTATTGCTTGATGAAAATCTCCCCTTGAAGCTCTCCAAAAACCGCCCAACCAAATGAAAATGTGAGAGAAATGGGCTAAGTCCCGAAATATAACCCAACTGCCCAGTTCCTTCCTCTTCGCGATCGCGGAATGACCCTCGCCATCGCGAAGGACAAACAGCCCAGGACAAAAAATCTCTGTTTCGCGTTCGCGTTCCTCATACTGCATTTGCGAAGCCTTCCGTCCCCACTACTTCCAGTTCGCAGGGTAGGCCTCGCATTCGCGTAGGCCAAACGGCCTCAGGCCCAGCTCCTCCCTTTCCTTCTAAGCATTCGTGACTGCCCCTTTGCGTTTGCATAGGTTCCTCAGGCTCTTCTCCGCGTTCGCGACCTCTGTGTCGCATTCGCGATGAGAAATCTTCTCCAGCTCACAAATCCTTCTTCGCGAACGTGATCGCTTCCACGTGTTCACGATGAAGGACACCTGAACCAACATCAGCAGCAGCAAAACATGGAGAAAATGACCCAAAACCATCCCGAAACACACCCGAAGCCCCTGAGACCCCGTCCAATCACACCAACCAGTTCCACAACATGACACCAACTTGTTTGAGGCCTCAAATCACATCAAACAATATCAAAATTATGAATTGCGCATCGATTCAAGACTAATGAACTATTGAACTTCTAACTTCCACATCCGATGCTGGAACCTACCAAATCACGCCCGATTCACCTCAAATTTTGCACACAAGTCACATTTGACATTACGAACCTACTCCAACTTCTGGAATCGGAATCCGAACCCGATATCAAAAAGTCCATTCCCGGTCAAACTTCCCAAAAACCTCAAAATTCCAATTTTTCGCCAAATGATCCCGAAATGACCTACAGACCCCCAAATCCACTCCGGATGCGCCCCTAAGACTAGAATCACTATACAGAGCTATTCCCAGGCACGAAATCCCAAACAAACATCGATAACATCAAAATACACTTCAACCCAAATTTATGAAATTCTTCCAATATGCTAACTTTCCACAATAAGCACTGAAATGCTCCCGGGTCACCCAAAATCCGATACGGACATACGCCCAAATCCGAAATCATCATATGAACCTATTGGAAATTTCAAATCCCGATTCCGAGGTCGTTTACTCAAAAGTCAAACCTTAGTCAACTCTTCCAACTAAAAGTTTCCTAAATGAGGATTTCTTTCCAAATCAACTCCGAATTTCCCGAAATTCAATTCTGCCCCCACGTACAAGTCATAATACCTTAAGTGAAGCTACCCAAGGCCTCAAACCGTCGAACGACGCGCTAGATCTCAAAACGACCGGTCAGGTCATTACATTCTCCCCCACTTAAACATACAGCCAAATTCCAACATCCGAAATCCTCTACCATGCCTGCTTTTAACATACGAACATCGTATCAGTCACTACACCCTGTACCAAAACATGATTGTATACCCTTACTAAATTCACATCATGCACCGCATAATTCACATGACCATAATAACATCCTCTGACAACATTAGCTGAAATTTCACAAATCTGATGCCCACAACACACCTCTTGACGCATATGAGTCTTGTTCCAACTCTTGAAATACTGCCACGACGGAAGGGATGTTTAGAAATTCATAACCACCTGCTGAATCAACACATCATTGAGTCTCTCCTCCTGACAAGAACCATTACCTTACTCTAAAATAAATAACGATATGTGCCCTTTAATATGCCATATATAAATCCGATCGCACTTATCCTAGGTCCAATAATCTAGTCTCACCCAGTACAAGTTGCTCCGCCAATAAGCCATCGCAAACACTATCTAAGATTTATTATGACGCCATCAATGCGCCCACAAGCTACAACTAGAATATGACACATAAGGAAGAATGAAATCTGGAAAAGAACTATCAAGCCCGCGTAACGAATAAAAAGGCCATCAAATACTATGAGCCTGTCTCAGAGGTAAGAAACAGGACACCCAAAATGAATATAAAGATTCATACTTAACATCTCACTGTTGCGGCATGCAACCCGATCCAAACATGACGATGTTGCGGTGTGCAACCCGATCCACACAACATACCCGTGGTAGCGTGCCATCCGATCCAAACAATATACCTGTGGCGGCGTGCCACCCGACCCGCACATGACAGTCTAAAGAAAACACACATCAAGCCGTAACGCTTATACTCACGAAATGTCCGAATATCAACCTCAAGCACGCCAAGTGCATAATACAAATCCTGGGGAGACGGAGAGCGCCGTACGCTACGAAACTCAAGCACAACTAAGGTGCGATATATTACCTGCATCTCGAGAGCCATCCTGCTCACATAACACTACATCTACGCGGGACCTCAACATATGCGCGAATAATCAAGCTGTCTCACAACCCACATGGCACAATAAAATATTACATGAAATAACTGACGACGAAAATAACATCCAATGTTCGAAGACTCCTCCATAAGAAACATTATGCTGAATGAACCCATGAGGATTTTCTTTCCAAATCAACACCGAATTTTCCAAAATTCAATTCTGCCCCTACATACAAGTCAAAATACCTTAAGTGAACCTACCCAAGGCCTAAAACCGTTGAACGATGTGCTAAAACTCAAAACGATCGATCGGGTCATTACATTCTCCCCCACTTAAACATACAGCCAAATTCCAACATCTGAAATCCTCTACCATGCCTGCTTTGAACATACGAACATCGTATCAGTCACTACACCCTATGCCAAAACATGATTGTATACCCTTACTAAATTCGCATCATGCACCGCATAATTCACATGTCCATAATAACATCCTCTGACAACATTAGCCGAAATTTCACTAATATGATGCCCACAACACACCTCTTGACACATATAAGTCTTGTTCCAACTCTTGAAATACTGCCACGACAGAAGGGATGGGTAGAAATTCTTAACCACCTGCCGAATCAACGCATCATTGAGTCTCTCCTCCTGATAAGAACCATTACCTCACTCTAAACTAAATAACGATATGTGCCCTTTAATATTCCATATATAAATCCGATCGCACTGATCCCAGGTCCAATAATCTAGTATCACCCAGTACAAGCTGCTCCGCCAATAAGCCACCGCAAACACTATCTAAGATTTCATATGACGCCATCAATGCGCCCACAAGCTACAACTAGAATATGACACATAAGGAAGAACGAACTCTAGAAAAGAACTATCCAGCCCGTGTAACGAATAAAAAGGCCATCAAATACTATGAGCCTATCTCAGAGGTAAAAAATAGGACACCCAAAATGAATATAAAGAATCATACTTAACATCTCACTATTGCGACGTGCAACCCAATCCAAACATGATGATATTGCGGCGTGCAACCCGATCCACATAACATACCCGTGGCAGCGTGCCACCCAATCCAAACAATATACCTGTGGCGGCATGCCACTGACCCGCACATGACAATCTAAAGAAAACACACATCATGCCATAACGCTTATACTCACGAAATGTCCGAATATCAACCACAAGCAAGCCAAGTGCATAATACAAATCCTGGGGAGACGGATAGTACTGTACGCTATGAAACTCAAGCACAACTAGGTGAGATATATTACCTACATCTCGAGAGCCATACTGCTCATATAACACCACAGCTACGCGGGACCTCAACACATATGCGAATAATCAAGTTGTCTCACAACCTACATGGCACAATAGAATATTACATGAAATAACTGACGAAAATAGCATCCAATGTCCGAAGACTCCTCCATAAGAAATGCTATGCTGAATGAACCCACCCGGCCTGGTGTAGAGCACAAGTCCACATTTAGACCCATCAACGGATCTCAAGCCGATTCTGATCATACCATGCTGGGGAAATAACCTATCAAGGACCCACAATGACCTATTCATGACACATAAGAACAACCGTCAAATTCAGAACAACTCACATGGTCCACAACCCAAGGAATAGAATGCCCCGCAGGCATCAACTCTTGCATTTGCGATATTACCATAACCTCCATTCTTGGTTTCAATCTATAACAATCAAGTGACTAACATGTCACACTTATACAAAACCCCCGTAGGGTACTCTCCCACGACCTTCCGCTTAGGTAGCAAGGTTCGCACATCCATACCACCAACCGTTCAAATTCTATAAAACGAATCAAAAATCCGCAAGTCAATACACAAAGCCTCCTCCACAGAACACCATTCTTAGGTGACACTAAAGAAAATGCCAGCTTACTCTGAACATTTAAATTTCACCCCTGCTTATCCGAGCCAGTGACAATCTTGTAAGCACTGAACTGCAACCTTGATTCTCAACTTCCAATCCCCATGTCGCTCACTGCGCTTATCATACCGCTATACAAGATTACCAGAACTCATCATAACTCCTACACTACTAGTAAAATAAATACTTCCTTGGCTAGAAAAATTTTTACCCACCTTATTTCAGAAGAACCAACGCAACATGCAACTGAATTCTCAAACCGCAAAAAATACTAACCTCGAGTTATGATCTAAACCGCCATAACTCTTCCGGAATCCATTTACACAATAAATCCATTCGAATAAAATACCTCCCAAATCAACAAAGTTGTGGTGGCAATCAAGCCCAAGTGTACAACCACAAACTACATGTATAACTTCACGTTGAAGAAACTGATCGCTGCCACGATCATAATGATTCAACCATTACTAACCGCCCCAACTTCTTCCAATTTATTCTCAACATGCCTTAAAAATAGTAATAGCTCCATTCAAACGTAACGAACCAAATCCGCACTCATCCCGAGTGACCCGCATCACGAGACCACATCGTCTTATTACTAATGAATCATCTCATATTCTCCTTACACATACAATAGCATCTCTAACTGGTTCACCTATTTTTCAATACCTTTCACGAATCCGAAACGATTTCCTCATTTTCTCCAATATTGCATTACATACCCAATGATAACATAGAACATCCCAAGTCCTTAGGCACTGCACTTAAATTCTTGAACCCATTAGGACCACTATTGAGAGTCACCCACTCTGACTTAGTCCCGAATATAAGCCAAACTCTAGTGCGTTGTTAGCGCGAGAACACCCTATCAAAGAAGCACCCGACTAAATTCTTTTCCCTTGTACATTACAGCCACAAGAAGCAGAAACTCTGAGTCTTCCCAAAACCTGAACATGAATCGATAAGTCCAAGTATAGAACACATTCCTCAAATTCTTTGCTTGAATTACCACTGATGTTTTTCTTTCCTTAGTCATAATAACCCACCAATACACCGATGACCAGAGACCGTACAAGCAGACAACCACATGATCTAATCATAGATGGTGGGGCTCCCACACTTAGATTGAAGCTACAATTTCATAACCCTGGAACCCACCAAGATTCCTCCTTCCCAATTACCATGATCTCGCATAATCAACCCGCCAAATTTCTCAAAATCTTTCTGTTAAACATTTCATGAACATTCTAAATCACTAGCCACATTCACATATTCGACCTCTTACCGGATAGCCTGTATAATTCTTCGTAGAAGCTTCATCAACACCACGCAAATGCTAACCTGCTCACAGAAGATAACCCACATGTGGAAATTCCATGTTGACATCTTCCAACGACGCTGCACTAGGTACGATTACTACGAAATTAGTAAACCCTCCTGAGCCCATGCTCATTCACCAGCTGTACAAGTCCGTTCACTCCCCATTGACATCAACTAAAAGTGTGACAATACATTCCAATCCGAAGTCATGTTGCATTCCCCTTCATATCAAGCAAACTCCTTTCTGTCGTATCCAATCTTCCTCAGTATAGTAGCCAACATTCCAAATTAAGTCTGTAGACCTAGTCACTGTCCACCATGACTCCCAAATCTCTCTAAACTTTTCTCAAGTCATGAAGCTATCCTACCATAGAATTCATACGCTACTCTGTCACTCCCACTTCGGCTGAACCATCTTCGTTAAGTAACTGCTCGACCTCTGCTTTTCATAATTGAACTGCTAGTAATTCAACCACCGCGAGACACCTCCCGCCATGTCCTTCCTCATTCTTCGCTGGCCAAATATTGCCTCAAATCAAATCCATACCTGTAGCACCGGAACCAGTGAATTTCTACCAACTCTAAACCTTCTAGAAGATCATCTTTCTCGAGCCATCAACGTTTGAAACACCGCTTCGATTCTGAACCGATGCACACCGCTATCTCTGATGACTGCTTCCCCAGCGTCCTTTCACAATACCCTGCCCAAAGGCGAATTGAAGAAGACCATAACACCGGTAAACTTAATACATTCAAAGAAGGACAACGGCACCACATCACAGATGAAAATTCCACCACGCTCAAAAATACCAAGTCTCGTTACTCCATCAAACCAAACCTGAACATTCATAGTCCGATTGTCTTTTCTTTGCTAGAAATAAATGTTGAACCTCTAAATCATGTGTTGAGAAATCCTCTTTTTAAGTCATTCACTGCCTTGACACATAAACAAACACCACACCATTACACCAACACTGTGCGATAACAACGTCTGAACATCATAGCAATCTGCGCGTAGCCTCGATCCTATCTAAAATATAGCTACTGAGCTGAAATGATAGAACATCCTTCCGCAAGAAGACGATAATAACTTGCTCGAATGCGCAGGGAGAAACATCCTACTCCACGTATGTAGTACCACTGCAACTCCTCAATGCCCAATTGACACATGTGCCCAATATCGTACAAGAATGAATAGGAAGGAAATAAGGCATAAGCCTCGAAGGAAATCAAATCGTATGGACTCTCGTCACCTCGTGCATACGCAGCCCCCACAAATAGAAGCACATATTAAATCAATTCACCTATGAGATTAATTCCCTCTTACAAAGTTAGAAAAGAGACTTACCTCACTCTGAAGTTCCATAACCGGCTCCAAATATTTTCTAACAACTCAAACCGGCGCCCGTCGCTCCAAAGCTAGTAAATAAATGTGAAATTCCATGAACATATACCCTAATACTTGATGCCAAGCTAGAAACTCATATTTTAGCCATAGTATTGCACCCTAATTACTGCATTTTACGTGTGTTTGAGCTTAAATGATAGAGAATTACACTTAGTACATGTTTTATGCCTTGTAGGAAGTGATTCCGAGTTCAAAACTTAATTTGGAGCTAAATCGATCAATTTGGAGCTTTGAAGTCTGAGTAAAAGCCCAATAAATTAAGATGGGATCGTGTTCGGAGGTCGTGTACCAAGTCCAAATGTCAAAAAAAGATGAAAAAATTTCACTCTGAGAAATTAACACTGTTGCGCCGCATGGGGCACCGCAGGGCATGACGCGGCAGTGTAAAAATGGCATGCTAAGAAAAAATGCATGTTCGCTGATAAAATACACAAGCACGGCATGGGGTGCGGCGCGGGGCGCGGCGTGTGTGTGCAAAAATTGCAGAGTAATTTCTACTTCACCTTGGAAAAGGTATATTCATCCGAGGTTATTTTTACATGATATAAATACACAAATAAACATGATTTTGAGGGGGTGACCTAACTATGAGAGGAAAACAAAAGTACGAAATACTCGGGAGTACGGATTTGAGCAATTCTTCCATTCTTTCTCTAGTGTTCATTGATTTTATGTTTAAAACATTATTTTTGATGATTGTATGAACATGAGTGGTAAAAACCCTATTGTTCTAGGGTCATGGGTGATACATGAATGTTGATGTTTGAAGTTTAAATTGACGAATTTGATTTTATTTTTTATATTGGGTTGTTTATTTAATTCTGTTCTTAATTATTTTGCTGAGTAGCTAATAGTGAAATACTATCTATGAATCTAGAGTTGAACTCGAAAGTGGGAATTCTAGATTGCATATAGAATTAAATAGAGCAAGTTCTTGAACCTGGGCATCGGGGAACGGATTCACAATTAGGATAGACATATACCTAATTGCCTTGCTTGGTTGAAATACAGGAAGTGTAAATGCATTCTTGTTAATCTTAATTCCATAGACATATAGGCAGTAAGTTAGCTTGAATAGGCAAGTAAGAACTCGACAGATTCTTATGAGTAATATCAACCCTGTCAATCAACAATCTAGATAAATCAATTAGTCATTTGAATACAAAAATGCAACATGATTGTTAGCTAACCCCGTGACCCTAGAATATCATCTCCTACTGATTGTTATCTGAAATTGCTTAAGTGTTGTAGTTGATTTTTATTTATTTCATTACTTGATAGTTTTTTTTAGGTAGTAAATTAGTCAATTATCTATTTTGTGAGAAATCTCTTGAATCGATAAATTATTTGAGTTTGAATCAGTCAAAAGTTAATCATAAGTCTTCGTGGGAACGATACTCTACTCATTACTCTATTACTTGACGACCATGTATACTTACGTGAGTGTGTTTGGTCGCAAGAAGTTTTTGGCGCCGTTGCCGGGGACTTAGAAATTAGCTATTTGACTGAGTTAAGCTTTTATTAGTTATTTGTTCAAGTTTTAATTTTCAGTTTGCCTTGTTTGTGTTAACGCATGCTCTTCTCTTGAATGCGGAGGAGTAGAAGCACAAACAACCTCCTTCCTCTTGATCCTGAAATTGAACGAACACTTCACAGAGTGAGGAAGGAAGTCAAAGCTAGAACTAGAATAGAAAGAGAGTTGGACATCCGCAGTTCAACCACAGCTAATAGAGATGGCAGGTAATGAAGAGCGTCCGATCATAGAAGCCGCGAGGCCCAATCTTGCCAATACGACTCAGGCTATTGTGAAGCCTATTATCATGGGGCATTTTCAACTCAAACAGTACATGGTACAGCTGATTCAGTCAACAGGGCAATATGTGGGCCTATCTCATGAAGGCCCGCAAAGGCACATTCAGAACTTCCTAGAAATTACAGACACTTACAATTATTCAAACGTTTCCAAGGACTATGTCAGGCTGACACTGTTTCCCTTTTCACTGTTGGGGGAATCTAAAGAATGGTTGCAAAAGGAGCCCGCGAACTCAATCCACACTTGGGATGATCTAGCAAGGAAATTCCTAATCAAGTTTTTCCCCACTAAGAAGACAAAGTCGTTGAGGAGCCATATTCTTGGGTTCTAATAACGGGATGGCGAGAAACTTCGTCAAGCTTGGGAAAGATACAAGAAGCTACTCAGAGACTGCCCGCATCATTGTCAGACTGATGAGGTGTTGGGTCACACTTTTGTTGATGGACTAGACGAGACATCAAAGATGAACCTTGATTCAGCTTGTGGGGGTAGTTGCATGGCGAGGCCGTACAGTGAAATCAAACTCTTGACAAATAACTTCACTGCTAATGATCATAATTGGCAAGGAGATGGGGACTCAAGAAGAGCAATTAAACAGAAAGCAGCAGGGGTGATTGACCTTGATGACTTCTCAGCCATGAGAGCATATATTGCAAAATTGGCAAATCAGATGAATAGAATGACAATGCAACAAACACAACAGATGCAACATGTACAACAGATTTCTATTTTCTACGAACTATGTAGTGACAGTTATACGAGTGACATGTGCCCCACGAATCCTGAATCTATTTACTATGTGGGGCAACAGAGCAGAGGTCCGATGAATCAGAATGCACAATATGGGAACACTTATAATCCAAATCGAAAAAATCATCCTAACTTCTCATGGGGCAAAAATCAGCCAAATCATAATCATTATAGGCCCCAAGGAAATTTCAATCAACCTCAGAAGGCACCCCAATAAATAAAAGAGAGTACAAATGACTTGCTGAAGAAGTTGTTGCTTGACAATCAACATCTCAGGACCGATTTCAGAAATATTGAGAGGCAAATGGGTCAGTTAGTAGCAAATCAAAATACTAGACCTGCATGCGCTCTTCCCAGTGATACATAGAAGAACCCTCATTTTAATGCAGTTACACTCAGACACTCAGAAATGGGAGGGAACTAGAGGAAGTGCCAAAAAAGATAAAGGACAAGCTTGTACCTGAGGGGGAGTTGATTCCTAAGGCAACAGACGAGTCAAAGAAAAATGATACAAGTTCAAAGCCAGTGTAGGCTGCAAGGCCACCACCACCTTTCCCCCAGAGATTGCATAAGAATAATGATGATCGCATGTTCAACAAATTTCTCTCTATGCTGATCCAAGTTCAATTGAATATTCCATGGTAGATGTACTTCATGAAATTCCAAAGTATGATAAGTACATAAAAGACATAGTGGCTCACAAGAGGAGATTGACTGAATTCAAGACAGTTGCACTTACAGAGAAGTGCACTTCAAGGGTCCAAAACAAGTTTCCTCAAAAGCATAAGGATCCTAGCAGCTTCACTATTCCTGTGCGAATTGGTAATATTAATGTGGGTCATGCTCTTTGTGATTTGGGGGCGAGCATAAATCTGATGCCCTTGTCCTTGTTCAAGAAATTGGGTCTGGGAGCTCTAAGACCAATCACTGTGATGTTGCAGCTAGCGGATAGGTCCATAGCATACCCTAAAGGAGTGATTGAAGATGTGTTGCTATAAATTGGGAAATTTATCTTCCCAGCGGACTTCATTATCCTAGATTATGAGGCTGATGAACAAGTTCCAATCATATTGGGATGACCTCTCTTGGCTACTGGTGATACAATTATTAAAGTGGGAGAGGGAAAAGTGATTATGAGGGTGGACAAGGAGGAAGCAGTCTTTAATGTCTACAAGGCGATCCAACTTCCCGCCATTATGAAGAGCTCTCCATGATATCTATTGTGGAGGTGGATGAGCAACTTCTTGACACGAGTGTATATCTAGATGATTCTCTAGAGAAAGCACTCATGTTATTCGATATCTTGGAGATTGATGATGAGGTTGAGGAGATGATGCATATCCTAGATGCATCTTGTGCTTACATGTAGGGATTACACCCTTTTGAGCCCCTAAATAGGCCAAGTGGGCCTCCTCCAAGGCCGTCGATTGAAGAAGCTCCAAAATTGGAGCTTAAACCCCTGCCCTCTCACCTTCAATATGCTTATTTGGCTGGTTCTGACACTTTACTTGTTATTGTTTTTTCTGACTTGTCTAAATTGCGGGAAGAAAAGCTGTTGAGAGTGCTACGTGAGCACAAGCGAGCAATTGGGTGGACGATGTCTGACATTAGAGGAATTAGCCCAGCTTTCTGCATGCATAAAATCCTCATGGAAGATGGACACAAGCCAAGTGTAGAGCAACAACACCGCCTAAACCCAATCATGAAAGAGATGGGTAAGAAAAGAAGTGATTCAGTGGCTTGATGCAGGTATTGTATTTCCAATCTCTGATAGCAAATGGGTAAGCCACGTCCAATGTGTGCCTAAGAAAGGGGGATGATTGTAGTGGTTAATGAAAATAATGACTTAATTCCTACAAGAACCGTCACTGGGTGGAGAATTTGCATAGATTATAGAAAATTGAACAATGCCACCCGAAAGGACCACTTTCCCCTCCCCTTTATTGACCAAATGCTTGATAGATTAGCTGGCCAGGAATACTATTGTTTCCTAGATGGTTATTTGGGGTATAATCAGATTTCTATAGCCCCAGAAGACCAAGAGAAAACCACATTTACGTGTCCCTATGGCACGGATGCGTTCAAGAGAATGCCCTTTGGTCTTTGTAATGCACCTGCGACTTTTCAAAGGTGTATGATGGCTATTTTTACTGACATGGTTGAAAGGTTCGTAGAAGTGTTCATGGATGATTTTTCTGTGTTTGGGTGTTCTTTTGATAATTGTCTAATGAATCTTGATAAAGTGCTTGCTAGGTATGAAGAGACAAACTTGGTACTAAACTGGGAAAAGTACCATTTCATGGTACGTGAAGGTATAGTCTTGGGGCACAAAGTGTCCAAAAATGGTTTGTAGGTGGACAAAGCAAAGGTGGAAGCTATTGAAAAATTGCCCCCACCGACATCCGTCAAAGGCATTTGCAGTTTCTTGGGCCATGCAGCTTTTTATCGTCATTTCATTAAAGATTTTTCAAAATTTCTTCTCCTTTGTGCATTCTTCTTGAGAAAGATGTCCCATTCAAGTTTGATGATGCCTGTCTGAAAGAATTTGAGTAGCTGATGGGAAGGTTGGTAACTGCACCAATTATCATTGCCCCAGATTGGGTGCGGCCATTTGAGTTGATGTGCGATGCAAGTGACATAGCAATCCGAGCTGTTTTGGGGCAAAGGAGGGATAAAATCTTTCATTCCATTTATTATGCGACAAAAACTCTGAATCCAACCCAGATGAATTACACAGTTACTGAAAAAGAGAACTTGCAGTGGTATGGGCATTTAACAAGTTCAGATCCTATCTAGTAGGAACCAAAGTCATCGTTTACACAGATCATTCAGCTATCAGATACTTGTTTGAAAAGAAAGAAGTCAAGCCGAGGCTGATTTGTTGGGTCCTCCTATTGCAAGAATTTGACTTAAAGATCCGAGATCGAAAAGGGACAGAGAATCAAGTGGTTGATCACTTGTCCAGATTATAAAATCGGAGCCATGTAGCTGAAGGAGGGTCAATCAAAGAAACATTTCCAGATGAGCATTTATTAGGAATTACCTCAACTGAAGCCCCATGGTATGCAGATTATGTGAATGTTATTGCAAGTGGGGTAACACCACCAGAATTGACACCCGATAATAGAAGAAGGTTCTTACATGATGTGCGGCTCTACATGTGGGATGAGCCATTCCTATATAGGTAGTGCGCAGATCAGTTGGTACGAAGGTGTGTCCCTGAGGAGGAGATGAATGCAATATTGCATGACTGTCATGCTTCCCCATATGGAGGTCATCATGGTAGGAATAGAACCGCCCAAAAAGTGCTACAATCAGGTTTCTATTGGCCAAAATTATTTAAGGATGCACATGCCTTTGTTAAAAAGTGTGACAGGTGCCAAAGAACCAGAACAATCACGAAGAAGCACGGGATACATTTGCAAAACATTCTGGCAGTAGAGCTTTTTGATATTTGGGGGATTGATTTCATGGGACCGTTTCCATACTCTAATGGTCACAGGTACATCTTGGTGGCGGTCGACTATGTTTCTAAGTGGGTGGAGGCCACTGCTCTTCCTACTAATGACTCAAAGGTAGTGGTAAACTTTGTAAAGAAGCATATCTTCACACGCTTTGGGACTCCAAGAGTGTTGATAAGCGATGGAGGAACTCACTTCTGCAACAAATTATTGAATAATATTCTAGAAAAGTATGGAGTTAAGCACAAGGTTTCCACTGCCTATCCTCCCCAAATGAATGGTCAAGTGGAAGTGTCAAACAGAGAGGTAAAGCAAATTCTGGAAAAAATAGTAAGTGGAAATAGAAAGGACAGGGCCGAGAAGCTGGATGACGCATTATGGGCATATCGAACTGCATACAAGACCCCCATAGGTACTTCTCCGTACATGTTGGTTTATGGGAAGGCATGCCACTTGCCCGTCGAACTTGAACACAAAGCTTATTGGGCGATTAAAAAGCTAAATATGGATATGGACTTAGCCAGTGAGAAGAGGTTACTACAACTCAACGAGCTTGATGAGTTTAGATTGCACACTTATGAAAATGCCAAATTGTATAAAGAAAAGACCAAGAGGTGGCATGACAAGCACATCCAACATCGCGAGTTTGAGCCAGGTCAAGAAGTTCTCTTGTTTAATTCGAGGTTGAAGCTTTTGCCTGGAAAGATTAAGTCTCTATGGGCAGGTCCTTTCATTGTGGTAAGTGTGACGCCTCATAGAGCGGTGGAATTGAGTGATACGAACTCAAGTAGTACCTTTTTGGTAAATGGGCAGAGAGTAAAACATTATTGGGGTGGTGATATTGCACGTCACAAGACCTCGGTGGACTTGGCCGATGCTTGAAAATGTGTTGAGTCGTGCCGCAACGTTAAATCAGGTGCTTGTTGGGAGGCAACACAATTTGTTTTTTTATGCATCTAATATTTTTTTTGTTTTGTTTAGAATAGTTTAGATAATGGTAGTTTAGGATTATTAGAGTTTAGGAGTTGTGAGACTTGTTTGGGCAGGTACAAGCATAAATTGGATATAAAATAAGTACATAATAGAGTTGGGGTGCAACCCGTGAGCTAAATATCGAAAACGAGGCGGAATCTGTGGAAAAATGGCCTAACGCGCCGCGCTAGGCCAAATGGCTCTCAGGATAAAAACAATAATAAAAATGAGCCTCTGATAAAATAAACTACCGCGCCGTATAGGGCGCCGTGCCCAGCGACACGGCAGTGTAAAGTTATTAAAATATATATTAGTCTCTTAATCAAAACTTCATTCTGTCTCTGAACTCTCCCCTCTCTAACCCTCCCCAATTCCCCTATTGTCCTTCTTCTCAAATTCCTTCCACACACACCCCTCCAATCCCCTCTATTCATCTTCAAGGTAAGTATTCCTCTCGTCTCATCTCTTTTCTTTTAGTAGTTGATTGTAGTAGTTTTAGTTTATTTTGAACCAAACCCTAGGTAAATTTAGTTGTGCAATTTGTTAGTTTCTTTGCCTATTATGGTCGAAAACGGTGCTTAACTTGTGGAGTGTTCACTGTTCTTGTGATTATGGAAGATTTTTGGTGTATTTTGATGGTGTGCAATTAATTTATGTTGAATCTTGATAGGGGATGCCCTTATAGCCGAAAATTAGTGAAGTTGGTGAAAACCTTTGTAAACTTGATGTTATTGTGAAGATGTAGTGATGTTGTGGTTGTGGTGTGAGGTGAATTTTCTTTGGTTGTATGGTGAGTCTACCCCAAATTGAATTGACAATAAAAAGGTGCAAGATATGCCTACAATGTATTTGTTGAAATGTCTTAGTGACATAAAATTGTGTAGTGTTGCAAATTGAGAAATGAAGTGCTTTGTGGGATATAATGCTTGATGATAAGTGTGGGGTGGGATGCCATATTTTATGCTGTAAAACTTTAACTTGTTATCCCCAAGTTCTAATGGATTGACCACCCCATGATCATGTGTTGCTAGGTGCCAAATGAGGTGTCCGATTCAGCTATTATGCTTGTGTAGTGTTGTATTGTATCTTAATGTGTTAGTAGTGAATTAGACTAAATTCTTATTTTCTTTATTTGTTTTTTTAAATTTTCGTGATTACTAGTTTAGCTTCTTAATTTTTTTTCTTACACTAGCGTTATCTGTGATTTTGTGTTGGAATGTTGTGTTGGTGGTTGAGTGGGCTGCTGATTGCTTGTGGTGTACTTCCAATGGGGTAGTCTGAGTCCTCGATATACATTTTACTTGTGAACATGCCAATAACATAAGTGTGGGGTAGTTACCCCGTTTGATCTTCCTTTGTTTTACGTGTTGTGGCTAATATTGTTCGTCTTGTGCAGGTACAATGTCTCACCGCCCAAGCAAACGTTCTAATACAGGTTCTTCCGAGGTTGCCTCTAGTAGCCTTCGAGGAGGTAGGCGGGCACCTCCCACCTCCCCAGTGGAGGAGGAAGAGGAGCGCATTGATACTGATGCGGATGTGGTGCCAGAGTGCAAATTTGGTATTTGGGCTGTCCCAGCCCATGCTCGACACTGGTTCCAGACATTTATCCCTGCAGTGCACCCAGAGCCTGAGGTTGCTATTAACGATGGGAAGTTGGCAAGCAAATATAGTGAGATATACAACAACATTCAGGCTTTGGGTTTCGATAGTCTGTTCCATCCAGGTGATGCGGTGAACGTAAACCTGGTCAAGGAATTTTATGCCAACTGGCAACCTGAGGCCAGCCTGGATGCTGTGTACGAAGTGCGGGTATGAGGTAAAGTAATTCCATTCTCTTCCAAAGTGATCAATCAGATTATGGGCTTCACAGAGCATTCCCACAAGCTCTTTCAGAGGTTTCTCCGTCGGCCAGACTATCCGGCTATCCGCCGACAGCTTTGTGGCACTAACTCTTCTGCCGCATGGATGAGGGATGTGAATGAATTCCACAAGAACATGAAGAAGGGAACATTCCAGTGTCCAGTCAGGGTTGTTTGATGGTTAATTAATGCCAAAATCATGCCCACTCAAAGTGCCATTGATGTCCCACGGTTGAAAGTGTGTTTGATATATGCCTTGTTGACACGGATGCAGTTGGATCTTGGAACATCATGCTGTCGCATATGGCTAAAGTGAGACCACTTGGGGCTCGCTGCCTACACTACCCGAGTATGATCACTCGGTTGTTGTGGGTGCACCTTGTAGATGAGGAGTTTCACTATGACCGGACCATCCTAGTGACATATCCTATCAAGGCCTATGATGTCACGTAAGTGATAGATCCTCCTACTGCTGCTGTTAATTCGGACTAGAGGCTTGGTCGTGTTGAGGAGACACTACAGCTGCTATTTGCTAACTTGCGCCTTCGCTTTGAAAGGGGGGAGACCGACTTGGAGGAGTTGCTGCAAGATCACCCCCTTTTTGCTGTCACTCAGCAGTGGTTGGGATTGGCAAGAGGGGGACAGTTGCCACTAGATGAGGATGTGAACTATGTTCCCTCCGATGATGAGGAGTATTTGCACACCTTCGAAGGTGCTGATGATTAGTCTACGGGCCTCAGGGGAGTCACCTTTTCACTCTTGATTTTACTGTTTTGCATTGGGGATAATGCAATCTCTTAAGTATGGGTAGGGTGCTCCCTTTTGATTGTATTTGTACTTGTTTTTTTTTCTATTTTCCAGTTGATTTTGTTTGATTTGTTTCTTACTTTCGTAGACAATATGGTCTGTAAACTATAATTCTGAATTCTATCGGCATGTAATAGTTAGTAATTAAGTGTTTAGTTCGACTCTTCCCGACGATGGATTTAGTCGACTGGTTTCTTGAGGGTGATGAAGTCGAAAGATATGAAAAAAAATTGAAAATCCAAAAAAATATGTATTTTATTTTAAGTATTTTATATGTTATTATATTTGTTTTAGGTAGTGTAACAATTCCCCTTGGTTTTTCTTTGTGCCGCAGTTCTTTTCCAAGGGTTTTGCTTGAACCGGGTGTAGTTAAACCTTTTTATTTTATAGGAATAAAGAATTTTGAGTCACAGTGCTAATTTAAAGAATCAATTTCCTTGACTACATATGCCTTGAGAGTGGTAAGTGCCTTAGTTGTGACACATAGGCTCAATTCTTGACTCTTAAATAAGTGCCTTAAATTGTGTGATTATAACTTTGCTTGACTACTTTGACTAGAGAGTCGGGAAAGATCTAATACTAAGTGAGTTATGTGCCAATATGTGAGTGAGGTTTTTGTGATATTCTGTGCATTGCATTTGATGTCTAGAACTTGCTCTGTGTGTATGCAAAGCGAAATAGTAGTCTTATTCAGTCTAGGAAGGGATATAGGCATTTCTTTATTGAGCCAGTTATATGTATGTGACCTACCTGATTGAATGTATCTTAGTTAACCCCTTTGAGCTTGTAATCATGTTTCTTTGGCAACCAAATTATAAGCCTTACCCAATTGTTTGAATTAACCATCTATTTGAACATGTTCACCTCTCATGAGCACTTGAATTGAAATGAACTTTGTAAAAGTTAAAGTGGAGGTTGGTTTGGGTTTTTGAGTGAAACTATAGAAAAAGGAGAAAGGTGCAGTGTTTGAAGAAAATAAAATAAAATAAAAATAAAAATTGTGAGAGTCACTGGTAGAAAATTGGAAAAAAAAGTGAACTTTTGCTAGTGGTATTTCTTATATTGTTTATGCTTAAAGATCTGGGGAGTTTGATGCTATCATGTATAAAGGTCGGGGTTGGTTCAACGTAAGAGTGGGATTTGGATTGTGAAATTATATATGTATCAAAGTGCTCAAGGAGGTGTAGCCACTATATCTATATGTATCCAACCCGTCCCGCAGCCTACATTACAACTAATGAAAGTCCTACTTGATCCTTGACTGAATGAGCTCGATTAGTAAAGTAATACACTACGGGCAAGCCTATGGTACGTCTTCTGTTGTACATGAATTTTGATTCTGAGAGTGAGTTAATTTTTTCTATATTGAGTTCCTAATTGTTCTTGAACGATATTCTGAGTGGAACTATTCTCTATTGTTTGCATGAGGGCACATGATTTGCGAAGGTAAGGTAGCGTCTTTGACCTCTGTATTAGAGTAAGTGAGCAGGTTGTGAAAAATGCGTGGTACTTTTGAGTCGAGTCTTGAGGGTGGGATGTTATGATATGGTGCTCAGTCTACTTTAAATATTCTTGGCATGGTGTGTTAGGGAATTGATAAAAAGGTCATCCCTAGGTGAAGTGTAGTTTAATTGCTCGAGGACGAGCAATGGTCTAAGTGTGGAGTGTTGATGCCAAGCTAGAAACTCGTATTTTAGTCGTAGTATTGCACTCTAATTACTGCATTTTATGTGTGTTTAAGCTTAAATGATAGTAAATTATACTTAGTATGTATTTTATGCCTTGCAGGAAGTGATTCCGAGTTCAAAAGTTAATTTGGAGCTAAATCGATCAATTTGGAGCTTTGAAGTCTGAGTAAAAGTCCAAAAAATTAAGTCGGGATCGTGTTTGGAGGTCATGTACCAAGTTCGGATGTCAAAAGAAGATGAAACAATTTAACTCTGAGAAATTAACACTACCGTGCCGCATGGGGCACCGCAGGGCACGACACGGCAGTGTAAAAATAGCCTGCCAACAAAATAATGCATGTTCGCTAGTAAAATACACAAGCGTGTCGCGGGGTGCGGCGTCTGTGTGCAAAAATCGCAGAGTAATTTCTACTTCACCTTGCAAAGGGTATATTCGTCCGGGGTTATTTTTACACGATATAAATACACAAATAAACATGATTTTGAGGGGGTGACCTAACTTGGAGAGGAAAACAAAAGTACGAAACACTCGGGAGCACGGATTTGAGCAATTCTTCCATTCTTTCTCTAGTGTTCATTTATTTTATGTTTAAAAATATTATTTTTGATGATTATATGAACATGAGTGGCTAAGAACCCTATTGTTCTAGGGTCATGGGTGATACATGAATGTTGATGTTTGAAGTTAAAATTAACGAATTTTATTTTATTTTTTATATTAGGTTGTTTATTTAATTCTATTCTTAATTATTTTGCTGAGTAGCTAATAGTGAAATACTATTTACGAATCTAGAGTTGAACTCGAAAGTGGGACTTCTAGATTGCATATAGAATTAAATAGAGCAAGTTCTTGAACCTGGGCATCGAGGAATGGATTCGTAATTAGGATAGATATATACCTAATTGCCTTGCTTGGTTGAAATACAAGAAGTGTAAATGCATTCTTGTTAATCTTAATTCCATACACATATATGCAGTAAGTTAGCTTGAATAGGCGAGTAAGAACTCGACAGATTCTTATGAGTAATATCAACACTGTCAATCAACAATCTAGACAAATCAATTAGTCATTTTAAGCCAAGAACACAACAAGATTGTTAGCCAACCCGTGACCCTGGAATATCATCTCCTACTAATTGTTATCCGAAATTGCTTAAGTTTTGTGGTTGATTTCTAGTTATTTCATTACTTGATAGTTTTTTTTTAGGTAGTAAATTAGTCAATTATCTATTTTGTGAGAAATCTCTTGAATCGATAAGTTATTTAAGTTTGAATCGGTCAAAAGTTAATCATAAGTCTTTATGGGAACGATACTCTACTCATTACTCTATTACTTGACGACCACGTATATTTGCGTGAGTGTGTTTGGTCGCAACAATACTCATAATATATCAATTTATAAAAAATTTCAACTCCGCTCGGAAAAATTGATAAAGTCACCCTCGGGCCCACATGCCCGGATTTCAAAATTTTCCGAAGATAATCATTACCCATAACACTACGAACTCAAATATATGATTTATTCCCAATTCCATGCCCAAATTCGTGGTCAAAATCCAACAATACCAATTTCTAAGTTTTCAACCAAAATTCCAAATTTCCACTAGTTTTCCATGAATTTTCATGTTTTTAAAATCTATATATAATCCACGTATTTAACTTGCAATAGGTGGGAATCATTTACCTTATGTTGTTTGATGAAAATCTCCCAGTGAAACTCCAAAAATCGCCCAACCAAATGAAAATGTGAGAGAAATGGGCTAAGTCCTCAAATATAAGCCCACTGCCTAGTTCCTTCCTCTTCGAGGTTGCGGAATGACCCTCGCGATAGCGAAGGCCAAATCCTGGACCAAAAATCTCTGCTTCGCATTTGCGTTCCTCATACCGCATTTGCGAAGCCTTCCGTCTCCACTGCTTCACGTTCGCAGGTAGGCCTCGCATTCGCGTAGGCCAAACGACCTCAGGCCCAGCTCCTCCATTTCCTTCTACGCGTTCGCGACTGCCCCTTCACGTTTGCGTAGGTTCCTCAGGCTCTTCTCCACGTTCGCGACCTCTGTATCGCATTCGCGATGGGCAATCTCCTCCAGACCACAAATCCTTCTTCGCGAACACGATCGCCTCTATGCGTTCGCGATGAAGGACACCAGAACCAACATCAGCAACAACAAAACATGGGGAAAATGACCCGAAACCATCCGAAACACACCCGAGGCCCCCGGGACCCTGTCCAATCACACCAACCAATTCCATAACATGACACCAACTTGCTCTATGTCTCAAATCACATAAAACAATATCAAAACTATGAATTGCGCATCGATTGAAGACTAATAAACTATTGAACTTCTAACTTCCATATCCGATGACGGAACCTATCAAATCACGCATGATTGACCTCAAATTTTGTACACAAGTCACATTTTATATTACGGACCTACTCCAACTTCCGGAATCGGAATCCGAATCCGATATCAAAAAGTTCACTCCCGATCAAACTTCCCAAAAACCTCATAATTCCAATTTTTTGCCAAATGACCCCGAAATGACCTACAGACCCCCAAATTCATATCCGGGCGCGCCCCTAAGACCAGAATCACCATACAGAGCTATTCCCATCCTCAGAATTTCAAACGGACATCAATAACATAAAAATACACTTCAACCCAAATTTATGAAATTCTTCTTATATGCTAACTTTCCATAATAAGCACTGAAATACTCTCGAGTCACCCAAAACACGATCCGGATTTACGCTCAAGTCCGAAACCATCATACGAACCTATTGAAACTTTCAAATCCCAATTCCGAGGTCTTTAAATCAAAAGTCAAACCTTAATCAACTCTTCCAACTTAAAGCTTCCGAAATGAGGATTTTCTTTTCAAATCAACTCTGAACTTCTCGAAATTCAATTCCGACCACAAGTACAAGTCCTAATACCTAAAGTGAAGCTACCCAAGGCCTCAAACTGCCGAACGACGTGCTATTGCTCAAAATGACCGGTCGGGTCGTTACAATAATAAGTTTATAACCTCATTCAACAACGAAATTCTACTTTAATGACATCACTCATTATATGCCAAGTTTGTTAATGACTCATTATTTATAATATTATGAGGTGTAGCTTCAAAAACTAGAATAATAACGCAGTTACGCTAAATGAAGAAAATAAAATAAATTACATGGAATCACAAGAAGTAAAGGTAGAGAAATAAAACATAAGTAATGTACAAAGAAAAATATTTTTTAAAATTTAAAAAGAAATTAAAAAGTAAAAATAAAATAAAAAAAATTAAAATAATGGAAATAAAAAGTTATAAAGAAAATAAATTAAAATAAAAACAAAAAGGCAAGAAACTAAAAACAACCTTGTAATTACACAATGTAATTACCACCAATTCTCACCCCCCACCCCCCCTTGAGAATTGAAGAGTGTAATTACACCTCTCTAATTACACCCAATTACATGCTGATCAAGTAATTACTTGGCAAAACAAACATGTCAAACTGTGTAATTACACCTAATTACACTCAAATCCAATTCCTAGGTGGCTTTCCAAACAGGCTCTAAGTTACTGCAATTTAATTGTAGCGGCGAGCATCTCTCTGGAGAGTTCTTTTGTTACTTATCAGAATAAGGGATTACATCTCAATTGTCTACACCCTAAACTCCATAATAGAGTGGTATGGTAGAAAGAAGAAATAAGTCTCTTTTGGACATGGATAGATTAATTAAGTGTTATTCAGATTTGCCTTGTTCGTTTTTGAAATATTTCCTAGAAACTGCAAATTACATTTTGAATTTAGTTCCTTCTAAATTAGTACCTGTGATATCTATAGAATTGTGGACTGAATGTAATCTCAGTATGCGGCATGTTCAGATATAAGATTGTCCAGCACATGTGCTGAAAGGGAAAGCGGATATGTAAGTTGGAACTAAGAATGGATAGGTGTATGTTTATTGAATATCCAAGAAAACGAATGGCGGTTTATTTTATTGTCCTAAAGAAAATAAGGTAACTGTTAAAACAAATGCAGTTTTCTAGATAAGGACTGCTTAATAAACCATGTTCCTAGAAGTAAACTAGTTTTACAAGAACTAGGCAAAGAAATAACTAGATGTTCAAGAACATCAAAACTCACACGTCGGAATTGACGTTCCATTGCATTTAAGTAGTGGGAGAACGTTAATAGACAGAACATGCCTTTATCGAGTGGGAGTGATGTTTGAACAGTGAACACTATAGTAAGAAGTCATTAATATTTTGATACCGTAAGGTAATGAAGGTAATATTAGTAGTACTTCGTCGTAGTGGGAGAATACTTAGGAAAATCATAGTTCGGTGTACACTCTTGGGATAGTTTCGGTAACAGGATCCTTGAAGAGTTTAATATCAAACTAGATAGTTACGATAAAGCACTACTGGACAAAGATTGCATTAAAAAATAACATGGCACGATTCTTTAACAAAATCTTATTTTGTTGAGACTTTTAATAGTCATGTAAAAAGAATGCCTGAGAAAGTTATAGATGCATGGTTATAAGTCTAAGTGGGAGATTATTGGAGCATATACTATTAACCATGCATTTAAATATAGTATATTCTAATAATTATCATGGTTAAAAGTCTAAGTAGGAGATTGGTGGGATATATACTATTAACCATGGGTTTGGTTAAGATATAGTATTTATTATGGAATAATTATTTATTTAATTTTAATAAAGTTTTAAATAGAACATATATTAGTCTTTGTCTTTTGCTTATATAGTAGATAATTTAGTATATAGAGTTTAGCTTATACACGGAATATTAAATCATTGATTCTTATAAGTATAAAGTTTGAGTTCACAATCTAATGATAAAATTGGACAAACCATCATAGATGATTTTAGCAAGAGATTAAATATAATTTATCTTGATTATGGGAATAGTTTAATTCCAACTTCTTGTGCTAGTATATTTTGTATGTATTGAACGGACCAAGTAGAGATAAGTATTTTATACTGACTTAACAAAATAAACTCTCTAGCCATTAAATGTACTTATACTCTTAATCTTGATATAATTATTATTTGTTGTGTATATTATTATTATTTTGATTTATTAAAAGGCGAGATCCTTTCGTGGGTCAATATGCTTGATAAATTGGATAATAATAATAATGTATATTAGTGAAGTAATAGTTAGTTGATGGAATCCATGTCTCGATTTAGAGATTGATGATACAACTTTATGAAAGCTTATAAGTTTTTATGTGTAAACCCGACCGGTGAATTTTATATCCGACACATGAAATAAGTTAAGCGAAAGTCTAAAGGAAATAATCAATAAATTAAATTGTCAGTAATTTAATTTTATTGAATAGTATCTGAATCTTAACATGGAGATTTAAATAAGATTTAATGAATGAATTTCGAAATTGAATAAGGAGTGCAATTACGAATTTTTAGTGGAATAATTCATAATTAATTATGGTGGATATTAATTTCAAAAATGTCACGACCCAAAACTTAGCCTGTCGTGATAGCGCCTAATGTGGTACTAGGCAAGCTGACATTTCAAAATACTTTCAACAATTTGAAGTAAACACTAAAATAACACAGGTTTTTATAATTTAAGTGCTCATAAACTAGATAGGAAGTTAAACTCAATACGGAAGTTCCCAAAACCAGGGTGTCACTGAGTACATGAGCGTCTATACAACACAAGTCTGAAAATACTATCTATGAAAAGCTAAAACTAAATACATAAAGCTGAAAGATAGGGAGGAAGAGTCAAGGTCTGCGAACGTCGTGCAGCTACCTTGAAATCTCCAAATGATCAGGCTGCGCAGATAATCAACACCCACTGTGACCATAAGTACCTGGATCTGCACATGAAGTGCAAGGTATAGCGTGAGTACAACCAACTCGGTAAGTAACAAGACTACCTATTGGACTGAAAGTAGTGACGAGCTTCACGGATGCAGTTCAATTTTACAAACAATATAATACAGGAAAAATAGGCATGCTTCCAAGTTTGACATTTAAAGCCAAAAACAGTTAATTCATGTCAAGTTCAATTGAAACAGGATATAGAATCTCTCAGGAATTTCATGATAGTGATATATGCCAGCTGAAGCACAACAATAATGAAATCAAGTGCACATACTCAGAGTAACAGTCACTCAGTCCTCCCATTCACTCCAACCTCACAGTCACTCATTCCTCACAATCTCTCATTTCTCTCAGACACTCGGCACTCGCACTCAGTAGGTACCTACGCTCACTGGGGTGTACAGACTCCGGAGGGGCTCCTTTAGCCCAAGCGCTATAATAAGCCAATCATGGCATAAATCAATAAGACATGTTGCGGCGTGCAGCCCGCTCCCATAAATATCCTCACAATCAGGCCCTCGGCCTCACTTAGTCATCAATCTCTCCAGTCTTTCGGGCTCTCAATAATCATGATAATCAGCCCAAATAACAATGATATAATGTATCAATAAAGAACAATAGAGACTGAGAGATAATATGCAGTAAAACTGTGATTGAGTACAAAACAACAATTTAGCAGATAATTCAACAAGTAACACGACCTCTGTGGGTCCCTACGGTGCCAACACATGGCCTAAACATGATTTCTAACATGATTTGTAGTTTAATTTTTATAACACATGGAGTATATACGGATAACAACAGATTATTCAACTATACAGTTCCATGGAATTGACCAAGTCATAATTCCTACGATGCACGCCCACACGTGCGTCACCTAGCGTGCGCGTCACCTCAAAACCAATCACACGACACAATACGGGATTTTATACCCTCAGAATCAAATTTAGAACTGTTACTTACCTCAATCTGTGCAAATCCCTACTCCAACACGCCCTTGCCTTGCGAATCGGCCTCCAAATGCCCCGTATCTAGCCACAAACAGTTCGATACAATCAACACGAGCTAAAGGAAACAATTTCACAAGAAAATACTAAGTTATTAATCAAAAGTCAAAAGTCAACTTAAAAGTCGGCCCCCGAGCCCACGTCTCGAAATCTGATAAAAGTCATAAAATTCGAAAGCACATTCAACCACGAGTCCAACCATACCAATTTTACCAAAATCTGACCCCAAATCGTCACTCAAATCCCCAAATTAAACTCTCCAAATCCATAGCCTCAAATTTCTAATTTACACCTCAAAACCACACAATCTAGGTGGGAAAATCAACGGAAAAATATAGTTATTGAACAAATTAAACCACAAGTGACTTACCTCAAAAATCCCTTCGAAATTCCTCTCAAAATCGCCTAATCCCGAGCTTGGAATATTCAAAATGAAGAAAATCTCGGAACCCTTGTTTTAATATACTGCCTAGCCTTTTCGCTTCTGCGGATCACTTAACCGCACTTGTGGTTCCGCTTTTGCGGAAAATCCTCCGCTTCTACGGACATGCCCCAAGGCTCCATTCGCTTCTGCAGTCCTGCCTCCGCATCTGCGCAATCGCAGGTGCGGAATTCCCATCGCACCTGCGCAAGCTCCTCCACTGGCCAATTCCGCTTCTACGCTCATGACGTCGTATCTGCGACCATGTAGATGTAGAAATTGCCTCGCACCTGTGACCACTGCACACCTTCATCCTAGGTCACTTCTGCGCTTCCCAGCTCGCACCTGCGACCAAAGTTCCGCATGTGCGATGGCACCAGAAGACTTCAACTACAACAACCTTCCAAACTCCAAATTCAATACGTTAATTATCCGAACTCCACCTGAGGCCCCCGAGACCTCAACCAATTATACCAACAAGTCCTAAAACACGATACGAATTTACTCGAGCCCTCAAATAGCATCAAACAACATCAAAAACGCGAATCGCACCCCAATTCATGCCTATTGAAACAAAGAAAATTTTAACTTGTACAAACGATGCCGAAACCTATCAAATCACGTTCGATTGACCTCAAAATTTACACACAAGTCACAAATGACACCACAAACCTACTCCAACTCCCGGAACCCCAATCTGAGCCCGGTATCCACAAAGTCCATTCTCGGTCAAACTTCTAAATTTCCAATTTCCGCCATTTCAAGCCTAATTCAACTATAGACATCCAATTCACAATCAGGACACGCTCCTAAGTCCAAAATCATCCAACGGAGCTAACAGAACCATCGAAACTCCATTCCGGAGTCGTCTACACATAAGTCCATATCCGGTCAACCTTTTCAACTTAAGTTTTCATCCTTGAGACTAAGTGTCTCAATTCATTCTGAAACCTCTCCGGACCCAAATCAACCACCCCGGTAAGTCACATAACCATTGTAAAGAATAAAATGAGCAGTAAATGGGGGAACGGGGCTACAACTCTCAAAACGACCGGCCGGGTCGTTACAAAAAATTATAAATTTTCGTAATTGGAAGCCTTATTAATTAAATTATGTGGTCCATGTTTTACCTAAATAATAGGAAATAAAGGAATCATTTTTTCGGTGGAAAGAAAAATCCAACAGATTTTGGAAAAGGGTTTTAACCTTAAAACTTGTGCTATAAATACATAAGATTTTTCACCTAGATGAAAGAGAGATGGTGGCCGAAATTTTCAGCCATTTTTTCTAGAAATTTTGCCCACGCGAAATTGCTATTTCTAGACATTATTTGGGTAACACAGTAGAAGACCGTGGAACGTTCGAGGATCATGATTGTGCGGGTGGTGAAAATTCCATTGAGACGTTATGGAACTGAAGGCTCACGTAATAGAAGAGATTTGTTCACGCTTCAAGAGGTAACCCGTGAAACCTCGTATATGCTAGTTGTCTAGATTACATGTAATTTTGATACTGAAATTGCTTCCGCTGCTTAATAATTCATCAGTATATAGATTACATATTTTATTACGAATTTTCTGTCGCTAATTTTTCAATAGTTAGCAATTTTCAAAACGATTATTTTGATTTAGTGACGGAAAATTCGTCTCTAACCTTTACCAGAGGCATAATTAATAATGAAGGTGAAACTATTTTCCCTTGCTTTTATTAATTCTTCTAATTGATTACTGAGTTTTATAATTTTTTTAGGATTTTGTGTAGGTGTCCCGAAAGAACAGTTCATCAATTGAAATCACGAACAAAACTATGATGACTGACTCTTTAAGCCATTTTTAATCCTTGTAAATCATATTCTACAGGTCATGTTCTTCATATATATATAAAAAAAATAAAGTAACAAAAAGATAGAAAATACCAGCACCTCCTTTTTGCATACTTGTACAGTTGTATGATACTTTATATATTTTATTCTCATTTGTTTTGTTTTTATTTATTATGTGTTGTACTGGAGATTAGATATTTTAGTACGGAAACTTTGGCGCTAAATTTTTAATAGTTATTGATATTCAAAATTATATTTTGATATAGTGACGGAAAATTCGTCTCTAACTTTTACTTAGCGGCATAACTAATAACGAAGTTGAAAATTTCCCTTGCTAAATTTAGGCGAGAGAATATTTCCGTGGCTAATCAAAGAAATTATTTTGGACGGATTTTAAATTTTAAATTTTTGGATTGCATTATCTGTCAAAGATTGTTTGACACCTTCTATTATGAGATTCAAGAGAAAAAAAAACATTGACTAACGTTTTAAAATACGCCTTTTCACCATTATGGTACCGGGAGTATTGCAATTTATATCACATGGTATATATGAATATTTCATTTTTAATTTAAGAAAATAAATTAATTACTCAAAATCTGTTTAGTCTGAATATTAGTTATATCGACTAAAAAAATTTAAAAAGTTAAACAAATCAAATAGAAATGAAGTACGATCGACCATTTTTCAGACTTTAATGATATTTGGGAAAATATTTACTTGCATTTGGTATTTGTACAAAATACAAGTAATTTAATTTAAGAATCATTAAATTAAAATGAAATAGAGAGCGCGAAAGAGAGTATGTGTGTGGGTTTGAGCATTTCACATAAGTATGGTTAACTGATAAAAAATCATATACTGTACATAAAAATTCATACATGACAATCATGATTAATTTAGTGTCAGGGACTGATCTAGATTTTTGAACTTGATGGGTTTAACTTTGCATTGAATTAATTCTACTGTTAAAGTTATTTCAAATGAATCAGATCTAATAATTTTAAGATTTTAATAAATGTTTACATAAATTTTTATATTTCGTATCAAAAATTTTAGGTCCAGATCAAAAGGGTATATTCAGAGGTGGAGCTAGGATTTGAATCTCATGGGTTCAGGATTATAATCCTTTAAAGTTAATAGGTTCTAAATTAATAATTTATACAAATTTATTGAATTTTTTAAAACAAATACAAGGTTTGAATAAAAGGTATTGGGTTCGATCGAACCCACAACTAACACTGTGACTTCGCCCCTGGGTACATTCACCTCTGCTTAGTATAAACGTTCGATTACCAACCTGTAACGATCAAACCGGTCATTTTGACTGTTAGAACCTCGTTCCCGTAAATAAGACTCCCCGTATGTGCTTTGAATGATTTATGACTTGCGGGGATAGTTGGTTCGGGACTTGGAAGTGTTCGGGTTGAAATCGGAACACTTGGTTTCTTAAGTTGGCCTTAAAGTGTTAAGTTTGACTTCGGTCAACATTTTGAAAAAATAACTCTGGAATCGGGATTTGACGGTTCCAATAGCTCTGTATGATAATTTTGGACTTAGTAGCGTGTTCAGAATTTTATTTGGAAGTCCGTGGTTAAATTAGGCTTGAAATGGCTAAAACAAGAATTTAAGTTTGGAAGTTTGACCGGGGAGTTGACTTTTTGATATCGGGGTCGGAATCCATTTTCGAAAATTTTTATAGATCCGTTATGTCATTTATGACTTGTGTGCAAAATTCGAGGTCAATCGAACTTGATTTGATAGGTTTCGGTACCTAATGTAGAAGTTGGAAATCTTAAGTTTCATTAAGCTTGAATTGGAGGATGATTCGTAGATATGCGTTGTTTTGTGTGATTTGAAGGTTCGACTAAGTTTGTATGATGTATTGGGACTTGTTGGTATAGTTAATTGAGGTCCCGAGGGGCTCGGGTGAGTTTCGGACGACTAATGGATCAGTTTTGGCCTTTGGGAGACTCCTGATAGCTGGTGGTATTTTTCTTCTGATTTTCTTATACGCGATCACATAAGTTGGTCTGCAATCGCGTAGGGTAATTTGGGCAGAGGTGAATTTGTTCTACGCGATCGCGTGAATGAGGTTGCGATCGTGTAGGCTTAATTTGGGCAGCTGAAAATTTGTTCTATGCGATCGTTTAGGTTGGGCTAGCTTGTGCATCGCGATCACGTGTCATTATTTGCGATCGCGTAGGGAAAACTGGGGAAGAGCTGGGCCACGCGCTTAATGCCACGCGATCGCGTGAAGAGGTTCGCAATCGCGTAGGTTTGAGGAGCCAGTACTTCGCGATCACGTGGGACTTTATGCGATCGCGTAGAGTTATATTCTGGGCAGTAAAATTTGTGCTACGCGATCGCGTGAGGAAGTTCGTGATCGCGTAAAAGGAATCACTGGGTAGAGACTTTAAGTTCTGAAAATGGGATTTCATTTTTAATGATTTGGAGCTCGGATTTGGATGATATTTGGGAGATTTTAAGAGAAAACAACGGGGTAAGTGTTCTTAACTCAATATTGGTTAAATTACCCAAATCCATCACTGTTTTTATCATTAATTAGTGAATTGAGTTGGAAAAAGTTTGAAAACCCTCTTGAATAGATTTGAGAATTTGAGGGCCGAATTATTATCGGGAGTTAGAAATTTTGGTATGAGTAGACTCGTGGTTGAGTGGGCGTTCATATTTCGTAACTTTCGCCGAATTTTCGAGACTTGGGCCCCATGAACGATTTTAAATTAATTTCAAACTTTTATTGAAAAATATAGTATTTTTTTATAAAATTTATTTCTATAATATTTAGTGATCGTATCGAATTATTTTGGCTAGATTCGAGCGAGACAGAGTTGGATAATCGTGGAAAAGGCCTTCTAGTGGATTAAATTGGAGCATATTGAGGTAAGTCTCTTGTCTAATCTTGTGAGGGAAAAATTATCCCATAGGTAATTAAAGTAATAATTATTGCTAATTGTGAGGGCTACGTACGCACGAGGTGACGAGAGTCCGTGCGTAGCTACTATCAATGCTTAAATCCTGGTAGTTTAAGACGCAAAGCATGAATTACTTGTGTAAATTATATTCTTTGTTTAATTAATTAATTAATATATATATATATATATATATATATATATATATATATATATATATTAATTATATGCTAAAGGATTTCTATTCATGTTAAAGGATGGAAATCTCATATGCTTGATTTTCTATTCATGTTAAAGGATGGAAATCTCATATGCTTGATTTTCTATTTAAATTAATTAATTGTTAAAAGAAATTGTCCATTCCTCTCGAATTGATCTTATAATAAATAACTCTCCTTCCGGAGGTACATAAGAAAATGTCCTCCTTTCTTGTGGAGCGGGCCGAACGCCTCGGCAGGATAGATGCATCTATGGATCGTGCCGCACGTCCCTCGGCAGTGTACACGATTCTTTGGATCGGGCTATACGACCTCAGCAGAAATCGTGCTTAATAATAATAATTACCCGATACTTTGATAGTTTATTGCAGCTTGTGAAGCTAATTGATAAATTAAAAATCTTTGGAATTTAATGAATTATTATCCCTGCTTGTTAAGGAATTATTGTTATTCCTGTAAATGAGACTAATGGATAAATTGGAAATTTATTGGGAATTGAAGGAATTTAATTAATATATTGAGAATTTTTGAAATTGAAGAAATTTAATTATTTCTGCTGGTTTAATAAAAATTATTGTTAACTCTGTGAATCATGTTGATAAAAATATTTTTGCTTTTATGTTACTTATTATTATTGACCCTTAGTGAGTGTCAAGGTCGACCATCTCGTCTCTACCTATTTGAGATTAGGCTTGATACTTACTGGGTACACGTTGTTTACGTATTCATGCTGCACTTGCTGCATATTTTATTGTGCAGGTACATATATGTCTAGCGGCCTTGTGGGCGCAAAGGTGTGGTTAATAATTGTGGGGATATAGGTGAGCTGCATTCTGTATTACGATCCGCAACCAACACAGTCTCCTTTAGAGTTATTATATTTTTCCTGTCTAATTTGAATTTCGAACAGATGCTGTATTTTATTTTATCTCCCTAGTAAATGCTCATGCACTTGTGACACCGAATTTGGGATGATTATGAGTTGCACCGTATTGGAAATTTTAAAGATATTATTACGGATTTTGTAAATTTCATCTTCTGCTATTTAATTGAGGGGGAAAAACTATGACTTCAAAAAAATATTAAGATGAGAATTTATTTATGATTTATTATTTGCTTGCCTGATAGCGGTGTCCGGCGCTATCACGACCTTTATGGATTTTGGGTCGTGACAACATGGTATCAGAGCACTAGGTTCACTTAGGTCTCACGAGTCATGAGCAAGTCTAGTAGAGTATTGCGGATCGGTACGGAGACGTCTGTACTTATCTTCGAGAGGCTACAGGACTGTTAGGAATACTTCCCTTTTTGATTCCTCATCGTGCGATTCGATTCCTTTGAGGTGTATGCCTTCATTTCCTTCGTATTCAATCTTATGCGACGTGAAGTTCTTGTTATAAATTAGGGATCAAGGAAATTTTTAATGGTGCTACAGATGTAGTGCAAGAAGCTTCTCCCTGTGTAATTAATTGGGCTATTGTCGTCGCCTTGCGAAAGGCCGCTCTGTCATTTCAAGTTATGTATCAGTACTACCTAAGGTTTTGAGATTTGGCATTGATTTTTATGACGATTCGTGCATTGTTATCGCACAGTGTTTATGTAATGGTAAAATGCCTGACTATGCGTCAGGGAAGTAAACGACTTGAAAGAAGGTTTTTCTCAGTACATGATTCAGAGGTTCCATGTTTTATTTCCAGCAGAGAAAAGGCAATCGGACTATGAATGTTCAGGTTTGGGTTGATGGAGTAACGAAGCTTCATATTTTCGAGCGTGGTAGAGTTCTCAATTGTGATGTGGTGTCATTGCCTTGTTAAATGCGTTAAGGTTCGCCAGTGTTATGATTTTCTTCAACTCGCCTTCACGGCGGGGTGTTAGAAATTAGTGTAGGGGATACAATTGTTAGAGATCGCGGTGTGCAGTGGTTCCGGATTGAAGCAGTGTTCCTAGTATTGATGGCTCGAGAAGGATGATCCTCGGAAAGGTTTAAAGTTGGTAACGACCTATTGGTTCAAGTGCTACAGAAACGGATTTTAAGTTAAGGCAACAACTGTGCAACAAAAGATGAGGAAGGACATGTGGAAGGTGTCTTGTGATGGTTAAGTTCTTAGGAGGCAAAGTGTGAGAAACAAAAGTCGAGTAGTTGCTTAAAGGAGAGGGTTTGACCAAAGTGGGAGAGTGTCAAGGTAGTATATGGGTTACGTGGTAGGATCACTATACGGCTTGAGGAAAGTTTGAAGTGATTTGGAATTCATGGTGGACGGTGACTAGGTCTACGGGCTTAATTTGGAATATTGGCTGCTATATTGTGGAAGATTGGGTGTGACAGGAGGGAGTTGCTTGATATGAAGAAGGATACAACATGACTTTGGATTGGAATGTATTGTCGCACCTTTAGTTGATATCCATGAGGAGTGAACGGACTGGTGCAGCTGGTGAATGAGCTCAGACTTAGGATGATCTACTGATTTCGTAGTAATTGCACCTAGTGTAGCGACGTTGGAATATGTCAGCACGTAATTTCCGCAGGTGGGTTTTCTCCTGTGAGCAGGTTAGCGGTCGTGTGGTGTTGACGAAGCTTC
Source organism: Nicotiana tabacum (assembly GCF_000715075.1). Taxonomy (NCBI): domain Eukaryota; kingdom Viridiplantae; phylum Streptophyta; class Magnoliopsida; order Solanales; family Solanaceae; genus Nicotiana; species Nicotiana tabacum. Next base: position 25,446,209 of record NC_134081.1, on the reverse strand, counting down.
TGCGAAGAACTCTACTGGCTACCCAGTAAGAGATTTATTATGTAAATATGGCTAGTGGTTCGGAGTGTTTATTAAAAATTAATAGAAGGATTTCGAGATATTTGGGCAAGTTGCGTGTGCAGGATCATGTCAACGATGAAGAAAGAATCTCGGTGGATTCCAGAATTTTGTAATTGTAGCTTCAAGCTAAGTGGGAGAGCCCCACCGTCTATGATTGGATTGCGTAGTGTCAACTTGTGCGGTTTCTGGTTATCAGTGTATTGGCAGGTCATTACGACTTAGGAAAGCATCGGTGGTAATTTGAGCAAAGGATTTGAGGAATGTGTGCCATATGGCCTTATCGATTCATGTTCAGGCTTTGGGAAGACTCAAAGTTTATGCTCCGTGTAGATGTAATGCACAGGGAAAGTAAGACAGTCGGATGTTTCCTTGAGAAAGTGTCCATATGCTAGCAGGGCCTTAGAGTTGATAATGTTTGGGAACAAGTCAGAGCAAGTGACTCTCAATAACAGTCTTAGTGGGTTCAAAAAAAAAAAATTAAAGTGCGGTGCCTAAGGATCTCGAGTCCGTAGTATGGTTGAGAATTGAGCTTTTGCAGCAGATTATGAAACGGGACTTGGAGTACTCTGCGTTATCTTCAGGTTGTGCTGTAGCATTAGAGAAATGGAAGAAAAATAACTTCGGATTCATAAAAGAAGTATCAAAATGGGTGTACGAGTTGAAGATGTAAAAGTGCGCACAATGAGGGATATGAGATGATTCGTGGGTTTTGAAACAGCGTGGTCTCGTGAAATAAGGTCACTCGGGAGGAGTGCAGATTTGAGTTCGTGATGTAATGAATGGAGCTATTATTATTTCTAAGGCAAGTTGAGAATAAATTGAGAAAACAAAATACGGGTCGGCTAACAATGGTTGAATTGGCATGATGGTGGCAATGATCAATTCCTTCAGCGAATTGACTTATGCATGTGATTTGTGGCGGTACGTGCAAGGCTTGACGGCCTCCATAATTGATTTTTATTTGGAGGAATTCAAGTATTATGGCATGTTATGTGTAGATGGATCCCGGGAGAGTTATGGTGGTTTAGACCACTACTTGAGGAGTTTATTTCCTGCGGATATGTGAATTCAGTCGCATGTTGCAATGGTTCTCCTGAATTGATTGAAGTAAAAGGTTGTTATATGATGAAGTGTTGGGTCTATTAGTGGTTCAAGAGTTATGATGGAATTCTTGTACTCTTGCATATTGGCATGCTAGGTACAGGGAACGGCATGGGAATTTGGAAGTTGAGGATCGAGTTTGCAGTTCAGGTTTTGACAAGAATGTCACAAGCTCGGACGAGCAGGAAAAGGATTTAGATGTTTAAAGTAAGATGGTATTGTTTTCGGCGTCACCTAAGGTCGATGTCAGGTGTAAGAGACCTTGTGTATTGATTTGTAGATTCTTTATATGCTTTACAACATTAGTGTGACCGGTGGCATGGATGTGCAGACTTGTTACCTGGTGCAAAAGGTCGTGGAAGCGTGTCCCACGGAAAGATTGTATAAGAATGGCATGTAGTCACTTGATTGAGTGAAGATTGAAACCAAGTATGAAGATTGTGGTAATATCGCTGATTCGAGAATTTATGCCTGGAGGGCGCTTGGTTCATTTGGTTGTGGACTATGAAAGTTTGTTCCGGTTATGATGGTTGTTCTTGTGTGTTATGGGGAAAAGGGTTATTATGGATCCTTGAAAGGTTATTAGCCTAGTACGGTACGATCAGAATCAGCTTGAGGTCTGTGGATGGACTTAAATATAAATATGGGCTCTATATCAGGCCGGATATGTTCATTTCAGCATAAGCGCTCCCTATGGAGGAGTATTCGAATGTTGGATGTCGTTTCGTCGTCGGTTATTTCATGTAATACTATATTGTGCTGTGTGAGTTGTGAAACGACTTGATAAATTTCTTATGTGTTGTGGTTCCGCATAGCTATGGGTTATGTGAGCAGGATGGTTCTCGAGATTTAGATCATATATCGCACCATAGTTGTGCTCGAGTTTTGTAGCGTACGGCGATGTCAGTCCTCCGAGGGATGGTATCATGCACTTAGCGTGCTTGTGTCCGATATTCGGATATTTTGCAGTAATGAGCATTCTAGCTCGGTAAGTATTTCCTTATAGATTCTTTTTGTGCGGATCGGGTGGCACGCCGCCACGGGTATGTTGTTTGGATCAGGTTGCACGCCGCAACAGTGTGATGTCGAGTACAGTCCCATATATTCTATTTTGTGTGTTTTGTGTCCCATTTTCTGAGGAAGGTTCATGACACTTTTTCAGTTGTCTAATTAGTCACGTGGGTTGAATAATCCTTTCCAGACTTCGTTTTCCTTATAGCTTATTAGCTAATTGTGGCGTCATATGAGGCTTTTTAATCGTGTCTGAGGTGGCTTATTGCCTGGGCAACTTATACTGGGTGACACAGGATTATTGGATCCGGGATCAGTGCGATCGGATTATATGAAGAATAATGAAGAGCAAATACCATTAATTGGTCCATAATGAGGCAATGGTTCTTGTCAGAAGGAGAAACTCAATAATTTGTTGACTCGACAGTTGGTTATGAATTTCTACACATTTCTTCCATCGTGGAAGCATTTCAAGAGTTGGAACATGACTTATATGTATCATGAGGTGTGTTGTGAACATCAGATTCGTGGACTTTCGGCTATTGTTATCGGAGGATGTTATTATGGTCATGTGAATGGTGCGGTGCATGGTCTAAATTCAACAAAGATATGCAATCCTGTGTTGGTGCATCGTGTAGTGATTGATATGGTGTTCATAGGTTGGAAACAGGCATGGTGGATAATTCTAGATGTTAGAATTGGGCTCTAAGGCTTATTTGCCTAAATAAAGGGGGGAATCTTCAGATACGCTCGAGCTAATGTGCTCAATTGGGTGTGGTAGCACGGGTAGGTGCTCGAAGTGTTAAACAGTGATTTTTGGACAACTCTGGAACAGTCCTTAGCACGTTCGAGGACGAATGTATATTTAAGTGGGAGAGAATGTAATGACCCAACCGGTCGTTTTGACTATTAGAACCTTATTCCCATAAATAAGAGTCCCACTATGTGCTTTTAATGATTTATCTCTTGCGGGGATGGTTGGTTCGGAACTTGGAAGTGTTCGGGTTGAAATCGGAACACTTGGTTCCTTAAGTTGGCTTTAAAGTGCTAAGTTTGACTTTGGTCAATATTTTGAAAAAATAACTGCTGAATCGGGATTTGACTGTTCCAATAGCTCCGTATGGTGATTTTGGACTTAGTAGCGTGTTTAGAATTTTATTTGGAAGTCCGTGATTAAATTAGGCTTGAAATGGCTAAAACAAGAATTTAAGTTTGAAAGTTTGACCGGGGAGTTGACTTTTTGATATCGGGGTCGGAATCCATTTCCAAAAATTTTCATAGATCCGTTATCTCATTTATGACTTGTGTGCAAAATTCGAGGTCAATCAGACTTGATTTGATAGGTTTCGGTACCTAATGTAGAAGTTGGAAATCTTAAGTTTCATTAAGCTTGAATTGGAGGATGATTCGTAGATATGCGTTGTTTTGTGTGATTTGAATATTCAACTAAGTTTGTATGATATATTGGGACTTGTTGGTATAATTAATTGAGGTCCCGAAGGGCTCGGGTGAGTTTCGGACGACTAACAGATCAGTTTTGGCCTTTGGGAGACTCCTGATAGCTGGTGGTATTTTTCTTCTGATTTCCTTATACGCGATCGCATAAGTTGGTCTGCGATCACGTAGAGTAATTTGGGCAGAGGTGAATTTGTTCTACGCGATCATGTGAATGGGGTTGCGATCGCGTAGGCTTAATTTGGGCAGCTGGAAATTTGTTCTATGCGATCGCGTGGGCACGTCCGCGATCGCATAGGTTAGGCCGGGTTGTGCATCATGATCGCGTGTCGTTGTTTGCGATCGCGTAGGGGAAACTGGGGAGGAGCTGGGCCACGCGCTTAATGCTTCACGATCGCATGAAGAGATTCGCGATCGCGTAGGTTTGCGAAGTCAGTGCTTCGCGATCGCGTGGGACTTTATGCGATCGCGTAGGGTTATCTTCTATGCAGTAAAATTTGTGATACGTGATCGTGTGAGGATGTTCGCGATCACGTAGAAGGAATCATTGGGCAGAGAGTTTAAGTTATGTTCGTCCCATTTCCCATTTTTAACGATTTGGAGTTCGGATTTGGACGATTTTTGGGAGATTTTCAGAGAAAACAACGGGGTAAGTGTTCTTAAATCAATATTAGTTAAATTATCCGAATACATCACTGTTTTTATCATTAATTGGTGAATTGAATTGAAAAAGTTTGAAAACCCTCTTGGATAGATTTGAGGATTTTAGGGCCGAATTATTATCGGGATTTAGAAATTTTGGTATGGGTAGACTCGTGGTTGAGTGGGCGTTCATATTTCGTAACTTTCGCCGAATTTCCGAGACTTGGGGCCCCACTGACGATTTTAAATTAATTTCGGACTTTTATTGAAAAATGTAGTATTTTCTTATAGAATTTATTTCTATAATATTTAGTGATCGTATCGAATTATTATGGCTAAATTCGAGTGAGACATAGTTGCATAATCGTGGAAAAGGCCTTCTAGTGGATTAAATTAAAGCAAATTGAGGTAAGTCTCTTGTCTAATCTTGTGAGGAGGAAATTACCCCATAGAAAATTAAAGTAATAATTGTTTCTAATTGTGGGGGCTACGTACGCACGAGGTGACGAGAGTCCGTGCGTAGCTACTATCAATGCTAAAGTCCGGGTAGCTTAAGATTCAAAGCATGAATTACTTGTGTAAATTGTATTCTTTGTTTAATTAATATTATTTGTATATATATATATATATATATATATATATTGTGAATTGTTAGATAAAAATATTAAAGGATGAAAATCTCATATGCTTGATTTTCTGTTTAAATTAATTAATTGTTAAAAAAAATTGTTCATTCCTCTCGAATTGATCTTATAATAAATATACTCTCCTTCCGGAAGTACATAAGAAAATGTCCTACTTTCTTGTGAAGCGGGCCGAACACCTCGACAGGATAGATGCATCTATGGATCGTGCCGCACGTCCCTCGGCAGTGTACACGACTCTCTGGATCGGGCCGTACGACCTCGGCAGAAATCGTGCTTAATAATAATAATTATACGATACTTTGATAGTTTATTGCAGCTTGTGAAACTAATTGATAAATTAAAAATCTTTGGAATTTAATGAATTATTATCCCTGCTTGTTAAGGAATTATTGTTATTCATATAAATGAGACTAATTGATAAATTAAAAATTTATTGGGAATTGAAGGAATTTAATTAATATATTGAAAAATTTTGAAATTGAAGGAATTTAATTATTTCTGCTGGTTCAATAAAAATTATTGTTAACTCTGTGAATCATGTTGATAAAAATATTTTTGCTTTTATGTTACTTATTATTATTGACCCTTAGTGAGTGTCAAGGTCGACCATCTCTACCTCTTTGAGATTAGGCTTGATACTTACTGGGTACACATTATTTACGTACTCATGCTGCACTTGCTGCATATTTTATTGTGCAGGTACATATATGTCTAGCGGCCTTGTGGGCGCAGAGGTGTGGTTAATAATTGTGGGGACATAGGTGAGCTGCATTATGTATTACGATCCACAAACAACAGAGTCTCCTTTAGAGTTATTATACTTTTCTTGTCTAATTTGTATTCCGGATAGATGTTGTATTTTATTTTATCTCCCTAGTAAATGCTCATGCACTTGTGACACCGGATTTTGGAATGATCATGGGTTGCACCGTATTGAAAATTTTAAAGATATTATTACGGATTTAGTAAACTTCATCTACTGCTATTTAATTGAGGGGAAAAAACTATGACTTCAAAAAAAATATTAAAATAAAAATTTATTTAGTATTTATTGTTGGCTTGTCTGACAGTGGTGTCCGGCGCCATCACGACCTTTATAAATTTTGGGTCGTGACACAACCAAAGTTGTCCAAGCACAACAAATTTGGGCTGACATACAGTTTTTTGTCCCTTTCATTTATTTAAAGAAATACATACCATAGATTCCAAAATGAAGGCAAACAACACATGGGGGTTCATTGGATTTGTGGTTATAAGACCAAATAACTATTTTATCTCCAATGGAATATGTAGCAAAGACAAGATCCTTATATTCTTTATTACGCAAAACTGCTTATGAATAAGTTTAAGATAATTATAAATGATGTCAGACTAATTTTCAAACTTATTGCTTATGATAATAATGACATGTTCCAAAATAGATTAAATATCTGAAGGATATCCTATGGAATATTTTTAGTGGTGCTAATCTTTGGTTATTGTATTTGTAAGTTGGACGATCACTTTTAGCCCGCGACCGAAACTATTTATATGCGATAGTCACAAAAGTGTATAAAATTTCTATAATTTTCATATATAACATACAGAAATGTATACATATAAAAAAAATATTTTTCAGCTATTATTTTGACAGCGCTCTATAATATCATTTTCCCTTGTAAGTTATAATTACTCAAGCCAGATAGTTGTGAAGCTTCATCATCACACAATTTCTTTCTTGTTTCGAAATGTTAAGGAAAGTATTTTTACACGTTATCGTTTCTTAGATATAGATGAATAAACCTTGAAGCAAATGTTTTATCCGAGAAGCAACTTACAAATAAGTACTTCAACTTTCTTTTATTAAAATTAGTTTAGTAATGGGCAATGAGCTGTAATAATTAACATTATGATTTATCTTAAAATGATTTGGGTATGTGCAATTTATTTCATTTTCGTAATTTTAATGATTGATTAAAAGCAAGGTGGGATATATATTAAGTTGTATATGCTCATTGAATTTTCTTCTTTTTTTTTTGTTTCCCACCTGGTGTCCGGTACCCACATTGGGGCCCGACTAAATCCGGATTCGCGCCGGGAAGTCCCACATACGGGGGTAAAGCATTTCCTAACAAAGACGACTCCATACTCAGGGACTCGAGCCCGAGACCTCTGGTTAAGGATGAAGGAGTACTTACCACTCCATCACAACCCTTGTTGGTGAATTTTCATGAGTCTTGATATATAAATTATGGAAAAAAGGTTAAAATTTAATTAAATTGCAGAGTTGAAAGTTTTTATTTTTTATTCCCCTCCCTTTTAATCCCCTTTGATCACCCTTTGTTGGAACTATACTCCTTTGGTGACTCGAACCCACAATCCTGAGGTTGTAGGTGGGGGTGCTGATCATCTAAGCAACCCCTCTTGTCAGAGTTGAAAGTTGGAGAAATAAAAGTAGAAAAAAAGTTGTAATTGGAGGGAAATTTTATGGGAGGTAAAAGTCAAAATAAGTAACTAACAGTCCAGGGAACATCTTTGAGAACTGAGTTAGTGTCACGATCCCAAAACCACCGTCCGATCATGATGGCGCCTAACTTACTTGCTAGGAAAGCCGAACATAACAATAATAGGTCATAACAACTTAAATAACGAAAATAATACAAGTCTAAAGCAATCAACATAATAAATAGCATCGAATACATAATAAATCTCCTAGAACCGCAAGTCACAGTACAATAATTAAGCACTGTCTCAATAAAAGAAAACAATACAAAAGAAAAAAGATGCCAAGACTGCAGTTAAGATGCAGCTCTACCTCGTCTCTCGGATGATAAACTCAGCAACAGGCCTCAGCTACTGGTGGCTCGGTCCAATACCTGGATCTGCATAACTAAGTGCATAGTGTAATATGAGTACAACCGACCCCATATGCTCAACAAGTATCATAATTAATTTGGGTGAAGAAATAGAAGCAAGAATTATAAATGATACTCGCTATAAACTGTACCGTTCATAAATCCAACAAGTGCAGAACATTAATACGAGCAAGTCATAAATCACAAAAGGAACCACCTTGGTGCACAAATTTACTTAACATACTCTGCTTAGTCAACAATCTAATATATAAAGAAGTTATGCAATTAAATCCGTAACAACCAAGGATATTGCAAGTAAAGATGAAATGCAATAACCAATCAAATATTGGCTAGCTTTTTCTCATAATTTCCATAATTGTACCAAATCACTTATCAGTTTTCCTCAAACCGTGTGTACACCATCAAGAAGAACATGAGGAGGTGACCCTAGGGGGATGAATCCATATCCACACGTTGCACGTGTAGTCACACGTAAATAATTATAATCCGCCCAGCGTGGTCACAGGCTCAATATCACAATCCGTCTGGCATGGTCACAGGCTCAATATCACAATTCGCCTAGCGTAGTCACAGGCTACCAGTCCAAACCATATCACACAGAAAGCAGATATATAGGAAATACACTTACATGATCAATGAATATCAGATTTCATAATCCTGGACTGGTATAAGTGACATACTAAGATGCATGCATGTGCAATGTGTGATATCATAGCTCAAATCAGGTAAATACATCACAAAATAACAATTATCAGGTTTAATCAAGAGATTAACCTTTATGTAACCTCAAACATGGCTCAAATAGCTCACAACATAGGTACAAATAAGAAAAACATCACAACATGAATCTTAGCAATCAGTTCGAGGCATATCATAGCCTAAGCACTACCCCGAACATGAATAGTACCCGGTTGCTGGTTGGATCTGTATCTGCTCTATAGTTATCTAATCTCTTTCTTTTTCCTACCTCCCCTACAAAGGGAAGTACAAAAGAAGCTTCTTCGAAGTTGAAGGGGCTCGTCCATTCACTATATGTCTGTAATTTCCTACATAAAGAGGAAGATTAAAAACTCATCGATCTCCTTACCACTCTGTGGGTGTGTTCATTCACTCTTCTCTTACTTTCCCTACTTCTAGAAAGAAAAAAAATGCTGAACAAAAACGATCAATTTAGACCAAAAAATTGTAGTAATAGAGAAGAGAAGTCAAGAACACCAAAAAAAATGAGATTTAATATCATGAATAGGTATGCCTGTCAACCATTTCTATATGTGAGATGGAGGGCTGCTTGGTTTGGAGCTATTCCCATTAGGCTGATTTCTCCTCACCTTGTCGATATAGCGCATCTTAAAGGGCGTTCCTATGTTATGAAGTTAGGATTCCTCTTGTTCTTCTCTTGAGTTTGTAAAGGAGCCTCAACTTTGGTATCGACGAATCATCAGTCTTTCTCTTGCCTTCTAAACTTTTTTATATCGAGGGATGAGGAACCATGTTATCCTGCATTCCTTAAACCTATGTAGTGAGTCGTGTAGGTGGCATGTTTAAATTAAGACTCACGCACATGGGCTCACCCCATACATGTGTGCCACCCATAGCACGTAGCTATCATAAATAACTCTGGCAACTAGTGCCTTAACCAAGTTTAGATAAGATACTTACCTCAAGCAAGCTAAATCAGTACTCTAGAAAGTCCTTCCCACATAATCAACCTCCAGACGGCTCAAATCTAGCCAAAATAACTAAATATCATCAATAGAAGCCATAGGAAAAAACTCCAAATGATCAAGCTAAGATCTTGAATCAATTATGCATAGTAAACCCAAAAAGCAGCCCTGATCCCGCACCCCCGAACCCGACAAAACTCACAAATTTCTAACACCTGTTCCATTACGAGTCTAAATATGTGTTTCATCCAATTCCAACCTTAAATCGATCCTCAAATCATCAAATCTTACTCTCCCAAATCATAGTCCAAAAACCACCAAATCCCTCCTTTAGTTCATATAAATTAGGTGTAATAATCTATGGGTAATCAATATCTAATACCAAAATCAAGTAAGGATCACTTACCCCCTTCAATTGTGATAAAAAAATCCTTCAAATATTGCCTTCAACCAAGCTCTACAACTCCAAAAATGAGTAAAGGACCAAACCCTTTGATATTAGTATTCTGTCCAGCAATCCCGCATTTGCGGCCCCAATCACTGCACCTACGAAACCGTATCTGCGAGTTTCATTTAAGTCCCCACCTACCGCTTCTGTGGTTAATCCCTTCGCACATGCGGACTCGCTTCTACGAATATCTATCGCAGGTGAGACCACGCTTCTACACTAGACCTCCCGCATCTGTGGCCCTCTGCTCCTCCGGCCAAATTCTGCTTCTGCGGCCGCCTCCTTGATGAAGCACATTCGCTTCTACGGAACTATATCCACAACTGCGGACTCCCCCTGCTAGGCCAAGCTCGCACCTGTGAAACAAAGGCTGCGTCTACGGCTTTGCATCTGCGTCCAAACCCCCGCAAATGCAAAAACACCAGAAGTCCAGAAATCTTCAGCAATGCAACATATCCCAAAAATGATCCGAAATCAATCTGAAACACACCTGAGGCCCTCGGGACCCCGTCTAAACATACCAACCAATCCCAAAACATAATACAGACTTACTTGAGGCCTCAAATCACACCAAACAATATCAAAACCACGGATCGCACCTCAATTCAAGCATAAGAAAACTAATGAACTTTTAACTTCCAAAACTCATGTCGAACCATATCAAATCAATTCGGAATGACCTCAAACTTTGCATGCAAGTACCAAATGACACAAAGGACATACTCCAACTTTCAGAACCATATTCCGAACCCGATACTATCAAAGTTAACTCTCGGTCAAACCTATCAACCTTCTAAACCTTCAATCTTCCAATTTTCGCCAATTCAAGCCAAAATGACCTAGGGACCTCCAAATCCAAATCTGGATATTGGGTCAAAGAACTAGGAAATTATTTTCTTTTTTCTTTTGCTTTTTTTGTGGGGGACTTATTATACGCCTAAGTCCAAAATCACCATATGAAGCTATTGGAATCATCAAAATACTGTTTCGGGGTTGTCTACACAAAAGTCAAACTCCGGTCAACTCTTATAACTTAAGCATCCAACCTTGGTACTATGTGTCCCAATTTACTCCGAAACTTCTCTGAAATCAAATCAATCACCCCGGCAAGTCCCATAACCACAAATACACATATGTCAAATACCAAACAGGGAAAATGGAACTAAAATACTCAAGATTGACTGGCCGGGTCGTTATAGATAGACAACCTTACTAGACGATCACATGCTGCTGAAGCTTAAATAGCTTCTCTCTTCCAACCCCTGCCCCACCGAAGGAAAAAAGAAGAAAAAAAGAATTAATTGCATTCGATATTTAGATCAAAATATATGAGAATAATATGAATTTATACAACATTATTGTTGACTGGTTATAGATATTTTGAAGCCTTACATATATTGTACTATTTACGAGACTAGAAATCAATCATTGGAGATGATGTACATAGAGTTTGCTTTTTAAGGAAACCAGTTTGGTTTAACAAATTTAATGTTTAAAACTTGGGAATGTTAAGACAATTATGGAGATATCTGACAAAACTTTTTACTCTTGACATATAGGTCCAAGATAGTAGTAAGTATTACAAAATTCTTATCTTCTCTATCACCATCTGTTCACAATATTTGTGAAATGTATACTACTTTTTTTGTCGTCAAACTTTTGATATCAAAAAATAACTAACCGAATTAATATGGATTCGCGAGCAAATCCATCAAGAGAAGTAAAATGCTTATACAAAGAAGTACTCGAATCCAATCGTAAACTGTACTACTAAGTACTAACATTTGGAATATTCCACAACAAAATTTCCACCATCCAATGAGATTGGACTTGCCAAATAAGGGAAAATAACAACAAAAAAGGAAAATATATTTCTTTCACTTATAAATAGAATTGTATTTAAAGTGAACGCTTATATTTTAGAGAGATTTTAGGGTTTGTTACTTGGTGACTAAGTCATTTTTTCCCTATAAATATAGAAGTTCTATTCAATTGTAATTCATCCCAAATCATAAGAATTCTCTCTCTACTTTTCTCTGCAATACTCTTCTTGTTCTCTTATTGTTTTATAACACGTTATCAGCACGAGACTCTAATCAATTGATTAGAGACGGTTGTTTTAATTTGTACCTATACTATTAATTAGTTGTCTAATATTTGAGAAATTAAACCACTCATGGAGAGAAGATATATGAATTTGTGTGAGGCTCTTGGATGAATACATTGATATTCCTATACTAGGCCTCTGATTCGGTCACCGGAATTTGGAATACATGCATGGCGCTCAACTTGTACATAATATTGAGTATAATGATTGTCAATTGATCCATGAACTTCCTTCAAGAATAAATTTTGGATTTAAGGTGAGTATTTTACCTTATTTTTCTCTTTTTTATTTTTTTCTGTAATTTAATTTTAAATACAAGCAAAGACAATAAATTTTGATTATAACTCTAATGGAATTTGTAAGAAATTATAACCATCTGAAGTGGTAAAAATTCTATGTCTTGCCATGATCAAATTCATGTATGATTATGAGCACAAGAAGTAAAAACCCGTCCCATTGAATTTGCTTCATTCTCGTTCCCTTAAGAGAATGTGATAGCATTATGTAATAAGTCTGAAAGAAGATAAAAATATTACCTTGAAGGTATCAATGGATGTGGATGTGGCAATAGACAAAATTATAATTGTCATCATTGTGGTAATGAGAACAATAATGATTCTCATAATAATCCTTCACTATGTGAAAGTAATATTTGTCATCGATTTGACATGAGATTTTGCAAAGCACATATAGATGGTTATGGTTCATTCATGATGTGAATGTGACTTATGAATACATATTCATTCTTGGAAGAATATGAACGTGCTAGTGGTAGTGAATATACCACAGTAATCTCTAGAAAGAGGTTTGAGATGAAATAAGAAAATAATTTCATTATTATGGCATGAATGGTCATTGATCGCGTACCTATTGTGATTATCCCAAAATATTATGGCAATGTGATTATTACACTGCAAAACCAATGGAAGCAATATATCTTGCCTATAATGATTTTGACCATGATCATAATGATATAACTTTCTCCTTGAAAGAGATATTCACCATATGGATGTTGATGAATATATGATAGTACAAAATTAATTGAGAGCTCTAGAAGAGCCAATTATTATTATTTTGGAGAAATAAAATTGATTACCAATAAGATATTGTGTCGTAGTAAGTCTAAAAGAAACTTATTTAGTTTCTAAAGTATTCGCGAGAGTGGTTGGTTATATTGAGATTATAAATAAATGAAAGATTTAATATCTTCTATTACTACAACTTGTAGCGGGGTAATATGTATGTGCAAAGCTACCCACTTTATTCTCTAGTTTGTACTACACAAATAAAAAAATACCACAATAAAATAAAAGTTTATTAATATAAAAATCTATATTATAATAAACTTAGAGTTTATTGATAATTGCACACGCCATGGTGTAAACCTGAAGTTTATCAGTATTGATAATTTATTCAATTGGCATAATTGGGTTAGTCGTGTTAATTTAAGTATGATGTGCAAAAATAAAAGAGAATTCACAGGGTTAATATTAAAGAACTAGAAAGTTTTGTACGAATTCTCTTATGTTGTTTGTTCTTGTTAAATAATAGACCAATTAAAAATGGGATTGAATCCCATGAATGCTGAAAATATCAAAGGTGAATATGAGTTCATTCACCTGCCATGTATACCACATAAGATGCATCTATGAGATGGTTACATGTGCAATTATTATTAACCCACAATATGGTGTTTGCCAGATAACTTGCTCAATAATTTAATTTAGAGCATATTCCAATTTTTTTATTCAAGATAGTTCATCTTGATAAGTTGGTTTTCATCAGAGTTGGTTTAGAAGAATGATTTATCCTCAACTTAATAGCTAAACTATTGCTTATGAGAACAAAGTTATCTATATCAGTTTGAGATACGTTATATACGAAAGTATAGTACATTCTCCCCTTGCAAGTGGTTCAAGGTCAGGAACCAAATAATACCATCTTATTATTATTAATGCGCGGTGTATATTTTGATTAACACCATAATGTACAAAGATGGTATAATGACCCAAAAGGTCATCTTATATTTTAAAACTCGATTCTACGCTCTTAAGCCTTAAAAAATCTTAATTTTACCCTACTCGATTTGCGTACACAGTCCAGGCATGTTTTCGGAAAGCTTTTATGTTGCAAATTGATGAAAATAAGAATTTATACCTTAAAAGTTGATTTTAGTTGACTTCGTTCAATATTTTTGGTAAACGGGCCCGGATCCGTATTTTAACGGTCCCTATGGGTCCGTATCAAATTATGGGACATGGGCGTATGTCCTGAATCGAATTCGGAGGTCCCCAACTCGAGTTATGAATTTTTGATGAAAATTAAAAGTGTGAAAATTAATTATTTTTAAGAATTGATTGATGTTGGGAATTGTTAGTATAGGGTCCGTATTTTTGGTTCCGAAACCCGGTACAGGTTCATTATGATATTTAAGACTTGTCTGTGAAATTTGGTGAGAAACGGAGTTGATTTGACGTGATTCGGACGTCCAGTTGAGAAAATAGGAATTTTAAAGTGTTCTTGAGAATTTTATTTGATTTGGTACTAATTTCGTAGTTCTAGGTGTTATTTGGTTATTTGATCGCGCAAGCAAGCTCGTATGATATTTTTAGACTTGTGTGCATGTTTGGTTTGGAGCCCTGGGGGCTCGGGTGAATTTCGGATAGGCCACGGGATGTTTTGGACTTTGGAAAATCTGATTTTCTGCAGATTCTGGTGTTCTGGCATGTCCTTCTTCACGTTTGCGAAGGTCCTTTCACGAACGCGAAGAGTAAACTGGTGAGGCTGAAATCTCTTCTTCGCAAACGCGAAGGCCTGGTCGCGAACGCGAAGTGATGGGGGATTTACCCTTCGCGAATGCGACCGGCTCATCGCGAACGCGAATCACTTGGGGACCTGGGGGAGGGTTGGTCGTTCCTTCATCGTGAACTGCAAGCAATGTCTCATGAACGCGAAGGCCAGAGGGGTAACCATCACGAACGCGAGTCAGGTCTCGCCAACGCGAAGGCTTGGCAGCCAATGCTCTTCGCAAACGTGACAGTGGCCTCGCGAACGCGATGCACACTGTCGCCCATCACTTAACAGAATCCAAACACGGGATATGGGCAAAACAATTCATTTTTCTCAAAAACCAAACAGTGAGAGGCGATTTTGCAAGAGTCATTTCTTCCCCAAAGTATTGGTAAGTGATTCTAAACCTTTTTCTTTCAATTACCCATTACATTTTATGAATTATCAACCTAAAATCTAGAGTTTTCATGGTAGAATTAGGGGTTAGGGTAGAAACTAGGGATTTCGGAAATTTAGGGATTTAGACCTCAATTTGAGGTCGGATTCCAAAACCGATTATATATACGGGCTCGGGGGTGAATAGGTAAATGGATTTTGGTCCGAACCTCGGGTTTTGACCAAGCGGGCCCGGGGTCAATTTTTTTACTTTTTGGAGGAAAAATTGGGAAATTTAATTTATGTAATATAATTGATTCCTTTAGTAATATTTGATATTATTGAGTCGGTTTTGAATAGATACGAGTGGTTTGGAGGTGAATTCTAGAGGAAAAGTTGTGATTGAGTATTAAGTGGCTTTCGGAGCGAGGTAAGTGTTGTGTCTAACCCTGACTTGAGAGAATTAGGAAACCTCAGATTATTTTCTATGTGAAATTCATGTGAAAGGCGTATATGTGAGGTGATGAGTACTTATGCGCTGCCAATTTACCTGTTTTCCCTGTTTTCTCCCATTTTTCTTATATTGTCTCTTTCCTATGCCTAATTATTACGTGTTTAGACTAGTGTTGTTAAATTGATCGTTCTTATTATGTTTATGTATTTCTGGTGATAGTTGAGTATTTATTTCAAAGTTGAGATTTATATTGTGGAACCAAATGTTAAAGTAAGGCTTGTACATGTTGTTAATTGTTCATTGCATTATAGTAAGGGAGAGTGTTAATGCACGAAGGGTGATGTCGTGCCATATTGTGAGTGTTAATACACGAAGGGTGATATTGTGCCATATTGCGAGTGTAAAAGCACGAAGGGTGATGTCGTATCATGATATGAGAGTTAATGCACGAAGGGTGGTGCCGTGCCATTTCTATTAATTTTATGGTGAGATTGAGAGTAAAAGCACGAAGGGTGATGCCGTGCTTTTTTCCTTTATTGTATTAGTGCTCCTGTTGATTCATATTATATTGGTTGTTCCAGTTCTCATTCTGCTGTATCTCTTTATTTCGTATTTTTCCCCAGCATGTATCCCCCTCCCAATATTTCTTATCTAGCTCTTCATTACTGTTATTTGTATATACACTGTTAAATTGTACAGGTTGATTTGTAGGTGCCTTGCCTTAGCCTCGTCACTACTTCGTCGAGGTTAGACTTGACACTTACCAGTACAAGGGGTCGGTTGTACTGATACTGCACTCTGCACTTTCTATACAGATTTTGGAACCGACTCGGGTTGATCGAGATTTTTAGCTGTTGGACCCGCTATCCGGAGACTCAAGGTAGATCTGTCGGCATTCACAGACCGTGAAGTCCCCATCTATCTTTTCAGTTTTACTGTTTCTTTTATCCAAACAGTTGTATTTCCTTCAGACTATTACTTTTTATGAATTCTAGAATGCTCGTGAATTGTTACTTCAGATCCGAGTGGTAGTAATTAATACATTTTTTATATTATTCCGCACTTATTATATTTCATCTTAGCTAATCATTGTCATTTACTGAATGGAAATAAGGATTAGGTTTAATAATTCTCTAACGTTGGCTTGCCTAGCAAGTGAAATATTAGGTGCCATCACGGTCCCAAATGTGGGAATTCCGGGTCGTGACAAGTTGGTATTAGAGCACTAGGTTGCCTAGGTCTCATGATTCATGAGCAAGATTAGTCGAGTCTGGAAGATCGGTACGGAGACGTCTGTGCTTGTCTTCTAGAGGCTATGAAGTTTAGGAACAAAATTTAATTCTATTCTCCTCTGTCGCGCGATGTTGTTTTCTCAATACTGATTGAACTCTTCTACTCTTATTCTCTCGCAGATGGTTAGAACACGTACCGCTTTCTAAGTTGAGCAGCAGCCAGAGCCTCCAGTGGCAGCTCCTACGAGGGGCAGAGGTCGAGGCTGAGGCAGGGGCAGGGCTCAGCCCAGAGCTCGAGCAGCAGCCCCACCAGTGGAGCCTCAGATAGATCTTGATGAAGAGATTCCAGCCTAGACTATTCCTGCCAGACCAGCTCAGGTTCCAGAGGGGTTCATTACCACCCTAGTACTTCAGGATGCTTTTGTCCGTTTGGTGGGTCTTATGGAGAGTGTAGACCAGACTGGCGCATTTTCTATGGCACCAGCAGCCTCTCAGGCTGGACGAGGAGCCTAGACTCCCACTATGCCTGCTCCTGAGCAGATAGCTCCCAGTATCAGGCTCCAGCAGCTTAGCCAGTCAGAGTAGTTCAGCCGGTTGTTATGGCACAGGCTGGAGATGGGCCAGCTATGTCTTCTGAGGCTTTATGGAGATTGAACAGGTTTACCAAGTTCTTCCCAGTTCACTTCAGTAGTGCTCCTTCAGAGGATCCCCAGGAGTATCTCGGCAGCTTTCACGAGATTCTACGGAACATGGGTATAATGGAGACCAATGGGGTCGATTTCGCTGCATTTCAGATGACTGGTTCCGGCAAGAAATGATGGAGAGATTATTTGCTGACTAGACCAACTGGGTCGCCTGCTCTTACTTGGGACCAGTTCTCTCAGCTCTTCCTAGAAACGTTTCTGCCTGTCATATTGAAAGAGGAGCACCGCCGTCAGTTTGAGCGTCTCCAGCAGAGCAATATGACTGTTACTCAGTATGAGACTCTTTTTGTGGATTTGACCCGTCATGCTACTCTTCTGCTTCCCACTGAGAGAGAGAGAGAGGGTGAGGAGGTTTATTGACGGACTTGCTCAGCCTATCAGATTGCAGATGGCTAAGGAGACCGGGAGTGAGATTTCTTTTCAGGCAGCTGCTAATGTTGCCAGATGAGTCGAGATTGTTCTTGCTCAGGGAGATTAGGGGTCTGATAAGAGACCTCGTTATTCCGGCGAGTTCAGCGGTGCCTGAACTAGAGGTAGGGGTACTTTTGGTAGAGGCCACCCTCCCAGGCCATTTCATTCAGCACTTCAGGCATCCCACGGTGCCTTAGGTGGTCGTGGTCCTCATATGCCTTATTCTGACCAGCTAGCCTACAGTGCATCACCAGATTCTATTAGTTCACCTCCACTCCAGAGTTATCAGGGTGGTTACTCAGTTTGACAGGGTCAGTTTCAGGGTCAGCAGTCACAACAGCCGAGGTTATGTTATACTTGTGGTGATCCGAGGCACATTGCTAGATTTTTCCCTCAGGCAATGGGCAACTCACAGCATCAGAGTTCTCGTGCCATGGTACCGGCACCAGCTACTGCACCACCTGCTCAGCCAGCTAGAGACAAGGGTGAGGCAGCCAGAGGGAGAGGCCAGACTGTTAGAGGTAGAGGTCAGGCCGTTAGAGGTGGAGACAAGCCAGCTAGAGGTCTTCCCAGGGATGTAGTTCAGGGTGGTGGGGCCCAACCTCGATGTTATGCTTTCCTAACCAATACGCTGGAACTGTTTCCATTTACAGTAGAGATGCTATAGTTCTATTTGATCTG
Source organism: Nicotiana tabacum (assembly GCF_000715075.1). Taxonomy (NCBI): domain Eukaryota; kingdom Viridiplantae; phylum Streptophyta; class Magnoliopsida; order Solanales; family Solanaceae; genus Nicotiana; species Nicotiana tabacum. The sequence goes on along the minus strand of NC_134081.1, from coordinate 25,427,572 downwards.
GGGTCTACTTAATCCTATGTGTCATCCTATTTTGCGTCATATTTGGATGTGCCCCATGATTCTTTAAGTGCTCATGTGTATGTGTCCATTCCAGTGGGGGATGCTATTGTTGTAGATAGTGTTTATCGTTTGTGTGTGGTCACCATTGAGAGTCTTGAGACTCGTGTAGATCTTCTACTTCTCGGCATGGTTGATTTTTATGTCATACTGGGTATGGATTGGCTGTCACCTTATCATGCTATGTTAGATTGTCATGCCAAGACGGTGACCTTAGCCTTAGAGGGGTTGCCTCGATTAGAGTGGAGAGGGACTCTTGGCCATTCTGCCAGCAGGGTTATCTCTTATGTGAAGGCTCCATATGGTCGAGAAGGGATGTCTAGCTTATTTGTCTTATGTCCGCGATTCTAGTGCAGAGTTTCCTTCCATGGATTCAGTGTCGGTTATTTGTGAGTTTCCAGAGGTGTTTTTGCAGACCTGCCGGGGATGCCACCCTACAGGGATATTGATTTCTGCATTGACTTGGCTCCGGGCACTCAGCCCATTTCCATTCTGTCATACCGCATGGCCACGCCAGAGTTGAAAGAATTGAAAGAACAATTACAAGATTTTCTTGATAAAGGCTTCATTAGACCTAGTGTCTTGCCCTGGGGCACACCTGTATTGTTTGTGAAGAAGAAAGATGGATCGATGAGGATGTGTATATATTATCAGTAGTTGAACAAAGTCACCATCAAGAACAAGTATCCATTGCCGAGGATTGACAATTTATTTGATTAGCTTCAGGGTGCCAAGGTTTTTTCAAAGATTGATTTCAGATCTGGCTACCATCAGTTGAAGATTAGGGCATCCAATGTTCCTAAGATAGCTTTTCGGACTCGGTATGGGCATTATGAGTTTTTAATGATGTCATTTGGGCTGACAAATGCCCCAACAGCATTCATGGATTTGATGAACCGTGTATTCAAGCCTTATTTGGACCCCTTTATGATCGTGTTTATTGATGATATCTTGATCTACTCCCGCAGTCGAGAGGAGCATGAGCAGCATCTCAGGATTGTACTTCAAACTCTGAGAGCCAGCTAGTTGTATGCTAAATTTTCAAAGTGTGAGTTTTGGTTGAGTTCAGTTGCTTTCTTGGGTCACGTTGTATCAGCAGAGGGTATTCAGATGGATCCTAGGAAGATTGAGGCAGTTTAGAACTGGCCTAGACCCACATCATCTAGAGAGATCCGTAGTTTCTTGGGATTGGCAGGTTATTACAATCAGTTTGTGTAGGGGTTTTCATCTATAACAACCCTGTTGACCAGATTGACCCAGAAGAGTGCCCCATTTAGGTGGTTAGACGAGTGTGAGGTGAGCTTTCAGAAGCTCAAGACATCTTTGACTACGTCACCGGTATTGGTGTTACCCGCATGTTTAGGATCTTATACAGTATATTGTGACGCATCTCGTATTGATTTGGGTATGGTATTGATGCAGAGTGGCAAGGTTATTTCATATGCTTCGCGGCAGCTACAGGTTCACGAGAAGAATTACCATGTTCATGATCTAAAGCTGGCAGCCATTGTTCACGCGCTGAAGATTTGGAGGCACTATCTTTACGGCGTGCCATATGAGCTATTCACGGATCATCAGAGCTTGCAGTATTTGTTCAAGCAGAAGGAACTCAATTTGAGGCAGAGAAGGTGGTTGGAGCTATTGAAAGACTATGATATCAACATATTGTATCATCCCGAGAAGGCCAATGTGGTGGTCGATGCTTTTAGTAGAAAGTCAGCTAGTATGGGTAGCCTTGCTTATATTGCAATTGGAGAGAGACCGCTTGCATTGGATGTTCAGGCCCCGGCCAACCAGTTCGTGAGGTTGGATGTTTCTGAGCCCAACCGTGTTCTAGCTTGTACAGTTTCTCGGTCTTTTTTGTTTGAGCGCATCTGAGATTGGCAGGATGACGACCCTCATTTACTTGTCCTTAGAGACACAGTGCGGTATGGTTGTTCCAAGCAGGTTACTGTTGGAGATGACAGAGTTTTGAGGATGAAGGGCCATATTTCTGTTCCTAATGTGGATGGACTTCATGAGTTGATTCTTGAGGAGGCCCACAGTTCCCGGTATTCTATCTATCCGGGGGCCGCCAAGATGTATCAGGACTTACGGCAGCATTATTTGTGGAGGAGGATGAAGAAAGACATAGTTGCATATGTAGCTCGGTGCCTAAATTGCCAGGAGGTAAAGTGTGAGCATCAGAGACCTGGTGGTTTACTTCAGAGGTTAGAGATTCCTAAGTGGAAGTGGGAGCGTATCACTATGGATTTTGTTGTTGGACTCCCACGGACTTAGAGGAAGTTCGATGCAGTTTGGGTCATTATGGACAGGCTGACCAAGTTAGCGTACTTCATTCCTGTGGCAGTTACCTATTCTTCGGAGCGGTTGGCAGAGATTTACATTCGTGAGATTGTCCGTCTTCACGGTGTGCCCGTGTCTATCATTTCTGATCTAGGTATGCAGTTTACCTCGTACTTCTGGAGGGTAGTACAACATGAGTTGGGTATGCGGGTTGAGTTGAGCACAACATTCCATCCTCAGACAGACGGGCAGTCCGAGCGTACTATTCAGATCTTGGAGGATATGCTCCGCGCATGTGTTATAGACTTCGGAGGATCGTGGGGATCAGTTCTTGTCACTTGCAGAGTTTGCCTACAATAACAACTACTAGTCGAGCATTCAGATGGCTCCCTATGAGGAATTATATGGTAGGCGGTGCCGGTAGCCGGTTGGGTGGTTCGAGCCTGGGGAGGCTCGATTGTTGGGAACAGACTTAGTACAGGATGCCTTGGATAAGGTCAAGATTATTCAGGATCGACTTCGCACAGCTCAGTCCAGGAAGAAGAGTTATGCCGACCGCAGACTTCATGATGTTGCATTCATGGTCTGGAAGGAGAGTGTTGCTTCAGGTATCACCCATGAAGGGTGTAATGAGGTTCAGAAAGAAGGGCAAGTTGAGCCCTAGGTATATTGAACCTTTTGAGATTCTAGAGAGGGCAGGAGAGGTGGCTTACAGGCTTGCATTGCCACCTAGTTTAGCAGTTGTTCATCCGGTATTTCACGTGTCCATGCTTCGAAAGTATCACGGCGATCTGTCCCATGTGTTAGATTTCAGCTCTGTCCAGTTGGACAAGGATTTGACTTACGAGGAGGAGCCGGTTGCTATTCTAGCCCGGCAAGTTTGCCAGTTGAGATCAAAGAGTTACCCTTCAGTTCGAGTGCAGTGGAGAGGTCAGCCTGTTGAGGCAGCCACTTGGGAGTTCGAGTCCTATATGCGGAGTAGATATCCCCACCTTTTCAACGGCTCAGATACTTTTCTATGTCGGTTCGAGGACGAACGATTGTTTTAGAGGTGGAGAATGTGATAACCCAAAAGGTTATCTTATATTTTAGAACTTGATTATGTGCTCTTAAGCCTTAAACAAAATCTCATTTTTACCCTTCTCGATTTGCGTGCACATTCCGGGCATGTTTCCGGAGAGCTTTTATGTTGAAAATTGATGAAAATAAGAATTTATGCCTTAAAAGTTAATTTTAGTTGACTTCGGTCAACCTTTTTGCCTGATCGTGAATGCGAAGTGATGGGGGATTTACCCTTCGCGAATGCAACCGGCTCATTGAGAATGTGAAGCACTTGGGGACCTAGGGGAGGGTTGGTCGTTCCTTCATCGCGAACGCGAGCAATGTCTCGCGAACGCGAAGGCCAGGGGGTAACCATCGCAAACGCGAGTGAGGTCTCGCGAACGCGAAGGCTTGGCAGACAACGCTCTTCGCGAGTGGCTTCGCGAACACGATGCACACTGTCGCCCAGCACTTAACAGAATCCAAACACGGGATTTAGCCAAAAAAAATCATTTTTCTCAAAAACCAAATGGTGAGAGGCGATCTTTCAAGAGTCATTTCTTCCCCAAAGTGTTGGTAAGTGACTCTAAACTATTTTCTTTCAATTGCCCATTACATTTTATGAATTATCAACCTAAAATCTAGAGTTTTCATGGTAGAATTAGGGGTTTGGGTAGAACTAGGGATTTCAGAAATTTTGGGATTTAGACCTCAATTTGAGGTCGAATTCCAAAACCAATTATATATTCGGGCTCTGGGGCTCTAGATAAATGGGTTTTGGTTCGAACCTTGGGTTTCGACCAAGGGGGCCCAGGGTCGATTTTTTGACTTTATGGAGGAAAATTTATTTTATGCAATATAATTGATTCCTTTAGCAATATTGTGATGACCCAAAATGTCATCTTTAAATTTAATAATTAATTCTGTGTTCTAAGACCTCGTAAAATACTATTTATCATTCTTCGACTTGCGTGCGCAGTCCGTAAATTTTTTCGAAAAGTTTTTATGTGAAAAATGGAAAAAATATAAATTTGAGCTTTAAAACTCAACTGAGTTGACTTTGGTCAACATTTTGAGCAAACAGACACAGATTAGTGTTTTGACAGTTTCAGTAGGTCCGTATCGTAATTTGGGACTTGGGTGTATGCCCGAAATCAAATTCCGAGGTCCCTAGCCTGAGATATGGAATTTTGATGAAAAAATAAAAAGTTTAAGTTCAAATAGTGACCGATGTCGAATTATGTGCAAACGATCCCGGAATAGAATTTTAATGATTCCAATAGCTACACATGGTGATTTTGGACTTAGGAGCGTGATTAGAATTTTAATTGGAAATCCGTAGTGAAATTAGGCTTGAAATGGCTAAAATAGGAATTTAAGTTTGGATGTTTAACCGTGGAGTTGACTTTTTGATATCGGGGTCAGAATCCATTTCTGAAAATATTCATAGCTCTGTTATGTCATTTATGACTTGCATACAAAATTTGAGGTCAATCGGACTTGATTTGAAAAGTTCTGATGTTGTTTGTAGAAATTGAAAGTTCCAAAGTTCATTAGGCTTGAATCTATGAGTGATTCATGTTTTTAGTGTTGTTGGGTGTGATTTGAAGACTTGACTAAGTCTGTATGGTGTTTTAGGACTTGTTGGTATATTTGGTTGAGGTCCCGAGGGGCTTGGACGTGTTTCGGATGGTATTCGGAGTATTTTTCCTTCATTTTGGCACTGCTGGTAGCTGCTAATTTATGGTATTTTAAACCTTCTTCGCGATCACGTAGGCTTAGATGAGGCAGTGTTAATTTTGTTCTTCGTGATCGCGTGAGGTCAACCACGATCGCATAGGTTTGGTAGGCTGTGAATCGCGATCGCGTGGCATTGTTTGCGATCACGTAAGGTTAATTGAGGGCTGCTAAGTTTTGTGCTTTGTGATTGCATGAAGCGGGATGCGATCACGTAGCTTTGAGACCTTGTGACTCGCGAATGCGTGAAGAGGACTGTGATCGCGTAGAGCTGGGAATTTTGTGCTCTGCGACCGCGTGAGGATATACGCGATCACGTAGAGTTAATTTGGGCAGTGGTAATTTTTGCTTCACGATCGCGTGTGAATATTCGCGATTGCGATGAGTAAATGCCTGGGCAGAATGTTTAAGTTCTGAAAATGGGACTTAGTCCCATTTTTCATTTTTAATGAATTGGAGCTCGGATTGAGGCGATTTTTGTTCAGAATAAACGTTGGGATAAGTGTTCTTAACTCAATCTTTGTTAGATTATCTGAATCTATCACTGTTTTTAACATTTAATTGATGATTTAAGTTGGGGAAAAAATTGAAAACCCTCTTGGATAGATTTGAGGATTTGAGGGTCGAACTGTTATTGGAATTTAGTCATTTTAGTATGGTTGGACTCGTGGTTGAATGGGCATTCATATTTCGTAACCTTCGCCGAATTTTGAGACGTCCATTTTTGAGTTAATTTCGGATTTTTATTGAAAAATATAGTATTTTCTTACAGAATTAATTCTACAATTTTTATTGACTGTATCTAATTAATTATGACTAGATACGAGTCGACCGGAATCGAAAAATCGAGGAAAAGGCATACTACTTGGTTAAATTGGAGCAAGTCGAGGTAAGTGACTTGTCTAACCTTGTGTGGGAGAATTTTCCCTAGGATTGGTATTAATTGTAATGTGATGAAAGTCGTGTACACGAGGTGACGAGTGTGTACACGGACTAAATGTGAAGGATTATATTTTTAAATTGTGAAGATCATTGTTGCATATTAATTAATTTATTAAATCTTGTTATATTTTCTATCATTGATTTGATTTGTATACTTTAAATTTGCTTCACATTTTTCCTGCTAATTGTTTTACCTGTTTAGTTGAAACTTGGTTCCTTTTATTCTGTGCATTATTTGAAATTGATTTTCTTAAATTTAAATATTATTAATATGAAATATTTGACATTTTAAATTTGGTATTGAAGCAACGTATTAAAGATTTTAAAATATTATTTTGCTGAATTATTTATCCCTGAATATTTGTGTAAGATTTTTGTACTCATTGTGATGGAGCCGTGAGCTCTTTATTGTGGAAACATATTATTGATGACTTATTTTGGCATGAGCCGTGAGCTCTTTATTTTGGAAAACATTGTTGTTTAATTATGTTGGCACGTTAAATTATTTGAGCACTTGAGGTACAAATTGTGATATATTGTGATATTGATACGCATGCGGTGGTATATAGTTTGGGTATTGAAACGTATGCGGTGAGATAAGGGTGGCTTGATACGTGTGGCTAGTAGGGGGAACTACTAGAAGTTATGCGGTGTGATAAGGATGGCTATAACGCGGGATGCTATTTCGGAAAAAAACGTTTTCTTTAAAATAAATTGTGAAGGCTCCCGCAGTGAGATAAGAAAATGAGATATTGTGAATTTAATTATGTTGGGACTACGAGGCGGTACCTCGGTAGTGCCCTTATTTATATTGATTTATGGCTGTAGTTGCCTTTGATTTTTATTGTGATTTTTCTTAAAGTTGAAAAGAAATTCTGTTTTGTTTCCACGAGATATTTATTTGCCATTATTTGGTGTAATTAAATGTGACATACTACTTGATTCATTTCCATTATCATTTTATCTTATTAAATTGTTTAAACTTTTTTTTCATGTCATTATCTATTCTCCAATAGGGCCTGACCTGACCTCGTCACTACTCTACCAAGGTTAGGCTTGGCACTTACTGGGTACCATTGTGGTGTACTTATACTATGCTTCTGCACATCTTTTTGTGTAGATCCAGGTATATCTTACCAGTCTAGACGTCAGTGAGTTACCTGCACACGGAGACTTCGAGGTATATCTGCCAGCGTCCGCAGACTCTGGAGTCCCCTTCTATTATTTTTATGTTACTTCCTTATTTTTCTTTAGACCTTGATATATAGTGACATTGAGAATAAAAATTTTAGAAGCTTGTGACTTATTTCTACCGGATTTTGGGAGTTATAATTATTTGAATTGTAGTTTATTTATTTTAGATATTTATGATTATTCCGCATTGATAGGCTTACCTAGTCTTAGAGACTAGGTGCCATCACGACCTCCTACGGAGGGAATTTGGGGTCGTGACAAGTTGTTATCAGAGCACTAGGTTCATAGGTGTTATGTGTCAAAAACAGGTTTAGTAGAGTCTTGCGGATCGGTACGGAGACGTCTGTACTTATCTTCGAGAGGCTATGGAATTGTTAGAGAATATTCACTTCTTTGATTCCTTATCGTGTGCCTTTGTTGATTTCAAAGTTCTAATCAATTGTCTTTCTATTATCTTACAGATGGTGAGGACCGCACAACTGGATCCGATGATCAGACACTTTTGCCCCCTATTGGAGTCACAAGAGGCCGGGATCGGGGTAGAGACCGAGCCAGAGGCTGAGAAAGACCACGTGGTACAGCCAGAGTACCTACACGAGCCGCTGCTCCAGAGCCACCAGTAGCTCCAGTTGGAGAAAAGACACCTGAGATGCCTGTTACTACTCCTGCACTTCAGGAGACTCTTGCCCAGTTTTTGAGCATGTTTGGCACTCTAACTCAGGCAGGGTTAATTCCACTTGCTCCTGCCACATCTCAGGCCGGGGGAGGAGCACAGACTCCCTCCGCCCGTACTCCAGAACCACGGGCCCAAGTTGACCATGCCCCAGAGGTTATACCAGTGCAGCCAGTTGTCCCAGTTCGACCTGAGATTAGGACAACAGTTTCAGAAGGGGAGCAGCTCAGGCTCGAGAGGTATAAGAAGTACCACCCTCCCACTTTCAGCGGTTTGGCTTTAGAGGATGCTCAGGGTTTTCTGGAGTAATGTCACTGTATCCTTCGTACTATGGGTATTGTGGATTCCAGTGGGGTTTCTTTCACGGCATTCCAGTTTAGAGGAGCAGCCTACCAGTGGTGGTGGGCATATGAGTTGGATAGTCCCGCTGAGGCATCTTCACTCACTTGGACTCAATTTTCGGATATGTTCTTAAGGGAGTATGTTCCTCAGAGTCTTAGGGATGTATGGTGCGCAGAGTTTGAGCAGTTGCGCCAGGGTTCTATGACCGTGTCAGAGTATACGGTCTGATTCAGTGATTTGGCTAGGCACGCATCAGCCTTAGTTTCTACTGTTCGAGAGCGTGTTCGCAGATTTATTGAGGGTCTTCACCCTAGTATCAGATACAGTATGGCCCGAGAGCTAGAGATGGACATCACATACCAATAGGTGGTGTCAATTTCTAGGAGATTGGAAGGTATGCAGACTCGAGAGAGGGAAGAGAGGGAAGCTAAGAGACCCCGAGATTCCGGCATATATAATAATTCTCGTGCCCCAGTTGCAGCCCGTCATGGTAAAGGTTATGTGAGACGTCCTATTCATTCAGCACTTCCAGCTTCCAGTGGTATTCTGACTACTCCCAGACCTCAGGTTCCATATTATGCACCACCAGTGTCTTCTGTACCTCCTGTATGGGGTGCTTTCAGCGGATAGTCTAGTCGATCAGGCCCGAGCCAGTTCCAGCAGCCACGTCCTCCGAGGTCTTGTTTTGAGTGTGGTGACACTCTTCATATAATGATGGATTGCCCCATACTTAGGAGGGGTGCGCCTCCACGGATTTCTCAGGCCCCACCTATTCCACAGGGTCCTCAGGCTTCTCAGGCCATGATTACTGCACCAGTTACCACTCCACCTGCACATCCAGCTAGAGGTGGAGGTCGGGCAGGTAGAGGTCGCCCTAGAGGGGGAGGCCAGGCCAGATATTATGCCCCTCCTGCTAGGACAGATGTTGTTGCATCCGATTCTGTTATCATAGGTATTATTCTGGTCTATCATAGAGATGCGTCAGTCTTATTTGATCCAGGCTCCACTTATTCTTATGTGTCATCTTATTTTACCCCGTATTTGGGCATATCACGTTATTCCTTGAGTTCTTCTGTTTATGTATCTACACCCATGGGTGAATCTATTATTGTGGACTGTGTGTATCGGTTGTGTTTAATTGTTATCCGTGGTTTTGAGACCAGAGCTGATTTATTATTGCTCAGTATGGTAGATTTCGATATTATTTTGGGCATGGACTGGTTGTCGCCTTATCATGTTATTCTTGATTGTTACGCCAAGACAGTGACGTTGGCTATGCCAAGTCTACCGCGGCTAGAGTGGAGAAGTACCTCGGATCATGTTCCTAGCAGGGTTGTTTCATTTATTAAAGCTCAACGAATGGTTGAGAAGGGGTGTGATGTGTATCTGGCCTATGTGATAGATGCTAGTATTGATACTCCTACTGTCGAGTCAGTTCCTGTAGTAAGGGATTTTCCTGATGTATTTCCAGTGGATCTTCCGGGTATGCCACCCGATAGGGATGTTGACTTTGGCATTGATTTGTTACCTAACACTCAGCCCATTTCTATTCCACCATACCGTATGGCCCCAACAGAGTTGAAAGAATTAAAAGAACAGTTACATGAGTTGCTTGATAAGGGTTTTATTCGGCCCAGTGTATCGCCTTGGGGTGCTCCTGTCTTATTTGTAAAGAAGAAGAATGGTTCTATGCGAATGTGTATTGATTACCGCCAGCTGAACAAGGTTACCTTGAAGAGTAGGTATCCATTGTCACGTATTGATGACCTATTTGATCAGCTTCAGGGTGCCAGAGTATTCTATAAGATCGACTTACGTTCAAGCTATCATCAATTTAAGATTCGGTAGCCAGATATCCTGAAGACTGCTTTCAGGACTCAGTACGGTCATTACGAGTTCCTTGTGATGTCTTTTGGGCTGAGCAATGCCCCAACATCATTTATGCACTTAATGAATAATGTATTTCATCCCGATCTTGATTCTTTCGTCATTGTGTTTATTAACGACATTCTGGTGTATTCCCGGAGTCAGGAAGGTCATGAACAACACCTGAGGACTGTGCTTCAGATTTTGAGAGAAAGGAAGTTATATGCAAAATTTTCAAAGTGTGAATTCTGGCTTGATTCAGTGGGAATTTTGGGTCATATAGTTTCGTGCGAGGGGATGAAGGTAGATCCAAAGAAGATTGAAGCAGTGCAGAGTTGGTCCAGACCGTCCTCTATTACGGAAATCTGGAGTTTTCTTGGTTTGGCTGGTTATTATCGCCGATTTGTAAAGGGTTTCTCTTCTATTGCTGCATCTGTGACCAAATTGACCCAGAAGGGTGCTCTGTTCAGGTGGACCAAGGAATGTGAGGAGAGCTTCCAAAAGCTCAAGACAGCTTTGACTACAGCCCCAGTATTAGTATTACCTACAGGTACAAGATCTTATACTGTGTATTGTGACGCATCGCGTATTGGTCTCGGCGCAGTGTTAATGTAAGACGGTAGGGTGATTGCCTACGCGTCCAGCCAGTTAAAAGTGCATGAGAAGAATTATCTTGTACATGACCTTGAGTTAGCAGCTATTGTTCATGCCTTAAATATTTGGCGGCATTACTTATACGGTGTCGATTGTGAGATCTACACCGATCACCGGAGTCTACAACATCTGTTTAAACAGAAGGATCTTAATTTGCGGCAGCGGAGATCATTGGAGTTGCTTAAGGATTAAGATATCACCATTCTCTATCATCCTGGGAAGGCCAATGTGGTGGCCGATGCCTTGAGTCGTAAGGCGTAGAGTTTGGGCAGCTTAGCATATTTACCGGTAGCAGAGAGGCCTTTAGCCTTGGATGTTTAGGCCTTGGCCAACTAGTTTGTTAGACTGGATGTTTCCGAGCCGAGTCGAGTTTTGTCTTGCGTAGGTTCTCAGTCTTCTCTTTATGATCGTATCAGGGAACGTTAGTATGATGACCCCTATCTAATTGTCCTTAAGGATACAGTTCAGCACGGTGATACCAAGGAAGTCACTATTGGAAATGACGATGTATTACGGATGCATGGCAGGCTATGTGTGTCTAATGTGGACGGTTTGCGTGAGTTGATTCTCTAAGAGGCTCACAGTTCGCGGTACTACATTCATCCGAGTGCTGCAAAAATATATCAGGACTTGAAACAACATTATTGGTGGAGGCGGATGAAGAGAGACAAAGTGGAATATGTAGCTATGTGCCTAAATTGCAGCAAGTGAAGTATGAGCATCAACGACCGGGTGGATTGCTTCAGAAGTTGGAAATTCCAGAATGAAAATGGGAACAGATCACTATGATTTCGTTGTTGGACTCCTTCGGACTCAAAGGAAATTCGATGCAGTTTGGGTGATTATGGATAGATTGACCAAGTCAGCTCATTTCATTCCTGTGATTACTACTTACTCTTCAGAACAACTGGCTTAGGTATATATTCGCGAGATTATCAGACTTCACGGTGTACCAGTATCTATCATCTCATACCGGGATACACAGTTTACCTCACGGTTTTGGAGGGTTGTACAGCGAGAGTTGGGTACTCATGTGGAGTTGAGTACAATATTTCACCTTCAGACGGACGGACAGTCCGAACGCACTATTCAGATACTAGAGGATATGCTTTATGCGTGTGTGATAGATTTTGGGGGTGCTTAGGATCAGTTCTTACCACTTGCGGAGTTTGCTTACAACAACAGTTATCAGTTGAGCATTCAGATGGATCCGTATGAGGCCTTATATGGTAGGCGATGCCGGTCTCCAGCGGGTTGGTTCGAACCGGGTGAGGCTAGACTATTGGGTACAGACTTAGTTCAGGATGCCTTGGATAAGGTTAAGTTGATTCAGGATCGACTTCGTACAGCCCAATCTAGACAGAAGAGTTATGCGGATCGGAAGGTTTGCGATGTTGCATTCATGGTTGGTGAGCGGGTATTGCTCCGGGTTTCGCCTATGAAGGGTGTGATGAGGTTCGGGAAGAAGGGCAAGTTGAGCCCTGGGTATATTGGGCCTTTTGAGATTCTTGAGAGAGTTGGAGAGGTGGCTTACAAACTTGCACTACCACCTAGTCTCTCTGTAGTTCATCCGGTATTCCATGTTTCCATGCTTCGGAAAAATCACGACGATCTATCTCATGTGTTAGACTTCAGTTCGGTTCAGTTGGACAAGGATCTATCTTATGTTAAGGAACCAGTGGCCATTTTGGATAGGCAGGTTCGAAAGCTGAGGTCAAAGAATATTGCTTCCGTGAAGGTTCAGTGGAGGGGTCATCCGGTCGAAGCGGCAACTTGGGAGACCGAGCATGATATACGCTGCTGTTATCCACACTTATTCACTAGCTCAGGTACTTTTTCTAACTCCGTTCGAGGACGAACGTTTGTTTTAGAGGTGGAGAATGTGATGACCCAAAATGTCATCTTTAAATTTAATAATTAATTCTGTGTTCTAAGACCTCGTAAAGCACTATTTATCATTCTTCGACTTGCGTGCACAATCCGTAAATTTTTTCGAAAAGTTTCTATGTGAAAAATGGAAAAACAATGTGAATTTGAGCTTTAAAACTCAACTAAGTTGACTTTGGTCAACGTTTTGAGCAAACATACTCGGATCAGTATTTTGACAGTTCTGGTAGGTCCGTATCGTGATTTGAGACTTGGGCGTATGCCCGGAATCAAATTCTGAGATCCCTAGCCCGAGATATGGAATTTTGATGAAAACATAAAAAGTTTAAGTTCAAATAGTGATCGGATGTCGAATTATGTTCAAACGACCCCGGAATAAAATTTTGATGATTCCAACAGCTCCGTATGATTCCTATTGGAAGTCCGTAGTGAAATTAGGCTTGAAATGGCTAAAATAGGAATTTAAGTTTGGAAATTTGACCGGGGAGTTGACTTTTTGATATTGGGGTCGGAATCCATTTCTGAAAATTTTCATAGCTCCGTTATGTCATTTATGACTTGCGTACAAAATTTGAGGTCAATCGAACTTGATTTGATAGGTTCCGGTGTTGTTTGTAGAAATTGAAAGTTTCAAAGTTCATTAGGCTTGAATCTATGAGTAATTCATGTTTTTAGTGTTGTTAGATGTGATTTGAAGACTCGACTAAGTCCGTATGGTGTTTTAGGACTTGTTGGTATATTTGGTTGAGATCCCGAGGGGCTCGGGCGTGTTTCAGATGGAATTCAGAGTATTTTTCCTTCATTTTGGCACTGCTAGTAGCTGCTAATTTCTGGTATTTTAAACCTTCTTCGCGATCACGAAGATTGGGACGCGATTGCATAGGCTTAGTTGAGGCAGTGCTAATTTTGTTCTTCGTGATTGCGTGAGGTCAACCGCGATCACATAGGTTTGGCAAGTTGTGCATCGCGATCGCGTGGCATTATTTGCGATCTCGTAAGGTTAATTGAGGGATGCTAAGTTTTGTGCTTCGCGATCGCGTGAAGCGGGATGCGATCGCGTAGCCTTGTGACCTTGTAACTCGCGAATGCGTGAAGAAGACTGCAATCGCGTAGAGCTAGGAATTTTGTGCTCTGCGACCGCGTGAGGATATATGCGATCGCGTAGAGTTAATTTGGGCAGTGGTAATTTTTGCTTCGCAATCGCATATGGATATTCGCGATCGCGGTGTGTAAAAGCCTGGGCAGAATGTTTAAGTTCTGAAAATGGGATTTCATCCCATTTTTCATTTTTAACGAATTGGAGCTCGGATTGAGGCGATATTTGAGAGATTTTCAAAGAAAACGTTGGAGTAAGTGTTCTTAACTCAATCTTTGTTAGATTACCCGAATCTATCAATATTTTTAATATTTAATTGATGATTTAAGTTGGAAACAAATTTAAAAATCCTCTTGGATAGATTTGAGGATTTGAGGGTCGAACTGTTATTGGAATTTAGTCATTTTGTTATGGTTAGACTCGTGGTTGAATGTGCGTTCATATTTCGTAACTTTCGTCGGATTCCGAGATGTGGGCCATTTTTGAGTTAATTTCGGATTTTTATTAAAAAATATAGTATTTTCTTACAGAATTAATTCTATAATTTTTGTTGATTGTATCGAATTAATTATGATTAGATACGAGTCAACCGGAATCGAAAAATCTAGGAAATAGCATACTACTTGGTTAAATTGGATCAAGTTGAGGTAAGTGACTTGTATAACCTTGTGTGGGGGAAATTTCCCCTAGGATTGATATTAATTGTAATGTGATGAAAGTTGTGTACACGAGGTAACGAGTGTGTACACGAATTAAATGTGAAGGATTATATTTTTAAATTGTGAATATCATTGTTGCATATTAATTAATTTATTAAATCTTGTTATATTTTTCATCATTGATTTGATTTGTATACTTTAAATTTGCTTGACCTTTCCCTGTTAATTGTTTTACCTGTTTAGTTGAAACTTGGTTCCTTTTATTTTGTGCATTATTTGAAATTGATTTTCTTAAATTTAAATATTATTAATATGAAATATTTGACATTTTAAATTTGGTATTGAAGAAACGTATTAAAGATTTTGAAATATTATTTTGCTGAATTATTTATTCCTGAATATTTGAGTAAGATTTTTGTACTCATTGTGACGGAGCCGTGAGCTCTTTATTGTGGAAAAATATTGTTGATGACTTATTTTAGCATGAGTCGTGAGCTCTTTATTTTGGAAAATATTATTGTTGAATTATGTTGGCACGTTAAATTATTTGAGTACTTGAGGTGCAAATTGTGATATATTATGATATTGATACGCATGTGGTGATATAAGGTTTAGGTATTGAAACGCATGCGGTGGTGCAGATCGGGTTGATCGAGATTTTTAGCTATTGGACCCATTGTCCGGAGACTCAAGGTAGATCTATCGGCATTCACAGACCTTGAAGTCCCCGTCTATCTTTTCAGTTTTACTATTTCTTTCATCCAAATAGTTGTATTTCTTTCAGACTATTACTTGTAATGAATTCTAGAATGCTCGTGAATTGTGATTTCAGATCCGGGTTGTAGTAATTAATATACTTTTTATATTATTCCGCACTTATTATATTTCATCTTAGCTAATCATTGTCATTTACTGAATGGAAATAAGGATTGTGTTTAATAATTATCTAACGTTGGCTTGCCTAGCAAGTAAAATATTAGGTGCTATCACGGTTCTGACAGTGGGAATTCCGGGTCGTGATAGATGGGTTTCCAAAATTGAGGAAGAAAGTCAGTTTTTCTAACATGAGGGGGAGACAAGATAAACAATTGAGAAAAAGTTTCGTGGAATGAATTATCATTTGCACATCTAGATCCTCGAATAATATAATATGAACTTGAATTTCATAAAAAGATAATTAATCTGCAATATATTACAAAGCATGCCAGCCGCATTTGCTGACCCAAAGAAAGTAACTATATTCTCATTGCAAATGCTCCTATTAGAATAAGTCTTATAAGGACAAAGTCTATGGTACGTTAAAAGCATATAGACAAATAGATTTCAAATAAAATTCTTGATAAAGAAGATGAGCAAATGATCAAAATGATCATAATAAGGAGGCAAGTGATGTAGAAGAACACATGACATAACACTTCATAAAATCTCAAGAGAGGTTCAGGTACCTGAAAAATATCAATGAAGAGATCTCTATCTTATGTTTTTATGAAAAAAGGGATGTTGGAACCGATATAAAATGTTCGTCGACTACATCTATGATAGTACTAAATATATATGAGGATCTTAAATCTGGATAAACAATTCAAGTAGAATTGCTTTCATATGAAAGACATGTAGTTTTGAACATGTAGTTCAGACACTTGAAAGTATAAAGTCAATAGTGTATGCAATCACTTTTATATATCGTATATATCTAGCATGACATGAAAACGTGATATGCATCTAAAGTCTATTTATATGGCTTATTTGACTATACTTATATGACAATTCCCAAAGGATTTAAATTGCTTAAAACATATACAATTCTTGATCTTGATGTACCACATCCTCAGTGCAATTTGTGCACAAATGTATCTTGTTATAACTACACGCATGATAATATGATAGCAAGAGTTTTTATCCCTATGTGAAGATATTGAAATGACGATTCTAACAAGATCATATGAAGACAATATATTTCTATCAAGAATGATGATTTCAAGGTGCAACATATTCATTTAAGTTAATATAATTGATTTGTTTATCAAATCTATGCCAACAATTTTTTTGAAGATGGTGCACAAGCTTGGAATGCAAAGACTCAAATATCTGAATTGATGTTCTCATCAGGGGGAGTTAATATGCGTTGTACTCTTCCCTTATAAGGTTTTGTCCCACTGAGTTTTCCTTGCAAGGCTTTTAATGAGGCAACCAAAAGGCGTATTTCTAAATATGTGTACTCTTTACCTTCTTTAGAATTTTTTCCCACTGGATTTTATTTTAGTTAATGTTTTAACGAGACACATTATCTGTTGAATAGACATTCAAGGGGGAGTGTTATACATAGAATTCTATTTAAAGTGAATGCCTATATTTTAAAGAGATTTTAGGGTTTGTTACTTGGTGGCTAAGTTACTTTTTTTCCTATAAATAGAGGGGTTCTATTCCATTATAATTTATTCCAAAACAATTAGAATTCTCTCTCTACTTTTCTCTGCAATACTCTTCTTGTTCTCTTATTGTTTTATAACACTTTCGTTCTTTTCTTTGTCCATTCTCAGGATACAATTAAAAGAGGATTATAACTATTGCTCCCTCTCTCCAAGTCTACTCGTCCACTATGTAAAATAATAGATATTCACTTTTATTTGTTTAGTTTAGAAAACTAATGGATAGTTTTCTATTTTATACCTATTTTACCATGTTTATTAAGTACTACTCCCTCTGGTTCATAATAAATGACCTTTTGGCCTTTTTTATTTTAGTCCAAATAAGTGTCCTTTTACATAGTAAAGAAAGAATTAACTTTATATTTCTAAATTTGTCACATTTTACATATCTCAATATGTCAAATTAACAATATGTAAATTTAGTTAAGGGTAATTTAGTCAATGAATTAATTATTTTTTCTTTCTAAGAGTTAGTATTTTTTTAAGGGGTGTGACATAGGCCAAAAAATTACTTATTACGGATCGGAGAGTACTTATTTCCAATTTATTTTTCACCCTATAATAAATATAGTAAATTACTATGTTAATTATTTTTTTTTAAAGAGTAATAAACTTGGATGGACCGATGGAGGAATATAAAAAGAAAGTAAGAAAGAAAGAAAGGAAGAAAAGATTACATCTATGGGTGTTTACTGGACCAGGCTAGTCACGAAAAAAAATAGTCCGCCCTGTTAGTAGGCCGGGCTGGGATTTCGGGCTGGTAATGGGCTGGGTAATTTCGGACGTCCGGGTTCGGGCCTATCAGGATCGAACCGGGACAAGTTTTCTTTAAAGTGTATTATGTTTTCTTGTTCTATGTAATTGATACTTAAGTGTTTGCAAACTTCTAAATAATAAAATAAGTATTTTATGACATAAAATTAAACTTTTAAACTCTAAAGTTTAAAGTTTAAACTTTAAAATATTAATTTTTGAAATTTAAAATTAAGTGGTCACATAAAATTATTTAATAAGAACAATATCTAAGGATCAAAGTTCAAAAGCTTTCATTTCATATTTTTATTACATAGTAATACTTCAAATTAACTGGTAAGTTCTATTTTGATTTTTTTATTTTTGAACTTGCAAATTAAAATTTTAGTGTTTACTACTGGGAAATGCCAATAAGAGCAAATTGTCTAATAAACTAACCCATTAAATAAGTCTAATAAATTTAAATTAACACAAATTATTTCAAATCAACTTAAATACGAATTTCCGGAAGACGCTCAAGACAACCCTTGATATGCTTCCTTAAACCATATGTACCATCCTACTTCCGATGAACATTAAAGACTCGACCACAATTCTTACAATCTACTTTGCGAACTTCTTCATTTTCTTCTACCACCTCAAAGTATTCCCAAACATGTGAACTCACTCTTCACTTCCCAAACATAGAAGAATGGGGCATGATTAAACTTGAACCTAACAAAAATAGTTACCATACTTCACTTGATAATTGTAATTTTATAGTAATTACCGTAAATAATTGATAAAACTTGAAAAAATAATTAATTGAGAACTTGAGAGCAATAAACAATAAGCAATTCAATAATCAAGTGGGAAGTGAGAGAGAATTAGAGTAGAAGAAGAGAGCAAGTTGTGAGAAAACATGAATAAGAGGTGGGCTATTTATAATTTTTAAAAGGCTAAAAATAAAAATTTTCAATTATTAGGGGTGGGGGGCTATTTTAGTAAGGGGTATGCCGAAATGGCTAAAAGTGTAAAAAATGGCTGTTGCCCAAGGATTTTTTTTAAAAAACATTTTGCAACGAAATTCGTGTCGAAACCCGATTAAAACTCGTGAACGGGTTACCGGACTAGCCGGGTTTCGGTGCACCGATAGCCAAAATAAGCCCTACCCCATCCGGAACAACCCACCCCTTATCGGACCGGACTAACCCAGGTTAAATCAGGCTGTCAGTGGGCTGGCCCGGCCCGATTAACACCCCTAAATTTATAACAAAAGAAGTTGAGTCCCCTTTCGGTAAATTCCTCTTCATTTCCTGACTGGCTGACCACTGTGGTTTCTATTAACGAAAGCAGTAATAAAGGACTTCTATTCTACTTTTCACTCTCCAAAAAGAAAAATCATTTTACATTGGAAACATAGGTCAATAACATACTAATTGCAATTTATGGAAAGTCATGAATTTGTGTAGTTCAAAAAATAATAAAAACATACTGTAAAATGCTTGACCAGAAAAAACAAACATATTTATGACACCAAACCATCTCTAAGTACTTGAAATTTTGACCGTTGAAACTCAATAGCATATATACATGGACACATGAAAAAATTTAAATTTCCTTTGCTTCAATTATATAGTATGAGACAAGAAACCACACAACAGAGAATAAATAACATAATGCAATTTGTAGGATTTTTTTTTTGGGGGGGGGGGGGGAGGCATATTTGTGGACTAAATAGCATATGCTCTCAATATCTAGTATTGAAACTCAAAAGCATACACATACACACACAGACACATACAAGAAATCAGATATTTCACTGGAAGGCCAAATCTTCAATTACTCTTGCTTCAACTTTATGCTAGTACTAGTAGTATTTAAGAAGGAAGACCCCATAAAAGAGAGAAAATAACATATTGCTACCAAAAAAATAAATGAGAGTCATATATTATTGTTCTAAATAGCATACCACCGAAGTAGTAGTAGACTAGTAAGTGAATATTCATCTTTAGCTAGATTTTTTTAGCTTCAAGCCTCAGGTATGAAGTCGTCCTCGGTAGAAAACGTTTTATATCCAAAATAAAAAACAATTCAAATTAATCGGATCCAAAAAATATGTACCGAATATCGGGGCGAAAAATAAAAAAAAATTATAAATAGCATATGCTTTTAATAGCTTCCAATTATTCCCCATTTCCACCCTTTCTCTAAAGAATATCCATTGTTAGAGTCCCTTCCCCTATGGCCCCCAGATTCTTTTCTTCCAATCTCACACGCACTCTCCTTTTCTGCTTCAATAATCTAAACTCAAATACCCCCTCCCCCCCCCCCGCTCCCCCCAACCCCACTTATACTATATTAACATCATTTAGACCACTCTTAACATGTCCAACTATTCTCTCTTTATAAATTCTTCTTCATTTACACCCTTTAATTATTCCTTACCTCCCTCTTCCTCTAGTTTTCATAAAGTTTCTTGCTTTTCTACTTCAAGAACATACCCCATTAGTTTAATTTGCAAAAAGATCAACTTTTTACAGTGTAAAAAGAGTTTTAACAAAAGACCCTTCAAGAAAAGATCCTTAATTGCTGCAAAAGCTAGTAATAAGATGACAATTACTGAGTACAGAGATGAAGAGGAAGAGAATCCTCCTCCTTTGCTTGTATCTGAAATGAGTTCAACGCCTAGGCGTATTGCTCTCTTTGTTGAGCCTTCTCCTTTTGCGTGAGTCATTAATACTCCTTACTTAGATTTTGTGCAATATGTACATGTATAATTCTTAGTTAATGACCCAAATTGGCAAGTTGTTAGCTATAGATGCTCTTGCTACTAAACTTTTGTTTTTCTTTTACTTTTTGTTTGATGTGTTGACTTTTGATTATCTGATCCACTAACTTTTGGATCTGGGGTGTTACGCTTTTATTATTATTTCATTATTTAGCTTTTTCTGTGCAAGTCTATTTATAGCTGTTGCCAGATATTGTTCATCATTATTTGTTTATGTGCTGCCAGATATTACAGTTAATGAGTTGATCATTAACCATTAGTTCTTCCTATGATATGCTTTGCTAATGTCTTATATGAATATATTTCAGGGAAATGCAATTACTCTGCTTTGTGTTTTTGCATTCAAATCTTCTTATATTGTTTTTCTTTGCACCACCATATTGTCATTGTATTTGGATTCTATCAGAATTGAATGTTACTTTAATTAATTTGATTGCTGTAATGTGTTTTCAAGTATCAATCTGTCATGCAATGTGGTGTTGATGGATTAATTTGCAAATTTCTTAGTAACTTTTATTCAAAAGTATAAGCGGTTGTATTTGCTATTCTTGAATGGTCTTTAACTATCTTCAATGACTTGCTAAGATTCTGTAAGGTAGTACTCAAATTGTTGTTTGATATACGTTTGCATAAGCTGGATAATGCAGTCCTTTCTTTCTCATTTCTTCCTATGGACAAATACAACTTAGGTACAAGTACAATTCACTTTTCTAGTGCTCATCATGTTCATTACCACTTCACCACTTGAACCTAATTGTTTTTTGCTGCATTTTGGCTCTTCCTTCTCCCTGCATAGTTCCTTAAGCTTATTCAGCTTAGAGGGATCGTCACGAGATTTGCAAAATATCAACTTGTCATATTGATGTCATATTTTGGAACGGTTTTGTGTTCAAAATAGAGAACCTTCAACCTTGGATAGACTTAAGTGAAATTTCTGCTTCTATTTCATTCTTGCTGTCTTTTCAGAAACTTCGTAAGACTTCTTTTATCCTTTAGTTAGTTTTTTTTTTTTTTTTTTGTGTGTGTGTGTGTTTGGGGTCTCTCCAGTGTCCTAGATTTACATATGCAAATATGCTTTTAGACTAGAAAGCTTGTCAGTTTTATAAAGTTAACTTTATACCTAATTTTTCTAATTTTATGATCAAGATTTATGCATCATTTCAATCACATCTTACTCCCATTATATTTGTACTTGATTGGCTTATTATTGATGACAACCACCCTTTTCCTTTTTTGTGCAATATACAGGTATGTTTCTGGATATAAGAACAGGTTCCAGAATTTTATAAAGTATCTCCGGGAAATGGGGGATGAGGTATATTCTATGTCTGACTATGATGTTGTTAGTTTTATGATCTTTGCTGGTGTTCTTTGGTAGAGGCCTGAGTGACGTGCTATAACGTACATCTACTTGTGAAATTTCCATGTTTCATATTATTAAATCCAATGAATATTTTTATGATATTTTATCAATAAAGAATTTAATATCCTTTGATCTCTTCTATTTCCTTTCACCTGAATCAATGTCAAGCAATTTTGATATGCTTTTTCTGCGCATACGGGAGCAAATTCAAACAGTAATTTACCTCAGAGATATCCATTGTTATTGTTATAAATTTACCTCAGAACAAATGTTCATGTTAGACTATTATGATTGATAATTTACACCTGATGATCGACTGTTGAATTGGCTCTGTAAATTTGTGGGGCAGGTTATGGTTGTGACGACGCATGAAGGAGTACCCCAAGAATTTTATGGGGCAAAGTTGATAGGATCACAGAGGTTACAACTGTTACCTTTCCTTGTTTAATGAATTAACTCACTTATTTTACTATGTTAACAACTTAACATCAAACAGTTAGAGGTTGAGGACTCCATGATAATGAAGAATTGTCAACTTATGAAGCTTTTCCTGTCCCTTAAAAAGGCTTCATCCTGATGTTCTTACTTTCTTTGCAGTTTTCCCTGCCCCTGGTACCGGAAAGTACCCCTCTCACTTGCTCTCAGCCCTAGAATAATCTCAGAGGTAGTACAGTTCAAGCCTGATATCATACATGCATCATCTCCTGGTATAATGGTAAGTTTTCAGTTGTTCTTTTTTTTTTCTTTCAGTTATGTTCCTGTAGTTGCTATCAAAAAGTTTACAGTGAATTAAAATTTGCCAGCTTATCCTAGATAACTTTTTCCTTGTTTTAGGTATTTGGTGCTCTTATCATTGCGAAACTTCTATCTGTGCCGATTGTAATGTCTTACCACACGCATGTGCCAGTGTAAGTTCACTCCTTTCTTTTGGTTCTTATCTCATTTCTATATTGGAATATCTGATATCTTAAATATACAACATTAACCATGAAACAAAAGGTTTATCGAAAACTGATCTTCCTCATGGAGAACACTAAGCAAATAGTATATGAAGCTAGAACTATTTACGATATATCACTGGATGTCTTTACTTTGATCCTATTTACTTTTCCCTTTTTTTCTCTGAATAAGTACTCTAATCCTCATTCTTGTTCTTCAGGTACATACCCAGATACACCTTTAGTTGGCTGGTTCAACCAATGTGGATGATTATAAGTATGTCAGTTGAACAATATCTTCTAAATTAGCTCTTGTCTTACTTCTCTACTTCTCGATACTAATTAAGATATATTTACTGCTTACCAGAGTTTCTACATGGAGCTGCTGATCTTACACTGGTTCCATCTGCTGCTATCGCAAAGGATCTGGAAGCTTATAAGGTAACAAAAGGTAAAAGGCAGAAACTTCAACTATTCAATTGCTCTCCAATAATGATTTTATTAATTAGTGATAGGAGAAAGAAAAGAAAACCTCCATCTTATCTGTTCTGTCAAAGCAGTTTTTTGCTGGATTCAGATGCTTTTACCCATTAAAGCGTTCAGCTTTTAACAAGTTGATCATTCTTTCTGCCTTTTTTGTTCATTCTCAGCTAACAGAATACGTTTGTGGAATAAGGGTGTCGATTCCGAGAGCTTCCACCCCCGTTATCGGTCTCATGAAATGCGACTAAGACTAAGGTAGGACCTTTTCAGCTGAAATTTGATCCAGTGCGAAGCAATCTTTAGTATGTGCTGATAATTCTTCTCCTTTGCTCCTGCTACTATTCGAAATTAGTAATGGAGAATCCGATAAACCTTTGATAGTCCATGTTGGACGACTTGGAGTTGAGAAGAGTTTGGATTTCCTCAAAAGGTACAGCTCTTCCTTCATTCATATAGGGGGGAAAAGACTTGGACTTTTTGGAGAGTGTATTTATCAAGCAAACTATGTGCTTGATTAAGCTAATATGAAAATATCGGTAACTTGCACATGACATTTGAGAATGATTTTGAAACAGGGTCATGGATAGACTTCCAGATGCTCGCATTGCTTTTATTGGAGATGGGCCATACAGGTTAGTTGCAATTACTGTTTTGCTTCTTAATTTCCGAACATCAGCATGAATGTTTTCATGTTCTTTGCTATGAAAGTACTCTAAATCTTGTCACTTGTACCATAATGAAAGTTCAGTCTAAACTTTTATGGGGTGACTATGTTATGCATGCAAAGACACGACTGTACCCTTTTGGCCTTTTGGGGTTATTTACCTGGTCGTAGTATTGCCAGAAGTGTTACTCAGGTTGTGTTAAAAATTTAAAGCAGACTTCCAATTTTAAGAAATGGAAAACTTTCCCCAAAATCTTACCTGAAACTTCCTGTGTCAAAATTCTGATAGTAATGTTTTGACTTTTGACATGGGGCGGGGGGCGGGGGCGGGGGCGGGTTGGGTTTCCTCAATTTGTAATGGTACAGTAACTAGTATTTTCCATTTTTTTGGTTAATTGGTTAGGATTTCTTATTTTGTTAAGGAGTACCTGTGTTTATTAATTCAACGCGATAGAGAACTGTAATGGTTTCCTCAATTTGTAACGGTACAGTAACTAGTATTTTCCATTTTTTGGTTAAGTGGTTAGGATTTCTTATTTTGTTAAGGAGTACTTGTGTTTATTAATTCAACGCGATAGAGAACTGTGTAAGAAGTTGAGTTCACCACATTATTCAGTCGCTGACAAATCCAGATTCTTGAAAGTGGCTGGGAAGTACTCTGGTGTTCGCAATGCAGGTGGTGCGCTTATTACGTTCCTCATGTGCACTGCAGATACTCGATGTGTTATTATAATTTAGGTCAGATTATATTTTCTGGGATTTTCCTTGTCAGAAGTTAGTTATCTACCTTCTTGGCAGAAATAATATAGTTAAATATTGTTGAGAAATATATAGCATCTTACAAGGCGAAGCCAGCAGCACTTTTTGATAGTACATGGCTGTTTGCTAGCAAGAATTTACTGTCAAATGGCCCCCAGGGCTTTGGTTCGATGGTAAAGGTAGCATAACGCTGGATGTGTGGTAAGCACATGCCATGAGTTCGAATCCTGCTGTGAACCAAGTTTGGTATTTAAGCGTAGAAGGGTAGAGGTCAGGTCCATTATCCACTAAGTTCCGGAGCTGTAAACAGCATATTTTTCGGTTATAGAGAAAAAAGGAATCTACTATTGAATGCTGAATTAACTAAGAATGTTTATAACTGGTAACTGGAAGCCATTGCTGTTTCTTATAATAAGAGAGTGTCCTTGAGAAGAAATGTTTCATGTTTTCTCAACATTAAAATGAGACATAATTTACGATCCTTACATAGAGTAGTTGTAAAATTATCGTTCTCCACACTTCTTGTAGGGAGGAATTGGAGAAAATGTTCCATGGCATGCCTGCCGTGTTCACAGGTATGTTACTAGGAGAGGAGCTTTCCCAAGCATATGCCAGCGGAGATGTTTTTCTTATGCCTTCAGAGTCAGAGACACTGGGGCTCGTCGTTTTGGAGGCCATGTCATCAGGGCTTCCTGTAGTAGCTGCCCGTGCCGGTGGAGTTCCAGATATCATCCCTGACGATCAGCAGGGCAAGATTGGGTATCTGTTTAATCCTGGGGACCTTGACGACTGCATGAGCAAACTAGTGCCTCTTTTGCGCGACGCTGAATTGAGAGAAACTATGGGGAAAACTGCACGCATAGAGATGGAGAAATATGACTGGAAAGCTGCAACAAGAACGATTCGTAACGAACAGTACAGTGCAGCCATTTGGTTCTGGAAGAAGCAGAGAACAGTATTCCTGAGACCATTTCAATGGATGTTTAGGTGTATATTCGCAGCTCCAGAAGTCGACTATAGGTGATCGATCCATTTCTCGTATTTTATTTGTCTAAAAGGATAGAGTTTTTCAATGGTTTGCAAGTTGTATCCTTCATAGCTTGTGTTTGTAGAATATAGACCTGAAAATGTGTTATGAAATTTGCTGTCATTGTTTGTACAATGTAGACCTCAAAGACCGGTCTGTTGTGCTGTTATGTATTAAATTGGACCTATGTACATGTAAGTTTTAGTAGTTTCATAAAGATTTGAATTTAGTGAACTGCATATTCTACTGTAGAAATCAATCAAACTCTATGAAACTACAGGTTATCAATAGAAGTGAGCAAGATGTAGAGTTGAATTTAATATGTTCGTCGAATTTCATATGATTTGAAAGTTTTGTGGCACTTATATACCGGTACTAATGAAATGTCTATTAGTACTATTTTGTTCACCTTGATGTTTAAAAAGGTATGATATTTTGTAGAGAAAAGGTAAAATATACCCCTCTACTTTCATATATTGTCTATATTTAAATTCCGTTATATTATCAGGCTAAATTTACTCCTACCGTTATAGTATCGGGCCAAATTTACCCCTACAATCAGTAAAATTTTAAAAATACCCCTTGATCTGTTAAGTAATTCAAAATCTTCCAAATTCCTTTTATTTAAATCACTTGATGTTCTTTTTGGTCCACTATTTTAAAAATAATTGGCATTTACCTGCTTTTTGAATTAGAGAAAAAAATAAATAAATATACAACCGAATAAACAAAGTATAGTAAATTGAAAATTTTAAATTAGGTAGTTTTTTTAAATTCTAAAAGTATTTACGACATCCCAATTTTAATGAATTCATTGCACTAAATGTATGGAGACTTTGCAAGTATTAGTGATTGAAGTTGAAGTTCTTCGGAGGCTTTACATTTTCTAATTCAATTTTGCTTTAATTAAATGTCTACACATTGTGCACTCTTAAGTTAGTCGATCGAACTCTATACTAACCAGGCAATGACAAAATATATTTGAATATATATGTACATACATGATGATTAGTTGCATATAATACACAATAAATAAACCCACTAAATTCTACAGTGTGTATATGATTGAAAAATAAATAAAATTATAAACCAATTTTATATATTACAAGAAGAGAAATGGGTGCATTGGTAACTAAAAACAATTATGAATAATTTGTATAGTCTAGTAATTTTAGCATTCACATCAATAGTAATTTTTTAAAATAATGGAGCAAGAAGAACAACAAGTGATTTAAATAAAAAAAATTTGGGAGATTTTGGATTACTTAACAGATCAAGGGGTATTTTTAAAAGTTTGCGCTGATTGTAGGGGTAAATTTGGCCCGATAGTATAACGGAAGTTAAATGTAAATAATATATGAAAGTAAAGAGGTATATTTGACCTTTTCCCTATTTTGTATGACAATTGATGGATAGTGTAATCTTTATCCAAATTATCTTATCCAGAATAAGAGGCCATTGTAAGAGGAGTAATTCTATCAAAAAGGACAAATGCTGAAAAAAGATAGATGAATTTGACATGAAACTTACCTTTCCATAATCACGTAACCCAAATAGGCTCTTTTAACATGCTTCCATTGCCTAAATTTGTAATGTGAACAATCCCTCACACGTGTTACCAAAATCACAAATCTTGTTCATTGCCCGCTTCAAACATTCAAACCCAAAAGAGAGGTTTTATCGACTGCAAATTTGAGCTGTTGACATCATCTCGTTTTCGATTAAGACTTTGTAAATGACATTTTCTGTTTAAAAGTCTTTTCCCTAAACTTAGGATTTCTTTCGGTTATACACCTATGAGTTACACCGAGTCCGAAACCAAAGTGTGATTTTTTTGGACGCAAGGTATAAAAATAGGTAGAAAACAATAACATGTGACCATTTTATTTATAGCGTATGGATTGCATGCGCTATATCTTAACGGCACGTTTGTCTGTTAAGGTATAGCACATGCAATCCATGCGCTATACCTGATTTTCAAATGTCGGTCAAAGTACAACTATATCGCATATACTGGATGTGCTGTACGTGAAGTTGAAAAGACATATAGGTATAGCGCATCGCATATATGCGCTATACCTGTATTAAAAACTGGCCAGCCCTTCTCCTTCGCGACAGAACCTAAAAAACGGTCCCCTCCCCCCATTTTTAAAGGTTAAAGCTCCATTGGAGCCCATCCGTCCCCGAAAAATCGTGTCCCCTTGTTATTTTAGTGAAGTAACACCCGATCCAAGGCGTTGTCGTGTAGTGGATCTTTGTTATTGCTCGTTTCGGTGGTCAAATCTTCAATTTTTCTCAATTCAAAAAACTCTAAAAATAGGTATTCCGAATCACTTTTATAGTAAAACTCATGTATATAATTGACTAATTAGTTATTTTTACTGTGTTGTATGCTTTTTGTGATCGTTTTTTGATATATTTAATTTTTTGTTATTTATCCGGATTAGTTTATTTATGTGCAAAAAATTATGAAAATTGTATATTGTTGTTGTTGAATAATTAGTGTTATATGTGACTTTAGTGTTGTACATATAACAATATGTCACTTCACTATTGTTTAGTGCCCTTTAGTGTTATGTTGTGCCTTTTATTGTTATGGAGTGCCTTTTAGCCTAGTAAAACTGATAATAAATTTTAGTTTATGTTAGTTGATGTTGTTTATGGACATTTAGAGTAGTGTGACTTTAGTGCTCTTTAGGATTCTTTAGCCTAGAATAAAAACTACGTGCCCTCATTAAATAACCCGATTAGAGTACTCAATTATGGATCAAATGTTAATCAATTATTAAGTGTTTATTAAATGTATTACTAGATAACAATCAAATATTAGATATGAATCATAAAATAATTAGTTAAGAGTAAAAAAAAAAAAGAGATGCTGCTGGATTTTTGGGTAAAATATAAAAAGTTAACAAATAAATCGTTACGAATGAAATAAATTGAATATTATTTAGTATTAAGTTTGTAGTATTTTTATATGAATTATTATTAATATATATCTTGATTAATTATAAAAATTAAATATTTAATTTTCTTATAACCCAAAAATATCTGAAAAAAGATGACAGTTCAAACAAAACCCTGCCGAATTTTAGTCAAAATATGTAAGAAACTAACATATAAAATATTAATATAGAAAATTTATCAACCCAAGTATTTGTTATATGAATAATTATTAAATATATCTTGATTAGTTATGAAAATTAAATATTTAATTTTCTTATAACCTAAAAATATCTGGGAAAAAAATGACAGTTCAAACAAAACCCTTTTAGTCAAAAAATATAAGAAACTAACATATAAATTATTAATGTAGAAAATTTATCAACCTCAGTAATAATATAGAAAATTTATCGATTAAATATTAATATAAAATATCTCAATATATTTAAAGATGTTAAACGATTAAAGAAAAAAATACTTTAATTAATATTGTTCAATTTACAGATATCATCATGGAGCTTCCCCATGTGCATCATGGTCCTGCTGTTAGAGAGCTACTATTGCTCTAGGGTGGCCATATGTCTTTACACATCTAGGATGGACAGTTGATGTCCCAGACCTTTCACTCCAAACGTATAGACGATCTGTGGGAGTTCATTAGGGACCACTCACTTCATCCCCGTACAGTTAGACGCCTTGAGCGGACGGGATTTTACCGGATTATAGAGATCGGCCGGTTGCAGTTCGACTGGCTCTTGATCACGGCTATGATAGAGCGGTGGCGACCGGAGACGCACACATTTCATCTACCTATCGGCGAGACTACCATCACGCTAGAGGACGTGGAGGTTATATTCGGGTTGCCCATTGATGGTATGGCTGTCAGCTACCTGCAGGCTCTTAAGGACTATACGGGAGAGGACTATCTACATATGTTGTAGAGGCTCACCGGTTTTCAGCCTGCGGAGCCGATTGCTTGAGTGGTGCCAGTAGATTGCAGTTGTCGCCCATTAGGCAACATCTGCTGGCGTTGCACGTGGAGATTAACGATGACTCATCGGAAGAGGATATCGAGCGGCAGATGAGGCTGTTGCTGCTGATGATGTTTGGTGATATTCTATTCCCGAACACTTCGGAAAACCTAGTTAGCTTGCGATTTCTGCATCATCTGGAGCAACTAGATGAGTTACCTACTTACATTTGGGGTGGAACTGTTCTAGCCTACCTTTATAGGCAGATGTGCCGGTCGTCCATGGGCACCGTAAGAGACGTTGCCGGTTTTATTCCGCTGTTGTAGGTGATAACATTATCAATTTTTTTCATGATTATAAAAGAAATAGTACAAAATGACTTAAATTTTACGTCCACAATCAATATTAGGTTTGGGCCTAGGAGCAGTTCGTGCAGATCCAGCCACCTCTCCTACCGATAGCTCCAGATGCACCACCTCCACCATTTCTACCACTTGTTAGGAGGTGGGTAGATAGGTGAGGCCGCGCCCGCGAAGTCGAGGCTCGACATCATCTCCCTTATTACGGGGATCTGTTGGATTTACTTAAAGACGCTCAAGTACATATATGACTAAGTTTGTTTGATAATGCTTGATCTGTCTTGCGTTTGCTCACGATTCTTGAGTTTAATAAATAGTTCATATGGAGGCTATACAGCTACGAGCTCATCGCTGGATTGCCAGATTATTGCTCCCGTAGTCGAGCTATGTGAATGTCCTATTTATATGTCTCGATATAGTCGAGTAGCATGCCACTGAGCGAGTCCTTCGACAGTTTGGCCGACACCAGCTTATACCTATTCCGCCTAGTTAGCATTCCACACATTACGAGCGGGATGATCGCTGCAAGGTCAACCAGAAAAACTTGGCCTAGCTAGAGGCCAAGATAGAGGATTGGGATCAAAGATATGGCCTGATTTTGCCATACCCTCCACATGACCGTTTGGACGGGGAGCATGAGTACATGGGTTAGTATCGTCGTGTTACTCGCCTTCTGATCGGGAATCCCTTTCATTGCATTGGTGGTTGGTATGTTCCATACGCCGGGAGGCATGGGGCACTGGTATGTCATTTGATATACTTACTTATCATGTTATATTACTTTAACATCTTTCCTTAATTAATATTTTATATGCTTTGTAGACTATTGGCTTACACCAGTTCCACCAGTTAGGACTGAAGATGCTTCAACATGCAGGCGACGGAGTGGCAGTTATGCACGGATTTGGTCGTCGGGTTGCTGATCTTGCTGCTGACACATTGAGATATGCCTGAGAGGATGCACGGTTAGGTTACGAGGCTGCATATGTGCCACCTGAGGAGTACCATCATGGGCCACACGTGGCCCCATCACGTGGTAGACGTGGCAAGCATGGCATCTCAAACGCACGTTTACGCCCGAGAAATGCCTTTCTTTTGGTAATGGTACAACCATATACCTGGTG
Source organism: Nicotiana tabacum (assembly GCF_000715075.1). NCBI lineage: Eukaryota > Viridiplantae > Streptophyta > Magnoliopsida > Solanales > Solanaceae > Nicotiana > Nicotiana tabacum. Next base: position 25,396,555 of record NC_134081.1, on the reverse strand, counting down.
CACAGATGTTATATACTCTTTAATCTTGTACCTTATGGATGATTCAATGTGTGGAATCAAGACAAGAGAAATCAAGTCAACATTCAAGTTAAAATGATTCCCACTGAATGTGTCCATATCACAAGTGTGGGTACTAATATATTTTTCCACAATCCACATATTTGTTTTCAACTTTCTCGAATGCAACATCCATCTACAACCTTGAAACTATCTAGGAAAAATAACCTTATATACTTCCGGAGATGACTCATGAACCTCGATCTCACGACACTCTTTTATGCTGTACATTCGCACCGTCCTGCTAAAGTGCGTTTTATCAGCAAAAAGCATATTCTTTGATAGCACCGTTGGTCTAGATTCATCCCACATTGCTGTTCGAATGTCATCAAGATCCCTTGTGAGGGCATCCACATCCGACATACTGGGCAACTAATCAAGGTAGGGAATCACCCTTGAATGAAAGGGCACATGGGACTCGTACACTCTAGGTCTAATATGAGGTGAAGTCTATATATATGGAGCATGCTCATTGGTGGCATCATGCTCCCTCAGCAAATCAGGTTGCTCATGCTCATTCTCATCAGTAAAGCGCGTTTCCTCATCATCGTCTCCCTTATCAGGGAAGGGTGTATCATCTCGAGACTCGTCAATATTGTTGTCATAATCACTATCATCTTCCTGACTCTGTGCATCTGCCAGATCCTGATTAAGTATATCATTTCCGGGCAATGGAGTAAGGACAGGACCTTCAAGTTGCTCGTTTGCACTGCACAACCAATAAAATAATAAGTTTCTCAAATTCATCCCAACATTATATATGTTGATACCCAATTTTTCTCTTATATTTTTAAAATGTCATATATGCTTTTAAAATATCATTCCTACATGATCACAAATTTACAAGAGTCATACAAATATTTTCTACAATTCTCCATAATTTTTATAGCTTTAAAATTAATTTTCTTGCATTTAAATTATTTGAATATGTATTAATTACCCCTTTAAATTATTTTGAGATGACTTAATCATCCAAATTTATTATTTGCATCCATATATATGTTTCATAATATTTTACCTCATTTTCATATAATTATATTTGTATTTTTAAGCTATTTACACAATTTTACAATAATAGCTTATATGCTATGCATAATTATATTCTATTACATTATTTGTGCACAAATAGCATTTTTATATTTTTATAATGTCAAATTATTATTTTCAAGCATCTTACTACACAAATAATATTTTTATTATTTGTTAATTACTTCTTATAAATTAGTTTTATAATTTTTGTGTATTTAAAAACTTTAGCCCAATTTTTGAGTTAATTTTGGACCCAAAGCCTAGCCCAATAACCCCAAGCCCAAACCAGACAACCCTTTTAATGAACCCAGTCACGATTCATGTAAACGACCCGCCCCGTTCCCCTTTGATCCTGGCCGTTGATCTCAAATGATCAACGACCAATAATAAATCCCTACCTTTCCTTATATCCCCTCATCCAAACCTTAATCCCATTTCGCCACTCCAGCCGCCTCTAAATCCTCTCTATTCCATTCGTCTCTGAGAAGCCCTAGCCGCAACACCCTTCAATCCTCTCCGATTCTGACCTTAATATGGAATCCCTCTATGATTTTCCTTCCTTATATGTTCTGTCTCCGTGTTATTGACACGATTATGGTATCACTTAGAACATGCCTATTTTTCGCAAGTACAGGCCTTGAATCATGTAAAATCGTCTTCAATCTCCAAGATCTAGACGGTATTTCGTCTGTATACATTCATAGCAAGGTGATATGAGGCCGATTCACCAAAATCTGTGGTCATTTTTTTATTTCTATCGAACTAGGGTTTGTTTGGTTTATCTTTTAATCTGATTCAAAATTGATTTTTCTATGATAGTCTGTCCTTTAATATGTTGATTGACTGTTTTCCTTGTTCGTTCATTTGAATTTTACTACTATATAAACCCCTCCCCTAATTCCCTAGGAGAGGGCTCTATCACTGAAATTACTACTATTCTCTTATTCTTACTTGTCTTATACTACTCTGAGGCTTAATCTCTTGGCCGGCTGAAAGCCATGGCCACCAGAATTTGATTATCGGACCTTTCTCAGTGTGAGCACTGCCCGGGGTTCATTCGAAACCCTTGGGAACTTTGACGCACTGAGATTCCTGGGTTCTACTGTTCGTTTTTCTACTGACATTGGGGTATTACTGAAATTATTCCTCTTGTTTACTTGTTCATTAATCTGTAACTAGTAAGTACCTATGACCCTTATAATTTCAATCTCCTTTCGTTTGAGTTCCTGCTCTGCATATCTATGTCTCTGAGATTTTTTTTTCTATGGCCCAACATGCTATTATAGGCTCTATACCTTCTAGTAATCGAACTTGCCTATTTGTTGCCTTGATTCTGTTTTCTTAAGCTTGTTTGCCTTAATGTATGTGTTCGAATGCTTATCACTGTTGCCTATTCTGAGTTTAGCCTTTTCCTTGTTCTGTATTCTTGTGATAAGTCGAGTCATGCCCAGAACATGTTCTAATGCTTATTGAGTCATTCATATGCAACTTAATACTTTTCTAGAGTTAACTCCTGATTGTGTTATTAGCCCAAGCCTGCTTTCCCTGCTACTTGTAAACTAATGCATGTTCCCTGTCTTGTTTAATCTAGTGTTCTTTAATACTACCTAAGTATTCTAGGATGAAATTCAATATCTGGCCTTTTCTTCTATATGTGATTAAGCCTAGTGCATGCAAGTCCTGTTAACCTATATTTGACATATTCTTGTCCATTATGACTCTTGGTGCTATTTAAACCTTCATGTATGATTGATAATGTTAAAATTCCTCATCCCTAGTTGAGTGAATTGTTACAGGCCATGCTCATAAGCCTGTTTGTTATGATCATACTTGCACTAGACCCTCATGCTAGAAATTTCCATATGAAAACTGTTATTTTACTTGCTTATGTCTGTAATTCTGCAAGATTCCTCTATCGAGATTGTACTTAAATTGATCTTAGGTCATTTTATATCCTGAAACTCTACTTTGGATTGCTTGTTAGTTTGTGATGTTCCATCCTGTCTTTTGAACTTCCAACGTTTATGTATATACCTCCGTGTGATCTCGACTATCTGCTCTGGTTTAAACTACTATTAGTTACAGTCCTAAGAACTAAGTGTGTGGACTTCAAGTGGTCTGATCAATTTATGTACAATTTGTTACTCATATGGTTAAGTTTGGCATTGTTGGGTAAGTTAGCTCCCCCTTTAGACTTGGTGTGGGTCTGTGTTCGAATCATGCAGCTGATACACTCTAATGTCCTGGGGTGTACCTAGACCTGGGTTTGCTATTTTGTGTGAAGAATGAGATTACTGAAGACCTCAAAGTTGCTGGGTTATTCCTCTTGGGGCCTACTCTGCTTATTGGGCCTGTACTCACATTAGTTTGTAATATCTAAGCATGTATTCTCTATTTGGGCCTGTAATAATGTGTAATAACGAATAATGGGGAATTAATGAAAAAGGGGGTTGGGTATTCTAATATTTGCATAAAAGGGTAAAAAAAACATGCCTATAGGATATGTGTGTTATATTTGCTATTTTGTTCAGCATGCCTTGTTTGTTATTTCGTTTGGTATGTTGCACACTAATAGAGATCATGCCTATAGGAATCATGCACACCTCATTTATATACTGTTCAAGCATGTTAGTCTAAATATCTACCATACTCGTTTCTATGTTACTACTGTGCATATAGACAACATGCCTATAGAATGTATAACATATGCTTTGTTAACCTCGATACCATGCTTATAGGACTTCAAATAATCAATTGGTCAATTGCTTCTGTTACTTTTAGTGTACTGCTCATCCAGATATCATGACTATAGGATTCTAATCTTCTAATCAACTACTTCCGTTATTCTCATTACACTGCCCCGCCTAGATGACATGCCTATAAGAATAAAGTGTTATAAAAATCAAGTCTAATTGTCAATTGTTAGAAATCCTGCCTATAGAATGTTGTCACTCGTATAAGAGATGTTTATAAGATCAACGTCGTTAATGCTGGACTCTCAAAACTTCTTCACTGCCTAATTATGCAACTATTAGAAATCATGCCTATAGGACAATGTCACCTACCTAAGACGCCTATTTATAAAATCAGCGCTAATAATCCTGAGTTTGCAAACAACTTACTGTCTTTTTGTCTAAACCATTTAGAGAGAACAATAACGTTGCATATGCGATGCTGGAATTCAGAACCACCTAGAAACCATGCCTAAATTACTTTAAGTCTTAATTCTAAAACTATTTACTGCCTAAACTGCCAGCGTGCATTTGTTGTTTATGTGTGGAGGCTAACTTGGGCCTTTAATTATCTTTATGTGAAGTCCTATCTGTTTTGAATGTCGCCTAGTTTTATCATTTTGAGCATTCTAGGTTGAGTTCTAGAACCACCTAATAGTAGGTCCAAAGCCTCCTGGACCATAGGCATAGGACGAGTAGTGCACGCGTAGGATATAGTTCAGAATTGAATTAGAGCGCCTTTAATTAACAACTTTAACATAGTAATTGGGTAGCAGGAGATGATAGTCTATGCCTACTGAATAATATGAGAAACCCCTATCTTAAGGGAGTTGCGAAGTCTTATTTATGTTGCACGGGGTAATCCTTTAGGCTAAAAATCTTAGAACCCCCTTTTCTTTATATACTTGTTATTCACACTTAGTCATTTAACATAGACCAGTACAATTGTACCCTTGTAATCTTTCAGATTTGTACCGATCACTTAGTCTTATGTGTTATAATAGATCCTTCAACTTCTATACCTTTTTTTTTCTTATCACTTAGCTTAATAATCTAATCCATATAGTGTAAATTTCGGCCGGGCCTCAAAGTGTGCCTAATACCTTTTCTTTGAGGTAATTTAAGCCCTTACCCGATCTTTGGTAATCAGACTAGTTAAAATATAGTTATATGCAAATAGGTGCCCTAACGCACCTTAAACTGTTAGGTGGTGACTCTTCTCTTTTAATACCCACTTTAAAAGAGTTGTCACACGTCGAAACTTGCTTTCACGAGAAAACGTGATGCGACATCATGGCGACTCTGCTGGGGATACTTAGGCTCTTACCATAACGAACTTGACTTATGTGGATTATTTTTCTATATTTTTTTAAATTGCTATGACGTGCACATCCCTTTCCTTATTTCCTATATTTGTTTAAATTGCTATGACATGCACATCCCTTTCCTTATTTTCCTCTATTTGTTTAAATTGCTATGACATGCACATCCCTTCCCTTATTCTCCTTTATTTGCTATGACATGTATGACCCCTCTCCATTTCTTTCATCTTGTCTAAAACTGCTATATCATGACTCTCTCGTCCCTATTTTCCTACTTGTTTCATTACATTCTCTCACGTTTTCATGAGTTAAACTGACTTCTCTTTTTGTCTTTTTCTTTCTCTGTTGTTTCTACTCTGTTCATCTTTATCATAATTGTTGTTTTTATGAACTTTTATCATGCAAATGCTTGGCAATGTGTTATTATTTTTGCATAAAGAATGCTCCACATCATACTCCACTCGTGCCTATTATCAACATAGCGACGCTTGATGAGTGTCCGCGCTTTACTGAAATCACCTTTTTTAATTGGAAAGGCTTATTTGTGGTAGACTAGTCGATCAGCGGTGCAGTCGACGGTCTCGTGCCTTTCCCTCTCAAGTTGTCCACTTGAGAGTACCACTGTAGACCCTTCTAGAAACCCCACTCCAATTTGAAATGTACATGCATCATGCTAAACCTAGTATGAATTGAGGCATTATTGATATAACAACCCGCTTAGATAAACCTTGTCGAAATTTTGACGGGATTTCCATAATCCCAAAGGACACTATCATGTTATGTGCATTACTTGGAGAAAATGTGTCAACATGCTGATCGTTAGTGCATAAATAGTCGAATCTAGAAGGGGGAAAGGGCTAACTTTTATTTGCTTATAGAAAATGAAGAATGAAATCCCCAGGTTCGGTAGTCTAGAATATCCCGCCTTTTCTACTTGACTGGTGGAAATACCTTGCACCTTGTGATAAAAATCATATGAGGAGAGTACTTGGTGACCTTCCATCATTGCTGAACATTCGACCAAATAGGGAACTGATCGAGGCCGCTACCATGTTCTGGGACGAGAAAAGAGCTATTTTTTGATTTGGCAATATAGAAATGACTCCTCTCCTGGAAAGAATAGGGGGTTCCGCCAAGTTACCATGGGATAGTCCGGGACTGCTAGTGCCAGAAAATTGCACTCCGCACGGTTTTCTGAAGATGTTGGGTTTTAAGAAGACTGATGAACTGCTCTGTCTAAAGAAATCATACATCAGTTTTGAGTTTCTTTACGAGCGTTATGGGCATAGCAAATCATACCGTTTTCATCATGATGAACTAGCCATTACTTTTTTAGGATGGGTGCATTGCCGGGTTTATGTTTTTATTATCTACTTCTTGGGGTTGTTGATATTTTCGATGCAAGGAGGAAGGATTCACACTCGCTTAGCCATGGTCGCCAGGACCTTAATGGATGGCATCGAAGGACAAGCTTATACTATCATCCCAATAATCTTAGCTGAGATGTACCGTGCTCTAGATCGGTGCAAGTATGGGTTCGGACACTTTAAGGGTTGTAACCTATTGCTACAAGTCTGGCTGCTGGAACACTTTCAGAGGGGTGAGTATCGTCAACAACTTCGGCGAAGGCCACTAAATGACTACATAGCCAATCATCACCGAAAGAAAATAACGTTTATTCCAGACAGGTTTGCAAAGCCTGAAAATGTTGTAGGTTGGGTGCGTTTCTTCAGCAATCTGACAGACGAGCAAGTGCATTGGATGTTTGAATGGTTTTCTAGTAGTGAGTTCATCATCAGATCAAAAAGGACTACTCACTTAGTACTGATCGGGCTACGAGGCATCTACCCTTACGCTCCTATAAGGGTAATGAGGCAAGCTGGAAGAAAACAAGTCATACCTCGGGTTTCCAACATGGTCCAGTACAAGGCAGATTTCAAGAGAGATGTCATCCCATTTAATTTTAATTTCAAAGCGCATCACATGTGGAACCAAAATATCATTGTGGAAGGAGAAACTATTGAGTCAGACAAGTATCACGCCGGTCATATATACTACTATCTATCATGGATGGAAGACGATATAGCTAGGGATGTCAAACAAGGAGTCAATTTGAAGGATAGGATCATAGATGAACTGGTTGAGGCACAGGTGAAGTACAAGAGGCTATGCAAAAGGGTGTTCGAATCCGAAGCCAAGCATCTCAAGCAGCACAAAGTAAACATGGAGGCGATAAGGGAATGAAAAAAGATTGCCACTAAGTCAACAGAGAGATTAGAATACCTGGAGCAAGGGCTGATAGAGCTAGAAGGGAAGATAAGAAAGAGACTTTGGGATTGTCAAGGCATGGACGATGATGAAGGAGGAAAGCTGGCAAAGGCTTACTTATTGCTGGACATGCGCGATCTGGGAAACATGATTGATGGGGTCAAGAGAGCCAAGTATGGAGAAGGTCCTTGAGGGACCAAAAAGATTAAGAGATAATGTTCTTTACTGCTTTTTAGTTTAGATTATATTTTGATGTAATAAGGCTCAATGTCATTAGTGATTTTATTATTATTAGTGTTGATCTAGTAAAAGATTGTTTTGGCCTATTTTTTCACTAATGAGATGAAGTAAACGTTGACATAAATTTTCTCCAAGTCTATATGTCGCTTAGGGCTACCTCAGGCACAATGAGGTCCCCTAAAATTAGGAAGCGAATTATTGCATGACTTTTGTGAAACATGTTTAAATATTGCAAACACTCTTTTATTTCACCTTACTGACTTGGTTACCTTTTTGTTTTATTTCTTTATTTATTCCCACTTCCAAAGGTTGGTTCGTGCATACTGGCATCATCAGTATACCACACTAGATCCAGAGGTCCTCCACCTCCTCCTCCACCTAGCGATCCGAAAAGCAAAGGTAAGGGCAAAGGGAAGAGGGATGATTTAAGTGGTATCTGGAAAGATAATACTACTGTGGCGGAAAATGTTGAAACTTCAGATGGTAGAAGCACCCCAGGGCAGAATGAGTTGGTCTTACGTTTGGAGCAGAAAATCCTGGAGCTACAGGGCGAGCTTGAGCAGGTCCGATATCTGGCAAACCTTTCCCTTACTCTCAATATTCCCGACATCAACCAGCAAAATCCAACTACCCAAAACCAAACACCGCCACAAAACACACAAAACCAGAATCCACCACCCATAGCTCCAAATTCTCCCGCACCACACCAGTATCATAATCCTACACCTCCCCAAAACCTTAACCCACCACCAGTGCAAACCCCTCAACAACATCACCATCATCCAACTCAATACCCGCAAACCACTACTTATCACACTCCCCAAAATGCACCACAACCTACTCCTGATCCCTAAAACTCAACCAATGACCACCCATATACCCAAGTTCCAGGAACTCATCAAAGCAATTTGATATATGTGGAAACCTTTCCCTTACCCCGCAGCAAACCCTATACATACCTGAGCCAACTGAAAAGGACCTGCTCATTCGAAACATGGCATAGGAACTCAAGAAACTTACAGGGAGAGTCCAGAGTGTTGAAGGTGGGAAATGCATTGAAGGTCTAAACTATGAAGATTTGTGTATTCATTCAGATGTGGAATTGCCGGAGGGTTACATACCTCCCAAGTTCGAAATGTTTGATAGCACTAGTGATCCGAAGGTGCATAAGATAATCTACTGCGACAAGCTTGTAGGAGTAGGTAAGAATGAATAAATTCGCATGAAAATATTCATGCAAAGTCTTACAGGAGACGCCTTGTCTTGGTATATCATTCAAAACCCGAAGAAGTGGGCAAATTAGGTAAGTATGGCATCAGATTTCATGGATAGATTCAGGTTCAACACAAAGAATGCGTCAGACATTTCTATATCCAAAACCTCAAGAAGAAGCCGACAGAAACCTTCTGTGAGTATGCTATTCGTGGGAGGTCAGAAGCCGCAAAAGTAAGGCTAGCACTTGAAGAAGAACAAATGAACAAGTTATTTGTTAGATCTCAAGATCCGCAGTATTATGAACGGTTGATGGTCATCGAGAATCACAAGTTCTCAGACACCATCAAGCTGGGAGATAGGATAGAAGAAGGAATCAAGAGTGGGATGGTGACTAATTTCGAGGCGCTGCAAGCCACAAATAAAGCCTTGCAATCAGGAGGTATCTCGAAAAAGAAAGAAGTGGGCGCTGTGATGGTAGCCCAAGGCCCTAAGTCTCCCCTCACATACCAAACACCTCCACCCACATATCCACCCTCACCCACCAAAATACTAATACCCTGCCACTACCTACCATACCTACAACACTCAACCTACAAATTACCATACACCTCCACCCGCCCGCAAAAATTACCCAAAGCCAAGTCCAAATTTCTATTACAGAACTCCTACATAGTACACCCTAATTGCTGAACCCATAGCCCAACTGTATGAGAGACTAAAGGTCGTTGGTTACGTCACCCATATTCCTGTTGTTGCTATTGAGAATCCTTCCCGGCGGATCAATCCCAACAAAAGATGTGCCTATCATTCAGGCATGAAGGGTCATACTAATGAAGAGTGTTTCATATTGAAAGACAAGATTCATACACTGATCGACACTAAGGTTATACAAGCAAAGGAAGCTTCACTGAATGTCCGTAATAACCCTCTCCCGGATCACAGAGGTGAAGGGGTGAACGTGATAGAAACTGATGAGGAATAGGATCAGGAAGGGTCCATCGGACTCATTCGAGAGGGAGACACTCCTAAAACATCTTCAGTCACCCTCACACCAGTTGTGGTACAAACCCATGCACCATTTGAGGTCGAGATAGCTACACCCTTCACTGTAATGGTAGCTCCCACACCATCTTACAAGCCTGATGCCGTCCCATAGGATTATGTTGTGGAATCAAGAAGAAAGGGAAAAGCCAAAATGGAAGAAATAGGTGCCGCGCAAGGTATGACTAGAATTGGCAGAGTTTACACACTTGAGAATCTAGGAGAAACGAGCAAAGAAGTTGCACCTAAGCCGCCTGTTGTTGAGACTGGCACTAACGATCTTTGGAGGAAGATACAAACAAGGGAATACTCTATTGTTGACCACCTGAACAAGACCCCCGCTCAGATATCCATCTTATCACTGTTGCAAAACTCAGACGCACACAAGAATGCCTTGATGAAAGTGTTAAGTAAAGCTTATGTACCCCCTGTCATCACTAGTAGAGAGATGGATAACATGGTCGGACAGGTACTGGAGAGTCACAAAATTACTTTTCACGAAGATGGGTTACCGCCAGAAGGGTTGAGTCACAACAAGGCATTGCACATCATAGTGTAATTTGAGGACAAGTTCATTGCCAGGGTCCTGATAGATGGAGGTTCGAGCCTGAACATATGCCCACTGACCACTCTAAAAAGATTAGGTAAAGGCCTGCGCGAAATACGGATGGGAAGCATGAATGTGAAGGTGTTCGACGGATCTGAGAGAGCCACTATCGGGGAAATCAACCTTGATCTACAGATGGGTCCGACTTGGTTTGATGTTGAGTTCCAAGTGCTAGATATATCTGCTACTTACAACCTATTGTTGGGACGACCATGGATACATGCAGCTGGGGCAGTAGCTTCTACTCTGCACCAGGCTGTGAAGTTTGAGTGGAATCACCAGGAGGTGATCATTCATGTAGACGGAAGTAGTCCTTTCTATACTAACTAGACCGTTCCAGTCATCAAAAACAGGAGGAAGTTAGGTGGAGAAACATATCACCGCATTGAGAGGGTGAACGTAATTGAAAAGGATTGATGGTGGAGCAAGAAGATAGAAAGCATATTGCTGTGGACGAGATATGAACCAGGCAAGGGTCTCGGTAAAAAGCTTCAGGGGATCACTAAACACATACAACCATAGTATCATGGCACGACCTTTGGACTCGGGTATGAATATACCGTACAAGAACATTAGGATTGGATACCGCCATGGCGTGCCCATTATTATCCGCTGAATTAACCCATACCACCTCTGCACCAGAAATTCCGTCAGGCTGACATAATGTAGGGATCCGAGGAAGATGAGATTTTGGCCGGTATGAGGAAGTTGTTTCTGGATAAAGAAGACATGGACTGCAGTGCAATTGTTGAGGAGGAGGAGGGGGAGGATCTTACTATTCAGACAATGGAAGAAGGAGTTGTTCTTAAGAACTGGACCGCTGCACCATCCTGGGCTCACTGAGTTCCTGGGTAGCCTTGCAAATTAGCATGACTTGTTTTCAAATTGTTTTGAGCATTTAAGACATTTTCAGTATTTTGTTTTGAAATAATTACTCGAGCCATTGAGTCGTACATGTTGACATTTTTATTAATGAATTATTTCTTTTCGTATTTATTATTATCTTTCCACATTCTTTTCACCATAATTATTACATATCCTGATGAACCTACGACCGTGACATGTAATGAGACAACGCAACATAAGGACAGTGATTCGGAAGATCTGGAAGATGATATAATACCTGAAGAAATTGTTAAAGAAGTAGAGAATTTTGAAAACAAACCAAAGTCTAATTTGGAGGAAACTGAGGCCGTTAACCTAGGGGATTCTGAAACACTCAAGGAAACTCTTATAAGCATTCATCTACCACCGTTAGAGAAGGAAAAGTATATCAGGCTCCTAAGGGAATATGAGGATATTTTCACATTGTCCTATAACGATATGACTGGGTTAAGCACATCCATAGTAGCTCACAAGCTACCTACCAATCCCATGTGTCCACCGGTAAAGCAGAAGCTCAGAAAGTTCAAGCCAGATATGAGTCAGAAGATAAAAGAGGAGGTCACCAAGCAAATCAAATCCAAAGTCCTTCGAGTGGTCGAATACCCGACCCGGTTAGCCAACATTATGCCAGTTTCGAAGAAAGATGGGAAAGTTAGAGTCTGTGTCGATTACCGAGATCTAAATAGAGCAAGTCCTAAGGATGATTTCTCGCTGCCTAACATACACATACTGATTGACAACTACGCCAAGCATAAACTCCAATCCTTTATAGATTGCTTCGCAGGATATCATCAGATTCGGATGGATGAAGAGGATGCCAAAAAGACCGCCTTTATCACACCATAGGGAATATATTGTTATAAAATGATACCGTTTGGTTTGAAGAATACTGAGGCCACCTACATGAGCGCCATGACGACTATCTTCCATGACATGATACACAAGGAAATAGAGGTATACGTGGATGATGTTATCATCAAATCTAAAAGGAGTTCGGATCACATAGCAGATCTGAAGAAATATTTCGATTAGCTTCGAAAATACAACTTGAAGTTGAACCTTGCAAAATGTTCCTACGGAGTCCCTGTTGGAAAGTTGCTAGGTTTCATTGTCAGTCACCGAGGTATTGAGTTAGACCCATCAAAAATCAAAGCTATCCAGAACATGCCACCGCCAAAGAATAAGAAGGATGTGATGAGTTTTCAAGGATGTCTCAATTATATCAGCCATTTTATAGCAGAATCAACGGTGATATGTGAACCTATCTTCAAGATGCTGAGGAAAGATGCTGCAACAAGCTGGTCCTGCCAAGGAGTATTTATCTAAACTGCCCGTGTTGGTCCTGCCAAAACCAGGAAGACCTCGGCTGCTTTATCTGTCCGTGTTAGATGGAGCCTTTAGCTGCATTCTAGGACTACATGATGAAACTGGGAGGAAGAAGCAAGCGATATATTACCTGAGCAAGAAGTTCACACCTTACGAGGCCCGATATTCTCTGTTGGAATGCACATGATGTGCTTTGACATGGGTAGCCCAAAAGTTGAGACATTATTTCTGCAGATACACTACATATCTCATATCAAGGATGGATCCACTAAAATACATCTTTCAGAAACTTATGCCTACGGGTAAGTTAGCAAAGTGGCAGATATTGCTAAGTGAATTCGACATCATCTACGTGACTCAGAAGGCAGTCAAGGGGCAAGCATTGGCTGATCACTTGGCGAAGAATCTCGTAGACGGAGAATATGAACCATTGAAGACGTATTTTCCCGACGAGGCAGTGTCATTTGTAGGAGAATATATTATTGAAGCATACGACGGTTGGAGGATGTTCTTCGACGGAGCAGCAAACTTCAAGAGAGTGGGCATCAGAGCTGTTTTAGTATCATAAACCGATCAACATTACGCGGTATCCGCAAAACTCAGGTTCCCGTGTACCAACAATGTGGCAGAATATGAGGCATGCATCTTGGGACTCAAGTTGACCGTTGACATGAACATTCGGGAGTTGCTGGTAATAGGAGATTCTGATCTATTGGTACACCATGTACTAGGAGAATGGGCCACTAAGAACACCATAATATTTCCATACTTGCATTGTGTACATGAGTTGATCAAAAGGTTCACAAGGATAGAATTCAAACATATTCCGAGGATCCAGAATGAGTTTGCAGATGCATTAGCCACCCTGTCTTCCATGATACAACATCCAGACGAGAATTTCATCGACCCTAGCCTTATAGGAATTCATAAGTAGCCAACTTATTGTGCTCATATTGAAGAAGAGTTCGACGGAAATCCATGGTTCTACGATATCAAAGAATACTTTGGAAAGGGAGAATATCCAGGGAATGCTACACACACTCAGAAACACACTCTTCGAAGATTGGCCAGCCATTTCTTTCAAAGCGGAGGAATTCTGTATAGAAGGACTCCTGATTTGGGATTACTGTGATGTGTCTATGCCAAGGAGGCATCTAGATTTCTCGAAGAAATACATGCCGGAACTTGCATACCTCACATGAATGATTTCGTTTGGCCAAGAAGATATTAAGAGCATGGTATTTCTGGATGACTATGGAAACAGACTGTATCAAATATGTTCAAAAGTTTCACCAATGCTAGATACATGCTGATATGATACGAGTGCCGCCCAACAAACTCAATGCAATGAATTCACCCTGGCCTTTCTCTACTTGGGGCATGGATGTCATCAGTCCAATTGAACCTGACGCTTCAAACAGACACAGGTTCATTTTAGTGGCTATAGATTACTTCACAAAATGGGTTGAATCCGCATCCTATAAGGCTGTAACTAAGAAGGTCATAGCAGATTTTGTCCGGGACCGCATTGTTTGTCGGTTTAGAGTACCCGAGTCAATCATTACTGACAATATCGCCAATCTCAACAGTGATCTGATGAAAGCCATGTGTGAAACATTCAAGATCAAGCATAGAAATTCTACAGCATACAGACCGCAAATAGATGGAGCCGTAGAAGCCGCCAACAAGAACATCAAGAAGATATTGAGGAAAATGGTGGACTATAAGCAATGGCGCAAAAAGCTACCATTTTCTTTGCTCGGATACCGAACCACAGTTCGTACATCAACTGGGGAAACTCCTTATCTACTAGTCTATGGTACCGAGGCTGTTATCCTTGCCAAAGTAGAGATCCCCTCCTTAAGAATTATAGAAGAAGCCGAGCTCAGCAACGCGGAATGGGTATGGAACCGGTACGAACAACCCGCTCTCATTGATGGTAAAAGAATGAACGCAATGTGTCATGGTCAACTCTACCAGACCAGAATGGCAAGATCTTTCAATAAAAAAGTTAGGTCAAGGAAATTCACGCCAGGGCAATTGGTATTAAAACGAATCTTCCCACATCAGGATGAAGGAAAAGGAAAATTCTCATCCAACTGGCAAGGCCCTTACAGGGTTCACCGAGTAGTAACAAGAGAAGCACTTATACTTGCAGATATGTATGGAGATATTTGGCCGAAACCTATCAATTTGGATGCAGTCAAGAGATATTACGTTTAAGACTATGTTTGCACTTTATAGTTGATGTAACCTGAACTACGCTTGACCTGATTCCCATTTAAGAGGGGACACGTAGGCAGCCCTGTGGGTTTGGTCACATCATAATAAAATCTTCATTCCCCCTACGGTCAGAAACTGGGACAAGATCTTGAGTTTTCCCGATCTTATCGTATTCAGAATCGCCAAGGAATGTATCGCCAGAAGCATGCATTTAAACTGGGGCAGAATTTTGAGGAGGATACTCAAAATTCCGAGTTAAGGAGGTTGCAATGTCTCAAAAGAGTGTCACAGTCACCAATTTGACAAAATTATTTGCTCTCATGCATTATCACATATGTCAAACAACCACATTTTTTATATAAATAATTTTTCACAAATGCATGTTTTTCGAAATTTCATTTTTTGTGGTAGCCTCACTTTACTCGGGGTGACTCAAACAGGACCTCGAAACAGGAGCAAATGTAGAGCAAGGAATCAGGAGCACGAACCAACCTTCCAACCTCCAAATGCATAATTATTTTTGGATGCAGGCACCATGGACATAACAAACGTCCGCAAATATACACATACAACAAGATCACTATCTTAACACCGTCAGAAGTCGCCAAACACAAACGCGCCAAGCTAAGAATCACTTTTCCTTCTCGCATTTAATTGTTGCTCTTCCTGCATAGGGCTAAACACTGCCCTCATTCTTGTATAGGGCTAAACACTGCCCTCATTCTTCGCATAAATCTAAGCATTGCCTTTCCTTGCGTGAGACTAAACACTGTCTCCATTCATTGTATGAGGCTAAGTACTGCCTCAATTATTGCATAAGGCTAAGCATTGTCTTTCCTGTATGAGACTAAGCATTGTCTCTACTCCTTGCATAGGGCTAAACACTTGTAACACCCCAGAAAATTTTGAAGTATTTAAGTGTAAAGCCCCATAAAATTTCGCAAATAAATTCAAGATTTCGTGGTACCAGAATAAGCTTACGTGTTTGAGGATAGTGTAAAATCTTTGCAGCGAGCTTGTGAGCTGCGGCTTGGACTTTTTGTATTGAATAATGCACTGGAAATTAAAAGAAAAATTTGGGCAGAAGAAATGCACTTCTGCGGCCCACTATGCTGCCGCGAAATCACTCTACGGACCGCATAATGGTCGCAGAGTGAGGCAGGAAAGGGGAGTTTTGGAGACCAGGTTTGCGGAGCATTATGCAACCGCAGTCCAATTCTGCGGTGCATTATGCGACCGCAGAACGGGTCTGCGGGCCACATAATAACCGTAGACCAGGTCAGTTCACGCCCAATTTTGGAGGCCAAATTATGCGGCCAATATGCAGAACAAATATCAATTATGCGATCGCATATGCTATCGCAGACCTTGTTCCGGAGCTTTATTTTTGAATTTTTAAAACCCGACCCTACTTCGTTAAATACACGCTTTGGGCTATTTTTGAGCAAAAATCTGATGTTTTAGAGAAAAGTGAGAGTGTTTTAGAGAGAGAGGAAACCCTAGGCTAATTATTCATCAACTCTTGCTCAAACCTTAGAAGATTAACAAGGAAAACCCACAAGATCTTCATCTAAGAGATTGGGATTGCTAGAATTTCTGGAACGTTGTAGTAATTTAAGGAAAGCTCAAAGTAAGGTATGTTGGCTAAACTACTCTCTTAGAATTTAATTTCATGATGTTCCCGTAAGTTTCAAATATGGTTGTCTCAAGTTCCTTATTCTATGTTCCGAGATATTCCCAATAAATTCGATTGTCCCGAATAAGAAAAGTGTCGAGAATTATGTATTCAAAACGTGTTACGAATGTTCCTATCACATTATGTTATCCTTTGGGAATGTGTTCAAGAATGATATGTGTATTAAAATGTTATGTCTTTGAGACATGTTTCAAATAAAGGCTATGATGCCAAATTGTGTGAGAGAATCTCAATATGCTTAAGACTCTTAATTGCTCATATGTGTACCTAAAGTCTTGATTGAAAATGTCTTATTGTTGATAATCTATAAAGATGGTTGGAAGTGAAATAAGTGAATTGGAAATATAAAGTGTGGCCAATGTGTCAAGAGTGAAAGTTATACTTATGGCCAATGGTGCCAATGAAATAAAATGATGTGAGAAAGATTATGAAATGAGCTTTGATTCAACTGTTCCAAAATTGATATCGAAAATAGAATTGCCTAAAATCTTATGAACTAAAGTCATGCCATATGTGACTGTTTTAAGAGACGCTATGATTTGTGAGTATTTTTAATGTGTTTTGCGTTATTACATATTCGTGAGTGGAAATTGTGTATTTACCTTTGTGGGGAAAAATATGTCAAGAATAAATGGTGTGTTATTTGTTGATGATTTTAACTTGCACATCAATTTCCAATTATTTTACTCCATTTCTTGGAAAGAAATCTATTATGCTTAAATTGTTCATTTCTAATGAACTTAAAGTTGTGATTTATGGAATATTATATGTATGTTGATATTTATGATGATGATACATGAGAGGGAAGAAATAAAAGTGTGGAATATCAAATATGGACATCGTGCCTTGAATAAAGAATCTCATGAATGGCCAAAAGAGTCAAGGAAATATTGTTGTTGTTATTGGTTGAAAATACTAGTGGAGATTTATACAATATGAAATATGATGAGGTAAATACATTTGCACCTATGTAATTTTTGTGAATTATTCCCCTTATTTGGGATGAGATTGATGTCATAAAATTATTCCCCTTAATTGGGATGGGATTGATTGATATAAAACGGTTGATGTCTCGAATAAGACAGCCTAGCCGATCGGGTCGTGATCGGATACCATGCCGCACACATGGTGGTGATTGTGCTGGAAATTGTAATTGAAATTGTGATTTTTGTTGGTGTCTTCAAATAAGACAGCCTAACCGATTGGGTCATGATCGAACTCCGTGCTAGATTCACGGTGGTATATTTGCACACAGATTGTGATTGAGATTGTGATTGTAGTTGATGTCTTCAAATAAGATGGCCTAGCTAATCGGGTCATGATCGGACTCTGTGCTAAAAGTACGGTGGTATTGGTATTGATATTGATTGTGGTTGATGTCTCTAATGAGAAAGCCTAGCCGATCGGGTCGTGATCGGACCTAAAAGTACGGTGGTATTGCTATTGTGAATATTGGTACTGTGAACGGTGGTATTGCCATTGTGAATATTGGTACTGTGAACGGTGGTATTGGTATTGTAAAAGGTAATATTGTGAACAGTGATATATCGGTACTAATGATCTCCTAACCAAAATTGTATATAAAGTTCGTATTTTGGAAATTACTATGTTTTAACTGGGCATTTGGATATCATTGGTTGTGACTTGTTGTTTCTATGATTTTCCCTTTCTTATATTGGCATTCTATTTTGAAAGTGGACAGTTAGCTTTACATACTAGTACTATTCCATATGTACTAACATCCCTTTTGTCGGGGGCGCTGCATCTTCAATGGATGCAGGTGATTCAGCAGCGGGTAGCTTTGGTCTTCGTTAGCAGTTACTCCCTATTCAGTAGGTTTTGGTAAGCCCTACTCTATTCCGGGCCTGATGTCACTTGATGTTACACTTTGTGTCTTGAGGTATAGCCGGGGCCTTGTTGCTGGCACTTCCATACTATTCTTCTGTCATACTTAGAGGCTCCGTAGACAGGTTGTGGGTGGTGTATGATGTTGGAAATTGAACTAGAAATGTTGCTATTTGGCAAACATATTTTTCGATTAATTCTATAAACTCGTAATATTTTGGAAATTATAAATGAATCTGCTAATGGAAATGAAATGGAAGTTGTTAATGAAATCTTCTCAGTGTTTGATTAATGGAATACATATCCTCTTATTTCATGAATGAGTTTGGGTAGAATGAAATCTAATAGGCTTGCTCAGTTGGGTTTATTCAGTTGAGCATCGGTCGCGCTCCCCGAGTTTGGGGCATGACAACACTGCCCTTATTCTTCGCACAAGGCTAAGCATTGCCTTTTCTTGCGTGAGACTAAACACTGTCTCCACTCCTTGCATGAGGCTAAGCACTGCCTCCATTATTGCATAAGGCTAAGCATTGTCTTTCCTGCAAGAGACTAAGCATTGTCTCTACTCCTTGCATAGGGTTAAACGCCACCCTCACCAAGGCATGAGGCTAAGCGCTGCCTCCATTATTACATAAGGCTAAGCACTGCCTTTCTTGTATAAGACTAAGCATTGTCTCTATTCCTTGCATGAGGCTAAGCACTGCCTCCATTATTGCATAAGGCTAATCATTGCCTTTCCTTACATGAGACTAAGCACCGTCTCTGTTCTCTGCATGAGACTAAGCACCATCTCTATTCTCTGCATGAGGCTAAGCAATGCCTCCATACTGCATAAGGCTAAGCATTACCTCATCATTTCATAATTCTAAACACTGCCTTTCTTTGCATGAGACTAAGCATTGTGTCCACTCCTTGCATAGGGCTAAACACTGCCCTCACCTTGCATGAGGCTAAGTACTGCCTCCATTATCACATAAGGCCGAGCATTACCTTTCTTTGCATGAGACTAAGCATTATCTCTGCTCTTTGCATAGGGTTAAACACTGCCCTCATCATGGCATGAGGCTAAGCATTGCCTCCATTATTGCATAAGGCTAAGCATTTCCCTCCTACATGAGACTGAGCATTTTCTCCACTCTTTGCATCGGGCTAAAACACTGCCCTCATTTCATACAAGAATAAGCCTTGTCTCATCTTGTTCTCGCATATGACTAAGCATCACTTGTTTCCTCTATCAAACGATCGATATTACTGCATACTTGCACTTCGTGGGCTGAAACATCACCACATTGTCCGAAGGCATCATAGTTTGAAGGCACCATCCTCATAACCTGAAGACGCCATGTCATGGCCTGAGGATCTCTCAAAATTGCATATCATTATTCAAAGGTGTCATAGTCCAGAGGCACCATCCTCATGGCTCGAGGACACCATTCCATGGCCTGCAAATCCCTTATCATAGACTTCATGGCCCAGGACATCATAGTCTAAGGACATTATCCTCATCGTCCGAAGACAACTCTTATGGTCTAAAGGGAATTTGTATCATGTTTAAATTTTTGCAATAACCCATACATATTCGCGCTCATCATGTTTTTAGTTTTGCAGGTAACTCGGGAGGTAACCGTTCTACAAACAGGAACAATTCTCGCTACGGTTTCTATTCACAATGTTCACATCCTTCGATCACCTCAAACGTAATGGATGATCAGCAATTGATTACCCTTTGTTCTATAACCATTCATATATTTGCCTTATACATACGTAACAAGAAAATTTGCATTCATAGCTCTACCTGAAATCATCCGTTACTCATGACACTATCACATCCAAAAGATCCTTTTCGAAACACACTACCACTCTTATAACAACTCCATCGGTTTCGTTCGCCGTTAGATCCAGAACTACACACGACCTGATTCTCGTAACACTAGGGATATGTAGGAAACTCAAGAACTAGGGTTCGACCCCCAGTTTTTCAAAACACATAATTCCTCACTCACTTCGGACAAAATTGATGATTATTTTCTTTACTCAACAACTCTTTCATCATTCTCGGGTAAAGAGGGGCAGTTGTTGATACCCAATTTTCCCCTCATATTTTTATGAATGTCATATATGCTTTTAAAATATCATTCTTGCATCATCACCAATTTACAAGAGTCATACAAGTATTTTCTATAATATTTCATAATTTTTATAGCTTTAAAATTGATTTTCTTGCATTTAAATTATTTGAATATGTATTAATTAACCCTTTAAATTATTTTGTGATGACTTAATCATAAAAATTTATTATTTTCATCCACATATATATTTTATAATATTTTACTTCATTTTCATATAGTTATATTGTATTTTTAAGCTATTTACATAATTTTGCAATAATAGCCTATATGTTGTGCATAATTATATTTTATTACATTATTTGTGCCCAAATAGTGTTTTTATATTTTTATAATGTCAAATTATTATTTTCAAGCATCTTACTACACAAATAATATTTTTATTATTTTTTAATTACTTCTTATAAATTATTTTTATAATTTTCATGTATTTAGAAACTTTGGCCAATTTTTGAGTTAATTTCGGACCCAAAACCTAACCCAATAATCCCAAGCCCAAACCAGACAACCCTTTTATTGAACTCGATCGTGACCCTTGTAAATGACCCACCCCGTTTTCCTTTGATCCTATCCGTTGATCTCAAATGATCAACGACCTATAATAAATCTCCACATTTCCTTATATCCCCTCATCCAAACCCTAATACCATTTTCCCACTCCAGCCGCCTCTGAATCCTCTCTATTCCATTCCTCTCTGAGAAACCTTAGCCGCCACACCCTTCAATCCTCTCCGATAATATGGAATCCCTCTATGATTTTCCTTCCTTATATGTTCTGTCTCTGTGTTACTTACATGATTATGGTATCACTTAGTACTTGCCTATTTTTGGCAAGTACCAGGCCTTGAATCATGTGATATCATCTTCAATCTCCAAGATGTAGATGGTATTTCGTTTGTATACATTCATAGCAAGGTGATATGGGGCCGATTCACCAAGATCGGTGGTCGATTTTTGATTTCTATCAAACTAGGGTTTGTATGGTTTCTCTTTTAATCTGATTCGAAATTGATTTTTGCATGATAGTCTTTCCTTTAATATATTGATTGACTGTTTTCCTTGTTCATTCGTTTGAATTTTACTACTATATAAACCTCTCCCCTAATTCCCCAGGAGAGGGCTATATTACTGAAATTACTACTATTCTCTTATTCTCATTTGTCTTATACTACTCTGACACTTAATCTCTTGGTCGACTGAAAGTCAAGGCCACCGGAATTCGATTATCGGACCTTTCTCAGTGTGACCACTGCCCAAGGTTCATTCGAAACCCTTGAGAACTTTGACGCACTGAGATTCCTAGATTTTACTGTTCGTTTTGCTATTGACATTGGGGTGTTGCTAAAATTATTCCTCTTGTTTACTTGTTCATTAATCTGTAACTGGTAAGTACCTATGACCCTTGCAATTTCATTCTCCTTTCGGTTGAGTTCCTGCTCTGCATATCTATGTCTCTGAGATTTTTTTTTTTCCTATGGCCCAACATGCAATTATAGGCTCTGAAGCTATTCTTGAGGCTCTATACCTTCTAGTAATCAAACTTGCCTATTTGTTGCCTTGATTTTTTTTTTTCTTAAGCATGTTTGCCTTAATGTATGTGTTCAAATGCTTATCACTGTTGCCTATTCTGAGTTTAGCCTTTGCCTTGTTCTGTATTCTTGTGATAAGTCAAGTCATGCCCAGAATATGTTCTAATGCTTGTTGAGTCATTCATGTGCAACTTAATACTTTTCTAGAGTTAACTCCTGATCGTGTTATTAGCCCAAACATGCTTTCCCTGCTACTTGTAAACTAATGTGTGTTCCCTGCCTTGTTTAATCTGGTGTTCTTTAATACTGACTAAGAATTCTAGGATGAAATTCAATATCTAGCCTCTTCTTTGTTAACATATATTTGACATATTCTTGTCCATTATGAGTCCTGGTGCTATTTAAACCTTCATGTATGATTGATAATCTTAAAATTCCTCATCCCTAGTTGAGTGAATTGTTACAGGCCATGCTCATAAGCCTGTTTGTTATGATCATACTTGCACTAGACCCTCATGCTAGAAATTTCCATATGAAAACTGTTATTTTACTTGCTTCTGTCTGTAATTCTGCAAGATTCCTCTATCGAGATTGTACTTAAATTGATCTTAGGTCATTTTATATCCTGAAACTCTACTTTGGATTGCTTGTTAGTTTGTGATGTTCCATCCTGTCTTTTGAACTTCCAACGTTTATGTATATACCTCCGTGTGATCTCGACTATCTGCTCTGGTTTAAACTACTATTAGTTACAGTCCTAAGAACTAAGTGTGTGGACTTCAAGTGGTCTGATCAATTTATGTACAATTTGTTACTCATATGGTTAAGTTTGGCATTGCCGGGTAAGTTAGCTCCCCCTTTAGAGTTGATGTGGGTCTGTGTTCGAGTCATGCAGTCGATACACTCTAATGTCCTAGGGTGTACCTAGACTTGGGTTTGCTATTTTGTGTGAAGAATGAGATTACTGAGACCTCGAAATTGCTAGGTTATCCTCTTGGGGCCTGCTCTGCTTATTAGGCCTGTACTTACTTTAGTTTGTAATATTTGAGCATGTATTCTCTATGTGGGCCTGTAATAATGTGAAATAAAGAATGATGGGGAATTAATGAAAAATGGGGTTGGGTATTCTAATATTTGCATGAAAGGGTAAAAAATATGCTTATAGGGTCTGTGTGTTATATTTGCTATTTCGTTCAGCATGCCTTGTTTGTTATTTCGTTTGGTATGTTGTACACTAATAGAGATCATGTCTATAGTTATCATGCATACCTCACTTGTACACTGTTCAAGCACGTTAGTCTAAATATCTACCATACTCGTTTTTATTTTACTACTGTGCATATAGACAACATGCCTATAAGATGTATAACATATGCTTTGTTAACCTAGATACCATGCTTATAGGACTTCAAATAATCAATTGGTCAATTGCTTCTATTAATTTTATTGTACTGCTCATCCAGATATCATGACTATAGGATTCTAATCTTCTAATCAACTACTTCCGTTGTTCTCATTACACTGCCCCACCTAGATAACATGCCTATAGGAATAAAGCTGTTAGTTGTTAGAAATCCTGCCTATAGGATATTGTCATTCGCATAAGAGCTGTTTATAAGATCAACGTCGTTAATGCTGGACTCTCAAAGCTGTTTCATTGCCTTATTATGCAACTATTAGAAATCATACCTATAGGACAATGTCATCTGCCTAAGACGCCTATTTATAAAATCAGCGGTAATAATCCTGAGTTTGCAAACAGCTTACTCGTCTAAACCATTTAGAGATAAAAATAACGTTGCATATACGATGATGGAATTCTGAATCACCTAGAAACCATGCCTATAGGACATTAAGTCTTAATGCCTAAACTGCCCGCGTGCATTTGTTGTTTATGTGTGGAGGCTAACTTGGGCCTTTAATTGTCTTTATGTGAAGTCCTATCTGTTTTGAATGTTGCCTAGTTTTATCATTTTGAGCAACCTAAGCTGAGTCTAGAACCACATAATAGTAGGTCTAAAGCCTCTTGGACCATAGGCGTGGGACGGGTAGTGCATGCGTAGGATACGGTTTAGAATTGAATTAGAGCGCCTTTAAGTAACAACTTCATTGGGTAGCAGGAGATGATAATCTGTGCGTGCTGAATAATATGAGCAACCCCTACCTTAAGGGAGTTGCGAAGTATTATTTATGTTGCACGAGGTGATCCTTTAGGCTAAAAAACTTAGGACCCCCCTTTTCTTTATATACTTTCTATTCACACTTAGTCATTTAACATAGACCAGTGTGGTTGTACCCTTGTAATCTTTAAGATTTGTACCGATCATTTATTCTTATGTGTTATAATAGATCCTTCAACTTCTATACCTTTCTTTGCATATCACTTTACTTAATCATCTAATCCACATAGTGTAAATTTCGATCGGGACCCACAGTTGTGGACCTCAAAGAGTGCCTAACACCTTCACTTTGAGGTAATTTGAGCCCTTACCCGATCTTTGTTAACCAGACTAGTTAAAACAGAGTTATATGCAAATAGGTGCCCTAACACACCTTAAACCTTTAGGTGGCGACTTTTCTATTTTATTACCCACTTTAAAAGAGTTGTCACACGTCGAAGCCCGCTTTCATGAGAAAACGGGGCGCGACAATATATTAACTTTATCTCTTAGCTTACAATTCATAATCTGTTGATATCTCATGATGCACATTGTTAAGTTGCTGATGACTCCTGGATTGACCACTATGATCCAAAACACCAAAATTGGGCATATTCTAACTATTGGTTGGTTCATAACTTGTAAAATTCATATCTGGCCAGTACCCCCTTTGGAATATATGAGTGTTAGTACGAATATGATGCATAAAGAAAACATACTAAGACAAAGGAAAATTAAAATTTACCACTCGGCATGTGAATTATATAAACTTGGGGAGAAATTATATTCTCGCTCCTCATTCGCCCGTGGAGATAAGTTTAGATCTGGCCAAACTCTTTCAAATGGAACCTGTTCGGATAAAATTGCTCCAAAAATACCACCCGATGATTGAGGTTTATCCCTATGTTGAGGTTTCTCAATATTGCGAACGTTTTCAGGCTTGACGTACATTTCCAATATTTTTATCACAATATGTTCTCGGTGTTCATCCGGAGTCCTCAAAAAACCTTTCAAAGTTTCATCGTCTTCGATGTTAAACTCAGGATAACAAGAAACCCTTTGCAGAGTAAGAGAATATGGATATCTTCCGGTTACTTTAATATTAACCGACGTTTCCTTACACTCATTCTCTTACATATCAACGATATCAATCTATCATACTTCAATATAAGTGAAAACTTAACAATACACTGTGGAGAAGAACTATAGCGTACTGAGTTATTCTCCGCGTCAACCTCACTCCCCAATATAATGCAACCCTAATTTTTCGCTCTTCATATGACAAAATGCAGAAAAAGTTAAGTAAACAAATATTTCAGAATGAGTAAAGGAAAATAAAAAGGATGCAGAAGACTAAATTTTTCGGAATGGATTTTTGAAGAAAGAATGAAGCTCCTTAAATAAGCAAAAACGTTGTGCGGGTACAATAATTGGAGGGTGTAGAGTATTAATTTTGGGCGCTATATATATATATATATATATATATATATATATATATAGTGCAGTAAAGCTATGCGCTATACCCACCAATTATTGTGGGTTAATCAATTCAGAAGTATAGCGCATGGATTGCATGCGCTATACATTAACGAACAAACGTGTCGTTAAGGTATAGCGCGTGCAATCCATGCACTATACATAAAATGGTCACAGGTTGTTTTCTTTTTACCTATTTTTGTACTTTGAGTTCAAAAAACACACACTTTGGTTTCGGATTCAGTTACACCTGCCCCCCTCCCCCTCTGATCCTTCTCTTGTTTGACTTTGCACATTCAAGTCTTAATATATGAGATTCGACCCTTAAAAGGGTCATTTGGTTTGAAGACAAGTTATGTTGTGATTAGTTATCCTGGTATTATTTCTTATTGATTGTTTGATATATTGTATTAACCCTAGGAGTTTCGTATTGACTGTTTGATATATTATATTAATCCTGAGATTGTCAATTTTACTGTTTTATCCTAAGATTATCAATTTACTGCTTTATCTTGGGATAACTATTTCACCATCTTGCATGTATAACTTATCCTAGTGCTATTTTTAATCTTGGTTTAACTTATCTCAGGATTAGTAACCAAACAAGGATAAGCCGGTACTAAATTTTAATCTCAGAATTATTTTTGCTTATCCATCATACCAAACGACCCTAAGGATTTTATTCCAACATTTTTTGTAAGCTATTGATGGGATGGTCCTATAAACGATCGCGGAGCTATGTTGGCGAGAGTGGTTCAATAAAATCCCTATTGTCGAAAAATTACTCTATGTTTGCATGTCAATTTTTTTAAGTAAATATAAAAAGTTGCATCTCCTTAATATAGGAAAAGCTTTTGGTGCGACCTAACTAGAGATGATAATATAAATATGTGAGAGGTGACATGAGTCGAGGGCTAATATATTCGTCAATACCTATTGGTTCCATCCAAAATTAGAATAAGTTTGGCAAATTTAAACTATTGAATAAATGGTAGACTACTAAAGTGTCACGACCCCAATCTCCCTCCATAGGATGTTGTGACGGCACCTAGTCTCTAAGACTAGGTAAGCCTAGCAAATATGCGAAATAACTGAAATAATAATCTAAGAACTCAAAACGTCAACAACTGTATAAAGTAAAAACTGTAACTCAAAGTAACTACAACTCCCAAAACCCGGTGAACTATAAGTCACAAGCTCTAGATACAATGTTGGAAATATCCTATACATCACTCTCTATCAAAACATAAAGAAATAAGGAAAAGTCGGGAAAGAAGGGGACTCCGAGGCCTGCGGACGCGGGCAGGTGTACCTTGAAGTATCCAAGAAGCAGCACAACACTCTAATATCGAGGCTGATAGGATGAACCTGGATCTGCACAAAAATATATACAGAAGCGTAGTATGAGTACACCACAATGGTACCCAGTAAGTGCCAAGCCTAACATTGGTAGAGTAGTGACGAGGTCAGGTCAGGGCCCTTCTGGGAATAATAAGAAACAAGGCAGAAGATATAATGATATAATAAAATGACAGGGAAGTGTAACAATAAGAATTTACGGAAGGTAACAACACAGAATCAAAGAAGACAAATACAACACATAAGGAATCAAGAATCTTACAAGTTAAGGAACAACAACAACAAACAATGCAGTAAATAGAGGAAATCAACAGGGGTACTCCCGAGGTACCGCCTCATAGTCCCAAAAGTAAATATCTCACAATCTCTCCTTATACCACCCATGCGTATCAACAATCACAATGGCACAGTAGAAACCTCGTGCAACAATAACAACCGCACGACAGAAACCTCATGCCATAATAACAACCGCACAACAGAAACCTCGTGGCACAATAACAACCGCACGACAGAAACTTCGTGCAACAACCAAACAATCACCTCAACAAAAATCACGAAAATCAAAACATAACAATTGAAACAATGATATTTCTAGGATAGTAATTTCACTAAAGAATCCCACAGTCAAATAACGAATACGGAGTCAAGGAAGCAGGTAATTCAACTAAGCATATTGTACAAGTTGCAAATATGAGATAAGACACATAAACATGATGACTACACATGCGAAAGTAACTCAATTAAGGAAATAAAAGGAAACTACTTAGCAAAACCAGATTTTCAACATTTAGCCCGTGTACGCACTCATCACCTCGCACACACGGCATTCACATATTGTAAATTACCATAACAGTACCAAATCCTAAGGAAAATTTTCCCCACACAAGGTTAGACAAGTCACTTACCTCAAACCACGCTCAATCAATCAATAAGAAGGCCTTTTCCTCGATTTTCCGACTCCGAACGGCTCAAATCTAACCAAAATCAGTTACATACTATAAATATAACTATAGGAAACTAAGCTAAATAATAAAATTATGATTTTTACAAAGAATTGGAAAATCGCCCAAAAAGGTCTACCCGGACCCACGTCTCGGAACCCGACCAAAATTATAAAATCCGAACACCCATTCGATATTGAGTCCAACCATATAAGAATTATCTAAATTTGAACTCATTTGGCCTTTCAAAACTCAAGAATTTGGTCTAAGAACTTTACACCTTCTTCCCTAAATTTTTCAACCCAAATCTTTAATTAAATGAAGAAATCAAAGACAGATTTGTAGAAATTAATCAAAAAAGAGTTAGGAACTCTTACCCCAACAATCCCTTTGGAAAACCTTCAAAATATCACCTTAATCTGAGCTCTATATCTCAAAATATGAAGAAAATGGCAAACCCTCGATTTTTAACCCCTTTGCTCAGCACCTTCCGCATTTGCGGACAAAGATTTTGCCTTTGCGAGACCGCACCTGCGGTGAAACCTCCGCATCTGCGGAGCTCCCTTAAGCTCCCAGACTCCGCACCTGTGCACCATAATCTGCATCTGCGGAAGCGCTTCTACGCCCACATGTCCGCTTCTGCAGAAACCCTGACCACCTCAACCACCTTCACTCTCCGCTTCTGCGATCACCTATCCGTAGGAGCGACTCTGCTTCAGCGACCTCCTCGTCGCACCTGCGACCACTGACAACCCTATACAGTCCCTCTTCTATGCTCACCCTCTCGCTTTTGCGACCTCCTCATCACACCTGCGACCACTGACCACCCTATATAGTCCCTCTTCTATGCTCGCCCTCTCGCAGAAGCCCTCTCGCTTTTGCGAGCTCGCACCTGCGATCAAAATTACGCAGGTGCGATTGCAACAGAACTGGTGTACTTCAGCAATTCTTTAAGTTCCAAACTCGATTCGTTAACCATCCGAAATCACCCCGAGGCCCTCCGGACCTCAACCAAATACTCCAACAAGTCCTAAAATATGATACGAACCTAGTCGAGCCTTCAAATCATATCAAACAACGCTAAAACCATGAATCGCATGACGATTCAAGCCTAATGAACTTTGAACTTCTAATTTTAACATTCGATACCGAAACCTATCAAATCATATCTGATTGATCTCAAATTTTGTACACAAGTCACAAATGATACCACAGACCTACTCCAACTCCCGGAACCCCAATCCGAGCCCGCTATCCACAAAGTCCACTCTCGGTCAAACTTCTAAATTTTTAACTTTCGTCATTTCAAGCCTAATTCAACTACGGACCTCCAATTCACAATCCAGACGCTCTCCTAAGTCCAAAATCACCAAACGGAGTTAACGGAACCATCAAAACTCTATTACGGAGTCGTCTAGACATAAGTCTATATCCGGTCAACATTTTCAGCTTAAGCTTCCAATTTAGGGACTATGTGTCCCATTTCACTCCGAAATCAAAAATCAAACCTCCCGTCAAGTCACGTACTCACAGTATAACACAGAGAAGACAATAATTAGGGGATCGGGACTAATGCACTCAAAACGATCGGTCGGATCGTTACATAAAGAAAAACATAGAGATAGATGAAATATAAACAACGTATTATCCCAAACTTATTTTCATTCCAAGGGAATGAGTGAAGCTTACTTTTACATTTAGTTAAACAATTTTTTGTATTTATATTTTTCTCCTATTCAAGAGCGAAATGTCTAGAATATCTCAGAGTTAAAACTACTACCTTGGTGTTAGCACCTCAACGTCCAAATACAACATAAGTTTAGTCACAACATCTAGAAAAATTTCCATTAAGACTACCAATATAGGATAAGAAACTAATGGACCCCTAATGCTATGCTCCATTAGTTTTTGCGTTTATCCCACATTTATCCTTAACAAAAGTGAGTTTGCTCTCCACCAAAGTAAGAGTGGCATGGGCCCAAATGTTCTGCTTTATATATAACTTTGGACCCTTCAATTTCTTTTTTCTTTGCTTGTAGTTGTATAGCTTTATTCATGAAATTAAAAACAAAAATATGGAACCCTAAGAAGACTGTATAAATTCACCTTGATGATATTATTATCATAAACAATTCAGTTTACCACAAGAATAAATCCAGTAAAAACAGAAGAAAGGTTGGAAACATTTCTTTCTTTTTAATTTTATCCTCTTTCAAAGTTTAATAAACATGTTCGTAACGAACAACCTAATCGTCAAGAGGTTATAATTCGAAGTGTAGTGTGATGATTTCAAGTGTTCAATTGAACCACACACTTAATTTAAGAAACATATTGCATAAATTCCATGTCCTCTTCGAGTCCCGCCATTGTCTCAGGTGCCAAAACCACTTCAAGATCAACGGTTCCATTTCCTTCTCGTCCGGGGAATGCGGAGATCTTACCGTCAAATTTATTAGCCATGCCACTTCGGACAGCCACGGGTCGGCCCCACCCGAAATCATTATCGTACATTGGAAACCTAGGTGAACTTCCCATAGTGATCATAGCTCCATCAAAATTTCCTAAAGGAAATAACCTAGGATTACTTTCCCAATCCTTCACACCCCGGCGCACGGTAGCATCATCATGCGCCACTACATTCTGATGTAGCAGATTCGCGCTCCAATTCAACTCGTTACTTAACAGCTCATTAACGGAAGCAACCGTTGGGATGCTCTGAATCGCGTTTCCAAAATAGAGCGGCTCCATCCTTTTCTCCATCCGATGGCGACAATTCACCGCCATCCTAAACGTCGTCGTTTTGCTCCCCTCCAATTTCCTGGCCCGCGTCACGGATCTCCACAACTGAGCACTCAACGACTGGAATGATGAAATTTCTGAAGCCTAGCCGTTTTTCAAAGCCGGCTCGTTCTTAACGGGCCTTATCTTTCCGTTAGTTCTTCCGTTTTGACCGTTAACTGTCATTTTGTTGTTGGCTCTGAATTTCAGCTTCAAAATAGCTTCTCTGCTGAAATGAAAGATCTTCTCACGTATAGGCTCGTCGCCGGAGAAAGTCGCCGACGGTCCACCTTCCGGGAACTGAAGAACCGCCGGAGAATCAAACACCGTGTTACGGCCGAAAAACGGCTGCCTCGTAATCTTCTTCTCCCCCTTAGAAAATTCAGCGAAAGTGTTGAAAAAATTCCAGAAAGAAGTTCCGTCGACGACGGCGTGATTCATCGTACACCCTATAAAAACGCCGTCGTTTAGCTCAGTTACCTGAATAGCCATTAAGGATTTATAGTGTCCGGCGTAACTCAGGGTGCTATCGAATTGGAAGAATTTTCTGAAATAAAGTGGCACATCGGAGTAATTTGGTGGACTTAGAGTGGCAATTGTGAGATGGGGTGCTTTCGCATGTACGAAATCGACGCCAGCGTCGTTGCAGATGATGTACACGTGGCCATCGGAATTAGTAATTAGACGGCCAGCTAAGGGAGGGAAATGGGAGAGAGTTTTAGAAAGGGAAATTTTGAGATAGGAAATAAGATGAGTGGAAGTTAATTCAGTTGGGGGTTGGGTTAACAAAACACCCTTTTGAATATATTGGCAAGAAAGCATAGGAAGATCAGAGAAACAGAGAGTCTTAAGGAATTATTAACAGAATCATGATGTTCTGGGTATATTGTGGATCTAGAAACGACAAAAACTGAAGAAGAAGGCATTGTTGCAGTGAGTGAGTTTATTGATTGTTATGGCGAGAAGGAATGGGAGGGGATGGGGAAAGAAGTAGGACAGTTGGAAGGTATATATAGACTATAGAGGTTAGGAGTGAGGCTTGGTTCATGCATTTTGGTGGTTCGTGGACTTAATTTGACCCTCGGCTCTTTCCTTTCTTTTTTATTTTTTATTTTTTCGCTATAGTGATGTCCGTATTAACGTGTGTGCACCTCTGTATTTCACTAGATATCTGTTACTTCGTCCGTTCACTTTTACCCGTTTACTATTGGCTTTGCACCCCTAAAAAAATAATTAATAAAGTATATAATTTAACATGATACTCATATTAATTGGTATATATTATTAATGGATTTGGAAAATAATATAAAATAATTAATTAATGCTAGGGCAAAACAAAAAAAATAATTATTTTTCTCTTGATATGCAAAAAGTGACAAGTAATAATGTAAATTTATTTTTTGAATACTTGACAACTAAAAGTGAACGGATGAAGTATATTCTACCCAATCCTGTGAGACCTCATGGACGGTTGGACCTTTCTCTATGTATTTTTTTCTTCGCTCTAATCATCTTGTACCGAAAGTTCATTGGGTGATTAATATGGGTTCGTGCCGCATAAAATCAATAAAGAGAGATCTACTTGAAGCTTTTTCATTCTTAAGAATTTAGATTTGAAATCTCTCATTAAAGATGAATGATCCTTTTTCAAAACCCGCCACTCCGTGGTGGCCTTTCTTTACGTACTACTTCTCCCGTATATATTGATGACTACACACTACAAGTGAATGATGAAGAGAGTAGTGGACATATTAGTGGTTTTACTACGGAGTTTTTTCTTCATAAGTTGGAAAACTAGATATCAGTAGTGCCAGACACTATGTCCAATGAACTTTCCTAATGACTGGCTTTCTGTTACATTGACCCATCCCATATTAGGTGGTCAAGGTCGTTCGAGGTCGTAGTTCTTTGTAGTTTCATCATTCATGTGGTCTATGGCTAACAAATATAGTAGAAACAAATTTAGAATTTTAACTCAGTAAATTTAGAATATCGTCACTATTCTCTTGTACATAACATGTTATAATAAGTAAAGACGTAATAATATTTTTATAATATTTCATATTCATACATAGATATAGATATAAATATAGTCCAAGTCAAAGATAGTGGATACAAGACAAAGCTTTATTTGGAAAACGATGACCCGTGAAGATGGGAACAAGTCCACAATGAGTCCATTACATGCTTAATCAATATATCTATATTTATCTATATTATATTAAAATCACAAGGCTTTAGCGAAATATCGTTCGTCTATTTTACCCTTTAAAAATAAAGTTTACATTGAATAAAATTATCATTTTACTTATCTTCCTAATATTTAGTACTTTTACATCAACTAAAATTCTATTTATTATATCTTTTCTTATTTAAACTACGAAAAAAAGAAATTTAAAAATCAATGGAGAGTTTACCTTATATAAGTGAATCACTGTAACTATGATACAAAAACTATAGACGAGGCCGAAAATTAGATTAACGTTTCAAATGTCTTTTCTTCAAGGAGTACTTAATTATCTTTGGCCAAAATCACTTAACTTGAACTTTCCATGTTTCTATTTGTTTAAATTTTTATTTTGTTAAAATAAATCATAATAGCACTGCATATAATCAGCTACTATGTTTTTGAGCATTGAAGAGTTGTTCTTACCGATTAAAAGTATCTCGTCGACTTTTATATTCATTAAATTAAATTTTACGCTAGACAAAATAGTTATTCAGTTACTTTCCTAACAAATAAGACTTTTTAATCACATAAAATTTTATTTACTAAATCTTTATTTATTAGAATAATAGTGTTCTAATATCAAGGACTTTAAAATCAATCAAGATTTTATCTTATAAACTAATAGTAAGAATTAAATACTAAGGGTTAGAATCTTTTTAACATTATTCGATCATTATCACAAATCTAAATAATTAAGAGTTTATCTTACATAACTATAATACCTTCCATGTTAGTGTTTCTAATGTTTAGTATTTTTAAATTAGGAAATTACGAATTTAATGCATGTTCAACATATTACTTGTTAAAATACTCTTGAAATTAAATAACGTGAATGGAATTGTGAATGTGCTATTTTCTTTATATCATAAATCAATTACTATTTGAAGTCTAAATAAGTGCCATATAGAAAGATAAATAGTTAAACGTCACGGTATCAATTAATGATGAATTTTTAATAGTAATTTCTGATTTCTATACTATATTATGGTTGAACTACTTTTCTACTCAAATAATATTATTTATTTATTATTTCTATAATATTTAAAAATGATACACAATAATTACAATAAAAATTAGCAAAACTTATAAGAGATAGAGGTGATTAGCAATAGTCAATAACACTAATGATTCTTCAAATACAAAGATCCAAAGTAAAATGTCAGATAAATTTTTACCCTTTAAAAATAGAATTTTATTACATAATTGAAATTCGGAATGAACCAATACTAAGAATTTGCAGAAAAATACATTATTTCATTTAGAATTAAGAAAAAAATGACTACGCTTTAAAATTAGCTATAGCAAAAGATCCAATTCAATTCTTTTTTAAACTAATCATCGTACAATAAATTATTTTTTAAGTAGACAAAACTCTTAGGATATAAAAATAAAGTAAATCATTTATAGTATAGTAATTTTAAATTGGCTAAGAAAAAACTTAAAGCAATAAGGATGGAACAGTTAAAGACAAAATATATTCTAACGAATGACAACTCAATATATTTTATATAAATTAAGTTACGTCTTTTGAAATATATTAACTCAATATTAGTCTTTATAAATTTAAAGGGAGGGAAACAAAAAACTCTCTCCTCGCTCCTGCTTCTCTCTAAGCGCAGGTTAGTCTAACGTGCGCTCTGGAGGTCCATGGGAAGGGGACAAGGTCGGGGAAGGGGACGACCTAAGAAAGAGATACAAATCGCATTTGGGAGTGCAATGCATGTTCAATCCAAAGTGAATGCTTCAACATCCAAAAAATAGTTACTAGTATCGGAACCTTCATCGAGCTCAACTGCAGAGAAGAGGCATGTATGGAGATGGTGGATAAAGACAAAATACCACTACCAGTGAGATCTCAGGCGGAGGATGGAAAGCAGCTGAAAGAAATTGAAGATCTGGTAGAAAATTTACCCACTCAAGCACAGGGTGATAAAGTACTAACACAGAGTAACATTGCAAATCAAGAGGCAAATAAGGAGGTTTCTGCATAGCAAGATGCAACTGTGAATAAACCTAAGTGGAACTCATTGTTTGCTGGAAACAGAGCTGCGAAAAATGGTATGACCTTAACCTATTTCCCTCCTCAAATTGTGAATGGTGAAACGATATTTCAGCTGGAGAAAAATGAAGTTGAGAAGGAAGCGGGAAAGTGTAAAAATGTTGTCATTGTCCATGTGATGGGAGAAACAGCAGGATATTCACTCATGCATAGGTACATTTCCCAGATGTGGAATACCATACCTATGCCGGATCTGTATCTGCATGAGGAAGGTTATTATGTGTCTCGATTTCATGATGTGAACGATATGAACGAGAATTTTATTCTCTGGCCCTTATACTATTAGAAATCGACCAATGATTCTGAAACCATGGACCCCTGCTTTTGATTTTAGTCAAGAGTTCATGACAGAGATACCACTGTGGGTAAAGTTTCCCAAATTACCTATGAGCTGTTGGGGATGTGGATCTTTGGGAAGAATTGCTAGTGCATTAGGAAAACTATTATTTGTGAATGAATGTTCGACTAAACAAGCAAGCATCTCATATGCTAGGATGCTAATTGAAGTAAATGTGTCCAAACCACTGCCTGACACAATAACAGTTATGGAGCCAAATGGACAAAAATTTCAGCAGGAGGTGGTGTTTGAATGGAAGCCCCAATTCTGTCCTCAATGCTCAACTATAAGGCACATATTCTCTAAGAAGATACCTAAGCAACAATTGATAGAAAGGCCAATGTAGAACAAGAGAAAAGGTGAACAACAGAAGGTGGTTCAGCAATAGAAGCCTAAAGTGATACCATCAACAAGACAAAATGTGGACAAACAGCAGCTGGATCAAGTGGAAGTAACTCAGCCTACAGTTACTAATAATGAAAGCAAACAGAAACAACAAGAATCTGAATCACAGAGCCAAGTAACAACACCAGATGGAACAGTGAGGAATGTTTCTAAAGACAAGGAGCAAATGCCAAGCCCGGAATTGAATTTGATCAACTTCCCACAGTTGAGTGCTGCTTTGAGTAGCAAATCTAAGAATGGGAATGTATTGGAGTTGCAAAGAGAGGACCAGAGAACCAGACAAGCAAAACCTCCTGATTTGGGAGGTATCACCATTTCATAATGACTTGGCTTATATGGAATATTACAAGTGTAAATAAAGTGCATAAACAGAAGGAGTTAAAGAAGTATATAAGATCAAAAACTATCAAAATTCTGGGCCTGCTGGATACCAGAGTAAAGAAACATAATTCCAAAAATACCTAGAAATATTGCTTTCAATTGGGGTATTATCAATAATTACTCAACTGCTGTCAATAGAAGAATTTGGTTGATGTGGGATCAAGGTGAATATACTATATCTGTTCTGAAGGTGGAAGCTCAACTAATACATTGTGAAGTTAGAGACTTCTCTACTAACTTTCAATGTGTTCTGAATATTATATATGGATTCAATACTGTGGAGAAGAGGAGAAGTCTATGGAACACTCTGCAGAACATATCGAGCAATACCAACTGCCCATAGCTAGTGTGTGGGGACTTTAATGTAATATTGTCGACTACAGATAGAATGAGCTGCCATCCTGTGAGTTTCAGTGAAGTTAAGGACTTTTCAGACTGTATAAATGCCACTCTACTAAATGAATTATAATGAAAAGGTGAATATTTCACATGGTCAAATAAGAAACAAGGAGTAGAGAGAGTTAGTAGCAAAATTGACAAAGCATTTGGTAATTATGATTGGATGATGAACTGGGGCCACATTGTCTTAGAGTATGATCTTCCTAACATTTCAGACCATGCCCCAATGCTATTGACTTTGCAAAGTGTGAATCATAACATCAGAGCTCCTTTCAGATTCTTTAACATATGGAGTGAACATGCACAATTCTTGGAGCTAATTGATGTCCACTGGAAGAAGCAGCTGGATATAGATCATATGCAGAATGTTTGGAACAAACTGAAGGAACTGGGGTCAGTCTTCAGACAACTGAATCAAAAAGAGTTTAAAGCAACATTAGAGAAGATTGATAGGGTAAGAGAAGAATTATAAGGCATTCAAGTTACAATAGGAGTTAGATATGATGATAGTCTAGTGATTAAAGAGAAAGAAGCTTTGATGAAGCTAGAGAAATGGAGTCTGATTGAGGAGACTATTCTAAGACAAAAGTATAGAGCTCAATGGATACAGTTGGGGGATTCAAATTCTAAGTATTTTGCTGCAGTCATGAAGGAAAGAAGCCAAAGAAAGCAAATCATGGAACTCAAGTCCTTGTCTGGAGCTAAGCTGTTGACTGATCCTAAGGAGTTAAAAGATGAAATTGTGTTATTATATAAAGGATTAATGAGGACCTCTAATCAGTCACTAAAGGCAGTCAACAAGGTTACAATGAGCAAGGGACCTAAGCTAAATCATGAAGAGCAAATCCTCATGTATACTCCAGTTACTAATCAAGAGATAGCTGATAGATAGAGTGCAATTGGAAATGATAAATCCCCAGGGGTGGATGGGTATAATGCTTACTTTTTTAAAAAGGCATGGAATATTGTAGGGCCAGAGATCATAAAAGCAGTAAGAAGATTTTTTGAATATGGCAAGATGAATAGAACTATTAACTGCATTTCTCTCATCTTGATCCCTAAAAATGATCATCCTGTTACAGTGAAAGAATACATGACAGTTACTTGATGTACTGTTCTGTACAAAATCATTTCTAAAGTCCTTGCATCAAGACACCAGAAAGTTATTGCATCAGTTGTATGTGAAGCTCAGACTGAATTTATTCCAGACAGGAAGATATCTGATAACATCTTCCTTGCTCAAGAATTGGTGAAGTCCTATACAAGGAAGAATGTGTCCCCTAGGTGCATGATAAAAATAGATCTCCAAAAGGCCTATGATTTAGTGGAATGGATTTTTCTGGAGCAGGTATTAGATGAACTTGGCTTTCCTAGACAGTTCACCATGTGGATCTTAGAATGTATGAAGATAGTTAACTACTCTATATTGGTTAATGGAGAACCCACAATTCTATTTGATGCAGCTAAAGGGCTAAGACAGGGTGACCCAATTTCTCCGTTCCTCTTTGCAATAGCCATGGAATACTTAAGTAGAAAGCTCAATGAGGTGAAATAAAATAAGGAATTCAAGTATCACCCAAAGTGCTCTAAGCTAACAGTGACTCATTTGTAGTTTGCAGATGATCTACTGTTATTCTCTAGAGGAGATGCTGAGTCTGTTTCCATTCTGAATAGGTGATTCTTGGACTTCTCTTCTGCTTCAGGACTTCAAGCTAACAAAGAGAAGAGCTCCATTTATTTTGGGGGAGTTACTCAGGGGGTTCAAGATCAAATTCTACAACTGTTAGGATTTCCAAAAGGAGAACTTCCCTTCAAATATCTGGGGATCCCCCTGGCTACTAAAAAGATCTCCTTACTTAAGTGGCAACCATTGATCAGCAAGATGGTATCCAGAATCTCTACTTGGACTGCAAAGAAATTATTATATGCAAGGAGATCCCAGTTAATCCAAACAGTCCTCTTTGGTATCCAAGCATATTGGTCTCAACTGTTTGTTATTCCCTCAAAAGTACTAAGTACAATTGAGGCCTATTGTCGAAGCTACTTATGGTCTGGCACAAATACAATAATAAGGAAGGCGCTAATAGCTTGGGAGAAGGTTTGCACTCCAAAGTCAATGGGTGGCCTAGGCTTGCTAAACATAAGACTATGGAACAAAGCTGCAATAGCTAAAGCTAGCTGGGATATTGAGCTTAAGACAGATAGACTGGATCAGATGGTTACATGCTTACTACATCAAGAACCAGCAATTCAGGCAAATGTCTATCCCTTAACAGGCCGGATGGGTGGTGAGGAAAATATTTGAAGCTAGAGATACAATGGCACTGATTCAAGATATCAAAACAGGCAGCTTAATCAAGCAGATGTATCTTAAACTTATTGGTGATAATGAGAGAATACCTTGGAAGACACTGAGATTTGGAGATGATACTAGACCAAAAGCTCAATTCACAGTGTGGCTGCAGATGCATGGGAAACTAATGACTGTTGATAGACTTGCCTCCTGGGGGATAAATATTGATCCTATATGCAATCTATGTAATAGTTACAGTGAAACAAGAAATCATGTATTCATGGAATATCCTTTCTCTAACAAAGTCTGGGAAGGTGTGTTAAAATGGATGAAGGTCCCTCTCTTCAGGACAACACAATGGGAACAAATGGAGAAATAGATCATTCAAGCATCAAAGGGTAAATCACAAAGAGCTCAAATCTTTAAGTTGGCATATACTGAATGGGTGCATATAATGTGGATTGAAAGGAATCAGCGAAGATTTGAAAGTAAAGCAAAGAGTCAGAATCAATTGGTGAGGGAAATTGCTTATGTTTGTAATATCTGGGCATCTACTAGAATTAAAAAAACTGGTGCAACAGCTTAGTATTTAGTTTAGCTCTAGTAGTTAAGTATCTTTTTGTGTTCTTGCTTAGATAGCAGACTGTGATGTAGTCTAGCTATGGTTTCTTATTGTAAACATTCTGGTGATTAATAAAATCTTTAATTACCAAAAAAAGAAATATTAGCCTTTTTAGGATTTATATTGTCACTTACCATTTTTTGCCGAAATAGTAGGCCAACAACGTTATTCCAAAATTTCTAGAAAGTTAATAGTCATTTTTTCAATTTATGTTCATAAATTTTAAAAAAGCATGATAAAAAGATTTTTATGTTACTTATTTGTTTTCGGTAGGTCGCATAAATAACAATAATTTTCATAAAATATTCCTACATAAATTCTCATACAACCATAGTAGGATAATAAATAATGATTGAGGAGTTCTATTTACAGTTTCTTCTTTTATTGAGTTAGTGATTGATGTTCGGCCAAAATGCTATACTTTTAGTACATTACTCACCCTATATTTTGTTGGTTTAGTGATTAATTATGCGACATTTGAGCTAAATTATGTTGTTTTATGTGTAGGAGTATCGGAAGAAAGAGTCGAATGAAAGTTGCACAAAAAAAGGACAAAAATACAAGAAAAGAGCACAAAAGCATCAAGTACCCAAGTCGTACTACAGACCAAGTAAAGCCGGCTCTATAGCTTGCCTTACCGTGCTACAGACCAAGTAAAGTCAGCTCTATAGCCAGCTTGACCGCGCTATAAGCCTGACCTCGTCTATAGCCCGGTAATTAAAAGTCGCGGGTTAAAAGACTTCAACCTGGATTTGGACAGAGAGATTTCGGCCCTAACATATAAATACTCCCCAAACGAGTTGAGGGAGGGGCAAACATTATTGGAGAGGCAAGAAGGCTACGAGAACACTTGGAAGCAACGAATCACAAGAGTTTTCTCTTCCGTTCTTCCTTAATCTGTATTTTAATGCTTTCAATTATTATCATGATTGTTAGTATGGTTATGAGTA
The DNA here is from genome assembly GCF_000715075.1 of Nicotiana tabacum. Lineage (NCBI taxonomy): Eukaryota > Viridiplantae > Streptophyta > Magnoliopsida > Solanales > Solanaceae > Nicotiana > Nicotiana tabacum. The sequence goes on along the minus strand of NC_134081.1, from coordinate 25,356,025 downwards.
GCTAAACTTTCCCATCTAGGTTTTGATGGAACCTTTTGAAGGATGATTTTTCTAATGCGTTTAATATAATTTTTCTATTGGAGTTTTTCTTCTTGTTCAACTACGTGATTATTTTAGTTGATTGAAGGGTCCTCAATTAACTGTGCCTATTAAGTGTATATTGCTTAGAAAAGGGTACATATTTAGGTAGTTATTCTACTGTTGATCTTCCTTGTGCTTATTGTGGAGGAAACCACCTGTGGTAAAATTGTCAAAATATTCCCGATAACGAGTTATATGCACCAACTAAATCTTATGTGTGGAATATATGTAATGTTTGTGGTGGTCAAAATGGTCACTTTTATAGTTGTGCTTGTATTTCTTATCCTCCTCCAACCCCTTATTATGATGGTTCTACTTTTTCTTGTGAGGTTAACAGGAACAAAGAACCCGTGGAAGCTGACCTGAAGGAGATCATAGATATATTAAAGTGCCTCATGAAACGAAGTAATAGAAACAACTGTAAATACAAAGGCTAGGGGATACTAACCAAAGGCAATGGGATACTATCCAAAGGCAAGAGGCAATTATTTTTAACCTGGTGTCACAAGTGAGGAAATTGGTTGAGGCTTTAAATGCCCAACAAGATAATATTATGAATAGTAGCCAGGAGCAGTGTGCATTAGAGACAGAAATTGAGGTGCCAATAGAGGGGTCCATAATAGAACACCAACAATCAATCAAACTAGAATTTGAGGATGCCGATGTTGTAGAAGAGATACTAGAGTCAACCAAGGACATTGAGGATACATATTTAGTTGACTCTAGTGTCATTGGTGTTGAGGATGTTGATAGTCCCAAAGTTCATGTAGTTAAGCGCATTGGTCCACACTACAAGTATTTTTCCACATTGTGTTTGGATGATGATATAGAAATAGAGTCATCTGATCCACTTGAGGAGTCAAGGAATGAGGAACAAGGTACCTACATTCTGGAATTCTTCTTGGCAGAAAGTCAGGATTACACACCTCATCTAAAGGCCAAGAAGTGCAGAATACTACATTATTTCCTTGGGGAAGTTTGATTCGTTCCACCACCCCAGGAGCATAATCATAAGCTTGAAGTAAAACTTGGGGTTCAATTCATAAGCTCGAGGTGGAGGCAAAAAAATAATTGCGTCGTGCCGCGACGTTAAATCAGGCGCTTGTTGGGAGGCAATCTAACTTTACTGCTTTCTTTTATTTTTATTTTTTAATTATTTTTTTTATTTGTATTATTTGTGTAGTGTCGATTTTTGATTTTCTAGGAGCATGGAAAACAAAGCTATTGGAAGGATGCAACAACAAACCAGATGGTTGGAACTAAGTGTGAGATACCCGCACGAAGGACCAGGCCTGGGAGAAGTCTGAGTACCCCATGAGCTGCTAGTGCTTCGACCTTTGGCCTATCAGGGAGTTTCTTTTACCCTCTTATTAGTTATAGTGTGCATTGGGGATAATGCACAATTTTAAGTGTGGGGTGAGGAGATTGTCTGGGTGGCTTTTTATGCTATTTTAGTTATGTTAGTTTAATTGAATAATACTTTTTTTTTAGAAAAAAATAGAAAAAGATTGGATTTTTTCCGACGATGGATCTCCTAGGAAATTTTTTTGAGGGACTAAAGTCTAACCAAAAAACACAAAAAAAATGAAAAACAGAAAAATCCAAAAATATGTCCTTTTATTATTTTAGGTAGTAATAATCCCTTGTGATTTTTCTTTGTGCCTCGTTTCTTTTTCACGGGATGTAGTTGAACCGGGTAGTAATGTTTTTTATCTTTAGAGTAGAGTAGGATTTAGGAAAAAAAAGGACGGGGAAAATGAGATGTGCTAGACGCCTTTGACTAATTTAATAGTAGCATAATTAGGCTCTAGCATGTGTAGTACCTTTCCCATGGTTTGAAAATGCTTATGATGCCTTGTTGAGGAGATAACATGTTTATTAACGCCTACATCTCATTTTCTTGGCTTGTGTCACTTTGTGCTTGATGCTTAATATTTTGTGGCTCCATGAATACTTATAATTGTTTAAGAATTGGAATGAAACCGTCTTTAGTGAGTCATGTGCCATGTATGGTGAGGAATTCTATAGTCTGTGTCATTGCACTAGAGTCTAGAACTTGCCCGGCATGTGAGTTGAAGCGAAATTTTAGGTTTTACTCGGTTTGAAAAATAATTTTAGGCTTTCTTTAATCTTTTTGAGCTTAATGCTTACCACAAATAAAACTTATCCATAGTCAACCCTTTTGAGCCTATAAACTTTTATTTGGCAACCACATTACAAGCCTATACCCCTTTGTTCTTAATTGTCATTGTTTTGATCTTCTTACCTCTTAAAGCACTTTAATTATAAAACGAGTGCTAAAAGAAGTAAGGAAGGAACTTGGATGTCTTTTGAGTGGAACAATGGAAGAAAGAAGGGTTCACTTGTATTGTAAGGATTACACCACTAGCAGGAATGGTAGAGAAAAATAAGTTATGGTTGAAAAGAAAGAAAAAAAATGTAGCAAAGAAAAATAAGCATATCTTGTCCTTGCTAGTGGGTATGAATTAAAGTAGTGCTTCAAGAAAGAGGAAATACTTTCGGGGTGATATTGTTTGTGAAATTGCAGTTGGTTGAAGAAAAATACGCTTAATGTTAATTTTGTGATGTGTTAAAGTGCTTAGGATGGTTAGTCACTATTCCTAAATTTATCCTACCCGTCCTTTAGCCCCCATTACAACCATAAAAAGTCCTAATTGATTTTAGATCGAGCAAGCCTACATTAGTAGAGGTTTACATAATAGGCAAGCCTATGGTACTTTGTGCATGCATGTGACTTCTTTGTGAGAGTGAGGAATTTTTTTGATTTATATGAGTCCTTAAAATATATTTGAACATTTGATTCGAGTGTGTGGATTCGACTTACTCTTTTGTTCTTGTTGTGAGGGCACATGATTTCACGAGAGATAAGTGACGTTATTAGATTTCTCTATGATATTAAGTGTCCAAGCCATGAATGCATTGTGATACTGAGTCGGTCTAGGAGGCTAGGATTGTTATAAAATTTTTGAAGTATGGAATAAAGTAAAGGGAAGTATGTGTTGAAGGCATATGCTAAAGTTTAATTATTGCTATCAACCATAGTCATAGGTATGGTGCACTTCGGATGTACCAAAAGAAAATAAAGTGCTCTAGGTTAATGTTAATCGGTGGTTGACTCGAGGACGAGCAACGTTTAAGTGTGGGGTGGTGATGTTCGGCCAAAATGCTATGCTTTTAGTACATTACTCGCCCTATATTTTGTTGGTTTAGTGATTAATTATACCATATTTGAGCTAAATTGTGTTATTTTACGTGTACGAGCATCGGAAGAAAAAGTCGAATGAAAGTTGCACAAAAAGAAGACAAAAATACAATAAAAGACCACAAAAGCATCAAGTACCCAAACCGTGCTACAGACCAAGTAAAGCCAGCTCTATGGCCTGCCTTAGTAAAGCCAGCCAGCTTGACCGCGCTACAAGCCAGGTGTAGCCAGCTCTGTAGCCAGGCTGACCGCGCTATAAGCCTGGCCTCGCGAAGTCTATAGCCCGGTAATTAAAAGTCGCGGGTTAAAAGACTCCAACCCGAAATTGGACGGAAGGATTTCGGCCCTAACATATAAATACTCTCTAAATGAGTTGAGGGAGGGGCGAACATTATTGGAGAGGCAAGAAGGCTACGAGAACACTTGGAAGCAACGAATCACAAGAGTTTTCTCTTACGTTCTTTCTTAATCTGTATTTTAATGCTTTCAATTATTATCATGATTGCTAATATGACTATGAGTAGCTAAACTTTCCCATCTAGGATTTGATGGAACCTTTTGAAGGATGATTTTCCTGTTGCGTTTAATATAATTTTGCCGTTGGATTTTCTTTTCTTGTTCAACTATGTGATTATTTTAGTTGATTGAAGGGTCCTCAATTGACTGTGCCTATTTAGTGTGTATTTTTTGGAAAAAGGGTACAAATTTAGGTAGTTGTTGAACAAAATCACTCCTAACGTATGTGAGAAATCAATATGGAGGGTTTAAAGGTGGGATTAGGAATAACGAAATCTTGGTGCGATCTTAGTGAGCGGTAAACTAGTGCCAACTAGCGTTGTTCGGAAGAATACCTCTAGTAAATTGTGCTAGTTGCTCGGAAGATAATTACGACACCCGAAGTACTCACGATCAGTAGAGAATACATACGCGAAATTATAAAAAATGTAGCGGTGAGAATTCCGACAATTGGGGAAATCATAACTCTAGGTCTCCTTAATCTTGTCTCTAACCCTTAGTATCTTTAGTTAATAATTCAAACTTTAATTAGTTAGAAATAAAATCTCAATATTTATAACTTCGTATTTTGTTCAAACTTGTCTTCTTAGTGATAGGAAACAGTTGTAGCTAAGCCTTAATTCTCTATGGGATTCGACTCCGAACTTTTAGACCGGATTATATTTGCAGCGACCGCTTATCATTTTTAGGACTAGAATTGGGTGTGATCAGTGATATATAATCAATACTCATCATCCTCAAAATTTACGTATTTTATTTTACGACTCAAAGAAAGACTTTAATATTATAAGTATGTGATTATTTTCAGAAAAATATTACTCATTGAGATAGGGCACACGTGCAACACACGTACCCTGAGACTAGTAATCACTAAATATTCACTCGATGAAAAGTTTGTTTTGGCTTCACACGAAAAAACATGTTAGCACGACCAAAGGCGTGAAGACCGAAGCCTCTACTTTTGAATGAGTGATTTGCAAAAATTCAGATGATTTGTGGAGTTGATCATCCCTAGAGGAATATTTGAGTCTATCTATTCCTAAATCTCTCCTTCCATCTTTAGAGAAAAACAAGCTAAGGACCATTATTGCTGATGACGACAAAGTCATTATCTTCGTTCTAATCGTGAGAATAAAAACCTACGAAAAGAGACGAATTCAGAAATTTAAGTTTATACGTTTTAAAATCTAGAAAAGGTAACTTACTGGATTTGGATTATTAGATAAATTATTTATGCATATTAAATGAATTTCTTAACACAAATATAAAGTTATGACAAAGTTATTGGATTTTATCGAACCGTAAATAAAAGGTTAGTTCCGTCGCTGCTAGTGACACTATTAATTAATAACGTGTGTACAGTGTACATTGTAGAGAATATATACATCAAAGAAAGAGCATGTGAAACGCAGAAGCCAATTCAACAGCGATATAGAGCTTGTACATTTGCTATTTAAGATACTAGCTAGCTGACATTTGAACTTCTATGTATAATGTAATACACTAGTATTTCCTAATCCTTGGATGTGATCCCCTTAGTTTGGAAAAATCTTGTCCGAATTAAATCAGATACTTTAGTCGTTTGGAATTTTATTTTTGTTAATTCTCTAGATTGCATTTTTGTGTGTTGACAATAAATCCAGAGTCGTCACAGTACTATGAATCGTGTGAGACCTGCTGTGATGTGTATGATAATTAACTATGAAATATACTCTTGTATTATCTTTTAATTAAATCTCGTGGAATCAAAGTTCAAAATTGACACCTAGGGGCATTGAGGTTGAAGCTTCCTACACATAACATTTTGGACGGTGCGTGTACGAACGCAGCACTTGTCTATTTTATGTTACTCCTAAAATGTGTGTGTTTTCCCTTAATTGGCAGAAAGAAAATTAAAGAAAACATTATTGTTGAACTTTTGGTGTTGATCACAAGACATAAAGATGATTTGACTTGTTGCCAAACTTTAACCTAGTAAAACTTTACATGTGATATAGTATCATATATGGTCCTCCCAACTCTCAAGATGATTGTTGAGAGAGTAACATTTTGCACATCGTGGGATTTTAACCAATTTCCTCCGCGTCCCCCCTAGGTGGTCGGTAACTCCTTTCCAAGCTATAATTGTTTTCTCCATCATGGAAAACGTGCTTTTTCTGTATCCTCTTCTTTTAACTTTTTTTATTGTAGAGATTTGCATAGTGAAAGATAAAAGAATATTGCCCTTCCATAGAATGAGTCTACCGGGAAAACTGTCAGGACGCGAAAATCTATTAAACAGGGATAATTTTGAGAGTGGTTGATCGATCGTCATTGTATGAACCAAAATTTAGATCTATGCTTATATAATTTAATTTTATAATAAAGTTGGGTTAATCTTAGCTAATATTAATATCCAGAAGATATACCAAATACTTTTGTAGTAAGATCCCACGCGTGCTATTTGAGTAGCAATAAATAACAACAATAATGGTATAATCAATGATCCAAAAATATGAAAGATAGTAATTAATAACAATAAATGACGCCATTTAAGTAAATAAATGGATGTGGGTCACCCGAAAAGGGTGAGATTCCCTAATATTTCTTCTGACAAGGATAGATAATGATAAGCCTTTGAATTTTCGAATCCTCCTTGGATCGTGGGAGAAATGATAGATAAAGATCTGAGAAAAAGGTGAATTTTGTATGCGTATGATAAAGTAAGAATCTTCAAAAAATTTTAATGTATTATTTTTTACAATGAGTGTCCAATCCTCTCTATAACTACATATCTTTCTATTTATAAGGGTACATAAGTCACAAAATCCTAAATAGTATAACTGCGAGGAATATTCATTGGAATATTCTCTGGGGAACCATCAACAGAGAAGTAGCCGTTACTACTCAAATGGAAGGAATTCTCGTCCTCCATTGAGCCATCTCGACCTCAACAACGACATGTTGTTTTCTCATGACATCGCCCTTGTGAAGCCAAATCATTATATCCTGTTGATGACATGTGCCAACCTTCGATATCTTTCTTAATGTCGACTTGATCCACATATAATTATGGTAATTTTTAGTCCATACAGCTAGTCCCCTCGCTTGTTGAGGTCATCCCCGTGGACGAGTTCAATGAGCGAATAACATCGGTCGTGATCGTTGTGAAAACAGGCGACGTGGCGCTTTGCGGACCGCATATCTCAAATATTAAATTTCTCAGGTGATTTAATGGAACCATACTGTCAAAGAGAAGATGTGACGTCATGACGTCATTCCTCATGCATCATCGGTTCCCGACGCGTCGCATCGATTCACGTGTAGCCCCTTATTGGCTCTGATATTCCGATTCTAATGACAATTATGACGAACTGTTAGGGGTTCAGTGCCCTTTTCTCTATAAAAGGAGGTGGCTTCACCAGAATTCAAACTTTACATTCTCTAAACTTCTCCTTTGAATTTCCTTCTTTTGCTTCATAACAGTTCTTCATATTTCCAACTTTGCTCTCTTCACTTTTCTCAGCTTCCATAAACATGTCAAATTTTCCCTCTAATGTAAATAAGGAGAACCATTCCATTCCCTTGGATGTTGTATTTCCTGTGTCACGTGGAAGACATCGCCGCCGCCACTGAGGAGGAGGCTCTCCCTTCAATGGAGGAAATCATCCCCTGTTATCCTGATGCCAAACATAACCTCTAACAACCGCCGGAAGTGATAACCGAGAAATTCCAATTCACGATGACGGTCAGGCGCTTGGCTGAGTTTAAAACCAAATTTGGCCTTGCCGACCACATAGAGCTAGTTATCGCTGGTAGTGATGAAGTACACATTCATCGTCCTTGGTATTGTGCTCTTTATGCCTACCCATTCGCCATCGGTTATTCGTTCCCCCTCCTTCCGCCGGTGGAGGAATTTTGTCGCCATTACAACATTTGCCCTGCTCAGCTCTCCCCTATGTTTATAAAGTGATTAATATGCCGTCGAAGTTTGCTGAATCGGCCGGGGTCGAGGTCACGATGCATTACTGGTGCATGTTTTTGCACCCTATTTCTATCGAGGAACGATGTTAAATCTTCGACACCGTGGGGGCAAATGTTTGGTTGTGGAAATGGACGATAAAGGTAGCCGGTAATTCTTGCTCGATTATTTCTTTGTCAAGGCTGAGGCCATCGTAGATGATGTTACTGGTTTCCCCGAGGCCTGGAACCATACTCGTAAATATTAGTGTTTTTGCTTTTACCATTTCAAATATTTTGTTCATCCCGAGCTGGTCGAGTAATCCTTCTTTTTCTACAGCCAACGGTCGACCTCTTCCATTGGTGATGTATCTCACCGATTGGGTCAGGCAGGTTCTCCCCTACAATGTGGGGATCGGTGATTGGCTGAGCTTCTTTTAGAAGTTCAAACCGATCCTTCCTTTGTTAGGTGATTTCCTTTTTCTGGTCGTCATCGTACTCGTATTGGTTTACGTCATCGTGCTTACTTTTTGTGTTTTCTCAAGGTTCCATCAGGGAGGATACAAGAAGGAACATGGTGCATGTGCCCTCGTTCAGGAGGAGAAGGTTCACTACGCTTTCTACCTCCGCCACCATCTCAGCTGCTGCGCCCGCTCCTCCCTCGTTTTCACTCATCGACGAAGATGATAAGGTCTTTCCACGCCGTTTGTGGGGATTGTTTCACCAACTTTTTAGTTTCCATTAGATCCATAACTCACATGACTTGTTAATCTAACGAACCACAAGGTTTAACTTTTTTCTCTGTGCGACAAAAAGCCTCCATGGCAAATAACCAAGGAAACGGAACAAAGGTAACAAATAATGTTTCCCTCAACCTCATGATTGCCGTCAACAAAGGCTATGCCACCCATGATGAGTAGGTAACCCCCAAGGCCTCCCCCAGATGAGTGAGGTCGTCTGCACCTTTCTGCAACACAACAAAACCAAATGGGAAAGGGGCCTCCACGTCCACAGGAGAAGGAGAGCCACCCGCTATGAAAAAGCTCCTCGAAGAATGGCTAACAGACACTCTAGTCAGTGTGCTCATTAAGCAGGCCCCATACACGACTGCATAAACCATGAGAGTCCATGCAGCACAACGTAGGAATGAACATGACGACCACCCGAGCCCTCCGACTTCAGGTAAAACTTACACTATTACTGATAGTGCATGTGACAGTGTCCTCGCCGGCATGCTGAAAAGAATGGAAGAAATGGAAAGCGATAACATGGCACTCATGGACCAATGTCCAGAGCACGAGGAACGGGTAGACAAAATACCAGGCAGGTTTGTGGAATAGCCGTACAGGGAAGAAGCGGCTCCGCACGCTATACCAAAAACCTTCAAGATGTCCCCATATCTCAAAATTTACGACGGGATGACCGATCCTGAAGACCATGTAACTCACTACGTCACTACCCTGAAAGGCAATGACCTCACCAAAGAGCAGATGTCCTCCATCTTGCTGAAAAAATTCGGTGAAACTTAACGAGCGCAAAACACAACACAAAATTGATGTTCGCTAGCCAAAGATAGTATAGTTTAATTATCGTATCCACATAGATTGGATTTAAACAATTCTCTAGTAATTTCTGGTTTAACTGCTATACAGGATGATCAAAATTTGGATTGATTATGAACTACGATCAACTACTAAAGTAAAGCAATTGACAGTTTACTGCAAAGAACTAGAGATTAGCAGAGTTGGTTTCTTATCAATGTGAGGAATAACGGTTTGACAGGATAGGTGCAAGATAGCTATTTGGGATTTAACTCTAGTTTAATTTACTCTAATGTTCTAATGATTCTCACGAATTCACTCGATGATTAGTTCAAACGTGTAGTCAAGACTCCTCTCTCGATTAAATCTTAACTCTACGAGGTGAACTAATATAAGCACTATGAAAGTATGCATGCATGCGTTAATGGATTAATCTTTAGAAAAACGTCTCTTAAATATTCTTCTAACATGATTTAATCAACAATTCAACAAGCTCTTTCGATTACTTAAGAGAATCGATGAATTAAATCAAATAAAATAATTCAAAGATAATCATCAAAATATTCCTCTTTCGATTAAATAGACCGATGAATAAAGTTGCAACAATTCGAAGATCCATAAATGAATTCAAGCAAAGAACTAGAGTTAAAATGCACAAATATTTATCAAAACACCATATCCGTCAAACCCTAAGGGAAACTACTCCATAATCATAGAGAAATTCATCACAAATATAACTAAAGAATAAGAAAAGATCAATCTAACGTAACAATCCAAATTCCCGTATTGAATTAATGAAAAGATGATGAAATCATGTGTCTTGTAGCCTCCAATGTTCTCCCAAAGCTTCCAAGGTCAAAAGTCCTCTAAAATTTGTGTTTTTGATGTATTTATAATATGTAGCAATGGGGCCGGACGAAACTATACTTTCCAAGTCGAAGTGGGAAAAGTTGACCGAGAAAATACACTACTGCGGCGCACCGGGCTGCACACCATGCGCCGCATTAGTGGGAAAGTTCAGAGGCCTGTTATTTTCACTCTGCAGAAATTTTGCACTAGCGCCCCATTACGCATGGCTCGGCGCTGTAGTGCAACTTTCTCAGAGTAATTTTGTTTTCTCACTTTTTGACATCCAAACTTAATCCTCGACCCCCGAACATGATCCCGACTTAAGTTTTTGTGCTTTTACTCAGACTTCAAAGCTCCAACTTGTTCAAATTAGCTCCAAATTATATTAATAGATCGGAATCATGTCCTGCAAGGCATAAAATATGTAATAAGTGCAAATCACCATTATTTAAGCTTAACCACAAGTAAAATGCAGTGATTAGAGTACAAACTATGACTAAAATACGGGTTTCTAACCTACCATCAACACCCCACACTTAAACCATTGCTCGTCCTCGTGTAATCAAACTGTACTTCACATAGAGACGACCTTCTTATCAGAAAACTTCCCAAACGCATCATGCCAAGAATATTTAAATCAGACTAAGCACTATATCATAACAACCTAGCCACAAGACTCGACTCAAAAACACCACGTATTTTTCAAAAACTCGCTCACATACTCTAACACAGAGGCCAAAGAAATTACCTTTCCTTCGCAAATCATATGCCCTCATACCAAAGATAGATAGTAGTTCCACACACAATAAAATTCAAGAACAAATAGGAAATCAAGATAGAAACAATTAACTCACTCTCAAAAATAAAATTTATGCGCCATAGAGAATGTACCATAGGCTTGCCCATAGTATAATACTCTACTAATTGAGCTCATTCAGTCAAAGATCAAGTAGGACTTTATTTTGGTTGTAATGTAGGTTGCGAGACGGGTAGGATACAATTTGGATAATAGTGGCTACACCTCCCTAAGCACTTTAATACATATAATTTCACAACTTCAAACCCCACACTTATGTTGAACCAAACCCCAACCTTCAAAACATCATAACATCAAGCTCCCAATTTCTTTAAGCACAAGCAAAATGAGAACCTACCACTATCAAGAAATTAATATTATTATTTTTCTTTTTTTTAATACATATACAAACTTTTTTTTTTCTTTTTTTTTTTCAATTCCTTAGAAGTGGCTCTAATGATTTTCAAACAGTGCACCTTTCTCCATTTTTTCTAGCTTCACTCGAAAGCCCAACCATACTTCTACTTAGCTCGTAATAAGCTTATAACAGTTTTAAGTGCTCACGAGAGGTAAATGATCAAATAGATGGTCAAATCAAATAATAGGGGTCAGGCTTGTAGTGTGGTTGCCAAAGAAATAGGATTACAGGCTCAAAGGGGCTAACTACGATGCACATTAATTAGGTGGATAAAAGCATATATCTGTCTCACAAAGAAACACCTCTATCACTTCCAAGACTGAACAAAAGTACTATTTTTCTTTGCAAATACACGGGTCAAGTTCTAGACATCAAATGCAATGCACAGAATATCAACAATAACCTCACACACATTGGCACATAACTCACTCAGGATCGGATCTATCCCGACTCTTTAAGAAAAGCAGTTAAGCAAGGTCAAAATCAAACAATTTAAGTCACTACAATACAAGAGTCAAGAACTGAGCCTAGACATCACAACTAAAGCACTCACTATTCTCAAGGCACAATAAAGTTAAGAGAAATTACCTCCATTTAATACCATAGCACAGGACCTCTCTATTCCTAACAAAAGAAAAACTAACTATACTCGGTTCAAGCAAAAACCCCTGAAAAAGAACCATGAAACAAAAACAAATCAAGGGAAAATTGTTACAATACCTAAGAAAATAAAATAAAAATAAAAGACACCTTTTTTACTTCTTCAACTTTAATCCCTCAAGAAGATAGTCTAGGAAATCTATCGTCGGGAAAAGTCAATTTTTTTTCAAAATAATCAAAAGAAACGAAAACAAATACACATGTACATATTTACATCATCCCCCACCCCACATTTTAAATTGTAGCATATCCCTATGACACATAAATAAAAAGCAAGAGGTAAAGAAAACTTTCCAAATTCATCTAGACGGGGTCTGAATCGAAGTCGGGATCATCGTTGCACACCCGACTCAGTGCACACATCCATGCTCAGAGCTTCTTTTTGTCCTTTTTTGGGTACACCCCACACTTATCAGTTTTAATCTCTCCAATTTGCTCCTTTAGAGCCCCAATTGCTCCTTTCATCTTGAAAATCACCCTTTCTTCCCCCACTTTGAACATGAGCTGCGTTTCTTGAATGTCTAGAATTGCTCTGCCAGTAGCCAAGAAGGGTCTTCCTAAAATCAGAGGGACCTCCCTATTTTTCTCCATGTTCACCACAATGAAGTCCACAGGGAATATAAATTTGTCCACCCGAACTAGCACATCTTCCACTATTCCTTCAAATATGATTGTGGTTTGATCCGCCAACTGCAAGGACACAAGTATCGACCTGACTTCTCCAATCTCTCCCTATGATTCCTGAAAATAGACAAGGGCATAAGATTAATAGAAGCACCTGAATCAAACAAAGATTTTTTTAAAATTTAGTACTTCCTAAAGAGCAAGGTATAGTAAAACTCCCTGGATCTCTACACTTTTGAGGGAGCTTGTTTTGCAGAATGGCACTACAGTGCTCTGTGAGCTTGACAACCGATGTCTCTTCCACTTTTCGTTTTTTGGACAATATCTCCTTCAAAAATTTAGCATAAGCTGGCATCTGTGATAGCACCTTTGTGAAAGGTATATTCACATGCACCTGCTTGAGCACTTCTAAAAGCGTCCAAATTGTTTGTCCAGCTTCTCTCTTCTCAACTTCTGTGAGAAAGATGGAGCATGCATATATTTACTTTCTTCAGTCTCCTCATTTATTGCATTCTCATCTTTCTTCTTATTCTGAGCTCTAGTCTTCCCCTTCTTCTTCAGACCATCATCCACCATCCATGCACCTTCTTGAATGTTGTCATTTTTTTGCTCTTCCACAATCTCTAACTGACTTTCAATCGGCTCATCCTTTTGTTTTTCCCTGGGATCCTCCATTACATGCCCACTCCTCAATGATAATGCATTTATATTCTCTTTTGGATTTCTTTCAGTATCAGCAAGGAGAGTTCCTAGAACCCTCTCAGATAATAGATTAGCTAGTTGCCTCACATGTCTTTCCAACTTTCGAAAGGCCGTGCCTAGTTCTCTGATAGCTGAGCCATGGGTTTCAAGCCTCTCGTCTTTCTTAACAATAAAGGACTTCATTAGATCTTCCATGCTTGACTAATAAGACTGTGGATGATGATATTGCTGCCTCTGCTGATTTTGAAAATCTGGAGCTCCCTGCCCCTGGGGTATGGAGTTATTTTGCAGCCATGCATTTGCACTACCACTTGGTGAACTCCAAGAAAAACCTGGGTGCCTCTGCCCCAAATTGTTAAAATTGTTTCCACTTTGGTAGTTTCCACTGTCAATGCTCCCCACAATATTTACTACTTCAGCTGAAACTTGACACTCATGTGTAGGGTGTCCCATTCCACAAAAGTCACATGCTTCTTGCAGCTCACTCTGTACCTTGGCCAATGTTAACTTTCTTATCTCTCTGGCCATGGTGTCTAGCTGTGCTTGCATTGATGTGTTAGAGTCTACCTGGTGCACCCTAGCTGATTTTCTTCTATGGTTATCATATGCAGGCCATCGATTTGCATCTTCAGATAATTCATTCAGAATTGCAACAATCTCCTGAGGAGTTTTCTTCATAAGAGGACCTCCAACTGCGTTATTTACCATCCTCCTGCCAGAGGGTGTCGGACCATCCTAGAAATCTTGGACTTGCATCCACAAGTCTACCCCATGATGCTGACATCTTCTCACAATATCCTTAAATCCCTCCCAAGCTTCAAACACCATTTCTATCTCTTTCTGCTCGAGGTTGTGGATCTCTCTTCAAATTTTTCCTGTTTTTGCAGCTGAAAAATATTTTTCAAGGAACTTCCTTGTCATGTCTTTCCAAGTTTGAATTGACCCAGTCAGCAAACTCCAAAACCAGTGCTTAGCATCTTCCCTCATTGAAAAAGGAAATGTCCTTAAATATATAGCATCTTTCGATACTCCATTGTGCTGGAAGGTATTCATAATCTCATCAAATGAGTATATGGATCTTCATTAGGTTTGCCACAGAAGATAAAATTGTTCTGAATGGTCTGAAGTAGTCCTTGCTTGATCTCAAAAATATTGGTTGCAATCGGAGGGTGTCACACACTAGGTACTCCTTGGTTGTAGACTGGCATGGCGTAGTCTCGCAGCGATCGTCCAGTCCAGGGAATATTATTTTTAAATTCATCTTCACCCAGAGGTCAGTTCAGGTTGAATCTTCGTTCTCCATTCCCGTCAACTATTTCATCAGCTCTGAGAGCTACTTCAGCAGTTGCACGTGTGGCTGCTTCCTGTTGGGCTGCTTCCCGTGCAGCCAAATTAACTATCTCCTCACCGTTCTTAGCCATGTTCTCTTGGGTTTAAGATTGCCCCATGAATTTTCCTGTGAGTTCTTTCTCTTTTCTCAATTGTCACAGACACTTTTCCACCTCTGGATTGTATGGAATCACTTCCTTAGAAGAAGATAGAATCTTACACAAAAGAGCTTAACATGTTGCCTACACATGGAAGAGAAAACCCGTGAAGAATAAGAAATAATTGGTTCCTGAATTAGCACCAAAAACTAATTTGAACACTATTGATTGAAAATCCCCGGCAACGGCGCCAAAATTTGACGAGCGCAAAACACAACACGAAATTAATGCTCGCTAGCCAAAGATAGTATAGTTTAATTATCGTCTCCACAATGATTGGATTTAAACAATGCTCTAGTAATTTCTGGTATAACTGCTATTCGGGATGATAAAAACTTGATTTGGATTGATTACGAACTACGATTAACTACTAAAGTAAAGCAATTGATAATTTACTGCAAAAAACTAGAGATTAGCAGAGTTGGTTTCTTATCAATGTGAGTAATAACGATTTGACAGGATAGGTGCAAGATAACTATTTGAGATTTAACTCTAGTTTAATTCACTCTAATATTCAAATGATTCTCACGAATTCACTTGATGATTAGTTCAAACGTGTAGTCAAGACTCATCTCTCGATTAAATTTTAACTCTACGAGGTGAACTAATATAAGCACTATGAAAGTATGCAAGCATGTGTTAATGGATTAGGTTTTACAAAAATGTTTCTCAAATATATTCCTAACTTGATTTAATCAACGATTAAACAAGCTCTTTCGATTACTTAAGAGAATTGATGATTTAAATCAAACAAAATAATTCAAAGATAATCACAAAAATATCCCTCTTTCGATTAAATAAACCAGTGAATAAAGTTGCAATAATTTGAAGCTCCATAAATGAATTCAAGCAAAGAACTAGAGTTAAAATCCAAAAATATTTATCTAAACACCATATCCGTCAAACCCTAAGGGAAACTACTCTATAATTATGGAGGAAGTCATTACAAATATAATTAAAGAATAATAAAACATCAATCTAACGTTACAATCCAAACTTCCGTATTGAATTAATGGAAAGATGATGAAATTCATTGTCTTGTAACCTCCAATGCTCTCCCAAAGCTTCCAAGGTCAAAAGTCCTCTAAAATTTGTGTTTTTGATGTATTTATACTATGTAGGAACGGGCGCGGATGAAACTATCCTTTCCAAGCCGAAGTAAAAAAAGTTGGGCAAGAAAATACACTACCGCGGCGCACCGGGCGGCACACCATACGCCGCATTAGTGGGAAAGTTCAGAGGCCTATTATTTTCACTTTGCAGAAATTTTGCACTAGCGCCCCGCTCCCCGCTACACATGGTGCAGCGCTATAGTGCAACTTTCTCACAGTAATTTTGTTTTCTTACTTTTTGACATCCAGACTTGATCCTAGACCCCCGAACGTGATCTCGACTTAATTTCTTGGGCTTTTACTAAGGCTTCAAAGTTCCAACTTGTTCAAATTAGTTCCAAATTATCTTAATAGCTCGGAATCATTTCTTGCAAGGCATAAAATATGTAATAAGTGCAAATCACTATTATTTAAGCTCAACCACCAGTAAAATGCAGTGATTAGAGTGCAAACTATGACTAAAATATGGGTTTCTAGCCTACCATCAAAACTCTCACTGGAGGGTCATTAACGGACAGCTGCCCGCTTATTTCATAAAAATATTTGAAGAGATTGCAGTGTGACGAGCGCAAAACATAATACTAATTTGATGCTAGCTAGCCAAAGATAGTATAGTTAAATTATCGTCTCTACATGGATTGGATTTAAACAATGCTCTAGTAATTTCTGGTATAACTATTATTCAGTATGATCAAAACATTATTTGGAATGATTACGAACTATGATTAACTACTAAAGTAAAGCAATTTACAATTGACTGCAGAGAACTAGAGGTTAGAAGAGTTGGTTTTTTATCAATGTGAGAAATAAGAGTTTTGACATGATAGGTGCAAGGTTTTTATTCTGGATATGATACTGTGATATTTCACTCTTGAGGTTCTATCGATTCTCATGAATTCAATAGGTGATTAGCTTATACTTTTGATTCAGACTACTCTCTCGATTAAATCCAATTCTTTCAAATAAACTAATGTGAGGTGCGGTGAAACTTGCAAGATCTATTGGTAGGACTGATCTACGAGAAACTTCTCGCGAATATTTTTCAATCTTAATTTAAACAGTAACTCAAGAAGCTCTCTCGATTACTTTAAAGAATAACCAAAATAAACTAAGGCATGCGCTGCAATGATATTCAATAAGATGTTCCTCTTTAGATTAAACACTATAATGAATAAAATCACAACTATATTAAAACTCCTCCAATAAATTCAAACAATTAAACAGTAGTCAAATCCATAAACAACAACCAAGTCACCAAATCATGTCGTAAACTACTCCATAATAATGGAGGAAGTCATCACAAATATAATTAAAGAGTGCGAAAGCATCAATCTAACATTACAATCCAAACTCCTATATTGAATTGACGGAAAAATGATGAAATCCCGTGTCTTGTAGCCTCCAATGCTCTCCCAAAGCTTCCAAGGATAAAAGTCCTCTAAAATTCGTATTTTTGATATATTTATACCATGTAGGAAAGGGCCCGGACGAAACTATCCTTTCCAAGCCGAAGTAGGAGAAATACTCAGTAAAGTTTGCGCATGCACGGTGCACGGCGCGCCGCCCCACACGGTGTGCCTGTGGAGAATTTTAGAGAGTTGATTTTTACACTCTGCAGAAATTTTGCACTAGTGCCCCGCGGTGCATGGCGCACGCGGTAGTGCATTTTTCTCAGAGTAATCTCTTTTTCTCACTTTTTTGACATTCTGACTTGGTCCTCGACCCCCAGAACGTGATCACAACTTAATTTCTTGGGCTTCTACTCAAACTTCAAAGCTCCAAATCATCCATTTTATCTCCAACTAGCTTCTTCACTCAAAATCACATACTACACAATATAACACATAATAAGTACAAAGTACTAACAATTAGGCTCAAATACAATCAAAGTGTAGCAATTGGAGTGTAAAATGTTGCTATAACATGAGTTCCTAGCCTACTATCATAGTGGTTGCTTTATAGAATGGGCTGAGCAGAGAGGGTTCGAGGGCAACCAGAAAACTACCGAGTCGACTAATGAAATACCCATCGGCCACTTGGGACGAAATCTGTAAAGCCTACTATGCATAGGTCAGAGCAGACGACAATGACCTCAATGGACCAACTCGATGACTCACCTCGGTACAAACCGAGTCCAAGAAGGAGCGTAGGGATAATACAACCTGTATTGCGGCCAGGCAGGGAACGACACCAACCCTATATTAGGACACTTGTTCCTTACTTTTGCTATGAAGACGGCTCATCTAGGCCGAGATCAGGCACTCACAGGAATGGTCGAGGTATGCCTCCCTTACTATCTGCTCATAATGTTTGTGTGTCCCCTACAAAGGTGGTCAACGCTATTGAGAAACTCAAAACAAAGGTAAAATGGCCCCCAAAGATGAGATCCGACCCAAGCACCAAGAAATATGCCGCCCTCTGTGAGTTCCACCAAGAACATGGACACAAAATAGAAGATTGCATCGCCCTAAGACGAGAAGTAGAAAACTTGCTGCAGCAAGGGCATCTCAAAGAACTACTCAGCAAAAAAGGCAATAACACCTTAGCGAGGGGTCGAGAACGTCCAGGCCCACCAAAGTCGCCTTCGCCAGCTTGCACCATTAACATGATCATTGGTGGAAATGACGATGCCTCAATCAACAAAATCAAATTCACAGCCACCCACAAGCTCAAAAGATTGATCACCCACGAACGGTATGACGGACTCGGAGAAAGTAACATCTTCGATGAGTCAGATGCCAACGGTTTGACTTTCCCTCACAATGATGCACTAGTCATTACTTTATGAATTTTAGATATCGATATTAAGAGAATTAAGGTAGATGAAAGAAGTGGGGCATGTATCATCCATCCCCGAGTCCTCGCACAGATGAGACTCGAGGATAAGATAGTGACGCGCTACATTACACTAATCGGTTTTAATAATGCAGTTGAACGGACTACGGGAGAAATTACACTCCTGTCCTCATCGGAGGGGTGACTCTAGAGACAATATTCCATATCATGGACCAGGACACTGCATACTCCATCGTGGGACGACCATGGATATACCCTATGAGAGTCGTCCCCTCCAGCTTATACCAACTGATCAAATTCCCAACACCTTGGGGAATATTCAGCATACGAGGGGAACAACGTACGTCTCGGGAATGCTACCAAATCATTATGGACGACACAAAAACTCAACAAAAGAAAGATAAGGGAAAAGAAGCATAGCAATCAGTAGGGTCGAGGTCGCCACAAGTCGAAGCCAAAAAAGTCATTATGGATCCAGAGATGATCAAAGCCGCAGGTTCAACCATAGAAGACCTCGACCCCGCCCAGCTAGATCAAAGCGACCTCAGCAAAAAGGCCTATATCGGCTACAAACTCTGAGATCTAGGTAAATTTAGTCAATTCTTAGTAACTAATTCAGGGTTATTTGCCTTTAGCCATGCAGATATGCCAGGCATCCCTAAGGAAATCGCCATGCATAGCTAAATGTCGACCCCTTTTACCCTCCAGTAAGACATGTCCGATGAACATTCAACCCCACAATCAATGAGGTCGTCCAGGAAGAAGTAGAGCAGTTATTGGTCAGAGGCTCTATCAGGGGGTCGAAGTACCCCAAATGGATTGCCAATGTGGTGATGGTTAAAAAGAAAAACGGGAACTGGAGGATATGTGTGGACTTCACACACTTGAACAAAGCATGCCCAAATGATTCATTCTCGTTGCCACACATCGGCCAACTCATTGACGCAACAGTAGGACACGAGCTGTTAAGATTTCTGGATACCTACTCAGGTTACAACCAAATAAGCATGGAGGAAGAAGACCAATAAGACCACGTTCATCAACCACAGGGGAACATATTTTTATAGAGTCATGTCTTTCAGGTTGAAGAACGCATGTGCTACCTATCAAAGGCTGATCACAAAAGTGTTTAAGGATCAACTGGGCAAAACCATGGAGGTATATATCGACGACATATTGGTCAAGTCCGTGAAGGCAGAGGATCATATCGACCACCTGAAGAAAGCCTTCTACTTACTAAGAAAGTATGGAATGAAACTAAACCACGAGAAATGCGCATTTAGCATAGCCTCAGGGAAATATTTGGGCTTCTTAGTATCACAACGAGGAATTGAGGTCAACCTAGATGGATGCCCGAGTGTGTACAAGCATTACAAGAACTGACGGAGTACTTGTCATCACCACCCTTGCTCTCAAAGCCCGAGCCTGGGGAGCGCCTCCTAATATACCTCACCATCTCGGAAGTAGCAGTAAGTTCGGTCCTAGTTTTAGAAAACAAAGGTACACAATCTCCTATTTATTATATCAGTAAAACACTTGTCGATGCCGAGACGAGGTATGCTCACCTCAAGAAACTGACCTTGGCCCTAGTCGAAGCTTCGCGAAAGCTCAGACCATACTTCCAGTGCCACCCAATCTCGATAGTCACCACTTTCCCTTTAAGAAGCATATTGTACAAACCCGAGCTATCGGGGAGGCTGGCCAAGTGGTCCATTGAATTAAGCAAGCACGACATTGCTTATCAGCCTCGCACAATAATAAAGTCGCAAGTGCTCGCCGACTTCGTCCCTGACTTTATAGCAAATGTAATGCATGAGGCTGAAAAAGAAGCCGCCCAAGCTTCTCTTCAAACATAGGACCTCTGGGTCCTATACACTGATGGCGCATCCAATGCCTGCGGATTCAGACTGGGACTCATGCTCGAGGTTGCCACCGATGAAATAATTCATCAATTCATAAGGTACCCAGATATGACTAACAACGAGGTCATATATAATGGTGTAATTGTAGGATTGAGACTAGCACTCAAGTATGGGGAGAAACGATTGAAGCTCAGTTGTGATTCTCAGCTTATAGTCAACCAAGTTACTGGGACTTTCCAAATCAAAGAGTAGAAGCTGCAAAAATATCAGACTGAGATCTGCAGATTGCTGCCCAATTTCGACAAATGCCAACTCGACCAAATCCCACGAACCCAGAACGTCGAAGCATATGGCCTTGCCAAATTGGCCGCCTCCACCAAAAGCATAACGAATGGGGACAAGAGTGTAGTTCTACTCCTCAGCTCGGCATTAGACCACATCGAGGTAAGATCTATAAATTTAACTTGGGACTGGCACAATTGTATTATTAACTATTTGTAGGACGACGCCCTCCCAAGCGACAAAAAAGAAGCTAAAAAGCTAAGAATGCAAGCCGCTAGATACAACCTCCTTCATAGCGACTTGTATAAAAGAACGTATGGCGGCCCCTTGGCAATATGCTTTGACCCAAATCAAACCCAACACGTTCTTGAGGAAATCCATGAAGGTCATTGCGGCGCTCTTTCCGGTGATCGAGCACTTATCAGGTGCATCATACAGGCTGGGTATTACTGGCCTACCATGAAAACAGATGCCTCAGAATTTGTAAAGAAATGCGAGCAGAGTAAAAAATATGCCCCAATAATCGACCGAGCAAGGGAACACCTCCACTCTGTCACCTCCCCATGGCCATTTATTAAATGGGGAATAGACATCGTGGGACCGCTTCCGCCAGGGAGAGGTAACGTAAAATTCCTTATAGTTTTGACTGACTATTTCTCTATATGGCTGGAAGCAGGAGCTTTCTCCCAAGTTTGTGAGCAATAATCACCTTCATATGGAAAAACATTGTCTGTCGATTTGCAGTACCCAAAGAGATAAGCTGTGACAACAGGCCCTAGTTCACGGGGAGAAAATCCATCGAATTCTTAGAGAAGTGGAATATTAAAAGGATAATTTCAACTCCTTACCATCCAGCTGGCAACAGACGAGCAAAATCCCCCAACAAGTCTACCTTAAACATCATGAAGAAGAAACTCGAAGAGGCCAAGGGACTATGGTCGGAAATACTCCCAGAAGTATTATGGGCTCATAGAACTACCCTGCAGACGAGCACAAAATGGACGCCTTATTTTCTAGTCTACGGAATGGAAGAAGTTACACCAGTCAAAGTGGGAGAACCCAGCCTGAGTTACTCCCATGAAAGCGGTACCAGCAATGACAAGAATAGCAGACAAGATCTCGACGAGGTCGAAGAGCGACGAGACATGGCATACATAAGGATGGTCGCTCATAAACAACAAGCATAACACTACTACAACAAAAATGCAAAGGTTCAATTGCTCAAGATCGGGGACAACTTGCTCAAAGCCAAGACCCAAGCAAATAGGGACCCACGAGAAGGCAAGTTGGGAACCAACTGGGACGAACCATATAAATTATAGGCAAAGCAGACAAGGGTTCGTTCCAATGGGAACTATAGAAGGGAAGCTCCTAAAAAACAATTGGAATATCAGCCATCTCAAGTACTGAAACTTCTGAAAAATAAGAAATGCCCAGTAAGTCGAACTCTTTTTGACCTCACATGATTTTTGTCCCAATAAGGTTTTCTCAAGGAGATTTTTAACGAGGCGATGAGTGGGACACTTCGAGTTGGAGTACACGAGAGCAGACATATTTTTCATTGACCGACTCCTCAAGAATCTTGTAATCAAAAAATGAAAGGACTAGATATACTGGGACTGGAACGCCGACCAACACCCGAAACTTGTAATTTGCTCCAAAAGCCACTTAAGGGTGAAATGATGTAATTGAAACAATAATGTTGAAATAATAAAGATGCACGTCTGATCGAAACTGATGAAGATGTTCCGGTTCTATCCCAAATTCCACAGCAAAATCAGGAGTGACATATGAGAAGTTGTTGTTTGTGCGCTTTTAACTAGTTTTGGATTGAGTGTAGTAGTAATACACCTATCGGTGCTCGGCAACGACTTAATCAGAGGTACGTTCGACCAATTCGAACAACACCTATATACTGAGAACATCTATCGGCCCTCGGCCATAACTTAATCAGAGGTACATTCGACCAGTTCGAACAATACCTATCGGCCCTCGGCCATGACTTAATCATAGGTACGTTCGACCAATTCAAACAACACCTATCAGCCATTGGCCACGACTTAATCAAAGGTACATTCGACCAGCTTGAACAATGCCTATCGGCCCTTTGCCATGACTTAAATTAAGGGTATGTTACATCAGATTGTAAAACACCTATCGACCCTTGGCCACATCTCAACTAAGAGGCACATTCAACTTATTCAAATAAAGATCAATACGGCCCATGATTACTCAACCCCATGGCTATCGCAACCTAGAGGATAATAACGAATAAAGGAAGTACAGAAGAAAAACGCACAAGTACATAAACAAAACACCCAAAGATAAGAAAGGTGTATATAAAACACAAACCAACTTTGATATTTAGATAAAGAGTCTTTACAAAGGCGCTCGAATACGCCAACAAATATACAAGAAGTTAAACAAAAACAAAGGAAGAATATCTAGTGGCCATCACCACCCTACTCTCCGACATCCTCTCCATCCTCGCCTAGACCATAAGCGGAGTCATGCCAAGCGCTATCCACAAGGTGATCCACATCCCCTTCATCATCTTCCTCGGAATCAGGCTGAGGTGTGGTGGTATCGTAGTCATAGGCAAGCCGGGACTCACGAGCTTTAACTCGAGCCTCTTCGAGGGTCGTCTTGGAGATAGAGTCTATCTTGTTCAATTCACAGATCACGTCCAACCGAGCATCAGCATGGATCCAGTTCTCGTATCTCTCTCGGGGAATGTCAGGAAACTCAAAGGCGTGAGACGTAAAGGGCCGATTGAGAAATCAGGCATTTATGACCTCAAGAATAGTAACTCGCTCAAGCAGCTCGGAGTTCCCCTTACCCAACTCTCCAATCCTCTCCTCGAGCATGGCTTCTTTAGCTTCCGCCACTGATTGAATGTTATCTCGTTCAGAACGGAGAGTCTTGTTTGCCAACTTTAAAATGTCAACCTTCCTCCTAGCATCCAGTCGGAAGGACTCCTCCTGCTCGAACATCTATTACTTCTCGGTGACCTCCCCCTTGAGAGCGTCCATTTGAAATTGGCACCCGTCCAATTGACTTTCCAGTTGGACCACCTAACTCTGGAGGTCACTACAATGGGCCTCCACGCCCTTGCTAAGCTCGAGCTACTCCTATTTTCTCTTTAACTCTCCCTCGTGAAAGCTAAACCTCTCCACGACCGCCATCAGCTCCACATATTTTTTCTTCAACTGCTCCCTCACGGCCGATACATTGCCCTCCTCGCAAAGCCGCCTCTAGGCATCCCGGTACATTCTGCGGAACTCCTGGTACTTTCACTTCAGCCTCTGATATATCTATTTCTATTTCTTCTCCGTCCACACACTTTCAATCTCTAGAATAATAGTCTACAAATCAAGGAAAAGTAAAAGTTAGAGCCCAAAAGCAAGTCAAAGCAAATAAAATGGAACGAGGAACGACTACACTTACCCTGAGGCCGAGGCTGGCAGTGCTCTTTGACAAGGTGTCGTCAATCAGTTCCCAGAGAGTCACTCGCTCGGCTTCGAATCAGAGAAGACCGAGAGCGTTGACCACATCCTTGGTATTCTTCAGCAGATCATGATTCCTAGAAATCGTTATAGTCCTCGAACCCCCCTTCATCCTCACCTCGATCTGGGTAGTCCGCTCATCAATCATCTTAAGATCATTAGGGTCCATGTCAGAACCAGATTCGTCGCCCTCGTCGACGAACCCTTGCCTTTGTCCCCATCGGCAGAAGAAGCATCCCTTGTTGGCCTAGAGGAAGAGGCCTCCTCTTACCCTAAAGGCACGATGTTATCACCCAATGTCCCCTCCACTAACTTCTCCTCCTCGGGATGCGAAAGCTTACCCACATTGTTCTCTTCTAACTAAGGGGCCTCATAGATCACCCCATCATCATCCCTAATATGTATCGTCACCGTCTCTCATACCATGACCCATCCCCTAATGAGTCGACGACCGAGGTAACCCCTCCTCCTAAATCCAAAACCTTCCTTTTGCGGGGCCTCAGGTCCACGTCACATTAAGAGACCTCGTCATCTTCGTTGATGAGTGAAAAAAGGGAGGAACGGGCGCAGCAGCTGAAACGAGGCGGAGGCAGAACGCGTAGCGACCCTTCTCCTCTTGAATGAGGGAACATGCACCATGTTCCTTCTTGTAGCCCCCCTGATGGAACCTAGAGAAAACAAAAAAAGTAAGCACGGCGACAAAAACCAATACGAGTACGACGACGACTATAAGAAGGAAATCACCTGTCGAAGGGAGTGTTAGTTTGAACTTCTGAAAGAAGCTCGGCCAATCACGGATCCCCACGGTGCAGGGGAGAACTTGCCTGACCCAATCGGTGAGGTACGTCACCAATTGAACAGGTCGACCAGTGGCTGCAAAAAAAAAGATTACTCAACCAGCTCGGGATGAACAAAATATTTGAAAGGGTAAAAGCAAAAACACTAATACTTACGAGTATAGTTCCAGGCCTCGGTGAAACCAGTAACATCAGCTATGACAACCTCGGTCTTGATGATGAAATAATCGAGCCAAAACTGCTAGTTACCTTTATCATCCATTTTCACAACCAAATATTTGCCCCCATGGTGTCGAAGATTCAACATCATTCCTCGATTAAAATGGGGTGCTAAAAGATGCACCAAGTGACACACCTTGACCTCGACTATGGCCAGTTAGACAAACTTTGACAACATCTTAATCATTTTGTAAACATAGGGGGCGAGCTGAACAGGGCAAACATTGTAATGGTGACAAAATTCCTCCACCAGTGGAAGGAGGGGGGACGAATAACCGATGGAGAATAGGTAGGTATAGAGAGCACAATACCCAGGACGGTGGATGTGTACTTCGTCACTACCAGTGGGAACTTGCTCCACGTGATCAGGAAGGCAAATTTGGTTTTGAACTCAGCCAAGTGTCCGGCCGTCATCGTGGATTGGAATTTCTAGGTCATCACTTCCGGCGGCCATTGGAGGTCAGGTTTGGCATCAGGATAACGGGGGACGATCTCCTCCACTGAAGGGAGAGCCTCCTCCTCAGCGGCGGCGGCAGTGTCTTCCCCTTGAACGGGAAATACAACAGCCATGGGAATGAAATGGTTCTCTTCATTTACATCAGAGGGAAGGTTCGACATGGTTATGGAAGTTGAGAAAAGTGAAGAGAGCAAAACTGGAAATATGGAGAACTATTACGAAACAAAAGAAAGAAATTGAAAGAAGAAGTTTAGAGAATGTAAAGTTTGAATTCTAGTGAAGCTACCCCCTTTTATTGAGAAAAGGGCACCGAACCCGAAACGATTCGTCATAATTGTCACTAGAATCAAAATGGCAGAGCCAATCAGGGGCCGCACTTGAATCGACACAACGGGCCGGGAACCGACGTCATCATGATGAATGACGTCATGACGTCACATCTTCCCTTTGACAAGATGGTTCCATTAAATCACCCAGAAAATTTAAGATTTGAGATATGTGATCCGCGAAGTGCCACGTCGCCTGTTTTTCATAATGACCATGACCGTTGTTATCCGCTCATTGAACTCGTCCACTGGGACGACCTCAACAAGCGGAGGGACTAACTATATATGCTAAAAATGATCATAATTATATGTAGATCAAATAGATATTAAGAAAGCCTTTGAAGGCTGCCACGTGTCGTCAACATGATATAATGATTTGGATTCAAAAGGGCGATGTCATGAGAAAATAACATGTCGCCGTCGAGGTCGAGATGGCTCTACAAAGGATGAGGACGAAGACGAGAATTCCTTCTATTAAAGTAGTAACGGCTAGTTCTGTGTTAATCGTTCCCCAGAGAATATTCCTCGTAATTGTACTATTTAGGATTTTATAGTCGATGTACCCTTATAAATAGAAAGATATGTAGTCATAGATAGGATTGGACACTCATTGTAAAAAATAATATATTGACATTCTCCGAAGATTCTTACTTTATCATACACATACAAAGTCCACATTTTTCTCGGATCTTTATCTATCCTTTCTCCCACGATCAAAGGAGGATCCTAATATTCAAAGGCTTATCATTATTTATCCTTGTCAGAAGAAATATTAGGGAATCTCACCCTTTTCGGGTGACCCAAATCCATTTATATACTTAAATATCATTTATTGTTATTTATTGTTATCTTCCATATTCTTGGATCATTGATTATACTGTTATTGGTGTTATTTATTGCTGCTCAAATAGCTCACATGGGATCTTACTACAAAAATATTTGGTTTATATTTTGGATATTAATATTGGCTAAGATTAACCCAACTTTATTATAAAATTCGATTGTATAAGCCTAGTTCTAAATTTTGGGTTATACAGTCATCTCCTTGTCCTGAATGCTCTTTGGCCGTAGAATTTAGTCAATCTAGTGAATATTTAAATCTAATCCGAAATAGCATTTTTTAAAGCTCGAAAAATGGATGTTCAGACTCCTTATATTTATTGATTTTACACCCCTCCCCCCTTTTTACTATCCAGATCTGCCCCCCTTTTTTATATTTCTCTTTTCTTCTTCTCCTTTCTTTCTCTCCCTTACACCTCGTCTCTTCCACCCCCCGTCCCCCTATTTTCTGGTGCATTGATCTAGCCTAGCGGCGGTGACGTTGGCGGCTGAGACAATTTTCTGGCGAGCCTCGGGCGAAGCGGGCGAGAACTTCCAAAATATAGCTATTGTGGATAACACCTTTCTCGGCACTCGTTGTGACTTCAGGTTCTATTGTTCTTGCTTCGAATTTAATATTCTACTCGCGAGAGTTGGTACCTCCTGTTTTCCAGTTTCCCTTTGTTGTGTGAGTTAAATTGCTGTCATCTTACTTCGTATTAGTTTATTCACCGTATTAGTGTGCCTGTTGTTGCAACTTGTCTTCTTTTGGTTTGGTCTGTTGCCTTGTGTGTGATAGTGATTTCCCTTACTCTGTCGTTGGTATAGTGGTTGTGGTCTAGGATGGTCGAGTGAGGTCATGTCCTCGGGGGAAGAGGGGGTGGGGCGGGAGGTATGGCACGGTTTAGGGGGTGGGGCAGGAGGAAAGGGAGGTAAAGGGAACAAGGGTGTCTGTTGGTTGAGAATTGGGTCATGGAACTTAGGTACATTGACGGGTAAATCTATAGAGTTGGCGAAGATCCTCCAGAAGAGGATGGTCAATATAGCGTGTGTCCAGGAGACAAGGTGGGTAGGTTCGAGGGCGAGAGACGCAGACGGGTATAAACTTTGGTAATCAGGAGTCCAGAAAGGTAAGAATGGAGTGGGCATCTTGGTGGATAGGGAACTTAGAGAGTATGTGGTTGAGGTTAGACGAGTGAATGATAGATTGATGATTATTAATTTGGTGGTTGGAGAGTGCACCCTAAATGTCGTTAGCGCCTATGCGCCGCATGTGGGCCTAGATGAGGAGGTTAAATGGTGCTTCTGGGAAGGGTTAGATGAGATTGTGCGCCAGGTTCTGCCTGCTGAGAATTTATTCATAGGAGTAGATTTCAATGGGCATATTGGGTCGACAGCAGGTGGTTATGGCGAGGTGCACAGAGACTTCGGTTTTGGGGAGAGGAACGGAGGAGGTACATCGTTGTTGGACTTCGCTAAGGCTTTTGGGTTGGTGATTGTGAACTCTAGCTTTCGGAAGAGGGAGGGGCATTTGGTTACTTTTCAAAATGCGGTGGCGAAGACTCACATCGACTATCTCCTCCTCAGGAGGTGTGACAGAGGGTTGTGCAAGTATTGCAAGGTGATTTTGGGTGAGATACTCGTGACGCAGCATAGGATCTTGGTGATGGACGTTGGTATTATGTTAAAGAGGAGAAAAAGGTCTACTCGAGGAAGACCGAGAATCAGGTGGGGAGCCTTAACTAAGGATAAAGCCCAAGCGTTGGAGGGGCAGTTGTCGGCTATGGGATCTTGGAGAAGCAGTGGTGACGCGAGCACTATGTGGTCAGCGACAACAGACTGTATTAGGGAGGCTGCGAGAGAGGTGTTAGGGGTCTCAACGGGCGTCTCTTGTGGGCACAAAGGAGACTGGTGGTGGAATGAAGTGGTCCAAGGTAAAGTGGAAGCAAAGAAGGCGGCGTACCTGAAGTTAGCGGGGAGCATAGGTGAAGAGGAGAGGCGAGCGTGCATGGAGAGGTATAAGGCAGCTAGGAAGGAGACTAAGTTGGCAGTCATGGAGGCTAAGACTGCAACTTATGGTCGTATGTACGAGGAATTGGGGAAAGGTGGGGAGAAGAAGTTATTCTGGATGGCCAAGTTGAGAGAGAGGAAGGCTCGGGATTTGGACCAAGTGAGATGCATCAAGGACGAAGATGGTAGAGTATTGATGGAAGATGCCCAGATTAAGAGAAGATGGCAGACTTACTTTCATAAACTTCTGAATGAAGAAGGGGATCGGGATAATGTGCTAGGCGAATTGGAGCATTCCGAGAGTCACCGTGACTTTAGGTACTGCAGGCGTATCGAGGTTTAGGAGGTCGTGGGAGCTATGCGTAAGATGACTAGGGGAAGAGCGACCATGCCAGACGAGATTCCGGTGGAATTTTGGAAGTGTGTGGGGAGAGCAGGTTTGGAGTGGTTGACTAGGTTGTTTAATGTTATTTTTAAGGCGAAGAGGATGCCGGATGAGTGAAGGTGGAGTACGGTGGTTCCATTGTATAAGAACAAAGGTGATATCCAGAGTTGTAACAATTATAGGGGTATCAAATTACTGAGTCATACCATGAAAGTGTGGGAGAGGGTGGTTGAAGCGAGGGTGAGGATGACAGTGTCTATATCCGACAACCAGTTCGGGTTCATGCCGGGTCGTTCGACTACAGAAGCTATACACCTTGTTAGAAGGTTGGTGAAACTGTACAGATAGAGAAAGAATGATCTGCACATGGTGTTTATTGACCTAGAGAAAGCGTATGACATGGTTCTTAGAGAAGTTCTCTGGAGATGCCTGAAGGCAAAAGGTGTATTGGTTCCCTACATTATGGTGATTAAGGATATGTATGATGGGGCTAAGACTCGGGTTAGGACAGTAGGAGGCGACTCTGAGCATTTTTCGATTGTAATGGGGTTACACCAAGGTTCTGCGCTCAGTCCGTTCTTATTCACCCTGGTGATGGACGCGTTAACACACCATATTCAAGGGGATGTGCCATGGTACATGCTATTCGCCGATGACATAGTTCTGATTGATGAGTCGCGAGCCGGTATTAACGAGAGGCTAGAGGTTTGGAGACACGCTCTTGAGTCTAAGGGTTTTAAGCTGAGCAAGACGAAGACGGAATACCTGGAGTGTAAGTTCAGCACTGAGCCAGGGGAAGTGGGCGTGGATGTGAGGCTTGATTCGCAGGTCATCCCGAGTAGAGGCAGCTTCAAGTACCTTGGTTCGGTTATCCAGGGGATATGGGAGATCGACGAGGATGTCACACACCGTATTGGGGTAGGATGGATGAAGTGGAGGTTAGCATCTGGAGTCCTGTGTGACAAAAGAGTGCCACTGATACTCAAAGGTAAGTTCTATAAAGCGGTGGTTAGACCGGCCATGATGTATGGGGCTGAGTGTTGGCCCGTTAAGAACTAACATATCCAAAAGATGAAAGTAGCAGAA
The DNA here is from genome assembly GCF_000715075.1 of Nicotiana tabacum. NCBI lineage: Eukaryota > Viridiplantae > Streptophyta > Magnoliopsida > Solanales > Solanaceae > Nicotiana > Nicotiana tabacum. The sequence continues at coordinate 25,325,532 of NC_134081.1, read as the reverse complement.
ATGAGGATGTTGCGGTGGATATGCGAGCATACTAGGACAGATAAGATTAGGAATGATGATATTCAGGAGAAGGTGCACGTGGCTCCCATTGATGACAAGATGCAGGAAGTGAGGCTTAGATGGTTCGGATATGTTCAGAGGAGAAGCCCAGATGCTCCGGTACAGAGGTGTGAGCAGCTGGTTACGGAGGGCACGAGAAGAGGTAGAGAGCGGCCTAAAAAGTATTGGGGAGAGGTGATCAGGCAGGATATGGCGAGGCTCTAGATTTTCGAGGACATGACACTTGATAGGAAGATATGGAGGTCGAGTATTAGGGTTGTAGGTTAGGAGATAATTGAGTCGTGACTTACTTCGTACTATTGTGGGACTAGCCATGTAGGATTTTTGTCTAAGATAGCTAGTGGCAATGTTGTGTCTTACTATTTCGCTTTTCAGTGCAAGTCCTATTTACTAGCTATCGCTTTTGCTTTGCATCTTTCTTCTAGATTTCATGGTGTTCCTATTTTTCTTATGATTGTTGTGGTGATACTAATATTGTCTCCCTTTGCTTTACATCTTTCTTCTGGATTTCATGGTGTTCCTATTTTTCCTATGATTGATGTTGTGATACTAATATTGTCTCTTTTTTGTCCTTTTGTCTTTTTATTTTTTTTTTAGCCGAGGGTCTTTCGGAAACAGTCTCTCTACTCTTTCGGGTTAGGGGTAAGGTCTGCGTACACACTACGCTCCCCAAACCCTATTAATGAGATTTTACTGGGTTGTTGTTGTTGTATATTTATTTCTTTTTAAATTTCTTTGATTCTTTTTCTACTTCTTCTTTTGAGTGCTGCACCATAAGATTAAGCCTCTCTAATTATATAAGCTGTAGCTATCAAGGCGAACTACTATCTACCACTCCATGATTAATATCTTGCTCAATGATTAATATCTTGCTCAATGATTAATTAAAGAAATTAGAGGATCTATTACCCATTTGCCCCACGTGTTTGTGCCCCATCAATCACGTAGTTAGGCATGTCACTATTATCTGTTTTAATTAAAAGCGTGAGCTAAAAACAAAAGGTCACCTTTATTGTGGGAATGCTCGAAATATAGAAATAGCAACCTGGTATACGGCCTGACACAGCTCATTATTATCCTTGTTGTTGCTTAATTATCGTGGGAATGCTCCCGAAATACATCCTAGTGTTCAGTGACGGATCTAGAATTTTATGTAAGCGGATTTAATTTTAGAAGTACATAACTTTAGTAGTAAAATAGTAGTTGTCAAGTGGATTCAAATAAAATATTTATACAAAATTTACACAGTTTTAATTCTAATTTATACATATACACAATATTATTTTTTGGTGAAGCGGGTTCAGTTGAAGCCGCTAGCCACCACGTGAGTCCGCCACTGCTAGTGTTTGGTACGATGGATAAACGATAATTAATTTTAAAATTAAATTTGAGATAAATTTTTGTCACGTTTAATTGAAATAAAATTGTAGCATAACTAGAGGAGAATCCAAAATTTAAATTTTATGGGTTCAATTTTTAAAGATTTTAGCATCGTACTCATTGTATTTTTAAAGTTATGGGTTCAGACCTACCATTTGTTGTAATTTTAATTATTTATACACATAAATTTATGTTTCGCTTCGAAAGTAGTGGCTTCAGATGAATCCCGCGGTCAAACTTACGTCCGCGTATCTGAGTACGGATAACTAAAACTAATCCATGGATTAGTTATCCCTGGATTGTAGTGTAATTTTTATCCCTATGAGAGGGTGAGATAACAATCCGAAAATAACTAATTCCAGGATAATTAATCCTGAGATAAATTATTTCCCAACCAAACGACTCTTTAATTTTTTGTTTAACCACCTTTTAACTGTACATAGAGTATTTTTGATCCATGTTGCCTTAATTTTATTTTCAGTGAAAGCAAAAATTATTATAATAGGTGATTTTTTCTTACGTCTATTCAAAACTTGATGAATAGAGTTAATTCACATTTGTATAGGTGTAAGATAAAAGATAATCCGTGAAATTAATTGAAGTACATTCAGACTATTGGACATCACGATTATTAGGAGAAAAAATAGAGTAAACACCTAAAATTAGTATATGAAGTTAATTTGTCGCATTGGACGATGACTTAGAGGTTTTCTCTCTTTGTCCGATTCTAGCACAGAAAATCCTCTTTATCTGGTTATTGTGTAACATATACATTTTAGAAAAACTAATTCGGGTATCTCACATCATCAGAAGAAATCAGATAAGGTGCGTCAGAAGAAGATATATCAATTTGCTGTTTATATAGAGTCTGTTGGGTTTTTTCTAATGGAAATGAAAGATACACCTTTTGAATTGCACGCAATTCTTCGTCTATATAAATTTATAGGTTTAGCCTCATTTTTCATACATGAAAAATCTGAAAATTTCTCCCCTCTTTTCTACATTGTTGCATTATTTTTTAAATAAATATAAGTGTCAAGTGTGATTTGTTCCGTTTGTTGAGTTCATCGAAGTTCTGTGATTTGTAGTGCCACTATCACAGAATAGTTATTTCGTTTTACTCTGGGAGGAATTACTTAATCCATAACTTTGGGCAACGGTAAAGGAATTAAATTCATTAAGTACACACAAGCAACTTGTGGGCTCAAAATTATTTTATATTTTATTTATTGAAGTAACGTTTTTTCCTTCTCTGGTTTTCTGATTTTGAATTCAGTTTCTAACAGTCTCCACTATCCCTTGTGTCTGTTCATTTTCAAGAACAAAACAACTATTTTCAAGAGCTATCTCTTTTTAATATTTGTAGTATCTAATTATCTACTATTCACTTGCTATTCTTAAAGAGATATTTAATTACGCAGTTGGACGATATTTGGTAAAAAAAGAATATATGAAATAGATATTTTAAAAGAGTGTTTGATGAAATTGCATTTGAATATGAACTTCACTTTAAGAAAAAGTTAAAATATTGTGAGTAAAAACCATTATTTGATTTAAAATGCTCCTCAAACAAGTTTTTGTTTTTAAACATTTCACCTATATTTTAAATACTAAAGTTTAATATTTGCAAATACTAATACTCGAACTTCAACTGCAAATAATGACTTTAGTATGTATTTGCAAGTGAAGTCATGGCCAAAATTGTTAAATTAGCTCATAATTAAACAAAATATAGTTGTCTTTTCATCTTCCACTATAATAATTTCCACACAAGGAGACATTGCAAAACCACATATAAAACAAACTATATTATTATTATTATTATTATTATTATTATTATTAATTATATTTATTACACACTTGAAATTTCTAACCCCACTCGAGAAGAAGGGGGGTGGTGGTGGTGGCTAATTGACTGGAAATCATATTCTAGTGGAAAAATCTAAAATAGCTGTCGACTAGCTATTGGATACAGCTGGATATATAAAACAATGGCACTTTCTTCTAATTAAGTATTTTTTGCACTTAATACTCTTCTTCGGCCTTAAATTAATGTCACTGTTACTATAATCTTTGATTACAACTTTTCAAATATTTTTCCACATTTCTTAAATTTAGAACTTTATTCCAACAAATAGTACAATAATTAAAAATTTAATGTATGAATCCATACCAATGCGTAGTTTGTTCGAAAATAAATATTGAGATAGTTAGACATACAATTCAAAACCTGTTTTTCTTACCATAAAAACTCGAAACCTAAGTATAGATTCTAAATTCACCCCTATAATGTATGTTGTGCCATAGTACCAAGAAAATGGTGCCAATTGGCATTAGATTTTATGTGCTGGATTGAATGACGAAATCATGTGAAAAAGATTAATTTAAATAAAAACATTACTTAATTGTCCTGGTTCATGCATCTGAGGATAGAGGTGGGGCGGCGCATAGGTATTTATTTAATTTACCCGTTCACCCCTTTGTATGGACATATTAGGCCCATACAAAAACTTAATCTTTGAAAATTAGTTGTTAATTAGCACACAAATGACCCAAATATCTTCTTATATCAACCTTTTCTCTCTGTCTGGTTTCCGACAAATCCACTAATAATATGCGTACAGGATTATCACTTTTAATCGCTCGTTAATAGGTGCATTATCAACCTTATCATTGTAATCATTATTGTTGATAAGTATTGAATTATTTTGTCCACTTGCAAACCAATTTATTTCTTCTTCCTTTCTATCATCAGAAATTACACCCCCTTTCACTAACAAGAAAAAATAAAAAAAATATTAAAAAAAGGGAAGGAAAACCCTAAAATAGAGAAAAACTAAGTCGTACGTCCCGAGAGATTAGTCACTTTGTTTTGTATGAGTAAAGTTAATTAACCAAAGCTTAGACTGAAATTTCTGTAGATAAATATGTTTATCCGTAAAACGGTACAGTCGAATTTATTACGTGATTTATAGACAAGTGAACTGATTTGATCCTAAAAATGATAAAGAAATACGATTAAAAGTAAAACTTAGCAGTTGAAATTGAAGAAGATTACGAGCCTGGCTCCGAGCGCAATATCTCCGAGGACAAAAATGAAAGCAATATAAAAGGCAGATAAAGTTGTTTAATTGAGAGCGAAAATGAAATACAACATTTGTGTTCCCAAGATTTTTCGTGTCTTACAATGGTTGCGGAGCCTGCTATTTATAGTTATACCTAGGGAAACAAGATCCTAGGATTAAGCCCCACTTAAATGATAATAAAGGAGTCGTTGATGAATATGTAACGGCAGACCATGAATGCAAATATTCTCTGCAACGGTTGCCCATTTAATGAGAAAGAATATTCTTCACTGAATATTATCCAATGACAAATATTCGATCTGCTCCCGTTGACCATGCTCCCTTCGGGGTTTACCCAATATCAATTGCAGTTGTTGTTCCCGGTATTGGTTGTTACTTGATTCGCCCTTTACCTGTCTTTGGTTCCACATGCCATGCTATCATTCGATCATTTATTACAAACCAATTTTACCCTATACATATAGTCCCCCTGCTTTCCGGTGACATATCTTTCTGTCATCGGAAAGTTGGTGAAGATCCCTTTCTTGGCGGGAAACTTTCTGAACAGTCTCTGACGCTAGAAAGGACGCACGTCTTCTCGTATTTACTACCCCGAACACGTGTTATCCTTGACTGAATGAGCTCAATTAGTAGAGTATTACACTACGGGCAAGCATATGGTATATTCTCTGTGGCGCATGAATTTTATTTCTGAGAGTGAGTTAATTATTTCTATCTTGAGCTCCTAATTGTTCTTGAATTTTATTGTGTGGAACTACTCTCTATCTTTGGTGTGAGGGCACATGATTTGCGAAGGAAAGGTAATGTCTTTGGCCTCTGTGTTAGAGTAACTGAACGGGTTTTTAAAAAATACGTGGTATTTTTGAGTCGAGTCTTGAGCCTAGGATGTTATGATAGGGTGCTTAGTCTGCTTTAAATATTCTTGGCATGATGCGTTAGGGAAGTTGTTTGATGAAAATGTCGTCTCTATGTGAAGTGTAGTTTGATTGCTCTAGGACGAGCAATGGTAGTGTGGGGTGTTGATGGTAGGCTAAAAACCCATTTTTAGCCGCATTTTGCACTCTGATTACTACACTTTGAGCATGTTTGAGCTTAAATGATGGTGATTTGCACTTATTACGTATTTTATGCCTTGTAGGAAATGATTTCAAGTTAAAAAGATAAATTGGAGTCAAATAGAATAATCTGGAGCTTTGAAGTCTAAGTAAAAGCCAAGAAATTAAACCGAGATCGCGTCCGGGGCTCGTGGAGCGGCGTTGCATAAGAAAGTTGGAAGAAAGCGCAAGGGTTATGACATTTGTACTAATGCTTCGCACCATGCGTAGCACAGTGCGACGCATAAGTGCAAATGTGTATCAGAAATTTGAGAAGTTTAGAGACTCGTAGTTTTTGGGTCTGACAGAAAAATACACTAATGCTAGGCATAGTGCATGGCATCAGTACAAAATTTTGTCAGACAAGCAAAGTTCAGAGAGTTTACAACCGGGCAAAACGCACTAATGCGACGCACCCTACGTAGCACTGTGCGACGCATGAAGTGTAAAAAGTTTGTAGGTTTTCCCACTTCAACTCAAAGAGGGTAGTTTCGTCCAGGTTCATTCCTGCTTGGTATAAATACACTGAAAATACGTTTTTGAAAGGACTTTTGACCTTGAAAGCTTTGGGAGAGCATTGGAAGCTACAAGACACAAGATTCCATCATCTTTCCATCAATTCAATACGGGAGTTTGGATTGTAACGTTAGATTGATGTTTTCTCATTCTTTAATTATATTTGTTATGACTTCCTCCATGATTATGGAGTAGTTTACCTTAGGGTTTGACGGATATGGTATTTTGATAAATATTTGTGGATTTTAACTCTAGTTCTTGCTTGAATTTGTTTATGGTTTATTCATCAGTTTATTTAATCGAAAGAGGAATATCTTGGTGATTATCTTTGCATTATTTTATTTTATTTAATTCATTGATTCTCTTAAGTAATCGGAAGAGTTTGTTAAATTGTTGATTAAATCAAGTTAGGAGAATATTCGAGAGACGTTTTCCTAAGGACCAATTCATTACCGCATGCTTGCATACTTCACAATGCTTATATTAGTTCACCTCGTAGAGTTAAGATTTAATCGAGAGAGGAGTCTTGACTATACATTTGAACTAATCATCGAGTGAATTTGTGAGTATCATTAGAATATTAGAGTGAATTAAACTAGAGTTAAATTCTAAATAGCTATCTTGCACATATCCTGTCAAACCCTTATTCCTCACATTGATAAGAAACCACTATGCGAATCTCCAATTCCTTGCTGTCAATCATTTAAACCCTTATTCCTTGTGAATTGCGTTACTTTAGTAGTTAAACTTAGATCACAATCATTTAACTCAAGTGTGGATCCTCCTAAATAGCAATTAAACCAGGAATTACTTGAACATGGTTTAAATACAATCGTTGTGGAGACGATATTATACTATACTATTTTTGATTAGCGAGCATCAATTTCGTATTGTGTTTTGCGCTCTTGACAGGTACCTTTTTAAATCCTTTAGTGCCTGCTAACATTCGAGAGTCCACTCGAAATTGTTCTTCTTTTTCAAAAGTGAGAAGAAATGATTACATTTTTTCGAGGACCTTGGATGAACCTGCTTAAACCGGCCAACCTTCCTGTTAACCTCAATACCTCATTTACGCTCATTAGCTGGTCCGGGATGTCTTCGATGGCTTTGATTTTATTGGGACTTAACTCGATCCCTCTTTGCGAGACCAAGAACCCCAAGAATTTTCCGGAGCCGACCCCAAACGCATATTTTTTCGGGTTGACTTTCATGTTATGCTTCCTCAAGATATCAAAGGTTTCTTGGAGGTGTTTCAGATGATCACCTACATTCAAAGACTTGACTATCATGTCATTGATATATACTTCCATTTTTTGCCTATTTATTTCTCAAATATTTTATTAACGAGCCTCTAATAGGTGGCTCCAGTGTTTTTAAGCCCAAATGACATCACATTGTAACAATATGTGCCAAAATTTGTTATGAAAGAAGTTTTTTCCTGATCCTCTGGGATCATCTTGATTTGATTGTACACAAAGTAGACATCAAGGAAACTCATTAACTCGTTCCCAGTTGTTGCATCAATCATTTTATCAATGTTTGGCAATGGGAACGAGTCTTTAGGGCACGCCTAATTTAAGTCATTATAATCTACACACATTCTAAACTTGTTATTCTTTTTTGGAACTACATCCACATTAGCTAACCATTTTGGATATTTTACCTCCCAGATTGAACCGATATCGAGTAGTCAAGTTACTTCTTCTTTAACAAATCTGTTTCTGACCTCGGCTATTGGCATTTTTTTCCTTACCGGTGGAAAGTTCGAATCCAGACTTAACTTGTGCACGATCACCTCTAATGGGATACCTGTCATATTCGAGTGCGACCATGTAAAACAATCGACGTTAGCTTTAAGAAAATTAATAAATCCTGACCTGAGTTCAGGATTGAGTCTTATTCCCAAGTGAAACTTCCTTTCCAAGAATTCTTCGAATAAACACACTTGCTCGAGTTCTTCTGCAGTGGACTTGGTCGCATCTATATCCTCCGGAACCTGGAAGTATCTTGGCACCTAGTGGGATTCCGATGACTCCTCACCTTTATCATCTTCATTTGGTAAGGGAGAAAGCATCGGTTCCTATAATTTCTATTTGTTGGGCTCCTTTCCTTTGCTGCTGGAAATCGACACTGCGTTCATCTCTCTTGCAGCCGGTTAATCTCCTCTTATTTGGTTGATTCCTTATGGGGTTGGGAATTTCAACAATTGATGATATGTTGAGGGCATGGCCTTTATCTCATGTATCCATGGCCTTCCGAGGATTACGTTATACCTCATGTCATCATTTACCGCTTCGAATAAAGTGGTCTTGGTTACCCCTTCGGCATTCATGGGAAGCAGGATCTATCCTCAGATTGTCACACTTGTCAAGTTGAACCCAGCTAGGAGCTTTGTCGTCGAAATGATGTTTTCGATCAACTTTTCTTGTTCCAGCACTCTCCATTGAATGATGCTGCCTGAGCTTACTAGGTCGACCAAAACAGGCTTAGGTTTGAAATCTAAGACATTGAGAGAAATTATCTGAACATCATTATGAGGCAGAAGAAGTCCGTCGGTGTCTTCCTCCGTGAAGGTGATATCATTTTTTGCAACTTCCCGGAGTCTCTTGTTGTGGGTCACTTATATCTTTGTTTACTTGACTGCTGAGAAGGTTATGCCGTTAATTTCATTCCCTCCAAAAATCATGTTGATAGTCAATCGAGGGGAGTCTTCTGCTATCTTCGAAGGCTCCGCATTGTCTCAGCTACAGCCGTATATGTTCTTGGCTCGGTCGCTCAAGAACTCCTGGGATTTCCATTCTTCAACAATGTCACCACCTCTTCATATAGATGCCGGCAGTCCCCAATTCTATGACTGTGAGTCCTATGATATGCACACCATAAGTTAGGATCACTCTAGTCATGGTCGGATCTGATTGGCTTTGGGAATCGTGCTTCTTTCATATTCATCATCGCCGATACTAACTCCACTATACTGATGTTGAAGTTTTAATCCGATAACCTGGGATATGTGGATATTTGGGCTGCTGATACCTCTTTTTCTTGTAACGACCTGTTGTTCCGGCCACGGTCGGCTCTTCTATCAGTAGAACCTATTCGAGGGCCGGAACCCTTTGTTGTCGTATCCCTCAGTTCTCTCGTATGGTAGGAAACAACCTTTATAAAATCGTTGATCCTCATTGAAATCGCTTTTGAACTTATCCTGGTTCTTGTCTTGGTCCCGACCCTTTGTTGACGTCAGGTGATAAGGGGGGATTTTGACTACTTATTAGCACCTTTTTACTTTTATTTTAGTCCAAAAGTATTGATTTATGTTCCCGAAACTAATGAAAGCGTACAAATTATAGGAATATTGGAAGTTCGGTCTCCCATGATGAAATCCGACTAAAAAAGGAGTGTTCTGAATCACAAGGCAATAAAGGGGCACAAAATCAAAGAAGTGCAGTTCACAGAAGGATTTCTACGGCCGTAAAAGAAAGTGCGGACTGCAGAATTCCATCTGTGGCTGCAAACCAAGTAAAAGAACGTAGCAGGTCTTTGGCCAATGTGCGGACCGCACATGAATTATGCAGCCGCAGAACAGGGCCTGCACTGACAAATGATTCAAAGTTGAGAGAGTGTGCAAAAGACCAAGTCTTGAAGCCTTGCTGAAGTGCGGACTGCACAAGAATTGTGAGGCCGCAGAAGATGCTTCGCAACCGCAACCCAGAAATGTGCGACTTCAGAATCCAAGCTCCTGCCAACTAAAGAAATCAGCGGACCGCACAAGGAATTGTGCGACCGCAGAACCTCTCGAGGGGCATTTTTGTCAGCGAATTTTGGGCCACTAGAAATAGACGAGTTTCATTTTTTTTGGTCAAGTTTCGAAGTTTGAGCTGTTATAGCCGTTACATTTTGCCATTTTAGGAAGTTTGTGATTATTTTAGTGTTTAAACATTATATTTTATCATTTTAATCTTTCATTATGGGTTTAATTAGCATTTCTTCTTTATTTTCTTCAATTCCCACTATGAGTAGCTAGATATTTACTAGGGTTGTGACCCAACTCTAGTGTGTAAATCTTATAGGTACTTAATTTAATGTTGGTTTATGATTGGGTGTTGATCATTTAGCTTAGTTTATACTTCAATTTTAGAATTAATGGTTGCAAACATTGATTCATGCCTTTTTGACTTAGTGTCTACTTGAGAAAGAGGGACCTAGTCTAGGATAACTTGACTAATAAGGAATTGGGCTAATTGAGAGTTTGATTAGTCTAATTAAAGGGTTCAAACTAGAGATAGTAAGAACCCGACTTGAGCTCATATCAACTATTTTGTTTGATACCCATTTGGACTTGAGAAAGCCAAATTGGGCAAAATCACTCTTTGACCGAGAGGTATTGAGTGGGTAACGTAGAGTTGAGAGTTATAATACACCCCAATCAACAAAATAAGTATTAAAGTATTTAACCCATTAGGCGAACACCTAGGTTATGGTCACATCCCTAGGCTTTTTCACTATTTGGAAAAAACACCAAAAATAATCATTCGCTTCTAGTTTCTTTTCTTAACTTATAACTGTTAGAGTAAAAGTAAAATTAGAAATCAAAACCTTTTGTGGCAGTGCAGATTTAGTTAATTCATTCACTCTCGTCAAGTGTATACTCCTAACACTCATTGTAACTCCCTGTGGAAATCGACCCCGACTCTTGTTGGGTACTATTCTTCCAACGACCATTTCCACTCACTATTGAGTGCGGATTGGGCGTGGATCAATTTTTGGCTCCGTTGCCGGGGAGTTAAAACGGTGTTAGCTATATATTTGGGTTTAGTTTTAAAATATCTTCTTTTCTTTCTGTACTACTAACTTGTGTGAGAAATCTTAGGTACAACCATGGCAAATATTGAGCTCGAAAACTTTCCTTTGGGGGATTTTGATGCAGAGGACGAGCAAGTAGATGAGGTACCTCATGAGCCATAAGTCAATCGGAGAAGCAGGGTACTTCATGAAAATGTGCCCGTTCCACCCCCACCTCCACCACGAGCGGCTCCACACCGGATATTGCCCTACGAAGGTTATGCTAGTACAATAGTCCCTCCCCATATTAGGGCGGGAAACTTTCAAATTACCAATGTGATGCTCACTTTGCTTGAGCAACGGGGATTCTTCACCGGTGCTCCAACACAAAATGCTTATAAACATTTGAAGGGGTTTCTGGACACTTGTTGGGGGAGCAAGCAAACAAATATCTCCGAGAATGCATTGAGACAAGCTTTTTCCCTTCTCTCTACAGCGGAAAGCTTTAGATTGGTTGGAACAATTGTCAAACCATTCAATTCACACTTGGGATGAGTTAGCGAAAAAGTTTATTTCTAAGTTCTTCTCTCCCGGATACATGGCTACTCTCCGAGATGAGATCTTGGCATTCAAGCAAGATCCGAATGAACCACTACATGAGATATGAGAACACTATAGTACTATGGTCAAGGAATGTCCCAACAATGAATATGATCCACCTTCACAAAAAATTGCAAGACCAAGGGCAAACCATTGCTGAATTGAGAACCACCATGACTCAACTAGCAAAGGCCCAATTAAATAAAGTGCAAACACCGAAGCAAGTCAATGCTATGGAAGGAGTGAACATGATGGTAAACAAGAAAAGGACCAAGGGTCCACAAGTGCAAAATCGAGTGGATAACTATGTGCAAGAAGATGGTAGTTTTGAGCAAGATGATTCCTATAATGAACAAGAAAAATAAGTGCAATATGTGAATAATTTTCAAGGGCAAAGAAACAATATCCAAGGTCCAAGACAACAACAATGGCGACCTCAAAACAATCAAGGCAACTGGAATTCTAACAATCAAGAAAATTGGAGTGGAGGCAACAATCAAGAGAATTGGCATAACAACAATAACAATAAAGGAAATTGGAGTGGAAACAACCAAGGAAATTGGGGAGGTAACAATCAAGGTGGATGAAACAACAATCAAGGCAACCGGAGATCAGATTTTCAAAGCCCCCCTATGTACCAACAACCAAGCAACCCACCTGCTTATCCTTCTCATGGTTTGATTTCTTCAAACAATGAGATGGGGCGTATTAAAAATATGTTCAAGCAAGTGATGGAAAAGAATGCCGATTCGAATGCCCAACTTGCCTCACACAACACATCAATATGCAACCTAGAAGTTCAAATGGGGAAAATCTCTCAAGCCTTAAATTCTCGTCCTAAAGGGGCACTGCCAAGTGACACGGTGGTAAACCCAAAGGGTGGTAATAATAGGGGGCATGACATGGCAGTTATCACAAGAAGTATAAGAGGCGGGAATGCATCCACTTCAAGCGGAAGGAAACTTGTTGATGATGATAAAGTGATGCAAGAAGAAGAGATCCCGAACAATGTGGTGCAACCTAATGATGAAGTTCAAATTGATATTGATGATAGTGTGGAAGAGACTCAAGAGGAGGTGAACTCGTCTAGGGAACACATTATTGACATACCGGAACCGGTAGTGCAAAAGGCTAAGGCACCATTGCCTAAGCCTCCACCTCCATACCCTCAAAGACTTGCCAAGCAAAATGGTGAGAATCAATTCAAGAATTTTATTCAAATGATGAAGAGTCTCTCAATCAATGTGCCATTATTTAAAACTTTGGAACAAATGCCCGGTTATGCAAAGTTTATGAAAGATCTTGTGACAAAGAAATGGTCCATGAATTTTGAGACCATCAAAGTCACTCATCAAGTGACTGCAATTGTGCATTCAGTGGCTCCTAAGTTGGAGCATCCCGGTGCTTTGATGATTCCTTGTACGATTGGAAGTGCCGAGTTTACAAAAGCTCTTTGTGATCTTGGGGCAAGTATTAATTTGATGCCCTATTTGGTTTTCAAGACTTTGGTAATTGGGAAACCAAGATCCACCTCTATGAGATTGCAAATGGACGATCATACTATAAAGAGGCCCTTGGGAGTAATTGAAGATGTTTTGGTTTGTGTTGATAAATTCATTCTTCCGGCGGATTTTAACATTCTAGATTGTGACGTTGATTATGAAGTGTCGATCATTCTTGGGAGACCTTTCCTTGATACAAGTAAGGCTCTTTGTGATGTTGAAGCCGGAGAACTCACTTTCCGGATTGGTGATGAAAAAGTGGTATTCCATGTGTGTAAGTCCATGCGATAACCAAATAGCAATAAGGTGTGTTCTTTTATGGACTTGGTGACTGATGTTATTGTTGATGAAACAAGTGCTACAATCAATGTTGGTGATATGTTGGAGGTCATCTTGCTTAACTTTAATGATGAGAAGATATTCATGGAATGTGTGCATTCTTTGCAAGGAATGGGGTCGAACAACTATGCACCCCGAAAATTGTCCTTGGATCTTGAAAATAGGACAACTCCTCCGATAAAGCCTTCTATTGAAGAGCCTCCTAGCTTGGAGTTGAAAACATTGCCTCCACATCTTCGGTATGAATTTCTTGGTCCTTGTTCTACTTTACCAGTTATTCTTTCCTCTTGTTTGACTAACATGCAGATAGATTCCACATTGGCAGTGCTACAAAAGAGGAAGAAGGCTATTGGGTGGACCTTGGCGGATATTCGGGGGATAAGCCCCACTTTTTGCATGCATAAGATTAAGTTGTAGGATGGCACCAAACCATCTATTGAACATCAAAGGAGACTCAATGAGGCTATGCAAGAAGTTTTCAAGAAGGAGATTATCAAGTGGTTGGATGTCGGGGTTGTCTACCCCATCTCCAATAGTTCGTGGACTTCTCCTGTTCAATGTGTCCCAAAGCAGGGGGCATGACGGTGGTCACCAATGACAAGAATGAGTTGATTCCTACAAGAACGGTGACCGGTTGGAGGGTGTGTATAGACTATCGCAATCTCAACAAAGTCACAATGAAGGATCACTTTCCTCTTCCTTTCTTGGATCAAATGCTCGATAGATTGGTCGGCCGTGCTTTCTATTGATTTCTTGATGGGTACTCGGGCTACAACCAAATTCTCATTGCTATGGAAGATCAAGAGAAAACAAATTTTACATGTCCCTATGGTACTTTGGCTTTCAAGAGGATGCCATTTGGTTTGTGTAATGCACCAACGGCTTTTCAAATGTGTATGATGGCTATTTTCACAGACATAGTGGAGGACTACCTAGAAGTTTTCATGGATGACTTCTTGGTGGTTGGAGATTCTTTTGATGATTGTCTTGCGATTTTACATAAAGTGTTGGCTAGATGTGAAGAAACAAATTTAGTGCTCAATTGGGAGTAATGCCATTTCATGGTCGAGGAAGGCATTGTCCTTGACCACAAAATCTCAAGGAATGGAATTGAAGTTGGCATGGAAAAGATTGAGGTGATTTCTATGCTTCCACCCCCAACTTTGGTGAAGGGTGTGCGGAGTTTCTTAGGCCACGCGGGTTTTTACTGGCGCTTCATCAAAGAATTCTTTAAGGTGGTGAACCTGTTGTGCAAGCTTCTTGAGAAGGATGCTAAGTTTAACTTCAATGATGATTGCATGAGGGCTTTTTAATTGTTGAAGATCAAGTTGATAACTACTCCCATCATCACCGCTCCAAATTGGAGTGTGCCTTTTGAACTCATGTGTGATGTAAATGACGTAGAGATTGGGGCTGTTTTGGGACAACGCATCAACAAAATATTTCATCCGGTCTACTATGCTAGTAAGACCATGAATAGTGCCCAAGTCAACTATACTGTTACAGAGAAAGAGCGCCTTGCTATTGTGTTTGCAATTGAGAAGTTCCACCCATACTTGATGGGTGCAAAAGTCATTGTCCACATGGATCATTCGACGCTTCGTTGCCTTATGAGCATAAAGAACTCCAAAGCTCGGTTGATGAGATGGGTGCTTTTGTTACAAGAATTTGATATTAACATCCAAGATCGAAAAGGTAGTGAAAATCAAGTGGCGGACCACTTGTCTCGTTTGGAGGAGAAGGCGAGGCCGCATGATGGCCTTGAAATCAATGACTCCTTCCCCGATGAGCAACTCTTGGCAATTTCAATGAAAGAGGTACCATGATTCATGGATCTAGCAAATTTTCTTGTGTGTGGAATCATTCCGGATGAGTTCTCTTCAAGCCAAATGAAGAAGCTCAAACGGGATTGTCAAGATTATTATTGGGATGAACCATACCTTTGTTACACCCCATGTTTTCGTACGTGAAAGTACGCCATAAGTAAATTGATGGAAGCTCGGTAATGAGGTTCTATTAAGATTATAAGCATTATGTTATTTCAAATACGTGATGAGTAAATTCGTGAAGGAGAGAGGGTAAGCAAATCAAAGGAAATGAGTTCCATTTGAAGGTTGTCGATTTGGAATAAAATAAAGTTCGAGCTACAATACCCGGTATTTATGGACTAGTACCATACAAGATACTACATGACCATAATAGTAAGGTGTATAAGGTATGTTAAAAGTGAGTAGTATTTTAAGTAATTTGAGATAATTCTTAATTATGTGGATAATTGGGTAATTATAGATTTTTAGTGAGAGATTAATTATTTGAAGTATAGTATCGCCCCTTGGTGGATTAGGCAAGCCACTTCATATATTCCCTGATGAGACGTAAGCCCTAGTGATAATGTGTTACGCAAGAAGTTTCAAGTTATCAATGGTGGGTTGTAGGTCAACATTGAGGTGAATCAGCAATGGATAAATAAAAGTTACAAAGTATGAGATGAGATTGGGCCATCATTCTTAAGATGAACAGTAATGAGGAAGCATTAAAGGACTTAGATTTATACATATGGGATAAGCAACGAAAGTAACCTGGAGTTTGGTAGCAGACCTCAGTAACGATAAATTGAAGTAAGAGTTATGGTATAGTATGACCTACTTAGATGCAGTAAAGTCACGCGGATGGATAACCGGGGCTATGAAACAAGATATAGCAATAGTCATAAGTTTGACAAAATACCGAGCAAAGAACTTCAGTACACCTACATATGCCCAGAGGGACATCTTGTCAAGTTATGTATATGTTCCCAAAGTGAGGCCTAGAGATTGGCTAAGAGCTGAAGGGAAGAGTCGCATAGGCACTCATACAAGGAAAATAAAAAGTTGTATAGGCTACATGATAAAAGGTAGCAACAGTTACGATATTGGAAGAATTCCGACCACAAGTCGTGGTATGAGAAAGAGGCCTAAAGGGAGGAATGCCTTGGCCTTTGGATTTATTCACAGAACAGTTACCGGGATGGCAAGAAGAGTACTAAAATATTCGAAAGATATAGGTTATGAAAAGGATAAGTGTATCAGTCAACATTTGAGGACGGATGTTCCAAAGGGGAGAATGATGTTACACCCCATATTTTCGTACGTGAAAGTACGCCATAAGTAAATTGATGGAAGCTCGAAAAATGAGATGTTACATCCCGCATTTTCATACGTTAAAGTTTCGTCGTAAGTTAATATCGGGAATGAGGTTATATTAAGATTATAAGCATTATGCTATTTCAAACACGTGATGAATAAATTCGTGAAAGAGAGAGGGTAAGAAAATCGAAGGAAATGAGTTTCATCGAAGTTTGGAAATTTGGAATAAAATACGGTCCGAGCTATAATACCCTGTATTTATGGACTAGTGCCATACAAGGTACCACATGACCATGATAGTAAGGTGTATAAGGTATGTTAAAAGTGACTAGCATTTTAAGTAATATGAGATAATTCTTAATTATGTGGATAATTGGATAATTATAAATTTTTAGTGGGAGATTAATTAAGTAATTAAGCTAATTGAGTAATTAGGCATAAATGGATAAAGCTAAGTCTTCCTAACGTGGCATCCATCAAGTCACTAATTAATGACTCTTAAAGCCATGTAACTTGGTGGCACCAAGAGGCATGATGATTCATAAGACAAAATTTGCCTTACTTACACGTAAGAGTCCTTTGTATAAGTACTTTTGTTTGGTTTTTTATCAGTAACTTAGATATCTTCCTTTCAATAATTTAAATATTAGAAAATGGAGAGTTAAGGTTTATGATATAAACGTGAGTTAATTCTAACATAATTCATACAAGACTTCTTTTTGGAGGAGATTTTGGAAGTTCATATGATACTTCATGTTACAATAGCAACGGAAATTCTTAGATTTGTAAAGAAATCCATACGAAATTGCACTGCATAATAACAACGGGATTTTGTAATTCCAAGGGAGTACGGTGCAATCCTTCTCAAGAATATTATACGGATGTTTCCCTACTCCAGGTATGTTAAGGTTAAGCCCTTCCTTCATTTTGACATGATCCCATAATTACATGAGTTTGATGACAAGACAAAATGAGAAATTCATATTCCGAAATTTATGTATATTTTTCTAGTCTCTTAAGTTACAATATTCTCATTATCGGGACTTCATATTCAATTGAGTATTGTCTTGTTCTAGTCAAGAGAGTAGAGAGCCTATATATGCAGTATTATAGTATTGTTATTACCATCAAGCTATAATCGATGGGCAGACCCTTATTGGGCTACCTCTGATCAAATGGTAAGTTATATACCGAGCCTACTGTAGCCGAGTGCCTATGAGCATGCTCAGTTGGCCGAGCTACATAGCCTAGTATGGCCGAGCACCTATGAGCGAGCCTACTACGGTAGAGCAGTTATATATATACCGATCCTTAAAAGGCCGGACAACTATTTTACTTACTATATTGAGAGAGTTGAGTAGTATCAGCAGGTGAGTATATCTTCAGATTATCTTTGATTCCCAATTACTTTCAATTATTATATTATCAGTTCAGTTTCGGCTTTTAGTATATTGCCTTACATACTCGGTACATTATTTATACTGACATTTCTTTTGCCTGGGGATGCTGCGTTTTATGCCCGCAGGTCTCGATAGACAGGTCGAGAGTCCTCCAAGTAGGCGATCAGCTCAGTGAAAGATGTTGGTGCACTCCATTTGCTTCGGAGTTGTTTGTTTGGTCAGTATGATTTTGATGTGTATTTTTTGGTAAGGTGGGGCTCTGTCCCTACCCTTATGATAATTATGTATTCTTAGAGGCTTGTAGACAGATGTCATGTACGTAAAAGATTGTATGGCCTTGTCGCCCTATGTTCAGTGTACGAGTGGTTATTTTGGTCTTATAGGCCCATATGTCTTATGTATAAGTTGGTATTACATATTGTATTCTACCTATCTCACGGCAGCCTCTCCGGCTCAGTTATCTGATAGTATGATACAAAAAGATATATTATGTTGGTACTAGGTTGAGTGAGGTACCGGGTGCCCATCGCGGCCCATCGGTTTGGGTCGTGACAAAAGTGGTATCAGAGCAGTTCTGTCCTAGGGAGTCTACAAGTTATGTCTAGTAGAGTCTTGTTTATATGTGTGTCGTGCACCACACTTATAAGCAGGAGGCTACAGGGCATTTAGGACTGTTACTCTTTCTTCTTACTCTAGATCGTATGGTAGAGCTCTGTATTAGGAACTCAATTTCCTAAACTCTATCTTATTCATAATACGACGATACTTACATCTAGAAAGACGGTTGGTAAGAGATTGCATATGGTTGTGAAAGAGTTGAGTCAGAGGAACTCGATTTTGCATGATGCTTATGATGGATAAATGTAAGGTCTTTAGCAAATCATGTGTGTACTAAGACGTGTAAGCCTTTTGAATAGGAGCCCTACGGCAGGAATATCTATCCACCTCTATGGTGAAAGGCAATGAGAGATTCATAAGATAGATACAAGTTTCAACAAGTAAATTAAGCAGGAAAAAGAAGGGTACGAGGCGCCCAACTAATGAAGATTATTAGTATTTACAATTCTGGCAGAGGAATATAAGCCTTTTGAGTTACCTTCAACAATAACAGAGGTATGTATAATTGGCCACACCCGTCTCAGTTATACCCTATTGGGGACTGACAGTGGTAGTTTAAGAAAAGGACGGGATATCAGGATCCGACTGGGGTTAGAGTAACCCAAAATGGTGAATGGATTGTTTATATTAGTTGGCATTTCCGAAGGATATTACAAAAGTGCTAATAGATCTCCTTGTGAGGCACCCAGATGGTGCACTATAGAATATTACAATTAGATGTGAATACTAGCATGATAAAAACAAACAATTCAGAAGATAGGCATTGAAATCCTGGAAGGGATAAATATTACCTTAGTGTGGCTTGCGTCCCTAGTAGAGCGAGAACGTTAAGCAACCCGAAGAGCCACTGGATGGAGAAAAGGGGAGCTAAGAACAAAAGAATGTCTTATTCGAGTTTTCAGAATAAAGTGATAGACATAAATGTTAGTGAGAAATAAGAAAAGAGTTAATGAAGCATTATGAGTAAGATATGATACATGGATAACAACGGTAGATCAAAAGATGACAGTATTACAGAGTCTATAGTCAAGTGAAGGAAAAGACGAGAGGTGACAGGCCTTGAGACAACAAAAGAGTATATGTCATAAAGTCATATTCTCATTTCGAGAAATAAGTTTGTGACTCCAACGCGACTACCAGAAGGAAAAGTTAGACCTCAGTATGGACTGATGAACAAGGTAAACTAAACATAAACTAGGGACTAAGTAATAGTCGGCATCATGAGAATTTTAGAGATTGCGTCTCGGCGATAATAGAATGGAGGACAGAAGAATACCCTTTAAAGGTCATTCAGGAAGACGCTTCCCTAAAGTAAGCAAGGTGAACAAAGTTAAGCTTAAGGGATTGTATGTGCCGGTTACACTAAGTGTCACCCTCGCGAGTGAGGAATTTTGTTATCCTTGGTACAGAAGGATTACCGCAAGGCGAGTAAGGATCATCGATGACGTGAAAAGATGTCAAAGATGAAAAGGTAAAACATCTATACGTAGATCATCGTAGCACTAAATCTTAGTGCTCCCATAAAGGGGGGAATATGGTGTGATATGGCATTAAGTTAGAATTAAGTGGTTCTAGTAACTATGGAATGGTAAAGAAAGAATGCGATAAAAAATAAGAAAGGGATGAGATTGTACTCATTCAAATTCTACAGATATGCTATGATTCTAGAACATTATGCAAGCATGGCGTCAAGGGGAGAAAGTAAGGGTTCCTACCCGAGATGTTGTTGATAGATAAGGAACCAGTGCGAGACGTAAGTTAAGACAAAGGAAATAACCCAAGAAAGATTACACGGAATATTGATATGAGAATGGGCCAATTAGTAGTTAGTAGTTGATTCAAGAAGAGCCTATTTATGGCTAAACAAGAGGGCACAGACAAATAAACAGATTATGCAAGACGAACATAGTGAACCCCAACATGGGGAATTCAGTCTCGTTAAAGGTACCGAATGAATGTTATGGAAATAAAAGATAGTCTCACTGGGAAGACAGTCAAAACTTCAGTTCAGGAGTAACCCTACAAGCACAAGTGCATGTAAATAAGTAACTACGGATAATTATAGGCGGGAATGAGCATCAAAAATTCTGTCAAGTATACGATGTGATAAGCTTGCAGCTTTACAAGAGTCAGGGGGTTCTCCCTAAGTACTACAATGAAAGACTAGCTGAGGAAATAAGGAAGAAGGTTTCAACCTAAGCACAGTGACCTAAAGAGGAAATGGTCGTGTAACAACAGTCTCACTACAAAATCTTATGCACTCCAAAAGAAAGTGGCACCTACCATGGCTAATGAGCAGAGAATAAAACCAAAAGTAATATTCGAGACCATATGAGTTGCATAAAAATTTTGGCATGCGTGAGAACTCAGATAAGCTAAGTATGCACCCAACAAGGGGGCAAAAAGACCAGGAAAAGCAATTGCTTACGTTTGAAGAAAGCTGAGATGGAACGAAAGGAACTATTCGATTAATGATCAGCTGTGGAAGACTCCGGTATAAGTTAAAAGAAGGAATTGGGTCCAGGTCATAGACAAAGGATTGAATCATTAGAAAATTGCATCATGATTTGCCATAGCGTCCATGAAAGGCTAAAGTAATACCATGAGCCGCAGATCGGAAGATAGCTTACGCCTACATAAAGGCTAATTAGAAGGAAGAAGAAACTAAAGAGTTACATCAACAAGTAAATCAGGAGTCTGATTATTGGACCCAGAAAATTATATAAATCGTGATTGAGGACACTGCAGAATCACTCTTAATATCAGATGTACAAGAGAGATAGTATAACAACATATTCTATAATGGCTCTACGATAAATCCAGTTAGAAAAGTACCAGCCTCATAAGAAGTCAGTATGAAGCTCCCACTGGATTGTGTATGCACCAGAGGTGCAAGTGTTATAATAGAACTTCAAGTTATGGATGTGAATTATACTTATGTAGAAGGGAGGTCATAAAAGAGATAGAAGAGGTAAAGGTGAACAACGTATGAGATACTCAGGTGCAGAAGATTGTGAATAATCTATACTTTAGATAGAAAGCTAGAAGCACTGGGATTTAGTATCCAAGAATGAAAACGACATCGTCAGTGGCATATCTTCCAACCTATGGTTTCTAAATATCGAGAGGTATAGCTAAGAAAGTAAAAGAAAGTTAGAGACGATGCGATGTTTTGCATGATGTTCCAGAATAACACAAGGAAATCTATGGTGCAAGCAAGTCGAAGGAAGGTTACGAGTAATATAAATAGATATGTGTAGGTCGCAAGCTAAAGTATGGTAAAGCGACAAGGTTTTAGGAAAACAGGAGTAAGGATAAGAAACGGCAAGTGAGAAGGTGACGAGAAGGGATAAGTCCACGGGATTAAGCCCATGAGAACAAGAATTAAAGAAAGCTCAGTATAGCCTGAATATACTTAGTAGAATTTAAAAGAGATGGAATGTTGCCCTGGTGATAGAATAAGGGTATAATTATGATAAATAAAGGATGACGTTTGGGCCTTCAATTGAGTGATGACTTGATGAATAGTACATGATTAAAATACCCTCGTAAGGAGAATCACATTGGAATGCTATGAAATGTGGTTATTGAAGTATAATATCGCCCCTAGGTAGATTAGGCAAGCTACTTCATATATTCCCTAATGAGATGTAAGCCCTAGTGACAATGTATTACGCAAGAAGTTTCAAGTTATCAGTGGTATATTGTAGATCAATATTGAGGTGAATCAACAATGGATAGATAAAAGTTACAAAGTATGAGATGAGATTGGGCCATCATTCTTAAGATGAACAGTAATGAGGAAGCATTAAAGGACTTAGATTTATACATGTGGGATAAGCAATGAAAGTAACCTGGAGTTTGGTAGCAGACCTCAGTAACGATAAATTGAAGTAAGAGTTATGGTATAGTATGACCTACTTAGATGCAGTAAAGTCACGCGGATGGATAACCGGGGCTATGAAACAAGATATAGCAATAGTCATAAGTTTGACAAAATACCGAGCAAAGAACTTCAGTACACCTACATATGCCCAGAGGGACATCTTGTCAAGTTATGTATATGTTCCCAAAGTGAGGCCTAGAGATTGGCTAAGAGCTGAAGGGAAGAGTCGCATAGGCACTCATACAAGGAAAATAAAAAGTTGTATAGGCTACATGATAAAAGGTAGCAACAGTTACGATATTGGAAGAATTCCGACCACAAGTCGTGGTATGAGAAAGAGGCCTAAAGGGAGGAATGCCTTGGCCTTTGGATTTATTCACAGAACAGTTACCGGGATGGCAAGAAGAGTACTAAAATATTCGAAAGATATAGGTTATGAAAAGGATAAGTGTATCAGTCAACATTTGAGGACGGATGTTCCAAAGGGGAAATGATGTTACACCCCATATTTTCGTACGTGAAAATACGCCATAAGTAAATTGATGGAAGCTCGAAAAATGAGATGTTACATCCCGCATTTTCATACGTTAAAGTTTCGTCGTAAGTTAATCAACGTAAGATCGGGAATGAGGTTATATTAAGATTATAAGCAATATGCTATTTCAAACACGTGATGAATAAATTCGTGAAGGAGAGAGGGTAAGAAAATCGAAGGAAATGAGTTTCATCGAAGTTTGGTAATTTGGAATAAAATACGGTTCGGGCTATAATACCCTGTATTTATGGACTAGTGCCATACAAGGTACCACATGACCATGATAGTAAGGTGTATAAGGTATGTTAAAAGTGACTAGCATTTTAAGTAATATGAGATAATTCTTAATTATGTGGATAATTGGATAATTATGAATTTTTAGTGGGAGATTAATTAAGTAATTAAGCTAATTGAGTAATTAGGCATAAATGGATAAAGCTAAGTCTTCCTAACGTGGCATCCATCAAGTCACTAATTAATGACTCTTAAAGCCATGTAACTTGGTGGCACCCATAGGCATGATGATTCATAAGACAAAATTTGCCTTCCTTACACGTAAGAGTCCTTTGTATAAGTACTTTTGTTTGGTTCTTTATCAGTAACTTAGAGATCCTCTTTTCAATAATTTAAATGTTAGAAAATGGAGAGTTAAGGTTTATGATATAAACGTGAGTTACTTCTAACACAAATCATACAAAACTTCTTTTTGGAAGAGATTTTGGAAGTTCATATGAGACTTCATGTTACAATAGCAACGACAGTTCTTAGATTTGTAAAGAAATCCATACGAAATTGCACTGCGTAATAACAATGGGATTTTGTAATTCCAAGGGAGTACGGTGCAATCCTTCTCAAGAATATTATACGGATTTTTCCCTACTCCAGGTATGTTAAGGTTAAGCCCTTCCTTTATTTTGGCATGATCCCATAATTATATGAGTTTGATGACGAGACATAACAAGAAATTCATATTCTGGAATTTATGTATATTTTCTTAGTCTCTTAAGTTACAATATTCTCCTTATTGGGACTTCATATTCAATTGAGTATTGTCTTGTTTTAGTCAAGAGAGTAGAGAGCCTATATATGCAGTATTACAGTATTTTCATTACCATCGAGCTATAATCGATGGGCAGGCCCCTATTGGGCAACCTCTGATCAGATGGTAAGTTATATATCGAGCCTACTATGGCCGAGCGCCTATGAGCGAGCCCAGTTGGCCGAGATACATAGCCTAGTATGGCCGAGCACCTATGAGCGAGCCTACTACGGCAGAGCAGTTATATATATTTCGAGCCTTATAGGGCCGGACATCTATTTTACTTACTATATTGAGAGAGTTGAGTCAGTATCAGCAGGTGAGTATATTTTCAGATTATCTTTGACTCCCAGTTACTTTCAGTTATTATATTATCAGTTCAGTTTCAGCTTTCAGTATATTGCCTTACATACTCGGTACATTATTTGTACTGACGTCTCTTTTGCTTGGGGATGCTGCGATTCATGCCCACAGGTCTCGATAGACAGGTCGAGAGTCCTCCAAGTAGGCGATCAGCTCAGCGAAAGATTTTGGTGCACTCCATTTGCTCCGAAGTTGCTTGTTTGGTCAGTATGATTTAGATGTGTATTGTTTGGTATGGCGAGGCTCTGTCCCTACCTTTATGACAATTATATATTCTTAGAGGCTTGTAGACAGATGTCATATACGTAAAAGATTGTATGGCCTTGTCGGCCTATGTTCAGTGTACGAGTGGTTATTTTGGTCTTATATTCCCATATGTCTTATGTATAAGTTGGTATTACATGTTGTATTCTATCTATCTTACGGTAGCCTCTCTGGCTCAGTTATTTATGATAGTATGATACGAAAAGATACGTTATATTGGTACTCGATTGAGTAAGGTACTGGGTGCCCGTCGCGGCCTATTGGTTTGGGTCGTGACACCTTTTTTGGATTTGTACGGATGGGTTGATTAGAAGATGTGTACCGAAAGAAGAGCAAGGTACAATTCTTGGGGCTTGTCATTCTTCTCCATATGGTGGTCATCATGGTGGAGCAAGAACGACGGCCAAAGTGCTTAGTTGCGGTTTCTATTGGCCTACCCTTTACAAAGATGCTAGTGAGTTAGTGAAAAGATGTGATGAATGTCAATGAGCCAGTGGAATGTCAAAGAAGAATGAAATGCCTCTCACAACCATTTTGGAGATTGATGTTTTCGATGTGTGGGGTATTGACTTCATGGGCCCTTTTGTGAGTTCTTATGGAAACACCTACATCTTGGTTGCGGTGGATTATGTATCCAAATGGGTTGAGGCCGTTGCTTTACCCAACAATGAGGCGAGAAGTGTGATGGCTTTCTTGAAGAAGAATATCTTCACAAGGTTTGGTACTCCACTTGCAATTATAAGCGATGGGGGGTGACATTTTTACAACAAGGCTTTTGACACTTTACTTAGCAAGTATGGCGTTACTCACAAAGTCACGACTCCCTATCACCCACAAGCTAGTGGGAAAGTGAAAGTCTCCAATCGGGAGATAAAGAGTATCTTATCCAAAACGGTGAGTGCTAATCGGACGAATTGGTCCAAGAAGCTTAATGATGTATTATGGGCTTATCGGACAACTTACAAAATACCTATCGGAATTTTTCCATACCGGTTGGTGTTCGTAAAAGCTTATCATCTTCCGGTGGAACTAGAGCACAAGGCCATGTGGACTCTAAAGAAGTTGAATCTTGATTTGGATGTAGCCGCTAACTTGAGGGTTGCACATTTGAATGAATTGGATGAGTTCCAGTACCATGCTTATGCGAGTTCATCCTTGTACAAGGAAAAGATAAAATATCTTCATGACAAATATATTTGGAACAAATAGTTCAAGGTGGACGATCTTGTATTGTTGTTTAACCCAAGTTTAAGGATGTTTCCCAGGAAGCTAAAATCCAAATGGAGTGGTCCTTTTAAAGTGTGGGTGTGACACCTTTTGGTGCATTAGACTTGAAGAACAAAAACAATGAAGTATTCCGAGTCAATGGTCACCGGGTGAAGCACTACTTAGGAAAGGTTGGAGATACCCACGTTGTGGCAGTCATTCATTTCACCTGAGGGAATTCTACATCATGCCGCGACATTAAATCAGGCACTTCTTGGGAGGCAACCCATGTTTCTTTTCCTTTTTCTTTTGTAGTTATGTGTTATTGTTGTTCTAACTTGATTTGAAGTGTGCTACAGAGGTGAGTGTGACTTACAATAATTGTGGACGAAAATATGGCTAAGTGTTCAAAAGAGTGCGGACCGCACTTTATTTATGCGGGCCGCAGAATTGAAATATCAAAAACACCAACTCTCTGAAGTTTAAGCTTGTTAGTGCGGAGGTCGATCTACGACCGTACCCAAAAATGTGCGGACCACAGAATGAAAATGTGCGGCCGCACTTGTCTCTAATTCCTTGTCATTTTGAAGGGTATAAATAGAACAATAGGGCTCATTTACTCTTATTTTGCTAAGCACTGGGGACAATGCTTACTTTTATTTGGGGGGGTGGAGTTTATTTGACACATTGGTATACTTTGATACACTTGGTCTGTAATAATTTGATGATACTCTTTCTCTTCTTATTTGTATTTATCTAGCTTCTCTCTCTTCTCTTATGTATATTTATCTCTCTTTAGTAGTTTTGCTTATTAGCTTCTTTATTTTTTCTATATTAGCTCTTATTTTGTTAAGTAGCTTCTTTTTATGCTTTAGTAGATAATAAGCCTTTGGTTTTCTTAACGCCACGGTTCTTTCCAAAGGTAGTTATTGTGTGAACCGGGTGACTCGTTCCAACGATGGATGGCGTGACTACCTTCTTAAAGGAATGAGTCCATTTTTGTGTTTAGGTAATAATAGTAATAGTAATAAATAAAAAGACCTAATCAAGTAATGTTCGAAGAGTTAATCATGCTTCAATTAGTACCAGCACACTTAACTATGTACTTATGGTTAGAAACAAATTTCTTGAAAGAAATAGCTCTAGTTGGTGACTTTGTGACTCTTGAGTTGACTTTGGCAATCATCAAGTGGTTTAATTGGATCATAGTGATCTTTAAACTTGAATGTGGTCATTGTAGGTCCTCGACTCTATCCTCTTTTACAATCTAGTGCGTTAGGGGTGAGATGAATTGTTGCTAGTCCAAGTATCCTTGTGAAGGGTCTAGAACATGCCTCGAATATGTTTCAAGGCAAAATCCTAAGTTTTTCTTGGTTTGAGAAGTGATTTTAGGCTTTCCTTGGCCCGTTTGAGCCTTCTATTGCCAACCAATGTCGTTATCCCTAGTCAACCCCTTTGAGCCTCTAGCCTTTATCATTTGATAACCATGTTATAAGTCTTTACCCGTTTTGTCGTGACCCTCTCTTGGAACCCGAACTTTCCTTAATACTCTTGTGAAACAAATGGCTTAAAACATAAGTTTGGGGGAGAGATGAGGAAATTGAAAAAGGTATCAAGGCACAAAAATAGAAAAAAAATGATCTCTATGAAAAGAGAAGGCAAGAAAATAAAAGAACAAAAGGAAAAATGCAAAACATGAATAAGTGAAAAAAGGTAATGATCCCTAGAATGAGCAATCAAAAAAGGGAGAAAAAGAATGAAATGGACAAGAAAGAGTGATGTTAAGTCTCTCTAATCCCTAATGAAAAGAAAATGCCTCTAAGGATTGGCAATTGTGAGCCGAGAAGTGAAAGTGTGAAGTGCTTAAGGAAAGGTATAACCACTTACCCATATGGTATCCTACCCTAATCCAAAAACCTTCATTACAACCAGAAAAAAGTCCTACTTGATTACAAACCGAGTGAGCTTACATAAGTGGCGTTCTACATGAGGGGCAAGCCTATGGTACTTGAAGCCGTACTTGTGACATTCTCCTGTGAGAGACAAGTGAACCTTTCATGAATCCTAAGATTGAGTGCTAATTTTTTAAGTGAGCTTGGCAAATGAAAAGTAGAGGAGGAAGACTTTGCAGTCCACCATGACATAGAACAAGAGTCCTTGGTGAGTAAAGTCAATTCTTGAAGCTCAAATGTCATATTAGAACTATATGTGCATAATATATGTGACTTGTCACCTTATTGATAATGCATGAGTAGTGTGGGTAATTGTTGGTCCCAACTGATGTGTGAATGGCTCACCTTTGACTCATAGAAATGACCCTTAACTCTAGGAGGTGGGAACTAATTTATTTCCTTGAGTACAAGCAAAGACTTACGTTTGGAGGAGTTGATAAGTGGGGATTTTGACTACTTAGTAGCACATTTTTGCTTTTGTTTTAGTTCGAAATTATTGATTTATGTTCCCGCAACTAATGAAAGCGTGCAGATTGCATGAATGTCGAAATTTTGGTCTCCCATGATGAAATCTGACTCAAAAAGGAGTATTCTAAATCACAAGGCAATAAAGGGGCGCAAAATCAAAGAAGTGCGGTCCGCAGAAGGGTTTCTGCGGTCGCAAAAGAAAGTGTAGACCACAGAATTCCATCTGCGGCCGCAGACCAAGTGAAAGAACCCAGCAGGACTTTGGCCAATGTACGGACCGCGCATGAATTGTGCGGCCGCAGAACAGGGTCTGCACTGACAATTGATTCAAAGTTCAGAGAGTGTGCAAAAGACCAAGTCCTGAATCCTTGCTGAAGTGCGGCCGCAGAAGATGTGTCACAGCCACAACCCAAAAATGTGCGGCTGTAGAATCCAAGCTCCTGCCAACTGAAGAAATCTGCGGACCGCACATAGAATTGTGCGGCCGCAGAACCTCCCGAGGGGTATTTTTGTCAGCAAAATTCGGGCCACGATAAATAGACGAGTTTCACTTTTTTAGGTAAAGTTTCGGAGTTTGAGCTGCTATAGCGTTGCATTTTGCCATTTTAGGAAGTTTGTGATTATTGTAGTGTTTAAACATTATATTTTATCATTTTAATCTTTGATTATGAGTTGAATTAGTATTTTTTCTTTATTTTCTTTAATTTCCACTATGAGTAGCTAAATGTTTACTAGGATTGTGACCCAACCCTAGTATGTAAACCTTATGGGTACTTAATTTAATACTTATTTATGATTGGATGTAGGGGTGGGCGTTCGGTCGGTTTGGTTCAGTTCAAAAAAATTCGGTTCGGTTATTTGGTTTTCGGTTTGGTAAAAGTAGTAACTGAAACCGAACTGAAATAAGTTCGGTTTAGTTCGGTTTTCCAATTTCAGTTTGGTTTATTTCGAATCGATTTTCGGTTTGAATATTATCATATTGGGCTCTTTCTATGTAATAATTGGACTGACGAATTTGTTAATTTTTTCCGAAATTTCGAACTTCTTGTGTTGCTTGAATGTGATAAATCATAAATCTAATTTGTCCATGTTATTGCTCAAGAATGTGATAATAAGCTTTTGCCATTTTAAGGTTCAAAGTGACAAAATATGGATTCTAATATCCAACTAAGATGTCCAATTCATTCACTTAAAATTGGGCCTAATATTATTACCTATGGGCTTAACCTATATATAGCTTAAAGAATTCATTTGCTAATAATTCGATTTTTCGGTTAACCGAACCAAATAAATCAATAACCGATGACCGAACCGAATAACTGAAATTTTAAAATTTTAAACTGAAACCGACCGGAAAAACTGAATAAGCGAAACCGAAATAAAAATATTTTCGGTTCGGTCGGTTTCTTAGGTTCTGACCGATATATGCCCACTCCTAATTGGGTATTGATCATTTAGTTTATTTTATGCTTCAATTTTAAAATTAATGGTTGCAAACGTTGATTCATGCCTTTTTGACTTAGTCTCTACTTGAGAAAGAGGGACCTAGTCTATGATAACTTGGCTAACAAGGAATTGGGCTAATTGAGAGTTTGATTTGCCTAATTAAAGGGTTCAACTTAGAGATAGTAAGAACCCGACTTAAGCTCATATCAACTATTTTGTTTGATACCCATTTGGACTCGAGAAAGC
The DNA here is from genome assembly GCF_000715075.1 of Nicotiana tabacum. Classification (NCBI taxonomy): domain Eukaryota; kingdom Viridiplantae; phylum Streptophyta; class Magnoliopsida; order Solanales; family Solanaceae; genus Nicotiana; species Nicotiana tabacum. The sequence goes on along the minus strand of NC_134081.1, from coordinate 25,295,628 downwards.
CAAATTTGGCAAAATCACTCTTTGACCGAGAGTTTTTGAGTGGGTAAAGTAGAGTTGAGAGCAATAATACACCCAAATCAATAAAACAAGTATAAACATATTTAACCCATTAGGCGAACACCTAGGTTATGCTCACATCCCTAGGCTTTTTAACTATTTGGAAAAAATACCAAAAATAATCATTTGCTTCTAGTTTCTTTTCTTAGCTTATAATTGTTAGAGTAAAAGTAGAATTAGAATCAAAACCTTTTGTGGAAGTGTAAATTTAGTTAATCCATTCACTCTCGTCAAGTGTATACTCTTAACACCCATTGTAACTCCCTGCAGAAATCAACCCCGACTCTTGTTGGGTACTATTCTTCCAAAGACCGTTTTCACTCACTATTGAGTACGGATTGGACGTGGATCATCGGGAACCCGATCTGATCGTCTTCTATTCTTATTTTTGACTCGTAACAACTGTGGACATCCGCCCATGTGGTTGCTTGAAATTCGAGCAAGCTTTCCTTCAACTTTCGGGAGGCATCAGAGCTTTGTGGATTCAAACCCTTTATGAACACCTCTGCTGCTCACTCATCTAGTACAGGCGGTAGCGGCATCCTTTCCTTTTGGAACCAGATCACAAATTCTCATAATAATTCGGACTCACCTTGCGAAATCCTAAATATGTCCGCCTTCCGGGCTCGGACCTTCCTTGCCCCGGCATGGGCCTTTATGAATGAATCTGCAAGCATTTTAAAAGAGTCAATTGAATGCTCGAGTAAGAGTGAATACCATGCTAAGGCCCCCTTTGTGAGGGTTTCATCAAACTTCTTTAGCAAGACCGGTTCGATCTCATGTTGAGCCAAATCGTTCCCTTTTACAGTCGTGTTGTATGTTGTAATAATGTGCTCCTGCAGATCCGAAGTCCTATCGTATTTTAGTATGTCCAGCATTTTTAACCTCTTCGGAATAAAATCCGATGTTGAGCTCAGTTTAAACTGCAATTGAGTAAATATTTTCAAAGCTAGCCTTTCAAAACTATTCGTGCGCCAGAAATCTGATCCATTCGGGCGTGAAACTCCTACGCATTCTGATCCATTTATTCGCTCATTTCTCTTTTGAACCTCATAAGCTCGATTTTGAAGGGATCATTCTCGTTGTCATTACCATATCCGGTACCGGTCCCTCCGGCACCGTCGAAATCGACCTCACCCCTTGGGGTGTTGTTATCAACTCTTTGAGTCATTTGATTCGCATGAACGCCGGGAGGAACCGGGCCCCTTCCGTTTGCATTATTGGAAGCTCTTTGGAAAAGCTTGTTCCAACTCCGTCATTACCCTATCCTGCCTTGAGAGGTAGCTCATGATGGCTTTCTGCTATTCCCTCAAGATTTTCACTGTTTCCATGACATGTTCCCCCTCCGCATCATAGTGAGTTGTCTCACGCACATGCCAGAGGTACTGCCTTTCACGAACCGGGGTTGCTTCGTCCCCTTCGTTATGGGTGTCACTGATTGAATCTTCATAATGAGGCTTTTGTATCCCTCAACGTTGTGCGTGATGTTGACATCATTAGTTGTCATTTTTGATTTCTTGCTAAGGAAAAAATCAATAAGTTAGTAATAAATGCAAGGATCAAAGCAATTACACAACTGTTTAAGCCCCATGGTGGGCACCAAACTGTTTATCCGTAAAACGGTATAGTTCAATTTATTACGTGGTTTATAGATAAGAAAATTAATTTGATCCCAAAGTGATAAAGAAATAAGATTAAAAGTAAGACTTACTAGTTGATATTGAAGAAGATGACGATCCTGGTTCCAAGGGCAATATCTCCGAGGAAAAAAATGAAAGCAATATAAAAAACAGATAAAGTTGTTTAATTGAGAGCGAAAATAAAATACAGCATATGTGTTCCCAAGCTTTTCATGTCTTACAATATCTGTTGAGCCTGTTATTTATAGCTATACCTAGAGAAACAAGATCCTAGGATCAAGCCCCACTTAAATGATAATAAATGAGACATTGATGAATATGTAATGGCAGACCATGAATGTAAATATTCTCTGCAATGGTTGCTCATTTAATGTCAAAGAATATTCTTCATTGAATGTTATCCGATGACAAATATTCGATCTGCTCCCGTTGACTATGCTCATTTCGGGGTTTACCCAATGTCAATTGCAGCTGTTGTTCCCGATATTGATTGTTACTTGATTCGCCATTTACCTGTCTTCGGTTCCACGTGTCATGCTATTATTCGATTATTTATGACAAACTAATTTTACCCTATTCAAAATGTTTCATCTAAGAACAATATATTAAAAAACAACAGGATATTATTATAGGTTGCAATTTATTTTCGTCATAAAAAACTCTATATTTGAAAGAATATGGTCAATATCTAGTACTCACTAGCTTTTACTCTCGAAAAGTATAAAGTAGTGATAAGAATATTAGACAAAGAATATTGTCTTACTCCTGTTTCACAGTTTCACTAATACTTATCACGTAACATTTTTCTTTTTACACTTTTATTTTTTGTCAACTTAAGTCGCTTAAATGGGATACAGGGACTACATATTCCTTTCGTTGAAAATTTTTCTCTATGGTGAATGTATTTGTTAGAAGTTCTTCTTAAAGACAAATATACTCATTTTGGAGAGTCAAATGTTTGGTTAAGCTTTTGAAAATAAAAAGTAACACTAAGTAGTAGCAGAAAATTTGTAACTTTTCCCTGAAGCTTAAGTTGAAATAGGAGCAAAACATTAACTTTTCAAGACACATATACCTTAAATAAAAAAATTATGTTTGTCAAGCTATCCCCTTTGAGGAAGAATTACGGCTCTTGTCACTTGGCCCAACGACCTAACGGAAAATGGCCCTAGTTTGAAATCCTTACCCTGTTTGGTCCAGATTGTACATAACATGAAAGAATTTTTTCAACCTTTAGCCTACATTAATTATTTTAAGGGCTATATTCAGTTTTCACTTTTATTTTTATTTCTTCTCTCTTTTCTCATGCCATTGTTATCTTTCTTCTTCGCTTTACTTTCTTTCGCCCAAACAAACCACAAAAAGTAGAGAGAAATTAAATAGAGACAAAAGGTGGGAATTTTTGCAGATAAGAATCCTCATGTTTCCATGGATTTATTATTTTATTTTGTTTCTAATACCTCTTCAAACAAAAGTGGTTGCAATATAATAAATTTAAAGAATGAAAGTCCACCATTGAATACCATTCAAAGCTTAGCTTTCAAAAATATGATTTTTTTTGAGTTTATTAGTTGTTTAAATTGGATGTTGTTCCAACTAATTAAAAATAATATTTTATACTTCAATGCCACACGAGGGGGGTGGGGGGAGTGATTTGTGTGGTATCCAATTTTTGCGTGCACTTATTATAGAAGGACCTGGTTCTTCTATGTGTTCCTTATACTACTACTGCGGAAATAGTAAATGCAGAAAGTAAAGAACATAAGTATTTTTATGTGGAAAACACCCGACTCAAAAAGTAAAATAGCCACGACCTACTACTCAGTAGGATTTTTTTCAACACTTTACTAAATCACTGAGCCAAAATAATATTTATAAAACTCTTTGTAAACCTAAGGTTTACCTCTAATCCCATTATGGCAACCAGTCTTTAACTGTTGCGACAACTTCAAGTTAACTCTAACTTGAATACTCAGAGTATCTAATACAATTGCCTCTAGATAAAGCTGAAAGGTACAATTTGAAAAGCCCTACTATAATTAAACTAGAATAAAAGACAAACACTTGGAACTGGTTCTTCTATCTGATTCATGTAGCTTCATATTCGCACACTTGAATCACACAAGAATTGCTTGCAAAATGCCTTGCTATTTTACTCTCAACTCAAGTTTAACTTCAGTTTTTATGCATACCTGTAGAATGAGAACATCCTGCAATTTATAGAGTTGGTAGAATAGGAAATAACTAGCGTTCTAATGCTATACTATTCCATGGTGGAAGAGTTCTAGTTATCTTAAACTTCTAACTCCTCCCTTATCTTGGATAAAATTCTCTTCGAGTAAGGAGTCCTTTTCCTTTTCATTTATGCAACCTTTTCGATCAGGAGATATCAAATATAACAACTTAAGCTTATCTCCTTCACGTACATCCCTTATGCTCGAATTTGCCCGTGTATGTGTATACTGTGTATGGACCTCGTTCATGTTTGAGTTCCTTTGTCAATCATCAAAAAAAAATTCACTTGGGCCAACAAATTCCCCCTTTGATGATGACAAACTCTATGCTTTTCATAAGCATAGGCCATGTGTTAACTCAGTTCAACATCAATACAATGTTAGAACACTTTCCATTTTAATGTCACAAATCATCAAGGACTAGGTTCATTAGGTTATAAACATCACAGTCTACTGTAAAAAGCACAAACTACCTTCACCTTTTTGGCTTCATCGAAAAGTTACATAATTATGTTAGATAACCAGATTTTAATAGAAATTACTCATGGTCACTGGGGCTACTTCAAATGCAATCATAGAGTCAAGCATCATTTATCAATCTAATAATATTAGTCAACTAAGAAGCATCAACAAACAGTTAGAGCACAAAAATAGTTGATTATCATTGATACTAGTCATTCACAAAGCATAAAGAGAAATAAAAATACTGTATCATGTGCAAAAAGATAAAAAAGAAATCCCATCCGGGTCACTAGTTTGTCTAACTAGGCTAGGAAGGTTTTAAGGCTACGAAGGACCAGGTTCTTGGTTATTGGCTTGAAAAAGTTTCATCATATCATGAATAATGCCATCATTCTTCTCCTTTTCCTTTGCAAGCTCAGCTCTGAGAGCATCTCTCTCAGTTTCTACTTCTGCTAACCTCTTCTTTAGCCTTTCAATTTCAGCATCCTTAGCCCCACTTTCTTGCACCAAGGCTCGCACTTTGCTATTCACAACCTTCTTGGATGAACCAGGTTCTTTGGGAGTGGTGTGGACTTCATAGTCACAAGCAGTCAAAGTGTTGGCCCCAAAGTGATCCTTGCTTGTACCAACTTCCCATTTCTTGATGGGTACCTTGAAGTGTGCGAGTACGGCCGTGAGAATGAAACCATAGGGTACGACATGAGTTTTGATGCCAGTCAGAACCCTATCAAGAAGTTGGATGATAAATCCAGGCCAATTGATTTGCCTTCCACTGTCCAGCTATTCCATAAGGACCGGTCCATGAATGTGTCAATGTATCTCCTTTCTTGCCTAGGCAGCATAACTTTGTTAACAAATTCGAACAGCACTTTGTGGGATGACTTCATCTAACTTTTGTATATAGCCTTGGGATGAAGCTCTTCTTCATTATCACTAAACTTCCTTGTAATGGCAAGGAAGATAGGGAGATTCTCTAATTGGCCATTTGAGTTTCTTGTAATCATTGTACTCTTCAGCAGGTACATCTAAGATCTCTCCCAATTCCTTGTCATCAAAACTCACTGTCACCCCATTTACCATACTGGTGACTCTGCTATTTTTGATCTCACAATTTGCCATGAACTCCACAATCTCAGTTCTGGCAAACTTTCCATCCATCTGAAGGACCATAACCTTCTAACCCTGTAGTTGTAACTTTTCCAGCAGCATCGCCATACCTTCCTCCTCCAAGTGCCTGAGGAGTCTACCTTTTAAGGTGGTTCTTTTCACAAACTTAACCATCTTGTCCTTCTCTGCATCAAATTTTTCTTCTTCTTCACTCTCTTCTTCTTCCACCATTTTCACTTTTCTAGACTTCAAGGCAGACCTGGTTCTTTTAGCCAAGGTAGAGGGCTCTGTAGACTTTGTCTTTGAAACAAACTTCTTTGTAGAAGTCTTGATGTTCTTTGCCTTAGGAGTCACAACCTTCATTTCTTCTGCCTCATCTTCATCACGAAAAACTAGGTCCATCTCCTCAATTTCAACTGCCTCAACAAGCTCAACCACCTTCTTCTTTCCCTTTGCAACAACTTTTCTCTTACTTTCTTCTAGGGCCTTTTCCAGTTCAGCCTTACTCTGCTTCTTCTGACTCCTTGTAGCTCTTCCTCTTGTAGGAGGATTCACTACAGGGATAGAAGAGGCAGCCTTTCTTTTCTTGTTTTCCCTCGTAGTGCCACGAATTTTAACTCCTGAACTCTTTTTCCTTTTAGGATTATAACTGTGAGACACTCTTCTTAATAGGTCTTTGAGGGGATCATGCATAGATGGAACGGGTTCTTGGAACCTCTTCCTCAACCTAACCAACCCCTCAGCAGCTTCTCCGGACCCACTTCCCCCTTTTTCTCTCACACTTTCTTCTTCTCCAGCAGATTCCTCACTCCATACTACCATAGCTCTTGTTTCTTCAGTCAAACCAACAAGAGTGGGTGAAGATTCAACAACTTCTTGTCCCGTTCCCCTCACATCGCCTTGAACACCATCATTCTCCTTTTCTTTTCTCTTTTTATTTTTACCACCAATTTTTCCAGACTCAGTGGTCTCTACCCCAGCCACAGTTCCTACCAGAGCAAATCTATTTTCCAAATTTGCAGCAACTTCAGAGATTACTTCAGATGTAATTTTTGGACCAGATGTTACCTGCTCTATTTTTGATGAAATAGTTTCTTCCCCCTCAGTTGGAGACTTGATAGAATCTTCAGAGTTTTGGGGTTCATCTGCCTGACTTGCCTTCAGTTGCTCATTGATTTTCTTGATTGTTTCTCCTCCGATGACTACTTTGTGAGCAAGCATCTTGAATCTTCCTTTCTTAGAGATAGGGGTGGTTGAGGGTGTGGTTGAAGGAGTGGGTGTGGATTCTTTGGGTGGTGATGAGGGATTTTCAGAGGTGTTATCCATTGATGGTTAGAGGATGAGAGACGATGAGTATGTGTGTGTTTAGAAAATGAGAGAAGATAGAGAGAATTATTTGGAGGCTGAAAATTTAGAAGTGAAGAAACAACAAAGGCCTAATCAATATAAAGAGGAAGAGTTTAATTGGGTAACGACAGCCTTTTCAGAAGCTCAGAAGTCTAATCAAACTGGGAGTCAGTTTGAAAAGACATTGAAGACTCTCCCTAGAATCTAGGCACTTATTGCATTTTGGGACTCTATTTGGATGAAACTGGTTCATTTCGTAATGGATAAGCTCAAGGAGGTTAGGATTAAATAGGACTCTAATTTTAATCATAATCCAAATATAATTATTTCAAAATATGCAGAGTGGAGAGTATGTACCATGTAATCTTGATGAACCAGGTTCTTCACTGAGAAATCTCTTTTGTAAGTCTAAATTTTTCAAGAAAATAAAGATAATATCATTAGAGATTAATGAGACATTTTAGCACATGGCATAAGAGTATACTAGAGAAAGTATGAGACTGAGCAAAATCTAGTCTAATTATGTACAAAATTTACAAATTTCCTAACCAAATTTTTGAGTTAGAACTAGTTCCTTTTAGGTGATCTTAATCATCCCTAATTCTAACCTGTTCCTTTCAAAGTGATCTCTACTTAGAGCTTTTGTGAAGATGTCAGATATTTGCTTGTCAGTAGCACAAAATTTCACAGTTATCAAACCCTTTTTATAGTTGTCCCTCAAAATATAATGCCTAGTATCTATGTGTTTAGTTCTCTTGTGATGAACCGGGTTCTTAGTCATACTAATTGCACTAGTGTTATCACAAAAGATGGGGATACATTCTACATCAATCCCAAAGTCTATTAATTATTGTTTGATCCACAACAATTGAGCACAACATGAGGAAGCATCAACATACTTAGCTTCAGCAATAGATAAGGCCACAGAATTTTGCTTTTTGGTGGCCCAAGACACAAGGCATGAGCCAAGAAAGTGTGCCATACCTGAGGTGCTCTTTCTATCCATAAGAAAACCTGCATAATCAGCATCAGCATATCCCATTAAGTTGAAATTACTACCTTTTGGATACCATAAACAAAGGTCAGTGGTGCCTTTTAGGTATCTCAAGATTCTCTTGACAGCAGTCAAGTAAGACTCCTTTGAATTTGACTGAAATCTAGCATAAAGGCCTACACTGTAAACAATGTCAGGTCTTCTAGCAGTGAGATATAACAAAGAGTCAATCATTCCCCTATACAACTTCTGATCAACAGATGAACCAGGTTCATCTATATCCAATTTTGTGGTTGTTGCTATAGGAGTGTCAATTTCTTTAGAATCTTCCACTTTAAACCTTTTAAGCAATTCTTTCACATACTTCTGCTGATGGATCATAGTTCCATTTGAATTTTATTTAATTTGTAAACCTAAAAAGAAATTAAGTTCACCCATCATACTCATTTCAAATTCACTCCCCATTAGTTTAGCAAATTCTTTACTTAACTTATCAGTAGTTGCTTCAAAGATTATATCATCAACATATATCTGAACTACCAAGACATCTTTACCTTTTTCTTTCAAGAATAAAGAATTGTCCATTTTACCTCTCGTGTAGCCATGCTCAAGCAAGAATTTTGATAATCTTTCATACCATGCTCTTGGAGCCTGCTTGAGCCCATAAAGTGCCTTGTCAAGCTTGTACACATAATCAGGATATTCCTTACTTTCAAAGCCCGGAGGTTGCTTGACAAACACTTCTTCCTTTAGATAGCTATTGAGGAAGGCACTATTGACATCCATCTGATGGAGAGTGAATTCCATATAAGCAGCAAAGGCTATAAGGAGTCTAATTGCCTCAAACCTTGCAACTGGAGCAAAGATCTCATCATAGTGTATGCCCCCATCTTGACTATATTCTTGAACCACCAATCTTGCCTTATTCCTTGTAACTGTTCCATCTTCATCAAGTTTGTTTCTGAAGACCCATTTTGTACTAATTACTGATTTGTCCTTGGGTCTTGGTACCAGATGCCAAACTTGACTTCTCTCAATTTGGTTGAGTTCATCTTGTATTGCATTTACCCAGTCTGCATCCTGCAAAGCCTCAGCAACATTTTTAGGTTCAATAAGAGATAAGAAAGCATCAAAAGCACAAAGATTCTTTAATGAAGATCTGGTTTTGATTCCAGAGGTTGGATCAGTAATTATGTTCTCAATGGGATAAGAACTTTGATACTTGTAAGGCTTTACAACCAACTGGTTTCCCTTTGATGTTCTTTTAATGCTTTGTTGCTGTGGAACAGGTTCATGGACAGGTTCCCTTAAGGTTTGAGAATCATTTCCTCTTTGTTCTATTCCCCCTGTCAGGTCCTGTTCCATCCCCTGTTCCTTCCTCTGGTGCAGTTTCAGTCTGGGCTGTGGTTTCATTTGAGTTTCTTACCAGCCTAATTGCTTCATCATCATGTTCCTGCCTCTCAGAAAGAATGTTACTTTCATCAAACACCACATGTACACTTTCTTCTACACACATAGTTCTTTTTGTTATAAATCTTATAAGATTTACTATGTGAAGAATATCCCAAGAATACTCCTTCATCAATACTGGGATCAAACTTACCTAGGGAGTCTTTACCCTTATTGTGCACAAAGCACTTGCATACAAATTCCCTAAGATGGGATATGTTTGTCTTTCTCCCTTTAAGTAACTCATAGGGAGTCTTCTCAACAAGAGGTCTAGTCATGCACCTATTTATGATGTAACATGTAGTGTTCACAACTTCTGCCCAGAAACTATGGGGTAGTTTACTAGAAAGAAGCATAGTCCTAGCCATTTCTTCCAATGTCCTATTCTTTCTTTCAACTACTCCATTTTGTTGTGGAGTCCTAGGAGCAGAAAAATTATGATTTATGCCATGTTCATCACAAAATTCAGCAAATTTAGCATTCTCAAATTCAGTACCATGATCAGACCTAATTGATGCAAGTTGATAACCTAGTTGTTTCTGAGTTTTTCTAACAAAAGTAGTGAACATATCAAGTGCTTCATCTTTAGATATTAAAAATAATGTCCAAGTATACCTAGAGTAATCATCAACAAGCATCATCACATATCTCTTACCACCTCTGCTCAATGTTCTCATTGGTCCATAAATATCCATATGGACCAGTTCCATCGTCCCGGTGGTGCTTACCACTTTCTTGCTTTTGAAAGAGGATCTTACCTGCTTCCCCCTTGAACAAGCCTCACAAACTTTATCTTCCTTGAACATAATGTTAGGCAGCCCTATCACCAAGTCCTTGGAGACTAGTTTGTTGAGTTGACTTAGACTGGCATGTCCAAGTCTCTTGTGCCAAAGGAGGAGATCATTATCCAATACACTTAAGCAAGTGAGTTCATTATCTAAAAGTGTGGACAGATCTATAACATATATATTGTTCACTCTTTTTCCTTGCAAAACTATCTTGTCAGTGGTAAGATTAATCACAAAGCATTTTGTAGAGGTGAATGCTACCATGTTACCTCTATCACACAACTGTGATACACTTATAAGACTGTATTTTAGTCCATCTATCAAGTAGACGTTCTCAATAGAGTGAGAATCAGTCTTACCTACTTTTCCAACCCCAGTGATCTCACTTTTCTTCCCATTTCCAAAGGAGACATTACCTCATTTAAGGTCCTCAAGTGAAAGGAATTGGTTCTTGCTTCTTGTCATGTGCTTTAAGCAACCACTATCCATGTACCATATTTGGCTGCTCCCCTTCACTTGGATCTGCAAAAGGAAATCAGGGGTTAGTCTTAGGAACCCAAACTGGTTTGGGTCCCTTTCTATAGGCAAAAGGATGAATCAAATTCTTTTTAGCCCAACTTGGTAGCCTATTCTTCCCTTGAACAAATTCTTTGTTCTTTTTGACTTGACTTTTCTTTTGCAGTGCATTCACTTTTATAATGACCTGTTTTACCACAGTGTGTGCAAATCTTATTCTCAGGAAGTGTGAGGTACTTGCTTTTGGGATCCCACTTAGGTGCCAGGTTCCCAAAGCCAAATCATCTTCTGTTGCTACTATGGTGTTCTTGTAGCCATGAAAGTGCATCGGAGGACCTGTTCCATTTGCAAGTTCTGTCTAGCTCATGCTTGACCTTGCTTAGATCCTCTTTTAGGATTCTTACCTGCTCATCCCTTTTATACAACTCATCTTTCATTTTTCCTACATTTTCTTCTAGAGTGAGTTGCGTGTGATCACCTGTCTTTTTACCTGTTCCTAATTTCAGTTTTAGATTTTCAGATCTAAGCTCTAGGACAATTGAGTCAAGTGCATGAACCTAGTTCTTCAACACAGTCTTTTCACTTACAGTTTCACTAACCCTAAGTTCCAGGTTTTTACACTTAGCCTTCAAAATCACACATTCTTTAGACAATTGTTCCTTTTCATTATTTATATCCTCAGATTCATCAATTTGTTCTATAAGTAACTCAGATAACCTTTCTTTAGACAACAATATTATCTTGTCTTTGAGATGAATTACACTTACCTCAGATTTTCCTATGGCCATAAGTGCTTGTTCATCCTTATCATTTTCATCTGAGCTTTCTACCCAAGTAGCGACCATAATCTTGGTTGATCCTTTGTTTTTGCTTTTCTTGGGTTGAACTTGTTCCTTCTTCTTGTTCGTTCGTTCAGCTCTTTCCTTCTTCCATTCGATTTCTCATAAAGGACAATTCTTGATGTGGTGATCAGTCTTTCCACACTTGTAGTAGCCATCATTGGTTTGCTTTTCAAGAGATTTTGACTTGCTATAGCTTTCACTTCTTGAAGAACCTTTTCCTCTTCTCAGGTACTTCTTGAAGTCCTTGGTGATCATAGCCATTTCATCATCTTCTAGATCAGAACCTTCAATGATTCTGAGTGCCAAGCTCCTTTCCTTCTTAGGTACATCCATTTTCATGGTTTATCTCCTAAGTTCATAGGCAATAAGATTTCCAATTAATTCATCCGGTGAGAGAGTGGCAATATTCTTTGATTCCTGAATGGCAGTGATTTTCCCTAGTCAGTATCTTCTCGACTTTATCTTCTTCAGGAATAATCCTTCCAAGAGACTTTAGCTCATTTGTTAGTGTAGTGAACCTTGTGTACATCTCTTGAATGATTTTTCCTTCCTTCATAGCAAAGTTCTCATATTGAGAATACAGTAGAGTTCCTATGGATCTCTTCACCTAAGGTGTTCCTTCATGAGCCATTTGTAACGTATCTCAAATTTGCTTAGCAGTGGTACAACTTTGGATTCTGTTGTACTCATCTGGTCCAAGTCTACAAATAAGCCATTTCTTGGCTTTAGCTTTCTTCTCCCATTTCTTCAAGTCCTCAGCAGTGCAATCCGCTCTTGTCTTTGGCACATCTAGTCCTTCAGCATTTATCTTCAAGGTAGCCAGTGGACCATCGGTGACAATGTCTGATAGCTCAAAGTCATCTCTTAGAATGTGATCTCTCATCCTGTTTTTCCACCAAAATTAGTATTGGTCGTTAAAGAGTGGTGGCCTAGCAGTGGATTGCCCTTCCCAGTTTCCAGGTGGTGCACTCATATTGATCTTCTCCTAAGGTGTAAGCCTCTTCAAGGAGAACCCACTCTCATACCAATTGATGTTTTATACTTCAATGCCACACAAGAGGGGGTAATTTGTGTAATGTCTAATTTTCGCGTGCACTGATTATAGAAGGACCTGGTTCTTCTATGTGTTCCTTATACTACTGCTGCGAAAATAGTAAATGCGAAAAGTAAAGAACACAAGTATTTTTACGTGAAAAATACCCGGCTCAAAAGGTGAAAAAACCACGACCTATTACTCAGTAGGATTTTTTCCAACACTTCACTAAATCACTGAGCCAAAATAACATTTACAAAAATCGTTGTAACCTAAGGATTATCTCTAATCTCGTTGTGGCAACCAACCTCTAACTGTTACGATAACTTCAAGTTAACTCTAACTTGAATACTCAGAATACCTAATACAATTGCTTCTAGATAAAGCTGAAAGGTACAATTTGAAAAGCCCTACTACAATTGAACAATTGAACTAGAATAAAAGACAGATACTTGGAACTAGTTCTTCTATATGGTTCATGTAGCTTCAGATTCGCACATTTGAATCACACAAGAATTGCTTGCAAAATACCTTGCTATTTTGCTCTAAACTCAAGTTTAACTAGAGTTAGTAGAATAGAAAATAACTAGAGTTCTAATGCTATACTCTTCCATGGTGGAAGAGTTCTACTTATCTTCAACTTTTAACTCCAGGTTTTTGTGTACCTGTAGAATGAGAACATGCTACAATTTATAGAGTTAGTAGAATAGAAAATAACTAGAGTTCTAATGCTATACTCTTCCATGGTGGAAGAGTTCTACTTATCTTCAACTTTTAACTCCTCCCTTATCTTGGATAAAGTTCTCTTCGAGTAAGGAGTCCTTCTCCTTATCATTTATGCAACCTTTTCGATCAGGAGATATCAGATATAACAACTTAAGCTTATCTCCTTCACGTGCATCCCTTATGCTCGAATATGCTCGTGTCTGTGTACACTATGTATGGACATAGTTCATACTTGAGTTTCTTTGTCAATCATCAAAACAAACTTCACTTGGGCCAATACAAAACATCAAAAGGAGTTCAAAATTTAAATTTGAAATGATTTGGAGTAGATTTGAATAAGATTTGAGTTAAATTTCAGAAAAGACACAAGGAAGAAGACGAAGTCAGTTTTTGTATAGTGATGTATAATATTGTATAATAGTATATATATTTGTATAAACACCTCTTATATATTATTGTACACTTTTATACATCTTTATACAAGCGTCTGTATACGAACTTCTTCCACAATTTTCAGTTGCAATTCTTGTCCAAAAACTGTCCAAATCTCCATTAAATGACTTCAAATTTTATATACAACCTCCTTATACTATTTCTAACAAGTCTAAATAACACTCACTCCAAATTTCTCATAAAACCAAATTCGAAATTTAAACTCACTTATTTAAGCGTGTTCAACAATGATGGACCAATCCAAATCTTCATTAAGTGACTTCAAATTTTGTATACATCCTCTTTGTACTATTTCTAACAAGTCAAAACAATATCCACTCCAAATTTGTCATAAAATTATATTCAAAATTTAAACCCGCATATTTAAGTGTGTTCAACAATGGTGCATTATCTTAAAAATATAATTTTCACCACCCAAATGGATTTGCTTTGTTGAACTAATGTTTGAGTCACAATTACTGATTCAAAAGTTTGATTAAAATCTTGAGTATTTTTATTTAAAAAAAAATTGAATAGAAATTTCGAGAACTTATTTGGAGTTGAATGTTGAATCTTAGCATATTAATTTTGGACTACAACTTAGCAAAGTCAAATATAGGTCACTTAGTTGCAATATATGTGTGAGTTGTATTTATGTGTAATTTTCCTTAATTTAACACATATGTCTTTCGCGCTCTCTTTTATGCCTCATTTTAATTAGAAATTAATTTAGACTTTAATTAAATAAAATTGACAATATAATTAAAGTCTCTCGTAATATAAATTAAGATAATTATTTATTTAAATAAAATTAATTATAAATTAAATCTTTACACTTCCTTTTTTATAAGTTAATATAAAAAATTTACTTTTTGAAAAAACTAACCAAGGGCATCCACCCGCAATATGCTTCTCTCGAAAACTGAAGTCAAGCAAATCAGAAGTTTAGATCAAAAAGGCTAAATACGCCCAATTGAAACTGTAGAAGGCTTGTGGAAATTTGTTTCAGCTTTGGTATTCGTTAAATGACAACAATGAGAAATCCTTTGACTAGAAAAAAGAAAAAAACACGCAATTTAGCCATGTGAGAAAATTAAAATGCTCCACTTTAGAACGGGAAGTTAGTCCTTTCATGTCCTCTCAAACCACTAAAGGCCACTTATTAGTGCCTAGTCACTTATAATGTCTTTAAAAATTATCTTTAAACTGTTTCTTGCGATATTTGTCTGAAAAATCACAACCTTATATCGTTACTTTGAATCTATTCTAAAAATGGAGGAAACATAAATATCTGTGAGAAATTAATGACCTTTTTTTTTTGTTTTTTATTCGGATATCTGTACTCGCTTTGAGGCTCGACTAATTCGAATTCGTGCCATATAAGACCTATTAAACGGGGAAACGCTTTTTATCAGAATTTTTTTTTATTTACAGATTTGAAATATGTGATTAAGAATAGAGAGACCTTAATCATCCAACCACAATCGTTTATGGTGAGAAATTAATAATTGAATTTCACGTGTCTAAGGCGTTAAATAATGGTTGAAAAACTTTTCAAAGGTAAAGGTGCAAAAATAATATAATAGAAGAAGATGGATACTAAAGGAACAAAATCATATAATGGAAGGAGTAATATTGATGGGTGGCAGCATGTGCTTAACTCCCCCTAATTAATCATCATTAATTCATTAATGATCAGGAGTAGTTTCGCACACATGACTAATTATTAAATGATTATTGAAAGACCAAATATTCTTTTGCTGTAGCTTGTTTGATATATAATGTCTGAACTACCACCTAAAAAACTTTCAACTTTTGATGGATGGATGCTTCTTTGTATCAGAAAAAACACAAGGGTCCATATTTGGACTCTTTACAATGTATATGTATCTACTTTGGAATATTAACTGAACCAACAATTTCCAGTCTATTTGGGGAGCTTGATTTAGGTGAAAGTTTGCTTGAATATGGGATTGAAAATCAGAAATTATATGATTAACAAATAGCATGCCAGCTGTGGAAGGAAAGTTGGGTCACCTAAAGACTAGGGTACGACGACTATGTTATTAGTTACTACATGCATGCATGGAAATTGGAATTTTGCATAAGCTAGATTTACTCTACTCGATTTGTCTTGGTTCTTGCTAATTACATTTCTTTATTTTCTGTCTCCAATTGTGGTGTTTGATATTCGGTCAACTTGCACGTACCTCAATTATTTCGCTGGATATCTACTCTTCCCGGGCCATTAGCACATGTACTTGGTAATTATTGTTGGCAATAAGGCTTAGACATATCGGAAGTCACCTAATACTTTTGTCATTACTGAAATTTGAACCTTAATTTTAGAAACTTATCCACTTTATTTTACCAAACTAGGCCACAAAAACATGGTTCATTTCAGACTTCAATATTACATGCGCATTGAGCTATAACAGCTTCTGTATCAGAATTTGAATAGTTAAATTGGTGAATCAATTGGCAACTAAAGTCATTAGACTCCCATTTCAAATGGATATATACCATAGTTTCTATGCATAGAAAAGAACTTTAAATGCCATGAAATTGAGTCAGCAACTCTTCTATGTTCAGAAAATTTCCACGTCTCAATAACTATTGTGCAGTACCGAAGGGTGCACCTGCCTAATATCAACACAAACAATATGGCCCATCCACTTGACGCAAGCCTGGCAACCAAACCAATTATTGTGAAAAAGAAAGAAGTTTTTTGGAAAATGGAAAATCAATTAAAGTGTTCTTCCATATGTATGTTGTCTCCGAATTAAGTTATTTACATTTTAAACAATTTTAAAAAGTTTATGTTTATCCTAATTCAAATAGTGACTGATAGAGACACTTTTCACTAAGGGCGGTCATCCAACGCCGCTCCGCAAGGATCCAATTCAGCTATGAAAAAACTCCTTGAGTTCCAAAGAGAGATGAAGTTTATAGTCAACGTAACCTCTGTCATACAATATTAATCGTGGCAATAGGTCTGACTTCTACAATATGTACACCTCTGAATTCAACCAAGTAATCATCATATCATAGAAGAAGTGAGTGCGATAGTATTTCATGCCCATAAACTTAAAATTTTGAATTCACTTTTTGATGTTTGCGAGAGCAAAAATAATTGAATATGTTGACAATCCGACAATTCCAGATGGGATGGCAAGGAAACTGAAGAAAGATCCACGTTAAATAGATGTTTGTTCTAGTTGGTAGAAGACAATAGGGGTAGTCATTTTCACTCTTCCTGCGCTAAGAGATGATGAAAGCACAGACTTGGATAAGTTCTTTCTCAGCATCCACTACTTGATTTTAATGTCATAGTTGCTAATAAGATTTTCTATTCTTTGGCATGCTAGGATAAACATAGTCAATTTTTGGGAGCTAGTGATTATTCTTGGATAATTCTTTGAACTATTGGAGTATTGACTTTTATTTTGGGTTGCTCTGATGGTAAGCACCCTCCACTTCTAACCAAGAGGTTGTGAGTTCGAGTCATCCCAAGAGCAAGGTGGGGAGTTCTTGGAGGGAAGGATGTCGAGGGTCATTTGGAAATAGCCTTTCTACCCCAGGGTAGGGGTAAGGTCTGCGTACACACTACCCTCCTCAGACCCCACTAGTGAGATTATATTGGGTTGTTGTTGTTGTTGTTTGTTACACACAACCTGTATTTTTATTTGTCCAATTAATGCTTTTTAGATAGGCAAGTGAGAAAAACGCAGAAAGACCTTGGGAGTCGAGTGGATTGCCATCTGTTCATATATTGCACTTTTGGTCCATGCATGGCTATTTCAGTCTCGTATTTTCTCTTGTTATTAACGGAGTTCCAATGTGAAGTATATTGGCTCTTAAAATTCTTAGATTAAAAAAAGGTTTGAATGTTCCCTTAACTTCTGACTATAGTTTAAAATTACCTTGAGGTCTTATAAGCTTGGAGTTCCATTGTGGTTAAAGGACAGGGTATAATACTATTTCCTAAACACAATTTTAATAACAAAAATAAACTCAATATAATTCTACAAGTAAGATCTGAAAAGAATAGTGTGTATGCAGTCTTATTCCTACCTTGCGAAGGTAAAGAGATTATTTCCGATAGACCCTTGCTCAAGTAAAGCACAGTCACAACAATAATTAAAAAAAAATATAATAGTGAAAAAGCCATGAAAAGTTCAAATCAAAAGTTTAACAAATAATGAAATTGCTAAATTTCAAATAGTACACGTGCAAATTTAAGTAGGTAGTATTCTGTACCAAAAGATGTAAATATTTTAGAAAAGGAAAAAACAGTATCGTGTCTGGCATGTAAACAGTTTGTTAAGAAGTAGATATTTGCATTTGCAGCAAATTTAGAAAGTTATGTGGTCAAAACAGAGAAGGACAAAATTAGTACAAAATGCAGTGTATATGGTGACTAGATTATGAATGGAGTTAGACCTCCGTTGGAGGACTTTTCCTACATGTCACATCTTTGGTGAAAATAATAAATTTTCTTTGTGTATTGGATTTATATACACTGCATGTGAATTACGAAGAAATAGGCAAAAATCAGGAGTCTTACAATATTCCATGTTGTAACACATCTAATATTCTATGGCTTGTTCTGTTTTATTTCATTAATAATAATTGGTGATTAGGTAAGTCAAAACGTGTGTTACATAACATAGAGCAATATAATGCATAATCAGATATGCTAATACCTTTTAAGGCCAAAGGATCATTTGTGGGCTGGGCATAACAAGCGACCAAGATAATCATATGTCACTTGATCAATTTGTCGTTCGAAATATTTAAGTATAATTAGAATGGATAAAGAGGAGATATTGTGGCTTTCATTAAGGTGAAAAGTCTTTCTCTTCTTCCTCCACCACCACCCTTGTATAAGAAAGTCACTAAGAATCAAAATTGTGAAAAATTCCCATTATGAAAACAGCAATCTACTCTCGCGATCTCAAATTTTCCTCTGTAGGGTGTTAACAACAACCCAGTAAAATCCCACTAATGGGGTCTGGGAAGGGTAGTGTGTACGCAGACCTTACCCCTACCCCGAAGGAGTAAAGAGGCTGTTTCCGAAAGACCCTCGGCTCAAAAAAAATAAAAAGATAAAATGACAAAATGACAAAAAGAAAACAATATTAGTATCACAACAACAATCATAGGATAAATAGGAACACCATGAAATCCAAAAGAAAGATGCAAAGCAAAGGGAGACAATATTAGTAAATATTAGTATCACCACAACAATCATAAGAAAAATAGGAACACCATAAAATCTAGAAGAAAGATGCAAAGCAAAAGCAATAGCTAGTAAATAGGACATGCACTGAAAAGCGAAATAGTAAGCCACAACATTACCAATAACTATCTTAGACAAAAACCCTACATGGCTAGTCCCACAATGGTACGAAGTAAGGCACGACTCAACTACCTCCTAACCTACAACTCTAATACTCGACCTCCAAATCTTCCTATCAAGTGTCATGTCCTCGGAAATCTGGAGCCTCGCCATATCCTGCCTGATCACCTCTCCCCAATACTTTTTAGGTCGCCCTCTATCTCTTCTCGTGCCATCCACAACCAGTTGCTCATACCTCCGTACCGGAGCATCTGGGCTTCTCCTCTGAACATGTCCAAACCATCTAAGCCTCGCTTCCCGCATCTTGTCATCAATGGGAGCCACATGCACCTTCTCCCTGATATCATCATTCCTAATCTTATCTATCCTAGTGTGCCCGCACATCCACCGCAACATCCTCATTTCTGCCACTTTCATCTTCTGGATATGTGAGTTCTTGACGGGCCAACACTCAGCCCCATACATCATGGCCGGTCTAACCACCGCTTTATAAAACTTCCCTTTGAGTATCGGTGGCACTCTCTTGTCACACAGGACTCCAGATGCTAACCTCCACTTCATCCATCCTACCCCAATACGATGTGTGACATCCTCGTCGATCTCCCCTCCCCCCTGGATAACCGAACCAAGGTACTTGAAGCTGTCTCTACTCGGGATGACATGCGAATCAAGCCTCACATCTACGCCCTCTTCCCCTGGCTCAGCGCTGAACTTACACTCCAGGTATTTCGTCTTCGTCCTGCTCAGCTTGAAACCCTTAGACTCAAGAGCCTGTCTCCAAACCTCCAACCTCTCGTTAACACCAGCTCGCGACTCATCAATCAGAACTATGTCATCGGCGAATAGCATGCACCATGGCACATCCTCTTGAATATGGTGTGTTAACGCGTCCATCACCAGGGACAATAAGAACGGACTGAGCGCAGAACCTTGGTGTAACCCCATTACAACCGGAAAATTCTCAGAGTCGCTTCCTACTATCCTAACCCGAGTCTTAGCCCCATCATACATGTCCTTAATCGCCATAATGTAGGGGACCGACACACCTTTTTCCTCCAGGCATCTCCAGAGAATTTCTCTAGGAACCTTGTTATACGCTTTCTCAAGGTCAATAAACACCATGTGCAGATCCTTCTTCCTCTCTCTGTATAGTTCCACCAACCTTCTAACAAGTTGTATAGCTTCTGTAGTCGAACGACCCGGCATGAACCCAAACTGATTGTCGGATACAGACATTGTCATCCTCACCCTCGCTTCAACCACCCTCTCCTACACTTTCATGGTATGACTCAGTAATTTGATACCCCTATAATTGTTACAACTCTGGATATCACCTTTGTTCTTATACAATGGAACCACCGTACTCTACCGTAAGACTAGGTAAGCCTATCAATGCGGAATAATCATAAATATCTAAAAATAAACAATCTACAATTCAAATGATTACAACTCCCAAAACCCGATAGAAATAAGTCACAAGCTTCTAAGAATTTATTTTCTATGTCTCTATACATCAGAGTCTAAAGCAAATAAGGAAGACAACATAGTAAGATAGAAGGGGACTCTGGAGTCTGCGGGCGCTGGCAGATATACCTCGAAGTCTCCTCGTACAGCTAATTTACTTATGCGTGGTCTAATAAGATGTACCTGGATATGCACAAAAAGATGTGCAGAAGCGTAGTATGAGTACACCACAGCGGTACCCAGTAAGTGTCAAGCCTAACCTCGGTAGAGTAGTCATAATTAATTCGATACAGTCATAATTAATTCGATACAGTCATAATTAATTTCGACTCCAGTCGACTCGTATCTAGTCATAATTAATTCGATACAGTTAACAAAAATTATAGGAATCAATTTCATAAGAAAATAATACATTTTTCAATAAAATCCGAAATTAGCTCAAAAATTGACGTCTCGGAATCTGGCAAAACTCATAAAATCCGACAACCCATTCAATTACGAGTCCAACCATACCAGTTTCACTCAAATCCAACTCCGAATCGATACCGAAATCTCGAAAACTCGTTTCTATGAGATTTCAAGAATTTTTCCAAATTTCAATCTCAAAACACTAATTAAATGGTGAAAACAATGATATATTTGTGTATATAGACCAAATCCGAGTTGGAATCACTTACCCCAAATGTCTTTTCTTGAAAATCTGTCAAAAGTCGCCTCTGTTCAAGCTCAAGTTTGTCAAAAATGGCAAATGGGTTGAATGCCTCTGTTTTTATAACTTACAGTATGTCCAGTTCGATCTTGGGAGCTCGATCTGTCCAGTTCGATCTTGGGAGCTCGATCTCGGGAGCTCGATCTTGTCAGGAACCTCGATTTGTCAGGGACCTCGATTTTTCAGGGACCTCGATCTTAGGAGCTCGATTTTTGTCAGGGGGTTCGAGTTGTCAGGGTCCTCGATTTTGTCAGGGACCTCAATTTTTGACAGCATTTCCAGCAGAAAAATTGCAGCAGCTTTTGCAGCAGCTAAGTCCTACTTTTGATCCGTTAACCATCCGAAACTCACCCGAGGCCCTCGGGACCTCAACCCAATACACCAACAAGTCCTAAAATATCATACGAACTTATTTGAAATCTCAAATCACATCAAACAACGCTAAAATCACGAATCATGCTCCAATTCAATCTTAATGAAACTTAGAATTTCCAAATTCTACATTCGATGTCGAAACCTATCAAATCAAGTCCGATTGACCTCAAATTTTGCACCCAAGTCATAAATGACATAACGGAGCTGTGAAAATTTTCAAAACTAGATTCCGACCCCGATATCAAAAAGTCAACCCCCCGGTCAAACTTCTCAAAAATTCAACTTTTGACATTTCAAGCCTAATTCTACTACGGACTTCCAAATAAAATTTCGATCAAACTCCTAAGTTCAAAATCACCATACGGAGCTGTTAGACTCATCAAAATTTTATTCCGGGGTCGTTTGCACATAATTTGACATCCGGTCACAATTTGAACTTAAACTCTTAATTTTTTATCAAAATTCCATATCTCGGGCTAGGGACCTCGAAATTTGATTCCGGGCATACACCCAAGTCCTAAATCACGATACGAACCTACCGAAACTGTCAAAACAGGAATCCGAGTCCGTTTGCTCAAAATGTTGACCAAAGTCAACTTCAGTTGTGTTTTAAGCATCTAATTCATATTTTAATCCATTTTTCACCTGAAAATTTTCCGGAAAATTTTACGGACTGCGCACGCAAGTCGAGGAATGATAAAATAGTACTTTTTGAGATTTTAGAATATAAAATTATTATTAAATTTAAAGATGACATTTTGGGTCATCACATCTACGCTAAATGCCCATGAAATCAAAATTTATTACCATTTATTTTATCCATTTTTAAAATAATTACAAAACATACCCACCCCACTCAAACTTATTACCCGGTCTTCCATCATGACTCTGGTCCTTCTGTCACAAGAGATTCCTAAAGCCAAACTGACAAATGTTTCTAATTATTCTTTGGTTAATCAACCAAAAACAAAGTAACTTTCTTTAAATTCTAATTTTTTTTTTGCAAGATTGTTGGTTCTGAAATAGTTAAACTTTTTCTATATTTCTCTCCCTCTTTCTTTCGGTTACAGTTTTAAATTTAGTATTGAATTAACTACTAATTTATTTAGTATTTGGATTAGCTGAGAACATAATTCAATTATGGCAAAATTTCAAACTAAAAAAAAAGAATGTAAACTCCATGTGCATAAGTTTAAATTTCCATATATGAATTTTCATGTGGGTTTTGAAGTGTTTATTGTTGGAATTTAGTAGGTATTGTTTTATGATATGTAGATTGTGGTGTTAATGATGATCTTTGAAGATTTAATTGTGACAAACATTAATCTGCCATTGGAGGACCTTGAAGCTTGAAACTAATAAGTTGGGTTTGTTGAGTTTGTGATTATTTTGATCCGATTCTGACCGGGTATGTTCGAAATATTAATCGGAGGATGTGGCTATATTATGAGTCAATTTGATGGAGATTTTAGAGTAGATTTTTAAATTTTGGGTTGAAATTGAGTTAACTAGCAAAGAAGACTGATTTGTACTATATACTAAAATAATATATTATATAATGTATTGGTATACAATAATTAATTCAAGAGTATATAATTAACTACAATAGTATACTACTAATTAATTCAAGAGGATATAATTAACTACAATAGTATACTACTAATTTTTTTTTTGGAGGAGTGAACCAATCCTCATTATACCAAAATAACATATTATATACCATTTTGGTTAATTCAATAGTGTACAATTTATTGCGTTGAACTGACGAAGAAGAATTTGTACTGTATACCAAAATAATATACTATATACCATTTTGGTATACAGTTCATTCCAATGATATACTATTATAGTATACTATATAATGTAACGGTATACTCTTACAATTAGGTCCTTTTAGAATATTTTGAAATTTTTATTGACAACTGATATTATTTCAGTTTAATAATTGAATTAAAAAAATCTTTTTAAACTCTTTGCGTACAATTGTATACCCTGTTGGTATAACTATATACTATACTGGTATCATATGTTAGTTGGAACATTTTTTGATTGTATTAGCTACATTTAATTGGTACACTATTTGATTTTTCTTTAGTAATAGTAAAATAGTACAGTATATTGAATTTTTTTAATTTTCCTTTATGCATGTGTATTATGTAATCATTTTGATTTTTTCTTTATGCGTTTGTTTTATATAATAGTATTATAGTACAATATCTTGAAATATATTATTATATTAATATGTGGTACACTATTTTTTAATTTTTCTCTTTATGCATGTGTATTATGTAATGGTAGTATAGTCATATATAGTTGCCTGGAATTAATTAGTAGAATTGTATACCCTATTGCTATAATTATATGTCATATTGGTATCATATGGTATTTAGAATATTTTTTGGTTGTTTTAGCTGCATTTTTAAGTGAATTCTATTCTGAAATGATTTATATGATCATGTTTTGCTGTGTTGGATTTTCTTGTACCTATGGACATAGATTTTGTGTATTATGTAATAGTTTTTATAGTTATATGCAGTTGTTGGAACGACCTCGTACAACTATATACCCTATTAGTATAGCTATATACAATATTGGTATCATATGCTAGTTGAATCATTTTTTGGTTGTGTTAGCTGTATTTAATTGGTACACTATTTGATTTTTCTTTTAATAATAGTAATATAGTACAATATCTTGAAATATTTTATTATATTAATATGTGGTACACTATTTTTTTTTATTTTTCTCTTTATGCATGTATGTTATGTAATAGTACTATAATCATATAGTTGTCGGAAATTAACTAGTAAAACTGTATACTATGTTGGTATAGTTATATGCCATACTGGTATCACATGGTAGTTTGAACATTTTTTTGATCGTTTTAGTTGTATTTTTAAGTGAATTCTATTTTGAAATTATTTATATGAACATGATTTGCAGTGCTGGAGTTTTTTTTGCGCCGATGGACATAGATTATGTGTATTATGTACTAGTAATTATTTTTATAGTTATAGGCAATTGTTGAAATGACCTCATACAGCTATATACCCTGCTAGTATACAGAATGAGCAAGTTGTTTTGTGAATATTTAGCTTGCAATGCGAACATGTAATTTTCTCATACTTTTATTGCATCCTTTAATGTTTTGGTACAGTAGTATAGTCGCAAATAGTTGTAACAATATTCTAGAGCAATTATGTACTCTGTTAGTATACATGTATACCATATTGGTATCATATGGTACTAGAAGTATTTTTTGCTACTTATAATTTTATTGCATTTTCTAATATTTTATTATCATTTCTATTCTAACTAGTATATATGGAGATTTGGTGGCCGTAGATTATGTTTTCTTGTTCCATAACTGGATGTATTACTGCTAATGGTAGAGTGTGTACTGATATTTGTAGGAAAGGAGATCAAGGTTTGCATGACAATCGCATGGAATTAGAAAAGAAACAAGAAATAAAGGAAAAAATTAAAAGAAAAAAAATAAAGGAGTCAAATTTGAGTGTGAAATAAGTTATGGTAAAAATAACAATAATACGATTTGGGCAAAAATAAATGAATAAAAGAGAAAAAAGAAAAAATAAGAAAAAAATGAGAAAAACGAAAAGGAGAAAAGAAAGAAAAAAAGGAAAAAAAAAAGAAGAAGCATAGAAATAAAAAAGAATTGGAGAAAAAAGAGAAAATTTTTCACAAAAACTAATATGGGTAGGAAATATAATTAGTTTGATGGATAAAAAAATAAATGGGTAGGTAAAGATAAATAATTTTATTTTTGTGGGTAACTATGTCATTCACCGATAGGTCCAGTTGACATTTGCACAAATAGGATCATTTGGTGCCACCATTAACATTTTAGACACTGGGAGAATATTGAAGCACATTTGTCAGAATTTCTTGTCTTATGGCCATGGAATTTCTGATCAATTCTCATAATTGGCAATTCTGAACATCACCATAATTCATTTTTAAAATCCTAAAAATGCTCATAATTTGCCACAAATTCTAATAGCTGATTTACAAAAACTGTGGCAATCACGATAATTGGTCATAAATTATGACCATCTCCATAACTGATTTGCAAAAATAGCTAAAAATTCTAACAATCGCCATAGTCACTATGAAAATATTTTACCATTATATTTTGCTTCAAAATTGATTCAAACCTACGTCAAATGACTCCAAATGATATACAACCTTCTAATATCAATTTTATTCATTTTCAATGGTTAGAGATTCAACTTAAACCTTTGAAAATTAATAGACCCACTTTGTTTATTTCTATTTAAAAAAGTTCAAGCTCAAACAATAACCAACAATGCTATTTTTAAATTTTCTCCAATCAAACCAATTCAAAGCATTAAAGATAGGCAATATAAGCTAAATAGAGTATTACCCAATCGATTCTAACTATAAATAAGTTCATATTTTCTTTAGCTGGGGTCTATCAGAAATAATCTCTCTGCCCGTCCAGAGTAAGGGTAATGCTGCGTACATCTCACCTCGCCCATACCCCACTTGTGGGAATAAACTGGGTCATTGTTGTTTTGTTTATTCTGATGAAGAAGAAGAAGAAGAAGAAGAAGAAAGAAGGAGGAGGAAGGAGGGGGAAAGAAAAAGAAGATGCAAAAGAAAGAGGAGGGAGGAGGAAAACAAAGGCTGAAAAAGCTAAAATTTCCTTAATAAGGTCAAAATATAAATGGCGGTCTTAAAGATATCCACCCAGCATAATTTTCTGGGCTTTAAGGGCCTCTATTTAAATAATAACCAAAATTTAAAATCTATTTAAATTTTAGTCACCTCGAGTTTAAAGTTTGACTATGACAGTTCAAACTTCAAACATGTGATCTAAAGTTAAATTATTATTGTTGAACTATAGACCAACTATCTCAAGTTTGAACTCCAAAGTATCAATTCGAAAAAAGAAGAAAGTGATTAAGGCTCAAAGGTTCAATCATTCTTTTTTTTTTTTTTTCTTTTTCCTGATATGGGAGAAATCCCCTTTGTGCTTTTTGCACGCTCAAGTTGGCTCACATGTTTGAAAGTTGAAATTCTAGGGAGTATGGGCCTCCTTCTCTAGCCTCCTAGAAAATAAATAGAAGAATTAACCCAAATAGCCGTCCCCCTTATCACTTAAACTAAAAATTGCCAGTGAATGTATAATATATGCAAAATTTATGTATTACATGTGCATAATTGTATATAATCAATTTATAATCTATGAATATGACTAGAAAAAGTAAATAATTAATATGACCGGCTATTTGTGTAAAGATCTCAAATAAATATTTACTTCATTCCAATTTATGTGAAGGTGCTAAGATTTCGAGAGTTAAAGAAATTATTTTTTAATTATAACTTTTGTATATGCCTTTTAAATATTTTAAATTTTAATTACTATAACTTATAGTACTTTTTACATAGTTTGTACAAATGTAAATTTTATTTCAAAAAATTTAAAAATTTTATGTCTAAATGCATAATCAAAATTGAGAAGTTTGAATCTCGAAAAACGAAAATTCTCACGTGAATTGGGACATATAGAGTAACAAATTTAGCCCAACGCATGAACCAGTGATGCGCGTTTAATATACACATCATGAAAGGAGATCCCTTCACCATTAAGAAATAAGCCTTGGAACAAGCTTGGGACAATATCTTGTCCAGTTTTGTTAAAAGTAGAGACCCCTTTACTAACATATGAAAGGAGCAGTGCTGAAAAAAGTTACTCCCGTTGTTCTAGTGAACCTATTTCCTTTTTGGTATATTTCAAAAACAATGATCCATTTCTAAATTTGGTAATAATTTAACTTAAGCTTACAATTGTACCTTTAATGAGAAACTCTTATAACCACACAAATGCTCTGGGCCCTTTTTGACTTGTTTAAGACCACAAATTTCAAAAGTCTTCAATTTTTCTTAAACTCTATGCCCAATCAAACAAGTTCACATAAATTGAAACGAAGGGAATACTTCTTAATTACTTTAACTTTTGGAGGTGCTGAATTTGATATTCAATGATGTCACATCCCTTAAGTTGTTACTTGCAACTAGACTTATAGCCTGTTTGGTCAATCTTCTTCCCAAGCCAAAAGTATTTTTTTCCTCAATTTGAGGTGTTTGGCCAAATTTTTTGAGGGAAAAAAGTAGTTTCTCCCTAGAAGCAGAAGCAGAAGCAGAAGCAATTTTGACTTTTTTTCCTACCAAAAATACCCTGTGTAAAATATTATATATACCAAAATAACCTTACTTAGTTTAAACTATTTAGTAATATAAAATGACTTTTGGGATGAACTTTTATATTTATTGAATGATTTTTTGATATATTTAAATTATCTTGAAAGAATAAAGTTCTTTTCAATTTTATTTTTATATTTTACTTAAATAAAATAAAAAACTTAATTACTATCTTTAATAATAAATATTTGTAATTATTTATCAACTTATATAATATTAACTATTAAGCAAATCTTTTCATGTCCTTATTTGTAATTTGATACTTAAAAGCGCTTTTTGAAAAGCTTGGCCAAACACAAATTATTGTTTAAAAGTGCTTTTCAAATTGATTAGCCAAACACAAACTGTTTTTCTCCAAAAATACTTTTTCGAAAAACACTTCTCAAAATAAGCTGATTTTTCCAGTTTCTAGCTACTCAAAATGAAACTTCTATTATTTATATACTATTTTACTCGTTGATATGCAATTCTTACATGTTTCATTTGTGAATACCCCTGGAATTTTCTCCAGAGAGAAGTGTAATGGCCACAACAAAAACTGGTTTTACTATAATCCTATTGGTTTACCATTCTCAAACTCCTCTTTATGCATCACAGGGGAAAAAAATTGAAGAGTTAGTTTCCACTATTTAAAAAAGGGGAAAATCCACTGCCAAAACCGGCCGACGGTCGGTATTGGCAAAAATCTACCGAAAATCGATCAGTTCGTCGCGGTCAGTAATCGTCTGATCGGTAGATCCAACCGACCGACTTCGGTCGGCATTTTTCCACCGATTTCGGTCGGTCAATTAAATTATTTTGATCGAATTTCTAGTAGTATTAATAGGCTAGAGTCTGAAATAAAAGGCTGCAAGAATTTCAAAGGCTATTTTGTTGCTGTGGAGAATATTGGATGCGTTATCTAGTATTTGCGGATATTTTTAAAAATCTAACTATCTGATATTCGAAACCCTGACCCGACTAAGGATTATAAAGCGCTTACTAACGAGAACTTCATCTCCAATTTAGGACTCAAAGTTTAGACTGTTTAAGATCAAGTCGAAGGATCCCAATAATCTCACCACACCTGTAATGGTAAGTCCTGCAATTGCTAGTTAAAGTCGATTTACATTTAATGAGACCTTTAAGCAACTTTGGGAGGAAATTAAATGAACTATTAATTTATGTCAAAAATCACCTTTTTTAATAATATTGTCAACAATCACTTTTTCTATCTTAGTGAAGGTTTGATGGTCTAAGTGGTTAATGATATGGGACTCGGTCGACATACTATGAGTTGTTAGGTCTTTCTTTCAAGTCTTTATCATCCCCTTTTCTTGAAATCTCTTAGCCAATTAATCTTTTTCGTTTTCTTTTTGGAGCACTAATGAATAAAAAGGGAGCCACAATCTAGGAAAGGCAAGTAAAAAACATAATAAATAAATTAATAGAAAAGAACGCTCCTTTCTCTGCTAGCAAATTTATATGTCAGTTCTACTTGAATGATCAAGTCTATATTTGTACATATTTTTTTGTATTTTAAAGCGGACTAACAATCAAGTCAATGTAATCTTTACTATTAATTTGATGAATTAATACCAATGTAGATTCATTCCCTTGTCAAAGCTCCAGCTTTGGTCTTTAGTGATAAGGCGCGACACATGATGTGTTGATTTTTCGATATAAATAATAATAAAATAATTCATTCCCTTGTCAATATGTAAGCTGGTTAGCCTAATGGAGCTTCCAAAGAGTGTGGAAACTCCAAATTAACAGTTCATTAATCCCTATAAATAGCAAACAAGATCACTCTAAAGTCATGTCTCTAATTTTCGTGTTTTTGCTTTTAGAAAATATGTATTTATATTTTCCCTTCTCGAAGAGATAAGAGCATTCATAGAGGTATCTTACTTTTGTGCATGCACCTTTTATTAAGCAATAGTATTGGGATCGAATGAGATTGTTGGGCGGTATTCTTTTAGTGTTTCTGTCAATATCAACTACTACTACAATTTAACTTTTCTCTAATAAGTGATTTGCAACATTTGACTGTAGTTCTGTACCAGTTACACTAGACCAGTTGTTTTTATTTAGATTAAAGAAAAACATACAGACCTTTGCTTTCAGAATTCAGTTAAGTTTAGTACAAATCGGAAACGTAACAACCAACTACAAACAACTAGTCTTTGTAGTAGAAACAATCTAACCAATCACCGGCCACTTTCTTTTTCTCATGCACATGATATTGTTTTAATTTTTTTCTGTTTGTAAATCAACAAAGATTAACTTAGAGTACCTTTGGACATAAGAAATTTATCCCTTTTTTTTAAAAAAATTTTACTTTTTTTCGAAATCAACGTTTGTTCATAAAATTTTCAATTTTCACTTGAAAATGCATTTTGAAATTTTTCAAAATTTTGAAAAACTCCAAAAAGCTATTTTTCAAAATTCACTCAGATTACTCATAAAACTTCAAAAATAACCCAAAATTATATTCATGTCCAAACACAACTCTAATTTTCAAATACCATTTTCACTTGAATTTTTTTTTTCACTTTTTTTTGGAATTTAACAATTCTTATGTCCAAACACCCACTTATTTATCATCCTAAAGAATCTGAAAACCGAAAAACTTTCCAGGCCAGTTGGCGCACGGTTTAGGCCAAACAAGATACGGGGAACATGGCCTTTGATAGAAATGTGTAGGGGTCTGATAAGTTATGCGTCTTTTATTTTGATAATTTGACAAACTTCACGAGAGAACCAGATAAAGAACCTGATACAATTAGTTCCCTTGCGTTCAGAGTAACTAGTCAGATGTCTGGTTCAATTCTCAATGAAATCAGATAAGGGAACAACAGAGGGAACAGATATGGATCACTTCCCCTGGTAGCCGTGCAGTCAACTCTATAGTTGTAAAAGATGCTGCACTATACCGTCTGGCAGGCTGTTGCACTGTACCGTCTGACAACAGTACAACCGCACAGATGTAGCTTGCTAAGGCCAAACTAAAGGATACTTTATTGCATCATACTTGATGACATCACACACACATATTATCAACATGAGGCACGGGATTTCATCCCTTCAACACTTGCAAATCCAAAAAATATATTCTCTCAAGTGCTAGCCACCTCCTCTCTCAAGAACAAAGTTGTTGCAACCTCAAGGACTAGTCCAAAGACTGAAGATATCTTAAGTCCTTAGGTTTGTTGAGTCTTTGTTATTTTGTTCTTCAATTGTAATCCTACACTACTTTCAAGAAGTGTCTTTGTAGGACAAATTTAAACCATTGTTTGGTTTAGTTTCTTCACTAGAGTTAGTCAAGGTTTGTTGCTTAGTAATATAATTATTGCAAAGGGCTTACAATAGAGTTATTGTAAGGGGTGGGTGATTAAGAGTTTAATTCCTAGATTGACTAGAGTTAGTCAAAGTTTGTTGCTTTATAATAGAGTTATTACAAAGGGCTTACAATAGAGTTATTGTAAGGAGTGAAGGATTAAGAATTTAATTCCTAAATTGTAATAAGTTGTAATCTGAAGTTTGCTCGGTTTAGTAGAGTTGAAATCTGACAACTAGGGATTTTAGCCTATTATTTGCTCTCTTTTGCTTAAGTTTTGGGTAAAAAAAAAATGCTAAAAGGTAGTCCCGAAAACTAACATAATGTGCTTGCTTGCAGGGTTTGGTCAAAATGAGGCAAAGAAGCCAAAATAAGCTCATGAAGGAGTCAAACTTGCACAAGCCAAAGGCTGAAACTGAACCGCGGACCGCGATGGAAAAGCGCGGCCGTGTAGGGTTCACCGTTGACACGGATAATATTCCGCGGTCGGTGAGATAGAGGTTTAGAGAAGCTGCAATCTAGAGAAAACACCACCGCTGACCGTGCTACAAAAGCCGACAGCGAAACCAGTGGCGCGACCACGAGGGAAATTACGCTGACGACAAGAATCGAGGTTCAGAGGCCTTGATATCTTGGCTCAAACAAAGAACGCGGCCCGCGTCTACATTATGCGGCCGTGAAGTTACCAGACGCGGATGCGGTAAAAATTCCGCTGGGAGCATGATAAAAGGTTCAGAGACTTGGCAAGTGAAACCTAACTGAAGAACGCGGTCCACGAACATAATACGCGGCCGCGATTAAAGCTAACACAGACGCGAATGTATTTACGTTGTCCGTGAAACCTAGTCCAATCTAAGCCCAGTATTGAAGAAACGCGGACCGCGCTTATTATTATGCGGCCGCAAAAGCTCAAGCGCGGATGCGGTCAGAATTACGCGTCCACGAATCCTCTGCATGGGCATTTTTGCCCAAAAATTTTAGCTGTGTATAAATAAGTCTTTTTGACATTTTTAGGTTATGTTTTGTAGAGCAGAGCACGTGAACGGCTGGTTTTTCCCCTTTTGGGTAATTTTATATTAGATTTACCTTCAAACTTTAGATTTTCATCTTGTACTTTAATATTATGGCTTATATTTCGTCTTTACCTTTGATTTCTGCTGTATTCATGAGCAGCTAGACCCCATAGCTAGGGTGGTGGCCCAATCCTAGTGTGGGTAGTCTTGAATTTTAGGGCTTAATTATTTATGGGTTAGTGATATTTAGCCTAATTCATGCTAAAATTGTAGAATTAGTGGTTGCCAATACTGATTCATGCCTTTATGACTTAGGCTCTACTTGAGAAAGAGAGACTAAGTCTAGGAAAATTAGGCTAACAAGGAATTGGGGTGAACTCAAGAGATTGATAGCCCCGATTAAAGGGTTAAACCTAGAGATAGTAATACCCGACTTGAGCCAATTTCATTTGAATTGTGCGAACACCCATTTGGGCTTGAGAGAGCACTTATGTGTGATGGTTATATCACGACCCCAATCATAACAAGCTTGTCCTAAATTCTTGACACCCATTAGATACTCATATAGGCGGAAGTCACTACCCTAGTGCCTTTTAACACTTGAAAACTTTCACCAAAAATATTGTACTTAGCTTACACTTGGCATACAATAGTATAAAAATTAGAATAGAATCAATCACAACAATGTTTAGAAGTGTAATTAGAAACAACACGCACATCTAGATTAGTTAGATACCCGACTCCAAACTAAATTAACTCTCTGTGGAAATCGATCCCGACCTCATCGGCTAAAACTGCATCGACCACTCCTTGCTACTATATAGTGGTGTAGGTTTGGCCACGATCACTTTTTGGCGCCATTGCATTGACTATCTATCTGACTATTTGTGTGTCTTGTTTTTCTTTTCTTTCCTTCTGTTTTTCTAACTTTTGTGTATCTATCGCTTTAGGTACCAAATGGCTCATAATGATACTCTCGGACATATTCTTCCGGGGGAGGAAGTAGATGACAATGGTGATGATGAGGTTAATCTAGAAACTCAAGTCCAAAGAAGAGGCCTCCAGGCAAATGACAACATTCCAAACCCTCCCCCACCTCCTCCACGGGCAGCACACCGGGTGCTACCTAATGAAGGTTACGCAAGTGCAATTGTCCCGCCCCGGATTCGGGCGGGCAATTTTCAAATTACAAATGTCATACTGACCCTATTGGAGCAAAGGGGCTTCTTCACTGGAGCTCCTCATCAGAATGTATACAAGCATCTAAAGGGATTTGTAGATACATGCTGGGGGAGCAAGCAGATGAATGTGTCGGAGGATACTCTGAGATTGAGACTTTTCCCATTTTCACTTAGAGGGAAAGCTTTGGACTGGCTCGAGAGGCTATCTAACCACTCCATACACACATGGGATGAGTTGGCAGAAAAGTTTACAGCAGAGTTTTTCTCACCGGGTCATATGGCAACATTGAGGGATGAGATCTTAGCCTTTAAACAAGAACCTAATGAACCCCTACATGAAATCTGGGAGCGATACCGGACAATGGTCAAGGAATGCCCAAATAATGATATGACTGAAGCAATGATTCAGTAGACATTCTATAGGGGCATCAACATGACCAACCAGTGTGTGGTGAATCAGCTAGCTGGGGGAAATTTTATGAAGACACCTTATGCCGATGCTTGTGACATACTTGATGAGATGGCTGGTACATCTTCAGCTTGGCAGAGTCGGGCAAATGTTCCTCAGGGTGACCCTAATGTCATCCATCTTCACAAGGAACTTCATGATCATGGACAAGCCATAGCCGAGTTGACAATTATTATGAATCAGTTAGCAAAGGCCCAGCTTCAACAAGTTCAAGGAACAAAGCAAGTAAATGCCATGGAAGGTGTAAATATCATGGTCAACAAGACGATTCTTATGATGATCAAAGTGAGGAAGTGTTATATGCCAATAACTACCAAGGTCAACGGAGCAATGCTCCAAATCAACAATGGAGATCGCAAGGGAACTATCAAACT
The DNA here is from genome assembly GCF_000715075.1 of Nicotiana tabacum. Lineage (NCBI taxonomy): Eukaryota > Viridiplantae > Streptophyta > Magnoliopsida > Solanales > Solanaceae > Nicotiana > Nicotiana tabacum. The sequence goes on along the minus strand of NC_134081.1, from coordinate 25,261,489 downwards.
TGGGGCAACCAAGTCCAAGGAAATTAGAATAATGGCAACAACAATAATCAGAATTAGGGGAACAACAATAACAATTGGGGCGGAAATGGAAACCAAGGGGGTTGGAATAATAATAATCAAGGCAACTTGGGGTCGGGTGTCCAAAGGCCCCCGATGTATCAACAAACAAACAATCCGCCTCTATATTCATCTCAAGGGCAAAGTTCTTCAAACAATGAGATGGGGCGAATAGAGAATATGTTCAAACAAATGCTGGAAAGGAATGCTGACTCCGATGCCAAAATAGCCTCCCATACTACCTCTATTCGCAACTTGGAAGTACAATTGGGTCAAATTTCTCAAGCATTGAATACTCGCCCTAAGGGGGCACTACCAAGTGATAAGGTAGTAAACCCGAAGGGTGGTAACCATACATGCCATGCTATGGCGGTGACCACAAGAAGCGGTAGAGGTGGAGATGCAAGTACTTCTGATCCAAAGAAGATTGTGAGTGAAGATGTTGTGTTGAAAGAGGATGATGAGGTTCAAGCCAATGATGAGAATGTGAATGATGAAGTGAGGATCGAGAGTAATGATAACATGGAAGAGACTCAAAATGATGTGAACCCGTCTAGGGAACACGTGATAGACATGCCGAAAATGGTAGTGCCTAAAGCCAAGGCCCCTTTACCAAGGCCTCCTCCATCGTATCCTCAAATTCTTGCAAAGCAAAATAATGAAAACCAATTCAAGAAGTTTATTGAGATGATGAAAAGTTTGTCAATCAATGTGCCCTTGGTGGAAGCTCTCAAACAAATGCCGGGATATGCCAAGTTCATAAAGGACTTGGTAACTAAGAAGAGATCTATGAATTGTGAAACCATCAAAATGACTCATCAAGTGAGTGCCATTGTGCACTCAATGGCTCCAAATCTTGAAGATCCCGGTGCCTTTACAATTCCATGCACCATTGGTAGAGCCGATTTTGCAAAAGCCTTGTGTGATCTGGGAGAAAGTATTAATTTGATGCCATATTTCGTGTTCAAGACACCAGGTATTGGGCAACCAAGAGATATTTCCATGAGATTACAAATGGTGGATCGGACAATGAAAAGGCCGCTTGGTATTATTGATTATGTTCTAATCCGGGTCGATAAGTTTATTTTGCCTGTTGATTTTGTGATTCTCAACTGCGAAGTCGACTATGAGGTGTCTATAATATTAGGGAGACCTTTCCTAGCAACATGGAAGGCATTGGTGGATGTGGAAGCAGGGGAGCTCACCTTCCGAGTGGGCGATGAAAAAGTTGTATTCCATGTGTGTAAATCAATGAGGCAACCAAATATCAATAAAGTTTGCTCTTTTGTGGATCTTGTGACGGAGGTGATAGTTGATGACACGAGTGCCATGATCAATGTGGAAGACCCTTTGGAAGCTGTGTTGCTAAACCATGAGGATGATGAAAATAAAGGCTTGGTTGAATGTGCAAATGCGTTACAAGGAATGAGATCCTACTCATATGGGCCCCGTAAACTTTCATTGGACTTAGAAAACCAGAACATTCCACCAACAAAGCCCTCAATCGAGGAGCCACCAACGTTGGAGTTGAAACCTTTTCCTTCACACCTCAGGTATGAATTCTTACGCCCTTCTTCCACATTACCTATTATTCTTTCTGCTTGCCTAACTAACGTGCAGGTAGACTTCACCCTTGCGGTGCTTCAAAGAAGAAAAAAGGCAATTGGATGGACTTTGGCTGACATTCGGGATATAAGCTCCGCCTTTTGCATGCACAAAATTATACTAGAGGATGATGCCAAACCCTCCGTGGAACATCAAAGGAGGTTGAATGAGGCTATGCAACAGGTCGTCAAGAAGGAAATTGTCAAGTGGCTTGATGTAGGGGTTGTGTACCATATTTCGGATAGCTTATGGACTTCACCGGTACAATGTACGCCAAAGAAGGGGGTACGACTGTGGTCACAAATGAGAAAAATGAGTTGATCCCCACTCGTACTGTCACCGGATGGAGGGTATGTATGGACTACAGAAAGCTGAACAAAGTGACCCGCAAAGACCACTTTCCATTGCCCTTTCTTGATCAAATATTGGACAGACTTGCCGGGCGTGCCTACTATTACTTTTTGGATGGGTACTCAGGATACAACCAGATTCTAATTGCACCGGAGGACAAAGAGAAAACCACCTTCACATGTCCGTATGGCACTTTTGCATTCTCACAAATGCTGTTTGGTTTGTGTAATGCACCGGCTACCTTTCAGCGGTGTATGATGGCAATATTTACGGATATGGTGGAAGACGTCCTCGAAGTGTTCATGGATGATTTTAGTATTGTGGGGGACTCATTTGAATAATGCTTGGATAATCTTGACAAAGTGTTGGCCCGATATGAAGAGACGAACCTAGTGCTTAATTGGTAAAAATGCCACTTTATGATTGAGGAGGGCATTGTCCTCGGCCATAATATCTCAAAGGAAGGTATTGAAGTGGACAAAGAAAAGATTGAAGTTATTTCAAAACTCCCTCCTCCTACTTCCGTCAAGGGAGTTAGGAGCTTTCTTGGGCACGCGGGGTTCTACCGAAGGTTCATTAAGGATTTCTCAAAAGTGGTGAACCCTTTGTGCAAGCTACTAGAAAAGGATGCAAAATTTGTGTTCAATGAAGATTGCATGAAAGCTTTTGAGCTTCTCAAGTATAAATTGACAACCACTCCCATCATCACCTCACCCAATTGGAACTTACCATTTGAGCTCATGTACGATGCTAGCGACATTGTGGTAGGAGCAGTTTTGGGGCAAAGGGTCAACAAGATATTTCATCTGGTTTATTATGCAAGCAAAATGATAAATGACGCCCAAGTAAATTATGCGGTGACCGAGAAAGAGTTATTAGCCATTGTCTTTGCCATGGAAAAGTTCAGGCCATATCTCATGGGTGCCAAAGTGATTGTGCACACCGATCACATGGCACTCCGTTACTTGATGACCAAGAAGGACTCGAAGGATAGGTTGATGATATGGGTTCTTCTGCTTCAAGAGTTTGACCTTGAAATCATTAATAGAAAAGGAAGTGATAATCAAGTAGTTGACCACTTGTCCCACTTAGAAGAGGAGGGAAGGCCCCACAATGGACTCGAAATCAATGATTCCTTCTCGCATGAACAACTCCTCTTTGTGTCTTTGAATGGTATGCCTTGGTTCGCTGATGTGGCTAACTTTCTTGTGACCGACATTATCCCGAGTGAGATCTCTTCTAACCAAAGGAAGAAACTCAAACGGGACAGCTTGGATTATTATTGGGACGTGCCCTATCTTTTCAAGATTTGCAATGATGGTGTGATCCGGAGATGTGTCCCGGAAGAAAAGCAAATGAATATTCTTGATGCTTGCCATTCCTCGCCCTACGATGGTCATCATGGTGGGGCGAGAAATACTTCAAAGGTTCTTAGCTGTGGATTTTATTGGCCTACCCTGTATAAAGATGCAAGTGAGCTTGTTAAGAGGTGTGATGAATGCCAAAGAGCTGGTGGAATTTCCAAGAAGGATGAAATGCCTCTCACCACTATTCTTGAGATCGATATTTTTGACGTGTGGGGGATAGACTTCATGGGGCCATTTGTGAGTTCCTGTGGTAACACTTATATTCTGGTTGTTGTTGATTATGTTTCCAAGTGGGTTGAAGCTATAGCTTTGCCCAACAATGAGGCACGGAGTGTGGTGGCGTTCCTAAAGAAAAATATCTTCACACGGTTTGGCACCCCTCGGGAAATCATCAGTGATGAGGGTTCTCATTTCTGCAATAAGGCTTTCGACACTTTGCTTTCTAAGTATGGTGTCAATCATAAGGTGTCAACCCCTTATTATCCCTAAGCTAGTGGACAAGTTGAGGTCTATAACAGGGAGATAAAGAGCATATTATCAAAAACTGTCAATGCAAACCAGACAGATTGGTCAAAGAAACTTGACGATGCTTTGTGGGCTTATAGAATTGCGTACAAGACTCCAATTGGTATGTCTCAGTAGTGGTTGGTATTTGGGAAAGCATGCCATCTTTCGGTTGAGTTAGAGCAAAAGGCCATGTGGGCGCTCAAGAAGTTAAACCTTGAATGGAATGTAGCAGCCAACCTCCGGGTAGAGCAACTCAATGAACTTGATGAATTCCGGTTTCATGCTTATTCCAGCTCGTCCTTGTATAAGGACAAGGTAAAGTACTTACATGTCAAATATGCTCGGAACAAAGAATTCAAGGAGAGTGACTTGGTTCTTCTATTCAACTCCCGGTTACGACTGTTTCCGGGAAAGCTCATGTCAAAATGGAGTGGCCCCTTTGAGGTGGTGCACGAGACTCCGTTTGGTGCTCTTTATTTGAAAAACAAAAATGGTGAAATTATCAGAGTTAATGGGCACCGAGTGAAGAATTACCTCGGCAAGTTTGATGACAGCCATGTGGTAGCCTTGATCAATTTCCAATGATGTTGGTAACATGCGTCGTGCCGTGACGTTAAATCAGACGCTTCTTGGGAGGCAACCCATATGTTTTTCTTTCTTCTTTGATTTCCTTCTTAGGTCAGGCTTTATTTTGAACTAATTGGTTGTGAGCTTTGTGTAGGAATTGTTTATGCAGTACAGGATTGTTGCTGGAAATATTTGCCTAAGAGTGGGGAATTACGTGGACCGCGCTCAAAATTTCACGGTCAGCGAGAGCTTTTCGCGGGGGCGTATATTGTCAGCGGACGCGGATTTGAAAAGTCCAGAATATCAACTCTCTAAAGTTGTATTCGCGTCCACATTCATAATTTCATGGAAAGCATTGATATTACGCGGTCGCGCTCGTTATTCTGCTCTCAGCAGACCTGTTTCTAAAAAGGTTCTTCGAAAGGTAAAAAGTGCAAACGCGGTGGAATTACGCGGACCGTGATCAGGTGACTTCTGGGGTGGGTATAAATAGGAAGTCCTTAGGTCTTTTACACTTTTTTGAACCCACGCTCTCAGCGAAATAGGCCACTGTTCATCTTCCACTTCTTAAAATTTCAATTTCATATCTCATTAGTCAAGAGTCTATTTCCTATTACAAATCCACATCTGCTATGCTCAAATCTTTACATTAAATTCATCTTTTGATTTTCTTTTCTTCTACTTTTAAATTTTCTTTTAGGTTAGGGTTTAATACATGCCACATTCTCAAAATCATGCTTAATTGATGCTTATATATCTATGTGGGTAATTGTTTTCCATGCCTAATGTGGGATAGGGTTATTAACTATACATGTTAATTGCATTAATTTTTGAACTTAGTGAAAGCCCTAGGTTTCAAATGTGCCAGAGCCAGTGTTGTTTGAACTTCATGGACCGTAGCCCATTTTTACGCGGTCTGCGTTCTCTAATTTATGAGAAGCTGAGTACGGTTGCATGTTTGCGGATGCGGTAATTTTTCCACGGTCCGCGTTTGAACTTACGCGGCCTCGTCCAAAAATTCGCGGTTCGCGCTCATGAGTTGTAGAGAGTTTAGAAATTGCTTCCGCGGCCGCGTCTAGTTTTATGCTGTCCGCGTTTGATCTTTCGCGGCTGAGTCCCAAATTACGCTGTCAGCGGAATCCAATGTTCAGAGATTTGGTAGTCTGATCCCAACTCATTCGCGGCCACGCTCATTTTTATGCGGACCGCGCTGACCTTTCCACTGCCGCGCTCTTTGTTTTTTTCGCTGTAAGAGGAATCCAATGTTCAGAGAGTTGGTAGTCTGATCCCAACTCTTTCGCGGACCGCGCTCATTTTTACGCGAACCGCGCTGACCCTTCCGCGGTCGCGCCTCTTTTACGCTGTCAGCGGAACCCTATTTTGAGAAACACTTTGATCATTTCATCTGCTGTCCTCTGCCAATTCATTGAACCATAATACTATTGATCTTTCACTAAATGTGTGTGCAGATAATGGTGCGATCTCGTGGTGGTCCCGACAAATCCAAAGGGAGGGGAGAATCCTCCCGCGGCCGAGGCAAAGGGAAACAGATTGCATCCTTAGCACCTCAGAAGACTATTGGCAAAAAGGCACCACCTGTGAGACCTCAGGCTGACTCCTCGGTCATTTGTGAATACCTCCCTTCCCGGGAGATTTTCGAGGGAGAATCTGAACAACAACCCAAGGTGCAATCTCAACCTTTCCGTCTTATCGATCAGCCCATCTCCGCATCTGAGCCGGATGATAGCTTAGAAGGAAATATTGAGACTTCAATACCTCCCCACCCCCCCACCTGCTGCAACTCTAGCCTCAACAACTGCCCCTATTGATATTGATGATGAAGAAGAGGTTCCGGATGACGGAAGAGGAGGTGAGACACATGGGGGGGGGGGGGTTGAGTAGATCAAGGAAGCCAGTAGTGTGGCAAGATCGGTTTGTGAGTGAGAAGGCCTACCATAAATTTCGGGGATGGTGGCCACAAAGGACACTCACCCTTGAGCATCATTTCATAGAAAGAGACCTTCTCCCTCACAACCCGAATGTGAAGAGATAATTTGATGAAAGAGTGGGATGGAATTTCTTCACTAGCAAGTTGCCGGAAGCAAATGACTACCTAGTCAAGGAATTCTACGCCAATGTTGCCCACATAAAAAAGGGCACCCATGTGACTAAGGTACAAAACAAGAAGATCTGGTTCGATGGAAAAACTTTGAATACATATGCTGGGTTTGATGATGTAGACGCTGCTCTATACATACCGAAGTTGGCATTAGATGAAGCAGCCCGTCCATGGTTAGCAGAGGTGATAGCCATACCAGGGACAACACCGCCCTGGCTTACACCGGGACATTCCATGGCCGCCTTGATCCGTGCCAGCATGACAGTGACATTCCACTTTCCCGAGCGATCCTCATAGCGTCCATCATGGCAGGGTACCCGATAAATGTGGGGAACCTCATGGCCCAGAACATATCCAAGGCAACCGGGAAGGAAGAATGGTCTTACCCTTACCCCAATTTCATCACTATGTACCTAGAGGACCAGCGGGTTGAGGGGAGACACTTTGACACGAAGGTGAAGCCGAAAAGGCCCTTCTCCTAGTACAACCTTCAGGTTCCAGACAACCCCAAGACCAAGGGCAAAGCCACCACCTCCACTGGCCTGTCTGAAGAGCCAGGGGTAGTGGCCACTGGGTCCGTGCCTTCCGTAGCCGAGGGGTCATCTGCTGCCATGCCACATCCATCCTCTGTTCCATCCACTTCTATCCCACCATCAATGCCTTCTTCATCAACTTACCCTCAGACTGCACTGAGGTTAAATCAGACTTTGGCCGGCATCAACAACTGGATACAGGTAGCTATATCAAAACTATCTGCCTTATCCAGTGCAGTAGCAGCTCAGGCAGTTCCAGCATAACTCTAGATGCCTCCATCAGTGGAGGAGTCATTGAAGAGTATTCTTGAAAACCAAAAGAAGATTCTGGAGCCTCTGGGTATGCATGAAAAAGTAATCAAGGAGCTGGGTAAATAAGTGAGGAAAGTGAAGAAGGGTCAAGAAGAGTTGAAGAAGGAGGTGGCGAATCTCACTTCCGCCGGTGATATTCCTCTAGATCTCCTTATGAGAGAGACTGCCCCTGCAGCACAGACAGCTCAGCCAGCACATGCACCAGAGCAGGAGGCTGACAGAGAGCCGGTGAGGAGAGTGGTGATACCCAGACGGCGGACTTGGAGATTGACCTGGAGAACCCCGAGGGAGGTGATGAGTCTGGCCAGCCACAGGACCCCACCAGTGACCCCATGCAGATAGAGGCCTCATAGGGAGTTTTTTTTACTCTCTATCCCTCCCCTATTCTATTTTTGCTTTTAGCATTGAGGACAATGCTAATTTTTATTTGGGGGGTGGCCTTATTTTGATATGATGATTTTGATGATTAGTTTGTAATAACTTTGATACTATTTTTCTTTATTCTCTACTTATTGTACTTTCATTTTCGTACTTTTCACTTTTGGTATGTATATAAAATTACTATTCCATGTATATATTCATCCCCATTTTGCGTATATTCATTTCAATCCCCTATTATACATATTCAGTTTACTTTCCGTATTTTACTTTATAACTTCTTTTGTAATTATCCTTAATAGCTTAGCTTCTTATTTCATTTAGTAGTTTATTTTTGAATTTGTAGCTTTTTTTTACAATTTTCGTGATCAATAAGCCTTTGGTTTTCTTAATGCCATGGTTCTTTCCAAACGTGAAATTTGTGCGAACCGAGTGGCTCTTCCTAACGATGGATGGCGTGACAACCTTCTTAAGGGATTGAGTCTGTTTTTCTTTCTGTTTTGATATATAGTAGTAATGAATTAAAGTGTCTCAAGCAGGCTTCACTTGGTACCAACACATTTACCTTCGACCTCATGGTTAGAGACAAGTTGGTTGAAGAGATTAGCTCTAGTTGTGACCTTTAGACTCTTGAGTTGACTAAGGTTGTTGTGGGCCCTCGACTCTATTCTCTTTAACAATCCAGTAGCTTGAGAGGTAAGGTATTGCATTGCAAGTCCAAGTCCCGTGCCAACAAGTCTAGAACTTGCCCCGAATATTTTTTTAGGCAAAATTCTAAGTGTAGCTCGAATTGAGAAGTGATTATAGGCTCTCTTTGGTTCCATGTGAATTTGAAAACTTCCATAGCCTACCACTATGATGTCCTTAGTCAACCCGTTTGAGCCTAATCCTTTTTCATTCAATAACCACATTACAAGCCTTCATCCGCTCTATAATGACCCTCTCTTGGCACCCAATCTTTTCTTAGCATTCATGATGAACAATAGTCAAAAACATAAGTTTGGGGGAGAGACGAGGAATTTCATAGTGATGAATGATGCAAAGAACAAAAGGAATTTGATGAAAAGGAAAGGCAAAGAAAAGGATATATAAAAAAGAAGTAAGTCAAAAGAAAAGCAAAGGTTGAAAGGATTCAAGAAAACAATGTTGAAAGGCTTGGAATGATGAGAAAAGGAGAAAAATGATCGTCATAGAGAAGAAAAAGTGACAAAGTGTCTCTCTAGTTCCCCCAAGGAAGAAGAAAATGACTCAAAGAGTCAAGAAAGCATGAGCCGAATTGAAAAAATGGAGTGCTTAAGGAAAGATGATACCATCGTAGTTCATTAGGTTCGACCTGGATCCAAAAAGCCTTCATTACATCCCGCTAAAGCCCTATAGGATTTCAAGTTGAGTGAGCTTGCATTAGTGGTGATTTACATGAGGGGCAAGCCTATGGTACTTAGAGCTGGACTTGTGGCATTCTTTTAAGAGTGATGAGCGCACTTATTTACAATCCCAGTTTTGAGTGTCACATTCTATAAGGTGAGATGAGCTCATGGAGAGTAGAGGAGAAGGAGTTTGGGATCCACAACGACCTACGTGAGAGCGAGGTTCCTTGGTGAATTGAGTCAACTCTTGATGCTCTTGTGTCACATTAGGCCTATGAAACTCAAACATTCGTAGCATAATGTTGTTGATAATGCATTTGTGTTGAAGGTAATTGTTAGTTCCAATTGATGTTTGATGAAGTCACCTTAGGACAGCTGAGATTTTCCTTTATTTTTCTTACGGAGGTGGGAATTACCTTATTTGCTTGAGGACAAGCAAAAGCTTAAGTTTGGGGGAGTTGACAACTAGGGATTTTAGCCTATTATTTGCTCTCTTTTGCTTAGGTTTTGGGTAAAAAATGCTAAAAAGTAGTCCCAAAAACTAACATAATGTTCTTGCTTGCAGGGTTTGGTCAAAATGAGGCAAAGAATCCAAAATAAGATCATGAAGGAGTCAAACTTGCACAAGCCAAAGGCTGAAACTGATCCGCGGACCGCGATGGAAAAGCGCGGCCGTGTAGGGTTCACCGCTGAGGCGGATAATATTTCGCGGTCGGCGAGATAGAGGTTCAGAGAAGCTGCAATGCAGAGAAAACACCATCGCTGACCGTGCTACAAAAGCGCGGCCGCGAAACCAATGGCGCGACCGTGAGGGAAATTACGCTGATGGCAAGAATCGAGGTTCAGAGGCCTTAAAATCTTGGCTCAAACAAAGAACGCGGCCCGCGTCTACATTATGCGGACGCGGTGGAAATTCCGCTGGGAGCATGATAAAAGGTTCAAAGACTTGGCAAGTGAAACCTAACTGAAGAACGCGGTCCGCGAACATAATACGCGGCCGCAATTGAAGCTAACGCGGACGCGGACGCGGATGTATTTACACTGTCTGCAAAACCTAGTCCAGTCCAAGCCATTATTGAAGAAACGCAAACTACACTTATTATTATGTGGCCGCGAAAGCTCAAGCTCGGAAGCGGTCAGAATTACGCGTCCGCGAATCCTCCGCAGGGGCATTTTTGTCCGAAAATTTTAGCTGTGCATAAATAGATCTTTTTGACATTTTTAGGTTAAGCTTTGTAGAGCAAAGCACGTGAACGGTTGGTTTTTTCCCTTTTGGGTAATTTTATATTAGATTTACCTTCAAACATTAGATTTTCATCTTGTACTTTAATATTATGGCTATATTTCATCTTTACCTTTGATTTCTGCTGTATTCATGAGTAGCTAGACCCCATAGTTAGGATGGTGACCCAATCCTAGTGTGGGTATTTAATGGGTTTTGAATTTTAGGGCTTAATTATTTATGGGTTAGTGATATTTAGCCTAATTCATGCTAAAATTATAGAATTAGTGGTTGTAAATACTGATTCAAGCCTTTATGACTTAGGCTCTACTTGAGAAAGAGAGACTAAGTCTAGGAAAATTAGGCTAACAAGGAATTAGGGTGAGCTCAAGAGATTGATAGCCTCGATTAAAGGGTTAAACCTAGCGATAGTAATACCCGACTTGAGCCAATTTTGTTTGGATTGTACGAACACCCATTTGGGCTTGAGAAAGCCAAATCAGGCAAAGTCACTCAAACTACTGAGAGGTCTAGAGTGAGCACTTATGTGTGATGGTTATATCACGACCCCAATCGTAACAAGTTTGTCCTAAATTCTTGACACCCATTAGATACTCACATAGGCGGAAGTCACTACCCTAGTGCCTTTTAACACTTGAAAACTTTCACCAAAAATATTGTACTTAGCTTACACTTGGCATACAATAGTATAAAAATTAGAATAGAATCAATCACAACAATGTTTAGAAGTGCAATTAGAAACAACACGCACATCTAGATTAGTTAGATACCCGACTCCAAACCAAATTAACTCCCTGTGGAAATCGATCTCGACCTCATCGGGTAAAACTGCATCGACCACTCCTTGCTACTATATAGTGGTGTAGGTTTGGAAATGATCAAAATCCTACTAGGGTAGGTCGTGATTTTTAATCCTTTGAGCAAGGAGTTTTCCACGTAAATATCGTGTGTTCTTTATTTACTATCGATTTGCTGTAGGAACTTATAGAGAAACTGGTTCCCTATACTATTTGATTTTATAGTTTGTTACTTACCGTGGGAACTGATAGAGAACCTAGTTCTCTATACAGTTTGGTGGACTCTTTGTTTCTATTAATTGGTATCAGAGCAGGTTCTTTCTAAAAGGTTAACACCTAGAAAGGATCTATATGGATGCTCCACCAAACTTCGAGGAAGGACAATTAATGTACAGACCACCAAGATTCAACGGCCAATACTATGGTTGGTGGAAAATAAGAATATATAACTTCATCATGGCTTAGGACTCAGAGTTGTTGGATGTAATCTGTGATGGACCTTTTGTTCCTATGAAAACTGTTGGTGAGAGAACAGTTACAGTCCCAAAGACAAGAAAAAAGTAAAACGATGGTGATAGAAAGGGTATTGAGAAGAATTTCAGGGCAAAGAAGATTCTTGTTTGTGGCATCAGACCAGATAAATACAACTGTATCTCAGCTTGTCAGTCTGCTAAAGAGATTTGGGAAGCTCTTTAAACTGCCTATGAGGGAACTACTCAGGTTAAGCGGTCTAAAATTAATATGCTTACTACTGAGTATGAGCTTTTCAAGATGAAGGAGGATGAGTCTATTCAAGATATGCACACACATTTCACCTCTATTATCAATGAGCTTCACTCCCATGGAAAAGTCATCCTAAGAAACAAGCTGGTCCGAAAAATACTCAGTGTTTTACCATATTCCTGGGAAAGTAAAGTGAATGCTATCACTGAAGCCAAAGATCTGCAGAAGCTGACCATTGATGAACTCATTAGAAATCTCAAAACTTATGAGATGAAGAGAAATAAGGATCTTGAAAGAAGAGAGCCCAAGAAGGAGAAGAACCTGGTTCTCAAGGTTGCCAACAACGACTCAAGTAGTGATGAATCCGACATGGAGTATCTCACTCGAAGATTCCAAAAGATGATTCGAAAAAATGGTGGGATTTAAAAGAAGAGATACTACAGACAACATGGTGAAGCAAGCCCTGGTTGCCTAGGGAGATTCCTCCAGTGAATCTGAAGGTGAAGATGACCAAGGAGATACATCTATGATGGTTGCTGATAATGGATCTTCAGAATATGAGTCAATCTTTGTACTCATGGCCAAATCTGATGATGATGAGGACAAGGAGGAAGATGAGGTAAGTTTTCTTAATTTTCAAAGAAATTTGAAAACTTACTCTAAGAAAAAATTGATGTCCTTAGAAAATGTGTTGATTGATGCCTATCATAGCCTAATTAATGAGAAAAATACTTTAACAAAAGAAATTGATGACATAGAATAAGAGAGGGATGATATGGTAGTTTCCATTATAGACTTGAAGGAACAAGTGGAAGAAGTAACTAGAGAAAATAACTTGTTGAAAAACCAAACGAAAAAATGGATGGACAACCCTAAGGGTAAAAAAGTGGTTGTGAGGCTCAACTTGAGCTTGAGTGTGAGCTTAAGAAAGTTAAAACAAGTCTTGTTGATGAGCTTGAATAGAATAGACAACTTCAGGAGGATTTGAAAAGGGTTAAAAATGATCTTGATAAGTCACTTAAATGTACATGGTCCTCTGATGTAATAACATCTATGTACAAGAGTAATGGTGGACAAGCAAGAAATCGGGTTCCAAGAGGCTAAAACCTCCTATAATCCCCATAGCAAGTATGTAACTGTTGTTGATAATTGGTTGTGTTCTCACTATAGTCAAATGGGTCATTACAAGGAATCTTGTAAAACTAAAATTCAGTCTTTGCAGAAAAACAAAGTTTTAGTTGAAAAGAGGCCTACTGTTGAGGAACTTGGTTCCCTGAAAAGAAAATATATGCTGCCTGCATGGGCAAAAAGAAGTTTGATCTGCCCGTTTTATCATTATAAGGGACCCAAGATGGCTTGGGTTCTTAAGTCTAATTAGTGATTTCGTGTGCAGGCTGGAGTGAGAGGTAGCAGTCAAAAAATGGTGCGTGGATAGCGACTGCTCTTATAATGACCCGACCGGTCATTTTGAGCTCTAGCATGTCATTCAGCGATTTGTGACCTTAAGCAGCCTCACTTTAGGTATTATGACTTGTGCGCATGGTCGGAATTGAATTTTGGAAAGTTCGGAGTTGATTTGGAAAGAAAATTCTAATTTCGGAAGCTTTAAGTTGAAGGAATTGACTAAAGTGTGATTTTTTAAGTAAACGACCTCAAAATCGGGATTTGAAGGTTCCAACAAGTTCGTATGGTGATTTTGGACTTGGGTGTATGTCCGGATCGAGTTTTGGATGACCCGGGAGCGTTTCGACACCTATTATGGAAGTTGGCATTTTGGAAGAATTTCATAAATTTGAGTTGAAGTGCATTTTAATGAAATCGACGTCCGTTTGGGATTCCGAGTCTGGGAATAGCTCCGTATGATGATTCCGATTTTAGAAGCACATCCGGATGTGGATTTGGAGGTCCGTAGGTCATTTTGGGGTTATTTGGGCGAAAGTTGGAAATTTGGATAATTTTGTGAAGTTTGACGAGGAGTGGACTTTTTGATATAGGGGTCAGATTCCGATTTTGGAAGTTGGAGTAGGTTCGTAATGTCAATTATGACTTGTTTGCAAAATTTGAGGTCAATCGGACGTGATGTGATGGGTTTCGGCATCGATTGTAGAAGTTTGGAATTTCAAAGTTCATTAAGTTTGAATTGGAGGATGATTCGTAGTTTTGATGTATTGGTCGTGATTTGAGGCCTCGACTAAGTTCGTAATGTATTTTGGAATGTGTTGGTATATTCGGTTGACGTCCCGAGGGCCTCGGGTGGATTCCAGACGGTAAACGGATCGAGTTTGGACTTAGGAAGAATAGTTGAAGCTTCCAGCTTCTGGGGTAACCTCACCTGCGCAGAGGTAGCCGCAGGTGCGTGCTATGAGCCGCAGAAGCAAAAGAGTGAGGGCAGGCCAGCCACCACAGGTGCGAAAGTTTTGGCCCACCTGCGTGATCGCAGGTACGAGAGAAGTAGTCGTAGAAGTGGATGGGCTCGCAAAAGCGGCCCTTTTTTGTCCGTAGATGCGGAGCTTGGTCAGGTAAGGGAAATGCACACCTGCGAGGATTTTGTCACAGGTGCGGGACCGCAAATGCAGCCAAGGCACCGCAGGTGCAAAAATCGCCTGGGCAGTGAGGTTTTTAAAATACAGGATTTGGCCATTTTCCTCCACTTTTCATTTGGTTGGGCGATTTTTGGAGGTCTTGGAAGGGAGATTTTTGTCATCTATGTCAAGGTAAGTGATTCCCACCTATTGCAAGTTATATACTTGGATTATATATGGATTTAGACTTCAAAATTAGTAGAAATTTGGGATTTTGTCAGAAAACCTAGAAATTGATATTTTTGAATTTTGACCACGAAATTGGACATGGAATTTGGAATAAATTATATATTTGAGTTCGTGGTGTCATGGGTAAAGTTTATCTTTGAAAATTTTCGAAATCCGGGCACATGGGCCCGAGGGTGATTTTTATCGACTTTTCAAGCGGAGTTAGGAATTGTTGTAAATTTAATTATAATGAGTATTAGAGTATATATTTATGGGTTTACATATTTATTGACTAGTTTTGGAGCGTTGGGCATCCGTTTGAGTTTTTGGAAGGGCTTGGGAGCCGGTTATGAAATTTTGGAGCGAGGTAAGTCCCCTTTCTAACCTTGTAAGAGGGAATTAACCCCATAGGTAAAATAATTCACAATGTTCTTCTATTTTTGGGGGCTACGTACGCACGAGGTGACGAGAGTCTGTGCGTAGCTACTAATATATTTATGTTCGGGTAGTCTAGGACCCAGATCATGTAATAATTACGATGCTTGCGTCCTACTTGTTAATTTAAATTTCTTAATTCATATCGAAACGTGGTAAAAGAACTTTAAAAAGGTTAAACTTCATTTATTTGATTGTTAAATGATAATTTGATATTTTGGAATAATTGCTCCTTAATAAATCTTGAATTGGTTGTTTAATGTGTTTTCTCTTTTGTGGAGCGGGCCGAACGCCTCGGCAGGTTAAATAGATGCATCTATGGTTCGTGCCGTTTGACCCTCGGCAGTGCACAGTTTAAATATTATGTTAGATCGGGGCGTACGACCTCGGTATGGTTTGCGCATGATTGAATTGGTTGCTTTGAAATTTATGATAATTGATAATGCTTCATTGACCTGAGATACAAATTGATAAATGATGAAAAATAAATTTGGAAATTTCTTATTGACAAAGAATTATTCACTTATTTCATGATATTGAGCTTACAACCATTCTACGTAATCCATACTTAGTTATATCATTGATATTTTATTTATAGTCCATAGTAAGTGTCGAAGTCGACCCCTCGTCACTACTTCTTTGAGGTTAGGCGGGATACTTACTAGGTACGCATTGATTTACGTACTCATACTACACTTGCTGCACATTTTTGTGCATGTGCATATATGCCTAGTGGTCTTGTAGGCTCAGAGGCGTGGTTATTGTGGGGACTTAGGTGAGCTACATTTATTACTACGACTCGTAGCCGGCAGAGTCTTCTTCAGAGTATTTATATTTTCCTGTCTAATTTATATTGTGGACATATGCTGTATTTTATTTTACATTCCTAGCTGATACTCATGCACTTGTGACATAGGATTTTGGGGGTGATTAGGGGTTATTCTGTATTAAAATTGTTAACAATATTATTATGCACACTGTAAATTCCACCCTTTACTATTTAATTGAAGGAAATATGATTTCAAAATTTTTAAAAATGAGAACCAAATTAAGTATTTATTTTTGGCTTGCCTGACAGTGGGGTCCGATGCCATCACAACCTTTAATGGATTTTTGGGTCGTGACAACATGGTATCAGAACACTAGGTTCACGTAGGTCTCACGAGTCATGAGCAAGTCTAGTAGAGTCTTGCGGATCGGTACGGAGACGTCAGTACTTATCTTTGAGAGGCTGCAGGACTATTAGGAGCACTTCCCTTTCTTGATTCCTCATAGTGCGATTTGATTCCTTTGAGGCTTATGCCTTCATTTCCTTCCTATTCGATCTTATGCGACGTGAAGCACCTGCTATAAATTAGGAATCGAGGAATTTTAATGGTACTACAGATGTGGTGCAGGGTGTTTCTCCCTGCATATTTGATTGGGCTATTGTTGTCGCCTTGCAGAAGGCCGTTCTGTCGTTGCAGCTCAGTATTAGTATTACCTAAGGTTTTGAGGCTTGGCATTGATTGTTATGACGATTCGTGCATTGCTATCGCACCGTGTTTGTGTAATGGTAGGATGCTTGTCTATGCGTCGAAGCAGTGAATGACTTGGAATGAGGTTTACTCAGTGCATGATTCAGAGATCCAGTATTCTATTTTCGGTGAAGGAAAGGCAATCGGACTATGAATGTTCAGTTTTGGGTTGTCGAAGTAACGAGACTTGGTATTTCGAGCATGGTGGAATTTTCATCTGTGATGTGGTGTCGTTGCCCTGGATCGAATGTGTTAAGTTCGCCAGTGTTATGGTCTTCATCAATTTGCCTTCAGGGCAGGGTAGTATGAAATAGTGTCGAGGAAGCGGCTGTCAGAGATCGCAGTGTGCGGTGGTTCAGGACTTAATCGGTGGTTCGGGTGTCGAGGGCTCAAGGAAGATGATCTTTAGAAAGGTTTAAAGTTGGTAGCGATCGATTGGTTCAAGTGCTACAGAGGTAGATTTTGATTTAAGGCAACAACTAGGCAGCGAAGGATGAGGAAAAACATGTGGGAGGTGTCTTGCGGTGGTTAAATTTCTAGAAGGCCAAGTGTGAGAAACAGAAGTCAGGTAGTTGCTTAAAGGAGAGGGTTTGACCAAAGTGGGAGAGTGGCAGAGTAGCAGATGGGTTCTGGTGTAGGATAGCTACACGGGTTGAGGAAAGTTTAGAGTGATTTGGAACTCATGGTGGACAGTGACTAAGTCTACGAACTTAATTTGGAATATTGGGTTCTATACGGAGAAGGGTTGGATACGACGGAAATGAGTTGCATGATATGAAAAAGGATACAACACGACTTTGGATTGGAATGTATTGTCGCAGCTTTAGTTGATGTCCATGGGGAGTGAATGAACTTGTATAGCTGGTGAATGAGCACGGGCTCAGGGTAGTTTATTGATTTCGTAGTAATTGTACTCGGTGCAGCGCTGTTGGAAGATGTCGGCATGTAATTTCCACAGATGGGTTATCTCTTGTGAGAAGGTTAGCGGTCGTGTGGTGTTGACGAAGCCTCTACGAAGGATTTTACTGGCTATCCAGTAAGAGGTCAAATATGTAAATGTGGCTAGTGATTCAGAGCGTTCATGAAATGGTTAACATAAGGATTTCGAGGAATTTGGCAGGTCGATTGCGCAAGGTCATGTCAGTAAGGAAGAAGGAATCTTGGTAGGTTCCAGGGTCATGTAATGGTAGCTTCAAGCTTAAGTGGGAGAGCCCCACCGCCTACAATTTGATTGCACAGTTATCTACTTACGAGGGTTCTGGTTAGCAGCATATTGATAGGTTATTAAGACTAAGGAAAGAAAACATCAGTGGCAATTTGAGCAAAGGATTTGAGGAATGTACGCTATAATTGGCCTTATTGATTCATGTTCAGGCTTTGGGAAGACTCAAGATTTATGCTTCGTGTTGAGGTGAGTTACAAGGAACGTGATTCAGCCGGGTGCTTCTTTGAGAGGGTGTTCATGTGCCAGCAGAGCCTTGGAGTTTGATCATAATTGGGAACAAGTTAGAGTGGGTGACTCTCAATAATGGTTCTAGTGGGTTCAAAGAGCGGTGCCTAAGGATTTTGAGCCAGTAGTATGGTTAAGTATTGAGCTTTTGCAGAGGATTATGAAAAGTAGCTTGGAGTGTTCTACGTTATCTTCGGTCTGCGGTGTGGCCTTGGAGGAATGGGAGAAAATAACTTCGGATTCATAGAGGGATTTTCAGAATGGGTGTACTAATTGAAGATGCGAATATGCGCATAAGGAGGGTATGAGATGGTTCGTGGGTTTTGGAGACAACGTGGTCTCGTGAAATAAGGTCACTTAGGATGAGTGCGGATTTGGGTTCATGATGTTTTGAATTGAGCTATTATTATTTCAAAGGCAAGTCTGAAGTAAATTAGAAGAAGTGGCTTGGTTGGAAATGGTTGAATCAGCACGATTATGGTTGTGACCAGTTTCTCTAGCGTGAAGTTATACAAGTAGTTTGTGGTTGTACACTTGGGCTTGAGTGCCACCACAACTTGGTTGATTTGGGAGGTATTCGATTCGTATGGCTTTCTTATGAAAAGGGATTTCCGGAAGAGTTATGGCAGTTTAGATTACAACACAAGGTTGTATTTTCTACGGTTTAGGGAATTTAGTTGCGTGTTGCATTGGTTCTTCTGAAATGAGGTAAGTAAAAGGTTTCTATATGATGGAGTGTTTATCCTATTAGTGGATCGGGGGTTATTATGAAATTCTTGTACTCTTGCGTATTGGTATGTTAGGTGCAGTGAGCGGCATGAGAATTAGAAGTTGAGGATCAAGGTTGCAGTTGAGGTCAACAAGAATGTCAAGAGCTCGGATGAGCAGGGAAGAATTCAGATGCTTAGAGTAAGCTAGTATTGTCTTTAGCGTCGCCTGCGATTAGTGTCCTGTGTAAGAGGCTCTGTGTACTGAGTTGCGGATTCTTGATTTGCTTTATAGCATTAATGTGGCCGACAGTGTGGAGGTGCAAACTTGTTACCTGGTGTGGAAGGTCGTGGGAGTGCAACCCACGGGAAATTCATATAAGGTTGACATGTAGTCACTTGATTGATTAAAGATTGAAACCACGTATGGAGATGGTGGTACTATCGCATAAGTGGGAATTGGTGCCTGGAGGGCGCTCGGTTCATTTGATTGTGAATTGTGGAAGTTTATTCCGGATTCGATGGTTGTTCTTGCGGGTCATGGGAAAAAATGGTCATTATGGATCCTTAAGAGGTTATTTGCCCAAGCATGGTATGATCAGAATCGGTTTGAGGTTCGTTGATGGGTCCAAATATGGATGTGTAATTTACACCAGCCTGGGTGTGTTCATTTAGCATAGCATTCCTTATGGAGGAGTATTCAGCATGGGATGTTAATTTCGTCGCCAGCTATTTCATGTAATACTCTATTGTGTCATGTGGATCATGAGTCGGCTTAATTAATTGTACAATGTGTTAAGGTCCCGCGTAGCGGTGGTGTTATGTGAGCAAGATGTCTCTCGAGATGCAGATCATATATCACACCTTAGTTGTGCTTGAGTTTTATAGCGTATGACGGTACCCGTCTCCTCAGGATTTGTATTATGCACTTGGCGTGCTTATGGTTGATATTTGGGCATTTCGTAAGGTATAAACATTTCTGGCTTGATGGATATTTCCCCATTTAATACTATGCGCGGATCGGGTGGCACGCCTCCACAGAGATGTTGTTTGGATCGGGTTGCGCGCCATCATGGCTGGATCGGGTTGCACGCCGCAATGGTGTCATGTGTGGATCGGGTTGCACGCCGCAACAGTGTGATGTTGAGTACAGTTCCCTATACCTATTCTTGTGTGTTTTGCTTCTCAGTTCATGGGGAAGGTTCATAACATATTGTCGGTTGTTTAAATTAGTTACGTGGGTTGAGTAGTCCTTTCCAGAGTTCATTTTCCTTATGTACCATATTCGAGTTTATGGATTGTTGGCACATGGTGGCATCATTGAGATCTTTGGTAGTGTTTGTGGTGGCTTATTGCCAGAACAACTTATACTAGGTGAGACGAGATTATTGGACCTAGGATCAGGGTGAATGGATTATATGAGGCATATTAAAAGAAAAAAGTAAATATCATTATTTGGTTCATAATGGGATAATGGTCCTTGTCAGGAAGAGGGACTCAATGATTTGTCGACTCGGAAGTTGGTTATAAATTTCTACACATCCTTTCTGTTTATATGCTTCGTGAGGTGTGTGCGGGCATCAGATTCATGGGATTTCGACTATCGTTGTCAGAGGATGTTATTATGGTGATATGGGTTACACGGTGCATGTATGAATTCAGTAAAGGTATGCAATCATGTATTGGTGCATCGTGTAGTGATGGATACGGTGTTCGTATGTTTTTTTTTATAGAAATTATACTACTAGGTTATTACCCTAGTAGCTATTATATATAATAAATCCCCAACTGGGTAAAAATTACAAAATGTTTAAATAACCTACCAACAAAGCAAAGTAGAAGTAACGTAATAAACGATGGAAACTACAAGGCTAGTAATTTGAAGCATCCAAGTATTGCCAACGATTGTCAATGTACACACCAGTTGCCAACATTTTGTTGTAGCACCTACAAAGCTCTCACCAGGCGCCATTTGTTGCAATCCAAGGAGTAGGTATGTTTAAATCCAGTAGTTGTCTAGCAAACATTTTGGACATTGTGTTCTTGGGGCTGAAAATTCCAGCATCATTATTGATACATTGAGCATGAATTTGAGATGAAAACTTACTAGAGACAGAGCTTCCAGCTTGATACATGAAGACAATATAGTGTCTTTTCATCTACAGATTGAGCATGCATGCACACTAATACCACTGGATAATGATATGACACTATACTATCAATACCAAAAAATAGATGTAAGCAGCAATTTTCCTTGTATTTCATGTGAGTAGGTATCCTCAGTTTGATATACCAGTACCAATAAATAATACACAAAGAGGCTGTTTATGTGCAGCCATATAGTGTGTATAAATGCAATCACATTTAGTATAATCTGTATCTATGAGATGGCTGCTTGACTCCATGGTTCTGTATGGTGTTACACCACCCCCAGACTGAGCATGATAACATGCTAATACCACTGAGAGATGGTCTAACATCACACAAGTAATACACAGTAGTCAAGCTCAGGCCATGTGATAACCGTATGTGTATGTGCATCTGATTGATGTCCAAGTCAAATTGCTTGTGATGTATAGCAGGATAGCTTCCATTTTTCTGATCCTGACTTGTACTGATATCTATGTTGTTTCTATGTATGTACAACAAATTGCTGACCACTTCAGTCGGATTGAAAATGATCTGTGTAGCATGATTGTGCTGTCATCTGTGTTGCTGATATTTGGTTGTTGTAATGTGTTGAGAGACTCCTATAATAAGCATTGCAATATGCTAATACCTCTGGGAGTTGATGCTAGCACCAATAGGCATTAAAAGTTTTCAGAGGAGCAGCAAACATATGTTGTGTTGAACCAGTATTGTACTGATTATTTGTACTGTCAACACCCCTCTGTATACTTGCCAAAGCAGTCTTATCCTGTCTATGAACTCTGCAAGATAAAGCAAACAAGTTAGGATGTAGTGTTGTGCTCCCAGGTTCCTGTGTATGTTGAAAACTTTGAAGATGACTGGGTGGTGAATAGTGAAGAAAGGTTGTTGTTGATGCTTGTTTGTGATTCTCTTGTTGGTCATCTTTAAATCATTCCCACATAGCAAAAGGTAGTGGCAAATTCAACTAGCATCCAGACATTGTAACAACAGTACTGATTCTGCTGAAGACCAATCAGTTTTGTGATAGACTTTGGTGCAAAAGTAGTGCAAGTTGAGCCTCTATTTTTTGCCTCAGTTTTCTGATCCTGTTATTGATACCTGCAACATGAAGCTACCAAGTTAGGATGCAAAATTGTGTTCCCAGGATTTGTGTGTGTTGATAACTTTGATTGATGAGGGTTGTTGTTGGTGTTGGATTGTTATTCTCTTGTTGGTTATCTTCAAGTCATTCCCACATAGCACTAAGTATTGGCAACTCCAACTGGAATAGTAATATTGGTTCTACTGAAGACTAATCAACTCTTAATTGTCTTCTGTGCAGTAGCAGTGCTGGTTGAGCATTCTACTGTAGCCAGGCATGTTACAGTCACCATTACTCAGGTATCTACACCCTTCAAGCATTGTGTATGTATGCCCAGTAGAGTGAGAGAAGATAGCTATAACCAAATAAATATGGCATCCTTTGATATCTGTATGAGAGTAGTCTTTGCCTCAGTTTTCTGATCTTGTTATCCTTTGGGAAGCAACAAACATTTTAAATCATTCCCACATAGCAAAAGGCAGTGGCAACTTCAACTAGCAGAAAGACATTGAAGACCAATCAATTTTGTGATTGTTCTCTGTGCAAAAGCAGTGCAGGTTGAGCCTCTATTCTTTGCCTCAGTTTTCTGATCCTGTTATTGATACCTGCAACATGAAACAACCAAGTTAGGCTGTAAAATTGTGCTCCCAGGATTTGTGTGTGCTGATAACTTTGATGATGATGAGGGATGTTGTTGGTGCTGGATTGTGACTCTCTTGTTGGTTATCTTCAAGTCATTCCCACATAGCACTAAGTATTGGCAACTCTAACTGGCATAGTAATACTCGTTCTGCTAAAGGCTAATTAGTTCTTGATTGTCTTCTGTGCAGAAGTAGTGCTGGTTGAGTATTATGCTGTAGCCAGGCATATTACAGTCACCACTACTCAGGTATCTACATCCTTCAAGCATTGTGTATGTAAGCCCAATAGAGTGAGATAAAACAGTTATAACCAAGCAAATATGGCATCCTTTGGTATCTGTATGAGACTAGTCTTTGCCTCAGTTTTCTGATCTTGTTATCCTGCAAAACGTAGCAAACAGGTTTATGAAATGTGTTTGTGCTCCCAGATTATTGCATCTACACCCTTCAGTTGGCATGTATTCGACCTGCAGATTCAACATTTGTTATAACCCCATGGCAACATATTGTTGAGAGTAAAATGGTCACAACAGAAACCTGTTTAAAACCCTGGAGAAGTGCAGAAACAATTTGACCATGCTATTGCCTCAGTTAGCTTAAACTATTCAAGCATCTACACTCTTCAACTGGTGTATAGCCCAGTAGAGTAAGAGAGACAAAAATAATAATCAAACCACTATGACTTTTGTAGAGGCAGTGCATGTCTTTGGTATCTGCAGCCAAGCATTTACAGGAGGTTGCAACAAATCCCCTATAGTCTGGTGTTGTGCAATTCTAGCTATAATTATAACCAACCAAGTATGTACACCAAACAAGTGAGAACAACTGCATGATTAGGAATGCTAGTTGGTGGAGTTTTACTAGCCTACTTTTCTTTAAGATCTTGCCTGTATTGTTGAGATACCATAATTTCTAAGAAACAAGGCAAGGTTTTATATGTTGATCTCATTAATCAGGTTCTCTTCTCTTCACAATCCTAATCCGAAGGTTAGGAATTTGTAATTTGTCCATGTTGATCTGTGTTTTTTCCTGCACTTGAAAATTCATTAAATGATTGAAATGTGTGTGTACCTGCAAAAGTGAAAGCTAGGTTAGCAAAAACGTCAGCAACAATGTTCCTTTCCCTTAGTACATGCTGAAATACAACATTGTAGTTGTTCTTTATATGCTTGATCTTCCTTGCTTCAACACCTATACACCAAGGAGTTGCCCATTCGCCATCAATTATCTTCCTCATTACTAAGGAATCAGTCTCTATAATCAGTGGATGTAGCTGCCTTTCCACAAAGTATGCCAACCCCTCCACAATTGCCTTTGCTTCTGCTACTAAGTTAGTTGTCTCTCCTATCTCATGTGCTTTCGCAAATACCAAATCGCCAGCATGATCTCGAACACAAAACCCATATGAGCTTGGACCAGGATTGCCTCTTGATGCACCATCAGTATTGCATTTGAACCACTCTTCATAAGGAAGCTGCCATGTAACTGTCTTAGTCCCCACATATGGCTTGTAACCTTTAAAGAAGCTGATCATATCTGACCATAGAGGAGGAATTCTGGACAGGCATGGGTACCTCATCCTTGCTAGATAATGTAAAGTCTTATTCGCTTTATGAATCACCCTATTGCAAGAAATTGCACCACCATACTTCATCGTATTTCTCCTCTTCCAAAGTTCACATATGATTACAGCTGGAGCTGCCTGATATAATGGCATTAGTTTAGGACAACACTTTGCATTCCACCATGTTCTTATTACTTGATGCACCTGTACCAGATTGACCACTAAACCTGCTGCTTGAAAGAAGTTTCTCCATACTCTAGTTGCAGTTTCACTAGTTAGGAACAAGTGTTGAAAAGTCTTTTCTTGCGGTTGTGAACAACACCAACACTTAGATACTACCAAATACCCACTTCTTCTCCACAAATCGTCAGTAGGAATCTTCCCCTTCCACAATCTCCATAAGAAGCATGAGATTTTAAAAGGTAGACCTTTAGTCCATATCTTATTGTAGTCAGGATTTACATGATCTCCATGCCTCAAAATATTCCAAGCACTACTAATAGAGAAATTTTCGGAGGGTGAAGGCATCTATCTAGGAACATCCCAGGAATCGTTAGTAGTGCTAAATATAACTTCTTGCATGATATGTTGAGCAATGTCCGCAGGGAAAGATTGCGCTAGAAGTTGCTCATCGCAGGTATCATCCACTCTCAATTCTGCTACTTCCTGCATATCTTCATTGATTGTATAGTCATTTGGAACAATATGGTACAGAGCTCCCAGACCAGTCCAATTCTCATGCCAAATATTAGTAGAACCCCTATTCATTTCCCATAGTATTTCGTGCTCCACCTCTTCCCTAGCCTCTAACATTTTCCTCCATACATGAGATCCTTGTCTAAATTGGACAGTTGTTGGGATTTCCTTTTTACAGTACTTGTTCCACATAAAGTTAGACCATAAGGACTTGGATGTCCTAAACTTCCACCACAATTTAGCAAATAAAACTTTTGATACATCATGCATTGATCTAAAACCTACACCCCCTTCTTCCTTTGGTAGGCATAGATTTTTCCATTTTGTCCAATGTCTACTTCAACCTTCTTCCTTGGTACTCCAGAAGAATCTTGCAAAGGCTTTATGAAGGTGTTCAATTACATTTTTAGGAGGGTCAATGACAGAAAGGATGTGCGTTGGCATGCTCTGTAGGACACTAGAGATTAATGTAGATTTTCCCCCATAGGATAGTAGCTTCCATTTCCAAGAGTGCAGTTTTGCCTTTACATTTTTGATTAGGTCATTGTAATAATCCTTCCTTCTTCTTGTGTAGAATATTG
The DNA here is from genome assembly GCF_000715075.1 of Nicotiana tabacum. NCBI lineage: Eukaryota > Viridiplantae > Streptophyta > Magnoliopsida > Solanales > Solanaceae > Nicotiana > Nicotiana tabacum. The sequence continues at coordinate 25,235,990 of NC_134081.1, read as the reverse complement.
GGCAACCAAGATAGGTGAATGGAAATTCACCCTTTGAAAATCCAGTGATAGTACCTATCGAGCTGGACACTATTGAGGACACACTATAATGCATATAAAAGGAACTCTTTGTCTTATTGATTATTTGGCCTGAGGTGTGCTCATACTTGGACAAAACTTCTACAATTTTCCTAAAAGAATATGGGTCAGCAGAGGAAAAGATTATAGTATCGTCTGCATAGGCCAAATGATTTAATGGATCAGTCCATTTAGGCATCCCAAAGCCCTTGAATCTCATGTCTTCAAATAGTTTATTTAACGATATAGACAGAACCTCTGAAGAGAGAATGAACAGGGATGGAGAGAGAGGATCTCCTTTCTTGACCCCTTTTGTTGAGTGAAAGAATCCTGATGCTTGACCATTAATCAGAACAGAATACCAGTTGTTGGAAATTAAATTCCATATCATGTTGATGAAGCATTCTGCAAATCCTATTTTCCTCAAAACATGCATTAGATACTTCCATGAGACCCTATCATAAGCCTTTGCCATGTCAAGTTTGATAACTACATTAGCAGGTTTTCCCCTTAATCTTATGACAGTAACAATCTCCTGTGTTAACAGAATATTTTCAAATATACTTCTCCATTTGACAAATCCTGACTGATTGGAAGAGATCAAAGAAGGCAGTATTTTTTCCAACCTATCATGAACAACTCTAGAGATAACTTTATTTACAAAATTGCTTAAGCTAATAGGCTTTAGGTCGTTAAATGTTTGAACCTGTTATTTTTTTGGTAGCAAGACAAGGTTTGTGTGGGTTATAGACTTAGGTAAGGAACTTCCTCCATAAAATAGTTTCAGCATCGCATGTATGTCTTCCCCTATTATACCCCAACATTCTTGAAAGAAAATGCCTGTGAAACCATCTGGACCACTTGAACTTTCATCGCTCAGTGCAAAAACCGCTGCCTTTACCTCCTCTATTGTAGGAATTCTACAAAGTTCTATGTTTTGATCACAAGACACCATTGAGGGTACATTGTTGAGGAGCTCAGACCTTGTATGATCAGCTTCTTGTGTGAACTGTTTTTGGAAAAATTCGACTGCTACGTTAGCCATCCGTTCTTGCGACTCAATCCAGTTACCATCATGGTTCTGGATTCTCTTCAGTTGGAGTTTCTGCCTTTTACCATTGACATGGTTATTAAAGAATCTAGTGTTTCTGTCTCCTTCTGCAAACCAGAACATACTTGCTTTTTGTTTCCAATATTGTTCATCTATGCTCAGATATCTCTTTAATTCAGATTGTGCCTTCTGAAGTACAATTCTATTCTCAACTGTGGGTTCTTCTTCAAACAGCATTTTCTTTATTTTGACCACATCTTCCCTTAAAGCTAGTTGCTTGAAGATGTCCCCATAAGTGACCCTACTCCATTTTGAAAGAGCAATCTTAACTCTTTTTAATTTCTGTTTGAACATCCAGAAGGGGTCACCTGTGACGTCAGCCTGCCAATTTGGTCGAACCACCTCCTTAAAAGAGGTATGTTTTGTCCAAAAATTCAGAAATTTGAATGGTTTAGTAAATGTGGTAGTCGCGTCACCACAGGTCATAAACAGATGTGCATGATCCGAGCCTGTTCTAATAAGATGTTCGACCTCTGTAGTTGGGAATAGAGATTGGAATGGGGAATTGACAAAGATTCTGTCCAATCTTTTAAATATGCATTCTGTATTTGGCCTCCCATTCCACCATGTGAAGGGACTTCCTTTGTACCCAGTGTCAAAGAGTTCACATAAGTTTACACAGAAGGCAAAGTCTTCATATTCTGGAGGATAGACTGAAAGCCCTCCAATTTTCTCTTCTTCACTCAAAAGCACATTAAAATCCCCTCCAACTAGCCATGGTAGTTTCATATCACTTGCAAGGTAGTATAAACTGTCCCATAATTCTAGTCTGTCCAGTGGTAAGCACTTTGCATATACGAAAGTCATCATGATATATTTATCAATATCTTGATGATAGACTCTGATAGTAAGTTGTTTTTCTGTGTCAATTACCAATTCCCACTGCACGACTGTAAGGGGAAATTGATTAGTTATGCTATTTTGTGTTTTGATGATTTGCCAAACAATCTCTAGGAACCGGTTGTGATCAGTTCCTTTGGTCTGGTTCTTAGTGGGAATATGACTGATTCGTAGAGGGAACAATGTGGAGATCTGGTTCTCAGGGGGAATATCAATTCTAAGTTTGTCATCATTGAAAAGGGAAAAATTGATAAGTTATGTGTCTTTTGTTTTGATGATTTAACAAATTTCATGAGAGAACCAGATAAGGAACCTGATACAATTATCTCCCTTGCGTTCAACGTAACTAGTCAGATGTCTGGTTCAATTCTCAATGAAATCAAATAAGGGAACAACAGAGGAAAAAAATATGGATAAGTTCTCTTGGTTGTCGTGCAGTCAACTCTACAGCTATAAAAGTTGTTGTACTGTACCATCTGGCAGGCTGTTGCACTGTACCGTCTGACAGTAGTACAACAGCACAACTGTAGCTTGCTAAGGCTAAACTAAAGGACATTTTATTGCATCATCCTTGATGACATCACACACACATATTATCAATATGAGGCAAGGGATTTCATCCCTTCAACACTTGCAAATCCAAAAATCATATTCTCTCAAGTGCTAGCCACCTCCTCTCTCAAGAACAAGTTGTTGCAACCTCAAGGACCAGATCCAAAGATTGAAGATATCTTAAGTCCTTAGGTTTGTTCAGTCTTTGTTATTTTGTTCTTCATTTGTAATCCTACACTACTTTCAAGAAATGTCTTTGTAGGGCAGATTTAAACCACTGTTTGGTTTAGTTTCTTGACTAGAGTTAGTCAAGGTTTGTTGCTTTGTAATAGAGTTATTGAAAATGGCTTACAATAGAGTTATTGTAAGGGGTGAGGGATTAAGAGTTGAATTCCTAGATTGACTAGAGTTAGTCAATATTTATTGCTTTGTAATAGAGTTATTACAAAAGGCTTACAATAGAGTTGTTGTAAGGGGTAAGGGATTATGAGTTTAATTCCTAAATTGCAATAGGTTGTAATATGAAAGTTGCTCAGTTTAGTGCAGTTGAAATCCTACTAGGGTAGGTCGTGATTTTTAATCCCTTGAGTAAGGAGTTTTTCACATAAATATCGCATGTTCTTTATTTATTGTTGATTTACTGTGGGAATAGATAGAGAAGCTGGTTCTCTATACTCTTTGATTTTACAGTCTGTTGCTTACCGTGGGGACTGATAGAGAACCTGGTGCTCTATACAGTTTGGTGGACTCTTAGTTTCTATCAGGGTCGAAAATTAGGGTAGAAGATTCGTAGGTAGTCAAGTGTATGTCTTCCTCATACCAGTAGTATTAGTAGGTAGCCTTGTTTCCTATTAGTGTTAGATCTCTGTTACTACATGTTGATCGTTCCACTTGTTTCCCTATAATCTTAAACATGTTGATCATTCAACTTGTTTTCCTATAATCTTACTGTTGTTACTTGTTGTTGTTTGTTGCTACTGCTTGCTGTTCATCTTTCTTTGAGCGGGGGATCTATCGAAAACAACCTCTCCACCCTCAAGATAGGGGTAAGATATTCGTACACACTATCCTTCCCAGACCCCACTTGTGAAATTGACTGAGTTTGTTGTTGTTCTAGTTGGCACATAGTTTAAGTCTCGGTAGATAATAGGTCCATTCCTCTACTTTTTCTAATTTTATATCAAGTTTTTTGTTAGCAGTGGAGTTCGAACTCGTGACCTCCGCGAGAGCGAGAATGTAAAACGTTTTTACTAATCTTAATTTGGCTTCTGATGAGTATTAGAAATTCCTTAGTAGTCTTACCAACAGAACTAAGACATGACAAGTGGATGCTCAAATTTCCAGCTCAGATTAACAACTAGCAGCTCATTGTAGGGATTTGGTTTTTCCTGACAACTAGACACTCTTTTGATTAATACTTATTATTTTACTGCAATTACTCATTTGCCATGAGTTGTATTCTGTGTCTCATTGCATAAAATATAAAGTCTGTTACCCTTTATCAATCCTTTTTGCATGTCTTTTATCTATTTGTTTGGACTCAATTGAGTGCTGATGATAATATAATCTAACCTCCACTTTCTGTCTTCTTTTCAACCTTCTATTTGATGTGTGTATCAAAAGCTTGAATGGAGTACTTTTTTCATATATTTATTATGTGAGTCTATAAAGAAGCACAACAGAGAAAAATGTTTGCTAGTCCAAAAAGAAGAGTCAATTGTGCTTTTACTCCTTTTAGATCCTCCACTTTTTTTCTCCATAATAGTGGAGGCGGGGTTAATTTGTCCGCACCTCAATTATTTTATTATGTATCTATTACATCTTATTAGTACATTTATTGCTTAACTCAGCACACTACAACTTAGCATATGAGAAGGGATCATCTAGAGTTTTTGATTTGGATCGCTAGGCCATACCCTACTTATCTTTCCGCTTATTCTTATTTTACATACACAAAGTGCACTGTTCCTAAAATCAATATGAAGCAAGGTATCAGAATCTAGTTGGAAAGGGGGTAAAGGAATATAAAAGCACAAAACCTATGGGTTGTGAGACAAGGTATGTGGTCTTAATATATCAAAGAGAATTATATCAATTAAGAATAAAGTGGCAAAGTGCTATCCCATATATGCAACTAGCAAAAAGGTAGTACTTTAGGAAAAGGAAATAGTGGGGCAGTTTTGTCATTTACTGGAAAAGCTCATATGAATGGTCATATTGTCTTAAATTCTTTGGCTTAATGGAGGGGACCAAAATATAATGAGGTGAAGATGTTGGTGTGCATTAGGATTTTAATTATAGGATTTCCACCAAATAGCAAATAGCAAACACCAATTGTAAGTGGTGTGATGAGGGAGAAGAGACCATAAATTAACAGACCATATTTCATCTGACATCTTATGATTTCTAAGTTCTTGATAATCATTTCACAAGAATATGGAAAACACATGAAGGGTGGGTTTTTGAATGGTGGACAAAATAGCAGACCATAATAGAATTTAAAAAACCATGTCAAAGTGTTATAAAGTTAGTGTTTAGTGTTTACTAATCTTGGATTATCATTAATGCCCCTTTTTATGTTATCTCTCATCATTAGATTATAAGATCTTAATTCCCAAATCTACTTTATTAGGAAAGAATATGTATCAACCTTATTAATTCAGTTTTGGAAATTCAGTGTAAGATAAAATACTCCCACTTGGGAGGAATAGTCTTACTAACCATATAGGAATTAGTTAGGAATCTTAAAATGTGCAAATCAACTTATATAATTATGATGAGTCAGAAAAGACTACATGAAGAGCCTCAATAAACAAAAGTGGTTCCATGCACTTTAGAGCAAGCAACTTACTCTAAATAATAGTGAGAAAATTGAATGACCAAACTTTGATAAATAGAGGGCACTTTCTTGAGTCATTTTTTTTGTACCAATGACAAACCTTTGCTTAGAAACATTGGACCATTGAGAAGGAAAAATTACTTTCCCAGTTGACACTTAGGAATAAGTGGGACATTGATTAAGCAGATAATAGGAACAAGGGTGTAGGATGACTTTGCCTTATTTTTGTAGCAGGTGCAGCTGAAACAAGGCGTGCTGATTGTTAGAATAACCCCTCCTACCTATTAGTAAAGGTAGAGTCAGGCAACCATCTGGATGTGTGGTGAGATGGTTGAAATTATTTATCTATAAATTGAATCTCTTGGTAAGGAGCGCACAAATCTGAATTAATCGGAACAGTGAATATTCGGAAACCTGAGCTTAAAGGAAAAGCAGAGGCATGGATCTTTTGGCTCCTCCACCTTGCGAGAGGCTAAAGCCGCAATACTTGTAGCTGCCCCAACTCATCAATTAACCTTTGGTCTTAATTTAAGTTTCTCCACTAAGATCTGCTTGTGCATAAGTTAAGAATACTAGACATGGAAACAGTTTTTTTAGAAAATATAGGGTAAAGTTTCGTACAATAGACTCTTGTGATCCGACCTTTCCCCAGACCCCGCGTATAACGGGAGCTTAGTGTATCGGGCTGCCCTTTTTTTTTTAATACTAGTTCCTTCTTGCTTCTTTGAACGAAGTCAGCCTATTAATAATTTTCTCTTTCCTTGTAACAGCAAGAAAAAGAATAACTGACATGAAGTATAAAGTAGAAAAATTAAACGCCTAGCTGCAATGGTGCTTTATCTTAAACCGGGAATTAATGACTTGAATTACCAAAATTTCAGAAGGAATTTTATTTTGACTAATTACAATTAACAGTAACAGTAATAAGTGTGAATGTAAGATAAAGGGAATACTAGAAATCTGTTGAGCTTATCAACTTGGAAGCTGCATAATTAGGTTGATCAGTAATCTTCAGTATTAGTTGCAAAACCAAATTAGTCTGCAAATCTATTTAAATCAACTTCATCCACACTTGAAAAGACACAGCAGACAGCAAATTAATAGCTCAAAGTTCTCCTAAATAATGAGCAACCCTTTTTTGGTTGCAATATGAACTAACTAAAGCTTACATCTTTCTAGTAGTAGCAATTTTTGCTTCGGTTCTTGACAAACGACAACAACATCTACTCCTCAATCCCAAACAAGTTGGGTTCGGCTATATGAATCCGCACTGTTCCTCTTGACAGACATGGACTAACATTGAATCTCAACACATAGTATTGTAATTGCCAAACTGGAGACTTTGTAGAGTAATGCTGTGCATTCCATGCTCGAGGCCATACGATGAAACCCCTCGAAAAGGCGTGGTGATTAGATCACCACTTGATGAGTTGAATGTAATGTCTTCTTGATTTGGTGAATTATAGTCACATAGTGTTTTCACCATTGAATGGTGTTGTTGTTGTGAATGATTCTCAGGGGAAGTAGACTTGGATTCAGAAAGATTGACAACAGTGATATCATGTATGCTTGATCTTCTTTTATCTTTTCCACCAGAAAGCTGCCTAATAAAGTATTTCTGAGCATGGCTAGCTACTTGTGTTGGAGTTCTTGTGGTCACAAAATTGCGAGATATATTTCTCCAGTCTCCTTTTCCATACTTTTTCAGCCCCAACAGAAATTGCCTGAAAAATATATAGGAAACACTATTACTCTTGCAACACAACGGCATTACTACTCGTCTCAATCTCAAACAAGTTATTTTTCCGGCATATAAATCTCTAACCAATATTATACAAAATAAAAAGTACTAAAAGTTGTCTATAATCTCTGACTCGACTAAAGACTCCTAGAAAGAATAAGACTCTAAGTAAACGTACTAAAATGACTACAACATATTCCCAAGTTTCTCTTATAACAAAAATTTGCAAAAAAAAACCTTATTCACATATAGAGAAGAGAAATTTTGCAAAGTAACTCTTGCTGAATCCTGAAGACATTTTTGAAAACTATGATGATGTTATGTTGAGGATCTACATTATCTTAATGAAATTATATTCAATTACAACCATATTTGCAGTAAAACCATAGTGTAAAAGTTTCTCTTATAACAAAAATTTGCAAAAAAAAACCTTATTCACATATAGAGAAGAGAAATTTTGCAAAGTAACTCTTGCTGAATCCTGAAGACATTTTTGAAAACTATGATGATGTTATGTTGAGGATCTACATTATCTTAATGAAATTATATTCAATTACAACCATATTTGCAGTAAAACCATAGTGTAAAAGTTTCTTAGGTTGGATATCATTATGACCATGTTAAGCTACAAAGCTAAATCATAAGTTTTAAGTATCACTTAAAAAGCACCTCGTGAGATCTTCTTCTCTGCAATAATTAGTCAAATTCACCCCTTTTTTCGCTAGAGAGAATTTTACTCACCTGTGTTCTTCCTCAGTCCATGGCACACCCTTCTTCCTTTCATGTTCAGAAGATCGATTGGCGCCCCGTTTTCCAGTTTGACCATAAAATTGCTTAAATCCATCTTGATTATTAACCCACTCTAATGTAAAAGAATTACTAGTTGTGTAGCCAGGTACTGGAATTAAGCCAGCCTCAATATCACTAATATCTTCTACTAATTCTCTATACTGTTTGATCACATCATTCACTGTTTTACCAGGGATCATTGCTGCTACATTGTACCATTTATCTGGAGTATCTTTATCAAATAAAGCAAGTGCATCTTCAAACATCTTGTTCTCTTCAGCTGTCCATTTTGTTACCTTGTTTTCCTCAAATAACCAGCTTGAATTCTTGATATATGTTGCAGGGGATAAAAATCCCATTTCCCTCTTCATATTTTCTTGATCATATATAATGGAGAAATAAAAAAGTAAAACCCCCTCTTTGTTTTCTTTCTGGGTAAAAGAAGAGGAAATGATGAGTCTTTTATGGCCTCAATAGCATTTATTCAACAAGCATAGGAAGGGAATATCTTGTTTTTTTTTTTTTGACAATAAGTGAGGTGAGGAATCTAGAAAAGACAACCCAACTTTCCAATACCCAAGGAAAATTCAAGAAACAATAGGAAAAAAAAAGAGTAGATCTTGTTTTGTGAATGATAAGCATTAGAGCTCTTTAATAGATCTAAAGTAATTCATTATAGACTATACTTATTTCGGAATTTGAGCAACTAAAAAGTAAAGGCTAGAAGTTCAGAGAATAAGACTTAGAGAATGTAGAACTCTTATATAGAAACTGTGATAATTAAATATAGATGAAGTATGTACTAAGAGGAGGAGGGGGCACAATTGAGTAAAACAGAGAGATTTTGCAGGAATTAGAGACATAAGAGTAAAAGAAAGAATATTTGAAAGTGAAGAAATTTATTGTAGCAAAATCAAGAATTAGAATCAGTGATTCTTTATGTAAAGGTGATTAATAAACGTTTTAAGATGTCATTGGCTAAGATGGTTTTTGTGGGGACTGCGGCTGAAAGAATTTTGTTTTTTTCTTATTTGGTGTAGAGAGAGGGGACTAGTTGGACAGTCCTTGCGCAAAAAAAGGGCAATCTATCATTGTTGGTAAAAGAAAATAAAATAGTTGCTCCATGTTTATATTAAATCAATAAATATAATATATATGTTTTTCTTTCATAAATTTGTTATTTAACTATGATAATGCTTTTTCTGTTTCAAAAAGAAAATAAGTTATTTTTTTTTTAGTCTGTTTAAAATAAATTACCTTTTTCTAGATTGTTGGCTTATTAAGACATATGAATCCAAAATTGAATGATCACACCTTTGTAGTTAAAAGCTTGAAATCTTCATTTTTGTATGTTGAAGCAATTTCAGATTCCAGAACTGAAATCTAACGAAAGAATTTAAAGGGAAAATGAACACTAAGGGGTAAATGAAAATATAATATATATGCATCTCTGTCTTGAGTCAAAAAAATGAAGCCGTTGATGTTTCTTTTCACTATAAAAACTGTCGGTATTCCTTTCTCATCAAAACACATCAATTTTTAATTCTAATTTAATTGAAGTTTTGAATTATTGATCTATATATGCTTAGATGTGAAGGGAAAAGTATGGTATTTAGAAAACTCCGAATTTATCTTAAAAGATAAAATAAATTTTGCATTAAATGGATTTGAATAGAGCATAATAGGTCTAAGGATTCTTATAATCTAACATATATAGCTTATTTAAGATTTTAAGTGTAGTTAATTCATTTTTTGTTGAACAATTGTTTCCTTTCCTGTTTATTTGTCATCTGATTGTTGAGTTATAGTCATGTTAGAATGAAAGGTAGCTAAGGGATCACTGTCTTAACAGTCTATTAAGTCAGTAGTATTTTATTTACTTAGTTCTATTTGCATAATAGGATCACACATTCATTGTTTGTACGTAATGTACGTTAGTGGAATTTAGCAAGAATATGTGGAAATAATTGAGGGGGTTTGATTTTGTTATTTATTTATTATCTGACAAGCTGTGAAGGGTTGCTTGGGAGTGGTTGGAAACATGTATTTAATTGGAATTGAAGAAAATTGTAAAACCCAAAAAACAAAAAACGAAGAAGAAAACAAACAAATAATATATTGAGGTGGTTGGCTCCATTTGTACATATTCAATTGGCAGCATTCAATGTTGATCTTCTTCTAGTTTTATTTTTCTTTTTTCTTCTGTCACATAAAATAATGGTTACTGTCTTTTCTCATTTGCTTCTCTTTTTCTGAATGGTTTCTGTTATATAAAGTATTTTCTTATTAGCTATAAGGCAAAACAGCCAAAATCAAAGAACCCTTTTTAATATATTGTTTACTGTATTTTTCTCATTTGCTTATTTTTCGGAATGGTTTCAGTTATATTTTGTATCAATTTTTCGTTATCACTGAGAGTTTCGGAATCGAGCTCGCCTGCGACATAGCAGGTTAGGCTCGGAACATGACAACCAAAGACTGAAGATCGATCCCGAGTCCCACCGATCTAGAACCCGGGGCCAGAACGCCTATTTTCGAGAATATTAAGTCAGTAATCTCGGAGTCGACCTTAGTCCCGATCGAGCTCGAAGAAACATTGTTAGCATAACCAATAGAAAACCGAAATATCCGTGACCGGTCAGATATTACGGAGGGAATCTCGGCACGTATCAATAAGGAACCAACAATCAGCGAATCAAGAGATCTTTTACCTTTTATAGAATTGTACATAAAATATGACTCCTCTACTATATAAAGAGGGGTCTGATTATTCATTGGACACATAGTAACACGCACTCCAAAATAATATATTATTATTCTCTTCAAGTTCTTACTACTCTCTTTAAAGCTCCCATTTTTCTATCTTGATATCGATCGAAGTACCTGATTCTAGGGTGATTAATTCTCTAAGACTAAGACTGTTCAATTCGTGTGGTTTGCATTCACTTTTCCATTACTTGTTTCAATTGCAATCTAATTTATCGTTTTGTATCAAGTTAGATCACGTATCCTTAAAACCACTTACAAATTCAATTGTTATCCAATTTTGAGGGTAAAAGGTGCCCACCATGGGGCTAAGGATAATAGTGGTTATTTGATACAAATCTCTATAACACACTACTTTACACTTGTTCTTTGAAATGTCTTTAATTTCAGGTTAAAACTCAAAATGTCGAACTCTCAATCAGCACCCCTACATGTTGACAACATAGTGCCCAGTGACGAGGTATTGCCCGTTGATCCTATCGAAATTCCGGTTGAGGGCCCGATTGACGCTAGTTCACATGTGGCTATCGACACAAACTTGCCTACCGACCCCGAGAATAGCGTCCGTGGTGGATCCTGATTGGCAACTCAAAACACACAAAACATTGGAGGAGATTGTTTCAATTTACGGGTGATCCTTGAAATGCCGCAGGCTCAACAGGCGGCGATAGCTCAGTTACAGAACCAAAGTCGTGCACCGAGCAAGGTCAAACCCTATCCACCTCGGGAAGTGACCCACAGGGACAAACCGATCGCAGAAAGGTCAAGTGAACATGAATCGGGGGCTAACCCCGAGATCATAAAGATGCTCGAAGAGCTGACAAAACGGATAGAATCGGGGGAGAAGAAAATCGAAGCTAATGACAAAAGGTGAAAACCTACAATTCCAAGGTAGACCAAATCCTAGGAGCACCGCTAATATTGAAAGGCCTAAATTCCAAGAAGTTCGTACAAAAACATTTTCCCCCGAGCGTGACTCCGAAGTCGATCCCTAAGAAATTCCGCATGCCCGAGATTGCAAAGTAAAACGGAACGACCGACCTAAAGGAGCAAGTAACCTTTTACACATGTGCCATCAAAGGGAACGACTTGGAGGATGATGAGATCGAATCTGTCCTGTTGAAAAAGTTTGGAGAGACCCTGTCAAAAGGGGCTATGATATGGTATCACAATTGCCTCCTAATTCTATTAATTCATTTGATGTACATGCAGATTCTTTTGTGAAAGCACACGCGGGGCCATCAAGGTCGAAATCAGGAAATCGGACCTTTTCAAAGTAAAACAGAAGGATAACGAAATGCTCAGAGAGTTTGCTTCCCGATTTCAAATGAAATGAATGGACCTGCCACCTGTCGCTAATGATTGGGCCGTTCAGGCTTTCACCCAAGGACTCAATGTTCGAAGCTTGGTGGCTTCACAACAGTTGAAACAAAACCTGATAGAATATCTGGTTGTTACATGGGCTGACGTGCATAATAAGTATCAATCAAAGATCAGAGTGGAAGATGATCAACTCAGGACCCCTTCGGGGTCTGTTTATCTCGTCAGAAACATCGATAGAGTCAAGAGAGATATCGATCGTGAACCAAGACCAAACAGGGATCGGTTCCAGCTGTATAATACAGACCGAAGAAGTAGTGGGTCTGGGTAGAACTCTATGAGAAACGAAAGGATAAATGACCGAGTACAGAGCAACCAAGGACTCATGAGCAAAAGTATCAAAAATAGGCCCATCGGGCCTAAAGAAGCACTGAGGTTATCGGAATACAACTTTAATGTCGATGCTGCCGCCATTGTATCAGCTATCGGACACATCAAAGATACCAAATGGCCTCGACCTCTACAATCCGATCCAACCCAAAGGGATCCTAACCAGATATGTAAATATCATGGCACTCGCGCCCACAGAATGGAGGATTGCCAACAGTTGAGAGAGGAAGTATCCCGACTATTCAACGACGTGCATCTTCGAGAATTCCTGAGCGACCGGGCCAAGAATCATTTCAGGAATAGGGAAGTCTAAAAAATAGACCGAACAAGAAGAACCTCAACACATCATTAACATGATCATTGGTGGGGTCGATGTCCCTCAGGGGCCGATGTTGAAGCGCACCAAAGTTTCCATCACGAGGGAGAAACGAACTCGAGATTACATACCGGAAGGAACCTTGTCTTTCAATGACGAGGACGCGGAATGGATCGTACAATCCCACAATGATGCATTGGTAATATCTGTACTCATAAATAAAATTTGAGTTAAACGTGTATTAATTGATCCAGGTAGCTCGACCAACATCATCCGATCGAGGGTCGTGGAGTAGCTCGGTCTACAAGATCAAATTGTGCCTGCAGTCCGAGTTCTAAACGAATTCAACATGGCATGTGAAACCACTAAGGGTGAGATAACATTACCGGTGAACACCGCCGGGACCATTCAGGAAGCTAAGTTTTATGTGATCGAATGGGACATGAGGTACAATGCCTTGTTCCCAACACCGGGCAGAATTAAAATAATCTACGGAGAACAGCCAGCCGCAAAGGAGATGTTTGCGGTCGAAGAGGCGATTCTGATATCCACACTTGCAAGGAAAAAAAAATTGAGTTCAGTCACAAAGACAGAAACTAAATAGTAATTACTGACATCAGCTCTGACCCAACCAGAGAAATAGGGGACTGATGAAGACGATGATTATGATTACAGGGTACTAGGTCTTTTATAACCCCCGATGATTCCGATACCACTAAATCGACAGTCGAGGAGCTGGAACAGGTCATATTGGTCGAACATTTACCCGATCAAAATATATACCTGGGCACGGGGTTAAATCCCGAGCTCAGGAAAAAACTCATTCAGTTTCTTGTGGCTAACATAGATTGTTTCGCTTGGTCCTATCTTGACATGATAGGGATCCCGCCGGAAATAACTATTCATAAGCTAAGCCTGGATCCAAAGTCCCATCCGGTGAAGCAGAAGAGTAGACCCCAGTCCGAGATCAACCATACTTTCATCAAGGACGAGGTATCTAAACTCCTTAAAATAAGTTCCATTCGGGAGGGTAAATATTCGGATTGGTTAGTGAACGTAGTGGCAGTCCCTAAAAAAGGGAATAAATTAAGAATGCGTGTAGACTATAAGGATGTGAATAAGGCATGTCCCAAGGACTCTTTCCCTTTGCCCAACATCGATCGTATGATCGATGTCATGGTCGGTCATGAGATCCTCAATTTTCTCGATGCCTACTCTGGGTACAACCAAAATACAGATGGACCTGGGTGACCAGGAAAAAACCTCATTCATCACTAAATATGGCACCTACTGCTATAACGTGATGCCATTCGGGTTAAAAATCGCTGGTGCCATTTACCAATGCCTAGTAAATCGGATGTTCGAAGAACAAATAGGAAAATCAATGGAGGTTTATATTGACGATATATTGGTTAAGTCCCTGCGAGCAAAAGACCATTTAAAATATTTGCAGGAAACTTTCAGCATATTGAAGAAATACAATATGAAACTGAACCCGGAGAAATGTGCGTTTGGAGTTGTGTTAGGTAAATTCCTCGGATTCATAGTATCCAACTGGGGAATCGATATCAACCTCGACAAAATCAAAGCCATCGAAGATATTATGGTTGTTGACAACGTGAAGGTCGTGCAAGGATTAACCGAGCACATAGCCGCCCTTGGGCAATTTATCTCGAGGTCCTCCGACAAGAGCCACCGGTTCTTCACACTATTGAAGAAGAAGAATAACTTCTCATGGACCCCGGAGTGCCAACAGGCCTTAGAGGAACTCAAGCAGTATCTATCGAGCCCACCGCTGCTCCACACGCCGAAGATAGACGAACAACTCTACTTGTACTTGGCAGTATCAAAGATAGCGATAAGTGGAGTCCTGGTCCGAGAAGAACAAGGTGCGTAATTTCTAATTTATTATGTTAGCAGGACCCTAGGTGAGGACGAAACTAGGTATCCTCACCTAGAAAAACCGGCGCTCGCTTTGCTAAGCGCCTCTAGAAGGCTAAAACCATACTTCTAGTATCACCACATATGTGTCGTGACTACTTACCCATTGAGGAATGTTATGCATAAGCCCGAGTTCTCGGGCCGGTTGGCCAAATGGGCCATAGAAATCAGTGGGTATGATATTGAATATCAACCCCGGACTGCCATTAAGTCTCAAATTTCGGCAAACTTTGTGGCCGACTTTATACCGGCCCTAATACCCGAGGTCGAAAGAGAGTTATTAATCAACTCAGGAACCTCCTCGGGGGTCTGGAACCTCTTTAGGGACGGCGCCTCAAACGCAAAAGTGTCCAGACTTGGCATCGTATTGAAGCCACCAACATGTAATGTAGTTAGATAATCTATTAGGATTGTAAAATTGACTAACAATGAGGCTGAGTATGAGGCCATGATTGCAGGTGTCGAACTAGCCAAAAGCTTTGGGGCAGAGGTAATTGAAGCTAAGTGTGACTCTCTCCTTCTGGTAAACCAAGTTAATAGGACGTTCGAGGTCAGAGAAGAGCGGATGCAAAGGTGCCTGGATAAATTTCAAGTAACATTGCATCGATTCAAATAATGAACTTTGCAACACGTACCTCCGGATCAAAACAGTGAGGCCGATGCCCTCGCTAACCTAGGGTCATCGGTCGAGGACGACGAGTTCAACTCGGGGGCAGTAGCACCACTTATGAGATCTGTAGTGGAAGAAGGTCATGCCGAGATTAACTCAATGAGCCTAACTTGGGACTGGAGAAATAAATATATAGAATACCTGAAGACCAAAAAACTACCATTGAATCCAAAGGAATCGAGGGCCCTATGCACAAAGGTAGCACGGTTTAGCCTGTCCGAGGACGGAACCCTGTTTAGAAGAACATTCGATGGCCCACTCGCGATAAGTCTAGGACCAGGGGACACCGAGTACATTTCAAGTGAAATCCACGAAGGCACCTGTGGAAATCATTCAGGCGCCGAATCATTGGTTTGAAAAGTGATCTGAGTTGGCTACTATTGGATCGATATGGAAAAGAAGGCGAAAGAGTTCGTACAAAAATGTGATGAATGTCAAAGACACGCTCCGATGATTCATCAGCCTTGGGAGCTTTTGCATTCGATTTTGTCGCCATGGCCATTCATGAAGTGAGGAATAGATATCGTTGGCCCCCTTCCGTGGGCACCCAGTAAGGCTCAATTTATATTATTTATGACTGACTATTTTTCTAAGTGGGTAAACTTCCATGCATACGAAAAGGTTAGGGAGAAGAAAGTCATCGATTGCATTTGGGACCATATTATATGCCAATTAAGAATGCTGGCCGAGATCGTGTGCGACAACGAAAAACAATTCATCGGCAGCAAAGTTAGCAAGTTTCCCAAAGATAATAAGATCAAAAGGATCCTATCAACACCCTACCACCCTAGTGGGGACGGACAAGCAGAATCGACCAACAAAACCATACTCCAAAACCTCAAGAAGAGGCTGACCGACGCCAAAGGAAAATGGAAGGAAATCCTGCCCAAAATCTTATGGGCATACCGTATGACCTCGAAGTCCAGTACTGGGGCCACCCCATTCTTACTGGTTTACGGGGCCAAAGCTCTAACACCAGTCGATGTAGGAGAATCAAGTCTCAGGTTCCGATACGCAACCAGAGAATCGAACGATGAGTCTATGAACACGAGCCTAGATTTATTAGATGAAAGGCACGAAACGGCCCTTTCCGGTTGGCTGCCCAAAAATAGCGGATCAAGAGATATTACAATCGAAGGGTCAACCTTCGACACTTCAATGTCGGGGACTTAGCATTAAGGAAGGTCACACTAAACACCCGGAATCCAAACGAAGGAAAGTTGGGGCCGAACTGGGAAGGACCTTATCAAATTATTGAGATCACCGGTAAAGGATCATACAAACTAGGAATAATTAATAGTGAGAAACTATCGAACAACTGGAACATAACTCACTTGAAACGATGCTACTGTTAAGGTAAGATCCCATTCATTTCCTTTTATTTATTAACATTACAAACTAACACTTGCAGGCAATCATCAAAGAATGATATGATCTTTAGGCCCGAAAGCACACGTTGCACTCTTTTTCCCTTGAACCGGTTTTGTCCCAAATGAGTTTTCCGACAAGATTTTTAACGAGGCAACAGTAAATCGTGCTAACTTAGAATTGAAGACCGGTTACGAACCGGTATCGAATGTCACTGCACCTGTATTCGAGGTCTCTCTATGCTCAGCCCTGAATACTGGGGGGAATCACCCTCGGATAATGACTTTAACAAGGAAGAAAACTTTATGGTTGAATGTCCTCGGCTCGGTCGATAGGATTTACTGTAATGGCCAAACGGTCAAATGAACTGTGCCCACATGAACTGCTCGAGCCCTAGCACAAAACTTGTACACATCATGTGTAACTATTACGCACAAGAATAAAAAGAAGTTTCTACCTTACAGATAAATATCTTCTCCCTTAAGAATTTCTCTTTCTTCTTTTTTCTCTAAAGGAATTTCCTAGATCCAATCCCTTAAAGGTATCGACCCCAAGGGCCGCCTTTACTCGGGTTCAAACAATCACTCCCAATCGGGGACTGCTGCCCAAAAACAAACTCGGACGGCTCGGGCTGAGAAAGCCCAAGGGCACAAGACCTATTAGGCAAGCCCGAACCTTAAAGGTTACAGCCATCTCTATTCGGAAACTGTTATCTTAGGCAAGTCCGAATAACTCGAGGTAACAAGCGCACTAGGCAACATTCGAACTAAAGGCTACAGCCATATTAAAATGGCTCGGAGACGTCTGAGACCCGTAACAAAAAACAAGGCCTTCAAAATTTCATAACCGGTTTTAAAGGCTACCTTCGGCAAACTATAATTTAAAAAATCATAAGTACTTTGGGAAAAAATAGTTTCTGGTCATACCGAACCCTCACGATGTCTTAAACAAAATAATGTCTAAGGCAAGGCATGTTCGAACTTCCAAACATGACTTAACTATTTTATGCTAAGGCATTTCGATCCTTGCAAATATAAAGAAAGCAAAGGAAAATAGAATTCGTAAAATGTCGAAGGGGAAAAACGAGCCTTATATTATATACTGTCATTACAAAGGCCAAGTAGCCTTGACAAAAAAATATATATATTTATATATACAAAAGTATGCAAAGTACTAAAAACAAAAAAGCAAAAAAATATTATAAAGGCATCTACACAGCCTGGTCTTCTTCGCCCCCGGTTCCATCGGAACCCTCAGAGTCTTCTTCTTCTTCTTCGGGTTAGGCCAACTTCTTGGCCTCGGCCTTGAGCCCCTTAGCAGTCTCGATTTCGGCTGATAGATCAAAACCCCATGCATGAATCTCCTCGAGGGCCTCTATTCGTGACTGCCGCTTCTCATATTCAATGATATCTTTCAAGCGGTCCTGGGCTGCCTCGGCATCGGCCTTATATTGGACCACCATCTCATCGTCGTCGGTGTCAGCTTTAACTACCGCCGCCACTGACTTGGCAGTTTCAAGTTCCTTGGCCATAATTTTCCAATCGGAGGCAGCCGAGACTGGAGCTCTTCGACATTTTTGGCTTGCACCTTGGCCTTTTCCTTTGCTTCTCAAAGCTAGACCTCAGCCGAATTCAGTTGCGCCCGAACAGCCTCCTTTTCCGAGGCCAGGCGATCCATCCTTCCCCTCCATTTGTCGGTCTCGGCCTTGACAACGTCCATCTCAACTCGAAGTTGGGCGACCTGGTCGATTTTCTGTTGGACCTGCGGATTCCGATCATTAGTTACCAAGCCTAGCTCGTCATCGCTAACCTCAAATATCTTTACCTACTCGGCCAGATCGGCATGCTCCTTCCGAGCCACCTCGATCTAGCTCGGAGGCTCTTGGTCTCCCCTTCATGCTGCTCACTGAGACGTTTGTAGGGATCCCTCTTCTCAGTGAGCCCTCAGACCTCGGCCTTAAACTGCTTCAGCTCATCCCGATATCGGAGAAAAGTCTCACGGTGAAGCACCGAGGCCTACAGACACAAAGGGAAAATGTTAGAGTTATCTGCAAAATAGCCTAAGTACAAATTGAGAACCATTGAGGAATATCTAAAGTTACCCGGTTTAATGCCTGTTGCGCTTCGTTGAACAGACATGGTGCATCCACATAATTCATTTTGGCCTGATCATCCTCGGTCACCAGTCACCGAAGATAGCTAGCCACCCCGACGAGAGCGGAGAGGACCCGGGATTCTTCCGAAAAGGGAGAAAGTGATGAATCGCTTTAGGCAAGGATCCACACTCGGGGTAGGGAATCGATTGACCAATTTGGGACTCGCGAAAGGTATGCTTGCTCCCGAAGATGGGTTCTTCCTCGGTATCTCTAAATTACCCAAACCGATGACACCCTCCGTTGGCGTAGAGTCCACTCAATCAAAGAAGTCATGGAAGGGATCGTACGCTCTGAGGACTCCCTCATTGGGACGTTCTTTCACCATCTGAGCCTCATTGTACATGGACTCAGTGAACGAAGGTGACTCGGTGATCTCTATCACACTGAGAGCTTCCTTCGGCGCACTGCCCATGTCCCGGGAAGCTTCGGTCTTGGCCTCCTCTTCGACCTCCCTAGCTCGATAAAGATCAACATCGTCTCCCTTTGGTTCGGAGGCCCCTTGCCCTTCGAGCCGTATCGACACTCTGGCCACCAAATTGAAGATTTCTTCCTCTTGTTCTTCTACGAGTTCATCCCTCAGCTGATAGAGAGAACCCGAAGTTGGTGCTCGAGCACTGGTGCTTTCTTTAGACTTACGCACCAACCTTTTCTTTGGCTTTTTCTTCTCCGAGCTCGGAGAACTCGGGGCCCTTTTTCTTTTGTTCTCTTCACCCTGTCTCGGAGTAGGGGACTCGGTAGGGACATCATCGTTACCAGATGGGGCCTTCATTTGGACATCATTGGATAAACCTGCAAAAGGGAATAAATCAAATGAGAATTTTGCATAAGGAAAACCAAATATTACCCATAAAGAAGATCTCACCATATGAACGGGCCTTCCATCAGCCCTTTGAAAGCTCACGCCACGAATGCTCGGAATAGGGCCTTTGTGATACGATGCACTCGACCCACTCCTTGAGTTGAAGAACTGCATTTGGGACCCGAGCAACAGCTACACCACCACAGAACACCGGTAAGAAGGAAGGAAAAAAGGCGATAAATTAAAATTTTGGAAGCTAAATTATACTTACGTGACATGTTCCACTTCTCGGGGAACGACATGTGCTCAGTTGGGATCAAGTTCGAGGTCCTCACTCGGACGAAACGGCCTAGCCAACCTCGATCCCTGTCCTCATCGATACTCGAGAATAGGGCCTTACTGGCTCGACGGGCGAGCTTGATCAGTCCCCCCGATAGAGTCGGGGACTGTACAAACGCATGAGGTGGTCGATGGTGAAAGGGCACCCTTTGATCTTACTTACAAAGAAGTGGAGGAGGATTACAATCCTCCAGAAAGAAGGGTGGATTTGACCGAGGGTTATCTCATATCTTTTGAAAAAGTCGATTATAACCGGGTCCAAGGGGTCCAACGTACAGGGATAAGTGTAAATACTTTAAAATCCCTCGACGTGGGTGGTGATGGCTTCGTCAGGTTCGGGAACCACCACATGTTTGTCAATCCAGTTATAATCCTTCTTGACTTCGGAGAGAATATGCTCGGTGATCGAGAAAATGTACCTCGAAACCTCTTCACACCGGCCTGGTACGGAGTAGGGCTTTTCGACTTTTAAATCAGCATTGATCGGGTACCCCCCCGGGATAAACATTTTAAGAGGAGGTTCCGGTATTGGTTTCTCAGTAGCAGTGCATGAAGCGGTCTCTTCGGTAGCCGGTCGTGAGGTAGAATGAGTTTTTGTTTGGGGAATGATTTTCAAAGTTTTTTCCATTTCTTTATAGAGAAGAAATAAGGAAAAAGAAAGAGTACACTCGGTGGTTTGAAAAAAAAAGATGAATGACAGTTCGTATCAAAGATCTCAAAGTAACGAGAATATAAGTGCTTGGAAGTATTGAAATTTCTTAGGTACGAGGAAAGAAGGTTTGAATGTAAAGTTTGAATGAACAAGTGAGGGGGAAATTATAGTTTTCCAGTGACGATTCACATCTGGCCGACCAGCATTTAATTCCATTAAGACTTGACTGACGAGACGTTTTAACTGTTTTGTCGTTTCTATCGTGTGGTACCGAAGAAAGAATCAAAAGGTCACTTCGTTTCTCGTCGTCTACTCTTCGAAAAATGAGGGAATTATCTGTATATGGTCGGAATCGAGCTCGCCTATGACATGATAGGTTAGGCTCAGAACATGATAACAAAAGACTGAAGATCGACCCCGAGTCCCACCGAGCTAGAACCCGGGGCCAGAACGCCAGTCTTCGAGAACATTAAGTCATTAATCTTAGAGTCGACCTTAGCCCTGATATAGCTCGAAGAAACATTGTTAGTATAACCAACATAAGGCCGAAATATCTGTGATCGGTCAGATATTACGACGGAAATCTCGGCACGAATCGATAAAGAACTAGTAATCAGCGAATCAAGAGATCTTTTACCTTTATAGAATTGTACCTAAAGTAGGACTCCTCTACTATATAAGGGGGGAGGGGGGGAGGGATCTGATTATTCATTGGACACATTATAACACGCACTCCAAAGCAATACATTATTATTCTCTTTAAATTCTTATTACTTTCTTTAAAGCTCTCATTTTTCTGTCTTGATATCGATCGAAGTAGCTGATTCGAGGGTGATTAATTCTCCAGGGCTAAGACTGTTCAATTTGTGTGGTTTGCATTTACTTTTCCATTACTTATTTCAATTGCAATCTAATTTATCGTTTTGTATCAAGTTAGATCACGTATCCTTAAAATCACTTACAAATTCCATTATTATCCGATTTTGAGGGTAAAATAATATAAAAGACTCGTCCTTCTATCCTTCTCCACTTAAATATTATTAGGCTTTGGTCGGCAAAAAAACTACTTATGATGTGCGCATAACCCACACATCACGTATTACACGCTAACCACTAAACCAAAACTCAAAGGGGGTGGGGGATATTTATATATAATAGTGCAATAATTCAGCCTAAATCAAATAACTCTTTTTTCCCCTTTATAATACGAGAACGTTTAATCAATCAATCAAGTGTCGGCTATATGAATCCTCTAATTTCATTCCGCTCTAATCCTCAATATTAGAGGGTTTATTGTTCTTTTATCTAGCGGTTGAGCAAAGAAGCTCGAGTTCCTATTAGAGGATCATATCCCTAGCTAGAAACATGTCAAGGATAATAAATCCCAACCTTAGCTTGCATTTTAAGTAGAAAAGCAGATATTGTCTTGATTTCACATGAAGTTTGAATAACCCAAAAAGATCGTGGAATAACTCATCTGACTTTCCTTGTTATAAAATTTACCATTGGAAATCTTGACTTCTTAGGAAACAGAAAAGAATTATATGTCGCTTGGAAGAGTATCTTTTGTTTGGGATCTTTATACAAATGCCGGTCAGATTTACTATTATATTTATTTTTTCTAGCCGATATACACAAATTATATGAATATATTTATACATGAATAATATATATATTATACACTTATCAGCTATCTTTTAAATTTAAGATGTTAGGTAAATGGCTATTTAAGTTAATCTTTTTGGTTTTCTCATTTCAAGTAGGGCAAAATGCTTATTGTTGGTCTGCAAGTCTTATAGTCCGTTTGGCCAAGATGCAAAAATCATCTTATTTTGAGAAGTATTTTTTCTTGAAAGTACTTTTGGTAAGCAGTTTGTGTTTGGCTAATTAATTTAAAAAACACTTTTGAACAGCAATTAGTGTTTGGCCAAGCTTTAAAAAACTGATTCTAAGTGTATTTTTCTCAAAAGTGTTTTTCAAAAAAGTGCTTTTTGGAGAGAAGCTAATTTTTTCTGCTTCTTCAAAACTGTTTTTGCTTATCTTCAAAATCACTTTTTTCCTATCAAAAGCTTGGCCAAACGCCTTAATTTTAGAAAAAAAATACTTTTGACAAAAAATAAAAAATGCTTTTGCCTCAAAAGAAACTTGATCAAACAAGTTACTAGTCTATGTGTGTGGGGGTGAGTGGGGAATGAAAGAGAATAGTTATTATATTGTAGTTTTTAAAATCAAATGTGAGTTTCCATAAGTGGAAAGATTCCTTGCTTACCATCTTTCCCAAAAAAGTGCAAATGGGTTTAAAACGGATGAGGGCATGTGGGCACAAATGCAACTTGCAATGCATTCTTGATCTCCTGCATATGCCCTTCAATAGCTCATCTATGTCTCCCCTTAAATCAATCCACGAGGCCCGCGAGACCTAACTTTAATTTTTTTTTGAGTTGGCAATAGATGGGAAAAACTTATTCGCACTTGATGTTTACACCAAATTATATAAATTTATTATAATTATGTGATGGATTAAGCGAGAATGCATATTAACTGAGTAACTGACCATGATAATGAATATATTAAAGTGCATATTAAAATAAATGTCATGTATTCGTAACTTGGTAAAAATATCGAATGTAAGTAAGATTTTTTTTTTTTGGTATAAGATTAAAAAACATTAGTGGAGAGAGTAAACAAAAAGGTGTTCATAATACAGTCGAGACCTTGCACCTATATAATACAGGATATTACAACAATTGCATTTGTTTGTGAAGGAGATGTGCGCTCGATAGTAGGCTTAGACAATATTTTATACAAGTCGAACAAAAGATTATTTAAAATTGAAGCTGGAAAACATCTGTACATTGAAGTTGTCCAGGATGTAACTTAGAAAAAAAGTTGAAGATGGTTAATGAAAACCAATACAGGTATTTCAAAAATTGAAGTTTGTTATTTACAAATACGGAAATATTATATATAGCAACTGTAGACAATAAATTTATGTCAAGAAAACAAAATTAATACCGAAAAATACTGCAACCATCGTAGTATTTGATTTCGAGTATTTGAGTGTTACAATCTCTATGATTCTTCTGATTCTACTTTTCCAATATAAATTCAAGGGCCTTTGAGCTTGATCTTGAACCTATATTTGTTGCCACAGACGATGATCTTGGATTCAACTAGCCGGACTTTGATTTGAACTCGTACTCCTTAAAACTTGGTTTGTTCTTCGTTTTTGAGCTTGAGCTTGATTTGTACTTCGTTCTTGAGCTTGAACTTGGTTTGTTCTTCGTTCTTGAGCTTGAACTTGATTTGTTCTTCGTCCTTGAGCTTGAACTTGATTGTTGAACTTGAACTTGATTGCTTGAATCTTGAAACTTGTGGAGAAATTTGCAGCGTTTGATCCACGAGCTCTTTCTTGCTTCTTATTATAACTTATGGTGTCTTTTCTGGGTTACAAAGACCCCTATTTATAGTTGTGGGAGGAAAAAGTTATGTAAAGAATAAACTCTTTCCGACCAATCAGATTGAAGCGTGACAAAACCGCATTTGATTGGCCAAAACATGTCGCTTGCACGTGTGGCACAATTTCATTGGCCATTTAATTTGACTTGGCATGCTTTGTCATTTTGACACGTGGCATGATCCTATTGGCTCTTACGTTTGTCTTGGCGTGCCACGTTATTTGACACGTGACACCAAACTGAGTCTCTAGGAAGATGACTTATTGGGCCTAACGAAATGGGCTCATTATTTGTAGCCCAACTAAATGGGCTAGCCCAATCAATATTTATTGGACTTAACTAATTAATCCAATTATATTAGCCCATACTATTTATTTGGACTAATATACTAAAATATAGTCCACGTTATTTTATCGATTTAAATTCGATAAAATTTAAATATTTACAAATGCCCCCTACTTCAAGACTTGACAAGGTCTTTAAAGCTTTGAAGACTAGCCTTTGAAGTATTTATATTAGTATACTTCAACTGGCTTGACTTAATCATATGAAATGTTAAAGTATTTGAACTTTATATTTCAAATATCAGTGTTACATGCCACAACCACATGGAATGTAAAGGCTATTAAATTTTAAATTCCAAGATCATTTTGCACACCATCACGTGGCTTTGTAATCCATATTGAACTTGGTTTGCAATCTTTATTCTTGGCAAAGCAATCCTTATTTGTCTCTAATAAGAACACTTTGTCGTGACTATTATAATTTTAAAAGGCAACTACAAACACTTGATTCCATTTTCATGTTGGGAAATAAATCTTATAGCCGCCTTACAAGTCCCACATCGAGACAAATTTG
The DNA here is from genome assembly GCF_000715075.1 of Nicotiana tabacum. Classification (NCBI taxonomy): domain Eukaryota; kingdom Viridiplantae; phylum Streptophyta; class Magnoliopsida; order Solanales; family Solanaceae; genus Nicotiana; species Nicotiana tabacum. Next base: position 25,211,029 of record NC_134081.1, on the reverse strand, counting down.
TTGTAACGACCCGGCTGTAACGACCCGACCTGTCGTTTTGAGAGTAATAGCCCCGATCCCCTATTAACTGCTTCCTCCGTATCTTTTTCTGCTTATGTAACTTGCCGGAAAGTTTTGTTGTTGGTTTCGGAGTACTTTTGGGACACTTAGTCCTTAAACGGAAGCTTAAACCTTAGGATTTTGACCATAGTCAAAATTGTGTGAAGACGACTCCGGAATGGAGTTCCGTCAGTTCCGTTAGCTCCGTTGGGTAATTTTGGACTTAGGGGCGTGTTCGATTTGTGTTTTGGAGGTCTGTAGCTGATTTAGGTTTGAATTGGCAAAAGTCAAATTTTTAGAGATTTTGACCGGTAGTGGACTTTTTGATATCATGATCGGATTCTGATTCCGGAGGTTGGAGTAGGTCCGTAATGTCAATTATAACTTGAGTGCAAAATTTGAGGTCAATCAGACGTGATTTGATAGGTTTCGGCATCGGTTTTAGAAGTTTGAAGTTTCAAGTCCATTAAGTTCAAATCGAAGGGTGATTTGTATTTTTAGCGTTGTTTGATGTGATTCGAGGGCTCGACTAAGTTCGTATGGTGTTTTAGAACTGGTTGGTATGTTTGGTTGAGGTCGTCGGGTGTGTTTCGGATGCTTAACATATTGAATTTGGACTTAGGCTAGTTGCTGAAGATTTTCTGATTTCTGGTGTTTTCGCACTTGCGGAGGAAAGACCGCAGCTGCAGACTCGCACGTGCGGGAGATGGAGCACAGAAGCTGACGGGGCCTGGAGCGTGAAGTTTTGCAGAAGTAGAAGATATCCGCAGGAGTGGGCGTACAGGTGCGGCCCTTGCTCGCAGATGCGAACCCAGTCCCTTAAGTCATTTCCACACATGAGAGCGATTTTCCGCAGGTACGACGTCGTAGTTGCGACTGGTGGTCCACATATGCAGAATCGTTAGGCAGAAAAGATCAATTTTGAGGGTTTGATCTCATTTTTATTTTGGGTCTTTGAGAGCACGGATTAAGGCAATAATTTGGGAGATTTTTAAAGGAAGCTTTTGGGTAACGATTCTTAACCCATTTATAGTTATATTCCACTAATCTATCACTAATTGCATCTTTTAATTTCGGATTTAGGTGAAAATTTGGGGAAAATGGGAAGAAATTCTTCAACTAAGGTTTTGGGTTTTGATTGAGATTTTGATATCAGGTTTAGATAATTTTGGTACGAGTGAACTCGTGACTGAATGGGTATTCATATTTTGTAATTTTTACCCGATTCCGAGACGTGGGCCTAAGGAGCCTTTTTAGGGCGATTTTCGAAATTCTTGTTAAAGACTTGATTTTATTAATTAAATTAGTCTAATATAGTTGTATTTATGGTATGAATTTGGTTTTGGTTAGATTTGGGCCATTCAGAGTCGGATAATCGAGGAAAGGGTATTTTTACTAATTGATTGAGCTTGGTTCAAGGTAAGTGGCTTGCCTAACCTTGTGTGGGGGAAATACCTTTAGAATTTGGTACTGTTTAGATATGTGAGCGCCGTGTACGTGAGGTGACGAGTACGCACACGAGCTATTTATTGTAAAACCAGATTTATTTTACTGAGTAGGAACCTATTTTTTTTCCTTTAATTTGAGTTATACCGTTTAAATGAGTATTAATATGTTTTCATTCTTAATTGAGCTATTCCAATATGTATATTTATCCTGTTTAGTCTAATATCGCTTGTCTACTTACTTTAACTGCTTATTTTAACATTGTGAAGCATGCTTAGTTGATTTCCTGCTTTTCCTTGTTCTTTATCAGTATAACTGTAGAAATCTTGTTGTTAACTGTTGTATTTATCGGTTTGAGCTGTGTGTTTACTTTTGAGACTACGAGGCGGTCATCTAGAGTTCTACCTGCACATTTACTTTTGAGACTACGAGGCGGTTCCTCAGGAGTTCTCCCTGTACATTAACTTTTGAGACTACGAGGCGGTTCCTCGGGAGTTCTCCCTGCACATTTACTTTTGAGACTACAAGGCGGTTACTCGGGAGTTCTCCCTGCATATATACTTTTGATACTACGAGGCAGTTCCTCGGGAATTCTCCCTGCATATTTACTTTTGAGACTACGAGGCGGTACCTCGGGAGTTCTTCCTGTATATTTACTTTTGAGACTACGAGGCGGTACCTCGGGAGTTCTCCCTGTATATTTATTTTGGGACTACGAGACTGTATCTCGGGAGACCCCCTGATGTTTACCCCTGTGTTGTACTGTTGCCTTGCTGTGTTTCTTTTGTTAAATTCTAGTCTCTCACTGCACTATATATTCTCCTGTCTTATTTATTATTTACCAGTGGGCTTGACCAGACCTCATCACTACTCGACCGGGGTTAGATTTGGCACTTACTGGGTACCATTGTGCTGTACTCATGCTACTCTTCTACACATGTTTTTGTGTGCAGATCCAGGAACTTCTTTTCAGCCCCGCTATTAGCTGAGAGTGCTTGCTATTGTACGGAGACTTCAAGGTACATCTGCCGTGTCCGCAGACCTCGGAGTCCCCTTCTATTCTCCCTTATGTCAATTACCTTATGTATTTCTTATATTAGACTCTGGTGTATAGAGATACTAGTTTCCTTCTGCAAGCTTGTGACTTATGATGTTCCGGGTTTTGGGAAGACTGTATTTATAGAGTATTAATTATTGTACATGTCGGGCAATATTGTTACTAGTTATTCAGTTATTCACTACTATTAGTTGCCAAGTTTTACTTTTGTTTTGTTATTTTTCGCAATTTGTTAGGCTTACCTAGTCGTAGAGACTAGGTACCGTCATGACATTATACGGAGGGAGTTTGGGTCATGACAAGTTGGTATCAGAACTCTAGGTTCATAGGTTTCGTGAGTCACAAGCCGATTTATTAGAGTCTTGCGGATCGGTACGGAGACGTCTGTACTTATCTTCAGGAGGCTATGAAACTCTTAGGAAAAGTTACACTTCCTTGATTCCTTATCGTATGAAATTGTTGACTTCGAAATTCTAAACTTCTGTATTCTATTCTCTCACAGATGGTGAGGACACGTACAAGCGAATCTGATGAATAGGCACTCGTGCCCCCTGCTAGAGCCGTTAGAGGTTAGGGCCGGGGCCGGGGTAGAGGCCGAGGACGTCCACGCGGTGTAGCCAGAGCACCCGCACAAACTGCTACAGAGGAGCCCCCAGTAGCTCTAGCTGGAGGGCAGACACCTGAGGTATATGTTGCTGCACCAGCCCTCCAGGAGACTCTAGCCCAGTTTCTGAGCATGTTCAGCACCTTAGCTCTGACTGGATTGATTTCACTTGCTCCTGCCACATCTAAGGCCGGGGGAGGAGCATAGATTCCTGCCGCTGGTACCCCAGAGCAGCGAGTTCAAGTAGACCAGGATCCAGAGATCATACTAGTGCAGCCGGTAGCTCCAGTTCAGCCCGAGGTTAGGGCATCAGTTTCTGAGGTGGAGCATCTCAGACTTGAGAGGTACAAGAAGTACCACCACTCCTACCTTCAGTGGATTGGCGTTAGAGGATGCCTAAGGTTTTCTGAAGGAGTGTCACCGTATTCTCTGTACTATGGGTGTAGCGTAGTCGAGTGGGTTTTTTTTCTCTGCATTCCAGCTTAGAGGAGCATCCTATCAGTAGTGGCGTGCTTATGATTTTAGTAGTCCGGCTAAGGCTGCTTCATTTACATGGACTCAATTCTCGGACATATTTTTGAGAGAGTATGTCCCTCAGAGCCTCAAGGGCACATGGCGCGCGGAGTTTGAGTAGTTGCGCCAGGGTGCTATGACTATTTTAGAGTATGCAATTCGTTTAAGTGATTTGGCCCGACATGGATTGGCCTTGGTTGCCACAGTTCAAGAGAGGGTTCGTTGGTTTATTGAGGGACTCCACCCAGTATCAGGATTAGTATGGTCAGAGAGTTGGAGATGGATATTTCTTACCAACAGGTGTTGAGTATTGCTAGGGGATTGGAAGGCATGCTCGCTCGGGATAGAGAGGAGAGGGAGGCCAAGAAGTCTTGAGAGTCTGGCACTTACAGTGGTACTCGTGCCTCAGCTACAGTTCACTATGGTAGGGGTTATGTAAGTCACCCCATTCATTCATCTCTTCTAGCTGCCAATGGTATTCCGGCCCCTTCTAGGCCCCAGGAACCTTATTATGCACCGCTAGTATCTTGTGTACCTCCTGCACGGGGTGCTTTTAGTGGCCTATCCAACAGACCTGGCCCGAGCCAGTAACAGCAGTCACGCCCTCCGATATCTTATTTTGAGTGTGGCAACACTCGCCGTGTGGTGAGGGATTGCCCCAGACTTAGAAGGGGTGGACCTCTACAGACTTCTCAGCCACTGCATGCTTCACCGGGTCCTCACTCTATGATTCCAGCACCAGCTACCGCCCCACCTGTTCAGCCAACTCAAGGTGGAGGTCGGGGAGGTTGAGGTCGCCCTAAAAGGGGAGGCCAGGCCAGATATTATGCTCTTCCGGCTCGTACAGAGGCAGTTTCTTCCGACTCTGTCATTACAGGTATTGTTCCGATCTGTCATAGAGACGCGTTAGTCTTATTTGATCCAGGCTCTACATATTCCTATGTGTCCTCTTATTTTGCCCCGTATTTGGGCGTATCTCGGGATTTCTTGAGTTCCCCTGTTTATGTGTCTACTCCTGTGGGAGACTCTCTTGTTGTAGACTGCGAGGTCATGTTTGATTGCTCTTAGTGGTTTTGAGACTAGAGCCGATTTATTATTGCTCAGTATGGTAGACTTTGATGTTATCTTGGGCATGGACTGGTTGTTGCCCCCATTATGCTATTCTTGATTGTCATGCTAAGATCGTGACGCTGGCTATGCCAGGTGTATCGCGATTAGAGTGGAGAGGTACCTTAGAGTATACTTCCAGCAGTGTTATTTCATTTCTTAAAGCTCAACGAATGGTTGAGAAGGGGTGTGATGCGTATCTAGCTTATGTGAGAGATGCCAGTATTGATGCCCCTACAGTTGAGTCAGTCCCAGTAGTGAGGGACTTTCCAGATGTATTTCCAGCTGATCTTCTGGGCATGCTGCCCGACTGAGATATTGATTTTGGCATTGATTTATTGCCGGGCACTCAGCCCATCTCTAGTCCTCCATATCGTATGGCTCCTCCTGAGTTGAAGAAGTTGAAAGAGAAGTTACAGGAGTTGCTTGATAAGGGCTTCATTCAGCCCAGCATGTCACCTTGGGGTGCTCCCGTCTTATTTGTAAAGAAAACAGATGGTTCTATGCGTATGTGCATTGATTATCGCCAGCTGAACAAAGTCACAGTGAAGAACAAGTATCCATTGCCTCGTATTGATGACTTATTTGATCATTTACAGGGTGCTAGACTATTTTTCAAGATTGACTTACGTTCAGGCTATCATCAGTTAAAGATTCGGGAGCCAGATATCTCGAAGACTGCTTTCAGGACTCGGTATGTTCACTATGAGTTCCCTCTGATGTCTTTGGGGCAGACCAATGCCCTAATCGCTTTTATGCACTTGATGTATAGTGTGTCCCGTCCTTATCTTGACTCTTTCGTCATTGTGTTTATTAATGACATTCTGGTGTACTCCCGGACTCGGGAGGATCATAAGCAACACCTGAGGACTGTGCTTTAGACCTTGAGAGAAAAGAAGTTATATGTAAAATTTCCAAAGTGTGAGTTTTGGATAGACTCAGTGGCATTCTTAGGTCATGTAGTATCGAGTGATGGGATAAAGGTGGATCCGAAGAAGGTGGAAGCAGTGCAGAGTTGGCCTAGACCGTCATCAGCTACGGAGATCTAGAGTTTTCTTAGTTTGGCGGGGTATTATCGTCGTTTTGTAGAGGGAATCTTATCTATTGCAATACCTATGACTAGGCTGACCCAGAAGGGTGCTCCATTCAGGTGGACAGAGGAGTGTGAGGAGAGCTTTCAGAAGCTCAAGACAGCTTCGACTACAACCTCAGTATTGGTATTGCCCACAGGTTCGAGGTCTTATACTGTGTATTGTGATGCGTCGTAGATTGGTCTCGGCGCGGTGTTGATGCAGGACGGTAGGGTGATTGCTTACATGTCCAGATACTTGAAGGTGCATGAAAATAACTATCCTATTCACGACCTTAAGTTAACAACTGTTATTCATGCCTTGAAGATTTGGCGGCACTATTTGTACGGTGTCCCGTGTGAGATCTACACCGATCACTGGAGTTTGCAGTATATGTTCAAACAGAAGGATCTTAACTTGCATCAGCGGAGGTGGTTGGAGATGCTTAAGGATTATGATATCACCATTTTATACCATCCGGGGAAGGCCAATGTGGTGGCCAATGTTTTGAGTCACCGGGAAGAAAGTTTGGGGAGTTTAGCATATCTACCAGCAGCAGAGAGGCCATTGGCGTTGGATGTTCAGGCCTTAGCCAACCAGTTTGTGAGATTGGATATTTCTGAGCCGAGTCGAGTATTGGCTTGTGTGGTCTCTTGGTCTTCTCTTTATGATCGTATCAGGGAGCATCAGTATGATGACCCCCATCTGCGTGTCCTTAAGAACACGGTTCAGCACAGTGATGCTCAGGAGGTCACTATTGTAGATGATGGTGCATTGAGGATGCAGGGCAGGCTATGTGTGCCCAATGTAGATGGGTTACGTGAGTTGATTCTCTAGGAGGCTCACAGTTCGCGGTACTCTGTTCATCCGGGTGCCGCGAAGATGTACCAGGAATTGAGGAAACATTTCTGGTGGAGGAGGATGAAGAAGGACATAGTTGAGTATGTAGCTCAGTGTCTCAATTGCCAGCAGGTGAAGTATGAGCATCAATGGCCAGGTGGGTTGCTTCAGAAGTTAGAGATTCTGGAGTGGAAATGGGAGCAGATCACTATGGATTTCGTTGTTGGACTCCCACGAACTCAGCGAAGGTTTGATGTAGTTTGGGTGATTGTGGATAGGCTGACCAATTCAGCTAATTTCCTTCCTATGATGACTACCTATTCTTTCGAGCAGTTGGCTCGAATTTATATCTGCGAGATCGTTAGGCTTCATGGCGTACTGGTATCTATCATCTCTGACCGGGGTACGCAGTTTACATAACAGTTATCGAGAGCCATACATTATGAGTTGGGTACTCGAGTGGAGATGAGCACAATATTTCACCCTCAAACGGACGGATAGTTCGAGCGCACTATTCAGATATTAGAGGATATGCTCCGTGCGTGTGTGATAGATTTTGGAGGTTCTTGGGATCAGTTCTTGTCCCTTGTGGAGTTTGCCTACAACAACAGTTATCAGTCAAGCATTTAGATGGCACCGTATGAGGCTTTGTATAGTAGGCAGTGTCGGTCTCCAGTGGGTTAGTTCGAGTCAGGCGAGGCTAGATTATTGGGTACAGACTTGGTTCAGGATGCCCTGGATAAGGTGAAGGTGATTCAGGATCGACTTCACATAGCCCAGTCCAGATAGAAGAGTTATGTGGATTAGAAGGTTCGCGGTGTTGCATTCATGGTTGGAGAGCGGGTCTTGCTCCGGGTTTCACCTATGAAGGGCGTTATGAGGTTCGGGAAAAAGGGCAAGCTAAGTCTAAGGTTCATTGATCCCTTTGAGGTGATGCGGCATGTTGGGGAGGTTGCTTATGAGTTTTCCTTACCTCCCAGTCTAGCAGGAGTTCATCCGGTATTCCATGTTTCTATCTCTTGAAGTATCACGGTGATCCGTCTCATGTTGAGGAGCGAGTGGCAATTTGGACAAGCAGGTCTGAAAGCTGAGGTCAAAGAACATTGCTTCAGTGAAGGTTCAGTGAAGGGGCCAGCCGATCGAGGAAGCGACTTGGGAGGCCGAGTAGGATATGCGCAGCCGTTACCCTCATCTTTTCACCACTTCAGGTATGTCTCTATGCTGGTTCAAGGACGGACGATTGTTTTAAGAGGGGGAGGATGTAACGACCCGGCCTCTCATTTTGAGAGTAATATCCCCGATCCCCTATTAACTGCTTCCCCCGTATCTTTTTCTGCTTATGTGACTTGCCGGGAGGTTTTGTTGTTGGTTTCGGAGTATTTTTGAGACACTTAGTCCCTAAACGGAAGCTTAAGCCTTAGGATTTTGACCGTAGTCGGAACTGTGTGAAGACGACTACGGAATGGAGTTTCGTCGGTTCCGTTAGCTCCTTTGGATATTTTGGACTTAGGGGCGTGTCCAGTTTGTGTTTTAGAGGTCTACAATTGATTTAGGCTTGAATTGGCGAAAGTCGAATTTTTGGAGATTTTGACCGGTAGTGGACTTTTTGATATCGAGATCGGATTCCGATTCCGGAGGTTGGAGTAGGTCCATAATGTCAATTATGACTTGTGTGCAAAATTTGAGGTCAACCAGCCGTGATTTGATAGGTTTCGACATCGGTTTTAGAAGTTTGAAGTTTCAAGTTCATTAAGTTCGAATCGGAGGGTGTTCGTGTTTTTTAGCATTGTTTGATGTGATTCGAGGGCACTACTAAGTTCGTATGGTATTTTAGGACTGGTTGGTATGTTTGGCTGAGGTCCTGGGGGTCTCGGGTATGTTTCAGATGCTTAACGGATTGAATTTGGACTTAGGCTAGTTGCTGAAGATTTTCTAGTTTCTTGTGTTTTCGCAACTGCGGAGGGGAGACCGCTGGTGCGGACTCGCACGTCTAGGAGATGGAACGCAGAAGCGGACGGGGCCTAGAGAGTGAGGTTTCGCAGAAGCGGAAGATATCCGCAGGAGCAGGCGCGCAGGTGCAACCCCTTTCTCGCCGATGCGGACGCAGCCCCTTAAGTCATTTCCGCACCTGCGAGGGATTTTCCGCAGGTACGACTGGTGGTCTGCAGATGCGGAATCGCTAGGCAGAAAAGATCAATTTCGAGGGTTTGATCTCATTTTCATTTTGGGTCTTTGAGAGCTCGGATTGAGGCGATAATTTGGGAGATTTTTAGAGGAAGCTTTTGGATAACGATTCTTAACCCATTTATGGTTATATTCCACTAATCTATCACTAATTTCATCTTTTAATTTCGGATTTGGATGGAACTTTGGGGAAAATGGGAAGAAATTCTTCAACTAAGGTTTTGGATTTTGATTGAGATTTTGATATCGGATTTGGATAATTTTGGTATGAGTGAACCCGTGAGTAAATGGGTGTTCATATTTTGTGACTTTTACCCGATTCCGAGACGTGGGCCTGGGGAGGCTTTTTAGGGCAATTTTTTAAATTCTTGTTAAAGCCTTGATTTCATTAATTAAATTAGTCTAATATAGTTGTATTTATGGTATGAAATTGGTTTTGTCTAGATTTGGGCCATTCGGAGTCGGATAGTCAAGGAAAGGGCATTCTTACTGATTGATTAAGCTTGGTTCGAGGTAGGTGGCTTGCCTAACCTTGTGTGGGGGACATCCCCTTAGGATTTGGTACTGTTGAGATATGTGAGCATCGTGTACGTGAGGTAACGAGTACATACACGAGCTATTTGTTGTAAAACTCGATTTATTTTACTAAGTAGCAACCTATTTTTTTCCTTTAATTTGAGTTATACCGTTTAAATGAGTATTAGTCAGTTTCATTCTTAATTGAGATATTCCAATATGTGTAGTTATCCTGTTTAGTCTAATATCACATGTCTACGTACTTTAACTGCTCATTTGAACTCTTTGAAGCATGCCTAGTTGATTTCCTACTTTTCCTTGTTCTTTATCTGGTTAACTATAGAAATCTTGTTGTTAACTGTTGTATTTATCGGTTTGAGCTGTGTTTTTACTTTTGAGACTACGAGGCAGTTCCTCGGGAGTTCTCCCTGCACATTTACTTTTGAGACTACGAGGCGGTTCCTCTGGAGTTCTCCCTGCACATTTACTTTTGAGACTACGAGGCAGTTCCTCAGGAGTTCTCCTTGCATATTTACATTTGAGACTACGAGGCGGTACCTCGGGAGTTCTCCCTGTATATTTACTTTTGAGACTACGAGGCGGTACCTCGGGAGACCCCCTGCTGTTTACCCTTGTTTGTTGTATTGTTGCCTTACTGTGTTTCCTTTTGTTAAATTCTAGTCTCTCATTATATTGTATATTCTCCTGCCTTATTTATTATTTACCAGTGGGCCTGACCTGACCTCGTCACTACTTGACCGTGGTTAGACTTGGCACTTACTGGGTACCGTTATAGTATACTCATGCTACTCTTCTGCACATATTTTTGTGTGAAGATCCAGGTACTACTTATCAGCCCCGTTATTAGCTGAGAGTGCTTGCTGTTGTACGGAGACTTCAAGGTACATTTGCAGCGTCAGCAGACCTCGGAGTCCCCCTCTATTCTCTCTTATGACATTTACCTTTCGTACTTCTTTTATTAGACTCTGGTGTATAGAGATACTAGTTTCCTTCTGTAGCTTGTGACTTACAATGTTCCAGGTTTTGGGAAGACTGTGTATTATAGAGTATTGGTTATTGTACATGCCGAGCGGCATTGTTACTAGTTATTCAGTTATCCACTGTTGTTAGTTGCCAAGTTTTACTTTCATTTTTGTTATATTTCCGCAATTTATTAGGCTTACCTAGTAGTAGAGATTAGGTACCATCATAACATTATACAGAGGGAGTTTGGGTTGTGACATTCGTTTGGGTAGAGGCATTTGCCTTAATATATATCACGATGTTCTTCAATTGTAAACCTCAACTTGCAACATTTACAAGTTGCTTCGAGTCAGCCTTTCAAAAATTACCGGTGAAGGTAATCTTTGTGAGGTAATATTTTTTTAGCCTTCCTCTTTACTTTGTAGGTCAAACGAGAAGGATATGTTCTTCTTTAATGAGATGATTCATGCATGAAGAAGACAATCTTAGAATGTGAAGGGATGGATACTCATCGCCGCCCGAAAATCGGAGGAATAATCTTAAGGCGTGAAGGTTCACACGGCATTCAGAAGGACACAACTGGGCAACATATAGAAGAACAAATTCTCAACAGCATATAGAATGATCAACCTGTAGCACCTTATAGTAGGATAAACCCATGGCAACTTATAGAAAGGACAAATTATCAACAACATATAGAAGGATCAAATCTGTGATGAGACCATCTTAAGGTGCAAAGGGACTTAAATGTCTACCTTAAGACTGAAAAATTATGGTTTCTTTTAAGGACAAACCCGTGAAAAGACCAACTTAAGGTGCAAAGGGACTTGAACGTCCACCTTAAAATTGAAAAATCATAGTTCATTTTAAGGACAAACCCTCAAGAGACCAACTTAAGGTGCAAAGGGACTAATATGTCCACCTTAAGATTAAAAAATATTATAATCCCTTTTAAGGACAAACCGTAAAAAAGCCAACTTAAGGTGCAAGTGGATTTAAATATCCACCTTAAGATTGAAAAATCAGAAAGCCTCAACTTAAAGACTATGTGGATTTGTAGACCTCAACTTAAAGATCGACAAACATGATAATTTGACGGACTTGAAGATTTGGCAGACTTTGACGCGTCATTGAAAGAATACATGTAAGCCCAATGTTTTTAAGTTCCAATCAATTGTATTATATTCCATCATACTTCATTCGAACAACGTTTGGGGTGATACATATTTTTGAACTCATACAACTGCACTTAGAATGAAACTTTAGGCTGCCTACGTACCTCGGTAAAGAGGATCAAGTCATTCCGTAGTTCAGAATTGGTGAGTTTGTTTTTGGGGCCGTACACAGTTTATACTCTTGCGGGCTAGGAGTAGCATGCAATTTATGGTCTTGCGTTAAGGAGCGTAGTAACTTGCAATTTAAGCTCGTATTTTGCGGATCTTTATAACTTGAAGATTTTGCTCAAATTTGAAGAGCTTCATGACATGCTGTTTAGACTTGTGCATCCAGAAGCGTGGTGATTTGAAGATTTAGCTCAAATTTTAGGAGTTTCATGACATGCAGTTTAGGCTCGTGAGTCTAGGAGCATAGTGATTTGAAGATTTAGCTTATGTTTCTAAATGCTTCGCAACTTGAAGACTTGCTCAATTTGAAAATCTTTGCAACTTGAAGAATTGCTCAATTTTGTAGAGCTTTGCAACTGGAAGTTCGGCTTGAATTTGAAGAGCTTCGTGACTTGAAGATTTAGCTCACATTTGAAGAGTTTTGCAATTTGAAGTTTTTGCTCAACTTTTAAGAGCTTTCAATTTGGTTCTTTGCTCGAATTTGAAGACCTTTGCGCCTTAAAGATTTAGTTCAAAATTGGGGAGCTTCGTGACATACAATATATGCTCATGTTCTAAGAAGCATTATAACTTGCGGTTTAAGCTCGTGTGTTGAGGAGCATTATAACTTGCAGTTTAGGCTCGTGCGTTGAGGAGCATTATAACTTGCAGTTTAAGCTCGTGCGTTAATGAGCATAGTAACTTGCAGTTTAAGCTCGTGCGTTGAGGAGCATAGTGACATACATAGACTCTTCGGTTTCATTTTCGAATGAAAACTTGCTCCCATCCTCGCCTTCTTGTTCTTCTTCTCCGTCATAAGGCTCAAAGACAGGTAGCCCTTGGTCGGCACTTATAGCCATATTTAGTTCCACATCATGAGCATGCGTTGCTAGTTCTTCAAATATTTTGGGCTTTATGCCTTGTAAGATATAGCGAAGACCCAATGCATGCCTTGAATGCACATTTCGATGCCAGAAGTTTCACTAAGGCGATCTTTGCAGTTGAGGCTTAAGCTCCTCCAGCGGTTGATAAAGTCAATAACTATCTCATCCTTTCGTTGACGAGCATTTGTAAGTTCAATCATGTTTACGATGCGTCTTGTGCTATAGAAACGATTATGAAACTCCTGCTCTAACTGCTCCCAACTATCGATGGATCCAGGTTTGAGATCTATGTACCAATCGAATGCATTACCTTTGAGAGATCAAACAAATTGTTTGGCAAGATAATCACCGTACGTTCCAGCATTGTTGCAAGTTTCAACAAAGTGCTCTACATGTTGTTTCGGATTTCCCTTCCCGTCGAATTGTTGCAACTTAGGAGGTTGATAACCACCATGCATCTTCAAGTTATCAATTCTTTGCGTATACGTCTTTGCATATGTGAGAGATAATTTGGACGACGACTCAGGCTTATCTTTGATAGCCTCCCTGATGAAGTCCATCAATTTCTCAATGGGAATTAGACCTTCAACAGAGACTTGGATCTCCTTAGTTGTCGTTGCTTGCTTTTCGGAGGAGTCCCATTTCTCTTGTAACCTTTGAAGATTTAAAGGTGTTTGTATGGACTCTCCTTCTACTATGCTATTCAACTTATTTGTTAACTTGGAAAGTTTAGCATCTTGATCTTGCATGCGCTTTGACTAGCCTTCAACTACTTTCATCAAATTTTCAAGTTGTTCTTCTACGGTAGAAGTTCCAATAACCATTGCTTGCATGATCATCGTATAGGATGAAGAATGATATAGAACATTATTGGGATAAAGCTCAGAGGTCGCATTATTGGAGACTAGAGTAGATCCAGCGCTCAAGTCATCATCGTCGGCTTGTATGAAAGGTTTCTTGGACTTAGATAAGCTAAGTTGGGCAAGAACGTCTTTTATCCTTTTGGCGACGTCGTTCCCTTTTTGGGTTGTACTTGTAGAGGATCTTTCTCCTTTTGAGGATGAAGATCCGAAAATAAGGGTTGATACGGATGACACTTGGAGTTCTTGTTATCCAAAAGAGATTGCTTTGCTTCTTGTAACTGGCCCAAAGCTTCCAAATGTAACATTGAGGATGCTTTTCACATCAGCATAGAACTTGGAAATAGCAACCCGAGTGGAAGTTGGCCGGGAGTTGATTTTCTTTGAAGCCATTTTGATGTTCTTGAACTTTGGTGATTGAAAAGTTGAGATGAGAGGTAGAGACTGTCCCACAGGGCGTGCCAAAAATTGTAGACAATAAATGTAATGACCCGATCGGTCGTTTTGAGCATTTACACTCCTTTTAACTATTTGAAGTATTGAATAACTTCCTACGAGGTATTATGACTTGTGTGAATTTTCGGTTTTGGTTTAAGGTATTTCAAAGTTAGCTTGGAAGAATAAATTTCATGTTGGAAGCTTAAGTTGAAATAGTTGAACGGATGTTGACTTATGTGTAAACGATCCTGGAATAGAGTTTTGATGATTCCAATAGCTCCGTATGATAATTTTGTACTTAGGAGCGTGTCAGTAAAATTTGTTTGGAGGTCCGTAGTGGAATCATGCTTAAAATGCTGAAAGTTGAATTTTTGGAAAGTTTGACCGGGGGGTTGACTTTTTGATATCGGGGTCGGAATATGATTCTAAAAATTGAAATATCTCTGTTATGTGATTTATGACTTGTGTGCAAAATTTGAGGTCAATCGGACATGATTTGATAGGTTCCGCCGTCGTTTGTAGAAACTTGAAATTTCAAAGTTCATTAGGCTTGAATTGGGGTATGATTCACGGTTTTAGCATTATTTGATGTGATTTGCGGGCTCAACTAAGTGTATATGGTGTTTTAGGACTTTATGGTACCGTTGGTTGAGGTCCCATGGGCGTCGAGTGTGTTTCGCGGTGAGTTTTGAGCGAGTCCGGGTATTTCGGCACTATGATATTGTTCTGGCACTTTGGGGGGTGCGGACCACATATTTTGGGGTGCTGAGGCAAAGAAGAGGTGCGGACCGCACATAAGAGTGTGGATCGCAGAAGAAAAGTGCAGACCTTAGAGGAGGAGTGCGGACCGCACAATTCTGTCTACGGCCGCACTCCAGGGAGTTCTACAGATTCGCCGGTACGACTTCGGAAGCTTATATCTTTTGATCTACAAGGAATTTTGAGATGATTCAAAAACGGAAGTTGTAGCCCTTCGTGTCTACTTTCTAGAAAGATAAGGAATTCATCATATGGTCATATGAATAGAAAGTTATGGCCTAAATACTAAGTCATGGCAGTGCAGTCACCAAAAGGCGCGGCCGCACCATTTTTGTGCGACCGCAGGAGCTGGGATGTGCGACATCACTTGGAATTGTGTGGACCGCACATGGTAAGTTCAGAGAATGTACTATATAACCGAGGCTTAGGTTATTATTTTATTTTTGGACCTTGTGAGCTCGGTTTGAGACGGTTTTTCGTGGGTTTCTCAAGAAATTCATCGGGGTAAGTGATTCTAACTCAGATTTGGTTAACATACATGAATATATCGTTGTTTTCATCATGTAATCAGTATTTTGAGATAGAAATTTGGGGAAAATTATAGATATTTTATAAAATTAATTTTTGGAATTTGAACACCGATTCCGAGTCGGATTTGAGTGAAATTAGTATGGTTGAACTCGTAATTGAATGGGTTATCGAATTTTGTGAGTTTCGTCAGATTCCGAGACGTGGGCTCCACGGGCGATTTTTGAGCTAAATTTTGGATTTTGTTGGAAAATTAGAATTTTCTTATGGAATTAATTCCGATAAATTTTATTGACTGAAATGAATTATTTGTGGCTAGATTCGAGGCATTTGGAGGCCAATTCACGAGGAAAAAACATTGCAGAATAAAGAATTTTACGGTTTGAGGTAAGTAACAATTTTAAATCTGGTCCTGAGGGTATGAAACCCCGGATTATTGTATTATGCGAGTATTTTATAGTTGACGCACATGCTAATGACGGACGTGCGGGCGTGCACCGTGGGAATTGGGACTTGGTCCATTTCGTGAAACTGGAAAGTGAATAAGCTTGTTGTTAGCTATGTGCCATTTCTGTGCTATAGAAATTTGATAGTGAGTCACGCTTAGGCTATGTGTTGGTGCTGTAAAGACCACAGAGGTCGTGTACATGTTGAATTATCTGCTAAATTGTTGTTTTGTACTCAGTCGCGTTTTACTTATTTATTTTATCTCAGTCTCTTTGATGCATCATATTATTGTTGTTTGGGCTTATTATGATGACTATTGAGAGCCCGAGAGACTGGAGAGATTTATGACTGAGTGAGGTCGAGGGCCTGATTGTGAGATACTATACTATAGCACGTGAGTTCTTCGTGCAACATGTGAATTGTCCGTGCGGATTCTAATATTATACTATAGCATGTGAGTTGTCCGTGCAACACGTGAATTATCCGTGCAGCACGTGAGTTCTCCGTGCAGCACGTGAGTTGTCTATGCAGGTCCAGACATTGATATTATAGCACTTGAGTTATCCATGCAGATCTAGATATTTATACTATAGCACGTAAGTTATCTGTGCAGCACGTAAGTTGTCTGTGCAGCACTTGAGTTGTTTGTGCAGATTATAGCGCTTGAGCTATAGGAGCCCCTCCGGAATTTGTACACCCCTAGTGAGCGCGGGTACCCATTGAGTGTGAGTGCTGAGGGCTGAGAGCCGAGTGGTTGAGCTGTTGTGACGAGTTGAGTAACTATTGCCGTGAGAGGCTGTACTTGCTTTTCATTTGTTGTTGCACTTAGTTTCTATCTGTCATTGTTGTAAAATTCTCTGAAAGATTTTATATCCGGATTACATGAACATGAACTGTATAAAACTGATTTGACTTAAACTGCTAGAATTACTGAAAATTAACTATAACTGTGTAGCTCGTCACTATCTTCAGTTCCTTATTTATTATTATTACTTGCTGAGTTGGTTGTACTCATACTACACCCTACACTTCGTGTGCAGATTCAGGTGTTCCCGGCCGTAGCGGTGTTGATTTCTTTTGTACATTTGATTTTCCGGAGATTCAGAGGTAGCTGTCGTGTTTCGTAGACCTTGCCTCTCCTTCCCTATCTCCTTGTTTACTGTATTTGGTCTTAGACTATTATAGACCATATTTTTCAGACTTGTATTCATATTAGATGCTCATGTACTCAGTGACACCAGGTTTTGGGAGTATTTATATTTGTACTTGTGAGATTTCTTCCGCTGAAATTAATCATTATGTTTTCGTATTTAAAAGATATGTGGTTTATTGAGATTTTTGGCTTGTCTAGTATTTAGATAGGCGACATCACGACGGTTTAGGTTTTGGGTCATGACAAGTTGGTATCAGAGCTCTAGGTAACATAGGTCTCAGAGTCATGAGCAGGTTTACTAGAGTCTTACAGATCGGTACGGAGACGTCTGTACTTATCTTCGAGAGGCTGCCGAACCCTTAGGAAAATTTCACTTTCTTGTATTCTATCGTGCGGAATTGATTCAGCTTGAAACATAACTCTTTGAATTCCTTCCACGCATTTCGTTTGCGCATATGAGCACTCGGTATCGGTTGTGCAACCCCGACTTGTGATTCTATGAACGAGGTTCAAGAGGTATATTTTGTGTTTTGGTGATGGGCCAGTCCGGAGGACTTGAGGCCAGGTTTAGACCGCAGTTTAGGCTCGGTAGCTTCAGTTGTAACCTGTACATTTGGACTCATGTGTCCGGTAATGTCCCCACGAGTAGAATTTATGGCTCGATAAACGATTGAATGGCTATATGGTAAGTATGATATGACTGCAGGATGTGTTCAGATGGGTTGAGTGTGATGAATAAAGTTTGCTTATGACTCAAGAGTTTCTATTGGGTACTTGATTTATGTCTTGATTTGACCGTATAGTCTCGAGTTGTGAGTGTATTGAAGGATCCTTCACGTTGTTAAATTGTGAGACAATTTAAATTCTGATGTTTTGTCAATGAGTTTTGACTCAAGAAGAGTAAGTGATTGTATAGTAATTGTGGTTGCGAATGGGTATTTCTAATGTTCATGGCTCGAGAAAGATGATCTTCGAAGAGGCTTAGAGTCGGTAACATTTTATTGGTTTAGGTGCGACAGAGATGCATTTTGATTTGATGCAATAGTTGGGCATCAAAGTATGAGGGAAGAAATGACGGGAAGTGTTTCATGATGGTTGAAGTACTAGCAGGTCAAGTAGGAGAAGTAGAGGATGAGAAGTAGCTTAAAGGAGATGGTTTAACCGAAGAAAGAGTGGCAGATTAGTATATGGATTCTGTGATAGGGTAGTCGCACGCCTTGAGAAAGTGTAGAATGGTTTCGAATCACGATAGAATGTGATTTGGCCAACAAACTTTATTTGGAGTGATGGTTACTGTACGAAGAAAGATTGAATATGGTAGAAAGGAGTTTGTTTGAAATGAAGAGGGATGTGAAGATCTGATTATCGTTTCAGGCGCAATATGACTTGAGTCCGGAAGGTATTGTTGAACTTTCAGTTGATGTCAATAGGGAAAGTGCAAACTTATACAAATGGTGGGCGAGTATGAGCTCAGGAGAATTTACTGATTACGTGGTCGTTGCACCCAGTGCAGTGTCTTTGGAAGATGTTGGTAAGGAATTCCACATGTGGGTTATCTCCTGTGAGCAGTTAGTGGTGGTGTGATGTTGATGAAGCTTCTGCGAGGAATATTACTTGCAACCCGGTAAGAGGTCGAGTGTGGGACTGTGGTTGGTGATTCAGAATGTTCATGAAAAGCTTAACAAAAGACTTAGAGAAGTCTGGCGAGTTAACAGTGCGAGATCATGGTAATTGAGAAGGAGAAATCCTTGCGGGTTCTAAGTGTATATAATTTCAGCTTAAAGCTAAGTGTGAGGAGACTACTATTGACAATTTGATTTCATGGTTATGTGTTAAATTTTAGTTTTGGTCGGAAACATACTTGTGGATCAGTTATGACTTGCAGAGATGGAGATCGAGGATGACTCGAGTAAGGAAATTCCTGAATACGGGTTATATGGCACTTTATAGAAATACGGAAATCATGGAATGATTAGATAGTTATTTTGAAGAACGTAGTGCGCACGAAGTATGAATTTGATTGGTGGTGTTAAGGCATGGTTACTTCTTTGGGGGTTGTTGTGCTAATGGGGCTTGTGCCTTTCGCCCTATTTGGGAGGTGTAATTTAGATTTGAGCAAAGTGGGTGACTCCCGAAAAAATTCTAATGGGTTTGAGAATTATATATAACAATTGAGAATGTTTCCGGACTAGTGTATGGATAAAGTCTGAGATTCGCATTCGAAGGTGTATGGACTTGCGGTAATTTTGTATGACTATGGATTCTACATTTCAGTATAAGAAAGGAATGAGGAACAATTTTAAATTCACATAAGGTATTTTCAGAGTGAGTGTTACGGTTGTGGTATTTATGGGGTAATTATGATGTTATAAGACTTTACATAAATTTTGGTGGCAATATTCTTGGGTTTGGTGACTTGTGTGGCTTGGTCGAGTTAGAGGGATTCAGTTCTGGTAGTTTGGTTATGTGAAAATGGATATCAAAGTGTTCTTAATGGTTTCTACCATGGGTTGAACCGGATGTATTCTACCGGTGTAAGGAACGTGTTGTGTATTATGAATTCCTCCTGGAAGGAAGCAAGATGAAGGTTACTGAATGACCGGGTATATAATTTTCTAGTTACCCAAAGTTGATAATGAGATTATCGTGCTGGTCACATGATGGCATGATAGATGTGGTGTGTGGTGCGGGATTAAGATTTACATGTACAAGGTGGCAGTTCATTCTTGAAAGGAAGATCACAAATTTTGGACCGAATGGTCAATTTCAGATAATTAGATGAATGTTATAACTTCTCGGTAATCCCTGAGAAAGGTGCGTATTTAAAAAGACGCATTGTGTTTTCACTTACGGATGTTCATTGGTATTGCAATACTTACCTGGTTGATAGACTGCCGATATTTAAATTATTACTATGTGGCACGAAAGAATTATGAAAGTATTCCTTATGGGAAGATGTGTTAGTCATTCTAGTGCTGGAGTTGGGATCAATAACGGTGATTTATGTCTTTGATGAATTTGGAGACTGGGAGTTCTGAGAAGTATATTATTTCGGGTTGCGGCCTGTTTGAGGTGAGTATTTTATGTTAACTCAGTGGAGGCACTAGTTGCGTTAATTACTTGTGATAGCTACGCGCTATAAGTGTGCATATATGTGAGGTTTGAGCCAATGTGCGGGCCTCGGGGCAAGTATTCATACTCGAAAGAATGCTTAGGCTATGATATACCTAAAATTGACTGTTAAGCATAAAGTTATAACGTTTCTCGTATTCGTACCTTTGTTGAGAACTATCTGGGCTACATTTGAGGTTACAAAGAGGCTAATTCCCCTGAATAAATGGGGTAGTTACTATTTCTGCGTTAACTTGCCGATTTGAAGTGTGATACCAGACTTTGCACATGATTACACTATGGCGTGTTATTTATACCAGTCCAGGAGCATAAAATTTTTATTTTATTAACATATACAAGTGTACTTGTTTAATTGCTCATGTATGATATGCTGGGGCTGGAGTCTTGTGACCATATCAGGCGATTTATATTATTGGCACGTGAGTTATCCGTGTCGTGTGTGGGAATTTTATTTCTATGATAATTTATCTGATTCATTAATTTCCTTCATCTACAATTGTGCACATGCGCCTACGGTTATCCTCTTCATGAAATTTGAGGAATTAGTTGTAACATTGCGGTTGTGGTGGTGCTTGTTGAACTTGCAAAATGGTTCTCTTCCTTGAGACACCTCCCATATTTGGGTACATGTATTGCGCAGTTGTGGCTTGAGTTATATTGATGCGGCGTGTCTGTGGGATAGTTGTGTTTAATAATATAAGGTCATTGGACCTAGAATGAGTACTATCAGGTTTGATTACGGTATATTCGGGAGGATAATATTGAAAGTCGGCTTAGAAAATGATTATGGTTCTGGTTGGGGCGAGAGAGCTCCGTGACTTGTTGCCCTGATAAGGGGTCATGAGATTTTTGCATGTTTCTTTTATTATCAGCAGTGTACGAAGGTTTTGGAATGAGGTTTGGCTTGTTATGAGGTTTAATACTTATACTTGGTTGGTTTGGAGTAATTACTGTGACCGGGAATGGTGCTGCGAGCATGTGAGTTGTGTAGTATGCAATGTGATTATATTTGGGGTTATGGCTATGGCTTGATACAACTTGTTCAGACTTATACGGTGTGTGAGATTTAGATCTTGAAAAGAATTCTAGGTGTTAGAAATTGGGCTCTGTGTTTTGGGCTAAGGTTAAATTAATGATTTTCAGTAGTGTTATGTTGTCAGGCCTATATAGATTAGGGTGACGTGGGATCACCCCCAATTATGTGCATTGTAAGGAGAAACATTGATTTAAAGGCTTAGGAACAACTCTTGACACGTTCGAGGACGAACGTATGTTTAAGTGGGGGAGATTGTAACGACCCGATCGATCGTTTTGAGCATTTATGCTCCTTTCAACTATTTGAAGTCTTGAATAACTTCCTACGAGATATTATGACTTGTGTGAATGGTTGATTTTGGTTTAAAGATATTTCGGAGTTAGCTTGGAAGCTTAAGTTGAAATAGTTGACAGGATATTGACTTATGTGTAAACGATCTCGGAATAGAGTTTTGATGATTCCAATAGCTCCGTATGGTGATTTTGGACTTAGGAGCGTGTCCGGAAAATTTGGTTGGTGGTCCGTAGAGGAATTAGGCTTAAAATGCCGAAAGTTGAATTTTTAGAAAGTTTGACCGGAGGGTTGACTTTTTGATATCGGGGTCGGTATCCGATTCTAAAATTGAAATACCTCTGTTATGTCATTTATGATTTGTGTACAAAATTTGAGGTTAATCGGACATGATTTGATAGGTTCCGGTGTTGTTTGTGGAAACTTAAAATTTCAAAGTTCATTAGGCTTGAATTGGGGTATGATTCGCGGTTTTAGCATTGTTTGATGTGATTTGAGGGCTCGACTAAGTTTATATGGTATTTTAGGACTTGATGGTACCTTTGGTTGAGGTCCCGGGGACCTCGGGCGTGTTTCGTGGTGACTTTTGAGCGAGTCCGAGCATTTCGGCACTATGATATTGTTCTGGCACTTTTGGGGGTGCGGATGGCACATTTTGGGGTGCTGAGGTGAAGGAGAGGTGCGGACCGCAGCAGAAAAGTGCGGACCTTAGATGAGGAGTGCGGACCGCACAATTCTATCTACGGCAGCACTCCAGGTAATCTGCAGATTCGCCGGTCCGACTTCGGAAGCTTATATCTTTTATTTACAAGGAATTTTGAGATGATTCAAAAACGAAAGTTGTAACTCTTCGTGTCTAGTTTCCAGAAAGGTAAAGAAGTCATCATTTGGACATTTGTAAAGAAAGTTATGGCCAAAATAATTAGTCGTCATAGTGTAGTCACCAAAAGGTGCGGCCGCACCATTTTTGTGCGACCACAGGAGCTGGGATGTGCGGCCACACTACGGACCGCACATGGTGACTTCAGAGAATGTACTATATAACCGAGGCTTAGGTTATTATTTCATTTTTGGACCTTGTGAGCTCAGTTTGAGACGATATTTTGTGAGTTTTTCAAGAAATTCATCGGGGTAAGTGATTCTAACTCAGATTTGGTTAACATATATGAATATATCGTTGTTTTCATCATGTAGTCAGTAGTTTGATATGGAAATTTGGGAAAAATTGAAGAAATTTCACAAAACGAATTTTTGGGATTTGAACATCGATTCCGAGTCGGATTTGAGTGAAATTAGTATGGTTGAACTCGTAATTGAATGGGTTGTCGGATTTTGTGAGTTTCGTCAGATTTCGAGACGTGGGTCCCACATGCGATTTTTGAGCTAAATTTCGGATTTTGTTGGAAAATTAAAAGTTTCTTATGGAATTAATTCCGATAAATTTTATTGACTGAAATGAATTATTTTTGACTAGATTCGAGGCGTTTGGAGGCTAATTCACGAGGGAAATACATTGCAGAATAAAGAATTTTACGGTTTGAGGTAAGTAACAATTTTAAATCTGGTCCTGAGGGTATGAAACCCCAGATTATTGTATTATGCGAGTATTTTGGAGGTGACGTACATGCTAGATGATGGGCGTGTGGGCGTGCACCGTGGGAATTGGGACTTGGCCCATTCTGTAAAACTGGAAAGTGAATAAGCTTGTTGTTATCTATGTGCCCTTTCTGTGCTATAGAAATTTGACAGTGAATCACGCTTAGGCTATGTGTTGGTGCTGTAAAGACCAAAGAGGTCGTGTACATGTTGAATTATCTGCTAAATTATTATTTTATACTCAGTCGCAGTTTACTTATTTATTTTATCTCAGTCTTTATTGTTCATTATTAATGCATCATATTATTGTTGTTTGGGCTGATTATCATAACTATTGAGAGCCTGAGAGACTGAAGAGATTTATGACTGAGTGAGGCCGATGTCCTAATTGTGAGATATTATACTATAGCACGTGAGTTATCCATGCAGATTCTTATATTATACTATAGTACGTGAGTTGTCCGTGCAGCACGTGAGTTATCCGTGCGGATCCAGATATTTATACTATAGCACGTGAGTTGTCCGTACAGCACGTGAGTTGTCCGTGCAGATTATAGCGCTTGGGCTGTAGGAGCCCCTCCGTAGTCTTTAAACCCCAGTGAGCGCGGGTACCTATTAAGTGTGAGTGCTGAGGGCTGAGAGCCGAGTGGTTGAGCTATTATGACGAGTTGAGTAACTGTTGCCGTGATAGGCTGTACTTGCTTTTCATTTGTTGTTGCACTTAGTTGCTATCTGTCATTGTTGTGAAATTCTCTAAGATTTTATATCCGGATTACATGAACTTGAACTGTATAAAACTGATTTGACTTAAACTGCTGGAATTACTGGAAATGAACTATAAATGTGTATCTCGTCACTATCTTCAGTTCCTTATTTATTATTGTTATTTATTGAGTTGGTTGTACTCATACTACACCCTGCACTTCGTATGCAGATTCAGGTGTTCACGGCCGTAGCGAGTGTTGATTTCTTTCGCACAGTTGATTTTCGGGAGATTCAGAGGTAGCTGCCGTGTTTCGTAGACCTTGCCTCTCCTTCCCTATCTCCTTGTTTACTGTATTTGATTTTAGACTATTATAGACCATATTTTCCAGACTTGTATTCATATTAGATGCTCATGTACTCAGTGACACCGGGTTGTAGGAGTATTTATATTTGTACTTGTGAGATTTCTTTTGCTTAAATTAATTATTATATTTTCGTATTTAAAAGATATGTGATTTATTGAGATTTTCGGCTTGCCTAGTATTGAGATAGGTGCCATCACGACGGGTTAGTTTTTGAGTCGTGACAATAAATTTACGTCAAGAAAATAAAATCAAGATCAAAAAATATTACAACAATCATAGTATTTGATTTCGAGTATTTGAGTGTTACAATCTCTATGATTCCTCTGATTCTACTTTTTCAATATAAATTCAGGGGCCTTTGAGCTTAATCTTGAACCTATATTTGTTGCCACATATGATGATCTTGAATTCAACTAGCACGAACTTTGATTTGAACTCGTACTCCTTGAATCTTGATTTGTTCTTCATTTTTGAGCTTGAGCTTAAACTTGGTTTGTTCTTCGTTCTTGAGTTTGAACTTGATTTGTTCTTCGTCTTTGAGCTTGAGCTTGAACTTGATTGCTTGAAACTTGAAATTTGTGGAGGAATTTGCAGCGTTTGATCAACAAACTCTTTCTTGCTTCTAGTTATAACTCCTGGTGTCTTTTCTGGGTTATGAAGACCCCTATTTATAGTTGTGGGAGGAAAGAGTTATGATAAGAAGAAATTCTTTCCAACGAATCAAATTGAAGCGTGACAAAGCCGCATTTGATTGGCCAAAACATGTCGCTTGCACGTGTGGCACAATTTCATTGGCCATTTAATTTGACTTGGCATGCTTTTTCATTTTGACACATGGCATGATCCTATTGGCTCTTCCATTCGACTTGGCGTGCCACGTCATTTGACACGTGGCACCAAACTGGGCCTGTAGGAAGATGTCTTATTGGGCCTAACGAAGTGGGCTCATTATTTGTAGCCCAACTAAATGGGCTAGCCCAATCAATATTTATTGGATTTAAGTAATTAATTCAATTATATTAACACATATTTGTTTGGACTAATATACTAAAATATAGTCCACGTTGTTTTATCGATTTAAATTCGATAAAATTTAAATGCTTACGGCAACGACTATAGCTTTATTATACAAAATTTCCGAACTGTGTGGATAGCAAGCTCTTTAGATTCTTTCTTTTATCTCAGTTCTTATTTTCTTTTAAGACCGCCGAGAATTAAAAGAAGATGCACAACTAATTTCTTAGTTGAACTTCAAGGTTTAAAACCTCTTCCTCATTTTCTTTCGTTTTATTGTCCTTTTTCTTCTTCATTATGTTTCCACGTGTATGATTATGTAATCATTACAATTAGTTGACCTATACTAAATATGTTTAACGTGCGAATTAACAATGGCTTACGCAATGAACAAACCAACTACAAAGAGTTCATTATAGTATTATGCAATCCACCAAAACAACAATAGCATTGCCACATCAATATATATAATCGTAACTACATTTAGTTACTACTATTAGTCTTTCTTATTTTTCTTGTTTAAAAAAAATTACATTTCAATACTAATTTGTTAAGAATTAATTGAACATAGAAGATTAAGAGAAATATTTTCAAAAATATGTACAGTCGGACCTCTCTATAACAGCATCCCTATATAATAACTATTCACTATAAAAGCAAGGTTTTTCTCAGAACCGATTTATTAAGTTATATTTTACTTCTCTAAAATAACTTTTTATCTATAACAGCAATATCCAAATTTATAGCAGAACGTTCTTTATAAAATTACCCCTATAACATCTATATAGAATCTTTAAGATTACGAATAATTATTTTAAAAATATGCACTAATATTTTCCATTAAACAAAGTTTCTATCTTGTATAAGATTTAAGATTTGAAGATTTGCACATGATATATCATTGAATAAATTCCAAAAAATATTTAGATAGAAAATTAATTGTTAAGCTCTTAAATTATCTTCAAGGAAAAGCTATTGGATACCTTTTTGCTGAAAATTTAGATACGAATCTTCCCCAATTCAAGCATTATATCGCTAGTAAGAGAATGAAATCTACGAAACAAGCTACAATTACTAAGTTCTTCCATCAATCTTGAAACAAAATATTTTTTTAAGTAGCTTTAAAAGTCTGCTTTAGAGTTTAAATCTATATACTTTTAGTTATGAATTTATTAATAATGTATTAGCTTTCTTTAATACTTAACTAGTGAAGTATGCATATCTTTTAAAAATTTAAATTTTAATAATTTTCTTATGTTTTATTTGTAACATAAAAAATGGAAAAATAATTGATTTCTGGATAATTTTTATCTATAACAACGGAAACATATTTAAATGTCAGATGTCGTTATAGGTGTATAACAGCCATTCACCATAAAAGCCTAAAAATATAGGAACAAACGAGAGTGTTATAGAGAGGGTTGATTGTATATACATTAAAAGGTCACACGAAAAATGGGTCTAGGCAAGCACTCTTGGGATATACTATTACCATGCGGTTTAGATATAATATTGTGTTTTATGCTTTATGGAACAATTGTTTATTTGATTTATTCAATTCAATAAAGTATTATTTTAAATAGATCATTTGTTACATGTGTGTCCTTTAGTTATGTAGTAGACAATTTAATGTATGGAGCCTTAGTTCATGCAAAGAAGATTAAATTATCGGTTCTCATAATTAATAAACTATGTTCACAATCGAAGATATTGTTGAGCAAAATATCTTGATGATTGTAGCACAAGATTAAAGTATAATTTATCTTGATTATGAGAGTGGTTTTTCTCCAAATTCTTGTGCTAGTATACTTATTGTATATTGAATGGACCAAGTAGAGAAAATATATTTGTGTACTGAATATATATAAAATATTTTCTCTAATTCATTAAATGAGCTTATACTCCTACTCTTGATATAGCTATTATGATCAATGTGATTTGTTCATTGTTTTAATTTATCAAAAGGTACAACTCCATTCAGAGTTAGTGTATGCCTAATAGATTGGACAATAACGAATAGCATTTGTGAAATAATAATTAGTTGATAAAATCCGTGACTCGATTTTGAATTTGATGATACCCCTTTATGTGAGCTTATAAGTTTTCATGTGAAAATCCGGCCGGTGGATTTTGCATCTGTCGCATGAAATAGTTTAAGCGGAATTATAAAGGATTTAATTAATTGATTAAATTAAATTGTTAGTGATTTAGTTTAATTAACTGATATTTATAATCTTAACATGGGGAGTTAAAATAAGTGTTAGTGAATTTTCAAAATTCATATTGAGGAGTTCAATTACAGTTTTTTAGTGGAATAAACTGCAATGAATTATAGTAGGATTTAATTCATCTGTGGTCCTTTCTATACCTAATAAAAATCTTAACAGACTTAGGTAAAAGGTGGCTTGGGAGAAAAGTTATCCTTTTGAGTTAGAGTAGGATTCTACTTGCACTAGCAGAACCCTACACGTTTTAAACCATTTTGGCTTAATTTCGGGTCTACAAAAAGGAAGACGTTTTTTACCTAATAACTCACTCTTCAGAGTTGTATTATTTTACCCACTCAAACAATTTCGTCTAAGGTCTTACAAGGAGTATAGCAGAAGACTGCAACCTTGGATTCTTGCTCTGTGAAGGACATTGTGCAACATTTTTAAGAGGTTAGTGCTTCTAATATCCGTATTGAATCATTATCTAGTTTACATGTTTGTGATACTTGAGTTGTATGCTTTCTTCTATTGTGCATGTTCTAATAATTGGTATCAGATGTCGTCTTACATTTAACTAGATAATGTAATATAACATGAATAGAGTAACATTAAAATGTGTTATTAAATTATACATATTTGGTGTAGTTATTCTATGAAAACAATGGTGTTTTCTCAAAAAAATGTGACTATTTTAAATAGTATTTTAATTCTGAAATTATGGGTTAACATACCTAAGTATAAACAATGGTGTTCTATTTCATGAAAATAGTATTGTTTTACCCATGTTTGTTGTATTTATTCCATAACAATAATTTTTTATATATATAAAAATGAGATTGTTATAATAATATTTTGAGTTTTAAAATCATGGATTAATATATATAAGTATGTTATGTGATATGAACAAGTCAAAATAAATAGAACCCTAAAAAATGCCAAAAATAGATTTTGCAAATAGGTCATGAATTTGAAATTCTGTCGAACTCCGATTGACCGCAATACCCATCAGCTATGCTCATGACGTACGTCATTTTTCGGGCATTCAGGGGTCGTTTAGATGGGGTTTTGGCCATTTTTCTATTTTTTAGAATTTTTTTTAATAATTCTTTTAAAAGAAAACAGTGATGGTAGGGTTCAATCCCCATTGGTTCCAATCATGTTTTACAATAATATACTGAATTTATATGCTGACATAGGTCTTTTTCATATCGGATAAATTCATTATAGATGATTACTGTAGTTTTGCCTCTAATTATTTTATAACTTGTATTAATTCTCCAATTGAGTTACATGTTGATTCAATGAAACTAGGATTTATAATAGTGATATTTACCAATCTTAAATTGACAGTTTACTCTCCATCTGAGTTGGTCCTATTTTTATGGGGGTAAATATCTTACATAACTTATATATTTTGCATGAATAGTTAAGTTTTCCTAACGAATCTAATTGTTCAATCAGCATGGTTATGTGTAATGTGCTATTTTGAATTTTATTATTCTAATTGCATAACTAATGATCTATTTAATGTGAATATCTCTCAGATTAACCATGTCTTCATTCAACCCACTTACCTCAATTTTGAACCAAAACAAGTTAGAAGGACCGAATTATGTTGACTGGAAAAGGAACTTTGATATTGTCCTAACCGCTGAAGGTTACAAATTCATAATCACTGAAGAGTGCCCAGAAAAACCTGATGAAGATACTACTGATGATCAGGTTAAGGCCTATGAAAAATGGGTTAAGGCTGATGAGATAGCGCGATGTAACATTCTTGCCTCTATGGCGAATGTATTGCAACATCAGCATCAGTCTATGGGGCCTGCTTATGACATGCTCGAAAATCTCAAAGAGATGTTCGGTGAGCAAAATCGTGCGGCTAAGCAGACAGCCATGAAAGCCCTTTTGAATACCAAGATGGTTGAATGATCATCAGTTAGGGACCATATTTTGAAGATGATGGATCTTCTGAATGAACGGGATGTCCTAGGAGCTGTGATTGATAAGGAATCTCAAGTTGAGATGGTCCTGTAGACTCTGCCTGACAGTTTTCAACAATTTTGATTGAACTATAATATAAACAAAATGGATTTATCACTTGCAAAATTGTTGAATGAGCTACAAGCGGCAGAATCTATTATCAAACAACAAGCTTAAGTTGTGGCACTGAATGTTGAGAAAGTTTCGGTTTCTAAGTCGAAAGGTGGTAAGAAAAAGAAGAAGGCTCATAAAGTTTTGGCACCTGGAGGTACGACTGTTGGTGTGAAAAATCCCAAAGGAAAGTGCTATCATTGCAAGTAACCTGGGCATCATAAAAAGCAATGCCATGCCTATATGGCAAAGTTGAATAAGCAAGGTAATTCAAATTTAAATGTCATTGAAACTTGTTTAGCGGCTCTCTCTACCATGTTTTGGTGTGTAGATTCAGGAGCCACTAATCATATATGTACTACTTTGTAGGGGTTTCAGGAAACGCGACGGCTAAGTGAGAACGAAGTTTGCATTTTTCAAGCCAATTGCGAGCAAGCACCAGCTTTAGCATTAGGAGATATTAGAGTTTTGTTTAGTAGTGGTAGAGTTTTAGTTTTGAAAGATGTCCTTTATGTGCATTCTATTAGAAGGAATTTGATTTCAGTTTCGAAAATAATGGATGCTGGTTATAATATTTATTTTGCTAATAAATATGTTGTTATTAAGTTTAATAAATGTTTTATTTACAATGCTGCTAGAGTACATGAGCTTTTTATTCTTAATATATCTTCTCGTTTGCTACAACCAAAAGAATTAAATAACATTAATCTGCCACATAAAAGAAAAAGTATTTTTGAATTGAGCCAAACTTATTTGTGGCACTTACGTCTAGGTCATATAAATATAAATAGGATTTTGAGGTTGGTTTCAGATGGACCTTTGAGTTCATTGAAAGTGGAGGCACTGCCAACATGCGAATTCTGTTTAGAAGGTAAAATGACCAAGAAACATTTTCTGTCAAAAGGAAATAGAGCTAGCGATAAGTTAGAATTAATTCACTCTGATTTGTGTGGCCATATGAATATACAAGTAAGAGGTGGTTTTGAGTATTTTGTGACTTTCACATATTATTACTCAAAATATGGATATATTTATCTGTTGCGCCGTAAGTCTGAATGCTTTGAGAAATTCAAAGAATTTAAGACAGAAACGACATGATAAACATATCAAAACATTGTGATCTGATCGTGGTGGTGAATATCTTTCTACGGAATTTATTAAATACTTATCAGATTGTGGAATTACATCTTAATTATCTGCCCCAGGAACACCACAATAATAAAATGGTGTGGCAGAAAGAAGAAATAGAACCCTTATGGAAATAGTTAGATCAATATTATTTTATTCTGATTTGGCTTCTTCTTTTTGGGGATATGTTTTAGAAACATCAAATTACATTCTGAATCTGATTCCTTCAAAGTCAGTACCTTCAACCTCAGCAGAATTGTGGATTGGGCACAAGCCTAGTTTACGGCATATTCAGGTTTGGGGTTGTCCGGCACATGTGCTGAAAGGGAAAGCGGATAAATTGGAATCGAGGATAGAAGTGTGCATTTTTATTGGATATCCAAAGGGAACGAAAGGAGGTTTGTTTTATTGTCCCAGGGAAAAGAAGGTAATTGTTACAACAAATGCCAAATTTTTAGAAGAGAACTATTTAATGAACCATTTCCTAGAAGTAAACTAGTTTTACAGGAATTAAGCAATGGAGTAGCTAATGACTCATCTCTGGAACGTATCCCGGAAGCCAATATTGACATACCACTGCATTATTGTAGTGGGAGAAATGCCAATAGGCAGCAGAACGCACAGGAACAATTTCCTGACATCTCATTACCCCAAAGTAGTAGGAGTAATGTTGAGCAACCTCAGATTGTTGAGCAACCTAAAATGGTTGTACAACCTTCACTATAGGAAGAAGTTAATGATATCCCAGTAGCGCAAGGCGTGGAGAATAAGATTGATGCTTCAGTTCCGGAAAATGATGTTATGGTTCAACAACAAAATCAAACTGCACCTGTAGTGACTAGTCGTAGTGGGGGAATTATTAAAAACCTCTCTGGTTTGCGCTATTGAGAGAATCTTATGATAGAATCCATGAAGAGCCTAATACAAAACCTCTTAATTACAATGAAGCACTACAGGATACAGACGCTGATAAATGGGTTATTGCTATGAAATCTAAAATGGAGTCCATGTACTCCAATAAAATCTGGGATTTTGTAGAACCACCTACTAGAGTCAAACCTATTATTTGTAGATGGATCTATAAGAAAAAGAGAGGAGTAGATGGAAAAGTGCAAACTTTTAAAGTTAGGCTTGTTGCAAAAGGGTTTACTCAAAAAGAAGGGATCGATTATGAGGAAACCTTTTCGCCAGTAACCATGCTTAAATTTATTAGGATTTTCTTATCCATTGTTGCTCATTACGATTATGAGATTTGGCAAATGGATGTCAAGACGGCTTTTCTTAATTGACGTCTTGATGAGTACATCTTATGGCACAACCAGTTGGTTTCATAAAAAGTGGTAATGAGGACATGTTGTGTAAATTAAAGAAATCCATTTATGGAGTGAAACAAGCTTCTAGAGCATGGAATACTTGTTTTGACACATCGATTAAAACCTTCAGTTTTGATCAATGTGAAAACGAGTCTTGTATCTATAAGAAGTGGGATGGAGATAAAGTTACATTTTTGGTTTTGTACGTAGATGATATTTTGGTCATAAAAAATAATGTGAGCATGTTGAATTCAGTAAAGGAATGATTGTCCTCGCGTTTTGATATGAAAGACTTGGGACAAGCGACACATATCCTTGGGATCAAGCTTATGCGAGATCGCAAGCGAAGGATATTAGGCTTATCCCAATAACTTTATATTGATACTATTCTCACCAGGTTTAGCATGCAAGATTCCAAGAAAGGTTTTCTTCCTTTTAGGCATGAAATCTCACTGTCAAAAGATCAGTCCCGAAAAATGACTAATGAGATAGAAAAGATGAAGGCAATCCCTTATGCTTCTGCTGTAGAGAGTCTCATATATGCTATGTTATGCTATGTACTAGACATGATATCTACTTTGATGTTGGCATGGTTAGTAGATTTCAGTCTAATCCTGGACGAGAACACTGGACGGCCATTAAACATATAATCAAGTACCTGGAAAGGACTAGAGATTATATGTTGGTTTATCACTCAGGTGATTTTGCACCCATTGGTTATATTGATTTAGGTTTCCAATCAAATAGAGATTCTAGAAAATCTACCTCAGGATATATTTTTACCTTAGGAGGTGGAGCCATAAGTTGGAGGAGTATCAAGCAATAATGTGTTGCTGATTCCACCATGGAAGCCGAAAATATGGCTGTCTCTGAGGTAGCTAAAGAGGTTGTTTGGCTCAGGAACTTTCTAAAATAGCTTAATGTAGTTCCTTCAGTTCAAGCACCATTGTACTTTATTGTGACAATAGTGGTGCAGTTGCAAACTCGAAGGAACCAAGAAGCTATAAAAGGAGTAAGCATATTGAGCATAAATATCATTTAATTCAGGACATAAATCAGAGAGGTGATGCAAAAGTGTTAAAGATTGCGTCAGAGAATAATTTAGCAGACCCGTTTATAAAGAGCTTGCCACAAAATATTTTTGACAAGCATGTAGAAGGAATTGGGTATTAGAATTGTAGACGCATGGTTATGAGTCTACATGGGAGATTATTGGGATATACTATTACCATGCGGTTTATATATAATATGTATTTTATTCTTTATGCAACAATTATTTATTTGAATTATTCAACTCAATAAAGTATTATTTTAAATAGATCATTTGTTACATGTATGCCCTTTAGTTATGTAGTAGATAATTTAGTGTATGGAGTCTTAGCTCATGCACAGAAGATTAAATTGTCGGTTCTCATAATTAATAAACTATGTTCATGACACTAATGAGTCACCATTCTTGATTAAGAAACCTGTGACAGATCTTGTAGTAATAGGGCAGACAGCCCAGTCAGCATCACAATATGCAGTCACAACATTACTATTTTTGCTAGATAAAAGTATTCCCTGACCTGGTTAGTTTTTTATATACCTTACTATCCTTAAGGTTGCTATCATATATGACTGTTTAGGTTGCTGAAGAAACTGACGTAGAGTTTGTACTCCAAAGGATATATCAGGTCTGGTTACAGTTAGATAGAGCAACTTTCCTATGAGTCTCTGATAAGTAGCTTGATCAACCAAGGGATCTTCTTCAACT
Organism: Nicotiana tabacum; assembly: GCF_000715075.1. Lineage (NCBI taxonomy): Eukaryota > Viridiplantae > Streptophyta > Magnoliopsida > Solanales > Solanaceae > Nicotiana > Nicotiana tabacum. The sequence continues at coordinate 25,177,638 of NC_134081.1, read as the reverse complement.
TGACTCTTTGTATTAATTTCCTTATCATATTGTGTTGAAGTGAGCTTGATATTTGTATCAATAGATGTTTCTGCAGGTTTGGCAGCAGTCAATCCGACTTCTGAAATGAGTTCTAAGGCATATTTCCTCTGATGCATATTGATTCCTTCCTTAGATCTTGCAAATTCAATACCTAAGAAATACTTCAGATCTCCCAAATCCTTCTTTTTGAAGGTTTTTTGAAATGAGATCTTGGTTTCTTCAATCACTTTCAGATTATCTCGTGTAATTAACATATCATCTACATACACTTAAGTAATGACAATACCTTCAGTAGTTTTCTTAATGAACAGAGAATGATCAAATTGGCTTTCGTTAAACTGAAACTTTATTAATGCTTCAGATAATTTAGCATTCCATTATCTTGGACCTTGGTTAAGACCATACAAGGATTTCACAAGTCTGCAAACTGTCCTTGTCTCCCCCTGACTTGAGAATCCTTGAGGCAAGTCCATGTATATTTCATAATATAAATCACCTTAAAGAAAGTCATTATATACATCAATTTGATATATGTGCCATTTCCTAGCTACTGCCAAGGCTAAGATAGTTTTGACTGTTACCATTTTCACAACAGGTGAAAAAGTCTCTTGATAGTCCATTCCTTCTTGTTGACTGTACCCTTTAGCAACTAATCTAACTTTAAATCTCTCAACTTCTCCAAAGCTTTGTACTTTATTTTGTATGTCCACTTGCGGCTAGTAGGCCTTTTCTCTTCTGGTAAGGTAACTAAGTCCCATGTATGGTTATTTTCCAATGCTTTGATTTCTTCTTGCATAGGTTCTACCTATTTTGGGACTTTCACTGCCTCAGAGTAATTTGAAGGTTCCACAGTAGATGAAAATGAGGCAACATAGGCCTTATATTTGGATGACAGATTATCATAGCCTATATACATGTCTAAAGCATATGGTGCATCATTGTGAATGTTCAATGATACAGAGTCCTTCATCCAAACTAGAGGATTTTTGTCTCTTGATGATCTTCTGGTTGCAGGTTGTATGTTCTGTTGAATATCATCTACTGGTTGTATATTTGGTAAATGCTTATCTGGTAGGTGATTATCTGATAATTGTTGTTCAGGTAGCTGAGATATTTGTGTTAGCATTTCATGATTTTATGGTATAGAGACTTCTGAACTTGCTTATGCTTGAATAGGTTGGTTGGTTGGTTAAACCTTCAGTATGTGTAGGAATAGTGTTTGATTGACTGTGTAGGTATGTTTCAAATGTAATTTTAGAGAAACTATCTTATAAAATTCCTATATCTTGAGTAACAAATAATGGCTATGAGTTTGTGCTTGTTATGCTGAAAGGAAATGTATCTTCTCTGAATGTAACATCTCTACTGACAAAGAAATTATGATTACTTATATCATATATAATGTAGCCTTTGTGAATGTCCGAGTACCCCATATGCATAACCATTTTAGCTCATGGCATCAACTTGTCATGTTCTTGTAGTATCTTAGCAAAACATTGGAACCCTAATATTCTAAGATGATTCAAAGATGGCTTCCTTTTGTATAGCCTTTCATAGGGTGACATATTGGCAATGACAGAACTGGACATTATGTTAATTAAATAGACTGTTGTTAAAATGCAGTGCCCCCAGAATTTGATAGGTATATTTGCTTGAAACCTCATAGATCTTGTAACTTCTAAGATGTGCCTATGCTTCCTTTCAGCTAATCCATTTTGTTGAGGATTGAGGACAAATGTTCCCAAGGGGGGAATGATGTTACACCTTATATTTTCGTACGTAAAACTACGTCGTGAGCAAACTAATGTAGGACCAAAAATGAGATCATCTTTGAAAATATATAAAGTAAGTTAATCATGTTACCTCGGAGGTTACAAATATTGAAGATCATGAACAACAAGTACAAAGAGGGTTGAAAGATTCAAAAGCTAAAGGAATTGAAGAAAATAATATTTCGTCGAAAGTCGACAAGTTGGGAATGTTATAGCATGTACTTTTGGGGTGAGACCAGGGTGTTTAACATGATAGATAGGTTATGTTATGAGTTATGTTATTAGTATGATAGTCATGTGTTATGTTTTAAAGTCAAGCGAGTGGTGGAACAAAGGTCGATGAAAGTCATCACAAGTTACGTTCATAAGTTTTACTGAAACTTTGGGTCAAATGTAACTGTGATTTTATCCCAATATCCTAGGGTTATGGGGTGTTACATCAAATTAAAGATCTATAAGTCTATTTTCTAACTCATTAAACCGTTTGTCAATACGATATCAGAGTAGAGAGATATGGGCATTTTTGCGAGACTGCACAGACTGTCACCAACTTGCTTAAACGAGAATCCAAAACTGGGCTAGTTCGAATCATCCAAAAATGGGCCAGTTCGGGACATTCAAAGAGGACTTTTTAAATGCCTATCCCCTTCATATATTAGGCTGATAATAGGGAAAAATAACTAGACTTAATCTCTGCAAAAATTTCCCACAAACCCCAATTGATTTTCTATCCCTTTCAAGTTCAAATTGGAGGTAAAGCCTAGAGTTTGAAGAATCAAGATAGGAGCTGAGTTATCCAACAAATAAGGTAAGTTTAATGCTCTCTTTCATACATTCTTCTCTTCTATAGATGCATAGTAAGTTGTTCTATATTTGTAAGAACTCACTGGACGGTGATCGGAAGCCATGAGTTTGAGTTATTCACTTATAGCGGACTATTTTGTGGACTGTTTGGTGTTGTTGTTGGGATGCGTGATTTACTATTATTTTGTAGAGTTTTGGAGGAAGGGTGTAGAGAAATACCACATAAATGTAGGATGTTGGGCTGGTCGTTTGTCGTAAAATTTTCGGGTTGTTGACACTACTACGACGGTCGTTTTGTGTATGAAGTGATTGGGGCGTGTTGGGCTATTTTGTAGTATTGTGTGGTGTACATAAGGTTGGAAAATAATGTATATATGTTGTTATTATTGTTTTTGGTGTTGTTGGTGTTATCTTGAATTTGGAGGAAGTAAGGATTATAGGGGAGATGCTGTCCATTTTAATACAAAATAAGCTTGTTGTTCGTTGTGCGATAATTGTACCTTTCGTAACTTAATGATAGTATTATTATCATTGTTGTAGATTAAGGTGAGAAGAGGCGAGTTCAACTTGGTGATTGGAAAGACTATGATAAGGTATGTTAAGGCTAAGCCCTTCCTTCATTTGGCATGATCTCGTAGCTACATGTGTTTGATAATGAGACATAAAGAGAAGTTCATATTCATGAATTTATTCACATTATCCTATTCTCAGAAGTTACAGTATTCTCCCTTATCGAGACTTTATATTCAATTGAGTATTGTCTTCTTCCAGTCAAGAGAGAAGAGGGTCTATATATATACAGTATTACAATATTTTTACCACAATCAAGCTATAATCGGTGGGCAGACCCCTATTGGGCAACCTCTGATCAGATGGTAAGTTTTATATATATATATATATATATATATATATATATATATATATATATGATCAGATGGTAAGTTATATACCGAGCCTACTGTGGCTGAGCACCTATGAGTGAGCCCGGAATGGCCAAGATACAAAGCCTAGTATGGCCGAGCGCCTATGAGCGAGCCTACTACGGCCGATCAGTTACACATACCGAGCCTTATAGGGCCGAACATTTATTTTACTTACTATATTGAAGGATTTCAGTCAGTGTCAACAGGTAAGTATATCTCCAGATCATCTTTGACTCCCAGTTACTGTCACGACCCAAACCGATGGGCCGCGACGGTGCCCGACTCCTACATGTCGAACATCCTTAAGCATGCATTTAAGATATAAACATAAATAGTGTACGTGAGGGAAACCTGTCCCTAATACATATATACATAAACATGCGGAATACAGTGGGGCGAGCCGGCAAGGCTGCTATAGACAACTATATATCCAAAACTAAAAGCTGACAAGGCCATATACTATCTAACTATACATAACTGTCTACAGACCTCTAATAGAAATATAAATGTATAAAGACGGGACTGAGCCACATCATACCCATATATATATACAAGCATATCGTACCAAAATCAAAAGCAGCTCTGGATCAAATGGAGCACGCTAACTCTCGCTGATCAAGGATCCTAAGAAAGGGGACCGTCAGCTTGCCTACCTGCACTTGCGGGCATGAAACGTAGGCCCGAGAACTAAGGTGTCAGTACGAACAATGTACTGAGTATGTAAGGCATGAAAATCAATACATAAGAGAAATAGATGAAACATGGAATACGGATTTCCATCTGTAAGTCTAAATAACTTTGCAAATCCTAAAACAATTATAACATCATACACGTGCATGTAAATGTCATGGAATGCATAGGTATAGGTGTACATAACATCATCAAGCCTCTGAGGGCATCCCATCATATCATCTCGGCCACTATGGGCAAAATCATCAACATATACTAACTGATCAGGTGGTGGTGCGTTTATAACACCGTAACCTTTTCCCACATCCCATATACATATATATACATATAAATATGCGTATATAACGCCATCTGGTCATGGGTCTGGTACATGTATAAATGAATGAAATTCATGAAAATATGTTAATAATCTCAACATTCCCTTTGTAACAATACTACTACCAACTCTTTCTACAGAAATTCAATAATTCAATGGCACATAGTACCATAATCATCAATAACGACAATGGCCTCACACGACCAATGAGAATAACTAACATAAGAAGCCATACACGTACCTTAAGGTTGTGATGTCTCAGTCGGATCCCTCCCTGGAGGAAGAAATAAGTAGGGATACCTAGACTCTATGTCTTCTTCGGCCTCCCAAGTCATTTATTCCACATTGTTGTTTCTCCAAAGTACTTTTACCGAAGCTACATCTTTGGTTCTCAATCTCCGAACCTATCTGTCTAATATAAAGGTGGGAGTTTCTTCATATGATAGTTGCTCTGTGACTTGAATGTCGTCAACTAACACAACTCTAGAAGGATCTCCGATGCATTTACGGAGCATAGACACATGAAAGACTGGATGTATAGACTCCAAGTCCGAAGGCAAGTCTAACTCATATGCTACCTGGCCTACCTTGCGTATGATCCTATATGGTCCAATGTACCGAGGGCTAAGTTTTTCCCTTTTTCCGAACCTCATAATGCCTTTCATCGGTGATACCTTTAGGAATACCTAATCGTCAACCTGAAATTCCAAGTCTCATTGTCGATTATCCGCATAAGACTTCTGACGGCTTTGAGCTGCTAATAGCCTTTCCTGTATAAGCTTAATTTTCTCGATTGCCTGTTGTACCAATTCTGGTCCTACTAACGTAGTTTCCCCAACATCGAACCACCCTATAGGCGACCTACACTTCCATCTGTAAAGAGCTTTGTATGGAGCCATCTGAATACTGGAATAGTAGCTATTATTATATGCGAACTCCATAAGCGGCAGATGATCACCCCAGCTACCCTTGAAGTCTATCACACAAGCTCTTAACATATCCTTAAGTGTCTAAATAGTACGCTCAGCTTGTTCGTCTGTCTGGGGAAGAAATGTTGTACTAAGACTTACCTGAGTCCCTAATCCTTTTTTGAAGGACCTCCAGAAGTTAGTTGTAAATTGAGCTCCTCGATCCGAGAGATAGGGACACCATGTAGTCATACTATCTCATTAATATAAAGCCTTGCATAATCCTCTGCAGAATATGTAGGTCCTAACGGGCAGAAAATGGGCTGATTTTGTAAGCCTATCAACAATCACCCATATAGGATCGAACTTACGCTGGATACGAGGTAAGCCTACAATGAAATCCATATTGATTACTTCCTACTTCCAAGTCGGAATCTCTATAGCCTGCAATAATCCACCGAGTCTTTGGTGCTCAATCTTGACCTACTGACAGTTAGGGCACTGAGAAACAAACTCCGCTATATCCCTTTTCATTCCATCCCACAAATATACCTCCCTGATATCACGATACATATTTGTTGCTCCTGGATGGATAGAATAACGAGAATAGTGAGTTTCTCCCATAACCTGCCGACGCAGCCCTGCAATATTAGGAACACATAATCGTCCTCGATATCTGAGGACCCCATCTTCTGTGATTTCAAACGGTGTCTTCTCCTTCTGAGGGGTGGTATCCCTATAATGAACTAACACAGGATCCTCGTACTGGCATTCCTTTACTTTAGTTACTAAAGAGGATGTTGCCATATCCTGAATAGTAATTCCAATATCACCTGAGTCCAGTAACCGAACTCCAAGGCTAGCTAGATGATGGATATCATGGGCTATTCCCCTCTTTTCTAGCTGTAAATATGAGAGGCTACCTATAGATCTATGGCTGAGGGCATCGGCTGCTACGTTCGCCTTCCCCGGATGGTATAAAATATCAATGTCATAGTCTTTAAGTAGCTCCAACCATCTCCTTTGACGTAACTTTAATTCCTTTTGCTTGAAGATATACTGGAGGCTCTTTTGATCCGTATAGATATCAACATGAATGCCATACAAGTAGTGCCTCCATATCTTTAGTGCATGAATCACTGCGGATAACTCTAAATCGTGGGTCGGGTAGTTCTTCTCGTATTTCCTTAGTTGTCTAGAAGCATAAGCTATAACCTTACCATGTTGCATCAGCACACAACCCAATCCAATTCCTGAAACGTCACAATAGATAACATAACCATCGGTCCCTTCTGGGAGCGTTAGAATGGGTGCTGAAGTTAATCTGTCCTTCACTGCCTGGAAACTCCGTTCGCAAGCATTAGTCCACTGAAACTTTGCTCCCTTCTAAGTCAACTTTGTCAAAGGTGCTGAAAGGGAAGAAAATCCCTCTACAAATCTCCTGTAATAACCTACCAAACCGAGAAAGCTACGAACCTCCGTCAGTATCGTGGGTCTAGGCCAAGCCTTTACTGCCTCAATCTTTTGTGTATCAACCCAGATACCTTCACTCGAAATGATATGCCCAAGGAAAGCTACAGAGTTCAACCAGAATTCACATTTAGAGAATTTTGCATACAACTTTCCTTTTGTAGAACTCTGAGCACAGTACGCAAATGATCTGCATGCTCAGCCTCTAAACGAGAATACACCAATATATCGTCGATAAATACAATTACGAACAGATCTAAAAAGGGCCTGAACATATGGTTCATAAAATCCATGAATACTACTGGGGCATTGGTCAAACCAAATGACATAACACGAAACTCAAAGTGCCCGTATCTGGTCCTGAATGCTGTCTTCGGAATATTTTCCTCCTTAACCCTTACCTGATGGTACCCGGACCTCAAGTCTATCTTTGAAAAACACTTAGCACCTTGCAACTGATCAAATAAATTATCAATCCTCGGGAGCGAGTACTTATTCTTGATCGTCACCTTATTCAATTGTCTATAATCAATACACATCCATAAGGAACCATCTTTTTTCCTCACAAATAACACAGGTGCTCTCCACGGTGATGTACTAGGTCTAATAAAGCCTTTTTCAAGCAAGTCCTTTAGTTCTTCCTTCAACTCCTTCAGCTCTGCGGGGGCCATTCTATAGGGAGGAATAGACATTTGGTGAGTATCTGGTAGTAAATCAATAGAAAACTCAATTTCTCGCTCTGGCGGAAGACCCAAAAGTTAATCAGAAAAAACTTCGGGAAACTCATTAACCATAGGGATGGACAGCATGGTTGGCGACTCTACTTCCACATCCTGAACCCAAACTAAGTGATAAATACAGCCCTTTCTTATCATCTTACTTTCCTTGAGATAGGAAATAAATCTACCTCTCGGCGACGCCGTATTACCTTTCCACTCCCAAATGGGCTCCCCTGGAAATTGAAATCGGACTATCTTTGATCTACAATCAACGTTGGCATGACAAGAAGCCAACCAATCCATACCCATTATAACATCAAATTCTACCATATCTAACTCGATTGGGCCCGTTACGGTAGATCGACTATGAACCAATATTATAAAACCCCTATATACTCGCTTAGCTACCACTGAGTCCCCAACAGGTGTAGATACCTCAAAAGGTTTAACCAATTCAGGTTTTATTCCAAACTTACTATCAACCAACGGAGTAACATATGATAAGGTGGAACCTGGGTCAATTAGTGCATATACATCATATGAGAAGACTGATAATATACTTGTAACAACGTCGGGCGATGTCTCCTGATCTTGTCGTCCTGCCAACGCATAAATGCGGTTCTGAGGACAGCTCGAGCTAGATGTTCCGCCTTTGTCTCTACCACGACTCATTGGTGCTTGTGAACCTTGCCCAGGGGGGCGTACTGATAATGATGAACCAGCTACAGATCCCACTGGCTGAGTTATGCTTGCATCACTGTCACGACCCAATTTCACCTATAGGTCGTGATGGCGCCCAACACTACAGTTAGGCAAGCCAACTAATAAGTCATACGTATATTGGTTAAACTTTTATTCCAAGAAAATAATAAAATACCAACTTCTACCAATGTGTGTGTGCCAAGACCCGGTGTCACGAGTGCATGAGCATCTAGTAGATTATACAAAACTCCAAATACTGTCTGAAATGAAATAGACAGAATATAAATATAAGAAGAGGCACTGGTAGCTGCAGAACGGCTCAGAAAGGCAGCTCACCACTATGCCTCGGGATGACGTGGGTATGTAATGATAGGTCCTCCACTAGCACCTGTCTCAGATCCTGCACAAAAAGTGCACCAAGTATAGTATGAGTACGTAAACAACGTGTACCCAGTAAGTATCAAGCCTAATCTCGAAGTGGTAGAGACAAGATGGCCGACTTTAACACTCACTGTGGGTCAATAATAATAACTGAAATATATCTAGAATATTTAAATCAGCATGATTTACAGAATTTACAATAATTTATTTAATCAGCAGAGATAATCAAATTCCTTCAAATGTAACAATTCTCAATATATTAATTAAATTCCTTCAATTCAGAAAAATTCTAATTTATCAATTTAAATCTCATTTACAGGAGTAACAATTAATTCCATAAACAAGCAAGAATAATAATTCATTAAATTCCAAGGATTTTTCAATTTATTAATTAGCTTCTCAAGCTGAAATAAATTATTAAAGTATCGTGTAATTATTATTATTAAGCACGCACGATTTCAGCCGAGGACGTACGGCCCGATCCAGAGTGTCGTGTACACTGCCGAGGGACATGTGGCGCGATCCATAGATGCATCTATCCTGCCGAGGCGTTCGGCCCGCTCCACAAGAAAGGAGGACATTTTTTTATGTGCCTCCGGAAAGACAGTATGTTTATTATATGATAAATTTGGGAGGAGAACAATTTCTTTTGACAATTAATTGATTTAAATAGAAATCAAGCCTATGAGATTTTCATCCTTTAATATCTTTATCAAACAATTCACAATATATATTTATATATATCAATTAATATTAATTAATCAAAGAATACAATTTACATAAGTAATACATGTATATATATATATTAATCAAAGAATACAATTTACACAAGTAATACATGCTTTGAGTCCTAAACTACCTGGACTTTAGCATTAATAGTAGCTACGCACGGACTCTCATCACCTCGTGCGTACGTAGCCCCCACAATTAGCAATAATTATTTAATCTTAATCACCTATGAGCTAATTTCCCCCTCACAAGATTAGACAAGAGACTTACCTCGTCTTGCTCCAATTTAATCCATAATTTTGCCTTTTCCACGATTATCCAACTCCGTCTGGCTCGAATCTAGCCAAAATAATTCGATAAAATCACTAAATATTGTAGAAATCAATTCTATAAGAAAATACTACATTTTTAAGAAAAGATCCCTAAATTAATTAAAAATTCGCTCGCGGGGCCCATATCTCGGAATCCGGCGAAAGTTATGAAATCCAACAACCCATTCAATTACGAGTCCAACCATACCAGTTTCACTCAAATCCGACTCCGAATCGATACCGAAATCTAAAAATTTTGTTTCTATGAGATTTCTAAACTTTTCCAAATTTCAATCTCAAAACACTAATTAAATTGTGAAAACAATGATATACTTGTATATGTAGACCAAATCCGAGTTAGAATCACTTATCCCAATATTTTTCCCTTGAAAATCTGCCAAAATTCGTCTCTGCTCAAGCTCAAGTTCGTCAAAAATGACAAATGGGACGAATGCCCTCTTTTTATAAAACTGTCCAGCACCCTTCGGAACTGGTCCTCGAACTGGGCCTCGATCGGGGCTTCGATCACAGGCTCGAGCCTAGACCTCGGTCATGGCCTCGATCAGGGCATCGAACATGTGCCTTCGATCAGGGCATCGAGCATGGGTCTCGATCCTAGCCCTCGAGCCTTACCTTCGATCATGCCCTCGAGCCTTGCTTTCGATCATGCCCTCGAGCCTTGCCTTCGATCATGGCCCTCGAGCTGGACCTTCGATCATGGCCCTCGAGTTGGACCTTCGATCATGGCTTCGATACACTAGCTCGAGCCGGTACCTTGTCAACCCTGGGCTCGATATCTGGGCTCGATATCTGGCTCGATATCTGGGCTCGATCACAGCCCAGAATGTCCAACAGAAGAGGAAAAATTGCAGCAGCTTTTTAACTCAAATTTTTGATCCGTTAACCATCCGAAACTCACCCGAGGCCCTCAGGGCCTCAACCAAATATACCAACAAGTCCTAAAACATCATACGAACTTAGTCGAACCTCTAAATCACATCAAACAATGCTAAAACCATGAATCATACCCCAATTCAAGCTTAATGAAACTAAGAGTTTTCAACTTCTACATTCAATGTCGGAACCTATCAAATCAACTCCGATTGACCTCAAATTATACACATAAGTCATAAATTACATAACGGAGCTATGAAAATTTTCGGAACTGGATTCCGACTTCGGTATCAAAAAGTCAACTCATCGGTCAAACTTCCAAACTTAAGTTCTTGTTTTTAGCCATTTCATGCCTAATTTCACTACGGACTTCCAAATAAAATTCCGATCACGCTCCTAAATCCAAAATCACCATACAGAGCTGTTGGAATCATCAAAATTCTATTCCGGGGTCATTTTCTAAAAATGTTGGCCAAAGTCAAATTTAGCACTTTAAGGCCAACTTAAGAAACCAAGTGTTCCGGTTTCACCTCAAACACTTCTAAATCCCGAACCAACCATCCCCGCAAGTCATAAATCATTACAAGCACCTACGAAAAGTTTTATTTTAGGGAACGGGGTTCTAAAAGTTAAAATGACCGGTTGGGTCATTATAATCACCTCTCGTTGGACAATCCCTCATAACATGGCCCGGCATGCTGCTTACCACACTGAGCACATCATGGCAAGGGCGGCCTTATCTAACTTGACTCACCCCTATATTGAGAACCTGAGGCCCTAAAATTCTGACCAGACCCTGAATATGTGGAACGATCAAATATCTTACCGCCAAACTGAGGGGGTGCGCTAGCCGATGGCTGGGCTGGATACCTCGGATATTGTGGTCTCTGACCACCTCGAAACTCACCAGAAGGACCCGAAGACCTCGCTCTCTTATTCTGGGCCCTATCATGCACACGATCCATCCTCTGCTTCTGCTTACGCTCCTCTACACCCTGAGCGTATGCCTAAATACGAGAAATATCCATGTCTGGCTGAAGTGAGACCGGCATACAATCGTTAAGCAAGTTCGGTTCTAACCCCATCACGAACCGGTGAACCCGATCCTCCATCTTAGATACAATAGTGGGAGCATACCTAGCCAACGAATCAAAATGAAGTCTGTATTCTCGAACACTCGTGTTACCCTGCCGAAGGGTCAAGAACCTATCAATTCTAGCCCGTCTAAGGTCTGGTGGCAGATAATGATGAAGAAAAGCTTTTGTAAACTCATGCCACACTGCTGGAGGGGCATCCTTACCTCTGGGCAATTCCCAAGACTCGTACCAATTAACTACAACATCTTGGAGTCTATAGGAAGCAAGCTCAACTGACTCAGTCGCAGTGGACTTCATTACCCTCAACGTCCTCTACATTCTATCAATAAATACCTGAGGGTCCTCATTTGGATCTGCCCCCGTGAATACCGGAGGGTCTAAATTAATGAAATCACAAACCCTCGCACTGACGGACCTATCTGCATGACCAATACCTAGTTCCTGACACCGAGCCTGTGCGGCTACTAATCGAGTTACTAACTGAATAGCATCCCTCATTTCCTGACTCAGTACATCCAGCTGAGGGGCTGAACGTACAGGGGCGGGCGCTGGAGCTGGTGCCCCTCGGAGCTCTCTTGGAGAAGGCGAGGTATGTGAAGTTTGAGATGGAATCTCACTATGAGACTCTCCCCGAGCCCTGGTCACTCGTGGCGCTCGGCTAGTAATCTCACCAGCCATGGACTTTCCCTTCTGGCGGCTGTAGTCTTTGGAGGCATCGCTAAAACTATAACACATCGTTAGGAACATGAATTCTAATATCGCACGATCTAAGATGAAAAGAGAGGATAACATCCTATATGACCTGTAGCCTCCTATCTATAAGTGTGGTGCACAACACACCCATAAACAAGACTCTACTAGACACGGTCTATAGACAACCCTAGGAAAGAACTGCTCTGATACCACTTTGTCACGAACCAAACCGATGGGCCTCGACGGGTGCCCGAATCCTACATGTCAAACATCCTTAAGCATGTGTTTAAGATATAAACATGAATAGTGTATGTGAGGGAAACCTATCCAAAATACATATATACATAAACATGCGAAATACAGTGGGGCGAGCTAGCAAGGCTGTTATAGACAACTATATATCCAAAACTAAAAGCTGACAAGGCCACATACTATCCAACTGTACATAATTGTCTACAGACCTCTAATAGAAATATAACTGTACAAAGACGATGCTGAGCCACGTTATACCCATATATGTATACAAGCATATCGTACCAAAATCAAAAGCAGCTACGGATCAAGTGGAGCACACCAACTCTCGCTGATTAAGGATCCTAAGAAGGGGGGCCGTCAGCTTGCCTACCTGCACCTGCGGTCATGAAACGCAGGCCCCGGGAACTAGGGCATCACTACGAACAATGTACTGAGTATGTAAGGCATGAAAATCAGTACATAAGAGACATAGATGAAACATGGAATAAGGAATTCCACTTGTAAGTCTAAATAACTTTGCAAATCCTGAAACAATTATAACATCATGCACGTGCATGTAAATGTCGTGGCATGCATAGGTATAGGTGTACATAACATCATCAAGCCTCTGAGGGCATCCCATCATATCATCTCAGCCACTGTGGGCAAAATCATCAACATATACCAACTGATCAGGTGGTGGTACGTATATAACGCCGTAACCTTTTCCCATATCCCATATACATATATTATACATATATACGCGTATATAACGCCATCTGGTCATGGGTCAATGTAAATGAATGCAATGCATGATAAGTACGTCAATAAAATCTTTCGGAGTGTCAATGTACATGTATAAATAAATGAAATGCATGAAAATATGTTAATAATATCAACATTCCCTTAGGATAAACATTATCAACTGCGTATTATTCTGAGACCCATGAAAAGAAGATATAATAATACGTCACATGGGGAATCAAAAACACAGAGACCCCTAGTATTTCTATGAATAAAGTCATTTATGAAAACTGTTTGTTTGCTCGTTTCTTCTTGTATCATTTGGATCATTCCAAAAAGAAAGAAGGGATAGCCTTAACATACTTGGAGTAGGAAAAAATCTGTGTGATATTCTTGAGAAGGTTTATACCGTATTCCCTTAAAATTGCAAAATCTCTGTTCGATTTATAAAAGACCCGCACCCTTCTATGTTAGTTTCAGATTGCTTTCGATGTTGGCTTTAGGATGCATTTCGTTAGCTTCAAATTGTTTTCATGAAAAGCCTTTTCTAATCTCTCAAATGTTGAAGATATGAATCTTCTAATTTGTAAGATAAATATGTAGCATTTTCGAAATTCAAGGCTTGTCTTTTAACTAGTTGCCATCTAATCCCAACATGACTAATGAGTCATTGTTTTGGGTGGTGGTTGCTGCAACATTTCTTTGGGGGGGGGGGGGGTTAATTCTTATCTTATAATTTATTAATTATTTAGGTAATATCCCGTTACCTGATAATTAACCAATTACCCACATAATTAAGAATTATCTCAAATTACTTAAAATACTACTAATTTTTAATATACTTTATACATCATACTATCATGGTCATATGGTACCTTGTATGATACTAGTCCCTAAATATCGGGTATTATAGCTTGGACCGTATTTTATCCCAAATCGACAACCTTTAGCGAAACTCATTTTCTTTCATTCGTGTACCCTTTACCCTTTATGGCACTTACTTATCGCTGGTTATAAATAGCATAAATACATTAACCTTAAGATAATCTCATCCCGAGTCTACGTTGATTAACTGAAGACGAAACTTTAACGTATGAAAATGATAGATGTAACAGTTACTTTCAGTTATTATATTATCAGTTCAGTTTCAGCTTTCAGTTATGTTATTGCCTTACATACTCGGTACATTATTTCGTACTGACGTCCCTTTTTCTGGTGACGCTGCATTTCATGCGTGCAGGTTCAAATAGACAGACAGGTAAACCTCCTCAGTAGGTGTTCCCCGAGTTTAACCTGATCGGTAAGCTCTACATCCTTCGGAGTTATCAGGTCTAGGGTTTCGTGTACATCTTTTGTATATATGTATGTATGTTATGGGTAAGTTGGGGCCCTGTTCCGATCATAATACATCCATCAGTAGAGGCTTGTAGACAAATCCTGTCAATTAGTGCAGTATATTGGACTTGTAGGCATGTTATGTATATTTTGGTGGTTTGTCAGCTATAGTAGTTATGACGACCTTGTCGGCCCAGCTTTATATTGATGTTTAGTCAGTACTAGTTTCCATTAAGTTTTATATTTTGCTTTGCAAATTATCTTGCAATGTGGCCCTATGGCCAAATTATGACATTATATGTTCAGAGTCGCTTAGTCGCAATTTGGTATGCTAGGTTAGGTGAGGCACCGGGTGCCGGTCTCGCTCCCAGGTTCGGGGCGTGATAAACTTCGTATCAGAGCAGTTCTATCCTAGGGAGTCTACAAGCCGTGTCTAGTAGGGTCTTGTTTATAGATGTGTTGTGCACCACATTATATAAGCAGGGAACTACAAGGCATTTAGGAGTTGGTTACCCTTCTTTGAAATCTAAATCGTGTTGTAGAATTGAGTTATAGGAGATTTGAGTTAAACTTATGTGTTGGTGTTTGCATACACATATGACAGTGACTAGGAAGTCTACGGCTAGCAAGAGGGGAGATACAACAGCATGTGAGGGGACCAACAAGGTACCCCCAGTAGATGGGTCCTAGTCTGAGGCCCAGGGCGAGACCCCCACTCAACCATTACCAGCTCCTCCACCACCTGAGGAGATTCATAGGGATACCGCACATCCAGTTCCCCCTCCACTTCCATCAGATCAGGACTTGAGGAGTGCGGTATATTTGTTGACACAATTGGTAGCTACCCAGCAACAAGCTAGGGCATCAGCTAGTGCAGGATCTTCTGAGAGGTCTGGGAGTTCAAGGGTCCAAGAGTTTAATGCTTTGAGTCCCCCAGAGTTCACGGGAACAAATCAGAGGGAGGACCCACAAGATTTCATAGATCAACTTCACAGGATCTTTCGGGTTATGCATGCCACAGAGAAAGAGGCATTTGAGCTAGCAGCTTTTCGACTCCGAGATATAGCCATCCTTTGGTACGAGGGATGGGAGAGGTCCAGGGCACATGATGCACCTCCATCTAGTTGGGAGAATTTTTCAGATGCCTTCCTTGACCAGTACTTACCGCGGGAGATCCGACAGGCTTGGGTCGATCAGTTTCTAGCCCTCAAGCAGGGCAATATGAGTGTTCGAGAGTATAGTCTCCATTTTGACTCATTAGCCAGATATGCACCATCCATAATTACTACTATGTGGGACAGGATCCACAGGTTTATAGCAGGGTTAGCCCCAGAGTTGACCGAGGCATGTGCCACCACTGTATTGCATGATAGTATGGATATCTCCCGAATTCAGGCATTTGCTTAGAATATAGAAAGGGGTAGGCATCGGCAGCAGGGTACAAAGAGGACTGAGCAAGGGCATCATAAGAGGATGAGATTTCCCAGGTCTCACGGTAGTTATAGGCCCCAGTACTTCGGATGGCCACCTAGGCCTCCGCCACCTCAGTTACAGGGTTATAAAGATGACCGATAAACCCAGCCAGGACCAGGTGAGAGCTCACAGGCATCGGGTTTACAACGACAGCGAAGTTCAAGGAAGACATGGTCATTTCCGCCACGGTGTGACATTTGTGGTGGAGGACACTTGGGCCAATGCCGAGCAGGTTCTGATGCTTGTTATACATGTGGGCGTCCGGGGCATATGATGCGAGATTGCCCAAATAGAGATTCTGGGGGTATGGCACAACCAACAAGTTCAGCAATAGGATCATCTATATCCGTGTATCCTTCAGGGTACGAGTCTCAGTTTTTGGTTGGTAGAGGTTGAGGCAGAGGTAGCGGTTCCAGTTCAGGTGTTAATCAGAACCGTATCTATGCTTTAGCGGGTCGACAGGACCACGAGTCTTCATCAGATGTTGTGACAGGTATATTGACCATTTGCTCTCACGATGCTTATGCCTTGATAGACCCAGGATCTACTTTATCATATATTACCCCATTTTTTGTGAGGAAGTTTGGTATAGTGCCTGAAATACTAAGTGATCCTTTTGTGGTATCTACACCAGTCGGAGAATTGATTATTGCTAGACGGGTTTACTGAGGTTGTACGGTGACAGTTTGTAGTCGTCAGACCTCAGTCGACCTAGTTGAGCTAGAGATGATAGATTTTGATGCTATCATGGGCATGGACTGGTTGGCAGCTTGCTATGCCACAGTTGATTGCCGAGCAAAGGCAGCCAGATTTCATTTTTCGGGTGAGGCAGTCCTTGAATGTGTAGGTAATAGTGCGACACCCATAGGTAGGTTTATTTCCTATCTGAAGGCGAGGAAAATGATTGCAAAAGAGTGCATTTATCATATTGTGCGAGTTAGAGATGCAGATGCTGAGATACCTACACTTTAGTCTATTCCCGTAGTCAAAGACTATGCAGATGTGTTTCCAGATGAGCTTCCAGGTATTCCTCCAGAACGAGAGATTGATTTTAGCATCGATTTTCTTCCAGGAACTCAATCAATATCCATCCCTCCATATAGAATGGCACCTGCTGAATTAAAGGAGTTGAAGGAGCAGTTAAAAGATTTACTGGAGAAAGGTTTCATGAGGCCCAATACCTCACCTTGGGGTGCACCGGTACTCTTTGTGCGGAAGAAAGACGGCTCGTTGAGGATGTGTATCGATTATAGACAGCTGAACAAGGTAACTATTAAGAATAAGTATCCACTTTCAAGGATCGATGACTTGTTTGATCAGTTGCAGGGGGCTAGATTTTTTTCAAAGATAGATTTGAGATCGGGATACCACCAGGTCAGAGTTCGGGAGAAAGATATTCCGAAGACAGCCTTTAGGACCTGATATAGCCACTTCGAGTTCCTTGTCATGTCCTTCGGGTTGACGAATGCACCCGCCGTATTTAGACTTGATGAATAGCCTATTCCAGCCATTTTTAGATCTATTCGTGATTGTATTTATTGATGATATTCTGGTTTATTCAAGTTCAGAGGATGAGCATGTGGACCACCTGCAAGCGGTACTCCAAACCCTCCATGATCGTAAGTTGTATACTAAGTTTTCTAATTGTGAGTTCTGGTTGAAGTCTGTCGCATTCTTGAGGCATATTGTATCCGATGAAGGTATTAAGGTAGACACTCAGAAGATTGAGGCCGTGAAATCTTGGCCTAGACCTACCACTCCGACAGAGGTTCGTATCTTTCTAGGCTTAGCAGGATACTACCGGAGGTTCGTAGAGAGTTTTCCTTCCCTTTCGGCACCATTGACGAAGTTGACGCAGAAATTAACTAACTTTTAATGGACGGAGGCTTGCGAGCAGAGTTTCCAAGAGCTTAAGAACAGGTTGACCTCAGCGCCAGTTCTAACACTTCCAGAGGGTCCAGAGAGTTATGATGTGTATTGTGATGTCTCAGGTGTCGGGTTAGGATGTGTCCTGATACAATATGGGAAGGTAATTGTGTATGTTTCATGGCAGTTAAGGAAGCACGAGAAGAATTATCCAACCCACGACCTCGAGTTAGCTGCGGTTGTCCATGCACTTAAGATATGGCGGCATTATTTATATGGTGTTCATGTTGATGTATTTACAGATCATAAAAGCCTGCAATATATCTTCAAGCAAAAAGAGTTGAATTTGTGACAGAGGCAATGGCTTGAGTTATTGAAAGATTACGATGTTAACATTCTCTACCATCCAGGGAAAGCTAATGTTGTAGCAGATGTCTTAAGTCGCCAATCTATGGGTAGCTTAGCATATGTAGAGGTCGAGAAAAGACAATTAACTAGAGAGATTCATCAGTTGTCTTGTGTGGGGGTTCGATTAGTAGATTCCGATGATGGTGGAGTTGTACTCCAAAACACTGCAAAATTATCTCTCATAGCTGAAGTCAAGGAAGGGCAGTACGAGGACCTAGAGTTGGTCGAGTTGAGAGTGCGAGTTCCGCAGCAGAAGAAGTCGTTGTTAGAGCTTAAGGGAGATGGGGTTCTCAGATATAGGGGTCGTCTGTGTGTTCCAGATGTAGCAGGTCTATGAGACAGGATTATGTGAGAGGCACATTATTCGTGTTACTCCATTCATCCTGGGTCGATGAAGATGTATCATGACATTAAGGATGTATATTGGTGGAACGATATGAAGAAGAAAATTGCTGAGTTTGTTGCCCAATGTCCTAATAGCCAGCAGGTGAAGGTAGAGCATCAGAAGCCCGGATGGCTAATGCAGACTATAGAGATCCCGACGTGGAAATGAGAGGCTGTAAACATGGACTTTGTCACGGGTTTACCCCGTTGTCATCGTAAGTTCGATTCTATATGGGTGATAGTCGATAGGCTCACAAAATCAGCTCATTTCCTACTTGTCATATCTACATATACAATAGAAGATTATGAAAAGTTATATATTAAGGAGATAGTGCGGCTACACAGAGTACCAGTATCTATTATATCTGACCGTGGGGCCCAGTTCATAGCACATTTTTGGAGGTCATTTCATAAAGGTCTAGGGACTCAGGTGAATCTCAGCACAACTTTTCATCCACAAACTGATGGGCAAGCCAAGCGCACAATTCAGACGCTCAAGGATATGTTACGAGCATGTGTGTTGGATTTTAAAAGAAGTTGGGATGAACATCTACCTCTTGTCAAGTTTGCATATAATAACAGTTACCACTCCAGTATCCAGATGGCTCTGTACAAGGCTTTGTATGGGCGTAAGTGCAGATCTCCTATAGGGTGGTTTGATGTTGGAGAATCTGGGTTGCATGGGCCAGACCTAGTTTAACAGGCCGTAGAGAAAGTAAAGCTTATCCGGGAGCGACTGTTGACAGCTCAGAGTCGTCAGAAGTTATATTCTGATGTGCGGTGATGAGACTTAGAGTTTGAGGTTAATGACTGGATATTCTTAAATGTATTCCCTATGAAGGGCGTGATGAGGTTTAGCAAGAAAGGCAAGCTTAGCCCACGGTATATTGGGACTTATAAGATCATTCGGAGAGTGAGCCAAGTAGCTTATGAGTTAGAATTACCCTCAGAACTGGAGTCAGTCCATCTGGTTTTTCACGTATCTATGCTACGGAAGTGCATTGGTGATCCTACCATAGTGGTGCCTACGGATGATGTACAGATTACGGAGGACTTGTTATATGAGAAAATTCCAGTTGCCATCCTAGATCGACAAATCTGCAAGCAACGAAATAAGGAGGTAGCCTCCGTGAAGGTTTTATGGAGAAGCAAGAATGTGGAAGAGATGACATAGGAAGCGAAGGAAGAAATGAAGTATAAATACCACCACCTATTTCAAACTAAAGATATGGCTCGAGATGGGATGCTACAGCACAACTCTATTCAGGCTAGTAGGTCATTAGGTAA
This sequence comes from Nicotiana tabacum, assembly GCF_000715075.1. Classification (NCBI taxonomy): domain Eukaryota; kingdom Viridiplantae; phylum Streptophyta; class Magnoliopsida; order Solanales; family Solanaceae; genus Nicotiana; species Nicotiana tabacum. The sequence goes on along the minus strand of NC_134081.1, from coordinate 25,157,477 downwards.
GCTCTTATTTCCTGACATTCAGTATTTATGATTTACGACTGTGTGAGGAACAATGTTGCTATTTATAGACATTGGCCATGTGTGGCATGCATAGTATATTTTCTGGCTGTGTGCAAGTTGGTTATAGTCTAGTGTACGGAGGAGACTCTGGAAATTATTTTCCAAAGTCTCTAAGAGTAAACATTCGAGGACGAATGTTCCCAAGGGGGGAATGATGTTACACCCTATATTTTCGTACGTAAAACTACGTCGTGAGCAAACTAATGTAGGACCAAATATGAGATCATCTTTGAAAATATATAAAGTAAGTTAATCATGTTACCTCGGAGGTTACAAATATTGAATATCATGAGCAACAAGTACAAAGAGGGTTGGAAGATTCAGAAGCTAAAGGAATTGAAGAAAATAATGTTTCGTCGAAAGTCGACAAGTTGGGAATGTTATAGCATGTACTTTTGGGGTGAGACGAGGGTTTTTAACATGATAAGTAGGTTATGTTATGAGTTATGTTATTAGTATGATAGTCGTGTGTTATGTTTTGAAGTCAAGCGAGTGGTGGAACAAAAGTTGATAAAAGTCATCACAAGTTACGTTCATAAGTTTTACTGAAACTTTAGGTCAAATGTAACTACTACTTTATCCCAATATACCTAGGGTTATGGGGTGTTCCACCCATCAAATTGAAGATCTATGAGTCTATTTTCCAACACATTAACCCGTTTATCAATATGATATTGGAGTAGAGAGATATGGGCATTTTTGCGAGACTGCGCAGACTGTCACCTACTTGCTTAAACGAGAATCCAAAATTGGGCCAGTTCGGGTCGTTCAAAGAGGACTTTTTAAATGCCTATCCCCTTCATATATTAGGCTGATAATAAGGCAAAATAACCAGACTTAATCTCTGCAAAAATCCTCCCAAAAATTTTCCACAAAACCCAATTGATTTTCTATCACTTTCAAGTTCTAATTGGAGGTAAAGCCTAGAGTTTGAAGAACCAAGATAGGAGCTGAGTTATCCAACAAATAAGGTATGTTTACTTCTCTCGTTCATCCATTCTTTTCTGTTGTAGATGCATAGTAAGTTGTTCTATATTTGTAAGAACTCACAGGACGGTGATCGGAAGCCGTGAGTTCGAGTTATTCACTTATAGCGGACTGTTTTGTGGATTGTTTTGTGGATTGTTTGGTGTTATTGTTGGGATTCATGATTTACTATTGTTTTGTGGAGATTGGAGGAGGAAGGGTGTGGAGAAACACCACATAAATGCAGGATGTTGGGCTGGTCATTCGTCGTAATATTTTCGGGTTGTCGACACTATTACGTTTTGTGTATGAAGAGATTGAGGCGTGTTGGGCTATTTTGTAGTATTGTGTGGTGTACATAAGGTTGAAAAATAATGTATATATGTTGTTATTTTTATTTTTGGTGTTGTTTGTGTTATCTTGAATTTGGAGGAAGTAAGGATTATAGGGGAGATGCTGTCCGTTTTAATACAAAACAAGCTTGTTGTTCGTTGTGCGATAATTGTACCTTTCGTAACTTAATGATAGTATTTTTATCATTGTTGTAGATTAAGGTGAGAAGAGGCGAGTTCAACTTGGTGATTGGAAAGACTGTGATAAGGTATGTTAAGGCTAAGCCCTTCCTTCATTTGGCATGATCTCGTAGCTACATGTGTTTGATAATGAGACATAAAGAGAAGTTCATATTCATGAATTTATTCACATTATCCTATTCTCAGAAGTTACAGTATTCTCCCTTATCGAGACTTTATATTCAATTGAGTATTGTCTTCTTCCAGTCAAGAGAGAAGAGGGTCTATATATATACAGTATTACAATATTTTTACCACAATCAAGCTATAATCGGTGGGCAGACCCCTATTGGGCAACCTCTGATCAGATGGTAAGTTATATATACCGAGCCTAATATGGATATATATATATATATATATATATATTTCACCACTATCGAGCTATAATCGATGGGCAGGCCCTTATTGGGCAACCTCTGATCAGATGGTAAGTTATATATACCGAGCCTACTGTGGCCAGGCGCCTATGAGCGAGCCTAGGATGGCCGAGATACAGAACCTAGTATGGCCGAGCGCCTATGAGTGAGCCTACTACGGCCGAGCAGTTACATGTACCGAGCCTTATAGGGACGGACATTTATTTTACTTACTATATTGAAGGAGTTGAGTCATATCTCCAGATCATCTTTGACTCCCAGGTACTTTCAGTTATTATATTATCAGTTCAGTTTCAGCTTTCAGTTATGTTATTGCCTTACATACTCGATACATTATTTCGTACTGACGTCCCTTTTCTGGGGATGCTGCATTTCATGCGTGCAGGTTCATATAGACAGACGGGTAGACCTCCTCAGTAGGTGTTCCCTGAGTTCAGCCTGATCGGTAAGCTCCACATCCTTCGGAGTTATCGGGTCTAGGGTTTCGTGTACATCTTTTGTATGTATGTATATATATATGTTATGGGTAGGTCGGGGCCCTGTTTCGATCATAATACATCCATCAGTAGAGGCTTGTAGACAAATTCTGTCAGTTAGTGCAGTATATTGGACTTGTAGGCCTGGTATGTATATTTTGGTGGTTTGTTAGCTGTAGTAGTTATGACGGCCTTGTCGGCCCAACTTTATATTGATGTTTAGTCAGCGCTAGTTTCCATTAAGTTTTATATTTTGCTTTGCAAATTATCTTGCAATGTGGCTCTATGGCCAAATTATGACATTATATGTTCAGAGTCCCTTAGTTGCAATTTGGTATGCTAGGTTAGGTGAGGCACCGGGTGCCGGTCTCGCTTCCAGGTTTGGGGCGTGACAGTATAATTCAGTCCCATTATCAATTCTGATAATATTGATGCTTTTATCAAACTGATTTTTAACATAACTGAGAAAATGCTTTTCTTTTTATGTTTGAAGTCAGGGGGATACCCTACTATCATGTAGCAGTTCTTCTTGCCGTGTCCCTTCAATTTGCAAAATTCACATTGAATGTTGTAATTCTTTTTTAACTTCTCATATTGATTTCCACCAGTCCTCGAGTACATGGCAATTTTATAGTTGCATATAGTGATGGTCTGATTGTTCCCCAAATTTCCAGAATTGACTGCTACAGACCTTTGACTATCATCCCTATCTATTATAGTATATGCTTGATTGACAGTTGGTAATGAACTCCTAATCAAGATTTGACTTCTTGTTTGAGAGTATGAGTCATTTAACCCCCAATAAGAACTGATATAGCTTCACTTTTTGCAAATAAAGCACAAAATCTCTAGATTTTTCACAATCACAGCCAGGTGCAGGCACCAAAGCTTCAAATTCTTCCACAAGTCTTTCAGTTTAGAGTAGTAGACTGACACAGAAGCAGTCCCTTAGGTCAGAGTAGTAATTTTCTTATGCAAGTTGAATGTTCTTGAACCATCAACTTTATTAAACCTTTCTAATAAGTCATCCCAGATAGCCTGAGCACTAGATGCATAAATAATTCCTCCTAGAAGGTTTTTAGCTATCGAATTCATAATCCAAGATAATACTATTGCATTAACTCTTTCCCAATGATTCCCCGTAGTAATTGAAAATCTTTTTTTCTTGCATGTACTATCAACCAAACCTAGTTTATTTCTACCCAATAAAGCAACTCTGCATAAATATTTGCCAAATTGAATAGTTTTCAATACCTGTTAATTGGAAAGAAATGATTTGAATCTCACTCATATCAGCTGGTGATAAGAACTGTGGGTGATTATAGTCAATTTCTAGGCCTTGATTTTCAGAGTTTTGAGTCACTTGCTCCTCTGCAATTGAACCCATTTTTTTTCAAAATTTTCTTCCCAGAAATTGATTTGAGCACATAATTAGTAATCCGAAAATGAATCTGGAATGATCGATTTCAAGCTCAGAGATATGAGCTAGATAGATTTGATACCATGATATAATTCAAGACGAAGATGAAGATGAATGAAGAAGATGAAGTACAGAGAGATAAAGGAGAAGAAGAAATGACTGAGTGTGGTGACTTTGATATTATTCAATAATGTGTATTGTGTATACTTGGCTGATACATTTATACACGTGAGAATTAGGTGTAGGTAGATATTAACTAACTTAAGCTTAACTAATTCTGTTAACAACTTCTAACCACCTAGCTTGTAAAGACTCTTCTGCCCCTGATATCATTTAACACTAACTTGCCATTATTAATAAATTACCTCAAACCATGTCAAAGGAGCCAGAGGTGGATTTGACCTTAAGCATATGGGTTTTCGTGAAATCAGTAATTTTTGTCTATAAATATTTAATTATAAATTTATTTATTATTGTATATATAACTCAGTGAGTAGTGTTGTGCAATTGTACATGCAGCACAGAAGAAGATGGACTAAAGGAGGGTCCTCAAGTGCATGATTGAGTGGATGGAAAGTCGCATCAAGGGTCCCACATAGTCACATCATCAAATTAAATAATCTTTTTATTACTATTAATATTGGTATATTCTTCAATTTGGGAGTTGGAACCATAACATTACTAAGTTATTTTAATTCAAACAAATAATCAGCACATGCTAATTAAGTGACACTTCTAATCTTGAAAGGGACACTTTTTAGGTGTATTATTTTCTTCTTTTTGCTGAAAAATAAAGGAAGGAGTTATTTGTGGATGTAAATGTTTAGTGAGTCGGAGAAGAGATCCTTAGGGAGAATGGAGAAAAGTGTTTTGCTAGAATTTTTGTCACATTTTCTTTAATATATTATATATTGTTAACAGAAGAGTATAAAACGCTCAGTAGTAATGATACTGTGACTCACAAATAATGTCATCTTGTTTCCACTAAGGTGTTCCTTTGGAGATTAACAACTTCCCTTCCAGTAGAATTGACCTAAACAGATGTTTACCTAATATGTATATAATCGTGTATAATTAGTGTATAATTTACATAATATCGACGAAAAATTCAATTGGCTATTTGTGTAAAGATCCCCAACTTCTACGGGGTAAACAAGGGCTGAGAAGGAAACGTTTAACTTGTTGGACTAACCCAGCCATAGATCCAGAAATATTTTATGATAACAACGTTCGGCCCACTTAGTCTCTGATGTTTGGGCTTGGAATAATAAGGCAGAACTATAATTCAGACAACCCAAATAATCACCTGTACTTACCCATCTTAAACCTTATTACATTAGCTACATTAACATATTTGGGGCATCCAAATTACTTACACCAGTAACTATTCAAACTTATATCTAATTTTTGCTTATCAACAAATCTAACTCCAGCGGCGACCATTTTTTCGACTTTTCTCTTCACGAACCGACTAGTTTATCTCTTTCAACCTCAATCTATTCATTCGATCAACTAATTATTAACACTTGAGGTTGTGGCTAAATTTTAAGTCAATTTGGTGGAGATGTTAGAGTTGATTTTTAGACAAATTTATAATGTATACAAAAATAATATATCGTATATCATTTTGGTATACAATAAATATTTTAAAAGTATACCATTAATTGTAATAGTATACTATTATAGTATATAATATATTCTTACAGTATACAATTACAGTATATAGTATGCTGTTACAATTTGGTCCTTTTATTTTTTTTTAAAATTTACCACTAGGTCCTTTTATAAGTTTTCAACAGAGTTCTCATATTTTTATTTTTAAACTTTTTCTTAAATGGGGTGTTTGTTGAAGTTTCATGGAGGTATTATTCATTACACAAAAAGAAGACGAATTGAATACTATAATATCAAAATGATATATTGTATACCATTTAGGTATACAATATATAATTCAATAATATATAATATATTGCAAAATTATACTGTTATAGTATAAAATATAATGTAATAATATACTATTATAATTTGGTCCTTTTTGAATTTTTAAAAAATTTCAACTGATTTTGTTTTTACAAATTGTTAATAGAGTTTTTTTGTTTTATATTTTTCTCTTAAATGAGGTATTTGATGGAGTTTTCATGGAGGTAATTATCCACTACACTGAAAGTAGGTATAGGAATACACATAAAATAGTAATATACCTAATATGTCATTTTATTATATTGATATTCTATTTTGTTGTACTAATATATTATTGCAGTATACTATATGCTAGAAACGTTTACAATAATTTACATATTTAAAAAGATAAGTTGAAAATGAAAGAAAAAAGTAAAAATAAATAATGTTTAACTTATTTTATGATAATTCATTGAGAAATTAAAAAACAATACTATATTAGTTAGCTTTTTTTATTTGATATAGAGGAAAAAGAAAAGAATAAATTTAAAAAAACGAAAAGAAAGGAGCCAAAAAAGTGAGTGAAGTCAGATTATCGTAAAAAGGATAAAAATAATTTAGGGAAAAATAATGAAATTAGTAGAAGAAAAGAAAGAAAGAAAGAAAAGGGAAAAATGTAAACATCACTAATTGAACTTTCCATCAAGCTGGAAGTCGAAATCATGCCCGAGAACTCAAATGATGGGTAAGATCGGATAAATAATTTGGTTCAGGTAGTGGTGTGTAATTATTTTATTTTTTATGGGCATTCCGGATTCTTTCCCTTAGAATAATGATGTTCTGGAAAGTCCAAAATATCCATACGGCAGGGGTGTCAATGGTTCGGTTCGGCCGGTTATTTTATAAAATTTGTACCATATCAATTTTTCGGTTATTCTATTATGTATAACCAAAATTAGACTTTTTGAAACCGTCTCAATCATGTCGGTTTCTCTTCGGTATCGGTACGATTCGGTTAATATTCGACATTTTTTTAAATGTCATGTAAAAGTCATCAGTAGAATTAGAATGCAATAACATATGTTCTTTTATAGGACTTAACAAAACTCTCTAGTCATTTTTACCGTTTAAAGGGTGATGAATTAAAAAAAAAATAAAAGATGACCAGAGTATAAATCCATCAACTATTCTACAACAACATAAAAGAAATCAAGCAAAGACAAAGAAAATATAAATCACACGAGTGGAAAGATTTTAACCAAGTTGAGACTCAAGACTAAAGTCTATAGAAGATTAAATATTCAAAAAGATAAATGTAGATTATATGAAAGAAAACATATTCAATATATTGTAGTTTGTTACTCATAATCACTAAAATACTTTGTGTCTTGCTAATGAATATGCTGGAAATAACTTAGTTTAAGTAGAAGTAGCATAATAGGTTTTAGTTAAATTAGTCGTTGACTTATAAGTGTTTTCATAATTTCAAGGTCCAAAGAAAAATTTAATATTTTATTATTTTTAAACTTACTATATAAATATATTTTTCACATGTAAAATTTATTCGATACGGTCCGGTATTTTTTCGGTTTATTTTTGTAAAATAAAAAACCTACACTAATTATCGGTACGGTTATAGATTTATATAAAAACCTACGGTTTTCTTAAAAGAAACCTAAAAATCGATTCGGTGCGGTTCGGTCGGTTTTGTCGGTTTTTAAATATCCATTGACACCCCTACCATATGGTAATCCACTATACTGTTTTGAGAGGTGCAATAAATTATAAAAATAGTTGAAATTTATCTGATTCAAGCTTTGGAAACAAAAAACCTATGGATAGAATATGTTTAATCTCCTTATTGAGTTTACTCGACTCGAACCTGAATTAGTGATGAATTTTGAATACCATATGGTCAAAATTAAAGGAAAGAAGAAGTGACTTCTGCTTCATAAAGATCAGTAAATCAAAATGCTGCGTAATCATGAAGAAGCAAGAAACAAAGGGAAAAAAAATTCGAATTGAATCAAGATCTAATGTTCCGTGCTGAACGAGATTTAAAATAAAATCAAACTTGAAGATGAATTTAGTTACAAATAAATCGTTTTAGTAGTTATAAATCGTATAATTATGTCTTGTAACGGCTGTATCTACCTTTTAAGTTAAGCAATTTTCAAATATCTTCTTGTTTACCTTAAAAATGAGTAACAATTAAATTTGTATATAGTTTAAAAGACACGTGATTTAATTTCACACGAATAATCTAAGAACAATAAATAATTAAATTAAAGAGAGATAAAACGATCAAACCAAACGCAATGGAACAATTGAACCTGGCTCCGATCGAGCCCACGATACGGACTAGGTTGTAACTAAAGAAAAGAAGAACTGAAGAACACTTTGAACAATCAGCCAGAAAACAAAATGAACTTTATTGCTTTGATATGCGTGCCAATAATATTTTGAAAAAAGAAGAAGAAGTTCTCCCCTTTATATAGTAGGGGAGTTTCAATCCTAGTACAAGTTTAAATAAGGTAAAAATCTTCTCTTTATGGTAAATGTGTCGATTTGTAGTTGATATCGGACGAGATTTGCACCATAATATCCGATTGAGGGCGGATATTACGGTTCTCTGCTCATCGTGCTTAACCGTTTCTCTTTTCCCTTAGTCCCGAAACTTCACTCTACCCGGATTCGATGTTCAGCCGTGTCCGATCCCGGATGCACCGTTCATCCTCCCCGGGCTCCGAAACGAGGAACCCTTCGACTTCACTCGAGGTTGCGTCAGATCATGCTTCCCTCTCGTTTCTTTATTGGGAAATTAGGAGTAATATTATCCCCGATTTTACCCGCACATAGATAGTCCCTTCACTTTTCGGAGAGCAGATTTATCAAAGCGACGAGAAGTGATTAAGTGACCCTAGTTCCTTTCTCCGTACGCTGCAATCGGGTCGATGAGTCAGCGAAACGTTCCATCAATCGCGTCGTTCTGACGTCAGACACGTGTCGGCCGCTGGTGTAACGTCCTCGAATGCGAAACGTTCTCGAATGCGAAAAGTCACGCATTAATTACCTATCCCTTATAAAAGCAGCGTTCTTTTTTTACTTTTTTACTTTCCGATTTCAAATTTTCTTATTTTACCCCCGAACTTTTTACTTGCTCTTGATCCCTTCAAATCTTCATACATTGTTCTTCACATCTTCATATCTTCATCATCCCATCTTCAAATCTTCATACTTTATTCTTGAATCCTCAAGTTTGACCTTCAAACCTTCATTCTCTTCTTCAAACCTTCATACCTGCCTTCATACATTCATACTCCAGGAATTCGATGGCGAAAACTTCAAAATATGTTCCCCAACAAACTGCCCCTTCAACTTTTAACTCGGCCACGGTTGTTGAGGTGTCGTACCTGAAGTGACCCCGGAACCTCCTCTAAAGAATTTTATCCCTGAAGGCTGCTCTATAGAAAATGACTTTAAGGTCGAAAAAGCCTCCAAGCAAGGGGATCGAGGCGAGGAGGTGTGGAGGTACATATGTTCTATCACCGAGGACACACTCCTGACTGTTCGGGAGGACTGCAAGTGGGAGGGCAAGGAAGTGGTCGCCCCTGGCCCTGATGAGGACATCACCACACATGTGGAGGAATATCTAAGTGTTTATACATACCCCTTCACGCTTGGCCCAGTGAATACAATAGTCCTCGACTTTTGCAAAAGGTAGGAGGTCTACCTCGTGCAGATTCACCCGTCCTTTTGGAGGATCGTGATCCTCCTCCGTCACTTCATCAATAACACGGAGGAACCTCGATTCACCATCGACCATCTGCTTCGCCTCAGTCCTCTAATCTTCTGATAGGGATTAACTAAGCTCGTCCGCCGGGTAAAGAAAGCTCGATTCTCGAGTAATGATGAGGATATGGATCGAGGCTGGCAGGGGAGATTCGTTCGAGTGAAGACCAAGGATCTCATTCTCCCCGAGTTCCTGTCGTTCCCTGAAAAGTGGAACCTACCACGTAAGTTCCTTTCCTCTCGAGTATTTACAATACCTTTTGGGTTTTGTTCTTCTTTCTTATCGTATGGTTCTACCATTGTGCAGCGGTTGCCCAAGTCCCCAACGCAGTTCCCCGCTTCAAAGAATGGATCGAGGGGATCTGCAAACAGTTATCGTACTTCGAGCGCAAATGATGCAAACTCTCAAAGGGCAAGTTTGAGGCCCGTTCCCATAGTGAGTGTTCTCCCCCCGATCAAGTTTCCCTTTCTATTCGACTGTCATCTTTACTAAGTCTCTCTCTTCCTTCCACAGGTTTGCCCAATACCACTAAGCTCCGAGCAATAGACGAGGACGATGCTCCGTCCTCACCTGCTAAACCCTCCACTTCGGGACATCCTGAGGCCGTTGTGAAGAAGGAGGAGAAAAAGAGAAGAAAGAGGGAGTCTTCCGTTTCCTCGGATGTGGATGCCAAGGCCAAGAAGAAGAGGGTCGCGGTCAGGGTCCGAAATAGCAACAAGAAGAGTACCCGAGCCAGGGTACCGGACCCCGAATCCCTTTACTGGCTCAGAGACTACCCTAAAGATGATGACTTGGAGTTCATCGCCCATGGGCCGGCCACTGATGCAGAACAGCTGGCAACATCGGAGGGTAGTAACCGGGAGGCCGAACTATTTTTGGCTCAGGAGCCCAAAAGAAATCCAGTTGTTACGGCCTCTCGAGAAGCTACTCCCGCTCCGAGAGAAGCCGCCGGTGTCATTGATATCCAGGAGTCGCTGTCTCACACGAAGTCTCTATTTGACGAGGCTCAGGCCATCATAGAAAAACCAACCGAGACATCACGGGCCGCAGATGAGGCCTTCAACCTGTTCTTCGAAGGCATGGATATCGGTTCTTTGGACGACGACTCTGGGTTCGGTCACCTGGAGATCCTGAAAAAATATGTGCTTCTGAAGTCAGGAGGGCCAAGCTCGAGCCTAAAGTTGGTAAAGCAATTCTCCGCTGCGAGCGTGGATCCCGACCACAAAAGAATGGTTATGTTTACAATCCCGACGGATACCCGGGTGATGTCCGGACCGGTTGTCAATGCCAGCTATCTTCGTTTTTTGGTGACCGAAGAGGATCAAGCGAAGATGAACGAGGTGGATGCACCGGGCCATTTCAACGAGGCACAACAGGCGCGGAACAAGGTATATTTTTCTTTCTTTTGTATCCTCTAAAAGGTTCATTTAACCTTAGCGTATTTATGATCTCATCAACTTTGTTTCTCAGGCCTTGATGCTTTATCATGAGAGCTTCCATTGGTCTCGGATGGAGGTGAGTCAGATCGAGTTCGAGCTTAAGGAACATGTCCGACAGAAGGACGTGTACAAAGCTCTTAGCGAGCAAAGAGACGAGGCCCTCAAGGAACTCCCTATCCTCTAGGCCGAGCTGGAAAAAGCTCAAAAGGAGGCCTCGTCGGTGAAACAGGAGCATGCCGTTCTGGTCGAGAAGGTAAGGATATTTGAGATTAATAACGAGAGGTTAAACGCAGTAGCTAACACTGCAACCTCGTAGGTCCAAGAGAAGATAGACCTAATCGACCAGCTATGGGACTAGATGAACGAGCTCAAAGCTTCGGTCGAGGCGTTGAGAAGCAAGATGGATCTTCTGGCCTCAGAAAAGGAGGCTACTAAAGAGGAGTTAGCATCATCCAATGACCAGCTCAGGGTGATGAAGGTTAAAGCCGACAAGTGGTCTCGGCTAAATGATGAGCTCCGAGAACAACTAGGCTCGGCCATCTCGGAACAGGATGCCCTCGGTCGGGAGTATACGGTATTGAAGTCCAAGTTGGAGGTGGCTTCGAACGAGTCCTCCGAGGTCCAGGATATACTAGCCCAATATAAGAACGACATAGAGATAGCCGATGCCAGTTTAATAACAAAGGCTGAATATGTAAAGTGGTTATCCCGGAGGAAGTCCCTCGAGGAGATTCACGCCCGTGGGTTCGACCTATCAACCGAGATTGAAGAGGCTAAAAGGCTCAAGGCCGAGGCCAAAGAGATATACGAGCCTGGGGGTTCAGACCATGAATCGGGCTCTAGCGAAGACTAGGCGCAGATGACTTAGTTTATTTTTTATTTTCTTTTGTACATTTTTTTGTTTATTTTGAGGCCGTTTTACCGTGCCTTTGTAAATACTTTTGGCATTTATAGAACATTTTTCCCTTCGGCTATACTGTGTCTTTTACTTTTCAGCATCCGTTGGTAACTCTTTGTTTGAAAAATATCATTAATGCCTTAGCATAAAATTGGGCATAATTTAGAGTGCTCGTTCCCTTAGAGCCCGAATGAGGCATGGTTTCAATAACAACTCTGAGTTGCTTAAGCTTCAAAATATTTGATAAAAAATGAAGTCTTTAAAATAATTGAATATTTTAACCGGACACGATGATGATTTATCGAGGGTGGCCTTTTTTCATAGGTTTTAATCATGTGTAAGGACCTTACTTTCTACGTACGAACTTGAACGTCTCCGAGCCATTTTATGTTGGCCGTAGCCTTTCATGTTAGGGCCCTACCTAATAGGATGGTGCCTCCGGGACCCGATAGCCCGAGCCATCCGATCTTATTATCGGACAGCAGTCCCCGACTCGGGGAGGACTGTGGGCTCTAGGATTTTGAACCCATTATTTGTTCTAAATGACTTAACGAATATATCGCTGGTGCAAATACGAAGTGATGAAATATAGAGGACAAATTTCTTTCATTACTTTGCATGTAGAGTACATGATCGAAGGCACAAAAACTTTCTTCCATGGCAAGAATGAGCTACACGGGCACGTTCATTTGACCGTTTGACCCTTACAATGAATTCTAATATTCAAGCCTTGGATTTTAACGTCAAATAAAAAAATGCCTTATACGGATCCTAACTTAAGGCGTAATGGCTCCCCCAGTATTCGACGCTAACCTCGTAAGGGCTCGAACACTGTCGATCCAGTACGAGTGATCAGCAATCCCGGCCTCATGCCAGTCTTTAAAACTAAGGTAGCATATTTTACTATTGCCTTGTCAAAAACCTTGTCGTAAAACCCACTTCGGGAAAACCCGATCCAAAGGAAAAAGAGTGTTACACGTGCTTTCAGACCTAATCGTCAAATTTAACCTCGACCGAATACCTGCATGGGTTATTCCAAAGCATAACACATTTCAAAGGAAATTGTGTTCGTACCTGAGCAATAGTATCGCTTTAAATGTGCCACATTCCCGTTGTTTGGTAGCTTTACATCGTTCCTTGACTCGAGCTTATATGAACCTTTCCCGGTTATACCGACAACTCTGTACGGACCTTCCCAGTTCGGGCCTAGTTTCCCGTCTTTTGGGTTCTTGGTGTGTAGCATAACTTTCCTTAATACCAAGTCCCCGACTTGAAAATGTCGAAGGCTAGCTCTTCAGTTGTAGTATCTCCCCATTCACTGTTTTTGGGCCGCTAACCGGACCAGGGCAGCTTCTCACCTTTCGTCTAATAAATCCAAGATCGTGGACATGGCCTAGTCATTTGACGTCTTGGTAGCGTACTGGAACCTTAGGCTTTGTTTTCCTACTTCGACCGGGATCAAAGCTTGCGCGCCGTATACTAAAGAGAACGGGGTCGCACTGGTACTTGACTTTGAAGTCGTTCAATATGCTTACAAGACCTTGGGCAAAATTTCTTTCCACTTTCCCTACGAATCAGTCATTCTCTTCTTCACGTTTTGGAGTATAGTTTTTCTTGTTGACTCTGTTTGACCATTCCCACTAGGGTGGTAAGGTATTGACAAGATCATTTTAATTCTGTAGTCTTCGAGAAACTTATTTACCTTGCCGCCGATGAACTACTTCCCATTGTCGCAAGAGATCTCGGCATGTATCCCGAATTGCCATATTTTATGATCCTAGATGAAGTCGATGACCTCTTTCTCCTGAACCTTCTCGAACGCATGTGCTTCGACCCACTTGGAGAAATAATCGGTCATGAGTAGTATGTATTGGGCTTTACCGGGTGCCCATGGCAAGGGACCGACGATATCCATCTCCCGTTTCATAAACGGCCACGGCGATAGGACTGGGTGAAGTATTTCCCCTGGTTAATAAATCAACGGGGTGTGCTTTTGGCATTCGTTACATTTTCGAATGAAGTCTTTCGCATCCTTCTCCATCTCGTTCCTGTATTAACTGACTATGATCAATTTTCGAGCCAAGTATTCCGCTCCTGAATGGTTTTCACAAGTACCCTCGTGTACTTCCCTCATGGCGTAGTCGGTCTCCCCCGGACCCAAGAACCTAGCTAGTGGCCCGAAAAAGGATTTTCTGTATAATTTTCCATCGACCAAGCTGAACCTTGTAGCTTTAGTACGTAGGGCTCTTGATTCCTTGGGATCCGATAGCAATTTCCCTTTCTCAAGGTCGTCTATGTATTTGTCCCTCCAGTCCCAAGTCAAGCTTGTCTAGTTCACCTCGGCGTGACCTTCTTCTACCACCAAGTTCATTAACTGTACCACTACTCTATAGTGGAATTCATCGGAGTCGACTAACGACCCTAAATTGGCCAATGCATCAGCCTCGTTATTTTGATCCCGAGGTATGTGTTGTAGAGTCCATTCCTTGAATTGGTGTAATGTCACCTGCAACTTATCCAAGTATCTCCGCATTCGTTCCTCTTTTACTTCAAACGTCCTGTTTACTTGGTTGACGACAAGGAGGGAATCACTTTTGGCCTCGATCACCTCGGCCCCCAGGCTCTTAGCCAATTCTAGAACTGCAATCATAACCTCATATTCGGCTTCGTTGTTAGTCAATTTTACAGTTCTAATACGATGCTCAGCCGGGACCCATATGCATTGGAAGCACCATCCGTAAATAGGGTCCAGATCCCCGAGCTAGTCCTCGAGGTGAGCAGTAATTCCTTCTCAACATTGGAGATCAAGGCCGGCGTAATATCAGCCACGAAGTCCGCCAAATTCTGAGATGTTATGGCGGTTTGGGGTTTGTACTCGATATCGTACCCGCTAATTTCTATGGCCCATTTGGCCAGCCGGTCTGAGAGCTCGGGTTTGTGTGTAACATTTCTCAGTGGGTATGAAGTTACGACACATATGGGGTGACACTGAAAGTACGATTTTAATTTCCTAGATTTGCACTTAATAAGGCGAGCACTAAATTTTCTAAGTATGGATACCTTGTTTCAACATCGCCTAGGGTTCTACTAACATAATAAATAGTAAATTGCGTACCTTCTTCTTTCTGGACCAGGGCACCACTTACCGCCACTCAAAAACTGCTAAGTAGAGGTATAATTGTTCGTGCAACAAGGGAGGGCTCGATAGGTATCGTTTGAGTTCTTCTAAAGCTCGCTGGCACTTCGGGGTCCAAGATAAGTCGTTCTTCTTTTTTAGTAATGAGAAAAACCGGTGGCTCTTGTCCAACGACCTCGAAATAAACCGGCCCAGTGTGGCTATCCGCCCGCTCAGTCTTTGTACTGCCTTGACGTTGTCAACTACGGTGATATCTTCTATAATTTTATTTTGTTCGGGTTGATCTCTATTCCCGAATTGGGTACTATGAACCCGAGGAACTTGCCCGAGCTGACCCCGAAAGCACACTTCTCCGGGTTTAGCTTCATGTTATATTTCCTCAATATGTCAAAGGTTTCCTGTAAATGCTTCAAATGGTCCTTTGCTCGCAGGAACTTAACCAACATATCGTCAATATACACCTCCATAGATTTCCCTATTTGTTCTTCGAACATTTGGTTAACTATGAGTTGATACGTGGCACCGGTATTTTTTAGCCCAAACGGCATCACGTTATAACAGTAGGTGCCGAATTTGGTTATGAAAGAAGTCTTTTGGTTGTACCTAGAATAGGCGTTGAGAAAACTTAGTATCTCGTGTCCAGCCATTACATCGATCATTCGATCGATGTTAGGCAAAGGGAATGAATCTTTCGGACATGCCTTGTTTAGGTCCTTATAATCTATTCTAAGTTTGTTTCCTTTTTTAGGTACGACTACTACGTTAGCTAACCAATCCGGGTACTTAACTTCTCGAATGGAACCTATTTTCAAAAGTTTAGATACCTCATCTTTGATGAACGCGTGTTTGATCTCAGACTGGGCCTTCTCTTTTGTTTGACCGGGTGGAACTTTGGATCCAGGCTCAATTTGTAAGTTGCCACTTCCGGTGGGATCCCTGTCATATCTAAGTGGGACCGGGTGAAACAATCGGCATTAGCTTTAAGAATATCAATAAGACTTTTCTGAGCTTGAGAGATAGTCCCGTGCCTAGGTATACCTTTCGATCCGGTAGGTGCTCGATCAGTATAACCTGCTCCAATTCCTCGATTGTCAATTTAGTATCATCGGTGTCATCGGGTGCTATGAAAGATCTCGGGATGCCATAATCATCCTCCTCGTCCGCTGTGTGCCCTTCTTATTTTTCGGCCCGATTAAGGTCGGGATCATTGATTTCTATTTGGTTTCCTTTTCTTCGACTAGTCCCCTATTTTTTGATATCGAGACCGCGGGCACCGGGGTCACTTCATCGATAACGAACATCTCCTTTGCGGCCGACTGTTCCACGTAGACTGTTCTGACTTATTCCGGAGTGGGAAATTCCAAGGCGTTGTAACTCATATCCCCCTCGATCACATAGAACTTTATTTTACTGGGTGGTCCTAGTAGTGTTTACTGGTAAATTTATTTCACTCTTCATTGTCTCGCACGCCATGTTGAATCCGTTCAACATCCAACCGTCGGTATGATTTGGTCCAATAATCCAGTTGTTCTATGACCCTCCATCGATGAAGTTGGCCGAGCTACCTGGATCGATCAACATAGGTTTAACTCAAAATTTATTGATAATCATGGATATTACCAGTGCATCATTGTGAGGCTGGATGATGCCCTCGGCATCTTCATCGCTGAACGAGATGGCCCCTTCCTGGACGCAATCCCAGGTGCGTTTTTTGCTTGTGGTAGAAACTTTGGTGAGTTTTATCATTGTCCCCTAAGGGACATCCACTCCCTCAATGATCATGTTGATCACGTGTTGGGGCTTCTCTTATTCAACCTGTTTGTTGGCGTCCCTGTTTTTGAAATGATTTTTGGCCCGTTCGCTTAGGAATTCTTGAAGATGCTCGTTATTGAATAATCGAGTCACTTCTTCCCTTAACTGTCGACAATCTTCGGTCCTATGACCGTGAGTACTATGGTACTTACACACCGAGCTATGATCCCTCAGTGCAGGATCAAACTGAAGTGGTCTAGGCCATTTGGTCTCTTTGATGCGACCTATGGCTGGCACTATACTTGCAGCATCCACATTGAAATTGTACTCCGATAATCTGGTGCTTCCCTACCCCTGAGCGACCTGTCAAAAGCGATTTTACTCATCAGACCTTGGTTGCTAGGTCCTTGATCATTTCTCCTATCGTTCCTAGTTGGGTGGCGATCAGATTCATTTCCCCTTCTGTCCAAGCCGTATGGCTGATACCGATCTCGGACCTGCCTTGGATCCTAGTTGATAGTCCTCTTAGATATGTCATTCGCTCTATTGGGGTAAACAGACCCCGAAGGGCCCCCAGCCGGTCGTCTTCAACTGATACCTTTTATGGACATTGGCCCAAGTAACAGTCGGGTACTCCACCAAATTTTGCTTCAATTGTTAAGAAGCAATGGAACTTCGGGGGTTGAGCCCTTGAGTAAGTGCCTGAATGGACCAATCATTCGTGACCGGGGGTAGGTCCATTCGCTCTATATGGAACCTCGACACAAACTCCCTAAGCATCTCATTATCTCTCTGCTTGACTTTGAAAAGGTCTGATTTCCTCGTCTCGATCTTGATGGCGCCAACATGGGCCTTCATAAAAGCATCCGCAAGCATAGAAAATGAATCAATAGAATTCGGAGGCAAGTTATGATACTATATCATCGCTCCTTTGGACAGGGTTTCCCCATATTTCTTCAATAACTCTGATTCGATCTCGTCGTCTTCCAGGTCATTCCCCTTGACTGCGCACGTATAGGAGGTTACATGCTCGTTAGGATCTGTGGTCCCATTATACTTGGTAATGTCGGGCATTCAGAATCTCTTCAGGATTGGCTTCGGCGCCGCACTCGGGGGAATGGCTTCTGAATGAATATTTTGGAAAATCTGGTCCCTTCAATATTGGAGGTGTTCCCGGGATCTGATCGACCCTAGAATTGTAAGTTTCCACCTTCTTGTCGTTGGCCTCTATCTTTTATCACCTGACTCCACCCGCTTTGTCAATGCTTCGAGCATCTTCATTACCTCGAAAGTTTCCCCGGACCCGAATTCATCTGGTTCCACGACAATTTGTCCATCCCTTCGA
Source organism: Nicotiana tabacum (assembly GCF_000715075.1). Classification (NCBI taxonomy): domain Eukaryota; kingdom Viridiplantae; phylum Streptophyta; class Magnoliopsida; order Solanales; family Solanaceae; genus Nicotiana; species Nicotiana tabacum. The sequence continues at coordinate 25,139,344 of NC_134081.1, read as the reverse complement.
GTGTTTTCTCTAACCCGTTCGGGCTCGATCATGTTAGGGACGTGACTTTGGGTCTGGAACTGTGCTATTGCCGCTTGCTGAGCTTGCAATATTTTGAAAATTAACCGCAGGCTAACCCCATCAACTTCCCCTTCGGGTGCTTCTCGAGCTGATGGCCTGGGTGCCCCACGAATACTGTTTTCAGGGTCAGTTAGCAGGTTGATGTTGATGAAAACCTGTGAGTTAGCGTCGACCGAGTCAACAACTAGGACATCATTGGGATCAATAGGGGGCACGTCATTGCTAGGTACCACGTTATTGTTTTTACCATGGTGGCCTGACTCGGTGTCAACGTTCAAATGAGAAGACTGAGAATTTGACATTCTTAGGTAAACCTGAAATCAAATTTCAAAGAACAAGTATAAAATAGGGTGTGTTATGGAGATTCGTATTAAATCACCACTATTATCCTTTACCCCATGGTGGGCGCCAAATTGTTTACCCTATAAATGAGTAACAATTAAATTTATAAGCGATTTAATGGACACGTGATTTAATTTAACATGAATTATCTAAGAACAATAAATAATTAAATTAAAGAGAGATAAAACGATCAATCCAAATGAGATGGAATAATTGAGCCTGACTTTAAGTTGAACACTGAAAACTGGCACCGATCGAGCCCTCGATACGAGCTCATTTGTAACTAAAGAAAGGAAGAACTAAAAACACTTTGAACAACGAGCTAGAAGACAAAAATGAACTTTATTACTTTGATATGAGTGCCAACAATAATTTAAACTAAAAAAGTTCTCCCCTTTATATAGTAGGGGAGTTTCAATCCTAGTACAAGTCTAAATAAGGTAAAAATCTTCTTTTTTTCGGTAAATGTCGATCTGTAGTTGATATCAAACGGGATTTGTACTGTAATATCTGGTTGAGGGCGGATATTACGGTTCCTGCTCATCGTGCTTAACCGTTTCTCTTTTTCCTTAGTCCCGAAACTTCACTCTGCCCGGATCCGATGTTCAGCCGTGTCCGATTTCAGATGCATCATTCGTCCTCCCCGGGCTCCGCAACGAGGAACCTTTCGACTTCACTCGAAGTTACGTCAGATCATGCTGCCCTCTCGTTTCTTTACACCCGTACACACTTCTCTTGTTTTACAATAACCTATAAACCCATTATTGGGATGCCTATGTTCTTTTTTTCTTTTTTCTTTTTTTTTTTCCCACAAAGAACTATGAATCAATAGGAGTAATCATAGAAAAGAGAGGTAACGCAAACCAATTTTCAAACTTCCATTAACAATCTCAAAAAATGTATACATTGAATACTCGTATAATTATTAAAATTTGGCTGAGGAAAAAAAATGTTTTTTCTCTTTCACTCAAAAATGAATACATTGCTTTTTGACTCGCCTTTCTTCTTTGTCTCTCTTGGTGCAGTCTTCAGCCTGCTTTCCCTACATTATGCTTCGTATGTGAAATTTAACTCCTTTAAAAAAGGCCTCTCCAATTTTAGCATTTTGGAAGATCCTTAGGAGGTGGCAAAAGGGACTCATTTGGGCCTTTGCCATTATCTACAAGCCATGCCATTTTCAATCCCCATGTTGTGTGTATCTCTAGATGACAATGCATAAACCAAACTCCTGCAATTTCAAATATAATTAAAATACACTAATAACATAAAATATTTTAAAACTTTAAGTTAAATGTTAGGTGTGCAAATAAAGTCTCATATTGGTAGCTAAAAAGATTGTAATTCTACATAAAAAGTGGAGGAATTTCTTAATGGGGTTAGGTCTTTTGAGTAAAACCGTGGGGGCTTGGTCCAAAGCGGATAATATATCATCATATTAAAAGTATCTTTGGGTCATTTTAGCCCAATATTGTATCTAACAAACAATGATGTATATACCTGGATTGTCAGCACGAAATCTTATAGCAACCCATCCTCCGGCAGGAACACCAACTGTATTCCTCTCAACAGGATCCACAAGATTAAAATTCTTAGGATCTGTTTTTGGATTAAAATTTCCTATGCCTTTACCCACTAGAAAAAAATTGAAGCCATGCAAATGGATTGGATGGTTCTCAGGGGCTATAATTCCAGTATCCTGCAAAACCAATTGAACTGTATCGTTATACCGCAGCCTATAAACCTTAGTCCCATTCATCGTCGCCAAATTAGTTGGTCCTGTTCCCGTATAGTTGAAAGCAAAAGGCGGGTTTGCTGGAAAATCTGTCGTGAAAACTCCTTTAGTCCCAAAGAAATGTGCTTGTAAAAGGGCAACCGTTGGCATAACGAATGTAACATTGTTTACACTAGCCACAACTCTGCTTCCATTACCTTGTTTGCAAGTTGGGCATGGATTAATCCCTAAACCTACCGTGAAAAATAGGGAATGATCAATTTTTTTGGGAACATTAGCAGGGTATTTTTTGGAATTCAGGCTTCTTAAAGAATCAAGAAAAGTGTTGGCTACAGGGGTGGCATTTTTAGGTGGTGTACTAGTAAGTGAAATGTGGCTATTTCCTTGTGTGCCAGAATAATGTAAAGTGGCTATTGCTGTAACATTATCAACAGCAATTGGTGCATCCATAAAAGGTGAAGCAGCAACCATGTATTTTCCAGAACCTTGATTGGCAGTGACAATTACATTTGTTGTTTGGCCAGGAGCAATTACAATTGTGTCTGTTTTGAAAGGTTTAATGTAAGTGGCATCAACTTCAACTACTGTCATTTTATGGCCAGCAATTTTGAAAAAGAGTTCTTCATTGAGCGCAGCGTTGATGACTCGTAACATGTAGGTTTTTCCTGGATCAACGTTCAATTTGTATCCACCTGTATATTATATGGTCCAAAAAATGTCATGTTTTTTGCTCTTTACCAAAAATTGGGGTATACTTAATTCCCCTTTTTTTCTATCAGTATATCAAAGCTAAACTCGTATAAGTATTACCTTGTGATGCGCAATTTGAGACGGGTCCCGGATGACCATTAATAGTGTGAGCATCAGAAACATTAGGGGCTAATCCTGATTTTATGGCTTCATTAATCACAGCTTCGGTATCAGATTTCCACCATTCAGCTGCACCACATTATCAAAATCAGTAAAACTTCCAATTTTATAGTATATAAATATTTCAAGAAAATAATGATACTACTTTGGTTTAAGGAAGTTAATGTTTTTTACCTAGGATCACGACAGCTTCGTGGTTGGGTTTAGGGAATGGATAAGGCACTCCAAGGTTAGGCAAGATAACAATTGCACCATGAACAGTGGCCCTTAGCCACAAAATATGAGCATGCCAAAATAGTGTACCCCTTTGGCCTGTAATAGTGAAGTTATACACATAGTTTTGCCCTGGCTGAATTGGACATTGTGTGATGTATGCTGGTCCATCTGCCCAACCTGTTCTAAGTTGTCTAATACCATGCCTGTAAAAAAAATGTTATCATTACTTTAATCCATTGTATTAGATAATCTGTCTTATGTTCCAGGTTACTAAATTCGTCCACTTTTTAAGAACGGTTACTTGTGCGGAGCTAGCTAGGTGGAAGGAAGGGGTTCAACTGAATTTCCTACATCGAAAAAGTTATATTGTCTTAATAGATAAAAACAAATAAAGAAGAATTCACCTAAATAGCCGATCATCCGCCAGTTTAAAACAAAAAAAATGACGGATATATAAAATATGTATAATAATATGTACATAACCATGTGTAATTTATCTATATATACCAGTTAGGAAAGTAAACAGTGAATCATGCTAGCTATTTGTGTAAAGATCCCAAATATAAGTTGGATATATATAAATTGATAAATCCCCTAGTGTAGTGACAATTATTATTTAAAAATTGCTTTACGTTACAAGTTTAGATCTCAGGTGTAATTTTTTGTATTTGTTTTTTGAATCCTCTTATGGAAAATCCTGACTTCGTATTGTACAATAGTTAAAGTCGTAGATATTAGATGACTTACCAATGGATAGAGAGATTATACTTGACATGGTTAACAACTTTGACAAGTACTGTGTCACCTTCCCGAGCATAGATTGTAGGTCCTGGAAATTTTCCATTAACAGTAACAATGGGCTTGGATGAACAAAGGCGAGTCGTGTTCTTCATTACCACCTGCCATGCAACAATTAAACATTATTATATTTATAGCTATGAATTTTGTATTTTTTATATTAAAAAGTCACTGTGTTGATGTATAGTTGACAAATTATTTTGATAGTAAATATATTGATTTTGCTTGTCTTGGCGTCAACTGATTTGTTTTTATAGACCAACCACCTTTGTTAATTGGAAATTTCTTTTACCTAATTTTTGTTGCCTTAGAGTTCGAAACATCTACTTAACAGTTAACAGAGCCAATCATTCTGGATTCATAGACTTTGTGACAGTTTGTTAATAGTGGGATGGAATTGCCAAAATTTTCTGGTTTTCCTTATTTATATTATTATTATTGCTGAGGCAAAAGAAAAGGAGAAAATTCTTTTTTCTCTAGAAGAAAATGGGCCCAATATTTATTAACAAGTCATTTCAAGAAACTTATAATAGATGATTCTCTTCACATTTTTAACAGATTGAATGAAAATTAAGTTGTTTATTGTTAAAAAAATTGATACTGAAAGAAGAAGAAAAAGGATACTCCATTTAAATATAAAAGCACTTAGAAACATGCAGAACGCTTTCTCAAAAGATTGATTCTTTGACTTTGGATTATATAGCAGATCTCGGGGAATATGAAGCTTGTTATCACACTTATCTGAAATTGGTTGAGTTTTTCCTAATCATATATTCTCTCTTTAAGTGCCGACAACATTCTCTTTTGTAGAACATAATCTCAAAACGTTAGAGCCTTTTTATAACATACTCCCTCCATCCCAATTTATGTAGCACCGTTTAACTAGACATAAAGTTTAAAAAATAAATAAAGATTTTTGATACTACTGATTTAAGCCTTAAATATTTGTATGACTACAAATTATTTCACTAAGCGTAAAATAAAATTTTTTAACTTAAATTATTTCTAAATATAGAAAGATGGTGTTATTTTTGCGACAAATTAAAAAGAAAAGTATGACATATAAATTGAGAGAGAGGGAGTATATGTCTTTCCATATTACAAATTATCCAACATTTGTGACTATGGTAATATCAAGAAACTTGCATATTGTTGTTTACTGATGCAAGAAGGTAATTAATTAAGCTTATTAACTACGCATTCACAAGGGAAAAAAATAGTAGTGGTAGTAGTAACAGTGCTAATAGTACTTACATTGAACTTGTAATGTCGAATCCTGCATTCAACGACAAGAGGAAAAAGACAAGCTGCCAATACTATGAAAAGACGAATCCAAGAGTTCATTTTTGTCTCTTTCTTGAAATTTCTGCAATTGGACTTCTATTTACAATTGTGCTATAGAGAACGAATTGAAGTGATTTTCTTTTTAGTTCTGATTTCTTGTAATCTTGTTGTATTCAGGAATGACCTGCCAACGCAAATATATATATATATAGTTGAAAGTGCCTTAATTTTCCGTTGTGTCATCATTTTCTTCAGTTAGGTGAGATGGATGTTTTGGGGTCATCTCTACTTCTTGAACAGCAATTTAATTTCTTTCATGCAATTTCCCCCTCAATCATTACTTGCATTTTACATAAAGTTCTAAACTCTGTGGACCATCATAAATTTGCTAGTTAAGCTATTAGTTTGTTTCTGTGAGAAACAAAGTTCCTTTGGGATTTAATAATTGTCTTTATTAGTTGTCTAAAAAAAGGCACCTCATATGTGCAGGGTCGGGGAGGTCGTATCATATAAATGCAATAGGCCGCTTTTAGGGGTCTGATATGGTTTCATGTGAATTTATGCCCAACTCCCTAAATTATGTATAACAATATTATATTTTTTTTAAAATTATTTAAATATATACACGTGCACCAATACTCAAAGATTTCTATGGTGTAATAATTATTGAGTGCACTCTACGAGTGAAATTGGTCGTTCAGATTCCACTTTAGATGGTCTTGTTTTCGGCAAGGGATATAAATATATACGTGAAAATCACTAAAATTTTCAAAAAGAATATAATTTTGAACATATAATTTCAAAAGTGTAGTGGGTTCATGGTAAGAGACTAAAGTTAAACACGTCAAATGTAAATTCTAGATCCATCTCTTCACATTAGTGCACCCATCCTCCTAAAATCATGCTGCCGCCTCTGCGTTTTCCAAATGCATTCATTAGTTGGGTAATTAATATAAATTCATAACTATCTAAATGCTTATGTCAACTAAAGTTGAATTAAGGCGTAACTGATTGAACTATCTAAAAGCAATCTATGATGCTTGATGGTCTTCATGTCCCACGTACAACAGATCAATTAATTCAAGGTTTTGAAATTTCAGTAATTTTATAATATGGTTTTAAAACTAACTCAGCAAAGTGGGAACTGCATGCATGGGATGAAAATGGCTTCTCATGAAGAATATGTACATGGCCCCTACAGTTTGCTACGTCGCGGTTTTTTTGACGGTCGATTTGACTAAAATAAGACATTATAAATTTGTCCAAGACAAATGATACTTAAAACCACACGTATATTTCTGAAAGTTGAAAAATATTTATAGCTCAAAATGTCAAAATAACTTTTTTCAAAGTTTTCGATCTAAGTTTGATACAACGGACTATTAGAACGAGAAGGATGAAAAATGTGTCGATTGTCTCAGACTCACAAATAAATCATAGGCTAAAAGCGAATGAATGATTGCAAAAGGAGTACTCAATCCAACTTAAAAGCTAAAATAACTTAATGGAAAAAGACTCTTTCGAACTTTTATATTTTTGCAAGCATAAAGATGTCGAAAAGTAAGTCTAGAAATTAAAGAAGGTCTTGTTAAAAAGGGAATTAGCTAACATAGTAATTCAAGGTCATTACAAACTAAATAGGATATGTATAACCATATTTATTACTACAACATTTTAAGGGTAAATACTTACTTGCATAGTGTATTTACGCCAAACTATATTAATATACCATGGTTAAGTGATTTAATGAGATATAAATACATATAATTCACAATGGGTAAGTGTTTGAAGTCCATGTGCAAAACACATGTCATGTATCTATTGTTTTGGAGTAAATATCTGGTACGCGTAAGTTTTAAATCTCATAGGCTTTTTATCATCAAAACAAAAATATAGGTTTCCCTTATTGTAGCTTGATTTATATGTCTATGGCAACATTAAAATGACTAAACCAATCCTTAATTCTTCTTCTTTTGTTTTCTTAATAAGTCGCCATAACCATGGTATTGTTTGATGAACTACCGGTACATTAATATTCAAAACAAAGGTATGCAGAATCTCAACAAAGTAATAACTGTACTAATAATTAATATTAATTAGCCAGGACCCGTTATAAAAACGATTATTATTTACCAAAAAAGATAGAAAATGAATTAGGAAGCTTCTTTTTTATGGGCGTCAGTAAAGATCTAGTAATCATATTATCATAGAACCTTAGAAATTTGATAACAGATATGACTCCTACCTACTAAATCTAGTAGTTACGGTTGTTAAATTGATTTCATGGGTTTGCATCATTTTACTCTTTGCTATATCTATAAGCCATTATACATTGTTTCAAGGCAAAGATTAAGCCAACCGTGGGTTTTAACAACTTATTAGTTGTCAATACTCCTTTGCTCCAGCTCCTACCCACCCCTAAAAATCCTTCCAATTTCAAGCACAGTATATTGATATAGATTATATGTGTTTAGCCCTTAAAATGGATAACAATTAAATTTATACGCAGTTCAAAGGATATGTAGTTTAACTTAACACAAATAATCAAAGAACAGTAAATAATTGAATTGAAATGAGATAAAACGATCAAACCAAAGTGACGTAGTAATTAAGCCTTGTGTTTAGCTTAAATGCCAACGGTTGGTCTCGATCGAGTCCTCGAGATAGAGTCCGGATACGAATAAACGAGTGAACAACTAAAGAATACTTAAAATAGTCAAAGTAAATTTTATTACCTTGTTACACGTGAAAGTAGTCCACAAAAAATGAAAGGGTCCTCCTCTTTATATAGTAGAGGAGATTTAACCCTAGTAAAGTCTAAATAAAGTAAAAATCTTTTCTTTCCTTCCTTCCCACGAAAATAAGATCCGCAGCCAATACCTAGTGTGATCCGCACTGCAATATCCTACTGATGGCGGATATTTCGGCTCCTCGTTTGCCTCTTTTGACCGCATTTTCTTTACCCTCGATTATTCATCTCACTAGAGCTTGATTCCCTCCGGATTCAGTGCTCAAGACCCGCTATATCATTCGTCTATTCTTGGTTCTGATCTGTAGGTATCTTCGGTCTCACCCGAGCCAGTAACCAGCAACGTCGTTTCTTGTTTTACAACAGGAAATCGGGGGTAACTCTATCCTCGATTTTACCCACATACAAATAGTCCCCTCACTTCTTGGAGAGTAGATTGTAGGAGCGATGAGAAGTGACTAATTGACCCCGGTTCCTTCTCTCGTAAATCATGCGCAAGCTGATGAACTGAAACGTCCCATCAGTCACGTCGCTCTGACTTTGGACACACGTCAAACGTCGATTGTACAACCTCAGTAGTTACCGAATAAGGAATGTCTCTCAATCATTACTCTTTCCCTATAAAAGTTCTGGTTTCTCACTTTCACTTTTTTTTTGCTTTCTAACTTCAGATTTCCCTAAGTTACCTTCCAGCTTTTCATATCTTCATCCGTTTGTCGATCCTTCAAACCTTCATAACTTGTTCTTCATACCTTCATATCTTCATAGTTTATCTTCTAACTTTCATACCTTATCTCCAAATCTTCATATCAAATCTTCAAATCTTCATATCAGATCCCCAGATCTTCATATTCCCAGATAGGGATGGTGAAGACTTTAAAATTGGTACCTCAAAACACTGCATCGACGACCTCTTCTTTAGCCACTGCCAGTGCCTACGGTAGTAGCCTCGGGACCTCCTCTTACATATTTTATCCCCGGCGGTTGTTCCATAGATAATAACATTAAAGTCGAGAAAGCATCCGCATAAGGAGATCAGGGTGAGGAAGCATGGAGGTATGCCTGCTCCATAACCAAGGAGACACTCAAGCCTGTCTGAGAGGACTGTAAATGGGAAGACAAGGACGTAGTTGTTCCCAGTCCTGATGAGGCAATCACAACACACGTGGAAGGAGACTTAAGTTTTTACACGTATCCTTTCACATTTAGTCCTGTTGATACGGTAGTCCTCGAGTTTTGCAAAAGATATGACATTTGCGTCGGGCAAGTTCATCCATCCTATTGAAGGACTGTGAATCCTCTCTGCCACTTTGCGAATAATATGAAGGAGCCACGATTCACGGTTGATCACTGACTTCGAGTATACAGCCCCCGAATCTTTCGAGAGGGTTAATCAAACTTGCCTGTCGGGGGAAAAAGACTCCCTTTTCCTACATAGATGAGGTCAGGGATCGAGGTTGGTAGGGGAGTTTCGTTTGGATAAAGACCGAGGATTTTATTCCTCCCGAATTCATGTCGTTCCATGAGAGGTGGAAATCGAATCGTAAGTTTACTTCTTCTTATGCCATCAAAGTTTATCCTTGTATTTACTTTTCCCACTCATGACATATCTCATCCGATGTGCAGCTGTCCCTCGAGTCCCCAATGCGGTCCCACATCAAAAGGAGTGGATCGAGGGTATATGCAAGCAGCTTACCTACTCCAAGCGTGAGTGGCGTAAGCTCTCCAAAGGCAAGTGAGAGGCTCGTTCCTATGGTGAGTGCTCTTTTCTAGAAGATCTCTTCATTGTCTCTCCTTATTTCATTATTGACACAATTCATTCCTTCTTTCACAGGCTTGCCAAATACCACCAAGCTTCGAGAAGCAGTCGATACTGTGGTATCGACCTCGTCTTCCAAACCATTTACCTCTCTACCGTCCGTTACCGAAGTTGTTGTAGAAAAGGAGGAGAAAACTAAGAAGAAAAAGAGATCCCCAGGCTCCTCGGACGCTCCTGCCAAGGTCAAGAAAAGAAAAAGAATCATGCTCAGTGTCTGGAAGAGCACCAAAAAGTCTTTGGATGCCAGGGTCCCGAGTCCCAGTTTTCGAAGCTCTTCGTTAGCTCAAGGATTTTCCCGAGGATGACGAAGATATGGAATTCATCACCCACGAGCTGAATGACTCAAAAAACGCCATCAAGAGTTAGTGGCCCCTGGGGAGGATGCTCGTAAGGCCAAATTATCATTAACTCGGGGAACCAAAGAAAAGCATATGGATGCTGCTTCGAACTAAAGCCCCCCAGTCCCGAGAAGGGTCGTTTCTGAAGGCGACACCGTTATCCACATCCATGTGTCACCACCCCGGACGGAGGCCACTTTAAATGAGGATCAAGCCATTGAAGAGAAATTGACCGAAAAGTCCGGGGTTGTGGATGATGCCATTAACTCATTTTTTGAGGGTGTGGACGTTGGTATGTTAGAAGACTATTCTGTCTTTGTCCACCTGGAGATCCCGAAAAGGTTTGTGCAACTGGAATCAGATGGTCCGAGTTCGAGCTCAAAGTTCGAGAAATAGTTTTTTGCCCCAAGTGTGGACCCCGAGCGAAAGAAGACGGTCATGTTCTCAGTGCCGGCGGACACTAGCATGTTATCCTGGCCAGTCAGAGTGGCTAGCTATCTCTGTTCCTTGGTATCCGAGGAACACCAAATGAAGATGAACGAGGTAGGAGGGCCAAGCCTTTTCAATAAGGCTAAGCAGGCGCTGAATCCGGTATATCCTCTTTATTTTTTATTTTAACGAGTTCCCATTGCCCTAACTATTTTTAACGATTTTTTTTCTCCATATCTCAGGTCTCGATGCTTCATCATGAGACCTTTCACCGATCCAGGATGGAGGTGATCCATATCGAATTCGAGCTCAAAGAACAAGTCCAGCAAACAGAGATGTACAAATCTCTCTGTGATCAAAAGGATGAAGTCTTTAGGGATACGACTGACCTCTCCGCCCTTCAGGCTGAACTGGAGAAGGCCCAGAAGGAGGCCTCGAAAGCAAAACAGGACTATGCCCTTTTGGTTGAGAAGGTAAGAGTTCTCGATATTGATAATGAGAGGCTAAACGTCAATGCTAACGCCACAACCTCCCAGGTCCAGGAAAAGATAACTCTGATCAACCAGCTCAGGACCGAGATGAACGGGGCCAAGGCTTCAGTTGATGAGCTGAGAGGCAAAATAGATCGCCTAGCATTAGAGCGGGATGCCACCAAAGAGGACTTTCCACCAAAGAGGACTTGAACGAGGAGCTCCAGGCACGACTTGCCTCTCCCGTTGTAGAGCTTAACACTCTTAGCCAAGAGTATACTATGCTGATGTCCAAATTGGAAGTGTCTTCGAAAGAGATATTGGATGCCCATGATATGCTGGCCCAGTATAAGGCTGACGTTGAGATAGTTGAAGCCCAGATTATAATGAAGATCGAGTATGTGAGGTGGCTATCTCATAGGGAGGCGCTCGAGGAGAACTAAGCTTGGGGGGGAGGGGGAGTCGACGTAGCGGCCAAGATTGAAGAGGCCAAGAAGTTCAAAGCCGAGGCCAAAGCGAAGTACCAGCCCGAGGGATCAGATAGCTAGCTAGGCTCTGATGAAGTTTATGTAGGGAATGCCTTAGTTTATGTTATTTTTGTTTCTTTGTACTCGTTTATCTTGTACTTTAGGGCCGTTTTCTCGTGCATGTGTAAATATTTTTGGTAAATAAATGAAATTACCCTTCGGCTTTACATTATGTCCCTTAAGTTTTCCGCATTTGCATTTTGCTTAGGACTTAGAATATATAACTTGTGTCTCGAATTCAGTATGGCTAATATATCATCGTTGCCTTAGCATAAATATTTTCATCGCTCAAACTGTTTGACTTCCAAAGCCCGAATAAGATCTGGGTCAAACAACGGCTTCGAGTTTCTTTGGCTTCGAAGGATCTGACAAAAATGAAACAAAGTCTTAATTTCGGGTATTCGAATGATTTATCCGGACACATGTAGTCTTTGCCGAAGGTGACCTTTTCCTTGGCAAAAATTCGAAACTGATTAATTTTATCAAGTCGGACATAGTCTTTGTAGAATTAAAATATGTAAGGACCTTGCTTTTTATATTTATGAACTCAGACGTCTCCGAATCGTTTATACATTGGGGTCGAAGCTCCAATGGCTTCGGACCTTAAGTTGGCCGTAGCCTCTTGTATTTGGGCCTTGCCTCGTAGGCTTGGTGCCCTCAAAATTTTGTAACCCGATTTGCCTGGTCTTATTATCATACGGCAGTCCCCGGTTCGGGGAGACCCATAGCCGCAGGCTTAGAGGTCTTTAAATGATTGGGCACAGTCTCGTGGACTTTTACTGCCCTTGGGGTTTCATGCCCCAGGTTAATAATGGCCTGTGGGCTTAGAAGGTTTTTAACCCAATATTTATTCTAAGTGATATAACGGTTACATTACTCGTGTAAGCGTGAACCGACGAAGTATAGAAGGTGAAATTCTCACTTTATTACTTTAAATGTCGTGTAAATAGTCGAAGATACAAACACTATCCGTCGTGGAAAGAATGAACTATTAAGGCCCGATTCATTTGATCGTTTGACCCTTATAATAAATCCTATTATTCAAGCCTCGGCTTCGATTGTCAAGTAAAATTGTCTTCAAAATTTTCGGACTCAGATCTTTGAAGCTTGATTTGGGGTATGATAGTTCCCTAGTACTTGAGGCCGAAATTTGAGGGCTCGAGTACTATTGATCCGATGTGGGCGGTCCCCAATCCCCGGTCCTTGACCGGTGTTCAAAACTAAAGTAGCACGCTTCATGTTGCCTCGTTAAAAAATTTTGCCGTAAAACCCACTTCAGGAAAAATCCGATCGAAGGGAAAAAGAGTACAACACGTACTTTCAAATCTAATTCTGTGATTCTTGGTCTTGACTTCGATTAAGTACCTACACGGGTTAGTTTCGAAGGGTAATAAATCTTAAAGAAAACTGAATATTAATATATTAGCAGTAGTACCGCCTTAAGTGTCCCATGTTCCAGTTGTTTTGCAGTTATCTGCCAGTTCAGGACTCAAGCTGGTATGAGCCCTTTCCGATTATACCGGTGACTCTGTATGTTCCTTCCCAGTTCGGGCCTAATTTTCCGTCATTCGGTTTCTTAGTATGCAGTGTGAATTTTCTCAAGACCAAGTCCCTGATCCGGAAGTGTCGAATGTTTGTCCATCGATTGTAATCTCTTTCTATCCGCTGCTTTTGAGCTGCTAACCGGACCAGGGTGGCTTCTCATCGTTCATCCGCTAAATCTAAAATTTGCGGCCATGGCCTCGTCGTTTGATGCTTCCGTAGCATATTGGAACCTTAAGCTCGGTTCCCCTATTTCTACTGGAATCAAAGCCACTTCCCCATAGACTAGAGAAAATGGTGTTTCACCGGCACCCGGCCTCGAGGTTGTTCGATACGCCCACAGGACCTCAGGCAGAATTTCCTTCCACCTTTGTTTTGAATCGGTCAATATTTTCTTTAGGTTATTCTGTATGATCTTGTTTGTCTACTCTGCTTAACCATTCACGCTCGAGTGATACGGGGTCGATAAAATCTTTATGATTTTGTGATCTTCGAAGATCTTATTGACCTTGTTCCCAATGAAATGTCTCCCATTGTCACATGTAATTTTGGTTGGTATCCCGAACCGGCAGATTATGTGATCCCAAATGAAGTCTATAACCTCCTTCTCTCTAACTTTCTCAAATGCAAGTGCTTCAATCCACTTGGAGAAGTAATCTGTCATAAGCAAAATGTATTGAGCCTTACCGGGTGCCCATGGTAAAAGCCCTACTATATCCATTCCCCACTTCATGAACGACCAAGGGGAAAGGATCCGGTGGAGCAGCTCTCCCAGCTGATGGATCATCAGGGCATGCCTCTAATATTCGTCATACTTATGAATGAAGTCTTTTGTATTTCATTCCAATAATACCCAGCCTTGATCAGTTTTCGGACCAATGATAGGGGTGGGCATATTTCGGTCCGAACCGAAAAAATCGACCGAACCAAAAATATTTTTATTTCGGTTTCGGTTATTCGGTTTTTTCGGTCGGTTTTGGTTTAAAATTTCAGTTTTTCGGTTCGATTTTCGGTTATTAGTTTATTTGGTTCGGTTAACTGAAAAACCGAATTATTAGCAAACCAACAAATTTTCGGTTTGTTTCAGTCTAATTTACCGAAATTTTGAAAGAAAACCAACAAATTCGCCAGTTTAATTATTACATAGAGAGAGCCCAATATGATAATGTTCAAACCGAAAATCGAACCGAAATAAATCGAACCGAATTTCTTAAACCGAACTGAACCGAACTTATTTCAGTTCAGTTTCGGTTACTACTTTTACAAAATCGAAAACCAAATAACCGAACCAAATTTCTTAAAATCGAACCGAACCGACCTAACGCCCACCCCTAACTAATGATTCTGCTCCCGAATAGTTTCTGCAAAGTCCCCGTGTACTTTACTCACCATGTAATCGGTCTCCCCGAGCCCTAAATATCTCGCTAATGGTCCTAAAAATGATCTTCGGTACGGTTGGCCATCAACCAAGCAAATCCTAGCAGCTTTAGTTCTAAGGGCCCTTGATTCTTTAGGATCCGATGGAAGTTTCCCCTTCTGAAGGTAGTCCACGTGTTTGTTCCGCCAATCCCAAGTCAAACTTGTTGAGTTTACTTCGGCATGACCGGCCTCTATTACCAAGCTCATCAACTACACCACTATTCTGGAGTTGAATTCTTTGGAGTCTACTTACGATCCTAAGTTTGCCAATGCATCGACCTCACTGTTCTGATCTCGAGGCACGTACTGTAGCGTCCATTCTTTGAATCTATGTAACACTACTTGCAATTTATATAAGTACCTTCGCATTCGGTCTTCTTTGACTTCGAATGTTCTATTGACCTAGTTAACAACGAGAAAGGAATCACACTTGGCTTCAATAACCTCATCCCCCAAGATTTTAGCCAATTCTAGACCTGCAATCATAGCCTCATATTCGGCTTCATTGTTAGTCAATTTCACATTTTTAATATATTGTCTTATTATGTTACCGATGGGGGGTTTTAGTACGATGACCAACCCAAACCTTTCGCGTTGAAGGCACTGTCTGTGAATATGGTCCAAACCCTGAGCTAGTCCCCGAGGTGAGTAATAATTCTTTATCGACCTCGGGGATCATGGCCGGTGTGAAATCGGCCACAAAGTTTGCCAATATCTGGGACTTTATAGTTGTCTTGGATTTGTATTCAATATCGTACCCGCTAATCTCTACGTCCCACTTTGCTAGCTGCCCTGAGAGTTTGGGTTTATGCATAACATTCCTTAACGGGTACGAGGTCATGACACATATAAGATGCCATTGAAAATATGGTTTTAGTTTTCTAGATGCACTTAGCAAAGCAAGCGCCAATTTTTCTAGGTGCGGAAACCTCGTCTCAGCATCACCTAGAGTTATACTAACATAATATATAAAACATTGTGTACCTTCTTGTTCCCGAACCAGGACATCACTTACTGCTATCTCGGAAACTGCCAAGTAAAGGTATAGTTGCTCGTTTGCCTTCAGGGTATGCAACAAGGGAGGGCTTGATAAGTATTGTTTGATTTCTTCCAAAGCTTTTTGGCACTCCGGGGTCCAGGCAAAGTCTTTTTTTTTTTAGTAACGAGAAAAATTTGTGGCTTTTATCTGACGACCTGTAAATGAATCGGCCCAATGCGACTATTCGTCCGGTCAGTCTTTGCACTGTCTCGACATTGTTAACCACGGTGATATCTTCTATGGCCTTTATCTTATCTTGGTTGATCTTTATTCCCCAGTTAGATACCATAAAACTGAGGAACTTGCCTGAGCCAACTCCGAAGGCGCACTTCTCTGGGTTCAACTTTATATTGTATTAGTATGTCGAAGGTTTCTTGAAAATGCTCAAAATGGTCTTCTGCTCGCAGGGAGTTAACTAACATGTCATCAATATAAACCTCTATTGGTTTCCCTATTTGTTCCTCGAACATCCGGTTAACTAGGCGTTGGCATGTGGCACCGGTATTTTTTTAACCTAAATGGCATCAAATTATAACAATAAGTGCCGAACCTAGTTATAAAATAAGTTTTCTCTTCGTCATCCGGATCCATCCGTATTTGGTTGTACCTAGAGTAGTTGTCGAGAAAGCTCAACATCTCGTGCCCTACCGTTGTATCTATCATTCGGTTGATGTTAGGCAAAGAAATGAGTCCTTTGAGCATGCCTTAATCAAATCCTTATAATCTATAAACATTCTAAATTCATTTCCCTTTTTAGGTACGACGACTAGTGTTAGCTAACCAATTCGGGTATATGACTTCCCTAATGGAACCTATTTTTAAAAGTTCAGATACCTCGTACATGATGAATGTGTGTTTGACCTCGGATTATGGCCTCCTCTTCTATTTAACCGGATGGAAGCTCCGATCTAAACTCAATTAATGAGTTGTTATCTCTGGTTAAATTTCTGCCATATCTAAGTGGGACCAGGAAACAAAATTGGCATTAGCTTTAAGAAAATTAATAAGTTTTTTCCTAAGCTTGGGGGTTAGCCCCGTGCCTATGTATACTTTTCTATCCGGTAAATGCTCGAATAGTATGACTTGTTCCGGTTCCTCGATTGTTGACTTGGTTGCATCGGTGTCATCAGGTGCCACGAAGTATCTCGGGACCCCGAAGTCATCTTCTTCATCTGTTGGACGTTCCTCCCATTTTTCCGATTTGGTCGGGGTTGAGATCTGTGATTGCTATTTGGTATCTTTCTTTTCGATCGGTCCCTTATCCTTTGATGTCGTGATCACAGGTGCCGGGATCACTTACCCGACATCGAACATCTCTTTTGCGGCCGTTTGTTCCTCGTAAACCATTTTGATTCCACATGGAGTTGGAAAATTCAACACTTGGTGCAAGGTCGATGGTACTGCCCTCATGCTATGGACCTAGCGTCTTCCGAACAAGGCGTTGTACCTCATGTCCCCCTCGATCATATAGAACTTTGCTTGTTAAATGGTTCCAGTCGTGTTGACTGGTAGGGTGATTTCTCCCTTTGTTGTCTCGCATGCCATATTGAATCCGTTCAGCACCCGGACTGCTGGCACGATCTGGTCCAACAACTCCAGTTGCTCCACGACTCTCCATCAGATGATGTTGGCTGAGCTACCTGGATCAATTAACACGCGCTTAACTCGAGATTTATTAATAAGTACAAATGTTACCAGTGAATCATTGTGTGGTTGAATGATGCCCTCAGCATCCTCGTCACTAAATGAGATGGATCCTTCTGTAACATAATCTTGAGTTCGTTTTTTCTCTTGTGACAGAGACTTTGGTGCGTTTTATCATCGGCCCTTGGGGAACATCCACTCATCCAATAATCATATTAATCACATGTTTGGGTTCTTCTTATTCAACCTGTTTGTTGGCGTCCTTATTCCTGAAATGGTTTTTGGCCCGTTCACTTAGGAATTCTCAAAGATGTCCATTATTGAACAAACGAGCCTCTTTTTCCCTTAACTGTCAACAATCCTCGGTTCTATGACAGTGAGTACCGTGATATTTGCATAACAAATTGTGATCCTTTTGTGCCGGATCGGACCGAAGCGGCCTCGACAATTTGGTCTCCTTGATGCGACTGATGGTTGACACTGTGCTTGCTACATCTACGTTGAAGTTATACTCTGATAGCTTCGGGGCATCTCTGACTCTGAATGATCTGTCGAGCCTATTTTTATTCACCAAGCCTCAATTGCTTGGACCGTGATCATTTCTTCTGTCGTTCCTGGTCGAATAGCGACTGGGTCTGTTTCCCCTTCTATCTGAGTTATAAGGCAGGTATCCGTCTCGGGGTGGCCTCAACTCTCGATCCACTACTCTTTTAGACTTGTCGTTCATTTTTACCGGGATAAACTGAACCTGAGGAGGTCCCTAATTGGTTGTCTTCGACTTTGATCTATGATTGATATCGGTTATGGTCATCGGCCTAGGCAACCGCTAGATATTCTACCAAATTTTGCTTCAGTTGTTAAGATGCAACTGAACTTCGGGGGTTGAGCCCCTGAATAAATGCCTGAACGGCCCAATCGTCCGCAACTTATGGTAGGTCCATCAGTTCCATTTGGAACCTTGACACGAATTCCCTGAGCATTTTGTTGTATGTCTCTTTGACTTTGAACAGGTCCGATTTCCTTGTCTCAATTTTAATGGCTCCAGTGTTAGCTTTAACAAAGATATATGCAAGCATACGAAACGAATCAATAGAGTTTTGAGGTAAATTATGATACCATATCATCTCTCCATTGGATAGGGTTTCCCTGAATTTCTTCAGCAACACCAACTCGATCTCATTATCCTCGAGGTCGTTGCCTTTTATAGCGCATGTGCAGGAGGTTACATGCTCGTTTGGATCTTTGGTCCCATTATATTTGGGAATATCGGCATTCAGAACCTTTTCGGAATCGGCTTTGGTGCCACGCTTGGGAGGATAGGGTTCTGAATGAACGTTTTGGAAACCGGTCCTTTCACTATCGGAGGTGCCCCCGGGATATGATCGACCCTCGAGTTATAAGTTTGTACTTTCTTATGGTTTGCCTCTATCTTCTTTTCGCCGGATTCTACCCATTTTGTCAGTGCCTCGAGCATTTTCATCACCTCGGAAGTTACCTCGGATTCGGACCCTTTGGGCTCTATGATAACCCGTTCTTCCCTCCGGGTATCTTCTCCAACCTGTTCGGGTTCAGCCGCATTGTGTGCATGATTTTGATTCTGCAGTTGTGCTATTGCAACTTGTTGGGCTTGCAACATCTCAAAAATCAAACGTAAGCTAACTCCATCGCCTCCCCCTTCGGGTACCTCGTAAACTGATGACCGAGGTGCCCCCTGAATGCTGTTATTAGGATCAATCGATAGGTTAGTATTGACATCAACCTATGAGTTGGTATCGACTGGATCAACGATTGGTACGCCATTAGGGTCAACAGGGGGTACGTTGTTATTCGACACCCCGTTGTTATTTTTGCCGTGATGTCCTGATTTGACGTCGACACTTAAGTGAGCTGATTAAGAGTGTGACATATTTAACTAAAGCCGTCAATATGAGCTTGGCATGTTGGTCCAGCCCAACCCGTAATTTAGTAAGGTTGGACTAGAATATTTGGAGCCCATTTAAAAGCGGAGCTTTTAAGCCCGGCCCGAGTAAGCCTGTGGCCCGTGAAGCTTGACCGAGGCTGGACTGGGCCGGTCTGTGGGCCTAATAAAAATATTTATTTAAAATATATAAAATGTATACTTCCTCTAATGATGGAAAGTTAGAATTGGATCTTTACTCAGAGGAACCAAAGCTTGATCTTGAAAAGTTTCAAGAGATGTATTGGAAGGACCATTCTAGAAAATATCTTGATCTTTTAGTGATGGCGCATGATGTACTTAGTATTCCTATTACCACTATAGCATCGGAATCAACATTTAGCATTGGTGGACGTGTTCTGACAAAGTACAAAAGTTGCATCCATCATGAAAATGTCCAAACACTTGTTCCCAAACTAGTAATATTTTTTATGTGAATTTGAATATTATTAGTTTTTAAAATTTTATTATTCTTAATATTTAACTAATTAATATTGCATATGAATTGTAGGTGTAGATGAAAGTGAAGATGTTAAGACAATCTTATCACAAGCGGATTCAAATGTGTTTGATAAAAATGATGTGTTGGATATCCCATAAGCATCATGGATGTTCTCTTGAATAGTTTGTTTTGAGTTTTGACTTTTAGTAAATAAAATATAGTCTTGTCTTTTACTTTTTTGGTGTTTATTGTGATATATTGGAACAATATAAAAAATTATTAAGCTTTGCAAAAATTTTCTGATAAGATATTTTTTAACTTTAAGATATTTATCTTTTTTTAGGTTAGAATTTAAAGAAAAAATATAAAATTATATTTTAAAAAATGATGGACTCCATGGGGACCAACGACCCACATAGGACTAGGGTGGGCTGGCCATTATAAGGCCCATCAAAATGGTGGGCTAGCCCAGCCCAGCCCGTCAATTGCTAAAGCCCACCTGGGCCGAGCTAGGCTAACTCGGCCCTACCCGACCCATATTGGCAGCTCTGTATTTAACAGACTAAAATCAAACTTCAAAGAACAAGTGTAAAATAATTTGTGTAATCAAGATTCGTATTAAATTGCCACTATTTTTCTTAGCCGTACGGTGGCGCCAAACTGTTTATCTATTAAAATGGATAACAATTAAATTTATACGCGTTTTAAAGGATATGCGGTTTAATTTAACACAAATGATCAAAGAACGGTAAATAGTTGAATTGAAATGAGATAAAACGATCAAACCAAAGTGACGTAGTAATTAAGCCTTGTGTTTAATGTAAATGCCAGCGGTTGCTCTCGATCGAGCCCTCAAGATAGAGCCCAGATTTGAATAACTGAGTGAACAACTGAAGAATACTTAAAATAATTTTTGAGAGCCAGAGTAAATTTTATTGTCTTTGTTATGCATGAAAGTAGTCCACAAAAAATAAAGGGGTCCTCCTCTTTATATAGTAGAGGAGATTTAACCCTAGTGCAAGTCTAAATAAGGTAAAAATCTTTTCCTTCCTTCTTTCCCACGAAAATAAGATCCGCAACCAATACCGAGCGTGATCCGCGCCGCAATATCCGACTGATGACGGATATTTCGGCCTCTCGTTTGCTTCCTTTAACTGCCTTTTCTTTACCCTCAAATTTTCATCTCAGTTGAGCTTGATTCCCTCCGGGTTCAGTCGTGCTCGAAACCCGTTATGTTATTCGTCTGTTCTTGGTTCCGATCTGTGGGTATCTTCGGTCTCACCCCAGCCAATAACTTGCAACGACATTCCTCGTTTCACAATGGGAAATCGGGGTAACTCTATTCTCGATTTTACCCGTATACAGTATGAATTAATCTTCACTAGTGTATTTTAATTTAGCGTAAAATAATTAATTTTATGTTGGTTGTCAACGTACTGACTACAATCCCTTTCTTTCTTATCTTCTTCACCTGGGCTGTTCAAAACATAATCGTAGCCGTTAACCAAATCGTAAAATTGGCTTATTAGCTTATTGATATCGGGTCATCGGAATAATGGTTGGTGAACAAATTGAAATTTTATAATTTACGGCGTATCGGTTTGGGATGGGATTACTCAATTTTTTTATCGGATAAATCGTTAACCCATTAAAAATTTATATATTTACGTTTTATATTAAGGTTATGCTAGTTTGTGTTGGTTTTTTGTGACTTGGTTATTAACATTAATTTAAAAAGAGCTAAGAGCCAACTCGTTCCATATTAAATTTTGTAGGCTTTTGTCATTTGATTTACTTGTACAGATCTGATGTTGGGTTTCCTTATGTTTTATTGTAGGTTTTTGTCATTTTGTTTACTTGTACTGTTGTACATTGTACTACATGTGACATTAATTTTCATTGTCTCTTAGCCTGGCTAAGATTTAGTAGTACATTCGATAATTGTTAATTCGATATCGAACCGTTCGATATCTTATCAGTTGGTTAAAGAATTAGTCTATTTAAAAATTAATAATCGATAAATCAAACTGTTAAGCATAATTATCCGCCCGATAAACACCCCTACCTCCACCCTCCATTTGCCAATAACAACTACTACAGTACTACGGTTCACTTTCAATAAATTGTGGTCGTCTGTATGAATTATTATCATTATATAAGTGTGAGAATTCAGCGTAACTAATTGATTAGTTTTGTGGTGATTGTCAATTTACCGCAATTGATCTCTTTCATTATTCTGGTTTCGGAATGGCAACATAAGCAAGCTCATACAGGCAGAGTTTTCTCATCCTTCCCTAAAAAAGTTAATCAGATAAAGAAATATTCACCCAAAAAAGGAAAGATAATTAATAAAGAAAGAAATGTATTAAAGTAATCATCACTTTTAGGATTGTTAGGACTTGGTGATCAACTAACTGAACCTCTTTGTTTGGGCAGGAAGTTCATCTACTGGCAGATGGTAGATTAGATTTCACTTTCGCGTTGAATAGACCTAATTCTATAAGATACAACACCTGAAATTTATGAATATATATATTGTTCATGATTATTTCATGTAAAATGTGACCTGAAAAGAAAGAAAAAAAACAAAAGAAGAATAAGGTACTCTATTTTCGCTGTTTCAATTCTTTGAGATTAATACTAACGAAATATTTCAAGTACGTGATGAATGATTTTCTATGCTAAGAAGCTGGATTGATGAACTTTCATAATAGAAATTTAAGTTGTAAAGTGCAAAATAAAGATGGAATTCTATATTGTACGACGACCTAATTATGACACTGAAGACTAATTAGCTCTTTTAAATAACTGAACGACAATTGCTTGAGCCTACTACCTAATATTGTTATTGAGAACAACTAATCACTTACGCCATAAACAAATACCCCCTTTATTCAATTATATATATGACATCATCTTTATTTAAAGGGTACGATAATTTTTTCTTTGATTACAATTTTTGAAAAATTCTGTAATTATTTTTAATTTAAAAAAATTGAGACTTATAGTAACTAGTAAGAACTCTCATGTGATTTTGAAATGTATAAACTTTGTTTATAAGAAAGAAATATTTAAAAGTCAATGTTCGTTTTATATTAGAAATAAATGTATTTATTTTTGCATTTTAAATCTGGGTAGTCTCTTTAGATCTGTACTAATTGGACAATTAATTTTTTTTTCTTTTCAATTCTTAACTTACTATATTTGTTCTTAAACTTTCAGAAACAGTTAGTATATGAAAGCTTAGTGTTAATATGTATTTGATTGAAAGGTTAGTGTTGAGTCCACTTGCTACCTTATAAAGACAAATAAAATCTTAAGCACTTTGTGTTTGAGAATGAAACAAATCACTAACTAATCCAATCTTCTAGAATTAGGTATATTATGTTTCTCTACTTTTTCTGACTAAATTTCACAAGCATCGGAAAATACTTTATGTTATTAATTTTACCTAATTATGTTGAACTCGTCTAATCTTCACCAAAAACTAATTTGTCATGACTAAACTTAGATTCTACATTTTGAAATTTTCAATAGTGATTATCTTGGATGTTTTGACAGTTAATTTCGAGATTAACGTGGATCTGTATTGTATTCAGAAAGTTAAGCAGAAGCTCTACCTAATCTCTTTTACTTGTTATTTCGGGCGTTTGCAACCTCTTAAGAAAATATTAATTAAAAGAATAATTTAACTAGATTGTCCTTACATTCTTTAATCTCAATTTATTACTATGAACGGGAAGATATTTCGTGAAGCAGGAAAAAATCAATTAGAAACAAAGATGGAAAACAGAGCAAGTAGAGATTGGGATTGATTGATCCATAAGGGCTCAGAAATGAGAAGACACAGACTGATATATTAATGCCAATAACTATGGATTGAAGTGTGTGCCATGGCGAAATATCTACACTACATTCATGACCCAAAATAAAAACAATAAAAAATAAAAAGATACAAAAGGATTATTGAATGACAATAATAGCCGATAAATGATTTTTAAATGAATAGTTATAAAACTTTATACGTTTAAGTAAACACTACTCCTTATATCGGTAGTCGTGAACGTTGAAGAGTTGTACTGGATTACTTTTTTTCACTGTGCATCTGATATTCGAAATTGACTAATTTAACAAACTTGATTTTTTGAAAGGCTTATTAAAAGGAAAGGTACGTCCTACTAGGAGAATTTGAATTCTCAAGCCCGAGTTCGAAATTTTCGTTTAATGGTAAAGGACTTCTTTCTTACTATACTCTTTGGGGATATAATAATAATAGTTTGGGTGATGATTGAGATATGCATATTTCGTGGCAAGTCAATTTAGGCATAGCTCCAAGTCAATCGATTTAAAAAAGATGGGTTGAATAAGGCTAAGTGTAGTCTAAATTGACCCGTAAGAAAATTTATCAAAATATTTATATAAAAGAAAAAACTTGTTTTGTTTGATATGGCAGAATGCCATAATGAAGAAAAAATCTATTTGGTAATTAAACAAATTTTAAGAAAATATACAAAGAAATTAAATCCTTATTAGAGTTGGACATGTTGAGTTACGATGCATTATTTAGATTATCTTGACTTAACTCGTTTCAGCCCAAATAATATTATTTTAACGGATTAATAATGAGTCCATTTATTGATTTACACAATTTTGATCCGTTTTCAATTCAGCTCAACTCGCATATTTGACACAGCTTAGTTAGGTTAGTTGAAATTTTGTAATTTCCTCAAAGAGGAAGAGAAGGGATTAGATGGTGGGAGTGTAGGATAACGTAGGTCCAGTGAATGTGCATGGCCGAAAAATGGAAACCATGCACGCAGCCATTCTGTAAATTAAAATCTTATCATTTCCAACTTCCCCAATTAATTACTGATGTTATAAATAAGCTAGTCATTTTCCTTGTTTTCTTGAATATTGAACTTCCCAGCTACCCATACACCTCTGCAGGCAAAACAATCTGCAACAAAAAACCAACATCCCGAGGTATACTCACATTATATATTAGACTGCTTGAATTTCGTTTGGCTTTGTAAATCCTGAAGGAATTCTCTCATACACACAATATCCAACATAAAGGAGCATAAATTCCTTAAAGACAGTAAATACACTATCGAAACCTATTCTTGTTCCCGCAAAATTTTATTTCTCAACATAGTGTGATATCAACTATAAATGGCGGAAGATGATAAGTATGTCAAAGATGGAACAGTGGATTATAGAAACAATCCAGCAATCAAGAAGGAAACTGGAACTTGGAGAGCTTGCCCCTACATCCTTGGTACTAATTTCTCATATACTTTGAGCTGTTTTTCTTTGAAAAAAAAGAAACTTTCTTTTTTGCTGAAGTGACATTTTTTTGTGCTCATTGCTTTGGATCTTTTTTTAAATGGAAAAACAGGAAATGAATGCTGTGAGAGGTTGGCATATTATGGGATTAATACGAATCTAGTGAACTATCTCAAGTTTCAGATGAACGAGAGTAGTGTTGTGGCAGTTAATAATGTCACAAATTGGTCAGGGACGTGCTATGTCACACCTTTGCTTGGTGCATTTCTAGCTGATGCCTATTTGGGAAGATATTGGACAATTGCCGCCTTCTCAATCATATATGTCTTTGTAAGCCTCTTTGTATTTGCTTTACCTGTTTATTTACATACTGTTTTAATAATATTTAGCTATCTAAATGATAACTGCATACAATCGTTCATAAAAAATAAGATCAGTAAATTGCAAAGTAAGGCAGGTTGTCTACCATGACATATTAAAATATACTGACAGTGTAAAAATTTTTACATTGTCACTAGCGGCTGCTGTAGAGCTTCAGCACCAAGTTCATCAGAATTCAGTATTTCAGATGCCGAGAATAGATTTTTTTGTGAAACCCATACAAAAATCAACAAATATAAGATCTGAAACCATAATTTTAAAAGTATAATACATTCACTGTCAAAAATCTTAAAAGTTAAACTCATAAAGTCAAAATCCAGTATTCATTTATTATTGTTACTAGAGGTGCCAAGTGGATAAGTTAGATTAAACTTAGATAAGTCAAAACAAGTCAAATCAATAAATGAGTTGCTCCAACAGAGTCTTAAGCCAAGGCGCCCACTATGATTCAACCTCCCC
The DNA here is from genome assembly GCF_000715075.1 of Nicotiana tabacum. Taxonomy (NCBI): domain Eukaryota; kingdom Viridiplantae; phylum Streptophyta; class Magnoliopsida; order Solanales; family Solanaceae; genus Nicotiana; species Nicotiana tabacum. Next base: position 25,113,541 of record NC_134081.1, on the reverse strand, counting down.
TCTGGTATTATTTTGCTTTTTGGAAGAGAAAGTAGTGAAAGCCTAATGTATATTTCTTATTAAATTTAGATATTTTTCAATGGAACATCCAAATAAATCCAGAGTTTTAATTAATTTATGCAGGGAATGACTGTATTGACATTATCAGCATCGGTGCATGGACTAAAGCCACCTTGTGATGACAACAACACTTGTCATCCTAAAGGGATCCAGATTGGAATTTTCTACCTAGGACTTTACCTAATAGCCCTTGGTACAGGTGGGATTAAGCCTTGTGTTTCGTCATTTGGGGCAGATCAATTTGACGATTCTGATGAAATTGAAAAGAAGAAAAAGAGTTCTTTCTTCAATTGGTTCTATTTTTCAATTAACATTGGTGCACTTGTTGCTTCCACTGTTCTTGTTTGGATACAAACAAATGTTGGTTGGGGCTGGGGTTTTGGTATCCCTGCTGTGGCTATGGCTGTTGCTGTTGTAAGCTTTTTTTCAGGAACAAGATTATATAGGAATCAGAAACCTGGTGGAAGTCCCCTTACTAGGATTTTTCAAGTTATTGTTGCCTCTTTTAGGAAATTCAAAGTGAAGATTCCTAGAGATACTTCTCTTTTGTATGAAACTGCTGATGAAGAATCTGCTGTCCAAGGTAGCAGGAAGCTTGATCACACTGAACAACTGAGGTATATCTTAAATCATTTTAACTTACATGTACTCGAGTTTAGGATTCAGGGTTTAGGGTTTAGAGTACAGACATCTATTATATAGAGTTTACTCGATAGTCCCCATTTTGGGAACGTCCAGAGCCAAAGTCAATGAATGGGTAAGTCGCCAATCCCTGGACTATGTAATGCAGTATAAAAACTTTTACGGTAGTTATCTGTCAATATATAGAAGTTAAACTCAACTTACAAAGTTACAATATACTATTCATTTGTTTGTTCAATATAATTCATTCCTTATTAGAATATACTCTCCATGTCAGTACGAACACAAATCAAGCATGATTATTATTATTATTATTATTATTATTATTATTATCTAATGAATGTCTTTTATAAGATACACCAAAAGTCATACCCTGGCTAACTAAATAAGTCTAACTTATATACACTGCAAGCGTAAAGATTTTCAGTACTATTAGTGTAATGTTGAATTGTTATAGCAGGTTGTTTGTCTTATTTTATAGGTGTCAGGTGACTTGTAGTTATCTTTTAGGTGACTTGATAGTGTAAAAAAGGTTTTCACACCCGTCAGATATATAGAAGTTAAACTCTATGTATCTAATTTTATAGAACAATACATGAGATCTCGAAACAATGAAAAAGTTCAATGTCCTATTAATTTGTTAGAAAAGTGAGGTATATTTAAATAAATATATCGATTTTTAATGCTTTGATCATCATTTTCTATCCAGTTTCTTTGATAAGGCAGCAGTGGAGACACAATCAGACAAAATCAAAGGCTCAGTTAATCCATGGAGCCTTTGTACTGTGACACAAGTTGAAGAACTGAAATCAATCATCAGATTGTTGCCTATATGGGCAACTGGAATCATCTTTAGTAGTGTGTATAGTCAAATGGGAACTTTATTTGTTCTCCAAGGCAACACAATGGATCTTCATATGACCAATTCCTTTCAAATTCCTTCAGCTTCTCTTTCCCTTTTCGACACGATTAGTGTCATTTTCTGGGTACCTGTCTATGATCGTGTCATCGTTGCATTGGCAAGAAAATTCACCGGTCACAAGAACGGTTTCACACAGCTTCAGAGGATAGCAATTGGCCTAGTGATTTCGATTTTTGCAATGCTGATTGCTGGAACATTGGAAATGGTAAGACTAAGAACTGTAAGAGAGCATAATTACTATGAGATGAAGCATATTCCTATGTCAATTTTCTGGCAAGTTCCTCAGTATTTTGTCGTAGGTTGTGCTGAAGTTTTTACCTTCATTGGACAATTGGAGTTTTTCTATGAGCAAGCTCCTGACGCGATGAGAAGTTTATGTTCTGCTCTTTCTCTTATAACGACCGCACTTGGGAACTATTTGAGTACATTTTTGGTCAATATAGTTACAGATATGAGTACTAGGAATGGTGGTCCTGGTTGGATTCCTGATAATTTGAACTATGGTCACCTTCACTATTTCTTCTGGCTTTTGGCTGTGTTAAGTGTGCTCAATTTTGGATTCTTTCTATTTGTTGCAAAATTTTATACTTATAAGAAGGCAATAGGTCCAACCTCATAATTTATTCCAATTTGTAACAGTGTTATCAGAATGGTTCTCCCAACATCCTCAATTATTAGTTTTCCTCTGTTTCTGCAAGTTACAATATTGTATGCAACATTCTTGATTTCTGAAATGAGAATTAAGGTTGTTTTCTTGTTTTTCTGAATTTTAAGTATGTTAATGCATTATATTTGGTGAAAAAATATTGTCCGGTAACTAAAGGTAAAGGTGTCAAATGGGCCAGGTTGGCCCGGTCCCGGTCCGGCCCTGATCGGTTTTAGACCGGCCCGGTAGTAAGGGGGTCGGGCAGGGTTGGGTTGGGACAGGGACCGGCCTGTGCTGGGTAGATTTTTGGTACCGGTTAATCGGATCGGTACAACCTGTTATGGTCAAGTTATTTGGGAACCGGTTAACCGGCTCGGACCGGTTCAATGACTATTTCGATTTTATTTTATTTTTTATAAAGTTGACCGTTTGGCAACGGTCAGCTGCCATTTTGACTGTTGCCCAACGGCCAATTTGCAAAAACAGTCCTTTTTTGGGCATTTGTTTTCAAAAACAATAATTTTATTATTTACTAATTTAGCTCTTTGAAAAACTATAAATAGACCCTCCTTCTTTTTCATTTCTTCACTTATCTCTCAATTCAAGTTAAATCATGCCACGTGCTTCTAGAGTACACTCATATGTTTGGGAACACTTTGAGGTGGTAGAAGAAAATGAAGAAGTTCGCAAAGTAAGGTGCAAGAACTGTGGTCGAGTCTTAAATGTTCGTCGAAAGTGGGAGGGCACAGGCTGTTTAAGGAGGCATATGAAGAGTTGTCTTGAGCGTCCTCCAAAAAATCGTATTTAAGTTGATTTGAGACAATTTGTGTTATTTTAAAATTATTAGACTTATTTAAGCTTAATATTTTAGTTTGTTAGATTAATTTGAAGTATTATTATGCAATGAAAATTTAAAATGAAAGTATAAAAGCTTTTGAAGTTTGATCCTTACATATCAAGTTATCAACACTCCAATATAAATATACTTTTTTCATGTTCATTGTATTATCTTAAATTCGTAATGAAATTTTCAAATATAAGGCTTTTAAGCCTTTGAAATTTATGAAAATATTCTTTTTAAACGTTAGTTTTTAGTATTTTACATTTTTACTTTATCTTAATATAAATCACGATTGTTATACAAAATACAAAAAAAAATAATTAAATAAGCCTGGCCCATTAGGCCCGGAACCGTTCCGGTTAAAGTTTGCACCGGGAAAGCCCGGAACCGGTAAACCCGGTAAAAAATAATCGGAAACCGGCCCGGTAATGAAACCGACCGATTTTCTTTTCCTCTATCCCGACCGGCCTGGCCCCTTAACACCTATAACTAAAAGCGGATGGAGCCTATGTTTAGTGGGTTCATGAATTGAACCGGTTTCAACACGGAACATATATAGATTGTTAGGAATATTAAAGGTGTACCTATTAAATTTAAATTTTGGATCTGTCTCTGCGTAGACGCCGGTAAATGTCTTCATCAACTAAAGAAGTAGTAAAAAAAAATAGATACTTTGATGGAAAAGAACTGCAATGATCCTTATTTATTTGTTCAGATGGGGATTGATGCATTCCTCTGATCAGCCCACAGTGACATTAACATAACTAGGAAATTCTACACATCATTCATCTTTCCACCCAAACGCAAGGAGCAAAATGAGGAAAGGTGATGACTAACAATGTAGACTGGATTTTGGATAAGTGGGAAATGTGCAAAAAAAAAAAAAAAAAAAAAAAAACAGTGTTAGGGGAAGAAAAGAATGTAAAACAACCAAGACCTAAAATGTGAGCAATTATTAGAAAGAGAAAGGAATATTCTGATGATAAATTCTTCTTTTTCTTTTTTCGGTTTTATCAATGAAAAAAAGTTCACCCTTTATTTTGCTCTATGGTAATTTTAGAGGAAAAACTAAAAGATACAATTCACAATACTGATCAATACAAATTTTATCATATTCTTATCCTTATTATACTTAAACTAGCTGATCCCATGTAACTATATAAACTAGTATTCGACGGTATGTGCCAACAAATTGAAAAACTAAATCAGAATATATATCTCTGGTGCTACTGTCTAATATTAATTAGTTTCTTAATCAAAATGTTCACACTCTTTTTCTCTGTCCATTATAGCTAGGTACAATAAATAAAATAAAAGATATAATGTTCGATCGTTATTGTTTCTTCCGTCTTGCTTTGCTTCAAGAATTTCGCATAAGCTGATATCTGAGTGAGTACTTCTGTGAACGAAATCTTCACATACAACTGCTTCAGTACCTCAAGGAATCGATACTTGTTTAATTTTTCTCTCTTTATTCTTTGAGGGAAAAGTAACGCATGCATGTGTTTGCTTTCTTCAATTTCTTGTTTCTTTTTATCGTTTCCCCTTTTTCTTTTGAGTAGTAGTATCCTCATGTTAGGACCAAAATAATCAGGTGTCATTCGAAAACTAGTAAATCAAACCTTGAACAATGATAAATCAGTCAACAAAAGAGAAATATACCAAAAAAGACACAAATATTTAACATGGTTCGGTCAATTGACCTACGTCCACGGCAGAGATGAGCAATCCACTATATAAAAGAGAATACAAAATATAGAGAGAACATCCTCATGAAGAGACAAACACAAGTGGCACTCTAACACTTGTCCCGAAATTCTCTCCCTAAACAAGATTCTCAAACCCCATATGGCTACATTGTGGATGCTACTGAATGAGAAGGACGGATCTTCAATTTATAGAACTCCATACATTTTCCTACAAGAAAAGAGACTAGCCAAATATGGAAGAATTATATTTTCCTTCTAGGAAAAGAAAAATCCAATTATGATAAATATGTTGTCCTTTCCTTTATGAGATAGGAAAACCAATTATGGTAAGAAAATCTGGACAAACACCTAACAAAATTTCGAGACAAGTGTTAGTGTGTCATTTCTGGACAAACACCTCTCGATATGTTATACTCTCTTTTATATAGTTGATTGCTTATCTCCGTTGTGCACGTAGGTCAATTGATCGAACCATGTTAAATATTTGTGTCTTTTTTGATATATTTCTCTTTTGTTGATTGGTTTATTGTTGCACAAGGTTTGCTTTACTAGCTTTCGCATGACACCTGATTATTTCGATCCTAACAAGTGGTATCAGAGCCTTGGTTATTTATCCGATTTGTTTTTATAGAATGGAGGCAAATGTGATCAAAATGGTATGTTTGAATGGGAGTAATTATAATGTTTGGATAAGCAAGATGAAATATTTATTGTTCGTGAAGAAGATGCATCTACCCGTTTTTGTAGCTCATAAACCCGAGAGTATATCGGATGAAGATTGAAATTTCGAGCACCGGCAAGTATATGGATATATACGACAATGGGTTGAAGACAATGTTCGCAACCATATTGTGAATGAGATACATGCGAGATCGTTGTGGGAAAAGTGTCACGGCCCAAAAATCACGTGACCGGCACCCGGCATACTATCCAATCCGGGTGAACCAAACCATACAAGGATGCCTATCTATATGCAAAATAGATACATGCGGAAGCTTTTTTGAAAACACAATCATTTTAAATGATAAAAATCATAAATAAAATAAAATCTTTAAATCTATCATTTCCAATAATTGAAAGATACAAAAGAATAACAATATTTCTTTCATGCATGCCATATGAATAACTCTCGATTACAACTCCAAAAGAAAAACAACCATCTATGGAATCTCTAAGACATAAGGATGAAATAAATACTTGGAACAAACCCCAACCAAAAGTAAGTAAGATCAACATGAAGGCTACCACAGAATAGAAGTGGTGCCTTGCTATATGCCTCGGAAAGAGAGTCATCCTAGCCTTATCTACTCATCACGAACCACATCTCATCCTAAAAATATGTAAAGTAAGTGGGACCCTTTAGAGGGGCCCCTGAGGGCTGAGTACACCACTACGGTACTCAATAAGTGTCATAAACTTTCTCTAACTCAAGTTCTTGGGACAAGGCTTTACAAAAATAATACAACCAACATTTGATATAAGACGATAATAATTATATCAATTCATTCCTCTTTATCATTTCAAAAGAAACGACTTGAAAAATGTAAATCATGATACAAACTTTTAAAATATTTATATCGACCCATGATTCTAATAAGAATCAGAAAAAAACCATTTCAACTTCATTAAGTCATTGAAATCGCTTTCGGCTCCTTAGGCCTAAACATAACAAAATTTTCTTTCACCGTACATACCATCACCGACACAAGAAGGTCAACTAGGTTATGTACCTAGCGGCAAGTATCATATACCCTATTTACTCAGGTCGTCTCATCATAGTGTCGTACGAATCGACTCAGCCATGCTAATAATAGCACAAAATAGTACCCTCTCGAGGGAGAGCACTCTGTCGTAGTCTATACCACGAAGTGGCCATCTAGGCCTACACCGGCACGTGTAGTTTCATGACGGCGAATATGATATATTCGAAGTCAATCTCGGTGAATACAAGTAACTCCCAAAATATTTGATACCCAAAAAGACATTCATAGCAAATAGCCTCAAAATATGTATTTTATCAAATCATGACGTTTATAGTCAATCCAAACCTTTTGAACAAAATCAAACGAAATCCTTTATCATTAAGCAATTAACAATAAAACTCAAATATTTAATCCCTTTATCATCAACATAAGTTCTTTAATAAAACTTATAACGTTAGTCTAAAGTGTCATTTACCAACCAATATTTAAAATAAGGTTTTTAGAAAATAACATGATACTTCACATGCAATACAATATTTTAGTACATGGAGATATTCGCACCCGCTTTCCCCACAAGTAGGGACACACATATATATAAATAACTCATGTCTTAACCCAAATCATGCTCTTAGAGAAAGTCCCTCGAGAAAAGTAAGTTTAATCAACTTACCTCAATTCCAAGCTCCAAATTGACTAAAATTCTCAAATGTTGCCAAACAAGCCGATATCTACATAATGAAATCATATACATCAACGACACGTTACGACAATACGAACAATGTCAACTAGTGTCTAACACTTAAGTCTAATTTTATAAGTTTCACAAAAATCCTTATTTCACTATTTGAAGGTCAATCCTTGAGTTTTAACTCTAATTCTCTATTAAATATGTTATGGAATCTAGTTGTTCCCTTAGAAGCTCAAAACGACATAGGTCAAACAAAACCCAACACCATTCATCATCTCTACCAACAAACTTTTTAATTTCAAAACTAATTTTATAGGGTTTCATGAATAGATGCTTAAATACAAATCCTCCTTCATAAATATACTCTACTATGTCCATGGAGTATAATATATAAGATTGGAGTGAAGGGTGGGTTACCTCCTTGTCAAACCCTAAAATTTTCAAGATTTGAGTTATTGAGATGTTCTTGGGATTTTCTTGAAAAATCTATGAATCTCATGTAGGTGAAGAGTTAGAAGATGTAATTTAAGAATCAAATCTACCAAAAACACATTTAATTCTTACCTCAAGAGGACATCAATGATGGAGAGCTCTCTTCTCTCTCTAGACCTTTATAAACCAAGCCTCGAAATAATAAAAGAATCCCTTCCTATAATGCCTTAAAAGGCAACAACTGTTGCTCGTTTTTATTTAATATTTTGGACGCCAAGATTGGCGCTTTGGCCAGGAGTCACTGCTTTTGTCCTTGGCAACTGGGAACATTGGAGCAATGGGGATGCGCCGTATCCAAGCCAACGTCCATCCTCTGAAGCTTATCATTTCATCCTTTGATTCCTTGCCAATATTCTTCCAATCAAGTCTCATGACTCTTTTTGTATACCCAAAACTCCAACCACTAATTCCATTATACCCATAATATGTGTAAGTGTACTCATGCAATTTAATTCAACCACTCACTTATTTATTAATTAATTTTATTCAAGTGAGGTTGGTGACTTTGAAGTCAATGAAATTCGTTGCCTCCGGATCCTCTCCTTTTCATCCTTTTGCTTCTTTTGTTTTGCTTACTATGTTCTTCGTTGCATGTTAGTCCAGTATTTATCCTTTGAGGATTAATATTTCTCACGTGTTCTTTATGACTTCTTTTTACTCCCAATTAACCCGACGCTCACCATTAATGAAATAGTTATCTCCAATACATTTCAATATCTTTGTTCCACTTAAGTAATCTCATGTAACTCGGGTATGTTTAAATTGCATTCTTAAGTTTGAAATTAGCCCAACCTAAGTATAAAAATTCACGGGCTTCACAAAAAGCTAGAGACTCTTTATGCTTCAAAAACTGGGACAACAAGTTGTTCCCGCTAAAGCAATTAATGACCATTAAATACAAGGAGGGCAGCCCTATCCTTGATCACATAAATAATTTTTAAGGCGTCATTGATCAGCTGTCTGGAATGGATGTTAATTTTGATGATGAGATACAAGGACTTTGGCTTCTTAATACTCTGCTAGACTCTTGTGAAACTCTTCGTGTTGTTTTGACAAATTCAGCTCCTGGAGGTAAGATAACCATGGAATATGCCAAGAGTGGTCTGTTGAACGAGGAAGTAATGAGAAAATCTCAGGGTTCGTCTTCAAAAGCAGACATCTTGGTTACAGAATACCGGGGGAGAGAAAGAATAAGAGGTTCGCGGAATAGAGGTAAAAGTAGAAGTAAATCGAGGTCCAAATACCATAATATTATATGCAACCACTATGACAAGAAAGGACATATCAAAAGGTTTTGCCACAAGTTAAAGCAAGACATTAGAGAAGGAAAGAAAGTTGAAAATAACGAGAACAATGTTGCTGCTATTGTTCGAGATAACCTTCTTTTTGCTTATGATGAAACGTCATCAATTTGGTATCCCATGAGACGAGCTGGATAGTAGATTCTAAAGCTACTTCCACTACAAGAGAAGTGTTATTTACATAGGGATTTTTCTGGTGATTTTAGAGGAAACTTCGCAGGTAATTTGGTTTCTTGCGGATTTTCCAGCCAAAAAAATCCGATGGAAAAATCTTCGTAGGTAATTGTTACCTGTGAATTTTAAAATCCCCAAGTAGGTTACCTGGGGATTATGAATCTGCATGTAAATTACCTGCGGATTTTATCTTTAAAAATGTAAAAAACAAATCGTGAAAAATGAATTTTCCTAGGGATTTTCATATGAAAATTCGCAAGTAATTCATAAAGAAAATCTTTTTTGGCAAATATTCAAAAAAAAAACAATAATTATTTTTACTAACTTAATTTCTCGTTATTACACCAAACATCTCTCTAACATTGAGTTTTTGCGCTTTCAATTTTATTTAAATTAAATTTCTACATATATTTTTTTGTAATTACAGTACACTTTCTAATCATAATTATTTTATATATACAAAATATTATATACACCTACCACCACGCACCTTTCCCCAATACCCACACAGTAGAATCCCTGCATTAATTGACACGCTCTACAAACCTTATCGGCAAGCTACATATAAGGTCGAAAGGCTACAGAATTCATCCGATGTGGTGAGCCATTTCTCTCCCAATTTTCCCATCTACAAAATAAAGTTGTAAAATTATTTATTTTCTCTATATTTTTTTAAGAAAGATACGGTAAGTGTGGATTCAAAAATCCTGTAATAATTCTTTTTCAAGAATTAAACATACTATACATAATTAAATAACTGGTAAAATAAATTTTGCCAATTCTAATAACGAACACAAAATTTAGTTACTTCATTAATATTAGAAGTCAGTCGAGAGGATATTTGAAAATAGAATTAAAAGATCACTCAATACTTAAGTCTAACTTATAAATTTATAAGAAAATCATTCTAAGTAACATTCGATAACTAAATTATAAAGGACAAACAACCTCAACAAAAGGTAATACGAAAAGCAAAAAACAAAAACATCTGAAAGGGCCTAAGTGGCCTAGGTTTCGCCGGAAGCCGCATCATCACCTTCGGGGTATTATTCTTAAACACATGTAAAAGTGAAGTATATATAAGCGGGATACGCAGATAAAAATTTAATTTTTTCGATTAATTTATATATTTAATATTAATGTTAATGATAAATATAATTGAATAATTTTTTCTACTTAAAAATTATACTTAAATTATTCAATGATACACAATGTAAAATAATTACTAACGGTATTAGCTCAACATTAATCAAACTTAAACAAAGCAAGTAGGGTATGGAAGATTAACCATTTTAATTGTTTTGGTCTAATTTAAGTTCTCCATATTTAATTCATTAGCTAAAATTAATTAATAGATCTATGACAATAAATTTATTATTGGAGATAGTTAAAACTAACATCAATGATAAATTTAGCTAATGGTTTTCTACTTAATAATTATACTTAAATTATTCAATGATACACAATTTAGTATGTTCTGTGACTTCTCTCATGATATTTTATGATATTTAATTTTTTTGTTATCATTAATTAATCATATTTATGACAATTAATTTATTAGTGGATTAGTAGCCGATCACATCATTCTTAATGATTTGTAATATACAATCGGAAAATATCATTCCATTGAATTTTATATGAGATTAAATTATAATTACATTATTATGAAGAAATTAATAAATATGCATGACACTGCCCATCAATAAATTAATTAATTAATCACGATTATTTATAAAAACATAATGTTGAAATTGTTGCTTTAAAACATTTTCTTTTCAAGACCTTATGAGAGTGAAAATTATTATATAATAGTTTGTTTGACTTGAAAAAAGTTCACATAGCAAAAATCCCCTGATAAATCCTCAAGAAAACTTTTTAGCTAAAATTGCAGCAACCAAATCTCCAGGTACATCCCCAAATATATAAATTCTCAACCAAAAACAAAACACAGCTATTGATAATAAACCTATTAGATGTCGTGATGGAATGTTCTTTGAAGACCAGACTATTGAAGATATTGACAAAGCTGAGAAGATAGATTCTCAGAGTAATGAGAGCTTAGTTGATTTTGATCCACTTTCTATTGCCAAGGAACCTATTGCACATGAAGGAACCCAAGACAATAATGAAGATAATGATCAAGATCAAAATGATCATCATGATGTGGATGTTATGGATGCTCCAGTTGATGAAGTTGTGGTTGATCAGTAACCAATTCCTGCTCAGCTAACTAATTCGAATGCTCCTGAAATCAATCTTAGAAGATCCACAAGGGAGAAGCAAAAATCCACTATTTGTATTATAATAAGTATTTGTGCTTTGTTATATAGGTTTAAGTTTTTAAACAATAATTTTATATTATAGTCACTATTATTTTTTGAATTATTAGGAACAAGAGTATTATTTTTATTCCATCATAGTCATGTGATAGTTGTAAAGCATCTTTACGTTTTTCACTTTTCAAGTAAAATAATATATTCTATTGTAAAAAATAATTTATTTATTAATTTTTAAAATATTAAAAAATTAAATACGCTTCGTACTTCAGGACTTACTCCTCGCTTCGTGTTAAATAAAATACTTTCCTTACGCCCACGCCTTCTAAACCACTTATTAGAACGCCAATGATATGTCTGTCAATTTTAGTTCCCTTGCCTTGTTTTTCCCTATTCATATTCTCTAATTTTCTTTTTTGTTAAAGATATTATAAAATGGAGAACGTTTCTTTTCTTTTTTTTCTTTTAGAACACAGTTGAATGATTCAAGTTGAATGATTTTAAACTCATCTTAGTTTCAAGTTGAATGATTTTAAAATTAAAATCATAAAAAGGACTAGCATTTAATTTGTCTTGGCATTGCCCATTTCTTTTCTTTTTCATCAAAACGATACAATTCTTAGAATTTCTCCATACTCTTGCTTTCACTGATTCTATAATCTTTTGAGAAACTCAAAGGGTGACACTCAAAAAGGAAAGTCTATTTTCTATTTGCATTATTATTAACACAAGAAATTTATACCAAATTAATAAAAAATATATGATCTGAGAAAATAAACCAACAATATAAATATTTATTTTTTATACAATTCAGTATAATTTAACCTCTTGTTTTAAGTCACGGTTTCTTTTGTTACTTTAGTGTCATGTGCACAACTTTTGACCCAAAACGACAAATTTTATAGGTAAAAATAGCATCAAATCGTATCCCTATTGTAAAGGGATAAGATTCGGGCCATTTTACTGGCTTAAAATCTTGAACAATATTAGATTTAAAAAAAGAACTCTCCAACTCCAACAGTATTATTATACTACTAGAGAAATATTCACACTCTTTATTCTTTTTCCTAATACGTATCAAACACAGATTAATTCTGAATCGTACACTGAGCTGTACCACCCTTTTATAAATATTCCCTCTTTCCTCTACTCTAGGAACTGTACACCAACGGGAACTGCGATATTTGCATCTTTATTTCCTCGGCCGCCTCCCTCAAACCTACAAGGGAAATCTTCCTTTTTTTTCTTTCTCTTCATTGAGGTAGTTTTAATCTTTTCTAAATATCTATGGTGATAATTGTAGTAGTACTTCTTTTCTCTCTCTTTTTTTTTTGGTTTCTGATATTGACATATATATATATATATATATATATATATATATATATATATATATATAGAGTGTGTGTGTATTTCTTTTCTTTGTTTTTCTCTTATCTTCTATGTATTTACTTTAACCATGATTATATCTATACATCTTTTTTTTAACTGTTATGGGAATCTTAAATTTGTTAAGGATAATTTAATGGATCTCCCTTCCCTTGGAATATGAATGCCTAAGGGTAGGCTGTTTACATCATACCTCAAGGGGAGCAGCCTTTTTCAAAACCCTGAACACGGGATACTTCATGCATCCGTTTTTTTTTTTTTTTTGGCGTTATGTTGTTCTGTATTACAACAATTCGCAGTTTTGGGTGCTTTTACCTTGAACAAGGATTTATCATATATACACTTACGTAAATGATTGTACACTATATTAATTAACATGTTATAGCTGATATCTGCCTTATTTTCAAGTTAATAATATCACTTTTTATGGATAACTACTGATAGTTGAACGTAAATGATTTTGCGTTTTTTAGACGACCTGATAGTTTAAAATTTCAATTCTGCTCCAACATCTAATGTGTCAAAACAATCGAATTCACTTATTCCTTATACTATGGACATCGGTCTATTCCAGGTTCCTAAGTAGTTTGCATGCATGAACAAACAATTTAGACCATATTGAACCAGTTCCTAGCCATGTTCTTTGCATTCCTTGTTTTCTTATATTCGAGAGATGTCAATCCATTTTGGCCAATTGGTACCCTTTATGCATCTCGTACGTAATGATCTTGGAATAGTTAGTATACTAGGCATGTACTTATTGGAAAACTAATTCAAAGTTGCAGTAAGAAACCTAAATTGTTTAGGATTTGATATTTTCTAGTTTATTTAATTCATGTCTAAATAGGATTTGTATTATAGGAATAGATTTTCATATTTCTAGTTGAAATAAGTTTCATACTGTTATAAATAGGAGTATTGGTAGCTTATTTTATGTGTAGAAAAGTGTGGAGATTTGTGACAAGAATTGTAGAGATCTTTCCGAGATTTACTAAAATAAATTTTATGTTTGTTTGGTCTTAGGCTGTCACATTGATTTGATAACCAGAGATTACAAGCTCTACATCATGGCTAGAAAAGCTAGAATGGAAAGAGATGATGATGAGGACTACACAAAGGACGGGACCGTTGACATCTACAAAAAACCAGCTAATAAGAAGAAAACTGGAACGTGGAAGGCCTGCCCTTTCATCCTCGGTATGGTTTTCGTTTATCCACACAAGTAGCTAGTTGTGTATAATTCATTTTTAGTTATAGTAGAATTAATAGCCTTGACATTGTAAGGTTGAATTCCACAGGGGATGAAGGATGCGAGCGATTGGCATACTATGGTATGAGTACTAATTTGGTGAACTACATTCAGCAAAAGCTCAATCTAAATAATGCTGCGTCGTCAAGAAGTGTAACGAATTGGCAAGGAACCTGTTATGTCACGCCATTGCTTGGAGCATTCTTGGCTGATGCCTATCTCGGGCGATACTGGACAATTGCAACTTTCTCAACCCTTTATATCATTGTAAGTATACATCAGTAACTTAATATGTAGAGGTTTATTGTCATTCAGATTTTGTTAGCGAGTAGGCTGATTTTGGCAGAGGAATTTATGAACTTATCTTATTTATGTAGGGAATGGCATTCTTGACAATGTCTGCTTCAATAAGTGGACTAAAGCCAGCCTGTGATAACGAAAGTTGCAACCCAACAGGATCACAGAAAACAGCATTCTTTGTTGCAATCTACTTGATTGCCTTTGGAACTGGTGGGATAAAACCTTGTGTCTCTTCTTTCGGGGCAGATCAATTTGATGACAATGATGAAACTGAAAAGAAAAGCAAAAGCTCTTTCTTTAACTGGTTTTACCTCTCAATCAACATTGGTGCACTTATCGCTTCGTCTGTTTTAGTTTGGATACAAATGAATGTAGGCTGGGGCTGGGGTTTTGGGGTTCCAGCTGTGGCTATGGCCATCGCATTAGTGTTTTTCTTTTCAGGTACACGTCTATATAGGCTCCAGCCGCCAGGAGGGAGTCCCCTTACTCGCATATTGCAGGTATTTGTAGCATCTATCAGAAAATGTAATGTCAAACCTCCTCCTGACGAGTCTCTTCTTTATGAGACTTCTGATGTCGAATCCAACATCAAGGGAAGTCGCAAGCTTGAGCACTCAGAAGAATTCAGGTAACTGTGCCCTTACATTCTCACTTTCATTCACCATAGTTGCAACTCTATTATATTTTGTATACTAATTTACAGTATGTATTTTGCCTCTTGAAAAATGAAACTTAGGTTCTTTGACAAGGCTGCTGTAGAAACTGGATCTGATAAAGTCAATGGATCAGTGAATCCCTGGAAGCTCTGCACAGTGACTCAAGTTGAAGAGGTCAAGTCGATCATCCGTCTACTCCCCGTGTGGGCTACTGGTATTGTGTTTTCCTGTGTCTACAGTCAGATGAGCACAATGTTTGTTCTACAAGGCAACATAATGGACCAACACATTGGCACTAACTTCACAATTCCATCGGCATGTTTATCCATATTTGACACCCTCAGTGTAATTTTCTGGGCGCCTATTTATGACCTAGTCATCATTCCCCTTGCACGAAAGTTGACAGGCCACGAACGAGGATTTACTCAGCTGCAGAGGATGGGTATCGGTCTTGTTATTTCAATATTCGCCATGGTTGCTGCTGGGGTTCTAGAGGTGATTCGGCTTGACTATGTAAGGAGGAACAACTATTATGACCTCAAGACGATTCCTATGTCCATCTTCTGGCAAGTTCCTCAATATTTCTTGATTGGATGCGCGGAAGTGTTCACATTCATCGGTCAGCTAGAGTTCTTCTATGACCAAGCTCCTGATGCATTGAGAAGTTTGTGTTCAGCCCTCTGTCTTACAACAACTGCATTAGGTAATTACCTAAGTAGTCTCATCGTTACGATTGTGATCAATGTAACCACAAGGAACGGAAAGCTTGGATGGATTCCAGATAACTTGAACAGAGGGCACCTTGACTACTTTTACTGGCTATTGGCCATCCTCAGCTTCATCAACTTTTTCGTTTATCTCTGGATTGCGAAATGGTACACTTACAAGAAGGTAACTGGGAAGCCAGCTTTAACACGTTAGATATATATATATATGTTCATCGTCTTTATGTGGGCTATTATTCTTCTGAGCACTCAAATTTTTCTGTTAAATATGGATTGAAACTACTGCTAGTTTAGATGAGAGTTGTTCTATCTATGAATTTTCCTTTTATAAAAATTAGTTAAGTTCATATTATGATGCTCAAGATTTCTTTTCCGGTCAAATACCTATTTTACCTTCTTAATTATCAACCTTTATTTGTTATTTTTTTTACTTTTTAAATATTATGGTATTTTCTTTATAATTGAATCTTACTAGGTAATTCGAATCGAAGAAAGTGTTAACAGTTTATTGGTATCAGGCTATTAGATTAATTATTCGAGAACGACTTGAAATTATATGACTAACAGGTTATCAGTTCGAGTATCACTTTATTCAATTTCTTAATCGATTTAATCGATAACCCTATATTATATACTTAATTTTTATTTTACCATCGACTATAAATCGTGTGGCATTCAGTATAACTACTTAATTTATGCTTCAAGTTAAAAAAAATAGAACAATTACTCATGTTTTCGTATTTGGTATTTTGATACATAAAAAGATCTTTGTTTTATGATGATCCTTTCCCAAAACAAATACGATCCGTCTGATATCTTATCGACTTGGCGAGGGGACAGGGCGGATCTAGTAGCGCGCGTACGGGTTCGGCTGAACCCAATAACTTTTATTCTAACAATGTAATTGTATTAAAAATTCATTAAATATGAAGAAATATTAAATTTGGTACCTAGTTATCGAAACTTAAAGTCGTCGTTCTAAGATTCAGAACCCATAAAATTAAAATTCTAGCTCCGCCTCTAACGTATTTAAACACCAATAATCGAAATAATAATTATAAACACGGAAGCGTACTATAACACCCTAAATTCACGTTAAATGGAGTATATATCTATTTCAAAAAATGAACATATGCAAGTTTGTTTAAAGAGAAGTGGTTAGGTTACTACAATAACAATAAAAATTTAATATCAATGATTGCTTACATTATTTTTTTAATTATCCATTAATGTTCTACAAATTAACGCTTTAAAAAAGGAGGGATGAAAATTACACCTATCGAGAATTTCGAACTCCAGGAACAATTTCAAACTCCAGTGGTCGTTTCTAAAGTTCTTTCGTATTTTAATTAGCGCTATTTTTTATTCAAATTTTATTTTTGCATTAACGAATGACTATTTTCCTCTTTTATTTCTGCAACGATCCAGCCGATCGTTTTGAAAATTAACGTCCCGTTCGGCGGCATAAGGTCCCGAACAGCTCTGTATTGTGTGTTATGACCTGCGTGTGTGATCGAGTTCGGTCTTCAGATGATTCGGGGTCAATTTGAAAAAATGATCCTAGTTTTGGAAGCTTAAATGGTAAGAGTCGACCGGAGTTTTGACTTTGAGAAAATAACTCCGAAATGGCATTTGAAGATTTCAATATAATAGCTTCGTATAGTGTTTTGAATTCAAGTAGGGTTCTTTATAATTGAATCTTACTAGGTAATTCGAATCGAAGAAAGTGTTAACAGTTTATTGGTATCAGGCTATTAGATTAATTATTCGAGAACGACTTGAAATTATATGACTAACAGGTTATCAGTTCGAGTATCACTTTATTCAATTTCTTAATCGATTTAATCGATAACCCAATATTGTTATGGAATAATGTAAAATAAAGTAAAACAAGAGAAATTTAGAGAGATAATACTAGATCCTTTCTTGATCATGCTATTAATGATGTTTTTACAAATGAGTTGAGAAGTTTCCTATTTATAAGAGAGTTGCTTGGTGACCAAGTAACTAGTCTTGGTGGCCAAGTAATAAATCTTAGTGACCAAGCAACTAGACTAGTTTATGACTAACTAACTTGCTCCTAAGTAATTTTATAATATATGGACACTCACTCTTAATATTATTTATAACACTCCCACTTGAATATTCATTAGTAGATAATGTGACTCGTTAAAACCTTACTAGGAAAAACCGGTGGAAAAAAGTTCTAGTGAAGGAAAAAGAGTACACATATTTAATAATGCGCTTTTTGATTGCCTCATTAAAAATGTTGCAAGGAAAACTCAATGGCACAAAACCTTATAAGGGAAAAAAGAGTACAACGCATATAAACTCACTCTGATGAGAATATCAATTCACATCTTTGAGCCTTCGCATCCCAATATTGTACACTAGCTTCTTGAAGGTTGACGTCGGTAGAGATTTGGTGAACGAATCTGTTGCATATTAAAATAACAATTCTTTTGAAGAATGTGTGAAAAATATCTTTGGTGAAATGTGCTTTGTCCTATCTTCTTTTATGAATCCTCCCTTCAATTAGGTTATGCATGCTACATTGTCTTCATACAAAATGGTGGGTAGTTTGTCACACTTCAAACCACATTTTTCTCGAATAAGATGTATTATAGACCTCAACCATACACATTCTCGGTTTGCTTCATGAATAACAATATCTCAGCATGATTAGATGAAGTAGCCACGATTGATTGCTTAGTCGATCGCCAAGATATGGCAGTGCCTCCACATGTAAACACGTAGTTTGTTTGAGATCCAGCCTTGTGTAGGTTAGATAAATACCCAATATCGGCATAACCAACAAGATTTGGACCACAATCATTGCCATAAAATAAGCCCATGTCGGTAGTCCCTTTTAGATATGGCAATATGTGTTTGATTTCATTCCAATGACTCCATGTAGGAGCAGAGTTATATCTTGCTAAGACATTAACTGAAAAAGTTATGTCTGGCCTTATAGTGTTAGCATAATACATTAGTGCACTAATTGCACTAAGATATGGTACTTCAGGATCAAGAAACTCTTCATTCTTTTCTTAAGGTCGGAACGGGTCCTTTTTCACATCAAGTGATCGAACAACCATTGGAGTACTTAATGGATGTGCTCCATCCATGTAACACCATTTCAATACATTTTCTACGTAGGCAGATTGATGAACAAAAATCTTGTTTGCCAAATGTTCAATTTGCAAACCGAGACATAATTTTGTCTTTCCGAGATCTTTCATCTCGAATTCTTTCATTAAATAATCAATTGTCTTTTGGAGTTCTATAGGAGTTCCAATAAGGTTTATGTTATCAACATATACAGGAAGTATAACAAACTCCGATATTATTTTCTTAAATAAAAATATATGAACACATGGCATCATTTATATAATCTTTAAATATTCACTAAGGTAATTATACCACATTCTTCCTGATTACTTTGGACCATACAATCCATGATTGAGGAACAAAATTCAATTTCTTTGATTGTGGCAGTTAACGCGAGGCTTGAAGAAGTAAATCCATGATTGAGGAACAAAATTCAATTTCTTTTTTCGTGTTCATGTGCTGTAATTACTACTATATAGAAGCCCCTTGGGAAGCAGTTCAGGGTCGTCATGCCTGTTTGCTGATCAAGGGTCACCTTTGTCAATTCAAGATGATTATGCTTTAGGGATATTGTACTAGATTGTTTTATGTATGTACTTTGTCTGCATTTGACAAAAGAACCAGATAATTACTTTAATACATGTGGGTCCCATAACTGTTTGCGCCTACTCTATCTGCAGCCTTTTGAATTTTTGACAGCCACATAATGTTTTACTGAGTTTATTTTCTCTCAATAGTCTTAGCTATTGTGGCAAGCACATGGCTATTTCGTTGTGTCTAATACATATCAAAGTTAGTACAGGGATTGTGAGGAACAATTATGTTAACTCTGTTATAAATTCTTTGCTATACGACTTTGTTTGATACTATAATAAATTGTAGTAATACATTGCTATAGTTTTTCTTTCAGTTCACGATCTGCTTGCCTAAAAATAGTAGCCCAATAAATTCTATTTCATCTTTTAAGATCAACAAAGAAATTTCGATCTCAACTTTTATTATTTTGTATGGATTTCTATGCAAATTTATTTGGCTGAAACTGTGATAGTATATGAAAGAAAATATGTTTAGTATTCTAGAAGATAAATTAATTATTTTTTGCGCAGAACTTGAATTTTAACTGAATTTCTATGCCAAAACTAACATGCAATAATATATGACTAATGTATCATTTCGGATGAAGATGAGAATCAACTCTTATCGTAGAAAACTCATTAATTTTGTTAGTTGATTATATAAGGTTTAAATTTCAGCAAACAAAATCCTAAGATTATTACTCCCTCCGTTTCAAAAAGAATGAACCTATTCTTTAACCATATTTTTTGTAAATAGTGTTATATATTTTGAGTCGTTAACTGTTGTGACTTAAATTACTTTTTTACTTAGTTTTTAAATATGTAAGCTTTATTTCTAACAACTTAAAGAATTTATGTCCAAATTCACATTAAAATTAGTCAATTTGACTATCGTATTCCGAAAAGTTTCAAACAAATTAAAACGGATGGAGTATGAGTTTTCTTGTTCCAAAAGAAGAAAGTCTTACTTGGTATCATTTTTCTGATTTTGTTAAACTTGAAATATAAATATAGATGTATGGATAAAGCAAATAGATTTATTTAAGTTTACCAATAGAAAGCTTTTTATGAAGACGTCAATTCGAAGGTGTCCAACGAAATTGTAGCGGTGAACACTATTGTCGAGCTTCTAAACCATATGTGTTGTGACCCTTTCGTTGTCACTTGAGGGTGCTAATCTTTGCACTAATACTGTGTAGTACTTGGATTTCCAAAAGTGAAGTAGTTATATTTAGTAGACAAATTGATATTTTATTAGTAGTAATTATTTATATATTAAATTTTAATTATTTAAAACCATAGACAAGTTTTATGTTATGCATCGTATATCTTAATTTTAATATGAATAAACAAACAATTGATAATTAACATAATAGTTTTCTAATTATCATTTTTATATTACTATAATTCACATAGAATTTGTTAACAACCCAAAATATCTTAATTACTTTAACTTGAAAATCTACTCGACGAAAAATATCACAATTCATTGCAATCAGATATTAATTAAAAAATATTTCACGTTAAATTTGACTTTACAATTCTAACCGTCAATTAACTTATCGCACAAAAGTAGATTTCACATGAAACCCCAGTTATTACAGTTACGCAAAAACCAGTCTTACTTGAAAATTTGAAATAACATAACAAAATCATATTTTTCTTCTTTTACTATTCTGGGTCAAAAATTTATTTGGTTTTTATTTATTTGAGATGTAATTATAAATGAGAAACTCTAAAAACTTTAATACCTTAATATTTTTTCCTAAAATATTCTGCATTTTACGAGTACAATAAAAAATAAAACACAAATTATTGGGCTCGTGATAGCACGGGCCAATTGCATCTAGTTAAGCCTTAGAGGCACAAAGCATTGAGCAAATTGTTTGTCAATTAGCTGCTATAACTAGTTGCTCTTCTCTTTTATGTACTGAAAGTAAGCCTTGAGGTAGCTCAGTACTCAATTTTAGTTGCTGTGGTTGTAAATGCACATCCTTCTAATGTTATTCATTGGACACAATATAATGAGGAGCTGCCATATCTTTCACATCTATTTAGTTTTACTGTTTTAATCTAATCTTTGTGAGAATTATGGTCAAAACACTCAAAAAGTTACCTTAAGGTCAATTGGAAGATCAAAATACCCTTCCCAGGAGCTAATAGCTTTCAAGAAATTCCAAAACCAAGAACACAGATGCTATGGTATATCTCTGCAAATCTAGAGAAATTGATGGAAGTAGGGCCAAATTATTCTGCTAAAACTTTAAATTGAAAGGAATAGAGTGTTTAATATTTCCAAGTGCTGTTGAAGATGTTACAGGGGAATATTCTTGTACAAACCCAATGGAATAAATTTGAAATCTGAAGAAAGAAATCTCAACAAATTAAATAATTAAATTTTTTGCTGCATAAACAAACAAATGGATAAATGATCGAGAAGAGTGCTTGCCTTGGTTTTTTAATTTCTTGTTGAGAAAAGTTGTTAGCTTCAGGGAAGGGTATTGTAAGAGGAAGAAGAAATAAATGGAGTTGAGTTGTTAATTATTAAATTTGAGTTCAACAATATGGTTGGTCGGATTTACACATGAATTTAGTAATTTAATTCACATTGGATTACACCTGGACTATTCACACATTGCACGTTATTAATAGGGAAGCCTATGACACGTCATGTAAGCAGTTTCTTACTAGCTGTTATTTCTAGTTCGGTTTTTGAACTAATCGCATATGTGAAAATTTAATTGTTCATGATTTATTGACATACATAGTTTGCAGTGAGATCTTTAAGGATGTTATTACTGTATTCATTTTTTTTATTTTGAATTTAAGGTATTATATGAGAGGCTACTTTTATTTTATTTTATTTTATATAAACGAGTCACGATGTTACTGTCACTTTTGAAGAGAGTACATTTGAGGAGGGTATATCCATTCCTTCTTTACTGGATGTGAGAATTGTGTATGAAGTTTGCGACAACTTCAGCTAACACTACTTCAATAAAGCAAAACAACAAAAGTGAGGCAATAAAGTTGTTACTTCAAGGAGACTCATATATTAGCCCGCTTGGTTTTTCCCTCTTGACTCGAAAGGTAAGCATCTGCCGTCTGTCAGCATTGAGAAGACCTCTAACTTGATAGGGTAGAGAGTCAAAGTTAGTGTATATACACGCCTCTTCATATATGTGGCATAGAGCAGCCAGTTTATCCGCAACTTTATTTGCTTCTCTGAAGCAATGTCGGGTGACAATATCATGGCTATCCACCAGCATTTTAAGTTCTTTAATCTTTTCAGCAATTCTCCACGGTGTAACCCAAGTTTCGGCAATGCAATTATGAATGAGGAGGGAGTCTGTCTCGCCAATGATAAGGGGTGTTCCCTTTTGTTCTCTTTTTGATGCACCAATTGATGCCAAAAATATCGCACATGCTTCTGCCCAGTTGCTAGTGCCCTGCCCCAGGGGAACTGCATTGGCCATAATGAATTTTCCATTGCTGTCTCTAACCACTCCTCCAACTCCACATTTTCCTCCAATACATGAGCTGATCTACTTAACGATGATGAAAGAGGTTTCATTGAGTGATATATTGCAAAAGTTACACATATCTGGCCAATGTTCCCCAACTTTGATGTTCTTGAATTTAGATTTAACCTTCTGGATAATGTCGAAGGAAATTAGTGAGATAGATCTTGAAAAAGAAGGCCTCTCCATCCCATACTTTGAGTTACACCTGGATCTCCATAATTCCCATAAAATGAAGGAAAGAAGGATTTTCAACATATAATTAGTAGTTAAGTTCCTAGTCTTCTGGTTCCAGCAATTAAGAAGAAGAGTTCTCATGGTCACATTGTTATACTTAATCCCAATAGAACCAATAAAATATTTCCATATTTCTGGGCATACTGGCCATCACAAAAGAGATGTTCGATTGTTTCATTTCTGTTGCTTAGGGTAGGGCCTATGCAACATGAGCAAATAGAAGGAAAGACTTTGTCCTGCTCCCCAAGTTAAGAAAGACATTTTGAAAGGAATGTCCCTATGCCAAACTCTTGAGTCAAATTGATGAACTTGTCTTTTACGTTTGAGTAGGTTCCAAACTGTAGAGATAGAGAATTTACCAGAATTGGAGCATGTCCAGTGAAGGGTATCATCAGTGCCATCATCATGAATTATGTATGATTGGGATACCTGAAGCTTTATCGGATCATGAGGTTGAACTTGGAAGTAAGACCTGTTTCACTGACTATCATTATAAATCTCCTTGATCATGATGTTTTGTTGAATTAAGTCATCCTAAATCATCTTGTATAGGGGGCCAAAGGGTGACCAGTTATCATACCAAAAATTGATATTCCCTTTACCAACATTCCACAAAATATTCTGATACACTTTGTCTTTTAAGTCACAATTGGATTTCCAACTATGGGATCGACCAGTAGATCAAGGGATTGTTATAGGGCGAGAGTTATAGTAGTATTTGCTCTCATAAATAAGGATCACAGAGAATTAGTGGTTCTTAATTTCCACCATTGTTTGGTAGTGAAACCCAAGCAAGTATCTTCTACCCTTCTAAAGTTTGCTCCCCCTTCTTCATATGGGAAACAGAGATTGTGCCAAGATACCCAATGGTGCTTTCCCCGTTCCTCTACTCCAGATCAGAAGAATCTATTAATATACTTCTCAATCATGGATATAGTACCTTTTGGGAGAATGGACAACAACCAATGTGTGAATGTTAAGAGCAAGAAGGACATGTCTTATAAGAGAAGTTGTTCCTCTAAAAGTTAAGAATTTCAAATGCCACCTTCTGATTCTGTTGATCACCTTGTTTACCATATCAGAATAAAAGGATAATTTCCTCCTTCATGTATGAAGGGGACACCCTAGATACTTCATAAGAAAATGATCATATCTCATTCCCAAGATTCTTCAAACCCTTGTAATGGTGCTTTGGGTTGTGCCAGTGGATATAGTGAAGCAACATTTGCTTTTATCTATCAACTGAACAGAGACCTTATCATATTGAGCTAAGGTCTTCAGAGTAAGTTGAAGAGAGTAACTCATACTGCTGCAAAAAATAATAGTGTCATCAGCAAAAGATATGTGGTTGATATTAGGCCCCCATCCATTCATATAAAATCCTCTATATCTACTGTTAGAATCAAGATTGTTAAGCATTTGCGAGAGAAGTTCAGCAGTTAAAATATAACGGGGGGGGGGGGGAGAGGATCTCCCTGTCTGAGACCTCTTCCAGATTTAAAGAAACCTTGACTGCTACCATTAACATGAAGAGAATACATGTTATTAGAGATAAATTTTATATAAGATCAATCCATTCTTCTGCGAATCCAAGTTGCCTAAGCATAAAACACAAAAAAGGCCATAAAACTCTGTCATAAGCCTTGGTCATGTCTAGTTTGATAACCACATTGGCTCCTTTCCTTGGTTTTCCAATGTCATTGATGATTTCTTGTGCCAGCGGGATGTTTTCAGTAATGGCTCTGCCTTTAATAAAACCACTTTGATTTTGAGTGACAATTCTAGGAAGAATTCTACATAGCCTGGAATTAATCACCCTGGCAATGATTTTGCTAGAGATATTACATAAACTGAAAGGTCTAATGTCACAGAAACTCTGTAGTGCTTCAACTTTTGGGATAATTACTATACATGTATGCGAAAAAAATTTAGGAAGAGTGGCTCCATGGGAAAAGGATACTACTGCTCTATGGAGGTCTTCTGCAATAATTCTCCAGCATATCTGGTAAGACCTACCAGCATATTTGAGGATAAGGATAGTAGTTAATGCAGTATTATCTTCATCTAACACTATTTTGTTAACGCCATTCAATACCATATTGTCCTCCTAAACTTCTTCAGTAGCGAACAAGTGCTCAAACTATTTGAGGGCAGCATCAGCAACATCTTTTGTACCTTCCACCAAGTTACCCTCAATATCTTTGATTTTCTGAATCATTAGTCTCTTTCTCTTGTTCTTAATGACACCATGAAAGAAAGTTGTGTTGGCATCTCCTTCTTCTAACCATTTGACTCTAGCCTTCTACCTCAAGATACTATCTTGGAGTTTTAAGAACCTGGTGAATTCAGCTCTGGCTTTAGAGAGGTTCATTCTGTTTTCTTGGTTTTGTTGGCTAAGGAAGCTTCTTTCAGACTTCTAATAAGGATCTTTAAGTTCTTAGGTTCTTCATAAATATCCCCAAAGCTCGACCATTGGCTAAGGGTCTTGTGGGTGTTTTTTATTTTCTGATGAAGGATGTAAAGAGGATTTCCAGCTACCTCAATATCCCAAGCCTGTTGAACCACCTGCAAACAATTATCATGCTCACTCCACATGTTCAAAAATTTGAAGTATTTAATATAATCAGTATTATTGACTTTGTAAGTGATGAGAAGAGGTGCGTGATCAGAACAAGATCTAGACAAATGAGTCACAGAGGTTCCCCCAAATTGGTCGAACCAATCTGAGTTGTATACAAGTCTTTCAAGCCTCTTCCAGATGGTGTTAGGAGGATCTCTATTATCACTCCATGTAAATAAGGAGCCAAGAAAATATGCATGTTAAAGATCACAGTTAGTTAAACAAGAAATAAATTCAAAGCTTTCCTCCAGCCTGTAGGGCCTTCCTCCAATCTTTTCTTCAGCGGAAGTGATGACATTAAAGTTACCAACAACTCCCCGAGGGCCAGTAATTCTGTTGGATATGGTTCTCAACTCATTCCAAATAACATTCCTTAATTGTTCATCACATTTAGCATAAACAACAGATATATAAAAAGGAACAGGGCTTTGTGATTGAATTATGTGAACCAAGACATATTTCTCCTTATCTTACACTATATCAAGAGTACAGTCAGAAGATCAGAAAATCCAAATCTTATTAGAGAAGTTGTGAAAGCGGGATTGATATCCCAGCTTCCTTTTGAATTTTTTAAGTTTTCTAGCCCCCACAATAGGCTCCTGAATAAACATGTAGGGGATTTTATGCTCATTTTTAATGATACTGAGTCTTTCAGAAGCCCCTTGGGATCCTATCCCCATAATATTCCATGAAAGTATGCTAATCATTGGAAACATTAGGGGTTAGGTTTTGTCTACAACCTTTATTGTTCGTAGCCACCATAGGTGGGGGAGCAAATTTCTCATCAGAGGTTTTGAAATCATTTCTGGGAGATAGATTATTGTAGTAAAAAATATTTTGTTGGAACTGTGTGGAAGTATTGGCCACATATTCCATACTCAAAGGATCTCTAGTCCTTCTGATAAGCTCATCATCAGACTTAGAAGAGTCATAATCTTCGGATGAGTTATCCATAGCAATATCTTCCATACAATCTTTGTAAGCAGTATCATCAAAAAAAGATTTTTCTTCCAACCTGTCAAATGTATCGTTTAGGATGTTGTTCTCAATATCTGGGGCTGGTTCAATTTTCCCATTGTATTCTTAATCAAAAACACTATCTCCTCTTCCTGTTCATATTCTCGGTATGAGCATTGACTTCAAACCAAATAGTGGAGCAATTTGCTGGTAGCTATGTTGATGCAATTGTTCTTCATTTTCTAAGGAGACCTCGGTGGAATAAAGGCTTTGGAAGTGAATATTTTGGATTTTCTCAGACACAATCTGCTCTTTTCTTTCTTGAACTTGTAGTAGTGAAAGATCCATTTCCATATCCTCTTATTTTGCTTCTGGGAAGACAATTTTCTTGTCCTGCTTTGATTTACTAGCATTGGTCTTGATCTTTTGAAAGTTGTTTTTTTTTCTTCCTTTGTTTAGCCTCCAGTTATTTATCAAATCGAGTATGTTTTGTTTCTATATGGTTGATCTTGTTGCCCTTATGTTGAATATTGTACTTGTTGTCAGGCCTCACTACATCCATGCTTTCCACCTGGCCCTTGGAATTGTGAGTTACTATAACAATAGTGTTAGTAGTAATTGTTTTAGGAGTTTGTGCTCCTCCCTTTTCAACATCAATATTTTTGGTTTTGAGGTTTCTAGACTGGATTGCCGTATCATTGGCATTTTTTGTGTTGGCATTGCTGTAGCTATTGCCTTTACCCTTTTTATTTTACATAATTTGCCAACCTTCATCAATGGATATTTCTCTCATTTCTATTTCATTTGTCTGCTCGTGGCTTCTATTGATCTCATCTCCTCTTGGCAGGATCCTGTTTGGTATAATAGTAGTAGCACTACTTTTCTGGTTTGGTCCTTGAGATTTTCTCTGGTCCTTGTGTTTCCCACTGAATGCTGGACCTTTGTTGTGTGTGTTATTATTGTGCAATAATACTATGCTCCTCTCATCGTTTCTCAATTCTGGATGTAAAATTATACACGAACTATCATAATGACCTTGCATCTTGCAATGACAATAGTAAGAGGAGGGATTCATATTCCACCTTTTGAGTGAACATCTCAAGATTGCCTTCCCCATTCCTGATCTCAACATTTACTTCTGTAAGGAGAGGTTTAGTAAGATCAATTTAATACGAACCTTTGCAGTAGTAGGTCTAGATTTAGATATACTAGCCTTATCCATAGTGAGCGGTATACCAATAGGTTCAACAATGCGGCAAATGGTTTCCCATTCGTAGTAATGCTATGGAAGGTCTGGAAGGGTAATCCAAACAGGAGCATGTGTAGATTCTCCTTCTGGTTTGAATTTCGTGGTCCATTTTCGAGCGTCATCACAATATTTGATCATATCATAATGAATTTCCTAGAACTGACATTCACATGATCTTCCAGATTGTCAAAATCAATAAACACATATTTCATGTCATAAGCCCAAATTTTGATGGTTCCCTTTCCTAGGAATATATTAGCAAATTCACATTGAATAATATCTATCGATGGTCAAATTCGAAGAAACTTACCCACAATTGTCCATTTGCAAGTTTGTGCTAAAATATCGTTCTCTTCCTTTGTAAAAATGACAATGGGTTTACCATTGATAACTTCATAGGGTATAGGAAGAAGCTTAACCCGATTCCTTTCAGTGATTGATGGTCGATTCCATAGTGCCCCTTTGTATGAGGTTTGAGCAGCACCTCTAGTTGAGGTAAAAGCAGTACCTCCAGTTAGTTCAACTTATGAAATTTGTCTATTGAAGTTTTGGGCTGACAGAGAAGGAAAATCTAAAGAGGAGTTTACAGAATGTTACTAAGAGAGATCGGAAACCAGATGGAGAACTTAACGGCAACATATAGGTGAAACAGTAAGATTAGTCTTTGAAAGAAGGTGCTTACAGAATGTTACTAGGACTATGAGATGTTACTTATTTTAGAGCTAAGACACACTATGGCAAGCTTCAATAATTATTGCCCTACAACGTTGTGCTAGACTTTCGACATTGGTTTTCTCCTAACACCTCATCAGATCATTATAGCCATTAATGATGAACACGTGTTGATTTGAGTATTGGCCAACGGAAAAAAGTATATCCCAAATTTTAATTTTATGGATTTAAGCTACACTTTTAACTATTGAACTCATCACCAGTTTTGAGTTCCGGGTTCATAATTTAATATCTTTAGCAATTCCGATAGAGTTACCCAGATAAGTCTAAGTTAAATCTAAAAATTATGAGTTCAAATGAACCCACAACCACATTAGGATCTGCTTAGATCTCACTAGGCCAGAGTATAAAAAGTTGTTAAGTTCTTTATGGTTTTTTGGCTCATTTTGACGGCTCAAATTCTTTTCTATGGTTTATGTTTCTTGAGTTGTTTACAGTTAACTGTAGGAACTGTCACAACAGTGGTTGGTTTTGTTTATTGGACAAAGCACAAGCAGCGAAACCCCACCAACGGCCAACAATATAAGAAGATGGATAACCTTATTCCCCAAATTTCAACTTTATCTTCGTGTTTTGTGTTATTCTCCTGCAAGTTACTCCAACGAAGGGCCTATAAGATAGGAAAATGGAACCTTTGGAGTGTGGACAACAATAATACGGGCGTATAACATTGTGTAAACGAAAAATTAAGAATGATCTAATTTTGATACCATGTTAATGAGGAGTCCATTACTCAAATAGTCACTCAATTGTCTAAATTGCCTATTAAAGACATATTTTTTTTGTAACAAACAAGTCATCTAACGATGCCTACAGTTACTCGTAGGTCAATGTATGATCAAGTTTTTGTTTTAGTGATGACAACATGTCGATTTCATTTTCGTACTTTTAGGATTCTCTCTAGATATCATCATCTATACTACCCAGCAATGTTATACATGTTTGACCCAAAAACTAATTTTGAGATTAAATAATTGAATTTATATTTTTAAGGGCCACTAGCAATTTGTTTGGTCTGATACAGTCATAGGTAATGAATAACAATAAATGATAAATAGTAAAATAGATTAAGAAAAAATAATAATATGCCGGATAAAACTTTTCTTTATTCTAGTTCCGAGCGGTCTCTGCTCACAGGTATGACCGAATTATAGAGCTTAATCGGAGAAAGGAACTAGCATAAGATGATATTTCTATTACAGGAAATTTTTTTCTTTATTTTTATAATTTTATGATTCCCTCCTTCTGAGTGTAGGATCCACTTTTATAGCGATGAGAAGAGAATTGTCCTTCCAGCATGTCAGTGGGTTAGGTTGTGGGGAGCGGGATCCTCGATAGTAGCTTCCATTTCGTAAATATCCACGATCTAAGGATAAGGTTGAGTAAATCTCCGAACTTATTTGACTACACCTTCAAATACTTGACCCTTCGATGACCATAACCTCTGAATTCGGCAACATGTCCCGTCACTCGATCTCTAGGTCTCAATTGTCACAAGGAATTTTCGATAAAGACGCTTGGAGAGGGTAATTTTTACCCATATAGTCAGTCCCCCTACTTGTCGGGCGATTCAATGATGAATGCTCGATAAGCGACAGTCTTTCTCTCTTGGTAGGAATCGATTTTGTAAAGGATTCTTTCTTTGCAAGAAAGATTTTCATCGAAATCCAATATTTAGGATTAATAAGGCTCATATGCAGTCTGTTATTAACACGCAAAGCCGTTTCTCATTGGACTCTTCACCTATTTTAGTTTCTAGGCAATGACTACTTATAATAGGGCGCATTTCCCGATATTGGCAAATATAGAAGCAGAATTCTTTCGCCTATATATATTGGATTGTGGGTCTTTCTATTAACTCAAAATCTTTTCACTGATCCTCTTATCTGTTTTTTCTTACTTCCGTTACTTTCTAATCAACTCTTCCTTCTTTTATCTCACTGTTTGTAATTCATATGGATACCCAGGGCTTCGGCTTCTCTTTAATGGACGACCAATCTTCTACACCTTTGGCCAGTGGTGCTCTTTCACCTCCACCAAGAAATGTCCTCTCTTCTAAATTCCTCACTTCTGCGGGGGCTTCACTTGCTGGTCCTTCTAATAAAAAAGCTCCCAAATCTCACAAAAGAAGAAAGAGGAAGCAGACTTCTAAGCCTACAGTATGGGAGGTTAACCTCCCAAAAAGCTAGGATTACAAGGGAGTGATTGAAGCGCAGAACAAGGTGGTAGGACAGTGTGAGAGTTCACATGTTGATAACATAGATTCCCTTGTTTGTGAGGAACATGTTCCCCGGATGCTTCGTGATTGTCAATGGGGTGATCATGTCGTCGTTCACGTTCCTCGGGCGGCCGAAAGGATTTTCAATTTTAGACCAGGTTCCTTCTTTGTCTACACTTATCTGTTCACCCTTCTGTTTGAACTCTTGATAGATCCTGTAATTTTTGACTTTTGTCGCCATTTCAATGCGTGCTTGGGCCAAGTTGGGCCAAACTTATGGAGGCTCATGGTGTACTTCTATTTCCTAGTAAATATAGCCGACATCCCATTCTTTCCTTTGTACCTTCTACATCTATTTTCTCCTAAACCGCTCAAGGGAAGTATTATTTTTTTGGCTAGTTGAGGTATTCAGACCCTCATGGACATCGAGGACAACTACGATAGGGGTGGTTTGACCGTTTTGTTGCAGTCCCCACTCATGAGTTAGTCAAGTCCATGGACGGGTTTACTTCGGAGAGATGGAGTAAAAGACGTAAATATAGTTTCCATTACCAGCATTCTTTATTTTCCTTTCACCCTCTCCTTGTCTTACATTGCTCTGATCTGTCTTTTTTGTTTTGCAGCCACGTTGGTGTACCCAGAAGGTATTCCGAACATTGAAGAGTGGTTAGAAAAGATTTTGGCATCCTCTCTGATAATGGAGAGGTCATGGAGATTCATATCTCAGGACTTAGGGTAGCGAGACAAGGATCATGATAAGCATTTGTTCCAACTATATTTCAATCGTTCGAGTTTCCTATCTTGAAGGTCGCTCTGCAAGTGTTGATAAGGCTTCTCATTTTTTTTTATTCTTCTCGGGAAAGGGTCAGGTAGATTTCTTCCTGAAAAGAAAAGAGGACCCCCTCCCCTATTTTAATATTGGCAGGTCCCCCTAAAAAAGAACAAGGTCAAATTTCATGATAGGACCTGACGGCGTTCGGGGTTTTCCTAGAGTTATTCCCCGATACGAGCACCCTCTATATAGCATCCCCATTGAATCGGAGCATGAGGGATCGGAGTCCCCTAGATCTAAATTAGCAGAACAGGCTCTAAGGGGCCAAAGTTTGGAGTCACTTGCTTTGGAGTCAGCAAGAGGCGAACCCTCTCACTTAAATCGGGGAAAATGACTAGTTATGGATGAGCCCTCTAAGAGACCTTCCCGTCTTCATCCGCTGCATCATTCTGCTCCGCTTTCCCCTAACCAGCCTTTCGACGAGCACCTGTATTCGCCCGATTTTGATTAATGTGTCCCTGAGGGTCAACCTTCTAAATCGTTCGGGAGAGGGAAGACATAGTTGGAAGGATTGATAGGCCCCTTGGAGAGGGGGGAATTGTCTGCCCAATCCGGAACCATGCTAGATGATGGCATACTGTACTGTACCTGTCAGGTAATATTTTTGATTTCTATTTCTTTGTTGTTTCTATTTTCTTTACTTGTAAGGCTATGTTGTTTTTGCATATGTAAATTTGGTTTCGACCTGAATAAAAAAGAAGTTCGTTTTCTATGAAAGATCCATAGAATGATTAAGACAACACACTAAAGATTGGGAAGCTCGTTGTGAAGCACTATGAAGAAATGCTTTCGGAAAATAAAACCTATGAGCTATTGGCCCTCCTGAGCAAGGACAATGTAGAGGAGTGGTAGAAGGAGGCTATGAAGTTGGGAGCCTCATTAGTTGAGAAGGAAGCGTGGATAAACCAATTTATCGAAGAGAACGTCACTCTCTCCTATGACTTGGTTTGGGCCAAGCAGCGTGCGTCGTACCTCGAGGAAAGCCTTGGTTCATGGAAGGACTCCGCCAATACCCAATAGAGAGAGGTGGCCAGGCTACAAGAAGAGAGGAATGACGTGGCCCGAGAAATTTACCAGTTGAAACTACAATCGGAGTTGGCGCAAAATGTCATTTTCCTTAAGCCCAATTACCCACTTTGAAGGACGTTCATGCGAGGGTTCCTAATATAGAAGATGAGATAAGGAAGACAAGGTAAGTCAAGGAGGAAGCTGAATTTGATCTCAATGTGGCATCTTTCGAAGGGGGATTCCTAGGGGATGAGGGATTTGCTGGCCCTTCGGATGTAGGCAGTAAAGGACTTTCGAGTTCGCGCCCTAGCCGTTTGTCCCCTTAAGACGAGTCTCGTGATCCGAGTTCCCCAGTTGGCGACCGTTGAGGGCATAGTTCAGCATACATGAGATTTAGGGCGTTGTCCAGTTAATCAAGTTGTGTTCTCTTTTTTCGCTATTTGTTTCTTGCCATGTGAGGTTGTACCTCAGTCTTGTATAAAACCTTGATTTAATGAAACATAATTTTGCCTTTAATCTTTTTGTAACAAATTATGATTTCGAACTACAATAATCATGTCTCTCTGAGCCTCAGAGAGTTTCACCATAGTCCTCGAGAAGGCATACGCACGGGGCGACACGTGGTGCTCATTCGACGCCAACTCTGCACAACTACCTAGAGTATGTGTTCGGTGTTTGCAAGTTTCAATTCAGGTTTATTGTTTATAGGGAAAGAAAACTTGAAAAGGTGCGCCATTCTATCAAGCATCCTTTCAATTACTTTGACGTTTTACGTCACACTTATTTAATACGATTGACACATGGTCATGTCCAATCGTGATCGTCTTTTCGGGATGTATAAAAGTAGGAGGAGGGCTCATTGCTCGTCCTCTCATCCTTTCCTAGCCTTTAGTTTGGAAATATATTCTAAATCTCGATCGTCTTTCTCTTTAACAACTCAAATACCTTTTCCATAAAGTCAAGTCTG
This sequence comes from Nicotiana tabacum, assembly GCF_000715075.1. NCBI lineage: Eukaryota > Viridiplantae > Streptophyta > Magnoliopsida > Solanales > Solanaceae > Nicotiana > Nicotiana tabacum. The sequence goes on along the minus strand of NC_134081.1, from coordinate 25,079,744 downwards.
ATTTTTGCCTAATGGAACGGGAGGAAGTTTCACCATGCTGGCATAGCAAAGACAGTGGTGTGCGCCGCCCCTTCTCCGCTGAAAATGAGGAGGACCATCAAAAGGTGGATTTATCCTCCCAACTAGAGAGGAAAATTTCTAACATCGTACCCAGACAGCCAAAAAAAGACAATGACTTTAATGTTAAGGAAAAGTCGATGGGGGATCGAAATGCTCCAGTTTTTTGCTACCCCCTCCCTTATCACCAACGAAATCATTCCTCATGTTCGAAAAGATTTCGGGTGAGAGGACTGGATGGACTTTGTCCTCGATCATCCTTACGGGGGTGAAAGGTTGACCAGCCATCGTCCTGGATACTCATTTATAACCGCGTTCCCTTTTCCATGAGATTTTCCCCTCCCATTGATAACGTGGTAGCCGAAATGTGCATTCGGTATAACTTGTTCTTGGCATAAATTGGCCCTCAGATCTGGAGGCTCATTATATGTCTCAGCCACCTGGCCAAAAAGGCAAGTGTACTTTCAATTTATTAGCACCTGCTTCATCTATATTCTCTCAAGATCTATCGAGGGGGAGTAATTAACATGACGCAGCGGGGTTCAAAGGCCCTCATTTCAGACTGCGGGGACGACTTTAATCGTCGGTGGTTCGAAAGGTACTTGTTCGTTTCGACCAAGTTTCTTTATACGAATGACAAAGTTCGGTTTCTAGAGAAATAGAACAATAATCGTAAGTGCGAGAATCACCTTGTTTTATTTTGGCTTGAATCATCGCTGACCTTTATTTCTCTTCTTTTTGGGCTTTGCAGCTGTCGCGGTGCCTCTTGAAAAGGTGCGCGACACCAAGGCTTGGGTGTCCAAGATCCTACAGGTTTCAAACCACTACTCGAGGACTTGAAAATCTATCGGTGCCGCGCTAGGCGGTATCCGAGCGTTGTACCACGGTAACCATCTTCTTTTCCTATCACGTTTTTCTCTAGGTTGAAACTATTACTTTTCTCTTCTTGCTAATTCATATTATAATCTTGCACGGGTGGGACTCGAGAAGAGAGTTCCTTTTCAACTACTGGTCCAGTAGGTCTTCCATCAGTGGCTGATGGCACCAACTTCTCTGAGAGCTACTTCCTGAAGTGTCGGGAGGAGACGATGCCAGCCCTTCTTCAGTGCTCTCCCTCCCCATCATCCCGCAAAGGATGCGATTCTCCAAGAGAAGAACGACTCGCCCTAGGTTTGAGCAAGAAGGGCCGACCCCAGCCGAGCACATTACTGTTGAAGCTGACAAAGAAGCCCCTCATCCCATGGCCTTAAAGCCCAAGGAGGCAGCGGATTTGATCCCAAAAAAGTGGCTAATAATAGGGCACCCCAGCCAAATTGAGGTAGAGAGTATTGTCGCATCTCCCCGGAGTCCGGGGAGCCCACCTTCTCATGTAAAGAAAGCTACGAATGAGAGGGAACCCTCAGGGGATGCTTCTAAGATACCGGTTCAGGCTTCGGTCATATCATCATGCCCCACTATTAATAATTATAAGGTCATCAGTCTTTCCTTACCCGGTGGTGCCGATGTTTTCACGAATCCCTGGCCCATGGCTATACAACTCCCCAAGTTGTTGAATCATCAAGAATGGGCTCAGATGGACTCTATGAACTCTGCGGCATTGGTAACACAGATAATCCATGAAGTCTCCAAGGTAAACTATCTTATGGACCTTTTTCTTTTTGTACTCGCATTATTGGAGTTTGTTTTCTCATTCTTCTTTCCTTCTTCATTCTTTCAAAGAAGCTTGTTGCCTCTCCTCTTTAGACCTCAAGAAGGTTTGGTTTGGCATGGCCATAGTTAAGGAGATCGTGAGGTTCGATAAACTGCTGAAGGTTGAAAACGAGAAGCTCCATAAGGAGGTCGAGGAGCTCAAGGCTGAGAAGGAGGCCTTCTAGACATGGACGGAGGACACAAAAAGGAGTGTTGATCAAAGGATATAAGAATTATTGGAAAGCGAGGCTTCCCTCCGAGTTAAGCGATCTAGGGCTTCCAAATAAATTTAGGTCCTCTAAGGGGTGCTGGCTTAGAAGACGAACATGGAACTGCGGCTGAGGGATGATTGCTCTCTATTAGAGGGCAATGTTTGGGGCATGCAGTTTGAATAGGAAGTAGCTGAGGAGAGGGCCTTAGCTAACAACCGAGACACGGAGGCTGCTCAAGAGGCCTTGATGAGGATAATCGTTGATTGGTCCTGGGCAGTCGCGGAGACTCGCCTTAACTCCCTCCATGAGGCGCACATTGGAGAGTTGGATATTACCTTGTGCTTTCTCAACTTGAAGCCAATGCGAGGGAGATGCGGGTACTGCTTGGCCTTCTTTCTCATGACAGGCAGGGGTTAAGTACTGATTTGGACGAGGAGGGCCTTGATGACATAGACGAGGGGATGAGGTTGACCATAATTCTTTAATCCCTCCAGCAGCCAATGATGACCCGAATACCCCTTCTACGTCAACTTCTCAAGCCCCCGGTCTTAGCCCGAGCTCGTAGTTTTTTGTTGTTTTTAATATATTTCCCGGTTTCAGACCCTTTTTTGTGAAATGGAGTATGCTCATAGGCACATGTCTTTTCTTGTAGATTTGACTATGCCTATTTCCTTTCCGTTAAATTCTTAAATGTTTATTTGGTTTCGTAGGTCTCTTGGAGTTATTGCTTAGGGAGAATCCATTGTTAATTGTGACTTCGCAATGATGGCTGCTATATTACGCTTTTTTGGGGAGCTTCTCGGAAACATAAGTAGAAGAAATAAATAAAATTTTATTTATTCTAGCAAAATAATTATTTCAAATACGTTTGTCGCATTTGGTGAATTTTCAACAATATGTTCAAAGGGGCGCCTTTCTTTTGAGGCAACTTACGTTTATAGGATCCTACTTTTGGGGTCTTTGGCCATCTGGTAGCGACACACCTTTAAGGATTTTTTGGGCTTTGGGGGCCATGGGCCTTCCCTTTTGTCCTGAGGCCTTCCGGCTGCCTTTTTCCCGACCTTTCGAGGTTATTTTTGTCTTGAATGCTTTTGTACGAATCCTGTACATGGTGCCATTTTTTCACACCCCAATCTTGGAAGGTGCGACCGACACACGACGCTCGAAGTTCTGTGCGAATCGACGCCCATACTTAGACCTTATAACATAGAGTCTGGGCCAATGAGGCCTCCAAGTAAATATTTAAATGAACACATAACTTGTTGTGGAAAAGACCTTGTCATTAATATAGTTACACATACATATAGACATATGTTTCCATCAGAGATACCACATTCTCTTACACATACTAATCACTAGTCTAGTCTACAAGCCTTTAAGAGTGTCAAAACAGAATACATGTACACAACTTGGTCGGGACAGGGCTCCACCGTACCCAAAATAACTAGAGCATACACTTTGATACCTATTGACTTTTGAACAGCTACTCCGAAGAAGTGGAGTGCAACGACTAACGGGTGGAACAAACACCCTACTCGGAAGGGACGTCACCAGGTCTATATATACCTGTGGGCATGAACATAGCGCCCAAAGAAAAGGGCATCAGTACGAAAGATGTATTGTGTATGTAAAAAGGATAGTGTGAGTAAATAAAAGACATAACATAAGAGATAGAAATGCACAAAATTAACCTAGATACCGTAGACAAGCCACCAAGGCGTACATTTCTATAACCATGAATTATCGCATAGATGTATGCAAGCTTTTGTAAAATCAAGCCACACTTTAGGGCTATGCATTAATTAACACACACACACACACACACACACACACACACACACACACACACACACACACACACACACACACACACACACACATATATATATATATATATATATATATATATATATATATATATATATATATATATATATATATATAAAATCTTTAAATCACAAGGCCTCATAGAGGACTCGATCGTACCCAGCCTCAGGAGATCTCAACTGTACCCGGCCTCATCAAGACTCGGCGTAGTCGGCCTCAAGAGGACTCAGTAGCCTCACATCACACATCATGTATAATCATACCCGGCTGATAAGTAGTTTCACAATAGGTGTCGATGTAGTTGGCCTCAAGAGGACTCGGTAACCTCACATCACACATCATCGTACTCGGCCACACAATGTCTCGGTAATATCTCATATCATAGCTCATCATACACAACTCATCAGTGGTTGCACAATAGGTGTCGTACCCGGCTGACTATAGTGTGACTCAATAAAGTAAAATAGATACATATATATAAGTGCAATGCAAGGTTAGTGTCAAGGAAATATCAAGATTAAATTCAGCAGGATTCATAATATATTTTTCGAGCTCAAGGTACTATCTGAGGACACCTCAAACTTGAAGGAATGCCACCGGTAAGAACAATGCACAAGAAGGGAAAGAACACTATTGAGGAGACCTTAAAACTAACCAATCTCACAACATAGAAATCCTTGAAGGAAAGAGAGACGCTCATACCAAGTCATGCCAAGAAAGAAAGATGTCCTATATACCTTGTTGAAGAACTAGCTACACTTCTATGATGATTAATTCTGCCTCCAACAAATTTTCAGAATCAATACGACAAGATGATAGACTTTACAATGATGATTAAAGCTCCTCCACCCTAATCCTTCTAGATTCACCTTCGATTTAGCCTTAAACCGTTTGGGAAATTCTAAAGGGGGTTTGAGAGTATTGGGGATAAACTAAATTGGGTAATATATTTTAGAATGAGAGGGAGAAGATATCCACTGGCTTTTTATACTATACTAGGCCTAGGAAATTCCGCCGCTTGTACATGCAAAATAGGTCACCCCCACCCCAGTTGCAGCACCCGGTGGGACAACTACCATAATCTGGTCACATGCAGTCTCCCCTTCTACTCGATAGCGTGCCCCTATATAGTTGGTCATACTTAAACCTCATAAATCTTTCAACTTCATATGTGGGGGAATAGTGTGGGGTATAACATCATCCCCCTCTTTGAAACATTCCTTCTCGAATGTTAAATCATAGTCACTCCTTGCAAACTTCTTTAGTCCTTTTGGGTTGTGCCCGCCATGGTAGTATCATTGTTGCCTCCCGTAGTGTGGAATAAATGGTGGTACTTGGATTTCATGTCTTCTTGAGCTTCCCATGTCATTTCTTCTTTATTATTATTCCTCCAAAATACTTTAACTGAAGCTACCTCATTGGTTCGCAACTTACGCACTTGACAATCCAGGATAGCCACCAAAATTTCTTCATATGATAAGTCCTCCGTAACTTGAATATCTTCAATAGGGGTAGTACGGGATGGATCACTTAAGCACTTCAGAAGTATTGACACATGGAATACCGGACGCACTGCTTCCAATTCCGGGGGCAGGTCAAGCTTACAAGATACTTGACCGATTCTTTGAAGGATTTGATACGGTCTGATATACCAGGGACGGAGTTTGCCCTTCTTACCGAACCTCATTATTCCTTTCATAAGATATACCCTTATGAATACCCAGTCTTCCACAGTAAACTCCAAATCTCGTAGTCGATTTTCTGAGTAAGATTTTTTCCTTCTTTGAGCGGTCAATAGTTGATTTTGAACTGTTTTCACCCTTTCTATAGCATGTTGCACCAAATCAGGACATAATAACTTTGTTTCATTAACTTCAAACCAGCCGATAGGAGATCTGCACTTCAGTCCATACAGTGCTTCATATATGGTCATCCGAATACTAGCATGGTAGTTGTTGTTGTATGCAAATTCGATGAGCGGTAGATGATCTTCCAAAACTTCCATTGAAGTCTAACATACAAGGTCGTAACATATCCTCGAGCGTCTAAATGGTGTGTTCGACTTGACTGTCTGTTTGTGGATGGAAAGCCATGCTAAAGTTGATCCTGATGCCCAATCCTTTCTGAAATGATCTCCAGAATTTAGTCGTAAACTGGGCACCTCTGTCTGATATGATGGAAATCGGAACCTTATGGAGTCGAACTATCTCCTTAATATATAGCTTAGCATAATCTTCAGCTGAGAAGGTAGTCTTAACTGGTAGGAGATGAGCTAACTTGGTGATTTGATCCACGATGACCCATATGGAATCAAATCTTTGGCATGATCGTGGTAATCCGGTAACAAAATCCATGTTGATCACCTCCCATTTCTAGGTCGGAACTTTCATCTTCTGAGGCAATCCTCTTGGTTTCTGGCATTCAACCTTAACTTGTTGGAAATTTGTACACTGAGCGACATATTCAGCAATGTTCCTTTCATGTCGTTCTACCAGTATATAATTGTCGAAGATCCTGATACATCTTGGTTGACTCCGAATGAACAGAATATCGGGACTGATGAATCTCTGCCATGATCTGCTCTCGGAGTCCTCCGACATCGGGCACACATAACCGGTCCTAGTATCTAAGGACTCCGTCCTCGGATAGCTCGAACACTTGCTTCTTTTGAAAGGGAATGCCTTCTCTTATCTTCATCAAGGCTGGATCATCAAATTGTCGTGCCTTTACTTCGGCTACTAGCGAGGATTCGGCAGCATTTCGAAGTATGGCTCCTCCGCTACCGGTATCTAGTAATCATACACTTAAGTTAGCCAACCGGTACAAGTCTTTAGTCATCTCCAACTAATGCATTTCCACATGCCATAGATTGTCCATAGATTTTCGACTTAATGCATTAGCTACAACGTTGACCTTCCCAGAGTGGTACAAAATATCAACATCGTAATCCTTTAACAATTCAAGTCATCTCTGTTGCCTCAGAATTAATTCTTTTTGCTTGAATATATGCTGTAAGCTCTTGTGATCAGTGAATATGTTAATATGAACTCCACACAGATAGCGACGCCATATTTTCAAGGCAAATATAACAGATGCTAGCTCCAAGTCATGCATTGGGTAATTCTACTCGTGTTTCCTTAGTTGACTCGAAGCGTAAGCAATAACTTTCACATGTTGCATTAGAACACTGGCCAGGCCCATAACAATATATAACATACCCCTTGGGTCCTTCAGCAAGAGATAAGACTAGCGTTGAGTTAACCTACTTTTAACTCTTCGAAGCTCTTCTCACATCTATTTATTTTTACATCTATATCTATACTATATTAAAAGCACAATGGCCCTTAGCGAAATATCGTTCACCCTTTTTACCCTTTAAAATAAATTTTACATTGGACAAAATTGTAAATTAATTTTCTAATATTTAGGATATTAAAATCAACTAAAATTTGGTTATTAAATCTTCTGTGTCTTAATTATTTTTATAGATTCTTAATATTTAGAAATTTAAAATCAGATTTACCTTACATAAATTCTTTCCTAATTGAAGTAGGTAACATATGTATAACTGGTACTAAAATTAGAAAAATTTTAAGGCTAAACGTTAGCTTTTACTTGTCAAGAAGAAGACATGTAAAAAAGGATTCTTTGAGCATAAAATTTTCATCACAAAATAACTATAATTCTTTAATATTATTTTTCTTATATTTATTCCATAATATCTTGAGATTAACTGAAATTTTATTTATTAAGTTCTTCGTCTTTGTAAGTCCTTATATTTAGAATTTTAATATTAATTAAAATTTAACCTTCTGTAAATTATGTTCTTATTTGAAGAGTGTATAATAGTCATATAAAGCCCCTTCATGCTAACTTTGAACTTTATATATGCACTGTAATAGATTTTTATATTATATTCGAACCCCTTCCTTCACTAGCTTGCTTTAGTATCCTTTTTGAGTGTTTTTCTGATTTTTATTGCACTTTTATTTTGTATTCATTCGATATTCGCAAATTGTTAGTTGCACACTGACATATTTTAAATACTATCATATTCAGTACTATATAGGTTTTCAAGGGTTAAGTGTTCTTGTTCAAACTAAAAAGAAAGCACGATAACTTAGTGAATTTGAAATTATGACATTATAAAATTGGAACAAGTTCTAAGTTGAATTATTGACTAATGATTGAGGATTTTTATGAGATAATTTCTTTTTTGACTGAATTAGTTATATACTATCAATATTCATGATCATGCTAAGGAACTTACGTTTTTATTTTATAACCCAAGCATAATTTTTTAAATAAATTAGTACTCATCGAAATGAGATACATACGCATTGCGCGTACTTTGAGACTAGTATAAACAAATCTACAAGAGGTCTTTGTAGGACAATTTTCTTCTATTCAAATTGTAAAGGATTATGTTGAACCATTTTCTCCGAGCTAAGTTACTTCGTCAACTTATTTGATAATTTAAGAACTGTACAACACATGTAAATACGAGCATATGCTGATATGATACTTAAGCTACTAGTTGTTTGGTAAGATTAGCTTATTCACTAAAAGCCTTTTTTGGGGGCTTTTGCATGTATATCCAGTTTTGGGGTCACAATTGAATCTATACTCACTTTGCAAAGAAATTTGCAAGACTACTCACTTTACGATCCACTTCAAACTTATCGGGTCTTAAATTAAAAAAAAAAAATTAGTCTGAAGTAAAAAATTACACTTTAGATGTACTTAAAGCCAAATAGGTTTGAAGCGTAACCAATGATTTCATGCACTTAAGGCCAATAAGTGTGAAGTAAAAAATTGCACTTCAGTTGCACTTAAGGCCAAAAGGTCTGAAAGTGCAACAAACGTTTTCCTACACTTAAGGTCAATAAGTGTGAAGTGAAAAATTGCACTTCAGATGCACTTAAGGCCAAAAGGCCTGAAGTGCAACAAACATTTTCTTACACTTAAGGCCAATAAGTCTGAAGTGAAAAATTGCGCTTTAGATGCACTTAAGTCCAAATAGGTCTGAAGTGCAATCAATGGTGTCATACACTTAAGGCCAAATGGTATGAAGTGCAACAAACGTTTTCTTACACTTAAGGCTAATAAGTTTGAAGTAAAAAATTGCACTTCAGATGCACTTAAGGCCAAAAGTTCTGTAAGTGAACTAACGTTTTGATGCACTTAAGGCCAAATAGGCCTGAAGTGCAAATTGCCCAGAAACAGAAATTTGTTCTTCGAATTTTAACAATCCAATATACGATTTAATACATAAATCTACTCTAAATGAGCACAAAATTGAAACATAACCTCCAAATATCATCAAGAACAAATCCCAATCATCAATTTATCAAAACAACAATAAATCTAACGAACCCATTTTGCAATTAAGAAAAAAAAAAAGAAATCCTAAACAATAGTTAAAAATAAAACGCCACAATAACTCACCATTGTAAAACATCATAAACTACCTTAAAATATGTTCACAAATACCATATAAAATCACTCTTATCCGAAGGGCTGAAGTTGTTTAAATATTGAGTACAAGTTAAAAAAAAGTGGGTGCAAGTTAAATGGGGGTGACTAAATAGGGTGCCACTGCAATTTTTACCTTTTTTTGCAAGAAAGATAGCCCACGCCTTCCACTACTGTTGCTAGTTAAGAATGAACATTTGTCCTCTTACTACGGTGGTGTTCTTTTATTCCACCGATTACCTAGTACCTCCCAAAGAATATAAGCTCATAAAACGTAAGATCGCAAACGGAAAGGAATTTGCATTACGAGATTCCGATAGAATTTTAAAAATAAGCGGGTAGGGTAGGCTTGGAGTAGCTTATTAGCTTTTTAACGCCATTTTTAGGACGAAGAAGATTCCCGAATATTGGCAGTGGAGTTTGATAATTCCGTTGTACAAAAATAAAGGTGATATCCAGAACTACAATAACTATCGGTGTATCAAGTTGTTGAGTCACATTATGAAAGTTTGGGAGAGGGTGGTGGAGAGGAGAGTGAGGACAGGTGTATCTATCTCTAGAACCAGTTCGGATTTATACCGGGACGGTCAACTACAGAAGTCATTCACCTTGTGAGACAATTGGTGGAGCATTATAAGAAGAGAAAAAAGGACTTGTACATGGTGTTTATTGACTTTGAGAAGGCTTATGACAAAGTCCCGAGGGATGTGCTATGGAGATGTTTGGAGGTTAGTGGAGTCCTGGTAGCGTACATTAGGGTGATTAAGAACATGTACAAAGGTGCTAAGACTCCGGTGAGAACTGAGAGAGGAGACTCGAAATATTTCCCTGTGGAGATGGGGTTGCATCAAGGATCGGCCCGTAGCCTATTTTTGTTTGCCCTAGTGTTGGATGTGCTGACATGTTACATACAAGTGAGGGTGCCATGGTTTATGTTATTTGTTGATGACATAGTACTGATTGACGAGATGCGAGGGGGCATTAACGCTAGGTTGGAAGTTTGGAGACAAATGCTGGAGTCTAAAGGTTTCATGTTGAGTAGGTCGAAAATTAAATATTTGGAGTGCAAGTTCAGTGATGAGAGGCATGAAGAAGAAGTGGAAGTGAAGAATGATACTCAAGTCATTCCCAAAAGAGATAGTTTCAAGTATATTAGGTCTATAATCCAAGGCAACAAGGAGATTGACGAGGATGTTACGCACTGCATTGGAGTGGGGTGGAGAAGACGAAGGCTAGCTTCTGGGATTTATGCGATAAAAATATGCCGCCTAGACGTAAGGGAAAATTCTACAGGGTGGTGATTAGACCGGTTATGTTGTATGGAGCTGAGTATTGGCTCGTCAAGAAGTCTCATGTCTAGAAGATAAAAGTAGTTGAAATGAGGATGTTGAGATGGATGTGTGGACATACCAGGAATAACAAGATTAGGAATGAAGTTATTAGGGACAAGGTGGGAGTGGCATCTATGGAAGACAAGTTGCGGGAATCGAGGTTGCGATGGTTTGGGCATGTGAAGAGGAGAGACATAGATGCCCCGGTCAGGAAGTGTGAGAGGTTGACCATGGCGGGCTTGAGGAAGGGCAGGGGTAGGCCTAAGAGGTATTGGGGAGAGGTGAATAGGCAGGACATATCATTGCTTCACCTAACCAAGGACATGACTAGCAATAGATAGGTGTGGAGGTCAAGGATTAAGGTGGTGGGTTGACAGGTAGTTGTGAGTTTCTCCTAGGTTTACCAGTTGTATTAGTACTATTCTTGTATTCTTTTATTCATAGTTCTTTAATCCTTATTATGTTACGATCGCTTCCATTACCTTATTGTATTACTGTTGTTATTGCTTGTTGCTTTATTTTTATCGTTCCTTAAACCGAAAATCTATCGAAAATAGGCTCTCCCTTTATAGGGTAGGGATAAGACTGCGTACATACTATCCTCGCCAGACCCCACGTATGAAATTAAGCTGGGTTTGTTGTTGTTGTATCACAGCATCTACTATTGAGGACTGAAATAATTTAGGCTCTCAAAGGGCTTAATTCGAGTACATAAATAACACAGCAACTAAATATAGCAGCTAAGTGACAAAAGGCTTAAAATTAGAAGTACATGAACATGAAAAAGGAAATTGTAACTGTTAATACATACTAGCTATCAGAACCATTCATCTCCTCTCTTAGTTTCCTTTTAAAAAGTTTCTTCAGTCATCGGTTTACTTCTTCAAGCCTCGCGTTAATGGCCTTGACCCATTGTTATTTTTCTCCGTCAACTGCCTCCGACTGAACTCCTTCGATACTTTGCCTGCCGCAATTACAAGATTCAAACAAGACGCATTAAACATCACCGACAATAATAGTAAAATATTAACAGATGACCTAAATGTTTTTATCACTGTTAATAGGACTATGTCGAAAATTGAGGATTTGGACTATGGATACACAGGGCAGCAGAATTCTACCACTAGCATCGTCAGTTCTTAGTCGAGTTTTTTATTTTCTTCCACGAGTTTTTGCTTCGTTTCTTTGAAGACTTCTTGCTCTTTCCTCCAGCGTTCTTGATTTAAATATTCCAAAAGTTCTTTATCTCGTCGCTCCCGACTTCTACTCCCTTGATAGACAATCGCAGTACCTACCATCTAAACATGGGAAAAATTAGCACTAATAAATAACTAGCAACTTCGCCCTGATCAAATAGAGCATGACAGAAAATTTATGTGACAGAATACCGTAAAACAAACAAAAGCTTCGGCAGCATACTGTATAGCTTTCTCATTAGGAAGAGGGGTATTAGCGAAGTGGAATCTCTGAATTCCAGAAAAAAAGGAGATGTCAAAGGATTAGTAATAATAGCCTTGTCAAATTGGAAATTATTTAAACACTTTGAAGAGATTGTATTCAGCATAATTAATTAACTTACCTGACCCGTTTTGACAATAATTTCTTCGAATTTTGGATTCATGTCTGCACCTTTTCGCAGGCAAAAAACTAAAGGCTTTGATATAATCTCCACCGCATCATCAATACAAATTAAGACTGACATGATGATGAAAATTAAAAATGAGCGCAAAGCTTTGAACATTACATTCGTTTTTTTTTTTTTTTTTTAAACTGTGAACAAGGGAAAAAAATAGTAGTTCAATTATCGGGATGTAAACCATGATCAAAGCCATCCTAGACTAGAATAAAGCACTATCACTACCACGCCCGGCCATTAAACCCTAGGATTATCACATTATAATTAGATAAAAAAGGATTTACCCTTTTGCATAACCTTAAAAATCATGTAATTAGAACTCCAAAGGGCTAGAATTCAGAAACCATAGATTTTAAATCCAAGAACCGCATCAGCGACTAGACATTACAATCACATGAGCATCACAAAACATCTTGCCTCAAATAAAATAAAAGTTATAAGCTTTAAGAATAAATAATAACCTCATGAGATCAAATTAGAGCACCAAAAATACGTACCTTTTCTAAACATTTTGATGGTTGTCAAGACTTCTTCCAGAGATTGAATAACCTAGGAAACTTGTGAAAAAACCAAAAATAAATCTACAACTTTCAATCTCAGATCATAGCTATGTACTGTATATATAAGAATATAGCCAAACCCTTTCCCCTTTCTCTAGAAAACCAACTTATAGTTTCTGCTTTTCCTTTCCTTTATCATTTTAAAAGAATAATCATAACCCTAGACTTTTGAATATAGCCAAACCCTTTCCCCATATTTTGTGAAATAAATTATTGGAAAGAAAAACTAATAGTCAGTGAAATACACTGAGAAAAAAATGTAGTATCTTTTGAATCGAAGGACAAAAAGTTTTTAATTAAAGTGGCAGAATCATAATTTACCTAATCCTAACTCCTAAGTATTAGTTCATGATAAAATAATAAATAAATAAATAAAATAGTTGTGATATCCAAAATTATAGAAAACAACCGTTCTTACTGTTACAAAATAAAAAATAAACAAATACTAACAAGGAAGCAATATTCTCAAAATTTAGAGTTACATGTAAATTAAAGCTCATTAATTTAAAAGGTAAATAATTTAGGAAAAGCAAATTTTACTTGAATTTAAAGTCCTAAAAATTAGGACTTTTTATAAACTTCAAATATAAAAAGATTTAATAATAATAAAGTTATAGTATTTTTTAAAATTCTAAATATTAGGAGAATAATTAAATGACTTTTCTGTTTAGTATGAACTCTATTTTTAAAGAGTAAAAAAGGCGAACGACATTTCGCTAAGGGTTTTCGTACTTTTAATATAGTATAAATATAGATATAGATTTAATTTTTGGCAACAAGAAAAACTCAATAGCATTTCTTGCAAAAAGTAAAAAACCGATCGTAGGCTCAGAAGCCTGCTTCCCCTTTTTGCTTTTGTGAGATTTGGAAGATTTTTTATGAGAAGGACCAACAAATGAAGCCCCCGCAGAAGGATAAATTCATAAGAGGGAACATTTCTTGGTGGACGTGAAAGAGCATCACTAACCAAAGGTGTCGAAAATTGGTCGTCCATTGAAGAGAAGCCGAAGCATTGGGGATCCATGTGAATTACAAGCAGTGAGATAAAAGAAGGAAGAGCTGATTAGAAAGTAAGGGAAGCAAGAAAACCAGAGAAGAGGATCATCGAAAAGATTTCGAGTTAATAGAAAGACTCACAGCTCAATATATAGAGGCAAAAAATGTCACGCCCAAACTCGGGGAGCGCGACCGGTGCTCAACCTCAACCGAGTGAACCCGGCCGAGAAAGACTGTTAGATTTCCTTCTACCCAAACTCATCCATGAATAAAGAGGAGATGTACTCCATTAGTCCAACATTGAAAAGATTTCATTAGCAACTCCCATTTCATTTCCATTAGCAGCTTTATTTATAATTTTTAAATTATTACAAGTTTATAGATATAACGAAAAACATGTTTTTCAAATATCAACATTTGTAGTTCAGTTCCCAACATCGAATACCACCCACAACCTGTCTACGGAGCCTCTAAGTACAATAGAAGTGAAGAATGGAAGTACCGGCGACAAAGCCCCGGCTATACCTCATAGTACAAAATACAACGTAAGATGACATAAAGCCCTAAATAGAGTAGGGCTCACCAAAACCTGCTGAATAAAGAGTGACTACTAATGAGGATCAAAGTTGCCCGCTGATGAACAACCTGCATCCATTGAAGATGCAGCGCCCCCGGCAAAAGGGACGTTAGTACATATGGAATAGTACTAGTATGTAAAGCTAACTGTCCTCTTTCAAAATAGAATACCAATGTAAGAAAGGAAAAACCATGAAAACAACAATCAGTAATCAATAATATTCAAATGCCAAGTTAAAATATAATAATTTCCAAAATATGATGAAATACCGTGAAGTGATAATAAAAATATGATGATAATATTATTTTTGGTTTGGAGATCTTTAGCACCGATATATCATTTTTCGCAATACCACTGTTCACAATACCAATATTCACAATACCAATACTACCATATTTTTAGCACAGAGTTCGATCACGACCCGATCGGCTAGGCCGTCTCATCCGAGACATCAACCACAATCAAAATTTCAATTATAATTTCCAGCACAATCACCATTATGTGTGTGGCATGGTGTCCGATCACGACCCGATCGGCTAGGCCATCTCACCACAATGTCGTGTGGATCGAGATCATCTTTTTCTATCAATCATCGCATCCTAATTAAGGGAAATAACTCACTCACTCCTACACCGGTACGTGTAGTTTCGGGGTTAGGTTATTTCAACCTACCCTTCATCGGTGGCTATCGATACTCCCAAAAATATTTTTTTGATTTGCTTACAAAGGAAACAACAACACAGATGCATTTACCTCGTAACTTTTTATACCGTATATAGTCTCATTGGCACTTTCAACAACTTTCAACATCATTATTCTATTGGCTCTCTTGGCCATACATATGATTCTTCATTCATGGTACAATGATCGTATTTCATATTTCACACTTTCATTTCTTCCCTTTCATGGATCATCATCATAAATATCAACAAATAGACTATTTCGAAAATCACAACTTTAGGTTCATTAGTAATAAATGCTTTAAACCAATGGATTTCTTTCCAAGAAATGGAGTAAAATGATTGGCAATCGAAGCACAAGTTAAAATCATAAACAAGTAACACATCATTTATTCTTGAAATACTTTTCCCCAAAAAGGGCAATACACAATTTCAACTCACAAATATGTAAGAATGCAAAACACATCGAAACTACCTATAAAGCATAACATTAGTTAAAACAGTCACATATGGGCATTACTTGAGTTCATAAGCTTTTAAGCAATTCTATTTTCGAAGTCAATTTTGGAACAGTTGAATCAAAGCTCATTTCATAATCTTTCTCACATCATTTCATTTCATTGGCACCATTGGCCATAAGTATAACTTTCACTCTTGGCACGTTGGCCACACTCTATATCCCCAATTCACTTATTTCACTTCCAACCATCTTTATAGATTATCAACAATAAGACTTTTCCAATCAAGACTTTAGGTACACATATGAGCAATTAAGAGTCTTAAGCATATTGAGTTTTTCTCACACAATTTGGCATACTAGCTTTCATTTAAAACACTACTCAAAGTCATAACATTTTAATACACATATCATTCTTGAACACATTTTCGAAGGATAACATAATGTGATAGGAACATTCGGAACATGTATTGAATACATAATTCTTGACACTTTGCTTATTCGGGACAATCGAATTTATTGGGAACAACTCAGAACATAGAATAAGGAACTTGAGACAACCATACTTGAAACTTACGGGGACATCATGGAATTCAATTCTAAGAGAGTAGTTTAGCCAACATATCTTTTCTTCAAGCCTTTCAATTTGTTACAAAGTTCCGAAAATCCTAGCCACTTCGATCTATTTAGATATATAGCAAGATCGAACACAAATTAGGAAGATATTCATAGTTTTATTTCATTTGAGCATTTTATCAAACACTAGGTGTGTAAATTTGGCTACAAGATTCTCCTACAAGGTTTCCTTCATTTCACAATCCAATCTTTACTTATTTGAGCTCAACAATCTTTTCACAAACCTTATTGGTACAAGCATGTATAATTAATACTCTTACACCAAGAATCATACTCTTAATCTCCCATCTTTTACTCCAAACTTGAAATTAAAGAATTGGGGAAAGAAATTCTTACATCTTTGAAGCCCTAGCAAGATCCTTGTGAAATCTTCAAACTTGAACAAGAATTGATGGAAAAATGACTAGGTCTTCACCTTCTCTCTCTAAGATGCTCTCACCTCTCTCTAAAATATGAGATGAAACCCTTCAAAATGACCCCCAAAGGCTATTTATCAAAATAGGATCGAGTTACAAAAATAAAATAAAAAAGCTGCCCAGATACAGGTCTGCGATCGCATATGCGACCGCAGAATGGATATGCGGTCCGCATATCCGCCCCACAATTTGGTGTCAAAAACTGTTGTTGCCTGGTTGGGTCTACGGTAATTATGCGCCCCGCAGACCTGTTATGCGATCGCATAATGCACCGCATAACTGGTCTGCACTCGCATAATGCACCGCATAACTGGTCTGCGGTCGCATAATGCACCGCAGACCTTCCTCCAAGTTGGTCCGCCTCTGATTCACTCTGCGACCATTATGCGGTCCGCAAAGTGATTCTGCGTCCGCATAGTGGGCCGCAGAAATGACTTTTTCTGACAAAAATTTTCTTTTACTCCCCAGTGCATTGTTCAACCCCAAAAAGTCTGAGCCGCTTCTACAATTCTCAAACACATAAACCTAGTTCAGCACCACGAAAACTTAAATTCCTTTGCGAAATTTTACGGGGTGTTACAAAAAAATTATACTTCTATAACTGCCAATATCGGAAAGGTTCCCTATCATAAGTAGTCATCATTGTCTAGAAACCGTAACATGTGAAGAGTCCAACGAGAAACAACCACCTGTCCTTACGTATTAATAGCAGATTGTACATAAGTCGCATGAATCCTAAAGATTGGATTTCGATGAAAATCTTTCTTGCAAAGGAAGAATCCTCAACAAAATCGACTCCTACCAAGAAAATCGAGCATTAGTCATTGCATCGTCCTACAAGTGGGGAAATTGAATGTATGGGTAAAAATTACCCTTTTCATGTGACCTGATCGAAAAGTTCTACATGGCGATTAAGACCTAAAGATCAAGTGACGGGACCCGTTGTCGAATTTAGAGGTTATGGTCGAAGGGTCAAGTATTTGAAGATGTAGTCGAATAAGTTTGGAGACTCAGTCAACCTTATACTTAGATCGTGGATATCTACGAAATGGAAGCTAATATCGAGGATCCCGCTCCGCACTACCTAACCCACTGCGTGCTGGCGTAAAATTCGAAAGAACAATCTTCTTCTCATCACTATAAAAGTGGCTCCTACACTCGGAAGGAGGGAATCATAAAAAAAAAAAAAAAAAATCCCTATAACAGGAATATCATCTTGTGCTAGCTTTTTTCCTTTGATCAAGCTCTGTAATTCGGCCATACTTGTGAACTGAGAACGCTCGAAACTGGGAATAAGAAAAGTTTTATCCGGCGCATTATTCTTTTTTCTTACTCTATTTTACTGTTTCTCATTTATCGTTATTCATTATCTACAAGTGTATCATACCAAACAAATTGCTAATGGCCCTTAAAAATACAAATTCAATTATTTAATCTCAAAACCAGTTTTTGGGTCAAACACGTATAACATTGTTGAGTAATATGGATGATGATATCCAGAGAGAATCCAGAAAGTATGAAAATGAAATAGACATGTGGTCCGCACTTAAAGAAAAACTTGCTAATACATTGATTGATCTACCAGTAACTATAGACATAGTTAAGTGACTTTTCTGTTACAAAAAAAAAATATGCCTTTAATATGCAATTCGGACAACTGAGTGACTATTTGAGTAAGAGACTCCTCGTTAACATGGTATCAGAATTAGATCATTCTCAATTTTCGGTTTATACAATATTATACGCACATATTATTGTTGTCCACGCTCCAAAGTTTCCATTTTCCTATCATATAGGCCTTTCGTTGGAGTAATTTGCAGGAGAATAACAAAAAACACACAGTAGATAAAGTTGAAATTTGGGGAACAAGTCCCTTCGGGGATGACCAGTTGGTTTGGAGGGCGGTCATTGCGGCACGCTCTAACTTATTCTGATCTTCCAGTTGACCTTAAGGTAACTTTTGAGTGTTTTGACCATCATTCTCACAAAGATTAGTTAAAACAGTAACTAAATCGATGGGAAAGATATGGCAGCTCCATTGGGTTTGTACAAGAATATTCCCCTGTAACATCTTCAACAGTACTTGGAAATATTAAGCACTCTATTCCTTTCATTTTAAAGTTTTAGCAGAATAATTTGGCCCTACTTCCATCAATTTCTCTAGATTTGCAGAGATATACCATAGCATCTGTGTTCTTGGTTTTGGAATTTCTTGAAAGCTATTAGCTCCTGGGAAGGGTATTTTGATCTTCCAATTGACCTTAAGGTAACTTTTTTGAGTGTTTTGACCATAATTCTCACAAAGATTAGATTAAAACAGTAAAACTAAATAGATGTGAAAGATATGGCAGCTCCTCATTATATTGTGTCCAATGAATAACATTAGAAGGATGTGCATTTACAACCACAGCAACTAAAATTGAGTACTGAGCCACCTCAAGGCTTACTTTCATACATAAAAGAGAAGAGCAACTAGTTATAGCAGCTAATTGACAAACAATTTGCTCAATGCTTTGTGCCTCTAAGGCTTAATTACAGCACATGAACACGAAAAAAGAAATTGAATTTTGTTCCTCAATCATGGATTTACTTCTTCAAGACTTGCGTTAACTGCCACAACCTGTGGTTTTGTTCCGTTAACTGCCTCTAACTGCGCCTTTTCTGCTGTCTCCAGCAGAAACTGATTCATTGCCTGCCACAAGTATAAGATGTAAGAATCAAAATAACAGGTTTCAAGCAGGAAACATCACCTACAATAAAGAGGCGACCTAAATGTTTTTATCACTGTTGGAAGGACTAAGTAGAATATTAGGGATTTGCACTATGGATAGATTGTTGAAGGAAAATTACAAAAGGGCGGGCTAGATACTGAGAGCAGCAGAATTCTACCTTTACCCTCCACGTTTTATCGTTGTTTTTTCGCTTTTCCTCCAAGATTTCTCGCTGCATTTTCGCCAAGCATTGTTGCTCTACCTCCGAGCGTTCTTGCTTTAATAAGTTCAAGACTCTTCGATATCTCCGCTGCTGCATTCTGTTCCATTGATAGACAACTGCAGTACCTGCCATCTAAACAAGGAAAATTATTAGTAATAAATAAAGCAACTTCACTCTGATCAAATACACAGTAAGAGCTAATTAATGTGAAAGAATACCGTAAAAACAACAAGAGCTTTGGCAGCGTTCTGTATAGCTTTCTCCTCATCAACAACAGGGGCATCACCAAAATGGAATCTCTGAGTCCCAAAAAATGAGATTTTGATATAAACACTTATTTAAAAACTTCCAGGTAAAGCATTATTTAAAAACTTCGTAGAGTTACTCAACATTACTTAAGCACTTCCAGGTAAAGCATAATTATTTACCTGACCCTTTTTGACAATGAATTGTTGGAATTTGGGATGCCTGTCCGCACCTTTTCTCAGGCTATAAGCTACAGGCTTTGACATAAACACCACTGCGGCGTCAATAAGAGGAACGACTGAAATGATTATGAAAAGATGAGCTCAAAGCAAGAATGGGTATAAATTCGGAGAAAGGCCCTAAAATAGTCCCTAATCTTTGGGCTTAAACTTAAAATCATCTTTCTTCTTTAACTTGGAGCATTAATAGTCCTTATTGTTAGCCACATTGGTCCCTAATCTCCAAACTCACTGTTTGATTTTGACGGAGAGCATCATGATTTCATCATCTTCTTCTACTTCAATTACTACCAACAAAGTTCAATATTATATTTTCCCCAAAAGAACAAAGAACTACAGATATGACCTGTAAAGTCCTTTACTCATCGCACTTGAATTTAGTATAAACGATGTAAGAGATAAAGTTTCCACATTCACAACTTCTACTAGGTCAATGCCAGAATCCTCAAAATTTGCCTAAGACTTAGAATTGACTACGAATATTCATTTGTTACCAACCCTATAAGTGCTAAAGACACTTGATGTCCAATGTGGATAGGAAAAGATGCAACTTTTTTCCGTATACCCGATAGGGATTGAATCACATGCTGCGAATGAGAATTACCTTCTTTCTCTCTCACAAGATCTAAGATCAGAGAACGCAAAAGAGAAACCCCAAGCCCCAAGTTTTTAGGATGTAAAGAATCTTTTGGAAAAAGAGCAAAAAGACCAAAAATACGTGGTTGTCAAGACTTCTTCCACAGATTGAATAACCTAGGAAACTTGTGAAAAAACCAAAAATAAATCTACAACTTTCAATCTCAGATCATAGCTATGTACTGTATATATAAGAATATAGCCAAACCCTTTCCCCTTTCTCTAGAAAACCAACTTATAGTTTCTGCTTTTCCTTTCCTTTATCATTTTAAAAGAATAATCATAACCCTAGACTTTTGAATATAGCCAAACCCTTTCCCCATATTTTGTGAAATAAATTATTGGAAAGAAGTGGTTGTTTTGGACTCAAACGACCGAAATGTGTGAAAAAAAAATATAGTGACTAAAATATGTATAAAAGGACGTTATACCAAACACGACCGTTTGCCCGTTAAGGTATAGCGCCCTTTAAAAGGGCGTTATACTTGAATTTGAAAAGACGGACAAGTATAGCGCCGTTTATTAAGGCGTTATAGTATAGCGCCTTAATAAACGGCGTTATACCTACATAATAAATCGTCCCCTTCCCTTCCCCACCAAACCAGAACTCCCCCTATTAAAACTTAAAAAAACAGGCGTTCCCCTATTAACGATCAAAAAAGCTTGAGTGGAGCCCACCCGTCCCATAAAAAGTAAAGATTCTCGGTCCCACATTCTAGCTAAGGCGTTATCTCATTGTGGATTACTCGTTTCGGCTCCAAATCACCAAATCTTAAACTTTCCAAAAATCTTAAATCGACGTATTCCGGCTTAGCTTTTGTTAAAACTCGTATAAAAAATGCATATTAGTTGTTTTTAATGTGTTCTATGTTGTTTTGTGATTGTTTTGCGATTTAACTAATTTGCTATTTTTATCCGGACTATGATATTAGTGTGCTAAAAAAATTAGTAAAAATAGAAAAATTATTATTAGTTGTTAAAAAAATGTTAATTAGTTACATTTTACTGTGGTATATGTATTTTCGTGAATGTTTTGTGATTAAATTTATTTGTTATTTTTTTATCCGGTTTAGATTATTTATTTGTTTAAAGACTAGTAAAATAGATAAATTGTTACTTTAGTTCCCTCTAGTGGTATCTTGTGGCCAAATGTAGTGTTTGTATTTGTAATGTAGTGCCCTTTTAGCGTAGTAAAATGTAGTGCCCTTTAGCGTAGTATCCTTATAGTTATTGAAATTAATCATTTAAGTATCTATTATATCCAAAAATACGTCAAAAAAGCTGATAGTTCAAACACAAACTCTGTCCAATTCTAGTCAACAATCGTAAAAAAATAACATGAGAAAACAACAATATTTCCTGGATTAAGTATGAGAAACCAATAATATTTCCAGGATACCTTGGTGCTACTAAGCCTCAAATATCGAGCCCGAAACCCATATGTGAATATTTAATAATTAAATCTTATATAATTATAAAACTTAATTATTTAGTTTTATTATAGTCAAAAATAAGTGAGTCATAAACAAAAATATATAATAATAAAACTAACATATAAAATAATAAAACAAACATATAAATTAATAAAACTAACATATACAATATTAAACTAACATATAAATAATAAACTAACATTTAAAATAATAGACATGTTGAGTGATAAATCGAGAAAATGTTTTCATCATGAACACAAGAATTCAGGATATATTGGAGCTACTGGGCCTCAAATATCGAGCCCGAAACCCATATGTAAATATTTAATAATTAAATCTTGTATAATTATAAAAAATAATTATTTAATTTTATTATAGTAAAAAATAAGTGAGTCATAAACAAAAATATATAATAATAAAACTAACATATAAAATAATAAAACTAACATATAAATTAATAAAATTAACATATACAATATTAAACTAACATATAAATAATAAACTAACATTTAAAATAACAGACATGTTGAGTGATAAATCAAGAAACAGACATGTTGCCTGCGACGGATGATTATATTCAGGAGTCCGACGAGACCATGGTAAGACAATTTAAATTTTTATAACGTAACACGTACATTACTAATATATATTTCATATACTAAAATATCTTATTATTCTGTAGGTTACTGCTGGACCGACGACCCCTTCTATCGAGCCTGCCAGCCCTACTGACGATCATGCTGTAGCGCATCCTCCGATAAAGAGGCGACGTGATGAGGATGATCTTGATAGCGTAGCCGGGCAGGATGAGATGCGCCTCAGGCCAACAGCTGCATTAAAGCATACAGGATGTGGGACACATTGATATTTTTTGTATTTTATGTACATATGACATTCAGTAAATAATAACAATAATTTTTATTGTTTACATTATATGCGCATTATGTTTTTATTTCTCTGGTTCTTAGTTATTTTAATACTACAACACAAACACAAACATAGCAACTTAACATAATTTAAATTCAGTACAACTAATGAAAATATATGACATGAAAAACATAAAGATAAAATACTACACTCAACACATACATGTATTTGTTTAGTCACTACCGCCTATTATTCTCTACTCCAACCACTTAAATTTCTCTTCTATTTTATTTTTTTCTTCTTCCGCCTCTTTTAGTTTCTCCTGCACTGCCGCAATTTCTCATTGCATTTTAGATATCTGGCGTTGGTATTCACCATTCATATTCCAAACATACTGCAAGCATGATTTGTAATATTCCTGGTTAATGGGTTCATCATACCATTCCTCAAACATACAATGATTTCTGTCATTGTGCTCAAACAATGTTGACACATCCAGTATCTGCGCCCAACATTACAATCGGACCAACATGCCTTCAAAATCGCACGTTTGCCACAATAGCACATTGGTTGGTTATTGCGTCCAGACATTAGTTAATGCAAGAAAAATAAAAAATTTATGAAAAGTTTTGCTATTTTTTTTTTTGTTAAACGCATATAATAACTAAAATGCGCTAGTTATTTATAGGCAAGACAACTCACATAACATAGTAATTCACCGCGCTATGCTTCGCGTGTTAAAGATTCTTTCGGGTACAAAATAACTTTTCCAGAAGATAGCTTTTGCAGGTGAGCAACTTTTCAGGTCGTGAAGACAATACACATAACGTAGTAATTCACTGCGCTATGCTTCGTGTGTTAAAGATTCTTTCGGGTACAATACAACTTTTTCAGAAGATAGCTTTTGCAGGCGAGCAGCTTTTTCTGGTCGATAAGACAATTATTTTTTTAAAAATGGGTTTATGTTAGATTATTGTACTGAAGTATAAATGTTAGATATTAATAAGATTTAACAGCAATGGAAATATAATTTTATTTCATACATTCTGCAAGATAAACAAGTACATACGCTTATTACAACCACATTACGGAAATAAAACACTACGCGTATCCTTGATAGTTGGGAACATTAGATGAAATTCCACCAGGAGATGGATTACCACTGCCACCCAAACCAACTGAAGGATATTTACGACGGTCGTGTCCTGTTTGCGAGCATATGCCACATTTGCGCGCATAAACGGTATCACCAACATCCATTTGGTTCCGTATACGCGTTCTTTTTTGCACCTGTCATTGACGTACATAGTCCTTATTACACACCATTTTAAATGGTTCCGGCGGCCAATAATGCTCAGCACCCACTGGCTGCAACTGCTCACTATAGGTGTTTAAGTATGCAGCAACACTATATTCTTTATCAACGTAGTTGGTTGCCCCTAAACCTGTATGTTGAAAGCACTTGATGGCATGTGAGCACGGCATGTGGTAGATAGATCATTTCCCACAAGAGTATAACCTTCTGGCTTCATTTACGGTGTGTGTATTATTCCCCCGGTTGTGATGGATAGCAGTGTGAACTTCAAAAATATTTCGCTCATTGCAATACTGCAAAAATGAATGCCAATGTGCTCGCTTCCTGTATTTCTCAAATCTTTTCATTGGTATTGGCATAAATTAAGCACCCATTTCCATCAATGACGATGCACCTCTAGCCCTTTCAACAAACCTCTCTGCCATCTTCTTGAATGGCATCCGCACCATGGCAGTGACAGGCAATTCTCGTGCAGACTTCAATAACCCATTGAAAGACTCTGACACATTTGTAGTCAGAATTTCCCATCTTCTGCCATCATCCGTATGCAAAGTCCACTTGTCAAGCTCATGTCGCATCAACCAACGATAGGCTCTCTCATCTTTCTGCCTGATAGATTCCATGCGCCTCCTGAATTTACACTCTTGGTGATCTGTTGCAGCCATCCACATTAAATCATGCAAATACTTGTTGAATTATGTCTTCTGGAAATTGGCCTTCAGGTGCCTTACACAGTAACGGTGGTAGGCATACGGTTCCTTCCATACACGCAAATTCTGTACAGAGCTTAAAATGCCACCATGTCGATCAGATATTAGACAAATACCTGAACGCTGTTTGATAACGTGCTCTTTCAAGTGGTTCAAAAATAGTGTCCACGTCTCTTGGCTTTCATTGGCACCAATAGCAAAAGCTAAGGGAAATATACTTCCATTAGCATCTACTGCAACGACGATCAACAGCTTAATATCATACTTTCCATAGACATGAGTGTCGTCTATGGATATTACTCGCCGGCAATGCAGAAAATCATCAATTGCTGGTTTAAATGCCCAGAACACATATTTGAATATATGTTCTGGTATTTTCGGACTCCGCTCAAGCTTCCATTCAACAACAGTCCCGGGATTAAAGTGTTGCAATGCAGCCATGTACCTAGGTAGAGATGCAAAGGACTTATCCCTGTTACCATAAATAATTTTAAACGCACGTTTGTGCCCAAGAAATGCCTTTCTTTTGGTAATGGTGCACCTATATTCCTGATGGACGGATGTTATACACTCTTTGATCTTGTACCTTATGGACACTTCAATGTGTGGAATCAAGACAAGAGAAATCAAGTCAACATTCAAGTTAAAATGATTCCCACTGAATGTGTTCGTTTCACAATTGTAGGTGTCAATGTATTTACCTACAACCCACATATTGTTTTTCTTCTTCCTCGTACGCAGCATCCAATTATAACCCGTAAACTATCTACGGCAGACTACCTTATATACATCTGGAGAGGACTCGCGTAGATCTCACGATACTCTTTTACGTTGTACATTAGCACCGCCCTAGTTAGGCACGTTTTATCGGGAAAAAGCATTCCCTTTAACAGCACCGTTGCTCTAGATTCATCCCACATTGCTGTCCGAATTTCGTTAGTATCCCTTGTGAGGGCATCCACATCCGACATACTTGGT
The DNA here is from genome assembly GCF_000715075.1 of Nicotiana tabacum. Taxonomy (NCBI): domain Eukaryota; kingdom Viridiplantae; phylum Streptophyta; class Magnoliopsida; order Solanales; family Solanaceae; genus Nicotiana; species Nicotiana tabacum. Next base: position 25,053,837 of record NC_134081.1, on the reverse strand, counting down.
CAATGATCAAGGTAGGGAATCTCCCTTGAATGAAATGGTACGTGGGACTCGTACACTCTTGGTCTAACGGGGGGTGGAGCATGCTCCCTCGTCAAATCTGTGAGCACCTAAATTTTGCCCTAATATAAAATTACTCCTAAAATATAATCTAAAAATAATTTTAATTGTTTTTATGGATTTTGGATCTTTTTCTTTATTTGTTTTTGCACTTATTCGCATTGTTATGCATGTTAGGAGTATCGTAAATCAAGAAAATCATAAAAAATATTCAAATCTTAATTTCATAGCATTCTAGATTTTAAATTGCATTTTAGAATTTAATTACATTGTTAAATGCATTAGTTAAATACATAAAATCATAAAGTGCATTCTTAGGTTAGTTAATTAATTAATTAGTTGCATTAGTCCATCATTAGGTAAAATAAATAGGTTATCCTCACAAAAAGTGAGATTTAAATTAAAATTTGTGTCTAAAGTGGCTAATTTTGCAAAAGGCTAATAAAGAAGGAAAATGGCTGCTAAGCTAAATCGGATTGGGCCATTGTTTCAAGCCCAATTTTTGCCACATTTTCGCCCCAGACTCTGTCCAAATCCTTAACCTCTGAGACCATGAAACGACGTAGTATCACCCCAAGTACTACGTCATTTTACCTTCCCATCTCATTAAAACTCCTCTTCCCCTTAACCCTAAGCAGAACGGACTGGATCCCTTCCCCATCAAAAAAACCCTAGCCTTCCCCTTCTCCATCTTCATCCTCCTAGACGCCGTCTGAGGTTCTGAAAACACCAGAGACGGACGACCCCCCATTTTGGAAAAAACAAACCATAGAAGCTCCTCCATCAACTCCAACAACGCATTTTCTCACTCAAGACGATCAATCTTTCTCTCATTTCGCTCATACATTGATCTAAAAGAAAAGAGAGATTCTTCAAATTTCAAAAAAAAATCGAATCCGAAAATAAAGGGTCTAAAAAGGGAAGATGAATATTTGATGAAGATTTGAATTCTAATGGATTTTTGGAAATGTTAAGGCTTAAAGACTTTTCCTGGGTTCCTATCAGTACTGTTCAGAGTCTAAGTTGCTGATTTTCACCGAAGTTGGGCTCCAATTTGAAGCACCTCGTATTTATTCGGCTTCTATTTAGCTTTTGATGTCATAAAATTATAAGAATGTATATGCTTTGAGCTCGCATTGAGATCCGTGAGTGTTTGTTATTGAATGGGCGTTAATGTTACATTTCACTTTGAATCTAAGATGATTCGGTCACTATATTCCATCTGCTTGTTGTGAATATGTCGGATTCCTATCGGGGTATGCTAATTAGTGATTAAATAGTTATTTTTTGTATTTTGAAATCAGTTGTGTTAGAAGTCACATTTTTGCAGATCTGATTAATGTTCAAACTGTTTTGGTTAATTAAATTCTGGGAACACTTGTGGAACCAACTGAAGTTCATGTCAAAAAGCGTCAATATAAAGGGCAGAGTTTAAGAATTGGTCATTTATGACATACTTGGTTTGTAATCTTAATTTTATTTGTTGAGACATCGATCTAGTAGCCTGCGTGAATGGTTTGTGAGTTGAATCATTGTTAGCATAAATTGATAGTTTCATGTGCTTGACATAAGTCTAATCTGAAATCCTCCTCATTGTTAATTGAGTTCATGAGCTACAAATGGATTTTGCAAAATATATGTTCTGTATCTTGCCTCTTTAAGTCATTAGATGAGTTCACTAAGTAGTTAAAGGATGGATCTGGGCTAAGTGACGCAAGTATAGGAAAAGAAAACCGTAGAGGGCAGCTGAGAAATTGTTAGCAATTACAGAGTTTTTCTTTCAAAAGACAAACAGTTATGAAGCAGCCTCTGTTTCTCGTTGTTCTAAGATATTTCATCCATCATTTCTGGGTGTGCAAAGTTTGATTCAATCTATTTTGTTGCTGTCGTTGCTGTTATTCCACTGTTGAGCTCCAACACTTCATTTGATAGCCTTTAGTTGATCTTTTCAGCTTGTTTTGAACACTAGATGCACACATAATCCCATGTACTTATGTTTGAGTTGTATAATTGAATCACCTAGCTTCCCTTATTGATTGAATGTTGAATTTATGCTCCTATTATAGTGTAGTTCAACTATTTCTGGTAGTATTTTGCTAGTTGGGCTATAAATGGTTTAAAAGTACAACAAATCTCAAAGTAGTTTAAGAAAATAACTCATGAACATTGTAGCTTGCTTTAGGCGCGATTAATAATAATCATCGTGACTATGTGTACGGTTCCCGTAGCATAGTCATGATACGTAATCCCCAATTCGAGTGTGCGTTTCACGTGACTCGACCACAAATTCAAATAATAATAATAAAATAAATATGTTGCAAATTACGGGTGCGTTTCATGTGATGCGATTCACAATGTGTACAAAAATAATAAGTGCGCGAGATCGTGACTTATTTAAATAAACTCCATAAATCCTAAAAGCAATTAAAACTCTATTAAAGTGGTTAAAAAGGTAAAAGTGCAAAATAAGTTTCAAATATGTATTAAATAAGATAATTAGGCCAATTATTAACAGTTGAGTGACCGTGCTAAAATCACGAAACTCGGGAGTGCCTCATACCTTCTCCCGAGTTAACAGAATTCCTTACCCGGTCTTCTATGTTTGTAGATCATAAATAAGAGTCAATTTCCTCGATTTGGGATTTAAAATATCCCTAATTTAGAACGAGGATTGGACAAGTTGTAACGCCGGATGATCTTTTGGTTACCGGTACGCTGCCTCCCCACCTGGCTCGAGTTGTCCGCTCGGGTAAGTCAGGTCTAAAACAATACACCAGATTTTAAAACTAGAATTACATAGCCTCAAGTCGAATCCCTAGTAGGAACGCTTGTTTGTATCATGTGTATTTGACTTTGGGGACTTAACACAGGGGTTGGGTCCGTATAGGACAAGTGTACCCGAAATATAAAAGCCATCCTGATGCATTTTACGTGCTACTTGTGCATTTATGTACTTCGACTTGCATGTTGACTGGCTTTTATAATAGGGAGGAAAAATCAAAAAAAAAACCAAGATTGAGGTAAGAGAGAGAAAGTCATCAGTTTCTGAAAATTTCGGTATTCAAAATATCTCGAAACTCTGCCGAAATTTTGAAACAAAAAAAAGAAAAAAAAGAACAAGAAAAGAAAAAGTTATTTCAAAATAAGTCATATATTCCTGTTGCGTCAAAACTTACCGAACTACGCGGGTTTGATTCTTACCGGATGTGGGATACGTAGGCAACCTTCATCGGGTCCAGCCCCGCTTTTTGCAAAAAAGAACCAAAAATATGAAATGCTGTCATTTTGTCATAAATAAGTTAGGTGATGTCGTTTTTGTCCAAATAGCCAAAAGTGTCCCGACCGGACGCCGGAAGGTCTTTTTTGTAAGAATAGTCGCCTATGGTCCTTTTTCTAGTTTTTTTTATCCTCTTAGCAAACACAACCCTAAAATCTTTCCTTCTGAAGTGCTGAAGGGCCGTATCTGCAAAAGTAGCTGTGATTTGTTTTAAATATAATTTTGCAAAAATAATCTTTTCTGATCAGTTTTCAAACAAAACTCACATGTTTTAACCCAGTCACCCTAATTTAAAAATGTGCAAAATGAGCACTATTCAGAATTTACCGGTGAAGGTTATGGATCAGATTCCACTAGCACTCCACATGTAGTGGGAAAACTTGGGAAAACAAGGGCAAGACAAGGTCAACCGATACCTAGGGGCACTCACTGGACTATTGAAAATTCAACCTAGAAGGGATTTGATAGAGGCACTGGTGTCGTTCTGGGATCCCGCTCACAATGTTTTGCATTACTCAGATTTTGAGCTTACACCTACCTTGGAAGAAATTACGGGTTATGTCGGGATTACGGAGGGATTAAGGCACAAGTATCTGATATCTCCAAGGACCGTTACTCCCCACAAGTTTCTAGACCTACTGAAAATAAACAGGAAGATCAAGACTGAAAGTGTAGTATGTGGAGTTTCCACTTTTCACTTTCTATACCAGCGATACGGGCACTTAAAGGGATTTGAAGACCCAGAAAATGGACTCTGCAGTAAGGGAAACCGGTCAAAGTGGGAAACGCATAGATGCTTTGCCTTCATGGTGGCATTTTTAGGCCTTTTAGTATTCCTGAGGGAGTACGGGCGCATTGATTTGTGTGTAGCCAGAGTTGTCCATGTTTTGACTACCCAAGCCAAAAGTACCTTCACGCCCATGATCGTATCAGATATATTCCGAGCTCTCACATCTTGTAAGGCCGTAGTCGGGTTTTTTGAAGGTTATTGCAAATGTGGATGATCGAGCACCTTTGTCGCCGTCCCCGATACATGAACTACGGGTCTACGGGAAAAAACTGCATCGAAGAGTTTGTTTACACTAGTAACAAGGTTCGTAATGCCGGAAGGGGTCAAAGATTGGATATTCCGCATTCGTTCTATAACCGTGGATCAGATAGAGTGGACATTGGGTTGGCTTCCCGTTGATGAGATTGTTTACATGCCTGCCACCGGTCCCTACTTCCTTCTAATAGGTCTCCGAAGCATCCAACCCTATGCTCTGTACCGGGTGTTGAGACAACTTGGAAGATGCCAAACAGTTCCTAGAGATGAAGATCTTAGTACTCATGTGGTTGAAATCCGCTCCGAGGCTTAATTTCCTGAAGAAGTGGTTCGCCATATTTGGAACGAATGCCAGTATTTGGGGGCAAACACCCGAGTACGCGATTTGTCCGGGGCGAGATTTTACCTGGTTATCTTGCTTGGTATGGAAAGAGAGTCGCGACGAATGATGAATATGAAAGGGCGACTAAAATGCCTCATATCCAAGAATTTGTCGACGCATCGCAGGAACAACGGGCTTGGTTAGCCAAAGAGAATGACTACCGGACTACCATAAGTAAACTAGAAGATCAAATTAGAAACATCAAATTTGATAGTAGTTTGTAGGCCGCTGTGGATGAAGGGGAAAAGAAAAAGTTGGCTCAGAAAAACGAAGCCCTCCGAGCTCAGATTCAGAAAATGAAAATAGCCGCTGAAAACCCGGTAAGAAGCGAAAAAGATAAAAGACTCATAAGCAATCTGAGGTGAAAAGTGCATGATTATGGGTTTAATCTGACAAAGGCAGAGGATGAATTGGCAAAAGCTCGGGCAAAATTGGCAAAAAATCCAGAAGAACGAACAAGGTTTGTTCAACAGTTAAAGCAAAAGTATGACAGAGGAGTCACGATCTTAAAGAAAAAGCTGACCACTCTTGAAAATGAAATGGTCCAGAAAATAAAGGATTTCAAAGAGGAAAGAGAGCATTGCTATATATTGATTTCCCGATTGGAAGAAGACATGCAACAATTGCAAGACCAAAACCACACGGCCACGTAAGTGTTGGAGGCCCGATCTCCGCAAATTAGACGCCTGCTCCAAGAAAAGGGTGTCATTAGAATAAGGATTAAAGAAATCACTGATTATGTCGCAATAAAGTGCCATGAATGCAAAGATATGACCATGTCCATGTTCTTTGCTTCTGTGATGACCTTTGTCCATCAGGTGATGGCTGATTTAGAGTACCTTCAAAAAGAGATTGCATGCAGGCCCGTATCGAGACCGACTGATGTCCCGCAGGCCCCCGGAGTAGTATTGGAGGCTCTTATGTATTCCTGATTTTTTTAAAATTTATTTTTGGCTTTTAGTCTGCATTTTAACTTTTCGAGTCTGTTTATCTTTTCAAAGTTTGTTTGTTTTTCTGTTTTGAGTCTGAATGTTTAATCGCTAATATTTCCAAAGTCTTTGTAATAGAAAAATCCAAAAAGATTATATTTAATGAAATATTGAAAACCCCCCCAAAAAAAATTCTTTTATTCTGCATTTATTTCCTGAACTATGTAATGATCTGATTCATTCGGCGTCATGATACGCAGGCAATCCCCATCGGATTCGATCATGGCTATAGACAATCTGAGTGAAAAATAAATTGAAAACGAGTGAAAAAAGAGAGAAAGAAAAAGGAAAAAATTGAGTGAAAAAGAAAGAAAAGAGTGAAGAAATAAAAGAGCGAAAAACAGCAAAGAGAAGGGAAAAGAAATCAGGGTTTGAAATTTGAGAAAAGAGATAGCAAAGCCGAGATGAAACACACATCTGTTGCAAAAATATTTAGAAATGTTTAACTGTTCAGGTGCATTGCATCCCCAATATGTGATTCCCTATTTGTTAAATGTCTCATGCTAACCAGTTTGTTGTGTGTGCAAATAAGAGAGGTCCTGTTTTAGGTGGTTGGTTTTGTGGTAATCTGGCTTCCCATCCTTACTTCAGCAGATCTAAAGGCAGTGTTCCTATAGCCTCCGAAAGTCATCTACCAATTATCAATCCTGAGGATAGCCCAGCACCGGCTATTCCACAATCAGAATCAGCAGTTGCTGAAGAGAATAGGATATTGCGTCTCCGCATATTGGAAATGTGGGACGCCTGTTCTAATGGTAGGGAACCGCCAAGTGCAATCCCTGGGTTCCCTTAGTTGATCCCAGGTCAGGTAAGGCTACCAACGCCTCGGTGCCCAACCTGTTCATCCCATGCGGGTTCCCTCAAATGTCATTTAACGATCCCGGAATGCCTTCTGTGGTTCGCCCCCAGGCGTCGGCTTCAAAGGCACCGCCAATAATGTTCTCCGCAGTACCAGTCTACACCACAACACAACTAACTTTACCACGGCCGTATGTTGAGCCTCCAATGTTCACCTTTCAAGGTCTACAATTTCAACCAGAAATAACATATGTGACCCCATACTCATTTACTCAACTTACGCAATGTGACTTCTCGTCGAGGCAAGAAAAGGTTGTCAAGAATCCCGAGCAAGAGGAAATGACTCGGAAGATTAAGAGCCTGGAAGAGAGACCGAAAAACATGCAATGTCTGAGTGGCCAAAAGAGTGTCTCTTACTCCGACCTGTATATGTTTCCCCATGTTCACTTGCCGACTGGTTTCAAAACGCTAAAATTTGAAAAGTAAGACGGGCACGGAGACCCAGTCGCTCATCTGAAATGATATTGTAACCGGATGCTGGTGGAAAACAGGAGCTGCTAATGGCCTATTTTGGAGAAAGCCTCATTGGAATCGCTTTTTAGTGGTATATGGATCAAGATATTACCTATTGGAATGTGTGGGACGATATGGCTCGAGATTTTGTCCGCCAATTCCAATATAATGTAGACATCGCTCCCCGACAGGAACTCTTTGTCCATTTTGAAAAAGAAAATCGCGGAAAGCTTCCGCGAATATGACATCAAATGGTGTGAGCAAGCTGCCAGGGTATAGCCTCCGATGGACGAAGCCGAAATGGTTGTAGTATTTCTACATGCCCAAGAGGCGGACAGCTTCCAAAACATGATGTCCGCTATGGGTAGGCCATTTGCCGAGGTTATCAAAATTGGGGAGTTGGTAGAAAATGGGTTAAAAACGGGCCGAATTTTGAGTCATGCTACCTTTATGGCCACATCACGGGCCGTTCAGAGTGGTTTGGAGGGTTTGATGAACAGAAATTGGAGAGATGAGGAATTTGATACGGCACTGAAGTCCCTTACAGCCCTTGCCGAGACAGAGGAAAAGCCAAAAAACGGTCGCCAAGCCTGGAAGTTCCCCATCAGATGGGAGTCTTGGTAGCCAGTCTTGCTATTCTTTCTGCGTCATGATTATCTCAGGATGTGATCCGGATGTTTTACTTTATTGTCTTACTTTTCGGTGTAAACCCTTCTATCTTTAATTTTTTTTTTAAAAAATCAATCGAAAAAAAGAACAAAAATCAAATGAAATTAATATTTTATTGTTCAGGAATGTCTCTTTCTTAATTGTCACTTCTCTTATTCTTTTTTCAGTTATGGTAAATGCAGATTTCAATAACATGACATGCTTGCGGACTTCATGCCCAGATCCTAAAATGCTGTCAGACTTTGAAATAATGAATCAAGAATCAGAATGCAATGAAGATATGTTTAAGAAAATAAAACAAAGAATTGGAACAACTAAAAGAAAATTGGCTTCAGGTTGGAAAGGTTCATACATTGCACAAGAGTACTGCCAAAAGAGAGCGTTGTACTTGGGACACATCGAAGAAAATGTCCCTAAAACAATTGTCAACGCAGGTGCAGTCAAAAGGTACTATGTTGGATCCTCTATATCGCATTAATGTTCTCCGGTTGTGATGAAGAAAGCTTTCTTTCTCACTATCCAAATATTTAACCCTTTGCAAACCCTTTTGAGCCGGCTCCTATTCTTTGATTACCCTCATTGGAACCTAGAAGTCATTATTGAAAAACAAAATGAATGAAAAATGAAAAAAAAAATGAAAAGAGAAGAAAAAGAAAAATACAAAAAAAGGATGAAGAAAAGACAAAGAAAATGAAATGAAAAATGAAAAAAAAGGAAAGGAAAAAGAAAGAGAAAACAAAAGTTCCTTGAATTACGTTCAACTTGATTCCGAAAGGATACGTAGGCAGCCTCTCTCTGGGGTTCAGTCACACCAAAATAAAAATTCAAATTCCCCAAAAAGTGAAACTAGGGCAGATCTTATAATGTTTCGGCGATGGTCTCGCCTAAAAGGTTCCAAAGTTGTAATTCAATCCAAATGCTTTTTACCCCAAACTCCTGTTCAAGTCCTTCCGATCAATCGGCAAAGAGATTCAAAATGGGAGGATACAGTTATATGTATCCAATGTAACAAAATGAGAGAAATAAAATGAGAGAGTCTTATTGGTGAAAACCCTCACAGGCACCGAAAGGCAACGGTAAGCAGAGAAATTGAAAATGAGAGTCTTGTTAGTGAAAACTCGCAAAGAGCACTATAAGGCGACGGTGAGAAGAGAAATAAGAGAGGTCAGCTGATAAAAACCTGCAAAGGGTGCCACTGATCAAAAAGAGGATCCTCACAATCACTGGCACCGACACAATCCTGGGCAAGGTCTCTCAGTTTCAAGGCAAAAGTTGTGATGAATTTCTGAGAGTCAGACGATTTACACAAGATCAGGCATCCAGTCCAAAAGGCATGTCATGTTCAATGAAGTCCGCATGCACTCCAGATAAGTCCTTCTTTCCTTTCCCCGTAAGGGATACCTCTCTTCTAAGTTCATTTGTCCATTTCATTGTTTGCTTTTATTTGAATCCCTTTCGGTTTAATTCTGTTATGAAACTAAGACAAAGAAAGGATGGCAATATTGATTTACAGGGTTCTTGTGTGATACGAGCCAATATTCAAGAAGGCACCCAGCCTCGGCAGGTGTATCGAGTTGACTCCGACTGGCCATGATGGCCGATGTTTTGAAATCAAAAACTCTTGAAAAGAAAGGAAATCAAAGTCAAATGCCCACAAAGGCAAAATAAAGTTGAAAGGTTAAGTCCCACGTGACCAACCGTCATGGCAAAGTCTGGAAAAGCTAGAGGTTCTCTAGGGTCAGAAATGCAATCGGTATTTAGGAAATAACCAGTTGCAGTTAAAAGGGCCGAGATCAACTGACCGAAACATTCAAGGCCACAAAACCAACCACCGTTTCAAACTAACACATTGTTCTTTTAAAAAAAAAAGGAAACAGATGTAATCCAAAGCAACCTTGCAAGAAGCAGGTGCAACCAAAAAGAAACTGCGCAAGGGCTAGAAACAACTTTGCAGCAACAACTCCAAAAAGGGAAGTCTCCAAAATTATTTCCCGCAGTTACTCATTCTCTGAAATAAAAAAAAAGAAGAAAAAGAAAACGATGATTATAATGATGAAAAAAAAGGGGGAAGTCTTCTCCAAATTCATTCCCGTATTTTACTCATTCTCTAAAAAAAAAAGAATAAAAGTTCGAAATCATGGTAGTATAGGGTCTCCAATCCCTAACTGCATTTTCTAACATAGGGTCTCCACTCCCTAGTTGATGCTTTATAGACATAGGGTCTCTATTTCCTAGTTTGCTTTTCCAACATAGGGTCTCCACCCCCTAATTGATGATATTTAGACATAGGGTCTCCACTCCCTAGTCTCTTTTCCAGCATAGGGTCTCCACTCCCTAGTTGATGTTATTTTAGACATAGAGTCTCCACTCCCTAGTCTCTTTTCCAACGTAAGGTCTCCACTCCCTAGTTGATGATTTTTAGACATAAGGTCTCCACTCCCTAGTCTCTTTTCCAACATAGGGTCTCCACTCCCTAGTTAATATTATTTTAGACATAAGGTCTCCACTCCCTAGTCTCTTTTCCAACATAGAGTCTCCAATTCCTAGTCTACTTTTCCAACATAGGTTCTCCACTCCCTAGTTGATGATATTTGGACATAGGGTCTCCACTCCCTAGTCTCTTTTCCAACATAGGGTCTCCACTCCCAAGTTGATGATTTTTAGACATAGGGTCTCCACTCCCTAGTCGCTTTTCCAATATAGGGTCTCCACTCCCTAGTTGAATGTTTTTAGACATAAGGTCTCCACTCCCTAGTCGCTTTTCCAACATAGGGTCTCCACTCCCTAGTTGATATTTTTAGACATAGGGTCTCCACTCCCTAGTCGCTTTTCCAACATAGGGTCTCCACTCCCTAGTTGATTTTATTTTAGACATAGGGTCTCCACTCCCCATTCTGCTTTTCCAACATAGGGTCTCCACTCCCTAGTTGATGATTATTTTAGACATAGGGTCTCCACTCCCTAGTCGCTTTTCCAACATAGGGTCTCCACTCCCTAGTTGATGTTTTTAGACATAGGGTCTCCACTCCCTAGTCTAGTTTTCCAACATAGGGTCTCCACTCATCTAGTTGATTTTATTTTAGACATAGGGTCTCCACTCCTTAGTCTCTTTTCCAACATAGGGTCTTCACTCCTTAGTTGATTTTTATTTTTAGACATAGGGTCTCCACTCCCTAATCGCTTTTTCTACATAGGGTCTCTACTCCTTAGTTGATTTTATCTTAGATATAGGGTCTCCACTCCCTAGTCTTTGTTTTCCCAGGGAACACCAATCCCAACCTTTTATTGCTTTCAATAATGAAGTAGTATAGAGTTTTGTTACAAATAACTCACTAAATATTCCTAGTGAAAACTGGGGCAGAAAATTTCGTTCGTTTGTTTTGGTGCCTGAGCAGGTTATACCTCGAGGCACAAGGTTCGAGATGACCAAAAGAAGATGTCTCGATCCAAAGAAAAGAAAAGAAAAGAAAGAAGTGAATCCAAAGTGCAGAAGCAGATGAATAGATGTGGACTACTCAAGACATGACTGAAGTCACGAGCATTGCATTTCCCGTTTTGATCCGAAGAAGCCATAGAAGAATGAACTAGCACCTGCAGCTAACAAGCATCAAAATTGAGATCAGAGTCTGTATCTAGACCAGCCAAGACTCAAGATCAAGCTTCAGAAGTCTTATAGATAGGAATCTTATAACTCATAGTTGATAGGCTTAGTTAGTCTTTTTCATTTTTGACTTTGGTGTAATAAGGAGCTCAGTAAGCAGCAGCAGCAACAACAACAGTGAAATAACAGCTTCCTGGTAGTCTCAACTACCTAAACTTCCAGAACTACATTGACCTGATTCCTTTATAGCCAAGAATATGTAGGGAACCTCCGAAGCAAGGTTCGGTTAAACTTTTCAAAAAACGCTTCCCATGGAGTATCCAAACGGGCAAATATTGCTCGCAATTACTCACTTTATCTTTTCTCGAAAACTCTTCATGTTTTCGAGTAAAGAGGGGCAGCTGTGAGCACCTAATTTTTGCCCTTATATAAAATTACTCCTAAAAATAATCCAAAAATAATTTTAATTGTTTTTATGGATTTTAGATGTTTTCCTTTATTTGTTTTTGCACTTATTCGCATTGTTATGCATGCTAGTAGTATCGTAAATCAAGAAAATCATAAAAAATGTTAAAATCTTAATTTTATAGTATTCTAGATTTTAAATTGCATTTTAGAATTTAATTACATTGTTAAATGCATTAGTTAAATACATAAAATCACAAAGTGCATTCTTAGGTTAGTTAATTAATTAATTAGTTGAATTAGTCTATCATTAGGTAAAATAAATAGACTAGCCACAAAAAGTGAGATTTAAATTAAAATTTGAGTCTAAAGTGGCTAATTTTACAAATGGCTAATAAAGAAGGAAAAGAAGGAAAAAGGCTGATAAGCTAAATCAGATTGGGCCATTGTTTCACGCCATATTTTTGCCACATTTTCGCCCAGACCCGGTCCAAATTCTTAACCTCTGAGACCATGAAATGACGTAGTATCACCCAAGTACTACGTCGTTTTCCCTTCCCATCTCATTATAACTCCCTTCCCCAACAAAAAAACCCTAGCCTTCCCCTTCTCCATCTTCATCCTCCTAGCCGCCATCTGAGGTTCTGAAAACACCAGAGGCGGACGACCCCTCATTTAAAAAAAAAAAACAAAAAACCCTAGCAGCTCCTCCATCAACTCCAACAACGCATTTTCTCACTCAAGACGTTCAATCTCACCCTCATTTCACTCATACATAGATCTAAAAGAGAAGAGAGATTCTTCAAATTTCAAAAAAATCGAATCCGAAAATAAAGGGTCTAAAAAGGGAAGATGAATGTTTGATGAAGATTTGAATTCTAATGGATTGTTAGAAACGTTAAGGCTTAAAGACTTTTTCTGGATTCCTATCAGTGCTGTTCAAAGTCTAAGTTGCCGATTTTCGCTGAAGCTAGGCTCCAATTTGAAGAACCTCGTATTTATTCGGCTTTCGATCTAGTTTGCTTTTTGTTCTTGCTTCAAACAACTTTATTTTGTCCGCTGTTGTTGAGGTAAGTAATTTCCTTCCTGAAATTATGCTTCTATTTGACTTTTGATGTCATGAAATTATAAGAATGTATATGCTTTGAGCTCGAATTGAGATCCGTAAGTGTTTGTTATTGAATGAGCGTTAATGTTACATTTCACTTTGAATCTAAGATGATTCAGTCACTATATTCCATCTGCTTGTTGTGAATATATCGGATTCCTATCGGGATATGCTAATTAGTGATTAAATAGTTTTTTTTTATATTTTGAAATCAGTTGTGTTAGAAGTCACATTTTTGCAGATCTGATTAATGTTCAAACTGTTTTGGTTAATTAAATTTTAGAAACACTTGTGGAACCAACTGAAGTTCATGTCTAAAAGCGTCAATATAAAGGGCAGAGTTTAAGAATTGGTCATTTATGACATGCTTGGTTTGTAATCTTAATTTTAGTAGTTGAGACATCGATCTAGTAGCCTGCGTGAATGGTTTGTGATTTGAATCACTGTTAGCATTAATTGATAGTTTCATGTGCTTGACATAAATCTAATCTGAAATCCTCCTTATTGTTAATTGAGTTCATGAGCTACAAATGGATTTTGCAAAATATGTGTTCTGTATCTTGCCTCTTTAAGTCATTAGATGTGTTCACTAATTAGTTAAAGGATGGATCTGGGCTAAGTGACGCAAGGATTGGAAAAGAAAACCATAGAGGGCAGCTGAGAAATTGTGAGCAATTATAGAGTTTTTCTTTCAAAAGACAAACAGTTATGAAGCAGCCTATGCTTCTCGTTGTTCTAAGATATTTCATCCATCATTTCTGGGTGTGCAAAGTTTGATTCGATCTATTTTGTTGCTGTCGTTGCTGCTATTCCACTGTTGAGCTCCAACACTTCATTTGATAGCCTTTAGTTGGTCTTTTCAGCTTGTTTTGAACACTAGGTGCACACATAATCCCATGTATTTATGTTTGAGTTGTATAATTGAATCACCTAGCTTCCCTCATTGATTGAATGTTGAATTTATGCTCCTGTTATGGTGTAATTCAACTATTTCTGGTAGTATTTTGCTAGTTGGGCTATATATGGTTTAAATGTACAACAAATCTCAAAGTAGTTTACGAAAATAACTCATGAATATTGTAGATTACTTTAGGCGCGATTAATAATAATCATCATGACTATGGGTACGGTTCCCGTAGTATAGTCATGATACGTAATCCCCAATTCGAGTGTGCGTTTCACGTGACTCGATTATAATTTTAAATAATAATAATAAAATAAACATATTACAAATCACGGGTGCGTTTCACATGACGCGATTCACAATGTGTACATAAACAATAAGTCGACATCGTAACTTATTTAAATAAACTCCATAAATTCTAAAAGCAATTAAAACTCTATTAAAGCGGTTAAAAAGGTAAAAGTGCACAATAGGTTTCAAATATGTATTAAATCAGATAATTAGGCCAATTATTAACAGTTGAGTGACCGTGCTAAAACCACGGAACTCGGGAGTGTCTCACACCTTCTCCCGAGTTAATAGAATTCCTTACCCGGTCTTCTATATTCGTAGACCATAAATAAGAGTCAATTTCCTCGATTTGGGATTTAAAATAAATTGGTGACTTGGGACACCATAAATTATTCCAAGTAGCGACTCTGAATAGATAAATAATCCCATTTCGATTAATGTCACTTAAATATGAAAAAACTCCCCAATCCCCTCGAGAAAAAAGAAGGTGTGACAAATTCAGGTCCAACATTCTCTTCCTCTTCATCATCACCCTTATCAGGGTAGGGTGTGTCATCTCCAGACTCATCGGCATTGTTTTCATAATCACTATTCAATTCCTGACTCTGTGCATCTGCCAGATCCCGATTAAATATGTCGTCTTCGGGCAATTGAGTAAGGACAAGACCTTCAGGATGTTCGTTTTCACTGCACAACCAACAAAATAATGAGTTACTCAAATTGATAAATACTTTACGTATAGCTATATCACTTCACTTACAAATCGTAATGTGTTGACATCCCATGATGGACATTATCCTATTGTTGATGACTCCCGGATGGACCACCATGATCCAACATACCTGAACTAGGAATATTCCAACTTGGTGTTAGTTCATAACTTGTAAAATTCATATCTGGCCGGTACCCCCTGTGGAATATATGAGTGTTAATACAAATTCAATACAGCAAAAATAAACATCGTAACACAAAGGAAAATTGAAGTTTACCACTCGTCTTGTGGATTATGTAAACTAGGAGAGAAATTATTTCCTCGCTCCTCATTTGCCCGTAGAGATAAGTTTGGATCAGGCCAAACTCTTTCAGCCGGAACCTGTTCGGCTAAAACTGCTCTAAAACAACCACCCGATGACTGACGGATAAATCTGCTTTGCGCAACCTCATTATCGCGAACGTCTTCAACCTTGACGTACATTTCCAATATTTTTATCACAAGAAATTTTCGTTATTCATCCGGAGTCCTCAAAAAATCTCTCAGAGTTTCATCGTCCTCAATGTTAAACTCAGCATAACAAGTAATCCCTTGCGGAGTGACAAAATACGGATATCTTCCGGTTACTTTAAGGTTCACTGAACGTTTGCTCACAGTCATTTTTTTTTTTACATAATAGCGATACCAATTTATCGTACTCCATTGTAAGTGGCAACTTAACATAACATTGTGGAGATAAATTATAGGTTACTGAGTTATTCGCCACCATAACCTCACCCCCCTCCCCCCCATATAATGAAACCCTTACTTTTCGCTCTTCAGACATTATGAAAAAATACAAAACAACTTAACGAAGAAATATTTTAGAATACTTGAGAATATTTATGAATGTATTTTTAAAAAGTTCTTAACCTCCTTAAATAGGGAATAAAAACTAGTCTGGGGTACAATTGTTTTAGGTATAACGCCCAGTTGAATTGTTGTTATTTCAGTTAAGCCCAGAAAAATTAATTGTGGGCCCACAAAATATGTAGAGCGCCTTAATAAACAAATACTTGCCCGTCTTTTCAAATTCAAGTATAACACCCATTTAAAGGGCGTTATACCTTAACGGGCAAACGACCGTTAAGGTATAGCGCCCTTTAAAAGGGCATTATACATATTTTGGTCACTATATTTTTTTCCACACATTTCGGTCGTTTGAGTCCAAAAGAATCACATTTTGGTTATGGAGTCGCGAAATCGCCGTCTGAGCTTCCTGCACACGCCGCTCGGTTTTGTCGGAGAAGGGTTTTTTTTTCCAGATAAGGGTCTCATTTGCCCCTCTACTATCATAAATAGGCCTTATTTACCCTCAGTTTAAATGTTCTATCAAAAATATCCTTACCGTTATACATTGGGTTCATATTTACCCCTTACATGTTTAAAACAAGTTACATTTGCCCTTCGTTATACTTTAGGATCATATTTACCCATCTACTCTTCAAAAAGGGTTACATTTGCCCTTCGTTATATTTTCTTGACATATTTATCCTTACAATTATACTTTAGGATCATATTTGCCTCGTATCCGTTAGATCGCCATGTCCCACCTTTGTTTTCCTACATGGCGCCTATGTGGATTTTTTTTTCTTCCAATTTAAATATGGTCATCTATTTAAGATAATTTAATCCGCCCACCCAATTTAAATAAAACACACTAACTAAAATAAATGAAAATCATAATTCCCAATCCCCTTCAACTCGTCCATCTCTCTTCTCCGGGTCAGTTCCATATTTTTCGGAGAGCGAGAAAATTTTGGACAGTGAGTGAACGAAACTATAGTGTTATCTCTAATTGATTTATTTAATTATTTCACATTTGTCTATGATAATTTGTTTCTCTTTAATACTTAGGATTTAGGAGACATGAATCACTCAATGATGTTTTGAAGTGTTTGTAGAGATACAACTCTGTAAAGTCTAAGCTGGGTCAATTGACCATGATTGATCCACGAAAAGCAATTTCCTGATACGACATTTATGAATATTGTGCGAAATACAATAGTTATAGCAGCGGCAACATATTGACAAATAATAACTTTGAACTCAAAATCACTAATCTAATACAACTCATAATTATTGCAGTAACCAAAGTAAATTACGAGAAATTGCACAACAATGGAGTTAATGAAGTCTTATTTAAATTGGGTGAGGGGGTTAAATTATCTTAAATAGGTGACCATATTTATATTGGAAGAAAAAAAAATCCACATAGGCGCCATGTAGGAAAACAAAGGTGGGATATGGCGATCTAACGGATGAGAGGCAAATATGATCCTAAAGTATAATTGTAAGGATAAATATGTCAAGAAAGTATAACGAAGGGCAAATGTAACCCTTTTGATGAGTAGAGGGGTAAATATGATCCTAAAGTATAACGAAGAGCAAATTTCACTCGTTTTAACGTGTAGGGGGTAAATATGAACCTAATGTATAACTGTAGAGATATTTTTGATAAAACACTTAAACGAAGTATAAATAAGGCCTATTTATGATAGTAGAGGGGCAAATCAGACCCTTATCCGTTTTGTTTTGAATGATTTGGGGAAGAGACTAGAATATTTGGTCTGTTGAAGTGGATGAAAGGGGAGGAGATACTATGCTTCTGGGTTCGATGCTACTGGCTCGTGTGTATTGGGCCGTATAACAAACCAATTAATGGTATGTGGTTGGCCCTCAAAATGGAGTAGGAATGACACCAGTTAGCCACTTTAAATGGTTGCTATATAGGAATTACTCAATGTGTCCTGAAATTTTAATTTTTCAGTTTAATTTTTCGAAAAATAAATATTCTGAATTATCTTAATTTTATAATATTTAATTAATATTTTCAAGACAAATAAACACTGGTTAATGCCTTAATAGCAGCCCTAAAAGAATAGTTGTTTGTGTACTTTCCTCCCCCCCCTTCCCCCCCAAAAAAAATAGATTGTCTTGAACTTTTCTCCTCACTTGCCTCATGGATAGAACTTCAAGGTTAATAAGTATTTCACTTGCTTGCCCCATGTGCAACACTTTTAATTTTTGACCTTGAAGTTCTGCTCATAGGCAAGCGAGGATCAAAAGTTAAAGACCACCTGATGTCACGACCCCAAATAACAAGTGTCGTGATGACGCCTATCATGATACTAGGAAAACCGACAACTCACACATACCAACATCTTAAATTCAATATATACTGAAATATGTTTAAGTAAGTAAGAATCTCATAAAAACTGGATGAAAATGCCACAACTCAAAACAGAATTTTCCAAAAGATTCGGGTGTCACGAAGTACATGAGCATCTAAACAATAACACGGTCTGACAAATGAAACACTGTCTAGGAAGGTAGAACAGTATAAACAAAGCTAAAAGATAAAGGAGGAGAGTCAAGGTCTGCGGACGCCATGGCAGCTACCTCGATAATCTCCGACTGATGAAGCTCCAGAAATCAACAACCACCGTGTCCAAAAATACCGGGTTCTGCATACGAAGTGTAGAGTGTAGCGTGGGTACAACCAACTTAATAAGCAATAAGTCTAACCTGTGGGCTGAAAGCAGTGACGAGCTTGAACAATACAGTCCAAATACAGAATTAAATAGTATGGAAGTTGACAGAAAATATGAAAATAATATCTCAGAGAAAGTCATAATTTGCAGGTACCAGTGCAGGAATGTAGACATGCTTCCAGGTTTAACAGTTAAGCTCAATACATTTAAAATATGCCAGTCTGAATGATATGAGGAATATGACATCTCTATATCTACATGCCTATATGCATATCGTATGTGATGCAACACTATGAAAGCCTCGCGTACTCACACTCTTAGAGTACTCAACCTGACTGTCAAATTCTTACTCATCACACTCAATCACTCAGCACTGTATGGTACCTGCTGCGGCGTGCAGCCCGATCCCATCATGAATCAATAGCAATTGCGCTTACTGTGTGTGTGCATACTCCGGAGGGGTGAATCCTGCCCAAGCGCTAATAAAACCTGTTGTGCCGCGCAACCCGATCCCATCATGAATCAATAATACCTGCTACGACATGCATCCCGATCCCATCATGAGTAAATAGTACCTGCTACAGCTTGTAGCCTGATCCCATCAATATTACTCACAAACAAGCCCTCGGCCTCACTCAGCCATCAATCTCTAGTCTCTCGGGCTCACAACACTCATGTCAAGTAGCCAAAATCGTATGATAACAGAGACTGAGATATGATGTACAATGATGAATGCGACTGAGTACATAACTGTAATTAAGCAAATAACTCAACAACAAGGAACGACCATTGTGGTTCCCAATAGCACTAGCATATAGCCTAAACATGATTTCTAACATAAATCACAACTTAAATTCTCTAACACATAGAGTACAGTAATAATATTCAGACAAGATAACTACACAGTTCCATAGAATTGACTGAATCACAATTACTATGGTGCACGCCCACACGTCCGTCACCTAGCATGCACGCCACCTCAACACCAATCACAAAGCATGTAATTTCAGGGATTCATACCCTCAGAACCAAGTTTAGAAGTGTTACTTACCTAAAACCATACAAATCTCTATTCCAACAAGCCCTTGCCTCGCGAATCGGCCTCCGAACGCTTCGAATCTAGCCACAAACAACTCAAGCTATAAGATATGAAAATGCTAAGTTCTTAATCAAAAGTCAAAACGTCAACTCAAAAAGTCAATCCCCGGGCCCACGCCTCGTAATCCAAATAAAAGTTACAAAATCCGAAATCCCATTCAATCATGAGTCCAACCATACCAAATTTATCAAATTCTGATACCAAATCGTCACTCAAATCCCGAAATTTCATTCTCCAATCCCTAGCCTAAAACTCCCAAATTCCACCTTAAAAACACATAAATTAGGTGAGATATTCAATGGATCATCAATATTATTGAATAAAAATGATCAAAAGTGACTTACTCAAGAAATCTCTCAAAATCCCTCTAAAACATCGCCTTAATCCGAGCTTGCAAAGTTCGAAAATGATAAAATCTCAGAACCCTTGAATTATATACACTGCTAGGCTTTTTCGCTTCTGTGGATATTTTAGCCGCTTCTGAGGTTCCATTTTTGCAGTCAAAGCTCTGCATCTGCGGGATTACACTGGATACCGACCTTGCGCTCCTAAGTTCACTAACCCGCACCTGCGGCCTCGCTTCTGCGAGAAAAACTTTTGCTTCTGTGGACCTGCCTCACCATGCCTCTTTTCGCTTCTGAGATGCTTCTTCCGCATTTGCGAACTCACAGGTGCGGAATTCCTCTCACACCTACGCAACTCCCCCAGCTCATCCAAATCCTCTTTTGCAATGCCATCCATACACCTGCGGCCTCGCACCTACGACCACGACCTTCACAGGTGCGATCACACTAGTCCAGGACTGCTTAGCTATGTGTTAAGTTCTAAATTCGATCCGTTAACCATATAAAATCCACCCGAGCCCCCCGAGACCTCAACCAAATATACCATCAAGTCCTACAATACGATACAAACTTAGTTGAGGCCTCAAATCACATCAAACAACATCAAAAATACGAATCGCACTCCAATTCAAGCTTAATGAAAACTAATGAATTCCAACTTCTACAATCGATGCCGAAACCTATCAAATCAACTCCGATTGACCTCAAATTTTGCACATAAGTCATAAATGACACAATAGACCTATTCCAACTTTCGAAACAAAAATCCTAGCCCAGTAGCCACAAAGTCAACTCTCGGCCAAACTTCTCAATTTCCAAAACTTCTAATTTTCCAAATTTTGCCATTTCAAGCCAAAATCAACCTACGGACCTCCAAATCACTATCCGGACATACTCCCAAGTACAAAATCACCCAACGGAGCTATCAGAACCGTCAAAACTCCATTCTGGAGTTGTTTACACATTAGTCAATATCCGATCAACTCTTTCAACTTAAGCTTCCAATCTTGAGACTAAGTGTCCCAATTCATTTCAAAACATCCCCGAAACCAAACCAACTACCTCGGCAAGTCCCATAACAATAATTAAGCCTAGAATAAGCAGTAAATGGGAGAGCACGACTAAAATACTCAAAATGACCGGCAGAATCGTTACATCCTTCCTCTCTTAAACAAATGTTCATCCTCGAACGGGTCTAGAAACATACCTGGAGTCTCAAATAGGTGTGGATATCTTCTCTGCCTCTCCCGCTCGGTCTCCCAAGTAGCCTCCTCAACTAGATGACCTCTCCACTACATCTTCACTGAAGCTATGTTCTTTGACCTCAACTTTCGAACCTGCCGATCCAAAATGGCCACTGGCTCCACATCATAAGTCAAATCACCGTCCAATTGAACTATGCTAAAGTCCAAAACATGAGATGGATAGCCGACATACTTCTGGAGCATGGGTACACGAAATACTGGATGAACACTTGATAGATTAGACAGCAATGCAAGCCTATAAGCCACCTCTCCAATCCTCTCAAGCACCTCAAAAGGCCCAATATACCGAGGGCTCAACTTGACCTTCTTCCCGAACCTCATAACACCCTTCATAGGCGAAACTCGGAGTTGTACATTCTCTCTCACCATATAAGCAACATCACAAACCTTCCGATCGGCATGACTCTTCTGCCTAGACTGTGTCGTGCGAAGCCGATCCTGAATCAACTTAACCTTGTCCAAAGCGTCCTGAACCAAGTTAGTACCCAACAACCTAGCCTCACCTAGCTCAAACTATCCCACTAGAGACCGACACAGTCTCCCATACAAAGCCTCATACGGAGCCATCTGAATGCTCGATTGGTAGCTGTTGTTGTAGGCAAACTCTGCAAGCGGTAGAAACTGATCCCATGAACCCCCGAAATTAATGACACATGCGCGTAACATATCCTCCAATATCTGAATAGTGCGCTCGAACTGTCCGTTCATTTGAGGGTGGAATTCTATACTCAACCCAACCCGTGTGCCCAACTCTCGCTGCACTACTCTCCAAAACTGCGATGTAAGCTGCGTGCCTGATATGAAATGATGGACACTGGCACACCGTGAAGGCGAATAATCTCACGGATGTATATCTCAGCTAACTGCTTAGAATAATAAGTAATCCTAACTAGAATGAAATGCGTGGACTTGGTCAACCGATCCACAATAACCCAAATAGCATCAAACTTCCTCGAAGTTCATGGGAGTCCAACTGCAAAATCCATGGTGATACGCTCCCATTTCTACTCCATAATCTCAAGCTTTTGAAGCAATCCGCCCGGCCTCTGATGCTCGTACTTCACGTGCTGACAATTTAGGCACCAAGCTACAAACCCCACTATATCTTTCTTCATCCTCCTCCACCAATAATGATGCCTCAAGTCCTACTACATCTTTGCGGCACCTGGATGTATGGAATACCGTGAAATGTGGGCCTCCTCAAGAATCAACTCATGTAGCCCATCCACATTAGGCACACAAATCCGACCCTGTATCCGCAACACCCCATCATCCCTAATAGTAACCTCCTTAGCATCACTGTGCTGAACCGTGTCCTTAAGGACAAGAAAATGGGGATCATAATACTAGCGCTCTCTGATGCGATCATATAAGGAAGACTGAGAAACCACACAAGCTAGCACCCGACAGGGCTCCGAAATATCTAATCTCACGATCTGATTGGCCAAGGCCTAAACATCTGATGCAAGCGGCCTCTCACCAACAGGAGTAAACGTAAGGCTACCCATACTCACCGCCTTTCTACTCAAGGCATCGACCACCACATTGGCCTTCCCAGGATGATACAAAATAGTGATATCATAGTTCTTTAGCCGCTCCAACCATCTCCGCTTCCTAAAATTTAGATCCTTTTTTTTGAATAAGAGCTGGAGACTCAGATGATCCGTAAATACTTCACAAGTCACACCGTAGAGATAGTGCCTCCATATCTTCAATGCATGAACGATGGCTGCTAACTTTAAATCATGAACATGGTAGTTCTTCTCATGGGGCTTCAATTGACGTGAAGCATAAGCAATCATTCTACCCTCATGCATAAAGATACACCCAATATCGATCCGAGAAGCATCACAATACACGGTATAAGAGCCTGACGCTGAAGGCAAAACTAGCACTGGAGCTGTGGTCAAGGCAGTCTCGATCTTCTGAAAGCTCTCTTCACACTCATCCGACCACCTGAATGGAGCACCCTTCTGGGTCAATTTGGTCAAAGGCGCTGCAATGGACGAGAAACCCTCTACAAAGCGACGATAATATCCGGTTAAGCTGAGAAAACTCCGAATCTCAGTAGCTGAGGAAAGTCTGGGCCAACTCTCAACTGCCTCTATCTTCTTTGGATCCAACTTAATCCCCTCACTAGACACCACATGCCCCAAGAACTCCACCGAACTGAGCCAAAACTCACACTTGGAAAACTTAGCATAAAGCTTCTCCTTCCTCAACCTCTGTAGTACAATCCTCAAATGTTGTGCATGCTCCTCCTCGCTACGTGAGTACACCAGGATATCATCAATGAATACTATGACGAATGAATCAAGATATTGCTGAAGTACACTATTCATCAAATGTATAAATGCTGCTGGGGCATTGGTCAGCCCAAAAGACATCACAAGGAACTCATAGTGACCATGGCGGGTCCTAAATGCCGTCTTCAGAATATCCGAGTCCCGAATCTTCAACTGGTGATACCAGACCTCAAATCAATCTTAAAGAACACCCTCGCTCCCTAAAACTGGTCAAATAAATCATCAATGCACGAAAAATAATACTTGTTATTGATTGTAACTTTGTTCAACTGCCTATAATAGAAGCACATAGGTAGAGTACCATCCTTCTTCTTCACAAACAAAATCGGTGCACCCCAAGACGATACACTAGGCCTAATAAATCCCTTATCAAGAAGCTCTTGAAGTTGCTCATTCAACTCCTTCAACTCTGCTGGTGCCATACGATATAGAGGAATGGAAATGGGCTGAGTGCCCGGCACCAATTCAATACCAAAATTAATATCCCTTTCGGGTGGCATGCCCGATAGGTCTACAAAAAACACATCCAGAAAGTCTTGTATTACCAAAAAAGATTCAATAGTAGGAGTATCAGCACCAACATCCCTCACAAAGGCCAAATATGATAGACACCCCTTCCCAATCATCCGTTGGGCCTTCAGATAAGAAATCACCCTACTGGGAACATAATCTAGAGAACCTATTCACTCGATCCTTGGCAACCCCGACATCGCCAACGTCACAGTCTTAACGTGACAATCCATAATAGCATGACATGGAGACAACCAATCCATACCCAAAATCACGTCGAAATCAACCATACTAAGCAGTAAGAGATCAACTCCAGTATCCAATCCCCCAATAGTCACTACACACGACCGATATACACGATCCACAATAATAGTATTGCCCACCGGTGTAGATACATGAACAGGTAAAACTAAGGACTCACAGGGCATATCCAAATAACGAGCAAAATACGATGATACATATGAATAAGTGCAACCAGGGTCAAATAATATAGAATAATACCTGTGGCATACTGAAACAATACCTGTGATCACTATGTCTGAAGAAACGGCCTCTGGCCTGACAAGAATAGCATAGAATCGAGCCTGACTGCCACCTGATCGGCCTCCCCCTCTAGGGCGACCTCTGGCTGCTTAATCCCCACCCCGAGTTGGCTGGGCGGGTGGTGAAGTAACTGGTGCGGAAGTCGCATCCTGACTCCCCTGCTGAATAGGACCTCCCGAAAGGCGGGGACAATGCCTCTTCACATGACCAAACGCTCCACACTCAAAATAACCCCTCTTTGAAAATAGCAGAAAGTACTAAAGCGGAACCCAAGAACCAGAATAATTACCAGAGGAACCTAGTGCAGATGAACCCTGAACTGAAGGAGCACGAGATGAAATCTGAGCTGGGAGTGTACTAAGAGATGAATGCCCCGGGCGAGCACTGTATGAACCATGGCTAGATAATGTACCACGATGAACTAGATGAGCCATCTGAGCGGGCCTATAAGGAAGACCCCTGCTGTAGTGGGACTGACCCCCAAAAGAGATACCGCTAAAACCACCCGAACCACGAGGCCTCTTGGCCTCCCTATCCTCACACTCCTAACTACGGACAACCTCTAGCCACCAAACAATATCAACCACCTCATCGAACCTAGCACCTGATGCGTTCTCCCAAGTCATAGCAAAACCCAACTGATAGCTGAGGCCATCAATGAACCTCCTAATATTCTCCCTCTTAGTGGGAACCAACCAAACTACGTGACGAGCCAACTTATAAAATCTCATCTCGTACTGGGTCATACATATGCCCTCCTGGCGTAGCTGCTCAAACTGCCTACGCAATGCCTCCCTGCGGGTCGGTGGCACAAACTTCTCCAAGAAGAGAACGGAGAACTCATTCCATGAAAGTGGTGCTGCACCGACTGGCCTGCTTCTCTCAAAGGCCTTCCACCATCTGAAGGCTGCTCCAGTCAGCTGAAAAGTTGTAAATGAGACCCCACTAGTCTCCAGAATGACCGCCGTACAAAGAATACGCTGGAACCTATCCAAGAAGTCCTGAGCATCCCCTGACTTAGCCCCACCGAATGATGAAGGCTTGAGCCTCTCAAATCTCTCTAGTCTCTTCTGTTCCTCATCACTCATAACGGGACCCACTTGGTCCTGAGCAACTATAATCTGCTGGGTTGGTAATACCCATGGTGTCTAGAGTTCCTGCCTCACCTATTCTAGAGTACGGGCGGTGGGAGTCTAAGTACCTCCCCCGTCCTGAGAAGTGGCTGGTGCGGCCTGAACAGAGATCGCCTGAGTAAGGCTAGTGCAAGCAGTCAATATCTAGGCCAAAGCCTCCCGAAGGCCTGGAATCACAATAGGCACATCTGGTGCCTGAGCTGATCCCGCCGGCTCAACCACAACTGGAATCTGCTCGTGAGCCGGAGCAACTGGTGTCTCTATATGTGTTGCTCTAGCTGTTGTACGAGCTCTACCTCGTCCTCTACCGCGACCTCTTGTAGCCCTAGCTGGTGGTACTGATGGCCGTCCGCCCGATCCGATAGCTCGTGTCCTCACCATCTATGAGGGAATAGAATAACAGAAGTTTCATTTTCGGAATTCGCATGACAAGAATACAAGAATGTGAAGTTGTCCTAAGGGTTCGGCAGCCTCTCGAAGATAAGTACAGACATCTCCGTACCGATCCGCAAGATTCTACTAAACCTACTCATGACTCGTGAGACCTATGTAACCTAGGCTCTGATATCAACTTGTCACGACCCCAAATCACAAGTGCCGTGATGGCGCCTATCATGATACTAGGAAAACCGACAACTCACACATACCAACATACTAAATTCAATATATACTGAAATAGGTTTAAGTAAGTAAGAATCTCATAAAACCTAGATGAAAATGCCACAAATCAATACATAATTTCCCAAAAGATGCCGGTGTCACGTAGTACACGAGCATCAAAACAATAACACGGTCTAACAAATGAAACACTGTCTAGGAAGGTAGAACAATATAAACAAAGCTAAAAGATAAAGGAGGAGAGTCAAGGTCTGTAGATGCCATGGTAGCTACCTCGATAATCTCTGACTAATGAAGCTCCAGAAATCAACAATCACCATGTCTAGAAATACCTGGTTATGCATACGAAGTGTAGAAAGTAGCGTGAGTACAACCAACTTAATAAGTAACAAGTCTAAAATGTGGGCTGAAAGCAGTGATGAGCTCCAACAATACAGTTTAAATACAGAATTAAACAGTACAGAAATTGACAGAAAATATGACAATAATATCTGAGGGAAACTCATAATCTACAGGTACCAGTGCATGAATGTAGACATGCTTCCAAGTTTAACAGTTAAGCTCAATACAGATAAAATATACCAAGTATGATTGATATGACGAATATGACATCTCTATATCTATATGCCAATGTGCATATCGTATGTGATGCAACACAATGAAAGCGACATGTACTCACACTCTTAGAGTACTCAACCCGACTATCTCAATTCTCACTCATCGCACTCAATCACTCAACACTGTATGATACCCACTGCGGCGTGCAACCCGATCCCATCATAAATCAATAGTAACTGCGCTCACCGAGTGTGTGTAGTCTCCAGAGGGGCGAATCCTACCCAAGTACTAATAAAACCTACTGCACCGCGTAGCCCGATCACATCATGAATCAGTAATACCTACTGCGGCGTGAAGTCCGATCCCATTATGAGTCAATAGTACCCGCTGCGGCATGCAGCCCGATCCCATCAATATTAGTCACAAACAGGCCCTTGGCCTCACTCAGTCATCAATCTTACTAGTCCCTCGGGCTCACAACACTCATCTTAAGAAGCCCAAATCAATGATACATGATATGACAATATATGATAACAGAGACTGAGATATGATATGCAATGATGAATGCGACTGAGTACATAGCTGCAATTAAGCAAATAACTCAACAGAAAGGAACGACCACTGTGAATCCCAATAGCATCAGCACATAGCCTAAACATGAATTCTAATTTAAATCACAACTCAAATGCTCTAACACATAGAGTAAAGTAATAATATTCAGATTAGATAACTACACAGTTCCACGGAATCAACTGAATCACAATTACTACGGTGCATGCCCACACGCCCGTCACCTAACATGCGCATCACCTCAATACCAATCACATAGCACGTAATTTCAGGGATTCATACCCTCAGCACCAAGTTTAGAAGTGTTACTTACCTCAAACCGTGCAAATCTCTACTCCAACAAGCCCTTGCCTCACGCATCGGCCTCCAAACGCCTCGAATCTTGCCACAAATAATTCGATACAATCAACTCAAGCTATAGGAATCAATTCCATATGAAAATGTCAAGTTCTTAAATAAAAATAAAAAAGTCAAATCCGGGGTCCACGCCTCGGAATCCAATAAAAGTTATAAAATCCAAAAGTCTATTCAATCACGAGTCCAACCATATCAAATTTATCAAATCCTGACACCAAATCATCACTCAAATCCCCAAATTTCATTCTCCAATACCTAGCCCAAAACTCCCAAAATTCCACCTTAAAAATATACAAATTAGGTGGGAGATTCAATGGGCCATCAATATTATTGAATAAAAATGATCAAAAGTCACTTACCTCAAGAAATCCCTCGAAATCCCTCTCAAAAATCGCCTTAATCCGAGTTTGCAAAGTCCAAAAATGATAAAATTTCGGAACCCTTAAATTATATACACTGCCAGGCTTTTTCGCTTTTGCAGTTCCACTTTTCCGGTCAAAGCTCCGCATCTGCGAAGTTACATTGGACACCGACCTTGAGCACGCTCCTTCCGCATTTGCGAACTTGCAGGTACAGATTTCCCCTCATACCTGCGCAA
Organism: Nicotiana tabacum; assembly: GCF_000715075.1. Taxonomy (NCBI): domain Eukaryota; kingdom Viridiplantae; phylum Streptophyta; class Magnoliopsida; order Solanales; family Solanaceae; genus Nicotiana; species Nicotiana tabacum. The sequence goes on along the minus strand of NC_134081.1, from coordinate 25,025,652 downwards.
CTCCCCCAGCTCACCCAAATCCGCTTCTGCGATGCCATCCATGCACATGTGACCATGACCTTCGCAGGTGCGATCACACCAGTCCAGGACTGCTCAACTATGCCTTAAGTTCAAATTTCGACCCTTTAACCATCCGAAATCCACCCGAGGCACTCGAGACCTCAACCAAATATACCAACAAGTCCTAAAAACATGATACGAACTTAGTCGAGGCCTCAAATGACATCCAACAACATCAAAAATATGAATCGCACCCCAATTTAAGCCTACAAAAACTAATGAATTACAACTTCTATAATCGATGACGAAACCTATTAAATCAACTCCGATTGATCTCAAAGTTTGCACACAAGTCATAAATGACACAACAGACCTATTTCAACTTCTGGAACTAATTCCGAGTCTGTAACCACAAAGTCAACTCTCGGTCAAATTTCTCATTTTCCAAAACTTTTAATTTTTCAACTTTCGCCATTTCAAGCCAAAATCAACTACGGACCTCCAAATCACTATCCGGACACACTCCTAAGTCCAAAATCACCCAAAGGAGTAATCGGAACCGTCAAAACTCCATTCCGGAGTCATTACACATGTCAACATCCGATCAATTCTTTCAACTTAAGCTTCAAATCTTGAGACTAAGTGTCCCAATTCATTTCGAAACATCCCCGAAACCAAACCAACTACCCCGGCAAGTCCCATAACAACAATTAAGCCTAGAATAAACAGTAAATGGGGGAATGAGGCTACAATATTCAAAACGACCGGCCGGGTCGTTACACCCGAAAAAAGCATTATATTTTAATTTTTTTTTTACTTTTTCACCTGGTATATAATTTTAGTCAGCATTTTAAATACTGAACATAAACTTGCCCTCGTTCTTCATATCATATTCAGAAGAAAATAGAATAAGTAGATCTAAGTTGTAATCTCATATTTTATGAAATAAATTATTGGAAAGAAAAACTAATAATCAGTGAAATAAACTAAGAAAAAAAAGTAGTATCTTTTGAATCGAAGGACAAACAGTTTTTAATTAAAGTGGCAGAATCATAATTTACCTAGTCCTAACTCCTAAATATTAGTTCACGACAAAATAATAAATAAATTAGTTTTGATATCCAAAATTATAGAAAACAACCGTTCTTACTGTTACAAAAATAAAAAAATAAACAAATACTAACAAAGAAGCAATATTCTCAAAATTTAGAGTTACGTGTTAATTAAAGCTCATTAATTTAAAAAGTAAATAATTTATGGAAATCAAATTTTACTTGAATGTAAGTCCTAAATATTAGAAATTTTTATAAAATTCAAATAAGAAAAGATTTAATAATAATAAAGTTATAGTAAATTTTAAAATTCTAAATATTAGGCGAATAATTAAATAACTTTTTTGTTTAGTGTGAACTCTATTTTTAAAGGGTAAAAAAAGCGAACGGTAGTTCTCTAAGGGTTTTTGTGCTTTTAATATATTAGTAATAGATAGTAGATAAAGATATAGATTTAACTTTTGGCAACAATAAAAACTCAAAAAACACTTCTTGCAAAAAATAAATAACTAACCGTTAAAAATGACAATGAGTAGACCTAATGTTATAAAATAAAGACTGTAAAGTAAAGACAAGTATAGAGAGAAACTGATATATTATTCAAACTTCAAACTTATGTACTTAATGAACTGAAATTTTCTCAATTTATAGAAGAAAGCAAGCTGCTGTGTAAGCTGCTTCTGCAAGCTGATGTGTAAGCTGCTACTGTACCAGATATAGATAATATTCTACCGGGGGTAATGTTTATCCATAACGGGGTATCGAAAGGATAAGCTCATTATACCAGATATATATAATCTTCTACCGGATGTAATGTTTATCCATAATGGGGTACTAAAAGGGTAAGCTCATTATACCAGATATGGATAATCTTCTACCGGGGGTAATGTTTATCCATAATGAGGTACTAAAAAGATAAGCTCGTTATACCAGATATGGATAATCTTCTATTGGGGGTAATATTTATCCATAAAGGGGTACCGAAAGGATAAGCTCATTATACCAGATATGGATAATCTTCTACCGGGGTAATGTTTATCCATAACGAGGTATCGAAAGGATAAGCTCATTATACCAGATATAGATAATCTTCTACCGGGTGTGATGTTTATCCATAACGGGTTACTGATATGATAAGTTTCTTCAGGAGACTTATTTCCAATAGAGTACTAAATAGATAAACATATTTACAGCGAAGTCTCATATAGATAAGCTTCTTTAGGAAGCTTATTTACAATAGATTACTAAATGAATATCCATAATAATATATTTATAACACCCCCCTTGGATGTTCATTAAAAGATAATGTGGCTCATTAAAACCTTACTAGGAAAAAATCCGTGGAAAAAATCATAGTGAAGGGAAAAGAGTACACATATTTAGTAATACGCATAACTAGTTGTCTAAAAATAAACCTTATAAGGAAAACCCTGTGGGAAAACCTTAGTAAGGAAAAAAGAGTATATCGTGTATTTTACTCCCCCTGATAAAAATTTTGTTTCAAATATTTGAGTATCCTCATTCCAATCTTCTATACCATCTTATCAAAAGTTGAAGTTGGCAAAGATTTAGTGAATAAATATGCTGGATTGTCGCTTGAACGGATTTGTTGCACATCGATATCACCATTTATCTCCTTTTATAGATACCCCTTTAATTGGGCTATGCATGCATCATTGTTTTCGTATAAAATTGTGGATCTTTTATCACATTCCAAACCACATTTTTCTTGAATAAAATGAATCACTGATCTCGACCATACGTATTCCCTACTTGCTTCATGAATAGCTATTATCTCAACATGATTTGAAGAAGTAGCAACAATAGATTATTTTGTAGAGTGCCATGATATGACAGTACCTCCACATGTAAACATGTACCCGGTTTGAGATCGAGCTTTATGTGGATCAGATAAATAACCTGCATCTGCATAACTAACAAGATCTACACTACCTTTGTTAGAATGAAATAAACCTATATAAAGTGTTCCCTTTAAATATCGCAATATATGCTTAATCCCGTTCCAATGTCTCTGTGTAGGGGAATAACTATATCTTGCTAGTAAATTAACAGAAAATACTACGTCAGGCCTTGTAATATTAGCAACATACATATGTGCACCAATTGTACTAAGATAAGGTATTTCGGGACCAAGGAGTACCTCATCCTCTTCTGGAGGTCGGAACAAATCCTTATTCACTTCAAGTGATCGAACAACCATTGGTGTACTTAATGGGTGCGCTTTGTCCATGTAAAAGTGTTTTAAGATCCTTTCTGTATATGCAGATTGATGGATAAAGATCCCATCTGCTAAATGTTCAATTTGTAGACCAAGACAAAGTTTTGTCTTTCCAAGATCTTTCTTCTCAAATTCTTTCTTAAGATATTCAATTGCCTTTTGGAGCTCTTATAGAGTTCCTACAAGATTTATGTCATCAATATAAACAACAAGTATAACAAATTCTGATGCCATTTTCTTTATAAAAATACATGGACAAATAACATCATTTATGTAACCCTCTTTAAGCAAATATTTACTAAGGCGATTATACAACATACGTCCAGATTGCTTTAAACCATACAAATATCTTTGTAATCTGATTGAATACATTTTACGATACTTTGAACTATATGCTTCAGGCATTTTAAATCCTTCAGGGATCTTCATATAGACTTAATCAAATGAGTCATATAGGTTATGACTTGCATTTGGAAGGCATGAAATCTTCAGGTGTCTGGACTATAAGTCCAATCTTCACAATCTTTTATAATATTATGAACTATATTGTATCAAATATATCGTCGACGATCATTTTATATCGGTTCCTAAGCGACATAACTTGTTGAGATCTCATCACTTTCTTTATTTTCATGTACCTGAACTTCTTCTGGAGTTTCATGAAATGTTATGCTGTGGGCTCTTCTAGAGCTCATTTCCTCCTCATTATGATCATTTTGATCATTTGCTCCTATCATTTTTCAAGGATTGTTACCTTCGGAACCGATCGGTTTACTACGGTTCATGCGTGTAGTAAACTTTATCCTTCAAGGACTTTAATTTTAATAGGAGCATTTGTAGCTAAAATATGATATTTAATTTTGGATCAGCCAATGCTTCTGACATTTGACTTGAATTATATTCTAAGTGAAGACCATATTAATGATAATTCGATTCATATAGCATATTTTTCAGTTGCTTATTCCATCCCCCAAATGTTAGAAAAACTAACACATATCCCCAATCTTCCTTGGAAAACCTATCTTTGTGCATTGTGGTAGAGAACTTAATCATATACCACACATCAAAAGTTATTAGATAGTAAAAATATTTAATTTCTGATCCTAAACCAATTGTGAGGGGAGGACTTATCATATATTGTTGGTCTGATGCATACAAGTACCGCTGTATGCAATTTAGAAAATTTTAGACCAACACATGAGGCTATATTCTCATAAGCAATAGTTTAGCCATTAATAGGAGGTATTCAATGCTAAACTAGCTTGGATATAAACCAACATCATCAAGATGAACTATCTTGATTTCATAATCTGAAAATTATGCTCTTAATTGAGAAAAGCAATTTCAAATGCCAAACTGCAGGTTGACAATAAACACACATGTAACCATCTCATATATGCATCTATTAGTGGTTCACATGATAGGTGAATGGGCCTATATTCACCTTTTATATATATTCCAGAATTCAGGGGTCTTAGTCCCAACTTTAGCTGGTATAATCAATTTATTATGAGAATAAGCAACACAAGAGAATTCCTGAAGAATCTTCTAGTTTTTCAGTATATGCTTATCTGAATTCTCAAATAGCGCATTTAAAAATGACAAATGAAAAGCTTCTGGTTTACTATGGCATAAACTTTTGCATTAGTAAACTTCTGATTTACTGTGATTGCTTTTGCATTAGTAAACTTCTGGTTTACTGTGATACATGATATAGTACAAATTGAATAATAAGACGGGTAACTTCTCACATACATATTATTTTACCCCCTATGATTGTGGAAACATGAAGATTTTCAATCTTCCAATTATTTAGTCTCAGTATGATAGCCATTCGTATTAGTAAACTTATGGTTTATTACAACATATGTTTTGACCACAATCATATAATATGAATGACAAATTTGCATATAATCTCTTCGAGAGCCTTCAATTTATTGTCCACAATCAAATATTATTCAGGCACTGCTTGTGTCATGTGTCTTCTAGACAAATAGTTAGCTCTTCAGGAGCTTTTGATAAATTTTGTACTACCAAATATCTCTCAGACACTTATGGTATCATGAGAGAAAATTTCTTCAAAATGATATAAACAAATAAATATGATAGTAAATATCATTATCAAAGCATAACTTTTATTTATGTACAACAATTACATAACTATACTATCTATTATAAACAATAAAAATTAAAATATTTATATTTCTACAGATTCATCACCGATCACATGACTTGTTTCTCCTTCCGGGAGTGCAAAGTAATCAGCTACATCCAAATACATGAAGTCTAAATTATCTTCAGAAATAAAATTTGCTTCAACATTTTTCTGTCTTCTTCAGGGAGGCTTAAAAAATTGGTTAATTACTTTATTCACGTGGGCTTGCCTAGCAAGTGGATGTTAGATGTCATCACGGCCCCGAGGTCGGGATTTCGGGTCGTGACATATAACCGGTTAAATTATACTAATAATGCAAGAATTCTCAGCAAAGATAGTTTGATTTTCTTGTTTGCACATGTGTATTGTCTAATCTATGAGAATCAAGCTTTTTCCCTTCCGTAAGCGCATATAGGGAAGTGGGCCCTCGGCTATTGACAGGGCTACTATTGTCCTTCTTTTATTTACTAGAGTTTCTTGTTCCCGCGCCCAATATCAATATATATATTTTAAAAGGTATCGAATCCAGACAAAATTTTCTTTTTACCTTTTGGGTGCTTTTATAAATGGCAAGAATAAAGGTATTTTCAACTTTGCCTATAATTTTAGTTTTTTTAACTTTTCGGGTGCTCGTATAAATGGCAAGAAGAAAGGTCTGTTCAACTTAACTATTTGAGAATCGTTTAATTTTCCTTCTAAAGCAGAACCCCTCCCTTCTCTTTAAAAGGGACACAATTTTTTTTATTTTTTCATCATCTGAGAATTATGAGCTATGGAAAATATAGGAGCTCCTCCAATACTTTCTTCAACAAGATCTTTCATAGCCCCTCTTCTTATTTCAATGCTAGGCATAGTTTGCACTGCCTTAGCTTTAGTGATTTACCACTTCATTTTGTTAAGATTTTGCATAAGGAGAAGAAGATCACATATTAGAAACAATATTGGACAATCATTCCATGAACCCCATTTAACCATTGGCATAGAGCAGAAGATTATTGAATCAATTCCTCTCCTTGTTTATTCGATTAATAAACAAGATTTATTTCGTGTAGATCAGAATGAATGTGCCGTTTGCTTAGGTGAATTGGTAGAAGGTGAGATGGTTCGATTTTTGCCTAATTGTAGGCATATTTTTCATGTCACATGCATAGACAAATGGCTTATTGGCCACGTAAATTGCCCGATTTGTCGATCTCCTATAATAGAGGCAATAAAGTATGAGGAGAAAGATAAGCCAAACGTGACAATCATTTCACTACCATCTAATTCTCCGTCATGTGTCAATGATGAATGTAACACGAATGATGTTCAAGATCAAGATTACGAAAATTAAGTCAACCTCGATTATTGTACTGCTTCATCGTCTCATCAGGTACGATTACCATCACGATCTTTTAGATTGCATTGCCATAGTGCATCATTGGAATTGCCTATGGAGTGAAGACCATCAGAAAGAAAATTAGTAATGGGGTTGATGAGATCATTATCTATGGATCAAACATTTATTATTATCGATAGAGAGAAATTAGAAGATGAAATCAAGTCATTACCAACATCTTCTTGTTGCTCTTCATCAATGGAGGAATTAATCAGAAGCAATCAACAAGGAACTTTTTAGTGGCGAAAGGAAGTCATATAATTCCCTAATGATTTATTTATTTTTCTTCCAATTCATTTACAGTATTTAATTTGCTTCCTCTAGCTGGATATATGTTCACTAGATAGTAGTATATTAAGAAGACAATTAAGAGATAATAATCCCTAGATACTTACTAATTAAATGCTATCCTCTTACCTCCTTCTCTTCTACTATTTTGCTAAGAATTTAATTTAGAACTTATTTAGCACTTAATTAATTTTGCGGCCTTAAATTTTTAGATTGTAATCTAAGCTGTCGTTTTCTCCAATTATAGCGATCAGCTAATGTGACATTTTCTTGAAAAAACAAAAGACATAAGGTGATTTCGTTTTATCTTCTTGATCGTTAAATGGCAGAAATAATTAATATCTCGATAAAATAATTAATGTGCGCTCAAAGTTACCCGAACATTATCATTATTTAAAAAAAGATTGTTTTAATTTGGATGTCCCGAAGCTTTATTTCAGTATTTGCAACATTATATTCTGAACTAATGCTGTGGAGTCTATAAATTGGAGATCACCCCTATTTGTGTTGGCATGACAATGTTCACAGTTAGATTTCGTCAAATATAGTTCCTTGTAGTTTGCATTCAGTTGGTCATAAAATACTATGCCCTCTGCTTTGCTTTGTGTGTCATAATTTGATTAGATACCAAGTTTAATAGTATAAATAAAAAGTAAATTTTATGATTTTAAGTTAAAGATGCATATAACATATCAAAAATACTTTTTGAATCTTATAATTTTAAATATGTATGTCATTCGTTCGTACAAGGTAATGTCATTAAGGGTTGACACTCATTCCAGTAATGCAATAGTTCCATTTATCTCTCCCCCACAAGAAAATCGAATAAACCATGATCATTGTGCTGTTTCATCAAAAGTTAAAGGGTAAAGAGACAAATTTACCTCTCTAATTTCGAATATTGTCTATATCTAACATTCGTTATACTATTCGACTAAATTTACCCCTACCGTTATATTATCATGCCAAACTTATCCCTACCATCAACAAACTTTAAAAAGTTATCCCTTGATCAGTTAGTGTCACGACCCACTTTCCCATCCGTTTGACGTCGTGACGGCACCTAATCTCTACGACTAAGTAAGCCTAACATTTGCGGAATAATGAAATGAAAATATAAATTTAACCACTAACTGTAGCAATAACAATATAACTGGGTACCATGCCGCTTGGCATGTACAATAACCAACTATTCAAAAATACACAACAATCCCTAAAGCCGGAACTTCGTGTATCACAAACTACAGAAGGAAAATCTAGTGTCTCTATACATCAGAGTCTAACAAAAAAAAAATACAGAAGATAATGGACATGGGGAAGAGTAGAAGGGGACTCCGAGGTCTGCGGACGTGGCAGATATACCTTGAAATCTCCGTAGCTGTCCCGACTCAGTGATAGTGCAGTTGATAAGGAACATCTGAATCTGCACACGAAAAATATATGTAGAGAGTAGCATGAGTACACCACAATCGGTACCCAATAAGTGCCAAGCCTAACCTCGGTCGAGTAGTGATGAGGTCAGGTCAATTGTGTGTATATATATATATATATATATATATATATATATATATATATATATATATATATATATATATATATATATATATATAATAATAATAATAATAATAATAATAATAATAGCAAGGCAAGAATGAAATATTGCAGTAAAATAAGGACTGAAATTTAACAAGAAAGAATTCATAGAAGGTAATAGCTGAGTACACAGAAATACAACAGAGGATCTCCCGAGATACCGTCTCGTAGTCCCAAACGTAAATGTGTGGGGGGATCTCCCGAAATACCGTTCCGTAGTCCCAAAGTAAATATGCAAGACAGGAGGATCTCTCGGAATACCGTTCCATAGTCCCAAATTATATATGCAAGACATAAGGATCTCCCGGAATACCATTCCGTAATCCCAAAGTAAATATGCATGGGGATCTCTCGGAATACCGTTCCGTAGTCCCAAAAGTAAACACACGGCTCACATAATAGAATTAACAGCTACAACACGAAATTCTACAATTTAGACTAAGTACAAGTCAAGGAAAAACAGAAAATCAACTAGGCATGCTTCACAGAGTTCAATTAAGCAGCTAAAGCAAGTAGACATGCGATATTAGACTAAACAGGATAGCTACACATATTGGGATAACTCAATTAAGAATGAAGACATGCTAATACTCATTTAAATGGTATAACTCAACTTAAAAGAAGAACAGATTACTACTCAGTAAAATAGATTGGGTTTTTACAATAATTAGCCCGTGTACGTACTCGTCACCTCACGTACACGTCGCTCACATATCAAAACAGTACCAACTCCTAAGGAGATTCCTCCCCCCCCCCTCAAGGTTAGGCAAGCCACTTACCTCAAACCAAGCTCAATCAATCGGTCACAATGCCTTTTCCACGAATATTCGGATCAGAATAGCTCAAATTTAGCCAAAAGTAATTACATATCATAAATACAACTATAATAGACTAATCTAATTAATAAAATCAAGACTTAAACAAAAAATTCGAAAAGCGCCCTAAAAAGCCTCCCCAGGCCCATGTCTCGGAATCGGGTAAAAGTCATAAAATATGAGCACTCATTCACTCACGAGTCCAACCATATAAAAATTGCTCCAATCCGACCACAAATCCCCTTTCAAAACTCGAAATCTTTGTTGAAGAAGTTCTTCCAATTTTTTCCCAATTTCAACCTCAAAATCCGAAATTAAAGAGGAAATTAATGATAGATTAGTGAGATATAACCAAAATGGAGTGTAGAATTATTACCCAATAGATATCTCTGAAAATCCCTCAAAATCTTGTCCAAATCCGAGCTCCCAACTCAAGTTTTTGATAAAATGGCAAAACCCCCATTTTTGGAAACTTTAATACTGTCTAGACATTTCCTTCTTCGTGAACGCGGCCACACAATCGCCTTCGCGAAGCACAAATTACTTCGACCCAAAATCCTCTATCGCGAATGTGATGCACTTGTCGTGAACGCGAAGACCACTCAGCTCGACTCTACGTGAACGCGAGATCAACGTCGCGAACGCGTAGGCAAAAAGGGCCTGGGGACCTAGTTGGCCAATACCTCTACGCGAACGCGAGACCTCCATCGCGAATGCGTAGACCAAGTATCTCAGTGCTTTGCGAACGCGTGACCTCCATCGCGAACACAAAGCACAAAATCTCGCCTGCCTCAAGTTCCTCTTCGCGAACGCGATACTCCCTTCGCGAACGCGAAGAAGGAAACCAGAACTGAAGAACACCAGAAATCTGCAATCTCTCTTAAGTCGAAAATGATCCGTTAACCACCCCGGGACCTCAACCAAACATACCTACCAGTCCTAAATCACCATACGAACTTAGTCGAGCCCTCAAATCACATCAAATAACGCTAAAATCACGAATTACCCTCCAATTCAAACTTAAAGAACTTGAAACTTTAAATTTTCACAACCGATGCCGAAACCTATCAAATCGCGTCCGAATGACCCCAAATTTTGCACACAAGTCATAATTAACATTACGGACCTACTCCAACTTTCGAAATCGGAATCCGGCCTCGATATCAAAAATTCAACTACCGGTCCAACTTCCCAAAAATTTAACTTTCGCCATTTCAAGCCTAATTTAGCTACAGACCTCCAAACACATTCCGAACACGCTCCTAAGTCCGAAATCACCTAATAGAGCTAACAGAACTGACGAACAGCTCAACCAGGTGCTTTGGCGTACGACATGTACGTGACCAGTGCCCTTTTCCTCCATATCTATAGCATGCATTTTCTGCCTTTGCTGCTTGCACCGCTTTATACTTTTGTTCCTTTCTTTTCCACTGTTGGTGGTGAGGAGGGTTCTTTGGTGCATTATTATTACCACGATTAGAGTTTCCTCCCCGACCACGGCCATGACCACGACTGGGGCCACGTCCTCTTCCACACTTAGCTTGGTGGAAGTTCGTCTCATTCACTTCAGGGAATGGACAAGAATCAGTAGGTCGGCTTTCATGGTTTTTCATTAATAGCCCATTATGTTGCTCGGCTACAAAAAGATGTGAGATAAGTTCAAAATACTTTTTTAATCCCATCTCTTGATATTGCTGCTGTAGGAGCATATTCGAGGCATGAAAAGTGGTGAAAGTTTTCTCCAACATGTCATGATCAGTAATATTATCACCACATAGTTTCAATTGAAAAATAATTCTGAACATAGCAGAATTATATTCACTGATAGATTTAAAATCTTGTAGCCTTAGATGAGTCCAATCATAACGTACTTGTGGAAGAACGGCCATCTTCAAGTGGTCATATCTACCTTTCAAATTATTCCACAGTATGACTGGATCTTTAATAGTGAGATATTTCATTTTCATGCCTTCATTAAGGTGATGGCGTAGGAATATCATTGCTTTGGCACGTTCTTGGTTTGATGCTTGATTTTTGTCCATGATGGTGTCCGCCAGACCCATCGCATCAAGATGAATTTCAGCATCAAGTACCAAAGACATGTAGCTTTTGCCCGATATATCCAGGGCTACAAACTCAAGTTTAGAAAGATGTGACATTATTTAGAAAAAGAAAGTTTGTACCTCTGATACTTTCAAAGTATTTGCTCGAGATGGCAGAGTCTCGTGCTGATCACGTGTTATAAAATAAAGACTGTAAAGTAAAGACAAGTATAGAGAGAAAATGATATATTATTCAAACTTCAAACTTATGTACATAATGAACTGAAATTTCCTCTATTTATAGAAGAAAGCAAGCTACTGTGTAAGCTACTTCTGCAAGTTGCTGTGTAAGTTGCTACTGTACCAGATACAGATAATCTTTTACCAATGGTAATGTTTATCCATAGCGGGGTACCGAAAGGATAAGCTCATTATACCAGATATAGATAATCTTCTATCGGGGGTAATGTTTATCCATAACGGAGTACCAAAAGGATAAGCTCATTATACCAGACATGGATAATCTTCTACCGGGGGTAATGTTTAATCCATAATGGAGTACCGAAAGGATAAGCTCATTATACCAGATATGGATAATCTTCTACCGGGGGTAATATTTATTCATAACGGGGTACCGAAAGGATAAGCTCATTATACCAGATATGGATAATCTTCTACCGGGGGTAATATTTATTCATAACGGGGTATCGAAAAAATAAGCTCATTGTACCAGATATAGATAATCTTCTACCGAGTGTGATGTTTATCCATAACAGGGTACTGAAATGATAAGTTTCTTCAGGAGACTTATTTTTAATAGAGTACTAAATAGATAAACATATTTACAGCGAAATCTCATATAGATAAGTTTCTTAAAAAAACTTATTTACAACAGAGTACTAAATAAATATCCATAATAATATATTTATGACACCTAAGCTTTACCTTTGCAATAATACAGGGAAATAAAGTAATTCCAAGAACGTGCATAGGCTACACAAATAATTTTGCAATAAGTGCTTAACAGATACATGAACTCACGCTAGTAAGTTCTCATTTGGTTGATTCTTTTACCTTTCATTGGACGATGAATTTACTATTTGATAATACAAATATATTAAGATCTTACGATGATAAACGTAATGTCACGACCCCAATTTTCCTCCGAGGATGTCGTGATGACACCTAGTCTCTAATAGTCTGTTTGCTTAACCTGTAAAAATCAGCTTATTTTGAGAAGTATTTTTTCTCAAAAGTGTTTTTTTCGAAAGTACTTTTGGTGAGAAATAATTTGTGTTTGACTAATTAATTTGAAAAGCACTTCTGAGCAGCAATTAGTATTTGGCCAAGCTTTTAAAAATGCTTCTAAATGTATTTTTGTCAAAAGTGCTTTTGGAGAGAAGCTATTTTTTCTGCTTCTCCAAAACTGTTTCTGTTTCTCCTCATAAGCACTTTTTTTCCTTCCCAAAGCTTGGCCAAACATGTCAACTTTAAAGAAAAGCATTTTAAAAAAAGGTGTTTATAGGATTGGAGAAGGTTGGCCAAACTTGCTATAAGACTAAGTAAGTCTAACATTCATGAATACTCAAGGGAATTTAACAGTTAAGATAATAAGATAATTCGATAAACTTATAATAAATCCGAAACAGAACACCTATATCAAATCTCCCAAAATCGATGAAACTGAGTCATAAGCTGTACACGAATATACTATAAAATCTTTAGTACAACACTATCTAGATAAAAAGTAAACAATAGCAAAATAAGGACAGAAGTTGACTTTGAGGCCTACGAACGCAGGGCAAGCATACCTTGAGTATACCATAACGGTACTAGTAAGTATCAAACTTAACCTCGGGTATAGTATTGACGAGGTCAGGTCAAGAAACTTACTAGGATAAGAAAACTGAACTAGTATAGTATAGCCTAATAATGAAAACGCGGGAATAGTGACAATAAAGCAATACAACAAGGTAAGTTACGATTGAATTTAAAGCAAATAAGGCAGCAAGGAAGAAACTCATAATCAGGACATCAAGAAAACAATACGGACAAATACGAGTGAGGTAAGTGGTAGATAACAACAAGAATCACAATCGAACTACCGCCTCGTAACCTCATTTCACAATCATAATCATAATCTTTTCTTATACCGCAACGTGAGCCTTACATTTAGATAGTTTTGAAAATATTTTTCCCGAATAGTTGCACGCACTTTAGCCCATCGTATTTCGCCGCGTGGCTTCAAGTAATTCCCTTACTAGTAACACGCACATAAATCCCACCTTATGCTGCCACATGCACATTAACTCGTATCCTTATACCGCCACATACGCATCAATATTACAACATGATAACAACTCGTACCACAAGTGCCCATATTCCATAACTTGTCAAAAGAATAAACAATACCAATATTTTCATAATAAATAGCCCATGGCTCAACCACAATGTGTACAATAATCTCAACAATAATGGAGTAAAAATAGATAGCTCAACAACAAGGATATCTCAACATTTTAATAACTTTGCCTCAATGTGATAACGGCTTTTACACTTTCAACACCAATAACTCAACAAGAAGATATTCCATGAAATAATAACTTCAAGTAAGGTAATTCAATAATTATAGAATTAACAAGACACTAAAGAAGGCAATAACTTCAACTAAAGCATGTAAGAGTAAAATAGCAAGTAAGAGATAGAGCAAGTGTTAACAATGTCAAATAAAGCATGCAAGGGTATGCCAACACATGTAAGGGTAGATTAACAATGAAAGATATAACATGTTATGGTAATTCAATTAAATGCATGAAAAGAGTCTAAATAGCGTAAACCGATCAAATACCACATATAGCCCGTGTACCCACTCGTCACCTTGTGTATATGGCTTTCACATAATACAAATAGCATAATCAATCCAAATCCTAAGGGATAGTCCCTCCTCCCCACAAAGTTAGTCAAAATACATACCTCAAACAAGCTAAATTAACCCAATAGTAAATCTTTTCCGCAGAAATCCAACTCTGAACGGCTCGAATCTAGCCAAAATAACTTAATACCATAAATACAAACAATATTAAACTATTCTGGATAATAAAGTTGAAATATTTAAAGAAAATCAAAAATTCAACCCCAGGCCCGCACCTCGAAACCCGACAAAATTTATAAAATTTGAACACCCATTCAATAACGAGTCCAACCATACTAAAATAATCCAATTCCAACCTAAAATAGACCTTTAAATCCTCAATTTATATTTTAGGAAGTTTTCACAAAAATCCTAATTTTTCAAATTCAAAACAATAATTAAATGATAAAAACAATGATGGATTCATGAATAATAAGTAAATATGAGTCAAAATCACTTACCCCGATCCAATCCTTAAAAATTCCCTCCAAAATCGTCCAAAACTGAGCTCTCTAACTCAAAGTGTGGAAAATAAAATAAACCCTCGACTCTAACCCTTTTCTGCCCAGGTGTTCTGCACCTGCGAATTCACCGTCGCATCTGCAACACGCACTTGCGGAAATATCCATCACAGGTGCAGCCTCAACTAAACTCTGGATTCCTCTTTTGCGGCACGCAGATGCGGAGCCTGACTGCATTTGCGGTCCCTCAAGATTCGCCCGGGTTCAGCTTCTGCGGACAAATTTCTGCTTCTGTGAGTGAGCACCTGCGTCCATGTGTCCACACCTGTGACTTTTCCCCTTGACAACCTCTTTCACTTCTGCGATCTCCCAGCTGCACCTGCAATCAAGCCCACCGCAACTGTAATGACACCAGAAACTCAGTTGCAACAACAATTCCTTCTGAGTCCAAAATGAGCCCGAATCAATCCGAATAATGTCCGGGGCCCCCGGGATCCCGTCCGAATATACCATCAAGTCCCAAAATACATAACGGACCCACTCGAGGCCTAAAATGACATCAAACAACATCAATTCTATGAATCACATCCCAATTCAAACCTATTGAATCCATGAATATTCAACTTCTAAAACTAACGCTGAATCATATCAAACCAACCTCGAATGAGCTCAAATTTTGCACACAAGTCATAAATGACACGAAGGACCTATTCCAACTTCCAAAACCAAAATCCAGACCTGATATCAATAAAGTCAACTCTCGATCAAACTTCTTAACCTTCCAAACCTTCAACTTTTCAACTTTTGCCAATTCAAGCCAAAACGACCTACGAACCTGCAAATCAATATTCGGACATACTCCTAAGTCCAAAATCACCATACGGAGCTATCAGAACCATAAAAACTTCATTTCGGAGTTGTCTACATAAAAGTTAAACTCTGATCAACTCTTTCAACTTAAGCTTCCAACCTTGGGACTAAGTATCCCATTTCACACCGAAACTCATCTATAACCAACCCAACCACCCAAGAAAGTCGCATAACTAAAATTTAACATAGAGGAGGTAATAAATAGGGGAATGGGGATGAAATACTCAAAATAACCAGCTGGGTCATTACATCCTCCCTCTCTTAAAACAAACATTCGTCTTCGAATGAGTATAGAGACATACCTGAAGTGATGAAAAGACGAGGATAACGGCTACACATATCATGCTCGGTCCCCCAAGTCGCCTCCTCGACTGGTTGGCCCCTCAACTGAACCTTCACTGAAGCAATGTTCTTTGACCTCAACTTTCGGACCTACATGTCCAAGTGGCCACCGGCTTCTCAACATAAGTCAAATCCTTTTCCAATTAGACTGAGTTAAAAGTTAAAACATGGGAGGATCACCGTGATACTTCTAAAGTATGGAAACATGGAACACCGGGTGAACTACAGATAAGCTAGGTGGCGATGCAAGATTGTAGGCCAACTCCCCCGCTTTATCGAGGATCTCAAAAGGACCAATATACCTAGGGCTCAACTTTCCCTTCTTCCCGAACCTCATCACATCCTTCATGGGTGTAACCAGGAGCAAAACCCTCTCTCTAACCATGAATGCAACACCACGAACTCTCTGATCGGCATAACCCTTCTTCCTAGACTGTGTTGTACGAAGCAGATCCTAGATTAACTTGTCTTTGTACAAGGCATCTCGAACCAAATCTATGCCCAACAACCTAGCCTCACCCGGCTCAAACCAACCAACTGGAGAACGACACCGCCTCCCATACAAGGCCTCATAAGGAGCCATCTGAATACTCGATTGGTAGCTGTTGTTGTAGGCGAACTCTACAAGTGGCAAGAACTGATCCCAAGAACCCCCAAAATCTATAACACAGGCATGCATCATATCCTCTAATATCTGAATGGTGTGCTCGGACTGCCCGTCCGTCTGTAGGTGAAATGCTGCACTCAACTCAACCTGTGTGCCTAACTCACGATGTACGGCTCTCCAGAATTGCAAGGTAAAATGCGTTCCTCGGTCAGAGATAATGGATACCAGCACGCCATGAAGTTGAACAATGTCGTGGATATAGATCTGAGCAGTTGCTCTGAAGAATAGGTAGTAACCACCGAAATGGAATGAGACGACTTGGTCAACCTATCCACAATTACCCATACAATGTCAAATTTCTTCAAAGTCCGTGGGAGCCCAACAATGAAGTCCATGATAACACGTTCCCACTTCCACTTGGAAATCTCAAGTCTCTGAAGCGAACCTCCTGGCCTCTGATGCTTATACTTCAACTGCTGACGATTTAGGCATCGAGCCACATACTCCAATATATCTTTCTTAATTCTCCTCCACCAATAGTGATGTCTCAAATCTTGATACATCTTAGCGGCACCCGGATGAATGGAGTACCATGAACTATGGGCCTCCAGAAGGATCAGCTCATGTAACCTATCTACATTAGGCACACATAACTGGCCCTGTATCCGCAACACACCGTCATCTCCGATAGAAACATCCTTGGCATTGCCATGCTATACTGTGTCCGTAAGGACAAGCAAATGAGGGTCGTCATACTGATGTTCATGCGCTCATAAAAATAAGATCGAGAAAGCATTCAAGCAAGAATCCGACTGGGCTCCGAAATATCCAATCTAACAGACTGATTGGCTAAGGCCTGAACATCTACGGCTAGTGTCCTCTCTACTACCGGTAGATATGCCAAACTACCATACTCTCCGCCTTTCGACTAAAGGCATCGGCCACCCCATTGTCCTTCCGGGGATGATACTAAATAGTGATATCATAGTCTTTAAGCAACTCTAATCATCTCTGTTGCCGCAAGTTAAAATCTTTCTGCTTGAACAGATGCTGGAGACTCCGGTGGTCGGTATAGACCTCACATAGAACACTGTACAAGTAGTGCTTCCAAATCTTCAAGGCATGAACAATAACTGCCAATTTTAAGTCATGGACATGATAATTCTTCTCATGAATCTTCAGCTGCCGAGACACGTAGGCAATCACCCTATCATGTTGCATCAACACGCACCAAGGCCAACGTACGATGCATCAAAATATACCGTGTAAGACCCCGAATCCGTAGGCAACACCAATACTGGGGTTGTAGTCAAAGCAGTCTTGAGCTTTTGAAAGCTCGCCTCACACTCCTTGGACTATCTGAAAGGAGCACCCTTTTGGGTCAATCTGGTCATAAGTGTAATAATAGATGAGAACTCCTCTACGAAATGGTGATAATATCCGACGAAACCAAGAGAACTTCGAATCTCAGTAGCTGAGGATGGTCCGGACCAACTCTGAACTACCTCAATCTTTTTCGGATCTACCTTGATCCCCTCACTCGGCACCACATGACCCAAAAATGCCACCGAATCAAGCCAGAATACACACTTCGAGAATTTTGCATACAACTTCTTCTCTATCAAGGTATGGAGCACGATCCTCAGATGCTACTCATGATCCTCCCGACTGTGGGAATACACCAAGATGTCATCAATAAACACAATGATGAATGACTGAAGATATAGCTGAAATACACTATTCATGAGGTGCATAAATGTTGTTGGGGCGATGGTCAGCTCAAATGATATCACAAGGAACTCGTAATGACCATACCGAGTCCTGAAAGCAGTCTTCGGAATATCTGGATCCTGAATCTTCAGCTGATGATACCCTGACCTCAAATCAATCTTTGAGAACACCCTAGCACCCTATAGCTAGTCAAATAAGTCATCAATGCGCGACAATGGGTACCGGTTCTTCATTGTAATTTTGTTCAATTGTCAATAATCAATACACATTCATATTTGACATCCTTCTTCTTTACAAATAGAACCGCAACACCCCACGGAGAAACACTAGGTCGGATGAAACCCTTATCAAGCAACCCCTACAGTTGTTTCTTCAACTCCGCTGGTGCCATATGATATGGTGGGATAGAAATGGGCTGAGTGCCCGGCATCAATTCAATACCAAATTTAATATCTCTATCGGATGGAATGCCCGGAAGATCTGCTGGAAATATATCTGGGAAGTCTCTCACTACCGAAACTAACTCAATGGTAGGAGTATCAGCACTAACATCCCTTACAAAGGTTAGATATGCCTCACATCCTTTCTCAACCACCCGATGTGCCTTAAGGAAGGACACCACCCTGCTAGGAAAATAATCCAATGTACCCTTCCACTCTAACAACGGCTAACCTGGCATAGACAATGTCACAGTCTTGGTGTGACAGTCCAGAATAACATGATAGGGCAACAATCAGTCCATGCCCAAGATAACATCAAAGCCTACCATATTGAGTAAACAATAGATCACCTCTGGTCTCAAAACCACCAATAATAACTAAATACAATCGATACACACAGTCCACAACAATAGAATCTCCCACATGTGTGGACACATATACAGGAGAACTCAAAGAATCATGAGATATATCCAAATACAGAGCAAATTAAGAGGACACTGATGAGTAAGTGGAGCCTAGATCAAATAATACTGATACATCTCTATGAAAAATCGAAACAATACATGTGATGACTGCATCTAATGCGACCGCCTTCGTCCTACCTGAAAAAGCATAGAATTTGGCCTGGCCTCCCCCTCTAGGGTGACCCCTACCTGCTGACCTCCATCCATAGCTGGCTGTGCAGGTGGAGTGGCAACTGGAGCAGCAACCACGGCCTGAGAATTCTGTAGACCCGATGGAATACGTAGAGCCTGCGTAGCTTGTGGAGGTAAACCTCTCCTCATCCTGGGGAAGTCCCTCACCATATATTGGGTATTACCACACTCAAAACAAGCTCTCGGTGGGTGTAGCTGCTGAAACTGGCCCTGGCCTGGTCGGCTAGACTGACCGCTGAAGGCACCCCGTGTAGGAGGTGCACTAGATAGTGGCTGAGCAAAATGGGTGACCTGAGACCTCGGAGTAGCCGGAGCGCTATTAGAAATTGGACGTGCTGAATGAACTGGACGGCTCATATAGCCTCTGCCATGAGGGGTTGTAGCTGCAGCGTGGCCACCACTAAATCCTCTAGTACCCGAGGCCTTTTGGACTCCTTGTCTTCTCTCTCACGGCCCCGCATACTCTCCAACCTCCACGTGATCTCTACCACATGCTGATATGGGGTATCTATCTCCAACTCTAGCCATACTGAATCTAATACCACAATTGATCCCTTCCATAAATTGGCAGACTCGCTCTCTGTCTGTAGCAACTAAGGAAGGTGCATGTCTGGACAACTCACTGAATGTGACAACATACTCTGACAGTGTCATAGTACCCTAGCGCAACTACTCAAACTCCGCGCGCCATGCATCCCAAAGGGTCTGGGGAACAAACTCTCTCAAGAACATCTCTGAAAACTGAGTCCATGTGAGTGAAGCTGCATTGGCTGGCCTACCCTCCTCGTAAGCCCACCACCGCTGATACGCTACTCCTGACAGCTGGAATGTAGTAAAAAAAACTCTGTTCGTCTCCATAATACCCATGGTGCGGAGAATACAGTGGCACTTCTCTAGAAAACCTTGTGCATCCTCTGTATCTAGGATGCTGTAAGTAGGAGGATGATACTTTTTGAACCTATCAAGTCTAAGTTTTTCCCCCTCAGATGCCACTGCGCTAACCTCGGGCTGACCGGAACAGCGGGCTGCGCTGGCATAACCTCTAGGACCTGATCAATATGAACACACTTCTCTGGGGTACGGGCCGCGGGAGTCTGAGCTCTTCCCCCAGCTTGAGATGTGGTTGGTTCAAGTGGAATCAATCCCGCTTGAGCTAAAGTACCGAACATACTCAAGAACTATGCTAGGGTCTCATGAAGTATAGAGGTGACAACAGGTGCCTCGGGTGCCTGTCCCCTAATTGGAGCCACTAGTGGCTCCACAGTCACTTCTTGAGCAGGTGCTCTGGCTGCACCATGTTCCCCTCTTCGAACTGTGCCCCGACCCCAGCCTCTCGCGGCTCTAGCAGGGGGCACGGGTGTTTGATCATCGGATCCAGCAGTGCGCATCCTTACTATCTATGAGAGAATAGAAAGACAATGATTCAGATTTCGAAGTCGACAAATTCGCACGATAAGGAATCAAAGAAGTGGATTTTTCCTAACAATTTCGTAGCCTCTCGAAGATAAGTATAGACGTCTCCGTACCGATCCACAAGACTCTACTAAACCTGCTTATGACTCATACCACCTGTGAACCTAGAGCTCTGATACAACCTTATCACGACCCCAATTTCCCATCGGAGGGTGTCTTGATGGCACCTAGTCTCTAAAACTAGGTAACTCTAACATTCATGAATACTCAATGGAATTTAACAATTAAGATAATAAGATAATTCGATAAACTCATAATAAATCCTAAACAGAGCACCTATAATAAAACTCCCAAAACCGGTGGAACTAAGTCATAAGATCTACACGAATATACTATAAAATTCCTAGTACAACACTGTCTACATAAAGAGTAAACAGTAGCAAAATAAGGACATAAGGTGACTTTGAGGCCTGCGAATGCCGGGCAGGTATACCTCGAAGTCTCCGAACTGTATGATCCACTCACTGGTGCCTAGCTTGAGTCAAGGTACCTGGATCTACACAAAAATGTGCAGTAGAGTAGTATGAGTATACTACAACTGTACCTAGTAAGTATCAAGCTTAACCTCGGTAGAATAGTGACGAGGCCAAGACACATAGTAGGATAAGAAAACTGAACTAGTATAGAATAATAATGAAAACGCGGGAATAGTGACAATAAAGCAATACAACAAGGTACATTACAACTAAATTTAAAGCAAATAAGGTAGCAAGGAAGGAACTCATAATCAGGATATCAGGGAAACAATGTGGACAAATATGAGTGAGGTAAGTGAGAGATAACAACAAATATCACAACCGAGATACCGCCTCATAACCTCATTTCACAATCACAATCCCAATCTTTTCTTATACCGCCACATGAGCCTTACATTTGGATAGTTTTGAAAATATTTTTTCCGAAATAGCTGCACACACATTAGTCCACCTTATGTCGCCACGTGGCTTCAAGTAATTCCCTTACTAGAAATACGCACATAAATCCCACCTTATGCCGTCGTATGTACATTAACCCATATCCTTATACCGACGCATGCGCATCAATATCACAACACAATAACAACTCACACCACAAGTGCCCATATGTCACAACTTGTCAAAAGAATAAACAATAATAATGTTTTCACAACAAATAGCCCATGGCTTAATCACAATGTGTACAAGAATCTCAACAATAATGGAGTAAAAATAGATAGCTCAACAAGAAGGATATCTTAACAGTTTAACAACATCGCCTCAATGTGATAACGACTTTTATAATTACAATACCAATAACTCAGAAAGAAAATATTCCATGAAATAACACTTCCAGGTAAGGTAATTCAACAATTAAAGAATTAACAAGACAATAAAGAAGGCAATAGCATCAACTAAAGCATGTAAGAGAAAAATAATAAGTAAGAGATAGAACAATTGTTAACAATGTCAAATAAAACATATAAGGATATGTCAAAACATGTAAGGGTAGATTAACAATGAAATATATAACATGTTATGACAATTCAGTTAAAGGCATGAAAAGAGTCTAAATAGCCTAATCCGGTCAAATACCACATATAGCCCGTGTACCCACTCGTCACCTTGCATATACGACTTTCAATAAACGTAAATAGCACAATTAACCCAAATCCTAAGAGGTAGTTCTCCCACACAAAGTTAGATAAGATACTTACCTCAAACAAGCTAAATCAACTAATTAGTAAGCCTTTTCCGCGAAAATCCAACTCCGGACGGCTCGAATCTAGCCAAAATAACTTAATACCATAAATACAAACCATAGAAAACTATTTCGGATAATAAAGTTGCAATCTTTAAAGAAAATAAAAAAGACAACTCAAAAAGTCAACCCCGGGCTTGCACCTCTGAACCTAACCAAACTTACAAAATCTGAACACCCATTCAATAACGAGTCCAACCATACTAAAATTATCTAATTCCGACCTCAAATCGACCTTCAAATCCTCAATTTATAGTTTAGGAAGTTTTCACAAAAATCCTCAATATTTCCAACTCAAACACTAATTAAATGATAAACACAATGATGGATTCATGAATAATAAGCAAATCAGAACTAAAATCACTTACGATCCAATCCTTTAAAATCCCCTCCAAAATCGCCCAAAACCGAGCTCTCTAACTCAAAGTGTGGAAAATGAAATAAACCCTCAACTCTAACCCTATTCCGCCCAGGTATTCCGCACCTGCGGAAAAATCCATCGCAGGTGTGGGCTCAACTAAACTCTGGCATTCCGCTTATGCAGTATAAGAAGTGCACCTGCGCTTTAGCAGATGCTAAGCCTGACCGCATCTGCGGTCCCTCAAGGCTCGCCCAACTTCCGCTTCTGAGGGTGTGCACCTACGATTTTCCCCCTGGCCAGCCTCCTTCACTTCTGCGATCTCTAAGTCGTCTCCTGCGGGTGCGCACCTATGAGCTCAAATTTTGTACACAAGTCAAAAATGACAAGACGGGCCCATTCTAACTTCCAGAACCAAAATCCAAACCCGATATCAATAAAGTTAACTCTCGGTCAAACTTCTCAACTTTCTAAACCTTCAACTTTCCAACTTTCGCCAATTCAAGCCAAAACGACCTACGAACCTCCAAACAATATCCAGAAATACTATGTCTGCAAAGTCCAAAATAACCATACGGATCTATCAGAACCATCAAAACTACATTCTGGAGTCGTCTACATAAAATTCAAACTCCGATCAACTCTTTCAACTTAAGCTTCCAACCTTGGGACCAAGTATCCCATTTCACTTCGAAACTCATCTGTAACCAACCCAACCACCCTGACAAGTCACATAAATACAATTTAACATAGATGAGGCAATAAATAGGGGAACGCGACTCAAATAATCAAAACGACCGGCCGGGTCGTTAAATGAAATCATGAAGGAATTTAGGAATCGAAGGAATTGCCTCTTCTAATAAGGATTGATAGTAAACATAATCATGAAGGAATGGAGGAATGTAGTACCAAAGAGATTGTATCATAGTATCTTAATATTTTTGTATTATCAATTCGCCTTAATTTCTATGATTGTATCATAAGATCTTGCCTAGGATTGGCTTGAGGGTATTTCCCCGTGAGCTATGATGTTTGTTATATATTAGGGGTGTCGCATATCCGAGGTGATGAGCACATATGTGTGTAGCATAGCTATTCATGATTCGGGTTGACTATAGGATATTATATGCATTGTCTTTGTATCATGCATCATTGATACTGTATTTTCTCCACTTGTTTGACTATGTGTACTTGAGTAATTATTCATTCTAGAAATAATGTCTAGGTTATTTCTTCTCTGTTTGAGAGATGATATGGCTATTTTTTCTGTGTTGAGCTATTTCCCTTAAGCCGTAGTCATACTTTTCAGTCATGATATTATATCCGTATTTTATATCTCTATTTCTATGCATTCTTTATATGTTATCTTACATGTTTCTAGTGTCCTTGTGTGTGTGACATGAGTTTGAGCTGAGTTATGACACGTGGGTATATTCCATGCGATATTTTGATCATGGTACTATGAGATATGGGCATATTGAGACTTGAGGAGATTGATGGTTAATTTCGGGCCATAGATCCATATTGAACAGATTGATAGCTGATCTTGGGCCATAGAGCCGTGTTGATATTAATTGTAAGGTGATGCTTGCGTCAAGGCCCCATATTGGGATGAGTGTTAATGATCATTGACTGTTGATCCAATCTGTGCTTGGGCTAGGATCTGCCCCTCCGGAGTCAAGTGAGAACCCATATTACTTTGGGCCCTGTGAGTGCAGGCACACGATATGTGCTAAGTGAGGGGCACTATGCTAGGCACCCGTAAAATATTGAGTGCGTGTGTGATGCAAGGGCATTGTGCCAGGCACACGTACAGTACTGAGTGTATGTGTGTGTGATGATTTAGGAGCATTTTGCCAGGCACCGTGAGAGTGCTAAGAGTATGATTGAGGGGTACTTGTGCCAGACACTATGAATATGCCGAGATTTTGTATACTTAATGATTATATTTTGATGTTATTGATTTGGGAATATATGCTTGACATGCAGGCATTGAGTTGTATTTTCTCATGCAATTGATATTTGATGTCTCTAAAGTTAATACCTTAACTGATTGACGAGCGCAAAACACAATACGAAATTGATGCTCGCTAGCCAAACATAGTATAGTTTAATTATCGTGTCCACATGGATTGAATTTAAATAATGTTCAAGTAATTTCTAGCTTAACGCTATTCAGGATGATTAACACTTTGGTTGGGATGATTAATAACTAAAGTTAACTATGAAACTAAAATAACTAACAATTGATCATAGAAAGACAAAAGTTGAGCAATACCGAAAGAAATATCAATGGGAGAATAAGGGTCGTGACAGGATAGGTGCAAGATAGCTATTCTCTAGTTCAATTCACTCTAATGTTCTAATGATTCTCACGAATTCACTCAATGATTAGTTCAAATGTGTAGCCAAGACTCCTCTCTCGATTAAATCTTAACTCTACGAGGTGAACTAATATAAAGCACTGTGAAAAATATGCAAGCATGTGTTCATGAATTAATCTTCGAAAAAACGTCTCTCAAATATTCTCCTAACTTGATTTACTCAACAATTCAACAAGCTCTTTCGATTACTTAAAAGAATCATTGAATTAAACCAAATAAAATAATGCAAAGATAATCACCAAAATATTCATCTTTCGATTAAATAAACTGGTGAATAAAGTTGCAATCAATTCAAAGCTCAATAAACGAATTCAAGCAAAGAACTAGAGTTAAAATCCTCAAATATCAATAAAAACTCCATGTCCGTCAAATCCTAAGGTAAACTACTCCATAATCAAGGAGAAAGTCATCACAATTAGAACTAAAGAGTAAGAAAATATCAATCTAACGTTACAATCCAAACTACCATATTGAATTGATGGAAAGACGATGAAATCTTGTGTCTTGAAGCCTCCAATGCTCTCCATAAGCCTCCAAGGTCAAAAGTCCCTTCAAAAACGTGTTTTCGGTGTATTTATACCATATAGGATCGGGCTCGAATGAAACTACCCTTTCCAAGTTGAAACATAAAATTACTCTGAGAAGGCCCCATGCATTGTGCCATGCTGCGTGGTAGTGGGGAAGTTCAAAGAGCAATTTTCTGACAGGCAACAACAACTTACATAGTCACGTCGCCCCATGCGGCGCAACAGTGTTAGTTCTCCAGAGTAATTTTTTTTCTTCACTTTTTGATATCCATACTTGGTCCTCGACCCCCGATTATGATCCCGGTTTAATTTCTTAGGCTTTTACTCAGACTTCAAAGCTACAACTTGCTCGATTTAGCTCCAAATTATCTTAGTAGCTTAGAATCATTTCCTGCAAGGCATAAAACACGTAATAAGTGCAAATCACTATTATTTAAGTTCAAACACACGTAAAGTGCAATGGTTAGAGTGAAAAACGCAGGTAAAACATGGGTTTCTAGCCTACCATCACTGATATACTTCAAAAGCATGATTATTTCTTCTCTCATTATGATAGAGTTGATCTTGATATTATTTGAGTTGCTTTTTATTTTTCCATTATTATGCTATTATTATTGTTGTTAGCTGTTGAAAGGACCTTGCCAACCTCGTCATTGCTTTCAAACCGAGGTTAGGCTTGCTATTTACTGAGTAAATAGGGTCGGATGTACTCATATTACACTCTGCAATTTATGTGTAGATTCAGGAGTTGGACCTAGTTGAGCATTGTGAAATGCGTTGTATCGTATTATTGAGACCGAGGTAGAGCTGCTTCTCAATCACAGTCCCTAGCATCTCTTCCTATCTTTTATTATTATTCTGTATTTCAGACAATACTGTATTTTTTTCAGACTTGTATTTAGAATTCTGTAGAGCTCATACACTCAATGAATCATATTTTTGGGTGGTTTTCAGTTGTATCACCATATTTACTTCAATTATTTATGCTATTCCATTATTGAGACTGTTTGTTACTACTATTGAAGTTTATTTTCCGCATATTTGTTTTTGGCTTGACTAGAAAGCGATGTTAGGCACCATAACAGCTCCGATGGAATTTTGGGATGTGACAACCCAGCCTAGAGCACGTATAGCAGCACCTGCAGCTACTCACACTCGTGCTTGAGTAGCGTCATTTGAGCCTCAGATAGCTCCAGATGATGAGCAAGTCCAAGATCAAGTTGAGCCGGTAGGGCCAGCTTAGGTTCTAGAGGGGTTTATTGTTACTCCAGTTCTTCAAGATGCATTAGTCTGTATGGTCAGCCTTAAGGAGAGCATAGTTCAGGCAGGTGTGCTCCCTATGGAACCAGCCACTTCTCAGGCTAGGGGAGGATCTTAGACTCCTGCTACTCATACTCCAGAGCAGATGGTGCATAGGTATCAGACCCTAGGGGTGCTACTAGTTAGGGTGGTTCAGCCTATTATTGCAGCACAGCCTGAGGTTAGGCCCGCGATGTTAACTTATAAGATAAGAAGGATGGCTAGGTTCCAGAAGTTGTTTCCTCCTCACTTTAGCGGTGCACCTTCAGATATGCACACTAGTTCTTGGATCAATGCCATGAGATTCTGTGCAATTTGTGACTAGTTAAGTCCAATCAAGTTGATTTCACCATCTTCTAGATATAGGGTTCGGCCAAGAGGTGGTGGCAGACCAATGAGATGGATAGACCAGCAGGGTCACCTCCTCTTACTTGGGCTCAGTTGTTATAGCTTTTCTTAGAGAAGTTTATCTCCCTCACTTAGAGAGATGAGTTACGCAACTAGTTTGAGCGTCATCAGTAGGGTGCTATGAAAGTCAACCAGTGTGAGAGGAGATTTATAGATTTATCTCATCATATAACTATCTTGATTCTACTGAGAGGGAGAAGGTGCGAAAATTCATAGAGGGGCTTGCTTATGGTACTAGACTTCAGATGGCTAGAGAGGCGAAGATTGAGACTTTATTAAATTAGGTGATTGAGATTGCTAGGAGGATTGAGCATATTAAATGCCATGGGAGAGAGGCAACATCTAATAAGAGGCCTCGTCATTTTGGTAGTTTTAGTGGTGCCTCGTCTGAAGGCAAGTTTATTTTTTGTACATGTCATTCTATCAGGCCAGTCCAGTCAGCACTTCAGATTTCTAGTGGTATTTCAGGTGGTCATGGCGCTTATGGTCCTTGTTCTGGGAAGCCATCATTCAATGTGTCTCCAGCTCCAATCAATGTACCTCTTATAAGGAGCTTTTATAGTAGTGATTTGGGTCGTTAGAAACAACCTAAGATCAACAACTACGTTGGGTGAAGGGTTGCTTCAAGTGTAGGGATATAGGGCATTATAGGAGGCACCGAGATTGTGGGGTGGGTCACAATAGGTTAGCCAGTCCATTGTCCCAGTACTAATTACTACACCACCCCATCACCCAACCAGAGGTGGGGGTCAGCAAAACAGAGGTGGAGGCCAGCCAGCTAGAGGTAGAGGCTAGTCAGTGAGAGGTCATCCTAGATGAAGAGGGCAAGTTAGAGGGGCTCAGCCCCGTTGTTATGCATTTTCGCGTAGGCCTTAGGCGGAGTCGTTTGAAGCAGTCATCACATGTATTATCTTAGTCTGTCATATATATACTTTAGTGTTATTTGATCCAGGTTCTACTTATTCATATGTGTCTTTATACTTTGCATCGCACTTGAGTGTGCCTCATGATTCTTTTGATACTCATGTTTATGTCTCTATATCGGTTGGGGAGTCTATAGTAGTAGATCGAGTGTATCGGTCTTGTATTGTTACTATTAATGGTTTTGCTACCGCAGTTGATCTCTTATTGTTGGATTTGGTAGATTTTGAGGTTATTATTAGTATGGATTGGTTGTCCCTGTATCACGCTATTTTGGATGGTCATGCCAGGACTGCGACTTTAGCTATATTGGGGTTGCCTAGATTAGAGTGGAGAGTGACCCTGGACCATTCTACGAGTAGGGTAATTTTATTTTTGAAGGCCTAGCGCATGGTTGAGAAGTGGTGTTTAGTATATTTGGCTATATATTCGAGATTCTAGTGCGGAGGTTTCTTCCATGGTTTCGGTACCAATTGTGAGGAAGTTTCCGAAGGTGTTTCCAACAAATTTGCATGGCATGCCACTTGATAGGGATATAGATTTTTGTATTGACTTTTTTTCGAGCACTCAACCCATTTCTATCCTACTGTATCATAAGGCTCCAGTCAAGTTGAAGGAATTAAAGGAGTAGTTGCAGGATTTTCTTGATAAGGGTTAATTAGACCGAGTAATTCTCCTTGGGGTGCACCAGTATTATTTGTGAAGAAGAATGATGGTTCTATGAAAAGTTGCATTGATTATCGGCAGTTGAATAAGGTTAATATAAAGAATAAGTATCCATTACCTCACATTGATGATTTATTTGATCAATATTAGGGTGCTAAGGAGTTCTCCAAAATTGATTTGAGATCTGGCTATCATCATGTGAAGATTATGGCTTCGGATCTCCCGAAGATAACTTTGAGGACTCGTTATTGTCATTAAGAGTTCTTGGTGACGTCATTTGGTCTTGATGAACTGAGTGTTTAATACCTATTTGGATTTCTTTATGATTATGTTCATTACTTGTTTACTCATAGCAGATAGGAGTATGAGCAACACTTGCGGGTTGTACTTCAGACTTTGAGGGATCGTCAGCTTTATGCCAAATTTTCAAAGTGTGAGTTCTGGTTGCACTCAATTGCATTCTTCGGTCATGTTGTGTCTAATGATGGTATCAAGGTTGATACCAAGAATATTGAGACTATTGAGATGTCACGACCCAATTTCCACCATAGGCTGTGATGACGCCTAATGCTGCCGTTAGGCAAGCCAACAGTGAACCATCAACATAATTATCCATTCTTAAAACTTTTAAAATCAAGAATTACATTAAGTAAGTGGAATCAAATTTAGAAACCATGGAAACATACTTTCACTCTTACTAAGTCACAAAGTATAAATAAACATAAAGCAAAATGATGATAATATTAGGTACAACCATAAACATCTACTAGAAATCCCAAAAATCCGGTGTCACAAGTGCATGAGCATCTAGTAGAATATACAAAACCACTATAACTACTGTCTGGAATGAAAATAGATAGAGCAAAATAAACATAGGGGAAGGAGACTCCAGGTGTTGTGGATCAAAACATGGAAAGCAGCTCACCACAAGTCTCTGGGTATTACATCTATGCGCCTGCGTGACCATTTGAAGTACCTGCACAATTGTAGTATGAGCACGTAAATCAATGCATACCCAGTAAGTATCTAGTCTAACCTCAAAGAAGTAGTGACGAGGGGTCGACATCGACACTTACTAGTGGTCCAATAACAAAGTACATAAAAGTAGACAGGTATGGAGTCCAACAAGTAGTAATGAAATAGATAAATGTAGATAACATGATTTTCAACATAAAAATAGTTATGAAATCGTCAAATATCATATGTTATCTCAAACGAATGCGGATATTCAATTCAACGTCAAATCTCAAGTCAGGAAACAACTGATGTGTACTCTGACCCCTATCGAATATTATGCACGAATTCTGTCGAGTTCGTGCGACCCGATCCATAATAATAATGTACACTGCCGAGGTCGTACGGCCTGATCCATGGATTTATCTCAATATTCTGTCGTGGTCGTACGACCCGATCCATAATGCTATTTCATAGCACTGCCGAGGCATACATCCTGATCCGTAGGAATAGAGAAACTTCCCCACTCGCAATCATATGTTCAGTCCAAGAAGACACGGAACTACCGGTCACATAAACACAACACGAGGATAGAAATGCAAGAGAAACCATAATTGTTACCGAAAACCAAATATCCCACCAAAACTCAAGGTAAAGAGGCTCCATCAAAACATAAATTCTAGTCTAAATCTCAGTTTAATTTCAAGTAATCAACAAGAAAGTTTAATTCAAGTAGCACAGTTAAGGCATGATATAGGTCTAAGTCTACCCAAACACAAACATAAATCTAGCTTACGTACGCACGCTCATCACCTCATATGTACGTAGCACCTATAATATATAGCATATAATAAATAGAATACCTACGGGGATAATTCTCTCTTACAAGATTAGATAAGACCACTTACCTTTCTTCCAAGCCCACTACTCGGCTCCCACACCTCACTAGTCACCTCAAATCGACGCTGAGCATCCTGAGACTAGTCAAAGGATGTATAAACAAATCAATATATGCTCAATATTAGAGTCAATTCCCAACCACACTCGGACAGTCAACAAAGTCAACCCCGAGCCCACGTGCCCGGATTCCAAAAAATTTTGATGATAAATGTTACCCATGGCATTACGATCTCAAATATTTAATTTATACCCAATTCCATAACCAATTTCAAGGTCAAATCTCATTTTTACCAAATTCTAGGTTATGCAACAAAACCCCAAAAATTTATTAATTTCCATGTTAAAATCTACACCTAATCAATGTATTCAACTGATAATAGGTAAAAATTATTTACCTTATGCTACTCGATGAAAATCCCCTTGAAAAGGCTCCTAAATCACCTAAGCCAAGAGAAAAATGGATAAAATGAGCCTAAGTTCCGTATTAAATCATGCATTCTGCCCAGGTGTTACCCTTCGCGATCACGGATCAAGCATAAATATCGCGAAGCACAATCATGCTTCTGCCCTAGACTTCCCCTTCACGAATGCGACAAAGGCCCTCGTGAACGCGAAAGCTTCAAGGCTAGACAGACTGCGAATGCAAACATCCAATTGCCAACGTGTAGGCTCAACTGCAACCCCCCAAAAATTCCTCTTCTACTATCACAGAAGACTCTACGCGATCGCGTAGACCAACTGCATCCCCTGAACCTCTCCTCTAACTCATCCTATTCGCGACCTCAACTATGCGAGCATGGAGCAGTGTAAGGCCATACTATGTGATTCCAATGCCCACTCCACGATCGCATAGAAAATATCCTCATCATCCCTACACAACGCTCCGTGATCACGATTCACACCAGATACCAGCAAAAATCTGCCAACTTTAACTTTTCTCCAAGTGGTCCGAATCTCACCCGAGCCACCAGAGACCCCGTCCAAATATACCAACAAACCTGTAAGCGTAATCCATACCTACTCAAAGTTTGGAACGCATAAAATACTATTGAAACCAAGAATCATACCTCAAAATCAAATTAATCAACTTCTAAATATCAAACTTCTTCCAACTAACACCGAACGTGACGAATCATACTTAGACAACTCGGAATGACACCAAATTTTACACACAAGTCCAAAATGACCTTGCAAACAAACTCCTATGTTTGGAATGCCAAATGGTAACCGATAACACCAAATTGGATATTGAGTCAAACTTAGAAAATTCTAAAGCCTTCAATATACCAACTTCTAACAATAAGCGCCGAAACACTCCTGGTGCACCCGAAACTCAATCTGAACATATGCCCAAGTCCAAAATCAGCATAAGAACCTATTGGAACCTTCAAATTCTGATTTCAAGGTAGTTTACTTAAAGTGTTGACTTAAGTCAAACTTGGCCACATTAGGTCACTATTATTGAACTAAGTGTTTCTAATTCAATAGAACACTTCTAAAACTAAACCAACCACCCCCGCAAGTCATAAAATAGGAAAAGAACATGCAAAAAGTCTTAAATAGGGGAATGGAGTTCATGAAAGAAAAATGACCGGTCGGGTGGTTATATTAGAATTTGGCATAAACCTAATTCAACTACAGAGATCCGGAGTTTCCTGTGTTTGGCAGGCTACTATAGCCACTTTGTTGAGCGGTTTTCATATATTACAACTCTATTAAACAAGTTGGCTCAGAAGGGTGCTCCCTTTAGATGGTCTGATAGGTGTGAGGAGATATACCAGAAGCTCAAGGTTGTCTTAACTATAGCTCTAGTGTTAGTATTTCCCACAGGTTTGAGGCCTTATATCATGTATTATGATGCTTCGCGCATTGGTACAATTTTAATACAAGATAGTAGGGTGATTGCCTCTGTGTCTCGTCAATTGAAGACCCATGAGTAGAATTATCATGTTTCTGATTTGGAGTTAGCAGCTATTGTGCATGCGTTCAAGATTGGGAGGCACTACTTGTACAACACATCATGTGAGATATACACTGATCATCAGAGTCTCCAACACTTGTTCAGGCAAAAAGATTTCAATTTGAGGTAGCGCATGTGGTTAGAGTTGTTGAAGGACTATGATATAAATATCTTGTATCATCCTGAGAAGGCAAATATGGTAGATGATTCCTTGAGTTGAAAGGTGGAGAGAATGGGTAGTTTGGCATTTATTCCAACATAGGAGAGGCCATTATCTATGGATATTCAGGCCTTAGCTAACAAATTTGTGAGATTGGATATTTCTAGACCTAATAGGGTTCTCGCTTGTGTTGTGGCGTAGTCGTCTTTGTTGTAGCGCATCAAGGCTTGTCAGTTTAAAGATACTTATTTTTTGGTGTTGAAAGACACAGTGCAGCGAGGTGGCACGAAGAAGGTTGTGATTGGAGATGACGGTATGATGCAGCTTCAGGGTCGAATTTGTGTTTTGAATATTGATGGTTTGAGAGAGTTGATTCTTAAGAAGGCACATAGGTGAAGGTATTCTATTCATCCAGGTGTCACAAAGATATATCGTGACTTGAAGCAGCATTATTAGTGGTAGAGGATAAAGAAGGACATTATTGGGCATGTTTTGCGATGTTGGAATTGCCAACATGTGAAGTATGAATATCAAAAACTAGGTGGTTTTACTCATAGGATGGTTATGCCAAAGAGTGAAAGTGGGAGCGCATTATTATGGATTTTGTGGTGGGATTACCATGTACTTTGAGTAAGTTTGATGTTATTTTGGTCATTGTGGATAGACTGACCAAATCTACGCATTTCATCTAGTGATGACTTATTACACTTCAGAAGTTCGCTCAGATCTACATCAGAGAGATTATTCATTTTCACATTGTGCCATTTCTATTATTTCGAACTGCGGTACTCAGTTCACATTGCACTTTTGGAGATTTATTCAGCGAGAGTTGGGCACACAGGTAGAGCTGACACTGCATTTCACCTGCAGACAGATGGCCAGTCCGTAGGGACTATCAAGATCCTTAAGTATATGTTTGAGGACTTGTGTTATTTATTTTGGTGGCCACTAGGATTAGTTCCTACTACTGGCGAAGTTCACCTACAATAACAACTATCAGTCTGCATTCAAATGGAGTTGTATAAGACTTTATATGGTAGGCAGTGCCATTCTCCTATTGGTTAGTTCGAGCCTGGTGAGGCTAAGATGTTGGGTACGAATTTGGTTCGTGATGCCTTGGAGAAAGTAAAGTTGATTCAGGATTGTCTTCGGACAACGCAGAATAGGCAAAAGAATTATATAAACAAGAAAGTCCGTGATGTGGCTTTTATGAAGGACAAGCAGGTATTTTTGAAAGTTTTGCCTATGAAGGGTGTAATGAGATTTGGGAAGAAGCACAAGTTAAGCCCGAGGTTTATTGTCCCGTTTGAGATATTAGAGAGAGTTGGAGAGATTGCTTATAGGCTTGTATTGCATCTCAGCCTAGCAGGGGTACATTTTGTATTTCATGTTTTGATGCTTCAGAAATCTCATAAAGATAAGTCACATGTTCTGGACTTTAGTACGGTGCAGCTTTATGATAATTTGACTTATGAAGAAGAGTCGGTAACTATTACAGATCGGCAGGTTTGAAAGATAAGATCTAATGATATTTCTTCTGTGAAAGTGCTTTGGAAAGGGCAGCCGTCTAAGGAGGCTACTTGGGGGGTCCGAGTCCAATATAAGGAGTAGATATCTGGATCTTGTAGTCAGTTCAGGTACATTTCTATGTCTGTTCGAGGACGAACGTTTCTTTTGGAGGTAGAGATGTAACGACCTGATAGGTCGTTTAAGTTCTAGCTTTCTGTTTCATTACTTGAGACCTTAAATAGTGTCATTTGATGATTTATGACTTGTGCACATGGTTCTTTTCGATTTCCCAAAATTTTGTATGTGTTTTTACATAGAAATCTTGATTTTTGAACTTTAAAGTTGTTGGAGTTGACCACGGTCAACATTCTTGGTAAAAAATGAAATCGGATTGGTATTTTGACGATTTTGGTAAATTCGTATGATGATGTTGGACTTGTAAGCATATTTGATTGGGGTCCCGAGTGACCCGAGGCTATTTTAATGCTTCTAGTTATGTAATGATCTGGCCGGTCATTTTGTGTATTATAGCCATGTTCCCCCATTTATTGCTTCTTCAATATTCATTTGGGGTTATGTGACTTGCTGGGGTGGTTGGTTTGATTGCGGGGATGTTTCGGAGTAAATTGGGACACTTAGGCCTCATTTGTATTTTAAAAGATTAAGACGCCTAAATCTGAATGCACATCTGAATATTAAGATGTGTATTAAGATTAAAACGTATGAATTTGAATAAACATCTTAATATTTAAGATGTGTATTAATATCTGAATACTAAATAATTAAGACTGTTTGTTTTTTTAACATCTGAATGTATAAATTTATTCATACTTAGAAATTAATAAATACAAAATTTGCATAAAATACTAATTAATTTAATATTTTATTAACATATTTTATTAAAAATAATATGGTAGTTTGTGGTGGTGATGGTTGGCGGTGGCGCTTATGGTTGCCGACTGGGGGTGGTGGTTGGTGGTGGTTTTGATTTGATGATGGTGGTTCGAGGTAGTAGCTAGTCGTGATTGGTAGTGGTAGGTATGGTTGAGGAAAGTGGTGGTAGTTTATAATGATGGATAATGGTGCCTATGGTTGATGATGGTGGTAGTTGAGGTGGGTAAGTAGTTAGATGTGGTTGAGGATGATGATGGTGGCAGTAGTTGATAATGATGGGTGGTAGTGGGTAGTGGCAGTCGATAATGGAGGGGTTGGAGGTGATGGTAGTCGATAATGCAGTGGCGGCTATGATTGAGGATGGTGGTAGTCAGTGATAGTGTTTGCGTTTGGTGGTAGTCGGTGGTAGTGGTTGAGTGTGGCGCATGGTGGTAGCTGATAATGGTGGATGGTGGCAGCGGTTAGTAGTGAATGTCGATAATAGCAACTTAATAAAATTAAGTATCTGTTATAAATCTTAATCAATAAGACCTATTCAGACCCATTAAGTGGCTGAAAAATTAAAAAACAAACACACTTAATAATTGAGATCTGAATAATTAAGATTCAAATTTAAAAGAAAACGCACTTAATATCTGATATCTGATTGATTAAGATTCAGACCTCCATTAAGTGCAAACAAATGAGGCCTTAGTCCCAAGGTTGGAAACTTAAGTTAAAAGAGTTGACCGGAGTTTAACTTTTGTGTAGACGACTCCGAAATAGAGTTTTGATGGTTCTGATAGCTTCGTATGGTGATTTTGGACTTAGGAGTATGTCCGCATATTGACTTTGGGGTCCGTAGGTCGTTTTGGCTTGAATTGGCAAAAGTTGAAAAATTGAAGGTTTGGAAGATTGAGAGGTTTGACCGAGAGTTGAATTTCTTATATCATATTCAGATTTTCATTCCGGGAGTTGCAATAGGTCTGTTGTGTCATTTATGACTTGCTTGCAAAATATGAGGTCAATCGGAGTTGGTTCGATATGGTTCGACATTGGTTTTAGAAGTTGGAAGTTCATTAATTTCATTAGGCTTGAATTGGGGTGCGATTCATGATTTTTATGTTGTTTGAAGTAATTTGAGGCTTTGACTAGATTCGTATCATGTTTTAGAACGTGTTGGTATGTTTGGATAGGGTCCCAGGGGCCTCGATGTGATTCGGATTGAAATAAGATTGAAAATTGGACTTAGGGAAAAATATTGATGCTACAATTCTAGTGCAATCGCACCTGCAAGGGATATTCCACAGGTACGACACTGCAGAAGCGGCCGTTAGATTGCAGATGCATGTTTGGATAGACTGGTGGCGGGTTGCATGTGTGAGGAATATGCTGCATCTGCAAGTCCGCAGGTGAGAGGGAAGGTCCGCAGAAGCGGAACGCGATTGGTGAGCATGAGTCGCAGAAGCAGAGAAGTTCCGCAAGTGCAGTCCCGCAGGTGCGGGCTTATGACCGCAGATGCGGTGGGATGGAATTTAAGTGGGAAGCGTAGATGCGCAATTTTGACTGCAGAAGTAGAATGAGGAGCGCAGGTGCGAAATGCCTCGCATTGTCATATAATCGAAGGGTTTCGTGTTTTCTCTCATTTTTGGACTTGTAGAGCGCGGCTCGGGGCGATTGTTTAGAGTGTTTTGGCTACAATTGAAGAGGTAAGTGAAGATTCATCACTTTTATTGATAATTATTGTTTACCCATTGATGTTTATGCCTAGATTATGTGTGTTTGAGGTAAAATTTGGGGAGTTTTGGACTATGTATTGGAGGGTGCAATTTGGGGATTTGAGGGTCGATTTAAGGTTGGAATTCGATGATTTTGATATGGTTGGACTCGTTATTGAATGAGTATTCAGAATTTGTTAATTTTGTCGGGCTCCGAAGTGTGATCCCGGGGTTGACTCTTTTGGGTTGACTTTTTGATTTTGGTTAAAGACCTTAGCTTTATCTTTTGGAATTGTTTCCTATAGCTATTACTGATGGAATTAAGTTTCATTGGCTAGGTTCGAGCCACTCGGAGGCCTATTCATGTGGCAAGGGTTTATTGGAGCATTGAGTTTCGCACTTTGAGGTAAGTAACATTTCTAAACTTGGAATTAAAGGTATTTATCCTTGGAAACCGTGTTATTTGTGATGTGTTGGGGTGAGGCACATGCCAGATGACGGGCGTGTGGGCAAGCACCGTAGTAATCATGATCCGATTGATTCTTTTGTACTGTGTTGTTATCAAGTCTTGTTCTATCCGTGTAATCCCTACTTGTTAGAGTAATTGAGTTGTGATTTATGTTAGAAATCATGTTTAGGCTATGTGCTTATTTGGTTGAGACATAATGAGGTCATTTATGTTGCTTTGAGTTATCTACTTTAATTGTAACTATATACTCAGTCATTGTAACGACCCAGTCGGTCGTTTCTAGAGCTGTAGCCTCGTTCCCCAATTTACTGCTAATTGTTTGCTTTATAGATGTTATGTGACTTACTGGGATAGTCGGTTCTGGTCCGTAGAGATTCTTAAATGAATTAAGACACATAATCTCAAGGTTGAAAGTTTAAGTTGAAATGGTTAACCGGATCTGGACTTATGTGTAAACGACTCAGGAATGAAGTTTTGATGGTTCTGTTAGCCCTGTTGGGTGATTTTGGACTTAGGCGCGTATCCGGATAGTGATTTCGAGGTCCGTAGTTGAATTAGCCTTGAAATAGCGAAAGTTGGAAAATTTAGAAGTTTGATCGAGAGAGGACTTTGTGGTTACCGGACTCGAATTGGGATTCCGAGATTTGGAGTAGGTCTGTGGTGTCATTTATGACTTGTGTGGAAAATTTGGGATCAATCAGGCGTGATTTGATAGGTTTCAACGTCGTTTGAAGAAGTTGAAATTTCCTTAGTTTCAATAGGCTTGAATTGTGGCGCGATTCATGTTTTTGATGTTGTTTGAGGTGATTTGAGGTCTCGACTAAGATCATATCGTATTTTAGGACTGGTTGGTGTGCTTGGTTGAGGTCTCGGGGGCCTCGGGTTGATTTCGGATGGTTAACAGATCGATTTTTGAGTTTGGAAGACTACTGAAGCTGAAGGCTTCTGGTGCAATCGCACCAGCAGAACATGTGTCACAGGTGCGAGCTGGGAAGCGTAGAAGCGGAGGTTGAGGTGGGGACTGTGGAGCGCGGATGCGGAAGGATTTCCGCATGTGCGAGTCTGCGTGTCCGGATAGTGATTTTGAGGCTCGTAGTTGAATTAGCCTTGAAATGGCGAAAGCTGGAAATTTGAAAGTTTGACCGAAAGCGGACTTTGTGGTTACCGGGCTCAAAATGGGATTTCGAGAGTTGGAGTAGGTCCGTGGTGTCATTTGTGGCTTGTGTGCAAAATTTGGGGTCAATCGGACATGATTTGATAGGTTTTAGCATCGTTTGAAGAAGTTGGAATTTCCTTAGTTAATATAAGCTTGAATTGGGGTGCGATTCTTGTTTTTGATGTTGTTTGAGGTGATTTGAGGACTCGAATAAGTTTGTATCGTGTTTTAGGTCTGGTTGGTATGCTTGGTTGGAGTTCCAGGGGCCATGGGTTGATTTCAGATGGTTAACAAATCGATTTTTGAGTTTGGAAGATTGCTAAAGCCGAAACCTTCTAGTGCAATCGCACCTGCAGAACATGGGTCACAGGTGCGATCTAGGAAGCGCAGAAGCAGAGGTTGAGCTGGGCACTAAAGAGCGCAGATGCAGAAGGATTTCCGCAAGTGCAAGTTTGCGTGTCCGGATAGTGATTTCGAGGCCCGTAGTTGAATTAGGCTTGAAATGGCAAAAGCTGGAAATTTGGAAGTTTGACCGAGAGTGAACTTTGTGGTTACTGGGCTCGGAATGGGATTTCGATAGTTGGAGTAGGTCCGTAGTTTCATTTGTGTCTTATGTGCAAAATCTGGGGTCAATCGGACGTGATTTGTAGGTTTCGGCGTCGTTTGAAGAAATTGGAATTTCCTTTGTTTCAATAGGCTTGAATTGGGGTGCGATTCGTGTTTTTGATGTTGTTTGAGGTTATTTGAGGGCTCTAATATGTTCGCATCATGTTTTAGGACTGGTTGGTATGCTTGGTTGAGGTCCCAAGGGCCTCGGGTTGATTTCGGATGGTTAACGGATCGATTTTTGAGTTTGGAAGACCGCTGAAGCTGAAGCCTTTTGGTGCAATCGCACCTGCAGAACATTGGTCGCAAGTGCGAGCTGGGAAGCGCAGAAGCGGAGGTTGAGTTGGGGACTGTGGAGCGTAGATGTGGAAGGATTTCCGTAGGTGCGGACTCGCACCTGCGCGTGGAGGATGCAGAAATGGCTAGGGGTCACTAGTCTGCAGAAGCGGATGGTTTGCGCAGATGCGTACCCGCAGAAGTGGTTGGCCATGGCTTCCGCAGATGCAGATGGTTGACCGCAAAAGTGGTGCCGCAGAAGCGGCTAAATGAACCGTAGAAGCAAAAAGGCTGGACAAAACCTTAAATTCAAGGGTTCATGATTTTTCTTCTTTTTGAACATTTCAAGCTCGGGGTTGGGCGATTTTGAGAGGCATTTTGAGGGGTTTCTTGAGGTAAGTCACTTGTGCTCATTTTTATTCAATAATCTTGTTTCCCCATTCATTTTTCCACCTAGATTGTGTGGTTTTGAGGTGAAATTTAGGGGTTTGAGGCTAGGGATTTGGAGAGTTTGATATGGGGATTTGAGTGACGATTTGGTGTCGAATTATGGTAAATTTGGTATGGTTGAACTCGTGGTTAAATGGGCTTTTAGATTTTGTGACTTTTATAGGATTTTCGACACGTGGGCTCGGGGGCCGGCTTTTGAGTTGACTTTTGAGTTTTGATTAATAACTTAGTATTTTCTTATGGAATTGATTCCTTTAGCCCGTATTGATTGTATCACATTATTTGTAGCTAGATTCGAGGCATTCAGAGGCCGTTTCGCAAGGCAAAGGTGTGTTGGAGTAGAGATTTGTTCAGATAGAGGTAAGTAACACTTCTAAACTTGGTCTTGAGGGTTGGAAACCCCAAATTATGTGTTATATGATTGGTGTTGAAGTGACCCACATGCCAAGTGACGGGCATGCAGCGTACACCGTGAGAACTGTGACTTGATCGATTCCATGGAGTTGTATAGCTGATTTATCTTGTTGATATCCGTGTTTTCATCATGTGATAGAGTAATTGAGCTGCCAATCATGTTAGAAATCATGTTTAGGCTATATGTTGGTACTGTTGGGACCCATAGTGGTCGTTTCTTGATATTGACTTATTAATTACATTGAAATTTCGTACTTAGTCATATTTATTCATTGCATATCATATCTCAGTCTCTGTTGCTATTTATTGATACATCATATCATCATTTTTGGACTAGTTTCACGACACTGTGAGCCCGAGAAAGAGAGACTGGAGAGATTGATGACTGAGTGAGGCCGAGGGCCTGATTGTGAGTGACAGTTATGGGATCGGGTTGCACGCCGCAACATATTTTATTGAATTATGCCTGGATCTGGCTTATTATAGCGCTTGTTCTGAAGGAGCCCCTCTAGAGTCTGTACACACCCCCTGTGAGGGCGGTTGATTTATATTGAGGGATGGATCTTCCTTGGGCATGGATCTTGCCCGAACCATTTATACCTGGGATGGATCTTCCCCATGGGCTGGATTGTCGCTATCCAGTACTGAGTGACTGACTATCAGTTGATGTATATATATCCGGGATGGATCTTCCCTGGGCTGGATTGGCCATATACAGTACTGAGTGATTGAGTATTCTGAGAGCGTGAGTACACGAGGCTTTCAGCGTGGTGCATCACATACAACATGTGCATTGGCATGTAGATGTAGAGAAGTTATATTCCTCATATCATTCAGAATTGACCTACCTTACTTGTATTGAGTTTAACTGTGGAACTTGAAAACATGTCTACATTTCTATACTGTTATTTCTATAATGAACTGTACATTCTGAGTTCGTCACTACTTTCAGTCCAAAGGTTAGATTTGTTATTTATTGAGTTAGTTGAACTCACACTACACCCTGCACCTCGTGTGCAGATCCAGGTGCTTCCGGTAACGGCGGTTGCTGAGTTATGGAGTCCTGATTTTTCGGAGTCTATCGAGGTAGGTGCTTGGCGTTCGCAAACCTTGATTCTTCCTCCTTATCTTTAATTTTATGTTTCAGTTTTATTTTTAGATGGGGTACTAGACTATATCCTCATGTCGATGCTCATGTACTCGGTGTTGCCCTGGTTTTGGGAGACATTTTGTATTGAGTTATTATTTCTTAATTTTCTTTTAAAAGGTTTTCCTTAAATTTAATTTCTTCTATATTTTTCAAAGCTTTAGAGTGTTGAAAATGGTTGAATAGTTGGCTTGCCTAGTTCTATGATATGCGCCATCATGACAGGTTGGTTTCTGGTCGTGACATATTGGTATCAGAGCCTAGGTTACATAGGTCACACGTGGCATGACCAGGTTTAGTAGAGTCTTGCGGATCGGT
This sequence comes from Nicotiana tabacum, assembly GCF_000715075.1. Classification (NCBI taxonomy): domain Eukaryota; kingdom Viridiplantae; phylum Streptophyta; class Magnoliopsida; order Solanales; family Solanaceae; genus Nicotiana; species Nicotiana tabacum. Next base: position 24,983,410 of record NC_134081.1, on the reverse strand, counting down.
ACAGAGACGTTTGTACTTATCTTCGAGAGGCTATGGAACCCTTAGAAAACATCACATTCTTGTATTTTTGTCGTTCGGATTTGTTGATTCTGGTAACTAAAGTATTGTTATTCTATTCTCTCACAGATGGGGAGGACACGTGCTACCGAACAGGGTGGACAGCCACCAGTACCACCGGCTAGGGCCATTTGAGGCCGAGGTTGCGGTAGGGGTAGAGGTGCAACTCGTACATCATCTAGAGTGGCACTTGCAGATCCACCAGTCACTCCAGCTCAGGAGCAGGTACCAGATATAGTTGAGCCAGTGGGGCCAGCTCAGGCACCAGCTGCGCCCATTGTGATTCCAGGCCTTCAGGAGGCTTTGGCTCAGATGTTGACCATGTGCACCAGCCTTGCTCAGGCGGTCTCAGTTCCGGCTGCAGCAGCTACTTCTAAGGCTGGGGCAGGCACTCATACTCCCGCTGCTCGTACTCTAGAGCACATGATGTAGGGACTTCAGACACCAGGGGTACCACCAGCCCAGCCGGTTGCAGCTGCTCAGGCCCAGGTGGGTCCTATTATGATTGATGATGAGCAAATGAGACTAGAGAGGTTTAAGAGGCTCCAGCCTCCATCTTTCAGTGGGGCAGAGTCAGAGGATGCCCAGGATTTCTTGGACAGGTGCCAACGGATTCTTCGAACGGTGGTATTCTGGAGACCAGTGGGGTCTCGTTCACTACTTTTCAGTTTACTAGGGTTGCCTTTAGATGGTGTGAGGCTTATGAGAGGCGCAAACCGGTCGGTGCAGCACCACTTTCATGGCATGAGTTTTTCGTTCTCTTCTTGGAGAAGTTTGTGACACATTCTCGTAGAGAGGAGCTGCGTAGACAGTTTGAGCAGTTACGTTAGGAGGGCATGTCTGTGACCCAGTATGACGTGAGGTTTTCCGAGTTGGCTCGTCATGCAGTTTGGTTGGTTCCCACGGATAGGGAGAGGATTAGGAGGTTCATTGATGGCCTCACATATCAGTTGTGGTTGCTTATGACTAGCGAGAGGGTATCTGGTGCTACTTTCGACGAGGTGGTCGATATTACTTGGCAGATAGAGATGGTGCGCAGTTAGGAGCGTAGAGAGAGGGAGGCCTAGAGGCCTCATAGTTTAGGTGGTTTCAGCGGTGTTCTTTCTTGGGGTCAGTTCTACCACAGTAGGGGACGTCCTTATAGGCACACCCAGACGGCTCGTCCAATTCACCGTGGTGCATCATCCAATCATGGTTCTTACATTGCTCGTCAGGGTCACTCATCTCTCAGTACCCTTCCAGCTCAAAGTTTGTCTCGTGCACCATCAGTTCAGGGTTCATCTGTACAGGGTCCTTCTGATAGTTATTCTAGTTCTCGGGGTCCTCCTCAGTACTCACTACCATTTGCAGGGAGCAGTTATTTTGAGTGTGGAGATTTGGGTCACATAAAGAGGCATTGTCCCTACCTTTTGGGAGGTCCAGCTCAGCAGATGAGTCAGACTACGACTTCAGCACCAGTTACTTCACCACCCACCCACCCAGCTCGGGGTAGGGCTCAGGCAGCTAGGGGTCGCCCTATAGGGGGAGGCCGATCAGGTGGCGGCCAGGCCCGATTCTATGCTCTTCCTGCTAGACCAGATGGCATTGCTTTAGACACAGTGATCACATGTATTGTCTCAGTATGCCACAGAGATACTTTTGTATTATTGACCCTGGTTCTACTTATTCGTATGTATAATTGTATTTTTCCCGTTATCTGGATATGCCTCGTAAGTCCTTAGTTTTGTCTGTTCATGTATCTACACCGGTGGGAAATACTATTATTGTGGACCGTGTATACTAGTCGTGGTAGTGACTATTGGGGGATTAGAGACTAGAATTGATCTCTTATTCCTTAGTATAGTTGATTTTGACGTGATCTTGGGTATGGATTGGTTGTCTCCATGTCATGCTATTTTGAATTGTCACGCTAAGACCATGACATTGGCGATGCTGGGGTTGCCAAGGATTGAGTGGAGAGGTTCTCTAGATTATGTTCTCAGCAGAGTGATTTCATATTTGAAGGCCCAACGGATGGTTGGAAAGGGATGTCTGTCTTATTTGGCCTTTGTGAGAGATATTGGTGTTGATACCCCTACTATTGATTCTGTTCGAGATTTTCTGGATGTGTTTCCTACAGACCTGCCGGGAATGCAGCCCGACAGGGATATTGACTTTGGTATTGACTTGGTGCCGGGCACTCAACCCATTTCTATTCCTCTGTATCGTATGGCACCAGCTGAGTTGATGGAATTGAAAGAGCAGCTTCAGGAACTTCTTGATAAGGGGTTTATTATTCCTAGTGTGTCGCCTTGGGGTGCATCAAATCTCTTTGTGAAAACGAAGGATGGTATTATGCACATGTGCATCGACTATAGGCAGTTGAACAAAGATACAATCAAGAACAAGTATCCTTTACCGCGCATTGATGATCTATTTGACCAACGTTAAGGAGCGAGAGTGTTCTCTAAGATTGATTTGAGGTATGTGTATCACCAGTTGAAGATTCAGGACTCGGATATTCTAAACACAGCATTCAGGATTCGTTACGGTCATTATGAGTTTCACGTGATGTCTTTTGGCGGACCAATGCCCCAGTAGCATTCATGCATCTGATGAACAATGTATTTCAGCCTTATCTCGACTCGTTTGTCATAGTATTAATTGATGATATCCTGATGTACTCTCGTAGCCAGGATGAGCATGCCAAACATTTGAGGATTGTGTTGGAGCGGTTGAGGGAGGACAAGCTTTATGCCAAGTTCTCCAAATGTGAGTTTTGGCTTAGTTCAGTGGCGTTCTTGGGGCACTTGGTGTCCAGTGAGGGGATTCAGGTGGATCCAAAGAAGATTGAGGCAGTTTAGAGTTGTCCTAGACCATCCTCAGCTACGGAGATTCATAGTTATCTCGGCTTGGCTAGTTATTATCGTCGCTTCGTGGAAGGGTTCTCGTATATTGCATTGCCCTTGACCAAATTGACCCAAAAGGGTGCTCCTTTCAGGTGGTCAAATGAGTGTGAGGAGAGCTTTCAGAAGTTCAAGACTGCCTTGACCACGGCTCCAGTTATAGTTCTACCCTCAACTTCTGGCTCTTATACAGTGTATTGTGATGCTTATCAGATTGGTATTGGGTTTGTCTTCATGCAAGAGGGTAGAGTGATTGTTTATGCTTCGCTCCAATTGAAGCCCCATGAGAAGAACTATCATGTTCATGATTTGGAGTTGGCTGCCATTGTTCACGCTTTGAAGATTTGGAGGCACTATCTCTATAGTGTGTCTTGTGAGGTATTTACAGATCATCGAAGTCTCCAGCACTTGTTCAAACAAAAGGATCTAAATTTGAGGCAACGGAGATGGTTGGAGCTGCTAAAGGACTATGATATTACTATTCTGTATCATCCCGGAAAGGCCAATGTGATGGCCGATGCCTTGAGTAGGAAGGCAGTGAGTATGGGTTGTCTTGCATTCATTCCTGTTAGTGAAAGACTGCTTGCAATTGATGTTCAGGCCTTAGCCAACCAGTTCATGAGATTAGATGTTTCGGAGCCCAGTCGGGTTTTGGCTTGTGTGGTTTCTCGGTCTTCCTTATATGATCGCATCAGAGAGCGCCAGTACGATGATCCTCATTTGCTTGTCCTCAAGGACAAGTTTCAGCATGGTGATGCCAGAGATGTTACTATTGGGGATGATAGGGTATTGAGGATGCAGGGCCGGATATATGTGCCCAATGAAGATGGGTTACGTGAGTTGATTCTTGAGGAGGCCCATAGTTCGTGGTATTCCATTCATCCGGGTGCCGCAAAGATGTACCAGGACTTGAGGCAGCACTATTGGTTGAGGAGAATGAAGAAGAATATAATGGGGTTTGTAGCTCGGTGCCTTAACTGTCAGCAGGTAAAATATGAGCACCAGAGACGTGGTGGATTGCCTCAGAGGCTAGAGATTCCAGAGTGGAAATGGGAGCGGATCACTATGGATTTTGTAGTTGGGCTCCCATGGACTTCGAGGAAGTCTGATGCTATTAGGGTGATTGTGGATCAGCTGACCAAGTCCGCGCACTTCATTCCAGTGGGTACTACTTATTCTTCGGAGCAGTTGGCTGAGATTTACATTCGCGAGATTGTTCGCCTTCACGGTGTGCCAGTGTCCATCATTTCAGATCAGGGCACGCAGTTTACATCACAATTTTGGAGAGCCGTGTAGCAAGAGTTTGGCACTCAGGTTGAGTTGAGTACAACATTTCACCCTCAGATGGACGGATAGTCCGAGCGCACTATTCAGATATTAGAGTATATGCTACGCGCTTGTGTCATCGATTTTGGGGGTCCGTGGGATCAATTTCTGCCCCTCGCGGAGTTTTCCTACAACAATAGCTAATAATTGAGCATTCAGATGGCTCCGTATGAGGCTTTGTATGGGAGACGGTATCGATCTCCGGTGGCTTGGTGTGAGTCAGGTAAGGCTAGGCTATTGGGTACTGACTTGGTTCAGGATGCTTTGGATAAGGTTAAATTGATTCAGGATCAGTTTCGTACAGTGCAGTCTAGGCATAAGAGTTACTCCGATCGGAAGGTTCGTTATGTTGCTTACATGGTTGGGGAGATGGTACTGCTCAAGGTTTCACCCATGAAGGGTGTTATGAGGTTCGGGAAGAAGGGCAAGTTGAGCCCTTGGTATATTGGGTCGTTTGAGGTGCCCTAAATGATTGGAGAGGTGGCTTACAAGCTTGCCTTTCTACCTAGTTTTTTGGTGTACATCTAGTATTTCATGTTTCTATGCTCCAGAAGTATGTCGACGATCTGTGTCATGTTTTGGATTTCAGCATGGTTCAACTAGATGGTGATTTCATCTTGGGCCGGCAGATTCGAAAGTTGTGGTCAAAGGATATAGCTTTAGTGAAGGTGCAATGGAGAGGTCAGCCAGTTGAGGAGGCTACTTGGGAGACCGAGCGGGAGATGCAAAGCAGATATCCACACCTATTTGAGACTCCAGGTAATTTTCTAGACCCGTTCGAGGATGGACATTTGTTTAAGAGGGGGAGGATGTAACGACTCGGCCAGTCATTTCAAGAGTTGTAGCCCCAATCCCCCATTTACTGCTCATTTTGTGCTTTATAGATGTTATGTGGCTTGTCAGGATAGTCGGTTCGGGTCCGGAGAGATTCCAAAATAAATTGAGACACTTAGTCTCCAGGTTGAAATTTTAAGTTAAAATAGTTGACAAGATGTGGACTTATGTGTAAACGACTCCGGAATGGAGTTTTGATGGTTCTCTTAGCCCCGTTGGGTGATTTTGGACTTAGGCGCGTGTCCGGATAGTGATTTCGAGGTCCGTAGTTGAATTAGTCTTGAAATAGCGAAAGTTGAAAAATTTAGAAGTTTGATCGAGAGTGGACTTTGTGGTTACCGGACTCGGAATGGGATTCCGAGTGTTGGAGTAGGTCCGTGGTGTCATTTGTGACTTGTGTGGAAAATTTGCGGCAAATTGGACGTGATTTGATAGGTTTCGACGTCGTTTGAAGAGGTTAGAATTTCTTTAGTTTCAATAGGCTTGAATTAGGGCGCAATTTGTGTTTTTGATGTTGTTTGAGGTGATTTGAGGGCTCGACTAAGTTTGTATCGTATTTTAGGACTGGTTGGTATGCTTGGTTGAGGTCCCTAGGGCCTCGGGTTGATTTCGGATGGTTAACGGATTGATTTTTGTGTTTGGAAGACTGCTGAAGCTGAAGCCTTCTAGTGCAATCACACCTGCAGAACATGAGTCGCAGGTGCGAGCTGGGAAGCGCAAAAGCGGAGGTTGAGCTGGAGACTGTGGAGTGCATATGCGGAAGGATTTCCGGAGGTGTGGACTTGCACCTGCGCGTGAAGGATTACAGAAGCGAAAATGCCTTGGGGTCACTGGTCTGCAGAAGCAGATGATTTTCACAGATGCGCACCCGCAGAAGCGGGATTTTGACCGCATAAGCGGTTGAAGGGTATTCAATGGCTTCCGCAGATGCGGATGGTTGGACGCAAAAGCGGTGCCACAGAAGCAGCTAAATGAACCGCATAAGCGAAAGGAATGGACAGAACCTTAAATTCAAGGGTTCATGATTTTGAACATTTCAAGCTCGGGATTAGGCGATTTTGAGAGGATTTTCGAGGGGTTTCTTGGGGTAAGTCACTTGTGCTCGATTTTATTCAATAATCTTGTTTCACCATTGATTTTCCCACCTAGATTGTGTGGTATTGAGGTGATATTTAGGGGTTTGAGACTAGGGATTTGGAGAGTTTGATTTGGGGATTTGAGTGACAATTTAGTGTCAGATTATGGTAAATTTTGTATGGTTGGACTTGTGGTTTAATGGGCTTTCAGGTTTTGTGACTTTTATCGGATTTCGAGACGTGGGCCCGGGGGCCAGCTTTTGAGTCGACTTTTGACTTTTGATTAATAACTTAGTATTTCCTTATGAAATTGATTTATTTAGCCCGTGTTGATTGTATCGCATTATTTGTGGCTAGATTCGAGGCATTCAGAGGCCGTTTCGCGAGGCAAAGGTGTGTTGGAGTAGAGATTGGCTCGGATTGAGGTAAGTCACACTTCTAAACTTGGTCTTGAGGGTTCGAAACCCTGAATTATGTGTTATATGATTGATGTTGAAGTGACGCACATGCCAAGTGACAGGCGTGCGGGCATGCGCCGTGAGAACTGTGACTTGGTCGATTCCATGGAGTTGTATAGCTGATTTATCTTCTTGATATCTATGTTTTCATCATGTGATAAAGTAATTGAGCTGCCAATCATGTTAGAAATCATGTTTAGGCTATATGTTGGTACTGTTGGGACCCATAGTGGTCGTTTCTTGCTGTTGACTTATTAATTACATTAAAATTTCATACTCAGTCGTATTTATTCATTGCATATCATACCTCATTCTCTATTGTTATTTATTAATACATCGTATCATCATTTTTGGGCTAGTTTCACGACATTGTGAGCCTGGGAGAGAGAGAGAGAGACTGGAGAGATTGATGAATGAGTGAGGCCGAGGGCCTAATTGTGAGTGACAGTTATGGGATTGGGCTACACACCGCAGCATGTTTGATTGATTTATGCTTGGATCTGGTTTATTATAGCGCTTGGGTTGAAGGATCCCCTCCGGAGTCTGTACACACCCCCAATGAGCGTGGTTGATTTATATTGAGGGATGGATCTTCCCTGGGCATGGATCTTGCCTGAACCGATTATACCTGAGTATGGATCTTCTCCATGGGCTGGATTGGCCCTATCCAGTACTGAGTGATTGACTGTCAGTTGATATATATATATATATCCGAGATGGATCTTCCCTTGGCTGGATTAGCCATATACAGTACTGAGTGATTGAGTATTCTGAGAGCATGAGTACACGAGGCTTTCCGCGTGGTGCATCACATACAACATGTGCATTGGCATGTAGTTGTAGAGAAGTTATACTCCTCATATCATTCAGAATTGATCTATTTTACTTGAATTGAGTTTAACTGTTGAACTTGAAAGCATGTCTACATTTTTGTACTGTTATTTCTATATTGAACTGTACTAGCTGGACTTGTCATTACTTTCGGTGCAAATATTAGATTTGTTACTTATTGAGTTGGTTGTACTCACGCTACACCCTCCACCTCGTGTGCAGATCCAGGTGCTTCCGGTCACGGCGGTTGCTGAGTTGTGGAGTCTGAATTTTTTGGAGACTATCAAGGTAGCTGTTTGGCGTTCATAGACCTTGACTCTCCCTCCTTATCTTTTATTTTATGTTTCAGTTTTATTTTTAGACGGGGTACTGGACTATATCCTCATGTATATGCTCATGTACTCGGTGACACCTCGGTTTTGGGAGAGATTTTGTATTGAGTTATGGTTTTTTATTTTGCTTTTAAAAGGTTTTCCTTAAATTTAACTGCTTCAGTATTTTTCAAAGATTTATAGTGTTGAAAATGGTTGAATAGTTGGCTTTCCTAGTTCTATGATAGGTGCCATCACGATGGGTTGTCTTTGTGTCGTGACAGTCATGATTCTTAATTTGCATATCATATCTTAGTCTCTGTTATCATTCACTATTACATCACATGTTATTAGTGTTTGGGCTGAGTTGTACGAGATTTATGAGCCATTGAGTCTTGAGAGATTGATGACTGAGGTGGGCCTGAGAGCCGAGTTGTGATTGTTATTGTGGATCGGGTTGCACTCCGCAACAAGTCTTATTGACTTATTTATTATTGTGGATCGGGCAGCACGTCGCATCAGGCCTTATAGGCCTTATATTAGTGCTTGGGCAGGATCCGCCACTCCGGGGTCTAACACACCAGCAATGAGCACCGGCATAGTGATATTTATACACGTGCTTTGGTGAGGGGCATTGATGCTAGGTACTCGTAGAGTGCTGAGTGATTGTGTGTGGTTTGTGTGGATATTTGGTAGATAGAATGAATATTTCTGCGAGTGTGAGTACTTAGGGATATCACCATTAAATCATTCTTTTGACATGCATATATGATATGTAGGTATAGATATGTACCATTCCTTATGCTAGTTGTAATTGATATGTTCCTATCAACGTTGGGCTTTAATTGTTGAAATTGAAAGCATGTCTAAATTTCTGCAATACGAATGAGCTGGTTATGATAATTTCTTGAGTTGTTTTTTGTTTTTGTCATCATTAAACCTACGTTGTTATTGTATTGGACTCTGACGGTCTTTTTGTGATCTTATCACTTCTTTCAGCCCAAGGTTAGTTCTGTTACTTATTGACTACATGGGGTTGGTTGCACTCATACTACACTCTGCACTTCGTGTGCAGATGTAGGTACATATGAATGTTGTGATTGCTAGATCTGTGCTAGTACCTGCTCGGAGACTTCGAGGTAGCTGCTATGACGTCCACAGACCTTGGCTCTCTTTCCTTTTATTTTCTTCAACATTGTTCTATTACTCAGAGAGTGGTACTAGAGTTTTCGTTTATGTTGATACTTAGTAGTGCTCATGTACTCGTTGACACCGGACTTTGTGGTGATTGTAATACTATTTCAGTTATCTGTACCAGATCTTCATAAGTTTTCCGCTACTGATTTTATGAAAATATGTTTTATTCAAATGTTTAGTTATTTTGGGAATTGTCGACTTGCCTAGCAAGTGTGTTGGGCGCCATCACGCCGGTTGGGATTTTGGGTCATGACAAGTTGGTAATAAAGCACTAAGTTTCTTAGGTCTCGTGAGTCATGAGCAGGTTTAATAGAGTCATATGGATTGGTACGGAGACCCTTGTACTTATCTTCGAGAGGCTACCAAACATTTAGAAAGCTTCACTTTCTTGCATTCTTGTCGTGCAAGTTTGTAATTCTGGAATCTGAACTTCTACTCTTCTATTCTCTCATAGATGGTGAGGACATGTACGACCGGATCAGGCGGACAGCCATCAGTACCCCTAGCTAGGGCTACGAGAGGTCGGGGCAGCGGTAGAAGCTGAGGTGCAGCTCATACTACAGCTAGAGCAGCACTTATGGAGCCACCATTTGCTATAGTTGAGGAGCAGATACCAGATTTTGTTGAGCCGGTGGGACCAACTTAGGATCCAGTTGTACCCATTGTGATCCCAAGCCTTCAGGAGGCCTTAGCTAAGATTTTGACTGTGTGCACGAGCCTGGCTCAGGCAGTTTGAGTTCCAGCTGCACTAGCCACTTCTCAGGCCGGGGGAGGTGCTCAAACTCTCGCGGCCCATACTCCAGATCAAGTAGCTCAGAGACTCCAGATACCGAGGGTACTACTAGCACAGCCGGTTGTTGCTGCTCAGTCCCAGGTTGGCCCACCTATGAGTGATAAGGAGTAGAAGAGACTGGACCGGTTTGGGAGGCTCAAGCCTCTAGAATTCAGTGGCGTAGAGTCAGAGGATGCTCAGGATTTTATAGACAGGTACCACTGGATCCTTCACACAGCGGGTGTCTTGGAGACCAGTGGGGTTGCATTCACTATATTTCAGCTGGCGGGGGCAGCCTACAAATGGTAGGAGGCCTATGAGTTGAGCAGGCCAGCCGGCGCTGCACCACTTACATGGCATGAGTTCTTAGTTCTCTTCTTAGAGAAGTTTATTCCATATACGCAAGCAGAAGTTGCGTAGGCAGTTTGAGCTGTTATGCTAGGAGGGTATGACAATGACTAGTATGAGATGAGGTTTGTAGATCTGGCTCGTCATGCAGTGTGGTTGGTTCCTACAAAGAGAGAGAGGGGGGGATCAGGAGGTTCATTGTTGGCCTCAACTATGGCTTACGCTTCAGTTTGGCTCGAGAAGCCAAGACAGATGTTAGGTTTGACCAGGTGGTCGAGATTGCTAGGCTCTTGGAGTTGGTTCGCTGGCTTGAGCATGAGGAGCGGGAGGGAAAAAGGCCCCGAGTTTCAGTGGTTCCTCATCGGGAGGTCAGTCACATCACAACAGGGATCGTCCCTATAGGCCCGCTCAGATGGTTCATCTGGTTCATCGTGGTGCATTAGCTAGTCATGGTTCATATAGTGCTCATTTGGGTCAGTCATCTTTCAGTGCTCTCCCACTCAGAGTCCATCCCGTGCTCCATCATATCAGGGTTTGTCGATACCAGTGTTTTCTAATGGCTATTCTGGTTCTCGGGGTCCGATTCAGTCCCCACTGTCATCTTTGGATCGAGGTTGCTTCGAGTGTGGCGAGTTGGGGAATATAAGGAGATATTACCCCCGTCTTATGGGAGGTCCAATTTAGCAAAGAGGTCAGGCTATGACTTCCGCACCAGTTACTTTACCACCCGTTCAGCCAGCTCAAGGTGGGACTCAAGCAGTTCGAGATCACCCTAGAGGGGAGGTCGATCAGGTGGTGGTCAGGGTCGATGTTATGCTTTTCCCACCAGACGAGAGAAAGTTTCTTCAAACGCAGTGATCACCGGTATTATTTCAATGTTCCACAGAATTATTTGACCATGGTTCCACTTATTCATATGTATCATCGTACTTTACTCGTTCTTTGGATATGCCCCATGATTCCTTAGTTATGCTTGTTCATGTATCTACACCGGTAGGTGATTCTATTGTTGTAGACCGTGTGTATCGATCGTGTGTGGTGACTATTGGGGGATTAGAGAGAGAGTGGATCTTTTACTGCTTAGTATGGTTGATTTTGACGTGATTTTAGGCATGGATTAGTTGTCACCATGTCATTCTATTCTGGATTCGTCACACTAAGACCGTGACGTTGGTGATGCCGGGATTGCCTAGGATTGAGTGGAGAGGTTCACTGAATTATGTTCCCAGTAGGGTGATTTCATATTTAAAGGCTAAACAGATGGTTGAGAAGGGATGCTTGGCATATTTGACCTTTATGAGGGATGTTAGTGTTGATACTCCTACCATTCAGTCTGTTCCAGTAGAGAGAGACTTTTCGGATATGTTTCCTGTAGACCTGTCGAGCATGCCACCCAATAGGGACATTTATTTTGGTATTGATCTAGTTCCGGGCACTCAGCCCATCTCTATCCCTCTATATCGTATGGCACCATCACAGTTAAAGGAATTGAAAGAACAACTTTAGGAGCTACTTGATAAGGGATTTATTAGGCCTAGTGTGTCGCCTTAGGGTGCAACGGTTCTGTTTATGAAGAAAAAGGATGGTACTATGCGGATGTGCATTGATTATAGGAAGTTGAACAAAGTTACAATTAAGAACAAGTACCCACTACCGCGCATTGATGACTTATTTGATCAGCTTCAGGGTACTAGAGTGTTCTCTAAGATTGATTTGAGGTCTGGGTATCACCAGTTGAAGATTTAGGATTCTGAGATTCTAAAGATTGCATTCAGGACCCGCTATGGTCACTACGAGTTTCTTGTGATGTCTTCTGGGTTGACCAATGCCCCACCATTATTTATGCATCTAATGAACAAAGTATTCCATCCATATCTTGATTCATTTTTCATAGTATTAATTGATGATATACTGGTGTACTCATGCAGCCAGGAGGATCGTGAGCAGTATCTGAGGATTGTACTCCAGACGTTGAGGGAGAAAAATCTATACTCTAAATTCTTCAAGTGTGATTTTTGGCTTACTTTTGTGGCATTCTTGGGATACATGGTGTCCAATGAGGGGATCAAGGTAGATCCGAAGAAGATTGAGGCGGTTCAGAGTTATCCTAGACCGTCTTCATCTACTGAGATTCTGAGTTTACTTGGCTTGGCATTATCGTCGTTTCGTGGAGGGTTTCTCATCTATTGCTGCACCTTTGACTAGATTGACCCAGAAGGGTGCCCCATTCAAGTGGTCTGATGAGTGTGAGGAGATCTCTCACAAGCTCAAGACTTCCTTGACCACAACTCCAGTTCTAGTTTTTCTTTTAGCATCGGTCTCTTATACGGTTTATTGTGATGCTTCTCGGATTGTCATTGGGTGTGTCTTGATGCAAGAGGGTAGGATGATTTCTTATGCTTTGTTCCAGTTGAAGCCCCATGAGAACTGCACTGTTCATGACTTAGAGTTGGCAGCCTTTATTCATGCATTGAAGATTTGGAGACACTACCTTTACGGTGTGTCTTGTGAGGTATTCACAAATCAGCGGAGTATACAACACTTGTTTAAGCAAAAGGATCTAAACTTGAGGCGGTAGAGGTGGTTGGAGTTGTTAAAGGACTATGATATCACTATTTTGTATCATCCCAGGAAGTCCAATGTGGTGACCGATACCTTGAGCAGAAAGGTTGTGAGTATGGGTAGCCTTGCATATATTCCAGTTGGTGAGAGACCGAGAGCATCAAATGTTCAGGGTTTGGCCAATCAGTTCATGAGGTTAGATGTTTCAGAGCCTATTCGGGTTCTTGCTTGCGTGATTTCTCCATCTTTTTATATGAGCACATCAGAGAGCATCAGTATGACGACCCCCATTTGCTTGTCCTTAAGGACACAGTGCAACACACTGATGCTAAGGAGGTTTTGACGAGCACAAAACACACCCTTAAAAATGCTCGCCAGTCGAATATAATATAATATAATATCGTATCCACAGGGATTGGATTTAAATAGTGTTCTTGTAGTTTCTAGCTTGATTGTTATCCAAGATGATCACCAGTTGAGATTTATATAATTAAAACTAAATTTAACTAAGAGTCTAAACTATTGACTAATGACAATAGACACAAGCAATAAGCAAAGAATGTTATCAATGGGAGAAGATAGGGTTTTGATAGGATAGGTGCAAGATAATTGTCTGGGATTTAACTCTAGATAATTCACTTCTAATATTCACGTGAGTCTCTCGAATTCACTCAATTATTAGTTCAAACGTTTAGTAGAAATTCCTCTCTCGATTAAGTCTCAACCTCACAAGATGAACTAAGTTAAACTCGGTGAAGATATGCAAGAATCGTGGTGGATTGTTCTTTAGGAAAATCTCTCTCGATTATCCTCCTAACTAAGTTTAATCAATGATTTAACTAGCATATTTCGATTACTAAGAAGAATTAATGAATTCAACCAACAAAACAATGCAAAGATATCACAAGTTATGCCTCTCACGATTACATGAACAAGTGAATATAGATGCAACAATTAAATCATCCAAAACGATTCAATACATAAAACTAGAGTTATAATCCACAAACAAATAGCAATACACCAAATCCATCAAACCCTAAAGAGAACTACTCCATGGATATGGAGCAATTTATCACAAATATGTTTAAAGTATAGAAAAATATAAAACGATCCAAACTTGTGTCTTGAGTGAGGATTGAATGATGAATTCCCTATGCTTTTGCTTCTCCCACTCCTCTTTAGCCTCCTTAGGTCTAAGTTGTGTCCAAAGTTCAGAAAATAATATTTTTCCATGTATATATACCAAATAGGGTCGAGCCTAGATGAAAACACATTTTCCTATGCAAAGTAGGACAATTACTCTGTAAAACTTGTACAGGCATGCCGCATGGGGCGACGCGCCAGGCGGGGCAGCAGTGGGAAACTTCAGAGAGCTCAACAATTCACAGGCAACAGGATTTGTACTGCTGCACCGCATTGTACGTCGCATCAGTGCAAATTTCTTAGAGTACAAATTTTTCTTGACTTTTTCATATTCAGACGTGGTTCTCGACCCCCGAACGCGATCCCAGCTTAATCCCTTGAGCTTTTACTCAGACTTCAAAGCTCCAAATATCTCGAATTAGCTCTGTAGCATCTACATCACTCGAAATCACTCCTACAAGGCATAAAACACACAATAAGTGCAAAACACTAGCGATGAAAGCTCAAACACAATTAAAGTGCAGTAAATTAGAGTGAAATAAGCGACTAAAACATGTAATTATAGCCTACCATCAACACCCCACACTTAAACCATTACTCGTCCTCGAGCAATCAAACTACACTTTATATAGACACGACCTTAGTAAATAACTCTCCTAACTCATCACACCAAGAATATTTAAAATAGACTAAGCACTCTAACGTAACATCCTCACCTTAAAAGTACCACGCATTATTCACATTTCACTCACTTACTCTAACATAGAGATCAACGACATTACCTTTTCTTCATGAATCAAGTGCCGTCACACAATAATAGAGAGTAGTTCCACAAACAATAAAAGTTAAGTACAATTAGGAACTCAAGATAGAAAGAATTCACTCACTCTCAGAAACAACATTCATATGCCACAAAAGATGCAGCATAGGCTTGCCCGTAGTGTACTACTCTACTAATTGAGCTCATTCAGTCAAGGATCAAGTAGGACTTTAACTGGTTGTAACGTAGGTTGTGGGACGGGTAGGATACATTTAGATATAAGAGTGACTATACCTCCCTAAGCACTTTAATACATACACTTTACCTTTCAAAACCCACACTTATGTCAAACCATAACTCTACCTTCACATCAATATATATTAACCCCCTACTTCTTTAAGCACAATTACATCAAGAGTTACCATTTATCAATGGATAATTTTCACAACAATATAGCTATTTTTTCTTTCTTTTTTAATTCAAGTGGCTCTTACTTTTTTAAAACAGTGCACCTTTCTCCTTATTTCAATAGTTCCACTCAAAAGCCAAACCAACCACCCCACACTTTACTTTTTACAAAGTCCATAATACTTTCAAGTGCTCATGAGAGGTACAAGGTTCAAATAGGGGGTCAATTCAAACAAATAGGTAATGCTTGTAATGTGGTTGCCAAAGAAACATGATTACATGCTCAAAGGGGTTAACTAAGATACATAACAATTAGGTGGGTAATAGCATATAACTGGCTCAACAAAGAAACGCATATATCACTTCCAAGACTGAATAAAACTACTATTTTGCTTTGCAAACACATGCGGCAAGTTCTAGACATCAAATGCAATGCACAGAATAACACAAAAACCTCACACACATGGCACATAACTCACTTAGGATTGGACTCATCAAGACACTCTAGTCAAAGCAGTTGAGCAAAGCTAAGATCATACAATTTAAGGTAAATAACAAGAGTCAAAAATTGAGCCTAAGTGTCATAACTAAAGCACTCACTATTCTCAAGGAATAATAAAGTCAAGAGACATTGCTTCAATTCAAATCATAGCACAAGGTTTCCTACTCCTAACAAAAATAAAAACTAACTACACCCGGTTCAAACAAAACTCTTGGAAAAGAACCGTGGCACAAAGAAAAACCAAGGGGGAGTTATTACACTACCTACAAAAGAAAATATTTTTGTCTTTTTCTTTTGACTTAAATCCCTCAAGAAACCTGTCGATATGATATCCGTCGTCGGAAAAAATCAAAAAATTTAAAAAAGTTCTGTTATTTTCAATTTGTTTTCTATCTCTAACTACTAAAAACCAAAACTAAAACTAATATACATACATACATACATACATACATACATACATACATACATACATACATACATACATACATACATACATACATACATACATACATACAAATATCCCCCACCCCACACTTTAAGTTGTGGCATGTCCCCATAACACACAATTAAAAAGAATAAGGTAAAGGAAACTTCCCTAAACATCTAGTCGGGGTCTGAGTCAAAGTCGGGCTACAATCCACACGCCCAAACTAATGCACACATCCATGCAGACAGCTTCTTCTCGGCCTTCTTGGGGTACACCCCACACTTATCTTTCTCAATCACTGCAACTTTTTCTTTTGAGTTCTTCACCTTCCACTCAACACTTGCAACTGGTTTCTCCTTTTTCACCCTAGTTGCTACATTCATCTCAAAAGTCATAGTCTCCTCACCCACTCTAAGCATGAGTGTCCTATCGTGTATATCCAGTATAGCTCTACCCGTTGCTAAAAATGATCTTCCTAGGATGAGGGGGACCTCCTTGTTTTCCTCCATATTTACCACTATAAAATCTATAGGAAATACAAACTTATCTACCTAAACCAAACATCTTCCACTATCCACTCGGGTATCAAAGTCGTTTGGTCAGCCAGCTATAAAGATATTGGTGTTGTCCTTATCTCTCCAATCTCCCTCTCCAGTTTTTTATAAATAGACAATAGCATTAGATTAATTGAGGCACCCAAATCACACAAAGACTTATCAAAATTAATAGTGCCTAAAGATCAGGGTATAGTAAAACTCCTTGGATCTCCACACTTTTGTGGGAGTTTATTTTGAAAGATTTCACTGCAATGCTCTGTGATCTTGACCACGGAGGTCTCTTCTATCTTTCTCTTATTTGTAAGGATCTCCTTCAAGAATTCGGCATAAGCTGGCGTTTGTGAGAGTACTTTCGTGAATGGTAAGTTTACATGAACCTGTTTTAGCATATCCAGAAATTTCTCAAACAGCTTATCCAGCTTTTCTCTATATAGCTTTTTGGGAAAATGTAAAGCAGGCATGTGCTTGCTCTCTTCATTAGATTCCTCCCTTCTTGAAGTTTCCTCCTCCTTCTTTTTGTCAGCTCCCTTCTTGCCTTTCTTCTTCTTATCAATGTCATTCTTCAACTGCTCCCCACTTTCTTTTTTAGGCACCACCTCTTTTTGGATTAGAGTGGGATCTTTTAACACTTGCCCACTTCTCAAGGTCATAACATTCACTATTTCTTTTGGGTTTCTTTTAGTATTAGCGGGCAAAGTACCTGGGATTCTCTCAGACAATATAGTTGCAATTTGTCCCACTTGTCTCTCCAAGTTTAGAAACCAGTGCCCAGTTCTTTGATGGCTGCTCCATGAGCATCTAGCCTCTCATCTGTCTTGACAATGAAGGCTTTCATTAGATCTTCTAGACCAGGTTGATTGGGTTGCTGAGGCTGAAACTGCTGCCTCTACTGATTTTGGAAGACTGGAGCACCTTGTCCCTAAGGTCTAGAGTTGTTTTGCTTCCACGCATTTGTAGTACCCGCAGATGAACTCCATGAGAAACCGGGCTGTCTCTGACCCATTGCATTAAAGTTATAGTTTCCCACAACATTCACTTCCTCAGTTGAGGCTTGACACTCATGAGTAGGATGTCATCTTCCACATATATCACACACATTGCGTGAGGCTCACTTTGTATTGAAGCTAAGGTCCGCTTCCATTTTTCTTTAGCCATGGCATCAAGCTATACCTGCACAGATGTGTTAGCATCAACCTGGTGAACACCAGTCGGTCTTCTTCTTTCAACACTCTTAGAGGGCTACTGATTTGCATCTTTAGACAACTCATTCAGAATTGTGACTATCTCCTCTGGAGTCTTCTTCATCAACGGGCCTCCAGTTGCATTGCTCAATGTTCTTCGTGAGGCCGGTGTCAAACTATCCCAAAAGTCCTGGAGTTGCATCCAGAGTTTAATTCTGCTATGTTGACACTATCTAACAATCTCCTTAAACCTCTCACATGCTTCAAACACAATTTTAATCTCTTTCTGGCAGAAGTTATGGATCTCTCTTCTAGACTTGCCCGTTTTATCTAATGAGAAGTGTTTATCAAAAATAATTCTGGTCATCTCCTCCCATGTTCTAATCGAACCTGCAGGCAAGCTTCGAAGCCACTGCTTTGCATCATCTTTGAGTGTGAATGGGAATGCCCTTAAGTAAACTGCATCTTGTGACACGTCATTGTATTGAAAGGAGTTCATAATCTCCTCAAAGTCCATTAGATGGTTGTTTGGATCTTCGTTCATCTTACCTCTGAAGACACAACAGTTTTGAAGGGTTTGGAGCAACCCTTGCTTTAACTCAAAATTGTTAGCTGCAACTGGAGGTGGTCTAATACTTGATAATCCTTGGTTGTAGACCGGTTTAGCATAATCACCAAGTGGTCTCCCAGCACCGGGATCTATGTTTCCGAACTGGGCTACAGCTAAGGGATGATTTTGAGCAATTCTCCTAGCCATCTCCTCTTCATAGTTCATCTGTGAATCTCTAATCGCTGCTTCCTCAGCATCTCGTGCAGCTTTTTCTCGTTGTTGGGCTGCCTCTCTTGCAGCCAAATCTACATTATCATCGTCTCCAGCCATATTTTCATTGGTTGAGAATTGCCCAATCTTCTCTATATTCTCAGGGAGATTTCATTCCTTCCTCAGCTGTCGCATTTGTTTTTCTATCTCTGGTTCGTATGGTAGCAATTCTTTCCTAGAAGTTCGAGTCATGCACCAATCTAAACCTGTAGCCTGCGCACAGTCAAAGAACACCAACCATAAAAAGAGAAAATAAAATAAAAGAAAAAATTCCTAAACTAGCACTACAAACCATTTCAAACACTATTGATTGCCAATCCCCGGCAACGGCGCCAAAATTTGACGATCGCAAAATACACACTTAAATATGCTCGCTAGTCGAATATAATATAATATAATATTGTATCCACATGGATTGGATTTAAATAGTGTTCTTATAGTTTCTAGCTTGATTGCTATCCAAGATGATCACCAGTTGAGATTTATGTGATTAAAACTAAATTTAACTAAGAGTCTAAACTATTGACTAATGACAATAGACACAAGTAATGAGCAAAGAAGGTTATCAATGGGAGAAGATAGGGTTTTGATAGGATAGGAGCAAGATAATTGTATGGGATTTAAATCTATATAATTCACTTCTAATGTTCAAGTGAGTCTCTCGAATTTACTTAATTATTGGTTCAAACATTTAGTAGAAATTCCTCTCTCGATTAAGTCTCAACCTCACAAGATGAACTAAGTTAAGATCAGTGAAGATATGCAAGAATCATGGTGGATTGGTATTTAGGAGAACCTCTCTCGATTATCCTCCTAACTAGGTTTATTCAATGCTTCAACTAGTCCCTTTCGATTACTAAGAAGATATCACAAGTTATGCCTTTCTCGATTACATAAACAAGTGAATATAGATGCAACAATTAAATAATCCAAAACGATTCAATACATAAAACTAGAGTTATAATCCACAAACAAATATCAATACACCAAATCCATCAAACCCTAAAGAGAACTACTCCATGGATATGGAGCAATTCATCACAGATATGTTTAAAGTATAGAAAAATATAAAAAGATCCAAACTCATGTCTTGAGTGAGGATTGAATGATGAATTCCATGTGCTTTTTCTTCTCCCACTCCTCTTTAGCCTCCTTAGGTTTAAGATGTGTCAAAAGTTCAGAAAATAATATTTTTCTATGTATATTAGGGTCTGGCCCAAACGAAAATACCTTTTCCTACGTGAAATAGGACAATTACTCTGTAAAGATTGTACAGGCGTGCTGCATGGTGAGACGTGCTAGGCGGGGCAGAAGTGCGAAACTTCAGAGATCTCAACAATTCACAGGCAGCAAGATTTGTATTGATGCATCGCACTGTGCGGCGCATCAATACAAATTTCTTAGAGTACGTATTTTTCTTGACTTTTTGATATTCAGAAATGGTTCTCGACCCCCGAACATAATCCCGGCTTAATCCCTTGGGCTTTTACTTAGAATTCAAAGCCCCAAATAGCTCGAATTAGCTCTGTAACATCTACATCACTCGGAATCACTCCTACAAGGCATAAAATACACAATAAGTTCAAAACAGTGGTGATTAAAGCTCAAACACAATTAAAGTGCAGTATATTAGAGTGAAATAAATGACTAAAACATGTAATTATAGCCTACCATCAGGTTTCTATTGGGGATGATGGGGTGTTACGAATGCAGGGTCAGATTTATGTGCCCAATGTTGATGGGTTGCGTGAGTTTATTCTTGAGGTGGCCCACAGTTAGCGGTATTCCATTCATCAGGGTGCCGCCAAGATGTATCATGACTTGAGGCAACACTATTGGTGGAGTATAATGAAGAAAGATATAGTAGAGTATGTGGCTCGGTGCTTGAACTATTAGTCGGTGAAGTGCGAGTATCAGAAGTCGGGCGATTTGCTTCAGAGACTTGAGATCCCTGAGTGGAAATGGGAGTGTGTTACCATGAACTTTGTTGTTGGGCTCCCAAGGACTTTGAAGAAATTTGATCCAGTTTGGGTGATTGAAGACTGGATGACTAAGTTCGCACATTTCATTCCAGTTGTAACTACCTATTATTCAGTCTTCATGGTGTGCCGGTGTCCATTATTTCTGATCGAGACATGCAGTTCACATCGCAGTTTTGGAAAGTAGTACAGTGAGAGTTAGGCACACAGGTTGAGTTGAATACAACATTCCACCCCCATACGGATAGACAGTCCAAGTGCACCATTCAGATCTTAGAAGAGATAATATGTGCCTATGTTATGGACTTTAGGGGTTCTTGGGATCAGTTTCTACCGCTTGTAGAGTTTGCCTACAATAACACCTACCAATCGGGTATTTAGATGGCTCCTTATGAGGCCTTATATGCGAGGCGGTGTCGATCTCCAGTTGGTTGGTTTGAGCCGGGAAAGGCTAGGTTATTGGGCACTGATCTGGTTCAGGATGCCTTGGAGAAAGTCAAGTTGATTCAGGATCCGCATCATACAGCACAATCTAGACAGTAGAGTTACACTGATCGGAAGGTTCATGATGTTGCATATATGGTAAAAGAGAAGGTATTGTTCAAGGTTTCGCCCATGAAGGGTTTGATGAGGTTCGGGAAGAAGGGCAAGTTGAGCCCTCGGTATATTCGCCCTTTTTAAGGTGCTTGAAAGAGTTAGAAAGGTGGCCTACAAGCTTGCATTGCCACCTAGTCTATCGGGTGTTCACCATGTATTTCATGTTTCTATGCTCCAGAAGTATTATGGTGACCTGCCTCGTATTTTGGACTTCAGCACGGTTCAGTTAGATAGATATTTGACTTATGATGTGGAGCTGGTGGCCATTTTTTCAAAAGTTAAGATCAAAGAATATAGTTTCAGTAAAAGTTTAGTGGAGAGGCCACTAGTTGAGGAGGCTACTTGGGAGACCGAGCGAGAGATACGAAGTAGATATTCACACCTATTTGAGAATCTAGGTATGATTCTAGACCCGTTAGAGGATGAATATTTGTTTAAGAGGGGGAGAATGTAACAACTGGGCCGGTTATTTTGTGTATTATAGCCTCCCCCATTTATCGCTTCTTCTATACTCATTTGGGGTTATGTGACATGTTGGGGTAGTTGGTTTGGTTGCGGGGATGTTTCAAAGTGAATTGGGACACTTAGTCCCAAGGTTAGAAGCTTAAGTTGAAATAGTTGACTGAAGTTTGACTTTTGTGTAGATGACTAGGGAATGAAGTTTTGATGGTTTTGATAGATTCGTATGGTAATTTTGGACTTAGGAGTATGTCAGGATATTGATTTGGAGGTCCGCAGGTTGTTTTTTTCTTACTTGAATTGGCGAAAGTTGGAAAGTTGAGAGGTTTGAACGAGAGTTGACATCATTGATATCGGGTTTAGATTTTGGTTCCGGGAGTTGGAATAGATCTTTTGTGTCATTTATGACTTGCATACAAAATTTGAGGTCAATCAGAGTTGGTTAGATATGGTTCAGCATTTTTTTAAGAAGTTGGAAGTCCATTAGTTTCATTAGGCTTGAATTGGGGTGTGATTCGTGATTTTGATATTTTTTATGTGATTTGAGGCTTTGACTAAGTTCGTATCATGTTTTAGAACGTGTTGGTATGTTTGGATGAGGTCCCGAGGGCTTTGGGTGTGATTCATATTGAAATCGGATTGAGAAATTGACTTAGGGAAGAATGTTGAAGCTTCAATTCTGGTGCAATCACACATGCGAGGGATATTTCACAGGTGCGATGCCGCAGAAGCAGCCCTTGGATCACAGTTGAGTGTTTGGATGGGCTGCTGGTGGGTCGCAGGTGCAAGGAATATGCTGGATCTGCGAGTCTGCAGATGCGTATTATTTTTCGCAGAAGCAGAGGATGAGCTAGGATTGGGAGTCCGCAGAAGCAGCCCTTGGATCACAGGTGAATGTTTGGATGGGCTGCTGGTGGGTCACAGGTGCAAAGACTATGCTGGATCTGCGAGTCTGCAGATGCGTATTATTTTTCGCAGAAGCGGAGGATGAGCTAGGATTGGGAGTCCGCAGAAGCGGACATAGGAGCGCAGAAGCGTGTCCGCAATTACGAAGGAAGGTCCGCAGAAGCGGAAGGCGACTGGTGAGAATAACTAGTAGAAACAGAGAATTTCCGCAGGTGCAGTCCTACAGGTGCGGGCTTTTGACCTCAGATGTGGTGGGATCGAGTTTAAGTGGGAAGCGCAGATGCGCAATTTTGACCGCAGAAGCGGAAAGGGGTGCGCAGGTGAGAAATGCCTGGCAATGTCATATAGTCGAAGGGTTTCGTGTTTTCTCTCATTTTTGGACTTGTGGAGCTCGGCTAGGGGCGATGTTTTAGAGGCGTTTTGCTACAATTGAAGAGGTAAGTGAAGATTCATCACCTTTTTTGATAAATATTGTTTATCCATTGATTTTTATGCCTAGATTATGTTTGTTTGAGGTGCAATTTGTGGATTTTTGGACTGTGTATTGAATAATAGGATTTGGGGATTTGAAGGTCGATTTATGGGTAGAATTGGATTATTTTGGTATGGTTGGACTCGTTATTGAATGGGGGTTTGGATTTCTTGAATTGTGTCGGGTTTTGAGGTGTGGGCCCGGGGTTTACTTTTTGGGTTGACTTTTTTATTCTGGTTAATGACCTTAGCTTTATCTTTTGGAATTATTTCCTATAGCTATTACTGATGGAATTAAGTTTCATTGTCTAGATTCGAGTTGCTCGGAGGCCGATTCATGTGGCAAGGGTTTGTTGGAGCATTGAGTTTCGCACTTTGAGGTAAGTAACATTTCTAAACTTGGAATTGAGAGTATTTATTCCTGGAAACCGTGTTATATGTGTTGTGTTGGGGTGACGCACATGCTAGGTGACGGGTATGTGGGCGAGCACCGTGGTAATCATGATCCAGTTGATTATTTTGTAATGTGTTATTATCATGTCTTGTTCTATTTGTGTAATCCCTACTTGTTAAAGTGATGGAGTTGTGATTCATGTTAGAAATCATGTTTAGGCTATGTGCTTATTCGGTTGAAACCTAATAAGGTTGTTTCTATTGCTCTGAATTATCTACTTTAGCTGTAATTATATACTCAGTCATGATTCTTAATTTGCATATCATATCTCAGTCTCTATTATCATTCATTGTTACATCACATGTTATTATTGTTTGGGCTGAGTGGTACGAGATTTATGAGCCCTTGAGACTTGAGAGATTTATGACTGAGGTTAGCTTGAGAACCGAGTTGTGATTGTTATTATAGATCGGGTTGTACACCGCAACAGGCCTTATTGGCTTATTTATTATTGTGGATCGGGTTGCACGCCGCAGTAGGCCTTATAGGCTTTATATTAGTGCTTGGGCAGGATCCGCCCCTTTGGAGTCTGACATACCAACAGTGAGCGCAGACACAGTGATATATATACATTTGTTTTGGTGAGGGGGCATTGATGCCAAACACCCGTACAGTGCTGGGTGATTGTGTGTGGTTTGAGTGGATATTTGGCAGATAGATTGAATATATCTGAGAGTGTGAGTACTTGGGGATATCACCATGAAATCATTCTTTTGACATGCATATCTGATATATAGGCATAGAGATGTACCATTCCGCATGCTAGTTGTAATTGACATGTTCCTATTAGTGTTGGGCTTTAATTGTTGAACTTGAAAGAATGTCTAAATTTCGCCAATACAAACGAGCTGATTCTGATAATTGTTTTGAGCTATTTATTATTTCTTTCATCATTAAACCTGTGTTGTTATTGTATTGGACTCTGACTGTCTTCTTCTAAGCTCGTCACTACTTTCAGCCCAATGTTAGTTCTGTTACTTATTGAGTACATGGGTTGGTTGTACTCATAATACACTATGTGCTAGTACCTGCTCCGAGACTTTGAGGTAGTTGCTATGACGTCCACAGACCTTGGCTCTCTTTCCTTTTATTTTCTTCAACATTGTTCTATTACTCAGACAGTTGTACTAGAGTTTTCGTTTATGTTGATACTTAGTAGTGCTCATGTACTCGTTGACACCGGACTTTGGGATGATTGTAGTAGTATTTCGGTTATCTGTATCAGATCTTCATGGGTTTTCCGTTGTTGAGTTAATTAAAGTATGTTTTATTCAAATGTTTACCTATTATGTGAATTGTCGGCTTGCCTAGCAAGTATGTGTTAGACGCCATCACGACAGGTTGGAATTTTGGATCGTGAGAAGTTGAAATTTGAAAAAATGAGTATATGAACATTAAAATTCTTGAGTTGTGATGCTTGATTCTTGAGTTTTGATGTTTTGAGATCACGAGCAAGTTCATACGAGGTTTATATACTTGATTGGTAAATGGATTGGGGGCAGAAGAGCTCCGGTGAGTTTCAGATTGATTTTGAGCTATTTTGGCTACTGCTATTGTCGCAATTGCAAGAGCAACATCGCAAACGTAAGGTCCGCATTTGCAAATGTTGGCTCGCATTTGCGAGATTAGGGGAGAGATCAGGGGGTTTTGCAATTGCAATGCCCTTAAGAAAATGCAAGGTCCGCATTTGCGAATCATAGTTCGCATTTGCAATGGAGCTCAGCTTAGGGGGAGGTTCACAATTGCAAGGACTTGGTTTCAATTGCGATGTTCATATTTGCAAAGTCCGGGTCGCAATTGCGATATCTGCACTGATGCTTGTTTGCAATTGCGAACTAAGTTGTCACATTTGCAATGTTTGTAATTGCGAACTATAGTTTGCAATTGCGATATCTGCAGCAGGGTAAAAGGGGAGGGTTTCGAGATTAGCTCATTTTATCCCATTTTTTAGACCTAAACTTCGCAAGGAGGCAATTTTGGAGAGAATTATTTTTCCAACTTCAAGTGTTAGTAACCATAATTATTTTTGATTAAATTTCATTACTTTCTAAAGATTTTTATCCCTAAATCTAGGATTTCATAGAGCAAAAATAGGATTCTGTTTTTGTAGAAACTTAAGATTTTGTATTTTAGATATTTACACATCGATTGAGGTCGAATCTCAAAATAAATCACATATTTGGACTTAGTGATGAATGGGTAATCGAGATTTGATCTTGATTTCGTATTTCAAACAAGTGGGCCAAGGCTCACCTTTTGTTGACTTTTTCCCATATATTAAAGATCGAACCCTTTTAATACTAGAGTAGTTTCTAAAGCTTAATTTGACTTATTTGGAAATTTTTGACAAGATATGCGTGATTTGTTTAGAGGCTTGTTCTAAAGGAAAAGCAGTATTGGATTATTGATTTTGTTTCGGAAAAAGGTAAGTTCTATAGTTAATAATTTGAGGGAATTAGGATGTAGTTGGGCCTATTTGCTACGTATTTTATGAGTTGGGAGTAGCGTATATTCAAGGTGACAAGTATATATGTGTTGTCATGGGTTAAAGCATGCAGGTAAAACTAGTTATTTCATGCCTTTACTTATTCCATGCATTTACTTGTTATATTCCCTTACTTATTATGTGCATTTACTTGTTTCAGACATGTAACGACCCGATAGGTCATATGATGCATTATGACCTGCATGTATGGTTGGTTTCGATGTTCAAAAAGTTTGTGATTGATTTAGAAGAGTGATTCTCAATTTGAAAGCTTTAAGTTGGAAGAGTTAACCAAGGGTTGACTTTTGGATAAATGTCCTTGGAATTGGAATATGAAGGCTCTTATAGGTCCATATGGTGATTTCGGACTTGGGCATATGTTTGGGTTGAGTTTTGGGTGGTCGGCGAGCGATTCGGTGCTTATTATCGGAAGTTAGCATTTTAAAGGTTTTAAAATTAGATCAGTTTGACTTGGAGTGGACTGTGGTGATATCAGATCTCGTTTGGTATTTCTGAGCGTGGGGATAGGATTTTGTGTCATATTGGATTTGTGTGTAAAATTTGGTGCTATTCCGAGTTGTCTAAGTATGATTCGTCGTGTTTGGAGTTAGTTGAAAGAAGTTGAAAGTTTAGAAAGTTGATTAGTTTGGTTTGGGGTGCAATCTTGGTTATGATGTTATTTTATGTGTTTTCAGACCTCGAGTAGGTCCAAGTTATGTTTATAGACTTATTAGTATGATTGGAAGGAGTCCTAGGTGGCTTAGGTGAATTTTGGACCAGTCGGAGCATGTTGAAGTTGTTATATTTTTGCTGGAGCTGGTTTGCTTTGCGATCGTGAAGCAAGTTTCGCGAACACGAAATAGGATACTAGTAGGAGAGGTTTTGTTCTTCGCAAATGTGACAGAAGAGTCGTGAACACGGAGAACTGGAGGCTAGGTGCATTTTGTTCTACGCAAATGTGACAAATTGGTCGCGAACGCGAGGAGGAGGCTGGGCAGCTTATTCTTCGTGAACGGGGTTAGATGACCGCGAACGCAAAGAAGTGGTTCAAGGCTGGCATGACTTTTCCTTCGCGAACAAGACTGGGGTCTGCAAATGCTAAGAGTTGGGTGTCAGTGGTCTTTGCGAACTTAGCTGGATGTCCGCGAACGCGATGAAGGGCATGGCAGGAGCTTTAAAACAATGGAATTTTGGGACTTGGCTCATTTTAACTATTTTCTCTCATTTGGAGTCGATTGTGGGGTGATCTTGAAGGGACATTTAACTCACCTAATAAGGGTAAGTATTTCTAACCCACTTTTTATTATATTTCATGAATATGTTTGAATTTAGGCTTGTAAATTCATGAATTGAGGTGAAAAATATGGGGATTTTGGAAGAAAATCTAGAAATAATATTTTTGAGTTTTGACCACGAAATTGGATATGGAATTGAGAATAAATTATATATTTGTGTTCGCGATGCTATGAGTAACATTTAATTTCGATAATTTGCGAAATCCGGACGCATGGGCCCGAGGTTAACTTTGGTTGACTTTTCGTGCGGAGTTGGGAATTATTTATAATTGATGAATTGTGGGTTCTTGAGTATGTTTTGATGGGTTTGCATGTTCTTTGACTAGTTTCGGGTTGTTCGGCATTTGATTGAGGTTCTAGAGCGGTGTTGGAGCTGACATCGGATTTCAGAGCGAGGTAAATCTCTTGCCTAACCTTGTAGGAGGGAACTTATCCCCCGTAGGTATTCTATTTGCTATATGCTATGTGTTATGGGAGCTACATATGTACGAGGTGACGGGCGTCCATGCGTATACTAGATTTTGATATGTATGGGTAAACTTAGACTTATACCATGCTTTAATTATACTACTTGAGTTAATCTTGCATGTTTGAATACTTTAATTTATGTTTTATCCTGAGACTAGACTTGGGTAGATTACCGATATTGAGCTGAGCAAGAAATTATGTTTTGATGAGGAAGGTAAGGTATTGGTGGAAGAGGCGTGTATTAAGGGCAGGTAGCAGACATACTTCCATAAATTCTTGAACGGTGATGGGGACAGGAACATCATACTTAGGGAGTTGGAGAACTCAGAGAGACAGCGTGATTTTGGGTTTTGTATGTGTATTAAGGCTGAGGAGGTGATTTCGGAAGACGAGTAGGAATAGGGCGACTGTGACAGACTAGATTATAGTGAAACTTTGGAAAGACGCGGGTTAGGTAGGTTTGGAGTGGCTTACTGGATGGTTTAATGCTATTTTTAGGACGAAGAAGATGCTTGAAGAATGGAGATGGAGTTTGATAGTTTTGTTATACAAGAACAAGGATGGTGTCTAGAATTGCAACAACTATAGGGATATCGCGGAAGATGAGTAGGAATAGGGCGACTGGGACAGACTAGATTCTAGTGAAACTTTGGAAAGACGCGGGTCAGACAGGTTTGGAGTGGCTACTGGACTGTTTAATGCCATTTTTAGGACCAAGAAGATGCTTGAAGAATGAAGATGGAGTTTGATAGTTCTGTTATACAAGAACAAGGACGATATCTAGAATTGCAACAGCTATAGGGATATTAAGCTATTGTGTCACACTATGAAAGTGTGGGAGAGGGTGCTGGAGAGGAAGGTGAGGAGGAGTGTGTCTATCTAGGAAAATCAGTTTGGATTCATGTCGGACAGTCGACTACTAAAGCTACTCATCTTGCGAAGAGATTGATAGAACAGTATAGGGAGTGGTAGAGGGACTTGCATATGGTATTTATTGACCTAAAAAAAGCCTACGACAAAGTCCTAAAAGAGGTTCTACGGAGCTGTTTGGAGGCTAGCAGAGTCCCGATAGCATACATTAGGGTGATCAAGGATATGTACGGTGGAGCTAAGACTAGGATGAGGATTGTAGAGGAGATTCAGAATATTTCTTAGTGGTGATGGGGTTGCACCAGGGATCAGCTCTTAGTCCATTTTTATTCTCTCTAGCAATGGATGTACTGACATGACACATCCAAGAGAAGGTGTCATAGTGTATGTTTCTTGCAGATAACATAATGTTGATTGACGAGATGAGTTGTAGGGTTAACATTAGGCTGGAGGTGTGGAGATATACCCTAGAGTCTAAAAGTTTCAAGTTGAGTAGGATAAAAACAGAATACATAGAGTGCAAGTTCATTGTTAGGACGCATGAAGCAGAAGTGGAAATGAATCTTGATACACAAGTCATCCCTAAGAGAGATAGTTATTAATACCTTGGGTCTGTAATACAAGGTAATGGGGATATTAACGAGGATGTTACTCATTGTATTATAGCATGGTGGATGGAATGGAGAGTCACATATGGTATTTTGTTTGATAGGAATATACCACCAAGACTTAAGGGCAAGTTCTACAGGGCGTAGTTAGACCGGCTATGTTGTATGGGGCTGAGTGTTGGCGAGTCAAAAAGTCTCATATTCAGAAGATTAAAGTAGCTAAAATGAGGATGTTGAGATGAATGTGTGGGCATACTAGGAGAGAGAAGATTAGGAATGAAATTATTAGAGACAAGGTGGGCGTGGCTCATGTGGAAAATGGGTTGTAGGAATTGAGGTTGATATGGTTTGGGCAGCTGAAAAGGAAAGACAGTGATGCCCAGTTAGGAGTTATGAGAGGTTGACCATGGCGGGTCAGAGAAGGGGTAGAGGGAGGCCTAAGAAGTATTAGGGAGAGGTGATTGGGCAGGACATGGCATTACCTCATCTTACTGAGGAGATGACCCTCAATAGGAAGGTGTGAAGGTCGAGTATCAGGGCTATGAGTTGATAGGTAGTTTAGAGTTTCTCCTAGACTCACCAGCAATATTAGTACTAGTCTTATTTGACCATTCCCAGTTCCTTATTGGTATACGGTATGTTATTCTTACCGGTAGTATTGGCATTATTCTTGTATTTTCCTGTTCTTAGATTTTTGTTACTACTTGGCCATTTGCTTTCGTTGTCATATTACCTTGTTGATGCTATTATTTGTTTATTACTCCCTTTTTTATTTCTGAGCTGAGGGTCTACCAGAAATAGTCTCTTTACCCTTATAAGGTAGGGGTAAGGTTTGCGTACACACTACCCTTCCCAGATCCCACTTGTGGAATTTCACTGAGTTTTTTGTTGTTGTTGTTGTTGTTGTATTTGTTTTTGTTATTGTTGATTAACAAACCACGTCTAAGAACCAGGTCTCATATTCTAGTTTGGAGTACTACTAGATTGATGTGCAAATAAAAGATGTGAATATCAAGTAAACCAGATTCATAGCACACAGTGGTAGAATGCTGATCGGACACAGCATTCCCATGCAAGTTGGAACTCCTAGAAGATTCTGTCCATGCCCTAAAAGGAATATGCATATTGGAGGATTTCGTACACAAAAAGGATTTTGTATTTATGGGAAAGACTTGCATGAAAAAGAAGGTTGTAGACTTGCGTGAACCACAATGTATATGTGATTTGTTGGGTTGATAATGCTTAAGGGTCGAGTAAATTAATCCAGCTATTGTGATCATATTAGGGATAAAGGAGTTGATGGACAAGTTGGAGTTCTAAGGGTGGATGCACTTGTTTCTATGCCGACTCACACTCATGTATGGTGAAACAATGCTTCACTTTTACAAAAACCTCAAAGTGCTAGAGGTGGCACAATAAGTTCTGAAGTTAGGGGAGTGAACCTGGTTCTTGATGCTAAATTGCTGGGGAGGGGAGGGGGTATACTGAATATGCCTGTTGAGGGCTTTGAC
The DNA here is from genome assembly GCF_000715075.1 of Nicotiana tabacum. Taxonomy (NCBI): domain Eukaryota; kingdom Viridiplantae; phylum Streptophyta; class Magnoliopsida; order Solanales; family Solanaceae; genus Nicotiana; species Nicotiana tabacum. The sequence goes on along the minus strand of NC_134081.1, from coordinate 24,952,852 downwards.
ACTTACGTGAGGCATGAGTGGCCTGAGTTTGGAGAAAAGGAGGATTCCATGTACTTGAATAACAAGTACACACAATAAAGGGAAAAGATAATGGCAAGGAATGCAGGAAAGGGGGAGATGAAATCGGTTCACAAGCTACTACTTAAATTTGTGAACAAGTGTCTGTTGCCTCGATCTGAAAGAAGACATAAGGACACTTACTTGGATTTGGAATTGATGGAGGTCTTTCATCAGAATAGTCCAATTAACCTTCCATCTCCAATGATGAAATACATGGCAAGGGCTGCTGATCATGAAAATGGAATACATGCTTTGCCCTATAGGTTTCTCCTAACTAGTCTGTTTGAGCATTTTTAGGTTCCCCTTAGAGGTCCTAAAAGGGGAACCAAAAAGGACATGATTGATGAGGAGACCTTAAAAGAGCGTGACTATATTGCTAGATTACCAGGGACTAAAAGTAAAATCATGGTCACTAACCAATGAGGAAAAGGATAAAATGAGAGAGAAAATTGCCTCATTGAAAGAAGAAAACAGGAGACTGAAGGATGAGATGAAGAAAGAGTAGGAGGCCTCTGTTGCAAGATTTGATAGGCTTTAGGGGCTTAGTCACAAAGAATTCTCTTCCAGCAAAGAACCCGGTCCTCTTAGGTCCTCGAATAAGATGAGCAAAATGCTGATTGATCTGCATATGGGTTGTCATCATCAAAAAGAGAGAATTTTTTAAGCTGAGCCAGAAATTATATTTTGATGATTAACAAACCACATCTAAGAACCTGATCTCATGTTCTAGTTTGGTGTACTACTAGACTATGTGAAAATAAGAGAAATGAAGGTCAAGTGAATCAGGTTCATACAGACCATTGGCAGAATGCTGATCGAACGCGGAAGGCCAGCATTCCCATGCAAGATGGAACTCACAAAAGATTTTGTCCGTGCCTTAAAGAGAATACGCATATTAGAGGACTTCGTGTACAAAAAATATTATTTATGGGAAAAACTTACGTGAAAAAAAAAAGTTGTAAAGTTGGAAACATATAAGAAAACCAAATCTAAATAGGAGATGTTTTTCTTGACCGAAATATTCTATGTTTTGGAGCATTAGTTGAAGAATATTTTTGGCCAACCATGCAACTATAAAAGAAGATTGTTGCTGCATGTAAAGACAACTGATATTGAGAGAAATAATTGAGAATACTTCTGACAATAGAAATCACAGCAAAAATATACTTCTAAATATTTAATCCAACCAACTGAAGAACCAGTTCTCAAGTTTTTTAGTTGTCAGGTTAAGTCAAATATTATAAATTATAACCTATTTACTTTTCAAGAAGTGTAATAGTAGGTTATTGTTTAATCTTTGGTTTTTGTAAGCTTCCTAGTCTAGAACTAGTTTGGGATGGGATTTGGTACAATTGTGTTAATTATAGGGGTTAGGTACTAGAGTTAGTCCCCTTACTTATAGAGTTATAACCTAAAAATACTCTTTGAAGTTTAGTGGAGATTTAAGGAAATCGCTATTGGGTATGTCGTGGTTTTTACTCCCTTGAGCTATAAGGTTTTTCACGTAAACATCTATGTATTGATTACTTTTTCGCAATTATTTTTGTTTGTGTCTATTTGGATAGTTCAAAGAACTAGGTTCTTTAAAAATACAAAAATCAGGTAAGACGCAATTTAACCCCTTTTCTTGTGTCTAGGTGCATTCTAAAATAACAACCGAGCTTTCCTATTCTAGAGACTTGGTGTGCTACTTGATTAGCCGCGTAGATTATACCTTCTCTTACTGATTTACTCCCTCATACTCATTTGTTTGGAAGTTTCATAGTTATTCACGAGTTGGGCTAGTGACCCGTCAAAAGTTTCACTACCACTCTTATAGAATTGGGCTGTTCGCCGGAGCAGGATTATTGTAATACCACTCTTATATGATCGGGTTGTTTGCTCAAGATTATTGTAATACTACTCTTATGGGATTGGGTCATTCACCTAGACAGGATATTAAAAATCCACTCTTATGGGATCGGGTTGTTCGCCTCAGAAGAATCGTGCGTAATATTTTGATAGAGAGTCAGTGTGTATATGAGTATCTTGACTTGGATTTTGGTATTTGCACCTGATATTGGTCACATATATTCCATTCGAGACGGTAACTGGTATTTGACAATTTCTTATTTACGCTTCCATCGAGAAGCATGTTTTACATAGTTATATTTTTCGTTACTACTTGGTATGCTCCATACATGTCTATTTACTTATGTATATTTGATTATTGGACTACTAGTAAGTGTCGATGTCGACCCCTCGTCACTTTTTCTTCGGGGTTGGACTGGATACTTACTGGTTATGCGTTGATTTACGTACTTATACTATACTTCTGTACAAATTGTGAAGGTACTGAGACAGGTCTATCGATGGTCACATAGGCGCGTAGGTGTAGCGGTTGAGGAAACTTTGTGCTGAGCTACTTTCTATGCTATGATCTGCATCACGTGGAGTTTTCTTCCTATTTAATTATAGTATTATGCACATTTTTTATTACAAACAGTTGTTATAGTAGTATTGTATATTCTAGTAGATGCTCATGCACTTGTGGCACCGAATTTTGGGGAGCTTAAACCATTACTCTTGGTTGTATTTCTATTATGACGTTCGATTTTATATTTTGATCATGTTCAAACCTTGAAGATGTTGTCATATTTTACTATGAAAAATGAAACAATTTTGCTTATTTATTTTATCATTTTTTTAAATGTGTAATGAACTATCGATCATTGTATTGATTTATTGTTGGCTTACCTGACGACGGCATTGGACGCAATCATGGCCTATGGTAAAAATTGGATCATGACAATGCATTACTTGTTCTCTTATGCTATTTTGGATTGTGAGGATACTTGATTGTTCATGTGTTTATGACCTTGTTTGAGTTCTTGGTTGGGATACGTGAGTAAGATTAGCTCTTGGATATTGGATTTCCCTTCATACTTTGTTTGCGTTCATTTCTCCTTAATGAATTATGCCTATTCGTTCTCTCCGATGTTATATTATGAATTTTTTTCATGCTTGAGTACTTGTTGGGTGTTTTCATATGAAGTGGTATGCTTTATCGGGTTGCCGCCGCAATATTATTATGATAGGATCGGGTTGCTCGCCATAATAATATGGCCATGGGATCGGGTTGCCACTACAATAATATTTTTATATGTTGAATCGGGTTGTGCTCCATAATATATATGTTATAAATTCTGGTGTTAGCTTGCAATATATTCTTCCTTTGTGGTTTTGGCTACGTTGTTCACGGAAATCATTTTTTCCCATTAATTTGTGCTGATGAAAAGGGTTTTGGTTGTGTTATTTGAGAAACGTGATCATCACTTCTGTTATTGGTTATTGGTTCTTTTTACTATTTTATACCTTTATTCGTGTCATATTTACTATTATACCTCTTGCTATTTCTATTACTTATTAACTGCATAGGTTATTATGGTAAGTGTCTTGTCATAGCCTCGTTACTATCTCGTTGAGGTTTTGCTCGATACTTATTGAGTAAATTAGGTCGGTTGTACTTACACTACCCTTATGTACTTCTTGTGCAGATTCAGACATTAGTACCAGCGGAGTCCTGATAGGTGTTTGGCCGTTACCAGACAGATGACTCGAGGTAGAGTTGTGCACTCGTCTGCAAGCCTTAGAGTCATCTTTTCATTATCTCCATTATTGTTTATTATATCAGATAGTATTGTATTCCCCTGCAACATTATATTTAGTACTCTTAGTAGCTCATGTACTCTCTGACACCAAATCTTGGGGAGTTGATTAGACCACATTTAGTTTTAGACTTGTTGTGTATTTCTGAGCTTTTACTCTTTATCAACATTAATATGTTGTTAAATGTTATTCTTGTTTCTGTAATTATTGGTAAGTGTTGGCTTGCCTAGTAAGAGGTGTTAGGAGTCATCATGACCCCTTTGGTTGGAATTTTGGATCGTGACAATATCTCTTCATCAGAATACATATTGCATTTTTATGCAAGTCTTTTTTACTAGTTATTTAAAATTTATCAATTAATTTAAATTTGTATCGGGTAGGTTAACTAAAAGAGCAAAGCACTATCAATCGAAAATTTCTACAAGTCTTTCTTTTTCTCTCTATAGTTATAAGTTATTTAAAATTTATTGACTCGATTACTTGAATTTACATAGGATAGGTTTATTAAAAGAGCACACCACTCTCAATCGAAAAGCTATCTTCTATACTAAAATTCGACAACTTCAGTTAATGGTGAATAAATTACAATCATTTACCACACCTTCAACAGTCTTTATAAGTCTATTTCTCTCATTTCTCTTCTTTCTCTCCGAACATGTTTATGCCAATTGCATCACCACAAAATAACTTTTCTTGAGGAAAGCATGAACATCTATGTTATGACTTAATTATTAGTAATTTGCCATTTTAGGAGTTGTAGCTATTTTTAGATGAAGTTGTTAAAAGTTAGTTAGCTGAGCTGTCCCAAATTCTATTACACAGTTAGTTGAAGTCACGTGAAGGGCACATGTGGGAATATTTGTTGTAACAACCTGGCTGGTCGTTTTGAGTTCTATCATGTTATTCGGCGGTTTGAGACCTTGAGTAGTTTCACTTCATGTATTATGACTTGCACGTGTAGTCGGATTAGATTTTTGGGAAGATCAGAGTTGGTTTGGAAGAATAATTCTTAATTCGGAAGCTTTAAGTTGGAAGAGTTGACCAAAGTTTAACTTTTGAGTAAACGACCTCGGATCGGTATTTTGACGGTTTCATTAGGTCCGGATGATGATTTTGGACTTAGGCGTATGACCGTATTTGGATTTGGAGGTCTGTAGGTTGATCTGATGACTTTTGGCAAAAGTTGGAAGATTGAAAGTTTAGAAGGTTGATAGATTTGACCGAGAGTTGACTTTGTTGATATCGGATCCATACTATGGTTCTGGGAATCAGTATAGGTCCTTTGTATCATTTGGGACTTGCATGCAAAATTTGAGGTTATTCCGGGTTGATTTGGTATGGTTCGACATGAGTTTTAGAAGTTTAAAAGTTCATTAGCTCATTAGGCTTGAATTGATGTGCGATTTATGGTTTTGATGTTGTTTAGTATAATTTGAGGCTTCGAGTAGGTTCGTATTATATTTTGAAACTGGTTTGTGTGATTGAACTGGGTCCCGGGGGCCTCGGGTGTGTTTCAGATGTATTTGGGGTTATATCACGCTCTTATTTGATGTTTCGGCGTCGTATTTTTGGGTATAAAGGGTACTATATTGACAAAATAACCTTTGATTTGTGATTAGATTGAATCATTAGATTTGTATCGTAATTACGGAACCATAGTAATAAGAATCGTCGAATTCCGAGATCGTATGAGAGAGTTATGCCTATTTGCGTGTCGGGAAAGATTGTTGGCTTCTGGTGCGAAACTTTGTTCTTCGCGAACGCGAGAGAGAGGTTCCACGAACGCGAAGAAGCATTTCTGGGTTGACCAGTCAACTCGAAAAATTTCTCTTCGCGAATGCGAAGGTGTCCCCTGAAGGCGAAGAACAAAAATCACCTGGGACAGTGTTTTAAATGGCTAGACCGAGCATTTTAGTATTTTGAACATATCTTGAGTTCTAGAACTCCGTTTGAGATGATTTTTGCGGCGTTGTTCACATCTCAACAAGGGGTAAATATATAACCTTTATTTTTATGTTTTTTCATTATTATTTCCGTTATTTATTATTTTTATCTGTATTTGGATTGTAAAAAATTAGGATTTTGAGCCCCAAATTTAAGAAATGGTAAATCCTTGATTTGAGGGTTAATTCATGGAGGAAATTGGATGATTTTTTGATATATACTATATAAGTTAAGGGTAATATTTATTTTCGATAATTTTCAGAATTCGGGCATGTGGGCCTAGGGGTTGACTATGTTGACTTTTCGAGCGGAGTTGGAAATTATTATAAACTGTTAAATTACGAGTATTGGAGTATATTTTGATTGGTTTGCACGTTATTTGATTAGTTTCGGAGCGTTTGGCATCGGTTTAAGGAGATAGAGAGACGTTGGAGCCGGTTGTCGGATTTCGGAGCGAGGTAAGTCTCATGTCTAAACCTTGTAAGGGGGAATTTACCCCGTAGGTGTTATATTTGTTATGTTCTACATGTTGTGGGAGCTACGCATGTATGAGGTGACGAGTGTCCGTGCGTACGCTGGAATTCCTGATTATGTACGGATAGACTTAGACTCACGCCAAACTTTAATTGTACTATTTGAGTTATTTGCTTTAATTTATATTCAGCATGAGACTAGACTCGCGTAGAGTATAGGACTTGCTATTTTAGATATTTGATGAGCTACCTGATTAGACGTGTAAATTGTACTTTCCTTTACGGATTTCTTCTGTGTTGGGCGTATTCGTCCAATAGGTTTTCTTGAATTTTATAACTCACAATTACATTCGTGAGTAGGTTCAATGACCCGTCAAAGTTTCATATTCTAATGGGATCGGACTGAACGCCTCAGTAATACTCTTATGGGATCGGGTCGTTCGCCTCGGCAGTATCATGTATCATATTCTTATGGGATCAGGTCGTTCACCTCGACAGAGTAACATACTCTTATGGGATCAGGTCGTTCGCCTCGACAGTATCATGTATCATATTCTTATGGGATCGGGCCGTTCGCATCGGCAAAGTAACATATTCTTATAGGATCGGACTGTTTGCTTCGATGGTATTATGTATCATATTCTTATGGGATCGGGTCGTTCGCCTCGGTGGAATTATGTATCACGTCCTTATGGGATCAGGACATTCGCCTCGGCAGTTCTATGAAACAACTCTTATGGGATCGGGTCGTTCGCCTCGGCAGAATCGTGCGAAATACTTGGTAATGAGTCTGCATACTCGTGAGTTTTCTGACTTGAGATGTGACCGTTGATTTGATGTTGACTATTATGTATTCAATTTGAGGAGGTATCCGAAATACTTTTTTTTTTTTAGATCGTATCATTGGTATCAGAGCCAATCGTTTCTCAAATCAGTGCAATGGGAGATCACAACACAAGAATGCAGGAAATGCGCAAGGAGATCGACAATGAAGGGATCGGTGGATGGGGTTGTAGGGTCGACTATAGAGGTGCACAATGCAGTCGATTCGAAGGTGGCGCAAGCCATGGATGAGATTAGGAGTATGATGGCCACAATGACGAATGGTTAGATGGCGCTGCCCGTAGAGAATGTAGCCCTTGCTGCCGGAGCTGCAAGGAATGGTGATTATCAGTTGTCTGCGAGGAACAATCAAGTTGAATTCCCCAAATTCTATTGGTTTGGACTGAGGAACTAGCTGTACAAATGCGAGCAGTTTTTTTTTTATGTTGATAAGACCCCAGAGTGGCATCCTGTAAATTGGAGGGGAAGGCACTACAGTGGCGCCCAAACATTCATGAAGAACACACTCACAAGGGAATGGTCAAGCTGGGGTGAATATGTGAGGTGCTTGTATTTCGGGTTTGGCATTGAGTTGTTTAATGATCCAATGGGTGATTTCAAGGATCTTCGACAAGTATCCTCTGTGCAAGACTATGTTGATGCATTTGATAAACTACTAACTAGAGTTGAATTAGCATACGAATATGCAGTGAGTTGCTTTATTAGAGATTTGAAACCTGAAATTGGCCTTCCTATCAAAATGTTTGCACCAAGATTGCAAAGGGTTATCAACCAGGCAAGGATCCAAGAACAAACCTTGATTTTGCACCACCAACCTTCTAAGAACACCAATTTCCCTGTCTTTCCCAATCCCAGAACCAACCACAAAAATCCTGCATTCTCTCAACCAACCACAAAAATCCTTCATTCTCTCAACCAACCACCAGCCAATCATTTACCAAACCAACCAACCCATATATGTCAGATCTCGACCTAAAAACTTCCTATAGACCAAGGCTATTGAGTCCTGGTGAGATGAAGGGAAGAAGAGTCAAGGGTCTTTGCTTTAACTGTGATGAGAAGTATGGTCCAGGCCATGTATGTAAGAAAATGAGAGTTATTTTCACTGGAGTTGGAGGAACCTGAAGATCCAACTGGAATTGTAGAGGACTATATGCTAGATCCTACAGAACTATTGTCAATGATAGCCCAAGGCTTGGAAACTGATTCTGAGGGGTTAATCCTACCTCATGTGTCAGTTCATGCCCTGAATGGCATACATGATTTCCGAACAATAAGAGTGACTACCTCTATTAGAAGAAAAGCTATTCAAGTATTGATTGATACAGGGAGCACTCATAACTTTCTGGACATGAAGACAGCCAAGAGACTAGGCTGTAGTTTAAATGCTATAGCTCCTTTTACTGTCTCTGTAGCTGATGGAAATAAGTATACGACAACTATATGTGTAAGGGGTTATCCTGGAAAATGCAAGGTGTGGTGTTTTGAATCTGATTCATTGGTGCTTCCTATTGGTGGCTGTAATATGGTTCTTAGCATACAGTGGTTAATCATATTTAGAGATATCATATGGAATTTCAAGAAATTGAAAATGGAATTCAACGTCATTGACCAGAAGGTTTCACTCAGAGGTATCCAAACTCATGTTATTAAGATGGTTATTAAGATGATTCAACAGGGTCAAATGGAAAAACTGTTGGCCAAACTTGTAGAGTGTGTATGATCTTATTGGGTATATTAAAAGAAGCTGCTCAGGAGCCTAAAGCTAGTTTGCTGACAATGGAAAGGGATCATATGAAGTTGTAAGATTCTAAGAAGCTACATGATGTGTTGAATAAGTATGAGGATCTGTTTGAAGTTCCTAAGGAACTACTACCTCCTAGACAATGTGATCATAAAATTATTCTAAAGGAAGGGATTTCTCCAGTTAATATCAGGCTCTATAGGTATCCAGTGGTCCAAAAGGATTAAATAGAAAAGACGGTGGATGAATTGTTAGTTATAGGGATTATCAGAAACAGCACTAGTCCCTATTTTTCACCAATTGTCAGGGTAAAAAATAAAGATGGCACTTGGAGAATATGTGTGGATTACAGAAAATTGAACAGTCATAATGTGACGGATAAGTTTTCAATGTGATAGAGGAACTACTAGATGAATTACATGGGGCAAGGTACTTTTCAAAGCTGGATTTGAAATTTGGGTACAATCAAATCAGAATGAATGAGGAAGACATTCCAAAGACTGCATTCATAACTCATCATGGCCACTATGAGTTTTTGGTAATGTCATTTGGACAGGCAAATGCTCCTTTCACTTTCCAGAGCTTAATGAATTAAGTTTCTATCCTTATCTCAGAAAATTCGTCTTTGTCTTCTTTGATGATATACGCATCTATAGCCCCAATTAGAATGATCATTTGGTAAATTTGGAAGAATTTTTTAAGGCACTAAGGGAAAATGTTCTATTTGTAAAGAAGAACAAGTGTGCATTTGGAGTGACACAAATAGATTACCTGGGACATGCAATTTCTTAAAAGGGGTTGCTATAGATTGGCAGAAGGTTTCAGCAATTATTAACTGGCCTTAACTAACTACTGTTAAGGCACTCAGGTGTTTTTATAGGTTTGACAGGGTATAATAGAAGGTTTATTAAAGGCTATGGGGTCATAGCTAGACCCCTAAGAAAGGAATTTCTGTTGGTCAGAGGAAGCTATCAAAGCCTTTGAGGATCTGAAGTTAGCTATTACTTCAGCTCCTATTTTGGCTTTACCATATTTCTCCAAAGATTTCATTGTGGAGACTGATCCATCTGGGGGAGGTATTGGTGCAGTCTTGGCTCAGGGAGGTAAACCCATAGCCTAGTAAAGGGCTATATGGGAAGAACAAAGCTTTGTTAGTATATGAAAGGGAGTTATTGGAACTACGAACTTCAATTCAAAAATAAAGGCCATATCTCCTAGACAGACATTTTGTGATCAAAACTGACCATCACAACCTCAAATTCATGCTTGAACAGAAGATCACCACCTCTAGTGAGCAAAAATGGTTAGTTATGTTGCTGGAATATGACTATGATATCTCATAGAATGGCAAGGAGAACATATTAGTTGATGTCTTATCCAGGAAAGAAGAACCAGCTCAATTTGGCATTATCTCTGGCGTACAAGCTAATTTGTTAGATGAAGTCAAGCAGACTTGGGCACAAGATCCTATATTGCAGGAACTATTGAAGTCAATCCAGTCAGCTACAGGCTTGTAACCTTACTAAAAATTTCAAGGTGGGATTCAAAGCAGGAAAGGTAAGATAATGGTGGGCAGTGATGCAGCAGTTAGAGAGAAGCTATTGACCTTTTATAATGAGAGTTCAATAGGTGGCCATTCTGGTATCTCTGCCACACTGAAGAGACTCAACCAAGACTTTTATTGGAAGAGGATGAAACAAGATGTTTATGCCTTTGTCAAGGAGTGTGATACTTGCTAAAGGTGTAAGGGTGAGCATGTTACAACTCTTAGTTCACTATAGCCCCTGCCTATTCTTGATAAGGGATGGCAGGAGATCTCTATGGACTTCATAGACGGACTTCCCAAGGCTGCAGGGAAGGAAGTCATATTTGTAGTAGTAGACAGATTGAGTAAGGCAGCCCATTTTATGGCAATGAAGCACCCATATTCTGCAAGGGAAGTGGCTTAGACCTTCATGGACAATGTATTCAAATTGCATGGTATGCCAAAGACGATACTTTCTGATAGGAATGTGGTCTTCACTTGCAGGTTTTGGATGGAGTTGTTCAAATTATAGAAGGTATCCTTGCTGACTTCTACTGCATACCATCCCCAGACCGATGGACAGACAGAAGTTGTAAATATGTGCCTTGAGTGTTACTTGAGGTGTATGACATTTGAGAAACCTAAGGAGTGGCCTCACTGGTTACACTAGCTGAATGGTGGTACAATACCACCTATAATTTCTCTATTAACATGACCCCTTATGGGGTAGAGTACATTCAAAAATCACCACACTTACTGTCCTATATGCCCTTTGACGCTCAGCTAGAGCTAGTTGACATAAGCCTTCAAGCTAGAGAGTCTACTATGAGGGTCCTAAAATTGCACTTGGGAAGAGCTCAAAGCAGGATGAAATCACAAGCACACAAGGGGAGGATTGATAGAACCTATGATGTTGGTGACTCAGTTTATGTTAAGCTACAGCCCTACGGACAATTGTCTTTGAAGGACCACTCATTTCAAAAGTTGTCAGCAAAATTTTATAGCCCCTTTCAAATTGTTGCCAAGGTGGGAGTTGTGACTTATACTTTTGCATTACCCCCTCACTCCAAGATCCACCTCACATTACATATCTCTAAGCTCAAGAAGAAGTTGGTTTCTCATACTGCCTCATTGCATCTCCTTGTAGTCCATTCTAATTATGGTTATGTTATGATGGAGCCTGAGGCAATTTTGGCTCGAAGGATGGCTCCAAAGAGGGCAGGGCTGTGACACAAGTATTAGTTAAATGGCTAAATACAGCAACAGAAGATAGCACCAGGTTGTGACACAAGTATCAGTCATTTGTCATTTTAGGAGTCGTAGCTATTTTTAGATGAAGTAAACTGTTAAAAGTTACCAAATTCTGTTACACAGTTAGTTGGAGTCACGTGAAGGGCACCTGGGGGAATCTTTGTATAACTGATCTCCCTTCCACTCTTCTCAGTTTGTGGTTGAGTATATAGGATATGATAGAAGACAATTGTAATCACGTTTTTGGAAATCAATCAATAAAGTCAACTCTTTTGCTCTCAGTCTCTTTTTCTCTCTCCCCCCCCCCCTCCTTCTCAGTTGGGTATTTGTTGAGGAGCAGATTAATACTTGCTTCTTAGAATACTATTCACTTTCTTTTTTTAATTGAGATCGTTTCAGTCTATCATAATTTTTTCTTTCTTCTTTTGAATCAAGATTCAATTTAAATATTATTTCCGAATGCTAATTAAATATGTTATAAATATCATTGATTGAAGAGGTTTTTTTGTTATATACTTATTTGTCATTGTACTTATGTTTAATAACCTTCGAAAAATTTAATGTTGTAATGACCCGACCGGTCGTTTTAAGAATTAGCGTCCCGTTTGGCGGCATAAGGTCTCGAGCAGTTTCGTATTATGTGTTATGACTTGCGTGTATGGTCGAGTTTTTCGGATAATTCGGGGTCAATTTAGAAGAAGGATTCTTGTTTTAGAAGCTTATTTGTAAGAGTTGACCGGAGTTTTGACTTTTGTGTAGACGACTCCGAAATTGCATTTTGATGGTTCCAATAACTCCGTATGGTAATTTGAGTCTTAGGAGTGTGTTCAGATGTTGATTGGGAGGTCCATAGGCGTTAATTGGCGAAAGTTGGAACGTTTGAACTGGAGTGGACTTTTTGATATCGGGGTCGAATTCCGATTCCGAAAGTTGGAGTAGGTCCGTAATGTCATTTATGACTTGTATACAAAATTTGAGGTCAATCAGACATGATTTGATAGGTTTCGGCATCGAATGTAGAAGTTAGAAGTTCAAAAGTTCATTAGGCTAGAATCGATGCGTGATTCATGGTTTTAGCGTTGTTTGATGTGATTTGAAGGCTCGACTAAGTTCGTATCATATTTTAGGACTTGTTGGTACATTTGGTTGAGGTCCCGGGAGCCTCGGATGAGTTTCGGATGATTAACGGATCAATTTTTGAACTTGGAGATGTGCTGAAGTTTCTCTAGTGTATGTATCTGGTTTGCTTGTACGCGATCGCGTGAGCTTGTACGCGATCGCGTGGGAAGGTCCGCGATCGCATAGGCTAATTGGGGGAGTTTATTATATGTGATCGCTTGTTGGAGCATGTGATCGCGTAAGGTGGAAGAGTCTGAGCATCGCGAACGCGTGGGAAGGGTCGTGTTCGCGTAGAAGAAGTGAAGCAGCAGCTGAGTTCACGCGTTGCTCTTCGCGACCGCGTGAAGAAGGACGCGATCGCGTAAGTCTGAGGAGGCAGTGGTCCGCGTTCGCAAGTGTAGTGACGCGTTCGCGTAGGCTTGAATTTCTGGGCAGCTGAGTTGTGCTTCGCGATCGCGAGTCAATTTCCTCGATCGCGATGAAGGGTCATCTGGGTAGAACTTAAGTATTTTAAAATGAGGGTTTGAGTTCATAACACAAATTTGATTTTGGGAGCTTGGTTGGAGGCGATTCTTGGAGAGATTTTCAAGGGAGCGATTGGGGTGAATGATTCTTACTTAGTTTTGGTTAATTCTATATTTATGTCTTTGATTTCATCATTTATTTAGTGATTTGAATTGAAAAATTGGGAAAAAATAGAGGAAAGTTCTTAGGCCGAAATTTGGGGATTTGAGCGAGATTTTGGTATCGGATTTGTATAATTCTTGTATGGTTGGACTCGATATCGAATGGGTGTTTGGTTTTTGTAATTTTGGTCGGGTTCTGAGATGCGGGCTTGTGTCGACTTTTTGGAGTGATTTTTTAATTCTTAGCTAAGATCATTATTTTAGTATTTAAATTAGTTTCCTATAGTTATATTTACAGTATGAAATTGTTTTGGCTAGATTCGAACCGTTTGGAGTTGGAAAATCGAGGGAAGGCCTTCTAATTGATTGATTGAGCGTGGTTTGAGGTAAGTATCTTGCCTAACTTTAGGTGGGGGAACTACCCCTTAGGATTTGAGTCATTTGTACAAATTATGTCATGTGAAGGCCGTGTACGTGAGGTGACGAGTACGTGCTCGAGCTTATTTGTGAAAATTTAACCGTTTAGGACTCTTAAGTTCTTATGTTCATTAGATATGAAGTTGTTTGTCATGTTAAATCCCCTATTTACTAAATTCACCCTTACGTGTCTTAATTGGAATTAATTGCTTGATGCTCTACCCTTATTGCTTATTAAACTCTTATGTGCCTTAACTGAAGTTGTTGCCTCTTTTATCGTCATGCTATCTTTCTGTAACTGCTTAACCTTAATTGAAATTTTGTTACCTCTTTCATTATTGACGTATTCTTATTTGGGGTCATTGATTTATGTTATCTCTCTTGTTGTCGAATTGTACTTTCGTAGAATCATTGTTACACATTACCTCTCCCTTGTTCAACTATGCTTGTTGAGACTATTATTTCCATGTTTTGTCTTTTTCTATGAGTTCGTTCTTTCGTTTCTTTGTGTTCTGAAGTTCTTGTGTTAATTTACTTGTTGTATTCTCGTGATATTGTTGTTGTTGCTGTTGTATTTAGTGTTATTGAGCCGAGGGCTATACATGGTTGTGATATTGAAACTGTTTTGAGGGAATATTATGACATGTGGGCACATATTGTGAAAGTCTTTTATTTGAGTTGTTATGTTTTTGGCATACATGTTTTGTTGAAAAAATTATTATGTGTTTGCACGAGATTTATGTTGTACGATTATTATTGTGTTGTACGAGGTTTCTGTCGTGACGTTATTATTGTATTTGCACGAAGTTTTTGCCATGCGGTTGTCATTGTATTGCACGAGGTTTCTGTCGTGTTGTTGTTATTATTGATACGCTTGCGGTAGTATAAGGTCTGGGTATTAAAATGCATGTGATGAGATAAGGTGGGCTTGAAACGCGTGGCTAGTAGGGGAACTAGTAGAAGCCATGCGGTGTGATAAGGTGGACTAAAATGCGGGAAGCAAATTCGGAAAAATAATTTTCAAAACTAAATATAAAGGCTCCCACGGTGATATAAGGAAAGTTGTGATTCATTTTACGATTTGAGACCACTAGACGGTACCTCGGGAGGGCTCTTGTTATCATTTTCCCTTTTCTATGCACTTGTCTTTGATTGTTGTTTTTCTTAGCATACTATTAATTATTTTCCTCCATGTTGCACTATTTTTTCAGTTCTATGTAGCTAATCTTGTTGTGATGGTCGTTGCTTCAAACTTCATTGTTGCTTTTATTACACTGTACATTTCGTGGTGATCGTTTCTTATGTGCCATTCATTGTCTCTACTCTTATTTGTTGACTGGAATTATGGTAGAACACTTGCACAAGCATACACGTAGTTAAATCACCCATATCGGTTTTAAAAGGTGAATCATGACGTCATTAACCATTATATGTACTCTTGTCTTCTTGCCTTCTGTGTGAGGATTATTCTATTGGCACGTGAGTCGTCCGTGCGGTTATGAGTTGTAATGTGGCCACAAGATGCCAAGTGATTAGGGTTCATGAATTGAGACCTGTGAGTATGATTATGAGGTTCGGTACCCCGTGGAAATGCTTGAACAGATCTGGTGTGAAAGCGGTTCTTCTTATTGAGTTGTTGCTGATTTTTCCCTTTATTTTGGTTTTCCCGAACTTAGACTGTGATCAGTTACTCTACAGCATTATTACCTGACTACTTCCTGTCGAATATTGTTGTTACTAGTGTATCATTGCAAGTATTGTTTAATATTCCTTATCCTGCTTAGCTTTATATTAATATTGTTTCTCTGTTAGTTCATCTACACACTTGTTCAGGTTGTTTAGTCCGGTAGGTGTCTTGACTGTTCCTCGTCACTACTCCACCGAGGTTAGTCTTGATACTTACTGGGTACTGTTGTGGTGTACTCATACAATACTTCTACATATTTTTGTGCAGATCCAGGTGTCACGGTTGTTGATTATTAGCTGGCTGGTCGAGCTGTGGAGACTCAAGGTAAACCTGTCATCGCGTTCGCAGGCCTCAGAGTCACCTTCTGATATTTTCATTGTACTGTTTAATTCCATTTCGAACAGTTGTATTTAAGAATTTTTCTAGCAAACTTAGTAGAGCTTATGACTTGTACTATCGATTTTGGAAATTATAAGTTATGTATAAAGATTTATATTTCGTATTTATCTTTGACGGTTGAATTCTTCTATTAATTTAGTAAGTGTTAGGCTTACCTAGTCTTAGAGATTAGGTGACGTCACGACATTCTATGAGAGGAAAATTGAGATAGTGACAAATGTCTACTTTATTTTTAGCTTTCTACTAATTAATCAGCTTCTAACGACATTAATAGATATAGCTGTTAATATATTAATCTCTTATCTGTAAACCATATTGCATTTCTATGCAAGTTTTTTCTCCTTTAATTATTAGTTATTTAAATTTTAAAATTTATCATATCAATTAATTTGAATTTGCATTGGATAGGTATATTAAAAGAACAAAGCACTCTCAAATGAAAAGTTCTATTCCATACTAAATTTGGAAAAAATTAGTTAATGATGTCGTGGTTATGCCGATTGTATCCCCACAAATTACATTGTTTGCAGAAAGTATGAATGTCTAGATCCTGTATTTGTATCAATAACTTGCAGTGGCATTTTAAAAATTTTACATTAATGAACCCAAAAAAAATACTACAAGATCCTAGTTGATTCTGGTTGATTTCGAGAACTCAAATAAACCTGTAGGCGATACATTATTCATTATTCATTTGCTTCACTCATTATAACACCAATGAACTTGGATATGCCATACTTCGATATAATTTAGTTTTTCACTACAAGAAAAAGGTTTACTAGGGACCAAAAATTAAAGACGATTACAAAATTTGGTCCCTAGATGTGTATAAATAGGGACAAGATTATTTTCTGGCCCCTAACTCTCGCTTAATTGGCGAAGATGGCTTTATTTGTTTGCACTTATTGGAGGTCTGAATCTTAATCATTCAGATCTCAGACATTAAGTGTGTTCGTTTTTTAAGTCTGAATCATAATTATTTAGATCTTAATCATTAAGTGTGTTTGATTTTTTTTTAAAATCACTTAATGAGTCTGATTAGGTATGAATGATTAAGATCTATAACAAAGACTTAATTTTCATTAAGATGCTATGTTTCACATTCGTTACTACCTGTTGGCATCGTCCACCATTATCACCTACCACCATGCACCATCCACCATCACCATACTCAACCACCATTACCGGCCAATACCATCCTCAACCATAGCCACCACCACATCATTATCGACTACCAACACTCACTGCCCCACTATTATCGACTATCACCACCCACCAACCCCATCATTATCAACTACCACCACTACCTTATCTTCAACCACAATCACCCACACACCCATTTCATCTACTACCACCACGACGATCAACCATATCCACCATTATAAACTATCATCCACCACCATCTTCCTCAACTAAAATTATCACTACCAATCATCACTAGCTACTACCCAGAATCATCACCATCAACTAAAACGATCAGCAATTACCACCACTAATCGACATCCACAAGCACCATCATTAGTCACCACCACCATCAACTATCATATTATATTTAAAATATTATTTTATTGATAGAATATTAGATTAATTAGTATTTTATTTAAATTTTATATTTAATAATTTTTAAATAAAGATAAATGCTATATATTTAGATATTGAAAAAACAAACAGTATTAGTAATTTAGTATCCAGTTATTAATATATATCTTAATATTCAAACATGTATTCAGATTTAAACATTTTAATCTTAATACACATCTTAATATTCAGATGTGCATCAAGATTCAAACATTTTAATATTATAAAAAATAAATGAGGGCTAAATCTGGTATGTAAAATTGTAAATATATGGTCCCTAGTGTAAAATAAGCGGAGAGACTAGAGAGTGAGGCGCTAACCGAAATAACAATTAAATAAAGGGAAAAGGTTCAAATATACCCCTCTACTATGTAAAAACAATTAGATTTACCCTTCGTTATACTTTGGCTGCAAAAATACCCTTGCCGCTATATTATTAGTTCAAATATGCCCCTACTCTATTAGAATTTTCCAATGTGGGACCCGAATCCTACATGGCACTGACACTATGGTGAGATGGACACCACATGGCATACCACCTCACTTTCCCCAACATATTTTACCCCCTTCCTCACTTCTTCTTCCACCACGACACCTCCTCTTACCCCACTGTTGTTGCTATCATATACTCCTATCTGGTTTAAACTGATAGGAGAAGTTGAGATCAAGTGAATTTTATTTACTGGAGCAATTGGCTTGGCAAGTCATAATCAATGCACAACTGGGTAAACATGTGTAGTAAATTGGCATGTAGAATGTATATCCTGATAGGCAAGTTGAATCAATTAGCCTTCAATTGGTGTAGCTTCAATACGGGTTAAATCTTGTCCCGCATCGCATAATCCTACTGATCAAATTTCAGATTTTGAATACCCATTGAACTTAATTTATCTTGATTCATACTATTGCTCTTGATGTTAACAGAACTGAAATGGGGGAAAGCCATTTTTGCTCTGTTGTTTATGGTTCATTGCCGCCAAAGACTCGAATAGACAAGTTTATTTCTGATCCTTTCTATTGTCTATATTGGAGTTAAGATTGGCCCTTGTCCAGACATCGTTGGTTTTCCCCAATTGATATTTCCTTCATTTCTTGATTAGGTGTAATCCATTTTTGTTAAGACGGAGAATATGATTCATTTTAACAACATTATCATCCAAGTAGAGACTCTCTTTAATCATCATCTATTTGCTATATCCTTCCTGTCAACTGGCCAGACTTATTCTTCTTACCCGGGAGCTATCTTTCTCGTTTTTGTTTTCTTTTAGTGAGGTGTAGGTTAGGGAATGTGAGGTGGCACGCCATGTGGTGTCCATCTCACCATAGTGTCATTGTCATGTAGGATTCGGGCTCCATCTTGGATAAGCTTAACAGATGAAGAACATATTTGAACCAATTATGTAACAACAAGGGTATTTTTGTACAAAAGTATAACGGAGGATAAATTTGATCCTTTTTACATAGTAGATTGACATATTTGGCATTTTTCCCTTATATAAAAAAAACACTCAACCTCTCTCTTTTACCAAATTAAACCTCTCGTTTGTCAAAATCTGGCTCTTCAAATCCCTAAACCCTTTTTGATACACTCGATCTAACCCATGTAAGCCCTTTTCGAAATCATAATTGTAATTAAGTAAGGGGGTTTATACCTCTAAAATCACGGATACGTACATAACTAATAGTCTGAAAAAGAAAATGAAAGGTGATAATAATATACAAATCCGTAGTCATCAACTAGAATGTCCCAAAACTCGGTGTCACTAGTGCAAGAGCATTTACTAAGGAGTACAATAATAATACAACATCTGTCTGTAATGTAGATAAGACAGGATAAAGTAAGTAATACGATGGAGACTCTGTAGGCTGCGATATGTAGCCTGGAATTTGCAGCTCGCCATAAAGTCCCCTCAGCAGCTGTGCCTATACACTAAGGTGACCACCAAATAAACCTATCAGATACTGCACATTTAGTGCAGAAGTACAGCATGAGTACATAAATCAACGCGTACCCAGTAAGTATCTAGCCTAACCTCGGAGAAGTAGTGACGAGGGGTCGACATCGATACTTACTAGAGGTCAAATAAGGAAATATAATAAATCATAAGCAGATATGAAGCACACAACAATAATGGAGTAAACCTGTAAGGAGTAAACCTGTAAGTTACAAAATATTCCAAAAATTTCTTTTAAAGGTATGAATTTCTTAGTCTTGTATTCTACCTCAACAGCTCAGATATATCAGGTACCAATATTAAACGGATAACAAATACTATATAAAATACCAGGCATCAGTGGAAGGATAACCTCGTGAATATTCGGACTGCCAGCGAAATAACGCACGATTATGCTGAGGTCGTTCGACCCGATCTAGAATAATGTGTACACCCGAGGGTCGAGCGGCACGAACCATAAATGTATCTATTATACTGTCGAGGCGTTCGGCCCGCTCCGCAAGAAAGGAATGAACTCATCGAATTACGATACACATGCTTACAATACAGTACATGAGCATAAAGTGAATATAATATTTACCGTTTCTCAAATAATTTGCCAACAACTCAAGGTGATATATATATATATATATATATATATATATATATATATATATATATATATATATATATATATATATATATATATATATATATATATATATATATATATATATATATATATATATATATATATATATATATATATATATATATATATATATATATATATATATATATATATATATATATATATATATATATTCAAATATTACATGATAAGGTCCTAAGTCTACCTAGACATAAACATGCTTTATTACGTACGGACTCTCATTACCTCGTGCGTACGTAGCTTCCACAACTTGTAGCACATAACAATCACATCGCCTAGGGGTAGTTTCCCCCCTTACAAGGTTAGACAGGAGACTTACCTCGCTTCGAAGTTTCATGACCGGTCCAATGCCTCTCTAACTCTCAAACCAATGCCCATCGATTCGAAACTAATCAAACAAGGTGCAAATCAATCAAAATATACTCCAATACGAATAATTTATCAATTAATAATAATTCTCAACTCCGCTCGAAAAGTCAACAAAATCAACCCCCAGGCTCACGTGCCTGGATTTCAAAAATTTCGAAGATAAACTTTACCCATAATATTAAAAATTCAATTATATGATTTGTTCCCAATTCCATGTCCAATTTTGTGGTCAAAATCCAAAAATACCAAATTCTAGGTTTCCTCTTAAAATCCCACAATTTCCATAATTTTTCATGATAAATCCTTACGAAATTCATGTATTTAACTTACAACAAGTGGGAAATCACTTACCTTGTGTCGTTTGATGAAAACCTCCTCAAAATAACTCATCAAATTTGGCCACACAAGTGCAAATGAGAGAAACGTGAGCCAACTCCCGAATTAAAAAGGGACACTGTCTAGACGACTATTCTTCGCGAACACGGAAAAACCCTTGCGTTCGCGAAGCTCAACAAACTCAGGACCAAAAACTTTCTTCGCGAACTCGAGGTTGGTCTCTCGAACGCGGGGCTTCACCAAGCCGCTCTACGCGAACGCAAGACAGGGCTCGCGAAAGCGAAGACCAAAGCATCCACTAGACCGGATTCTTATCGCCAGCGCGAACATCTAATCGCGAACGCGAAGCCTTGCCCCCCCAACCCACCGCGAACGCGTGACAACAGTCGCGAACGCAAAGCACAAAATCTCAGCAGCCAAAAATCCTTCTTCGTGAATGCGTGAATTCCTTCGCGTTCGCCAAGGACAAAATCAGAACTAGCAACAGCAATAGCAAAAGCAGGGAGAAATGACCCGAAACCATCCTGAAATACACCCAAGGCCCCCGGGACCCCGTCCAATCACAGAAACAAGTCTCAATACCTTATACAAACTTACTCGATACCTCAAATTCTGCCAAACAATATCAAAACTACGAATCAAAAATCGAAACCTTCTTTAAACTTTCAAACATTCAAACTTTGACGAACGCGTCCAATTCATACTTAAACATTCCGGAGTGATGCCAAACTTTACGCACAAGTCATAAATCACAATATAAACCTATTTCAAGGCTCGAAATCCCATACGGAAATCAATAATATCAAAATCCACTTCAAGTCAAACTTAAAAAATTCTTAAACTTTCAAAATGCCAACTTTCCATAATAAGCGCCAAAATACTCCAGGACCACCCGATACTCAACTCAAACATATTCCCAAGTCTGAAATCGTCATACGCACCTATTGGAACCTTCAAATCCCGATTCCGAGGTCGTTTACTCAAAAGTCAAACCTTGATCATCTCTTCCAACTTAAAGCTTCTGAATTGAGAATTTTCCATCCGAATCAACTTTGAACTTCCCAAAATTCAATTCCAACTATGCATACAAGTCATAATACATGAAGTAAAGCTACCCAAGGCCTCAAACCGCGAACAACGTACTGGAGCTCAAAACGATCGGTCAGGTCGTTACATTATTCTTTCTTGAATATCTTTGAGAACTAGATGGAGATGATCATTGTAGTGTGAGTGTAATAATTTAGTTCAATAGAATCATACAGTTTGGGTGAAGCTTGAGATTTTTGGTGCTTTCTTTACTATAGTCTTATTGTGCGAGTAATCCAATGAAATAGATTTTGATATTCTCTAGTTCGCACACCACTTTGTTTGGATGATGGTTGCTTCTGCAATTTTGCGTGGTAAAATTTATCTCTTTTGAGCAGGAATAGGTTGATGCTTGATACCATTTGGGGTACTTGTGCTACTAGACTGTGCCTTCTGCATGTTTTTGGTTCGGGGGACAGGGGAAGGGAGGGGAGGAAGCAAGGTGTTGGTAGCAAAGTGGAAGTTCTAAACTTTTGCTCTAGATCTATTTAATCGTCCTTTTATTGGTTGATAACATAGCTAATAGTTTGGTTTATGTTTGCAACCGTAAAATATTTTTTTGTTGTCTTGGTCTACTTGTTATTTTTTGTTGCAGTTGGTCATATAATTTTTTTTGTAACATTCCATTCTATTCTCTTGGTGCTATCATTCTTTTACTCTTGTGTTGGCCAGTTACAATATAGTCATTAACAAATGTCTATGTCTATATTGTCACTGCCCTTGAGCTTTGGTGGGTGAAATCCGCTCATTTTGGATCAAGTACCATTTTTCCTAGTCTTTAAAAGTATCATTATTTTAGTTTATTGCCTTGGTAAACTTGATTCTATGATGTATATTAACGGGATAGTATTGAATGAATCTTCGTTTCACAGGCAAATAAGTCTTTTTAAGTAATAAACACTTCATTAGATTTATCTGATCTTTACTTAAGCATGATATCGATTTAAGAAATGTTAGAGCAATTTATGAGCTGGCACTAATGGTTAATTAATGGTGACTGTAATTATTTTAACAAAATATAATATAGGTCTGCAGATAATTTTGATAATTTGAGTGGTAGAATACAACAAAACTCTTTCTTTCTATCACTAGAATGTTTTTACCATTGATGTAGTAGGCAGCAATGGAGCTGAAAAATGGTAACTTCATGGAGGAAGTGCCCTTATTATTGGAGTGCTACGGGTATAGAGTAGCAATATTTCAAGACCTATCCATTATTCTTTTTCTCTATCGTATGAAATTTTGGAGTTCATTCATTTCATTTACAATATCCATTGACTTTTGATTCTTCTTCTTTACTGATGCATTACACATGTCATAGATGAAGAATTATTGAGCTTTGGTGCAACGATTTATACACGTTCATGAAATAAAAAGTATTTAGATGAATATTAGGTGAAACTGGTAAAAAAAAAGGGTATAAATTAAAAAGGTCCACATGTGTCTTGTTATTAGAAGATCAATGACACTGGTAATTGAAAAAGCCACTGAATACTTGTCGGAAGCTTAACATATTTGTAAGTGAGATACCTTAAATTGTTATGAAATTCATATTGAATCATTAATTGAACATTGTTGATCATGTAAGTTCATATTAAAAAATGTATTCTAATGCTCCCCGCATTCAATGACTTGATCAGTTTTGGGAACTCTTTCTTGTTTTATGTTCTTATTTGACCGTGCATCTTAGAAATTGCTATGCCTTCTGGTTTATTTTGAGGTTTGATCTTGTTTATATGAAGCTGCTTTTTCATATATGTTTACCCCCAAAATCAGATAACAATTGAATTTGTACGCGATTTTAAGGATATGTGATCTAATTTGATACAAAGTGAGAAATCAGATTTAATATGGAAGAATAGTTAGAAATATAAATGCAAACCATGCAGATTGAACAACTTAAGCCTCGCAAGGTTAACTTCCTTCAAATTTAGATGTGATGTTATTGAAACCAGAATAATATGAATAAAACTGGAAAAAATAGTATCTTGTTCTTTGAAGTATGTTACAATATGTCTCCTGAATTACTCAGTTTCCCTTTATATATCCAGGGAGATGAAGTTTTTAAGACATTATTTTATAAGGAATTACGTAGACTGTTGGCTCCCTTTTTGACTTAATCTCGTGATTTCTTCCACAATGATTAGTTAATGGCGAGAATCACGGATCCTTGTCGGTTGAGTTGGAAAAACTTTTCCCTGAGGCCGTTAGAAGCAGGATCGGTTGTGCCTTCGATAAACTCAAGGGCAAATCTGATGGTCTTGTCGAACTTTGAACCTCGATATCGAACTCGGTTTCTTCTGTAATTTCGATATCTTAGAGATGTTCCGAGCCTGGTCTATCGTTCCAGATATTGGATCACGCATCGAGCTCGGTTCTACCCGTATACAGATAGTTTTCTCGTTTTTTGGAGAGTAAGCGATGAAAAACGATATGAACCCTCGGTCCTTACTTCGATAAATCATGACGATGGATACATGACGCAGGTGGTAAGAATAGTGGATACGTCCCGTTAGTCCAATCTTTGAGGCATTAAATGTGTGTCAGTTGACGGTCGGCTACCTTGAGAGGTGGACCGTCACTTGAGAAACCTATAAATACCCTTTAATCCATCTATTAGAACTTTTACACTCAAATTCTTCTTGTGTCCTAAGAAAATTTCATCTTCTTCATCTTCTGGTTTTCTAATTGTTAAACTCAAAGCTTCCCTTACCAAAAATTTCTTTCCTTCATTTTTTATATTAAAAAATGGCAAAGACTTCAGAGTCTGTTCCTCAAAAATAAGCGCCTTCTTCTTCAAAACCTTCTGAAAACGTTTCTCATGCTGCTACTGAGGAACCCCCTCTGAAATTATACATCCCTGTTGTTTGCCCAACTGTGGCTGACTTTAAGGTCGAGAATACGCCCATGGTACCGGGTCGATGTGAATCAGTCTCGAGGTACATATGTACGATTATAGACAACATCCTCGATAAATTTAAAAAGGACTGCAACTGGGTAGACAAACTCGTAGTGGTTCCTACCCCTGAAGAATCAATCACCACCTACGTTGAGGGTTTCTTAAGTGTTTACACTTACCTTTTCACGTTGGGTCCTCTAAACCCGGTTATCATAGCCTTTTGAAAAAGGTATGATGTGACGCTCGGGCAGATACATCCTTTATTTTGGATGATCTTTATTC
The DNA here is from genome assembly GCF_000715075.1 of Nicotiana tabacum. Lineage (NCBI taxonomy): Eukaryota > Viridiplantae > Streptophyta > Magnoliopsida > Solanales > Solanaceae > Nicotiana > Nicotiana tabacum. The sequence continues at coordinate 24,927,959 of NC_134081.1, read as the reverse complement.
TTCTTCGATTCTTTGTGAGCAAGGTCGAGGGATGTCCATTCACCACCGACCATATCATGCGCATGTATAGCCCTCGGCTTTACCGAGGAGGATTAATGAAGCTTGCATGTCGAGCCACCAAGACCTTGTTATCGAGTATCGACGAGGATCAAGACCATGACTGGTTTGGTCGATTTGTTCGAGTGAGGACCTCGGACTTAATCCCGGCTGCGGACATGCCATTTCCTGAGAAATGGAACATGAAATGTAAGTTTAGCTTTGCCTTCGGTATTTATTCTATTGCTTTTCATTCCGTTGGTTTCTCATCGATGTTATGTGATGCATATGCCGCCCAAATGCCGATCCCCATTCATGAACTTAAAGAGTGGGTCGAGGGCATCGCGACACAGAGACCTTACTCCGAGCGCTTATGGCGTGTGCTCTCGAAGGGACGATGGGAGGCCCGTAATCATGGTAAGAGTTTTTCCTTAATAATATATCTGATCTTATGTTCTCATCATCGGTTTCTGATCCGTTATATTTTCATTTTGCTGGCTTACCAAAGGACGTCGAAATGAGGCCTCCATCAGCTGACGATGATATATACGCTGATCCCCCCTGCTTCGAAATAGGACAAAGAGAAGAAGAAAAGAAAAGCTCTGAGTCCCTCGGACCTAGAAAAGAAAACACCGAGGAAGCGGCTGGTGCGTAAAACCAAAGACGCTAGTGCCCGAGAGCTCTCATCGGACTCACTCCATCGGTTGAGGGATGAGTCCGAAGAAGAAGATCAAGAAGAAGAAGATTCCAATTTGGTGGCCCGTGTGAGAAGTGGTTCTGAACTACCTCAAGTCAGGGAGGCCGTAGAAGAAGTAGCGGCCGAAGCCTCTGAACCAGGGAGGGTCGAGACCATTTTGCTGCGAGCTGGGGAAGCTGAGAAAGGGAATTTGGCCCGTACATCCCGGTCAGAAGATAATATGCCTAAGGAAGCGCTTGGGGTGATCGACCTCTCCAGGTCGCCTTCGTTTACTGATTCAATGATAAACGAGGCTTAGACACTGAAAGGTAACCTCGACGAGAGGGCCCAAGGAGCAGTAGATTATCTTCACCATTTCTTCGATGGCCTGGATTCTACCACCTCAGAGGATGTTACCGGGTTGGGAGACTTACCGGTACCAAAAAGGACACCATCCCCGGAAGCCGGCGGGCCTTCTTCAAGCCCACGATTAGTGAACCAGTTCCCAACTCTTCGACCATCGATTTGGTTGCGTCGGAGTCATCGAGGATTATAAAAGATCGGGGAACCCTGTAATCATCATCTTTGTAAGTATTTTGCTTATCTGATTGGATCGTGATCGGAATTGCTAAATGCTATTTGGCCTCTGGGTTGGCGCCAAAATTCGGTTTCTTCGGTGTTGTGAGCGTTGATATCGAAACCACTTCGTCGATGGCAAACATCTCTTTTGCGGCCGGTTGTTCCCCGTAGATTGTCTTGATCCCCCCTAGGACTGGGAATTTTGGAATTTGGTGAAACGTTGAGGGTACTGCCCTCATATGGTGTATCCACGGCATCCCTAAGAGGGCATTATACCTCATGTCCCCTTCGATTACATAAAATTTGGCCTCTCATATTATTCCGGTGGTATTTACCGGTAACATTATCTCTCCCTTGGTGGTTTCACATGACATATTGAACCCATTTAGGACTCGGACTGCTGGCACAATCCTGTATTGTAGACCGAGCTATTCTACGACCTTCGACCGAATAATGTTGGTCGAGCTACCTGGATCAATTAACACGCATTTAATTCTAGTTTTATTTATGAGTATAGATATTACCAGCGCATCATTGTGAGGTTGTATGATCCCTTTCGCATCCCTTCCGGTATGTAGTCTCGAGTTCGTTTCTCCCTGGTACTGGAGATTATGGTGCATTTCAACATTGGCTCCTGTGGGATATCGACTCCACCGATGATCATATTAATTACATGTTGAGGTTCAGTATCTTCTTGTTCCATTTGTTGGTTAGAATCCTTGTTCTTGAAATAATTCTTGGCCCGGTCACTCAAGAATTCTTGAAGGTGCCCGTTGTTGAATAGTCGGGCTACTTCTTCTCCCAGTTGTTAACAGTCTTCCATTCTATGACCATGAGTTCCATGATATTTGCATACTTGGTTGGGATCTCTTTGAGCTAGATCGGATTGCGAAGGTCGAGGCCATTTGGTATCCCTGATTCGCCCGATGGCTGATACGATGGCATCTGCGTTGATATTAAAGTTGTACTCTGATAGCCTCGGCGCTTCTTTAGGCCCGGTGGGCCTGTCAAAACCATTTTTGGTCATTAGCCCTCGGTTGTTTCGACCTTGGTCATTTATTCTTTCGTTTCTTATGGGGTTCTACCCGGACCCAATGTTCCCCTGCTTTCCATTATAGGGCCGATATCGATCCCTATTTGATCCTGGTTCACGATCGATGTCCTTCTTGGCTCTATCGAGAGTCCTGTCGGGATATATAGACTCTGAAGGTGCCCCGAGTTGATCATCTTCGACTCTGATTTTCGATTGATATCGATTGTGTACATCAGCCCAGGTAACATCAGGGTATTCTATCAAGTTTTGCTTTAATTGTTGTGAAGCCACCGCGCTTCGAATATTGAGTCCCTGAGTGAAAGCCTGAACAATCAAATCATCAGCGACCAACGGCAGATCCATTTGTTCCATTTGAAAACGGGACATGAACTCCCTGAGCATCTCGTTCCCCTTCTGTTTGACTTTGAAAAGGTCTGATTTCCTGGTTTCGACCTTGATGGCACTTGCATGTGCTTTTACGAAAGATTCTGCAAGCATAGCAAATGAGTCAATAGAATTAGAAGATAAGTTGTGATACCTTATCATGGCTCCCTTCGACAAGGTCTCCCCAAATGTTTTCATCAAAATAGACTTGATTTCGTCGTCTTCCAAGTCGTTTCCTTTGATGGCACATGTATAAGAGGTCACATACTCATTTGGATCGGTCGTTCTGTTGTACTCAGGTATTTCGGGCATACGAAATTTCTTGGGGATCGGTTTTGGGGCCGCGCTTGGAGGTAAAGGTTTTTGCATGAACTTCATGGAATCCAGACCCTTCAATATCGGGGGCTCTCCTAGGATTTCATCTACCTTGGAATTATATGTTTCGACCTTTTTATCGTTCGCTTCGATCTTCCTTTTCCCTAATTCTACCCGCTTTGTTAGCTCCTCAAGCATTTTTATAATTTCGGGATTAGTCCTCGACCCTCGTTCATTCGATCTTATCACGGCCGGTTGCGTTCTGCGAGTGACTTCTTGGGGCGGATCGGGTTCAACCCTGCTCGGTGCTTGGGTTTGGATATGCAAATGAGCTATCGGCACATGTTGAGCTTGCAGCATTTCGAAGATCATGCGTAGGCTGATCCCGTCTTCTTTAATCTTTTGTGTGTTTCGAGCTGTCAATCGGGCTCCACCATGGATGCTATTTTCAGGGTCGGTAGAGAAGTTTGCTTCAATGGCCACATGTGAATTTATATCAATCAGACCCGTGGTTCGAATTCCAATGATATTAGTTGGTGGCCCTGTATTACCGGGCGTCATGTTGTTATTCTCACCTTGATGACCGGACTCGTTGTCGATATGTAGAGGTGATAATTGAGAGTTTGTCATTTTTAGCCTGAAATCAAAGACACTTCAAAGAACAAGTGTAAAGCAGTGTGTGTTATGGAGATTTGTATCAAATAATCACTATTATCCTTAGCCCCACGGTGGATGCCAAACTGTTTACCCCCAAAATCAGATAACAATTAAATTTGTACGCGGTTTTAAGGATATGTGTTCTAATTTGATACAAGTAAGAAATCAGATTTAATATGGAAGAATAGGTAGAAATAAATGCAAACCATGCAGATTGAACAACTTAAGCCTCGCAAGGTTAACTTCCTTCGAATTTAGATGTGATGTTATTGAAGCAAGAATAATATGAATAAAGCTGAAAAAAATAGTATCTTGTTCTTTGAAGTATGTTACAATGTGTCTCCTAAATTACTCAGTTTCCCTTTATATATCCAGGGAGATGAAGCTTTTAAGACATTATTTTATAAGGAATTACGTAGAGCGTTGGCTCCCTTTTTGACTTAATCCCGTGATTTCTGCCACAATGATTGGTTAATGGCGAGAATCATGGATCCTTGTCGGTTGAGTTGGCAAAACTTTTCCCCGTGGCTGTTAGAAGCAGGATCGGTCGTGCCTTCGATAAACTCGAGGGCAAATCTGATGGTCTTGTCGAACCTCGATATCGAGCTCGGTTTCATCTGTAACTTCGATCTCTTACAGATGTGTCGAGCATGATCTATCGTTCCAGATGTTCGATCACTCATCGAGCTCGGTTCTACCCGTATACAATATAGTTAGCACATTTGGTACTTGTTTATGATTTAGCTTTAAATACTTGATCTCAACGTTATATATAGACTGTAGTTTGGATTCATACCATGTTAAATTTCAGCTTCATGTTTCTTAGTGTTTAATGATCAGTTTATAAAGTTTTGCCGATATTCAATAATTTGTGTCAGGTTTAAGAAGAATGTCAGCTTCTAATCTAACATTGTTTGTTTGACATTCTAATTATTATTGTTTATATTTTTTGCAGCCCTTTTTTTCCTTGATGATTAAAATTTTGAAGGTGCATATAATTACACTTGATAGAATCTGACATGTTAGTGGTTAAATTACTATTATTCTTAATTTAGATGGGTTTTTAACCAATTTTCTCGTTCATCTTTATAGTGTTTTTCATAGAATATTCTATATCGTGGACATGTCTTGGAGACATAGTTTTCACGTTAAGGTGTAGGTTTTGAAGACTTCATGCAAGTTGATGAGTTGATTATTATTTTGCAAAGACCACTTGGCAAAATTTTATACTTTCTATAGATGTTAGATCTTTTGCTAAGAGGTTGTGTATATAATATAGCGACTTATGTCATTGCTATTACACCCGTCGATGTTACACCCCGCAGTATTACATCGATATTATACCCGTAAAAAAAGGGGATTAATTATAAAATTACCAAGTCCAGCAAGATAACATGTGGGATAACATATAGCATTCTAAATACATCATATAGATACGAATGGAACTTAGTAATCTTTAAGTGGATTCTACCTAACTTTATCTTATGTATCCATATACTTTTGGGATAAGCATTGAATTAAATAAGTGGGTCACCCCTCCTGTTTAACATAGTCTAGCAACAATCTAAATTACCACTGCAATATATAAAATTGCAAGTAGAACAATTAGGGGAAATTAGATAAAACATAATTGTTGCTACGTTTTGGCTTCAAAGTTGCTGCCATCTCTTTAGCTCCATAGTTGATGCCATGTTCTTAGCTTTATAGGTGCTGCTATGTTCTTCCTCTTTAAGGTAAGATACTAAGAGTTAACTACCACTATATGTATTCAATGTCATCTATGTCTTGTTTAGTTGAATTGAGAAAGGAGACTAGGAAGGCTAAGGTTTATCTCCATTGATGAAGTATTGTAGTTGTTGAACAGTTTTGAGTGGTTTCTTAAGGTATCCTATGGCTGAAAATTAAGAAGTATTATTGTTTGTGATGGTGGTTTTGTTGTGAGGAGAAGAGAAGAGCTAGTAGTGTTGAATTGCCATTGTAGGATGATATGAAGCTTATGCACTCTAAGTGTTTGATATAATATCGTAGTGAATCCAATTCTTGGTTTATTGATTTGATTGTGATTCAAACCATTTATACAATGTAGATTATAATTCATAGAGCGTACGGGAAGTCGTGAGCTATTGTTAGCCAAGCAACAAAGATATATTAAGTCTATCCCTTCTTTCATTTTGGCATGATCCATATGATACAAATGAAACGAGCAAACATACAACTTTTATAAATACCTTTATTCATACAAGTACTAGGGGTGCCTATGTTCTTGATTCCCCATGTGTCCTGTTATTATATCGTCTATTCATAGGTCTCGAAAAATACGTAAGTTGATAAAGTTTATTCGAATGCATATTGATCTTATGACATTCCGAGAGATCTTATTGACTTACTTCATTAAAAATTGCATTCATTTATACATGTACATTGACCCATGACCAGATGACGTTATATACGCGTATATTATATGTATATGGGCTATCAGGAAAGGTTACGGCATTATATACGCAACACCACCTGATCAGTTGGTATACGATGATGATTTCGGCCATAGAGGCCAAGATGATATGATGGGATGCCCTCAGAGGCTTGATGATGTTATGTACGTATATACCTATATATGATATGACATTTATACGCACATGCATGACATTATAAATGTTTCATGATTCACAAAGCTATTAAGACTTACATGTTGAGTCCTTTACTTTATATTTTTTTCACATATTTTATATACTGTTTTTCATGCGTTACATACTCGGTACTTTATTTGTACTGACATCCCTTGAGGACGTTGCGTTTTATGCCCGCAGGTCCCGATAGACAGGTTGACAGTACTCCTAGTAGGTTATCAACTCAACGGAAGGTGTTGGTGGCACTCCACTTGCTTCGCAATTACCTATTTGGTCAGTATGATTTGGACATGTATCGATTGATATGGCGGGCCCCTGTCCCGGCCTTTATGACGTTTATGTATGTCACACCCCGAACCTGGGCCTGGACATAACATGACACTCGGTGCCTGACTACATGTGACCGAGCGAACCAAGTACTAACTGAATCAACATGTGGTATCATGACATCAGAATTTTCCACGTGCTTCTTGTGATATTGCCTGACCATGTATGTCATTTTAGTCACCATAAGACCTCCCTGTAGGTAAGATAGAGTTAGTACAAAAATAAGATGACCAAGACCTGTCAAGAAGGAGGAAATAAGGTAGACAAAGGCAAACAGGTGTGCAAAGAACAGTGGAAGAGAACTTAACAAGAAAGAAATTCCCAAAGGCATTATAATTTCATAACCAAATGATACACCATTCATAAGCGGCATGGAGGAATGCAACCTATACTACAAGAATTTGTAGGTCTCGATGTTGAGACAAGTTCCTTTCATGTGATTTTAGGTTTATCCCGTCATTTTTTAATGCCTTCCTTCACCGTAGTTTCACACCTACGGATGGTTGAAATCTGTTGACAATGCGTTTTGCAAATCAATATCACCAGTAACGCACAATGATGAAAAAGGTACTCAAATCATTCTCATTCAAACATACTCCAAAACTTCCAATCAATCATACACATCGCCACACAGAAAATGCAAATTTAAGATCTATGGAGTATCTGGTTATCAAAAAGTTCTTCTACCTCCATTTTCCAGAAATAAGATGGATGAAATAACACTTGGTAGAGTCGGAGTTCCCGTAATAAATGCAATAACGAGAATGGAAGAAAAGACTCGGTTTTCAGGTGGTAGGTAGTAGGTCTTAAAGATAGAAAATGCTGCGTTTTTTTAATTGTATTCAGCTTCTGCTAAAAAATAAATTACTATATCCCAAAGTACAACGGGAAATATATAGAAACAAAGGCTAACATTGTAATATCATGACCACAATTTTACATATGAAGAAACACAAAAATATACTACTAATAATAGATCAAAGACAAGGGCGGCTCTAGGGTAACACAAGTGAAGCCCTTGCCTTAGGCCCCCAAATATATATAAGACACTACTATATTATTATATAATATATAGTCCATAATTTATATTTATATAATTATTAATAAAAGATTTTAAATTTTAATAATTTTTAATATTTGGTAGACGTAAGATTGAGTGAGTTAATTGGATAATTTTTTCTCACTAAATTAAATAATATATTTACCTTATCATCAATTTTATTTTTCTTCCTTTATGTATAGTCTTTTTTCATGGTTCTCACGATTTTACTTTCTAATTTCAATTCAAATTCTCTAAATTAACTATTCTTTTTTGTCACATTTGATTGATCCACACACCAGAAAGCAAGTTCTTTTGTTTCTCATCTTTTTTACCTGAGAAATCCTCGATAAAAATATCGCAAGATTCAAAACATGATGGATAATGGGCTCACCCTTTACCATTTTCACTTAAGGGAAGAATTCAATACCATACGACGTGCGCTTATTTTACTTTTTTTGGTTTTTCACCCGCTGTCTGGTACCCACATTGGGGCCTGACTAAATTCGGATTCGCGTCGCGAAGTCCCACATTGGAGGGTAAAGCGCTCCCTAACAAAGACGACTCCATATCTAGGGACTCGAACCTGAGACGTGCGCTTAACTTATACATCATGAGTTGCGCTCTCACCACTAGATCAAAGTCATGTAGGTTTTTTTCGTGTCTCAATATTATATAGATTTTATAAAAGAAGTTTCAAGGTCTTTTTAATATATTTTAGTTTTAAGCCACCAGTTCTGTTGGGCTGCCCCTCGTTGACGATCAACAATTATTTACACACTATTCCCCACCATGAACATAATGTTCAACCAGCTTCATTCACATTTGGTAACTGAATGACACACTCACTGCCATTATGTTCTTGTCATTGTTGCCTTATCTTAAGTGAGACTCTATAAATTTGATTGAGAATGTCAGGAGTGTACAAGTGACTCTAGTAGGAGACTAGTAAAGCCTTGATTTAGGTACCGCCAAAAATTTTAATAATGAATTTTATAATTTTATTTCTAATTAGACAATATGAATGTTTGTAGAAAAAGATAAAAAAGTACAAAAAAATTATAAAAACGAAAGAAAGGTGTCTACTCTTTGACAGTAAAAATATTTTTAAAACTTTGAATTAAACTACTTAAATTTTTGTATTAGTAAAAATATTTTTACAACAATATCAAAGATAACATATTGCAAATACATGTCTAACATCTCATTTATTTAAATTATCTTTTTCTAATATAAATGATAATATTACTATACGAAGTTAAAGACTTTATGTCATTTAAGAAAGAATATATACTATAAACAACAAGTGTGAAAAAAAGGCAAGATTAATTTTTTTTTTTTGCATATATGTGTGTATACGTACTAATGAAAAAAGTATAAGGCCTCTTATTAAAATTTGACTTTAGGCCATTAAATTTATGTAGCCGCCCTTGATCAAATAGAGAATTTTTGAATCAATTTAACATGTAACAAGTAACTTATCTCACCAGAAGAATGGTGGTTGCTCCAACAGAGGAAGCAATTCTTGCGCTGACCACAGATTCCTCAATGGAAGGAGAGTGCCTCACTCCATACATCAACAGCTGATAGCGGGGATAATGCTTGTTGCACTTATGAATTTCACAAAAAGAAAAAAAAAAGTCATTAACAAAGACGACGTTGCAAAATTTCAAAAATTTTAGTTCCAAGATTAATTTTTATTTTAACAACACCTCTGTTGTCCACTCAGTGAACCTCTTAAACCTTTGATGCTCAACGAGTTTGTCTTCAATCACTTTCCCTAGGCTTTTCACATAATTATTCCCTAAAGTAGAAGCTGCATCGATTAAGCCAGACAATAATATCCACATTTTGCTGGGAAAGGGCCGAATGTTACGGGACGGATTTGTAGAAGAATGTTGGTATAGAAAAGCTGCATATTTGTAATTTTCATCCTCTCTTTTTTTTAAGCGTTAATTTGCACAACATGAGTTGAAAAATAAACTTTTTTTTGGTTATTGTATGTTACCTAAACCCAATTCCCTTTATTATTTTGATTTGGTAAACTTTAAAGTTAAAACAAACTTGCATCTGTTCTTTTTTTAACATAAATATATACTCCGTTTAACTTGAATCTAGGGTGTTATAATACGCTTCAGTGTTTGTAATTATTAATCCAGTTATCAATATTTAAATACGCTATCACTCACCAAGTCGATAGGATATCAGGCAGTTCGTATCTGTCGGTTATCAGTTTGGACAAGAATCATCGTGAAACAAAGATCTTTTTGTGTATCAATTAAACCCCAAATACGGAGTAATTGTTTTATTTTTAACTTGAAGCTTGATCAATCAAGTAGTCATACTGAATGCCACATGAGTTTATATAAACAATGGTAAAATAAATATTAAGTGTATCGGTTAAATCGACTATAAAGTGATACTCAAATTGATAACCCGTTAGTCATATAATTACAAATCGTTCTCGAATCATTAATACGATAGTCCGATACCAACAAACCATTAACACTTTTTTTATTCGAGTTATCTTCTGAATAACCCTACTTGAATTCAACCTTTGTTTCAACAAAATCAACAACAAATTTATAGGACGTAGGGAATACTTTGACGTTGTCATATAACAGAAATGTGATATGTCGCTGGTCATTGTAAAAATTGGTAAATTATGCTAAAACAGCCACAGTAAAATAGTTAAATTATCATGAATCCCATAATTACAAAATAACCATAGCAAATATAGCCATTTATCATAAATTAGTCAAATTGTCATGAATCCACATAATAATGAATGTGTATATCATGACACTTTTACACGTTGTAAATGTCCGTGAGGGCCCATTTCCTCAACTTAATTAATTTGAATTGAAACATAGTTGACATATAATAGCAAAAGGGACAAAACAAATACCTATATATTTATAATTTTATATCCAATGATCAGTTCCAACAGGAAGCTAGTAAGACGAGACACACACAGTGTAAAGTGTAAACTCCCCTCCGTGGCCCACAACGACTAATATAATAGATAATGACCCATTCGCTTTTTTGTTTCTAAATATCTGCAAATAAAATGGATAAGGTGCATTCAATCAGAGGTTCACAAACACTTCCATTCCACCCCTTCTCACTACTTAGCACTGGTTAGTCTCCCAACAAATTCAAAGAATGATTCATCTAAAAGCAATTCACTCCTCTTTGACACCAAAGCAACATGCCTTTTTTAACAGAAATGGCCACTTCCAAAGGAGAAAACACCCCATTCTCTGCCTCTGCAAACCGAATGATTCAGATTCAGACGCTCCTCCACCTCCGCCTCAAGGAGACAGCCGTCAGCAGGAACTGCTTGCGAGGATTGCCCAGCTTCAAACTCAGAAAGTTCGTCTTACCGACTACTTAGACGAAAGATCTGCTTATTTGTCCCAGTTTGCTGAAGATGCCAATGCCGAGATTGACCAGATTGGTGAAAATGCCCTCAAAGAGCTCGATGAAGCTGGTTCAAGGGTCTCTACTCAACTGCAAAACCAAATCATAAAGAAAGTGGAGTTTATTTTTCATCTCTCAATTACACACTTCTTGATTTGTTTTTTTTACTTTCTTTGTGGAACAGATAATGGAAAATATAGAGAGCCGGATGCAAGCTTTTGAAGAATCAATAGAGTTAAACAAACAGGAGATCGAGGAGAACGAGAAGAAGTTGGTGGACTTTGAAGGCCAAATGGAGGAAGAGAGAAATGAAGGGCTTTTCTTCAAGAACTTAGGGCAAAAACAATCAGTGGATAAAGCAAAAGCTAAGGAGGAAACGGAGAAGATTAAGCAACTCAGTAGAGAAAATGCTGAGTCAAAGACTAGAAGGAATATCTACCTTGCACTTATCGGTCTTGTAGTAGTTGGGATTACAAATGCATTAATCTCTTCACCTTCTGACTGGACAAAGAGTGCAGTTCTTGGAGCGATCTTGGTGGGTTTGCTTTCTCAAGTCATCTACGAGCAGAGTGTGTTATCAGAAACAGAAACAAAGCAAAAGCAGACATCTGAAGAAGAGAAAAAGTGAAATCCTCTGTTCCACTGATTGTACAGAAGAGCAAAATTTTAGATATTAATGTTGCATGAGTTATAACCTCGAAATAAAATGTTATTATTAGAGGCTGATATATCATGCCAACTTTTCTCTTGCATCAGCATATCCAAGCTTTTCATGGCAACTGTAACCACCAAAGTTGGATTCGTGTAGGATGCTTTATATTGATCAACAAAATAGGACATGCCAACTTTTACTTTCTAAAGGTGATGATAGAAGTCTGACAACTTTGAAATCTGAATATGAAAATCGACAGCATATCTCCAGCACAAAAGTAGAAACTGCGATCAAAGTTTTCCTGATTCACTAATCCCTTAACGGATTGTGAATTCTATTCCCTCTATAATAATATAGCTATTTGGAATGGTGGATCCAGTGATGCCAAATATTATCCTTTTGTTTTACAATCTGATAGCAACTTTGTCTTTAAAATGTCAGTGAAGTAAAATCTGTGTCCAATAATCTTTTCTTCCTAACTTAACCATTTAAGTCTCACATACAAACCAGTAGCAACTAGCGTTTTAGGTTAGGTACTGATCCTCATTGGACAAGCAGGCAATTCATACATTGGGTGAGATGGAGAGTGCAAGCACAATTTCCCCTCATGAAACTCTCAAGGTCTAAAAGAAACACTGTGAAGTCAAATTGATCAAAGATTCCTACTTGCATGAAACACTTAGATTAGCACAATCAAGGGAAACATCTTCAAGGGAAACATCTTCAAAATAGAGAGTACATCTGTTTTTATGAACTATGACCATCATAAAGAAACATTCCCTGCCCAATCACACCAGGCAAAGGGCTCAATTCTTCTGTACCCATAATCAATTCTTTTGATGATATTTTTTGTTTTACCCAAATGCGTAGTTAGTAAAAGAAATCCAAGCACAGCAATACCTTAACCTTAAGAATATTTCATCCCAACAAATAGCCCAATTTTGTTGCACAATCATCTCTGTTGCCTTTACTGTCCCCTCAATTTCTGCACCAGAAAGTTAAATGGAATATAGTTTAGTCAACTTTACTAAACAAAAGCATAATCAAGCTTATCAAAATTGAGTTAGCGGCATCATTCTATCAAAATCCAGTATCTCAGAGAAATTTTCAACCACATCTCAATTGCAAGGAATGCATTCAACCTTTATCAACCACAGAATCTTAAATTGCTTCTAAAAAAGACACACATGACAGAAACCCATGCTTGAATAGCAGAGCATTGTGCCTCTGATTGAATATCCCATTTCGCGAAATCATATAATCACCTGAAGTGAGTTGAGAGCTTACTTATAACTTAAAAAAGATTACTGCATAGAGGTCAGACAAACTTGCCTTGATAGTGAATAATAATCGCAGCCCTGTAACCATGAAGATAAGCTTATCTTAGTACATAGTGAGATTACATAAGCGGAAATGCAAATCTAGGTTACTGAAGAGCAACGGAAATGAGATTAGGACCTACTCAGCGCATCAATCAAGTAGAAATTGGCATCTGGCACCCACCAGGTGCGTACTTCATAAGTATTATGTTAGAATTCAGCCACAAATAACTGCTCTGACAAGTATATTCCATGTAATTGCAGTTGGACGGATTTTCCTACTAACGGCATCATTCAAGAATAAAATGGCATCTGACATTCTATGGCAAGAACAAAGCCCCTTAAGAGTAATATTATAAGAAATAATATCTGGCCGAAGCCTGCCTCTTAAAATAAGAGCCCAAACCGCTGAAGCATTTTTGCAGTCTCTAGCTTTATAAAATCCCTCCATAAGGGTGTTGTATGTGACAAGATTCGGGAGACATTCCCATTGGCTCATGTTCAAAAAGAGCTGCAACGCGTTCTCAAGGTTACCGGCAGAGCAAAGGCCGTGAATTATAATGTTAACCATGGTCACATCGGGCTTGAATCCCTTGTTAATAACTTGACTCAATAACTTCAAGGCCAGGTCTAACTTTTTGCTCTGGCAAAGGCCATCCATCAACAAGCTATATGTTATCATGTCTGGCGTCCACCCTTTCTGCAGCATGTCCTCTACAAGCTTATAGGCGTCACCAAATCTTTCAGCTTTGCATAACCCATCTATCAGCATGTTATAGGAGACTACCGTTGGCGAACAATTCATACTGCTCATTTCACCAAAATATCTGAGTGCATCCACAATTTTAGATGCTTTGATAAATCCATTGATTAGCGCATTGCAAACATGAGAACTTAATTTACATCCCTGTTTAGCCATCAAATCAAACATAGCAGTTGCTTCATCCAATCTTCCTTCTTTGCACAACGCCTTAATGATAGATGAGTATGCATATGAATCCATGTCTCTTTCTCCTTCATTTTCGGCCTGCAAGACCTTCAAAGCCTTGTTCAGATACCCATTCTTACACAACCCATGAATTAGAATTCCGTAAGATGATGAATCGGCAACAATACCATTCTCATTCATAAGCTTCCAAATAGAAATCGCTTCATCCACCATTCGATTCTCAAACAAACCTCTCATCAATATGTTATAACTAGTGACGGCACGACAATCTTCCTTCCCCATCAGCTCCCACAACTCAAAACCCTTTTTAATCTCCCCAACCTTACAATAACCATTAAGCAAGGCACCATATACCACAACATCGGGCGATAGTCCAGTCTCAATCATTTCCTTAAAAATCCTCTCAGCCCCATCGACATTGCCCAATTCACACAAACCATGAATCAACGTACTACATGTGAACAAATCCATTCTTTGCTCATTTTTCTTCATCCTATCCCAAAGTTCCAATCCCTCATTAAACTTACCACACCTACATACACCATTAATCATCACATTATAGCTAACCACGTTCGGGTAAACATTCGACCCACTCACCAACCTCCCCCAAATCTTCATACCACTATCATAATCACCATTTTTCAAAAACCCATCAATTAAAATGTTATAACATATAATATCCGGATGCAACCCTCTTTCAAACATTTCATCAAACGCCTTCAAGGCATTATCCAAACATCTACTCTTCACCAGCCCATTGATCAAAGTTCCATAACTATAAACATCGGGCTTCAAATTACTGTCCCACATCCAATCCAACAACTCTTTCGCCTTATCAAATTGCCTCCTTTTACAAGCAATTTTAATCAAAACATTGTATGTTTCCAAATTCGGCGAAACTCTCATCGTTCCAAAGTACTTATAAAACAACTCAGCTCTACTCAGCTGATTAGAAACAACAAAAGCATTAAGCAATGTATTATAAGACCTAATCCCAGGTTCACAGCCAAAAATTTTCTTCATGTTCTGAAAAACTTCCATAGCTTTATCAACCATTAAATTCTTAGCATACCCTTTAATAACAGCTAATGCTACATCCTCAGAGCATAAGCATTTCTGGGTTTGAATCATATCGACGATACGGTTCATGTGAGGGATGCATCTTGGATCGGAAGAAAGGGAAAGTTTGCGGAGAATATGGTGATAGATAATGGCGTCGTGAGTGTAATTTGGATGTTGTGAAGCTATGTCGAATAAGGAGAGTGTTGTGTTGAGGTTTTTTGAAGATTTGAGGAATTTTAAGAGGGATTTTGGGGTAAGCTTTTTGGGTAACATAGATGCCATGAGTTGAGGAAGTTTTTCGGGTTTGAGTTTTGCGTCTCATTGTTGCATTCTTAGCATTGATATTCAGTAGGCTGAAGCAAAGACAGAAGAAAGCTTTATTTGACTGCGATTTCTGGTTTTCATAACCCTTTCATTTTGCTCTTTCAGCTGCGAGAATTTTTACTTTGCCGAAAGTGTAGCGGCGGCAACCTATATAATGCGTATAACAATAGGAACTCGTCTTCATTAGTATAACTTTAATTTTATTTTATAAATAATATAATTTGATACAATATTAATCTTATAAAATTTATATTTAATATATTATATTATTTTAATAAATATTAGTTATTATTTTATTATTTAATGTTATTTTAACAAAATTTATACAAAATCAAAAGATACACATTATATAGTAATCAAATAAATTATTTGTTCCTTATTTATCTTTATTAAATTAGCAAGTACTTAGTATTATACATTTATTAATGTGATTGGCTTAATATTTTGATACTACTTCTCTTTTAATATAACATTGATATATATTTTCTTACACTGGAATATTATTTTTTTAACTTATGTTATACTGCTCAAAATTCTTCAATTGTCTAAACTTATCAATAATTTTTTTGAGTGTTATTTATTTATCTTTTATTTTTTAATTAATTTAAAATATAAATATCTTTATCCCCCTCTTTTCGTACATTCTTTTCTATTGTGATATTTCATTAGTTTTCTCATTTTGTAGTTTACTGAAAATTTATGTAACGACCTGACCGGTCGTTTTGAGCTCTAACGCGTCGTTCGGCGGTTTGATGCCTTGAGTAGCTTCACTACACGTATTATAACTTGTACATGTGGTCGGAGTTGATTCGGATGGAAAATTCTAAATTTGAAAGCTTTAAGTTGAAGGATTTGACTAAGGTTTGACTTTTGAGTAAACGACCTCAGAATCGAGATTTGAAGGTTCCAATAGGTTTGTATGATGATTTCGGACGTGGGCGTATCTTCGGGTTGAGTATCGGGTCGCCTGAGGGCATTTTAGCGCTTATTATAGAAAGTTAACATTTTGAAAGTTTAAGAATTTCTTAAATTTGATTTGAAGTGGACTTTGGTGTTATCGATATCCGTTTGAGATTCCAAGACTTGGAATAGGTTCGTATTGTGATTTATGACTTGTGCGTAAAGTTTGGCGTCATTCCGGAAAGTTTAAGTGTGATTCGGACGCGTTCAGCGAAATTTGAATGTTTGAGAGTTTAAAGAAAGGTCGATAGACAATTCGTAATTTTGATATTGTTTGCCGTGGTTTGAAGATTCGACTAAGTCCGTATCGTATTTTGGGATGTGTTGGTATGCTTGGGCGGGGTCCCGGGGGCCTCGGG
Organism: Nicotiana tabacum; assembly: GCF_000715075.1. Classification (NCBI taxonomy): domain Eukaryota; kingdom Viridiplantae; phylum Streptophyta; class Magnoliopsida; order Solanales; family Solanaceae; genus Nicotiana; species Nicotiana tabacum. The sequence goes on along the minus strand of NC_134081.1, from coordinate 24,911,238 downwards.
GGTAAGTGTTTCTAAACCACTTTTGATTATATTTCATGAACACATATGGAATTTTAACATGAATATTAGTAGAAATTGGGGGATTTTGAAAGAAACCTAGAATTTGTTATTTTGGATTTTTTATCACAAAATTAGACATGGAATTGGGAATAAATTATATATTTGAGTTCGTAATATTATGGGTAATGATTGTCTTTGAAAATTTTCGGAATTCGGGCACGTGGGCTCGAGGGTTAACTTTATTGAATGAGCGGAGTTGGAAATTGTTATAAATTGATTAGTTATGGGTAATCGAGTATATATTTATGGATTTGCACATTTGTTTGACTAGTTTTGGAGATACGGGCATCGGTTTGATGTGTTTGAGAGGTGTTGAAGCCGGTTATGAAACGTCGAAGCGAGGTAAGTCTCATGTCTAACTCTGTGAGGGAAAAACTATCCATATGTAATGTATTTGATATGTGCTACTTGTTGCGGAGGCTACGTACGCACGAGGTGACGGGAATCCATACGTAGCTAAATTTATGTCATTGTCCTGGTTGACTTAGGTTCACACCATGTTATAACTGTACTATTTGAGTTGTCCTTTTGTCTATTAAATTCCTTTATTTTACATTACGATTTGAGACTAGACTTGCGTAGAGTGATAGACTTGCTATTATAGAGATTTGACGGGCTTCATGATTAGCTACAAAATAATTATACTCCTCTTACGAATCTCTCCCCCGCTATGTGTTTTCATCAAAAAGTTTTCCTTAAAGTTCATAACTCGGACGTTTATTCGTGAATGGGGTCAAGGACCCATTAAAGCTTCTTATTATAATGGGATCGGGCCGTTCGCCTCGGCAGTATAATAGATACATCTATGGTTCATGACGTTTGACACTCGGCAGTGTGCACATTATGATGGGATCGGGTCGTTCGCCTCGGCAGGATTTTGTATCACACTCTCATGGGAGCGGGCCGTTCGCTCGGCAATATAATAGATGTATCTATGGTTCGTGTTGTTTGACCCTCGTCAGTGCACATATTATGATGGGATCAGGCCGTACGCCTCGGCATTTCTATAAAATACTCTTATGAAATCGTGCGTAATATTTGACAAGAAGCCAGTGTATCTGTGAGTTTTTCTGATTTGAACTGCGACGAGCTATCTAGTGAGGTCCATTATATATATACTCTGATTGAGGAGATAACTGCTTAGTGAGAGCTTGACTTTTCGGTTCAAAGGAGGATTGTACCTCGTATTTATATTTTTTATACCGTTCATCTGCTCTGCCCCATATTTATTTATTTCTTACTGTACCTGTCTTATTGGACCACTAGTAAGTGCCGATGTCGACCCCTCATCATTACTTCTCTCGGGTTAGGCTAGATACTTATTGGGTATGCGTTGATTTACATACTCATGCTACACTTGCTGCACTTATTGTGCAGGTATATATATATGTTTCTGGTGGTCCTCTGGGAGCAGAGACATGACATTTGCGGGGAGTTTATGGTGAGCTGCATTCCATGTTACGATCCGCAACATACAGAGTCTCCATCATAGTTATTTATATTCTCATGTCTAACTTTTATTCCAGACATATGTTGTATTTTATTATATTTCCTAGTTAATGCTCATGCACTTGTGACGCCGTATTTTGGGGGTTTCTACTGGTTGCTCGTAATTGTAGTTCACGTAAGTATTATCATTTTACCATGTAAATTCTATTTTATACTATTTAATTAATAGAGATTATGATTTCAAAAGTAATAAAATGAGTAATTAAGTTGATCAATCACCGCTGGCTTGCCTGACGTCGGCGTTATACGCCATCACGACCTTTAGTGGATTTTGGGTCGTGACAGCTCGGTATCAGAGCTCTAGGTTCACTTGGGTCTCACGAGTCATGAGCAAGTCTAGTAGAGTCTTGCAGATCGATATAGAGACGTCTGTACTTATCTTCGAGAGGCTACATGGCTGTTAGGAGCACTTCCCTTCTTGATTCCTCATCGTGCGATTTGATTCTTCTGAGGCTTATGCTTTTATTTCCTTCCTACTCAATCTTATGCGACGTGAAGCGCTTGTTATCACTTGGGCATCGAGGAGTTGTAGTGGTATTGCAGGCGTGGTGCCAGATATTTTTCCCTGCGTATTCAGGCAGGCTATTATTGTTTCCTTGTGGAAGGATGTTATATCGTTTCAGCTTAGTATCTATATTTTCGATGGTTTTGAGGCTACACACAGATTGCTATGATGTTCATGCATTATTATCACACAATGTTGGTGTAATGGTAGGGTGCTTGTTTATGTGTCGAGGCAGTGAATAACTTGAAAGGAGGATTACTTAGTTCATGATTTGGAGGTTCAACATTTAATTCCAGTAGAGGAAAGGCAATCGGACTATGGATGTTCAGGATTTGGTTAATGGAGTAACGGGACTTGAGATTTTTGAGTGTGGTGGAATTTTCATTGTGATACGGTGTCGTCGTCCTTGTTTGAACGCATTAAGGTTTGCCGGTGTTATGGTCTTCTTTGATTTGCCTTCGGGGCAGGGTGTGGTGAAATAGTGTCTGAGAAGCGGTTGTAGTGATGGCAGTGTGTAGCGGTTTCAGAATCGAATCGGTGTTTCTAATGCTGATGGCTCGAGAAAGATGATCTTCGAGGAGGCTTAGGGTTGGTAGCAATTTATCAGTTCAGGTGCTACAGAGATGGATTTTGATTTGAGGCAGAAGTTGGGCAGCGAAGGATGAGGAAGGACATGGTGGGAGGTGTCTCACAGTGGTTGAATTTCTAGCAGGTTAAGTATGAAAAACAGAGGTTGAAAAGTTTCTTAAAGGAGATGGTTTAACCGAAGTGGAAGTGGCAGAGTAGCATATGGATTCTGTGGTGAGATAGCCACAAGCCTTGAGAAAAGTTTAAAGCGATTTGGGAATCATGGTGGAAAGTGACTAGGTCTACGGATTTTATTTGGGATGGAGGCTACTGCAGTGAGGAAGATTGAATATGGCAAATAGGAGTTTCCCTGGAATGAAGAGAGGTGTGAAAACTTGATTATCGTTTTGGATGCAACATGACTTCGAGTTTAGAACGTATTGTTAGACTTTCAGTTGATGTCTATGGGGAAAGAACAAACTCTTACAACTGGCGGGCGAGCATAGGCTCAGGTGGGTTTACTAATTTCGTGGTAGTTGTACCCTGTGCAGCATCATTGGAAAATGTCGGTATGGAATTCCACAGGTGGGCTATCTCCTGTGAACAGGTTAGTGGTTGCGTGATTTGGATGAAGTTTCTACGAAGAGTTCTACTTACTACCCAGCAAGAGGTTGAGTATGTGATTATGACTGATAAATTTGGAATGTTCATGAAAGGTTTAACAAGAGACTACGAGAAATTTGGCGGGTTGACGGTGCGAGATCATGGTAATTTATAAGGAGGAATCTTTGTGGGTTTTATATTTATGTGATGGTAGCTTAAAGCTAAGTGGGGAAGCCCACCGTCTACGATTGGATCGCGTGGTTGTCTGCTCTTAAGGTTTCTGGTTATCGGTGCATTGGTGGATCATTTATGACTAAGAAAAGAAAAAATCAGGGGTAATTTGGGCAAAGAACTTGATGAATGTGTGATATATTTCGCCTTATCGATTCATGTCTAGGTTTTGGGAAGACTCGGAGTTTACGCTTCTTGTGGATGTGATGTACAAGGAAAAGAATTCATCTGGTTGCTTTTTTGGGAGTATTCATGTGCTAACAGAGTGTTGGAGTTTGATTATACTCGGGACTAGGTCAGAGAGGGTGACCCACAAGTGGTTCTAATGGGTTCAAGGATGTAAGCGCGGTGTCTAAGGATTTTGGGTCCGTTGTGTGGTTATAGATCGAGTTTTTGCAGTAGGTACTGAGGCAATGTGATCTCATAATTTGGGTCACTCGGGATGAGTGTTGATCGAGTTTCGTTATGTTTTTGAATAAATATATTATTATTTCTACGGCAGGTCAAGAGTAAATAAAAGGAAGTTGGGTCGGTTGGTAATGGTTTGAATCAACGTGATTGAGGCAATGATCAGTTCCTTCGGCGTGTTAGTGTTATATAGGTGATTTGTGGCGGTACGTGCAGCTTGACAACTGCCATAATTTGATTGATTTGGGGATGTATTTGATTCCAGTGGCCTTGTTATGTGTAAATGGATCTGGGAGGAGTTATGATGGTTTAGACCACGACTCGAGGTTTGTATTCTCTGCGGTTATGGGAATTCAGTTGCATGTTGCAATGGTTCTTCCAAAATGAGTTGAGTGGAAGGGATTCTAGCCAATGAAGTGTTCATTCTACTAGTAGTTCAGGGGTATGATGAATTCTTGTACTCTCGCGTAGCGGCGCGATAGGTGTAGTGAGCGACATGGGAATTGGAAGTTGAGGATCAAGGTTGCGGTTCGGTGTTGACAAGAGTGTAGAGCTCGGATGAGTAGGGAAGAATTCAGATTTTCAGAGTAAGCTGTTATTTTCTTTAGTGTCACCTAAGAACGGTGTCCTGTGTAAGAGGCTTTGTGCATTGATTTGCGGACTCTTGGTTGGCTTTACAGAATTAGTACGGTTGGTGGTATGTGGCTGTATTTTTGATACCTGGTGCAGAAGGTCGCGAGAGCGTATCCCACGGGAATATTGTATAAGTGTGACATATTAGTCACTTGATTGTTAAAGATTGAAACAAATCATGGAGATTATGGTACTATCGTTAATGTGAGAGTTTATGCTTGGAAGGCGCTCTATTCCTTTGGTTGTGAACTGTGGGAGTTTATTCCGGATTGAGACGGCTTGATTATTCTCACATGTGTTGTGATCCCGTGTAGCTTGTGGTGTTATATGAGCAGGATGGCTCTCAAGATGCAGGTCATTTATCGCACTTTAGTTGTGCTTGGGTTTTGTAGCGTATGGCGCTATCCGTCTCCCCAGGGCTGTATTTTTGCACTTGGCGTGCTCGTGGTCGATATTCGATACTTTTTAGGTTTAAGAATTATGGCTTGATGGGTATTTCCTTATTTATTGCTATGTGTGGATCGGGTGGCGCCACAGGTATGTTGTTTGGATCGGGTTGCACACTGCAACAGCATCATGTATGGATCGAGTTGCACGCCGCAATAGTGAGATGATGAGTACGGTTCCCTATATCTATTCTTGTGTATTTTTGTTTCTCATTCTCTGAGAAGGGTTCATAGCGTCTATTCGACCATCTTATTCTTTACGCGGGCTGAATAGTTCCTTTCCAGAGTTCGTTTTTCCTTATGTATCGCATTCGAGTTTGTAGCTTGTTGGTACATTGTTGGCGTCATATGAGATTTTTGGCAGTGTTTGAGATGACTTATTGCCTGTGCATCTTGTACTGGGTGAGACGAGGTTATTGGACTTGAGATCAGTGCGCTCAGAGTTATGTATGGTATATTAAAGAGCAAATATCGTTATTCGGTTCAAAATGAGGTAATAGTCCTTGTCAGGAGGAGAGACTCCATGATTTGTTGATTCGGCAAGTAGTTATTAGTTTCTACGCATATCTTCCATCATGGAAGTATTGCGAGAGTTGGAACATAGCTTATATGTGATATGAGGTGTATTGTGTGCACCGGGTTTGTGGAATTGCAACTATTATTGTCGGAGGATGTTATTATGGGCAACCAACTTATGTGGTGCATGGTGTGATTTCAACATAGGTGCATGATCATGTTTGGGTACAGTGTGTAGTGATTGATACGGTGTTCGTATGTTAGGATCAGGTCTTGTAGAGAAATTCGGAGGTTGAAATTTGGTTCTAAGGCTTTCTGACCAAATAAAAGTGAGGATCTTCAGTCTGGCTAGAGATAATGTGCCCAACTGGGTTGTGGTGGCACGGGTAGGTGGTGCACGAGGTGTTAAACAGTGATTTTGGAAAACTCTAGAACAGTTCTTGGCATGTTCGAGGACGAACATATGGTTAAGTGGGGGAGAATGTAACGACCCGACCGGTCATTTTGAACTCTAGCACGTCGTTCGGCAGTTTGAGGCCCTTGAGTAGCTTCACTTCAGGTATTATGACTTATACGTGTGGTCGGAATTGAATTTTGGGAAGTTCGGAGTTGATTCGGATGGAAAATTCTAAATTTGGAAGCTTTAAGTTGGAAGAGCTAACTAAGGTTTGACTTTTGAGTAAATGACCTCGGAATCGGGATTTGAAGGTTCCAATAGGTTTGTATGATGATTTTGGACGTGGGCGTATGTTCGGGTTGAGTATCGGGTCGCCTGGGAGCATTTCGGCCCTTATTATGGAAAGTTAACATTTTGAAAGTTTAACGATTTCTTAAATTTGATTTGAAGTGGACTTTGGTGCTATGGATGTCCGTTTGAGATTCTAAGCCTTAGAATAGGTTCATATTGTGATTTATGACTTGTGCGTAAAGTTTGGCATCATTCCGAAAAGTTTAAGTGTGATTCGGATGCGTTCGGCGAAGTTTGAATGTTTGAGAGTTTAATGAAAGGTTTTGATCGTCAGTTCGTATTATTGATGTTGTTTGACATGGTTTGAGGCTTTGACTAAGTCTACATCATGTTTTGGGATGTGTTGGTATGCTTGGACGGGGTCCTGGGGGCCTCAGGTGCGAATCAGATTGGAAACGGATCGAGTTTGGGCTTGGAAGAATTGCTGAGGCTGTTGAGATCTGGTCAATCGCACCTACGTGGAAAGGGCCGTAGGTGCGAGACTGCAGAAATGGCCCTGGTGTCGCAGAAGCGGTTGGGTTTGAGGTTGGATGGATTCGCAGGTATGAGTACTTTACCGCACTTGCGGGCGCGCAGATGCGGGCGGAGGAGCACAGAAACGGAAGTAGTCTGGGGCTGGAAGATCGTAGGTGCGGATGTTGTAGCGCACCTGCGCAGCCGCAGGTGCGGTCGTGGGCTCGCAGGTGTGGAAGGCTTCTCAAGCTAGGGAGCCCGCAGATGCAGGTGGTTTCCGCAGAAGCGGATGCGCATCTGCAATTGAGGGCCCGCTGAAGCGGAAAGCTGGCATCTTGGGGGAAAGTCACATCTACGAGGTAGCTTCAGCAGAAGCGGAGCCGCTGAAGCGCAAGGAGTTCCGCAGATGCGGAAAATCGACTGGGGAAAAATATATATGCTAGCCAATGCGGGATTTGCCCATTTCATCTAATTTTTCTCTCTTGGAGTCGACTTTGGGGCGATTTTATCACGACCCAAACCGATGGGCCACGACGGGCACCCGGTACCTTACTCAACCGAGTACCAATGTAATGAATCTTTCTTATTACATTATCATATACACGTGACATACGGGCCTAATAGGACAACATCATCATTTATAAACTCAAAACATAGGCTGACAAGGCCGTACAATCTTTCACGTACACGACATATGTCTACACACCTCTAAGAGTACATAAATATCATAAAGGTTGGGTTAGGGCCCGCCATACAAATCAGTACATGCCCTAATCATACTGACCACATAAGCAACTCCAGAACAAATGGAGTGTACCAACATCTTCTGCTGAGCTGATCGCCTACTTGAGGACTCTCGACCTGTCTATCGAGACCTGCGGGCATGAAACGTAGCGTCCTCGGGCTAAAGGGACGTCAATACAAATAATGTACCGAGTATTTAAGGAATAAAAATCAGTAAATAATAGACATGAGAGAAACATGGAGTAAAAGACTCGACACGTACATCTGCATAGCTTTGTGAATCATTTCACTTTTTATAACTTCATGCATATGCGTATAAATGTCATACAATGCATAGGTATATGTGTTCATAACATCATCAAGCCTCTGAGGGCATCCCATCATATCATTTTGGCCACTGTGGGAAAATCATCAACGTATACTAGCTAATCAGGTGGTGGTGCGTATATAACGCCATAACCTTTTTCTATATCCCATATAAATATAATATACATATATACGCATATATAACGCCATCTGGTCATGGGTCAATGTATATATATAAATGCATGAAATGCATAAGAAATACGTTAATAATATTTTCTCGGAATGTCATAAAAATAATATGCCTTAAGAAATACGTTAAAAAGATTTTCTTGGAATGTCATAAAAATAATATGCTTGTCGGATAAATTTTATCAAATACGTATTTTTCTGAGACCCATGAACATAATATATAATAATAATTCACATGGGGAATCAAGAATATAGACACCCATAATATTTCTATGAATAGAGTCATTTATGAAAATTGTGCATTTGCTCGTTTCGTTTGTATCGTATTGATCATGCCAAAAAGAAAGAAGGGATAGCCTTAACATACCTAGAGTAGGGAAAAATTCGTATGATGTTCTTGAAAAAAGGTTGCACCGTACTCTGTTAGAATCGCAAAATTTTACGTTGCTAAAGTTACAATAATTCTCGTTGGGTTGGTTGAAGAATCACGTTACTTAATGTAATATTTGGAATCTGATTCAAGTGTTTGAAAATAAAAAGTTGAAAACTCCTAAGAATGGCCAACGTTTCCTCCACTTCTAATTGTAGTGTTTCAGAATGAGATTTGTTGAAAGCTTAAATGAATTCACTTCTGATGGTAGAGTCTTTGGTATGGAAATGTTAAAATATGATTGTAGTATCTTGAGAATGAATTTGTTGAAATTCCTGAGAATGACTAACGTCCCCACTTGTCATTGTAGTATATTTGTATGGAAATTCTTTTAAATTGAAATGCCTTGTATTTGGCATATTAGGTTGCCACCTAATAAGAATGACTAAGAGTCATTCCTTTGAGATGTGGCTTGCTGCCACGTGGGGATGGGGGTGGAAAATTTTAATCTTTATCCACTTATTAGGTAATTAGGTAATGTCCCGTTACCCGATAATTAACCAATTACCCGCATAATTAAAAATTATCCCCAATTACTTAAAATACTACTCACTTTTAACACACCTTATACATCTTGCTATCATGGTCATGTGGTACCTTGTATGGTACTAGTCCGTAAATACCAGGTATTTTAGCTCGGGCCATATTTTATCCCAAAATGTCAAACTTTGATAAAATTCATTTTCTTTGATTCGTTTACCCTTTCACCTTCACGAATTTACTCATCAATTGTTTGAAATTGCATAATACTTATAATCTCCAAATAATCTTGTCCTTGAACTGATGTCAATTATCTTACGACAAATTCAATGTACAATACAACAAGGTGTAACATCGTCGTAATATAATATTGCGGAGCATAACATCAACGTAATAGTGCGAGGCATAACATTATTCCCCCCTTTGGAACATTCGTCCTTGAATGTTGACTGATGCATTTATCATTTTCATAATCTATGTCTTCCGAATACTTTAATATTCTCTCCTTGCCATTTGGGCAATTGTTCTTTGAATAAATCCAAAGGCCAGGGCATTCCCCCCTTTAGGCCTCTTTCTCACACCACGGTCTGTGGTCGGAATTCTTCCAATCTCGTAACTCTTGCTACCTTCTGTCATGCATCCTGTATGACTTTTTCCTTATATGTGCGCCTATGCGACTCTTCTCTTCTTTTTCCTCCAGCTTTTAGCCAAATCCCTAGGCCTCATTTTGTGAACATATACAGAGCTTAATAAGATGTACCTCTGGGCATCATTAGCTTTACTTCATCTAAGGAGGCCATACTATACCATAATTCTTACTTCAATTTATCGTTACTAAGGTCTGCTACCAAACTCCAGGTTACTCTCGTTGCTGATCTTATATGCATAAAGCTAAGTCTTTTAATGCTTCTTCATTATTATTCATCTTAAGAATGATGGCCTAATCTCATCTCGTACTTTGCAGCTTTTACCCATCCATTGTTGATTTACCTTAATGTTGATATACAATCTTCCATTGATAATTTGAAACTTCTTACGTAATATATTGCCACTAGGGCTTACGCTGCATCGTGGAACATTTGAAGTGATTTTCCTGATCCACTTGGGGCGATACTATACTTTCATAACCATATTTCATATCATAGTCATCCCAATGTGATTCACTTACGTGGGTATTTTAATCCCGTACAATTCCTGAAATCTTCTTCAAATCATTACTCAATTGAAGGCCCAATCGTCATCCTTTATCTATCACAATTACACCCTCATTGTACTATCAGGGCGGCATTCCATCTCTTCTAAATGCCATTAGTCGTATACTCATTTGAGTTCATTCAGGCCATACCGAGCTTTGTATAACTTAGAGAAACCATCAGATCTTCTTGTTTTCTTGGGCTTAATTCTGAGGACTTATCCATTCTCGTCACCTTCTCCCTCGCCCTTTCTTATCCTTACTCCTGTCTTCCTAAACCTTGTCGTTTTACCCAACTTTAGCTTGCGACATACACATATCTATTTATACTTCTCGTAACCTTCCTTCAACCTGCTTGCATCATAGGCTTCCTTATGTCATCCTGGAATATCAAGCGAGACATCACAACGTCTCTAACTCTTCTTTACTCTCTTAATTAGACTTCTCGATACTTAGAAACCATAGGTTGGATGATATGCCACTAACGACGCTGCTACCATTCCTGGATACTGAATCCCAACACTTCTAACCTTCTATATGTAGTATGGATTATTCGCAACCTTCTGTATTTGAGTATCTCGTACGTTGTTCACCTTTACCTTACTTACCTTAAAATCTCGCATCACGTCTTCTATCTCTTTCATGACCTCGCTTTAACACAGGTATAATTCACATCCATAACTTGAAGCTCTATTATAATACGTGCACCTCTGGTGTATACACAATCCGGTGAGAGCTTCATACTGACTTCTTATGAGGCTGGTACTTTTCTAACTGGTGTTATCGTATAGCCATTATATAATATGCCTTCTGTACTATCTCTATTGTTTTTAAGAGTGATTCTGCATTGTCCTCAATCACGAGGTCTAAAATTTTCTTGGTCCAATAATCAGACTCCTGATTTACTGAGTTGATGTAACTCTTTAGTTTCCTCTTCCTTCTGATCAGCCTTCATGTAGGCTTAAGCCATCTTCCGATCTGCGGCTCATGGTATGAGTTATTACTTTAGCCTTTCATGGGTGCTATGGAATATCCATGATACAATCTTCTGATAATTCAATCATTTGTCTATGCCCTAGGCTTAATTCTTTCTTTTAACTTATACCAGAGTCTTCTACGGCTGTATGAACGTCAACATATATGGTGCATGGATATCACTCTGAAGTCTTAAGTGCATAATCCCTTTTGTTCTCTCTAAGCTTTCTTTAAACGTAAGCTATTGCTTTTCCTGGTCGTTTTGCCACCTTGTTGCGTTCATGCTTAGCTTATCTTTGTTCCCACACATGCCGGAACTTTTGTGCAACTCATATGATCTTGAATATTACTTTTGGTTTCATTTCCCGCTCATTAGACACTCTAGGTGCCACTTCCTTATAGAGTGCATACAATGTTGTTGTGAGACTGTTGTTTTTTACATGACCATTTCCTCTTTAGGTCACTATGCTTAGGTTGAAGCTTTCTTCCTTATTTCCTCAGCTAGTCTTTCGTTGTAGTACTTAGGGAAGACCTTCTGACTCTTGTGAAGCTGTGAACTTATTACATCGTATACTTGACGGAATATTTGATGTTCGTACTCACATATAAAATTCCTTAGTTACTTACCTTCATACTTATATGCTTGTACGGTTGCTCCCGAACTGAAGTTTTGACTGTCTTCCCTTAACACTCATATGGTATCTTTAACTACCCTAACTCCTATCCGAATATTTCTCAAGGTCACGATGTCATATCTGTGAGATTAAATTCCCCATGTTGGGGTTCACTCCGTTTATCTTGCCCGATCTATTGATTTGTGTGTATCCTATTGTCTAGCCATAACTAGGCTCTTCCTGAATCAACTACTAACTACTCATTGGCTCATTCTCATATCAATATTCTACGTAATCTTTCATGGGTCATTTCCTTTATCTTAACTTACGTCCCGCACTGGCTCCTTATCTATCAATAACATCTCAGACAGGAACCCTTACCTCCTCTTCTTGATGTCGTGTTTGCATAATGTTGTGGAATTGTAGCATATCTGTAGGATTTGAATAAGTGCAATCTTTTTTTTTCTTTTTTTATCAAATTCTTCCTTTACCATTTCCATAGTTACTAGAACCACTTAATTCTGACCTAATGCCATATCACACCATATTCCCCCCTTTAGGGGAGCACTAAGATTTAGTACTACGATGATCTGCGTATAAATGTTTAACCCTCTCATTTTTGGCATCTATTCACATCATCAATGATCCTTACTCGCCTCGCGGTAATCCTTCAGTACCAAGGATAACAAATTCCTAACTCGCGAGGGTGACACTTAGTGTAACTGGCACATACAGTCCCTTAAGCTTAACTTTACTCACCTTGCTTGCTTTAGAAAAACGTCTTCCTGAATGACCATTCTCTGAATTTCTCATGAATCTTATTCTATTATCCACTCTATTATTGCCGGAACGAAATCTAAAATTCTCATGATGCTGACTATTATCCAATCACTCAGTCCCTAATTCATGTTTAGTTTATCTTGTTCACCAGCCCATACTGATTTCTATTGTTCTGGAGTCTAACTTTTCCTTCCGGCAGTCGCGTTGGAGTTACAAACTTATTTCTTGAAATGAGGATATCACTTTATGGCCTATAGTCTTTTGTTGTCTTAAGGCATGTCACCTCTCGTCTTTTCCTTCAATTGACTATAGACTCTGTAATACTGTTATCTTTTTGATCCACCGTTGTCATCCATGTATCATATCTTACTCATAATGCTTCATTAACTCTTTTCTTATTTCCCGCTAACATTTATGTCTATCACTTTATTCTGAAAACTCGAATAGGACATTCTTTTGCTTTTAGCTCCCCTTGCTCCATCCAGTGGATCTTGGGTTGCTTAACGTTCTCGCTCTACTAGGGACGCGAGCCACACTAAGGTAATATTTATCCCTTCCAGGCTTCCAGTGCTTATCTTTGTAGTACTCATATCGAGGTATCTCACAAGGAGATCCATTACCACGTTTGCACTATCCTTCGGAAATGTCAACTAACTTTACCAATCCATCCACTATTTTGGGTTACTCTATCCCCAACCGTATCCTGATAACTCGTCCTTCTCTTAAACTATGTCTGTTAGCTCCCATAGGACATAACTAAGATCGGTGTGGCTGATTGTACATACATCTGTCACTGTTGAAGGTAACTTAAAATGCTTATATCTCCTTTCCTGAATGGTAAATAATGATAATCTTTATTAACTGGATACCTCGTACCCTTTTTCATCTTGCTTCTTTTACTTCTTGAAACTTGTATTTATCTTCTGAATCTCTCATTGTCTTTCACCATAAAGGTGGATAAATGTTCTTGCCTTAAGGTTCCTTATCAAGAGGCTTACACGTCTTAGTATACACATGATCTGCTGAATACCTCATATTTATCCATCATAAGCATCATGTAAAATCGAGTTCCTCTGACTCAACTCTTTCACAGCCACATCTCTTACTAACCATCTTTCTAGACGTAAGCATCGTCAAAGTAGGAATAAGATAGAGTTTAGGAAATTGAGTTCCTACAACTGAGCTCTACAACACGATCTAAAGTAATAAGAAAGAGTGACAGTCCTAAATGTCCTGTAGCCTCCTGCTTATAAGTGTGGTGCACAACACACCCATAAACAAGACTCTACTAGACACGACTTGTAGACTCCCTAGGACAAAATTGCTCTGATACCACTTTTGTCACGACCCAAACCGATGGGCCGCAACGGGCAACCGGTACCTTACTCAACTAGGTATACCTACGTAACGTATCTTTCTTATTACATCATCATATACACGTGACATACGGGCCTAATAGGCAAAGATCATCATTTATAAACTCAAAACATAGGCCGACAAGGCCGTATAATCTTTCACATACACGACATATGTCTACACGCCTCTAAGAGTACATAAATGTCATAAAGGTCGGGATAGGGCCTGTCATACTAATCAATACATGCCCTAATTATACTAACCACATAAGTAACTCCGAAACAAATGGAGTGTACCAACATCATCCACTGAGCTAATTGCCTACTTGGAGGACTCTCGACCTGTCTATCGAGACCTGCGGGGATGAAACGCAATATTCTCAGGCAAAAAGGACGTCAGTACAAATAATGTACCGAGTATGTAAGGAATGAAAATCAATAAATAATAGACATGAGAGAAACATGGGGTAAAAGATTCAACATGTACGTCTGCATAGCTCTGTGAATTATTTCATTTTTTATAACATCATGCATATGCATATAAATGTCATACCATGCATAGGTATATGTGTTCATAACAGCATCAAGCCTCTGAGAGCATCCCATCATATCATTTCGGCCACTGTGGGCAAACTATCAACGTATACCAGCTGATCAGGTGGTGGTGCGTATATAACGCCATAACCTTTTCCCATATCCCATATACATATAATATACATATATACGCGTATATAACGCCATATGGTCATGGGTCAATGTATATGTATAAATGCATGAAATGCATAAGAAATATGTTAATAATATTTTCTCGGAATGTCATAAAAATAATATGCCATAAGAAATACGTTAAAAAGATTTTCTCGGAATGTCATAAAAATAATATGCCTGTCGGATAAATTTTATCAAATACGTATTTTTTTTAGACCCAGGAACAGAAGATATGATAATAATTCACATGGGGAATCAAGAATATATACATCCCCAAATATTTCTATGAATAGAGTCATTTATGAAAATTGTGCATTTGCTCGTTTCGTTTGTATCGTATTGATCATGCCAAAAAGAAATAAGGGATAGCCTTAACATACCTAGAGTAGGGAAAAATCTGTATGATGTTCTTGGAAAAAGGTTGCACCGTACTCCGTTAGAATCGCAAAATTTTACGTTGCTAAAGTTCCAATAATTCTCGTTGGGTTGGTTGAAGAATAACGTTGCTTAATGTAATATTTGGAATCTGATTCAAGTGTTTGAAAATAAAAAGTTGAAAACTCCTAAGAATGGCCAACTTTTCCTTCACTTCTAATTGTAATGTTTGAGAATGAGATTTGTTGAAAGCTTAAATGAATTCACTTCTGATGGTAGAGTCTTTGGTGTGGAAATGTTAAAATATGATTGTAGTATCTTGAGAATGAATTTGTTGAAATACCTCAGAATGACTAACGTCCCCACTTGTCATTGTAGTATCTTTGTATGGAAATTCTTTTGAATTGAAATGCCTTGTATTTGGCATATTAAGTTGCCACCTAATAAGAATGACTAAGAGTCATTCCTTTGAGATGTGGCTTGCTGCCACATGGGGATGAGGGGTGGGAAAGTTTAATCTTTATCCACTTATTAGGTGACTAGGTACTGTCTCGTTACCCGATAATTAACCAATTATCCGTATAATTAAGAATTATCCCCAATTACTTAAAATACTACTCACTTTTAACACATCTTATACATCTTGCTATCATGGTCATGTGGTACCTTGTATGGTACTAGTCCATAAATACCGGGTATTTTAGCTCGGGCCATATTTTATCCCAAAATGTCAAACTTTGACGAAATTCATTTTCTTTGATTCGTTTACCCTTTCACCTTCACGAATTTACTCATCAATTGTTTGAAATTGCATAATACTTATAATCTCCAAATAATCTTGTCCTTGAACTGATGTCAATTATCTTACGACAAATTCAACGTATAATACTACAAGGTGTAACATCGTCGTAATATAATATTATGGAGCATAACATCGACGTAATAATGCGAGGCATAACAGATTTGGGAGAGCTATTTCATCCACCTCTTAGGGGGTAAGTGTTTCTAAACCACTTTTGATTATATTTCATGAACACATGGAATTTTAACATGGAAATTAGTAGAAATTGGGGGATTTTGAAAGAAACCTAGAATTTGGTATTTTGGATTTTTGACCATGAAATTGGACATAGAATTAGGAATAAATTATATATTTGAGTTAGTAATGTTAGAAAGAATTACAAGAAAATACACATGACTTCACACCATAACAAAAAATGGCCCATGTTTTTAAGTTTTACCGGACCTAGCCCATATTGTACATATTTTGAAAGCACTACCAAATCCAAAATCTGTGTTCTTACAACCATTGCTTCTAAAAGTTATGGAGGTAAATCTGTGTTCTCACAACTATTGCTTTCACTCTCTCTTCTTCTCACATCTTCTAGATATGCTTCAAGGGGCCATGTATTTTCTGCTTCTCCTCTTGTGTCACCTAGTTGCAATGTAAGAAAATTGAAGAGTAGAAGTCCACCATTGAAGGCCATTCAAAGCTTTGCTTTAGAAAATAAGATTTTTTGATTTTGTTAGTTGTTTGGATTTGGTGTTGTTCCAATTGATTGAAAATATCAAAAGGAGTTCAAAATTTAAATTTGAAGTGATTTGGAGTAGATTTGAGCAAGATTTGAATTAAATTTTAGAAAAGACGCAAGGAAGAAGACGAAATCAGTTTTTTGTATAATTATGTATAATCTTGTATAATAGTGTATATGAGTATATAAACACATCTTATACACTTTTATACACCTTTATACAAGAGTCTATAGACGAACTTCTTCCACGCTTTTCAGTTACAATTTTTGTTCAAAACTAGTCCAAATCTCCATTAAAAGACTTCAAATTTTATATACAACCTCCTTATATTATTTCTAACAAGTCTAAATAACACCCACTCCAAGTTTCTCCCAAAATCAAATTCGGAATTAAACCCACATATTTAAGCTTGTTAAAAACTAATTTTCACCACCCAAATGGATTTGGTTTGTTGAACTAATATTTGAGTCACAGTTACTGATTCAAAAATTAACTTAAAAGCTTGAGAAATCTTTTTAAAAAATTAAATAGTAATTTTGAGAACCTATTGGAGTTGGATGTTGAATCTTAGCCTATTATTTTCGGGCTAGTTGGTTGTAAATTGAAATGTGGGTTATAAAATTGAAAAGTGGGGAGCCCATTTGTTCTTATGTGAAATTTTCCCGTAATGTTATGGGTAATGATTATCTTAGAATATTTTCGGAATCCGGGAACGTGGGCCCGAGGGTTGACTTTATTGACTTTTCCCGTAATGTTATTGACTTTATAAATTGATTAGTTATGGGTAATAGAGTATATATTTATGGATGTGCACATTTGTTTGACTAGTTTTGGAGAGACGAACATCTGTTTGATGTGTTTGAGAGGTGTTGAAGCCGGTTATGGAACTTCTAAGCGAGGTAAGTCTCTTGTCTAACTCTGTGAGGGAAAAACTACCCCTAGGTGATGTATTTGATATGTGCTACTTGTTGCGGGGGCTACGTATGCACGAGGTGACGGGAGTCCGTACGTAGCTAAATTCATGTAATTGTCTGGGTAGACTTAGGTTCACACCATGCTATAACTGTACTATTTGAGTTGTCCTTTGCCTATTAAATTCCTTTATTTTACATTACGACTTGAGACTAGACTTGCGTAGAGTGCTATAATTGCTATTGTAGAGATTTGACGGGCTTCATGGTTAGCCGCAGAATAATTGTACTCTTCTTACGAATTTCTTCTGCGCTATGTGTTTTCATAGAAAAGTTTTCCTTAAAGTTCATAACTCGCACGTTTATTCGTGAATGGGGTCAAGGGCCCATTAAAGCTTCTTATTCTAATGGGATCGGGTCGTTCGCCTCGGTAGTATAATAGATACATCTATGGTTCCTGTCGTTCGACCCTCGATAATTCGCACATTATGATGGGATCGGGCCGTTCACCTCGACAGGATTTTGTATCATATTCTCATGGGAGCGGGCCGTTCGCCTCGATAAAATAATATATGTATCTATGGTTTGTATCGTTTGACCCCTGGTAGTGCACATATTATGATGAGATCGGGCCGTATGACTCGACATTCCTATAAAATACTCTTATAAAATCGTGCGTAATATTTGACAAGAAGCCAGTGTATGGGTGAGTTTTCCTGATTTGAACTGTGACGACCTATGTGGTGAGGTTCATTATATATATACTCCGATTGAAGAGGTAACTACTTAGTGAGAGCTTGAGTTTACCGTTCAGAGGAGGATTGTACCTCGTAGTTATATTTGTTAATACCATTTATCTGCTCTTCCCCATATTTATTTACTTCTTACTGTACCTATCTTATTGGACCACTAGTAAGTGTCATTGTCGACCCCTCGTCACTACTTCTCTGGGGTTAGGCTAGATACTTACTGGGTACGCATTGATTTACGTACTCATGCTACACTTGCTTCACTTATTATGCAGATATATATATATATGTTTCTGGTTGTCCTCTAGGCGCAGAGGCGCGACATTTGCGGGGATTTTACTGTAAGCTGCATTCCACTTTACAATCCGCAGCATACAGAGTCTCTATCAGAGTTATTTATATTCTCATGTCTAACTTTATTCCAGACATATGTTGTATTTTATTATATTTTCAAGTTAATGCTCATGCACTTGTGACACCGAATTTTGGGGGTTCCTACTGGTTGTTTGTTATTGTAGTTCACGTAATTATTATCATTTTACCATGTAGATTCTATTTTATACTATTTAATTAATGGAGATTATGATTTCGAAAGTAATAAAATGAGTAATGAAGTTGATCAATCACCGTTGGCTTGCCTGACAGCGGCGTTAGGCGCTATAACAACCTTTAGTGGATTTTGGGTCATGACAATTTAAATAATGTAATATTTTTTTACTAAATTATAATTTTGAATTATCAAAAGTATAAAGAGATAAACCTTTTATTATTTTTATAAAAAACCTACCAACATTTTTAATAATTATTAATTTTTGTAATACACACACACACACACACACACACACTCTCTTATTTTATGTATAATATCATAATAGTATCTTTTTATTTTTGTATTTTTCATTATGAAATAATGAGTTCTATTTATTAAATAAAATTTCCTACATGGGAAATTTATTTAGTATATACATTTTTACGCTATAGCTTGAAATTTCGTTTTTCTTTTTTTAGTATTCTTCCTTTATAACTATTTATTTATTATAATTTTAGTTATGTGTATATGTACGAATTTTCTCGTCATAATTCTAATTATAAGTCTTATATTTTTATATTTTCCATAAATTTATATTTTATTTCTTTTTTTATTCCTTGCTTATCTAATTGTATTATCCATTACTTAATATTATTAAATTATGTCGCGACCCGGAGTCCCACCCTCGGGACCGTGATGATGCCTAACATTTCATTTGCTAGGCAAGCCAACGTTAGCTAAATTACTTAACCAGTTTAACCGTTCAAATCAAAATATTGATAATAAGTAACTGTAAAAGTCTAAAGTAGATTGATAAAATACCAAAGGACGTAATATAAGCATATCCCAGAAATCGGAGTCACAAATGCCTGAGCATCTAGAGTACTACAGATAAAGTCTGAACAAAATTTAACTATTTAAAACTAATAAAACAGTAAACTGGATAAAGAAGGGGACTTCAGGGCTGCAAACGTTGTGCAACTATGCGTCCGCAGATGTGGAGGTTCGATCGCATAAGTGGAAAGGCCAGTAAGGCCCGGTGATCGCATAAGCGGAAAGGCGAGTAAGGCCTGGTGATCGCATAAGCGGACATGGTCCGCAGGAGCGCATGTGCAGAAGAGCTCCTATGCCCGCATGAGCGGAAGCGCAGATGTGCGTTTAGTCCACAAAAGCGGAGAGTGCGGGACCTTAGTGTGGACCGCACCTGCGATGGAAATTCCACAGGTACGGAGCCGCAGATGCGGCTATGGCTTCGCAGAAGTGGTTTAACTTGGCAGAAAAGGCCTAAGTTCGAGGGTTTGATTTCATTCTAAATTTTTGGACCTAGAGAGCTCGGATTGAGGCAATATTTTGAGAGATTTTCAGAGGAAACATTTGGATAAGGATTCTTGATGCATTTTTGATTAATCACCACTAATCTATTATTAATTTCTTCATTTAATTAAGGATTTGGGTTGAGAAATTTGGGGGAAAATGGTAAAAGTTCTTAGACCGAACTTTTGGGATTTGAAAGGCCAAATGAGGTCGGATTTGAGTAATTCTTGTATGGTTGGACTCATTATCGAATGGGTATTCGAATTTTGTGATTTTGGTTGGGTTCCGATATGTGGGCCTAGGTCGACGTTTTGAGGCAATTTTTCAATTCTTTGCTAAAGTCGTAGATTTATAATTTAAATTAGTTTCTTATAGCTATATTTATAGTATGTAATTGTTTTGGCTAGATTCGAGCCAATCGGAGTTGGAAAGTTGAAGAAAAGGCATTCTTATTGATTGGTTGAGCGAGATTTGAGGTATGTGACTTGTCTAACCATGTGTGGGGGAAACTTCCCCTAGGTTTTGGTATTGTTATGGTATTTTCAATACGTGAAGGCCGTGTACGCGAGGTAACGAGTGCGTACTCGGGTTAAATTTTAAAAATCAGGTTCTTGCTAAGTAGTTTCCTTTTTAATTCCTTAACTAAGTTACTGTAGCATGTGTAGCATCATGTTTAGCCTAATGTCGCATGTCATTGTGTCTTATCTCTTACTTGCAATTTGTGCAACAAGCGTAGTTGGATTACCTACTTCCTTGATTTTGTATTTAGTCTTTAACCGTAGGGTTCCTTGCTGTAATTTCATTGTCCGATTGGATTTACTTTTGGGACTACGAGGTGGTACCTCGGGAGCACCCCTGTTGTGTATTTACTTTTAGGACTACGAGACGGTACCTCGGGAGCGCCCCTGTTGCATATTTACTTTTGGGACTATGGGGCGGTACCTCGAGAGTGCCCCTGTTGTGTATTTACTTTTGGGACTACGAGGCGGTACTTCGGGAGCACCCCTGTTGTTTACCTCTATTTACTGTGTTGTTATCTTTTTGTAATTTCTCATTGTTCACTTCTCAGTCATTTCGTTGTATTATTATACCTTTTGCCTTGTTTCCTATTATTTCCAGTAAGGCCTTGACCTGACCTCGTCATTACTCTATTGAGGTTAGGCTTGGCACTTACTGGGTACTGTTGTGGTGTACTCATACTACACTTCTGCACATCTTTATGTGCACATCCAGGTACTGCTTACCAGACCAGGTACTAGTGAGATAACCCGTACATGGAGACTTCAAGGTACATCTGCCAGCATTCGCAGACCTCGGAGTCCCCCTCGATCTTTATTATGTTATTTTCTTTATTTTTATTAGATTCTGATGTATAGAGATACATAGCATTTTCTCTTTAGAGCTTGTGACTTATTTCTACCGAGTTTTGGTAGTTGTAACTATTTTGAATTGCAGTTCTTATTTATTTCAGAGGTTGAGGTTGAGTTTCAGCTTTACATTCAGTTATTCCGCATAATTGTTAGGCTTACCTAGTCTTAGGTACTAGGTGTCGTCACGATATTCTACAGAGAGAAATTGGGGTCTTGGCAGCATCTGCGCTCTCGTAGATGCGATGCTCCCCTTCGCTTATGCGGCTTCCCTCGCTTATGCGGACAAAAGGTCCGCTTTTGCGGATTCGCTTCTGCGGCAACACTGTCGCTTCTGCGAAACAGCCCTCTCTCTCAATTTTTGCTTCTGTGATCGACCTGTCGTAGGTGTAACTCTGCTTCTGTGGTCCACCTGCCGGCTTCTAAGACCACTACCTCAGTCATGCTTGGCCGCTTTTGTGAAGCCCATCTCGCTTCTGAGAGCTCACACATGCGAGTAAAATTCCGCAGGTGCGATTGCACCAGAAGGCAGAATTTTAGAAAATACATTAAGTCAAAATTTGACATGTTAACCATACGGAATCCACCCGAGGCCCCCAGGACCTCAACCAAATATACCAACAAGTCCTAAAACATCATACAAACTTAGTCGAGGTCTCAAATCACGCCAAACAATGTCGAAATTACGAATCGTTCCTCGAATCAACTTATAAATTTCAAATTTCCAAATGCTACATCTTGTGCCGAAACATACCAAATCAACCCGGGATAACTTCAAATTTTGTACACGAGTCATAAATGACGTAGCGAAGCCATTCCAAGGCTCGGAGTCCCAAACGGACATCGCTAACACCAAATTCTACTTCAAATAAAACTTATGAAGTTCTTAAACTTTGAAAAATTCCAACCTTCCATAATAGGCGGTGAAATGCTCCCGGACCACCTGATACTCAACCCGAACATACTCCTAAGTCGAAAATCATCATACGAACCTGTTGGAACCTTCAAATCCCGATTCCGAGGCCGTTTATTCAAAAGTCAAACCATAGTCAATTCTTCCAACTCAAAGCTTCCGAAATTAGAATTTTCCATCCGAATCAACTCTAAGCTTCCCGAAATTCAATTCCGACCACACGTACAAGTCATAATACCTGAAGTGAAGGTACTCAAGGCCTCAAACCGCTAAATGACGTGCTAGATCTCAAAACGACCAGTCGGGTCGTTATAATTAGGTCGGTTGTACTCATGTTATACTTTTGCACTTCTTATGCAGATACTGGTGTTGGTCCCCATGACATCTAGTGGTGTCTCTACTCGGATTCATCGGCATTAGAGACTTGAGGTATAGCTGGAATAGTGCGCTCGGACTGTCCATCCGTATGAGGGTGAAATGCTGTACTCCACTCCACCCGAGTACCCAACTCATGTTGTACGATTCTCCAGAACCGCGATGTAAACTGCGTACCCCAGTCAGAGATGATAGATACCAGCACGCCATGAAGCTTGACAATCTCGCAAATGTAAACCTGAGCCAGCTGCTCCGAAGAGTAAGTAGTAACCACATGAATGAAATGAGCTGACTTGGTCAATCTATCCACAATCTCCCAAACTGCATCGAACTTCCTTTGAGTCCGTGGGAGTCCAACAACGAAATCCATAGTGATCCGCTCCCATTCCCACTCCAGAATCTCTAGCTTCTGAAATAATCCACCTGGCCGCTAATGCTCATACTTCACTTGTTGACAATTTAGGCACCGAGCTACATACTCCACTATGTCTTTCTTCATCCGCCTCCACCAATAGTGCTACCTCAAGTCCTAATACATCTTCGCGGCACCTAGATAAATGGACCTGGAGAATCAACTCACGCAAGTCATCTACATTAGGCACACAAAGCCTGCCCTGCATCCGTAATACACCGTCATCTCCAATAGTGACTTCCTTGGCATCACCGTGCTGAACCGTGTCCTTAAGGACAAGCAGATGGGGGTCATCATACTGATGCTCTCTGATACGATTATAAAAAGAATACTGAGAAACCAAACAAGCCAACACTCTGCTCGGCTCGGAAACATCCAATCTGACAAATTGGTTGGCCAAGGCCTGAACATCCAAGGCTAAAGGTCTCTCTGCTACCGGTAGATATGCCAAGCTGCCCAAACTCTCCGCCTTGCGACTCAAGGCATCGGCCACCACATTGGCCTTCCCGAAATTAGGGGTGTACAAACCGAACCGAAAACTCGCACCAAACCGAAAAGTCAAACCAAACCGATTAAAAAACCTGACTTGATTTGGTTTGGTGTTGAGTAAAAAAGCCCGAACCAACTCGACATATAAATATATAATTTTTATATATACTTTTAAGATTTTATATAGAATGTTCTTTAAAAAATGTCTAGAAATATTTGGGATTCTCTTGCGGGATATAAATTTTAATAGAATATGAAGTGCTCCATATTTATTGACCTTAAATAATGGGTTGTATGATCACTTTCTTATCAAGTGTTACTGAAATGCGTCTATCTCTTTATTCTTCCATATTCATATCATATGTTAAGATCTATTAAATTCTTATATCTTTTTCGAATGTGAAGTGATTATTAATATTTATGTATCATATTGATTTTTATGTTCAATTACTAAATTCGGTTAACCTGAAAGTGTACATCAATGAAACATTATTGTAGACGACTAAAAAAATAACTATTACTCCCTCCATTTCAATTTATGTGAACCCATTTGACTGGGCACGGAGTTTAAGAAAAGAGAGAAGACTTTTGAACTTGTGGTATAAAATGAGGCACACATATTTTGTGTGGCTATAAATCATTGCATAAAGATAAATTATTTCCAATTAAGAAAATAGGTCATTCTTTTTGGCACGGACTAAAAAGGAAATAGGTTCACATAAATTGAAACGGAGGGAGTATGTGTTACTAATAGAATTCTCCCATAAGAATATTTTAATCGATAATATGTTTGTCAATTTTTTATATTTGTACTAAATATATATTTACTTATCAAATATTTAACAAAGTAAGATTGAAATAATATTTAAGTAACAAAAAACCCGAAAACCCCGACAAAACCGAACTAATCCAAACCGATATAGTTGGTTTGGTTCGGTTTTGATAAAAACCGAACCAACCCGGTCCATGTACTCCCCTACCCGTGATGATATAGAATGGTGATATCATAATCCTTAAGCAACTCCAACTACCTCCACTACCGCAAGTTAAGATCCTTCTGTTTAAACAAATGCTGTAGACTTCGGTGATCGATGTAGACCTCACAAGGGATACCATACAAATAGTGCCGCCAGATCTTCAAGGCATTAACAATAGCTGCTAACTCGAGGTCGTGGACAATATAGTTCTTCTCATGCACCTCCAGCTGTCTAGACGCGTAGGCAATTACCCTACCGTCCTGCATCAACATCGCACTGAGACTAATGCAAGACGCATCATAATACATCGTATAGGACCCCGAACCAGTAGGCAACACCAACACTGGGGCTGTAGTCAAAGCAGTCTTGAGCTTTTGAAATCTCTCCTCACACTCCTCGGTCTACCTGAACGGAGAACGCTTCTGGGTCAATCTAGTCATAGGCACTGCAATAAATGAGAAACCATCTACAAATCGACGGTAATACCCCGCCAAGCAAAGAAAACTCCGGATCTACCTTGATCCCCTCACTCGATACCACATGACCCAAAAATGCCACTGAATCTAGCTAGAATTCACACTTCAAAATTTTTGCATACAACTTCTTTTCTCTCAAGGTCTGAAGCACAGTCCTCGGGTGCTGCTCATAATCCTCCCGGCTCCGGGAGTACAACAGAATATCGTCAATAAATACATTGATGAACAAGTCAAGATAGGGTTGAAATACACTGTTCAACAAGTGCATGAAGTTTGTTGTGGTGTTGGTCAGCCCAAAAGACATCACAAGGAACTCGTAATGACCATACCGAGTCCTGATGATAGCCTGAACGCAAGTCGTTCTTAGAGAACACTCTGGCACCCTGAAGCTGATCAAATAGGTCATTAATACGTGGCAATGGATACTTGTTCTTCACTGTTACCTTGTTTATATGGCGATAATCAATACACATTCGCATAGAACTATCCTTCTTCTTCACAAACACGACAGGAGTACCCCAAGGCGACACACTGGGCCGAATGAAGCCCTTATCGAGCAACTCTTGCAAATGTTCCTTTAACTTCTTCAACTCTGTTGGGGCCATACGATAGGGTGGAATGGAAATGGGTTGTGTTCCCAATAACAAATCAATACCAAAGTCGATATCTCTGTCGGGCGGCATGCCCGAAAGATCTGTCGGAAATACGTCTGGATAATCCCTCACTATTAAAACTTACTCGACGGTAGGAGTGTCATCACTAACATCCCTCACATATGCCAGATATGCATCATACCCTTTCTCAACCATCCGATGAGCCTTTAGAAATGAGATAACCTTGCTAGGAACATGATCTTTACCTCTTGACTCTAGCCGCGGTAGACCTGGCATAGCCAATATCACCGTCTTGGAGTGACAATCAAAGATAACGTGATAAGGGGACAATTAGTCCATGCCCAAACTAATATCGAAATCCACCATACTAAGCAATACTAAATTGGATCTAGTCTCAAAACCACTAAGAACAACCAAACACGACCGATACACATGGTTAACAACAATAGAATCTCCCATGGGTGTAGACACATAGACATGAGGATCCAAAGTATCATGGGATACAGCCAAATACATAGCAAAATAAGATGACACATAGGAATAAGTGGAACCAGTATCAAATAAGACTGATGCATCTCTATGATAGACCGGAACAATACATGTGATCACAGAATTAGACGAAACTGCCTCCGTCCTAGCAAGAAGGGCATAATATCTGTCCTGGCCTCCCCCTCTATGGCGACCTCTACCTGTCTGATCTCCACCTCGAGCTGGCTATGCAGGTGGAGTGGTAGCTGGTGCTGTAACCATAGCCTGAGGACCTGGTGGAGCACGCAGTGCCTGAGTGGTCTGTGGAGGTGCACCCCTCCTAAGTCTGGGGCAATCCCTCACCACATGATTAGTGTCACCACACTTAAAATAAGCTCTCGGAGGATGTGGATGCTGTGACTGGCTCGGGCCTGATCGACTGGACTGCCCACTTAAAACACCCTGTACATGAGGCACACTAGACATTGGCGGTGCATAATAAGTAACCTGGGCCCTAGTAGTGGTTGGAGCACCGCTGGCGGCTGGATGTGCTAAATGAACAGGGCGACCCATATAGCCCCTACCCTGACGAGCTGCAGCTAGGGCACGAGTACCACTATATATACCAGACTCTCGAGACATCTTGGCCTCTCTCTCCTCTCTCTCCCGAGTCAACATACCCTCCAATCTCCTAGCAATCCCCACTACATGCTGTTATGTGATGTCCATCTCCAACTCTCGGGCCATGCTAAATCTGATACTGGGGTTGAGCCCCTCGATAAATTGACGAACCCTCTCTCGAACAGTAGCAACCAATGTTGGTGGATGCCTCGCCAAATCTCTAAACCGGACCGCATACTCTGACACGGTCATAGAACCCTGGTGCAACTACTCAAACTCTACGCGCCATGCATCTCTGAGACTCTGTGGGACATACTCCCTGAAGAACATATCTGAAAACTGAGTCCAAGTGAGTAAAGCTGCCTTAGCCAGACTATCTAACTCATATGCTCGCCACCACTAATAGGTCGCTTCTCTAAGCTGGAATGTAGTGAAAGAAACCCTACTAGACTCCGCAACACCCATAGTACGGAGGATACAGTGGCACTCCTCAAGAAAACTCTGGGCATCCTCTGACACCAAGCCACTAAAAGTAGGAGGGTGGTACTTCTTGTACCTCTCGAGCCTAAGCTACTCCCCCTCAAAAACTGCTGCCCTAACCTCGGGGTGAACTGGAGCTACCGGCTACATCGATATGACCTCAGGAACCTAGTCCTGGAACCTCTGCTCTGGGGTTCCGGCGGCGGGAGTCTGTGCTCCTCCTCTAGCCCGAGATGTGGCAGGAGAAAGTGGTATCAATCCTCCTAAGCCAAGGCGCTGAACATGCTCAGAAACTGGGCGATAGTCTCCTGTAGGGCTGGTGCAGTAACAGGCATCTCAGGTGCCTTCCCTCCAACTAAAACCACTGGTGACTCTTCTGTAGCAGCTCGTGTGGGTGCTTTGGCTGCACCACGTGAACGTCCTCAGCCTCCACCCCGACCCCGGCCTCTCGTGGCTCTAGCAAGGGGCGCGGGTGTCTGGTCATCTGATCCAGCTGTACGTGTCCTCACCATCTGATTCGAAGTCAAAATCTTGCACGATAAGGAATCAAAGAAGTGAATCTTTTCCTAACAATTCCATAGCCTCCCGAAGATAAGTACAGACGTCTCCATACCGATCCGCGAGACTCTACTAAACCTGCTTGTGACTCATAACACGTATGAACCTAGAGCTCTGATACCAACTTGTTACAACACCAATTTCCCTCCGTAGGATGTCGTGGCAGCACCTAGTCCCTAAGACTAGGTAAGCTTAACAATTATGCGGAATAATTGAATGTAAAGTTGAAACTCAACCTCAACCTCTGAAATAAATAAGAACTACGATTCAAAATAGTTACAGCTCCCAAAACCCAGTAGAAATAAGTCACAAGTTCTAAAGAGAAAATGCTAAGTATCTCTATACATCAGAGTCTAATGAAAATAAAGAAAATAACATAATAAATATAGAGGGGGACTCTGAGGTCTGCGGACACTGGCAGATGTACCTTGAAGTTTCCACGTACGGGCTATCTCACTGGTACCTGGTCTGGTAAGCAGTACATCTACACAAAAAGATGTGCTAAAGTACGAGTACACCACAAAGGTACCCAGTAAATGCCAAGCCTAACCTCAGTAGAGTAGTGACGAGGTCAGGTCAGGGCCCTACTAGAAATAATAGGAAACAAGGCAGAAGGTATAATAATATAATGAAATGACTGAGAAGTGAACAATGAGAAATTATAGAAAGATAACAACACAACAAATAGAGGTAAACAACAGGGGCTCTCTCGAGGATCCGCCTCGTAGTCCAAAAGTAAATACACAACATGGGTGCTCCCGAGGTACCGCCTCGTAGTCCTAAAAGTAAATATGCAATAGGGGCGCTCCCAAGGTACCGCCTCATAGTCCCAAAAGTAAATACACAACAAGGGTACTCCCTAGGTACCGCCTCATAGTCCCAAAAGTAAATACACGATAGGGGCCCTCTCGAGGTACCGCCTTGTAGTCCCAAATATAAATATACGACAGATAACCAATGGGACAATGAAATTTCAGCAAGGAACCCTACAGTTAAAGACTGAATACAAAATTAAGGAAGCGGGTAATCCATCTAAACATGTTGTACAATTAAAAAGGAAACTAGTTAGCAAGAATCAGGTGGCACTTTCCTGTCACACAGGACTCCAGATGCTAACCTCCATTTCATCTACCCCACTCCTATACGGTGCGTGACATACTCGTCTATCTCCCCATCCCCCTTAATAATTGATCCAAGGTACTTGAAACTCCCTCTCTTAGGGATGACTTGAGAGTCAAGCCTCACATCCATGTCCGCTTCTCCCGACTCTTCACTGAACTTACACTCCACATATTCTGTCTTAGTCCTACTCAACTTGAAGCCTTTAACCTCAAGGGTCTATCTCCAAATCTCCAGCCTCTCATTAATGCTGCTTCTCGTCTCATCAATTAGTACTATATCATCAGCGAACAACATACATCATGGCACCTCCCCTTGAATATGGTGTGTTAGCGCATTCATCACCAAGGCAAATAAGAACGGGCTGAGCTCAGACCCTTGGTGCAACCCCATAACAATCGAAAAGTGCTCCGAGTCACCTCCCACAGTCCTAACCTGAGTCTCAGCTCCCTCATACATGTCCTTTAATACCCTAATGTAAGCTACCGGCACACCTTTCCCCTCCAGGCATCTCCAAAGAACCTCCCTAGGAACCTTGTCATACGCTTTCTCTAGGTCAATAAACACCATGTGCAAATCCTTTTTTCTATTCTTGTACTGTTCCACCAACCTCCTGATAAGGTGGACAGCTTCCGTAGTGGACCGACCCGGCATGAATCTGAATTGGTTGTCGGATATAGACAACCCCCCTCACCCTTCCTTCCACCACCCTCTCCCAAATTTGAACACACATTCGATAACGAGTCCAACCATACAAGAATTACTCAAATCCGACCTCATTGGCCTTTCAAAACCAAAATATTCGGTCTAAGAACTTTCACCATTTCCCCCAAATTTCTCAACCCAAATCCTTAATTAAATGAAGAAATTAGTGATAGATTAGTGGAGATTAATAAAAAAATGAGTCAAGAATCCTTACACAAATGTTTCCTCTGAAAAGCCCTCAAACTTTCGCCTCAATCCGAGCTCTCTAGGTCCAAAAATGGAGAATGAAATCAAACCCTAGAACTTAGGCCTTTTCTCCCCAGTTAAACCGCTTTTCCGAAGCCATAGCCATATCTGCGTCTCCGCACCTGCAGAATTTCCATCACAGGTGTGGTCCACACTAAGGTCCTGCACTCTCCAATTCTGCGGACTAAACATGCATCTTCGCTTCCGCTCCTGCGGGTAGAGGATCACTTCTGCGCATGCGCTTCTGCGATCACCAGGCCTTCCTAGCCTTTCCGTTTCTGCGATCAAACCTCCACATCTGTGGACGTGCAGATGCTGCCGTCACCTCGCACATGCGATCCCAGGTAGGACAAGCCAGCTTCGTACCTGCGACCAAATGGTCTCTTTTGCGAGTCCGCGCCTGCGGCCAACCCCACCGCAGGTGCGATGACACCAGAAGCTGGGAGCTTCAACATTTTCTATTCCGGAGTCATCTTCATACAATTCAAACTACGTTCAACTCCTACAAATTAAACTTCCATTTTAGGGACTATGTGTCCCTTTTTACTCCGAAACCAGAAACCAAACCTCCCGGCAAGTCACGTAATCACATAATTAAATAGAGTGAGAAATAAATAGGGGTTCGTGGCTAATACTCTCAAAATGACCGGTCGAGTCATTACAGATGCGGCCAAGTGTATCACAGATGCAAAAATTGACAGCGTTAAAAATAGAGGGGTTCTAATATTTTTGTCATTTTGGAGTTCAAACACTCTGTTGGGGGCAAGTTTTCAAAGGAAATTCACGGGAGTCTTGAGGTAAGTCACTTGTGACCATTTTTAGTCGATAATATTGAATTATCATCGAGTATTCCAACTAGATTATGTGTTTTGAGGTATAATTCGAGAATTTGGGCCTAGGGATTTAAAAATAAGAATTTAAGATTTGGAGGTCGAGTCGATGTCAGAATTTGGTAAATTTGGTATGGTTGGACTCGTGGTTGAATGGGCGTTCATATTTTGTAATTTTTGTTGGGTTCCGACGTGTGTAGCGAATTTTCAATTCTTTGCTAAAGTCATAGTTTCATTATTTAAATTAGTTTCCTATAGTCATATTTATAGTATTTAATTGTTATGGCTAGATTCGAGCCGATCAGAGTTGGAAAAATTGAGGGAAAGTTCTTCTTATTGATTGATTGAGCAAGGTTTGAGGTAAGTGACTTGTCTAACCTTGTTTGGGGGAAAGTCCCCCTAGAATTTGGTACTGTTATAGTAAAGTGCAATACGTGAAAGCCGTGTACACGAGGTGACGAGTGTGTACTCGGGCTAAATGTTGGAAATTCGATTTTTGCTAAATAGTTCCTTTTTATTCCCTTAATTGAGTTACTCTAGCACTTGTAGCCATCATGTTTAACCTAATATCACATGTCTACGTGACTTATCTCTTACTTGTAATTTGTGCAACATGCTTAGTTGAATTACCTATTTTCCTTATTCATTCTTTAACTATAGGATTCCTTGCTATAATTTCATTGTTCCAATTGTTATATGTTGTTTTCGTGATTTTTGGTTGACAAGACTGTTTGGTTGTGGTGCGAGGTTTCTACCATGTGGAGTGTTATTATGGCACGAGGTTTCTATCGTGTGGTTATCAATGTTTGCACGAGGTTTCTGCCGTGCAGTTATCATTGTTTGCACGAGGTCTCTACCATGCCGTTTGTTGCATATTTACTTTTGGGACTACGAGGCGGTACCTTGGGAGCGCCCTGTTGCATATTTACTTTTGGGACTACGAGGCGTTACCTCGGGAGCGCCCCTATTGCGTATTTACTTTTGGGACTATGAGGCGATACCTCGGCAGTACCCCTGTTGCATATTTACTTTTGGGACTACGAGGCGGTACCTCGGGAGCGCCCATGTTGGTTACCTGTATTTGCTGTGTTGTTGTTGTTGTTTCTCAACTTGTAAAAATCTTGTTTTTCCTCACGTGTTATAGTTGTCTTCTTGAATCCCGTGTTGTTATCTTTCTGTAAATTCTCACTTTCACTTCTTAGTCATTTCATTATATTATTATATCTTTTGCCTTGTTTCCTATTATTTCCAATAGGGATTTGACCTGACCTCATCACTACTCTACTGAGGTTAGGCTTGGCACTTACTGGGTACCGTTGTGGTGTACTCATACTACACTTCTGCATATCTTTTTGTGCAAATCCAGGTACTGCTTACCAGACCAGGTACCAGTGAGCTAGTCCGTACGTGGAGACTTCACGGTACATCTGCCAGCGTCCGCAGACCTCGAAGTCCCCCTCTATATTTATTATGTTGTTTTCCTCATTCCCTATTAGACTCTGATGTATAGAGATATTTAGTATTTTTCTCTTTGGAGCTTGTGACTTATTTCCACCGAGTTTTGGGAGTTGCAACTATTTGAAATTGTAGTTCTTATTTATTTTAGATGTTGAGGTTGAGTTTCAGCTTATATTCAGTTATTCCGCATAATTGTTAGGCTTCCCTAGTCTTAGAGACTAGGTGCCATCACGACATCCTACGTAGGGAAATTGGGGTCGTGACAAGTTGGTATCAGAGCTCTAAGTTCATAGGTGTTATGAGTCACAAGCAGGTTTAGTAGAGTCTCGTGGATCGGTATAGAAACGTCTGTACTTATCTTCGGAAGGCTATGGAACTGTTAGGAAAAGCTTCACTTCCTTGATTTCCTCATCGTACGATTTGATTCCTTTGGGGATAATGCCTTTATTTCCTTCCTACTCAATCTCATGCGACGTGAAACACTTGTTATCAATTGGGCATCAAGGAGTTGTAGTGGTACTGCAGACATGGTGCAAGATGTTTTTCCCTACGTATTTTGGTAGGCTATTATCATCGCCTTGCAGAAGGATGTTCTGTCATTTCAAATCAGTATCTGTATTTCCTATGATTTTGAGGCTATGAATAGATTGCTTTGATGTTCATGCGTTGTTGTCGCACAGTGTTGGTGTAGTGGTAGGGTGCTTGTCTATGTGTCGAGGCATTGAATGACTCAAAAGGAGGATCTCTCAGTGCGTGGTCTAGGGGTTCGGTATTTAATTCCAACGGAGGAAAGGCAATCAGACTATAGATATTCATGCCTTGGTTGATGGAGTAACGAGACTTGATATTTTCGAGCGCGGTTGAATTTTCATTTGTTATGTGGTATCGCCGTCCTTGTTTGAACGCATTAAGGTTTACCAGTGTTAAGGTCTTCTTCAATTTACCTTCGGGGGTAGGGTGTTGTAAAGTGGTGCCTGAGAAGCGGTTGTCAGAGATGGCGGTGCGTAGCGGTTTCGGAAATCGAATTGGTGTTTCTAATGTTGATGGCTCGGGAAAGAAGACCTTCTAGGAGGTTTAGAGTTGGTAGAAATTTATTAGTTCAGGTGCTACAGGTATGGATTTTGATTTGGGGTAGTAATTGGGCAGTGAAGAATGAGGAAGGACATGTGGGAGGTGTCTCGCGGTGGTTGAATTACTAGCAGGCCAAGTATGAAGAGCGGAGGTCGATTAGTTGCATAAAGGAGATGGTTTGACCGAAGTGGAAGTGTTAGAGTAGCATATGGATTTTGTGTTAGGATAGCCACGTACCTTGAGGGATATTAGAGCGATTTGGGAGGCATGGTGGAAAGTGGCTAGGTCCACTGATTATATTTGGAATGGTGGTTACTGTGCGGAGAAAGATTGAATATGGCATAAAGGAGTTTGCTTGAAATGAAGAGGGGTGTGAAGATTTGATTATCGATTTGGATGCAACATGACTTCGAGTTTGGAATGTGTTGTCGGACTTTCAATTGATGTCAATGGGGAATGAACGAACTTGTACAGCCGGTGGACGAGTATGGGATCAGGAGGGTTTACTGATTTCCTAGTAGTTGTACCCAGAGCAGTGCCGTTGGAAGATGTCGGCATGGAATTTCACAGGCGGGTTATCTCCTGTGAGTAGGTTAGCGGTTGCGTGATGTTGATGAAGCTTCTACGAAGAATTCTACTAGCTACCCGGTAAGAGGTCGGATATGTGATTGTGTGGCTAATGATTCAGAATGTTCATAAAAATCTTAACAAAAGACTTCGATAAATTTGGCGGGTTAACGGTGCGAGATCATAGTAACTAAGAAGGAGGAATCGTCGTGGTCTTTACATTATGAGATGGTAGTTTAAAGCTAAGTGGGGGATCCCACCGTCTACGATTAGATCGGGTGGTTGTTTGCTTGTGCGGGCTCTGGTTATTGGTGCATTGGTGGATCGTTTATGGCTAAGAAAAGAAAACATCAGGGGTAATTCGAGCAAAGAACTTGTTGAGTGTGTGCTATATTTTGCCTTATTGGTCCACGTGCAAGTTTTGGGAAGACTCAGAGTTTATGCTTCTTGTGGATATGATGTACGAGGAAAAGAATTCAACTGGTTGCTTCTTTGAAGGGGTGTTCAGGTGCTAGCAGAGCGTTGGAGTTTGGTTATATTCGGGACCGGGTCAGACTGGGTGACTCTCAACAATAGTCCTAGAGGGTTCAAGAATTTAAGTGCAGTGCCTAAGGATTTCGGGTCCGTTGTGTAGTTAAGGATCGAGTTTTGCAGTGAATTATAAAAGGGGCTTGGAGTGTTCTATGTTATCATCGGGTCTGCAGTACAGTATTAGAGGAAAGGGAGAAATAACTTTGGATTCACGGAAGGTCTTGCAGAATGAGTGTGCTAGTTGGAGATGCTATTGTGTGCTTGAGGAGGGTATGAGATGGTTCATGAGTATTGAGACGATGTGGTCTTTTGATGCGAGTCACACGGGATGAGTGCAGATTTAATTTGTTATGTTTTTTAATGGATCTATTATTATTATTATTATTATTTCTAAGGTAAGTCAAGAGTAACTTGGAAGAAGTTGGGTCGGTTAGTAATGGTTGAATCAGCATGATTGTGGCAATGATCAATTCCTTCAGCGTGGGAATTTATACATGTGGTTGGTGGTTGTACGTGCGGGATTGACAACCACCATAATTTGATTGATTTGGGATATATTTGATTCAAATGGCCTTGTTATGTGTAAATGGATCCCGAAAAAGTTATGGCAATTTAGACCACAAATTGAGGTTTGCATTTTCTGCAGTTATGGAAATTGGAGGTTGAGGATCAAGGTTACGGTTCGGTTTGGTGAGAATGTTCCGAGCTCGAATGAGCGGGGGGTGGGGGTTGGGGGGAGGATCCAAAAGTTTAGAGTAAGCTGGCATTTTCTTTAGTGTCACCTGAGAATGGTGTCCTGTTTAAGAGACTTTATGTATTGAATTGCGGACTCTTGGTTGGCCTAGTATGGTATGATTAGAATCGACTAGAGGTCCGTTAGTGGGTCTAAGGTGAATGTGTGTTCTACATCAAGTTGGATGTGTTCATTCGTCATAACATTGCTTGTGGAGGAATCTTCGGGCATTGGATGTTATTCCCTTCGTCAGCTATTCCGTGTAATACTCTATTGTGCCCCATGGTTATGAGAAGACTTGTTTATTAGCACATGTTCTGTGATTTTGTGTAGCTTATGGTGTTATATTAGCAGTATGTCTCTTGAGATACAAGTCATTTATCGCACCTTAGTTGTGCTTGGGTTTTGTAGCGTATGGCGCTATCCGTCTCCCTAGGGTTGTATTTGTTTTTTTTTCAATTGGAGTGATTGTGGTCAATATTCATTATTTCGTTGGTATAAGCATTTTGGCTTGATGGGTAATCCCTTATTTATTTTTATGTGTGGATCCGGTGGCATGCTGCCACGGGTATGTTGTTTGGATCCGATTTCACGCCGCAACGGTATCATGTTTGAATCGGGTTTCATGCCGCAAAGGTACCATGTGTGTATCGGGTTGCACGCCGCAACTGTGATATATTGAGTACGGTTCCATATAGTTATTTCGGTGTATTTTTGTTTCCCATTCTCTGAGAAGGGTTCATTGTGTCTGTTGGACCATTTAATTCGTTACGCGGGCTGTGAAGTTCCATTCTAGAGTTTGTTTTTTTCCCTTATGTATTATATTCGAGTTGTAGCTTGTTGGCACATCGATGGCGTTGTATGAAATCCTGGGCAGTGTTTGAGGTGGCTTATTTCCTAGGCCGCTTGTACTGGGTGAGACGAGATTATTGGGCCTGAAATCAGTGCAATCAAATCTATATAAAGTATATTAAAGAGCAAATATCGTTATTCAGCTCAGAATGAGGTAATGGTCCTTGTCAGAAGGAGACCACAAGCACGCCAAGTGCATAATACGAATCCTGGGGAGACGGATAGCGCTATACGCTACGAAACCCAAGCACAACTAAGGTGCAATGATGGCCTGCATCTCGAGAGCCATCCTGCTCACATAACACCACAAGCTACATGGGACCTCAACACGTATGCGAATAATCAAGCTGCCTCACAACCCACATGGAATAGCTGACGATGGGAATAACATCCAATGCCCGACGACTCCTCCATAAGCAATGCTATGACGAACGAACACACCGACCTGACGTAGAGCACACACTCATACTAGACCCACCAATGGACCTCACACCGATTATGATCATACCATACTAGGCCAATAACCTTCCAAATATCCACAATGGCTCTATTCATGACACAATCAAATGACTAACATGCCATGCTTATACAACCTTCTCGTGCGGAACGCTCCCACGACCTTCCACACCAGGTAGAAACAATTGCACCTCCATACCACCAACCGTACTAATTCTGTAAAGCAAATCAAGAATCTGCAAATGAATACACAAAGCCTCTTACACAGAACGTCGCTCTCAGGTGACCCTAAAGAAAATGCCAGCTTACTCTGAATATTAGAATTTTCCCCTGCTCATCCGAGCTCATGACATTCTTGTCAAAATCGAACTACAACCTTGATCCTCAACTTTCAAATTCACATGCCGCTCACTGCACCTATCATGTCGCTACGCGATAATACATGCATTCACCATAACCCTTGAACTACTAGTAGAATAACCACTTCATTAGCTAGAAACCTTTCACTTAGCTTATATCAGAAGAACCAATGCAACACGCAACTGAATTCCCAAATCGCAGAAAATTAAAAACCTCAAGTCGTGATCTAAACTGCCATGACTCCTGCAGAGTCCATTTACACCATAAGGCCATTTGAATCAAATACCTCCCAAATCAATCAAGTTATGGTGGCTGTCAAACCCGCACGTACATCCACGAACCATACGTATATCTTCACACTGAAGGAACATATCATTGCCACAATCATACTGACTCAACCGTTACTAACCGACCCAACTTCTTACAATTTACTCTTAACCTGACTTAGAAATATAATAGCTCCATTCACAACATAAAGAACTCAATTCGCACTCACCCCGAGTGACCCGAATCACGAGACCACGTCGTCTTAATACTCATGAACCATCGAACCCTCCTTATGTGCTCAATAGCATCTCTGACTGGTACACCCATTATGCAAGACCTTCTGTGAATCCGAAGCTATTTCTTCCTTTCCTCCAATAATGCACCGCATACCCGATGATAACATAGAACATTCCATGTCCCATTCGTAATCTACTATGATGACTCGATCCTTAACCACACAACGGACCCAAAATTCTTAGGCACTGCACTTCAATTCTTCAACCAACTAGAGCTGTTGTTGAAAGTCACCCACTCTGACATGATCCCGAATATAACCACACTTCAATGCTCTGCTAGCACATGAACTCCCTCTCAAAGAAGCAACTAGCTGAATTCTTTTCCTTGTACATTACATCCACAAGAAGCATAAACTCTGAGTTTTCTCAAATCCTACACCTCAATCGATAAGGCGAAGTATAGCACATATTCATCGAGTTCCTTGTTCGAATTACTCCTGACACTTCCTTTTTTTCCTATTCATAATTAATCCACAACCGCACAAGCAGATAACCACGCGATCCAATCGTAAATGGTGAGGCTCCCCCACTTAGCTTTAAGCTATCACCACATAATGTAGATCCAACAACGATTCCTCCTTCTCAATTAACATGATCTCGCACCGTTAACCCGCCAAATTTCTCCAAGTCTTTTGTTAAGCTTTTCATGAACATTCTGAATTATCAGCCACGACCGCACATTTGACCTTCTGCTGGGTAGTGAGCATAACACCTCGTAAAAACTTCATCAAAGTCACACAACCGCTAACCTGCTCGCAGAAGATAACCCAACTGTGAAAATTCCATGCCGACGTCTTCCAACGACATTGCACTGGGTACAACTACCACGAAATCAGTAAATTCTCCTGAGCCCATGCTCGCCTACCAGTTGTATAAGTCTACTCCTTCCCTATTGACATCAACTGAAAGTTCAATAATACCTTCTGAACTCAAGTCATATTGCATCTGAAACGATAATCAAATCTTCACACCTCATTTCATTTCAAGCAAACTCCTTTCTGCCATATTCAATCTTTCTGTGTACGGTAACCATCATTCCAAATAAAAATCCATAGACCAAATCACCTTCCATCACGATACCTAAACCGTTCTACACTTTCTCAAGGTACGTGGCTATCCTACCACAGAATCCATATGCTACTCTGTCACTCCCACTTCGGTCAAACCATCTCATTTAAGAAACTTCTCGACTTCCTCTTCTCATACTTGACGTGCTAGTAATTCATCCACCGCGGGACACCTCCCGCCATGTCCTTCCTCATACTTCGCTGCCCCAAATATTGCCTCAAACCAAATCTATACATGTAGCACCAGAACTAATGAATTGCTACCAACTCTAAACCTCCTAAAAGATCATCTTTCTCGGGCCATCAACATTAGAAATACCAATTCGATTCTGAACTGCTGCACACCATTATCCCTGACAAGCGCCCCTCAGGCACCATTTCACAACACCCTGCCCCGAAGGCAAAATCAAAGAAGACCATAACATCGGCGAACCTTAATGTGTTCCCAACAAGGACGACGATACCACATCACAAATGAGAATTCCACCACACTCAAAAATACCAAGTCTTGTCACTTCATCAACAAAACCTGGACATCTATAGTCTGATTGCTTTTCTTTCGCTGGAATTAAATGATGAACCCCTAAATCATGCATTGAGAAATCCTCTCTTCAAGTCATTCACTGCCTCAACACATAAATGAGCACCCCACCATTAAATCAATACAGTGCAATAATGAGACATGGACATTGTAGCAATCTGTGCATAGCCACAAAACCATCGAAAATACAGCTACTGAGCTGAAATGACAGAACATACTTCCGCAAGGTGGCGATAATAGCAGGCCTGAACACGCAGGGAAAAGCATCATGCACCACGTCTGCAGTACCAATACAACTCGTGGACGTCCAATTGACATCAAGCGTTTCACGTCGCTTAAGATTGAGTAGGAAGGAAATAAAAGCACAAGCCCAAATGGAATCAAATTGCACGATGAGGAAATCAAGAAGGGAAGTGCTCCAAACAACTCTGTAGCCTCTCGAAGATAAGTATAAACATCTCTGTACCGATCCACAAGATTCTACTAGACTTTCTCATGACACGTGAGATCTAAGTGAACCTAATGCTCTGATACCAAGTTGTCACGACCCAAAATCCACTATAGGTCGTGATGGCGCCTAACGCCGCCATCAGGCAAGCCAACGTTAATTTATCAATTTATTTACTCGTTTTAATACTTTCGAGATCATAATCTCCATTACTTAAATAGAACCTAATGAAAATTTAAGGGTAAAAAGATAATAACTACATGAACTACGATAACGAACAACCAGTAGGAACCCCCAAAATCCGGTGTCACAAGTGCATGAGCATTTTCTAAGGAGTACAATAATAATACAACGTCTGCCCAGAATGTAGTAAGATAGAATAAAATAAACAGTTTAATGAAGACTCGGTGGATAGCGATGCGTAGCCTGGAATGCAGCTCACATAAAGTCTCCTCAACAGGTGCGCCTACGCGCCAAGGTGATCATCAAATGGACCTGTCATATCCTGCACATTTAGTGTAGAAGTGTAATACGAGTACGTTAATCAACGCATACCCAGTAAATATCTAGCCTAACCCTGGAGAAGTAGTGACGAGGGGTCAACATCGACACTTACTAAAGCTCCAATAAAACAATGTAATAAAACATAAGCAGATATGAGGCATGCGACAATGATTGGGTAAATCTATAAGTTACATAATCTTCCAATTTCTTCTTTCAAGCATGAATTTCTAAACCTTGTATTCTATCTTAACAGCTCAGAAAAATGTCAAGTGCCATTATCAAATAAATAAGGAATACTATATAAAGTGTCGGGCATCAGTGGAGAAATTAGCTCGTGAATATTCGGACTACTAGCGATATGACGCACAATTTTGCCGATGTCGTTCTGCCCGATCCCGAATAGTGAGTACACTGCCGAGGGTCTAACAACACAAACCATAGATTCATCTATATACTGTTGAGGCGTTCGGCCTGCTACACAAGAAAAGGAAGGAAGTTACCGAATAACTCACCCACAACTCAAAGTGTTAAGGCTTAGCCTGGTATACATATATTTATTTCTAAATCAATTTCATTTATAACTTCAATTAATTAATCCAGCAAAATGAGTTCAAATATTCAAATATTACATGATAAGATCTTAAGTCTACTCGGACATAAACATGTTGTAGCTACGTACGGACTTCCGTTACCTCGTGCGTACGTAGCACCCACAATTAGTTGCACATAACAATCAATATCACCTAGTGGTAGTTTCCCACACACAAGGTTAGACGGGAGACTTACCTCACTCCAAAGTTTCAAAATAGGCTCCAACGCCTCTCAAACACCTCAAATCGATACCCGTATCTTCAAAACTAATCAAACATCGTGCAAACCAATAAAAATATACCCCAATGCATATAATTTAACAGTTGAAAATGATTCCCAACTCCGCTCAAAAGCCAACAAAGACAACCCTCGGGCCCACGTGCCCGAATTTCAAATATTTTCGAAGATAAATTTTACCCATAACACCACGAACTAAAATATATCACTTATTCCACATTCCATGTCCAATTTCGTGGTCAAAATCCAAAAATACCAAATTCTAGGTTTTCTACCAAAAATCTCAAATTCCTACTAATTTCCATATTTAAATCCATATACAAACCATGTATTTAACTTGTAGTAGGTGGGAGTCACTTACCTTGTACTGCTTGATGACGCCAAACTTTGCGCGCAAGTTACAAATCATGATACGAACCTATTCCAAGGCTCGGAACCTCAAATGAACATCGATAACATAAAAATCCACTTCAAGTCAAACTTAAGAAATTCTTAAAATTTTAAAATGGCAACTTTCCATAATAAGCGCCGAAATACTCCCAGGTTGTAATGATCCGGATGGTCGTTTTGAGAGTTAAACCCCATTCCCCCATTTAATGCTCCATTTATGTTTTATAGTTGTTATATGACTCATCTGGTTAGTTGGTTCGGGTCCGGAGTGAATTCAGTGTGAAATGAGACACTTAGTCTCTTAAATGGAAAGCTTAAGTTGGAAAAGTCGATCGGATGTTGATCTATGTGTAAATGACCCCAGATTCAAATTTTGATGATTTCAGTAGCTCTGTATGGTGATTTTGGACTTAGGAGAATTTTCGAAAAATATTTGGAGGTCCGTAGTGGGATTAGGCTTGACATGGCGAAAGCTAAAATTTGGGAAGTTTGACCTGGGGGTTAATTTTTTGATATCGGGGTCGGATTCCAATTCCGGAAGTTGTTGTAGGTTTGTGGGGTTATTTATGACTTGTGTGCAAAATTTGAGGTCAATCGGACGTGATTTGATAGGTTTCGGCGTAGTTTATAGATTTTTGAAATTTCGAAGTTTCTTAGGCTTGAATCTGTGTGTAATTCGTGTTTTCGATGTTGTTGGAGGTGATTTGAAGATTCGACTAAGTTTGTATGGTGTTATAAGACTTGTTGGTATGTTTAATTGAGGTCCCGGGGGAGCTCAGGTTGATTTCGGGTGGTTAACAGACTTGGAATGTGATTTGAGAAGTTGCTGAAATGTGAGAGTTGTTGGTGTGACCGCACCTGTGAAGATGGGACCG
Source organism: Nicotiana tabacum (assembly GCF_000715075.1). Classification (NCBI taxonomy): domain Eukaryota; kingdom Viridiplantae; phylum Streptophyta; class Magnoliopsida; order Solanales; family Solanaceae; genus Nicotiana; species Nicotiana tabacum. The sequence goes on along the minus strand of NC_134081.1, from coordinate 24,869,481 downwards.
CAGATGCGATGACATAGGTGCGGAAAGGGTGAAGACTAGCAGGTGTCGCGGGTGTGATGGTTTCTCCGCACCTGCAATAGCGCAGATGCAGACCATGAGTCGCAGGAGCGGAGGAAGCCGGAGTTAGTCATTTTAGCAGGTGCGCCCAGAGTTTTCGCACCAGCGGGCACGTAGGTGAGGGACCAGGCTCCACAGGTAGGGAAATGCCTGGGCAGAACCTATATCAGCGGGGTCTGAGATTTTTGGCTTCATTTAATCATTTTTAACTCGGATTTTAGAGATTTTGAGAGGGATTTTCAAGTGGAATTCTTGAGGTAAGTTCCTTGTGTTTATTTTTCTTCAATAATTATGTTTCTCCACTGATTTCCGACCTAGATGGTGTGTTTTTGAGGTGTAAATTGGGGATTTGAGGCTAGGGATTTGGAGAGTTGGTTTGAGTATTTGAACGACCAATTGGTGTCGGATTTTGATGAATTTGGTAAGGTTAGACTCGTGAGTGAATGAGCTTTCGGATTTTGTGACTTTTATCGGATTTCGAGACGAGAGCCCGGGGGCCAGGTTTAGGCCGATTTCGTATTATGGCTATAATTTTGTATTTTTTTGTGGAATTAATTCCTTTAGCCTATATTGATTGTATTGAACTGCTTGTGGCTAGATTCGGGAAGTTTGGAGACAGATTGGAGAGGCAAGGGCATTTTGGAGTAGAATTTAGCCCGGATTGAGGTAAGTAACACTTTCAAACTTGGTTTTGAGTGTTCAAAACCCCGAATTATGTGTTATGTGATTGGTGTTGAGGTGACTCACATGCCAAGTGACGGGCGTGCAAGCGTGCACCGTGAGAATTGTGACCTGGTTGACTCCATGGCACCGTATAGTGGTTTTATCTTGTTGATATCCGTGTTTTCGTCATATGATAAAGTAATTGAACTGCCACTCATGGTAGATATCATGTCTAGGCTTTATGCCGGTACTGTTGGGACCCATAGTGGTCGTTTCTTGTTGTTGTCTTACTGATTACATTGATATTTCATACTCAGTCATATTCATTCATTTAATATATCATCGTAGTCTCTATTATTATTTTTTGATGCATCATATTATTGTTTTCGGGCTAGTATCATGACATTGTGAGCCCGTGAGAGAGAGGCTGGAGAGATTGATGACTGAGTGAGGCCGAGTGCCTGATTATGAGTGACATTTATGGGATCAGGATGCACATCGCAGTGGTTATACTGATTTATGATAGCGCTTGGGCTGAAGGAGCTCCTCCGGAGTCTGCACACACCCCTGGTGAGCGCGGTTGAAATTATATGGAGATGGATCTTCTCCACAGGGATAGATTGGCCTTCCTCGGTACTGGATGACATATAGTTAGTGATATATATGTTTTAGGATGGATCTTCCCTGGTCCGTACGGGCCATATATAGTACCGAGTGGTTGAGTATTTGATAGTGTGAACTTGGAGGTGGATCTTCTCCACATGGCTGGATTGGCCTTCCTCGGTACTGGGTGACTTATAGTCAGTGATATATATGTTCTGGTATGGATCTTCCCTGGGGCGTATGGTCCATATACAATACCAAGTGGTTGAGCATTTGAGAGTGTGAGCACATGAGGCTGACAGCATGGCGCATCACATACAGCATGTGCATTGGCATGTAGAGATAGTAGAGTCATATTCTTTACACTATTCGCATCTGCTGTACTTTATTGTTTTGAGCTGCCCATTTAATTTGAAAGCATGCCTACATTTCTGCACTGTTATTTTCTATATTGAACTGTGATGGTTGAGTTCGTCACTACTTTCAGCCCACAGTTTGGGTTTGTTACTTACTGAGTTGGTTGTACTCTCGCTACACCCTGCACCTTGTGTGCAGATCCAGGTTCTTCTGGTTACGGCGGCTGCTAATTGTGGAGATAGGGTCTCGGAGACTATCGAGGTAGCTGCATGGCGTTCACAGGCCTTGACTCTCCTTCATTACCTTTATCTTTACTTCCGTTTTTACTCTTTAGACATTGTAGTAGACTGCATTCTGACATAGATGCTCATGTACTCTATGACACCCCAATTTTGGGTTAGATTATATTCTGTTACGAGTTTATTTTTTGTTTTAAAAAGGGTTTTTCTTAAATATTAAATTATTTCCGCCTATATTTTAAAGCTTTTACTGTGTTGAGATAGTTGAGCAGCGGCTTTCATAGTACCTCGATAGGTGCCATCACGACGATTAGTTTTTGGTTCGTGACAAGTTGGTATCAAAGCCTGGTTACATAGATCTCACGAGTCATGAGCAGGTTTAGTAGAGTCTTGCGGATCGGTACGGAGACATTTGTACTTATCTTCGAGAGACTGCCGAACCCTTAGGAAAATTTCAATTTCTTGTACTCTGTCGTGCGAATTTGTTGATCCCGGAAACTGATTTGTTGTTTTATTTTCTCACAGATGGTGAGGACACGTACTACTGGGCAGGATGGAGAGCCACCAGTACCACCAGCTAGGGCCGTGAGAGGTCGAGGTCGCAGTAGAGGTCGTTGTAGGGGCATAGGTTCAGCTAGGGCAGCACATGCAGACCCACCAGTTGCTCTAGCTCAGGCACCAGCTATGCCCATTGTGATTCCAGGCCTTCAGGAGACTTTCGCCCATATCTTGATAGTTTGTACTAGCCTTGCTCAGGTGGTTTCGGCTCAGGCCGCACCTGCCACTTCTCACGCTGGGGCAGGGACTTCAGATACCGAGGGTATTACCAGCCCAGTCGGCTGCAGGTGCTCAGGCCCTAGTAGTCCCCTTTATGGCAGACGATGAGCAGAGGAGGCTTGAGAGATTTGGGAGGCTTCGACCTCCATCATTTAGTGGTGCTGAGTCAGAGTATACTCGGGGTTGTTTTGATAGGTGCGAGCGGATGCTTCGAACGGTGGGTATTCTGGAGACCAGTGGGGTCTCGTTCACTACTTTTCAGTTTTCTGGGGCTGCCTTCAGATGGTGGGAGGCTTATGAGAGGTGCAGGTCGGTCGGTGCAGCACCACTTACATGGCCGGAGTTCTCTATTCTCTTCTTGGAGAAGTTCGTGCTGTAGTCTCGCAGAGAGGAGCTGCATAAGCAGTTTGAGCAGCTTTATCAGGATGGCATGTATGTGACACAGTACGATATGAGGTTTTCTGAGTTGGCTCGTCATAGAGTTTGGCTAGTTCCCATTGATAGGGAGAGGATTCAGAGGTTATTCGATAACCTCACATATCAGTTATAGTTGCTTATGACTAGGGAGAGGGTATTTGGTGCTACTTTTGATGAGGTTGTCGACATTGCTCTGTAGATAGAGATGGTCTGCAGTCAGGAGCGGGGTAAGAGGGAGGCAAAAAGGCCTCGTGGATCAGGTAATTTCTGCGGTGTTTCTTTAGGGGGTCAGTTTTACCGCGACAGGGGTCGACCTTACAGGCACGCTGAGACGGGTCGTCCAGTTCACCGTGGTGCATCATCCATCCATGGTTCCTATAGTTATCATCAGGGCCAGTCATCTCTCATTTCCCTACCAGCTCAGAGTTCATCCCATGCACCTTCAGTTCAGGGCTCATCGGCACCGGGTTCATCTAGCGAGTATTCTGGTGCTCGGGGCTCTGTCCAGTCCCCACCGCCATTCGTAGGGAGGGGTTGTTTCGAGTGTTGAGATATGAGTCACATCAAGAGGTATTGTCCCCATCTTATGGGAGGTCCAACTCAGCAGAGGAGTCAGCCTACGACTTCAGCTCCCATTCTTTCACCACCCACTCAGCCAGCTCGGGGTGGAGCTCAGTTAGTTAAGGGTCACCCAAGAGGGGGAGGACGATCAGGCGGCATTCAGGCTTGATTCTATGCTATTCCTGCCAGACAAGATGTTGTTGCTTCAGACGTAATGATCAGAGGTATTGTCTCAGTTTGCCACAGAGAGGCCTATGTACTATTTGACCCTGGTTCCACTTATTCATATGTATCATTGTATTTCTCTCATCATTTGGATATTCCCCGTGAGTCCTTAGTTTCATCTGTTCATGTCTCTACATTGGTGGGTAATATTATTATTGTGGACCGCGTATATCGGTCGTGTGTAGTGACCATTGGGAGTCTGGATACTAGAGTTGATCTCTTATTGCTTAGCATGGTTGATTTTGACATGATCTTGGGTATGGATTGGTTGTCTCTATATCATACTATTCTAGATTGTCACGCTAAGACTGTGACGTTAGCGATGCTGGGGTTACTGAGGATTGAGTGGAGAGGTTCTCCAGACTATGTTTCCAATAGAGTGATTTCATATTTGAAGGCCCAACGGATAGTTGGGAAGGGTTGTTTATCTTATTTGAATTTTGTGAGAAATGTCGATGTTGATACTCCTACTATTGATTCAGTACCGCTAGTGAGAGACTTTCCGGATATATTTCATGTAGGCCTGCCGGGTATGTCGCCCGACAGGGCTATTGACTTGGTGTCGGGCACCCAGCCCCTTTCTATTCCACCATATCGCATGGCACCAACTAAGTTCAAGGAATTAAATGAGCAGCTTCAGTAACTCCTTGATAACAGGTTTATTAGGCCTAGTATGTCACTTTGGAATGCGCTAGTGTTTTTTTGAAGAAGAAGGACAGTACCATGAGAATTTTCATTGATTATAGGCAGTTGAACAAAGTTACAATCAAGATCAAGTATCATTTGTCGCGTATTGATGATCTGTTTGACCAGCTTCAGGGACCGAGGGTGTTCTCCATGATTGATTTGAGGTCTGGGTATCACCAGTTGAAGATTCAGGACTCGGATATTCTAATAACAGTATTCAGGACCCGTTATGGTCATTATGAGTTTCTTGTGATGTCTTTTGGGCTGACCAACGCCCCAACATCGTTCATGCATCTGATGAACAATGTGTTTTAGTCATATCTCAACTCGTTTGTTATTGTATTCATTGATGACATCCTGGTGTACTATTGTAGCCAGGAGGATCATGCCCAGTATTTGAGGATTGTGTTGCAATGGCTGAGGGAGGAGAAGCTTTATGACAAGTTCTCTAAGTGTGAATTTTAGCTCAGTTAAGTGGCATTCTTGGGACACATGGTGTCCATTGAGGGTATTCGGGTGCATCTAAAGAAGATATAGGAGGTTCAGAGTTGGCCCAGACTGTCCTCAGCTACGGAGCAGAGCTTTCTCAGCTTGGCCGGTTATTATCGTCGCTTTGTGGAGGGTTTCTCATCTATTGCATCGCCCTTGACCAAACTGACCCAAAAGGGTGATCCTTTCAGGTGGTCGGATGAGTGTGAGGAGAGCTTTCAAAAGCTCAAGACTGCCTTGACCACAGCTCCAGTTCTAGTTTTGCTATCAGGTTCAGGATCTTATACAATGTATTGTGATGCTTCTCGGATCGTCATTGGGTGTGTGTTGATGCAGGAGGGTAGAGTGATTTCTTATGCTTTGTGCCAGTTGAATCCTCATGAGAAGAACTACCATGTTCATGATTTGGAATTGGCTACCATTATTCATGTGTTGAAGATTTGGAGGCACTATCTCTATGGTGTGTCTTGTGAGGTATTTACTGATCATCGTAGCCTTCAGCACTTGTTCAAATAAAAGGATCTAAATTTGAGACAGCGGAGATGGTTGGAGATGCTAAAAGACTATGATATCACCATTTTGTATCATCCGGGGAAGGCTAATGTGGTGGCTGATGCCTTGAGTAGAAAGGCGGTGAGTATGGGTAGTCTTGCATTCATTCCCGTTGGGGAGAGACCTCTTGCAGTTGATGTTCAGGCTTTGGCCAAACAGTTCGTGAGATTGGATATTTCGGATCCCAGTCGGGTTCTAGCTTGTGTGGTTTCTCGGTCTTCCTTATACGATCGCATCACAGAGCCCCAGTATGATGATCCCTATTTGCTTGTCCTTAGGGACATGGTTCATCACGGTGATGCCAGAGATGTGACTATTGGGGATGATGGGGTATTGAGGATGCAGGGTCGGATTTGTGTGCCCAATATGGATGGGCTACGTGAGTTGATTCTTGAAGAGGCCCACAGTTCGCGGTATTCCATTCATCCGGGTGCCGCAAAAATGTATCAGGACTTGAGGAAGCACTATTGGTGGAGGAGAATGAAGAAGGATGTAGTGGGATTTGTAGCTCGGTGCCTTAACTATCAGCAGGTGAAGTATGAGCATCAGAGACCGGGTGGATTACTTTAGAGGTTAGAGATTCCAGAGTGGAAATGGGAGCGGATCACCATGGATTTTGTAGTTGGACTCCCACGGACTTCGAGGAAGTTCGATGCTATTTGGGTGATTGTGGATCGACTGACCAAGTCCACACACTTCATTCCAGTTGGTACTACCTATTCTTCAGAGTGGTTGGCTGAGATTTACATCCGAGAGATTGTTCGCCTTCACGGTGTACCAGTTTCCATCATTTCAGATAGAGGCACACAGTTTTGGAGAGCCGTGCAGCGAGAGTTGGGCACCCAGGTTGAGTTGAGCACAACATTTCACCCTCAGACGTACGGACAGTCTAAGAGAACTATTCAGATATTGGAGGACATGCTATGCGCTTGTGTCATTGATTTTGGGGGTTCTTGGGATCAATTTATGCCACTCGCGGAGTTTGCTTACAACAACAGTTATCAGTCGAGCATCCAGATAGCCCCGTATGAGGCTTTGTATGGGAGGCGGTGTAGATCTTCGGTGGGTTGGTTTGAGCCCGGTGAGGCTACACTTTTGGGTATAGACTTGGTTCAGGATGCATTTGACAAGGTTAAATTGATTAAAGAGCGGCTTCGCATGGAGCAGTCCATACAGAAGAGCTATGCCGATAGGAATATCCGTGATGTATCTTAGATGGTTGGGGAGAAGGTTCTGCTGAAGGTTTCACCCATGAAGGGTGTTATGAGGTTCGGGAAGAAGGGAAAGTTGAGCCCCGGTTCATTGGACCTTTTGAGGTACTCCAGATGATTGGGGAAGTGGCTTACAAGCTTGCCTTGCCACCTAGCTTGTCGAGTATGCATCTAGTATTTCATGTTTCTATGCTCCAGAAGTATATCGGCAACATGTCTCATGTTTTGGATTTCATTACGGTTCAGTTGGATGGTGATTTGACTTATGATGTGGAGCCGGTGGCCATTTTGGATTGGCAGGTTCGAAAGTAGAGGTCAAAGGCTATAGCTTCAGTGAACGTGAAGTGGAGAGGTCAACCCGTGGAGGAGGCTACTTGGGAGACCGAGCGGGAGATGTGGAACAGTTATCCGCACCTATCTGATACTCCAGGTATGTTTCTAAACCCGTTCGAGGATGGACGTTTGTTTAAGAGGGGGAGGATGTAACGATCCGGACGGTTGTTTCGAGAGTTGTGGCCCCATTCCCCCATTTACTACTCCATTTATGCTTTATAGCTATTATATGACTTATCGGGTTAGTTGGTTCGGGTCTGGAGTGAATTCAGTGTGAAATGAGACACTTAGTCTCTAAAATGGAAAGCTTAAGTTGGAAAAGTCGACCGGATGTTGATCTATGTGTAAACGACCCCAGATTTGAATTCTGATGATTCCAGTAGCTCCGTATGGTGATTTTGGATTTAGGAGCGTGTCCGAAAAATTATTTGGAGGTCCGTAGTGGGAATAGGCTTAAAATGGCAAAAGTCAAATTTTGGAAAGTTTGATCGGGGGGTTGACTTTTTGATATCAAGGTCGGATTCCGATTTCGGAAGTTGAAGTAGGTTCGTGGGGTCATTTATGACTTGTGTGCAAATTTTGAGATCAATCGGACGTGATTTGATAGGTTTCTGCGTCGTTTGTAGAATTTGGAAATTTCGAAGTTTCTTAGGCTTGAATCCGTGTGTAATTCGTGTTTTCGATGTTGTTAGAGGTGATTTGAAGATTCGACTAAATTCGTATGGTGTTATAAGACTTTTTGGTATGTTTGGTTGTGGTCCCTGGGGGGCTCGGGTAGATTTCGGGTGGTTAACGGACTTGGAATGTGATTTGAGAAGTTGCTGAAGTGTAAGAATTGCTGGTGTGACCGCACCTGCAGAGAGGGGACCGCAGATGCGATGCCGCAGGTTCGGCAGGTTGAGCGCAGATGCGGGAAGGGTGGAGACCAGCAGGTGTCGCAGGTGCGATTGTGTCTCCTCACCTACGATAGCGCAGATGCGGACCATGAGTCGCAGGAGCGGAGGCAACCGGAGTTAGTCATTTTCACAGGTGCGCCCAGATTTTTCGCACCTGCGAGCGCGCAGGTGCGAGCCCAGGCTTCGCAGGTGCGGAAATGCCTGTGCAGAACCTATATCAGCGGGGTCCGAGATTTTTGGCTTCATTTCATCATTTTTAACCCGGATTTTAGAGATTTTGAGAGGGCTTTTTAAGTAGAATTCTTGAGGTAAGTTCCTTGTGTTTATTTTTCTTCAATAATTATGTTTCTCCACTGATTTCCCACCTAGATGGTATGTTTTTGAGATGTAAATTGGGGATTTGAGGCTAGGGATTTGTAGAGTTAGTTTTGAGGATTTGAATGACCAATTGATGTCGGATTTTGATGAATTTGGTATGGTTAGACTCGTGAGTGAATGAGCTTTCAGATTTTGTCACTTTTGTGGGATTTCGAGACGTGGTCCTGGGGGCCGAATTTGTGCCGATTTCGGATTTTGGCTATAATTTCATATTTTTCTTGTGGAAGTAATTCCTTTAACCTATATTGATTGTATTGAACTGCTTGTGTCTAGATCCGGGATGTTTGGATACGGATATGAGAGGCAGCGGCATTTTGGAGTAGAATTTATCCCAGATTGAGGTAAGTAACACTTTCAGACTTGGTTGTGAGGGTTCGAAACCCCGAATTATGTGTTATATGATTGGTATTAAGGTGACGCACATGCCAAGTGACGGGCGTGCAGACGTGCACCGTGAGAATATTGACCTGGTTGACTCCATGGCACCGTATAGTGGTTTTATCTTTTGATATCCGTGTTTTCATCAGGTGATAAAGTAATTGAACTGTCACTCATGCTAGATATCATGTCTAGGCTTTATGTCGGTACTGTTGGGAGCCATAGTGGTCGTTTATTGTTGTTGTCTTACTGATTTCATTGATATTTCATATTCAGTCATATTCATTCATTTCATATCTCATCACAGTCTCTGTTGTTATTTATTGATGCATCATATTATTGTTTTCGGGCTAGAATCATGACATTGTGAGCCCGTGAGAGAGATACTGAAGAGATTGATGACTGAGTGAGGCCGAGTGCCTGATTATGAGTGATATTTATGGGATCGGGTTGCACGTCGCAGTGGTTATACTGATTTATGATAGCGCTTGGGCTAAAGGAGCCCTTCCGGAGTCTGCACACACCCCCAGTGAGCACAGTTGATATTATATGGAGATGGATCTTCTCCATAGGGCTGGATTGGCCTTCCTCGGTACTAGGTGACTTATAGTCAGTGATATATATGTTCTGGGATGGATCTTCCCTGGGTCATATGGGCCATATACAGTACCGAGTGGTTGAGTATTTGAGAGTGTGAACCTGGAGATGGATCTTCTCCACAGGGCTGGATTGGCCTTCTTCGATACTGGGTGACTTATAGTCAGTGATATATATGTTCAGGGATGGATCTTCCCTGGGTCGTATGGTACATTTACAATACCGAGTGGTTAAGCATTTGAGAGTGTGAGCACATGAGGCTGACAGCATGGTGCATCACATACAACATGTGCATTGGCATGTAGAGATAGTAGAGTCATATTCTTTACACTGTTCGGATCTGATGTATTTTACTGAATTGAGTTGCCCATTTAATTTGAAAGCATGCCTACGTTTCTGCACTGTTATTTTCTGTATTGAACTGTGCCGGTTGAGTTTGTCACTACTTTCAGCCCACAGTTTGGGTTTGTTACTTACTGAGTTGGTTATACTCACGCTATACCCTGCACCTCGTGTGCTGATCCAGGTGCTTCTGGTTATGGCGGCTGCTGATTGAGGAGATAGGGTCTAGGATACTATCGAGGTAGTTGCATGGCATTCGCAGGCCTTGACTCTCCTTCATTATCTTTATCTGTACTTTCGTTTTTACTCTTTAGACATTGTAGTAGACTGTATTCTGACATAGATGCTCATGTACTCTGTGACACCCCAATTTTGGGTTAGATTGTGTTGTGTTGCGGGTTTATTTTTGGTTCTAAAAAGGGGTTTTCTTAAATATTAAAATGTTTCTGCCTATATTTTAAAGCTTTTACTGTGTTGAGATAGTTGAGTAGCGGCTTGTCTAGTACCACGATAGGCGTCATCACGACGATTGATTTTTGGGTCATGACACGGGCGATCCATAAAATACACCCCAATACGTATAATTTAACAATTGAAAATGATTCCCAACTCCGCTCATAAACAACAAAGACAACTCTCGGGCCCACGTGCCCGGATTCCAAAAATATTCGAAGATACTCCCGGGTGATCCATAAAATATACCCCAATACGTATAATTTAACAATTGAAAATGATTCCCAACTCCTCTCAAAAACCAACAAAGACAACTTCCGGGCCCACGTGCCCGGATTCCGAAAATTTTCGAAGATAAACTTTACCCATAACACCACGAACTAAAATATATAACTTATTCCAAATTCAATGTCCAATTTAGTGGTCAAAAGCTAAAAATATCAAATTCTAGGTCTTCTATCAAAAATTCCAAATTCCTACTAATTCCCATATTTAAATCCATATACAAACCATGTATTTAACTTATAATAGGTGGGAGTCATTTACCTTGTGTTGCTTGATGAAAATCTCCCCTTGAAACTCTCCAAAAACGCCCCAACCAAGTGAAAATGGAAGAAAATGGGCCAAATCCCGTTCTTAAAAGAACACACTGCCCAACGACCTCTCTCACCTACGGTCCCTTAGCCGCTTCTGCGGCTCGACACCTACGGAAATTCCCATCGCGGGTGTGGTTTCCACTAAACCCAGCCAAATCCGCTCATGCGGCCGCGCTTCTGCAGAGCCATGACCGCTCATGCGGTCCAACACCAAAGACCCAGCCCCGCTTATGTGATGCCTTCTCCGCTTCTGCGGATGCGCATATGCGCTCCCAAACCCCGCTTCTATGGCCCTTCACCCAGCTAACCTCTTCCGCTTCTGCGGAGCACTCGCCGCATCTGCGGGAAATAACCTCGCATTTGCGGCCATCCCAACTCAATCCAAATGTTGCTTTTGCGACCACGGCGCAGCTTATGCGGGCTCGCACCTGCGGCCCTTTCCATGCAGGTGCGATTGTACTAGATACCAGCTGCTTCAGCATTTCCCCCAAGCCCAAACTCAATCTTTTTCTCGTCTGAAACTCACCCGAGGCCCTAGGGACCCCGTCCAATCATACCAACTATTCCCAAAACACATTACGAGCTTAGTCGATGCCTCAAATCACGCCAAACAACATTGAAGCTACGAATCGACGATAAAAATCCTCCTTTAAACTTTCAAACCTTTAAACTTCGACGAACGCATCCGAACCATATCAAAACATTCCGCAATGACGCCAAACTTTGCGCGCAAGTTGATACGAACCTATTCCAAGGCTCGAAACCTCAAATGAACATCGATAACATAAAAATCTACTTCAAGTCAAACTTAAGAAATTCTTAAACTTTCAAAATGCCAACTTTCCATAATAAGCGCTGAAATACTCCCGGGTGATCCAATACTCAACCCGAACATACGCCCGAGTCCGAAATCATCATACGAACCTATTGGAAGCTTCAAATCTCGATTCCGAGGTCGTTTACTAAAAAGTCGAACCTTAGTCAATTTTTCCAACTTAAAGCTTCCGAATTTAAAATTTTCTTTCCAAATCAACTCCGAACTTCCCGCAATTTAATTCCGACCACACGTATAAGTCATAATATCTTAAGTGAAGCTACTCAAGGCCTCAAACCGTTGAACGACATGATAGAGTTCAAAACGACTGGTTGAGTCGTTACAGAATTAGTTCAACGGCTAAACAGAGAAGTTCTTTATTATATGTCATAAATCTACTAATAATCGTAATAATTATTATTTTTGTATATTTTCAATAAGAAATTAAATTGAATTCTTCTTTTCAATTATATTTAATATGAAAGTTTAATTTTTTTTAATTAATATTACTACATAAGAAGTTAAATTAAATCTTTATTTTATCTGTTTATTTCTTGAAATTATTGTTTATGTTTTTGTCTTTAGTTTTATCTTATCCATATAGCATATAGCATCACCATATGAATTATTATTCAAAACTTTCTCATCTCAAAAAATAAATTAGTCTTATCATTTTATATATCTCTACCTTAAAGTGATATATTTATATATTTTTTCCTTTTTTAATAATAGTTTTCTTATTATAAATTATAATTTTTAATTCATCAAAAGTATAAAAGATAAGCCTTTTATTATTTTTATAATAAACTTACCAATGTTTTAATAATTATTAATTTATGTTATATATATATAATATGATTATCTTATGTATAATATCTTAATAGTATCTTTATATTTTTGTATTTTTCATATGAAATAATGAATTATATTAATTAACTAAAATTTTGTACATGAGAAATTTAATTAGTATATACATTTTTATGCTATCGTTTGAAATTCTTTTTTTTCCTTTTTTGCATTCTTCCTTTATAACTATTTGCATTCTTCATTGCTTATCTAATTGTATTATCTATTACTTAATATTATTAAATTGTGATATGAATTTTTAATAAATTACCATTTTAATATAATACAATAAATGTAATTTTGTATTACTCTTAAAATTTAACTTGACTTTATCCTGTATGATTTATTCTTAATTATTTCGATATTTAAATTTATCAATAATATTTATTTAATTAATTTTATCAAATAAATTTAAAGTGGGGATAGAATCACATTATATCTATTCTCCCCTTTGTAGATTAGTTTTTGTTCTACAATATTTTGATTCTTTTCATTTAGTGTTTATCTATAGTACGAATATTATTATATTATTTTTCTAAATGGATGTTGTTGAATTAGTTCAAAGGTTAAACATAGGAGTTCTTTAATTATATGTCATAAATCTACTAATAATTATAATAATTATTATTTTTGTATTATTTTTAATAAAAGAATTAAATTGAATTCTTCTTTTTGTTTGTATTTAATATTTTATTAAGATTACAACATAAGAAGTTAAATTATTTTATCTAATTATTGTTTATGTTTTTATCTTTAGTTTTATTGTCACGACCCCAAATTATCCCTCCATAAGGTGTCGTGATGGCACCTAGTCCTTACGACTAGGTAAGCCTAATATTGCAAAAAATATAAAGAAATACAATATTTTAAAGATAAACAACATATTATAAATAGCCAAGAGTAGTACCAATCGGCATATACAAAATAATTTTCCAAGACTCGGAATATCACTAAGTCACAAACTGCTATAATTTATGTAGCTCTATACAAAAGTCTGAGGATAATAAAGAAAGTATCTAGGTGAGGGAGTAGAAGGGGACTCCGAAGATCTGCGGACGCAAGCAGAAGTACCTTGAAGTATCCTAGAATCAGCAGCACGTACTAACCTCGAGGCTGATAGCTCGCACCTGGATCTGCACACGAAAACATGTGCAGGGAAGGGCATGAGTACACCACAATGGTACCTAGTAAGTGCCAAGCCTAGCCTCGATCGAGTAGTGACGAGGTCAGGTCAAGGCCCTACCGGAGTAAATATAATAAATTAAACAGTAAAATATATAAGTGAAATTTACGGTAACATAGTTAGAGAAATTCTCAAAAATTTAACAGTTAAAGGAGCCCTCGGCTCAAAATAAGGTAAACACAGTGGAAAAATCTCTCGGGATACAGTCCCATAGTTTCAAATGAATATGCAGTACAGGGGATCTTCTGAAATACGTTCGTAGTCCCAAAGTAAATATGCAGTACATGGGGATCTCCCGGAATATGTCTGTAGTCCCAAAATAAAGATGCAGTAAAGGGGGATCTCCTGAAATACGTTTGTAGTCCCAAAGTAAATATGCAGTACAGGGAGATCTCCCGGAATACGTCTGTAGTCCCAAAGTAAATATGCAACGCAAGATGAAATGACAGGTATGACATCGAGTTATACAGTTTATACTGGATACAGATAAGGCAAATGAGGACTTAGCTAAACATGACGCACAGAATGTCAATTAGGCAGTTAAAACACGTAAACATGCTTTTCTAGTCTACACTACACAATTAAACATATTAGTACAACTTAATAAGAGAAACAATTTATGATTTAAAAAGGTTAAACAAGATTTTTTTTTACAATAATATCCCGTGTACGTACTCGTCACCTCACGTACACGGCGCCCACACACCAAATAATATCAAGATATCCTAAGGAGGAAGTCCCCAACACAAGGTTAGGCAAGTCACTTACCTCGAACCGCTCAAATCAACTTGATATCACGTTCTTGCCACGAGTATCCGACTCCAAATGGCCTGAATCTATTCAAAACTGTACAATACCATCAATACGCGCTAATGGAATGAATCCCACAAGAAAAACTACAAAAGTAGGCCAAAACCCGAAATTGGCTCAAACTCGGCCCTCGGGTCCACGTCTCGAAACCCGACAAAATTCACGAAACTAGAAAGCTTATTCACTCACGAGTCTAACCATATCAAATTTACTAAAATCCGACACCAAATGGTCCTCCAATCCACAATTCAAACATCCAAATCCCTAGCCTCCAACTTCTAATTTACACCTTAAATACACATTAACTAGGTGGAAAAACACATGGCAAGGCAAGATTATTGACCAAAAATAAGCACAAAGAACTTACCTCAAGAAATGCCTCGAAAATGCTCTCAAATATTGCCCTAACCCGAGTTTGCAAAGCCAAAAAATATAAAACTCGCGAAGCCCTTTAGTTTTAATCACTACCCAGGTATTTCTGTACATGCGGAACCTGGGCTCGCACCTGCGGGTGCGCTTGTGTGGAAAACGTGCGCATCTATGCAACTCACTTGCCCCCTATGCCTTCGCACCTATGACGACAAGGCCACACTGCGCACTCGCGCCTGCGGACGTCCCTTCCGCTTCTGCGCAACTTGCGCATTTGCGGGCATCGCAGATGCGGAACTTCCTCGCATCTGCGACCCCAGGCTAACTCTCGACTTCTAGCATTTGTGCTTTGATCTTCGCATGTGTGGCTCGCGCACCTGCGGTCTATTTTCCGCAGGTGCGAAACACCAGAACCTGCAAAGGCACCAGATTTTCCTAAGTCCAAACTTCTTCCCGTTAAGCATCCGAAACATACCCGAGGCCCCCGGGACGTCGACCAAATATACCAACCAATCCTAAAACACCATACGAACTTATTCGAGCTCTCATATCCCATCAAACAACGCTAAAATCACAAATCACCCTCCAATTCAAACTTAAAGAACTTGAAACTTTAAAATTCTACAACCGGTGTCGAAACCTATCAAATCACGTTCGATTGACCTCAAATTTTGCGCACAAGTCATAATCAATATTACGGACCTACTCCAACTTTCGGAATCGAAAAACGACCCCGATATCAAAAAATCCACTACCGGCACAAAACTCTAAAAATTCGACTTTCGCCATTTCAAGCCTAAATGAGCTACGAACCTCCAATATACAATCCGGATACGCTCCTAAACCCAAAATCACCTAACGGAACCGACGGAATTCCATTCCGGAGTCGTCTTCACATAATTCCGACTACGGTCCAAATCCTAAGGCTTAAGCTCTCATTTAGGGACTAAGTATCCCAAAACACTCCTAAACTCAAAACCAATCATCCCGGCAAGTCACAATAGCATAAAAGATTTGGAAAAAGTAGTTAATAGGGGATCGGGGCTATTACTCTCAAAACGACCGGCCGGGTCGTTACATTTATTTTATCCATATAGCATATAGAATGGCCATATGAATTATTATTCAAAAATTTCTTATCTCAAAAAATAAATTAGTCTTGTCATTTATATATATTTCTACATTGAAGTTATTTATTTATATATATATTCCTTTTTTAATAATAGTTTTCTTATATATATATATATATATATATATATATATATATATATATATATATATATATATATATATATATATATATATCATGGGAACCGGAGTTTCTTCTGTTTATTTCTGATATTATAGATGAATTGCTTAAGATGGTTTTAATTGTTTTTTTTTTTTTTTACGTTATCTCACTTCAATATTTTTTACAATTTATAATTTAGAGACCTCATATTTACTTTGACAACTCTATCTGTTCTGGATTTTATAGTCGATCGTCCATCTTCTGTTTTTCTCCTCTTAATAGCCTTACTTGATTTTAAAAAAACGCATATGGATGATGTATCACATACTTTGACATTTGTTATTTGTGGGTCTCTCCTTTTAAAATCAATTTATAAAATACCCCTCAAAATTTCCTCCCCGACGAATTTTACCATCACAACCACCATCTATACCCTAGCCAATCAACTATTGATTTTCACCGTCTCAGCTAGGGATGTTTGTAGGTCGATTTGGTATAATATTTAGGTATTTTGGTTTGGTATTTTTTGTATTCGATTTTTAAAATATTACACTAGTATTATACTTAATTAAATTCAGTACCACAATCAAACTTCTTTATAACAACACCTCACTATAACGCAAGTTTTCTTTGGAACTAATTTTTTTGTTACGTTATAATATATGTTCTCTATAATATCACTTTATTATAGCAGCCAAAAAATTCAAAACAAACGAGGTTATTATAGAGAGATTTGACTGCACTCGATATTTCTCTCTGTTTATTCAGTTTTGTAACTTATATTTGTTGTATTTGAAAAGAAATTTGGAACTTTTTTTTGTCTTTAAGAGCTTAAAACATTTTTTGACAAAACATAAAGTGTCTTCTGAAACTTTTGTTTAACCAAAAACAGATTTCCCGATCAAAGTCAATATTTCGATGAAAACGGGTTACTGATAATCAAGATTTACTTCACTTTTCCAATAGTTTTAGGAGAAATAAAAGAAATAATGGAGATGATTAACAAAGAAAAACTAAGGAATGAACTGACAGTCACTCCCCAAAATCAAGGCTGAAAATATGAAGAGTAAAGCATATAATTGTAGTATGTATTTCAGTAATAATCGTAACTTTTTTTCTTACAAATGAAATTTGTATCCTTATATAGGAGCATATAATCATAACGATTCTCATACTTAATTTGGACTAATTAAGAAAATTAATTGTATTGATTATCCATTACCATAGATAACCATAACTAGTATATTTATAACTAAAGATTCCTTATAACAGCTCGGATTCCCCTTCCTTATTTACTTCTGTTCATGTATCTTCCCTTCTTTGCAGCCTTCATTCATTTTGTTCCTGTTTCTCCTTTAACAGCTGTCATGACCGGTTCTTTTCTCTTATGCTACCTCGTGGGTCTTTCTCCCGTACCTTCCTTGCATTATTAATTCAGTTAATTGAGAGTGTCACTTGTCGCTATGTTGACACTCCACGCGTCATGCCTCGCCAGCTTACTGATGTTCCACGTGTCATGTCTTTTTTCACTAATATAGAGAAAAGTTTTGACATTGTTGAGTTTTATCAATTGCTTCTTTAGCCCTAGCTGTAATGACCCGACCGGTCATTTTGAGCCCTAGCGCGTTGTTCAATGGTTTGAGGCCTTGAGTAGCTTCACTTCAGATATTATGACTTGTACGTGTGGTCGGAATTGAATTTCGGGAAGTTCGGAGTTGATTTGGATGGAAAATTCTAATTTCGGGATTTTTAAGTTGGAAGAATTGACTAAGGTTGGACTTTTGAGTAAACGACCTCAGAATTGGAATTTGAAGGTTCCAATACATTTGTATGATGATTTCAGACTTGGGTGTATATCCAGATCGGGTTTTGAATGACCCGAGAGCATTTCGGCGCTTATTGTGAAAAGTTGACATTTTGGATGAATTTCATAAGTTTGGGTTGAAGTGAATTTTGATGTTATCGATATCTGTTTAGATTTCCAAGCCTGGGAATAGTTCTGTATGTTGATTTTGGTCTTAGGAGCGTGTCCAGACGCTTATTTGGAAGTCTGTAGGTAGTTTCGGCATCAATTGGCGAAAGTTGGAAATTGGATGATTTTTGGGAAAGTTTGGCCGGGACTGAACTTTTAGATATCGGGGTCGGATTTCGATTTCGGAAGTGGGAGTAAGTCCATTTTGTCAATTATGACTTGTGTGCAAAATTTGAGGTCAATTGGACTTGATGTGATGGGTTTCGACGTCGAATGTAGAAGCTTGAAGTTCTAAAGTTCACTAAGATTAAATTGGTGTGCGATTCGTGGTTTTAGCATTATTTGATGTGATTTGAAGCCTCGAGCAGGTTCGTGTTATGTATTGGGACTGGTTGGTGCGATAAGACGAGGTCCCGGGGACCTCGGGTGTGTTTCACGGTGGTTTCAGACCAAATTTCAATGAAAAGTTGTTGCTGATTTGATGGTGCTGGTGTTGTCTTTCGCAAACGTGGAGGAAGAGACGCGTTCGCGAAGAAGGATTTCTGGGCTGGTGGAGTTTTTCGTACGCGAACGCGAAGAGGGGCCTGCGAATGCGTAGGTGGGCCTGACAGTAACGACCCGGCCGGTCGTTTCGAGAGTTATAGCCCTATTTCCCCCATTTCTACTTCTTTTAAGTTATTCAGCTATATTAAGTTATGTCGGGTTAGTTGGTCCGGGTCCAGAGTGGTTTCGGAGTGAATTGAGATACTTAGTCTCTTTAATAGAAGCTTAAGTTGGAAAAGTAAATCGGATCTTAACTTATGTGTAAACGACCTCAGGTCTGAATTTTGATGGTTCTGTTAGCTTCGTTAGGTGATTTTGGACTTAGGAGCGCGTACGGAATGTGATTTGGAGGTCAGTGGTAGAATTAGGCTTGTATTGGCGAAAGCTAGAATATCAGCGATTTTGGCCGACAGTGGAAATTTTGATATCGGGATTGGATTGGATTTCCGAAGGTTGAAGTAGGTTCGTGGTGTCATTTCTGAATTGTGTGCAAAATTTGAGGTCATTCGGATGCGGTTTGATAGGTTTCGGCGTCGTTTGCGGAATTTGGAAGTCTAGAAGTTCTTAGGCTTGAATCCGAGGGTAATTTGGTGTTTTGATGTTGTTTTGAGTGATTCGAAGGTTCGAATAAGTTCGTATGATAATATGGTACGTGTTGGTATGTTTGGTTGAGGTCCCGAGGGTCTCGGGTGAGTTTCGGGTGGATAACGGACCAATTATGGCCTTTGAGAGATAGCTGATCTGCTGTTGTATTTTGGTTCTGGTTTCCTCTTGCGCATTCGCGAGAAGGGCCTCGCGTTCGCGAAGAGTGTTTATGAGATGGTGAAATTTTGTTCTACGCGTTCGCGAAGGTGAGGATGCGAACGCGAAGGGTAGGGAAGTGTGTGCATCAGGAACACGTGAGGTGTATCGCATTCGCGAAGAGGAGTAAGGCTGTAAGGGACCCACAGTTCCTTGGTCTACGCGTTCGTGAGGTGAGGGTCGCGTACGCGAAGGTTTGAGCTGGTAAGGCATCGCGTTTGCGAGGCAGTTGTCTTATTCGCGAAGAGTAAAGAGGAGAGGCAGTCTGAGTTGGTCTACGCGAACGCGAGAGGGCGTTCGCGTTCGCGAAGAAGAAATCTCGGCAGACAGAATTAAGTTCAAAAATCGAGGGTTTAAGCTCATTTTTCATATTTTGAGCTAGAGGTCATGGATTTGGGCGATTCTTGAAGGGATTTTCAGGGAGTTGATTGGGGAAAGTGTTTTACTTAGTTTTGGTTAAATTCTATGATTATATCTTGATTTTTATCATCTAAATTGTGATTTGGGGTGAAAATTGGGGGAAAAGTGGAAGAGTTCTTGAGATGGAATTTTAAGGTTTTAAAGGGGATTTTGTTGTTAGATTTTGGTAAATTTAGTATGGTTAGACTCGTGAGTGAATGGGATTTCAGGTTTTGTGACTTTTGTCAGATTCTGAGACGTGGGCCTGGGGGCCGGGTTTGAGCCAATTTCGGGTTTTAAGTCTAATTTAGTAGTTTTCTTGTGGAATTGATTCCTTTAGCATATATTAATGGTATTGTAATGGTTGTGACTAGATTCAGAGCATTTGGAGGCCGAATCGAGGGGCAAGAGCATTGTGGAGTAGAGATTTGCTCGGTTTGAGGTAAGTAACGGTTGTAAATCTAGACCTGAGGGTATGATACCTTAGATTTGTGTGTCATGTGACTATTTGGAGGTGACGCACATGCTGGGTGACGGGCGTTGGGCGTGAACCATTGGGGGATTGTGACTTGGTCCGTCCCGTTGTAGCTATATGCTCCTCATGTGTTTTAGAAAGATTTGTTGTAAATCATGTTAGATACCATGTCTAGGCCGTATGCCAGTATTGTTTGGACCCTTGGAGGTCTTTTCTTGCTGTCCTCTCACTGTTTTTGGTTGATACTTTGTACTTAGTCATGTTCATACATTTTTTTCATCATAGCTCGGTCTCTTGTACTTTATTTGATGCATCATATCAATGTTGTTTGGGCAGATTATTTTTTTTCTGAGAGCCCGAGACACTGGAGAAATTATGACTGAGTGAGACCGAGGGCCTGATTGTGAGGACATTTATGCGATCGGGTTGCACGTCATAGCATGTTTCATTGATTCTGCCATGATGGTCATTCATATAGCGCTTGGGCTGAAGGATCCCCTCCAAAGTCTGTACACACCCCAGTGAGCGCAGGTACCTACTGAGTGTGAGTGCTGAGTGATTGGGAGGCATGAGTGATTGTGAGGTTGGAGTGACTGGGAGGACTGAGTAATGTTTTGCACAAGGGGCGGTATATGATTTCATCCTTTGTGCTCATAGCTGCTGTGAGTCCTTGTTTGAGAATTGTTGAAAGATATTTTTATTAGTTTTACCTTAACTGTTTTTAAACAAGCTAATTTGACTTAAGCACTAGTTTTTAAAGCATGTTATACTTTACGGAATTTTTGTGATATGAACTATACTTGCATCTAGCTCGTCATTACTTCTCAGACTTTATTTACTGTTGTTACTTACTGAGTTGGTGTACTCACGTTACTCCCTGCACCTTGTGTGTAAATCCAAGCATTTCTGGCCACGGTAGCAGTTGTTGATATATTCAGTAGCGGATCATCGGAGATAGCAAGGTAGCTGTCTGGCGATCGCAACCCTGTTTTTCTTCTTCCTTATCTTCCCCTTAGTTGTATTGGTCTTTCCCAGACTATGCTAGTCCTGATGTTATCATACAGTTTGTAATAGTTGCTCATGACTTAGTGACACCCCAATGTCGGGCTATCTTTTCTGCATTCTAATTTCATTTTGGTTTGAACTATTTAATGAAGATTCTAGTAAAGTAAAGTTTGACTTATCTTTTAAATGAAATATTGACGTGTTTTGGAAATGTGTCGGCTTGCTACGATAGGCTCCATCACGACGGGTTAGGATTTGGGTCATGACAAGTTGGTATCAGAGCTTAAGTTTCATAGGTCTCACGAGTCATGAGCGGGTTTAGTAGAGTCTTGCGGATCGGTACGGAGACATTTGTACTTATCTTCGAGAGGTTGTAGAACATTTAGGAAAATTGCACATTCTTTAATTCTTGTCGTGCGAATCTGTTGATTCTAGTAACTAAATCTGTTGTTTTATTCTCTCACAGATGGTGAGGACTCATACTACCGGTCAGGAAGGCCAGCCACCAGTTCCACCAGCCAAAGCCGTGAGAGGCCGAGGCCGCGGTAGAGGCCGTGGTAGGGTCAGAAGTGCAGCCCGCACAGCAGCTGGGGCAGTGTCTGCAGATCCACCAGTTACCCCAGATCAGGATCAGATTCCCGTTGTTGATGCACCAGCTCAGGCAGTCTCTGTTCCGGCCGCAGCAGCCACTTCTCACGCCGGGGGAGGTGCTCAAACTCCCGCTGCCCGCATACCAGAGCAAGTGGTACAGGGATTATGTGGTTCCTGCTATGCCTAAGGATGAGTAGCATAGATTGGATAGATTTGGGAGACTCCAACCTCCATCTTTCAGTGGTGTAGAGGGTGAGTATACACAGGGTTTCTTGGACAAGTGTCAGAGGATACTCCATATAGCAGGTATTTTGGAGACCACTGGGGTCTCGTTCACTACCTTTCAGTTCTATGGGGTTGCATTCAGTTGGTGGGAGGCTTACGAGAGGCGTAGGCCGGTCGGCGCAGCACCCCTCATTTGGCAACAGTTCTCGGTTATCTTTCTGGAGAAGTTCATGCCTCAGTCCTACAGAGAGGAGCTGCGCAAATAGTTTGTGCAGCTTCATCACGGTGATATGTCTATGATGCAGTATGAGATGTGATTCTCGGATTTGGCCCGTCATGCTATCTGGTTGGTTCCCACAGATAGGGAGAGGATCGGGAGGTTTATAGATGGCCTCACTTATCAGTTACGATTGCTTATGACTAGAGAGAGAGTGTCTGGTGCTACTTTTGATGAGGTTGTCGACATTGCTTGGCAGATTGAAATGGTTCGCAGTTAGGTGAGGGTTGAGAGGGAGGCCAACAGGCCTCGTGGACAGGGTGGATTCAGTGGTTCTCCTCATGGGGGTCAGTTCCATCACGGCAGAGGTCGTCTATTCAGGCACGCTCAGTCAGCCCGCCCAGTTCACCGTGGTGCATCATCGGGCCATAGTTCTCACAGTTCTCATCAGGGCCACTCATCACTTAGTGCCCTTACAACCCAGAGTTCATCCCATACTCTATCAGTTCAGGTCTCCTTTATGCCAAGTTCTTCTACCAATTATCCCGGTGCTCTTGGCTCCCTTCAGTCCTCGCCACCAGCATCAGGGAGTTGTTTTGTGTGTGGGGAGTTTGGGCATATGTGAAGGCAGAATCCTCATCGTCATGGAGGTCTATCTCTGCAGAGGATTCATTCTTCGACTTCAGCACCAGTTACACCACCACCCGCCCAGTCAGCTCGGGGTGGAGGTCAGTCAGCTAGAGGTCGCCCTAGAGGGGGAGGCCGATCAGGTGGTGGTCAGCACCGTTTCTATGCCCTCCCAGCCAGACCAGATGCTATTGCTTCAGATGCTGTGATTACAGGTATTGTCTCAGTTTTCCACAGAGATGCCTCTATATTATTTGACCCTGGTTCCACTTATTCATATGTTTTCTCGTATTTTGCTCATTTTCTGGATATGCCCCATGAGTCTTTAGTTTCATTTGTTCATGTATCTACTCCTGTGGGCGATATTATTGTTGTGGACCGCATATATCGGTCATGTGTGGTGACTATTGGGGGTCTCGAGACCATAGTAGATCTCTTGTTGCTTAGTATGGTCGATTTTGATGTGATATTGGGTATGGATTGGTTGTCTCCATGTCATGCTATTCTAGATTATTACGCTAAGACCGTGACGTTGGCGATGCCTGGATTTTTGAGGGTTGAGTGGAGCGGTTCTATAGATTATGTACCTAGTTGGGTGATTTCATATTTGAAGGATCAGCGTATGGTTGAGAAGGGTTACCTATCTTATTTGGCGTTTGTGAGGGATGTTAGTGCAGATATTCCTACCATTGATTTTGTTCCGGTGGTACGTGATTTTCCGGATGTGTTTCCTGCAAACATGTCGGGCATGCCGCCGGACAGGGATATTGACTTTGGTATTGATTTGGTGCTGGACACTCAGCCCATTTATATTCTATCGTATCGTATGGCACTGGCGATGTTGAAGGAGTTAAAGGGACAACTTTAGGAACTCCTTGATAAGGGGTTTATTCGGCCTAGCGTGTCACCTTGGGGTGCACCGGTTCTATTTGTAAAGAAGAAGGATGGTTCCATGAGGATGTGCATTGATTACAGGCAGTTGAACAAGGTCATAGTCAAGAACAAGTATCCTTTGCCTCGTAATGATGATTTGTTTGACCAGCTTCATGGAGCGAGGGTGTTCTACAAGATTGATTTGAGGTTCGGGTATCACCAGCTGAAGATTCGGGATTCGGATATTCTTAAGACAGCTTTCAGGACCCGTTATAGCCATTCTTTGTGATGTCTTTTGGGCTGACCAATGCCCCAGCAGCGTTCATGCTTTTGATGAACAGTGTATTCCAGCCCTATTTGGACTCATTCGTTATTGTATTCATTGATGACATCCTGGTGTATTCTCGTAGCCAGGAGGATCATGCTCAACACTTGAGGGTTGTGTTATAGAGATGGATGGAGGATAAGCTTTATGCAAAGTTCTCCAAGTGTGAGTTTTGGCTCGGTTCAGTAGCATTCTTAGGGCACGTGGTATCTAGTGAGGGTATTCAGGTGGATCCGAAGAAGATAGAGACGGTGCAGAGTTGGCCTAGACCGTCCTCAGCCACGGAGATTAGGAGCTTTCTTGGTTTGGCTATTATCATCTCTTTGTGGAGGGATTTTCATCTATTGCATCGCCTTTGACCAAATTAACCCAAAAGGGTGCTCCTTTCAGGTGGTCGGACGAGTGTGAGGAGAGCTTTCAGAAGCTCAAGATTGCCTTGACCATAGCTCCAGTGTTAGTTCTGCCATCAGCTTCAACTTCTTACACTGTGTATTGTGAAGCCTCTAGGATAGGCATTGGATGTGTTCTGATGTAGGAGGGTAGGGTGATTGTCTATGCCTCACGCCAGTTGAAGACCCATGAGAAGAACTATCATGTCCATGATCTTGAGTTAGCAGCCATTGTTCATGCCTTGAATATTTGGCGCCATTATCTGTATGGGGTTCATTGTGAGATCTATACTGATCACCGGAGTCTGCAGCATCCGTTTAAGCAAAAGGATCTTAATTTTCGTTAGCGGAGATGGTTAGAGCTTCTTAAGGACTATGATATCACTATTTTGTACCATCCGGGGAAGGCCAATGTGGTGGTCGATGCTTTGAGTCATCGGGAGAAGAGTTTGGGGAGTTTAGCATATCTTCCGGCAGCAGATAGACCATTGGCATTGGATGTTCAGTCCTTAGCGGTCCAGCTTGTTAGACTGGATATTTCGGAGCCGAGTCGGGTATTGGCTTGCGTGGTCTCCAGATCTTCTCTTTATGACCGTGTCAGGGAGCGTCAGTATGATGACCCCCACATACTCGTTCTTCAGGACAAGGTCCGGTGAGGTGATGCTAGGGACGTGACTATTGGTGATGATGGCGAGTTGAGGATGCAGGGCCGGATATGTGTGCCTAATGTATATAGGCTTCGGGAGTTGATTCTTGAGGAGGCCCACAGCTCGCGGTATTCCATCCATCTGGATGCCGTGAAAATATAGCTGGATTTGAGACAACACTATTGGTGGAGGCGGATGAAGAAGGATATAGTTGGGTTTGTGGCTCGGTATCTCAACTGTCAGCAGGTTAAGTATGAGCATCAGAGACCAGGTGGCTTGCTTCAGAGATTAGAGATACCGTAGTGGAAGTGGGAACGGATCACCATGGACTTCGTAGTTGGGCTCCCACGGACTTTGAGGATGTTCGATGCTATTTGGGTTATTATGGATCGGTTGACCAAGTCCGCGCACTTCATTCCAGTTGGTACTACTTACACTTCAGAGCGGTTGGCTGAGATTTATATCCGAGAGATTGTTCACCTGCATGGTGTCCCAGTTTCCATCATTTCAGATAGCGGTACTCCGTTTAAATCGCAGTTTTGGAGGGCCGTGCAACGAGAGTTGGGTACCCAGGTTGAGTTGAGCTCAGTTTTTCACCATCAGATGGATAGAAAGTCCTAGCGCACTATTCAGATATTAGAGGACATGTTGTGTGCTTGTGTTATTGACTTTGGGGGTTCATGGGATTAGTTTCTTCCACTCACGAAGTTTGCATATAACAACAGTTATCAGTCGAGCATTCAGATGGCTCCGTATGAGGCTTTATATGGGAGGGGGTGTAGATCTCCATTAGGATGGTATGAGCCGGGTGAGGTTAGGCTCTTGGGTACAGACTTGGTCCAGGATGGATTAGATAAGGTAAAATTGATTCAGGAGAGGCTTCGCACGGCGTAGTCTAGACAGAAGAAATACACGGACAGGAAGGTCTGTGAGGTGTATTTTATGGTTGGGGAGAAGGTTTTGCTGAAGGTATCACCCATGAAGGGTGTTATGAGGTTTGGGAAGAGGGGAAAGTTGAGCCCCCAGTTTATTGGGCCTTTTGAGGTGCTTCAGAGGATAGGGGAGGTGGCTTATAAGCTTGCCTTGCCACCCAACTTGTCGAGTGTCCATCCAATGTTTCATTTTTTCATGCTCCAGAAGTATGTTGGCGATTCGTCCCATGTTTTAGACTTCAACACGGTTCAATTGGAAGGTGATATGACGTATGATGTGGAGCCGGTGGCCATTTTAGATCGACAAATTCGGAAGTTGAGGTCAAAGGACATATCTTCAGTAAAGGTGCAGTGGAGAGGTCAGCCTGTGGAGGAGGCCACCTGGGAGACCGAGAAGGAGGTGCGGAGTAGATATCCACACCTATTTGAGACTCCAGGTATGCTTCTAGACCCGTTCGAGGATGAACGTTTGTTTAAAAGGGGGAAGATGTAACAACCCGACCGGTCGTTTCGAGAGTTATAGACCCGTTTCCCCCATATCTGCTTCTTTTGTGTTCTTCAGCTATATTATGTTATGTCGGGTTAGTTGGTCCGGGTCCAGAGTGGTTTCAGAGTGAATTGAGACACTTAGTCTCTTTAATAGAAGCTTAAGTTAGAAAAGTTAACCGAATGTTTACTTATGTGCAAACGATCTTGGATCTGGATTTTGATGGTTTTGTTAGCTCCGTTAGGTAATTTTGAACTTAGGAGCGTGTACGGAATATGATTTGGAGGTCAGTGGTAGAATTAGGCTTGAATTGGCGAAAGCTAGAATATAGGCGATTTTGGCCGGCAGTGGAAATTTTGATATCGGGATTGAATTGTATTTCCGAAAGTTGGAGTAGGTTCGTGGTGTCATTTCTGACTTGTGTGCAAAATTTAAGGTCATTCGTATGTGGTTTGATAGGTTTCGGCGTCATTTGCGGAATTTGAAAGTCTAGAAGTTCTTAGGCTTGAATCCGAGGGTAAATTGGTGTTTTGATATTGTTTTGAGTGATTCAAAGGTTCGACTAAGTTCGTATGATGTTATGGGACATGTTGGTATGTTTGGTTGAGGTCCCGAAGGTCTCGGGTGAGTTTCGGGTGGTTAACGGACCAATTATGTCCTTTGAGAGATAGTTGACCTGCTGCTGTATTTTGGTTCTGGTTTCCTCTTACGCATTCGCAAGAAGGGTCTCGCGTTCGCGAAGAATGTTTCTGAGCTGGTGAATTTTTATTCTACGCGTTCGCGACGGTAAGGACGCGAACGCGAAGGGTATGGCAGTGTGTGTATCGCGAACATGTGAGTGGTGTCGCATTCGCGAAGAGGAGTAAGGTTGTTGGGGACCCCCCAGGTCCTTGGTCTACGCGTTCGCGAGGTGAGGGTCGCGTACGCAAAAGTTTGAGATGGAAAAGGATCGCATTTGCGAGGCAGTTGTCGCGCTCGCGAAGATTAAAATGGAGAGGCAGTCTGAGTTGGTCTACGCAAACGCGAGAGGGTGTTCGCGTTCGCGAAGAAGAAATCTGGTTAGACAGAGTTAAGTTCAAAAATCGAGGGTTTGAGATCATTTTTCATATTTTGAGCTAGAGGTCACGGATTTGGGCGATTCTTGAAGAGATTTTCAGGGAGTTAATTGGGGTAAGTGTTTCTCACTTAGTTTTAGTTAAATTCCATGATTATATCTTGATTTTTATCATCTAAATTGTGATTTGAGGTGAAAAATTGGGAAAAACGTGGAAGAGTTCTTGAAATGGAATATTGAGGTTTTGACGGGGATTTTGTTGTTGAATTTTGGTAAATTTGATGTGGTTAGACTCGTGAGTGAATGGGCTTTCGGGTTTTATGACTTTTGTCGGATTTCAAGACTTGGCCCAGAGGGCCGGGTTTGAGCCAATTTCGCGTTTTGAGTCTAATTTAGTAGTTTTCTTGTGGAATTGATTCCTTTAGCATATATTAATGGTATTGTACTAGTTGTGACTAGATTCGGAGCATTTGGAGGCCGAATCGAGGGTCAAGATCATCACGGAGTAGAGATTTGCTCGGTTTGAGGTAAGTAACAGTTGTAAATCTAGTCCTGAGGGTATGAAACCCCGGATTTGTGTGTCATGTGACTATTTAGATGTGACGCACATGCTAGGTGACGGGCGTGTGGGCGTAC
Source organism: Nicotiana tabacum (assembly GCF_000715075.1). Lineage (NCBI taxonomy): Eukaryota > Viridiplantae > Streptophyta > Magnoliopsida > Solanales > Solanaceae > Nicotiana > Nicotiana tabacum. Next base: position 24,841,219 of record NC_134081.1, on the reverse strand, counting down.
ACTATTGGGGGATTGTAACTTGGTCCGTCCCATAGCAACTATAAAGTTGAACAACCTGTTGTGGCTATATGCTCCTTATGTGTTTTAGAAAGATTTGCTGTAAATCATGCTAGATACCATGTCTAGGCCTTATGCCGGTATTGTTTGGACCCTTGGAGGTCTTTTCTTGTTGTCCTCTCACTGTTTTTGGTTGATAATTTGTACTTAGTCATGTTCATACATTTTTTCATCATAGCTCAATCTCTATTACTTTATTTGATGCATCATATCAATGTCGTTAGGGCTGATTACTTATTTTCTGAGAGCCCGAGAGACTGGAGATATTATGACTGAGTGAGGCCGACGGCCCGATTGTGAGGACATTTATGGGATCGGGCTACACGTCGCAGCATTTTTCATTGATTCTGCCATGATGGGCATTGATATAGCACTTGGGCTGAAGGAGCCCATCCGAAGTCTGTACACACCCCCAGTGAGCACAGGTACCTACTGAGTGCGAGTGCCGAGTGCTTAGTGATTGGGAGGCATGAGTGATTGTGAGGTTGGAGTGACTGGGAGGACTGAGTGATGTTTTACCCGAGGGGCGGTATATGATTTCATCCTTTGTGCTCATAGCTGCTGGGAGTCCTTGTTTGAGAACTGTTGAAAGATATTTTTATTAGTTTTACTTAACTGTTTCTAAACAAGTTGATTTGACTTAAGCACTGGTTTTTAAAGCATGTTGTACTTTACGGAATTTTTGTGATATGAACTATACTTGCATGTAGCTCGCCATTACTTCTCAGACTTTATTTACTGTTGTTACTTACTGAGTTGGTGTACTCACGTTACTCCCTACACCTTGTGTGTAGATCCAAGCATTTATAGCCACGGTAGTGGTTGTTGATATATTCAGTAGTGGATCATCGGAGATAGCAAGGTAGCTGCCTGGCGATCGCAACTCTGTTTTTCTTCTTCCATATCTTCCCCTTAGTTGTATTGGTCTTTCCCAGACTATGCTAGTCCTGATATTATCAGATAGTTTGTCATAGTTTCTCATGACTTAGTGATACCCCGATGTCGGGCTATCTTTTCCGCATTCTATTGTTATTTTGGTTTGATCTCTTTAATGAAGATTCTAGTAAAGTAAAGCTTTGACTTATCTTTTAAATGAAATATCGACTTGTTTTGGAAATGTGTCGGCTTGCCTAGTACAATGATAGGTGCCACCACGACGGGTTAGGCTTTGGGTCATGACAAGTTGGTATCAGAGCTTAGGTTACAAAGGTCTCACGAGTCATGAGCGGGTTTAGTAGAGTCTTGCGGATCGGTATAGAGACGTCTGTACATATCTTCGAGAGGCTGTAGAACCTTTAGGAAAATTTCATATTCTTGAATTCTTGTCGTGCGAATTTGTTGATTCTAGTAACTAAACATCTGTTGTTTCATTCTCTCACAAATGGTGAGGACTCGTACTACCGTCAGGAGGGCCAGCCACCAGAACCACCAACCAGAGCCTCGAGAGGCTATGGCCGCGGTAGAGGTCATGGTAGGGGCAGAGGTGCAGCCCGCACAGCAGCTGGGACGGTGCCTGTAGATCCACCAGTTGCCCAGATCAGGACCAGATTCCCGTTATTGATACACCAGCTCAGGCACCACCTGTGCCTATTGTGATTCCAGGCCTTCATGAGGCCATAGCTCAGATTCTGACCGCGTGCACCAGCCTTGCTTAGGCAGTCTTTGTTCAGGCCGCAGTAGCCACTTCTCAGGCTGGGGGAGGTGCTCAGACTCCCGCTTCCCACACACCAGAGTAGATGGTACAAGGATTCTAGACACCGGGGGCACCACCAGCCCAGCCGGTTGCAGCTGCTTAGGACTATGTAGTTCCTGCTATGCCTGAGGATGAGCAGCGTAGATTGGAGAGATTTGGGAGACTCCAGCCTCCATCTTTTAGTGGTGCAGAGGGTGAGGATGCACAGGGTTTCTTGCTCATGACTTAGTGACACCCCGATGTCGGGATTTCTTTTCCGCATTCTATTTTTATTTTGGTTTGAACTCTTTAATGAAGATTCTAGTAAAGTAAAGCTTTGACTTATCTTTTAAATGAAATATCGATGTGTTTTTTAAATGTGTCGTCTTGGCTAGTACCACGATAGGCGCCATCATGATGGGTTGGGTTTTGGGTCGTGACACTGGTAGCGCTTCGCGAACGCGGAGGCTCAACCGCGAATGTGAAGAGAAGATGAAGGAAATGGGGAAGAAGGCCTTTAGCCTACGCGAACACGACTGGGGAATTGCGAACACGGAATGGAGGTCGCGAACGCGTAGAGTTAATTTGGAGGCTGTGATTTTTTGTCTTCGCGATCGCGATGGTCTTTCCGCGATCACGAAGAAGAGCAGGCCTGGGCAGATTGGATTTAATACGGGATTTGGCTCATTCTCTCTCATTTTTCACTTGGTTGGGCAATTTTTGGAGAGCTTCAAGGGGAGATTTTCATAATCTATGTCAAGGTAAGTGATTCTCGCATATTGTGAGTTAAATACTTGGTTTGTATATGGATTTAAACATAGAAATTAGTATAAATTTGGGATTTTGAAGAAAAACCTAGAAATTGGTATTTTTTGAGTTTTACCACGAAATTGGACATGGAATTTGGAATAAATCATATATTTTAGTTTGTGGTGTTAAGGGTAAAGTTTATCTTCAAACAATTTCGGAATCCGGACACGTGGGCCCGATGGTGAATTTTATCGACTTTTCGAGCGGAGTGAAAAATTGTTTAAATTGATTAATTATGGGTATTAGAACACATTTTGGTTGGTTTGCAGATTGTTTGAATAGTTTTGAATCGACAAGCATCGGTTTGAGGTGTTAGAGTGGGGTTGGAGTCGTCTATGGAACTTCGGAGCGAGGTAAGTCTCTTGTCTAACCCTGTGAGGGGGAAACGACCCCTATGTGTCATTTATTGTTATGTGCAATTAGTTATGGGCGTTGGGTATGCACAAGGTGACAATAGTCCGTACATAGCTATATCATGTTTATGTCCAGGTAGACTTAGGATTGTATCATGAAATATTTGAATTACTTGAACTTGCTCTGCTGGCTTAATTAATTGAAATTATAATTGAACGTGATTTAGAAATGACATATATCTTAGGCCAAGCCTTATCACCTTGAGTTATTGGCTAGCTATTTGAGAAAATGGTAAAAGATTGTATTCATATTAAGCTAATGTGCTATAATATAAATGTAACGACCCGACTTGTCGTTTTGAGCTCTAACATGTTGTTTAGTGGTTTGAGGCCCTGAGCAGCTTCACTTCAAGTATTATGACTTGTACGCATGGTCGGAATTTAATTTCGGGAAGTTCGGAGTTGATTTGGAAAAAAAATTCTAATTTTGGAAGCCTTAAGTTGGAGAAATTGACTAAAGTGATTTTTGAGTAGACGACCTCGGAATCGGGATTTGAAGGTTCCAACAGGTTCGTATGACAATATTCGACTTAGGCGTATATCCGGATCGGGTTTTGGATGTCCCGGGAGCGTTTCGGTGCCTATTGTGAAAGGTTGGCGTTTTGAAAGAATTTCATAAATTTCAGTTGAAGTGCAATTAAATGATATCGACATCCGTTTGGGATTTTGAGTCTAGGAATAGCTCCGTATGATAATTTCAGTCTTAGGAGCGCTTCCGGAAGTGGATTTGGAGGTCCGTAGGTCATTTTGGGGTCATTTGGGCGAAAGTTGGAAATTTGGATAATTTTAAGAAGTGTGACCGGGAGTGGACTTTTTGATATCGGGGTCGGATTCCGATTCCGGGAGTTGGAGTAGGTCCGTAATATCAAATGTGACTTTTGTGAAAAATTTAAGGTCAATCGGACATGATTTGATAGGTTTCGGTATCGATTGTAGAAGTTGAAGTTTCAAAGTTCACTAAGTTTGAATCGGAGGGTGATTCTTGATTTTAGCGTTGTTTGATGTGATTTAAAGGCTCGACTAAGTTTGTGATGTGTTTTGGGACGTGTTGGTATATTTGGTTGCGGTCCCGAGGGGCTCGGGTGGATTCTGTATGGTTAACGGATCGAGTTTCGACTTGGATAAAATGCTAAGGCAGCTGATACCTGGTGCAATCTCACTTGCGTGAAAAGGGCCGCAAATGCAAGCTCGCAGGTGCGAGCCATGAGTCACAGGTGAGAAGGAGAGGAGGCTGGTCAACAACCGCAGGTGCGGAACATTTGGGCGCACCTGCGAAGGCACAGGTGCGAAGTGGGCAACGCGGGAGGGGGCGATGGACGCAGGTGCTGCGCATGGACCGCATAAGTGGACGCGCAGATGCGCTACATGGAGCGCATATGTGGGACTGTTGGGCCAAGTTGGAGCCGCACCTGCAATGGAATTTCCACAGAAGCTGTTATTTGACCGCAGGTGCGAAGGTCGGACTAGGCAGAATATTTTTAAAGCGAGGTTTGGGTTCATTTCACCCATTTTTCATTTGGTTGGGCGATATTTGGAGCTCTTGGAAGGGATATTTGCATCATCTATGTCAAGATAAGTGATTCCCACCTATTGCAAGTTAAATACTTGGATTATATAAGGATTTAGACTTGATAATTTGTGGAAATTTGGGATTTTGATGAAAAACCTAGAAATTGGTATTCTTGGATTTTGATCACGAATTTGGGCACGAAATTGAGAATAAATTATATATTTGAGTTTGTAGTGCTATGGGTAGTGTTTGTCTTCGAAAATTTTTGGAATCCAGGTACGTGGGTTGCTTTATCAATTTTTCGAGTGGAGTTGGAAATTGTTATAAATTGATTAATTATGAGTATTAGAGTACATTTTTATTGGGTTGCATCTTAGTTGACTAGTGTTGGACCGACGGGCATCGGTTTGAGATGTTAGAGGGCTTTGGAGCCGGTTATAGAATTTCGGAGCGAGGTAAATCTCATGTCTAACTCTATGAGGGGAAAATTAACCCTAGGTGTTATATATTGATGTGTGTTACTTGTTGTGGAGGCTACGTACGCGCGAGGTGACGAGAGCCCGTACGTATCTACATTCATGTTATTGTCCGGGTAGGCTTAGGTTCACATCATGCTATAGCTGTATTATTTGAGCAGTCTCTCGCCTATTAAATTCCTCTGTTTTACATTACTACTTGAGGCTAGACTCGTTAGTGTAGAGACTTCACGAGTTCATGATTAGCCACCGAATAATTCTACTCCTCTTACGGCATGTTTCCGCGATATATATACTTCATTGAAAGGTTTTTGTTAAAGAAATTACAACTCACACGTTTATTCGTGGGTGGGGTCAAGGACCCGTCAAAGCTTCTTACACTTATGGGATCGGGCCGTTCGCCTTGGCAGGAATTTGTATTTCACTTCTTATGGGATCGGGACGTTCGCCTCTGTATGATTTATGTACCACACTCTCATGTGAGCGGGTTGTTTACCTCGGCAGGTTAATTGATTTATCATATGGTTCGGGCAGTTCGACCCTCGGCAGTGCATAGTTTTATTATTATGTTGGATCGGGTCGTACGCCTCAACATTTCCTATAACACATTCCCAGGAAATCGTACGTAAAACCTTGGCAAGAAGCCAATGTATCTGTAAATTCTGGATTTGAGTTATGGTAGCCACTTGATGAGTTTCACTATACCTATATATATGCTCCGGTTAAGGAGGGAATTTCTAATGAAGATCTTGAGTTCCTCGTAAAGAGAAGGGATTTGTACCTCATGATCTATATTTGTCTATTTCACTTACTTACTCTGCCTCATATTTGCTACCTCTTTACTGTACCTTATGTTGCTGGACCACTAGTGAGTGCCGATGTCGACCCCTCGTCACTACTTCTCTGTGGTTAGGCTAGATACTTACCGGGTACACGTTTCTTACGTACTAATACTACATTTGCTGCACTTTTTTGTGCAGGTACATAAATGTCTAGAGGCCATGTGAGAGTAGAGGCGTGTATACATGCGGGGACCTAGGTGAGCTGCATTTCATTTGTCGACCCGCAGCCAGCAGAGTCACCTTCAGAATATTTACATTTTTCCTGTCCAATTTGTATTCCGGATAGCTACTGTATTTTATTTTATATTCCTAGTTAATGCTCATGCACTTGTGACATCGGGTTTTGGGATGATTATGGGTTGTTCTATATTGAATTTGCTAAAAGTATTATTATTTACTCAGTAAATCCTCATTCTTTACTATTTAAATTGAAGGAAAAATATGATTTCAAATATAATAAAATGAGAACCCAATTAAGGAATCACTGTTGGCTTGCCTGACAGTGGTGTTCGGCGCCATCACGACCTTTATGGATTTTGGGTCGTGACAACATGATATCAGAGATCTAGGTTCACTTAGGTCTCACGAGTCATGAGCGAGTATAGTAGAGTCTTGCAGATCGGTACGGAGATGTATGTACTTATCTTCGAGAGGCTACAAAGTTGTTAGGATCACTTCCCTTCTTGATTCCTCATCGTACGAATTGATTCTTTTGAGGCTTGTACCTTTATTTCTTTAGTATTCAATCTTATGCAACGTGAAGCGCTTGTTATTGATTGAGAATTGAGGAATTGTCATGGTACTTCGGAGGTGGTGCAGGATGTCTCTGCCTGTGTGTTTGATTGGGCTATTGCCGCCGCCTTGCGGAAGGTCGTCCTGTCGTTTCAGCTCAACATCAGTATTTCCTATGGTTTTGAGATTTGGCATTAATTGTTATGACGATTCATGCATTGTTATCGCACCTTGTTTGTGTAATGGTAGGATGCATGTCTATGTGTTGAGGCAGTGAATGACTTGAAAGGAGGTTTTACTCAGTGTATGATTCAGAAGTATAGCATTTTATTTTCGGTGGAGGAAAGGAAATCGGACTAGGAATGTTTAGATTTAGGTTGGTGGAATAACGGGGCTTGGTATTTTCGAGCGCAGTAGAGTTCTCGATTGTGATGTGGTGTCATCGTCCTTGTTGAACATGTTAAGGTTCGCTTACGTTATGGTCTTCTTCAATTTTCTTTCGGGGCAGGGTGTTGTAAAATGGTGCTTGAGATACGGTTGTCAGAGATAATAGAGTGTAGCGATTTCGGAATCGAATTGGTACTTCTAGTATTGATGGCTCAAGAAAGATGATCTTCTAAGAGGTTTAGAGTTGGTGGCGACTCATGTGATCGGATGTTACAGAAATGGATTCGGGTTTAGAGCAACAATTAGGCAGCGAAGGACGAGGAAGGACATGTGGGAGGTGTCTTGCGGTGGTTGAATTGTCAGGAGGTCAAGTGTGAAAAGTAGAAGTCGAGGAGTTGCCTAAGGGAGAAGGTTTGACCAAAGTGGGAGAGTGGCATAGTAGAATATGGGTTCTGTGGTAGGATAGCCACGCGCCTTGAGTGAAGCTTAGAGCAATTTGGGAATCATGATGGGCAGTGACTAGGACCATGGATTTTATTTGGATGCAACATGACTTCGAATTTGGAATGCGTTGTTGGACTTTTAGCTGATGTCAATGGGGAAAGAGGAACCTTGGCGGGTCCTAGGGTTATGTAATTGTATCTTCAAGCTAAGTGGGAGAGCCCCACCGTCTATGATTGGATTGCGTAGTTGTCAACTTGTGCGGTTTCTGATTATCGGTGTATTGATGGGTTATTAAAACTAAGGAAATAAAACATCAGTGGTAACTTAAGCAAAGGATTTGGGGAATGTGTGCTATCTTTGGCCTTATCGGTTCATGCTCAGGTCTTGGGTAGACTCAGAGTCTATACTTCATGTGGATGTGATGTATAAGGAAAGAGATTCAACCGATTGCTTCTTCAAGAGGGTGATCATGTTCTAGCAGAGCCTTGGAGTTTGATTATATTCGGGGACAAGTCAAAGTGGGTGACTCTCAACAATGGTCCTAGTAGGTTCAAAATTAAAGTGCGGTGCCTAAGGATTTCGAGCTAGTAGTATAGTTAAGTATTTGAGCTTTTGCAGTGGATTATGAAATGTGGCTTAGAGTATTCTACATTATCGCCGGTCTGTGGTGTGGAATTTGAGGAATGGGAGAAAATAACTTCGGATTCATAGAGGGATTTTCAGAATGGGTGTACCAGTTAAAGATGCGAATATGCGCATAAGGAAGGTATGAGATGGTTCGTGGGTTTTGGAGACAATGTGGTGTCATGAAATAAGGTCACTTAGGATGAGTGCAGATTTGGGTTCATGATGTTTTGATTGGAGCTATTATTATTCCTAAGGCAAGTCTAGAGTAAATTAGAAGAAGTCGGATTCGGTTAGCAATGGTTGAACTGGCATGATGGTGACAATGATCAGTTTCTTCAGCGTGTTGAGTTATACATGTGATTTATGGTGGTACGTGTGAGGTTTGACGACCGCCGTAATTGATCTTATTTGGAGGCATTCGAGTAATATGGCCGGTTATGTGTAGATGGATCCCGGAAGAATTATGGTAGTTTAGACCACCACTCGAGGTTTGTATTTTCTACGGTTATGGGAATTCAGTCATGTGTGGCAATGGTTCTCCTGAAATGAGTTACGTGAAAAGTTTTTATATGATGAAGTATGTACCCTATTGGTGGTTCGGGAGTTATGATGAAATTATTGTACTCTTGCGTATTGGTATGTAAGGTGCAGTGAGCGGCATGGGAATTGGAAGTTAAAGATCAAGGTTGCAGTTGATGTTGACAAGAATGTCACGAGCTCGGATAAGCAGGGAAGAATTCAGATGTTTAGAGTAAGTTGGTATTGTCCTTAGTGACACCTGAGATCGGTGTCCTGTGTAAAAGGCTTTATGTACTGATTTGCAGCTTCTTGATTTGCTTTACAACATTAGTGTGACTGGTGGTATGGATGTACAGACTTGTCACCTGGTGCGAAGGGTCGTGGGAGTGTATCCCACGGGAAGATTGTATAAGTGTGACATGTAGTGGTTAAAGATTTAAAACCACGTATGGAGATTGTGGTACTATCGCTAATGTGAGAATTTATGCATATAGGGCGCTCGGTTCATTCGGTTGTGGACTATGGAAGTTCGTTCCGGATTGACGATTATTCTTGTATGTAATGGGAAAAAGGGTTATTGTGGATCCTTGAAAGGTTATTAGCCCAGTGCGGTACGATCAGAATCGGCTTGAGGTCCGTGGATGGATCTAAGTGTGAATGTGGGCTCTATATCAGGCCGGATGTGTTCATTTCAGCATAACATTATTTTCGGAGGGGTCTTCGGGCCTTGGATGTTATTTCTGTTATCAGCTATTTCATGTAATACTCTATTGTGCCATGTGGGCTGTGAGACGGTTTGATTATTCGCACTCGTATTAGGATCCCGTATAGTTTGTGGTATTATGTGAGCAGGATGGCTCTCGTGATATAGATCATATATTGCACCTTAGTTGTGCTTGAGTTTTATAGCGTGTGACGCTACCCGTCTCCCCAAGATTTGTATTATGCACTTGGCGTGCTTATGGTTGATATTCGGGCATTTCGTGAGTATAAGCGTTACATCTCGATGTGTGTTTTCTTTAGATTATTATGTGTGGGCTGGGTGGCACGCCGCCACAGATATGTTGTTTGGATAGGGTGGCATGCCGCCACGGGTATCATGGTTGGATCGGGTGGCACGCCGCAACGGTATCATGTGTGGATCGGGTTGCACGCCACAACAGTGTGATATTGAGTATAGTCACCCATATCTATTATTGTGTGTTTTACTTCTCATTTTCCGAGGAAGGCTTATAATATCTTTTCGGTTGTTTAAATTAGTTACGTGGGTTTAGTAGTTCTTTCCAGAGTTCGCTCCCTTATATATCACATTCGAGCTTGTAGCTTGTTCGCACATTGTGGCATTATATGAAACTTTTGGTAGTGTCTGAGGTGGCTTATTGTCTGAGCAGCTTGTATTGGGTGAGACGAGATTATTGGACCTGGGATCAATGCGATCGGATTTATATATGGCATATTTGAGAGCAAATATCGTTATTTGGTTCATAATGAGGTAATGGTTCTTATCAAGAGGAGAGACTCAAGGATTGTTGACTCGGCAGTTGGTTATGAATTTTTACACATCCCTTCCGTTGTGGCAGTATTGCAAGAGTTGGAACTGGACTTATATATGTTATGGGGTGTGTTGCAGGCATCAGATTCATGGAATTATGGCTATTATCGTCAGAGAGTGTTATTATGGTCAGGTGAATTACGCAGTGCATGGTGTAGATTCAGAACAGGTATACAATCATGCATTGGTACGTCGTGTAGTGATGGGTACGGTGTTCGAATACTGGAAACAGACCTGGAAGGGGATTTAAGATGTTGGAATTTGGTTCTAAGGTTTATTTAACCAGATAAAAGGAAGGATATTAAGGTTCGCTCGAGCTAATGTGCTCAACTAGTTTGTGGTAGCACGGGTAGGTGCATGAGGTGTTAAACATTGATTATGGTCAGCTTTGGGGAAGTTCTTAGCACGTTCGAGGACGAACGTATATTTAAGTCGGAGAGAATGTAACGACCCGACCGGTTGTTTTGAGCTCTAGCGCATCGTTCAACGGTTTGAGGCCCTGAGCAGCTTCACTTTAGGTATTATGACTTGTACGCGTGGTCGGAATTTAATTTCGGAAAGTTCGGAGTTGACTTTGAAGGAAAAATCTAATTTCGAAAGCCTTAAGTTGGAGAAATTAACTAAAAGTGTGATTTTTGAGTAAACGACCTCGGAATAGGGATTTGAAGGTTCCAACAGGTTCGTATGATGATTTTGGACTTAGGCATATGTCCGGATCGGATTTTGGATGACCCGGGAGCTTTTCGGCACCTATTGTGGAATGTTGGCATTTTGAAAGAATTTCATAAATTTGAGTTGAAGTGCATTTCAAAGATATCGACATCTGTTTGGGATTTCGAGTCTGGGAATAGCTCTGTATGATGATTCCGGTCTTAGGAGCGCGTCCGTAAGTGGATTTGGAGGTTCGTATGTCATTTTGGGGTTATTTGGGTGAAATTTGGATAATTTTAAGAAGTTTGACCGGGAGTGGACTTTATGATGTCGGGGTCGAATTCTGATTCCGGGAGTTGGAGTAGGTCCGTAATGTCAAATGTGACTTGTGTGCAAAATTTGAGGTCAATCGAACGTGATTTGATAGGTTTCGGCATCGATTGTAAAAGTTGAAGTTTCAAAGTTCAATAAGTTTTAATTGGAGGGTGATTCGTGTTTTTAGCATTGTTTGATATTTTTAAAGGCTCGACTAAGTTCGTGATGTGTTTTGGGACGTGTTGGTATATTTGGTTGAGGTCCCCGAGGGCCTCGGGTGGATTCCGGATGGTTAACGGATCGAGTTTGGACTTGGATGAAATGTTGAGGCAGCTCATACCTGGTGCAATCGCACCTGCATGAAAAGGGCTGCAGGTGCGAGCTCGTAGGTGCGAGCCACGAGTCGCAGGTGCGAAGGAGAGGAGGCTGGTCAGTAATTGCAGGTGCAGAACATTTGGGCGCACCTGCGAAAGCGCAGGTGCGAAGTGGGCAACGTAGGAGCGGGCGATGGGCGCAGGTGCAGCGCATGGACCGTAGAAGCGTACGCGCAGATGCGCTACATGGAGCGCAGATGTGGGACTGTTGGGCTGAGATGGAGCCGCACCTGCGATTGAATTTAGGTGCGGAGACGCAGAAGCGGCTATTTGACCGCAGGTGCGAAGGTCGGACTGGGCAAAATGTTTTTAAAGCGGGGTTTGGGTTCATTTCACCCGTTTTTCATTTGGTTGGGCAATTGTTGGAGCTCTTGGAAGGGAGATTTTCATCATCTATGTCAAGGTAAGTGATTCCCACCTATTGCAGGTTAAATACTTGGATTATATAAGGATTTAGACTTGAAAATTTGTGGAAATTTGGGATTTTGAAGAAAAACCTAGAAATTGGTATTCTTGGATTTTGATCACGAATTTGGGCATGAAATTGAGAATAAATTATATATTTGAGTTTGTAGTGCTATGGGTAGTGTTTGTCTTCGAAAAGTTTAAGAATTCGGGCACGTGGGCCCGAGGGTTGCTTTATCGATTTTTCGAGCGGAGTTGGAAATTGTTATAAATTGATTAATTTTGAGTATTATAGTACATTTTGATTGGGTTGCATCTTAATTGACTAGTTTTGGAGCAACGAGCATCGGTTTGAGGTATTAGAGTTATTTGGAGCCGGTTATGGAATTTCGAAGCGAGGTAAGTCTCATGTCTAACTCTTTGAGAGGGAAATTATCCCTAGGTGTTGTATATTGATGTGTGCTACTTGTTGTGGGGGCTACGTATGCGCGAGGTGACGAGAGCCCGTACGTAGCTACATTCATGTTATTGTCCGGGTAGGCTTAGGTTCACATCATGTTATAGCTGTACTATATTTAAGTAATCTCTCACCTATTAAATTCCTCTGTTTTACATTACTACTTGAGGCTAGACTCGTTATTGTAGAGACTTCACGAGTTCATGATTAGTCCCCGAATAATTCTACTCCTCTTACGGCATATTTCCGCGATATATATACTTCATTGAAAGGTTTTGTTAAATAAATTACAACTCACACATTTATTCGTGAGTAAGGTCAAGGACTCGTCAAAGCTTCTTACTCTTATGGGATCGGGTCGTTCGCCTCGGCAGGAATTTGTATTTCACTTCTTATGGGATCGGGTTGTTCGCCTCGGCAGGATTTATGTACCACACTCTCATGGGAGTGGGTCGTTCGCCTTGGAAGGTTAATTGATTTATCATATGGTTCGGGCCGTTCAACCCTCGACAGTGCACAGTTTTTATATTATATTGGATCGGGTCGTACGCCTCGGCATTTTCTATATCACATTCCCAGGAAATTGTGCGTAAAACCTTGTCAAGAAGCCAGTGTATCTATAAATTCCGAATTTGAATTATGGTAGCCACTTGATGAGTTTCACTAGACCTATATATATATATGCTCCGGTTAAGGAGGGAATTTCTAATGAAAAGCTTGAGTTCCTTGTAAAGAGAGGGGATTTGTACCCCGTGATCTATATTTGTCTATTTCACTTACTTACTCTGCCTCATATTTGCTACCTTTTTAACTGTACCTTATGTTGTTGGACCACTAGTGAGTGTGAATGTCGACCCCTCGTCACTACTTCTCTGGGGTTAGGCTAGATATTTAATGGGTACACGTTGCTTACGTACTCATACTACACTTGCTGCACATTTTTGTGCAGGTACATATATGTCTAGAGGCCATGTAAGAGCAGACGCGTGTATACGTGCGGGGACCTAGGTGAGATGCATTCCATTTGTCGACCCGCAGCCAGCAGAGTCTCCTTCATAGTATTTACATTTTTCTTGTCTAATTTGTATTCCGGGTAGTTGCTGTATTTTATTTTATATTCCTAGTTAATACCCATGCACTTGTGACATCGGGTTTTGGGATGATTATGTGTTGTTCTGTATTAAATTTGCTAAAAGTATTATTATTTACTATGTAAATCCCCATTCTTTACTATTTAAATTGAAGGAAAAATAAGATTTCAAAAATAATAAAATGAGAACCCAATTAAGGAATCATTGTTGGTTTGCCTGACAGTGATGTCCGGCGCCATCACGACCTTTATAGATTTTGGGTCGTGACAGTAAACACGCGTCTCAAAATTTTGGGAACTTCCTTCCCTTTCTTGTGGAGCGGTTCGAACGCCTCGGCAGTATATAGATGCATCTATGGTTTGTGCCGCTCGACTCTCGACAGTGTACACATTATTCTGGATCGGGCCGAACGGCCTTGGCAGTATCGTGCGTTATATCGCTAGTAGCCGAATATTCATGAGTTAATCTTTCCACTAATTCCCGGCATTTTTTTATGGTATTTATTATTTATTTGGCATTTACACTTGTCTTGTTCTGAGGCATTAAGAAAATAATACAAGATTGAGAAATTATGCTCTAAAGGGAATAATTGGAAAATTGTGAGATTATAGAATTACATCACTACAATTGTACACTTCATATATGTTATGAACTATCTTATTATTTATTCGGACCTCTAGTATGTGTCGATGTCGACCCCTCATCACTATTTCTCTGGGGTTAGGCTTGATACTTACTGGGTACACGTTGATTTACGTACTCATGCTGCACTTCTGCACTAAATGTCAGGATCTGACAAGTTCATTGATGTTCACTTTGGCACGTAGGTGCACCTGTTGAGGAGACCTTGTGTGAGCTGCATTCAGGCTACGCATCACAATCTACCGAGTCTCCATTATACTATTCATTTCATTCTGTTTTATTTTTATTCTGGACAGATGTTGCATTGTTGTTATACTTCCTAGAAAAATGCTCATGTACTTGTGACACCGGGTTTTGGGGTCTCTTTTAGGTTATCTATTATTGTGGTTCGTGTAGATACTTTCATTTACTCTGTAATTTCTATTTTATACTGTCTAATTAAGAAAAAAGATTTGGTTTCAAAATAGTAAAATGGGTAATTATATTGGTAAATCACCGTTGGCTTGCCTGACGGCGAAGTTAGGCACCATCATGACCCATAGTGGCTTTTGGGTCGTGACAGCTTAGTATCAGAGCGTTAGGTTCACTTGGGTCTCACGAGTCATGAGAAAGTCTAGTAGAGTCTTGCGGATTGGTACGGAGACGTATGTACTTATTTTCGAGAGGCTACAAGGTTGTTAGGAGAACTTCCCTTCTTGATTCCTCTTCGTGCGATTTGATTCCTTTGAGGCTTGTGCCTTTATTTCCTTCCTACTCATTCTTATACGATATTGAGCGCTCGTGTTGATTGGGCATCGAGGAGTTATTGTAGTACTACAGACGTGGAGTAGGATGTTTGGCCCTGCGCATTCGAACAAGTTATTATCGTCTTCTTGCGGAATGAGTTTTGTCATTTCAGCTCAGTAGCTGTATTTTCGATGGTTTTGAGGCTACACGCAGATTGCTATGATGTTTAGACATTTTTATCGCACAGTGTTGGTGTAAAGGTATGGTGCTTGTCTATGTGTCGAGACAGTAAATGACTTGGAAGGAGGATTTTTCGGTGCATGATTTAGAGGTTCAGCATTTAATTCCAGCAAAGGAAAGGCAATCAGACTATGAGTGTCCATGTTTGGGTTGATAGAGTAACGAGACTTGGTATTTTCGAGCGTGGTGGAATTTTCATATGTGATGCGGTGTCGTTGTCCTTGTTGAAATGTATTAAGGTTCGTCGGTGTTATGGTCTTCTTCAATCTACCTTCGGGAAAGGTGTTATGAAATGGTGCCTGAGGAGCAGGTATCAGAGATAGTAGTGTGTCGCGGTTTAGAATCGAATCAGTATTTCAAATGTTAATGGCTCGAGAAAGATGATCCTCTAGGAGGTTTAGAGTTTGTGGTGACTCATTTGTTCAGGTGCTACAGTATGGAGTTGATTTGGGGCAATATTCGGGCAGCGAATTATGAGGAAGGACATGGTGGAAGGTGTCTCGCGGTGGTTGAATTACTAGCAGGTCAAGTATGAAAAACAGAGGTCGAGCAGTTACTTAAGGAAGATGGTTTAACCAAAACGGGAGTAGCAGAGTAGCTATGGATTATGTGGTAGGGAGCCACTTGTTTAAAGAAAGTATAGAGCGATTTGGGAATCATGGTGGAAAAGTGACTAGGTCTACGAATTGTATTTGGGATGGTGGCTACTGTACTGAGGAACATTGAATATAGCAGAAAGGAGTTTGCTTGAAATGAAGGGGAACGCAATGTGACTTCGAGTTTGATGTCAATGGAAAATGAACGGACTTATACAGTTAGTGGATGAGCACGGGCTCCGTAGGGCTTACTGATTTCAGAGTAGTTGTACCTAGTGCAGTGCCTTGGAAGATGTTGGCATGGAATTCCACATGTGGGTTATCTCCTGTGAGCAGAGTAGCGGTTGCGCGATTTTGATAAAGTTTCTACGAAGAGTTCTACTTACTATCCACCGGGAGGTCGAACAGGCGATCATGGCTAATAATTCGAAATGTTCATGAAAAGTTTAATAAGAAATTTTGCTGGATAATTGTGCGAGATCATGGTAATTGGGAAGGAGGCATCTTGATGGTTTCCAGGGTTATGTGATTATAGCTTCAAGCTAAGTGGGGGAGCCCCACCGTCTATGATTGGATCACGTGGTTGTCTGCTTGTGCGGTTTCTGGTTATCGGTGTATTGGTGGGCTATTATGACTCAGGAAAGAAAACATCAGTGGTAATTCGGGCAAAGGATTTGAGGAATGTGTGCTATATTTGGCCTTATCAATTCATGTTCAGGTTTTTGGGAAGACTCAAAGTTTATGATTCTAGTGGGTGGGTTATGTACAAGGAAAAGAATCCAGTCGGGCGCTTCTTTGATAGGGTGTTCACGTCCTAGCAGCACACTAGAGTTTGGCCTATATTCAGAGCCAAGTCAGAGTGGGTGACTCTCAACAGTGGTCCTAGTGGGTTCAAGAATTCGAGTCCAGTGCCTAAGGACTTGGAAGGTTCTACGTTATCATTGGGTATAAAGTGCAGTATTGGAGGAAAGGAAGAAATAGTTTCGAGTTCGCGGAAGGTCTTGCAAAATGGGTGTACCGGTTGGAGATGCTATTGTACATGTAAGGATAATATGAGATGATTCATGAGTAATGAGACGATGTGATCTCGTGATACGGTTCACTCGGGATGAGTGCGGATTGAGTTCGTTATATTTTGAATGGAGCTATTATTATTTCTAAGGCAAGTTAAGAGTGAACTGGAAGAAGTTGGTTCGGTTGGTAATGGTTGAGTCAACATGATTGTGGCAATGATCAGTTCCTTCGGCATGTGAAGTTATACATGTGATTTGTGGTTGTACATGAAGGCTCGACAGCCACCACAACTTGATTGATTTGTGAGGTATTTGATTCAAATGGCTTTGTGGTGTAAATGGATTCCGGAAGAGTCATGGCGATTTAGATCACGACTTGAGGTTTGTATTTTTTGTGGTTTGGAAATTCAGTTGCGTGTTGCATTGGCTCTTCTGAAATGAGCTAAGTGAAAGGCTTTCCAGCTAATAAAGTTTTTATTCTACTAATAGTTCAGGAGGTATGATGAATTATGGTATTCTCGCGTAGCGGCATGATAAGTGCAGTGAGCGGCATGGGAACTAGAGGTTAAAGGTCAAGGTTGTGGTTCGGTGTTGATAGAATGTCAAGAGCTCATATGAGCAAGGGTGAATTTAGATGTTCAGAGTAAGCTGGAATTTTCTTTAGTGTCACCTGAGAATGGTGTTCTGTGGAAGAGGCTTTGTGTATTGACTTGCGGATTTTGATTCGTTTTATAGAATTTGAGAGATTGGTGGTATGGATGTGCGGACTTTGCTACCTGAGCGGACGGTTGTGGAAGCGTACCCCACAGGGAGATTTGTATAAGTGTGACATGTTAGTCACTTGATTGTTAAAGATTGAAACCAAGTCTGGAGGTTACAGTAATATCGAAAATGCGGGAGTTTATTCCTGAGAGGCATTTTATTCCTTGAGTTTTGGACCATGTGAGTTTGTTCCCGATTTGACGGTTGTTCTTATGTGTCATGGGAAGGGTTTATTGTGGGTCCTTGAGAGATTATTAGCCCAGTATAGTACGATCAGAATCGGCCTGAGGTCCGTTGATGGGTCTAAATGTGGATATGTGCTCTACACCAAGCCAGGTGTGTTCATTCAGCATAGCATTTCTTATGGACGAATCATCGGGCATTAGATGTTATTTTTGTCGTCAGTTATTTCATGTAATACTCTATTGTGCCATGTAGGTTATGATACGGCTTGATTATTAGCACATTTGTTGAGGTCCCACATAGCGGTTGTGTTATGTGAGCAGGATTGCTCTCGAGATGCATATCATATATCGCACCTTAGTTAAGCTTCGTAGCGTATGGCACTACCCGTCTCCCCAGGATTTGTATTATGCACTTGGCGTGCTTGTGGTTGATATTCGGACATTTCATAAGTATAAGCATTACGGCTTGATGTGTGTTTTCTTTGATTGTTATGTGCGGATCGGATGGCACATCACCACGGGTATATTATTTGGATCGGGTGGCACGCCGCCATGGGTATATGGTTTGGATCGGGTGGCACGCTACCACGGGTATGTTGTGTGGATCGGGTTACACGCCGCAATAGTGTCACATTAGATCGGGTTGCACGCCGCAACAGTGAGATGTTGAACATAGTTCCTTAGACTCATTTTGTGTGCCTTGTTTTCCTCCTTGAAGTAGGTTCATAGCACCTATTCAGTCGTTCTATTCGTTACGGGGGAGGGGTAATTCCCTGTCAGAGTTTGTTCCTCCTTATGTGTCATACTCAAGTTGTAGCTTATCGGTGCATTGATGGCGTCATATGAGATCTGAGTCAGTGTTTAAAGTTGCTTATTGCCTAAGCAGTTTGCATTAGCGAGATAAGGTTATTGGACCCGGGATCAGTGTAATCGGGGTTATGAAGGGTATATTAAAGAGCAAATATCGTTATTCAGTTCAGAATGAGGTAATGGTCCTTGTCTGGAGGAGAGACTCTATGATTTGTGGATTCGGCAGGTGGTTATGAATTTCTACACATCTCTTCCGTCGTGGCAGTATTACAGGAGTTGGAACAGGACTTATATGCGTCATGAGGTGTGTTGTGAGCATCAAATTCGTGGAATTGCGGCTATTGTTGTCAGAGGATATTATTATGGTCATGTTAATTATACGGTGCAGGGTGTGAATTCAGCAAAGGTATAAAATCATGTTTTGGTACAGTGCGTAGTGATTGATACGGTGTTCGTATGTTAGAATCAGGTCTTGTAGAGAAACTCGGAGGTTGGAATTTGGTTCTAAGGCTTATTGACTAAATAAAAGGGAGAATATTTAGTCTAGCTCGAGCTAATGTGATCAACTGGGTTGTGGTGGCACGGGTAGGTACGCGAGATGTCAAACAGTGGTTTTGGACAACTCCGGAGCAGACCTTAACACGTTCGAGGACGAACGTATGTTTAAGTGGGGGAGAATGTAACGACCCAACCGGTCATTTTGAGCCATGGCACATTCTTCAACTGTTTGAGGCCTTGAGTAGCTTCACTTCAGGTACTATGACTTGTACGTGTGGTCGGAATTGAATTTCGGGAAGTTCGGAATTGATTTGGATGGAAAATTCTAATTTCGAAAGCTTTAAGTTGGAAGAATTAACTAAGGTTTGACTTTTGAATAAACGACCTTCGAATCAGGATTTGAAAGTTCCAATAGGTTCGTATGATCATTTCTAACTTGGGCATATGTCCGGATCGAGTTTTGGATGACCCGGGAGCGTTTCAGCACTTATTATGGAAAGTTGACATTTTGGATAAATTTCATAAGTTTGGGTTGAAGTGATTTTGATGTTATCGATGTCCGTTTGGGATTCCGATCCTGTTAATAGTTCCATATGGTAATTTTGGTTTTAGAAGCGTGTCCGAGCGTTTATTTGGAAGTCCGCAGGTCATTTCGGCATCAATTGGCGAAAGTTGGAAATTGGATGATTTTTGGGAAATTTTGATCGGGAGTGGACTTTTTGATATTGGGGTCAAATTTTGATTCTGGAAGTGAGAGTAGGTCTGTTATGTCAATTATGACTTGTGTGCAAATTTTGAGGTCAATAGGGCTTA
The DNA here is from genome assembly GCF_000715075.1 of Nicotiana tabacum. NCBI lineage: Eukaryota > Viridiplantae > Streptophyta > Magnoliopsida > Solanales > Solanaceae > Nicotiana > Nicotiana tabacum. The sequence goes on along the minus strand of NC_134081.1, from coordinate 24,821,600 downwards.
ATTTGATGGGTTTCAGCGTCGAATGTAGAAGCTTGAAGTTCTAAAGTTCACTAAGATTGAATTGGGGTGTGATTCTTGATTGTAGCGTTGTTAGATGTGATTTGAGGCCTCGAGCAAGTTCGTGTTATGTATTGGAACTGTTTGGTGTGATAGGACGAGGTCCCGAGGGCCTCGGGTGTGTTCCAGGGTGGTTTCAGACCAAATTTGGATGAAAAGTTATTGCTGGTGTTACATCCCGCATTTCGTACGTTAAAGTTTCGTCGTAAGTTAATCGACGTACACTCGAGGATGAGGTTATTTTTGAGATTATAAGAATTTATGCTATTTATAACATGCGATAAGTAAGTGTCGTGAAGGTTAAAGGGTAAATGAATCAAAGGAAATGAGTTTCGTTGAGGGTTGTCAATTTGGGATAAAATATGGTCCGAGCTATAATACCCAGTATTTTTAGACTAGTGTCATACAAGATACCACATGACCATGATAGTAAGGTATGTAAAGTATGTTAAAAGTGAGTAGTATTTTAAGTAATTTGAGATAATTCTTAAATATGTGGATAATTGGGTAATTAATGAATTTTAGTGGGAGATAATTAAAAATCCTTGGATAAATAACCTCATGTGGCACCTTTCCTTGGAAACATTGTGACTCTTACATTCATTAAAATAGGTGGCATGAATCAAAATGAGACTTTGAGAAGGGATAGTTGGCGGTGGCAGTATCTAAAGGAAGGAAACATAGGAGTTAATTCCAATTCCTTCCATTCACTTTAAATTTAAGGAACATCTTTTGAAGAAGGGAGATATTGTATTTTCTTGGGTGATCCGCAAAAACTAAGAGCAGACTCGTATCTATCTGCGGATTTCAACAACATCGAGACATTAAATATTGAGGTATGTTAAGGTTAATCCTTCTTTCTTTTCGCATGATCCAAGTAACGATACATAAACGTAATGTTATTTCATAAATGGTTCTACTCTTAGTAACTAAGAAGGTCTACGTTATTCATTCCTGTAAAATGATATTCAAGCATGTCTAAGTATGTATCTAGTTCCCTATTTAGGTATTTGATAAAGATGTTAATGTTCATAATGGTATTATATGCATCATCATTTACCACCGAGCTACGATCGGTTGGAAAGTTACACATTTACTACTGAGCTATGGCCGGTTGGACAGTTACACATTTACCACCGAGCTATGGCCGGTAGGGCAGTCATGCATTTACTACCGCGCTACGGCCGATCGGGAAGTTACCACTGATCAGTTGGGAAGTTAACGTCATGAGAATGATGTAATCAGAACTATTATATTGTAGTTTTATTTATATATACGAGATGGGTCTTATTCGATATGTTATGGCCCTCAGCGGCAAGTCAGAGGTTATAAGTTGACTTTTATCCCTCCCTGAGATAGTATCTTATTATTATGTTTTATTTCTGCCTTACATACTTGGTACATTCTTCGTACTGACGTCCCTTTTCCTGGGGCGTTGTGTTTCATGCCACGCAGGTATAGATAGGCGAGTTGAGGACCATCCACTATAGGCTACCTCCAGATATCAACTTTTGGTTGGTGAGCTCCACTTCTTCCTGGAGTATTGCCGAGTCACGTTCTATATATGTTATTTTGTTTTATGAGGATGTCGGGAACCCTGTCCCGACATATATATTATGGTCATGTTTTCTTAGAGGTTTTGCAGATAGTGTCCTGTGTATAGTTTTAGGTATGACATGTCAACGGCCTTGTCGGCCCCTATGTATCTATATAAATATTTTTGAATTAGTTATGTGAGTTAAGTTCTAATATTGTTAATTATATATATAGATATGGCCTATCTGTGACGAGTCCTATAGTAAAGAAGTATAAGGTACATGGTGCTCGGTTGAGTAGGCATCGGGTGCCAGTCGTGGCCCTCCGATTTGGGTCGTGACAAACTTGGTATCAGAGCATATCTATCGTAGGGTTATCTGTAAGCCGTGTCTAGTAGAGTCTTATTTATAAATGTGTTGTGCACCACATTTAGGGACCAGTTACCCTTCCTTCTTGATATTAGATCGTGCAATAGAGCAAAGTTGTAGGGAATAAAGCCGTTGACCTTTGACTTGGTTTATATATACAGCGATGCCTATGACCAGGAAAGCTACAGCTAGTCAGAAGGGTAACACAGTGGCAGATGAGGGCACGAGTAAAGCATCAATGTCTAGTGAGGGCCAGAGTGAGACCCCGAGAGGAAGTGTAACACCCTCGTATAGTTCTCCGATTTTTCCAGCACCCGAAGTGATTAGGAGGAACCCAGTACCTCCACTTATTGCTCATGATGAGGATATGGATATGCAGAGTACAGTACGGTTGTTGAATAGATTGGTAGCCGCTCAGGCTCAGCACCAGGTAGGTACATGTGTTGGTTACGTTGACAGGGTTATTAGCACGAGAGTTCGAGACTTCATCAACCTGGACCCTCCATTGTTACCGGATCCAACAAGGATGAGGACCCGTAAAACTTTATTGATAGGATGCAGAGGACTTTGAGGGTGATGCATGCATCAGATACTGAGTCAGTAGAGTTGGCCTCTTACCGATTGCGGGATGTTGCGGTTCAGTGGTATGAAACTTGGGAATTTTCTAGAGGAACAAATGCACCTCCAGCGGTATGGGAAGAGTTCTCAGGGGCTTTCTTGCGTCATTACTTGTCGACAGAGATTCGTCAGGCAAGGGTAGACAGGTTCTTGGCTCTTAAACAAGGGAATATGAGTGTGCGGGAGTATAGTCTCCAGTTTGATTCCTTGGCGAGGTATGCCCTCTCGATTGTGGATGAGATGAATGACTAAGTACATCGGTTTGTGGTAGGACTTGGGCCACACCTGATTAATGAGTGTTTCACGGAAGCTCTACTTGATAGTATGGATATTTCCCGCATCCAGACTTATGCTCAGAATTTGGAGGATCGGAAATGGCAGCAATACGAGAATTGTGATGAGGGTCAGCGTAAGAAAGCTAGGTCTGCTAGACAACCTGAGGAGTTTTTGGGCGATCCTATGCCACCATATCCTGTTAATAGTGTACGACAGTTGTAGAGGCCACATTATGAGGGATCTATATATTCTGAATTAGGTCAAGGCTCGAGAATTTTGGGTTTTCGGAGTCGGAGGGATTCATCACAGATGAGGGCGCCTCCTCCGTGGTGCAGTCAGTACGGTAGAGCTCATTCTGGACAATGTCTTCAGGGATCTAATGTATGCTATACCTGTGGAGACCCTAGTCATTACATGAGGGATTGTCAAATCTGCCTTTGCTAGCCAAACCAAAAGACGGTGAAAGGCTTCTCATTTATCTCATTGTGTCAGAAGTGGCGGTAAGTGCGGTGTTGGTCCGAGAGGATAAAGGTAAACAATCCCCAATTTATTATGTTAATAAATCTTTGCTAGATGTTGAGACACGGTATCCCCATTTGAAAAGACTTGTTTTAGCGTTAATTATGGCATCTAGGAAGTTAAGACCTTATTTCCAATGTCATCATATTTCTGTAATAACTGCTTTTCCCCTGAGGAATATACTGCATAAACAGGAACTATCAAATAGATTAGCTAAATAGGCGATAGAACTCAATGAGTACGATATTATATATCAGCCCAGAACTACAATAAAATCACAGATTTTGTAGCGGATTTTAGCACGAATTTAGTTCCTGAAGCAGAAAAGGAACTACAGGTATTTACTGGAGCTAATCCGGGGATGGTTCTTCAAATGTTAAAGGAGCAGGTTTAAGAATTTTTCTAATTCCACCTTCAGGGGAAGTCATAAGACAAGCAATAAAATGTTATTCGATCACTAACAAAGAGGCAGAATATGAAGCTGTGATTGTAGGCTTAGAACTGGCATGAGAACTTGGTATAGAGCAGATTGTGGTCAAAAGTGATTCGCAGTAAGACTGGAAAGTGGGCCGGTCCAGGCCCGGGACCGCGGGCCAAAACGGGCCAGGACCGTTAGGCCCGATTTTAGTGGACCTGCGCCGGTCCTATGCTTTGGGCCCGGAAGGCCTAGGACCATTTGGCCCGCCAGGGACCGGGCCAAAACTGTCCCAACGGCTATATTTAAATAAATATAGTCGTTGGGCTGTCAAAAATAGTCGTTGGGCCGTCAAAAATAGCCGTTAGGCTGTCAAAACTAGTTGTTGGCTATTTATAAAATAGCCATTTAACCCTCCCAACTTTGTTTTAACCCCAAACTTTTTATAATTATATTGTTTCCCTATTTTCAACTATAAATACTCCTTCATTCTTTTATTTTTCTTACAAAATCATCAATCTATCACAATCTCTCTCTAATTTTCTTCTATAATTGCTACTATTGCTTACTTTATTGTTACTAAGTGTATAATATATATATATATATATATATATATATATATATATATATATATATATATATATATATATATATATATATATATATATATATTATATCACTATACTATACTATATGTACATCTTATATAGCTTATATACTATACACTTAGTATATATATACTTTTTAGTAGTAACATGAAATGACCAAAGTATGGTACTTCTTAGCTGGTATAAATATGGAATGATAGAAGATCAAGTTTTAGCTCAACTCAGATTATAGTTTCAACTAAAACTGAGTTGAGCTAAAACTTGATCTTCTATCATTCCATATTTATACTAGCTAAAAAGTACCATACTTTGGTCATTTCATGTTACTACTAAAAAGTATATATATACTAAGTGTATAGTATATAAGCTATATAAGATGTACATATAGTATATTCGATAAGCTATATATACAGCTTTATATATATATATATATAAGTTATATTCGATATTAAATATTGAATATTAAAATTTAGGATGTTAAATAAAATTTAGGTCATAATTCTATAATAAAATTTACAAAGCATTGCTTTAGATATTTTTTAACATCCTTTTGTCTCTAATATCTATTTAATTTTATTTTTTAAAAAATTCGTTGGGCCCACTTAGCCCATTTAGCCCGCGGGCCGGGACCGTTTAGCCCGGGACCAAACAGTCCCGGTCCCTACAAAATGACCGTTTAGCCCGGGACCGTTTGGCCCGTTTAATTTGGGACCGGCCCGGGACCGGGACCGTTTGGACCGGCCCACTTGGCCCATTTAGGCCCGGAACCGGCCCACTTGCTACTATGAATTCGCAGTTGGTAGTTAACCAGATGCAGGGGACTTACGTGGGAAAAAAAATGCAAATACAACAATACCTGGAAAAGGTACGAGAATTGCTTAGACAATTTCAGATATGGAAGGTCGTGCAGATACCAAGGGAAGAAAATGCAGAAGCAAATGCATTGGCAAATCTCACGTCTGTCGGGATGTAACAAATGCAAAAAATGCTATCGTGATACATTTGTTTCATTCGGCACTTGACCAAGACAAGAGCGAGGTAAATTTTAATAATCTAACATGGAATTGGAGAAACGAATTTGTGAACTTTTTGCAGTACGGTATCTTGCATGAGGACAAGAAGAAGTCACAATTGCTTCGACAAAAAGCCGCTTGGTATTGCTTAATTCAAGGAAATTTATATCGAAAGATGTTTGGCGGACCTTTTGCACGGTGCCTCGGTCCTCGCAAATGGAGTATGTGATGAGAGAAGTACATGAGGGACACTGCAGCAATTACGCCGGGGGAAGATCATTGGTAAAGACATTAATAAGAGCAGGATATTATTGGCCGAAAATGGAAGAAGAAGCAGAGAACTTTGTAGCAAGGTGCGATAAATGTCAACGATACGCCAATAACATGCACCGCCCAGCAGAACTATTACATTCAGTTATTTCACAATGGCCCTTCATGAAATGGGGCATGGATATTGTAGGCTTGTTGCCTCAAGCTAAGGGAAAGGTACGGTTTTTATTAGTTTTAACAGATTATTGTTCAAAATGGATAGAAGCAGGTGCTTTCAAACAGGTGTGACAATGGCCCGCAGTTCATAGGCACGAAAATCACAAAATTCTTTCAAAGTTGGCAGATTAAACGGATTACGTCCGTACCTTATCACCGTGTGGCCAACAGACAAGTTGAATCGACGAATAAAGTTATTATTAATAACTTGAAGAAGAGATTAGAATAATCAAAAGGCAAATGGCCAGAAGTATTACCGGGGGTATTATGGGTTTATCGAATGACAGCAAAAACAAGTACGGGTGAGACTCCATTTATGGCATAGAAGCTTTGATTCTAGTAGAGTTAGGTGAACCAAGTATGATATACACACATGCTACTGAGGAAATAAATAAGGAAGAGATGCGAGTAAATTTGGATTTATTAGAAGAAAGGAGAGAAGCAACATTAATTCATATGGCAGCTCAAAAACAGATGATTGAACGATATTACAATAGGAGAGCTAATTTGAGATACTTCAAGATTGGGGACTTCGTCCTCAAAAAGGTGTTTCGATCGACAAAAACAGCTAATACAGGAAAGTTGAGTCCAAATTAGGAAGGCCCTTATAGGGTTCGAGGCATCGCTGGAAAGGGAGCATACAAGTTGAAAACCATGGATGGAAAGGTACTACCATCAAACTGGAACGTTGTTCATTTAAAGACGTATTACTTCTAGATGGGGAAGTACCCATGGTCAGGTATCACGCAGGTTAAATTTTATTTTGTTATTTTGAATTTTACTAACCATTTTAGATGATAGGCAAAAAGTTAGCCCGTACCAAATGATGATATTAAACTTGAAAGGCACGCGGAATATTGAATTATTCCCTGTCTAGGTTGCAACCTTTCTGATGGAAAAAGGGTTATGCAGTCATCATCTAAATAATTATCTCTGAGTCCCGTGCGTATTTTTCTTTTCAGGGAATGGACCAAAATGAAGGAGTAATCCAGTGTTTGAGATTTCATACTCCAAAGCTCCAACATTAGGGGGGCTATGCAGATAGAAGGAAGCAAAAGAGCCAAAAGGGCATAGTTCAGTTCAGCCTGAATCAAAAACCTTGTAGAAACCTTGAATTTTTCAAAGGAGTGTGAACTCGCGAAAATGATGCAAGATATTCCATATTCCTACGAGTTTTAAGTTAAGACCAAAATTAAGTCACGGGTTAATAGACCCGATTTTGAATTTTAAAATCTGCTATAATGAAAGCAGTTATGGGGCCAATCTGGCCAAGACACTCTCTTACTTCTAAGCAGTTTATGGGGCCAAGTATTTTAAACACACTCTAACTTCTAGCCACGAGAGAAAAAACTCTTTCACGAAACAACTTGGGGGAATAAAGATGAAGCAAGTGCCAAAAAGTAAAAGGGGCGGAGACCAGATCTGACAAATAATGAAGGCATGCAATAGCCCTCCACACAATGGGGCCAATCTGGCCAAGACACACGTTGAAGTAACGACAAAACTCAATGATTACTGGATCAATAGGAGGCTTGAGCCCTAAAGTAAAAGGGTAGGCATAAACAACAGAGTAACCGGCATGATAAGAGGTGATTCTCTGGTTGGCACCAAGGACTAAGACTGGGAAATCCGGTTTCCAATAACACTATCATCGAACCAAGGAAAGAAGACCGGTAGTGATTAAACTTGGATAAAGTTCAGCAGGGTTGAGGGAAGCTATAGAAGAGACTTGATTTCTCATGGTTTCACGGTCAGTTACAAAAGAAAATTCTTGAGGAACAACCTCTGCAACTTATAGGTTCACGCACAGGTTCATTTAAATATTTATTCCTAGAAGAGGATCTGGGGTTAGAGGAGCCCTAGATCTAGAAGAAGATGACTTAGTAGAACTACTTTGAGAAGAGGAACCGCGATTAGATAATGAACCAAGGCTACAAAGTCTACCACCTCTCCTACTTCTAGTAGGGGCAGTGGAAGAGCAAGTTCATCAACAATCACAACTTTGTGAGGATCTAACGTTGTCGAAGACATGATTATCCAAGGAAATATAGAAGAAACGATGCAGAAATACAAAGAATGAGTAATATAATGGATACTGGAAAAGAAAGACTCCAAGAAATAAAAAAGAATGAAGTATTTATAAGAAGATACAATCGTCGTTAAAATTGGTCATTATGAAGCGTCATAAAGGAACCGTCACTTCGTGATTGACACAACCGCAGAAAAAACCCCTAAAAGGCACTGAGAAACTGTAGAGCCAATCGTAATAAGCCACGTGGCATGGGCATTAAATAGATGTGACAAATGCCACAACGATTCCGAAAGAGCCATAATGATACTCGAAAAATGGAGGCAAGGAATTCCTGCAATGAAAACTTACCACTCCCGAATATTCAGTTGAGAATATTCATAAAGTGGGTGGACAATCTATATTGGTGTAAAAAATACATGATGCGTGGAACATCAGTAAGCTGATGAGGCATGACGTGTGGAGCGTCGACATAGCGACAAGTGGCACTCTCAATGTGATGACCCAAAAGGTCATCTTATGTTTTAGAACTCGAATCTACGCTCTTAAGCCTTAAAAAACTCATTTTTACCCTCCTTGATTTGCGTGCGTAGTCCGGGCAGGTTTCCGAAAAGCTTTTATGTTAAAAAATGATGAAAATAAGAATTTATGCCTTAAAAGTTGATTTTAGTTGACTTCGGTCAACATTTTTGGTAAACGGGCCCGGATTCATGTTTTGACGGTCCGTGTGGGTCTGTATCGAATTATAGGACCTGGGCGTACGCCCGTAATCGAATTCGGAGGTACCTAGCTCAAGTCATGAATTTTTGATGAAAATTAAAAGTCTAAAAATTAATTATTTTTAAGAATTGATTGATGTTTGGCATTGTTAGTGCCAGGTTCGTATTCTAGTTCCGAAGCCCGGTATAGGTTCATTATGATATTTAAGACTTGTCTGTGAAATTTGGTGAGAAACGGAGTTGGTTTGACGTGATTCGGACGTCCAGTTGAGAAAATAGAAATTTTAAAGTGTTCTTGAGAATTTCATTTGATTTGGTGCTAAATTCGTAGTTTTAGGTGTTATTTTGGCGATTTGATCGCGCGAGCAAGTTTGTATGATGTTTTTAGACTTGTGTGCATGTTTGGTTTGGAGTCCCGAGGGCTCGGGTGAGTTTCGGGTAGGCCACGCGATGTTTTGGACTTTGAAAATCTTATATTTTGCTGCAGCAGGTGTTTTGGCATGTCCTTCTTCGCGTTCGCGAAGGTACTCTCGTGAACGCGAAGAGTAAACTGGGCAGCTGAAGTTTTCTTCTTCACGAATGCGAAGGCCTGGTCGCGAACGCGAAGTGATGGGGGACTTACCCTTCGCAAACGCGAAGCATGTGGGGACCTGGAGGGGGATTGATCGTACCCTTCGCGAACGTGAGTTGTGTCTCGCGAACGCGAAGGCTTGGCAGCCATTACCCATCACGAATGCGACAGTTCTCTCGTAGAATTAGGGGTTAGGGTAGAAACTAGGGATTTCGGGAATTTGAGGTCGGATTCCAAAACTAATTACATATTTGGGCTTGGGGGTGAATGGGTGAAAGGATTTTGGTCCGAACCTTGGGTTTTGACCAAGCGGGCCCGGGGTCGAGTTTTCAACTTTTTGGAGGAAAATCTGGGAAATTTAATTTATGCAATATAATTTATTCCTTTAGCAATATTTGATATTATTGTGTCATTTTTTGAATAGATACGAGTGGTTCGGAGGTGAATTCCAAAGAAAAAGCTGTGATTGAGAATTAAGTGGCTTTCGAAGTGAGGTAAGTGTTGTGTCTAACCCTAAGTGTTAATGTACGAAGGATGATGTCGTGCCATATTATGAGTGATAATGCACGAAGGGTGATGCCATGCCATGATATGAGAGTTAATGCACGAAGGGTGATGCCGTGCCGTTTCTATTTATTTTATGGTGAGATTGAGAGTAAAAGCACGAAGGGTGATGTCGTGCATTTTTCCTTACTGTATTCACTATTCCTGTTGATTCATGGTATATTGATTGGTCCGGTGATCACTCTGTGTAGTTCTTTTTCTTGTATTCCCCTCAGTATGTTCCCATCCCGATATTTCCTGTTTAGTTCTTCATTTCTGTTATTTGCATATACACTATTAAGTTGTACAGGTTGATTTGAAGGTGCCTTGCCTTAGCCTCGTCACTACTTTGTTGAGGTTAGGCTCCACACTTAGCAGTACATGGGGTCGGTTATACTAATAATGCACTCTGCACTTCCTGTGCAGATTTTGATACCGGCTCAGGTTGATCGAGATTTGCTACTGGTCCGCTGTCCAAAGACTAAAGGTATATCTGTCGGCGTTCACAGACCTTGAAGTCCCAGTCTATCCTTTATGTATTACTATTTTCTTTCATTCAGACAGTTTATTTCTTTCAGACTATTACTTGTTATAAATTCTAGAATGCTAGTGAATTGTGACTCCAGATCCGGGTGGTAGTAGTTAATACAGTTTTATGATATTTCGCACTTATTATATTTTATCGTAGTTAATTATTGCTAATTATTGAATGGAAATAAGGAATTGGTAAATGATTCTCTAACATTGGCTTGCCTAGCAAATGAAATGTTAAGCGTCGCCACGGTCTCGTCAGTGGGAAATTTTGGGTCGGGACAGTTGGTATCAGAGCACTAGGTTGCCTAGGTCTCACGATTCACGAGCAAGCTTAGTAGAGTCTGGAGGATCGGTACGAAGACGTCTGTGCTTATCTTCCAGAGGCTATGAAGTTAGGAACAAGTTTCATTTCTTTTCTTCTTTGTCGTGGGATTTTGCTTTCTCAATATTGATTGAACTCTTCTAATCTTATTCTCTCGCAGATGGCGAGAACACGTACCGCTTCCTTAGCTGAGCAGAAGCCAGAGCCTCCAATGACAGCTCCTACGCGGGGCAGAGGTCAAGGCCGAGGTTGTGCCAGAGGTCGAGGCCGAGGCAGGGGCAGGGATCAGCCTAGGGGCCGAGCAATAGCCCCAGCAGTGGAGCCTCAGATAGAGCTTGACGAGGAGGTTCCAGCCCAGATTGTTCCTGCCAGACCAGCTCAGGTTCCGGAGGGGTTCATTACTACCCTAGTACTTCAGGACGTTTTGGTCCGTTTGGTGGGCTTTATGGAGAGTGTGGCCCAGACTAGCGCATTTCCCATGGCACAAGCAGTCTCTCAGGCTGGAGGAGGAGCCCAGACTCCTACCACTCCCGCTCTGGAGCAGATAGCTCCCCAGTATCAGGCTCCAGCAGCTCAGCCAGTTGGATTAGTTCAGCCGGTTATTGCGGCACAGGTCGGAGATGGGCCAGTTATGTCTTCTGAGGCTTTATGGAGATTGGACAGGTTTACCAAGCTCTTTCCTGTTCACTTCAGTGGTGCTCCTTCAGAGGATCCCCAGGAGTATCTTGACAGCTGTCACGAGGTTCTACGAAACATGGGTATAGTGGAGACCAATGGGGTCGATTTTGCTGCATTTCAGATGACTGGTTCTGCCAAGAAATGGTGGAGAGATTACTTGTTGACCAGACCAGCTGGGTCGCCTGCTCTTACTTGGGACCAGTTCTCTCAGCTCTTCATAGAGAAGTTTCTGCCTATCACATTGAGAAAGGAGCATCGCCGTCAGTTTGAGCGTCTCCAGCAGGGCAGTATGACTGTTACTCAGTATGAGACCCGTTTTGTGGATTTGGCCTGTCATGCCATTCTTATGCTTCCCACCGAGAGAGAGATGGTGAGGAGGTTTATTTATGGACTTGCTCAGCCTATCAGATTGCATATGGCTAAGGAGACAGGGAGTGAGATTTATTTTCAGGCGGCTGCTAATGTCGCCAGACGGGTCAAAATGGTTCTTACTCAAGGAGGTCAGGGGTCTGACAAGAGGTCATTCCGATGAGTTCAGCGGTGCCTCATCTAGAGGCAGAAGTATTTTTGGTAGAGGCCATCCTCCCAGGTCATTTCATTCAGCGCTCCAGGCATCCCACGGTGCCTCAGGTGGTCGTGGCCCTCAAATGCATTATTCCGACCAGCTAGCCTACAGTGTATCACCATCTCCTATTAGTGCACCTCCACTCCAGAGTTATCAGGGTGGTTATTCAGGTCGACAGGGTCAGTTTCAGGATCAGCAGTCACAGCAGCCGAGGTTATGTTACACTTGTGGTGATCCGAGGCACATTGCTAGATTTTTCCCTCGAGCAACGGGCAACTCACAGCATCAGAGTTCTCGTGCCATGGTTCCAGCACTAGTTGCTGCACCACCTTCTCAGCCAGCCAGAGGCAGGGGTCAGGCAGCCAGAGGTAGAGGCCAGACTGTTAGAGGTGGAGGTCAGGCCGTTAGAGGTGGAGACTAGCCAGCTAGAGGTCGTCCCAGGGATGTAGTTCAGGGTGGTGGGGCCCAGGCCCGATGCTATGCTTTCCCAGCCAAGCCTGAGGCTGAGTCATCTGACGTTGTTATCACAGGTACTGTTTCAGTTTGCAGTAGAGATGCTTCAGTTCTATTTGATCCAGGATCTACTTACTCCTATGTGTCATCCTATTTTGCTTCCTATTTGGTTGTGCCCCGTGATTCTTTGAGTGCTCCTGTATATGTGTCCACACCAGTGGGAGATGCTATTGTTGTAGATCGTGTGTATCGTTCGTGTATGGACACCATTGGGAGTCTTGAGACTTGTGTAGATCTTCTACTTCTTGACATGGTTGACTTTGATGTCATATTGGGTATGGATTGGTTGTCACCTTATCATGCTATATTATATTGTCATGCCAAGACGGTGACCTTAGCCTTGCAGGGGTTACCTCGGTTAGAGTGGAGAGGGAATCTTGGCCATTCTGGCATCATGGTTATCTCTTATGTAAAGGCTCGGCATATGGTTGAGAAGGGGTGTCTAGTTTATTTGGCTTATGTCCGCGATTCTAGTGCGGAGATTCCTTCCATAGATTTGGTGCCGGTTGTTCGTGAGTTTCCAGAGGTGTTTCCTGCAGACCTGCCGGGGATGCCACCCGACAAGGATATTGATTTCTATATTGATTTGGCTCCAGGAACTCAGCCTATTTCCATTCTGCCATATCGCATGGCCTCGCCAGAGTTGAAAGAATTGAAGGAGAAGTTGCAAGATTTGCTTGATAAGGGCTTCATTAGACCTAGTGTCTCGCCCTAGGGTGCACCTGTGTTGTTTATGAAGAAGAAATATGGATCGATGAGGATGTGTATAGATTATCGACAGTTGAACAAAATCACCATCAAGAACAAATATCCATTGCCGAGAATTGATGATTTATTTGATCAGCTTTAGGGTGCCAAGGTGTTTTCAAAGATTGATTTGAGATTTGGCTACCATCAGTTGAGGATTAGGGCATCCGATGTTCCTAAGACAGCTTTCCGGACTCAGTATGGACATTATGAGTTTCTAGTGATGTCATTTGGGCTGACAAATGCCCTAGCAGCATTCAAGGATTTGATGAACTGGGTGTTCAAACCCTACTTGGATTATTTTGTGGTTGTGTTTATTGATGATATCTTGATCTACTCCCACAGTCAAGAGGAGCATGAGAAGCACCTTCGGATCGTTCTTCAGACTCTGAAAGACAGCCAGTTATATGCTAAGTTCTCAATATACGAGTTTTGGTTGAGTTCAGTTGCTTTCTTGGGTCACGTTGTATCAGCAGAGGGTATTCAGGTGGATCCTAAGAAGATTGAGGCAGTCCAGAACTGGCCTAGACCCACATCAGCTACAGAGATCCGTAGTTTCCTAGGTTTAGCGGGCTATTACCGTCGATTTGTGGAGGGGTTTTCATCCATAGCAACCCCGTTGACCAGATTGACCCAGAAGGGTGCCCCGTTCATGTGGTCAGATGAGTGTGAAGCAAGCTTTCAGAAGCTCAAGACAGCTTTGACTACGGCACCGGTATTGGTGTTACCCACAGGTTCAGGATCTTATACAGTATATTGTGATGCATCTCATATTGGTCTGGGTGCGGTATTGATGCAGGGTGGCAAGGTTATTACATATGTTTCACGAAAGCTGAAGATTCACTAGAAGAATTACCCTGTTCATGATCTAGAGTTGGCAGCCATTGTTCATGCGCTGAAGATTTGGAGACACTACCTTTACGGGGTGCCATGTGAGGTATTCACTAATCATCGGAGCTTGCAGTATTTGTTCAAGCAGAAGGAACTCAATTTGAGGCAGTGAAGGTGGTTGGAGCTATTGAAAGACTATGATATCACCATATTGTATCATCCTAGGAAGGCCAATGTGGTGGCCGATGCTTTTGAGTAGAAAATCAGCTAGTATGGGTAGCCTTGCATATATTCCAGTGGGTGAGATACCGCTTGCATTAGATATTCAGGCCTTGGCCAACCAGTTTGTGAGGTTAGATGTTTCTGAGCACAGTAGTGTTCTAGCTTGTAAAGTTGCTCGGTCATCTTTGTTTGAATGCATCAGAGATCGGCAGGATGACGATCCTTATTTACTTGTCCTTAGATACACAGTGTGGCACGGTGGTGCCAAGCAGGTTACTGTTGGATATGACGAAGTTTTGAGGATGCAAGGTCGTATTTGTGTGCCTAATATGGATGGACTTCATGAGTTGATCCTTGAGGAGTCCCACAGTTCTCGGTATTCTATTTATCCGAGCACCGCCAAGATGTATTAGGACTTGAGGCAGCATTATTGGTGGAGGCGAATGAAGAAGGACATAGTTTCCTATGTAGCTCGGTGCCTAAATTGCCAGCAGGTAAAGTGTGAGCATCAGAGACCTGGTGGTTTACTTCAGAGGTTAGATATTCCTGAGTGGAAGTGGGAGCGTATCACTATGGATTTTGTTGTTGGACTCCCACTGACTTAGAGGAAGTTCGATGCAGTTTAGGTTATTGTGGACAGGCTGACTAAGTCAGCACACTTCATTCCTGTGGCAGTTACCTATTCCTCGGAGCGGTTAGTAAAGATTTATATTCGTGAGATCGTCCATCTTCACGGTGTGCCCGTATCTATCATTTCTAATCGAGGTACGCAGTTTACCTCACACTTTTGGAGGGTAGCTCAGCGTGAGTTTAGTACGCGGGTTGAGTTGAGCACAATATTTCATCCTCGGACGGGCAGTCCAAGCGTACTATTCAGATCTTGGAGGATATGATTTGCGCTTGTGTTATAGACTTGAAGGATCATGGGATAAGTTCTTTTCCCTTGCAGAGTTCGCCTACAACAACAAATACCAGTCGAGCATTCAAATAGCTCCCTATGAGGCATTATATGGTAGGCGGTGTCGGTCGCCAGTTGGGTGGTTCGAGCCGGGAGAGGCTCGGTTGTTGGGCAAAAACTTAGTACAGGATGCCTTGGATAAGGTCAAGATTATTCAGGATCGATTTCGCACAGCTCAGTCCAGGCAGAAGAGTTATGCTGACCGTAGAGTTTGTGATGTTGCATTCATGGTTGGAGAGAGAGTGTTACTTCGGGTATCACCCATGAAGGGTGTAATGAGGTTCGGAAAGAAGGGCAAGTTGAGCCCTAGGTATATCGGACCTTTTGAGATTCTGGAGAGAGTGGGAGAGGTGGCTTACAGGCTTGCGTTGCCACCTAGTTTAGCAGTTGTTCATCCGGTATTCCATGTGTCCATGCTTTGAAAGTATCACGGCGATCCATCCCATGTGTTAGATTTCAGCTCTGTCCAGTTGGACAAGGATTTGACTTACGAGGAGGAGTCGGTGGCAATTTTAGCCTGGCAAGTTCGCCAGTTGAGATCAAAGAATTACCCTTCAGTTCGGGTGCAGTGGAGAGGTCAGCCTCTTGAGGCAGCTACTTGGGAGTCCGATTCTGATATGCAGAGTAGATATCCCCACCTTTTCACCAGGCCAGGTACTTTTCTATGTCCGTTCGAGGACGAACGATTGTTGTAGAGGTGGAGATTGTGATGACCCAAAAGTTCATCTTATGTTTTAGAACTTGAATCTACGCTCTTAAGCCTTAAAAATCTCATGTTTACCCTCATCGATTTGCGTGCACAGTCTGGGCAGGTTTCTGGAAAGCTTTTATGTTGAAAATTGATGAAAATAAGAATTTATGCCTTAAAAGTTGATTTTAGTTGACTTCGGTCAAAATTTTTGGTAAACGGGCCCGGATCCATGTTTTGATGGTCCCTGTGGGTCCGTATCGAATTATGGGACCTGGGCGTATGCCCGTAATCGAATTCGGAGGTACCTAGCTCAAGTTATGAATTTTTGATGAAAATTAAAAGTCTGAAAATTAATTATTTTTAAGAATTGATTGGTGTTTGGCATTGTTAGTGCCGGGTTCATATTCTGGTTTCGGAGCCCGGTACAGGTTCATTATGATATTTAAGAATTGTCTGTGAAATTTGGTGAGAAACGGAGTTGGTTTGACGTGATTCGGACGTCCAGTTGAGAAAATAGAAATTTTAAAGTGTTCTTGAGAATTTCATTTGATTTGGTACTAACTTTGTAGTTCTAAGTGTTATTTTGGCAATTTGATCACGCGAGCAAGTTCGTATGATGTTTTTAGACTTGTGTGCATGTTTGGTTTGGAGCCCCGAGGGCTCGGGTGAGTTTCGGATAGGCCACGAGATGTTTTGGACTTTGAAAATCTGGTATTTTGCTGCAGCAGGTGTTCTGGATGTCCTTCTTCGCGTTCGCGAAGGTACTCTCGCGAACACGAAGAGTACACTGGGCAGCTGAAGTTTTCTTCTTCGTGAACGTGAAGGCCTGGTCACGAACGCGAAGTGATAGGGGACTTAACCTTCGCGAACGCGACTTGCTCAATGCGAAGCATGTGGAGACCTGGGGGGGGATTGATCATTGCTTCATCGCGAACGTGAAGGCCAGGGGGAGTAATCATCGCGAACGCAAAGGCTTGGCATCCATTACCCATCACGAACGCGATAGTGCTCTCGCGAACGCGATGAACATTGTCGCCCAGCACTTAACAGAATCCAAAAACGGGATTTTAGCCAAAAAAACTCATTTTCTCAAAAACCAAACGGTGAGAGGCGATTTTTTAAGAGTCATTCCTTCCCCAAATTGTTGGTAAGTGATTCTAAACCATTTTCTTTCAATTACCCATTACATTTCTTGAAATTTCAACCTAAAATCTAGAGTTTTCATGGTAGAATTTGGGGTTAGGGTAGAAACAAGGGATTTTGAGGATTTAGACCCCAATTTGAGGTCGGATTCCAAAACTAATTACATATTCGGGCTCGGGGGTGAATGGGTGAAAGGATTTTGGTCTGAACCTCGGATTTTGACCAAGCGGGCCCGGGGTCGAGTTTTTGACTTTTTGGAGAAAAATTTGGGAAATTTAATTTATGCAATATAATTGATTCCTTTAGCAATATTTGATATTATTGAGTCATTTTTTGAATAGATACGAGTGGTTTTGAGGTGAATTCCTAAGAAAAAGCTGTGATTGAGAATTAAGTGGCTTTCGGAGCGAGGTAAGTGTTATGTCTAACCCTGACTTGAGGGGATTAGGAACCTTAGATTTCTTGCTAAGTGAAATTCATGTGAGCGGCGTATATATGAGGTGACAAGTACTTATGCGCCGCCAATTTACATGTTTTCCATGTTTCTCTGTTCTTCTTATATTGTCCTATTCCTATGCCAAGTTGCTACGTGTTATACTAGTGTTGTTCAATTTATTGTTCTTACCATGTTTACGGATTTTCTGGTGATAATTGAGTTTTTATTTCAAAGTTGAGATTGATATTTTGGAACCAAATGTTGAGGTAAGATTTGTACTAGTTATTCTATCTCCCTGTTGATATTTATGCATTGCATTATGGTAAGGGAGAGTGATAATGCACGAAGGGTGATGTCGTGCCATATTGTGAATATTAATGCATGAAGGGTGATGTCGTGCCATATTGTGAGTGATAATGCACGAAGGTTGATGTCGTTCCATGATATGAGAGTTAATACACGAAGGGTGATGTCGTGCTGTTTTTATTTATTCTATGGTGAGATTGAGAGTAAAAGCACGAAGGGTGATGTCGTGCATTTTTCCTTACTGTATTTACTATTCCTGTTGATTCATGGTATATTGACTGCTTCGGTGATCATTCTGTGTAGTTCTTTATCTTGTATTCCCCTCAGTATGTTCCCCTCCCGACATTTCCTGTTTAGTTCTTCATTTCTGTTATTTGCATATACATTGTTAAATTGTACAGGTTGATTTGTAGGTGCCTTGCCTTAGCCTTGTCACTACTTCGTCGAGGTTATCCTCGACACTTACCAGTACATGGGGTCAGTTGTACTGATACTGCACTCTGCACTTCCTGTGCAGATTTTGATACCGGCTCAGGTTGATCGAGATTTGCCACTGGTCCGCTGTCCGGAGACTAAAGGTAGATATGTCGGTGTTCACAGACCTTGAAATCCCCGTCTATCCTTTATGTCTTACTGTTTTCTTTCATTCAGACAGTTGTATTTCTTTCAGACTAATACATGTTGCAAATTCTATAATGCTCGTGAATTGTGACTCCAGATCCGGATGGTAGTAGTTAATACAGTTTTATGATATTTCGCACTTATTATATTTCATCGTAGTTAATTATTGCTAATTATTGAATGGAAATAAGGAATTGGTAAATGATTCTCTAACTTTGGCTTGCCTAGCAAGTGAAATGTTAGGCGTCATCACGGTCCCATCGATGGGAAATTTTGGGTCGTGACACTCAATTAACTGAATAAAGAATGTAAGGAAGGTACGGGAGAAAGACCCACGGGATAGCATAAGAGATAAGAACCGGGCCTGGCAGCTATTAAAGGGGAAACGGGAACAAATAAATGAAGGCTGCAAAGAAGGGAAGATACATGAACCAAAAGTAAATAAGGAAGGGGAATCAGAGCAGTTATAAGGAATCTTTAGTCATAAATATGTCAGTTATGGTTATATATGGTAATGGGCAATCAATACAATTAATGCCCTTAATTAGTCCAAATTAAGTATTAGAATCGTTATGATTATATGCTCATATATAAGGATAAGAATTTCATTTGTAAGAAAAAAAGTTACGATTATTACTGAAATACATACTACAATTATGTGCTTTACACTTCATATTTCCAGCCTTAATTTTGGGGAGTGACTGTCAGTTCATTCCTTATTTTTTTCTTTGTTAATCATTCCTTATTTTTTCTTTGTTAATCATCTCCATTATTTCTTTTATTTCTTCTAAGATTATTGGGGAAGTGAAGTAAATCTTGGTTATCAGTAACTCGTTTTCTTCAAAATATTGACTTTGACCGGGAAATCTATTTTTGGTTAAACTTTCAATTTTCTAGAGAGTGAATTAGATAAAAGGCATGCATGATCATGTAGGACCTCTAGAACTGGACTACCTTCAGTTCTGAAATTAAAAAAAATTGAAAACTAATAAAACAAAATCTACAGTTGAACTGGCAATAATTATCTTAATTAGATCACATCATTTACATTGAGGAAAAAGAAAATTAAAGATAATTCAAAGTTCAAAAAAGGTTCAAATATGCCCTTGAACTATGCGAAATTGAGCGGATATGCATGTCGTTAATATTTTGGCACAAACATGCCCTATTGTCCAATATTTGCTCTAGATATGCCTTTATTTTAAACGGCCCCATATGGAGGGCATATTTGGCCCATTAAAGTTCTTAAGCTTTTATGTTATTGAGTTATCTTGTTTGGTTCATGGCAATGTAATGAAAGTTTGTAATAATAAAATTTCCCTAAAATTGTTTGTTTTCCTATGTAAATCTTAAATACGAACAAAGAGAAGCAAAAATTAGAAAACCTAAATTATTTTGTTGGAAGAGAAATATATATAGTGTCCAGCCAATTTGAGAGATTTCTCTTCCAACAGATAGTTTAAGTTTTTGTACACCTTTACTTCTCTTTGTTCCTAAACCACGTGTTACACCCCATGTTTTCGTACGTGAGAGTCCGTCGTAAGTCAATTGATGTAAGCTCAGAAATGAGATCATCTTTGAAAGTACATAAAGTAAGTTAATCATGTTATCTTGGATGTTAAAAATCTTTAAGATCATGAATAACAAATACCAAGAGGTTTGGAAGGCTTAGAAGCTAAACGAATCGAAGAAAATAAGTTTCGTCGAAAGTCGACAAGTTGGGAATGTTATAACATGTATTTTTGGGGTGATACTAGGGTGCTTAAAATGATAAGGAGGTTATACTATGAGTTATATTAGTCGTGTATTACGTTTCGAAGTCAAGCGAGTTGTGGAACAAAAGTTGGCAAAGGTCATCATAAGTTACATTCATAATGTGCTGAACATTAGGTCAAATATAGTAAAACTTTTCTCCTAATATACTTGGTACTACAAAATGATATACATATAAAATTGAAGATCTACGAGTCTAATTTCTAACACATTAAACCGTTTGTCGATACGACATCGGAGTAGAGAGATATTCGCGTTTTCGCAAGACTGTGCAAGCAGCTCCCAATGGGACCTACTTAGGTGGTGGTCGACCTACTTCTTTTAAAACGATTTGGACGCCTATTTTTTGCTCATTTTCGAGTCAACTTCGTCTTCAAACTTCTCCTAACCCTCCTAAACAGATACCATAAGGGTTTGAAGTGATTCCAAAGTGATTACACCATATTTCAACATCAAAAGTTAGTTCTAGTGAAGAACAACACCTCTTTGAGTTGTGTTGTCATTGAGGATGGTTGTGGGTTGTGTTTGGCTGAAATTTCAAGTTTTTGCTACTAGCTAAGGTGAGTATAATATCATACTAATTGTGCTTAAGCTTGCTTGTATGTTGATTAAGTTATTAGGATGATAAACTATAAGATAATACTTGGATTAGCTTAAGTCAATTCTATGGTGTTGTATTGCCATTGCGGACTATTGTGAGCTAAATATAACTTGGATTTCGACTTGAAGCTACTGTAGGAGTTATGTGTATTGTGTTCTTGCAAGTGCTTAAGGTTATCTTGATATTGATTAAGTTAAATGGATGGACTAGCCATGAACTAGTGAATAAAATTGCTAACCGAGGATAGTTGGAGTTGTGGATTATTTCTTTTGTTATAAATATATGGTATAAGGATGGAATCTTTATAATTGATGAATGACTTAATTATCATGTTAATGATACTATTAAGTTAATGTAAGAAGTCTATAAGGGATGATATGGATTATACGGATTCCATCGGAGCTTGCCGCTCGTCGTGACGTAGTTGTGACTTGTTGTTGTTATATGGTGTCTTGTTATTGATATTTATATGTTGCTGGATTTCTCTGGTTGTTGTTGTTGGTATATGGTATTGGAGGAGGCCCTTGTTACAGGGGAGATGTTGACCAAATTTACATAAAAGAGCTACTAATTTAAGTTGCGGACTTAGCCTATACTCAGCACTGATTTAAAATCTCCTTATGCTATGGTAGATTGAGTTGAGTTGTTTGAAGAATTGCTTGGAAGGTATTAAGTATTCAATGGAGTTAAGATATGTTAAAGCACTTCCTTCTTTCTTTTGGCATGATCTAAAGTGAAATAAACGTAAACGATACGCTATTTCACAACGGATCTACTCCTACAAACTAAGGCTCTCCATGTTGTTATTTCCTTATAAAGTTATTCTAATCATGTATGTATGATGCTTAAATTCTATTGAGGTTAATATTGATAGTATGATTTCCATAACATTAATCGAAAGTGCAACGACCTTAGTTACTCCGAAAGGTTTAGAACGTGATTCCATAAGTCCAGCATGCATTATATATATGTATCAATTTTAATCTACCGAGTCGCGCTATAGTCGGCCGAGTATGGTACCTATTGTGCAATCACTGATTATTTGGGTTTTACCGAGCTCTACGTGACCGGGTACGATTCTACCGAGCCTTATGATGGACGGGTATATTTTTACCGAGTCCTCTTCGAGACCGGGTACGATATGATGATGATGATGATGATGCCGACAAAGGAGTATGTTTTTAAGAGTATACGTACTGAATCATGCATTTCATGTCAGTCGCCATCAGAGGCACTCAGATGTTACAGGTTGTATCTTTTCTATCTGTCTTTACATTACTGATCTTATTTATACTTGTTTGCCTTACATACTCGGTACTTTATTCGTACAGACCTCCCTTTTGCCTGGAGACGCTGTGTTTTATGGCCGCAAGGCCCGATAGATAAGTTGACAATCGTCCTAGTAGGCTATCAGGTCAGCGGAAGGTATTGGTACACTCCACTTACTCCGGAGTTGCCTATTTCGTCAATATATTTGGACATGTATTGATTGGTATGGTGGGGCCATGTCTCGGCCTTTATGACGTTTATGTACTCTTGTAGACTTGTAGACATATGTCATGTATATGGACACTTGTATGGCCTTATCGGCATAGTTGAGTATACAAATGATCATGTCGGCCTTATAGGCCCGTATGTCACATGTATAAGTTTCTATGTTGGGTCGTCCTATGAATAGTAATCTCTTATGTTTTATCCTGGTTATCTCATGATGGCCCTTCCGGCCCATTTACCCATGATGGTATGATAAAAAAGATATGTTACGTTGATACTCGGTTGGGTAAGGTACCGGGTGCCCGTCGCGGCACATCTGTTTGGTCGTGACACCACACTTATCTTTGTTCCTAAGAAAAGTGTATCATGTTTTATGCATATGGAGTAAGTAATTTCTTTTTTGCTATTGGATGAGATTCTTCATATTTGATTGATGCAATTGATTCATTTATTGCTTATGGTGGCTAGACTTGTCTATTGTATTAGTTTTATTGTTGTGATACATAATGGCTATTTAGTGGCTTTTTGAGGCATATGAGGCACGGAGAATATTTAATGATATAGGTATTCCAATAAATAGTTTAAGTCTGTTTATGCTTTGCTTCTTTTTGTTCATATTTAAGCTTTACATAAGGAAAGCAATCGGTTTGAGGGAGATTTTATCATTACAAACTTCCATTATATTGTCATGAACCAAACAAGATAACTCAATAATATTAAAACCTAAAATTTTAATGGACCAAAAATGACCGCATAGTATATGTGTGGGACCAAATATGCCCTTCATATGAGGTCATTTAAAATAAAGGTATATTTGGAGCAAATATTAGACAGTGGGGCATATTTATGCCAAAATATTAACAAAGGGAAAATTCACTCAATTTCGCACAGTTCAGGGGCATATTTGGACTTTTTGTTTGATGTTTTAGTTCAATTTATCATCTTCACAATATTTCATCTAGAATTCAATTAGTGATAACATGAGAATGTCACTATCTATTTCTTGTATCTCTATTTGATTTTATTTGAATTTTCTTACCCCTCCTAGGAGCTCCCCTATTTTGCTCTGTTGGTGACTTAAAACCATAACCTTAAGTTGGAAGCGGAGGATATTTATTACTTGACCAATTCTCACTTGTCTATCTCTATTTGATTTAAGAAGTTAGTCTTAACGGGGGAGGGGCAGTTTTGTGGAGCTAGTAAAAGAAAATCCTAATGATCATCAAAACTATGCAAAAAAAGAAAGAAAGTTTGTAATGATAAAATTTCCCTAAAATTATTTGCTTTCCTATGTAAATCTTAAATACGAACAAAGAGAAGAAAAAAATTAGAAAAACCTAAATTATTTTATTTGAAGAGAAATATATATAGTGGCCAGCCAATTTGAGAGATTTCTCTTCCAAGAGATAGTTTAACCTTTGTACACCTTTACTTCTCTTTGTTCCTAAACCACGTGTTACACCCCATATTTTCGTACGTGAGAGTACGTCATAAGTCAATTGATGTAAACTCAGAAATGAGATCGTCTTTGAAAGTACATAAAGTAAGTTAATCATGTTATCTTGGAGGTTAAAAATCTTTAAGATCATGAATAACAAGTACCAAGAGGGTTGGAAGGCTTAGAAGCTAAATGAATTGAAGAAAATAAGTTTCATCGAAAGTCGACAAATTGAGAATGTTATAACATGTACTTTTGAAGTGAGAATAGGCTGCTCAATAGGATAGAGAGGTTATGTTATGAGTTATTTTAGTCGTATGATATTCGTGTGTTATGTTTCGAAGTCAAGCGAGTTGTGGAACAAAAGTTGGCAAAGGTCATCATAAGTTACATTCATAATATGCTAAACATTAGGTCAAATATAGCAGAACGTTTCTCCTAATATACTTGGTACTACAAAATGATATAAATATCAAATTGAATATCTACGAGTCTAGTTTCTAACACATTAAACCATTTGTCGATACGAGATCGGAGTAGAGAGATATTCGTATTTTCGCAAGACTGTGCAATCAGCTTCCAATGGGACCTACTTAGGCGATGGTCGGCCTACTTCTTTTAAAACGATTTGGACGCCTATTTTTTGCTCATTTTCGAGTCAACTTCGTATCCAAACTTATCCTAACCCTCCTAAACAAATACCATAAGGATTTGAAGTGATTTCAAAGTGATTACACCATATTTCAACATCAAAAGTTAGTTCTAGTGAAGAACAACACCTCTTTGAGTTGTGTTGTCATTGAGGATGGTTGTGGGCTGTGTTTGGCTGAAATTTCAAGTTTTTGCTACTGGCTAATGTGAGTATAATATCATACTAATTGTGCTTAAGCTTGCTTGTATGTTGATTAAGTTGTTAGGATGATAAACTACAAGATAATACTTGGATTAGCTTAAGTCAATTCTATGGTGTTGTATTGCCATTGCGGACTGTTGTGAGCTAAATATAACTTGGATTTTGACTTGAAGCTACTGTAGGAGTTATGTGTATTGTGTTCTTGCATGTGCTTAAGGTTATCTTGATATTGATTAAGTTAAATGGATGGACTAGACATGAATTAGTGAATAAAATTGCTAACCGAGGATAATTGGAGTTGTGGATTATTTCTTTTATTATAAATATATGGTATAAGGATGGAATCTTTGATGAATGACTTCATTATCATGTTAATGATACTATTAAGTTAATGTAAGAAGTCTATAAGGGGTGATATGGATTATACGGATTCCATCGGAGCTTGCCGCTCGTCGTGACATAGTTGTGACTTGTTGTTGTTATATGGTGTCTTGTTATTAATATTTATATGTTACTGGATTTCTCTGGTTGTTGTTATTGGTATATGGTATTGGAGGAGTCCCTTGTTACATGGGAGATGCTGACCAAATTTACATAAACGAGCTACTAGTTTAAGTTGCGGACTTAGCCTATACTCAGCACTGATTTAAAATCTCTTTATGCTATGGTAGATTGAGTTGAGTTGTTTGAAGAATTTTTTGGAAGGTATTAAGGATTCAACAGAGTTAAGATATGTTAAAGCACTTCCTTCTTTCTTTTGGCATGATCTAAAGTGAAATAAACGTAAATGATACGCTATTTCATAACGGATCTACTCCTACAAACTAAGGCTCTCCATGTTGTTATTTCCTTATAAAGTTATTCTAAGCATGTATGTATGATGCTTCATTTCTATTGAGGTTAATATTGATAGTATGATTTCCATAACATTAATCGAAAGTGCAACGACCTTACGTTACTCCGAAAGGTTTAGAATGTGATTCCATGAGTCCAACATGCATTATATATATGTATCAATTTTAATCTACCGAGTCGCGCTATAGTCGGCCGAGTATGGTACCTATTATGCAAACACTGATCATTTGGGTTTTACCGAGCTTCACGTAGCCGGGTACGATTCTACCGAGCCTTACGATGGCCGGGTATGTTTTTACCGAGTCCTCTTCGAAACCGGGTACGATATGATGATGATGATATCGAGAGAGGCGTATGTTTTTAAAAGTATATATATATATATATGAATCATGCATTTCATGTCAGTCGCCATCAGAGACACTCAGATGTTACAGGTTGTATCTTTTCTATCTGTCTTTACATTACTGTTCTTATTTATACTTTTCTGTCTTACATACTCGGTACTTTATTCGTACAGACGTCCCTTTTGCCTGGAGACGTTGTGTTTCATGGCTGCAAGTCCCGATAGATAGGTTGACAGTCGTCCTAGTAGGCTATCAGGTCAGCGGAAGGTGTTAGTACACTCCACTTGCTTCGGAGTTGCCTATTTGGTCAATATAATTTGGACATGTATTGATTGGTATGGTGGGGCCATGCCCCGACCTTTATAACGTTTATGTACTCTTATAGACTTGTAGACATATGTCATGTATATGGACACTTGTATGGCCTTGTCGGCATATTTGAGTATACAAATGATCATGTCGGCCTTATAAGCCCGTATGTCACATGTATAAGTTTCTATATATTGTTGGGTCGTCCTATGTCTAGTAATCCCTTATGTTTTATCCTGGTTATCTCATGACGGCCCTTTTGGCCCATTTACCCATGATGGTATGATAAAAAAGATATGTTACGTTGATACTCGGTTGGGTAAAGCACCGAGTGCCTGTCGCGGCCCATCGATTTGGTCGTGACACCACACTTATCTTTGTTCCTAAGAAAAGTGTATCATGTTTTATGCATACAAAGTAAGTAATTTATTTTTTTCTATTGGATGAGATTTTTCATATTTGATTGATGCAATTGATTCATTTATTGCCTATAGTGGCTAGACTTGTCTATTGTATTAGTTTTATTGTTGTGATACATAATGGCTATTTAGTGGCGTTTTGAGGCATATGAGGCACAGAAATATTTAATGATATAGGTATTCCAATAAATAGTTTAAGTCTTTTTATGCTTTGCTTCTTTTTGTTCGTATTTAAGCTTTACATAAGGAAAGCACTCGGTTTGAGAGGGATTTTATCATTATAAATTTTCATTATATTGTCATGAACCAAACAAGATAACTCAATAATATTAAAACCTAAAAATTTAATGGACCAAAAATGACCTCATAGTATATGTGTGGGACCAAATATGCCATTCATATGAGGTCGTTTAAAATAAAGGTATATTTGGAACAAATATTAGACAGTGGGGCATATTTATGCCAAAATATTAACAAAGGGCAAATTCACTCAATTTTGCACAGTTCAAGGGCATATTTGGACTTTTTGTTTGATGTTTTAGTTCAATTTCTCATCTTCACAATATTTCATCTAGAATTCATCTAGTGATAACATGAGAATGGCACTATCTATTTCTTGTATCTCTATTCGATTTTATTTGAATTTGCTTACCCCTCCGAGGAGCTCCCCTATTTTGCTCCCTTGGTGACTTAAACCCATAACCTTAAGTTGGAGGCGGAGGATATTTATTACTTGACCAATTCTCACTAGTCTATCTCTATTTGATTTAAAAAGTTGGTCTTAACAGGGGAGGGGCAGTTTTGTGGAGCTAGTAAAAGAAAATCCTAATGATCATGATAACTATGCAAAAAAAATAATGAGTAACTATCTATTTAAAAAGTTAGTCTTAGGATTTTTTAGCAGTAACAATGCTAAAATATTTCTGACGATCTATTCAATTTTGTGGCAAATCCTGGTGATCGTCGTATGAAAAATTCTGGTGACTACTAGAAACGTTTCCCAAAATTTTGATTAAAGACTAATTTTTTAGGATTTTTTTTTTAACAGAGCTAAAATTTAAATAGCATCACCCAATTAAGTTGAGAACAAAAGCCCAAATTGACCTAATTATCTTAGTTCATCGGGGCAAGTGCATAGATAGCCATTCTTATGGATGATATTTAGATATTAGTCGGTACTTATTTTTTTCTGAAATTATAAACTAAAAATCTTAACTTCATGACAATTCAGGACATATTTATCGTAAAAAATTGAACCGAAAAATTAAAATTCAAGAAACACTGTCAAATTACTAAATAGTTGCCCTTTAAAGTGGCTACCTAGTGTCATTTCTACTAGTTCATCAAACTTTAGACAGGTTGGATCATGATCTACCATTGACCCAACTTATTTTTACCTCTTTAAATTTGATCAAACCACCTGATACTCCTACCCTCTCTTCATAGAAGGAAGAGTTGTTGTAGAATTTTGCTCAAAGACAAAAACTAAAAAAAAAAAAAAAAAAAAAGAGAGAGAGACGGTATTCTTCAAGGCAACAAGCGTCAACAGAAGCAGCAACCAACACCCTTTAAGGTATGTATTACACACATTTGCTATAATATTACAAACGGCTCGCCGATGAACACCTCCGTTATCTAGGGTTAGGGTTATCCTTTTGCCGGTGGAATTTCAGCTCCAGCGCGTGTCAATTTTGATGGATGTACGAATAACTTCCGCGCGTGGGGTTTTAGTTTGGATTCCTGACGATCACTCTGGTCATTGAATGTTTAATAAGCTGATTTGATAATGCAGTTAATGAATGAATTAAAGTTAATTAATCCGGACAATTCTACTGAGCTGAGCTAAAATCGAATTCACAAGTTCTCTAGTATTCAACTGCGTCAGTAAAACCAGTTGTTGATAGCCTAGATCTATCCATGATGCAATTCAAAATTTGAATGTGCTCCGTGTTTACTGAATTTATGATCTGAGTATATAATAATTGTACCTGTTGCATTACTCTTTTATTTTTATTTTTTTATGATGGTGGTGTCTGGGTCAGCTTTTGCCTTTGGTGGGATTTGAAAATGAGAACTCATGATTCCCCTCCCACTTCATTGACCTCACGTTGCATTACTTTCAATTTCAGGGTTGAAATTGGGAAAGGAAACAAATAGTGGAGCTGAAATGGCTCCGTTGGAGGGTGTGAAGAAGGGGGGAAGTATTGAAGAAGTAGCTTTGTGTAACTCACAAGGAAAATTGATATTTGGGAGGTACTCTGATGCAGAAATGTTAACTCAGCTGAAAAAACTTGCTCTAGATCCTTGTGATTCGAATGTATCACGTCAGGGAATTCGACCATTATGGAATCAGATGCTAAGAGTGCGAGATGTTATGGCTCTTGCTGATAATGACTGTTCGTGGGTATGCTCATTTATGAAGTTTCTTTAAATATTTACCTCTATAATAGTAGCGCTTATCTTCTTATCTTCGTGGTGTTGGTTACAGTCTTGCAGATGTGCATCTTTTTTCACCTCTAGGTACTCCTTTTCCGCGGAAGAGACTAAACTAAACATCAATGAACTGTACTGGAGTAATGGAGGGAAATAGTTTAAAACACAAAAATGCAGGAATTAGTATGACTGCAGCTGAAATATATGGAAATTACTTTAGTCGGTGACTTTCTTTTAAGTACTACTCCCTCCGTTTCAATTTATGTGAACTCATTTGACTGGACACGAAATTTAAGAAAAGAGAGAAGACTATTGAATTTGCGGTGTAAAATGAGACACATATATTTTGTGTGGCTATAAATCATTGCATAAAGGTAAATTGTTTCCAAATATGAAAAGAGGTCATTTATTTTGGCACGGACTAAAAAGGAAATAGATTCACATTAATTGAAAGGCACGGAGTATTTGTTCTTTATAATAAAAAGATAATAATGTAGTCCAATTATATTGCTAAACGAAGTTAAATTGTGAATGTCGAATATTTACCAAATTGATATCGAATACAAGTTGGATTAAAGTACATATAGATCATTTTTGAAGTAGATTTTAGAGTAGATTCTGATTAGATGGGATCCCATCTTGATTTCAGAGTCTCCAAACAACCCTCAAACTTGGAGTCTTGTTAAGTACAACAACAACAACCCAGTGTAATCTCACAAGTGGGGTCTGGGGAGGGTAGGATGTATATAGTCTTATCCCTGCCCTAGAAGGGCAGAGAGACTGTTTCCGATAGACCCTCGGCTAAAGAAAGGATGGAAGAAGTATTGATAGCAAGTAATATCAATACAAGGTATTTAGAAAACAAAACCTAAGATAGCAAAAGAGAGTATGAAAGAAGTACTAATAGTCAGTAATACAAGAGATGAAATGATAGCAAACTAAGGGCGTACAGAAGGCAAGTAACAACAGTACAAGATATGTGGTAATAGCAAACTAAGGATAAAAAGGATACTAAACTAACACTAATACTATTGAACTAAGGAAGTCACAGGGAAACGCTCGACTACCTACTAACCTTCTATCCTAATTCTCAACCTTCACACTCTCCTATCAAGGGTCATGTCCTCGGTTAGCTCCAGCTGTGCCATGTCCCGCCTGATCACCTCTTCCCAAGACTTCTTTAGCCTACCTCTACCCTTCCTCTTACCCCCCCCCAAGACCAACTTCTCACACCTCCTGACTGGGGCATCTGTGCTTTTCCTTTTAACATGCCCGACCATCTTAGCCTCGCCTCTCGCATCTTTTCCTCCACAAGGGCCACTCCCACCTTGTCCTGAATAACTTTATTTCTAATTCTATCTAACCTAGTATGTCCACGCATCCATCTCAACATCCTCATTTCATCTACTTTCATCTGTTGGACATGGGAGTTCTTGACTGGCTAGCACTCTGCCCCATACAACATAGTCGGTCTAACCAATACCTTGTAAAACTTACCTTTAAGTCTTAAAAGCACATTCTTGTCACACAAGACACCGGAAGCGAGCCTCCACTTCATCCCCTTGCTGCGATACGATGTGTAACATCCTCATCAATCTCCCCATCATTCTGAATTATAGACCCAAGGTACTTGAAACTCTCTCTCGTGGGAATGACTTGCGTATCAAGCCTCACATCCCCGTCTGCTTCCTGGGTAACACCGCTGAACTTACACTCCAAGTATTCTGTTTTGGTCCTGCTCAACTTGAAACCTTTAGACTCAAGGGTATGTCTCCAGACCTTCGGCCTCTCGTTAACACCACTTCGCGTCTCGTCAATCAGAACTATGTCATCTGCAAATAACATGCAACAAGGCACCTCCCCTTGAATGTGTCGCGTCAATGCGTCCTAGACCCCTAATGTAACCCCATCTCAACCGAATAGTATTCAGAGTTTCCTCCTGCTGCTCTTATCCGTGTCTTCGCTCCATTATACATGTCCTGGATCACTCTAATATACGCTACAGACACTCCTTTAGCCTCCAAACATCTCCATAGAACCTCTCTTGGGACTTTGTCATAAGCTTTCTCTAGGTTAATGAACACCATATACAAGTCCTTCTTCGTCGCCCTATACTACTCCACCAATCTCCTCACAAGGTGAATGGCTTCAGTAGTCGACCGTCTTGGCATGACACCAAATTGGGTCTCGGAAATAGATACACTCCTCCTCATCCTCCCTTCTATCACCCTCTCCCAAACTTTCATCGTATGGCTTAACAACTTGATACCCCTATAGTTGTTGCAGTTTTGGATATCCCCCTTATTCTTGTACAACGGAATCATCGTACTCCACCTCCACTCTTCAGGCATCTTCTTCGTTCTAAAAATGAGGTTAAACAACCTAGAGAAACAAATATATATTAAGTGGAGTCGCATAAAATTGGATGGACACAATATTATTTTTGGGCTAAAGAAATAAATATATATTACATTACAACCCTCTGACATGCTTTATGTTTTGAGTTTGTTTGTCCGCATGCATCATTGCTTCTGATCTGTGTCAATTCTTCCTATGTAAGTACGTTTAAAGTCTAATTTAGCCTTGTATGATTGGGAGTGTTTTGTGGACCAAAAAAGGGATTTGTTGGTTAGCCGTTCCAACTTGTTTGGGACCAGAAGCGTAGTAGTTGTTGTACTGATTTGTTGGTTAGCTGTGCATATTGATGAAAACACTTTTGGCACTATCCAGTACCATGAGTTTCACGTCCATCTGCCTGTTTCTGTAGAATAGTGCATGACCAATGATGATAAATCATAAATGACCAAAAGCAAAGAGACTTGGTCTATTATTTTGCCATTTCATCGTTTCCTGTCCATTATGTAGGTAATTGTACAGCTATGAAGCATGTATTTTTCACTGATTTATTCCTTTCATTTGCCTGCTAAAAGGAAGGCAAAAGAAGTTGTAGATAATAACCATAGATCTTATCAACTTCCATTGGATGCGATCATGTGAAGAACTGAAAGTCTAAAACAAATTAAGATACAATATTGTAAATGCTCATAGATTCTGTATTAAACCACTAAAAGGTACAAGTAATCCAATTGATGGATAAAGCTGCAAGCATGCCTTCCCCTCTGCACTGATGATAGTTTGTTTCTTCCTTGTATAGATAGATGCACATCTGCATCTGTAGATTTGATAAGTTTGTCAAAACAAATGTATGAGGCTAATACTAATTCTCTTTCGCCGTGGAAGTAGTTTGGTTTAGACTTGTACTCCAAATCATTATGCCTCATTGAGAGGCATTTAGTGAATCATTTACTGTGGGTTTTGTATACATTTCCTTGTGAATGAACGAATTATAATTGGATGAGCAAGCACATTTTCCAAAGGGATTGCTGATGAATTTTGAAACAATTGTATGCAAATGCCCATGTACCTCCTTCAGCTCCCAAACATCAATCCACCTTCCTTTCCCTCAGAGACATATTTCGTGAATATTCGGGGTTTAACTGATACTTCTGAAGGTTAGGAGCCATTAGACATTAGCAGTAATCTGAAGTTTGTCACCAGTGCTTGGACAGAATGGATAAGAGGGAAAGGCTGCATACATGAAAATAAATAGGAAATAGAGATTACTTGAGGGTACCACCGCTTTTTACCCCGCCATGTCTTTGCAGTATAGCTGAACAGCAAGATCAATTCCATTTTGTGTTCTTGATGTATCATGAGTGAGTGAGATTGAATATCCATGTTCTTGTGGTTCTCTTGAATTCTTTTAGCGTCTGAAAATTAGTTTCGGAAATTTTCATCCTTCAGGACATCACCCTGATTTAGTTGAAAAAATTATGTTCTAATAAGTTCCTGAACAACATCAAATGGTTCTTTTCCCCTCCCATTTTGCTGTAATTCTGCCATACTATTAATAACATATTTTCTTGATTCGTTTGACAGAAGAAAAGAAAACTTCAACAGTTTCTGAAAGATCAGTTGAGATCTGCTCCTGGACTTCCAGCAGAGAAATTTAACCAGAAAAGTAAATCAAAACTACGTAGAGGACAAGGGCATTTTTCTCATGCCTCCGGTATTTCATGCTTACTTAATTCAGTTAACTCTGCAAAAAGTTCTCGCCAAAAAAATTTCTCAAGTTCGCACAATGCATATAGTTTACTGGCATTTGAGGACAATTTTCAAGAGCAGTTATCTTCAGAATTCTCCCTCCAGAATGATGCAAAAGATTTTGGTCCTACCAGCAAGGATTTATCTTCCTTAGTTGATTCTGATGAGTCAGTAAATGGTTCAGATCTGATGAGTCGTGATAATCGGACCCCTTCCGTTGCCTCCTTGCTGACCTTGGATGATGCAATTCATAATTCAAGCTTGTTGTCTGTGAGAGGATCAAGAAGCAGATCTTTACAACCACCTCGTCAATCCTTCAGGTTGCTGAACTTCATTGGCGACCACCTTCAGAGATTTGTTATTCCAGTGGGGCCTCGTTTCCAAGCTGAAGTTCCAGACTGGACGGAACCAGCAGACAAGGATGACATTAATAGTAAAGCCATTGACTCTGAAGATTCAAGATGGTTAGGCACCCTAGTTTGGCCTATTGAAATCGGGAATATGGAAGTGTCTTCTAGACCAATTGGAAAAGGGAGACCTCACTCCTGCTCTTGTCGGTCTCCAGGAACCACTAACTGTGTCAATCGCCACATTCTTGAGGAAAGGCTAATTCTGCAATGTGACCTTGGCCCTGCTTTCTTCAGTTGGAAATTTGATGAAATGGGAGAGCAAGTTTCGAAGGCATGGTCATCCAAGGAAAAAGCGGCCTTTGAGTCATTGGTCAAAAGGAAACCAGAACCAAGTGGAAAGAACTTTCTGAAGCATGCAGTAAAGTCCTTACCACAAAAGACTGGGAAAACCATCATCAACTATTACTTCAATGTATTCATCCCCCGACAATTGAGCGTACAGAATAGGTCATCCAATAACTTAGTCAATATTAGTGATGATTTTGCTGATGACATTAATGACACAGGCATGCATAAAGGAAGTGAAGGCCAGAGACCTGAGGGTTTGAAAAGCCGATACCTATGTCGGCCAATTTAGTCCCTGGAAGTAGATAATCTAACAGGTTACTTTCCTCCTTTCAGGATGTTTGATAGGAGTGAACCTTTCGATGCAAGTATGATGTTTTAACCATGTTAATATCGGTTCAGTGAAGATCATTTGTTCAGCGCATTTTTGGTCTATGGCGTTTGTTCTACATAGATTTGAGTAAAGAAATGTCTATTTAG
Organism: Nicotiana tabacum; assembly: GCF_000715075.1. Lineage (NCBI taxonomy): Eukaryota > Viridiplantae > Streptophyta > Magnoliopsida > Solanales > Solanaceae > Nicotiana > Nicotiana tabacum. The sequence goes on along the minus strand of NC_134081.1, from coordinate 24,787,477 downwards.
TATTAATCCATGCTACTTGTTCTAGCATGAAGTGTTATGTGACTATTGGGTTCAATTTCTACTACTTAGATGATCTACTCCAGCAGTAAACATTGAATGGGAGTTTACTGTACTTTCGTTTAAGAATTGGATTTGTAACTTGCCATGGGCTTATCTCCATTTTTCTTGAACAGGGGAATTCAAGTTAGAATTTTACCAAGTTCAGGTTGATTAAAAAAAAAAAAACTGCTACAATGTTTTCATATTCGTTCTTCCTCCTTTATTTTTTTAATTATTTTTGTTTGCCCTTCTCATCACCCGTATCAGTATTACTAGTATTGTGATTCTTTTCTTTGCACTTTCTAATTCTGTACTTTTTTACTACTACTGTTCCAATGAAAAAGTTTGAGCTGATGTGTCGGCTCAATAAGGATACCCATGTGAATTTCCTCTTGTTCTGTGCTCGCTATGGTCTTACGCCTTAAAAGCATTTTTTTTTTTACCTACGCACAAAGGAAATATTTTGTTGCGAATGAACAAAATATTGAGGAATTGTCCTTGATTAGAATTATAGATACGGGCCTTTTCCACAGGAAAGTGGAATCTTGTATTCCAATAGAAGCAGAAGTGATGTGAATCATTCAAGAATTGAAGTCGATTTACTTTATAAAAAGAAGATATCAATGAACTTCTATGAAATGGTTTCACGGGATTCAACCAATTGTCTTGATCGTGGAATATCATTGAGAAATAGGAATCCGGGTTATCAAAGGATTTCCTGCGATTATTTCTAGTATGGAATGAGTCAATCATCCACTTTGGTATCTTATTGAACAAAAATGGTGATATTGTTCCTCAATTGGACCTTTCAATTCATAGATGTAGATGTCGGACCTATGAATATGATATTTCCGAAACTCACACAGAAAAAAGGAAGTGAGTTAGACAAAAAGAAAAGCAACTTCGACAAAAAGAAACAAAGTAGCTTAGTTGAAGTATAGGTCATCCATCAAATCTATTTTGATGGAGTTTTTCTAGTATGTAATGAGAAGACTAGTAGAGGCAGAACAACTCGCCCTTTTTGAGCTCCTTTTCAACTTGGATATAGTGTATAATATGACCTCCTTTGTCAACTTGGTTATAGTGTATAATATTTGCAAAGAAGAAACAAGGAACAAAAGATATTAGGGTGAGAATACTCGTATAAATAATGCTCTTGAGAGTAGATTTATTTAAGGTATAAGAAAGAAAAAAGAATCCCTATACAAAATTTTGCATGACTATTGTAGTTTTTTTTGTTTTAGAATGATTAGGCATAACTAATATAGGTTTGCTTTGCAACAAGTACTAATTCAACCTCTGTATAATTGATGTTGTGTTTGGTTTCGGCATACCACTCTAATGCAGCATATAGTTTCCATTTTCAAACTCTGCATTACTTGCTGGCATAACTAAGCACCACGTATGTATCATTGTGTTAGATAAAATGTAGAATAAGAATACACGTACAGTCAGACCTCTCTATAACAACATCCTTATATAACAACCATTCGTTATAAAAAGCCATATTTTTCTCGGAACAGATTTTTATGTTATGTTATAATATATATCCTCTATAACATCACTTTACTATAGCAGCCAAAAAATATCGGAACAAATGATGTTGTTGTAGAAGTTTGACTGTATTAACAAAACTTGAATTAGAATATTTAAATATAAAAGTGCCTCTAAAGTAGGCAATCTTTGCATCACAATTCTTCACTGCATAATAATCTTCTATTCTTCTTCACTGCATAACGATCTTTAATTTATAGAAAGGTCAATGATGTGTTCTCGTTCAAATTCATCATTTCCAGAAATTCCAACAAAGCTCCATCACCTGGAGAACTTAATACGATTGGGAATATAATTCTTCCATAACTTCTCAGCTTAGCTCTAGAATTTCTTCTAAACGCAAAGACAACACTGAGCCCAAAGAAACTTTCTAAAAGCTACTGCCCGTCGTATTACAGAAAACAGGATATGAATAACTGAGGATTTAAACCTTAATATCACCTTCAAACATAGAATTTGCATTAGGTCAAGCCACAAAGCAAGTCTGAAAAGGGTTCACCATCTTAGCAAGTGAAATAGAATCAGAAAAATCTCACGGGGTATTTTTAAACACGAATTTTGTAGATGACCTTGCAACATAATTATAGAACTGAAAAAAAAAATATGCAAAAGAGAAAGCCGAACCATGCCCAAATTTGGTGAATGACTCTAGGCATCTGCTGCAGGTTGAGTTAATCCATACTGTACAAGCAATTTGTTCAGGGATTCTGGCGAGTGCACCTGGTATTTGACTTTACCATTGACAAGGAACACCTCTGCTAGCTCAAGCTTCTCTGAAGTAAGACTTGTACTGTCCATAGTCTTACTGAGAACCTTCAGAACAAGTTGAACCGCTTCCTCTCTTGTGATCTCATCCTTGTAGTCCTGCTTCAACATTGACTGTGCTGCTTGATTGTTAGCACCGATGGCTGCTGCCTTCCAACCACCATAGTTACCACTTGGATCACTCATGTACAGTTGGAAACCATAGTTCTTATCCCACCCTGCAAAGAGAAACGAGACACCAAATGGACGAAGCCCACCAAACTGTGTGTAACCTTGTTTGGTATCGCACAGAGACTGAACTAGCTGCTCAACAGGCATTGGTTCTTGATAAGAAAAAGTATACCGTTGAGCTTGTACTCTAGCTGTGTTGATGAGGATGTTGGCATCTGACATTATTCCAGCCACAGCACATGCAACATGGTCATCAATCTTATACATCTTTTCAGTGGATGTTGAAGTCTGAAGAAGCTTTGAGGTAACCTTCTTTTCACCTACCAAAACTACGCCATCTTTAGCTAAGATACCTATTGCACTCCCTGCATTTCCAATCGCTTCCATTGCATATTCGACCTGATATAAACGACCTTCTGGAGAGAAGATAGTTGTGCGGCTATCATATCTTCTAGACATTGTATATTCTGCAGCAAGTAAACCAACATAAGTTCATCCAGTACTTTTTAGATCTAATGACAAATTTATAGTGTATAAATCGAATAAGTTGTAAAAACTTCCAGAACAATAAAAAGACACTAATAGCCTGTTTGGCAAGCTTTTTTTGGGCCAAAAGTGTTTTTTTTGGGGCCAAAAGTGTTTTTTTTGGGCCAAAAATTGAGGTGTTTCGCCAAGCTTTTAGAAGGAAAAAAAGTGCTTTTGAGGAGAAGTAGAAGCATATTTTGAGAAGCAGAAAAATGTAGCTTCTCTCCAGAAGCACTTTTCTGAGAAGAACTTTTGAGAAAAATACACTTAGAAGTAATTTTCAAAAGCTTGGTCAAACACTAATTACTGCTCAAAAGTGCTTTTCAAATTAACTAGCCAAACACAAACCGATTCTCACCAAAAGTACTTTTTTGAAAAGCACTTTTGAAAAAAACACTTCTCAAAATAAGCAGATTTTAGAAGCTCGGCCAAACAGGCTATAAGTTCTGCTCAATCCAAGCTATCAAAAAGAACTTTGCACTCATGAATTGTAAACATTAATGTCCACAAGTGGAAGACCCTGCAGTGACTCACGTGTGAAACAAAATAACTTTGAAGCATAATATCCGAAGGCAAATTGACTGCACATGAAGGGAATATGACAATTAAATAATTCAACTTCTTGGGTGCATTTGCAACTCCGATCTACAAACATGGATATAGATGCATATGATGACTTAAATATATCTTCCCTTTCCTTAAATGTTTTTAGTTTGCTGCACTCATTTGCTGCAAAGCTACCAATTATCTGTCAGCTTATGGAATCACCATTTTAAGATATCATGCATCTCGGTCAAGTTAATGGAGTCATCTAGTTATTTCATTGTTCCCATTGAAGGGGTGGGCATCAGTCGGTTAGGTTTTGCAAAAGTTTACTTTGGTCTTTTGGTTTTTGGTTTGTCGATTTTGATAACCAGAACCGAACAGTAGTAATTTCGGTTTGGTTTGACCTTTTTTCATGTTCGGTTCGGTTTTTCAATTTTTCTTCATCTCACCATCTACACACAATTATTCCACTGCCAGCACCGTCCGTGCACCCGTAACCATCACTATTCACTGGTCAGACCACATTCAATAAAAAATTCACACCAGCCACTGTCCAACTCCACCCAGCTCCATCGCCATTTTCCCAAACTCTCACATCAAACCACTGCAACGCCACCTTCCTTCATTAAGTTGATCACCATCAATTTCTTTCCAAAGCCATTCTACTTCTCATAAACCACCATACCTCTTCTCTGAAACCAGCCACAACCACCATTCAACAAAACTAGTGGCTCTCCAATTCTTTTTCTGCTCGCCCGTCTCTCTCTCTGAACCAATTCCATATGCATCACTGAAATACTCACAGACAGTCTCAAACACTCGCTGCATATATTTTCCATTACTCAGAAGCATCATCTAAAATCACCAAAAACAACCAGTGACATAAGCTTCCTTCTCTCAAAAACCCACTTGACATCCATCTTCAACAGAGGACCACGAAAACCACCAAGCCTCCGCCCTTTCTTGATTAAAACTTTGGTTTTTTGGTTCACCCGAAAAGGGTATCCTTGAAACCGACATCGAACCGACGTTATAGAAAATTAAACGTGAATCGAGAATAAACCGAAAAACCAAAATTTTCAGATTAGCCGGGTTTTTTGCCCCCTTCAGTTTTTCCGGTTTTATACCCATCCCTAGTTCCCAAGGAGTAGACAGAATGGTTAGCTTGGTTTTTGCAGAAGTAACTCATAGGTACGTGCATATGCATGTTGCCAAAAGGAAGCAACAGTAATTAGAGTAAAAAACAAAGTAAATACGGAGTACCATTGCGGCTTTGTCATGCAGCTTCTTCAAAGTTACATTTTCTTGAGACATCCTTTTGGAAGGCAATCTAAAAGTTGTCCTTGTTGCAGCGTTTCAAGGTAAATTGGGGATACATCTTTCAGATGAGAATACAACTGCAGACGAACTTTTAAGACAGGATTTGTATGTTTACTAAAAGGGACACTGGTCACAGCAATCAAACACGCATATCAATAATCTCCTAACGACAGCCCATGTAACCCCCCCCCCTTTCTCGGTCTATCTCTAAGCACATTGGATAGAACCTAGTGCCAAGCAAAAGGTTAACAATTTTCCCTGCTTCCCAAAAGAGAAAATTCCCACCCCATTCCTCTAGCATATCTACTCCTCCTTTTTCCCTATTCTTCTCCATTTAGGCCTATCATTTTTATGAGTGAGAAATATCCAAGTTTCGCCAGTAATATCTTTTAAATTCTACTTTGCATTTAGTTGTAGTTTCTATGTTGTTATTTAAAAAGCCAAAGTGTAAATTCATAAGCAATCCAGAAAGCATCAAGGTTATATGCCAACATGATTGAAGTGCGTTGTCCAGCAATATCACCTTTAACATGATTATCTATTAGTACTTCTTTAAAAGTGAAAACAAATTTCAGAAATTAATTTCCCAAAATCAATGAAAACTTTTTTTCCCTTTGGATTGAGGTGAGCTTAAATGGAACGACATTCAAAATAAGGACACATAGTGAATCCCAACTTCCTCGGGACTGAGGCGCAGTGGTAGTTGCTATTCTTTTCCATTGGGTGACTTGCTTGAATTTAACCTGTTCAATCAACTTTTATAAATCAGCTAATATGCACTTACTATTGTCTCCACTTATCAGTTTCCAGTTAAATATCTTCTACTCCTACCTTTCTCTTTAAGTACTTTCATCTAACGACTGAAGGCATACCCCCCCCCCCCCCAAAGCCTGATTTCAGCACTAAGTAGATGAATAAAAAAGTGATTAATCAGTACAATCAGAACCATCCTACACTACGAAATAGATATGCTCTAAATGAGACCTCACATTTTTGCATACATTTCCAAATTTCACATCTTTTCTTTACAAAAAAATCTGATATACAGAAATTAAAATAAATAAAAAGATATAGGAAAAAAGCTAGTATATTGTAAAACAAGATTTTCACAATAGGAAAAAAAAGAATAATAAATATTGAGATTGTAAGCATTGTCGGGAAAAGATTAAAACTTACAGCTGGATTTCGCCGGAGAAAGAGATGGAAAGAGTATCAAGTGTCGACTTGCCGAAGAAGAAAGAAATTGGGAGTTTGAGACTTTGAGTCCAATTTTTGCTATCCATCTAAAGAGACTTGGGCTTGTGAGTATGTAATCCATAGCACCAAATCAGCCTATATAAATTAGGAATGTTTGCACAAATAGTCGGCTAAATTTATAATTTATTTTTTTTAGTCGATATACAAAATTATATACTAATTATATATAATTATACATGAATTCATATATATATACCTTTGATGTCTATTTTTAGTTTAACTAGTTGGGTGGTGGTTAATTTTTCAAAAATTAAGGAATCTCGAAACTATACTCCATCTTTGAGTTTCAGAGAGTTGTGATCATCACTTTGTGTATTTACATGTGTCCATAATCCAATGTCTCTTATTTGTTGTTCTAATGCAATTGTCGATAACATTATATACATGTGTACGTGTGTATGTGTTAGAAAATGTACAAAAAGTGAAAAAGTAATATTAAACCAACTGCAAAATTTTATCACATGAAAATTACTAGGGGGTGGAGTAGAGTAGATTTAACAAAGCAACGGTGTAGAGTTTGAAAGTTTGATCATAGAGCTCATTGAGAGAAACCAATTACGAATTAATAGGCTATCCTTATAGAGTTTTTTACACGTTTGATCATTTTTTAATTATTATTTAAAAAAATAGCATTATTTATTGTTTATTCCATAAATAGCACCTTTTTTTTATTATTAACATATTATAAAAATTAAGCTCAATATTTAATAAGTTAAATGACTCACTAATCACAGGAAGTATTTTTTTTGTCCATCTCCATTCTTCCTTTCCAACATTCATCTTCTTCACTCCATTTGTGAAAATCTGATGCATATGTGAATGCCACCTAAATTCAAGATATATTGATTTATACGTCTTTTATACCTTGTATATCAAGTATCACTTTAATTCAAAATATATTTTTATGTATATAATTTTTGTATATTTATTTGTGAAGTGCCATCTTATTTTAAGATATATTTTTAATGTATATTTCAAATATATTTTATATGTCAAGTGCCATTTTAATTCAGGATGTATTTTTTATGTATATTTTTTTGTATATTTATATGCCATCTTAATTAAATTTAAGATATATATTTTATGTATATTTCACATGTCTAAGTGTCATATTAATTGAAGATATATTTTTTATGTATATTTTTTATATATTTTATATGTGTTAATTCAATGTATATTTTTTTATATATACGTTTTGTATATATTAACATATATTATTATCGAAGTAAGATCTTTATATTAAGAAAGGAAAAAGAAGGAAGAGAAAAACTTGAGAAAGATAATTAAAAAGAAAACGAATGGAACAAATTTAGAAAATATATTGGTTTCAGCAGAAAATAAAATTAAGAAGATAAAGAAAAAGAAGCAAAGATAATAGATAGAGAGAAAAAAAGGCATGATTTTTGTACAAAGAATTATTGACTTTTCATTCAAATTGCTTATGTTTACGGATTAATAATTAATATTCCTATTTTAATAGAACTATGTGCTACAAATATAAATATTTTCCTGCCACAACTGTAATATTGAGTTTCATGCTAAAAATTTATTATATTTCTTTTAAACTGTGACAGTTATATAATAAAGTTTTTTACACGCTTGATCCTTTTTTAACTATTATTTAAAAAAAATAGCATCATTTATACTTGAAAGTAGAAGTGCTTGTTTTATAAAATATTCACACTTGGGCTTGAGTTGCACTCCCTTAAATAGGTCCAAATATGCAACGAATAGATGATGCAAGCTTCCATCTCTAAAAGGAAAAGAAACAATTTCTAGTTCTTCCTTTCGATTTCACGTTGACACTGTCAAAATAGGACATACATTGTAAAAGCCCCGTTAAAACATGGGCTGGTTTACGCAAATGTCCCCTTTTAACCTTATTTTTAAAAGTTGTGCAAATTTGACTTTTGAGAAATAATAAAATAATTATTTACTAAACAACTAATACAAAAAGGAATAACCAACAAAACTTTCACTAAAATAGGGAGAAAACGATTCTCTATAGCCACTCAAAATTTTATTAGCCCATGTTTTTCTCCATAGACTATAAATGTCCCTCAAGCCCAAACATATTACAACTAGGAGTTTTTACCATCCTATACTATATATGAAACTTTATTACCTTTTCTAATCAAGTTTTAACTTAATTACACAGTCATATATAATTTACCGATTATATACAAATTAATTTTAAATGAGTATCCATTTATATTAGGAATTGAATAAGGAATTAGTTATTTTCCATCCATGTTCTCTCTCTCTCTCTCTCTCTCTCTCTCTCTCTCTCTCTCTCTCTCTCTCTCTCTCTCTCTCTCTCTCTCTCTCTCTCTCGTTCTTCTTTCTTTCTTTCTCTGTTCTTTCTATAATTTTTCTTCCTTTGATGTTCTCTACTTTTTATCCTTTCATGTTGTATATAGTTTTAATAGAATTCATCAATGAATTTTAATCGTTTTATTATAGAGTTTTAACTTAGAAATTTCCTTTCATGTTGCACAAGAGGTATTCAAATTTAAGTTGTCAATCAATAAATTTTGAAGGTGTTTGACTCTCCACTATTGAGAGCTATTAAAAAGCTTTGAAGCTTTGAATTCGAAATTGGGTTTTCAAAAATCATTATTTATTTAGATTGAGTGTTGTTACAAACAATTGGGAATATTGTTTAGAGTTTATATCTCAATTTTGAGAGTGTTTGGTGAAAATTAAACTTGATTTTGGTTGAATTTCAAATTGAAACTCGAAGAAGAAGAAGAAGAACACATGACATACAATATACTTACGAAATTGTATTAAAGTTGTATTATAATTGTATGTAAATTATATTCTTGTAATGATTCGACCGGTCATTTTGAGCATTTGCACTTCGCTCGGTAGTTTGGGGGCATGAGTAGCTCCGTATAATATATTATGACTGGTGTGTATCATCGGTTTTGGTTTCAGGCAATCCGGAGTTTGATTTGGAAGAATAAATTTCATCATTAAAGTTTTAAGTTGGAAGAGTTGACCAAGTTTGACTTTTGTGAATTTGACCCCGGAACGGCATTTTGATGGTTCCATTAGGTCTGGATGGTGATTTTGGACCCGAACGTATGCCCGAATGTGCATTTGGTTGTGACTAGAATGATTCGACATTAATTGGCGAAAGTTAAAAATTTGAAGGTTTGGAAAGTTCATAAGTTTGATAGGATGTTGACTTTGTGGATATCAGATTCAGATTGTGGTTCCGGGAATTGGAATAGCTTCGTTATGTCATTTGGAACTTGTGTGCAAAATTTGAGTTCATTCCGAGTGGATTTGTTATGTTTCGACACGCGTTTTGGAAGTTGAAAGTTCAAAGTTCATTTAAGTTTGATTTGAGGTGCGATTCGTCGTTTTGATATTGTTATGAGTGATTTGAGGCCTTGAATAGGCCCGTGTTATGTCATAGAACTTGTTAGTATATTCGGACGGGGGCCCGAGGGGCTCGGGTGAGTTTCGGACGTGGTTCAGATCATTTTTCATCTTGTTGCATTGTTGAAGATTTGCTGGTACTGGTATGCCGCATTTGCAGAGTCTTGGTCGCATAAGCGACTTCGCAGATGCGGGTTGTCCATCGCAGAAGCGAGAAGATGATGTGTGAGAAAGATCGCAGAAGCGAAGAATTTGGTGCAGATGCGAGTGCACAGGTGCGACGAATTGGAGCTCAGACGCGAAGGTGTTCGCAGAAGTGGAGTCTTGGTACCGTAGCTGCGAGAGGTGCTGGACCAAGCTGGTTTCACAAAAGCGAAGCATTTTACCGCAGAAGCGGGGGTCGCAGATGCGATAGTTTGACCGCATATGCGGAATTTATGGGCAGAAGCTATAAAATTGAGGGTTTTGGTTCTTTTATCATATTTTGATATTTGGGGCTCGGGGTGAAGTGATTTTGGAAGAAAATTTCATCACAAGGATTGGGGTAAGTATTTTATATTCGATTTTGATTATATTTTTTGATTCTATCTTCTTTTTTTGGTAATTGGATTATGAATTTTAAAGAGAAATTAGGGATTTTAGCCTAAAGTTTCATAGAGTGAATTTTTGAGTTTTGAACATTGATTCGGGATCGGATTTGGATGAAATTAGTATGGTTGGACTCGTAATTGAATGAGTTTTCAAATTTTATAAGTTTTGTCGAGTTCCGAGGCGCGAGTCCGAGTTTGACTTTTGGGTTGATTACGGGCTTTTGATTAAAGATTTGACCTTTATCGATTGGATTTATTTTCTTTGGCAGTATTTGATGTATTTGAGTTGCTTTGGGCTAGTTCGAGCCGTTCGTAGGTCGGTACGCACGAGATGGAATATTTGAAGCATCATTTGGCTTGCTTGGTATTGGATTTGGCGTGTTCGAGGGAAGTAACACTTCTAAACTTTGTGCTGAGGGTATGAATCACTGAATATACATGATATGTGTTTAGGTGATGCACATGCTAGGTAACGGACGTGTTGGCGTGCGCAGTGTGAATTATGACTCGCTTATATCTTTGGCACTCTGTAAGTACCTAATCTTGTTTTTATCCATGAGATTTCTATGTGTTAGAGTAATTGAGCTATGATCCATGTTAGAAACTATGTTTAGGCTATATGTTGATTCTGTTGAGACCTGCTGAAATCATATATGCTGTGGAGTTATTTGCTTAAATTGTATCTCAGTCTCTGTTGCTATTTATTAACACATTATATCATCATTTTTGGGTTGATTTTCATGACATTGTGAGCCCGAGAGACTGGAGAGATTGATGACTAAGTGAGGCCAAGGGCCTGTTTGTTAGTAATATTTATGGGAGCGGGTTGCACGTCGCAGCATGTTATTTTGATTTATGCCATGATTGGCTTATTATAGTGCTTAGGCCGAAGGAGCCCCTCCGGAATCTGCACATCCACAGTGAGCGCGGGTACCTATTAAGTGCGAGTGCCGAGCGATTTGGGAGGATTGAGTGACTGTGAGGACTGGGATGAATGAGTGGATTGATACTCTGAGAGTATGTATATGGTTGTTCACTATGTGGTATCGCACTCGACATGCGCACTCGACATGCAGGCATAGAGATACATTTTCCTTATGTTGTACAGTATCACGTCATTCACGACTTCTCATACACATTGACATATAGGCATAGAGATGTACTTTCCTCATGCCATTTGATAATGAAACATTTACATGTGAAAAAGTTTTGGAAATAAAATCAAGGTTTTACAAACTTACTCATGTTTTAAAGCTTTTGGTAAAAGATTTGGGTTTTACTATTATACTTGAAAAAGTATGCCTATTTTTTCGGAATTTTGAATGAGCTGAGCACTATATCTCTGAGTTACTTCTTTTAGCATTTTCATTATGATGTTATGAATTATTTTTGGCTATTGGTGTGGGACTACGATCTTTGTTCTAGCTTGTCACTACTTTCAACCTAAGGTTAGGTTTGTTACTTATTGAGTACATGGGGTCGGTTGTACTCATACTATACTTATGCACCTTGCGTGCAGATGTTGGATGTTGATATTGCTGCGTACGGCGGGAGCTGGATTTGAAGATGTACCTACATTCTAGTTGTGTCTATCACTTGTCCTTGGTAGCATTAGATTCGAATTCTGTTTATTACATTTCAAACAGATGCTGTAATTATCTCAATTTGATTTTGTAAAAACTTAAATCTTAGAAGCTCATGATTTGTACTACCAGTACTTGGGAATTCTTTGTATAATAGTTGAGTTGTATTATCATTCCTTCTCTTAATAAATATCATTTGAACTGGTTTATGGTTAACTAGCTTACCTAGCGGGTTGGGTTAGGTGTCATCACGGCTAGTTAGATTTTGGGTCGTGACAAGTTTGTCTCAGAGCTCTAGGTTCGTAGGTTCTACAAGTCATGAGCAAGTGTCTAGTAAAGTCTTGCGGATCGGTATGATGACGTCCATACCTATCTTCGAGAGGCTACATGGCACTTAGGATAAACCTCTCATCTTTCTTTCCTTATTGTGTGGTATTGATTCAGCTTGAAGCGTAACTCTTTGAATTCCTTCCACGCATTTATATGTGCATGTGAGCACTCGATATCATTTGTGCATCGATGGTTTATGATTTCATGGATGAGGTGCGAGATGTGATTTTGATGTGCTGATGATGGGCTAGTCTGGAGGACGTGAGGCCGGACTTTAGCTTGAGCATGATGATTTCGGTAGTGTCCCTATTAGTGGAACTTGTGGCTCAATGAGTGGTTGGATGGCTATGTGATGAGTATGATATCACTGCTGGATGTGTTCAGATGGATTGAATGTGACGAGGAGAGTCTGCTTGAGATGTAAAAAGGACTATTGGGTGCTTTATTTCTGTCTTGATGTGGCGTATAGTCTCAAATTATGAGTGTATTGGAGGATCTTTCATGTTGTTTAACTGTAGAATGAATTAGATTCTCATGACTTGTTGGTAAGTTTAGACTCACGAAGATTAAGTGATTTTGTAGTAGTTGTCACTGTGAAAGGGTATAAAGAGATGTCCGTTTGAGGCTAAGCAGGTGAGTTATAACCTGCGAAGTAATCTACGTATGTGTGATTTTTATGACGTTGTGTGGAGGCTTTCTCTTCTACCAGTGGGTTATATTGTGCAATTTGAGTTTAGATCGATTGTAATTGTTGACCTAACTGTCACGAGGATGAATACGATATTTGCAGATGATTTGAGGTATTAGACGGTTTATGTTACATGAGCTTATGAAGGTTTTAGTTGAATCTCACTACGGTATTATGGCAGTAATGGGGTATAGTTATTGTAAGTTATCAGATATTTTATTCCATAGTTTTGAGCCAAGTGAGGGAGTCTGCTATCGACGAGTTGGTTGCACGGTTATGTGTTGTATTGGTTTCGGTTAGAGATATACTTGTGAATCAGTTATGACTTGTAGAGGTTGAGATCGAGGATGACTCGAGTAAGGGAATTTCTAGATATGTGTTGTATTACACTCTATGGGTATATGGAAATCATGGAATGATTGAATGGTAATTCGTGAAGGATATAGTGTGCATGGAGTAGGAATTTGCTTGGTTGTGTTAAGGTGGGGTTACTTCTTTGGGTGTCGTCGGGCTAATGGGGCATAGGTCGTTTGGCCTGTTTGGGGGTGCAATTGAGATGTGAGTAGAGTAGATGACTCTCGAGAAGGTTCTAGTGGGTTCAAGATTTATATGTAGCAATTGAGAGTTTTTCAAATTTGTATATGGCTAGAATATGAGATTTACATTGGATGGTGTCGAGACTTGTGGCATTTCTATATCATTACGAACTCTACATTTCAGTATCAGGAAGGTGAAGGAAATGACTTTAGATTCACACAAGATCTCTTCAGAGTAGGCGCCTCGGTTGTGGTAGTTTGGGATGCTTAAGAGGGAATTCAGCGGCTTATGGGCCTTAGGGCGGTGTGATTTTATTCTAGGATCTTGTGGAATGAGTTTTGATTAAGGATCATGGTATTCTAGCAAAGAGAAAGTGTCAATTTGAGGGTAATTTGGAAGGAATTCGGAGAAGTATGACAGTTTGATAGTAGGTTGGACCAGCACGGTAATGGGTACGATTAGTTCCTTTGGGTACTTATGATGTGGTAAGTCTCTATAGATATTTTGTGGTAATGCTCTTGGGTTTTGGCGGCATGCGTGGCTTGGTTTAGTTAGAGAGATTCGGTTCTAATAGCTGGGTTATGTGCAAATGGATTTCAAAGTATTCTCAATGGTTTCTACCACGGTTCGAGGTGTATATTTCCTGCTGGCGTGAGGAGCATGTTGTGTGTTATGATTTTCTCCTAGATGAGATCAACTGGAAGGTTCCTGGCTAATTGAGAATGTAGTTTGCTGGTGACTCAAAGTTGATTATGAGACTCTCGTACTTTTCATATGATGGCATGATAGATACGGTGTATTGTGTAGGGTTAAGATTTGCATGTGCAAGGCTACAGTCCAGATTTAGAGGGAAGGTCATGAATTTCGGATAGCATGGAGAATTTCAAATATTTAGATGAATATTATAACTACTTGATAATTCCTAAGAAGAGTGTGCATTTTAGAAGGAGCACCATGTGTTAGCTTACGAATGCTTCATTGATATTGTGGTACTCGCTTGGTTGATTGACTGTTGATATTCAAATTTTTGTTATGTGGCAGGGAATAATTTTAGAAGTATTCCTTATGGGATGATCCTGTATGAGAGACGTGCTAGACATTTAAGGTGGAGTTGGGATCAAATATAGTGATTCGTGTGTTCTATGGATTTGGAGACCGGGAGTTCTCAGAAGCAGATTATCTCGTGGTTATGGACTGTGAAGGTGTGGATAAAGCTAGCCATATAATAATATGTGTTATGGTTAGTTCATTGTAGACCTTCGGAGGATTATTTATCTATTTGCGGATGACCAGAGTTGATTTGGGGCCTATTTGGTGGACCCAATGAGGGTGTGTATTCTACACCGAGTCAGATTGGTTGATACTGTACTACTATTATTGAGGAATGTGTCATTCGGTAGAGTTGAGCTTATTCGTGTTCTGATATGATCTATGTGTTACTCCTCTATACTACGAGCCGTTGTGATTTGTTGGTTATAAGCTCACATGGTGCGGTTCTGTTTGGGTCTTGTAGCGGGAGTTGAGCGAGATGGTTATTAGAGTGTTGAATGATTGATTTCACATTTGGTTATGTTCTTTCTGGACGATGGTATTGTGTTATTAGTTCCTTCGTGGTTATGGCCATGCACCTCGGGTACTTGACATCGAATTGCATGTGGTTACTGGTTTTGAGCATGGTGGCTTGGGGTATTTCATATGGATCAGTGTTTGGATGGGTTCTTAGCATTTCGTTGTGGCGGTACTTGTTGAGCTTGCAGGAAAGTTCTCTCATCTGAGTCATTTTGTATGTTTGAGGACACTTGAACTGTTGCGTATTGGTGCACGGATTGCACAGTTTATGGCTTAAGGTTGTATTGGTGTGGCATGTCAACATGGCGGTTGTATTTGATAAGACGAGGTCATCAGACCTAAAATGGGTGCTATAGGATCTGATTGCGGTATATTTGGAAGGATAATGTTGCTGGTCGGCTTAGAATTTGGCTATAGTTCTTGTCAAATGAGAGGGAGCTCCAAGACTTGTTGATCCGATGAATGGTTATGAGTTCTGTGTGTTTCTTTCATCATCGGCAGTGTCACGATCCAAAATTCATTGTAGGTCGTGATGGCGCCTAACACCGTCGTCAAGCAAGCCAATCGTGACTAATCAATTAAATTTCTCATTTTAGCATTTTGAAATCATATTTTTTTTGTTAATTAAATAGTAGAAATAGAATTACAGGAAAAAATGATAATGACTACGTGAACTGCAATAACGAACAATCAATAGAAATCCCTAAAATCCGGTGTCACAAGTGCATGAACATTTTCTAAGGAGTACAATAATAATATAACATCCGTCCCGAATGTAATAAGACAGAATAAAATAAGCAATACAATGGAGACTCGGAGGCCCGCGATGCGTAGCCTGGAAATGCAACTCACATAAAGTCTCCTCAACAGATGCGCCTACGCGTCAGGGTGATCATCAAATGAACCTGTCAGATCATGCACATTTAGTGTAGAAGTGCAGTATGAGTACGTAAATCAACGCGTACCCAGTAAGTGTCGAGCCTAACTACGGAGAAGTAGTGACGAGGGGCCGAGATCGACACTTATTAAAGTTCCAATAAAACAGTGTAATAAAACATGAGCAGATACGAAGCATACAACAATGATGGGGTAAATCTGTAAGTTAAATATCTTCCAAATATTTCTTTTTAAAGCATGAATTTCTAAATATTGTATTCTACCTTAACAACTCAGATATGTCAAGTGCCAATATCAAATAAATAAGGGATATCACATAAAAACGTCGGGTATCAATGGACATGTTAGCTCGTGAAATTCAAACTACTAGCGATATAACGTACGATTCTGCCAAGGTCATTCGGTCCGATCTAGAATAACGTGTACACTGCCGAGGGACGTGCGGCATAATCCATAGATGCATCTATATACTGCCGAGGCTTTCGGACCGCTCCACAAGAAATGAAGGAAAAATTACCACATTACGCGGCACGTGCTTATAATGCGGTACTTGTCCACAATAATAATTATACTCATTTACATTTATCAAATATCTTTGGCAACAACTCTAGGCGATAAAGCTCGACCTAATGTGTGTGTGAGTGTGTGTGTGTGTGTGTGTATGTGTGTGTATTTATTCCTAAATCAATTTCAATTATAGCTCTAATTAGTTAAGCGAGCAGAACGAGTTCAAATAATTCAATTAACACATGATAAAGACCTAAGTCTACCCGGACAAAAACATGCTTTATGTCACAACTCGCAATTTGGAGTTGTGATTTCGGCCAAGAACTGGTGAGAAAAGGTCCTTCTGATGGTCCGATGTAGAACTATCTACTCAGAAAACTTGGGCTTTTTAATTTTAAGCATATATAAGGGGGGTATAGGTGATGAAAGCTCCGACCTGCCTCCCCCATGCGTGCTGCCACCGAGCCGTATAGAACGAGCTACCTTGGGGGCAGCCTCAAGGGCCTGCCTAGATGACTCAAAAGGAGTGTCAAAGGTACCCATACGAGTTAGGGAAACTCTATGGGTGGCACAACTCCTTCGGGCTAGCGTTGGGCATCAAAGTGGTGCTAGAGGCTCGATATATGGAACGGCCAACCCCGCGGGCTGCCGAATGTTGGAACGAGACCTCCGTGCCGATTGGATACTTGACGCGCCTGTCATAGGGGCATCATGTGTCGACTTGTGAGCATGGCTTGGGTTCAACCATGCAAGCAAAGGGTCCGTTGGCCTAAAAGTGCAGTTGTGGGGCGACACTGCACCATTCGGGATGGAAGCGTGTCGCGAGGGCAATGTATGGGCATGGCACGAAAGACGCGCATGACAATGGCCAAGGGCTAAAGGTTGCCTTACTCGGGCGAGGCACGAGCTAGTCGCGGATGCACTAGGCGAGTGTCAAGCTTGAGGATTGGGCTGTGCACACAGGAGTGATGCTTAGTCTTGGGCGAGGGACAAGACATGTCCTAAGCCAATCCCCCATCGCGTGCATGGATTGTGATCCTAAGATGAAGCGCCACGACATGTCTAGGGCCAAGAGCCTAGACATCTTACGGGCGGCACAAGTTGGGGCGAGCCTACGGGCGAGTCCTACCAACAAGCACAGGATCGTGCTTGGGAATCCTAGGAAAGGAGACAGGCTAGCCTGCAGCGAGGGGAGCTGCAGGCGCCGCACGGGCGAGCAGGTGTCGCTACCCAATGTAAGGATTTGGGCCCGTGACACTTGGTATCAGAGCTGATTAAGGCCATACTATGCCATGGCACAACGTCAAGGCAAAGGGTGGATATGGCGAGCGCATTTTGGATGTCAGTGCAGAGATCACATCAAAGCAGAGATTGATGTACCTATGCCACCAAAGATCGAGAACCCGATACTAATGGTCGACGAAAGAAATGGGTGATTCAATTGTCTTTCGTGAGTCTAAGGTGCTACTGAGTGAGGTGATATGCCGATGAGTCGGATGGCCAAGAGGAAGCCATGTTTGCTAGGTCGTGCAACCATATTGCGAAGAGTGGGAGCCATGGACTATAAACTTGGGCATGATCATAGCATTGATCTTGCCAAGGATGCGTGCAACGCATCAAGTTGAGTGTCTTTCCTACGGGATAAGACCTTTGGGTTGCCTGAGGGCATTGCCAAGGTGAGGAAACGAATTCGGGGGTATAGCAAAGCTTCGGAACTGGGCGGATTTCTAAGTTAGAAGGTGTCATTCTGGAAAAGGGTACGTCGAATGATCGGGGACCGTGAGTGTCCAGGAGCGAGGCACACCGAACCGGGAAGCCATGCTAGCAGGGCCAAAAGGGTGCCTGTCTATAGGGCGAGTATTGAAGTACTACCGGGAGCATTGGCTACTTGCTGAGGAAGTGACACCTGGAAAACAAAGAGCTTTGTTCGGAAATGCGGCGATGCTATGACTTTGGGAATGTAGTACTCACCAAAGGTCGTCCCAAGTGTTGGCCGAATGCCAAGTGGGATGACAGATCTAAGATGTATCCTCCACATTGAGTGTGGGAGGATCCCGCCTATGCAAGAGGCATATGGGCGAAGTCATGGGTCTAGAAGCGAACACATCTTCAAGGTAGTGAGGGCAATTAAAATCTACGAGAGCAGAATGCTACGTGAGCTATGCCAAGAGGGCGTCTTAATGCTACAGGAGCGAAAGGCTATGGGAGCGACGTCAAAAGAGCACATTGATGTGCTAACCTGTGAAGGAAAACTTTAGACGGACATGAAGGCCGTGAGGGTCATGGTGTGATTGACTAGTGTGGGTCAATCACAAAGTTAGACACCGGAGGGTGCAAGTGCAGAGGCACTTTCCAAGTGAACATCAAAAGGCGATGAAGTGCAGAGGAACGCTTGGAAGATACTTGGGGGAGAAGTGCATGGGGCACGACTGCTTTTTAGAAAGGACTTCGAGGAAGTCCAACCCACAGGACAAAGGGAGCTGAAATGGGCATACCTGAGGGGGCAGACTTCGGGATGTCTTAAGCCATGATGTGTCACCGGGGACGATGACATTATGAGTGTGGGAGGATGTCACAACTCGCAATTTGGAGTTGTGATTTTGGCCAAGAACTGGTGAGAAGAGGTCCTTCTAATGGTCTGACGTAGAACTGTCTACTCGGGCAACTTGGGCTTTTTAATTTTAAGCATATATAAGGGGGGTATAGGTGATGAAAGCTCCGACCTGCCTCCCCAATGCGTGCTGCCACCGAGCCGTATAGAACGAGCTACCTTGGGGGCAGCCTCAAGGGCCTGCCTAGATGACTCAAAAGGAGTGTCAAAGGTACCCATATGAGTTAGGGAAACTCTATGGGTGGCGCAACGCCTTCGGGCTAGCGTTGGGCATCAAAGTGGTGCTAGAGGCTCGATATGTGGAACGGCCAACCTCGCGGGCTGCCGAATGTTGGAATGAGACCTCCGTGCCAATTGGATACTTGACGCGCCTATCATAAGGGCATCATGTGTCGACTTGTGAGCATGGCTTGGGTTCAACCATGCAAGCAAGGGCCCGTTGGCCTAAAAGTGCAGTTGTAGGGCGACACTGCACCATTCGGGATGGAAGCGTGTCGCGAGGGCAATGTATGGGCATGGCACGAAAGACGCGTATGACAATGGCCAAGGGTTAAAGGTTGCCTTACTCGGGCAAGGCACGAGCTAGTCGCGGATGCACTAGGCGAGTGTCAAGCTTGAGGATTAGGCTGTGCACGCAGGAGCGATGCTCAGTCTTGGGTGAGGGACAAGACATGTCCTAAGCCAATCCCCCAGGGCGTGTATGGATTGTGATCCTAAGATGAAGCGCCACGATATGTCTAGGGCCAAGAGCCTAGACATCTTACGGGCGGCACAAGTTGGGGCGAGCCTACGGGCGAGTCCCACCAACAAGCACAAGATCATGCTTGGGAATCCTAGGAAAGGAAACAGGCTGGCCTGCAGCGAGGGAAGCTGCAGGCGCTGCACGGGCGAGCAGGTGCCACTACCCAATGTAAGGATTTGGGCCCGTGACATTTAGCTACGTACGGACTCTCGTCACCTCGTGCATACGCACATAATAATAAATATCACCTAGGGGTAGTTTTCCCCTCACAAGGTTAGACAGGAGACTTATCTCACTCCGAAGTTTCGCAACCGGCTCCAAGTCTCTCTTACATTTCAAACCAAAGTCCGTCGATCCAAAACTATTTAAACAATGTGCAACCCAATCAAAATATACCCTAATACCCATAATTGACCAATTTAAACAATTTCCAGCTCCGCTCGAAAAATCTATAAAATCAACCCTCGGGCCCACGTGCCCAGATTTTGAAAATATTTGAAGATAAACTTTAACCATAATACCACAAACCCAAATATATAACTTATTCCAAATTCCACGTCCAATTTCGTGGTTAAAATTCAAAAATACCAATTCTAGGTTTTTTACCAAAATCCCATAATTTTTACTAATTTCCATGTTCTAATCCACATATAAATCATGTATTTAACTTGTAATAGGTGGGAATCACTTACCTTGTGTTGCTTGAAGAAAATCTCCCCTTGAAGCCCTCCAAAATCACCCCAACCAAGTGAAAAATGAGAGAAAATGGGTTAAATCCCGCTTTTATAAAAACACATCTGCACAGACGACTTTTCGCATCTGCGGGTCAGTAGCTGCTTCTGTGGGCCCGCTTCTGCGGGAAAAATCTCACTTCTGAGGAAGCCCACTGTCAACAGCCCTTCGCACCTGCAGACATTCCTCCGCTCCTGCGCAACCGCAGGTGCGACATAACCTCGCGCATTTGCCCAAATTCCCGCACCTGCGGCTAGGGTTGCTTAGCGGGCGGATTGAGCGGTTAATTACTCTTAACGATTTGGCTTAACGGTTATCGGCTATTAAATATATTAATCCGCTAGCCACCCGATAAGATATCGGGCGGATTGGTATCGGTTTAGCTCTTATCGGGCAGTTATCGAGCGGTTATCGGCCTAATTCAATCTATATTGCGTGCATTAATTGTTTGCTGACCGTCTCGCATACAAATTCAGAATAGGAAATTACACATTGAGTCCAGACATACATGTCTGTTAACGCCTACAAAAGAATGAGGTAGTGTGTCATGTGTTATAGAGTGAAAAAAGTTGTGGCATAGCACTATTGTTCTTCTATTAAACATAGACAGCAGGCATTAGTTTTAAAAAAACAAAAGCAGAGGTGAACCATAGACAGCAGCTTAAACAATCTTGTTGTAAGGTGGGAGAATAAGCTAAGTTAAGCCAAGCCTGGGATCTTCTGATGCATAGTACATAAGGGTACTGATTATTTAGGAATTAGGCGTTAGAACTTAGAGATAGAGTACTGGAAGAAGTGGAAGGGTTTTTGATATTTAATATATATATATATATATATATATATATATATATATATATACATTCTTAACGGGTTAACGGATTATCCATTAAGAAAATTAAATAATTCGCCCCCAAACCGATAAGCCGTTAATAAAAAAAATTTAATCTGTTCCCCGTCCGTTAAACCGTTAACTCGATACCAATAAGCCATTAAGCTTCGATTTCGGTTCGATTTTCGGTTTCAGTTCGGTTTTGAACACCCCTACCTGTGGCACTGGCCTTGCTTCTACGCACACGCAGGTGTGCTGCTCGCCTCCGCTTCTGCGACTTCCCACCCAGTCTGCCCAAGCCGCTTATGCGAGCCTCACCTCACTTTTGCAAGGTCGCTTTTGCGACCAAACTCCCGCAGAAGCGGTTGCACCAGCACCAGAAATTTATAGCAACTCTACCAAGGCTCAAATCGATATGAAACCCGTTCGAAACTCACCCGAGGCCCCCGGGACCCCATCTAATCATACCACCCAGTCCCAATACATGACATGAACCTGCTCAAGGCCTCAAATCACATCAAATAATATTAAAACTACAAATCGAGGACCAAAATTCTTCTTGAACTTTTCAAACTTCCAAACTTCGACGAACGCATCCGAACCATATCAAAATATTCCAGAATGATGCCAAACATTGCGTATAAGTCCTAAATCACAATACGAACCTATTCCTAGGTTTGGAATTCCAAACGAATATCGATAACTCCAAAGCCTGCTTAAAACCAAACTTAGGAAATCCTTAAACCTTCAAAATGCAGCCTTCTATATTAAGCACTGAAATGCTTCCTGTTGATCCGATACCCAACCCGAACATACGCCTAGTTCGAAATCATCATTCGAACCTATTGAAACCTTCAAATCCTGATTCTGAGGTCGTTTACTAAAAAGTCACACCTTAGTCAATTCTTCCAACTTAAAGCTTCCGAAATTGGAATTTTCTTACTAAATCCACTCCGAACTTCCCGAAATTCCATTCCGGCCACACGTATAAGTCATAACACCTGAAGTAAAGCTACTCAAGGTCTCAAACTACTGAACTATATGCTATATCTCAAAACGATCATTACAGGTAGTGTACGAAGGTTTTAGAACGAGGTTTTGTTTTATATGAGGTTTATTACCGATATTGGGTTATTTTGAGCAACTACTGTGATCAAAAACTTTATTACGAGTATGTGAGTCATGTGGTATGTCATATGAGTACATCTTGGGTTATGGTTATGGCTTGATACAGCATGTTCAGATTTATACAATGTGTAGATGTGAGGTTCGGGTCTTGTAGAAATTTTTGGATGTTGGAAATTGGATTTTGTGGTTTATGGGCTAAGGTCGAAGTAATAATATTCAGTTATGTTGTGTTTTCGGGTCTATATGGAATAGTGTGACGTAGGATCATCCCCGGGTATGTGCATGGTAAGATTACACGGAGGTTTGATGGCTTTGGAACAACTCTCGGCATTTTCGAGGACGAACGAATGTTTAAGTGGAGGAGAATGTAACGACCCGATCGGTCGTTTTGAGTATTTGCATTTCGCTCAGTAGTTTGTGGGCATGAGTAGCTTCGTATGATGTATTATGACAGGTGCGTATCGTCGGTTTTGGTTTTCAGACAATCCGAAGTTTGATTTGGAAGAATGAATTTCATCGTTAAAGCATTAAGTTAGAAGAGTTGACCAAGTTTGACTTTTGTGAATTTGATCCCTGAAACAGAGTTTTGATTGTTTTGTTAGGTCTGGATGGAGATTTTGGACTCGGGCGTATGCCCGAATTTGCATTTAGATATTTCTAGAAGGATTCGACACTAATTGGCAAAAGTTGGAAATTTGAAGATTTGGAAAGTTCATAAGTTTAACCGAAAGTTGACTTGTGGATATCGGATTCAGATTGTGGTTCTGGGAATTTGAATATCTTCGTTATGTTATTTGGGACTTTTGTGCAAAATTTGAGTTCATTCCGAGTTGATTTGTTATGTTTCGACGCGCGTTTTGAAGTTGAAAGTTCAAAGTTCATTTAAGTTTGATTTGAGGCTCGAGTAGGTCCGTGTTATGTCATGGAACTTGTTGGTATATTCGGACGGTGTCTCGAGGGGCTCCGGTGAGTTTCGTACGTGGTTCAGATCATTATTCATCTTGTTGCATTGTTGAATATTTGCTGGTACTAGTGTGCTACATCTGCGGAGTCTTGGTCGCAGAAGAGACTTCGCAGATACGGGCTGTCCATCACAGAAGCCAGAAGAGGCTGGGTGAGGAAGATAGCAGAAGCGGAGAATATGGCGCAGATGCGAGTGCGCAAGTGCGACGAATTGGAGCGCAGGTGCGGAGGTGTTCGCAGAAGCGGAGTCTTGCTACCGCAGGTGCGAGGGGTGCTGGTCCAAGCTGCTTTCACAGAAGCAAAGCATTTTACCGCAGAAACGGGGCCGCAGATGCGACAGTGTGACCGCATATGCTGAATTTCTGGGCGGAAGCTATAAAATCGAGGTTTTTGGTTCTTTTATCATATTTTGAGATTTAGGGCTCGGGGTGAAGCGATTTTGGAGGCAAATTTCATCACAAGGATTGGGGTAAGTAATTTATACTCGATTTTGATTATATTTCATGATTCTATCTTATTTTTTTGGTAATTGGATTATGAACTTTAAAGAAAAATTTGGGGTTTTAGCCTAAAGTTTCATAGAGTGAGTTTTTGAGTTTTGAACATTGAACCGGGATCAAATTTGGATGAAACTAGTATAGTTGGACTCATAATTGAATGAGTTTTCGAATTTTATAAGTTTTGTCGAGTTCCGAGGCGTGGGTCTGAGTTGGACTTTTGGGTTGATTACGGGCTTTTGATTAAAGATTTGACCTTTATCGATTGGATTTATTTTCTTTGGCAGTATTTGATGTATTTAAGTTGCTTTGGGCTAGTTCGAGCCGTTCGTAGGTCGATACGCATGGGATGGCATTTTTGGAGCATCGTTTGGCTTGCTCGACATTGGATTTGACTTATTCGAGGTAAGTAACACTTCTAAACTTGGTGCTGAGGGTATGAACCCTTGAAGATACGTGATATGTGTTTAGGTGTTGAGGTGACGCACATGCTAGGTGACGGGCATGTACCGTGTGAATTATGACTCGCTTATTTCTGTGGTGCTGTGTAGTTACCTAATCATTTTTTATCCATGAGATTTCTATGTGTTAGAGTAATTGAGTTGTGATCTATGTTAGAAACCATGTTTAGGCTCTATGTTGATTCTGTTGGGACCCATTGGGGTCATATATATTGTGGAGTTATTTGCTTAAATTGCCGTTACATATTCAGTCATACTCATTCATTTGCATATCATATCTCAGTCTCTGTTGCTATTTATTAACACATCATATCATCATTTTTGGGCAGATTTTCATGACATAGTGAGCCCGAAAGACTAGAGAGATTGATGACTGAGTGCTGAGAGCCTATTTGTGAGTGATATTTATGGGAGCGGGTTGCATGCCGTAACATTTTTTTGATTTATGCCATGATTGGCTTATTATAGCGCTTGGGCCGAAGGAGCCCCTTCAGAGTTTGCACATCCGTAGTGAGCGCAGCTATCTATTGAGTGCGAGTGCGAGCACCAAGCGATTGGGAGGATTGAGTTACTGTGAGGACTGAGTGACTGGGAAGAATGACTGGATTGATACTCTGAGAGTATACATATGGTTGTTCACTATATGGTATCACACTCGACATGCGCACTTGACATGCAGGCATAGAGATGTATTTTTCTCATATTGTACGGTATCACGTCATTCATGACTTCTCATACACATTGACATATAGGCATAGAGATGTACTTTCCTCAATGCCATTTGATAATGAAACATTTACATGTGGAAAAGTTCTGGAAAGAAAATCAAGGTTTTACCAACTTACTCATGTTTTAGAGCTTTCGGTAAAAGATTTGGGTTTTACTATTATACTTGAAAAAGCATGCCTATTTTTCCGAAATTTTGAACGAGCTAAGCACTATATCTCTGAGTTGCTTCTTTTAGCATTTTCATTATGATGTTATGAATTGTTGTTGGCTATTAGTGTGGGACTTCGATCTTTTTCTAGCTCGTCACTACTTTCAACCTAAGGTTAGATTTGTTACTTATTGAGTACATGGGGTCAGTTGTACTCATACTACACTTCTGCACCTTGCGTGCAGATGTTGGATATTGATATTGCTGCGTACGGCGGGAGCTGGATTTGAAGATGTACCTACATTCCATTTGTGTCTATCACTTGTCCTTGGTAGCATTGGATTCGAATTCTGTTTATTATATTTCAAACAGACGCTGTAATTATCTCAATTTGATTTTGTAAAAATTTAAATCTTAGAAGCTCATGATTTGTACTACCAGTCCTTGGGAATTCTTTGTATAATAGTTGAGTTGTATTATCATTCATTATCTTAATAAATGTCATTTGAACTGGTTTATGGTTAACTGGCTTACCTAGCGGGTTGGGTTTGGTGTCATCACGGCTAGTTAGATTTCGGGTCGTGACAAGTTTGTATCAGAGCTCTAGGTTCGTAGGTTCTACAAGTCATGAGCAAGTGTCTAGTAAAGTCGTGCGGATCGGTATGATGACGTCCATACCTATCTTCGAGAGGCTACATGGAACTTAGGATAAACCTCTCATCTTTCTTTCCTTATCGTGCGGTATTGATTCAGCTTGAAGCGTAACTCTTTGAATTCCTTCCACGCATTCATATGTGCATGTGAGCACTCAATATCATTTGTGCATCGATGGCCTATGATTCCATGGATGAGGTGCGAGATGTGATTTTGATGTGCTGATGATGGGCTAGTCTGGAGGACGTGAGGCCGGGTTCTGACTTTAGCTTGAGCATGATGATTTCGGTAGTGTCCCTATTAGTGGAACTTGTGGCTCAATGAGTGATTGGATGGCTATGTGATGAGTATGATATCACTGCTGGATGTGTTCAGATGGATTGAATGTGACGAGGAGAGTCTGCTTGAGATGTAAAAAGGACTATTGGGTGCTTTATTTCTGTCTTGATGTGGCGTATAGTCTCAAATTATGAGTGTATTGGAGGATCTTTCATGTTGTTTAACTGTGGAATGAATTAGATTCTCATGGCTTAGATTCGAATTCTATTTATTACATTTCAAATATCTCAATTCAGTTTTGTAAAAATTTAAATCTTAGAACCTTATGATTTGTGCTACCAGTCCTTGGGAATTCTTTGTATAATAGTTGAGTTGTATTATCATTCCTTCTCTTACTAAATATCATTTGAACTGGTTTATGGTTAACTGGCTTACCTAGCGGGTCGTGTTAGGTTCTATCACAGCTAGTTGGATTTCGGGTCGTGACAATTCTATTGTAGTTATATATATTTTTATTTGAATACTGTATGAAAAGTAAAAAATAGTTGTATAATGTATGGATCGCTATATAAAATTTGTATTAAAGTTATAAATACTATCTTTTTACATAAAGTTGTTGATATGTATCAAAATTATACTAAGAGAGGAAATTTTGATTGAAATTTCAGAGAGGAAGAAGAACACATCACATACAAAATACATACAAATCATATAGAATATATACAAAAGACATATTGTATAAAAATCGTATTTAAGTTATATGATATTGTAGTTATATATTACTGGGTAAAAATAACGTATGAAAGTTGTAAATAAGTTATAAATAAGTTTTATACTATATAATTAGTTATATAAAATTTATTTTAAGTTTATATATTGTTGTAGATGTATCAAATTTGTACGAAATTTATTTTTAATTTGTATATTATTGTACCATATAAATTTGTATGTTGCTGCTATCACTTAGTCCTAGACAACTAACTGGGTCAATTTTCTTTCCTGTGTGCAGTAATATTTGACTTGTTTTGGGATAAATATGTATTCATGATGTTAGGTGATGGTCATTGCTCTTCTTTCCCTTTAGCTTTATAGTAAGGAGCAAATAACTGGCGAAACTAAAGGGAGTACATGCCCAAAAAGTAGGTTTCAGCAATTACATTGTTTGACGGTGACAACTAAGGAAATGTTACAAGCAGTTTAGGCGTCAGAAAAATAAGGAAAGATGAGGGAAGAAAAAAAAGGAAAAGGGTGTAACTAAATCCCCTAATTTAAGGTACTAAGAATAGATTGTATATCATTTATAAGTAATCCTTGTTTAGGGCGGATAATATACAAAACTAGGACAATTTTGGTAAATAAGTTTCAAATATTGTATAAGAAGGAAAAAATTCCTTACAACTAATAGCCCATAAGTGATCCACAAGACACTAACCCACCACCCCTTTTAACTCACGTTTTTTCCCCATTTCATTAATTGTTCTTGAAACACCGATTTCTTCTCAAACACTGTTTCTTCATTTTTACTCTTGTTCTTAATGTAAGTCTAAATTTCAGTAGGTTTTTGATTTTCTTTTCATAGTCAAGTCTATAATGCAGAAAAAGAAGGCTCTGAAGAAAAATATAAAATTGAGGGCATCTCCAAAAACTATGAAATTAGTCGGTAAAGGAGTAAAATATAACCCTAGTTTCAGTAGGAATGATGATGAAGATTTTGTTGAATCACCAGAATTTGGGTGCAATTTAGGACATGCAACCCCTAAATCTGTTGAAGCAATGCAAAATACCCCTATTGATAGAAGGACTTGTTCACATAGTGTGACTCCCTGTGATAGAGTAACCAGGTCACAAACTGCTCAGCGTGTAGTTGAAAAAGGCACGAGTTCAAAAAGAAATATTAAAATAGTTGGAAGAGATATTGTGAAGCAAAAGTCTAAAATGATGGGAAAGGATGTTGTGAAGGATAAGGGTAAAGGTTATAAATGTAAGGCTAAAAGGGATCGGGATGATGTTCCATCAAAAAAGAGAAAAGTCCGCGTTGATCAAAGAAAAAATATTCTAGCTCATCTTATTTGAAGGTATTCTCTAAATGATATAACTCTGACCCATATGCGCTTAGTTTATTTTAGTATGTAGAAAATGTATCCAGTATAGCAGCTATATTCCAGATTTATATATAAAATATATTATATTTTTTTCATATAGTATATAATTTGTATCAAGTCGATAAGGAATGTGCAACTTGTATATAAAATGTATCATCTATCCACATAGTGTATAAGTAATGTTTAAAGTGCATATTTGTGGTTGTTATGAAGATTATATATATTTATATTTTTGTATTGTCTACAACTTTGGGATCACTATGTTTTCAATATAGTACTCGTATCAGTGTGCATACAAATTGCAATATTGTGAAATATTTGAAAGATACTTTGGATGATCAGCAACTTGAGATGTTTAGAAGAACATGTTTTGATTATTTTGTGGACTTGCCAAATTTTTTTATACATAATCAACTTATTCATTCACTATTTCTTAGTTAAGTGGTGTCACCAAAAGATGATGAGTTATGGATTAAAGTGAATAGCACCAAGTTACGCTTTGGAGTTGCAGAGTTTTGTATCATCACAGGTTTAAAGTATAACGGTGATCCCAATAAGGATTATGAATCTGTCCAGTCGAGTCGGTTGATAGAATTGTACTTTTCAAGCATGTCGAAAGTGTTTAAGAAATTATTAACTGACCGTTTCTTTTAAAAAGATGTGAAAATATGATGAGGACGCATTAAAGATTGCAGTATTGTATTTCATTCACATTTTCCTATTTTCTATTACGAATGCTGATTTCATAACAAATGATGATTTTTCGTTGGTTGAATCTGGTGATTTTGAGACATTCCCTCGGGGAAAAGTGATTTTCAATGCTATGTTGGAGTCAATGAAAGATAAGGTTCATGGTAGGAGAGAGATGTACTGATATGGTGGTTTGCCTTTGGCATTCCAGTATTGGTTTTATGAATGATGCCCCTATACTCACAAAAACTTTGCTTACTTGATTGAATATCTTGTGTCACACATACTAAACTGGACCGTAAAGAAGAAGGTGACCTTCAAGAGGTTGAGGAAAGAATTTTTTCTTTTAAGTCGGGAGCAGGTAAAAAATATTTTTGTTTACTTTTTAACATTTTGTAGCAATGCATATGAATTTACTTCATATGCTAACAGTATGTTGGAAAACTTTTATGAATATGGAGAATAAAGGATTTAGCTTGAGGCGTGTCAAGGACACTGTCCTTAAAGATATTTCGTCCACATCATAATAAAGAAAATTAGGCATATCCCCCAGGATTTAACAAGCTCTTCTAGTATAAACTAGGAACAAAAACAACAAAGATTGAATAAAAGAAAACCCAACATAAAATAAAGAAGAAGAAAGGCTATTACTTTTTGTCACACTTTTTTTACCCATCAAAATGATCCCAAAAGAATACTTATATATAGTCCAAAACTAATATGGACATCTAATAAAAGTTGAAACTATTAAGGCTTAATGTAATAGACGTTAAGAAACTATATAGCCATTAAGATTAAGGCTACTCAATATGCCAAATAGTTATAACCAAAAGTAACTTTCAAATCTCTTATTACAACATTCGATAGCCAATTTTATTTTGTCCCAATTGAATTCAAAACTTGTCACGACCCGAAATTCCCACCTTCGGTAATGTGATGACGCCTAACATTTCACTTGCTAGGCAAGCCAACGTAAGAATAATTTAAATTATTTTTTAACAATTTTAGATTTCTTAATAACAAAGAAACAAGTGCAGAAATAAAGTCTGGAATAAAGTGAATAATTCATAATAATAGTGATATCTAAATACCGTCCCAGAACTGGAGTCACAAGTGCACGAGCTTCTAAAATAATATAGACAAGGGTCTGAATAAAATAAAGTTATCTGAAAGAAAGAACAAAGCTAAAATAAAGTAGAAGGGGACTTCAAAACTGCGAACGCCGTGCAACTACACCTCAAGTCTCCACTGGTAGTTGAATCCGAGCACAATCTACAGTACGACGCTAGGACCAACTTCGAAATCTGCACAAGAAGTGCAGAGTATAGTATGAGTACAACCAACCCCATGTACTCTGTAAGTACTAAGTCTAACCTCGGCGAAGTAGTGACGAGGCTAAGGCCGGTCACTTATATTAACATGTACATAATAATAGTAACAACAACAATAATAGAAATAAAACAAGTAACTCATTTCAACAGTTGAAGCCAACTCGGCAATCATAACCAACTATTGTTTCAATTTATTTCCATTGCGGCGTGCAACCCGCTCCAACAATATAATTCTTCGATAAATTTTCATTGTGGCGTGCAATCCCGCTCCAATAATATAAATTTAAAATATAATCTGTTGCGGCATGCAACCCGATCCCTCAATATATTCCTTTTCATTTTCGATGCGGCGTGCAACCCGCTCCAACAATATAATTTAACAACTCTTAAATATAATAAAAATACTCCAATAAATACCACATTCAGTAAGAAATTATTAGGCAACAATGAACACAATATTTATAAATTATTTAGGAACAAGTAATGACAAGTAGCAATTAATTGTGAAAATCAGAGAGAAAATAGGCAATTTAATTTCTAATATACTAAATGTCAAGTAGCAATTAAGTTAAGTCAAATAAACATGTAACAATTATAGCATGGATTCAAGGCATAATATTGAGCAAGGAATATGCAAGAAACAATTAATATAATAAATAATTTATATTTTAAAATAATTTATGATTTCAAATAATTATGCAAATAATTAATTTGACGACGTATAGATACTCGTCACCTCGCCTATATGTCGTTCACATAAATTTCATATAACAAACCATTCAAGGGTTCTATTCCCTCAAGTCAAGGTTAACCATGATACTTATCTCGATTTGCAACCAACTCAAGATTCCAATATACCCTTGCCTCGCGAATTAGTGTCTGAAAGCTTCAAATCTAGTCACAAAAAATTCAATATACTCAACACGAATCGTAGGAACTAATTCCATATAAATTTTTTACTAATTTTTCGAATTAAAATTCGAAATTTATTTTAAAAATTGATGATGGAACCCACATCTCGAATCCCGAAAAAACACATGAAATCCGAACACCCATTCCGATATGAGTTCAACCATACAAAAATTATCGAATTCTGACATCGGATTGACCTTCAAATCTCAGTTTTACATTTTTGGAATATTTTATAAAAATCTGATTTTTCTTCTATAAATTCACGGATTCATGATGTAAATGAGTATGTAACCATGAAATATAATCAATATAGAATAAGGAACACTTACCCCAATATTTTCCTGTAAAAATTCCACAAAAATCGTCTTACCCGAGCTCAAAATTGTGAGAAGGGAAAAATGGGACGAAATCCCATTTTCAAAACTTAAGTTCTGTTGCCCAGTCATTTACCCGAAGCACAAAAATTTTTCAGCATTTTTACTCTATGCGATTGCGGCCATTCTCCCCCGGTCGCGAAGAACAAATTTTTCCAACAGCCTTCTCCAACTCTTTCGGACAGCCTCTAGTATAATAGTCATAACTATTTGTTAAAAACTCCAAATAACAAATGGTTTATCTTTCTGAAAACTAGACACCAATATTTACAACCTTCATGTTTTAGTCATATCCTAATTCCTTATATATTTCGAGATATAAGCTGTCAAAATTAGTCCCGTGCAATACAAATTTCTTCTTCGCGATTTTCAAACATCTTTCGAGATAGCCTGTAGAATACTAACCATAACTCTTTGTACACAACTCCAAATGCTAAATGGTTTGCTTTTTTGAAAACTAGACACAAAGGACTACAACTATTATTTTTGGATTATCTCCAAATTCCTTATAGATTGTGAGATATAAGCTTCCAAAGTCGGGTCAGTGCAGTAGAAGTTTCCTCTAAGCGATCGCGAAAGGTAATCCGCGATCGCGAAGCACTGGTCAATTTCTCCCATTTTACTCATCGCGATCGCGGACAATTACCCGCTATTGCATAGCACACTATTGTAGCCAAAAACTAGCATCTAAAAATGGCCTAGAAATGGTCCGAAACCATCCCGAAACTCACCCGAGCCCCTCGGGACCTCGTCTGAATATTTCAACAAGTTCTGAAACATAATACGGACTTACTCGGGGTTTCAAATCACGTCAAACAACATCAAAATTATAATTCACACCTCGATTCGGACTTATGAGTTTCAAACTTTTCAATTTACAAAACTTTTGCCGAAACATGTTAAATGACTCCGGAATGACTTCAAATTTGGTACACAAGTCATAAATGACATAACAGAGCTATTCCAATTTTTGGAATCTCAATCCGAGTCCGATATCAATAAAATCAACTCCACTATCAAACTTTGGAAATCTTTAGCCTTTATATTTCTAGTTTTCGTTAAATAGCGATAATTTGAGCTAGGGACCTCCGAATTCGATTTCGGGCATACGCCCAAGTCTCAAATCACGATACAGACCTACTGGAACTGTCAAAATATTGATCCGGGTCCGTTTGCTCAAAATGTTGATCGAAGTCAACTCAGTTGAGTTTTAAAGCTCTATTTCACATTTTAATCAATTTTTAATATAAAAACTTTTTGAAAAATTATTTGGACTACGCACACAAGTCGAGAAATGATAAATAGTAATTTTCGAGGTCATAGAATACATAAATAAATGTTTAAATTAAAGATGATATTTTAGGTCATCACAAAATTAAACTAATTTTCAATTACAAATATATTTAAAATAATTACTATAATAAAGGCTCATTAACATAATATCAAAAGAATGAACCTAGACATCAATTTGAATATTTCTTTTGGGCTATCAAATTAATTTTCTAACACAGTATATATAATTTATACATTTATGATATATTTTTATACATTTAATATACATAATATCAATTAAATTTACGATGTGTAGTTTCTGCAAATAATATTTGGTTGTCTTTTTTATTAAAAAAATTTTCATGATTGCTAAGTTAATTATTTTTATTTGTAGTTGATGTTTGGTAACATTGCCCCAACAAATGTTGAACAAACAAGGCTTGAATTTCGTGATTTTATCCCGGTGTATGAAGATAAAAATGAGATGGATATCGAATTTGGAGCTTTGCTTGAAGTTAATCCAAGAGATGACGTTAATGATTTCAACACTCGACCTGAAAAAAATGCTAAGAATCAGCCTAAAAATAAGCTAGAATCACAACCTATAAACAATCCAGATCCACAACCCAAAAATAAGTTGGAATCACAGCCTATAAACAATCCAGATCCACAACCGAGTAACTTCAGCTCAAGCGACAATGAGCTGAAACTTCTAAGAAGTGAAATCAACAAGGTATATACATTATTTCTATTTTGGTTTTGAGCAGTTTTGACTTCTCAATTGATATTCGGTTTCACTTTTTCTTTTCTAGGTAAACGACAAGGTTTCGTCTTTGAAGCAGTTAATGATTTCCTTATTTGAAAAGGTTTTAAAAGCTTTAGGTAAACGCGATGATTCAAAGCTATTCTCATGACTATGCTTATTTGTTATTTTTACCTGTTACTATAATTTTGACAACTTTTTGTATATTTTTTCTGAACAGGGTGATAGAAAAGACGACGACCATCATGAGAGTCATGGCCATCATGATACTGGTAATATTCATAATGATTATTTTGGTGATAAGGAAGTTGCAAAGAATAATTTCGAGTTTGAGGAAGTTATGGAGAAAAATATTGGTAGTGAGGAAATTGTAAAAAAAATGTTGGCACTGAGGTAGGTCTAGAGAAAATTATTGATGTTATGGAGGGTGTGGTGAAGGATTCTATAGGATCTGGTAAAAGTAGTGAAGAAGTTGGTGATGATGAAGCCTGTATTGAGGATGCGGAGCCTGAAATTACTGCAATTACACAAAAGTTTTGTGACAAAATGATGTAGATGGTGATAGTGTAGTTAATATTGTAGAAGTAAAGAAAAATACTGCTAATATGTGGGGTTCAGTGGAGGATTTTATATGAGTTATTGGTAAAAATAGTTGTGAGAAAGTTGGTGAGGACAATGGTCGAACTAGCGATGCCGAGGCTGAAATCGCGGCAATCACCTAAAAGTATTTTGATCAAAATATTGTACATGGTGATTGTCTAGGAGTGGAGAAAAATGTTGCTACTATGGAGGGATATCGTATAGTTGTTGTTGATCATGACATACCTGAAATAATTCCTAGAGAAGGGAAACCAACAGGGGTCATGAGGTTACCATTCAAGAGCACATTTGACTCTAGTGGTAGCATCCAAATTGCTCTAAATAAGCCAACTAAGTCAAAGAATCTCATCTTGACAAATAAGTCAAATAAGTCTATCTTTACTATAATGTATCCTTTTCAGAAAAATATTGACAATCCTGTTGATTTCAAAATATTGTGTAAGTGGAACACTTTCATCGATAGAGGCTTAAAGACTAATGCGCCGTAAGTTTTATGTTTCAATTTTTTTTTCTTGTTTATTTTTCTTGTTTTGTGTTATGAACCAATATCTTTTTATCATGATTCATCAAGGATAGTATTTATACATACATTAGCAATAAGCTTAATAAAATCTTTGAATTTGGAGTTGATGATATTGGAGAAAAAAATGGTTCTTCATATTTGCATATCCTGGCCTACCCCTGTAATGACCTGACCGATCGTTTTGAGCTCTAGTGTATTGTTCGGTAGTTTGAGGCCTTGGGTATGTTCACTTCAGATATTATGACTTGTACGTGTGGTCAGAATTGAATTTCGGGAAGTTCGGAGTTAATTTGGAAAGTAAAATTCTAATTTCGAAAGCTTTAAGTTGGAAAATTGACTAAGGTTTGACTTTTGATTAAACAACATCGGAAGATTTGAAGGTTCCAATAGGTTCATATGATGATTTCGTACTTGGGCGTATTTTCGGGTTGAGTATCGGATCACCCGGAAGCATTTCGGCACTTATTATGGATAGTTAAAATTTTAAAAGTTTAAGAATTTCTTATGTTTGATTTGAACTGAACTTTGGTGTTATCGATGTTCGTTTGAGGTTTCGAGACTTGGAATAGGTTCGTATCGTACTTTTGTGACTTGTACGCAAAGTTTGGCATCATTCCGGAATGTTTTGATATGGTTCAGGCGCGTTCATCGAAGTTTAAAAGTTTAAAGAAAGGTTTCGATCGTCGATTTGCAATTTTGATATTGTTTGGTATAATTTGAGACCCCGAGTAGGTCCGTGTTATGTTATGAAACTTATTGGTAAGTTCGGACGGGGTCCCGGGGGCCTCGGGTGTGTTTCGGATGAGTCGCGGATCACTTTGGAGCTTTGTTGTATTGCTGAAGGGCCTGAGTACTGGTGCAATCGCACCTGCGGAAAAAGGGCCGCAAGTGCGCCACCGCAAAAGTGGCCAGGAAAGCGCACAAGCGGATTTCGTTGGGCACATGCAAAAAAAGGGCTGCAGATACGGTCGTTTTATCGCAGAAGCGGGACCGCACCTGCCGAGTGGGGAAGTGCAGAAGTGGGGGCGCATATGCGCATTAGGGCCGCAGAAGCTGCCGACGACCTGGATTGGATTCTCTTAGGTACGAGACTTGGAGCTGCAAAAGCGGAATTTTTCTGGCCCATTTTCTTTCATTCTCTCTTGCCTTGGGCAATTTCTAGAGAGCTTCAAGGGGAGATTTTCATCAACCATTGCAAGGTAAGTAATTCCCACACAATTTAGTGAAATATTTGGAGTATATACGGATTTTGCACATGGAAATTTATGGGAATTTTGGGATTTTAAGAGGAAGACCTAGAATTGATAGTTTTGGATTTTCACCATGATTTTGGAAATAGAATTAGGAATAAATTATATATTTGATTTCGTAATGTTATGGGTAATGATTATCTTCAAAATAATTTGTAATCCGGGCATGTGGGATCGAGGGTTGACTTTATCGACTTTTCGAGCGGAGTTGGGGATTGTTATAAATTGATTAATTATGGGTAATGGAGTATATATTTATGGATTTTCATATTGTTTGACTAGTTTTGGAGAGACGGACATCAGTTTGAAGTGTTGGAGTGACGTCGGAGCCGGCTATGAAATTTCGGAGCGAGGTAAGTCTCATGTCTAACTCTGTGAGGGGGAAACTACCCCTAAGTGATGTATTTGATATGTGCTACTTATTGCGGGGGATACGTACGCACGAGGTGACAAGAGTCCGTACGTAGCTAGATTCATGTTAGGTCCGGATAGACATAGGTTCCTGCCATACTATACCTGTACTATTTGAGTTGTCCCTTGCCTATTAAATTCCTTTATTTTACGTTGCGACTTGAGACTAGACTTGCGTAGAGTGATAGACCATTTGGCGGGCTTCATGATTAGCCGCAAAATAATTGTACTCCTCTTACGAATTTCTCTCGTGCTATGCGTTTTCCTCGAAGGGCTTTCCTTAAAAATTTATATCTCACATGTTTATTCGTGAGTAGAGTCAAGGACCCGTTAAAACTTCTTATTCTAATGGGATCGAGCCATTCACCTCGACAGTATAATAGATACATCTATGGATCAGGCTGTTCGCCTCAACAGGATTATGTATCACCCTCTCATGGGAGCGGCCCGTTCGCCTCGGCAATATAATAGATGTATCTATAGTTCGTACCGTTTGACCCATGACAGTGCACACATTATGATGGGATCGGGCCGTATGCCTCAGCATTTCTCTAAAATACCCTTATGAAATAGTGCGTGATATTTGACAAGAAGCTAGTATATATGTGAGTTTTCCTGATTTGAACTGTGACGACCTATCTGGTGAGGTCCATTATATATATATATATATATATATATATATATATATATATATATATATATATATATATATATATATATATATATATATATATGTACATATACTCCGATTGAGAAGGTAACTACTAGCTGAGAGCTAGAGATATTGTTGAGAGGAGAATTTCACCACGTATTTATACTTGTTGTTTCGTTTATTTACTCTGACTCACATCTGTTTAGTTCTACTGTATCTCTCTTATTGGACCACTAGTAAGTAAGTTGATAGATCGACCCCTCGTCACTGCTTCTCTGGGGTTAGGCTAGATACTTACTGGGTACGCGTTGATTTGCGTACTCATGCTACACTTGCTACACTTATTGTGCAGGTACATATATGTCTGGTGGTCTTTTGGGCGCAAAGGCGCGGCTATTGCGGAGACTTTACCATGAGTTGCATTCCATGTTACAATCCGCAGCCTACAGAGTCTCTATCAGAGTTATTTATATTCTCATGTCTAATTTTTTATTCCAGACAAATGTTGTATTTTATTATATTTTCCAGTTGATGCTCATGCACTTGTGACACTGGTTTTGGGGGTTCCTACAGGTTATTCATTATTGTAGTTCGTGTAAATATTATCATTTACCCTGTAAATTCTATTTTATACTATTTAATTAATGAAAATTTATGATTTTAAAATACTAAATGAGTAATTAAATTGATAAATCACTGTTGGCTTGCCTGATGCCATCACGACCTTTAGTGGATTTTGGGTCGTGATAGCTTGGTATCAGAGCGTTAGGTTCACTTAGGTCTCACGAGTCATGAGCAAGTCCAGTAGAGTCTTGCGGATCGGTACGGAGATGTCTATACTTATCTTCGAGAAGCTACAAGGACGTTAGGAGCACTTCCCTTCTTGATTCCTCATCGTGCGATTTGATTCC
The DNA here is from genome assembly GCF_000715075.1 of Nicotiana tabacum. Classification (NCBI taxonomy): domain Eukaryota; kingdom Viridiplantae; phylum Streptophyta; class Magnoliopsida; order Solanales; family Solanaceae; genus Nicotiana; species Nicotiana tabacum. Next base: position 24,749,645 of record NC_134081.1, on the reverse strand, counting down.
ATTGAGGCTTTTGCCTTTATTTCCTTCCAACTCAATCTTACTCGACGTGGGGCGCTTGTTATCAATTGGGCATCGAGGAGTTGTAGTGGTACTGCAGACGCGGTGCAGAATATTTTTCCTTGCGTGTTCGGGCAGGCTATTATCGTCGCCTTGCGGAAGGATGTTTTTTTGTTCCAGCTCAGTATATGTATTTCTTATGGTTTCAAGACTGTGCACAGATTGCTATGATGTATATGCATTTTTATCGCACAATGTTGGTGTAATAGTAGGGTGTTTGTTTATCTGTCGAGGCAGTGAATGACTTGAAAAGAGAATTTCTCAGTGCATGATTTAGAGGTTCAACATTTAATTCCAGCAAGGAAAGGCAATCAAACTATAGATGTCCAGGTTTGGTTGATGAAGTAACGAGACTTGATATTTGTTAGCGTGTTGGAATTCTTATTTGTGATGTGGTGTCATCGTCCTTGTTCGAACACATTAGGGTTCCCCGGTGTTATGGTCTTCTTCGATTTGCCTTCGGGGAAGGATGTTGGGAAGTGGCGCCTAAGAAGCGATTGTTAGAAATAGCGGAGTGTAGCAGTTTCATAATCGAATTGGTGTTTCTAGTGTTGATCGATCGAGAATGAATATCTTCTAGGAGGTTGGGAGTTGGTAGCGATTTATCAGTTCAGGTGCTACAGGTATGGATTTGATTTGAGGCAACATTTGGGTAGCGAAGTATGAGGGAGGACATGGCGGGAGATGTCTCGCGGTGGTTGAATTATTAGCATGTCAAGGATGAAAAGCAGAAGTCGAGAAGTCGCTTAAAGGAGATGGTTTGATCGAAGTGGGAGTGGCATAGTAGCGTATAGATTCTGTCGTAGGATAGCCACGTGCTGTGAGAAAGTTTAGGGCCATTTGGGAATCGTGATGGAAGGTAATTTGGTCTACGAATTTTATTTGGGATGGTGGCTATTGTACCGAGTGATATTGGATATGGCAGAAAAGAGTTTCCTTGAAATGAAGAGGGGTGTGAAGATTTGATTATCGTTTCGAAACCAACATGACTACGAGTTTGGAATGTTTCGTCGGACTTTCAGTTGAAGTCAATGGGGAAGGAACAGACTTGTACAGCTGGTGGACGAGCATGGGCTCATGAGGGTTTACTGAATGTGTGGTAGTTGTACCCAGTGCATCGTCCGTTGGAAGATGTCGGTATGGAGTTTCCACAAGTCGGTTAGCTCATGTGAACAGGTTGACGGTTGCGTGATTTTGATGAGGAGTTCTACTTACTACCCGGCAGAAGGTCAAATATGCGATCATGGCTGATAAATCGGAATGTTCACGAGAAGTTTAACAAGAGATTTTGAGGAAGTTGGTGTGTTAAAGGTGCGAGATCATAGTAATTGAGAAGGAGGAATCTTCGTGGGTTCTAGGTTTATGTAATTGTAGCTTAAAGATAAGTGGAGGAGCCCCACCATCTACAATTGGATCGCGTGGTTGTCTGCTTATGCAGTTTCTAATTATTGGTGCATTGGTGGGTTGTTATGACTAAGAAAAAGAAAACATCATGGGTAATTCAAGAAAAGAACTTGTCAAATATGTGTTATATTTCGCCTTATCAGTTCATGTTCGGGTTTTGGGAAGACTCAGAGTTATGCTTCTTGTAGATGTGATGTACAAGGAAAAGAATTTATCTGGTTGCCTCTTTGGGAGTGTTCATGTGCTAATAGAGTGTTGGAGTTTGATTATACTCGGGACCAGGCCAGAGTGGGTAACTCCTAATAGTGGTTCTAATGGGTTCAAGGATGTAAGCGCAGTGTCTAAGGATTTTGGGTCCGTTGTGTAGTTAACGATCGAGTTTTTGCAGTGGGTATTAAGATGATGTGGTCTCGCAATTCAGGTCACTCAAGATGATTGCAAATCGAGTTCGTTATGTTTTGAATGGAGCTATTATTATTTCTAAGGCAAGTCCAGAGTAAATTGAAAGAAGTTGGATCGGTTATTAATGGTCAAATCAGCATGTTTGTGGCAATGATAAGTTCCTTCGGCATGTGAAGTTATACATGTGGTTCTGGTTGTATGTGCGGGCTCGACAGCCACCATGACTTGATTGATTTGGGAGGTATTTGATTCAAATGGCCTTGTTGTGTAAATGGATTCCAAAAAAGTAATGGCGGTTTAGATCACGACTTGAGGTTTGTATTTTCTGCAGTTTGGGAATTCCGTTGCGTGTTCCAATGGTTCTTCTGAAATGAGTTGAGTGAAATGGATTCTAGCCAATGAAGTTTTTATTCTACTAGAAGTTCAGGGGTTATGAGGAATTTTGGTTCTCTCACGTAGCGACGCGGTAGGTGCAGTGAGCGGTATGGGAATTAGAAGTTGAGGATCAAGGTTGCGGTTAGGTGTTGACAAGAATGTCATGAGCTCGGATTAGCAGGGAAGAATTCAGATGTTCAGAGTAACCTCGTGTTTTCTTTAGCGTCACCTGAGAATGGTGTCCTGTGTAGGAGGCTTCGTGTATTGATTTACGGGCTCTTAGTTGGCCTTACAAAATTAGTACTGTTGGTGGTATGGAGGTGCAGACCTTGCTACCTGGTACGGAAGGTCGTGGGAACGTATCCCACGGGAAAATTATATAAGTGTGACCTATTAGTCACTTGATTGTTAGAGATTGAAACCAAGCATGGAGATTATGGCACTATCGTTAATGTGAGAGTTTATGCTTGGAATGAGCTCTATTCCTTTGATTGTGAAATTGAGACGTCTTGATTATTCGCACGTGTTTTGAGGTCCCGTGTAGCTTGTGGTGTTATATGAGCAGGATGGCTCTCGAGATACAGGTCATTTATCGCACCTTAGTTTTGCTTGGGTTTTGTGGCGTATTGCGCTATCCATCTCCCTAGAGTTGCGTTTTTGCACTTGGAGTGCTTGTGGACGATATTCGGCATTATGTACGTAGAAGCATTATGGCTTCATGGGTATGTCCTTATTTATTGTTATGAGTGGATCGGGTGGCACGTCGCCACAGGTACGTTGTTTGGATCGGGTTGCACACCACAACGAAATCATGTTTGGATCGGGTTGCACATCACAACTGTATCATGTGTGGATCGGGTTGCACGCCACAACAATGTGATGTTGAGTACGGTTTATTTTGTGTATTTGTTTTTCATTCTCTGAGAAAGGTTCATAGTATCTCTTCGGCTGTTTTATTCGTTATGCGGGCCGGGTAGTTTTTTTTCCAGAGTTCGTTCTCCATTATGTGTCATATTCAAGTTGTAGCTTATCAGCACATTGATGGAGTCATATGAGATCTGGGTCAGTATTTGAGATGTCTTATTGCCGGAGTAGCTTGTACTGGGTGAGACAAGGTTATTGGACCTGGGATCAGTGCGATCAGAGTTATGTAGGGTATATTAAAGAGCAAATGTCGTTATTCACTTCAGAATGAGGTAATTATCCTTGTGAGGAAGAGAGACTCCATGATTTGTTGATTCGGCAGGTGGTTATTAGTTTCTATGCATCTCTTCCGTCGTGGCAGTATTGCGATAGTTGGAACAAGACTTATATGCATCATGAGGTGTATTGTGGGCATCGAATTCGTGGAATTGCAGCTATAGTTGTCAGAGGATGTTGTTATGGTCAAGCGACTTATGTGGTGCATGGTGTGATTTTAGCGGAGGAGCATGGTCATGTTGGGTACTGTGTCTGGTGATTGATGCGGTGTTCATATGTTAGAATCGGGCCTCGTGGAAAATTTTGGATGTTGGAATTTGGTTCTGAAGCTTGTTAGCTAAGGTTATAGGAAGGATCTTCGGTCTAGCTCGAGCTAACGTGCTCACATGGGTTGTGGTGGCACGGATAGGTGCAAGAAGTGTTAAACAGTGATTTTGGACAACTCCGGAGCAGTTCTTAGCACATTTGAGGACGAACCTATATTTAAGTGGGGGAGAATGTAACGACCCGACTGGTCGTTTTGAGCTCTACCGTGTCGTTCGGTGGTTTAAGGCCCTGGGTAGCTTAACTTCAGGTATTATGACTTGTATGTGTAGTCAGAATTGAATTTCGGAAAGTTCGGAGTTGATTTGGAAAGAAAAATTCTAATTTAAAAAGATTTAAGTTGGAAGAATTGACAAAGGTTTGACTTTTGAGTAAACAACCTCTGAATAGGGATTTGAAGGTTCCAATGAGTTCGTATGATGATTTCGTACTTGGGCGTATGTCCGGGTTGAGTATCGGATCACCCAGGAGCATTTCAGCGCTTATTATGGAAAGTTAACATTTTGAAAGTTTAAAAATTTCTTAAGTTTGATTTAAAGTGGACTTTGGTGTTATCGATGTCCGTTTGAGGTTCCAAGTCTTGGAATAGGTTCGTATCGTGATTTGTGACTTGTACGCAAAGTTTGGCATAATTCCGGGATGTTTTTATAGGGTTCAGACGCATTCGTCGAAGTTTAAAAGTTTGAAAGTTTAAAGAAAGATTTCAATCGTCGATTCGCAATTTTGATATTGTTTGGTGCGATTTGAGTCCCCGAGTAAGTCCGTGTTATGTTATGGAACTTATTGGTAAGTTAGGACGGGGTCCCGGGGGCCTCGGGTGTGTTTCGGACGAGTCGCGGATCACTTTGGAGCTTTGTTGTATTGCTGAAGGGCCCGAGTACTGGTGCAATTGCACCTGCAAAAAAAGGGCCGCAGGTGCGACATAGCAAAAACGGTCAGGAAAGCACAAGAGCGGATTTCGTTGGGCACCTGCAGAAAAAGGGTCGTAGATGCGGTCGTTTCGCCGTAGAAGCGGGACCATACCTGCGGAGTGGGGTAGCATAGAAGCGTGGGCGTAGATGTGCATCAGGGCCGTAGAAGGGGCCGGAGACCTGGATTGGGTTCTCGCAGGTGAGAGACTTGGAGCCGCTGAAGCGACTGTCGCAAAAGTGACCTTCTGGACTGCAGAAGCGGAATTTTTTCGGGCAACAAGGTTTTTATAAAAACGGGGTTTGGCCCATTTTCTTTCATTATCTCTTGGCTTGGTCGATTTTTGGAGAGCTTCAAGAGGAGATTTTCATCAACCATTGCAAGGTAAATAATTCCTACATAATTTACTGAAATACTTGGAGTATATACGGATTTTGCACATGGAAATTTATGGGAATTTTGGGATTTTAAGAGGAAGACCTAGAATTGATAGTTTTGGATTTTCACCATGATTTTGGAAATGGAATTAGGAATAAATTATATATTTGAGTTCGTAATATTATGGGTAATATTTATCTTCAAAAAATTTCGGAATCCGGGCACGTGGGCTCGAGGGTTAACCTTCATCGGCTTTTCGAGCGGAGTTGGGGATTGTTATAAATTGATTAATTATGGGTAATGGAGTATATATTTATGAATTTGCACATTGTTTGACTAGTTTTGGAGATACGGGCATCGGTTTGAGGTGTTGGACTGGCGTCGGAGCCAGCTATAGAACTTCGGAGCGAGGTAAGTCTCCTGGCTAACTATGTAAAGGGGAAACTACCCCTAGGTGATGTATTTGATTTTTGCTACTTGTTGCGGGGGCTACGTACGCACGAGGTGACGAGAGTCCGTACGTAGCTAGATTCATGTTATGTCCGGGTAGACTTAGGTTCCCGCAATGCTATAACTGTACTATTTGAGTTGTCCCTTGCTTATTAAATTACTTTATTTTATGATGCGACTTGAGACTAGACTTGCGTAGAGTGATAGCCTTGCTATTGTAGAGATTTGACGGGCTTCATGATTAGCCGCAGAATAATTGTACTCCTCTTACGAATTTCTCCTGTGCTATGCGTTTTCCTCGAAGGGCTTTCCTTAAAAATTTATATCTCACACGTTTATTCGTGAGTGGGGTCAAGGACATGTTAAAGCTTCTTATTCTAATGGGATTGGGCCATTCGCCTCGGTAGTATAATAGATATATCTATGGTTCGTGCCGTTCGACCCTCGGCAGTGCGCACATTATGATGGGATCGGGCCGTTCGCCTCAACATGATTATTTATCACCCTCTCATGGGAGCAGGCCATTCGCCTCAACAATATAATAGATGTATCTATGGTTTGTGACATTCGACCCTCGGCAGTGCGCACATTGTGATGGGATCGGGTCATACGCCTTAGAGTTTCTCTAAAATACCCTTATGAAATTGTGCATAATATTTTACTAGAAACCAGTATATTTGTATGTTTTCCTGATTTGAACTATGATGACCAATCTGGTGAGGTCCATTATATATATACTCCGATTGATGAGGTAACTACTAGTTGAGAGATTGTGTTATTGCTGAGAGGAGAATTTTACCACGTATTTATACTTGTTATTTCGTTTATTTACTCTAACTCACATCTGTTTACTTTTACTGTATCTGTCTTATTGGACCACTAGTAAGTGTCGATGTCGACCCCTCGTCACTACTTCTCTGGGGTTAGGCTAGACCCTTACTAGGTACGTATTGATTTACGTACTCATGCTACACTTTTTGTGCAGGTACATATATGTCTAGTGGTCTTTTGGGTGCAAAGGCGCGGCTATTGCGGAGACTTTACCATGAGTTGCATTCCATGTTACGATCCGCAGCCTGCAGAGTCTCCATCAGAGTTATTTATATTCTCCTGTCTAATTTGTATACCAGACAAATATTGTATTTTATTATATTTCCTAGTTGATGCTCATGCACTTGTGACACCAGGTTTTGGGATTCCTACAGGTTGTTCTGTCACGACCTAAACTAACCCCTGTCGTGATGGCGCCAATCGTGAAACTAGGCAAGCCGACTCATTTCCAAAACAAACCGATGTTTTCATTTCAAAGATAATTTCAATGTTATTTAACATAAAAACCTTCGTAAAGGAGTTCAAATCAAAATAAAAGTGCGGAAGGAAAAGCCCGACATCGGGGTGTCACTAATCATGAGCATCTACTACAATCTGTCTAATAATATCAAGGCTAACTCAGCCTGAAAAATATCTAAATACAACTAGAGGAAGATAAGAGGTAGAAGAGCAGGGGTTGCGATCGCCAAACAGCTACCTTGCTATCTCCAAGAAAAATCTGCAACCAGAACAATCAATAACTGCTACCGTGTCCCTGAATCTACACACAAGGTGCAGGGAGTAACGTGAGTATGCCAACTCAGTAAGTAACAATAATAAATAAAGACTGAGCAGTAGTGACGAGCAATAAAGCATATAACATTCATATCAGAAAATCTCAGTAAAATACCACATGCTTTTAAAATCAAGATTTGAATCAAAACATCTCGTTTAAACCCAGTTCCAGTAAAAAAAATTATTTAAAGATATTTTTCAACAGTTTTCAAACAGAGGAAAAATGCAAAGGTGAGCAAAATGGTAAAATCATAAACAGCCCTTCGGGCATAAACATCACTCATATACATCCCCTCGGGCAAACCTCACAGTCACTCGTGCCACTCGGGCATACCTCACAATCACTCTTGCCACTCGGGCATACCTCACAATCACTCATGCCTCCCATTCACTCAGCACTCGGCACTCGGCACTCGCACTCAGTAGGTACCTGTGCTCACTAGGGGTGTGTACAGACTCCGGAGGGGCTCCTTCAGCCCAAGAGCTATAATCTGCACGGACAACTCACGTGTTGACGGATAACTCACGTGCTATAATAATAAAGTATGCTGCAGGCAGGCAGCCCCGATCCATACTCATCCTCACAAATTAGGCCCTCGGCCTCACTCAGTCATAAACCTCTCAAGCCACTCGGGCATTTCAGTAAAACAGGGCATTCGGCCCAAAATATTTATATGCATCAAAATAAAGTCATAAAACTGAGCTACGCGGTAAACAAGTATAAATATGATTGAGTATGGATTTTCAATCGAAAACAATGAGAGGATGGTAAGAAAAAGCCCCTAAGGGTCCAAACAGCACTGGCGCAAGGCCCGAACATGTCATTCAGCCCAATTTATAGAAACTCTTTCTAAAACATATAAGTATCATATAGTTTCAACAAAATATGCAACTTTACAGTTACTACGGGATGGACCAAATCACAATCCCCAACAGTGCACGCCCACACGCCCGTCACCTAGCATATGCGTCACTAAAATATAGAATGATACAAAATTCGGGGTTTCGTACCCTCAAGACTAGATTTACAATCGTTACTTACCTCAAACCGGTCAAATCTCTACCCTCACAATGCTTTTGCCTCTGGACTCGGTCTCCAAATGCTCTGAATCTATTCACAATCAGTACAATACCATCAATATGCGCTAATAAATTGAATTCCACAAGAAAAGCTAAAAAATTAGACCAAAGCCCGAAATTGGCTCAAACCCGGCCCCCGGGCCCACGTCTAAAAATCAGACAAAACTTATAAAACTAGAAAGCTCATTCACTCACGAGTCTAACCATACCAAATTAATCAAAATCCGACATCGTTTGGTCCTTCAAATCCTTAAATTACTCTCCAAAAGTTCCAAGCCCTAACTCCCCATTTTCACTAATTATAATGATTAAACAACGGAAAATCACCATATATACAAGTATTAGGGCTCAAGTAACTTACCTCAATGAAATTCCCTTGATTCCCTCTTCAAATCTCTCCCAAAAGGTCCAAAAACCGAATAGAAATGGTGAAGAATGCACCAAAATTAGCGAAGTGTGCAATATGTACCCTCTGCCTAGGCTCCTCGCACCTGCGGCCATTTTCTCGTACCCGCGCAACCGTACCTGCGGTCCAAGGAGCCGCACCTGCGCAACGCACTTACGCACCCAGACTCTGCATCTGCGGCAAACCCACCGCACCTGCGCATTTCCTGCGCTTCTGCAAAGCTTGCCCAGCATTTCCCTTCTCTGCATCTGCACCCCAGGTTTCGCACCTGCGGGCTCGCAGATGCGACCTCCAACTCACACCTGCGCATCTTGCCTAGTCCAGCGTTGCCCGTACCTGCTCACTCCCCACGCGCACCAGCGGCCTCGCACCTGCGAGGCTTTCTTCCGCAAGTGCGAAAATAGCAGTAGCAACTGCTCCAGCTGCATTTTCTAACTTCGACAAATCCGTTAACCACCCGGAATCACCCCGAGGCCCTCGAGACCTCAATCAAAAATGCCAACAAGTCATATATCAAGATACCAACTTAGTCGAACCTTCGAATCACTCAAAACAATATCAAATCATCACATTACCCTCGGATTCAAGCCTAATAACTTCTAAAGTTCTAAATTCGGCAACCGATGCCGAAACCAACCAAACCACATCCGAATGACCTCAAATTTTGAACACATGTCACAAATGACACTACGAACCTACTCCAGCTTTCAAAATTCCATTCAGACCCCGATATCAAATTTTCCAATGCCGACCGAAATCGCCAAATTTTTAATTTCGCCAATTCAAGTCTAATTCTACCACGGACCTCCAAATCACATTCCGAATGCACTCCTAAGTTCAAAATCACCTAACGGAACCATCAGAATTCAAATCCGAGATCGTTTACACATAGGTCAATATCCGATTGACTTTTCCAACTTAAGTTTCTACTTAAGAGACTAAGTATCTCAATTCACTCTGAAACCACTCCGGTCCCAAACCAACTAACCCGATATAATATAATATAGCTGAATAACATAAAAAGAAGTAGAAATGGGGAAAACAGGGCTATAATTCTCGAAACGACCGGTCGGGTCGTTACATGTTCATTATTGTAGTTCGTGTAAATATTATCATTTACCCTATAAATTTTATTTCATACAATTTAATTAATGAAAATTATGATTTCAAAATACTAAAATAAGTAATTAAGTTGATAAATCACCGTTGGCTTGCCTGACGGTGGTGTTAGGCGCCATCACGACCTTTAATGGATTTTGGGTCATGACAACTCCTTTGTGATTCAGTAAATCAAAACTATCCTGGTTAGTTAATATATTTTTATTGATGTTTTTTTAACTATCTTGTATAAAATAAGATTTGTCAGAATGTATAATAAATATATATTTTTCTGACTATGTGTGTTTATTCTTCACATTTCATCGTATTGATTTATTTTTAAATATTTGAGAAAGAAAGTGAAGTATAGTGCTAATGTTCCAGTAAGATTCGCAACTACTGATTGTTGGTTTAACTACTTGATTTGGAATTTGTACAAAGAGTTTTTGGAGAAAAATAGAAATATGAATTTGATTACTGAAAAAGATCCAATTGTTGAGTATATAATTGGGTATTTTTTAACATGTAAAGTTACTTGGTATACTGTTAATGAAGTCATTTTCCCTATAAATCTGCCTTATAAGTAGCACTGGATACTGGCGAGACTAAATTCGGAGATCAATTGAGCCATATTCAGTTTTGCTCTCATATTTCCTTCGTCGTATTAGTTTTTGGGACACAAAGGAGAATTCTATGGGAATTTTCACCACTGATCCTTTTGAGATTCATGTCGCTGATGGGTTGCCAACGCAACATAACACGTAAATTATTATTGAATATTTTTTATTCTTTTTCATTTTTGTACATCAATTCCTATTTGGATAGTATACTAACTTATTCAACGTTTATGTGTGACCTTGTATGTAGTGATTGTGGTGTTTATAGTGTTGCATTTGTTGAGTACATCATTCAAGGCAACAGAATTTCTAAAGCTATTGATATTGATGAGATACATAACCGATATGGTATATTGCTATGGGATTATGGAGTGAAGAAATAAAGAGCACGTGCAGTTAGTGACGACGAGTCTACTGGTAGATTGAAGGATCTGACAAAAAAAGGTAAGTCGCATGTCATTGGTGATGCCGAGGCTTTGAAGGATAACAAGAAAAGGTAAGTCGCATGTCGTTGGTGATGCCGAGGCTTTGAAGGATAACAAGAAAAGGGCAAGTCTCATGCCATTGGTGATGACGAGACTTTGAAGGATAATAAGAAAAAGGGCAAGTTGCATTCCATTGGTTATGACGAAACTTTGAAGGATATCAAGAAAAAGGGCAAGTTGAAGGGCAAGATGAAATAGTTTGGGATAGTTTAGCGGGAAGTTCACATGTAGTTTAAGATGAAGTAGTTTGGTTCTGATACTGCATTATGATTGTATACAGTTGTATGGTTATATCACATTTTATGCTTTTTGTTTGGGATGTTTTTGAACAATATGTTTGAAATGCAAATGTTGAATATTACTTTTAATTGCGACTTGTTTGTTTTCAGTTAATAGTAGAATTTTGAAAGTTTCAGATTTTGTGTAGTTTTGTAACTTCTACAGTTTTAATCTGTTTGGACAAGTTTTGCAAATTTAGTTGGTGTTGCTAAGTTATTCTAGGCAGTTTTGTGAATGAAGTTTGGGGGCAGCTAAACTATATATAAATTGTATATATATTGTATAGTGACAGTCTATTCGTATATTTTTTGTATAGTGATAATCTATTTGTATATGTTTTGTATAGTAATAGTCTATATTGTATAAACATATTATTTATACATACCCAAATTTTAGCAAGCAAAATAACAACTTAAAGGATACAAACATCAATTTAACAGTATTTGAAATAAAACTTCTAGTCTTCTGCCAATACTTTTATTATGACAGAAAGTAGTATCCTTATTCATACATTAAAGAGAATCGGATTGCAAATCTCATTATTTTTTAATATTTTAATTGTAACATTCACAAGGAAAATAATTACAAAATGATAAATCATTGTAGCAATATCTACTAGTTGTCTCGAGCATTCCTGTATGTTCTTCTGTTGTGTCCTTATTTTCCACACAGTCCACAGGTAACTGTTTCAATATACAGATATTCATAAAGTCCCTTGCGTCGCGACTTCGCTAGTCTTCCTTATTTGTCCTTTACTATCGGTGGTAGGACCAAATTATCTAACACCTCTGTTGGAAGGTCCCATGTAGTCTCATCTGAAAGTGGATTAACTGGCACTTCATATGTTTTCCTGAATTATTCCTTGGTGTAATAGGCAGAACAATATTTGGGTGTTTCTATCTATGTGTAGTCCAATACAGCCATAACATGTGGACAAGTAATCTCATCCACTTGAAACCGTTTGCACGAGCATCCCTTTTTTGCATGGAGACTATGTTCTGTCTTTGTCCAGCTTTCATCACTACATATACATAATCAGTTGAAGGCCTCACCTAAATTTAGATAGATATCATTAGTAAAACAGTGGTATGACAAGTATTAATGCATTTTTGTCAAATTATGTTATTCGGGTGTATGAAGTAAGACATGATAAAAGAATATTTACTGCCGTCTTCTACGACAAACTGCTATTTTCTTTCAGTACTTCGTTACATTTTTTTCCTAGGCCAATAAATGTACTCATTGCAGTCATTCAATTTGTATTATTTCATTCCATAATTATTATACATTTATATTACATTTATTATAAAAGTACTATAGAAAATGTCCCAGAGCAGTACACATATATAATCTCATTACATAATGATTATATTTTTTATATACATTTATATAAAGAAGTATACACAATGTCACAGAGAAGTACAAATATACAATCTCATTATATAATAATTATACATTTTTTTTATACAAGCAGTATATATAAAATTATAGAGAAGTACAATCCCATACGTAGAAATCATACCTTGTTGTAGATGATCTATCCACTATAAATTGACATTATTCCTGTATTGTGTAGTGCTTTATTATACTAATGAGTGTATCTTTGCCCCAATATAACTGACCTTCTATAATTTCTTCATGTTGTGGGTTGTCTATTATACAATTTTCCTTCATTATCTCAAATTTGTCTTCTTTTCCATGATTATTCATCATCTCAACAATATTAATTTTGTGACTTCTTCTATATTAGAACATTGTAAATGTAACGACCCGACCGGTCGTTTTGAGATTTAGGGCCCCGAACCCCTATTAACTACTTTTCCCATATCTATTTCTGCTATTGTGACTTGTCGGGATGATTGGTTTTGAGTTTCGGAGTATTTTGGGACACTTAGTCCCTAAATGAGAGTTTAAGTCTTAGAATTTGGACCGTAGTCGAAACTATGTGAAGACGATTTTGGGATGGAATTTCCTCGATTCTGTTAGCTCCGTTGGGTAATTTTGGACTTAGGGGTGTATCCGAAATGTGTTTTGGGGGCCCGTAGCTCATTTAGGCTTGAAATGGCGAAAGTTGAAATTTTAGAGTTTTGGACCGGTAGTGAAAATTTTGATATCGGGGTCGGAATACGATTCCGAAAGTTGGAGTAGGTCTGTAATGTTGAATATGACTTGTGTAAAAAAATTGAGGTCAATCAGACGTAGTTTGGTTGGTTTCAGCATCGGTTGTAGAATTTGGAAGTTTTATGTTCTTTAAGTTTGAACCGGAGGATGATTTGTGATTTTAACGTTAATTGATATGATTTGAGGTCTCGACTAAGTTTGTATGGTGTTTTAGAATTGGTTGGTATGTTAGGTTGAGGTTCCGGGGACCTCGGGTCAGTTTCGAGTGCTTAACGGATCAAAAAGTTGGATTTGTGTTGTTGCTGAAGTCTTCAGGCATCTGGTATTTTCGCACCTACGGTGGAGAGACCGCATGTGCGGGATCGCACGTGCGGAGAGGCAAGCGCAGAAGCAGAAAAGTGGAGGAGTTTCAAGGGTCGCATGTGCGAGGTGAATTCCGCATCTGCAATGCCCGCAGATACGTTACGGTCATCGCAGGTGCACAAGGTCCGCAGAAGCGGAAGGGATTTCCGCATGCGCGCACGCGCAAGTGTGGCCTTTTCATCGCAGGTGCGAAGGAAGAGGGGGCAAGTGAATTGTGCAGATGCGCACATTTCCCGCACCAGCGCACCCGCAGGTGCAAGCCTGGTGCGAAAATATCTGGGCAGTGCTTAAAACCGAAGGGCTTCACGATTTTTGTCATTTTTGGACTTTGCAAACTCGGTTTAGGGCGAATTTTAAGAGCATTTTCGAGAGAATTCTTGAGATCCCTTGTGCTTATTTTGATCAATAATCTTGCCTCCCCATTTATTTTTCCACCTAGTTAGTGTATATTTAAGGTGGAATTTGAGAGTTTGAGACTAGGGATTTGGAGAGTTTGATTTGAGGATTTGAAGGACCATTTGGTGTCGGATTTTAGTAAACTTGATATGGATAGACTCGTGAGTGAATGGGCTTTCGGATTTTGTGACTTTTATCCGATTCTGAGATGTGGCCCCACGATTATGAGTTAATTTTGGACATTTTATTTAAATATTAATTTCATTAATTAGATTAGTTTATTATGGTTGTATTCATTATATGCAATTGTGTTTGGCTAGATTTGGGCCATTCGGGGTCAGATATTCGAGGAAAAAGCATTCTTACCGATTGATTGAGCTTGGTTCGAGGTAAATGGCTAGCCTAACTTTGTGTGGAGGAAATTCCCTTAAGATTTGGAACTATTGTGATATGTGAGTGCCGTGTACGTGAGGTGACGAGTACGTACACATGCTAGTTGTGGTAAAACCCGATTTTCTTACCTAGCAGCAACATATTTTCCTATTATTTTGAGTTATACCATTTTAATGAGTACTAATCTATTTTCATTCTTAATTGAGTTATTCCAATATGTGTAGCTATCATGTTTAGTCTAATACAATATGTCTACGTGTCTTAATTGTTATGTGAATTCTGTGCAGTATGCTTAGTGAATTTTCTATTTCTTCCTTGACTCGTACTTAGTCTAAATCGTAAGATTTCATGATGTAGTTGTATTTCTAACTTTGCGCTGCATATTTACTTTGGGCTTACGGAACGGTATTCCGGGAGATCCCCATGTACTGTATATTTACTTTGGGACTACGAAACGGTATTCCAGGAGATCTCCTTGTACTGCATATTTACTTTGGGACTACGGAACGGCATTTCGAGAGATCCTCCTATACTGCATATTTACTTTGGGACTACGGAACGGTATTCTGGGAGATCTCCCTGTACTGCACATTTACGTTTGGGACTACAAGACGGTATCTAGAGAGATCCCCTATTGTGTTTCTGTATACTGAGTTGTTACCTTCTATGATTTCATTGTTGTTAAATTTTAGCCTTTATTTGATTGCGGTATTACACTCTATCTTGTTTTATTATATATTTACCATTAGGGCCCTGACCTAATCTCGTCACTACTTGACCAAGGTTAGGCTTGGCACTTACTGGGTACCGATTGTGGTGTACTCATGCTACTCTCTGCACATATTTTTCGTGTGCAGATCCAGGTACTCCTTATCAATTGCACTATCAGTGAGCCGGTGTAGCTTTGGAGACTGCAAGGTATATCTGCCGTGTCCGCAGACCTCGGAGTCCTCTTCTACTCTTTCTCATGTCCATTATCTTATGTATTTTTCCTTATTAGACTCTAATGTATAGAGACACTAGATTTTTCTTTCTGTAGTTTGTGTGTGATGACCCAAAATGTCATCTTTAAAGTTAATAATTAATTATGTGTTCTAAGACCTCGAAAAGCACTATTTATCATTTCTCGACTTGCGTGCGCAGTCCGTAAAATTTTTCGCAAAGTTTTTATGTGAAAAATAGATTAAAATATGAAATAGAGCTTTAAAACTCAACTGAGTTGACTTTAGTCAACATTTTGAGCAAACGGACTCGGATCAGTATTTTGACAGTTCCTGTAGGTCCGTATCGTAGTTTGGGACTTGGGCGTATGTGCGAAATCAAATTTCGAGGTCTTAGAACACAGAATTAATTATTAACTTTAAAGATGACATTTTGGGTCATCACATTGTGATTTACGATGTTCCGGTTTTTGGGATTTGTTGTGTATTTTTGAATAGTTGGTTAAATTTATATTTTTATTTCACTATTCCGCAAAAAAAATAAAAAATATTAGGTTTACCTAGTTGTAGAGACTAGGTGCCGTCACTACGTCACACCGAAGGGAAATTGGGTCGTGACAGTAAACCAGCTGAAGTTGTTGCGAGTAAGTTACCACCCAAGTATGAACTTGAATATGAATATTCAACACCTGAATACACAGTTTTCAACATTATGCATAATGGATATTCAGTGATATCCAGGTTTTTCTTTTCCATCTCCATATATAAGCGCACATTTATATCATTGTATATTGGAATTGCTACATAGCCATTCTTCACTGTATATTTTATCTCCATCTCACTTGTAATTGAATCCCTACCCAATTGCTTATATATCTCATCAACAAAATACTCATAGGCCACAGCCATAGTCCGAATTGATCGGCACACCTAACAAGGAAATTAACAAATTTACTCTCACTTACCCACTCACCACTGTGTTGAAGTAAAATAGGAATCAAAATTAGAACAGTAGTTCCAACATTCACAATCTCCATAGACATTAATTGAGTCTGTCAATTTTGTATCAATTTCACAATTTCAGAACGATATCTCAACTCTATTAACCTGATTATATGCCGCAATTGTGCAAACACTTTGAATTTTAGCGTGAATTTTTTTGGAGCTCTGCTCTGGGTTTACTCTTCAGAAACCCTAGAATTTTTTGATAATGTGAATATTTGGGTGACTTTTATACCGTTTGGGGGGTTGAAGATTCCGTACTGAACACGTGAATATAGGATACAAAATCGATTAGGAGTGATTTCCTTTCCATTTTAGTTGAGCTTATGGTATCAGATTTTTCAATTGCTAGCCGTTATTATTATTTTTATGCTATGACTTGTATGGGGTCATTTTGTGGCTACCGGGTGATATAAGTTTGGCCCGAGTAACTACAAATGAATTTTACTCTAAAATATATCTCTTAATAGTGCTCAAGAGATGTCCAACAAAAAAAGGCCCGACTTTGTACTGTGAGTGGCCCAGTGAGCTAAATAACCATTGCAGAACAGCCCAAACCAGAAAGTGGGTTTTGACATTTCAAAGACACAATAAGACATTTCCTGAGAAATCTACACGGTTTGCCTTGTTGAAACACCTGTTCATTCTAATACTTGCTTTTTCCAGTTTTATTTATATTTTAATTTAATACTATGCATATTTAAAAAGTAAGTATGAAAAGACTTGGTGATCGTAGTAATCAATTACAGCCTCTTCAATTAGTAATCAATTACAATTAACTCAAGCTAATAAATCAAATGCTCATACTAATGCCTCGACTGTTTCACCGCGTACTTGCTACCTCTCATCAGCATTGATATCGAATAACTCTGTCTATTAAAGTTTATGTACATGGAAAGAAATTACCAAGTATTTTTCGTCCGTAATAAGTGAGGCAGATGCAATCTTGATGTACTGTGAACTAGTATTTTGGACGCGAAGTATAAATTTATGAATAAAATTTTCTAAAATTGCAAACAATAATAGATATGGACTTATAATATTAAAAATACAATGAGTTCAATATTATTGTTCTTGGAGTTAAGGTCATAATAAAACATGTAATTGTGAGACTCGTAAAACTATTTTCAATTTTCATGCACCTCATCCACGTTGTACATAACTGTTGAAAAAGAAGGCAAACCCTACTAAAATCTCCAAGAAAATCTTTGCCAACCATTTCCACTAAAGAAGAGGACTTAATTGGGAGGAGGAAAGTAGACATATTGGCATTGGGTTTTGAGCCTCTTTTGTTTTCTTTTTTCATCTTTTTGTTGGTCATGAATTGAAGGTAGAAAACATGTACTGATGTTTTCTTTAATTTTTTCCCTCACTTTTTGACTTTAATAGGCAGCATATTTTGATCATTGAGCTTTTACTTGATGAGTTGATTGAGGAAAGAAACACCAAAAAGTGGACACAAACATGAAACTCTCAATCTCATATTTAGAAATTTTTTAGGGATTTGCCGACTTTATTAGTACTCTGATTTCCCATTAAGATGAGGAAAACACCTCAGTATTTAGACATATAATCATTGCTTTGTATTCTTTTTTCTTTTTCACTTCATTTCCTTTTCAAAAGAAGAAAGGAAAGAAATGTTTAGGCTGATGAATTAGGCCAAATAATGCTTGGATTTCCACTTAGAGCTGGTTTCTTCACTCCCATAATATTTGATAATTTTCTTTCATTTTTTTTTTTGAAAATATTGTTTGTTAATGGAATATGATCAATTTTTATAAAAAAAATATATTATTTTTTCAACTTTTCAAAATCCAGTTTAGGGCAGTTTTTGGGTAATTTTTTTTTTTTCCACTCATAAAACTTCAAGTTTTTTAAAAAAAAAAATGCATGTTCAAACGCAATTTTAACTTACAAAAATTTACTAGTTTAACACAACTCCAAACACTTATTCTTTTCAAATCTTAACTAAATTATGTCCAATCGCTCGCTAAGACTCTTCCCTTTTCTCCATTTTCCATGCATTCATTAAGATTTTTATGGGTAATATTGCAAAAACTATAGTGAAACTCTCTAGAGTTCAGACCAATCCATAGCTTTTCTCCAAAGAGATAAAATCTCTAACATGTAATAGAATCTTACCATTTATATCATAGTTATTCCTGCAAATTATGATCTTCCCTTGAAATGTGAGCAAATATATCATGTCGATTGCTCAATTATATTTTGGCTATATTACGTTGTTTTAGAATTACAACGAGATGCCTCTGAACTAGCTGGAAAGATGAAATTGAAAAAAGATGTACATGGCGCATTCACATGTAATGAATCCAAATGGAACAAATGGATATTAAGGATTCATATAACCGACTCAATTGAATTAGGATTGAAGCGTTGTTATTGGTATGAATTTGCTGTGAAATAAGGGAATCAAGAGAAAAACTTCTCCTTACAGCAGATCCACCAGTTTATCTTTTATCATTTCTAACCAAATCTAATGAAACATACACACCCCAATTGAGAAAGCAAGAAAAATCCAAGTCTTCTGAACTAAGAGTGGACACTACATATACTAATTAAGTGAACATTTACATATAACCAAGACAAATCTTGTGCAGTTTTTTTTTACACAATCCCCCTATTTGAAACTTTAGCAGTAGTGTAACTGCAGTCTTTCCAAACAAGGTCTAAGGTAGAGTTTCCAGAATACACTTGTTCAAAGTAATGCCATTCAATACTCTACATAAATTTGCTGATTCTCAAACTGAGTTACCATAGAGCCTATTAGCAACTGAAACTTCTTTCAAAAGGCAGTTTTTGCGCGCTGATATTTTCAGTTACCAAGAAAGATAAGCGGCTTGTAGTACAATCCTAAGCCTCAAACTCATTCCTGGATAAAAAAGGGTAAAGAAACTTAATGTCAGTTCCAGCAGGGTATACACAATGAACATCATAAGCACACAACCTTGGATATGTAACTTTATCTAGTCAAGTAAAAACTTTTAACAGCTTGATCCACACCACATTATTGTTTTTCTTTTTTGGGTGGGTGATCCACTATGTTTTGTTTCCTTGACAAGGACTAGTCCGAAAAGAGCAATTGACGCTGACCAACAGAACAATGAACTCAACAAACAACAATCATGAAAATCACTAACAAGTGTACCTGTCAAGAGCTTGGGTTTCATGTATCCTGAATCTCAAAAGATTAGCTGATTTAAGTAACCTTTGGAAATTCACATCATTGTTATAACAGCCATATTGATGGCTTCAGTTTTCCAAATAAAATTTTCCGGTATATGCACAGAACAAGTTGGAACATATCATTACTGGCAACATTGCTATAGCAGAATCATAGCTGTTATGAGTATGAAAAATGGGTTAAACAACGTATAAAGTCAATCATCTAGAAGTCCTAGCAATTAAGAGAGATCTGCTGCATTTCTCCTATAATACAAGTGTGGAAATGTGGAAACGTTTAGAAGGAAAGCAGCGTAAAGGACCCAAGTAACGTGAGATTGGTAACAAAAAGATACACCCTGGCTGTCATACTACCAAACATGATACAATCCCCAACTTCCATAATTATAATTCCATTTACAGTAATATGCTTGCTCATACATATCCAATAGTAAGAACATTTTTGAATGGTTTGGACATTCAAATAACACTAATGACAACTGAAGGTACTCCGAATTTACAGGTAAAAATCAGCAAAACAAAATTAAGTGAAACAGAAGTATGTACAAACACAGTAATCCTACTCAATTAAGACATGAAACAAAATCATTGAGGGTGAAATGAGAGACATAATATTAGCACTAAAAGGAAAGGTTATGACAAAGAAAAGACTTTTCCTGTTATTAGAAAAAATCCAAGGAGTACATAGATGACATATGCATTGTCGCGAGATTACATTGGCACAAGGGATATGGAAACAAATGCAAGGAAAATTAACATTTTGATCAAAAGAAGCACTAAGGACCTTGGATTGGATATCAGTACAGTCGAAGTAAGCTCCTCGCAATTGAGTGTGAGCCATTTGGCCTACTTTTTCCTGGTAAACCTCTCCGGCTGCCTCTCATGGGTGTCAAGTAGAACCTCAAGAGTCCATTATCAAGATGACTAGGTGAATACCTCGCACTCCGATTCCTCTCCAACACAAAATCATCTCTTTTCTTCTTTACATGCCCATTCATCTCAACACCAGATTTCCTCACACTCCCACCAAATGATCCACCAATACCATTTGTCGAGCTTCTCCAGCTCACACTGCTATTACTCCTGAACACCTTCCTATTAATACCACCTCTTACATCACCATTAGTCCTCAAGTCTTGCCAAGATTCAGAAAACGACCTCTCCACTCCATTTGATCTACTATACCTATCATCTTCCTCATCTTTGTTCCCATTACTACTACTTCTCCTATGTATAAACCCCCATAAATTCCAGGCCCACCTCCTTGACTTTTTCGACGACCCCTTTCTCTCCCCACCATTTCCAATCACTGAACAATTATCCCTAAAACCTGTCAATTCAAAAGTCTCAGAGCCGTCATCTCTCAAAGAATTGGAATTCGAAAACGAATTTGAATCCCTCTCACCAACCAACACTTTGGCTCCATGAAATTGATCACTCACACTCACAGCAGGCAATACTACTTTATTAGCATTAGACATTGCAGCAGCCTTCATCTCATCAATTTCAGCCACGACAGCAGCTGCAGTCTTCCTAATTGAATTAGACCTATCAAGACTCTTCCTTCTCCTCGTAGACGAATCAGAGTAATACTCCTTAGTCTGAGTAGTACCTCCAGGGACCCCACCTTCATCCTCATTGATAGAATTCATTGAAATACGTGGTGGTTCTTCAACCAGTATCTGGTTATCCGTGCGGGGAATTTGCACAACAGGGACATCTTCTATCACTGAAACCATAGGCGGCATTCTAGGAAAAGCACTCCTGCCAATCAAATAACCGTCCCAAGAAGCACGAGGCTCGTCGAAAGAATACCTCGGATCATCAAAGCTAATCCTACCAGCATCGAGTGAAAACCGAGGATCAGTATCACAAGACCTTCTCCCAAAACCATAATCCGCTATCTCCGATTGGGTATCCCTATTATTATAACGCCTTGAAATAGGCTTTCCTACAGGCAATGTACCCGAATTTTCGCCATTGTTTCTCTTTTTCAGCTTCTGTTTTCGCCTCCAGTTGTGCCATTTCTTGCTAAACACCGATGCAGCTGACCAAAAACTCCCTGCAACTGAAGCCTTTTTCGCCTGCGAATCAAGATCTATATGATCTTTCATCGGCTTCAATATATCCCCGTTATTCACCTCCTCCACTTCTTCTACTACAATCTCTGGTTCCACCTTGTTCTCCACTGGTTTCACCTCCTCTTCAGTTATTTCATCCACCACAGCCTCTAATTCTTCATCGTTTTCGGGTTCTTCTTCTTCTTCCTCATTAACAATATCATTTGGGTTTTGCGAACAAGTGGGTTTTTTAGCAGTACTTTTTGTCTCGTCGTCGATGGAGAACAAAGACCAAAGAGTATTACGAACACGAACGTCACAGGATTTCCGTTGGGGTTCAAAAGCAGAAGCATTAAAGCCCAACGCCTCGTTTTTCGAAGCAGAAAAAGACTTAGTCCGACGAAGCTCGGGGAAAAACGAGGAGTTGGGTTTAATATTCGGTTTAGGAGGAAGATTATTAGCAGAAGGTTTAGAGAAAAGGGATTTAATGGCAGCAGCAGCAGCAGAAGAAGAGGAAGTAGAAGGACGGCGAGAAGAAGAAGAAGGATTATTATTATTATTACTGTTATTGTCTAAAGTAGTGAGGCGTTCACAGAGACATTCAGGGCAAAAGCCGGTGAATTGTTCATCTGGGTGACGGTCGCAACTGAAGGAGGAGCGCGGTGGTTGCAGCAGCGGCGGCGGCGGCGGTGGTTGTGTTGGGTCTACACTGGTGGGATTCATTCCCGGCGAATTCTATGGTGCTGTGTGCAATGCGCACTCTGCTCATATTAGTTACAGCAGCATTATGTACCAGGGCGTATAGTAGTGAGGAGAAAACCGAAATTTGCAGAAATTTGTGTTCACAACGGGCAAGTAAGAGAGAGAGCGAGAGAGAAAGAGAGAGTGAAGAAGAAGACTAGAATGTGTTGGAAGGAGAGACAAATTAAAAGAAACAAGAAAATCTCTCTATCTCTCTTTAGATTCTCTTTTCTTGTTTCTCTCTCTAAATTCTCTTCTTTACTTAATTGGAATGACCAATATACCCTTCATACGTTTCTAAATTAATACTAATACAATATTAAGTACGTATAACATTTAGTAGGGGTTTGGACATAAGAATTGTAAAATTCTTAAAAATGGTTGAAATTTTTTTTCAATTGAAAATGTTATTTGAAATTTAGAGTTGTGTTTGGACATAAATTTTGGTTTTGATTGTTTTTTAAGTTTCGTGAAATTTGAGTAAAAATTTTGAAAAATGGTTTTTTGGAGTTTTTCAAATTTTCGAAAATTTTTAAATTGAATTTTCAAGTAAAAATTGAAAATTTTATAAACAAACGATGATTTCAAAAAAAATATTTTTTAAAAAAAAAAACTTCCATCAAATTTTATATCCAAACGGGCTCTTAATCTTTATACACAAACACATTATCACCGGTTAATATCTATAGTAATTGTGAATGAATGACCTTAAAATCTTTAGGTATAACCTATTAAATAATGCCATACGATGACCTTAAACAATTTACTTTATTCAAATGGAGAATGAAGTAACTTTTGTCCAATATTCAAAAACTATTCGATGTAATACGAATTAACTTGACTAGTTCTTGAAATAAAATTGAATGCAAAATAAATTAAATCATTTCCAAATTACGTTAAGAAAAGAGAAACTAAAAATAATAATCAACATTCATGTATCTTTCTCATTTCAAAGGTTTCTAATATTATTTTACAATTTTACTAACTCTTGAAACAGCGTTGAATATTTTGTGAAAACACACCACAAATTAACTTATCTCAATTTAATCACTTCCAAACACCCAGCTGAATCAAAACTTTCACTTTTTTCCGTTAGTAATTTTTTTTAACAAGAAATGTATTATTTAAATTCATTTACTTTTATGAGAAGTTTGGATTTTCAAAGATTCCTGTCCTGATAGAAAGCAAAAGTAAATCACCCCATCACACTTTCATCTCCTTTCGCTTTCTTTGCTTTTTCTTCTTTTAATTTGTTGTGTGTGTGTTTTTTTAAAGAAAAAAAAAACTTATCTACTTTTTTTCCCTCTTTGTTGGTTAAGGGAGTTTCTTTTTGTTTTTGGGGGGCTTTCTTTTTCAGTGTCTTTTTTTTTGTTTTTTAGCACTAAATTTTGAGTCCCATCGTCGTGGGGCTTACCATTTGCTACTTGTGGGTTGTTATGTTTCACCTGACCCATACACAATACTCTCTCTCTCTCTCCTCGCGTCAGATTCAGCACTGCTCTAAATAAAGAAATTTGAGCATTTTTTTCGTTTAATAAAAAACTTATGGGACCTAAATTGTTAATTAGTTAAAATTTCAATGCGTGCACCGGACATCGAAGAGTAACAAAGTGTTGCACCACCTAGAAGTGTTATGAGATGAACGAGATTCTTTCATCTTTAATTAAAAAAATTGAATGTAAACATTGAAAAATTCCTATGGCTCCCACTTGAGACAAATTTGTTTTAATTGAATTAATAAATTTCGAATATTAGATGGTCCAATACAAAAAATACCAAAATTTCAAAGCTTTACAGTAGGTACAAGACTACTGAATTCTTAGAATGAGTACTGTTTTAGATAAAACACTTTATTCTTTTAGTGGTCTATTCGAGGATAGTCCAGATTAGTCAAACAAAATGGATTTAGGATACATAATAATAATAATAATAATAATAATAATAATAATAATAATAATAATAATAATAATAATAATAACTGATAGGGGAACTAATGTATTCATTACACATTTGTGAAAATAAATTCCTCTTTAATGGAGTATATATTTTAAAGAAATTTGTAACTGTATATATAGCTAAAACCGATTACATTAGTTGGCTTATAAGTATATCTGGAAATTTAGAGAATTCCATTGGATTTGATATGATCTAATTTTATTAATCAGTTATTAATAGCTTATAAGCATCTTGCTATGTTCTCATGATCTGAAAAAATAGTTTGCACTTTATTCTTAATTGACTTCAAGATAGTTAAAACTGCCTTAATTTAACCCAAGTGACTAAGTTTTGTGCTCATAGTTATAGGTTAAGATAAGAGGACAAAATTCCGTCCACTTGCCCCTACACTGACCAAATTCATGTCAAGAACAGTGCAAAACTTCTAATTCTAATGAAAATAAAAGAAAGCAAACATATTAAACTGAATTCTCAAATTAGATCGAAGCTAAGTGTTACTCACAATTCAAAATCCTCGAAGTATTACCCTATGGTGACAAAAAGTTCACTTTTAAAGTTGGAGGTTTAGATTGGGCACAGATTAATTCTTTCTTATACCATAGTTTTAGTTACTAAAAAATCATTATAAATAGAAATATAAAAAAAATACATTATTATACCAAATCTTATTTTGTCTTTTGGTTCAAAGGAACTGAAGGATCCTATTTGTTCAAACGACAAACTCCTGTATTCTTTTAATTTATGGTATTTCTGAACAAGTTCATAAATAATAAGTCTAAAGGTATTCCCAAAATGTTTGCGATCGAATAAATAACTCTACGAACGGATGGTTGAATCGACTTGAAAAAAATATATTTCTACAAGTTAGACGTCCCGTCGCCACTTTGTAAAAAAAATCATTATATATGACTATGTTAGATATTTGTGTTGCATAGTAAGTTCCAAAGTAGTTACTCATTAATTACCAAAATGAGAAACTAAAAGAATAAGTCCATGTAAATATGTTTGTACGTTGATGGCCTCCCAAATCATAATCTTAAGTCATACTTAGAAGAGTTAATTACCCGAAAGTAGTCTCTAAACTGTAAAATACCATACACAAACTTTGGTTGCCTTTTTTTTTTTTTGATGAAATCATAGCCACTAACGGTAAAAACAAAGCACTTTTGGTATGAAATTATTGTAATGGTCATGGATCAACTTACACAAGAAGAAAAGTTAAGTTAAAACTGTTAAAGGCATGCAAAAAAAGGCTTTGTAGCTGGTTTTGGACTTTAGCTCGGAAAAACATTATACATACATAAACATAATGTTTTCACTGAACTAATTAATGCAATAAATATATTATTTGTGTAATCCTTTATAAATTATCTATAATCAAATGAAATGAATTATCAAGGTAATATATATTTTTTTAAATTAAATTATTTAATTTATATACTAAAATTGGCTGTTTGAAGGTTTCAACTTTCACGTACTATATTCTTTCAATCTTGCCTTATAAAGTGAGATATAAACAAATAAAACTAAAGTTATAAAATTCAGAATAAAGTATTGAAAAGAGGTAGGTGGGGCAAAGGAATGAAAGGAAATGTGGGGACTTGTCTGAAAAAGTCCAAAATGTGTCTCCTGGGGAGTCGCCAAAGAAAGGGAAATGACATATCTCACCCAAATCCATCAGATCTAAACGAAATTCACCCACATTCTCATTTTGTTGCAGCTTTTAGTAACCTAATTTTCATGAAATGTAATACTCATAAGAGTTTAGACCATGTGCACCAATAATTTACGTACGACAATATACAAGAATACAAGGATAACGAGTTTAGACCTTGTGCACCGCTAAACGTACGACAATATACGGCTTTAAATATAATAAAGGATAACGAGTTTAGACCTCGTGTACTAATAATTTCGATCGTGTCTGCAAATGGGGAGGTGAAGATGGTGGGGAAAGAAGATACTTATAAGTTTTTTTTTTTTTTGGTAATGACATGTGGTCCAGTAACACATTGCCAACGCATTAAAAGTGGGACCCACATATTGTGTCGTTAGTAAGAAGGGGTAGTTTTAAGCCTAAAATTAATGTTGAGGGTATTTACGAACCAAAAGGTGGACGAATGATATTTAGCTTAAACTATATATATTTATATGTATATCACTCATGTTTTACTTTTGATTCGTGGATTTAGGATGTAAAATGTGTTGATTTATATTAATTTGAGGTGTTTCTATGTGTAGGAATGATCCGGGAGCAATTGGGGGTGAAAGGTGCGAGATTAGAGCCAAAACGGACGAAAAAGCAAAAAAGGAAATTTCCAGCGCCACAGCCAGCGCCTAGCGCTACCTGTGGCACCAGAGACAGTGTGCTCCAATTTAACAGCGCCAGGGACAGCGCCTAGCGTTGGGCTGGGCGCTGGTGGCGTGAATTCTGTCCAATTTTGCCCGGGACAAGGTTATTTCGGCCCTAGACCTACCCAACACGTATAAAAGCAAGACTAAGCTTATTTTTAGAGGGGAGACGCCACTTTGAAGGGAGAATACACACGAGAAATATCCGAGTGCGAAGAGATCTCAATTTTCTTCATCTTTTCTTAGTATTTTCAATTAACCAACACTTATAAAATTATTTGATATTATCATGAGTGGCTAAAACCCATAGTTTCGGGGTTGTGATTTAACCGTGAATATTGTTGTTTAACGTTGACTTAACCTTGATTATAATTCACTAATATATGATTATTTTTTCAATTTTGTGATTAATTACTTAATTGTCTAGTCAACAGTTAAGTTCTATTTACTATCTATGTTATGCTTGGGAAAGCCATGTTTAGATTAGAGAAGAATTGAAGAGAGCATGATCTTAACTCTTAGGGTGGCGGATTTGTGGTTAGGATAGAAATATACCTAGTCACCGTACTTAATTTAATATCGTAATCTTAATGCATTCTTGATAGATTAATTCCGTAGGAATATAGGCAAGTAGTACTTCAGGAGAAGGCTATGAGAGCAATTATCGATTAATTAGCAACCATGAGTGAATTGTATGAAAGGGAGAGTTAATTAGAACACAATAGGATTGGTGAATCGATCACAATCTTGGAATATTTGTCTCTACTGAATACACAACAACCATTTTACTGCTTGATAATTTAGTTACTATTTAGAAGTATAGTTTAATATAACCACATTCTTGAACTCGAATTTGGCTTGACTGAATAACAATCTTGGTGAATCTAGTGGGTAGTTGATATAAGTCTATGTGGGTTCGACACTCGACTTATCATTTTATTACTTGTACGACCATGTATACTTGCGTGTGCGTTTGGGAGTAACAAATTTTTGGTGTCGTTACCGGGGACTTGAATATTGACTACTTTCTAGTTTTTGCTTTGTTTGTTTATTTAGTCAAGTCTAATGTTACTTGGTTGTTGCTCTGATCTCAGGAACTTTGATTGAATGCGCAGGGTCAGAAGCCAGGACCGACTTCAAGGCTTTGACCCCGAACCTGAGAGAACATTTCATAAGAGGTTGAGGGAAGCAATGGACACGAATAATATTCACGCACTTGTTCAATTTCCTGTGAACATGGCAGAGGAACATATGGTTGTTCAGGAGGTGGCAATGCCCAGCATTGCTAATGTCACCTCTAGCATAGTGAAGCCCAGAATCACTGGGCACTTTGAGCTGAAACAGAGCATGATCCAGCTACTTCATGCGAATGGGCAGTTTATGGGTCTTCCACGCGAGGATCCACAACAACATATCCTGAACTTCTTGGAGATTAGTGATACCTATATCACTAATCGGGTCACTCCAGACTATGTGAGGCTCACACTTTTTCCATTCTCTCTGTTGGGCGAAGCAAAGCGATGGCTGAAGGCAGAACCGGCTAATTCTATTACATCATGGAATGATTTGGCAAGGAAATTTCTCGCAAGGTTCTTCCCTTCAGGCAAAACTGTAAAGATTAGAAGTGAGATAGTTGCCTTCAGACAGAAAGCGGGAGAGTCTTTATACTCACCTTGGGAGAGGTTCAAGGGGCTACTCAGAGACTGTCCTCATCACAATCAGACAAACGAAGTGTTAGCTCACACTTTCATAGAAGGGCTACATTCTGAAACAAAAATTGTGGTAGATGTTGCAGTTGGAGGTCAAGTATTGGAGAAACGCTTTGACGAGATATATGTATTATTGAACAAATTCTCCAAAAGTAATCCGGATTGGCAATGAGAGATGGGCAGACACATAGTGTAAAAGTCTGCAGGGGTTCTCGAGTTAGATGTCGTCTCGGCATTATCAGCGCAGATTTCTACATTGACCAACAAAGTCACTCAGATGACTTTGGTTATTAACAAGCAACAAGCCGAGCCAGTGCAACAAGTTCAAATATTTTGTGAAGTCTGTGGAGAAGGTCACATGAGCAATCTATGCCCAGCAAATCCGGAGTTTGTATATTTTATGGGTAATGCAAATCGAGGCCAGATAAATCAGTATGGAGACACTTACAATCCCAATTGGAGGAACCACCCAAACTTCTCTTGGGGTGGAAACCAAGGTTCTCAGAATCAATTTCGACCAAAAGCACCTCAACAACAATATAGACCACCTTAGGCTGAACAATATGCAAACTCAATGAGTCACCTTGAGGAGATGATGAAGAGATAAATGGCTGACTAGCAGGCCCAAACAACAGAGATGATAAAAACATTAATGGCTGACCAGCAGGCCCAAGCAGCAGCGATGTGAAATTTAGAGCGACAAATAGTGCGCAACTTGCTAGTGCCCAAAATAATCGGCCAGTTGGGGCTCTTCCTAGCGATACTGAGCCTAATCCTAAAGCTCAAGGCAATGCGGTTACCTTGAGAAATGGAAGATTATTAGAAGAAGTTCCAAAGAAAAAGAAGTATACATCTCGTCTTGAATGAGAATTAGTTCCCAAGCCAGTTGAGGAGAATGAGAAAGAGAACAAAGGGTCAGAGCCAGTAATTGTGACAAGGCCACCACCTCCGTTTCCACAAAGACTGCAGAAGCAAAAAGAGGATGCTAAGTACAAGAAATTCTTAGATATTTTGATCCAAGTGCGTGTGAATTTACCTTTGGTGAAAATTTTGCAGGAAGTGCCTAAGTATGCAAGGTATCTCAGAGATATTGTGGCAAACAAACGAAGACATACATAGTTCGAAACAGTTGCATTTACTGAAGAGTGCAGTGCCAAAGTTCAGAGTAAACTTCCTCCTAAGTTGAAGGATCCTGGGAGTTTCACAATTCCTTTGTCTCTTGAAAAACAAGAAGTTGGTAGAGCCCTGTGTGATTTAGGGACTAGTATAAATTTGATGCCATCCTTTTTGTTCAAGCAACTCGGATTGGAGGTGCTTAGACCTACTACAATCACTTTACAGTTAGCAGATAGGTCACTAGTTAGGCAAGAAGGAATTATTGAGGATGTGTTAGTTCGAGTGGGAAAATTTATTCTTCCTGCTGATTTTATTGTTCTTGATTACGAGGCAGATGAGGAAGTGTCCATTATTTTGGGGCGACCATTCTTAGCTACTGGTGGAGTGATTATTGATGTGAGGGAAGAGAAGTTGAAGATGAGAGTTGACAATGAGGAAATCACATTTAATGTGTACAAAGCACTTAAGCTTCTTAAGCATTATGAGGACTTGTGCATGATTACTGTGGTCGAATTGAAGGGGATAGAGCAGAGTCCTTATATGAATTGTAGTGATCCAGATGGGACAACTGAGTTAGAGGAGGTGGTCTTGCAAGCTGAGTGTGTAAATGTGATTGAGAAAAGAGCCAGAGATAAAAGAAGAGACCTTCCAAGAGCGTGCAAAAAGGCTAAATTTCATGGGAGAAAGAAGAAGAGAAAGCGCCCAGCCTGAGTAGAGTAGAAGAGTCGTGCCACAACTATAAATAAGGCACTTGTTGGGAGGCAACCAAGCCTGTATATCTTTTATTGATTTATTAAATTTTTGTGTCAAGTTTTGTGTTGTTTTTATTTTGCAGAGTAAGGGAAGTGTGAGTACCCAAAGTTGAAGTTGATGAGCATGTTTGAGCTTAAGTGTGGGGTCGTCCCGACTCTAAAGATTGAGTATCATGTCCGATCTAGGCACGAGAGGGTCTCAGGGAGTATTTCTCACCCTTGTTTTAATAATTTTCTATGTGATCATGCATCGAGGACTATGCATAATATAAGTGTGGGGTGAAAAAACTACTTTCTAAAGTATAATTGTATCAAACTATTTTTTTATTAATTTTTCTTTTAGAACTCGTAGAATACATAGTATAGGTTCTCAAAATAAATAAAGAAACAAAAATTGAAAAACAAATCAGAAAAAGCTCGTACTTTTCCCGATGATAGAACTTTTGGATAATTTTCTTGAGGGATAAAGTCCAACTAAAAATATCAAAAAGATTTTTTTTTTGTTTTTTTAGGATAGCTAGGTAGTATCCCTTGGTTTTTCTTTGGGCGCCGGTTCTTTTCCAAGGATGTAGCTCGAATCGGGTACTTTAATTTTTTTTTAGGAGTAGTTAGGAAGAAAATGAGTTGCTCTGAGCTACCTAGTAACATGTTTCGTGCTGGCACATTAGGCTATGACATACATTCTGTATTCCCATATATTTGGTTTGAATTGTGACGTCTAAGTAAAGTAAATAGCCTATTTTGTGATGATTTAGCTCAGTGTTTGACTTGTATTCCACTTAGTACAATATTGCTTAATTTTTCTCAATTATGTGTGCTTGTTTGACTTGAGAGTTGAGTAAAACCATAGTGATTGAGTCATGTGCAATATGTGTGTGAGGATTTGTGATCTTCTGTGCTATCCTGGGTAGTCTAGAA
Source organism: Nicotiana tabacum (assembly GCF_000715075.1). Taxonomy (NCBI): domain Eukaryota; kingdom Viridiplantae; phylum Streptophyta; class Magnoliopsida; order Solanales; family Solanaceae; genus Nicotiana; species Nicotiana tabacum. Next base: position 24,718,555 of record NC_134081.1, on the reverse strand, counting down.
CTTGCCCCGTGTGTTAATCGAAGCGACATTGTAAGTTGTGCTAATCTAGGAGATGACATAGGCGTTTTCTTGCTTGATCATAGATGTGCATGTCACATAAAAATAAATTTTTTCACTGCTAGACCCTTTGAGCCTATCGACTTTTTCTTTGGCACCCATATTATAAGTCGTTCCCCTATTTTGTTCTTAAATTGAGATTGTTGAGCCTTTACCTCCTAAGGCACTTAGTCGCTAAAATAAGTAAGGTTAGAGATTGTGAAGTAGCGTTTGAGTGGAACCATGGAAGGTCCCTTTGGTGCACAAAAATTGAAATCAAAAGTCACCAGCTGATGAACCTTAATGTATGGAGTGTGAAGAAAAGAAAAAAAATGATAGTCAAGGTATGTAGAAAAAAATACACACCTCCAATCCTTATTAATTTGTGCTAGTGGGAGTATAAAAGTGCTTAATGAAAGTAAGGGCTATGTTGCATGTGGTTTGTGGCAAGTGAATTGGTTGAGAAGAATATGTGTTTGAATTGTGAGTGTAGTGATTAAAGTGCTTAGGAGGGTTAGTCACTATTTCTAAATGTATCATACTCGTCCCTTAGCCTACATTACAACCTTAAAGTCCTAATTGATCCTAGATTTGGCTAGCTTAAATTAGTAGAGATATACACTACGGGCAAGCTTATGGTACGACCACGGGATGCATATGAATTCTTTGTGAGAGTGAGCGAATTTTGTTCAATTGTGTGATGTCCTTAATCTATACTCAAAAGCATATTTGAATGTGTGGACTAGTCTATATTAACTCTTTTGTTTGTTGATGAGCGCACATGATCTCACGAATGATTGGTAATATTGTAAACTTTCTTGTTGGGCGAGTACGTGAGTTGAGGGTGCTTAGTGGTTACAAGTTGACTTTTGAGGTTGGTTGGTGACAAATAGATTGTTGGAATTGATTGAATTGAAATGTTATACTTGGGCATGCTTAAACGATGAGAATGTGAAATTTTGTATCTTCATGCCTGTGTGCCGATATTGATCATAGTCAAGGGTAGAGTGTATGGTTAAAAGTTGAATTGCTCCTCTATAGTTGAGGCTTGTATGTAGTTGGGGGTTTATTGATAGTCCCATTGCTCGAGGACGAGCAAGAGTCTAAGTGTGGGGTGTTGATATTTAGCTTAAAGTATATATATTTATATGTATATCGCCTCATGTTTTACTTTTGTTTCGTGGATTTAGGATGTAAAATGTGTTGATTTACATTAATTTGAGGTGTTTTTATGTGTAGGAATGATCCGGGAGCAATTGGGGGCGAAAGCTGTGAGATTAGAGCCAAAACGGACGAAAAAGCAAAAAAGGAAATTTCCAGCGCCACAGCCAGCGCCTAGCGGTACCTGTGGCGCCAGAGACAGTGTGCTCCAATTTAACAGCGCCAGGACAGCGCTGGGCTGGGCACTGGTGGCGTGAATCCTGTCTAATTTTGCCAGGGACAAGGTTATCTCGGCCCTAAATCTAGCCAACACGTATAAAAGCAATACTAAGCTTATTGTTAAAGGAGAGACGCCACTTTGAAGGGAGAATACATACGAGAAACATCCGGGAGCGAAGAGATCTTAATTTTCTTTATCTTTTCTTAGTATTTTCAATTATCCAACACTTATGAAATTGTTTGCTATTATCATGAGTGGCTAAAACCCATAGTTCTTGGGTTGTGATTTATCCATGAATATTGTTGTTTAACGTTGACTTAACCTTGATTATAATTCACTAATATATGGTTGTTTCTTCAATTCTGTGATTAATTGCATAATTGTTTGGCCAGCAGTTAGGTTCTATTTACTATCTATGCTATGCTTGGGAAAGCCATGTTTATATTAGAGAAGAATTAAAGAGAGCACGATCTTAACTCTTAGGGGGCAGATTTGTGGTTAGGATAGAAATATGCCTAGTCACCGTGCTTAATTTAATATCGTAATCTTAATGCGTTCTTGATAGATTGATTCCATAGGAATATAGGCGTTAATCTATTTTGAATAGGCGAGTAGTACTTCGGGAGAAGGTTATGAGAGCAATTATCGATTAATTAGAAACCACGAGTGAATTGTATGAAATGGAGAGTTAATTAGAACACAATAGGATTGGTGAATCGATCACAATCCTGGAATAGTTGTCTCTACTGAATATACAACAACCATTTTACTGCTTGATAATTTAGTTACTATTTAGAAGTATAGTTTAATATAACCACATTCTTGAACTCGAATTTGGCTTGACTGAATAACAATCTTAGTGAATCTAGTGTGTAGTTGATATAAGTCTCTGTGGGTTCGACACTCGACTTATCATTTTATTACTTATATGACCACGTATACTTGCGTGTGCGTTTGGGAGCAACAACGAAAGATAAATTTACATCAATGTTGAGGATATTTACGAACCAAAAGGTGGACGAAGGATAAATTTACATCATTTACCAAACGATAAAGACAATTTTGACTATTTTTCGTGTTAAAAATTAAGTAATAAAGAGATTAGGTTATGAGCATTTTCCATCGAATTCTTTTTCTATATTTATTCGATGAGAAATTAATGCTAATTTGTCTAGTCTACTTTCTTTATTGGTGCTGTGAAATGATTAAAAAAAAAAGAAGGAAGGCATACTTCCTTATTTTTCCTGAATAAAAATTATTTAAGAAATAAATATCGTGCATATATTATTTAATATAACATCAAGTTCAAATATATATTTTTTACACAGCGTAAAATACAACTTCCTCAAAATGTGGAGTTTTGGGACTTTGGTTGTGAGATGCTGAGGAGTAAGGTGATGGGGATCACCTTACAGGTTAGGATAGATAGAATCCTTTCTATCATTAATTAAATTTTGAGCTCTAAATATAAAAAGATTGTAATATGAAAAGGTCTTATGTGATGCTAATTTAAATTAATTGGGACTACAATGCAAGTATGAAACAGAAAATGAAAAATGGAAAAAAGTAGGAAGATCGGGGTCTATGTTCGTACCAAATACTCATTACAGTATTATGAGTTGTGAGATATATACTTATATAGTATGTAATTATACAACAACCTATTGCCTATATTATACTACTCCCAAGTTAACTCCTACTCTTTTGTCTACTGCGTAAGGATTACGTTACCTATCTTGCTCTGTGTTTTCTACGTCTCTTCATTCATTACTGTGTAAGTCGAACCCACGTGTGCCATTTTTTAATTTTCTCTTTCCTCTTTTCCCGTCTACCAATTTCCTCTATAACTATATAGGGAATATATAGAATAGGCAATGTTGGAGCTACAGCAATATATATGTACATACGAATTAAGTAATTAAAAGGCCAAATATATACGTAGGCTCTCAAAGTTGTCTCTTTTTTTTCTTTTTTTTTTTTCATTTGGACACTTAAACTAATATTTGTTCCTATTAAACACTTAAATTTGAACCAAAGTGTGTCTATTAAACACACATTGTTGACATGGCAAAGTGTATGTGCTGCACTAACTACGAGCGCGTGAGTTTTTTTTTTTTTTAAATCAAAAAAAATTCCTTCTTCTTCCTCACTCTCTCCCCCTGTCACCATCATCCACCACCTTCCTCTTCTGTTCTCATCACAAAATTAATTCCACACACAGAGATTGAAATTCACTCACCTACACGCCACAGAATCATACTACAAAATTTACATACATTATTCTCTACAGGGACACTAAGAGATACTCAAAGATTTCCTCTGTGGCTCCACCGTAAGGCAACCAACTTGCAAGCCACCCTCATTCTTATTCTGTAAAATTATTTTATACTCCTTAACCTCAATCAATAACTAACTAGGCCAAAATACTCTTTGGTTTCCAGAACTCTTAAGTGAAAGAAGAGCATATAAATTGCCTCTATTAAAGAATTTTCCTTGAAGTTAAGAGATTCATTCTCATTTCATGTTTGCTATGTGCCGCATAAATATTAACTCGAATATCAAAGTAATTTTGTAGGATTATTTCTCAAGTTATGATTGTTATGTGGGCACCTTCTCTCCTCGGTAAATCAGTTTCACTTTCACGGTGGAGGTCTTAGGGGTGTTGGGGGATCGGAGAAGAAGATGGGGAGCGGAGAAGAAGATGGGGGAGGGAGATTCGAATAAAATATTATAAAAGAAAGGTTTTTTCTTTTTTGTTTTTCTTCGTACTTTTCACGTGTCACATATGGATTTGTTATTACCATGAATAAAAGGCGTTTGAAAACACACGCTTAAGTTGTTCCAGAAAATATGGAAGACGTGTTTAATAGACACACTTAGGTTCAAATTTAAGTGTTTAATAGGAACAAAGGTTAGTTTAAATGTCCAAATGAAAAAAAGGACAAATTTGAGGGTCTACATATATATATATATATTTGTCCTAATTAAAATAGCACCTCTTTTCAAGTGGAGTATATATCTCAAGAGTTCATTCGGACTCAATAATTTAGGCTTACTAATAAACAAGCAGCTAGTAATAGATTTTGAACCTTTTAAATCAAATGAGTTTATGATTAAATTAGAAACCTAATCCGCTGCTAGCTTGGCTAGACTAGACTAGAAGAAGCAAATACTCCACTTGTTATGTCCTTTTCCTTTCACCTATCTTTTTAATTCTCGCGCTCGTTCTATCCACTTTCTTAGGTATTGCCCACTCAATTTTCTAGATTTTTTCCCTTATAGTATTCTATTCGTTCCGATTTATGTGAACTTGTTTGATAATACTTAATTTTAAAAAAAAATAAATGACTTTTGAAATTTGTAGCCCTAAACAAATCAAAAAAAGGTTTAGAGTATTTGTGTAATTATAAAAAAATTTCATTAAGAGTAGAATTAAAAATTTAAGCTAAATTATTTTCAAATTTAGAAAGAAATCATTCTTTTTGGAATTTAAAAAAAAAAAAATCATTCTATTTGGAATTAAAAAAAAAAAAAAAAAAAAAGGTTTCATGGAATGGTGGGAGTAGTATTTTCTTGTTCTCATAAATGAAGAGGGAGTCTGACTTTGATAGACATTGTTTTATCCTTCAAAGTAAAATATATCCGTGCTAATTTAATTAGATTCTGAAACGAGTACCCAACCATCCCCATATAATCATTCCTGCATTACAATTCTTACATTATTAACTTTGATGCTTCTAAACCCAGCGACCCCTGAGGGGGTAGCTGAACAATTTCAAGTAAAAAAGAAAAGCTTTTCCAATTTATATGGGATTCTCTAAAAAGCACGAGGCTGGAATACAAAATTGTCCTGTCGTTATATTTTTTGGTCTAAAAATATATACTATTATATACATATAATATTTATATATTTAAAAAATTATTATTTTTTGAAGTGCCTAAATATATACATGTCTCAAAGAATTAAATTAAATGGGTAAATAGTGGGCCTTTGAGTAGAGGCTAATGAGAGAGGCCGCCGCTAAAGTCACGAGAGCCGGCCGGCCGGCTTGAGGTTTTAACTCTTTTTCGGTTCAAACCTCACGCGGGCCCATTAACTCTCATTTATTCACACCGCATGGGACCCATATAGGGAATAAATAAAGTGTCGAAATAACAGCCTCGTGTAAAGCCCCATGACAGGACACGCGCGCGCCCGCACACACACACTTCTACACTTCATAGTAGTATTAAGGAATATTTTTTTCTTTATTAAGGGATCATTTGGTTAAAAATCTCGAAGATTATAATCTTAAGATTATAAAATCAAAATTATATTTTTGAATACCTTTTATATTGGATAAGTTATATTAAAATTTTGGTATAAAATAATATCCGATTTAGCTAATACCTTCAACCATACACGAGATATATTTAATTTTAAAAATTTATATCGGAATAACCCACCTAATCCCTTGAACCAAACGAACCCTACGAGTCGAGTTTGAGTCTTGGATATTATAGATCTTATACCGCACAAATAGACTCTTGTGAAAATAACCTCTTGCACAAATGCAGGGTAAGATTGCGTACAATACACCTTTGTGGTCCGGCCTTTTTCCGGATTCCACGCATAGCGGGAGCTTAGTGTATCGGACGGTGTTTTTATACTGCACCAAATTCGAATTAATCGGATATTCGGGCCCTAATAGTAGTAAACACTAGTGAAAAACAAAACAAATAAGAATCTTTTTTCTACTATCTCCCTTTTGAACTTAGTGAGCTTCACTTTTAAACTTTGCTCAAATTAATGAATCTTCTTATAAGTAACAATAGACACCAAAAAGACTATTTTTTGTAAAGAGATGCACCCTCTTCTTGCAGGTAAAAAAAGATAGGCTGATGAGAAGGATTCCACATAGGTAGGTAACAGAAAAATATTAGATTAATACATTCGCTGTTGTAAAAATTTACTCCATCGTTATGAGTTTATAATGTTAACTTACTCCGCAGCTGTGTCATTTTCTCCTTTTCTTTTCGGCAACACATTCTTTAATTATATATACATAGATTTTTGATATATATATATATATATATATATATATATATATATATATATATATATATATATATATATATATATATATATATATATATATATATATATATATATATATATATATATATATATATATATATATATATATATATATATATATATATATATATATATATATATATATATATATATAAAAATGTAGAAGAATATAATTAATCCGATCCCACTGAATTCACAGTGTTTCCTTAAGGAACTCAATCCCCTCTTATTATCCAAGGTTTAGGATTATTTTCTCCTAGGATAGAACGGATAACCTCACTGGTGTAGCGATACTTCAAACCCCGCTGACCAACGAACTCAAAGAACAGTAGTAAATCACACTTACTGCTTTCTTTTATGTTAAAACAATGCAGAAGGAAGGAGAAATCTTTTCGTAAGGAAAATATGAGGGAGAGTTCATGTATTTATAACCAAAACATTGGGTAATATTGAAGAGTTGCACCTCTTCGTATAAGGCTACAACTCAAAATTGTTGCTTTATAAAACAGTCATTTACGCAAACAACCAAATTCAAATTAAAACGGAAAAACAAAACGGAGGAAAAGAATTAAATTACTGTTACATAAACGGTCTAATTTGGATTAAATAATATTGCGTTAATATTAACAAATAAATTTGGTCCAAAAAATTAATCAAATAATCAGATCATTTGACCAAATCCAAATCCAAATCTGAAGCCGAAGCCGGCGACGACGATGCGAGGCTTGCCTTCTTCTCAACTCTTTAAGAGCTAGAAGACGTGCAATTGTATATATACTCATCAAAACTCTTTCCTTCTCCAATATGGGACAATTTCCCTTTGTCAAAGAGGAAAATTCAAAAAAATTATTTTTTCTCCATTTCCCATTCACTCTATTTTAAGCTCTAGGAAGCTTAAACCCATCAATCCCCCACATGAATAGCAATGGCTATATCACGGAAATATGCATGAAAAACTGTGTGATTTACAAGCAAGGATTAATCACATCTAGATAAGTAGGTTTCCCTTTGAACTTTCCGTAGTGAACTTATGTCGGATATACTCGATCAATCGGTAGATTTGATATCTTTGAACCGTCAAACTTTGGTGTATACCTAGACAACCATTAAGTCACACATTCAACCCTTAACCGTCTTTGGTTCTCATTGTTGTGTTCGTTTCAGCCATGAACACCACATGGTTTCATAAGTGCTTAGAGAACTGGCCTTACAAAATTCTTCTTGAAGCGGCTAACACTTCACACTTACATAGGCGATTCCTAAACGTGTCATCCCGTAGATACACTCTTTCATATACCCCGTATCAAATTTAAAAATTATTAAAAAGCCTTAATGCTTTATCCTTGGTACTGAACATTGTCTCATCAAGAGAATGGACAAAAATTTTAGTTGACAATATTGAACCGTCATTAATGACTTTGTTTGATCTCCTTGAACCTAGATCTTGGGATCTCCAGTCTTCTAGGTAGAGTTACCGCCACAATGACTTGTGCTCGGCCATAGTCCCATTCCCATCGATGATCTTTCAACTATATCTCTAGTTAAGCCTTTTATAAGCGGATCCGACACATTATCGCTTGACTTTACGTAGTCAATTGTGAAGATCCCCCTAGAGACTAGTTGTCTAACGGTTTTATGTCTTCGTCGTATATGACGAGATTTGCTGTTATACATAACGCTCACAACCCTTCTAATTGTCGCTTGACTATCGCAATGTATGCATATTGGAGCCAACGGTTTGGGCCAAAATGGAATATCTTCCAAGAAATTCGAGAGCCATTCAGCTTCCTCACCGGCCTTATCTAAGACTATAAACTCAGCCTCCATTGTAAAACGGGTAATACAAGTTTGTTTGGACGACTTTCAAGATATCGCTTCTCCACCAATAGTGAATACATATCCACTTGTGGATTTAGAATCGGTTGAACTGGTGATTTAATTTGCATCACAGTATCCCTCAATCATCGCATGATAATTACTGTAGTGCAAAACAAAGTCTTGGAAATGTTTTAAATATCCCAAAACTCATTTCATCCCCATCCAATGAGATTGACATGGATTACTCGTATATCGACTCAATTTACTTATAGCACAAACTATATCTGGTCGAGTATAATTCATGATATACATTAAACATCCCAGCACACGAGCATAATCCAACTGTGATATGCTTTGGTCTTTGTTCTTTGCAAGTGCAAGATTCACGTCAATTGGAGTCTTTGCAACTTTAAAATCTAAGTACTTGAATTTTTCAAGTACTGTTTTAATGTAATGAGATTGCGACAATGCCCTACCTTGAGTAGTCTTATGGATCTTAATACCCAAAATTAAATCGGCAACTCCCAAGTCTTTCATATCAAACTTGCTAGTTAGCATACGTTTAGTCGCATTTATGTTGGCAATGTCATTACTTATTATCAGCATATCATCTATATATAAGCAAACAATGACTATGTAATTTGTAACATTTTTAATGTACACACATTTATCACATTCATTTATCTTAAAACTATTTGACAACATTATTTGGTTAAATTTTGCATGCCATTGTTTGGGTGCTTGTTTTAGTCCGTAAAGAGACTTAACAAGTCTACATACCTTTGTTTCTTTACCTAGAACCACAAACTCTTTAGGTTGTTCCATGTAAATTTCTTTCTCCATATCTCCATTTAAGAAGGTCGTTTTAATGTCCATTTGATAAATTTCAAGACCATATACCGCAGCTAATGCTACTAATGTTCGTATGGACGTAATTCGTGTAACTTGAGAGTATATATCAAAATAGTCAAAACCTTCTCGTTGTCTATATCCTTTAACCACAAGTCTTGCCTTATATTTGTCAATTGTACCATCATCTTTCATTTTTCTCTTAAAAATCTATTTAGAACCCAATAGTTTATTGCATGGAGGAAGATCAACCAATTCCCATGTATGGTTGTTCAGTATGGATTCTATTTCACTATTGACTGACTCTTTCCAAAATAATAATTTGGAAGAAGACATAGCTTCTTTAAATGTTCGAGATTCATTTTCTAATAAAAAAGTCACAAAATCTGGTCCAAATGAAGTAGACGTTCTTTGATGTTTACTACATCTTGGATCCTCCTGATTATACGTACTTTCTTTAGTTTTTTCCCGAGGTCGTTTAGATCCTTCACTAATTGACTCACATTCTTTTTTATATGGATATATATTTTCAAAAAATTCAGCATTATCTGATTCTATAACCATATTATTTTGAATGTCAGAATTTTTTGATTTGTGGACCAGAAATCGATATGCTTTACTATTTGTTGTATATCCTATAAAAATACAATCAATGATTTTCGGTCCTATCTTTACCCTTTTGGGTTTAGGAACTTGCACTTTTTTCAAACACACCCACACTTTAAAATAATTCAAGTTGGGCTTCCTTCCTTTCCATTTTTTATATGGAATGGATTGCATTTTGCTATGGGGTACTCGGTTTAATATTCGGTTAGCCGCAAGAATGGCTTCCTCCCACAAGTTCTGTGGCAAACAAGAACTTATCAACAAAGCATTCATCATTTTCTTTAATGATCGATTCTTTCTTTCCATAATCTCATTGGATTGGGGAGTGTAAGGGGCCGTTATTTGATGGATAATTCCATATTCTAAACATATCTCTTCAAAAGGAGATTCGTATTCACCACCCCTATCACTTCTAATCATTTTGATTTTCTTGCTAAGTTGCGTTTCAACTTTGTTTTTGTATTACTTGAATGCATCTACTGCTTCATCTTTACTATTACGTAAGTAAACATAGCAATATCGAGTACTGTTGTAATGACCCGACCATTCATTTTGAGTATTACATCCCTATTTCCCCATTTACTGCTCTATTTATGCTTTATAATTGTTATGTGACTTGCCGGGGTAATTGGTTCGGGTCCGGTGAAGTTTTGGAATGAATTGGAACACTAAGTTCCAAGGTTTAAATCTTAAGTTGAAATAGTTGACCAGATGTTGACTTATATGTAAACGACCCTGGAATAGAGTTTTTATGGTTTTAATAGCTCTGTATGGTGATTTTGGACTTAGAAGCGTGTTCGTAAAATTATTTGGAAGTTCGTAGTTAAATTAGACTTAAAATGTCTAAAATAGAAATTTAAGTTAGAAGTTTGATCGGGGAGTTGACTTTTTGATATCGGGGTCAGAATCCGATTCTGAAAATTTGAATAGGTATGTTATGTCATTTATGACTCGTGTGCAAAATTTAAGGTCAATCAGACTGGATTTGATAGGTTTCGGCATCGAATATAGAAGTTAAAAATTCTTAGTTTCATTAAGCTTGAATTGGGGTATGATTCATGGTTTTAGAGTTGTTTGATGTAATTTGAGATTTCGACTAAGTTCGTATGATGTTTTAGGACTTGTTGGTACATTCGTACGGGGTCCCGAGTGGCTCGGGTGTGTTTCGAGATGAGTTTTGAGCGAGTCTGGGCCTTTCGGTACTCTGATGTTGTTCTAGAACGTTTGAAGTGCGGGGGGCACATTTTGGAGTGCTGAGGCAAAGCCTCAGGTGCTGACCGCAGAGGAAAAGTGCGGACCGTAGAGGAAATGTGCGGTCCGCAGAAATTCTCTCGCGGCCGCAGAAAGAAGATTTTGCAGATTCGTCTGTCCGATTTCGGAAGCTTATATCTTTTAATCTACAAGGAATTTGGAGATGATCCCAAAATGAAAGTTGTAGTCCTTTGAATCTAGTTTTCAGAAAGTAAACCATTCATCATTTGGACATTTGTACAGAAAGTTATGGTCAATTTACTGAAGCCTGGTATTACAGCCACCGTTGAAGTGCGACCGCATAATTTGGACTTGCGGCCGCGGGACCTGGAATGTGCAGCCGCACAAAAACAATGTGCGGTCAGCAAAATGAGGGATCCGAATTTTGTACTATATAAACAAGGGTTAGAGTATTATTTCATATTTGGACTTTGGGAGCTCGGTTTGTGGCGATATTTTGTGGAATTTTCAAGAAATTCATCGGGGTAAGTGATTCTAACTCGGATTTGGTTAATATGCATGAATATATCATTGTTTTCATCATTTAATTAGTATTTTAAGATGAAAATTTGGAAAAAATTGTAGAAATTTCATAAAATAAATTTTTGGGATTTGAATGTCGATTCGGAGTCGGATTTGAGTGAAACTAGTATGGTTGGACTAGTAATTAAATGGCTTGTCATATTTTGTGAGTTTCGTCGTATTTCGAGATATGGTAATTTTTTAGTGCAATTTTAGATTTTGTTGGAAAATTAGTATTTCCATATGGAATTAATTCCTACAATTTCTATTCACTGAATCGAATTAATTGTGACCAGATTCGAGGCGTTCAGAGGCCAATTCGCGAGGCAAAGGCAAAGAAGAATAAAGAATTACACGGTTTGAGGTAAGTAACAGTTCTAAATTTAATCTTGAGGGTATGAAACCCCATTTCTGTGATATGTGATTGGTTTGAGGTGACGCACATGTTAGGTGACGGGCGTGTGGGCGTGCACCATAGGAATTGTGAGTTGATCAATTCCATAGATATGTGTAGTTGAATAATTTATTGTTATTAGTACATTTTTCACGTATTAGAGAAATCGAACTATAAATCATGTTTAAACCATATGTTGACATTGTAGGGACCCACAAAGATCGTGTACATGTTGAATTATCTACCAAATTGCTGTACAGTCACAGTTTATTTGCATATCATATCTCAGTCTCTATAGTTCCTTGTTGATACATTGCATCATTTCTGTTTGGGCTGATTTTCATGATTACTGAGAGCCCGAGAGACTGAGAGATTAATGACTGAGTGAGGCCGAGGGCCTTATTGTGAGATATTATACTAGCATGTGAGTCATCCGTGCAGCACGTGAGTTGTCCATGCGGATCCAGATATTTATACTATGGCACGTGAGTTGTCCGTGCGGATCCAGATATTATACTAGCACGTGAGTTGTCCGTGTAACACGTGAGTTGTCCGTGCGGATTATAGCGCTTGGGCTGAAGGAGCCCCTCCGGAGTCTGTACACACACCCCAGTGAGTGCAGGTACCTACTGAGTGCGAGTGTCGAGCGTAGAGTGATTGTGAGGTTGGAGTGAATGGGAGGACTGAATGACCGTTGCTATGAGATGATGCATTGATTTCATTATTGTGGTACTTCTGTTGTCATATATCATTGTCTCAGAGATATTATCTTTTGTATCACTTGAACTTGATATGAAATTACTGTTTTGGCCTTAATTGTCGAACTTGAAAGCATGCCTACTTTCTTATGTTGGAAGCTACTGTAATTGGACTTAGCTGTGAAGCTCGTCACTATTTTCAGTTCTTTATTTAGTATTGTTACTTGCTGAGTTGGTTGTACTCATACTACACCCTATACTTCGTGTGCAGATCCAGGTGTTTTCGGACATAGTAGGTGTTTATTTCTTCGCGTAGTTGATTTTTCGGAGATTCCGAGGTTGCTGTCAGTGTTTTGCAGACCTTGTCTCTCTTTCCTTTCAGTTGATTGTACTGTTCTATATTTTCTAGACGATGTTTTATCACTAAGACTATGTTGTCATTTAGATGCTCATGTACTTAGTGACACCGGATTTTGGGAGTATATTTTATATCAATATGTGTGAGGTTTTTCTATTAAATTTATACATTATATTTTCAAACTTAAAGGAAATTATGGATTATTGAGATTGTCGGCTTGCCTAGTACCACGATAGGCCCCATCACGACAGGTTAGGATTTTGGGTTGTGATAAGTTGGTATCATTGCTCTAGGTTACAAAGGTCTCACGAGTTATGAGCAGGTTTAGTAGAGTCTTGTGGATCGGTACGGAGAAGTCTGTACTTATCTTTGAGAGGTTGCTGAACCCTTAGGAAAATTTCACTTTCTTGTATTCTGTCGTGCGAATTTGTTGATTCCGGAAGATAAATTTTTGTTATTCTATTCTCTCACAGATGGTACTCATACCCTGTTGTCCGTACTCAAGAGCAGGTAGTGCAGGGACTTCAGATACCGGGGGCACTACTAGCCCAGCCGGTTGTAACTGCTCAGACCCCGGTAGTTCCCGTTATGACTGATGATGAGCATAGGAGACTTGAGAGATTTGGGAGGCTTCGACCTCCATCATTTAGCGGTACTGAGTCGGAGGATGCCCAGGGCTTCTTGGACAAGTGCCAGCGGATGCTTCGTACAACAGGTATTCTGGAGACCAACCAGTGGGGTCTCGTTCACTACTTTTCAGTTTTTTTTTGTTGCCTTCAGATGGTGGGAGGCTTATGAGAGGTGCAGTCTGGTCGGTGTAGTACCACTTACATGGCAGGAATTCTCGGTTCTCTTCTTGGAGAAGTTCGTGCCGTAGTCTCGCAGGGAAGAGCTGCACATACAGTTTGAGCAGCTTTGGCAGGATGGCATATCTGTGACCCAGTACGAGATGAGGTTTTCTGAGTAGGATCCTCACGTAGTTTGGTTGGTTCCTACCGATAGGGAGAGGATTATGAGGTTCATTGATGGCCTCACATATCAGTTGCAACTGCTTATGACTAGGAAGAGGGTATCTGGTGCCACTTTTGACGAAGTGGTTGACATGCAGATAGAGGTGGTCCGTAGCCAGAAGCTTGGTGAGAGGGATGCCAAGAGACCTCGAGGCTCGGGCGGTTTTGGCGGGGTACCTTCTGGGGAGGGGGGCAGTCCTACCACAGCAGGAGTCGCCCTTATAGGCCCGCTCATACGACTCGTCCAGCTCATCGTGGTGCATCAGCTAGCCACGGTTCTTACAGTGCTCACTCAGGCTAGTCTTCATTCAGTGCACTACCAACGCAGAGTTCTCACCATGCCTCGTCTGCTAAGGTTTCTATAGGCAGTGCCTCGGGTTATCAGGAGCAGCAGTTCCGTCAGAGGAAGGGTTGTTTCGAGTGCGGAGACTATGGTCATATCAAGAGAGATTGCCCTAGGTTGTTGAGTGAGGCTCCACAGCAGAGTTCTCGGCCGATGGCACCAGCACCAGCAGTTACACCACCCGGCCAGCCAACTCGGGATGGGGCTAAGTTAGCTAGGGGTTGCCCAATAGGGGGAGGCCGATCAGGTGACGGTTAGGCCCGATTCTATGCCTTTCCTGCCATGCCAGATACCGTTGCTTCAGATGCAGTGATCACATGTATTGTCACAGTGTTCCACAGGGAATCTTCTATGTTATTTGACCCTGGTTCCACTTATTCATATGTATCATCATACTTTACTCATTATCTGGATATCATGAGTCCTTAGTTTTACCTGTTCGTGTATATACGCCGGTGGGCGATACCATTACTGTGGACCATGTGTATCAGTCGTGTGTCATAACTATTAGGAGGACTGAAGACTAGAGTTGATCATTTATTGCTCAGTATGGTTGATTTCGATGTAATCTTGGGTATGGATTGGTTGTCTCCATGTCATGCTATTCTGGACTGTCACGCAAAAATCGTGACGTTGGCGATGACGGGGTTGCCGAAGGTCGAATGGAGAGGTTCTCTAGATTATGTTTCGAGCAGGATAATTTCTTATTTGAAGGCCCAACATATTGTGGGAAAAGGGGTGTTTGTCATATTTGGCCTTTGTGAGAGATGTTGATGCAAATACTCCTACTATTGATTCAGTACCGGTAGTGCGAGATTTTTTGGATGTATTTTCTGCAGACCTGTCGGGTATGCCACTCGACAGGGATATTGATTTCGGTATTGACTTGGTGTCGTCCATTCAGACCATTTCTATTCCTTCATATCATATAGGATGGGACCAGATGAATTGAAAGAATTGAAAGAGCAACTTCAGGAACTTCTTGATAAGGGATTTATTAGGCATAGTGTGCCGTCTTGGGGTGCACCGGTTCTGTTTGTGAAAATGAAAGATGGTACTATGCGGATGTGCATCGACTATAGAGAGTTGAACAAAGTTACAATCATGAACAAGTATCATTTACCGCGTATTGATGATTTATTTGACCAGCTTCAGGGAGCGAGGGTATTCTCCAAAATTGATTTGAGATCTGGGTATCACCGGTTGAAAATTCAGGATTCAGATATTCTAAAGACGATATTCAGGACTCGCCATGGTCACTATGAATTTCTCATGATGTCTTTTGGGTTAACCAACGCCCCAGCAACATTTATGCACTTGATGAATAGCATATTCCAGCCGTATTTTGATTCATTTGTCATAGTATTTATTGATGATATCCTGGTGTACTCACGTAGCCAGGAGGAGTATTCACAACACTTGAGTATTGTATTACAGAAGCTAAGAGAGGAGAGACTTTATGCCAAATTCTCTAAGTGTGAGTTCTGGCTTAGTTTGGTGGAATTCTTAGGACACATAGTGTCCAGTGAAGGGATTAAGATAGATCTGAAGAAGATAGAGGTAGTTCAGAGTTGGCCCAGGCCATCTTCAGCGACTGAGATTCGGAGTTTTCTCGGCTTGGCAGGTTATTATCGCCGCTTTATGGAGGGCTTCTCGTCTATTGCGGCGCCTATGACTAAATTAACCCAGAAAGGTGCTCTATTCATGTGGTCAGATGAGTGTGAAGAGAACTTTCAGAAGCTCAAGACTGCGTTGACCATAGCTCCAGTTTTAGTTTTGCCTTCATCGTCGGGTTCTTATATTGTATAGTGTGATGCTTCTCGAATTGGTATTAGGTGTGTCTTGATGCAGGAGGGTAGAGTGATTGCTTATGCTTCGCGTCAGTTGAAGCCCCATGAAAAGAACTACCGTGTTCATGATTTAGAATTGGCAGCTATTGTTCATGCACTAAAGATTTGGAGGCATTATCTCTACGGTGTGTCTTGTGAGGTATTTACAGATCATCGGAGTCTCCAGTACTTGTTCAAACAGAAGGATCTAAATTTGAGGCAGCGGAGAAGGTTAGAGTTGCTAAAGGACTATGATATTACTATTCTGTATCATCCCGGAAAGGCCAATATGGCTGCCGATGCCTTGAGTTGAAAGGGAGTGAGTGTGGGTAGCCTTGCATTCATTCTTGTTGGTGAAAGGCCTCTTACAGTTGATGTTCAGGCCTTGGCCAACCTGTTCGTGAGATTAGATATTTCGGAGCCCAGTCGGGTTCTAGCTTGTGTGGTTTCTCGGTCTTCTTTATATGATCGCATCATAGAGCGCCAGTACGATGATCCTCATTTTCTTGTCCTGAAGGACACAATTCAGCACGGTGATGCCAAAAATGTTACGATTGGAGATGATGGGATGTTGAGGATGCAGGGTCAGATTTGTGTGCCTAAAGTTGATGGGCTGCATGAGTTGATTCTTGAGGAGGCCCACAGTTCGCTGTATTCCATTTATCCGGGTGCCGTGAAGATGTATTAGAACTTGATAAAACATTATTGGTGGAGGAGAATAAAGAAGGATATAGTGGGGTTTTTAGCTCGGTGCCTCAACTGTCAGCAGGTAAAGTATGAGTATCAGAGACCGAGTGGATTGATTCAGAGGTTAGAAATTCCGGAGTGGAAGTGGGAGCGTATCACCATGGACTTCGTAGTTGGACTCCCACGGACTTTGAGATAGTTTGATGTTGTTTGGGTGATTGTAGATCGGTTGACAAAGTCCGCGCATTTAATTCCAGTCGGTACTACTTATTCTTCGGAGCAGTTGGCTGAGATTTATGTTCGTGAGATTGTTTGCCTACACGGTGTGCCAGTGTCCATCATTTCAGATCCGGGCACGCAGTTTACAACCCAACTTTGGAGAGTAGTGTGGCGAGGTTTGGGCATGTAAGTTCAGTTGAGTACATCATTTCACCCTCAGACAGACGGACAATCCAAGCACACTATTCAGATATTACAAGATATGCTACGCGCTTGTGTTATAGATTTTGGAGGTTCTTGGGATCAGTTTCTGCCACTTGCAGAGTTTGCCTATAACAATAGTTACTAGTCGAGCATTCAGATGGCTCCGTGTGAGGCTTTATATGGTAGACGGTGTCGGTCTCCGGTGGGTTGGTTTGAGCCGGATGAGGCGAGGCTATTAGTATCAGAGCTATTGGGTACTGATTTGGTTTAGGATGCTTTGAATAAGGTTAAATTAATTCAGGATCAACTTCGCACAGCGCAGTCTAGACAAAAAAGCTATGCCGACCGAAAGGTTCGCGATGTTGCTTACATGGTAGGAGAGAGGGTACTATTCCGAGTTTTGCCTATGAAGGGTGTTATGAGGTTCGGTAAGAAGGGCAAGTTGATTCTGAGGTATATTGGGCCTTTTGAAATACTTAAGAAAATTGGAGAGGTGGCTTATGAACTTGCATTGCCGTCTAGTCTATCGGGTGTTCATCCAGTATTTTATGTATCTATGCTCCGGAAGTATGTCGGAGATTCGTCTCATGTTTTGGATTTCAGTACATTGCAGTTAGATAGTAATTTGACTTATGATGTGGAGCCGGTGGCCATTTTAGACCGGCAGGTTCGAAAGTTGAGATAAAAAAGCATAGCTTCAATGAAAGTACAGTGGAGAGGCCAACCAGTCGGAGAAGCTACTTGGGAGGCTGAGCGGGAGATGCGGAGCAAATATCCACACCTATTTGAGACTCCAGGTATAATTCTAAACCCATTCGAGGACGAATGTTTGTTTAAGAAGGGGAGAATATAATAACCCGGTCAGTCGTTTTGAATATTACAGCCCTATTCCCCCATTTACTGCTCAATTTATGCTTTATAGTTCTTATGTGACTTGCTGTGGTAATTGGTTCGGGTCCGGTGAGGTTTTGGAATGAATTGGAACACTCAGTTCCAAGGTTTAAAGCTTAAGTTGAAATAGTTTACTGGATGTTGCCTTATGTGTAAACAACCCCGGAATAGAGTTTTGATGGTTCCGATAGCTCCGTATGGTGATTTTAGACTTAGGAGCATGTCCGAAAAAATATTTGAAAGTTCGTAGTTAAATTAGGCTTGAAATGGCTAAAATAGAAATTTAAGTTGGAAATTTGACCGGGGAGTTGACTTTTTGATATCGGGGTCAGAATTCGATTCTGAAAATTTGAATAGGTCCGTTATGTAATTTATGACTCGTGTGCAAAATTTGAGGTCAATCGGACTTGATTTGATAGGTTTCGGTATCGAATATAGAAGTTGAAAATTCTTAGTTTTATTAAGCTTGAATTGGGGTATGATTCATGATTTTAGCGTTGTTTGATGTGATTTGAGGTTTCGACTAAACTCGTCTGATGTTTTAGGACTTGTTGGTACATTCGTACGGAATCCCGAGTGGCTCGGGTATGTTTCAAGATGAGTTTTGAGTGAGCCTGGGCATTTCGGCACTCTGATGTTATTCTGGAACGTTTGAAGTGCGGGGGGCACATTTTGGAGTGCTGAGGTAAAGCCTCAGGTGCTGACCGCACAGGAAAAGTGCGGACCGTATAGGAAATGTGCGGACCGCAGAAAGAAGATTTTGCAGATTCGTCGATCCGATTTTGGAAGCTTATATCTTTTAATCTACAAGGAATTTGAAGATGATCCGAAAATGAAAGTTGTAGTTCTTTGAATCTAGCTTTCGAAAAGTTAAACTATTCATCATTTCGACATTTGTACAAAAAGTTATGGTCAATTTACTGAAACATAGTATTGCAGCCACCATTGAAGTGCGACCGCATAATTTGAACTTGCGGCCGCGGGACCTGGGATGTGCGGCCGCACAAAATAAATGTGCGGTCAGCAAAATGAGGGATCAGATTTTTGTACTATATGAACGGGGGTTAGAGTATTATTTCATATTTGGACTTTGGGAGCTCGGTTTGTGGCAAGGTTTCAAGAAATTCATTAGGGTAAGTAATTCTAACTCGGATTTGGTTAATATACATAAATATATCATTGTTTTCATCATTTAATTAGTATTTTGAGATCAAAATTTGAGAAAAATTGTAGAAATTTTATAAAATAAATTTTTGGGATTTGAATATCGATTCAGAGTCGGATTTAAGTGAAACTAGTATGGTTGGACTAATAATTGAATGGGTTGTTGTATTTTGTGAGTTTCGTCGGATTCCGAGATGTGGCGATTTTTGAGTGCAATTTCAAATTTTGTTGGAAAATTAGTATTTTCATATGGGATTAATTACTATAATTTTTATTGACTAAATCGAATTAATTGTGACTAGATTCGAGGCGTTTAGAGGCTGATTTGCGAAGCAAAGGCATAGCAGACTAAAGAATTACACGGTTTGAGGTAAGTAACAGTTCTAAATTTGGTCCCGAGGGTATGAAACCCCGAATTCTGTGATATGTGATTGGTTTTGACGTGACGCACATGCTAGATGACGGGCGTGTGGGCGTGCACCATAGGAATTGTCACTTGATCAATTTCATGGATCTGTGTAGTTGAATAATTTGTTGTTATCAGTGCATTTTTCCACGCATTAGAGAATTCAAACTATAAATCATGTTTAAACCATGTGTTGACATTGTAGGGACCCACAGAGGTCGTGTACATGTTGAATTATCTGCCAAATTATTGTTTATACTCAGTCACAGTTTATTTGCATATCATATCTAAGTCTCTATTTTTCCTTGTTGATACATTGCATCATTTCTGTTTGGGCTGATTTTCATGATTACTAAGAGCCCGAGAGATTGATGACTGAGTGAGGCCGAGGGCCTTATTGTGAGATATTATACTAGCACGTGAGTCGTCCATGCAGCATGTGAGTTATCCGTGTGTATCTAGATATTTATACTATAGCACGTGAGTTGTCCATGCAGCACGTGAGTTGTCCGTGCGGATCCAGATATTATACTAGCATGTGAGTTGTTCGTGCAACATGTGAGTTGTCTATGCGGACTATAGCGCTTGGGCTGAAGGAGCCTCTCTGGAGTCTGTACACACCCCCAGTGAGCGCAGTTACCTACTGAGTGCGAGTGTCGAGCGTAGAGTGATTGTGAGGTTGGAGTGAATGGGAGGACTGAGTGACTGTTGCTATGAGATGATGCATTAATTTTATTATTGTGGTACTTCAGTTGTCATATATCACTGTCTAAGAGATATTATCTTCTGTCTCAATTGAACTTGATATGAAATTACTATTTTGGCCTTAATTGTAGAACTTGAAAGCATGCCTACTTTCTTATATTGGAAGTTACTGTAATTGGACTTAGTTGTGAAGCTCGTCACTACTTTTAGTTTTTTATTTAGTATTTTTACTTTCTGAGTTGGTTGTACTTATACTATACCCTGCACTTCGTGTGCAGATCCAGGTATTCTCGGACATAGTGTGTGTTGATTTCTTCGCAGTTGAATTTTTGGAGATTCCGAGGTAGCTGCCGGTGTTTCCCAGACCTTATCTCTCATTTCTTTCAGTTGATTATACTATTCTATATTTTCTAAACGATGTTTTATCAGTCAGACTATGTTGTCATTTAGATGCTCATGTACTTAGTGTCACGAGAATTTGGGAGTATATTTTATATCAGTATGTGTGGGGTTTTTCTATTAAATCTATACATTATGTTTTCAAACTTAAAGGAAATTATGGATTATTGAGATTGTCATCTTTCCTAATACCACGATAGGCACCATCACGACAAGTTAGGATTTTGGGTCATGACAATTGTCATCAATAAAAGTTATGAAATACTTCTTTGCACTGCGAGATGATATTGACTTCATGTCACAAATATCTGTATGAATTAAGTATAAAGGATTTGAATTCCTTTTAACTGACTTATAAGAATATTTAACATACTTAGATTCCACACATATTTGATATTTTGATTTGTGGCATACAAACTTAGGAAATAGTTCCAAATTAATTATTTTTCGCAAGGTTTTATAATTGACATGTCCCAAACGTACATGCCATAAATTATTTGACTCAAGTAAGTAAGAAGAAGCTGAAATTTTATTATTGTCAACAACCATTACATTCAGCTTGAAATGGCCCTTAGTAAGGTAACCTTTTCCTAAGTACATCTCGTTCTTACTTATACAACTTTGTCTGAAACAAAAATACACTTAAACTCGTTCTTGACGAGAAGTGAAATAGAAACTAAGTTCTTCTGTATTTCAGGAACATGACAAATGTTGTTCAAAGTTACCACTTTGCCCGAGGTCATCTTCAGGAATATCTTTCCATAACCTTTAATTTTAGTTGTTGCAGAATTTCCCATAAAAATGATCTCATCGGATTTAGCGGGCATATGAAGCAAATATTTCTCTAACAGCACAAACATGGTGGGTGGCACCAGAATCAATCCACCACTCCTTAGAATTTTTCACTAAGTTGCATTCAAACAACATAGCGCAGGAGTCATCAATATCATTATTTGTTTCAACCATATTTGCTTGACCCTTATTCTTCTCTTTCTTTGGAGCACGACATTCTGCAGTTTTTTGTCCAACTTTTTCATAGTTGTGGCAGTTTCCCTTGAATTTTTTCTTGTTGGGATAGTTGTTTGGTCCAGAAGACTTCTTCCGCTTCTTCGGATTAGTTGGAGCAGTTTCAACAATATTTGCTCCCATAATTGTTGAGTTCCCACGTGTCTTTTTTTTGCAGCTTTATTGTCCTCTTCGATCCTCAATCGAACCATGAGATCTTCGAGTTTCATCTCATTGCGCTTGTGTTTCAAGTAGTTCTTAAAGTCCGTCCATAAATGAGGCAACTTCTCAATCATTGCTGCAACTTGAAATACCTCATTGATGACCAAACCTTCAATGAAAAATTCGTAATTAATAATAAAATTAATACTTTCAACAAAAGCATTAATTAGGATCATACCTTCAGCAAGGAGATCATGAATTATAACTTGCAACTCTTGAACTTGGGTAATGACAGTCTTATTGTCTACCATCTTATAGTCCAAAAACTTGGTTGCAACAAACTTTTTCAAATCGGCATCCTCGGTTTTATACTTCTTTTCCAACGCATGTCATAGTTCTTTCGAAGTTTCCGCATTACTATAGACGTTGTAAAGATCATTCTCCAGTCCGCTAAGAATGTAATTCTCGTACAAGAAATCTGAGTGCTTCCATGCCTCAGTCACAATAAAACATTCATTATCACGAGTTAATTCCGGCAGAACTGGAATGTCCTCCTTGATGAACTTCTCTAGACTCAAAGTAGTCAAATAGAAGAACATCTTTTGTTGCCAAAGTTTGAAATCAATCTCGAAAAAAATTTCGGGCTTTTTCTCCGGAGTCGGTGGTGGCACAGAACGACTGAAAGTAACAACATTGCTCGTAGAGCCAACCACGGGGGTTCCTGTTTCTGTCATTTTTGTTAATCACAAAACAGAAACAAAATTAATTAACGGTAAAGAATTTAAAATATTCAAACCGAATAACTTTAATAGAATCGATCAAATACCATGGTGAAGATATTATTTCTTCAAACCGAATACAAAACGAGTAGAAAATCACAAAGATTTTAATCTCGTAATGTCAACCAAGGAGTAGAAAATTCAAAAAATTTAGTCTCCAAACTGAGAGTAGAAATCACTAGGATTTAATCTCCCCCAAATAAAATATAAGATGAATACAGAAAAATAAATTTAAGTTCCTTAAGCTTGTTAGTAATCTGTATTAGAAAATATATTCAAAAATTAAAAATAATGTAAAATCAGAAATGTTGAAGAACATAATTAATCTGAGCCCACTGGATTCACAGTGTTTCCTTAAGGAACTTAATCCCCTCCTAGTACCTGAGGTTTAGGATTATTTTCTCCTAGGATAGAACGGATAACCTCACTGGTGTAGCGGTACTTCAAACCCCATTAACCAACGAACTCAAAGAACAGTCTTACTGCTTTCTTTTCTGTTAAAACAATGTTGAAGGAAGAAGGAAAAATCAGAATTTTTGTAAGTAAAATCTGAGGGAGAGTTCATGTATTTATAGCCAAAACGTTGGGTAATACTGAAGAGTTGCAACTCTTCATGTAAGGCTGTAACTCAAAATAGTTTTTTTTATAAAACGGTCATTTACTCAAACCGCCAAATTCAAATTAAAATGGGAAAACAAAGCGGAGGAAAAAAAATTAAATTACCGTTACAAAATGGTCTAATTTGGATTAAATAATATTGAGTTAATAAATAAATTTGGTTCAAAAAATTAATCAATCAATCAAATAATTTGACCGAAGCTGAGCGAGCGACGACGATGACGCGAGGCTTGCCTTCTTCTCAACTCTTTAAGAGATAGAAGAAGTGCAATTGTATATATACCCATCAAAACTCTTTTCCTCCTCCAATATGGGACAATGTCCCTTTGCCAAAGAGGAAAATTTTTTAAAAAAAATTCTTTCATTTCTCATTCACTCTATTTTAAGCTCTAAGAAGCTTAAACCCAACAGTATATTACTAATTAATGTATACAAATTTTATGTTTGTGTATTACTATCAAATTACAAATAAACGTATAAATTTATCATTTATGCATGGAATGCATGTGGCTAAAGGTGATATTCCCTGAAACTTGACCATTTTTCTAATCTAATCCAGAATAAGTATATAAATATGTAAACTACCACAGCTTTTACATTTGTCTGTCTCTAAGCTGCTTTTTATTTTTTATTTTCCCCAATTCCTCATATAGCTTTGTCTTCTATCTTGTGCTTGGTTTGGTTGGAATAAATCAAATATAAATTTGGTCAGAAGTGGATATGATACATTAGTCCCTGATCAAAGATTTTCAGACAAACATTCCATTCTTCTGTTTTGTGGGTCCCTCCTATCTTAATCCAATCATTTATAAAAACATACAGTATATTCCATTTATAATAAACAACAATTGTAAATGGAACTTATCATATTTAGAGCCCGTTTGGATTGGCTTATTTTAAGTGCTTTTAAGCCAAAATAATTTTTAAGCCATTTTGTAGTGTTTGGATAGAGTAAGAAAGTGTTTTTAAGCACTTGTTTTTAAGCTAAAATGATAAAAACAAGCCAAAAGCCAAAAGTTAGAATTCCTAACTTATGGCTTAAAAACTATTTTGGCTTAAAAGTCACTTCAAATAAGCCCATCCAAACGGACTCTTATTTTTTTTGAGTATTGGCAGTTTATTTAGCAACCTGCTTCATTTACTCTAACAGAAATGTGGATTTGATTGAAATAAAACAACTAATTCTGAGGACTTAATTGACATAAGTAAAACTTCAACTTAAACTTGACAAGAACTAACTTTCTTCTTCACTTACCATTCATCCCACCATATTCCATTTTGCCCCATCCGTTGTCTGAAGAAATCATTATTACATTCTTTTAATTTTTTAAAAGTTATGCTTTGATATAGTAAACTAAATTTCCAATTTTTAGCTTTCTATTTTCTTCACTACCACTACAGCATTATCTATTCAAGAATTCAGAAACATAATGAAATATTATCATATAAAAAAGGACGCACAAAACTATTATTATGAATAAATGTTGATTGATGGAAAATAATTAATTGTACTTAATTAGTGCTTACATCAAATTTATCATCGCCAAATAATAAAATGAGAGAAGAATGTATTATAGTCAACCATCAA
Source organism: Nicotiana tabacum (assembly GCF_000715075.1). Taxonomy (NCBI): domain Eukaryota; kingdom Viridiplantae; phylum Streptophyta; class Magnoliopsida; order Solanales; family Solanaceae; genus Nicotiana; species Nicotiana tabacum. The sequence continues at coordinate 24,693,556 of NC_134081.1, read as the reverse complement.
GGGTTATCGATGAATAGGAACATAAGATCCATCCACCTTAAATCCTTAATCAAAGGTCTTAATTTGAGCTTTGAGAATGAAACAAATTATGATAGAGATTTTTTTTTAAAAATAAATCTTAAGTGGTACGAATTCAAACTAATCGGGAAACAAAGTAAATATGAGACACTGAATAGAAAATCAAAAAATATATATATAATTGTCATCCTTTTTTTTTTTTTTTTTTGTGTGCGCGCGCGTATGGGTCTGAATTGATTACCCACGTATCGATATCAAGAAGGAGAAGAAGCGCACGCGTGCAACATTAGCTTCCACAAATTTCGCCAAAGTCAATTATGTCAAATAATGGTGCCTCATTATTTCCCATTGCATAATTATTGTTCCTCATTATTACTCTTTACAGTATATATTTAGGTATTTGGACCATCTAGTAATTTTATTTCTAGACTCAGTAGACGCATTTTCAATCCACTGAAATAAATACAATTCCAACAAAGTTTATCACTACATTCCAACAAAGTTATTTTAATCCAGTGAAATAAATACATTCCAGCAAATCTGTTATTTTAAGTACACTTATACGATTAAAGAGGGTGAATTGGGTCGTGTCAAATTTGACGTTCATTTATATTTGTTCACGAACGTGATTCTTTAACTTAATTAGTTTAAACACTTAAAACTATAAGTGTGAATAAAGAACACATAAATTTTACGTGAAAAAACACGCGGTTCAAAAGGGGTAAAAAAACTACTCTACAATCTATCCTTGTAGGATTTAACTCCAAACTCCACTAAATAAATTAGCTAAAAATTCAGATTACAACTCTTGTAATCTAAGGTTTAACTCTAAGCTAGCATTTGGATATAGATTTGATTGAAATTTGGAAAAAAAAAATTTGAAGATGAGATGGAAAATACTTTTTGAAAGTCGAAATTGTGTTTGAACATGTATTTTACTTGAAAAGAAATTGAAGTTGTATGAGTAGAAAATTCAAAAAACTTAAAAAACTAGTTTAAATTACTTTTTGAAATTTAAAAAGTTCATCTTCAAAAATTTCCCAAAAACTAATCACCTTTAATAACCAAACAATACCTTTAAAATATTTTTTTTAAAAAGCAAAAAAATAATTATGGCGAAACGGGAGCTAAGTCTTTACCCACAGTGCGTGTTACACACTTTCAAGTCACATTCTAACTTGAGAGATAAATGTTTTCACAAACAAAAGCAACCTAAAGAATCGAAACAATAATTACAAGGACCAATTACTTCAGCCTAATTCTTTACACACTCCAATATGAACAATATTCAAACTCTCAAGAATTAAATTGCTTGAATGCTCTTAAGTCTTAACTATATGCATAATCTCTCAATGTATATAAGTGAGTTTACCTGCAAAACTAAGTACCTACTTATTAGCACATGTACACCATTTCACATTTAAGTTTATTAATTAATTATCAAAACATATCTATAGGCAATAAAACTCTTTCTTATTAATGAAATGAAACTCCAATCTGAGGTTTATATAGTATAGGATAATTTTAGATTGTACTCAAAAGTGAAGGGATAAATTTAAATTTTCTTTATGTATGTTATCATGTGGGATCCATCCAATTCACTTTGGAGCATTTGGAGCTCCAGTAAGGTCAATGACAACTACAAAATAATTTGCTAATAACAAGAATATGGATAACTCTAAAGTACAAGTATACAACAAAGGATAAAATTAGTACTTAACATATTTTGTACCAATATATCATTTCGGGGTCTAATGAAATTCTTTTCATAGTGGGTAGGTAGTAGAGTATACTTCTTTTTCATACAAATGGTATTAGTATTATTCTTGTATTACTACATATTTTCTATTAGCCGAGTTTTCATACCAATAGTATTTTCTATTTCTTAGTTGTCTATTACAACACGCTGCTACTGTTGTTCCGGTTATCTTATTATCTTGTATTTTTTAATTCTTAGACTTCTTTAATCACTACATGTCTCTTTCGCTCCAATATCTCATTATCTTGTTGTTATTAATGTTTGTTGCTATTTGACTCTTTTTCATTTTTTCTTGAGTCAAGAGTCTATCAGGAATAACCTCTCTACTTTCACAAGATAGGGGTAAGGTCTGCGTACATACTATCTTCCTCAAACCATACTTGTGAAATTATAATGGATTTTTTTATTGTTGTTTGGAGTCCAATAGAATTCATGCTTTTGCACATATTCTTCAATCTATGAGAGTACCTTTTCACCTGCAATTTTGTTACTACCCAGCATTTTATAAGTTAGCATAACCGAATATATATATATATATATATATATATATATATATATACACACACACACATTATGTATATTATATATAAAAATTATACAAATTTTATACATTTTTTCGGTTACGAATTTAAATAGTTTACGACCCGGGCTAAAAGTGATAATAACCCCACCATAAATGGGGTGAAATGTACTGGAGGTAAGATTGTCCATTTCAATTGAGTATCCTTTTGTGGCAAGCATGTTCATTTTGTTCATTAAAATTATATGTAGAATCCAGTAAAAAGGAAAAAAATTCTTCATATTATTGTTTTGTCATTTTCTAATTGGCTTGGTATCTTAAATATGGGTAAATGAGATAAATTAAAAAGAGAAAAAGGCTGCACTCTTCATTTCAAAGAAAGACACAAAAATGACAGTACTATATAGAATCCTTTACACAGAGATAGAGAGAGCATAAATCAGTGGAAAAGAATCAAACACAAATAAGATATCATGTTGAATGATAGCCCACTAAATAACAAGAGCCTAAGCCTTCATTTTGGACCCTTAAATGTTTAACCCAAACCTCTTTCACATTAACTAAGTTTTTAAATGTTCAAAATAGCAGTAAACATATCAAGAACATGTGTATTCATCGACTTAACAATATTCAAACCTTTTCCAGATAAGTTCAAGTTATATGCACCGGCATTTACTATCAAATTAAGCTAACTTGGAAATAAAGTAAAAAAACTCTTATAAACAGTTAAATTTACTGATAAGTGTAAAAAGTTTATACAATTGATGTGTATAACTTAAACACTTTTTACATATAGTATCCAATACTAATCAAGAATGGTGTCCCTTAGCCTCTGCATATGCACATTTATACACTAATACATCACTTCCTCTGATCCACTTTATTTGATTTTTTTGCTTTTTTTTTTGTGGTTCATATTATTTGATTTTTTTCAAATATCAAAAAAGAATTAACTTCTTTTTTTCCAAAGTTACCCTTTGAGTAAAGAGCTAGGAGTATTTATTATATTTTCAATGAACAAATTAAAGTTAATATGATTAATTTTATTGTTAATTAATACTAAAAGATAAAGTTTTTAATATGTGTAAAACCAACAAAAAAAAAATTAATTAAAGTCACCGAAAAGACTATATATTTTACATGTAGCACAAAGAAGGTACACACACCTTTTAAGCGTGGTGATCTCAAATCATATGAGTAACTTTCTTGGGCTATGGGCAAAAATATGAAAATATTGTCATTGGGTCATCAACAAGCATCAATTTGTCTTTGATTCTCACAAGAGTTGCTTACACATAGTAAGACACTACTAATTTTTTATTAGGATAAGTAAGACCTATTAATAAATCTCAAAAATCAATAAAACATGATCCTAAATCTTGTAATTTCCAAGACTAAAGATTTCACATTCATGGTTAATGATGTTTGATATTAGCTAGGTTGTGGTTTAGTGGCTTAGTTTAATAACATGGTATTAGGCCTTATTATTACACTATTAGTAGGGATTCTAATCATAGCTTTATAGACTAAGTAATATGATGGCTTTATATATGTAGAGTGAATGAATCCCAAGAAAGAATTTAGAGTTTGGCATGTTACTAAAGCCAGACAAAGGTCACAAAAGAATTCAAAGAGGGTAATTTCTAGGCATACCTTCTTAGGGATTTACAATTATTCCAACAATAGATCTTTGGTTGATTACAAAAAATGATTTTTTTTGGATGCTTAAATTATTATTTACACTGACATACTTTGAAACTAACAAGAAAAAGGGCTTTTGCTACAGTTTCTTTAACATTTAAAATTGCATGAAAATCATCAGCAAGAGATGTTTTTCTTTTGAAACTGTGAAGGGATAGGGGAAAAGCAATGAGAGAAGTATGCTTTTTCTTTTCTTTTCTTATGCTAAAGTGGAGAGACCAATGAGTTATGGATCAAAAGGATGTGTATGAAGGAAAAAAAAGTGTGTTTTACAAAGGAAAGACTCAATTTTTGTTCTTTCCTTTTGGAAAAATTTTCCCTTTTCCAAAGATGAAAAAAATGGTTCTAATAAAGCAAAATGAATGTGTAAACTCACAACTCTATTCTGGTGTTAATTCTTTTTCATTTTCTCCCGTCACTCAAAAAGAGCAGTAATATCACTCAAAATTAAAGTGCTAGTAGTATTACTTTAATTAACGTTCGACATAGTGTTACTAATACAAGTAGGAGGCTCCACTTTCCCTATCGTACGATTCAATGGATATAGAGGATTCATATAAAAAATTCAAATTTAATTTAGGATGGAGGCAAAGTTTGATTTGTGAGTTTCAAAGATGGATGGATTCCATTACTATTGAATTCATTATCACAACTTTATTGGTAGTCATTTCCATATTCTGTTGGAAAAGAAGAAATGGACCCAATAAGTACTTTCCAGGCTGGGTTTTGAATGCACTTTACTTCAGAGTTGAGACAAAACCAAAGCCCACTTTTGATTTTAACTCATTTCAGTGCCCCATTTAAGAATAATTGGGCCAGCTACCTAACTATATTAGCCTCAAAGCTCCTTGCAGATCTTTTTGACCAAAAATATTATATAGAAAAGGAAAAATCAGCACGAATACCATTTTCAAGTTCCTTTAATTAATTTCCAGACTTGAAAATTCTTCCGTCATCAGCAAAAAGTTTTACTGCTGATTTTGCTTCAGTAACTTCTTTTCATAAGGATCAAATTTAAGATGATTTTTCATTTATTGTTTCTAACATGCTATGCTAATGAATAATTGGATCTAAAATTAATGATCTGAGTATCCAAGACATAATTTATTGAAAGTTGAGATCCGGTATTCAGAAATTCTATCTCAAAGCTGAACTCCTTTGGGGTGCGATCTTTCCTTTGAATCTGCATTACGCGAGATGCTTCGTGCACTAAGCTATCCTTTCTTTTTTGTTTTGTGTGAAACAATGTCAGACTAGAATATCTCACGAGCATTAGCTCTCCCAAAAAAAGAGGTGATTCAACGACGCCTTATAATTTGACAACCTTGTTACGACTTCACTCCACTTAGCGGCTCTAACTTTGGCTACCTCTTCTTGCGATTAAGTAACAACTCTTGGTATGGAGTCCACATTTTCCTTTGATTTTAATACTACTTTTAATTTCAAAGTATTTGGTATCTTAAAAAGAGTTGGGTGCCACAATGCACACTCTTAATGCTAGCTCAAGCTGTGCAGTAGGCTGCTTGGTGTATGTGTCAAAATTTTCATAGGTTTTAGGCATATTTGTCACAAGTATAAAAAGGCAGACTTTGTTCTGAAATGAAATGGGTAAACATAATTACTAAAATGCGAATTGAAGAATTAGTTATAATGAATCTTCATTCAACTATTCTTTGATTCCCCCCCTGAGAAGAACAGCTTGTAAAAAAATGAAAAGCAGTGCCTATAGAAATCTTATGATATATTCCTGTGTTTTTAGAACATCAGTTTCCCCCCCCTGAATTAGTTTCTTTTTTAGGTTCATTCTATACCTTTCAGGAAGATCCTTCCATAGTTTCACAGAATGGGCAGTTATTGACCACAACAGGAACATGCTAATTTCCAAGACTGAAGTTAAAAGGAACACAAATTTTCAATAATTATCCAACATATCCACTGTGCTTTCAGTTGTTTCCTGTGGACCTGTGGTACAAAATAAAATATTTCATAAGTAATGTTACTAGCACCTACATTCAAATTAAATTACATTTACAAGTTGAGAGAGGAGGGCTAGATTTCCTTCTTTTTTTTTTTGGCCAAAATATTGCTACCTCCATTTCATTTTATGTAAACTTGTTTAATTAGAAACAGAGTTTAAGAAGAAAAAAAAAAGACATTTTAAAAATTGTAGTCTTTTTTTAAACCAGTAAGAGGTATTTTTATTGATAACCAGCAACATGTATACGCTGGTGAGTATGTACATCATAGCAAGCATGGCGTGTAATGAGCTCAAAATTTCAATCATGGCTTCTACATCATTAAATGAGGCCATGTTGCACTTAAAAAAAAAGTAAGAGGAAATATATCTCAGCTTTACTATGTGAGAAGAAGATTCTTTTTTGCTCTGAAAAATTCGTGCGTTTCTTTCCTTCCAAATAGACCACCAAATGGCTTCGAATTGAATTCCAGGACTTGACAGCAGCTTTCCATAGACCTTTCCTCTGCCAGCAATGCGATAAATCAACTGTAGATTTCGGCGTAGCCAGGAAAGGCCCAAGATGTCAAAGAAGATTCCAAATCTCAGAAGTCAATGTGCAATGAATGAATAAGTGGCCAGTGTCTTCAATCTGATTTTCGCAGAGAGTGCACCTGCTACATATGCTAAAGCCTCAGTTTCACAGATTTTTATGCGTTAAGACAGCATTATCTGTGACGAGCCAAGTGAAACATTCGACTTTAGTAGGGGTTGTACTCCTCCAAATTTGTTTCCAAGGCCAGTCAGCATTTACAGCATTTTTCCTGGAGAGAATTGAGTAGCCTTACTTAATAGAGAACCTCCCATCAGTGTATCCTTCCATAGTAGCAAACTGGCTTGTTTTGTAGGAAGATCTGGATCTTGGGCAGTTGCTGTAGCAGGGAACATAAGTCCTGCAATTCCCAATCATGGATTGAAGCTTATGGTCTTAAACATGCTATGACATTTCTATAGCTATAAAATTATGTTATTAAGGGTAAAATGAAAAGTTTAAAGTTTGTCCAAATATAGAAAGGTGCTATTTTTTTTTTTGGAACAAACTAAACAGGAAAGAGTGCCACAAAAATGGAACAGAGGGAATAACTAGTTTGGGATTTCCAAATAGTAGTACTCTTAAGTTGAGGGAAAAGAAATTTGACCTTTGTCACTATTAGGGGAAAGAATCAAGTCATATTACCTGAGATAACAAGCTAGTGGCAATCCTTCAGCTTTACTAGTTGATGTGGATAGTATTCATCTAACAATCTCAGATTTCATTGGTTGAAAATTGAAATATCCATTTCGGCCTTCCCGTTGGAACCAATATTGGCAGATTTTGCCATTTTGGCAGCACTATGGATTTTCTTTGCTATTAGCACAAGCATTTCAGCTGCCTTGGCTAGTGACTGATTTTCATGCTCCCTTGAAGTCTCTATTCTGGGATGCTGATTTGCAAAATTAGAAAACAACTGCACTGCTCTCTCAGCTGCAACATCCAAATTATTTACTGCCTCTTCACACATACGGATTGTTTCACTGGTTGGTCTATGCATATTGGGACATTCATTTTTTCCAGTCTGCAAAGGCACAGAAAATATTTTAGTGACAACAAGATTAGTGCATGTAGTATTGCCTTAGTAAACTTCCCTAGGATCTTTTGACTGTTGGGACATACATGTTTCTCAGTTAGCTCTGTGGCACATTTTCTATTATGATATTTATTGGCACAAATGAAGAATAAAGGGAGAATAAGAATCTCTTGGAAAATGTTAAAATGAGTCAAACGTTCTATGTGAAGCACAAATTATCCTTTTATTGACTTAAGTAAAAAAGAAAATGTATGGAAAGAAGATGATCACATAAAGTATCTACACTAGAAAAAGTTACAACAATTAGCAGTTTTACTACTATATCCTGAGATACCTTGGAGGATGAGGATTTAGGGTCAGTCATCATGGAATGAGGATTAGTAACTTTGGCTTGTGCCCATTTCGGGAGTCTTGAAATGCTGAATTTAAGTGCCGTCCCTGGTGAACTCCCTTCTCGGCAGAGTACTCTCTGATTTACTTGGAAGAGTTTTGGGGTCATATATATGCCTTCAGGTTGGTGGTAATTAACCTCATGAAATTTGATTTGATCTGAAGTTGCTGGAGCACCAAATTTTTCTGGGGATAACGGACAAGCATTTTCCTTAATTTTCCACAGCATCACAGACGATAAAGAACCAGGGAGTTTCCAAACAAAGATACAACCATCACGACTTACCTGAATTCATCAGAAATCTATATTAAGATTGGGAAGAAGTCACTAAATAAACTAGTGTAAAACAGGAAATATAGAGCAAATCGTTGTAGACTGGGGAAGTTTGCAGCAGCTCTAGAAGGGCTTATTAATTAGAAGAAGTGACAAGAAAACATATGCTTTGCACCAATCACTTATGGAGTCACCCAGAGCAATCAACCATGAAGCAAAAGCTAACTTGGAAATAGAGTCATTAAAATTCGAAAAACCTTTTAAATATGACTTCACCTTAGCAGCAGAAACTAGGGAACAAGGTGATAGACATCTAAATTTTGTCCAAGTTTGGCAGTAAGTTACTTCTCACTATATTGTTTGCCCGGTGGATACCAATTAAAAAACTCCTAATTAGAGAGATCATAATTCAGGTAAGTCAAACATTGGATCGGGAAATATCCATAGGAGGTACTCACAGAAACTAGATGCTTGCAGTCAGGTAAAAAGATGACACCAGTTATAACATCACCATGCCCGACTGCTTGTGCGACCATATTCCCAGACATAATGTCATATAAGCAAAGAATCTTAAACGAGTCGGAGCAAACCAGATAACTGCAGCTAGGGTCCACACATACCTGTAAAAGGTGACGTAGGTCTAACATAATATCAACTAGATAATACCTATTGAATGGGTTTGTCAGTATTTACATACCTTGAGAGGATCCCCAAAACCTCCAATATGCTTAAATGACCTGATTAACTTCCCAGAAGGAATGCTGAATGTGTTAATCTTCTTATCCTAAGACAAAAAACACTCTTTAAGTCTATAATTTGACGTAGTCCGAGTTATTATATGTTATGACATGTTATAGCTAGAAGAAATAACAGCCTTCTTTAATACATTATCTATCTGAATTTACTAATTCAGAAAGAACAAAGGAAGCAAACACTGCGATCTACAATTTACCTGCCCTATTGTGACAGCAATCTCAGTGGAAGCATCGACTGTCATGTCATATACAACTCCCGGTAAGACTCGATGATAGCAAGATATCTTGTATGCTGAATCGATCATAGCAACATCACAGAAAACCAGAGACCTGTCAAGAGAAAGACAAGAATAAAGGGACATGAGATATCATGTAGAAGAAGCTGCATAGAATGATATTGGTCCTAAAAAATGAAGTCGTCCAATGTTCTAACACTAAGTCATTCCTCAAGCACATATTAGAAAATCATGTTAATATATGTTAAGATGCTTATGGGTGTAAGGGAGAAGGGTATGGGTGTCAAGTTGCTTATGCTTCAAAAATATCAATTTCATCCAAGTTTACTAGTTGCTTTCAAAGTCTAACCTATCTGCATTACAACTGAGAATCTTAGTGCCACTGCAAGTGCATTTCACGCAGGTCACAGGAGCAGAATGATCACGAAAACTCCCGATGAGGTCAAAGTTCCTGAAAAGGGAGTTAAACAAGTTAGCTATAAATGACATTTAACTAATTGAACAAACTCAAAAGACCTAGTCAAACCTTTCCGCATCATAGAGATGAATCATGCCATCCTTTCCCCCAGAGACAAGAAAATAATGACTGTGGAGAAACTTATCAGCAGGAGTGTCATTGCTTTGCAAGCTGAAACTCAATGACAGAATTTCGCCGTCATGAGCACCCTATAAGTGTACGGATACTTGGTATAATTTGGTTTACATGGCAATGGAGTATACACTTGGAAAAGGATTATAAACAGGAAACAATACCAAACAGGAAAACTTCACCGGTCATTAGAAGAAGCAAACAACTTTAGTTAACTGCGCAGCCTACAGAAATACAGGTTTACCTGGATGCACATATACTCAGCTGTGTGTAGGTTGAATATATGGAGATTTCCCAGGAAATCACCAGCTCCCAAATACCTTCCATCTGAACTGACAGCCATTGAACGATAACCTGTAGAGGCAAAGCCTGATGCCAGAGATTCACGTTCAAAAACACCAGCCCTCGCTGTTCATATACAAAACCAAGAGTATTAACCACACGAGTGTCATTATATATGAAGCACATTTTAGCAAAGATCAAGTATCAAAAGAGCAACTTTTTGGTATGGTGAGGAAGTATGGCACACCTGAAAGGGAAATCAAAGATTTGTCTTCTGTTGGAAGAGGCAAGCTGTTGTCTGATGAGATAGATTGTAATTCAAGATCCCACAACCTGATGCTGCCATCAGCTGAGCATGTTGCAAAAGAAACTCCACCAGAACAGCCTTTAGCAGCACATGCTTTGGAGGGATCATGCATGTTTTCACATGAGAAATTCTTGATGTCCCATATGCAGGCACTATGTGAAACTAGCACAGAGCACCTGGTGGCCTGGAAAGTATATCATCATGATTTTCAGTCTTACATATGCGACATGGTTCGCAAAGTTGAGTTCAAGCACAAAAATAGATAAGCCATCATGGCTTGCAGTACAAAATGAAAAGAACAAGTCAAAATTGGGAAAGAACTAAGAGCTTTAGAGAAACACCTTGTCAACATCCTGAACATCCCATATGTAAATGCTGCGATCATCATAGAAGACAACTGTAATGGAGAAGTTACCATCAAAATCGGTTAATTAGGAATTAATTCCTTCAACCAAAATAGCTAGTTACTTACCAAGTTTTTGCAATGTTGAAAACTGACAAGCAATTGCGTTAGGCAGACTCTCCAGCTTCTCATATCGATTTTTTCCAATCATTGCATGACAGTCTGCAGCACTTTCTTTACTGCATCTGGTTTCAGCATAGTATAAGCTTCCAGCATATAAAAAAGAGTTTGCAGCAAAGAGTTTAACTTGTCCATTATTGCATGCACAAGCAACCAACTTTCTGGATACTGATAGTCCAAAGGCTTTCTCAACCTGAGTGCAAGTACAAAACAATGATGAGAATACCATTATACTTGAAAAGGTAATACATACCGGTTTATAGCACTTAAATATCAGAAAATTTCAGGAAGTACAGAATTTCTTTTCAATGCTCTTCAATGTAATCAGTACTAATGTGGAAGAAACAACAACACATACCTGTAATTCCACAGAAGTTGCAATAGTCATCTCCGAGTTTAGAAGGCACAAAACCCCTATTAACAAAAGAAGAAAATAAGGAGCTCAAGAACATGCAAAAACATAAAGATAACATATGTATGTTAAACTTGTAACCTGCATCTGTCAGCGCATAAACATGTGAAGCTTCACCCGTGCGAATGTGATCTAGGGGACTACTCTCACCCCACGTGGAAGATGCAACAGCTATGAACGAGCATCCTTTATGATGACCAAGATTAGCTTGCTTTCCAATTGCTCCTGATGCTGTTCTAGCTTTCCTATGAGATCTGGTAGGTAATCCCAATTTCCAGAACTTCAGGTGCCTCTTTCCTGCAGTGATAAACAATCTTCCATCTGATGAGAAGCTAACAGATTCAACTGCAGAACTTGGCGTGAACCCCTTGCATTTTGTAATTAATGTCTGACTCTGGAAATCCCAGAGGCAAATATATCCATCATGAGGATATCCAACAGAAGCGAGGTGTTGGCCTGCAGTTATTAACACAATCAAGAAAAGTGAGAAATAAGAATAAGACACTGAGGCTCATCTCCCCTTCCATGTATCTCAAACAAAAACTGGTTGCTTAGGCAAAGTGCAATGACTAATTATAACAAACCATCAGGTGAAAAGGCAATGCACGCTACGCCGTGTTGATGAGCCTTCAATTCGCATGTCAGAGCCAAACTTGCTGCTTCCCATATCACTACTGCAGGGTGAGGCCCTGACTGAAGCATTGCCCCATTAGTTAGTGCCAAAACTGACTTAAAAAAAAACTAGTCATCAGTTGAACAGAACAGTCTATGTGAACATGTGTGTGTGTATGTAGCTTTTCCTGTCATAATACATATACATGTAGCTTTTACTACCAAAAAGAAAGAAAAAAAGAAAGACAGTTATAAGAGCATATAGTTTATAAGTTTGAGCAAGACAGCTAATTTTATCCATACTGCAGCTTTAACAAGCCATAGAAAGCAGAAGAGACATGCTGTTGAAGTTGAAAAGACAAACAATCTGGAGACACTAGAAAGGTGAATGTAGCCTGTCCAACTCTTTCACCTCTTTAAAATGACTCTAATTTGATGATAGGAGTGCATTAATTGACAAACACTTTGCCATGAGCCTCACTTTGATAGTAATAGCTCATTAATGGACAAACACATTGCTATGAACCTATGACTACCTAAGATGGGGCAACATTCCCAACAAACAGCAGAGGGACCGGGCCCTATCCTCAAGGGAGCTCTGCAGGGTGAATTGCTGCTGCCAAGGCTAAAGCCGCACTATTAGTGCGTACAAACCTAAGGATGCTAGACCAAGCTAGCACAATTGCAAGAGAAACACAATAATCTAGCATTGTGTCAATAAGGTGGTTCTGCTTCTCGAAGAGTCGGAATAAGCCCATGACATGGCATCCCTACAAAACTAGGAAAAGGACCTTCTAAGTTCTAAGCCTCAATTCCCATGCATTTGAACTATATAACAAGGAGATGGACCCACTTTAAACCTTCTACACCTCATTGCGATCTATTTTGGTGCCAACTGCCATGAAGTTAATCCTTATGCCATATTACTCCAGGCTCTAGAAACCAAGCCTGCGAGGAATTATACAAGGGGATTCGAAAAGACACTACAATGTCATATCTAGAATTTGAACCTGCAATAAAAAGAAATTTTTGAACCCCCTTTGCCGCTACACTGGAATTTTCTTTATGTCATGGACATTCAACATATTATATGTAAGAGAAAAAATTATTTTTTTTCTCTAATTGACTAGTATAATTTTTCGACTAAGGGGATTCAATTAAACCCCCTTTACTACTTAGCTTGGCCCCTGGGACTATGGCACTAGCTTACCATTGTGAAGTCTCTTAAAGGAACATCGTTTGACTTTCCCATGACTAGTACAGTATACTTTCCTTAACCAGGTCCAGCTACCTCATTCTAATCTTCAGACTACAAAATGTAGTACAAAAGCACAAATCAAGAAATCCTCCAAATTTTCCATGTTTAGAAGAAAATGTAGTACAATGAGATCAGATGTTAGGCCCAATACGGAATCCAAAGTCTATGGCCCAGATATAGTTTACCAGCTTTATCCCGTTTCATAAACTACGATAATTAAGTTGATGTTAGTCCACATTGAATAAAAATTCCAAGCAGGTATACCTCTCCAGCAGCGATAAAACGTCCGTCACCTGAAATGGCAACACAGCTCAACGGCTTCGGCAATCGATCAGACACTACCAAATGCGACTGAGTGCACAAATCTACGTCATAAACCACAGCAACACAGCCCGCAATATACACACATTTCGAATTAGAAACTCCAGAAGCCGCAGCCAGTCCATTTGCATTCGCAGTTGTGAAACCGACTATTTCCTCTAACATCAGCTGCCAAAAATCGAAGAAATTGTAATAATGATCGAATTTGGAAGTACGCACAATGTGATAATTATTGTTACCTTTGGAGTTTCGGGTTTTTTCTCCTTGCGACTACGTTTCATCTTCTTCGATTTTGAAAACCCTAGCGATGATGATCAATAGAGGCACGCTAAGGTGATTAAGGAGAGTGAGAGGGGGGCGGGAAATTAGTTCAAATATAAAAAGAGATTTTGTTTCGGTGTACGTCACGTTTGATTTTGGGAAGACAGTATCAAAAGTAATACAGTATTCATGTACCCAGCAGTGTTTAATATTGTTGTACGGAGTATTATTCTGCATTAATATCATAAACTTCAATTTTTTTAAAATTTATATCATTATTCAAATTTAAATTTAAACTTATATATTCTCTTACTTAACTAAATATTTAATATCTCAAAAATAATTCGAAACATGATTTTGTGCATATTGACTCATCGTTATAATTCGAAAGAGATTCAGCATTACCATGATTTATAATTGATCTATAATTTCAAAATTAATCGAGATTTAATTACTTTTTCAGGAAAAATTTAATCTAGACCAAAATACTCTTTGTTAAAATCTAAAAAACAATTAACATAATATATTGGGGTTCAAATTTTTTTACATATGAAATTCCAGCATAATGTGCTAAAATTCATAATATGCTGGAGTTTTATACGCAGGAATCCATAATTCAACATATTATGCTGAATTATTTTCGTGTTTCAACTAAAGGCATTTTTGTTCAAAATTTATTTTTGCATTAAATAGTGACTGTTTTTTAATTACTTTACAAATACTAATTATTTTTTTAATTACGAGTCCGGAAATAGGTCATCACATGCTATTTTGACTTATAAATCCAACAAGAGCCCATAACAGAATTGCATGTATTGTTTTATGGGAGTTTTTCCTATATATACTATGATAGGAATTTGTTAATTTTTTTTCTCTAGGTTTTGTGATTTTCAAAAAGTATCTAGGTTTTTCTTACAAATTGTATACATTCCCCCCTTAAAAAACTCTCATTCCATGATTAATACCTTCAATTAAGGGATTCAATTATATCCTTTCCTCTTTTCACACTTTTTCTCATTTCATGCGTCCTAATTTTTTTAATACGCAGATCTTCTCTTCTCTCTCTTCAATAGTTGCACATCTTCAATAAGAAGCTAGTAATTTTGCTTCAGTTGTTGAATGATTTTGATTGGAATCTTCAAATACCGGATACAATGCCATACTACGTATTCTATGTTCTTATTATCCATATAATGTTAGAAAAGTGATACTCAATCTAACAAATCCAATAATACAGAACTGATTTTCATAATAGACACCAAAAAGATACTTTTTCTTTATAATTAGAAATCTATACACACGACATAGAATGTCATGAGATGACAAAAAAAAAATCAGTTGCTAAAAGTTTCTTTAACAATTCAAAAATTGTTAAACTCTAGCAAAATTATTACTAATAGGATAATGACTCATACACAATCCAAATGTGAAATTGGTCACAAACTTACAATTGCTCATCGCTATATACAATTATCATACATTTGTAATACAATTTCTGTAACAATTATGATACAATCGTGATACAATTCTGATCTTCATCTTCTTCAAGTTTCAATCACAACTCTAAACTTAAATTCTGATACAATATTATAATATAATTATATTAGTATTGTATTAGGTATTAATTTAGACATTGATATATAAGATACAAGTTAAATACAACTATGCTATGTGTAACGACTCGGCCGCTCGTTTCGAGGGTTATAGCCCCGTTTTTCTTATTTCTACTTTTTTTTATGTTATTCAGCTATATTATGTTATATCGGGTTAGTTGGTTTGGGTCCGGAAGGAACTCGGAGTGAAATGAGACACTTAGTCTCATAATTGAAATTTTTTTAAGTTAGAAAAGTGGACCAGATATGGACCTATGTGTAAACGACCTTGGATTTGAATTTTGATGATTCCAATAGCTCCGTATGGTAATTTTGGGCTTAGGAGCATGTCCGAAATATTATTTGAAAGTCAGTATAGAAATTAGGCTTGAAATGCCGAAAGTTTAATTTTTGAGAAGTTTGACCACGGGGTTGACTTTTTGATATCGGGGTCGGAATCTGATTCTGGAAATTGAAATAGCTCTGTTATGTCATTTATGACTTGTGTGCCAAATTTAAAGTCATTCCGGATTTATTTAACATGTTATTGCACAGGATTTGTAAATTGAAAAGTTTGAAAACTCAAAAGATCGAATCAAGGTGTGAATTGTAATTCTAGCGTCGTTTGACGTGATATGAGACCCCGAGTAAGTCTGTATGATGTTTTTAGGACTTGTTGGTATATTTGGTTGAGATTCCGAGGGTCTCGGGTGGTCAACGAAATTTAATTTTGGCATTTCAAGAACGTTCAACGTCGTTATTTCGAGAATAAGTGGTATAACATTAAGCAAATGTGTTCCAAATTAATATTTTATTGAATAATTAGATCCGTATTGAAATTTCGGAGCCATACCAAAAAGAATCGTCGAATTCGGACATCGTATGCGAGAGTTATGCCCATTTCCGTATCGAAAAAGATTTTCCGTCGCCGCGAGCGCCCAGGGTAGCGTGGAGCGCTAGCCCTGGCACTGGGATATTTAAGAGTACTGAAAATTGCGCCACATGCAGTGCCCCACGCTACCTGTGACGCTCGAAAATGTCAGAGGCTCTATAAACGGGTCTTTTGGCCTTTTTGACATAAAAATAATTGGGGAGCTCGGTTTGGGCGATTTTCAGAGGCGAACTTCACAAATTGGACTGGGGTAAGTGATCTTAACTTGATTTGGTACGTTATTCATGAATCTAACATTATTTCCAGCACTTAATTCATGATTTGGGGGATTAAAATAGAAATGTTTCAAAAATTGATTTGAGGGTTTGAAGGCCGAATCGGAGTCGGAATTTAGAAAATTTTATATGGTTGGACTCGTGATTGAATGGGCGTTCATATTTTATAACTTTTTTTGGGTTCCGAGATGTGGGCCCATTGTTGATTTTTGAGTTAATTTCGGATTTATTTGTGAAATTTGGCATTTTCATATGGAATTGATTCCTACAGCTCGTGTTGATTGTATCGAATTATTTTGACTAAGATTCGAGGCGTTTGGAGGCCGAATCGTGAGGAAAAGGCTTATTGGAATAAAGAATGCTCGGATTGAGGTAAGTAACGATTGTAAATCTAGTCCTGAGGGTATGAAACCCCGGATTTCGTATCATTCTATTATTTTAAAGTGACGCACATGCTAGGTGACGGGCGTGTGGGCGTGCACTGTTGGAGATTTGTGACTTGGTCCGTCCTGTAGCAACTGTAAAGTTGCATACTTTGTTGAAACCATTGATACTTATATGTTTTAGAAAGATTTTCTGTAAATTGGGCTGAATGTCATGTTTGGGCCTTGTGCCAATGCTGTTTGGACCATTAGGGGCTGTTTCTTACCATCCTCTCACTGTTTTTGGATTGAAAATTTTATACTCATTCATAGTTACATTTGTTTACCGCATAACTCAGTTTTATGACTCTATTTTGATGCATATAAATATTTTGGGCCGAATGCCCTGTTTTACTGAAATTCCCGAGTGGCTTGATTTGTGAGGATGAGTGTGGATCGGGGCTGCCCGCCTGCAGCATACTTATGACTAAGTGAGGTCGAGGGCCTGATTTATGAGGATGAGTGTGGATCGAGGCTGCCCGCCTACAACATACTTTATTATTATCGCACGTGAGTTGTCCGTGCAGATTATAGCGCTTGGGCTGAATGAGCCCCTCTGGAGTCTGTACACACCCCCAGTGAGCGCAGGTACCTACTGAGTGCGAGTGCCGAGTGCTGAGTGACTGGGAGGCATGAGTGATTATGAGGTATGCCCGAGTGGCAAGAGTGATTGTGAGGTATGCCCGAGTGGCACGAGTGATTGTGAGGTACGCCCGAGTGGCACGAGTGACTGTGAGGTTTGCCCGAGGGGCTGTATATGAGTGATGTTTTGCCCGCGGGGCTGTTTATGATTTCATCATTTTTCCTCACTTTTGCATTGAGCCTTCGTTTGAAAAACTGTTGGAAAAATATCTTTAAATGATTTTTACTGGAACTGGGTTTAAACGAGATGTTTGATTCAAATCTTGATTTTAAAAGCATGTGGTATTTTACTGAGATTTTCTGTTATGAACGTTATATGCTTTATTGCTCGCCACTACTGCTCAGTCTTTATTTATTGTTGTTACTTACTGAGTTGGCGTACTCACGTTACTCCCTGCTCTTTGTGTGCAGATTCAGGTATAGCTGGACACGGTAGCGGTTATTGAGTGTTCTGGTTGCAGATTTTCTTGGAGATAGCAAGGTAGCTGTTTGGCGATTGCAGCCCCTGCTCTTCTCCCTCTTATCTTCCTCTAATTGTATTTAGCTATTTTCTAGGCTGAGTTAGCCTTGATATTGTTAGACAGATTGTAGCAGATGCTCATGACTAGTGACATCCAGATGTCGGGCTTTTCTTTTCCGCACTTCTGTTTTTCTTTGATTTGAACTCTTTAAATAGAGGTTTTATGTTAAATAACATTGAAATTATCTTCAAAATGAAAATATCAGTTTGTTTTGGAAATAAGTCGGCTTGCCTAGTTCCACGATATGCGCCATCACGACAGGGGTTAGTTTTGGGTCGTGACAGATTGGTATCAAAGCCTAGGTTACATAGGTCTCACGAGTCATGAGCGGGTTTAGTAGAGTCTTGCGGATCGGTACGGAGACATCTGTACTTATCTTCGAGAGGCTGTAGAACCTTTAGGAAACTCCACATTCTTGAATTCTTGTTGTGTGAATCTGTTGATTCTAGTAACTAAACATCTGTTGTTTCATTCTCTCACATATGGTGAGGACTCATACTACCGGTCAGGAGGGCCAGCCACTAGTACCACCAGCCAGGGCCGCGAGAGGCCGAGGCCGCGGTAGAGGCCGTGGTAGGGGTAGAGGTGCAACCCGTACAGTAGTTAGGGCAGTACCTATAGATCCACCGGTTGTCCCAGATCAGGACCAAGTTCCAGTTGTTGATGCACCAGCTCAGGCACCACCTGTGCCTATTGTGATTCCAGGCCATCCGGAGGCCCTAGCTCAGATTCTGACAGCGTGTACTGTCCTTGCTCAGGCGGTCTCTATTTCAACGGCCGCAAGCACTTCTCAGGCCAGGGGAGGCACTCAGACTCCCGTCACTCGCACACCCGAGCAGGTTATTCAGGGACTTCAGACACCAGAGGCACCACCAGCCCAGCCGGTTGCTGTTGCTCAGGATTATGTGGTTCCTGCTATGCCTGAGGATGATCAGCGCAGGTTGGAGAGGTTTGGGAGACTTCAGCCACCACCTTTCAGTGGCACAGAGAGAGAGGATGCTCAGGACTTTTTGGACAGGTGTCAGAGGATACTCCGTACTGCTGGTATTTTGGAGACTTGTGGGGTCTCATTCACTACCTTTCAGTTTTCTGGGGCTGCACTCAGATGGTGGGAGACTTACGAGAGGTGTCGGCCTGTTGGCGCAGCACCCCTTACTTGGAAGCAGTTCTCCGTGGTCTTTTTGGAGAAGTTCATCCCTCGATCCCGCAGAGAGGAGTTGAGTAGACAGTTTGAGCGGCTCCGTTAGGGTGATATGTCTGTGATGCAGTATGAGATGCGGTTCTCTGAGTTGGCCCGTTATGCTATCTGGTTGGTTCCCACGGACAGAGAGAGGATCATGAGGTTTATTGATGGTCTCACTTATCAGCTACAACTGCTCATGACTAGAGAGAGGGTTTCAGGTGCTACTTTTGATGAGGTTGTCGACATTGCTTGGCAGATTGAGATGGTTCGCGGTCAGGAGAGGGTTGAGAGGGAGGCCAAGAGGCCTCGTGGTCAGGGTGGATTCAGCGGTGCTTCTTTTGGGGGTCAGTTCCAGCACAGTAGAGGTCGCCATTTCAGACAGGCTCAGTCAGCTCGGCCATTTCATCGGGGTGCATCATCTGGCCATGGTTCTCACAGTTCTCACCACAGCCACTCATCACTTAATGCCCTTCCAGTTCAGAGTTCGCCCCGTGCTCCACCTGTTCAGGGCTCTTCCATGCCAGGTTCTTCTACCAGTCATCCCGGTGCTAGGGGTTCCCTTAAGTTTCCGCCGCCAGCACCAGGGAGTTATTTTGAGTGTGGGGAGCTTGGGCATATATGGAGGCAGTGTCCTCGTCGTCATAGAGGTCCATCTCAGCAGAGGAGTCAGCCTCCGACTACAGCACCATCTACCTCACCACCCGCCCAGTCAGCTCGGGGTGGAGGTCAGTCAGCTAGGGGTCGCCCTAGAGGGGGAGGCAGATCAGGGGGTGGTCAGGCCCGTTTCTATGCTCTCCCGGCCAGACCAGATGCTATTGCTTTAGATGCTGTGATTACAGGTATTATCTCAGTTTGTCACAGAGATGCTTCGGTATTATTTGACCCTGGTTCCACGTATTCATATGTTCCCTCGTATTTTGCCTATTTTTTGGATATGCCCTGTGAGTCTTTAGTTTCATCTGTTCATGTATCTACTCCTGTGGGTAATACTATTATTATAGACCGCGTGTATCGGTCATGTGTGGTGACTATTGGTGGTTTGGAGACCCGAGTAGATCTATTGTTGCTCAGTATGGTTGACTTTGATATGATATTGGGTATGGATTGGTTATCTCCATGTCATATTGTTCTAGATTGTCACGCTAAGACAGTGACGTTGGCTATGCCGGGAATTTCGAAGGTTGAGTGGAGTGGTTCTATAGATTATGTACCAAGTAGGGTGATTTTATATTTGAAGGCTCAGCGCATGGTTGAGAAGGGTTGCCTATCTTATTTGGCTTTTGTGAGGGATGTTAGTGCAGATACTCCTATCATTGATTCTGTTCCGGTGGTACGTAATTTTTCGGATGTATTTCCTGCAGACCTACCGGGCATGCCGCCTGACAGGGATATTGACTTTGGTATTGATTTGGGCCGGGCACTCAGCCCATTTCTATTCCACCGTATCGTATGGCACCGGCGGAGTTGAAGGAATTGAAAGAACAGCTTCAGGAACTCCTCGATAAGGGGTTTATTCGGCCTATTGTGTCACCTTGGGGTGCACCCGTTCTATTTGTGAAGAAAAATGATGGTTCCATGAGAATGTGTATTGATTACAGGTAGTTGAACAAGGTCACAGTCAAGAACAAGTATCCTTTGCCTCGTATTGATGATTTATTCGACCAGCTTCAGGGAGCGAGGGTGTTCTCCAAGATCGATTTGAGGTCCGATTATCACCAGCTGAAGATTCGGGATTCAGATATTCTTAAAACAGCTTTCAGGACCCGATATGGCCATTATGAGTTCTTGGTGATGTCTTTTGGGCTGACCAATGCCCCAGCAACGTTCATGCATTTGATGAACAGTGTATTCCAGCCCTATTTGGACTCATTCGTCGTTGTATTCATTGATAATATCCTGGTGTACTCTAGTAGCCAGGAGGAGCACGCTCAGCATTTGAAGATTACATTACAGAGATTGAGGGAGGAGAAGCTTTATGCAAAGTTCTCCAAATGTGAGTTTTGGCTCAGTTCAGTAGCATTGTTGGGGCACGTAGTGTCCAACGAGGGTATTCAGGTGGATCTGAAGAAGATAGAGGCGGTGCAGAGTTGGCCTAGACCGTCCTCAACCACGGAGATTAGGAGCTTTCTTGGTTTGGCGGGTTATTACCGTCGCTTTGTGGAGGAATTTTTATCTATTGCATCGCCCTTGACCAAATTGACCCAAAAGGGTGCTCCATTCAGGTGGTCGGATGAATGTGAGGAGAGCTTTCAGAAGCTCAAGACTGCTTTGACCACAGCTCCAGTGTTAGTTCTGCCATCAGCTTCAGGTTCTTACACCGTGTATTGTGATGCCTCGAGGATATGCATTGGTTGTGTTTTGATGCAGGAGGGTAGGGTGATTGCCTATGCCTAGCGCCAGTTGAAGACCTATAAGAAGAACTATCATGTACATGATCTTGAGTTAGCAGCCATTGTTCACGCCTTGAAGATTTGGCGTCATTATTTATATGGGGTTCATTATGAGATCTATACAGATCACCGGAGTCTGCAGTATCTGTTAAAGCAGAAGGATCTTAATTTGCGTCAGCGGAGATGGTTGGAACTTCTTAAGGACTATGATATCACTATTTTGTACCATCCGGGGAAGGCCAATGTTGTGGCTGATGCTTTGAGTCACCGGGCAGTGAGTTTGGGGAGTTTAGCATATCTTCCAGCAGCAGAGACACCTTTGGCATTGGATGTTCAGGCCTTAGCGGGCCAGCTTGTCAGATTGGATATTTCGGAGCCTAGTCGGGTATTGGCTTATGTGGTCTCCAGGTCTTCTCTTTATGACCATATCAGGGAGCGTCAGTATGATGACCCTCACTTGCTCGTTCTTCAGGACAGGGTTCGGAGAGGTGATGCTAGGGATGTGACTATTGGTGATAACGGGGTGCTGAGAATGCAGGGCCGGATATGTGTGCCTAATATAGATGGGCTTCGAGAGCTGATTATTGAGGAGGCCCACAACTCACGGTATTCCATCCATCTGGGTGCCGCTAAGATGTACCAGGATTTGAGGCAGCACTATTAGTGGAGGAGGATGAAAAAGGATATAGTTGGGTTTGTGGCTCGGTGTCTCAACTGTCAGCAGGTTAAGTATGAGCATCAGAGACCGGGTGGCTTGCTTCAGAGATTAGAGATCCCAAAGTGGAAGTGGGAGCGGATCACCATGGACTTTGTAGTTGGTCTCCCACAGATTTCGAGGAAGTTCGATTCTATTTTGGTTATTGTGGATCGGCTGACCAAGTCCGCGCACTTCATTCCAGTTGGTACTATTTACTCTTCAGAGCGGTTGGCTGAGATTTACATCTGAGAGATCGTTCGCCTGCATGGTGTCCCAGTTTTCATCATTTCAGATAGAGGCACTCAGTTCACATCGCAGTTTTGGAGGGCCGTGCAGCGAGAGTTGGGTACTCAGGTTGAGCTAAGTACGACTTTTCACCCTCAGACGGACGGGCAGTCCGAGCGCACTATTCAAATATTGGAGGACATGTTGCGTGCTTGCGTCATTAACTTTGGGGGTTCATGGGACCAGTTTCTACCACTCACGGAGTTTGCATATAATAACAGTTATCAGTCGAGTATTCAGATGGCTCCGTACGAGGCTTTGTATGGAAGGAGGTGTAGATCTCCAGTTGGATGGTTTGAGCTGGGTGAGGCTAGGCTCTTAGGTACAGACTTGGTTCAGGACATATTAGATAAGGTGAAATTAATTCAGGAGCGGCTTCGCACGGCGCAGTCTAGGCAGAAGAGCTACACGGATAGGAAGGTCCGTGATGTGTCTTTTATGGTTGGGGAGAAGGTTTTGCTGAAGGTATCATCCATGAAGGGTGTTATGAGGTTTGGAAAAAGGGGCAAGTTGAGCCCCCGGTTCATTGGGCCTTTTAAGGTGCTTCAGAGGATTGGGGAGGTGGCTTATAAGCTTGCCTTGCCACCTAGCTTGTCGAGTGTGCATCCAGTGTTTCATGTTTCCATGCTCCGGAAGTATATTGGAGATCCGTCCCATGTTTTGGATTTCATCACGGTTCAGTTGGAGGGTGATATGACTTATGATGTGGAGCCGATGGCTATTTTGGATCGGCAGGTTCGAAGGTTGAGGTCAAAGGATATAACTTCAGTAAAGGTGCAATGGAGAGGTCAGCCTGTGGAGGAGGCCACCCGGGAGACCGAGCGGGATATGCGGAGCAGATATCCACGCCTATTCAAGACTCCAGGTATGTTTCTAGACCCGTTCGAGGACGAACGAATGTTTAAGAGGGGGAGGATGTAACGACTCGGCCGGTCGTTTCGAGGGTTATAGCCCCGTTTTTCTCATTTCTACTTCTTTTTGTGTTATTCAACTATATTATGTTATATCGGGTTAGTTGGTTCGGGTCCGGAAGGAACTCGGAGTGAAATGAGACACTTAGTCTCATAATTGAAATTTTTTTAAGTTAGAAAAGTGGACCAGATATGAACCTATGTGTAAACGACCTTGGATTTGAATTTTGATGATTCCAATAGCTCCGTATGGTGATTTTGGGTTTAGGAGCGTGTCCGGAATATTATTTGGAAGTAAGTATAGGAATTAGGCTTGAAATGCCGAAAGTTTAATTTTTGAGAAGTTTGACCACGGGGTTGACTTTTTGATATCGGGGTCGGAATCTGATTCTGAAAATTGAAATAGTTCCGTTATGTCATTTATGACTTGTGTGCCAAATTTAAAGTCATTCCGGATTCATTTAACATGTTATGGCACAGGATTTGTAAATTGAAAAGTTTGGAAACTCAAAAGATCGAATCAAGGTGTGAATTGTAATTCTAGCGTCGTTTGACGTGATATGAGACCCCGAGTAAGTCTGTATGATGTTTTTAGGACTTGTTGGTATATTTGGTTGAGATTCCGAGGGTCTCGGGTGGTCAACGAAATTTAATTTTGGCATTTCAAGAACGTTCGACGTCGTTACTTCGAGAATAAGTGGTATAACATTAAGCAAATGTGTTCCAAATTAATATTTGATTGAATAATTAGATCCGTATTGAAATTTCGGAGCCATACCAAAAAGAATCGTCGAATTCGGACATCGTATGCGAGAGTTATGCCCATTTCCATATCGGAAAAGATTTTCCGTTCCCGCGAGCGCCCAGGGTAGCGTGGGGCGCTAGCCCTGGCGCTGGGATATTTAAGGGTACTGGAAATTGCGCCACATGCAGTGCCCCACGCTACCTGTGACGCTCGAAAATGTCAGAGGCTCTATAAACGGGTCTTTTGGCCTTTTTGACATAAAAATAATTGGGGAGCTCGGTTTGGGCGATTTTCAGAGGCGAACTTCACAAATTGGACTGGGGTAAGTAATCTTAACTTGATTTGGTACGTTATTCATGAATCTAACATTATTTCCAGCACTTAATTCATGATTTGGGGGATTAAAATAGAAATGTTTCAAAAATTGATTTGAGGGTTTGAAGGCCGAATCGGAGTCGGAATTTAGAAAATTTTATATGGTTGGACTCGTGGTTGAATGGGCGTTCATATTTTATAACTTTTGTTGGGTTCCGAGACGTGGGCGCATTGTTGATTTTTGAGTTAATTTTAGATTTATTTGTGAAATTTGGCATTTTCATATGGAATTGATTCCTACAGCTCGTGTTGATTGTATCGAATTATTTTGACTAAGATTCGAGGCGTTTGGAGGGAGAATCGCGAGGAAAAGGCTTATTGGAATAAAGAATTGCTCGGATTAAGGTAAGTAATGATTGTCAATCTAGTCCTGAGGGTATGAAACCCCGGATTTCGTATCATTCTATTATTTTGAAGTGATGCACATACTAGGTGGCGGGCGTGTGGGCGTGCACTGTTGGGGATTTGTGACTTGGTCCGTCCTGTAGCAACTGTAAAGTTGCATACTTTGTTGAAACCATTGATACTTATATGTTTTAGAAAGATTTTCTGTAAATTGGGCTGAATGTCATGTTTGGGCCTTGTGCCAATGCTGTTTGGACCATTAGGGGCTGTTTTTTACCATCCTCTCACTGTTTTTGGATTGAAAATTTTATACTCAGTCATGGTTATACTTGTTTACCGCATAACTTAGTTTTATGACTCTATTTTGATGCATATAAATGTTTTGGGCCGAATGCCCTGTTTTACTGAAATGCCCGAGTGGCTTGATTTGTGAGGATGAGTGTGGATCGGGGCTGCCCGCTTGCAGCATACTTGTGACTGAGTGAGGCCGAGGGCCTGATTGGTGAGGATGAGTGTGGATCGGGGCTGCCCGCCTACAACATACTTTATTATTATCGCACGTGAGTTGTCCGTGCAGATTATAGCGCTTGGGCTGAAGGAGCCCCTCTGGAGTCTGTACACACCCCCAGTGAGCGCAGGTACCTACTGAGTGCGAGTGCCGAGTGCTGAGTGACTGAGTGACTAGGAGGCATGAGTGATTGTGAGGTATGCCCGAGTGGCAAGAGTGATTGTGAAGTATGCCCGAGTGGCAAGAGTGATTGTGAGGTATGCCCGAGTGGCACGAGTGACTGTGAGGTTTGCCCGAGGGGCTATATATGAGTGATGTTTTGCCCGATGGGTTGTTTATGATTTCATCATTTTTTCTCACTTTTGCATTGAGCCTTCGTTTGAAAAACTGTTGGAAAAATATCTTTAAATGATTTTTACTGGAACTGGGTTTAAACGAGATGTTTGATTCAAATCCTGATTTTAAAAGCATGTGGTATTTTACTGAGATTTTCTGATATGAACGTTATATGCTTTATTGCTCGCCACTACTGCTCAGTCTTTATTTATTGTTGTTACTTACTGAGTTGGCGTACTCACGTTACTCCCTACACCTTGTGTGCAGATTCAGGTATAGCTGGACACGGTAGCGGTTATTGAGTGTTCTGGTTGCAGATTTTTTTGGAGATAGCAAGGTAGCTGTTTGGCGATCGCAGCCCCTGCTCTTCTCCCTCTTATCTTTCTCTAGTTGTATTTAGCTATTTTCCAGGCTGAGTTAGCCCTGATATTATTAGAAAGATTGTAGCAGATGCTCATGACTAGTGACACCCCGATGTCGGGCTTTTCTTTTCCGCACTTCTGTTTTTCTTTGATTTGAACTCTTTAAATGGAGGTTTTATGTTAAATAACCTTGAAATTATCTTCAAAATGAAAATATCGGTTTGTTTTGGAAATAAATCGGCTTGCCTAGTTCCACGATAGGCGCCTAGTTTTGGGTCGTGACAGATACAATTGTGATACAATTAGAAATAATTATGATACAATTATCATACAATCGTAATACAATTCAGAAACTTTTCTTCTTCGAGTTTCAATATGAAAGTTTACCTAAAAATAAATCTAAACTTAACCAATCTCCCTCAAAATTGAGATATAAACTCCAAGTTATATTCTCAATCGTTTGAAAGAGCACCCAATCCAAACAAATCACAAATTCATAGAACCCAAATATTGAATTCAAAGTTTCGAAACTTTTTAATGGTTGTCAATAGAGAACTCTTAGCTACTGCAATTTTAGAGATAATGTCGATGAATTTGTGTGAAGAGGATGAGAACAAATCACAAATTCGTAAAACCCAAATGTTGAATTCAAAGCTTCGAAACTTTTTAATGGTTGTCAATGGAGTACTCTTTGCTACTGCAATTTTAGAGATAATGTCGATGAATTTGTGTGAAGAGGATGAGATTTGGATTAATTTGTATGAAAGAGAGAAATATTTCAAAATATTTTTGAAAATGGGATGAAAGCATTATTTAGGGTCTTTGTATAACTCATATACATGAGAGTGAGAGGGAGGGGGCTGACGTGGGGGAGAGGAGAGAGAGAAGGGATGTATCAGTTATCCTAGTTTTAAGGATGCTCTCTTTATTAAGGTTTTGTATATAAATAGTAAATATAGATAGAGAATATAATTTGTAAGGAACCTAAAGAAAAGTGGTAAATAAGTTTCTATTATAGTATAACTAGGTAAATTTTCCTTGTTTTATGGTTTCTTTTCCTCTAGATTTTTAACAAGAGTATAAATAAGAAAAAAGAGTTTTCATAATTTAATTTGATCATAAATAATGGCTAACAGAAATTTGGATCCATCATGAAAGCTTCCTATAGGTTTCTATTTACAATCCCCATTTCCCACCATGAATCAGTAGTCGACCTCTTCTTGGTCACAAGATCTTTCATAAACTTGGCATAACCAGGTATTTGTTTCAAAGCTTCTACTAATGGCACATTAATAGAGAGACTTTTCATCATTTGAATGAACTTCTTGAATTGATTCTCACCATTTTTCTTGGCAAGTCATGGAGGATAGGGAAGTGGAGGCTTAGGCAATGATGCCTTAGCTTTTTGCACTGCCGGTTCCAGGATGTCAATGATTTGCTCCCTAGACGGGTTCACCTCCTCTTGAGTCTTTTCCACACTATTATGTCCATCTTTTGGTTGTGAGGCCCACCTAGAGGGAGGCGCTAAGGGAAGGGCGTAGCGTTAAATCTGCCTCGCCTTCAGAGGTTTTCTATCCTTCTGTTGAGCACCAATTGGAAATTCAATCTGACTTCTAAAATGGAAGTGAGCACATGTGAGAGGACCCCACTTTCCTGCATTCCTCTCTCCACGAGCAGAACACCAGAGATGCACAACACGTGGGCCTTGTCGTCTTTCTACACGTAGTTATCAATATTTTTTTTTTAACATGAAGGCGAGAGCTAACTATTCTCCCTTTTGTAAAAGCGAATTCAAGATCTTAAAATTATGGGTATACCACTATATCTGACATAATGTTAATTGATGTGAAAAAAATGAATGGTTTGTGCCTTATTATTAAATTCGCACATTATCCAAAGAGATAAGCTATACACTTGATTAATCTAAAGTTATATTTTATTTCACTAAAATTGTTAGTTAAGATATGTAAAATTATTGAATAATCTTGTCTCAAACGATTAAACCTACTCAATTTTTATAGTCGAAGCCCAACATAAAGAGAAAAACCATAATGCTAAATTTAGAGGCGGATTTAGGATTTGAATGTGGCGGGTGCCACAATTTTCTTTAATATACACTTTGGAACAACTAATATATAGTTTGTTCGGAACATTTGTCCGGTTCATTTTTTTAGTTTATTCAGGCAATTTAATAAGCACTTTATTTGCAAATATAAAAATTACATCAATTTTCCAGACCCTACTTATGAAACTTCAATGGGTATATATGTTATTATTGTTGTTAGAAAATTACATCTCAGACATTAAGAAGTAAATATAATTGGCATTTTAAATAAGGAATCACACCTTTATTACACGTAAAATTAATATTTTCACTAGGGAACTACATATTTTGTTGTATGCTAAAAATAAATTTGTACAATTAAAATAACATCTTCAACAAGGGAATTTCACCAATAAGAATAAGAAAAATAAAAAAAATCTTCAATAGATAAATTATATGTAATGACCCGTCCGATCGTTTTGAGTATTACAACCTTATTTTCCCATTTACTACTCAATTTATGCTTTATAATTGTTTTATAACTTACCAATTTAATTGGTTTGGGTCCGGTGAGATTTTGGAATGAATTAGAACACTTATTTTCAAGGTTTAAAGCTTTAGTTAAAATAGTGACCGGATATCGACTTATGTGTAAACGACCCCGAAATGGAGTTTTGATGATTCCAATAGCTCCGTATGGTGATTTTGGACTTAGGAGCGTATCCGAAAAATTATTTGGAAGTCCGTTGTGGAATTTGGCTTGAAAGCGAAAATTGAATTTTCGGAAAGTTTGACCGGGGAGTTGACTTTTTGATATCGGGGTCAGAATTCAGTTCTGAAATTTTTCATAGCTCCGTTATGTCATTTATGACTTGTGTGCAAAATTTAAAGTCATTCCAGATTGATTTGATATGCTTCGGCACAAGATATAGAATTTGAAAGTTCAAAGTTCATAGATTTTGATTTGAGGTGCGATTCGTCGTTTTGATGTTGTTTGATGTGATTTGAGGCCTCGAGTAGGTCCGTGTTATGTTATAGGACTTGTTGGTATATTTGGTTGAGGTCCCGGGGGCATCAGGTGAGTTTTAGATGGTTTAACGGATCAAATTTGGACTTAGAACAAAGGTGGAAATTTGCTACCTACTGATGCAATCGCACCTGCGGAGTTTGGCTCGCAGGTGCGAGCCCGCAGAAACGAGCTTGGCAAGCGCAGAAGCGACAAGGGCTGGTGAGGCAGAGTGCGCATGTGCGAGCATTTTACCACACCTGCGAGGCCGCAGGTGCAAAAGGAAACGCGCAGAAGCGGAGGGAGCATTGTGGGCGATCGCAGAAGCGGACATTTTGTCGCACCTGCGAGACCATAGATGCGGCTAATCTGGTCGCAGGTGCGACAGGCTCTGAACATAATAAAATTGGAGGAGTTCCGAGTTTTGCCATTTTTGGACCTTCAAGCACGGGTTTTGGGGCGATTTTAAGAGAGAATTCAAGGGAAACTTGAGATAAGTCACTTGTGATCATTTCTACTTCATAGTATTGAATTATCATCGAATAATCCGACTAGATTACGTGTTTTTGAGGTGTAAATCGGGGATTTGAACCTAGAGATTTGAAAATAAGATTTGAGGGTATGGAGGTCGAGTTGAGGTCGAATTTTGGTAAAATTTATGTGGTTAGACTCGTGGTTGAATGGGCTTTCAGATTTTGTAATTTTTGTCGGATTCCGAGACGTGGGCCCCACGGGCAATTTTTGAGTGTAATTTCGGATTTTGTGGAAAAATTAATATTTTGATATGGAATTAATTCCTATAATTTGTGTTGACTGAACCAAATTAATTGTGACTAGATTCGAGCCGTTCGAAAGTTAATACATGCAGAATGGAATTTCTGGAGCATTGTTTAGCTTGTTCGACATTGGATTCGGCTTGTTCGAAGTAAGTAACTCTTCTAATCTTGGATGTTGAGGGTATGAACCCTGAATATACGTATTATGTGAATTTGTTTGGAGGTGAGCACATGCTAGGTGACGGGCGTGTGGGCGTGCACCATAGAAATTGTGACGTAATTGTTCTATGGAATTTTGTAGTCAAATAATCTTGGCATTTTTCATGCAGTTTTATGTGTTAAAGAAATTGAGCCGAGAATCATATTAAAAATTATGTTGAGGCTATGTGCCAGTATTATTGGGACCCACAGAGGTCATATTGCTGTGAATTATTTATTTTAAATTAAAAATTCATACTCAGTCATATTTATTTCATTACATATCATATCTCAGTCTCTGTTGTCATTTATTGATACATCATATCATTATTTTTGGGCTATTTTCATGATATTGTGAGCCCATGAGAGAGAGACTGAAGAGATTGATGACTGAGGGAGGCCGAGGGCCTGACTGTGAGGATATTTTTGGGATCGGGCTGCACGCCGCAGCAGGCCATGTTGGCTTTATATACATTATTATCATTATGTGGATCGGGGCTGGCCGCTTGCAGCATGCCTTATAGGCTTTATATAGCACGTGAGTTGTCCGTACAACACGTGAGTTGTCCGTGCGAATCCAGATATTTATACTATAGCACGTGAATTGTCCGTGCAGCACGTGAGTTGTCCATGCGGTTTATAGCGCTTGGGCTGAAGGAGCCCCTCCGGAGTCTGTATACTCCCCCAGTGAGCGCATGTACTTACTGAGTGCAGAGGCGGACCCAAGATTTGAGCGCGACGGGGGCACCACTAACCTTAAATACGCCAATAATTAACGATAAAATTATGTGTGCAGTTCTTTAAGAAATTAATAAGTATGACAACTTATCCGCAATATATAAACAACCAAAAATTTTTAAAGAAAGAAAAAGCATTAAGCAAAGAGTGAAAGATTACTTTGCAAAATAGATGCTACAGGAAGCAATGTTGATAGAAGCGGTATCGCCCAACACAACTTCGTTAATTTTTCTTATTATATTTATATAAGTAATATGCAAAAATAAGCATTGTTATCAATGCTTTGATATAAAACATTTTGACAAAACTGGTTTTTAAAATGTAAAAGAAAACAAAAGAAGAAAGAACAAAATGCTAATTTTGCTGGAATTAGGTCTCGAACACAAGACCGAAAGGTGAGGAAAGGTGGGAAGGTGGTGAAACTAGTAGTTCAACCACTGCTGCCGTCCAACTTTTATTTTTCGGGGGCCCAAGTAAATTATTTAAGGGGTCCTATATGGATATACAGTACACACAAAATTTATATATACATGATTTTTACCGAGCCTAACGGGTTTTGGTGACCCCGCACACTCCACTGTAGGTCCGTCTCTAACTGAGTGCGAGTACCGAGTGTCGAGTGTCGAGTGCCGAGTGATTGGGAGGATTGAGTGAGTTGATACTCTGAGAGTATGCATATGGTCTTTATCACTGATTTGCATCATACTGACATGCACACATGAAATACAAGTATAGAGATGTATTTTTCTCATGCTGTACGGTCTCACGTTATTCATGACTTCTCACACATGCTGGCCTATGGGCATAATAATGCATTTTTCACTGGCTATCTGGAAAGAAAATGAAACATCTTATTTGTTGTGGAAAGAATTTTTGGAAAAATTACTGTTTTCAACTTACTCATATTTTTGGCAATTTCGGTAAATGATTTGGGTTTTTCACTGATGTACTTGAAAGGCATAACTATTTTCAGAAATCATGATTCAACTGAGCATTTTATATCTTGGTTACTCCTTTTATTACTTGCTTTATGTTGTTATGAATTGTTGTTGCTTATGGGAGTTGGACTCTGACCTTGGTACAAGCTCGTCACTACTTTCAACCTAAGGTTAAGTTTGTTACTTATTGAGTACATGGGGTCGGTTGTACCCATACTACACTTCTGCACCTTGCGTGCAGATATTGGATGTTGATGTTGCTGTACTCGACGGGAGATGGAATTGAAGACATACCTGCGTTCCGGTTGTAGTTGCCTCTTGTTCATGGTAGCCTTAGATTTATAAGAATCTGTTTATGTATATTTCGAACAGATGATGTATTTATTTCATACTATTTTTGTAAATTCTAATCTTAAAAGCTCATGATTTGTACTACCAGTTCTTGGGAAAATGTGTTAGTTTTATCTATTTTCTTTTAATTAATCGCCTTATTAATTTCATTGGAATTGGATAGTTGGTAATTGGCTTACCTAGCGGGTTGGGTTATGTGTCATCACGACTAGTTGGATTTTGGGTCGTGACATTATACCACATAGGTAAATGTAGAATTAGATAAACTGCAAGATCCAAAAAATTAAAACCATAAATCTCATATTTTTCTAGGCAATGCTTGCGAAATAATCATCATAACTTAATATTAAAGAGATTTAAATTGTAATTAACAAAAATAGAATATCAAAAAAAATTATGTTATAATAAATAAAAAAGTAATTATAAAAATTAAATTTGATCTCAATCCAAAATTCCTATCAAGAGCCAAGTTTTCTAATTTTGAAAGGAAAAAAACTAAAAGATTCGAGATTATAAGAAATGCTTATTTTATGGAATTTTTAAATTTTGGAGGTTCTTTTTTGAGTGTTCTTGCTAAAGATCACTGATAAAATAACAGAATAGAGGGAAAAAATATAAAAAATAATAAACGACAAATAGAAAATTGGGAGGTAAGCCAAAAAGGAAAATAATTGGGATAAAGAAAATAAAAAGCACAACGAAAAGGAAAAGTTAGACAAGGTTCAAGATAAATTCGAACTTGGATTTTACACACGAGAAAAACTTTCAAAAAGGTCTACCAGCCATGACATCTTTGTTTAGTTTGCGACTAGGGGTGACAGGATCAAATATTTAACTTAGTTTAAGAAAAACTTTATATAAATATATGATAATTTTACCAACCTAGCGGGTGCCATACCACCCACCCTTAAGGGCGGATCTGCTCCTGATGCTAGTGACAAACTATTGTGTAAGTTGAAACTTGTGCAAATTTTAATGCAAAAATACACGAAAATATTTTAAAAAAAATCTTAGAGCATATGACTAATTCTTTAAATGTGAATTGCTTACCAAGAAAAGAAAACCTTATTTCATAGTTAAAAAAATGGAATAAAAACCACTTTATTTAAATGTGGTTGGAATAAAAATATGACTAAGCAATAGTTTGATTGAAATAAAAATATAATTAAGTATATTTCATGGTGTAACTTAGATCTTATAATCACATAAACTATGTATACTGGTTCAAAATAGAGATAAAATTCAAGTTAAACTAATCAACAGCTAATTTCTGGTTCCTTGATTTGTTATATATCGTGAAATATTGAAAAATTAATTGGGCTGGATAAAGTCAAATAGAGAAAGAGAAAAGAAAAAATGAAAAAAAAAGTGCAAAAGAGCAACAAAAAAAGAAGAGGAGCTAAAAGGAAATACAGCATATCCATGTATAATCTCGAACCGAGACACCAAACGTCGAACTTTGACCATGGGTTCACGTTCCATTACATAGCAAAATCTTCTACATTTTATATAGGAAGTCCATTCTAACATTAAAAAAGATAGGTTCACGTGCCCCATTTATCTTAATGTGGATCTGCCACTGCCGCCTTAATTTTTTCTTCATAAACATCCTTAAAACAAAGGTATGTTGAGGTTTGCAATTATTTTTAATGTTACTATATTACTTGTTAGAATAGCTTAGTTGAATCTTCAATGTGGTAGTATTATCCTTATTCTTCCATTTGTTTAAGGTACCACCTTTCCTTTTCTTCTCTTTCAGCAGCCTCGCAGGCCAACTGAAGACCGGATAAAGCAGTTCAAGCCTGCTTCAGATCTATCCAAGACCAGCTAGCCGATGGTTACTTCCAATTCAAGTGCCACTTATCTTAACACAACTCGCGCACTTGAACTATCTCAAGTCACGGTTACTTACACGTTTTATTTCGAACACATAATATAAATACTTATTAAAGATAATTGAAATCTTTCTCAAAATAAAATGAAGAATAATGACAGTATCATTTGGGAAATTCATCGAAGTCGCAACAAAGCAGTATTCAAGAAAATTACTTTTTTGGGGCTTAAAACAGAATTATCACGTTTGTTATACAATAAAGTATCTAAAAAAAAGGTGATAGAAGCATGAGATAATCCATACGCCTCTAATTATTTGATGCTTAGGCTTTAATGGGAGTGGTGAGCACATACGTCTACGAATTTGTTCCTTTGTATTTATATTTTTCTTTTCAATAATTCATTTTTCTGGCATTTCCTTTTAGGGCATAGTTGTTGTTTAATTTGTACTACATTTCTCTCTCTAAAGTTTTCTCATTCTTAGCTTGACGAGTTCTTTTGTGCATATCAATTATTTTAACGAGTGGTTCGAACAAACCATGTTATTCAATAAATTGATGTGACTCACATGTGTAATGTCTATATATACAATAGTCCCATACTAACTAATTAGTAAGTAATGCAGTTCAACAATCAACAACTCCTTTTAATTGTCTTAATATAAATCTAAATAGTTCGTACTTACAAAGGTATACTTGAACTTTATTAGGCATATAACGTATACATTCTTTTTGTTTATAAATTATAATTAAGGACGATAAAAACTGATTTTTCAGTTTGGTGACTTGATGAGGTCTCTAATATTGAAGGTCATTTGGGATTTGGCCACTATCTTTAGTTTATAAACATATTTATCTTTATGCAAAAATATATTCACCATTTAGTTTAAGATTAAGAGAGACAGTTAGCCAGTAATAAGACATGTATTTACTTTTAAGCCACTGTTTAAAATATATTTAGTCTTTAGCTACTGCTTTAATAAACTTTTACCCGCCCGGACGAAAATACTCATCTGCTCATAAAGTTCAGGACTAAGTGTCCTTAACTTATGAGCTTGTTACTGTAAGTTCAGCACTAGTTGTCCTTAATTTATGATCTTGTAAGTCTAAGTTTAGGACTACCTGTCCTTAACTTTTGAACTTGTAACTTGCTTCCGAAAATATTTCCTTAACTTTTGAACTTGAAACTCGAAGTTCAGGACTACCCGTCCTTAATTTCTGTGCTTGTAACTCTAAGTTAAGGACCAAGTGTCCTTAATTTTTGAACTTCCAACTCTAAGTTCAGGACCAAGTGTCCTTAAATTATGAGCTTGTTATTGTAAGTTCAGGACTAGTTGTCCTTAATTTATGAGCTTGTAAGTCTAAGTTAAGAACTATCTGTCCTTAGTTTTTGAGCTTGTAACTCTAAGTGTAGGACTACCTATCCTTAACTTTTGAACTTGTAACTCTAAATTCAGGACTAGACTGTGACTTGAGTGTAAAACAACTTCCTTTGATATCTAATTCAGAAGATTATAAAGCAAATTATATACACTAAAAAATCAAGATTTGGTCAAATATCCACCAAGAGAAAATATGTCGTTCTTAATATGCCTTCTTAATCTTTTGTTAAATATTATGGTAGCATACCGTGTTGATGTGTTAATTCGTAACATCTCCTTTTCCAATCCAAGCTTGGGGAATCTATAAGTGCTTGACTGCAGAGTATTTATGTAGACTTGTTGAACCCTCTTGCCGAGCTGGAGAAGAGATAGAAGAAAGGGTAACACCGTCTTTTCATATTAATTTTAATAGATTAGTGGCTATTTTTGCTCAATATTAAAAATGCTGGATAAAAAGTAAATATCACTTTAAAAAGTGGCTAGCCATGCAATTTGAAGCCAATAAGGCCGCAAAGTTCAATTTAGTTAGTCCCTAGAGAGTACCTGAACAACAATTTTAGGTCATTTATGGGCTTTTTTTATTTTTAGCCCGCGCCAGAAATTATTTATATTTGGTAGTCGAAAAAGTATATAGAATTTGTATAATTTTTGTATATAACATACAAAATGTATATATATATAAAATATTTTTCGGCTATTATTTTAAAAACGGCTATATAATGTCATTTTCCCTATAATAAATCTAGTTACATTTGTTAAGTAAACCGGCAAGTTGGTATGATTAACTAGCCCAAAATAGAGACAAGAAGTACAAAAAATCCGAAATAGTCTAAACATTATATTCTTATTCGTTTCTTTAAACTTTGGTTTGTGAAAGTATAAACATGTTCATTTGTTGACTCATTAAACACCTTTAATTGTTCGTTTCTAAAATTATAATAAAATCTAAATGAATAAATTTTGTCGCCTGACTTGAGTTTACTAAATTACACTCTTGATAGGTTGATCCAAGGGATAATTTTAGTTTTAGTGCTGACACTCATTTATTTACACTAGCTTTAAGTGTACGTGCGTTGCACGTATGTATAGTGTCAATTATATATATATATATATATATATATATATATATATATATATATATATATATATATATATATATATTGACGTTAAAATAAATGTAACATTTGTTTAAATGATGAAAATTATGTTATTACAGTTACGCAATAACTGAATTCAATATATTCTGAATATGCAAGATGATGAATTAGTTAAATTATATGTACAATATTTGTAATTATACATATTGAAGACAATAAATTGCGTCGAGAAAATAAAATCAAGACCGAAAAACATTGCAACAATCGTAGAATTTGATTTCAAGTAATATGAATGTACAATCTCTATGATTCCTCTGATTCTACTTTTTCAATATAAATTCAAGGGCCTTTGAGCTTGATCTTGAACCTATATTTGTTGTCATGAACGATGATCTTGAATTCAATTAGCACGAACTTTGATTTGAACTCGTACTCCTTGAATCTTGATTTTTATTTTTCGTTCTTGAGCTTGAACTTGATTTGTTGAACTTGAACTTGATTGCTTGAAGCTTGAAACTTGTGTGGAGGAATTTGCAGCGTTTGATCTACGAGTTCTTTCTTGTTTCTTGTTATAACTTCTGGTCATTTTTCTGGGTTATGAAGACCCCTATTTATAGTTGTGGGAGGGAAGAGTTATGATAAGAACAAACTCTTTTCGACCAATCAAATTGAAGTGTGACAAGACCGCATTTGATTGGCCAGAACATGTCACTTGCACACATGGCGCGATTTCATTAGCCTTTAATGTGGTTTGGCATGCTTTGTCATTTTGACACGTGGCATGATCTTATCGGCTCTTTCGCTTGACTTGGCGTGCCACGTCATATGACACCAAACTGGGCCTCTAGAAAGATGATATCTTGA
Organism: Nicotiana tabacum; assembly: GCF_000715075.1. NCBI lineage: Eukaryota > Viridiplantae > Streptophyta > Magnoliopsida > Solanales > Solanaceae > Nicotiana > Nicotiana tabacum. The sequence goes on along the minus strand of NC_134081.1, from coordinate 24,656,049 downwards.
GCTTAATAAAGTGGGCTCATCACTTTAACCCAATTAAATGGGCTAGCCCAATGGATTAAGACTTATTTATTTAACCCATATATATTGGACTTGAGTAATTCATCCAATTATATTAACCCATAATATTTATTTGAACTAATATATTTAATATATAATTCAAATTATTTTATTAAATTTTAATTCAATAAAATTTAAATGCTTACAAATTCCCTCTACTTCAAGACTCGTTGAGGTCAGTGGCGGACTCAGAATTTTATACAAGTGGGTTCAGTAAAAGATGACGGTGGCTATTCATATAAGTAGTATCGGGTAAGACATGTAGGGTTTGATCACTTTTTTTGTTCTTAAATAATTTAAACAAATATACTTTCATGTTTTATCAAAATTTAAGAAAGAAATCACCAAAATTCACGTTGTAGATAGATTAATTTTTGAAGTAGGTAAAACTGTAGAATAATTTTATTGATTTCAAGAAAAAAATAAAGTGAAAGAGAAAAGAGACAAAAGAAAGAGGCACCACAAGTGAGATTCGATCACTGCACTTTCCACACATTTTGAACCCTCTTTGCCACCTCAACAGACAACACACTTGAAGTAAAACGTTACATAGCTTGAACCCATGACCCGATTAGTAATTTGTTTCTCAAATATAAAGCTTTCAGAGTTAATATATTCAAGAATCTTTCATTTCCCTTAGAAAGATTTACGTACTTTGCATAGTCCATAAAGTTTTAATTTTAAGCTTCAGGCAAGTTTACTTACATAAACCATTTAAACTTAATTGTCTCTTACTCTTTATAATAGCTCATGCAAGTCAAAACAAACACTCTGCATTACGATTCTTAAACAAGAAAAGACGCCAAATTAACATAACTTTCCATGACGACATTTTGCTTTTTGAATTCTATTTGGAGTAGGACAGTGCTTGATCACCTTACAAGGAAATTACTTTGTCCTACATCGACAAATAAGTATGTGACCCCACCTTTTGATAACTATATAAGCTCGCACTCTCGTCTTTGATTCTACACAACACATCGTCCTTAAGCTTATTCGAGTCCGCCGGTGAATTTTTTTCCTTCTTCGTTTTTATCTTTTTTTTTTGTCTTTTTTTTTTTTTTTGTCTTTTTTTTAGGCCAAACAAGAAGGATAAATTCATGACGGCATATAGATGATCAAATCCACGACAACATACAAGAGGATAAATCCCTCGCAATATATAGGCGGACAAATTCACATTGTCATATAGACAGATAAATCTCCATCACCATATAGATGGACAAATCTCCATCACCATATAGACGGACAAATTCACATTAACATATAGACGGATAAATCCATACCAACATATAGACGGACAAATCCCCATCAGCATATAGACGGACAAATCCCCATCAGCATATAGACGGACAAATCCACATCAGAATATAGACGGACAAATCCCCATCAGCATATAGACGGACAAATCTCCATCAGCATATAGACGGACAAATCCATATCACTATATAGATGGCCAGATCCACATCACTATATATATATATATATACAGATAAATCCATATCAGCATATAGGCGAACAAATCCATATCACCATATAGACGGACAAATCCATGACGGTATATGAAAAGGGGCTTAAACGCCCACCTTAAGATTGGAAAATTAAAGTTCCTTTTAAGGACAAACCTACGAAGAGGTCAAATTAAGGTGCAAAGGGACTTCAACGTCCACCTTAGGATTGAAAAATTATAGTTCCTTTTAAGGACAAACCCGCGAAGAGGCCAACTTAAGGTGCAAAGGGACTCAAATGTCCACCTTAAGATTGGAAAATTAGAAAGCTTCAACTCGAAGACTTGGTGGACTTGACGACATCGACTTGAACACTTGGCAAACTTTGAAGATTTGACGGACTTTGCAGACTTCAACTTGAAGAGTGGTGGACTTTTAAACTTCAACTTGAAAATTTAGCAGACTTGAAGACTTCAACTTGAAGATTTGGAGGGCTTAAATAATTCAGCTTGAAGATCGGCGAATTTGAGGATTTCAACTTGAAGACCAACGGACTTGAAGACTTCAACTTGGAGACTTGGAGGACTTGAATATTTCAACTTGAAGACCAGCGAATTTGAGGACTTCAACTTGAAGACTGACAACTTCAACTTGAAGACTTGGAGGACTTGAATATTTCAACTTGAAGAGCGGCGAACTTGAAGACCGGCAGACTTAAAAATTTGGTGAATATGAAGACATAGTGAATCTCTGGGCTTCAATGCAAATATTTAGTAGCCTCCTAAAAGAGTATAATCATTCCATTGAAGATACCAATTTACCATAGCGGCTTGACCCCTTTAAATCAAATGGGGTCCAAAGTTCAATAGAAGAATGATGTCTCAGCTCGATTCGCAAGTGCTGATTGAATGGATTACATTCTATCATACTTCATTCGAGCAACGATTGGGGCACTATGTATCTTTTGAACTCATGCGACTGAACTTAGAATGAAACTCTAAGCTGCCTACATACCTTGGTGAAGAGGATCAAGTCATGCCGTAGTTTAGAATGAGTGATTTTTTAATATTTTTTTATGTCATAAATTTTGATAATTTCCTGTTGTTGTTCCATGGGTACTCCTCCAAAGAATATTGAGCTTTTGCTTGCATTGACTCTAAGACCAAAAGCTAGGGAGAAGTTGTTGAAATATGTATAGAGCAACTGGACTGAGATAATGTCGCCCTGCAAAATAAAAGAATGTCATCTGCAAATTCATGCTGAACTATTTTCATTTTTTCACATTTCGGATGGTAGTTGAAGTTAGGGATTTGCTGTAGAGATCTCAGGGCTCTAGTCAGATAATCTATGCACAGTACAAACAGGAAGGGTGGCCGGGGATCTCCTTGTCTTAGCCCTTTCCTTGCATCAAAAGCTTGAGCAGGTCTCCCATTTATCATGATAGCATAAGATACTGTCTTGATGCATTGCATTATCCATGTAATAAATTCCCCAGGAAATTCCATACCTACCAGGATTTGTCCAATGAATGCCCATTCCAAGGAGTCGTAGGCTTTTTGCATATCTATTTTCATCATACATTTAGGTAAAAGCCTCTTCCTGCCATAGCCCTTTACTAGTTCATGCCCCATTATGATATTGTCTGTGATTACTCTCTTTGGAACAAATACAGATTGGCAATTATCAATAAGATCACCCATGACTTTTTGAAGCCTCATGGTTAGAATCTTGGATATGATTTTATACAAGGTAGTGCAGTAAGATATGGGTCTGTATTCTTTAATTGCTATGGGATTTTTGACTTTTGGTATCAATGTCACTGAAGTAACATTAATAGGCATCCACATCTCCTTTGTTGCAAAGAACTGCTTCACTGTCTCAGTCACTTTTGGTCCAACTACTGGCCATGCTTTCTTAAACAAATATGCATTAAGTCCATCAATACCAGGAGCTTTTAAGTCATCAATATTCTTTAGAGTTGTATAAACCTCTTCACTTGTTATTGGTTGGATCAGTTGCATCTATTTATCTCTTCTTAATATAGCCCCTTCTTGCACGATTCTGGGATCAATAGCATGTAACTTATCCGCAACTGTGCCCAACAAACTCTTATAAAAATCAGTAATTTCCTTATCAATGTCTTCATCTATGTGCAAGAGAACACCTTGAGCAGAAGTGAGATTCCTGATGTAGGTTTGGCCACATATATTCTTCATATTTGTAAAGAAGTAGGCAGAGTTAGAGTCCCATAAAATTAGCCATTGCACTCTAGACTTTTGTTTATACCTCATTTTTCAAGCTGTTTCCTCAATTGCTTCTCCTCATCTATTAGAGAGTTTTGGACAATGTGGGTATCCATTCTCTTTTGCACTTCAGTCAGCTGATTCCTTTTTCCCTCTACGATTTTATCAATCCCCAGATATTACTTGTTGTTAAATGATTTCAGCTGATGTTGTACCATTTTAAAATTTTCCCATAGACTTCTCATAGAAACTTGGCCACCTGACCCCAAACATGCATTAAGGATAGGAACTTCTCGTCTTCTGCTAGGCAATTGAAGAATCTGAAAGGTCTTTCCCTCCTCATACCTTATGTCTCTAGTGTAATCTGTAGGGGCTATAGTCAGAGAAATAAGGTTCCATCACTATTACTCTTGTTGTAGGCCATTGAATATTCCAGTCACCATTAACCAGTGCTTTATCAATTCTATTATACGCATGGTTATTAGTCCATGATATTGTCTACCAACACTTTACAGTCCTGTCAATCCCATATCCCAGAGTAGGTCTCTGAGATCCCTTACTTTTGCTTCTTGTACTGGAGTCCCATTAATTCTATCATCATCGTGTAGAATAATGTTGAGGTCTCTCATGATCATCCATGTACCCTGCTACCTCCCCTTAATATCCCTAATATTTTTCCATAGACCTTTTCTATCATTTATTGTATGTAGATCATATACTGCTGTAAAGTTAAAACTCATAGTTATCGAGTGGACTCTAACAACCCCATGTATACATTGAGCATTCATATCTATCATGGAGAAACCAATCTTACTAGGGTCCCATAACACCCAAATTCTCCCCTTAGTAGTACTAGTACCATTCGAGCACCAACTCCATCCAGGTGCAATTTTCCTAATTGTAGATGCTACTTATCTTCATTCATTCTATGTTCTATAATAGCTAGAAGTACCACTTTCTTTTCCTTTATAAACCCTTTTAGCTCCTGTTGCTTATAAGCTTTATTTAGACCTCTAACATCCCAAGTGACCACACTCATATTAGTGGTAGTTTGGATTATTTTCTCCCCCTTTGCTACTTTGGCCCGGTCTTCATTTGGGAAAGAAAGTTGTGTCATCCTAGCACCTGTGGCATTCAACAGTGGGTTGAAACCATCCCTAGTATCAATGTTTCCTTCTGCTATAGCTGTTGGGCGACCAAATTTAGCAGCTGATTTGCCTATGACCCATGTCTATCCCTCTATTGACTTTAGCATATCTGGTCCCTGGCTTGGGACCATAGGCTGTGGCCCTATTTGCTTACTATTTTGTCTTTGTAACCTAGTTCCCCCGCAACTGATTTCTCCATACTCTCCCACAGACTTTTATATACCATATTGCTCAGTTGTGGCATTTATTTCTAGGGCCTTATTGACATTAATTTGAGTAGCTTCCTTGCTTTTAAGTGATTCAGCATTCTTGGTCTGCCATACTTGTTTGGGCTTGGTATTCCTTCCCTGTACAGGTTTTGGCTGAGCTTTCATTTCCTGTCCCTTCTGGCAATTGTGGCAAATACGTAGACAAGTTGCACAATACTCAGGCTCCCAGTCATATTCAATTACTTGTTCAAAAACGTTTCCCTTGGGATACTTTGCCTTTATACTCTTCGGCAGTGGCTGTGTGACATCCATTTCAATGAGTACACGAGCATATGATATTCGAGCTATTGTACTTGTGCATTCATCAGCAAATGGAGGATTCCCCAACCCACTATCAATTTGACTAAGTGTCTTCTTCCCCCAGCAGTTAATTGGGAGATTTGGCAATCTTATCCAAACTGGAACAACTCGTAGGACCTCATCATAGAAATTTTACTCTAGGCTCCAAGCTTTCACAATCATAGGCCTATTGTTAATAGTATACGGTCCAGAAAATAGTACCTCATTTTTCTTTGCAGCATTGTCAAATCGAATTACAAAGTAGTCATCGTTGTGGTAGTAGATCTGCGGCTTGGCTTCAAACTTCCACTGGCTCGCAAAGTGTCTTTCTAGAGCTCCGATTGGTGGCGAATAGCCAATCACATATAGCACAATTTCATGCTCCCACTTCACATTCTCCTCCTCAGTTTCTTCTTGGTCAAGCTCTACAACCTTCTTCCCATTCTGAATTGTCGGTGCAATGAAGTTAAGAGCCATTCCTTTGGATGCCACCTTGTTTGTTGTAACAATATTTGACCAAGTTTACAGCCCAGTCATAGGGCCTGCTGTAATGACCCGACTTGTCATCTTGAATATTTACGCTCCTTTTAACTATTTGAAGTCTTGAATAGCTTCATATGATGTATTATGACGTGTGTGAATCATCGATTTTATTTTCAGGTGTTTCAAATATGTTTGGAAGAATGAATTTCATGTTGGAAGCCTTAAGTTAAAAGAGTTGATCAAATTTGACCTTTTAGTATCGACCTCGGATCAGAGTTTTAATGATTCCGTTAGATCTGGATGGTGATTTGCCCGGAATTTAATTTGGATATTTCTAGAATGTTTCGACGTCGTTTCTTCAAGTATAAATGGTACAACATTAATAAAATGAGCTCCAAATTCAGTTTTTATTGAAGCATTAGATCCGTATTGAAATTATGGAACCATAACAAAAAGAATCGTTGAATTCGGACATCGTATGAGAGAGTTATGCCCATTTTTGTGTCAGAAAAGATTGCTATTTTCTGGGACAGAAGCAAGTCGCAAGTATCAAATGCGATTTATAGGTCTCAAGTGTCAAATACGACTTGCCTGGACAGATTTTAAAACGGGGGTTTCAGCCATTTTTAACATATTTGGAGCTAGGGAGCTCGGATTGAAGCGACTTTTGAGGCGATTTTCACCATATGAATTGGGGTTAAGTGATTCTAACTAGGTTTTGATAAAATTACACGAATCTATTGTTATTTTTACCAACAAAGTAGTGTTTTTGGTTAAAAATGGTAGGACATTTCATAGATTTTAATTGAGGATTTGAAGGCCGAGTTATGGTCGAATTTGAATAATTTTGGTATGGTTGGACTCGTGGTTGAATGGGGTTCGAATTTTATAATTTTTGTCAAATTTCGAGACGTGGGCCCCATTATCGATTATTGGGTAGACTTTTGGATAAAATGGGAAAATTTAGTATTTTCATATGGAATTGATTCCTATAATTTGTGTTGACTGTATCAAATTAATTATGACTAGATTCGAGGCGTTCGGAGGCCGATTCGCGAGGCAAGGGCATATTGGAATAGAGAATTGCACGGTTTGAGGTAAGTAATATTTCTAAACTTAGAGCTGATGGTATGAACCCTGAATATACGTGTTATGTAATTTGTTTGGAGATGACGCACATGCTAGGTGACGGGCGTGTGGGCGTGCACCGTAGAAATTATGACGTAATTAATTTCGTGAAATTGTGTAGTTAAATAATCTTGGCATTTTCCATGTACTTTCACGTGTTAGAGAAATTGAGCTGAGAATCATGTTAAAAATCATGCTGAGACTATATGCCGATATTATTGATACCCACATAGGTCGTATTGCTGTTGAATTGTATTTTTAAATTGTAATTTCATACTTAGTCATATTCATTCATTTCATATCATCTCTCAGTCTCTGTTGCTATTTATTGATTCATCATATCACCATTTTGGGTTAGTTTTATGACTTTGTGAGCCCGAGAGACTGGATAAATTGGTAACTGAGTGAGGCCGAGGGTCTGATTGTGAGGATATTTATGGGATAGGGTTGCACGCCGCAGAAAGCCTTATAGGCTTTATTGATATGGGATCGGGCTGCACGCCGCAGCATGCCTAAATGGCTTATTATAGCGCTTGGGATGAAGGAGCCCCTCCGGAGTCTGCACCCCCCCACAGTGAGCGCAAATGACATTATATTTGGGATGAATTTCCTAGAGCATGCAGTTGCCTTATTTATTTATGTTTAGGATGGACTTCCCAGGGCATTGGGTTGCCTTATTTAGTTATTTATATTTGGGATGGAGTTCCCAGGGCTGGATTGGCCTTGTACAATACTGAGTTGTTACAACCCATATTCGTGTATGTTAGATCACGCTGTAAGTTAGTCGACGTAAATCCGAGAAGAGATTATCTTTGAAATGATAAAAAGGTAATCTTATTGGTCTTAAACGATACAAGGGTGTATAAGAGTGGTTAACAAGCATTAGAAGTTAAACGAATCAAGGATGTTGTAACCCGTATTTTCGGGTAAAACTAGAGGTGATTAATATTTTCAAGAGGTCATATTTTAAGGTATTTGAATCATATAATATCTGTATCATAAGTCTTGAAGTCAAGCGAGTTATGAAACAAAAGTCGACAAAAGTTGTCGCAACTTACGTTCATATTTTTACTTAAACTTTAGGTCAAATGTTACTAAGCTTTTATCCCAATTTAATTGGAATTACGAGGTGATCTACACACAAAATTGAATATCTATGATTCTAATTTCCAACGCATTAAACCGTTTGTCAATACGATCTCGGAGTAGAGAGATATTCGCGTTTTCGCGAGACTGCGCCAAGCAACTCTCTACGGGCCCCACATAGGCGGTTGAGATATATGGATATGTATAACACACCTCAACCCAGTTTTAAGCCATTCTTTTTAGTATATTCAGACCTTAGAATCCTAAAAACACTCTCTCAAGGTTCTCCTATGATCTAAGACCAAAACAAAGGGCAAATAACACAAATCAAGTGTCGGGAATCCCGTGGCGCTAGTAAGTTTCTTGTTCTTCTTGTTGTTGCTGATTTTTGTGTTGTTCCAGCTCGTGTGAGAGGTTGTTTTAAGTGGTTTATGTTCTGTAAAATACTCCCTCAAGTTTTTAAAATCAACCCTAGGTTATTTCAAGTCTTCTAAAGTGATTCTAGTGTCGAAAATCCCTAATTGATTGCTAGTTTCGCTTCCTTGTTCTTGTGGAAGCATTGGAGGGATATTTCGTGGTCAATTAAGGTCAAATTGGAGTTGTTCTTTCTGTTTAAAGGTAAAGAACCTCTTACCCTACATGTATTTAAGATTATCCAAGTTACGGCTAGGTCGTTGAAGCTAGAACTTGTGAGATATATATCGAAAGGCTTGTTAGTAATGTTGTTGGTTGGTGGACTATTTTGTGAGGCTCAATATGATTATTATTTATGTTGTTTGGGCTGTTTGGTGTTTGTTTTAACTTATGGGAAGTCATCTAAAAAAGGGAGGTGTTGTCCGTTTCATCGTAAAATAGGTTGCGGTCGATACATAATAGTTACGACGCTTAAACGATAAAGATAGTGTCATTTCTCTTATTGTAGACTAAGGAGTCGTTACATTTGCATATCTTGAGGTTGGGAAGTATATACAAGGTATGTTAGGCTATCCCTTTCCTTCTTTTTCACGACTCCGATTGTACATAATATAATGGACGAGCTTCCAAAGATACTCCACTCTTAGAAGCTAGCAGTACTTACATTGTTTCCCTTCTTATGGAACGATTGATGTTGATGTTACTTCTCTTATTCTTATGTTATCAATGTTGTTGGTACTTCCTGATTCTTATAAGATTCTTGATAAAGAGTTAATCCTAATAATGTGTACGGATGATACCGACCTTACATCACTCCGAAAGGTTCAAAATGAGTCCTAATAATGAGTCCAGCACGCATCATATATATATGTATCTATTTTACTCTACCGAGCCGCGCTATAGTCGGCCAGGTACGTCACTATTGTGAAACCACTGATCAGTTGGGTTTTACCGAGCTCCACGTGGCCGGGTACGATTCTACCGAGCCTTATGATAGTCGGGTACATTTTTACCGAGCCTATTACGGCCGGGTATGATATGATGATGATGATGCCCACAGAGGTATATATATATATATATATATATATATATATATATATATATATATATATATATATATATATATATATATATATATATATATATATATATATATATATATATATATATATATATATATATATATATATATATATATATATATATATATATATATATATATATATATATATATACCCATATGTTACATGTTGTATATTCTCTATCCCTGTTTATATTACTGTTCTTACTTATGCTTTCCTGCCTTACATACACAGTACTTTATTCGTACTGACATCCTTTTTATTTGTGGACGCTGCATGTCGTGCTGCATGTCCTAATAGATAGGTAGGCGAATCTCCCCCACCATAGTAGGCTACCCAGTTCAGCGGTTATTGGCGAGATCCCTTCTCTGGACTTGCCGTGATCTTGGTATGCATTTTTGTTATAGACATTATGGGTATGTCGGGGCCCTGTTCCGGGAATGTTGTAGCAGTTATGTTCCTTTAGAGGCTCATAGACAAGTGTCGACTCATGTATAGTTTGGATTGCCTTGTCGATTGATTTTTGCTGTATAGTCTCTCATGGCAGCTTGTCAGATCGTACCTTATACATAGCTTCATGACAACCTTGTCGGCCCATGTTATATATGTTCATGCCATTATCTATCATTGTTGGTTGTTTAGTATTCATGTCTACCATTTATATTGATATCGTCGGCCCTTATAGATAACAAGAAAGGTTAGATAAAATGTGCGTTGGTTCTCGGCAGGTATGGCCCGAGTGCCAATCATGGCCCTCCAGTTTGGGTCGTGACAAACTTGGTATCAGAGCAAGTCTGTCCTAGGGGTTGTCTATGAGCTGTGTCTAGTAGAGTCTTTATTATGGATGTGTAGCGCACCACATTTATAATGAGGAGGCTACATGACATTTAGGGTTGTTACCATCTTCTTGAATCTAGATCGTGCGTAGAGTTGAGTCGTAAGTGTTCGTCTCTAATATTCATCTTGTTTTCCTTTAGCGATGCCTTCGACTAAGGAGAAAGCGATTAGTAGACGACTTGATATAGCTGCGGGCCAAAGTGAGGCTCAGAGTGAGATGCCATCTCATAACTCATCTACTCCATCTCCTCCAGAGGATATTAGGAGGCACACAACACCTCTAGTTCCACCGTATGGCACTATAGACCAGGATATGCGGAGTGCGGTGCAGTTGTTGACTAGCTTGGTAGCTGCTCAGGCTCAGAGGTAGAATACCGGTGCTACTGATAAACTGGTTAGTGCGAGAGTTCATGATTTTATTAATCTAGACCCTACGGTGTTTACCGGATCAGACCCCAAGGAGGACCCACATACTTTTATTGATCAGGTTCATCGTACACTGTGGGTTATGCATGCTAGTGATGCAGAGGCAATAGAGTTGGCTTCTTATCGATTACGGGATTTAGCGGTTTTTGGGTATGATAGTTGGGAGAGATCCAGGGGTCCGAATGCTCTTCCAGTTGAGTGGAAGGAATTTTCTGAGGCCTTTCTTCGTCACTACTTGCCAGTTGAGATACGACGAGCTAGAGCTGATAAGTTCTTGAACCTTCGATAGGGTAATATTAGTGTGCGAGAGTATAATATGCAGTTTGATTCTTTAGCAAGGTATGCTCCCCATATGGTGGCCGAGATGGGAGATATGGTGCACTTGTTTATGAACGGGTTGGGACCACATCTGATAAATGAGTGCATGACAGCCTCCTTGGTAGAGGGCATGCATATTTCCCATATTCAGGCTTATGCCCAGACATTAGAGGATCGTATGCGCCAGCAAAGGGCAGATAGGGAGCAAGATAGGGGCCAACATAAGAGGGCGAGGTTTGCAGGGTATTCTGATGACTTTAGAGGTAGTATCAGGCCCCAATCATCGAGGAGTTCGGCGCCACCTGTAGCTAGTGCTCCTTCACAATTTCAGAGGCCTCGGTATGATCAATTTACCTATTCTGGTTCAGGTCAGAGTTTGCGGGCATCAGGCTCACAATATCATAGGGATACTAGTCAGACGAGACCCCCAACACCTTGTTGTGATCAGTGCGGCAAGGCCCACTTTGGACTGTGCTGTCGAGGTTCCGATGCATGCTATTCTTTCGGACAGCCTGGCCATATGATGCGGGATTGTCCTAATAGAGGAGGTGGTGGTATGACTTAGCCGACTGGATCTGAATCTGGTTCTTCCTCATCAGTTCGACCTCCAGCACAGGGTTTTCAGCAGTCGATAGGTCGTGGTAGAAGTAGAGGTGTAGTGCCGAGTTCGAGTGGTACTCAAAATCGAACCTATGCTCTAGTAGGTCGACATGATCTCGAGTTATCTCTGGATGTTGTTACAGGTATATTTTATGTGTTTTCTTATGATGTATATGCGTTGATTGATCCGAGATCTACATTATCATATGTTATACCCTTTGTGGCTAATAGGTTTGGCGTTGAACCTGAATTGATAAGTAAACCACTTGTGGTATCTACTCCGATAGGAGATTTTGTGATTTTTAGAAGGGTATATAGAGGTTGCACAGTGATGATTTGTAGTCGTCAAACCTCGGCAAATTTATTTGAGTTAGAAATGGTTGATTTCGATGTGATAATGGGAATGGACTGGTTGGCCTAATGCTATGCAAATGTTGATTGTCCTACGAAGATGGTTAGGTTTTAGTTTCCTAGTGAACCTGTCATCGAATGGAAGGGGAACATTGCTACGCCGAAAGGTAGGTTTATTTTCTATCTTAAGGCAAGAAAGATGATCTCAAAATGTTATATTTATCATCTCGTTCACATTAAGGATGCGGAGGTGAAGCCACCTACTCTACAATTAATCCCCGTGGTCAATGAATTTCCAAATGTTTTTCCAGATGAACTCCCAGGCCTTCTTCCTGAAAGGGAGATTGAGTTTAGCATTGATGTGTTGCCTGACACTCAACCGATCTCTATCCCTCCATACATGATGGCCCCAACAGAGTTGCGAGAGTTGAAGGTACAATTGAAGGATTTGTTGGATAAGGGCGTCATTAGGACAGGCACTTCACCTTGGGGTGCGCTAGTCTTGTTCTTGCGGAAGAAAGACGAGTTGTTAAGGATATGTATCGATTATCGACAATTGAATAAGTTTCCTATAAAGAACAAGTATCAACTTCCAAGGATTGACGGCCTATTTGACCAACTCTAGGGTGCCAAGTATTTCTCCAAGATTGACTTACGTTCAGGGTATCATCAGGTGAGGGTTAAAGAGAAGGATATTCCAAAGACGGCCTTCCAAACAATATATAGGAATTTTGAGTTCTTGATGATGTCGTTCGGGCTAACAAATGCCCCAACAGCTTTTATAGATCTCATGAATAGTATATTCAGGCCCTATCTTGATGTGTTCATGATCGTATTCATTGATGACATTCTGGTGTATTCTCGTTCGGAGGCGAAACATGTTGGCCACTTACAGATAGTATTACAGACCCTTCAGGATCGTAAGTTATATGCTAAGCTCTCTAAATGTGAATTCTGGATAAACTCAGTAGCATTCCTTGGCCATGTGATATCTAATGAGGGTATTAGTGTCGACACCCGGAAGATCGATTTAGTGAATAATTGGCCGAGACATATAACACCGTCAGAAGTCCGCAGCTTCTTGAGGCTAGCAGGATATTATAGGCGATTTATAGAAGGGTTTTCCTCTATATCAACACCATTGACTAAGTTAACATTGAAAGCTACCAAGTTCCAGTGGTCTTACGCTTGTGAACGTAGTTTTCAGGAGCTAAAGAATCGATTGACATCCGCGCCAGTGCCCATTCTCCCAGAAGGAACAAAAGGTTATGTGGTATATTGTGATGCCTCAGGTATAGGTTTGGGGTGCTTATTGATGCAACGTGGGAAGGTGAATGCTTATGCATCAAGACAATTGAAGAAGCATGAAAAGAATTACTCGACTCATGATTTGGAATTGGCTGCAGTAATATATGCTTTGAAGATATGGCGGCACTACTTATACGATATCCATGTTGACATCTACATAGATCACAAGAGTTTACAATACATCGTCAAACAGAAAGAGTTGAATTTGAGGTAGCGTAGGTGGCTTGAATTACTGAAAGATTATGATGTCGAGATATTGTACCATCCCGGTAAAGCCAATGTTATGGCAGACGCTCTCAGTCGTAAGTCAATGGGAAGCTTAGTACATATTGAGGCAGATAAACATGGGTTGACTAAAGAGTTTCATCAACTAGCCAATATGGGAATCAGATTGTTAGACTCTGATGACGAAAGTGTTACTGTACAGAATACATCAGAATCATCTTTGGTAGCCAAGGTAAAAGCACGACAATATGAAGATCCTACCTTAGTACGATTGAGAGAGAGAATTCAGCAGTGTAAAATTACTGCTTTCAAGATCGGAGCAGATGGGGCACTAAGATACCAGGGCCGATTCTGTGTGCCTAATATGGCAGGGTTGCGAGAGAAGATTATGATTGAGATTCATCAGTCCCTTTGTTCTATCCATCCCGGCTTGACAAAGATGTATCATAACGTTAAGGAGCAGTATTGGTGGGATAACATGAAGAAGTCTATTGCAGAATTTATAGCCCAGTGTCCTAATTGTCAAGAAGTAAAGATCGAGCATCAGAAACCCGGTGGATTGATTCAGAATATAGAGATTTCGACCTGGAAATGGGAGGGGATTAATATAGACTTCATTATTGAATCTTATCATAAGTTATATTCCATCTGGGTGATAGTTGATTGACTTACAAAATGTGCCCATTTTCTGCCAATTAAGATAACTTACACGGCTGAAGATTATGCGAAGTTGTATATTAAGGATATTATTAGGCTTCATGGTGTGCCAATATCTATTATATCAGACCGAAGAGCTCAATTTACGGCTAACTTTTGGAGGTCTTTTCAGAAGGGTTTATGCATACAAGTGAATCTTAGCACTACATTCCATCCGCAGACTGATGGACAGGCTGAACGTACCATTCAGACACTTGAAGATATGCTACGAGCATGTGTTCCAGATTTCAAGGGGAATTGGGATGACAATCTGGCACTCATAGAATTCGCCTAAAATAATAGCTACCATTCCAATATTAAAATGGCCCCGTACGAGGCACTGTACAGGAGGATATGTAGATCACCAGTTGGATGGTTCGAAGTCGGTGAGACAGAATTATATGGGCCAGATTTTATTCACCAAGCCTTTGAGAAGGTGAAAGTGACACAAGAGCGACTGAGGACGGCACAAAGCAGGCAAAAGTCTTATTCCGATGTCCGACGTCGTGATCTGGAATTTGAGGTTGGTGATTGGGTTTTCCTGAGGATCTCACCAATGAAGGGTGTTATGCATTTTGGGAAGAAGGGTAAGCTGAGTCTGCGGTATATCAGGCCATATAAAATTCTTCAATGAATTGGACAGGTTGCTTATGAGTTAGAATTGCCATCTGAATTGGAATTTGTTCACCCGGTATTCCATGTATCTATATTGAGGAAATGTATTGGAGACCTTTCTCGGGTCGTCCCTATCAAAGATGTACAAGTTACAGAGGATCTATCATATGAAGAAGTGTCAGTGGCTATATTAGATCGATAAGTTCGCAGGCTGAGAACAAAGGATGTAGCTTCCGTCAAAGTATTGTGGAGGAACAAGAATACAGAAGAAATGACATGGGAAGTAGAAGAGGAGATGGAGTCTAAATACCCTTATCTATTCCAGATTGAAGATAATAAGGATGCCGGGGGAACGCATGACGCATTAGAAAGTGAAACGGCTCTATGAGGTAAGCAATAGCTTGAGAATACTCTTTCTTAATACAAAATGGTGATATGTAGATAATGTACATATCCATAATGCTTTGTATAGCCTTATAAGGCCATAGGTTGGGTTTAACTGCTTACAAGTTTGTCTAGTGTCCACTTTATAGGGGAAATTCATCCTAAAATTTCCGTTGGAATCCACGATGAGTTAGACTCCCAATAAACCCTTACATTCGAGGACGAATGCTCCTAAGGGGGGGAGGGTGTTACAACCCATATTCGCGTATGTTAGATCACGCCGTAAGTTAGTCGACATAAATCTGAGAAGAGATTATCTTTGAGATGATAAGAAGTTAATCCTATTGGTCTTAAACGATACAAGGGTGTATAAGAGTGGTTAACAAGCATTAGAAGTTAAACGAATCAAGGATGTTGTAACCCATATTTTCGGGTAAAACTAGAGGTGATTAATATTCTCAAGAGGTCGAATTTTAAGGTATTTAAATCATATAATATCCATATCATAAGTCTTGAAGTCAAGCGAGTTATGAAACAAATGTCGACAAAAGTTGTCGCAACTTACGTTCATAATTTTACTTAAACTTTAGGTCAAATGTTACTAAGCTTTTCTCCCAATTTAATTGTAACTATGGGGTGATCTATCCACAAAATTTAAGATATATGAGTCTAGTTTCCAACGCAATAAACCGTTTGTCAATACAATCTCGGAGTAGAGAGATATTCGCATTTTTGCTAGACTGCGCTAAGCAGCTCTCTACGGGGCCCACATAGGCGGTTGAGACATATGGATATATATAACACGCTTCAACCCCATTTTAAGTCATTATTTTTCAGTATATTCAGATCTTAGAACCCTAAAAACACTCTCTCAAGTTTCTCTCATGATCCAAGACCAAAACAAAGGGCAAACAACACAAATCAAGTGACGGAAATCCCGTGGCGCTAGTAAATTTCTTGTTCTTCTTCTTGTTGCTGATTTTTTGTTGTTCCAGCTCGTGTGGGAGGTTATTTTAAGTGGTTTATGTTCTGTAAAATACTACCTCATGTTTTTAATATCAACCCTAGGTTATTTAAAGTCTTCTAAAGTGATTCTAGTATCAAAAAACTCTAATTGATTGCTAGTTCCGCTTCCTTGTTCTTGTGGCAGCATTGGAGGGATATTTTGTGGTCAATTAAGGTCAAATTGGAGTTGTTCTTTCTGTTTAAAGGTAAAGAACCTCTTACCCTACATGTATTTAAGATTATCCAAGTTACGGCTAAGTCGTTGAAGCTAGAACTTGTGAGATATATATCGAAAGGCTTGTTAGTAATATTGTTGGTTGGTGGACTATTTTGTGAGGCTCAATATGATTATTATTGATATTGTTTGGGCTGTTTGGTGGTTGTTTTAGCTTTTGGTAATTCATATAAATAGGGGAGGTACTGTCCGTTTCATCGTAAAATAGGCTGCGACCGATACATAATAGTTACGACGCTTAAATGATAACGATAATGTCATTTTTCTTATTGTAGACTAAGGAGTCGTGACATTTGCATAGCTTGAGGTTGGGAAGTATATACAAGGTATGTGAGGCTATCCCTTTCCTTCTTTTGTATGACTCCGATTGTACATAATATAATGAACGAGCTTCCAAAGATACTCCACTCTTAGAAGCTAGCAATACTTACATTGTTTCCCTTCTTATGGAACGATTGATGTTGATGTTACTTCTCTTATTCTTATGTTATAAATGTTGTTGGTACTTCCTGATTCTTATAAGATTCTTGATGAAGAGTTAATCCTAATAACGTGTATGGAGGATACCGACCCTAGGTTACTCCGAAAGGTTCAAAATGTAATTTCAATGAGTCCAACACACATCATATATATGTATCTATTTTACTCTATCGAGACGCGCTATAGTCGGATGGGTACGACACCTATTGTGTAACTACTGGTATGGCACCTATTGTGCAACCACTGATCAGTTGGGTTTTACCGAGCTCCACGTGGCCGGGTACGATTCTACCGAGCCCTATGATGGCCGGGTACGTTTTACCGAGCCTATTATGGTCGGGTACGATATGATGATGGTGATGCCCACAAAGGCGTATGTTTTAAAAGTTTATGTATATATATGTATGTATCATGTATTTCATGTCAGTAGCCCTCAGAGGTACCCAGATGTCACAGGTTGTATATTCTCTATCCCTGTTTACAGTACTGTTCTTACTTATGCTTTCTTGCCTCACATACTCAGTACTTTATTCGCACTGACGTCCTTTTTATTTGTGGACGCTGCATGTCGTGCTGCAGGTCCTGATAGACAGGTAGACGTAGCTCCCCCACCATAGTAGGCTGCCCAGTTCAGTGGTTATTGGCAAGATCCCTTCTCCAGACTTGCCGTGGTCTTGGTATGCATTTTTGTTGTAGACATTATGGGTATGTCGGTGCCATGTTTCGGCAATGTTGCAGCACTTATGTTCCCTTAGACATAGACAGGTGTCGACTCATGTATATTTTGGATTTCCTTGTCGACTGATTTTTGTTGTATAGTCTCTCATGGCAGCTTGTCAGCTCGTACCTCATACATAGCTTCATGACAGCCTTCTCGGCCCATGTTATATATGTTCATGTCATTATCTGTCATTGTTGGTTGTTTAGGATTCATGTCTACCATTTATATTGATCTCGTCAGCCCTTATAGATAACAAGAAAGGTTAGATAAAATGTACGTTGGTGCTCGGCAAGTATGGCCTGAGTGCCAGTCATGGCCCTCCAGTTTGGGTCGTGACATGAGTGACTGAATGTCAATTATTATGTATATATATTTGGGATGGATCTTCCCTGGGCCGGATTGGCCATATACAGTACTGAGTGACTGTATGCAAGTTGTCATTTATATTTGGGCTGGATTTGCCCTGTACAGTGCCGAGTGACTGAGTGTGCTGAATATTGAGCGTGATGAGTGGAAATGCGAGATAGTGAGATTGAGTACTCTGAGAGTGTGAATATATGAGTTCATCACTGTGTTGCATTGCATTAGACATGCATACCTAATATGTAGGCATATAGAAGTATTTTTTCTCATGCCATTTGATAATGAAATTTCTTATCCGTCGTTAAAGTTTTTGAGAAAAATCAAAGATTTAAGACTTACTCATATTTTTATTGATTTTCGGCAAAGGATTTGAGTTTTACTGTTATACTTGAAAAGAAAATATTTATTTTCCGAAATTGTATACGAGCAGAGCATTCTATTATTGAGTTATTACTTGTGCTGCTTTAATTTGTATTGTTATAAGATGTTATTGGTTATTGGAGTGGACTCTGACCTTGGTACAAGCTCGTCACTACTTTCAACCTAATGTTAGGTTTGTTACTTATTGAGTACATAGGGTCGGTTGTACTCATACTACACTTCTGCACCTTGCATGCAAATTTCTGATACTGATGTAGCTGCGTACGGTGGAGCTGGATCTGAAGATGTACCTACGTTCCAGTCATTACTGCCTCTTATTCATGGTAGTTTTAGAAATTTTAATCTGTTCATGTATATTTCAGACATATGACGTATTTTATTTCACACTAGCTTTGTAAATTCTAATCTTAGAAGCTCATGATTTGTACTACTTGTCCTTGGGGAGTGTATTAGAGTCAGTTGGATATCTTTAAAAATCGGATTATTATTATTTGGCTTACCTAGCAGGTGAGGTTAGGTGCCATCACGACTAGTTGGATTTTGGGTCGTGACAAGTTGGTATCAGAACTCTAGGTTCAAAGGTTCTACAAGTCATGAGTAAGTGTTTAGTAGAGTCTTGCGGATCGGTATGATGACGTCTATACTTATCTTCGAGAGGCTACAGGGCATTTAGGATAAACTTTCCATCTTTCTTTCCTTATCATGCTGAATTGATTCAGCTTGAAACATAACTCTTTGAATTCCCTCCACGTATTTGTATGCGCATGTGAGCGCTCGATATCAGCCGTGCATTATTGGTTTGTGATTCCAGGGATGATATGCGAGATGTGATTTCTATGTTTTGGTGATGGGCCAGTCTGGAGGACTTGAGGCCAGGTTTAGACCGCAGCTTAAACTCGATAGTTTCAGTTGTGAGAACTTGTACATTCAGACTCATATGTCTGGTAGTGTCCCTATAAGTAGAATTTGTGGCTCGATGGGAGGTGGAATGACTAAATGATGAGTATGATGCAATTGCGAGATGTGTTCAGATGGTATGAATGTGACGAGAAGAGCTTCTCGAGATTTAAAAAGGGCCATTGGGTGCTTGATTCCGTCTTGATTTGATGTATAGTCTCGAGTTATGAGTGTGTTGAAGGATCTTTTGCGTTGTTAAATTGTGGGATAAATTAAATTCTCATGTCTTGTTAATGAGTTAGGACCCAGAAAGATTAAGTGATTGCGTGGTAATTGTGGCTGCGAAAAGGTATAGCAAGATGCCAATTTGAGGCTAAGCAGGTGGGTTATCTCCTGCGGAGTACTCTAGGTAGGTGTGTTCCTTATAATGTTGAGTGTAGAGTTTCTTTTCTACCAGCGGGGTGTATGTGTTGAGATTTGAATTTAAATCTGGTTGAGAAAGTTGACTTGACTGTCAAGAGAATGAATGCGAGCTTAGCGGATGATTGAGGTATTTAATGGTTGGTGTTGTATGAGCTTGAGAAGAATTTTTGTTGAACTGACTGCGGTATTATGGCAGTAATAGAGTATGGGTATTGTGAGTTATCGAGTGTTTTAATCTATGGCTTTGACCCAAGTGGGGGAGCCTGCTATTGACAATTCAATTTCATGGTTATATGCTAAATTTTAGTTTTGGTCTGAGCCATACTTGTGGATTAGTTATGACTTGCAGAGGTTGAGATCAAGGATGACTCGAGTAAGAAAATTCCTGAATACGGGTTATATTGCACTTTATGAGTATATGAAAATCATAGGGATGAGTGAGTTGGTATTTGTGAAAGATGTAGTTCCCATAGAGTATAAATTTGATTGGTGGTGTTAAGGCAGAGATTACCTCTTTAAGTGTTGTTGTGTTAATGAGGCACGTGTCTTTCGGCCCGTTTGGGCGGTGCAATATAGATTTGAGCAGAGTGGATGACTTTCGAAAGGGTTCTAATGGATTCAAAATGTATGTGTGTTAATTGAAAATTTTTCGGAATTTGTATATCGCCATAATCAGTTATTTACACTGGATGGTCTCGTGACTTGCGGTAATTCTGTATGACTATGGATTCTACATTCAGTATAAAAAGGGTAAAAAGAATAATTTTAAATTCACATAAAGTCTTTTCAGAGAGGGTGTCTCGGTTATGGTACTTTTGTGGTGCTTAAAAGGGAATACAACAGCTTATGGGCCTTAGGGCGGTGTAGTTTATGCTAGGATCTCTGGTGGTGAGCTTTGAGTAAGGATCATGGTGTTCTAACAAGGAGAAGTGTCAACTTGAGGGTAATTCAGAAGAAACTCGGAGAAAATAGGACAAATGGGTAATAAGATGGATCAGTATGGTAATGGTATGCTCAGTTCTTTTGGTTCTGATGATGAGGTGAGGCTTTACGGGTGTTTTGTGGCAATACTCTCGGATTTGACAACCTATGTGAATTGGTCGAGTTAGAGGAATTAAGTTCTGATAGCTTGGTTATGTGCAAATGGGTTTCGAAGAGTTCTCGATGGTTTCTATCACAGTTTGAGATGGATATGTCCTACCGACCTGAGGAACATGTTGTGTATTGTGATTTCCTCATGTAAGGGAGCAAATGGAAGGTTTCTAACTAACCGGGGTATGTATTTTGCTTGTGACTCATAGTGTTAATGAGGTTCTCGTGTTTTCATAGGATGGCCTAATAGAGGCGTTGCATGGAGTGAGATTGGGATTTACATGTGCAAGTATACGATTCAGTTTCAAAAGGAAGGTCATGAGTTTATGGAGCACAGACAATTTCAGATATTGGCCCTCGTGGTATTACCTGAGAAGAGTGTACATTCAAAAGGGCACAGTGTGTTTTGACTTACGGATATTTCGTTGGTATTGCGGTATTCACCTGGTTGATCGACTACTGATATTTAGATTTTTGCAATGTGGCACAGGAGAATTATAAAAGTATTCCTCGTGGGATGACGTGCATGAAAGATGTGTTAGTCATTCTAGTGCTAGAGTTGGGATCAGTTACGTTGATTCATGTGTTTGATGAATTTGGAGCCTTGGAGTTCTCAGAAGCATATTGTTTCGGGTTGCGGCCTTTTTGAGGTAAGTATCTTGTTTAAACTCGGTTGAGGCACTAGTTGCATGAATTATTTGTGATAGCTACGCGCTATGAGTGCGCATAGGTGTGGGGTTTGAGCCCATGTGTGAGCACCGGGGCAGTTATTCATGCTCGGAAAATGCTTAGGCTATGATATGCCTAGAGTTGACAGTTAAGCGTAAAGTTATAATGTTATCGTATTCGTACCTTTGTTGAGGACTATCTGGACTATACTTGAGGGTATGAAGAGGCTAATTCCCTGAATAAACTTGGTAGTTACTATTTCTGCGTTAACTTGCCGATTTGAGTTGTGATAGCACACTTTTCACATGCCTACATGTATACTTGTTTGATTGCTCCTGTATGATATGCTTGGACAGGAGGCATGTGACCATGCCATGCAAATTATGTTATTGGCACGTGAGTTGTCCGTGCGGATCCATATACTGATATTATTGGCACATGAGTTGTTCGTGCGGCTGATGTTAATATGAGTTATAGTAGAGCGGGTTACCGTCATCTTTTTTGTGTGTCTCGGTTCTACTATGTATGACGAGCTCATAGCATTGCGGTTGTGGTGGTGCTAGTTAAACTTGCAAAACGGTTCTCTTCTTTGAGATATTTTCCATTTTTGGGTGCATGAATTGTGCAGTTTGTGGCTTGAGTTATATTGGTATGGCGTATATGTGGAATAGTTGTGTTTGATAGTATAAGGTCATTGGACCTAGAATGGGTACTATCGAATTTGATTACGGTATATTTGGGAGGATGATATCGAAAGTCAGCTTAGAAAGTGATTATGATTTTGGTTGGGGCCAGAGAGCTCCATGACTAGTTGATTTGATGAGTGGTTATGAGTTTTTGAGTGTTTCTTTTATCGTCATCAATGTACAAAGGTTTTGGACGAGGTTTTATCTAATATGAGTTTTATCACCGGTATCAAGTTTGTTTTTAAGCATCTATGGTGATTATAAATTAGTGCTGCGAGCATGCAAGTTGTGTATTATATTAAGTTATTATATCTGGGGTTATGGTTATGGCTTGATACAGCTTGTTCAGACTCATACAGTGTGTAGATATGAGATTCAGGTCTTGAAAAGAAATTCTAAATGTTGGAAATTGAATTCCAAGGTTTATCGGCTAAGGTTGAAGTAATGATTTTCAATTATGTTGTGTTGTCAGGCCTATATAGAATACGGTGGCGTGGGATCACTCTAGGGTACGTGCGTGGTAAGATGGCATAGTGATTTGAAGGCTTAGGAACAACTCTTGGCACGTTCGAGGACGAACGTATGTTTAAGTGGGGGAGAATGTAACGACCCGACTTGTCGTCTTGAACATTTACGCTCCTTTCAACTATTTAAAGTCTTTAATAGCTTCATATGATGTATTATTAAGTGTGTGAATCGTCGGTTTTATTTTCAGGTGTTTCGGAATATGTTCAAAAGAATGAATTCCATATTAGAAGCCTTAAGTTGAAAGATTTGACCAAATTTGACTTTTTAGTATTCAGCCTCGGATCAGAGTTTTGATGATTCTGTTAGATCCGGATGGTGATTTTGGACTTAGGCGTATGCCTGGAATTTAATTTGGATATTTCTAGAATATTTTGACGTCGTTTCTTAAGGCATAAATTGTACAAAATTAAGCAAATGAGCTCCAAATTCAGTTTTGATTTGAAGCATTAGATACATGTCTAGTTTTCAGAAAGTTAAACCATTCATCATTTAGACACCGTATGAGAGAGTTATGTCCATTTCCGTATCGGAAAAGACTGCTATTTTTCTGGGGCTGAGGCAAATCGCAGGTATCAAATGCGATTTATAAGTCTAAAATGTCAAATGCGTCCGACGCCGTGCCATGTCCCGCAGCGTCCGACGTCGTGCCTTGGCACATCATTCTTGGCTTGTGCCTTTTTGAGGTGATTTTTACCATATGGATTGGGGTAAGTGATTCTAACTCATTTTTGGTCAAATTACACGAATCTATTGTCGTTTTAATCAACAAATTAGTGTTTTGGGTTGAAAATGGTAGAAGATTTCATAGACTTTAATTGAGGATTTGAAGACTGATTTGTGGTCGAATTTGAGTAATTTTGATATGGTTGAACTCGTGATTGAATGGGGGTTCGGATTTTATAATTTTTGTCGGATTCTGAGACGTGGGCCCCACTGTCAATTTTTTGATGAATTTTCGTATTTAATGGGGAAATTTAGTATTTTCATATGGAATTGATTCCTATAATTTGTGTTGACTGTATCAAATTAATTGTGACTAGATTCGAGGCGTTCAGAGGCCGATTCGCGAGGCAAGGGCATATTGGAATAGAGAATTGCACGGTTTGAGGTAAGTAACATTTCTTAACTTGGAGCTGAGGGTATGAACCCTGAATATACGTATTTTGTGATTTGTTTGGAGGTGACGCACATGTTAGGTGACGGGCGTGTGGGCATGCACCGTAGAAATTGTGACGTAATTGATTCCGTGAAATTGTGTAGTCAAATAATCTTGGCATTTTCCATGTACTTTCATGTGTTAAAGAAATTGAGTTGAGAATCATGTTAAAAGTCATGTTGAGGCTATATGTCGGTATTATTGAGACCTACAGAGGTCGTATTGTTGTTGAATTATTTGTTTAAATTATAATTTCATACTCAGTCATGTTCATTCATTTCATATCATCTTTCAGTCTCTGTTGTTATTTATTGATTCATCATATCATCATTTTGGGCTAGTTTCATGACTTTGTGAGCCCAAGAGACTGGATAGATTGGTGACTGAGTGAGGTCGAGGGTTTGATTGTGAGGATATTTACGGGATCGGGTTGCTTGCCGCAGTAGACCTTATAGGCTTTATTGTTATGGGATTGGGTTGCACGCCGCAGCAGGCCTAAATGGCTTATTATAGCGTTTGGGCTGAAGGAGCCCCTCCGGAGTCTACACCCCCTCACAGTGCGCGCATATGACATTATATTTGGGATGGATTTCCCAGGGCATAGAGTTGCTTTATTTATTTATGTTTGGGATGGACTTCCCAAAGTATGGAGTGTCCGCCGTCACAGTAGTAGTGAACAATGCCAAACAGTATCGTGAACAGTGACTTCATCACTGTTCATCGCGGACAAAGCTGGAGCTTTAGGCTTCAATGGCCACAATGGCCGGCGACCAACCAACTTTTTCGGCTGGTCTGCCCTCCCCCAGCGTTGCACAACTACATACAACAACTAACTCCAACCCAACCCCTCTAGATTACTCGAAGATTTTGAAACCAAATTCTTTAAATCCTCCAGCGATGGCTACTGCTGCAGCCTCAATTCAACCCATTCCACTGTGACGAGCAGTGTATTTGAATGGCCAACCAGTGGTTAAATTCATAGAGGCAGAAGTAGATAGAATGAACGTGATTGAAGGCCTCCAATATGCTGTCGTTGGCAAGCTTTCATATGGTTCTCCGGAGATTCACGAGCTTCGCCGAATAATTCCAACTTAATGTGGTATCAAATGTGAGTCTAATATCGAATTCCTTAGAGATCATCATGTGTTAAATAGATTAACTCTATGGCAAGATTTCCTCGATTCACATCGAAGAGTACATACTACATCAAAGCCAAAGATGGGTACGAATACCAATTGCGTACTCTTATCTACGATGCAAAATTTAAGGCGGGTGAAGAAACTCCGATGGCGATGGCGTGGATTTGTTTTCCTGGACTGCTGCCTGCCTTTTTTATAAAGGAAACTCTGTTTTCTTTGGCTACAGCTGTGGGAAGGCCAGTGTGTCTTGACGCGGCAATTGCAAATAAAACTAGGCTGAGTTGCGCAAGAGTAAAAGTTCTTGTCGATTTGATAGCCGAACTACCTAAAAATGTGCGATTGGATATTGATGATGAAGATTCTGGTGGTGTTCGAATAGAATGGGTGAGAATTTAGTATGACATGCTACCATAATTTTGTAAGGAGTGTAAACTACAATGACATGATGAAATTGAATGTTGGCATTTGCACCCCGAGCTTATTGAGAATCGAAGCAGCAAGAAAAGGAATGATCTTGCTGAGTTGAACAACTGGAATTCTGCTGCTGATGAACAAGGAAAAACCAAAAATCACATTACCCATTTAATGATTCTCACGAGTGGAAAAGTAGTCGGGTAGGTGCACAGTGGAAGGAAGTTCGGGATAATCGGGGAACCAACAAAAATAACAAAACCCAGGTACAAGGGCAAATTGGCAATGCAATTATGCCAGTGAATGCTAGTGTACAACAAATGCACAATAACTTTGCACTGATGGAGGTCGAAGAAGATCAGACAAACAAGGAATAAATTTGCAGTATTAGAAGAGGAACAAAGTGATATAAACGAGAACAACCAACTGGTTTTGGTGGGGGAAAAACCATTCTTCAGTTCTAAAGATGGTCCTACTTCTTCTGGGGTTCAGTCCATAATCGACTGGGTTCATAGAAGGTTTGGGACTAGCAAAGAGGATCTAAAACAACTCAATGTGACCACAAACCAATCTTGTCATGCGATTCCATCTCAAACTTTTAAATATTTTGAGCGGATGGAGGATCTTGATGAGGTAAACTCTACAAAGGTCTTATGGAGCGATGCAGTTGAGGTTAAGAATGATCAGCTGGGAAAAACAAAGACAATAGAAGACAAGGTGAAGAAGGACAACAATCCAAGCTCACCTGGCGATAGGCTGGCGACGCCAGACCTAAATCCAGGCTCACCGGGCGATAGGCTGGCGATGCCAGGCCTAAAGTCAGGCTCACCTGGCGATAGGCTGGCGACGCCAGGCCTAAAGCCAGGCTCACCTGGCGATAGGCTGGCGATGCCAGGCCTAAAGCCAGGCTCACCTGGCGATAGGCTGGCAACGCCGGGACTAAAGCCAGGCTCACCTGGCGATAGGCTGGCGACGCCAGGCCTAAAGCCAGGCTCACCTGGAGATAGGCTGGCGACGCCAGGCCTAAAACCAGGTTCACCTGATGAGGCAGCTACAGTAAACCCCAACCTTAGAGCCACTAGAGAGATTTTGGCCTATGTATATGGTGTTCCGACGTATGTCCATGAACTACAATTCAAGAAGTATGAACAGGCTGATGAGCAGGCAATTGTTCCAAGAGCATCCGGGGAAATAGAGGAAGTGCCTATGGAATCTGGCACTAATCAAACCATGCAACTACATCTTAATGTTCTAACTAAGACTCTTCTACAATATTTACATGATTTAGTTACACACAATGTGACACCAATTGATGAAGACTTATTGAGACAAAATCCAATGAAGGATGAAGGAGATGATGAATCAACTGCCAAAAACTTCAAACAAGTGGCTAGGGAAGGGGATTTATCACCCACAACTAGTGCTAAAGGAGGTAAAAAAACTAAGAAGAATGAGAGTAAAGATCCACCACAACCCTCAAGAATAATGCCAGGAGGGCAGCTTCTCTATCTAGATGATGATCAATACATTAATATGGAACATAAGGTCTGTGAATACACAACAGGCCTTTCCTAGGGTGATCAATATGAATAGAGAGCATAATTTTTGTGTAGTTGCATTGATGGAGCCTTTTCAAAAGAAGGGACTCATTGAGAGATATAAAAGGAGGTTGAATATGGAGACTGCTTATACAAATATTAATGGGCAAATATGGTTGTTCTTTGATGCAGTGGTGGAATGGGAATTAGTGGAGGATACTGAGCAACAGGTGACTGTGAGAGTGTTTCACCATGACCCGGGGCAGCACATGATGATGACATTTGTTTATGCAAAATATTCAGCAATGGAGAGGTTGGATTTGTGGGATCACTTGTATTATTTAGCAAGTGATATGGAATTACCATGGTTGGTATGAGGGGATTTCAATGTGTTATTGCATGAAGATGAGAAAATCGGGGGACTTCCAGTACACCCTCCTGAATATGAGGATTTTGCATTTTGTGTAAACTCTTGTGGTTTGTTTGAGCAAGGCTACAAAGGAAGTCCATTCACATGGTGGAATGTGAGATCCAATGCTGAGTGTATATTCAAGAGATTGGATAGGATCTTTGTGAATTTGCCATTTCAGAACATGGTGCCAACTATTGAAGTTAAGCATCTAATCAGAACTAGATCAGATCATGCACCATTGCTAATGACATGTGGGGGTGCAGACAACCAAGTTTGTCAAGCCTTTCAGATTCTTGAACTTTTGGCAAAGCATGCTATATTTATAGATGTGGTGAGGCAGAATTGGGAAGCTAATTTCATAGGGGATCCGTTTCTGATGTTCAAGCAGAATATCAAGAGGTGAAGGCAGCACTCTTAAAATAGAATAGGGAAACATTTGGTGATATCTTCAAGTAATTGGCTATTTTGGAGGACATTGTTAGGGTGAAGGAGATGTTGTTTGAAGAAGAGCCTACAACTGAGAATAGGATTGTGCTTCAAAAGGCTCAATCTGAATTGAAGAAATACTTGAATATTGAGGAGCAGTATTGGAAGCAAAAAGCTGGGATGAATTGGTTTGCTGAAGGAGATAGGAATACAAGTTTCTTTCACAACCATGTCAATGGCAAAAGAAAGAAATTGCAACTGAAGAGGATCAAAAGTGGCAGTGGGGTATGGATTGAAGACCAGGAGCAATTGGATACAACTGTAGTGGACTTCTATCAAAAACAATTCACAAATGAAGGTGATACTTCTGAATTTCCCTTGCTCAATAATGTACCTTCAATGGTCACTATGGATCAGAATTTGGAACTTAGCAGATTGCCAACAATTAAAGAAGTAAGGGCAACAGTTTTTGAGCTTAGTGGGGAGAGTGCTAGTGGCCCTGATGGATTCACTGGCTTGTTTTATCAAACATGCTGGGATGTTATTGGTGCTGATATACACAACATGGTGCTACACTTCTATGGAGGAGCTGCATTGCCTAACTCCATCACTCACACCAATCTAGTGTTGCTGCCCAAGAAATCTAGAGTCGAGACCTTCTCTGACTTAAGACCTATTAGTTTGAGCAACTTTATTAACAAGGTTTTTTCTAGGGTGTTACATGACAGATTGGAGATTTTTTGCCATCTCTAATAGCTCATAATCAATCCGAATTTGTAAAGGGTAGGAGTATATTTGAGAATATCTTATTGACTCAAGAAATTGTCACTGACATAAGGTTAAGGGGAAAGCCAGCTAATATGGTGATCAAGCTTGATATGGCTAAGGCCTATGATAGTGTCTCATGGAAGTACTTATTGCATGTGCTAAGGAAGATGGGATTTTCTGAACACTTCATCAACATGGTATGGAACTTGATGTCAAATAACTGGTATTCAGTATTGGTGAATGGGCAGTCCTCATGGTTCTTTAAGTCGACAAAGGGATCCCCTATCTCCAGCATTGTTCATTCTGTCAGCTGAGGTACTTTTCAGGTCTTTGAATAAGCTTTTTGAAGATAAGTCATTTGTGGGATTTGGAATGCCTAAGTGGTCTGATTCTTTAAACCACTTGGCGTATGCTGATGATACGATAATCTTTGCATCTGCTCATCCTCCCTCTTTGAGCAAAATTATGGTAGTGTTGGGGAACTATGAGAAGATATCAGGTCAGATGATCAACAAAGATAAGAGTTCATACTACATGTATTCAAAGGTTGCTAATGGATTGTTTCAGGCAGTTGGAGCTATTACAGGATTTGCAAGAAGTAAATTCCCCTTCACATATCTAGGGTGTCCTATTTTTTACACTAGAAGGATGAAGGACTATTATGAGGAGCTTATCAAGAAGGTGAAGGCTAAATTGCATTCATGGAAAGGAAAACTGCTGTCATTTGGAGGAAAGGCAACACTCATCTCTAGTGTGTTGCAAAGTATGCCAGTTCACATGTTATCAGTCCTTGATCCACCAAACAGCATCCTGGGGCATCTACATAAGACTTTTGCTAGGTTCTTTTGGAGCACAAAGGAAGAAGGGAGAAGCAGACACTGGGCTTCATGGAAAAATCTTTGCCTTCCTAAAGAGGAAGGGGGGGATAGGTTTTAGGTCCTTAAATGATGTCTCAAGGGCACTGTTTGCTAAACTATGGTGGAGGTTTAGGACCACAAATTCTTTGTGGTCTAATTTCATGTGGAATAAGTATTGCAAGAAGGAGCCACCAACTATGGTGCATTTTAGGGGAGGGTCTCATGTTTGGAGACAAATGCTGAATGCTAGGGAAGATGTAGAACATGAGATCGTATGGGAATTGAAGAGTGGAACAACTAATATTTGGCATGAAAATTGGACTAGATTGGGTGCACTTTATCATGTATTGCCTGAAGACTTTCCAATCAATGAAGGTCTTCAGGAGGTGGCAGAACTGCGGCAAGGGGAAACATGGGATGATCAACTGCTGGATCAAACTTTCAATGAAGAAATTGCAGAACATATAAGGCTAAATGCGCACTATGAAGGCAGTGAGGGATATTGGGATAAGCCATACTGGATGCCAACTCCTTCAGGCAAGTTCAATGTTAGCAGTGCTTGGCAAATACTAAGGCATAGGGCAGATCCTAATCAGGAATTCAAGTTAATGTAGATTAAAGGTTTGCCATTCAAGATATCCTTCTTCTTTTGGAGATTGTGGAGGCAGAAAATAGCCACCGATGACATGTGGAGGAGGCAAGGGCAAATGGTGATGTCTAGGTGTTGGTGTTGTCAGCAGCTCCAAGAGGAATCCATTGAGCATATATTTGTCACAAGTCCTACTGCCTCCAAGGTATGGAACTTGTTCATGGGGCTGCTGGAATTTCTGTGCAATTGATTCAATTGAAGCAGATTATAAGGCATTGGTGGTATGCTCAGTGTTGTCCGAAATTAAAGCCACTATTTCAAGCAGTACCAGCTATCATCACTTGGGAGCTGTGGAAGAGAAGAAATGCAGGTAAACATGGTGGTTCAATGTCCACAAATAGGGTGATTCATGAGATAAATAGGACATTGCATCAACTGGGAAGGGTGAGGTATGCTTGGATACCTAATATTCCATTGTTATGGCCAGACATGATTCAATACTTTGAAGGATATAAACCTATATTGATCACTACAAGAGTAACATGGCAGCTTCCTTATCATGGTTGGTACAAATGTAATACTGATGGAGCTTCAAAGGGCAATCCTGGACCTAGCTCCCTAGGATTTTGTGTGAGGGATAATGAAGGTGATGTGGTGTATGCTAGGGCAGTAGACCTGGGAGTTACAACTAATATGGTGGCTGAAGCTAAGGCTATTCTTCAAGGGTTGGAATATTGTGTGGAGCATGATTTTCACCCTCTCATACTGGAGACTGATTCATTGGTGATGAAGAAGGCGATAGAAGGGGAATGGGATCCTCCTTGGGTAATTGCACAGGATGTGAAGAAAATTATAGAGATGAAGGGCAACTTCAATGTGATCTTTCAACATGTGTTCAGAGAAGGCAACTCAATGGCGGATTTTATAGCTAACATTGTGTTCTCTTTTGCAGGTACATCCGAGTTTCATTCATTCTCTGAACTGCCTAGTGCAGGGATGAGGTTGATCAATCTAGACAAATCTCAATCACCTAACCTTAGGATTAGGATAGCAAAGAGAAGAACCCCAGACTGATGGCTTTACAAGATTGGACTCTGAACAAACTGATATGTCCAAATGCTAAGAAAGATGCTGAACCCATCATATGGTATTTTTGGAGATTGTTGAATCATTTCTCAGTTGTATTAGCATGCTTTCAAGCTCAATCTGAGGATGGTTTAGCAATGTTTTGAATGATGTCTACATTAAAGGCTTTAGTAGGGAATGATATGAGCTTACAAGATCACAAAAAGGCACAGGCACAGGCTGGCCTTTGCCTTGCAAAGTCTTCTTAAAGCCAGATCATTCCTGGCTTTTGCCTTGTAAAGCCAGCTCATGCCTGGCTTTTGCCCTGTAAAGCCTGGCTAAAGCCAGCTCACACCTGGCCTTTGCCTTGTAAAGCCTGCCTAAAGCCAGCTCACGCCTGGCCTTTGGCATGCAAAGCCTGCCTAAAGCCAGCTCATGCCTAGCTTTTGCCTTACAAAGCCCGCCTAAAGCCAGCGCATGCCTGGCCTTTACTTTGTAAAGCCTGCCTAAAGCCAGCTCAAGCCTGACTTTTGCCTTGCAAAACCTGCCTAAAGCCAGGCTCCTCTTCTATACATTAATCTTGATGAGTGAGCACATGATTAATAATTGAACAAAATCAATCCATTGCATATGGAGATCATATAGTAGCGACCCTTGGAGGACGATGCAGACTTCAACTCTGCGGTGGAGATTTTTGGAATTCATTTTAGACTGTGGACAATATACCCTGGCGCCTGGTGAGAGCTTGATAGGTGCTGCTTGGTATTTGCCAATGACAATTAGATTCACATACACTAATAGGAGAAGGAAGCATTCAACTTATCATGTTGTAATAGTTAGTTCATTAGATTTTAGCTTTTCTATCTTTTTTAATAGCTAGTAGCTTCATGCAACTTCTATTTTGATTTTTGGTTTGGACATCTTGTAAGCATTGGACCCATTTTTGGAATTTTATTTATATATTAGCCCTTAGGCAAAAAAAAAAAAACATGGAGTTGCCTTATTTAGTTATTTATATTTAGGATAGAGTTTCCTGGGCTGGATTGGCCCTGTACAGTACTGAGTGACTAAATGTCTGTTATTATGTATATATATTTGGGATGCATCTTTCCTAGGCTGGATTGACTATAAACAGTACTGAGTGACTGTGTGCAAGTTGTCATTTATATTTGGGTTGGATCTGCTCTGTACAGTGCCGAATGACTAAGTGTACTGAATATTGAGCGTGATGAGTGGAAATGCGAGACAGTGAGATTGAGTACTCTGAGAGTGTGAGTACATGAGTTCTTCATTGTGCTGCATTGCATTAGACATGCATACTTTATATGTAGGCATAGAGAAGTATTTTTCCTCATGCCATCTGATAATGAAATTTCTTATCTGTCGTTAAGGTTTTTGAGAAAAATCACAGATTTAAGACTTACTCATATTTTTGGTGATTTTCGGCAAATGATTTGAGTTTTACTGTTATACTTGAAAAGAAAATATTTATTTTCCGAAATTGTATACTAGCTGAGCATTCTATTATTGAGTTATTACTTGTGTTGCTTTAAATTGTATTGTTATGAGATGTTATTAGTTATTGGAGTGGACTCTGACCTTGGTACAAGCTCGTCACTACTTTCAACCTAAGGTTAGGTTTGTTACTTATTGAGTACATAGGGTCGGTTGTACTCATATTACACTTCTGCATCTTGCGTGCAGATTTTTGATGCTGATGTAGCTACGTACGGCGGGAGCTGGATCTGAAGATGTACCTGCGTTCCAGTCATTGCTGCCTCTTATTCATGGTAACTTTAGAAATTTTAATCTGTTCATGAATATTTCAGACAAATAACGTATTTTTATTTCACACCAGCTTTGTAAATTCTAATCTTAGAGCTCATGATTTATACTACCAGTCCTTGGGGAATGTATTAGAGTCAGTTGAATATCTTTAAAAATTGGATTGTTGTTATTTGGCTTACCTAGCGGGTGGGGTTAGGTGCTATCACGGCTAGTTGAATTTTGGGTCGTGACACCTGCGTTTTCTGTTGCATTCAAAGCTACTGACTTCCCTTGATCACAATCTTTACTGATCTGTTTATCCTTGTTGTTACCATTGTTAAGATTACTACTCCCCATTCCTGATTGTGGAATAGGTATAGCTATAGGTCCAATCTTCATAGACTCTCTTACCCTCGATTATGGCGTAATCAGAACATCTGGGCTTCGAATCACTATCCCAGTTTGGGGCTTGTCATTCTCTATACCGCAATTCCGATCGGCAACTATCCTTTCTTCTATAATCACATTCTTCTGGAGATTTCCAAGCATAGCTGGGGCAGTGTTAATGGCCGAACTCGTTTTTCCACTGATTCCCTCTATAAACCCTAACTCATCCTTTGTAACCAACCGTCGATTTGTTTTCGTCACCTTCACCGCTAAAATTTCTATCCTATTCATCTTTTTAGCTCGTCCCCTAGCCATTTCCGGCGAGGGCGTATGTTACAAACACCACTACCGTACGGCTTGGGAGAAAAAGCTAGAGAAAGAAAAAGAGAAAAAAAAAACTACCACTATTTGACCCCTCTATTTGACCACACACCACAGTATCCTTGGTTGATTGAACATTTTAATTTGCTGCAAATCAAAGCTAGCGTTTGGACATAGATTTGGATGAAACTTGAAAAAATATATTTTTAAAAATGAGATGAAAAATAATTTTTAAAAGTTGAAATTGTGTTTGGACATGCATTTTATTTGAAAAAAAACTCACAAAACTTCAAAAACTACTCTAGAGCTGTGTTTAGGATTTGAAGATTTTGTTCTCAAAATTTGCTAAATATGATTAAAATCTATAAACAAACATATATTTGAAAATAAAATTAAAAAAAGAGCTAGTTTTATGTCCTAACTATAGCAAAGTATTTGGAATCTAACACGTTGACCGGGGAAGCCGGTTTCCAGTATAACCCACCTAAAATGTTGGTTGCTGGTAGTCAAGGATCCGCCTTATCTACAACTACTTCTAACTCCTTTTTCTTGTTTTCATTTTTCTCTTATATTTTTCCTCTAACGCAGGAGTAAATACAGCATGGCCTTGTTTTAA
The DNA here is from genome assembly GCF_000715075.1 of Nicotiana tabacum. Classification (NCBI taxonomy): domain Eukaryota; kingdom Viridiplantae; phylum Streptophyta; class Magnoliopsida; order Solanales; family Solanaceae; genus Nicotiana; species Nicotiana tabacum. The sequence continues at coordinate 24,621,720 of NC_134081.1, read as the reverse complement.
TTTGTCGACACACAAGTAATGCTTTACAATATGAAAATTGTAATGCAGAAATTATATGATGAAGATCGTATTGTAAAAATTATTCTTTATCGAACGTTTTGATTCAATAACACATCTTAAAGTGATTATATTGTGCGGCAAAAAAAATATTTTGAACGAGCCTTTCGTGTATATATATTTGAAGTAGAGTCTTGGAGCAATAGTAAAGTTGTTTTCGTGTGAATTATATGTAGTTCGAGTCGTGAAATCAACCATCGATATTTGTGTCAGGGTATACTATCTACGTTACACTACTTAGAATGCGATTTTTTCCCGGTCCCTGTACAAATACGAGATGGCGCTTTGTAAATCAGTCTGCCCTTTATATTTCTTTGTACAAGTTATCAGATTTGAAGTCTTTCGTAAGTTTTTAGTTAGAAGGTTTCACGTTTACCACAACTCTATTTTTTGTATAATTCGAGAAGGTCAATGATTTCAAAAATCATCCTCTCAAATTTTTGAGTTAGATGATTTCACGTTTACCACAACTCTACTTTGACCATTTATTAGTGTAAAAATTATTGGCTGATACAAGTTTTGCTCGATAAAAAAGCAAAATATTGGAGTCAACTGATTTACCGGATAAGCGGGTTTCCGGTGTTATCCAACAAAGCCGGTAGCTGAGGACGCGGGGGTTGTTGGCAGCTGACATAACTGGCTGGCCTTACCCAAATCCACGTATTTCCAACGTATCACACTTCTAATTCTAGACAACTTCTTCAAATCTTTTATTTAAATAAATTTACGTGGACGAAATTACCCTTTTGCAGTGTCCAATACATATATTCAACCACTTTTGAAAATGTTCAATTATTTATGTTAATTTATTAAGCAATTAAAAGCTAGACCACTAATAATAAATTCCGAGATATAGACACTTCGATATCCACCTTTTCAGGGTGGGAAGGGTTAGGTGAATCTTGAAAACTTGATTTTGCATTTCATATTAGTCAACTAATTAACTATAGAAGGGAAAAACGGAAGCTTGTAATCATCTTTTTTCCTTCTGTCCTATTAGATTAGAATTTAGATTGACTATTCATTTTAGAAAGAAGAGAAAAAGGAGAAGAGCAAAACGAATCTGGACAGTATTCTGAGATAGTGTTGTGCTTTTAATTGCTTCTTTTGAAGTGTTGCCAAGTCAAATATCAATGTCCAAATAGTATGTAGTAGGGAAGAGATTATTAGAATTCAATGCATACAACAACTCACATGGATATATAGATGCGGAGCTAGAATTTCAAACTTATGAATTATATATATTTTTTAAATTATAATTATTTTAAGTTACTGAGTTCTAAATTAATAATTTGTACATATTCATTGAATTTTTTAATATAAATTAAAGATTTGAATAAAAGCTACTGGGTTTGGCCAAATCCGCAACCAACACTGCGGCTCCGCCCCCGAGTGTATAGACAAACCTTACCCCTACCTTATGCAGGTAGAGAAGCTACTACCGATAGACTCTCGACTCAAGTAAACACATTATCAGTAGTAAAGAAATGCAATATAAGAAATAAACAAGTCATGAAAAGGAATCATAAGCAATAGCGTGATATTAACAAACCGAAACGAAAGCAATATCAAGTAATAAATAAATCCAAGAATAAGCCACAACTAAAACAATACTACTAAACTATTGGTATGTAAAGAAGATATGCTTTATTAGCTACTAATCTTCCATCCTAACCTTGGGTAAATTTCGATGCATACACCTAATTTATATATTAGTTTATTATGATCAAATAAGTGATGAATTAAAATGAAATTGTATATTAACTATTATACAGGGGCTGAGCTAGGTATTCGGATACGGGTTCGATTGAACCCAGTAACTTTTGTCCAAAACCTGTATTTGTCGTAAAAAATTATTGAATTATGTACAAATTGTTGATTAAGAACCCAGTAACTTAAAAAACTTAGAATGCCGAACCCACAAGTTTCAAATTTTGGCTCCGCATCTACTGTTATATACATTTTTGTGTGCGCGTGGACTGCGTGAGTGTGTGCACATTTATTTATTTCTAAGATGTCAAAATTTAAACTATACCAAATATTAGGAGTTTGAATCACAGTAATATAGTAGGTATATTTTAATTAGTCTTCCATTGAAGATGTCGTTTATTTCTCTCCTTGATCCTTTTTAGGTAATATTCTAATCTGCTTCCGGTTCTTTTTACACTGTTTACGTGTATTGATATATAATTGGAAAAAAATTGTACACGTGACCAACATTTCTAGGAGTATTATTTTAGGTAAATCTTTTAAATGGACAAAAATACCCAAAGAGCGAGTCCTACTCCTTAGTCCTTACGATTCTACGAACTCACCAACCTCAACACGCACTTCCCTTTTTCTTCCTCCTCATTTCTCATCAATCTTCTGTTTAAATGCATCCAATTTATCCTCCCCCAACAACCCCCATTTCATAGTTATTATGGTATTAATAATTAATATCATAATGTTTCATATAAAGAGGTTGTTCTAACATATATTTACATACGAGCTAACCACCATTCTTTTATCCCCTTCATTCAAGATTCTTCCCAATGGAAGCTGTCAAACTTGGAAATAAATTTCACCCACATTCCTCTTATCCAAATTCTTCATATTTTTCCAATACCCATTTAGGATTGATCAAATTTAGAAAGACCCATATAGGATTTGAGCCAAAAATCCAAAAGAAATGGACAAGTTTGTCTCTTTCCGGTGGAGAAAGATTGAAAGAGGAAATCTTTTTGGAGAAGAAACAGAGAGATTTTTCTGTGAAGTGTACAGCAGAGGGAATAGAGAGAGGATTGTTAGTAGGTGGAAGAAGTGATGAAGAAAGAGAATTTGTGGTGGCAGAGAGATTTAAAGTGGTGGCATTAATGGCTTGTGTTATGTGTTTGTGTAATGCTGATAGAGTTGTTATGTCTGTTGCTATTGTTCCTTTAGCTGCTAAATATGGTTGGAGCAGCTCCTTTTTGGGTATTGTTCAGGTATTTCTTTTGCTATTTTTTGTTGCTGATTCACTTTTTTCTCTCTTTTGAATTGTTTATTTGTATGTTAAGAATCATTCAACTTTGGTTCTGTTCCAAATAGGTTATTGTTGGCTATAGAAGTTCTCTATATATTTTGTTTTATTCGGGTTCACTTCATAGTTTATTCCAATATTAAGCTCAAGTCTTACGGAGACAAAAAAAAAATAGTAGGTCATTTCTTCTAATCTGTTCAAGGTTTGGCGACCAGAGTTAGCGATACCTCCGTACACCAACATGGGAAAAGAACCAGTCTTTGTGCATTTGTGGTTGATCAGAATGGTAGCTGTTATATACCTGCCAAGTTTGCTAATAAAAGGAGTACCACTAAAAGGATGGAAATCAAGAAAAAGCCTAAAAATTGGCCAGCCTGGGACCCACAAGTTGTGTTAGCTTTTACTGTAACATCTTTCAAGTGGAAGATGCGAATTTTGTTTTACCTTTTGATGATAAAGGCTGTGGTCTAAGGTCAACAAAGTTGGTGTAACTTGTGAGAAATCAGAATTTCAAGTTTAGTGAAGGCAAAATTAGAGTAGATAGACTTTTTTTTAACGGACAAAGTTAGCCCTACTTGTGCTGACGGGAGATAACAGAGATCACAAATGTAAATCTGAATCATCAGAAGCATTGGCTGTTAACATTCAGTCAGAGAGTGGGGATGGCTTCTGATCTGATACAGGGTGGGACCTCTAAATCTTGCCTTTGCGGAGTACTTATTTTTGAGAGTTTATTTGTTGTTTGGGTCCCTTCTACAAGTTAGCTTTATTAAAACCATTTTCCTTAGTTCCAAAATTGGGAAGTCATTTTCCTGCTTCTTATGTTGGTTGGTAGAAGAAGAGAAGAATGTGCTTCCAAGAAATGGCTTGGTCATAGGGGGTTGGATAGAAAGAGTTAAGTCTTTTGCACCTACCAACTATTGAAAGTGAAAGGGCTACCTACTAGTCTTCTTCATTACCCCGCCCTTTTAGTGAGTGTTTTACTCGTTTAAGTTATATTAGAAAAACCATTTATTACTCATTTATTTGAGGAAGGTCCTGCTACACAAAGAGTTATACGGGGGGTCAGGGAAGGAAAAGAAGGGGGACAGTAAGAATTGAACTCACAGTCGTGGTGATTATTTAAACCTTTAGCACTGCAGAGAGGCAGATGACTGCGAAGAATAATCCTGGACAGATATTAATTGTGCACAAACATATTTGATGGCTTTGAATCTTAACTAGTAAAATCATGTTTTTAAAGATGCTGGTGTAAGACATAACTGACACTTGAAAAATATGCTCATCTATCATAGGATAACTACAGATAGCAGTACTAAGTGGCAGAAAGTTACTTGCTGAGCAAGAAAGGGAAAAAGTATGCTCCAATTCAAGAAAGCATATCCAAGAGTATATCTAAGTATAATTATGATTCATGCTTGAGCTTTACTGTGTATTGCACATCTTTCTAAGATTTTCGGCAAAGAGTTATACGGGGGGTCAGGGAAGGAAAAGAAGGGGGACAGTAAGAATTGAACTCACAGTCGTGGTGATTATTTAAACCTTTAGCACTGCAGAGAGGCAGATGACTGCGAAGAATAATCCTGGACAGATATTAATTGTGCACAAACATATTTGATGGCTTTGAATCTTAACTAGTAAAATCATGTTTTTAAAGATGCTGGTGTAAGACATAACTGACACTTGAAAAATATGCTCATCTATCATAGGATAACTACAGATAGCAGTACTAAGTGGCAGAAAGTTACTTGCTGAGCAAGAAAGGGAAAAAGTATGCTCCAATTCAAGAAAGCATATCCAAGAGTATATCTAAGTATAATTATGATTCATGCTTGAGCTTTACTGTGTATTGCACATCTTTCTAAGATTTTCGGCAAAGAGTTATAACCACGCATTGCATTTATTCTGCATATTCTTATCATCTATGATGCTGACGATGAAACAATTGTTGCTTTGCTAGTCATCTTTCCTCTGGGGTTACATATTTTCCTCGGTGATTGGAGGAGCGTTAGTTGACAAATATGGAGGAAAGAAAGTGATTGCTTGGGGTGCAGCTCTTTGGTCTCTCGCCACTCTTCTTACTCCATGGGCAGCAAATCACTCCACAATCAGTCTGTTGGCTATTCGTGCTTTCTTTGGTCTTGCTGAAGGAGTGGCTTTGCCTTCCATGAACACCCTTTTGTCCAGGTAATTTGAATTTCTCATTGTAGCCTAAACACCTAGAACCATAATTCGCTAAATTTGACAGAGCCAAGAATATTTGATATTTACTTTTTCCAAGTACTTTATTAGGAATACAACAATGTTTTGACTTATTATATGGTTAAGTATATACGTAATATTTTTCTTGAAAAAGATATACTATGTAACATTATCCATGCTTAAAGAACGAAGCATCCCGCGTTTACGCAGGGTCCGGGAAATGAATGAGAACCACAATTGTTTTGAAGTTGCCTCATTATCGGCTTGTGGCAAACTGAAAGATACTCCTAAATGCTGAAAAATACTCCACCTAATTGACTTTCAATGTTGTTATTGGCATATTAATCAAGTGAAGCGTTTGTGCTCAAGTTGCAGGCAGTGACTAGTCCTACAAATATTAAGATTGAAAATCTGTTGGTTCCTTGTATATTATGGCTTTATGTAACTGAAAGAAAATCTTCTGCATGTTCAAGAGTTGCTGAGTTTGTATGTGCCTCCAATTATGCAGGTGGTTTCCATGCCATGAACGGGCTACTGCTGTTGGAATATCCATGGGCGGGTTCCATCTTGGAAATGTTGTGGGTTTGGTGCTAACTCCTTTATTTATGTCCTCGGTTGGAATTTCTGGTCCCTTCATCCTTTTCTCATCTCTTGGGCTTCTCTGGCTTACAACGTGGATTAACCGGGTGACAAATGATCCACAAGAAAGCAATTCTATAACAAAAGCAGAGTTGAGGTTAATCCAAGCAGGGAAATCAGATTCTCCTCCTCTAAAAAAAGGAGAACTTCCACCACTGAGACTTCTGTTGTCAAAAATGCCCACTTGGGCTATTATCTTCGCTAACATCACTAATAACTGGGTAACCCCTCTTTCTTTGACTTAGTTCCTTCTTGGTACAAGAGCATATATGCTGCTTGATATTTGGTGATAAAATATTTGAAACTATGAAGATTGTATAATGAACTTTAAAAATCTTCAACTTGTTGCAGGGATATTTTGTTCTTCTCTCCTGGATGCCTGTTTATTTCAAAACTGTGAGTCACTGTTCCATTATTTCATCTTGTTTAGAAGATAAAACAAGTTCCCTCTGTATGATATGTTATAAGTTACCGTCTTTAACCTGTGGTTGTAAATATACTAGGACCGTACGTGTTTAGACTGCGAGCCTATTTTCAGAAAAATCTTGTGGAAACTCTTGTTAGTATCTGCTTGATAGGTTGTTTCCTTTGTTGTCAGGTTTTTAATGTGAATTTGAAGCAAGCAGCTTGGTTTAGTGCAGTGCCATGGGGCACAATGGCATTCTCAGGCTATGTTGCTGGAGCTGCATCAGATTTCCTAATCAAAGCGGGGTACTCATTGACCTTTGTCAGGAAAGTTATGCAGGTAACTTATCTACCATTTGAAACAGCTGTATAAAGGGGAAAAAACTTTATTGGGTAACATAATGTTAAAATCCGTAGTGCACGTACAAAAAATGGCCTATAATGATATGGTGTTCTTGCAACAAGTTACGCCTTCTTTGAGAAGACATTCATGACCAGCAAATGATATATTACATTTACACAGCACAAGTGTATTTCTTCATTTCCTCGCACTTCTACTCCTCAATTATCATTCATAGATATGAAAGTTATGTTGATAATCCATTTTTTTCTTCTTATAAGGGGTGTGACTGATCCAAAATCTTGTCTACTATTCTCTTAATCTGTCCAGCATTCATGACCCGATTTGAGCTTTTTATGAAATTCCCACATCTAATTTGTTTTAAAATATTGCAGTCTATCGGTTTCATTGGTCCCGGGGTGTCTTTGCTCTGCTTGAATTATGCCAAAACACCTGAGGTTGCAGCAGTGATGATAACTATAGCCCTGAGCTTCAGCTCTTTCAGCCAAGCTGGTTTTCTACTTAATATGCAAGTAAGCTACATATTTCAATTGTTGATTCTTCCTTTAACTAATCTCTAAAGCTACTTATTGACAGTTAACTTTACTCTGAAAGTCAATTTACTTAGCTTGCCTTTTCTTTTTTGGATAGGATATTGCACCTCAATATGCAGGATTTCTACATGGTATGTATCTGTCATAACCTTACTTCTGGTACTCTTTAGGGGTCGTTTGGTTATAATGCAAATGTTGTTTATGTGGTGAATAATAATGCACTTTTTTGGTGAATAATAATAATAATGCTTTAGTTTTCAAAACTATTCTTATTCATGTATTGCTAATTTACGTATTTTTATCCTCCATTGTATTGTATCCCATATAAGATAATACATAGATTATCTTATAAGTTATACCTGTATTAGTAATACAACACTTGGTTTGCGGTATTGACTCCATATACGGCATTAGTTTTGGAGATATATTATTAGTTATGCTGGATTTTATACCGAAATCTATATTTGTTTATGTAATACGAGCTTTATATGGAGATTAAATTTTCTTATACTTCAAAATAAACAACTCCTAAATATCTGAGGTTCTTGTGCACCTAACATGTTTTTTTCTCTTATCAAATAGGGATTTCAAATTCAGCAGGGACACTGGCAGCTATAATAAGCACAATTGGAACAGGCTTCTTTGTACAATGGCTAGGATCTTTCCAAGCATTCTTATCTCTCACTGCTTGCCTCTACTTTGTCACAGCCATCTTTTGGAATGTCTATGCCACTGGAGAGAGAGTTTTTTAGACTATAGTCTAATATTCTCCAAATGATGGCTGGCTTATAAATTCATTTAGAGATAGCAGAAAGGACAACAATTACATCCTAATTTACAAATATTCAATTTTTTCTTGTCACTCACTCTCATGGATGTGAGTGAGAATATATATATTTTTTTTCACGTGTAGTTTACTATTTTATCTTTTGAAAGAAAGAGGAATAGCCTACTTATTTTTCATCCTTGTAAACATTTTAGTTACTTTTAGAAGAATTTATTAGAGAAATTCTTGAAGCATAGTTCTTTAACAAAACTGTCTTGTATTTGTCCTTGACCCTAAGGAAAGGATCTCCAACTTGAAGTATAATGGAGGGTAATTCTAAATCATAGTTGATTAAACATAAACCTATTTATCCAAAGTTTTTAACTCACATAATTCACCCCGTCCATATTGAAGCTTCATTAAATCAGCTTATAAGCACTTTTTGACTTAATTTGATGAACACTAAAAATATTTATAGGCAAAAAGTCATCACCCTCACCTTTTTCACGACTTCTTTCAAAACCTATCAACATCGTTCGCCACTGTCAAGAGAGCTCAAATTCTCAGGAAGATGTTTACCGTCAAAAGCAATCACATTGCTTTGGTTGAGAAAGCTCTCACTTTTGTAAATAAGCCTTCTTCATCTCTTTTATTTTTAAAATTTTTTGTAAATAAGCCTTCTTCATCTCTTTTATTTTTAAAAATTTGTTTGCATTGTGAGAAAAAAGAACGCTGCGGTTCTACAACAACATACGTTGCCGGGATATTCCAAAGTTCTATTGTGTTTCCTATCCAAATATGAACCAAATATCTATTCTTTGTTGCGTCGTGTTTGTAAGGAAAAACGTGGTTGTTTTGCAGAAACATATGTTCAGATTCCAAAGTTCTCGTGTTTTCCAAATTATTGTTTCATTTTATATTAGCTTATCATAAAATTTGCACAGTCCGTCCAGTACAAAGTGGATATATTTGTTTACCCTTAAAATGAGTAATAATTAAATTTGTACGCGGTTTAAGGGATACGCGATTTAATTTAACACGAATGACCAAAGAACAATTTGTAATTGAATTAAAGGAAAATAAAACGATCAAACCAAATGTGATGAAGTAATTAAGCCTGGCGTTAGATTTGAATGCTAAAGACCGGTTCTAATCGAGCCCTCGGAATGGAGCTCGGTTGCAACTGAATGGATGAATAGCTTGAAAAACACTTGATCAATTGCTAAAAAATAAAAGTAAACTTTATTGTTTGATATGCATGCTAGCAATGACCCCAAAAATAAAAAAGGTTCCTCTCTTTATGTAGTAGAGGAGTTTTAACCTTAATACAAGTCTAAATAAGGTAAAAATCCTTTCCTTCCTTTTTTCCCAAGGAAACACGATACGTAGTTAATATTGGGTGTGATTCGTGCCGTAATATCCGGCTGGTGGCGGATATTTCGGCTCCTCGTTTGTCCTCTTTAACCGTCTTCCCTTTAACCTCGATTCTTTGATTCACTCGAGCTTGATGGTTCCGTGTTTGGCCATGCTCGATTCACGACGTACCATTCGTCCACCCCCGGGCTTCGATCTGCGGGCACCCTCGGCCTTACCCGAGCCAGCGTCGAACCACGTTAGTTCCTCATTTTTTTATCGAAAAATCGGGGGTAACTTTTATCCTCGATTTTACCCGTACACAGATAGTTTCCTCACTTCTCGGGGAGTAGATTTATAGGAACGATGAGAAGCGACTAATTGACCCCAGTTCCTTCCTTCGTACACCATAAGCAAGTTGACGGGCCGAAACGTCCCATCAGTTACATCGCTCTGATTTTGGACACGCGCCAGCCGCTAGTTGATCATCTTCGATAGTTACCGAATGTGAAACTTCATGCATTCATTATTCCTTCCCTCTAAAAGCGCTGATTTCCCTTTTTCACTTTTTTACTTTCTGATTTAAAACCTTCTTGAGTTACCCTCGAGTTTTTCATCTGTTCATCAATCCTTCAAATCTTCATAATCTATTCTTCACATCTTCATACCTTCATATCTTATCTTCAAACCTTCATACTTTACCTTCAAACCTCCATACCAAATCTTCAAACCTTCATACCAGACCTTTAAACCTTCATATTTCCGGATTGAGATGGCTAAGGCTTCGAAATCGATACCCCAAAATACTGTACCTTTGACTTCTTCCCCGGCTACAGGCACCGATGAAGGACTTCCGGTAGTAGCCCCGGGACCTCCCCTTACAGATTTTATCCCTTGGGTCTTCTCCATAGATAACGACTTCAAGGTCGAAAAAGCCTCCGCACAAGGAGACCAAGGTGAGGAGGCGTGGAGGTATGTTTGCTCCATCACTGAGGAGAAGCTCCAAGTGGTCTGAGAGGACTACAAATGGGAAGGCAAAGACATAGTCATTCCCAGTCCCGATGAGGACATCACGACACACGTGGAAGGATATTTAAGCATTTACACGTATCCTTTCACGTTCGGTCCGGTGGATACGGTGATCCTCGAGTTCCGTAAGAGATACAAAATCTGCCTCGGGCAGATTCATCCGTCTCTTTGGAGGATTGTGACCCTTTTACGTTATGAACAACTTGGAGGAGCCTCGGTTCACAATTGACAACCTGCTCCGAGTCTACAGCCGCCGGATCTTCCAGGAGGGTTAATTAAGCTCGCTCGTCGGGCAAAGAAAGCTCCCTTCTCTTGCATAGATGAGGACAAGGATCGAGGCTGGCACGTAAGGTTTGTTTGGATAAAGACAGAGGACCTTATTCCTTCCGAGTTTCTGTCGTTCCCCGAGAAGCGGAACTCAAAACGTAAGTTTACTTCCTCTTAAGTTGTCAAAGTACTTTTTTGAATCTGCTCTTCTTTCTCATTATTTGTCTCATTTGACATGCAGCTATCGCCTGAGTCCTCAATGTGGTCCCTAATTTTATGGAGTGGGTCTAGGGCATATGCAAACAACCCACCTATCCCGAGCGTGAGTGGCGCAAGCTTTCCAAAGGCAAGTGGGAGGCTTGTTCTCATAGTGAGTCCCCTCCCTTTTTTCATTGAATGTTTTTTCTTTAGCCATTTCTTATTATGTCATTGTTACAACTAAGTCTTTTCCTTCCACAGGTTTGCCTAATACTACTAAACTTCAGGAAATCAACGAGGCTGTGGCCTCGACCCTGTCTATAAAGCCCTCCGCTTCACTACAGCCTACTGCCGAAGCTGCTGAGAAGAAGGAGGAGAAAACGAAGAAGAAAAGGTCTCTTGACTCCTCGGATGCTCCTGCCGAGGCAAAGAAAAAGAAAAGGATCGTGTTCAGGGTTAGAAAGATCACCAAAAGGGCTTCGGGTGCTCAGGTTCCGGATCTCGAGGCTCTTCATTGGCTCAAGGACTTTCTCGAGGATAACGATGACTTGTCGTCACTCACGTGCCGATCGATGCCGACCTAGAATTAGTGGCCCCAGATAGGGACGCTCGAAAGGCTGAGCCTTCCTCTACTCGAGGGCTTGGAGAAGAACAAGTGGCTACCACTTCGCAAGAAGTTCCTCCGGTTTCGAGGGGGCGGCCTCGAAAACCGACTATGTTATCCACGTTCCGGAGTCACCGCCTCATATGGAGGCCATTTAGACGAAGCTTGGGGCGCCGCAGAAAAGTTGACTGAGGCGTCGCGGGCCATGGATGAAGCCCTTAACTCATTTTTGGAGGGCGTGTACATCTGCACGCTAGCGGATTACTTCGTCTTTGGCCACCTAGAGATGTCAAAAGGGTCGTGCACCAGGGTCAGGTGGGCCGAGTTCGAGCCCAAATCTCGAGAAGCAGTTTTATGCCCCGAGTGTGCACCCTAAACGGAAGAAGATGGTCATGTTCTCAGTGTCGGTGAATACTAGCATGCTATACGGGCCAGTCGGAGTGGCCACCTATCTCCGTCCTTGGTAACCAAAGAGGACCAAGTGAAGATGAACGAGGTAGACGGGCCAAGCCTCTTCAACGAGGCTCAGCAGGCGTTGAATATGGTATACCTTCCTCTCTTTTTTATCATAAAGATTTCTCTTTACCTTAACTACATCTTAACAATTTCTCTTTCTTTATGTCTCAGGCCTCGGTGCTTCACCATGAAAGCTTTCACTGGTCCAGGATGGAGGTGAGCCACCTTGAATTCGAGCTCAAGGAGTAGTTCTGGCAAAAAGAGATGTATAAAGCTCTTTGTGAGCAGAAGGATGAAGTCCTCAGGGACATGGTCGACCGCCCTGCCCTCCAAGCCTGGAGAAAGCCCAAAAGGAGGCTTCAAAAGCAAAACAGGACATGCCCTTCTTGTTGAAAAGGTAAGAGTGCTCGAGATCGATAACGAGAGGTTAAATGCAAATGCTAATGCCGCAACCTTGCATGTCCAGGAAAAAATAACCTTGATCGACCAGCTTAGATCTGAAATGGATGAGGTCAAGGCTTCAACTGATGAATTGAGGGGAAAAATGGATCTACTAGCATCAGAGCAGGATGCCACCAAAGAGGACCTGGCATCGACCAAAGTGCAGCTCTGAGTGATGAGAGAAAAGGTCGATAAATGGTCTCTATTGAATGAGGAGCTACTGACGCAACTCACCTCGGCTGTTTGCAGAGCGTGACGCTCTCGGCCAAGAATATATATATATTTTTTCACGTGTAGTTTACTATTTTATCTTTTGAAAGAAAGAGGAATAGCCTACTTATTTTTCATCCTTGTAAATATTTTAGTTACTTTTAGAAGAATTTATTAGAGAAATTCTGGAAGCATAGTTCTTTAACAAAACTGTCTTGTATTTGTCCTTGACCCTAAGGAAAGGATCTCCAACTTGAAGTATAATGGAGGGTTATTCTAAATCATATTTGATTAAACATAAACCTATTTATCCAAAGTTTTTAACTCACATAATTCACCCCGTCCATATAGAAGATTCATCAAATCAGCTTATAAGCACTTTTTGACTTAATTTGATGAATACTAAAAATATTTATAGGCAAAAAGTCATCACCCTCACCTTTTTCACGACTTCTTTCAAAACCTATAAACACCGTTCGCCACTGTCAAGAGAGCTCAAATTCTTAGGAAGATGTTTACCGTCAAAAGCAATCACATTGCTTTGGTTGGGAAAGCTCTCACTTTTGTAAATAAGCCTTCTTCATCTCTTTTATTTTTAAAAATTTGTTTGGATTGTGAGAAAAAAAGAACGTTGCGGTTCTACAGCAACATACGTTGCCGGGATATTCCAAAGTTCTATTGTGTTTCCTATCCAAATATGAACCAATTATCTATTCTTTGTTGCGTCGTGTTTGTAAGGAAAAACGTGGTTGTTTTGCAGAAATATATGTTCAGATTCCAAAGTTCTCTTGTGTTTTCCAAATTATTGTTTCATTTTATATTAGCTTATCATAAAAGTTGCACAGTTCGTCCAGTACAAGTGGATATATTTGTTTACCCTTAAAATGAGTAACAAATTCAATTAAATTTGTACGCGGTTTAAAGGATACGTGATTTAATTTAAGGCAAAACGACCTCGTAGCCACTTAAACTTGCACCGGTTTGTCATCCCGGTATATAAACTTTTATTTTTTCCATTTGGATACCTCTACTTGATGAACTGAATACTAATAAACACATCCGACTGAACATGTTCTTTACTCATTGTGACATGACTGACACATCATATACTAAGCCTTTTATTCTTTGACATGTGTAATCTTTGAGTCCTACTTTAAAAGGAAAATCATTTTACCAGATTTTTATGCTCCTCCTCTTTAAAAAAAATTAATTTTTGTCTTCTTCTTCATAGTCAAAGCTCTTGCCGATCCACTACCATTTCACCATATTCAATACTCGGCCATCATTAGTTTTTTTTTTCATTCTCTTCCTCTCAAAAGACCTTTTAAATCAATAAAATTAGCCATTGCCTCAACAAGTGACCATTGAAAGGCTGAAATTTTTTATTTTCCGTGGACAATCCCTCAAACAAGAAAAAATTAAAGATGATATTTATTTTAATTTTTTACAGTGAAGCTTTTAATGAAGAAAAATGGATGTCTATTTTGATTCATAAGGATGATGTGTTTTTGGGTAATTTTTCAACAGTTTTAATAGGGAAGGAGACAAATATTAGTAGGTCTAGGAGATATTGTGATGTTTGGGAAGCCAGACTATTGGTTTATTTGAGGTATTTTTATGGAGCATAGGTGCACCATTGTAGTACAATGAAGAGCTTCAAAGCCTCTAATGGAGATGGAAACAAAAATAGAAACAGAAGGGCACGTGATTTCAGGGGAAAGAAAAAAAAAAGAAAGGGAAAGGGAAAGGGGATAGGGAGATAGGGTGTCGGGTGGGTTTTTGAGAATTTTTTATTCTTTTTTACTTTTTATCTTTTCTTTTCATTTTTAATTACTCAAGCAAATTGCTTTCACGCGTTTGATTTGCGTGATATGCACACATGGTTGCCACGTCACACATATTGTTACCACATAGGTTTGGTCAATGGTCAGAGGTATTTATTGGTACTCATTCCGTCAAGTACAAGTGTTTAAATGGGAACTTGTAAGTTCATTTACCGGATTGATAAACATATACAATTTTAAATGGCCCGGAGGCCATTTTGCCTTAATTTAACACGAATGACCAAAGAACAATTTGTAATTGAATTAATGGAAAACAAATCGATCAAATCAAATGTGACGAAGTAATTAAGCCTAGCGTTAAATTTGAATGCTAAAGACCGATTCTAATCGAGCCCTCAGAACGGAGCTCGGTTGCAACTGAATGGATGAACAACTTGAAAAACACTTGAACAATTGCTAAAAGACAAAAGTAAACTTTATTACTTTGATATGCGTGTCAACAGTGACCCCAAAAATAAAAACGTTCCCTTATTTATATAGTAGGGGAGTTTTAACCCTAATACAAGTCTAAATAAGGTAAAAATTATTTCCTTCTTTTTTCCCAAGAAAACACGATCCAAAGTTAATATCGGGTGTGATTCGTGCCGTAATATCCGGTTGGTGGGGATATTTCGGCTCCTCGTTTGTCCTCTTTAACCATCTTCCCTTTAACCCTGATTCTTCGATTCACTCGAGCTTGATTCTTTCTATGTTTGGCCATGCTCGATTTTTGATGTATCATTCGTCCACCCCGGGCTTCGATCTGCGTGCACCATCGGCCTTACCCGAGCCAGCATCGAATCACGTTGTTCCTCGTTTCTTCATCGAAAAATCGGGGGTAACTTTTATCCTCGATTTTACACGTACACAGATAGTTTCCTCACTTCTTGGGGAGTAGATGTATAGGAACGATGAGAAGCGGCTAATTAACCCTGATTCCTTCGTTTGTACACCATAAGCAAGTTGACGAGCCGAAATGTCCCATCAGTCATATCGCTCTGATTTTGGACACGCGCCAATCACCAGTTGATCATCCTCAGTAGTTACCGAATGTGAAACTTTATGCATTCATACTTTACCTTCAAACCTTAATCATACCAAATTTTCAAACCTTCATACCAGACCTTCAAACCTTCATATTTCCGGATTGAGACGGCTAAGGCTTCGAAATCGGTACCCCAAAATATTGCACCTTTGACTTCTTACCCGACTACATGCACCAAGGAAGGACTTCTAGCAGTAGCCCCGGGACCTCCCCTTACAGATTTTATCCCCGGAGGGTTCTCCATAGATAACGACTTCAAGGTCGAAAAAGCCTCTGCACAAGGAGACCGAGGTGAGGAGGTGTGAAGGTATGTTTTCTCCATCAATGAGGAGATGCTCCAAGTGGTCTGAGAGGACTACAAATAGGAAGGCAAAGACATAGTCGTTCCCAGTCCCGATGAGGACATCACGACACACGTGGAAGGATATTTAAGCATTTACACGTATCCTTTCACGTTCGGTCCGGTGGATACGGTGATCCTCGAGTTCCGTAAGAGATACAAAATCTGCCTCGGGCAGATTCATCCGTCTCTTTGGAGGATTGTGACCATTTTACGTTATGAACAACTTGGAGGAGCCTCGGTTCACAATTGACAACCTGCTCCGAGTCTACAGTCGCCGAATCTTCCAGAAGGGTTAATTAAGCTCGCTCATCGGGCAAAGAAAGCTCCCTTCTCCTGCATAGACGAGGACAGGGACCGAGGCTCGCATGTAAGGTTTGTTTGGATAAAGACAAAGGACCTTATTACTTCCTCTTTAAGTTATCAAAGTACTTTTTTGAATCCGCTCTTCTTTCTCATTATTTGTCTCATTTGACATACAGCTATCGCCCGAGTCCTCAATGTGGTCCCTCATTTTTGGGAGTGGGTCTAGGGCATATGCAAATAACCCATCTATCCCGAGCGTGAGTGACACAAGCTTTCCAAAGGCAAGTGGGAGGCTCGTTCTCATAGTGAGTCCCCTCCCCTTTTTGGTTGAATTTTTTTTCCTTGGCCATTTCTTATTATGTCATTGTTATGACTAAGTCTTTTCCTTCCATAGGTTTGCCTAAGACTACTAAACTTTAGAAAATTACCGAGGCCGTGGCCTTGACCCCGTCTACAAAGTCCTCCGCTTCACTACAGCCTACTGCCGAAGTTGCTGTGAAGAAGGAGGAGAAAACGAAGAAGGAAAGGTCTCCTGACTCCTCGAACGCTCCTGCCGAGGCTAAGAAAAAGAAAAGGATCATGCTCAGGGTCAGAAAGAGCACCAAAAGGCTTCGGATGCTCGGGTTTTGGATCCCGAGGCTCTTCATTGGCTCAAGGACTTTCTCGAGGATAATGATGACTTGGAATTCGTCACTCACGTGTTGATCGATGTCGACCTAGAATTGGTGGCCCCGGAGAGGGACGCTCGAAAGGCTGAGCCTTCCTCGGCTCGAGGGCTTGGAGAAGAATAAGTGGCTACCACTTCGCAAGAAGTCCTTCGGTTATGAGGGGGCTGCCTTGAAAAACACCGATGTTATCCACGTTCCCGAGTCACCTCCTTATATGGAGGCCATTTAGACGAAGCTTAGGCCACCGCAGAAAAATCGACCGAGGCATCCCGGGCTGTGGATGAGGCCCTTAACTCATTTTTTGAGGGCGTGGACATCGACATGCTGGAGGATTACTTCGGCTTTGGCCACCTAGAGATGTCGAAAAGGGTCGTGCACCAGGGTCAGGTGGACCGAGTTAGATCCCAACGCTCGAGAAGCAGTTTCCCATCCCGAGTGTGGACCCTGAACAGAAGAAGACGGTTATGTTCACAGTACCGGCGGATACTAGCATGCTATCCGGGCTAGTCGTAGTGGCCAACTATCTCCATTTGTGGTAACCAAAGAGGACCAAGTGAAGATGAACGAGGTAGACGGGCCAAGCCTCTTCAACAAAGCTCAGCAGACGCTGAATAGAGTATACATTCCTCTCTTTTTTATCTTAAAGAGTTCTCTTTGCCTTAACGACATTTGAACGATTTATCTTTCTTTATGTCTCAAGCCTCGGTGCTTCACCATGAAAGCTTTCACCGGTCCAGGATGGAGGTGAGCCTCCTCGAATTCGAGCTCAAGGAGTAGATTCGGCAAAAATAGATGTATAAAGCTCTTTGTGAGCAGAAGGATGAAGTCCTCAAGGACATGGTCGACCACCCTACCCTCCAAGCCGATCTGGAGAAATCCCAAAAGGAGGATGCGAAAGCAAAATAGGACATACCCTTCTTGTTGAAAAGGTAAGAGTGCTCGAGATTGATAACGAGAGGTTAAATGCAAATGCTAATGCCGCAACCTTGCACGTCTAGGAAAAAATAATCTTGATCGACCAGCTTAGATCCTAAATGGACGAGGTCAAGGCTTTAACTAATGAATTGAGGGGCAAAATGGATCTCCTAGCATCGGAGCAGGATGCCACCAAAGATGACCTGGCATCGACCAAAGTGCAGCTCCGAGTGATGAGAGAAAAGGCCGATAAATGTTCTCTGCTAAATGAGGAGCTACTGGCGCAACTCACCTTAACCGTTGCAGAGCGTGACGCTCTCGGCCAAGAATACACTGCGCTGAAGTCCATGTTACGTGCATGTGTTATTTATTTTGGAGGTTCATGAGATCGATTTTTATCGCTCGCATAGTTCGCCTAAAATAACAGTTACTAGTCGAGTATTCAGATGGCACCGTACGAGGCCTTATATAAGAGGAAATGTCGTTCACCGATTGATTAGTTTGATCCCAGTGAGGTTAGATTGTTGGGCACTGATTTGGTCTGTGATGCCTTAGAAAAGGTTAAGGTGATTCAGGAGCGACTTCGTACAACTCAGTCCAGACAAAAGAGTTATGCAGACCGAAAGGTTTGAGTCCTACATAGCGGATGAGAAGGTTCTTCTTCTAATCTCGCTTATGAAGGGCATGATGCGGCTTGGGAAGAAGGGCAAGTTAAGCTCGAGGTTTACAGGCCATTTGAGATATTGGAGAGAGTTGGGGAGGCTGCCTATTGGTTTGCATTGCCTCCTAGCCTAGTAAAGGTACATATGATATTTCACATTTTCATGCTTTGGAAGTACCATGAGGACAACTCACAATTTTTGGACTTCAGCACGGTGTGGCTTGATGATATTCTGACCTATGAGGAAGAGTTGGTGGCTATTCTAGCTTGATGCAATGGAGGGGTCATCCTATTGAGGAGGCTACGCGGGAGTCCGAGTCTAATATGTGGAGTAGTTATCCCCACCTTTTTACCACTCCAGGTACTTTTCTATGTCCGTTTGAGAACGAACATTTCTTTTAGAAGTGGAGAATGTGACGACCGATAGGTCGTTTTGAGTATTAGCCTTTATTTCTTTGTTTCGAGACCTCCCATAGCTTTATTTGATATTCTTTTATCTGCGTGCATGGTCCGTGTCACTTTTTAGAAAGCGTTTGTAAGTATTTAGATTTTATTGAATTTAAATCCATAAAATAATTTGGACCATATTAAATTCAAGACACTAGTCCAAATAAATATTGTGGCTAGTAAATTGGGTTAATTATTTAAATCCAAAATATATGTGTTGGGCTAGTATATTTAATTGGACTACAAATTAAATGATAAGCCCACTTCATTAGCCCAAGGTCCAAATGACTATTAGCCCATTTTAAAATCCAGGCTCATGCCACGTGTCAAGTGATGTGTTAATCCAAGTCAAAGGAACGATCCAATAAAATCACGCCACATGTCAAATGATATGGCAATCCAGGTCAAATAAATAAGCCAATTAAATCATGTCTTGTGTCAATAAAGGATGGCATACCAAGTCAAATCAACAACTAGTAGAGTGGTGCCAAGTGTCTAGATAGTATTGGAAAGTTCAAATGGACTAATCAAAATGCAGAGCCACCACACTCCCTACAACTATAAATAGATGTCTTCATAAAGCTAGAAGATACCAGAAATGATAACAAGAAGCAAGAAGAGAGCTCGTGGATCAAACATCGCAGATTTCTCTACAAGCTACAAGTTCAAGCACTCAAGCTACAAGTTTAAGTTCAAGTTCAAGATAAAAAACGAAGGCAAATAAAATTCCAAGGCGTTCGAGATCAAATAACTTATTCATGATCAAATCCAAATCAAAATCCAAGTTCAAAATGGAGATTCAAGACCAATCTTTACAAGCCCTTGAATCAAATCAAAGTCAAGCTCATTAAGATACTTTAAATTCTTGAAGAATCAAAGGAATACCATAGAGATTGTAACACTAATTATTTATTGAAATCAAATACTACATTTGTTACGCAATTTTTCAGTCTTGATTATTTATTTTTCTCGACGCAAAAATTTGTTACAAATTTTTGGCATGCCTAGTGGGACCATCTCTACCTCTCATCTCTTTAATTACCAAATTTCAAGAACACTAAAATGGCTCCTAAGAAGATCAACTTCAAATCCACTGCTGCTAAGGTTACTGATTCCAAGTTCTCATCTGATGTGGAAAACTTACTAGATGCTACTATGGAAAGTGTAGGACCTGTCACTAGGAACAAGGCAAACTTGCTGGGACAACAAGCATTTCAAATGCCGTCTGCATCCGTTCCTATTTTTGATTTTCAATTCTCAAAGGGAGCAAGATCCTTTTCAACTGAATTGGAAGAAGGAGCGAACATTGCTGAAATTATTGAAAAGACATTGGCTCTACTTGGCCCATCTAGATCTAAGAATCTCATCACACACGATGATGATGATGTCTTGATCACAGGATCTTCTCCAAGCACTCCACGTGAGTTGTTCCACTCAAAGTATGATGTAAGAGAAAATCCATGCTTTGCTCCACCATCCACGACTGTTATCCAAACAATGGTAACTAATACTTCAACTGTTGAAGAACAACTTGCAAATTTAACAAAGGAAATTGAAGGGTTAACGAAGCATATACAAGATCAAGATAATCAAATTGTCAAGCTGATAGATAAAGTTGAAAGCATGATGGAGGGAGATTCAAGTCATGCACCTGGAAATCTTCCTATTATGCAAGATAAAGCAGACTCATCTGCAAGGCAGACGACGACTCCTAAGGAACTTCAGATTTCATTTGACAGGGTTATCCTTATTGACCAATTGAAAGACTTCATCATGGGAACCATCAAAGATAAGTACGATATTGCTGCCAAGTCTTCTCTCGCATATACGAAGCCATACACTGCGAGAATTGATAGTTTGAAGATTCTTGCACGTATCAACCCCCAAAATTTCAACAATTCGATAGTAAAGGAAATCTGAAGCAACACATTGGACACTTCGTCAAAACTTGTAATAATGCAGGAATCTATGGAGATTACCTTGTCAAGTAGTTTGTCCGTTCCTTAAAAGGAAATGCTTTTGATTGGTACACTGATCTCGAAGCTGGTTTCATCGATAGTTGGGAGCAACTTGAACAAGAATTTCTCATTCGCTTCTATAGCACAAGGTGCATTGTAAGTATGGTTGAACTCACAAGCACGTGTCAATGGAAGGATGAACCACTTGTTTATTTCATCAATCTTGCTTGAGGATGATAATGACAGTTCAAATCAAGTCTCTGTCATTTTTGGTTCACTTGATCCCATTGTCCTTTACAATTTTGTCGAAGGACATGAATGTGATGGCATCCAAACTGCATCATCACAAAATATGATTAAATTTGGTGACTTTGAACCTATCGATGTGAGTAAACCATTTCTTCTCCCTATAGTAAATAAATTAACGGTGGAGGAAATATCTCAAGAGTAAAGTGAATCACGTGATGGTCAAACTGATGATGAAGGTTGGATTCTTGTGACTCGGCGGAGACGCTGCAAGACAAATTCACAAAGGGATTCAAGTAAGCAATTGACTAGGGGGAAATGGTGAAAAGACCCAAGAGGAAAATGATAAAGAAGAATTGGAAGAAAACAAAAATGGAGGAGAATCACTATCAAGGGCTATGTCGTTCAGTGACATTGGATGAATTCCTGCCAAGCTGGTTACGCATGCAAGCTTCCTGTGAAGATATTAAGGCCTCATGTTGTAAGGTAGATGAAGAAGAGACGAAGAAGGAAGATCCGTCATTGCTGCCACCTCTCTTGTCTGAAAAACTCACTGAGCATCTCTCTGAAGAAGTGGACACTTGTGATGCAAAAATCACATTCACTAATGATGATCTTTTGCTAGGTGAAGCACATCATAATCATCCCATGTTTAAGGTTGGATTTGTGCGTTAGCAGAGAATAAGTAGAATTTCGATTGATCATGTGACGAGCACAAAACCGGTGTATAAAACTTAGGCTCGCTAGTCAAAGATAGTATAGTATTAAATCGTCTCCACAGGGATTGGGTTATACAATGTTCTAATAAATCTTCAGCTCAACACTATCCAGGATAATCAATCTTTGATTTATGTTACTATCGACTACTAATAAAACTAAGATTATTGATTGTAAGAAACTAATGGCAATCTAATGACTAAGTAGCAACGATTGAATATCAAGGTGAGAAGTAAGGTCTATGACAAGATATGTGATTAACTATTATTCCGGGTAACTCTGTGTTAAGTTCACTCTTAACTTCTATTGACTCATTCAATTTCAACAAATGATTAGGCTACCTTAGGGATTCAAATTCTTCTTCCGAATGAATGAGAGTTCCCTTAATCAACCTAATAACAGGTCTTATGAACATATGCTCAAATACAGTGAATGAATGATCTTTTGAAGAATGCCTCTCGACTATTCTTCTAAACTGGGTTAATTGATAACTCTCAAAAATCTTTCGATTACCTATGAGAGGAGTAAAATCAACCCTAACAATATGGCACAATGCAAAATTGCAGCAACGCTTTTCTTTTGATTAAAGTAAAACCACAATTAGCCTTGCAATTCAATTAATAACTCATTCAATGAATTCAGGCAATTAACAGAGAGTAAAACCCAAAATAATAGTCAGATTACGACATCTGTCAATAACCCTAAGAATGATTGCTCCATAGTGGAGAAGTTATTCATCACAAGGGTATTAGAAGAACAAGAAGATATTACAATTCCCAAAATCAAACAAACTTCCGTATTGAATGAATTGGATCAAGTATTTTGCGTTCCCCATTGCTTCCTTCCTTCTTCTCTCCCCAAAATTTCCTCTAAAATCCAAGATACCTCATTTTTAGATGAGATAGGCTTCATATAGGTCAAAAGGAGTTGCCTCTAAAATTACAAAAATAGGCTTGGCAAAAGTTTCCGAAATTGGACGTGCGCGGCCGCGCACCTGGAGGTAAGATCGCGCATATGGACGTGCTCCTCTGGTAGTGTACTGATTTACTTGCGCGCTCAAGCGTGCACTGGAGAGGTCTCATGTGAGGTCACGCACCTGGGTGAGCCTCTTGCTCATATCTTCGTTTCTCCCGTTAATGCACTATTGTCCATTGATCCTCGAAACGATCCCAACTAAATCCTTTGGCTTTTACTCAGACTTCAAAGCTTCAAAATAGCTAGCATTAGCTCCACAACCTCATCGTAATTCGGAATCGCTCCTACGAGGCATAAAACACACACTCAGTGCCAAATAATACCATTTAAAGCTCAAACACTAGTAAAGTGCAGCGAATTAGAGGGCAATTAATGGCCAAAAATACGCAATTGTAGCCTACCATCAACACCCCACACTTAAATCATTTCTCATCTTCGAGCAATCAAACTACACTTCACCTAAAATATGACCTTTTTCAACAACTCTCATGACTCATCACATCAAGACTCTTTAAAACAGATTAAGTACAATATCGTAACATCTTAACCTCAAGATTTGACTCAAAAGCACCACGCGTTATTTATAACCCGCTCACTTACTCTAACACAGAGGTCAAGCATTACCTTTCCTTTGTGAATCCAGTGCCCTCACACAAAAATAAAGAGTAGTTCCACACACAACAAACATTACAAATAATTAGGAACTCAAGATAAAAAGAATTCACTCACTCTCAGAAACAACATTCATATGCCACAAAAGATGAACCATAGGATTTTCCTTAGTGTACTACTCTACTAATTGAGTTCATTCAGTCAAGGATCAAGTAGGACTTTAATTGATTTTAATATAAGTTATGGGACGTGTATGATACATTTAGATATAAGAGTGACTACACCTCCCTAAGCACTTTAATACATACAGTTTACCTTTCAAAACCCCACACTTATGTCAAATCATAACTCCACCTTCACATCAATATACATTAACTTCCTACTTCTTTAAGAACAATTACATCAAGAGATACCACTATCAAGGAATATTTGCACAATAATACAACTTTTTTTTTCTTTTGGTTCAAGTGGCTCTTACTTTTTCAAACCAGTGCACCTTTCTCCTTATTTCATTAGTTCCACAAAAGCCAAACCAACCACCCCACACTTCAACTTTTACAAAGTTCATAACAATTTTAAGTGTTCACGCGAGGTAAAAGGTTCAAATAGATGGTCAATTCAAACAACTGGGTAAGACTTGTAATGTGGTTGCCAAAGAAACTAGATTACATGCTCAAATGGGTTAACTAAGATACATAACAGTTAGGTGGGTAGAACATATAACTGGCTTAACAAAGAAACGCCTATATCACTTCCAAGACTGAATAAAGCTACTATTTCGCTTTGCAAACACACGGGAAAGGTTCTAGACATCAAATTCAATGCTATGAATAATACAAAACCTCCCACACACATGGCACATACTCACTCCGGATTGGACTATGGAGACATTCTAGTCAAAGCAGTGAAGTATAGTTAAGATCATACAATTTAAGGTACTTATACAAGAGTAAAAAATTGAGGCTAAGCGTCACAACAAAAGCACTCACTATTCTCAAGGCATAATAAAGTCAAAAGATATTGCCTTCCATTCAAAACATAGCTCAAGGTTCCTACTCCTAACAAAAATAAAAACTAACTACACCCAGTTCAATCAAAACCCTTTGAAAAGAATCGCGGCACAAAGAAAATTCAAGGGGGAATTAATACACTACCTAACAAAAGAAAATTATTTTGTCTTTTTCTTTAGACTTTAATCCTTCAAGCAACCCGTCGAATGATATCCATCATTAGGAAAAATCAAAAAATTTAAAAATTTTATGTATTTTTTTAAAAATATTTTTTCTATCTCTAACTACTATAACTAAAAAAAAAAAGAAAACTCATATACATACATGAAAATATCCCCCATCCCACACTTTAAATGGTGGCATTTTCCCATGACACACAATGAAAAAAGCAAAGGTGAAGACAACTCCCATGATCAAGTTAGTCCGTGTCGGAGACGGTGCCGGGGTCCAGATGACAAGCCTGGCCAAGTGCACGCAGCCATGCCATGATCTTCTTCTTGGATTTGGCATTCTGTGTAGCAAGGGTGTCCACTCGAGCTCCCAAATCAGTGACGGTACGCGTCCCCGCCATCTCTTGCTCTAATGCGCTCATTCTCATGTCCATCCTCCGCCTGAAGGTTCCCAACACCCTGCTCATGCGGTGGAGAAACAGCAACATCCTCACCATGCACCTCATTGCTCTCGCCAGGCGCATCAGATTCCTCACTATCCGCCTCAGCAGGCCCAACAGGTTCCTTCCCAATTACAACTTTATCAGCTCGAAATTTCTGTTCGCGCTTGACATTCCCATTTGTGGCCTTATTTTCCGGCACCTGTGCCTCATGGAATAATCAAGTGACTAATGAGGGGAAAAAGAACCCATACCTCTGCATAGGTCAATGAATGGTCATCTTGTCTCGAATAACCTGAGCTACATCAAAATCATGGCCATTGATGAAGCACTAAATTAGAGTAGCCCGGGGACCATTCACCTCAGTGGTGTTGCCTGAAGGCAGCAGACGGTTATTAACGATATACAACCAGCATTTCCCTTCAAAGGTAAGCGAAGCCGAGTGAAATTTGTGCCCTCTTTTAGCCGCACTACCTCCTTATCAGGTACACAAATGGTTGCAAAGAAGAGGCGCCACATGTATAGTTTTCTATTGTACGTGGAGTAGTAGTCACTTGTATCAGGGTCTTCCATGTACTTCGGTAAATGATACGCCCTTCGGATGGCCTCCTTGGAGAAGTCCACTATTTTCCTCCGGACTTTGCATACATGGTCTTCTTGTGGCGGGCAGTTTGCATAAAACTCTCGAACAACCATTAAGTTTACCTCGTCAGGTTC
The DNA here is from genome assembly GCF_000715075.1 of Nicotiana tabacum. Taxonomy (NCBI): domain Eukaryota; kingdom Viridiplantae; phylum Streptophyta; class Magnoliopsida; order Solanales; family Solanaceae; genus Nicotiana; species Nicotiana tabacum. The sequence goes on along the minus strand of NC_134081.1, from coordinate 24,596,148 downwards.
TTCAAAGAATACCCCCATGCTTCGCCTGACCAATTCATTATACACTCTGGGACCATCATTTTGGAGAGACCCAATATTAATTACCCTTTCCGGTATGAGCTTTTTGCTTGTCTTGTTTTGAAATCATTCTTGGACTTCCCAGTAGACGAACTTGTTCTGATCATACGGGAGAGAGGATGCAGAAGCTCGCGATCGGGACGTGACCGCTTGACCGCTTATGGAGGCACATGCAGTTTTTCTTTTCTTGGAGGGAGTCATAGTACCTATAACAAACCGCCAACGATCAGCTAATGAATCACTTGGTGAACCAAGAGAGGCTACTCAGAATTCACCCTCACACTTGATCACAAAATCACACACTCTATCTCATTGTGGTATTTACACAAACACTTAACATGCTCTGCTGGTCCTAACCTCCCACAAAGCAATTTTAGCCCTAGTCGGACTAAGGATACCTCACTTTCACTCCTAGCAACTATATGGTCAGTCTCCATGGTGAAACTCAACCTCCACCCACAGGAGAAGGAGAACAAAAAGAAAGAAACAAAAATAAATTTCTACACACAAGCAAAATAAAACAAAATAAAAATAATAAAAGAAAGATAAAATATCTCACTTACTTGAGAGGTCTCTAGGAAGAGAGCTCGTGAGGATGGGTGAAGGGAGAATAGTATGGGGTGTTTTGGTGTTGATTTTACAAAGAGGAGATGAGAGAAGGTGTGTTTGGGGAGGGGATGGGAGTTAGCGTTCATTTAGTGTAGGGGGAGGAAAAGGGAGAATTTAGAATTGGGGGTTTTGAGGGGGGTCCAAAATTAGAATGAAAAATAAAAACTTACCTGTACGCGGTCGGGTCATCCCGTACGCGGCTGCGCACGTTTGGCAGTTTACTGGTGAATGTGCGCGAACATATGTGCAGTCAACCCTTCAGGTGTGCGGCATCACAGATACCGCACCGGATGACGTTGTCTTTTGTGCGACCATATGCGCAAAGTGCCCCACCATGTGCACGGTCGCACACGAATACATTCAAAAGGGGCGTTTTAGACACCTCAGTTCCAACCGTCCGCAACATGTACCTTCCTGCACCTACACTAATTTCTATCTATTCTACTCTATAAACAAAAGTGAAAAATCTAACTAGTAGAAGGGTTAGAGGTAGTTATGAGTTATAGTTGTCAGTTTGACTCAACCAGGCATCCTCAACTGATTTTGGTGCTTGAGGGTTGCTGAGCAAATCCTCCAGCAAGATTTGGTTTTAGCCTGTGCCCATTTACTTTGAAGCTCTCTGTTCCGTCCATGTTATGAATCTCAATTTCCCCATATGAGGATACATGTTTCACCACACACGGTCCCGTCCATCCAGACTTAAATTTTCCAGGGAACAATCTGAGTCTACTATTGTACAGTAAGCCTTTGTCACCTTCATGAAACTCCTTTGGCTTAATCAGATGATCATGCCACCTTTTAGTCTTTTCCTTGAAAATTCACGCATTTTCATACGCATCCAGTCTAAATTCCTCCAATGCATTCATCTGCGCCAACCTGTGTTTACCTACAAGACTAAGATCAAGATTAAGCATCTTAATTTCCCAATAAGCTTTATGTTCTATCTCAACAGGTAGGTGGCACGATTTTCCATACACTAGTTTGAACGATGAAGTCCTTATGGTTGTTTTGAACACGATTTTGTACATCCATAGAGCTTTTTCCAACTTTACAGACCAATCCTTATGAGAAGCACTAATCGGCTTTTCAAGAATTCGTTTAAGTTCACGGTTAGCTTCAACTTGCCCATTAGTTTGGGCATGGTACGGGGTTCCTGTTTTGTATGTGACCCTATACTTAGACAGCAGTGTAGCAAACTTCTTATTCATAAAGTGTGACCCATTATCACTGATAATCACTCGAGGTGTCCCAAAGCAGGTAAAGATGTTCTTCCTTAAGAATTCACACACCACCCGAGCATCATTGGTCCTAGTAGGGATTGCTTCGACCCACTTAGAGATGTAGTCAACGGCTACTAGGATATACTCATAAGAGTGTGACGATGGGAACAGACCCAAGAAGTCAATACCCCAAACATCAAAAAATTCACATACCAAAATGGAGTTGAGAGGCATTTCGTCCCTCTTGCTAATATTACCTGCCCTTTGACACTTGTCACATACAACTATATACGCTCTTGTGTCTTTGTACAAAGTAGGCCAAAATAAGCCGGCTTCCAAGACCTTTGCAGCAATGCAATTTCCACCATAGTGTCCTCCAACCGCTCTATCATGGCAATGAGACAGAACGATTGTCATCTCTCCTTCAGGCACACATATTCGAATCACACCATCTGCACACAGTTTAAACAAGAAAGGGTCATTCTAAAAATAACTTTTTACCTCACCTTGAAGCTTCCTTCTTTGATCACGAGAGAGGTCACGATGTAACCATCCACCAGCCAAAAAGTTGGCTACATCAGCATACCAAGGTGGCCTTTCGGAGACCGCGGCAATGGAAAAAATCTGCTCATCAGGGAATTCCTCCCTTATTTCAACTGTTTCAACCGGAGGTCTCTCAAGTCGAGATAGATGATCAACGACTTGATTTTTTGTGCCTTTCCTATCTTTAATCTCCAAGTCAAACTGTTGGAACAACAACACCCATCGCATCAGACACGGATTGGACTCCTTCTTGCTCAAAAAGTATTTCAGGGCTGAGTGATCAGTGTGTACAATCACCTTGCTCCCCACCAGGTGTGATATAAACCTGTCAAAAGCAAAGACCATAACAAAGAACTCTTTTTCAGTAGTGGCATAGTTGACTTAAGCATCATTCAACGTCCTGCTTGCATAGTAGATGGGCCTAAAACTTTTATCCTTTCTTTGACCCGGAACTACCCCCACAACTACAACACTGGCATCACATATTATCTCAAATGGCTGGCTCCAATCAGGTTTCACCATAATAGGAGCACTTACAAGCTTTTCCTTTATCAATTCGAAAGCTCTAAAGCACTCAACATTGAAAACAAACTTGACATCTTTCGCTAGCAATTCAATCAATGGTTTGGTAATGCCGGAAAAGTTTTTGATGAACCTCCTATAGAACCTAGCATGTCCTAAGAAACTGCTTATGCTCTTCACATAAGTCGATGGAGGAGCCTATCAATCACATCAACCTTCGCTCTATCAACTTTAATTCCTTGTGAAGTCACTTTGTGGTCTAAGACAATTCCCTCCTTCACCATGAAGTGACACTTTTCCCAGTTAAGGACCAAGTGCGTGGCTTCACAACGTTCAAGCACGAGCTCCAAATTCTTGAGGCAGTTCTCAAAGTCATCACCAAAGAGGGTGAAATCCTCTATGAATACTTCTATACACTTTCCGTTTAAATAAGAGAATATAGACATCATGCACCTCTGAAAAGTGGCAGGTGCATTACACAACCCAAACGGCATCCTCTTGTAAGCAAAAATACCTGACGGGCAAGTAAATGTGATTTTCTCAACATCCTCTGGAGCAATGGGTATCTGATTGTAGCCTGAGTACCCATCCAAGAAGCAGTAGTATCCATGTCCAACCACTTTCTCGAGCATTTGATCAATAAAGGGGAGTGGGAAATGGTTCTTCCTTGTTGCATCATTCAGCCTTCTATAATTAATACACATTTTCCACCCAGTGACTGTTCTGGTGGGGATCACTTCATTATCTTTATTTTTCACTACTGTCATGCCCCCCTTCTTAGGTTGTATTGGACTAATCAACTGGCTATCAGAGACGGAAAAAATCACTCTCGCGTCTAGAAATTTGATGATCTCATTGTGCACTACCTCCTCCAAATTTTTGTTTAGCTTGCGCTGGGGCTGCATCACAAGCTTGCTATTTTCTTCCAACAGAATTTTGTGCATGCAAATGGTCGGACTGATTCCTTGAATATCAGCTATACTCCATCCTATGGCCTTCCTATACTTTTTCAGCAGCTCCACCAGCTTTCGCTTCTGTGTACCGGTCAAGTCAGTAGAAATAATCACAAAAAAATTGTTAGTTTCAAGAAAAGCATATTTTAAGTGAGTGGGGAGGACTTTCAATTCCACATTAGGCTTAGCAGCCTCCTCTTTTAGATCCTCCTCATCAACCACTTGATCCTCCGTCTCAAGAGTTTCTGTCTCTTTCTTTATTTCACGATCTTCATCCTCCACTGTGCTAGACTGAGTAATACACCTCTCTATAGTATCCCTACAAGCTTGTTGAACTTGTATTTTTCAGCCAGTTCACCAACAACGTCCATCTTGAAACACGAGTAGGTGGACGCCTCATCACTGGGGTATTTCATCATCCTCTTCATCTGAAACACCATTTTTCCGTTTCCCACTCTGATCATAAGCTTCCCTTCATAGATATCAAGGATAGCTCTGTGAGAATGGCCTCCCTAGAATTAAAGGCACCTCCTTGTTCACCTCCATATCCACCACAATAAAATCTACGGGGAACAGAAACTTGTCCACCCTCACTAAAATATCTTCAATGATTCCCTCAGTTAGAGTGGTGGTTTGGTCAGCCAGTTTTAGGGACACTGGTATTAATTTGATTACTCCAAGCTCACTTCTAGTTTTCTAAATACAGATAGAGGCATTAGATTTATAGACGCACCAGAATCAGAGAGGGCCTTGTCAAATTTTTCACTCCCCAATGAGCATGGTATGGTGAAGTTTCCTAGGTCCCCACACTTTTGGGAAATTTTATTTTGCAAGATGGCACTACAGTGGGTGTTTAGCTTGACCACTGTTGTTTCCTATAGTTTTCTCTTGCTAGACAGGATTTCTTTTAAGAACTTAGCATAAGCAGACATCTGAGTGAGTACCTCTGTGAAAGGAATGTTCACATAAAGTTGCTTGAGCATCTCCAGGAATCGCCCAAAACATTTGCCAAGTTTCTCCCGCTTCATCTTTTGACGGAATGGTAGAGTTGGCATATGTATACTTTCTTCAATCTCCTTTTTCACCCCACCACTCTGGCCCTTTTTCTCTTCACTCTCTTTCTCTGCTGGTGTTTTAATCTGCTTGATAACCACCTCAGGACTGGCTTTCACCACTAGGTCAGTCAATGTTTTCCACTTCTCAGAGATACAACTTTGATTGTTTCCTTTGGGTTCTTTTCAGTGTCAGAGGAAAGAGTACCAGGAGCTCTCTCAGATAACAAATTCGCAATTTGTCCCATTTTTCTTTCTAGATTCCGGATAGTCGTGCCCTGATTCTCGAATTTTTGATCTGTTTTGTTGATGAATACCTTCATGAGGTCTTTCATGTTGTGGTGGCTGGTATTGCTGCTTCTGCTAGTTCTGAAAACCTGGTGGTCCTTGACTCTGGTGTCTGAGATTGTTTTGCTTCCATGAGTTCAAACTCCCATTAGGTGAACTCCACGAAAAACCTAGATGTCTTTGACCCATAGCATTATAGTTGTTCCTACCTTGGCAATTTCCTCTATTAAAGTTTCCCACAACGTTAACTTCCTCAGCTGTAGCTTGGCACTCATGTGTTGGGTGTCCATTCCACAGATGTCACATTCCATATGTGATTGATTTTTCACCTGAGCTATCGTTAGTTTCTTGATGTCCTTAGCCATAGCTGCAATTTGGGCCTGCATTGCTACAGAAGATTCTACTTAGTGCACCCCTGCTGATCTTCTTCGATCACCTTGGTCAGTGGACCATTGTTCTGCGTCTTCAGATAGTTCATTCAAGAGAGTAATAATCTCTTTTAGAGTTTTCTTCATCAAATGACCTGCAACTGCACTATTCAGCAATCTCCTTGATGACGGGTTTAACCTGTCCCAGAAGTACTTGAGCTGTATCCATTGCTCCATTCCATTATGAGGGAACCTCCACAATAGCTTCTTAAATCTTTCCCAGGCCTCGGACACTATCTGCCTTTCACCTTGGCCGAAATTGTGAATCTCTTTCCTCATCCGTGCAGTCTTAGCCGCAGAGAAATATTTTTCTAAGAACTTAGTAGTCATCTACTTCTATGTACGGATTGACCCTGTGGGTAGAATTCTCAACCACTATTTTGCATCATCCTTAAGTGATAACGAGAATGCTCTAAGGTAGATGGCTTCATGTGATGCTCTATTGTAGTGGAATGTGTTCATAATTTTATCGAAGTCCATCAGATGTTTGTTGGGATCTTTATTGGTTTTCCCTCTGAATATGCAATTGTTCTGAATAATCTGGATGACTCCCTATTTGAGTTCAAAATTATTGGGGCAGGGGCCTCACGTTAGACTGTTGTTGGTTGTACACCGGTCTAGTATAATCTCCTAGCAACATCCCCGGCCTAGAGACTGCATTTTCAAATTCATCTTCGATTGTGGTTTGGTTGGGATTGAACCTTCTCTCCCCATCGAATGTTTCATCCGCAACTTTACGAGCTGCTTCAACTACTAACTGTGCTTCCTGTCTCTGATTTGCCTCTCTCGCAACTAGGTCTACCTCATCTTCATTGTTCACCATTGTATTCTGAGTTGAAGGTTGACCCAATAACAATTCGCTCGATCCTTTCTCCCATCTCAACTGTCACAGGTGCTTGTCAAATTCTAAATCGTATGGCACCAATTCCTTTGAAGAGGATCGAGTGATACACCGCAGAACTTAACTTGTTGCCTGCACACAGATAAGAAGAGCATAAAAAAGAAAATTAAAAAAAATACTCCTGAATTAGCACCGAAAATTAATCCAAACACTATTAATCGCCAATCCCCGGCAACGGTGCCAAAATTTGACGAGCGCAAAACCGATGTATAAAACTTAGGCTCGCTAGTCAAAGATAGTATAATATTAAATCATCTCCACAGGGATTGGGTTAAACAATGTTCTAATAAATCTTCAGCTCAACACTATCCAGGATAATAAATCTTTGATTTATGTTATTATCGACTACTAATAAAACTAAGATTATTGATTGTAAGAAACTAATGGCAATCTAATGACTAAGTAGCAACGATTGAATATCAAGGTGAGAAGTAAGGGTTATGACAAGATATGTGATCAACTATTGTTCCGGGTAACTCTGTGTTAAGTTCACTCTTAACTTCTATTGACTTCTTCGATTTCAACAGATGATTAGGCTACCTTAGGGATCCAAATTCTTATTCCGAATGAATGAGATTCCTTTGATCAACCTAATAACAAGTCCTATGAACATATGCACAAAATAGTGAATGAATGATCTTTCGAAGAACACCTCTCGATTATTCTTCTAAACTGGGTTAATAGATAACTCTCTAAGATCTTTCGATTACCTATGAGAGGTGTAAAATCAACCCTAACAATATGGCATAATGCAAAATTGCAGCAACACTTCTCTTTCGATTAAAGTAAAACCACAATTAGTCTTGCAATTCAATTAATAACTCATTCAATGAATTCAGGCAATTAACAGAGAGTAAAACCCAAAACAATAGTCAAATCACGACATCCGTCAATAATCCTAAGAAATATTACTCCATAGTGGAGATTGGAGAAGTTATTCATCACAAGAGTATTAGAAGAACAAGAAGAAATTACAATTCCCAAAATCAAACAAACTTCCGTATTGAATAAATTAGATCAAGTATTTTGTGTTCCCCGTTGCTTCCTTCCTTCTTATCTCCCCAAATATTCCTCTAAAATCCAAGATACCCCATTTTTAGACGATCTAGGCTTCATATAGGTCAAAAGGAGTCTCCTATAAAATTGCAAAAATAGGCTTGGGAAAAGTTTCTGGAACTTGGCGTACGCGGCCGCACACCTGGAGGTGTGATCGCGCATATGGCCGCGCACCTCTAGCAGTGTACTGCTTTACTTGTGTGCTCAAGCGTGTGCTGGAGAGGTCTCATGCGCGGTCGCGCACCTGGGTGAGCCTCCTGCTCATCTCTTCATTTTTTTCGTTAAATGCACTATTGTCCGTTGATCCCCGAACATGATCCCAACTTAATCCTTAGGCTTTTACTCAGACTTCAAAGATCCAAAATAGCTCGCATTAGCTCCACAACTTCATCGTAACTCGGAATCACTCCTAGAAGGCATAAAACACATACCCAGTGCCAAATAATATCATTTAAAGCTCAAACACTAGTAAAGTACAGCGAATTAGAGGGCAATTAATGGCCAAAAATACGCAACTATTGCCTACCATTATGATGGATCTGCCGTCAATATCCTCCCAATTCGTACTGTCAAATAGGTTGGCATACCGATGGATGAACTATGTGAAAGGTGTTTGATGATTCAAGGGTTCAATCAAGGGGGGAAAAAGTTATAGGGTCTATCAAATTGGAAAGAAATATGGGTGATATGCGTTTGAGTGCGTGGATGCACGTGATCGATGCAAAGACCTCATATAATATCTTGTTAGAAAGGCCATGGATACACGAGAACAAAGTGGTTTCATCCACCTACCATCAATGCTTGAAGTACTATGAAGATGGGGTCTAAAAGAAGATAGTTGTTGATGATAAGCCCTTTACCGAGGCTGAATCATACTTTGTCGATGCGAATTTCTACTTAAAGAATTACGTCTCAAAGGAGGTTAAGGTTGATGATGTGATGCTGAACAAAAGTGTTGCAAAGAAGGTTGATGTCACAACTAGCAAGGCGAAGATTACAATTGAAAAATATTAGGTGCTTTATGATAGGAACAAGATGAATGAGACATCTTCAAATAAGAATGTGACTCATGTTCTTCACTATGTCCCAAAGGAAAGGAAGGTTGAAGATTCATCTTCTGAACTACAAGGTAATGTATTAGAACACTTGACCCTTTCTATTAAGTGAATTTATGCAATTAAGTCATCTACAAAGTTGCTTAAAGGGTTTGTCAAATCATCAAACCACAATTAGCTTCTAAATCCAGCACTTCCTGCAAAGCGCACATATGAGGGCTTTGACCCAAATGCCTACAAGTTATTAGTAAAAGCTGGATATGATCTCAATGAACCATACAAGTTGGGAAAGCTCCCATTTGAAGCTTCAAACCCTACTCAAAAGATGATGATAGAGTAAGGGTACCCACTGAAGTAATCACGTGAAGGTTTGGGTTACAAACAATCCCTGCCAATATGTATCTCCATTAAAAGGGCAAGTTGTAACTACATTACTGCTAAAGAAATGTATACGACGCTTAATGAGAATCCTTTTGTGTTTGATCGACGTACAAAACCAAGGACCTCAGTCTTTGTTAGGTTGGGACCACTGAAGAAGGAAAACAAGCGTCATGGAAGTAATAGAAGGATTGGAGCACCTATCTTCGCTAAAAAGGCGATTTTGACCACAGACTGCCCAAGTCTGATTCCTTCTATAATTAGGCGAGAGACCAAACTTATAATTTCGTACGGAGAGGTCCTCAAAGCAAAGGCTCATACTATAGTCTATACAAAAGAACAAGAGGAATATGACGAAAGTGTGGGGTCATCATATCATCTCACCATTCATGAAGAACAAAATGCTTTATCTTATACGGAAGTCGAGGAAAAGTGCCTTGATATTCATGTATGTCATCACATATCTTTCAATGATGATGATCCTCAAGAGGATGAAGACACTAAAGATGCACCATTTGAGCTTAAAGAAGGGGTAAAGACAACGGTTGATGCACTAAAAGAAGTCAATCTCGGAGTTGTTGAAGATCCAAAGCCCACATATGTAAGTGCCTCTCTAACTGGTGATGAAGATAGCAAATATATTGATCTACTTAAGGAGTTCAAAGACGTACTTGCTTGGAGCTACAAAGAAATGCCAGGTTTAGACCCCAAGGTGGATGTTCATCATCTTGCTGTCAAATGAGGTGCTCGTCCTGTGAAGTAAGCATAACATCGCTTCAGACCTGAACTGATTCCCTTGATTGAAACCGAAGTTAACAAGCTCATTGAGGCTAGTTTTTTTCGTGAAGTTAAATATCCTACATGGATTTCAAGCCTCGTCTTTATAAGAAAAAAGAATGGCCAAATTCGAGTTTGTGTTGACTTTAGGGACCTAAATAATGCTTGTCCTAAGGATGAATTTTCTCTTCCCATCCCGGAGCTCATGATTGATGCCACGACTGGATATGAGGCAATGTTTTTCATGGATGGTTCGTCTGGATATAATTAAATTCGCATGGCATCGAAGGATGAATAACTTGTCGACTTTCGAACCCCTAAAGGTATATACTGCTACAAGGTAATGCCTTTTGGTTTGAAAAGGGTTGGTGCTACATATCAACATGCCATGCAAAATATTTTTGATAATATGCTTCATAAAAACGTGGAGTGTTATATGGATGACATGGTGGTAAATTCAAGGAAGAGAGATGATCACTTACAAGATTTGAGGGTGGTATTCGAACGACTTCGGAGATACCAACTCAGAATGAATCCGTTGAAGTGCGCCTTTGGGGTTACTTCTAGAAAGTTCCTCGGTTTTGTTGTTCGACATCGAGGAATTGAAATTTATCAAGCTAAGGTGGATGCTATCTTGAAAATGCCCGAGCCTAATGATATTTATGAATTAAAAAGCTTACAAGGTAAGTTGTCATATCTTAGAAGATTTATTTCGAATCTGGCTGGAGATGCCAATCGTTTAGTCGCCTCATGAAGAAAAGAGTTCCTTTTGAATGGGACCAAGCTTGTAGGAATGCTTTTGAAAGCATAAATCATATCTAATGAATCCTCCAGTACTGGCAACCCCCATACCCGGAAAACCATTAATATTATACATTTCAGCACATGAAAGATCAGTAGGAGCGATTTTGGTTCAAGGAAATAATGAAGGCAAAGAAAATGCACTCTATTACTTTAGTAGGATGATGATGCCAAATGAGCTCAAGTATTTACCTATCGAGAAGTTATGTTTGGCACTTGTCTTCTCTATTCAGAAGCTGAAGCATTACTCCCAAGCTCGCGTTGTGCGACTCATCTCAAGAGTGAATCATGTTAATTTTGTCATGTCTAAATCTGTCCTTAGTGATCAATTAGCGAGGTAGTACCTCCAATTTCAAAATTTTGAAATTTTGCATGTTCCTCAAAAAGTGGTAAAAGGACAAGCATTAGCAAACTTTCTAGTTGACCATCCGATTCCAGATGATTGGGAGTAGTCTAATGAATTGCCTGATGAAGATACAATGGTCATAGAAATTCAACCTCCTTGGAAGATGTATTTTGATGGCGCTGCACATCGTGAAGGAGCTGGTGCTGGAATAGTGTTTATCACTTCTCAAGGAGAAGTCTTGCCATAATCTTTCACTCTGACACAACGTTGCTCCAATAATGTTGTTGAATATCAAGCGCTCATCCTTGGGCTTGAAATGGCCGTGGACATGAAATAATTGCAACTACAAGTTTTTGGAGACTCCAAGTTAGTGATCAATCAACTTTTGGGTTGCTTTGAGGTCAAGAAGCCAGAGTTGGTCCCATTTCACAAATATGCTTAGAGATTGGTAAGTTGGCTTGGAGAGGTAATTGTTCAACATGTGCCGAGAAAGAGCTAATGCATTAGCAGCCTTAGCTTCTACATTATCTTTGCCTGATCAAACACAAGACGTTGTTTGCCAAAGATGGGTAGTTCCTCCACCAAATGACTATGAAGAAGAAGAAATCAAAGTTGATCATCTTGCTTCCATTCTTGAGGTCGAAATTGAAGATTGGCGACAACCATTAATCGATTATCCTTGTTATGGGATATTTTCATAAAATCCCTGAAGGAAGGCAGAAATTCGAATAAGAGTCCAATGTTTTCTTTATTACAAAGATACACTCTACAAAAGATCATTTGATGGAGTGCTCTTACATTGTTTGGGGGCCGATGAATCCCATCAAGCCCTACAAGAAGCACATTCTGGAGTATGTGGAGTGCATTAATCTGGGCCAAAACTTCATTTCCACATAAAAAGAATGGGGTATTATTGGCCAACCATGGTGAAAGATTGTTTAGATTATGCTCGATGGTGTAAAGCTTGCCAATTCCATGCTAACTTTATACATCAACCACCTGAAGTATTACACCAAACTGTTGCCTCTGTGCCGATTGGATACTTTACGCACCTGTCATAGGAGGCATCATGTGTCAACTTGTGAGCATGGCTTGGGTTCAACCATGCAAGCAAGGGTCTGTTGGCCTAAAGGTGCAGTTGTGGGGCGACACTGCACTATTCGGGATGGAAGCGTGTCGCGAGGGCAATGTATGGGCATGGCACGAAAGACGCGCATGACAATGGCCAAGGGCTAAAGGTTGCCTTACTCGGGCGAGGCACGAGCTAGTCGCGGATGCACTAGGCGAGTGTCAAGCTTGAGGATTGGGTTGTGCACGTGAGAGCGATGCTTAGTCTTGGGCGAGGGACAAGACATGTCCTAAGACAATCCCCCAGTGCGCGCATGGATTGTGATCCTAAGATAAAGCGCCATGACATGTATAGGGCCAAGGGCCTAGACATCTCACGGGCGGCACAAGTTGGGGCGAGTCCCACCAACAGGCACTGGATCGTGCTTGAAAATCTGGGAAAGAAATTAGGTTGGCCTGCAGCGAGGGGAACTGCAAGCGCCGCACGGGCGAGCAGGTGCCGCTACCCAATGTAAGAAAATGGGCCCGTGACACTAGAAGGACCTACTGATGAAGAAAATGCTCGGTTATGCCTTGAAGAATTAGAAGCTCTTGATGAAAAGAGGCTAGAATCTCAACAAAACCTTGAATGTTATCAAGCTCGCATGTCTCGATCTTTTAACAAAAGGGTGCGCCTTAGATCTTTCCAAGTGGGTGACCAAGTCCTTGTGGTCAAAAGGCCTATTATTACTTCTCGTCGATCTGGGGACAAATAATCTGCTAAGTGGGATGTACCATATGTTGTACAAGAGGTATACTCAAGTAGCGCTTACAAGATAGTTGACTCAGAAGGTTTGCGGATTAGCCCCATCAATGGGAAATTCATAAAGAGATACTATCCTTGAAGAAAACAAATACGCTCCTCGAGGCACGAGCATAAACTGCATGTTACTGTTGGCCCGCAAGAGTATAAATTATGCACGGTAAAAAAAATGCTAGGTTAAAAATCTCGAAAGAGGCAGCCTAGGCAAAGTTAGGACATTAAAAACAACTCACCCATTTTGAACTACGGTATGACTTGATCCTTTTCACCAAGGTACGTAGGCAGCTTAGAGTTTCATTCTAAGTTCATCATGGAGTTCAAAAAATATATATTACCTAAGGCATTATTCGAATGAAGTATGATGGAATATAATTCACTTGATTGACACTTGAAAATTAGGTGTACATGTATTCTTTCGTTGAACTCTATATCTTATCAAATATTGATGGCTCAATGGAGGCAAGCCCTATATGTCAAATTGAGGTCTCCGATGGAATGATTGTAGTCTTTTAATAGGAGGCTAAATCTCCAAGTTGAAGTCTCCAATACTAAGTCAAGTTGATTTCGTCAAGTCCACTGGATTATTAATTTGAAATATTCAAGCCTTAGGTCTTTAAGTTGAAGTCTTCAAGTTTATCAAGTCTTCAACTTCACCAAGTCTTCAAGTTGAATTATTTAAATCTGCTAAGTGAAGTTGAGACCTTCGAATTACCAAATCTTCAAGTTGAGTCTTCAATTTTGGAAAGTCTTCAAATTGAATCATCAAATTAAAATCTTCAAATTCGCTAAGTCAAGTTGAGGCCTTCAAATTCGCCAAAAGTTGAAGTCTTCAATTCTGCAAAATTTTCAAGTTGAATCATCAAGTTAAAGTTTTCAAATCCACTAAGTCTTCAAGTCAAGTCTTCAAGTAGAAGCCCTCAAGTCTGTCATGTCTTCAAGTTGAAATCTACAAGTAAAATTCTTCCAAGCACCAAGACTTCAATTGAAAGCCATGTAGAAGCTACCATAATAGTCGCGAAGTCTTCAAATTATAGCCTTTTCAATTCTTTAGTTGGAAGTTTCAATATATCTTCAAGTGTATGGTAGAAGCCTTTGATATAGTCTGTACTATCTTCAAATGTTTATATCTTGAATTATCTGAAGGACGGTTTTAATGTATCTCCAAATCTACTAGAAGTCTTGAATATGTTGGCTTGCATGACTTGATTTATCTTGAAAAAAAATGATTCTTCAATTGTGAGGTCTTCTTTGCTAAAGTGAAGTCTTTTGAATTAATTTTCTTTCATTTGTAAAAGAGAAGAAATATATCTATATAAAGGAGATCATAAAATTATATGTGCAGATTAAAGTTGATGAGATATTCTTGGCGGTCGGCTTATTAAAAAATCGTGCTTCATACAATCTCTTATTCGTGTATCTTGAAATGAGGACGAGTTTCTATTCCTTTGCGCCATAAGGCCAAATCTTTTGGTGGTAAAGTAAAATCTGCAAGTTAGACAATATAATGGTCGCTGGTCTTCGTCTTGGACAAAATATAATTACAACTTAGACGGTTTAATGGTCTTAGCCTCGGACAAAATAAAGTCCTCATCTTAGATGGTGGTCTTCACATTGGACAAATAAAGTCTTTGGCTTAGATGATGTAATAGTTTGTCTCAGACAAAATAAAGTCTTCAACTTCGATGGTGTAATGATCTTTACTTAAAATAAAATAAAGTCTTTAGTTTAGACGGTGTAATGGTCTTCGCTTCAGACAAAGTAAAATCTTTGGCTCAGACGGTGTAATGGTACTCGCCTCAGATAAAGTAAATTTTTAGCTCATACGGTGTAATGATCTTCACCTCAGACAAAATAAAATCTTTGGCTAAGACGGTGTAATAGTCTTCGCCTTAGATAAAGTAAAGTCAAATCTATAAATAAAGTAAGATCTTTGGTTCAGACGGTGTAATGATCTTCATCTCAGACAAAGTAAAATCTTTGGATCAGACGATGTAATAGTCTTCGCCACAAATAAAATAAAGTCAAATCTGTAAATAAAGTAAGATCTCTGGCTCAGACGGGGTAATGATCTTCACCTCAGACAAAGTAAATTTTTGACTCAGATGATGTAATGATTTTCACCTCAGACAAAGTAAAATCTTTGGCTCAAACAATATAATGGTCTTCGTTTCAAATAAAGTAAAGTCAAATCTTCAAAAAAAAAAATCTTTAGCTTAGACCGGTATATCTTCGCCTCAGATAAAATAAATTGTTAGTACTCCATATTTGAAAGATTTCAGGACAAGAAGGCAATCAAGGCAAAGCCGAAGCACAAAAAAAAAAAAAAAAAAAACTGGCGCAAAGGCCAAAACACTTCATATTTCCAGTGTAGTAACTTTATTTTGAGTACTACGTGACCTGACAAACTAAGAGAAGAAATCTAGCCGACAAAAATCACTACCGCAAGAGAAAAATATAGCGGTTTGATTTAAATATTCTGTACAAAGCAAGCATGAATCATATAAAGCCATTCTTATATAAGCAAGAGAGGTACCTATTTTTTGCATCAGATTACCTTTAAAGAAAGGAACTGGAGAATTAAAGTTGTGTTCTAAAAGAGCTGCAAAGGAACAAAGTCCAAGAATACTTTCACGTCTGAATTTTTCTTCAAAAAAAAAGGGTACAAATGATTTGGACAAGGAAGTACTTGCTCTTCTTGAAAACATACAGCAATTACACATGATTTGTTAAAGTTCAATCAGCTTTTATTATGGGTGGAAAGTACGAGAACTATCTGAATTGCCTCTTAAATGTGAAAAATAAGAGAAGAGATGATTATTTTCTGAATGAAATGCAGGAAACAAAGCAAGGTGTTCTTTGATAAGCCTCCTAGGATCCTATTCATATCCAATCTCTGTGGATAAATATCTTATTCCTATTAATAAAAAAAAAGGATTCTAAGTCCATATATGATAAAGTCGGGAAATATTAGGATAATAAATCAAGTTATCCCCAGGCAGTGGCATGGCAAAAACTTTGTTTGATAAATATAGAAAGAAGCCTTAACGGTGTTGAATTGCCGTGAACGTCTTCTGACGAATTCAGCAAACAGCCACAAAGTTAATTCCTTAAAATAAGGATATAAGTTGGGAAGATTTGATTGATTGTTTGTATCCTTAAAGAAAAGGGATACCAGACCATTATCTAATAAAAGATCGGTACATCAAGATATTTAAAAAAAGATTAAATTTCTTTTCAAATTTCAAAGATAAATCCAGCATGCAAAAGTGATTAAGGAATCTTTGTACTAAGTCGCCTAGTTGCCACTCAAACGTTCATGGCAATTTAAGAATTGCTATTCTTACGCGAAGCCGCATACCCAAAATAAGTGAAAAAAGTAATAGTCACACATACTTCAAGTCTAGTCTCAATAAAAAAATTGACTAGGCTTGAAGTAAGAGACATTTGTAATGATTTAAATTTTATCGGATTTAAATTCATAAAATAATTTGGACCATATTAAATTCAAGACACTAGTCCAAACAAATGTTGTGGCTAGTAAATTGGGTAAATTATTTAAATCCAAAATATATGTGTTATCTAGTATATTTAATGGGACTACAAATTAAATGATAAGCCCACTTCATTAGCTCAAGGTCCAAATGACTATTAGTCCATCTTAAAGTCCAGGCTCATGCCATGTATCAAGTGATATGGCAATCCAAGTCAAAGGAACAAGCCAAAAAAATCATGCCACAGTGTAAAATGATGTGGCAATCCAAGTCAAATAAATGAGCCAATTAAATCATGTCATGTGTCAAGAAAGGATGGCATACCAAGTCAAATAGTTGAGTGGTGCCAAGTGTCTAGATAGTATTGGTCAGTTCAAACGGACCAATCAAATCGCAGAGCCACCACACTTCCTACAACTATAAATAGAGGTTTTCATGAAGCTAGAAGACACCATAAGTGATAACAAGAAGCAAGCAGAGAGTTCGTGGATCAAACACCATAGATTTCTCTACAAGCTACAAGTTCAAGCACTCAACCTACAAGTTCAAGTTCAAGTTCAAGAACAAGAACGAAGGCAAATCAAATACCAAGGCGTTCAAGATCAAATTATTTGTTCATGATCAAATCCAAATTCAAGTTCAAGAAGGAGATTCAATACCAAGCTTTACAAGCCCTTGAATCAAACCAAAGTCAAGCTCATTAAGATACTTTTCTTTCTTGAAGAATCCGAGGAATACCATAGAGATTGTAACACTCATTATTTATTGAAATCAAACACTACATTTGTTACACAATTTTCAATCTTGATTATTTATTTTTCTCGACGCGAAAATTTGTTGTTATAGCATTTATGTGAAAATTTGAAACAAAAATGTGATTTTTGACTTAAAATGAGGCTAGAGTTGACCACGGACAATATTTTGGATAAATGACCTCGGATAAGTGTTTTAACAATTCCGGTAGGTTCGTAAGATATTTTGAACTTGTACGCACATTTGGTTAGAGTCCGTTGTGACCGGGCACATTTCTGCTTCTTATGTGAAAAATTGTTAAAATGAGTTTTAAAGTTGAAAATCATGAGTTTTGATGATCGATTCTTGTTATTTCATGTTATTTTGATATTTTGAGGTAGCGAGCAAGTTCGTAGGATGTTATTACCCTTGTGTGCATGTTTGGTTTGGAGCCCGAGGAGCTCGAGTGAGTTTTGAATGTGTTACGAATGGTTTTGCAACTGTTGGTTCTCAGCAGTTGCAGGTGCACTATTGCAGATCTCACATTTGCAAGGCCTGGCTCGCATTTGCGAGCTTGCTTTTGCTGTCAACAGATCGCGTTTGTGATAAATGGGTTGGGTTAGGCTGGGAAAAGTTTGCTTTTGTGAAGGTGGGACAGTCACTTTTGCGAATATTTTGATCGCATTTGCGACCTATGGGCATGTAGGACAACTTCGCATATGGGGGGCAGTTCGCATTTGCGACTCCACTAGGCCTGATGCACTGATCGCTTTTGCGATCAGTGTGTCGCATTTGCGGATATCGCATTTGCGAACAAGGGTTCACAAATGCGACATCTGCAGTTAGGTAAAAGAGAGAAAAAATGGGACTTAGCTCATTTCACACCATTTTTCAACCCCAAACACTCTAGTCGCGATTTTTGAAAAACCTTTTCTTCCCAAATTCATTGGTAAGCAACTCTAATTCATTTTTTATCAATTTTTCATTACTTTTCATGAGTTTTTAACATCAAATCTATGAATTCCATGGTAGAAATTAGGGATTTTGTGAAATTGAGGTCGGATTTCAAATTAAATCACATAATCGGACTCGAAGGTAAATGAATAATCGAGTTTTGGTCCGAATCTTGAATTTTGACCAAGCGGGCCTAGGATTGACTTTCATTGACTTTTTACAAAATGATCAAAATTGAACCTTTTTTCATTCGTGGGTAGTTTCTAAAGCTTATTTTGAATTGTTTGATCGATAGTTGGCTAGATTCGGTTGGGTTGGAGGCTTGTTTGAAAGGCAAGATTGTGGTTAATTGATTGATTTAGTTGCATAGTGATGTAAGTGTTGTGGTTAATGATAGCATCAAGGACTAGGATAGAGCTTTGGAAGATCCAAGAAGGCTATTTACAAGATCTCAAGATAAAGAGTTGCAGACTAAGGTTGCTGACTTCAATGGCAAATAAGAAGCTTTTAATTGTGGAGGACGAGCTCAAGCCCAAAAAAGATGAATTGTATAAGTTTTACAATTATTTGGTGGCCCTAATTGAAGTCCAAGAGGAGGAAGATTGGGTCTCGAACTCGACCACTAAAATCTAGCAAAAGGGCACCCAGAAGAGTCCAAAATGAGCTTAAAAGAGGTCCAAAAGGGGGTATTTGAAAACGAGCCCAATTGGAGTCCAAACCAATGGTCCAAACTAGTAGATTTAAGGCCCAAATCTGCCCCAAAGGGATTTGGCCGCCCCTACCTAATTTTGTGACTTTTCTTATTTCTTAGAAATCACCCTACCTAATTTTGATGACTTTTGTTACCCCTTAGCAGTCCCTTACCTAATTTTAATGACTTTTGCTACCCCTTAGCAGCCCTTACCTAATTTTTAGGACTTTTACTCCTATAAATAAGGAGTTCTTCTCATTCATTAAAGCACTTCATTATTGATTAAGAATATTATACTTTGAGAGTTCTTTTGAACCTTTGTTACTTATGCTTTGAGATTTATCTTTCAACCTTTACTTGTTCATAGTATAAGGTAGTAAGATTACTTCTATATTATGATATCTTTGATTCCTTTGTGGTATTCTTAGAAGGCGATTAATACTAATTATTGATTGTTGTCTCAAGTTACTCGTAAAGCGGTCAAGATCTAAATCTATTATTTTGATTTGTTTTTAAGTAAAAGCGTTTGATTTCTTCAATAAATCAAGACGTTATTGCTTGGATCTTGTCAAGGCTATAGAACTTACATTCTTGGAAGTTCCTGGAATTCTTTCCTTGAATTTTCCCATATCCTTTATTTTCTGCACTTCAATTCTAGTTGTTCAATTCCTTATTATTATTGATTCTGCATTTACTTCTCAAATTCTTACTCTAGTTTGGATTCCCGACCTTGTTGTTATCAAGTGGTATCAGAGCAGTTTTATCAAGGTTTCGTTCTTGATAATTCTGGGGATTTCTTGAATACTAAGAGCGGGAAAAAAACAAGTTAAAAAAATTTAAAAAAAACGAAAATCAGTTTAAAAAAAATTGCTTGCTCTCTAAGAACTTTCTTTTGTATCTAATTTGTTTCCAAAAACTATCAAAGAAAACAAGAAGAGGAGATCCTACATTTCAAAGATAAGATAAAAATTTAATTTTTCTTACTCTTTGTAATCTAAATATATAATCCTTTCATTTTTGTTCGTGTCTTGTTTCAACCAAGCCTAATAGTTCTAATAGGATTTGGTTCTTCTTTCATTTGTTCCCCAAAAATCTATATTTTACTACTACGAACTTTATACGAGTTGGGTTTAACTATAAATCTATAAAGTATTTTGTTCAAAGGTTATTTCGAGAGGAGAAAAAAGGCAAAGTGTGTGTGAAAATAATTGAGGGAAAAGTCAATTTGTATGATACAGTTTAATTATTTAAGATGTCACGTACAGGTAGTGATGATGAACAAAGGGTTCTTCAAGAAGCCGAAATCAAAGCAAGAAATGATTTTACCTTGCAAGCTATGCATCAACAATTCGAAAGGTGGAATTTGCAACTCCAAGAGATGAGGGACACCATTGCTGAGAAAAATGATACAATAGTTGAACTTAGAAAGGAAAATAATGTTAGGCTCCAAGCTAGGAGAAATGTACCCCTTGCTCCCATTGTAAATCAAGAAAACCCTATAGATGATTTTAATGATATTGATTTTGATAGGGTGGGAGGAGATAGGAGAGGACAAAGAGATAGAGTAGAAGATGATAATATAAGTAGTATAAAGATGAAGATGCCCGACTGTCACAACTACTCTGAGGGTAAGAAGGTTAAACTTGCTATTGTTGGGTTTTCTAACTATATTGCTATTTGGTGGAAAAAGCTTACTAGGGATAGATTGCAAGAAGGACAAGCACCAATTGCTACTTGGGCTGAGATGAAGAGGGTGATGAGAAAGAGATTCATACCATCACACTTTCAAAGAGAGCTACAACAACGTCTTCAAACATTGAAGCAAGGGTCCACGTCTGTGGATGAGTATTTTAAGGCTATGGATATGGCTATAATACAAGATAATTGTATGGAGGAAGAAGAGGCTACAATGGCTAGGTTTTTA
This sequence comes from Nicotiana tabacum, assembly GCF_000715075.1. Taxonomy (NCBI): domain Eukaryota; kingdom Viridiplantae; phylum Streptophyta; class Magnoliopsida; order Solanales; family Solanaceae; genus Nicotiana; species Nicotiana tabacum. The sequence goes on along the minus strand of NC_134081.1, from coordinate 24,575,500 downwards.
AATAGTTTAAATAAGAAAATAGTTGATGTAGTAGAATTACAACAATATGTAACAATAGATGAGTTAGTTGATTTGTCTGTAAAGGTAGAAAATCAAAATAAAAGAAAGCAAACTAGCTCGTGAAAAGGTCGGTCAAACACCATCTCCAAGAAGCCATGGTCGAATCAAGAGATGAAGAGTTCTTCTAAACCTCAAGAAGACAAGGATAAAGGTAAATTTGAGAACAAAGAGGGAGGTAAAACCTTTAACCCTAAACCTTTTACTTTTAGTTCTACTCAATGTCATAAATGTAAAGGAATGGGACATATGATGCATAAACGTCTAAGTAGAAGAAACATCATTCTTAGAGAAGATGGAGGATATGAGAGTGAAAAAAGTGAGGGAGAAGAAGAGGGATATGTGAGTAATGATGATGATATAGAACTACCTAATGATGGCATGATTGGGGTAGTTAGGAGGATTATGACTATCAATTTGGGAAGCAATAGTGAAGAACAAAGAGAGAATATATTCCATACTAGGTGTGGGATAAAGGGAAAAACTTGTTCTATAATCATTGATAGTGGTAGTTATGCTAATGTGGTAAGTTTATACTTTATGGAAAAATTAGGACTTGCATGCATGAAACACCCTACTCCCTATAGACTCCAATAGTTAAATGATAGTGGTGAACTAAAGGTAAACAAACAATGCATGATTTCATTCAATGTTGGTAGATATGAGGATGATATTCTTTGTGACATAATCCCTATGCAAGCTTGTCATATCTTACTGGGTCGTCCTTGGCAGTATGATAGGAATGTTTTTCATGATGGAAGGAAGAATAGATATTCTCTTGAGCTAAATGGCAAGAAATTTACTCTTGCACCTTTATATCCTTCTTAAGTGTTTGAAGATCAAAAAAGATTAAGGGAAACAATGGGAAAACCAAGGGGAGGGATAAAAAGTGAGCTTGAATAAAAAGAAAAGAAAAGAGGCCAAGAGTTAGAAAAAAAGAGAGATGGCCGAGAGAAAGAGAGAGAGAGAGAGCAACAATTTGAGAGAAGAGATAAAAGGGGGTTTGAATGAAAAAATAGAAAGTCTTGGTGAAAGGAAAGAGGCTAAGGAAAGGAAAAAAGAGAGTTTCTATATAAAATCCAAAGAGTGTTTAAATGCAAGAAAAGAGGGGTTGCCCATAATACTACTTACTTACAAAGAAGCTTTGATTAATTCTGAGTTACTAACTTCTTCTTTGCCAAGTAGTATTTCTTCTCTTTTGCAGGATTTTGAAAATGTCTTTCCTGAAGATATTCCTAATAGATTGCCACCTTTGCGTAGAATTGAGCATCAAATTGATTTTGTGCCTGGATCACAAATTCCAAATAGGCCTGCTTATAGGAGTAGTCCTGAAGAGACAAAAGAGCTTCAAAGGCAAGTTGAGGAGTTGCTTGAGAAAGGCTTTGTGAGAGAGAGCATGAGCCCTTGCTTTGTTCCCGTCCTATTGGTACCAAAAAGGATGGAACTTGGAAGATGTGCGTGGATTGTAGAGTAATCAACAAGATAACAGTAAAGTATCGCCATCCTATTCTTCGTCTTGATGACATGTATCAATTACGTGGATCCAAAATTTTTTTTAAAATTGATCTAAAAAGTGATTACCATCAGATTCGAATGAATCCTAGAGATAAATGGAAACTGCTTTTAAGACCAAATATGGGCTTTATGAGTGGTTAGTTATGCCTTTTGGTTTGACTAATGCACCTAGTACTTTCATGAGATTAATGACTCATATCTTTAAGGGTTTTCATGAAAAATTTATTGTGGTGTACTTCGATGATATCGTGATCTTTTCTAACACTTTAGAAGAGCATGCAGAACATCTAAAACAAGTTTTTGAAGTACTTCGAAAATAACTTTTATTTGCTAATCTTAAAAAGTATACTTTTTGTATGGATCGTGTGATTTTCTTGGGTTTTGTGGTTAGTTCTAAAGGAGTTGAGGTTGATGAAGAGAAAATCAAAGCGATAAAAGAATGGCCTAAACCTAAGAGTGTAACTGAAGTTAGGAGTTTTCATGGACTTGCTAGTTTTTATAGGAGGTTTATGAGAGACTTTAGCACCATTGCTTCTCCTTTAACTGAAGTTATTAAAAAGGATAAGAATTTTACATGGTGAAAAGAACAATATGATGCTTTTTACTTGTTGAAAGAAAAGTTATGTTCTGCTCCATTGTTACAATTGCCTAATTTTTTTAAATTGAATGTGATGCTTCTGGCAAAGGAATAAGTGTTGTTTTGATGCAAGATTCTAAACCCATTACCTACTTTAGTGAGAAGTTGAGTGGAGCCACATTGAACTATTTCACTTATGACAAAGAGCTATATGCTTTGGTAAGGGATTTAACCACATGGCAATATTACTTGTGACCGAGAGAGTTTGTCATTAAAACTGACCATGAATCCTTGAAATACTTGAAGAGTCAAGGTAAGCTTAGTAGGAGACATGCTAAGTGGGTTGAATTCATTGAAACATTCCCTTATGTAATTTCTTACAAACAAAGAAAAGAGAATGTTGTTGCTGATGCACTTTCAAGAAGGTATGTCTTAGTTTCTACTCTGACTTCTAAATTGATGGGTTTTGATCAAATTAAGGGGCTTTATGCTAATGATGTTGATTTTGGCAAGTTTTTGCAGACTGTAAGTTGGGTCCTTTGAGAGGTTTAATCTCCAAGATGGGTTTCTCTTTAAGGAAAATAAGTTGTGTATCCTAATTGCTCTTTACGTGAAGTATTTGTAAGGGAAGCATATTGTGGAGGGCTTATGGGTCACTTTGGAGTCCCAAAAATACTAGACATACTTGCTGAAAATTTCTTTTAGCCTGGAATGAGAAAAGATGTTGAAAGAATGTGTGCACAGTGTTTGGAATGTAAACAAGCTGAATCTAAAGTTTTACCATATGGTCTTTACATGCCATTACATGTTCCTACTTCACCTTAGATTGACATTTCTATGGATTTTATGTTAAGTTTGCCTAGAACAAGGTATGGTAAGGATAGTATATTTGTTGTGGTAGATAGGTTCTCCAAAATGGCTCGTTTTATTCCTTGTTTAAAGACTAATGATGCTTCACATGTTGTTGATCATTTTGTAAAAGAAGTTGTTAAATTGCATGGTATACCTAGAACTATTGTTAGTGATAGGGATGCTAAGTTTTGAGCCACTTTTGGCGTGTATTTTGGGGTAAGTTAGGCACTAAATTGTTATTTTCTACTTCTTGTCACCCACAAACTGATGGACAAACTGAAGTAGTTAATAGAACCTTGGGAAACATATTGAGGGATGTTTTGAAAGGTAAATTAACTTCTTGGGAAGACCGCTTACCTATGATTGAATTTGCTTATAATAGAACAATCCATTCTTCTACGGGTATGTCCCCTTTTGAGGTTGTTTATGGTTTTAATCCCTTTACTCCCCTTGATTTATTACCATTACCTACTAATGATATTGCTAATCTTGATGGTAGGACAAAGGCTAAGATGATAAAAAAAATTCATGAGCAAAGAAGGCTTGAAATTGAGAAGAAAAATGAGCAAACTTCCTTGAGAAAGAATAAGGGTCGAAAACAAGTTATTTTTAAACCTGGAGATTTAGTTTGGGTTCACTTTAGAAAAGAGAGATTTTCTTCCAAAAGGAAGTCAAAGTTGCATTCTAGAGGAGATGTCCCATTTCAAGTCCTTGAACGGATTGGACACAATGCTTACAAGCTAGACCTTCCTGGTGAGTTTTAAGTAAGTGCAACATTCAATGTTGCTGACTTGTCTTTGTTTGATGTAGAACTGAATTCGGGGACGAATTCTCTTCAAAAAGAGTGGAATGATAGTATCAAGGAAAATGATAGAGTTTTGAAAGATCCAAGAAGGACATTTACAAGATCTCAAGCTAAAGAGTTGCACACTAAGGTTACTGGACTTCAATGGCAAATAAAGAAGCTTTTAATTGTGGAGGACGAGCTCAAGCCCAAAGGAGATGAATTGTACAAGTTTTATAATTATTTGATGGCCCAAATTGAAGTCCAAGAGGAGAAATGTTGATGGCAATCACCCTACCTAATTTTGATGACTTTTGTTACCCCTTAGCAGCCCCCTACCTAATTTTAAGGACTTTTACTCCTATAAATAAGGAGTTCTTCTCATTTATTGAAGCACTTCATTATTGATTAAGAACATCATACTTTGAGAGTTCTTTTGAACCTTTGTTACTTATGCTTTGAGATTTATCCTTCAACCTTTACTTGTTCATAGTTCAAGGTAGTAAGACTACTTCTCTATTGTGATATCTTTGATTCCTTTATGGTATTCTTAGAAGGCGATTAATACTAGTTATTGATTGTTGTTTCAAGTTACTCGTAAAGCGGTTAAGATCCGAATCTATTATTTTGATTTGTTTTGAAGTAAAGACGTTTGATTTCTTGGAAGTTCCTGGAATTCTTTCCTTGAATTTTCTCATGTTCTTTATTTTCTGCACTTCAATTCTAGTTGTTCAATTCCTTATTATTATTGCTTCTGTATTTACTTCTCAAATTCTTACTCTAGTTTGGATTCCCGACCTTGTTGTTATCAGTTAACTTAGACTTAAGGGAATTAGGACTTGTTGGTTTAGTTTCTATGTGAATTATGTATGGGGACAGTGTATATGCAAGGTGACGAGTGTATATGTGACGTCATGGATTATAGCATGTGGGTGAAAGTTTTCTTGTTATACCGTGTTATTCCATTTATTATGCTTTCATGCCTTAGTTTGATTGTTATTCCTTTAATTGTCCATTTTCCTGTTTATGGCTAAAAAGTGGTCAAGGCTGGTGGTTTTGGGGTGGTGAAACTGCTGGAGTTTTCGAAAGAAAGAATGTCACGAGTAGAAATTTTTACTTATTCTAGAAGAAAAAAATAACTTTTTCTCAATTCCTTCCTCCCTATCTTTTCCTTTAACTCTCTCCCTTTTTTTCATCACATTTCTCTTCTATTTATAGAAAAATATTTTCGGAATTTTCAGGGGTTTTTTATTATTATTTTATTTTATTTTATTTTTAATTAAAAAGAATTTCCACTTCCCATTTTTCTTGTTTTTAAAAAAAAATATAATTTTCCACTTTCCTTTACTTTTATTTTTTAATTTCTCATTTTTTTTTACTTTTAATATATTTAAAATCCCACTTTTTTACTTTTCTTTTTTTATTTCCCACTTATTTTACTTTTTTTTAATTTCCCACTTACTTTTACTTCTTTTTTTAAAAAAATCAAATACCCTTACTTTTATTTTTAATTACAACTTTATTTTACTTTTCATTTTTAAAATTTTCACATTCTTTTACTTTTATTTTTTTAATTTTTCACTTTCTTTTACTTTTTTATTAAACAATTTCTACCTACTTTTACTTTTACTTTTCAATTTTATATTTCTACTTCTTTTTTTTTTTAATTCCCATCCGAAATTTGTTTTAAAAAAATAATAATAATTAATTTTTATTTATTTTCGGTTTTTAATTCATTTTATTTAAAAATAAAGATAAAAATAATAATAAAAATAATACTAATAGTAATAATTGACCTTTTAAATTATTAATAATTTTTCTATATATATAAGTGTAACAAAGCTAAAAAATATATATATTAAATTCTAAAAATATTTACATAGTAGAAGGTGATAAAAATTCAAATATAGTCAAAAATTAGGTGCTCACGGCTGCCTCTCTTTGCTTGGAAACATAAAGAGTTTTCAGGCAAAGACTAGGTGAGCCACGTGACTAATTTTTGACCAAACCATTATTCAAAAGAAAAAGAAATAAAAGATAGGGTGCAACCGAGTCCTGATTTTGGGCAGCCTACATATCCCGGGTTATAGGGGAATCAGGTCGTGTGTAGTTCAAGGAGAATGGTGGAATGATGAGTTGAGGAGTCGAGTGAGTTTCCGTCGAGGCTCCGGTCCGCGGTCCTGTTATTATATCAAAATAAAAAAGAAACTAAACAAGCCTATCAATTATGAGTTACAAGATTCCTATCTATGAGTTTTCAAAAACTTGATCTTGAGTTTTGATTGGTTCTTCATGCAGACTGTGATCTAAACCTTGATGCTCGCTAGCTGTAGGTTCTAGTTCATTGCTCTATAGCTTCTTCTAATCAAAACGGAACTCCAATGCTCGTGGCTTCAGTCATGTCTTAGCATTCCATATCTTTTCACTTGCTTTTGCATTTTGGATTCACTTATTTTTTTCTTTACTTTTATTCTGAATTGAGACTTCTTCTTTTGGTCATCTCGAACCCTTTGCCTCAAGGTAAAACCTACTCAGACACCAAAACAAACAATCGAACGAAATTTTTCTGCCCCAGTTTGCACTAGAAAAATTTCGTGAGTTATTGTAACAAAATTCTAAACTATTTCTTTTTGGATTGTGTTCTTTTATTGTCAAAAGGATGTCTCAACTAAGGATTGATGTACCTTATGTTGAAAAAATGTGGCCAGGGAATGGGATACCCTATATTGGCAAAGATATCGGGGAATGGTGTACCCTGCATTTAAGATCAAATCAACTAGGGAGTGGAGACCCTATGTTGGAAAAAGCGACTAGGTAGTGGAGACCCTATGTCAAAAATAAAATCAACTAGGGAGTGGAGACCCTATGTTGGAAAAGACGACTAGGGAGTGGAGACCCTATGTCTACAATAACATCAACTAGGGAGTGGAGACCCTATGTTGCAAAAGCGACTAGGGAGTGGAGACCCTATGTCTAAAAATATCAACTAGGGAGTGGAGACCCTATGTTGGAAAATAAACTAGGGAGTGGAGACCCTATGTCTAAAAATCATCAACTAGGGAGTGGGGACCCTATGTTGGAAAATTATCAACTAGGGAGTGGAGACCCTATGTTTGAAAAGAGACTAGGGAGTGGAGACCCTATGTCTAAAATATTATCAACTAGGGAGTGGATACCCTATATTGAAAAATTATCAAGTAGGGAGTGGAGACCCTATGTCTAAAATAATCATCAACTTGGGAGTGGAGACCCTATATTGGAAAAGCGACTAGGGAATGGAGACCCTATGTCTACAATAACATCAACTAGGGAGTGGAGACCCTATGTTGCAAAAGCGACTAGGGAGTGGAGACCCTATGTCTAAAATAATCATCAACTAGGGAGTGGAGACCTTATGTTGGAAAAGCGACTAGGGAATGGAGACCCTATGTCTAAAAATCATCAACTAGGGAGTAGAGACCCTATGTTGGAAAAGCGACTAGGGAGTGGAGACCCTATGTCTAAAAACATCAAATAGGGAGTGGAGACCCTATGTTGGAAAAGCAGACTAGGGAATGGAGACCCTATGTCTAAAAACATCAACTAGGGAGTGGAGACCCTATGTTGGAAAAGCAGACTAGGGAATGGAGACCCTATGTCTAAAAACATCAACTAGGGAGTGGAGACCCTATGTTGGAAAAGAGACTAGGGAGTGGAGACCCTATGTCTAAAAATTATCAACTAGGGAGTGGAGACCCTATGTTGGAAAATCATCAACTAGGGAGTGGAGACCCTATGTTAGAAAAGAGACTAGGGAGTGGAGACCCTATATCTAAAAACATCAATCAACTAGGGAGTGGATACCCTATGTTGGAAAAGCGACTAGGGAGTGGAGACCCTGTGTCTAAAATAAAATCAAATAGGAAGTGGAGACCCTATGTTGGAAAAGGCGACTAGGGAGTGGAGACACTATGTCCAAAAATAAAATCAACTAGGGAGTGGAGAACCTATGTTGAAAAAATGACTAGGGAGTGGAGGCCCTATGTCTAAAAATCATCAACTAGGGAGTGGAGACCCTATGTTGGAAAAGCATCAACTAGGGAGTGGAGACCCTATGTTAGAAAAGAGACTAGGGAGTGGAGACCCTATGTCTAAAATATCAATCAACTAGGGAGTGGATACCCTATGTTGGAAAAGCGACTAGAGAGTAGAGACTTTATGTCTAAAATAAAATCAACTAGGGAGTGGAGACCCTATATTGGAAAAGGAGACTAGGGAGTGGAGACCATATGTCTAAAAATAAAATCAACTAGGGAGTGGAGACCCTATGTTGGAAAAGTGACTAGGGAGTGGAGACCCTATGTTGGAAAAGTGACTAGGGAGTGGAGACCCTATGTCTAAAAATTATCAACAAGGGAGTGGAGACCCTATGTTAGAAAACGCAGCTAGGGATTGGAGACCCTATACTACCATGATTTTTTTTCTTTCTTTCTTTTTAATTTCATATATTTTTTTAAGATAATGAGTAAAATGCGGGAAAAATTTTGGAGAATACTTCCCTTTTGCAATAGTTGCTGCAAAACTATTTCTAGCCTTTGCATAATTTCGTTTTGGTTGCACCTACTTCTTGCAAGGTTGCTTTTGGATTGCACCTGTTTCCCTATTTTTTTTTTTCAAACAAAGAATAATTTGTCATTTTGAAACGGTGGTTGATTTTGTGGCCTTGATTGTTTCAGTCACTTGGTCTCGGTCCTTTCAGTTGCAACTGGTTGTTTCCTGAATATCGATTGCATTTCTAACCTCGGAGAACCTCTGGCTTTTCCGGACTTTGTCATGATGGTTAGTCATGTGGGACTTAGCCTTTTCAACTTTTATTTTGCCCTTGTGGGCATTTGACTTTGAATTTCCTCTTTCAACAGTTTTTGATTTCGAAACATCGGCCAACATGGCCAGTTGGAGTCAACTTGATGCCCTTGCCGAGATTGGGTGCCTTTTCTTTTGCATATTGGCTTGTATCAAGTGAGAACCCTATAAATCAGTCATGCCTTCCCTTCTTTGTCTTAGTTTCAGAACAGAGTTAAACCGAAAAGGATTCAAAGAAAAGCAAACAATGGAATGGACAAATGAATTTAGACAAGAGGTATCCCTTTTGGGGAAAAGAAAGAAGGACTTATCTGGAGTGTATACATACTTCAATGAATATGACATGCCTCTTGGACTAGATGCCTGATCTGTGTAAACCGTCCAACTCTCAGAAATTCATCACAACTCTTGCTTTGAGACTGAGAAACTTTGCCCAGGACTGTGTCTATGCCAGTGACTGTGAGGATCCTCTTTTCGATCAGTGGCGCCCTTTGCGGGTTTTCACCAGCTGGCCTCTCTCATTTCTCTTCTCACCATCGCCTTATAGTTCTCTTTGTGAGTTTTCACTAACAAGACTCTCTCATTTTCGAATTTCTCTACTTACCATCGCCTTATGGTGCCCGTGAGGCTTTCACCAATAAGACTCTCTTATTTTATTTCTCTCATTTTGTTATATCAAATCCAAGGAACTGTATCCTCCCATTTTGAATCTCTTTGCCGATTGATCGGAAGGACTTGAAAAGGATTTGGGTAAAAATGATTTGGATTGAATTACAACTTTGGAACCTTTCAGACAAAACCATCAACAAACCATTATAACATCTACCTCAATTTCACTTTTGAGGGAATTTGGGTTTTTATTTTGGTGTGACTGAACCTCAGAGAGAGGCTGCCTACGTATCCTTCGGAATCAAGTCAAACGTAGTTCAAGGACGAGAACTTTGATTTTGATTCTCTTTTGTTTTGGTTTTCTTTTCTGTTTTGGTTTCTTCTCTTATTTTTTCCTTTCCTTTTTTCTCTTTTCTTTTTTATTTTCTTTGTCTTTTCTTCCTTTTTTTTTTTGTATATTTTTTTTTCTTCTCTTTTTATTTTTTTTTCATTCATTTTATTTTTCAATAATGACTTTCGGGTTTCAATGAGGGTAATCAAAGAATGGGAGCCAGTTCAAAAGGGTTTGCAAAGGGTTAAATGTTTGGATAGTGAGAAAGAAAGCCTTCTTCATCCCAACCGGAGAACATTAATGCTAGATAGAGGACCCAACATAGTACCATTTGACTGCACCTGTATTGACAGTTGTTTCAGGGACATTTTCTTCGATGTGTCCCAAGTACACTCTCTCTTTTGATAGTACTCTTGTGCAATGTATGGACCTTTCCAACCTGAAGCCAATTTTCCTTTAGCTGTCCGATTCTTTATTTCATTTCCTTAAACCTATCTTCATTGCATTCTGATTCTTGATTCATTATTTCAAAGTCTGACAGCGTTTTAGGATCGGGGCATGAAGTCCGCAAGCATGCCAGGTTATTGAAATCTGTATTTAACAGAACTGAAAAAAGAATAAGAGAAGTGACAAAATTAAGAAAAGTGACATTCCTAGACAATGAAATATTAATTTCATTTGATTTTGTTCTTTTTTTTTTATTGATTTCGATTGATTTTTTTTTTTTTTGAATTTTAAAAATAGATGGGTTTACACCGGAAAGTAAGACAATAAAGTAAAACATCCGGATCACACTCTGAGATAATCCGGACGCAGAAAGGATAGCAAGACTGGCTACTGAGACTCCTGTCTGATAGGGAACTTTCAGGTTTGGCGATCGTTTTTGGCTTTTCCTCTGTCTCGGCAAGGGTTGTAAGGGCCTTCAGTGCCGTATCAAATTCCTCATCTCTCCAATTTCTGTTCATCAAAACCTCTGAACCACTCTGAACGGCCTGTGATGTAGCCTTAAAGGGAGCATGACTCAAGATTTGGCCCGTTTTTAAACCATTTTCGACCATCTCCCCAATTTTGATAGCCTCGGCGAACGGATTACCCATTGCAGATATCATGTTCTGGAAGTAGTTCGCCTCTTGGGCCTGTAGGAAGACCGTAACCATTTCTGTTTCGTCCATCGGAGGCTTTCCCTTGGCGGCTTGCTCGCACCATATGACAACATATTCACAAAAATATTCCGCGATTTTCTTTGTCAATCTGGACACAGAGTTCTCTTTTTGGATTTTTCACTCTTGTTTTTTTTTTTTTTTTAGTTTTTTCTTTCGCTCTTTGTTTTTTTCGCTTTTTTTTGGATTATTTTTGTCACTTTTTTCTTTCTTTTTCTTTCTTCTCTTTTTTTTTTCACTCAGCTTATTTGATATCAATGATCGAATCCGATGGGGATTGCCTACGTATCATGATGTCGCATGAATTAGATCTTGCGTAGTTCAAAAAGATTAGGAATAAAGTAAATAAACTAACTCTTTTTTTTCTCGATTTTGATTTTTTTTTTTTTAATTTTCGAAAGACTTATAAGGAAGAAAGATTTTTTTTTTATTATTTCGATTTCTTTGTTTTTTTTTTGAGAATTTTTGAAAAGAAAGAAAATATTATTTTGGATTTTCTTTTTAATATTTTGGGAGAAAGACTTCTAAAAAAAAGGTAGAAAATATTTTTGGATTTTGAATTGATTTGTTTCTTTTTTCAAATGAAAGACTTCTATAAGGAAATATTATTTTTTTTGGGTTTTAATTTTTTTTTTATTTGAGATTTTCTAAGAAAAAACTTCTGAAGGGTGAATTAAAGAAAAATATTTTTGGATTTTGACTTTTTTTTGTTAAATTTCCAAAAGAAAAACTTCTACAAAAGAAGAAAAAGTTTTGGATTTTATGTGTCAAAGAAAAACTTATAAAGAAGGAATCAAAGGAAAATATTTTTGAATTTTTGAAAAATTGGGGTCGGAATCGATGAGGTTTGCCTACGTATCTCACATCCGGTGAGAATCAGACCCACGTAGTTCGGTCAGAAAAACATGACCTTTTTTTTGAAAATATTTGGCGTATTTTGAATTATTTTTTTTTTAAATGTCGACAGAGTTTTGGGATTTTCAAATACCTGAATTTTCAGAAATCGGGTAAATTTTTCTCTCTTGCCTCACTCTTGATTTTTTTTGATTTTCTTTCCCTATTCTAGAAGTCAGTCAACATGCAAGCCGGAACAAATAAATGTACAAGTAGCACGTAATAATGCATCAGGATGGTCTTTTGATTTGGGTACACCTGTCCTAGACGGACCCAACCCTTGTGTTGAGTCCTCAAAGTCAAATGCACGTGATGCAAATAGACGTACCTACTAGGGATCCGGCATAAGGTTATGTCATTCTAAGTTTAAATTCTGGGTGTATTGTTCTAGACCTGGCTTACCCGAGCGGACAACTCGAGCCGGGGGGCAGCGTATTGGGAATACAGAAGCTTCACCGTCTTTGCAACTTGTTCGAACCTCGTTCTAAAATTAGGATATGACTTTAACAGAAATGAAGCTACGCGAAGCACACGCTTCCCAGAAGATTCAGAAGACTCAGAGAGAAGAGGGTTTCGTAACAATTTATATACAGTTCAATCAATATCAAAGCGGTAAAAGGCGACATTTAGCACATTAGGCCCAAACATGTAATATTAGAGAATCACAAGAAAGCCAAGCATAACAGTTATTCTAAACTCGAATTCTGAACCCTGAACTAGAGATTCTGGGTTCGTTTCCCCAGCAGAGTCGCCAGAGCTGTCACACCTCCTTTTTCTGAGCGGATAGGGACTTTTTCTAATTTAAGTGACATTATTCGAAATGGGATTATTTATTTATTCAGAGTCGCCACTTGGAATAATTTATGGTGTCCTAAGTCACCGATTTATTTTAAAATCCCAAATCGAGGAAATTTGACTCTTATTTTTGGTCCGCGAACATAGAAGACCGGGTAAGGAATTCTGTTAACCTGGGAGAAGGTGTGAGACACTCCCGAGTTCCATGGTTTTAGCACGGTCGCTTAATAATTAATACTTGGCGAATTATCTGATTTATTACATGTTTTAAACCCATTATGCATTTTTGTCTTTTAACGCTTTTTAATATTTATGGAATTTATTTGAACAAGTCGCGATGTCGCACACTTGTTGTTTTGGTACAAATTGCAAATCGCGCTACGTGAAACGCACCTGCGATTTACAACATGTTTATTTTTATTATTATTTGAAGTTATGGTCAAGTCGCGTGAAACGCGCACTTGAAATAGGGTTTACGTATCATGACTATGCCACAGGAACCGTACCCATAGTCACGATGATTTATTATTAAATGCGCCTAAATCAAGCTACGGTGTTCGAATATTATTCAATTACTAATTTTGATATTATTGTAAGATCATGAGTTTTGTATATTGTTATGGAGGAAATGAAGTAAATTAATTATGGAAAAAGTTGGCTAGCTTGTGAATGTTTATTTGTTTTTGGTCATGTGCAACAATTAGCCAATAAATACGCTAGGGAAGTTCAATTAAAGTCTTACACCAATCATGGCCCAACCTAATCTCTTATAATTTTACTGCTAACCAATATTTAAAATTAGACTAAATTTATGGCAGGAAAAGATAGATACAGGCAGGATCAATTTAGTTACTAAGATAGGAGATCAAAATGAAACTAAAGCATGCTAAAATGGAAAGTCATTACTTCATTGAATAAACAAGAAAAGTAACGAATTAATACATATTCATCAATAAAATTAACCATATGAACTACTAAAAAGGACAATAAATTAATCTTAACAAATACTCAACATGAGAACACATTAATCTTAGCACACTCAGATGCGAAATCGATCATATCATACTCAAAGTTAAATTAAAACAGAGTGACCCAAAACATTAATGAAAAAAAAAATAGAAAGAGAAGTGAACCTTTGTATTGATGATTGTGGATTTAAATTACAACCACTCAATGATCGGATAGCTCTCAACTGGACCCTTCGGACCACGAAAAACTCAAGCGGCAAATCTCAACTTGCAACCTCAATCGACCTTGCAAAACTGACGATTTAGTGGCTATTTTTGGAGTTTTTTTTTCCTTTGGGGGGGGGGGAGAGGAGTTAATGATGGCTAAAAAGTGGTCAAGGCTGGTGGTTTTGGGGTGGTGAAGCTGCTGGAGTTTTCGAAAGAAAGAATGACACGAGTAGAAATTTCCTTATCCTAGAAGAAGAAAATAACTTTTTCTCAATTCCTTCCTCCCTATTTTTTCCCTTCTCTCTCTCCCTTTTTTTCATCACATTTCTCTTCTATTTATAGAAGAAAAAATTCGGAATTTTGAGATTTTTTATTTATTTTTTAAATTTTTAATTAAAAAGAATTTCAACTTCCCATTTTTCTTATTTTTTTAAAAAAATAATTCTCCACTTTCCTTTACTTTTATTTTTTAATTTCTCACTTTTTTTACTTTTAATATATTTAAAATCCCACTTGTTTTACTTTTTTTTTTTTATTTCCCACTTACTTTTACTTTATTTTTTTTAAAAATCAGATACTCTTACTTTTATTTTTTAATTCCAACTTTATTTTACTTTTCATTTTTTAAATTTCCACATTCTTTTAATTTTATTTTTTAAATTTTCTACTTTCTTTTACTTTTTTTATTAAACAATTTCTACCTACTTTTACTTTTACTTTTCAATTTTATATTTCTACTTTTCCTATTTTTTAATTCCCATCCGAATTGTTTTTTTAAAAAAAATAATAATTAATTTTTATTTATTTTCGGTTTTTAATTCATTTTATTTAAAAATAAAGATAAAAATAATACTAATAGTAATAATTCTCTCTCTCTCTCTCTCTCTCTCTCTCTCTCTCTCTCTCTCTCTCTCTCTCTCTCTCTATATATATATATATATATATATATATATATATATATATATATATATATATATATATAACAAAACTAAAAAATATATATTAAATTCTAAAAATATTTACATGGTAGAAGGTGATAAAAATTCAAATATAGTCAAAAATTAGATGCTCACAAATACCACGGTTGAAGTTGAAATTTGCTTCCCACCTTGCTTGATACTTTGGATTATTGTTGTTGCTTGGTGAGGAAAATTGAAGAGCATGAAGGGTGTTGTCGTGCCTTATTTGCATATTGTTACTATTTATTGAGTGAATGTGAGGATTAAAGCACGAAAAGTGATGTCGTGCACTTGATTGATTTATTATCATTTGTCATATCATGTGAGGAAGAGAGTAAAAGTACGAAAGGTGATGCCATGATATTTCATTTATCGTATCATATGCTGAGGATGAGAGTAAAAGCACAAAGGATGATATCGTGACATTGCTTTTATCATATTACATGGTGAAGATGAGAGTAAAAGCATGAAGGGTGATGTCGTGCCACTTGCTGATTTTATTATTTTACTTGATTCTCGGATTGTGAATTTACTTAACTATTACGTTGCTTATTTCAGAAAGAAATTTGCTTGGTGATTCCATACTTATTGTTCTCATTGTTGCCCCCTTCTACATGCCCCCACCCCGTTATTTCTTTTAATACTTTACTTGTTATTTCTGTTGTTGTATACATATATCTGCTCAGGTTTTAGTGAGTGCTTTGTTATAGTTTCGTCACTACCTCGTCGAAGTTAGGCTCGACACTTACGGAGTACATATGGTCGGTTATACTCATACTACACTTCTATACTTTTTTATGCAGATTCTAGTATTGGTCCCGGCAGCATCTAGTGGAGTTTTTGCTCAGATCATATCTGCATCAGGAGACTTGAGGTAGAGCTGCACGGCGATCGCAATCCCTGAAGTCCCCTTCCTTATCTAGTTTTACTATTTAATTTGTTTCAAACGGTTGTATTTTTATTCATACTTTGGTTGTAGCACTTTTAGTATATTCATGTACTTATGACACCAGATTTCGGGATTTTGCTAGTCATCGTTTGGAGTTATTATATCTATTTTTGTAATTTTACAGCTTTATTTCTCATTAAATTGCTTTCAAGTTGGCTTTAAATTGAATAGTGTGCACCAATGTTGGCTTGCCAAGCAAGTGGACGTTAGACGCCATCACGGCGCCGCAGTATAAATTTTGAGATGTGACAATTACTCACCGTACATTTTGCTAGTTTAGTGACTAATTGTGCAATATTTAAGCTTAATTATGTTATTTTATGTGTAGGATCATTGGAAGACGAGTGAAGGTTGCACAAAAATATGAAGAAAATACAAGGAAAAAGAGCATAAAGCATGGAGAAGCCATGTCATGCGCCAGACCAGGCGACGCGTGGCCTAAGGCCAGCTTTGTCTCGCGTTAAGCCTGGCCTTGCAAGGCTCCAGGCACGCTACAAGCCTGGACCCGCGAGGTCAGGCGCTCAATGCCCTTATGTGCGCGATTTAAACATACTCCTACCTGGATTTGGACTCAAGAACCTCGACCCTAACATATAAATACTTCCTAAACGAGTTGATAAAGGGGTGGACATTATTTGGAGACAAAAACACATTGTGGAACAATTTCGGAGGGGAAAATCATAGAGTTCTTCATCTTTTCTTTGTAATTTGTTTATGCAAAATACTTGAAACATTATTACTACGAACATGAGTGGCTAAGCACTCTATTTCTAGGGTTGTGGTTGACATGAATATTAACTTTTGTTGATGACTTCTTTGTTAATTCAGATTATCATCCTGCGGTTGTTTCTTTAATTCTAGTTTTAACTTGTGAATTGGTGTAGTTACCAATTCACCCTACTATTTATGCTATGCTTGGGAAAGCCATATTTAGATTAGAGTAGACTTAAAGAAAGCTTGTTTCTAAACTCGTGGCTTGGGAAATAATTTTCCGTTTCGGATAGGAATATAGCTAACAGTCTTGCTTAGTTGAATACTGTATTTTCTTCGTTCATGATAGACTCAATACCATATGAATATATGATTGATATATTGTGGATAGGCGAGTAGTATTGTAGAAACATGCTATTCATATAAACGATCTGGTCAATTAGCAACCATAGATAATTCGGATTAACAAGTGTAATTATTGAACTTAATAGGATTGATAAACCGATCACAACCCTGAAATCTTCACTTCCTCTAAGTAAAATCCAACAACAAACTTTTGTGTTCTTGTTAATTTAGTTGATTACTTGTTTAATTTTTGCAACAGTAAATTAATATAAAACAACATTCTTGATTTACCTTGGACAGTAAATTGCTTGGAACTAGCCTAGTTAACAATTATTCTAAGTTCATATGGGTTCAACATCCGACTTCGAGTCACTATACTTACGTGTACTTGGGGAACTAACAAATTTCTGGCGCTGTTATCGAGAATAAATTTTCGCAATATCAAATTAATGATAAAACTCATGGGTGTTCCAGTGATCACTATGCGTCTGTTACACAACCCCTTAGAGGAAGAGTCAAACATGAGAAATAGCAGGTAGGAGAAATGGAGGTTTGGGCTCTAGAAGGATTTAGGGCTGCTCATATTTTACAATACATGCTTAGTTATAAATCGGATCAAATAGAATTCACTAGGAAGTACTTGGTACTACAATCATTGGTGGAACAATACCTAATCCCAAAGGATTATCTAAATTAATTTGTTTATGCCGATAAAGCCTAAATTGCATCATAGGAATTAGAAAGAAAAAAAAAGCGTTCTTTCACATACTTATAGTCACTATTGTCACTTCTTTTTTGATTTTGATAGAGAAGTAAAGATTGTAAATACTGGTACCATACTTCAGACGATAACTCGTATTCACGATCTTGATGAAATAATAGTTGGCGAATTAATTGAAATTGAAGAGGGTACAACAGATATTGCTCTGAATTTGAAATCAAATAGCGTTCAGTTAGATAGAAACATATTTGATAAATACTGATAACTCTCGGATAAAGTATTAGAACGGAAAAATCCAGTAAAACTGAACTATTGGTTTTAAGCCATCTCTGACGATTAATCAGCAACTCGAAGTGATTTTCTTGATAAACCATAGAGTTCTCGAGATATTTTTTTATGAAGTTTTGTTATATCATGTACAACCAATTTCGGTTTAGATGAGTAACCTGACATATATACATCTACATGAATTAGCGTATCAACTCCTCAAACAGTACTATAAGAATCGGTACTGAACATTAGGCTTATAATTTTATCCCGAATCCAAATACAATGGGAAAAGATAAGGACCTAAACTTTTTTACTTCACACAATAAACTACTAATTTTGATTCAGACACGAGAATAATTTTTTCACATAATTAACAAGGAAGATGTTGAGACGTTCAATTAATTTGAGATTGAGTTGTAACAAATCTATGATATTATGATTAGGGGTGTCAGTAGATATTTAAAAATCGACTAAACCGACCGAACTGAACCGTACCGAACCGATTTTTAGATTGTTTTAATAAAATCGTAGGTTTTTATATATTTCTATAACTGTATCGATAATTAGGATAGATTTTTTATTTTAAGAAAATAAACCGAAAAAAAATTGAACTGTACCGAATAAATTTACATGTAAAAAATATATTTATATATTAAGTTTTAAAATAATCATTAAATTTTTTCATAGGACTTGGAATTATGAATACGGTTACAAGTCAAGAAGTAATTAAACTCAAAATCATAATTCCCAACTTATTATGTTACTCATGTTAAATCTAAATTATTTCCAGCATATTCACTAGCAAGACACAAGGTATTCTGGCGATTATGAATAGCAAAGTATAATGTATTGAATACATTTTATTTCGTATGATTTAGATTTATCTTTTTGAATATTTAATCTTCTCTAGACTTTATTCTTGAGTCGCAGCTTGGTTAATATCTTTTCACTCGTGTGAGTTATATTTTCGTTGTCTTTGCTTAGTATCTTTTATGCTATTGTACAATAGTTAATTGATCTATATTCTGACCATCTTTCATGTTCTTAATCCATCACCCTTTAAATAGTAAAAATATATAGAGAGTTTTGTTAAGTCCTATAAAAGTACGTATGTTATTGTATTCTACTTCTACTACTTTAACATGACATTTAGAAAAATACCAAAAATTAACCGAACCGTAACGATACCGAAGAGAAACCGACATGATCGAGACGGTTGTGAAAAGTCTAATTTTGGTTATATATAATAGAATAACCGAAAAATTGGTATAGTACTAATTTTATAAAATAACCGGCCTAACCAAACCATTGACACCCCTAATTACGATACAAAATGTGATGCATGCATTGACTATTAACCTATCATTAAGAGAAATATGACAAGGATATTCAACTTATTCTCCCTTTTTGTTTTTTCCCTTCTTTTTTCTTTTGCTAGAGAAAGGCACGTAGTGATAACCTAATTAGCAATTGCTAAAAAGCCAAGTAACAATTGGACGAAATGGGCTCGTCAAGAGTTATGGTATGGATAAAATCAGTCTATCTTAACTAAAGGATAAAAAAATTATTATACCACCAAAGGATAGGGGAATTTACTTAGCTATACTATAATAGAAATTTATTTACCACTTTTCTTTATGTTCCTTAAATATTACATTCTCTATCTATATTTACTATTTATATACAAAATCTTAATAAAGAGAGCATCCCTTAAAATTAGAATGTAACTGATATAACCCCCCCTCCTCACGCCGCTCCCCTCCCCATCTCACTCTCATGTATATCTGTTATACAAAGCCCCTTTTTTTTATCACATTTTCAAATAGATTTCAAAATATTTCTTTCTCTTTCGTACAAATCAACCCAAATCTCTCCCTCTCCACACAAATCCATCAATATTATCTCCAAAATTGCAGCAACAAAGAGTTTTCCATTGACAATCATTAAAAAACTTCGAAGTTTTGAATTCAATATTTGGGCTTTACGAATTTGTGATTTGTTTGGATTGTGTGTTCTTGAAAACGATTGAGAATATATCTTGGAGTTTTATATCTCAATTTTGAGGGAGATTGGTTAAGTTTAGAGTTATTTTTAGGTAAAATTTTATATTGAATCTCGAAGAAGAAGTTTCTGAGTTGTATCACGATTGTATGATAATTGTATCATAAATGTATCAGATTTGTTTCATAATTGTATCGCAATTGTTTTTTTTTTTTTATCAAAGTTGTATTTGACTTGTATCTGATACATCAATACCTAAAACAATACCTTATACAATACTAATATAATTATAATACAATATTGTATCAGAATTTAAGTTTATAGTTGTAATTGAAACTTGAAGAAGATGAAGATCAGCATTGTATCACAATATTTCAGAACTGTATCACGATTGTATCATTAATGTATTTGTATCATAATTGTTGCATAAATTATATCACAAATGTATGATAATTGTATGTTAATTATATATGGCGACCAATAATTGTAAGTTTGTGACCAATTTTACATTTGAATTTTGTACGAGCCATTATCTTATTAGTTATAGTTTTGATAGAGTTTAACGATTTTTAAATTGTTGAAAAAACTTTTAGCAACTGATTTTTTTGTCATCGCATGACATTCTATGTCGTGTGTATAGGTTTCTAACTGCAAAAAAAAAATATTGCTATTATGAAATTACTTTTCTAATATTATAAGGATAATATGAACATATAATATGTATAACATTATATCCATTCAACCAAAACCATTCAACAACTGAAGCAAAATTATCAGCTTCTTGTTGAAGACATGCAACTATAGAAGAGAGAGAGAAGAGGAAATCTGCAAGATACTAGGACGCATGAAATGAGGAGAAAGGATATAATTGAATTCCTTAATTAAAGGCATTAATAATGGAATGAGAGCCTTTTAAGGGGGAATGTATACAATTTGAGAAAAATCTAGATACTTTTTGAAAAATATAAAACCTAGAAAAAATAAATTAATAAGTTCATATTATAGTATATGTAGGAAAAACTCCCAATAAAATCCAACAGTTAGCCCATTCTCTACGATAGGCGACAATTGGCCCAATGGCCATTTAATTTCAAGAGGGGTGCTACTTCCCGAATGAGGCCCTACCTGGTACGAATTGGGATATAGTCGGGATCCAATGCGGGAAACCAAATAAAATATTATAGAGCACGTCTACCTTTAATTGGCCTCGAGTGAATTTGAATTAGTCGTAGTAGGATACAAGACACAGCGGGAAACCAAAAAAAAAAAAAATGGGACAAACAAGACACTGGTCAACACAGAAAGCAAGAAAAAAAAATGGACCAATCAACTCAATTCTGCAATCTGATAAATTCTTTTGCCATCACACATCTGGAACTTGATAAAGATCATTTTACAGTATTACTATCTGAAGATAATTTACTCTTTTAAATTTTATAAAAACCCAAAACCACAGGCACCCACCTTTTTCTTTTGATTTCTTTAATTTCCCAAACAAATATTACAGTGCGATATAGTAGGTACAAGAATCTGTCTTCTGTGGCACAAGGCCCCCACTTTTACATTTTTCTTATTTTTTTACTTCACATATTTAGTCAACCACACCAATTTTTCTTGGATCTTGCAACCAAATTTTTGTGTTTTGGTCATCCCTAAAACCTTAATTTGCTGAAAAACATTCTAGATTTGATTTCAAACTCCAAGAAATTGACTCTAGAACATTTAAAAACCCAAAAAAGAATTGATTCAAGAAAGCATTTTTTGGGGGTTCTTGAACTGTTTTTCTTGGTAAAACATTTCTGGGTATTTGCTGATTTGGTTCAAAGATCTGATCTTTAATCAAGAAATCAACTTTTTTGTGATTAAGTTGCAGAGGGTTAGCTATGAATTTCAGAAACATGGAGGAATTTTGGCCTTTTTACATGAACCAACACTCAAAACTAGCAACAAGGCGTTGGCATTTTGTGGGTACACTTTGCAGTATCTTGTGCTTGGTTTACACACTGCTGTTTAATAAGTGGTTTGTGATTTTTGTGCCAATTCTTGGGTATGGCTTGGCTTGGTATAGTCATTTTTATGTTGAAGGGAATGTTCCTGCAACATTTGGACACCCCTTTTGGTCTTTGTTATGTGATTTCAAGATGTTTGGTTTAATGCTCACTGGCCAAATGGATAGAGAAATCAAAAGGCTTGGGAAAAGGCCTGTTTTACAGGTCTATTAATGCTTTTCCCTAAGCTCTCTTGTCTTTGTTCTATTGATATACTTGTAATTGCATCTCCAAATGCTTTTTGTTTCTGTTCAGATTTACATACTGATATTGGATTGTCTAGACTTGTATATAAATCTACTGTTTGTTGTGAACTTTGCAATGGAACATGTTTTTGCTATACTTGTGTCTTCCGTGATGATATAAACCTATCTAAATGCTTGAAAGATATAATTAAAGATGGTCAATGAAATGAGTGAAAACTATAGGAGACCAAGTTTGAAATCCTAGCTGCGATTAGAGAACGCTCAGATGATTTCTCTCTTCTGTCTAAGTCTTGGTGGACCCCTAGGTAACAGTGCTAGTAGGAGATGGCAGGAGATAGCAAGTACACAGTGAAATAGTCAAGGTAGGGGCAAGCTGGCCCAGACACCACATGTATAAAAAAATAAAAAATAAACTCCTATTGCGGATGACTTAAATCGTCTGAGCTATCAAGTAAGGGAGTGTAGCTTACTCAAAGATGATTCCATTTTGTTTGGAACTCAGTTGTTCCAATTGGAAAAGGGTCCTTTGCTTAGGTTCTCACTGGAGTCTTTTATATGTAGTGTTGAAATGTTAGATGAGTATGATTGTGAGCTTCTATGAGGTATTGCTTAGCTCTTCTTCGCGATCAAACCTGATTGCTCCAACTATGTGGTAGCTTTCACTTCATTCCTTAGCTTAGAGGCGAAACTAGGATATAGAGTTAGTAGATTTAAAGTTTGTGTGATATATTCTAAATACATAGAAGCATATTTATAAATGGTTGAACCGAAAGCAATGAGTTCAGTTGAACTTGTATAACCTGGCCTAGATCTGCATTGATCTTTCCTTGGCTAACCTGTTTGAAAGGTTTAGTAGCTCCCCTGAGCTACATACCTGCCTCAATGCTTCTTTAAGATCTTCTATTGTATCTGAACTGAGTTCTAATCGGCACTAATTTTTTAATTTTGAGGCACAAAGTCAGCAGAATTTGTTTTACCTTAACAGTATGTTTTCTAGGCGAGAGTAGATAGTCATTCTTATTAGTTCTTGGAATAGATAATTGGACATGGCCCAAACGAAGTCTCAATACCGTATACGCCTTGTCCTTTACATAGGGAAACTTACTAGTGCAAGTACATGCACACAACCTTCAATTCTTATTCAAGGATCTCTCATTCACTTCAAGGTCTTTGTAGTATCTTTGCTAAAGTAGGTTAGATATGCAGGATAAGCTATGAGGTAGACACAAAAACTTTAGAAGGTGTCCAGCTTTAAGGTAATTAGTTCTGTGGTAAACGTAATTTGCATGCGATGGCACTTCTTTGACAATCCGTGTAAGTTCGGCCTAGCAGCCTGCTAAGAAGCATTCATGACTTATATATATGTTTCAGACCAATGAGAAAGAGTACAGAATAAGGATTGATTTCATTGCATCAATTGTGGTGTATGTGTAAAAAGTTGCAGCAAAAGAGTGTGCTTGTGTGGAGCATGCCCCACGAAAAATCAGGCTTGAAGCTCTCACCTTATTAACAAGCCGGGAACTGACAGCTCAGGAGATTCATAGCCTGGCCAAGCTTCTCAAGAGACCAAAAGCACTTTTTTTTCAAAAACACTATTTTTTCTAACTTGAGGTGTTTGGCCAAGCTTTTTTTGGTGAAAAAAGTACTTTTGGGAAGAAGCAAAAACAATTTCTAAGAAGCAGAAAAAGTAGCTTCTTCCCAAAAGCAGAAGCAGAAGCAGTTTTGACTTTTCTTCTTACCAAAAATACCCTTAACAAAATATAGTATATACCAAAATAACCGTTAAACCTAATACTTAGGATATTAATATATAAATATTTCTTATTATTTTTAGGATAGCTTTCTAATATACAGTGACTTTAGGGGTGAATGTTTTTATATTTGTTGAATGATTTTTAATATATTTAACTTATATTAAAAGAATAAAGTACTTTTAAATTTTATTTTCAAGTTTTACTTAAATAAAATGAAAAGATTTAATTATTGCATGTAATAACAAATTCTTAAGATTATTTATTTACTTATAACATTAACTATTAAGTAAATCTATTCATGTCTTTATTCGTAATTTGATACTTAAAAGCACTTTTTGAAAAGTTTGGTTAAACACAAATTATTGCTCAAAAGTACTCTTTTCAAAAGCATTTTAACACTTCTCAAAATAAGCTGATTTCTCCCGCTTGGCCAAACATACTATCAATCTCATTGATTAGCCAAACACAAACTACTTCTCTCCAAAAGTACTCTTTTCAAAAGCATTTTAACACTTCTCAAAATAAGCTGATTTCTCCCGCTTGGCCAAACATACTATCAATCTCATTGAGTTTAATTCCTATTCTCAACCCATGACCAAGACGAGCTCGAACTTCCATTGTAACATCGAATATAATTAAACCGGCTGAGTGTCTAGTGACGGCTCAAACCCATTCATCACGAGATTCTCTGATTTAATTTAACACATCGTAAACTAGTTGCCACAAGAAAGAATGATAAGATCCTCTTCCATATTGGATATCTGTTTTGGTGGGAGGTCTGCATTGGTTGACATTTTTTAGGAACCAGGAAGTAGATACAGGCAGGAGCATTGTCCGGACAATTGTTTCAAATGTTGCTTTTCATAATTAAGAAACGCATATTGGATGGTTTGTAATTGCATGTTAGTAAAACAATATTTGCCTTACCTTCTCCATTGGCAATTCTTTAGGCCCTCTGAAGTAGCTGAAGTTTTTGCATGACTCTCAATGTCCCCCTGATCAATCCCATCTCCAGCCCACCACTTTAATTTTTTGGTTTCACCTCAACGCAAAATCGTTTAGGTCCATGTTTTGATTTGAATTGTAAAAAATGTTGGCACCTTCAATTGAAATCTCAACTGTAAAGAGAGGGAAATGATGAATTACGGGGTTTGATGAAAGAATCTGAATAATGTATAAACCCAATTCGATGTAAACTGCATTTACCTTCAACTTTCTCTTATTATCCATGTTTAGGGTATGATCTCAATTCAAGAAATCTTTTATCAGTTCCAGTTTTACATTCCGTCGTTCTTTCAATGTGCTTAACATTTTGAGATGCGTGATGCAATAATAAGATCAGTCCTTATTGGCAAAAGCATGAGAGGTGAACTTTAACATATAAAAGTAAAAGCACAAAACTTGTGAGGAACGACGGAAACAAACTGTTGTGTTCAATAAATAATCATTGTTTGCTTGAATATGTCAAAACACCATCTGTTTGTTACCCCTGGGGAAGGGTACAATGACAAACACCTCAGATTTTGTATACTCAAAATTCAGATTCAGATCAGATCAAGGCAATTGTCCCTTCTTCCTATTGTTCAACATATGTCTACTCACAGTTGAACAGCTGAACTTCCCCCACTGGCTTGAAAGGCGGTTGTCAGCTCAAGTTCCAGCAGGAGAGAATGCCTCAGCTTCTATAACCCACAACCGGAATGTGCCAAATTTTATGTGTATGCAACATTACAAGTTAGTGTTTCGCGAAAATGATGGTAATGGCATGGCCTCCTGTGGACGAAGAATGACAAGCACACCAAACATCCCCAGCATAGGAAGTACGAGAAGCCATTTTAACAGCTTATAATAATGAAAATGGAATGTCAAGGAAAAATCATCAGAGAAATATAGCCCGTTCTTGTCAACCATCTCCACCAACACAGTCCCAGCAGTCCTCACAGCAACAGTTGGGAGCATAATCCGATGTTTTCCAGGTTGACCAAATATTTTATTTTGCTTAATAGTTCTATCACCTTGGTAATTGCCAGGTACTAACAAACTCACCTGTGTCGTAATGGAGAAATAAAAAGATACATTACTAACTAGTGAGCAATGAGATGTTAATAGAAGACAAACTTTAATAAAAGGTACAGCTTTTTTACCGTGACATTATATGGAGCTTGAGACCCAGATGGATATCTGTATCTATCAAAAATTTCTATTTCAACCCAAAAGCTCTTGCCTTCTTCATCACGGAAAGCTCTTGATGATGGAGTTACATAGACTCCCTCACGATCTAATCGGTATGCAGCATTATTTCTCCCTTGGTTAGGTGATCTCCATGCCTGCAGTGCATATCATGCAGATATTACTAATCAAACAGCTCAAGAAACAACCAAAAGCAACCAAAATAAAAAAATAAAAAATAATCTTGTTGAGTACCTTGAGGGGATGATGTGGAGAAGGCGTCGAAAAACAGAAGACATTGCCATTCATGGTTGTCACAATAAGATCGAGGTCGTCTCCACCATCAACATTGTCAGCCAAGACCATGCTGTATCTGTGAGCAAGAGCAAAGAAAAGCACATTTTCAAATTACCTTTTAGAAAGAAGATTTTTTGTTTCCCTTTAAAAGGAGAACAGAAGAACAAAACAGAGAATCTAAGGACATCTTACGATGTTTCACCAATATCTACAACATCAGCACATGATGTAGGTCCATCTATGAGATATAAGTAACCATCAAATGAAGTTGTGACAATTGTAAGCCCTTTTTTCCTCTGTCCACGTTTGGTCAAGTCAACAAGAAGAACTTGATTCATCACTCTACCATGAGTCCTGTAAGGATATGGGCGTACAAACGAGCCATCCTTGCCACTAAGAACATAAATATTCCCAGAAAGTGTTGGAACAACGATATCAGTATGGCCATCCCCATCCACATCACCAACGGCAGGTCCCTGAGGTTAAAAGGTTTGCATGCATATCATACTCAGGCTAGTTGAAAAAATAAGGAGACAGGATACCGTGGCGTACCTGTGGAACAAGGCTTTTAAGATGCTTTTCCCAAATTTCTTTGCCCTGTGCAGTCCATGCAGCAATATTGCCATGCGAATCTGTAGTAACTAGTTCAATCTTGCCATCATCATTTATATCGGCTGCAATTACTGCTCCTTGGATTTCAGCCATTTCAAGCGGAAACTTATCCCTCACCTTCCCTGATACAGTAAGTGTTTTAGTCTTCAAACAGTATGATGATGCACAATAATATCAAACAGATCAGACTAAAGATGGATGCTCCTTGCTACTTCACATTCCATGATAGGCATGTCCACAACACAAAAGTCAACAGAAGACAGTCCCACCAATCAACTATTGTTGGTTACATCTGGAAATTACCCCAAGCCCATGGGCTTAATCAATCTAAAAGGAAAGCTAGCGGGAAAGGACACATGCAAGCTTTAGAAGAAAATGAAACGCATTACAATAATCATGACATAAAGGGGCATTCAAAGGTCGACATGCATCTCATAATGGAAAAAGAATCTCATAAACACCCAGGGGGGGCATGGGGGAGAAAGAGAACAGATATTTTACTTTTCAGTTGGATAATAATTTTGAAAATCTGAAGATCCTTAAAAGTATATTGCAACATGACAATAAGAAGATAAACACAAATGAAGACCGATTACCCTTGTGATCCAAGACATAAAACAAGCCATAAGAGGTCCCAACTAGAATGTCCAAATTTCCATCACCATCCAGATCAACTACCGTAGGGGAAGAATATATGTAGGCACGGAAGTTCCCCGTGTCAGTACTTAGGTCCAGCTGTTGAGTCCACTTGACTTGCTTGGTATCTAGATTAAAAACAACAATACCACCAGATACATATTTTCCAATGTCAATGTCTCCAAGCTCCTTTGAATGCTCTGAATTTTTATAGTACCTGTTAGATTAAATATCAATCAGCTGTGACATATGCACCAGACTAAACTTGCGAATCATTGCTGTTACTGCTGGCAGACACCTAAATGAAGCAAACTGACGGGTTGTTTTTGACATAAAAACTAAAAATACATGAGTTACTTTAAAGTTTAAGCACAATCTCAATTAGCAAAGATGAGAGACATCAAGAAATAGTGGCTGGGACACAAAGAGCAACCACTCAAAAGATCTTAGGCTCTAATAATTGCATTGCAATTTGCAAGGATATATGGATATACTGGCATATATAACCATAAGCCATTAACACAACCATGCTCATAGGCAGCTCACATATTTATATTTTAAAGCAATAAACCCACCAAATGCAGAAGAAGCCAGATTCATAATTCCAGCATGTCCAACGCTAACAACTACCAAAGGATAGATAAGAGGAAGCATTTCCCCCAAGGAAACATGTTTGGCAAGTGTTCATAAACATGTGTGGCACCAGGAAGTTTTGTAACTTTCTAATGACACAACAAAGAAAGCAATCAGCAGCGGCATCAGAAACAGGGAAACAAAATACCAGCTATAATAGAGAACTTACTCATGGTCAAAGAAATAAGAAACTGCAACAATCATTTCTGACACCCCATCATTATCAATGTCCGCTATGACCTGATACAAATGATAAGACCCTTAAGGCTTTAAACACATCAGGATCTTAATAAATTTTTTTTTTTTTTTTGATAAGGTATCTTAATAGATATCTATTTTATAATCTGTCTTTGTAAAGGACTTACAGGTGTACATAAAACATGAGCATCAATATCCACATAATCCTCCAATTTCTCATGTTCTGGCTCCTGAAATTCTTCGTCTCTCCACGTGTCCTCATCAACATAATCATCATAGTCATAATTATACTCATCTGCCAGCTCATCACTGTCACGAAATAACTCAAAAGATGAATCGGCATCTGCTTCTAGGCCTTCTTCATTTTCCACAGTCGCAGCTCCAACATCTTTTGACCCAGAAGCACTTCCCTCAGATCTTTTCAAAACATCATCTTCAAGAAGTCTTCTTCCAGCACTGGTTCCATTCTCCAAATTGCTAATTTTCTCGTTTTCAGAACTCGGAATACTATTGTTCGAGTTAGCCATGTTAGTTTCTGCATCACCTAGACTACTATTTGTCCTCTTTTGGTCTTCTAAAGTAGACGAATTGTTATATGAAACTTCTGATGGCAAAGATATTGAAGCGTTGGATGCATCATGGTGGACTTCATTCAGAACAGAATGCGTCTCATTGTGAATTGCTGATGTAGTAGAGTCTGAATGGTTGCCACTGTGAGTGGACACATCATGACCTAAAAGAAAATTTCAGATCTATGATATGTTCTAGCATATAGTAAAAGTTGATAAAGGTCAAAACACTGCATTTCCACTTCAAGAGACCAAAGGGATTATCATAAGAAGGAAAATGTTAATCAAATGACATGCATGAGTATCTCCTGAAAGACAAAGGGATGATCACCCGTAGAAAACAGTCATCCCACAGTGGCTTGTTAAATATAAAAGATACATAAGACTGAAGTCCCCTTGAAAAACACTTAAATACTACAAACACATATAAGCAAAGGAAAGCACAGGCTCTCAAGTAACTAAATTTAAGGTACATGAAATATGATAAGAGGTCCAATTATAGGCGAAATGTTACCCAAGGTACCCAAATACAAGTGTCGAATACAAGTAACAAACAATGACGTGTGCCAGATGAAAGACTTCTATCTGTACAATCCAGAGTGTAACCGACAATCAATTTTGATTACCAGTACTTTATATTAACTTCCAAAGAAGTTTAATCGTTGCTTCTTCAGGCTTCTAACAAGTGTCACAATGCACTTGGTTAAGAAAAGATCACTGAGATCCTATCTTGGTTCAGCTTTATGATACGGAAATAATAAACAAAACGGGCATTCGAATGAGGAAAGAAAGGAAGCTCGAAAGAGAAATCCAAGAATTTACATGTTCCTTTTGACTTGCCCATGAAAGAGCAACATACTTACGGGCTACAGACTCCATCAGATGCTCCTGGATCAGTTGGTCATCATGGACATCTGGATGAGAACGGTCCACAGGGTCTGAACTCAAACCCACATGCCAATTTTTTTTAACCTTCAACCGAGGAATCTCAAGTTTATCAGACATCAAGTATCCTGAGACCCTATTCAGATGTTAACCATGTCATATTGAGTCGACAAAAATGTCTGCGATTGCTAAAAAAGGAAAATATTACATAAGATGACTTAGCATTACCTGAAAAAGAGCACCTCACCGTTGTAGGTGGCCAAACCTATCTCCCTCACTCCATCCCTGTCAATGTCGTACAGGAAAGGACTGGAATGAACAGTAGACTGATGAAAAGCTGGCCATCCTGATAAGGTGAGGTTATATCATTAGCAGAAACGTTATCCCATTTACGTGATTCTCTCAAATTTAATGAGTATCTAGAAGAATATTCATATAAACACATTATCTTGTCCTTTGACATTCCAGATTTGAATTCAGATCCAATTTATAAGCTAGATTGGGTGACTGTGCACCAGGTAAAGGGTGTTTCCAGTCTACTGTAGCCAATCAAATAAGTTTTCATTCAAAATTTACCTACAAATATTTGAAGTTACTCTCATTACCAGCTTCCCACAAATTATACCTGGTAGTTTATCTCCATCAGAACCTTCCAGAACTTCCAAGTAATGAACAAAAGAGGGAACTACAACCTCAAGCTTCCCATCACTAATATACAGATGGAAAAAGACTGTTAGGATGAACAAATGAGCCAAAAGGAATAAAATAAAGCAATTGCAATGATATTCTAAAACTTCAAAGACTCATACTCATCAAATTTGGTAGAACTAGCATAATGGTACATTTTGCTCTTATTTTCCCTTTGGCGACAGGGGAATGGGCTTGATGACACATTCATTGACCATGTAAATCCATGGTGACCTCTATTATTAGTTAAAGCCACCCAGCAAAAAGAAAATATATTTGATTAATCTTTTTCTCTTACTCCACAGTGCCATTGATTAAAACAAGTAGTTTATGACAATAAACACTGCAGCACCCTTACCATTCAGAGGCAGCGTTAAAGCAACAAATATACTGCATGTAAAACAACAAAGTAAATTACAGAACAAAAAAAAATAAGAATTGTATACAATGTTACCTGTTAATATCAGCAATCAAGGGAGAGGCATACACGCTAGAACTAACTTCTGTCTGCCATCTTAGCTCCAAATGCTGAGGGCACTGTGTATTCAACAATTCATCCTCATCTCTGCAGCATACATTTTAAAAACTCTTCAGTAGTTCTTTCATTGTCTTTTTGATATGTAAATGAAAAGAATTCTAAGCATTTTAACCATTCTTATGATGTCGAATAAAAAGCAGTAATACAGGAAATTAATAAACTAATCAACCAATCAATCTATTATGCCTCAATCCAAACTAGTAGGTGTTGGTTATCCTCTATATCCGTTCAGCTTCATTTACGCCTATTCCATTCCAGTAATAAACAATTCATCTTAAAGCATAAGAAGCATCTAAGATGTGAATTTGCCTTTGAAATGTAATTCGTAAACTGTGTAGGAAACAAAGGAGAATGAGAACAAAGAAATCAAGAAGTAAAATTAACTCATATGACAACAATGTGGATAAGAAAGTTAAAAAGTTAAGCCACCCAGTGAATACACCACATAGGTCAAGCCTTAAAGGAGAAGGCATCACAATAGATGTTCAGCATAATCAATTATTACTTTCACACATTTCTAGTTTTTGTATAGTATATCTATTTTTTAATAGAGTAAATAGTTTTATTAATAATAGACAAATTTCTCATATACAAGCCTTATACCAAAAAAGCAGAGAATATACAACATAATATGATTCTCTCGATATCCAATCTTCTATACAAACTAAAACTTCATTAGTACACCAAAAGAAACTAGGAGTGATAGGCTATTCTCAAATATACAGTCTCAACTTCATTATTATTCTCACGAGTTCCTATCTCTTTCTTAGTCTATTATTGTAAACTAAATGCAAATATGGCTAAAAAAAGTATGAAATTGATAAAAAAATCACAAAAGGAATAAGCAAAGAAATTTCGATTCAACAATAAAATACCAATGCAACACAAGTTAAAAATAAGTATTTCTCTTACAACAAAAATGAAGTCAAAATACAAGATATTTTTCATATAATTGAAATATACAAATTTTTAACGGATGAATCATCTAAACTGCAAACAATGCAAAACAAA
This sequence comes from Nicotiana tabacum, assembly GCF_000715075.1. Classification (NCBI taxonomy): domain Eukaryota; kingdom Viridiplantae; phylum Streptophyta; class Magnoliopsida; order Solanales; family Solanaceae; genus Nicotiana; species Nicotiana tabacum. The sequence goes on along the minus strand of NC_134081.1, from coordinate 24,543,710 downwards.
ATATGAAATTGACCAATTCACAGCTAAAACATAAAACAAAATTCTCATTAAACACTATAGAATACAAATGCAGCTAGAACTTCAGTATTACAGCAAAAATTAGGTCAAATACAACAAATTTTGCAAGTAAATAGAGAGGAATCGAAAAATTACAAATTTGGATAAGCAGTGGAATCATCTGTAGCTTCTCGTTCACGGAACTTGTTAGTCTTCGGTTCCTCCGATTGCAAATGAGAGAAATTCGACGAAAAGATGAGAAAACAGAGTAAAAGAACCCTAGTTTTCATCATCTAGATCGTCGGTCTGAATCGCAATTTTGATTCGCTAAAATTTCGAAAATGTAAAAATTAACTGAATTTGTGACGAGAATTGAAAATTTTTATTAAAACCCCAAAGTTAGGGTAGGGTAGGGTTAGGGTTTATTATGAGGATCTACGAGAGATTGAAGAGTGAAAAGAATTTTGGAGCTGAAATTTGGGAGTGCAGTGATAGTCAAATGCTTCTTCAGTTTAGCTTATGAATTAGAGAGTACCCCTTAATTTGGGTATATTTACAGTTTTAGGATACCAATTTTAGTTACTATTTAGAATTAGAATTTGGGGTTATAAATAAATTTTATTGAAATAGTTACATAATAGTACTATTTACAGTGTTTGCTAGTAATATAACTATTCTCTCCCATTTTTTTGGTGCACTTTGATTGAACACGAAATTTAAATATTAATAAATAATAAAAAGTTTTAAAATTATTTTTAAATATAAAAAATATCTTTTTTGACAAATTAAAATATATATATATATATACCACATAAATTGAGAATATACTATTTCTCAGTTTCTATTAATTAGGCATGACAATAAAATTTGAACAACCAATATGATACTCTTTTTGTTTTAACTTAAGTGATATAGTTTGATTCGACACGGAGTTTAAGAAAGAAATAAAAACTTCTAAAATTTTGTGGTCTTTACTATGACATAATATTTGTATGGCCATATAAACTTCTCATTAATATTAAAATGAGACGGTTAATTATTTTTAAATATAAGAATATGTCATTCCTTTTTAAATAGACTATTAAGAAAATAATAATAGATAAATAGATAACCATTTATCTATTATTATTACTTTGGTTATTTCCATTTTTGTCACTAATTAATACTCCATTCCTTTCAATTTGTTTGAACCTTTTTTGGTGTGCGAGTGTCAAAATGACTAATTTTTTATTAGAATTCGGATATAGATTCTTTAAAGTTTTTGAAAATTTTTACATATTTAGAAATTACGTAAAAGTAATTTAAGTCACAATAGTTAATAATTTAATATATTTTAAAACTATTTGCAAAAAATATGGTCAAAGATAACCTAGTTTGACTCCCCATTTTCATTATCTTTACTTAGTATTACTAGTATTATAATTAATATAATTTATTATTATCCGTGTTTTAATATTAAGTTGCCAATATGTTAATACTATTACTTTAAATAATTTTGCCACTAACACGATGGAGTAGAATTTTGAATTTGAACCCATAAAATTCAAATCCTAGATTTTATTACTAACTATAAAAGTTGTCTTCCTCTTCTTTCTTCGTCAAGTCCTTGTGAGGTTCAATCTGCTGAGGAACATGGTTAAGGATTGAATGTATGCTGCTGATCATTGTTGAAAAACATGGAGACTTCTGAGTAGTGAATACCTATGTTGAAAAATTATAGTAAGGTTTAACAAGATGCACTGTAAATGTTTGAAGAAATGTTCAATGAAATTTGCCTTTGCTTGTTTTAAATCTGATTTGCTGTCAAACTATAAGCACAATTCCACATAACTTCAATAATTTGTGATGGAGCTTCACCTTTAAAAGTGTCAAACTCCAGCACAATGTTCAAAATTTATCGGTAAAGAATTTTCGAACCCTAGGAACAAACCATGGGATTTAAATTGATAAATATTCAAACTTCAGTAATCAATTTTGGAGTTCTTCTGTATTTTAAGTAGATATATTTTTATTTAAATTTTATTTTCGCATTAAAAATAGTTATTTTTCTATTACATTTCAAATAATGGCTAAGAACTCATAGCAGGTCTAAATATGATCATCTCAGCCAATTTTTCTAAGTCTCTCTTTCTGCTATGGATGTTTAACGGGCGGGCTGGACACAAAAAAATCAGTCCGTCTATTTAACATTGCGGGCTGTTAGCAGGCTGTACTTTTTAGGGATTTTTTTTGTTCGTCCGGGATCGGGCTTAGCGGGTTGGACCGGGCTGTGCATTTTTTTTTTAAGTAAATTTTATTTTTCTTACTCAATGTTATTGATACTTAAGTGTTTGTAAACTTTTAAGGCTTAGAATTAAACTTTGAAGTTTAAAGTTTTAAATTTAAAATTTGAATTTTATAATTTTAAAATTGAAATTTGAAAGTAAGTGGCTACAAAAAATTATTTAATAAGACAAATAGGCAATATGTAAGGATCAAGCTCCGAAAACTTTCATTTGATATTTTTATTGAATAATATATAATACTTCAAATTAAGTTGCAAGTTTTTTTTTGATTTTGTTATTTTTGAACTTGTAAAATAAAAGTTTACAACAATTATAAAAAAAAAATAGTACATCACATGCTTTGCATCATTTTGTAAGTTCATCCATGTCAACATGAGGTTCTTGATTTCCGGCATTGGTTGAATCAGAACCATACACCATTATATCTCTAATTTCTTAGTCCTCTGTTTCATCTACCTCGTCACACCCTTGATTTCGCCGTTTTGATCTTATCTAATCTATGAAGCATAGATTCAACAACAGAAGTATATCCTTCTTTCTTCTTCAAATTATGTAGTAAAAGAGAAATTTCAGCAATATGAACTAAACCATTTGCAATAGTAGGATAATTTGCAAAAAAAAAAAAAAAAGTTAAAAAACGGGCTGAACCGGGTTGTAGCCCGTTAAAAACCCGATAACGGGCTTAGCGGGTTCCGGTGCACCGGTATCAAAAAACTATTCGTTTGAAACCCGCTCCCCGCCCAACCCGCCCCCCACGCTACAGTATCGGGCTGACCCTGACTGAACCGGATTATAAACGGGTTAGCCCGGCCCAATTAACAGGTATACTTTCGGCCCATGAGTATCTCGCAAATGATCCTACATTGTGAAAATGACAAAGCTAAATTGCCAATTAAAGGTTGAGTGTTATTTTATCTTTAAACGTTGTTTCTATAATAATTTTGTACCAAATTCTCTCTCTATCTCTCTCTCTCTATATATATATATATATATATATATATATATAATTATATAATTCAGGGACAGGAAAAGATGATTTGGCACTTCTGTTTGGCTAGCTTTACCATTTATCTTTTTTTCTCAATTTTTTGGGTTTTCCTCCTATATTTTCTTTCATTCACTAATGTCTTGTATTAAAGAACCCAAAAGCACACCTTAACTACTCTTAACGTATTTTATTTATTGAATTCCGTTGAGCATTACAATTCCATATCAGTTATAAACCTTTACATCTCCTCAGACATATAAATATCCATGATTAAGGTTGTCTCCATTCATGTAATAACTTTCCTTCGTTCTGATGTCATGTGATTCCAAAGGAGATTAGGACTTCTCGTATATAGCTCATTCTTCAATTTCTTTCCTTTTCTTTTTGGTGAATGGATGCTAATTGTCCTCAATCTACCATGGCTATTTGCACGTCATGTATTCTTATGCAGATTTCCTTTATCTTTTTATGTGCTTCCTATTGTATGCATATTAATTTTTATCTTCTATTGGTGTTTCAGGGAATAAGAGAGAAATAGGTCAGAGTATTGCCTTCTTATAAGATTAGAAGAACTACTAAGGCATTTGACACTCCAAAGAGAATCATTAAACCAGAAATCATGATGATGATGACGACGACGTGCAAATAAAGCAATCCTAATATATATATATATATATTAAAAGCACGAACACCCTTAACGAAATATCTTTCATTTTTTTTACTCTTTTGTTAATGTACTTTATAATAGATAAAAAAGTAATTACAAATAAGTTATTTTTTCGAAAAAAATAGAGCCATACGATAAAACAAATTAAAAGAGAAGAAGTAGGAAACACCTTCTTTAATTAGTATATCATTAATAATCATACAAATAGTGTAAAGCCAAAATTTTCGTAGGTTAAAAAGGAAACGAATAAGACAATAAGTAGGAGACCCATTAATAATATCATTAGTTAATATCCTACTCCCTCTGGTCATTTTTACTTGGCACATTTTGACTTTTCACGCCCCTTAAGAAATAATAAATGAAGTGCATAATTTACCATGTTACCCATATTAATTGATGCGTATTATATTGGATTTGAAAAAATGATTTGAAATGGTAATAAATACTTTGGGTAAAATAGGAAAAAATTTGTTGTCTTCTCTTGATATGCGTAAAGTGCCAAGTAAAAGTGAACATCTATTTTTAGTATACGTGCCAAGTAAAAGTGACCGGAGGGAGTATTAAATAGGTCAAATTTTCTGTAATTAAAAAGGAAAGTAACTATTTTGAGTAAACTTTCTAACTCTTAGATTGTTATGGTAGTAATAAAAGTTCAAGATTTTTGTAGTGATAAAACTTCTTGTGGTTTTCAAGTTCGTAATCACAAGTCAAGTTAAATAATGTTCTTGTAGTTTTTTATAACTATTATATTCTATTATCACTAATTTTTTTGTTTATTGAATTAGCTACATATGATCAATAAAATCATCATTTTTAAGAACTCACAATTTTTTCTTTAACTTTTATTTTATAACTCAAACGTAATTTGTTAATATAGTATTAATGTAATTTTAAAAAAATAATATATATTTATTAAGACTGAGTATACGCGCAACGCGCGTATCCTAAGACTAAGTTTCACGTCTACCTTCTTTTATTAGAATTTTGTTTCATGATCCACTCTTATTGTTCATTTGACGCGATTTGTTATTTTTCCAATCATGAATTCATAATACGCAAAATAGCAGGTGGGAACAAGAGAAAACGTTCTTGAACGTGGAAGGAATTAGGAAATCCAACTTTTTGTGGGGGGGAAAAAGTACAAATACTTTCTAATTCTCTTTCAAGTACCTTCAATTCTACTGGATTCTTTTTTTGTTATTATTTTTGCCCTTCCATTATTATTTTTAGTTTTTATATGAAAAAATCAGATCAATAATGCTTGTATATATCTTTAGTTACATACATTATTATGATTCGAGCCTCTTAGCTTACCTTTCTTTATTATGTCTTGAGTCTCTTTGGTTACATGCTCTCTTTACTTTTGAGAAGTCAAGAGGGAGAAAGAAAGTAGACTTGACTTTTGTAAGGAGTAAGAAAAGAAAACGAAAGAAAGAAGATATAAAAGAAATAGGTAAATGAAATAAAATAAAAAAAGTATAAAAATTAGAGAAAATATTCATAGAATTTGATTGCAGAGATGAATTCATTTTTACTTTTTCATTTTCCCTTTCATTCTGTGTTGTTTCTAGTGTCATCATCCTTTTTATCTATCAAGAACTGTAATTTATATGTATATACATATATCAAAATATACAATAAAAATTAATCATATATAAAAGATTAAAACTCGTGGTGAAATATTAGAAAAAAGGAGTATAAAACTAATTTATAAATAATAAAACGGATTAAGACTAAAAATTTAATTTATTAGATTTTAAAACCGGAAAAGAATAGTGTACATATTTTCTATCTTCAGGTATTAATGTAAAAATTATTTTGTATAACCACTAAGAATTATATCAAGTTAATAAAAGACGAATTGGCCAGCAGTATTATTTATCTTTTTTCCTTTTTTGGATTTTATCTCATTTTTAGTTAGTAATTATATAATATTTACACATTAATGAAATTAATTTGATATCAGTCCCAATAATGATTGATGCGGTACTTTTGTTTTTCATCGACTGTTACGGTTCCAAAAACGGCCAAGAGATTGATAGTTGTAACAGTTCCAATCTTTCATATTTCTTATTTATTGAGAAAAATAACCAGTTACTACACTTGCCAAACACCATGTCCTGTGGGAAAATACATGAAATACTACATGAAAAATTATGTATCCGAGTTTTCATTCTTCTTTTTCTTCTTTTTTCTTTTTTGGAGTAAGTGGCGGATGCAGTGAACTTCTTGAAAAGGTTTGCTTATGCAGGATTTGTAACCAGATATTCATGTTTTCTATTGTCTGGCTCTTATTTTATTCCTTTTAATTTGTGAAAATGTTTGGGAGAATGATCAATGAATTTAAGGATGAGGAATAATTTAAAGGAGTAGAGCAGTGGTTAGTAAGGGCTCTTTGTTGAATTATTAAAAAACAATAATGGAGTAATTTTCTTTTTCCCTAAAAATAAAACATGAGTCAAAAGAAGGAATTGGATGTTAGAGCATCTGTCAAGTCTAGCTAATGGGTAAGTTTTGGTACATTGTGTGTTGCTATTATTAACCCTTTCCCCCGTCATGTTAAAAATTTTATTGCATATAGATGAACGTGGAGTACAAGGCTATTTTTGTAACCTAACTTTTTTTATTTCTTCGTGTTGAAAAAGTATTTTCAGATTTTTTTATTGTCCCTCTAATCAAGATTTTCATTTATTTCTATTTACTTTTCTATAACTGCGCAAAAAATAATTGAGATTGTCACTTTAACCCTTAAGTTTTAAGTGATTGCTTAGATGAATTTTATTTCATATTGAAAAGTGTTCGGTTAGACAATTTTACTACATACTAATATGAGAAAGGAAAAAAATCTTGAAATATTTTTTTTTTAGTTCTTCGGAATTAGGAAAAGAAAATATAGATTTGTAGGGCATGCCAAAGTTTCTGGTTTTCTCGGATTAACCACCTAAAAGAGGGAGAAAAAGAAAGAAAGATAGAAAAAAAATTAATTACTAGGAAATAGCGGTAGAAAACAGGAAAAAAGAGGAAGAGAAAAAACATAGTGGAGGATCGAGGAAAAGTACATAGTTTTCTCAAATAAGAGCTTATTTAGGGGATGAATAATTAAGAAGAATATCGAGGAATAGAATTATGAAGAAAAAGAACAGCGAAAGAAAAACTTTAATCAAGGAAAACAATAGGAGAAGAAGCATATGCCCAAATACAATGCAGTCCACTTATTTAGTTTTAATTTTTTTAAACATGTTTTTTATTCAAATAGAAGAAAATTTTTAAAAAAACAAAAGTTTTATTTGAATATATGTATCTATATATGTAGTTAATTCATAAGTAAGAATTCACATTTCCGTTCTTAAAGATAATCTAACTATTTAAATGAAGTCCATTTAAGCTCTACTTTTGATATTAAACACTATTTATGTTTTTGAATTCACCAGCATATAAAATTAAAATTTTGTGTATATATATACAAATATATCTCTAATATCTTATACAATCGCGCGAAGCACAGATAATTTCACTAGTAAATATTCATAAATGTGTTCTACCTACGATAACCATGCAATAAAGTTGATACGCGGAAACACCAACAATACATAAAGAATTTGAGTTGCTACCTTACCATAAATAATAAATTTGTACTACGAACGAAAACTCATATAATGTTGATACACGAAAACACCAGCAGTATATGAAGTTTTCTATTAAAAAATTTTCTCACGTTAAATCATTTTTCTCCTTGCTCTTAGTTATGTTAGAAACAAATATTTTAATTACAATTAGTGTCAAAATACACAATTTCTTTTTTTAATTTTTATGAAAATATGTTATCGCCTTATGAGATAGTTTTTTCATTTGAATATATAGAGATAGATTTATTTTCCAAGTATATTCATATTTTGGTATGTCATTATTTATCTCTTGGTCTATTTATTTAAAAGGTGAGGTATACAGAGAGAAATTGCATGTTTAATAAAAAATAGGGATTTTTACTTACCTACACTACATATGAAACTTATTTACTCTCTCTACTAGGGATTTTTACTCTCTCTAATCAAGTTTTAACTTAATTACATGGGCATATATAATTTACCATTTATATACAAATTAGTTTTAAATGAGTATCCCTTGATTGTAACTTTTTAATTTAGTAAATTCCGAAAAATTCTCACAATTCCTTACTTACCCATACAAACTCAATCTTTATAAAGTATTTTTTTTCTCTTTCTCTCTTTGAAATTAGCCCTCTTTCTGAACCGATTCTACAAGGTTTTTTCTTCTAAAACTCATAATTTTCTCTAACAATGTGATTACCCAATATGTCATCTTTAATTTTAAACATTCATTTCTGTATTTTGAGACCTCGAATACCATCTTTCAATATTTTTCGAGTTGCGTGCATAGTCCGTAAATTTTTTCGAAAAGTTTTTATGTGAAAAATTGATTAAAATGTGAAATAGTACTTTCAAACTCACTTAAGTTGACTTCGGTCAACATTTTAGGTAAATGGACCCGGATCAGTATTTTGACAATTTCAGTAGGTCCGTATCGTGATTTGGGACTTGGGCGTATGTCCTAAATCGAATTCGGAGGTCCTTAACTTGAGTTATCGCCATTTATCAAAAATTGGAAGTTTGAAAGCTTAAAGATTTCAAACTTTGACCGTGAAATTGACTTTTATTGATGTCAGGCTCGGATTTCGATTTCGAAAGTTGAAATAGTTACGTAATATCATTTATGACTTGTGCGCCAAATTTGAAATTATTCGGGATTCATTTAATATGTTTCGACGCGAGTTTTGTAAAGTGAAAATTTCATAAACTCATAAGTTCTAATCGAGGTGTGAATTGTAATTCCGATATTATTTGACATGATTTGAGAACCCGAGTAGGTTCACGTTATGTTACGGGACTGGTTGGTATAATTGGACGAGGTCCTAAGTGGCTCGGGTGAGTTTCGGACGTGTTTCGGGCCATTTTGGTAAAAACTTACACGTTCTGGTGTGTCGCACCTGCGCAACTTTGGCCGCAAGTGCGTGATCGCTTTCTGCGGAGGCAGTGTCGCTTCTGCGACTTTGAGGCCAGGGGAGAAGCTTCGCTTCTGCGAAGCTTGAGATGCAGGTGCGATGCCCGCTTCTGCGGTGCTATGATCAGAGATGCGATCTTTTGCACTTCTGCGGTTCCCTTCGCGCATCTGCGCAGTCGCTTCTGCGACGTAAAGGTCCGCAGATGCGGTCCTCTGCTTGGCTTCCCTGTTCCGCAACTGCGAGCTTTGTCTCGCAAATGCGAGCCCGCAGATGCGAAAATGCTGGACATAATACATAAAAATCGAGTGTTAGCTATTTTTACTCATTTTTGAGTTTTGAGTCTCGGATTTTGGCTATTCCAAAGGGATTTTTCACAAGTTCGAACTGGGTAAGTATTCTATATCCAAAAGTGATTATATTTCATAAATCCATATTTATATTCATCGTTTATTTCGGATTTAGATGGAAAAAATTAAAATTTTTGTAAAACTTTCCAAAAACGAAAATTTAGGATTTGAAAGACAATACGATGTCGGAATTCGATAATTTTAGTATGGTTGAACTCGTATCGGAACGGGTGTCCGGATTTCGTAATTATTATCGGGTTCCGAAAAGTGGGCCCTACATTAACTTTTGGTTGACTTTTTCGAAAATGACTTAAATTAAGTCTCTTTCGAATCATGAGTAATTTCTAAAGCTCCAACTGAATTGTTGGCCAATAATTTGTTTGGTTTGATTGGTTTGGAAACTAATTCAAAAGGAAAGGTTGTGGTTGAGTGATCACTTGAAATTGCAAAATAAGGTAAGTGTCGTGGTTAACCTTGACTTGAGGGAATAGAACCCTTGAATTATTTATTACGTGAATTTCATGTGTAATGACGTATAGGCGAGGTGACGAGTACGAGACTAATTATTGTTTGTATATTTATCTGAAAATCATAAATTATTTTTAATCATGAATTAATTATTGTATTAATTATTTCTCTCATATTCCTTGCCTAATATTATGTCTTGAGTTTATGCTATAATTGCTACATGCTTATTTGACTTATGTGTCTTAATTGCTACTTGACATTAGCATATTAAATATTAAATTGCATATTTCTCCCTGATTTCTATAATTAATTGGTACCTGTCATTACTTGTCTCCTAAATAAATCATAATTATTGTATGCTTTGTTGCCACATATTTACGTATTAATTGCTGAATTTATTGGAGTATTTTTATATTTAAGAGTTGTTAAATTATACTGTTGGAGCGGGTTGCACGCCGCAATAGATTTATTTTAAGTTTATATTGTTGGAGCGGGTTGCACGCCGCAACAGATTTATTTTAAGTTTATATTGTTGGAGCGGGTTTCACGCCGCAATAAATTTATTGAAAGATTATACTGTTGGGTCGGGTTGCACGTCGCAACGAATTTTATTCTAAGTTTATATTGCTGGAGCGGGTTGCACGCCGCAACGGAAATTAATTGAAGGTTTATGATTGGTGAATTGACTTCAATTATTGATATGATTTACCATTCTTACTTCTTTTCCTGTTATTATTGCGTACAGGTTAATGCAAGCGACATGCCTTAGCCTCGTCACTACTTCGTTGAGGTTAGGCTCGATACTTACAGAGTACATGGGGTCAGTTGTACTCATACTACACTCTGCACTTCTTGTACAGATACCAGAGTTGGTCCCAACGACGTACTATAGATTTGCTCGGATTCAGCTATCAGTAGAGACTTGAGGTATAGCTGCACGATGTTTGGAGCTCTGAAGTCCCCTTCTACTTTATCTTAGCTATGTGCTTTCTTTCAGACAACTTTATTTTTATTCAGACCCGAGTTTGTATTATTCTAGAAGCTCGTGCACTTGTGACTCTAGTTCGGGGATGGTATTTAGACATCGTATTATTTTTGCTTTGCACATTTAAATTCAGATATTATTCCGGTTGTTGGTTTCTTTACTATTTAATTAAGATGAACTGTTAAAAATGGTTAAAATTATTCTAACGTTGGCTTGCCTAGCAAGTGAAATGTTAGGTGCCATCACGGTCCCGAAGGTGAGAATTTCGGGTCGTAACAAGTTGGTATCAGAGTTGTCACGACCCAAAATCCAAACCTGTCGTGATGGCGCCTATCTCAATACTAGGCAAGCCGACAACCTCAATAAACCATAATTTTTTTTAAATACTGAAAACATAATAATTAAGTTTAAGAGAAAATACCACAAATACCGATATAGAACACTCCCAAAATTTGGTGCTACTGAGTACATGAGCATCTAAATGATAACAAAGTGTGACTGATAAAAAAACTGTCTGAAAACATAGAACAATACAAAAACTGATAGGAAGGAGGGTCAAGGTCTGCGGATGTCAAGCAGCTACCTCGATAGTCTCCAACGGATAAAGCTTCGAAAAACTAGCAACCGCCGTATCCGGAAGTACCTGGATCTGCACACGAGGTACAAGGTATAGTATGAGTACAACCAACTCAGAAGTAACAATACTAAATAAAGAGCCGAAGATAGTGACGAGCTTCACAACTAAGTGTAACGACCCGACTTGTCGTTTTAAGAATTAACACCCCGTTCGGTGACTTAAGGTCTCAAGAAGTTTCGTAATATGTATTATGACCCGCAGATATGGTCGAGTTTGATTTTCGGAAGATTCAGAATTAAATTGAAAGAACAATTCCTATATAAAAACTTAAATGGAAAGAGTTGACCGGAGAGTTGAGTTTTGAGCAAACGACCCCGGAATGGAACTTTGATGATGTCAATAGCTTCGTATGGTGATTTCAGACTTAGGCGTGTGTCCGAATTTGAATTTGAAAGTCCGTAAGACAATTCGACGCATTTTGGCAAAAGTTGAAAAATAGAAGATTTTTGAAAAGTCCGACCGAAGATTGAATTTTTGATAACGAGGTCGGATTTCGATTTCGGAAATTGAAATAGCTCCATTACGTCATTTATGACCCGTGTGCAAAATTTGAAGTCATTCCGGATTGATTTGATACATTTTGGCACAAAATATAGAAGTTGAAAGATTTAAAAACTCATAATTCGATTCGATGCGCGATTCGTAATTTCGGCGTTGTTTGATGTGATTTAAGGTTTTGACTAAGTCCATAATATGTTTTGAGACTTGTTTGTATGTTCGGACGGGGTCCCGAGTGGCTCGAGTGAGTTTCAGGGTAGTTTCGGACCATTTCTAGGCCATTTATAGCTGCTGGTTTTTGGCTACAGCAGTGTGCTATGCGATCTCATGGAATTGGCCGCGATCGCGAAAGATAAAATGGGGAAAAATGGCCAGTGAATCGCGATCAATGAAGGCCTTTCCCGATTGCGTAGAGGAAATGTTCTGTTGCACTGACCCAACTTTGGAAGCTTATATCTCGCAATCTATAAGGAATTTGAAGATGATCCAAAAATTAAAGTTATAGATCTTTGTTTCGAGTTTTTATAAAAGTAAACCAATTATTATTTGGAGTTGTCTACCATAAGTTATGGTTGGTACACTACAGGCTATCCGGGAAGAGTTTGGAAATCGCGAAGAAATGTGCTACATAGGGCTGATTTTGGAAGTTTATATCTCAAAATCTATAAGAAATTGGGAGATAACCAAAACACGAAAGTTGTATCTCTTGGTGTCTAGTTTTCAAAAAGTTAAACCATTTATTATTTGGAATTTTATACACAAAGGTTATGACTGTTATACTAGAGGCTACCCAGAAGAAGTTGGACAAGGCTGTTGGGGAATTTGTTCTTCGCGATCGCGGTAGAATGGCCGTGATCGCATATAGTAAAAAAGGGCTGGAAAAATTTTATTCTTCGTGATCGCAGGTGTTTTGCCGCGATCGCATAGAGGAAATGACTAGGCAGCAGATTTAAGTTTTTAAAATGGGCCCATTTTTCATCTTTGACGATTTGGAGCTCGGATTTGAGCGATTCTGGAGGGATTTTTCACAAGCTTGGTTGGGGTAAGTGTTCTATATCCTAAAGTGTTTATATTTCATGAATCTATGATTATATTCGTTGTTTAATTCGGATTTTAATGGAAGAAATCAATATTTTGGCAAAATCTTCCAAAAACGAAAATTCAAGATTTAGAGGATGATTTGTTATTGGAATTCGATAAAATTGGTATGGTTGAACTCATATCGGAATGGGTATTCGGATTTCATGAAAATTAAGTCGGGTTCCGAGAGGCGGGCCCCGCATTGACTTTTGTTGACTTTTTGAAATAAATTTTTAAGTCGATGTATTATTATCCGCAATTGTTTTTGATGAATTTTAATGAAGTTATACAATTCATTTGGATAGATTTGAGCGGTCCGGGGGTCAATTCAAGCAAGAAGGCGATTTTAGAATATCGGCATAACTTCGAAAAGGTAAGTATCTTGCCTAACCTTGAGTGGGAAAATTACCCCTTAGGCATCGAGTCTTATGCGCCATTTGTGAAATGTGAAAAGCCATGTACGCGAGGTGACGAGTACGTACTCGGGCTTATATGTGTAAAATTTATTGAGTTAAAGTCTTGGGCATATTGTGTAGTAAATTGGATAATTATTGGCATTTATTTAATCATCTATTTACCATGCCTAAATTCACATTTGTTGAATTTATTTTTATACGACAATTTGATGTAATTATCACTTGTATATTTATGTGAATTTTCGTGCGTTTGATGGTTAGATATTTCTTGCAATGTAACTTCATTATGAATTTTTTCTTTGCAAATAATTAATTAAACTAGCTTAAGAAGAAGGTGTTGTCCTATGCCGAGTTATTTTTCCGTCTCTGTTATTGTTGAGGTTTTATATACTTTGTGTGGAGCCTTGGGCTATTTGTTGTGAAATTAATTAATTTTGTTATATCTTTGAAAATGGTTGTGGCCATTGGGCAAATTGTGATATGAATTGATTTTTGTTATGTTGTCGTGATAATATTCAGTGTAAATTATTGCGCTATTTGAATTATTATTATTTGAAGATAAAAGGGTGGCATTCCACTGTTGATATTGTGTGGGTATAAGGGAGGCATTTCACTGTTGTTATGTGTGTTGGGATATTGATAAGGGTGGCTATAGGAGAGATAAGGGTGGCTATAGGAGCGATAAGGGTGGCTATAAGAGCGATAAGGGTGGCTATTGATATTGTGAGGGCGGAGGGATAAGTGAGGCTATTATATGAGTGATAAGGGTGGCTATAAGAGAGATAAGTGTGGCTATTGTCAGGGATGATATGTGATGATGTGGAGTTATTGTGTTGGTAATTTTTCATGTGATGTTGGGATTTTTCTTGTGTTTATTTTTATATCTTGTGGAATTTGTCTTGTTGTTGGTAAATTGATAATAGTCTGATTTATGTTGAAATTGGGAGCTTGTGGCTATTGCCAGGCGGATTATGAAAAGAAATGTGGGCAAGAGGTATTGTGAGTAAATAATGATTATTATTGGCACGTGAACTGTCCGTGCAGATGTGATATGAAAAGAGGGCACGAGGTGCCGGAGAAATATGATGATTTAATTATGGGCATGAAGTGCCGTGGAAATATGAAAGTGGGCTGAGACCCGTATTTTATGATTTTTAAATGAGGTGTCACATGGTGACTTTTATTTGAAAGATATTTACTTGAGGAAATTATATTTGAAAAAGATTTATTGAAAGAATTATATTTGAAAGAGATTTATTTGGAAGAATTATATGTGAAAGGTATTTATTTGAAGGACTTGATTTAATTGGGTATACTTGTATTTATCATTTGTTGAATAATATTAATGGTTTATTTGTGTTGCCCTTATTGTTATTTGTTTCCTATTATTTTGTATACTATATTGCACAGGTTATTAGACTAGTGAGTGTCTTGACTGTACCTCGTCTCTACTCCATTGAGGTTAGTCTTGATACTTACTGGGTACCGACCGTGGTGTACTCATACTACACTTCTGCACATTTTTGTGCAGAGCCAGGTATTGGAGCTATCGGACTCGGACAGAGTTAAAGTGGGGTCGCAAGGATTCGAGATAGAGCTGCGTCGCAGTTCCTTGGAGTCTTTCCATTTTATTGTACTGTTAATTATTATTCAAACAATATTGAGTATTCGATCCTTGAGATCATTTCATGTATTCAGTTAAAGTTCGTGACTCAGTATTACCAATCTTAGGAGGTTTTCATATTTGTTTCCGCTGTTGGTTTCGATTACCTATTTAATTCATATTAAAAAAATGGCTTGAAATGTAATTGTACTTAGGTTACCTAGTCTTAGAGACTAAGTACCATCACGACGCATGTGGTGGGATTTTGGGTCGTGACACTAAGTCTAATTACAGTAACTTTCAACATAAGAACGTAGGCATGCTTTCAAGTTTAACATTTAAAACTCAAACAGTAATTTCATATCAATTCGACTGAAACAGAAGATAATGTCTTTCAGAAATTTCCAAAACAGTGATATATGACAGCTGAAGTGCAACAATAATGAAATCAATACATCCTCTCAGAGCAACAGTCACGCAGTCCTCCCATTCACTCTAACCTCACAAATCACTCTTTTCTCACATTCACTCATTCCTCTTATCTACTCAGCACTCAGCACTCGCACTCAGTAGGTACCTGTGCTCACTGGGGGTATGTACAGACTCCGGAGGGGCTCCTTCTGCCCAAGCGCTATAACAAGCTATTCATGGCATAAATCGATAAAACATGATACGACATGCAACCCGATCCCATAAATATCCTCACAATTAGGCCCTCGGCCTCACTCAGTCATCAATCTCTCGGGCTCTCAGAAATCATGATAAACAGCCCAACAACAATGATATGATACATCAATAATGAGCAATAGAGACTGAGATGTAATATGCACGTAAGAATCGTGACTGAGTATGAAACAACAATTTAGTAGATAATTCAACATGTACACGACCTATGTGGGTCCCAACAGTGTAAACACATGGTTTAAGCATGATTTATAGTTCGATTTCTCTAATACGTGGAAACATATATGGGTAACAACAAATTATTCAACTACAGAGATCCATGGAATTGACCAAGTCACAATTCCTACGGTGCACGACCCCACGTCCGTCACCTAGTATGTGCGTCATCTCAAAACCAATCACATAACACATAATCCAGGGTTTCATACCCTCAGGACCAAATTTAGAATTGTTACTTACCTCAAACCGTGTAATTCTACATTCTGCAATGCCTTTGCCACGCGAATCGGCCTCCAAACGCCTCGAATCTAGTCACAAATAATTCGATTCAGTCAATACAAATTATAGGAATTAATTTCATATGAAAATACTAATTTTCCAATAAAATCCGAAATTTCACCCAAAAATCGCTCGTGCCTTGAAACCCGACAAAAGTTACAAAATATGAATGCCCATTCAATCACAAGTCCAACCATACAAATTTTACCAAATTCCGACATCAACTCGACCCTCAAATCTTCAAATTAAACCAAGAGGGTTTTTCTAAATTTTCCAACTTATTTCACCAATTAAATGTTAAAAACAACCACAGATTCGGGTAATTTGACCAATATTGAGTTAAGAACACTTATCCCGTTATTTTCCTTGAAAATCTCCCAAAAATTACCTCTTCCCGAGCTCCAATTTGTCAAAAATGAAAAATGGGACGAAGTCCCATTTTCAAAACTTAAACATTCTGTCCAAACCTTTCTTCTTCGCAAACGCGGCCACTGCCTCGCGTTCGCGAAGCACAATTTTGTCCCACCCAGTTTTCCTCCTTTGCGAACGCGACACCTCCCTCGCGTTCGCAAAGCACAAAGTGCTACTGCCCCACAAGCGTTCTACGTGAGCGCATTCAACCAACCGCAAACACGGACCTTTACTGATCTATATCATCGCGAACGCGACTTCACCTCCGCAAACGCATAGAACAAATGTATGGGGTTCCTATTTGCCTCATCTCTTCTTCGCGAACGCGTCATCCATCTCGCGTTGGCGGTGCACTCTCCTCCCAAACCTTCGCAAACGTGTCCTTTTATGCGCGAACGCGAAGAACAAACTTTCCTCAGCCTCCATGTACACTTCGCAAACACGAGACCATTCTCGCAAACGCGTATGAGGAAACCAGAACCAGCAAAAACCAAAAATCTTCAGCTAACATGTCAAGTCCAAAAATGACCCGCCAACCATCTGAAACTCATCCGAGGCCCTCGCAACCTCAACCAAACATACCATCAAGCCCCATAACATCATACAAACTTAGTCGAACCCTCAAACCACCTCAAACAACATTAAAAACACGAATCACACATAGATTCAAGCCTAATGAACATTGAAATTTTTAATTTCTGCAAACGATGCCGAAACCTATCAAACCACGTCCGATTGACCCTAACTTTTGCACTCAAGTCACAAATGACACTACGGACATACTCTAACTTCAGAATCGGAATCCGACTCCGATATCAAAAAGTAAACCCCCTCGGTCAAACTTCTAAACTTAAATTTTTATTTTAGCCATTTCAAGCCTAACTTAACTACGAGATTCTAAATAATTTTTTGGACATGCTCCTAAGTCCAAAATCACCATATGAAGCTATTGGAATCATCAAAATTCTATTTCAAGGTCGTTTTCACATAAGTCAACATCCGATCAACCTTTTCAACTTAACTTTTCATCTTTAAGACTAAGTGTTTTAATTCATTTTGAAACCTCACCGGACCCGAACCAATTCCTCGGCAAGTCAAATAACAACTGTAAAGCACAATTTGAGCAGTAAATAGAGAAATGGGTTGTAATACTCAAAATGACCGGCCGGGTCGTTATAAGAGCACTAGGTTACTTAGATCTCACGAGCAAGCTTACTAGAGTCTGAAGGATCGGTACAGAGACGTCTGTACTTATCTCTCTGAGGCTATAAAGTTTGGAACAATATCACTTCTTTCTTATTCTGTCGTACGATTTTCATTCTATCATCGATGATTGAACTATTCTATTCTTATTCTCTCGTAGATGGCGAGAACACGTAATACATCGACCGACGGACATGGACCAGACTCCCTGGTGGCAACTATGACCAGAGGTAGATGCCGAGGCCGAGGTTGTGCCAGATACCGAGGTAAAGGCAGAGGTAGAGGTAGAGGTAGAGCTTAGTCTAGAGCTTGAGCAGCAACACCTATTGTAGAACCTCAGGTGGATTTGGAAGCGGAGGTTCCAGCTCAGACAGTACCTGTTGGACCTTTCCAGGTCCCGGAAGGATTCATTGCTACTCCTGTACTTCAGGACGCTCTAGTCCGTTTGGTGAGCCTAATGGAGGTTATGGCCCAGAATGGTACATTTCCAGTGGCACCAGCCGTCGCACAGGCTGGGGGAGGAGCACAAACTCCCACTACTCCCGCTCCGGAGCAGATCACTCCCCAGTATCACGCTCCAGTAGTCCTTCCAGTTAGGATAGTTCAGCCAGTTGTTGCGGCACAGGCCGGTGATAGGCCCGCCATATCTTCTGAGGCCTTATTGAGATTGGACAAGTTTATTATGCTCTTTCCAGTTCACTTCAGTGGTACACCTTCTGAGGACCCACAAGATTATCTTGACCGCTTCCATGAGGTGCTGTAGAATATGGGAATAGTTGAAAGCAACAGGGAGGATTTTATTGTGTTTCAGATGACTGGTTCCGCCAAGAGGTGGCGGAGAGATTATGTATTTGCTAAACCTTCGAATTTGCCTGCACTTACTTGGGAGCAGTTCGCATAATTTTTTCTGGAGAAGTTTGTTCCTATTACACTGAGAGAGGAATATCGCATGCAGTTTGAGCGTCTCCAACAGGGTAGTATGACTGTTACCTAGTATGAGACCCGATTTTGTGGACTTAGCATGTCATGTCATCGTCTTGCTTCCTACTAAAAAGGAGAGTGAGGAGATTCATTGATGGACTCACTTATACTATTAGGCTTCAGATGGCCAAGGAGACAGGGAGTGATATTTCCTTCCAGACAGCTGTGAATATTGCTAGGCAGATCGAGTTAGTTCGTGCTCAGGAGAGAGGTTCATTGTCAGATAAGAGGCCCCGTCATTTCGGTAATTTCAGAGGCACCTCCTCTGGAGGCAGGGGTACTTATGGTAGGGGTCATCCTCCCAGGCTATTTTATTCAGCACTTCAGGCATCTCACAGTGCTTCAGGGAGTCACGGTCCTATTATGCCTTACTCTGGGAAGCCAACATTTAGTGCATATTCAGCTTCTATCAGTGCACCACCGCTCTATAGTCACTACAACGATTATCCGGCCCGTTCGGGTCAGCTTCAGCTTTAGCAGCCACAACAAAAGAATGGGTGTTATGAGTGTGGGAACATTGGTCACATCAGGAGGTATTGCCCTAGGTTGTTGAGCAACAGATCTCAATAGATTCTCTTGCCATCATACCGGCACCGATTGCTCCACCGCCCACCTGGCCAGCTAGGGCAGGGGCCAGACAGCTAGAGGTAGAGGTCAAGTTGTTAGAGGTGGAGGCCAGTCAGTTAGGGGTCGTCCTAGAGATACAACTCCGATTGGTAGGGCCTAACCCCAATTTTATGCTTTTTCAGCTGGGCCTGAGGCCGAGTCATATGATACCGTGATCACAGGTATTGTTCCAGTTTGCCAAAGAGATGCCTCAGTTCTATTTGATCCAGGATCTACTTATTCCTATGTGCCCTCCTACTTTGCTTCATATTTGGTTGTGCCTCGTGATTCTCTGAGTGCTTCTGTGTGTGTTCACACACGTGGGAGATTCTATTATTGTAGATCATGTTTATCGTTTGTTTGTGGTTACTGTCGGGAGTCTTGAGACTAGCATAGATCTTCTACTTCTTAATATGGTAGATTTTGATGTCATCTTGGGTATGGATTGGTTGTCACCCTATCATGCTATATTGGATACTCACGCCAAGACGGTGAGCTTAGCCATGCCGGGGTTACCTCAAATAGAATGGAAAAGGACTCCTGGCCATACTATCAGCAAGGTTATCTCTTATGTGAAAGCTCGACGTATGGTTAAAAAGGGGTGTCTAGCTTATTTAGCTTATATTCACGATCCCAGTGCGGATGTTCCTTCTATGGATTCAGTCCCAGTTGTCCGTGAGTTTCCAGATGTATTTCCTTCAGATTTGTCGGGGATGCCACCCGACAGATATATTGATTTCTGTATTGATTTGGCTCCGGGAACCCAGCCCATTTCTATTCCAAACTCGGAGAGCGCGACCGGTGCTCAACTGAGTAAACCCGGCTGAGCAAGCCTATTAGATTTTATTCTACCCAAATTCATCCCTGAATAAAGAGGAGATGTACTCCGTTAATCAAATACTGAAAAGATTTCATTAACCACTTCCATTTCATTCCCATTAACAACATCATTTAATATTTCCAAAATAGTACGAGTTTATATATTTAATGAAAAACATGTTGCAAAATACCAACAGTTCTAATTCAATTCCCAACATCAAACACCACCCACAACTTGTTTACGGAGCTTCTAGGTACAACTGAAGAGTAATATGGAAATACCGGCAATAAGGCCCCGACTATACCTCAAAACACAGTACATGAGAAACAAAAGATACATGACCTCGAAATGAAGGGGCTCACCAAGTCAGCTGAAGAGAGTGTACCGCTATCACATATTAATGCCGCCGACTGTGGAACTACCTGCATCCATT
The DNA here is from genome assembly GCF_000715075.1 of Nicotiana tabacum. Classification (NCBI taxonomy): domain Eukaryota; kingdom Viridiplantae; phylum Streptophyta; class Magnoliopsida; order Solanales; family Solanaceae; genus Nicotiana; species Nicotiana tabacum. The sequence continues at coordinate 24,523,083 of NC_134081.1, read as the reverse complement.
AAAGATGCAGCGCCCCCGGCAAAAGAGACGTTAGTACTGTCAAATAGTACTAGTATGTAAAACTAAAAGTCCTCTTTCAAAATAGAATGACCATATAAGAAAAGGAAAACCATAGAAATAACAAGTCACAATCAACTATATCCAAATGCCCAATTGAAACATAAATATTTCCAAAATACGAAAATAATATATATTTTTGGTTGGGAGATCATTAGCATCGATATACCACCGTCTTTGTTAGCACGGAGTCCGATCACGCCTGATCGGCTAGGCCATCTCCCCACGAACAATGTGGTTTGACATGTGATGCGAAAGAAAGTTGTTACCAAGAGTAGTACCACCATGTGCGCAACATGGTGTCCGATCTCCACCCGATCAGCTAGGTCGCCTTCCCACATATGCCGTGTGGGTTGACTTTTCCAATTCACAGTTATTACCAGTTTCATCCCAATTAAGGGGAATAATCACAATTTCACCAATATTTCAATTTCATCCCAAATAAGGGGAATAGTCACAATCCACCCCTACACCGGCACATGTAGTTTCAGGTATGGGCCTTATGACTCACCTTTCCTCGGTTTTGCTAATGATACTCCCAAAAATATTTTTATTATTTGATTTGCACACAAAGGTAACATAAATACAATTGTACTCACCTCAACCTCTTTCACATTGTATAAATTCTCATTAGTATTTCCAGTCACTCACAATAACAATATTTCCTTAGCTCATTTGGCCATTCACAAGATTCTTTACTCCTGGCACGGTGGTCGTATTTCATGTTCCACACTTTCACCTCTTTTATTTTCAAGGACCACCATCAAATATCAACATACAGAATATTTCATAAATCATATACTTCAAATCTATTTGTAATGGAAACTTTAAACACAAAAGGTTTTTTCCCAAAGAATGGGGCATACCAACTAGCAATAGAAACACATATCAAAATCATAAATAATCAATACACCATTTATTCTTGAAATACTCTTTCCCATAAATAACAATGTACAATTTCAACACCCGAGTATGTAAGAACTTGAATCACACCGGATATATTTATAAAGCAAAGTATTAGTTAAAGTAGCCACTTATGGGCATGAATTGAGTACAAAAGTTTTTAGGCAATCCTATTTTCGAAATTATTTTTTAAACAATTGAGTCGAGACTCATTTCATATTCTTTCTCGCATCCTCTCATTTCATTTTCACTACTAGCCACAATCATAACTTAAATTCTTGGCACGTTGGCCACACTCTATATCCCCAATTCACTTATTTCATTTTCAAGCATCTTTATAGATTATCAACAACAAGACATTTTCAATCAAGACTTTAGGTACACATATGAGCAATTTAGAGTCTTAAGCACATCGAGTTTTTTCTCACCCAATTAGTATACTAGTTTTCATTTAAAACACGACTCAAAGTCATAACATTTTAATACGCAAACCGTACTTTGAACATATATCTTTCGACATAAGGCTCATTCGGAATAGCCAAGTTTATAGGAGATAACCCAGAATATAGAAATTAAAAATCTTGAGCCAACCATACTTGAACTTACGGGAACATTATGGAATTCGATTCTAAGAGAGAAAGTTTAGCCAACATACCTTGTACGAGCTTTCCTTAAGTTACTACAACGCCCCAACACTTCTAGCAATAACAATCTATAGGAAGATAGTGAAAATCAGTTAATCCTAGATCTGTAATCGGTTAATCCTGCATGAGAGTTGCCCACCATAGTTGGTGCCCATAATTCAGCAGGGCATGGTTCAGGCTGACTGTGACCAGTTTGGCCAAGTAGTGGGGGTTTTGGATTATCACTGAGATGGATACTGTCCCTATTGAGAAGTTCAAGGGAAAAGAAATACCCTGCAATTCCATTTCCAACTATGAGGTTGGAATATGATCCATGGGGAGTGGGGTGGATGAAACCCTTATCAGGTTTGGATCCTCCCCTTGGTTTTGCATGTTGTTGCTGTTTGTTGGGTTGTTTTGTTACCCTTTCATTGTTAATGTCTAGAAAGATAATGGAGTTTACCTTTTCAGATGTGCCTTTATTTCCCTTTAAGCAAGGGTCTTCTCCGTTGGGTTTTCGTGCATGCAGATTTCTCATCATTAGAAATCTTTGAGAGGCGGCGATGTCAGTCATATTAGTAGAGAAAGAGTGATGATGGGACACCAGGTTGGTTATATCGTAAGAGGGAGAGTGAGAGGGATTAATTAAATCCTTCTTTATTTGCATTGTATTAGTGGTGTTGTTAGAGAGATCAGGTGTAGCCCCATTGGTAGACCCCAAAATTTGATTTATGTCAAAACAGGGGGTATCATATTTGGGATTGCATTTGGTGTATTTTTCATACCCGAAATGGGTGCGTGTTTTCCCCTTTGGGTCGCGTGCGATGCTTTATGTGTGTAAGTAAGGGGGCACGTGCCCAGTGTGTGCTTTATACTCGGCACAGGTTATGAATTGTGCAGTTAGTTTGGGCTGTGTTGCATGTCTTGTTGGGGCCTATCTTTACGAGACCCATGTGGCTTGATTTGGACATGTTTTGTTTGGCCCATAATTCCCCCAGCCTAGCGCCTCCATGTTCCACAGTCCTGCTTCCGCCCTCAAAATCATCTAAGTTACTAAGGATAGAGAACTTACCTGAGTCTGATGGTCGCCTTCCGCTCCCCGGTTTGTTCTCTGTTGTCTCCGGTCGTACCTAGGCTTTGGAAACTTTCATTCTCCCTTGCCGTTTTGCTTTTCGTGGGAGTTCCACCACTTTTCAGTCATCATCTTTGTTGGTTTTGTGACACACCGACGATGTTTATGTTATGTCCTTCGCCCCTATATGTCGTTGATTTGGGAATTTCTTGAGTACATGACCCAATCGCCCACATCCCTAGCATAGGATGCCCTCTCCTTCGTAGTTAATTGGTTGTTTATTTTCCCCAATGAGTACCATCATTTGTATCGGTACCTCGATGGGTATCTGGATGTAGATCCATGCATATATACCTTTTAATGTAGCAGAGGTGCACGTATCGATTTTCAATAGCCTTCCAACCCTTTTCCCCACCCTTTCCAGGATCTCTTTATCATAGAACTCCGTGGGTAATTGGGCAGTCGGATCCAGATGGCGGTGGCGTGTATTTTTTATTCCGCTGGAATAAAGTTCGGTTCCCAATTTCTGACGGATAGGAAGTGTCCCAGTCATAATGTTTTCTTCCTTTTCAAATTTCACCACAAAGAAATCTCAGCCTATATCTATCAGTGTTAGTTGTTCACTGGGATTTCATAGGTGCTGTAATTTATGTTTCAATAGGTGGTGGGGAATTTTCTTCCCAAAGATCTTGATGAATAATGAGAAACGTCATGGGTGGTAGAGTCTACTCTTTTGTTCTTGGCTGAGAATGATGGGCCCAGTTGTATCGCATGGGGTTGAATTTAGAGTTGCATCCATTTGGTGGTACTGATAATTGTATCTTGTCCGCTAGTATTTTCTTAAAAGTGTTAACCTTTTCTTTTGGAGTTGATTCAACTTCCATCGGAGTTGAATTGGTATCTGCTGGGTCGGGGGATTTTAGTGCCAGTGATGACCTATGGGGGGGGGGGAGGAGGGGAGGCCATCTAGGGGAAGGGAATAATTTTAGAGAGAGAAAGTACTCTCTCTATACTGTAACGTGCATAAATTAGTTTTGCCTATAAGTACAATGATTTGCATATATAATTTCTACTAAGTCATAATTGGCACAAATTAGTGAATCAATGATATATACCTATAGTTCCATGCAAATTTGTATTAGCAGTGGCAAATTTAAGATTTAAAATTATTGGTCTGCTCTTGTTTATGTACCTATTTTTATTTCTTTTACACAAACATAAGATTGAAAGGTAAACTTTTGATCTGTAATATAGTATGTCCAACTCAAATAAGTAAAGAGGAAAGAAGATGGACGAGAAATCAAACCACCTCAAACATGCAAAGCAGAAGTTTTAACATATAAGAAGATAGTTCCTGTTTCGCCAATAATAATAATAATAATAATAATAATAATAATATAATAATAATAATAATAATAATAATAATAATAATAATAATAATAATAATAATAATAATAATAATAATAATAGATCGGAAGAGAATCATTTCCTTCAAATCATATGAGGTCACTCCTCACATGGGTTAGTACAAATAGGTGACAAGTCAAATAAGTTCAACTCACCTACTAGTTTGAACCTCTTGGGTTTTGTTCTCTTGCAATATCCGTTGAGTGAGGATTAAGGAAGGAGACTATAATGGGTTTAACCATTGCTTACTCGTCACGTCTCAACAAATAAGTCAATACATCATCAACAAACCCAGTGCAATCCCACACATTGGGTTCTGGGAAGGATAATATGTACGCAGACCTTACCCCACCTTATGAAGGAAGAGAGATTATTTCCGATAGACCCCCAGCTCAAGAATAGTGAAAAAGACACAATAAACAAACAGTAACAATGGAAAGGAAATAAGATAACAGAAACAAATAGCACGATTTGTAATAGCAAAGGGACTAGGAATACAAAGCTATAAGAGAAGTGCAAAAACTACCGACAATACTGCCACATCGTCTAACAACAAGGAACTCGGAATAAGAGAATACAAGACTGGTACTACTACCATTAGTACAACAAGAATAGACTCCCGACTACCTGTCAACCCACAACCCTAATTCTCGAACTCCACACACCCCTATCGTGGGTCATGTCCTCAGTAAGCTGAAGTAGTGTCATGTTCTTCCTAATCACCTTTCCCCAGTACTTCCTAGGCCTCCCTCTACCTCTCCTCTGCCTCACTATGGTCAACCTCTCACATCTCCTCACTGGGGCATCCGTGTCTCTCCTCTTCACATGCTCGAACCATCCCAGACTCGATTCCCGCAGCTTGTCTTCCAAAGGAGCCACACCCACCTTGTCCCTAATAACTTCATTCCTAATCTGATATTTTTTGGTATACCCACACATCCATCTCAACATCCTCATCTATGATACTTTTATCTTTTGGACATGAGATTTCTTGACTGGCCATCACTCGGCTCAATACAACATAGTCGGCCTCACTACCACTTTGTAATACTTGCCCTTCAGTCTTGGTGGTACATTCCTATCACTCAAAACACCATACGCAAGCCTCTATTTCATCCACCCCGCTCCAATACGATGTGTAACATCCTCGTCAATCTCTATATTCCCCTTAATAACAGACCCAAGATATTTGAAACTATCTCTCTTGGGTATGACTTGTGTACCAAGCTTCACCTCCACTTTTGATTCCTGCGTCCCCACACTGAACTTGCACTCCAATTATTCAGTTTTTGTCCTACTCAACTTGAAATCTTTAGATTCCAGGGTTTTCCTCCATAGCTCCAACCGATCGTTAACCCCGCGGCGCGTCTCATCGATTAGCACTATGTCATCTGCAAATAACATACACCATGTTACCTCCCCCTAAATGTGGTGTGTCAGCACGTCCATTGCCAGGGCAAATAAAAATAGGCTAAGAGCTGAACCCTGATGTAACCCCATTATCACAGGAAAATAGTCTGAGTCTCCTCCCACAATCCTCACTCTAGTCTTCACTGCATCGTACATATCCTTAATCACCGTAATGTACGCTACCGGAACACCACTAACCTCCAGACATCTCTATAGAACCTCCCTTGGGACTTTATTGTAAGTTTTTTTAAAATCGATTAACACCATATGCAAGTCCCTCTTCCTCTCCCGGTACTGCTCCACCAACCTCCTCACAAGATGAATTGCTTTTGTGGTCAAACGCCCCGATATGAAATCGAACTGATTCTCCGAAATTGACACACTCCTCCTCACCCTCCTCTCCACAACCCTCTCCCACACTTTCATAGTGTGACTCAGTAACTTAATACCCATGTACTTGTTATAATTTTGGATATCACCCTTGTTCTTGTACAACAAAACCATCAAACTCCACCTCAATTCTTCGGGCATCTTCTTAGTTCTAAAAATGACATTAAAAAGTCCAGTAACCACTCCAAGCCTACCGTCCCACCACCTTCTATAATTCTACAGGGATCTCATCTGGCCCAGTCGCCTTGCCTCTACTCATCTTTCGCATTACCTCCTCAACCTTAATATGCCTACAAAACCTAAAATCACACCGGCTCTCTGAGTTCTCTAACTCGCCAATCACAATGTTCCTGTCTCCATCCTCATTCAAGAGTTTGTGGAAGTATGACTACCACCTGCGCCTAATGCATGCCTCTTCCACCAACACATTGCCATCCTCTTCTTTGATGCACCTCACTTGGTCCAGGTCCCGAGCCTTCCTTTCCCGAACCTTGTCTCACTTGAACAGTCTCTTGTCACCGCCTCTGCCCACAAGTTCCGCATACAGGCATTCAAATGTTGTGGTCTTAGCCGTCGTGACTGCTAACTTTGCCTCTTTCTTAGCCTTCTTGTAACACTCCCTAAGTGTCCTCCTCTCCTCCTTGTCGGTGTTCTCCACTAGCTTCATATATGTCGCTTTCTTGGCTTCTACTTTACCTTGGACCTATCCATTCCACCACCAATCACCTTTGTGGCCCCTGGAGTAATCCTTTGTGACCCCTAACACCGCTCTAGCAGCTTCCCTAATGCAGTTCACTGTCAAGGTCCACATACTACTTGCGTCCCCACAACTCTTCCAATCCCCCATATCTAACAACTTCTCCCCCAATTCCTGCGTTTTGTCCTTAGTCAAGGCTCCCCACTTGATCTTAGGTTGACCAAACACTGCTCTCTTCTTCTTCTCCCTCTTAATCTCCAAGTCCGTAACCAAGAGCATATGTTGGGTCGAAAGCCACTCACTCGGAATAACGTGCAATCAGTGCATAAGCCTCTATCCCTCTTCCTACTGAGTAAGTAATCAATCTGAGTCTTGGCCACGGTGCTCCGGAACGTGACCAAATGGTCCTCCCTCTTCTGAAAATATGAGTTAGCTAACACCAAATCAAAGGCTCTAGCAAAATCCAGCAACGAAGTACCACCTTCATTCCTAACCCCAAAACTGAACCCGCCATGCACATCGTCAGAGGGCGGGATACCACACACCACCTTATCTAAATCCTCCCAGAATTGCCTATTGACCTCCTCTACTAAGCCCGATTGCGGTGCGTATACACTAACCACGCTTAAAGTGAGCCCACCAACCACTAGCTTAATAGCCATCAATCTATCGTTCACCATCATAACATCAACCACCAGCTACCTGAGATCCCTGTCTACTAAGATACCTACCCCATTCTTACCCATAGTACCCCGAGCTCCCCCTGAGGACCACAGTTTATACCCGTTAACCTCACGTGCCCTAGTACCCACCTATCTAGTCTCCTGGACACACGCTATATTGATCCTCCTCTTCTGGAGAATCTTCCCTAGCTCTATAAATTTCCCTGTCAATGTACCTATATTCCAGAACCCAACACGCAGCCTAGCGGAGCCCTTACCCCCCTTACTACCCTTTCCCCCCACCCCTGCCCCACCCGAGGACATGACCTCACTCTACCATCACTCACACCTGCCACTCCTCTAACGGACACTATGCTAGCACCACTACAACCCACGGCAAGATAAACTACGCAAGGAATAAAGTCCACTATATAAGACCCTAGTTACAGAAAAGGAAATCAAATCAAGTCCAAATGTAAACAAACACAACTAAATAATGACAAGTTAAATTAGAAACAAAATTCTAAGGCAAAATAATGGAATGGCAGGCAAAACTAGCAAAAACAAATATGAATTACCAAAGGATAGAACAATAGAACCTAGATTAGTATCGAGGATGCCAAGAAGCTGCCGAATGGGGTAAAGACCTCTGCTGCATGAGCTAATAAAACCACCGGAAGTACACACCGGAGAGACTGTCGGGTTGCTTCTTAACCCACGCCCACAAAAGTAATAAAAAGAGAAAAACGCAAAAGAAAAAAAGAGAGAGACGGAGAATGAAGGAGAAACTAACCGTCACGACCCAAAATCCACTATACGCTGTGATGGCGCCTAACGTCGTCATTAGGAAAGCCAACAGTGAACTATTATCTTAATTATTCATTTTAATATTTTTGAAATCATGAATCTTATTAGATAGAGAGATCAATGCATTAAAAATAGTAGGTTCGTACAATTTAAATGAAATATAAAGTAATAGTGTGTCAATGTAAAGCAATTGTACACAAATTCTAGAACACCCCAAAACCCAGTATCACAAGTGCATGAGCATCTACTAGGAAGTACAATAACATTACATCATCTGTGTGGAATACAAGATAGACAAGATAAAGTAAATAATTATGATGGAAACTCAGTGTGCTGCGAATCGTGGCATGGAATACAACTCACCATAGAGTCCCCTCAGCAGCTGCGCTTCCGCGCCCAAGTGACAATCAAATGAACCTATCAAATCCTGCACATTTAGTGCAGAAGTGCAACATGAGTACGTAAATCAACGTGTACCCAATAAGTATCTAGCCTAACCCAGGAGAGGTAGTGACGAGGGGTTGACATTGACACATACTAGTGGTCTAACAAATCAATATAATAAGTAGGCAAATTTGAAAACATGGTAGGTAACAATGAGTATAGGTATAGGCAAACAATACGGCCTACAGCTGAATAGTGCACACATAGTCCTCAAATACTAGATACCTCTCAAATGGAGTACGAAATGGTCAACACCAAATCAACGGTCACATCTCGACTTTGGAAAATTCATGAATACGCGGACTTCTTAAAAAGTATCTTGCACGATTCTGTCAAGGCAAGCGGCCCGATCCCATGAGAGTGTAATTTTATAGAAATGCCGAGGCGAACGACTCGATTCCATAAGAATATGATACATGATACTATCGAGGCGAATGGACCGATCCCATAAGAGTGGGGTATATGATACTTCCGAGGCGAATGGCCCGATCCCATAAGAGTGTGGTACATAATCCTGCCGAGGCGAACGACCCGATCCCATAAGAGTGTGATACATAATCTTGCCGAGGCTAACAACCCGATCCTTCTTTTAACTTCCAAACATTCCAACTTCGACGAACGCGTCCGATTAATACTTAAATATTCTGGAATGATGCCAAACTTTATGCACAAGTCACAAATCACGATTCAAACCTATTCCAAGGTTCAGAATCCCAAACGAACATTAATAACACCAAAGTACGCTTCAAACCAACTTAGAAAATTTTAAAACCTTCAAAATGCCAACTTTCCACAATAAGCACTGAATCATTCCCGGACCATCCGATATTCAACTCGAACACACGCCTAAGTCCTATGCCATCATACGAACCTATTGGAACCTTCAAATCCCGATTCCGAGGTCATTTACTCAAAAGTGAAACCTTGGTCAACTCTTCCAACTTGAAGCTTTTGAATTGAGAATTTTCCATCCGAATCAACTTCGAACTTCCCAAAATTCAATTCTGACCACGAGTACAAGTCATAGAACATGAAGTGAAGTTATTCAAGGCCTCAAACCGCCAAACGACGCTCTAGAGCTCAAAACGACTGGTCGGGTCGTTACATTCTCCCCCACTTAAACATATGTTCGTCCTCGAACGTGCCAAGAACCATTTCGGAGTTGACCAAAATCACTATTTGACACCTCTGTGCCACTACAACCCACGTGAGCACATTAGCTCGAGCCAGACTGAAGATCCTCCCTATTGCCTTAGCTAACAAGCATTAGAACCAAATTCCAACATCTAAAATTCTCTAAGAGACCCGATCCTAACATGTGAACACCGTAATAATCTCAACCCACTGTACCAAATAGGATCCTGCACCCATGCTGAGATCACACAGTGCACCGCATAATTCGTATGTCCATGATAACATCCTCTGACTACAATAGTTGTAGATTTACGAACCAGATGCTCGTAGTATACCCTATAAACATATAAGCCTGGTCTCAACCCTCACAATACTGCAACGAGGAAAGAGATGTGCATGAACTCATAACCACCCGTCAAATCAATATCTCATGAAGTTTCCCCGCTTGACAAGAACCATTACCTCATTCTGAACTGAATAGTGATATCTTCTCTTAAATATACCTTACATAAATTCCACACTGATTTCAAGTCCAATAATCTTATCTCACTCAGTACATGCTGCTCAGGCAATAAGCCACCTCAAACACTGACTAAAATCCCATATGACGCCATCAATGCGCACACAAGCTACAACTCGAATATGACACACAAGGAAGAACGAACTCTTGCAAGGAGCTACCCAGCCCGCATAATGAATAAAATGGTCAATAGATACTATGAAACTTTCTCATAGATGAGAAACAAGAAATACAAAAATAAGTATAGGGAACCGTACTCAACATCTCAATATTACGACGTGCAACCCGATACACACATGATACCATTACGGCGTGCAACCCTATCCAAACAACGTACATGTGGCAGCGTGCCACCCGATCCACACATAACAATCAATAAGGAAATACCCATCGAGCCATAATGCTCATACCTACGAAATGCCTGAATATCGATCACAAGCATACCAAGTGCATAAACACAACCCTGGGGAGACAGGTAGCACCATGTGCTACAAAAACTCAAGCAAGACTAAGGTGAAATAAATGACCTACATCTAGAGAGGCATCCTGCTCATTTAACACCACAAGCTACACAAGATCACCATGCATGTGCGAATAATCAAGTTGGTTCACAACCCACATAGCATAATAGAGTATTACATAGAATAACTGACGACACGGAAAACATCCAACGCCTGAAGACTCATCCATAAGAAATGTTGTGCTAAATGATCACATACGACCTGATGTAAAACATATATTCACACTAGATCTACCAACGAACCTCAAGCCGATTCCGATCATCCCATATTGGGCCAATAACCCTTCAAGGATCCACAATGACCCTATTCATGACACATACGAGCAGTCGTCAAATCCGGAACAACTCCCACAATCCGCAATCAAAGAAACATAACGCCTCTCAGTCATAACCTCTCCCATTGGCGACAGTACCATAATCTCCATACCTGATTTCAATCTATAACAATCGAATGTCTAGCACGTCACACTCATACGATCTTCTCGGGGGATGTGCTCCCACAACCTTCCGCACCGGGTAGTAAAATTTGAATATCAATGGCCATCGACCATGCTATTTCTGTAATGCCAATCAAGAATCCACAAACCAATATACAATGCCTCTTCCACAGAACTTTGTCCTTAGGCGACATTAGGATAATGCCAGCTTACTCTAAACATATGAATCCTTCCCCGCTCCTCCAAACTCGTGACGTTCTTATCAAAACCAAATCGTAACCTTGATCCTCAACTTCCAATCTCCATGTCGCTCGCTGCATGATAGCTCGCTGCACTTATCATGCAGCTACGCAAAAGTACAAGAATTTTATCATAAACCCTGAACCACCAGTAGAATAACCACTTCATCGGCTAGAACCCTTTCACCCAACTCATTTTCGAAGAACAATTGCAACACACAACCGAATTCCCATAACCGTAGAACCATGCTGATTCAAGCCATAACTAACTAACACAACTTCTTCCAATTTACTCTTGACTTGCCTTCGAAATAATAATAGCTCCATTCAAACACATAATAGACCTCAAACAACACTCATGCCAAGTGACCCAAATCACAAGACCACATCATCTCAATACCCATGAGTCATCTCATACCCTCCTTAGGCACTCGATAGTATTTCCAACTGATACACCCATTCTGAAAGACCTTCCACGAATCCAAAGTTGTTTCTGGCATTCCTCCAACACCGCACCGTAGACCAGATGGTAACATAGAAATTCCCCAAGTATTCTTCACACTCTGCCGTAAAACCCAGTCCTCGGCCACATAACGAACCCAAAATCTTTAAACACCGCACTTTAAATTCTCAAACCCACTAGAACTATTGTTAAGAGTCACTCACTCTGACCTGGTCCCGAGTACATAACCAAACACTGGTGCTCCGTTAGCACATGAACACTTCCAAAGAAGCAACCAAATGAATTCTTTTCCTTATACATCACATCCACCAAAAGCATAAACTATGAGTCATCCCAACACCTGCACATGAATCGTTAAAGCGAGATGTAACACATATACGTCAAATTCTTTGTCCAAAATACCCTTGATGTTTTTTCTCCTCTTGGTCATAACTAATCCACTAATGCACCGATAACCAAAAACTAAACAGGCACACAACCACATGACTCAAACATAGATGATGGGCTCCCCCACTTAGATTTACTCTACAATCACATAGATCCAGACTCCACAACGACCTCTTCTGTCTAGTCACCATGATCCCACGCCGTTGCTCGGCCAAAATTCTCATAAGTTCTTGTTGTACTAATCATAACGCATCCCGAATTATCAGCCACAATTGCACACTCGACCTCTTAACATTTGTACTATCTTCTTCCAACGATCCAAGCTCACATAGCAGTATATGCATCCTATGTTGGGCAGAAAGTAGAACTCTTCATAGGAACCTCAACAAAGCCACACAATCGCTAACCTGCTCACAGGAGATAGTCCACCTATGTAACTTCATGTCGACCTCCTCCAACGTCATTGCTATAGTTACATCCAACATAAAATCAACTAACCTCCCTGGGTCCACACTGATCTGCCAGCCATAAGAATCCCCCATTCATTAACATCACCCGAAGGTCCAACAATGTGTTTGAAACTCGAAGCAGTATTGCATCCAAGACAATGATCGAATACTTCACCTTTCCCTACATTCCAATCAAGCCCTTCTCGTCACATTCAAAATTTCTAAGCATAGAAACAACCTCAGAGATCATCTCGCTCGAATCATCAATACTAGAAACGCTTATTCGATCCTGAAGTTGCAACACACAACTATCTCTGATAACTTCCTCTTAGGTTCCATCTCACAACACAGTGCCCAGAGGCAAACAAATTAAGACCAACATGCCGATGAGCCTCAATGCATTTAATCAAGGACGGCGACACCACAATATTAACAAGAATTCCACAAAATTCGAAAATATTAAATCTCGACTGTAGGCAATACTGACATTGGGCTGAAATGACAGAACACCCCTTCACAAGGTGACGATAATAGCCCACTAAAATACGTCGGAAGAAATATCCTGCACCACATTTGTAGTACCATTACAACTCCTCGATGCCCAAGTGATAACTAGCGCTCAACATCGTATAAGAATGAGTAGGAAGGAAATGAAGGCATAAGCTTCAATGGGATCAAATCGCACGACGAGGAATCAAGAAGGAAAGTGCTCCTAATAGCCATGTAGCCTCTCGAAGATAGACACTACATCTCTGTACTGATCCGTAAGACTCTACTAGACTCGCTCAGACTCAAGTGAACCTAGAGCTCTGATACCAAGCTATCACGACCCAAAATCTACTATAGGTTGTGATAGCGCCCAACGTCATCGTTAGACAAGCCAACGATGAACTATCAGCTTAATTATTCATTTTATTATTTTTGAAATCATGAATCTTATTAGATAGAGAGATCAATGCATTAAAAATAGTAGGTATGTACAATTTAAATGAAATATAAAGTAATAGTGTGCCAATGTAAAGCAATTGTACATAAATTCTAGAACACCACAAAACCTGGTATCACAAGTGCATGAGCATCTACTAGGAAGTACAATAACATTATATCATCTGTCTGGAATACAAGGTAGACAGGATAAAGTAAATAATTATGATGGAAACTCTGTGTGTTGCGAATCGTGGCATGGAATACAGCTCACCATAGAGTCCCCTCAGCAGCGGCGCTTCCGCGCCCAAGTGACCATCAAATGAACCTGTCAAATCCCGCACATTTAGTGCAGAAGTGCAGCATGAGTACGTAAATCAACGTGTACCCAGTAAGTATCTAATCTACCTCCAAAGAGGTAGTGACAAGGGATCGACATTAGCACTTACTAGTGGTCCAGCAAATCAATATAACAAGTATGCAAATATGAAAACATTGTAGATAACAATGAGTACAGGTAAAGGCAAATAATACGGTCTACAGCTGAACAGTGCATACAAAGTCCACAAATACTGTATACCTCTCAAATGGAGTACGAAATGGTCAACACCAAATAAACGGTCACATCTCGAGTTTGGAAAATTCATGAATACGCGGACTTCTTATCAAGTATTTCGCACGATTTTGCCGAGTCGAGCGACCCGATCCCATAAGAGTGGGTTTCATAATCGTGTCGAGGCGAACAAGACGATCCCATAAGAGTGTGATACATAATCATGTCGACGCGAACAGTCCAATACTATTAGAATATGAAGCTTTAATGGGTCTTTGACCCCACTCACGAATATACGTGTGAGTTATGAAATTTAAGAAAACTTTTCGATAAATACGCACAACGCGGGAGAAGTTCGTAAGGGAAGCCTAATTTTCCGCGGCTAATCAAGTATCTCGTCGAGTATTTAACATAGAGAGTCCATTACTCTGTGCGAGTCTGTCTCAGGTGATAATGCGAACCAAAGTAATTAAACATGCAAGGATAACTCAAATAGTACAGTTAAAGCATGACGTGAATCTAAGTCTACCCGGACATAATCAAGAATTCTAGCATACACACGTACACTCATCACCTCATACGTATGTAGCTTCCACAACATGTACCACATAATAGATATAACACCTACGGGGTAAATTCCCCCTCACAAAGTTAGATAGGAGACTTACCTCGCTCCGAAGTTCTATAACCGGCTCCAACGCTTCTCTAGCACCTCAAACCAATGCTCATCGATCTGAAACTAGTCAAACAATCATGAAAACAAATAAAAATATACTCCAACATCATAATTAATTAATTCATAACACTTTTCAACTCCGCTCGAAAAGTCAACAAAGTCAACCCTCGGGCTCACAAGCTCGGATTCTGAAATTTTTTGAAGATAGACATTATCCATAACATAACGAACTCAAATATAAAATTTATTCCCAATTTCGTGGTCAAAAGCCAAAAATACCAAATTCTAAGTTTTCTTCAAAAACTCCACAATTTCTACAAATTTCCATGTTTAAATCAATATACAAGTCATGTATTTAGCTTACAAGAAATGAGAATCACTTACCTTGTGTTGCTTGATGAAAATCACCTCGAAATAGCTCCCCAAATTCGGCCACCCAAGTGAAAAATGAGAGAAAAGTGAGCCAACTCCCGAATTAAAAAGGACAGTGCCCAGACGACCCTTCTTCCCGAACGCGGCACAGCCCTCGCATTCGCTAAGCTCAGCAAACTCTGGACCCAAAACTCTTCTTCGCGAACGCGATGCTTCACCAGGTTGCTCTATCGTGAACGCGTCCACTCCTTCGCGGACGCGAAGGCCAATCTCCCCCAGGCCAACTTCTTCATCGTGAACACGAAGATGATATCGCGAACGCGTAGCTTTGCCGTCCTACCTTACGCGAACGTGTAGCTTTGTTGTCCTACCTTACGCGAACGCGAGGCACTAGTCCTGAATGTGAAGCACAAAATTTCAGCAGCCAACAAATCCTTCTTCGCGAACGCATGAATCCCTTCGCGTTCGCGAAGAACAATAAACCAGACACCAACACCAGCAATAGCAAAACACGGAGAAATGATCTGAAACCACCCCTGAACTTACCCGAGGCCCTGGGACCCGGTTCGACCACACCACCAAATCCCAAAACATGACACAAACCTGTTTGAGGCCTCAAATCGCACCAAACAACATCCAAACTACGAATCGACGATCAAAATCCTTCTTTTAACTTCCAAACATTCCAACTTCGACGAACACATCCAATTCATACTTAAACATTCCGGAATGACACCAAACTTTACGCACAAGTCACAAATCACGATACGAACCTATTCCAAGGCTCGGAATCCCAAACGGATATCAATAACACCAAAGTACTCTTCCAACCAAACTTAGGAAATTATAAAACTTTCAAAATGCCAACTTCCACAATAAGCGTGGAATCGCCCCCGGAACCGATATTCAACCCGAACACATGCCTAAGTCCGAAATCATCATACGAACCTATTGGAACCTTCAAATCCCGATTGCGAGGTCATTTACTCAAAAGTCAAACATTGGTCAACTATTCCAACTTAAAACTTTCGAATTGAGAATTTTCCATCTGAATCAACTCCAAACTTTCCGAAATTCAATTTCGACCACGCGTATAAGTCATAGATTATGAAGTGAAGTTACTCAAGGCCTCAAACCGCCGAACGACGCGCTAGAGTTCAAAACGATCGCTCGGGTCGTTACACTAATAGAAGGAAAGTAAAGAATGTGGCACTAAAGGGGGGAACAGAGAGGCGTGAGATAAGGAAGGGCACAAGAAAGGGATTTGGGGGGGGGGGGGGGGGATGACGCCTGGACGGATACCCGTAGATCGCTACCAGAAAATGGGGGGAGAGAGGAGACGGGTAGTAAGAAAGAAAAGAGACGAAGACGAAAGAAGGAGAGAAAGAGGAACAAGAGGACTTACCTGTGTACGCCGGTCTCAACGGCGAGGCGCTTGGGGAGTTAGATTTAGGGCTTTGACCGTTAGAGTTGGAGAGATCCTTGACACATTTGCCAGAAATAAGATTACTGGTGTTCACTTGTTTTGTATTCCAACATTACTCTAGGAGCTTTGCTATTCTAATGTCGATATTTTGGATTATGCTCTACGTTTTAATAATGATCTCAAAAACTATTAATTATTGTTTTACTCCTTCCCGTCCAATTACCGTAATTTGACCGAGCACAGATATAAAAAGAAAAGACATATTTTTGAAACTTATAATTTTAAACATATTGCTACAAAAGCATGCCATTAAAGATACCACAACCCTTGAAAGTGAAATTATTTTCAAATATAAAAAAGTTTCAGTCTTCTAACGATCTAACAAGAAAATAATTCCACCTTTAGAACAGATGGGAGTAATTCATAAGGTCAAGGACATCGGAATTCGGAACATCTACTAAATGGGAGGGAGGACAGTGCAACACATACAGAGTACTCTCGGTAGCCAATCTGAATATAACGAAGAACAAGAGCAAATGATAAGCTACAAATTACTTGTATAACAGACTCATATTCACAGAACAGACAACATAGAGCTTTAAGTTTCACTACTGCTGGAGAAACCTACCAACTTAACAGTAACCAGAAAAAAAGAAACAAAATAAACTAATATACATGACGACCTTTTTGCCAATTCCCTCTAACAGGAGGAAAAACTAAAGGCCGGAGTCATGCACCACTAAGTTTACAGCGTACCAACTGGATCATACAATAAACCCAGTGTGTAGCACACATTACATGCCTAGGGACTAAGGATGCTCGCAAATACCCTTCCGTTGATATATATGAACGCAGCTAACTTCCAATGAGAAGTTAATCCGATCACTAGCTTCCACCAATAACAATGCCGTCCACTTAATCAAATTCATTCATCTGCGTCGTACATGGTGAGCTTTGCTATCATTCTGTATCCTATCAGCATACATTGGCAGTCGTATGATCTCATAGATCTCATTCAACAACACTTCTTCAGTGATGTTGTCAGTAATACTTCTAAATACCTGAATTTTGTTGTACATGAACCATAATTAGTCTAATAGGGGCTATCCATCTTAAATAAATGAGAAAATATGGAAGAGGTTCTATTAAAGCACAAGTCCACGTATCAACAAATCAACTGCATAACTTAGTATTTGCCATTAAAGCGATAATACATACTTTTCTGTAAGTGTTGTAATCATTTGGAGTTCCTTTATCAATTCTGGTCCTCATCCACACCCATTCCTGGTTACTGGTATCCCAAGAACACTCTACTATTTTACCAGAGTAGTCTGACGGGTCAGAACTATCTGTGATCATGAAAGAAACCAATTTTAGGATATGCACCAGAGGTAAATACCCAGAGAAGCAGGAAAACAAATTCACGGGATACAAATAAAGCACAAGCAACAAGGATCAACCATTTGAATGACCATCTTAAAGAGTAAGAGAAGAAACAAAATTGTTCAATTCTTGTCAAAATCTCGAGAGGTACACGTCATAGTCTGACAAAGATGATCTTGTTAATCAGAATTTTACCATTAAGACTAAGGAGACACCTAAATGTGGGTTATCTTGTTCATAGTCACGTGCAGAAGATATTCACGCCTATTATATTTCCAACCAAACCCCAAGTAAGGGAAACATTCCTGCATGATACGACAAGAGGTATTAACTAATATAACTGGGAATTTCTAACCTGGGAAAACAACTCTATTCCCTTCCATTAGTTTCTTCTTCCCTCGTTCATGTAGATAAAGCAATTCACGACCGTCAACCACCTGCCATATGATCAGAGATACTCACACTTAATTCCAATAGGAGAGTATGAAACATGACCCACTTCATAAAGGCCATTCCACTTAAATCGTGGAGACAAATGATATTTAACAGGTAAGTGGTAGGGATAAAACAAAAATAAGAAACCAAAGGACAAGGAGGAAACTGAAACAGCTCTATTCACTAGGAGAGCAGAGAACACAACCTCAAACAGAAAGTCAACTGAGTTCATTTCAGGGTATTTCCACTTCAAGAGACCTTCATGCGTGCGAGGAACATAAGGATCATCCCAACCCTAACACAGAAAGGAAACAGTAGCTGAGCGTACAACCTAAAACAATTACATTTGTATGATTTGTGCATCTCTGTCACTGTTAGCCGTAAATATGTCATTTGCAATTAACTGAATGAGGATATGCTATCATCTTTAATAACTTCTCTGCAGCATAACAGTAAACAAAGATAAAGGTTGAACCACTTTCAAATAGAGTTTCATCAAGATAGCAATCAAAACATACACGCCATATAACTTGGAAACATCTAAAGTGATGCAAAAAACTGACTCCTCAGGAGAAACTCAATACAACACTAGAACAAGAGGGCATTCAGTATAATCACTCTAAAAGATTTGTCACTCTTTAGAACCTGAAAAATGAGACCGTCTGCTTCATGTGAAAGCTTTGGAATAAATTCTTTGAGAAGTTTCGTGACAGTAGAGAGCAACCAAAAATCCTTCCTCCTCACCTGGTAGACTTTGAGAGATCAGCAGCCACTTTAGCTAGAAAAAATGATACTAGAAATCAACTATAATTAATCTGATGACACTATGTTACAAAGTTGACGAAACATACCCTGAAAGGCTCCAACTCGTATCTATAGTAAGGGTTTCTACTCTGGTATATATGTTGACGTTCATAATTCCTGGGCTCAATCACTTCTTTGTCAATCATTTTCCACCGTTCATAAAAGGGTCGCTGTAAAATACCAGAACAGAGACTGAGCAACCTCAATGGACAGATAATGTTTGTAGAAAAAAGCACACTCAAGCAAAACAGAATGAAGAAGTTAGCAATGCTTATCCAGTGTAGAATGAGAAGGATACGTGAAATACATAGGTTTCATGGCCTCCAAGACATTTATGTCTTTTACCATACAAAACCATAATCACACACCACAATACAGAGCTGATTAAGAGAACACGATGATCGAAGCATATGAAACATGCTGGTTATCTACTTCTACTGAAGTAAATCGGGCTTGGATAAACGAAATATGATGTGCCACATACACACTACTGATAGGCGTTGGGCTGTAGCAAAGCAATTCTGTCTTTCTTTCACTCGATCCTATTAGGGTGTAGGAGCTCTAGTTGCAGTAAGCCAGTAACACAAATAAACTTTTTGAATTACTCATACAGAGAAAACATAGAAGTATGATCAAGAACCCAATAGTCTGGAATTTGTGTATAGTTGATTTATTGATGACCCTCTTAGGTAACCACATGGTTGAGATGCATATCAGATTCAATTAAGAAATAAAAATACTTCGACTAATCAGGCCAGTAAATGCCTCAACTAGAGGTGACACGATAGCCACTGGAGCTCACATGATGAAAACTATGTAAACAAGTTCTTTTCCATTCCCTAGCAAATAGCATATTAGCATTCCTCCACTTTAAGGATTCAAATGCAACTATGTATCCCTGCAGCTCCATTTTTTGTAGAGGGTCCATTATCCACTGGGTTTGAAGATTTTTTTAATTAATGGCAACCAGTAACAATATGTCCAAACAGCAGATATATGTAACTCTTTGAATAATGTGTATTAAAAGAAAGTATGCTATGTCTTCATACAATGTTTTGACATCCTACACCTACAGCTGTTCAGAGCACTACAAGATCTGTAAGGTCTCATAGCTCTATAATATAGCTCTTTGCCATTAATAGAATATTATCTTTAAAATGTTTTGGCATAGTATGCTTTGCTAAGACAGTTACAGTTCGGAGGTAGAAGAAATTCATATGCAACACACATGCATCATTATACCAGAAAACAAACATCTTTTTCTTCGAAGATGCATGTCAAAAGATCCTTTTGGCACCAAATGATAAGGGGATAAATTAGGGACACCAGTTCAACTCACTGACTATCAGACAACAGATTAAAGAAGTAAACACATCATGTAGTAATAAAAAAAAGGGCAGCCAGGTGCACGAAGCATCCCGCGTTCACGCAAGGTCCGGGGGAGCACCACACCCCAATGGGTGTGATGTAGGCAGCATACCCTGATGCAAGCATCAGTGGCTGAAAAGAGGGATGCAACACGAGGAATTCCCATGGGTAAACACATCATGTAGTGATTTTCTAAAATTACAAAGCATAAATGACTTTAGAAGACTCAGATTAAAGAAAAAATAATCACATAAGGAAATCTTACTCTGCCACGAAACACTAACAGACTTCAAAAGACATGTTAAACACAACGCACATAATCTCAGACCAGTATACGTATAACATAAATTAAGGATGTGTTAGCTCCAGGTTTGTTTGAATACCTGTGAGAAATGACAATATCGAAACTGCTACAAGATACTCAAACAGGAAATATTAATGAACATGTGACATCATTATTCAAAATCTGTCAACTGCAACTTGTGCACATAAACAATCACAGAAAATTACGACTATAATCTGACCACTATAAGTGGTCATTTGGGTCAGAGAAATTATGCATGGATTGTAAGGTACGAATCTTAATACAGCGAACAATGATCATTGGATAACTTGTATTGTGTAAAGTATGTTGAATTCTGGATATAGTATATAATCTAAAACATGAGTTTGGTTCAAAATCAGATACAGATTAGTTTCCACTTTCCAGTAATATCCTTGGTCTGTATTACTTTTCTGATTAAAAATAATAAGCATAATATAATTAAGAGTAAAAACATCCATTATATTAAATTAAAAAAAGGGCAGCCCACAGCCCGATGCACAAAGCATCGCGCATTCATGTTGAATTCTGGATATAGTATATAATCTAAAACATGAGTTTGGTTCAAAATCAGATACAGATTAGTTTCCACTTTCCAGTAATATCCTTGGTCTGTATTACTTTTCTGATTAAAAATAATAAGCATAATATAATTAAGAGTAAAAACATCCATTATATTAAATTAAAAAAAGGGCAGCCCACAGCCCGATGCACAAAGCATCGCGCATTCACGCAGGGTCCGAGGAAGGGCAACACCCAAAAGGGTGTGATATAGACAACATAACCTAATGCAAGTATTAGTGGTTGCTTCCACGGCTCGAACCCGTGACCTATAGTTCACACAGGTACTTTACCGTTGCCTCAAGGTTCCCCTTCCAAAAACACCCATTATAATTTCTTAATAATAAATGAGAAGAACGACAACAACCCAGTAAAATCCCACTAGTGGGGTATAGGGAGGTAGAATGTACGCAGACCTTACCCCTACCCCGAAAGAGTAGAGAGATTGTTTCTGAAAGACCCTCGGCTCAAGAAAACGAAAAGAGACAATAGATCCGTAACAACAGAAACCAGAAAAATAATATCAGCATCGTAGGAGACAGCAAATAGATGGAAAAGCAATAACACAAAACTATGAAAAACGAAAAAATAGTGTAAACACAACATAAGCCACTAGCAGTTCTAGGGAAAACACTATCAGACTAGAAAAACGCTCGACTACACCCTAACCTTCAACCCTAGTGCTCGACCTCCAAACCTTCCTATCAAGAGTCATGTCCTCGAAAATCTAAAGTCATGCCATGTCCTGCCTGATCACCTCGCCCCAATATTTCTTAGGTCGTCGTCTACCTCTTCTCATACCTGCGAAAGCCAACCGCTCACACGTTCTAACCGGGGCATCTAGGCTTCTCCTCCGCACGTGCCCAAACCATCTAAGCCTCGCTTCCTGCATCATGTCGTCCATGGAAGTCACGCTCACCTTCTCCCAAATATCTTCATTCCAAATCTTATCCAGCCTAGTGTGCCGCACACCCATCTCAACATTCTCATTTCTGGATATGTGAATTCTTGACTGGTCCACACACAACCCCATACAACATGGCCGGTCTAACCACGGCTCTAGAAAAACGCTCAACTACCCCCCTAATCTTTAACCCTAGTGCTCAATCTCCACACCTTCCTATCAAGAGTCATGTCCTCAAAAATCTAAAGTCGCACCATGTCTTGCCTGATCACCTCGCCCCAATACTTCTTGGCCACCCTCTACCTTTTCTCACACCTGCCAAAGCCAACCACTCACACCTCCTAACTGGGGCATCTTGGCTTCTCCTCCACGTGCCCGAACCATCGCTTCCCGCATCTTGTCGTCCATGGAAGCCACGCCCACTTTGTCTCGAATATCTTCATTCCTAATCTTATCCAACCTAGTGTGCCCGTACATCCATCTCAACATCCTCATTTCTGCTACTTTCATCTTCTGGATATGTGAGTTCTTTACTGGCCTACACTCAGCCCCATACATCATGACCGATCTAACCACCGCTCTAGAAAAACGCTCGACTACCCCCTAACCTTCAACCCTAATGCTCGACCTTCACACATTCCTATCAAGAGTCATATCCTTGACAATCTGAAGTCGCGTCATGTCCAACCTGATCACCTCGCCCTAATACTTCTTAGGTCGCCCTCTACCTCTTCTCATACATGCCAAAGCCAACCGCTCACACCTCCTAACCAGGGTATCTAGGCTTCTCCTCCGCACGTGCCCGAACCATCTAAGCCTTGCTTCCCACATCTTGTCGTCCATGGGAGCCACGCCCACCTTCCCCGGAATATCTTCATTGCTAATCTTATCCAGCCTAGTGTGCTCGCACATCCATCTCAACATCCTCATTTCTGCTACTTTCATCTTCTGGGTGTGAATTCTTGACTGGTCAACACTCAGCCACATACAACATGGCCGGTCTAACCACCGCTCTATAGAACTTACCAAAGTTTCGTGGCACATTCTTGTCACATAACTGCAGATGCTAACTTCCATTTCATCCACCCCACCCCAATACGGTGTGTGACATCCTCGTTGATCTCCCAATCCACCTGGATAATTGACCCTGGGTACTTGAAACTTCCTCTCTTGGGGATGACGTGAGTCAAGCCTCACTTCCATGTCCGCTTCCCCCATCACGTCGCTGAACTTGCACTCCAGATTACTCAACTTGAAACCTTTAGACTCCAGGGCTTGTCTCCAACCTCCACTCTCATTAACGCCGCCTCGCGTCTTATCAATATATCATCAGCGAACAACATACACCATGGCACCTCCCCTTGAATATGGTGTGTTAGTGCATCGATCGCCAGGGAAAATAAGAACAGGCTGAGCGCAGATCCTTGGTATAACCTCATAACAACCAGAAAATGCTCTGAGCCAAGCTTCACTTCCATGTCCGCTTCCCCCGTCACGTCGCTGAACTTGCACTCCAGATTACTCAACTTGAAACCTTTCGACTCCAGGGCTTGTCTCCAACCTCCACTCTCATTAACGCCGCCTCGCGTCTTATCAATATATCATCAGCGAACAACATACACCATGGCACCTCCCCTTGAATATGGTGTGTTAGTGCATCGATCGCCAGGGAAAATAAGAACATGCTGAGCGCAGATCCTTGGTATAACCTCATAACAAACAGAAAATGCTCTGAGTCACCTCCCACCTCCCACAGTCTTAACCCGAGTCTTAGTTCCATCATACATATCCTTTATCACCCAAATGTAAGCTACCGACACACCTTTCACCTGCAGACATCTCCAAAGAACCTCCATAGGGACCTTGTCATACGCTTTCTCTAGGTCAATAAACACCGTGTGCAAATCCCTTTTCCTATCCATGTACTGTTCCACCAACCTCCTGATAAGGTGGATAGCTTCCGTAGTAGAACGACCCGGCATGAACCCGAGCTGGTTGTCCGATATAGACACCGCCCCCCTTACCCTCCATTCCACCACCCTCTCCCAAACTTTCATGGCATGACTTAATAACTTGATACCCCTATAGTTGTTACAATTCTAGATATCACCTTTATTCTTATACAGCGGAATCATCGTACTCCACCTCCACTCATCTGGCATCCTCTTCGTCCTGAAAAGAACATTAAACAGCCCAGTCAGCCACTCCAAGCCTGCTCTATCCACGTACCTCCAAAATTCTACCGGAACTTCGAAATAAATGAGAGATAAGAATAAATAGATAATGCAACAATCAAAAGAATAAATAGATAATGCATTCATCTCCTACTGCATTAATAAGTACATCACCCTTTTTCATTCTAATATTCAATAGTTAGTCCTTTCAGAGGAATTAGGGGTTCTCTAACACTAGAGGTCCTCTATATTTCCTACCAGCAAACAAACTAAAAAGACATCGTACCTAATAATTTGTTCTAAACACTTCCCAATAATTCTAAAATCATTACTAGAAAGAGCAGAGGTAATGAGTAGGAGATGGTTAAATAAACAAATAACAGTGTAAAGGTACTTTATCATATCTATAGATATTGCTAATATTATTCCTCATTGGCTTTTTTAAAAATTTACCACATCTTTTTTGGCTAATACATTTACCACATCACTAATGCGGTTAATATATACACAAAATCAGGAAACAGACAACCAAACACATGGCAATCAACGCAGAATTTAATAGCGGGATAATTCCCAGTAATACAGAGAACCAAAAAGACCCCTAAGCGTATAGCCAAATTTAATTTTTTTTATTAAGGAAATGAAAATGAATTCCTGTATTAGAATCCAACCTCAATGACAGACACATGGTTAAGGGCCATCAGATCATAAATGAGGTATCTCCTTTCCTGCTTCTGTGTGTCAGGCAAAGTATCAATTACCATCTCCCCATCAAGTAAAGTGAAGTGGTGCGTCTTTTCGGCCAAACCCTGGGAGAAAAAACGAGAACTTCACATAAAACACAGCTAGTTTCCAACAGTGAGACATAAAAAGGAGACAAAAAGAAAAGATCAGAACATCCTGATAGCTGACTAGATATGAGCGTACTTCATTAGTGTGTCTGCATGGAAATCTCATCTGTACCCTTCGGAAGTTGAAAAGTCTATCAATTAAGAAACAACCATCCATCGTGATCAGCATCATATACCGTGTTCCATCAGCCTTCCATGTGGCATAGTAGTAACGCTGCCTCAACAGTTGCAAGTTGTCCCTGCACAAAATGACAAAGATTACCTTGAGATGAACAATTCTCAAAAAAGAATTACCTTACGATGAACTCTAGTTTATGGGTTTTCTCAGTCTTTGCTTTGTATTGGATGCTACCAAAGTTTGGAAGGCAGTTAGCCAATTTAATAAATAAACAATTGTTTTCTCAGAGACTATGTTAATATCCATATCCGAGTCCATATGAGGTTCAAATATGAAAATACAATAAGGTTACTATCCATGAGTAAAATATGTAAAAGGGATCTAAAGAAAATACATTAACTAACTCAAAACACATTGATTGACAAGCTATCATGCAGAACAAAGAAAAACACTAGCCAAATAAACAAGCAAAACAAGCTTATTCATGCCTTGCAAGCATAATATAACCAGAGATACTCATTCCTCCATGCATGACCTTCAAAGTCTGAAACCGTGTTAGCTGCACAGACAAAATAGGCACACTGCCGAACCATGCAAGTTGACCAGAGGCATCAGGAACTAGTCGGTTCAATGTTGGCCACCGTGTAAAGAACGCAAAATGAAAAGATAGAAAAACAGTGGGATCGGGAGATTTTAAAACCTTCGATGAAGATCAAACTTCGAAGAGTTCTAAAAATAATAGACTCATATACTTCTTCCCGCAATGGAGACAGCCCCTTCGAGGAGCAACAGATCCACCCAACCAAGGTAATTTATACAAAATAAAAAGGTCTGCCTTTGCTGCTTATTGACAGGTCAAATAATCAATGTCTTTCAGTCTGAATATTCGGAAGTCATCGCAAGAACTTGAACATTTATGATCTCCCCAAAACCCTCTCTATGTGATAGTGTAGTTATTATATTTTCAGAACTAACAAAAACACAACTATAACATGTGGTTTAAGAAAATATAAGCTAGCATCAGGAGACTTCCAAGAAAAGGTTAGATGCAACATTTGCGGAAACAGAGCTAAACATACTTCGGAGAAAAGTGCATGACTTCTGCAGCACCAAATGATGGCCAAGGGACACTTTCATGGTTGGGAGACAAAAAAGCTAATGAAGATTGGGCAAAGATTCCTAATGACAGATTAAAAGAAGCAGAATAAATGGCAGGAGTAAGAAATCAAGAGGTAGAGAATGAAATGCTTGAGCAATTCTCAGGAGGTGGAGAAAAGTGAACACAATAATGAGGGGTTTGATACACAATTTAGTGTTAAAACTTAATTACTAACACAGTTTAAACAAGTCTATATTTTCTTTTCCAAAGATCAAAGCTATTGCCAAATCATCAAATCAACATGTTTCCAGCTTTCAATTAATCCATCTCAGTGGCAACGAGGATAACTCATTCTGCAGCTATATAACTTAGATTTCAGGCTTCGATGTCTTCAAACTTATATTTAACTGCGATAACATGTCAATGACATGAGGAGATGCTTCCATTTTTCTCTCTCTCGGTAAGTGTGTTGACAATATTTCTCTCTTTCTTTCTGTTCAGACTAGTTTCTCCGGCGATATCTTCTATCAATTCTGATTGTCCTATAGCAGTTTTCTCTGTTTATCTCTCCTTGCTTCTTAGTTTACTTTCTAGTTTTCCTTTGCTGACATTATCCGCATGTTAAAGACAACCAACCATGTTACATGACATAGCAAGGGTTCTACTGTCATTTCCACATATCCAGGAAAAGTAGATAGCATCATGTATCAACAATGGAATTTTATGTTGAATCTTTTCTCTTATTTCAAAATTAAATTGTACACAGTTTCCAATCTGATTTAGGCAGGACCAAGGGTGATAACTTCTTTGTTACTTCCAATTTGTGGGTGAACAGACGCTTCTTGTATGTATGGCTAAGCGCAAAATGCTAGACCTAAGGTTCCACCTGACTGTGTACAGCAAAAAGAATATGATGAAGTACAGTTCCCCGAACAGAGATAAAATCAACCTGCTAAGAGAGACTGGATGAGAGCCAGGAAATTGTGGGCCTCTACCCTGAAAGACATACACCAAAAGGATTTTTGAGTTAGAATAGAGCAGACACGTCCATATTTTGCAGGAAGTAGTCTACATAATCCACAACTGAAGTCCACAGCAAGACCAAAAAATAAAAGTAACATGCATAAACAACAGAACAGATCATCATTTATAAATTCTCCGTGCAACAATTTTACATAGACATCAAGCGAGCTGTTGCAACATTCCTACCCCTGGGGTCATTTTCAGTGCTTGATAACAGAACTGCCGCATATAATTTTGCTGATCTTGTGGGATTGCATCTCCCAAAATGTCGTCATTTGACATTACCACTTGCGCTTCACGATTATCCTGAAAAGGAAGAAAATGAGTTATAAGGAAATTCTAAAAGCTCTGTCGAATAAATAAACCTAATTGCAAGGCAAAAGTGTAGAAACCAAAACCATAACATGTTGGTATAAAGATGTAATCACAAGCAGCTACAGCCTTGATATCAATGTTATCATGCTTAAATTTATACTCCTAGTTTGACCTGCACCGTTTGAATAGATTATTACATTGAGTTTACTAGGATAGCTTTCTAGACAATTGTTCGAATTGTCGAACAGTTAGTTGGTAAGATGTCAAATCCAGTTTGAAGTACCAAATGATTTTCTTAGTTTGATTTATGGGGCAGAGAAAGACTTTTCATTTAACAAAAAAAAGACTTTTCATTTAACGAAGGAGGTCGTGTTTTCAGGGACAGACCACAGGAAAAGCAAAATCAGGTTTACTGTAATGGAGGGAGTAGAAGATTAGGTCAGATCAAGCAAGCAGGTCATTCTTCTTAAAGCATAAGCATGATACCCTCTTAAACCAAAAACCCCTCCTCTCACTTCAATACACTCCTCGCAACCCCCATTATATCCATCCGGGTTGCTTCCTGTCTCTCTTCTACAACCCCCCCCCCCTCCTCTTCCCTCTCTTTGCTCAACACACCACCTGTTCACTACACCACCAGGCCCACCTCTCTCGCTCAACTCTCTGGCTCTCAGTCAAGTTTGTTTATTGGGAATCTAAACTTTCAAAAAGTAAAAGGTGAATCAAGTTGAACATCAGAAAAAAATAGTCGAACATCTGCCATTCTCACCCTTCTGTGAACTGCGAAGATGCTATCCGACAAATTAACTATTCCGTAACCATTTAAGCACCAATTGCCAAAAGCTTGAAAAAAGGGGGAGGAGTCGTCATAACATAAAAAACACCAAAATGCATTATCCAGCAAAATACTAGAGAAAAAGGACTAGAAGGTCAGCAAATATGACACCATTAGGATGTGTATTTTTTTCTAGTTTCCCTTCCCAAACACTCTTTACCAAGCCGGAAAATATTATGCTTCTTCTAAGTTCTAAGCAAAGTAAGATCTCTTCCAGCACCGTTTAGTGCCCTTGTCAAGCCTTTAAGAAAAACTAGATTTCTTCTTGAGCAGATCTTTCTTTAATTAGTAAAGGGCAAAGGCGATGAATAAGTAACAACATGGAGGCGCGAAAGCTGCAAATGCAAATAAGAAATATAGCAAAGTACACAGTTCTGAGGGATTATATGAGAAATTCTTTATCTGTCAAGAAACAATAATGCCCCCTTTTTTCCTGGTAGGAAACCTTAGGCAATCCAGGTTAGAAATAAAAAAGAAATGGAAACTATTCTGCAGCATTAAATTTTGGCTACTTATTTCACACTTATTTAAATGGAATAGAAAAAGGAGAACAAGAGATCATTTTTCTATCATTCCATAATTAGAACGAAACTGGGTCTAATAGAGCAAATTATATAGAGGATTCATATCCTGACCTGAAAGGCTGAAACTATTTTGGATGAAGCATAGTTAATGAAGATCCCAAGGAAAAGAAGTCATCACTCTAAGAATACCATATCGACAGGTTCAATTTCATCTAACCAAACAGGGAAGACATCTCATGGCTGACAGAAGGAGACTCCAATCAACTAATCTGACAAGCATGAGGCTTAATGGACAGACCATGCCATTAAAAAGCTGCTGCAGTCATTGCATCCCAAGTATTGCAAGGTCGTTACTAAGAGTTACTTGTTGACAAGTTCCATTAGCAAAAAACTTGGGAATGTCATAAATTGGTGATTTTCAAAATCAAGCTTAATATTGCACTCAAAATCAAGTTTCACTACTTCTTCACCAAAAAAGTATCAGAAAGGGATGGGTTTCTCATTCTAATGTTGAGAGCCACTAGCATGGTAGCACGGCAGTGTTCACATTCAATCATATTCAACACTGCCCTGGTGAAAATCGAAGGCTTAAACTTTCAGCAGAGAAGGAATTAACCAAACATTTCACCCATGAATAAAGTGTCAATATATCAAAGGGAAAGTTCTCTTGCAGAAACACATACAGGCAAAGGAACCGCAGGACCTCCATCGTCGTCGTCATCCGGCATAGCATCGCCATTCAAATCAAGCTCAGAAGATCTTTTCCACTCAGGTGTTGGAGGGCAGACAACCATTTCAGGTTTTTTCTCATGATAAAAGGCATATAAGGCATCAATATAGTCCGGCTTATAGATCCCAGGAGGTCGAGCATCAGAAAAAATTTTAATTGCCTGCATAAAAGTACTCTGATCATTCAGAGATAAGTAGTTAAATTTGTAGCAAGAAGGAAGTAACATAGCAAAATTGCTAACCTGGCTAACAGATATTGGCAGCGTGCGCATCAGATAATGAATGATCATAAACCCAGTGCGATTATGCCCATGTGTGCAATGGACAAGAATATACTTCTTCGCATGTTTCTGACGTGCAAGAAATTGTGAAACCTGATAGTAAGCCATTATTAGTATCCAATTCCTTTCAATAGCATACAGTATTCACTGAGGATGTGAAAAAGTTACCGTTTCTTCGCCTAAACAGAATAAAACTCAGAGCATGCTTCTCATCAATGCTAAGGTTCCTAATGCTTAGAAAACCTAACTAGAAGTTAACGGAACACCTTTCTATGCTCTAAGAAAATATAGAACTCCTTTTATCTGAGAAAAATTCTCGATATCCTGCAATTTGACATTTTATCGGAAAAGAAAAACAGAACTCCTTTACAAGGATGTTCAAGTTCATAATGCTTTGACCATTCTCTCTTCCGTGTTTTCCTTTACTTTTTTGGAGGGGAACCACACCGCCGGGGGGGGGGGGGGAATCTTATGTAAATTGGGACAACCCAGCAATGTTATTTTTCCTATTAATAATAGAGCATTGCCCTAGTGCACTAAGCTTCCACTAAGTACAAGGTCCAGGGAAGGGCCAGCGCCAGACCATAACTACTGTAACGCAGCATTACCTTGTATTTCTACAAGAGCTACTTCCATGGATTGTACGTGACCTCCTATTCACACGACGACAACTCCTACCATTACGTTAAGGCTCCCCTTCAAAGAGTGGAGTACATTCATAATATAATATAAACATTTACATCACATCTACACCTACCTTTCTCAATATTTTTTTTTCTATTCCCAACAGATTTTTTTGATAACCTAGAAATCCACGAGGGCCATCGGTGCACAGTTCGAACTCGGTGGATAATGGCCTTCCCCTCTACCCTTCTCTACTGAAATACACGGCTTTTGTCTGCGCCAGGGATCGAACCCATGATGTGTGCCTAACTCATAGATCACGCGTTGCACCCTTATCACTAGAACAAAGCCCTGGGGGCATATACCTAAAAGATTACAAACTAACTAGCGATACACATGCATTTTCCACTTGATTAACAAACAACAAACATTAATAATTGCACCAAGTGTAACATGTGAAGATAAATCCGTAACAAACAGAGTAGATATAACCATGGATGGATAAAGGTAAATAAACAAATCTGCAGTACTTTTACATGTTAAGTAATGCAAGGTCATTCTTAGGTACAGAATTCAACTAAAACTGCAACTAACATAAATAAAATTACCTCATAGACAAATAAATTTACAGACTCATTGTCAGGTACAGAATCACGGCCTCTGCATTGAATCTAATAGACATAAGAGATTCAAATTCAGGACAACAACCATAATTCAGAGAGAAAAAACTACTCCCCCACCACCTATCCTCCTCCACGACTTTATTACCATGTACCAACCTTAACATGCTTGATGCCTTCCTTCCTCCAATCTGACAATGAATAATATCGATTTGTATTTGTGAGATCAATCACCATCCCAAGCTGAAATTTGTAACATGAAATGAGTCAGTTGTAGGATTTAGCAGATCCTCTGTTGTCAAAGTAACCTAAATGAATTAACGGGCCAGAATTAAGAAGGCATCTACTGACATTCTATCATACTAAGTCGCACAACAAAGTAGCAAATAAGCCTCGGGTTTGATATAAAACATCTCCAAGACAATATAATTTATCAGTCATATAAAACATCTCTAAAACCATAATTCATAAGCAGCACCTTGTTTTCAGAAACTGATTTGCACTAGTTATCTAAGTCAAACCTAGAATCTACAAGATATATAACAAACAAATGCACTGCCCACAACGTAACAAGAAAAGCATCAAACAGCAATACAATTTTGCCTCATGATAACATCTAGGAATCAAGATTTTTAAAGATAAAATCCAGATCAAGAGGATGAACAAAGAACCACATTCAGGTTAACACACTCACCTTTCTTCCTAAAACTCTCTGTTGGTGGAGGACTTGCCTAAACGAGTATCGTTTGCCGGGAAGAACACAGTCGTTGAAAGTTTCATCCAGAGGAACCTTTGAAGGAATAATGCAACCTATCTCCTGTCCAAATGCAGGACAATCCAACCAACCTGCATAAGCAATTGAAAAGGTAAAATGATGTAATAGAACTAAGGGAAGTCAGGGAGCGGGAAAAAGGAACAAGAACCTTTGTTGAAATAATAGTCAAAGAAGACACATCCTATTAAAGTTATGTGCAACCTAAAGTTACACTTGGATGACAAGAATAGAAAAGAAAGATGGACTACACAAAGGGAAGCAAGAATCAATTGCTACTTCAACAAGTCCTCCACACACACACACACACGGAGAAAGAGATACATATAAATAGAGGGAGATAGAGAGAGAAAGAGAGAGAACACACACATAGTACGTCTTATACAACTGGCACACTAGGGAAAACCCAAATAACCTGGAGGAAGTCTGCTGCTAGGCTTCTGTCTCTTGGTCTGAAAAATCTCATCGCGTATTCGTGGCTGAGATGGATATGCTGGCCTATCATCTGGACGTTGTCTTTTAATTCTTTGAATCCTTTCCTCCCGCTCCTAAAACAAATAGCCTTTTTAGAAAGAGGGCATGGAAATTAGAAGATATTTTCTTTTTTGACATGTAAGAGATAGGAAACTATAAATTAAGAATACTTATCAAAAAATATATATTAAAAATAATATGTAGGTCCCCCACAGTAATAAAATTCACAAGAACATACCCCTATCAATGGGCACTTACTTCCCTTGTCCCTTATCTTTTTCCACTTTTTATAGAAAGAAGCAACAAAGAAGCAAGTTCTATTTCTTTTACTTTCTCCCCCTTTTGGCAGAGGGGAGATTGATAGGAGGAGGTACAGAGTATGGCACCAAAAAATAGTTCACATTATATAACTAAGCTGACTTGGAGATAACCAGATTACCAATAATGCTGAATATCCCCATTAATCAGAGGATAATCTGTTCAACGACCTAAGCGACTTCCCCATCCATACTTTTTTGTTGATCCCAAACTGCTTGCCTGACTAAAAAGCGAAAGAAGAAGGGAAAGACGTATGTCTTTGAATAAGAGAGTTCAACTCACCAATATATTTCTTTAATCAGAAAGGCCAAACACATACGCGGGCACCGAAACTTGTCCGAATTTTTCATTTAGACACTTGAACTCGGGCTAGTACCTATTGAACACCTAAAGTCCTCTAAAAGTGTATTAATTAGACACATTTTGCTGAGATAGCCAAATAATAAAGTGCGTGCATTTCAAATGCAGTTGACTTGGCAAAACAAACCAATGAGACAGACACCTGGAATTTGATCCCACAACTAATAAGGAAAAAAGAGTTTTGAGGGAAAAATAAATAAAAAACTCCGTTATAGCTAACCCCCCCTCCCCCCGCCAAATCTCTCTTTCTCTCTCCATACATTTTCTTTCAATTTTTCCAGTAACTTTTCCTTAATATTTACATGAGCTTTTCGCAGCTTAAGACATGAAAACTCAGTTGCTGTAATGTCAAAACGGGATTTTTGAGCAGAAATCGGGAACTAGAATTGCTTTAGAGGAGATCTTGATATAATCACCACTGACCCAGGTGGAAACTCCATTAACAGAGAAAAAACAATGCTAATAAAATATGTAAAGAGGATAGACAAATAAGGAAAACATCTCTACTTAACTTCCTGAATTTCAAGCAAGTTTCTGCTTGACAAATGCAAATCTTTAAGGCAAATTTCTGATTTCAGCACACATATCCGGCAACTGATTCAGACACTGGTTTTGTATCATTAAATTTACAAGGAAAACTGAAGCTGATTATGGTGGTGTTAGAATTGGGTGGGATTGGAAAAACCAGATCTGAGGTTTTTTTACTGTTCTTGGTGGTGGTGTTTTGTTGGAGAAGCAAGAAGCGGGCTTGCTGCCGGCCATGAAAATTTCCGGCAAGGTAGGTCGTCCTTCAGGCAAAACCAGAATAAAAGAAAAAATATTTAAAAAGAGAAAGAGAAAGAAAAAGAAAAAAAAATGAATTTATTGCTTTTTGAGATACTAAACGCGCTTTAAGAGTGAGAAATACACACTTTGCCATGTCAGCAAAATGTGTCTAATTGGAACACTTTTGGAAGAGTTGTGGTGTTCACTGTTCAATAGGTACTAGCTCGAGTCTAAGTGTCTAAACGAAAAATTAGGACAAGTTAAGGTGCCCACGTATGTATTTGGCCAAAAATAAAATAAGCTAATCTTCATTCTTCAACCATGCTATGCTAAGGCCCCAACCAAGGACCTTGAGCCACCATATAAGAGTTCAGATTAACACGAACTCTGTACTAGTGAACCAAGGTAGTTTTATCAGCTGTATACCAGTAAGACTTCAGCAGCTTCAGCCTACCACTCATTGTAGACAACTCAAGCTTCTCATTGTGCTAGTTTATGGGTTAAGAAAAATCCAGCACTTAGACTTATTCAAAAGAAAGGGGAAATTTCAACACTTCGGATGCTTTCTCAAGCAACTGTTCATCTGTTTGAAAGATGCATAAAAATAGCATTCTCCAAAAAAAAAATTGTCTTAAAGACGTTGCACAAAGCTATCTACAGGAATTAATCTGCTGAAGACAAACAGCAAGCAAATATCTAATATAAAGGAG
Organism: Nicotiana tabacum; assembly: GCF_000715075.1. Lineage (NCBI taxonomy): Eukaryota > Viridiplantae > Streptophyta > Magnoliopsida > Solanales > Solanaceae > Nicotiana > Nicotiana tabacum. The sequence continues at coordinate 24,488,142 of NC_134081.1, read as the reverse complement.
ACATGCATCGAACAAAAAGCGGAAGAGATATCCAATAAAGAAGCAAGTTCCAGTAATAGTACAGCTCAATAGCTGATGTAGGGAGCAGTAGAAACAGAGACGTACGCGACGTGAAATCTCCACCGCACTCGTATAATCTGCACGGTCATCACTATGTTCTACAATGGATTCCTCCGCTTCCTCTTCTAATTGTTGTCCAAAGATCTCATCGTCATCCTGTGGCTGTGGCGAGGCATTCAGATCCATGCTGGTGATTCAAGTCTCACCAAAAGCATATGTCAAGGTGCCTGTAAGCAATTTATATTCTGTTCTTACAACAAATAAGATCGCACATAGAATTATTCAACTACCCTGTGGGGAAGGCTGAATTTATTCAAATCCAATGCATAGTTTTTTGATAAATAAAATTCCAATGCATCATTCAAATATTTTTTTTTTGATTTTGCACCGGGTGTCCGAGTCTCTTTGAGCCCCGACTAATCCCGGGGGTGCACAGGCCCTCGGCAAGGAGTTTCCCGCAAGTGCACCACGGTTAATTCAGGTTTTACCCAGTCCGATGGCCCTCAGAAATTGTTTGCACCCAGTGGGTTTCGAACTTAAGACCTTGAAAGGGAGCAAACCCCAAGGCTCAAGTCAATTGCCACCATAAGTTAATGAAGCAAACAAACATCATAAATTTGAATATTAAAGAAATACATCAATGCATAGGACACAAAAGGACATGATGATGGAGTCGAGATGATTTGAAACAATATAATAGTTGACTCGAGTCAAAGAATACAACCTTTTTTAGGACCAGAGAACTAGAGAGAAAAGAAACTCATAGTGATCTCCTCCAGTGCCATTATTTGAGTTTCATTTGGGTTCTCAAATACGCAGCATGGTCAATTTTGATGGAGAGAGGATAATTGTTTATGAATGACCATGGTTGCGAATTGAGAGGGCAACTAAGTGTAATTATGCCTACTTTAGCAGAAACGATTCATGACAGAGGATGCAAGCGTAATTCGAGAACTCAAGGAAGTGACCAAACATAACTTGGGCTGCAGAAGTACTTCTTACAGAATTTGTGTTCACTTGTGATCCTAAATATAAATTCACCAAAAGCGAAAAGCATATCAGATGGGCATAAGTCCAGAAAATAAAAAGGAGCTTTTTTTCTCCTTGAAAAAGGATAATATTAAATAGTACTCTCTTGCCCTTTATCACTCAGCAACAACGAGCCCCAACTGGTGCCTAGAAGCAAGTTTCATGCACTATTTAGCCCCTTGCGGCCTCCCTCTTTCTCCACCAGCAAACAACCGTTTCTGTTCTCTATTCCTCATTCCCAGCTTATGTTAACCTTCTCTCTCATGAATGCACTCTACAACCTCTGAATGGTCCCAGAAAGTAAGTTCTCCCTCCACCTCCTTAGACCAATCCCTAATTAGAGGCAATACCTATTTGCATGTTATGGGCACCCGCCTTTATCCAAGTGAACTAGAATTAGGCATTGTTTTACAACCAAGTGACTACCCCAACTGCTAAACATTTAGAAATCTTAATCTGAAAATGATAATGGTTATAAAGAAATTCAAACAATGTAATTTCAACATGGCATAAAAGTTATGAAATGCACATCAAATGCTTTAAGCTCTGAATGATCTCAATTGTGTTGAAAGTCTCGCTTCATTTAAAACTACAATCTTATGGTCCATCTCTACCCTCCTCCCCTAACATATCTTCAAATCTACCAACTCACCTTTGTATGATCTTAGAATTTGAATTACGAAAGCTAATCTCCAGCATATAATAATAATAATATTATTGTTATTAATAGATGGAGACTTTTAATATTTTCACTTCAATCACAAGAAGGAAGCCTTATCTGTCAATTTCAAAAAACTGAGGGGTATAAATCACTGAAAATCGAGAGGTTTAAAATTATACTCAAACCATAATTTATTTATAGTTGAATAGAAATACAACCTCTATCAATAAGGAAACCTTAGGTAGAAAAAGAGAAAAGGAACAGCTACGTACTACATAATGTTTAATTTAGCCACAAATCAGCCTTGCTCTTTTCCAGCAAAAAGTAACAGAGGCAAAGAAACAAACCTCCAATGCCTGAGCAGTCCTGTATTTCGGGACATTCAGTTATGACATGCATATGTTTTCACTCACTCTCTGTAATTATGGCTGCGAAACTATAACAACTCCGGTTTAAAAAACAACTGACTGTTTGAAAAAATCCTGGGAAAATGGAATCATTTAAGAGGAATGAAACTCAAACAAAGAGAAAACATATGACAGATTTAGCAAAGAGTGCATGTATTTCATCACTAAACTTTCGTTTAATGGTGAATGAGAGTGTATTTATTTCATGAACTTTACCTTTTATTAGGTTGTTAACTACTTTATTTCAGCAATTCACAAATTTGTTAAATAAAAGATAATAAATGGAGACCGGTTATAACATTATGAAATTGAACCCATATGGCAGAAAGCAGAAGCAGCGGGTACGTCTGTTCGGGTTCATTCATGTCCAATAAACTTCAAACAAAAGGAGATTCGGGTATCATGAATGCACTCTACAACCTCTGAATGGTCCCAGAAAGTAAGTTCTCCCTCCACCTCCTTAGACCAATCCCTAATTATAGGCAATACCTATTTGCATGTTATGGGCACCCACCTTTAACCAAGCGAACTAGAATTAAGCATTCTTTTACAACCAAGTGACCACCCCTTCCATCAGCTCCACTCAATTTAATTTCCACTTAGTGTGTGCAAACCTAGACCTCACCTGGATTAAGTTCATCCAGTGTAATAGCACAACTATTATGAAGCTAATCTAACTCTTGATAAGCTCCTGTGAGATGTGGCTAGTATTGGGGTCTAAATCCAAAAAGTATTAGCACGTTATAATTTTTCTATGAGATAATTAGTTGCTCCTTCCAGTAACATCACAACATTCACGAGGCAATGACTCTTACTCTTGCTTCTTTTTGGCTTGTGTTTGTTTAGGGACTTATTGCAATAGTTTTGAGTTTTGACTCAAAATTGGAGAAGGTACACCCAATTTGTGCAAGAACCAGAGGTAGTAGATTCGTTTCACATTATTTACAATTTTCCAACCATTTTCTCCATCTGTTCTTCCCGGAACAACTTCTTGAACCCACTCAGTACTCACCTAATGGGTGAAGTACCATAGCACAGAATTAGCTAGACCCACCAGTTTGACTTACCAGTGGTAGACAACTCATAGTTGAGAAGTCCAATTTTAACTTGGGTCTATATCATAAACTAATAGAGAAAACCAACCACCTCAACCCGCTTTCGATTGAATTGACCAAATAGAAGTCAACCTTTTGAAAAACTTTCCATCACCAAAAGCCATAGAGAAAATGATCCTAGGCAGACCAAACCAATAAAAGATCACTCTACCTTAAACGATGTGCATCAGATTCGATAACATGGATATATGCATATCCTTCACCCTCTCCTTACAAATACCTGGGCCAGGAAGAAGAAAAAAACACTTATTCAGATTTGACAACTGTGATCTCCACCAGGTTGATCTGTTTGTTTGATTTACATTTATAAATTCATCTCCTACAAACTTTTAGCGTTCCATCCTCAAATCCCATTCATTTGGTTTCAGGTGTATAAGCAGCAAGTATATACAGCCGGAGCATCTCAATCACAAGAGCATTAAAGAGTACATGCACCAAATACCAAATTAAGCCATCATTAATCATTAAAAACAGGCTGAACAGGCAATTCCACACCTTCTGCTTGGTGGGCAATCTCACATACTAAAGATGTGCCAGTTGAAAACCTTAATCTATAGGATGAAATCCCAGTATTCAGGAACAAGGAAGACTATCACCATTACATTCAAAGGATCAACAGTATTAAGTACAATAACCAAGTTACTGAAATCACAAATGCATCATCCAAGCATAGAAACAACAATCTCCTATAACATGAAAATTGTCAAAGAACAACGACAATATTCAACACAAATTAATTCTAAGAAGTGGTTAAATGTTTAAAATCTCCATACCAATTTTAATACTCCCTTTGGAAATTTGTTTGTCACTCATTCCTTTATTGTCTATCTCAAAAAGATTGGCACCGAACTGTTTAAAATCTAATAATTATTACATTCCCATTTTACCATTGACATGACGAGTTGTAGATCCCACTAAATACAAAAAAGAACAATTCGGTACCAAAGGCACTTTAAGCTTATATCAGAAGTATTTAAACTCCGTATCTAGCCGAATACCGCCAAGCAAAATTGGGATGAGGGAGTATTTCTTAATGAATTCTCCACATTTAACAATTCCAGCTTAACCATGCACATTACGTTTATAGCACCAAATCTCCACGGCGAAAGCTGCCAAGAACTAGATTCTACCACCGCACACAAAACACCAGTAGTTATAAATCAATATTCCAAGTAATAAATGACTTGTGAACTACGTCATCATGTTGACAAAGAACGTTCCTGTACACCGATGCCAAAGGAAACCCCAACAAGTGTAACAAACCAATTCTATTTCAGAAACCCTGGTAAAAGCCCAATCAAACCCCAACACAATTAAGACATTCAGGACAGCAAAATGACAAACAAACAGCACGTGCTCCTCAAAAAAATATCGGACCAATGCAGCCAAAACAGAAGCTAACATCGCGAATATCAGTCTCAATTTCAAAGCTACACTGTGAATTTAGACAGAAAAGTGCAAGAAACAAAAGCAATTGAACAAGGATAGAACAGAAAATAACAAATAAAATGAATTTGGATTAAGCCTTACTCTGATATCTTTCAAAAACAACACTAACAACAAATAACAGATAAACGATTTCGTATTAAGCTCAAAAAATAATAATCAAACAGACGTGCTCCCCAAATATATCAGTGTCAGCCACTATAAAAACTAAAACTTCGAGAGAGAAAAAACTAATCAAAATCAATTCCACACCAACACATTGCATACAACAGCACGGAGCATACAAAAAAACTAAGGTATGATTAAACCTAGCTCCAAACTGTAGATTACACAGTTACCAAATCTCATAAAAACATTTTTAAAAAAAAGAGCTGATAAAAAATGCATACAAATAATTAGTCCAAAAATAAAAATAAAAATAAACTCAAATTAGCTAAAAACGAAAAGGAAGGAGAAGAATTCAAACCTGCTTTATACCGTAAAGCGAACTGGAAAACCCTAGTATTAATTAGAAATGCTATGATTCCTCAACAACAACAAAAAAATGGAAACTTCAAAACCCTAGATGGAGAGAAAAATGAAGCGGCGGTGATGTTAGAGAGAGAAAGACGGAGAGTGATCAGAGAGAGAGAGATTCATGGCTTAATACATGACGAATACAAAGGATTTTACCGATTGCGAAGAAATGAAAATGAAAGAGGAAGATATAGATGGTTGAAAACTGAGAGAATTATACACATGTTAAGTACGTACATGTGATCTTATTAGGAAAGAATAATTAAGAAAAGAGCCGAACCTGGGGCTGGGAGGTTGGAACTTGGGGGTTGGCTATTTAGGGTGCTGAGGTGTGAGTAAATTCTAAAAAATTTAGATTGCTTTAAAAAAATAAAAAATAAAAACTTATAAGCTAAAAGTAAAATGTCTAAGTTAATAATATCCAATTTTAAGCTTTTGGCTTATTTTTGTACTTTTCATACCTAAAACTAAACGCTTTTAAGTATTTTTTGTCAAACACTACAAAAATTAGAAAAGTGTTTAAAAGTCAATAAGCACTTACAATAAATCAATCCAAACATCCTCTAACCCAATGGAATCGTATTGATTATCAGACTTTATTTTGATAAGATCGTAAGTTTTTATATAAATATATTATTTCGTATATTAAATTTAAAAAAAATAAAGTATTTATTTTTTCCTAACGCCTGTGAAAACGAATTAACATGTGATTGACACCCAAAGTTCTAACTCCTAAACCTATTTTGGTACTCCTGTTAAAATTAAATTAGTTCCAGCATTTTAAGTAGAAAGTCACAAAGTATTCCAACGATTTTAAGTAGCAAACAATATGGTATTGAATATCTTCCCTCTCGTATGATTTAGATTTTATTTGTTGAATACTTAATCTTCTAATAGATTTTATTCTTGAGTCCCAATGATTAATATTTTTCGTGATTTATATTCCTCTCGTCTTTACTTAATGTATTTTATGCTGCTATAAAATAGTGAGATGACTTTATTCTGGCTATTTTTCATGTTCCCTTGATTTATCACCTCTTAAACACGGAGAGTTTTTCAGTCATATGCATGTTATTATGTTTTACTTCTACTAGCGATTCCAACATGACATTTAAAAGAATATCAAAAATTAATCAAACTGTACCGATACCGATACCGATACCGAAGAGAAACTAATATGATTGGTATAGTTACGAAAAGTCTAATTTTTGTTCTACAAAATAAAGCAATCAAAAAATTAGTCTCATACAAATTTTATAAAATAACCATCAGAACCGAACTATTGATACCCCTAGTGAGTGTATCCACACCAGAGCTCCGACTAAGAAGCACTTACTATTAGGATTTTTCTATTTTCGAGCCTCAAATTTGCAAGGTCTGATTAATCGAAGAAATACTTTATTCATTCCACTAAAATCTTGGATAATACGAAGCTTATTTATACTCATATTTTATGAAATATGTTCAATTTTAGGTATAACAGTGCATAAAACAAAATTTAATTATATCTACCTCGAATTGTATAAACACAAGAATTGATTAAGAATATATGCAATATGTATCATATTAAATTATTGTAAACGATCACATTTGCAAATGAATGCAAGTAGTTCATATGATTAAATTGCGTTCTGTAGAAGAAAATAAAAATCCCTAATCATCGAGTAGTAGAATAAAATGGGTCAATATAAAATGAGCAAGTATAGGTGATGGTTGGTTAGGAGATATTGTTTGAATCAAACAAAGTGCTAGGTTGCATTTGCTGCTCGAGATGTGCGTACGACAATGTGAGAAAAAGGGGACGTGACTGATAGGCTAATTATTTTTGAGTAAGAATAGTATTAAGGGGACTGAATCATTGTTAATCTGAGAGAGAATTAAATAAATAAATCAAAATCAGTCATGTATTATTGAATATTAAAATTCAAAATGCATTACGTGCGTATAATCCATGCACCTTGAACAACAAGTTTCGATAGAAAAAAAACTATTCTTGCAACATACATATGTAATGACAAATTATTCACTCCATGAATTTAAACATGCCATAATCAGATGGAGAGTAAACTGTTAATTTAAGTCGAGTGAATATCAATATTTAATATACTAGTCCCATCGAACCAACATGCAAATTCAGATGAAGAGTAAATACAAGTAATCAACAACTAGTATAACCCAGTGATTATCTATAATAAATTTATCCGATATGGAAGAAGACCTGCGTCAACGTGTAAAATTATTATATCACCAGAATTTAACCTTGGAGGCTAATTCGGGCAAATAGTGACTTTTGCATTTTCCTTTGATTAACGAAATTTTTAGATTATTCTAATCAAATATCATCAACAATAAGCAAATATTACATAATTTTCAGAATAATCATACTATTCGGAACAAATATTCATGCTAAAAATAGTTTAGTTTTACAAAACAATAATCATTGCATGTAATTAAAAACTTGCATATTAACATGATACTACCTTTTATGTTCATCCTAATCATTTAATTAGACGTGAGTAGGCTTTTATACCAATTGATGGACTATATATCGCAGCGGAAGCAATTATAATCATATTCACGTGTAAATCAAACAATTAACATACACAGAGATTATTCGAGTTACCTCTTGAAGCGTAAACAAAATAAATTAATCTCGGTCTCCAGTTCCAGAGTTGCAAGACCGCGACCTCAGCAAAGCCTCCACAGTCTTCTACTATGTTACCCAAATAATATCCGGAAAAAAAAAAAATTCGGGTGGGCGAAATTCCAAGGAAGAAAAACGTATGAAACCAGTGTCAAAAACGGCCAGCCATATATGGAATATATATAGCCACGTTTTTTAGGTTAAAACCTTTTTTCAAAACCTGATAAGTTTTCTTCTTCCACTAAGGAAATGTTTCCTTTATTTTCTATTATTTAGACACAGTAGGGACCATAAAATTTAATTAACAAGGTTTTCTATTATTGAATTAATTTCGAAATTTGAAATTAATTTCTACCATAATAAATCATGAATTATTCCACTAAAAATTCGTAATCGCATTCCTTAGTTCAATTTTGAAATTCTTCCATAAAACCTTATTTAACTCCCCATGTTAAGATTCATATACTAACCAATCAAATTAAATTACTGATAATTTAATTTATCGATTACTTCCTTTAGACTTTCGCTTAACTTATTTCATGTGGCGGATACAAAATTTACCGGTCGGGTTTACACAAGAAAACTTATAAGCTTTCATAAAGGAGTATCATCGATCTCAAAATCCGAGACATGAATTCTATCAACTAATTATTATTTCGCCAATGTATATCATTATTGTCCAATTTACCAGGCTTATTGACCCACAAAAGAATCTCGCCTTTTAATAAATCAAAATAATAATTGACACACACAACTAATAATAATTATATCAGGATTAAGAGTATAAGTACATTGAATGGACTACGAAAATTATTTTATTAAGTAAGTATAAAATACTTATCTCTACTTGATCCGTTCAATACATACAAAATGTACTAGCACAAGAAGTCGGAATTAAACCATTCCATAATCAAGACAAATTATATTTAATCTTGTGCTACAACCATTCCGATGGTTTGTCCAATTCCATCATTAGATTGTGAACATAAACTTTATGACTTATAAGAATCGATAATTTAATCTTTCGTGTATGAGCTAAATTCTATACACTAAATCATTTACTATATAAGCAACGGACGCACAGACAAGTACATGATCTATTTTTAAAAAAAACTTTATTGAATTGAATAAATAAATAAATAATTATTCCATAAAGAATACTATAACAATACGCATGATTTATAGTATATCGTAACCCAAACAACAATGGTCTCGTGTTAGAAACACGCAAGTGTCACAAGCTGATGTGTGAGTAACTTTTGTTCTTTTAATTCCTTTTGTCGTTCTTGTATTCGTTGCATTGATTATAAATTCATCCTTGGATGGAGAGAAGACGATACGTGATTTATATATCGGAAAAGAGTCAAAACTACCATCAGACTATTCGATTTGGTATAAATATGTCCTCCGTCCACCTATTGAGCCAAAAATGTCCCCATCGTTAACTTTCTGGCTCACTTATGCCCCTACGACTAACGACCAATACTAAGTAATTTTTTAAAATTAAAATTACACGTGCCAAATTTTTATTGGTTAAATTTTAAATGATGACTCTAATTAAATAAACCTGCCCTTAACCCTTTTTTTACCCAACCCCAAAATCCGACCCACCTAAAAAAATAGCCAAACTCTTGATTGTTAAAAAAATTAATTTATCCATCTTTTCAACTCTATCATCACCATAGTTGCCACCATCCCCTTTCCTCCATAACAACCATGTTTTCACCGCAACCACGATTCTCATGTTTGCTCCATTCCTCCATTTTCGAACAATAACATCGAGAATATTATGCTAATCGAAAGGGTCCGATTAGAATTTTTTTAATTTTTTTCGATTTGATGTCCTTTCTTTGTTGTAAAATTAGGATTTTGTTCAAGGAGGATTACCTAAGTCATAAATTTTTATTTTTTTACAAATTATTACCATTTGGGTCTAACAACTGAATAAGAGTTTGTAAAATTTACAAAAAATTATGAAGAAAAAATTGGATTCCTGAATTTAAAGCCCATGAATTCATAATAGGTTCGTTGATTATCTTATGTGATAAGAAAGAAAAAAAGATTTACCATTGTAAGTGACATATGAATGTGAACATTAGGATCTTTTGACGAATATTTTTTAAAAATGACAGCTCCAATGGTAAATGCAAAATAAAGAAGATAATAAAAATATGAAAAAAAGACCAAAACTGCCCTTAGACTAAAAATATGGTGGTAGTGTGGTCGCTATGGAGAAAAGGGGATGGTGGCGACTATGATGGTGGTAGAATTGGAAAGATGGAGAAGTTGATTTTTTTTTTACAATCAATAGTTTGGCCATTTTCTAAGGTGGGTTGGATTTTTGGGTTGGGTTAAAAAAAAGGGTTAAGGGTGGGTTTATTTAATTGGGGTCATGGTTTAAAATTAAAACAATAAAAAGTTGTCACGTGTAATTTAAGTAAACCTTTTTTATTTGGTATTGACCATAGTCATGGGGGCATAAGTGAGCCAGAAAGATAACGGTGGGGACATATTTGGCTCAATAGGTGAACGGAGGGCATATTTGTACCAAATCAAATAGTCTAAGGGCGGTTTTGGTCATTTTCCGTTTATATATAAAGTGCACTAGGAGGTTTATGAGTTTTATTAAAATCCAACAGTTAAGCAGATGAAGGTAATAAGCGACAATTGCATCGTATAAGAAATACGTAAGTGTCATGATGTGATTCTTTTTCTAATTCATTTATCATTAGTATCATTATATATTTTCTCGTTCAGAAAAAAAAAACAAAAGAATATTTATGCGTTTTATTTCTTCACCAACACTTTATCAATGTTTCATATGATTGATGTAAGATTTCATAAGGATGAGCATATATTTAAAGAGATAGATCTAGAATTTACATTTGATGGGTTTAACTTTATGCTCTTAACATGAAAATCTATTATATATTTAAAATTATAGGTTCAAAATTATATTCTTTTTTAAAATTTAGTGACTTTTACATATATATATATATCTATACTACGTATCGAAAACAGGGATTTAAACCGCCAATTTCACTTGTAGAGATGCACCAAATAATGATTGCATTATAGGAGTGTTTGAGCTAAGGTGCACGCACATATATTTAAGTAATTTTAAAAAGATATACCATTGTTATACATGATTTTGGAAGAGAAGCATGGATTCACACGAACCCACATCCCTTAAGATGCTTTTTTTTTTTGATAATTTTGCTATGTGTGGCGGATAAAAAAAAAATAGTACTTATGAGTCTGGTTAATATTCCTTCCAGCATTTTGTAAATGTTTCACATGATTTGAAAACACATCTTTTTATATAATTGGCTAATTTACTAGTTTAAATATACAATATTGTGACTTTGTGAGTGCAAGAAAAGAAGGAGCATTTTATACAACGGAATTTTGTATCAAAACTAAACTAAGTAAAACGAATAGTACATTACTATTTTCTAAAGAAATTTTCTTAAAAATGAAGTCTAATAACCCAACTGTATGTACAATCATGGACTTACATCGTTTATCTAACAAGTAACATATAAGTAATATTTTCAGTATAAAAGGAAATCAGACCTTCCAAAAACTGGGCAGTCCAAACACACTACTAATAGCCTACTCTCCAAACGACCATGCTACTCATTTTATAATTTTTATTAATATTCTCCTTTAGTTTTTTAGTGATTTATCTTTGTGTTTGTACTACTTCAGTTTTTAAAGTTGCTCTGTAATAATCATAGATATGAACTAACAATAAAGTTATTCAATAATGTCTCACTTTTTTCTTATATAAATTACAGTGCAACGTCGTACTTTCGATGTAAACTAGAAATTTTACAGTTTAAGGAATCGAAAAACACATTTGAACAGCTAACTTATCAACAAACAAGAATATTGGATCTTTGTAAAACTTTTAGAAGGCGTGACTGACATAGTTACGTAACAAATTAAAAACAATCACACAAGTCGACAAGTAATTCTCTGAAGGCATAAAAGACACCATAATCATGCTGTCAATATTTAGTTGTGTGCATAAACAACAAAAAGAAAGGTGAAAAAAGCCAATATTAGTTTGTGTGTACTTATCCATATATACTATTCCAGTTTGCAGCAAATAATTAGACTGACTTTGTGTGTTATAAGTTGTCTTCATCCTTTATACTGCTTGTTTTATATGTCTTAAACTCCATTTTGCCTCGTAATTAACAGCTTACAAGTTTACAAAATAAATATTACCAAAAGATCTTACACCGTCTGATCAAAGATAAATTAATGACTCCACTTGCTAATGTAACATTCATTGAAGATAAGCGTGTGAGTATTTAGTTTTATGTTAATTTCATCTGTAACATTGTTTATGATTTTGAGTTATATGATGGATAAAGTGAGTACATTTTTCTGCTTTTGTTGTATAATAAGAGAAAATAGCCGAAGAAAAGGTCATTATTAGACAAAGAATTTAAGTAACAGTATAATTTTTCTTCTTCTACAAACCTCCTTTTGCTAGACCGACTATACAAGGAATAGACATCCACAAATATAATATTTCCAAACAGCTTTGCAATTTGTTAACACAAAAACTTTTTGGTTTATCAATCCCATATTAATTAAAAACCATGCATATATTGACCTGACTTAACATAAAATTAGCCATCTATTTGAACGATAATTGGTCAAGATTCTCAAATCAAATTATATAATCTTTCCTGTGATTAATTTATTAAATGAATATTAACATTAATAAATTGTTAATATTAATAAATTAATATAAATATATTATTAATCTTTTGGTGTGCAATTACAAAGTCTTCTTTCTACTCATCAAACATTTTGGACATCCCTTTTCTGAGGTAAAGGTACTTTCTTTGTACATCTCTCTGAACTAATAAGCTTAGATGCGATTAGCGTTAAAAACAAAATTACGTTCCTACGCTCCAAATTTAGCTTTACTTTTTCCTCTCCAAATTTAGGTTTATATACTCCTGTTTTTATTTTTTTGGTTGCATCATTGGCATTTTTACCCTTTTATACTCCTTTAGTTATTTTATTTTTAACTTTATAAAGGAGTATCAATTTTTAAAATAAATAAAAAAGAAAAGTAAGACATATAAGTTAACTAGGTAATCCCAACAATGTGACAATAGAATGTTGTTGTAATATTGTTGTTCAAGTAGAATGTTATTGTGAAAAAATATGAGTGCAGTAAGATTTGCATCCATTATTGCGTCATTATGTTCATCAAGCATGGCGTTGTGAAAGAAGCCCTTTTGAAAGAAGCTATTCACGAACAAATGGACAAGCATAAAGAAATACTAAAGAAATACTGATCACTATTGTCTTTATCTTAATAAAAAAAAAAGGAAGCAAGTGTCTTGGATTCAAATATTCAACCAGAAAATAAATTGCATCCAATTGTATAGGGGTTTAATCTATTCATTAAACCTCTATCTGTCCTATTGTATATTCAATGATGTACTAATACCAATAAACTAAATTTAGTTTAATGAATAAATTAAAATATTTAGAATAAATAGATAATAGAGTGGATAGCGGGAATCGAACCGGCATCGTTAGCTTGGAAGGATAGGGGTTATAGTCGATGCCGATTCATTATTTTTAAAACCGAACATGAAACTTTGGTTTCATTTGGCTCCCACTAGATGGCGAATCAATCAGGGATGATACACCAAGGTGCATGGTGAGATACAATAGGCGAGGAGTGTCCATCCCCAAAAGATGTCTGCAATGCTTTCATTTCATAAAGATGGCATGGTTGGACACAACAAAACCTATTTTGCAGAATGGGCTAGAAGAGTCATTGATCAAGTTAGGCTAAGCAAAGTGGAGCAAGCCTCAGCTGATCAAGCAAACCAGCAACAAAATGATTCAAAAGCATGTGTATGCTAGCCTTCTGTTAGGGGCAGACTTTGTAAGAGTTAAAATCAAATGTATACACTGTTTGCCGAACATCATCATCTGCAAAACAGGCTCTGCTGTTTAAACAAATGAAGTATAGAGCATTTTCCATTGTAAATATTCAGCTTTTTTCTAGGATAAGCACACAATTATCATTGTCATATAGCAAGTATTACAAAGAAAAATAAAAGTGAAAAGAGAAAACAAGAAACTAATAAGAAGACTGATATATGGACTTCCTATAGTTGCACCCTTGCTGTCCCCAATCACTAAAAATTAACCACTGCAGCATTTGTATGATGCCTTGAATAGATTGTGTGTTTCTCTCATCTTCATCAAGACTTGCACCAGGAAATGCAAAATAGCGCAAAAGATCGCCTTTATCTCCGTGAAAACTTGGACAGCAAATATATCACAAAGAAGCAAAATAGCGCAAAAAGAATAACATGCATCACATGGTTTGATCCTTCCTGGATGATACTTCTGTTCAATCGTCTCATATTGTTCTTCACCCCTGCTTGAGCTTTGATCAGTGTCATTTGCTGTGATAATGGGAAGTGCAAGTTTTTAAGGAAACGGGGAAATCATGTAACTTACAAGAATGATTCCATAATCAATAAAATAAGCATACATCATGAGAATCTCAGATAGACCGACCAACCAACACATTTATAAACAATGCCACACAAACTCTAGGAAAGTTTACTACTTCTAACGGCTTGAAGCAATCTATTGCAGCAATTTGCTAGACGGGATAACTATTAGAATACAGATTTACAATCAGTTGAACATATGCAGTGTGTAGTTCAATATCCCCGCACAAATTACCCTCTAAGAACAAAGAAAAAAAAGAGAATGGAATCAAGTTTGGGCTTTTTATTAGATCTAACAAGGATGTATCTTTCAAAGTACTAGAAAACCTAAAAGAAAAGCATAGAGCAACAAAGGCATTCAGGCAGGTTGGTTTGGCAGTACGTAAGGCAAACAAAGACTACGAGTACACTGTCATTTCCAAAATATTTACAGTAATAACAATTGCAATTCCCAGCATTTATAGAAGGAGAGAGAGTGTTAGATTGTTATCCAGCCTTAGGAACATAAACACAAAACAAGCTCCAATATACAAAAACTTAATTGTTAAGGTACATAAATATATGGAAAAGTGATTTAAAGGACTTAAAGAATATCAAATATACTTGGAAGAAAAGGAGAACAAGTTCATGGCATACCAGTTGGTTAATAAAATCATTCTGAAACTTTGCTTCAGACTCAATTTCTTGGGCTACCTGCAGCAAGAAATATCTATAAGTACTAGCAAAAGGGTAAGTTTGAATAAAAATCTGAAACCCTGACAAAGATGAAATGACAAGGCAGACAAATGAGACATTGGAAAAAATGACCTATAAGGAACATTGTATGGATCCACGGACAGGATATAGGAATGATAACCTCTCTCTCAGCCTGTCGTGAATGAACTATATGGATAACATGACACTGGTCCCCCTATTCTCAGATTTCACTAGGACAGATTTACAACCTAGAAATAAGCGCTGATGTCTCTCTAGCATCCACCTCAAGACCAGTTGAAGTATGTCAGCATGATAAAGCATCAATATATGCCGATATAAAAAATGAAGATAGATATAAGTAACCACCGGAAAAAGGAGTCATGGGTGTGAAAACACAACCTTTCTTCAAGATTGGTGACCAGGAATAAGTCAGTACTTGCTCCACATACAGTCAAAACAATTGATTCCATCCAACAAGAAGTTCCTATACAATGTCTTTTATGCAAAGTATATCTCGGGGGGGGGGGGGACCAGAATGGCTTGACAGTTGGCATTGTTTCCAAAACAACGCAGTCTTACCAGTGAAAACGTAAAGCCAAAGAGTGAATTAACATTTTTCTCATAACAGTGGTGTGTGAGCCAACTTGTGCACATCTCAGCCATTTCACCGAGTCCTTGCTACCTCCAATTTGGCACAAGTATTGGGTAATTCCACCCGCCAAGGCTTAGGCATATGGAAATAAATAACCTAGTGTTTTTGTATTTCTGCTGGGACTAGAACCCTGATCTCCAAGGTTTGAACTCAGTTCATTGACTACTAGGCAACAACCTTGGGTTGATTAACAGCTTTATTAATCCAGTACGATACGATAAATTAAAGGTAAAACATAAAATCTACATTTCCATTCCCAATTCTAAGATGAAATCCTAAATTAAAGGATAGAGAACATTCCTGAATGCAACATTGCCTTGTTTCGCTCAATCCCGAACACAGTATAGTCATTACGCTTTCGTTTGCTCGTGGAAGAGACTTCAACTATCTTCAACCTATATGCCTAACAAGTTTCACAGTGGTGTTCTAAGAAATACTATTATCAGTGTCCCAAGACAACACATCACCTTATTTGAAATGGATCCATGACATAACACATCACCAAATTTGACATGTACATGCATATTAAATATGCCACCGGTTATGCAAAAAAAAAAAAAAAAAAAAAATCCTCCAACAAAAAATACAAAATACAAATATAAAGCCACAGACAAGGTGATAGGTAAGCATACATTTCTAAGCTGTTTTACTTGTTTGCGAAGACCTGTAATCTCGTCATCTAGGTCCCCGTGCATCGGATCAATCCGCACCTGTATCTCATCTGAACCACCTACTTGCCTCGTACTCAATCCATCTCTGATCAATCAAACAACGAAAGAAAACAACTAAATTTCTCAAAAATAAACCCCAAAAATGCAAAAAAATGTATTTCTATTAATTTTCTCCTAATTAGGTTATGCTTTTGGTAATTGTTTGTTACACAACACTTCTCTATCACAATTCAAATTGTGCAAGTAATTAGTACCATAACAAATTATAACTTAAGAAGACGATACTTTTTTTTCCGTTTTTATGGATACCTGGATCTGTAGGAAGCAGCACCGTAGAAATCACCGCCTCTATGAGAGCTAGAAGCCATTGAAAGAAAAAACTGAAGGAACCTCGAAACCCTAGGTTTCGCGAAAAACTTTAAAGTATCAATAAAAAGGATTGAGAATTCAGCACGTCAAAAAATACTTCTGTGCTACCAAAGATCAGAGGAGAAAATTATAGTAACCTGTAATATGTTTGTTACAACTCTATTTACCAAAAAATGCTATTTACTCTGTAATACAGCCTATTTTTCAACCATCTTGTCCATTAACTGCTATCATGAACCGTCTTGAGGGCTATTTGTTTCATCCTGCACAAGGAATGTTAATGCACCAGTATCAGAAACCAAATTCAAATGCACGTTAAATCAGGTAGTTTGCTTCCTCGTTTATGAAGTTAATTTGAGCCCTTGCCCTTTAATATCCACAAATGTACAGATTATAGGCAACAGCGCTAGGTTCTTTAGTTCCACGATAAAATATAATTACAAGGCATCATCCTATTAAAACCGTAATATTCATTAGCAAGTGGTACCGCATAAATAAATGGTTAAATACATTAACACAAAGCATGTGTTCATATAAATAGAAGACCACTCCGGATTTTCAACATTTAAAAAAGAAGGAAAAACAAATAACATGCTCAAGGAAAGACCCAAAACAATAGGTACATTTTTCATATAAGTACATCTCCAGGTCAGGAAAATGGAAAAAAACTATCATCCCTCCAAAAAAAGGAATATCCATTACATCTAATAAACCAAAAAAAAAAGAACTCCATTAACACAATTTACTCTTAATCATTCTTCTGTCACACATTAAATTTCCAAGCGCTTAGTGATTTTTTGCCAGGAACTTCAACATTTATTTATTAATGAGCTGCACATTAGCTCTATGATATCCTTGGCGCCCCCAACTGCTAAACACTTAGAAATCTTAATCTAAAAATGATAATGGTTATAAAGAAATTCAAATAATGTAATTTCAACATGGCATAAAAGTTATGAAATGCACATCAAATTCTTTAAGCTCCGAATGATCTCAATTGTGTTGAAAGTCTCGCTTCATTTAAAACTACAATCTTATGGTCCGTCTCTGCCCTCCTCCCCTAACATATCTTCAAATCTACCAACTCACCTTTGTATGATCTTAGAATTTGAATTAACAAAGCTAATCTCCAGCATATAATAATAATAATATTGTTATTAATAGATGGAGACTTTTAATATTTTCACTTCAATCACAAGAAGGAAGCCTTATCTGTCAATTTCAAAAAACTGAGGGGTATAAATCACTGAAAATCGAGAGGTTTAAAATTATACTCAAACCATAATTTATTTATAGTTGAATAGAAATACAACCTCTATCAATAAGGAAACCTTAGGTAGAAAAGGAGAAAAGGAACAGCTACGTACTACATAATGTTTAATTTAACCACAAATCAGCCTTGCTCTTTTCCAGCAAAAGTAACAGAGGCAAAGAAACAAACCTCCAATGCCTGAGCAGTCCTGTATTTCGGGACATTCACTTATGACATGCATATGTTTTCACTCACTCTCTGTAATTATGGCTGCGAAACTAAAACAACTCCGGTTTAAAAAACAACTGACTGTTTGAAAAAATCCTGGGAAAATGGAATCATTTAAGAGGAATGAAACTCAAACAAAGAGAAACATATGACAGATTTAGCAAAGAGTGCATGTATTTCATCACTAAACTTTCGTTTAATGGTGAATGAGAGTATTTATTTCATGAACTTTACCTTTTATTAGGTTGTTAACTACTTTATTTCAGCAATTCACAAATTTGTTAAATAAAAGATAATAAATGGAGACCGGTTATAATATTATGAAATTGAGCCCATATGGCAGAAAGCAGAAGCAGCGGGTACGTCTGTTCGGGTTCATTCATGTCCAACAAACTTCAAACAAAAGGAGATTCGGGTATCATGAATGCACTCTACAACCTCTGAATGGTCCCAGAAAGTAAGTTCTCCCTCCACCTCCTTAGACCAATCCCTAATTATAGGCAATACCTATTTGCATGTTATGGGCACCCACCTTTAACCAAGCGAACTAGAATTAAGCATTCTTTTACAACCAAGTGACCACCCCTTCCATCAGCTGCACTCAATTTAATTTCCACTTGGTGCGTGCAAACCTAGACCTCACCTGGATTTGAAGTTCATCCAGTGTAATAGCACGACTATTATGAAGCTAATCTAACTCTTGATGAGCTCCTGTGAGATGTGGCTAGTATTGGGGTCTAAATCCAAAAAGTATTAGCACGTTATAATTTTTCTATGAGATGCAACACATGGTGCTCCTTCCAGTAACATCACAACATTCACGAGGCAATGACTCTTACTCTTGCTTCTTTTTGGCTTGTGTTTGTTTAGGGACTTATTGCAATAGTTTTGAGTTTTGACTCAAAATTGGAGAAGGTACACCCAATTTGTGCAAGAACCAGAGGTAGTAGATTCGTTTCACATTATTTACAATTTTCCAACCATTTTCTCCATCTGTTCTTCCCGGAACAACTTCTTGAACCCACTCAGTACTCACCTAAAGGATGAAGTACTATATCACAGAATTGGCTTGAGGCTCCAGTTTGACTTATTAGTGGTAGACAACTCATAAAAGTCCAATTTTAACTTGGTTCTATATCATAAACTAATAAAGAAAACCAACCACCTCAACCCACTTTCGATTGAGTTGACCAAGTAGAAGTTAACCTTTTGAAAAAATTTCCATCCCCGAAACTACTAGAAAAGGCCATAGAGAAAATGATCACGGGCAGACCAAACCAATAAAAGAACAAACTACCTTAAAAGATGTGCATCCGAGTCGATACATATCTTTCATCCTCTCCTCACAAATAAGCAAGCCACGGAAAAAAAATCACGTATTCATATTTGACAACTGTGATCTCCACCAGGTTGATCTGTTTGTTTGATTGCATTTATAAAATTCGTTTCCTACAAACTTCCAGTGTTCCATCCTCAACTCCCATTCATTTGGTTTCAGGTGTACAAGCAGCAAGTATATACAATCAGAAAATCATCTCAATCACACGAGCATTAAAGAGTACATGCACCAAATAGCAAATTAAGCCATCATTAATCATTATAAACAGGCAACTCTACACCTTCTGCTTGGTGGCAATCTTACATACTATAGATGTGCCAGTTAAAAACCTTAATCTATAGAATGAAATCCCATGTGTTTCGGAACAAGGAAGACCATCACCGTTACATTCAAAGGATCAACGGTATTAAGTGCAATAACAAAGTTACTGAAAGCACAATGGCATCATCCAAGCATAGAAAGAACAACCTCCTATAACATGAAACTTGTCGAAGAACACCGATCAAATTCAACATAAATTAATCCTAAGAACTGGTTAAATATTTAAAATCTCTATACCAATTTTAATACTCCCTGTGCCAATTTGTTTGGCACTTTTTCCTTTATTGTCTATCTCAAAAAGATTGGCACCTTACTATTTACAATCTAATAATTATCACATTCCTATTTTACCATTGATATGACGTGTTCTAGATCCCACTAAATACAAAAAAGAAAAATTCGGTACCAAAGGCACTTGAAGCTTATATCAGAAGTCTTTTCTTTCTTAAACTCCGCATCTAGACAAATACCGCCAAGCCAAATTGAGATGAGGAAGTATTTCTTAATGAATTCTCCGTATTTAACAATTCCAGCTTAACTATGCACATTACGTTTATAGAACCAAATCCCCAAGGCGAAAGCTGCCAATAACTAGAACACAAAACACCGCACACAAAACACCATTAGTTATAAATGCAATATTCCAAGTAATAAATGACTTGTGAACTACGTCTTCAGGTTGGCAAAGAACGTTCCAATACACCGACGCCAGCGGAAACCCCAACAAGTATAACAAACCAATTCTATTTCAGAAACCCTGGTAAAAGCCCAATTCAAACCCCAACACAATTAAGACATTCAGGACAGCAAAAGGACAAACAAACAGTATGTGCTCCTCAAAAAAATAGCGGACAAATGCAGCCAAAAAAGAAGCTATCATCGCGAATATCAGTCTCAATTTCAAAGCTACACTATGAATTTAGACAGAAAAGTGCAAGAAACAAAAGCAATTGAACAAGGATAGAACAGAAAATAACAAATAAAATGAATTTGGATTAAGCCGTTACACTGATATCTTTCAAAAACAACACGAACAGATAAAATAAAACGATTTCGAATTAAGCTCAAAAGATAATAATCGAGAGAGAGAGAGAGAGACTAATCAAAATCAATACCACATCAACACATTGCATACAAGTGCACGGAACATAAAAATAATCCTAAAATATGATTAAACCTAACTCTAAAACTCTAAATTAAAATTTACCAAATCTCATTAAAAAAACATTTTAGAAAAAAGAGCTGATAAAAATGCATACAAATAATTAATCAAAATAAAAATAAACTCAACTTAGCTAAAAACGAAGGAGAAGAAGAATTCAAACCTGCTTTATCCCGTAAAGGCGAACTGGAAAACCCTAGTATTAAGTAGAAATGCTATGATTCTTCAACAACAAAAAAAACCACGAAACTTCAAAACCCTAGATGGAGAGAAAAATGAAGCGGCGGTGATGTTAGAGAGAGAAAGACGGAGAGTGATCAGAGAGAGAGAGATTCATGGCTTAATACATGACGAAGACAGGATTTTACCGATTGCGAAGAATTGAAAGTGAAAGGGGAAGATATAGATGGTTGAAAACCGAGAGAATTAGAGACATGTTAAGTACGTACATGTGATCTTATTAGGAAAGAGCAATTAAGGGCCCCAAGTTTTTGGAATACAATTTAGGGATGAAAATTTCAAATTTCGTTTTAAGTTAAATTTCAGAATTTTTTAAAAATTCTAAAAACTCTAGAAAACTGTTTCTCATCAAATCACTCAAAAAGAAATTCAAAAACAGCTCCAAATTGTATTCATGTACAAACACAACTCAAATTTTCAAATACCATTATTTACCCTCAAAATCGGATAATAATTAAATTTGTAAGTGGTTTTAAGGATACGCGGATTAATTTGATACAAAACGATAAATTAGATTAGAATGAACAAATAGAAATACAGTAAATTCAAACCACGCGAGGAGGATGATTCCAGCTTTATTGAAATATTCACCCTCGATCCGGGTTCACGGTGTGCGATATTGATGAATGAAAGAAAAAGCTTAGAATAATAGTGAAAATAATAGTATATTGCATTGGAATGCGTGTTACAATGTGTTTAATGAATTATTAGACCCCTATTTATATAGTAGGGGAATCCTACTCTAAGTACAACTCTATAAAAGGTAAAAAAATCTTTTGTTTAACTGATTGCCGGTTCTACATCGATACGTGTCGAGATCCACGCCATGATATCCGGTTGGTCGCGGATATTACGGCCTTCTGTTGGTCATGCTTGATTGCCCGACAGTGTTCTCCCAAGTCTCTCAGTGTTTGGATCGATCTCGAATCATGACCCCAATATTCTCGAGGACAGACAATCGCCCCCGGATTCTGACTCGATGAGACCCTTGCTTCGATTCTGATCCTTCGCAATCATATCTCGAGCTCGTTTTACCCTGTTGGAGGCCGGAGTATAACATGAGTTCGGTGTTTACCCGTATACAAATAGTCCCCTCGTTTCTCGAAAAGAAAGCTAACGAGAAACGACATGAGCATCCCGATTCCTTCTTCAATACACCGTGACATAAACAACAAAAAGCCCGAAATATCTCGTCAGTCATGTCATAATGGCATTAAATGCGCGTCAGCCGCCGGTCGGCTGTCCCTGGAGGCGAAATGTCGCGGAACCATTATAAATAACCCCTCTTTTGTTCATTTTTACTTTACATCAAACCGTCTACCCTCGTACCCTCAGGATTTCACTACTCCTTTTCACATTCTGGCATTTTTACCTCCGTTATTCGAGATTCCTTTGAAATTTTTACTCATTATCTACTCAAGCCAACACATCTGAGCTTCCATCTTTCAACATTTTTCTATTTCCTTCAAGCTTTCCCTTATAACAATGGCAAAACCCTCAAAATCTGTTCCCCAAAAGGTTGCTTCTACCTCCCAAACGACTGCCGGAACCAATGAAACCACTTCCGATTTGGTCGACCTTGGGAGATCCACTGCTAACGTGGTCATCGATGAACCAGCTCCTGAACCTCCCTTGAAGATGTTCATTCCGGGGGTTGTTTGGTTACTGGTGACTTCAAGGTCGAGAAACCCTCCTCGGTGCAAGGTCAGTGTGAGGAGGCATCGAGATTTATTTGCTCGATCACCGAAGACGATCTCCCCTTAGTCCGAAAGGACTATAACTGAGTCGATAAAGACATAGTGGTCCCCGACTTTGAGGAGGCAATTACTACATCCGTTGAGGGATACCTAAGTGTGTACACTTATCCCTTTATGCTGGGCCCAGTGGATCCGGTCATCATAGACTTCTGCAAGAGGTACGAGGTATGTCTCGGACAAATTCACCCTTCATTGTGGAGGATCGTGATCCTCCTCTGATTGTTTGTGAGTAAAATCGATTCGTGCATCTTCACCATCGATCATCTACTATGTTTATACAATTTCCGAATCTTCCGAGGGGACTGATAAATCTTGTTCGCCGGGCCAACAAAGCCCCATTTTTGAGTATCGTCGAGGACGAGGACGAGACCGAGGTTGGTAGGGTCATTTTGTCTGGGTGTGGACATCGGATTTGATCCCGTCCGAATTCAGGCTATTTTCCGAGAAGTAGAATGCATCACGTAAGTAAAACTTCCCCTCGAATGTTGATTTCGTGTTCATCTCTCTTTTTCTCATTGGTATTTGTGGTGGTGAAGCTGTCGCCCAAGTTCTAAATGATGTCCCTCGACTCAAGGAGTGGGTCGAAGATATTGTCTCACAGATGCCCTACTCCGAGCGCTCGTGGCACAAACTCTCGAAGGGCCGTTGGGAGGCCCGAAATCTTTTGTGCTGCACAAGGACAAACTATTTAATATGAGGAGGATCTCATAGTGTCAAGATTTAATTTAGTAGTATGCTGTTTAACTTAGGTTAGAGAAGGAAAACTTGGTGTTTTATTTTTGAATTGTATGTTAGTAATAATTGGTACCCTGTCTAGTCTAAATACTGACTTTTCCTTGGTTATGTTTATGTATTTTATTAGCAAGATCATTTTGTTTTTAGATATCATGAGACTGATAAATGCACCTTCCCATTTTGCAATGTCATGAATATGGAAGCAAAAGCAAACTCATGGTTGAAAAAACAAAAACTCATAGTAACATACAACAAAATATGCTGACATTCTTACTTATCCAAAAAGTAGTTGCTTTCTATTCTTTTTTTCTTTTCCCATTTGTCAAATGTTTTTAATTGTATTTGTTGAGGCCATTTAACATGTGTTTGTGCAATATTTGGTCGAAAGTAAGAAAAAAAATATTTGAGGAAGAATCCGGAAGAGATTATTAGTATAATTAAACTAGTCTACATATCACGTTTATTTAAATTGTCCTTTTCAAGTTCGAATAAATGAGGATTGCCATAAATGGATAATCAAGCAAAACTAGTAAAGTTATGATGAATTATCATAATGTTATACTAGTACACTTATTTAAGTCTAAAATTCATTAGGATTTTTTTAAAAATTTTGTTAGAGATCCGTGATGGGATTGCACTAGGGACCAGACCTTAGTCCATTCTTATTTTCCTTGGCGATATTTGATGCACTGACGCGCCACATTCTAGGAGAGATGCCATAGTACATATTACTTGCGGATGATATTGTATGATTGGCAAGCTGCGAGACCGTGTTAATGCAAGGTTGGAAGTTTGAAGATAGACCCTAGAGTTTATAGGTTTCAAGTTTAGCAGGACCACGACGAAATATCTAGAATGCAAGTTTCATGACGTGACTCATGAAGTGAATGCGGACGTGAAACTTGATACACAATTTATCCCCAAGAGAAAAAGTTTCAAGTATCTTGGGTAGGTAATAGAAGGAAATGGAGAGATTGACAAGGATGTCACACATCGAATTGGAGCAGAATGGATGTCATGCCAGATGAGGATGTATTTCAACTATGTTGACCTAACAGGTATGTGATATTGCCAGAAAATCTTGGCAGATTTTTATAGCTTGAGTTTAGGCCAAGATTTAAAGAAGTGCTTTATAGAAATAAAATTTACTTCTCCGGTAGATCAGAAGAGAATCTTTTTACTTCCTTTATTTGCTAGGGTTAGGAGATTTATTTCTACTTGGTTAATACTCATCTATAACCGTAGCCGTCTACTAGTATTCATATATATATATATAGTACGAGTTTATTTTTGTACAGTCCCACCTACATAAAAAAATTAAGAGATCCTTTACGTGAGCAGCAATTTACAACAACAAGAGCAAGCTAAATTAAAGGACCAAGTTTAATCAATTAATTCAAGTCTAACTTAGTTTGTCTTGGTCTTATAATAGATGATTGAGTTGTAATCTCACACATTCTGTTCTAGGAGTGTTTTATAAGAACTATTGGGTGGCAATCCTTTTGTTTTAGACTAAAAGATTAGTTTAGAGTGTGTAGCTACAATCATCTGTATTGTAGGCTGTTTGAGTGACTAGATTTAGTCTCTTAAATTATAAAAGAGTTTTATAACCTGAAACATGTGAAGTTTGTGAGAAAAAAAAATCCAAAGTTGGATCGTGGTTTCTATTTCCCAGAGCAATGAGGTTTTTCGCGTAAAATTTCTATCTTCTTTATTTTTCGCATTTATTAGTTACATAAATTGCAAGAACCAATTCAAGAATCTGGTTCATGGAAAATGTAAAACTTATGGTAGAAAATTTAATTGATAGATGCACTACTCACCCCCTTTAATATATAATACTCACCCCCTCTAATATATAATTGGTGCATTAAAACTAATAACAGGTGTCAAAGCGGGCTTTACACCTTTGAGAGATTTAAATCCATTATAATAAATTGCGAATTATTCAACTAAAAATTTGTAATTGCGCTCCTTATTCAATTTCGAAATGCATCCATTAAATCTTATTTAACTCCCCATGTTAAGATTCAGATACTAATTAATTAAAATAAATTACTAACAATTTAATTTATTAATTATTTTATTTAGACTTTCGCTTAACTTATTTCATGTGTCAGATACAAAATTCACCAGCCGGGTTTACACATGAAAACTTATAAGTTTTCATAAAGGTGTATTATCAATCTCTAAACCGAGACATAGATTCCTTCAACTAACTAATACTTCGACAATGTACATTATTATTATATAATTTACCAGGCATATTGACTCACGAAAGGATCTCGCCTTTTAATAAATCAAAACAATAATAATATACACAACTAATAATAATTATATCAAGATTAAGAGTATAAATACATTTAATGGCTAGAGAATATATTTTATTAAGTCAGTATAAAATACTTATCTCTACTTGATTCGTTTAATGCATACAAAATGTACTAGCGCAAGAAGTTAGAATTAAATCATTCTCATAATCAAGATAAATTATATTTAATCTTGTGCTATCATTCCTGATGGTTTGTCTAGTTCCTTCATTAGAATGTGAACTCAAACTTTATATTTATAAGAACTAATGATCTAATCTTCCGTGCATAAGCTTAACTATACTAAATCATCTACTATATAAGCAAATGACACATACTAATATATGATCTATTTAAAACTTTATTAAAATTCAATAAAAAATTATTCCATAATAAATACTATATCCAATCCAAACACATAGTTAATAAAATATATATCCAACATGGATAACTAGCTATGCAATTAGAGTAGAAAATACGTTCACTTTATGTAACGACCCGACCGGTGTCGTTCAGCAATTTGAGGCCATGAGCAACTTCACTTAAGGTATTATGACTTGTACGTGTGGTCGGAATTAAATTTCGGGAAGTTCAGAGTCGGTTTGGAAAGAAAATTCTAAATTTGGAAACTTTAAGTTGGAAAAGTTGACCAAACTTTGACTTTTGAGTAAACGACCTCAAAATCGGGATTTGAAGGTTCCAACAGATTCGTATGATGAATTCGGACTTGGGCGTATGTCTGGATTGGGTTTTGGATGACTCGGGAGCGTTTCGGCGCCTATCGTGGAAGTTGGCATTTTGGAAGAATTTTATAAATTTGGGTTGAAGTGAATTTCAATGTTATCGATGTTCGTTTGGGATTTCGAGTCTGGTAATAGCTCCGTATGGTGATTCTAGTATTGGGAGCGCGTCCGGAAGTGGATTTGGAGGTCTGTAGGTCATTTTGGAGTCATTTGGCTAAGGCTAGAAATTTAAAGGTTTTTGAGAAGTTTGACCGGAAGTGGACTTTTTGATATCGAGGTTGGAATACGATTCAGGAAGTTGGAGTAGGTCCGTAATGTCAAATGTGACTTGTGTGCAAAATTTGAGGACAATCGGACGTGATTTAATAGGTTTCGGCATCGATGGTAGAAGTTGAAGTTTCAAAGTTCATTAAATTTGAATTGGGGTGCAATTCATGATTTCGATGTTGTTTGATGTGATTTGAGGTCTCGAGCAAGTTTGTGTTATGGGACTGGTTGGTATGATTGGACGGGGTCTCGGGGGCCTCGGGTGTGTTTCGGGGTGGTTTCGGACCAAAACGGAATGATTTGCTGCCGCTGTATCTGGTATCTGGTTTCCTTCTTCGCGAACGCGAAGGGAGTCCCGTGTTTGTGAAGAGGAACTTTGAGGCTGCTGGGATTTGGCCTTCGCGAACGCGAAGGTTGAGACACGAACGCGGTGAAGAACTTGAGGAACCTACGCGAACGCGAGTGGGGAGTCGCGAACGCGTAGAAGGAAAGGAGGACTGGACCTGAGGATGTTTGGCCTACGCGAACGCGAGGCTGGGTATGCGAACGTGAAGTAGTGAGGGCGGAAAGCTTAGCGAACGCGTCGTGAGGAATGCAAATGCGAAGAGGAAATTTTGGGGCAGTGTGTCTTTGGCCTTCCCGATCGCGATGGTCTTTCCGCGATCGCGAAGAAGGGTGGACCTAGGCAGTGAAGTTTTATATACGGGATTTGGCCATTTTCTTCCATATTTCATTTAGGTTGGGCGATTTTTGGAGCTTTTGAAGAGGAGATTTCATCA
Organism: Nicotiana tabacum; assembly: GCF_000715075.1. Lineage (NCBI taxonomy): Eukaryota > Viridiplantae > Streptophyta > Magnoliopsida > Solanales > Solanaceae > Nicotiana > Nicotiana tabacum. Next base: position 24,460,235 of record NC_134081.1, on the reverse strand, counting down.
TCTATTATGAGGTAAGTAATTCCCGCACATTGTGAGTTAAATACATGATTTATATATGGATTTAGACATGAAAATTTATAGAAATTATGGTGTTTTGGTAGGAAACCTAGAAATTGGTATTCTTGGATTTTGATCACGAAATTGGGCATAAAATGGAGAATAAATTATATATTTGAGTTCGTGGGGTTATGGGTAAAGTTTATCTTTGAAAATTTTCGGAATCCAGGCACGTGGGCCCGAGGGTGATTTTATCAACTTTTCGAATAGAGTTGAAAATTGTTATAAAATAATTAATTATGAGTATTAGAGTATATTTTGATTCGGTTGCATCATATTTGACTAGTTTTGGAGCGACGTGCATCGGTTTGAATTGTCGGAGCGACTTTGGAGCTGGATATGGAATTTCGGAGCAAGGTAAGTCTCCTTTCTAATCTTGTAAGAGGGAATTAACCCCATAGGTGAACTAAATTGTTATATGATTCTATTTGTGGGGGATACATACGCACGAGGTGACGAGAGTCCGTACGTAGCTACTAACTATCCCTATGTCGGGGTAGTTTTAAGCTTACATCATTCCTTGTTGCTATTGTTGTTGAATTTATATTTATTGCTTGCCTTGAAAGGAAGCGAGATTGAGCTAGCTTATTAAATGTTTCGAAAGGAGTTGAAATTGAGGAAAAGTTGGAAACTTAAAGGTTTTCATTTGAACTTTGTATTTTTTGAAAAGAATTGAGGAACACTATAATAACTTAAGAAATCTATGTGTAACCGCGTCGCATGTATGGATCGCGAGCGGGGTAATTTCCTTAAAAAGCTACAAGCTGAATTTTTCTTATTTTGAAAAGAATCAAGAAAGAGATATGATTTTTAAATGTTAAATTTATATCTGACCGCGTCACAAGTATGATCTGCGAGCGGGGAAATTCCTTAAATTTACATTTGACCGCGTCGCACGTATGATTCGCAAGCGGGGTATTTCCTTCTACCACTCTTATGGGATCGGGCCGTTCGCCTCGGCAGAATTTATATACCACACTCTCATGGGTGCGGGCCGTTCGCCTCGGCAGGTTAATAGATGCATCTATGGTTTGCGCCGTTCGACCCTCGGCAGTGCACATTTTACTTTTATGTTGGATCGGGCCGTACGCCTCGACATTTTCTATATATATATATATATTATCCTCGTGGAATCGTGCGTAACATCTGGCAAGAAGCCATTGTATCTGAGGGTTTTCCCTTATTTGAATTATGACAACCACCTCTTTGATGAGATCCACTACATCTATATATATATATGCTCCGGTTACGGAGGGGACTCGCTAGTTGAGAGCTTGAGTAAATTGTAAAGAGGGAAATTATACCACATATTTTATACTTGTTTGTTTCATATATTTATTCTGTCTCATATTCATTCATTTCTTTACTGTATCTGATATTATTGGACCACTAGTAAGTGTCGAAGTCGACCCCTCGTCACTACTTCTTCGGGGTTAGGCGAGATACTTACTGGGTACACGTTGATTTACGTACTCATACTACATTTGCTGCACATTTTTGTGCAGGTGCATATATGACTAGCAACTTGGTGGGCGTAGAGGTGTGGTCAAATACGGAGACTTAGGTAAGCTGCATTTCCATCTACGATCCGCATCCAGCAGAGTCCTCATCAGGGTTACTTATGTATTTTCCTGTCTAATTTGTATTCTTGACAGGTGCTGTATTTTGTTTTATCTTCCTAGTTGATGCTCATGCACTTGTGACATCGGGTTCTGAGATGATTATGGGATATTTTATATTGAAATTGGAAAACGTTAATGTTATTCCTTAAGGTTCATTTATTACTAGTAAATTGAAGGAAATTTATGTTTTCAGAAATACTAAAACGAGGATTTAATTAACTATTTAGTGTTAGATTGCCTGACAGTGGTGTCCAACGTCATCACGACCCTTAACGGATTTTGGGTCGTGACAACATGGTATCAGAGCACTAGGTTCACTTAGGTCTCACGAGTCATGAGCAAGTTCAAGTAGAGTCTTGCGGATCGGTACGGAGACGTCTGTACTTATCTTTGAGAGGCTACAAGGCTGTTAGGAGCACTTCCTTCTTGATTCCTCATCGTGCAATTTGATCCCTTTGAGGCTTATGCCTTCATTTCTTTCCCATTCACTCTTATGCGACGTGAAACGCTGGTTATAAATGGGGAATTGAGGAATTGTAATGGTACTGCAGATGTGGTGCGGGATGTTTCTCCTTGCGTAGTAGATTGGACTATTGTCGTTGCCTTGTGGAAGGATATTCTGTCATTTCAGCCCAGTAACTATACTTCTGAGAGCTTTGAGGCTATGCACAGGTTGCTATAATGCTCAGGAGTTGTTGTCGCACAGTATTGATGTGATGGTAGGATGCTTGCCTATGTGTCGGGGCAGTGAATGACTTGGAAGGAGGTTTACTTAGTGCATGGTTCCGAAATTCAGTATCTTATTTCTGCGGAGGAAAATCAATTGGCCTATGAATGTCCAGATTTGGGTTGATGGAGTAACAAGGCTTGGTATTTTCTAGTGTGATGGAATTTTCATCCTAGGTGTGGTGTCGTCATCCTTGATTGAATGTGTTAAGTTCGCCAGTGTTATGATTTTTTCTTCGATTCGCCTTTGGGGCAGGGTAGCATATGGGTTCTGTGGTAGGATGACTACACGCCTTGAGAAAGTTTAGAGTAATTTGGGATTCATGGTGGACAGTGACTAGGTCTATGGACTTAATTTGGAGTATTGGCTGCTATATTGAGGAAGATTGGGTGTGACAGGAGGGAGTTTCTTGATATGAAGAAGGATACAACATGACTTTGGATTGGAATGTATTATCGCACCTTTAGTTGATGTCCATGAGGAGTGAAAGGACCTGTACAGTTGGTGAATGAGCACGGTCTCAGGATGGGTTACTGATTTCGTAGGTATTGTCTCTAGTGCAGCGGCATTGGATGATGTCGGCATGGAATTTCCACAGGTGAGTTATCTCCTATGAGCATGTTAGCAGTTGCATGGTGTTGATAGGGCTGTCATGAAAGAATTCTACTGGTTATCCAGCAAGAGGTCGAATATGTGAATGTGATTAGTGATTCAGAGTGTTCATGAAAGGTCAAATGGAAGGATTTCAAGGAATTTGGGCAGTTGGTTGTGCAAGATCAGTTCAACGATGAAGAAAGAATCTTGGCGGGTTCTAGAGTTATGCAATGGTAGCTTCAAGCTAAATGGGAGAGTTCCACCGCCTACGGTTGGATTGCATGGTCGGCTAATTGTGAGATTTCTAGTTATCGGCATATTGGTGGGATATTATGACTAAGGAAGAGAGAACATCAACGGTAATTTGAGCAAAGGATTGAGCAATGTGTGCTATAGTAGGCCTTATTGACTCATGTTCAGGTTTTGGGAAGATTCAGGATTTATGCTTCGTGTAAAATTGATTTACAAGGAAAGTGATTCAGCCGGGTGCTTCTTGAAAGGGCGTTCATGTGCTAGTGGAGCCTGGGAGTTTGATTATATTCGGGACCAAATTAGAGTGGGTGACTCTCAACAACGGTCCTAGTAGATTCAAAAGTTAAAGTGTGGTGCCTAAGGATTTCGAGTCCGTAGTATGGTTAAGTATTGAGCTGTTGTAGCGGATTATAAAAGTGGCTTGGAGTGTTCTATGTTATCTTCGGTATGCGATGTAGCAATGGAAGAATGGGAGAAAATAACTTCGGAATCGTAAAGGAAATATCAAAATGGGTGTATCAGTTGAAGATGCGGATGTGCGCACAAGGAGAGTGTGAGATGGTTCGTGGATTTTGGGGACAATGTGGTCTCGTGAGATGGGGTCACTCAGGATGAGTGCAGATTGTGTCGTTATATTGATAAAGGAGTTGTTGTTATTTCTAAGGAAGATCCAGAGTAAATTAGGAGAAGTCGGGTTCGGTTAGCAATGGTTGAATCGGCATAGTGATGGCAATGATCAGCTTCTTCAGTGTGTTGGTGTCACGCCCCAAAACCGAGGAGCGAGACCGACGCTCAACCGAGTGAACCCGACCAAGCAAGTCTGTTAGATTTCATTCTACCCAAACTCATCCATGAATAGAGATAATACATATTATCATTAATTAGACGAAAATGTGTTCATGTCTACAATACCAATTCATTTCCAATAGTTTCATCATTTTTAAAGTCTCAAATGGACAAGTAATACGTCCACAACATAACATAGTTTGTCTTTCCCCAGCACCAATACACAACCCACATTATGTCTACGGAGCCTCTATAGATAAAGAAGAGTACAATGATAATGCCGGCAACAAGGCCCCGGCTATACCTCAAACAGAATACTCAAAGTACAAAAGATTCATGACCCCGGAATGAAGTGGGGCTCACCAAGTCAGCTGGGAAGAAGGTGCACTACTATCACTGACCAATATCTCCTGTTGTGGAACCACCTGCATCCATTGAAAGATGCAGCGCCCCCGGCAAATGGGACGTTAGTACTGTCGAATAGCACTAGTATGTATAACTAAACACCCTCTCAATAGAATGACAAATAATACAAATAAGATTATCATAATATCAATGAAAGCCTTAATCAACATCAAACCTCAATTTAGGATCAAGACAATGTTCAAATTAATTTCCATATCTCACATTGGGAGATTTTTAGTATCGATATACCATTGTCCACAATACCATTATTCGCAATACCGGTACCACCGTACTCTTAGCACAGAGTCCGATCACGACCCGATCGGCTAGGCCATCTCATTAGAGACATCAACCACAATTTCTCTCAATATCAATACCACCGTCTTTAACATGGAGTCCGATCACGACCCGATCGGCTAGGCCATCTCATTAGAGACATCAACCACAATTACTATTTCAATTACAATTTCGAGCACAATCACCACCATGTGTGCGGCATGGTGTCCGATCACAACCCGATCAGCTAGTCCGTCTTATTTGAGACATCAATCTTTTTATATCAATCATCGCATTTCATAATACTTTCACATCTTTTTATTTCATTGGCACTAGTGGCCATAATTATAAGATCATTCTTGGCACGTTGGCCATATTCAGTATTTCATGCTCACATTATCAATTTCAAATATCATCCTCACCATCAACAATAAACACAATTCAAATAAAAGTGTGTAGTACACATGTGAGCAATTTAGAGTCTAATGCACAGAGAGATATTTCACAAAATTTGGCATAATAGCCTTCATTTGAACTTGACTTAAAGTTGAAGCATTATTAATGCACAATCCATATTTTAACACATCCTCAATTGGTAACATAACATGAATAGAGCATTTGGGATGCTTGTTGAACATATATCTTTCAACCCAATCTTACTCGGAATAGCCAATTTCATAATGAATCACTCGGGACTTACATAATTTACATGAATATCGTGGGATTCAATTCTAAGAGAAGAGTTTAGCCAACATACCTAACTTGAGCTTCCTTACACTCTAAATGTTCCAGAATTCTTAGCAACTTCAATCTATTTTAGAAATATAACAAATTGAACCAAAATTAGGAAGATGATCATGGTTCTAGCTCATTTGAGCATTTTATCAAACACTAGATGTGCATTAAGGTTTCAAGGTCCTTTCATGGAGGATTCCATCATCCCACAACCTAACCTTTACCATTTTTAGCTCAACAATCTTTCTACACCCTTTGATAGCACATGCATGTAAAATAACCAACCCTCTTGCCCAGAAATTATCTTGCTTATTATCTATTTCTACACAAAATTCGAAATTGAGGGTTAGGGTGTAGAATCTTACCTCTAGGATGAAGACCTAGTGAGTTTCCCTTCTCAATCTTCCAAAACTTGGGCAATAATTGAAGAACAATTATTGGAGAATACCTTCTCACTCTAGGGCACCCTCTCTCACTCTAAAATGTCAGATAATAGCTCAAAAATGACCCAAAGAGTGTATTTAACGAAATAGGGTCGGGTTTTAAAAACCCAAAAATAGAGCTCCGGAACAGGTTTTGCGGTCGCATATGCGACCGCATAATGGTTATGCGGACCGCATATCGGTCGCATAATTGGTTACAAAATAGCCAAAAGAACTGCCTGTGTATGCGGTCACTATGAGATCCGCATAACTGTTATGCGATCGCATAATGCACCACATAACAGTTATGCAGTCGCATAGTCGACCGCATAGCTGCTTCCAGAATAACCCTCACCTGCTCACTTATGCGGCCATTGTGCGGCCCGCAGAGTGATTATGCGGTCGCATAATGGACCGCATAAATGCACAATTCCGGCAAAATTTTCCTTTACTTTCCAGTGCATTGTTCAACCCATCCTCAAACACGTAAGCCTAGTCCGGTACCATGAAATATTATTTTCTTTACAAATTTTACCAGGCCTTACACTTAAGTACTTCGAAATTTTTCGGGGTGTTATAGTTGGGTTATTCATGTGATTGGTGACGGTACGTGCGAGGTTTGACAGTCGTTGTAACTGATCTTATTTGGAGGCTTTCGAGTATTATAGCATGTTACGTGCATATGGATCCCGGAAGAGTTATGGTGGTTTAAACCACTACTTGAGGTTGGTATTTTCTGCGGATATGAGGATTCAGTAGCGTGTTGCAATGGTTCTCTTGGAATGAGTTGAGTAAAAGGTTTTTATGTGATGAAGTGTTTACCCTATTAGTAGTTTGGAGGTTAAGACGAAATTTTTGCGCTCTTGCGCATTGGCATGATTAAGTGCAGTGATCATCACGGGATTTGGAAGTTGAGGATTCAAGGTTGCGGTTCGGTGTTGGCAAGAATGTCACGAGCTCGAATGAGCGAGAAAGGACTCAGATGGTTAGAGCCAGTTGGCATTGTTTTTAGCGTCACCTGAGATTGATGTCCTGTGTAAGAGGCTTTGAGTAGTGATTTTTGATTTTTGATTTGCTTTACAGCATTTGTGCGGCCGGTGGTATAGATGTGCAGACTTGTTATCTAGTGCGGAAGGTCGTGGGAGCACGTCCCACTGGGAGATTGTATAAGTGTGGCATATAGTCACTGGATTGATCGACGATTGAAACCAAGTTTGGAGATTGCAGTACTATTGTTCATGTGAGAATTTATTCCTGGAGGGCGCTCGGTTCACTTGGTTGTGGACTGCAGAAGTTTGTTCCAGTTATGATGGTTGTTCTTGTGTGTTATGGGAAAAAGGGGTTATTATGGATCCTTGAAAGGTTATTAGCCTAGTACGGTGCGATCAGAATCGGCTTGAGGTCTGTGGATAGATTTAAATATGAATATGGGATCTATATCAGGCCGGATGTGTTCATTTCAGCATAGTGCTCCTTGTGGAGGAGTATTCAGACGTTGGATGTCGTTTCGTCATCGGCTATTTCGTGTAATACTATATTGTGCCGTGTGAGTTGTGAAACAGATTGGTAAATTTCTTATGTGTTGGGGTTCCGCATAGCGATGGTGTTATGTGAGCAAGATGGCTCTCGAGATTCAGATCATATATCACACCTTAGTTGTGCTTGAGTTTTGTAGCGTATGGCTCTATCTATCTCCCCAGGGATGGTATTATGCACTTAGCATGCTTGTGGACGATATTCGGGTATTTTGTAGTAATGAGCATTCTAGCTCGGTAAGTATCTCTTTATGTAGATTTTATGTGTGGATCGGGTGGCACGCCGCCACGGGTATGTTGTTTGGATCAGGTTGCACGCTGCAACAGTGAGATGTTGATTACAGTCCCATATATCTATTTTTGTTTGTTTTGTTTTCTATTTTCTGGGGAAGGTTCATAACATCCTTTCGGTTGTTTAATTAGCTACGTGGGTTGAGTGACTCTTTCTAGAGTTTGTTTTTCCTTATGTACCACATTCGAGTTTGTGGATTGTTGGCACATTGTGGCATCCTATGAGACTTTTGGCAGTGTCTGAGGTGGCTTATTGCCTGAGCAACTTATACTGGGTGAGACGAGATTATTGGACCTGGGATCAGTGCGATCGGATTTATATGAAGTATATTAAGGAGCAGATACCATTATTTTGTTCATAATGGGGTGATGATTCTAGTCAAAGGGAGAGATTCAATGATTTGTTGACTCTGCAGTTTGTTATGGATTTGTACACATCTCTTCCGTCGTGGCGGTATTGCAAGAATTGGAACAAGACTTATTTATGTCATGAGGTGCATTGTGAGCATCAGATTTGTGGAATTTCGGCTATTATTACCAGAGGATGTTACTATGGTCATATGAGTTATGCAGTGCATAGTGTGAATTCCGCAAAGGTATGCAATCATGTATTGGTGCATCGTGTAATGATCGATACGGTATTCGTATGATGGGAACAGGCCTGGCAGAGAATTTCAGATGTTGTAATTGGACTCTAAGTCTTATTTTGGCTAAGTAAAAAGGGAGAATCTTCAGACTGGCTTGAGCTAGTGTGCTCAACTGAGTTGTGGCAGCACAGGTAAGTGCACGAGGTATTAAACAGTGATTTCGGACAACCCCAGAGCAGTTCTTAGCACGTTCGAGGACGAACGTATGTTTAAGTGGGAGAGAATGTAACAACCCGACCGGTCGTTTTGAGCTCTAGCACGTCGTTCAGTAGTTTGAGGCCATGAGCAACTTCACTTCAGGTATTATGACTTGTACGTGTGGTCGGAATAAAATTTCGGGAAGTTCAGAGTCGGTTTGGAAAAAAATTCTAAATTTGGAAACTTTAAGGTGGAAGAGTTGACCAAACTTTGACTTTTGAGTAAACGACCTCGGAATCGGGATTTGAAGGTTCCAACAGGTTCGTATGATGAATTCGGACTTGGACGTATGTACAGATCGGGTTTTGGATGACTCGGGAGCGTTTCGGCGCCTATCGTGGAAGTTGGCATTTTGGAAGAATTTTATAAATTTGGGTTGAAGTGCATTTCAATGTTATCGATGTCCGTTTGGGATTACGAGTCTGGTAATAGCTCCGTATGGTGATTCTGGTATTGGGAGCGCGCTCGGAAGTGGATTCGGAGGTATGTAGGTCATTTTGGAGTCATTTGGCTAAGGCTAGAAATTTGAAGGTTTTTGAGAAGTTTGCTCGGAAGTGGACTTTTTGATATCGGGGTCAGAATTCAATTCCGAAAGTTGGAGTAGGTCCGTAATGTCAAATGTGACTTGTGTGCAAAATTTGAGGACAATCAGACGTGATTTGATAGGTTTCGACATCGATTGTAGAAGTTGAAGTTTCAAAGTTCATTAAGTTTGAATTGGGGTGCGATTCATGATTTCGATGTTGTTTGATATGATTTGAGGTCTCGAGCAAGTTTGTGTTATGTTATGGTACTGGTTGGTATGATTGGACGGGGTCCCAGGGGCCTCGGGTGTGTTTCGGGGTAGTTTCGAACCAAAACGGAATGATTTGCTCTTGCTGTATTTGGTATCTGGTTTCCTTCTTCGCAAACGCGAAGGGAGTCCCGCGTTCACGGAGAGTAACTTTGAGGCTGCTGGGATTTGGCCTTCGCGAACGTGAAGGTTGAGACGCGAACGCGGTGAAGAACTTGAGGAACCTACGCGAACGCGAGTGGGGAGTCGCGAACGCGTAGAAGGAAAGGAGGACTGGGCCTGAGGATGTTTGGCCTACGCGAATGCAAGGCTGGGTATGCGAACGCGAAGCAGTGAAGGCGGAAAGCTTCGCGAATGCGTCGTGAGGAACGCGAATGCGAAGAGGAAATTTGGGGGTAGTGTGTCTTTGGCCTTCGCGATGGTCTTTCCACGATCACGAAGAAGGGCGGACCTGGGCAGTGAAGTTTTATATACGAGATTTGGTCATTTTTCTCCACATTTCATTTTGGTTGGGCGATTTTTGGAGCTTTTGAAGAGGAGATTTTATCATCTATTATAAGGTAAGTAATTCCCGTACATTGTAAGTTAAATACATGGTTTATATATGGATTTAGACATGGAAATTTGTAGAAATTGTGGGGTTTTGGTAGGAAACCTAGAAATTGGTATTCTTGGATTTTGATCACGAAATTGGGCATGAAATGGAGAATAAATTATAGCTTGAGTTTAGGCCAAGATTTAAAGGAGAGACAAGGTCTGCGAAACACGGGAGCTACCTCAGAAACTCCGAAAAATCAACAACGCGAAAAGATCAACACCCGCTATGTCCGAGAACACCTGGATCTGCTCACGAAGTGCAGGGAGTAGTATGAGTACAACCAACTCAGCAAGTAACAATAATAAATAAGGAACTGAAGATAGTGACGAGCTAAACAGTTATAGTTCATTTCCAGTAATTCCAACAGAGAGTAGACATGCTTTCAAATCCACCAGTTTAAGTCAAGTCAATTTATACAGTTCAAATTCATGTAATTCGGATATAAAATATTTCAGAGAATTTCATAACAATGACAAATAGCAACTAAGTGCAACAACAAATGGAAAGCAAGTACAGCCTCTCAGGGCAACAGTCACTCAACTCGTCACAACAGCTCAACCACTCGGCTCTCAGCCCTCAGCACTCACACTCAATGGGTACCCGCGCTCACTGGGGGAGTACAAACTCCGGAGGGGCTCCTACAGCCCAAGCGCCATAATCCACACGGATAACTCACGTGCTATAATATCCTGCACGGACAACTCACGTGCCATAATATCCTTACCTCACCAACAGGCCCTCGGCCTTACTCAGTCCTCAACGTTTCTAGTCTCTCGAGCTCTCGGAAATCATAAAGATCAGCCCAAACAAAGATAATATAGTGTATCAACAAATATCAAGAAAGACTGAGGTATGATACACAAGTAAAATCATGACTGAGTATAAGATAGCAATTAGCAAATAATTCAACAAGTACTTGGCCTCTGTGGGTCCCAACAATACTATCACATAGCCTAAGCATGATTTCTAACATGATTTACAGTCAAATTTCTTCAACACATAGAGAGCATATAGCTAACAACAAGTTATTCAACTTTACAGTTTCACGGGACGGACCAAGTCACAATCCCTTCGGTGCACGCCCACACGCCCGTCACCTAGCTTGTGCGTCACTTCCAAAATAACCACATGATACAAAATCCCGGGTTTCATACCCTGAGGACTAGATTTAAAACTATTACTTACCTCTTACCATGAAATTCTTATTCCGCTAAGCCTTTACCTCGTGAATTGGCCTCCAAACGCCTCGAATCTAGCCATAAATAATTTGATTCGGTCAATAAAATTTAATGGAATTAATTACATAAGAAAATGCTAATATTTCATAAAAATTCGATATTTAGCTCAGAAATTGCCCGTGGGGCCCACATCTCAGAATCCGACAAAAGTTACAAAATATGAACGGCCAATCAACCACGAGTCCAACCATATAAATTTTACTCAAATCCGACATCAACTCGACCCTCAAATCTTCAAATTAAACCAAGAGGGTTTTCACAAGTTTTCAACTTAATTCACCAATTAAATGTTAAAAACAACCATGGATTCGGGTAATTTAACCAATATTGAGTTAAGAACACTTACACCGTTGTTTTCCTTGAAAAACTCCCGAAAATCGCCTCTTCCTCAGCTCCAATCCGTCAAAAATGAAAAATGCGACGAAGTCCCATTTTCAGAACTTAAACTCACTGCCCAGGCTTTTCTTCTTCGCGAACGCGGTCAGTGCCTCACGTTCGCGAAGCACAAAATTGTTCCCGTCCAAATTCCTCCTTCGCGAATGCGACATCACCCTTGCATTCGCGAAGCACAAAGTGCCCCTGCCTCAATGCCTTCTACAAGAATGCGTTCAACCAATCGCGAACGCGATGCTTCGTTCCCCCTCACTACGCGAACGCGACACCCCTACGCGAACGCGTAGACCAATTGCATGGGGTCCTCAGCTGCTTCCTTTCTTCTTTGCGAATGCGTAACACCTCTCGCGTTCGCGATGCATACCTAGTCCACCCTTCATGAACGTGTTCTTATCTTCGCGAACACGAAGAGCAAATATTGCCAGCCTCTCAGGTCCTCTTCGCGAACGCGAGGCTCCACTCGCGAACGCGATGAAGGAAACCAGATGGTGCATCAGAAAAATTCTAGCAGAGTTCCAAGTCCAAAATCCAACCCGTTAACCATCTGAAACTTACCCGAGGCCCCCGGGACCTCAACCAAATGCACCAACAGGTCCTAAAACATCATACGAACTTAGTCGAATCCTCAAATAACCTCAAACAATATGAAAACGACGAATCGCACCTCAAATCTAAATCTATGAACTTTAAACTTTCAAATTCTATATCTTTTGCCGAAACACATCAAATCAATCCAGAATGACTTCAAATTTTGTACACAAGTCATAAATGACATAACTAAGGTATTCAAATTTTCAGAATTGGATTTCGACCCCGATATCAAACAGTCAACCCCCTGGTCAAACTTTCCAAAAATTCAACTTTCAGCATTTCAAGCCTAATTCCACTACGGACCTCCAAATAATTTTTTGGGCACGCTCCTAAGTCCAAAATCACCATACAGAGCTATTGGAATAATCAAAATTCAAATCCGAGGTCGTTTACACATAAGTCCACACCCGGTCACTTTTCTAACTTAAAATTTTCAATTATGAGACTAAGTGTCTCATTTTACTCTGAATTCTCTCTGGACCCGACCAACTAAACTGGTAAGTCATAAATCAACTGTAAGGCATAAATTGAGTAGTAAATGGGGAAACGGAGCTGTAATACTCAAGACGACCAGTCGGGTCGTTATATTCTCCCCCACTTAAACATACGTTCGTCCTCGAACGTGCCAAGAGTTGTTTCTTACCTTCAAATCTCTATTCCACCTTACCACGCCATACCCGGGGGTGATCCCACGCAACCCTATTCCATAGATCTAACAACACAACGCAATTGAAGATCATTAATTTAACCTTAGCCCAAAAACCTTGGAGCCAAATTTGTAACATCCAGAATTCTTTTCAAGATCCGAATCTCACATCTACACACTGTATTAGCCTAAACAAGCCGTATCCAGCCATGACCATAATCCCAGATATAATCGCATAACGTACTACTCAACTCGCATACCGTTGCACCATTTCTTATCGCAATAACTACTCAAAACCAACCAAGTACTAGTATAAAACCCCGCATTCAACAGAACCTCATTCCAAAACCTTCGTACACTGCCAAAGATGAAAGAAACAATCAAAAACTCATAACCACTCATCAGATCAACTAGACATGGAGCTCTCTCGCCCCAACAAGAACCACACTCCTCTTCTAAGCCGACTTTCAATATTAACCTCTCGAATATACCTTAATCAAGCCTGATAGTACCCATTCTAGATTCAATGACCTTATATTGTTAAACACAACTGTCCCTCAGACACGCCATATCAATATAACTCAAGCCACAATTGCGCAGTCCGTGTACCCAAATATAGGAGATGTTTCAAAGAAGAGAACCGTAATGCAAGTTCAACAAGCATCACCACAACCACAAAGTTACAACCAACTTCTCAAATTTTGTGAAGAGGATAACCATAGGCTCATGTGTACAATTGTAGAGGAAGGGAATTAATGAATCAGATAAATTGTTATAGAAATAGAATTCCCACACACGACACGGACAACTCACGTGAAAATAATATAAATCGCATGGCATGGTCACAGGCCTCCAGTCCTAGCATATTATACATGAGCAATTAAACAAGTACACATGTATATTATAATGAAATAAGTTTCTCATACTCCTGGGCTGATATAAATAACACACCATAGTGTAAGCATGTGCAAAGTCTGCTATCACACTTCAAATCGGCAATTTAATGCAGAAGTAGTAACTACCCCATTTATTCTTGGAATTAGCCTCTTTGTAACCTCAAGCGTAGCCCAGATAGTTCTCAACAAAGGTAAGAACACGAGAAACATTATAACTTTACGCTTAACAGTCAACTCTAGGCATATTATAGCCTAAGCATTCTTTCGAGTATAAAATACCAGCCACAATGCCCGCACATTGGCTCAAACCTCACATATATGCGCACTTATAGCACGTAGCTATCGCAAATAATTAACGCAACTAGTGCCTCCACTGAGTTAAAATAAAATACTCACCTCAAATAGGTCGCCACCGCGAAACAATATACTTCTGAGAACTCCAGTCTCCAAATTCATCGAATACATGAATTACTGTAACTGATCCCAACTCCAGCACTAAAATGACTAACACATCTTCCATTCACGATAATCCCATGAGGAATACTTTCATAATTCTTCCGTTCCACATAGCAATAATTTGAATATCAACAGTCTATCAACAAGGTGGGTACTGCAATATTATAAAAACAGGGACTTCATCTCATTCACCATTTTTGACAAATTGGAGCTTGAGGAGAGGCGATTTTTGATATATTTTCAAGGAAAACTTGAGGTAAGTCCCCTGTGATCATTTCTACTCCATAATATTGAATTATCATCGAATAATCCGACTAGATTACATGATTTTAAGGTGTAAATCGGAGATTGGAACTTAGAAATTTAGAAATAAGATTTGTAGATTTGAGGGTCGAGTTGAGGTCGGATTTTAGTAAAATTAGTATGGGTAGACTCGTGGTTAAATGGGCTTTCGGATTTTGTAACTTTTGTCCGGTTCCGAGACGTAGGCCCCACAGGCAATTTTTGAACTAAATTTCGGATTTTTATGAAAAATTAGTATTTTCTTATGGAATTAATTCCAATAAATTTTATTGACTGAAACGAATTATTTGTGACTAGATTCAAGGCATTCGGAGGCCGATTTGCGAGGCAAAGGCATAGCAGAGTAAAGAGTTTCACTTTTTGAGATAAGTAACAGTTTTAAATCTGGTCATGAGGGTATTAAACCCCGGATTTTGATATCATGTGATTATTTTGGAGGTGACACACATGTTAGGTGACAGGCGTGTGGGCGTGCACCGAGGGGATTGTGACTTGGTCCATCCCGGAAAACTGTAAAGTTGAATAATTTGTTGTTAGCTATATGCTCTCTATGTGTTGATAAAAAATTGACTATAAATCATGCTAGAAATCATGCTTAGGCTATGTGATAGTACTTTTGGGACCCACAAAGGTCGCGTACTTGTTGAATTGCCTGCTAAATGCTATATGTACTCAGTCTCAGTTTTTACTTGCACATTTTATCTCAGTCTCTGTTAGTATTATTGGTACATCATATCATTGTTGGTTGGGCTGATTTCATAATTAATGAGAGCCTGAAAGACTGGAGAGATTTATGACTGAGAGAGGCCGAGGGCCTGATTGTAAGATGTTGATATCATAGCACGTGAGTTGTCCGTGCAACGCGTGAGTTGGCCGTGCAGATCTTTATATTATACTATAGCACGTGAGTTGGCCGTGTGGATCCTTATATTATACTATAGCACGTGAGTTGGCCGTGCGGATCTAGATATTTATATTATGGCACGTGAGTTGTCCGTGCAGATTTTAGCGCTTAGGCTGTAGGAGCCCCTTCGGAGTCTGTACACCCCTAGTGAGCGCAGGTACCCATTGAGAGAGTGATGAGGGCTGGGAGCCCAGGGAGTGATGAGGGATGGGAGCCCAGGGAGTGATTGTGTTCCTAAGAGGTTGTACTTGATTTTTATTTGTTGTTGCACTTAGTTGCTATCTGCCTTTGTTGTGAAATCTCTAAAAAATTGTTGATATACGGATTACATGAACAAGAACTGTATAAAAATTGATTTGACATTAAACTGCAGATTTGATAGCATGTCTATTCTTTGATGGAATTACTGGAAATGAACCATAACTATGTAGCTCGTTACTATCTTCAGTTCCTTATTTATTATTGTTACTTGCTGAGTTGGTTGTACTCATACTACACCCTGCACTTCGTGTGCATATCCAGGTGTTCCCAGACATAGCGGGTGTTTGATCCTTCCGCGCGGTTGATTTTCAGGAGATTTTGAGGTAGTTGTCGTATTCCGCAGATTTGTCTCTCCTTCTCTATCTCTTTGTTTACCTTATTTGGTCTCAAACTATTATAGACTATATTTTCCAGACTTGTATTCATAGTAGATGCTCATGTACTCAGTGACACCAGGTTTTGGGGAGTGTTTGTATTGTATTTAAATATTATATTTTTAACCTTAAAGAGAAGTTTTGGTTTATTGAGATTTTCGGCTTGCCTAGTATCGAGATAGGCGCTATCACGACAGGTTGGGATTTTGGGTCGTGACACTTATGGAAATATATCAATTTGTTTTACTTGTATAGATGGAACATCGTACTTGGATGTACAATAGGAATTATCCTAATCGGTGGGGATTGCGGGAGGATTTTGTAGAAGGGGTTGATGACTTTATTAAACATGAAATGTCACTTTCATCATAACAAATTGAATGAGTAATTAGATTCCCTTATATCAAGTGCGATTGTGTGAAGTTTAAAAAACCAGAGGAAGTTAAGCTTCATCTTTATAGGAAGGGGTTTATAGAGAATTACTTTGTGTGGACTAATCATGGAGAGATTGATGGTAGCCATGGAATATTTCATAACATGGTTGTTGGTGAAAGTAGTAGGTCGATGGAGAATAGAAATCATGATTCTAGAATTCAAGATATGGTTGCGGATGCTTTTGGGATGCACTCCGGGGGTGAGTCCAATAAAAATGTTGAACAAACTCCTAATGATGATGCAAAATATTTTTATGAACAGTTAGAGGAAGCTAGTCATCCACTATGTGAAAGAAGTCTGCACTCTGAGCTGTCTATTGCAGTTAGATTACTAAGTATCAAATCTGATTGGAATATTTCTCAAGCGTCCATGGACTCTTTCATTGATCTTATGAGTGAACTAGTTGACCCAAATATCAACTTACCTGGTGATTTCTGTAAGGCAAAGAGATTGGTTTCTAAGTTAGGACTTTCGTCGATGAGAATTGATTGTTGTGTAGATGGTTGCATGTTATATTATAAAGATGATGCAAATTTAGAAAGTTGTAAATTTAGAAAGTTGTAAAGATGTTGGAGGTAAAGATAGTTTCTAAGTTAGGACTTTCGCTATGGCGGGATCATCATATACCCTAAGGGTAACGGGTAAGAGTTATTTGTTATTTTTGCGTTTATTGTTTTATAATGTTTTTACTAATATATTCATGTATTTATTGTTAAACTGCAGGTTCAGGCCGGGTAAGCAGACTATGAAGATAATCACCACAGTTATCAAAGAGCTTTATGATGGCCCTTATGCGACTTGGACTGATTTCCCATACTCATTGAAGGAGTAAATTTTCAATTAGTTTAAGGTATAAATGTTCTTTTAAGAAGTTTAATAATTTATATTTATGATGTTTTCATCTAATATTTAACTTTTGAAATGCAGAGCAAGTGTGTATGGGAAGACCGCTATAGCGAGGAAGTGGCTGCAAATTTTCATCATAAAACCCGCAAGTGCTTGGCAGATCATTTCTCGAATGGTAGAAAGAAGAACCAGAGGCCTGAATGGTGTATGCAGCATTTATGGGATGATTTGTTAAGGCAATGGCAGACCGAGGAGTTCTTAAAGAGGAGCGAACAAGGAAAGAAAGCTCGCTCATCTGAGAAGGGAGGCTCCTTGCACACTGGGGGTGCTATCAGCATTGGGACAATAAGCAGAAGATTGGTAATTGCTTAAATTATTTTACTTTTCTAAGTATATCAATTATATTTATTAACTAAACTAATTCGTTTTCAGGAAAAGAAGTATGGGTGTCCAATGAGCCATGATGAGCTATTCAAGGAGACGCATATTTTAAAGAAGAAGAAAGAGGGGGATGGAGATAGGTGGGTCGAAGAACGGACAGAGACTGCATATGTAAGCTGTTAATTTTCTTTAAGTGTTATAATTTACTTTTATAAGAATTTTTAAATACTAATTTAATTTAAAATAATGTAGGGTCTCTACCAAAGTAACATGGAGGAATTCATTCGTAGTCAGCCAGCTGGTGAATCGGCCAACACAACCTTCAGACGAGGATGCTGAAAGAATATGGTTGGAGGCTGTTGGCGGTCCAAAAAGAGGGAAGGTATACGGGCTTCCTGAAAAACAATTCCATCGCTATAGGTGTGGTTCAAGGAATAGGGACTTCCTTACAGGGCGAGGAACTTAATAGGGAGAGCCTCTCAATTATGCAAGAGACAATGACAAATCTTACATCCGAGCTAGAAGCGGCTAAGGAAAGAGAAAGGCTTAGAGATGCTCAATTCTTTGGTATGCAAGCTCATATCAGAACTCTCCTTTCTACTGGAGCCTTTCCGTTGCCCCGGTCTCGTGAGTCATCGCCAGAGGCTCGGCCTCCACGTGATCGTTCCTCCCGTCCGACCCGCGATCGTTCTTCCCGTCCTCTACAAGGACGTTCTCTATACCATCTTGTAGATGAAAGTTTATTAGATGGTTATGATGTTGTATAAAACATCCCTTGACCAATACTTTGATATACTTTGAACTAGACTAATAGAACTAGTTTTGAATTAGATTGAACAATTTTGAACTTGTTGTAATTACTTAGTTTTTGCTTGGTTTTGGATTGTGATGTTTAATTGAACTTTAATTTGTTAGTTTTAAAGTATTAATTGGATGTTTGGTTGTTGTTGTTGGATATTTGGTTGGATTTGTGGTGAATTAGGGGTTGTATGTGGTAAATTGGTGGTTATTAGATGTTAATTGGGTTATTAGTATGCTATTTTTATTTGGCAGATGGTGTAGCTACCAAAACAGGCATTTTCTGCCAAAATTAATCCCAGAAAATCGACCAACCTTGGTCGGTAACTAATAAAAAAAATTTAAATTGCAAATTACCGACCAATGTTGGTCGGTTAATGCACCTTGAATTCCCAAAAATTCAACATTACCGACCAACTTTGGTCGGTAAGTTGTCTGCCCTGTCCAGATTACCGACCAACGTTGGTCGGTATTTTTAAATTTTAATTATTTATAAAAAAAATATTTTCCAATACCGGCCAAAATTAGTCGGTAAGCAAAGTTAATAAATTTAAAACACCGACCAACTTTGGTCGGTAAAATTAAATTATTAAAATAACATTCCGACCAATGTTGGTCGGTAAGTCAATTAAACTGTCAGATGGTCGTGTAGAGCATACCAACCAATGTTGGTCGGTAATTTCCGACCGACTTTGGTCGGTATGCTCTTCCGACCTTCAAAATACCGACCATACATTAATGGTAGCGTTTTGGACGGTTATTGGCCATTACCGACCGACTTTGGACAGTTTTTGTAGACGGTTGTTCCCGAATTTCTAGTAGTGACACTTAGTCCTGAATTTGAAATTAGCAACTCAAAAATTCAAGACACTAAGTCCTGAATTTCCAAATTCAGGATACTTAGTCCTGATGTTTGGGTGAATTGGCTAATCTTTAAATACATTGTAAATTGTGGATATATTTTAAATAGAGGACTTAAAAGTGGCTATTGATGCACTTCGCTCTAGCTAGGATCCATTGTAATTTTAGTTTCGAATTGGGCTAATAAACTAGAAGTCTAGAACCAAGAAAGATGGCCCAGGATCTCTTTTAATTACATTACCGGCAAATCATCAAAATACTCAGGAATTTGCAATTTTCGTGTTTGTTTATGCAATGTCGTTACATTCTTGTAAAGTAGGTATTTTCCCTATTACTGGCATCTTTTATTATATGCATGGAGGATCTCATGGTGAATTCATGAGCTGAAACGGGTCGAAATATACCATTCTCAGATGAATGCATCAGCTGGGTGATTTGTTTGCCCAGAGATGCACTCTCTAAAAAATCGATAATCAAGAAATTTGTGATGTCACAACCAGAGGATACCTAGGATAAACGTTGACAAGATTAGTTAACAGTCATTACATGGTTAAGAACCTATAAACTTTAAATCTTGGATCCGTCTCAGACCATAATAGGTGAATCATAGAGAAAAAGTAAGAAATAATGAAAGTTCCATGGATGCTTTAATTCACTTTGTTCCACGGGTAAGTTAACAATCATAGAGTTATGTAGCAATGGCGACAAGTTGTTGTTGCCTATTGTTGGATTCTTTCAACATAGCTTTGGGTTTTATTCTAGCTCTATAGAGAGAGAGGTCAACGTCCAAAAGGATTAGTTTAATTTATGGAAAGGCGAATATAACATCATTTTTTCTATTACCTTTGTAATCTTCTAATACCATCGTCTACTCATCCCATTTACAACTTGAAGAAATTGATACAGAGATGAAGCTTCACTGCTAGATCAATGGAGCAGTGGATTAGGGTACATACAGAGATGAATATTCTAGAATCTGAGATAGAGAATGAAGAAGATAAAGATATTTTCTTATATCTCTAAGCGTACATATGACAGCCTTTTATAGACTAATATAACGTTGTATTCTCATGTGCACTACATGTGCAATTAACCACCTCCAATAGTAATCACTAACTCTAACAACTTAACAGACTCTAACAGTAATTAGGCAAGCTAAGTCTCTATTATTTCAATACTCCCCCTCAAGCTGGAGGGTGGAATACATCGAGCACTCCAAGCTTGGATAGAAGGAACTGATGCTGAATAGTCCCTAGAGCCTTAGTCAGTAGATTTGCCAATTGATTTTTGGTGTTGACATGTTCAGGCACTATCAGCCTTCTTTGATCATGCCTCTTACAAAGTGACAATCGATTTCGATATATTTCGTTATTTCATGATAGATAGGGTTGGAGGCAATCTGTATAGCTACTTTGTCGTCACAGAACAACTTTACAGGTGTAGTTACAGACACATTTAGTTCTTTTAACAGCCATGTTATCCAAATTACCTCTAAAACTGCAGCTTCCATGCTCCTATATTCTGCCACTGCTGAGCTTCGACTCACAGTGTGCTGCTTCTTTGACTTCCACGATATGATAGAGTCCCCTAGTTTTACTATGTAGCCAGTCACAGATCTTCTAATGTTTGGGCAGGCTGCCCAATCACTGTCACAAAATACAGTCAGTTGTGTGCAAGGATTATTCTTTAGAAAAATACCTTGACCAGGTGACCCTTTCAAATATCTAACTAGCCTGAGTGCCGCCTCCCAGTGTGAAGCTTTAGGTTGTTGCATGAATTAGCTTAGAACCTGTACAACAAAACTGATGTCAGGTCTAGTGATCGTTAGGTAGAGCAGTTTTCCAATGAGCTTCTGATAAGGAGTGGCATCTAGAAGTACAGGATCTATAATGCCCCCCACATGTGCATCATAATCCACAGTGGTGAACCTGGCATTTGCTTCCAAAGGCGTGTTCACTGGCTTTGCTCCACTCAAGCCAACATCAGAGATTAACTCGAGTGTATTTTATCTGATTGAGTAGTATGCCATCATGTGATATCAATACCTCAATTCCTAGGAAGCTCCTCAGTTCACCTAGGTCCTTGACTTTGAAATTATTGTGCAATGTGCTCTTTGCTTGGTCAATTAGCCTCCTACTGTTCCCAGTAATAAGTAGATTATCTACATACACTAGGACAATAACTAGTTCTTCACCTTCCTTCTTTGTAAACAAAGAATGATCATATAGACTTTGAATGTATTTGGCTGCTTGTAGAGCATCTGTAAGTTTGATACTCCACTATCTAGAGGCTTGTTTTAAGCCATATAATGACTTGAGCAGCTTGCATACTTTATACTCCCCTGCTTTTCAAACCCTTAAGGAAAATCCATATAGACCTACTCTAATAGGTCACCTTGTAGGAAAGCATAATTTACATCCATATAATACAGAGGCCAATTCCTTGAGGCTGCAACACTGATTAATGTCCTTACAGTCACCATTTTAGCAATTGGTGAGAATGTTACAGTTTCACAGAACGGACCAAGTTACAATCCCCTCAGTGCATGCCCACACGCCCGTCACCTAGAATGTGCGTCACCTTCAAAATAATCACATGATACAAAATCTAGGGTTTCATACCCTCAGGACCAGATTTAAAACTGTTACTTACCTCAAACCGTGAAATTCTTATTCCGCTAAGCCTTTGCCTCGTGAATTGGCCTCCAAACGCTTCGAATCTAGCCACAAATAATTCGATTCGATCAATAAAATTAATTAGAATTAATTCCATAAGAAAATTTTAAAATTCCATAAAAAGTCGAAATTTAGCTCAAAAATCGCCCGTGGAGCCCACGTCTCGGAACCCGACAAAAGTTACAAAATATGAACGTCCATTCAACCACGAGTCCAACCATACAAATTTTACTCAAATCCGGCATCAACTCGACCATCAAATCTACAAATTAAACCAAGAGGGTTTTCACAACTTTTCAACTTAATTCACCAATTAAATATTAAAAACAACCATGGATTCGGGTAATTTAACCAATATTGAGTTAAGAATACTTATCCCGTTATTTTCCTTGAAAAACTCCCAAAAATCGCATCTACCCGAGCTCCAATCCGTCAAAAATGGTCCCATTTTCAGAACTTAAACTCACTGCCCAGGCTTTTCTTCTTCGCGAACACGGTCAGTGCCTCGCATTCGTGAAGCAAAATTGTTCCCGTCCAAATTCCTCCTTCGCGAATGCGACATCACCCTCGCATTCACGAAGCACAAAGTGCCCTACCTTAATGCCTTCTACGCGAACGCGTTCAACCAATCGCGCATGCGATGCTTCGTTCCCCCTCACTACGCGAACGCGACACCCCCTACGCGAACGCGTAGACCAATTGCCTGGGGTCATCAGCTGCTTCCTTTCTTCTTCGCGAACGCGTAACACCTCTCACGTTCGTGATGCACACCCAGTCCACCCTTCGCGAATATGTTATTCTCTTCGTGAACGCGAAGAGCAAATACTACTAGCCTCTCAGTTCCTCTTCACGAACACAATGATGGAAACCAGATGGTGCATCAAAAGAATTCCAGCAGAGTTCCAAGTACAAAATCCAACCCGTTAACCATCCGAAACTTACCCGAGGCCCCCGGGACCTCAACCAAATACACCAACAGGTCCTAAAACATCATACGAACTTAGTTGAATCCTCAAATCACCTCAAACAACATCAAAACGACGAATCACACCTCAAATCTAAATCTATGAACTTTAAACTTTTAAATTCTATATCTTGTGCCGAAACACATCAAATCAATCTGGAATGACTTCAAATTTTGCACACAAGCCATAAATAACATGACGGAGGTATCACATTTTCAGAATTGGATTTCGACCCCGATATCAAAAAGTCAGCCCCTGGTCAAACTTCCCAAAAATTCAACTTTCGGCATTTCAAGCCATATTCCACTACGGACCTCAAAATAATTTTCCGGTCACGCTCCTAAGTCCAAAATCACCATAAGGAGCTATTGGAATCATCAAAATTCAAGTACGAGGTCGTTTACACATAAGTCCACATCCGGTCACTTTTCTAACTTAAATTTTTTAATTATGAGACTAAGTGTCTTATTTCACTCCGAATTTCCTCCGGACCCGAATCAACTAAACCGATAAGTCATAAATCAACTGTAAGGAATAAATTGAGAAGTAAATGGGGGAAACGGGGTTGTAATACTCAAAACAACCCGTCGGGTCGTTACAGTTATTGTCTAAAAATGGGTTAAAGTTGTTTAAGAAGACATGTTTTGGGCATTTACTGTCCCTGCCCAAAATATATATCCAAAATCAGGCAATTCACATTCTCATGAAGTATGAATTGAATGCATTAGAATCTGATTTTGTTACAGCAGAGATAAAAGGTGAGAGACTAAATTTTGGGTTGAGGGAGTTTGCCCTTATCACTGGTCTTAGATGTTCGGAAGTAACAGACTTTGGTTACACAATTAAGTATGACAGTAAAATAATGAGGAGCTATTTTCCGAACAAGGAAAAAATTGAGAAGTCATACTCGAAACAAATTGTAACCAACCGTAGTTGGGTGAATGATGAGGATGCAGTCAAGTTGTGTATTCTCTATCTGATAGAATTCTTCTTGTCCTTCAGAGAAATATAATGGTTTGATAGACCATTTTAGGTTCTATTTGGTGGACTCGGGGCAGTATGCGAATTTCGCATGAGGTATCGAAGCTTATACACTATTGCTTCAGTCCGTTAGGCACAAGCTCAACACTTCTGTGCATTTGTATCTCATTCGAGGTTTTGCACTCGCTATGCAAATATGGTTGTATGAGTGTTGCTCTACAGTCAACACCTACAAGGATTGGTAATTCGATCCCCCGCATACTTAACTGGACAGCTAGTAAGGACAAGATATGGATATCTGCAATGGAAGATAGAATGATCAAACCATCATGGATCAAGGTAAATATTTTTTACTTCTGGACAGACAATTTAATACATATTATCTATATATTTTATACATATTATGACTAGGTCCCTCACATTTTTTCCTCTCAGTTCACCAACATTCTTGGGGCCCCAGTAGAGCTTTCAAGAATGAATTTGCTAGACAAAGTTGAATACATCCTTGAAGAAACAGAAGCAAAGGACGAGCATCCGACAGATGCTCCATCTCCATTTGGACATAAGCAGGCAATGGGAATAGATGACAAGAAAGATACTGTGAAACAATTAAAAAAATTTAAGAAAAGATGTTGATAAGGTAACCTATTAAGATAATCCTTGCTGGTTTCTTTAATTTATGTTATGCAAATTATTTCTTTAACTTTTTCAATTTTAATATGTAGGTCGGTTCAGACCTTGGAACCTTCAAGAAAGAGGTATATTCTTGATTTTTAGTCTTCTTTATATATATATGTAAGCCACTAATTGTTAGATACATTATAATAATTTTTCGTTCTTTAGGTTTTTGAAGAACTAGGTAGCATTCGATTGCTACTCAATGATTCCATCAAGTCTGTGTTATAGGCAATTGATGCTAAAGTTTCATTCGAAATATATTCATGTTGGACAATAAGTTTTACCATGTTTATGTTTATAATAGTATTCATAAAGTACATAGCCTAACAAATTCCCAATGCTGTTTACCGGTAGTTCTACGAAAAATGATGAGCATTACAAAGAAAAGAACAAACAACAGAATCTGGGCAGTAGTGCCAAACCAGTGTTGGCCAGCAATAGTAAAACAAATTTTTTAACAATTATAACACAATTTGATGACTACTAATCTACATTATATTTACACTATATCTACATATAGCCTAAATTACCAATAACTACAAACAAATAATCTACATTCTATTTTCAATTGTTCTCTTAGATACATGACACATGTCTGACATTCAAAATGAGGAGAATGTTCCTGTAGGTGTTGACTTATGTCACGACCCAAATTCTAACCTGTCGTGATAGCGCCTATCTCGAAACTAGGCAAGCCGAAAATCTCAGGAAAGCCACAATTTCTTTTAAGTTTGAAAATATAATATTTAAATAAAATCCACAAATCTTACAAATACCGATACAACCACTACCATGACCTGGTGTCACTGAGTACATGAGCATCTAATGTGAATACAAGTCTGGAAACAACGGTCTATGATAGTCTTAGACCAAATACAGTAACAAGGAGATAGGGAAGGAGAGACAAGGTCTGCGAAACACGACATCTACCTCTAAATCTCCAGAAAATCAACTATGTGAGAGAATCAACACCCGCTATGTCCGGGAATACCTGGATCTGCACACTAAGTGCAGGGTGTAGTATGAGTACAACCAACTCAGCAAGTAACAATAATAAATAAGGAATTGAAGATAGTGACGAGCTACACAGTTATAGTTCACTTTCAGTAATTCCAGCAAAGAATAGACATGCTTTCAAATCCAACAGTTTAAGTCAAATCAGTTTTATACAGTTCATGTTCATGTAATCCGGATATGGAATCTTTCAAAGAATTTCACAACAATGACAGATAGCAACTAAATGCAACAACAAATGAAAAGCAAGTACAACCTCTCAGGGAAACAGTCACTCAACTCGTCACAACAGCTCAACCACTCGGCTCTCAGCCCTCAACACTCACACTCAATGGGTACCCGCGCTCATTAGGTGTGTACAGACTCCGAAGGTGCTCCTACAGATCAAGCGCCATAATTCGCACGGACAATTCACGTGCTGCACGGACAACTCACGTGCCATAATATCCTTTCCTCACCCCCTCGGCCTTACTCAGTCCTCAACCTCTCTAGTCTCTCGGGCTCTCGAAAATCACAAAGATCAGCCCAAACAAAGATAACATAGTGAATCAACAAATATCAAGAAAGACTGAGGTATGATGCACAAGTAAAATCTTGACTGAGTACAAGACAATAATTAGCAAATAATTCAACAAGTACGCGACCTCTGTGGGTCCCAACAGTACTATCACATAGCATAAGCATGATTTTTAACATGATTTACAGTCAAATTTCTTTAACACAAAAAGAGCATATAACTAACAACAAGTTATTCGACTTTACAGTTTCACGGGACGGACCAAGTCATAATCCCTTCGGTGCACGCCCACACGCCTGTCATCTAGCATGTACGTCATTTCCAAAATAATCACATGACACAAAAATCCGAGGTTTCATACCCTCAGGACGAGATTTATAACTGTTACTTACCTCAAAACATGAAATTCTTTACTCTGCTATGCCTTTGCCTCACAAATTGGCCTCTGAATGCCTCGAATCTAGTCACAAATAATTCGTTTTAGTCAATAAAATTTATTGGAATTAATTCATATGAAAAATATAATTTTCCCATAAAAATCCGAAATTTAGCGCAAATATTGCCTGTGGGGCCCACGTCTCGGAACCCGACAAAAGTTACAAATTCTGAAAGCCCATTCAACCACGAGTCTACCCATATCAATTTTACCAAAATCCATCCTCAACTCGACCCTCAAATCTACAATTTAAACCAAGAGGGTTTTCTAATCTTTCCAACTTAATTCACCCATTAAATGTTAAAAACAACCATGGATTCGGGTAATTTGATCAATAATGAGTTAAGAACACTTACCCCATTGTTTTTCTTGAAAATCTCCCAAAAATCGCCTCTTCCCGAGCTCCAATTCGTCAAAAATGGCATTTTCAAAACTTAAACTTTCTATCCAGACCTCTCTTCTTTGCGAAAGCGACAGGTCCCTTGCATTCGCGAAGCACAAAATCGTGCTACCCAACATTTTCTCTCCACGAACGCGAGACACTGCTCGTGAACGTGATGCTTTACGGAGCTCTTCTTCGCGAACGCGAAGGCAAAAATCCATGCCAACTATTTCCCTTCGCGAACGCGATACCCAAGCGCGAACGCTATGAATAACTCAGCTCCTCTTTGCGAACGCGAGGGCTCACTCGCGAACGCGAAGAAGGAAACCAGATAACACCAACTGTCTTCATCAATCTCACCAAGGCCAAAAATGATCCGTTAACCCCCCGGAACTCACCCGAGCCCCCAGAGACCTCAACCAAACATACCATCAAGTCCTAAAATATCATACGAACTTAGTCGAACCCTCAAATCACCTCAAACAATGCTAAAACCACGAATCATACCCCAATTCAAGCCTAATGAACTTTGAAATTTTTAATTTCTACAAATGACTCCGGAATCTATCAATTCACGTCCGATTCACCTCACATTTTGCACACAATTCATAAATGACATAACAGAGGTATTCAAATTTTCAGAATCGGATTCCGACCCCGATATCAAAAAGTCAACCCCCGGTCAAACTTCCCAAATAATTTTCTGAACACGCTCCTAAGTCCAAAATCACCACACAGAGCTATTGGAATCATCAAAATTCAAATTTGAGGTCGTTTACACATAAATACACCTCCAATCAACTTTTCTAACTTGAAAATTTTCAATTATGAGACTAAGTGTCTCATTTCACTCCGAATTCCTTCCGGACCCGAACCAACTAACCCGATAAGTCATAAATCAATTGTAAGGCATAAATTGAGCAGTAAATGGGGGAGCAGGGTTATAATATTCAAAATGACCGGCCGGGTCGTTAAATTCTCCCTATCTTAAACAAATGTTCGTCCTCGAACGTGTTTAGAATCATACATGGAGTCTCAAATAGGTGCTATTTGCTCCGTATCTCCTGCTTAACCTCCCAAGTAGCTTCCCCGACTGGCTGGTCTCTCCACTGTACCTTCACTGATGCTATGTTCTTTGACCTCAGCTTTCGAACCTGCTGGTCTAAAATAGGCACCGGCTCCACATCATAAGTCAAATTACCGTCCAGCTGTACTGTACTGAAATCCAGATTATGAGACGGATCCCCGACATACTTTCGGAGCATTGATACATGGAACACTGGATGAACACCTGATATACTATGTGGCAAGACAAGTTCATAAGCCACCTCTCCAATCTTCTTAAGTATCTCAAAAGGCCTAATATACCGAGGGCTCAAATTGCCCGTCCCCCCGATCCTCAACACACCCTTCATGGGTGAAATCATGAGTAGAACCTTCTCTCCAACCATGTGAACAACATCACAAACCTTCCTGTCAGCATAACTCTTTTGTCTAGACTGCGCCATGCGAAGCTGTTCCTGAATCACTTTGACCTTCTCTAAAGAAACCTGAACTAAGTCAGTACCCAATAGCCTAGCCTCACCCGTCTCAAACCAACCCACCAGAGACCGGCACCGTCTACCATACAAAGCCTCATACGGAGCCATCTGAATGCTCGATTGGTAGCTATTATTGTAAGAAAACTCCGCGAGTGGCAGAAATTGATCCCAAGAACCTCCAAAATCTATACCACGAGCGCGTAGCATATTTTCTAATATCTGAATAGTGTGCTCGAAATGTTCGTCCGTATGAGGGTAAAATGCTGTACTCAACTGAACCTGGGTGCCCAATTCTCGTTGCACTGCTCTCCAATACTGTGATGTAAATTGCGTGCCCCGATCTGAAATGATGGACACTAGCACACCGTGTAGGCGAACAATATCGCGAATATAAATCCTAGCCAACCGCTCCGAAGAATAATTAGTACCAACTGGAATAAAATGCGCAGATTTGGTCAACCGATCTACTATCACCCAAGCATCATCAAACTTTCTCAAAGTATGTGGGAGCCCAACTACGAAGTCCATGGTAATACGCTCCCATTTCCACTCTGAAATTTCAAGTCTCTGTAGTAATCCGCCCGGTCTCTAATGCTCGAACTTTACCTGTTGACAATTTAGACACTGAGCTACACACCCAATTATATCTTTCTTCATTCGCCTCCACCAATAGTGCTGCCTCAAATCTTGATACATCTTCGCGGCACCTGGATGAATGGAGTACTGCAAACTGTGAGCTTCCTGGAGAATCAACTCACGCAAACCATATACATTAGGCACACATAGCCTGCCATGCATTTGTAATACACCATCATCTCCAATAGTGACTTCCTTGGCATCACCGTGCTGAACCGTGTCCTTAAGGACTAGCAGATGCAGATCATCATACTGGCGCTCTCTGATGCGATCATATAAAGAAGACCGAGAAACCACACAAGTCAAAATTCGATTCGGCTCGGAAGCATCCAATCTAACAAACTGGTTGGCCAAGGCCTGAACATCCAAGGCTAAAGGCCTCTCTGCCACCGGTAAATATGCTAAGCTGCCCAAACTCTCTGACTTACGACTCAAGGCATCGGCCACTACATTGGCCTTTCCGGGATGATAGAGAATGGTAATGTCATAATTCTTAAGCAACTCCAACCACCTTCGCTGCCGCAATTTAAGATCTTTCTATTTAAACAAATGTTGTAGACTCCGATGATCGGTATATACCTCACACTGGGCACCGTACAAGTAATGCCGCCAAATTTTTAGGGCATGAACAATAGTTGCTAACTCAAGGTCATGGAATGGATAATTCTTCTCTAGACACATAGGCAATCACCCTACCGTCTTGCATCAGCACTACGCCGAGACCAGTACACGATGCATCACAATACACAGAATAAGACTCTGAACCTGTAGGCAACACCAATACTGGAGCTGTAGTCAAAGCTGTCTTGACCTTCTAAAAGCTCTCTTCACACTCATTCGACCACCTGAACGGAGCACCTTTCCGGGTCAATTTAGTCATAGGCGATGCAATAGACGAGAATCTCTCCACGAAGTGACGATAATAACTGGCCAAGCCGAGAAAACTCTAAATCTCAGTAACTGAAGATGGCCTGGGCCAACTCTAAACTGCCTCTATTTTCTTTGGATCCATCTTAATTCTTTCACTGGACACTATATGTCCCAAGAATGCCACCGAACTAAGCCAGAACTCACACTTAGAGAATTTGGCATAAAGTCTCTCCTCTCTCAGCCTTTGTAATACAATACCCAAGTGTTGTGCATGCTCCTCCTGGCTACGTGAGTACACCAGAATATCATCAATAAATACCACTACAAATAAATCAAGATATGCCTGGAATACACTATTCATCAAATGCATAAATGCTGTCGGGGAATTGGTTAGCCCAAAAGACATCACAAGAAATTCATTGTGGCCATAACGAGTTCTAAATGCCGTCTTTAGAATATCCGAATCCTGAATTTTCAACTGGTGATACCCGGATCTCAAATCAATTTTGGAAAACACCCTCGCTCCCTGAAGCTGGTCAAATAAGTCATCAATACGCGACAAAGGATATTTATTCTTGATTGTAACTTTGTTCAACTTCCTATAATCGATGCACATCCGTATAGTACCATCATTCTTTTTCACAAATAGAATGGGTGCACCCCAAGGTGACACACTAGGCCTAATAAACCCCTTTTCAATGAGTTCCTGAAGTTGCTCTTTCAATTCTTTTAAATCAGCTGGTGCTATACGATACAGAGGAATAGAAATGGGCTGAGTGCCTGACACCAAGTCAATACCGAAATCCATATCCTTGTTAGGTGGCATACCCGGCAGGTCTGCAGGAAATACATCCGGAAAGTCTCGCACGACCGGTACTGAATCAATAATAGGAGTATTTGCATCAACATATCTCACAAAGGCCAAATATGACAAACACCCATTTCTAACCATACGTTGGGCCTTGAAATAAGAAATTACCCTGCTAGGAACAAAATTTGGAGAACCTCTCCGTTCAACCTTTGGCAATCCCGGCATCGTCAACGTCACAATTTTTGCGTGACAGTCCAGAATAGCATGACATGGAGACAACCAATACATACCCAGGATTACATCTAAATCAACCATACCGAGTAATAAGAGATCAACTCTAGTCTCCAGTTCCCCAATAGTTACCACACATGACCGATACACACGGTCCACAATAATAATATCTCCCACCGGTGTAGATACACAAACAGGTGAAACTAAGAACTCATAGGGCATATCTAGATAATGAGCAAAATATGATGATACATATGAATATGTGGAACCAGGGTCAAATAATATAGAAGCCTCCCTGTGGCACAATGAAACAATACCTGTGATCACTGCATCTGGAGCAACAACATCTGGTATGGCAGGAAAAGCATAGAATCGGGCCTGACCGCCACCTGACCGGCCTCCCCCTCTTGGGTGACTCCTAGCTGCCTAACCCCTACCCCGAGCTTGCTGGGAGGGTGGTGCAACTGCTGGTACTGATGCCGTCGGGCGAGAACTCTGCTGTAGAGCCCCACTCAACAGCCTAGGACAATCTCTCTTGAAATGACCCAATTCTCCGCACTCGAAACAACCCCTCCTCTATCGAAACTGATGTTCCTAATAACCCCGAAGAATTACCTGTAGATGCTTGAGCGGACGAGGTATGATGAGAACTCTGCGCTGGTAGTGCACTGAATGAAGACTGGCCTAAGTGAGCACTGTAAGAACCATGGCCGGCTGATGCACCACGATGAGCTAGACGAGTTGCCTGAGCGTGTCTGAAAGAACGACCCCTACCACTGTAAAACTGACCACCTGAAGGAACACCGCTGAAATCACCTGAACCACGAGGCCTCTTATCCTCCCTCTCAACCCGTTCCTGACTGCGAACCATCTCAATCTGACGAGAAATGTCGACAACCTTGTCGAAACTAGCACCAACCACTCTCTCTCTAGTAGTGAGTAATCGCAGCTGAAAAGTGAGGCGACCTATGAACCTCCTGAACCTCTCCCTGTCTGTGGGAATCAACCAGATAGCATGACGGGCCAACTCTAAAAATCTCATCTCATACTGCGTCACGGACATATCACCCTGACGAAGTTACTCGAACTACCTATGCAGCTCCTCTCTGCGGGACTGAGGCATGAACTTCTCCAGGAAGAGATCGGAGAACTGCTGCCAGGTAAGGGGTGCTGCGCAGACCGGCCTACACATCTCGTAAGCCTCCCACCATATGAAGGCAGCCCCATAAAATTGAAAAGTTATGAATGAGACCCCACTGGTCTCTAGAATACCCGTTGTTCGAAGCATCCGTTGACACTTATCCAGAAAACCCTGAGCATCCTCTGACTCAGCACCGCTAAATGGTGGAGGTCGCAGCCTCTCAAATCTCTCAAGTCTCCTCTGCTCATCATCTGCCATAACAGGAACTACCGGGGCCTGAGCAGCTGCAACCGGCTGGGCTGGTAGTGCTCCCGGTATATAAAGTCCCTGCACTACCTGGTCTGGAGTACGGGCAACAGGGGTATGAGTACCTCCCCCGGCCTGAGAAGTGGCAGGTGTGGCCTGAGACGAAACCACCTGAGTAAGACCGGTGTAAATTGTCAATATCTGGGCCAAAGTCTCCTAAAGTCCTGGAATCTCAATGGGCACAGCTGGTGCCTGAGCTGGTCCTGTCGGCTCAGCTATATCTGGAATTCGCTCCTGAGCTGGAGCAATTGGTGGTACTACAAGTGCTGCTCCAACTACTGCACAAGCTATACCTTGACCTCTACCTCGGCCCCGGTCTCTACCACGGCCCCGACCTCCCGCAGCCCTAACTGGTGACATTGGTGGCTGACCGTCCGATCCGGTAGTACGTGTTCTCACCATCTGTGAGAGAATAGAATAACAAAAATTTAGTTTCTGAAATCACAAACTCGCACGACAGAATACAAGAAAGTGAAATTTTTCTAAGGGTTCTGCAACTTCTCGAAGATATGTACAGACGTCTCCGTACCGATCCGTAAGACTCTATTAAACCTGCTCATAACTCGTGAGACCTATGCAACCTAGGGCTTTGATACCAACTTGTCACGACCCAAATTCTAACCTGTCGTGATGGCGCCTATCTCGAAACTAGGCAAGCCAAAAATCTCAGTAAAATCACAATTTCTTTTATGTTAGAAAATATAATATTTAAATAAAATCTACAAATCTTACAAATACCGATACAACCACTACCAAGACCTGGTGTCACTGAGTACATGAGCATCAAATATGAATATAAGTCTGGAAAATACGGTCTATGATAGTCTAAGACCAAATACAGAAACAAAGAGATAGGGAATGAGAGACAAGGTCTGCGAAACACGGCACCTACCTCTAAATCTTCGGAAAATCAACTGCGTGAGAGAATCAACACCCGCTATGTCTGGAAATACCTGGATCTGCACACTAAGTGCAGGGTGTAGTATGAGTACAACCAACTCAGCAAGTAATTTTAATAAATAAGGAATTGAAGATAGTGATGAGCTACACAGTTATAGTTCACTTTCCGTAATTCCAGCAAAGAATAGACATGCTTTCGAATCCAACAGTTTAAGTCAAATCAGTTTTATACAGTTCATGTTCATGTAATCCGGATATGGAATCTTTCAGAGAATTTCACAACAATGTCAGTTATCAACTAAATGCAACAACAAATGAAAAGCAAGTACAACCTCTCTGGGCAACAGTCACTCAACTCAACCACTCGGCTCTCAGCCCTCATCACTCACACTCAATGGGTACCCGTGCTCACTGGGGGTGTACAGACTCCGGAGGGGCTCCTACAGCCCAAGCGCCATAATTCGCACGGACAACTCACGTGCTATAATATCCTGCATAGACAACTCACGTGCCATAATATCCTTACCTCACCGATAGGCCCTCGGCCTTACTCAGTCCTCAACCTCTCTAGTCTCTCGGGCTCTCGAAAATCACAAAGATCAGCCCAAACAAATATAACATAGTGAATCAACAAATATCAAGAAAGACTGAGGTATGATGCACAAGTAAAATTATGACTGAGTACAAGACATCAATTAGCAAATAATTCAACAAGTACGTGGTCTCTGTGGGTCCCAAAAATACTATCACATAGCCTAAGCATGATTTTAACATGATTTACAGTCAAATTTCTTCAACACAAAGAGAGCATGTAGCTAACAACAAGTTATTCGACTTTACAGTTTCACAGGACGGACCAAGTCACAATCCCTTCGGTGCACGCCCACACGCCCATCACCTAGCATGTGCGTCACTTCCAAAATAATCACATGACACAAAAATCTTGGGTTTCATACCCTCAGGACCAGATTTATAACTGTTACGTACCTCAAAAAGTGAAATTCTTTACTCTGTTATGCCTTTGCCTCGCAAATCGGCCTCTGAATGCCTCCATACCAATTTTACCAAAATTCGACCTCAACTCGACCCTCAAATCTACAATTTAAACTAAGAGGGTTTTCTAATCTTTCCAACTTAATTCACCCATTAAATGTTAAAAACAACCATGGATTCGGGTAATTTGACCAATAATGAGTTAAGAATACTTACCCCATTATTTTTCTTGAAAATATCCCAAATATCGCCTCTTCCCGAGCTCTAATCCGTCAAAAATAGAATCCCATTTTTAGAACTTAAACTTTTTGTCCAGACCTCTCTTCTTCGCGAATGCGACAGGTCCCTCACGTTCGCGAAGCAGAAAATCGTGCTTCCCAACATTTGCTCTTCGCGAACGCGAGACACTGCTTGCGAACGCAATGCTTTACAGATCTCTTCTTCGCGAACGCGAAGGCAAAAATCCATGCCAGCTATTTTTCCCTTTGCGAACGCGATACCCAAGCACGAACGCGATGAACAACTCAGCTCCTCTTCGCGAATGCGAGGGCCCACTTGCGAACGCGAAGATAAAATCTTGCTTGCCTCAAATTCCCCTTTGCGGACACGAGGGTCCACTCGCGAACTCGAAGAAGGAAACCAGAAAAATGCACCAGCAGTCTTCAGCCAACATGCCAAGTCCAAAAATGATCCGTTAACCTCCCGGAACTCACCCGAGCACCCCCGGAACCTCAACCAAACATGCCATCAAGTCCTGAAACATCATACGAACTTAGTCGAACCCTTAAATCACCTCAAACAACTCTAAAACCAGGAATCATACCCCAATTCAAGCCTAATAAACTTTGAAATTTCAAGTTTCCACAAACGACTCCGGAACATATCAATTCACGTCCGATTGATCTCAAATTTTGCACACAAGTAATAATTGACATGACAGAGGTATTCCAATTTTCAAAATCGGGTTCCGATCCCGATATCAAAAAGTCAACCCCCGGTCAAACTTCCCAAAAATTTAACTTTCGGCATTTCAAGCCAAATTCCACTACGGACCTCCAAATAATTTTCCGAACACGCTCCTAAGTCCAAATTTACCATACAGAGCTATTGGAATCATCAAAATTCAAATCCAAGGTCGTTTACACATAAATCCATCTCCGGTCAACTTTTCTAACTTAAAATTTTCAATTATGAGACTAAGTGTCTCATTTCACTCCGAATTCCTTCCGGACCCAAATCAACTAACCCGATAAGTCATAAATTAATTGTAAGGCATAAATTGAGCAGTACATAGGGGAGCAGGCTTATTATATTCAAAACGACCGGCCGGGTCGTTACAACTTATCTTCCCAATTTCAAGGAGCATTGGAGGAAGAAACTGCAGGTATGATTTAGTAAATTTTATCTACATATTGCATAATACATATTACATCAGAGCTACAAGACAACATCTAAACAAATTAACTACAATTAAACTTCAATTTATCTACAATATAGTTTCTGTTTGTTACAAATAATCTACAATTTTATTATGAACACATTTATTATAGCAGAGAAGGAAACAATGCATGTGGACTATCCAAAATAAATTAACTTCAATTAAACTATAATTTATCTACAATGTAGTTTATGTTTATTACAAATGATCTACAATTTTATTAAGTTGTACACATTTATTGTAACAGAGAAGGAAACAATGCATATGGACTCTCCAAAACAGGATGCAAAACTTGGCATAGAAGGAGATCATTTAAACGAGGAGAAGGAGACTGTGCCTTTGCAATCTCCCATTCAACAAGCAAATGATATACAAAAAGGAGATGATTGCAATGAAGATTTCACTAGTATTATATGTTACAATATAATTGTAGGAAAAAAACAACAACTTTCATATAAGTTTCATCTTCCCAAGATAACTAATGCAACCAACATACAATGTTGTTCTTTTGTTTTAAATATTGTAGGTGAACCAACCGACTACATTAATGTAGGTGATTCAGACAATGACTCCAGATATGGAAAAAGGGCAGTAACACTTGATGATTTTGAGCTTCCAGAGAGCTTCTCATAGATTGTTAAGTTCGGAGAGGTAAATGAAGATGAAACAACCCCTGTGCATCAAGGAAGAACAAGGGTTCCCGGAAAGTATGCTAGATCCCCCTTTCTCCCTTATTTCAGTTCTGGGGAAAGCACTTCTGTTGGACCTCCTACAATTTTCAACATCAAGCATCCATTTACTAGTTGGAGACTATGCTGATATTGACTTGTTGGAAGAATTTAATAAGTGGTTATATTTAGGTACCGACATAGTTTCAAAGAGGTTAGATTATACAATTTTTTCATATTATAGGGTGCATATAATTTATGGATTTCAAACTACAACTACATAATAATTGTACTTGATATATCTCTAAATAGGAGGAAGGTGTCTTATACTTTAAAAGATAACCAACTCAACTCGTGGTTTGATCTTGGAGTGGAGAAAGTTGATAAAAATGACTGGTTTTATACTTTGGCACATCCCGGACAAGTACTCAACAACACGGTACACACATACCCTGGCAGAATTTAATGATTAGCCGTAGTATTCTGTTATTTTAGAAATATGTAGATTTTTTGTTTGAAAATTGTATTTAAATTGTATGAAACATTGAGAAATAATCAAATATGTTTTTTTTGCAGCACATTGATATTATTTTATACTATTTAAGGAAGAGAGGAAAGTATGGTCCTGCAAACAAAATACGGTTTACAACCACTGACTGTATGTTCAAGACTAGAATTGAACACATTTATGAAAGGTACATTAATGCTCTTGCCGATAAGAAGCTTGCTGTTGTCAAACCCCAAGACGTCATGGCAGAATACATATTGGAGTACTGATTACTTGCAAATGTTGCATGGGACAAAGTTGATTTTGTGATTATGCCAATAAACATTGTGGAGAAATTTCATTGGTTGTTGGCTGTGTTTGACATCGCCGATAGGGTTCTATATGTTTATGATTCTATGGTCTCTTCACGAAATCACAAACTTGTTGAATCTGTTGTCGATAAGTTTGCTATTATGATCCCCCTCTACTTGTCATGCACCACCTTCTATGGCAAGCGTCCAGACATCAACTACAAGAACACAAAGGCATACATTGAAAAAGGTGTTACTGGTCCTCTTGACATTCAGTGGTTGGTCGGTGAGATACCCAGCAAAAAGAAGGATCACTGTATGTGCTGCTTTTCTTCTATCTATTTAACTAATTGTATTTTACATTGAATGCTAAAACTTTTTTCCTATTATGTTTTGCAGTGACTGTGGTGTATACGGGGCGACATTGCAGAATATGTCAGCATTGGAGAGCTATTGATTTCAAAGGAAGACCTTTCTAATATTTATCAACACCGTCGATGCTATGGAGCGCTCCTTTGAGATTATGCTAGGAAAAAGCAAGAGTGTGGTGAAATTAATGAAAGTGAGGTGACTGGAAGATTAGCAAGAAGAAAAGGTGCACCAGCTGTGAATGAGAGAACACAAGTCCAGAAAAAGAAGAATTAGTTGCCCTTTTCAGTAGAAAAATTATAGTTAAAGTGTTTAGATGTAGCTAGATTGTAGTAAAGTTATAGACAAATTATTTATTAAAAAGGAGTCAGCTGCAATTTATTTGTAGCAGATTTGTGCTACAGCTGTTTTACCTTTTGTATTGTTATTTTGTCCAGAATTCTACAACATAGAATATAAAACATTTGTGCCTTTTTTTTGGTTGAAAGTTATTAGTACTTGATCTCGATATTGGTACTATATAATTTGTTTACATATGATCTTGTCCAATTTTACACCTCGATTCAAGGTTATGAAATGGTCGATTGCAATAATAGTACCCAACAAGAGTCGGGTTCGATTTCCACAGGGAGCTATATATTGGAGTTAAGAGTATATAATGTAGTATGTGAGTTTGACTATCTCAATTTACACTTCCACAAATTTTGGTTGTTTCTATGTCTAATTTTAATCTAAGATTGAAAAGTTGAGAAATAAAACTAAGAGAATTATTTTTTGTTGTTTTTCAGGTTTTGTAAAAAGCCTTGGGCTATGACCATCACCTAGGTGTTTGCCTAATGAGATATAAACCTTAAAGCTTATTTTATTGATAGGGGTGTATTATAGCTATCGACATTCAATTACCCACTCAATACCTCTCGGTCAGAGAGTGAGTTTTGCCCAATTTGGCTTTCTCAAGTCCAAATGGGTGTTGCACAAAATGGTTGATAAAAGCTCAAGTCGGGTTATTACTATATCTAGGTCGAACCCTTTAATTGGGATTATCAATCTCTCGAATGACCCAATTTCTTGTTAGCCAAGTTTTCTTATACTAAGTCTCTCTTTCTCAAGTAGAGACCAAGTCAAATATGCATGAACTAATGTTTGCAACCATTTATTCCACAAATTAAAGCATGAATAAGGCTAAATAATAAACACCCAACCATAAACAAGCATTAAATTAAACACCCATAAGGTTTACACACTAGGGTTGGGTCACAACCCTAATAAAAGTCTAGCTACTCATGCTTGAAATTGAAAAAAAGAAGAATAAATGCTAATTAAACTCATATTATAAAATTAAAATGATAAAATCTATGTTACAATATCCCAAAATATGAAAAACTACTAAAAGAAGTAAAGTGAAACGGCTACTGTAGCAGTTGATGTCCAAAAGTTGACCTATAATTGTGAAACTCGATTATTTATACAGGGTTGGAAATTTCGGACAAAAATGCTCTTCGGGAGATTCTGCGGCCGCACAATTCCATGTGCGGTCCACAAATTTCTTCAATCTTGTCGGGAACTGGAGGTCTGTAGCCGCATAATTCTGATATGCGGCCGCAAGGCATCCTTTCTGTGGTCCGCACTTTCACATCTGCGGTCGCAACTAGGTCTTCTGCGGTCTGCACTTTTACACCTGCGGCCGCAAGGCGCATCTTCTGCGGTCGCACAACTCCTATGCTATCTGCACTTCCGAGGGACTTGAAATGCACATTCTCTGAACTTTGTTTCTAGCCATCGTTTGCGGCCACACAATTCATGTGCGTACCGCACTTTGCACAAAGGTCTACTGGCCTTTCCTTCATCATCTGCAACCATAGATGATATTCTGCGGTCCGCACTTGTGAGCTTCTGTGCCTTTTATGGCCTTGAGTTTAGATTACTCCTTTTTGAGTTGGATTTCATCTCGAGAGTCCATCTTCCAATATTCCTATAATTTAGCATATTTCATTAGTTTTCGGAAACATAATTAAACGCTTTTGGACTAAAACAAAAGCTAAAATACGCTAATAAGTAGTCAAAATCCCCACTTATCAATAACATAACTACAGTTATTTCTAAAACTACTATACAAAAATACATAATCTATTCAATTTAGCTGTATTGTTAGGAAAGGCTGAAAGTAATAAATAAACTCAGTATTTGAACAAAACAACTACAAACCAATTGCATTAAGAGTTGAAATCTATTTAGCAAGCATTCATTCTATGAGACAATGTTTATTCAAATTAGCAACACATTTACACCACAACTATAATTCTTCAGAACAGAACAAATACAACTTCATGTCTTAAAGGACAGATTATCATCAACAATAATAAGTAAAAAAAAAACTTTAAACTGTATCAATTTTTGTTTCATTTTGGGAGCATTCCTACAAGATCTTTTGTTATGCCCTTCTACACCGCAGTTGCCATATGAAACCTTGTAATTTTTTGCATTTACTTCATAATATGGTTTGTATCTTTATTTCTGAGGTCTCCCTGGCTGCCTTTTCCCGGTAGGTGACTTTACAACTTCTTCAGCTACATGTTGTGGCACATTCCATTTGCTTTCGTCAGGCAGCGGGTCTACTGGTATTTCATAAGTCTGCAGAAGGATCTCCCTCGTGTAATAAGGAGAACAATAGTTTTCATAAGACTCGTCCCTGTGCCTCAAAGCCGCCAAAGCATGTGCACAAGAAAGTTCATCAAGCTGGAATATTCCACAACTACATCTTTTGTTTTGAAGGCAAACAATGAAGCGCTTCACATCATCTATCACAGTATGGATGTAATCTGTCGAAACTCTCACCTAAAATTTCATTACAAACACACAACAAGTTGTCAACAACAAATACAAAATAAAATAACTACAATTTTCTACAATTAACAGTATATATTTAGTTTGATGGAATCAATGATCTGATGTTTTTGGCTATAACTTACTCTCATCTTCTGTGATATTGTCCTGTTGTCCTCCAACTCTTTGTTGTATTATTTTCCAAGGTATGTGAACGTACCATTTGTATTCAATAACTTTTCATTAGTTCAACGTTCAAGAAGAGTCCTCATGTATTCTAATAGTTCTACTACAGACAGTTCTCTTACATCTTTGGTTACCGCATTCAATGACTCTGCAATATTTGATGTTATCGTCCACGTTCTGTTCACTGTAGCATGTATCTGAGACCATCTGTGATAGCCAATATCGTATAGGTATGCTTTAACACGTGTGTCGATCTCTTCAATCTTTGATATTCTTTCATTTTATTCATCAAGCGTGTATGATCGTGCCGTGGCAAAGTACAATTCGCTTAACTTTAGATGACCCTTTTTGAACTTTGACCTTACATTTGTCCAAATATGCCATATGCAAGCATAATGTGGTATGCCGGTATAAACAGTAGATGTTGCCTTCAAGATACTTTCATTTTGGTCCGAAACAACACATATATTTGATTTTTCACCATATGCATGTTTGAATTGCTCAAAAAACCACCTCCATGATGCGTCATTTTCTGAATCAACAACGGCGTATGCTAGTGGTAATATGCTACCTATCACACAGGTGGCAAAAAGAAATTCAATTTCTGTAATAAAACTTAAGAATATAAAAAATACAGTCTTAAAACTAACTTTATAATAATATTTTTACAATTAATCTACATTACCTGCTGCATCCATTGTGCTAGCTGTTAGCATGATTCCCCTATATGCCGACTTCAAGAAGGTGCCATCAACTACTACAACTGGCCTACAATGCTCCCAACCCTTGATGGACGTACTAAGTGCAACAAATGCATACAAGAAACAATCATCTTCAGTCTTCTGCAATTTCACTACCGACCCCGGATAAGTCTTCTCTAGAATATACAAATAACTCGGCAAGCGGATGTAGAAATCAGCAGGATGACCTCTAAGAAATTCCAAAGCCTTTTTCTTTTCTCTCCAAGCTTGCATGTATGTTACGTTCACACCATGATCTGACAACATGTCAATTTGTATGTCTTTTGGTGTGTATATTGTCTTAGGATCCGCATATTTTGGCATCACCATGCTGCCAACTCCCATGGCAGTTAGTTTGCGTTGTATGTATGTGTTGTCCATCAAAGAGCATGTGTGCAAGCTATTGCATTTTCGAACCTTGAACAATGCTGATTCATTTATGCTGGTGGACTTGAAGTCCCACGTACAATTGTCACCAACACATACGAGGCAGTAGCTACAGAATAAAAACAATTCAATAAATGTTATGAAAATTGTAGCTACAAAATACGAGACTGTTTATGCCCAAAAACTTATCTTAAACAATTTATATACAAAAAAACTACAACTTATCCACAATATGAATTTGACAAATAAAATATTCATACCTTCTTGCACTAGACCTTTTCACCCTAAATTGAAACTTATTCATGACAGAATATTGCTTCATTGCAGTGACAATTGTTTGCTTGTCTTGGTAAACTTGGCCAACTTCAATTACATTTGGCGTATGTTCTGTTATGATGATACTTTCATATTCCACAATTGCCGGAGATGTTTGTATATCAATCAACTTCACTGTTCCTGATACTTCTCCAATTGTGTTACAATTACTTGACAATTGTACCATGCTAGTATTACGATAATCAGAAGTACCTGCACTCAATTAAAAGTATAGCAATTCAGACCTCTGTATATTCATGTGTTTAGTATTTGATAGAATGCTTGTAGAGACATAACAATTGAACTATATTTGTTATGTAGTAAAATTATAGATAATTTGTAGAAAGATTTGTAAAACACTTGAAAGTGAAACAACATCAGCACTGGAAAAATAGAGCAGACCTGCAATTGTGCTCGCATTCGACATACTGCATTCCAAATCGAAATCACGCACTATTATACATAGCAGATACATTCCTAAGTTTTTGTTTCCCTTTTTCATCTCCATATACACTCGAACTCTCATATCGTTCCGAATTTCCATTAGAGGACAACGTTCATTGACACTGTATTTGAATTCGATGATTTTTGCAGAGGTATCAATCATTAGATGCTCTGCAACTGCGGAATTTAATTGACTATAATTTGAATCATCATTGACTACAATTCCGTCAACATCAAAATCTTTGTATCTCCCAACGCTATCCCACCGCCCATTGAGCTGAAGCATAATCGCTAATTTTGACATTATGTCGCGAAATTCAATTCAATTGTACCTAATTGTTTACAATTGAATTTTTCAAAACCATTATTTATGGAAAACCAGAGGAAACCAGAAAAAAATAGAGAATAGAAGGATGCGATGATAACCATTAAACATGTGCATAATAGAAGGGTTCTACGAATATGTTGCCTTCATAATTGGTGCGAGGATTGAGTCACTAAAATCTCTAAGCGATCCCAAAATTCTCGTGCCTAAATAAGGAAGACTATTGCAGAAAGGATTCTAGCTTAAACAAATGAATAAATTTTGTAGCTAAACTGTGTTTAGGTTGGGTACATTCAAAAAGATGGATATTTTTTGTAATAAGGTTTGAAATAATGTATAGGAACGAAAAAATCTCATAATTTAGAGGGAGAAATATACTTCTAAAACCTTAGTTTTTCTCCTAAAGGGAAGTAATGTTTATTGTTCAAAGTCGGAGGAACAATTTGGTTTTTAAGGCAAAACTAAGAAAGGAAGACAACGTATGTGTAAATTTTAATGCACATTAAAAATACCATCATTTCTTACTCCAACCAGCTCATGGATTTCCTTCAGTCCCATTTTCAATAAATATATTTCCAATTTAGAATGTGGGAGCTTTAACAACCATCCACCTATCAACAAATCCTTTCTATTGTTGCATCATCTTGCACGTACCTATGCTATTTCACTACGTACATTACCTCCGACTAGTTACATGTCGGTAAGTTTGTCCACCAAAGCTTAGGTATATGGGTGGCGGCTGACGCTCTAGGAAAATTTCACATCGACAAAACACATGCGAGAAGCTGGATATATAAGAGAACAAGTTTTAGATTCTAAAGCCATGCGGGACTAAGGCCAATACGCACAATATCACTAATGCGATGACTTATTACATGCACCTCTTCGACTGCGGGTTGGTCATTTTTTTTGTCTTTTTTGGAGCTTGACTAGTCGAATACGAATGTTCCATAAACGATTTTGTGAGTTTTCACACTAAAATGTGTGGAATAAAATGGTTAGCATTGATGATAAATCAAGTTTAGTTTGTTATAGTGTACGTATGTTGGACTGGTAGGCCTTGTATGTATATGCTATTTTTGGCATCCTTTTTTTGTTCTTTATATGCATCTTCGATATGCATGATTGTATAAGACATGACAACTTCTCATAGTATCTTCCTTTACATTCTTCTACATGTGGTACTTCTTTTTTCACTTCTATTAAGAATCAAATCATCAGCAAGAACTGAAGCTGAAGCTCTTGTCAAATGGAAGAGTAATTGGACATTTTCTACTACTTCTTTCTTGGATTCATGATCCATTTCCAATCTCAGAAACTTCTGCAATTGGACATCAATTGTTTGCAATGCTGTTGGAACAATTTCCGAGATCAATCTTTCTAATGTAGGCCTTTTAGGATCTCTTAATCAGCTTGACTTCACTTCGTTTCCAAGTCTCTCGAGTTTTATAGCTAGTTTGGCCAAGCTGGAAAAATCAGCTTATTTTGATAAGTGCTTTTTTCAAAAGTGATGTTGAAAAAAAGTACTGAGAAACAGTTTGTGTTTGGCTAATCACTCTGAAAAATACTTTTGAGTAATAATTTGTGTTTGTCCAAGTTTTTCAAAATGTACTTTTAAGTATCAAATTACGATTAAGGACATGAATAGATTTACTTAATAGTTAATATTATAAGTAAATAAATAATCTCAAAAATTTATTATTACAGGCCATAATTAAATTTTTTCATTTTATTTAAGTAAAATATGAAAATAAAATTAAAAAGTACTTTAATTCTTTTATTATTATTCAAATATATTAAAAATCATTCAACAAATATAAAAGTATTCACCCCTAAAGTCACTATATATTAGAAAACTATCCTAAAAATAAGAAGAAATACTTATACATTAATATCCCAAGTATTAGA
Source organism: Nicotiana tabacum (assembly GCF_000715075.1). Lineage (NCBI taxonomy): Eukaryota > Viridiplantae > Streptophyta > Magnoliopsida > Solanales > Solanaceae > Nicotiana > Nicotiana tabacum. The sequence continues at coordinate 24,415,436 of NC_134081.1, read as the reverse complement.
TTTAACGATTATTTTGATATATACTATATTTTGTTAAGAAAATTTTTGGTAAGAAGAAAAGTCAAAACTGTTTCCGCTTTTGGGAAGAAGCTACTTTTTTTCGCTTTTTCCCAAAAGTATTTTTTCCCTCAAAAAAGCTTGGTCAAACACCTTAAGTTAAGAAAAAAAATACTTTTGGGGAAAAAAACACTTTTTGCCTTTGGAGAACCTTGGCCAAATAGACTATTAATCTCAACGGGAACAACTTTAGTGGATCGATGCCATCTAATATTGGAAATGCTTCTATGCTCACTTACTTGGACCTGAGCAACAATGTCTTAGACGGTGCCATACCAAAAGAGATTGGGAAGTTAACTGTCACGATCCGAAATCTCACCTGTCGTGATGGCACTTATCTCTATACTAGGCAAGCCAATAACATTAATAACCCATAATTTCTTTTAAATATAGAAAATATAATAATTAAGTTTAAGAGAGAATCCCACAAATACTGGATATAAAAACACTCCCAAAACCCAGTATCACTGAGTGCATGAACATCTATACATTACAAGTCTGGAAAATACGGTCTATAATAGTCTACGACCAAATACAGTAAACAAGGAGATAGGGAAGGGGAGACAAGGCCTGCGAAACATAGCAGCTACCTCTGAATCTCCGAAAATTAACTGTGTGAAAGAATCAACACCCCTTATGTCCGGGATCACCTGGATCTGCACACGAAGTGTAGGCTGTAGTATGAGTACAACCAACTCAGTAAGTAACAATAATAGATAAAGAATTGAAAGTTGTAACAAGCTTCTCAGCTAATCCCAAATACAGTACTTTCCAACAGAAAAGGGGTAGACATGCTCTCAAGTTCAATATTTAAAATTTCACAGTAATTTCATATCAAATTTGACTGAAACACAAAATAGTATTTTTCCAAAATTTCCAAAACAGTGATATATGACAACTGAAATGCAACAATTAATGAAATCAATGCATCCTCTCAGAGTAACAGTCACTCAGTCCTCCCATTCACTCCAACCTCACAGTCACTCATTCCTCACAGTCACTCAGCACTTGGCACTCGGCACTCGCACTCAGTAGGTACCTGCGCTCACTGGGGGTGTGTACAAACTCCGGAGGGGCTCCTTCAGCCCAAGCGCTATATCAAGCCAATCATGGCATATAACAATGAAACATACTGCGGCGCGCAACTCGATCCCATAAATATCCTCACAATTAGGCCCTTGGCCTCACTTAGTCATCAACCTCTCTAGTCTCTCGGGCTCAAGATGTCATGAAAATCAGTCCAAAAATGATAATATGATGTATTAATAAATAGCAACAGAAACTAAGATATGATATGAAATGAATGAGCATGACTGAGTGTGAAATTATAATTTGAACATATAATTCAACCACAAAAATGACCCCAGTGGGTACCAATAATAACATCATATGTCTAAGCATGATTTTTAATACGAGTCTCAGCTCAATTTTCTCTAACACATAGAGAATGTACTGGTATCAACATATTATTCAACTACACAGTTTCATGGAATTTGACCAAGTCACAATTCCTACGGTGCATGCCCACACACCCATCACCTCAAAACCAATCACATAATACATAATTCGGGATTTCATACCCTTATGACCAAATTTAGAACTATTAATTACTTCAAATCGTGTAATTCTTATTCTGCAATAACTTTGCCTCGTGAATTAGCCTCCAAACGCCTCGAATCTAGCCACACATAATTCGATTCAGTCAATAAAATTTATTGGAATTAATTCCATAAGAGAATACTATTTTTTCCAACAAAATACAAAATTTAGCTCAAATATCTCCTGTGGAACCGGCGTATTAGAACTAGACAAAAGTTACAAAATATGAACGCCTGTTCAACTACGAGTCTAACCATACAAATTTTACCAAATTCCGACATCAACTCGACCTCCAAATCATCAAATCTTATTTCCAAATCCCTAAGTTCAAATCCCCGATTTACACCTCAGAAACATGTAATCTAGTCAGATTATTCGATGATAATTCAATATTATGGAGTAGAAATGATCACAAGTGACTTACCTCAAGATTTCCCGTGATTTCTCGCTCAAAAATCGCCTCAACCCGTGTTTGGAATGTCTAAAAATGAGAAAATCACGGACCCCTCTGTTTTAGTACACTGTCCAGAGGTTCCGCACCTGCGGAATTTTTAACCACTTATGCGGATTTTTCCCCCGCTTCTGCGATCCCCCACGCGCAGGTGTGTGTCCGCACCTGCAGATTGCTCTCCGCATCTGCGCTCCAGAGTCACCGGCCCCAGTCGCCACTTTTGCGATCCTCCACGCGCAGGTGCGTGTCCGCACCTGCGGGCTGCCTTCCGCATCTGCACACCCCAGCTCGCACTTGCGAGCTCACACCTGTGACCAATGTTCCGCAGGTGCGATTGCACCAGAAAGCTTCAACTTCAGTAGGCTTCCAAATTGAAAAATTGATCCGTTAACCATCCGAAACTCATCCGAGACCCTCGGGACTTCAACCAAACATGCCAACAAGTCCTAAAATATGATACGAACTTAGTCGAATCCTCAAAGCACCTCAAACAACATTGAAAACATGAATTACACACGGATCCAAGCCTAATGGACTTTGAAATTTCAAATTTTCACAAATGACGCCGGAACCTATCAAATCAAGTCCGATTGACCTCAAATTTTGTACACAAGTCATAAATGACATAATGGACCTATTAAAATTTTCATAATCAGATTTTGACCCCGAAATCAAAAAGTCAACCCCCAGGTCAAACTTTCCAAAAATTTGACTTTCGTCATTTCAAGCCTAATTCTACTACGGACCTTCAAATAATTTTTTGGACACGCTTTCAAGTCCAAAATCACCATACGGAGCTATTGGAATCATCAAAATTCAAATCCGAGGTCGTTTACACATAAGTCGACATCCGGTTTACTTTTCCAACTTAAGTTTTTAATTATGAGACTAAGTGTCTCATTTCACTCTGGAATTCTTCCGGACCAGAACTAACTAACCCGGTAAGTCATTAAGCAACTGTAAAGCATAACTTGAGCAGTAAATTGGGGAACAAGGTTATAATAGTCAAAATGACCGACCGGGTCGTTACATTCTCCCCCTCTTAAATAAATATTCGTCCTCGAACGGGATTAGAATCATACCTGGAGTCTCAAATAGGTGTGGATATTTGCTCCGCATCTCCTGCTCAATCTCCCAAGTAGCTTCTCCAACTGGTTGGCCTCTCCACTGTGCCTTCACTGATGCTATGTTCTTTGACCTCAGCTTTCGAACCTGCCGGTCTAAAATAGCCACCGGCTCCACATGATACGTCAAATTACTGTCCAGCTGCACTGTACTGGAATCCAGAATATGAGACAGATCCCCGGCATACTTTCAGAGCATGGATATATGGAATACTAGATGAACACCTGATAGACTAGGTGGCAAAGCAAGTTCATAAGCCACCTCTCCAATTTTCTTAAGTATCTCAAAAGGCTCAATATACCGAGGGCTCAACTTTCCCTTCTTCCCGTACCTCAACACACCTTTCATGGGTGAAATCTTAAGCAGAACCTTCTCCCCAACCATGTAAGCAACATCACGGACCTTCCTGTCGGCATAACTCTTCTGCCTAGACTGCGCCTTGCGAAGCCGCTCCTTAATCAATTTAACCTTATTCAAAGCATCCTAAACTAAGTCAGTGCCCAATAGCCTAGTCTTACCTGGCTCAAACTAACCCACCGGAGATCGACACCGTCTCCCATATAAAGCCTCATACGGAGCCATCTGAATGCTCGATTGGTAGCTGTTATTGTAAGCAAACTCTACCAGTGGCAGAAATTGATCCCAAGAACCCCCGAAATCTATAACACAAGCGTGTAGCATATCTTCCAATATCTGAATAGTGCGCTCGGACTGTCCATCTGTCTGAGGGTGAAATGCTGTACTAAGTTGAACATGTGTACCTAATTCTCGCTGTACTGCCTTCCAAAACTGTGATGTAAACTGCGTACCCCGATCTGAAATGATGGACACTAGCACACCGTGCAGACGAACAATATCGCGGATATAAATTTCAGCCAACCGTTCCGAAGAATAATTAGTACCAACTATAATAAAATGCATGGATTTGGTCAATCGATCCATAATCACCCAAACAATATCAAATTTTCTCAAAGTCCGTGGAAGCCTAGCTACGAAATCCATGGTAACACGCTCCCATTTCCACTCCGGAATTTCAAGTCTCTGAAGCAATCCTCCCGGTCTCTGATGCTCGTATTTCACCTGTTGACAATTTAAACACCGATCTACAAACCCAACTATATCTTTATTCATTTGCCTCCACCAATAGTGCTGCCTCAAATCCTGATACATATTCGCGGCACCTGGATGAATGGAGTACCGCGAACTGTGAGCTTCCTAGAGAATCAACTCATGCAAACCATCTTTATTAGGTACACATAGCCTGCCCTGCATCCGTACTACACGTCATCTCCAGTAGTGACTTCCTTGGCATCACCATGCTGAACCGTGTCCTTAAGGATAAGCAGATGGGGATCATAATACTGGCGCTCTCTGATGTGATCATATAAAGAACACCAAGAAACCACACAAGCCAAAACTCGACTCGGATCGAAAATATTCAATCTAACAAACTGGTTGGGCAAGGCCTGAACATCCAAGGCTAAAGGCCTCTCTGCTACCGGTAAGTATGCTAAGCTCCCAAACTCTCTAACTTATGACTCAAGGCATCGGCTACCACATTAGCCTTTCCGGTGATGATTAAAAATGGTGATATCATAATCCTTAAGCAACTATAACCACCTCCGCTGCTGCAAATTAAGATCCTTCTGTTAAAACAGATGCTATAGACTCCGGTGATCGGTATAAACCTCAAAATGGTCACCGTACAAATAATGTCGCTAAATCTTCAAGACATGAACAATAGACGCTAACTCAAGGTCATGGACTGGATAATTCTTTTCATGTATTTTTAATTGTCTGGACGCATAGGCAATCACCCTACCATCTTGCATCAAAATTGCGCCGAGACCAATACGCGACATGTCACAATACACAGTATAAGACCCTGAACCTGTAGGCAACACCAATAATGGGGCTGTAGTCAAAGCCATCTTGAGCTTCTGGAAGCTCTTTTCACATTCATCCGACCACCTGAACGGAGCACCTTTTTGGATCAATTTAGTCATAGGTGATGCAATGGACGAGAAACCCTCCATGAAGTGACGATAATAACCGGCCAAGCCGAGCAAACTCCAAATATCAGTAACTGAAGATGGTCTGGGCCAACTTTGAACTGCCTCTATTTTCTTCGGATCCACCTTAATTCCTTCACTGGACACTATGTTTCCCAAGAATGCCACCGAACTAAGCCAGAACTCACACTTAGAGAATTTGGCATATAGTGTCTCCTCTCTCAGCCTCTGCAATACAATACCCAAGTGTTGTGCATGCTCCTCCTGGCTATGTGAGTACACCAGGATATCATCAATAAATACCACGACAAATGAGTCAAGATATGGCTGGAATACGCTATTCATCAGGTGCATAAATGTTGCTGGGGCATTGGTTAGCCCAAATGACATCACAAGAAATTCATAGTAACTATAACGAGTTCTGAATGTTGTTTCTAGAATATCCGAATCCCGAATTTTCAACTGGTGATACCCCGACCTCAAGTCAATTTTGGAGAATACCCTCGCTCCCTGCAGTTGGTCAAATAACTCATCAATACGCGGCAAAGGATACTTATTCTTGATTGTAACTTTGTTTAGTTTCCTGTAATCGATGCACATGCGCATAGTACCATCTTTCTTTTTTACAAACAGAACCGATGCACCCCAAGGTGACACACTAGGACTAATAAACCCCTTATCAAGAAGTTCTTAAAGTTGCTCTTTCAATTCTTTCAATTCAGCTGGTGCCATACGATACGGAGAAATAAAAATGGGCTGAGTGCCCGACACCAAGTCAGTACCGAAATCAATATCCCTGTCGGGTGGCATACTCAACAAGTCTGTAGGAAATACATCCGAAAAGTCTCGCACTACTGGTACTGGATCAATTGTAGGAGTATTTGCATTAACATCTCTCACAAAGGCCAAATATTATAAACACCCCTTCCCAACCATAGGTTGAGCTTTCAAATAAGAAATTACCCTACTGGAACATAATCTAAAGAACCTCTCCATTCGACTTTCGGCAACCCCGGCATCGCCAACATCACGGTTTTTGCGTGATAGTCCAGAATAGCATGACATGGATACAACCAATCCATACCCAGAATTACATCAAAATCAACCATACTGAGTAGTAAGAGATCAATTCTAGTCTCCAGTCCTCCAATAGTTACCACACATGACTGATGTACACCGACCACAATAATAGTATCACCCACCGGCATAGATACACGAACATGTGAAACTAAGGATTCACGGGGCATATCTAGATAATGAGTAAAGTACGATGATACATACGAATAAGTAGAACCAGGGTCAAATAATATAGAAGCTTCCCTATGGAACACTGAGACAATACCCGTGATCACTGTATCTAAAGCAACGACATCTGGCCTGGAAGGAAAAGCATAGAAACTGGCCTGACCGCCACCTGATCGGCCTCCCCCTCTTGGGCGACCCCTAACTAGATGACCCCCACTCCGAGCTGGCTGGGCGGGTGGTGAAGTAACTGGTGCTGAAGTTATAGTCTGACTCCTCAGCTTCATTGGACCTTCCGAGCAACAAAGACACTATCTCCACATATGTCCAAATTCCCCGCACTCAAAGCAGCTCCCCTGTACTGGTGGTGGTGCGGACTGAATCGGGCCTTGAGAACCAGAATAATCGCTAGAAGCACCCGGTGCAAATGAACCCTGAACTGAAGGAGCACGGGATGAACTCTGGGCTAGAAGGGCACTAAGAGATCACTGACCCTGATAAGAACTGTATGAACCATGGCTGGATGATGCACCAAGGTGAACTGGACGACCCGTCTGTGCGTGTCTGTAAGGATGACCCCTGCAGTGATAAAACTGACCCCCTGAAGGAATACCGCTAAAATCACCTGGTCCACGAGGCCTCCTGGACTCCCTCTCTCCACGCTCCTAGCTACGGACCATCTCTATCTGTCGAGTAATGTCAACTACCTCATCAAAAGTAGCACCATATACCCTCTCCCGAGTCATAAGTAATCGCATATGATATGTGAGGCCATCAATGAACCTCATAATCCTCTCCCTATTAGTAGGCACCAACCAAACTGCGTGACGAGCCAACTCAAAAAATCTCATCTCGTACTGAGTCACAAACACGCCATCCTGACGTAACGACTCAAACTATCTGCACAACTCCTCTCTGCGAGATTGCGGCACGAACTTCTCCAAAAGGAGAACGGAGAACTCCTGCCATGTAAGTGGTACTGTACCAATCGGCCTGTGCCTCTCATAAGCCTCCCACCATCTGAAGGCAGCCCCAGAAAACTTAAAAGTAGTGAACGAGACCGTGTTCATCTAACTAGAAATTTCATAAGAGAAGAAGAATCGTACTTCAGTAGCCTTTTGCGCGGGTCCTGCTCCTGCGCTTCCTGACCTCAACCCATTAGTCTCAAGAATACACGATGTTCGAAGCATCCGCTGGCACTTATCTAGAAAACTCTAAGCATCTTCTGACTCAACATCGCTAAATGATCGAGGTCGAAGCCTCCCAAATCTCTCAAGTCTCCTTTGCTCATCATCTGCCATAACGGGGACTACCGGGGCCTGAACAGCTATAACCGGCTGGGCTGGTAGTGCCCCCGGTATCTGAAGTCCCCCTACTACCTGATTTGGAGTACGGGCAATAGGGGTATGAGTACCTCCCCTAACCTGAGAAGTGGCAGGTGCGGCCTGAGCCGAAACCACCTGAGCAAGGCCAGTGCAAACTGTCAATATCTGGGCCAAAGCCTCCTGAAGTCCTGGAATCTCAATGGGCACAACTGGTGCCTGAGCTGGTCCTGTCGGCTCAACTATATCTGGAATCTGCTCCTGAGCTGGAGCAACTGGTGGTGCTACAGGTGCTGCTCCAACTGCTGTACGAGTTACACCTCGACCTCTACCTCGACCCCGTCCTCTACCACGGCCCCGACCTCTCGCGTCCCTAACTGGTAGCACTGGTGGCTGACCGTCCTGTAGGGCCTCGTGAATTGTTTCCTAAAAACCGGGGTTAAGTGATGCCGGTTTGGACTTTTTGGATTGAACAATGCGCTGGGGAGTTGAAGGAAAATATTTTTGCAGAAATAGGCATTTCTGCGGCCAATTATGCGGCCGCATAATCACTGTGCGGGCCGCAGAATGGCTGTTGAGTGAAGAATTTACTTGGGCCATTTTGATATCAATTTCGCGGCCAAATATGCGACCGCATAACCAGTTCGCGGGCCACACTTGGATCGAACAATCAACCTTAGGATTTTTGCGAAGGGAGGTTCTGCGGTGCATTATGCGACCGCAGAGTAGGTCTGCGGCGCATTATGCGACCACAAAACAGGTCTGCGGGCCGCATAACTACCGCAGACCCAGGCAGATCTTTTCCAGATTTTGGCACCAAATTATGCGGCCGATATGCGGACCGCGTATCCATTCTGTGGTCGCATATGGGACCGCATACCATGTTCCAGAGCTTTATTTTTAGGGTTTTTAAACCCGACCCTATTTAGTTAAAACATATGCCATAGTCCATTTTGAGCATATTTATGATATTCTTAGAGTGAGAAAGAGTTATTAGAGTGGGAAGTAACCTTCAACCTAATATCCAACAATTCTAACTCAATCCTTGAAGATTATCAAGAAAGTCTTCATCCTAAAGGTAAGAATCTATGCCCTAGTTCTTAATTTCGAAAATCTTCTAAAAAGGGGGATAATTAGAAAGACAATTCTTGGGTGTGGGGGTTGTTATCTTGCATGAATATGTTATCAAAGAATGTGAGGAGGTTGTGAGCTAAAAATGGTAGAGAATGGGTTGGGGAATGTTGGAATCTTTCACAAAAGGGCCTTAAAAATATTAATGCACACCTAGTGTTTGATAATTCCTAATTTTAGTCCAACTTGTTATATTTATAAAATAAATCGAAGTGCTAAGAATTCTGGAACGTTTTAAAGTTTAAAGGAAGCTCAATTGAGGTATGTTGGCTAAACCCCCTTCTTCTTAGAATCAAATCCCACGGTGTTCATGTAATTGGTGTAAGTCCCAGATTGATCATTATAGAATTGGCTATTCCTGATATGTTTGTGTTGAAGGATGTATGTTCAATATTTATTCTAAATACTTCATCATGTCATCTTTCCATTTGAGGATGTGTTCAAAATATGGAATATGTGTTAGAAATGTTAAGACTTCAAGTCTAGATCGAATAAAGGTTGTTATACCAAATTGTATGAAAAGTCTCTATGTGCCTAAGATTCCCAAATTGCTCATATGTGTCTTGAATGGGAAACCTTATTGTTGTTGATAATGATAATGATATTTGAATGTGAAAAAGGGAACTGGAATCATGAAATACGACCAAGTGCCAAGAATGACTTCATAATTGTGGTCACTAGTGCCAATGAATTGAAAAGATATTGAAAAATATGATGTGAAATGGTTGACTGAAAAAGGTAATGTATCGGGTGAGACGGCCTAGCCGACCGGGCCGTGCTCGGACGCCATGCCGCACACATGGTGGTGACCGTGCTGGACATTATGATGAAATTGTGGTTATGGTTGATGTCTCAAATGAGACGACCTAGCCGATCGAGTCGTGATCGGACTCCATATAAGAATATGATAGTATTGTAAATTATGATATATCGGCTCTAAGGATCACTCAACCTAATAACATGGAAATTAACTTGAGAACTTATGTGATCCTTATTTGATGTTTTAGTATTATTTGAAGCCCTTATTGAATTTATGACTGTTTCCCCCTTGTATTATTATTCATTCTATTGAGATGGTGTTTAGTTTTACATACTAATACTATTCAATAGTACTAACGTCCCTTTTGCCGGGGCCGCTACATCTTTAAATGGATGCAGGTGGTTCCATAGCAGACACTGTTGATCAGCGATAGTGGTACATCCTCTTCCCAATAGACTTGGTGATCCCCACTTCATCCCGGGGTCATATATTGCATCTTTTATTTCTATTATTATCATGTTTTGAGGTATAGCCGGGGCCTTGTTGCCGACACTATCATAACTCTATTTTGTATCTCTTAGAGGCTCTGTAGACACTATGTGGGTTGTACATGGGTGCTAGAAAAGTCAAACAGATTATGTTATGTTTTGATCTCTTGTTCCACTCGAATCATAAGAATGTGTATATATTGAAACTTAAAAGTGATGTAACCGATGAGACGATCTAGTATTGTATATACGATCTTCCTACTGTTTAATTAATGAAATCATGTCTTCTCTTGATCATGGGTGAGTTGGGTAGAAAGTATCTAACATACTTGCTCGACCGGGTTCACTCGGTTGAGCGCCTGTTGCACTTTCCGAGGTTGGGGCATGACAAACTTGGTATTAGAGCCTAAGGTTTTAAAGTGTCCTAGGATGTCTTGGAGCCGTGTCTAGTAGAGTCCTCCTTATTGGTGTGTTGTCGACCACATCTATATGTTGGAGGCTACTTGGACATTTAGGAATAATACCCTTCTTTGATAGTCTGGATCGTGCGATGAAACGGATTGTGAAACTGTTCCTCCTCTAAATCGTGCATTCCTTTAACTTTCAGTACATGGCACCTAAGAAGAGAGCAAGAAGTGGCCAAGGAGCTAATGCCACCTCAGGAGTGGCAGTTGACCCTTTATTTGATGATGCGGGTGAATACCCGAGGGGTGAGGATAATCCCCCGATTGCTACATTGCCTGATTCCACTTCGCCTGACCAGGCCACACCAGTTCCTGCACCTACTGAGGGTGTAGCGATTCCTTCAATTGATATTCCGATTCTACCTCTAGCCCTAGCTTTCGGTTCTGGTATTTCCGATGGGGAGCTTAGGGGATCTATACAGAAGTTCACATAGATAGTGGCTTCTCAGGCCCAAAGATCAAATGTTGCACCCACTTCTTCTAGCTAACAAGGGGATTCTAGAGGTTCTAAGGTGAACAGGTTTCTTCAGTTGGATCCTCCGATGTTCACGAGTGCTAATCCCGAGGAGGACCCACATGACTTCATTGATGAGATGCATAAGACTCTCCGGTTTATGCGTGCTACAGAGACGGAGGGAGTGGAGTTGGCCGCCTACCACCTGAAATGGGTGGCCTATTCTTGGTTTGAGTTGTGTGAGGACTCTCGGGAGGAGGGGAGCCCTCCAGCGAGGTGGAGTGAGTTTGCTGACGCTTTCATGGACCATTTCTTGCCTGGCGAGACTAGGGCAGCCCGTGCCACAGAGTTTGAGAATCTTAAACAAGGTAGTAAGAGTGTGTGGGAGTATCACATGGAGTTTGCGCATCTGTCTAAATATGCCATTCTCATGTTGCCTACTATGGAGGCTAGAGTGCGCCGATTTGTGCAGGGCCTTTGCCCCTTGGTTATCAATGAGGCTGCCATAGCTGCCTTGAATTCTGATATGAACTATGGGAAGATGGTAGCATTTGCTCAAGCTACAGAGAGCCGTAAGTTAAAGAACATAATGGAGCGAGAGGGTAACAGCAAGGCCCAGTCCGCGTGCAACTTTGGGAAGTCAATTGGTGGGGGAAGATCAGCTTTTAGGGGAGGGTCATTAGGGCCATCCCAGTATTTTGCTCAGTCTTCAGCCAGTGCACTGCCAGCAGGGCCCAGTTAGCAGCAAGGGAGTCATTTCAGGCCCAATCAGGGCAGTAGAGGACCCCACCGGCAGAGCTAATCAGGAGGGAGATTCCAGCCGCAGCGGAGGCCCCCATGCCCCAGGTGTGGGAAGATGCACTTGGGGATATGCTAAATGGACCTACCTGTATGTTACGGGTGTTGATTGAGGGATCATATTCAGATGGAGTGTCGTTCATCCCGCCAGGGTGCGGACAGGGGCACAACGCAGCCATCCAGTTCTGTAGCTGCTACATCTTCAGCACCCCCTCTAGCTCGAGGCACTCCAGCACCCGCAGGGCATGGTGCATCTAGGGCTGGTGCGCATAGTTTAGGAGGACCCAACCATTTCTATGCTATGAGTGGTCGCCAGGGTACAGAGGCTTCTCCAGATATTGTCACAGGTATAATGACTGTCCAATCTCATGATGTATATGCTCTTATTGATCTCGGTTCCACCTTGTCCTATGTTACCCCTTATGTTGCTATGAAATTTGGGATAGAACCGGAACAGCTTCATGAGCCGTTCTCTGTATATAGTCTAGTTGGCGAGTCTACGTGGTCGGGACACCGTGGCCGATCTCATTAAATTGGGGATGGTCAATTTTGATGTAATTATGGGAATGGATTGGCTTTATTCATGCTTTGCCAAGCTTGATTGCCGAACTAGAAATGTGAGGTTTGAATTTCCAAATGAGCCAGTTGTTGAATGGAAGAGGGATAATGTGATGCCAAAAGGTAGGTTTATTTCTTACCTTAAGGCCACGAAATGATTAACAAGGGGTGTATCTATCATTTGGTCCGGGTTACGGACACCGATGCTGAGGCACCTACACTCGAGTCTGTGCCAGTGGTGAATGAATTTCCGGAGGTCTTTCCTGATGAGCTCCCTGGGATTCCACCAGACAGGGAGATTGATTTTGGGATTGATGTGATGCCAGGCACGCAACCTATATCTATTCCGCCCTACAGGATGACACCAGCAGAATTAAAGGAGCTAAAGAAACTATTGAAGGATTTTTTAGAGAAGGATTTCATCCGACTGAGTGTGTCACCATGGGGCGCACCGGTTCTCTTTGTGAGGAAGAAAGATGGATCACTGAGGATATGTATTGACTACCGGCAGCTCAACAAAGTCACAATTAAAAACAAGTACCCGTTACCAAGAATAAATGATTTGTTTGATCAGTTACAGGGTGCTACGTACTTCTCCAAATATAATTTACGGTCCGGGTACCACCAATTGAAGATCATGGAGCAAGATATTCCGAAAACATCTTTCAGGACCCGGTATAGGTAATTGAATTTCTGATAATGTCTTTTGGGCTAACAAATGCCCCAGCAACTTTCATGAATCTTATGAATCGGATTTTCAAGCCTTTTCTCGATTCCTTTGTGATAGTATTCATTGACGATATTATTGTGTATTCACGAGGTCGAGAGGACCACGTCAATCATCTCAAGGCAGTTTTGCAGACCCTTCATCAGCACTAATTGTACGCGAAATTTTCAAAAATGTGAATTTTGGCTCGAATCTGTCACATTCTTGGGTCATGTTGTCTCCAGAGAAGGAATTAAGGTTGATCCTCAAAATATTGCAGTGGTGAAGAATTGGCCTAGACTTAAAACACCAACCAAGATTCGTAGTTTCTTGGGCTTAGCAGGTTATTACAGGAAGTTTGTGGAGGGGTTCTCTACTATTGCCTCCCTGTTGACTAAATTGACTTAGAAAGCGGTTAAGTTCCAATGGTCCGATGCTTGTGTAAGGAGCTTCCAGGAGTTGAAATCAAGAGTGACTACGGCACCGGTGTTGACTCTACTAAACGATACAAATGGGTTTGTGGTATATTGTGATGCTTCAAGGATCGGGCTTGGGTGTGTGCTAATACAACACGACAAGGTTATAGCTTATGCTTCTAGGAAACTTAAGAATCATGAAAAGAACTATCCAACACATGACTTAGAAAGTAGTGGTTTTTGCATTGAAGATTTGGCGTCATTATTTGTACGGGATTCATGTGGATGTATTCATGAACCACAAGAGCCTTCAATATATTTTCAAACAGAAGGAGATGAATCTGAGGCAGAGAAGATGGCTTGAGTTACTCAAGGATTATGACATCGATATCCTATATCACCCGAGGAAAGCCAATGTGGTGGTGGATGCTCTTAGCCGAAAATCTATGGGTAGTTTGGCTCACTTGGAGGCATGTCAGAGGCCGTTGGCCAGGGAGGTTCACCAGTTAACTAGTTTGGGAGTTCGTCTTGCGGACTCTAGTGAATGAGGGGTAATTGTGCAAAATAGGGCTGAATCATTGCTTGTTGTGGAAGTCAAAGAGAAGAAATACGACGATCCAATGTTGGTAAAATTGAAGGAAGAGATTCATAAACATAAAACTATAGATTTTACTCTTGGCACGGATGATGGTACACTAAGGTACCAAGGGCGGCTATGTGTTCCAAATGTAGATGGTCTCCTGGAAAGAATCATGACCGAGGCTCACACTTCCAGGTATTCCGTGCACCCGAGCTCTACGAAGAAGTATCATGATCTCAAGGAAGTCTATTGGTGGAATGACATGAAAAGGAATGTGGCAGACTTTATGGCAAGGTGTTCGAATTGTCAGCAAGTAAAGGCCGTACACCAACAGCTTGGTAGGTTGGCACAGAACATAGAAATTCCAATGTGGAAGTGGGAAATGATTAATATAGATTTTGTGGTAGAATTACCATGCACACCGCGCAAGTTTGACTCAATTTGGGTGATTGTGGATTGGCTCACAAAATCAGCACACTTCTTGCCAGTTAAATCTACCGACATAGCGGAACAATATGCTCAGTTGTATATCAAGGAAATAGTCAGGCTGCATGGCACTCCAGTTTCTATCATTTCTGATTGAGGGGCTCAGTTCACAACAAACTTTTGGATGAAATTTCAGCATGGTTTGGGTACTCAGGTGAATCATGGTACAACCTTCCATCCACAGACTGACGGGCAGGCAGATTGGACTATTCAGACACTTGAGGATATGTTGCATGCTTATGTTCTTGACTTCAAGGGTAGCTGGGATGATTATTTGACACTCATAGAATTTGCTTACAACAACAACTTCCATGCTAGTATTCAAATGGCACCATTTGAGGCGTTATATGGTAGGAGATTTAGATATCCCATTGGGTAGTTCGAGATTGGGGAAGCTGAGTTGATAGGACCAGACCTCGTGCATCATGCTATGGAAAAGGTTAAAATCATTAAGGAGTGGTTGAATACTGCTCAGAGAAGTCAAAAATCCTATTCGGATGTTCGTCGCAGAGACAGAGTTCAAAGAAGATGATTGGGTATTTTTGAAGTTTTCCCCCATGAAGGGTACAATGCAGTTTGGAAGGAAAGGAAAATTGAGTCCGAGGTATGTCGGGCCATACAAAATCATTCAGAGGATTGGTCAGGCGGCGTACAAGCTTGATCTACCACCCGAGATGTCATTAGTGCACCCGGTATTCCATGTGTCTATGTTGAAGAAGGTAGTTAGAGATCCGTCAACTATTGTGCCGGTTGATACCATTGAGGTTAATGAAGAACTGTCATATGAAGAAATTCCAGTTTCTATTATTGATCGTCGAGTCCGAAAGTTGAGAAATAAAGAAATTGCATCCGTGAAAGTGCTATGGCAAAACCAACAGGTTGAAGAGGCTATTTGGGAAGCCGAGGAAGAAATGAAGAAAAAAGTATCCTTATTTGTTTGAATAGACATGTATTTATAAAATTGTGTTCTATGAAAACTCTAAAGGTTACCTTCTACGAATTATGTATAACTCTAAAGGTTACCTTCTACGAATTATGTATCTTCTGTACAGTTGGTGTTAAGGGTGCTCTATTTCTGGTAATATATTGCTCATGAGGCCATAGTAGGTGTTGTTAATGTGTTATATTGCGTCATTGGGTTATATATATATGTTTTGAGGATGTGTTTCTGGGTCTCTATGACAGGTGGATAGGCCCAGTTACAGGGGAAACTCTGGCAAAAGTTTTGGAAATTTAGGGAGTTAGTCAAATTTGGGGCTGCTGGTGTGTGGTATGAAAACCGAGTTGCATAAAATGCTAATAGTGAACTTTGACCCTCATTCGAGGACGAATGATCTTAAGTGGGAGAGGATGTAAGACCTCATGAAATTTTTCCTAAAAAGCAGGGTTCCGTGATGCCGGTGTAGGCGTAGCGGTTCAGACCTTTTGGATTGAACAGTGCGCTAGGGAGTTGAAAGAAAATATTTTTGCAGAAATAGGCATTTCTGCGGCCTATTATGCGGCCACATAATCACTCTACGGGCCACGGAATGGTCGCAGAGTGAAGCAGCTACTTGGGCCATTTTGATGTCAATTTCGCGGCCAATTATGCGACCGCATAACCATTTCACGGGCCGTACTTTGATCGCACAATCAGTCTTAGGAATTTTGCGAAGGGAGGTTCTGCGACGCATTATGCGACCGCAGAACAGGTATGCGGGCCACATAACTACTGCAGACCCAGGTAGATTATTTCCAGATTTTGGCACCAAATTATGCTGCCGATATGCGTACCGCATATCCATTCTGTGGTCGCATATGCGACCGCGTACCCTATTCTAGAGCTTCATTTTTGGGGTTTTTAAACCCAACCCTATTTCGTTAAAACATATGCCATAGTCTATTTTTGAGCATATTTCTGATATTTTTAGAGTGAGAAAGAGTTCTTAGAGTGGGGAAGTAACCTTCAACCTAATATCCAACAATTCTTGTTCAATCCTTGAAGATTATCAAGAAAGTCTTCATCCTAAAGATAAGAATCTATGCCCTAGCTCTTAATTTCGAAAATCTTCTAAAAATGGGGATAATTAAAAAGACAATTCTTGGGTGTGGGGGTTGTTATCTTGAATGCATGTGTTATCAAAGAATGTGGGGAGGTTGTGAGCTAAAAATGGTAGAGAATGAGTTGGGGAATGTTGGAATCTTTCACAAAAGGGCCTTAAAAACATTAATGCACACCTAGTGTTTGATAATGTGCTCAAATGAGCTAGAATCATGACCATCTTCCTAATTTTGGTCCAACTTGTTATATTTCTAAAATAGATCGAAGTGCTAAGAATTCCGGAACATTTTAAAGTTTAAAGGAAGCTCAATTGCTTTTCCGGCCAGACCAGATGCACAAAGCCTCAGATGTCGTGATCACAGGTATTATTTCTGTCTGCGGTAGGGATTCTTCGGTATTATTTGATCCAGGGTCTACCTATTCATACGTTTCATCTCTGTTTGCTCATTTCCTGGATATTCCTCGTGAGTCCTTGGGCATTCACATTTTGAAGACATCCTCAAATGGTATGATGTGAAATGGTTGACTGAAAAAGGTAATGTCTCGGGTGAGACGGCCTAGCCGATCGGGCCATCATCGGAATCCATGCCGCACACTTGGCGGTGACTGTGCTGGAAATTATGATGAAATTGTGGTTATGGTTGATGTCTCAAATGAGACAACCTAGCCGATCGGGTCGTGATCGGACTCCGTATAAGAATACAGTGGTATTGTGAATTATGGTATATCGGCTCTAAGGGTCACCCAACCTAATAACATGGAACTTGATTTGAGAACTTATGTGATCCTTATTTGATGTTTTAGTATTGTTTGAAGCCCTTATTGAACTCATGACTGTTTCCCCCCTGTATTATTATTCATTCTATTTAGATGGTGTTTAGTTTTACATACTAGTAATATTCGACAGTACTAACGTCCCTTTTGCCGGGGGCGCTACATCTTTAAATGGATGCAGGTGGTTCCATAGCAGACAGTGTTGATCAGTGATAGTGGTACATCATCTTCCCAATAGACTTGGTGATCCCCACTTCATCCCGGGGTCATATATTGTATCTTTTGTTCCTATTATTTTCATGTTTTGAGGTATAGCCGGGGCCTTATTGCCGACACTATCATAACTCTATTTTGTATCTCTTAGAGGCTCTGTAGACACTATGTGGGTTGTACATGGGTGCTAGAAAAGTCAAACAGATTATGTTGTGTTTTGATCTCTTGTTCCACTCGAATCATAAGAATGTGTGTATATTGAAACTTAAAAGTGATGTAACCGATGAGACGATCTAGTATTGTATATACGATCTTTCTACTGTTTAATTAATGAAATCATGTCTTCTCTTGATCATGGGTGAGTTGGGTAGAAAGTATCTAACATGCTTGCTCGACAAGGTTCACTTGGTTGAGCGTCGGTCACGCTTCCCGAGGTTGGGGCATGACACGTCCGATCCGGTAGTACGGTTCTCACCATCTGTGAGAGAATAGAATAACAAAAGTTTAGCTTTCCGGAACCAACAAGTTCGCACGATAGAATACCGGATAAATGAAATTTTCCTAAGGGTTCGACAACCTCTCTAAGATAAGTACAGACGTCTCCGTACCGATCCGCAAGACTCTACTAAACCTGCTCATGACTCGTGAGACCTATGTAACCTAGGCTTTGATACCAACTTGTCACGACCCAAAATCTCACCCGTCGTGATGGCGCCTATATCGATACTAGGCAAGCCGACAACATCTAACCCACCATTTCTTTTAAAATTTCACAATAATTTCATATCAAATTTGACTGAAACAGAAAATAATATTTTTTCCGAAATTTTCAAAACAATGATATATGACAGCCGAAATGCAGCAATTAGTGAAATCAATGCATCCTCTCAGAGTAACAGTCACTCAGTTCTCCTATTCACTCCAACCTCACAGTCACTCATTTCTCATAGTCACTTTTTCCTCACAGTCACTCATTCCTCACAGTCACTCAGCACTCGGCACTCGGCATTCGACACTCGCACTCAGTAGGTACCTGTGCTCATTGGGGGTGTGTACAGACTCTGAAGGGGCTCCTTCAACCCAAGCGCTATATCAAGCCAATCATGGCATATAACAATGAAACATACTGCGGCGTGCAACTCGATCCCATAAATATCCTCACAATTAGGCCCTCGACCTCACTCAGTCATCAACCTCTCTAGTCTCTCGGGTTCAAGATGTCATGCAAATCAGCCTAAAAATGATAATATAATGTATTAATAAATAGTAATAGAGATTGAGATATGATATGAAATGAATGAACATGACTGAGTGTGATATTACAATTTGAACATATAATTCAACCACAGAAATGACCCCAGTGTGTACCAATAATAACAGCATATATCTAAGCATGATTTTTAATACGAGTCTCAGCTCAGTTTTCTCTAACACAGAGAATGTACTGGTATCAACAGATTATTCAACTATACAGTTCCATGGAATTTGACCAAGTCACAATTCCTACGGTGCACGCCCACACTCCCATCACCTCAAAACCAATCACATAACATATAATTCGGGGTTTCATACCCTCAAGACCAAATTTTGAACTGTTACTTACCTCAAATCATGTAATTCTTATTCTGCAATGCCTTTGCTTCGTCAATTAGCCTCCAAACACCTCGAATCTATCCACAAATAATTCGATTCAGCCAATAAAATATATTGGAATTAATTCCATAAGAGAATACTATTTTTTCCAACAAAATGTGAAATTTAGCTCAAAAATCGCCCGTAGGGCCCACGTCTCGGAACTCGACAAAATTTACAAAATATGAATGCTCATTCAACCACGAGTCTAACCATACAAATTTTACTAAATTCCGATATCAACTCGACCTCCAAATCATCAAATCTTATTTCCAAATCCCTAAGTTCAAATCTCCGATTTACACCTCACAAAACTGTAATCTAGTCGGATTATTCAATGATAATTAAATATTATGGAGTAGAAATGATCACAAGTGACTTACCTCAAGATTTCCCGTGATTTCCTGCTCAAAAATCGCCTCAACCCGTGTTTGGAATGTCCAAAAATGAGAAAATCACGGACCCCTCTGTTTTTGTACACTATCCAGAGGTTCTGCACCTGCCGAATATTTAACCGCTTATGCGGATTTCCCCCCCGCTTCTGCGCAAATCCTCACTTCTGCAATCCCCCACATGTGCACTTCCTCCGCATCTGCGATCGTCCATGCGTAGGTGCGTGTCCGCACATGCGTACTGCCTTCCGCATCTGCGCCCTTAGCTTCTGCACATCCTAGCTCGCACTTGCGAGCTCGCACCTGCGACCAATGTTCCGCAGGTGTGATTGCACCAGAAAGCTTCAACTTCAACAGTCTTCCAAATTCAAAAATGGATCCGTTAACCATCCAAAACTCACCCGAGACCCTCGTGACTTTAACCAAACATACCAACAAGTCCTAAAACATGATATGAACTTAGTCAAATCCTCAAATCACCTCAAACAATATCGAAAACACGAATTACATACGGATTCAAGCGTAATGATCTTTGAAATTTCAAATTTTCACAAACGATGTCGGAACCTATCTAATCAAGTCCGATTGACCTCAAACTTTGCACACAAGTCATAAATGACATAACAGACCTATTACAATTTTCAGAATCATATTTCGACCCCAATATCAAAAAGTCAACCCCCCAGTCAAACTTCCCAAAAATTTGACTTTCACCATTTCAAGCCTAATTTTACTACGGACCTCCAAATAATTTTTTGGACACACTCCTAAGTACAAAATCACCATACAGAGCTATTGGAATCCTTAGAATTTCAATCCGAGGTCATTTACACATAAGTCGACATCCGGTTTACTTTTCTAACTTAAGTTTTTAATTATGAGACTAAGTGTCTCATTTCACTCTGGAATCCTTTCGGACCTGAACCAACTAACCCGGTAAGTCATTAAACAACTATAAAGCATAACTTGAGTAGTAAATGGGGGAACGAGGTTATAATACTCAAAATGACCGGCCCGGTCGTTACATTAACACAACTTGAACAACTCAGTTTCTATAACAACAATATCATTGGTGTTATTTCATATCAAATAAGCAATCTTCATAAGGTACGACACTTGGATCTTGGATCAAAAGTACTTAAAAATTCAGATTGGTCTAAAATGCAGAATATGCCTATGTTGACATATCTGAGCATTGGCTACAATCATCTAACTTTAGACTTCCCTAAATTTGTACTCCATTGCCATAATCTGACTTACCTCGATTTAAAATTCCCAACACGTATTAAATATGTTTTATGACTAAATGAGTTGTGCGTGATGATTTACGGTGTTTGGAGTGCAAAAATATGAAGAAAAGGTGCTCCAACTATAGGAGAAGAGGGTGGATGCGTTGCATCCAACCTAGGAAAAATTATATTTGGTGCACCCTTAGCAGTGAAGTCGGGCTAAGGCATCCGCCTTAGCATCCGCACCTGGTCACAATAGAGATGAAGGAACAGAGGGTGGATGCGAAGCATCCACCCCAGCATGCGAAGCTGAGGCGGACGTGAAACATCCACCCCAACATCAATCCCTGAAGCTGAGTCGGATTAGGAAAAGGAAAACTTTGGCCCACGACCTGTGTACGCAATATATAAGCCAAAAACGCCTCTTTTAGGTCATCGAACACATGGGAAAGCGGAGAAAAGCCATCACAAAGTTTGGAAACCACAGAATTCGTCTTGAGTTCTTACTTTTTTGTTCTTTTATTGATTTGTATGTATTCTAGGGAATTATTGGAGATTGCTACCATGACTATGTGTGGCTAAACTCATTCGTTCTGAGGTTATGGATTTACATCAATGTTGATATTCGAATATTGATTTGACAAGTTAATTTATCATATTGGATTGTTTATTCATATCATGAGTTTAATTGTTTTACTGCCTAGCTAACAGTGAAATACTATATATGAATCTTGAGTTGAACTTGAAAGAGGTAATTCTTGATTGCAATATGATTGAATAGAGCGCGATATCTTTAACCTAGTCATTGGGGAATTGATTTGTGAATACGGATAGAAATTACCTATTTGCTGTGCTTAGCCAATTTTGCAAGAGATTGTTAATGCATTCTTTTTATCTCTAATCTCATAGGAATATAGTGTTACACCCTATATTTTCGTACGTAAAAGTATGCCAAGAGTAAATTGATGAAACCTCGGAAATGAGATATTACATCCCGCATTTTCGTACGTTAAAGTTTCGTAGTAAGTTAATCGTTGTAAGTTCGGGAATGAGACTATTTTGAGATTATAAACATTATGCTATTTCAAACAAGTGATGAGTAAATTCGTGAAAATGAGAGGGTAAGCAAATCGAAGAAAATAAATTTCGTCAAAGTTTGATATTTTGGGATAAAATACGGCCCGAGCTAAAATACCCGATATTTATGGACTAGTACCATACAAGGTACCACATGGCCATGACAGTAAGGTGTATAAAGAGTATTAAAAGTGAGTAGTATTTTATATAATTTGAGATAATTTTAATTATGTAGATAATTGAGTAATTATTGATTTTTAGTAGGAGATTATCGTGTAATTAAGGAATTAAGTGGTTAATTATTTGGATAATTAAGGGCACCAACGTGGCAGCCCATGAAGTGGATAACAAAGCCAATAAGTGACTCTTACTTCATGAAGCAAGATGTCACATTAAGGAAGTTTTGAGGCTTAGTCATCACACATGTGTGGCCCACCCACTAAGATTAAAAAGCCCTCTCTAAATCACTTAAGAGATACATATATCTCTCAATTAAGAAAGAAGCTTCAACAAATTCTTAAGAAATTATATGATGCGATAGCAACATACAAAATTCATACAAGACCACATAATACAATAGTAACGTGAGTTACTTCAACAATTCATGCGAGACTGTGTCTTAACAACGTGAGATCACATATCCTTTTAACAAAGGAAAGCCACTGTAAGTCTTAGGAATGTGAGGGTCGTATATCAAAACGTGAGATTTGGCAATTATGAGGGAGTACGGTGAAATCTTTCTCAAGAATATCTTATGGATATTTCCCTACTTTGATCCGTCGTTACGCGTAGTCGCAATTAACGGTGTTAAAGGTATTGTCAAGAGAATCGGTTCAGGTATGTTAAGGCTATTTCTTTTTTCCTTTTTGGCATGATCTATACAACACGAACGAAACGAGCAAATACACAACTTCCATAAATGACTCTATTCATAAAAATACTAGGGGTGTCTATATTCTTGATTCCCCATGTAAATTATAATTATATCTTCTGTTCATGGGTCTCAGAAAATACGTAAGTTGATAAAGTTTATTTCATGATTATTCAAAGGCATAATGGTCTTATGACATTCCGAAAAGTTTTATTAACGTACTTCTCATGCATTGCATTCGTTTACATGTGCATTTACCCATGACTCATACGACGTTATAGACACGTATATATGTATATATATGTATATGGGATATGTGAAAAGGTTACAGCGTTATATACGCACCACCACCTGATCAGCTGGTATACGTTGATGATTTGCCCACAATGGCCGAGATGATATGATGGGATGCCCTCAGAGGCTTGATGATGTTATGAACGCATATACCTATGCATGGTATGACATTTATATGCATATGCATAAGATTATAATATTAAATAATTCACAGAGCTATTCAGACTTACATGTCGAGTCTTTTACTCCATGTTTCTCTCATGTCTATTATTTACTAATTTTCATTCCTTACATACTCGGTACATTATTTGTATTGACATCCTTTTTGCATGGGGATGCTTCGTTTCATGCCCAAAGTCCCGTTAGACAGGATGGGAGTCCTTCAAGTAGGCTATCAGCTCAGCGGAAGGTGTTGGTGCGCTCCATTTGCTCCGGAGTTGCTATTTGGTTAGTATGATTAGAACATCTGTTGATTGGTATGGCGGGGCTCTGTCCCAACCTTTATGATGTTTATGTACTCTTAGAGGCTTGTAGACAGATGTCAGGTATATGAAAGATTGTATGGCCTTGTCGGCCTATGTTCAGTGTAAGAGTGCTCATTTTGGCCTTATAGGCCTGTATGTCTTAAGTATAAGTTGGTATTTCATGTTGTATTCTACTTGTCTCACGTCAACCTCTCCGGCTCAGTTATCTATGACAGTATGATACGAAAAGATACGTCATGTTAATACTCGGTTGAGTAAGGTACCGGGTGCCCGTCGCGGCCCATCGATTTGGATCGTGACAAAAGTGGTATCAGAGCAGGTCTGTCCTAGGGAGTCTTCAAGCCGTGTCTAGTAGAGTCTTGTTTATGGGTGTGTTGTGCACCACACTTATAAGCAGGAGGCTATAGGGCATTTAGGATTATTATTCTTTCTTCTTACTCTGGATCGTGTGGTAGAGCTCAGTTTTAAGAACTCAATTTCCTAAACTCTATCTTATTCATAATAAGATGATGCCTACATCCAGAAAGACTGTTGGTAAGAGATATAGCTGTGGAAGAGTTGAGTTAGAGGAACTCGAGTTTGCATCATTCCTATGATGGATAAATGTGAGGTCTTTAGCAGAACATGTGTGTACTAAGACGTGTAAGCTTCTTGATAAGGAGCCTTAAGGCAAGAATATCTATCCACACATATGGTAAAAAGCAACAAGAGATTCAAAAGGTAGATACAAGCTTCAACAAGTAAAAGAAGCAAGGTGAAGAAGGATACGAGGCGCCCTCTTAATGAAGATTATCAGTATTTACAATTCGGGCAGAGAAATATGAGCCTTTTGAGTCACCTTCAACAATAACAGATGTATGTACAATTGGACACACCCATCTCATTTATGCCCTATGGGGGCTAACAAAAGTAGTATAAGAGAAGGCATGATATCAGGATCTAGCTGGGGTTAGGGTAACCCAAAATGGTGGATGGATTGTTAGCATTAGCTGACATTTCCGAAGGATATTGCAAATGTGCTAATAGATCTCCTTGTGAGACGCCCATATGGTGCACTCTAAAATAGTACAACTAGATATGAGTACTACAAAGATAGGCACTGGAAGCCTGGAAGGGATAAATATTATCTTAGTGTGACTCCCGTCCCTAGTAGAGAGAGAATGTTAGGCAACCCGAAGAGCCAGTGGATGGAGCAAGGGGAGCTAAAAGCAAAAGAATGTCTTGTTGAAATTTTCAGAATAAAGTGATAGACAGAAATATTAGCAGGGAAATAAGAAGAGAGATAATGAAGCATTATGAGTAAGATGTGATACATGGATGCCAACGGTAGATCAAAAGGATGACAGTATTACAGAGTCTATAGTCAAGTGAAGGAAAGGACGAGAGGTGACAGTCCTTGAGACAACAAAAGAGTATAGGCCATAAAGTCATATCCTCATTTCGAGAAATAAGTTTGTGACTCCAACGTGATTACCAAGAAGAAACATTAGACCCCAGAGTAATAAGAAATCATCATGGACTGATGAACAAGATAAACTAAACATGAACTAGGGACTGAATAATAGTCGGCATCATGAGAATTTCAGAGATTGCATCCCAATAATAATAGAATGGACGACAGAAGAATATCCTTTAAAGGTCATTCAGGAATACGCTTCCCTAAAGCAACAATGTGAGTAAAGTTAAGCTTAAGGGACTGTATGTGCCAGTTACACTAAGTGTCACCCTCGCGAGTGAGGAATTTCGTTATCCTTGGTACAGAAGGATTACCGCAAGGCGAGTAAGGATCATCGATGATGTGAAAAAATGCCAAAGATGAGAATGTAAAGCATCTATACGTAGATCATCGTAGCACTAAATCTAAGTGCTCCCTTAAAGGGGGGAATATGGTGTGATGTTGCATTAAGTGTCACGACCCAAAAACCTAACCTTTCACGATGACGCCTATCGTAGAACTAGGCAAGCTGACTCATTCCAAAACAAACCGATATTTTCATTTCAAGGATAATTTCAAGGCAATTTAGCGTAAAAACCTTCGTAAAAGAGTTCAAATTAAAACAAAAGCACGGAAAAGAAAAGCCCGACATCGGGGTGTCACTAGTCATGAGTATCTACTACAATCTATCTAACAATATCAAGACTAACTCAGCCTGGAAAATAGCTAAATACAACTAAAGGAAGATAAGAGGAAGGAGAGCAGGGCTGCGATCGCTAGGCAGCTACCTTGCTATCCCTGGGAAAATCTGCAACCGGAATAGTCAACAACCGCTACCGTGTCCAAATACGCCTGAATCTGCACACAAGGTGCATGGAGTAACATGAGTACGCCAACTCAGTAAGTAACAACAATAAATAAAGACTGAGCAATAGTGAT
Source organism: Nicotiana tabacum (assembly GCF_000715075.1). Classification (NCBI taxonomy): domain Eukaryota; kingdom Viridiplantae; phylum Streptophyta; class Magnoliopsida; order Solanales; family Solanaceae; genus Nicotiana; species Nicotiana tabacum. The sequence goes on along the minus strand of NC_134081.1, from coordinate 24,389,405 downwards.
GAGCAATAAGCATATAAAGTTCATATCATGAAATCTCAATAAAATACCACATGCTTTAAAAATCAGGGTTTGAATCATAACATCTCGTTTAAACCCAGTTCCAGTAAAATTATTTAAAGATATTTTTCAACAGTTTTCAAACAAAGGCTCAATCCAAGGTAAGCAAAAATGATGAAATCATAAACAACCCATCGGGCAAAACATCACTCATATACAGCCCCTCGGGCATACCTCACCATTACTCATGCCTCCCAGTCACTCAGCACTCGGCACTCGCACTCAGTAGGTACCTTCGCTCACTGGGGATGTGTACAGACTCCGGAGGGGCTCATACAGCCCAAGCACTATATTGCTGCGGCGTGCAGCCCGGCCCAATACTGCTGCAACGTGCAGTCCGATCCATATATTATTGTGCCGTGCAGCCCGATCCAAGCACTGATGCGGCTGCAGCCCGATCCCATAAATCAGGCCCTCGGTCTCCCTCAATCATAAACCTCTCAAGCCACTCGGGCTCTCAGTAAAACAGGGTATTCAGCCCAAAACAACTTTTATATGCATCAAAATAGAGTAATGAAAACTGAGTTATGCAGTAAACAGGTATAATCATGACTGAGTATAGATTTTCAATCGAAAACAGTGAGAGAATAGTAAGAAAAGGCCCCTAAGGGTCCAAATAGCACTGGCACAAGGCCCACAACATGGCATTCGGCCCAATTTACAGAAACTATTTCTAAAACATATGAGTATCATATAGTTTCAACAAAATATGCAACTTTACAATTGCTATGGGATGGACCAAGTCACAAATCCCCAACAGTGCACGCCCACATGCCCGTCTCCTAGCATGTGCGTCACCTCAAAATAGTAAAATGATACGAAATTCGGGGTTTCATACCCTCAGGACAAGATTTACAATCGTTACGTACCTCAAACCGGTCAAATCTCTACCCTGCGATGCTCTTGCCTCTCGACTCGGCCTCCAAATGCTCCGAATCTATTCACAATCAGTACAATACTATCAATATACGCTAATAGAATGAATTCCACAAGAAAAACTACCAATTCAGACCAAAAATCCGAAATTGGCTCAAACTCGGCCCCCGGGCCCACGACTCGGAATCGGGTAAAAGTCACAAATTACGAACATCCATTGACTCACGAGTCCAACCAAACTAGTTTCACTCAAATCCGACTTCGAATCAACATTCAAATCCCAAAAATTCATTTTATGAAATTTCTACAATTTTCCTCAAATTTCCACCTCAAAGTACTAATCAGATGATGAAATCATTAATATATTCATGTATATTAATCAAATTCGAGTTAGAATCACTTACCCCGATGAATTTCTTGAAAAACACACGAAAAATTGCCACAAACCGAGCTCCCTAGGTCCAAAATGTGAAATAATACCCTAAACCCTGTTTATATAGTGCACCTCTGATCTCCCACTTTGCGGTCCGTTAAAGTTTGAGCGCGGCCATGCCTCCCAGGTCCTGCGGTCGCGAAAAACTGGTGCGGCCGCACCTTTTGGTGGCTGCACTGCCAGGCTTCAGTATTTTGGCCATAACATTCTCTACAGATGTCCATATGATGACTTCTTTACCTTTTCTGGAAACTAGACACGAAGGGCTACAACTTCCGTTTTAGAATAATCTCAAAATTCCATGTAGATCAAACGATATAGGCTTCCGAATCCGGACCAGCGGATCTGCAGAACTTTCCCTGGAGTGCGGCCGTGACAGAATTATGCGGTCCGCGAAATTCCAAGCGCGGCTGCAAAATTCTGCTGAGGTCCACGAAATTTAAAGCACCAGAACCATACCGGAGTTTCGGAAATTCTCGGACTCGCTCAAAACTCACCCTGAAACACACCTGAGGTCCCCGGACCTCAACCAAACATACCAATCAATCCTAAAATACCATACAAACTTAGTCGGACCTTCGAATCACTCAAAACAACATCGAAACACCAAATTACCCTCGGATTCAAGCCTAAGAACTTCTTAACTTATGAATTCTACAACCGATGTCGAAACCTAATCAAACCACGTCCGAATGACCTTAATTTTTGCACACACGTCAAAAATAACACTACAAACCTACTCCAACTTCCGGAATTCCATTCCGACCCCGATATCAAATTTTCCACTGCCGGCCGAAATCGCTGAATTTCTAACTTTCGCCAATTCAAGCCTAATTCCACTACGGACCTCCAAATCACATTCCGGACGTGCTCCTAAGTCCAAAATCACCTAACGAAGCTAATGGAACCATCAGAATTCCAATCCGAGGTCAAATGCTAAAAAGTCACACTTGGTCAACTCTCCTAATTTAAAGCTTCAACAATGAAATTCTTTCTTCCAATTCGATTCCGCAATACCTGCAAACCAAAAATGACGATTCACACAAGTCAAAGTACATCATACGGAGCTACTCATGCCCTCAAACAAGCAAGCGAAATGCAAATGTTCAAAACGACCGGTCGGGTCGTTACATCCTCCCCCACTTAAACATACGTTCGTCCTCGAACGTGCCCAGAGTTATTCCAAAAGCCATCAAATCGCTGTGTAACTTTCCTATGCACATACCCGGGGGGTGATACCACGTCACCCTATCCCATAAAGGTCCGATAGCACAGCATAACTGAAATTTCTCAATTCAACCTAGCCCACAAGCCTTCGAATCAAATTTCCAACATCCGAAATTTCCTATTAGATCAGAAGTTCGCATCTACATACCATATAAGTCTGAACAAGCTGTACCAAAAGCCGTAACCATAACTCAAATACTCAAATTCAAATACTGCATAACTCGAATGCTCGAAGCAATGATTTCTAATCACAGTATCGGCTCAAATCAATCCAGTGCCGGTAATAAACCTCATATCAGACAAAACCTCGTTCTAAAATCTTCGTACACTGCTGACGATGAAAGAAACATACCGAATTCATAACCATTCATTAGACCAATAGGTCATGGAGCTCCCGTTCCTTCTACAAGAACTATAGCCAATTTCAAAGCCGACTTTCGATATTATCCTCCCAATTATACCACAATCAAATCCGATAGCATCCATTCTAGGCCCAATGACCTCGTCTCATCCAACACGACCACTCTAGTGACATGACACATCAATACAATCTAAAGCCACAACCCGTGCAATCCGTGCACCAGATAGCAACATTCTAAATGTACCCAATCGTAACAATGACCCAAACAGGAGAACCGTTCCGCAAGCTCAAAGGGTACCACCCCAACGCAATGCTAAGAACCTATCCCACACCATAGAACTATAACACATGAATCTTACACAAAGGATCATATTTCCACATAACTCTGCTGCAATACGTGACCCTATCCAAATACTGGTCCATATGAAACACCTCAAGCCACCCTGCTAAAATCAATAACCATGCGCAATTCAACATCAAGTACCCAAAGTGCATTACCATAACCACGAAGAAACAAACGACACCATGCCACACAAAACCCGAAAGAACATGTCCAATACGCCATCAACCAGGCAATATCCAATACTATTCTTGCTCATATTCCGCTATAAGGCCACAATAGAACCGCACCATCTATGCACATAACCAATGAATCACAATTCCTCGTAGCATAAAGAAGTAACTCTCAGATCATTTCAGAACATGAATAAGTTAAACATCAACCGAATGACACATCCCTCAACAATAGCAGTATGGAGCCAACCATTTCGGCTCGATGTAGAATACACATATTAATTGGGCCTACCAATGGACCTCCAAATCAACTCGGGTTACCACAAATAGATAAAAAAAAATCCCTCCGAAAATCCACAATGACTGAATCATAACACATTCTATCATCTGGCTAGCTCCGGCCATAACTTCACAGTCCACAACCATGAAACATTCTGCTCCTGAGAACTCCTAATCTCCAAATCCATAGAACACACGAATTACCATATTTGATTCTATCTCCACCGCCCGAATGCCTATCACCCCTCTCATACACGATCATCCAACGAGAAATACTTTAAAAGTTCTTCCGTGCCACTTGGAAAAATTTGAATATCAGCAGTCTATCAACCATGTGAGTACCGCAATACTAATTTATACATCCGTAAGTCAAAATACAATGCGCCTTCTGAAGTCCGTCCCCTTCTCACACAACACCAAGCAGTAATAATATTCATCTAGTTATTTGGAACCGTCCATGTTGTCCAACATTCGTTACCTTCTCTTCAAGACTGTACTGCCACCTCGTACATGTAAATCTAACTTTCGCACAACACATAACATCTATCTTGCCATCATGTGAAAAGCACAAGAATCTTATTATAAATTTTTGAGTCACCAACAATTTACATACCCTATTAGTTAGAACCCTTTCTTTTGCTTCTTCCAGGAGGAAATCACAATACACAACATATTCCCACATTGGTAGAAAAACATCCGGCTTAAACCACCAAGAGTACTTTGGAATCCATTTGCACATAATCAAGCCCTTAGAACTAAATTCCTCTAACTCGACCAAGCCTCGCAGGTCGCCAAACCCAAGAATATTGCCACCAAAATATCTGTAAAGTCTTACCACATCGTAATTACCCAAAGGACCGATCCTACCATTACCATACTGGTCCAGTCTACTACCCAGTTGTCCTATTTTCTCTGAGTCTCTTCCGAATTTGCCTTCAGATTGATACTTCTCCTTGCTAAAACACCACGACCTTTAACCACAACTCGCCCCACGAACCCTAGCATAGAACTACAACGCCCTAAGGTCCATAAGCCATTCTTCTTAAGCACCTCCATAAATACCACAACTGTAACACCCACTCTGAAAATACCTTATGTGAATTTAAAATTGTTCCTCTTTTTTTTTTATACTAAAATGCAGAATCCATAGTCATATAGAATTATCGCAAGTCCCGACACCATCCAATGTAACTATCCAATTCTAGTGATATACCAATCCGAAAAATTTTCAATTGCCGTTTATAGCATCTTATCGAGTGTCACCCACTTTGTTCAAATCCAAATTACACCGCCCAGATGGGCAAAAAGACACGTGCCCCATTAGCACAACAACTCTCCAAAAAGTAATTCTACTTTAACATTACCTATCAAATTCATACTCCGTGCGCACTACATCATTCACCAATAACAACTCGCTCATCCCACGATTTTCATATACTAATACATGCAATGTAATCCGTAACCAGGAATTTCCTTATTTAAGTCATCCCCGATCTCAACTTCTGCAAGTCATAACTAACTCACATGTATGCCTCAGACCAAAACTAAAATTTAACACCTAACCATAAAATCAAATTGTCAATAGCAGACTCCCCCACTTGGCTCAAAGCCATATATTAAAACACTCCATAATTCACAATACCCATACTCTATTACTGTCATAACATCGTAGTCACTACAACAAAAATTCTTCTCAAGCTCATACAACGCCAACCATAAAATACCTCAATCGTCATCTAGACTCGCATTCATTATATTAACACTCAGGTCAACTTTCTCAGCCAGATTCAAATTCAAATCTCCACACATACGCCCTGCTGGCGGAAAATAAACTCTCCACTCACATATAAGGAACACACCTACGTGGATTACTCTCTAGGAGATTACCCACCTCCCTAGCCTCAAATTGGCATCTTGTTATATCTTTTTGCAGTCACAATTTTTATGCAATCACTTAGTCAATCTAAGTCCAAACTCATTAACCAGACATGTATATTTAATTTACCCCAAAATTTAATAATGTGAAAGATCCATCAAAACATTCATACTCGATACCGTACGTCACATCAAAATAAAAATCAAGCACCCAATGGCCTTCCTTTACATTTCAAGAAAATACTTCTCGTCACATTCACATCGTCTTAACACCTCTAGCAGTTACGTCATCTTCACCATAAAGCCATTCCACCGCTCATCGAGCCACAAATTCCACTCGTGGGGACATTATCGGACATATGAGTCCAAATATATAGGTTACAACTGAAGCTACCGAGCCTAAGCTGCGGTCTAACCATGACCTCAAGTCCTCCAGACTGGCCCACCACCACAAACACATAATACACATCTCAACCTTGTTCATAGAATCACAAGACGATGATGTACAACCGATACCGAGCGCTCATGTGCGCATACGAATGCATGGAAGGAATTCAAGGAGTTATGTTCCAAGCTGAATAAATTCCGCACAATAGAATACAAGAAGGTGAAATTTTTCCTAAGGGTACTGCAACCTCTCGAAGATAAGTACAGACGTCTCCGTACCGATCCGCAAGACTCTACTAAACCTGCTCATGACTCGTGAGACTTATATAACCTAGGGCTCTGATACCAATCTGTCATGACCCTAAAACCTAACTTGTCGTGATGGCGCCTATCGTGGAACTAGGCAAGCCGACTCATTCCAAAACAAACCGATATTTTCATTTCAAGGATAATTTCAAGGCTATTTAGCATAAAAACCTTCGTAAAGGAGTTCAAATCAAAACAAAAGTGCGGAAAAGAAAAGCCCGACATCGGGGTGTCACTATTCATGAGCATCTACTACAATATGTCTAACAATATCAAGACTAACTCAGCCTGGAAAATAGCTAAATACGACTAAAGGAAGATAAGAGGGAGGAGAGCAGGGCTGCGATCGCCAGGCAACTACCTTGCTATCCCCAGGAAAATCTGCAACCAGAATAGTCAACAACCGCTACCGTGTCCAAATATGGCTGAATCTGCACACAAGGTGCAGGGAATAATGTGAATACGCCAACTAAGTAAGTAACAACAATAAATAAAGACTGAGCAGTAGTGACGAGCAATAAGCATATAAAGTTCATATCATGAAATCTCAGTAAAATATCACATGCTTTAAAAATCAGGGTTTGAATCATAACATCTCGTTTAAACCCAGTTCTAGTAAAATAATTTAAAGATATTTTTCAACAGTTTTCAAATAAAGGCTCAATGCAAGGTAAGCAAAAATGATGAAATCATAAACAGCCTCCCGGGAAAAACATCACTCATATACAGCCCCTTGGGCATACCTCACAATCACTCGTAAACAGCCCTTCAGGCATACCTCACCATCACCCATGCCTCCCAGTCACTCAGCACTCGTCACTCGCACTCAGTAGGTACCTGCGCTCACTGGGGGTGTGTACAGACTCTGGAGGGGCTCCTACAGCCCAAGCGCTATATTGCTACGGCATGCAGCCCGACCCAATACTGCTGCGGGGTGCAGCCCGATCCATATATTACTGCGGCGTGCAGCCCGATCCAAGCACTGCTACGGCGTGCAGCTTGATCCTATAAATATCCTCACAAATCAGGCCCTCGGCCTCCCTCAGTCATAAACCTCTCAAGCTACTCGGGTTCTCAGTAAAATAGGGTATTCAGCCCAAAACAACTTTTATATGCATCAAAACAGAGTAATGAAAACTGAGTTATGCAGTAAACAGGTATAACCATGACTGAGTATAAATTTTCAATCGAAAATAGTGACAGAATAGTAAGAAAAGACCCCTAAGGGTCCAAATAGCACTGGCATAAGACCCAAAACATGGCATTTAGCCCAATTTACAGAAACTCTTTCTAAAACATATAAGTATCATATAGTTTCAACAAAATATGCAACTTTACAGTTGCTATGGGATGGACCAAGTCACAAATCCCCAACAGTGCACGCCCACATGCCCGTCTCCTAGCATGTGCGTCACCTCAAAATAGTAAAATGATACGAAATTCGTGGTTTCATACCCTCAGGACAAGATTTACAATCGTTACGTACCTCAAACTGGTCAAATCTCTACCCTGCGATGCTCTTGCCTCTCGACTCGGCCTCCAAATGCTCCGAATCTATTCACAATCAGTACAATACCATCAATATATGCTAATGGAATGAATTCCACAAGAAAAACTACCAATTCAGACCAAAAACCCAAAATTGGCTCAAACCCGGCCCCCGTACACACGACTCGGAATCGGGTAAAAGTCACAAATTACGAACATCCATTGACTCACGAGTCCAACCAAACTAGTTTCACTCAAATCCATCTTCGAATCGACATTCAAATCCCAAAAATTCATTTCATGAAGTTTCTACAATTTTCCTCAAATTTCCACCTCAAAGTACTAATCAGATGATGAAATCATTGATATATTCATGTATATTAATCAAATTCGAGTTAGAATCATTTACCCCGATGAATTTCTTAAAAACCCCACGAAATATCGCCACAAACCGAGCTCCCTAGGTTCAAAATGTGAAATAATACCCTAAATTCCGTTTATATAGTGCACCTCGGATTTCCCACTTTGCGGTCCGCAAAGTTTTGAGCGTGGCCGCACCTCCTAGGTCATGCGGTCGCGAAAAACTGGTGCGGCCGCACTTTTTGGTGGCTGCACTACCAGACTTTAGTATTTTGGCCATAACGTTCTCTACAGATGTCCAAATTATGACTTCTTTACTTTTCTGGAAACTAGACACGAAGGTCTACAACTTCCATTTTAGAATCATCTCAAAATTCCCTGTAGATCAATTGATATAGGCTTCCGAAGTCGGACCATCGGATCTGCAGAACTTTCCCATGGAGTGCGGCCGCGGCAGAATTATGCGGTCCGCGAAATTCCAAGCGCGACCGCGAAATTCTGCTGAGGTCCGCGAAATTTAAAGCACCAGAACCATACTTGAGTTCTGGAAATGCCCGAACTCGCTCAAAACTCACCCCGAAATACACCCGAGGCCCCCGAGACCTCAACCAAATATACCAACCAATACTAAAATACCATACGAACTTAGTCGAACCTTCGAATCACTCAAAATAACATCAAAACACCAAATTACCCTCAGATTCAAGCCTAAAAACTTCTAAACTTACGAATTCAACAACCGATGCCAAAACCTATCAAACTACGTCCGGATGACCTAAATTTTGTACACACATCACAAATGACACTACGAACCTACTCCAACTTTCGGAATTCCATTCCGACCCTGATATCAAATTTTCCACTGCCGACCGAAATCGCCAAATTTCCAACTTTCGCCAATTCAAGCCTAATTCCACTATGGACCTCCAAATCACATTCCGGATGCGCTCCTAAGTTCAAAATCACCTAACGAAGCTACTGGAACCATCAGAATTCCAATCCGAGGTCAAATGCTAAAAAGTCACACTTGATCAACTCTCCCAATTTAAAGCTTCAACAATGAAATTCTTTCTTCCAATTCTATTCCGAAATACCTGCAAACCAAAAACGACGATTCACACAAGACAAAGTACATTATATGGAGCTACTCATGCCCTCAAACAACCGAGCGAAGTGCAAATGTTCAAAGCAATCGGTCGGGTCGTTACATTAAGTCAGAATTAAGTGGTTCTAGTAACTATGGAATGGTAAAGGAAGAATGCGATAAAAATGAGAAACGGATGAGATTGCACTCATTCAAATCCTACAGATATGCTATGATTCCAGAAAATTATGCAAACACGACGTCAAGGAGAGGAAGTAAGGGTTCCTGCCCGAGATGTTATTGATAAATAAGGAACCAGTGCGAGAGGTAAGTTAAGACAAAGGAAATAACCCAAGAAAGATTATGCGGAATATTGATATGAGAATGGGCCAATGCATAGTTAGTAGTTGATCCAGGAAGAGCCTAGTTATGGCTAGACAAGAGGATACAGACAAATCAACAGATTGTGCAAGATGAACATAGTGAACCCCAACATGGGGAATTCAGTCTCGCAGATAATGATATCGTGACCCTTGAGAAATATTCAGATAGGAGTTGGGTAGTTAAAGGTACCGTATGAGTGTTACCGAAATTAATGAGAATGCCACTGGGAAGACAGTCAAAATATTAGTTCAGAAGCAACCCTACAAGAACAAGGGAGTGGAAATAAGTAACTACAGATAATTATAGGCGGGGAAGAACATAAAAAATTCCGTCGAGTATTCGATGTAATAAGCTCGCAACTTTACAAGAGTCAGAGGGTCTCCCTAAGTACTACAATGAAAGACTAGCTGAAGCGGTAAGGAAGAAGGCTTCAACCTAAGCTCAGTGACCTAAAGAGGGAATGGTCTTATAACAACAGTCTCACAAACAACAATGTATGCACTCCATAAGAAAGAGGCACCTACCGTGGCTAATGAGCGGGAAGTAAAATCAGGAGTGATATTCAAGATCATATGAGTTGTATGGAATTCCAATATGTGTGGGTACTAAGGTAAGCTAAGTATGCATGCAACAAGGGGGCAGGAAGTCCAGGAAAAGTAATTGCTTACATTTAAAGAAAACTGAGAAAGAACGAAGAGAATTATTCGATCAATGATCCAGAGTTAGTTACATTATGAACGCATTTAAGATTTTGAAGTACTATCCATGCAACATATATGTTGACAATCATACAGTCGTAGAAGACTCCAGTATGAGTTAAAATAAAGAATTGAGTCCAAGTTATAGACAAAGGAATGAATTGTTAGAATATTGTATCATGGATATTCCATAGCGTCTATGAAAGGCTAAAGTAATAACTAATATCAGGAACCACAGATCGGAAGATAGCTTAAGCCTATATAAAGACTGATCAGAAGGAGGAGGAAACTAAAGAGTTACATCAACCAAGTAAATCAGGAGTCTGATTATTGGACCAGAAATTATAGAAATCATGATTGAGGACATTGCAGAATCACTCTTAATATCAGAGGTACAAGAGAGATAGGACAATAGCCATATTCTATAACGGCTATACGATAAAGCCAGTCAGAAAAGTACCATCCTTATAAGAAGTCAGTATGATGCTCTCACCAGATTATGTATGCACTAGAGGTGCAAGTATTATAATAGAGCTTCAAGTTGTGGATATGAATTATACCTATGTAAAAGGGAGGTCATGAAAGAGATAGAAGATGTGATGTGAGATTTTAAGGTAAGTAAGGTAAAAGTGAACAACGTACGAGATACTTAAATGCAGAAGGTTATGAATAGTCCGTACTACGGATAGAAGGCTAGAAGCGCGGGGATTCAGTATCCAGGAATGATAGCGGCATCGTCAGTGACTTATCTTCCAGTCGATGATTTCTAGGTATCGAGAGGTCCAGTTAAGAGAGTAAAGAAGAGTTAGAGACGATGTGATATCTCGCTTGATATTCCAAAATAACAAAAGGAAATCTATGGTACAAGCAAGTTGAAGGAAGGTTGCGAATAGTATAATTATATACGTATAGGTCGCAAGCTAAAGTATAGTAAATGGATAAGGTTTTATGACAGGAGTAAGGATGAGAAAGGGCGAGTGGGAAGGTGACGAGAATGGATAAGTCCTCGTGATTAAGCCCATGAAAACAAGAGAGCTAATGGTTTCTCTAAGTTATGGAAAGCTCAGTATAGCCTGAATGAACTCAAAGGAGTCTAAGACTAATAACATTTAGAAGAGATGGAATGCTGCCCTGGTAGAGGAATGAGGGTGTGATTGTGATAGATAAGAGATGATATTTGGGCCTTCGATTGAGTAATGATTTGAAGAAGAAAAACAAAGGGATTTCAAGAATTGTACATGATTAAAATACCCACTTAAGTGAATCACATTGGGACGCTATGAAATACGGTTATGGAAGTATAGTATCGTCCCTAGGTGGATCAGTCTAATTACTTCAAATGTTCCACGATGAATCGTGAGCCCTAGTGATTACATAAGAAGTTTCAAGTTACCAGTGGTATATTGTAGAACAATATCGAGGTGAATTAATGATGGATGGACAAAAGTCACAAAGTATGAGATGAGATTAGGCTGTCATTCTTAAGATAAACAGTAATGAAGAAGCATTAAAGGACTAAGATTTATGTATATATGATAAGCAACGAGAGTAACCTGGAGTTTGGTAGCAGACCTCAGTAACGATAAATTGAAGTAAGAGTTATGGTATAGTATGACCTACCTAGATGCAGTAAAGTCATAGGAATGGATAACCGGGTCTATGAAATTAGATATAGCAATATTCGTAAGTTCAACAAAGTACCGAGCAGAGAAATTCAGTGTACTTATAGATTCCTAGAGGGACATCTTATCAAGCTCTGTATATACTTACAAAGTGAGGCCTAGAGATTGGCAAAAAACTGGAAGAAAGAGGAGAAAATAGTCGCATATGCGCACATACAAGGAAAAAGTCGTACAGGCTGCATGACAGAAGGTAGCAAGAGTTACGAGATTGGAAGAATTCCGACCACAGACCGTGGTGTGAGAAAGAGGCCTAAAGGGGGGAATGCCCTGACCTTTGAATTTATTCAAAGAACAGTTGCCTAAATGACAAGAAGAGTATTAAAGTATTCGCAAGAGCTATGGGTTATGAGAATGATAAGTACATCAATCAACATTCGAGGACGAATGTTCCAAAGGGGAAAATAATGTTACACCCCATATTTTCGTACGTAAAAGTACGCCATGAGTAAATTGATGAAAGCTCGAAAATGAGATTTTATATCCCGCATTTTCGTACGTTAAAGTTTCGTCGTAAGTTAATCGTTGTAAGTTCGGGAATGGTATTATTTTGAGATTATAAGCATTATGCTATTTCAAACAAGTGATGAGTAAATTCGTGAAGATGAGAGGGTAAGCAAATCGAAGAAAATGAATTTCGTCGAAGTTTGACATTTGGGGATAAAATACGGCCCGAGCTAAAATACCCGGTATTTATGGACTAGTACCATACAAGGTACCACATGGCCATGATATTAAGGTGTATAAAGTATATTAAAAGTGAGTAGTATTTTATATAATTTGAGATAATTCTTAATTATGTGGATAATTTTATAATTATTAATTTTTAGTGAGAGATTACCGTATAATTAAGGAATTAAGTGGTTAATTATTTGGATAATTAAGGGAACCAACGTGGCATCCCATGAAGTGGATAACAAAGCCAATAAGTGACTCCTACTTCATGAAGCAAGATGTCACATTAAGGAAGTTTTGGGGTTTAGTCATCACACATGTGGGGCCCACCCACTAAGATTAAAAAGAGCTCTCTAAATCACTTAAGAGATACATATATCTCTGCAATTAAGAAAGAAGCTTCAGCAAATTCTTAAGAAATTATATGATGTGATAGCAACGTACAAAATTCATACAAGACCACATAATACAATAGTAATGTGAGTTACTTCAACAATTCATGCGAGATTGTGTCTTAACAACGTGAGATCACATATACATTTAACAAAGGAAAGCCAATGTAAGTCTTAGGAACGTGAGGGTCGTATATCAACGTGAGATTTAAAAATTATAAGGGAGTACGGTGCAATCTTTCTCAAGAATATCTTACGGATATTTCTCTACTTCGATCCGTCATTACGCGTAGTCGCAATCAACGGTGTTAAAGGTATTGTCAAGAGAATCGGTTCAGGTATGTTAAGACTATTCCTTTTTTCCTTTTTGGCATGATCTATACGACACGAACGAAACGAGCAAATGCACAACTTCCATAAATGACTCTATTCATAGAAATACTAGGGGTGACTATATTCTTGATTTCCCATGTGAATTATTATTATATCTTCTGTTCATGGGTCTCAAAAAATACGTAAGTTGATAAAGTTTATTTCATGATATTAATCAGAGGCATAATGGTCTTATGACATTCCGAAAGATCTTATTAACGTATTTCATATGCATTTCATTCATTTATACATGTACATTGGCCCATGACTAGATGGCGTTATATACGCGTATATTATATGTATATGGGATATGGAAAAAAGTTACGGCGTTATATACGCACCACCACCTGATCAGCCGGTATATGCTGATGATTTGCCCACAGTGGACGAGATGATATGGTGGGATGCCCTCAGAGGCTTGATGATGTTATGAACGCATATACCTATGCATGGTATGACATTTATATGGATATGCATGACATTATAATATTAAATGATTCACAGAGCTATTCAGACTTACATGTCGAGTCTTTTACTCCATGTTTCTCTCATGTCTATTATTTGCTGATTTTCATTCCTTACATACTCGGTACATTATTTGTACTGACGTCCCTTTTACCTGGGGTCGCTACGTTTCATGCCCGCAGGTCCCGTTAGACAGGATGAGAGTCCTCCAAGTAGGCTATCAGCTCAGCGGAAGGTGTTGGTGCGCTCCATTTGCTCTGGAGTTGCTATTTGGTCAGTATGATTAGAACATATGTTGATTGGTATGGTGGGGCTCTGTCCCGACCTTTATGATGTTTATGTACTCTTTGAGGCTTGTAGCCAGATGTCAGGTATATGAAAGATTGTATGGCCTTGTCGGCCTATATTCAGTGTAAGAGTGCTTATTTTGGCCTTATAGGCCCGTATGTCTTAAGTATAAGTTGATATTTCATGTTGTATTCTATCTTATCTCACGGCAGCCTCTCCGGCTCAGTTATCTATGATAGTATGATACGGAAAGATACGTTATGTTAGTACTCGATTGAGTAAGTTACCGGATGCCCGTCATGGCCCATCGGTTTGGGTCGTGACATATAGGGTTTAGAATAAATTGAATAGGAGAGTAGATGTTGTCAAATTTCTACGAGTATTATTGTCCTTTCAAGTTAATCACCTAGATAAATTAATAAGTCGAGTTGATTGAAGAATTCAACAGGATTATTACATAACCATGACCCTGGAATATTATTTCTCATTGAATTAAAATCCTTCGTGCTAAGTGTGTTAGTTCATTAGTTTTTCTTTTACTTGAAATTATAATTAGTAGAATCAAACAAAAACCATCTTGAAATTGTTCTTGACTCAAATAAATTAGAATTTGCTTGATTTAGTTGATAATAAATCACAAGTACTCGTGGGAATGATACTCTACTCACTCTTTATTACTTGATTGATCACGTATACTTACGTTTGCGATTTTGGGCAACAACGGTTCAATCCCAAAAATAGTATTCACCAACTTGGACAAGCTGGGGTACCTCAATCTTTCATTTAATTCATTTCAAGGTTCACTGTCGCCGAATTTTACCACGTTGTCCAAGTTAAAAGAACTTCATCTTGGAACCTAACATATTTTCCAGCTTTAATTACTGATGAAATTGGTTCGATCACCAGTCTTGAAGTTCTTGTACTTTTCAACAATTTATTTCAAGAAAAGATTCCATCTTCTATAGGCAGACTCAGAAATCTTCAACGACTTGATCTTCAAAAGCATCGTTTGAATTCAACCATTCCTTCTAAGCTTGGCTTGTGCACTAACCTCACAGTCTTGTCTCTAGTAGAAAATGCCCTACAATGACCATTGCCTATATCCTTGTCCTCTCTGACCAAGCTATCTGAATTGGGGTTGGCGGATAATATTATTTCTGGTGAGGTCTCATCATATTTCATTACCAATTGGACTGAGCTGATATCTTTGCAGCTTCAAAACAATTCCTTTACTGGGAGAATTCCACCTGAAATCAGTCAGTTGAAAAGCCTTTCATTTCTTTACCTCTTTAGTAACAATTTCACTGGTTCCATTCCCTATGATATAGGAAACTTGCAAAACTTGTTGGAGCTAGATGTCTCTAACAACCAGATTTCAGGCACAATACCTCCAACCATTGGAAACTTGACCAATCTAACAACTTTGCTTCTTTCTGGGAACAATCTCAGTGGAACTATTCCTCTTGAGATTGGCAAATTGACATATCTTCAAAACCTCGGCATCAACAACAACCACCTAAGTGGTGAGCTGTCGGACATCATTCTGACCTTAATGGGAATCGTTTTTTCCTTTCTCTTCGTGACAATCAGTTTTCCGGTGTGATCCCTTTGTCTATTTGCAATTTGACATCACTAGAAATTCTAGATTTAGCACGAAACAATTTGAGAGGAGCGATTCCATAGTGTTTGGGTAATATCAGCAGCCTCTACGTTTTGGATATACACCACAACAATCTTTCTGGTACGACTCTTCTAATAACTTTTAACATTGGAACTTCACTTAGAAGCCTCAACTTGGATGGAAATGGATTACAAGGAAAATCCCCCGATCTTTGGCCAATTGCAAAGAGTTGCAAGTTCTTGATTTAGGAGATAATTATCTCGATGATACATTTCCTATATGGTTGGGGACTCTTCCAAAGTTACAAGTTTTAAGCTTGAGATCCAATAAATTGCACGGACCTATCAGAACTTCAGGGATTAACAACTTGTTTCCTCAGCTTTGGATATTAGATCTTGCTTGCAATGCTTTTACAGTAAAGTTACCAATAACTCTTTTCCAAAAACTGACAGCCATGAGGAGAATTGATCACACAATGAAACCACCAAGTGATAGATATTACCAAGACAAAGTAACTATTGTAACAAAGGGACTAGAGCGTGAAGTTGTGAGAATCTTGTCTTTGTATACCACTATTGATCTTTCAAGCAACAAATTTGAAGGACAAATTCTAAGTATTATGGGAAATCTTATTGCACTTCGTGTGGTGAACTTATCTCATAATGGATTGCAAGGTTATATACCGAAATCACTTGGAAATTTATCTGTAGTTGAATCACTGGACTTTTCATTTAATGATTTATATAGTTCATTATAAAAATGATAATTTTGTACCAAACTTATTTATGTTCAGGACTATGATTTGTGATAATGGTACTATTGGGTATTTGTGATAGTTTTTAAAACTTGTGGGGGTATAAGTCATGTTTCATGTTTTTTCAAATAAAAAGTGAAATATGTTTTGAAAAATCATGTCCAAACACATTTTCATCTTCAAACCAAACTTCACCCAAATCAAATTTTTTAAAACAAATTTGGAAATCTATGGCCAAACGCTAGCTAAAATTCAGGTATTCAAGTTAAGTTCTACATAATGTTTAGTTTAGTGCAACTATTAGCATCTTAGTTTTCATATTTTTTCTTACAACATCTTAGTGCAATAATCTGGTTAGAGGCTGGTTTAACAAGTGTTTCAAGTTCAAACCAACGAATAATTTGATTTTAGTGTAGAAATAAAAGTCAAGACTGTAAATAAACAAATTCGACCATGCAGGTGCCTGGAATGCTCATCGAAGATGCAACATCAGATGCAGCAGCCTTGTTATTTCCCTAGCAAGACTTGTGCATTGACTTGTGGATAAAAACATTTTCTAAACTCTTGAATTGATTGATAAGAACCCAGCAGTATTTGCTTGACTTTTTCCCTCTATATTTCCCCTTTCTTCTTTCTTTTTCTTTTGAGAACAAAAGTCGTACTAGTAATTTATTTCATTGAACAAAGTTCAAATCCATGTCTCCTACAATTAAAGAAACAAGTGTATGGAGATAATTATATTTTCCCCCTAATTTCTTCGCTTTGATTTTCTCAGTATCGACTAAGTAGCATGTGAAAATAATTTGTGCATCTATATCATTAACTAAAATAATCATAACACTATCATCTAGTAAAAACCTTTACTTTTTATAGTTTAAAACATGAATAGAAGAAGACTTGAACGGGTAACGAACCTATGATCCTCGGCAAATAGACTGAAGAATACGTTCATTTAATTAATAAATGTTGGAATTTAAATCAAGATCAATTAATATTTCTAAGTTGTCTAGGATTTGGTATTTCTTAGTTTATTTAATTCATGTCTAATTAGGATTCACAGTCAAAATCATGTAGCAATAAGTTTTCTAAATTCTAGTCAAATTTGGTTTGTAGTATTATAAATAGGGGTGCTATATTTTCTATTACATAGAGGTAACTATGAGAAAACTATATAGAGAGATTTAAGAGTTTATGAGTGAAGAAAAACCCTTATATCCCGTTCTCTCTCTAGTTCGATAAATTTCTTTTATATAGCCTTTGTTGATTTTTTACTTGTGTCTAAATTATATTTTGGGGGTATTTCAATCTTTCAAATTGGTATCAGAGCTTGTGTGAGATTCAGTCAAAGCCGACGTGAGATCCTAAAAAAATTATGGATCCTCTATTACCTTATTGAGAATTTTGAACTTGGTATCAACAGAGGAAGAATTCTTTTTAAGACGATTGGATTATGGTCCACAATTGATGAAGGATTTGAGGAACCCCCAAAATGCACAACACTGACGGATAATGCAGCTACGCAATTGGAGAAGAAGAGATATTTAGATTATAAAGCATGCTACTATCTTGCCATCAAGGTCGAATTGCATGTATCTAATAAATATTTGCATGCAAAGTCATCAAAGGAGGCTTGAACAATCTTGATAAAGTCATATCGAAAAGCTGCTAACATAACGAAAGAGAAACTGCAAGAGTTTAGGAATCAATTTGGGTTGGCTTATATGAAACCAACAGAATCTGTCAAAGAATTTCTTACAAGAATTGAAGAAATAGTCAATGGTCTAAGGGCCAACCGAGAAGTATTGGAAGAAGTTAAAGTCGTTGGAAAAATATTTTAGTCTTTATGTTTAAAGTTTAACAATAAGAAAGTTGTTCTTGAGGCTATCAGTCTTTAAGTTTAAAGTTTAACAATAAGAAAGTTGTTCTTGACGCTACCAAAGATCTTAACACTCTCAGACTTGATGATTTAGAAGGCGAATTGGTGACATACGAGAAATCACTGAATCAGCAGAAGATGAGACAATGTAGGAGGTATCGCAAGAAAAGGATGATCAACCAAAAGAAGAAAAAAAGACACACCAAATCTAGCGAAGATAAATTAAGAATGCCAAAATTTAGAAACAAAGGAGAAAAGAAAAGAATGTACAAGTAATTTTTATTGTGATAGAGATTCCATTGAATGTGAAGAAAAGTCAAATAATATTTAAATTGATCTGTCAAAAAAAATTTCAATTATTAAAAAGGATGATTTGGTTGCAAGGGATGCACATCCATGGTTCATAAGAAAATTTATTTGATGGTATTGAAATTGAACCTAGTAATGAAAGAAGCAATATAGTTTATGAAGTGAAAGTTTCCGATGATCTACCCAAGATTGGGACAGAAATAGCTTGGGATCCAGGACCACAACAACGCATGACTGTAGATATTGAAGATGCAATCAATTTTGTACCATTGCTCGAGATTACATGTTTCAAGGAGCATGACGAAATATTTATTAGTGGCATTACTCTACAATCTATAGAATGGCCAATTGGAGTTGAATAAGCGTATAAGACCAACCACAAAGCAACCGGAGAAGTAGATTGCTTCAAAGTAAAGAAAAAGTATGTTTATGATATTTTGAAGGGATTTACCATGGATAAAACCAAATCATGTACAAGTTATATTCAAGAAAAATTGAAGTTGACTAAATATGGTACTCGTAATTTTGTTGATGCTACATTTTAGGAAATTGGTGAAGAGCCTAAGGTATTTCACTTCTACAAGGCTTGATGTTACTCATGTCATGCTTAAGTTTGAGATCTTGGTTTAAGGGAGGTTGTTGGAATTTAATCCAAGATTAATTAATATTTCTAAGTTGTCTAGGATTTGGTATTTATTAGATTTTGATTTATGTCTAATGACGATTCACAATCGAAATCATGTAGGAATAGGTTTTCTATTTTCTAGTCAGTTTTGATTTGTAGTATTATAAATAGAGATGGTACTATATATTTTCTGTTGCAGAGAAGTAGCTATAAAAAAACTATGTGGAGAGATTCAAGAGTTATTGAGTAAAGAAAAAGCTTCATAACCCGTTTTCTTTATAGTTTGATAAGTTTCTTCTATATAATTTTTATTGAATTTTTTTACTTGTGCCTAAATTATTCTTTGGGCATTTCAATCCTTCAATAAAAATTCAAATTCAAATTGGATGTTGTTTCTTAGCACTTTACGAGCTGCGTGTTTCCATTCCTAACTTGTAGTCGTAGAGTGCTTAGAAAAGTAATACTCCATCCTTTTTATTTTAGATGTGACATTTTGCTCATGAAGAATTGAATTTGATATTTAAAAATTAAATTTTAGATAATAAAAAACTATACAAAAAATAAGTTACAATTTTTCTCATGTTGATATAGTAAAACTATATATTTTAAAATATTGGTCAAACTTTACCGTTTGACTCTCGATAAACAAAATGAGTCATCTAAATAAATCGGATGACGTAGTCGAAATTAAAGAGTTTCACAAATCCTTTTCTTATTTCTTAAATTAACAAAAGTTCAGAACTTGAGGAGCAAGTATAAGTGAAAGATAAAGCATGCATTTATATAGTAGTCTTGTTATTTTGTTATCATAGAAAACTTAGTTGTATTTTTCTGAATCAAATAGATATAAAACTATATAAGCATATTCCATCAAATTTCAATTTTATAATTAGCTGAGATGAATAGTTTCAGTTTTAAGTTTGTAAAATATTTAAAACTGGAAAGTATATGCTGGCTTATTCTGTTTATAATAATTATATGCAAACAAACCATCTGAATACTTTGCAGCAATTAAAAAAAAAAAGTCAAAGAAACTTGATTCTTCCTAAAATCATCCTAATATATTCGCATAGTGTTAGTGTTACGTGCATTTTAATATTAAAATTATAATATTAAAGTACATTATTTCTTATGAGATAGTGTTATAAATTGGCAAGAAAGCATGTGCTTCATTTTAAGTAATTTTAATCATCGTAAAACTTTATATTTGTCACGACCCAAAATTTTTCAGCGACGGGACCGTAATGACGCTTAACATTTCACTTGCTAGGCAAGCCAACGTTAGAAAAATCGTTAAACCAATTCCTTATTTTCATTCAGTAAATAACAATAATTAACTAAGATAAAATATAATAAGTGCGAAATATCATAAAACTGTATTAATTACTACCACCCGGATCTGGAGTCACAATTTACGAGCATTCTAGAATTTACTACAAGTAATAGTCTGAAAAAAATATAACTGTCTGAATGAAAGAAAACAGTAGGACATAAAAGATAGACAGGGACTTCAAGGTCTGTGAACGTCGACAGATCTACCTTGAGTCTCCGGACAGCGGACCAGTAGCAAATCTCGATCAACCTGAGTTGGTATCAAAATCTGCACAGAAAGTGCAGTGTGCATCATCAGTACAACCGACCCCAAGTACTGGTAAGTCTCGATCCTAACCTCGGCGAAGTAGTGACGAGGATAGAATAAGACACCCACATATAACCTAAACAGTATAACCATGCTAGTGGCAATAACAATAAATAAAGCAATAACGCAGAAATAATGGAAAGGGGACATAGAGTGGAGGAATACAATATAAAGAGTGGGAATAATGAAAAGACAGAATTAAACAGAAAATCCTTAAATGAATTGAGCAATTAAAACAACAAGAAAAACTGCACGGCATTACCCTTCGTGCTTTTACTCTCAACCCCACCAAATAATTAAATAGAACGGCACGGCATCACCCATCGTGCTTTTACTCTCAACCTCACCATATAAATAATGCATGCACGGCATTACCCTTCGTGCTTTACACTCTTCCTCACAATATAAATAATGCATGCACGGCACCACTCTTCGTGCTTTACATTCTTCCTCACAATATAAATAATGCATGCGCGGCATCATCCTTCATGCTTTACACTCCTCCTCACCAATCACAAAATCAATAACAATGGATAGATAAGAGTATCACAAAGAAACCAGTATTTTACCCATAATCAATAGCACAATGTAATCTCAACCTTGAATCAATATTCGAAAGTTACCAAATCTCAGTGAAACCAGATATGAGTCACCCATCATTTCAAATAACCCGATAAGCATGGATAGTAGAATTTAAGGCTACAAAATAGACAAGAATAGAATTTCACTCGCATGCTATTACTCGACAACGACGCATAGATGCTCGTCACCTCACCTATACATCGTATTTAACAACCAAACACGTAGCAAATGAACACATAATACCTATTCCCTCAAGCCAAAATTAAATACGACACCTACCTCGCTCCGAAGGCCACTTAATTCTCAATCATAGCTTTTCCTTTGGAATTCACCTCCAAACCACTCGTATCTATTCAAAATGACTCAATAATATCAAATATTTCTAAAGGAATCAATTATTTTTGATAAATTAAATTTCCCAAATTTTCCTCCAAAAAATTAAAAAATTGACCCCGGGCCCGCTTGGTCAAAACCTGAGGTTCGGACTAAAATCCTTTTACCCATTCACCCCCGAGCCCGAATATGTAATTAGTTTTGGAATCCGACCTCAAATTGGGGTCTAAATCTTCAAATTTCCGAAATCCCTAGTTTCTACCCTAACCCCTAATTCTACCATGAAAACTCTAGATTTTAGGTTGAATTCTTGTAAAATAAAGTAAAAGATTGAAAGAAACGAGTTAAGGAATACTTACCTATGATTTGAGGAAGAAAATGTCTGTGAAAAATCGCCCTAGGCCTCCTATCCTTTTGAAACGAGAAGAAAAATGGCTGGAGTCCGAATTAAATGAACTCACTGCCCAGTGACCTTCGCACATGCGGTGCTTTGGTCGCACCTGCGCATCCGCACGTGCGGACAAGACGTGCGCTTCTGCGGAAAAGGACTGGGCCAACTGGGGCCGCACCTGCGGACAGGGTTCTACTTTGCGGTCCCATTCCTACGGAGAAAAGTCCGCATCTGCGGAAAAATGAAGTCCAGGCCTGGGTCGGACCTGCGGGGCTATCGCTCGCACCTGCGACCAAAGGTTCGCAGGTGCGGGCACACCAGATTTGGTGCACCAGCAGCCTTGTTGAGGTTTGAACTCAACTCGCGAATCGCCCGAATGGCACCCGAGCCCTCGAGGCTCCAAACCAAGCATGCACGCAAATCTAAAAATATTATACGGACTTGCTCGCGCGATCAAATCGCCAAAATAACACCTAGAACTACGAATTTAGCACCAAATCAAATGATATTCTCAAGAACAATTTAAAATTTCTATTTTCTCAACTGGACATCTGAATCACGTCAAATCAACTCCGTTTCTCACCAAATTTCACAAATAAGTCTTAAATATCATAATGAACCTGTACCGAGCTCCGAAACCAAAATACGGACCCGATACTAACAATGCCAAATATCAATCAATTCTTAAAAATAAATAATTTCCAAACTTTTAATTTTCATCAAAAATTCATGACTCAAGCTAGGGTCCTCCGAATTCAATTCCGGGCATAAGCTCAGGTCCCATAATTCGATATGGACCTACCGGGACAGTCAAGGCACGGATACGGGCCCGTTTACCAAAAATATTGACCAAAGTCAACTAAAATCAGCTTTTAAGGCAAAAATTCTTATTTTCATTAGTTTTCAACATAAAAGCTTTCCGGAAACCTGCCCGGACTGTGCACGCAAATCGAGGAGGATAAAAATAAGGTTTTAAGGCTAACGGGCTCGGAATAGAGTCTTAATTCATAAGATGACCCTTTGGGTCATCACAATCTCCACCTCTAAAACAACCGTTCGTCCTCGAACGGACATAGAAAAGTACCTGAACTGGCGAACAAGTGGGGATATCTACTCCGCATGTCCTACTCGGACTCCCAATTAGCTGCCTCAATAGGTTGACCTCTCTACTGCACTCGAACTGAAGGGTAACTCTTTGATCTCAACTGGCGAACTTGCCAGGGTAGAATTGCCACCGGCTCCTCCTCGTAAGTCAAATCCTTGTCCAACTGGACAGAGCTTAAATCTAACACATGGGACGGATCGCCGTGATACTTTCGAAGCATGAACACATGGAATACCGGATGAACAACTGCTAAACTAGGTGGCAACGCAAGCCTGTAAGCCACTTCTCCCACTCTCTCTAGAATCTCAAAAGGTCCGATATACCTAGGGCTCAACTTGCCCTTCTTTCCGAACCTCATTACACCCTTCATAGGTGATACCCGAAGTAACACTCTCTCTCCGACCATGAACGTAACATCACAAACTCTACAGTCGGCATAACTCTTCTGCCTGGACTGAGCTGTGCGGAGTCGATCCTGAATAATCTTGACCTTATCCAAGGCATCCTGTACTAAGTCTGTGCCTAACAACTGAGCCTCTCCCGGCTCGAACCACCCAACTGGTGACCGACACCGCCTACCATATAATGCCTCATAGGGAGCCATCTGAATGCTCGACTGGTAGCTATTGTTGTAGGTGAACTCTGTAAGGGGCAAGAACTGATGCCACGATCCTCTGAAGTCTATAACACAAGCGCGGAGCATATCCTCCAAGATCTGAATAGTACGCTCGGACTGCCCGTCCGTCTGAGGATGAAACGATGTGCTCAACTCAACCCACGTACCCAACTCACGCTGAACTGCCCTCCATAAGTGCGAGGTAAACTACGTACCTCGATCAGAAATGATAGACACGGGAACACCGTGAAGATGGACGATCTCACGAATATAAATCTCTGCTAACCGTTCCGAGGAATAGGTAACTGCCACAGGAATGAAGTGCGCTGACTTAGTCAGCCTATCCACAATAACCCACACGACGTCGAACTTCCTCTGAGTCCGTGGGAGTCCAACAACAAAGTCCATAGTGATACGCTCCCACTTCCACTCAGGAATCTCCATCTACTGAAGCAAACCACTGGGTCTCTGATGCTCGTATTTCACCTGCTGACAATTTAGGTGCCGAGCTACATAGGCAACTATGTCCTTCTTCATTCGCCTCCACCAATAATGCTGCCTCAAGTCATGATACATCTTGGCGGCGCCTGGATGAATAGAATACCGGGAACTGTGGGACTCCTCAAGGATCAACTCACGAAGTCCATCCACATTAGGCACACAAATACGACCCTGCATCCTCAAAACTCCGTCATCTCTAACAGTAACCTGCTTGGCACCACCGTGCCGCACTGTGTCTCTAAGGACAAGTAAATGAGGATCGTCATCCTGCCGATCTCTGATGCGTTCAAACAAAAAAGACCGAGCAACTGTGCAAGCTAGAACACGACTAGGCTCAGAAACATCTAACCTCACGAATTGGTTGGCCAAGGCCTGAACATCCAATGCAAGCGGTCTCTCACCAACTGGAATATATGCAAGGCTACCCATACTGACTGACTTTCTACTCAAAGCATCGGCCACCACATTGGCCTTCCCGGGATGATACAATATGGTGATATCATAGTCTTTCAATAGCTCCAGCCACCTCCTCTGCCTCAAATTGAGTTCCTTCTGCTTGAACAAATACCGCAAGCTCCGATGATCAGTGAATACCTCACATGGAACGTCGTAAAGATAGTGCCTCCAAATCTTCAGCGCGTGAACAATGGCTGCCAGTTCTAGATCATGAACGGGGTAATTCTTCTCGTGAACCTTCAGCTACCGCGAAGCATATGCAATAACCTTGCTACCCTGCATCAATACCGCACCCAGACCAATACAAGATGCGTCACAATATACTATATAGGATCTTGAACCTGTGGGTAACACCAATACCGGTGCCGTGGTCAAAGCAGTCTTGAGCTTCTGAAAGATCGCTTCACACTCATCTGACCACCTGAACGGGGCACCCTTCTGGGTCAATCTGGTCAATGGGGCTTCTATGGATGAAAACACCTCCACAAATCGACGGTAATAGCCCACCAAACCCAGGAAACTACGGATCTCTGTAGCTGATGTGGGTCTAGGTCAGTTCTGAACTGCCTCAATCTTCTTAGGATCCACTTGAATACCCTCTGCTGATACAACGTGACCTAAGAAAGCAACTGAACTCAACCAAAACTCGCATTTTGAGAACTTAGCATATAACTGGCAGTCTTTCAGAGTCTGAAGAACGATCCGAAGGTGCTGCTCATGCTCCTCTCGACTGTGGGAGTAGATCAAGATATCATCAATAAACAAATCCACAAAGGAATCTAAGTAGGGTTTGAACACCCGGTTCATCAAATCCATGAATGCTGCTGGGGCATTTGTCAGGCGAAATGACATCACTAGAAACTCAAAATGCCCATACCGAGTCCGTAAAGCTGTCTTAGGAATATCGGATGCCCTAATCCTCAACTGATGGTAGCCAGATCTCAAATCAATCTTTGAAAACACCTTGGCACCCTGAAGCTGATCAAATAAATCATCAATCCTCGGCAATGGATATTTGTTCTTGATGGTGACTTTGTTCAACTACCGATAATCTATACACATCCTCATCGATCTATCTTTCTTCTTTACAAATAACACAGGTGCATCCCAGGGAGAGACACTAGGTCTAATGATGCCCTTATCAAGCAAATCTTGCAACTTCCTTCAATTCTTTCAACTATGGCGGGGCCATGCGATATGGCAGAATGGAAATAGGCTGAGTGCCCGGAGCCAAATCAATGTAGAAATCAATATCCCTGTCGAGTGGCATCCTCGGCAGGTCTGCAGGAAACACCTCTGGAAACTCACGAACAACCGGCACCGAATCTATGGAAGGAACCTCCGCACTAGAATCGCGTACATAAGACAAATAAGCTAGACACCCCTTCTCGACCATATGCCGAGCCTTCACATAAGAGATAACCCTGCTGGAAGAATGGCCAAGATTCCCTCTCCACTCTAATCGAGGCAACCCTTGCAAGGCTAAGGTCACCGTCTTGGCGTGACAATCTAATATAGCATGATAAGGTGACAGCCAATCCATACCCAGTATGACATCAAAATCAACCATGTTGAGAAGTAGAAGATCTACACGAGTCTCAAGACTCCCAATGGTGACCACACACGAACGATAAACACAATCTACAACAATAGCATCTCCCACTGGTGTGGACACATACACAGGAGCACTCAAAGAATCACGGGGCACAACCAAATAGGAAGCAAAATAGGATGACACATAGGAGTAAGTAGATCCCGGATCAAATAGAACTGAAGCATCTCTACTGCAAACTGAAACAGTACCTGTGATAACGCATCAGATGACTCAGCCTCAGGCCTGGCTGGGAAAGCATAACACTGGGGCTAGGCCCCACCACCCTGAACTACGTCCCTGGGATGGCCTATAACTGGCTGGTCTCTACCTCTAACGGCCTGAACTCCACCTCTAACAGTCCAGCCTCTACCTCTGGCTGCCTGACCCCTGCCTCTGGTTGGCTGAGCAAGTGGTGCAGCAACTGGTGCCGGAACCATGGCACAAGAACTCTGATGCTGTGAGCTGCCCGTTGCCCAAGGGCAAAATCTAGCAATGTGCCTCGGATCACCACAAGTATAACATAACTTTGGCTGCTGTGACTGCTGACCCTGAAACTGACCTTGTCGACCTGAATAACCACCCTGATGACTCTGGAGTGGAGGTGCACTAATAGGAGCTGGTGGTGCACTGTAGGCTAGCTGGTCAGAATAATGCATCTGAGGGCCACGACCACCTGAGGCACCGTGGGATGCCTGGAGCGCTGAATGAAACAGCCTGAGAGGATGGCCTCTACCAAAAGTACTCCTGCCTCTAGGTGAGGCACCGCTAAACTCATCAGAATGACGAGGTCTCTTGTCAGACCCCTAACCTCCCTGAGTAAGAACCAGTTCGACTCGTCTGCCGACATTAGTAGCCGCCTGAAAGGAAATCTCACTCCTAGTCTCCTTAGCCATCTACAATCTGATAGGCTGAGCAAGTCCATCAATAAACCTCCTCACTCTCTCTCTCTCTCTCGGTGGGAAGCAGAAGAATAGCATGATGGGCCAAATCTACAAAACAGGTCTCATACTGAGTAACAGTCATACTGCCCTGCTGGAGACGCTCAAACTGATATCGACGCTTCTCTCTCAATGTGATAGGCAAAAACTTCTCTATGAAGAGCTGAGAGAACTGGTCCCAAGTAAGAGCAGGCGACCCAGCTGGTCTGGTCAACAAGTAATCTCTCCGCCATTTCTTGGCAGAACCAGTCATCTGAAATGCAGCAAAATCGACCCCATTGGTCTCCATTATACCCATGTTCCGTAGAACCTCGTGACAACTGTCAAGATACTCCTTGGGATCCTTTGAAGGAGCACCACTGAAGTGAACAAGAAAGAGCTTGATAAACCTGTCCAATATCCATAAAGCCTCTGAAGACATAGCTGGTCCATCTCCAACCTGTGCCGCAATAACCAGATGAACTAATTTGACTGGCTGAGCTGTTGGAGCCTGATACTGGGGAGCTATCTCCTCCGGAGCAGGAGTGGTGGGAGTCTGGGCTCCTACTCCAGCCTGAGATACTGCTGGTGCCATGGGAAATGTACCAGTCTGGGCCACACTCTACATAAGGCCCACAAAACGGACCAAAGCGTCCTGAAGTACTAGGGTAGCAATGAACCCCTCCGGAACCTGAGCTGGTCCAGCAGGAACAATCTGGGCTGGAACCTCCTCGTCAAGCTATATCTGAGGCTCCACTGCTGGGGCTGCTGCTCGGGCTCTAGGCTGAGCCCTGCCCTTGCCTCGGCCTCTGGCACAGCCTCGACCTCGACCTCTGCCCCGCATAGGAGCTGCCACTGGAGGCTCTGGCTGCTGCTCAGCTGAGGAAGCGGTATGTGTTCTCGCCATCTGCGAGAGAATAAGAGTAGAAGAGTTCAATTAGTATTGAGAAACCAAAATCGCACGACAGAGAAGAATATAAGTGAAACTTGTTCCTAAACTTCATATCCTCAGGAAGATAAGCACAAACGTGTCCGTGCAGATCCTCCAGACTCTACTAAGCTTGCTCGTGAATCGTGAGACCTAAGCAACCTAGGGCTTTGATAACAACTGTCACGACCCAAAATTTCCCACCGACGAGACCGTGATGGCGCCTAACATTTCACTTGCTAGGCAAGCCAACGTTAGAAAAATCGTTAAACCAATTCCTTATTTTCATTAAGTAAATAACAATAATTAACTAAGATGAAATATAATAAGTGCGGGATATCATAAAACTGTATTAATTACTATCACCCGGATCTGGAGTCACAATTCACGAGCATTCTAGAATTTACTACAAGTAATAGTCTGAAAGAAATACAACTGTCTGAATGAAAGAAAACTGTAGGACATGAAAGATAGACGGGGACTTCAAGGTCTGTGAACGCCTACAGATCTACCTTGAGTCTCCGGACATCGGACAAGTAGCAAATCTCGATCAACCTGAGTCGGTATCAAAATCTGCACAAAAGTGCAGAGTACATCATCAGTACAACCGACCCCATGTACTGGTAAGTGTCGATCCTAACCTCGACGAAGTAGTGACGAGGCTAGGACAAGACACCCACATATAACCTGAACAGTATAACCATGCTAGTGGCAACAACAGTAAATAAAGTAATAACGCAAAAATAGTGGGAAGGGGACATACAGTGGGGGAATACAACATAAAGAGTGAGAATAATGAAAAGACAGAATTAAACAGAAAATCCTTAAACGAATTGAGCAATTAAAATAGGAAAACTGCACGGCATCACCCTTCGTGCTTTTACTCTCAACCTTACCAAATAAATAAATATAACGGCACGGAATCACCCTTCGTGCTTTTACTCTCAACCTCAACAAATAATTAAATAGAATGACACGACATCACCCTTCGTGCTTTTACTCTCAACCTCACCATATAAATAATGCATGCACGACATCGCCTTCGTGATTTACACTCTTCCTCACAATATAAATAATGCATGCACGGCATCACCCTTCATGCTTTACACTCTTCCTCACAATATAAATAATGCATGCACGGCATCACCCTTCGTGCTCAACACTCCTCCTCACCAATCACAAAATCAATAACAATGGATAGATAAGAGTATCACAAAGAAACCAGTATTTTACCCATAATCAATAGCATAATGTAATCTTAATCTTGAATCAATATTCGAAAGTTACCAAATCTCAGTGAAACCAGATATGAGTCACCTATCATTTCAAATAACCCGATAAGCATGGATAGTAGAATTTAAGGCTACAAAATAGACAAGAATAGAATTTCACTCGCATGCTATTACTCGACAACGACGCATAGATGCTCGTCACCTCACCTATACATCATATTTAACAACCTAACACGTAGCAAATAAACACATAATACCTATTCCCTCAAGCCAAAGTTAGACACAACAC
This sequence comes from Nicotiana tabacum, assembly GCF_000715075.1. Lineage (NCBI taxonomy): Eukaryota > Viridiplantae > Streptophyta > Magnoliopsida > Solanales > Solanaceae > Nicotiana > Nicotiana tabacum. The sequence continues at coordinate 24,359,438 of NC_134081.1, read as the reverse complement.
TTACCTCGCTCTGAAGGTCACTTAATTCTCAATCATAGCTTTTCCTTTGGAATTCACCTCCAAACCACTCGTATCTATTCAAAATAACTCAATAATATCAAATATTGCTAAAGGAATCAATTATTTTTCATAAATTAAATTTCCCAAATTTTCCTCCAAAAAGTCAAAAAATCGACCCCGGGCCCGCTTGGTCAAAACCCGAGGTTCGGACCAAAATCCTTTTATCCATTCACCCCCGAGCCCGAATATGTAATTAGTTTTGGAATCCGACCTCAAATTGGGGTCTAAATCCTCAAATTTTCGAAATTCCTAGTTTCTACCCAAACCCCTAATTCTACCATGAAAACTCTAGATTTTAGGTTGAATTCTTGTAAAATGAAGTAAAAGATTGAAAGAAATGAGTTAAGGAACACTTACCTATGATTTGGGGAAGAAAAGGCCTTTGAAAAATCGTCCTAGGCCTCCTATCCTTTTGAAACGAGAAGAAAAATGGCTGGAGTCCGAATTAAATTAACTCATTGCCCAGCGACCTTCGCACCTGCGCATCCGCACGTGCGGACAGGATGTGCGCTTTTGCGGAAAAGGATTGGGCCAACTGGGGTCGTACCTGCGGACAAGGTTCCGCTTCTGCGGTCCTGCTCCTGCGGAAAAATGAAGTCCAGGCCTGGGTCGCACCTACTGGGCTATCGCTCGCACCTGCGACCAAAGGTTCGCAGGTGCGGGCACACCAGATTTGGTGCACCAGCAGCCTTGTTGAGGTTTGAACTTAACTCGCGCATCGACCAAATGGCACCCGAGCCATCGGGGCTCCAAACCAGGCATGCGTGCAAGTCTAAAAACATCATACGGACTTGTTCGCGCGATCAAATCGCCAAAATAACACCTAGAACTATGAGTTTAGCACCAAATCAAATGAAATTCTAAAGAACACTTTAAAATTTCTAATTTCTCAATTGGACGTCCGAATCACGTCAAATCAACTCCGTTTCTCACCAAATTTCATAGATAAGTCTTAAATATCATAATGAACCTGTACCGGGCTCCGGAACCAAAATACGGACCTGATACTAACAATGCCAAATATCAATCAATTCTTAAAAATAAATAATTTCCAAATTTTTAATTTTCATAAAAAATTCATAACTCAAGCTAGGGACCTTCGAATTCGATTCCGGGCATACGCCTAGGTCCCATAATTCGATATGGACCTACCGGGACCGTCAAGGCACGGATTCGGGCCCGTTTACCAAAACTGTTGACTGAAGTCAACTAAAATTAGCTTTTAAGGCAAAAATTCTTATTTTCATTAGTTTTCAACATAAAAGCTTTCCGGAAACCTGCCCGGACTTTGCACACAAATTTAGGAGGGTAAAAAATAAGGTTTTAAGGCTAATGGGCTCAGAATAGAGTCTTAATTCATAAGATGACCCTTTGGGTCATCACAACATTGCACGTAGAGTGTGTTTGGCTAAACTTATAAGCTGGTCAAACTGGCTTATAAGTACTTTTTGGCTTCTCTACGCATTTGGTAAACTCTCCAAGTGCTTATAAGCTAAAATCAACCATAAGTCATACTTTGGTCACCCCCAACTTATGTCTTTTGTGTTTATAAGCAATTTAGTTTGATCAAGATTTTTACTAGTTTATCCTTAATAATATTATTTGTTCACAATATATTTTTCAAAATAAATTTCCTAATTTTTTCTTTATTCAATATTCATTGTTCATCATTTTCTTTACAAAGAAACTTTTTAATTTATAATTTTTTGTAAAGTTTTAAATCATATTTTAGTCTTTTTAGCAAAAGAACAGTTTATTAGTCCTTTTCTACCAAACATATTAACTGCTCAACATGCTTATTTAAAAAATTAGTTTCAGCACTTCAAACTTATCAGCTATTTACAATCAGCTAATCCAAACGGAACCATAGTATCTCGAGGAACCCTTACCTTCCCTTCTTTTCTTCTGTATTCAGTTGTAAGAGCTCAGGTATGAACTCTATTATTTAAGTCGTAGCTGTTTCAACACCTTAGATGCCTTTCTAGGACATTTTTTGGTTATTAATCTACATGGTAAGTGTCAATAACAAACCTCCAATCATTACATAACGACGACTTTAATTTAAAAAAATAGATGCCTTTCTAGGATTTCATTACCGAAGCCTAGCTTTGTGAAATTTTTAGGAGAATTTTCCTGACCACATCAATTCTTGCCCACAAAGTGTTCAACGTTTTGCCTCAATGAATAGTTGAAAATTGTTTACTTGTATTGAAGGAGATTATCGCTGATGTCCTTATAATGAAATAATGAATGATTTTGATTAATATTTTTGGGGAGTTCTTTTGTTAGTGTCGCAACTACATTTTTTCTCTATGTTCAAAATACAACAATTATCTTACCCTGATTAATATTGTTCGTATTTTATTTACTATTTAGTAACGTCTTTGGACTGGTTTAATAAAACGAAAATGCAGAGGTTTAGGATTAAGACAACAAGAGCATCTAGATACAATCACCCGACCAAATTTAAGAATTACTTTAGAGTATTTTTTAGAAAGCAATGCTTCTCAAGCAAATTGAAGCAATTCAACAATGGAATGAGGTCCAACAAGCCTCCACGAGCAGTAATGAAACAGTACATGTGATTAATGGAAGGAAATTATGGGCAGACAAGGTCAAAGAAGAGACTGAAGTGCAGAGGAAGAAGAGTTTAGTGTGGGACAACATTGATATAACAAAAATATCGAATGCTGGGTATAAATTGGAGTATGTACAACCTAAATCTAAAGGTTAGTCAACTTTTGTTGAAATCGAATCGGAGGATATTAGTACAGAAATTGAATACTGGGGAAATTCTGTCATTTGTTACATACTTGGGGCACACCCTCCATTTACTGTGATACAAGGGTGCATTCAAAGGCTGTGGGGTAAACATGGTATATATAGGATAGCAATGCTAAAAATAGTATAATTGTTGTACGATTTGATAAAGAAATGGGAAAACATGAGGCGATTGAGGGTGTCATCTATCATTTTGATAACAAACCATTTATTGTCAAGGCTTGGACACTCGATTTGGAGTTCACTCGTGAAGAGCTCCTTACAATACCAAGTTGGATCAAATGGCTAGCATTTTATTTCAAATATTGGAGTCCAAAAGGACTAAGTAAGATCGGGAGTTTGGTTGGTAAACCACTGATGATCGACTAGAACACTAAAAAGAGGAATGGTTTGAATTTTGGTAGATTATTAGTGGAAGTAGAAATAGATGCTAAACTACCTGATGTGGTGTTGTTTAGGAATGAGAAGGGCAAGCTAATAGAACAAATGGTTAGTTATGATTGGAAGCCAAGTTTGTGCGTACATTGCTCAAAGTATAGACATGAAGAGGCAGTATGAAGACTAAAGAAGGAAGTCCTAAGAATGAGCAATTGAACAAAGATCAGACAAATGAAACTCAGGTGGAGAAGCAAGGTCAAGTGCAAATTGGGAAAAGTCATGAAGCTCAGAAGGCCAGTTCACCAATTGACATAAGGGGTAATAGAGTGCCAGTTACTCTAGGAAGAACACATCAATATGTTGCTAAGGAACAGTTGGTAGCAAAGGAAATGTCACTACCCAAAATCACATGTGACGTGATGGCGCCTATCGCGATACTACGCAAGCCATGCATTCGCGATTCACTGCCTTCTCAAGCTATGCGATAAAAAACACCTTCACATGATCGCATAACACTTAATCACCAACTGCCCAAAATACTCTTCGCGATCGCGATCCTCCTCTTGCATCGCATATAAGGAAACCAGTAACAACACAAATCAGCAGTCTTCAAGTTCCAAAATGCGCCGAACATGGTCCGAATCACACCCAAGGCCCCCGGGACCTCAACAAAATATACTAACAAGTCCTAAAATATCATACAAACTCGCTCAGAGCGGCAAATCATATCAAACAACACTAAAACCACAAATCGCACGTCGATTCAAGCCTAATGAACTTATGAACTTCTAATTTTCAAAACTAATGCCGAAACATATCAAACCAAATCCGATTAACCTCAAATTTTGCACACAAGTCATAAATAAAATAACAGACCTATTCCATCTTCCTGAACCAAAATCCAAGCCCGGTAACCACAAACTCAACTCTCCAAACTTCCATTTTTTCCACTTTCGCCAATTCAAGTCAAAATCATCTACGGACCTCCAAATCAATATCCAAACATACTCCTAAGTCCAAAATCACCTTACAGAGATATCGGAATCGCCAAAACTTCATTCCGGAGTCGTTTACACATAAATTAATATCTGGTCAACTCTTTCAACTTAAGTTTCCAACCTTGGGACTAAGTGTCCCAATTCATTCCAAAATATCCCCAGAACCAAATCAACCACTATGACACGTCATATAACAACAAATGAGCATAGAATAAGCAATAATTAGGGGAACAAGGCTACAACACTCGAAACGACCAGCCGTGTCATTACATCCTCCACCTTTTAAACAAACGTTCATCCTCGAACGGGTCTAGAATTATACATGGAGTCTCAAATAAGTGTGGATATCTGCTCCGCATCTCCCGCTCGGTATCCCAAGTAGCCTTCTCGACTGGCTGACCTCTCCACTGCACCTTCACTGAATTTATGTTCTTTGACCTTAACGTTCGAACCTGCCGATCCAAAATGGCCACCGACTCTACATCATAAGTCTGATCACCATCCAACTAACTCATGCTTGAGTCCAAAACATGAGACGGATCGCCGACATACTTTCGGAGCATGGAAACATGAAACACTGGATGAACACTCTTGATAGACTAAGCAGAAATGCAAGCTTGTAAGCCACCTCTCCAATCCTCTCAAGCACCTAAAAAAGGCCAAATATACCGAAGGCTCAACTTGCCCTTATTTCCGAACCTCATCACACCCTACATAGGTGACACTCTGAGTAGTACATTCTCCCCCACCATGTAAGGAACATCACGAACCTTTCGATCGACGTAGCTCTTCTATCTAGACCGTGCCATGCGAAGCCGATCATGAATCAACTTAACCTTGTCCAAAGCATCTTGAACCAAGTCAGTACCCAATAACCTAGCCTCACCCGGCTCAAACTAACCCACCGGAGACCGACACCGTCTCCCATAAAAAGCCTCATATGGAGCCATCTGAATGCTCGATTGGTAGCTGTTGAGGTAGGCAAACTGTGCAAGTGGAAGAAATTGATCCTTAGAACCCCTGAAATCCATGACACAAGCGCGTATCATATCTTCAAAAATCTGAATAGTGTGCTCGGACAGTCCGTCCGTCTGAGGGTGGAATGTTGTACTCAACTCAACCCGTGTGCCTAACTCTCGATGCACTACTCTCCAACACTGCGATGTAAATCGTGTGCCCTTATCTGAAATGATGGACATCGGCACACTGTGAAGGCAAACAATCTCACGTATGTAGATCGCAGCCAACCGCTCCAAAGAATAGGTAGTCCCAACTGGAATGAAATGCGCAGGCTTGGACAACTGATCCACAATCACCCAAATAGCATCAAACTTCCTCGAAGTCCGTAGGAGCCCAACTACAAAATCCATAGTGATACGCTCCCATTTCCACTCTGGAATCTCGAGCCTCTGAAATAAACCGCCCGACCTCTGATGCTCGTAATTCACATGCTGACAATTTAGGCACCGAGCTATAAACCCCACTATGTATTTCTTCATGCTCTTCCACCAATAGTGTTGCCTCACGTACTAGTACATCTTTGCCGCACCCGGATGAATGGAATACCGCGAACTGTGGGCCTCCTCAAGAATCAACTCACATAGCCCATCCTCATTGGGTACACAAATCCGACCCTGCCTCTACAACACCCCATCATCCCCAATAGTAATCTCCTTGGCATCACCGTGCTGAATCGTGCCCTTTACACTGTATAGGAACCCAACGCCGAAGGCAAAACTAGAACTGGTGTTGTGGTCAAAGCAGTATTGAGCTTCTGAAAGCTCTCCTCACATTCACCCGACCACCTGAATGGAGCACCCTTCTGGGTCAACCTGGTCAAAGGCGCTACAATGGATAAGAAACCTTCCACGAAGCGACGATAATATCTGGCCAAGCCAAGAAAACTTTGAATATCAATAGCTGAAGACGGTCTAGTCCAACTCTGAACTGCCTCTATCTTATTTGGATCCACCTTAATCCCTTCGCTGGACACCACGTACCCCAAGAACGCCACTGAACTAAGCCAAAACGCACACTTGGAGAACTTTTCATAAAGCTTCTCCTCCCTCAACCTCTATAATACAATCCTCAAATGATGTGCATGCTCATCCTGGCTACGTGAGTACACTAGGATATCATCAATAAATACTATGGCAAACAAATCAAGATATGGATGGAATACTCCTGAGCTAGTATGAGTGGCATGCTACGGTGTATGTTTGTGCGAGTGTACTACTGCAGCCCAAGTAAACAAGTAATATCAAAGATATCGAATAGTTCATCAAAACAACAGAGAAAGAAATGCAAGGTGTATGACAAACACAAGGAAGGACACACTATCATAAGAAATTCACCAACACAATGTCTCCAAACCATCAAACATCAGATGCATGAATGTTGCTGGGGATACCACAAGGAACTCATAGTGATCATAGTGGGTCCTGAATGCCGTCTTCAGAATATCCGAGTCCCGAATCTTCAACTAGTGATACTCAGACCTCAAATCAATCTTAGAGAACACCTTCACTCCCTGAAGCTGGTGAAATAGGCCATCGATGTGCGACAAAGGATACTTATTCTTGATTGTAACTTTGTTCAACTGCTTATAGTCGATGAACATCCGCATAGTACCAACATTCTTCTTTACAAATAGAACCGGTGCACCCTAAGGCGATACACTAGGCCTAATGAACCCCTTATCAAGAAGCTCCTGAAGCTTCTACTTTAATTCCTTCAACTTTGTTGGTGCCATACGATACGGAGGAATAGAAATGGGCTGAGTGCCCGGCACCAAGTCAATACCAAAATCAATATCCCTGTCAGGTGGCATGCCCGACATATTTGTAGGAAACACATCCAGAAAGTCTCTCACTACAGGAACAGAATCAATAGTAGGAGTATGAGCACCAACATCTCTCACAAAAGCCAAATATGATAGACACCCCTTTCCAACCATCCGTTGGGCCTTCAAATATGAAATCACCCTGCTAGGAACATAATCCAGAGAACCTCTCCACTCGATCCTTAGCAACCCTGACATCGCCAACGTCACGGTCTTAGCATGACAATCCAAAATAGCATGACATGGTGACAGCTAATCCACACCTAAAATCACGTCGAAATCAACCATACTAAGCAATAAGAGAGCAAAGCTCTAGTCTCCAAGCCCCTAATAGTCACCACACACAACCAATACACACATTCCACAACAATGGTATCGCCTACCGGCATAGATACATGAATAGGTGAAACTAAGGACTCACGGGGCATATTGATCTCGTCCAAGTCACACCTCTATTCGGGGTTATGAAACGGTCGATTGTAATAATAATACCCAACAAGGAGTCGGGATCGAATCCATAGGGAGCTGATATGGGATTAGTGGTATATATTTGGATAAAGTACGTGAAGTATCTTGGTTGCACTTCCAAAAATATGGTTTTATTTTTACTTCTAAAATTACGTTAAGGATTACAATTCTAAAGATATAAAACTAGAGAATATTATTTTTGTTGTTGCTTTCAAATACTGTAAAAGGCCTAGGGATGTGACCTTCACCTAGGTGTTTGCCTAATGGGTTGTAAAATGTAAAGCTTGTTTCGTTGGTCGGGGTGTATTATAGCTATCAACACTCAAGTACCCACTCAATACCTCTCGGTAAGAGAGTGATTTTTTCCAATTTGGCTTTCTTAAGTCCAAATAGGTGTTGAACAAAATAGTTAATAAAATGATGTTCCTATGGCCGCACAATTATTGTGTGGTCAGCATTTCTTCTTGAGCTTGAAATAAAACTCTCTGAACTTTGGCTCTTACGTAGCTTGTGCGGCCGCACAATAATTGTGCGGTCCGTACTTTGCACTGGGGCTCTGTTGATTTTCCTTCATATTCTGCGGCCGCGGATAGAAATCTGTGATCCGCACTTGAGCTTCTGTGCCTATTTTTTGTCCTTGTTCAGATCACTCCTCTTTGAGTTGGATTTCATCGTAGTGGCTCATTTTCCAATACTTCTGCAGGTAAGCAAATTTCATCAGTTTTCGGGAATACAATTAGACACTTTTGGACTAAAACGAAAGCTAAAAGGCGCTAATAAGTAGTCAAAATTCCCACTTATAACATATCCAAATAACAAGCGAAATATGATGATACATACAAATAAATGGAACCGGGGTCAAATAATATAGAAGCATCCCTGTGGCATACTGAGACAATACCTGTGATTACTGTGTCTGAAGCAACGACCTCTGGCCTAGTAGGAATAACATAGAATCAAGCTTGACTGCCACCTGATCGGCCTCCGCCTCTAGGGCGACCTCTAGCGACCTGAACCCCACCCAGAGCTGGTTGCGTGAGTGTTGAAATAACTGGTACAGAAGTCATAGCCCGACCCCTCTGCTGAACTGGACTTCCCAAGAGACGGGGACAATACGTCCTCATATGTCCAAGCTCCCCACACTTGTAGCAACCCCGCTCCGTCAATGGTGGTGGGAACTAAATCGAACCCCGAGAACCAGAATAACTACTAGAAGGACCCGACACAAATGAACCCTGAACTGATGGAGCACGAGATGAACTCTGAGCTGGGAGGGCACTGAGAGCTGACTGACCCAGATGGGCAATGTATGAACCGAGGCTAGCCGATGCACCACATTGAACCGGATGAGCCATCTGAGCGGGCCTATAAGGACGACCCCTGCTGTAGTGGGAATGACCCCCAGAAGAAACACTGCTGAAACCACCCGATCCATGAGGCCTCTTAGCCTCCCTCTCCTCACTCTCCTAACTACGGACCAGCTCTAGCCGCCTAGCAATATTAACAACCTCGTTGAACCTAGCACCTTATGTATTCTCCTGAGTCATAACAAAATGCAATCCATAGTTGAGGCCATTAATGGACCTCCTAATCCTCTCCCTCTCTGTGGGAACCAACCAGATCGCGTGACGAGCCAACTCTAAAAATCTCATCTCGTATTGGGTCACAGACATACCCTCTTGGCGTAGCTGCTCAAACTGCCTACACAACGACTTCCCTACGGGTCGGTGGCAGAAACTTCTCCAGGAAGGGAACAGAGAACTCGTGCCATGAAAGTGGTGCAGCATCGGCTGGCCTGCTGTGCTCATAGGCCTCCCACCATCTAAAGGATGTCCCCGTTAGCTGAAAAGTAGTAAATGATCCCCACTAGTCTCCAGAATACCCACCGTGCAAAGAATCCGCCGGCACCTATCCAAGAAGTCCTGGACATCCTCTCATTCAGTCCCACTGAATGATGAAGGCTTGAGCCTTCCGAACCTCTCTAGTCTCTTCTGCTCCCCATCACTCATAACAGGACCCACCTGGGACTGATAAACTGCAATCGGCTAGGCTGGTACTACCCCCGGTGTCTGGAGTTCCTGTACCACCTACTATAGAGTACGAACAATGTGAGTTTGAGCATTTCCCCCCGCCTGAGAAGTGGCTGGTGTGGTCTGAACTGAAACCGCTTGAGCAAGGATAGTGCAAACAGTCAATATCTAGGCCAGAGCATCCTAAAGGCCTGGAATCACAATGGGCATAGCTGGTGCCTGAGCTTGTCCCACCAGCTTAACCACATCTAGAATCTGCTCCTGAGCTAGAGCAACAGGTGGGACTACAGGTATTGCTCTAGGTGTTGTACGAGCTGCACCTCAACCTCTATTGCGGCCCCAGCCTCTCGTGGCCCTAGCTGGTGGTATTGGTCCGTCCATCCGATCCGGTAGTACGCATCCTCACAATTTGTGAGAAAATAGAATGATATAAGTTTAGTTTCCAGAATCAACAAATTCACACGACAAGAACACACAAAAGTGAATTTTACCTAATGGTTCGGTAGCCTCTCGAAAATATGTACAGACATTTTCGTACCGATATGCAAGACTCTACTAAACCTGCTCATGACTTGTGAGACCTATGTAACCTAGTCTCTGATACCAACTTTTCACGACCCAAAATCATATATGCCGTGATGGTCTCTATCACGATACTACGCAAGCCGACAACTCATAAATACATGCATCTTTAATTTAAAACATACTGAAATAGGCTTAATTAAATAAAATATCATAATAACTAAAAGAAAACACCACAACTCAATACAAAATTTCCCAAAATCTGGGTGTCACTGAGTACATGAGAATCTATACAATAACATGCTCTGACTGCTGAAACATTGTCTAGGAAGGTAGAACAACATAAGTAAAACTAAGAGAAAAAGGAGGAGAGTCAAGGTCTGCGGACGCCAAGGTAGCTTTCTTGATAGTATCCGAACTGAATAAGCTCCAACACTAGCAACCTCCGTGCCCAAAAGTACCTGGATCTGCACATGAAGTGCAGAGTGTAGTATGAGTACAACCGACTCAATGTACTCAATAAGTAACAAGACTAACCTTTAGGCTGAAAGAAGTGACGAGCTCCGCAGGTACAGTCCAGTATAGAAATAACGGTACAGAAATGTAGCCATGCTTTTAAGTTCAACAGTTAAACTAAATACAAGATTGGTACACAGTACAAAAATGTAGACATGCTTCCAGGTTTAACAGTTAAGCTCAATACAGATAAAATGTATCAAGTATGACTGATATGAGCAATATCACATCTCTATACCTACATGCCAATGTGCATATCATATGTGATGCAACACGATGAAAACTTCACGTACCCGTAATCTGACTATCTCAATTCTCGCTCATCACACTTAGTCATTCAACACTGTACGGTACCTGCACTCACTGCTGGTATGTCAAACTCCAGAGGGGCGGATCGTGCCCAAGCGCTAATAATAAGCCAATATGGCATGTTGCGGCGTGCAGCCTGATCCCATAATAATAAAGCCAAAAGGCATGTTACGGCGTGCAATCCGATCCATATATATATATATATATAAATCCATAAGACCTGATGCAGCGTGCAACCCGATCCACAAATCTCACTCACAATCTCTCATGCCAATCAGTCCAAACAATGATATACAACACAACAATAAATAGTAACAAAGACTGAGATATAATATGTAAACGATAGATGTGACTGAGTACAAAATTTCTATCTAAACATGATTTCTAACATGGATTGTAGCTCAATTACTCTAATGCATAGAGATCACATGAATAGAAACAAGGTTTGATGATTACATAATACCCAGAATCGACTGAATCATAATTACAACGGTGCACGCCCACACGCCCGTCACATAGCATGTGCGTCACCTCAACACTAACGACATAACATGTAATTCAGGGATTCATACCCTCAGAACCAAGTTTAGAAGTGTTACTTATCTCAAACTGTGCAATTTTCTACTCTAACAAGCCCTTGCCTTGCGAATCGGCCTTCAAACGACTCAAATCTAGTCACAAACAAATTGATACAATCAACACAAGATATAGGAATCAATTCCTTATGATAAAGCTAGTTCTTAAGCAAAAGTCAAAAAGTCAACTCAAAAGGTCAACCCCGGGCTCACGTCTCAAAATCTGAAAAAATTAACAAAATCCAAATACTCATTCAACCACGAGTCCAACCATACAAAAATTACTCAAATCCGATCATAATTCGACCTTCAAATCCTCAAATTAAAGCCCATGAAGTTTCTACAATTTTTCCAACCCAAAACACTAATTAAATGATAAAAATAATGATAGATTCATGTATATTAACCAAATCCGAGTTAGAATCACTTACCCAATCAATTTCTTGAAAATTCCTCCAAGAACCACCTCAATCCAAGCTTCCAAAGTAAAATTATGAAATATAACTCTAATCCTCATTTTTGATATTTAAGAGTCTGCCCAGATGCCCTTCTTCGCGATCGCGGAAAATGCTTCGCGATCGCAAAGCAAAAATCCTCGCTGCCAAAAATTACTCTCCGCGAATGCGAATAAGACCACGCAAACGCGACTCATAGAATCCCAGGCCTACGCGATCGCAAAGAACAAAGCGCGTGGATCCTTTAGTTCCTCTTTTCCTCTTCGCGAACGCGACTTAACCCACACGTTCGCGATTCACTGCTTTATGAAGCTACTCGATCACAAACATCTTCACGCGATCGCATAGTACTAAATCACCAGCTGCCCAAAATACTCTTTGTGATCGTGATCCTCCTCTCACGATCGCATATAAGGAAACCAACACCAGCAAAAATCAACAGTCTTCAAGTTCTGAAATGCATCGAACATGGTCCGAATCACACCCGAGGCTCCCGGGATCTCAACCAAACATACCAACAAGTCCTAAAACATCATACAAACTCGTTCAGAGTATCAAATCACATCAAACAACACTAAAACTATGAATCACGCATCGATTCAAGCCTAATGAACTTATGAACTTCTAACTTTCAAAACTAATGCTGAAACATATCAAAACTAACTCCAATTAACCTCAAATTTTGCACACAAGTCATAAATAACACAACAGACCTATTCCAACTTCCAGAACTAAAATTTAAGCCCGGTAGACACATAGTCAATACTCGGTCAAACTTCTCAACTCTCCAAATTTTCAGTTTTCCAACTTTCGTCAATTCAAGCCAAAATCATCTACTGGCCTCCAAATCAATATCCGAACACACTCCTGAGTCCTAACTCAAGCTATGGAGCTATCGGAACCATCAAAACTCAATTTCGGAGTCGTTTACACATAAGTCAACATCCGGTTAACTCTTTTAACTTAAGCTTCCAACCTTGGGGCTAAGTGTCCCAATTCATTCTGAAACATCTTCGAAACCAAACCAACTACCCTGACATGTCATATAACAACAAATAAGCATAAAATAAATAATAAATAGGAGAACGAGGCTACAACACTTGAAACGACCGGCCGAATCGTTACAGGAAAGAAATGTAGAAGTAGGTTAGCAAACACCTAATAAGTACGGTAAGAATGTGTCAAGGCAGAAGGAGCAAATGGATAAGTCAAATTCCTTCTTAGATTCTTAATAATTATAAAGCTCTTAACCTGTCCAAGGAGGGGGAGAAGGAAGTAGTGTGGGTGGTCTAATTATCCCTCATAATAGGGGTGGTTAGTCTACTAAGCTGGAAAAGAAGGTAAAGCTCATTTGTAATGAGGAAAGGGTAGTCTAGATAGGCCTGCTGGAAAAAAAAGTTAAAAAAAGAAAGGATGGACCCACTAGCAGACAAGATGTTTTCTGGATGAAAGTTTATTACAAACCTTGATTGTCATTATAATGGTAGAATCTGGGTCACCTGGAGGCCAAATTACTACCAGATTATGCCTAGAAGAAAGACTGCTCAATTAATAACATGTAAAGTACTGTATGTTCCTCTTCAGCTATCCTTTGAAGTAACCTACGTGTACGCTTTTAATATAAAAGAGGAGAGGAAAAGTCTGTGGGAGGACTTAGTTACTCATAGTAAGGGCTGCAGTAAATCATGGATGGTACTGGGTGACTTTAACTCAGTGTTAAATACAGAAGATAGAATAGGAGGGAATGAAGTGACATGGGCTGAAGTGGTAGATTTCTACAGTTGTGTAATGGAGTGTGGTTTGATGGATTTACCTGCACAAGGGAGTAGATGCACTTGGAGTGCTAAACATAAAGAGCAAAGAATATTCTCCAAAATTGATTGGATTTTTATCAATGAGCAGTGGTTTGATAATATGCCAGAAGGCACTGCAATAGTTTTGATTGAGGGGATAAGTGACCACGGTCCTGCAAAGGCGTCTTTCTCGGCTGAGAGGCAATAAAATAAGAGATCTTTCCAGTTTTGTAATGTGTGGACTCCACACCCATAGTTCATGACCATAGTTGATGAAGGATGGAACTACACTATTGAAGTGTGCAAAATGTTTGCAGTAGTGAGGAAACTGAAAAAGCTATAGAAGAGATTGAAAGTCTTAAACACCCAGGCTTTTCATAACATAGTGATTGAAGCCAATGAGGATAGGAACATACTAAAACAGGCTCAAGTACAACTGCAGAGATGTCCTACAATCCTAAAGTACCAACAAGCTAAAATCACAGCCTACCAAAAGTTTAGGCAATCATCCTACTTAGCTGAAATGTACATGCAATAAAGAAGTAAGGCAACATGGATTAGATTGGGAGATGACAATACTAAATATTTCTTCCCAGTCATCAAGCACAAGAAGCTAAAGTAAGCTACTACTCAGCTCAAAGACAACCTTGGTAATTGGCAAACTGACCCTGATACAATTGCTAGTGTGTTTGTTGAATACTATGAAGATCTATTAGGGAGGAAAGCAGCAGAAAGAGTGAAAGCTTTTAGTAGTATATTCAGGAATGGGAATTTGGTCTCAGTGGCTCAATAACAGGAGCTACTGCAGCCTTTCTCTGAAAAAGAAGTCAAGCAGGCCATGTTCTAGATAGACAGTAATAAAAGTCCTAGACCTGATGGATTTAGGAGTGGTTTTTATAAAGCGGCTTAGCCAATAGTGGGAAGAGACATCACTGAAGCAGTTCTAGAATTCTTTCAAAACGGAAAGATGCTTAGACAAATTAATTCAACTTATATTGCTTTGATACCTAAAGTGCAAGTTCTAGAAAATGCAGCAAAATTCAAGCCTATTTCCTGCTGTAATGTCCTATATAAATGTATATCTAAAATGCTCTATACCAGGTTGAAACCAACAGTAAATCATATTGTAGCAGATAACCAGTCAGCTTTTGTGCAAGAAAGGTCAATGATGCATAATGTTTTAATCTGTCATGACTTATTAAGGCATTATAATAGGAAGACATCTCCAAGATGCTTAATAAAAATAGACCTCAGAAAGGCATATGACATGATAAGCTGGGAGTTTTTGGAGGAAGCTTTAAGAGGATCTGGATTTCCTGAGAGATTCATACATTGGATCATGGTATGTGTGTCTACTACTATGTTTACAATTAAAGTAAATGAAGAAGGCCATGGTTACTTTGAAAGGAAGAGAGGATGGAGGCAAGGAGATCCCATTTCTCCATTGCTATTTGTTCTAGTAATGGAGTATCTTTCCAGAATCTTAAAGATAATCAGCAGGCTACCTGATTTCATGTAACGACTCGGCCAGTCATTTTGAGAATTAACATTCCGTTTGGTGGCTTACGATCTCGAGCTACTTTGTGTTATGTATTATGACTTGCGTGTGTGGTCGAGTTTTGATTTCGTATGATTCGGGATTGATTTGGAAGGATCATTTTGGTTTTAGAAGCTTACGTGAAAAGAATTGACCGGAATTTGACTTTTGTGTAGATAACCCCAGAATAGTGGTTTGATGATTCTAATAGCTCCGTACGGTGATTATGGACTTGGAGGTCCGTAGGTTGATTTGATACATTTTGGTGAAAATTACAAAGTTGAAGGCTTGGAAAGTTAAGAGGTTTGACTGAGAGTTGACTTCGTTGATAACATGCTCGGATTTCGATTTCAGGAGTTGGTGTAGCTCCTTCGTATTATTTTTAACTTGCATAAATTTTTTTACGTCATTCTGGATTGATTTGATATGATTCGATGCGAGTTGTAGAAGTTGAAAGTTCATAAGTTCATCAAGTTCGATTTGAGGCGCGATTCATAGTTTTGATATTGTTTGATGTGATTTGAGGCCTCGACCTGGTCCGTGTTATTTTATGGGACTTGTTGGTATGTTCGGACGGGGTCCTGGGAACTCGGGTGTGTTTCGGATGGGCTACGGGCCATTTCTCCATTTTTTGGATTGCTAATTTCTAGTGTCTGATGTCCTTATTCGCAATCGCGAAGTGCCAGTCACGACCGCGTAGGCTGTTTTTTGACTGACCATTTTTCCTTCTTTGCGTTCGTAATGAATGGTCCGCGATCACGTGTTTGTGAATGTTGCTTCACCATGTTCGCGGTAGGTGTCACACGATCGCGTAGTGGGCGACCATGCTGGGGAGGCCAAGTTTATTGTTCTTCGCATTCACATCATTTGGTTCGCGATCGCGTAAGCAGAGGTCGCTGTGAGTCGCGTTTGCGACTGTGTTTGAGCATTCATGACTGTGTTTGCGCGTTCACGACTGTGTTTGCGCGTTCGCGTAAAGTTATTATGGCAGCCTTCATTTTTATTTTTCGCGATCGCGAGGAACATTCCGGGTTCGCGATGTGTAATATCTCGGCAAAATATAAAAGAACTCTATATCGAGGGTTTTGTTCCATTTATCATCTTTTGAACTAGAGACCTCGGATTTGAGAGATTTTTGTGGGGTTCTTCACGAGTTGGATTGGGGTAAGTGTTCTTCACCCCGATTTAATTATATTTCAAGATTCCAAAATTGTTTTTATCATTAAATTAGTGATTTAAATGGGAGAAAAATGGGAATTTTTGTAAAAACTTTCAAAAATATAAAGTGATGATTTGAAGGACGATTTGATGTCAGAATTGGATAATTTTGCTATGGTTGGACTCGTATCGGAATGGGTATTCAGAAGTTATAAATTTTTTGGGTTTCGAGGTGCGGGCCCAGGGTTGACTTATTGGGTTGACTCTTCAATTTTCATTGAAGATCGAAGCTTTATTATCCGGAATTATTTCCCATAGTTTTTATTTATAATGTTAAGTTATTTTGGCTAGATTTGAGTCATCCGTAGGTTATTCCACATGAGAAGGTCATTTTAGAGTATCAGTATAGCTTCTTTGAGGTAAGTATCTTGCCTAACTTTGTGTGGGGGAACTACCCCTTAGGATTTGAGTCGTTTGTGCTATTTGTGTCATGTGAAAGTTGTGTACATGAGGTGACGAGTTCGTACTCGGTCTTATATGTGGAAATTGACCGGCCTAGACTCTTAGGGATCTTTTATGTACTTATTTGGAATTGTTAGCACATGTTATATCTTATATTCGTCATGTCTACTATCACATGCTTTATTTGAAGTTGTCGTTACATGTCACATTCTTTACTTATCAAGTTTTCTCTAATACACTTTATTTGGAGTTGCTATCACTTTTATCGTTATGTGATTTCTTTTATTGTGGAGCTACTCTTAGTTGAAATTATCGTCACATGATATCCTTTTGTTGTCGGGTGTTCTCATGCATTTAGACGTAGTACTAGTTTGTGCCATCTCCTTCGTTGTTAGCCTAATTCATAAATTAGAGTCTGAAGTTTGCCATTTCATGGAAGTGCTTTCACTATCATGGTTATCCTTAAAAAAATAATTTTAATTGAAGTTATCGAGAGTCATTAATCTATTCTAATTGAAATTATGCTTAATGGGGGTGTTGTTCTATATTGAGCCTAATTCATACATTTGTTGTGAAAATATTGATATCGTTGAATCTTTGGAAAGGTTGTGGCCTACGGGCACTTGTGATACGAGTTGATATGTTGTGTTGTTGTGATGATAGCACATGTGAGTTATGTGCGGTTTGGTTGTTGTTATGCAGAGTATAAGGGTGACATTTCACCGTTGTTATTATGCAGTCCATAAGGGTGGCATCTTACTGTTGTTGAATGTTTAGAGTGATACGTGTGGCTATTGTGTTATTATTCGGGCGGAGCGATAAGGGTGGTTATTATATGGACTCGGATATTCTGAAGACGGCATTCAGGACCCACTATGATCACTATGAGTTCCTTGTGGTATCCCCAGCAACATTCATGCATCTGATGTTTGATGGTTTGGAGACATTGTGTTGGTGAATTTCTTATGATAGTGTGTCCTTCCTTGTGTTTGTCATACACCTTGCATTTCTTTCTCTGTTGTTTTGATGAACTATTCGATGTCTTTGATATTACTTGTTTACTTGGGCTGCAGTAGTACACTCGCACAAACATACACCGTAGCATGCCACTCATACTAGCTCAGGAGTATGAAACTTGACATTTATTGATCATGCCCATGTGTTCTTGTATTATTTGTTTCCATGTTGATATTGAGCCTTTGACCATGCCGAGCGGATTGTGATTGTGAGCCTATGACCATGCCA
The DNA here is from genome assembly GCF_000715075.1 of Nicotiana tabacum. Classification (NCBI taxonomy): domain Eukaryota; kingdom Viridiplantae; phylum Streptophyta; class Magnoliopsida; order Solanales; family Solanaceae; genus Nicotiana; species Nicotiana tabacum. The sequence goes on along the minus strand of NC_134081.1, from coordinate 24,341,309 downwards.
GGCGAATTATGATTATGAGCATGTGATCATGTCGGGGGGATTGTGATTGTGAGCCTGTGACAGAGTAGATTTATTGTGACCATGCATGGCGGATTGTGATTTTGAGCCTGTGATCATGTCGGGCGGATTGAGATATTGGCACGTGAGTTGTCTGTGCGGTTGTTATTCGAGATGTGGGCACGAGGTGCCTTGAGTACATGATGATGGGTTGAGACCCATGACTTGTGGCTATGAGATGAGGTATCACAAGGTGATTTCGTTATGAAACTTATGTTTAGTTTGGCTTGATTAATTAATTGTCCCTTGTGTTCCTTATTTGGTTTTTATGATTCTTAGTACTTTACATGTTTATATCACTTGCTGGCTCTTGTTGCCATTTACTGATTTTTGCTTTCCGCTATTAGTTCTGTACTTCTATACTGCACATGTTATCTTGTCTAGTAAGTGTCTTGACTTGTACCTCGTCACTACTCCACCAAGGTTAGTATTGATACTTACTGGGTACCGACCGTAGTGTACTCATACTACACTTCTGCATATCTTTGTGCAGATCCAGGTAATTTGGAGTCTGTTGATTTTTAGATAGCGGACCAAATATTGCTGTGGAGACTTCAAGGTATACCTTCCATCATGTTCGCAGGCCTCATAGTCACCTTCGAAAGTTATTTTTGTAAAATTTATTTCTATTACGGAACAGTTATACTTAAGATTTTCTAGTGAACTTAGTAGGGCTTATGACTTGTACTACCGGTTTTTGGGATTGTTGGATTTTTATAGAAAATTTTGTTTCATATTTAATAGTTGTTGATTGAATTTTGCCATTAATTTAGTAAGTGTTAGGCTTACCTTGTCTTAAAGACTATGTGCCATCATGACATCCTATGGAGGGAAATTGGGGTCATGACAAGTTGGTACCGTGACAAGTTGCCATCTTATGGATCGATACAAAGACGTCTGTACTTATCTTTAAGAGGCTGCAGAACCATTAGAAAAAAAAAATCTCCACTTTTTTCATTCTTGTCGTGCGGATTTGTTGATTTCGAAGTTTGAGCCTTTGTATCTCTATTCTTTCACAGATGGTGAGGACACGCACTACCGGATCAGCTCAGTAGACACCCGCACCCCTAGTTAGAGCCGCGAGAGGCTGGGGCAAAGGTAGAGGTCGAGGAGGGGCACGTGCTGCAGCTAGAGCACCTGTCATAGCAGTAGTTGAGGAGCCGCCAGTAGCTCCAGTTGGGGGACAAGTACCAGAGGTGCCTGTTGTTACCCCCAGACTTTGGGAAACTTTAGCGCAGTTCCTGAGCATCTTTGGTACATTGGCTTAGGCGGTATTGATCTCCGTTGCACCAGCCACTTTGCAGATTGAGGGAGGATCTCAGACTCCCACCGTCCATACCCTAGAGCAGCGGGCTCGCATTGGTCAGGTTCCAAGTGTGGTGGCGGAACAACCTGTTATTCTGGTTCAGCTTGAGGTCAGGCCAGGGGCATTAGAGGAGGAACAGAAAAGGCTTGAGAGGTTCAAGAGCTATATTCCACCTACTTTGAGTGGCACAGTTATCGAGGATGCACAAGGATTTCTAGAGCAGTGTCAACGTATTCTTTGCACCATATGTATTGTGGATGTGAGAAGAGTTGCTTTTACTATATTCTAGTTGTCGGGGGCAGCGTATCAGTGGTGGAAGGTTTATGAGGAAGGTAGACCAGCCGATGCAGCACCACCCACTTGGGCTCAGTTTTTAGAGATGTTTTTGAGGGACTTTGTACCTCAGACCGTCCGGGATGCGTGGCATAAAGAGTTTGAGCAGCTACGTCAGGGCACTATGACGGTGTCAAAGTATACCATCAAGTTGAGTGAGTTATCCCGTCATACACCTACCTTAGTTCCTATAGTCAGAGAGCGAGTCCACAGATTCATTGATGGGCTCAGTTATGATCTTAGATTCTGCATGGCTCGGGAGTTACAGACTGATACTCCATTTCAGTAGGTGGTGGATATTTCCAGGTTGTTATAGGGTATTCGGGGTGAGGAGAGGGAGGATAAGGAGACCAAGAGATCTCGAGGTTCTAGAGGGTTCAGTAGATTCTACTCTTTAGCTATGACTCATCATGGCAGAGGCTGGGCAGTTGGCCAGCCCAGTCCGCATTTCGGACTACTCATGATTCTCCAATTAGTCAGGGTACTCATGTGGGACAGTCATCTTTTAGTGCACCACCGATACAGGGTTCCTATAATGGTTATTCCAGTTATCTGGTACAAACTCAATACGAGCAGCCACGCCCGCAGAGGGGTTGTTATGAGTGTGGTGATACTAGGCACATCATGAGAGATTGTCCCATACTTGGGAGGGGCGGATTTCATCAGAGTACTCATACTACAGGCTTCATTCCAATTGCTACTCCACCTACACAATCAATTAGGAGTGGAGGACAAGTAGGTAGAGGGCACCCTAAAGGGGGAGGCCCAGCCCCTTGATATGGATTTCATGGTATGGTTGAGGCCGCTGCACCAGATAGTGTCATTACATATATGATTTTGATTTGTTATAGAGGAACATCATTCTTATTTTGATTCGGCTCTACTTATCGGGGTGAGTCCTCCTATGTTGCTTCATATATGGGTGAGTTCATGATTTTGTACTCTACTTATGTGTTTACCCCTGTTGGGAGATTCTATAGTGGAAGCCCGTGTCTATCGTTTTGTTTTGTTCACTATTGAGAGCTGTGAGACTAGAAGTGACTTTCCGTTACTCATTATGGTAAGTTTTGATGTGATTTCTTGACGGTTTGGCTACGATTTATGATTTAGATGCCCTACCAGTATGGGGAGTTCGTTACGTGCTGTGATTTTGTTTTGCGAAATTGAATTAGTGGATGGTTTTGGTTGGTATGATATGTATTCTACTTGTGATTCAGAGCTGAGGATGGGATCCTTGCGTTTCATGGCTTGATATGTTTGGACCGGGCTGCATGCCGCGGTGGAGTTATATTAGGTTGAGATTCTTGTGATTAGTTCATATGTTTTGATTCTCCCTTGTGGAATTGACTCATAGTATGGTACTAGTAGGGAGTTGTGCCTGTCGGGCTTGTTTGATAGTTCTCTCATGTGTTTCTCTTTGCATATTTAGTCATATTCGCGTTGTGCTTATTGGGTTTTAGCTTACGAGGTGTGTGCCCAGGTGGCGTTAGATGTGACTTGTTGATTCGGGTGAATGGTTATGAGGTCCTCATGTTTCTTGCATCATTATCAGCGTTATGAAGGTTTAGGACGAGGTTCTAGCTGATATGAGGTTAATTGTCGGTGCTGGATTTGATTATGGGCAGCTATTGTGATCATAGATGTTGTTATGGGCATATGTGTGATGTGTTACGTCGTGTGGTTGTACCTGATGGGTGTAGGCATGAGTTTTGTTGCAGCTGGTTGAGGTTGGTACCATGTGTTAGTGTGGGAACCGGGTCTTTGGGAAATGATCGGATAGTGAAACATTTGGTTCTAAGGCTTATTAGTGTGGGTTGGAAGAGAAATTTTCAATTGAGATGGTGTTGTTGGGTTTGGATTGGGGTGACATGGGATCACCCGCAAGTATATGTATGGTGAGTTCATTCAGTTATTTGATGCCTTCGGAATGGTTCTTGGCACGCTCGAGGACGAATGTTTGTTTAAGAGGGGAAGAATGTAACGACCCGACCTGTCGTTTTGATAATTAGCATTCTGTTTGGTGGCTTAAAGTCTCGAGCCACTTCATATTCTGTATTATGACTTGCGTGTGTGGTCGAGTTCAGATTTCGGATGATTCGGGATTAATTTGGAAGGATGATTATGGTTTTAGAAGCTTAAGTGAAAAGAGTTGATCGGGATTTGACTAATGTGTAGACGACCCAGAATGGTAGTTTGATGATTCTAATAGCTCTATATGGTGATTCTAGACTTAGGCGTATGTCTGCATTTGGATTTGAAGGTGTGTAGGTTGATTTGATGTATTTTGGAAAAAATTGGAAAGTTGAAGGCTTGGAAGGTTAAGAGGTTTGACCGGGAGTTGCCTTTATTGATATCGGGTTCGGATTTCAATTTCGAGAGTTGGTGTAGCTACGTCGTGTCATTTGGAACTTGTATGCAAAATTGTCACTCCAGGTTGATTTGATATGATTCGGCGCGAATTGTAGAAGTTGAAAGTTCATTACGTTCGATTTGAGGCACGATTCATAGTTTTGATGTTGTTTGATGTGATTTGAGGCCTCAAGCAGGTCTGCGTTATATTATGGAACTTATTGGTATGTTCGGACGGGGTCCCGGGGGCCTGGTGTGTGTTTCGAATGGGCTACGGGTCAATTCTCCATGTTTTGGACTGCTGATTTCTGGTGGCTGATGTCCTTATTCGATCGTGAAGTGCCAGTCGCGATTGCGTAGGCTGTTTTGTGACTGACCATTATTCCTTCTTTGCGTTCACAATGAATGGTCCGTGATTGCTTGATTGTGAATGTTGCTTTATCGCGTTCGCGGTAGGTGTCATGCGATCGCGTAGAGGGCGACCATGCTGGGGAGGCCAGGTTTATTATTCTTTGCATTCGCATCATTTGGTTGGCGATCGCGTAAGCGGAGGTCGGTGTGAGTCGCGTTCGCGAGAGTGTTTGCACGTTCACGTAAGGTTATCTTGGAAGCCTTAATTTTTGTTCTTCCTGATCGCAAGGAACATTACGCGATCGTGATGTGTAATATCTGGGCAGAATATAAAAGAACTCTATATCAAGGGTTTTGTTCCATTTATTATCTTTTGAGCTAGAGACCTTAGATTTGAGTAATTTTTGAGGGGTTCTTCACTTGTTGGATTGGGGTAAGTGTTTTTCACCTGGAATTGATTATATTTCATGATTCCATAATTGTTTTTATCATTAAATTAGTGATTTAAATGGGAGAAAAATGGGAAGTTTTGTAAAAACTTTCAAAAATATAAAATGATGATTTGAATGATGATTTGATGTCGAAATCGGATAATTTTGGTATGGTTGGACTCATATCGGAATGAGTGTTCAGATTTTATAAATTTTGTCGGGTCCGAGGTGCAAGCCCGGGGTTGACTTTTTGGATTGACTCTTCAGTTTTCATTAAAGATCGAAACTTTATTATCTGGAATTGTTTCATATAGTTTTTATTTATAATATTAAGCTATTTTGGCTAGATTTTAGTAGTCCGGAGGTTGTTTCACACAAGAAGGTCATTTTAGAGTATCGGTCTAGCTTTTTTGAGGTAAGTATCTTGCTTTACTTTGTGTGAGAGAACTACCCCTTAAGATTACGCGAGGTGACAAGAACATACTCGAGCTTATATGTGGAAACTGACTGGTCTAGACTCTTAGGCATCTTTTATGTAATCTTTTGGAATTGTTAGCACATGTTATATCTTTTATTCGTCATGTATACTATCACATGCTTTATTTGAAGTTGTCATTACATGTCACATTCTTTACTTGTCGAGTTTGCTCTTATATACTTTATTTGGAGTTGCTGTCACTTTTATCGTTATGCGATATCTTTTATTGTGGAGCTACCCTTAGTTGAAATTGTCGTCACATGATATCCTTTTGTTGCCGGGTGCTCTCATGAATTTAGATATAGTACTAGTTCGTACCATCTTCTTCATTATTGGCCTAATTCATACATTAGAGTCGGAAGTTTTCCATTTAATGGAAGTACTTTCACTATCGCGGTTATCCTTAAGCAATTAATTGGAATTGAAGTTATCGAGAGTCATTAATCTATTCTAATTGAAGTTGTGTTTAAAGGGGGTGTTGTTCCTTGTTGAGTTACTTTTCCGTTCATTTTGTTCTTATTGAGATTCTATATATGTTGTGTTGAGCCATGGGCTATTTGTTGTGAAAATATTGATATCGTTGAATCTTTGGAAAGGTTGTGGCCTACATGCACTTGTGGTACGAGTTGATATGTTGTGTTGTTGTGATGATAGAACATGTGAGTTGTTGTGAGGTTTGGTTGTTTTTACGCGGAGTATAAGGGTGTCATTTCACCGTTATTACTATGCGAGACATAAGGGTGGCATCTCACTGTTGTTGAATGCACAGAGTGATACGAGTGATTATTGTGTTTTTGCCCGGACGGAGCGATAAGGGTGGATATTATACGGAGTGATACGGGTGGCTATAGTAGAGATAAAGTTAGCTAATGATAATGTCAGGGTGGAGTGATACATGTGGCTATCAGAGAGATAGGGGTGACAATGTCCTTGATCACTTCAGTATAGTGCAAAGAGATCAAGCTGACTCACCTCATCTTTGCATATGATTTGATGATATTTTGTAAAAGTAATGTTAGCTCGGTTAGTATAGTGATGGAAGTCCTTGATCACTTCAGTAAAGTTTCAAGTTTGATAGCCAATATGGAGAAATCTAGTATCTTTGTAGGTGAAGTTTAAGAAGGTGTCAAGGATCGATTACTTGAAAGAACATGATTTACTCTTGGAACCTTTCCTATAATATACTTAGGATTGCCATTATCTCCAAGAAAATGGAACAAGATGGATTGCCAAATGTTGGTTGGAAAAATCACTGACATAATCAATGTCACTTACTAAAAGCAATTGTCTAAGGCAGACAGACTTCAAATAGTAAATGTTGTACTCTTCTCTATACATAGTTTCTGGGGGACTGTTTTTATCTTAGCTCAAAGTGTGGTAAAAGGAGTAGATAGACTGTGCAGAGAGTATATGTGGGGTAAGAATGAGGGGCAGAAGAAAGTGTCATTGGTTACATAGGAAAAGGTGTGTTGTCCAAAGAAACTGGGGGGTTTAAACATCAAATGGTGCAAAGAATGGAATATAGCCTCAGTAGGTAAACTACTATGGCAACTGATAATGAACAAAAAATCCTTATGGATAAGGTGGGTCCATGGAGTTTACATGAAATCAGACCAAGACATATGGACATATACTCCTCCTATTGATGGTAGTTAGTACTGGAGGAAGCTAAACTCACTTAAAGAATTGATGAAGGAATGGTAGTCACATGGCAGATATGTTCTAACCTTGGAGGGAGATATTTAATTACAAGGAGTTACCTTGCTATAGTCAACAGTAGAAACTAGAGATAGCAGATTTACTTTGGACTGTTGTGGCATAACCTAAATATAGATTTATAGTTTGGCTAGCAACTCGAGGGAGACTTCTCACTAAAGATAGATTGGTTGGGATGCAAATCCAGGTAGATAATATAAATTGTAGCTTGTGTGATGAGGGCAAGATGGAAACAAAGGAGCACATGTTTATAGAATGTAGCTGAATCAAAGCAGTGAGGCAAGAAGTCAACCAGTGGTTAGGGCAGACAGTGCAAGTTGCATACATCAAGCTAATGTTTGAACTGATCAAACGGAAGCACTGGAAACAATTCAAGAAGGAGGTGGTAGCAGCAACTAATGGAGCAGTGATTTACCACACCTAGAGAGTCAGGAATATTAAAGTTTTTCAAAGAAAAAATGTATAGATCAGATGTGGTTATATAAATTAAGAGGGAAATTACTGAGAGGATAGAGTTGCTTAAGAAGTCAAAGAAAGCACAAAAATATAGGAGTTTAGTTCAACAGATACTCTGTAATTAGCTATTTTTTTTATGTTGGAGGCCTAAGGCATGTGGTCAGATTTAGGTGCTCTATAAGTGTAATCGTTTTTGTTGTCAATGGTAATATTTATATTGTTACAAAAAAAAGAGTAGTTTTCTTACCCCGTAAATCTTATTTGGAGTATTTTATTATATTGAAGAGGAAATAGTATTCACTGATACTAGCGTATTTAAACTAAAACATAATCACGTACAACACAAGTGCTAAAATCAAAAGAAAATCTTTATATGAACCCACAAATTTAGCAAACATTTGCAACAAATGAGTGATTCGGAAGAAAAGTTTTTAAGAACTTGCTCAATGTCCAGAAAGTTGAATCTTGATCTTCTATAGCGTCTCTACAACATCATTCATGTCGATCCTTATTGCAGGAGAGTCAACACAACAATCTAGTGCCACTTTCATGATCGATGCTACACATTCTAGCTTCTTCCTTAAGTGATTATCTGTTGGTGTTAAACAGTTGGCGTCTACAACATCTATTACTACCTTTGGGAGTGAACAACTTACCCATTGCTTCAAACTCTCTCGAACATTTCACCATTAGGAATTTTTCTTGTAAATATTTCCATCAACATGATATCGTAACTATAAACATCTAATCGACCCCTCAAAGCCTTGTGCAAAACTACAAGTCAACCAAGTCTTGCTTTCTTTTCTGTGTACTTCACCGAAGAAATTCTTATAATGATTCGGCTGGTCATTTTGAATATTATAGCCCCGATTCCCTATTTTTTTGCCTCATCTATGTTGTGTTATGGTTACGTGATTTGTCGGGGGTGTTTGGTTTTGGTTTCAGACGAGTTTCGAAGTGGAATGGGACATATAGTCCTTAAGTTGGAGCTTTAAGTTGAAAGAGTTGACTGTAGTTTGACTTTTGTGTAGACGACTCGGGAATGGAGTTTTAATGGTTCCAATAGCTCTGTATGGTAATTTTGGTCTTAAGAGTGTGTTCGAATATTGATTTGGAGGTTCGTAGGTCATTTCAGTGTGAATTGGCGAAAGTTAGAAAGTTGAAGGTTTGGAAGATTTGGAATGTTTGACCGGGAGTTGACTTTACAAATATCGGGGTCGGATTTCTATTCCGAAAGTAGGAATAGCTGTGTCACATCATTTATGACTTGTGTGCAAAATTTGAAGTCAATCGGAGTTGTTTTGGTATAAATCGACATTGGTTTCAAAATTCAGAAGTTCATAGTTTCATAGGCTTGAATTTGGGTTGTGATTCGTAGAATTGATATTGCTTTATGTGATTTTTGGCCTCGAGTAGGTCCGTTATGTGTTTTAGGACTTGTTGGTATATTTGTACCGGGTCCTGGGGGCCCCGGGTGTGATTCAGATTGAATCCAGATCAATTTGGACTTAGCCTCATTACTGAAGTCCCAGGCCTGCTGGTGTCATCGCACCTGCAGAGAGATTGACTGCAGGTGCGGAATCGAGGGTGCGGAAGGTGAAGCACAAAAACGAAAAGCAGAGCCCAGGTGCGAGAATGAAAAGGAGAGCCCAGGCCTCGAGATGGTCGGGAGAAGATGAATCCCTAGTGTTATGTGGAAACCGCACCTGCGATGGTTGTTTAGCAGGTGCGGTGTCGTAGATCCGACTGAAGGCCCATAAAAGCAAAATCACTGGGCAGAAATAGGGAATTTCGAGGATTTGTTTCATAATCCATTTTTGGACCTAGAGCGATCGGTGTGAGGCGATATTTCGAGGGTTTTCAAGGAAATTGTATGGGCAAGTAATTCTAACCCGGATTGGACTGTATTTCACGAATCTATTATTAATTTTATCATTTAATTAGTGGTTTGAGTTGGAAACTTTTGGGAAAAATTGTGACAACGTCCAAGACTAAATTTGTGAGTTTTGAAAGTCGATTTGAGGTCGGATTTGAGTAACTCTTATATGGTTGGACACGTTATCAAATGTGTGTTTGGAATTTATAATTTTGGTCGGGTTCTGAGATGCGGGCCCAGGTTGACTTTTTGACTTGACTTTTTATTTCTTTGCAAACATCGTAACTTTATTATTCGATTAGTTTCCTATTATTTATATTTATGGTATGAAGTTTTTTTGGATATATTAGAGCCATTTGGAGTTGGATAATCGGGGGAAAGGCCTACTAGTGGATTGAGTTGGCGTGTTTTGAGGTAAGTGTCTTGCCTAACCTTGTATGGGGGAAGTATCCCTTAGGATTGGTGTTGTTTGTGATAACTGTGATATGTGGAAGCCATGTACGCAAGGTGATGAGTGTGTACATGGGCTAAATTTGGAAATTATCGATTTTAACTATGTAGATTCCTTTCATGCCTTAATTGAGTTATTTTAACATGTTATACTCATCATCATTAGTATATTTTCATATGTTCTACTTGTCTTATATCTTATTTGCTAATTGCTCTACATGTTTAGTTGAAGCTCTTGTTTCCTATATTCCATATTCATTGTTTAGCCATTGAACTATTTACTTGAAGTTGTTATTCTTGGGTAATCTTGTTGTTGAAATTGGTTTTGAGTTATAAAGGTCATGATTCGCATCGAGGCAAAGTGTTAAGTTGTGAAATACTATTCTTGTTGAGTTATATATTTCCGTTTGTCATTGTTGATACTCTTGGGCACATTGTGGTTGAGCTATGGGCTACTTGTTGTGAAAATACTATTGTTGATGGTTTCTTGGCAAGATTATGATATTAGACACTTGAGGTGCGATTTGTGATACGTTGTGATATTGATATGCTTGCGGTAATATAAGGTTTTGGGGTTCAAATGCATGCGGTGAGATAAGGTGGGTTTGATACGCGTGGCTAGTAGGGGAACTACTAGAAGTCATGCTGTGTGATAAGGTGGGCTAAAACGCGGGGTGCTATTTCGGGAAAAATAATTTTTAGAACTAAATGCAAGGCTCTCGCGGTGATATAAGAAAAAATTCTGAATCATGCTTGTGATTTGAGACTACGAGGCGGTACCTCGGTAGTGACTCTTGTTGGTATTTTTCTATTGCTGCACTTGTCTTTGGTTGTTTTGTTTCCTTAACATGTCATTCCGTGTTTTCTTGCATTATTTGCCTTAGTTCAGTGTTGTTGTTCTCGGTGCACTTCTTTAATTCTCTCATCTCTATTGCGATTACTGTTTCACAGTATTACACTTGTACAATTTTCTTTATTTTCTTCCAGTAGGGCCTTGACCTGACCTTGTCACTACTCTACCAAGGTTAGGCTTGGTACTTAGTGGGTACCATTATGGTGTATTCATGCTACGCTTCTGTACATTTTTTTGTGCAGATTCAAGTACATCCTATCAGACCAGGCACTAGCGAGAACTCAGTTTCGAAGACTTCAAGGTATATATGCCGGCGTCCGCAGTCCTCAGAGTCCACCTCTACCTTGACTATTTCACTTTCTTATCATTTATTAGACACTAATGTATAGAGATATTAAGTATCACTTCATAGAGCTTGTGACTTGTATTTTGCCGGGGTTTGGTCTATTATATATATATATATACTGAGTTGTGGATATTTTCTTTATATTAGTTGTTGAGTTTTGAGACTTTAATTATTATATCAGTTATTCCCACATGTTTGTTAGGCTTGCCTAGTCTTGGAGACTAGGTGCCATCACGACATCCTAAAGAGGGAAATTTGGAGTTGTGACAAGTTGGTATTAGAGCTCTAGGTTCATAGATGTTACACGTCACAAGCAAGTTTAGTAGAGTCTTGCGGATCGGTACGGAGACATTTGTACTTATCTTCGGGAGGCTATGGAACTGTTAGGAAAAACTTCACTTCTTTGATTCCATATTGTGCAGATTTCTAAACTTCAAAATTCTAAATCTCTGTCTTTCTATTCTGTCACGGATAGTGAGAGGCACACAGCTGGATCGGATAATTAGACACACGCGCCCCCTGCTAGAGCCACGTGAGGCAGAGGCCAAGAATGGGCACGTGGTGCAGCCAGAGCACTGGCCTGAGCTGCTACAGAGGAGCCACCAGTAGGTCTAGTTAGAGGGCAGGAATCTGATGCGCCTGTTACTACCCCTACACTTCAGGAGATGCTCACCCAATTTTTGAGCATGTTTTGCACTCTATCTAAGGCAAGGTTGATCCCACTTGCTCCTGTCACATCTCAGGCCGGGGGAGGAGCACAAACTCCCGCTGCCCGTACCCCAGAGCAGTAGGTCCAAGTTGATTAGGTCCTAGAGTTCATACCAATGCAGCCGATCATCCCAACTTAGCTTGAGGTTAGGGCACTAGCTTTTGAGGGGGAGCAGCTTAAGCTCAAGATGTACAAAAAGTACCACCCTCCTACTTTCAACGGTTTGGATTCAGAGGATACCCAGGGTTTTCTTTAGAAGTGCCACCATATCCTCCGTATTATGGGTATTGTGGAGTCGAGTGGGGTTACTTTCACTACGTTTTATCTTAAGGGAGCGCTTATCAGTGGTGGTAAGCGTATGAGCTGGGTAGCCCGGCCGAGGCAACTTCACTCACCTGGGCTCAGTTCTTAGAGATCTTCATGAGGGAGTTTGTTCCCCAGAGTCTTAGGGATGTATGGCGCGCAGAGTTTGAGTAGTTGCGCCAGGGTGCTATGACCGTATCAGAGTATGCAGTCCAGTTCAATGATTTATTGAGACATGCACCTGCATTAGTTTCCACTTTCAGAGAGCAAGTTCGTCGATTTATCGAGGGGCACAACCCTAGTATCAGATTAAGCATGGCCTAAGAGTTTGATATGGACATACCATACTAGTAAGTAGTGGAGATCTCTAGGATATTGGAGGGTATATGGGCCCGAGAGAGAGAGGAGAGGGAGTCCTTGAGGCCTCGAGATTCTGGCATATATAGTGGTGCTTGTGCCCTAGTTGCAACCCTTAATGGTAGAGGCTATGTGAGTCGTCTTGTTCATTCAGTACTTCCAGCTTCCAACGGCATTCCGGCTACTCCCAGGCCTCAGGTTGCCTATTATGCACTGCCACTATCTAGTGCACCTCTTGCACGAGGTACTTTCAGCGGTCAGTCCAACCGACTAGGCCCGAGATAGTTCCAACAGCCACGTCCTCTGAGAGCTTATTTTGAGTGTGGTGACACTCGTCATATGGTGAGAGATTTCTCCAGACTTAGGAGGGGTGCACCTTCACAGACTACTCATGCCCCACGTATTCCATAGGGCCCTCGGGCTTCTCAGGCCGTGGTTACCGTACCAGTTGCCACTCCACCTGCACAGCCAACTAGAGGTGAAGGTCGGGCAGGTAGAGGTCGCCCTAGAGGGGAAGGCCAGGCCAGGTATTTTTCTCTTCCTGCTAGGACATAGGCGGTTGCATCTGACTCAATTATCACAAGTATTATTCCGGTATGTCATAGAGATGCATCAGTCTTATTTGATCTAGGCTCCACTTATTCCTATGTATCATCTTACTTTGTTCCATATTTGGGTGTATCCCGTGCTTCTTTGAGTTCTCCTGTCTATGTGTCCACGTCGGTGGGAGATTCCATTGTTGTTGACCGTGTGTACCGGTCGTGTTTATTTGTCCTTGATGATTTTGAGACCAGAGTTGACCTGCTGTTGCTCAGTATGGTAGAGTTTCATGTTATTTTGGGTATGGACTGGTTGTTGCCCCATCATGCTATTCTTGATTATCACGCCAAGATGGTGACATTGGCTATGCCAGGTTTGACGCGGTTGGAGTGGAGGGGTACTTTGGATTATGTTCCTAGCGGGGTGGTGTCCTACCTTAAGGCACAACGGATGGTTGGGAAGGGGTGTGAGGGATATATAGCTTTTGTGAGAGATGTCAGTGTTGATACTCCTACCGTTAAGTCAGTTCTGGAAGTCAGCCCATTTCTATTCCACCATATTGTATGGCCCAGCAGAGTGAACGAGTTAAAGGAGCAGTTGCAAGTGTTGCTTGATAAGGGCTTCATTCGGCCCAGTGTGTCACCTTGGGTTGCTCTGGTCTTTTTTGTAAAGAAGAAGGATGGTTCTATGCACATGTGTATTGATTATCGGCAATTGAACAAGGTATCAGGGAAGAACAGGTATCCATTGCCATGCACTGATGACCTATTTGATCAACTACATGGTGCCAGAGTGTTTTCAAAGATTGATTTGCGGTCAGGCTATCATTAGTTGAAGATTTGGGAGTCGGATATTCGGAAGACTGCCTTCAGGACTCGATATGGTCATTATGAGTTCATTGTGATGTCGTTTGGGCTAACCAATGCCCCAGCAGTATTCATGCACTTGATTATATTCCAGCCCTATCTTGACTCATTCATCATTGTGTTTATTGACGACATCTTGGTGTACTCCCGGAGCCGGGAGGATCATGAGTAGCATCTGAGGACCGTGCTCCAGACCTTGAGAGAAAAGCAGTTGTATACAAAATTTTCAAAGTGTGAATTCTATCTTGATTCAGTAGCATTTTTGGGTCGTGCAGTGTTGAGTGAGGGGATCAAGGTAGATCCGAAGAAGATTGAAGCAGTGCCGAGTTGGCCCATGCCGTCTTCAGCTACTAAGATCCAGAGTTTTCTTTGTTTGGCAGGATATTACCGTCGATTCGTAGAGGGTTTCTCATCTATTGCTGCACCTATGACCAAATTGACCGAGAAGGGTGCTCCATTCAGGTGGACCGAAGAGTGTTAGGAGAGCTTTCAAAAGCTCAAGACTACTTTGAATACAGCCCCAGTGTTGGTATTGCCTAAGGGTTCGAGGTCTTATAATGTGCATTGTGATGCGTCACGTGTTGGCCTCGGCGCGGTGTTGATGCAGGATGGTATGGGGATTGCCTACGCATCTAGAAAGCTGAAGGTGCATGAAAAGAACTATCCTATCCACGACCTTGAGTTAGCAGTTATTGTTCATGCCTTGAAGATCTAGCAGAACTACTTGTATGGTGTTCCTTGTGAGGTTTTCACCGATCACTGGAGTCTACAACATATGTTTAAATAGAAAGATCTTAACTTGCGGCAGCAGAGATGGTTGGAGTTGCTTAAGGATTATAACATCACCATTCTCTATCATCCTAGGAAGGCCAATGTGGTGGCCGATACCTTGAGTCGTAGGGCAGAGAGCTTAGGATGTTTAGCATATCTACCAGCAACACATAGGCCATTAGGATTGGATGTTAAGGTCTTGGCCAACCAGTTTGTTAGATTGGATGTCTCGGAACCGAGTCGAGTTTTTGATTGTGTGGTTTCTCAGTCTTCTCTATATGATCGTATCAGAGAGCGTCAGTATGACGACCCCCATTTGCTTGTCCTCAAGGACACGGTTCAGCATGGCGATGGAGATGCCAAGGAGGTCACTATTAGGGATGATGATGTGTTGCGGATGTAGCGCAAGCTATGTGTGCCCAATGTAGATGGTTTGCGTGAGTTAATTCTTTAGGAGGCCCACAGTTTGCGGTACTCCATTCATCCAGGTGCCGCCAAGATGTATCAGGACTTGAGTCAACACTATTGGTGGAGGCGAATGAAGAAGGACATAGTGGAGTATGTAGCTCGGTGCCTAAATTGTCAACAAGTGAAGTATGAGCAATAACGCCCAGGTGGATTGCTTCAGAGGCTAGAGATTCCAAAGTGAAAATGGGAGCAGATTGCTATGGATTTTGTTGTTGGGCTCCCACGGACTCATAGGAAGTTCGATGCAGTATGGGTGATTGTGGATAGGTTGACCAAGTCGACTCATTTCATTCCAGTAGTGACTACTTATTCTTTAGAGCAGCTGGCTCAAGTCTATATTCGCGAGATCGTCAAACTTCATGGTGTGCCGGTATCCATCATATCTGATCGGAGTACGTAGTTTACATCGCATTTCTGGAGGACCGTACAATTTGAGTTAGGCACGCGGGTTGAGTTGAGTACAATATTTCACCCTCAGACTGACGGACAATCTGAGCGCACTATTCAGATATTGGAGGATATGCTTCGTGCACGTGTGATGAAGATTGGGGCTTCTTGGGATCAGTTCTTGCCGCTGGCGGAGTTTGCCTACAACAACAACTACCAGTCGAGCATTCAGATAGCTCCGTATGAGGCCTTGTACGGAAGGCGATGTCGGTATCTATGAGTTGGTTTGAGCCTGGTGAGGCTAGGATATCAGGTACAGACTTGGTTCAGGATGCTTTGGAAAAGGTTAAATTGATTCAAAATCGGCTTCGCACAACCCAATCTAGACAGAGGAGTTATGTGGATCGGAAGGTACACGATGTTGCATTCATGGTTGGGGAGCGGGTCTTGCTCTGATTTTCTCCCGTGAAGAGTGTTAAGAGGTTCGGGAAGAAGGTCAAGTTGAGCCCTAGGTATATCGAACCTTTTGAGATTCTCGAGAAAAATGGAGAGGTGGCCTACAAGCTTGCACTGCCACCTATTCTAGCTACAGTTCATCCATTATTCCATATTTCTAAGCTATGGAAGTATCACGGTGATCCATCTCATGTGTTAGACTTCAGCTCAGTCCAGTTGGACAGGGATTTGTCTTATGTTGAGGGGTCGGTGGCCATTTTGGGCAGGCAGGTCCGAAAGTTGAGGTCGAAGAATATTGCTTTAGTGAAGGTTCAGTAGAGGGGTCAGCCAGTTGAGGAGGAAACTTGGGAGACCGAGCATGATATGCGTAGCCGTTATCCTCATCTTTTCACCACTTCAGGTATGTCTCTATACTCATTCGAGGATGAAAGTTTGTTTTAAGAGGGGAAAGATGTAACGACCCGGCTGGTCGTTTTGAGTATTATAGCCCCGATACCCTATTTATTGCCTCCTCTATGTTGTATTATGGTTATGTGATTTTCCGGGGGTGTTTGGTTTTGGTTTCGGGCAAGTTTTGGAGTGGAATGGGAAATATAGTCCCTAAGTTGGAGCTTTAAGTTGAAAGAGTTGACCACAATTTAACTTTTATGTAGACGACTCTAGAATGGATTTTTGATAGTTTCAATAGCTCCGTATGGTGATTTTGGTCTTAGGAGCGTGTTCGGATGTTGATTTAGAGGTCCGTAGGTCGTTTCGGCGTGAATTGGCGAAAGTTAGAAAGTTAAAGGTTTGGAAGATTTGGAAAGTTTGACTGGGAGTTGACTTTATTAATATCGGGGTCGGATTTCGATTTCGGATGTTAGAATAGGTCCGTCACGTCATTTATGACTTGTGTGGAAAATTTGAAGTCAATCAGAGTTGTTTTGGTATGAATCAGCATTGGTTTCGGAATTCGGAAGTTTATAGTTTCATAGGCTTGAATTGGGGTTGCGATTCGTAGAATCAATGTTGATTTATGTTATTTTTGTCCTTTAGTAGGTTCGTTATGTGTTTTGGAACTTGTTGGTCTATTCGGACGGGGTCCCGGGGGGCCTAAGTATGATTCAGATTGAATCCGGATCAATTTTGGACTTAGCCTCATTGCTGAAGTCACAGGCCTACTGGTGTCATCGTACCTGCCGAGAGATTGACCGTAGGTGCGGAATCGCAAGTGCGAAATTGCGGGTACGGAAGGTGAAGCACAAAAGAGAAAAGGAGAGCCCACGGCTGGGCTCACTGGTGCGGACACCTGAGCGCAGGTGCGCCTCTACAGGTGCGGGCAACTCTTCCGCAGAAGCGAAATTTGGGAAGGGTCGTTGGGCAGGAACCGCAGATGCGATAGATTCTCCGCAGAAGCGGGCTCGCAGGTGTGAGCTATGGTCTGCAGAAGCGGAATCCCTGGTGTTAAGTGGGAATCTCACCTGCGATGGTTTTTCCACAGGTGTGACTTCGCAGGTGCAACTAAAGACCCGCAAAAGCGAAATCGCTGGGCAAAATTAGGGAATTTCGAGGGTTTGATTTCATAATCCATTTTTGGACTTAGAGAGATCGGTATGAGGCGATATTTTGAGGATTTTTCAAGGAAATTGTTAGGGTAAGTAATTCTAACCCCGATTAGACTATATTTCACGAATCTATTATAAATTTCATCATTTAATTAGTGGTTTGAGTTGGAAAATTTGTGAAACTTTCCTAGACTAATATTTTGAGTTTTGGAAGGTGATTTGAGGTCGGATTTGGATAATTCTTATATGGTTGGACTCGTTATCAAATGGGTGTTCGTATTTTATAATTTTGGTCGGGTTCCGAGATGCGAGCCCGGGTTGACTTTTTGAGTTGACTTTTTATTTCTTTGCAAACATCATAACTTTATTATTCGAATTAGTTTCCTATAGTTTATATTTATGGTATGAAGTTGTTTTGGCTAGATTCGAGTCGTTCAGAGTTGGATAATCGAGGGAAAGGCCTACTAGTGGATTGAGTTGGCCTGTTTTGAGGTAAGTGTCTTGCCTAACCTTGTGAGGGGAATTACCCCCTTAGGATTAGTGTTGGTTGTGATAATTGTGATGTGTGGAAGCCGTGTACGCAAGGTGACGAGTGTGTACACGGGATAAATGTGAAAATTATCGGTTTTAACTATGTGGATTCCTTTCATGCCTTAGTTGAGTTATTTTAACACGTTATACTCATCATCATCAGTATATTTTCATATGTTCTACTTGTTTTATCTCTTATTTGCTAATTGTTCTACATGTTTAGTTGAAGCTCTTGTTTCCTTTGTTCCATATTCATTATTTAACCATTGAACTCTTTACTTGAAGTTGTTATTCTTGGGATATCTCGTTGTTTAAATTGGTATTGAGTTATAAAGATCGTGATTCACATCGAGACAAAGTGTTAAGTTGTGAAATACTATTTTTGTTAAGGTATACATTTTCGGTTGTCATTGTTGATATTCTTGTGCACATTGTGGTTGAGTTATGGGCTACTTATTGTGAAAATTCTATTGTTGTTGGTTTCTTGGCAATATTGTGATATTGGGCACTTGAGGTGCGATTTGTGATACTTTGTGATATTAATACGCATACAGTGGTATAAGGTTTTGGGGTTGAAATACATGCAGTGAGATAAGGTGGGCTTGATACGCGTGGCTAGTAGGAAAACTACTAGAAGTCATGAGGTGTGATAAGGTGGGCTAAAATGCGGGATGCTATTTCGGAAAAAATAATTTTCAAAACTAAATGCAAGGCTCCCGCGGTGATATAAGGAAAGATTGTAAATCATGCTTGTGATTTGAGACTACGACGTGGTACCTCGGTAGTGATTCTTGTTGGTATTTCTCTATTGTTGCACTTGTATTTGGTTGTTTTGTTTTCCTTAGCATGTCATTCCATGTTTTCTCTATGTTGCATTATTTGCCTTAGTTCAGTGTAGTTGTTCTCGGTGCACTTCTTTAATTGTCTCATCTCTATTGCTACCGAGGTTAGGCTTGGCACTTACTAGGTACCGTTGTAGTGTACTCATACTACACTTCTGTACGTCTTTTTGTACAGATCCAGGTATGTTCTATCAGACCAGGCACTAACGAGAGGTCAGTTTCGAAGAATTCAAGGTATACCTGCCGGCGTCCGCAGGCCTCGGAGTCCCCCTCTACCTAGACTATTTTATTTCCTTATCCTTTATTGGACACTGGCGTATAGAGATATTCAGTATCACTTCATAGAGCGTGTGACTTGTATTTCGCCGGGTTTTGGGCTATTATATATCTACTGAGTTGTGGATATTTTCTTTATATTAGTTGTTGAAGTTTGAGACTTTAATTATTATATCAGTTATTCCCGAATGATGTTAGACTTACCTAGTCTTAGAGACTAGGTACCGTCACGATATCCTACAGAGAAAAATTTGGGATCGTGAGAAATCTTTATTTCGTTTTCTCTATAATTGTGTGGTGAAAAGTAGTGTTATATCTACTAGGACATTATATACACTAGTTATATCGAGACCAAAATTTCAATGGATGAGAAGAAACCTTCTTTTGTTAGGATTTGAACCTAATTTTCTATGATGTTTACTCATTTCATTGACCAACTTATTAATGTTCTAATGATTGTATTGTAATGGTAAAAAAATAGACTCTTCATGTGGACGAACTGAAACTCGATACGTATCAAGAATATTAGAAGATCACATAAAAGATGAGCTCGGAATTTAGTTGAGAGTTATTTAGCACCAGTATCATTGGTACAATAATCGTCAATACCGGTATCATTTGTACCATAATCATTTATGAGCAGCACAGAATATTTCTCGAGAAGATACATAATAAGTGTAGAAAAGTGGAGAATCAGTCAATCCCGAATAAAGCGAGATTTGATAATTCCACGATACAGATTCTTATCGTAATGTTCGAAGCACAATTAATGGGGATAACGGGCTGGAGAGACATTAAGGGGAGGTGCAGTTACAGATAGTTTTACTATTCAAATTTTCTATTCCTCCACATTGTATCCCATCTAAGAAATCGATCTCTTACCCTCTAATCAGAGCATTGTATTTATGGCTAGTCAAACAAAACAAGATACAAGAAATAGGCTATCTTGATCAATAAGAATTCTCTGCCCTTTTACTTTATATTTGATTTCCTTATTCGTTGTTTTCATTATTTCTTGCCATTTATATATGATAAAGTGTATCAAATCGATTGTTCGGTGCCCTAAAATACAAATTTAATTGATTTGACTAGATTAAACATGTATAAATTCAATAATAAAAGGGAATCGTGAGAGGGGAATCTTCTATAGGTGTTCAAAATTAAGAAGATCAACCATTAAGTCTACGCGGTGAGTATCTGGACTTCTTATCCTACTGACTAGAAGGAAATAATTTCGTCTTGAAAAAGGAAGTAATTATGAACGAATATCTACTCAAGAAAATATAAAAAAATAAGGTTGTGGGGGTAAAGTTTCTCTCTTGGGAAGGAAACTGAGGAGGCTAAATAATAATATATTTCTATTCTTAATTGTTTGTTCAGAAAACCTTGAAGTAAGGAGGTTTTTATTTTTATTTTTAAAAAAAAATTCATCCACCCAGGCTTTCACCTCCTGCACCGGGGAGTTTGGCCGACCCCTACCATGTATATTAACATCCAAAATAGTATAAAGGATGGGGACATATAACCTTACCTCTTAACTTCCTAAAACAGAGAGTTGGACATCTCCAAACTCTTAGATATTCTAGACTAGGACTACCATTACAGCACTAGCCTGTGCAAAAAAGCGTGAGATAAATTAAGTATTCAATCTCCCTCCAAACATCTACAAAATACAAGTCAATGTACATCATAGACATTGTTTGAGCTGATCCTATGGTTTGTGGGAGAAAGTGATACTTCTTCTGTGCTCCTATAATACTGTGGTGTTGTTAGAGGATTAGTTACACCAAACTGATGCGAGAGGTTGTGTCCTGCTACATTTTTGTAGCTTTTGCAACTGTTAAAGTCTGGAGGGATGAGTGAATCCACCTGAAATGGAGACTTGAGTATTTCTGGCATTTTCTTGCACTTGCTCTTTACTTAAATTGCAAACTGCATGTTTCCTATTACTTTGTTAGATTTTAAAGTTAGGTATTTGCATCTTGTCCATTCTATATGCTCCTCTTGCTTCTCTAGGCATCTCTTGAACCTCATAGTACATTGTAGGAATAGATGCTAAAGAGAGTTCCAACATTGAATCTCCATGCTTGGCAAGTACATCTGCCACTTCGTTACCTTCTCTATAACAGTGCATTACTCTGTAATGACATTCATGAATAATATTTTTCATCTTCCTAATTTCATCTCGCATTTTCCAAGGAGGATTAGTATTGTTCTCCAACAAGTTAACTACCAATAGTGAGTCTATCTCCAATATGACATGAGTGAAATTATTAGCCCTACATAATGAAGTAAGGATGTTGATTTTTCAATTATACCATGTAAGCTCTGTGATATGGTTTTTGTTTTTTTGCTATTGCCATTAATTTGTTTGTTGTCTTGCTGTTATATTTCTGCTAATAACTCGTTGGTAATTTTTATTAATTATTTTTCAATTGTATAGTGTAAATATCTTTTCCATGTCAAACATTTATATTGGGACTTCCCAATGCGAATTCGAATTAGTCGCGCCCCAAAGTGGATACTAAACACGAGTAAGAAACCAAAAGAAAAAAAAACAATTTTAAAAACTCATTATGTTTCAACAATACACCAATATGTTTTTCTCTAAAGTTTTGCTTTATCGATTGTAAAAGTTGTGCTACTACTAGTATTCACATAGTAGTCTTACCATATCTAGCACAACGTCTAACTTCCCAAAGTTCCCAACAAATGAAAATAGGGACAGCATGATACACTATTTTCTGCACAGAATTCTTATCTATGTTCCATTTTTTGTAACATCACCCTAATAGAATGTACATCTATTGAAATGCCCAAAGGTCCTGCAAAATATCTCCAGACACCAAAAATGAGCAGTTTTCTTACACCATAAATCTTATTGGCGTATGTTATTATATTTAATAGGAAATAATACTCATTAATACTAGCATATTTGAAGCTAAAGCAGAATCATGTCAATACAAGTGCTAAAATAAAAAGAAAATTCTTACATGAACCCCAAAATTTAGCAAACATTTGCAACAAACGAGTGATTTGGAACAAGAGTTTCCAAGAATATGATCAACATGCATGAAGTTGAATCTTGATCTTCTTTAGCATCCCTACAACATCTGTCATGTCGATCCTTCTTGCAGCAGATTCAGCACCGCAATCTAGTGCCACTTTCATGATCGATGCCACACAATCTAGCTTCTTGCTTAAGTGATTATCCTGTGTTGTTACTAAGTTGGCATCTATTACATGCACTATTGCCTCTGGAAGTGAATAACTCACCCATTGCTTCAAGCTAAGATCTCCCTCGAACATTTCATCATTAGGCTTTCTCCTTGTAAACGTTTCCATCAACATGATCCCGTAACTATAGACATCAGATTTTATTGACACCAGTCCATCCAGTCCATACTCTACACAATCAAACAATTTTAAAAATGTAATATTTATTTGTGGTAAAAAGGAAAATCAATGTTCAAAGCAAAACAAAGAGACATACCCGGTGCAATATAACCCAATGTTGCTAAGGTTTTAGTGTATAAATCACTCTCATCTTCACCAAGCAGTTTTGAAATACCAAAGTCGCTTAGGTGGGCTACCATATTGTCATCCAGCAAGACGTTACTAGGCTTCAGATCACAGTGAATCACAGGCGATGAGCACCCATGGTGGAGATATTCCAATGCACATGCCACGTCTATCATTATGTTCAGTCTCTGCTTGATGTCTAAGAAGTAGTTGTGTGAATACAACCACTTTTCGAGGCTTCCATTGGGCATGTACTCTAGTACTAAAGCCTTAAAATCAAGGTTGGAACAACTAGTGATGATTTTCATGAGATTCCTATGGCGGAGGTTGCACAAAATTTCACATTCTGTATCAAAACTCTTGAATGCCGCTTCCAATTGAAGATTGAACACCTTAACTGCAATAGGAGTCCTACTTCTGAGCATGCCTTTATAGACAGAGCCAAAACTCCCAGAACCAATCAGGTTGCTTTCGCTAAGCGCGTCAGTTGCTTGGAGCAGTTCATAATATGAAATTCTTTCTCTTGTTTTAATAGACGATGAATCAGTTTGTTGAGGAGCTCTTTTACCTTTCTTATACCTTATCCATACAAGCACAAAGGTGATAGGAACAAATGATAGAGCAATTCCCAGTAGAAGAAATAAAAGTATTTTTTTCCTATTTGATCTATGCTTGGATGAAATGGGGCATGGTGAGACACTAAATCTCGGAGAACCACATAATGCTTCATTGAAGAGAAAAAACTGACTTGAGAGGTTCTTAAAAGGACCCCCAGAGGAGATTTCACCATACAACTTGTTGTAAGAGACGTTGAAATACTTCAGGTATTGAAGTTTCTCAAAAGACCTGGGAATGGTTCCTGATATATTATTATGAGAAAGATCTAGGATTTCTAAACCTACCATGTTGCTCATTGAGTCAGGTATAGATCCCTGCAACTTGTTGTGTCTCAAAGAAAGGTTCACCAAATTTTGCAAGCCTCCGATTTCTCTAGGAATGCTATTTGAAAATTGATTCATTGACAGATCCATCTTTGTAGCGGCCTTTAGATTTTCGACTTCTGGAGGTAAAGAACCACCCATGTTGTTTGATGATAAGTCAAGAATTATTAGTTATTTAAGGTTCCCTAAGCTTGTTGGTATATTGGAACTGAATCTGTTATAACCCAGATGTATCTCCCTAAGGGAAGTAACGTTACCTAAACAATTAGGAAGTGATCCTGAAAGTTGATTTTGACCCAAGTAAATAGCATCCAAATGCTGCAATTAACATAGATAATCTTCAATAATTCTTGCAAGTTTGTTGTTACTCAATAACAAGCCTTGAAGGTTTCTCAGGTTTCCAATTGATGCGGGAATCGATCCAACCAAGTTGTTTCCAGAAAAATTAATGTCTAGTAAGGCGGTTAAGTTCCCAATTTCATTTGGAATTTGTCCTTTAATTTTGCAATCATTGGCAAAAACTCTTGTAAGTGATGTGGAAAGGTTACCTATGGAAAGTGGAAGCATGCCATTTAGAGGATTCGAAATTAGATAAAGATGTGTTAAATCTCTACAGTTTGTTAAGGAAGTCAAGAAGCTTAACGATGAGTCGCTCTTTAAATTGTTTCCTGCCAAGTTTAGTTTCTGCAGATGAGTCAAATATCCAAGAGAGCTGGGAATCAAGCCAGAGAGTTTGTTGCTAGCAAGTCCTAAAATAGTAAGTTTTGAACAATTGGAGATTGAATGAGGTATAGTCCCAACAAGATTGGTCAAACCATTTAGATAAAGACTTTCAATATTGGGTAAGATAGAACCTATGTTTGATGGTAGAGTTCCTGATAGATTGTTGGCTGAAAGACTAACCGTTCTCATCCCTGATATGTTGAAGATCTCCATTGCAAGTGAACCACTAAAACTATTAAACGCAATATCAAATAACTCCAAGTCAACGAGATTGCTTATCTCATTGGGTATTTCACCTGGCAACACATGAAGAAAGAAGAATTGTGACTAAAGAGTTGGTATAATCTAGTTTAGGTTGTATTTTTTTCAAAATCACTTTGAATACGTACCAGTAAACATATTATGACTAAGATATAGAAACTGCATCTTGGTTAAGTTGCCAATCTCTTGTGATAAGGATCCATTGAGATTGTTAATCCCTAGAGAGATATGTTGCAACGAGGACATATTGGATATGTAATCTGATTTTTCGAAATGCCTAACTCCAACAAATTAACAAGATTTCCGATTCCCTGTGGAATTATCCCTGCAATTCATGTGCAATAATTTTTTTTTGTATGGAAGTAATCAGATACAACACTACTAGCATTCATAAGATAATAATGTATGAAATGGTTAGATGAGAGATTATACCACTGAAATAGTTTTTTGAGAGATACAATGTCTGCAAGTTACTCAATCTTCCAATTTCACTATGTATTGGTCCATCAAACTCATTATATGATAAAGACAATATTTGAAGTTCTGAGCAATTTGACAAGCTTGTAGGCAAATGACCACGAAGCTTGTTCAAAGATAAATGAAGTTCTTTGAGTAATGGAAGACCATTGCACAAACCATTCGGAAGGTTTCCTGATAAGCTATTGTTTGTAAATGCAATCACTTCAAGTTTAGAAATGTTGAAAACTGAAAATGGTATAGAACCTGTAAGCTGATTATCTTCTATGGACAACCCATTCAGGTTGTAAAGATTGCCGATCCTATCTGGGATGTTTCCTTGAAGGAAATTTTGAGAGAGTTTTAAAGTCTCCAACATTGAGGCATTCGAGAGAGACACAGGGATAGAACCTGTGAGTTTGTTTCCAAACAAATTTAAGTATCTCAGGTTTTCAAGATTTCCAATCTCTTTTGGGATATGACCATCTAAGAAATTGAAATCCAAATTCCAGGTTTCGAGTTTGGAAATATTAGAAAATGAAGAGGGGATGGAACCGTTTAAACTATTATTCCTAAGATTTAGAACTTGAAGCCGGTGTAAAAAACCAAACCAAGCAGGAACCTGCCCGCTGAAGTTGTTGAAACTTAAATTAAGCAACTTTAGTCTACGCAAACGTGCCATTTCTTGAGGCAAATTGCCATAGAAATTGTTGCTTCTGAAGTCAAGAAAAACAAGAAAAGTGAGGTTTCCAAAATCAGGGGGAATTTTGCCTGTGAGAGCCATGTTGGAAATATTCAAGGACTTAACTCTCTCGTGGCGAGAGCCACAAGTGACTCCGACCCAATGGCAAACAGAAGTAGTTGAAAACCAGTTTTCATCAAAGAAGTGAAAGGGGTCTGAAATGATTTGGGATTTCAAAGAAAGAAGAGCTAACTGATCGGGAGTAATGTTGGTATGTGTCATGGCTGAACTAGCCATAACATAGTAAAGCAACAAGCATGTTGAGATAAAAGAGGTGAATGCTTTCTCCATAATTGCATTAAATAGTAGGAAATGGTATGGCTAGTTAACGATGTGGTTTTGTGACTTTAAATAGCGAAGAGATCTCCTCTTTGGTCTTCATGATTATTAAAATATCTTTTTATGAGACTTTTCATTCAATCTCTTTTATGGAAGAAGGGAAAACTTTTCTTCATTCATTATTGTCATATCAAGACGAATACCACCCTATTGGAGCTACAAGACACAATTAAGAATGTGAACTGTTAATATTTAACATAATATTGTAACCCTTTTTTCCATATCAATTATCAACGCAATTACTTTAACAAGCTCCGAAGACTAATGATGGTGATCAAAATTCTTCCTCTAATTAGGTACAGAGGCAAAAGACGAGCTATTCGTTTTTGCTCAAACAATATATTTTGTGTTAAAAATTTCATTGAATATGTACAAATATTAAATGTAGAACTCAATTATTAACACTTGAAGTTATCATTCTAAATTCTAAAATCCAAAATCTAAAATCCAAAATTCATAAAGCTAAAATCCTAGCTCTGTCTCAGCCTCTAATGAACGGAAGACGACCAAATCAACCAAATCTTAGCACGTTTCAATCATAAATATAAATATGGTGGCAAAAATTCCTCTAATCCGCCCAAAGACTTGTGCAAGACAACCAAGTCTAGCTTTCATTTTTCCCTAGAACTGTGAGGTGAAAAGTAATGCTAAATCTATTAAATTACAGTACTACATAGTACTAGCTAATATAGAGAATTTTCTTACATGATTAGCATAGTTTATACTTAATTGTCATATGTTTATTATCCACTTTTTCTAAGACATAATCCGGAGAGGTTTACATTCAAGTTACTTTAATTTTTAGGTAGTCTAATAATGTAAAAAGATATTTATACTCTCAAGATAATACCATTAGCACGTATTCTAGGAAAACTACCACCTATGTCCATTTATAATTAGCTTATTACAAAAATTGGCCAATTATTTAAATATTATTAATATTAGCCAAATGTTACCAATATTAGCCAATTAGCTATTTGTAGCCAAAAAAGGATAAATCTTTGCTTTCTTTTGAGTGTGTGTTATTAGAATAGATTTGGTACATCTTAAGGAGTTTAAATCTCAGTTTTGGGATGATTTGGCAATTCTTTGAGTTGGTTTGAATTGAAAATTCGAAGTAGAAGATGAAACATGAAAAAAAAAAAAAAGAAGAAGATATGTATCATAATATGTATCATTTGTGTATCACATATGTATCATATTTATATCAAATATGTATCACATGTATACCTCTGTGTGTGATACATATGTCGCAGAAGAATTTTTTGAACTCGATTTTAATTATGAATTTTGATACCAAATCAGTCCAAATCACCTCCAATCTTCCTCAAAATTTGTATATTGACTCATCTATATGGTTTCAATGAATTTCAACCATACCCATTGAAAAAGGTCATTTTTTTATTTTATATATATATATATATATATATATATATATATATATATATATATATATATATATATATATATATATGATACAGAACGCAGAAGAATTTTTTGAACTCGATTTTAATTATGAATTTTGATACAAAATCAGTCCAAATCACCTCCAGTCTTCCTCAAAATTTGTATATTGACTCTACTATATGGTTTCAGTGAATTTCAACCATACCCATTGAAAAATGTCATTCTTTGCTTAGATTTTTGTAATCTTATATATATCATCACCTTCTTCGCTACCTCATCCATAAAATTTTTTTTCTGTCTTGCTTCTAATATTGCTGATCACGCTTAAAAATATGGAAGGAGACCTTTGCATGTGATTCTTGGAGAGAAAGAATCTTATTTATTTGGGTATTCAATTTTTATATATGCTTGGCTAGTTTTGGTTAGTCTATAATAATGGCTAGAGGTTGGTAAGTTGGAACTTATTTGAGATATTTATGTAAGATTCCCCTTATTCTATTGTAGTTTAGAATCACGATGAGATTTAGGGGTGTATAGAGAAAATCGATAAACCGCACCAAACCGATAATTTGAGTCAAATCGGAAAAAAAAAATCTAATTGTGGTTTGGTATTGGGAAACAAAATTCAACCATAATTGGTTTGATTTGGTTTTAACTAAAAAAGGTCAAACCGAAACCAAACCAACCTCATAGTACATTTATACAATTTTTATAAGTATTTTATACATATAAATATTTATTGTAATGTAATTTATAAGTATTTCTTAATTTTTTTCACAGTTTTATCTTTTAACGTATTAATTTCAAGTTTGGACTTAACATTCTTGAATGGTAAATAAATTTTATAACTCATGAATGTAGTAACTCAAACAAAGTTCAAATCAATACCAATGCTAACAAAAAAATTAATTCAACACTAGGAATGGCAATAGTATTGGATATATATATTTTAATTTTATATTGGTTTATGATGGAAATGCATAACTTAGTTTATTTCTTCTTTAGTGCTTAGTTATGTAAAGAATAATGTAGTTCTTATGCTATACTTATTTTAGCATGACATATAAAGTATTTTTATATTACGTTAATTTTTATTATGGCTAATTAATTAGCAATATTTGCTTTATGCAATTTTATTATCTTTGTTATTGAATATTTTAGTATAATGTTATGACTTATCTCATATTATTGTGTTTCTTTCTTGGAAAATACATTATGTAGTTGTATCTTATTAGAACTAAAGATATATTTGGAGCACATGTTATATATTTTGTGCTATGAAGACTTTATAGGAAAAAATTCAAAAACCAAAAAAAATCAAAAATCTGAGAAAAATAGAGATTGAAAAACCCGACGTTATTGGTTTGGTTTGATTTGATTTACAGATTTAAAAATCCGACACCATTAATTTAATTTGGTAATTGAAAAATCCAAACCAACCCAACCAATATAAATTCCTAATAAGATTATATAAGCAAGGATGGCAATGTGGCAAGGTGGGTGTGAGGCTGGTAGTTTGATAGCTACTCGTTTTCGAGAAATTTTCCAACTTATAATATGGGGCATGATACAGGTAATAACCACAACTATTCTAAAAGTCAATTTTGCGCAGTTTCATTCAAGAAAAAAATTGATTCTGATTATTATATGGAGTATATCATAAAGATTGGGAGAAAAAGCTCAAGTGGAAGACCAAGAAAAGAAATTTAAGTGCTAGTGTTTGACTCAAAAAGGAGTCGTCCACTAATTTTTATATCCAAATGTGATGTCACGGCCCAACTCCATGTTAGGCCGTGATGGCATCCAGCATCGTTGCTGGACAAGCCAATAGTGAACAACTTAGTGATTTCCTATTTAGCTTTACTTAATTTAAAATATTTGGTAAATAAAGAATTTTTAAGGCAAACAAACGAAAACATCTAAAAGCAATTATAACTATTGAATTGCAACCCAAAAATCAAATTCTATTAATACGTGCCAAGATCTGGTGTCACAAGTATGTGGGCAACTAGTAGAATGTACAAAAGATGACTATCCTACTGTCTGAAACAGAATAGACAGATAAAAACAAAAAAGAAACTCTGGCATGCTGCTGAACGGCTCAGAAGGGGCAGCTCACTGTGAAGCCTCGGTCCAAGATCAAGTATGTGTGCCGGGCGGGTAACTAGATACACCAGCCTCAGATCCTGTACAATTACATACAGAAGTATAGTATGAGTACATAAACAATATGTACCCACTAAGTATCTCGCCTAACCTCGAAGAAATAGTGACGAGGGGTCGACTTGACACTTACTAGACCAATAATAATATAATTAAAGTACTATGCTAAGCATGGATATTATGAATGATACTGTCAGTTCAACAACAGGAAGAGATAAGTCCTTCTTTCATAATTATAACATAAACTTCAGTAATACTATTTTGCAACTCACATTTCAGCAACTTACATTTCAAGGTATTTAAGCAGAATAAATCATGGAGAATTTCTAAATAATTAGCATGCGCAATTATGTCGAGGTCGTACAGCCTGATCCAATAAAATATTTAAACTGTGCACTGCCGGAGGATCGAACGACGCGAACCATAGATGCATCTATTTACTACCGAGGCGCTCGACCCGATCCACAAATAACAATTATTTTCAAGAAAACACAAGTTTCTCATTTACAGTCAAGTATCTCATACAAACCTTTAAGTAAGTGTATTCAACCTCATAAAATTCTTTTATCAATTTTTATCATGACTAAGTGATTATATTAGCAAGTAAGGGCACAAATATTCCAAGTGTAGCATGATACGGGTCCTAAACTACCCGGACAATAGCATAATAGTGGCTACATACGGACTCTCGTCACCTCGTACGTATGTAGCCCTCACAATTAGGTACAAATATTTATTTAATTCACCTATGGGGTTAATTCCCTCTTGCAAGGTTAGAAAGGAGACTTACCTCACCTCAAAGTCTACTTCCCAATTCAAGAACGCGCTCAAACCTCCAATTTTGACACCAAACGACTCGAAGCTAGTCAAACATTACATAAACTAATCAATATATGCTCAAAAGTTCATAATTCTACCATTTAAGTGATTACCCAATCTAAAATGCAAGATTCCTAAAATTCACCCCCGGGCTCGCGTACCCGAATTCCGAAAATGTTTAAAGAAAGTTGTTACCCATAACCTTAGGAACATAAATATATGGTTTTTACTAAATTTAATAACGAATTTCGTGGTTAAATCTCATTTTTATCAAAAATCTAGGTTTTTATCTAAACCCATAATTTTCACTAATTTACATGTTATAACCTACCCATAAACCATGTATTTAACTCACATTTGATAGGAATTACTTACCTCAACTAGTTGATGGAAATCCCCTCTCTAACCAGCTCCAAAATCGCCCCCAAGAAGAGTAAGAAGTGAGCAAAAGTTCTCAAACCCCGATTTAAAACATCACTGCCCTTCAGCGATTTTCGCACCTGCAGTTCAATTAGCGAACCTGTGATTCCGCTTCTGCGGACAAACTCGCGCAAGTGCGGACCAAAGCCAGGCTAACTCATCTCGCTTCTGCGCCCAGGTAATCGCACCTGCGGCCACGCATCAACGACAAATGACGCACATCTGCGACACTGCCCGCTCCGGCGATGCCTGCCTTCGCACCTGCGCTTTTGCAGGTGCGGTCCTTCCTCCGCTTCTGCGATGGTTGGCCAGCCTATGATGGGACGCATCTGCGATCATGGGGCTCGCACCTGCGGCTGACCAAGGGCAGGTGCGATTATGACAGTAGTTGGAGCTTCAGCTTTGGCTTCCAAATTCCAACTTGGTCTGAGCCTTGTCCGATTGACACTCGGGGACCCCGGGGCCCTGTCCGAATATACCAACAAGTTTGAAATCAGAAAACGGACTCGCTCAAACTCTCAGAACACCCAAAACAACATTAAAACTAAGAATCACACCCTAAAACCAATTGAATCAAACTTAAGAACTTCAAGTTCTTCAATTTACTTCCAATGCACCGAAATGTGCTTACACTACTCGGAATGACACCAAACTTTGCGTGCAAGTCTTAAATGATATTACAGAACTATTCTCAGTCTTAGACTTCCATTTGGACCTCGATAACACCAAAAACCACTCCAAACCAAATTTAAAGAACTTCAAAGTTCTTCAAGAACCAACTTTCACTATTAGGCGCCAAAACGCTCCCGGGTCATCCAAAACTCGATATGAACATATGCCCAAGTCCGAAATCATCATAGAACCTATTGGAACCTTCAAATCCCGATTCTGAGGTTGTTTCTTAAAATGTTGACCGAAGTCAAACTTGACCTTTTAAGCCAACCTTAAGGAACCAAGGGTTCCGATTCCAATCCAGACTCTTCCAAATCCCGAACCAACCATCCCCGCAAGTCATAAATCAATAAAAGCAAGTACGAGAAGTCTTATTTAGGGGAATGGGGTTCTAGAAAGCAAAATGACCGGTCGGGTCATTAAATTCTCCACTTCTTAAACAAACGTTCGTCCTCGAACGGGTTTAGATTCATACCTGAAGTGATGAATAAGTGTGGATATCTACTCTGCATGTACTCCTTGGACTCCCAGGTCGCCTCCTCGACTGGTTGGCCCCTCCACTGAACCTTTACCGCAGAAATCCTCTTGGATCTCAACTGGCGATCATGTTTAGCAACAATGACAATTAGCTCCTCCTCATAACTCAAGCTCTCATCTAGCTGAATAGTGCTGAAGTCTAACACATGTGATAGGTCGGCATGATATCTACAGAGCATAGACACGTGAAAAACTGGATGAACCCCTGATAAGCTGGGAGGTAAAGCAAGCTCATAAGTAACCTCCCCAACTAGCCTCAATACCTCAAATGGGCCTATAAACCTTGGGCCCAACTTGCCCTTCTTTCCGAATCTCATAATACTCTTCATCGACGAGACTTTCAAGAGAACCTTCTCGCCTACCATAAATGATACATCACGTGCCTTCTGATCCGTATCATATAACCTAGCCTCACCGGGCTTAAACCACCCGATGGGAGAATGACATCGCCTACCATATAAAGCCTTAAATGGAGCCATCTCGATGCTGGACTGATAACTGTTTAAGCAAACTCAGCCAAAGGCAAAAACCGATCCCACTGTCCCCCAAAGTCAATCACACATTCTTTCAGCATGTCTTCCAATATCTGAACTGTCCGCTCTGACTGCCCGTCGGTCTGTGGATGAAATACTGTGCTGAGCTCTAAACGGGTCCCCAACTCACTTTGTACGGCTCTTCATAAATGTGAAGTAAACTGAGGGCCTCTATATGATATGATGGAAACAGGCACACCGTGCAACCGAACTATCTCCCGAATATAAATCTGGACCAACTTCTCTAAGGTATATATAGTCACAACTGGAATGAAGTGTGCCGACTTAGTCAATCTATCGACAATGACCCAAACTGCATCCAGCTTCCGCAAGGTCCGTAGTAATCTAACTACGAAGTCCATAGTGATGCGCTCCCATTTCCACTCAGGTATAGTCATCTGCTGAAGTAGGCCACCTGGCCTTTGGTGCTCATACTTGACCTGCTGGCAATTTAGACACCTAGCTACATACTCCACTATGTCCTTCTTCATCCGCCGCCACCAATAGTACTGTCTTAGGTCACGATACATCTTCATAGCACGTGGATGAATAGAATACCGAGAACAATGTGCCTCCTCTAGAATCCTCTCCCTCAAGCCATCGATATTAGGACACATAGACGGCCCTGGAGTCGTAGAACACCATCATCGCCAATCGAAACCTCCTTGGCACCACCCAGTAGTACCGTCTCTCTAAGAACTGCCAAGAGCGGATCATCAATCTGTCGGGCCTTGATCTGCCCCAATAATGAAGACCGAGCAACAACACATGCAAGAACTCGGCTGGGCTCTAAAATATCCAACCTCACAAGTCTGTTAGCCAAGGACTAAATGTCCAAAGCTAATGGCCTCTCCTCCGCTGAAATAAATGCCAAGCTACCCATACTCTCTGACCTCCTACTTAAGGCATCCGCGATCACATTTTCCTTGCTCGAATGATAAAGAATGGTGATGTCGTAATCCTTTAGTAACTCGAGCCATCTACGTTTCCTCAAATTGAGATACCTTTGCTTGAATAAATGTTGTAAGCTGTAATGATCGGTATAAACCTCACATGACACCCCATACAGATAATGCCTCCATATCTTAAGAGCATGAACAATCGCGGCTAACTCTAGATCGTGCACAGGGTAATTCTTCTCATGAATTTTCAGCTGACGCTTAGCATATGCAATAACACGCCCCTCCTGCATCAATACACAACCCAATCCAACGCGTGAAGCATCACAATATACTGTATACATCCCCGAGCTGGAAGGTAACACTAGAACCGGTGTTGTAGTCAAAGTTGTCTTGAGCTTCTGGAAGCTCGCCTCACAATCATCGGACCAACGGAACGGAGCACCCTTCTGGGTCAATTTAGTCAGAGGTGCTGCAATGGATGAGAAACCATGCACAAACCGGCGATAATAACCTGCCAACCCCAAAAAACTCCTGATCTCGGTCACCGAAGTAGGACGGGGCCAACTCTGAACTGCCTCAATCTTCCTGGGATCCACCTTAATACCTTCTCCTGATACAACATGCCCCGAGAATGCCACAGACTCTAGCCAAAACTCACATTTGGAGAACTTAGCATAAAGTTTCTGTTCTCGCAAGGTATGAAGTACCACTCTCAAATGTTGCTCGTGCTCCCACCGGCTACGTGACTAAATCAAGATGTCATCAATGAAGACAATAACGAAGGAATACATATAAGGCCTGAACACCCGGTTCATAAAATCCATAAATGTCGCTAGGGCATTAGTCAAGCCGAAGGACATCACTAGAAACTCATAATGACCATATCTGGTACGGAAGGCTGTCTTCAGAACATCTGAGTCCTGAATCTTCAACTGATGGTACCATGATCTCAAGTCGATCTTAGAAAACACCCTAGTACCCTCCAACTAGTCAAACAAATTATCGATACGCGACAACGGGTACTTGTTCTTGATGGTAACCTTGTTCAACTGGAGGTAATCAATGCACATCCGCATAGTTCCATATTTCTTCTTCATAAATAACAGTGATGCATCCCAAGGTGATACACTTGGTCTCACAAACCCCTTTGCTAACAACTCCTCTAGCTGCTCCTTCAACTCCTTCAATTCTTTCGGAGCCATACGGTACGGTGGGATAGATATAGGCTTGGTGCCTGGAGCCAAATCAATACAAAAATCAATATCACGATCTTGCGGCATGCCTGGAAGGTCAGAAGGAAACACATCGACGAACTCCCGGACTACTGGCACTGAATCAAACGTCGGAGACTCTACGGTGGTGTTCCGAACATAATCCAGTTAAGCCAAACAACCCTTTTCGGCCATATGTCGAGCCTTCAGAAAAGAGATGACCCGGCTAGCTGTACTAACCGAGGAACCCTTCCACTCTAATCTGGGTAATTTCGGCATCGCTAAGGTAATAGTCTTGGCATGACAATCAAGGACGGCGTGGTATGGGGATAACCAGTCCATGCCCAGGATGAACTCAAAGTCGATCATATCAAGCAACAGAAGGTCTGCTCTAGTCTCGTAACCACAGAACGTGACAACACAGAACCGGTAGATCCGGTCCACAATCACAGAATCGCTCATAGGAGTGGACACATAAACAGGAGTACCTAAGGACTCACGAGAAATATCCAATGACACATATGAATAGGTAGACCCTGGATCAAATAATACCGAAGCATCCCTACCGCATACAGAAATAATACCTGTGATCATGGCATCTGAGGCCAATGCATCTGGTCTGGTTGAAAAAGCATAGAATCTGGCTGGAGCGCCGGCGGGCTGGCCCCCGCCTAACTGAACAGTAGCTGCTTGGGCTCCCCCGCCTGGCCTCCACCTCTAGGATGGTCCCTACCAGCCTGCCCTCCGCTTCTAGGCAGCCGGACAGCCGGTGCTAAAATCATGGGCTGCTGGCCCTACTGTACTGCCTTGCCCCGAAGCCTGGGGCAGAATCTCCTCATGTGACCGAGATCTCCGCACTCGAAACAGCCCCTTGATGCGGTGATCTGCTGCCCTGATGTCTGACCCTGATGGCCTGTCGACCCACTGGAAGAAGCCTGAATAGCCAATGTGCGGTATGAACTAAAATAGGAGCTGGAAGAACCCTGGTGACCTGAGTACCCACGGGAAGAACCCTGGATGGCTGGGGCGGTAAGAACTCTCTGGTGTGGCGCTAAGTACGGGATCCTCAGGCCGTGATGGATCCAGCACCGTTGCTGGACAAGCCAATAGTGAACAACTTAGTGATTTTCCATTTAGCTTTACTTATTTTAAAACATTTGGTAAATAAAGGATTTTTAAGGCAAACAAATGGAAACATCTAAAAGCAATTATAACTATTGAATTGCAACCAAAAAATCAAAGTCTACTAATACGTGCCAAGATCTGGTGTCACAAGTGTGTGGGCAACTAGTAGAATATACAAAAGATGACTATCCTACTGTCTGAAACAGAATAGACAGATAAAAACAAAACAGAAACTCTAGCATGCTGCTGAACGGCTCAGAAGGGGAAGCTCACCATGAAGTCTCGGTCAAAGATCAAGTATGCGCGCCGTGCGGGTAACTAGATGCACCAGCCTCAGATCCTGTACAATTAAGTACAGAAGTGTAGTATGAGTACATAAACAATATATACTCAGTAAGTATCCTACATAACTTCGAAGAAGTAGTGACGAGGGGTTGACTTGACATTTACTAGGCCAATAATAATATAATTAAAGTACTATGCTAAGCATGGATATCATGAATGATACTGTCAGTTCAACAACAGGAAGAGATAAGTCCTTCTTTCATAATTATAACAAAAATTTCAGTAATACTATTTAGCAACTTACATTTCAAGGCATTTAAGCAGAATAAATCAAGGAGAATTTCCAAATAATTAGCATGCGCAATTATGCCGAGGTCGTACGGTCCGATCCGATAAAATATTTAAACTGTGCACTGTCGGAGGGTCGAACGGCGCGAACCATAGATTCATCAAATTTTTACCGAGGCGCTCGGCCCGTTCCACAAATAATAATTATTTTCAATAAAACACAGATTTCTCATTTACAGTCAAGTATCTCATACAAACCTTCAAGTAAATGTATTCAACCTCATAAAATTCGTTTATTAATTTCTATCATGACTAAGTGATTATATTAGCAAGTGAGGGCA
This sequence comes from Nicotiana tabacum, assembly GCF_000715075.1. Taxonomy (NCBI): domain Eukaryota; kingdom Viridiplantae; phylum Streptophyta; class Magnoliopsida; order Solanales; family Solanaceae; genus Nicotiana; species Nicotiana tabacum. Next base: position 24,304,570 of record NC_134081.1, on the reverse strand, counting down.
CAAACATTCCAAGTGTAGCATGATACGAGTCCTAAACTATCCGGACAATAGCATGATAGTGGCTACGCATGGACTCTCGTCACCTCGTACGTACGTAGTACAAACATTTATTTAATTCACCTATGGGGTTAATTCCCTCTTACAAGGTTAGAAAGGAGACTTACCTCACCTCAAAATCTACTTCCCAATTCAAGAACACGCTCAAACCTCCAAATTTGATGCCAAACGACTCGAAGCTAGTCAAACATTACATAAACTGATCAATCTATGCTCAAAAGTTCATAATTCTACCATTTAAGTGATTACCCAACCTAAATTGCAAGATTCCTAAATTCACCCCTAGGCCCACGTGTCCGGATTCCAGAAATTCTAAAGAAAGTTGTTACCCATAACCTTAGGAACATAAATATATGATTTTACCTAAATTTCATAACGAATTTCGTGGTTAAATCTCTTTTTTATCAAAAACCTAAGTTTTCATCTAAACCCATAATTTTCACTAATTTACATGTTATAACCTACTCATAAACCATGTATTTAACTCACATTTGATAGGAATTACTTACCTCAACTAGTTGATGGAAATCCCCTCTCTAACCAGCTAAAAAATCACCCCCAAGAAGAGTAAGAAGTGAGCAAAAGTGCTCAAACCCCGATTTAAAACATCACTGCCCTTAAGCGATTTCCGAACCTGTGATTCCGCTTTTGCGGACAAACTCGCGCAGGTGCGGACCAAACCCAGGCTGCCTCATCTCGCTTCTGCACCCAGGTGATCGCACTTGCGACCACGCATCAGCGACAAACGACGCGCATCTGCGACACTGCCCGCTCTTGCCATGCCTGCCTTCGCACCTGCGCTTTCGCAGGTGCGGTCCTTCCTCCTCTTCTACGATGGCTGGGCAGCCTATGCTAGGACACATCTGCAATCATGGGACTCGCACCTGCGGCTGACCAAGCGCAGGTGCGATTATGATAGCAGCTGGAGCTTCAGCTTTGGCTTCCAAATTCCAACTTGGTCCGAGACTCGTCCGATTGACACTCGGGGCCCCCGGGGCCCCGTCCGAACATACTAACAAGTTTGAAATCAGAAAACGGACTCGCTCGAACTCTCGGAATGCCCAAAACAACATTAAAACTAAGAATCACACCCTAAAACCAATTGAATCAAACTTAAGAACTTCAAGTTCTTCAATTTACTTCCAATGCGCCGAAACGTGCTTACACTACTCTGAATGATACCAAACTTTGCGTGCAAGTCTTAAATGATATTACGGAACTATTTTCGCTCTCGGATTTCTGGTTGGACCTCGATAGCATCAAAATCTGCTCCAAACCAAATTTAAAGAACTTCATAGTTCTTCAAGAACCAACTTTCACTATTGGGCGCCAAAACACTCGCGGGTCATCCAAAACCCGATCCGAACATACACCCAAGTCCGAAATCATCATACAAACCTATTGGAACCATCAAATCGCGATTTCGATGTCGTTTACTCACAATGTTGACCGAATTCAAACTTCGCCTTTTAAGCAAACCTTAAGGAACCAAGGGTTCCGATTCCAACCCACACTTTTTCAAAACCCGAACCAACCATCCCCGCAAGTCATAAATCAGTAAAAGCAAGTACGAAAAGTCTTATTTAGAGGATCGGGGTTCTAGAAAGTAAAATGATCGGTCGGGTTGTTACATGTGAGGGTGCAAATATGGAAGGAGAGAACAATACAACTCAATTACGTGAAAATAGCACGGGCTAGCCAGTTTTCGGACTGGTAATTGAAAATTAGTCAGCGTATGCAAAGTCATTGAAAAGTAGCCACTATTTTGCTGCAACATGGAAAGTTCCAGGATAATATACTGGAGATTGGTGCACTTGTGTATGAACTTCCAGTACACGGAAAGTTCCAGTATAATATACTGGAGATTGGAGCACCTGTGTATGAACTTTCAGCATATTATATTGGACCAGTATATTATACTGGAACTCTAGTATATTATGCTGGAACTCCAAGATATTATACTGGAACTCCAGTATATTATGCTGGAAGTTCACATGTAAAAAATTCGAACTCCAGTATATTATGCTGGAATATTTTTCGGATTTTGAACAGTGTTTTCGTTCAGATTTATCTTTACATAAAAAGTTATTAAATTCCGATTACTTTTGAAACTGAGGCTATGTTTGAATTACCACTTGTAAATCTGACTATTTTTGAATTTCACCCCTCAATTACACAACAATCGGTGTTCAAACTTTAAGAAGTCAATAATTTTTTCTTGATGAATATGTACACGTCAAATTTTAAATTAAACTAAGCATAATTTAGATAAATACTATAATTTTATAAATTAAAACTAATGGAGTATTAAAAAAATCAACTAATAAAAGTAAGCATAAAATCAAAGAAAAGATAGAGTCGTGAGTGTTTTTAGTCTCCGTTTATGGGCGGATAAAAATATTTAGACAAGGATTCAAACCCATTAACAGCACCAAACTTTGAACACCCTTGGCCGGTGCTCTACTTCTTGGAGCTATGTCAAGGGTGTTCAAAAATAATATATAAGCTATATAAACTTGTATTTTACCTATATATATATATATATATATATAAAAAAAAATGCCACTGAATAATGAATTGAATTTATAAATATAGAATAACGAGAATGTCTTCTACCGAAACTGAATAAATAATATAACCAAAACATAAGTAGGGGCTTATTCTACTTCGAGAGAGCACTAGTATGGATTTATTTGCTCTTCGCAAAATAACATAAGGGCAGAAGTTGGTCCAGAAATCTGGTTCCCCATTAATCTTAAAAAATCAAGCAATTTATGCCTATAGCCACCTTATCTCAGGAGATAGAAGAACTTCTAACTCTGGCCCCAGCTTAACCAAGACTTATTCAGTCTAATTTCCAGACTGCTATTGAATCAGGATCGTCGTTAAATATCTAGATGGTTATCTGACATGAAAAGTAGGGGATTATGTGTATGAGGTAAAATTGGTCGATAACATGTGATCGAATGGTAAGATAACACGTGGAGTAGAAGGTAGACAAAGGACGAGTCGGAAGATAATTAGTACTGAATGCGACGTGTGTGAACGGTACCAGGTGGATTCCGAAGGGAACATAGTCGGCGGTAGAAGTTCAAAAATTTGCCATCGGACAACATTTATGAAGGAATATTTGTTAGCATTAAATGAGCAGCCGTTACAGAGAATATTTACATTCAAGGTCTGCCGTTACATCTTCATCAATGACACTTTTATTCTTATTTAAAAAGGAGCTTAATCCTAAGATCATGTTTTCCTAGATAGAACTATAAATGGTGGGGTTAAAAATCATTGTGGGAAGATGAAACACTCTGCACGCAAAAGCTATACTTTATTATTTTACTCTCATACTTTACTATTTAGCTCTCAATTTGATAGCGTCGTCGTTGCTTTATCTTTGCCTTCACTTTTACTCTCGGAAAGGCTGAGTTCGGAACTAGGCTTGTTATCTTCTTTAATTTCAATCGCTAAATCTTTATTTTAGCCTTTTTTTTTTTATTGTTTTTTGGGTCAAATCGATTCGCTTATCTATAAACCACGTTATAAATTTAACTGTACCGTTTTACGGGTAAACAGTTTGGCGTCCACCGTGGGGCATAGACAGTTGCGTAATTGCTTTGATCCATTCGCTTATTACTAACAAGGATTAAAAAAGATCACTCTATTCGAAGTGGTAGATGGAGATATGGGTTACAATGTAATATTTAAAATGCCGTGGATATACGAGATGAAGTTCGTACCCTCAACATATCATCTGTTGTTGAAATTTCCAATCCCGGAAGGAATCAAGCAAATAAAAGCAGACCAATCGGCGGCGAGGGAGATGAACGTAGTAACCTTTTCAAAGAAGCAAAGGGAAAGAGTCCAACAAATAGCAATTATAGGAACCGATACATTCTCCCTTTCTGAATGAAGACGATAAAAGTGAGGAGTCATCGGAATCCCATCAAGTTCCGAGATATTTTCAGATACCAGAGGAGATGGATGCGACTAAATCGACCGCGGAAGAACTCGAGCAAGTGGCCCTGTTCGAAGAATTTTTGGAAAGAAAGTTTCATCAGGGAACAAGATTAAATCTCGATCTCATGTTAGAATTTATAAATTTTCTTAAAGCTAACATTGACTTCTTTGCATGGTCGCACTCGGATATGATAGGTATCCCATTAGAGGTAGCAGTTCACAAGCTGAGTCTGGATCTGAATTTCCCATCGGTAATGCAAACGAAACGTCCGATAGCAGAGGTCAGGAACAAGTTTGTTAAAGAAGAGATAACCCGATTACTCAATATTGGTTCAATCTGGGAGGTATAATATCCGGAATGGTTAGCCAACATAGTTGTAGTATCAAAAAAGAATAACAAGTTTAGGATGTGCGTAGACTCTAAGGATTTAAATAAGGCATGCCCTAAAGACTCATTCTCGTTGCCGAACATTGATCAAATGATTGATGCCATGGTCATACATGAGCTAATGAGTTTCCTTGATGCTTACTCCAGGTACAATCAGAGCAAGATGAACCCGGAGGATCAGGAAAAAACCTATTCCATAACAAACTTTAGCAGATATTGCTATAAGGTGATGCCTTTTGGGCTTAAGAACGTCGGAGCCACTTATCAGAGGCTCGTTAATAAAATATTTGAGAATCAGATAGGCAAAATAATGGAAGTATATATTGATGGCATGTTAGTCAAGTCCTTGAATGCATGAGATTATTGGAAACATCTTCAAGAAACTTTCGACAATTTGAGAAAGCATAACATGAAGGTCAACTCGGAGAAGTGCGCGTTTGGAGTTGGTTCCGCTAAGTTCTTGGGGTTCTTGGTCTTGCAAAGAGGGATCGAGGTAAATCCCGATAAAATCAAGGCTATCAAAGACATTTCGAACCAATTGACGAGCGTGAAGGAAGTACAGAGGCTGATCGGATGGTTGACGACTCTAAGCAGATTCATCTCAAGATCTTCAAAAACATTCCATCACTTCTTTTCACTTCTGAAAAAGAAGAACGATTTCAAATGGACTTTGGAATGCCAGTAGGCATTGAAAGACTTAAAAAGGTACTTGTCTAGACCCCCGTTACTGTCAAACCAGGGGAAGGCGAGCAGTTGTTGATATATCTAGCGGCCTCGAAAGTAGCGGTAATTGCCGTTTTGGTCCTAGAAGAGAAAGGTAAGAAATTTTCTATTTACTACATTAGTAAAATATTATCGGGATCAGGGACTCGTTATCCGTACCTCAAAAAGCTGGCCTTGGCTCTCATAGTTACCTCTCAAAATCTTAGGCCTTATTTTCAGTACCACCCGATAGGCGTTGTGACAACCTTTCCCTTAAGGAATGTCCTTCACAAGGTTGAATTGTCATGGCGTTTGGCTAAATGGGCAGTCGAAATTAGCAAATTCGAAATTGAGTACAAACTCAGGACTGTAATCAAGTCGCAAGTTTTGGCCAATTTCAGTCCTAGTTTAATGCCCTTTGGCTGCTAAGGAAGCAGGGTTGGTGTTAGAAATGGAATCAGAAGTTTGGACCTTGTTTACAGATGGAGCTTCCAATGTAAAAGGATCAGGTCTCGGGGTAGTTCTATTCACTCCCTTGGGGGAAACTTTGAGGCATGCCATTAAAACTGTTCCGTTAACTAATAATTAAGCCGAGTATGAGGCTTTGATTGCAGGACTAGAACTAGCCCGGGGACTAGGCTCTAAGGTCATCGAAGTAAATGAGACTCCCAGCTAGTAGTAAACCAAGTGTATGGGATTTTCGTCACAAAGGAAGAACGCATGCAACAATATCTCAAAAAGGCTCAAGCGTGCTTACATGATTCAGGGAATGGCCAATCATTCACATTCCAAAGGAAGAAAATGTGGAAGTAGATACACTGGCTAATTTGGGGTCATCCATGGAGATGAAAGGATTTGATTCCAGAATGGTCTTCCAACTTCTACATTCAGTGTTGGACATAGATGGTTAATGCGAGGTAAATTCAACCAACTTGGTCTGGGAACGGAGGAATGAGTTCATCGAGTAACTCCGACATGGTAAATTACCCGAGGACCCAAAGGCATCCTGGGCACTGCGGACCAAAGCCGCTCGCTACTGCCTTGTAGATGGGCAGTTATACAAGAGGTCGTTCCAAGGGCCATTGGCATGGTGTCTAGAGGCCTCGGAGGCAGAATACATGATGAGGGAAGTCTACGAAGGAGTTTGCGAAAATCATTCTGGTGTAGACTCGTTAGTGCTAAAGTTGATCAGGGCAGGTTACTACTTGCCTCAGATGGAGCAGGACGCAAAGGCATTTATTCAGAAATATGACAAATGTCAATGTCATGCACAGTTGGTGCACCAACCAGCAGAACTTTTGCATTTTGTGCTATCCCATGGCCATTCATGAAATGAGGGATGGACATAGTTGCTCCTCTACCACTGGGCCCCAGAAAGGTAAGATTTCTTTTTGTTTTAACTAATTATTTCACTAAATGGGTTGAAGTGGGTCCTTACCAAATGATCGATGAGCGCGAAGTGGTTGACTTCATATGGGGCCACATAATCTGCCGGTTTGGAATACCAAAGGAAATTGCTTGTGAAAACGGGCCACAGTTCATAGGTTCAAAAGTCACAAAGTTTTTGGAAAGGTTAAAAATTAAGAGAATTACGTCTTCACCATACCACCCAGGTAATTATTCAGAAACTTAAGACGGAGTTGGAAGATGCTAAGGGAAATTGGCCCGATGAGCTACCGGGAATACTATGGGCATATTGGACAATGGCGAAGTCGATCACGGGAGAAACACCCTTCTCACTCATGTATGACATCGAGACTCTGATACCGATAGAAGTGGGGGAGCTGACTTTACAGTTTTCCCGAGCAAACAAAGATACAAACAATGAAGCTTCTCTCGTAAAGCTGAACTTGCTCGATGAACACCGGGACTTGGCGTACACGAGGATGGTAGCTCAAAAGCAAATGATGGAAAGATATTATAATCGCACGGCCAATCTCCACCATTTCAAGGTAGGGATTTTGGTTTTGAGGAAGGTGACTAGAGCACTCAGAAAGTCAATGCTGGAAAACTGGGGCCAACGTGAGAAGGTCCTTATCGGGTTTCATCTATCACTAGTAGGGGATCATATGAGTTGGAAAATCAAGATAGAGTCAAATTGCCCAGTAATTGGAACGTGACTCATTTCAAAAGGTTTTATTACTGATGGTTCCTGCCAATACTGAAAGTTTGTGTTACGCTCTTTTTCTCTTCGATCAGCTTTTGTCCCAATTGGGTTTTTCTGGCAAGGTTTTTAACGAGGCAGTGACGGAAAGCATACTACGAAGGAAGCGTCGTTGGCAAAGGAAAGAACTTTGAATATCAAGGCACTAAAATTTTCACAAAAAAATGGTTGTGTGGATGGTTAAATAATCTTTTGCTTGATGGCAAGCCTTGTTCCATTGTTAAAAAGGGATTATTTAACCGTTCATAAGTTGTTTCCACCGGTGAAGCATCAATCTGGGTACAAGACTTCCAGTGTTCGAATTTGCATGCTTCACATTCGAACACTAGGGGAAATAATGTCTGATACGACACCAAGCAATGCCCCAAAAATCGGGACTGCGAGAACCGGGATCAGTGTTTCTTCAGGATTGGGGACTGCATGATCAGCCCCGTAGAAATATGTAGTACGAGTTACCCACATGAATTGGAAACTTTATTATTTAAGAAAACGAATGCCTTTGTACTTTTAAAAATAGAGGGAATAAAATAAAGTCCTTTTATTTTTATCTTATTTCTTGTCTAAATGATGAGTTAATTTTATCGTTTGAAAGTTAACAAAAACTTCAAATGCCTTTGCCGGAATAAACATGAGACGTCTTCTTCAAGAGCATTGTAAACATAAGGGACCTCTCTTATGAAACCCTCATAGTAAAGGGTAGATTCCGAAAGAGTTTAAGCTCGGAATCAAAAGCTATCAGATAAAAAAATATAGATGAGGCTTTAATGAGCTAGACATAAAGAGGATATTTTTGCACAATACTTCAGCAAAAAATTCTCTTATTAAAGTGTCAAACTCAACAAAAGTTTTGGCATAATTATAGAAGATAAAAAAATTATACATCATTCGTGCCGCTAGAACTCGAAGGAGGAGGAGAAGGCGGATTCACTGCCCGTTTGGGGCCTACATCTTCTTCAGTCTCCCTTCGGTTCCCGAATACTCGGAACTAGTATTCGAGTAGATAGTCGCAGCGGGCTGAGCGGTAGGTTCTCACGAGCGAATAACTCCAGTTCCCGAGCCTAGGCAATGCAATCATCTATATTGGCGATTCCCATTTTGGCCTCCTCCAAGGTCTTCCTCTTCATATGATATATAGCATAGGTCTTCTCGAAGATAAAGGGAGTCTTCTTGATCCTAGAGTTTTGCCAGGAGTTTATCAATTTCGGCCTGGAGCTCTTCTCTTTCAGACTTCATGGCATTGAGGTGGGATTCAAGCTCAACATTTGTAGTTGAGTGAATTCAGTTTTGCTCCATGGCCCTCTTAAGCCTCTCTTTCATTCGGGTCCTCTTCTCCTCGGCAGTATTGGCCTCCTTGGTTTTGGAGCATAAGTTGGCCTTCAAGTTATTGATTTGCTCCTCTAAGGCAGACTCGCGCTCAGCAGCAGCGATGGTAGCATCATGAAGTTCGGTCCACTTAGCCTTAGCTTCTTGAAGCTTTTCATCTAATTAGGCAGCTTCTTGGCTGTGGGCCATTCTATCTTGTTCGTTCTCATGTAACAGAGCCTCGAGCTCATCCATCTCAGTAACTTTTGCCTCCAGCACGGGGAGGCGCACAACAAGATAGTTCCTTTCAGCTAAGAGTTGATCCCGCTCGAAAGCAAGTCCTTATTTGTTAAGGATCAATCTTTGTAGGCCTTTAGAAGTAAGAAGTTTGGCCTAAAAGGAGAAGGTTGAGATTAGGATTACCATTGCAATATGTAAGCAAAAAAGAAGATACGAGGAAACTAGTATGATACCTGCGCTGCACTGTGCATGTTGTTGTTTATCAGGCACTCCCAAGAAAGGAAGCCCATCTTCTTCCAATCCTTCTCCGAAGCCAGTGGCTTCAGATAATTAGCAAGCTCTACCAGCTTGGATAAAAGATGACACTCTTTCAAAATCGAAAGAGTGGCACCTCGCCTCCCTCGAGAATCTTGGGAAGGGGTTGAGTAATGTTTCCCAAGTTCCTATGGTTAGGGGACTGAGGGGGAGAGGGATTCCTTTCGTGAGAAGCTAGTACCGATGGAGGTGACGCAGCTGGTGCCGATTATTGTACCCTATTTTGTACGAGTCAAAATAAGATTCAACTTGTAGTTTCTCTGTTGTTGATGAAAGAGAGTCGCTACCTAATATTTAAAGGTATACTAGGATACCTATTTAATCACTAAAGTCATGTTCTTTATTAGTCTACTAACCGGTAAGATTTTGAGTAAGGGTTCTTGTTCTTCTAAGGGGAAGGTGTTAGGCACCCCTAAGAATCTACATGAGGTAGCTCCATAGGACTTAGACTAGGTTTAAAGTGTTAGTTGTTTGTATCCTGCTTAATTAGTATTGGAGATGAATGGCTTAATATTTATCTAAGTGAGAGTAGTATGTTAGAAAGGATTCGAGATTTAAAAGGGGTTGAGTTTTAGAAAGAGTCTAAAAAAACTACCATTGATGTAATTAAAAGAGCTCTAAAACTGAATGGTTTGCATGAACCATGTAGAAAATACTTTGTTCTTTTAAAGATTCGATGTTCTTATAATTCTAAGATGTTGTAAGAAAATGATTCTAAGGTATACCTTGGCTTCTGAATTACCTAAATCTTAGACTTGAGGGGATGTTTGAAAGTCTTGCTGGATGACATCCCTTAAGTTTGAAAGAGTCGATTGCTTTTTAGAAGGCAAGCCTTAATTCGTTTATGGTTTTGAAAGAGGGAATGCCGCCTTTGCTAAATTTTAGCTTCAAAATCTTCACGGAACGGTTAGCAAAACATAGCAGATTAGTAATGTGAATAGTGCATGATTAATGAATTGAAAAAAATAGTTACTATCTAGTATTTCTTTTGACCATATGTTCTTTAAAGCTTGCCTAAATTGTTTATGTAATTTAGAAGGTAAATCAAACATGACAAGAGCAATGTTATATACATGTAAAGAATATAGATAATGAAATATTAATAAAACAGTAAAGCATGAAAAGTGACTCTAGTTTTGTAATAACCGATTGGTTGTTTTAAGCTCTAGCAGGTCGTTCGGCAGTTTGAGACCTTGAGTAGTTTCACTTCATGTCTTATGACTTGTACGTATGGTCGGAATTGAATTTCGAGAGGTTCGGAGTTGATTCGGATGGAAAATTCTCAATTCAGAAGCTTTATGTTGGAAGAGTTGATCAAAGTTTGTCTTTTGAGAAAATAATCTTGGAATCAGGATTTGAAGGTTCCAATAGGTTTGTATGATGATTTCGAACTTGTGCATATGTTCGGGTTGAGTATCGGGTGGTCTGGGAGCATTTCAACGCTTATTGTGGAAAGTTGACAATTTGAAGGTTTTAGAATTTCCAAATTTTGGTTTGAAGTGGAATTTGTTGTTATCGATGTCCATTTGTGGTTGTGATCCTTGGAATAGGTTCATATCGTGATTTATGACTTGTACGTAAAGTTTGGCGTCATTCCAGAATATTTAAGTGTAACTTGGACGTGTTCGTCGAAGTTTGAAGGTTAAAAGGAGGATTTGATTGCCGATTCATGGTTTTGGAGTTGTTTGGTGTAATTTGAGGCCTCGAGCATATTCGTGTTATGTTTTCGGACTAGTTTGTATAATTGGACGGGTCCCAGGGGCCTCGGGTGTATTTCAGATGTGTTTGGCTAGTGTCGTGCTATTATTTGTTGTTTCAACGTCGTTTTATTGGGTATAAAGGAAACTACATTAAGAAAAACAACCTTTGATTTGTGATTTGATTGAACCATAGGATCCGTATCGTAATTACAGAGTCATAGCAATAAGAATCATCGAATTCAGATGTTGTATGAGAGAGTTATTCCCATTTTCGTGTCGGGAAACATTGATAGCGTTGCTGGAGATCAGGTATCACAATTGCGAACATAGGTTTGCAATTGCGAAGTCTGTAGATTTTCTCCTTGTTTTGCAATTGCGACCACTTGTCCGCAATTGTGAGGGTCCACAAATGCGAATCCTGTGTCGCAAATGCGACATCTGCACCTGGTAAAAGGGCTCGGAGACGGGATTTTTGAGATATTCTCTCATTTTTGGAACCCTAGGCTCGGTAGGAGGCGATTTTGAAGAGGGATTTTCATCTACAATCTTTGGCTAAGTAATGTTTTTCAATTTCCAACTATTTTACATGGCTTATATACAGATTTAACATGGAATTGGTGGAAATTGTGGGATATTTGAAGAAAAACCTAGAAATCGTATTTTTCGATTTTGACCACGAAATTGGATATGAAATTTTGAATAAATTATATATTTTGAGTTCGTGATGTTATGGGTAAATTTTATCTTCGAATATTTTTGGAATACGGGCAAGTGGGCCCGAAGGTTGACTTTATTGACTTTTCGAACGGAGTTGGGAATTGTTATAAATTGATTAATGATAAGCATTGGACTATATTTTGATTGATGTGCACATTGTTTGACTAGTTTTGGATCGTTTGGCTTTGAGTCGAGGTGTTAGAGAGGCATTGGAGCCGGTTATGGAACTTCGGAGTGAGGTAAGTCTCCTGTCTAACCTTGTGAGGGGGAATTTACCCTGTAGGTCTTATATTCTTATGTGCTACATGTTGTGGGAGCTACGCACATATGAGGTGACAAGTGTCTGTGCGTATGCTAGGATTCCTGATTTGTCCGGGTAGACTTAGGTTTACGCCGTGCTTTAATTGTATTATTTGAGTTATCCTTGCCTGTTTAATTCCTTCATTTTGCATTACGACTTGAGACTAGGTTTGCGTAGAGTGATCGAGTCCCTATTGTAAGAGATTTGATGAGCTACTTGATTAACCACAAAATAATTGTGCTTCCCTTACGAATTTCTCTCGCATTGTGCGTTTTCATCGAAAAGCTTCTTTAATTTTCATAACTCACACGTATATTCGTGAGTGGGGTCAAGGACCCGTTAAAGCTTCTTATTCTTATGAGATCGGGCTGTTCAACTCGGCAGGATTATGTACCACACTTTTATGGGATCGGGTCGTTCGTCTCGACAGGAATATGTACCACACTCTTATGGGATTGGGCCGTTCACTCTTATGGGCTCGGGCCATTTTCCTCGGCAGGATTATGTACCACACTCTTATAGGTTCAGGACGTTCGCCTCGGCAGGATTATGTACCACACTCTTATGGGATCGGGTCATTCGCCTCGGTAGGATTATATACCACACTCTTAAGGGATCAGGTCGTTCGCCTCGGAAGGATTATGTACCACACTCTTATGGGATCAGATCGTTCGCCTCGACAGGATTATGTACCACACTCTTATGGGATCGGGTCGTTCGCTTCGGCAATATCATATTCTTATGGGATTAGGCCATTCGCCTCGGCAATATCATATTTTTATGGGATCGGGCCGTTCGCCTCGGCAGAATCATATTCTAATGGGATCGGGTCATACACATCGGCATTTCTATAAATACTCTTATGGTATCGGGTCGTTCGCCTCGGCAGCTTCATGAAACACTTTTATGGGATCGGGTCGTTCGTCTCGGCAGCGTCGTGCATAATATTTGATAAGAAGCCATCATATCTATGAGTTTTATTGATTTGAGTTGTGACGACCTATCTGGTGGGAGCCAATTTACATATATACTCTGGTTGAGGAGGTGACCGATAATTGAGAGCTTGTGTTTACTGTTCAGAAGAGGATTGTACCATGTACCTATATTGGTTTATACTGTTTATTTACCATGACTCATATTTGTTTACTTCCTATTGAATTTGATTTATTGGACCACTAGTAAGTGTCGATGTCGACCCCTCGTCACTACTTCTCCGGGGTTAGGCTAGATATTTACTGGGTACGTATTGATTTACGTACTCATACACTTGCTGCACTTATTGTGCAGGTATATATATGTCTGGTGGTCTTTGGGGCGCAAAGGCGCGGATATTGCGGGGACTACACGGTGAGCTGCATTCCATGTTATGACCCGCAACATACAGAGTCTCCATCTTAATTAGTTACATTATCCTGTCTATTTTATACTCGAGACAGATGTTGTATTGTTATTGAACCTTCTAGTAGATGCTCATGCACTTGTGACACCGGGTTTTGGGAGTTCCTAGTGGATGTTCATTATTGTAGTTCATGTTATTATTATCATTTCACCTGTAATTTTATATTTTATACGGGATTTAATAAAGAAAAGCACATGTTTCTATGAGTACCAGATTTCACTCTATTTATTTAATGGGATTTATGATTTTAAAAATAATGAAATGAGTAATTAAGTTGATAATTCACCGTTGGATTGCCTGACGGAGACGTTGCGCGCCATCACAACCTATAGTGGATTTTGGGTCGTGACAGATTTGGGCCTGAAAGAGGTTGGCCTAAGAATCGGCAAGAATAGACAACAACAGGCTCCAAATTTCAGATGCATGACGCGGAGTTTGGGCCTGAGTTCCGGGAACTCAGGAGATCCAATGGTTGTACATGTTGTACCCTATTTTGCAAAATTCAAAATAATGTACAACTTATAGTACTCTACAAGGTTAATTAAAGTTTAGAATCGCCACCTAGTATTTAAGATATACTAGGATACCTATATTACACTATATAATGTACATTAAATTGTGGTTTGCGAAACCATTGAGATTCTAGATAAGGGTTCAAGTTATCTCGAGGGGAATGTGTTAGACATCCCTCAAGATTCACAAAATGTGGTTCCTGTGGACTCGATCAAATAAATAAGGGAAGGTTCAAAAGAATGACTAATTTGATATATACATAGAACAGTGAAGTAGCTTGAATGATGAGTGATTGAACAAGAATGACACATGATGAAAGACAAATGTCTATGTATGATAAATTATATACAAAAGGGGGATGAAGTATGTGATAATTGTATTTTTATAAATTGACAAAGTGTAAAAAGAAAATATGTAGTAATAAGTGAAGTATTTTGTAAATTAACTAGATGAATTGTAGTTAAAGAATGCACTTGGAAGAATTTGATTTATGTCCAAAGGTAAACTATTCTGAGTGATAGACTAAATGTAAAAGAAAAAAAAAATTCACTTTAAAGTGATTGGCTAAGAGGAGGAGAGAATTATTTTTGAATATTTTTTATGTAATGAATATGGCAAGAAAGGAATTAATTTAATATTTTACAAAAATACATTAAAGGAAGGAAAATTAATTGAAACAAGCGAATAATAAAATATTTATATTTAGGTGCACATGTAGTAAAAGTAAATGAACAAAATTTATGAAATAATTTATATTTTTGAAAAATCGGTGCACAAGACACGAAGAGAAGAATTTAGTATTTTTTTTTTTAAAGAATAGGTTAAGCGAGTGAAAAAATGATTGATATATGTATTTGACTAAAGTACAAAATATAATAAATAATGATAGATAATAAGTCAGACAGGGTCAAATGGTACAAACACTATGTCTTGCGCCTTTAATTCAATGAGTAGAGTATAAAAGAATTTAGTTTATGATATTAACTAGTATAGGAATTTGCTTAAAGGATGAGGGTGTAGGACAATATGTGGTGATAAGTAAAATACTTACAAATTGAGTAGATGAATATTAATTAAAGAATACTGTCACGATCCAAAATTCAACTAGTCGTGATGGCACCTAACTCAACCCGCTATGTAAGCCAATTAATCACTAACCAATTCCAATAACAATTAATAAAGCAATTAAGTAAAGAAATATCTGAATCTAATACATTCCCCAAGAACTGGTAGTACAAATCATGAGCTTATAAGAATAGAATTTACAGAGCCGAACTGAAATAAATACATGGTCTGTTTGAAAAGTACATAATCAGAGTTTTATAGATCTAAAGCTACCACGAACAAGAGGCAGCTACAACCGGGACGCAGATACATCTTCACTCCAGCTCCCATCGAACACAGCAATATCAGCAGCCAACATCTGCACGCAAGGTGCAGAAGTGTAGTATGAGTATAACCGGCCCCATGTACTCAATAAGTAACAAACCTAATTTTAGGTTGAAAGTAGTGACGAGCTAACACGAAGGTCGGGTCCAACACCAATATTCCACAACTCAACATAACAACATAGTACAAGTAATAAAAGAGTATCTCAGAAATAAAAGGCCCATTTTATTCACATTTCCAGAAAAGTAGGCATTTCTTTTTAAGTATTCCAGTGAAAATCCAAATCTTTTACCGAAAAAGCCAAAATACGAGTAAGTTTGAAAACTGTAATTTTTCCAAAAACTTCTTTCAATAATAAGTAAGGTGTCTCATTTTCAGATAGCATGAGAAAAGTACTTCTCTATGCCTACATGTTAAGATACAAGTAAAATCATAAATGTCTCCACAACTGGGTAGCAGAAGGAAATGCACCTCTATGCATGTATCACAAGTACGCATGTCAAATGCAATGCATCTCGATGATGAGCTCATGTACTCACACTCTCAGAGTACTCAACCTCACTATCTCGCATTCTCTCTCACTATGCTCAACACACTCAATCACTCAGCGATGTACCATACCCGCTGCGGCGTGCAGCCCGATCCCTGTTTATAGTCGACTGCACTCACTGGGAGTGGGCAGACTCCGGATGGGCAACTTTCAGCCCAAGCACTATAATCTGCATGGACAACTCACGTGTTGCACGGACAACTCATGTGCCATAATATCAATATCTGAAATCACACGGACAACTCACGTGCCACACGGAAAACTCACATGCTATAATATCAACATATGGAATCGCACGGACAACTCACGTGCTACACGGGAAACTCACGTGCTATAGTGATAACATCCTCACAAACATGTCCCCGGCCTCAATCAGTCATCAATCTCTCCAGTCTCACTCACGGGCTCACAATGTCATAAACCTAGACTGAAAACAATGATATGATGTATCGATAAATAACTGAGACTAAGATATGATATGAATGCATGAATATGACTGAGTACGAAATATCAATGAAATCAGTGAGATGACAGTAAGAAACGACCACTATGGGTCCAAACAATATCGGCATAATTCCTAAACATGATATCTAGCATGATTGACAGCTTAACTACTTTATCACATGATGAAAATAAGGATATCAACAAAGTAGGACCACTACAACTCCACTGAATCAATTAAGTCACAATTTCAATGGTGCACGCCCACACGCCCGTCACCTAGCATGTGCGTCACCTCAATACCAATCACATAACACGTATTTCGAGGTTTCATACCCTCAGCACTAAGATTAAAAGAGTTCCTTACCTCGAACAAGTCAATTCCAACACCGAGCAGGCCAAGCAATGCTCCAAAATGCCATCTCGCGCGTTCCGACCTCCGAACG
Organism: Nicotiana tabacum; assembly: GCF_000715075.1. Lineage (NCBI taxonomy): Eukaryota > Viridiplantae > Streptophyta > Magnoliopsida > Solanales > Solanaceae > Nicotiana > Nicotiana tabacum. The sequence continues at coordinate 24,287,989 of NC_134081.1, read as the reverse complement.
GCTCGAAACTAAATAAAAATAACTCAAATACATAAAACAATGCTAAAGGAACCAATCCCGATCAAAAAGATCAAATCTTGAATCAAAACTCCAAAATCAGCCAAAGCCCAACCCGGGCCCGCACCTCAGAACCTGATAAAATTTATAAAATCCGACAACCCTTTCAATTACGAGTCCAACCACACTAGTTTTACTCAAATCCGACTCCAATTCGATATTCAAAACTCCACACTAGTTTCACTCAAATCCGACTCCAATTCGATATTCAAAACTCAAAAATTCATATTATAAAACTTTAGGCTAAAACTCCCAATTTCCTCTTTAAAATTCACAATCCAATTACCAAACACGAAGATAGATTCATGAAATATAATCAAAACCGAGTAGAGAACACTTATCCCAATTCATATGGTGAAAATTGCTTCAAAAATCTCCTAAATCCGAGCTCCATAGCTCCCAAAATGATAAAATGGTCGAAACCCCCGAAATGAGAGTGGAATCGCGAAATGCGGACAATTTCACGCGTTCGCATAGAACAAATGCTCACCAGCTAGAAATTTTCTTTCGCTAACGCAACACTACAGACGCAAATGCGATGAACAAACTCCTAGAGCTACACTATCGCATACCACATTTCGCGATCACGAAGAACAAACGCTTGGCATCCTCTGGCCTTCCTTCATACTACACGAACGCATCACCAGGCTCACGAACGCATTGAACAAATGCCTCAACCTCCGCGAATGTGACTCTAGACTCACGAACACGATGAACAAATCCTACTCAGTTATCCAACAACCCTATGCGATCACATTCTATCCTCCGCGATCGCAATTAAGGAAACTAGAAGCCCAGAATTATGTAGAACCAGCAATGCAAATATGAAGGAAAATAGCCCGAAATCAATCTGCAACACGCCCGAGCCCCTCGGGATCACGTTTGAACATCCCAACAAGTCGCATAACATAATACAGACCTACTCGAGGCCTCAAAACACACATAACAATATCGAAACAACGAATCACACCTCAACTCGAAATCAATGAACTTTGAAACTTCAAACTTCCACAACTGATGCCAAAACCTATCAAATCACATCCGATTGACCATAAATTTTGCACACAAGTCACATTTGACATTACGGACCTGTTCCAACCTCCGGAATCGGAATCCGACCCCGATATCAAAAAGTCCACTCCCGGTCAAACTTTCCAAAATTTCAACTTTCGCCATTTCAAGCCTAAATCAACCACGGACCACCAGATCAAAATTCGGACGCGATCCTAAGTCCAAAATTATCCAACGGAGCTAAAAGAACCATCAAAATTACAATCCAAGGTCAAATACTAAAAGTCAAACTTAGTTAACTCTTTCAAATTTAAAGCTCCCTAGTTGAGAATCATTCTTCCAAATCAGTCCCGAATAACCTAAAAACCAAAACCGACGATTCACATAAGTCATAATACATCATACGGAGCTACTCATGCCCTCAAATAACCGAGCGAAGTGTAAATGAGCAAAACAACTGATCAGGTCGTTACAAATACACTTTGAAAGAATTTGATTGATGTGCAAAGATTAACCATTTAAGCGAGAATCTAAATTTTAAAAAAAGGATTTACTTTACATGATTGACAAAAGGTGAAAATAATAATAATATTTGAACAACCTTAGCATATAGTAAATAATGTAAAAAAATTAATTTGATGAATAGAAAATGAATATGCTATAAGAAGATGTGTAAAATGTTTATGGCATGAAAAATTATCCCGTCGATACAAAGAAATATTTGCGCTAAACAGAGATTATCATTGAATGAGCAACTAAAGACTATCTCGAGAGTCATGGTCTTGAAACACAAATTATGTGAGACAAGCCCAAATGACTACAAGGCCCAGTTCTCTCAAAGAATAGTGTAATAATTCAACTACAACTTTTATACAAATTATATCTATATGAAGCGCATCAATTAAAGAAGAATTTACATACAAGGGGGTTTGGAAAGCACGCTCATATAATTTTATGACAAGGACAAAATTATTTATTTTATTTCTTTTTGGAAGAAGATGACATTCTTTCATTTTTATGCATATGACTAATATAATTAGTTAGGTATACACCGGTTCTAATTAATTAACCATGTTATAAAATATATTCAATATCCCATACAAACTTCAAGAATTACTTAACACACAATATGGCAAGTTAATCTAATTATTAACTAGATACAATTCCCTAAGTGTTCAGCAAATAGATAATATTAAAGCAAGCAAGCAAACACATCTATCTACTACTTTACTATACTTTACGTTTTGGGTACATCTAAGAACGGGAAGTACGAAGCGGGGAATTTGACAGGGATTTGTCCTTTTACCTTCGAATGTCGTCTTCCGAAAGTAACTCTGTGTGATAGTAACTCGCAAGACAAGAGAAGTGAAATTATTAGTAAAATAATGTAACGTAAAAGACAAATTGATAAAGTGACATGTTTTTGAAATGGTTTTTGTTTTTAATTGGTTTAGGGAAATTTCTTTTGAAAATGATTTGAAAAATGTTTTGTTTTCGAAAGATTGTTTGGAAAAATATTTTTTGGGAAATTGTTTGCTGGGAAATAATTTTTAAAAATAGTTTAAAAGATAATATAGGAGGCTCAGATACGTATTTTTCGATATCCGTCTAGATATGAGAACGGAAACCGCCTCGGTAGCCACTCCGGTGGCCAACCGTGTCGCCTTCCATAGGTTGTTGGTTCATTGCGTCCTCCTCTTTTATTTTCGATGTTTATCATCATTACCTCATTATGTCCTCCTCTTTTATTTTTGATGTTTATCATCATTACCTCATTATTTCGGGCCCAATCCGAAGGTCATTCGGGACGTCTTGGCCTCAAAAAATTATTTTCATCGACCCTATTCATAATAAATTTACTCAATCCGTATACTCCGACAAGTGCAACATTGTCCCCCTTTTCAAAAGAAAGGACCGTCAGTAATGTAACAAAGTAAATAAATCAGCGAGATTAATCGTCGGAACACACTGCCAAACCCACAGTTAATACAATCTTGAATCAAAAGGGGAAGCATCAATGGCAAACATTTCTAGACAACAAAATTGTATCATTTTGGGATCATTATGGCAAGAAACAGTAAGCCATAGAGGGCTACAAGGACTCTTAAACCATGGAGGAAACATCTGCAAGCAACAATAAAGTCAAACGAGATGAAACATCGACCTTGAAGCGGATCCCAACAACAAAACAGTAGTAACAAAGTGTTATCACAACCAAACGCACACAAACAGTCATAGGGAAATGTCAAGAAGACTGAAATAGCACAAGTGCGACGATGAATGGTTCACCGGTTTCAATGGTGGTCGCCGTAAAAGCATAAGTCCGGCCTGAACACATCGCCGACGACCACTATTAACAGACCAATCTCCAAAACTTGGAACAAAATGAAATTAAACAGCAGCAACGAAATGAGAAAGCCATTCCAGGACAGTAAAGGGTCACCGGAAATGTCAAATTCCGGTCAGATCTAAAATTTTCCGGCGAGCAGCAAGCAAACCAACAAATTTAAGGCTCAAATAATCGAGGACATAGCATCAAACGATAAACACTAGATCTAAAGACGAATGAGGTTGCCAGAGTTAAGCCTTTTCCGTTTAAAACTCAACCAACAAACAAAACGACTAGGTTTTGAGCGCGCGAGAGAGAGAGGGATGACGGGACTTTGCCAGCCAACGTCGGTGATCAAACGTGGCGGGCGACAACGTGGAGGGGCGACAAGAGAGGCTGGAATCTCTCCAAAATGAGAAACAGCCCCCTTTTGACATAACTTCTACGACTTCCGTGTAATTAATAGGCTATGCTATCAATTTAAAAGATGATTATTTATTTTAAAAATATGGCTTGTGGTACTTATTTGAAAATGTCAACTACTGAAATAGGGTAATTATTTTTATTATTTTGCAAAGATAATAAATTAATAGAAAATCCTAATATTTGAAAAATAGGACAATTATCAATAAATTTCTTTAAATTAGAAAAATGTACAAAATTGGTAGTATTTAATGAATTGCAATAAAATGATGAAAATTCCCATATTTTGTAAAAATAAGAATAATTATCAATAAATTGCATTAAAACTAAATAATATGCAAAAAACTATATTTCTATCATTTTTTATTAGGAACCTACATGTCACGACCTAAAATCCAACTAGTCGTGATGACACCTAACCCAACCCACTAGGTAAGCCAATTAACACTAAATCAATTCCAATAAAATTTGATGAGACAATAATGATGAAATAACCGAACTTTAATACAAAATTCCAAGGACTGGCGGTATAAATCATGAGCTTATAAGATTTTCAATTTACAAAGCTGGAATGAAATAAAATACATCATCTATTTGAAATATACATAAACACATTAAAATTCTAAAGCTACCAAGATCAAGAGGCAGCTATGACCGAAACGCGGGTACATCTTCAAATCCAGCTCTCGCCATACGCAGCAACATCCAACATCTGCGCGCAAGGTGCAGAAGTGTAGTATGAGTACAACCGACCCCATGTACGCAATAAGTAACAAACATAACCTTAGATTGAAAGTAGTGACGAGCTAGAACAAGGGTCGGAGTCCAACGCCAATAGCCAACAACAGTTCATAGAAAATAATAAAAATGGTACAAGAAATATTTCAGAGGTACGATGCTCAACTCGTTTACCGTTACGGAAAAATAGGCATAGTTTTCAAAGATGTTATTAAAACTAAGTCCATTTCACCAAATCACTAGAGATATGAGAAATATCTTAAAACTATAATTTTTTTCCAAAAATCTTTCAACAATAATTAAGATGTTTAATTTTTAGATAGCATTAGGAAAGTACATCTTTATACCTACATGTCAATATGCAAGTGAAATCATGAATATCACCAAAACCGGGTAGCATGAGGAAATACATCTCTATGCCTGTATCTCAAGTACGCATGTCACATGAAATGCATCTCGGTTATGAACTCATCTACTCACATTCTCAGAGTACTCAATCTCACTGCCTCGTATTCTCACTCACCATGCACAATACTCAGCACACTCGGTCACTCAGTACTGTACAGGGCAGATCCAGCCCAAACCTAAATAAATCCAGGGCAGATCCAACACAATGCAAATGAATCTAGGGCAGATCCATCCCAATGCAAATGAATCCAGGGAAAATCCAACCCAAAAATCCATAGCAATTGCGCCCACTATGGATGTGCTGACTCCGAAGGGGCCGATCCAGTCCAAGCACTATAATAAGCCAAATCCTGACATGAATCAATAAAGCCTGTTGTAGCGTGCAACCCGATCCCATAAATATCACTCACAACAGGCCATCGGCCTCACTCAGTCATCAATCTTTCTAGTCTCTTGGGCTCCCAATGCCATGAAAAATCAGCCCAAAATGATTATATGATGTATCAATAAATAGCAACAGAGACTGAGATATGATATGGAAATGAATGAGTATGACTGAGTATGTAATTATAATGTAAGCAAATAACTGGACAATAGAAATGATCTCAATGGGTCCCAACAGGATACGCATATAGCCTAGACATGGTTTCTAACATGGATTACAGCCCAATTGCTCTAACACATAGAGTATAGTAAAAATGTTCAGATAAGATGGCTACACAGTTCCATGGAATCGACTAAATCATAATTCACATGGTGCTTGCCCATACACCCATCACATAGCATGCACGTCATCTCAACAACAATCACATAACACGTAATTCAGGATTTTATACCCTCAGCACAAAGTTTAGAAGTGTTACTTACCTCGAACAAACCAAATCCAATACCGAGCAAGCCCAACGATACTCCAAAAATGCCATCTCATGCGTACCGACCTCCGAACGGCTCAAAACTAGCCAAAAGAAACTCAAATACATCAACTAATTCCTAAGGGAATAATTCCAATCGATAAAGGTCGAATCTTTAATCAAAAGCCCAAAGTCAACCAAAAAGTCAAACCCGGGCCCAAGCCTCGGAACCAGATGAAACTCACAAAATCCGATAACCCATTCAATTATGTATCCAATCATACTAGTTTCACTCAAATATGCTCTGAATCGATGTTCAACACTCAAAAATTCACTCTATGAAATTTTAGACAAAAACCCCCAATTTCTCTTTTAAAATCATCAACCAAATGCGAAAAATGAGTATAGATTCATGAAATATAATAAAAAACGAGTTAAGAATTCTTACCCGAATTCGTGTGGTGAAATTCCCCTCCAAAGTCGGCCAAAGCTGAGCTCCTAGTCTCAAAAATGAGAATAAAAAAACCAACCCTCAATAATATAGCTTCTGCCCAACGTCGTTCGTATTTGCGAACTAAGTTCCACTTCTACGGACTCGTGCGTGCGACCAATATTCTCGCTCCTACGAAAGAGCACTACTAGCCAGCCCATCGCATCTGCGTAAAATCTCCGCTTCTGCGCAAATGTAGGTGCGAACAAACTTCACGCACCTGCACTGCCTCTCGCTTTTGCGCCCTCGTACGCCACATCTGCGCCTTCGCAGATGCAAATAAAACGCTGCATTTGCGGACTCCTGCCTCAGCACAGTCTCCGCTTCTGCAATGCTACTTCCACTTTTGCGGCTCCGCACTTGCGCCTATGGCTCCACAGGTGCGGTCACACCAGATCCAGCAAAGGCCAGCCATCATACATGAATGAAAGATGATCCGAAACACGTCCGTAACTCACTCGGGCCCCTCGGGACCCCGTCCGAATATACTAACAAGTCCTATAACATAACACGGACCTACTTGAGGCTTCAAATCACATATAACAACATCGAAACGACGAATCGCACCTCAAATCAAACTTAATAAACTTTTGAACTTTCAACTTCCATAACTCGCGCCGAAACTATCAAATCAACTCGGAATGAACTCAAATTTTTCACACAAGTCCCAAATGACATAACAAAGCTATTCAAATTCCCGGAACCGCAATCTGAACCTGATATCATCAAAGTTAACTCCCAGTCAAACTTATGAACTTTCCAAACCTTCAAATTTCCAACTTTCGCCAATTAGCACCGAACCCTTCTAGAAATGTCCAAATGCATATTCGGGGAAACGCCCAAGTCCAGAATCACCATCCGGACCTAACAGAACCATCAAAACTCTAATCTAAGGTCAAATACTAAAAAGTGAAACTCAGTTAGCTCTTCCAACGTTAAAACTTCAATCATGAAATTCATTCCTCCAAATTAATTCCGAATAACCTGAAAACCAAAACCGACGATTTACACAAGTCATAATACATCATATGATGCTGATCAAGACTTCAAATATCTGAGCGAAATACAAATGCTCAAAACGATAGGTCTGGTCGTTACACTACAAAAGTTAATTTTTAAAATACGGAGATTCAAAATTGAGTGTCAACAACTATTCCTATTTGACCGGAGATGATGTAAGAGTATTCGGGAAAAGAAATTAACACCATACTCAATTTTGACCCAACATGACAGAGTGAGGAATGAGGGTAATTTTGAAGACTCTGACTGAACTCTGGTGTTGTGTTGCCAACATATCTCGGGTTGCACGAGAATTAGGTCCCATGTATTTCTTGAATGCATCTGAGTGCTACTTGTAAATAGTAGCCTCATGGAGTGGAAGACAAATGTTCGAGGATGAAGAGGTTCGTATGATCTTGACATTGCTTCCAAGATTGCCCCAGTGTCGGACTGTTATAATACTGGCATGTAAATGTTAGACGAATGGATAGATTGATTGAATGGATTTTGATGTGGATGCATCCGAGTTCTGTGTTGAGTTTTCCTACATATCTCGGATGTAACGAGAATCATACCGGTTGTAGTTCGAGAAGGCACTGGATGAATTGATTTTTTATTTTGAAAGTTATCCGAGCATCAAGCTGTGATGATACTGGGTGTTATTTTGACTATAGGGGCTTGAATTGCCTACACACCCCATGTCAATGGGACGTAAGAGCGATACTTGGGACATGCAGTCGATTGTTGTTGGAAAGCTCGACGTCCGTTCTCAAAATCTGCCCCAGTTTATTTGATAAAAGATTATTCCACGTTGTGTCGTATATTCGATCAAGAGAGTTGACGATGTGTGGAGTATATGCTTCTAGTTAATTTGACAAAGATGGATATGTGATTTTTTAAACGAAATAGGGTCCCAGGTTGGAACTCTAATTCGAAAGGGATCCGGGCTAGATACCGGTCCGAAGTGATCGGAGTACTTTGATTTTTGAAGGAAATCCAGATTGTGTACCGGTCTGAAGTGATAGGAGAACTTTGATTTTTGAAGGAAATCTGGACTGTGTACCGGTCCAAAGTGATAGGAGCACTTTGGATTATTGAAGGAAATCTGGATTGTGTACCGGTCTGAAGTGATATCGGAGCATTTAAATCTAAAATACCCATATTATGAGGTAGGCGCCTGTAAAATTGAACTTTAAATAAAATGCCCATTGTTTAGGAGGGCGCTTGGAAAATTTGAACTTAAAATGAAATGCCCATTGTTCAGGAGGGCGCCTGAAAAATTTGAATTTGAAATAAAATGCCCATTGTTCGGGAGGGCGCCTGGGAAAGCAAGAAGTATTATTTTTTACGTTGGAAAATTGATAAAAGGGGTTTTGTTATTAATGATTCAAGCATGCAATGTATGCAAAAATGATGGAATTTGAAATGATATGGCGGGGTATGACTTAGACTGCCGACGTATCCTAATGGAATCAGGACAAGACGTAGTTCGAATGCAAAAGGTTACTGAATCCGATGTGGATTGCCTACATATTCCTTCAAAGGGAATCAAGTCGCGGCATAGTTCCGAATATATAAAAATAATTTTTTTGATTTTCTGTTACAAGAGTGGAACCAGACCTTACATCGATTGCCTACTTATCCAACCGTGGGAAATTAGGTCGGGCGTAGTTCTGTTATAACAAAACCTATCTACACTGTCAACAAAACTTGACTCTTATTGTATTCTATGTTTTTGCTGTTTTGTAGCTTTTTGTAGAGAATATTTGATAATTTGAAGAGTAAATATAGACTGTGATTTATTGATAAATCATCTTTTTGACTTGACTCTGGTTGGTACCAATAATTAGTTTTGTGCATAAGAATTTCCACTATATACTTTCCAGCAAACCATGATCAGCTTATGGGTAATTCCCATAGCTTCGAGTGGTACCTCATGTATACCTAAGATCGACAAGATTTGTTCGTCCTGCTTCAATCAAAGGTTTTGAATTCGGCCTATCTCATGTTTCAATTTCTCTCACCACAAAGAAAGTCCTAATTTTCACACATTTATAAAGTATTTATGTTGTTTTTTAAGGACATTTTGCGAAGCACACTCACATTCAGAATGACATTCAATGCATGCGATTCAAATACCATAAGCTTGACCTTTATGTGAGTATCCACTAATGTGAGAACACTTGGAATAGGATCATATAGGGCTTTATCATTGGCTTGCAATGTAGGCTTAGGGTCGGGTATGATATTCATTTGGGTTGAAAGTGACTATTTCCTCCATAAGCATTGCACTGCATCCGTATCTTTAGAGTTCAAACCATGCTTTGGCGCTTCATCTTGTTTGGCTCGATGCCCCTTTCTTTGCTTTGACTTCTTTTGAACTTGTAGGAGGTTCTTCTTCCATTTTTGGAGGTTGTTTTTTCTTTTCTTTTGTTTTGAGGTTTCTCCTACTTTGCAGGAGTTTTCCCTTCTTTTGTTGGAGTTCCTCCTCTTTGACTTTGTGGAGTTTTCCCCTTTTCTTTTCTCTTTTTTTTTTCCTTTTTTTCCTTTTGTTTCCTTTGAATTTACGGAGGTTTAATGACCCGACCGGTTATTGTGCTTTCTGGATCCCTGTTCCTCTAATTAGGACTCCCTGTATGTGCTTTTACTGTTTTATGACTTGCATGGATAGTTGGTTTAGGTTTGGAAGGGTTTGGGTTGAAATTGGAATACTTAATACCTTAATAGTGGCCTAAGGTGGCCAAGTCTGACTTGAGTCAATATTTTGAGTAAATGACCTCAGAACCGTTATGCCATATATGACTTGTACGCACAATTTGGCGTCATTTAGAGTTGATTTGATAGGAATCGGACGCTCGTATGTGTTTATAGAAGTTCATGAGTTTTATGATTGAATTTATGCGTTTTGGCATATGATTCATGATTCTAGAGGTTATTTTTGTGTTTTGATCGTGCGAGCGAGTTCATGTTATGTTTTAGACTGGTTTGTGTGATTGGACGGGGTCTCAGGGGTGTTTCGGATGTGTTTGGGTTGTGTCGCACTCTTATTTGATATTTTGGCATTGTTTTCTTGTCAGAAAAGATTGTTGGTGTCGTATGAGAGTCATAGCAACAAGAATCATCGAATTTCGATGTTGTATGAGAGAGTTATGCCTATTTCTATGTCAGAAAAAATTGTTGGTATTGTTGGTGCTCAGGTATTGCAATTGCGAACAATTTGTTCGCAATTGTGAAGATTGTAGATTTTGCCTTGGTTTGCAATTGCAAAAATTTGTTCACAATTGCGAGGCTTGTTGGTTCGCAATTGCGAACATTTGTCCACAATTGCAAAGCATGTAGATTTTTGTCTTGGTTTGCAATTGCGAACATTTTTTCGCAATTGCGAACTTTGTAGATTTTTCCTTGATTCATAATTGAGAACACTTGTCCGCAATTGCGAAGGTTCACAAATGCGAACTCTGTGTCGCAAATGCGATATCTGCACCTGTAAAAGAGTTGGGAGACGGGATTTTGGAGACATTCTCTCATTTTTGGAACCTTAGGCTCAGTGGGGGCGATTTTGAAGAGGGATTTTTGTCTACAACCTATGGGCTCAATTTCCAACTACTTTACTTGATTATACATGGAATTTAACATCAAAATTAGGAGAATCAAAGTGAAATTTTAAGAAACTTTAGCTATGTTTTGAGAAATGAGAATTTGATAGTTGAAGTCGATTTGAACTCGGACTTTTAAACAAAATGCATGTATGGACTCGTGAGGTTATGGGTAACATTTATTTACAAAATTTTCCGGGCACGTGGGTGAATTTTTAGAATCTTCAAATTTGGGTTGGGTAATTACTCTAATAAATAAATTATGAACTTTTGAGTATATATTGATTAAATTATGCAATATTTTACTAGTTTCGGATTGTTCAGCATTGATTTGGGGCTTTTAGAGAGGATTTGTGGACCGGAAGTGAGCATGGAAACGAGGTAAGTCTCTTGCCTAACCTTGTAGGAGGGAACTCATCAAGTGACGAGAGTCCGTGCGTAGCTATATTCCATGAGGTGTCCGGGTAGACTTAGATCCACCTCATGCCTTTAATTATACTATTGTATTTATTATGCATATTAATTGTCTTGAATAGAGCCGAGACTAGGGATTTTAAAGTTGCAATTATCGACTTAGCCTTCTTATTTTGGAAAATGGAGGAATACTTAATAACTATGAAAAAACCATGTCCTCTCACGTCGTAGGTACTTCCGCGAGCGAGGTAAACTTCTCTACTCTAATGGGATCGGGTCGTTCACCTCGGCAGTATAGTAACACCACTCTTATGGGTTCGGGCCGTTCACCTCGGCAATATGGTAACACCACTCTTATGGGATCGGGTCGTTTGCCTCGGCAATATGGTAACACCACTCTTATGGGATCGGGACATTCGCCTCGACAGTATGATAGTAATACTACTATTATGGGATCGGGCCATTCTCCTCGGCAGTACTGAGTACCATTATTCTTATGGGATTGGGTCGTTCGCCTCGGCAACTTCGTGCTAAATAATCGAACCGGGTTCCAGTTTGGATATAATTGAGTTACGGTCTTCACAGCCTATTATGAGATATTGGTGATGCGTTGTGGATTCCTATTGTATTTATTGTAGTTGTTTTTATTTATCTCATCGATACTTGCTGTATGTTCACCATATCTACTTTATGCACTTTCATTATTATTATTGACCTCTAGTAAGTGTCAAGTCCACCCCTCATCACTACTTCTTCGAGGTTAGACTAGATACTTACTGGGTACGCATTGTTCTTCGTACTCATGCTATACTTCTGCACTGATGTGCAGGTACTGAGACAGGTTCCACCAGTGGTCACGCGGGTGCATAGCCGGTCATTTCGGATACTTATGGGTGAGCTTCTTGCCTTGTTAAGATCCACAGCACCGGAGTCTCCTTCCATCTTATTTACTATTCCTGTCTATTACTTTCGGACAGTAGTTTTGTATATTCCTTATATTGCTCATGTACTTGTGACGCCGGGTTTTAGGGATTTGTAGCACTTATGTACTATTGCACTTGTCATTTTAATCACCGCAGACTATGTACTTATTACGTCAATATTTTATTTAAAAAGACCTGTCACACTTGCATGAAATTTAGTATAGTTAAAAATATGTTAAAAAGGGATAAATAAATAGTAACTTCTCTTATGAGTTTGCCTAACGGCAGCGTTAGGTGCAGTCTCAACCTAGTACGGAATTAGGTCATGACAGCTTGGTATCAGAGCTTTAGGTTCACATAGGTCTCACGAGTCATGAGCAGACCTAGTAGAGTCTTGCGGATCGGTGCGAAGACGTCCTTGCTTATCTTCGAGAGGCTATAGGGTGTTAGGAAACTTCTCTTTATTCTTCTCCTATTGTGCAGTTGATATTATATTAAGTATCTTTCTATTGATCTCTCATAGATGGTGAGAACGCGCATGGTGGAGGTACCAGGCGGTCGAGGGACTGTTCCCCTTGTTGTTAGAGGCCGAGGCAGAGGCTGGGGAGGGCTCCAGCTCCAGTCAGTGGACGAGGGCGCCCTAGGGTTGCTCATGTTGTGCCACCTGTGGATCTAGTAGAGGATCTTATTGTTGAGGAGCAGGATGAGGCGCCTGCAGCTGTGCCAGCCCCAATAGATTTCATGACTACGCTGGGATTCCAGGAGGTCATGGGCTGTATGCTACTGTTCATGGACTTTGTGACGCAGGCTGGTTTATTTCCAGTGGACCCTGCCACATCTCAAGCGGGAGGGGGAACACATACCCCTATCACTTAGGATCTAGGGTACCGCTGCCGTTTATCAGACCCCAGGTGCGCTACCTGCGGGCGGATCCCATCCTGTTGCAACGGCTATGCCAAAGGCGGTACCAATCGCGAATGATGATCAACAGAAACAGCTGGACAAATGGACTAGGCTTCGCCCCCTCTACCTTTGGGGGTGAAAGGTCAGAGGACCCCCAAGATTCATTGACCGGTGCATGGATAGACTCCGGAACATGGGGATAATGGAGTCCAACGGGGTGGACTTCACCACTTTTTAGTTTGAGGGCAAGGCCCGTAGATAGTGGCAGGCTTATCTTCTTAGCAAGCCAGCATGTTCACCTCCCTTGACTTGGGATCAGTTTACACATCTGTTCTTGGAGAAATATATACCACCTTCAGAGAGGGAGGAGCTTCGGGGTCAGTTTGAGCGACTCCGTCATGGTCACATGTCTGTCGCCGACTATGAGGCAAGATTGACTGACTTGTCTTGCCATGCATCCATTATACTTCCCATATATGCAGAGAGGGTGCGGAGGTTCATTGCAGATCTGTACCCTGAGATTTAGGTACCTATGGCTCGAGAGGCAGAGATGGGCACTTCTTTTCTTTAGGTTGTGGATATATCTCGGAGGATCGAGTGTATTCGCAACCGCAGTGGAGAGTTTGTGCCGAGGGACAAGCTGCCCCGGCAGTTTGGAGGATTCAGTGGCACCCCACCTAGATGCCGAGGTCAATTCATGAGCGGTCAGCCCAGCAAGCCTATGTAGTTAGAACCACCACCTGCTCGGAGTGCTCCAGCACGACCCTATTTTAGAGCCATTCCAGATAGTACTTACTGTCTGTCAGCTATTCAGGTTTCTTCTAGTGGGTATTCAGCCATCAAGTTCAGACTTCAGGTCAGTAGTCCACCGTTCTGAGGGGTTGTTTCGAGTGCGGGGATCTTGGCCACATGAAGAGGTTTTATCCCAGACTTCAGGGTAAGGCTGAGCAGCAGAACTATTGCCCCATGATTACCGCGCCAGCTGCCGCACCAGTCATCTGGCCGCCCAGAGGCGGAGGGCAAGTGGGTAAGGGCCATCCTAGAGGTGGAGGCCAGTCAGGTGGCACTCCAGCTAGGTTCTACGCCTTTCTATCCAGACCAGATGCAATAGCCTCAGATACCGTGATCACATGTATTATTTCTGTTTGCGGTAGGGATGCTACGGTACTATTTGATCCATGGTACGTATTCATATGTTTCATCTATGTTTGCTCATTTTATGGGTGTTCCTCGTGAGTCCTTGGGTACTCCTTTATCTGTTGTGGATCGGATTTACCGGACCTGTATCGTGACTTTCTGTGGTTATGAGACTAGAGCGGATCTTCTGTTTCTTGATATGACTGACTTTGAGGTCATCCTAGGCATGGACTAGTTGTCTCCATATCATGATGTCCTTGATTGCCATGCCAAGACCGTTACCTTGGTGATACCAGAGTTGCCTCGATTGGAGTGGAAGGGTTTATCTGTCAGTGCATCTAATCGGGTTATCTCTTTCCTGAAGGCTCGACACATGGTCAAGAAGGGTTTTTTGGCTTATCTAGCTTATGTTTGGGATACTGCTGCAGAGACTCCGACGATTGATTCAGTGCCCGTGGTGTGGGAGTTATCCGATGTGTTTCCTTCTGATATAACAGATATGCCACCAGATCGTGATATCGATTTTTGTATTGATTTGGCTATAGGTACCCAACCTATCTCTATTCCACCGTACTGCATGGCTCTGAAAGAGTTGAAGGAACAACTTGAGGAGTTGTTAGCGAAGGGGTTTGTCAGACCGAGTGTGTCGCCTTGGGGTGCACCAGTGTTGTTCGTGAAGAAGAAGTATGGGACTATGCAGATGTACATTGATTACCGCGAGTTGAACAAAGTTACCATTAAGACTAAGTATCCATTGCCGTGTATTGATGATTTATTTGACCAGTTGTAGGGTTCCAGGGTGTTCTCTAAGATCGACTTGAGATCGGGGTATCATCAGTTGAAGATTCGTGCTTCGGATGTTCCGAAGACGGCCTTCCGGACTAGATATTGTCACTATGAGTTGTTGGTGATGTCCTTCGGCTTGACTAACACCCTGGCGGCATTTATGGATTTGATGAACCGAGTGTTCAGGCCGTATCTTGATTCTTTTGTCATTGTCTTCATTGATGACATATTGATCTACTTGCGTAGCATAAAGGAGCACGAGCAGCATTTTAGAGTTGTGCTTCAGACCTTGCCGGAACAGAAGCTATATGCTAAGTTCTCCAAGTGCGAGTTCTGGTTAGACTATGTGGCATTTTTGGGGCATGTTGTATCAGGCGAGGGTATTAAGGTAGATCCCAAGAAGATCGAGGTAGTACATAGTTGGCCTTGTCCTACCACAACGACCGAGATCAGGAGCTTCTTAGGGTTAGCAGGTTATTATCACCGGTTTGTGGAGGGATTCTCATCTATTGTAGCACCTTTGACTAGATTGACCCAAAAGGGTGCTCCGTTCCGATGGTCTGATGATTGAGAGGCGAGCTTTCAGAAGCTCAAGACCGCATTGACTACATCACCGATGTTAGTGCTGCCTTCCATTTCAGGGATGTATACTGTATATTAGGACGCTTTGCATGTTGGCTTGGGTTATGTATTGATGTAGGAGGGGCGATTTATTGCATATGATTCACGTCAGAAGCCCCACGAGAAGAATTACCCCATACATGATTTGGAGTTAGGTGCGATAGTTCATGCTCTTAAGATCTAGAGGCATTACCTTTATGGGGTGTCCTGTGAGGTTTACACCGATCATCGCAGCTTACAACATTTGTTCAAGTAGAGGGATCTCAATTTGAGGCAGTACAGGTTGCTTGAGTTACTAAAGGACTATGATATTACCATACTTTATCATCCAGGAAACGCGGATGTGGTTGCAGATGCCTTGAGCAGAAAAGGCTGAGAGTGTGGGGAGTTTGGCATTCATTTTAGTAGAGGAGAGGCCATTGTATTTAGACATTCAGTCCTTGGCTAACAGACTTGTGAGGTTGGATATTTTTGAGCCTAGTCAAGTTCTTGCTCGCATAGTGGCTCAGTCTTCATTACTTGAGCAGATCAAGGCTCGCCAGTTCAATGATCCGCACTTGTTGGTTCTCATAGAGACGGTACTACAGGGTGGTGACAAGAAGGTTACTATCGGTGAGGATAGTGTTCTGCGGCTCTAGGGTCGCCTATGTGTTCCTAATGTTGATGGCTTGAGGGAGAAGATTCTAGATATGGCACACAGTTCTCGGTATTCTATTCATCCAGGAGCTACGGAGATGTATCGCGACCTGAGGCAGCATTATTTATGGCGGAGGATGAAGAAGGATATAGTTGAGTACGTAGCGAGGTGCCTAAATTTCCAGCAGGTTAAGTATGAGCACCATAGGCCACCATAGGCCAAGTAGCCTACTTCAGCAGATGGTTATACCTGAGTGGAAAAGGGAGCGCATTACTATGGACTTCGTAGTTGAGTTGCCGCGGACTTTGAGGAAGTTTGATGCAGTTTGGGTCATTGTTGACAGGTTGACCAAGTCGGCACACTTTATTCTGTTTGTGGCTACGGATTCTTCATAGAAATTGGCCCACATTTACATTCAGGATTGTTCTATTGCATGGTGTACCTGTTTCCATCATTTTAGATAGAGGCCCTCAGTTCACTTTGCACTTCTGGAGAGCAGTTTAGAGCATGTGTCATTGACTTCGGAGGGTAGTGGGACAAATTCTTTCCCTTGTCCAAGTTTGCTTACAACAACATTTATCAGTCCAGCATCGAGATGGCTCCATTTGAGGCTTTATATGGTCGGCGATGTCGTTCGATCATCAAATGGTTTGAGCCCGGCGAAGCTAAGTTATATGGCACTGATTTAGTGAAGGATTCCTTGGAGAAGGTTGTAACACCCCGAAAAATTTTGAACTACTTAAGCGCTATTAAGAAAGTCGATGTGCGCTGATTATATTATTTTGTGTGAAGACGAGGACTATTAATAGGATGGATATCAATTAGATATGATAATAAGTGTACACGGAATATTATAAGTGATGTGGAGTCTAAGGATAGCCCTCAGTCCAAGTCAAGTTGGAAATTACATGATAGGCTAAAAGATCCAAATGAGTACGCACAAAACCAAACTTTGGACGATCATACATACATGCATATAAATATAAGGAGTGATATGATATATGACCTATCAAATTAAAGTTCTTTGAGTCTAGTTTCTAACGCTTCAAACCGTTCGTCATTTGGACATTTCTACAAGCAGTTATGGTCAAATTACCAATGTTAGATCACCTAGTTAATTTGGCGGACAGCGAAGCGAAGTCGCTTTGCCAGACCAGATGCGGATCTTGTCTTCCCTTGCATGCAGTGGACAGTGAAGTGAGGCACACTTCTCTAGAGTAGACGCGCCCCCAGCTCCAGCTCTTTTTAATCCAATTCGGGGTTCATTTCTCCCATTTTCATTTGGACAAAATTTGGAGCTCTTTTCCACTCTCTCAAGACCACCAACTCCTCCCATCTTCAAGGTAAGTAATCCCCATTATCTTGGTGTGAAATTCCATCATTTATACACTAGTATTGATAAGATCTACACACAAAATACATAGATCTTCAAGAAATTTCTTCAAGAACTCAGAGGAGGGTTTTGCAAGATTTCTTCCAAAAGGTAATCCTACACCCTTAGACTTATATGTATGGATATATTATGGGAATATGAGTATGAATTAAGTATAGGAACTCATGGTATGGTGATTGGAAGCCATAAGTTCCCAATTTAAATACATAACCATTGTAAAGATTGAAAGGTTATTATTTGATGGAACTTTGTTGGATGGGTGTGGATGGATGGTCATGTATGTGATGTTGGAAGTTATGAATTGTTTAAGAATGATGGTGGGATAAATTATTGGTAAATGGTAGTAGTTGGATGAGCTAATGCTATGGTTAAGAGGTGTAGAGATTCATACCCACTAGGTGTTTGATAAAATGCCTAAATGGCCTAAATTATGGAATTTGTTACTAATATTGGACCCCATTGGATGTTGTTATTATAGATTGAAGTTGATAAGAATTCCGGAACATTTTAGAGTTTGAGGAAGCTCAATTGAGGTATGTTGGTTAAACTTTCCCTCTTGGAATTGAATTCCATAATGTTCCCGTAACTTTCAAAGTATGGGTTGCATATTAAAATGTTATGGCTTTGAGTCTTGTTTTAAATGAGAACTAGTATACCAATTGGGTGAGAAAAACTCGATATGCTTAAGACTCAAAATTACTCATATGTGTGCCTAAAGTCTTGATTGGAAATGTCTTATTGTTGATAACCTATAAAGGTGGTTGGAAATGAAATAATTGAATTGGGGATATAGAGTGTGGCCAACGTGCCAAGAATTTAAGTTATGACTGTGGCTAGTAGTGCAAATGATTTGAGAGAATGCGATAAAGAATATGAAATGAGCCCCGACTCAACTGTTTTAAAAGTGATTTGGAAAATAGAATTTGCCTAAGAGCTTTTGTACTCAATTCATGTCAATTAGTGGCTGTTTTAACTAATGCTTTGCTTCATAAACATATCCAATGTGCTTCGAGTTATATATACTCATGTGTTGAAATTGTACATTGTCATTTCTGGGGAAGAGTATTGCAAGAGTAAATGGTGTATTGATTGTTTGTGATTTTTCATGTGTGTTTCTATTGTTGGTTGGTATGCCTCATTCTTTGGGAAGAAACCATTTGTGTTTGAAGTTCCCATTTCAAATGGATTGGAAGTATATGATTTCTGAAATATTTTACATGTTGATATTTGATGGTGATCTTTGATATTGAAAGAGGTGAAAGTGTGGGATATGAAATACGGCCATCGTGCCAGGGATAAAGAATCTTGTGAATGGACAAATGAGCCAAGGAAATACTGTCGTTGTGAATGGCCATAAATATTAATGAGAATTTATACAATGTGAAATATGTTGAGGTGAGTACAATTGTATTTATATTACCTCTGTGTGAAAATCAAATCAAAAATATTTTGGGAGCATCATTAGCAAAACCGAGGAAGGGTGGGTCATAAGGCCCACACCTGAAACTACATGTGCCAGTGTAGGGATGGATTGGGATTATTCCCCTTAATTGGGATAAAATTGGAATCTTTGTGGATTGGAAAAGTCAACCCACACGACATATGTGGGAAGGCGACCTAGCTGATCGGGTGGAGATCAGACGCCATATTGCGCATATGGTGGTGGTACTACTCTAACAACTTTCTTTCCCATCACCTGTCAAACTAAATTGTCCGTGTGGAGATAGAGTAGCCGATCGGGCATGATTGGATGCCGTGCTAACACAGACGGTGGCATGTCGGTGCTAATGATCTCCTAACCAAAAATTGTATATAAAGTTTGTATTTTGAAAATTTTCATGTTTTTAACTAGACATTTAGATATTGTGGATTGTGACTTGCTGTTTCTATGTGTTGCGTACTCTGATATGGTCATTCTATTTTGAAAGAGGATTTTTAGCTATACATACTAGTGCTATTCGACAGTGCTAACGTCCCTTTTGCCGGGGGCGCTGCATCTTTAATAGATGCAGGTGGTTCTACAGTAGGCAGCATTGATCGGTGATAGCAATGCGCTCTTTTCAGCTGATTTGATGAGCCCCACTTCATTTCGGGATCATGTATCTTTTGTTTCTCATGTACTGTATTTTGAGGTATAGCCGGGGCTTTGTTGTCGACGTTTCTATATCACTCTTTTATTCTACTTAGAGGCTCCGTAGACAAGTTGTGGGTAGTTTTTGATGTGGGAAATTGAACTAGAAATGCTGGTATTTGGCAAACATGTTTTTCATTATAATTATGAACTTGTAATATTTTGGAATTCGTAAATGAATCTCTTTTAAATAATGGAATTAGAAAATTGGGGTTGTTAATAAAATCTTCTCAGTGTTTGATTAATGGAGTACATCTCTTCTTATTTCATGAATGAGTTTAGGTAGAATGAAATCTAACAGGCTTGCTCGGCCGGGGTCTCTCGGTTGAGCACCGGTCGCGCTCCCCGAGTTTGGGGTGTGATAAAGGTAAATTTGATTCAGGAGCGACTTTGCATAGCACAGTCCAAGCAGAAAAGTTATGCGGATCAAAAGGCGTGTGTCTATCATTTATGGTGGGCGAGAAGGTTCCCTTGAAAGTTTTGCTGATGAAGGGGATCATGAGGTTTGGGAAGAAGGGCAAGCAGAGCCCATGGTTTATTGGCCCATTTGAGGTGTTGCGGTAAGTTGGGGAGGTTACTTATGAGCTTGCTTTGCCTACCAATCTATCGGGAGTTCATCTGATCTTCCAAGTGTCTATGCTCCAGAGGTATCATGCCGACATGTCACACGTGCTAGATTACATCACGGTTCAGCTAGATGAGAGTTTGGGCTATAAAGAGGATTCGGTTGCCATTATTGACAGGTAGGTTCGCCAGTTGAGGTCCAAGAAGATTGTTGCGGTGAAGGTCCCGTGGAGGGTTCAACCAGTTGAGGAAATGACTTGGGAGGCTGAGGATGACATGAGGAGAAGATATCCGCTCTTATTTAGCACTCCAAGTATGGTTCTAGACTCATTCGAAGATGAACGTTTGTTTAAGATGCGGTAAATATAACGACCCGACCGATCGTTTTTCTTTATGGATCCTCGTTCCCATAATTAAGACTCACCGTATGTGCTTTTCCTTAATAACGGCCTAAGGTGGCCAAATTTGACTTGAGTTAACATTTTGAGTAAACGACCTCGCAACTGGGATTTAAAGGTTCCAATAGGTTCGTAAGATGATTTTGTACTTGGGAGCGTGTTCATTTGTTGATTCAAAGGTCCGTAGGTCGCTTCGGCTTCAATTGGTGAAGGTTAGAAAGTTGAAGGTTTGGAAGGTTAAGAAGTTTGACCGAAAGTTGCCTTTATTGATATCGGGGTTGGATTTTGATTTCTAAAGTTGGAATAGGTCCGTTATGCCATTTATGACTTGTACGCAAAATTTGGCATCATTCCGAGTTGATTTGATAGGAATCGTACGCGCGGATGTGTTTATAGAAGTTCTTGAGTTTTTTTATTGAATATATGGGTTTTGGCATCTGATTCATGATTCTGGAGGTTATTTTTGTGTTTTGATCACGCGAACGACTTTGTGTTATGTTTTAGACTGGTTTGTGTGATTGGACAGGGTCTCGGAGGCGTTTCAGATGTGTTTGGGTTGTGTCGCGCTCTTATTTGATGTTTCGACATCATTTTCTTGGGTATAAAGGATAATATATTGAGAAATCTACCTTTTATTTGTGATTTGATTGTACTATTAGATCCATATTGTAATTACGGAGTCATAGCATCAGGAATCATCAAATTCCGATGTCGTATGAGAGAGTTATGCCCATTTCCGTGTCAGGAAAGGTTGCTTGTATTGTTGGTGCTCAGGTATCGCAATTGCGAACATTTGTCTGCAATTGTGAAGCCTTTAGATTTTTGCCTTGGTTCGCAATTGCGAACAACTTTTCGCAATTGCGAAGTTTGTAGATTTTGGCTTGGTTCGCAAGTGTAAACACTTGTCCGAAATTGCGAGGGTTCGCAAATGCTACATCTGCACCTGGTAAAAGGGCTGGGTGACGGGATTTTGGAGACATTCTCTCATTTTTGGAACCCTAGGCTCGGTGGGGGGCGATTGTGAAGAGGGATTTTCATCTACAATCTATAGGTAAATGATTTTGTTCAATTTTTAACTATTTTACATGATTATACATGGGATTTAACATCAAAATTAGGAGAATCAAAGTGAAATTTTAAGAAACTTTAGCTATGTTTTGAGAAATGAGAATTTGAGTGTTGAGAGTCGATTTGAACTCGGACTTTAAAACAAAATGCATGTATGGACTCGTGAGGTTATGGATAATATTTATTTACAAAAATTTCCGGGCACGTGGACCCGGGGGCAAATTTTTAGAATCTTCCAATTTGGGTTGGATGATTACTCTAATAACTAAATTATGAACTTTTGAGTACATATTGATTAAACTATGCAATATTTGACTAGTTGCGGATTGTTCGACATCGATTTGGGGCTTTTAGAGCGGATAAGTGGACCGGAAGTAAACTTGGAAACGAGGTAAGTCTCTTGCCTAATCTTGTAAGAGGGAACTCATCCCATTAGGTGTATCTTGTTGTGTATTACTTGTTTGGGGAGCTACATACGCACTAGGTGACGAGAGTCCGTGCTTAGCTATATTCCATGAGGTGTCCGGGTAGACTTAGATCCACAACATGCCTTTAATTGTATTATTATGTTTATTATGCATATTAATTGTCTTCAATAGAGCTGATACTAGTGATTTTAAAGTTGCAATGATCAACTTAACCTTTTTATTTTGGAAAATGGAGGAATACTTAATAACTATGAAAAACCATGTCCTCTCCCGTCGTAAGTATTTCCGCAAGCGAGGTAAACTTCTATAATCTAATGGGATCGAGCAGTTCGCCTTGGCAGTATAGTAACACCACTCTTATGGGATCGGACATTCGCCTCGGCAGTATGGTAACTCTACTCTTATGGGATCGGGCCGTTCGCCTCGGTAGTATGATGGTAATACTACTCTTATAGGATCAGGTCGTCTGCTTTGGCAGTACTGATTACCACTATTCTTATGGGATCGGGCTGTTCACCTCGGCAACTTCATGCTAAATAATTGAAACGGGTTCCAGTTTGGATATAATTGAGTTAGGGTCTTCACGACCAGTTATTAGACATTGGTGATGCGTTACGGATTCCTGTCGTATTTATTGTAGTTGTTTTTATTTGTCTCATTGATACTTGCTATATGTTCACCATGTCTACTTTATGCACTTTCATTATTATTATTGATCTCTAGTAAGTGTCAAGTCGACCCCTCGTCACTACTTCTTCGAGATTAGACTAGATACTTACTGGGTACGCCTTATTCTTCGTACTCACGCTACACTTCTGCACTGATGTGCAGGTACTGAGACAGGTTCCACCAGTGGTCAGCGGGCGCATAGCCGGTCATTTCGAAGACTTAGGGTGAGTTGCTTGCCTTGTTACGATTCACAACACTGGAGTCTCCTTCCATCTTATTTACTATTCCTGTCTATTACTTTTGGACAGTAGTTTTAGTAGTTTTGTATATTCCTTAGAATGCTTATGTACTTGTGACGCCGGATTTTAGGGATTTGTAGCAATTATGTACTACTGTACTTGTCATTTTGATCACAGACTATGTACTTATTACGTCGATATTTTGTTTAAAAAGACTTTTCATAGTTGCATGAAATTTAGTGTAGTTAAAAATATGTTAAAAAGTGATAAATAAATAGTAGCTTCGCTTATGAGCTTGCCTAATGGCGGTGTTAGGCGTAGTCTCGACCTAGTATGGAATTGGGTTGTGACCGAAGTTCTCTCCTTCTCGTTAGATCGTCCTTTTAAATTTGCGGAGTTTCCTCTTTCTTCTCTTAGAGTCATGTCTTTGATTGCCTTGGACTTTGCATCTTTCGCCTTTTCATGCTTGTCACCTTTACTTTGGTCTTCGTCCGAAGTTACACATTTTCAGTGCGCGCAAGGAGGTTGGGCCAAGAGAGGGGTAGTGCATTTAGCACAAAGAAGGGTATAGACTAAGATGTGGTTGTCCAAGAAAAGGCTTAATGCTTAAAGGGAGAAATGCTAGGGATTGACGTCATTTAGTAGGCTAGAAAGGCTCAAACGGGTCAAAGAAGGCCTACGATCCTTTCCCAAATCAAGTGTTACTTAGGATTTCGCCTCAACAGACATTCGGGCCAAGTTCTAGATCTATAATGCAGTGCAATGAATTTTAATCTAGGATCACCACACAAAGCACATGAAACGATGAGGTCGGCTTTGTTCTTACCCTAATTGTAAGCATGCAATTTTTCAAGCGTCACTAAGGTATAATTGAGAGTTACCACAAGAGTCTATGGTTTACCCGAAGCTGATCCTCTCCATCATACCACTTAAATGCTTGTTCTTTCCCATGCACACTCAAAACTTTGTTGGTAGCAAGCAAGTCAATATTTGATGATTTTTCGTTTCTTTTTTTTTTTTTTTGATAAATGGGACTAAACCCGAGGAAAGGTTCTCCTTTTTTTGAATTTTTGGATTTTGACTTAACAATAATTTTTCTTTTTATTTCTCTCTTTTTTTGACTTAATTAATTTTTTTTGTGATTTTTGAAAAAATGAGACCGAACCCGAAGGTTGCCTATGTATCTCGTTGAAATGAGAATCAGGTCAAGCGTAGTTCAGGAAGGGTGGAAAGAAAATTTTTGATTTTATTTCTTTTTTTTTTTTTTTGAATTTTGACTTAATCAATTTTGTGGTTTTTGATAAAGAGAATTGAATGTAAAACGGGCTTTGTGGTTACCCTTCTGAAGCGCTATCAGAACATTGAATGTTAGACGGGCTTTGTAATTACCGTTTCGTATAAGAGTATGGACAGAAAAGTAAAATGACGGGCTGCGTACCATTCCGTATAGGAGCATTGAACGGGAAATTAAAATGACGGGCTGTGTACCATTCTGTATAAGAGCATTGCTAGTACGAGGCTGGGTACTATTCCGTTTAGGAGCGTTGACAGAAAAGTAAAATAACGGGCTGTGTACCGTTCAATATAGGAACATTATTAGTATGGGGCTGGGTACCGTTCCGTTTAGGAGCACTGATAGAAAGTAAAATCTTCGCACGATGGGAGTAACAAGAATTGAAAATCTCCGCATGATGTGAGTATTTTGATTTTTTGAAAGATAAGATCGAACCCAAGATGGGTCCTTGATTGATTTTTTTGAAAAATGAGACCGAACCCGAAGGTTGCCTACGTAACTCGTCGAGACTAGAATCAGGTCAGGCGTAGTTCGGGAAGATTAGGGATAGAGGAAGATGCTTCGGATTTTTTCTTTTTGAATTTCCTCAAGGAAGAATTATGCAGAAATATATTTTGGATTTTAATTTTCCTTTGATGTATACAGAAAGACTTCGAAGCAACAAGGGAAAATATATACATTTTACATTTATTTTTCAGAGATGACCCTTTCGCAAGGATCTTCGGTCAACTATGACCCAAGTGGCCAGACTTGACCTACTCGTCCAATTAAGGACAAGAAAGACTGGGCCCATGACAGGTTGCCTACGTATCTTGACACAAGGTCAAGAATCAGGTACGCGTAATTCGTGAAGGTTGGAGAGTATGAGATGTATGGTTTTCAACACTTCTTTTACTCTCATACTTCAAGGCATTGCAACTAACTATATTAATTGCATCAAAGATATGTATTAAATGCAAAGGTATAGACAAACTCGGAGCGATGCCTCGTTATACCCATGATTAGGTATGGTATCTCTGGAGTTGAAGAGTATCTCCCTCCGGAAAATATGCCCCAACTGCTCCTTCAAACAGTTACCTTGATGCCCCTGGCTGTTTGGGATACAATTTTTGAGGTTGTCTCCCAATTGACTGCAGGGATGTTTTGTTGCTACCTTCCAGCTGTCCACATAAACCTTTTGGTGATCATCCCCGGCTATTAGCTGGGGCGATTATCTGATGCAAATATAAAAATATAGTGAGAGTAGTGCCGTCATAAAATGATGGAATCAAGAATTATAACTAACATTGCCCTGATTGTTCGGTTGATGTTCCACAGTGTCCGATGTCGGATGTTATTTCTCGTGAAGTCCCAGGATGATGCTCCTTTCGGCCGTCCATGAGAATAATTTGATTATCGTCCCCGGTTGACAACTGGGAATGATGTATTATTTGAATATAGAGAAGTGATGAGAGCAGGGAAGTCATGAAAAAATATGAAGTTCATTGTAAAGCTACTACTCCCCTGATTATCTGACTGATGTTCCATCAAGTCCGAGACCAGATGTTATCTCCCGTGAAGTGCCCAGGATGATGTACCTGTAAAACACAGAGGAAAAATGTTAGAGTCCCTCTCAAGTGAAGTTATAGCATCAAGAGGATGCATATTTGTGCAGCCAATGTTGTATCCGGTTGTGATTAGGAATGCGATATCGGCATTCCATGATGGTTTTGGAGATGATGTTGTCCTTCCTGCGTCTAAAGAAAAATTCTTAGTGCGAGGGAGGGAAGTTGACTTATGCTGACTTGAGGCTTCGGTTGTCCTTCCTTGTATGTCCGAGTCGTGTGAGCCTGGCACTTCTCGAAGGCTGAGTAACAACCTTTCTCTACAACAAAAGTGGGTTGAGTTGTATTGAATCTTGAATTTGGGAAGCGGGAGTGAACACCATGACTCCATAGCCAGATGTTTGAATGAAGGACTTGCATCCCATATGTTAGGATTTAAGTCGGGTGAAGGTCGGAGTAAGGTTGACATGGTATTTTGAGATTTGGATTTTTTGGGTGAAATTTGGCTGACGCTGTCGGAAATTTCTGGGTTGAGAGCATCATTACACTGTTCCAAAAGAACTGCCCCAGTTTCCAGTACTGAAGAAATTAATTTTAAATAGTGGGAAAATCGAACCCTTATGTAGGGTTGCCTACGTATCTTGCCAGGGCAAGAATCAGGTCGAAACGTAGTTCGGGCCAACTATTAGAACTACGAGGAATCTGTATGGTTGTCATTAATAGATATTGTTCCTTAAGTGGGTGGGTGGAGACTGGTAGATCTCGAATAAGAGATAGATGATAGCATAACGCATGGATCTGTCTCAAATGACGAAAGTAAGTGAAGGTGTGAGATATGATTAGGAAGAATACGACAAATCAGGAAAGATATACCAAGATAGATTGACGTATCTTTGATAAGGATGGAAGAGCCCAAATGATGATAGATTATGAAAATGGTCATGAAGACCGAAATGGGTATGTGTGTTGGAAAGGTCCAGGTTCAATACAAGTCAACCCGAGTTTAGTCAGACAAAGAGGACTTAATAGTGGATAACAAATAGAATGTACATGTGACAGATAAAGAATACATAACAATGGCAGGCAAAGAATATATAACAAATATACAGAATATGTAGCAAGTAAAGGATATGCATGGGTTAATTAAGCTAAAGCAAGCTGCAAGATCGTGTGTACAGTGACCTAGGAATTCTAAGAGTTGATTTACCAAGATTCGGACATGAGTTAAGGACAACTGCGAGATGGTACATAGTTAACCTTGTCTTCCAATCTCTAAAACTAAGGAGTTTTAAAAGAAGGTTTAGAGGGGTGAAAAGACAACCCTCGCGTGACTTGTGTGTGATTGTGTACGACCAAGTATCGACAGAAAGTGATGACAATTCAATAAGGCAGCACCAAAGCATGTGACAAAGCATATACAGCATGGCATCTGTGAAATCATGTACAACATAGGCATATGTAAAAGCATATACAATATGAGCATGATAAAGAATTACGACTTGAATCACGTAGCAAAGAATATACAACTTGCAGCACATGACAAGAATATACGACTTGAAGAGCATGACAGAGAACGTACGACTTGAAGCGTATGACGAAGAATGTACCACTTAAAGCATATGACAAAGAATATACCTTTTGAAGCGCATAACAAAGAATATACCGCTTGAAGCGCATGACAAAGAATAGACTACTCGAAGCATGCGACAAAGAATATACAACTTAAAACAAAGAATATACAACTTGAAGCAGAGAGTATACAACTTGAAGAATATAATAAACAACTTGAAGTACGTGACATAAAGAGTAGAAGTTGGAATATTGGAGAACCTGTAATCCCTTAAGTAATTGATCAAATCCATTGTGGTTAGAACCTAAAAAATCCCCAGAAGAGTCGCCATGTTGTTGTACCATATTTTGTACAAGAAAAAACAATGTACAACTTATAGTACTCTACAAGGTTAATTAAAGTTTAGAGTCGCCACCTAGTATTTAAGATATATTAGGACACCTATATTACACTATATAATGTACACTAAATTGTGGTCTGCAAAATCATTGAGATTCTAGGTAAGGGTTCAAGTTACTTCGAGGGGAAGGTGTTAGGCATCCCTCAAGATCCACAAAATGTGATTCCGATGGACTCGATCAAATAAATAAAGGAAGGTTCAAAAGAATGATTAATTTGATATATACAAAAAACGGTGAAGTAACTTGAATGAAGAATGATTGAACAAGAATGGCACATGATACAAGGCAAATGTCTATGTATGATAAATTATATACAAAAGGGGGATGAAGTATGTGAGAATTGTATTTTTATAAATTGACAAAGTGCAAAAAGCAAATATGTAGTAATAAGTGAAGTATTTTGTAAATTTACTAGATGAATTGTAGTTAAAGAATGCACTTCGAAGAATTTGATTTATGTCCAAAGGTAAACTATTTTGAGTGATAGACTAAATGTAAAAGAAAAAGAAAACTCACTTTATAGTGATTGGCTAAGAGGAGGAGAGAATTATTTTTGAATATGTTTTATGTAATGAATAGGGCAAGAAAGGAATTAATTTAATATTTTACAAAAACACATTAAAGGAAGGACAATTAATTGAGACAAGCGATTATTAAAATATTTATATTTATGTGCACATGTAGTAAAAGTAAATGAACAAAATGTATGAAATAATTTATATTTTTTAAAAATCAGTTCACAAGACACGAAGAGAAGAATTTAGTATTTTTTAAAGAATAGGTTAAGCGAGTGAAAAAATGATTGATATATATATTTGACTAAAGTACAAAATATAATAAATAATGATAGATAATAAATATGACGAGGTCAAATGATACAAACACTATGTCTTGCACCTTTAATTCAATGAGTAGATTATAAAAGAATTTAGTTTATGTTGAATTAACTAGTATAAGAAATTGCTTAAAGGATGAGGGTGTAGGACAATATGTGGTGATAAGTAAAATACTTACAAATTGAATAGATGAATATTAATTAAAGAATACACTTTGAAAGAATTTGATTGATGTAGAAAGATTAACCATTTAAGCGAGAATCTAAATTTAAAAAAAAGGATTTACTTTACATGATTGACAAAAGGTGAAAAGAAAAAATATTTGAACAACCTTAGCATATAGTAAATAAAGTAAAATAATTAATTTGATGAATAGAAAATGAATGTGGTATAAGAAGATATGTCAAAATATTTATGGCATGAAAAATTATCCCGTCGATACAAAGAAATATTTGCGCTAAAAATGGATTATCATTCAATGAGCAACTAAAGACCATCTCGAGAGTCATGGTCTTGAAACATAAATTATGTGAGACAAGCACAAATGACTACAAGGCCCAAGTCTCTCAAAGAATAGTATAATAATTCAACTAAAACTTCTATACAAATTATATCTATATGAAACGCATCATTAAAAGAAGAATTTACATACAAGGAGGTTCGGAAAGCACGCTCATATAATTTTATGACAAGGATAAAATTATTTATTTTATTTATTTTTGAAAGAAGATGACATGTTTTCATTTTTATGCATATGACTAATATAATTAGTTAGGTATACACCGGTTCTAATTAATTAACCATGTTACAAAATATATTCAACATCCCATACAAACTTTAAGAATTACTTAACACACAATATTGCAAGTTAATCTGATTGTTAGCTAGATGCAATCCCCTAAGTGTTCAGCAAATAGATAATATTAAAGCAAGCAAGCAAACATATCTATCTATTACTTTACTATACTTTGCGTTTTGAGTACATTCAAGAATGGGAAGTACGAAGCAGGGAGCTTGAGAGGGATTTGTCCTTTCATCTTCGAATGTCGTCTTCCGAAAGTAACTCTGTGTGATAGTACCTCGCAAGATAAGAGAAATGAAATTATTAGTAAAATAATGTAACGTAAAAGACAAACTGATAAAGTGACATATTTTTTAAATGGTTTTTGTTTTAAAATAGTTTTGGAGAATTTATTTTGAAAATTTTTTGTTTTTGAAAGATTGTTTGGAAAATATTATTTGGAAAATAATTTTGGAAACTAGTTTAAAGGATAATATAGGTATAACGATCTGACCGGTCATTTTTCTTTCTAGATCCTCATTTCTTTAAATAAGACTCCCCGTATGTGATTTTACTGTTTTATGACTTGCGAGGAGGGTTAGTTCAGGATTGGAAGGGTTCGGGTTGAAATCGAAACACTTAGTTCCTTAATATTGGCTTAAAAAGGGTTAAGTTTGACTTGAGTGAACATTTTAAGTAAACGACCTCGGAACCGGGATTTGACAGTCCTAATAGGTTCTTATGATGACTTTGGACTTGGGCATATGTTCGGATTAGGTTTTGGATAACCCGGGTGCGTTTCGGCACTTAATATTGGAAGTTGGCACATTGAAGGTTTTCAAGTTATTTACGTTTGGTTTAGAGTAGGTTTTGGTCTTATCGAGGTCCGTTTAGGATTCAGAGTTTGGGAATAGTTTCGTATGGTGATTTATGACTTGCACGCAAAATTTGGCGTCATTCCGAGTTGATTTGATAGGAATCGGACGCGCGGAAGTGTTTTTAGAAGTTTTTGAGTTGATTTTCGTATGGTGATTTATGAGCTTACGCTTACTTTATTAAATTTTTTATCTTCTTATTTTCTTAATAAATGAAATTCAAATACTTTAAAATTATTAAAAAGAACCATTACATGGCTAGTTCATCGTTGGCTTGCCTAGCGGCGACATTGGGCGCCATCACGGCCTATAGGAGAAATTGGGTCGCGACAACATGGTATCAGAGCATTAGGTTCACGCAGGTCTTACAAGTTATGAGCAGGCCTAATAGAGTCTTGCGGATCGGTGCGGAGGCGTCCGTACTTATCTTCGAGAGGATATAGGGTGTTAGGAAACTATTCTTTCTTCATATCCTATCGTGCAGTTGATGTTGTGCTAAGTGTATTTCTCTTATTCTCTCATAGATGGTGAGAACGCGCGCGACAGATATACCTGACCATGGAGGAGCTGCTCCCCCTATTGCTAGAGGTCGAGGGAGTTTTCCAGCTCGTGGTAGAGGATGAGAACGTCCTAGAGTTACTCCAGTTGTGCCACTAGTAGATCCAGTGGAGGATCCTGCTATTGAGGAGCATGGCGAGGTGCCTGTAGTGGAGCCAGCCCCAGCGGATTTCATGTCTGCACCAGGATTCCAGGAGGTCATGGGCTGTATGCTGCAGTTCATGGATTCTATGACTCACGCTGGTTTTTTCCAGCCGACCCAGCCACATCTCAGGCAAGAGGGTGAGCGCAGACCCCTACCGCTCAGGCTCCAAGGCATGCAGCTGCCGTATATCATAACCCAGGCGCACTACCCGTGGGCAAAGCCCAGCCAGTTGCAGCGGCAATACCAGAGCCCAAACCAGTTGCGACCGGTGAGCCGCAGAAGCTATTGGATAGATGGACCAGGCTATATCCTCCTGTCTTTGGAGGTGAGCGACATGAGGACACCCAAGATTTTATTGATCGTTGCAGGGATAGACTGCACAACATGATGATATTGGATTCCCACGGGGTGGACTTTACCACCTTTCAGCTGGAGGGCAGGGCCCGTAGATGGTGGCAGTCCTATCTTATCGGCAGGCCAGCAGGTTCTCCTCCCTTGACTTGGGATCAGTTGACTTGGGACCAGTTCACACGTATCTTCCACCCTTTTAGAGGGAAGAGTTGCAGTTTCAGTTTGAGCAGCTCCAGCAGGGTCAAATGTCAGTGACCGACTATGAGGCGAGATTCTCTGAGTTGTCTCGCCATGCACTTATGATAATCCCCACCGATGCAGAGAGAGTGCAGAGGTTTGTTGTAGGGTTGCACTATGGTATCCAAGCCACTATGTCCCAGAGGTTGAGATGAGGACTTCTTATGAGCTGGTTGTGGAGATAGCTCGGAGGATCGAGGGTGTTCGTCAGCGGAGCCGAGAGCAGGTGCCGAGGGATAAACATTTTCGATATTCTGGAGGATTTAGTGGTGCCCCGTCTCGAGCCAGAGGTCAGTTCGTGAGGGGTCAGTCTAGAAGGACCACATATCCAGCGCCGCCTCCTCCCCACGGTGCTCCAGTGCGTCCCTATTTCATCGCCATTCTAGAGAGCTCCTACCCCCCACCAACTATTCAGGGTTCCTCCAGTGGGTATTCATGCCATCAGGGTTAGACTTCAGGTCAGCAGTCCACCATTTTGAGGGGTTGTTATGAGTGTGGGGATCTTGGCCACCTGAAGAGGTTTTGTACAAGACTTCAGGGCAAGGCAGTACAGCAGGGTCATCAACCTATGATTACAACACCAGCAGCCACGCCAGCCGTTCGGCCGCCCAGAGGTGGAGGGTAGGTGGGTAGGGGCCGTCCTAGAGGTGGAGGCCAGTCAGGTGGTGCTCCAGCTATGTTCTTTGCTTTTTCAGACAGACCAGATGCAATGTCCTTAGATGCCGTGATCATAGGTATTATTTCTGTCTATGGTAGAGATGCTTCAGTACTATTTGATCCAAAGTCTACATATTCATATGTTTCATCTCTGTTTGCTCATTTTCTGGGTGTTCCTCGCGAGTCCTTCGGTACTCCTATATATGTGTCCACGCCAGTAGGCGATTCTATAGTTGTGGATCGGATATACTTGTCATGTATCATGACTTTCTGTGGTTTTGAGACTAGAGAGAATCTTCTGTTGCTCAACATAACCGACTTTGATATCATCCTAGGCATGGACTGGTTATCTCCATATCACGCCATCCTTGATTGCCATGCCAAGACTATTACCTTGGCGATTCTAAATTTGCCTAGATTCGAGAGGAAAGGTTCGTTTGTCAGAGCATCTAGTCGAGTTATCTCTTTTCTGAAGGCTCGACACATGGTCGAGAAGGGTTGTTTGGCTTATCTTGCTTATGTTCAGGATACTACTACAGAGACTCCGGCGATTAAATCAGTGCCCATGGTCCGGGAGTTCTCCGATATGTTTCCTTCTGATCAGTCAGGCATGCCATTAGATCATGATATCAATTTTTTTGTATTCATTTGGCTCCAGGTACCCAGCCTATCCCTATTCCACCGTACCGCATGGATCTGAGAGAGTTGAAGGAGTTGAAAGAGCAGCTTGAGGAGTTGCTAGCAAATGGGTTCGTCAGACCAAGTGTGTCACCGTGTGGTGCACCGGTGTTGCTCGTGAAGAAGAAAGATGGGACTATGTGGATGTGCATTGATTACCGCCAGTTGAACAAAGTTACCATTAAGAACAACTACCCGCTGCCGTGTATAGATGGTTTGTTTGACCAATTGAAGGGTGCCAGGGTATTCTCTAAGACCGACGTGATATCAGGGTGCCATCAGTTGAAGATTTGTGATTCGAATGTTCCGAAGACGGCTTTTCGGACTAGATATGGCCACTTTGAGTTCCTAGTGATGTCCTTCGTCTTGACTAACGCTATGGTGGTGTTTATGGATTTTATGAACCGGGTGTTCAGGCCATATATTGACTCATTTGTCATTGTCTTCAGTGATGACCTATTGATCTACTCGCATAGCATGGAGGAAGATGAGAAGCATTTGAGAGTGGTGCTTCAAACCTTGCGGGAACAGAAGCTTTATGCTAAGTTCTCCAAGTGTGAGTTCTAGTTAGATTCTGTGGCATTCTTTGGGTATGTTGTATCAGGAGAGGGTAATAAGGTAGATCCGAGGAAGATCGAGGCAGTTCAGAGTTGGCCTCGTCCTACCACAGCGACCGAGATTAGGAGCTTCTTGGGGTTAACAAGTTATTTTCGCCGGTTTGTGGAGGGCTTCTCATCTATTGTAGCACCTTTGACTAGATTGACCCAGAAGGGTGCTACATTCCGATGGTCCGATGATTACGAGGTGAGATTTCAGAAGCTCAAGACCGCCTTGACTTCAGCACCGGTGTTAGTGTTGCCTTCCAGTTATGGGATGTATGTTGTGTATTACGATGCTTCATGAGTTGGACTGGGTTTTGTATTGATGCAGGAGTGGTGAGTTTTTGCAAATGCTTCACGTCAGCTGAAGCCTCACGAGAAGAATTACCCCAAGCACAATTTGGAGTTGGCCACGATAGTTCATGCTCTTAAGATCTGGAGGCATTATCTCTATTGGGTGTCCTGTGAGGTTTACACCGATCATCGCAGCTTGCAGCATTTGTTCAAGCAGAGGAATTTTAATTTGAGGCAGTGCAGGTGGCTTGAGGTACTAAAAGATTATGATATTACCATCCTTTATTATCCGAGCAAGGCGAATATGGTTGCGGATGCCTTGAGTAGAAAGGCGGAGAGTATGGGTAGTTTGGCATTCATTTCAGCAGAGGAGATGCCATTAGCTTTAGACATTCAGTTTTTGGCTAACAGACTTATGAGGTTGGATATTTCAGAGCCCAGCCGAGTTCTTGCTTGCGTCGTCGCTCAGTCCTTACTATTCGAGCAGATTAAGGCTCATAAGTACGACAATCTGCACTTGTTATTCTCAGAGAGACGGTACTACAAGGTGGTGCCAAGAAGGTTGTTATCGGTGAGGATGGTGTTTTGCGACCCCAGGGTCATCTATGTGTTCCTAATGTTGATTGATTGAGGAAGAAGATTCTAGAGGAGGCACACAGTTCTCGGTATTCTATTCATCCAGGTGCTATAAAGATGTATCGCGACCTGGGGTAGCATTATTGGTGGCGGCGGATGAAGAAGTACATAGTTGAGTATGTTGCGAGGTACCTAAATTGCTAGCAGGTTAAGTATGAACATCAAAGGCCAGGTGGTCTACTCCAGCAGATAGTTATACCTGAGTGGAAATGGGTGCGCATCACTATGGACTTCGTAGTTGGGTTGCCACAGACCTTGAGGAAGTTTAATACAGCTTGGGTCATTATCGACAGGTTGACCAAGTCAGCACACTTCATTCCGGTTGTGACTATGTATTCCTCAAAGAGATTGGCCCAGATTTACATTCAGGAGATTGTTCGGTTGCATGGTGTACCTGTTTCCATCATATCTGATAGAGGCCCTCAGTTTACTTCGCATTTTTGGAGGGCAGTACAGAGTGACGTGGGGACCCAAGTAGAGCTCAACACAGTCGTTCACCTGCAAATTGACGGGCAGTCAGAGCGGACGATTCAGATCTTGTAGTATATGCTCAAAGCATGTGTGATTGACTTCGGAGGGCAGTGGGATCGATTCTTGCCTTTGGCCGATTTCGCTTACAACAACCGTTATCAGTCCAGCATCGAGATGGCTCTATTTGAGGATTTATATGGTTGGCGATGTCATTTGCCGATCGGATGATTTGAGCCCGGCAAGGCTAAGTTATATGGTACTGATTTGGTAAAGGATGACTTGGAAAAGGTAAAGTTGATTCAGGAGCGACTTCGTATGGCACAGTCCAGATAGAAGAGTTACGCGGATCAGAAGGTACGTGAGTTATCATTTATGGTGGGTGAGAAGGTTATCTTGAAAGTCTCGCCGATGAAGGGAATCATGATGTTCGAGAAGAAGGTCAAGTTGAGCCAAAGGTTTATAGGCCCATTTGAGGTATTTAGGCGAGTTGGGGAGGTTGCTTATAAGCTTGCTCTGCCTCACAATCTATCGGGAGTTCATCCGGTTTTCCATGTGTCTATGCTTCAGAAGTATCATGCCGACAGGTCGCATGTGTTAGACTACAGTAGGGTTCAGCTATATGAGAGCCCGGGTTATGAGGAGAAGCCAGTTGCCATTGTTGACAGGCAGGCTCGCCAGTTGAGGTCCAAGAAGATTTTTGTGGTAAAGGTTCAGTGGAGGGGTCAACCAGTTGAGGAGGCGACTTGGCAGGCTGAGGACATGCGGAGCAGATACCCACACTTATTCGGCAATCCAGATACGATTCTAGACCCGTTCGAGGACGAACGTTTGTTTAAGAGGTGGAGAATGTTACGACCCGGACGGTCGTTTTGCTTTCTAGATCCCTGTTTCCTTAAATAAGACTCCCCGTATGTGCTTTTACTATTCTATGTCTTGGGGGAGGGTTAGTTCGGGTTTGGAAGGGTTCGGGTTGCAATAGGAACACTTAGTTCCTTAATATTGGCTTAAAAATGATTAAGTTTGACTTGAGTCAATATTTTGAGTAAACGACATCGGAACCGGGATTTGATGGTCCCAATAGGTTCGTATGATGACTTTGGACTTGGGCGTATGTTCGGATCAGGTTTTGGATAACCCGAGAACGTTTCGGCGCTTAATATTGGAAGTTGGCACATTGAAGATTTTCAAGTTCTTTAAGTTTGGTTTAGAGTAGGTTTCGGTGTTATCGAGGTCCATTTGGGATTCCGAGCCTGGGAGTAGTTATGTATGGTGATTTATGAGTTGCACGTAAAATTGTGCGTTATTCCGAGTTGATTTAATAAGAATCGGACGCGTGGAAGTGTTTTAAGAGGTTTTTGAGTTTCATGTTGAATTTATGAGCTTTGGTGTCCGATTCGTAATTCTAGATGTTATTTTGGTGTTTCTATCAAGTGAGTGTGTCTGTATTATGTTGTTGGATGTGTGAGTGTGATTGGATGGGGTCCTGGGGGGCCCAGCTGTGAAACGGATTGGAATCGGACTCAGAATTGGCTTGGGGGAGCTGATGGTGCTCCAGTTCTGGTGCGTTAGCACCTGCAGGATTTTGGCCGCAGGTGCGACCTCGCGAAAGCGGCCTAGTAGTCGCAGAAGCGGACCTGAGGCTGGAGCTGGGTGGTCACAGGTGCGAGGGTTATTCCGCATCTGCGCACCGTCAAAAGAGATCAAGGCTCCGCATATGCGGACTTGGGTTGGCCGGCTATGAGTCGAAGAAGCGAGAGGAATTCGCAGAAGCGATTCCACAGAAGCGGAAGAAGTTTGCAGAAGCGGACTCGTAGAAGCGTCTCCCCGTCCGCAGAAGCGAGGAAGCTGGAGGCAGTGGGGGATCGCAGGTGCGACCTTTTGACCACACCGGCAGTTTCGTAGATGCGATCAAGTGGCCGCATGTGCGAAAGTCGTTGTTCAGTGAGAGTTTTTAATACGAGACTTAGGCCATTTTCCCTCACATTTCATTTGGTCTTGGGCGATTTTGAGAGCACATTTGAGGGGAGCTTCTCATCAATATCCTAAGGTAAGTAACTCCCACCCATTTTCAAGTTAATTATGCGGGTTTTAGGTAGATTAAACATGGAAAGATTATGAAAACTTGTGGAATTTGTGAAGAACCTAGGGTTTTGGTAAAAATGGGATTTGACCACGAAATTAGATATGGAATTAAGTAAAATTATATATTTGAGTTTGTGAGGCTATGAATAATATTTATCTTCGAAAATTTCCGGAATCCGAGCATATGGGCCTCGGGACGAATTTTATGAATCTTCCAATTTGGGTTGGGTAATTACTTTACTAGCTAAATTATGAAATTTTGAGTATATATAGATTAAATCATATAACATCTTACTAGTTTCGGATTGTTCGGCATTGACTTGGGGCTTTTAGAGCGGATTAGTGGACCAGAAGTGAGCTTGGGAACGAGGTAAATCTTTTGCCTAACCTTGTAAAAGGGAACTCATCCCCTTAGGTATCTTTTTTTTGTGTATTACTTGTGTGGGGAGCTACGTGCGTACTAGGTGACGAGAGTCCGTGCGTAGCTATATTCCATGAGATGTTCGGGTAGTCGTAGATTCACATCATGCTTTAATTGTACTGTCATGTTTGTCATGTATATTAATTATCTTAAATAGAGCTCAGACTAGATTTTAAAGTTGAAACCTTCCAA
The DNA here is from genome assembly GCF_000715075.1 of Nicotiana tabacum. Lineage (NCBI taxonomy): Eukaryota > Viridiplantae > Streptophyta > Magnoliopsida > Solanales > Solanaceae > Nicotiana > Nicotiana tabacum. Next base: position 24,250,154 of record NC_134081.1, on the reverse strand, counting down.
CTTAGATTTCTTATTTTTGGGAAGAATTGAAGAATGCATAATAACTTTGAGAAATCCATGTCCTCTCGCGTCGCAAGTACTTTCACGAGCGAGGTAAACTTCTCTACTCTCATGGGAGCGGGCCGTTTGCCTTGGCAGAATAATAGATGCATCTATGGTTCGTGATGTTCGACCCTCGGCAGTGCACACAGTATTTTGGATCGGTTCATACGACCTCGGCATAAATCGTACGTGATGATACTCAGAGCCCGATTACACTAGATATTATGTTATGGCTTGAGAGGTTATAATCTATTTAATGACCGAAATTGATTTGGAACTAGTATGTGTTAGATGAAGATTTTTGGAATTTACTATCAGTTAAATAATCATTTATTCACTGCTTGCTATTGAGTTATTTTTTATTATTCATATATTCCATGCTTGTTTAGCATTTTTATATTTTATTATTGGCTCATAGTAAGTGTCGATGTCGACTCCTCGTCACTAATTCTTCGAGGTTAGACTGGATACTTATTGGGTACATGTTGTGTATATACTCACGCTACACTTCTGCACTAATCAAGCAGGATTTGAGGCAGGTGCATCTGGTGTCCATTCAGACGCGCACCCCGTTATCCCGAGGCTTAGTGGTGAGCTGCTTTCTGAGTCCGTTCTGCAACACCCAAAGTCTCTTTTATATTTACTTTCTGTCTACTCTGTTTCAGACAATAGCTTAGTGTTTTGTATATTCTACTAGTTTCTCATACATTTGTGACACCGGATCTTGGAAATATTCTAGTAAACATTTAATGGTTTTTTTTAGGTATTTATATCATTGTGCTTGTTCCTTTATGAGCTTACGCTTACTTTATTAAATTTTTCATCTTCTTATTTTCTTAATAAATAAAAATTTAATTACTTTGAAATTATTAAAAAGAACTATTACATGGCTAATTCAACGTTGGTTTGCCTAACGGCGACGTTGGACGCCATCACGGCTTATCGGAAAAATTAGATTTTGACAATAGGAGGCTCAGATACGTTTTTTCCGTTATCCGTCTAGACATGAGAACGAACACCGCCTCGATAGCGACTTTGGTGGCCAACCGTGTCACCTTCCATAGGTTGTTGGTTCATCGCGTCCTCCTCTACTATTTTTCAATGTTTATCATCATCATCTTATTATTTCGGGCCCAATCCGAAGGTCATTCGGGACGTCGTGGCCTCAAAATATAATTCTCATCAACCCCTATTCATATTAAATTTACTCAATTCGTAACCTCCGACAAGTGCAACATTGTCCCCTTTTTCGAAAGAAAGGACCGTCAGTAATGTAACAAAGTGAATAAATAAGCGAGATTAATCGTCGGAACATATTGCCAAACCCACAGTTAATCAAAATGGGCAGCATCAATGGCAAACATTTCTAGCCAACAAAATGGTATCCATTTTGGATCATAATGGCAAGCAACAGTAAGCCATAGAGGGCTACAAAGAGTCTTAAACCAGCTGAAACATCGACCTTAAAGCGGATCCCAGTAACAAAACAATAGTAACAAAGTGTTATCACAACCAAACGCACACAAACAGTCATAGGGAAATGTTAAGAAGACTGAAATAGTACAACCTAAGTGCGACGATGAAAGGTTCACCGGTTTCAATGGTGGTCGCCGTAAAAGCATAAGTCCGGCCTGAACACATCGCCAGCAACCACTATTAACATACCAAACTCCAAAACATGAAATAAAATGAAATAAAACAGTAGCAACGAAATGAGAAAGCCATTCCAGGATAGTAAAAGATCGCCGAAAATGTCAAGTTCCGATCAGATCTGAAGACTTCTGGCGAGCATCAAGAAAACCAACAAATTTAAGGCTCAAACAATCGAGGACATAGCATCAAACGATAAACACTAGATCTAAAGACGAATGAGGTCGCCGGAGTTAAGCCTTTTCCGGTAAAAACTCAACCAACAAATAAAACGACTAGGTTTTGAGCTAGAGAGAGAGGGACGACGGGACTTTGACAGCCATCGCTGGCGATCAAACGCGGTGGGAGGCAACGTGGAGGGGCGAAGAGAGGCTGGAATCTCTCAAAAATGAGAGATATTCCCCTTATGGCAAGCGGCTGTCTTCTCTAGATTAGAGAGATGGAAAATGAGTGGTTTTTTAGGGTTTGGAGAACTAAAAAATCTGACGGGGGTCTTCTGCATATTGTAAAAAATAAGTGGGGTGTGTGTAGAGTATATGAGGTAGAAACTTAGAGTTAGTTTGGGGATAGGACAAAATAGATGGGTTTTACCCATGTGGTAAGAGCATGTCATGTCATGTCACTATGACTTGTCACATTGTTGTCAAATCACATCAATATATAGTCGCATCAATATCTAGTCACATTAAATATTTTATCACATCGGATGTTGACGGTGATTATTTGAAAATGTCAACTACTGAAATAGTGTTGTAGTAATTATTGTTATTATTTTGCAAAAACAATAAATTGATAGAAAATCTTAATATTTGAAAAATAGGAGAATTATCAATAAATTGCTTAAAATTAGAAAAATGCACACAATCGGTAGTATTTAACGAATTGCAATAAAATGATGAAAATTCTCATAATTTGTAAATATAAGAATAATTATCAATAAATTGCATTAAAGCTAAATAATATGCAAAAAATTATATTTTTATCATTTTTTATTAGGAAGCTTGCAGAAGTTAATTTTTAAAATACGGAGGGTCAAAATTGAGTGTCAACAGTACATGTTCAAAAGAAAGAGAGAAAATCATTAGAAACAATATTCTATACATACAATCATACATAGAATACATAAGTAAATACATTAAAGAAATATAATAACTAACAGTACTTGAGTATCATGAAAGGGTTATACTAATGTGGAGGTGTCACGACCCAAACTAACCCCTGTCGTGATGGCGCCTATCGTGGAACTAGGCAAGCTAACTCATTTCCAAAACAAACCGACATTTTCATTTCAAAGATAATTCCAATGTTATTTAACATAAAAACCTTCATAAAGGAGTTCCAATCAAAATAAAAGTGCGGAAGGAAAAGTCCGACATCGGGGTATCACTAGTCATGAGCATCTACTACAATCTGTCTAACAATATCATGGCTAACTCAGCCTGAAAAATAAAAAAATACAACTAGATAAAGATAAGAGGGAGAAGAGCAGGGGCTGCGATCGCCAAACAGCTACCTTGTTATCTCTAAGAAAATCTGCAACCAGAACAACCAATAACCGCTACCGTGTCCAGCTACACCTGAATCTGCACACAAGGTACAAGGAGTAACGTGAGTACGCCAACTCAGTAAGTAACAACAATAAATAAAGACTGAGCAGTAGTGACGAGCAATAAAGCATATAATATTCATATCGGGAAATCTCAGTAAAATACAACATGCTTTAAAAATCAGGATTTGAATCAAAACATCTCGTTTAACCCAGTTCCACTAAAAATCATTTAAAGATATTTTTCAACAGTTTTCATACAGAGGAAAAATGCAAAAGTGAGCAAAAATGATGAAAACATAAACAGCCTCTCGGGCAAAACATCACTCATATGCAGCCCCTCGGGCAAAACATCACTCATATACAGCCCCTCGGGCAAACCTCATAGTCACTCGTGCCACTCGGGCATACCTCATAATCACTCTTGCCACTCGGGCATACCTCACAATCACTCATGCCTCCCAGTCACTCAGCACTCGGCACTCGACACTCGCTCTCAGTAGGTACCTGCACTCACTAGGGGTGTGTACAGACTCCGGAGGGGCTCCTTCAGCCCAAGTGCTATAATCTGTAGGGACAACTCACGTGCTATAATAATAAAGTATGCTGCAGGCGGGCAGCCCCGATCCACACATGCTGCGGCATGCAGCCCGCTCCCATAAATATCCTCACAAATCAGGCCCTCGGCCTCACTTAGTCATAAACCTCTCAAGCTACTCGGGCATTTCGATAAAACAGGGCATTCGGCCCAAAACATTTATATGCATAAAAATAGAGTCATAAAACTGAATTATGCATTAAACAAGTATAAACATGACTGAGTATAGATTTTCAATCGAAAATAATGAGAGGATAGTAAGAAAAGGCCCCTAAGGGTCCAAACAGCACTAGCACAAGGCCCAACCATGGCATTCAGCCTAATTTACAGAAACTCTTTCTAAAACATATAAGTATCATATAGTTTCTACAAAATATGCAACTTTACAGTTGCTACGGGACGGACCAAGTCACCAATCCCCAACGGTGCACGCCCGTCACCTAGCATGTGCGTCACCTTAAAGTAGTAAAATGATACGAAATTCGGGGTTTCATACCCTCAGGACTAGATTTACAATCGTTACTTACCTCAAGCCGTGAAATTCTTATTTTACAATGTCCTTTCCTCATGAATTGGTCTCCAAACGCCTCGAATCTAGTCATAAATAATTCATTTTAGTCAATAAAATTCATTGGAATTAATCCCATAAGAAAATAGTGATTTTCCATAAAAATTCAAAAATTAGCTCAAAAATTTCCCGTAGGGCCCACATCTCGGAACTCAACAAAGGTTACAAAATCCGGAAGCCCATTCAACCACGAGTCTAACCATACCAATTTTACCAAAATCCGACCCCAACTCAACCCTCAAATCTTCAATTTAAACCAAGAGGGTTTTCAAATTTTCCCAACTCAATGCACCAATTAAATGATAAAAACAACCATGGATTCGAGTAATTTAACCAATATTGAGTTAAGAACACTTACCCCGTTGTTTCCTCTGAAAATCACCCAAAATCGCCTCAAATCCGAGCTCCAAATCATCAAAAACTGAAAATAGGACGAAGTCCCATTTTCAGAACTTAAACTCTCTGCCCAGACATTTGCTCTACGCGATCGCAAACATTCCCACGCGATCGCGAAGAACAAATTCCATCGCCCAGATTTTACTCTACGCGATCGCGATGCACAACATCACAGACATACGCGATCGCGGACTAGTCCACGCGATCGCGAAGAACAAAATACGTGACTTCTACTCCGCTGCATTTACTCTACGCGAACGCGACCTTCGTCACGCGTTCGCGAGTCACAAAATTCCAGAGCTATGCGATCGCATCACGCTTCACGTGATCGCAAAGTACAATTTGCCACTGCCTCACATTAACCCTACGCGATCGCAGATATCCCCACGCGATCGCATAGAACGAAAATCCTCACTGACCAACTAGGCCTATGCGATCGCAGATATCCCCACGCGATCGCATAGAACAAAAATCCTCACTGACCAACTAAGCCTACGCGATCGCAAACGCATTCACGCGATCGCGTAGAAGGAAAACATTATCAGATATCAGAAAATTCCAGCAGCTATTCAAGTCCAATTTTTTGATCCATTAACCATCCAAAACTCACCCGAGCCCCTTGGGACCTCGACCAAATATAACAACAAGTCCTAAAACATCATACGAACTTAGTCGAACCCTCAAATCACCTAAAACAATGCTAAAACCATGAATTACACCCAAATTCAAGCCTAATGAACTTTGAAATTTCTAATTTCTACAAACGACTCCGGAACCTATCAAATCACGTCCGATTGACCTCAAATTTTGCACACAAGTCATAAATGACATAACAGAGGTATTCCAATTTTCAGAATCGGATTCTGACCCCGATATAAAAAAGTCAACCCCCCGGTCAAACTTCTCAAAAATTAAACTTTCGACATTTCAAGCCTAATTCCTCTACGGACTTCCAAATAATATTCTGGACGCGCTCCTAAGCCCAAAATCACCATACAGAGCTATTGGAATTATCAGAATTCGAATCCAAGATCATTTACACATAGGTCAACATCTGGTTTACCTTTCCAACTTAAGTTTCTACTTAAGAGACTAAGTGTCTCAATTCACTCTGAAACCACTCCGGTCTCGAACCAACTAACCCGATATAACATAATATAGCTGAATAACACAAAAAGAAGTAGAAATGGGGAAAACGGGGCTACAACTCTCGAAACGACCGCCGGGTCGTTACATCCTCCTACTCTTAAACATCCCTTCGTCCTCGAACGGGTCTAGAAACATACCTGGAGTCTCGAATAGGCGTGGATATCTGCTCCGCATCTCCCGCTCAGTCTCTCAGGTGGCCTCCTCCACAGGCTGACCTCTCCATTGCACCTTCACTGAAGCTATATCCTTTGACCTCAACCTTCGAACCTGCCGATCCAAAATAGCCACCGGCTCCACATCATAAGTCATATCACCCTCCAACTGAACTGTGCTAAAATCCAAAACATAGGACGGATTTCCAATACACTTCCGGAGCATGGAAACATGAAGCACTGGATGCACACTCAACAGGCTGGGTAGCAAGGCAAGCTTATAAGCCACCTCCCAAATCCTCTGAAGCACCTCAAAAGGCCCAATGAACCGGGGGCTCAACTTTCCCCTCTTCTCAAACCTCGTAACACCCTTCATGGGTGATACCTTCAGCAAAACCTTCACCCCAACCATAAAAGACACATCACGAACCTTCCTATCCGCATAGCTCTTCTGCCTAGACTGCGCCGTGCGAAGCCGCTCCTAAATCAATTTCACCTTATCTAATGCGTCCTGGACCAAGTCTGTACCTAAGAGCCTAGCCTCACCCGGCTCAAACCATCCAACCGGAGATCTACACCTCCTCCCATATAAAGCCTTGTACGGAGCCATCTGAATACTCGATTGATAACTGTTGTTATATGCAAACTCCGCGAGTGGCAGAAACTGGTCCCATGAACCCCCAAAGTCAATGACACAAGCACGCAACATGTCTTCCAATATCTGAATAGTGCACTCGGACTGCCCGTCCGTCTAAGGATGAAAAGCTGTGCTCAACTCAACCTGACTACCCAACTCTCGCTGCACGGCCCTCCAAAACTACGATGTGAACTGAGTACCCCTATCTGAAATGATGGAAAATGGGACACCATGCAGGCGAACAATCTCTCGGATGTAAATCTCAGCCAACCGCTCTGAAGAGTAAGTAGTACCAACTGGAATGAAGTGCACGGACTTGGTCAGCCGATCCACAATAACCCAAATAGCATCGAACTTCCTGAAAGTCCGTGGGAGCCCAACTATAAAGTCCATGGTGATCCGCTCCCACTTCCACTCTGGGATTTCTAATCTCTGAAGCAAGCCACCCGGTCTCTGTTGCTTATACTTAACCTGCTGATAGTTGAGGCACCGAGCCATAAACCCAACTATATCCTTCTTCATTTGCCTCCACTAATAGTGCTGCCTCAAATCATGGTACATCTTCGCGGCACCCGGATGGATGGAATACTGCGAGCTGTGGGCTTCCTCAAGAATCAACTCTCGAAGCCCATCTATATTAGGAACACATATCCGGCCCTGCATCCGCAACACGCCATCATCACCAATAGTCACATCCCTAGCATCACCTCTCCGAACCCTGTCCTAAAGAACGAGCAAGTGGCGGTCATCATACTGACGCTCCCTAATACGGTCATAAAGAGAAGACCTGGAGACCATACAAGCCAATACCCGACTAGGCTCCGAAATATCCAATCTGACAAGGTGGCACGCTAAGGCCTGAACATCCAATGCCAAAGGTCTCTCTACTGCTGGAAGATATGCTAAACTCCCCAAACTCTCTGCCCGGCGACTCAAAGCATCGGCCACCACATTGGCCTTCCCCGGATGGTACAAAATAGTGATATCATAGTCCTTAAGAAGCTCCAACCATCTCTGCTGACGCAAATTAAGATCCTTCTGCTTTAACAGATACTGCAGGCTCCGGTGATCAGTATAGATCTCACAATGAACCCCATACAAATAATGACGCCAAATCTTCAAGGCGTGAACAATGGCTGCTAACTCAAGATCATGGACAAGATAGTTCTTCTCATGGGTCTTCAACTGGCGCGAGGCATAGGCAATCACCATACCCTCCTGCATCAAAACACAACCAATGCTTATCCTTGAGGCATCACAATACACGGTGTAAGTACCTAAAGCTAATGGCAGAACTAACACTGGAGCTGTGGTCAAAGCAGTCTTGAGCTTCTGAAAGCTCTCCTCACACTCATCTGACCACCTGAATGGAGCACCCTTTTGGGTTAATTTGGTCAAGGGCGATGCAATAGATGCAAATCCCTTCACAAAGCGATGGTAATAACCCACCAAACCAAGAAAGCTCCTAATCTCCGTGGCTGAGGACGATCTAGGCCAAATCTGCACCGCCTCTATCTTCTTTGGATCCACCTGAATACCCTCACTGGACACCACGTGCCCCAAGAATGCTACTGAACTGAGCCAAAACTCACATTTGGAGAACTTTGCATAAAGCTTCTCCTCCCTCAATCTCTGTACTACAATCTTCAAATGTTGAGCGTGCTCCTCTTGGCTACGAGAGTACACTAGGATGTCATCAATGAATACAACAACGAATGAGTCCAAATAGGGCTGGAATACACTGTTCATCAAATGCATGAACATTGTTGGGGAATTGGTCAGCCCAAAAGACATCACCAAGAACTCATAATGGCCATATCAGGTCCTGAAAGCTGTCTTAAGAATATCTGAATCCTGAATCTTCAGCTGGTGAAAGCCGGACCTCAAATCAATCTTGGAGAACACCCTTGCTCCCTGAAGCTGGTCGAATAAATCATCAATACGAGACAAAGGATACTTGTTCTTGACTGTGACCTTGTTCAACTACCTGTAATCAATACAGATTCTTATGGAACCATATTTCTTTTTCACAAATAGAAACGGTGCACCCCAAGGTGACACACTAGGCCGAATAAATCCCTTATCAAGGAGTTCCTGAAGTTGTTCTTTCAATTCCTTCAACTCCGTCGGTGCCATACGATACAGTGGAATAGAAATGGGCTGAGTGCTCGGTACCAAATCAATACCAAAGTCAATATCCCTGTCAGGCGGCATGCCCGGCAGGTCTGCAAGAAACACATCCAGAAAATCACGTACCACCGGAACATAATCAATGACAGGAGTCTCTGCACTAACATCCCTCACAAAATCCAAATAAGATAGACAACCCTTCTCAACCATGCGCTGAGCCTTCAAATATGAAATCACCCTACTTGGTACATAATCTACATAACCGCTCCACTCAACCCTCGGAATTCCCGGCATAGTCAACGTCATCATCTTAGCGTGATAATCTAGAACAGTATGACATGGAGATAACCAATCCATACCCAATATCACGTCAAAGTCGACCATACTGAGCAGCAAAAGGTCCACTTGGGTATCCAGACCCCCAATAGTTACCACACATGACCGATATACGTGGTCCACAATAATAGTATCGCCCACAGGAGTAGATACATGAACAGAAGAAACTAGAGACTCACAGGGCATATCCAGAAAATGGGCGAAATACGAGAAAACATATGAATATGTGGAACCAGGGTCAAATAATATTGAGGCATCTCTGTGACAAACTGAGACAATACCTATAATCACAGCATCTGAAGCAATAGCATCTGGTCTGCAGGGAGGGCATAGAAACGGGCTTGGCTACCCCTTGATCTGCCTCCCCCTCTACGGTGACCCCTAGCTGACTGGGCAGGTGGTGAGGTAACTGGTGCTGTAGTCGGAGGCTGACTCCTCTGCTGAGATAGACCTCCATGACGATGAGAACACTACCTCCACATATGCCTAAGCTCCCCACACTCAAAATAACTCCCTAGTGCTATCGGCAGACCCCTAGCACCGGGATAACTAGTAGAAGAACCTGGCATGGAAGAGCCCTGAACAGGTGGAGCACGGGACGAACTCTGAACTGGAAGGGCACTAAGTGATGAATGGCCCTGATGAGAACTGTGAGAACCATGGCCAGATAATGCACCACGGTGATGTCCCATTTTCAGAACTTAAACTCTCTACCCAGACATTTGCTCTACGCGATCGCGAACATTCCCACGCGATCGCGATGCACAACATCACAGATATACGCGATCGTGAAGAACAAAACGTGTGACTTCTACTCTGCTCCACTTACTCTACGCGAACGCGACCTTCGTCACGCGTTCACGAGTCATAAAATTCCAGAGCTACGCGATCGCATCACGCTTCACGCGATCGCGAAACACAAATTGCCACTGCCTCACATATCCCCACTCGATCGCATAGAACAAAAATCCTCACTGACCAACTAAGCCTACGCAATTGCAAATGCATTCACGCGATCGGGTAGAAGGAAAACATTATCAGATATCAGAAAATTCCAGCAGCTATTCAAGTCCAAAATTTTGATCTGTTAACCATCCAAAACTCACCCGAGCCCCTCGGGAACTCGACCAAATATTTCAACAAGTCCTAAAATATCATACGGACTTAATCGAACCCTCAAATCACCTCAAACAATGCTAAAATCATGAATTATATCCCAATTTAAGCCTAATGAACTTTGAAATTTCTAATTTCTACAAACGACTCCGAAACCTATCAAATCACATCCGATTGACCTCAAATTTTGCACACAAGTCATAAATGATATAACAGAGGTGTTTCAATTTTCATAATCGGATTCCGACCCTGATATAAAAAAGTCAACCCTCCGGTCAAACTTCTCAAAAATTAAGCTTTCGGCATTTCAAGCTTAATTCCTCCACGGACTTCCAAATAATATTCTGGATACGCTCCTAAGACCAAAATCACCATACAGAGTTATTGGAATTATCAGAATTCGAATCCGAGATCATTTACACATAGGTCAACATTCGGTTTACCTTTCCAACTTAAGTTTCTACTTAAGAGACTAAGTGTCTCAATTCACTCTGAAACCACTCCGGTCTCGAACCAGCTAACCCGATATAACATAATATAGCTGAATAACACAAAAAGAAGTAGAAATGGGGAAAATGGGGCTACAACTCTCGAAACGACCGGCCGGGTCATTACAGGAGGTTACATATGGTAAAATGATTTACATTGAAAATCTTTCGTTGTCATTAAACACTAAACCCAAAAGAGTAATGAATATCAATGAATTAGAGGCTAAGAGTAGAGTTCCACTCAAGGTCAAAGGCCCCTTTGAATGCCCCGATACTTCAAAGTTTCCAAGGGTCTCAAGGCCCTAAGGCAATTCTTATGACAGAGAGAGCAGCCCAACCAAAAGTTAAACTCTACTCCCAAATACCTCTAAATATTAATGACTCACTCTTCCCCAAAAGTTTAAGTGCCAATGAGGCACTTTCAATATAAACTAACCACCATAACAATACCCTACCACAGAAATATATACCTTTTCTATGAGGGCCAAACAGAAATCTACAAGGGCTCAAAGTAGTTTATTTACACCATCATAACCATTTCTAAAAAAAACTAAAGAGATGATTAACACATTAAACAGGTTCCAAAGAAGATAAGCTTCAAACATACTTATCATGATGCTGTAAGAAAATCAAACAATCTGAGGCCAAACATCTTAACGGTAAAGGGAACATACTCATAAGCACATGTGTATTTGTCTTAATGATACTCAATTACATCAATCACAGGTTGATTAAGCCTTGACCCTTAAGTATGCATAGATTAACAATACTAATTGAAACTTCTGAGAGATATTAACAGAGGTGCAGAACAACAGTTGCAACTGAACATCTGAGGTAATTAGGAGAGGGTAGGTTAACAATTACAATTAGGAATCCTAAAAGGGTTAACCACATTGCAGATTCATTACTATAGTTAGTGCTTTCCAATAAGAGCTAATGCAAGTATAGTTTAAGTAGTTTCAATGACAAGTATATATCAATAACCCTAATCATGAGGCACAAGCTAATAACTTTGAATAGAGCATTCAAAGAATGTTGGCAGAAGTTAGAAACTGTAACTACAATCAAAACTCCTACTAGTATTGACACAAATATTCACACCACAACCAGGATTAACAAGATCACAAATTAGCAAATACTATAATTAGAACTTCCAAGGACATCAACAAGTTCACAAATCTAATTGGATCTCCCCAAGAGTGTTTAACAAGGTCTCAAATCATTAAATGACATCCTTAACTCTTTTGAAAGTTTTAACTTCAAGTTAATCCTATTAAAATGAAGCAGACAGTTGTGTTCAAGCAGTAGTAACAGAAGTTCCTTTAGAGTTAAGACATGTATACTTGAGAGAACTCAATGAAGATTTCAAAATAGTGTGGGTCTACATGTAATCATGAAAGTCAAACAGAGATGCTGAATAACATAGTTGAACACATGATCATACACACACATAAGGGGACTTTGCAAAGATCAAGTTATTTCACAATGAAAGGTGTTATCATCATAGAATCAAACTAACAATATCACTCTATGAGTTTATAAAGACTAAAGGTATCATTATATTAGGGGAAGCATTTCAAGTAATTATGGTATGGGATTTTAGATATAGTGGAACTTTAGCAACAACACATTAACTCAACAAATGTGTCATCATAACTCAAATAGATCTTATTAATACTTCATAGCTTAAACTATGACACAAAGACCTGGCTTAGCTTAGGGCATGCCTATAAAATATGTACAAGAAATCATGGGTTCTATCAAATGATTTATAAACTTCTGAGATTCAACAAAATTATAGAGGCATACCAGAGATGATATTGGTTTAAAAGTCATGAACTAGTGTTTCTAGACTAGGATGACAATCTGATTTTCACCATTAAACAAGTTCATACTTTGTTTAAGTCTTGGTTATTAAGTGAACCATTATGAAATGCCAATAACATTCAAGTAGATTAGCACAATAGTCATAGTAGTACCAATAAAACATCAAAGAAATCTGAAACATATATTAAGAACATTTAAGAAGTCCTTTAAGTTGTTTTCAAACTTAGCAATAGATATGAATCATTAGATGATTATTGAGATAAATATATGATTCTAATTTCAATAACTTGAAGAAGTTCATGGTTTGTAGAATCTATTTAACAATCATATAAACGCATAAAATAATGTAACGACCCAGCCGATCATTTTGAGTATTATAGTCGTGTTCTCCTATTTGTTGCTTATTCTATGTTTGCTTGTTGTTATGTGACTGGACTGGGTGGTTGGTTTGATTCCAGAGATGTTTCAGAATGAATTGGGATACTTAGTCCCAAGGTTGGAAGCCAAAGTTAAAAGAATTGTCCGGATATTGACTTATGTGTAAATGACTCCGGAATAGAGTTTTATGTTTCCAATAGCTCCGCACAGTGATTTTGGATGTAGGAGTGTGTCCGAATATTGATTTGGAGGTCCGTAGATGATTTTGGTTTGAATTGGCAAAAATTGCAAAAAATGAAGTTTGGAGAGTTGAGAAGTTTGACCGAGAGTTGACTTTGGGGTTATTGGGCTCGGATTTTTGTTCCAAAAGTTGGAATAGGTTCGTTGTGTCATTTATGACATGTGTGAAAAATTTGAGGTCAATCGGAGTTGGTTTGATAGGTTTCGGCATCGATTGTAGAAGTATGAAATCCATTAGTTTCCATAGGCTTGAATTGAGGTGTGATTAATGTTTTTGATATTATTTGATGTGGTTTGAAGCCTCGACTAAGTTCGTATGATATTTTGGGATGTGTTGGTATGTTTGGATGTGATCCCGGGGGGCCTCGGGAGTGATTCGGGTTGAAATTGGAATGAGTTGTGGACTTAAGGAATTGTTGATATGTGGTTGGTCTGGTGAGATCGCACCTGTGAAGAATTGGTTGCAGGTGCGCGACTGCAGAAGCGAGCATGGGGTCGTAGGAGCGGTCATGTGGGTGTTGGACAGTGGTCGCAGGTGCGAGGTGTTTTCCACATATGCGAGCCCGCAGATACGACGAGTCTCCACAAATGCGGATTTTGTTAGATGGGGCTGGACTCGCTGGCGCGGATGCGCATGAGCAAAGAACAGGTTGCGGAAGCGGTCTCGCAGGTGCGAGTTTTGGGCCGCAGGTGTGACTAGACGGGTTCTTAAGTGACTTCCACAGAAGCGAACTTCTTCCGCAGAAGTGGAGCTGCAGGTGCGACTAGTGAGTCCACAAGTGCGAGGATGCCTGGGCAGAAGGTAAAAATCGAAGGTTTTGAGGATTTTCTCATTTTTGGACTTTATAAGCTCGGGTAGTGGCAACATTTGAGAGGGGTTTCACTAGACTTCAAGAGGTAAGCCACTTTTGATCATTTTTATTCATTAATATTGATTACCCATTGAATTTCCCACCTAGATTATGTATTTTTAAGGTGGAATTTGGGGAATATTGGACTAGGGATTGGAAAATAAGATTTGGGGATTTGATTGTCGATTTGTGGTCAGAATTGGGTGATTTTGGTATGGTTGGACTCATTATTGAATGGGTGTTCGGATTTTATAAATTTTATTGGATTTCGAGATGTGGGCCCATGGTTGACTTTTTTTTACTATTGTTAAAGACCTTAGCTTTATCGAATGGAATTGATTTCTATAGCTTGTATTGATTGTTTTAAGTTGTTTGTGGCTAGATCCGAGTCGTTCAGAGGCCGATTCGCAAGGCAAGGGCTTTTTGGAGTAGATATTTGCGCAATTTAAGGTAAGTAACACTTTTAAACTTGGTTATGAGGGTATGCATCCCTGAAATACGTGTTATGTGGTTGATGTTGAGGTGACACACATGCTAGGTGACAGGCGTGTGGGCGTGCACCGTGGTAATTGTGACTCGATCGATTATGTGGTACTGTGTAGTTATTAAACCTTGTTGCTACTCATGTGATCCCCATGGGTTAGAGTAATTAGGCTGAAATCCATGTTAGAAATAATTTTTATGCTATATACTTATTCTGTTGGGACCCACTGGGGTCATTTCTACTGTTAATTATTTGCTTAAATGGAAATTATGCACTTAGTCACATCCATCATGTGCATATCATATCTCAATCTCTGTTGCTATTTATTGTTGCATCATGTATTATTGTTTGGGCTGATTGGTATAGGATTTGTGAGCTTGAAAGACTAGGGAGATTGATGACTGAGTTGGGGTCTAAGAGCCGTGTTGTGAGTGAGGTTGTATATCGGGTTGCATGCCGCAGCAGGCCTTCTTCGCTTTATATATATTATTATTATGGATCAGGCTGCACGCCGCAACAGGCCTTATAGGCTTTATCTATTATCATAGGATTTGGGTGCATGCCGCAACAGTATATATTGGCTTCGTATTAGCATTTAGGCAGGATCCGCCCCTTCGGAGTTTGACATACCAGCAGTGAACTCAGGTACCGTACAATGCTGAGTGATTAATTGTGTGATGAGTGAGCGTTGTGACAGTCAGATTGAGTACTCTGACAGTGTGAGTACATGAGGTTATCATTGTGGTGCATTACATGTGACATGGACATTTGTCGTGTAGATATAGAGATGTAACATTCCTCATATCAGTCATATTTGGCATATTTTATCAGTGTTGAGCTTAAATTGTTAAATTTGAAAGCATGTCTACATTTTTGTGTTGAGATTCTCTGAGTAATTACTGACATTTTCCTATCATATATGTATTGTTATTATCTGGATTTGGACTGTAGCTTACTAAGCTTGTCACAACTTTTAGCCCTAGGGTAGTCCTGTTACTTATTGAGTATATTAAGCCGGTTGTACTCATACTACACTCTGCACTTCGTGTACAGATCCAGTTACTTCTGGGCACGGTGGTTGCTAGACTTGGAGCATTTCATGCTTGGAGACTTTTGAGGTAGCTACTTTGGCGTCCGCTGACCTCGACTCTCTTTCCTTCTAGATTATTTAGCATTGTTCTATCTTTTCAGACAGTTGTATTAGAAATTTTGACTATGATGATGTTTAGTAGCTCAAGTACTCAGCGACACCTGGATTTTTGGGGAATTTTGTATTGAGTCACGGTATTTCTTATAAGTTATTTATGAGATTTTCACTATTACACTTCTTTCATCATGTTTTCAATTTAAAAATGTGTAGTTATTTGTGATTATCGGCTTGCCTAGTTCTGTGATAGGTGCCATCACGACATGTTGAGTTTGGGTTATGACAAGTTAGTATCAGAGCTTAGGTTACATAGGTCTCACGAGTCATGAGCAAGTTTAGTAGAGTCTTGTGAATTGGTACGGAGACGTCTGTACTTATCTTCGAGCGGCTACCGAACCATTAGGAAAACTTCACTTTCTTGTATTCTTATCATGCGGATTTGTTCATTCCGGAAACTAAACTTCTACTATTCTATTCCCGCACAGATGGTGAGGACACGTGCTACCGGATCGGGCAGACAGCCACCAGTACCACCAGCTAGAGCCGCGAGATGCCGGGGCTACGGTAGAGACCGAGGTGTGGCTTGTACAACAGCTAGAGCAGCACCTGTAAATCCACCAGTTGCTCCAGCTCAGGAGAGGACACTAGACATGGTTGAGCCGGGGGGACTAGCTCAGGAACCAGCTGTGTCCATTGTGATTCCAGGCATTCAGGAGGCTCTGGCCCAGATATTGACTGTATGCACTAGCCTTGCTCAGGGCGATTTCAGTTCCGGCCGCACCAGCAACTTCTCGGGCCGGGGGAGGTGCTCAGACTCCCATCGCCCGTACTCTAGAGTAGATAGTTCATGGACTTTAGACACTGGGGGTACTACCAGCCCTGTCGGTTGGAGCGGCTCGGGCCCCAGTTAGTCCGCCTATGAGTGACGAGGAGCAGAAGAGGCTAGAGCAGTTTAGGAGGCTTTAGCATCCATCATTCAGTGGGGTTGAGTCAGAGGATGCTCAGTACTTCTTACACCTGTGCCAGCAGATCTTTCGCACAGCGAGTACTCTGGAGACTAGTGGAGTCTCATTTACTACTTTTCAACTGTCGGGGGGCAGCTTTCAAATGGTAGGAGGCTTATGATTTGAGCAGGCCAGCCGACGTTGCACCACTTACGTGGCATGAGTTCTCTGTTATCTTCTTGGAGAAGTTTGTTCCACAGACATATAGGGAAGAGTTGCGTAGGCAGTTTGAACAGCTATGCCAGGAGGGTATGTCCGTGACCCAGTACGAGATAAGATTTTTAGAGTTGTCTCATCATGCGATCTGGTTGGTTCCCATAGAGAGGGATAGGATTAGGAGGTTCATTGATGGTCTCAACAATGGACTGCGCTTTGTCATGACTGAGGAGATTGCATCGGGTTCTAGGTTCGACGAGGTGGTTGATATTGTTAGGCGGCTAGAGCAGGTTCGTAGTCCGGAGTGTGAGGAGAGGGAGGCCAAGAGGACTCGTGGTTTGGGTGATTTCAGCGGTGTTTCTTCTAGAGGGAAGCCCCACCACAGTAGGGATAGTCCTTATAGGCTCGCTTAGATGGCTTGTCTGGTTCATCATGGTGCATCAGCTAACAATGGTTTATACAGTGCCCGTCCAGGCTAGTCATCTCTTAGCGCACTCCCAACTCAAAGTTCATCTCATGCCCCATCAGTTCAAGGTTCATCTGCACCAGGCTCTTCTAGTAGCTATTCTGGTTCTCGGGGTCCAATTCAGTCCTCACCACCATTAACGGATCAGAGTTGCTACGAGTGTGGGGAGTTTGGACATGTGAGTAGGTATTGTCCCCGTTTCTTGGGAGGTCCAGTTATGACTTCCGCACCAGTTACTTCACCACCCGCCTAGCCAGCTCAGGGTGGGGCTCAGGTAGCTAAAGGTTGCCCTAGAGGGGGAGGTTGATCAGGTGGCGGTCAGGCTCGATGCTATGCTTTCCCTGCTAGGCTAGAGGCCGTTACTTCAGACGCAGTGATCACAAGTATTGTTTCAGTATGCCACATGGATGCTTCAAAATTATTTGACCCTGGTTCCACTTATTCATATGTATCATCATATTTTGCCTGTTATTTGGATATGCCCCGTGAGTCCTTAGTTTTGCATGTCCATGTATCTACGCCGGTGGGCGATTTTATTGTTGTAGACCATGTGTATCGATAGTGTATGGTGACAATTTGGGGATAGGAGTCTAGAGCGTATCCATTATTGCTTAGTATGGTTGATTTTGACATGATTATAGGCATGGATTGTTTATCCCCATGTCATGCTATTCTGGATTGTCACGTTAAGACCGTGACGTTGGCGACGCAGGGGTTACCTAGGGTCGAGTGGAGAGGTTCTCTAGACTATGTTCCCAGTAGGGTAATTTCATATCTGAAGGCCCAACGAATGGTCGGGAAGGGGTGTTTGTCATATTTGGCCTTTGTGAGGGATGTTGGTGCTAATACTCCTACCATTGATTCTGTGTCGGTAGTGAGAGAATTTCCAGATGTGTTTCCTGCTGACCTGTCTGGCATGCCACCAGACAAGGACATTGATTTTGGTATTGACATGGTACCGGGCACTCAGCCCATTTCTATTCCTCTGTACCGTATGGCACCAGCAGAGTTGAAGGAATTGAAAAAGTAGCTTCAAGAGCTTCTTGATAAGGGATTCATTAGGCCTAGTGTGTCGCCTTGAGGTGCAGTGATTCTATTTGTGAAGAAGATGGATGGTTCTATGCGTATGTGCATTGACTATAGGTACTTGAACAAAGTTATAATTAAGAACAAGTATCCTTAGCCGTGCATTGATGACTTGTTTGACCAGCTTCAGGGAGCTAGAGTGTTCTCTAAGATTGATTTGAGGTATGGGTATCACCAATTGAAGATTCGGGACTCTGATATTCTAAAGACGATGCTTAGGACCCGCTATGGTCACTATGAGTTCCTTGTGATATCATTTGGGCTGACCATTGCCCCAGCAACTTTCATGCATCTGATGAACAGTGTATTCTAGCCTTATCTTGATTCATTTGTCATAGTATTTATTGATGATATTCGGGTGTACTCACGTATCTAGGAGAAGCATGCACAACATCTGAGGATTGTACTACAGATGTTAAGAGAGGAGAAGCTTTATGCCAAGTTCTCCAAGTGTGAGTTTTGGCTTAGTTCGGTGGCGTTCATGGTCAGATGAGTGTGAGGATTGCTTTTAGAAGCTCAAGACTGCCTTGACCACAACTCTAGTTCTAGTTTTGCCTTCAGCATCAGGTTCTTATACAGTGTATTGTGATGCTTCTAGAATTGGTATTGGGTGTGTCTTGATGCAGGAGGGTAGAGTGATTGCTTATGCTTTACGCCAGTTGAAGCCTCATGAGAAGAACTACCCCGTTCATGATTTAGAGTTGGCAGCCATCGTTCATGCATTGAAGATTTGGAGGCATTATCTCTATTGCATGTCTTTTGAGGTATCTACAAATCATCAAAGTCTTTAACACTTGTTCAAGAAAAAGGATCTAAATTTGAGGCAGCAAAGATGGTTGGAGCTCCTAAAAAACTATGATATTACCATTTTGTATCATCCCGGGAAGGCCAATGTGGTGGCCGATGCCTTGAGTAGAAAGGCGGTGAGTATGAGCAGCCTTGCATACATTCATGTTGGTAAGAGACCGCTTGCATCAGATGTTCAGGCCTTGGCCAATCAGTTGGCGAGGTTAGATGTTCGTAGCCTAGTCGGGTTCTAGCTTATGTGATTTCTCGGTCTTCTTTATATGATCGCATCAGAGAGCGTCGGTATGACATCCCCCATTTGCTTGTCCTTAAGAACACAATTCAACACGGTGATGCCAAGGAGGTTTCTATTAGATATGATATGGTGTTCCGGATGCAAGGTCGTATTTGTGTGCCCAATGTGGATGGGTTACGTGAGTTGATTCTTGGGGAGGCCCACAGTTTGCAAGATCGGGTAGTGGCGATTTTTGAGAGGGGTTTCGCTAGACTTCAAGAGGTAAGACACTTTTGATCATTTTTATTCATTAATATTGAATACCCATTGAATTTCCCATCTAGATTATGTGTTTTTAAGGTGGAATTTAGGAAATTTCGGACTAGGGATTGAAGAGTAAGATTTGGGGATTTGAGTGTTGATTTGTGGTCGGAATTGGGTAATTTTGGTATGGTTGGACTCATTGTTGAATGTGTGTTTGGTTTTTATAAATTTTGCTGGATTCTGAGATGTGGGCATGGGGTTGACTTTTTGAGTTAACATTTTTTTCTTTTGTTAAAGAACATAACTTTATCGAATGGAATTGGTTCCTATAACTTGTGTTGATTGTATTAAGTTATTTGTGGCTAGATTTGAGTCGTTCGGAGGCCAATTCATGAGGCAAGGGCTTGTTGGAGTAGATATTTGCGCGGTTTGAGGTAAGTAACACTTCTAAACTTGGTTCTGAGGGTAAGAATCCCTGAAATAAGTGTTATATGGTTGGTGTTAAGGTGACACACATGCTAGGTAACAGGCGTGTGGGCGTGCACCGTGGTAATTATGACTCGGTCGATTCTGTGGTACTATATAGTTATTAAACATTGTTTCTATTAATGTGATCCCTATATGTTAGAGTAATTGGGTTGAAATCCATGTTAAAAATCATGTTTAGGCTATATGCTTATTCTGTTGGGACCCACTGGGGTCATTTCTGCTGTTAATTTATTTGCTTAAATGGAAATTATGTACTCAGTCACATCCATCATTTGCATATCATATCTCAGTCTCTGTTACTATTTATTGTTGCATCATGTATCATTATTTGGGCTGATTTGTATGGGATTTGTGAGCCCGAGAGACTGGAGAGATTGATGACTGATTTTGGGCCTAAGAGTCGTGTTGTGAGTGAGGTTGTAGATCGGGTTGCACGTCGAAACAGGCCTTCTTGGCTTTATATATATTATTATTATGGATCGGGTTGCACGCCGCACATGCCTTATAGGCTTTATCTATTATTATGGTATCGGGTTGCACGCCGTAACAAGACATATTAGCTTTATATTAGCGCTTGGGCAAGATTCGCCCCTCCAGAGTCTGACATACCAGTAGTGAGCGCATGTACTGTACAATGTTGAGTGATTGGGTGTGAAGAGTGAGAGTTCAGACAGTCAGATTGAGTACTCTGAGAGTGTGAGTACATGAGGTTATCATTGTGGTTCATTACATGTGACATGCATATTCGACGTGTAGATATAAAGATGTAACATTCTTCATATCAGTCATACTTGGCATATTTTATCAGCGTTGAGCTTAAACTGTGAAACTTGAAAGCATGTCTACATTTATGTACTGTGTATAATTGATTATGAGATTCTATGAGTTATTATTATAATTTTCCTGTCATATCTGTACTGTTATTATCTGGATTTGGACTGTACCTTTCCGAGATCGTCAATGCTTTCAGGCTGGGTTAGTCCTGTTACTTATTGAGTATATTGGGTCGGTTATACTTATACTACACTTTGCACTTTGTGTACAGATTCAGGTACTTCTGGGCACGGTGGTTGCTAGACTTGGATCATTTCCCGCTTGGAGCCTATTGAGGTAGCTGCTTTGGCATCCGCAGACCTCGACTCGCCTTCCTTCCAGTTTATTTAGCACTGTTCTACCGTTTCAAACAATTGTATTAGAAAATTTGACTATGATGATGATGCACTCAGTCACACTCAGTTTTTTGGGGAATTTTTTATTGAGTTGCGGTATTTCTTATCAGTAATTTGTGGGATTTTCACTGTTACACTTCTTACATCATGTTTTCAATTGAAAAATGTGTAGTTATTTGTGATTGTCAGCTTACCTAGTTCTGTGATAGGCACCATCACGGCATGTTGAGTTTGGGTCATGACAAACAGTCAAAACATGAACACATTGTTAATAATATCATTCAGTAGGTGGTAGTAGAATAGTTCATGTTCAGTGACTGAAACTAATAAAATAAGAACTGGGTCGGGATTTTACTGACCTCCTTGGGGAAGCAAACCAAACAAGTGTTCAAACTATCCGTTTAGGAAGCCAAAAACCCAGGCTCTCAATCAGTAGCAAACTCAAAATCAGAAAGAAAAGGAGAAGTAGAGATTGAGTAAAAACTTGAATTGCAATCGAAAAAACCTAAATATTTTACTGTATTAATTTCCCATATGTTAGGTGTGGTTGGTATCTTTTATTATGAGAGCATTTATGACTGCTATTTATAGTGTCCATTGAGCCTTAAGGTTTCAGATTCAAACCATGTTAGTGGAGAGTGAATGAGGAGTAGTGATGCAAGAAAAATCGGGGAAAATCTAAGGAGACAGAGGGAAAATGATGAAGAAATTTACCTAAGTAAAGACTGACCGTTTGAAGGCAAAGAACCATCGGGTAAAAGGCCCAATGTCCAGAGTTCTCTATGCTTGACCTCTGGACTAAGAATAATGATGATAACACCGCAGAGATAACCATGTATGCTATAGATTTGCAAGGACGAAGGAAAAATCAACGAGCTGAGTTCGTCTTTTTGGTATAGGGTTTCAAATTGGGGCTTTTGAATTTTGTCGTCTCTAAGATTAAGCTTGAGAGATTGGATCTGGGCCGTTGATATTTTAGATTAACAGTCTTGATATTTAGGGATTTAACAAATTTTATAGTTAATTTTGGTGTCCGTTGGATCCCTGTGGTCCAACGGTTAGGATTAAATCTTCTGGTTGTTTAAAATTTAAAGAGGAAATAGAGTTAAAAATCGTGGGTCGTTGATCTAAGAAATGGACGGTCCAGATGATTTGTGTTTATTTTGTGAGTGTGGGAGATGGGTGACATGGCGAGCTGTGATATATTTAGTAGAGAGGATTGGATTTCCATGGTGGAATAGGGAGGGGGTTTGGACCGGGTTAGATTTATTTGGGCTTGTAATTTGGGCTGCTATTTATTTAAAGAATAACCCTTTTGTATTTAATAGAGAATTGCAATTACAACCTTTAACCAATTTATTCCTTTTGAAATTAAATTATATAAACTTAATTATTTTCAGTAAAATGTAATAAAAATTATAATTATTAAATATACTACTAATTATTAATTGTTTGTAAAATACTTTATTTTCTAAATTGTAACACTAATTTTTAAACTTGCCCGTCTTAGTTGAGGAGAAATATTTATCAATAAATTTTCTGGTCATCTCATCCCATGTTCTAATCGATTCATTAGGCAAGCTTCGAAGCCAGTGCTTTGCATCATCCTTGAGTGTGAAGGGGAATGCCCTTAAGTAGACTGTATCTTGTTACACACCATTGTATTGAAAGGTGTTCATAATCTCCTCGAAGTCTATCAGATAATTGTTTGGATCTCCGTTCGTCTTTTCTCTGAAGACACAACTATTTTGCAGAGTTTGAAGCAACCACTGCTTCAACTCAAAATTGTTAGCTGTAACTGGAGGTGGTCTCACACTTGATAAGCCTTGGTTGTAGATCAGTCTAGCATAATCGCCAAGTGGTCTCCCAGCACCGGGAGCTATATTTCCGAACGGGTCTGCAGCCAAAGGTTGATTCTGAGCCATTCTCCGAGCTCTCTCTTCTTCATAGACAAATTTTGCATTTCTAAGAGTCATTTCCTCAGCATCCCTTACAGCTTACTCTCGTTGTTGTGTTGTCTCTCTTGCAGCCAAATCTACATTATCATCATCTCAAGCCATAATTTCTTTGGTTGAGGATTGCCCAACCTTTTCTATATCCTCGAGGAGATTTCTTTCCTTCCTCAACTGCCGCAGTTGTTTCTCAATTTCTGGTTCGTATGGTAGCACTTCCCTCCCATAAGATCGAGTCATGCACCAATCTAACCTGTAGCATGAGCACAACCAAGGAACACCAAACATAAAAAGAGAAAAATAAAATAGAAAGAAAAATTCCTGAATTAGCACTACAAACTATTTCCAACACTTTTAATTTTCAATCTCCGGCAACGGTGCCAAAATTAGACGAGCGCAAAACACACACTTAAATATGCTCGCTAGTCGAATATAGTAAAATGTAATATCGTATCCAGAGGGATTGGTGTTAAACAGTATTTTTGTAGTTTATAGCTTGGTTGCTATCCAAGATGATCAAGAGTTGATAATTATGTGATTAAAAACTACAATTAACTAAGAGTCTAACTTATTGACGAATGACACTCGAATAAAAGTAAGCAAGGAAGATATCAATGGGAGAAAATAGGGATTGACTGGATAGGTGCAAGATAAATGTCTGCGATTTAACTTAAGTTAATTCACTTGTAATGTTCAAGTGAGTCTCTCGAATTCACTCAATTATAAACGTTTAGTAGAAACTCATCTCTCGATTAAGTCTCAACCTCACAATATGAACCAATTTAAGCTCAGTGAAGATATGCAAGAATTCGTAGTGGATTGGTCTTTAGGAAAACCTCTCTCGATTATCCTCCTAACTAGGGTTAAACAATAATTCAACTAATCTCTTTCAATTACTAAGAAGAATTAATTAACTCAACCAACAAGATAATGCAATGATATCACAAGTTATGCCTCTCTCGATTACATGAACATGTGAATATATATTCAACAATTTAATCAACCAAAACTATTCAATACATACAAACTAGAGTTATAATCCACAAACAAATATCAATACACCAAATCCATGAAACCCTAAAGAGAACTACTCCATAGATATGGAGCAATTCATCACAAGTATGTTTAAAGTAAAGAAAAACATAAAACTATCCAAAGTCTTGTATTGAGTAAGGATTGAATGATGAACTCCTTGTGCTTTTGCTTCTCTAACTCATCCTTAGGCTCCTTAGGTCTTAGATGTGTCAAAAGACCAGAAAATATCGTTTTCCCATGTATATATACCAATTAAGGTCGGGCCCAAATGAACACACCTTTTCCTACGTGAAATAGGACAATTCCGGGATTGGACGTGCGCGGCCGCACACCTGGAGGTGTGCTCGTGCATATGGTCGCGCACTTTGGATAGTGTAATGCTCTACTTACGCGCCCAGTGTGCGATCGCGCACTTGGGTGACCTCTTGCTCGCAATTTGTTTCTCCGGTTAAGTGTACTATTGCCCATTTATCCCCAAACACGACTCCAACTTAATCCTTGGGCTTTTACTCAGACTTCAAAGCTCTAAAATAGCTCGAATTCATTCCAAAATATCTACATAGCTCGGAATCACTCTTACAAGGCATAAAACACATAATTAGTGCAAAACACTAGCGAATAAACCTCAAACTCAATTGAAGTGTAGTAAATTAGAGTGCAATAGGTGAATAAAATATGAAATTATAGCCTACCATCAACATGAAAATTTGACGATCGCAAAACACACACTAAAATATGCTCGCTAGTCGAATATAGTATAATATAATATTGTATCGACAAGGATTTGAGTTACACAGTATTTTCATAGTTTATAGCTTGGTTTCTATCCAAGATGATCAACCGTTGAGAATTATGTGATTAAAAACTAAAATTAACTAAGAGCCAAACTTATTGACGATTGACAATCGAACAAAAATAAGCAAGGAAGATATCAATGAGAGAAAATAGGGATTGATTGGATAGGTGCAAGATAAATATTTGGGATTTAACTCTAGTTAATTCACTTCTAATGCTCAAGTGAGTCTCTCGAATTCAATCAATTATTAGTTCAAACGTTTAGTAGAAACTCCTCTCTCGATTAAGTTTCAACCTCACAATATGAACCAATTTAAGCTCAGTGAAGATATGCAAGAATTCGTAGTGGATTGGTCTTTAGGAGAACCTCTCTCGATTATCCTCCTAACTAGGGTTAAACAATAATTCAACTAGCCTCTTTTGATTAGTAAGAAGAATTAATGAACTCAACCAACAAGATAATGCAACGATATCACAAGTTATGCCTCTCTCAATTACATGAACATGTGAATATAGATACAACAATTTAATCAACCAAAACGATTCCATACATAACAACTAGAGTTATAATCCACAAATAAATATCAATACACCAAATCCATCAAACCCTAAAGAGAACTACTCCATAGATATGGAATAATTCATCACAAGTGTGTTTAAAGTAAAGCAAAACATAAAACGATTCAAACTCTTGTCTTGAGTGAGGATTGAATGATGAACTACTTGTGATTTTGCTTCTCTAACTCCTCCTTAGCCTCGTTAGGTCTTAGATATGCTAAAAGTCCAGAACATACCATTTGCCATGTATATATACATATTAGGTCAGGCCCAAATGAACAAACCTTTTCCTATGTGAAATAGGACAATTTCGGGATTGGACGTGCGTGACCGCGTACCTGGAGGTGTGCTCGCACATATGGCCGTGCACTTTGGACAATGTACTGCTCTACTTGTGCACCCAGTGCGCGATCGCGCACCTGGGTGACCTCTTGCTTGCAATTTGTTTCTCATGTTAAGTGTACTATTGCCTGTTGATCCCCGAACATGACTCCAACTTAATCCTTGGGCTTTTACTCAGACATCAAAGCTCCAGAATAGCTCGAATTCATTCCAAAACATCTACATATCTCGGAATCACTCCTACAAGGCATAAATCACACAATTAGTGCAAAACACTAGTGATTAAAGCTCAAACTCAATAGAAATGCAGTAAAATAGAGTGCAATAGGTGACTAAAACACGAGATTATAGCCTACCATCAACATGAAAATTTGACGAGCGCAAAATACATACTTAAATATGCTCGCTAGTCAAATATAGTATAATATAATATCGTATGCACAAGGATTAGAGTCAAACAGTATTTTTGTAATTTATAGCTTGGTTGCTACCCAAGATGATCAACAGTTGAGAATTATGTGATTAAAACTACAATTAACTAAGTGTTTAACTTATTGACAAATGACACTCAAACAAAAGTAAGCAAGGAAGATATCAATGGGAGAAAATAGGGATTGGTTGGATAGGTGCAAGATAAATGTCTGGGATTTAACTCTAGTTAATTCACTTCTAATGTTCAAGTGAGTCTCTCGAATTCACTCAATTATTAGTTCAAACGTTTAGTAGAAACTCCTCTCTCGATTAAGTCTCAACCTCACAATATGAACCAATTTAAGCTCGGTAAATATATGTAAGAATTTGTAGTGGATTGGTATTTAGGAGAACCTATCTCGATTATCCTCCTAACTAGGGTTAAATAATAATTCAACTAGCCTCTTTTGATTACTAAGAAGAATTAATGAACTCAACCAATATTGCTCTACCCGTCGCTAAGAATGGTCTTCCTAGAATGAGGGGGGCCTCCTTATTCTCCTCCATCTTCACTACTATAAAGTCTACAGGAAATACCAACTTATCTACTCGACTAAGACATCTTCCACTATCCCCTCGGGTATGATAGTTGTTTGGTCTGCCAGCTGTAAAGATATTGGTGCAGACCTTATATCTCCAATCTCATTCTCCAGCTTCCTGTAAATAGACAAAGGAATTAAATTAATTGAGGTACCAGATTCACATAAAGACTTATCAAAATTACGAGTGCCTAACGAGCAAGGTATAGTAAAACTCCCTGGATCTCCACACTGTTGTGGGAGTTTGCTTTGCAAGATTACGCTGCAATGCTCTGTGAGCTTGACCACTGAGGTCTCTTCTATCTTCCTCTTATTTGTGAGGATTTCCTTCAAGAATTTGGCATAAGCTGGCATTTGAGAGAGCACTTTTGTGAGCAGCAAATTTACGTTAACTTGTTTCAGCATGTCCAAAAATCTCTCAAACTGCTTATCCATCTTTTCTTTATATAGCTTTTGGGGAAAAGGTAGAGCAGGCATGTGCTCGCTCTCATTCTGATCCTCCTTTCTCGACGTGTCCTCTTTCTTCTTTTTTCAGCTCACTTCTTGCCTTTCTTCTTCTTATCAACTTCAATTTTCAGCTTCTCCTCACTTTCTTTTTTAGGTACCACCTCTTTTTGGACTGGAGTGGTATATTTCAACACTTTTCCGCTTCTCAATGTCACAACATTCACTATTTCTTTGGGGTTTCTTTCAGTATCAGCTGGCAGAAGACCTGGGATTCTCTCAGACAATGCAGTTGCAATTTGCCCCACTTGCTTCTCCAAGTTTCGCAACCCTGTGCCAAATTCTTTGATAGCTACACCATGAGCATCTAATCTCTCTTCTGTCTTGACAATGAAGGAATTCATTAGATCTTCCAGCCCGGGCTGAGTGGAATGTTGAGGTTAGAACTGCGGCCTTTGTTGATTTTGGAAGCCTCGGGCTCCCTGTCCCTAAAATCTGAAGTTGTTTTGTTTCCATGCATTTGTAGTACCCCCAGGTGAACTCCACCAAAAACTGGGGTGCTTCTGACCTATTGCATTGAAGTTATAATTCCCAACAGCATTAACTTCCTCAATATAGGCTTGACACTCATGAGTAGGGTGTCCACTTCCACATATATCACAAGCTGCGTGGGGCTCACTATGTATTGTAGCTAAGGTCAGCTTCCTTATTTCCTTGGCCATGGCATCAAGTTTTACCTGCACAGATGTGTTAGCATCAACAGGGTGAACACCCGTTGATCTTCTTCTTTCAGCAATCTCAGAGGGCCACTGATTTGCATCTTCAGAGAACTCATCTAGAATTGTGATTATCTATTCTGGAGTCTTGTTCATCAACGGGCCTCCAGCTGCATTGCTCAATGTTCTGCGTGCATCGGGTGCCAATCTATCCCAAAAGTCCTGGAGTTGCATCCAGAGTTCAATTTAACTATGTTGACACTTTCACACTATCTCCTTAAGCCTCTCCCAAGCTTCAAACACAATTTCAGTGTCGTTCTGGCAAAAGTTATGGATTTCTCTTCTAAACTTGCCCGTCTTAGCCGATGAGAAATATTTATCAAGAAATTTTCTGGTCATCTCATACCATGTTCTAATCGACCCATTAGGCAAGCTTCGAAGCTAGTGCTTTGCATCATCCTTGAGTGTGAAGGGAAATGCCCTTAAGTAGACTGCTTCTTGTGACACACTATTGTATTGAAAGGTGTTCATAATCTCCTCGAAGTCCATCAGATAATTTTTTAGATCTCTGTTCATCTTTCCTCTGAAGACACAACTATTTTGCAGAGTTTGATGCAACCCCCACTTCAACCCAAAATTGTTAGCTGCAACTGGAGGTGGTCTCACACTTGATAAGCCTTGGTTATAGATCGGTCTAGCATAATCGCCAAGTGGTCTCCCAGCACCGGGAGCTATATTTCCGAACTGGTTTGTAGCCAAAGGTTGATTCTGAGCCATTCTCCGAGCTCTCTCTTCTTCATAGACAATTTGTGCGTTTCTAAGAGTCGTTTCCTCAGCATCCCTTGCAGATTTCTCTCGTTGTTAGGCTGCCTCTCTTGTAGCCAAATCTACATTATCATTATCTCCAGCCATAATTTCTTTAGTTGATAATTGCCCAACCTTTTCTATATCCTCGGGGAGATTTCTCAATTTCGGGTTCATATGGTAGCACTTCCCTCCCAGAAGATGGATTCATACACCAATATAACTTGTAGCCTGCGCACAACCAAAGAACACCAAATATAAAAAGAGAAAAATAAAATAGAAAGAAACATTCCTGCATTAGCACTACAAACTATTTCCAACACTATTGATTTTCAATCCCTGGCAACGTCGCCAAAATTTGACAAGCGCAAAACACACACTTAAATATGCTCGCTAGTTGAATATAGTATAATATAATATCGTATCCACGGGGATTTGACTTAAATAGTATTTTCGTAGTTTATAGCTTGGTTACTATCCAAGATGATCAACAGTTGAGAATTATGTGATTAAAAACTACAATTAACTAAGAGCCTAACTTATTGACGAATGACACTCGAACAAAAGTAAGCAAGGAAGATATCAATGAGAGAAAATAGGGATTGATTGGATAGGTGCAATATAAATGTCTAGGATTTAACTCTAGTTAGTTCACTTCTAATGTTCAAGTGAGTCTCTCGAATTCACTCAATTATCAGTTCAAACGTTTAGTAGAAACTCCTCTCTCGATTAAGTCTCAATCTCACAATATGAACCAATTTAAGCTCAGTGAAGATATGCAAGAATTCGTAGTGGATTGATCTATAGGAGAACCTCTCTCGATTATTCTCCTAACTAGAGTTAAACAATAATTCAACTAGCCTCTTTCGATTACTAAGAAGAATTAATGAACTCAACCAACAAGATAGCACAACGATATCACAAGTTATGCCTCTCTCGATTACATGAACATGTGAATATAGATGCAACAATTTAATCAACCAACACGATTCAATACATAAAAACTAGAGTTATAATCCACAAACAAATATCAATACACCAAATCCATCAAACCCTAAAGAGAACTACTCCATAGATATGGAGCAATTCATCATAAGTATGTTTAAAGTAATGGAAAACATAAAACGATCCAAACTCTTATCTTGAGTAAGGATTGAATGATGAACTCCTTCTGCTTTTGCTTCTCTAACTCCTCCTTAGCCTCCTTAGGTCTTAGACGTGTTAAAAGTTCAGAAAATACTATTTTCCATGAATATATACCAATTATGGTCGGGCCCAAACGAACACACCTTTTCCTACGCGAAATAGGACAATTTCGGAATTGGACGTGCGCGGCCGCGCACCTGGAGGTGTGCTCGCGCATATGGCCACGCACTTTGGACAGTGTACTTCTCTATTTGCGCGCCTAGTGTGCGTTCCCGCACTTGGGTGACCTCTTGGGTGATCCCCGAACACGACTCCAACTTAATCCTTGGGCTTTTACTCAGACTTCAAAGCTCCAGAATAGCTGGAATTCATTCCAAAATATCTACATAGCTCGGAATCACTCCTACAAGGCATAAAACACACAATTAGTGCAAAACACTAGCGATTAAAGCTCAAACGCAATTGAAGTGCAGTAAATTAGAGTGCAATAAGTGACTAAAATACGAGATTATAGCCTACCATCAACACCCCACACTTAAACCATTGCTCGTTCTCGAGCAATCAAACTACACTTTATAACGACACGACCTTTTTAAACAACTCTCATAACTCATCATACCAAGAATATTTAAAATAGACTAAGCACAATACTAGCCTCAAGATTTGACTTACGAGTACCATACACTATTTATAACCCGCTCCCTTACTCTAACATAGAGGTCAATGACATTACCTTTGCTGCATTAATTAAGTGCCCTCACACAACAACCGAGAGTAATTCCACACACAATAGAAATTAAGAACAATTAGGAACAAGATAGAAAGAATTCAGTAACTCTCAAAAACAACATTCATATGCCACAAAAGATGCAACATAGGCTTGCCCATAGTGTACTACTCTACTAATTGAGCTCATTCAGCCAAGGATCAAGGAGGACTTTGATTGGTTGTAATATAGGCTATGGGATGGGTAGGATACAATTTGCATATACGAGTGACTACACCTCCCTAAGCACTTTAATACATATAATTTACCTTTCAAAACTCCACACTTATGTCAAACCATAAATTCCACCTTCACATCAATATATATTAACTCCCTACTTCTTTAAACACAATTACATCAAGAGTTACCACCATCAAAGAATATTTTTCACAACCATACAATTATTATTGTTTTCCTTTTCTTTTTCAATTCAAGTGGTTGTCACTTATTTTAAAAACAATGCACCTTTCTCCTTATTTCAATAGTTCCACTCAAAAGCAAAACCAATCACCCCACACTCCAACTTTTACACAATTCATAACAATTTCAAGTACTTATGAGAGGTATAAGGTTCAAATAGATCGTCAATTCAAACAGATGGGTAAGGCTTGTAATGTGGTTGCCAAAGAAATAGGATCGCAAGCTCAAAGGGGTTCACTAAGATACATACCAATTAGGTGGGTAAATACATATATCTGGCTCAACAAAGAAATGCCTATATCACTTGCAAGACTGCATAAAACTACTATCTCTCTTTGCAAACACACGGGAAAAGTTCTAGACATCAAATACAATGCACAGAATGAACAAACCTCACACACACATGGCACATAACTCACTCAAGATTGGATTATCAAGACACTCTAGTCAAAGCAGTAAAGCAAAGTTAAGATCATACACTTTAAGGTACTTACACAAGAGTCAAAAACCGAGCCTAAGCGTCACAACTAAAGCGCTCACTATTCTCAAGACATAATAAAGTTAAGAAACATTGTCTTCCATTCAAATCATAACACAAGGTTTCCTACTACTAATAAAAATAAAAAACTAACTACACCTGGTTCAAACAAAACCCTTGGAAAAGAACCGTGACCCAAAGAAAAACCAAGAGGGGATTATTACACTACCTAACAAAATAGAATCTTTTTGTCTTTTTCTTTCGACTTTAATCCCTCAAGAACCATGTCGAATGACATCCATCGTCAGGAAAAATCGAAAATTTTAAAATTTTTATGGATTTTCAAATTTTTGTTT
The DNA here is from genome assembly GCF_000715075.1 of Nicotiana tabacum. NCBI lineage: Eukaryota > Viridiplantae > Streptophyta > Magnoliopsida > Solanales > Solanaceae > Nicotiana > Nicotiana tabacum. Next base: position 24,217,942 of record NC_134081.1, on the reverse strand, counting down.
TAACTACTAAACAACACTAAAAAGCAAAAACTAACACATATACATACATACCATTATCCCCACCCCACACTTTAAGTTGTGGCATGTTCCCATGAAATACAATTAAAAAGCATAAGGTAAAGGAAACTTCCCTTAATATCTAGTCAGGGTCAGAATTAAAGTCGAGCTCCATTCTTCTCGCCCGAACTAGTGCGCATATCCATGCAGACAGCTTCTTCTCAGCCTTCTTGGGATACACCCCACACTTATCTTTCTCAATCACTGGAGCCTTATCTCTTGAAATCTTCAACTTTCACTGAACACTTACAGCCGGCTTCTCCCATTTCACCCCCGTTTTTACATTCATCTCAAAAGTCACCGTTTCCTCACCCACTCTAAGCATGAGTTTTCTATCATGTATGCCCAATATTGCTCTACCCGTCGCTAAGAATGGTCTTTCTAGAATGATTGGGACCTCCTTATTCTCATCTATCTTCACGACTATAAAGTCTACAGGAAATACTAACTTATCTACCCGAACTAAGACATCTTCCACTATCCCCTCGGGTATGATAGTTGTTTGGTCTGCCAGCTGCAAAGATAATGGTGCAGACCTTATCTCTCCAATCTCATTCTCCAGCTTCGTGTAAATAGACAAAGGCATTAAGTTAATTGAGGCACCAGAATCACACAAAGACTTATCAAAATTAAGAGTACCTAACGAGCAAGGTATAGTAAAACTCCCTGGATCTCCACACTTTTGTAGGAGTTTGTTTTGCAAGATTGCGCTACAATGCTCTGTGAGCTTGAAGATTTAGGTCTCTTCTATATTCCTCTTCTTTGTGAGGATATCCTTCAAGAATTTGGCATAAGCTGGCATTTGAGAGATAACTTCTGTGAATGGTAAATTTACATTAACCTGTTTCAGCATATCCAGAAATTTTTAAAACTACTTATCCAGCTTTTCTCTATATAGCTTTTGGGGAAAAGGTAGAGCAGACATGTGCTCGCTCTCATTCCGATCCTCCTCTCTTTAAGTGCCCTCCTTCTTCATTTTCTCAGCTACCTTCTTGCCTTTCTTCTTCTTATCAACTTCAATTTTCAGCTTCTCCTCACTTTTTATTTCAGGTACCACCTCTTTTTGGAGTGGAGTGGGATCTTTCAACACTTGCCCGCTTCTCAATGTCACAACATCCACTGTTTCTTTGGGGTTTCTTTCAGTATCAGCTGGCAGAGTACCTGGGATTCTCTCAGACAATACAGTTGCAATTTTGCTCCACTTGATTCTCCAAGTTTCGTAACCCTGTGCCAAGTTCTTTGATAGCTGCACCATGAGCATCTAATCTTTTATCTGTCTTGACAATGAAAGACTTCATTATATCTTCTAACCGAGGCTCAGTGAAATATTGAGGCTGGAACTGCGGCCTCTGCTGATCTTGGAAGCCTGGGGCTCTTTGTCCCGAGAATCTGGAGTTGTTTTGTTGCCATGCATTTGCAGTACCCCTGGTGAACTCCACCAAAAATCGGGATGCTTCTGACCTATTGCATTGAAGTTATAATTCCCAACAACATTAACTTTCTCAATTGAGGCTTGACATTCATGAGTAGGGTGTTCTCTTCCACATATATCACAAGTTGCATGGGGCTCACTATGTATTGAAGCTAAGGCCAGCTTCCTTATTTCCTTGGCCATGGCATCAAGTTGTACCTGCATAGATGTGTTAGCATCAATTTGGTGAACACCCGCTGATCTTCTTCTTTCTGCAATCTCATAGGGCCACTGATTTGCATCTTCAGATAACTCATCAAGAACTGTGACTATCTCCTTTGGAGTCTTCTTCATCAATGGGCCTCCAGCTGCATTGCTCAATGTTCTACGTGCATCGGGTATCAATCTATCCCAAAAGTCCTGGAGTTGCATCCAGAGTTCAATTTCACTATGTTAACACTTTCGCACTATCTCCTTAAACCTCTCCCAAGCTTCAAACATAGTTTCAGTGTCGTTCTGGAAAACGTTATAGATTTCTCTTCTAAACTTGCCCGTCTTAGCTGATGAGAAATATTTATCAAGAAATTTTCTAGTCATCTCATCACATGTTCTAATCGACCCATTAGGCAAGCTTCAAAGCCAGTACTTTGCATCATCCTTGAGTGTGTAGGGGAATGCCCTTAAGTAGACTGCATCTTGTGATACACCATTGTATTGAAAGGTGTTCATAATCTCCTCGAAGTCCGTCAGATGATTTTTTGGATCTTCGTTTATCTTTCCTTTGAAGACACAACTGTTTTGCAGAGTTTGAAGCAACCCCTGCTTCAACTAAAAATTGTTAGCTGCAAACTGGATGTGGTCTCACACTTGATAAGCCTTGGTTGTAGACCAGTCTAGCATAATCGCCAAGTGGTCTTCCATCACCGGGAGGTATATTTCTAAACTGGTTTGCTGCCAAAGGTTGATTGTGAGCCATTCTCTGAGCTGTCTCTTCTTCATAGACAATTTGTGCATTTTGTAAGAGTCATTTCCTCAGCATCCCTTGCAGCTTTCTCTCATTGTTGGACTACCTCTCTTGCAGCCAAATCTACATTATCATCATCTCCAGCTATAATTTCTTTGGTTGAGGATTTCCCAACCTTTTCAATATCCTCGGGGAGAGTTCTTTCCTTCCTCAGTTGTCGCAGTTGTTTCTCAATTTCTGGTTAGTATGGTAGCACTTCCCGCCTAGAAGATTGAGTCATGCACCAATCTAACCTGTAGTCTACGCACAACCAAGGAACACCAAACGTAAATAGAGAAATACAAAATAAAAGGAAACATTCCTGATTTATCACTACAAACTATTTCCAACACTATTGATTTCAATCCCCGGCAACGGCGCCAAAATTTGACGAGTGCAAAACGCACACTTAAATATGCTCTCTAGTCAAATATAGTATAATATAATATCATATCCATAGGGATTGAAGTTAAATAGTATTTTTGTAGTTTATAGCTGGGTTGCTATCCTAGATGATCAACAGTTGAGAATTATGTGATTAAAAACTACAATTAACTAAGAGTCTAACTTATTGACGAATGACGCTCGAACAAAAGTAAGAAAGGAAGATATCAATGAGAAAAAATAGGGATTGATTGGATAGGTGCAAGATAAATGTCTGGGATTTAACTCTAGTTAATTCACTTCTAATGTTCAAGTGAGTCTCTCAAATTCAATCAATTATTAGTTCAAACGTTTAGTAGAAATTCCTCTCTCGATTAAGTCTCAACCTCACAATATGCACCAATTTAAGCTCAGTGAAGATATGCAAGAATTCGTAGTGGATTGGTCTTTAGGAGAACCTTTCTCGATTATCCTCCTAACTAGGGTTAAACAATAATTCAACTAGCCTCTTTCAATTACTAAGAAGAATTTATGAACTCAAACAACAAGATAATGCAACGATATCACAAGTTATGCATCTCTCGATTACCTGAACATGTGAATATAGATGCAACAATTTAATCAACCAAAATGATTCAATACATAAAAACTAGAGTTATAATCCACAAACAAATATCAATACACCAAATCCATCAAACCCTAAAGAGAACTACTCCATAGATATGGAGCAATTCATCACAAGTATGTTTAAAGTAAAGAAAAACATAAAACGATCCAAACTCTTGTCTTGAGTGAGGATTGAATGATGAACTCCTTGTTCTTTTGCACTCTAACTCCTCCTTAGCCTCCTTAGGTCTTAGATGCGTCAAAAGTCCATAAAATACCATTTTTCCATGTATATATACCAATTAGGGTCGGGTCCAAACGAACACACCTTTTCCTACGTGAAATAGGACAATTCCGGAATTGGACGTGCGCGGCCGCGCACCTGGAGGTGTGCTCGCGCACTTTGGATAGTGTACTACTCTAGTTGCGCGCCCAGTGCACGATCGCGCACTTGGGTGACCTCTTGCTCACAATTTGTTTTTCCTGTTAAGTGTACTATTGCCTGTTGATCCCCGAACATGACTCCAACTTAATCTTTGGGCTTTTACTCAGACTTCAAAGCTCCAGAATAGCTTGAATTTATTCCAAAATATCTACATAGCTCGGAATCACACCTACAAAGCATAAGACACACAATTAGTGCAAAACACTAGTGATTAAAGTTGAAACTCAATTGAGGTGCAGTAAATTAGTGTGCAATAGGTGACTAAGACATGAGATTATATCCTACCATCAATAATCCTGAGAGAGTGGCGGATCCGTCATTTGCCCCAGTGTATTTCAAGCATTTCCTTGCATCTTGTTGGTCCTGCACTCAAAGAAAGATTCTTAGCGGGGGTTGTAGGTTCGTGTAGACCGTAGTACTGGCTTTGCCCCGTTCTTGATAAGGTTATGCCATGATGTTCAGTAGGTGGAACAAATTACTAAATATTTTAGAAAATATTTTGAAAATCTTTTTTTTATGGCAAATGTCGTCGTTCCGGATTATGACATGCTTCGAAGGTTCCTTGAATGCGAGTGTTGTTTCTTGCAAACTCTATCCCGATGATGTCGATCTTCCATGATGCTTATGATGACGCAGTTGCTTGCCATAGCAACTGCGTCCTAATATGAAATAATGCATTACAAAGGTTTCCTAGGGTTATGACCGAACCCTTCTGGTTTTCTACGTATCCAAAATGGAATCAAATCTGAACGTAGTTCTTGGATGATGATAAAGAAAGTATGATAACTATAACTGAGCCTAACTCAGGCAGCCTACGTATCCAAACGGAATTAGGTCAAAAGGTAGTTCGATTAAAACAGATGCAAAACGATGAGATTAAGAATGAAATGGCCGAGTCTGACTCAGACGGAGTACTTATCCAAATGGAATTAGGCTAAAACGTAGTTCGTAGTTCGATTACAAAAGACAACTGAATCCGATGAGGATTGCCTACTTATTCCTTCCAGAGGAAATCAAGTCGTGGCGTAGTTTTGAGCAACATAAAGAATGATATTTGGATCTTTTATTACTAAAGAAAGGGGAGAGAGAATCTGAACCCTACGTGGGTTGCCTACGTATCCCTCCATGGGAAGTTAGGTTGAACGTAGTTCTGTTACAGCCAAACCCTAACTCTATTGCTTTCAAATGTAGTATCTCATGATTGCGACTGAGTTAATAGGCTTTGTGCTGAATCTTCCATCCATTTCTTCCAAGATTAGAGCTCCACACGACAACACTCGGTGGACAACGTAACGACCTCGCCAATTCGGTGCGAACTTTCCACTAGCTTCTTCCTGGTAGGGGACGCTTTTTTGTAGAACCAATTGCCCTGGTGTAAACTGGTGAGGCTTCATGTCACGACCCAATTCTGTACTAGGTCGAGACGGCACCTAACATCGCCATTAGGCAAGCTCACAAGCGAAGCTACTATTTATTTATCCCTTTTTAACATATTTTTAACTACACTGAATTTCATGTAATTGTGACAAGTCCTTTTACACAAAATATCAACATAATAAGTACTTAGTCTGTGGTGATCAAAATGACAAGTACAGCAGTACATAAGTGCTACAATCCCCAAAACCCGGAGTCACAAGTACATGAGCAATCTAGAGAATATACAAAACTACTAAAAACTAATGTCCAAAAGTAATAGACAGAAATAGTAAATAAGATGGAAGGAGACTCTGGTGCTGCGGATCGTAGCAAGGCAAGCAGCTCACCCCTAAGTCTCTGTAATGACCGGCTACGCACCTGCGTAACCGTTGGTTGAACCTATCTCAGTACCTTCACATCAGTGCAGAAGTGTAGCATGAGTATGAAGAACAACGTGTACCCAGTAAGTATCTAGTCTAACCTCGAAGAAGTAGTGACGAGAGGTCGACTTGATACTTACTAGAGGTCAATAATAATAATGGAAGTGCATAAAGTAGACATGGTGTACATACAACAAGTATCAATGAGACAAAAAAAGCAACTACAATAAATACAACAGGAATCCGTAACACATCACCGTTTTCTCATAACTGGTAGTGAAGACCCTAACTCAATTATATCCAAACTGGAACTCGTTTTGATTATTTAGCACGAAGTTGCCAAGGCGAATGGCCTGATCCCATAAGAATATTGTTACCATTATACTACCAAGGCGAATGACCCGATCCCACAAGAGTAGTGTTGCCATCATACTGCCGAGGCGAACGGCTCGATCCCATAAGAGTGGTGTTACCATACTGCTGAGGCGAACGGCTCATTCCCATTAGAGTAGAGAATTTTTATCTCGCTTGCGAAAGTGCTTGCGACACGAGAGGACATGAATTTTTCATAGTTATTCAGTATTCCTCTATTTTCCAAAATAAGAAGAATAAGTCGATAATTGCAACTTTGAAATCCCTAGTCTCAGCTCTATTCAAGACAGTTAATATGCATGATAAACACAGCAATACAATTAAAGGCACGATGTGGGTCTAAGTCTACCCAGGACATATCATGGAATATAGCTACGCATGGACTCTCGTCACCTAGTGCGTACGTAGCTCCCCACATAAGTAATACATAACAAGATACACCTAAGGGGATGAGTTCCCTCTTACAAGGTTAGGCAAGAGACTTACCTCATTTCCAAGCTCACTTCCGGTCCACTAATCCTCTCTAAAAGCCCCAAGTCGATGCCGAACAATCCGAAACTAGTCAAACATTATATAATTTAATCAATATATGCTCAAAAGTCCTTTTTTAGCTATTAGAGTAATTACCCAACCCAAATTGGAAGATTCTTAAAACTTCACCCTCGGGCCCACGTGCCTGGATTACGAAAATTTTCGAAGATAATCATTACCCATAGCCTCACGAACTCAAATATATAATTTTTACTTAATTTAATAACCAATTTCGTGGTCAAATCTCAATTTTACAAAAACCCTAGGTTTTTCACGAATCCCCCAAGTTCTCACCATTTCCCATGGTTAATCTACCTAAAACCCGCGTATTAACTTGAAAATGAGTGGGAGTTACTTACCTTAGAATGTTGATGAAAATCCCCCTCTAAAGTGATTTCAAAATCTCCCAAGACTAAATGAAATGTGAGGAAAAATGGCCTAACTCTCGGATTAAAAAGCCTGACTGCCCAACGATTTTCGCTTCTGCGGACCTTGGGATCGTACCTGCGATGCCGCACCTGCGGAAAATCCATCGCAGGTGCGGTCCTAGCCCATATTGGCCAAGTCTGCTTCTGCAGAGAAGCATGCGCACCTGCTCATCCACTTTTGCGAAGTTGGTCCGCATCTGCGCACTCATGCCTGCGGAGAAACGCCCGCTCCTGGAACCCAGGCCTCTTTCACCTAGCCCGCACCTGCGACCATCTTCCTCGCACCAGCGAGCTCGCAGTTGCGGTAAACCCTCCGCTTTTGTGACCACTGGACAACTTGCTCTAGGCCGCTTCTGTGGTCGATGGGCCGCTTCTGCGAGGTCGCACCTACGGCCCAAACCTCGCAGGCGCGAACGCACCAAAACTGGAGCACCAGCACTTCCCCCAAGTCCAATTTTGAGTCTGATTCCGATCCGTTTTGCATCCGGGGCACCCGGGACCCCGTCCAATTACACTCACACATACAACAACATAATACGGATCCCCTCGCGCGTTCAAAACACCAAAATAACATCTAGATATATGAATCAGACGCCAAAATGCATGAATCAGATTATGAAACTCAAAAACTTCAAAAAATATTCCGCGCGTCCGATTCCTATCAATTCAACTCGGAATGATGCCAAATTTTACATGCAAGTCATAAATCACCATATGAAACTATTCCCAGGCTCGGAATCCCAAACGAACCTTGATAACACCAAAGTCTACTCCAAACCAAACTTAAAGAACTTGGAAAACCTTCAATGCGCCAACTTTTAATGGGTCATCGGAAACTCGATACGAACACACTCCCAAGTCCAAAATCATCGTACGAATCTATTGGGACCGACAAATTCCGATTCTGAGGTTGTTAACTCAAAATGTTGACTCAAGTCAAACTTGACTAGTATAGGCTACTATTAAGGAACTAAATGTTTCGATTTCAACCCGAACCCTTCCAAACCCGATCCAACCATCCCCGCAGGTCATAAAACAGAAAAAGCACATATGGGGAGTCTTAATTAGGGGAACGAGGATCTGGAAAGCAAAATGACTGGTTGAGTCGTTACATTCTCCACCTCTTAAACAAACGTTCGTCCTCGAACGAGTCTAGAATCATACCTGGAGTGATGAAAAGGTGCAGATATATTCTCCTCATGTACTCCTCGGACTCCCAAGTCGCTTCCTCGACTGGTTGACCCCTCCACTAGACCTTCACCGCAGCAATCTTCTTGGACCTCAACTGGCAAACCTGTCTGTCAATAATTGCAACTGTCTCCTCTTCAAAACCCAAACTCTCATCTAGCTAAACCGTGATGTAATCTAGCACATGCGACCTGTCGGCATGATACTTCCGGAGCATAGACACATGGAAGACCCGATGAACTCCCGATAAATTGGGAGGGAACGCAAGCTCATAAGAAACCTCCCCAACTCGCCGCAACACCTCAAATGGGCCAATAAACCATGGGCTCAGCTTCCCCTTCTTCCCGAACCTCATGATCCCCTTCATCGGCAAAACTTTCAAGAGAAACTTCTCGTCCACCATAAATAATAGATCACGCGCCTTCTGATCCGCGTAACTCTTCTATCTGGACTGTGTTGTGCGAAGTCACTCTTGAATCAACTTACCTTTTCCAAGGCATCTCTCACCTAATCAGTACCATATAACTTAGCCTCACCGGGCTCAAACCATCTGATGGGCGAACGACATCACCGACCATATAAAGCCTCAAATGGAGCCATCTCGATGCTGGACTGATAACTGTTGTTGTAAGGAAACTCGGCCAAGGGCAAGAATCTATCCTACTGACCTCCGAAGTCAATGACACATGCTCTGAGCATATCCTCTAGAATCTAAATTGTTTGCTCCGACTGACCGTCAGTCTGCGGATGAAAAGTTGTGCTGAGCTCTACCGGGGTACCCAACTAGCTCTGAACTGTTCTCCAGAAGTGCAAAGTGAACTGAGCGCCTCTATCTGAAATGATGAAAACAGGCATGCCATGCAACCGAACAATCTCCTGAATGTAAATCTAGGCCAATCTCTTTGAAGAATATGTAGTCATAACCAGAATAAAGTGTGCCAACTTGGTCAACCTGTCGACAATGACCCAAACTTTATCAAACTTCCTCAAAGTCCGCAGCAACCCAACTATGAAATCCATAGTAATGCGCTCTCATTTACACTCAGGTATAGCCATCTGCTGAAGTAGGCCACCTAGCCTCTAGTGCTCATACTTAACCTGCTAGGAATTTAGGCACCTCGCTATATACTCAACTATGTCCTTCTTCATCCGCTGCCACAAACAATGTTGCCTCAGGTCATGATACATCTTCGTGGTACCTGGATGAATAGAATACTGAGAACTGTGTGCCTCTTCTAGAATCTTCTCCCTCAAACCATCAACATTAGGAACACATAGGCGACCATGGAGCCGCAAAACACCATCCTATCGATAGTAACCTCCTTGGCACCACCTTGTAGTACTGTCTCCCAGAGAACCAACAAGTGCGGATCATTGTATTGACGAGCCTTGATCCGCTCAACTAATTAAGACTGAACCACTACACATGCAAGAACTCGACTGGGCTCAGAAATATCCAACCTCACAAGTCGGTTAGCTAAGGACTGAATGTCCAAAGCCAATGGCCTCTCCTCTGCTGAAATGAATGCCAAACTTCCCATACTCTCAGCCTTTCTGCTCAAGGCATCCGAAACCATATTCGCTTTTCCCGGATGGTAAAGTATGGTAATATCATAGTCCTTTAGTAACTCAAGCCACTTGCACTTCCTCAAATTGAGATCCCTCTGCTTGAACAAATGCCGTAAACGGTGATGATCAGTGTAAACCTCATAGGACACCCCATTAAGATAATGCCTCCAGATCATAAAAGCATGAACTATCGCAGCCAACTCCAAATCATGTACAGGGTTGTAAGGCCCAGTTAAAATTTTCCTAAAAACCGGGGTTCTGTGATGCCGGGGCAGGTATAGAGGTTAATAATAGTAGAAATTCTTCGCGGTGAGCTAGTGAGCCGTGGTTCAGACTTTTTGGATTGAACAGTGTGCTGGGGTATTGAAAGAAAATATTTGGCAGATATAGGCATTTCTGCGGCCCATTCTATGGCCGCATAATCACTCTGCGGGCCGCAGAATAGTCGCAGAGTGAGGTAGTTTTTCTGGGTCATTTTGATGTCATTTTCGCGGCCCATTATGCGATCGCATAACCATTTCGCGGGCCGCACTCTTGTCGCACAATCAACCTTGGAGTTTTGCAGAGGGAGGTTCTGCAGTGCATTATGCGACCGCAGAATAGGTCTGCGAGCCACATAGTTACCGCAGATCCAGTCAGTTTCTTTCCAGTCTTGCCACCCAATTTGTACGGCCGATATGTGGACCGCATATCCATTCTGCGGTCGCATATGCGACCGCATATCCTAACCCGGAGCTTCATTTTTTGGGGTTTTTAACCCCACCCTTCTTCGTTGAAACATATGTCATAGCTAATTTTAAGCACATTTTTGATATTTTTATAGTGAGAGAGAGTTTTTAGAGTGGGGAAGTAACCTTTAACCTATTATCCATCAATTCTTGCTCAATAATTAAGGATTAACAAAGGAAGTCTTCATCCTAAAGGTAAGAATCTATGTCCTAGCTCTCAATTTCAAAAATTTACAAACAATGGGATAATTAGAGATAATTTTTGGGTGTGGTGGTTGTTGTCTTGCATGCATGTATTCTTGAATTATGTGGGAAGGTTGTGAACTAAAAATGGTAGAGAATGGGTTGGGGAATGATGGAATCTTTCACAAAAAGGCCTTAAGAATATTGATGCACATCTAGTGTTTGATAATATGCTCAAATGAGCTAGTATCATGACCATCTTCCTAATTTTTGGTCTAACTTGTTATATTTCTAAAATAGATCGAAGTGCTAAGAATTCCGGAACATTTTAGAGTTTAAAGGAAGCTCAATTGAGGTATGTTGGCTAAACTTTCTCTCTTAGAATCGAATTCCATAATGTTCCCGTGAGTTTCAAAGTATGGGTTGCGTATTAAAATGTTATGGCTTGGAATCTTATTTCAAATGAAAGCTAGTATGCCAAATTGTATGAGAAAATCTCAATATTCTTAAGACTCTTAATTGCTCATATGTGTACCTAAAGTCTTGATTGGAAATGTTTTATTGTTGATAACCTATAAAAGTGGCTAGAAATTAAATAATTGAATTAGGGATATAGTGTGAGGCCAACGTGCCAAGAATTTAAGTTATGATTATGGCTGGTAGTGAAAATGATTTGAAAATATGGGATAAAGAATATGAAATGAGCCTCGACTTAATTATTTAAAAAGATTTCGAAAATAGAATTGCCTAAAAGCTTTTGTACTCAATTCATGCCCATAAGTGGCTGCTTTAACTAATGCTTTTCTTTATAAATATATCCAGTGTGATTCGAGTTCTTACATACTCAGGTGTTGAAATTGTATATTGTCATTTCTGGGAAGGTGTATTGCAAGAATAAATGGTGTATTGATTGCTTATGATTTTGATGTGCGCTTGTATTGTTGGTCGGTATGCCCCATTATTTGAGAAGAAACCTTTTGTGTTTAAAGTTCTCATTACTAATAAATTTGAGTTATATGATTGCTGAAATATTCTATATGTTGATATTTGATGGTGATCTTTGAAATTGAAAGAGGTGAAAGTGTGAAATATGAAATATGGCCACCGCGCCAGGAACAAAGAATCTTCTGAATGGCCAAACGAGCCAAGGAAATATTGTTGTTGTGAGTGTCTGGAAATACTAATAAGAATTTATACAATGTGAAAGATGTTGAGGTGAGTACAATTGTATTTATGTTACCTTTGTGTGCAAATCAAATCAAAAATGTTTTTGGGAGCATCATTAGCAAAACTGAGGAAGGGTGGGTCATAAGGCCCATACCTGAAACTACATGTGCCGGTATAGGGATGGATTGTGATTATTCCCCTTATTTGGGATGAAATTGAAATATTGGAGAAAATTGTGATATTATTCCCCTTAGTTGGGATGAAACTGGTAACAATTGTGGATTGGAAAAGTCAACCCACATGGTATATGTGGGAAGGCGGCCTAGCTGATCGGGTGGACATCGGACGCCATGTTGCGCACATGGTGGTACTACTCTTGGTAACAACTTTATTTCGCATCACTCGTCAAACCACATTGTCCGTGGGGAGATGGCCTAGCTGATCGGGCGTGATCGGACTCCGTGCTAACAAAGACGGCAGTATATCGGTGCTAATGATCTCCCAACCAAAATTGTATATGAAGTTTGTATTTTGAAAATTATTATGTTTTAACTAGACATTTGGATATTGTTGATTGTGACTTGTTGATTCTATGTGTTGTCTTTTCTTATATGGTCATTCTATTTAGAAAGAGGACTTTTAGATTTACATACTAGTACTATTCGACAGTACTAACGTCCCTTTTGCCGAGGGCACTGTATCTTTAATGGATGCAGGTGGATCCACAGCAGGCGGCATTGATCTGTGATAGCGGTACACTTCTTCAGCTGACTTGGTGAGCCCCCTTCATTTTGGAGTCATGTATCTTTTGTTTCTCACGCACTATGTTTAGAGGTATAGCTGGGTCCTTATTGCCGGCATTTGCCTATTAGTCTTCTATTGTACTTAGAGGCTCTGTAGACAGGTTGTGGGTTGTGGTTGATGTTGGAAATTGAACTAGAAATGTTGGTATTTGGAAATCATGTTTTTTTTCATTAATTCTATAACTCGTAATATTTTGGAAATTATGAATGAAGCTGCTAATGGGAATGAAACGGAAGTTGTTAATAAATATTTTTCAGTGTTTGATTAATGGAGTACATCCCCTCTTTATTCATAGATGAGTTTGGGTAGAAGGTAATCTAACAAGCTTGCTCGGCCGGGTTCTCTCGGTTGAGCGCCTGTCGCGCTCCCCGAGTTTGGGGTGTGACAGGGGTAATTCTTCTCGTGGGGCTTCAGCTGACGTGAAGCACATGCAATAACTCGCCCCTCCTGCATCAATACACAACCCAGGCCAACGCATGAAGCATCGCAATATACAGTATACATCCCTGAACCGGAAGGCAACACTAAAACTAGTGTTGTAGTCAAAGTTGTCTTCAGCTTCTGAAAGCTCGCCTCGCAATCATCGGACCACCAGAATAGAGCACCCTTCTGGGTCAATCTAGTCAAATGTGCTGCAATAGATGAGAAGCCCTCTACAAATCGGCGATAGTAACCTGCTAGCCCCAAGAAACTCCTGATCCCGGTTGATGTGGTAGGACGAGGCCAACTCTAGACTGCCTCAATCTTCCTGGGATCTACCTTAATGCCCTCGCATAATACAACATGCCCCAAGAATTCCACAGAATCTAACCAGAACTCGCACTTGGAGAACTTAGCATATAACTTCTATTCCCGTAAGGTCTGGAGCACAACTCTCAAATGCTGCTTGTGCTCCTCCATGCTACGCGAGTAGATCAATATGTCATTAATGAAGACAATGACAAAAGAATCAAGATACGGCCTGAACACTCGGTTCATCAAATCAATAAACACCGCTGGGGCGTTAGTCAAGCCGAAGGACATCACCAGAAACTCATAGTGGCCATATCTAGTCCGGAAGGCCATCTTCGAAACATCTGAAGCACGAATCTTCAGGTGATGACACCCAGATCCCAAGTCAATCTTAGAGAACAACTTGGCACCCTGCAACTGGTCAAATAAATCATCAATACACGACAACGAGTACTTTTTCTTAATGGTAACTTTGTTCAACTAGTGATAATCAATGCACATCTACATAGTACCATCCTTCTTCTTCACCAACAACACCGGTGCACCCTAAGGAGACACACTCTGTCTGACGAACCCCTTTACTAGCAACTTCTCAAGTTGCTCCTTCGGAGCCATGTTGTACGGTGGAATGGAGATAGGCTAGGTACCTGGAGCCAAATCAATACAGATATCGATATCACGATCTGGTGGCATGTCTAGGAGATCAGAAGGAAATACATCGGAGAACTCCCGCACCACGAACACTGAATTAATCGTCGGAGTCTCTGCATCAGTATCCTGAACATAAGATAGATAATCCAAACAACCCTTCTCGACCATGTGTCGAGCCTTCAGGAAAGAGATAACCCGACTAGATGCACTGACAGATGAACCCTTCCACTCCAATCTAGGCAACTCTAGTATCGCCAAGGTAACAGTCTTGGCATGGCAAGACGACATGATATGGAGACAACTAGTCCATGCCCAGGATAAACTCAAAGTCGGTCATATCGAGCAACAGAAGATTTGCTCTAGTCTCATAATCACAGAAAGTCACGATACAAGACCGGTAAATCCGATCCACAAAAACATAATCGCCCACTGGGGTGGATACATATAAAGGAGTACCCAAGGACTCGCGTGGAACACCCAGAAAATGATAAAACAGAGATGAAACATATGAATACGTAGACCCTAGATCAAATAGTATCGTAGCATCCCTATCGCAGACAGAAATAATACATGTGATCACGGCATCTGAGGCTACTGCATCTAGTCTTGCTGGAAAGGCATAGAACCTATATGGAGTGCCACTTGACTGGTCTCCACCTCTAGGACAGCCCCTACCCACCTTCCCTCCGCCTATGGGTGGCCGGACGGTTGGTGCGACAGCTGGTGCTATAATCACGGGCCGATAGTCTTGCTGCTCAGCCTTTCCCCAAAGTCTGGGACAAAACCTCTTCACGTGGCCAAGATACTCGCACTCGAAACAACCCCTTAGAATGGTGGACTGCTGATCTGAAGTCTGACCCTGATGGCTTGAATATCCCCTGGAGGAACCCTTAATAGCTGACGAGCGGTAAGTACTCTCCAGAATGACACTGAAATAGGGTCGTGCTGGAGCACCCCGAGGAGGTGGTGGTGCTGACTGCATGGGCCTGCTGGGCTGATCCCTCATGAATTGACCTATGCCCCCAGGTGGGGTGCCACTGAATCCTCAAAACTGCCGAGGCCGCTTGTCCCTCGGTGCAAACTCTCCACTGTGATTTCAAATACGCTCGATTCTCCGAGCTATATCCCTATTACTCTTCTATTATACTTAGAGGCTCCATAGATAGGTTGTGGGTTGTGGTTGATGTTGAAAATTGAACTGGAAATGTTGGTATTTGGAAATCATGTTTTTTTCATTAATTCTATAAACTCGTAAAAGTTTGGAAATTATGAATAAAGCTGCTAATGGGAATGAAACGGAAGTTGTTAATAAAATTTTTATAGTGTTTGATTAATGGAGTACATCCCCTCCTTATTCATAGATGATTTTGGGTAGAAGGTAATCTAACAGGCTTGCTCAGCCGGGTTCTCTCGGTTGAGCACCGGTCGCGCTCCCCGAGTTTGGGGTGTGACAGGGGTAATTCTTCTCGTGGGGCTTCAGCTGATGTGAAGCATATGCAATAACTCGCTCCTCCTGCATCATTACACAACACAGATCAACGCATGAAGCATCGCAATATGCAGTATACATCCCTGAACCAGAAGGCAACACTAAAACTGGTGTTGTAGTCAAAGTTGTCTTGAGCTTCTGAAAGCTCGCCTCGCAATCATCGGACTACCGGAATAGAGCACCCTTCTGGGTCAATCTAGTCAAATGTGCTACAATAGATGAGAAGCCCTCTACAAATCGGCGATAGTAACCTGTTAGCCCCAAGAAACTCCTGATCCCAGTCGATGTGGTAGGACGAGGCCAACTCTAGACTGCTTCGATCTTCCTGGGATCTACCTTAATGCCCTCGCTTGATACAACATGCCCCAAGAATTCCACAGAATCTAACCAGAACTCGCACTTGGAGAACTTAGCATATAGCTTCTGTTCCCGTATGGTCAGGAGCAAAACTCTCAAATGTTGCTTGTGCTCCTCCATGCTACGCGAGTAGATCAATATGTCATCAATGAAGAAAATGACAAAAGAATCAAGATACGGCCTGAACACTCGGTTCATGAAATCCATAAAAACCGCTGGGGCGTTAGTCAAGCCGAAGGACATCACCAAAAACTCATAGTAGCCATATCTTGTCCGGAAGGCCATCTTCGAAACATCTATAGCATGAATCTTCAGGTGATGACACCCAGATCTTCAGTCGATCTTAGAGAACAACTTGGCACCCTGTAACTGGTCAAATAAATCATCAATACGCGATAACGAGTACTTTTTCTTAATGGTAACTTTGTTCAACTAGTGGTAATCAATGCACATCTGCATAGTCCCATCCTTCTTCTTCACCAACAACACCGGTGCACCCCAAGGAGACACATTCTGTCTGACGAACCCCTTTACTAGCAACGTCTCAAGTTGTTCCTTCAACTCTTTCAGAGCCATGTTGTACGGTGGAATGGAGATAGGCTGGGTACCTGGAGCTAAATTAATACAGAAATCGATATCACGATCTGGTGGCATGCCTAGTAGATCAGAAGGAAATACATCGGAAAACTCCCGAACCATGAGCACTGAATCAATCGCCGGAGTCTCTGCATCAGTATCCCGAACATAAGATAGATAAGCCAAACAACCCTTCTTGACCATGTGTCGAGCCTTCAGAAAAGAGATAACCCGACTAGATGCACTGACAGATGAACCCTTCCACTCCAATCTAGGCAACTCTGGCATCACCAAGGTAACAATCTTGGCATGGAAATCAAGGAGGACATGATATGGAGACAACCAGTCCATGCCCAGGATAAAATCAAAGTCGGTCATATCGAGCAACAGAAGATCCACTCTAGTTTCATAACCACAAAAAGTCATTATACAGGACTGGTAAATCCGATCCACAATAAAAAATTGCCCACTGGGGTGGATACATATAAAGGAGT
This sequence comes from Nicotiana tabacum, assembly GCF_000715075.1. NCBI lineage: Eukaryota > Viridiplantae > Streptophyta > Magnoliopsida > Solanales > Solanaceae > Nicotiana > Nicotiana tabacum. The sequence continues at coordinate 24,200,971 of NC_134081.1, read as the reverse complement.
ACCCAAGGACTCACGAGGAACACCCAGAAAATGAGCAAACAGAGATGAAACATATGAATACATAGACCCTGGATCAAATAGTATCGTAACATCCCTATCGCAAACAGAAATAATACATGTGATCATGACATCTGAGGCTACTGCATCTGGTCATGCTGGAAAGGCATAGAACCTAGATGGAGCGCCACTTGACTGGTTTCCACCTCTAGGACCGCCCCTACCCACCTTACCTCCTCCTCTGGGTGGCCGGACGGCTAGTGCGACAGCTGGTGCTGTAATCACGGGCCGATAGTCCTGCTGCTCAGCCTTGCCCCAAAGTTCTGGACAAAACCTCTTCACGTGGTCAAGATCCTCGCACTCAAAACAAGCCCTCGGAATGGTGGACTGTTGGCCTGAAGTCTGACCCTGATGGCTTGAATATCCCCTGGAGGAACTATGAATAGCTGACGAGCGGTAAGTACTCTCCAGAATGACACTGAAATAGGGTCGTGCTGGAGCACCCCGAGCAGGCGGTGGTGCTGACTGCATGGACCTGCTGGGCTGACCCCTCATGAACTAACTTATGCCCCCAGGTTGGGTGCCACTGAATCTTCCAAACTGCCGGGGTCGCTTGTCCCTCGGTGCAAACTCTCCACTGTGGTTTCAAATACGCTCGATCCTCCGAGCTATATCCATAACCTGAAGAAAAGAAGACCCAATTTCTTCCTCACGGGCCATAGGTACCTGAATCTTTGGGTGCAGATCTGCAATGAACCTCTGCACCCTCTCTGCATCTGTGGGGAGTATAATAGCTGCATGGTGAGATAAGTCAGTGAACCTCGCCTCATAGTCAGTGACAGATATGTGACCCTAACAGAGTTTCTCAAATTGACCCTAAAGCTCCTCTCTCTCTCAGAAGGTGGTATATAATTCTCCAAGAATATATGTGTGAACTTATCCCAAGTCAAAGGAGGTGAACCTGCTGGCCTGCTAAGAAGATAAGCCTGCCACCATCTACGGGCCTTGCCCTCTAGCTGAAAAGTAGCGAAGTTCACCCCATAAGACTCCAGTATCCCCATGTTCCGGAGCATATCCTTGCACCGGTCAATGAAATACTGGGGTTCCTCTAACTGCTCACCCCCAAAGGTAGGGGGCAAAGCCTAGACCATCTGTCCAGCCGCTTCTACTGATCATCGATCGCAACTGGTACAGCCTCTGGCATAGTCACTGCAACAGGCTGGGCTCCGTCCGTAGGTAGTGTACCTGGGGTCTAATTAACGGCAGCGACGTGCCCTGGAGCCTGAGCGGTAGGGGTCCCCCTCCCGCCTGAGATGTGGCAGGGTCCGCTGGAAATAAACTAGCCTGCGTCATAGAGTCCATGAACCGCAGCATACGGCCCATGACCTCTTGGAATCCCAGCGCAGTCATGAAATCTGATGGGACTGGCACAGCTACAGGCGCCTCATCCTGCTCCTCAACAACAGGATCCTCTACTGGATCCACTGGTGGTGCAATAGGAGAAACCCTAGGGCACCCTCGTTCTTTGACTAGAGCTGAAGCCCTCCCCCGGCCTTTGCATCCCCCTCTAGCAACATGGGGAGCAGCCCCTCGACCGCCTGGTACATCTGCCATGTGCGTTCTCACTATCTGTGAGAGATCAATAGAAAGACACTTTTTATAATATCAACTGCATGATAGGAGATGAAGAAAGAGAAGTTTCCTAACACCCTATAACCTCTCGAAGATAAGCATGGACGTCTCTGCACCAATCCGCAAGACTACTAGGTCTGCTCATGACTTGTGAGACCTATGTGAACCTAAAGCTCTGATACCAAGCTTTCATGAACCAATTCCGTACTGGGTCGAGACCGCACCTAACGCTGCGTTAGGCAAGCTCACAAGCGAAGCTACTATTTATTTATCCCTTTTTAACATATTTTTAACTACACTAAATTTCATGCAACTGTGACAAATCTTTTTAAATAAAATATCAACACAATAAGTACCTAGTATACGATGATCAAAATGACAAGTACAACAGTACATAAGTGATACAAATCCCCAAAACCCGGCATCACAAGTACATGAGCAATCTAGAGAATATACAAAACTACTAAAAACCAATGTCTGAAAGTAATAGATAGGAATGGTAAATTTCATGCAACTGTGACAAGTCTTTTTGAACAAAATATCAACATAATAAGTACCCAGTCTACATTGATCAAAATGACAAGTACAATAGTACATAAGTGATACAAATCCCCAAAACCCGGCGTCACAAGTACATGAGCAATCTAAAGAATATACAAAACTACTAAAAACTAATATCCGAAAGTAATAGACACCAATAGTAAATAAGATGGAAGGAGACTCCGGTGCTGCGGATCGTAGCAAGGCAAGCAGCTCACCCCTAAGTCTCCGTAATGACCGGCTACGCACCTGCGTGACCGTTGGTTGAACCTGTCTCAGTACCTTCACATCAGTGCAGAAGTGTAGCATGAGTATGAAGAACAACGTGTACCCAGTAAGTATCTAGTCTAACCTCGAAGAAGTAGTGACGAGAGGTCGACTTGACACTTACTAGAGGTCAATAATAATAATGAAAGTGCATAAAGTAGACATGGTGAACATACAACAAGTATCAATGAGACAAATAAAAGCAACTACAATAAATACAACAGAAATCCATAACACATCATCATTTTCTCATAACTGGTCGTGAAGACCCTAACTCAATTATATCCAAATTAGAACCCGTTTTGATTATTTAGCATGAAGTTGCCAAGGAGAACGGCCCGATCTCATAAGAGTAGTGTTACCATTATATTGCTGAGGCGAACGGCCCGATCCCATAAGAGTAGTGTTACCATCATACTGCTGAGGTGAACGGCCCGATCCCATAAGAGTGGTGTTACCATACTGCCGAGGCGAACGGCCCGATCCCATAAGAGTGGTGTTACCATACTTTCAAGGCGAACGGCCTGATCCCATTAGAGTATAGAAATTTTACCTCGCTCGCGGAAGTGCTTGCGACATGAGAGGACATGGATTTTTCATAGTTATTCAGTATTCCTCAATTTTCCAAAATAAGAAGACTAAGTCGATAATTGCAATTTTAAAATCCCTTGTCTCAGCTCTATTCAAGACAATTAATATGTATGATAAGCATAACAGTACAATTAAAGGCATGATGTGGGTTTAAGTCTACCCGGACATATCATGGAATATAGATACGCACGTACTCTCGTCACCTAGTACATACGTAGCTCCACACACAAGTAATACACAACAAGATACACCTAAGGGGATGAGTTCCCTCTTACAAGGTTAGGCAAGAGATTTACCTCGTTTCCAAGCTCACTTCCGGTCCACTAATATGCTCTAAAAGCCCCAAGTCGATGTCGAACAATCCGAAACTAGTCAAACATTATATAGTTTAATCAATATATTCTCAAAAGTTCTTAATTTAGCTATTAGAGTAATTACCCAACCCAAATTAGAAGATTCTTAAAATTCGCCCTCGGGCCCACGTGTCCGGATTCTAGAAATTTTCGAAGATAATCATTACCCATATCCTCATGAACTCAAATATATATATTTTACTTAATTCCATAACCAATTTCTTGGGCAAATCTCATATTTACCAAAACCCTAGGTTTTTCACAAATCCCCCAAGTTCTCACAATTTTCCATGGTTAATCTACCTAAAATCCGCATAATTAACTTGAAAATGAGTGGGAGTTACTTACCTTAGAATGTTGACAAAAATCCCACTCTCAAGTGCTCTAAAAATCTCCCAAGACTAAATGAAATATGAGGAAAAATGGCCTAACTCTCGGATTAAAAGGCCTCACTGCCCAGCGATTTCCGCTTCTGCGGACCTTGGGGTCGTACCTGCGGAAAATCCATCGCAGGTGCAGTCCTCGCCCCGCTTGGCCAAGTCTGCTTCTACAGAGAAGCATGTGCACCTGCACATCTTTTTCTGTGGAGCTGGTCCACGTATTCGCACTCGCGCATGCAAAGAAACGCCTGCTCCTGCGAACCCAGGCCTCATTAGTCTAGCCCGCACCTGCGACCATCTTCCTCGCACCTGCGAGCTTGCAGGTGCGGTAAACCCTCCGCTTCTGTAACCACTGGACAGACTTCTCTAGGCCACTTATGTGGTCGATGGGCCGCTTCTGCAAGGTCGTACCTATGGCCAAAACCTCGCAGGTGCGAACGCACCAGAACTGGAGCACCAGCATTTCCCCCAAGTCCAATTCTGAGTCCGATTCCAATCCGTTTTGCATCCGGGGAACCTGGGACCCCATTCAATTAGATTCACACATCCAACAACATAATACGAACCCACTCATGTGATCGAAACACCAAAATAATATCTATTAGTACGAATCGGATGCCGGAACGCATGAATCAAATTATGAAACTCAAAAACATCAAAAAATACTTCTGCGCGTCCGATTTCTATCAAATCAACTCAGAATGATGCCAAATTCTGCATGCAAGTCATAAATCACCATACGGAACTATTCCCAGGCTCTAAATAGCAAATAAACATTGATAACACCAAAGTCTACTCCAAACCAAACTTAAAGAACTTGGAAAACCTTTAATGCGCCAACTTTCAATATTAAGTGTTGAAACGCTCCTGGGTCATTCAAAACCCGATACGAACACACGCCCAAGTCCAAAATTATCATATAAACCTATTGGGGCCGTCAAATCCCGGTTCCGAGGTCATTTACACAAAATGTTAACTCGAGTCAAACTTGACCAATATAGGCTACTATTAAGGAACTAAGTGTTCCAATTTCAACTCGAACCTTTCCAAACCCGAACCAACCATCCCCACAGGTCATAAAATAGTAAAAACACATACGAAGAGTCTTAATTAGGGGAGTAGGGATCTACAAAGCAAAATGACTGGTCGGGTCATTACACTTCACCCTTTTGTTAAATGCACTGGCCATCCTATTTTGATACAGCTGACCATGGCATACTACGTTTATTCTCTTTTCATCAATGAGCATGAGCTTCTCCTGCCTGACCCGTATCCACTCTACATCATCTAACTTGGCTTCTTGAATTACCCTTAAGGATGGTATCTCGACCTATGCGGGTATCACAGCTTCGGTGCCATATACCAGCATGTATGGCATTGCCCCAATGGATGTTCACATGGTGGTTCGATAACCCAGCAAGGTGAAGGATAACTTCTCGTGCCATTGACTATGATTATCCACTATCTTTTGCACAATTCTCTTGATATTCTTGTTGGCTGCCTCAACTGCTCCGTTCATTTGTGGTCTATAGGCTGTGGAGTTGCGGTGGAGAATTCTGAACTTTTCAAAAATTTCCCTCATGAGATCACTATTGAGGTTAGCTGTGTTGTTAGTGATGATTCACTCGGGTATCCCAAATTGGCAAACGATGTTATTCCGAAAGAAATCTGCCACTACCTTCTTTGTGACGGCCTTGTAGGTAGATGCTTCGACCCATTTGGTAAAATAGTGGATGTCTACCAAGATATAACGATGCCCGTTTAATGCGGCAGGCTTTATTGGTCATATCACATCCATGCCCCTAGTAGCAATTGCCAAGGCGAACCCATCACGTTCAACTCATCGGGCATAACCCGGATGAAATCTCCGTAGATCTGACACTGGTGACACTTCTGTACGTAGTGGATACTGTCACTTTCCATGGTCATCCAATAGTATCCGGCTCTCAAGATCTTCTCTTCTAATAGTCTGGTTCCCTCAGCAGCATCTACACATCTCAACAAACCCAAGTCTGGGGTCCTCCTCCACAGGACTTCCCCGTTAAGGAAACAGTGATTTCCCAACCTCTTGGGCGCTCGTTTGTGACTATTAGTTGCACTCTCCAGATATTCTCTTGTTTCGAGGAATCTTCTGATGTTGTGATACCATGGTTTACCATCTAGCTCTTCATCTACATAAAAAGAGGTATGCATGTTGATACCTGATCTCTACCTCGATAGGTTTGATATAATTCTTATCTAGATGCTGAATCACGGATGATAGGGTTGCAAGAGCGTCAGCAAATTCGTTCTGGATCCTGAGAACATGTTTGAACTCAATCTTTGTGAACTTCTTGCATAACTCTTTTACACAGTGCAGGTGTGGAATGATCTTGACGTTCTTGGTAGAATACTTCCCTTGGACTTGATGTATCAATAGATCAGATGAGTTGAGATTTCGTCGTTTTGGTATAGGGTTTCAAATTGGGGCTTTAAATTTAATCGGTGAAAGAGGAAAGATTCTGCGAGAATCACGGATGTAAGAGAGAGGGAGGATGAATCTCTAGATGAATTCATGACCTTGCATGAATTTGTGCAAGGTATTTTGATCGATTTAGGGACTACTACTAGATTTATAACCAATCCGGGTATTTAACCTCGCGAATGGACCCTATTTTAAGGAGTTTAGATACCTCGTCCTTGATGAAATCATATTTAACCTCAGACTGGGGTCTCCTCTTCTGCTTGACCGGATGGAACTTCGGGTCCAGGCTTAGTTTGTGAGTGGTTATCTCCGGCGGGATCCCTGTCATATCAAGGTGGGACCAAGCGAAACAATCTTCATTAGCTATAAGAAATTGAATGAGTTTTTCCCTAAGCTCGAGGCTTAACCCCGTGCCCAGGTATACCTTTCGATCGGTTAAGTGTTCATTCAATACGACTTGTTCCAATTCCTTGACCGTTGATTTTGTAACGTCAGAGTCATCGGGGGATATAAAAGATCTGGGGACCCCGTAGTCATCGTCCTCATCTACCCCTCGTTTCTCCAATTCCATCGAGGTTGGTATCAGTGATTTCTATTTGGACCCGTCTTTGACTATCTGGTTCGGATCCTCTAATGTTGAGATTTTTGATATTGGGATCACTTCATCGATCGCGAACATTTTGTTGGAGGCCGGTTGTTCCCCATAATCTGTTTTGACTCCACTGGGTATTGGGAATTTCAGCACCTGGAGCAGTGTCGAAGGTACTGCTCTCAGGTTGTGGATCCAAGGCCTCCCGAACAAAGCATTGTACCTTATGTCTCCTTCGATCACATAAAACTTAGCTTCCTTGATGGTCCCGGCGGTGTTCATTGGTAATGTTATCTCACCCTTAGTGGTTCCACATGCCATGTTGAATCCACTTAGAACTAGGACCGCAGGCACGATTTGATCTTGTAGACCGAGCTGCTCCACGAACCTCGATCGGATGATGTTGGCCGAGCTACCTGGATCAATTAATACACGTTTAACTCGAATTTTATTTACGAGTACAGATATTACCTGTCGCACCCTATTTTCTCGTAAAAGCTGGCCTCGATGTGCGATAGCTCTTTTAAAGGAGGTATTAAAAGAGGAGAGTCGCCACCTAACGATTTTTAAGGTGCGTTAGGGCACCTATTTGCGAATAACTCTATTTTAACTAGTCAACGCTACCAAAGATCGGGTAAGGGATCAAGTTACCTCAAAGAGAAGGTGTTAGGCACTCCTCGAGGTCCATAACTGTGGGTCCCGGCCGAACTTAAATTATATGGATTAGTCTATGTGATCAAGTAAGCAAAGAGAGTGCAAAATCTAAGAATTTTATTACAAAGAGATCTTGAATAGGGAGGTACAACTATTTTTTCATTCTAATAGAAAAGAAAGGAAAGGGGGGGTCCTAAGTTCTTTAGCCTAAAGGATCACCCCGTGCAACATAAATAATATTTCGCACTCCCTTGAGATAGGGTGTTACTCATATTATCCAGCGGGCACAGACTATCATCTCATTCTACCCAATTACTATGTTAAAGTTGTTTACCTAAGGGCGTTCTAATTCAATTCTAACCCGTACCCTACGCGTGCACTACCCGTCCCATACCTATGGTCCAGGAGGTATTGGACCTCTATTTGGGTGGTTCTAGACTTTACTTAGGCTGCTCAAAATGATAAAACTAGGCAACATACAAAAGAAAATGAACTTCATGTAGGGACAATTAAGGGCTCAAGTTAGCCTCCACACTTAAACAACAAATGCACGCGAAACAGGTTCTCACATTAGGTGTTAGACAACTTCAAAACTGAGGCAAATTAAAGCCATTAAGCTTATAGACATGGTTTCTATGTGACCTTAGATTCAAACGTGCAGGCAGTCTCAGATGCAAGGTGCCACTTAAAACTTATGGATATGATTTCCAAACGACTATACAATTTAGGGGTATCTAGTATTGCAATTACTAGCTATAAGTGATTAAACCTATAGACATAATCTCTAGGTGATTTACGCAGTGGTTGGCAGTGATAACCATTGAAAATACTCAGAATTACTCAGTTCGATCCTATGGGCATGCTTTCTAATAGTGGCACAGCTAAGCAATGAAACAATGTTTGGAAAGTTCAACATTAACACTTTAAAGCGAGTAGTAATACCCTATAGGCAAGATTTCCAACCATTAACGATTGCAGCTGATATTTTTTATACTTAGCCCCTATAAGCATATTTTCTAGGTGAGCAGTATGATAACAATAGCAAATCAACCAATTAAAGTCCTATAGGCAGGATTTCTAGATGACAATCAGTAGAACATAAGCTATTATAATCCTATAGGCATGGAATCTAATGAATATGCTGCAAGTTATGCAAATTGAAAGAATGATCATCGACATTTTTATTTCCTATTGGCATGCTGTCTAGCAGTAGACATAGGAATAAATAAAATACTTATGCTTTGATAGTAGGCAAGTTGTGTGAGTGTGTGATTTTCCTAATAGCATGATTTCTACCAGTGGACATGGAAATCGAATGGCATATATATAGCAGGTTGGACAACAAGCAGACCATAAGAACCCTATAGGCATGTTTTCTACCATTTTATGCAAAACATTAAAGTATACACATTTCCCTGATTTCACTAACACCCCCAATTATTTATTACAGAATTATTACAGACCCAATAATGAATGTAATTACAACATATTATACAAGCAATAGTAGTAGGCCTCTAGCAAGCCCAAAAGGAGATACACAATGTTGTCTAGGCCTTCAACAAACGCTTTCTTCACAAATAGCTTACTCAGATCCCAACATGGGTTATATTCATCAGCACAGCCCAGAAACCATAGAGGGATTCAAACCAAACCAAACAGCCACAGATTGATCATATGACCCAAACATTGAATCACACAGAAACCACTTAAACAACCCAATTTGCATATTCAGCAGATAGAATGAGGAAAGAACTGAGTGTCAGAGACAGCTAAGGTCTCAGCAGTAAAAAGGGTGGCCAAAGAACCCCAAATCCTAGTGTGTCAGAGTTCACAAGGGTCTCAAATAGACCCCGAGCAGTGCTCACACTAGGGAGATCAATAGAGAAAGTCTTAGTGGCCTTGGCTTTCAGCTGGCCAAGAGTGATAGATTCAGAATAGTGTAGGAAACAAATGAGAGGGAGAGAACAATGGTTAGGGGACAGAACTTGAAGAGATGCACTTGTATTTAGAAAGCAGACATAGCAAAGTTGTCTAAAACATAGAACATGCTAGTTGAGAAGGTCAACAAGACTTAGAGGCAGATGGCTATTACAGGTTCAATACTTAGCAAGAGATAACACATTGGTAGAAAGCACATTGAGAGTTAGAGGAGAAGCAAATTTCCTGAGATCACAAGGTTAACATACAAAGGTGCATAATACCAAGCGGGTCTAGGTAAGGCACTAACTTAAAGGGTTAAAGCCTAAGGGTCCAAATCATGCTGAATATCCTCCACAACACCAGAAAGCAGACATGCCAATTTATCACTAAGACAAATATTCTCAAATATTGTAAGGAAACACATATTAAGATAGCCACTCTAAAGTCTCAAATAATCACTAAAGGGGTATGGAATTAAGTAAGCCAAAGACATACTGAGTGACACAATAGCAGGTGAGCAAGTCACAGATTATAACACATTACAGATGTAAGGCAGTCATTGCAGGAATTCAAAGTAGAGTAGGAAAGCAAACTCATGTCAAACAGTAATATAGACATTCAAGTACCAATACATTAGGCTAAATGAACGTAAGAGAGTCTAAATTATTCAGGTGAAGCATATTCAAATAACATATCTCAAAAAACTCGAGATTTTAAGTAAAAGCCCAAATTCTAAAGAGGTTCAAATCAGAATACGAGTGCAATGCTAGTAAAGTTACACAAAGAGATGGTCTAAGAGCACATTTAGGTCATGAAATTTAGACGGGTGAATATGCAGGACATGAACACAGAAGAATGAAACAGTAAAGTCAAGAGACTTACCAGCTATCAGTTGAATAAACAAACAACAAGAAAGAACAAATTCCACAGCGCTCTGAATGTCAAGAGAGAGCAAGAACCCGGATTCTTAGTGCGTCAGAGTTCCCAAGGGCTTTAAATGAACCCCGGCCAGTGCTCGCACTAAGAAAAGTTGAAAATCAAATCGCGGTGGCCTTGGCTTTCAGCCGGCCAAGAATAAGAGTGTAGAACAAGAGAATAAGAGAACAATAGAGTAATCGCTTCGATTTTTAGTGAATCCGTGTGATTTAAAGTCTGTCTCAAAGGAAAAAGGGAGGGGTTTATATAGTAGTGGGAATCAAGCCAACAAACAAGGAAAATAATCAATCAAACATAAAGATGGAAAGAAAGTACCATATGCTATCAATAATGGAACGGGTAAAAGAAAAAGTATAAAATTTCAAACCCTAATTCGACAAAAATCAAGGAATCGACCAAAGGTTTTTGGTGAACCGGCTTCATATCGTCTTGCCATGAATGTAAATAGACGGAATAATGATCAGAATCAAAGGTTCAAACCACTTTGGTTCCATCTCAGGAGGTCTTGCTTGCCAAACTTAGGCAAGCACCTAAGTAACACCACAAACGGACGACCAGTACCAAAGGGCTCCAAACATGGTAAGAAGATAATGGTCGAATCCCATTATTAGTGGGATTAGGAGGGGGAATTAAGGGGAGGCGGCTAGGGTTCTGCAGAAGAGAGAAGGTGAGGTTAAGAGCGTTTAGGGGCGGAGGGTTAGAGGGGAATGGGTTAGGGTTTCAGGTCTAGGATAATTAAAAATGGTGGGGTGATTATAGACCGTTGATCTTGAAAGATCAACGGTCGAGATTAAGGGATAAGCGGGGCGGGTCGTTTGGAACGGGTATCGATCGGGTTTATTACAGGGGTCATTTTGATTGGGCTTTGGGGGGTTTGGGCCAGAGATTTGGGGCTTGTTTGGTCCGAAAATTGGCTCAAATTTTGGGCCAACCTTTAAATAAGAAATTAAGGACAAAATATTTTAATAAAATAGTTAAATAAATTATAAAAATGTTGTTTATGCAAATTAATACCTTAAAAAAATAGTATAAGATTATAAAAATATAAGATAATATTTTGACCCTGAATAAAATGACAAATATAATACAATTGTAAAATATAGGTTATTATTGCGAGATTGTGCAAATAGCCTGAAATAACTAATGTAATTATAAAAAATAATTAGAGTAAAATACCTGAAGCAAATATTATAGATGCAAAATAAGGATTTAGGTAATTGAGTCATCACAAAATAATTTGAAGGAATAATTAATAATTGTTCAAGCAATTTAAATACAAAAAATTAATTTAAAAGCTCTAAAAATTATGGAAAATTATAGAAGATGCTTACATAAATCTTGTAAATTAAATAATGATGCAAGTTAATGTTTTGAAAGCATATACGCTTATTTGAAAAAATATAAGGAAAAAATTGGGTATCAATAGCTGCCCCTCTTTACCCGGGAATGATGAAAGAGTTATCGGGTAAAGAAAATGATGACTAATTTTGGCCGAATTGAATGAAGGATGATGTGATTTGAAAAATGGGGGCCGAATCCTGGTTTTTGAGTTGCCTACATATCCTTGGTGTTACGGAATCATGCCATGTGTAGTTCTGGGCCCAATGGTGAATGAAACCGATGGAGTTGTTATAGGAATGGTCGCATGTTTCGAAAAGGGTTCCTTTGGATAGGATAGTATCGGATGAATTTATGTGAAGTCATGAATGCGAATTTGAAATGTTATGGATGTATCACTGAGCAAATATCTGAACGGTCATAGAGTAAAAGGCGGGTAATTGATGGTGGTCGGTTATGTTTGAAATAATTGCAGGATGTGAGCGTTGAACGGAAGCCGGAGCAAAGATTGCTCCCGTTAGGAGAACGATTATTTCCTGGATTACCTGCAAAACTTAAAACACAATGCCAGTAAGTATATATGGATTATTGCGAGAATTTAAACATGATGCAGATTCATTTCGGATCATGAGGGTTGTCTTTAGACGGTGAGGATGGTGTCCTTAGACCATGATGTCATGGGCCATGAATCATGTGATAAGGGATTCGCAGGCCATGAAATGATGTCCTCGGGCCATGAGGATGGTGCCTCTAGACTATGACGCCTTTGAATAACGATGTGCACTTTTGAGAGATCCTCAGGCCATGGAATGGTGTCTCCCAGCTATGACGATGATGCCTTCGGACTATGACGCCTTTGGGCAAACTGGCGATGTTTCAGCCCATGAAATGTAAAGATATGATGCTTGGTCATATGCGAAATGAGACAAGACAAGGCTTAGTCTTGTGTAAGATGAGGGCAGTACTTAGCCCTAGGTGAACAGAGGGATAGTGCTAAGTTTTAGGTAGCGTAGTGGAGACAGTATTTAATCTTATGCAAGGAAAGGAAATGTTTAGCCTAATGCAAGAAGAGGAGACAATTCTTAGTCTCGTAGAGACAGGGAGGCAGTGCTTAGCCTCATGCCAAAAGGGAAGACAATGCTTAGTTTTGTGCAGGGAAAGGCGGTGCTTAGCCTTATGCAAGAAGAGGAGACAATGCTTAGTCTTATGCAATTAGGGGAGACAGTGCTTAGTCTCATTGAATTAGGGAGGCAATGCTTAACCTCATGCAAGAAGAGGAGACAATGCTTAGTCTCATACAAAGGGGGGAAGCGGTGATTAGCTTCATGCAGGAAAATAAGTACTTAGCCTTATGCAATTAAGGAGGCAGGGCTTATCCTCGTGCAAATAGGGAGGCAGGGCTTAGCCTCATGCAAATAGGAGACGATGTAAATAAAGGTAGTGCTTAGCCTTATGCAATTAAGGAGGCAATGCTTAGCCTCATGCAAATAGGAGACAATGCTTAGTCTCATGCGGAAAGGGCAATGCTTAGCCTTATGCAATTAGGGAGGCAATGCTTAGCCTCATACAAATAGGAGGCGATGCTTAGTCTCATGCAAAGAAAGACAGTGCTTAGCCTTATGCAATAATGGAGGCAGTTCTTAGCCTCATGCAAATAGGAGACAATGCTTAGTCTCATACAAAGAAAGGCAGTGCTTAGCCTTATGCAGTTAAGGAGGCAATTCTTAGCCTCATGCAAATAGGAGACAATGCTTAGTCTCATGCGGAAAAGGCAATGCTTAGCCTTATGCAATTAGGGAGGCAATGCTTAGCCTCATGCAAATAGGAGACGATGCTTAGTCTCATGCAAAGAAAGGCAGTGCTTAGCCTTATGCAATAAAAACGATGGGTGACAGTGAGAAAATAAAATATTTCTTAGCTGGAAGTATTTGTGCTTGGTAACTTGTCGTCATGAAGGTAGTGATTCGATGTATCTACGGGTATTGTTGTCTTATCGTGCCTGCATCTAAAGAAAAATCGTGAGTTTTATGGGGGAAGGTTGGTTTGCGCTTTTTTCTTCTGATTTGCCTTTGCTCCTGTCTTGAGGTCCTGTTTGAGTTACCCTGGGTAGCATCTAGCTGTCATAGAAATAAAGTTTTCGAAAAATATGCGTGCATTTGATAAAGATTGTTATTTGAAATGTAGTAGTATGCAATTTCAAATAATTTAAATGAACTGGTGACTGTGACATTGTTTTAGAGACATTGCGATCTCCTTGCTTTAGAATTTTGAGGGATCCCCTCAAAATTCTTCCCCGGTTTAAATGCAATACTTTGGATGTTCCGTGCATGACGATGTCGGCTAAACTTGCTTTAGAATTTTGAGGGTCCTCCTCAAAATTCTGCCCCAGTTTTATTTTATTAAGATGTGACTGAACCCACAGGTCTGCCTACATATCCCCTCTTAAACAGGAATCAGGTCAAGCATAGTTCAGTTACATCAGATGAAGAAATGTAACAATTCTAAACGTAGTATCTCTTGACTGCGTCTGAGTTGATAGGTTTTGGCCAAATTTCTCCATCCATTTCTGCAAGTATGAGTGCTCTTCCTGTTAGTACTCTATGAACCATGTAGGGGCCTTGCCAATTAGGTGTAAATTTCCCTTTGGCTTCATCTTGATGTGGGAAGATCCGCTTTAGCACCAACTATCCCGATGTGAATTGTCTAGGCCTGACCTTTTTGTTGAAAGCTCTGGACATTCTGTTATGGTAGAGTTGACCGTGGCATACCACATTCATTCTTTTCTCATCAATGAGAGCCAGTTGTTCATAGCGACTTCGTATCCATTTTGCATCACTGAGTTCAGCCTCTTGTATGATTCTCAAAGAAGGAATTTCCACTTCGGCGGGAATAACGGCTTCAGTACCATAGATCAGAAAATAAGGAGTTGCCCCGGTTAATGTGCGAATCGTGGTACGATATCCAAGTAGGGCAAATGGTAGCTTCTCGTGCCATTATGCAATTGTTTGTGATTATCTACCATCTTCCTTAATATCTTCTTGATGTTCTTATTGGCGGCTTCTACAGCTCCATTCATTTGCGGCCTGTATGCTGTGGAATTCTTATGCTTGATCTTGAAGGTTTCACACATGGATCTTATCAAATCACTGTTAAGGTTGGCGGCGTTGTCAGTGATGATTGATTCCGGCACCCCAAACCGACAAACAATACGATCCTAATGAAATCTGCGACGACCTTCTTAGTTACAGCCTTGTAAGATGCTGCTTCAACCCATTTTGTGAAATAGTCTATGGCCACTAGAATGAACCTGTGCCCATTTGAAGCGGCGGGTTTGATTGGACCGATGACATCCATCCCCCAAGCAGAGAAAGGCCAAGGTGCACTTGTTGCATTGAGTTCATTGGGTGGAACTCGTATCATATCAGCATGTACTTGGCATTGATGACACCTTTGGACATACCTGATGCAGTCTGTTTCCATAGTCATCCAAAAATATCCTGCTCTTAATATCTTCTTAGCTAAGACAAAGCGATTCATGTGCGGTCCACAAGTTCCGGCATGTATCTCTTCGAGCAATTTGGATGCTTCCTTGGCGTCGACACACCGTAATAATCCCAGATTTGGAGTCCTTCTGTATAGAATTCCTCCGCTTTGGAAGAAGTGGTTGGATAATCTTCGGAGTGTGCGTTTCTAAGTATGATTTGCGTGCTCCAGGTACTCTCCTTTTGCTAAATATTCTTTGATGTCGTGGAACCATGGATTTCCATCCATTTCCTCTTCAACATGAGCACAATAAGCTGGCTGATTATGAATCCCTACTGGGATAGAATTGATGAAATTCTTGTCTGGGTGTTGTATCATGGAAGATAAAGTGGCCAATGCATCTGTGAACTCATTCTGGATTCTCGGAACATGTTTGAACTCTATTTTTGTGAATTTCTTCATCAACTCTTGTACGTAGTACAAATATGGTAATATCTTGGTATTCTTTGTGGCCCACTCTCCTGAAACCTAATATACCAAGAGATCAGAATCTCCAATCACCAACAACTCCTGAACGTTCACGTCAATGTCCAACCTGAGTCCAAAGATGCAAGCCTCATATTCTGCCATATTGTTGGTACATGGAAACCTGAGTTTTATGGATACTGGACAGTGTTGAACCATTTCTGACACTAAAACTGCTCCAATACCCACTCCTTTGAAATTTGCTGCCCCATCGAAGAACATTCTCCAACCATCATAGGCTTCGGTGATATCTTCTCCTATGAATGATACCTCTTTGTCGGGAAAATCATTTTTAGTGGCTCGTACTCTCCGTCTACAGGATTTTCTGCCAGATGATCCGCCAATGCTTGCCCTTTGACCGCCTTCTGAGTTACATAGATGATGTGAAACTCACTCAGTAGTATCTTCCATTTTGCTAACCTTTCCGTAGGCATGGGTTTCTAAAAGATGTATTTTAGCGGATCCATCCTTGATATGAGATATATGGTGTAGGCACAAAAGTAGTGCCTCAACTTTTGAGCAATCCATGTCAAAGCGCAACAGGTGCATTCCAGCAAACAATACTGTGCTTTGTAGGGTGTGAACTTCTTATCAGATAGTATATGGCCTACTCTTTCTTCCCGTCTTATCGTGTTGTCCTAAGACACAGCCGAAAGACCCATCTAGTACAGATAAATAGAGTAGCAGATGTCTCCCAGGTTCCGGTGGGACCAGAACAGGTGGTTTGGATAAATATTTCTTGATCTTGTCAAAGGCTTTCTGGAACTCTTCAGTCCAACTTGTTGCAGCGTCTTTCTTCAACATTTTGAAAATTGGTTCACAGATCACACTTGATTGTGCTATGAAACGGTTGATGTAATTGAGACGCCCTAAGAAACTCATCACATATTTCTTGTTTTTCGGAGGTGGCAAATCTTGGATAGCCTTGACCTTTGACGGGTCTAGCTTAATTCCACGGCGGCTGACGATGAACCCTAGAAGTTTTCCAGCAGGGACTCCGAAGGCACACTTTGTGGGGTTCAGTTTTAGGTTGTACGAAGTCAATCAAAAAATTTCCTCAAATCCACTATGTGATCTGTACCCTTTTTATATTTGATGATGACGTCGTCCAAGTAGACCTCTGTCTCCTTGTGTATCATGTCATGGAAAATGGTTATCATGGTCCTCATATAGGTGGCTCCAGCATTATTTAGGCCAAACGGCATCATTTTGTAACAATATACTCCCCATGGTGTAATAACGGCTGTTTTTTCGGCATCCTCTTCATCCATCCAGATCTGATTATATCCCGCGAAGCAATCCACAAAGGATTGAAGTTCATGCTTGGAACAATTGTCAATCAGTATGTGTATATTGGGCAAAGGGAAATCATCTTTGGGACTTGCTCTGTTTAGATCCCGATAATCGACACATACTCTGACCTTCCCATCCTTCTTCGGAACCGGCACAATATTGGCTAACCAAGTCGGATATTCAACCACTCTGAGAACTTTGGCTTTGATTTGCTTAGTGACTTCCTCTTTTATCTTCAAACTCATATCTGGCTTGAATTTTCTGAGCTTCTGTTTCACCGGTGGACACATGGGATCGGTGGGTAACTTGTGAGCCACTATGGATGTGCTCAGACCAGTCATATCATCATAAGACCATGCAAATATGTCTTCATACTCCTTCATGAACTGGATGTACTCTTCCTTCTCTGACAGTGATAGGTGAATGCTTACACGCATTTCCTTGACTGTTTCGGAGTCTCCCAAATTAACTGTTTCAGTCTCATCCAAATTGGACTTAGGCTTGTTTTCAAAATTTTCCACTGCTCTGACAATTTCCTCAGGTACTACATCCTCTTCCAGATCCTCTAAATCACTATCCTTACGTTGCGTTGTCTCATTACATGTCACAGTCGCAGGTTCATCGGGATAGGTAATAATAATGCTGTAGAGAAAAATGTAAAAAATAATAATAAATACTAAAAATGACAATGCATTAGATAAATCTTGAAAACGTCAAACAAGTATGGCTCGATGACTCGAGAAATTATTTCAAAACAAAATATGCTTAAAATAAAATACTGAAAATGTCTTAGATGCTCATAAAATTGCTTTAAAAAATAAATGATGCTAATTGTCAGACTACCTAGGAACTCGACGGGCCCTTGATGGTGCAGTAGTCCAGTTCTTGAGAATAGCTCCCTTCTCCATGGTCTGAATAATAAGGTCTTCCTCCTCCTCCTCCTCAACTATCGCACTGTAATCCATGTCTTCATCATCCAGAAACAAATTCCTTATGCCAACTAAAACTTCATCTTCTTTGGACCCCTGTCAGCTTGATGAAATGACTGGTGCAAATGTGGTACTGGTTGTTCTAGAGGGTAATAAGGACCATGCCATGGTGGCGACCAATTCTGACACTCTTGCCAGGTGTATTCATACCCGAGCCCAAACGTTGTGCCATGACGCTTTAGCTGTACCAGTTTGGTGATCCCCTGGAGATTCTTGCCGAGACCCTTGTCGGGTTCATACCCTATCCATGACAGTATGCTTTCTATCTTACTGCTCTACCATTTGTCTTTCTCAATTGCGTTGACACGCTCGATGCGATGGTATGTTTCTCCACCCAACTTCCTTCTATTCTCGACAACCGGAATAGTCTGATTGGTATAAATGGGATTACTTCCATCTCCATGGATGATCACTTCCTGATGGTTCCACTCAAACTTCACGGCCTGATGTAGAGTAGAAGCTATGGTCCCAGCGGCATATATCCAAGGTCATCCCAATAATAGGTTGTAGGTAGCGGATATGTCCAACACTTGAAACTCAACATCAAACCAGGTTGGGCCCATCTGTAGGCTGAGGTTGGTCTCCCCAATTGTGGCCCTTTAAGACCCATCAAATGCTTTCACATTCATACTTCCTGCTCGTATCTCGTGCAGGCCTTTACCTAATCTTTTCAGAGTAGTTAGTGGACATATATTGAGACTCGAACCCCCATCTATCAGGACTCTGGCAATGAATTTGTCCTCAAACTGCACTGTGATATGTAGTGCCCTGTTATGACTTAGTCCTTATGGTGGCAGCTCGTCTTCATGAAAAGTGATCTTGTGGCTTTCCAACACTTGGCCTACCATGTTGGCCGTTTCTCCACTAGTGATGTTATTGGGTACATAGGCTTCATTCAACACCTTCATCAAGCCATTCCTATGTGCCTCGGAGTTTTGTAGCAGTGATAAAATGGATATTTGAGCAGGGGTTTTGTTCAGATGATCAACTACAGAATATTCTCTCGCTTGCACCTTTCTCCAAAGGTCATCCGGGCCAGTCTCAATGATAGGCAGTTTAGATGCAGCTTCTTTGCTCGTTCCTCCCAAATGCTCAGGTGTATAGACCCTACCAGTTCTGGTCATGCCTTGCGCTGCACCTGTTTCTTCCATTTTTACTTTTCCTTTCCTTTTTGCTTCCGCAACATAATCTCATGGTATAGAATTAGACTTATAAGACGGCGTAGGTTCTACCATCACGGTGAAGGGTGTTATTACTTCAACCTCAAACGGAGTTGGTGCAGCTACCTCAACTTCAATTGGTGCATGAGTTTGTATCACGATAGGTGTGAGAGTAACTGGAGATGTTTTAGGATTATCCCCTTCTCGAATGAGTCCAATTGACCCTTCCGAGTCTTATTCTTCATTGGTCTCTATCACGTTTACCCCTTCACCCCTGTGATCCGGGAGAGTATTGCTACGGATATTAGGTGCAACCTCCTTTGCCTCTATGACTTTGGTGTCAATTAATGTCTGAATCTTATCCTTCAAAGTACGACACTCATTAATAGTATGACCCTTCATGCCTGAGTGATAGGCACATGTCTTATTTGGGTTAATCCACTGGGAAGAGTTTTCCATAGCAACAACGAGAATGGGAGTGACATAATCGGCAGCCTTTAGCCTCTCGTATAGTTGGTATATGGGTTTAGCAATTGGAATGTATTGTCTGGGTGATCTGCGGTCAAACTTTGTTCTTGGTTTTTGGTAATTTTGGTGGACTGATGGTGAGTGGTAGTATGCTGGTTGGGTGTTATAGGTATGGTAAGTGGCGGTAGGTTGTTGGTATCTGGGATATGAAGGCTGATATGTGGGTGGAGTTATTTGGTATGCGAGAGGAGACTTCGGACCTTGGGCTACCATTACTGCACCCACTTCTTTCTTCTTAGAGATACCTCCTGACTGCAAAGCTTTATTTGTGGCCTGGAGTGCTTCAAAGTTTGTCACCATTCCACTTTTGATCCCTTCTTCTATTCTTTCTCCCAGCTTGATGATGTCAGAGAATTTTTGGTTTTCAATAACCATCAATCTTTCGTAGTATTGCGGGTGCTAAGCTCTGACGAAGAACTTATTCATTTGTTATTCTTCAAGTGCCGGCCTTACTTTTGCGGCTTCAGACCTCCACCGAGTAGCATACTCGCGGAAGGTTTCTGTTGGCTTCTTCTTGAGATTTTGAATGTAGAAAATGTCTGATGCATTTTTTGTGTTGAACTTGAATCGATCCATGAAATCTAACGCCATGCTCACCCAGTTAACCCACTTCTTTGGGTTCTGACTATTGTACCAAGACAAGGCGTCTCCGGTGAGGCTCCTCATGAACAACTTCATACGGATTCGTTCATCCTTTCCAACCCCTACAAGTTTGTCACAATACGTTCTCAAATGCACCTTCGGATCACCAGTTCCATTGAACATTTCGAACTTAGGAGGTTTATAACCCTCTGGCAGTTCTACATCTGGCGGAATACACAAATCCTCATAATTCAAACCCTCAATGCCTTTGCCACCTTTGACACTTTGAACTCTGCCAGTAAGCTTCTTGAGTTCTTTCGCCATGTTCTTGATGAGCAGGTCCTTCTCGACAGATTCGGGTATATATAGAGTCTGTTGTGGGGTAAAGTTTCCACATATATGGGATTGCTTTGGTGGACTCCGGGAATTTGGGCGTAATGGTGGTCATTGGTTGAGTTTTGTGGATCAGGAGTAGGTAGTGGTGCATTCTGAAGGGTATGGTATGTGGTTGTTTCTGGGTATTGAGTTGGATAGTGATGGTGTTGTTGAGGAGTAGATACCGGCAGAGGGTTTTGGTTCTGAGGAGGTGTGGCGTATTGATGTGGTGTGGGAGGATTCGGTGGTGGGTTTTGATTCTGCGTATTTTGGGGAGCTGTCAGGTTTTGGGCGTTTGTGTTTTGTTGGTTGATGTCAAGGACGTTTAGGGTAAGGGAAAGGTTTTCCAAGTTCTAGACCTACTCAAGTTCCCCTTGTAGCTCCAATATTTTCTATTCCAGATGTAGGACCAATTCATTCTGTGCTGGAGTACTCCGACCGTGCGAAGTTTCAACGTTTTTTGCATTGTCCTTTCTGATACCGCTTAAATCGTCCATTTTTCCTTTCCCTTTGTCTTTGCCTTTAGGATCACTTGGTGGAGGAGGAGGGGGAGGACCTCTGGTTCTAGTACGATATACGGATGATACCAGTATACACGAACCAACCTTAGGGAAGGGGAATAATCAAAAGAAAGAAAAACAAAAGGTAACCAAGTCAGTAAGGGATATTGAAAGAATGCTTGCAATATTGAACATGCTCTACAAAATCATGTAACGAAATCGCGTCCTAATTTGGGGGACCTCGTTGTGCCCGAGGTAGGCCTAAGCGACATATAAACTTGGAGAAAATTGATGCCAATAATTGTGTCATTTTATTAATGCGAAAATGAATCAAACCTTTACTAAAACGACAATAATAAGAAAGTCACTAATGGCATTTGCCTTATTACATTCGAAATCTAAAACTAAGCTAAAAAGCAGTAAAGAACATCATTTCCTAATCTACTTGGTCCCAGAAGGACCTTCCCCATGCTTGGTTCTCTTGACTCCATCAATCATATTCCCCAGGTCGTGCATATCCAACAACAGGTAAGCCTTTGCTAGATGCCCCCATTCATTGCCATTCGTGTTCTGACAATCTGAAAGCCTCTTTCTCATCTTTCCCTCAAGCTCCATCAACCCTTGCTCCAAATATTCTAATCTTTCTGTTGCTTTAGTGGCAGTTTCCCTCCATTCGTTGATTTCTTCCATATCCACTTTGTGTTTTTCTAAATGCCTAGCTTCAGACTCGAAAACCCTCTTGCGCAGCATCCTATACTTGACTTGTGCTTCAGCAGCGTCATCTATAACCCTATTTTTCAGACTAATTACTTGCTTGACATCCCCCGATGTATCATCTACCAACCATGATGGGTAGAAGTACACATGGCCGGTATGATACCTGTCTGGCTCGATGGTATCTTTCTCCACAATGACCTTTTGATTCCACATATGTTGTGCCTTGAACTTGAACGGAATGATGTTCCTTTTAAAATCTTCTTTGTATTGGACCATGTTGCAAACCTGAGGTATAACTTGTTTTCTTCCCGCTTGCCTCATTACCCATATAGGAGCATAAGGATAGATCCCTCTTAACCCGATCAACACTAGATCAGTAGTTTCTCTTGATCTGATGATGAACTCACTGCTAGGGAACCATTCAAACATCCAATGTACCTTTTCGTCAGTCAGATTGCTTAAGAAACGCACCCTGCTCACAGCACTTCCAGGTTGTGCAAACCTATCTGGAATAAATGTCATTCTCTTTGGATGATGGTAAGCTATGTAGTCATTCAATGGTCGTCGCAGAAGCTCTTGGCGATATTCACCTCTCTATAAATGTTCTAATAACCAAACCTGGAGCAACAAATTACAGCCCTCGAAGTGTCCATACCCCTGCTTGCATCGATCTAAAGCGCGATACATTTCGGCCAAGATCATGGGGATGATAGTGTAAGTTTGTCCCTCGATTCCTTCCATCAGAGTCCTAGCGACCATGGCTAAGCGAGTGTGGATCCTTCCCCCTTTCATCGAAAATATCAGCAATCCCAAGAAACAGACAATGAACACAAAAACTCGGCGGTGCGTCCAACCTAAGGAAGTGATGGCAAGTTCATTATGATGAAGGCGATATGACTTGCTATGTCCATAACGTTCGTAAAGGAATTCAAATGGGATGTATGACTTCTTCAAACAAAGCAACTCATCATGTTTCTTGAAACCCAGCATTTTCAGAAAACCGTGAGGGGTGCGATTCTCTGGCACTAATAACCCTGGACTATCCCATGGCAGCTTAGCGAAACCTCCTATTTCCTATAAGAGATGAGTCATTTCTATGTTACCGAAGCAGAAGACAGCTCTTCTCTCATCCCAAAACATAGTGGCGGCCTCGATCAATGCCCCGTTTGGCCGAATGTCCAATAAGGAAGGTAAATTACCAAGGACCCTTTTCACATGATTCTTGTCACTAGATGAAAGGCTCTTCCACCAATCAAGCAGCAAAGGTGGGATGTTTTGGGCCATGCCGAACCTAGGGACTTCATGCTTCATTTACTGCAAACAAATAGAGTTAGCCCTTTCCCCCTCCAGATTTGACTATTTACACACTAATGATCAACATATTGGCCTATTTTCTCCAAGTAATGCACATAACGTGATGGTGTCCATTGGGATTGTGAAAATCCTGTCGGACTTTGGACAAGGCTTATCTTAGCGGGCTATCACATTAGCAACGTTCTAACCCGTACTAGGTTTAACATGATGCATGTACATTTAATATTGGAGTGAGGTTTCTAGAATGGCCTAGACTGGTACTCCTAAGTGGACAACTTGAGAGGGAAAGACACGAGACCGTCGACTACACCACTGATCGACTAGTCTACCGCAAATAAGCCTTTCCGATTTAAAAGGGTAATTTTGAAAGAGCGCGGGCACTCTTCAAGCGCCGCTATGTTGATAATTGGCACGAGTGGAGTATGATGTGGAGCATGCTTTATGCAGAGATAATAACACATTTCCAAGTATTTGCATGATACATATGTAAAAAGCGGTAAATATAGTATTAAGGTAAAACATGAAAAACATAAAAGAAAGACAAAGGAAGAAGTTAGTCCGTGGAATATATGCGAGAATGTAATAAAGCAAACAAGGGAGTAGGGATGGGAGAGGCATGATATAGCTAATGAAGAGCAGTTAGAGCAACTAAGGGCGAATAGGGAAAGGCAAGTGCATGTTATAACAAATTTAAGCAAATAAAGGTGGAGAAGGGAAGGGATGTGCATGTTATAACGGGTTTAAACAAGTAAAGGTGAACGGGAAAGGGATATGCATGTAATAGAAAAATTTAACAAATAAAGATGGAAAAAGAATGTGCGTTTTATAACAAAGAAAACTAATCCACATAAGCCAAGTTCGTTATGGTAAGATCCTAAGTTTCCCCAGCAGAGGCGCCATGCTATTGCGCCCCGTTTTCTCATGAAAGCGGGCCTCGACGTGCGACAACTCTTTTAAAGGAGGTATTAAAAGAGGAGAGTCACCACCTAACGATTTTTAAGGTGCATTAGGGCATATATTTGTGAATAACTCTATTTTAACTAGTCAACGGCACCAAGGATCGGGTAAGGGCTCAAGTTACCTCAAAGAGAAGGTGTTAGGCACTCCTCGAGTTCTACAACTGTGGGTCCCGGAGGAGCTAAGTGATCAAATAAACAAAGTGAATGTAAAGGTCAAAGAATTTCATTACAACCTGATTAGTATAGATCTTAGTACGAATATAGAGATACAACTATTTGGATCTAATAACAACATATAAAAGAGGGGGAGGGGGTCTTAAGTTTTTTAGCCTAAAGGATCACCCCGTACAATATAAATAATACTTTGCAACTCCCTTGAGGTAGGTAGTTACTCATATTATCCAACGGGCACAGACTATCATCTCCTGCTACTCGATTACTATGTTAAAGTTGCTTACTTAAGGGTGCTCTAATTCAATTCTAAGTCGTACCCTACGCGTGCACTACCCGTCCCATACCTATGGTCCAGGAGGTATTGGACCTCTATTTGGGTGGTTCTAGACTTTACTTAGGTTGTTAAAAATGATAAAACTAGGCGACATACAAAACAAATTGGACTTCATGTAGGGACAGTTAAGGGCTCAAGTTATCCTCCACAATTAAACAACAAATGCACGCGAAACCGGTTCTCACATTAGGCGTTAGACAGCTTCAAAACTGAGGCAAATTAAAGCCATTAAGCCCTATAGACATGGTTTCTATGTGACCTTGGATTCAAACGTGCAGGCAGTCTCAGATGCAAGGTGCCACTTTAAACTTATGGATATGATTTCCAAACAACTATACAGTTTAGGGGTATCTATTATTGCAATTGCAGGTTATAAGTGATTAAACCTATAGACATGATCTCTATGTGATTTACGCAATGGTTGGCAGCGATAACCATTGGAAATACTCAGAATTACTCAGTTCGATCCTATGGGCATGCTTTCTAATAGTGGCACAGCTAAGCAATGAAACAATGTTTGGAAATTTTAGCATTAACACTTTAAAGCGAGTAGTAATACCCTATAGGCAGGATTTCCAATGATTAATGATTGCAGCTGATATTTTTTATATTTAGCCCCTATAAGCATGTTTTCTAGGTGAGCAATATGATAACAATAGCAAATCAACCAATTAAAGTCCTATAAATAGGATTTCTAGATGAAGATCAGTAGAACATAAGCTATTATAATCCTATAGGCATGGTATCTAATGAATATGCTGCAAGTTATGCAAATTGAAAGAATGAACATCGACATTTTTATTTCCTATAGGCATGCTGTCTAGTAGCAGACATAGGAATAAATAAAATACTTATGCGTTGATAGTAGGCAAGTTGTGTGAGTGTGTGATTTTCCTAATAGCATGATTTCTACCAGTGCACATGGAAATTGAATGGCATATATATAGCAGGTTGGAAAACAAGAAGACCATACGAACCCTATAGGCATGTTTTCTACCCTTACATACAAAACATTAGAGTATACCCATTTCCCCGATTTCACTAACACCCCCAATTATTTATTACAAAATTATTACAGACCCAGTAATGAATGTAATTACAACATATGATACAAGCAATAGCAGTAGGCCTATAGCAGTCCCAAAAGGAGATACACAATGTTGTCTAGGCCTTCAACAAATGCTTTCTTCACAAATAGCTTTCCCAGATCCCAACATGGGCTATATTCATCAGCACAACCCAGAAACCATAGAGGGACCTCAAACCAAACCAAACAACTACAGATTGATCATATGACCCAAACATTGAATAACACAGAAACCACTTAAACAACCCAATTTGCATATTCAGCAGATAGAATGAGGAAAAAACTGAGTGTCAGAGACAGCTAAGGTCTCAGCAGTAAAAAGGGTGGCCAAAGAACCCCAAATCCTAGTGTGTCAGAGTTCACAAGGGTCTCAAATGGACCCCGAGTAGTGCTCACACTAGGGAGGTCAATAGAGAGAAGTCTTAGTGGCCTTGGCTTTCAGCTGGCCAAGAGTGATAGATTCAGAATATTGTAGGCAACAAATAAGAGTGAGAGAACAATTGTTAGGGGACAGAACTTGAAGAGATGCACTTGTATTTAGAAAGCAGACATAGCAAAGTTGTCTAAAACACAGAACATGGTAGTTGAGAAGGTCAACAAGACTTAGAGGTAGATGGCTATTACAGGTTCAATACTTAGCAAGAGATAACACATTGGTAGAAAGCACATTGAGAGTTAGAGGAGAAGCAAATTTCCTGAGATCACAAGGTTAACATACAAAGGTGCATAATACCAAGCAGGTCTAGGTAGGGCATTAACTTAAAGGGTTAAAGCCTAAAGGTCCAAATCATGCTGAATATCCTCCACAACACCAGAAAGCAGACATGCCAATTTATCACTAAGACAAACAGTCTCAAATATTATTAGAAAACACAGATTAAGATAGCCACTCTAAAGTTTCAAATAATCGCAGGGGTATGGAAGTAAGTAAGCCAAAGACATGCTGAGTGACACAATAGCAGGGAAGCAAGTCATAGATTATAACACATTATAGATGTGAGGCAGTCATTGCAGGAATTCAAAGTAGAGTAGGAAAGCAAACTCATGTCAAACAGTAATGTAGCCATTCAAGTACCAATACATTAGGCTAAATGAACTTAAGAGAGTCTAAATTATTCAGGTGAAGTATATTCAAATAACATATCTCAAAAAACTGGAGATTTTAAGTAAAAGGACAAATGCTAAAGAGGTTCAAATCAGAATACGAGTGCAATGCTAGTAAAGTTACACATAGAGATGGCCTAAGAGCACATTTAGGTCATGAAATTCAGAGTGGTGAATATGTAGGACATGAACACACAAGAATGAAACAGTAAAGCCAAGAGACTTATCAGCTATCAGTTGAATAAACAAACAACAAGAAAGAACAAATTCCACAGTACTCTGAATGTCAACAGAGAGCAAGAACCCAGATTCTTAGTGCGTCAGAGTTTCCAAGGGGCAGTGCTCGCACCAAGAAAAGTTGAAAATCGAATCCCGGTGGCCTTGGCTTTCAGCCGGCCAAGAATCAGAGTATAGAACAAGAGGATAAGAGAACAATAGAGTAATCACTTTGATTTTTAGTGAATCCAGGTGATTCAAAGTCTGTCTCAAAGGGGAAAGAGGGGGGGTTTATATAGTAGTAGGAATCAACCCAACAAATAAGGAAAACAATCAATCAAACATAAATATGGAAAGAAAGTACCATATGCTTTCAGTAATAGAACAGGTAAAATGAAAAGTCTAAAATTCCGAACCCTAATTCGACAGAAATCAAGGAATCGACCAAAGGATTTTGGTGAATCGGCTTCATATCGTCTTGCCATAAATGTATATAGACGGAATAATGATCAGAATCAAAGGTTCAAACCACTTTGGTTCCATCTCAGGAGGTCTTGCTTGCCAAACTTAGGCAAGCACCTAAGTAACACCACAAATGGATGACCAGTACCAAAGGGCTTCAAACATGGTAAGAAGATAATGGTCGAATCCCATTATCAGTGGGATTAGGAGAGGGAATTAAGGGGAGGCGGCTAGGGTTCTTCAGAAGAGAGAAGGGGAGGTTAAGAGAGTTTAGGGCGGTGGGTTAGAGGGGAATGGGTTAGGGTTTCAGGTCTAGGGTAATTATAAAGGGTGGGGTGATTGTAGACCGTTGATCTTGAAAGATCAACGGTCGAGATTAAGAGATAAGCGGGGCAGGTCGTGTAGAACGGGTATCGACCGGGTTAATTACAGGGGTCGTTTGGATTGGGCTTTGGGGGGTTGGGCCAGAGATTTGGTGCTTGTTTGGTTCAAATATTGGCTCAAAATTTGGGCCAGCCTTTAAATAAGAAATTAAGGAAAAAATATTTTAATAAAATAGTTAAATAAATTATCAAAATGTTGTTTATGCAAATTAATACCTTAAAACAATAGTATAAGATTATAAAAATATAAGATATTATTTTGACCCTGAATAAAATGACAAATATAATACAATTGTAAAATATAGGCTATTAGTACGAGATTGTGCAAATAGCCTAAAACTACTAATGTAATTATAAAACAAATAGAGTAAAATACCTGAAGCAAATATTATTGATGCAAAATAAGGATTTAGGTAATTGAGTCATCCCAAAATAATTTGAAGGAATAATGAATAATTATTCAAGCAATTTAAATACAAAAAATCAATTTAAAAGCTCTAAAAATTATGAAATATTATAGAAGATGCTTGTATAAATCTTGTAAATTAAATAATGATGCAAGTTAATGTTTTGAAAGCATATATGCTTATTTGCAAAAATATGAGGGTAAAATTGGGTATCAACATTACCAGTGCATCATTGTGGGGTTGCACGATCCCTTCCGCGTCCTCGTCGTTGAAAGACAAGGTTCCTCCCGGTATATAATCTCGAGTCCGTTTCTCCCTCGTGATGGACAATTTGGTGAGCTTTAACATCGGCTCCTGAGGGACATCGACCCCACCAATGATCATGTTAATGACGTGTTGAGGTTCTTCTTGTTTGGTCTGTTTGTTAGAATCCCTATTCCTAAAATTATTCTTGGCTCGGTCGCTCAGGAATTCTCGAAGATGCCCGTTGTTGAATAGTCGGGATACTTCCTCTCTCAACTATCGGTAGTCCTCCATTCTGTGTCCGTGGGTGCCGTGATATTTACATATATGGTTAGGATCCCTTTGGGTTGGATCAAACGGTAGAGGTCGAGGCCATTTGGTATCTTTGATGCGTCTGATAGCTGATACAATGGTGGTAGCATAGACATTAAAACTATATTCCGATAACCTCGATGCTTCTTTTGGCCCAATGGGCCTGTCGAAGCTGTTTTTGCTCCTGAGTCCCCGGTTGCTATGACCTCGATCACTTCTTCTTTCGTTTCTCATAGAATTATGCCCGGATCCACTACTTCTTCGGTCTCCATTATACGGCTGATACCGATCCCTGTTTGGTCTCGGTTCATGATCGATGTCTCTCTTGACTCTGTCAATGATTCTGACAGGATAAACAGACCCCGAAGGGGCCCCGAGTTGATCATCATCCACTCTGATCTTTGATTGATACAGATTATGCACGTCGGCCCAAGTAACGGCCGGATATTCTATCAGGTTTTGTTTCAACTACTGTGAAGCCACCGAGCTTCGAACATTGAGCCCTTAGATGAAAGCCTGAATAGCCCAATCATCAGCGGCTGGTGGCAGGTCCATTCGTTCCATTTGAAACCGTGACACGAACTCTCTGAGCATCTCGTTATCCTTCTGTTTTACTTTGAAAAGGTCCGATTTTCTAGTCTCGACCTTGATGGCCCTGGCGTGTGCTTTCAAGAAAGAATCCACAAGCATAGCAAATGAGTCAATAGAATTAGGAGGTAAGTCGTGATACCATATCATAGCCCTTTTTGACAGGGTCTCTCCGAACTTCTTCAGCAGGACAGACTCGATCTCATCATCCTCTAAGTTGTTCCATTTGATGGAATATGTATAAGAGGATGCATGCTCATGGGTCGGTCGTTCAGTTATACTTAGAAATCTCGAGCATGCATAATTTCTTAGGGATCGGCTTTGGAGCCACGCTCGGAGGAAAAGGTTTTTGCACGAACTTCTTGGAATCCAGGACTTTCAATATTGGCAGTGCTTCTGGGATTTGGTCTACCCTGGAATTGTAAGTTTCCACTTTTTGTCATTAGCTTCGATTTTCTTCTCCCCTGATTCTATCTGTTTTGTCAGCACTTTGAGCATCTTTATGATCTCGGGGTTAGCTCCCTATTCGTTTTCAACTCTGCTCGGTGCACGACTTTAGTTCTATAACTGAGCTATCGCCGCCTATTGAGCCTGCAGCATTTCGAAGATCACCCATAAACTGATCTCGTCTCCTCCAATGTTTTGTGTGTTTTGAGTTGCCGATCGGGCTCCACCATGGACGCTATTCTCGGGGTCGATAGGCAAAGTTGCATCGATAACCATATGTGAATTAGCATCAATCGAGCCCGCGGCCAAAATTCTGATGAGATCAATGGGCGGTACCTCATCACCAGGCGCTATGTTATTATTTTCACCGTAATGGCCGGACTCATTGTTAACATGTAAGGGTGTTGATTGAGAGTTTGACTATTTGAGTTTTATCCTAAAATTAGAGACACTTCAAAAAAAAAGTGTACAGTAGTGTGTGTTGTGGATATTTATATCAAATAATCACTATTATCCTTAGTCCTACGGTGGGCGCCAAACTGTTTACCCTCAAAATCGGATAACAATTGAATTTGTAAGTGGTCTTAAGGATACGTGAACTAACTTGATACAAAATAATAAATTAGATCGCAATTGAAATAAATAATGACAAAGTAAATGCAACCCACACGAATTGAATAGTATTAGGCTTGGAAGGTTAGCGACCCTCGAGTCAGGTACGCTTCGATCGGCGTCAGGATACAGAAGAACAAAAGCTTAAAGAGAATTAATAAAAATGTATTTCTTTGGGAAATGTATTATAATGTGTTGAATGAATTGTCAGACCCCCTTTTATATAGTAGAGGAATCCTACTTTAGGTATAATTCTATAAAAGGTTTAAAAAATCCCTTGATTAGCTGATTTTCGATTCTTTACTGATATGCGCCGAGATTCCCGCCATAATACCTGACCGGTCACGGATATTTCAGTTTTCTGTTGGTTATGCTAACAATATTTCTTCAAGCTCGATCTGGGATAAGATCGATTCCGAGATTATGGACTCAATGTTCTCAAAGACAGGTGTTCTGACCCCGGGTTCTAGCTCGGTGGGACTCAGGGTCGATCTTCAGTCTTTGGTTGCCATGTTCCGAGCCTAACTTGCCATGTCGTAAGCGAGCTCTATTCCGACCGTATACAATGCGGAATAATTGAAATAACAACTTAAAATCTCAAAACTTCAACAACTGCATAAGTAAAATCTGTAATTCAAAATGTACAACTCCCAAAAACTGGTGAAGTATAAGTCACAAGCTCTAGTAACAATTTTGAACAATCCTATACATCATTGTCTAAGATAGTGTAATGAAATAAGGAAAACGGGATAGAAGGAGACTCCGAGGCCTGCAAACACGGGCAGGTGTACTTTTAAGTCTTCAAAGCAACCTCAACTCACTAATGTCGGGACTAATAGAAAGTACCTAGATCTGCATAAAGAGATGTGCAGAAGCGTAGTATGAGTACACCACAACGGTACCCAGTAAGTGCCAAGCCTAACCTCGGTAGATTAGTGACAAAGTCGGGTCGAGGCCCTACAGGAGATAATAAGAAACATGGCGAAAGATATAATGATATACTAATAAAGACAATGGGAATGAAACAATAAGGAATTTACCAAAGTTAACAACACAAAATCAAGGCAGTAATACAACACGGAAGGAAAACAAGAATTTACATGTCAAGGAAACAAACAACCAAGACAAATACAACAAATAGAGAAAATAGAGAAAAGATCAACAAGGGTCACTCCCGAGGTACCGCCTCGTAGTTCCAAATCATAAAAATAACTCATAATCTTTTCTTATATAACTGCATGAGCCTTTACATTTAGTTTTGAAAATCATTTTTCTCGAAATAGCACCTCGCGTTTTAGCCCACCTTATCACACTGCATGGCTTCTAGTAGTTCCCCTACTAGCCACGCGTATCAAGCCCACCTTATCTCACCGCATTCGTTTCGACGCCCAAACCTTATATCACCGCATGCGTATCAATATCACAACGTATCATAATTCGCACCTCAAGTGCCCAAATATCGCAACTTGCCAGAAAAGCCAAACAAATAACAGAATTTCACAACAAGGAGCCCACAGCTCAGCAACAATGTACACAAAGTTTCAACAATAATAACCGGAGAGTAACTCAATAAAATGATATTTCACAACTTACACTTTGCCTCAATGGGAACCACGGCCTTTGCAAATCAATACCAAATTTAACCACATGATACTCCAAGAATAGCAATTTCAAGTAAGAATTCAGTAGTTAAATAATGAATACGGAACAAAAGAAAGCAAGTAATTCAACTAAACATGTAGGACAAGTTGCAAATAAGAGATAAGACAAGTAGGCAAGTGAAATTAGACTAATTATGAGGACTACAACATGTTAAGGTAACTCAATTAAGGCATGAAAGAGAACTACATAGCTAAAAATGGAAATTTTACAATTAGCATGTGTACGCACGCGTCAGCTTGCATACACAGTATTCACATATCATAAATTATCACAACAATACCAAGTCCTAAGGGGAATTTTCCCACACAATTTTAGACAAGTCACTTACCTCAAACCACGCTAAATCAATATAATCAACTAGAAGATCTTTCCCTCGATTTTCCAATTCCGAACGGCTCGAATCTAGCAAAAATAATTTCATACTATAAATATAACTACACGAAACTAATTTAAACAATGAAATTATGACCTTTGCAAAGAATTGAAAAATTGACCCAAAAAGTCACCTCAGGCTCGCATCTCGGAACCCGAACAAAATTATAAAATCCGAACACTCATTCGATATCGAGTCCAACCATACAAGAATTATCCAAATCCGACCTCATTTTGCCTTTCAAAATCCAAAAACATAGTCTAGGAAGTTCTACTACTTTTTCCCAATTTTTCGAACTCCAATCCTTAATTACATGATAATAACAATGATAGATTAGTGTAATTTAACCAAAATCGAGTTAAAGAATTCTTGCCCCAACAATTTCTCTGAAAATCCCTTGAAATTTCGTCTCAAACCGAGCTTTCAAAGTCCCAAAATGAATTATGAAATCAAACCCTCGAATTTCCTCTTTTCTGCCCAGCAATCCTCGCATTTGCGACCCTTGTGCCACTTCTGCGACTCCGCACCTGCGGAAAAACCATCGCAGGTGCGGATTCCACTTAAGTCCAGGGGTTCCTCTTCTACGGTCCCTAGCTAGCACCTGTGAGCCTGCTTCTGTAGAGAAGGAGACCACATATGTGGTCCTGTCTTAGGCCCCCTCCTCAAATTCCGCTTCTGCGAAGAAAAGGGCCGCACCTGCGGAAGCGCATCTGCGCTCAGACGTCTGCACCTGCGAACTCAGGCCTGGGCTGGCTCCTCCGCTTCTGCGATGACCAAGGCGCATCTGCGAGACTGCACCTACGGCCAGATCCTCCGCAGGTGCGAAGACACCAGAACAACAACACTTCAGCAAATCACTAAGTCCAAAAATGATCTGATTCACACCCGGGGTCCCAGAGACCCCGTCCGAATATACCAACAAGTTAAATACATAACAGACCTAGTCAAAGCCACAAATCACATCAAACAACACAAATTCTACAAATCGCAACCCAAATTCAAGCCTATGAACTATGAACTTCCGAATTTTGAAACCAACGTTGATTCATACCAAAACAACTCTGATTGATACCAAATTTTGCACACAGGTCATAAATAACATTACGGACCTATTTCAACTTCTGAAATCGGGATCCGACCCCGCCAATAAAGTTAACTCCAGGTCAAACTTCCCAAAACTCTTCCATTTTCCAACTTTCGCCAAATCGTGCTGAAACGACCTACGAACATCCAAATCAATATCCGGACAGACTCCTACGACCAAATTCACCATACGGAGCTATTGGAACCATCAAAACTCTATTCCGGAGTCATCTTCATACAAGTCAAACTATAGTCAACCCTACACCTTAACCTTCCAACTTAGGGACTATGTGTCCTATTTTACTCTAAAACTCACTCGAAACCAAAACCAAACACCCTGGCAAGTTAAGTAACTACAATATAACAAAGAGGAGGCACCAAGTAGGGGATCGGGTTTAATAACTCAAAATAACCGGCCGAGTCATTACAACAAAAGAGTCATAGATACATGTGTGGAATCTATATTTGCAAAGGTCATATTCGCATACATGGAACCTACATTTGCAAGACTAACTCATGAAGTCAAGAGCGAAGCACAAGTGTCATAGTTGCATATATGGAATCTACGTACACAAAGGTCACATTCACATATATGGATTTCACATTCGCAAAAGTGGAACATGACAAAAATTACTTATCTTTTCCTATAAATAGCAAGCTCTCTTTGTATAAGGATATCCAATCTTTGTAAGACAAGAACTAGTCTTGGTCTTCTTTCTGTGTAGTAAAATATTTCCTTAGTCTTTTAAATATTTTTAGTCTTCTAAATATCTTTTTTATCTTTTCTTATTCCATAATGGAGTAATCTCTTTTCGTTGGGATAGTTGATGAAGCTTGATATATTTTATGATACTATCTCAGTTTTTATATATTCTTGGCTTGAAACTTTTTATTTAGATTTCATATTGTGCTAGAATGATGGTTTTTAATTACTCTATTATCACGTCTATATATTTTATCTCTAAGTTATTATTACATTAATTTTGTAATTCTCACGGAGCAAAATTAGTATATAATAACTGGTGAAAACAATAGTAGAGTAAGAGTAATTATTTAGTAAACTATTATTTCAAGTCCGTAATCTTGTTTGCCTCAGTTTTAATTCTCACGGAGGAATTATTATAGGCAAAATTATTGATCCTTAGTAAAACTATTCTCATGAAGTTTTTACTTTCTTTTAGCACAATTCAAGCAAGAAAAATATTTCGGTTTAAATGTCACTAGTCTTAAGTTGATTAATTAATATAATTCTCACGAAGTGTTATTAATTGATTATTTCTTAGTGAGCAAAATATAATTGTATTAGAAATAAGCAATTATTCTTTAAAGAAATAAATGTAGAAATTGAGATTATATTATAGTAATATTATCAAGTGAATTCAATGATTCCCAACTCTTTTTTAAATTATAAATCTTCCAAAACCTATTTATTTTGTTTAAGTAATTAACAAATTTTAAACCTCGCTCACTTTTCATCAATTTGATTCTCTCAAATAGTAGTTAAAATATTATAAGTCTGTAGCATATATTATTCAGTCTCTGTGGGACGATATTTTAAACTATACTAGAATTTGACAGACTACCAGTAGGAAACTCCAATATACATTGGCCTCGTCACTTAGTCTTCTCAAAGAGTTTCTTGAGACGGTAGAGTCTCATGTTGCTAACGTGTAATAAAATAATAAAGAAGAATATTGAAAAGAAGGAGAGAAAATTCTTATTGATTTGGGATGAACTACAATGGAATAGAACCTCTATTTATAGAAAAAAAGTGATTTAGTCACAAAGTAACAAACCATATAATCTCTAAAATATAGATATTCGCCTTAAATACAATTCTATTTATAACATTATTATACTTTTTACATAGATAGCTAAATGGGAGTAATTACTCTCGTGCTAAAACATAACAAAGAAAAGGACTTCAAAATCTAAAAGATACTAAAAGTGGGCGAAATGTTTACATGTAATCGGTTAAAAAAACTAATGTGCAAACACGTTAAACTATGAGATAAAGTAAAGGACTTCTAAACTTAAAAGAAACGAAAAGAAATCCTAAATATTAGAAATATAATTAAACAATTATCCCTAAATATTAAAAAAATAATTAAATGTATATTCCTAAATAT
This sequence comes from Nicotiana tabacum, assembly GCF_000715075.1. Classification (NCBI taxonomy): domain Eukaryota; kingdom Viridiplantae; phylum Streptophyta; class Magnoliopsida; order Solanales; family Solanaceae; genus Nicotiana; species Nicotiana tabacum. The sequence goes on along the minus strand of NC_134081.1, from coordinate 24,165,269 downwards.
TTGAAAAATGATTAAATGACTATTTTGTCTAATGTAAAATTAATTTTTAAAGGGTTAAAAAGGTGAACGACGTTTCACTAAGAGCCTTCGTGCTTTTAATATAGTACTAGATTTAGTGTACGTGCGTTGCACGTATTTTTCGCATCTATCAATAAATAAGTGTATAAAATTTAGAGTAAAAATACTTATGTGTAATAGCAATTGGCGTCGAGATAGTGCAACATTTATTTAATTAAAAAATAAATATTATTGACAAAATAGTTGAATGCAGAGTTATTAGATATCTTCTGAACTTGCAAAGATTAAGAATTTAGGTAGGTTAATTATATAATTTTTGTATTTACATATATTTTATTGTACGAAGATAATTATGATATTTTATATGTTTATATCTGATCTAATATCTCTTTATAGACGGCGTTCTTGGTGTAAAAAATACTATTCCTGTCACGACCCAAAATTCAAAAAGGCCGTGATGTATATATATATATATATATATATATATATATCATATAGTATGTATGATTATCCTTGGTAAAATATGTTTTAAATTATATGCTTTTTTGGATTTAGTTAAGGTTATTCGAATGAGTGAATAAATTATGATAAAGTTTTCTTGTCCTATTAATTACTTAGTACTTTTATCTCCTTCTTCAAGTGTTATTTTTCCTAATCTACGTATATTCATTTTTATACTTCTAAAGTGTAACGACCTGACCGATCATTTTGATCTCTAGCACGTCGTTCGGCGGTTTGAGACCATGAGCAGCTTCACTTCAAGTATTATGACTTGTACGCGTGGTGGGAATTGAAATTTCGGAAGTTTAGAATTGATTTGAAATGAAAATTCCCATTTCGGAAGCTTTAAGTTGGAAGAATTAACTAAGGTTGGATTTTTGAGTAAACAGCCTCGGAATTGGGATTTTAAGGTTCCAGCAGGTTTGTATGATGATTTCGGACTTGGGCGTATGTTCGAAATCAGGTTTTGGATACCCCGGGAGCATTTCGGCACCTATTGTGGAAGTTAGCATTTTGGAAGAATTCCATAAATTTGGGTCTAAATGTAATTTAATGTTATCGATGTCCGTTTGGAATTTTGAGTCCGAGAATAGCTCCGTATGGTGATTCTAGTATTAGGAGCGCGTCCAGAAATGGATTTGGAGGTCCGTAGGTCATTTTGGAGTCGTTTGGCGAAAGTTAGAAATTTGAAGGTTTTTGAGAAGTTTGACCGAAAGTTGACTTTTTGATATCGAGGTCGGATTCCAATTCCGGAAGTCGGAGTAGGTCTGTAATGTCAAATGTGACTTGTGTGCAAAATTTGAGGTCAATCGGATGTGATTTTATAGGTTTCGGCATCGAATGTAGAAGTTTGAAATTCCAAAGTTCATTAAGCTTGGAATAGGGTGTGATTCATGAATTCGACATTGTTTGATGTGATTTGAAGGCTCAACTAAGTTCGTAATGTGTTTTGGGATATTTTGGTATAATTGGTTAAGGTCCCGAGGGCTCTGGGTGGATTCCGAGTGGTTAAAGGATTGAGTTTGGACTTGTAAGAAAAGATGAGGCAATTGATATCTGGTGTGATCGCACCTGCGCAAAAAAGGCCCCAGGTGTGAGCCAGTGGTCGCAGGTGCAGTTTGGGCAAAGTGGGGAAGTGACCGCAGGTGCGAAGGGTTGTCCGTACCTGCGAGGTCATAGATGCGATGGTGCGTCGCAGGTGCGAGAATGAGAGAAGAATCTGGGAGCGCAGGTGTGAAGTTATGTCCACACCTACGAAGGCGCAGATGCGGAAGGAAAGGAGCAGGTGCGGAGTCGAGCTAGGCAGAGGGAATGCGCAGGTGCGAGGTTTTAGCCGCACCTGCGAGACAGTAAATGCGATGAAGGGGCCGCAAGTGCGGAAGTCGAGGCTGGGCAGTGTCTCCTTTAAAGCGGGGGTTTGGCTCTATCTCATTTCAGTTTTGCCCATGGGAGCCGATTTTGGAGCACATTGGAGTGCCATCTTCATCAATCATAATTGGGTAAGTGCTTTCTTCACCATTTTGAGTTAAATACACGAGTTTATATGGATTTGAACATGGAAATTAGTATAAATTATGGGGGGTTTGGTAGGAAATCTAGAATTCGGTATTTTGGATTTTGACCAAGAATTTGGGCATGGAATTAGGAATAAATCATATATTTGAGTTCATAAGGTTATGGGTAATGATTATCTTCGAAAATATTCGAAATTCGAGCACGTGGGCTCGAGGGTGATTTTTATCGAGTTTTCGATCGGGGTTAGAAATTGCTATAAATTTGATTATAATGAGTATTCGAGTGTACATTAATGGGTTTGCATAATTATTGGCTAGTTTTGGAGCGTTGTGCTTCGATTCAAGTTTTTTGAAGGGCTCGGAAGCCGGTTATGGAACTTCGGAGCGAGGTAAGTCTCCCTTCTAACCTTGTAAGGGGGAATTAACCCCATAGGTGAACTAAATGATTATGTGATTCTAAATTGTGGGGGCTACGTACGCACGAGGTAACGAGCGTCCGTACGTAGCTACTAACTATGCCTATGTCCGGGTAGTTTTAAGCTTACATCATGCCTTGTTGCTATTGTTGTTGAATTTATGTTTATTGCTTGCCTTGAAAGGAAGCGAGATTGAGTTAGCTTATTAAACATTTCAAAAGGAGTTGAAATTGAGGAAAAAGTTGGGAACTTAAAGGTTTTCATTTGAACTTCGTATTTTTGAAAAGAATTGAGAAACGCCATAATAACTTAAGAATTCTATATGTAACCGCGTCGCATGTATGTTTCGCGAGTGGGGTAATTTTCTTAAAGAGCTACAAGCTGAATTTCCCTTATTTTGAAAAGAATCAAGAAAGAGATATGATTTTAAATGTTAAATTTATATTTGACCGCATCGCAAGTATGATCCGCGAGCGGGGAAATTCCTTAAATTTATACTTGACCGCGTCGCACGTATGATTCGCGAGCGGGGTATTTCCTTCTTCCACTCTTATGGGATCGAGTCGTTCGCCTCGACGGGATTTATGTACCACACTCTCATGGGAGCGGGTCATTCGCCTTGGTAGGTTAATAGATGCATCTATGGTTCACGTCGTTCGACCCTCGGCAGTGCACAGTTTACTTTTATGTTGGATCGGGTCGTACGCCTCAGCATTTCCTATACATAAATTATCCTCGTGGAGTCGTGCGTAACATTTGGCAAGAAGCCAGTGTATTTGAGGGTTTTTCCCTGATTTGAATTATGACAACCACCTTTTTGATGAGATCCACTACATCGATATATATATGCTCCGGTTATGGAGGGCACTCGCTAGCTTAGAGCTTGAGTAAATTGTAAAGAGGAAAATTGTACCACGTATTTATACTTGTTTGTTTCATATATTTACTCTATCTCATATTCATTCACTTCTTTATTGCACCTTATATTATTGATGGCCACAATATGTGTCAGAGTCGACCTCTCGTCACTACTTCTTCGAGGTTAGGCGGGACACTTACTGGGTATGCGTTGATTTGCGTACTCATACTACACTTGTTGCACGTTTTGTGCATGTACATATATGACTACTGGCCTTGTGGGCGCAGAGGCGCGGTTATTACGGGGACTTAGGTGAGCTGCATCTTATGTACGACCTGCAGCCAGCAGAGTCTCCTTCACGGTATTGTACTTTCTTTCCTGTCCAAATTTGTATTCCGGACAGTTATTGTATTTTATTTTAAATTCCTAGAAAATACTCATGCACTTGTGACACCGGGTTCTGGGATGATTATAGGATGTTCAGTATTGAAATTGGAAAATATTATTATTATTCTGTAAATTCATCTTTTACTAGTTAGATTGAACTAAATTTATGATTTCAAATATATTAAAATGAGAATTTAATTAACTATTTAGTGTTGGCTTTCCTGACAGTGGTGTCCGGCGCCATCACGATCTTTAACGGATTTTGGGTCGTGACAATATGGTATCAGAGCACTAGGTTCACTTAGTTCTCACGAGTCATGAGCGAGTCTAGTAGAGTCCTGCGGATCGGTATGGAGACGTCTGTACTTAACTTCGAGAGGCTACAGGGCTGTTAGGAGAACTTTGCTTCTTGATTCCTCGTCGTGCGATTTGATTCCTTTGAGGCTTATGCCTTTATTTCTTTCCCATTCACTCTTATGCGATATGAAGCGCTGGTTGTAAATCGGGAATTGAGGAATTGTAAATGGTACTACAGTTGTGGTGCGGGATGTTTCTCCTTGCGTAGTTGATTGGACTATTGTCATCGCCTTGTGGAAGGATATTCTGTCATTTTAGCCCAGTAACTATACTTCTGAGAGCTTTGAGTCTATGCATAGGTTGTTATGATGCTCAGGAGTTGTTGTCGTACAGTATTGATATGATGGTAGGATGCTTGCCTATGTGTCGGGGCAGTGAATGACTTTGAAGGAGGTTTACTTAGTGCAAGGTTTTGAGATTCAGTATCTTATTTCGGTGGAGGAAAAGCAATTGGCCTATGAATGTCCAGATTTGGGTTTATGGAGTAACGAGGCTTGGTATTTTCTAGTGTGATGTAATCTTCATCCATGGTGTGGTGTCGTCGTCCTTGATTGAATGTGTTAAGTTCGCCGGTGTTATGATTTTCTTCGATTCGCCTTTGGGGTAGGGTAGCATATGGGTTCTATGGTAGGATGACTACACGCCTTGGGAAAGTTTAGAGTGATTTGGGATTCATGGTGGACCGTGACTAGGTCTACGGACTTAATTTGGAGTATTGGCTGCTATATTGAGTAAGATTGGGTGTGACAGGAGGGAGTTGCTTAATATGAAGAAGGATACAACTTGACTTTGAATTGGAATGTATTGTCACACCTTTAGTTGATGTCCGTGAGGAGTGAACGGACCTGTACAGCTGGTGAATGAGCACGGGCTCGGGATGGGTTATTGATTTCGTAGTTATTGTACCTAGTACATCGGCATTGGATGATGTCGGCATGGAATTTCCACAGGTGAGTTATCTCCTGTGAGCAGGTTAGTGGTTGCGTGGTGTTAAAGGGGCTGTCACGAAAGAATTCTACTGGTTATCCGGCAAGAGGTCGAATATATGAATGTGGTTAGTGATTCAGAGTGGTCATGAAAGGTCAAATGGAAGGATTTCGAGGAATTTGGCGAGTTGGTTATGCAAGATCAGTTCAACGATGAAAAAAGAATCTTGGCGGGTTCTAGAGTTATGCAATGGTAGCTTCAAGCTAAGTGGGAGAGTTCCACCGCCTACGGTTGGATTGCATGGTCGGCTAATTGTGAGATTTCTGGTTATCGGCATATTGGTGGGATATTATGACTAAGGAAAGAGAACATCAGTGGTTATTTGAGCAAGCAATTTGAGGAATGTGTGCTATAGTTAGCCTTATCAATTCATGCTCAGGCTTTGGGAAGTCTCAGGATTTATGCTTCGTGTAGAGGCGAGTTACAAGGAAGATGATTCGGCCAGGTGATTCTTTAAGAGTGTGCTCATGTGCTAGCGGAGCCTTGGAGTTGATTGTATTTGGGACCAAGTCAGAGTGGGCGACTCTCAATAATGGTCCTAGTAGATTCAAAATTTAAGGTATGGTGTCTAAGGATTTCGAGTCCACAGTATGGTTGAATATCGAGCTTTTGCAGCGGATTATGACAAAAAAGCTTGGAGTGTTCCGCGTTATCTTTGGTCTATGGGGTATCATGAGAGGAAGGGGAGCATGTAACTTTGGATTTATAGAAAAATCACCAGAATGGGTATATCAGTTGAAGACGCGATTATGCGCACAAAGAGGGTATGAAATGGTTCGTGGGTTTTGAGACAATGTGGTCTCGTGAAATGGGGTCACTCGGGATGAGTGCGGATTGAGTTCGTTATATTGATAAAAGAGTTGTTGTTATTTCTAAGGAAGATCCAGAGTAAATTAGGAGAAGTCAGGTTTGGTTAGCAATGGTTGAATTGGCATGATGATAGCAATGATCAGCTCCTTCAACGTGTTGAGTTGTGCATGTGATTTGTGGCAGTACGTGCGAGGTTTGACGGTCGTCGTAATTGATTTTATTTGGGGGCATTCAAGCATTATGGCATATTATGTGTAAACGGATCCCGGTAAGGATTATGGTGGTTTAAACCACTACTCGAGGTTTGTATTTTCTGTGGTCATGGGAATTTGGCTGTGTGTTGCAATGGTTCTCTTGAAATGAGCTAGGTAAAATATTTCTATATGATGAAGTGTTTACCGTATTAGTGGTTCCAGAGTTATGATGAAAGTTTTGGTGCTCTTGCACATTGGCACGGTTAAGTGCGGTGATTAGCATGGGATTTGGAAGTTGAGGATCAAGGTCGCGGTTCGGTATTGACAAGAATGTCATGAGCTCAGATGAGCAAGAAAGGACTCAGATGGTTAGAGTTAGCTGGCACTGTTTTTGGCGTCACCTGAGATCGGTGCCTGGTGAAGAGGTTGTGCATACTAAATGCGGATTCTTGAATTGTTTTATAGCGTTGGTGTGGCCGGTAGTATGAATGTACAGACTTGTTACCTGGTGCGGAAGTCCATGGGAGCATATCCCACGGGAAGATTATATAAGTGTGACGTGTAGTCACTTGATTGATTGAAGAATGGTAACCAAGTATGAAGATTGTGGTAATATCGCTAATTGGGAATTTGTTCCTGGAGGACGCTCGGTTCGTCTGGTGGTGGACTGTGGAAGCTTGTCCCGGTTATAATGACTGTTCTTATGTGTTATGGGAAAAAGGGGTTATTATGGACCCATGAAAGGTTATTAGCCTAGTACGGTGCGATCAGAATCGGCTTGAGGTCCATGAAAGGATTCAAATGTGAATATGGGCTCTGTATCAGCTGGATGTGTTCATTTTGTGTAACGACCGGGCTAGTCGTTTTGAGAATTTAAATCCCTTCTGGCGGCATAAGGCCCTGAGCAGCTTCGTATTATGTGCCTTGACTTGCGTGCGTGGTTGAATTCAATTACCAGGTGATTCGAAGTGATTTGGGATACTTATTCCCTAAAACGAAAGCTTAAGTCTTAGGATTTTGACCGTAGTCGGAACTGTGTGAAGATGACTCCGGCATGGAATTTCGTCGGTTTCGTTAGCTCCGTTGGGTGATTTTGGACTTAGGAGCATGTCCGGATTGTGTTTTGGAGGTATGTATCTCATTTAGACTTGAAATGGTGGAAGTCGAATGTTTGGAGATTTTGACCGGTAGTGGACTTTTTGATATCGGGGTTGGAATGCGATTTCGGAAGTTGGAGTGGGTCCGAAATGTTGAATATGACTTGTGTAAAAAATTTGAGATCATTCGGACGTGGTTTGATAGGTTTCGACATCGGTTGTAGGAATTTGAAGTTTCAAGTTCTTTAAGTTTGAATTGCAGGGTGATTCATGATTTTTAGCGTTAGTTGATGTGATTTGAGGTTTCGACTAAGTTCGTATGGTATTTTAGGATTGGTTGGTATGTTTAGTTGAGGTCCCGGGGGCCTCGGGTGAGTTTCGAGTGCTTAACGGATCAAAAGTTGGATTTGAGTTGCGGCTGAAGTCTTCAGGCATTTGTCATTTTCACACCTGCGGTGGAGAGACCGCAGGTGCGTGATCGCACATGCGGGGAGGCAAGCGCATAAGAGGAAAAATGGAGGAGTGCTAGGGATCGCAGGTGCGAGGTGCATTCCGCATCTGCGATGCCCGCAGATGCATTAGGGTCATCGCAGGTGCGCAAGGTCCGCAGAAGCGGAAGGGATTTCTGCAGGCGCGCACGCGCAGGTGCGGCCCTTTCATCGCAGGTGCAAAGGCAGAGGGGGTAAGTGATTTGCGCAGATGCGCACTTTTTGGCCGCACAAGCGCACCCGCAGGTGCGAGCCCAGGCTCCGCAGATGCGGAAATACCTGGGCAGTGGTTAAAACCGAAGGGCTTCGCGATTTTTGTCATTTTTTTGGACTTTGTAACTCGGTTTAGGGCAATTTTTGAGAACATTTTCGAGAGATTTCTTGAGGTAAGTCCCTTGTGCTTATTTTTGATCAATAATCATGCTTCCCCATGTATTTTTCCACCTAGTTAGTGTGTATTTAAGGTGAAAATTGGAAGTTGGAGGCTAGGGATTTGGGGAGTTGGATTGTGGATTTAGAGGACCATTTGGTGTCAGATTTTAGTAAATTTGATATGGTTAGACTTGTGAGTGAATAGGCTTTCGGATTTTGTGACTTTTACCCGATTCCGAGATGTGGGCCCATGTCGACTTTTTAGGGCGAATTTCAGAATTTTTGTTAAAGTATTGATTTAATTAATTAGATGAGTCAATTATGATATGTAATTGCTTTTGGATAGATTTGGGCCATTCAGAGCCGGATATTCATGGAAAGGGCATTCTTACTGATTGATTGAGCTTGACTCGAGGTAAGTATCTTGCCTAACCTTGTGTGGAAGAACTACCCCTTAGGATTTGAGTCATCTATGTTGATTGTAGTTTCTGTACGCGAGGTGACGAGTGCGTGCTCGGACTTATTTGTGGAAAGTTGGCCTTTTAGGGTTCTTATGTCCTTATATTCACCGTGTATGATGTTGTTTTTGATACGTTTGAATTCCTATTTGCTAGTTTCACCTCTACATGCTTTGATTAGAGATAATTGCTTTAGGATTCACTCTTACTGTCTATTTGACCCTTATTCGACTTAACCAAAGATTTTACCTCTTCTATCGTCATGCTATATTTTTCATAACTGCTTATCTTTAATTGAAATCATTATTTTCTCATCCTATAATTGTTTAGTCTTAATTGGAGTTATGATTATCTTCCCTGCTTATCCTTACTTGAATTGTTGAATATTCCTCGTAATTGCTCAACCTCAAAAGGAGTTTAGATAACCTATATCTTAGTTGACTTGCGATTATTTGGAACTATTTGACGCGTGTTGGCTTCTTATTGTTGACTTGAATATTGTGGAATCGTTGCTACATTTTTGTTTTGTTTTCCCCTGTTAAGATGTTCTCCTTGTGCCTAGCATTCTTTATTGTGGTTATTCCTTGTGAATGAGTTCTATCGTTCTTGTGATTTAAATTCTTGAGTTGATTTGCTCGTTGTACTTTGCATTTCTGTCATTGTTGCTTTTGTACTCGTTGTGGTGATGTACAAGGTTTTTGTCATGTTATAGTTGTTATCTCTGTTATTTGCGCTGCATATTTAAATTGGGACTACGGACGTATTCCGGAAGATCCCCCAGCACTGCATATTTATTTTTGGACTACGGATGTATTCCGGCAAATCCCCCAGCACTGCATATTTAAATTGGGACTGCGGACGTATTCCGGGAGATCCCCCTGTCTTGTATATTTACTTTGGGACTACGAACATATTCCGGGAGATCCCTCAGCACTGCATATTTATTTTGGGACTACGAACGTATTTCGGGACGTATTCCGGGAGATCCCCCTCGTACTGCATAATTAATTCGGGACTACGGGACGGTATCCCGGTAGATTCCCCTGTGGTTATATCTGTGTTCGGAGCTGCTAATCTTCCATGCTTAGGTGTCACAGGGTGACTTATACTCGAAGGATATTACTTGAAAAGTTTATATTTGAAAAGTATTTATCTTGAAGGAACTATGTTTGAAGATATTTATTTGAAAGGGTTATACTTGAAAAGTATTTATCTTGAAAGAACTATGTTTGAAGGCTAATCATTTGAAAAGTTTATATTTGAAAGGTTCTACCTTGAAAGAACTATGTTTGAAAGATATTTATTTGAAGGAAGTATATTTCAATAATAATTTCTTATTGGAAAAGATTATATTCTAAAGACCTCAATTTAAAAACTTATGGGTGAAAGTTTACACTTGAAGGATTTGACTAATTTATTGGGGTTGTTGGCTGAGACCTGATGTGAAAACTATTGCAGCTGCTGAATTATTACTTGCCTTTACTGTATTGTGATTTTTGGATTTGGGTTGTGTTTTCGTTCATTCTTCTATGTCTTATTCTGGTGTTCCGCTGTTACTTCCTGTTTTTCCTTCCTTATTGCAGTTGCTATGTCGTTAGCCATATCGCGGGGTCCTTAGATAGATGTCATGTTCTGTCATCTCTATACTTATGCTTGTTCAGTTTATTAGACCAGTGGGTGTCTTGACTAGTCCTCGTCACTACTTCACCAAGGTTAGTCTTGATACTTACTGGGCACCGCTGTGGTGTGCTCATGCTACTCTTCTGCACAATTGTTTTTTTATGTGCAGACCCAGGTATTTGTTCGTTAGCTAGCTGTGTGGACTGTCGCTACGGAGACTCAAGGTAAACCTGTCGCTGCGTTCATAGGTTTCGGAGTCACCTTCAAGTTTTCATTTTGCACTGTTTATTCTTATTTCTGGACAGTTGTATTTAGAAGTTTTCTAGCAAACACTCTATAGAGCTTATAACTTGTACTACCAGTTTTGGGAATTGTAAGAGATTTCTATTTATTTTGTTAGATGTTAATTAAATAATGTTGTTTCAATTAATGTTAGGCTTACCTAGTCCCTAAGACTAGGTGCCATCACGATACCAAAGGGAGGGGAAAATTTGGGTTGTGACATTTCGGCATAGTGCTCCTTATGGAGGATTATTCGGACGTTGGATGTCATTTCATCGTCGGCTTTTTCATGTAATGCTATATTGTTCCGTGTGAGTTGTGAAACGGCTTGATAAATTTCACATGTGCTGAGGTTCTGCGTAGCAATGATGTTATGTGAGCAGGATGGCTCTCGAGATTCAGATCATATATCGTACCTTAGTTGTGCTTGACTTTCGTAGCGTATGGCTATCTGTCAACCCAGGGATGATATTATGCACTTAGCGTGCTTGTGGCAGATATTCGGGTATTTTGTAATAATGAGCATTTTAGCTCAGTAACTAATTCCTTACAGGTTATTATGTGTGAATCAGGTGGCATGCCGCCACGGGTATGTTATTTGGATCGGGTTGCACGCTGCGACAGTATGATGTTGAGTATAGTTCCCCATTTCTATTCTTATGTGTCTTATTTCTCATGTTCTGAGGAAGATTCATAACACCTTTTCGGTTGTTTAAATTGCTACGTGGGTAGAGTAGTTTTTTCCAGAGTTCGTTATTCCTTATGTTTCACATTCGAGTTTGTAGCTTATTGGCACACTGTGGCATCATATGAGACTTTTGGCAGTGTTTGAGGTGGCTTATTGCCTGAGCAGCTTGTACTAGGTGAGGCAAGATTTTTGGACCTGGGATCAATGCGATCAGATTTATACGAGCAATATTAAAGAGCAAATATCGTTATTTTGTTCATAATGAGGTAATGGTTCATGTTAGGAGGAGGGACTAAATGATTTGTTGACTATACAGTTGGCTATGAACTTCTACACATCTTTTCTGTCGTGGCAGTATTGCAAGAGTTGGAACCAGACTTATATATGTCATGAGGTGCATGGTGAACATCAGATTCGGGGAATTTCGGCTATTTTTATCAGAGGATGTTATTATGGTCATGTGAATTATGCGGTGCATGGTGTGAATTCAGCAAAGGTATGTAGTCATGTTTTGGTACATCGTATGGTGATCGATATGGTGATCGTATGTTGGAAAGAGGCCTAGCAGAAAATTTCGGATGTTGGAATTTGGCTCTAAGGCTAGTTTGATTAAACACAAGGGGGATCTTCAGATTTCCTCGAGCCAGTGTGCTCAACTGAGTTGTGGTAGCACGGGTAGGTGCACGAAGTGTTAAGCAGTGATTTCAGACAACTCCAGAGCAGTTCTTAGCACGTTCGAGGACGAACGTATGTTTAAGTGGGAGATAATGTAACGATCCGACTGATCATTTTGAGCTCTAGTGCATCGTTCGGCGGTTTGAGGCCATGAACAGCTTCACTTCAAGTATTATGACTTATACGCATGGTCGGAATTGAAATTTCGGATGTTCAGAATTGATTTGAAAATAAAATTCCCATTTCAGAAGCTTTAAGTTAGAAGAATTGACTAAGGTTGGATTTTTGAGTAAAAAGCCTCGGAATCGGGATTTGAAGGTTCCAGCAGGTTCGTATGATGATTTCGGACTTGGGCGTATGTTCGGAATCGAGATTTGGATACCCCGGGAGCATTTTGGCACTTATTGTGGAAGTTAGCATTTTGGAAAAGTTCCATAAATTTGGGTCTAAATGTAATTTAATGTTATCGATGTCCGTTTGGAATTTTGAGTCCGAGAATAGCTCCGTATGGTAATTCCGGTATTGGGAGCGTGTCCGGAAGTGGATTTGGAGGTCGGTAGGTTATTTTGGAGTCATTTGGCGAAAGTTAGAAATTTGAAGGTTTTTGAGAAGTTTGACCGGAAGTGGACTTTTTGATATCGTGGTCGGATTCCGATTCTGGAAGTTGGAGTAGGTCTTTAATGTCAAATATGACTTGTGTGCACAATTTGAAGTCAATCGGACGTGATTTGATAGGTTTCGGCATCGAATGTAGAAGTTTGAAATTCCAAAGTTCATTAAGCTTGGAATAGGGTGTGATTCATGAATTCGACATTGTTTGATGTGATTTGAAGGCTCGACTAAGTTGGTAATGTATTTTGGGAAATGTTGGTATAATTGGTTAAGGTCCCGAGGGCCCCGGGTGGATTTCGGGTGGTTAACGGATCGAGTTTGGACTTGGATGAAAAGATGAGGCAGCTGATATCTGGTGTGATCGCACCTGCGTAAAAAGGGCCGCAGGTGCGAGCCAGTGGTCGCAGGTGCGGTTTGGGTGAAGTTGGGCAGTGACCGTAGGTGCGAAGGGTTGTCCGCACCTGCGAGGTCACAGATGCGAAGGTGCATTGCAGGTGCGAGAATGAGAGAAGAATCTGGGAGCGCAGATGCGAGGGTATGTCCGCACCTGCGAAGGCGCAGATGCGGAAGGAAAGGCGCAGGTGCGGAGTCTAGCTAGGCAGAGGGAATGCGCAGGTGTGAGGTGTTGGCCACACCTGCGAGACCGCAGATGCGACGAAGGGGCTGCATGTGCGGAAGTCGGGGCTGGGCAGTTTCTCCTTTAAAGCGAGGGTTTGGCTCTATCTCATTTCATTTTTGCCTATGGGAGCCGATTTTGGAGCACATTGGAGTGCCATCTTCATCAATCATAATGGGGTAAGTTCTTTCTTCACAATTTTGAGTTAAATACATGATTTTATATGGATTTGAACATGGAAATTAGTATAAATTGTGGGGGTTTTGGTAGAAAACCTAGAATTTGGTATTTTGGATTTTGACCACGAATTTGGGTATGGAATTGGTAATAAATCATATATTTGAGTTCATACGGTTATGGGTAATGATTATCTTCGAAAATTTTCGGAATCCGGACACATGGGATCGAGGGTGATTTTTATCGACTATTCGATCGGGGTAAGAGTTTGCTATAAATTGGATTATAATGAGTATTCGAGTATATATTAATGGGCTTGTATAATTATTGGCTAGTTTTGGAGCGTTGTGCATCGATTCAAGTTGTTTGAAGGGCTCGGAAGCCGGTTATGGAACTTCGAAGCATGGTAAGTCTGCCTTCTAACCTTATAAGAGGGAATTAACCCCATAGGTGAACTAAATTATTATGTGATTCTAAATTGTGGGGGCTACGTACGCACGAGGTGACGAGAGTCCGTACGTAGCTACTAACTATGCCTATGTCCGGGTAGTTTTAGGCTTACATCATGCCTTGTTGCTATTGTTGTTGAATTTATGATTATTGCTTGCCTTGAAAGGAAGCGAGATTGAGTTAGCTTATTAAACGTTTCGAAAGGAGTTGAAATTGAGGGAAAAGTTGGAAACTTAAAGGTGGTGGATCGGTTACGGAGGGCACTCGCTAGCTAAGAGCTTGAGTAAATTGTAAAGAGGGAAATTGTACCGCGTATTTATACTTGTTTGTTTCATATATTTACTCTGTCTCATATTCATTCACTTCTTTACTGTACCTTATATTATTGATGGCCACAGTAAGTGTCGGAGTCGACCTCTCGTCACTACTTCTTCGAGGTTAGGCGGGACACTTACTGGGTACGTGTTGATTTACGTACTCATACTACACTTGCTGCACGTTTTGTGAAGGTACATATATGACTAGTGGCCTTGTGGGCGCAGAGGCACGGTTATTACGGGGACTTAGGTGAGCTGCATCTTATGTACGACCTGCAGCCAGCAGAGTCTCCTTCACGGTATTGTACTTTCTTTCCTGTCCAAATTTGTATTCCGGACAGTTATTGTATTTTATTTTAAATTCCTAGAAAATACTCATGCACTTGTGACACCGGGTTCTGGGATGATTATGGGATGTTCAGTATTGAAATTGGAAAACATTGTTATTATTTTGTAAATTCATCTTTTACTAGTTAGATTGAAATAAATTTACGATTTCAAAAATATTAAAATGAGAATTTAATTAACTATTTAGTGTTGGCTTGCCTAACAGTGGTGTCCGGCGCCATCACGACCTTTAACGAATTTTGGGTCGTGACAACATGGTATCAGAGCACTATGTTCACTTAGGTCTCACGAGTCATGAGCGAGTCTAGTAGAGTCTTGCGGATCGGTACGGAGACGTCTGTACTTATCTTCGAGAGGCTACAGGGCTGTTAGGAGCACTTCCCTTCTTGATTCCTCATCGTGCGATTTGATTCCTTTGAGGCTTATGCCTTTATTTCTTTCCCATTCACTCTTATGCGACGTGAAGCGCTGGTTGTAAATCGGGAAATGAGGAATTGTAAATGGTACTACAGTTGTGGTGCGGGATGTTTCTCCTTACGTAGTTGATTGGACTATTGTCGTTGCCTTGTGGAAGGATATTCTGTCATTTTAGCCCAGTAACTGTACTTCTGAGAGCTTTGAGTCTATGCATAGGTTGCTATGATGCTCAGGATTTGTTGTCGCACAGTATTGATGTGATGGTAGGATGCTTGCCTATGTGTCGGGGCAGTGAATGACTTGGAAGGAGGTTTATTTAGTGCATGGTTCTGAGATTCAGTATCTTATTTCAGCGGAGGAAAATCAATTGGCCTATGAATGTCCAGATTTGGGTTGATGAAATAACGAGGCTTGGTATTTTTCTAGTGTGATGGAATCTTCATCCGAGGTGTGGTGTCGTCGTCCTTGATTGAATGTGTTAAGTTAGCCGGTGTTATGATTTTCTTCGATTCTCCTTTGGGGCAGGGTAGCATATGGGTTCTGTGGTAGGATAACTACACACCTTGGGAAACTTTAGAGTGATTTGGGCTTCATGGTGAACCGTGACTAGGTCTACGGACTTAATTTGGAGTATTGGCTGCTACATTGAGGATGATTGGGTGTGACAGGAGGGAGTTGCTTGAGATGAAGAAGGATACAACATGACTTTGGATTGGTCATAACCAAGTTATCAAAACTGAATTCCTCTAACTCGACCAATCCATGCAGGTCACCAAACCCAAAAATATTGCCACCGAAACATCTGTAAAGTCTCACCATATCATAATTATCCTAAAAGAACCGAACATAACATTACCATACTGGTCTAGCCTATTACCCAGTTGTCCTATTTTTCTTCGAGTTTCTTCGAAATTACCCTCAAGTTGAAACTTCTCCTTGTGAGAACACTACGATCCTTACCCAAAGCTCACTATATTCTTCTTAAGCACCTCCATAAATACCACAACCGAGACACCTTTTCTTAAGGACCTTATGTGAATTTAAAATTGTTCCTCTTTCCTTTCTTATACTAAAATGTAGAATCCATAGTCAAACAGAATTATCGCATGTCCCGATACTATCCAGTGTAAGTAACTGATTCTAGTGATATACAAATTCAAAAAACTTTCAATTTCCACATATATATTTTGAATCCATTAGAACCCTCTCGAGAGTCATCACTCTGTTCAAATCAAATTTGCTCCGACCAAACGGGCCGAAAGACACGTGTTCCTTTCGCACACTCAATATTCAAAGAAGTAACCTCGTCTTAACACGACCAATCAAATTCATAATTCATGTGCACTACATCCTTAAAAATAACAAATTAATCATTCCATAATTTATATATATTCATATAAAGTACAATGTAACCCACATCCAGGAATTTCTTTACCCAAGTCATCCTCAATCTCCACCTCTACAAGTCATAACTAACCCACAAGTATGCCTCAGACCAAAACTAAATTTTAACATATATCTATGAAATTGAATTGTCAATAGCATGCTCCCCTACTTGGCTCAAAGCCATACAACAAAACACTCCATAACTCACAATATCATACTTTCTTACTGTCATAATATCGCAGTCACAATTACCACATAATCACTTAATATTTCTGAGTTTGAACTCATCAACACGACATGAAGATCTACTTTGCTCCACAATTAAACAGCATGACAGATCCCTCAACACACTCACAGCTCAAGACTGTATGTCACATCAAAACAGGAATCAAGTACCCAATAGCAAACTCTTGAGTCACAAGTAAAATTTATTTGTCTCATTCAATCCATCTGAACACATCCCACATTCACATCATACTTATCATATAGTCATTCAACCGCTCATTGAACCACAAATTCCACTCATAGGAATACTACCGAATGCATAAGTCCAATTACACTGGTTCTCACAATCGAAACTACCGAGCATAAGCTGCGGTCTAACTCCGGCCTCAAGTCCTCCAGACTGCCCATCAACAAAATACAGAATACTCAATCTTGAATCTCGTTCATGGAATCACAAGCCAGCAATACACAGCTGATACTGAGCGCACACGAATGCGTGGAAGAAATTTAAAGAATTATGTTTCAAGCTGAATCAATTCCACACGATAGAATACATGAAAGTGAAATTTTCCTAAGGGTTCGGCAGCCTCTCGAAGATAAGTACAGACATCTCTGTACGGATCCGCAAGACTCTACTAAACCTGCTCATGACTCGTGAGACCTATGTAACCTAGGCTCTGATACCAAATTGTCACGACCCAAAATCACACCTATCGTGATGGCGCCTATCTTAATACTAGGCAAGCTGACAACCTCCATAAACCACAATTTCTTTTAAATGCGGAAAATACAATAATTAATTTAAGAGAAAACCCCACACATACTGATATAAATACACTCTCAAAACCTGGTGTCACTGAGTACATGAGCATCTATACATTACAAGTCTGGGAAACCCGGTCTATAATAATCCGAGACCAAATACAATAAACAAAAGGGTAGGGAGGGAGAGACAAGGTCTGCGAAACATAGCAGCTACCTCTGAATCTCTGAAAACTCAACTGTGTGAAATAATCAACAGCCACTGTGTCCGGGATCACCTAGATATGCATACGAAGTGCAGGGTGTAGTATGAGTACAACCAACTTAGCAAGTAACAATAATAAATAAGGAACTGAAAGTAGTGACGAGCTTCTCAGCTAAGTCCAAATACAGTACTTTCCAACATAAAATGGTAGGCATGCTCTCAAGTTCAACATTTAAGATTTCACTGAAATTTCATTACAAGTTTGACCGAAACAGAAAATAATGTTCTTCCAAAATTTTCAAACAAATGATATATGACAGCTGAAATGCAACAAATAATGAAATCAATGCATCCTCTCAGAGTAACAGTCACTCAGTCCTCCTATTCACTCCAACCTCACAGTCACTCTTTCCTCACAATCACTCATTTCTCACAACCACTCATCACTCGGCACTCGGCACTAGCACTTAGTAGGTACCTACGCTCGCTGGGAGTGTGTACAGACTCTGGAGGGACTCTTTCAGCCCAAGCGCTATATCAAGCCAATCAGGGCATAAATCAATAAAGCATGATGTGGCGTGCAGTCCGATCCATAAATATCCTTACAATTAGGCCCTCGGTCTCACTCAGTCATCAACCTCTCAATTCTCTCGAGCTCTCAGAAATCATGATAATCAGTCCAAAATTGATAATATGATATTTTAATAAATAGCAACAGAGACTGAGATATGATATGAAATGAATAAACATGACTGTGTGTGAAATTACAATTTGAACATATAATTCAACCAAAGAAATGACCCCAGTGGGTACCAATAATAACAGCATATGTCTAAGCATGATTTTTAATACGAGTCTCAACTCAATTTTCCCTAACACGTAGAGAATGTACGGATATCAACAGATAATTCAATTACACAGTTATATGGAATTTGACCCAAGTCACAATTCCTACAGTGCACGCCCACACACCCGTCACCTAGCATGTGCGTCACCTCAAAACCAATCATGTAACACATGATCCGGGGTTTCATACCCTCAGGACTAAATTAAAACTGTTACTTACCTCAAACCGTGTAATTTCTTATTCCGCTATGACTTTGCCTCGTGAATTGGCCTCCAAACGCCTCGAATCTAGCCACAAATAATTCGATTCAGTCAATAAAAATTATAAGAATTAATTCCATATGAAAATATAATTTTTCCATAAAAATCCGAAATTTTATCCAAATATCGTCCGTGGGGCCCACGTCACAGAACCTGACAAAACTTACAAAATATGAATGCCCATCCAACAACGAGTCCAACCATACAAATTTCACCAAATTCTGACATCAGCTCGACCCTCAAATCTTCAATTAAAGTCTTCAACAAGCCCAATTCACCTATGCATATCTCTTTTATCCTTAATAGATTTCATCCTTGGCCTTTAAGCCCCAATCTTGGTTATATGTTTCAATATTTAATCATTATTAAGCTATTGAAGCACTAGAATCACCAACCATCCTAACAAGATTCAAGAATTCACTATTCATCTTCTTCTCCATTCAAGAACCCTAACTCACAATACCCATTTCAAGGACTAGCATAATTCTTCAACCAATTGGTACTTTCTACTTCACAATACATTCCAAATACTTAATCCATAGTTGTATTTAAGTGTAGGGTAGAGAATTTACCTCTTGTAGCTCAAACCCTAACTTGAACCCTTTTGAATGATTCTTGAAGATTAGAGAAATCCCTATAAATTTTAATCCATGTAGATGTTAATACTACCATTAACTAGTATTAATCCATTATAAAAATATCATAAAACTCACCTTTAATGTGTATTTGGGTTGAGGATGCTCCACCTTATCTCTAGAACCCAAAACTTAGCCAAAAATGTTATCTTTTTCTCTCTCCCCGAACCTCCCCTGTTTTATAGAAAATGAGCTGCGTAGGCTGGCTGCGTAGCCTACGCAGATTGGCTACGCAGCTTAACCCTCCCCTTCACTTCCATGCTGATTTTGCCTATGCATCATGTGTAGGCTACGCAAGACTCGCGTAGCTGTTCTGTCACCCTTTAGTAAAAAGGTCATAACTCTTTGTAGAAATCACCAAATGACAAACGGTTTGGATGCGTTGGAAACTAGACGCAAAGGGATTTAATTTGATAGGTTATACACCATATAACTCTTCATATCTTGAGAGTTATGCTCGTTTGAAGTTAGATCTTTTGCAAACTCACTTGAAACTTTATCCCATCATATAATTTTCAACTTGACTTAGCTTTAGGGCTCTTCTTAGACCCTAAACCATTTGTAATGTACCTCATACATATATTATCATGATCAATTGATATTATTCAAATTACCAATCTTGTTCATACCCAAATTGATATAATTAGCACCAGCCAAACTTCTTAATGGTCTTAAAACACTTAGAAATTTTTCCGGGGTGTTACATTCTCCCCCACTTAAGAACCTTCGTCCTCGAATGTTTTACAAGTCATTATTAGGCACAGTATTATCCTATTTTCACCTTAACCATCATCTCTAATCGTTCTTGACTTCATATAGATCTTAGATATTCTTCCAACATTTCAACTTCCTTAAGGCCACAAAATTTGGCTAACTCCCAATTTTTTCAGAAATTTTGGCAGAGTGTCCTCTGCAATTAGCCTAACCACCTGCCAGAGAATCACCAAAACCAATCCTAACAACATATTCATGAACCAACGACGCAACATAACATTAAAAAAAATGCCAACTGTGGCCTTACGAGCAGTATACTACCAAAAAGGAACACCTTTAACATCAGCTATACAGTTGATACATAATTCATAGAAAGTAACTCTTAGCATTTTCGTAGAACACAACTTTATAAATACATGACTATTCGAACAAATGAGGGTACTTCTTCTTCATTTCCTCCTCAGCTTCCCAAGTGGCCTCTTCAACCTGTTGGTTTCGCCATAACACTTTCACGGAGGCAATTTCTTTATTTCTCAACTTTCAAACCTGTCGGTCTAAAATGGCCACTGGCTCCACATCATAAGTCAAATTACCGTCCAGTTGTACTGTACTGAAATCCAAAATATGAAACGGATTCCCAACATACTTTCGGAGCATGGACACATGAAACACTGGATGAACACCTGATAGACTAGATGGCAATGCAAGTTCATAAGCCACCTCTCCAATCTTCTTAAGTATTTCAAAAGGCCCAATATACCAAGGGCTCAATTTGCCCTTCTTCCCGAATCTCAACACACCCTTCATGGGTGAAATCTTGAGCAGAACCTTCTCCCCAACCATGTAAGCAACATCACGGACCTCTCGGTCGGCATAACTCTTCTGTCTAAACTGCGTCGTGCGAAGCCGCTCCAGAATCAATTCAACCTTCTCCAAAGCATCCTAAACCAAATTAGTACCCAATAATCTAGTCTCACCCGGCTCAAACCAACCCACCGGAGACCGACATCGTCTCCCATATAAAGCCTCATATGGAGCCATCTGAATGCTCGATTGGTAGCTGTTATTGTAAGAAAACTCTGTCAGTGGCAGAAATTGATCCCAAGAACTCCCGAAATCTATAACACAAGCGTGTAGCATATCTTCCAATATCTGAATAGTGCGCTCGGACTGTCCGTCCTTCTGAGGGTGAAATGGTGTACTCAGTTGAACCTGTGTACCTAATTCTCGACGTACTGCCCTCCAAAACTGTGATGTAAACTGCGTGCTAAGAGTTGTTCCTAAACCTTCGAATCACTACCCTCACAGTCACTCATCACTCGGCACTCAATAGGTACCTGCGCTCACTGGGGGTGTGCACAGACTCCAGAGGGGCTCCTTCAGCCCAAGCGCTATATCAATCCAATCATGGCATAAATCAATAAAGCATGATGCGACGTGCAGCCCGATCCATAAATATCCTCGCAATTAGGCCCTCGGCCTCACTCAGTCATCAACCTCTCCAGTCTCTCGGGCTCTCAGAAATCATGATAATCAGCCCAATATTGATAATATGATGTTTTAATAAATAGCAACAGGGACTGAGATATGATGTGAAATGAATAAACATGACTGAGTATGAAATTATAATTTGAACATATAATTCAACCACAGAAATGACCCTAGTGGGAACCAATAATAACAGCATATGTCTAAGCATGATTTTTAATACGAGTCTCAGCTCAATTTTCCCTAACACGTAGAGAATGTACGGATTCAACAGATAATTCAATTACACAGTTCCATAGAATTTGACCAAGTCACAATTCCTACGGTGCACGCCTACACGCCCATCACCTAGCATGTGCGTCACCTCAAAACCAATCACGTAACACATGATCTGGGGTTTCATACCTTTAGAACCAAATTTAAAACGGTTACTTACCTCAAACCGTGTAATTTCTTATTCCGCTATGCCTTTGCCTCGTGAATTGGCCTACAAATGCCTCGAATCTAGCCACAAATAATTCGATTCAGTCAATAAAATTTGTAGGAATTAATTCCATATGAAAATACAATTTTTCCATAAAAATCCAAATTTTCATCCAAAAATTGTTTTTGGGGCCCACATCTCGGAACCCGACAAAACTTACAAAATATGAATGCCCATCCAATCATGAGTCCAACCATACAAATTTTACCAAATTCCGACATTAACTCGACCCTCAAATCTTCAATTAAAGTCTTCAACAAGCCCAATTCACCCATACATATCCCTTTTATCCTTAATAGATTTCATCCTTAGCCTTTAAGCCCCAATCTAGGTTATATGATTCAATATTTAATCATTATAAAGCTATTGAAGCACTAGAATCACCAACCATCCTAACAAGATTCAAGAATTCACTATTCATCTTCTTCTCCATTCAAGAACCCTAACTCACAATACCCATTTCAAGGACTAGCATAATTCTTCAACCAATTGGTACTTTCTACTTCACAATACATTCCAAATACTTAATCCATAATTATATTGAAGTGTAGGGTGGAGAATTTACCTCTTGTATCTCAAACTCTAACTTGAACCCTTTTGAATGATTCTTGAAGATTAGAGAAATCCCTATGAATTTCAATCCATGTAGATGTTAATACTACCATTAACTAGTGTTAATCCATTATAAAAATATCATAAAACTCACCTTTGATGTGTATTTGGGTTGAGGATGCTCCACCTTGTCTCTAGAACCCAGAACTTAGGACTTTGTCATGGGTTTACCTCGTTCTCATCGTAAGTTCGATTCTATATGGGTGATAGTCGATAGGCTCACGAAATCATCTCATTTCCTACCGGTCAGATTTACATATACATCAGAAGATTATGCAAAGTTATATATTAAGGAGATAGTGCGGCTACACGAAGTACCAGTATCTATTATATTTGACTGTGGGTCCCAGTTTACAACACATTTTTGGAGGTCATTTCAGAGAGGTCTAGGGACTCAGGTGAATCTCAGCATAACTTTTCATCCACAGACTGATGGACAAGCCAAACGCATAATTCAGACGCTCGAGGATATGCTACGAGCATGTGTGTTGGATTTTAAAAGAAGTTAGGATGAATATCTACCTCTTGTCGAGTTTCCATATAATAACAGTTACCACTCCAGTATCCAGATGGCTCCGTACGAGGCTTTGTATGGGAGTAAGTGCAGATCTCCTATAGGGTGGTTTGATATTGGAGAATCTAGGTTACATGGGCCAGACCTAGTTCAGCGGGCCGTAGATAAAGTAAAGCTTATCCGGGAGCGACTGTTGACAGCTCAGAGTCGTCAGAAGTCATATGGCGACGAGACTTAGAGTTTGGGATTAATGACTGGGTATTCTTAAAGGTATCACCTATGATGGTCGTGATGAGGTTTGGCAAGAAAGGCAAGCTTAGCCCACGGTATATTGGGCCTTATAGGATCATTCAGAGAGTGAGCCAAGTAGCTTATGAGTTAGAATTGTCCTCAGAATTGGAGTCAGTCCATCCGGTTTTTCACGTATCTATGCTACGAAAGTGCATTGAAAATCCTACCTGAGTGGTGCCCACAGATGATGTACAGATTATGGAGGACTTGTCATACGAGGAAATTCCAGTTGCCATCCTAGACCGACAAATCCGCAAGCTACCAAATAAGGAGGTAGCCTCCGTGGAGGTTTTATGGAGAAGCAAGAATGAGGAAGAGATGATGTGGGAAGCGGAGGAAGAAATGAAGTCTAAATACCCCCACCTAATTCAAACTGAAGATATGGCTTGAGATGGGATGCTACAGCACAACTCTATTCAGGCTAGTAGGTCATCAGGTAAGCTCTTATTTCTTGACTTTCAGTATTTATAATTTACGGCTGTGTGAGGCAAAGTGCTGTTATTTATAGACATTGCCAAAAATGTTATCTTTTTCTCTCTCCCCGAACCTCCCCTGTTTTATAGAAAATGAGCTGCGTAGGCTAGCTGCGTAGCCTACGCAGATTAGCTACGCAGCTTAACCCTCCCCTTCACTTCCATGCTAATTTTGCCTACGCACCATGCGTAGGCTACGCAAGACTCGCGTAGCTGTTCTGTCACCCTTTAGTAAAAAGGTCATAACTTCTTCTAGAAATCTCCAAATGATGAACGGTTTGATGCGTTGGAAACTAGACTCAAAGAGCTTTAATTTGATTGGTTATACAACATATAAATCTTCATATCTTTAGAATTATGCTCGTTTGAAGTTAGATCTTATGCAACTCACTTGAAACTTTATCCCATCATATAATTTTCAACTTGACTTAGCCTTAGGGCTCTTCTTAGACCCTAAACCTTTTTTAATGCACCTCATACATATATTATCATGATCAATTGATATCATTCAAATTACCAGTCTTGTTCATACTCGAATTGATATAATTAGCACCCGCCAATCTTCTTAATGGTCTTAAAATACTTAGAAATATTTTCGTGGTATTACATCAATAAGGAAAGGAATCCCGCCAAAAAAAATTCTTATAATTCTTATATACTTTATTGTGATTTATGAGGACTTCTACGTGAATATTTTATGAAAATTATTTTTATTTTTATGACTTAATATCAGAACAAACAAACATTATAAAAAAATACATTTATCAACAAGTAAATAAAACAAATTAAAAATTTAATCTTTTGGTCTTTTGGAAAGAAGAGGTTTGCCTTATAGCTCATAGACAAAAATTAATAAGTAACAATATAAAGTTTAAAAATGACTAATGTTGATCTAATATTTTACAACAAATAACTTAACATATATAAATATAGGGCGTTGTTATTTGTTGGAACAAACACAAATCCTAAAAATGTATTATTATTATTATTATTATTATTATTATTATTATTATTATTATTATTATTATTATTATTATTATTATTAATGACAACTCATATAGAATATATATTTCCTTCTACTGTTTTATCCTTATCACTTCAAGTTTGTGGTTTTACCAATTTGACTTTTAATACTATACTATACACTAATTTTGCTCTGTGTATTTTAATTTTTGTCACCACCAATGCTCTTCTTATGTAGATAAATTAATGTATCCTAAGAGTTTTGTCAGCCTGAAAAATAACTTTACTTACATGATGAATTTAAAAAATAATTAAATTTAAACTCTTCTATTACTTAGTTAATTCAAATTAATTATTTGTTCTAAATATTAAAGAAAATAGTTTATTTTTTTAATTCAAATTCTTTATATATTAGTTCATCCGTATTTTTACTATATTTAACTTTAATTATAATTTTATCCAACAAGAATTGTATTCTGAAAGGGTAAAATGTTGGTATAATATTTTACTTTTGGATCTTTATATGTGTATTTACTTTTGGGAGAAATATCAATGTCATTAACTCTTGTCAACCACTTTTCATTCGCTCTTTATTTTTTGTATTCTTAAATATATTTTCAGTAATTTGTTTTAAACTAATCGTGTACTTTTTAGAAATTATAAAAAAGAGGTATCTAAAAAACTAAAACTTGATAGGGATTAGAATTTCAAAAGTAAGTATGATGTGTATTCTCGTTGAATAGCATAAGGAATTAGAAAATGCTAATTCATTAGCATTATATTCGTTAGCTTTGTTAGGTTTTCATGCTCAATATCCTAATAAAAAATGCATCTACTTAACACTAATTGTAATTACAATATTAATTGTTAGTCTTCCTGTTTTTCCTCATACTTTTGTAATAGTGAGTAGAATAAATTAGTTGAATTTGAATATTTTCTTTCAAAATTAGGACATAAACGAACCTTAAGTTTTTTTTTTCCTCAGAAAAGGAAATTGTTTTGACATGTCATGTTATAGCTTGCATGTAGGACTCATTATATAGAAGTTCAACTAAGAAAATATTTATTTATGTAAAATTTTAGTTGATTTCAAATTTCTAAATATTAGAAAAATAATGTCAAAATGTAGCTAATTTTAAACTCTTATTATTAGAAATATAATTAAATAATTATTTTGTCGAGTGTGAAATTTATTTTTAAAAAATATAAAAGGCAAGTATGATTTCGCTAAGAGCCTTCATGATTTTATATTTTTAAAATTAAATTAAGTAATGTAATATCCAATTCAATATCTTTTTTTATTCTTTTTTTGCTTTTAAAATTATTGAAGGATATCTATCAATTGAAGTTAAGCTTTGCTTTGGATGATAAAATATACACGTTAGTTACATGTTGGCTGAGGTATTAGGACTTTTTATATAGCCCAAAGAAGGAAAGGTATAATAAGTAGAACTTTAGTTGATTTCAAAATCCTAAAAATTAGAAAAATAATTAAATAATTATTTTGTCTAGTGTGAAATTATTTTTTAAAGGGTATAAAAGACGAACGATATTTTGCTAAGGGTCTTCGTGCTTTTAATATAGTATTAGTCTCTATGTACGTGCGTTGCACGTAAATCTTAAGTCAATTATTTATGTGACAGAATATTTCAATTTTTATCTTATACAACACTACTACAATTAATATAATAACTTAATGTAACAAATTAATGTGCGTTTGCAGACACCATATTCATCATCACATATTTTACGTCACTCCAAATTCTTTTACCTCATATTAGCATCAATCATGACTTTATTAATCAACTATGTCTATATCGTTAACCTTCTATTTTTCACATGTTTTTGATTCCAACATGCAGCTAGAACAAACTCCCGACAACTACATCATCCCGTATAATACGCATCTATATATCTCAAATTTGTTATTTTTAATTATCCGATATCTTTAAAGAAGAAACTTTAGTTGTTACTGGCCTTCCGTTAAAATATTACATACGCTCAAGATTTATTGAAAGCATATCTACAATATTACTGACTTTAATAAATAAAAAAAAGTCATCTTTTAAGAAGATTAAAAATTCAAAAGAAAAATTAATTGCTATGTTCGGTGAGAATAGTGAGAGAATTTCACTGGACACAGATGTTACATAATAAAATAAGCAAAGAAAATATGTCAAAAAAATAGAGTGCCCTAAATATATGAATCATTAAGCAAATTAAAGCGAACTTTCTCATCTTCCATAAAATAAAAAGATAATATAATTAATATCAAAGAGAATATTACATGAGCTTTAATATTAGAAATAACACATACCTTGACTCTCACTCTAATGAGTCAGCACTATTTAGTCTCACACAATTTAAGGGTTTCTTTCTTTTTATGCGCAAGAAATACTATAAAAAAGAAAAGGACATATACTATAATTTTGATTATTAATTAGATAAGTAACATAGAAAGTGCAAAAGAAAGATAGTTTCTCAAGTAGAGAGAGAATACCTTAACGCATAATCAGTTGGTTATGTTTGAAACTTAGAGAACCAAATTAAGCAATAGACCTTTCGCCAAATTAAATAGAATTAAAGATCATATAATAGAAATTGTTCCCTTGAATACCTTAAAATTTGAACACCAAATGACATCCAAAAGTCTATATTTTTCGTACTTTATATTTCATAAGATAGTTCTTATACATCTATGATGTCATCACAATATGAATAGAAACAAACACAACCTTACAAGCAATAACAACAATTATGGATCGTACATTTCTAATACAAGTAGGATCAACTTTGTAGGATCGGTGTATGTATAGTTTAAATAAAAAAGAATTCCATCATTAGATAATTTACAATTAAATCCTTAAATTATACAAATATTTAAGGGTATAAAAATCGATCAATATTTCGGGGATATTTTAGTCGTTCAACATTTAGTATAAATTATTCGTACTTTTATAATAATATAGATAGAGAGATAGATAGATAGATATAGATATTCTAGAAATTTTAATTTATATTTAAAAATTAAAAGTATCTTATATCGATAAACATTATCTTAGGCAGTTTAAACTAAGAGTAAATTAAAATATAAATTGTTTTATATTTGAATCAATTTGAAATTAAAATTTTTGTAGTAATCAACTCATTTATGATATTAACAGATTTAAGGATATTTCAATTATTTTAACAGAAAAAGTATTTACCTTACCAAACACAATAACAATTTGTTTTTCAGTTTCACACACTTCTATTCAAATAAATAACTGTTTATTTATAAAGTCGCTTTTTTCATCTAATCCAAACAAGCTCTGTTACCAATATTGGGTAGATAATATCTGAATTAAGAAATGAGAATTTATTTAAGTAATTTATGGTAATTACTTAAATTTACTCTATTCTTCACATGGAGAACCATCTCTCTATAAAGCAACATTTGGACTGAGAAATCAAATTTTGCTACAAAACCAATTAGAAAATAGATAACAATTACATCCACCATGTTTACAGATCAAAATATCTATCACTACAGTCTCCTCTCTCTCTTCGTCATCGCCCCACCCACCTTCCTAGCCTTGCAATTCCTCACCGCCCCTTATGGAAAACACCACCGGTCCGGTTGGGGTCCCACAATTTCACCACCGTTAGCTTGGTTCTTAATGGAGAGTCCAACACTTTGGCTCACGCTTCTCCTCTTTCCCTTTGGGCAAAATCACAACAACCCATTATCATTTATCCTCATTTCTCCTTACCTTTTTCATTACATCAATCGTACCATCATTTACCCAATTAAGCTCGCCGGAAAATCAAGAATTGCTCGCCGGGAAATCAAGAATCCCCCGCCGGAAAGTGGCTTTCCGGTGAGTATCGCGATGATGGCTTTTGCGTTTAATCTCTTGAATGCTTATGTACAAGCTAGATGGGTTTCTCATTATGCTGACTTTAATGCTGATGAGTGGTTTTGGCTTCGGTTTGCCGGCGGGATAGTGGTTTTCACCGCCGGTATGACGTTAAACGTTTGGGCTGATAAAGTGTTAGTGGGCCTGAAGGGTGAAGGGGGTGGATATAAGATACCAAAAGGTGGGCTTTTTGAATATGTGAGCTGTCCAAATTATTTGGGGGAGATAGTGGAGTGGTTGGGCTGGGCTTTGATGACCTGGTCTTGGGCTGGGTTTGGGTTTTTTCTGTATACATTTGCTAATTTGGTTCCTAGAGCTTGTGCTAATCATGAATGGTATTTGCAGAAATTTGGAGAAGATTATCCTAGGAAAAGAAAAGCTGTTATTCCATTTTTATATTAAGTTTTTTAAGAAGTGATTGTGATCATGCAATGTTAATGGTTTCTATTAATGTTATTGTTATTTATGGACTGTATTTGGCTTTACCTTGATATTAGATTTTTGAGCCTTCTCTAAATTTAGTTCATCTTTTTTGTCAGATTGTTTCCACATATGTCATTACTGGTATTTTTATCTCCAGTTTTTGAAGCATTTCAATTGAAGTGTATTCTCTTGGGAAAAATATAGTGCTCGATGCCACCCTTATGGGAGGCTTTTCAGTGTTTTTTGCTCTGTTTTAAAAAGCAGAATTGGGACTCGTCCGGGGCTCGCTCGGGGCGGAGCACTCATAAAACGCCCCTGGGCTTATGTGTAAGGCTTATGTGTAACTAATCTTGTAAATCCTCAAATTTTTTAAATAAATCGTTGAATTCAAAATTATTTTTTTCTTAATCATAAAGCATTAAGTTGAGAGTATTTTATGTAATAATTAAAATAAAAATTATTGCACGTTAAGACTGCTATGATAGTAAATTTTAAATAAATCTTTCATTTAAAAAATATTTATTTATTAACTTTTATTATGTCTTTATTATATAATAGTCCATAATTCTTTTTATAATTATTTTTCTAAATATTATTTTTTCACGTTTATGAGATACAACACTTTTTAATTTAATAGCTCAGCATTAGCTATTAACTATTTACAAATAATTAGTTATCATTGTATTGTATGGTGAATTATGTGTCACTTTATTAACTTGTTGAAACTTAAATATAAATGATGCTAGAGAATTATATTTATATTGAGGATTTTGTTTTTATATAAATTCTCTTTCAAATAGAAAGCATATTAAATAAAAGGAGTATTTTAAAAGAAATATCAAATTATAATATCAAAATTCTTTCAAGATTTATTACTCCTTAAGAGATACATATAAGATTTCGTATCGAATACATTACTTTTAATGTTTGAGTTGTAACGGCGTTGCAACTAATTTGCATATTATGATATATATCATACTTTTCGTATTATTCATAGTTGAATTATAATTTATAAATATTTTAAATAGATTATTTGTTATAATTTTGTGATTTTAATGTAATTTTTATAATTATTTTATATTTTATACTATCTTAAAATCTCTTGAAATAAGAAAAATTTAAAGATCTGTGGTACTTACGCCCCATGTATCAAAGCTTGTGCCTCGCCTCGTCAGAGGTAAAACGTCTTGCCTCACACCCCCGCCTTTTAAAATATTGGTTTTTTGTTTGACGACTAAGTTAGTTTTGGCAATGCTCAATAAATGCGAAGAGATTGGGGTCAGTTGTGAATGACTGATTTTTTCAATCTTTTTTACCTTGGTTTTGCAGGAGCAAGTAAGAAAGATAGGAGCAAGTAAGAAAGATTGAGGGATAGAACCATCTGATTCAATTCGTTCTCAATGGCCACGAGATTATCATCTTACGGTAATTGTTTTCTCGAGGGATTCTTATTATTCTCACGGTCTCTGAAAGATAAAAACCAACTATGTAGCATCTACATTGGGAATTCAAGTATTGTATACGTCATTAGTCCGTTATTTTGTAGGAACTACCCGTAATAAAGAACTTGTAAAATGGATTTGTTTATCATAAAAAGATTCGTTGTTCCTAACCTTGCTTCACCTTAATTGTTATTTGAACAAGTAAAAGTGAAAATAAACTCATATGAACATTCGCTGATTTTTCTTTTTTATAGATCTCATATGAAAAGAGTCGTATAACTAAATAAATGTTTGTAATGTTTCTTCAATCTTCCTGCTGAACTCTAATTTTGAAAATAAGACATGAAATTAAGTACTAGTAGAAAATGCAATGGTGACGTTTGAACAGTCTCATTAGTGTTTTTCTGCTATAAGGTCCATACCCTTCTCCCACTCTTTACTTGTTAAATCTGTCATTATGATTTTTTAAGCATGAAAACTGGGCCCTTTTCCGTTTAAGGTTTTCTTTGTCGGGTTTAAGTATGGTATCCAATCAACGTTCGGTTGAGATGTTTACTCTTATGGTGTGTTTAGTAGGAAGGAAATGTTTTTCATGGAAAATATTTTGCTAGAAAATATTTTTATGGAAAATGAGTGGTTTTATCACTTATTTTTCCTTGTTTGGTTGGTGAGTGAAAAAAAAATTCGGAAAATATTTTCTAGTATTAGGTTAGAGGGTAAAAAATATTTTTTAGGAAAATAATTTTTTATGTTACTCTTCTCACCTCTCTTCCCCCAATCCTCATGTTGTCCTTGCTCCTCTCCCCCCCCCCCCCAAATACCCAACATTTTCAGAATTCTATTTTCTTCAAGAATTTAATTATTCTTCTAAAAATTCACACAAAACCAAAAAAACTAATATGTTGCTTTATTTTTTACGCAAAAAAACGTTGAAATTTGTGCTCCATAACTAAAAATAGAATACTTTTTTTGTTGAAAAAGAAAGTACTCTTTCTACAACATGAAAATAAAGTACTTATTTTGTTCAAAAGAAAGAAAATACTTTTCTACATCATGAAAAAAAAATTGTTGAAATGAAAGAAAATATTTTTTCTATATCATGAAAAAAAAGTACTTTTTTGTTAAAATGAAAAAAAATTATATTATGAAAAGAAAATACTCATTTGCTGAAATGAAAAAAAGTACTCTATTCTATAAAAGTCTTAAAAGTATATATAAAAAATTATATATTTATATGTCGGTTTGGTTCGGATTTTTTAACTCAATACCAAATCAAATCAAACCAAACCTTATCGAATTTTTTTACAGCTTGTTTGGATTGTTACCTATCGTTTCATAGTGTATCGTATCGTACTGTATTGCATTGCACTGTATCGTTTGTCATCGTTTCATGATCACACACCAGCAATATGAAGAATAAACTTGCAATATTATAAAAAAAATTATGATACAGGGTAAAATTATTATATAAAAAGATAGGGTAAATGATAAAATAAAATTATTTAATCATAATGAAGGGTAAGATGAGAGAAAAAGATAAGGTAACGACGCGACCACACCAAATCGGTCGTTACATAAAGTGGCACATTTTGTCGTTACGTAACGACGGATTTAACGATACGATATAATAAATTTAAGTAACAATCAAAACAAACATCGTATTTAAAGTAATTATACAATACACTAGGTAACAACCATCCAAACAAGTTGTAAACCAACCAAACATGAAAAAATTGGAAAATATTTTATGTTCTTCATGTTCAGAAGAGTTTAAATGTTTGTAACTTCGTTGAATGTTCAATCGTGTTCACTAATCTTGTTTTGTTGGTTCTTGATAAAAGAAACTAAGGGAAATAACAAGGGAAGATAACAGGAAAATAAAAGCAGTATACTGGATATGTAAAAGGAACTCTAAAGAACTGAAGCTGAAAATTCTATTTTATTTCATTGCATTTGAACTATAATTTATAAGAGAAATACTAACTTAAAAAACCAAAAAATCAGCACAAAATCTGCTAAAAAATAACAAACTCCTAGAGGCTAGTTCACTCCTAAAGACTAGTTCAAAATTATTTAAAATTCAAACTAAATTACTGTAGCAAATAACTCTTAAGCTGAAACACTAAAATAATTTTACTGAGAGCTGCTTCTAAAGCATATTTCTAATACTCAACCTTGCTTTTGAAGACGTAAATTCTGAATTTATGCCTTGTAAACCTTTAATTGGAATCAACTTTGTACGTAAATCTGCCAACTGATCTTTGGACTTGCAGTAAATTGAGTTCACTTTTCTATTTTGCGTCATCTCATGTTTGTCAATGAAATAAGTTGGCTCACTTTTCGGCTTCATTTGCATATTGCCTTGAGGTTTGTCAACTTTCTTCCAGATTTGTATTTTGCCTTGAGGCTTGTCAACTTTCTTCCATATTTTATTTTTTTGAAATGTTGACAACTTCTTCTTTGCCCTGTTTTCACATATGTCCTCAGTTGGAGGATTATCTGTACTTTGTAGATTCTTTTGGCTCCATTCTCATCTTTTGTTGGATCAAATTTTTACCTCTTATTTTAACCCTTAAAATCTCAAGTCCAGTTGCATCATAAATGAAACAATGTTTATCTTCAAAGAATACTTTAAATCTTTTTTCCATTAGTTGTCCAACACTCAATAAATTTTGATCAATATCAGGAACATAAAGAATATCTGAAATTTTCTTAGTACCTGAATTTGTTGTGATTGCAATAGTTCCTTTTCCTTTAGTAAGAATATAATCACCATTCCTAATTCTGACTTTCTTATTTCCCATAGACGTGAACTCTTTAAAAAAAATTCTGTCATATATTATGTGGTTTGTACAACCACTATCAAATCAACCAAAAATTAGATTTCTTGGTTGAAAGAATAATTGCCACAAACAAGTGATCTTCTTCTTCATTAACGACTTGGGCATCTGCTTCATGCTTTTGATATTTGCCTTTGAAAATTACAGCTTCATGACAGTTGGTTGCAAATTTTGTACTTTCCATCTCGCCTCTTCCAACATTTGAACGGCGGATGACCTTTTATGCCATAGTTCTGACAAGGTAGGTAATTTTTCTTTGCATTATTACCCTTGCTTTGAGTTTTGTGGTTGGATGCCAAGGTTCCTTCAAACATACCATCTTACCTCATAAGCCTCATTTGCTCTTGTGCCTGCAATGTATTCAACAATTCTGCCAAGGTAATCTTGGATAAATCCTTCATATTTTTCTAGGTAGTTATGGATACTTCACATTTTTCAGGCACCGTAACAAAACAAATTCAACAATTCGTGAATCTTTAAATTTAGTACCAAGCAACCTTACTTTGTTAACAATGCCAAGCAACCAATCTAAATATTCTTTGACGGTCTCAGATTCTTTCATTTTCTGCAACTCGAATTCCCTTATTCAATTCCACATCTTCATGCCTCGTATTCTTTCATCTCATATATATTCTTCCTTCAGATAATCCCAAATTTCTTTCGCTGATTTGAGAGTCATAACTCTCGTAAAAATTATTGCAGACACACCAGGAAACAAAGTTGCTTTCGCCTTTGATTTTCTAATTTTCTTTTCCTTGTGACTCTTGATCTGGGCCACGGTGGGATTGTTAGGCAGCGGAAGAACATCATAATCCTCTTCCACGGCCTCCCAAAGATCTAAAGCCTCTAAGTAAGTCTCCATTTTCACTACCCACGGTTGGTAATGTTCACCATCAAAGACTGGAGGATCCAATTGAGAAAAACTCGCTTCAGTCTCCATCTCACTCAAGAAAATATTTTACTTAGGTCCCTTAAGAAAATGAATCTTGATACCAATTGTTGGTTCTTAATAAAAAAAACTAAGGGATATAACAGGGGAAGATAACAAAAAATACTAGCAATATACTGGAATAGATGTAAAAGGAACTCTAAAAAATTGAAGCTGAAAATTCTATTTTATTTCACTGCATTTGGACTACAATTTATAAGAGAAATACTAATTTAAAAGACCTAAAAATCAGCGCAAAATCTGCTGAAAATAACAAACTCCTATAGACTAGTTCACTCCTAAAGACTAGTTCAAAATTATTTAAAATTCAAACTAAATTACTGCAGTAAATAACTGTTAAGCTGAAACAGTAAAATAATTTTATCCAGAGCAGTTTCTAAAGCATATTTCTAACATGTTT
Source organism: Nicotiana tabacum (assembly GCF_000715075.1). Lineage (NCBI taxonomy): Eukaryota > Viridiplantae > Streptophyta > Magnoliopsida > Solanales > Solanaceae > Nicotiana > Nicotiana tabacum. The sequence goes on along the minus strand of NC_134081.1, from coordinate 24,130,797 downwards.
GTTGTTTCATATATTTGATAGAGTTTTCAGCATTGCGCTTAGGCTTAAATTTTCCAAAAAATAATTGTTTTAGTTTCTGACATAGTTTATGTTTAGAGTTCCAGAAGGTATTTTTCTTTACGATTTTTCTTTAGACTGGACACGGAATTTAAGAAAAGATAGAAGATTTTTGAACTTGTGGTGTAAAATGAGGCACAAATATTTTGTGTGGCTATAAATCATTGCATAAAGGTAAATTATTTCCAAATAAGGAAGGGGTCATTCTTTTTAGCACAGATTAAAAAGAAAATAGGTTCACATAAATTGAAACGGAGGAAGTATGTCTTTCATCATAGAGAAAGTCCATACCTTTTGTCCTTTTCTTGTTTCATTTTCTAAGGACCCGTTTGGCCATAGATTTTGCCAAAATAAATTTGGGTTTTATTTGGCAAACACATGTTTGGCCATAGATTTTGCCTACATTTTGGCAAAATCACAAATCCCAAATCCCAAAACCAGCTCAATGGGCCAAAATATTACTATTACATTTTTTAAAAATTACCCCAAACTTTTGTATTTTATAAAAGAGCCCACCATTTATTATTTTGTAACAATGTTGTTTCGTCTTCTCGGTCACCTGATAGTGTATTATGTAGTTCATTATAAAAATAATAATTTTGTATCAAATTTATTTATGTTCAGGACTATGATTTGCGATAATATAATGAATATTATTGATAATGGTACTGTTGAGTATTTGTGATGGTTTTTAGAACTTGTGGGTATAAATCATGTTTCATGTTTTTACAAAATAAATTTGGAAAATATGTTTTGAAAACTGATGTCCAAACATATTTTTATCTTCAAACCAAACTTCACCCAAATTAGATTTTTTAGAACATATTTGGGATTTTATGGCCAAACGCTAGCTAAAAATAATTCCCGGTTGCAAATCCAAGTTTGGGGTCTTTGGCTATAATCATACTGACGATCGAGTAGGATTAAAGGAGTGTAAGATGATTTGAATTCACGTGTCTTGTTTTACATTTTATTTATTTTCTTAAAGCTGGTTGTAGCAGTCAAATTCGAACGGAGCATAGCATGTTTCATCATTTGTTGACATTTCTTATTTAATTCTGTTGCTGCTATATCTGATTGTTGTTTGCTTGAAATGATTTGCTGATGATACTTTGACGTTGAATTTCAAATAAGATGAGCCGTGAGAAAATACTTCCTAAATGGACCGAGACGCTTAGTTGATGCAGCAAAAGGCTCAGTTGATGGAGCGAAAGGCTCAGTACGTTGATGAAGCGAGAGGCTGAGCTTGCAGGGCGCGAGGCTTTCTTGATAGCTCAAGAGGCAAAGAATCATAGCCTGTTTGGCCAAGCTTCTAAAATCTACTTATTTTGATAAGTGATTTTTTTAAAAGTACTTTTCAAAAAAATACTTTTTGTGAGAATTGGTTTGTGTTTGCTTAATTAATTTGAAAAATACTTTTAAGCAGTAATTAGTGTTTGACCAAGCTTTTGAAAATTGCTTCTAAGTGTATTTTTCTCAAAAGTGTTTCTCAGAAAAATACTTTTGGAGAGAAGCTATATTTTTCTGCTTCTCAAAATTTGCTTCTACTTCTCCTCAAAAACACTTTTATCCTTCTAAAAGCTTAGCCAAACACTTCACTTTTTGGCAAAAAAAGTACTTTTGGCAAAAAAAACAATTGACAAACAGGCTTGTCAGATTATGAAGCAGAGGATGGAGATAGTTAGACAACAAGTGGCAGAATTGGCATCTGTTGTACGGCAGCAACGCCAGTATTTTGATATGAATATCAAAGAAGGTGGGATCGAAAGTGGTAGTTGACAAGGGACTTGATTTCAAACTTCTGGAGTGTTAGAAAAACATATATTCATCTTACCTTAAGTTCATACAAACTATTAACATACGTTCTGCAACGTTCTACTTAAGTTCTCTTTTGATTTTTTGAGTATTTGACCAAAATCTATTCCGACATCCAAAAAGATATATAGTATATGGAAGGTTACATTTATGGTAACTCCATCGATAGATATTTCGCAGCATGTTCTAACCTTCTCTTCGAACACATAATTTATACAGTATCTTGCCTTTAAATATCAATTGAAGGAACAGTTCAATCTAACTTAAAACTCTTTAAACAAATGTGAATTATTCTAAAGTAATAGAAAACAAAATCCAGGAAAACATGGCAGAGCCTAGCCAAAAAAACAAAGAATCTATAGTTCGATATATGATCAGAAGACAAACCCCAGAGGAAAATACTGAGTGCAAATTGAGTGCACCGCGAAGAAAGAGACTCCATCTTCCACATGCTGAAGTAGTTTCACAGATTTATCTTTTGCAACAGCTAGTAGCTAATCTGCATCATGCTTGAACTACAAAGATTTCAGAGTTATTCAATCATGCGAAAGAAACCAAGAAATGTGGAGAAATTGTACAAACTCACATCAGGCAAAGCTACGATTTGCATCTACATTAACTTCTACTTCTACCTTAGAACCATCATTATCTGCGAGCAAACTTCCTTGAGGGGATTCAACGGTTTCAACAATCTCTGCCTTCAGCTTTTCATGTTTCTCTTTCATGCAAACCTAAAGATTCAAAAACACCAGCAAATTCTGTCTCCATTTTGCACAATTTTCTCCTTTAGCCCCTGGTCTAGATCCATAACTATTGATACCCCAGTACTCTCGATTTCAGCCTTCAATTTATCAATCTTCTCCTTTAAATCAAGGAGATTCATGGTTTCTTTTAACCTCTTATTGATGTCCTCCTTAATTTTGTTTACCTTGCTATTTTTCTCGGAGACTTTGTGGGCTTTAGACATTTCTTGTAACATCTCAAGCTTATTCTTTAGACTAGCATAATTCGGAGCATTAAAAATATTTCTGTTGAATTTGTCCTTAAGGTGGTCAAGCGCTTTTCCTTCAGAGCAGGATGCATTGACTGGTCGTTTGAGTTCCTTGTTTTTGCAAATTCTTCTCGCTCGCATGACAAACTTTTCCTCCAAAACCAAAGCTTTAGCAGCCTTAGAAAATTCATAATCAATCTCTCTATCATCTCATAACTGATGCTCTTCATCAAAGAGTTGGTAATAAAATTAACAAAAAGTCATCCAAGTATGTGTCTTCAACTAAGCAACGTAGACCAGTCAGGAGTTTATGATCTTTGAATAGCGGCAGCGTAATCTACGACCTAAAAGACCATCTCAGATTCTAGGTTTCATCTATCAATAAATTTTCCCTTTACCTGCAGTCAGATCACATTTAACTTGAAAATTTTCAGGAAAAAATTATGCACAACTTACTTGTACCGAGCACCTCATCAAAAGGTTTTACAGAGGACATACAAGTACATAAACCCTAAACAATTATCATCTTTTACTCAACCAGCAGATGCAGGGGGAAGATACATTCTCCGAGATTCACCAAGCCTAATGTAAACAAGCAGCTTTCTTTGATTAACAGTAAACATAAACAGGTAGTTTTAGAAATGCAATAAGAATGAAAATAGATATAAGTTCTAACCAATATTCAGTTCAAAACATCCAAGCACATAAAAAGTCCCAGATAAAGACTGTCTAGCACCACAACACAACGGGAGCAGAACCAGAAACATCAAAATAAGCTTACTTATTGTATTTCTCCAGCCTGGCGACTGTTGCAGCAATACTAACCTTGTTTTGGCGCCTATTTTCCCAACAGTAGCAACAACTTAAGTAGAAAGCACAAGATATTATGCTCCACATGCAGTGCCTCTCTTTTTTGAATTGTACTATTACCACTAGTCTACTACTAACCACAGTCCTTCATCTTTTATCATCATGTGAGTATAACTATATCTACATCCATTAGAGCTCATGAAAGAGACGTTATGTGGCAGTTTTTTTTGGTAATCAAAAGTATTTTATTTACCAAAGAGATATGTAAATCTCAAAAACAAAACTACTTAGTATTTATCATACACAGCACACCTGTTAAGGGTAGAAATTGAGCTACTCTTTTCTCCTTGCCAATCTGGGCTTCAAGCTTGCTCTATAGATCACCTCTTGAACAATCTGGTTCAGAATGTAATACAAGCTACTCTGGAGGAAATACGACTTTATAAAATTGTTGTTGAGAGTCAAAGAAGCTGAAATAGCATATAGAGCGACCAACGAAGCAACTTAAGGTAAAATAGAGTGCACAAATGAAGTGTACAAGAGAAAACACTCCATAAGTTAGCCATTTAGCCAACAAGACATACAAAAATGACTAACTATCGAATTCAATGTTGTTAACAAGAGTGCACTTGAGGAAGTATTACTTTTAGATGCCAAAAAATGCATAGCTCAAACATCAATGATCAATGCATTCTGTTTTCACTCCTTAAGACTCATCTTCAAGCCTCCTACACTATTGCTACAAATGGAACTTTTTGTTCAGGTACTGAATTAACTTGAGTTCTCTTATTTACTGATGTTATTTTACTTTTAGCATCTTAATATTACAGATCATAAGAAGAGTGATCCAATACCAACAACCCAAAAATAGTGAAACCACATAATTCTTTAAACAAGAAAACACAAAACAGAACATCAAGAGAAAATGTCAAACAATTCAAAGAAACTGAACATCAAGAAATGGGCAAAAGAAGAGTACTACTGAACACCTTTCACAATATAAACATAATAATGAACTCTACAAATACCACACCACCTACACTGCAAAATTGTTACCGAACAATTTGTTGGTTGTTACTTAAACACCAACCTAATCTAATTATTAAAAAAATAAACATAAATCAATGTTAGAATCATGCTCCTAAATCACAAAAAATCCCAATTAAAAGTATCCTAATATAAAAATCTTGGGTTTCAAAGAAACTCCAAAATATATATATAAAAAAACCCTTTTCAAAAACTCCCATCACGTTTCAATTTTCCAGAATTAGTAAAGCAAGCAGTTCTCCTCTAAACCATGATCCCCAAAATCAATATAGAGTCCCAATCAAACTCCACCTCATCACCTTCTTGAATATAGCGTTCTTCATCTTCTACGTTCAATATTCCAAAGAATTCATCGAAATCAGTCTGATTTACAAGAACCAATATTCCATCATTTTGTTCTAATTTTTCTACAGGAAAAACATCAGAGGAGGTACTCTCCAACATCACAGGACTGTTGTCGGATAATATCATAGTACTTTATTCTGCGGGTGATGTTTGGAGAAGAACCCCTTCTTGAAAGACACGATCAATGAACCTCTTATACTCTATACCAGTAGCAACATTGTTTCCTCTGATTTCTGATCTGGGGTTCTTCTTAATCGCACAAATTACAAACTCGTTTGCTTCCTTGGATTTCAACTCCCGAAGAAGAGAGTCAGCCAAAAAATACTCTTTCATCATCCAACGGCCATTCAAAGAGGAGTCTTTCTTGTGCTTGTAATTCAAGCTTCTTTTATACCCAATAACCAGATTTTCATCTTCATCAAGAATTTTCTTGCCTTTATTCTGCTGTATCCAACTCCCATTACAAGTAGTTCTGTTGAATCGGCCATCACTGGGCTTCTTCTTCTTTAATTGGGTGAGGAAGTAATGGGTTTTGTTGGAAGTTTCTCCAATTAATTGCCATGGCTCTTTGCTGTAAACATCTGCAAAGCCAATGAGACCTTCAGTTGGTAAGCATTTTCCAGCCACAAATTTCTAACAGTTGCATTATCAGTTCAGTGTCAGAGGCACGAAGTTGAACATTCTTCTCCATAGCTTCGGCTGTTTCTTGAATGTGAATGACACAAAACTGGGAAGAACATACAAGAATAAGAAAGATTTGTTATAAAATAAATACGACAAACTTATATATTATTCAATTTTTGAAACACATATAGATAATGAAGTCAAATCTCCTGTGTTTACGTAAGAAAGTAAAGTGTGGCGTAAGTTGCTACTGCAAAATTATTGTGTAAGCTGTTACTGCAAGTTGCTACGTAAGTTGTTTGTAAAGTACTACTGCAAGCTCCCATGTAAGCTGTTCGTAAGCTGTTATAGTATCAGATATAGATAATCTTCTACCGGGATAATATTTATCCATAACGAAGTACCGAAAGGATAAGCTCATTGTACCAAATATAGATAATCTTCTACCGGGGTAATATTTATCCATAACGGAGTACCGAAAGGATAAGCTTCTTCAGGTGGCTTATTTCTAATAGAGTATTAAATAGATAAATATTTTTACGGCGGAGTCCCATATGGATAAGCTTCTTCGGGAAACTTATTTATAACGGAGTACTAAATGAACATCGATAATATAATATATTCATAACACTCTCCCTTGGATGTTCATTAAAAGATAATGTGCCTCATTAAAACCTTACTAAGAAAAACCCCGTGGAAAAAAAATCCTAGTGAAAGAAAAAGAGTACACATATTTAGTAATACGCATAACTAGTTGTCTCATTAAAAACCTTATAAGAAAAACCCTGTGGGAAAAACTTTAGTAAGGAAAAAAGAGTATAGCGCATATTTTACTCCCCCTAATAAAAACCTTATTTCAAATATTTGAGTTTTCGCATTCCAATCTTGTATACCATCATCTCAAAAGTTGAAGTTGGCAAAGATTTAGTGAATAAATCTGCCGGATTGTCACTTGAACGGATTTGTTGCACATCAATGTCATCATTTTTCTGAAGATCATGTGTGTAGAATAATTTTGGTGAAATGTGCTTCGTTCTATCTTCTTTTATAAATCCTCCCTTTAATTGGGCTATGCATGCAGCATTATCTTCGTATAAAATTGTGGATCTTTTATCACATTCCAAACCATATTTTCTTGAATAAAATGAATCACTTATTTCAACCATGCGCATTCCCTACTTGCTTCATGAATAACTATTATCTCGGCATGATTTGAAGAAGTAGCAACAATAGATTGCTTTGTGGAGTGCCATGATATGATAGTACCTCCACATGTAAACACGTACCCGGTTTGAGATCGAGCTTTATGGGGATCAGATAAATAACCTGCATCTACATAACCAGCAAGATCTGCACTACCCTTGTTAGTATAAAACAAACTCATATCAAGAGTTCCCTTTAAATATCGCAAAATATACTTAATCTTATTCCAATGTCCCTGTGTAGGAGAAGAACTATATCTTGCTAGTAAATTAACATAAAATGCTATGTTAGGCCTTGTAGCATTAGCAAGATACATAAGTGCACCAATTGCACTGAGATAGGGTGTTTCAGGACCAATGAGTTCCTCATCCTCTTTTGGAAGTCGGAACGGATCCTTATTCACTTCAAGTGATCGAACAACCATTGGTGTACTCAATGGGTGCGCTTTGTCCATGTAAAAGCGTTTTAAGACCCTTTATGTATAGGCAGATTGATGTATAAAGATCTCGTCTGCTAAACCAATTGTGAGGCATCTTCAAGGGTCTGGACTACAGGCCCGATCCTCATAATCTTTTATAATATCGTGCACTATATTGGATTAAATATATCGTCGACGATCATTTTGTATTGGTTCCTAAGCGACATAACTTGTTGAGATCTCATAACTTTCTTTAATTTTAGGTACCTGAATTTCTTCTGGAGTTTCATGAAATGTTATGTCGTGGGCTCTTCTAGAGTTCATTTCCTCCTCATTATGATCATTTTGATCATTTGCTCCTATCATTTTTCAAGAATTGTTATCTTTGGAACCGATCGGTTTACTATGCTTCATGCGTGCAGTAAACTTTATCCTTCAGGGACTTTAATTTTAATAGGAGCATTTGCAGCTAAAATATGATATTTATTTTTGGATCAGCAAATGTTTCTAGCATTTGACTTGAATTATCTTCTAAGTGAGGATCATATTAATGATAATTCGATTCATATAGCATATTTTTCATCTGTTTATTTCATCCCCCAAATATTAGAATAACTAACACATATCCCCAATATTCTTTGAAAAATCTATCTTTGTGCATTGTGGTAGAGAAACTAATCATATGCCACACATCAAAAGTTATTAGATAGTAAAAATATTTGATTTCTGATCCTAAACCAATTGTGAGGGGAGGACTTATCATATTTTGTTGGTCTGATGTATACAGGTGTTGTTGTATGCAATTTAGAAAATCTTAGACCAACACATGAAGCTTTGTTCTCATAAACAATAGTTTAGCCTTAAATAGGAGGTATTTGATGCTAAACTAGCTTGGATATAAACCAGCATCATTAAGACGAACTATCTTGATTTCATAATCTGAAAATTATGCTCTTAATTGAGAAAAGTAACTTCAAATGCCAAACTGCAGGTTGACAATAAACACACATGTAACAATCTCATATATGCATCTATAAGTGGTTCACATGATAGGTGAATGGACCTATATTCACCTTTTATATATTCCAGAATTCAGGGGTTTTAGTCCCAACTTTAGCTGGTATAATCAATTTATTATGAGAACAAGTAACACAAGAGAATTCTTGAAGAATCTTCTAGTTCTTCAGTATATGCTTATCTGAATTCTCAAATAGCTTATTTAAAAATGGCAAATGAAAACTTCAAGTTTATCATGGCATGTGACATCTCTTAGTAAGCTTCTGGTTTACTATGGCATAAACTTTTGCATTAGTAAACTTCTGTTTTACTGTAACTACTTTTGTATCAACGAATTTCTTATTTACTATAACTACTTTTGCCTCAGTAAAACTTCTTATTTACTGTGACTGCTTTTGTATTAGTAAACTTCTGGTTTACTATGATACATGATATAGTATAAATTGAAGAATAAGGCATGTTACCTCTCACATATATATTATTTTACCCCCTATGATTGTGGAAACATAAAGATTTTCAATCTTTCAGTCATTTGTACTCTCAATATAATAGCCATTTGTATTAGTAAACTTCAGGTTTACTACAACATATGTTTTGACCATAATCATATAATATGAATGACATATTTGTATATAAGCTCTTCGAGAGCCTTCATTTATTATCCACAATCTAATATTTATCAGACACTACTGGTGTCATGTGTCTTCTAGACAAACAGCTAGCTCTTCTGGAGTTGTTGATACATTTTGTCCTATCAAATATTGCTCAGACACTTCTGGTATCATGAGAGAAACTTATAATCAAATAAACAATGTAAAACAATTGTTTAAGCATAAGAAAACATCTCTTCATAATATTTTCCTACTTCAGGAGGAGATTTCAATTGTGTTACTTCTTCAGAAATAAATTTAAAATACGAAATATTGAGTATATATTCTCTCAATCATATTAACTCTTCTGGAGGTGAATTGTAATATATTTACATCAATAGTGCGTTCATATTTATGACTTTACTAATATTATCACATTCACTTCAGTGAATGGATTAATATTTATCAAATATTCTCATCCTTTAGGAAATTAAACATAATCAACTGAACGCACGTTAATCACATCAAATTGTGATGCTTCAACCTCTTTTAAAATATTTATTACTTCAGGAGCAAATCGAGGCGTGCATGTAATATAGAGAATATATCTCTAGCTTATCTTTAATTGTAACCATAGAAAGCCTAAATTATCACTTCTGGTAGTTATAGGCATATACCATTTCTGGTGGTTAACAAAATTTATTTACAGTGAGATATACGAAACATAACCACTTCTGGTGGTTGTATATTTCTTGCAAACTTGTCACGACCCAAAAATCTATTAAAGGTCGTGATGGCGCCAGACACCGTTGTCAGGCAAGCCAAAAATAAATATTAATTTGGTTCATATTTTAATATTTTTAAAATCATATTTCCTTCAATTAAATAGTAAAAGATGGAATTTACAGAGTAAATAATAATATTTTTAACAATTTCAATACAGGACAACCCATAATCACCCCAAAACCAGGTGTCACAAGTGCATGAGTATCAACCAGGAATGTAAAAATAAAATACAGCATCTGTCTGAAATACAAAATTGGACAGGAGAAATATAAATACTCTGAAGGAGACTCTGCCGGCTGTGGGTCGTAATATGGAATGAAGCCCACGTAAGTCCCCGCATGCATACATGCCTCTGCTCTCACAAGACCACTAGTCATATATGTACCTGCACAAAAGTGTGCAACAAGTGTAGTATGAGTACGTAATCAACGTGTACTCAGTAAGTATCTAGCCTAATCCCAGATGAGTAGTGACGAGGGGTTGACATCGACACTTACTAGTGATCCAATAATATCATGTACAGTAAAGAGGTAAGTAAATATGAGGCAGAGTAAATAAATGAGATAAACAAGTTTAAATCATGTGGTACAAATACCCCTCTTTTACGAGGAACTCAAGCTCTCAATTTGAAATTCCCTCATTAACCGGAGCATATATATAAATATAGTGGATCTCATCAGATAGATTTTCATAACCCAAATCGGAAAAACTCATAGATACTCTGGCTTCTTGCCAAATATTATGCACGATTCCATGAGGATATGATATAGGAAATGCCGAGGCATACGACCCGATCCAACATAAAATTTAAACTGTGCATTGCCGAGGGTCGAACGGCGCGAACCATAGATACATCTATTAAACTGTCGAGGCGAATGACCCGCTCCCATGAAAGTGTGGTACATAAATCCTACCGAGGCGAACGGCCCGATACCATTAGAATAAGAAGTACATAATTATGCCGAGGCGAACGGCCCGATCCCATTAGAATAAGAAGTACATAATCTTGCCGAGGCGAACAACCCGATCCCATTAGAATAAGAAGTACATAATCATGCCGAGGCGAACAACCCGATCCTATTAGAATAAGAAGTTTTGATGGGTCATTGACCCCACTCACGAATAAACGTGTGATTTGAAATTTCTTTTACAAAAACTTTCAATGAACCATATATATCACAAAAGCATTTCGTAAGAGGAGTAAAATTATTCGGTAACAAGTCATGAACTCGTGAAGTCTCTATAATAGCAAGTCTAGTCTCAAGTAGTAATGTAAATAAGAGAAATTTAATAGGCAAGAGACTGCTCAAATAGTACAACTATAGCATGATGTGAACATAAGCCTACCCGGACAATAACATGAATGTAGCTACGTACGGGCTTTTGTCACCTCGCGCGTACGTAGCCCCTACAACAAGTAGCACACATCGATTTACAATACCTGGGGGTAATTTTCCCTCACAGGGTTAGACAAGAGACTTACCTCACTCCGAAGTTCCATAACCGGCTGCAAAGCCTTTCCAACAACTTGAACTGATGCCCATCACTCCAAAACTATTCAATAAATGTGCGAATCCATAAATATATTCTCTAATACTCATTATAATTCAATTTACAACAATTTCCAACTTCGCTCGAAAAGTCGATAAAATCACTCTCGGGCCCACGTGTCCGGATTCCAAAAAATTTCGAAGATAAACACTACCCATAGCATTACGAACTAAAATACATAATTTATTTCCAATTCCATGTCCAACTTCGTGGTCAAAAGCCAAATATACTAATTCTAGGTTTTTCTTCAAAATCCCAAATTTCTACTAATTTTCAAATTTAAATCCATATAAAAACTGTGTATTTAACTTAAAATGGGTGTGAATCACTTACCTTGATATAGATGATGGAAATCTCCCCTTGAAGCTCTCCAAACATCGCCCAAGAAAGAAGAGAAAATGGCAAAAATGGCTGAACCCCACACTTTAAATATTCTGCCCAGCGACGCTCGCACCTGCGGACTCCTTGGCCGCTCCTACGCATTCCTCTTCTGCGGCACTTCTTCCGCACATGCGCAATAGCAGGTGCGACACACCCTAGCGCATTTGCGCATCTTCCGCACCTGCGGCAGTAGTGTCGCTTCTGCGCACACGTAGGTACGCTGCTCTAGTCCGCTTCTGTGGCTTACCCAGCTCCAGTCCACTCTTGCTTCTGCGAGCAAATTTGCCGCACCCGCGATCTCGCACATGCGGCCAAAGTCACGCAGGTGCGGTTACACCAAAAGCATTAAGCTTCAGAAATTCTTAAATCCAAAAATTGATCTGTTAGCCTTCCGTAATCTACCCGAGGCTCCCGAGACCTTAACCAATTATACCAACGCGTCCCAAAATACATTACGAACTTAGTCGAGCCTTCGAATCACATCAAACAATGCTAAAATCATGAATCACACCCTTAAATGAACTTAGAACTTCAAACTTCTACATTCGATGCCGAAACCTACCAAATCACGTCCGATTGACCTCAAATTTTGCACACAAGTCATAATTGACATTATGGACCTACTCCAACTTTCGGAATCGGAATCCGACCCCAATATAAAAAAGTCTACTCCCGGTCAAACTTCTCAAAAACCTTCAAATTCCAACTTTCGCCAAATGACCTCAAAATGACCTACGGACCTCCAAATCCATATCCGGGCGCGCTCCCAGTACCAGAATTACCATACGGAGCTATTCCCGGACTCAGAATCCCAAACAGACATTGATAATATTGAAATACACTTCAACTCAAATCTATAAAATTCTTCCAAAATGCCAACTTCCATAATAAGCGCCAAAATGCTCTTGGATCATCCAAAAATCGCTCCGGACATACGCTCAAGTCCAAAATCATCATACGAACCTGTTAGAACCTTCAAATCCCGATTCCGATGTCGTTTACTCAAAAATCAACTTTAGTCAATTCCTCTAACTTAAGACTTCCGAAATTAGAATTTTCTTTCCAAATCGACTCCGAACTTCCCGAAATTAAATTTCGACCACGCGTATAAGTCATAATACTTTAAGTGAGGCTTTTCATGGTCTCAAACTGCTGAACGATACGCTAGAGCTTAAAACGACCAGACGAGTTGTTACATTCTCTCCCACTTAAACCTACGTTTGTCCTCGAATGTGCTAAGAATTGTTCCAGAGTTGTCTAAAATTACTGTTTAGCACCTCGTGCACCTAACCGTTCTACCACAACCCAGTTGAGCACATTAGCTTGAGCCAGTCTGAAGATCCTCCCTTTTATTTAGTCAAATAAGCCTTAGAGCCAAATTCCAACATTCGGAGGTCTCTACCAGGCCTATTTCCAACATACAAATACCGTATCAATCACTACGCGATGCGCCAATACAGGATTGCATATGAACTCAAAGAAAGTATCATCTTCGATAAGTCAGATACTGACGGTTTGGATTTCCCTCACTATGATGCTCTCGTTATCACTTTACAAATTTTAGTTACTAACGTTAGACGAATTATGGTAGACGATGGGAGCGGCGCGTGTATTATCCATCATCGAGTACTCGCACAAATGAAACTCGAGGACAAGATAGCGACACACTTTATCACACTAACAAGCTGTTGCACCTGAGTTGAGGCCAGGTAGTTGTGGCTAGCACCCGTGTCTATCAATGCCCGAATAGGTCTGCCGTTTACTTTCATGTCAACGAACATTAAGGTCCTCTTTTGTGATGTGGGAGGCCTCTCGTCCGCCTTTTCTTTCCCTTTCTTGTCGATTGGGAATGCCTTCTTCTTGGGGTTCCCAGCACTGATTCCCACCAAGGTATCATGAATGGAGCCAACAAATGCGTTGAAGGAACCTACTTGATCGGCGCCGTCTGAGTCGTCGGTATCTGACTTGTCATCGTCAACAGTTTGTTGAGCGTTGATTTGTGTATTGGGGCATTGATTGTTCCAATGTTCCTCACCGCAATGACGGCATTTTGATGGGGGCTTTCTCCCCTGATGGTTGTTGACTGATGCAGTAGTGTTACTGCTTGAGGAAGGAGTCTTGGATTTGGATGTACCTCGATCTCCTCTATTTCTGTTGGGACCACCGTTGCTAGGTTGTCTCCCGTTGTATCCCCCTCGGACAGGCGGCTGGGGCCTATCCTTCTAAGTTTCCAACTGATAATCCCCAAGGCACTCTGCAGCTTGAATGGCCTTGGGCAGGGTATCTACCCGTTGTCTTTGCAATTCCATACGAGCATAAGGTTTCAAACCTTCTATGAATGCGAACAGTTTGTCTTTGTCCCCCATATCCCGTATGTTTAGCATGAGTGCGGAGAATTCACGCACGTAGTCCTGCACCGACCTAGTGTGGCGGAGTTCACGCAACTTTCTTCGTGCATTGTATTCCACATTTTCGGGGAAGAACTGTAGGTGTATGGCGGCCTTCAGTTCTGCCCATGTCTGGAGAGTATCTTCACCGGCCCTGATGACTTCGTATTTGACTCGCCACCAGAGTTTTGCATCGCCTTGAAGATACATGGCAGCAGTTGCTACTTTTTTGGATTCTTCCAAATGTCCAACGGCATCGAAGTATTGTTCGATGTCGAAGATGAAGTTTTCCACTTCTTTAGCATCCCGGGCTCCGTTGTATGGCTTGGGCTCCGGAATTTTCAGCTTTTGTAGCATGGGGGCAATGTTCATGGCACCCCTGATGTGGTTTTCGCCTCCTTTGAGCAGGCTTTGAAGGGCAGCATTGACAACATTGAGCTGGCCTATCAAGTTGTCTATGGTTTGTTGCATGACTGTCAGTCTGTCTGCCATCTAGTTCCCGATGGGCTAAATCCTCGGCACGCTCCTGTTGGAGGTCCTCGAATTGGCCATGAATTTTGGTTGCCTCGACGGCAGCCGTTTGTCGGTCTTCCTCAGAGTCTTGACTGATGTTTGCTATGTCATTTTCGGCCTGCCGCATTCTGCGGTCCAGGTCGTCCAACCTTTGCACTAGGCTGGTTTTTAGATCAGGCAACGTATCCACGATGGGCCGTAATGCGTCAACCGTCTCTTCTAGGGTCGTGATGCGATTCCCGTGATTCACCATGGTCAGAAATGGTGATGATGATGCCAATGAGTTCCCTCGTCCGATGTCGAGCCTAGGCTCTGATACCAACTGTTATGCGGCGCCTTCCTGAAGTTCCTTGGAAGGGCGACGTAAGGCTAAGCAACCGATGTCAGTGCGGTTGCTATGCGCCAACTGAGGTCCTCGTCATACGCTAGACTAGATTGTCAGTGCCGTACGGGAAAACCAATATCGTGAGCAATTGAGCAGCGAAAAATGAGCAACTGATGATGAAAGCTGATGATTGTATTGATGATGATGATGAAAGCTATTACAAGATGCAATGCGGTGTCGGGGGGAGAGACACCAGTATAGAGAATTATTTGCATGCTTGAATGTTTGAATGCTTTGGTCACCCTTAATAATGCTTAAAAAAAATAAATCAAAGTTACATGAGTTGACCTAAGAAAGCTGTAGAAGCACACTGAAAATGAATGAAGTAAAACTACTCTATAATTACAATAAAAAGGACTTAGTCTTCTATGGAAGCAAGTCCGATGGCAGCAACTTTGTCTTGAGCAGCAGGGTCTGCGCGCGCATTGCTGTGGGCGCGCGCGGCACTATTTGGATCTGCCAGCGGCTGGGCGCTGGTGCTTGGCATTGGGTCTGCGCGCGGGGCACTGTCTGGGTGTGCGGCGCTGATGGCAACAGGATGATTTGTGCACGCGGCATTGTCGGTGCGCGCGGCACTGATGGCATTGGCCAGCCGCTGGGCGCTGGCATTGATTATCGGTGGGGCGACAGAGGCGCATGCTCGCTTGTCACTTGGCGCTGCCGAGACCACGGGGCCGACCGTGGCGCTAGGCGTTGGGAGGCTTGCCGGGACGCCACGGGGCGCGTCCAAGGGGTCATGGGTCGATGATGGAAAGCAGCCCATGATAAAACGCATGAAATTTAAAAGGAAACTCAAGAGTAGCTAGAAACACAACCAACCGTCCGATTCCTATCAAACCAACTCGGAATTTCACCAAATTTTGTAGACAAGTTTGAAATAGCAAAATGAACCTATTCCAAGTCGCAAAAATAAAATCCAAATCCAATATCCATAAAGTCAACCTATGGTCAAACCGAGAGAATTTTCAAACATTCAAATTGTTAACTTTCGGCAAAACAAGTCAAATCAACCTAGTGACCTCCGAATTCAATTTCGGGCATACACATATATCCAAAATCACAATACGAACCTATCGGAATCGTCAAAATACCAATCTGGGATCGTTTACCCAAATTATTTGACCGTAATCAACTCAAATTATTTTTAAAGCTAAAAATCACATTTTCTTTAACTTTTTACATAAACACTTTTCGAAAAATAACACGGACGGGGTCATTTACCTAAAATATTGAGTATAGTCAATTCAAGTTATTTTTAAATCCAAAAATCATATTTTCTTCAACTTTTTACGTAAAAATTTTCTGAAAAATAACATGGACTATGCATGCAAATAAAAAAATATTAAATGAAGCTAATAGAGGTCTCGGGACACGAAAATATGGGCTAGTACTCAAAATGACCTATCGGATTGTCACATTACTACTTTCATGTTTTATTTTAAAATCTAGAAATGAAAAGGGTATGCCACAACCACGGGCAAAGCTACCGTATTAAGTACGGGTACAATTAACCCAATAACTTTGCTTGGATCTTATATTTATAGTAGTATTTTTTAATATGTACAAATATTTAATTTCGAATCCAATAACTAAACGAGCTATGAATAATTTATTAATGTTCCGCGTCATTTAAATCCTATTTGATTTAGAATTGTTTGGCGCTATGCCTCATTTTATTATTTTATTTTATTTTCTTTATCCATCTTTGTTTACAATTAAAAGGAACATAACATGTGAAAAGTTTATAGTTATACCTCTATATGTAAGCTTAGTATAAATGGTTTAATTTGTCTAATATGACGGTTTAATTTGATTTATTATTCAGTAAATAGATAATATTGATTTGATTTTCTTTTTGAGATAAAAAATGATTCAAATCACATCACGAACCCCCTTAATTTAAGTTTGGCACTAAGAGAGTATGATATTACTAATTCCATCTCAGGGTATCAATACTGAAATTCAAAATAATCTCAAAAAAAAAAATCAGAAAAGAATATTGTGGAAGCACCTAAAATAGACTTCAAGTAGTAACTTTTTCTTAACGGAAAAGGACCATATATACTCATGTAGTATCAAAAATAGTTTAAATATACCCTTTATTTGAGTATCCGTTCAATTATATTCCTACCATTATATTTTTGTACTGATTTACCCCTAATTTAAATGGAAGGACACGTGGTATTGCCGGAACACCTCAATCCATCCCCAATTTCAATACCCGGTTCAAATTAAAGCCTGCCCCTAATTTTTACTCATTATTCGACCCAATTTAATCCACTTAAAAAAGGCATCAAAATAAACCCTAACTATAAATCAAATCATCTTCCCCAATTTTCCCTTCATAAACACCCTTTTTTCCGCCACTGAATCTTCTCACTGTCAAAGATGGCATCAATCTATAATTGTAAAGAGAACCACACTTAAATTTTCACATCAACCTTTCTTTACCAGAATCTTCTAGTTAAGCATTTCGTTTAACATAATTAACTATTCTTCTGCATGTGTGACCATTGTTCAAAGCCTGGAAGAAATTCCACCAGATGGCAGATCCAGTACTAGAAGGTCACCAACTAGTGAGGGGTTTATACCAAGCTCTTGCAATTACTGCAGTGTGTGTCCAGGAGCAACCTAATATGTGGCATCTCGTAGCCGATATTGTCACTGCGCAGGCAACAAGGGTACTTTATCTTTCTCCGCCATTCATTCCTCCAAATTCCCGTTCGATTAAGAAGACAAAATCATATCCTTTTTCAAGATCCTCAGTTACTGGGTATTCAAAGGAAGACCAAGATGATGTGCATTAACTGTAGAAGATTGTGGGCTATAAAGCACGAAGTCTTTGATGATCTCTGAAGCTTGACATGTTCTTTTTTTTAATTTTTTTGTCAATTTCTAGTTTGGGGTTTGTATACGAATTTAAGAGATGTACGATATTTGTGTACATGAGATTCCGGGTTTTACATTTTTTGGTTTTTGGATTTATTTTTTTTAGTGTAAATTTTCATACTGGATGAATAAAGACTTTTTTTTCTATTTTAGTAGCTGAATTTAAATTCTCTCTAAAAAGAAGGATGAAAGCTAAGGAGACCATCTTTATTTGTACTTGGGGTTTATTTTAAGGGGGGTTTTTAAGTGGGGAGAATTGGGCCAAATAATGGGTAAAGATCAGGTCGAATAAGTGGCAGGTTTTCATTTGAACTGGGTATTAAAATTGAGGATGGATTGAGGTGTTCCAGTGATACCACGTATCCTTTCGCCTAAATTAGGGTTAAATCAGTGCTAAAGTATAACGGTAAGGGTATAATTGAACGGATACTCAAACATAGAGGATATTTAAACTATTTCGATAGTACAAGGATATATTTGGCCAAATATATTTTCTTAATTATAGCAGAAGTATACAAAGCAACTAAAGGCCAATTGTCTTGCTTTTTGCTTTTAATAAATAAGTCTGTGTACGGGTAAAATCTTGGGCCAAGATTCTCCCGATTCCCCGATAAGGAAAGAAGAGGGAAGCATAGTTCGATGCAACTACAAGCAAGGCCGAAGGACCCCTCGTATCGAAACTCGGAAGGAGAGAACGATGTATCTAGGATCGGGCACGGCAAATTAACGGACCCGAACAAAGTAAAGTTTCAAGACCACGGGAAAAGGAGGAACAATTGCTCGTGATAAGTAGGGATCTGTAATACTCGCCCTCAACCAGATATTACGGTGCAGATCCCGCTCGATATCAACTGTGGATTGGTATTTATCGGAAATTTATTTATTTTTACCTAATTTAGACTTTTATTGGGACTAAAATTCCCCTACTACATAAAGGGGAGAATTCATTTTATTAAGGACAATGTTGACACGCATATAAAAGAAGTAAAAGTTTATTTTTGTCTTTTAACTATTATTCAAAGCGTTCTTGAGTTATTCTCTTCTTTAATCGCAACTGAGCTTATATCGAGGGTCCGATCGAGGCCGAATTTCAGAGTTCAACTTAAGATCAGGCTTGATCGTCACATTACGATTGGTTTTATTGTTCATTCTTTCTTTAATTTAATTATTTGTTGCCATTAGATCATTCGTATTTAATTAAATCACATATCCTTTAAACCGCGTATAAATTTAATTCTTACTCATTTTAAGGGTAAACAGTATGGCGTCCACCGTGGGGCATAGAATAATAGTGGTGATTTGATACGAATCTTCATAAAATACCCTATTTTACGCTTGTTCTTTGAAGTTTTGATTCCAAGTTAACCTAAGGATGTCAAATTCTCGGTCTGCTCACTTGAACGTTGACGCTAAGTCAGGCCACCACGATGAGAACAATAACGTGATACCTAGCAATGATGTGCCCCCTGTTGATCCCAATGGTGTCTCAGTTGCCGACCCAGTCGATGCTAACTCATAGGTTTCCATTAATATCTATCTACCAACTGTCCCGAAAAATAGCGTTCACGGGGCACCCCGACCATCGGCTCGAGAAGTGCATGCCGGTGAAGATGAAAGGTGAGCTTATGGTTGGTTTTCGAATATTGCAAGCTCAACAAGTGGAAATAGAGCAGTTACAGACCTAGAGTCAGGCCCCTAACAAGGTCGAGCCCCAGCGGACCAGAAAAACTACTCGAAGTGATGAACAAGTTGTCATAGAACCGAGTGAATTCGGGCCCGGGAAACTTTCGAGGTGATGAAGATGCTCAAAGTGCTGACAAAACGGGCGGAGTCAGGCGAGAAAAAGATAGAGGCCAATGACAAGAAGGTGGAAACGTTTAACTCCAGGGTCGATCAGATCCTGGGAGCACCCCCGATATTGATGGGGCCGGATTTCAAAAAGTTTATTCAGAAACTTTTCCCCCCGAGCGCGGCACCAAAGCCGATCCCGAAGAGGTTTCGAATGCCTGACATTCCCAAGTATAATGGGACCACGGATCCAAACGAGCATGTAACCTCATATACATGCGCAATCAAGGGGAATGACTTGGAAAACAACGAGATTGAATCGGTATTGCTGAAAATATTTGGGGAAATCTTGTCCAAGGGAGCAATGATATGGTATCACAACTTGCTTCCAAATTCTATTGACTCATTTCCTATGCTAGCAAATGCTTTCGTAAAAGCCCATGCTGGCGCCATCAAGGTCGAGACGAGGAAGTCGGATCTTTAAAGGTCAAGCAGAGGGATAACGAGATGCTTCGGGAGTTCGTATCGAGGTTCGAGATGGAACAGATGGATCTGCCCCCAGTCGTAGCTGATTGGGCCATTCAGGCATTTACTCAAGGGCTAAACTCCCGAAGTTCCGTGGATTCTCAGCAATTAAAGTAAAACTTGGTGGAATACCCGATGGTCACATGGGACAATATCCATAACAGGTATCAATCGAAGATCAAAGTCGAGGATGACCAGTTCGGGGCCCTTTCAGGGTCTATTTACCCCAACAGAATAAATGACATATCTAAGAGAATCATAGATCTTGAGCCAAGGTCGGTACGAGATCGATACCAACTGTACGGGGTAGTTCGGAGGGGAAACGGATCTGGGTGCCACCCGACAAGGAAAGACAAGAGAAATGATCAAGGACCGAGTAGCCTGGGCCTAATAAGCAAAAGCGATTTTGACAGGTCGCTCGGGAATAGGGAAGCGCCGACATTATCGAAGTATAATTTCAACGTAGATGTTGCAAGTATAGTGTTGACCATAGGACATATCAAAGAGACCAAGTGGCCTAGACCATTACAGTCTGATCCCGCCCAAAGGGACCCTAACTTGGCATGTAAGTATGTCACGACCCAAAATCCCACCACCGGCGTCGTGATGGCACTTAGTCTCTAAGACTAGATAAGACGATTATAATAACAATTCAAACCATTGTTCTTTGAAACAGAGTTTAATACAAGTATCGAAACCCAAAAGCGGAAATAAGCCTACACGACAATAATCATAATAATCTCCCAAGACTCGTAATATAGTGTCATGAACTCTAACTGAATACATGAAATGATCTCAATGATCTAAATACAATATTGTTCAAATGATAACTGACAGTACAATATAAGGAAAAGACTCCAAGGGAATGCGGCGATCAAGCAGCTCTACCTTGAATCATTGCGATCAACAAACTAACTCTGCCTGAGTCCGATATCTCCAATACCTGGCTCTACATAAATATGTACAGAAGTGTAGTATGAGTACACCACGGTCGGTACACAGTGAGTATCAAGACTGACCTCGGTAGAGTAGTGATGAGGTACAGTCAAGACACTCACTAGTCAAAATAACCTGTGCAGTATAGCAGTATAACGATAATAATGGAAAACAGGAAGAAGTAAATGGAAACAAGAATCAACTAGTGATATAAACAGTAAAGCAATAAGAACACCATACAATATCGTTCAAACCAAATAGGGAACACAAGGACAACCAATTGATCAAATCTTTCTAACACAAGTTTTCATAACAAAGTCACTCCGTGGTACCTCATCTCATAGTCACAAATCACGGGTCTCAACTCACCATCATATACTCACGGCACCTCGTGCCCACATCTCAAATCACAACCGCATGGATAACTCACGTGTCAACAATATCAATATATGGATCCGCACGGACAACTCACGTCCTGCACGGACAACTCACGTGCCAATAGCATAATCATCATATACTCACGGCACCTCGTTCCCACATCTCAAATCACAATCCGCACGGAAAACTCACGTGCCAATAACGTAATCATCATATACTCACGGCACCTCGTGCCCACATCTCAAATCACAACCCATCTGTCATGATCACAGACTCACTAATCGCAATCTGTCCGGCATAATCACAGGCTCAATAGCAACATGAAGCGGATGATACTAGAATACATGGGCATAATCAATAAATGTCAAGTTTCGTACTCATGAGCTAGTATAAGTAGCCAACTATAGTTTATGCTTGTGCAAGTTTACTACTACATCCTAAATCAACAAATAATATTAAGAATATTGAATAGCTCATCGAAACAACAATAGGTCACGCACGACATATGACAAACACAAGGAAAATCACAACATCACACAGAAATCATCAACACAATGCCCCCACATCATCACATATCATCCCTGACATTACCACCCTTATCTCTCTTATAGCCACATGTATCACTCCGCCCTGACAATATCATTAGCCACCATTATCTCTATAGACACCCGTATTACTCCGTCATGACAATATCATTAGCCACCCTTATCTCTCTTATAGCCACCCGTATCACTCCGCCCTGAAAATATCAATAGCCACCCTTATCTGTCCTATATCCACCCATATCACTCCGTATAATAGCTACCCTTATCACTCCATATATTCGACAACAGTGAGATGCCACCCTTATGCCCCGTATAACAACAACGGTGAAATGCCACCCTTATACTCTATATAACAGCAACGGTGAAATGCTTCCCTTATACTCCACATAACAATAATCAAACCACACAATAATTCAGACGTGCTATTATCACAACAATACAACATAATCAACTCATATCACAAATGCCCATAGGCCACAACCTTTCCAAAGGTTCAACGATATCAAATAATTTCACAACAGATAGCTCACGGCTCAACACAACGTATATAAAAATCTCAATAACAACAACATCTCTTTTAAACATAACTTCAAGTAAAATAAATCAATGCATCTTCCTTACTTCAATTCCAATTAATTAATTAAGGAAAAACTCAATAATGAAAATATCTTCCATAAAATGGCAACTCAACAATCACAGATTCATGTAAAGGTTAAAGAAGTAACCATTCCAAATAAGCATATAAAACAAACTCGGCAAGTAAAGAATGTGACATATAACAACAATTTCCAATAATGCATGTAATGGTGAACATGGCGAATGAAGAACATAACATGTGCCAATGATTTCCAATTAAATACATAAAAGATACCTAAGAGTTTAAATCGATAGAATTTTCACATATAAGCCCGAGTATGTACTCGTCATCTCGCGTACACGACTTTCACATTATACAAATTGCACAAATGACTCAATGCCCAAGGGGTAATTCCCCCACACAAAGTTAGGCAAGATATTTACTTAACGAAGCTAATTCGATAC
Source organism: Nicotiana tabacum (assembly GCF_000715075.1). Taxonomy (NCBI): domain Eukaryota; kingdom Viridiplantae; phylum Streptophyta; class Magnoliopsida; order Solanales; family Solanaceae; genus Nicotiana; species Nicotiana tabacum. Next base: position 24,107,775 of record NC_134081.1, on the reverse strand, counting down.
TTTAAAATGACCTTCGCGAGTGAAATAACCTCCGGATGGCTCAAATCTAGTCAAAATAAATTCCTAGCATCAATAAAACTCAAAGGTATTAATTCCGGATAATAAAACTTTGGTTTTCAATTTTACACTAAAAAGTCAACCCGAAAGTCAACCTGGGGCTCGCACCTCAGAACCGACAAAAATTCACGAAATCCGAACACCCATTCCGATACGAGTCCAACCATACCAAAATTATCAAATTGCGATAATGAATCGCCCTCCAAATCCTCATTTTTCGTTTTTGAAAGATTTTATAATTTTTCCAGTTTCTTCCAATCATTTCACTAATTAATGATGAAAATAAGTATGGAATCATGAAATATAACTAATTTCGTATGAAGAACACTTACCCAAAACAAACTCGTTAAGAACGCCTCCAATATCTCCCAAAATCGAGGCTTCCAACTCCCAAAAATGATAAAATGGCAAACCCCCGAATTATAACCCTCTCTGCCCAGCATATTTCGCATTTGCGGGAAAAATATGCGTGCATGAGAGCTCTCATTTGCGAGCCGAAATGTCGCATTTGCGGACTTCACTTGCCTGCCCAGTTTGCACACCTGCGAGACATTTTCTCGCATCTACAATATCGCAGAAGCGACCATAACACTGCAGAAGCGGACAGTCAGTTCGCACCCCAAGCTCGCAGAAGCGACCAAACATTCGCAGAAGCGCTTGTGCATCTGCGCATTTTCATCCGCAGAAGAGGAACTCGCCACAGCACCTCCCCTTTGCAGAATCGAAGCATTCCTCGCATAAGCACGTCCGCACCTGCGGCCAAATCTTGCGCAGGTGCGAAGAACCAGCACCAGAATGCCAACATGACCAAAAAATAATCCGAACACATCTTAAACTCATCTGAGCCCCTCGGGACCCCGTCCAGATATACCAACATGTCTTATAACATAGCGCAGACCTACTCGAGGCATCAAATCACATCAAACAACGTCAAAACTATGAAACGCACTTCGAATCGAACTTATGAATTTTCAAATCTTTCAACTTCCAAAACGCATGCCGAAACATATCAAATCAATTTCGATTGACCTCAAATTTTACACAAACCATAAATGACATAACGGACCTATTCCAATTTCCGAAATTGAAATTCGAACCCGATATCCACAAAAGCAACTTCCGGTCAAAACTCTCAATCTTCCAAAACTTCAACTTTCCAATTTTTGCCAAAATGCATCCTACGGACTTCCAAATCCATATATGGACGTACTCCTAAGTCCAAAATTACCATACAAAGCTATTGAAATTATCAAAACACAATTCCAGAGTTTTCTACACAAAAGTCAAACTCCGGTCAACTCTTTTCACTTAAGCTTCTAAAATAAGAATTGTTTTTCTGAATTGATCCCGAATCATCCAAAAACGGAGCTCGACCTTATATGCAAGTCATAACATATATTACGAAGCTGCTCGAGACCTTAAGCTGCTGAACAGGACGCTAATTCTCAAAACGACCGGTCGGATCATTACAAAGTACCATGGTACTCACGGTTATATGACCGAAGATTGTCGACAGCTAATAGAAAAAGTGGCTCGATTGTTCAACAATGGGCACCTTCGGGAATTCCTAAGTGAATGGGCCAAAAACAACTTAAGAAACAGGGATGCCAACAAACAAATCAAACAGGAGAAGCCCCAGCACATGATTAATATGATAATTGGGGGAGTGGATGTTCCCCAAGGGCCAATGATAAAACGCACCAAAGTTTCTATTACGAGGGAAAAATGCACTCATGATTACGTCTCGAAAGAGGCCATCTCGTTCAGCAACAAATACGTCGAGGGCATCACTCAGCCCCACAACGACGCACTGGTAATATCCGTACTTATTAATAAATTTCGGGTTAAACGTCCGTTGATTGGCCCAGGTAGCTCGACCAACATCATCCGATCGAGGTCGTAGAACAACTAGGATTGCTGGACCAAATCGTACCGGCAGTCCATTTATTGAACAGACTCAACATGGCGTGCAAGACCACGAAGGGATAGATTACCTTAACGGTAAACACTGCCGGGACCACCCAAGAAACAAAGTTCTATGTGATCGAAGGGGATATGAGGTACAACGCCTTATTCGGAAGGCCATGGGTTCACATCATAATAGCGGTGCCTTCAACCTTACATCATGCACTGAAATTTCCCACTCCGGGAGGAGTCAAAACAGTCTACGAAGAACAGCCGGCCGTAAAGGAAATATTCGTTGTCGATGAAGTAATCCTGGTGCATGTGGTTTCGACATCAAAATGCAGGAAACCGAACAAAGAAAAAAAACTAAATAGCAACCAATTATACCGGCCTCAACTGACTTGGAAAAATAGAAGGAGCACGGAGCGTATGATGAGGATGATTACGGTGTCCCAAGATCTTTTATAGCGCCCGATGACACCGACACAACCAAATCAACGATCAAGGAGTTCGAGAAGGTTATATTGATCGAGCACCTACCGGATCGAAAGGTATACCTGGGAACAGGATTAACACCCGAGCTCAGGAAAAAACGTATTGATTTTCTTAAAGCTAATGTCGATTGTTTCACCTGGTCCCATCTAGACATAACAAGGATCCCACCGGAGGTAACAACTCACAAATTGAGCTTGGATCCAAAGTCCCATCCGGTTAAGCAGAAGAGAAGGCCATAGTCCGAGATCAAACATGCATTCATCAAGGATGAGGTATCTAAACTTCTGAAAATAGGTTCCATACGGGAAGTTAAATACCCGAATTGGTTAGCTAACGTAGTAGTCATACCTAAAAAAGAAAATAAACTTAGGATATGTGTAGATTATAAGGATCTAAACAATGTGTGTGCGAAGAACTCTTTTCCTATGCCTAACATTGATCGAATGATCGACGCGATGGCTGGACACAAGATACTGAGTTTTCTCGAAGCTTATTTTAGGTACAACCAAATTCGGTTGGATCCGAGCGATTAAGAAAAGACTTCTTTCATAACCAAATTCGTCACCTACTGTTAAAATTTAATGCCATTCAGACTAAAGAACGCCAGTGCCACGTACCAATGCCTAGTTAACCGAATGTTCGAAGAACAAATAGGGAAATCAATGAAAGTTTATACTGACGATATATTGGTTAAGTCCCTCCGATTAGAGGACCATTTGAAATATTTGTAGGAAACCTTCGACATACTGAGGAAGTACAACATGAAGCTAAACCTGGAGAAGTGTGCCTTTGGGATCAACTCGGCAAGTTCTTTTGGTTCATGGTATCTAACAGTCTAACAGGGGAATAGAGGTCAACCCAAACAAAGTAAAGGCTATCAAAGACATCACCATAGTTGACAACATTAAGGCAATACAAAGACTGACCGGACGGATAGCCCGTTGGGCCGGTTAATTTCAATATCGTCGGATAAGAGCCATCGGTTTTTCACACTATTGAAAAATAAGAACAACTTCTCTTAGACCCCAGAATGCCAGCAAGCTTTAGAGGAACTCAAGAGATATCTGTCGAGCCCTCTCTTGCTGCATACTCTGAAGGCGGATGAACAATTACACCTCTACTTGACAGTTTTCGAGGTGGCGGTAAGTGGTGTCCTGGTCCAGGAAGAACTAAAATCTTAATTGATTTCAAAATCCTAAATATTAGAAAAGTAAATTTAAATTACAATTTTGTCCAATATATTATATATATTTAAAGAGTAAAAAAGACGAACGACATTTCACTAAGGACCTTCGTGCTTTTAATATAGAAGTTTTAGTTCATTTTTTAAAACTTTTGAGTAATTACAAGCGGACTTTTGAGAATTTAGGTATTATATGAAGGACTTATTCATTAAAATTTGTTTTAATTTGAAAAAGTTTCTAGAGCTTTGTAACGACCCGACTGGTCGTTTCGAGTATTACAATCCAGTTTTCCCATTTACTTCTCAAATTGGGCTTTACAGTTGTTGTGTGACATGCCGGGGCAAATGGTTCGGGTCCCGTGAGGTTTTGGAATGAATTGGAATACTTAGTTCTAAGGCTTAAAGCTTAAGTTAAAATAGTGACCGGATGTCGAGTTATATGTAAACGACCTCGGACTCGAATTTTGATGATTCCAATAGCTCCATGTGATAATTTTGGACTTAGGAGCGTGTCCGGTAAATTATTTGGAAATCCGTAGTGGAATTTGGCTTGAATTGCCAAAAGTTGAATTTTGGAAAATTTGACCGGGGGGTTGACTTTTTGATATCGAGGTCGGAATCCTATTTTTTGAGATTGGAATAGCTTTGTTATTCCATTTATGACTTGTACGCAAAATTTGAGTTCATTCTGGATTGATTTGCTATATTTCGGCATTGAACCTAGAATGTTCGATGTCGATTCTTCAAGAATATGTGGTATCACATTAAGAAAATGAGCTCCAAATTCAGTTTTGATTGAAGTATTAGATCCTTATTAAAATTACGGAGCCATAGCAAAAAGAATCATTGAATTCGGACATCGTATGAGAGAGTTATGCCTATTTTCGTGTGTGGAATGATTTTTCCGTCGCCGCGAGCGCCCAGGGTAGCGTGGGGCGCTAGCCCTGGCGCTGGGAATTTTGGGATACTGGAAACTGCGCCACAGGAAGCGCCCCACGCTACCTGTGACGTAGAATAAGGTCACGCCGAGGTAAACTCAACAAGCTTGATTTGGGATTGGATAAACAAATATATAGACTACCTGAAGACAGGAAAGTTACCATCAGATCCCAAGGAGTCAAGAGCCCTGCGCACCAAAGCTGCCAGGTTCAGCTTGGTCGAGGGGAAATTGTTCAGAAGATCCATTTTCGGCCCACGATCTAGGTGCTTGGGTCCAGAGAAGACTGATTACGCCATCAGAGAGGTCCACAAGGGCACTTATAGGAACCACGAGGCAGCAGAATCCCTGGTTAGGAAATTAATCAGAGCTGGTTACTACTGGAACGAGATGGAGAAAGATGCGAAAGATTTCATACGAAAATGCAACGAGTGTCAAAGACATGCCCCAATGATTCATCAACCAGGAGAGATGCTTCACCCGGCCCTATCGCCATGGCCCTTTATGAAATGGGGAATGGACATCGTCGGTCCTCTGCCATGGGTGCCCGGTAAAGCCCAATACATACTACTCATGACCGATTATTTATCCAAGTGGGTCGAAGCTCAAGCGTTCGAGAAGGTTAGGGAGAAATAGGTCATCGACTTCATCTTGGATCACATAATATGTTGATTCGGGATACCGGCCTAGATCGTTTGTGACAACGAAAAACATTTTGTCGGCAGCAAGGTAAGTAAGTTTCTCGAAGAGCACAAGATCAAAAAGATATTATCAACACCTTACCAGCCTAGTGGGAATAGACAAGCGGAGTTAACGAACAAAACTATACTCCAAAACTTGAAAAAGAGACTGACCGATTTGAAGGGAGACAAATCTTGCCTGAAATATTATGGGCATACCAAATGACTTCGAAGTCAAGTACCGGTGTGACCCCGTTCTCTCTAGTCTAAGGCGCGGAAGCCCTAATCCTGGTCGAGGTGGGGGAACTGAGCGTAAGGTTCCAGTATGCTACTGAAATGACACACGGTGAGGCCATGGCCACGAGTTTAGACTTATTGGACGAAAGGCAAGAAGCCGCCCTGGTCCAGTTGGCTACCCAAAAGTAGCAAGTGGGGAGGTACTACAATCGAAGAGCTAACCTTCAACATTTTCAAGTCGGGGACTTGGTGTTAAGGAAAGTAACACTACACACCAAGCATCCAAACGACGGGAAACTAGGCCCGAACTGGGAAGGATCGTATAAAGTTGCCGAAATAACCGAAAACGGTTCGTATAAACTCGAGTCGAGAAATGGTGTACAACTACTAAACAACTGGAACGTGGCACACTTAAAGCGGTACTACTACTAAGGTACAAACACAATTCCCTTTAAAATTTATTATACTATGGACTAACTTATACAGGTACTCGGCCGAGGGCAAATGTGATAATTAGGTTGAAAGCACGTGTTGTACACTTTTTCCCGAAGTGTGTTTTACGGTAAGGTTCTTAACAAAGAAACAATAAAATGTTCTACCTTAGTTTCGAAGGCCAGCCTAAATCTGGAGTTGCCGATCACCCGTACTGGACCAACAATATTCGAGCCCTCACAAGTTCAGTCTCAAATATTGGGGCCCATTACCCCCTAAGTTAGGATCCTTAGAAGGTGTTATTATTTGATATTAAAAGCCAATGCTCGATGATTAGAATTTGTTGTAAGGGTTAAACGGTCAAATGAGTTGTGCCCGTGTAGCTCGTTCTTGCCAAGACAGAAAGTTTATGCGTCTCCAATTATGTACTATACACGCAAAGTAATGAAAGAAATTTTCCCTCTATATTTTATCACATTGCATTTACACTGTCGATATATTCGTTGAGTTACTTAAAACAAATAATGGATCCTAAATCCTTGAGCCTACGAACCACCCCGAGTCGGGCACTGATGTCCGATAAAATGATTGGATAACTCAGGCTACCTAATCCTGGAGGCACTGAGACTATTAGGCAGGGCCCGTACATGAAAGGCTATGGCCAACTTAAAATGGCTCGGAGATGTCCAAGTCCCTACTAAGAAAGTAAGGTCCTTACATATGATTAAAACCTATTAAAGGTTACCCTCGGCAAAACACCATCGTGTACGACTAAAACACTTAAGTATCTTAAATGTCTTTATTTTTTATCGATTATTTCAAAGCCTAAGAAACTCAGAATTATTATCGAAATCGGGCCTTATTAGGGCTTTGGGGAAATGAGTACTCTAGACTATGTCCAATTTTATACTAAGGCATTAATGATAATCTTCAAATAAAAAGTTGCAAACAGATACTGAAAAGTAAAAGACACAGTATAGCCGAAGAAATTTTTTTATATATTCCAAAAATATTTACAAAGTCACGATAAAACGGACTCAAAATAAACAAAAACGAAATGTACAAAAGAAAACAAAAAATAAGCTAAGGCATCTCCGCCTAATCTTCACCAGAGCCCGACTGAGCACCGGAACCCTTGGACTCATATAGCTCTTTTGCCTCGGCCTCAAGCCTCTTGGTCTCTTCAATCTCGGCCGATAGATCAAGCCCCCGGATGTGAATCTCCTCGAAGGTCTCCCTCTGGGATAGACACTTAACATACTCGACCTTTGTAATTAAGCGGGCCTCAGCTATTTCCACGTCATTATTGTATTGGGCGAGCATCTCTTTCACCTCGGAGGAATCAATCGAGGCTGCCTCTAACTTGGACTTCAATGTGGTATACTCCCGGCCGAGGTCGTCTTGTTCCGAAATGGACGAACCTAGTTGTGCTCGGAGCTCGTCATTTAATCGGGACCACTTGTCGGCCTTATCCTTTGTCACCCGAAGCTGGTCCTTTACCGATGCTAACTCCTCTTTGGTAGCCTCCTTTTTCGAGTCCAAAAGGTCCATCCTGCTCCTCAGTATCTTGGCCTGAAGCTTTGAGCTCATCCATCTCGGCCCGGAGCTGGTCGATCAGGTCTATCTTCTTTTGGACCTGCGAGGTTGCGTCGTTATCTGCTATGCGTAACCTCTCATTTTTAATCTCAAATACCTTTACCTTCTAGGACAGTTCGGCATGCTTCAGTTTCACGAACGAAGCCTCTCTTTGAGCTTTTTCCAGCTCAGCTTGGAGAATGGGGAGATCCTTGAGGGCCTCGTCTTTTTGCTCGCTGAGAGCCTTATACATATCCTTTTGCCGGACTTGCTCCTTGAGCGCGAACTCGAGCTGGCTGACTTCCATCTGAGATCGATGGAAGCTTTCATGATGAAGCACCGAAGCCTGAAAAACAAATGAATGAAATGGTGAAGAAACAATGAAGTTAAATAAGTCAGATGCACATAAGGAAAGGGAAACTTACCTGGTTCAGTGCATGTTCTGCCTCGTTGAAGAGGCTCGGAGTGCTCACCTTGTTCATATTCGCCTGTTCTTCTTTGGTCACCAAGAAGCGAAGATAACTGGCCACTCCAACAGGTCCGGATAATACCCGAGTATCCACTGGGGTCATAAATACGACCGTTTTTTTACGTTCAGGATGCACACTGGGAGCAGGGAACTGCTTCACCAGCTTCGGGCTCGAGCTCAACCCACCTGCTTTCCATGGCATGTCTTTGTTCGGGATCTCCAAGTTACCGGACCTAGAATAATCCTTCAATATGCTGATGTCCACGCCCTCAAAGAACATGTTGAGGGCCTCGTACGCGGCCTGGGATGTCTCGTTGGGCTTCGCTTTGACGGCTTGAGCCTCGTCAAATAAATACTACATATGAGATGATGACTCCGTAATATCAATAACACCGGCGGCTTCCCTCGAAGCAGGAGGAGCTTCTTGGGATGTAGCAGCCACCGATTTTCCTTCAGGATCCCGAGCCAAGGAGGGGTCAACCTCTCTGTCACTTTCCCCGAACGCCGCCCGCTCCTCTTCATCGATGGCTGGCCCGTGGGTGACGAACTCCAGGTCGTCATCTTCAGGGTAATCCCTGAGCCAGAAAAAAAATCGGGGCCCGGTACCCTGGCCCATGTACTCTTCTTGTTGCTCCTTCAGACCCGAACTACTACCCTTTTCTTCTTGGCCTCGGCGTCCATGTCCGGGGAACCCGAAGATTTCCTCTTTTTCTCCTTCTTTGCAGCAGCTTCAGGCTGTCTCGAAGCGGAGAGTTTATCGAGTGAGAACAGAGCCTCGTTCTCGTCCAATGCCCGGAGCTCAGTGGATTTGGGCAAACCTATGAAAGAAAGAGAAGGACTTAGTGGAAATGGCAATTGAGTATGAGAGTAAACTTGGTCGGGGGGAACACTCACCATGGGAACGGGCCTCCCACTTGCCCTTTGAGAATTTGTGCCATTCACGCTCGGAATACGATAGTTATTTGTAGATCCCCTCGACCCACTCTTTGAAGCGGGGAACTGCGTTAGGGACTCGGGCAACCGCTGCACGATGGTAGAAGCAGGCAATAAGGAAGAAAAACAAAAGAAATTCTAAGTACTCAAAAGGGAAAGAAACTTACGGGCTAAGTTCCACTTTTTAGGGAACGACAAGAACTCTGAGGGAATGAAATCCTAGGTTTTTACCCGAACGAATCTCTCATGCCACCCTCGATCCCTATATTCATCGATGCTCGAAAATGGAGCTTTCCTTGCCCGATGAACGATCTTGATTAATCCCCCCCCCCTGAAGACTCGGGGAATGTAGAGACAAAGCATGTGGTCGATGGTAAATCGATGTGCTCTAGTGTTATTGACAAAGTGGCGGAGACGGATTACGATCCTCCAAAAGGACGGATGAATCTTCCCAAGGTAGACCTCGTACCTTAAACAAAAGTTAAGAATTATGAGATCCATCGGGGCGAGTGTGAAGGGGTATGTGTAAGCACTTAGATACCCTTCCACATATGTGGTGATGTCCTCATCAAAACTGGGGACGACCACCTCCTTTCCCTCCCATTTAAAGTCCTCCCAGACCATAGGGAGCGTATTCTCGATAATGGAGCATATGTACCTCCATACCTCCTCTCCTCGATCCTATTGACCGGAGGCTTTTTCGACCTTGAAGTCATTTTCTATAGAGTAGACCCCGAGGACGAAGTTCTTCAAAGGATGTTCTGGGGCCACCTCAAGTACGGTCACCTCGGCATCCATGACCGAGTTAGAAGTTGAAGGGACGGTCTGTTGTGGCACGGATTTCGAAGTTTTTGCCATCAAATTCTTGGAAATATGAAGATTTGAAGGTGAGAATGAAGATTTGAAAATAAGGATGAAGTTTTGAAGGTCAAACTTGAAGATTTAAAGATGGAGTATGAAGATTTGAAGATGGGAAGATGAAAATATGAAGATATATGGAACAATATATGAAGATTTGAAGGGGTTAGAAATAAGTAAAAAGTTTGGGGGTAAATTAAGGAGTTTTGGAATCGAAAAGTAAAAAAATAAAAAAAGAGGATCGAAGCTTTTATAGAGAGGGAGTAATCAATGCGTAACGTTTCGCATTCAAGGACGGTAAACCGGCGGCTGACACGTGTGCAAATTCAGAACGACGTGGTTGATGGGACGTTTCACTGACACGCCGACTCGGTTATAGATACGAAAGAAGGAGCCGAGGTCGATTTATCGCTTCCCGTCGCTCCGATAAATCTGCTCTCTAAAAAACGAGGGGACTATCTGTGTACGGATAAAATCGGAGGCAAAGTTTTTCCCGATAAGGAAACAAGAGGGAAGCACGGTTCGACGCAACTACAAGCAAGACCGAAGGACCCCTCGTATCGGAACTCGAAAGGAGTGAACGATTTATCTAGGACTGGACACGGCAAATTAACGAACTCGGACCAAGTAAAGTTTCGAGACCATTGGAAAAGGAAGTAACGGTTGGTCGTGATAAGCAGAGAGCCGTAATATTCGCCCTCAACCGGATATTACGATGCGGATCCCGCCCGATATCAACCGCCCGAAGAACTCCTCACAACGTAGTGTATACACAGACTTTTACCTTATATTGACAAGAGTGGGTTGCTCTAATGGTGAGCACCCTCCACTTCCAACCAAGAGGTTGTGAGTTCGAGTCACCCCAAGAGCAAGGTGGGGAGCTCTTGGAAGGAGGAAGCCGAGGATCTATCGGAAACAGCCTCTATACCCCAGGGTAGGGGTAAGGTCTGCATACACACTACCCTCCCCAAACTCCACTAGTGGGATTATACAAGGTTGTTGTTGTTGTTAGACTTGTATTAGGACTAAAATTTCCCTACTATATAAAGGAGAGAATTTATTTTATTGACATTGTTGACACGCATATAAAAGCAATAAAAGTTTATTTTTATCTTCTAACTATTATTCAAAGTGTTCTTGAGTTATTCTCTTCTTTAATAGCAACTGAGCTTATATCGAGAGTCCGATCGAGGCCGAATTTCATTGTTCAACTTAAGATCATGCTTGATCGTCACATTACGATTGGTTTGATTGTTCATTCTTTCTTTAATTTAATTACTTGATGTCCTTAGATCATTCATATTGAATTAAATCACGTATTCTTTAAATCGCGTACAAATTTAATTGTTACGCATTTTTAAGGGTAAACAAAATCTTAATTAACCTGTTGATTTTTGTTCTCGAGTGAGATAATTTGATCTTTGCTAGACATCACTTGAAGACCGAGCAAAAATATCAAGAAAGTTTGGTAATCAACTAATTATTGTCAAAAAAATTCAAGTAACTTTAATTTGTTTATAAACGTACATTATTTGTTTTTCTTTATGTAAAATTTGATTGTACTGAGCTAGAATAGACACTTTCCTTAAAACATATGCAGAAAAATAATATATACAATCAAACATCTCGATAAAGGCATTGTTTGTTTTGATAAAAAAACTTGATTATAGTGAAATGATGTTATAACACAATTATAGAGAGATTTGACTGTAGTACTTAATAATTCACATGTTTCATTTGATGTGTCTTATTTATCCTGAATAGGAATATATTGTAAATCTTGTACTTTTAAACTAAAGATCATATACTATATTATAAGCATGAATGTATTATATTGTCCAAATTCATTTAGAAAAAGGAGAGCATATATCATACTATATTATAAGCATGAAGAATAAAAGTTGAATTTGAAAGACCAAAATGACCCTACAATATTATTAGACTTTTATGCCCTTAAAAGTTATACATTAATAATACCTTCAATATTAATAACAAAAGTTAGTTTTGTAACTTTAAATTTGACTTGGAATTATCAAAGAATTTATTAAGGTACATGTATCTAAATTCTTCACTTTACAAAGATAACTCTTTAACTTCTCATGCGTAAAATAATTGTTTTGGGCTAACATTCATCGATCATACATTTTATCTTCTCCTTCTATTTTACTTAGCTTACATATTCAAATTGTTATGATTTCTATATGCAATTCTTTTCTTATAAATGCAATCATGATTCAAAGCGTTTTACCATCCATATACAAAACGATATAATTTTTTAAATTTTGTACTAATTATATGGGATAGATAAAAAGTAACATTTGAATTTTATGGTCTTAAACATATCATGATATTTTTATAAAGGAGTGTCGATAAAAGTAAAATGGAATAGTGTAATTAAAAATTTACTAAATATAAAAAAGTAATACTATTCTGCTTAAGGCCAGTATTTAAAAGGCGTTTTCGGGGCGAGACGCACCAAAAGTGCCCTGAGGCGATGGTGGGGGGCAAAAGTCTCAAGAGGCGTACACCCAGCAATTTCGGGTGTATATCCGGGCGTTGGGACGTGTTTTTGTAGTGAGGCATAAGCCTGTCACGACCCAAAATTTCACTAGTCGTGGTGGCACCTAACCCCACCCGTTAGGTAAGCCAATTTTTAACTATCCAATTCCAATGAAATTAATTAAAAGAAAATATCTAAAATCGATACATCTCCCCAAGAACTAGTAATACAAATCATGAGCTTCTAAGAATAGAGTATACAAAGCGAAAATGAAATAAATACATAGTCTGTTTGAATAATACATAAACAGAGCTTTTATAAATCTAAGGCTACCCTGAATAAGAGGCAGCTACAACAGGAACGCAGGTACATCTTCAAATCCCGCAACCATCGAACACAGCAACAACAGCAGCCAACATCTGCACGCAATGTGCAGAAGTGTAGTATAAGTACAACCGACCCCATGTACTGAGTAAGTAACAAACCTAGCCATAGGTTGAAAGTAGTGACGAGCTTTCACCAAGTCGGGTCCAAAATCAATAGTCCACAATAATCCATAATAACATAAAGCAAATAATACCAGAAGTAACTCAGAGACAAAATTCTCAGCCAAATCATGATTTCAAAATAGTAGTTCTTTCTTTCAAATACATCAGTGAAAACCCAAATCATTTGCTGGAGTTGCCAAAAATATGAATAGTTTGAAAACAATAAATTTCTCCCAAAATCTTGCCAATAATAAATAAGATGTTTTATTTTCCATCCGGATAACCCGTGTAAAAATAAATGCATCACTATGCACATCTGTCAACAATGTGTGAAAACTCATAAATGAGTTCCACTAAAAATCATTTAAAGATATTTTTCAACAGTTTTCAAATAGAGGAAAAATGCAAAGGTGAGCAAAAATGATGAAATCATAAACAGCCCCTCGGGCAAAACATCACTCATATACAGCCCCTCGGGCAAACCTCACAGTCACTCGTGCCACTCGGGCATACCTCACAATCACTCTTGCCACTCGGGCATACCTCACAATCACTCTTGCCACTCGGGCATACCTCACAATCACTCTTGCCACTCGGGCATACCTCACAATCACTCATGCCTCCCAGTCACTCAGCACTCGGCACTCGCACTCAGTAGGTACCTGCGCTCACTGGGGGTGTGTACAGACTCCGGAGGGGATCCTTCATCCCAAGCGCTATAATCTGCACGGACAACTCACGTGCGATAATAATAAAGTATGCTGCAGGCGGGCAACCCCGATCCACACTCATCCTCACAATTCAGGCCCTCGGCCTCACTCAGGTATGCTCACGCGCTATGGTATTAATATCCTCACAAATCAGGCCCTCGGCCGATATCAAACATGCTGCGGCGTGCAGCCCGATCCCATAAATATACAACATGCTGCGGCGTGCAGCCCGATCCCATAAATATGCAACATAAAATCAGGCCCTCGGCCTCACTCAGTCATAAACCTCTCAAGCTACTCGGGCATCTCAGTAAAACAGGGCATTCGGCCCAAAATATTTTTATGCATCAAAATAGAGTCATAAAACTGAGTTATGATATGCAATGAAATGAATATGACTGAGTATGAATTTTCAATTTAACACAATAATTCACAGCATTATGACATATGTGGGTCCCAATAATACTGGCACATAGCCTCAACATGATTTGTAATATGCTTTTCAACTCAATGTCTTTAACACATAAAACCGCATGGAAAATGCCAAGATTATTTAACTATAAAATTTCACAGAAATAATTATGTCACAATTTCTATAGTGCACACCCATACGCCCGTCACCTATCATGTGCGTCACCTCCCAACAATTCACAAAATACATATATTCAGGGTTCATACCCTCAACTCCAAGATTAGAAGAGTTACTTACCTCAATCCAAGCAAATTCTTAATTCCAATAAACCTTTTCCTCTTGATTCGGCCTCCGAACGCCTCGAATCTTAGTCAAAATAATTTGATACAATCAACACAAGGTATAGGAATCAATTCCATATGAAAATGCTAATTTTCCATAAAAATCCGAAATTTAGCTCAAAAATAGCCCATGGGGCCCACGTCTCGGAACCCGACAAAAGTTACAAAATCTGAACACTCGTTCCGATACGAGTCCAACCATATAAAAATTATCAGATTCCGACATCGGATTGACCTTCAAATCTTCATTTTACATTTTTGGAAGATTTTATAAAAATCTGATTTTTCTTCCATAAATTCATGGATTCATGATGTAAATGTATATGGAATCATGAAATATAATCAATATAGGATAAGGAACACTTACCCCAATATTTTCCCATGAAAATCGCCTAAACTAAGCTCCATAAACTCAAAAATGAGTAAAAATGGCAAGAACCTTGTTTTATAAACCCTTAGTTGTTTCGGTTTATTAAATATCTCTTTATTCAATAAGATAGGAAGTCCTAATATTTAGAAGTTTAAGTCAACCAATATTTTATATATTACAAGTCCTTTCCTTGAAAATTTGGTTGTCCAAACACGACTGAAAGAAAAATATGATTGAACCTAATTTATTGTAAAATTGAGGTTCGATGTAATTTATTTTGCTGATCAAATCTCAATAATTAATGATTCAATGTAATTCTACTAAAATATTGCATATTAAATTATTTCTTTATTTAAAACTTATAATGAGCTAATATTAATAATTTGAATCAACAATTTTTTTTAATAATAGTATTTTTGTTGTATTTAAATTATAATTGCAGTTGAATATAACAATTGTAATTATTCACAAAATATTACCGTATGTACGAAGTCTTAATATTTAAAAAATTAAAATTAATATAATATGGATAATTAATATATTTTTGTTTTCGATGAGGACCACTTATCTGAAGGTTTTCTTTTCCTTTCCATAAATAGGCTTTCCCAACGACAATAGGGATTCTTACTTGTTTTTACATGATTTGGAATAGGAGTGACAAATACATGATTTACTTCAAAATCTTAAATAATAATATATTCAAAGTTTACATTATAATTTTAACCAATACAAATTGTAACTTTATTTAGTTAATCGGATTGTATTGCACGATAGTCTATGAATCTTCACTTAATTTTAACACAAAAATAATAAATTTGAATTACATGTAATTTATTACATCGTCTTTAATATGAAATAAAAAATAAAGCATAAAAGAAAAATCTTTATAGAATAATGAAGGTGGCAATTACACCCAAAGAAAAAAAACTACTAACTTTTAATTTACACCTGAAGTAATCATAGGCTACTTTCTTCCGTTCTTTAATTTTTATTAAAACATAAATACACTGTTTAATATTATAGTTAAATAATTTTAAAAATTATATATTCATTAAATTAGGGTTCACGCGCAAAGCGTGAACTGAAATATTAAATTTAAAAGTCAAGACCTTTTTTATTGATAGAAGCCCTAATTTATGGTCTTTCTCAATTATTTATCTTGTCCGCTAGTCTGCTACTATCTCCCAAAAGTAACTAATAGTCATTTTTTTTTTGCAAATACAAATAGAACTCCATTCTCCTTAATAGTAGCAAGTTCAAAGTTCAAATTGTAAGTTAGTCATCCTTTTTATTCATCCATACAGAAAATTTTATTCTTTTCAACTCAAGTTACTTGTACTTGTAAGTAGCATATAATGGATTGTTTTGAATATTGTTTTGTGGGAATGGAGCACATCTATATATATTTTTCACATATTTATAATTTTCTTCAATTTTTATGTAATTTTACCTATTTATAAATATTTACTATAATTATATTATATTATAAAATATTACAAATTAAATGCCCATGTGACTTACATCTCGCTAAGGCATATATAAAACGTCTCGCCTTACATCTACGTCTTTTAAAAATACTGCTTAAGACAAACTAAAATGAAAAGCTAAGAGACATAAGTTTTGAGAAGTACTCCTCGTCAAACCGAAATCCAATCAGACTAAAGATTTTGATGTATTCATAAGTTCATTCTTAACTAAAATACGATTGAAAAAATTAAAAGAAAAAACAAAAATACAAATCAAAACAGGCTACTCCTAGCCCAACCCCAGCCCCCCCCCCCCCCCTCCCCAAACCTTTATATACCCATCAAATCATTCTCCGCCGCACCCTTTAATCTCTTTGTCTGACAGAATCAAAAATTTCAGGTACTCTTTCCCACAGCAAATAAAATTGTATGTTCTCTCTTGATTATACAATTTTATTTACTTTCTTATTTGCTTATTCCCATGTGATAATTGCTCGAAGGTTTTACTATTATGTACTTGGTTATTTACTAATTCATCTGCCCTAGTTTCTGTGATACACTTTTTTTTTGTCTATCTGTATTTAGAAATAATTTACTTTAAACTTTATGTTTTACCCAATGGCAGAGCTAGAATTTTAACTAAGGGAGGTCAAAATACAAAAAAACAAACTCACAAAGAAGTCAAGAGGCGTGAAATAGTGTATATACATAAAATAAAATAAAAATTATCTAGTTACACAATGTAATTTTCAACAAAGGGGTATCAGCTGACACCCCTTGAGTACATGTGGCTCCACCACTAATTTTACCTATCCATATCCAGTCAAAGTGCATGACATAAATTGGAATGGAGGGAGTAATTGTTATATGTCTCTAAGGCAAATATGCATGGTTGAATTTTAATTGGAATGCTCTTGATATTTGAAAATAATATGGACAAGGAATTAAGAGATAATTTGGGTTGAAGGGGAGATTAATTAGAAATTATCTTACTTTTAGTCCAGAGTAAACTTGAGAAAATTCTAAGTATGTCAATATGAATAGCTGGAAGTTTGTAATTCCTGAAGTTTAGTAGTGTTATTTTCGTAATGTTCATAGCTTCAATGGCATAAACCTTTTTCTAATTAAAAAAAAACTACTAACACATGATCAGATGCGGATCCAAGATTTAAACTTCATATATTCGAAATCAAAATTCTACCACAAGCCATTTGATTTACTGAGTTTGAAATCTATTATGTGTACTTATTTAGTGTGTGTTTTTAACACATGGGTGCGAGACAAAACTATTGCGTTCGGATGAACCAATAACTTGTGCACTAAACCCACTCCTGCACATGATCCTTTTTTTTTTTTTTTTTTTTATGTTTAGCTGCTCTAATAGTGAGCACCCTCCACTTCCAACCAAGAGTTTGTGAGTTCGAGTCACCCCAAGAGCAAGGTGGGGAGTTCTTGGAGGGAGGGAGCCGAGGGTCTATCGGAAACAACCT
This sequence comes from Nicotiana tabacum, assembly GCF_000715075.1. NCBI lineage: Eukaryota > Viridiplantae > Streptophyta > Magnoliopsida > Solanales > Solanaceae > Nicotiana > Nicotiana tabacum. The sequence goes on along the minus strand of NC_134081.1, from coordinate 24,090,237 downwards.
CTCTACCCTAGGGTAGGGGTAAGGTCTGCGTATACATTACCCTCCCCAGACCCCACTAGTGAGACTATACTGGGTTGTTGTTGTTGTTGTTGTTGTTTAGTTGTTGCTAAACTAAGGTTAAGTGAAATGTAGACCAAGTACTTCTTTGTGTTACTTGATGCATGTGCTCTTTGAGATCGATGTTGAGTCGATACTTCTCTGTGATAGTTGATTCGCTAGTTTGGTTTGTAAAATCATATGCAAATCATTATATCTCATGGCTGAAAATCAAATTTAATGAACCAGATGGCTAAGTTTCTGTAAATCTGTTTGTTGTTCTCTCCCTTGTTTCTCCGCTCATATTTATGCGTGAAAGGATTTATCGAGCTCCATCCTTAACTTGTTCAAAAGTTGATAGGCTGATCAAGTTCTAATTTTGAACTCTTTAAACTTAGTTTTCTGGCCCTTGTTTCTCTAACTTTTTAAGATTAATTTCCTTCAGAAACCTATATTGAGCTCTTTGCTGGTGTACACACTACAATAATGGGGGATGAAATTGCTGAAATCGATGACATTGAATTCGCGCAACAGATGCTGAGCATAAAAGAATACAAGTGTGGTGAAGATAAAAGCAGCGGAATGAAAAAAGTAGAGAAGAGTCAGAAGATTACTCTTTCTAAATTTCCAGAAAGAATCATAGTTAACATCCTAGTGAAGATTCCACCAAGATACATTAATAAGAATGTCATGCCTGTCTGCAAAACATTGAAAGAAATGTGCTTCAGAAGGTCTTTCATTGAGCAAAATTTCATGGAATCGAAATCAGAATTGCTAATACAGGAAGCAGCAGGAAGGCATATGAAAACAAAGCTGATAGAGATTGGAAAAGAACTTGAATGTGAATCGCGTGATCTTGGAATAAATCAATTACGTAAGATTCATTCTAGCTGTGATGGATTTCTATTGATGAATGAACCGTGGATCGCTTGGAAGCTACAAGTGATAAATCCAGCAACAAAGTTCTGCCTCACTATCCCTAAATGCCCTTCAGGTTGTCAACATACAGCTTGTAGTGCAGCTCTTGGATTTGACTCTTCGACAAAACAGTATAAAGTAGTGCATGTTATGACAGATTCTTATGGTTTCGAAATATTTAATCTGAGCAGTGGTGATGAACACTGGGAACGAGTCTCTGGTCCATGGGAAGATCCTAATGATCGGCCATTTGACCCAGTTGAGTTTAACTGGAAGGATCCAGTGTCGATAAATGGAAAGATTCTGCATTGGTATGTTGATTCAAGTGAATATATCATATCGATGCAAGTAAATGAGGCAAAATTCAGTAGAACGTATCTTCCAAAATGTGGTGAAGTGATTAAAACGAACAATTATTCATTGGTAGAGTTGGGTGGATTTCTTTCTTTTATCAACAGTGATTCTGAGACAATAATGGATGTTTGGATTTTGGAGGATTTTCAAGGGCAAGTTTGGTCGAAGAAACATAGAATCGTGGCAGAGTCGATAAATTATATCTGTCCATACAAATCAGCAAGACAGAATGAGAGAACAATGCCAGAACTTGGGAAACTTGTCGTTGTTGCTGGAGCGAGGAGGAATGGTGAAGTATTGATTCTTAAGCATAAGAAGAACTCTAGCGGATACATATATGACACAAAGAGTAGGGTGATGAAGATTTTCAGCAGTAACATGAGGAACCTAGAATCTTTTGTACCGCACAAGGACAGCCTCTTTAGTATGAGGAGGATCTCCTAGTGTCATGGTTTAATTCAGAACAGCCTTCTATCTAACTTAGGTTCGCGAACAGGAGTAGGAAGACTTCAACTTCGATTTTTGAATTGTATGTTAGTTGCTCGTACTTTGTCTAGCGTTAATAGTGAGTTTTTCTTGCTTATACAGTTAATACTTATGCATTTTATACTTGAGTTGCTTCTTTGATCCTTGTTGTTAGATTTTTTCTTAGAACAGTTAAGTATGTTTCTTACTTGTACAGATGAGGAACATCCCTTTGTATCATACGAAGGGGAATATAACGAAGATGTTAGAGGCAGTGTAACATATTTAAAAGCTGTTTGAACAAGAAGCTCTATCTATTATCTAGCTGGATACCATTAATAATAACTGACAAGTCTTTCTATTGGCATTGAAACACTGAAAGAAATATAACTGACTAGTCTTTCTATTGTATTAGTATCTTCTGTGACAAAAGAAATGAAAACATGTACATTTATTTGAGAGAACTACAGGAATACGACAGAATGAAAGAGGATCATTCTGCTGGCTCCTAGTTGTTCCCTAGCAGCACAATTTCTGTAAATTCAACAGTTCCCACGTGGCTCTTAACAAGATGTCCGTTCACTAAGCAGCAAGAGAAGGTGGCAAATGCATCAAGCTCCCAGTTGCCTTTCATCAGCAGAAGGTGCCACCCTGAATAAGGATTCAACATCTCTTAGTGTCAAGACGGGCTGATCTCTAAGTTGCTCGGACACGGGTGTGGGTGTCCGATACAGCTGCAGATCTAGATGTCGGATCATTCGAGTAAATTCTAAGATTCGGGGATACGGATCCTAGTACGGATACGGGTGTGGGGATCCGGTAATTCGAAAAAATAAAAAAATCTCTAAATTATGAGAAATTTTGTCGAATACTTACGTATAGCTTGTAAAGTTTGAATTTTTTTTTTATTCTCAAGTTGTAGATAAGTAAAAGATTGATTTCCTAGATAAGGTATGCTATTTTCTTCAGATTTACCCTAGTTTTGGTTCTGATCAGGAATCAAATTGTATCTCGTCTCGAATTTTTTCGTCCGTCGTGGACAAAGTACCCAAAATCGTTTGACCAGATCCGGTACGGATCCCATACCCACACCCATAATAGTGTCGTGTCGACACGGGTGCGGCACCTAAATTGTCGGGTAAGTTCGATCTTGATTCTTTCTGTTGCCACTAACAAATGCACCGATGTTCCTGCTCTTATTCAACTTATATAAGCTCTCCTCAACTGTGTCTTTCACTATAAAACGATGAACGAGAGTCATATGTTCCTGCCCAATTCGATGCGTCCTGCCAATAGATTGTGCCTCTGCTGCATGATCTAACACATCAAGCCCGTCATTCCAACTGCTAAAGAATGGAACCTTTGTCGCTTGGTTCGTGGAAGTAATCCATAAAATTCTCCTTGTGACAGCTTCAATCTTTGTACTATTTGAACCTCGATTTACAGAGGCTTCAGAATTCGCAGAGACTATAGAAGAAGATGGATATGACTTATTCTGACTGTCATCAGCATAAGCAATATTTCCGCAGTCAGTATGCTGTCTAAAATAGTTGGGCACATTAATTAGTTAACTTGAGGCTTCCCTTGGGGGGCTAATATCTTCTCTGCCATTGCAAACAAACATTAACATCAAATGACATGCCCGCAATGGAAAACCATCTTTTGGTTATTGAGCTTCTCTTGGCAAACAGGGCATGTTTCTTCCTCAATTCTTGCTTGGTATTCCGATTTTTCTTCTGCATGAGCCGCTGAGCCCATTGTGACTTGAACTATAGTTGAATTTCCAGTACTTGCAAAATGATAGTATTTTGTTTAGATTGAACCAAACCCTTCAAGTAGCGAAATTGTCCCTTTGTTCTTGATAAAGAAGATAAAAAGAAAAACATTTCGCTGGACCATTCAGCACTGCCTGCATCTAATTCTCCTTGATCTAAGGCATCAATAGATTTGTCATTCTCATCCTCTTTTAGGCGTAGTCGAGAAGTTGCCATCATAATCTAATCATGAGCACGTAGAACATGCGCTGGAGCTGTCAGCCTTGCTTGTGCATACTCAAGAAGCTGCAGCTTCTTTTTGGCTGTCGATATATACACCTTCAGCATCTAACAGGCCCCTGGAGTTTCTCTTAATAAGGCCCAACTCAGATGGAGCTTTGGACACCATAATGTTTTCTAAGTTCCTCTTCTTTCCAAAATCTTCACATTCGGTTGTAGCTGAACCTGAATTCTTGTCTGTTCGGGCTAAAGTTGTATAGAAACGATTCAGTGCAGACTTCTTCTTATGCAGGTCTACAGCCAATGTAATCACCTCAACACGCTTCCCTTTGTCAAGACGAAAAAGTCATTTAGTTCACAGTGAACACATAATACCCCATCAGCATCCGCGTAGAATTCCGGACAGTTTCTAAAACGGGCAATATCCTCCTTCCTAGGATTGCCTAGTTGTTGTGTTCTTGAAATGATTTACTGATGATATTTGTTGAATTTCAAATGGGAAGAGACGTGAGAAAATTGAGACGAAAAGAGTTCTTCTAAATGGACCGAGAGGCTCAGTTGATGCAGATGAAGGCTCAGGTGATGCAGTTGAAGACTCAGTTGATGCAGTTGAAGGCTCAGATTGCAGCCCGTGAGGTAGACCATAAGGCGATGTTAATGCAGGAAGAGTGTGAGAATGCAAACCTGTTGATAGCTCGAAAGGCTGCATTAATGAGTCGTGAGGCACGTATTCAGATTCAGGAGCAGATTACCGAGATTCAGGACTAGAGTATCGATATTCTGGAGCAGATTGTGGAGATTCAGGACCAGATTATCGAGACAGTTAGACAGCAATTGGCAGAGTTGGAAGCAGCTGTTTTTTAGAAACACGGTCAGTATCTCAATGGCCTAGAGCCGCAGGTTGCAGGCATGGAGGCCCCTGCCATTTTTCTCGAGTGGCTGGCAGCAATGGGAAGCATCCTCTAATATATGAATTGACCACCAGATTCGGATGGCTCATCATAGGATGGTTTAGCATAGGCTGCATTTTTCCTCTTTCCAGTTATATAAAAAAAAAAGGGAGACAGTTTAGTGTTTGTTATTATATTATCAGTAGTAGAAAAATGAAGAAAAATTGTGGTATTTAACATTTGAGTTCTACTTTGATATTTGACATTTGAACCTTGTCCAATCTCTAATTCATGTTTTCAGCTTGTGCGCACATATGTCACTACTGGTTTTTATCTCCAATTCGTGAAGCATTTCAATTGATATGAATAACAAAGAGAGTGGGATCCAAAGTGGTAGTTGAATAGGTACTTGATTTCTTAGAAAAAGGATAAAGCTAGGGCAAATACGCTAGTTCTGTAAATATGACGAGGATGCAATGTAGAGGATAGAATGGTGACATTAGAACATTTCATCAGTGCTTGGTCTTACAAGTTTCAAACTTTTGGAGTGTTGGAAAAACTTATGTTTATGCTACCTCGCACGTTCCAATTTTTTGTAGTGTTGGAGAAACTTATCTTTATCTTTCGTTGCAAGTTCCATACTCTGTATATGGTAAAAGAAAAACATCTAACAGTTGATTAATGGGACAAGCACTTGGTAGTCTTCTTGGTTTTACCGTTCTACTTATCCTTCAGAAGTTTGACCCAAAGTTGATGTTTTGCTCTCTTGATTGTTTAAATATTTGAGCAAAATCTATTCTGACATCCAAAAATAGATATAGTACAGGGAAGACAACATATATGATAACTCCATGGATAGATATTTCGCAGCATGTTCTAACCTCCTCTGCAAACACATAATTTATACAGTATCTTGCCTCTAAATATCAATTAAAGGAACAGTTCAATCTAACTTAACTCTTAAAAGAAATCTGAATTATTCTAAAGTAACAGAAAACAAAATCCAGGAAAACATGGCAGAGCCTAGCCAAAAAAAGAATCTGTAGTTCCGTACATTATAAGAAGATAAACTCCAGAAGAAAATACTGAATGCAAAGTAAGTGCACCGCGAAGAAAGAGGCTCCATCTTCCACATGCTGAAGTAGTTTCACAGATTATCTTTTGCAACAGCTAGTAGCTAACCTGCATCATGGTTGAACTGCAAAGATTTCAGAGTTATTCAATCATGCGAAAGAAACCAAGAAATGTGGAGAAATTGTACGAACTCACATCATGCAAAGCTACGGTTTGCATCTACATTAACTTCTACTTCTGCCTTAGAACCATCATTATCTGCGAGCAAACTTCCGTTAGATCCTTCAGGGGATTCAACAGTTTCAATAATCTCTGCCTTCAGCTTCTCATGTTTTTCTTTCAACTCAGGGAAACTCATAGCCTCTGCAAGACTCTGCTTTATTTGCTGTTCTAAGGCCTGAATTTTTGCCTTTGACTCTGCATCTGCTATCTTTCCAGCCTTTGCTACCTCCATTTTTAACAACTCAATCTTGTTTTTCAAATCTGTCGAATTCACGACGTCTTCCATAACCTTGGTAATTTCATTGTTAAATTCATCAATTTTTCTCTTGGCATCAGGAAGTGATGGTGGGCTGACATGCAAACCTAAAGATTCAAAAATGCCAGCAAATTCCGTCTCCATTTCATCTTTAAGTTGCACAATTTTCTCCTTTAGCCCCTGGTCTAAATCCATAACTGTTGATACCCCAGTACTCTCGATTTCAGCCTTCAATTTATCAATCTTCTCCTTCAAATCAGGGCGATTCATGGTTTCTTTTAACCTCTTATTGATCTCCTCCTTCATTTTGTTTGCCTTGCTATTTTTCTCGGAGAGTTTGTGGGCTTCAGACATTTCTTGTAACATCTCAAGCTTATTCTTTAGACTAGCATAATTTGGAGCAGCAGACATGTTTCTGTTGAATTCATCCTTAAGCTGGTCAAGCTTTTCCTTCAGAGCAGGATGCATTGACTGGTCGTTTGAGTTCCTTGTTTTTGCAAATTCTTCTCGCACTATGACAAACTTTTCCTCCAAACCTAAAGCTTTAGCAGCCTCAGAAAATTCATAATCAATTTCCCTTCTCAATTTTTCTATCATCTCATTCAGGCCTGACTCTGGAATCTTCCCGGATGATTCCTTTGCTTTCAGGATCTCTTGCTTTAACTTTTCAACCTCATCCATTAACTCCACATCCGGAGTCCCAGGTGGAAGAAGAGGTTCTTCTTTCTTTTTCATGTTGACCTTCCTTTTTGGATCAATGGGAACTCCCTCCTGGAAGCCACCCAGTTTTCGGAACTTAAGCATCCTGTGCCTTAACAACTCTTGAGTGTCCATTTTCGTAAGTTCCTACAAGGATGGATTGTGTTTTAGCAAAAGCTGAAAGTACAATTTCTGGAAATAGAAATTTTGATATACTCACATCCATTGATTCTTCAATTGCAGTTTTTATCTGCTGTGAAGTCCAATATGGATCAGCATGTGCACCACCAAGAGGCTCCTGCAACACGATAAAAACCATTTAGTTACCACCGATGAAAGTGAATCACTTTTTTGTCTCAAATGACATATATTCACCCAAATTTACCAACTGTCAAGGAATAGTTGCAAGGCAGATAATAAGCAATATGGTAATTCAGAGATTACGAAACATCAACTATGACTCTGCTAGGAGATTGCAAGGGTCAGAAATGGAAGACAATTCACAGATGAGAAATTCACATTTCTTCTTTTAGCATTTCAAATTTGTTAGCTAATTGGAAAAATATGTAAGTGATGAAGAAGAATGAGATTTTGATCAATTAGGCAGATACAGCAATGAAGTAATATTACAGCAATGGAACCATCAGCAATTTGAAGCTTGCACAGCTCTCGAGCAGTTATCTTGAGTTTCTCAGCTGCCTGAAATGAAATGAAGCCATACTCAGCAATAATTTTCACAGCTTTTCTGGATTAACACTATTGAATTTTAACTATAGCAACCTTAGGAGAAGCTTTTGCGGTCTTCCATAAAATTGCTGCACATGCTTCTGGGCTGTGAATTACAAGTGGGAATTGAGAACGGTAAGCATACATCACTATCAAGTATGAAAGTCAAGAACACTATACAGAAAACTGGGTCTGAGTAGGTGAATCAAAAAATACAAAAGAAAAGTACCACGAATATCTGATTGAAAGATTAAGGGTGCGTTACAGCAAGATATTCACTAATTGTATTGAATTTGTTAATAGTTGTATTGCCAAAAAGAAGATTGCCCTCCCAGATTCGTTTTTCCGCAGAGTTTATTGATTTGAAATGAGATTGGGTAGTCCAAGATTAAGAGCAAAAGGAATAAGATTAGATGGTTCAGCGTTAGGACATCCAAACAGAGATTATGTTTTTCAAGTATTGGTCTGGTGTTTTACAGCTAATAGTCAATGTATTAGATTTGTTTCTGAAGTAGACATGGCCTACCGCCAAGGTGCTACCCACCTTTAAAATTGATGAAAAGCTGAAACTATAATTTCTTATGTTATTTATTTATTTTTTGATATAGGTGGTGTCCGGGCCAACTTGTGCACACCTCGACTATTCCACCAAGTACCTGCTACTCCTCACCAGCACAGGTACTCGTAACTCTGTTCACCAGGGCTAAGACAGTTGGGAAGCTGAAACTATAAAATTGATGGAAAATTTCTTGGATTAAAAAGGACATGATGAATGATTGTCATTCACCACATATTTAGTCTGCATGCAGTATACACCTCTCCATATCCATCTCAAAAATATATCATAAAACACCATTTTTCTTCATAGTAAAAGTCGACAGTTTTAGAGGCACCTGGCAACATAGAAGACAGCATTTTCAAGCATTAACAATTTATTAGCACAACCAATAGCCAGAGCTCCACCAGAACCCCCTTCTCCCATAACAATGGAAATAATTGGTACTTTCAAACCAAACATAGTCCTCAAATTATGAGCTATGGCTTCCCCCTGCATGAAAGCATTACAAACTAATCAGTTTAGCAATAACCAATGAGGAAAAAGCATGCTACATCAGTTTTGTGAACATACTTGGCCTAGTTCCTCCGATTTAAGGTCAGCATATGCCCCTGGTGTGTCAATGAAGGTGATAATCGGGAATCCATGATGATCAGCATAGTACATCATCCGCAGAGCCTTCCTATAGCTGTTTAACAAGTATTCTTTTCTTACTATTGTAGGCTCACATACTACAAAGAAGTGGCTTTATCTAAACTCGTACAGAAATACTCAAAGCTCAAACATGATGGAACCACATACCCATGCGGCGTAGGCATCCCAAAGTTACGTTGTATGTTCTCCTTTGTGTTGCGTCCTTTTTGATGACCCATGAACATATAGCTTCTACCATTTATTGTGCCAAGGCCAGTGACAATGGCAGGATCGTCATACCCAGCTCGGTCACCATGAAGCTCCACAAACTGCAAATTCGGCATTTACAATTTTACGTTGTTAGAATTTCCAACAGTAATTAGCATATGGAAAAGAGAACAGAAACAGAGTCTGCAATTTTTTTAAATTTATTTGATAAGCAAGTGAGAGTCATTGAATTTACTTGACCTTCTCAGTAATATTAAAGATGTGATCAAGGAAAGTTGGCCTGTTAGGATGCCTTGCAATATTCACTCTTTGTATAGGAGTCAGATGCGTGTAAAGATCTTTTAGAGCCTGAAAAGGACAGTAAAGATGTCAGCATACCAGCTACATTATATTGTTAGCAAAAATAATGTTGACCCTCAAGGTTAGTGCTGATACAATGTTCTCACCTTCATACCTTTCTCCAAACATTATAAAAGAATAAAAGGCATGTGTCGCAAAACACGAATCTTTTCTATCCTTTATTTCAGCATCCAACTCAAAATCAAAAAGTAGGTAATTTTATCACAAATATTCAAAATCAAATTCTTTACTAGAGATCAGAATCTTATGATTTCCCTGTGACCTCCCCAGATTGCTCTTGTTGTCTCCTCTAGTTCCCCCCCCCAGCATGCGTGTGAAAAATATACATCCCTTACAGAGCATAAAATGATGATGATGCACTTGGAAAGGATTTCAGTAAAGGACCAGTATTAGTTTCTCCGCAAATGATAAAATATACATGGATTGAGACACATTTCTTAGCAATTTAGCAGCAATTGCAGTAATGCAACAAATATTTCTCACGAAAAAAAGAAAGAAAAGGGATATCCAAATTTTCTTCCTTCTTTTTATTTGATAAGGATTATCCTAAAATACTTTTATTCAGGTATAACGTTTTTCACAAAATGAACAGTACAGACCAAAATTTTCCTAAACAAAATTGAAAAAAAAAAGAAGGAAGAATGAGATTACAAGTACTGAAATTCAAAATAATCTGAAAAAATTCTATAAAGAAGATTGTGAAACACCAAGAATTGACCTCCAATAGTAACTTCTTAATAAGAGCAGAAACACATTAAGCAACAAAAGGCCAATTGTCTTGTTTTTCTTTAATAAGTGGAAGGCCATTTTTGTCATTCAAACCTGTTGGTATTTGTTCTCGAGGGAGATAATTTGGTCACTGAAATCCAATCCAGTTTCATTTGCCATCTTTTGAACCTGCATCCAAGAAACAGTTACAATTGACAAATGTTTAGTGTTCTACATTGATATAAGAGGTAATATCTCTTGAGGCATTAGGTCATGAAACCTACGTCAATGATTTTCTTCTGCAGATCCATAAGAGGTTTCTCAAAATCCAATGTCACCGGCTTTTGCTTTTCTTTCAATGGCTTGAAAGGTGATAAATGACTGAGGACTCCACCCTTGACATTAAGGTCAGGATCCTCTGGCCAAGGATACTCGTGCTTCTTTACCTTTCGAACCTTAGCAGAGACGGCAAAATCTCTCTTTTTAGAACCCAATCGTGCTCTGCCGAGGGCTTTCAATGGCACACCGCAGACACCATTTCTTGAGCTACGAAGAAGGTCTGAAGCCGAAGTTTTAGAAGCCAAACTTCCACTGAATGCCATGGGAGGATGTGAAGTTGAAGCCATTCTCCAGTTTCTGCAATAGGTTAACCTAATCAATTTCACGTAAAGAGGGGAAAGTGCACAAAATTTAGAATCTAAAAGAATATAGCCCACCAATGACATAATTGTGAAATCAATTAGCTTCAAAGCACAGTCAATGTTTCAATCGGATACTTTTAAGCATACATGAATGACAAAACTAACAAACATAAATTTCACTGCACATAGTTAGACCTATCACCTAGCTATGCAGAGAAGCATATTCAGACACTAGCAAAAGATTTAATCTCTACGCACCCTTCGGCAGCAAACTCAAAACAAACTAAAAACAGTTACTAAATTGATAAAAAAATCAGCTACCCTGCACAAGCTAGAGATTGCAGCAAAGGAAATTAAAAAAAACATATGCAAATAAACACCAAATTAACAAAAACATCGAGCACCAAAAATTTTGAGGTAACTAGTACCTGTGGCAGATATACCTTGCTCCAAATGGTGTGACGGGACACCGCTTCGTCGAAACATTTACTAGATATGTATATATAGATAATAAGCAAATTGAAAATTTTGGAAATAAATATAGAAAATGACACCGCTTGTCATTATAGTGATTTATCCATTTTTTAACTTAATTATATGTTGACACCGCTTAAGAACATCCTGCTTCCGCCACTGACTAGTAATGTGCCGAAACATAAAGTACATTTGCATAAAACACAAGAATCAATCAATCAATCAACTACACGTCAATCTAAAACTAGTTGGGGACCTCTTTATGAATCCACTATATCCATTCTGCTCCATTTGGGCACATTTCACCCAATATTGTTTAAAAAACATCCATGACTATAAGGATGACCGACTCGTCATAATTTGACTATGTTTACACTTGAACCGGCTCTGCTAATCAGATAGGCGGATAAATACAAATTTCACTGGATAAACATTAGGAAATAGAGAAACACGGCCTTACCAAATTTATTAAATGTAATCAAATCTATATATTCAAATTCAATCAATAAACTGTAAATTAATGATCAAATGTGAAGAAAACAAACCGAGAATGAGAGCTCCAGATTCGGCAAAATTTGACTATTTTACACTTGAACCGGCTATGCTAAGCTCACATAGGCGGACAAATACAAACAAACGAACAACAAAAAAAAGAGAAATTTAATTGCATGAACATTACAAAATAGAGCACAACAGCAACAACCTTAGCGAATTTATTAAACAAAATCATAGCTATAAAGCTAAAATCAATAAATTAAAACCGAAAAATTACTGATCAAATGCGAGAAAACGAACCGAGAATTAAGAGAATGAGACCTCCAGATTCGGCGGAGAGAGAAAGAGAGAGATCTGAGGAGTCGATGAGAGGAGTACTTTGTGGAGAGAGATTAGTACTTTTAAGGAGCAGAGAACATCGAGAAGATCGTCGCCTGCTTGGGTTTATTCAACAACGAAAAATAATCAGTGTTTAGATATATAGATAAAAGCTATGCAGAAGCAGCAACTTATGAGAGAGTTTCATTTCTGAGTTTTCGATACTTCTTATGCGGATGGGGAAAAAAAGAAATTGAAAAGGGCAAAATGTAATTAAAATATAAAAAAATAAATTAAAGAAAAAACTACCTGTGTGCTTGTTAATAAGAGGAGCCAGCTTTTATCGGTTCGGCCGTTAAATGTGTTGAACTGAAGCTGGAGTCACTTCTTGACCTTCGGATTTGGATTTTTCTGCACCTGTACCATATCCATTGCTTTTATTCTATTTTATTTTTTAAAATTCATCGAAAATAAAAACTAAATTCGAGAATTATTCATTTTTGCTTCATTATTTAGATGGTAAATACTCTGTGAAGATCTAAATACTATTTATATGATGTCTTAGATGATACTCATTAGTTCTTAAGCCAGTGAGAGGGTGGTACTTATTCGGGCATTTGCAGTCGTACCTTATATTTGTGCCCTTTAACCCGTATCATATTTTTAAAAATTATTAATTTGGTAGCCAGCTGACAAAAAATTCGTAATAATATGACAATTACACCTCTGACAAAAGATATAAAACCTACACCACGCATTAATCGCGTGATATCTCCTCTCACCTTGAAGCTAAAACTTCATGCTAATGGAGCATGAAGTTGTTTTATGTTGAAGCTAAAACTTCATGTTAATATAACATGAAGTTGTTTCACATTAAAACTAAAACTTCATGTTAATGCATGTTGAAGTTATTTATTCTGCAGTCTACAGTTTTGTCATGAGTTTTATCCGAAATTTCAATCTAAACATGCTGAAGTTATTTAGTTCATTTGCTAAAACTTCAGACCAAACATGCTTAAGTTTTTTAGTTCATTTGCTAAAATTTCAGACTAAACATGTTTAAGTTATTTAGTTCATTTGCTAAAACTTCAGACTAAACATGCTTAAGTTTTTTAGTTCATTTGCTAAAACTTCAGACTAAACATGTTTAAGTTTATTTAGTTCATTTGCTAAAATTTCAGACTAAACATGCTTAAATTTTTATCTTGCATTTCTAATGAGTTTTTGCTAATGCATGCTGAAGTTATTTAGTTCATTTGCTAAAATTTCATACCAAAACATGTTGAAGTTTTGTCATGCAGTCTACAGTTTTGTCATGAGTTTTATCCGAAACTTCAGTCTAAACAAGCTGAAATATTTTAGTTCATTTGCTAAAATTTCAGACTAAACATGCTTAAGTTTTTTTTCTTGCAGTATGTAATTTTCTAATTAGTTTTTCTAATGCATGCTGAAGTTATTTAGTTCATTTGCTAAAACTCCATCCAAAACATGCTGAAGTTTTGCCATACAGTCTACAGTTTTGTCAATAGTCTTTTATTAAAAAAGGGCAAAATTATCTTTTTAAAACACTTTTAACAAAGAAAATGGATACGGATGCAAACGAAAAAATAAAATGGGTATAAGTTAAAAAAGGGCGACCAAATAGGGCGCCCCATGCAATTTTTACTACTTATTCGTGACAATAAGTGCAAACGTAATATAATTATATACTATGTTAAAGATTTCAATTATATTTTCCAATTAATTATGTATTTTTATCTCCTCGGGTTAATTGAATCTTAAAGAATGGTTATATTAAGTAGAGAATCAGATGTGTTTGAATGAATATTTGATTGTTTAAGTTATATGTGCAACCTTGAATAACAATTTAAAACAAATGCTTGCAAAAATAAAATAGGAATAGGAAAAATAACCAATTTTGATATAATTATGCACACTTTTTAAAAAAAGTTAAGAAGCACTTTGACTATTAATGTGAACATTTTTCAATTAATTTTTACACGTCAGATGGTTAATAAGCCAAATGACTTTGTGTTTTTTATAGAGTTACTATAACAAAATTGCAAAATACTTTTTTGTACTTGTCATCAAATTCTAAACCCTATAAATTAATTACTGAAAAAAGGAGTTAATAACCCTTTACTTAGTGTTCTTATGAAAAACACCGATCACATATGATATGAAATTGGAAAAAATACGTAGCAACAAATTACAGAAAGATTTGTAGAGTAATTAAATGAAGGATCTTTAATGCCAAATACTAATAGTAATTAAGTAATAGTCAAACGTGTTTGTTAACTTTAGGTCCTCAGTAGGTAGGGTTTATTGTTTCTTTAGTGTTTGAAAGGTATACTAAAGTTTGACATCTGCATTTGACCTATTGAGGGGAATTAATGGAATAGAGAAGCATGAACTCATAATCTATTAATATACTACCTCCAGTCATAAATAACTATTGTCTTCGCAAACTTAACTCGACCCTTAAAACGAGTAACAATTGAATTTATACGCGGTTAAAGGATATGTGATAATTGAATTAAAGGAAATCAAATCTTTCAAACCAAATGTAATGGATGAATAAATCTAGCCTTGCAACGGACGTTTGGAAATCAGTTCCGATCTAGCCCTCGGAACGGGCTCGATTACAACTTAACGAACAAGCAGCAAACGATCACTTTGAACAATAGCTAAAGAACAAAAATTAACTTTATTGCTTTGATATGCGTGCCAACAATGGTTGTAAAATGAAAAGGTTCTTCCTTTTATATAGTAGGGGAGTTTCAATCCTAGTACAAGTCTAAATAAGGTAAAAAAATCTTCTCCTTCCAATAAATATTGATATGAAGTTGATGTCGGGCGAGATTTGCGCCTTAACATCCGGCTGAGGGCGAATATTAAGGCCCCCGCTTATCGTGTCTAACCATCTTTTTCCCTAGTCTCGGCTCTTCACTCTGCTCGGATCCATGCTCGGCCGTGTCCGATCCCGGGTGCACCATTCGTCCTCCCCGGGCTCTAAGACGTAGAATCCCTCGGCTTTACTCGAGGTCATGTCAGATCGTGCTTCCCTCTCGTTTGTTTACTGGAAAATCGAGGGTAACTTTATCCCCGATTTTATCCGTACACAAATAGTCTCCTCACTTTTCGGAGAGCAGATTTATCGAGACGATGCAAATTGATTAAGTGTCCTTCCATCGTACGCTACAAATGGGCTGATAAGTCAGCGAAATGTCCCCCCAATCACGTCGTTCTAACTTCGGACACGTGTCAGCCGCCGGTTGACCGTCCTCGAATGTGAAACGTCACGCATTAAATATTTCCCTCCTATAAAAGCTTCGCTTTCCTTTTTTCACTTTTTTACCTTCCGATTTCGAATCTTCTTGAGTTACCTTCGAAATTTTTACTTGTTCATCATCCCCTCAAATCCTTACGAATTGTTCTTCACATCTTCATTTCTTCATCCTTAGTCTTCAAATCTTTATATTTCGCCTTCAAATCTTCAAGCCAAACCTTTAAATCTTCATACCCATCTTCAAGCCTTCATACCGGTTTTCAAACCTTCATATTCCTAGATAACGATGGCAAAAACTTTAAAATCTGTGCCTCAACACACCGCTCCTTCAACTTCTGTTTCAGCCGCTGATGTCGAAGCGACCCTCCTGGTAGTAACCCCAGAACCTCCTCTTAAGGATTTTATCCCTGGAGGATGCTCCATAGACAACGACTTTAAGGTCGAAAAGGCCTCCAAATAAGGAGATCGGGGTGAGGAGGTAGGGGGGTATATCTGTTTCGTCACCGAAGATACGCTCTCGACGGTTCGGGAGGAATGCAAGTGGGAAGGCAAGGAAGTAGTCATCCCCAGCCCATATGAGGACATCACCACGCACGTGGAGGGGTACTTAAGTGTTTATACGTACCCATTCACGTTTGGCCCGATGCATACGATCGCCCTTGACTTCTGTAAGAGATATGAGGTCTGCCTCTGGAAGATCCACCCATCTTTTTGGAGGATCGTATGTAGCAACCCCTTTTGGGAGGGTGCTACTTACGAAATAAATCTAATTTACTACTCATAACATTCGGAAGATATTAATCTAAAAAGACATTCATAATAATTTAGTAGCGAAAATAGGCCCATGCGATAAAGGTTTCAAGCGCAATATTTTTTTGTGTGGTAATCTTCATAAAATTCCCTAAATTAAATACAATATCAAAGTATCAAGATAATGTAATGCAACCCTTCTTGAATAATCAACACATTAACCAAATTATCTTTTTCATTCGACATCACTGCAGGTTTGTATTGTACATGAATCTCAAACTAGCGAGCATAAAAGGAAAATTAGTCTTCTCTTTTATACATCTTTGCAAGACAAAGTGTAAATTTAGCATATTACAAGACCTGAGTTATTAACACACCCTAAAACAATGAAATAAGTCATCAAGTTCAAGTTACAAGCTTATGATCATGAGATCCAACAAGCCTCCAAAATTACATACATAAGTGTGACATATAGATCATGTACAAGTCCTAAAACTATACAAAACCTAGAAGTATATGCAAATGTGATCTCCATAAAAACTCCCCAAAATACTACTTCATATGGCCGTCTTCAAATCCCATCCCGTACATTACCTATAATAGAAAATAACTATTACTAAGCATAAAGCTTAGTGGTGTATAAACTTTAGGCTTGGAGCCATTAAATTCTCCAATTCCCCTTTTCAGTCATAGGTAGCTCAAACAAAACATAAATCTAAAGCAAGTAAACAAATATATCAAAAGTATCGAATATCAAACCTTGAAATATTTCCAGATATCAATAAAAATGTTCAAGATTCAAGTGTCAAGAAAGCGTATACTATCAATCCAAGAAAGTTTGCCAAATATCCATTTTCGCCCCATATGTACGTCATGCCATCATACTAAGTATAATCAGATATCAAGATGGATCGAAACCCCAAATCAAGTAGGGTCGAACCCAATAGTCAATAGAATCAAGAACCATATTAAGAATGGCTTTCTAGTTCATACTTAACACGGACACGTTCCATAATTTATGACGAACCACAAACCCAAACTCAAGATGGCAAGAGATCTGAATCAAGAAGCATGCTGAGATGAGTGACAAAGTCACTGCCACAAGAAGGACAAAGTCCCAACAAGGATGCAAAATGATCAAGCGGTCCGTAGAAGTGGGCGAGTTAGCGAATATCTTGCGATACTTGATATAACACGAATACAATAATATAACTTAAATACAAGGGAAACAAAAGATCAAGTTATTTCATTACATTCCAGAAAGTAAAAGGATTACAACTTCAAGTTTATATACAAACCTTGGTGTTTTACCTTAAAACAGTTCAATCACAACTTGAGGATGTTCGAATCGTCTATGCCATAGACCAACCAAATCCATCCACTTCCTCAAACACTTTCCCTTAGATTTTACAAGGGTATATATACCTTAAATACATAATCAAATATCTATATAAGTTCAGTGACTTCAGTATATCGAACTAAACATGATATTGGTGAAAATCACCCTAAATATTTAAAAAAGAAATTCTAAACAGTACCATTGTCTTGTGTTGTGGCTAAATATTGAAGATGTAAAAGGACAACCTTGTAATGACCTAACCGATCATTATGATCATTTAGACTTCGCTTGGTAGTTTGGGGGGTACGAGTAGCTCCGTATGATGTATTATGACTTGTGTGAATCGTCCATTTTGGTTTCCGGGTTATTCGGAATCAATTTGGAAGAGTGAATTTCATGATTGAAGCTTTAAGTTGGAAGAGTTGACCAAGTTTGACTTTTGTAAATTTGACCCCGGAGCGGAGTTTTGATAGTTTCGTTAGGTTCGGATGGTGAGTTTGGACTCGGGCGTATGCCCGAATTTGCAATTGGATAGTTCTAGAAGGATTCGGCACTAATTGGAGAAAGTTGGAAATTTGAAGGTTTGGAAAGTTCATAAATTTGACTGGAAGTTGACTTTGAGGATATCAGATTCAGATTGTGGTTTCGGGAATTTGGAATAGCTTCGATATATCATTTGGAACTTGTGTGCAAAATTTGAGTTCATTCTGAGTTGATTTAATATGTTTCGGCGCGAGTTTTGGAAGTTGAAAGTTTTAATGTTCATTAAGTTTGATTTGAGGTATGATTCATCGATTCGATATTGTTACGCGCGATTTGAGGCCTCGAGTAGGTTAGTTTTATGTCATGGGACTTATTGGTATAATTGGACGGGGTCCCGAGGGGCTCGGGTGAGCTTCGGACGAGGTTCGAATTATTTTGTCGCATGTTGCAAATTGTTGAGGCTACTGGTTCTGGTGTGACCACATCTACGGAGTTATGGGCACAGGTGCGGAGCCTCAATAGTAGCAAAAGAGTCGCAGGAGTGGAAGTGGAACTGGGAGCAGGGCTCCGCAGATGCAAGAAATGGGCCGCACCTGCGGAAGCGGTGCCTTGAGTCGCAGGGGCGAGGTATGGCACATGTGTGATGGCAGAGCCGCACCTGCGGGCGCGCAGGTGCAAAGTGATGTTCTACAGAAGCGATAGCTGCTGAGTTTGGTTGGTTCACAGAAGCGAATATTGGGCCGCATAAGCGTGTCCGCAGAGGTGAAAATTTGGTTCGCAAATGCGAAAATCGCTGGGCAGAATCTATAAATCGAGGGTTTGATTGTTTTATCATATTTTGAGATTTGGGGCTCGGATTGAGGCGAGTTTTGAGGTGATTTTCACCACGTGAATTGGGGTAAGTGTTATCTATTCACTTTTGATCATATTTCATGAATCTATCTTCGATTTTGGCATTTGGATTATGAATTGTAAAGAGAAATTGGGGTTTTAGCCTAAAGTTTCATAGAGTGAGTTTTTGAGTTTTGAACATCGATTTAGAGTCAGATTTAGGTGAAACTAGTATGGTTGGACTCGTAATTGAATGAGTTTTTGGATTTTATAAGTTTTGTCGGGTTCCGAGGCATAGTCCTAGGTTTGACGTTTTGGTCGATTTTGGGCTTTTGAATTAAGGATTTGACCTTTATCATTTGGAATTATTTCCTTAGGCATTATTTGATGTATTTGTATCACTTTTGGCTAGTTTCGAGCTATTCGGAGGTCGGTACACATGGGATGGCATTTTTGGAGCATCATTTAGCTTGCTCGATATCGGATTTGGCTTGTTCGAGGTAAGTAACACTTCTAAACTTGATGTTGAGGGTATGAAATCCCGAATTACATGTTATGTAATTGATGTTGAGGTGACGCGCATGCTAGGTGACGGGTGTGTGAGCGAGCACCGTGTGAATAATGATTTAGTCAAATTCCATGGAACTGCATAGTTGAATAATCTTGTTGTTATCCGTATATTCCCCATGTGTTAGAGAAATTGAGCTGCAGGTCATGTTAGAAATCATGTTTAGGCTGTATGTTGGTACTGTTGGGACTCACATAGGTCACATTACATGTTGAATTATTTGCTTAATTTGAAATCACGCAGTCAATCACAACTATTAATTTTATATCATATCTCAGTCTCCGCTGTCATTTATTTATACATTATATCATCATTGTTTGGGTTGATTATCATGATTCTTGTGAGCCCAAGAGACTGGAGAGATTGATGACTGAGAGAGGTCGATGGCCTGATTGTGAAGATATTTATGGGATCGGGATACACACCGCAATATGTTTATTTGATTCATGCCATGATTGGCTTATTATTGTGCTTGGGATGGAATTTCCCCTTCGGGGTCTGCACATTCACAGTGGGCGCATGTACCTATTGAGTGCGAGTGCGAGTGCCGATCGATTGGGAGGATTAAGTGACTGCGATGACTGAGTAATTGTGAGGACTGAGTGACTGTGAGGAATGAGTGACTGTGAGGACTGAGTGACTGGGAGAACTGAGTGACTGAGTGGATTGATACTCTGAGAGTATGCATATGGTTGTTCACTATGTTGTATTGCATTCGACATGCGCACTTGTCATATAGGCATCGAGATGCATTTTCTCATGTTGTACGGTATCATGTCATTCATGACTTCTCATACACATTGACATATATGCATAGAGATGTACTTTTCTCATGTCATTTGATAATGAAACATTTACCATGGAAATGTTTTGGAATGAAAATCATGGTTTTACAAACTCACTCATGTTTTGGAGCTTTCAGTAAAAGATTTGGGTTTTACTATTATACTTGAAAGGCATGCCTATTTTTCCGAAATTTTGAACGAGCTGACCACTATATCTCTGAGTTATTTCTTTTAGCACTTTTATTATATTGTTATGAATTGTTGTTGGCTATTGGTGTGGGACTCCGATCTTTGTTCCAGCTTGTCACTATTTTAACCTAAGATTAGGTTTGTTACTTATTAAGTACACGGGGTCGATTCTACTCATACTACATTTCTACACCTTACGTGTAGATGTTGGATGTTGTTATTGTTGCGTACAGCGGGAGCTAGATTCGAAGATGTACCTGCGTTCCGGTTATGTCTATCACTTGTCCTTGGTAGCATTAGATTCGAATTCTGTTTATTATATTTCAAACAGACGTTGTAATTATCTCAATTCAGTTTTGTAAAAATCTAAATCTTAGAAGCTCATGATTTGTACTACCAGTACTTGGGAAAATTATTGCATAAAACAGTTGTATCATTTTTTCTTCTCTTGATCAATCTTATTAAATTGGATAGTTGGTTATTGACTTACCTAGTGGGTTGGGTTAGGTGCCATCACGACTAGTTGAATTTTAGGTCGTGACAAGTTGGTATCAGAGCTCTAGGTTCATAGGTTCTACGAGTCATGAGCAAGTGTCTAGTAGAGTCTTGCAGATCGGTATGATGATGCCCATATCTATCTTCGAGAGGATACAAGGCATTTAGGATAAATTTTCCATCTTTGAAATCCACATATTCTTATCAGCTTGTGAGCGCTCGGTATCAGCTGTGCATCGACGGCTTGTGATTCCATGGATGAGGTGCGAGATGTGATTTCTGTGTGATGATGATGGGCCAGTCTGAAACTTGAGGCCGAGTTTTGACTGTAGCTTGATCACGGGGAATTCGGTTGTGTGAGCATGTACTTTTGGACTTATACGTCCGGTAGAGTCCCTATTATTGGAATTTGTGGCTCGATGAGTGGTTGGATAGCTATATAATGAGTAGGATGTGACTGCAGGATATGTTCAGATGGTTTGAATATGACGAGAAGAGTTTTCTTGAGATATAAAAAGGTCTATTAGGTGCTTGATTTCTATCTTGACATGACGTACAATCTCAGGTTATGAGTGTGTTGAGGGATATTTCATGTTGTTTAATTATGGAACGAATTAGGTTCTCATGTCTTATTGATGAGTTCAGACTCAGGAAGATTAAGTGATTGCATAGTAATTGTGGCTGTGAAAGGGGTATAAGGAGATGCCAGTTTGAGGCTAAGTAGGTGGGTTATGACATGCGGGGTAATCTACGGATGTGTGATCCTTATGAGGTTATGTGAAGGCTTCCTTTTCTACCAATGGGGTTATATTTGTGTGATCTGAGTTTGGATCGGTGGTAATAGTTGACCTGACCGTCACAAGGATGGATGTGAGATTTGTAGGTGATTTGAGGTATTAGATGGTTTTTGTTACATGAGCTTATGAAGGATTGGGTTGAATTTCGGTGCGGGATTATGGTAGTAATAGAGTATGGGTCTTACGAGTTATCTAGTGTTTTGTTCCATGGCTTTGAGCCAAGTGGGGGACTCTGCTATCGATAATTTGATTGCGTGGTTATGTGTTGTACTGGTTTCGGTTTGAGGCATACTTGTGAATCAGATATGACTTGCAGAGATTAAGATCGAGGATGACTTGAGAATCATAGAATGATTGAGTTGCTATTTGTGATAGATGTAGTGTGCATGGAGTATGAAATTTCTCGGTTGCTTAAAGGTATGGATTACTTCTTTGCGTGTTGTTGTGCTAATGGGGCACAAATTGTTTGACCCATCTGATCGGAGCAATTGAGATTTGAGTAGAGTGGATGGCTTACGAGAAGGTTCTAATGGATTCAAGAGTTATATTAGCAATTGAGAATTTTGCGGATTTGTATATGGCTAGAATCTGAGATTTAAGTTAGATGGTGTCGAGACTTGTGGCATTTCTATATCATTATGGATTCTATATTTCAGTGCTAAGAAGGTGAAGAAAACGACTTTAGATTCACGAAAGGTCTTTTCTGAGTGGGTGTCTCGGTTGTGGTACTTTAGGGGTGCTTAAGAGGGAATACAACGGCTTATGGGCCTTAGGGCGGAGTGGTTTTATTCTAGGATCTTGTGGGGTGAGTTTTGGTTGAGGATCAGGGTATTATGGCGAGGAGGAGTGTCAACTTGAGGGCAATTTGGAAGGAACTCGGAGAAATAGGAAAATTTAGTAGTAGGTTAGATCAACATAGTAATGGATATTGATGTTTTAACTTCAATACCACACAAGAGGGGGGTGATTTGTGTGATGTCCGATTTTTCGCGTGCACAGATTATAGAAGGACCTGGTTCTTCTATGTGTTCCTTATACTACTGTTGCAGAATAATAAATGCAGAAATTAAAGAATACAAAGATTTTTACGTGAAAAACACCCGGCTCAAAAAGTGAAAAAACCACGACCTACTTCCCAGTAGGATTTTTCCAAAACTCTTCACTAAATCATTGAGCCAAAAAACTGCATTTACAAAATACTTTTGTAAACCTAGGATTAACTCTATCTCATTGTGGCACACAACCTCTAATTGTTGCGGCAACTTTAAGTTAACTCTAACTTGAATACTCTAAGTACCTATTACAATTGCCTCTAGATAAAGCTGAAAAGTACAATATGAAAGCACCTACTACAGTTGAACTAGAATAAAAGACAGACACTTGGAACTAGTTCTTCTATCTGGTTCATGTAGCTTCAGGTTCACACACTTGAATCACACACGAACTGCTTGCAAAATGCCTTGCTATTTTGCTCTCAATTCACGTTTAACTTCTGCTTTTGTGCGTTCCTGTTTAATGAGAACATCCTGCGATTTATAGAGTTAGTAGAGTAGAAAATAACTAGAGTTCTAATACTACTCTTCCTTGGTGGAAGAGTTGTAGTTGATCTCAACTTCTAACTCCTCACTTATCTTGGATAGTGTTCTCTTTGAGTAAGGAGTCCTTCTCCTTCTCAATTATGCAACCTTTTCGATCAGGAGATATCAATTATACCAAGTTAAGCTTATCTCCTTCACGTGCATCCCACATACTCGATTCTACCCGTGTCTATACACACAAGGGATGGACCTGGTTCATGCCTGAGCTTCCTTTGTCAATCTTCAAAACTAACCTTCACTCTGGCCAACAAATTCCCCATTTTTGATGATGACAAACCTTGTGCTTTTCTTAAGCTTAGGCCTTGTTTCAACTTAGCTCAACATTAATACAATGTTAGAAGATTTTTTTCCTTTTAATCACTTATCATCAAGGACCAGATATATTAGGTTATAAACATCATTATTCAAAGTGTAAAGCATAACTTTTTTCCCCTTTTGGCATCATCGAAAAGTTGCATAAATAAGTAAGATAACCAGATTTTAAAACTTACTCATGGCCACTGGGGCTACTTCAAATGCAATCATGGGTTAATCATCATAGATTAAGCTAAGAATTATAACCATCAAAGAAATATAAATAAACAGTTAGAGCAAAAGACAATGAATTTCTTTGATGATTGATAAGATCCTACCACAAAGCATAAGAAGAAACAAAAACACTGGAAACATGAGCCAAAAAAAAAACCCGAACTGGGTCACTGGTTGATCTACACTAGGCTAGGAGGCTTAAGGTTGGGAAGGACTAGGTGCTTGGTTTTTGGCTTGGAGGAGTTTCAGCATATTCTGAAGAATGCCATTATTCTTCTCCTTTTCTCTTGCCAGCTCAGTTCTGAGAGCATCTCTCTCAGTCTTCACCTCTGCTAACCTCTTCTTCAGCCTTTCAATCCCAGCATCCTTAGCCCCACTTTCTTTAGTAGGTCTGCGAGGGTTTCCTCTACAGATGAACCAGGTTCATCTTTATCTTTCCCAAGTTGAAGAAGCCCTTCAGCAGCTTCGCCAGACCCACTTCCCCCTGTTTTCTGTACACTCTCGTCTACTCCACCAGATTTCTCTTCCCAAACAACCATTGCACCTGTGTCTTTGGTTAAACTTACAGGAGTGGGTGAAGAATCAACCACTCTTTTACCCTTTCCCCCTCACAATACTCCTAACTCCTTTGCTCTCTTTTTCTTTTTCCTTTTCATTTTTACCACCAACTTCTCCAGATTCAGTACTTTTAACGTCTGCCATAGACCCCTCCTAGTACAACCTATTCTCCAAATTTGTACCTGTTCAGTTTCAGAAGAAACAGTTTCTTCCCCCTCAGTAGTAGATTTGAATGGTTCATCAGATTTCTGGGGTTCTTCTTCCTTACCCGTTTTTAAATTTTTATTTATTTTCTTGATTTGTTCTCTCCCCGCAACAACCTTGCGAGCAAGCATCTTTACTCTTTTCTTAGAGGTTGGGGTGGTGAAAGGGATGATAGTAGGTGTGGAAGTCTAATCAAACTGAATTTTAGTTTTGAGAAGACTTTGGAGTGTATCCCTAGAATCTAGGTACTTCAATTCGGTTGGGACTCTTTTGATCGGAACTAGTTCACTTGTAATGGATAAGTCCAAAAGGAGTTTGGAATTAAGCAGGACTCTGCTCATGATACAAATATTATTATTTCAAATTATGCAGAGTGTAGAAAACATACCGTGTTATCTTGATGAACCAGGTTCTTCACTGATAATTCTCTTGTGTAAGTCTAAATTTGCAAAATAGAGAAAATATCATTAGAGATTAATGAGTCATTTTAACACATGGCACAATAGTATACTATTGAAAGTATGAGTATGAGCAAAAATTAATCTAATTATATACATTTTCAGATTTTCTAACCAAAAAACAAATTTTTTATTTTTTATTTTTTCAATTTTTTTTCTTTTTTTTTAAATTTTTTGTTCCCGTTGTGAATTCTGACCTGGTCCATTTAGGTGATCTTAATCATCCCTAATTCTAACATGTTCCTTTCAAAGTGATCTCTTCTTAGGGCTTTTGTGAAGATGTCAACTATTTGCTTGTCAGTAGCACAAAATTCCACACTGATCTACCCCTTTTCATAGTTATCCCTCAAAAAGTGATGCCTAACATCTATGTGCTTAGTTCTCTTGTGATGAACCGGGTTCTTGGTCATACTAATTGCACTAGTGATATCACAAAAAATGGGGATACAACCAACATCAATTCCAAAGTCCATTAATTGCCGTTTGATCCATAATAATTGAGCACAACATGAGGCAGCAACAACATACTCAGCTTCAGCAGTAGATAAGGCTACTGAATTTTGCTTTTTGGTGGCCCAAGACACAAGACATGAGCCAAGAAAGTGTGCCATACCTGAGGTGCTCTTTCTATCCACAAGAAAACCTTCATAATCAGCATCAGCATATCCCACAAGATTGAAATTACTACCTTTTGGATACCAAAGACAAAGATTAGTGGTGCCTTTTAGATATCTCAAAATTCTCTTGACAACAGTCAAGTGAGACTCCTTCGGATATGCCTGAAATCTTGCACAAAGGCCTACACTGAAAATAATATCATGTCTACTAGCAGTGAGATACAACAATGAGCTAATCATTCCCCTATACAACTTCTGATCGACAAATTAACCAGGTTCATCTATATCCAACTTTGTAGCTGTTGCAATAGGAGTGCCAATTTCCTTGGAATCTTCCATTTTAAACCTTTTAAGTAACTCTTTTACATACCTCTGCTGATGGATCATAGTTCCATTTGGATTTTGTTTAATTTGTAAGCCTAAAAAGAAATAAAGCTCACCCATCATGCTCATTTCAAATTCACTCCCCATTAGTTTAGCAAATTCTTTACTTAGCTTATCAGTAGTTGCTCCAAAGATTATATCATCGACATATATCTGAACTACCAAGAGATCTTTACCTTTTTCTTTCAAGAATAAAGTATTGTCAATTTTACCTCTCTTGTAGTCACGCTCAAGCAAAAATTTTAATAATCTTTCATACCATGCTCTTGGAGCCTGCTTGAGCCCATAAAGTACTTTGTCAAGTTTATACACATGATCAGGACTCTCCTTGTTTTCAAACCCCGGAGGTTGCTTGACAAACACTTCTTCCTTTAGATAGCCATTGAGGAAGTCACTCTTGACATCCATCTGGTGGAGAGTGAATTCTATGTAAGCAGCAAAGGCTATAAGGAGTCTTATTGCTTCCAACCTTGAAACTGGAGCAAAGGTTTCATCATAGTCTATGCCCTCCTCCTGGTTATATCCTTGAACCACCAATCTTGCCTTGTTCCTTGTAACAGTTCCATCTTCATCAAGTTTGTTTTTGAAGACCCATTTTGTGCCAATTACTGATCTGTCCAAAAGTCTTGGTACCAGATGTCAAACTTGGCTCCTTTTAAATTGGTTGAGTTCATCCTGCATTGCATTTACCCAGTCTGCATCCTGTAAAGCTTCAACAACATTTTTAGGTTCAATAAGAGATAATAAAGCATTGAAAGCACAAAGATTCTTTAATGAAGATCTGGTTTTGATTCCAGAGGTTGGATCAATAATTATGTTCTCAATGGGATGAGAACTTTTATACTTGTAGGATTTCACAACCAGCTGGTTTCCCTTTGATGTTCCTTCAGTGTTGTGTTGCTGTGGAACAGGTTCATAGACATGTTCCATTGAGGTTTGAGGATCATTTCTTCTTTGTTCTATTCCCCCCTGTCAGGTTGCCCTGGGTAGAACGACCTGTTCCATCACCTGTTCCTTCTTCCAGTGCAGCTTCAGTCTGGGCTGTGGTTTCATTTAAGTTTCTTACCAGCCCAATTGCTTCATCATCATGTTCCTGTCTCTCAGAAAGAATGTTAGTTTCATCAAAAACCACATGAACACTTTCTTCAACACACATAGTTCTTTTGTTATAGACTTTATAAGCTTTGCTATGTGAAGAATATCCTAAGAATACTCCCTTATCACTTTTGGGATCAAACTTACCTAGGGAGTCTTTACCATTATTGTGCACAAAGCACTTGCATCCAAATGCCCTAAGATGGGATATGTTTGGTTTTCTCCCTTTAAGTAACTCATAGGGAGTCTTCTTTATAAGAGGTCTAGTCATGCACCTATTTATGATGTAGCATACAGTATTTACAGCTTTTGCCCAGAAGCTATGGGGCAGTTTACTAGAAAGAAGCATAGTCCTAACCATATCTTCAAGTGTCCTATTCTTTCTTTCAACTACTCCATTTTGTTGTGGAGTCCTAGGAGCAGAAAAATTATGATCTATGCAATGCTCATCACAAAAATCAACAAATTTAGCATTTTCAAATTCTGTGCCATGATCGGACCTAATTGATGCAAGTTTATTACCTAGTTTTTTTTGAGTTTTTCTAACAAAAGAAGTGAACATGTCAAATGCTTCATCTTTAGATGTTAAAAACAATGTCCAAGTAAACCTAGAGTAATCATCAACAAGCACCATCACATATCTTTTACCACATCTGCTTAGTGTTCGCATTGGACCATAGAGATCCATATGGACCAGTTACATTGTTTTGGTGGTGCTTACCACTTTCTTGCATTTAAAAGAGGATCTTACCTTCTTCCCCCTTGCACAAGCCTCACAAACTTTGTCTTCCTTGAACTTGATGTTAGGCAGTCCTATCACCAAGTCCTTGGAGACTAATTTGTTGAGTTGACTCAGACTTGCATGTCCAAGTCTCTTGTGCCAAAGGAGGGGATCATTGTCCAACACACTTAAGCAAGTGAGTTCATTTTCTGACAGTGTGGACAGATCTTAAGCAAGTGAGTTCATTTTTTGACAGTGTGGACAGATCTATAATATATATATTGTTCACTCTTTTCCCTGCAAAATAATCTTGTCAGTGGTAAGATTAATCACAAAGCATTTAGTAGAGGTGAATGCTACCAAGTTACCTCTATCACACAGTTGTGATACACTAATTAGACTGTATTTTAGGCCATCTATCAAATAGACATTCTCAATCGAGTGAGATTCAGTCTTACCTACCTTGCCAACCCCAATGATCTCATCTTTCTTCCCATTTCTAAAGGAGACATTACCTTCTTTGAGGTCCTCAAGTGAAAGGAACTGGTTCTTGCTTCCTGTCATGTGCTTTGAGCAACCACTATCCATGTACCATATTTGGTTGCTCCCCTTAACTTGGACCTGCAAAAGGAAATCAGGAGTTAGTCTTAGGAACCCAAACTAGTTTGGGTCCCTTTCTATAGGCAAAAGGATGAATTAAATTCTTTTTAGCCCAACCTGACAGCCTATTTTTCCCTTGAACAAACTTTTTATTCTTTTGACTAGCCTTTTCTTTTGCAGTGCATTCACTTTTATAGTAACCTGTTTTATCACAGTGAGTACAAATCTTGTTCTCGGGAAGTGTAAGGTACTTGCTTTTGGGATTCCAT
Organism: Nicotiana tabacum; assembly: GCF_000715075.1. Taxonomy (NCBI): domain Eukaryota; kingdom Viridiplantae; phylum Streptophyta; class Magnoliopsida; order Solanales; family Solanaceae; genus Nicotiana; species Nicotiana tabacum. The sequence continues at coordinate 24,061,632 of NC_134081.1, read as the reverse complement.
TTAGGTGGCAGATTCCCAAAGCCAAGTCCTCTTCTATTGCTACTATGATGTTCCTGTAGCCATGAAAGTGCATCGGAGGACCTGTTCCATTTACAAGTTATGTCTAGCTCATGCTTGACTTTGCCTAGATCCTCCTTCAAAATTCTAACCTGCTCATCCTTCTTATACAACTCATCTTTTTTACCTACATTTTCTTCTAGAGTGAGTTGTGTGCAATCAACTATTTTCTTACTTGCTCTTAATTTAAGTTTTAGGTTTTTAGATCTAAGTTCTAGGACATTTGATTCAAATGCATGAACCTGATTCTTTAATGCAGTATTTTCACTTATAGTCTCATACATTCCTTAGACAACTCTTCATTTTCATTGTTTACATCCTCAGATTCATCAATGAAATCTAGAAGTAATTCAGATAGCCTTTCTTTAGACAAAAATTTAATCTTGTCTTTGAGATGAATTACACTTACCTCAGATTCCTCATCAGATTCTCCAATGGCCATAAGTGCTTGTTCATCTCCATCTTCATTATCTGAGCTTTCATCTGAGTTTTCTCCCCACGCAGCAACCATAGCCTTTGTTGATCCTTTGTTCTTCTTGGGTTGAACCTGTTCCTTCTTCCTATTTCTTCGTTCAGCTCTTTCCTTCTTCCATTCAATTCCCATTGAGGGCAGTTCTTGATGTGGTGATTAGTTTTACCACACTTGTAGCACCCCTCATTGGTTTGCCTTTCAGGAGCCTTTGGTTTGCTATGGCTTCCACTTCTTGAAGGACCCTTTACTCTCTTTAGGTACTTCTTGAAGTCCTTTGTGATCATAGCCATTTCATCATCTTCTAGATCAGAACCTTCAGTGATTCTGAGTGCCAGTCTCATTTCCTTCTTAGGTACATCCATCTTCATGGTTTGCCTTCTAAGTTCATAAGCAGTGAGATTTCCAATTAGCTCATCCAACCTAAGAGTGGCAATGTTCTTCGATTCCTGAATGGCAGTGATTTTGCTCTCCCAAGTAACTGACAGAACCCTTGTCAAAATCTTCTCAACTTTGTCTTCTTCAGAAATAATCCTTCCAAGAGACTTAAGTTCATTTGTGAATGTGGTGAACCTTGTATACATCTCTTGGATGATTTTCCCTTCCTTCATGGTGAAATTCTCATATTTAGAATATAGTAGTGTTCCTCTGGACCTCTTCACTTGAGGTGTTCCTTCATGGGCCACTTGCAAAGTGTTCCAGATTTTCTTAGCAGTGGTACAACTTTGGATTCTACTGTACTCATCTAGACCGAGTCCACAAACAAGCCATTTCTTGGCTTTAGTATTCTTCTCTCATTTCCTCAAGTCGTCAGCAGTGCAGTCAGCTCTTGTCTTTGCCAACTCTTCTCCTTCGGCAATTATCTTCATGGTAGCCAGTGGGCCATCTGCGACAATGTCCCATAGCTCATAGTCTTCTCCTATGATATGATTTCTCATCCTGTTTTTCCACCAAGAGTAATATTGACCGTTGAAAAGTGGTGGCCTAGCAGTGGATTGTCCTTCTCAGTTTCCAGGTGGTGCACTCATCTTGATCTTCTCCGAAGGTGTTAGCCTCTTCAAGAATAACCCGCTCTGATATCAATTGATATTTTAACTTCAATACCATACAAGAGGGGGGTATGGTGATTTGTGTGGTGTCCGGTTTTTCGCATGCACAGATTATAGAAGGATCTGGTTCTTCTATGTATTCCTTATACTACTATTGTGGAATAATAAATGCAGTAATTAAATAACACAAGGATTTTTATGTGGAAAACACCCAACTCAAAAGGTGAAAAAAGCACGGCCTACTTCCCAATAGGATTTTCCCCAAACTCTTCACTAAATCACTGAGCCAAAAAACTACATTTACAAAATACTTTTGTAAACCTAGGATTAACTCTAATCCCGTTGTGGCACACAACCTCTAACTGTTGTGACAACATCAAGTTAACTCTAACTTGAATACTCTAAGTACCTATTATAATTGCCTCCAGATAAAGCTGAAAGGTACAATATGAAAGCATCTACTACAGTTGAACTAGAATAAAAGACAGACACTTGGAACTAGTTCTTCTATCTGGTTCATGTAGCTTCAGGTTCGCACACTTGAATCACACAAGAACTGCTTGCAAAATGCCTTGCTATTTTGCTCTCAATTCACATTTAACTTCTGCTTTTGTGCGTTCTTGTTTAATGAGAACATCTTGCGATTTATAGAGTTAGTAAAGTAGAAAATAACTAGAGTTCTAATGCTACTCTTCCTTGGTGGAAGAGTTGTAGTTAATCTCAACTTCTAACTCCTCCCTTATCTTGGATAGTATTCTCTTTGAGTAAGGAGTCCTTCTCCTTCTCAATTATGCAACTTTTTTGATCAGGAGATATCAATTATATCAAGTTAAGCTTATCTCCTTCACGTGTATCCCACATACTCGATTCTGCCCGTGTCTATGCACACAAGGGATGGACCTGGTTCATGCATGAGCTTCCTTTGTTAATCTTCAAAACTAACCTTCACTTGGGCCAACAGATATGATCGGTTCTTTGGGTACTTATGATATGATAAATTTCTACAGGTGTTTGTGGCAATAGTCTTTGGCTCGGCGACCTGCATAGCTTGGTTGAGTTAGAGAGATTCAGTTTAGATGGCTTGGTTATGTGAAAATGGGTTTCGAAGAGTTCTTGATGGTTTTTACCACGGTTTGAGATGGATATTTCCTACCAGCGTGAGGAGCATGTTGCGTATTGTGATTTTCTCATGGATAGGATTAAATGGAAGGTTTCTGACTATGTATTCTGCTGGACTCAGAGCTGATTTTAAGATTTTTGTACTTTTCATATGATGGCATGATCGGTGTGGTGTGTCGTGTGGGGTTAAGATTTGCATATGCAAGGTCACGATCCAGATTTGGAGGGAAGGTCATGAATTTTGGACAACATGGACAGTTTCAGATATGTAGATGAATGTTATAACTACTTCGTAATTCCTGAAAAGGGTGCGCATTTTAGAAGGCACATTGTGTGTTGACTTACGAATGCTTCATTGGTATTGCGATACTCGCTTGATTGATTGACTACTGATATTCAAATTTTTGCTATGTGGCACAAAAGAATTTTAAAAGTATTCCTCGTAGGATGATCGTGTATGAGAGATGTGTTAGACATTCGGGCGGTGGAGTTGGGATCAAATATGGTGATTCGTGTATTCTATGGATTTGGAGACCGAGAATTTCTTAGAAGCAGATTATTTCGTGGTTATGGACTATGCATGTATGGATAAAGCTAGCCAATTGATAGTATGTGTTATAGTTAGGTCATTGTGGACCTTCGGAGGGTTATTTATCTATTTGTGGATGACCAGAGTTGATTTGGGGCTCATTTGGTGGACCCAATAAGGATGTGTATTCTACACCAGGTCAGATTGGTTGACTTTGTACTGCTATTGTTGAGGGATGTGCTATTCGGTAGAGTTGAGCTTATTCGTGTTCTGATATGATCTATGTGTTACTCCTCTATACTACGAGCCGTTGTGATTTGTTGGTTATAAGCACACATGGTCCAGTTCTGTTTGGGTCTTGTAGCGGGATTTGAGCGGGATGGCTATTGGTGTCTCGAATGGTTGATTACGCCTTGGTTATGTTCTCTCTATACTGTGGTATATTATGTTATTTTCTTCTTCGTGGTTATGTTCATGTACCTTGGGTACTTGATGTCGAGTTGCGTGTGGTTGTTGATTTTGTTCATGGTGGCTTGAGGTATTTCATGTGGACCAGTGTTTGGATGGGGTCACGTATTGCAACGAAGTTATGTTGGGATATGATCCCTTGTGTTAGATCTGTGGGTCTTGGTTCTACCATGTATGATGTGTTCATAGCATTGCGGTCGTAGTGGTACTTGTTGAGTTTGCGGGGCGGTTCTCTCATTTGAGGCATTTTCCATTTTGGGTACATTTGAGTTGTTGCTTATTGGTGCACGAATTGCAAAGGTTTTGATTCTAGGTAGCATTGGTATGGCATGTCAATAGGATAGTTGGTCTTGATAAAGTAAGGTCATTGTACCTAGAATGGGTGCTATCGGATTTGTTTGCAGTATATTTGGAAGGATAATATCGTTGATCGGCTTATAAATTGGCTATAGTTCTTGTCGAAGGAGAGGGAGCTCTATGACTTATTGATATGATAAGTGGTTATGAGTTTCTGCCTGTTTATTTCATCATTGGCAGTGTACAAAGGTTTTAGAATGAGGTTTTGTTTGATATGAGGTTTATTACCAGTACCGGGTTTGTTTCGAGCAGTTATTGTGGTCGAAAATTATTTCTATGAGTATTTGAGTTTTGTGGTATATCATGTGATTACATCTTGGGCTATGGTTATGCCTTGATATAGCTTGTTTAGACTTATAAAGTGTGTGGATGTGATATTCTAGTCATGTAGGGAATTCTGTATATTTGAAATTGAGTTCCAAGGTTTATGGGCAAAAGTTGGATTAAGGATCTTTAGTTTGGTTGTGTCGTCAGGCTTATATGAATAAGGGTGATGCGGGATCAACCTTGGGTATGTGCATGGCAAGGTTACACGGTGGTATGATGGCTTTGGAAGGACTCTTGGCACGTTCAAGGGCGAACGTATGTTTAAGTAGGGGAGGATGTAACGACCGGTCACATTTGCATTTTGCTTGATAGTTTGGGGGCACGAGTAGCTCTGTATGATGTATTAAGACTTGTGTGAATCGTCGGTTTTGGCTTTCAGGTTATTCGAAATTGATTTGGAAAAGTGCATTTCATGATTGGACCTTTAAGTTGGAAGAGTTGACTAAGTTTGACTTTTGTAAATTTGACCCAGAACGGAGTTTTGATGGTTCTGTTAGGGGGCAAGAGTAGCTCCGTATGATGTATTATGACTTGTGTGAATCGTCGGTTTTGGTTTTCATGTTATTCGAAAATGATTTGGAAGAGTGCATTTCATGATTGGAGCTTTAAGCTGGAAGAGTTGACCAAGTTTGACTTTTGTAAATTTGACCCCAGAACGGAGTTTTGATGGTTACGTTAGGTCCGAATGGTGATTTTGGACTCGGGCGTATGCCCGGATTTGCAATTGGATATTTCTAGAAGGATTCGGCACTAATTGGCGAAAGTTAGAAATTTGAATGTTTGAAAAGTTCATAAGTTTGACAGGAAGTTGACTTTGAGGATATGAGATTCGGATTGTGGTTATGGGAATTTGGAATAGCTTTGATATGTCATTTGGGACTTGTGTACAAAATTTGAGTTTATTCCGAGTTGATTTGATATGTTTCGGCACGAGTTTTGGAAGTTGAAAGTTCAAAAGTTCATTAAGTTTGATTTGAGGTATAATTCGATGTTTCGATGTTGTTACATGTGATTTGAGGCATCGAGTAGGTCTGTATTATTTCATGGTACTTATTGGTATATTTAGACGGGGTCCCGAGGAGCTCGGGTGAGCTTCGGACGAGGTTCAGATTATTTTGTTGCCTGTTACAAATTGCTGAGGTTGTTGGTTCTGGTGTGACCGCACCTGCGGAGTTATGGGCGCAGGTGCGGAGCCGCAAAAGAGGCAAAATACTCGCATGAGCGGAAGTAGAACTAGGAGAAGGGCTCCGCAGATGCGAGAAATGGGAAGCACCTGCGGAAGCACAAAAGCGGTGCCTTGGGTCGCAGGGGCGAGGTATGGCGCAGGTGCGATGGCAGAACCGCACCTGCGGGCGTGTAGGTGCAAAGTGATGTTCCGCAAAAGTAATGGCTGCTGAGTTTGGTTTGTTCGCAGAAGCGAAGATTGGGTCGCATGTGCGTGTCCAAGGAAGCGGAAATTTGGTTCGCAAATGCGAAAACCGCCGGACAAACATATAAATCGAGGTTTTGGTTCTTTTATCATATTGTGAGATTTGGGGCTCCGATTGAGGCAATTTTTGAAGTGATTTTCACCTCGTGGATTAAGGTAAGTGTTCTCTATTCGCTTTTGATCATATTTCATGAATCTATCTTCTATTTTGGCATTTGGATTATGAATTGTAAAGAGAAATTGGGGGTTTTAGCCTAAAGTTTCATAGCGTGTGTTTTTGAGTTTTGAACATCGATTTCGAGTCGGATTTGGGTAATACTAATATAGTTGGAATCGTAATTGAATGGGTTTTCGGATCTTATAAGTTTTGTCAGGTTCCGAGGTGCGGGCCCGGGTTTGACCTTTTGGTCGATTTTGGGCTTTTGAATTAAGGATTCGGCCTTTATCATTTGGAATTATTTCCTTAGGCATTATTTGATGTATTTGAGTTTCTTTTAGCTAGTTTCGAGCTGTTCGGAGGTTGGTACGCGCAGGATGGCATTTTTGGATCATCATTTTGCTTGCCTGGTATCAGATTTGACTTGTTCGAGGTAAGTAACACTTCTAAACTTGGTGCTGAAGGTATAAAATCTCGAATTACGTGCTATGTGATTGATGTTGAAGTGATGCACATGCTAGGTGATGGGCCTGTGGGCGGGCACTGTGTGAATTGTGATTTAGTCAAATTCCATGGAACTGCATAGTTGAATAATCTTGTTGTTATCCGTATATTCCCCATGTGCTAGAGAAATTTAGTTGCAGGTCATGTTAGAAATCATGCTTAGGCTATATGTTGGTACCGTTGGGACACACAGAGGTCACATTACATGTCGAATTATTTGCTTAATTTGAAATCACGCACTCAGTCACAACTATTAATTTCATATCATATCTCAGTCTCCGTTGTCATTTATTTATACATTATATCATCATTGTTTGGGCTGATTATCATGATTCTTGTAAGCCTGAGAGACTGGAGAGATTGATGACTGAGGGCATGATTATGGGAATATTTATGGGATCGGGCAGCACGCCGCAACATATTTATTCTATTCATGACATGTTTGGCTTATTATAGCGCTTGGGCTGGAATTGCCCCTCTGGAATCTGCACATCCATAGTGGACACAGGTACTTATTGAGTGTGAATACGAGTGCCGAACGATTGGGAGGATTGTGTGATTGTGATGACTGAGTGACTGTGAGGACTGAGTGATTGGGAGGACTGAGTGACTGGGAAGACTGATACTCTGAGAGTATGTATATGGTTGTTCACTATGTTGTATTGCATTCGACATGCGCACTTGTCATACAGGCATAAAGATGTATTTTCCTCATATTTTACGGTATCACGGTTTATGACTTCTCATACACATTAACATATAGGCATAGAGATGTACTTTCCTCATGCCATTTGATAATGAAACATTTACCGTGCAAAAGGTTTGGAAAGAAAATCACGATTTTACAAACTTACTCATGTTTTGGAGCTTTCGGTAAAATATTTGGATTTTACTATTATACTTGAAAGGCATGCCAATTTTTTTGAAAGTTTGAACGAGCTGACCACTATATCTCCGAGTTATTTCTTTTAGCACTTTCATTATGTTGTTCTGAACTGTTGTTGACTATTGGTGTAGGATTCCAATCTTTGTTCCAGCTCGTCACTACTTTCAACCTAAGGTAAGGTTTGTTACTTATTGAGTACATAGGGTCGGTTGTACTCAAACTACACTTTTGCACCTTGCGTGTAGATGTTGGATATTGTTGACGCTGCATACGACGGGAGCTGAATTTGACGATGTACCTGAATTCCAGTTATGGCTATCACTTGTCCTTGATAGCATTAGATTCGAATTCTTATTACATTTCAAGCAGATGTTGTAATTATCTCAATTCAGTTTTGTAAAAATCTAAATCTTAGAAGCTCATGATTTGTACTACCGGTCCTTGGGAAAATTGCTATATAAAATAGTTGTATTATATTTTCTTCTCTTGATCAATCTTATTAAATTGGATAGTTGGTTATTGTCTTACCTAGTGGGCTGTGTTAGGTGCCATCACGATTAGTTGGATTTTGGGTAGTGACAAAACTAGACTATGCGGTCTTCATTAAAGTTGTATATATATGTTTTAGGGTTCCGGGGAGTCGTGAATCAATCAAATATCAGTTTCGTAAAAAGAGTTATGCTAAGAATACTAACAGTAGTACATGAAGGGTTTGTAAAACAGAAAATCTTGGCAGCACTTGCCCAGTACTTTATCATCCTGTTTCAGGTAAATATAAGCAAAACTTGGTTTTGGTGCCTGAATAAGAGTTATAGAGATATAAAATATCTTTCTATAAAAGCTTGGATCACTTAAGATGGAGCTCTATACAAGAAGATATGAAGAAACCACTAATAGTTGTCTAGTGTAAAAACAGGTTTAGTAACTTACCACAAAAGAGAGGAGCAACTTGAGCTTCACCAAGAACAAATTTTGCTGGTTGGTTTAGTGAAAATTTATGATGGTTTTCATGAAGTTTTCAGGTGATAAGAAGGAGAGAGGGTAGGGGTGTTTTTCTTTTTCTTGAAAGAATGATAAGAGGAGGTTATAGAAAAGCAAGTCACAAAAGTAATATATATGAACTTTGGATAAGTATGAAAAAGGTGGCTTCCCAAACTACTAAATATCTTTAGATTATAGAAGGTTTTCTATGCAAAACATTATATATATCTATTGTATTTCATAACAATGCATCAAAATGATGTTAAGTGTTAAGCATAGCAATTCCATGATTGTGAATTGTTAGATAAAAATATTATGAAACTTCTTTGTACATATTAACACAATCTAGAGTAAGCAACTTTTCTATATCGTCAAATTTACGTTTAGGAGGTGCGAAATAAAATCTATCCTCGTTATAAAGATGGTCAATTGAAAATGTAAATATTAGTCTAAAAACTATGGGGTGTTACATCGTGATTCTCTTTCGTCACTTTTTCAACAACACGGAGGAGCCCCGGTTCACTATCGACCATCTGCTCTGCATCTACGACCCCTGAATCTTTTGAGGGTGGTTAATCAAGCTTACCTATCGGGAAAAGAAGGCTCCCTTCTCGAGAATCGATGAAGACAAAGATCGAGGCTGGCAGGGGAGATTCATTCGGGTGAAGACCGAAGATCTCATTCCCTCTGAGTTCCTGTCATTCCTTGAGAAGTGGAATCTAACACGTAAGCTCATCTCTACTCAAGTTGTTAAAATCATTCTTTGAATTTATTTATTTTCCTCATCACCTGACTTTGCCGTTGTGCAGCGGTCGCCCGAGTCCCCAATGTAGTCCCTGTTTCAATGAGTGGATCGAGGGAATTTTTAAACATTTGTCATACTCCGAGCGCGAGTGGCACAAACTTTCAAAAGGAAAATGGGAGGCCCATTTCCATGGTTAGTATCCTTCTTCTACTAATTGAATTTCCCTTTCACTCCATTGTCATTTTGGCTAAGTTCCTTTATTCCTTCCACAGGTTTTCCCAAGACCACCGTGCTTCAGGTAGTGGACGAGGACGAGGCCTCGTCCCCATCTGCAAAACCCTCCTCTTCGGGACAGCCTGTTGCTGAGTCCGTTATGAAGAAGAAGGAGAAAAAGAGAAAAAAGAGGGGGGTCTTCTGTATCCTCGGATGCTCCATCCAAGGCCAAGAAAAGAGGATCACAGTCAGGGTCCAAAAGAGCACCAAGAAGAGCACTTGGGCCAGGGTACCGGACCTTGATTCTCTTTAACAGCTCAGGGACTACCTTGAAGATGACGATCTAGAGTTTGTCGTCCATGAGCCGACCATCGTCGTAAAAGAGCGGGCAACACCAGAAGGAGGCGACCGTAAGGCTGAACCCTCTTCAGTTCGGGAGCCCGAGGAAAAGCCTATGGCTATTGCCTTTCGAGAAGATACTCCAGTTCCGAGAGAAGCTGCCGACGCCTTTGATATTCCAGAGTCACTGTCTCACACAGAGTCTCTTTTAGACGAGCCTAGTCCGTTAGAGAAAAGATGATCGAGGCATCACGGGGCACTGATAAGGCCCTTAACCTATTTTTTGAAGGTATGGACGTCGATGCACTGGAGGACTACTCCGATTTTGGTCACTTGAAGATCCCAATAAAGGACGTGCTGCCGGGGTCAGATGAGCCGAGCTTAAACCCAAAGCTTGTGAAGAAGTTCCCCGCCCCGAGCGCAGACCCCGACCGTAAGAGAATGGTCATGTTTACGATATCGGCAGATACCAGGGTGCTATCCGGGCGAGTTGGCATGGCTAGCTACCTTCGTTGCTTTGTAACCAAAGAGGAATAAGCGAAGATGAATGAAGTGGTCGCACCGAGCCTTTTTAACGAGGCACAACAGGCGCTGAACAAGGTATGTTTCCGTTTACTTATATCTTTAAAGAGTCATTTAGCTTCATACTTCAATGATTTCAACATTTTTATTCCTCAGGCATCGGTGTTTCATCATGAGAGCTTACATCAATCTCGGATGGAGGTGGGTCATCTTGAGTTAGAGCTCAAGGAGCAGGTCCAGCAGAAGGACATGTACAAAGCTCTTCGTAAGCAAAAAGATGAGGACCTCAAGGACCTCCCCGTCCTCCAAGCCGGGCTGGAGAGACTTCAAAAGTAGGCCTCGAAGGTAAAACAGGAGCATGCCATTCTGGTAAAAAAAGTAAGAGTGTTTGAGATTAATAACAAGAGGCTAAGCGCAACTGCTAATGCCATAACCTTGCAGGTCCAAAAGAAGATAGAACTAATCGACCAGCTTAAGGTCAAAATGAACGAGGTCAAAGCCTCGGCTGAGGAGTTGACGAGCTAAATGGATCTCATGGCCTCGGATCTGGATGGCACCAAAGAGGATTTGGCATCGACCAAAGATCAGTTCCGAGTGATGAAGGATAAAGCTGACAAATGGTCTCGGCTGAACGATAAGCTTCGAGCACAAATAGACTCGGCTCAGTATAAGAACGACGTAGAGGTGGTCGAGGCATGTATAATAACAAAGGCTGAGTATATGAAGTGGTTGTCCCGGAGGGAAACCCTTGAGGAGATTCATGCCCGGGGGGTTCGTTCTAGCGACCGAGATTGAAGAGGCCGAGGCCAAAGAGATATACGAGGCCGAGGGTTCGGGCAGCGAGTCGGGCTCCGGTGAAGACTAGGCGGGAAATGCCTTAGTCTATTTTTTGTTTTCCCTTGTATATTTTATTTATTTATTTATTTTGGGGCCGCTTCACAATGCCTTTGTGAATACCTTTTTTGTACCTATGTAAAAAATTTCTCTTCGACTATATTGTGTCCTTTACTTTTCAGTACTTGCTTTATGTTCGAGACTTATAACTTGTGTTTTCAGTCTTTAAAATATGCCATCGATGCCTTAGCATAAAATTTGATATAACTAATACTGTTCATTCCCCCAAAGCCCAAATGCGGCCTGGGTTAAGTAATAAGTTCGAGTTGTTTTGACTTCGGAGGATTCAATAAAAATGAAGTCTTTATTACAATATTTGAACGTTTTAACCGGACAAGATTATTCTTTGCCGAATGGGGCTCTTTTCATGGCCAGGTCTGAAGTAATCTTTCATAGATTAAAAATATGTAAGGACATTACTTTTATGTATGGAATCGGATGTCTTCAGGCCGTGTAAGTTAGACGTAACCTTTCGTGTTTGGGCTCTGCCTAGTAGGCTCGGTGCCCCTGGGATTCCGTTGTCACGCCCCGACCTCGAGGAGCGCAGCCGGCACTCAACCGAGATAACCGGGCCGAGCAAGCCTGCTAGATTTCCTTCTACCCAACTCACCCATAAATAAAGAGAAGGTAAACTTCATTAATTAACACCAAGAGGGTTCATGAACAACACTAATTCCGTCACTATTTGTTACTTCATTTATAAAGTCTCAAAATATATACACTTTCATAGTTGAGGTGGAATATGTAATACACATACGACATTACTATCTTGACCTTCCCAATACCAATACACAACCCACACTATGTCTACGAAGCCTCTAATAGATACAAAAGAGTACAATGATAGTGCCGGCAACAAGGCTCCGGATATACCTCAAAACATAATACACATACAACAAAAGATGAACGGCCCCGAAATGAAATGGGGCACACCAAGCCAACATGGAAGAGAGTGTACCGCTATCACTGGTCAATGCCCTCCGTTGTGGAACCACCTGCATCCATTAAAGATGCAGCGCCCTCGGAAACAGGGATGTTAGTATATGTCGAATAGTACTAGTATGAAAACCAAACACCTATGTAAGGACTTGGAAATACAACATAAATATGATGAATCATGGTAAGAATAAAAGGCTTAGTTAGCCATTAAAGCCATAGTAAATTTATTAAGAGCCTTCAATAATATTTATAAATTCTTAAGTCGGGGATCCTCTACAACTACCTTTACACAAAGCGACCCTGTCGCCTCACCCCAATGTATGTGGGTGGAGGTGTAATTACAATACCACAAACTCTACAGAAAGCGACCTTGCCACCTCACCCCAATGTATATGGGTGGAGGTATAATCACAATACCAGAAACTCTACACAAAGCGGCCATGCCACCTCATCCCAATGTATATGGATGGAGGTACAATCACAATACCAGAAACTCTACACAAAGCGGCCCTGCCTCCTCACCCCAATGTATGCGGGTGGAGGTGTATTCACAATACCACAAACTCTACACAAAGCGGCCCTGCCGCCTCACCCCAATGTATACGGGTGGAGGTGTATTCATAATACCATAACTCTACACAAAACGGCCCTGCCACCTCACCCCAATGTATGCGCGTGCATGTGTATTCATAATGCCACACTTCGGATTCCCAAAACGATAATAGTTGGTACAAAAGAGTTCCCTTTCAAATTAACCATTTGGCACATTTGGCCTTAGCAAGAGTAGGTTCATAAGGTTTCATCATATGATAAATAAATGTTTAATCATATTGATTTCATACAAGACCTTCTTCCCCAAAGGGGTATAACATAATTAAGTCAAAAATAGAGAATCATTAACACACGAAGGTTCTGACACGTTATGTGAATCAGAAATAAGTTTTACTAGTTTGTATACCCCATATCAATAGCGTTCCATATTTGAACTTCACACGATGGAGTTTTGTTAGAACACGGGAATTCCAATACCAGAAAAAGAGTTTAGCCTTCATACCTCGCTTTGAGATTTCTTTAATTCAATACATAGTTCCGAAAACCCTAGCAACTTTGATCTATTTGGAGACATAGAAAATTGAACACAAATTAAGAAGATATTCATGGTTTCAGCTCATTTGAGAATTTATCAAGCACTAGGTGTACGAATTTGATTACAAGGTTCTTCCACAAGATTTTCTTCACTCCACAACTAATTCAATACTAAGAGTTTACTCATACTAGTTCAATTACCTCCCCACCATCCTCATAGCTACATGCATGCATAAATAACAACTCTCATACCCAAGAATCATACTCCCAATTACCTATCTTCTACCTAAACTCGAAATTGAATACTAGGGTTAGAACCTTACCTCTTGGATAAAAATCTTGTGAGATTTCTTGTTGAATTTCAAAGCTTGGACAAGATATTGATGAATAAAGTACTTGGGTCTTACTTCTCTATCTATAGAACACTCCCCTCTTCTCTCTAAAATGATAGGTTTTTGCCTTCAAAATGAGCCCCAAGGGCTTTTAATCAAAATAGGGTCGGGTAAATAAAATTAGAAAAATGAAGCCTAGACATATATCTGCGATCGCATATGCGACCACATAATGGCCCTCCGGAGCTGGGCACTTCTGCCTCACTCTACGACCAGTCTGCGATCCGCAAACCAATTCTGCAGTCGCATAATGTGCCACAGAAGTCCCCTCTGGAAATTTTCATGCTGGATCTGCGATGGGTTGTACGGTCCGTGAAATAATTATACGGCCGCATACTGGACCGCATAATGGTCCGAAAATTTGCCCAGATTTATGATTCAGTCTGCGGCAGATCTGTGGTCCGCAGATCAGTTCTGCGATCGTAGAATGGATCGCAGAAATGCCCTGCATTTCCAAAAAATTTCTTCAACTCCCCAAAGAACTATTTAACCCAAAAAAGTCCGAACCTACAATCATCAACGTATAAGTCTACCTCGGCATCACGAAACCTCGAGTTTTGGGTGAATTGTTTTTTTGGGGGCCTTACATCGGTGGCCCGAATTGTCCGATCTTTTTGTCGGGTAGCAATCCCTGATTTGGGGAGGCCCGTAGGATTAAGGGGTTTGAATCCAATATTCACTCTAAGTAATTAAACGATAACATTTCTGGTGCAAATGTGAACCGATGAGACATGGAAGGCAAACTTCTTTTATTACTTTTAATGTAGTGTACATAATCGAAGGTACAAAAACTATTTGCCATGGTGAGAATGAGCTACACGGGCACGGTTCATTCAATCGTTTGACTATTACAATCAATTCTAATATTCAAGCCTTGGCTTTTGATGTCGAAAAAAAATTCAAACTCAGGACCTTGACTCAGGGTATGATAGCCCCCTAGTATTCGAGATTGAGTTTATGAGGGCTCAAATACTATTGGTATAATACAGGTGATCCGCAGTCCCCGGTCTCAGGCTGATCTTCAAAACTAAGGTAGCACATTTTACTATTGCCTCGTAAAAAACATTGCCACAAAACCCATTTCGGTACAAAATCGGTCCAAGGAAAAAAGAGTGCAACGCGTGCTTTCAGACCTAATCCTTGAATTTGATTTTGACTGAGTACCTGCAAGGGTTAGTTCAAAGCGTGATAATCCATAAAGAAGATTGTGTTCATACCTTAGCAGTAGTATTATTTTAAGTGTACCACATTCCAATTATTGGGTTGTTGCACCCTATTTCCGGATTCAAGCTAGTACGAGCCTTTCCCAATTATGTCAGTGACTATGTACGGTCCCTCCCAGTTCAGGCCTAGTTTCCCTTCATTTGGGTTCTAGGTATGTAGTTTAACTCTCCTCGGTACCAAGTCCCCAATTTGGAAGTGTGGAAGGTTTTCCCTTCGGTTGTAATATCTCCCCATGTGTTGTTTTGAGGCTGCTAATCAGACTAAGGTGGCTTCTCACCTTTCGTCTGATAAGTCTAAGCTCGTGGCTATGGCCTCGTCATTTGACGTCTCTGTAGCGTATTAGAACCTTAGACTTGGTTCTCCTACTTCTACCGGAATCAGAGCTTTTGCACCATAGACTAAAGAGAGCGGTGTTTCTCCGGTGCTTGACCTTGAAGTCGTTCGGTATGCCCACATGACCTCGGGCAAAATTTCCTTCCACTTTCCTTATGAGTCAGTCAATCTCTTCTTCAGGTTTTTGAGTATAGTATTGTTTGTTGATTCCACTAGACCGTTCCTACTTGGGTGGTACGGTGTCGACAAAATCTTTTTGATTTTGTGGTCTTCAAAAAAGTTACTAACTTTGCCGCCAATGAACTGCCTCCTGTTGTCGCACATGATCTCGGTCAGTATCCCGAACAATATATTATATGATCCCAGATAAAGTCAATGACCTCTATTTTCCGAACCTTCTCAAACTCATGTACTTCGACCCACTTGGAGAAATAATCGGTCATAAGTAATATGTATTGTGCTTTGCTGGGTGCCCACGGCAAGGGACCAACGATGTCCATCTCCCATTTCATGAACGACCAGGGGGAGAGGACCGGGTAAAGCATCTTCCCCGGTTGATAAATCATGGGGGCGTGCCTCTAGCATTCGTTACACTTTTGGATGAAGTCTTTATCATCTTTTTCCATCTCATTCTAGTAATAACTGACTCTGATCAATTTCTAAACTAAGGACTCCGCTCCCGAATGGTTTCCATAAGTACCCTCGTGTACTTCCCTCATCACGTAGTCGGTCTCTCCCGGACCCAAGCACCTTTCTAACAGTCCTAAAAATGATCTTGGGTATAATTTTCCACCAACCAAGCTAGACCTGGTAGCATTAGTACGTAGGGCCCTAGATTCCTTGGGATCCGATGGAAATTTTCCTTTATGAAGGTGATGCAACCTATTTTTCACAAGTCAAAACAAGATTCAACTTGTGGTTACTTTGTTATTGATGAAAGAGAGTCGCCACCTAATATTTAAAGGTATACTAGAGTACCTATTTCATTACTAAAGTTATATTCTTTATTAGTCTGCTAATCCGTGAGATTTTGGATAAGGATTCTTATTCTTCTAAGGAAAAGGTGTTAGGCACCCCTTAAAATCTACTTGAGGTAGTTCCATAGGACTTAGACTAGGTTTAAAGGGTTAGTTGTTTGTATTCTTCTTAATTAGTATTAGAGTGGCACGTCTTACTATTTATCTAAGTGAGAGTATGATGTTAATAAAAGGGATCCAAGATTTAAAAGGGGTATAAGTTTAGAAAGAGTCTTGAAAACTACTGTTGGTGTAATTAAAAGAGTTTTAAAAATGAGTGGTTTGTATGAAGCATGTAGAAAACACTTTGTTTTTTAAAGAATGGATGTTCATATAATTCTAATAAAATAAATATGTTATAAGCAAATGAGTCTAAGATATACCTTGGCTTCAGAAATCACTTAAATATGAGACTTGAGGGAATAGTTTTGAAAGTCGTTGTTAGGAGGTAGCTCTTAAGTTTTGAAAGAGTTGATTTCTTTTAGAAGGCTAGTCTTGCGATTCATTTCTGGTTTTGAAAAAAGGACTGTCGTCTTTGCTAAGTTATTTTCACCTTCAAAATCTTCATGAAAAGATTAGCAAAATATAGCAGATTAGTAATGTGAACAGTACATGATTAACGAATGGAGAATTGATTACTACTTAATATTTCTTTTAGCTCTATGTCTTTTAAGGCTTGCCTAAGTTGTCTATATAATTCAAAAGATAAAGTAAAATATTAAATCGAATATAATGAGAGTGGCATCATATACATATAAAAGAATATAAATAATGAAATATAATGAAGCAGTAAAGGAATGATAAGTGACTCTAGATTGGGCTTGAAAGAGATAGGCCTGGTACTCAGAAGGAATGGACAACAATAAGCTCTAGATTTCCAGATGCATGATACGGGGTTTGGGCTCGAGTTCCTTGAGAACTCAGCATGCCCAATGGTTGTACATGTTCAAAAAGAAAGAGAGAAAGTCATTGGAAATAATATCTATACATACAATCATACATGAATGTAAGTAAGTGACTTGAACAAAATATAACAACTAACAGTACTTAAATATTATGAAATGTTATATTAATGAAGAGGTTACATATAGTAAAATAATTTACATTGAAAACCTTTTGTTGTCATTAAACACTAGACCCAAAAGGAGTAATGAATATCAATGGATTAGAGGCTAAGGGTAGAGTTTCACTCAAGGTCAAAGTCTCCATTAAATCCCCTGATACTTCAAAGTTCCCAAGGGTCTCAAGGGCCCAGGGCAATGCTTGTGCCAGGGAGAGCATCCCAACCAAGAGTTAAACTCTACTCCCAAATACCCCTAACCATTAATGACTCACTCTTCCCCATATGTTTAAATGCCAATGAGGCACTTTCAATGTAAACCAATCACCATAGTAATACCATACCACATAAGTGTATACCTTTCTCATGAGGGCCAAACAGAATATCATAAGACTACAAGATAGTTTATCTACACTATCATAACCATTTCCAAAACTAAATGGATGATTAACACATTAAATAGTTCCAAAGAAAATAAGCTTCAAACGTACTTTATCATACTGCTGTTAAGAAATCAAACATTTGAGGTCAAGCATATTAAGGGTAGAGACAATATAATTTCAGTATGTAATAACTCATAAGTAC
Source organism: Nicotiana tabacum (assembly GCF_000715075.1). Classification (NCBI taxonomy): domain Eukaryota; kingdom Viridiplantae; phylum Streptophyta; class Magnoliopsida; order Solanales; family Solanaceae; genus Nicotiana; species Nicotiana tabacum. The sequence goes on along the minus strand of NC_134081.1, from coordinate 24,043,952 downwards.
ATGTGTATTTGTCTTAATAGCACTCAATTATACTAATCACAAGTTGATTACGCCTTTCCCCCTTAAGTATACATATGTTAATAATATTGATTGAAAATTTTGAAAAATGTTAACAAAAGGTGTAGACTAACAGTTGCAACTAAACACATGAGGGAATTAGGAGAGGGTAGGTTAACAATTACAACTAAAAATCCTTAGAGTGTTAACCACATGACAGGTTCATTACCACAGTTAATACTTTCCAAAGAATGCTAATACAGATATAGTTTAAACAGCTTCAATGATAAATGCATATCAATAACCCTAGTCATGAGGCACAAGCTAACAATTTTGAATAGAACATTCAAGGAAGTATTGACAGAATTTAAAAGCAGTAACCGTAATTAGAACCCCAACTGGTACTAACACAGATTATCACACTACAACCAAGATTTCTGAAGCATTGACAGGATCATAGATTAGCAATAACTATAATTAAAATTTCTAAGGACATCAACAAGGTCATATGTTCACAAATCTAATTAGAGCTCCTAAGAGTGTTTAATAGGGTCTCAAATCATCAATCTTGCCTAACTTTAAGAATTAATGACATATCCACCTCTTTTGAGAGTTTTAACTTCAAACTCATTCCATTAAAATGAAGCAGGCAATTATATCCAAACAGTAGTAACAAAGAGTTTCTCTGGAGTGTGGTCATACATGTGGTCATGAAAGTCAAACAGAGATATTGGATAACATAGCTGAACACAGGATCACAAACACACATAAATGGGACTTAGAAGAGATTATATCATGGAAGTGTTACTAACAGTGCCATCATGTGAGGTCCAAGAAAGGGTAAAGATATCATCACATCAAGGGAACACATGCTAATTGTATTTGGGATTAGGCTTGAGGTACAAAGGAAACTTAGCAACAATGTTTTAAACGAACAAATTTGTTATCACAACTTAAGTACATTTCAGCAGCTTTCATAACTTAGATTCAATATAAAGCAGCCTCAGAATCATACACAAATTCAATATGAAGATCCAACTAACTCAATATATGCCCACATAAATGGTCATGAGTTCAATCAAGTAATCGACAGAATCAAAGAGATATATTAAAGAGATGAGAGTAGATTCAAAGGTCATAGCTAATACAACAGTACCATAATAACAATCTAATTTTAACCACTAACAGAATCATACTCTATTAGATTGAATGAACCAATATGAATGGTGAATGATATTCAAACCAGGTTAGTGTAATAATCATGCCAATATTATCTAAACATATAAAAGAGAGAGAGAGAGAGAGAGAGAGAGAGAGAGAGAGAGAGAGAGAGAGAAATTTGGAACTAAGTATTAAGATAGACAAGAAATCATTTCAGAGTTAACAATTGACATGGATCAACATATGCATATTAGTATTCAAGTGTTTTTTAAAAGAAATTCAGGGTTACAAAATCTACTCATCAGTCATTAACAGACATATAAAACAACTAAAATACATGAATACATTATCAATAAGATCGATGGGCAGAGATAGTAAAGCATTTCATATTCATAGACTTAAACTAGTAAAAAAGAGTAACATTGAAGTTTACTGACCTCCTTTGGGGCAGCAAACCAAATGAGTATTCAAATTAAACTTTTGGAAAGCAAGAGATCAAGCTATTAATCAATAATACACTCAGAATCAGAGAAGAGCAGATAATTGTCTAAGAACTCAGCTTAGTCGAAATATTCCTAAAACACTAAGTTGCGTATTAACTTCTTAGATGCTAGGTATTGCTACTAGATATATCTTATCGTGTGTTAGGTGAAGGCATTAAAAGCCCATATTTATTGTGGTTGTGAAGCCCTAGGTTTTCAGATTCAAAATCAATAGTGAAAGATGACGAAAGATAGATGATGATAGCGGAGAGGGTAAAATCAGAGTGGAATCCGAGTGAATCAGAGTGAATCTGAGAGAAAAACGAGTGAAACTCTTACCTCAGTGCACGACAACCATTATAAGTGAAGATCCATCGGGCAAAGACTAGAGATCCAGAAGTTATTTCATTTGATCTCTGTTTTAGAATAATCATCATGAGATGTGTCATGCATGAGAGATTTTGTTGCAACATCGAAGGCTTTGAAGATTTGAAGTTTCATGTTTGTGTTCGAGTTCAGAGAACTCGAGATTCTGAGTATGTGTGATGAAATGGGAAGGTTCCAGCGGGATTCGCGGATATGGGATTAAAGAGGACGATTCTGGGTCAAGATTCACGACCTTGCACGGTTTGGTGCAAGATTTTGAAACTGATTTGGTTTGGGACTTGAGAGAAAACGAGAGAGAAAGGGGAAATGGCGTGGCAGAGTCAAAGGAGGAAATGATTAAGGTTAGGGGATTGGGGTAATCTGTCTCTAGGATAAGGTTAAGAGAATGAATCTGGGTCGTTGGATCATTGGATCAACAACCCTGATAATTCCGGGTTGAAAAGCTTTTAAGGAGAAAATATGAGGGCCGTTGGATTTTCTGATTTCAACGGCCATGATTAAATCTGATGGGTATCAAAATTAAAGGGAAAATGGGGATAATTTTGGAGCCATTGATCTATAAGATAGACGGGTTGAATTCATTGTGTTTGTTATGTGAGTAATTGACATAGGTGACATGGCGCACCGCCATTGATTTATAGGGAATGGCATGGATTGCCAAAGTGGAGAGGAAGGGGTGTTTGGACTAGGTATTTTCCGGATTGAACTTGGGTGTTGGGCAAAAAATGGTTTAAAAGATAGCCATTTGGTCTTTAATAGAGAATTGCAATTACAACCTTTAGCCATTTTAATCCCTTTTGAAATTAAATTACACAAACATAATTATTTTCGATAAAATATAATAAAATTATAATTATCATATACATTACTAACTATTATAATTAATTATTTATAAATACTTCATTTTTCGGATTATAGCAGTAGCTTCAAATTATTAACATAGCAATCCAATTAATTAGAATTTTGAGAAATAATTCATCAAATCAAATATAAAGCATATGCGATGTTTTATAAAATTAATTAATTATCTAAAAATAGCAAGCATAGTATAATTATAAAATTGAATTATTAGTTTCAAAAATACTAATACTAAATTAGTCTTGTCAAAAATAATTGTTATTGATTGAAAATATTTTCAAAAATATTTATTGTAAACTATTAAGTATAAATAAATTAATTTTAAAAGGGAGGGTCAAAATTGTCCGTCAACAGAAAATACTCTATGTATTTGTTTCTCCAATCCCAAGTCAAGCTTGTTGAGTTTACCTCGGCGCGACCTTCCTCTATCATTGAGTTTACCAATTGCACTACTGCTCTAGAATTGAATTCATCGGAGTCGACAAACGACCCTCGATTAGACAATGCATCGGCCTCGTTATTTTGATCTTGAGGTACATGATGTAGAGTCCAGTCCCTGAATTGATGTATGATCACATGCAACTTATCCAAGTATCTCCGTATCCAGTCCTCTTTTACTTCGAACGTCCAATTGACTTGGTTAACGACGAGGAGGAGTCACACTTCGCTTCGATCACCTCAGCCCCAGGCTCTTAGCCAGTTCTAAACCTGCAACATGGCCTCACATTTAGCTTTGTTATTAGTCAATTTCACATTTCTAATAGATTATCTTATTACCTTACCTGTAGGTAGTTTTAATACGATTCCCAACCTGGACCCTTTCGCGTTAGAAGCATTGTCCGTAAATAGGGTCCAAAACCCCGAGCTAGTCCCCGAGGCGAGCAGAAATTCATTCTCAACCTCGAGGCAAGGCCCGTGTAAAGTCAGCCACGAAGTCTGCCAAAAGCTGAGATTTTATAGCAGTTCGGGGTTTGTACTCGATATCGTACCCACTAATCTATACGGCCCATTTGGCCAGTCGACCCGAGATCTCGAGTTTATGCATAACATTCCTTAGCGAGTACGAGATCACAACACATATGGAGTGACACTAAAAGTACGATTTTAATTTCCTAGATGTGCTCAATAAGGCGAGTGCTAATTTTTCTAAATATGGATACCTTATTTCGGCATCGCCTAAGGTTCTACTAACATAGTAAATAGGAGATTGCATACCTTCTTCTTCCCGAACCAGGACACCACTTACCGCTACCTCAGAAACTGCCAAGTAGAGGTATAGCTGCTCGTTCGCCTTCGAGGTGTGTAGCAAAGAAGGGCTTGATAGGTATCGTTTGAGTTCTTCTAAAGCTTGCTGACATTTCATGGTCCAAGAGAAGTCGTTCTTCATCTTTAGTAATGATAAAATCAGTGGCTTTTATGGGACGACCTCGAAATAAATCGGCCCAATGCGGCTATCCACCCAGTCAATCTTTGTACTGTCTTGACGTTGTCAACTATGATGATATCTTCTATGGATTTTATCTTGTCCGGGTTGATCTCTATTCCCCGGTTGGATACCATGAAACCAAGGAACTTGCCCAAGCCGACTCCAAAGGCACACTTCTCCGGATTCAGCTTCATGTTTTATTTCCTCAATATGTCTAAGGTTTCCTGCAAATGCTTCAAATGGTCCTTTGCTCGCAGAGATCTAACTAACATATCATTAATATAAACTTCCATTGATTTTTCTATTTTTTTCTTTGAGCATCCGGTTAACTAGGTATTGATACGCGGCACCAACATGTTTTTAGCCCAAACGGCATTACGTTGTAACAACAGGTGCTGAATTTAGTTATAAAAGAAGTCTTTTCTTGGTCGCTTGGGTCCATCTGAATTTGGTTGTACCTGGAATAGGCATCGAGAAAACTTAGTATCTCGTGCCCGGCCGTCGTATCGATCATTCGATCGATGTTAGGCAAAGGAAATGAATCCTTTGGACATGCCTTATTTAGGTCCTTATAATCTACACACATTCTAAGTTTGTTTCCTTTTTTAGGCGCGACCACTACGTTAGCTAGCCAATCAGGGTATTTAACTTCCTGAATGGAACCTATTTTCAGAAGTTTAGATACCTTGTCTTTAATGAATGCATGTTTGATCTCAGACTGCGGCCTCCTCTTTTGTTTGACCGGGTGGAATTTTGGATCCAAGCTCAATTTATGAGTTTTCACCTCCGGTGGGATCGCTGTCATATCTAAGTGGGACCATGCAAAACAATCGGCATTAGCTTTAAGGAAATTAATAAGTTTTTTCCTGAGATTGGGAGTTAGCCCCGTGCCTAGGTATATCTTTCTATCGGGTATGTACTCGATCAGTATGACTTTCTCCAATTCCTCGATTCTTAATTTGGTGGCATCGGTATCATCGGTCGCTATAAAGGATCTCGGGACATCGTAATCATCCTCCTTGTTTGCTGTGTGCTCCTCCTGTTTCCTCGACCCGGTCAGGGTCGGGACTGCTGATAGCTATTTGGTTTCTTTCTCTTCAACCAGTTCCCTACTTTTCGATGTCATGACCGCGGGCAACGAGGTTTCTTCCTTGACATCGAACATCTTCTTTGCGACCGATTGTTCCCCGTAGACCATTTTGATTCTGCCCGAAGTGGGAAACTTCCGTGCTTGATGTTGGTTCGAAGGCACCGCTCTTGCTGTGAACCCATGGCCTCCCGAACAAAGGTGTTGTATCTCATACCCCTCTCAATCACATAAAATTTCATTTACTAGGTAGTACTGACAGTGTTTACTGGTAGGGTTATTTCACCCTTCGTCGTCTCGCATGCCATGTTGAACCCGTTCAATACTCGTACTACTGGTACGATTTGCTCCAATAATCCCAATTGCTCTACGACCCTCTATCGGATGATGTTGGACAAACTACCTGGATTAATTAACACAGATTTAACTCGAGATTTAATAATAGTACAGATATTACCAGTGCATCATTGTGAGGCTGGATGATGCCCTAGGCATCCTCGTCATTGAACGAGATAGAGCCCTCCGGGATTTAATCCCCAGTGCATTTTTCCCTTGTGATAGAAACTTTGGTGTGTTTTATCATTGGCCCTTGTGGGACATCCACTCCCCAAATGATCATGTTGATCACGTGTTGAGGCTCCTCCTACTCAATTTGTTTGTTGGCATCCCTGCTTTTAAATGATTTTTGGCCCACTTACGTAGGAATTCCTGAAGATGCTCGTTGTTTAATAGTCGAGACACTTCCTCCCTTAGCTATCGACAATCTTTGGTCCTGTGACCGAGAGTACCATGGTAAATACACTCCAAGCTATGATTCCTTGATGCGAGATTAGACTAAAATGGCTGGCCATTTGGTCTCCTTGATGCGACCAATGGCCGACATTATACTCGCAGCGTCCACGTTGAAGTTATGTTTCGATTGTCTCGGAGATTCCCTGCCCCCAAGTGATCTGTCCAAACCATTTTTATTCATCAGACCCTAGTTGCCAGGTCCTTGGTCGCTTCTCCTGTAGTTCCTGGTTAGGTGGCGACCGGCTCCGTTTCCCCTTCTATTCGAGTTGTATAACTGATACCGATCTCGGACCAGCCTTGGCTCCTGGTCCATAATTCTTTTAGATATGTCGTCCGCTCTGTTGGGGTAAACAGACCCCGAGGGAGCCCCCAGCTGGTTGTCCTCGAATCTAATCTTCGACTGATACATATTATGGACATTGGCCCAAGTAACCGTCGGGTACTCTACCAAGTTTTGCGTCAATTATTAGGAAGCAATGGAACTTCGGTGGTTAAGCCCTTAAGTGAATACCTGAATGGCCTAATCATCTGCGACCGGGGGCAGGTCCATTCGCTCTATCTGGAACCTCGACACGAACTCCCTACACATCTCATTATCTCTCTGCTTGATTTTTAAAAGGTCTTATTTCCTCATCTCGACCTTGATGGCGCCAGCATGGGCTTTAACAAAGGCATCTACAAGCATAACAAATGAATCAATAGAATTTGAAGGCAAGTTGTAACGACCCGGTCGGTCGTTTCGAGAGTTATAGCCCTGTTTCTCCCCATTTCTGCTTCTTTTTGTGCTTTTCAGCTATATTAAGATATACCGGGTTAGTTGGTTTGGGTCCAGAGTGGATTGAGATACTTAGTCTCTTATTTAGAAGCTTAAGTTAGAAAAGTCAACCAGATATTACTTTATGAGTAAACAATCTCGGAATTGAATTCTGATGGTTCCATTAGCCTCGTTAGGTGATTTTGGACTTAGGAGTGCATCCGGAATGTGATTTGGAGGTCCATAGTGGAATTAGGCTTGAATTGGCAAAACTTGGAAATTTTGGCAATTTCGATTGGCAGTGGAAAATTTGATATCGGGATCAGAATGGATTTTCGGAAGTTAGAGTAGGTTTGTGGCATCATTTGTGACGTGTGTGTAAATTTTGAGGTCATTCGGACGTGGTTTGGTAGGTTTCGACATCGTTTGTGAAATTCAAAAGTTTAGAAGTTCTTAGGCTTGAATCTGAGGGTAATTTGGTATTTTGATGTTGTTCTAAGTTATTCAAAGGCTCAACTAAGTTTGTATGTTGTTATATGACTTGTTGGTATGGTTGGTTGAGGTCCTGAGGGGCTCGGGGTGATTTCGGGTGGTTAATGGATTGTTTGAAGTTGGAAAAATGCAGCTGAAGCTGCTACTACTGGTATTTCAGCACCTGCGGAGGGGGAACCGCAGGTGCAAGGTCACTGGCGCACTTGGTGAGCCGCAGATACGAAAATAGAGGACCTGGGCTGGAACCGCAGGTGCATAAGATTGGTCGCATCTGCGAGCCCGCAGATGCGAGGCTGAGTCACAGATGCGTAAGTGAGGAGGGCTGACAGTGGCCGCAGGTGTGAGGTCTTTTCCGCACCTGCGAGGTCGCAGAAGCAGATAGGGAGCGCAGGTGCGGAGATGGGAACTTAAGTGATTGTCCGCAGATGCGGAGATTTGTGCACAAAAGCGGCTCCGCAGGTGCGCGTTTTTGAGCCGTAGGTGCGAAAACCTGGGCAGAACCTATAGATAGGTGACTTCAGGATTTTTGCTCATTTCCACCATTTTCAAGTCGGACCTTGGAGCTTTTGGAGTGATTGTTTAAGGGGATTTAAGGGTATTAACCGAGGTAAGTTGCTTGAGCTCTATTATCATTAGCTATGGTATTTTTTCGTTAATTTCTCACCTAATTAGTAGAAATTTTGGAGTGAAATAAAGAGTTAGGGCTTGGGATTTTGGAGAGAGTAATTTGGGGATTTGAGGGACCAAATGAGGTCGAATTTTGATGAATTTAGTATGAGTAGACTCGGGAGTGAATGGGCTTTCGGGTTTTGTGACTCTTGTCGGATTTCGAGGCATGGGCCTGGGGGCCGAGTTTGAGTGAATATCGGGACTTGGCCTATAAATTGATATTTTTCTTGTGGGATTCATTCCTTTAGCTCATATTGATCGTATTTTATTGCTTGTGACTAGATTCAGGTCATTTGGAGGTCAGTTCGAGAGGAAAAAATATTCCGGAGTAGGAGTTCTACACTGTTGAGGTAAGTAACAGCTTTAAATCTGATCTTGAGGGTATTAAACCCGGAGTTTGGTATAATGTGACTCTTTGGAGGTGGCACCCATGCCAGGTGACGGGCGTGTGGGTGAACGCGCGAGGGATTGAGACTTGATCCGTCCTGGGAGACTGTGAAGTTTAATAAGCTTTAATTGTGTTTATATGCATTCCTCTCTACTAGAACTTGACTATTTTCATGTTAGAAATCATGGTTAGGCTATATTCTTTCTCATGGTAGTTATACTTAGTCATAGTGATTTTTGTACATGTTTACCTCAGTCTCTGTTATTTGTTTTCCCTGATGATATACTGTAACACTTGGATTTGGGCTGTTTTCCCTTTCTTTATTGAGAGCTATGAGACTAGAGAGGTTCATGACTGAGTAAGACCTAGGACCTGGTTGTGAGATATCGTTTTATGGCACGTGAGTTATCCGTGCGGATCCTTATAGTTTATACTAGGGCACGTGAGTTATCCATGAAGATCCAGATATGATATTGTAGCACGTGAGTTATCCGTGCAGATTATAGTGCTTGGGCTGTAAGAGCCCCTCATGAGTCTGAACACCCCCAGTGAGCACAGGTACCTATTGAGCGTGTGCATTGAGGGCTGAGAGTTGAGTGTCGAGTTGTTGAGAGTTGGAGTGACTGTTGCCCTGGGAGGCTGTACTTGTTTTTTATTTGTTGATGCACTTAGTTTATATCTGTCTTTGTTGTGAAATTTCTGAAAGTTTCTATATCCGGAGTACCTGCATTTTAACTGTATAAAACTGATTTGACTTAAACTGCCGAATTTAAAAGTATGTCTAATCAAAGCTTGAAGCCTATATCTTTGCTTTCTTTCTATTCACTTGTACATGATGTTGAGCACTCGGTAACAGTTGCCCATAAGTTTCAAATCTGGATTCACCTCTGAATAAAAGAGTTCTATCAACAAAGTTAATGTCTCGTACTAAAATAAAAACCTAATTGACAATCTATTGTATGTATGTGATTTAATTGTGGTTATATCAAGAGCTTTCATAAATGTTAGAGAAGTTTGGGAGTTTAGTCTCTTAAATATCAGCAGAAAATAATTTTGGTCGTCAATGTAGTATATGCATACTACTATATTTAAACTTTAATTGCAATTTTGATCCGTCTTCTTATGAATGTTTTTCAAATTTAGCGAATTAACCTTTACACTATTTAATTATTCATGTGTTATATTAAATTTGCAGCATTATCTCATAATTAGGGATGTAGCTCTAAAATAAGTCTACACATAACATATTTTTTGTATATAAAGATACCAACAATTAATATTTTTCTAATTAAAAATAAATGTATTAGTCATATATTACAAGGATCAAAATTAGAATTGACTATGGATGATGAACCAAAAGTGCTAGTATCATGTTACTCTCTATTGATGAATTTTATTTTCTGCTGGTAGAAAAAATCGAAAGCAATTTTTATTTATAAATTCGTTGTCATATTAAAGAGTTTAAATGCTACAAAACTTTAATCAATGAGAATTTAGGAAGGGCAAAAGGCTCTCGGTAAGATATTAGTAGTAGCTTTTATCAGGTACAACAGGAGTAATAATAATTATAAAATTGTCTCTTATAAATAACACGGAATATCGATAGCCTTCCAAATTCATAAAGTGTACAATACTTTTGACTCCTTTCGCAAAAAGGGTTTAATTTTACCGCGAAAGTCCAAATATATTCCTGTACTTTCGAAAATGATCTAAAATTACCCCTCGTTATACTATTGGGCTATATATACCCTTCCCGTCATACTTTGGAAGAAATATACTCTTATTTTGGATGGAGTGTCACGTGTCAGCACCAGATGAAAACGATCCATTTCTTTTTTTTTTATCCGATCCGTTTTAAAAAATCTGCCACCCGACCCGTTTTAAAATTTAATTTTTTAAAGCATATATTTTGTAAAAACTGAAATATTTTTTTGTAAAAACTGAAAAAAAAAAAAAGGAATTTGCAAAATATATATTTTTAAGTCTTTTCGATTTTTTTAAAAACTACAAAAAATTATTTTTTTAAAAAATGCTTTAAAAACTAAAAAATATATATTCTGTAAAAACTGAAAAAAAGGAATTTGCAAAATATATATTTTTAAGTCTTTTCAGTTTTTTTAAAGTATTATTTTTGTAAAAACTGAAAAAAAATATTTTTTAAAAAAATTAAAAAAAAAAAAACTCTCCTAAAGCAGTGGATTACATATGCATTAGTTTTAAAAAAATAAAAATATTTTGCAAAATCTTTTGTTTTTTCCAGTTTTTACAAAAAAAATACATTAAAAAACTGAAAAAACTAAAAAATATATATTTTGAAAATTTCTTTTTTTTTTTTCCAGTTTTTACATAATATATATTTTTCAGTTTTTAAAGCATTTTTTTAAATTTTGTTTTTTCAGTTTTTACAAAAAAACATACGTTAAAAAAACTGAAAAGACTTAAAAATATATATTTTGCAAATTCCTTTTTTTTTTTCATTTTTTACAAAAAAAAAAAATCAGTTTTTACAAAATATATGCTTTAAAAAAACTGAATTTTAAAACGGGTCGAGTGGTGGATTTTTTAAAACGGATCGGGTAAAAAAAAAAGAAATGGGTCGTTTTCATCTGGTGTTGACATGTGGCACTCCATTCAAAATAAGGGTATATATAGCCCAATAGTATGACGAATGGCATTTTTAGACAATTTTCGAAAGTACATGGGTATATTTGGCCCTTAATTTTAAGGAGGTTTGTATACGTGCTTCTCACATGACTTGTTCCTACTTAAAAGTAGTCCAAATGATCCTTTGTCTTTGGGGTACATTTAAAATAATTCATTGTGCCTAGCATAAAAACATTTATAGTCAGTAAAAGTTGTCAAAAGTCGAAAACATTTAAGGCAAATTTACACAGTATAGTTGTCCTTTAAAATAATAGCCACTAACATAGACGGATCTAGAATTAAATTTAATGGATTCATCGGCCTTTAAGATTTTTATATTGAACCCATTAAATTTTTAAATTTATGGGTTCATATCTACTCGTTATTATAATTTTAATAAATTTTACACTTAAATTAATATTCTGCATCAAAAGTTATAGGTTCAATGATCCCGTCAGTATTATGCTACATTCGCCTCCAGCCACCAATTATATATTTCTTGTATATTACAATAATTTGTAATATACATATAAGATATATACATATTTTATAGATCATTAATGTATATTTGTTTTCCATTGACCAAATATATTAAAAGTCCAACATTTAATAGTGCTGCATCATGGTCCCCAAGCACCAATATCGGGTGTGGATAACCCACAATATGGGATCAAGGCTCGATTGTGTTGCTACGGGAACTTAGCAAGATCCAAAATTTATAATTTATAAGTTTCACCTTAATTAAGATACTTTATAATGATAATTAAATTTACAGTCAAATAAAAAAAGTCTACCTTTCTCTGTACTAGAGTATACGGGGAATCAAATCTAAAAATCAATAAATATTTAGTGAATATTTTAATACATATATAGAATTTGAACAAAAATTATTGAATTCACGTGAATACATAACAAACATATTACAAATCTGCTAAGGATGGGAACTCGAGCAATATGTAGTTGATTTCAAGCGACAGCTTCCAAGGTTAGGTTGATTGATCAAGCTTCATCATATATAGCGAACATATCTTCTACACATGTGATATACCGATCATATCTTGATATCTCCGACTCCAAATGGATCATGTTCTTGAGGTACTAATTAAATTTTACTAAAATAGTTTCATTAGCTCCCGAGGTATTATAAAATGAACTTGTGATCTGTTTCTAGTGGGGTATTTGAAAGAAATAGATTAATTAGTAGATGCTATTGTATATATTTTAATAACTCATATCATATTCAAATATGAAAAATTATATCAAATTTGGAGGCCCCAATAATTTTAGTTTATTATTGGTAGGAACACTATTGCTAAGATAATAACTTCTATATAAAATGCTGATATGGATCGAAAAATGGTAGTTTAAATGATAACAAGTGATGACATAGAGCATATCAAAGTGTGATTTCATGCTAAGCTTGTAAAAATCATGAAAGGCAACCAGGCAAACGACGCTATTTGAATGTGTTCCTTGACCGAGGTGTTTTAATTTCTAAGTTATATATAATCGTGCTTCAATTCATTATTTCAAAAAGGTTGTCGAGTATATAAGCCTTTTTTCATTCTTTTAGCTCAACTTTAGTCATGTCTAGCCTTTGCGCTCAAGCTTCTTCTATGGTCTTCTTAATTTGTTCACGTGGAACAATTAGTACTTATTTGGTCCATATTCCAACATTCAACATTTTACTTCGGAGCACTAACATTCACTTACTGTGGCTTTGCTATGTTTAAATAGACACTACATGGATGAGAATAATCATATGCTGTAAGATGAAATTAATGCGATGCAAGCATGGATATGTACTATACATTAGTACATTTTGGATAAAAACAAACTTCGTGAAAAGTATATAAAAGTATATATATCACGACCCCAGTTTCCTCCATAAGATGTCGTGACGGCACCTAGTCTTATAGACTAGGTAAGCCTAACACTTACTGAATTAATAGAAGATATCAACCATCAAACGAAGAATATGAGATAAAAATGTTATATATAATTTCAATTCCCAAAATCGGTAGTACAAGTCATAAGCTCAACTCAGTTTGCTACTAAAACCTCTAAATACAACTGTTTCGAAATAGAGATAAACAGTGCAAGTACAATAACAGAAGGTGACTCCGAGGCATGTGAACGCAGCAATAGGTTTACCTTGAGTCTCCTCAGCAAGATCCGTACAGCTAGCTAGCGATCGACTGACTCTGAATTATCTGAATCTGCACAAAATGTGCAGAAGTATAGTATGAGTAAACCACAGCGCTACCCAGTAAGTATCAAGACTAACCTCAATGGAGTAGTGACGAGGGACAGCCACGACACCTACAGGACTAGATAACCTGAAGAAGTATAGGTATAAGACTAACAGAGTATGATATATCCACAGAACTACGCATAATAACAACAATAATACGGTCTTGCAATAGGAAATAGAAGAAATAATTTGTAGCGGGACACCACAAGTAATAACACAATAGAGTAAGTTGGGTACAGTTTAAATCCGGTGAAAAATAAATAAAGGAAGACAAGTAGCAACTTGATAAGAATAACCGCTTTCGCACCAGGTTTATTCAATAATCCCCATGAGGTACCAAACCTCAAAACTCACACAATTCACGGGTCCCAATTCATGAATCCTAATCACTTGGCATCTTGTGCCCTCATCATAACTGATAACTGCACGAACGACTCACGCACCAATAGAACAAATCTTACATATAAGACAAGTAGACGGAGTATGTACAAATTATCGGTAGCTTCAGTGTTCATCTTCTTAAACCGATAGGGTGATAAAGTGCGTATATGCTTGTGCAAGTGTTCTATCGCAGTTCGGGCCAATGAATAAGAGTAGAGAAAAAAATAAACGACACATAAGGAACGATCCCCACAATTTTCACCAAGTAAAACTCACACAGGTTTCGCACGCCTAAGTCCAAAATCACCATACGAAACTATTGAAGCCATAAATATTCCATTCTGGAGTCGTCTACACAAAAAATAAATTTCGATCAACTATTGCCGCCTAAGCTTCTAAAACACAAATCCTTCTTCCACATCAATCTCGAATCACCCGAAGTCCGAACTCGACTACTCACGCACGTCATAACACATAATACAGAGTTGCTCGAGACCTTAAGCCACTGAACGGAGCGCTAAGACTCAAAATGACCGGTCGGGTCGTTACATTCTCCTCCTCTTAAACAAACATTCGTCCTCGAACGTGCCAAGAATCGTCCAAAAGTCATCAAATCACTAAATGTATTCATCCTACATACACCCGCGGGTGATCCACGTCACCCCAATGCACATAAGCCCGACGACACTACCTCAACTAAAATTTACCCCTTCCACCAATATTAATAAGCCTTAGAACCGAAATTCTCACCATCATATCATCTCCAAAAGACCCGATTCCTACATCCACACCCGGTATCAGCCTCCACCAGCTGCAACAACTTATGCCTACACCCACAAGGTACAACCACACGACGTAACACATCACACATGTGCCCATAACAACATCTCTGATCACCATAATTGCCCGTAATCAAATCCAGTACTAGCAATTAGCCTCATATCCGTTAGAACCATATTTCAAACCTTCACAACACTGACAACGATGCAATAAACATGAAGACCTCAACACTAATCACTCGAATCAACAAGTCACACCTAACACCACCGGGGCACACACCTCGCAAGCTAAAACTCAATAAGCACAGCACGAATACAGCTAAATATGCAAGGAGGAACACGTAAGAGAAATATCAAACATGCCCGACAGACACAACTCCCTATCAGTACCATTCTACGAATCAATTTAACAAGGAAGAATCAAAGTATATGAACAAATCACAAGGATCTCATTCTGATATAACTCCATCGCGGCTCATATCCCGGTTCAAATGTATCAAATCTCATAAAGACGCGAGGATCCCATCCTCAGCTCTGAATCGCAGGTAGCATACACATCATACAAATCGAAAACTTTCACTAATTCAATTCCGCCGACAAAATCACAACACATACTGAACTCTCACACCGGTAGAGCATCTAAATCATAAATCATAACCCATCACCCAGAGATCATATCAAAACTACCAAATGAGGAACAGAAAGTCACTCAAAATCTCATAACTCTCAATAATGAATAAAAACAAAACGGTAGACACGGGATACCACTATATAATCTACTAACAGGGACAAACACATAAGTAGAGTACTAAATCACGAAACTCACTCACATGTGAAGCAAAATAAGAGGACTTATCCCGGTAAGCAGAACCGAAATAAAATACAAATGATGCTGCTCTATAATAAATCAAAACCATACATGTACGACATCATCTGGTGCAACTGCATCAGGCCTACTATAGGAAACACATCAATGGGTCGGGACTCCCCCTCTTGGGTGCCCTCTACTTGCCTGACCTGTACCCTAAGCTGGCGGTGCATGGATAACAACAGCTGAAACTGAACTTGTAGCCTAAATACCCTGCTATGACACATTTATCCAGAGTCTGGGACAATCTCTCTCCCTGTGGTTGGTATCTCCACACTCAAAACAAGCTTTTTACTGACGTGGTCGTGTGAAGCCTAAAGTGCAAAGTGAACTAGCTAACCCACAAAACCTCTACCATGTCGTACCCTGCCTCCAAAATAAGGGCCAGTAGATCTCTCCCCCCGGTCTGCGATACCTCTTAGCCTCCCTGTCCTCTCTAATCTGCGGGCGATCTCTACCACCTTTTGAAATGGAATATCTGACTCCAACTCTCAAGCCATGCTGAACCGGATATCATGTTGGAGCCCCTCAATGAATCTACGGACTCTCTCTCTCTAACTGTAGCGACCAAAGCAGATGTATGTCTGGACAAATCACTGAATCTAACAGCATACTCTGACACGGACATAGTGCCCTGGCGCAACCGTTCAAACTCCGTGCGTCATACATCCCGAAGGGTCTGAGGAACAAACTCTCTCAGGAACATCTCTGAAAACTGAACCCATGAAAGTGAAGCTACATCGGTCGGGCTACCCAACCCATACGCTCGCCACCAATGATATGTTTCTCCCTTAAGCTGGAACATAGTAAAAGCAACCCCACTCATCTCCACAATACCCATAGTGCGGAGAATGCGGTGGCACTCCTCTAGAAAACCTTATGCACCAAAAGTTGCTCAATAGTGAAGTTGAAATCCTACAAGGGTAGGTCATGGTTTTTAATCTCATTGAGCTAGAAATTTTCCACGTAAAATTCCTCTTGTCATCTACTTACTGTTGTGTGCGTGTGTTCTAGTGGAACTGATAGAGAACCTGGTTCTCTATAGAGTTTGGTGGACCCTTATATTCTAACAAAAAGCAAACAAGTCCACATTAATAGTTAAAAATTCATGAAACTTACCCGGTTCTTGAAGTTTGCAACTGATTTAAGCTTTTTTGTTGGGGTCGTTGTCGTCTAATTGAACGACGTCGAGATTCTCTATATTCGATCCTGCGGCCTCGACCATATCGGGGTCTCTAATGACGTCCTCGCTGTCATCGCATACCGACCTCGACCTTGTTGATTGCTATGCCTATTTTTCTTTATCCTTTGTTTGTTGAGTGGTCGTACAGTCTAGGGCAATGTGGTGTTCCCCTCGTATACTGAATATTCCCCATGGAGTTGGGAATTTGATGACTTGGTACAAGCTGGAGGGGATGGATCTCATGGTGTGTATCCATGGTCACCCTATTATGGCATTGTATGTCATGTCTTGGTCCATGATGTTGAGCCTCGGCCTAGCAGTGCAAAAATGCAAGGGTCGTGTCAAGGCTATCAACTCTCCATCTCAGCAAGTGAGTGGAATAGCCAAAGAAGCGCCAATCTAGCTTGGCCCATACAAGGGAATATTCGACCTACGCATAGCTATCATCGATGACTTCGAACTGATAGTGGGATTGGAATTCCTCAGGCAGACCAACACTATCCCGGTACCATATGCCAACATGCTCCTAATGATGGGAGACAACGGGGCCAAACCCCACACCATACCGTGCATATCCAAGAAGATGGCCGCTGGAAACATCACGGCCATGCAGTTTAAGGAGGGAACCAATAGACCTGAACCCACAGTTCCGGCTACCCTCAACATCATCAAACAAGCATCACATCATCAGGGTCCAACAGCTCATGGCGTCCCTCATTGTGCGAAGACTTGCCAAGCATTCCCAAAGGACAAGTCGGATCACCCAGCACAAGCGGGACTCTTGGAGCCGCTACCTGTCCCACAGAGACCTTGGGAAATCATTTCCCTGAATTTCATCACAGGATTACCCAAGGTCGGAAATCATGCAACCATCATGGTGGTAGTAGACCAGTTTTCCAAGTATGCTACCTTCATCGCAGCCCCACAAAACATATCAGCAGAATATACAACTCGACTCTTCTTCTCTCATGTTGTCAAACATTGGGGTATGCCCAGCAACATCATTAGTGACTGCGACCCACGCTTCACTAGTAAGTTTTGGACCCAACTCTTCAGTTGCCTCGGATCCAAATTGAGTTACAACTCAAACCATCATCATCAGCAAACATATGATCAAACAGACCGGTTCAATGACATGCTGGAGGAATATCTCCGCCAATTTGCAACCGGGTCACAAACACATTGGGTGAAGCTTCTGGATGCTGCTCAGCTGTGTTTCAATTCACAAAAGTGCGCCCATACAAACAAAAGCGCTTTTGAAATTGTTACCGGACAGCAACCGCTACTCCCACAAAATGTGAATGCACCAAACATGCCATCATCTCATCGAGCTGCCAGTTTCTCTACAGAATGGGAACAAACTTTGAAGATAGTGCGGAGCTATCTTGTCAATGCCCAAGACAGGGCAACGAGGCATACCGAAAAAAACCGTTGCTTTGCCCAACATCAAGCAGGGGACAAAGTGATGGTAAGAACCCCGAGGCGGAACTTGTTTGCAAAGAGGACCCAAGATCCTCGCCTATTGCCAAGCTACATCGGGCCTTTTTCCATTGAAAGGCGCATCGGGAAATCCACATACCAGCTGAACACACCAGCCTGGTGGAAAATCCATCCAGTCTTCCATGTTAGCCGCCTCAGGCCAGTTCAGAAATGCATAGAAGATCATTCAGAAAGACATCTCACAGCACCGAGGGGAATAGACCTCCCAGCCATCAAGAGCCTGACCAATCATCATCATCCTGCAGGTAAGGCTCCGAGGACTTCGCCAACTCAGGTGGGGGAGAATGTCATGGGCTGCTTTCCATCATCGACCCATGACCCCTTGGACGCGCCCCGTGGTGTCCCGGCAAGCCTCCCAACGCCTAGCGCCACGGTCGGCCCCGTGGTCTCGGCAGTGCCAAGTGACAAGTGAGCATGCGCCTCTATCGCCCCACCGATAATCAATGCCAGCGCCCAGCGACTGGCCAATGCCATCAGTGTCACGCGCACCGACAATGCCGCGCGCACAAATCATCATGTTGCCATCAGCGCCGCACACCCAGACAGTGCCCCGCACGCAGACCCAATGCCAAGCACCAGCGCCCAGCCACTGGCAGATCCAAATAGTGCCGCGCACGCCCACAGCAATGCGCGCGCAAACCCTGCTGCTCAAGACAAAGTTGCTGCCATCGGACTTGCTTCCATAGAAGACTAAGTCTTTTTCATTGTAATTATAGAGTAGTTTTACTTCATTCATTTTCAGTGTGCTTCTACAGCTTTCTTAGGTCAACTCATGTAACTTTGGTTTATTTTTTTAAGCATTATTAAGGGGGACCAAAGCATTCAAACATTCAAGCATTCAAACAATTCTCTGTACTGGTGTCTCTCCCCCGACACCGCATTGCATCTTGTAATAGCTTTCATCATCATCATCATCAATACAATCATCAGCTTTCATCATCAGTTGCTCATTTTCCGCTGCTCAATTGCTCACGACATTGGTTTTCCCGTACAGCACTGACAATCTAGTCTAGCGTACGGCGAGGACCTCAGTTGGCGCATAGCAACCGCACTGACATCGGTTGCTTAGCCTTACGTCGTCCTTCCAAGGAACTTCAGGAAGGCGCCGCGTAACAGTTTTGATGTCTAATTCATGGTTTCAGATATTATTTTGATATTTTTATCATACGAGCGAGTTTGTATGATGTTATTACACTTGTGTGCATGTTCGGTTTGGAGCCCAATGGGCTCGGGTGAGTTTTGGATAGGTTTCACATCATTTTGAACTTGTCGAATTGTCGTTTCTGGTGTTTGGTGTCTTGTGCTTTGCAATCGCGAAGCTTCTCTCGCGATCGTGAAGCTTCTCTCGCGATCCCGAAGGGGAAACTTGGGTTGGGGGCTGGTTGTTCTTCATGAGCGTGAGGGCCGGTCTCAAACACGAAGCAAAGGGGGGGGCTTACCCTTCGTGAACGCGATAAGCATCTTGCGAACACGATGCTTTGGGGTGATCTGGGGGAAGGCAGGTGGTTTCTCTTCCGAATCGCGATGGTAGGCTGGAAATTTAGCCTTCGCGAACGCGAAAGGACCTCACCAACGCGATGGCCTTTTGGCCAGTGCTCTTTGTGAACACGTCAAGTTCTTTACGAACGCGAAGAACACCTGACGCCCAGCTATTTAAAAGCTGAAAGTCGGGATTCTTTCGCAAAACACCATTTTTGAGAGATAGAGCTCGGACTAGAGAGGATTTTGAAGATATTTTCATCCCCACTTTATTGGTTAGTAATATTTAATTAATTTTGATGTATTTCCATAATCACCCATTGATTTTAATCTTCAATCTATAAATTTCATGGTAGAAATTAGGGGTTTTGGTTAGAAATTAGGAATTTTATAAAATTGAGATTTAGACCTCAAATTGAGGTCGGATTTTGAAACAAATCACATAATCAGACTCGGAAGTGAATGGGTAATCAAGTTTTGGTGTGAATCTCGGGTTTTGACCAAGCGGGCCCGGAATTGATTTTTGTTAACTTTTTTCAATTTCATTAAAGATTGAATCATTTTCACTTGTGAGTAATTTTTAAAAGCTTATTTTGAATTTTTGAATTATATTTGATTTGATTGGTTTAGAGGCTAATTCTAACAGAAAAGCCGTGGTTGATCATTGATTAGGTTGCGGAAAGAGGTAAGCGTTGTGTCTAACCTTGACTTGAGAGAATTAGGACTTATATGTCTATTTGTAATATGAATTATGTGGGGAAACGACGTACATGCAAAGTGACGAGTGTATATCCGCCGTCATGGAATTAAAACATGCGGGATTGGGGTATTTACTTTCATGTCTTCATTTTTTTCATGTTATCTCTTGTTATATGCCTTAATTGCTACATATTCTTACTTCATATCCATGATTTACTTGTTAATTGTTATGTAATTGTTACTTATTTTGATTTGTTTATTTCTCACTCACTATCTGCTTACCTGCTACATGTTCCTACTTACCTTAATTGTATATTCTCATTGTCACATGTTTTACTCGCTTTTGTTGTCCTTATATTACTTGAAGCACTCTAGTATGCTATTTCGACTACATGAGCCATTTAGCTATTCTTTTAACGTAAAAGGGTCAGAAATGCTCTTAACGTATTAGAAATGGCTCAAAAATGCCCTCCTTCCACCTATGGGTTCAAATTTGCCCTTAATGTTATTTTTAGGCTTAAAAATGCCCCTCTCTTAACGGAAAGATGACATGGCATTGATGGACATTTTAACATTAAGGGCAAATTTGAACCCATAGGTGGAAGGAGGGCATTTTTGAGCCATTTCTAATACGTTAAGGGCATTTCTGACCCTTTTCCGTTTTAATTAAACATGTAGCATTTATTTAGTCTGAAAAAAGTGATTTTGTTTTTACTAAAAACTGAAAAAATAAAAATATTTTTTTTCCAGTTTTTACAAAATAACTGCTTTAAAAAAAGCTGAAAAATATTTTCTAAAATAATATTTTTGTAAAAACTGAAAAGAAAACTGAAAAGCAATTTTCTAAAGCAATGTTTTTGTAAAAGCTGAAAAAATATTTCCTCTTCTTCTTCCTTCCTTGTTTGTCCATATGCTTTCTGAGTTCATTTTTATATATTTTAGTTCTTCTAATGAGTTAGTATATCAAAACTGAAATATTTTCGTTTTTTTATTTTTTAGTAAAAAAAAGATTCATTAGTCTCGGAAAATGTATCATTTATTTAGTTAAACATGTAGCATTTATTTAGGAATAGATTGGCTTTCTGAGTTCTGGAAAATAACATTTTAATTAAACATGTAGCATTTATTTAGTCTGAAAAAAGTGATTTTAATTAAAGCAGTTTTTTTGCAAAAACTAGAAAAAAAATATTTTCGTTTTTTTAGGTTTTAGTAAAAAAAAATTCACTTTTTCCAGACTAAATAAATGCTACATGTTTAATTAAAATAGAAAAGGGTTAGAAATGCCCTTAACGTATTTAGAAATGGCTCAAAAATACCCTCCTTCCACCTATGAGTTCAAATTTGCCCTTAATGTTAAAATGCCCATCAATGCCATATCATCTTTCCGTTAAGAGGGGGGGCATTTTTAATCCTAAAAATAACATTAAGGGCAAATTTGAACCCATAGGTGGAAGGAGGACATTTTTGAGCTATTTCTAATACGTTAAGGGCATTTTTGAACCCTTTTCGTTCTTTTAATGATGAATCATAAGGGTTTGGGATTTCAAGGTGTTGGATATCCTCTGTTTGTATTGGTAGTTCTTCAATGTTCCGCACATTTCATTCTCTTTTGTGTTGGTATTTCGTAAATAGTGGTGTTGAGTTGTTTATGTTAATAAATTGATATTGAAGGATCGGGTTACGCGACGCAACAATATTGAAAGAAATTGATATTTGGGGATCGGGTTGCACGTCGCAACGAGAAATGATATGATATGATATTGGAAATGAGTTGTACACTGTGAAAGATATTGTGTTGAAACTTGGGATCAGGTTGCACGCCGCAACGAATTTGATGTGTTGTAGTTGTTTGTGGCTGTGAAGTTTATTCTCTGTATTTTGTCATGAGATTTGAGATTATGTTTTTCTGGGGCCCTCTAGTGGTTGACCTTCGGGTCCATTTATATGAGTTTACTCCTTTATTTCTAATCCTGTTTTTCTGTTGTATTTATTCGTACAGGCTTATTGTAAGTGACATGCCATAACTTGATCACTACTTTGTCGAGGTTAGGCTCGACACTTACAAAGTACATGGGCTTGGTTGTAGTCATGCTACACTTCAGAACTTCTTATGTAGATTCTGGTATTGGTTCCAGCGGCGCATAGCGGGGACTGCTCGGATTCAACTGCTTTCGGTGACTTGAGGTAGAGTTGATGTCGTTCGCAGTCCCTGAAGTCCCCTTCTATCATGTTTTACTGTTTATTTAGTTCCGTATAGTTGTACTTTATTTTAGACCATATTTGTAGTATTCTAGTTGCTCATGTTCTCGTGACTCCGGATTTCTGGGAGTAGATTTATTTCCACGTTGTTATATAAATACTTTGGTTCATTTTGAGTTTATCAGTTGTTCATCATCATTACTCTGTTATAATTTATTAAAACTGGTTAATTAATTATCTAACGTCAGCTTGCATAGCAAGTAGATGTTAGGCGCTATTACGGCCCCGATGTTGGAATTTCGTGTTGTGACAAGTTGGTATCAGAGTACTAGGTTGCCTACCTCTCACGAGTCATGAGCAAGCTTAGTAGAGTTTGGAGGATCGGTACGGAGACGTCTGTACTTATCTTCTAGAGGCTATAGGAATTTAGGAAAATTTCACTTCTTTCTTTCTGTATCGTGCAACTTTATTCTATTACTGAAGTTTTAACCACTCTATTCTTGTTCTCTCATAGATGATGAGGACACGCACAACATCTACAGCTGGACAGGAGCCAGAGCCTCTTGTTGTAGCCACCATCAAGGGTAGGGACTGGGGCCGAGTTAGAGGCAGAGATTTGCCTAGAGCACGTGCAGAAGCACCCGTTGCGGAGCCTTAGATCGAGACGAGGAGGAGATTGTTGTTCAGATCGTACCCGTTGGACCCGCTCAGGTCCCGGAGGGATTTATTGCTACTCCCATACTTCAGGATGCCCTAGTCTGCTTAGTGGGCCTTATGGAGAGTGTGGCCCAGGCCGGAGTATTTCCTATGGCACCACCTGAGGGATAAGCTCAGACACTTGCCACTAACACTCCAGAGTAGATGTCTCCCAATATCAGACTCCGGCAGTTCTAGCAATTACAGTAGTTTAGCCCATTATTGCTACGCAGATTGGGGAGAGATCTGCTATGTTGTCCAAAGGGTTGAAGAGGCTGGACAAGTTCACCAAGCTCTTTCCTATTCATTTTGGTGGTACACCTTCTGAGGAGCCACATGATTATTTGGACCGTTGCTACGAGGTATTGCCTAACATGGGTATTGTGGAGCCCAATGGAGTCGACTTTACAGTATTTCAGATAACGGGTTCTTCCAAGAGGTGGTGGTAGGATTTTGAGCGAGGAAGACCAACAAGATCACCTCCACTCACTTGGGATCAGTTTTCATAGCTATTTTTGGAGAAGTTCACCCATTTTACTCTAAAAGAGGAGTACCACAAGCAGTTTGAGTGCCTCTAGTAGGGTAGCATGACTGTTACATAGTACGAGACTAGATTTGTGGACCTATCTCGCCATGTAACTATGTTTATTTCTACCGACAGAGAGAGGGTGAGGAGATTCATTTATGGTCTTACTTTTGGTATCAAGATACATATGGCCAAGGAGATGAGGGATGATATTTCTTTCTATCGGGCAGTATAGATTGCTAGACGGATTGAGATGATTCATGGTCAGGTAGAGAGGCGGTATCTGAGAAGAGGCCCTGTTATTTTGGTGGTCTCAGTAGTGCCTCATCTAGAGGTAGAGGTCATTTGGTAGAGGTCATCCTCATAGGCTAATTCAGTCAGCGCTTTAGGTAGCACACAGTGCTTTGGGTAGTCGTGGTTCTTATAGGTCTCGTCTTGAGCAGCCAGCATTCAGTACACCTTTAGCTCCTATCAGTGTACCAACGCTACAGATTTACTACACTAGTCGTTCAGGTTATCAGGGAGCATATCAGACTCAGCAGTTAGTTCAGCCACAGGGTTGCTTTGAGAGCAGCGACGCATGTCATATCAAGAGGTATTGTCCTTGGGTGATGAGCAACAGACCACAACAGGGTACTCGTGCCATAATTATGGCACCGGTTGCTCCATCACCTACATGGCCAACTAGAGGCGAGTGTCAGGCAGCTAGAGGTGGTCGGGTCGTTAGAGATAGAGGTCATCCAGTTAGAGGCCGTCCGAGAGGCAGAGGTCAGAGTGGTGGGGCTCAACCCTATTTTTATGCATTCCCATCTAGACTAGAGTTAGAGTTATTTGATGTCGTCATCGCATGTATTGTTCCGATTTGCCATAGCAATGCCTCAATTTTATTTGATCCAGGCCTATTTTGCTTCATATCCTGTTATGCCACGTGATTCCTCGAGTGCTCATGTTTATGTGTCTACACCTATGGGAGATTCTATTGTGGGAGATTCTATTGTGGTAGATCGTATTTATCTCTCGTGTGTGGTTTCTATCATGAGCTATGAGATT
Source organism: Nicotiana tabacum (assembly GCF_000715075.1). Taxonomy (NCBI): domain Eukaryota; kingdom Viridiplantae; phylum Streptophyta; class Magnoliopsida; order Solanales; family Solanaceae; genus Nicotiana; species Nicotiana tabacum. The sequence continues at coordinate 24,019,202 of NC_134081.1, read as the reverse complement.
AGGGTAGACCTTCTATATCTTGATATGGTGGACTTTGATGTTATCTTGGGCATGGATTGGGAATCACCTTATCACGCTATTTTGGACTGCCATGCCAAGATGGTGACATTAGCCATGCTAGGGTTGCCTCGATTAGAGTGGAGAGGGACTCTTGGCCATTCTACTAGCAGGGATATTTCTTATGTGAAGGCTCGGCATATGATCGAGAAGGAGTGTATGGCACATTTGGCCTATATCCACGATCTTCGTGCGTAGGTTCCTTCCATGAATTCAGTACCAGTTATGCGCGAGTTTTCAAAGGTGTTTCCTATATATTTGTGGGGGATGCCACCAGAAAGAAATATTGACTTCTGCATTGATTTGGTTCCGGGCACTCAGCTCATTCCTACCGCAGCATACTGTATGGCCCTAATTGAGTTGAAAGAATTGAAGGAACAGTTGAAGGATTTGCTTGATAATAGATTCATTAGACCGAGTGTCTGGCCTTGGGGTGCACCAGTGTTATTTGTGAAGACGAAGGATGAGGATGTGTATAGATTATCGGCAATTGAACAAGGTCACTATCAAGAATAAGTATCTTTTGCCGAGGATTGATGACTTATTTGATCAACTTCAGGGTGCCAAGGTGTTTTCCAAGATTCACTTAAGATTTGGGTACCATCAGTTAACGATTATGGCATCGGATTCCCCTAAGATAACTTTTCGAGCTCGGTATAGTCACTATGAGTTCTTACTGATGTCTTTGGCTTGATTAATGCCCCAGTAGTATTTATGAATTTGATGAACCGGGTGGTCAAGCCCTAGGATTCTTTTGTGATCGTCTTGATTTATGATATTTTGGTTTACCCCCGCAGTCGAGAGGAGCATGAGCAGCATCTGCGGATCGTACTTCAGACTCTAAGAGATCGTCAATTATATGCTACGTTTTCAAAGTGTGAATTCTGGTTGGACTCGATTGCCTTTTTGGGCCATGTTATATCTTTCAAGGGCATTAAAGAAGATCCTAAGAAGAGTGAGGTAGTTCACAACTGGCCTAGACCTACTTCAGCTACAGAGATTCGGAGCTTCCTGGGTTTGGCGGGTTATTATCGTCGGTTCATAGATGGGTTTTTATCTATCTCAACCCCATTGACCATGTTGACGTAAGAATGTCCTCTTTTCAGATGGTCTACCGAGTGTGAGTTGAGCTTTCAGAAGCTCAATATTGCATTGACTATAGCCCTAGTGTTGGTGTTACCTACATATTTGGGATATTACACAGTGTATTATGACACATCCCGTATTGGTCTTGGCATGGTATTGATGCATGATGGTAGGGTGATTGCTTACGTGTCTCGACAGTTGAAGGTTCATGAGAAGAATTACCTTGTTCATGGTTTAGAGTTGGCGATCATTGTTCAAGCGCTGAAGATTTGGAGGCACCATATATACAACGTTCATTATGATGTGTATACCGACCTTGGAGTCTCCAACACATGCTCAATCAAAAATACCTTAATTTACGGCATTGGAGATGGTTAGAGTTATTGAAAGACTATGATATCATCATATTATATCATCCCGTAAAGGCCAATGTAGTGGCTGATGCATTGAGTCAGAAAGCAGAGAGCATGGGTAGTTTGGCATATTTACTGATAGAAGAGATACCACTAGCTATGAATGTTCAGGCTTTAGCCAACCGGTTTGTGAGATTTGATGTTTTGAAAAGCAGTTGGGTTCTTGCTTGTGTTATGGCACAGTATTCATTGTTGGAGCGTATAAAGGCTCACTAGTTTGATGATTCTCACTTGTTAGTGTTGAAGGATAAGGTGCAGGCGGGTGGTGCTAAGAAGTTTGTGATAGGTGATGATGGTGTTATGCAGCTTCGGGGCCAGATTTGTGTTCTAAATGTTGATGGGTTGAGACAGCTGATCCTTCAGGAGTCCGAGGCTTATTGGGCCATTTGAGATCTTAGAGAGAATTGAAGAGGTTGCTTACACGCTTGCTTTGCCTCCTAGCCAAGCAGGAGTACATCCGGTATTCCATGTTTCCATGCTTCGGAAGTACCATGAGGACAACTTACATGTTTTGGACTTTAGCACGGTGCAACTTGATGAAAATTTGGCATGTGAGGAGAAGTCGGTGGCTATTCTAGCCCGCCAGGTTCGAAAGTTGAGATTTAAGAGTTTTCCTTCTATAAAAGTACAATGGAGAGGTCAGCCAATTGAGACAGTTATATGGGAGTCCAAGTCTGATATGCGGAGTAGATACCCATACTTTTTTACCAGTCCAGGTATTTTTCTATGTCCGTTAGAGGACGGACATTTCTTTTAGAGGTGGAGAATGTGACGGACCGATAGGTCATTTTGAGTACTAGCCCTTATTTTCGTATTTCGAGACCTCTATTAGCTTCATTTGATATTTCTTGATACAATAGCTTCATTTGATATTTCTTGATTTACGTGCATAGTCCATGTCATTTTTCAAAAAGTATTTACATAAAAGGTTGAAGAAAAAATATAATTTTTGGCTTTAAAAATAACTTGAGTTGACTACGGTGAATATTTTAGGTAAACGATACCGGATCGGTATTTTGACGATTCCGGTAGGTTTGTATTTGTATTATAATTTTGGACTTGGGCGTATGCCTGAAATTGAATTCGGAGGTTCCTAGGTTGATTTGACTTATCTTGCCGAAAGTTAGCAATTTGAATGTTGGAAAATTCCCTAGGTTTTGCCATAGGTTCAATTTATAGTTATCGGGTTCAGATTTTGGTTTTGGGACTTGGAATAGGTCCATTTTGCTATTTGAAAGTTGTCTGCAAAATTTGGTGCAATTTCGAGTAGGTTTGATAGGAATCAGACGCTTGGTTGTGGTTCTAGCTACTCTTGAGTTTCCTTTTGAATTTTATGTGTTTTGATGTCCGATTTGTGGTTTCAGATATTATTTTGGTGTTTTGATCACCCGAGCGAGCTTGTATGATGTTATTATACTTGTGTGCATGTTCGGTTTGTAGTCCGAGGGGCTCAGGTGACTTTCAGATAAGTTTCGAAACATTTTGGACTAGTGGAACTGTTGTTTCTAGTGTCTGGTGTCTTGTGTTTCGCGATCGTGAAAGGGAAACTTAGCCTGGGGGCTGGTTGTTATTCTCCAACGGGTGGACCGACCGCAAACGCGAAGCAATGGAGGGCTTACCCTTCGCAAACAAGACAAGCATCTCGCGAACGCGATGCTTTGGTGTGATCTTGGGGAAGGCATGTGGTTTTTGCTTCGCGAACGCGGACTGTGGTTCATGAATGCAATGGCAGGCTAGGAATTTAGCCTTCGCGAACGTGAAGAGGACCTCGCGAACGCGATGGCTTATTGGCCAATGCTCTTTGCGAACGCGTCAGGTGCTTCGCGAACACGAAGAACACCTAACGCCCAATTATTTAAAAGCTGAAAGTCGAGATTCCTTTGCAAAACACCATTTTTGAGGGATAGAGCTCGTCCTAGAGAGGATTTCTAATAGATTTTCATGCCCACTTCATTGGTTAGTGTTTTTTAATTAGTTTTGATGTATTTCCATAGTCATCCCATTGATTTAAACCTTTAATCTATGAATTTCATGGTAGAAATTTGGGGTTTTGGGTAGAAATTATTGATTTTGTATAATTGAGATTTATACCTCAAATTGAGGTCGGATTTAGAAACAATCACATAATCGGGTTCGGGGGTGAATGGGTAATCTGATTTTGGTCCGAATCTCGAGTTTTGACCAAGCATGTCCGGGGTTGACTTTTGTTGACGTTCTTTAATTTCATTAAAGATCAAAACTTTTTCACTCGTGAGTGGTTTCTGAAGCTTATTTTGAATTATTTGAACTATATTTGGCTAGATTTGATTAGTTTGGAGGCTAATTCTAAAGGAAAATCTGTGGTTGAGTACTGATTAGGTTGCAGAAAGAGGTAAGTGTTGTGTCTAACCTTTACTTGAGGGAATTATGACTTATTGGTCTATTTGTAATGTGAATTTTGTGGGGAAACGATGTATATGCAAGGTAACGAGTGTATATACGCTGTCATGGGATTAAAGCATGCTGTATTGGGTTATTTACTTTCATGTCTTAATTTATTCCATGTTATCTCTTGTTATATGCCTTAATTGCTACATATTCTTACTTAATATCCATGCTTTGATTGTTGTTTAATTGTTACGTGTTTTGATTGTTTTCATTTCTCAGTCAATATCTTCTTACCTGCTACATGTTCCTATTTGCCTTAATTGTATATTCTCATTGTCACATATTTTACTCGTTTTCGTTGTCCTTATATTACTTGAAGTACTCTGGTATGTTATTTCTACTACGGGAGCCATTTAGCTATTCTTGTAATGATGAATCGTCAAGGTTTGGGATTTCGAGGTGTTGGATATCCTCCGTTTGTATTGGTAGTTCTTTAATGTTCCGCACATTTCATTCTCTTTTGTATTGGTATTTTATAAATGGTGTTGTTGAGTTGTTTATATTAATAAATTGATATTGGGGGATCAGGTTATGTGCGGCAATAGTATGAAAAGGAATTGATATTGGGGTATCGGGTTGCACGCCACAATGGGAAATGATATGATATGATATTGGAACGTTTTGAAAGATATTGTGTTGAAACTTGGGATCTGGTTGCGCGCCGCCATGAATTTGATGTGTTGTAGTTATTTGTTGCTGTAAAGTTTATTCTGGGTATTTTTTCATGAGATTTGAGATTATGTTATTCTGGGGCCCTCTGGTAGTTGACTTTCGGGTCCGTTTATATGAGTTTACTCCTTTGTTTCTATTCTTGTTTTTCTGTTGTATTTATTCGTACAGGTTTATTATGAGTGACTTTCCATAGCTTGACCGCTACTTCGTCGAGGTTAGGCTCGGAACTTACTGAGTACATGGGGTCAGTTGTAATCATGCTATACTTCTATACTTCTTGTGCAGATCCCGGAGTTGGTCCAAACAGCGCATAGCAGAAACTGCTCATATTCAACTGCTTTAGGAGACTTGAGGTAAAGCTGCTGGCATTTGCAGTCCCTGAAATCCCCTTCTATCATGTTTTACTGTTTATTTAGTTTCAAACAGTTGTACTTTATTTCAGACCATATTTATAGTATTTTAGTTGCTCATGTATTTGTAACTCCAGATTTTTAGGAGTAGATTTAGCGTTGTTATATAAATGCTTTGGTTCATTTTCGAGTTTATCAGTTGTTCATCATCATTGCTATGTTATAATTTGTTAAAACTGGTTAATTAATTATCTAACGTCGGCTTGCCTATCAAGTGGATATTAGGCACCATCACGGCCCCGATGTTAGAATTCTGGGTCATGACAAATAACTTGTGTGGTAGCACCCTTGCATTTATCAAACCAATAAATATACAACATGTATTTTATTGCATAAGCTTTATCATTTGTACATGATTAATTCAAATGTATTCTTAAGACAATTCATCACTTAACTATGGAAAATTAACTAGGAAAAAAAAAACTATGGCAAATTAACACAATCTTGTGAATGAATCGAGTATGAGTAAATTAATTGTATTCTTAGAAAAAGTTTAGATAATTTAAAATTGGCCTAAAAAATAGTATAATTACTTCTCTAATCAAGTCAAGAAAGTTCATGAAAAATTATGGCCAATTAGGAAATAAGAATATGGACACACTCTTTTAAAACACTGCGTGTGACACACTCTTTTAATTAACTCAGACTAATTTAAATATCAATTTAATTAAGAATGTTAACTAATTATCAAAAGTAATTAAATGGGTAAATATTTGATGGGTTATAAAAATCAAAGAAAGAGGGTAAAGGGGTACACACATGATCATTTGTAAAAAAAACAAAGTCTCTTCCAGCTCCTTTGAGAATGGCTACGCCATGTCTTAATCATAAGGATTTTTACCATTAAACTTCGATTAAACATTGAATTTTTTCCATTAACCTTCGATTTCACTAGGAATTTTAGTTTAATACAAAATTTGGGATTAGAAAATTAGGATTTGGTAAATATTTCAGTTAGGGTTTGATAAATATTATGGCTTTTGGTGGACCTAAATAGTGTTGAAAGAAGACCTAAATGAAGAAGAAAGATAATTTTAGAAGAAACGAGAGAAGAATTTTTTCCCAGATGAAACCTATACGAAGAAAGGAAGAACAACAACAACAACAATGACCCAGTAAAATCCCACTAGTGGGGTCTGGGGAGGGTAGAGTGTACGCATACTTTAAGTTAATGGGAGAGTTTTGGGATATTTTAAGTAGGTAACTCACGTAAATATAATAGTTTAGGGGAGTTTTTAGGGTATTCGCTCAATAAAGAAACGTCATTAGCTGTTTTTTTTTCTTGTCCAAAAGTGTTACTTGGTTTCCAAAAGTGTTAAGATTCTGTCTATATATTAGTACTCCTCAAAAGGGATATTCATAAACTCGAAGGGAAACATACTCTTGTTATGAATATATTATATTATGGATGTTTATTTAGTACTCAGTGATAAATAAGCTTCCTGAAGAAACTTATACATATGGGATTTCACCGTAAATATGTTTATCTATTTAGTACTCTATTGAAAATAAGCCTCCCGAAGAAGCTTATCCTTTCGGTACTCCGTTATGGATAAATATTACCCCCGGTAGAAGATTATCTCTGGTACACTGAGCTTATCCTTTCGGTACTCCGTTATGGATAAATATTACCTCCGGTAGAAGATTATCTATATCTGGTACAATAGCAGCTTACACAAGAGCTTGCAGTAGCAGCTTACACAACAACTTCCTTTCTTCTATAAATAGAGGAGATTTTTTAGTTCATTATGTACATGAGTTTGAAATTGAATAATATATCAGTTTCTCTTTATACTTGTCTTTACTTTACAGTCTTTATTTTATAACACGTTATCATCACAAAACTCTCCCATTTTGAGCACTTACTTCAAATTTTATTTCTATTTCAGTATTCATCTTCGATGTAAGGCAACGCTCTTATGCCTGTGGTTAGATCTTGTTCATTCTGAGTATCATAAGTTAGATTATATCCTTGAGGTGGTAAGTTTTTCTTCTTGGCAGTAGTGATGTAGATATCACTTACATCTGGAGTGCCAAAATTTGCGTAAATTAATTTGAGCATTTTGCTTATATTTTAATATCTTTATCATCGTTTTCTTGATTATATGTTACGTATACAATACCTATTTTGATATTTGTTTTATCCTAATTATCTTAATAAAGGATTACAAAGTGGATAACATTGTTAGATCCGCTTAAACTCCAGCAGAGTTTTGTAACGATCCGACCGGTCATTTTGAGCTCTAGCGCATCATTTAACGGGTTAAGGCCCTGAGCAGCTTCACTTCAGGTATTATGACTTATACGCGTGGTCGAAATTTAATTTCGGGAAGTTCGGAGTCGATTTGGAAAGAAAATTCTAATTTCGGAAGGCTTAAGTTAGAGAAATTGACCAAAGTATGATTTTTGAGTAAACGACCTCGGAATCAGGATTTAAAGGTTCCGACAGGTTCGTATGATAATTTTGGACTTGGGAGTATGTCCGAAGCGGGTTTTGGATGACCCAGGAGCGTTTCAGCGCCTATTATGGAGGTTGGCATTTTGGAAGAATTTTATAGATTTGAGCTGAAGTGCATTTCAATGTTATCAATTTCCGTTTGGGATACCAAGCCTGGGAATAGCTTCGTATGGTGATTCTGGTATTGGGAGCGCGTCCGGATGTGGATTTGGAGGTCCGTAGGTCATTTTGAGGTCATTTGGCTAAAGTTGGAATTTGAAGGTTCTTGAAAAGTTTGACCGGGAGTGGACTTTTTGATATCGGGGTCAGATTCCTATTCCGGAAGTTGGAGTAGGTCCGTAATATCAATTATGACTTATGTGCAAAACCACAGGTCAATCGGACGTGTTTTGATAGGTTTTGGCATCGAATGTAGAAGTTTGAAGTTCTAAAGTTCATTAAGCTTGAATTGGGGAGCGATTCATGATTTTAGCATTGTTTGATGTGATTCGAAGGCTCGACTAAGTTCATAATGTGTTTTGGGATGTGTTGGTATAATTGGTTAAGGTCCCGGGGGCCTCGGGTGAATTCCGAAAGTTTAACGGATCGATTTTTGGATTTAAGAATTTCTGAAGCTTAATGCTTCTGGTATAACTGCACCTGCGTGACTTTGGCTGCAGGTGGGAAATCGCGGGTGCGGTGAATTTGCTCGTAGAAGTGAGAGTGGACTAGAGCTGGGGAAGCCGCAGAAGCGGACTGGAGCAGCGCACCTGCGTGTGCGCAGAAGTGACGCCACTGCCACAGGTGCGAAAGATGCGCAAATGCACTAAGGTGTGTCGCACCTGTGATTGCGCAGGTATGGAAGAAGTGCCGCAGGAGCGGAATGCATAGGAGCGACCAAGGAGTCCGCAGGTGCAGGCGTCGCTGGGCAGAATGTTTAAAGAGCAGGGTTCAGCCATTTTTGCCATTTTCTCTTCTTTCTTAGGCTATATTTGGAGAGCTTGAAGGGGAGATTTTCATCATCTATGTCAAGGTAAGTGATCAACACATATTGTAAGTTAAATACATAGTTTTTATATGAATTTAAACTTGAAAATTAGTAGAAATTTGGGATTTTGAAGAAAAACCTAGAATTAGTATATTTGGATTTTGACCACGAAATTGAACATTGAATTAGAAATAAATTATGTATTTTGGTTCGTAATGCTATGGATAGTGTTTATCTTCGAAATGTTTTGGAATCCGGGCACATGGGCCCGAGGGTGATTTTATCGACTTTTCGAGCGGAGTTGAAAATTATTGTAAATTGAATTTTAATGAGTATTAGAGAATATATTTATGGATTCGCACATATATTGAATAGTTTTGGAGCGATGTGCATCAGTTCGAGTTGTTGGAAAGGCTTTGGAGCTGGTTATGAAACTTCGGAGTGAGGTAAGTCTCTTGTCTAACCCTATAAGGGGGAAATTACTCATAGGTGTTGTAAATCGATGTGTGCTACTTGTTGTGAGGGCTACGTACGCGCGAGGTGACGAGAGCCCATACGTAGCTACATTCATGTTATTGTCTGGGTAGGCTTAGGTTCACATCATGTTATAGTTGTACTATTTGAGCAGTCTCTCGCATATTAAATTCCTCTATTTTACATTACTACTTGAGACTAGACTTGCTATTATAGAGACTTCACGAGTTCATGATTTGTCACCGAATAATTTTACTCCTCTTATGAAATGCTTCCGTGATATATATGGTTCATTGAAAGTTTTTGTAAAAGAAATTTCAACTCACACGTTTATTCATGAGTGGGGTCAAGGACCCGTCAAAGCTTCTTATTCTAATGGGATCGGGTTGTTCGCCTCGGCAGGATTATGTACTTCTTATTCTAATGGGATCGGGCCGTTCGCCTCGGCATGATTTATGTACCACACTCTCATGAGAGCGGGTCGTTCACCTCTGCAGTTTAATAGATGTATCTATGGTTCGCGTCATTCGACCCTCGGCAGTGCACAGTTTAAATTTTATGTTGGATCGGGTCGTACACCTAGGCATTTCCTATATCATATCCTCATGGAATTGTAACACCCCGAAAAATTTCGAAGTACTTAAGTGTAAAGCTGGGTAAAATTTGCAAAGAAAATAATATTTCATGGAAAGTAAAGAAAAATGTTTGGCGGAAAAGTGCATTTATGCGGTCCATTATGCGACCGCATAATCACTCTGCAGGCCGCATAATGGTCGTAGAAGTGAGCAGGAGAGGGCCATTCTGGAAGCAGCTATGCGGCCAACTATGCGACCACATAACTGTTATGCGGTACATTATGCGACCGCATAACTGTTATGCGGACCGCATAGTGACCGCATACACAAGTAGATTTTTTATCATTTTTGTCAGCAATTATGCGACCGATATGCGGTCCGCATATCGATTATGCGGTCGCATATGCGACCACAGATCGTTCCGGAGCTCCATTTTTGAGTTTTTAAAATCCGACCCTATTTCGTTAAATATACTCTTTGGGCCATTTTTGAGCAATAATCTGACACTTTAGAGTGAGAGAGAGTGCCCTAGAGTGAGAAGGTGTTCTTCAATAATTGTTCTTCAATTCTTGCTCAAGTTTTGGAAGATTAAGGAGGCAAACTCACTAGGTCTTCATCCTAGAGGTAAGATTTTACACCCTAACCCTCAATTTTGAATTTTGTGTAGGAATGGATAATTAGCAAGATAATTTTTGAGCATGAGGGTTGTTTATTTTACATGCATGTTGTTACACCCTGTGCGTCCCAAGGTGACGAATAATAAATATGAGACTTTTTAATCATAATTTAAATGATTTTAAAGTCATAATATGACTATATATGATGTTTGGATAAAACATATAAAGTTTGAAAAAAATCGGATTAAAGTTGCGAAAACACCGACTAAAGATTTGCCCTATAACAGAGCTTTTTGAGAAATATCTTTCGTGTGCTATATGAGGTTTTTTGGGGACATATTATATACCAAATTGAAGGTCTTGGAATTTATTTTCCAACTCACTTAACCGTTCATTCATACGACATCTGGATAAAAAGATATAACCGTCGGAAGATGGGCGAATCAGAGGGTGCCAAGCTAGCACCTTTTGACTTTTCAAAAGTTGATATATATTTTGTTAACTCGTCTCTGTATCTTCATTTTTACATAGCATATGACCAGAGGACACCATTAAAATGGTGCTTGAGCTCTCTAATAGTGATTCAAACAAGACTATCATCTCGGACACAAAATCAAGAAGCGATAACATTAAAACGATCCCTATGACGTAAGTATCGCGATATCGCCTCTATTTTTCTTTGTAGTTTGAGTTTTGGAATGTATTTAATAGTTAATAAAAATTTCTAATTTCTGTATTTAAGTGCTTAAATATCAAGGAAGGTTCATAAATTCATTTCTTAATAGTTAGAACTCACGGGACGGTGATCGGAAGCCGTGAATTTAAGTTATTTGACTTGTAGTGGAATGTTTTGTGGGCTGTTTTGTGTTGCCTTTAGGCTGTATATTTTTCTACTGTTTAATGGAGTTTTGGAGGACAAATGGTGTGGAGAAACACCACATAATGACGGAATGGTGGGCTGGTCGTTCGTCGTTATATTTTTTTATGTTGTTTGACACTACTTTGGTTGTCGTTTTAAGTATGAAGTGATTAAGGTATGTTGGCTATTTTGTGGTATATTGTGATGGAGATAAGGTTGTAAAATGATGCTTACATGTTGTTAATATTATTTTCTTGTTGTTGTTGGTATATGGTATTGGAGGAGGGCCTAGTTACAGGGGAGACGCTGCCCAAATTTACGTAAACGAGCTAGTTTAAGTTGCGGAATTAGCCTTTACTCAACACTGATTTTAAATCTCCTTATGCTTTGGTAGATTGAGTTGAGTTGTTAGAAGAATTGCTTGGAATGTATTAAGGACTCAATGGAGTTAAGGTATGTTAAGGCTATCCCTTCTTTCTTTTAAACATGATCCAAATGATACAAACGAAACGAGCAAAATACGCAACTTTCATAAATGACTCTATTCATAGAAATACTAGGGGTGTTTATATTCTTGATTCCCAATGTAAACTATTATTATATCTTCTATTCACGGGTCTCAGAAAAATACGTATTTGATAAAAGTTTGTCCGAAAGGCATATTGATTTTATGATATTCGAGAAATCTTATTAATGTATTTCTTATGCATTTTATGCATTTATACATGTACATTGACTGATGACCATAAGGCGTTATATACACGTATATTATATGATATCTATACGGACTTTACGTCAGAGGCGATAGTTGGAGCTACTAAAAGACTATGATGTTGATATTTTATACCATCCAGGAAAGGTGAATGTAGTAGCCGACGCCCTCAACCGTAGATCTATGGGTAGCATGTCATATTTACTTCCAGAGATGTGTGGGATAGCCCATGAGATTCATAAACTAGCTAGTCTTGGAGTTCGATTACTGGACTCAGGTGATACCGAAGTAACTATTCAGGACACGACAACATCCTCTCTAGAAACTAAAGTGAAGGAACTCCAGTATGAAGATCTTGTGCTATCTCACTACAGAGATACAACCCCTCAAAAAGAGAAGACACCATTGGAGATTACAGGAGATGGAGTCCTCGGATATTGAGGTCGATTATGTGTTCCTAATGTAGCAGGGTTGCACCAACGGGTTATGGGAGAAGCTCACTATTCTCGTTATTCTATTTATATAGGAGCGACGAAGATGTATCATGATATCATGGGAATATACAGGTGGGACAAAATGAAGAAGGATATAGCAGAGTTTGTTGTTCAGTGCCCAAATTATCAGCATGTTAAGATTGAGCATCAGAAACTCGGTGGATTATTATAGGCTATAGAGATTTCGACTTGGAAATGGGAAGAGATTAATATGTATTTCATCATAGGCATACCTCGTACCCAACGTAAGTTCGATGCTATATGGGTTATTGTCGATAGACTTACAAAAGCAGCTGATTTTCTGTCTGTCAGGACTACTTACTCAGTAGAGGATTATGCAAGGCTTTACATTAGGGGGATAGTACGACTTCATGGTGTCACTATATCTGTTATCTCAGATAGAGGTTCTCGGTTTACAGTTAATTTCTGGAGGTCCTTCCAAAAAGGATTGGGGACTCAGGTAAGTCTTAGTACAACATTTCATCCCCAGACAAACAGTCAGGCTGAGCGTACTATTCAGACACTGGAGGATATGCTACGGGCTTGTGTGATGGACTTCAGGGGTAGCTTGGGATGATCATCTTCCACTTATTGAGTTCGCATATAATAATAGTTATCATTCCAGCATTCAGATGGTTCCATACGAAGCTCTTTATGGATGAAAGTGTAGGTCACCTATCGGATGGTTTGAAGTTGGGGAAACTAAGTTAGTAGGACCAGAGTTGGTACAACAGGCAGTTGAGAAGATTAAGCTTATACGGGAAAGACTATTAGCAGCTCAGAGTCATCAGAAGTCATATGCAGATAATCGACGACGAGACTTGGAGTTTCAGGTAGACAACTGGGTATTCCTAAAGGTATCACCGGTGAATAGCGTTATGAGATTCAGTAAGAAAGGAAAGCTTAGCCCTCGGTATATTGGACCTTATAAGACTATACGCAGAGTAGGCCAAGTAGCATATGAGTTAGACTTGCCTTCCAAATTGGAGTATGTACATCCAGCCTTTCATGTGTCTATGATCTGTAGGTGTATTGGAGATCCCTCTAAAGTTATTCCAGTTGACGATGTTCAGGTTATAGAGCAGCTATCATATGAGGAAGCTCTCATTTCTATACTAGATAGACAATGAGATTAAGAATTAAGGATGTAGCTTTGATTAAAGTACTTTGGATTAACAATAATGTGGAGGAGATGACTTTGGAAGATGAAGAAGAAATGAAAAATAGGTATCCTCACTTGTTTTCACTTCCGGAGGAGGATCAGACTGAGACATCACAATATTTAGGTTGGTAGTAGCACCATTACAGAGGAGACTCTGCCAAAATATTTTATAAATATCTGGGAGTTTAACATTCAAGGACGAATGTTTCTAAGGGGGGAAAATTGTTACACCTTGTGCGTCCCAAGGTGACATATAATAAATATGAGACTTGTTAATCATGATTTAAATGAGTTTAAAGTCATAATATGACTATATATGATGTTTGGATAAAACATATAAAGTTTGGAAAAAATTGGATTAAAGTTGCGAAAACACCGACTAAGGATTTGCCATATAACAGAGCTTTTTGAGAAATAGATTTCGTGTGCTATATGTGGTATTTTTGGGACATATTATATACCAAATTGAAGGTCTTGAAATTTAGTTTACAACTCACTTAACCGTTTATTCATACGATATACGGATAAAAAGATATTAGCATCGGAAGATGGGCGAATCAGAGGGTGCCAAGCTAGCACCTTTTGACTTTTCAAAAGTTGATATATATATTTTGTTAACTCGTCTCTGTCTCTTCATTTTTACATAGCATCTGACCAGAGGACACCATTAAAATGGTGCTTGAGCTCTCTAATAGTGCTTCAAATAAGACTATCATCTCGGACACGAAATCAAGAAGCGATAACATTAAAATGATCCCTACGACGTAAGTATCGCTATATCGCCTCTCTTTTTCTTTGTAGTTTGAGTTTTGGAATGTATTTAATAGTTAATAAAAATTTCTAATTTCTGTATTTAAGTGCTTAAATATCAAGGAAGGTTCATAAATTCGTTTCCTAATAGTTAGAACTCACGGGACGGTGGTCGGAAGCCGTGAGTTCGAGTTATTTGACTTGTAGTGGACTATTTTGTGGGCTGTTTCGTGTTGCCTTTGGGCTGTAAATTTTTCTACTGTTTGATGGAGTTTTGGAGGACAAATTATGTGGAGAAACACCACATAATGACAGAATGGTGGGCTGGTCATTCGTCATTACATTTTTTTATGTTGTTTGACACTACTTTGGTTGTTGTTTTAAGTATGAAGTAATTAAGGTGTGTGGGCTGTTTTGTAGTATATTGTGATGGAGATAAGGTTGAAAATTGATGCTTACATGTTGTTATTGTTGTTTTCTTGTTGTTGTTGGTATATGGTATTGGAGGAGGGCCTAGTTACAGGGGAGATGCTGCCCAAATTTACGTAAACGAGCTACTAGTTTAAGTTGCGGACTTAGCCTTTACTCAACACTGATTTTAAATCTCCTTATGCTATGGCAGATTGAGTTGAGTTGTTTGAAGAATTGCTTGGAAGGTATTAAGGACTCAATGGAGTTAAGGTATGTTAAGGCTATCCCTTCTTTCTTTTTGGCATGATCCAAATGATACAAACGAAACGAGCAAAATACGCAACTTTCATAAATGACTCTATTCATAGAAATACTAGGGGTGTCTATATTCTTGATTCCCCATGTGAATTATTATTATATCCTCTGTTCATGGGTCCCAGAAAAATATGTACTTGATAAAGTTTGTCCGAAAGGAATATAAATTTTATGATATTCGAGAAATCTTATTAACATATTTCTTATGCATTTCATGCATTTATACATGTATATTGACCCATGACCATAAGGCGTTATATACACGTATATTATATGTATATGGGATATGGGAAACAATTACGACCTTATATATGTACCACCACCTAATCAGCTGGTATACGTTGATGATTTTGCCTACACTGGCTGAGATGATATGATGGGATGCTCTCAGAGGCTTGATGATGTTATGTATGCATATACCTATGCATGGTATGGAATTTATACGCACATGCATGACACTATAAATTTTCGTGATTCACAGAGCTATTCAGAATTACAGGTTGAGTTCTTTACCCCATGTTTCTTTCATGTCTTTTATATGATATTGTCATGCCTTACATACTCGGTACTTTATTTGTACTGACGTCCCTTTTGCCTAGGGACGCTGCGTTTCATGCTCGCAGGTCCCGATAGACAGGTTGAGAGTTCTCCTAGTAGGTTATCAGCTCAACAGAAGGTGTTTGTGCACTCTACTTGCTCCAGAGTTGCCTATTTGGTCAGTATGATTTGAATATATATTCATTGGTATGGCGGGGCTCTGTCCCGAACTTTATGATATTTATGTACTCTTAGAGGCTTGTAGACATATGTCATGTATATAGATACTGGTATGGCATTATAGGCCAGTACGTCATATGTATAAGTCGGTATATCAAGTTAGGTCACCCTATATTGAGTATTTCCTTATGTTTTATTCTACTTATCTCACGACAACCTCTCTGGCTCATTTACCTATGATAGTATGATATGAAAGATACGTTATGTTGGTATTTGGTTGAGTAAGGTACCGGGTGCCCGTCGCGGCCCATCGGTTTGGGTCGTGACACATGTGTTATCAAAGGTTGTAGGAATATTGTTGAGCTAAAAATGGTAAAGATTGGGTTGTGGGATGATGGAATCCTTCATAAAAAGGACCTTGAAACCTTATGCACACCTAGTGTTTGATAAAATTCTCAAGTGATCTAGAACCATGATCAATTTCCTAATTTTGGTGCAATTTATTATATTTCTAAAATAGATTAAGTTGCTAAGAATTCCGGAACATTTAGAGTGTAAGGAAGATCTAGTGAGCTATGTTGGCTAAACTCTTCTCTTAGAATTGAATCCCATGATATTCTTGTAAATTATGTTAAGTCCCGAGTAATTCATTATGAAACTGGCTATTCCGAGTAAGATTGAGTTGAAAGATATATGTTCAACAAGCATCCCAAATGCTTTATTCATGTTATGTTACCAATTGAGGATGTGTTAAAATATGGGATGTGCATTAATAATGTTTCGACTTTAAGTCAAGTTTAAATGAAAGCTATTATGCCAAATTTTGTGAAATATCTCTATGTGCCTTAGACTCTAAATTGCTCACATGTGTACTACACACCTTGATTTGAATTGTATTTGTTGTTGATGATGATAATGATATTTGAAATTGATAAGGTGAGCATGAAATACTGAATATGGCCAACATGCCAAGAATGATCTTATAATTATGGCCATTAGTGCCAATGAAATGAAAAGATATGAAAGTAATATGAAATGCGATGATTGATATAAAAAGGTTGATGTCTCAAATAAGACAGCCTAGCCGGTCGGGTCGTGATCGGACACCATGCCGCACACATGGTGGTGATTGTGCTAGAAATTGTAATTGAAATTGTGATTGTGGTCGATGTCCTTAATGGATAGCCTAGCCGATCGGGTTGCGATCGGACTCTGTGATTAAAGACGGTGGTGTTGATATTGAGAGAAATTGTGGTTGATGTCTCTAATGAGATAGCCTAGCCGATCGGGTCGTGATCGGACTCCATGCTAAGAGTACGGTGGTACTGGTTTTGTGAATAATGGTATTGTGAATAATGGTATTGTGGACAATGGTATATCGATACTAAAAATTTCCCAATATGAGATATGGAAATTAATTTGAACACTGTCTTGATCCTAAATTGAGGTTTGATGTTGATTAATGATTTCATTGATATTATGATAATCGTGTTTGTATTATTTACTGCATATTTAAATGGATGCAAGTGGTTCCACAGCAAGAGACATTGATCAGTGATAGCAGTACACTCTTTTCAGCTGATTTGGTGAGCCCCACTTCATCTCGGGGTCATGTATCTTTTGTTTCTTATGTACCATGTTTTGAGGTATAGCCGGGGCTTGGTTACCGGCATTTCCATATTACTCTTCTATTATACTTAGAGGCTCCGTAGACAGATTGTGAGTTATGGTTGATGTTGGGAATTGAACTAGAAATGTTGGTACTTCAAAATCATGTTTTTCATTAATTCTATAAACTCGTAATATTTTTAAATTTATAAATGAAGATGCTAATGGGAATGAAATGGAAGTTATTAATGAAATCTTTTCAGTGTTGATTAATGGAGTACATCTCCTCTTTATTCATGGATGAGTTTGGGTAGAAGGAAATCTAACAGGCTTGCTCGACCGGGTTCTCTCGGTTGAGCATCGGTCGTGCTCCCCGAGTTTGGGGCGTGATAGGAATCGTGCGTAATATTTGGCAAGAAGCCAGAGTATCTGTGAGTTTTCCCGATTTGAGTTATGAAAATCTATCTGATGATATCCACTATATTTATATATATGCTCCGGTTAAGGAGGGAATTTCAAATGGAGAGCTTGAGTTCCTCGTAAATAGGGGTATTTGTACCACATGATTTATACTTGTTTATCTCATTTATTTACTCTGCCTCATATTTACTTACTTCTTTATTGTACATGATATTGTTGGACCACTAGTAAGTGTCGATGTCGACCCCTCGTCACTACTCATCCGAGGTTAGGCTAGATACTTACTGGGTACACGTTGATTACGTACCCATACTACACTTGTTGCTCACTTTTGTGCAGGTACATATGTGACTAGTGGTCTTGTGAGAGCAGAGGCGTGTATGCATGCGGGGACTTACATGGGATGCATTCCATATTATGACCTGCAGCCGGCAGAGTCTCCTTCAGAGTATTTATATTTCTTCTGTCTAATTTTGTATTCTGGACATATATTGTATTTTATTTTTACATTCCTAGTTGATGCTCATGCACTTGTGACGCCGGGTTTAGGAGTGATTATAGGTTGTCATGTATTAAAATTGTTAAAAATATTATTATTTACTCTTTAAATTCCATCTTTTACTATTTAATTGAAGGAAATATGATTTCAAAAATATTAAAATGTGAACCAAATTAATATTTATTTTTGGCTTGCCTGACTGCAGTGTCCGGCGCCATCACGACCTTTAATGGATTTTGGGTCGTGACAACATGGTATCAGAGCGCTAGGTTCACTTAGGTCTCACGAGTCATGAGCGAGTCTTGCGGATCGGTACAGAGATGTCTGTACTTATCTTCGAGAGGCTACAAGGTTGTTAGGAGCACTTCCTTTCTTGATTCCTCATCGTGCAAATTGATTCTTTTGAGGCTTGTACCTTTATTTCTTTCCTATTCAATCTTATGCGACATGATGCGCTTGTTATAGATTGGGAATCGAGGAATTGTCATAGTACTACGGAGGTGGTGAAAGATGTTTCTGCCTACGTAATTGATTGGGCTATTATCGTCGCCTTGTGGAAGGCTGCTATGTCGTTGCAGCTCAATATCAGTATTACCTAAGGTTTTGAGATTTGGCATTGATTGTTATGACGATTCGTGTGTTGCTATCGCACAGTATTTGTGTAATGCTAGGGCGCTTGCCTATGCGTCGAGGCAGTGAATAACTTGAAAGGAGGTTTTACTCAGTGCATGATTCAGAGATTCAGTATTTCTTTTGTCCAACGGAGGAAAGGCAATCAGACTAAGAATGTTCAGGTTTGGGTTGATAGAGTAACGAGACTTGGTATTTTTGAGTGTGGTGGAATCTCCATCCGTGAAGTGGTGTCGTCGTCCTTGATTGAATGTGTTAAGTTCGTCGGTGTTATGGTCTTCTTCAAATCGCCTTTGGGGTAGGGTATTGTGAATAGTGCCGGGAAAGCGGTTGTTAGAGGTCACAGTGTGTTGTGGTTTAGGATCGAATCAGTGATTCTAATCTTCGGAGAGGTTTAGAGTTGGTGGCGATCTGTTGGTTTAGGTGCTATAGAGATGGATTTGTATTTAAGGCAACAAATGGGCAGCGAAGGATGAGGAAGGACATGTGGGAGGTGTCTTGTGGTAGTTAAACTTCTAGAAGGCCAAGTGCAAGAAAACAGAATTAGAGTATTGCTTAAAGGAGAAGGGTTTGATCAAAGTGGGAGAGTGGCAGAGTATCATATGGGTTCTGTTGCAGGATAGCTACACGCGCTGAGGAAAGTTTAGAGTGAATTGGAACTCATGGTGGTCAATGACTAAGTCTACGAACTTGATTGGAAATATTGGCCACTACACGGAGGAAGGTTGGATAAGACGGAAAATGAGTTGCTTGGTATGAAGAAGGATACAACATGACTTTGGATTGGAAGGTATTGTCGCACCTTTAGTTTATGTTCATGAGGAGTGAACGGACTTGTACAGCTGGTGAATGAGCACGGGCTCTGGATGGTTTATTGATTTCGTGGTAATTGTATTCGGTGCAGCGTTGTTGAAAGATCTCGGCATGGAATTTCCATATGTGGGTTATCTCCGGTGAGCAGGTTAACGGTTGCGTGGTGTTGACGTAGCTTCTACAAAGAATTCTTCTGGCTATCTGGTAAGGGATCGAATATGTGAATGTGGCTAGTGATTTAGAGTGCTCGCGAAATATTTAACAGAAAGGTTGCGAGAAATTTTGGCAAGTTGGTTATGCAAGATTATGTCAATGAGAAAGAAGGAATCTTGGTGGGCTCCAAGGCTATGTAATTGTATCTTCAAGCTAAGTGGGAGAGCCCCACCGCCTACGATTGGATTGCATGGCTGTTTACTTGGAAGGTTTCTGGTTATCGGCATATTGGTGGATTTTTACGGCTAAGGAAAGAGAACATCAGTGGTGATTCAAGAAAAGGATTTGAGAAATGTGTGCTATAATTGGCCTTATCAATACATGTTCAGGCTTTGGGAAGACTCAAGATTTATACTTCGTGTAGATGTGATGTACAAGAAAGGTGATTCAACCGGGTGCTTCTTTGAGAGGGCGTTTATGTGCTAATGGAGCCTTGTAGTTGATTATATTTGGGACCAAGTCAGAGTGGGTGGCTCTCAACAACGGTCCTAGGGGATTCAAAGTTAAAGTGCGGTGTCTAAGGATTTTGAGTCCATAGTATAGTTAAGTATCGAGTTGTTGTAGCGGAGTATGAAAGAGATTTGGAATGTTCTGTGTCATCATTGGGTATGCGGTGCAGTATTGGAGGAAGGGACGAAGTAGCTTCGGATTCGCGGAAGGTCTTGCAGAATGGGTGTACCCGTTGGCTATGCTATTGTGCGCCCAAGGAGGGTATGATGTGGTTCGTGGGTTTTAAGACAATGTGGTCTCGTGAAATAGGGTCACTCAGGACGGGTGCGGATTTGGTTCGTTACATTTGAATGGAGATATTATTATTATTATTATTTCTAAGGCAATTAGAGAATAAATTGGAAGAAATGAGGTCGGTTAGTAATGGTTGAATCAACATGATTGTGGCAGTGATCAGTTTCTTTAGCGTAAAGTTATACCTGTTGTTGTGGTTGTACACTTAGGCTTGAGCGCCACCACTACTTGGTTGATTTGGGAGGTATTTGATTCGAATGGCTTTGCCGTATAAATGGATATCGGAAGAGTTATGGCGGCTTAGATCATGACTTGGGGTTTGTATTTTCTACGGTTTAAGAATTCAGTACGTGTTGTAATGGTTCTCCTGAAACGAGTAAAGTGAAAGGTTTCTACATGATGCAGTTGTGTATCCTATTAGTGGTTCAGGAGTTATGATGAATGCTCTCGCATATTGGAAAGATGGGTGCGGTGAGCGGTATGAAATTTGAAAGTTGAGGATTAGGTTGCAGTTCGGTGTTGACAGGAATGTCACTAGCTCGGATGAGCAGGGAAGGATTCAGATGTTTAGAGTAAGCTGGTATTGTCTTTAGCGTCACCTGGGATTGATGTCTTGTGTGAGAGGATTGGTATACTGATTTGTGGATTTTTGATTTGATCTACAACATTAGTATGGTCGGGGGAGCGTATTTTCGTGGGAGAATTGTATAAGTGTGACATGTAGTCACTTAATTGATTAAAGATTGAAACCACGTACGGAGATTGTGGTACTATCGCGTAAGTGGGAATTTGTGCCTGAAGGGCGCTCGGTTAATTTGGTTGTAGACTGTGGAAGGTTGTTACGGATTTGACAATTATTCTTGTATGTCAAGGGAAAGAGGGTTATTATGGATCCTTGAAAGGTTATCAGCCCAGTGCGGTACGATCAGGACCGGCTTGAGGTCCGTGGATGGATCTAAATGTGAATGTGAGCTCTATATCAGGCCAGATGTGTTCATTTCAGCATAGCGTTGTTTACAGAGGAGTCTTTGGACCTTGGATGTTATTTATGTCGTCAACTATTCTGTGTAATCTATATTATGCCAGGTGGGTTGCAAGGTGGTTTGATTATTCGCATTTGTATTGAGATTTCCGTGTAGTTGTGGTGTTATATGAGCAGAATGGCTCTCGAGATGCAGGTCATTTATCGCACCTAAGTCGTGCTTGAGTTTTGTAGCGTATGGCACTATTCGTCTCCCCAAGGATGGTATTATGCACTTGGCGTGCGTGTGGTCGACATTTGGGTATTTCATAGTTATGAGCATTTTGCTCGGTAAGTATTTCCTTGTAGATTTTTAAGTGTGGATCGGGTGGCACGCCGCCACGGGTATGTTGTTTGGATTGGGTTGCACGCCTCCACGGGAATCATGGTTGGATCGGGTTTCACGCCGCAACGATATCATGGTTGGATCGGGTTGCACGCCGCGGTCTGGCAGGAACAGTCTGGGCTGGAACCTCCTCATCAACATCTATCTGGGGCTCCACTAATGGGGCTGCTGCTCGGGCTCTAATATGCCCTGCCCCTACCTCGGCCTCTGGCATGACCTCGACCTCTGCCCTGTGTAAGATCTGCCACTGGAGGCTCTGGCTACTTCTCAGCTGAGGAAGAGGTACGTGTTCTTGCCTTCTACGAGAGAATAAGAGTGGAAGAGTTCTATCAGTATTGAGAAACAGAATCGCACGACAAAGAAGAATAGAAGTGAAACTTGTTCCTAAACTTCATAGCCTCTGGAAGATAAGCACAAACGTCTCCGTACGGACCCTCTAGACTCTACTAAGCTTTCTCATAAATCGTGAGACCTGGGCAACCTAGTGCTCTGATACCAACTAGTCACGACCCGGAATTCCCACCGTCGGGACTGTGATGGCGCCTAACATTTCACTTGCTAGGCAAGCCAGCGTTAGAGAATCATTAAACCAAATCCTTATTTCAATTCAGTAAATAACAATAATTAGCTAAGATGAAATATAATAAGTGCGAAATAATATAAAAACTGCCTTAATTACTAGCACCCGGATCTAGAGTCACAATTCACGAGCATTCTAGAATTTACTACAAGTAATAGTCTGAAAGAAATACAACTGTTTGAATGAAAGAAACAGTAAAACAGGAGGATAGACGGGGACTTCAAGGTCTGTGAACTCTGACAGATCTACCTTGAGTCTCTGGATAGCGGGTCCAATAGCTAAAATCTCGATCAACCTGAGCCGGTACCAAAATCTGTACAGAAAGTGCAGATTGCAGTATCAGTACAACCGACCCCATATACTGGTAAGTGTTGAGCCTAACCTCGACGAAGTAGTGACGAGGCTAAGGCAAGGCACCTACAAATCAACCTGTACAATTTAAGAGTGTATACAAAAATAACAGTGATGAAGAGCTAGACAAGAATTATCGGGAGGGGGGAAAATGCTGAGGGAAAATACAAAATAAAGTACTACAACAGAATGATAACTACAACAACCAATATACCATGAATCAACAGGAGCACAAATACAGTAAAGAAAAAATGCACGGCATCACCCTTCATGCTGTTTCTCTCAATCTCACCATAAAATCAATAGAAACGGCACGGCATCACCCTTCATGCATTAATTCTCATATCATGGCACGGCATCACCCTTCGTGCATTAATACTCTCGTATCATGGCACGACATCACCCTTCGTGCTTTTACACTCACAATATGGCACGGCATCACCCTTCGTGCTTTTACACTCACAATATGGCACGGCATCACCCTTCATGCATTAACACTCTCTCTTACCATAATGCAATGCATAAATAATAACAGGGAGATAGAATAACAAGTACAAGCCTTACTTTAACATTTGGTTCCACAATATCAATCTCAACTTCGAAATAAATACTCAATTATTACCAGAAAATCCGTAAACATGATAAGATCAATCAATTTAACAACACTAGTATAAACACGTAGCAATTAGGCATAGGAAAGAGACAATATAAGAAAAACGGAAGAAATATGGAAAACAGGTAACTTGGCAGCGCATAAGTGCTCGTCGCCTCACATATATGCCGCTCACATGAATTTCACATAGCAAATAGTCTAAGGTTCCTAGTTCCCTCAAATCAGGGTTAGACACAACACTTACCTTGCTCCGAAGGCCACTTAATTCTCAATCACAGTTTTTCCTCTAGAATTCACCTCCAAACCACTCGTATCTATTCAAAAATGACTCAATAATATCAAATATTGCTAAAGGAATCAATTATATTGCATAAATTAAATTTCCTAATTTTTCCTCCAAAAGTCAAAAAATTGACCACAGGCCCGCTTGGTTAAAACTCGAGGTTCGGACCAAAATCTATTTATCCATTCACCCCCGAGCCCGAATATATAATTAGTTTTAGAATCCGACCTCAAATTGAGGTCTAAATCCCCATATTTCGGAAATCCCTTGTTTCTACCCAAACCCCTAATTCTACCATGAAAACGCTAGATTTTAGGTTGATAATTCATGAAATATAATGGGTAATTGAAAAAAAATGATTTAGAATCACTTACCAACACTTTGGGGAAGAAAACAAATCTTGAAAATCGCCTCTAGTCCGTTTGGTTTTTGAGAAAATGAAGAAATGGCTAAATCCCGTGTTTGGATTCTGTTAAGTATTGGGTGACAGTGTGCATCGCGTTCGCGAGGCCACTGTCGCATTTGCGAAGAGTATCGGCTGCCAAGCCTTCGCGTTCGCGAGACCTTGCTCGCGTTCGTGATGGTTACCCCTTATTCGCGAGGCCATGCTCGCGTTCCCGATGTAGGATCACTAACTCTCCCCCAGGTGTGCCTAACACTACGCGTTCGCAAGGAGCTGGTCGCGTTCGCGAAGGGTAACACCCCCATCGCTTCGTGTTCGCGACCAAGCCTTCGCATTTGTGAAGAAGAAAATTCCAGCCTAACCAGTTTACTCTTCGCGTTCGCGAGAGTACCTTCGCGAACGCGAAGAAGGATATGCCAGAACACCAGAATCTGCAGAAAACCAGTTTTTCCAAAGTCCAAACAAATCGTGGCCTATCCGGAACTCACCCGAGCCCTCGGGGCTCCAAACCAAACATGCACATTAGTCTAAAAATATCATACGAACTTGCTTGCGTGATCAAATCGCCAAAATAACACCTAGAACTAGGAATTTAGCACCAAATCAAATGAAATTCTCAAGAACACTTTAAAATTCCTATCTTCTCAACTGGACGTTCGAATCACGTTAAATCAACTCCGTTTTCACCAAATTTCACAGACAAGTACTAAATATTATAATGAACTTGTACCGGGCTCCAGAACCAAAATACGGACCCGGTACTAACAAAGCCACACATCAATCAATTCTTAAAAATAAATAATTTTTCAGACTTTTAATTTTTTATCAAAAATTCATAACTCGAGCTAGGGACCTCTGAATTCGATTTCGGGCATACGCTCAGGTCCCATAATTCGATACGGACCCACCGATACCGTCAAAATATAGATCCGGGCCCGTTTACCAAAAATATTGATCGAAGTCAACTAAAATTAACTTTTAAGGAATAAATTCTTATTTTCATCAATTTTTAACATAAAAGTTTTCTAGAAACACGCCCGGACTGCGTACGCAAATCGAGAAGGATAAAAATAATATTTTTAAGGCTTAAGAGTATAGAATCGAATTCTAAAACATAAGATAACCTTTTGAGTCATCACAGGCCTTAAGGTAGGAACATGCCGACTTGGTGGAAAACGTAAAAGTTTTTGAAGTTAGACACGAGGGTCTGGTAAAAGAGGCTAAAAACAATACTTCGCAGGTCCAGCACAAGACCGACCAACTCCGCAAGGAGATGGTCGAGATCCAAATAATGGCCAACGGATGGAAAAACAAGATGGACCTGCTGGCCTCGGAGAAGGAGACCATCCAGGCCAAGTTGTCTTCGGTGGAAGTTCAGCTTCGAGCCGATACACGGGCTCAGCAAAATGAGGACCTCCAAGCATGACTGGGCTCGGCCATCGCTGAACGGGATTCCCTCGGCAAGGAGCTCAAAATAATGAGGTCTATATTGGAAGTAACCTCAGCTGATGCTGACAAAATGGTGGCCCAATACAAGGCCGATGTTGAAGCAGTCGAGGTCCGCCTGAAGACTACTGCTGAGTAAGTGAGGCGGCTATCCCGAAGGGAGACCCTCGAATAAATACATGCCTGAGGCTTTGAACTATTTATCGAGATCGAGGCGGCTAAAAGGATTGAGGTCAAGGACAAGAAGCTAGCTGAACCTCGAGGTGAAGAGGTCTCTGAGGGCTCTGAAGAATTCGAAGGCCCGGACGATTCTGGTGACAAGTTGGGTTCCGATGAATACTAGGCGTAGATGCCTTAGCATTTTTTTGTATCATGTACATATATTTTGTTGAGGTCGTTTTTATTGGGTCTTTGTAAAGATATTCCAGAATATATATATATATATATATATATATATAAAAATCTTTTGGCAATTTTCAAGTCTACTATCTTAGCATCTTTTTACAATTGCAAACATTTCTAATGCCTTAGAACAGAATCAAAGGTAGTAATAAGTCATTTTTCGGAGGTCCGAACAAGACCTGTCTTCGATGCAATTTTTGCTCAAAACTTGTGAAAACTCAGAGTGACTGGAAATTTCCCCAAGATGATTGCTTAAATATTTTTAGACTATATCTTTGCCGAGGGTAACCTTTGAATAAGTTTAGTATTTTGTTGAAGGCCATATGTTTTGATTACGGGCTTTAGACGTCTCCGAACCATTTTTAGGGTGCCCGTAGCCTTTTAGGTTTAGGCGCTGCTTAATAGGCTTTGTGCCTCCTGGTTTCGATAACCCGAGCCTCCCAAACCTGTTTCGGATGACAGTCCCCAAGTGGGGGTAGCCCTTTGGGCTCGGATAGGGGTAAACCCTTGGGCTCGATAGTCCCCGGGTAGGAATAGCCCTTAGGCTAGATACTTTTAATAAGCAAAAAGTGCATATTAGCAAGGCGGAAACTTTGTTTCATTTTCATGTGTAACATACAAGATTGTAAGCGTGTAAAAGTTCGTAGTATGGCTAAGGTGGCCTACGCAGGCACAGTTCACTTGACCTTTTTGCGCTTATAATAAATTCTAACCACCGAGCCTAGACCGTTCAAGCATAAAATTTCCTTCCTTGCTAAAAATCTTGACCCGAGGGTGATGGCCCCCAGTATTCGAGGTCGATCTCGAGAGGGTTCGGATACTGCTAATGCGACCATTGACTCCGATTTAAAATCGGTCTTCAATTCTAAGTTAGCACAATTTATTGTTGCCTTATTAAAAACCTTGCCAGAAACCTCATTTAGGACAAAACCGGTTCAAGGGAAAAAAAGTGCAACATGTGCTTTCAGACCTAACAACCACACTCCTTTAGTTGGTGCCTGCAAGTGTTAGTCTGATTCGTAATAAAACAAAAGGTGAATGAGATCATACCTTAGCAGTAGTACCATTTTAAGTGCATCACATTCCAGTTGTTCGGTAGTTGTGCATCATTTCCTGCTTCGAGTTTGTATGAATCGCTACCGGTAATCCCGATGACTCGATATGGTCCTTCCCAATTCATTCCCAGCTTCCCTTCGTTCGGGTTCCGGGTGTTTAGTGTTACTTTTCTTAACACCAAGTCCCCGATATTAAAGTGTCGGAGGTTGACTCTTCAATTGTAATATCTTTCTATCCTCTATTTCTAGGTGGCCAACTGGACTAGGGTGGCCTCGCGACTCTTATCCAATAGTTCTAGGCTCGTGCTCATCGCCTTTGAAGTGTTGGAGGTTGACTCTTGATGCTTCAGTTGCATATCAAAACTGAGGCTCGGTTCTCCCACCTCAAGTGGTATTAGCGCTTCGGCACCATAGAACAACAAAAATGGAGCGGCCCCGGTACAAAAGCTTGGGCTTCAACCCACTTAGAGAAATAGTCAGTCATAAATAGTATAAAATTGAGCCTTACCGGATGCCCATGGTAGGGGACCGACAATGTCCATTCCCCATTTCATAAATGGACATGGTGACATAACCGAATGTAGTAGCTCCCCGAGTGGATAGATCATTAGTGCATGCCTCTAATAGCCATCACATATCCGTACAAAGTCCTTTGCATCTTTCTTCATGTCGATCCAGTAATAGACGGTTCTGATTATCTTACGAACCAAGGATTTTGCCCCCGAATGGTTTCCGCAGGTGCCTTCGTGAACTTCCCTTAAAACATATTCAGTGTCTCCCGACCCCAAGCATATGGCAAGTGGGCTATCGAACGTTCTTCTAAACAGAGTATGTTCAGACAGGCTAAACCTGACTGCCTTCGTGCGCAGAGATCTCAATTCTTTAGGATCCGAGGGCAGCTTCTCAGTCTTCAAATAGTCTATATACTTGTTTCTCCAGTCCCAAGTTAAAATTGTTGAGTTTATCTCGGCATGGCCTTCTTCCACTACTGATTTCATGATTTGTATGACCGTTCCCGAGCTGAATTCATCATTATCAACCGATGACCCCAAGTTAGCTAGAGCATCAGCTTCGCTATTTTGATCCCAGGGTACGTGTTGTAAGGTCCATTCCTTGAATCGATGCAGTGTTACCTGTATTTTGTCCAAGTACCTTCGCAATTGTTCCTCTTGTACTTCAAATGTCCCGTTGACTTGATTTACCATAAGGAGGGAATCGCACTTAGCATCGACTACCTCGGCCCCCAGGCCTTTAGTCAATTCGAGACCTGAAATCATGGACTCATACTCGGCCTGATTGTTAGTCAATTTCACAGTTCTAATAGATTGCCTAACTACGTTACCCATAGGCGGCTTCAACACGATACCGAGTCCGGACCCCTTTGCATTCAAGGCATCATCCGTAAAGAGGGTTCACATTCCTGAGGAAGTCCCTAAGGTTAACAACAATTCCTTTTCGCCTTCGGGTATTAAGATCAACGTGAAGTCGGCCACGACGTTTTCCAAAATTTGAGATTTGATGGCAGTTCGAGGTCGATATTCGATATCGTACCCGCTAATTTTTACGGCCCATTTTGCCAATCGTCCCGAAATCTTGGGTTTGTGCATTATGTTCCTCAGTGGGTAGAAAGTTAAGACACACATGGGATGACATTGAAAATATGCCTTTAATTTTCTGGATGCGCTTAGCAAAGCGAGCGCCAATTTCTCTAGGTGAGGGTACCTTGTTTTAGCCTCGCTTAGAGCCCTACTAACATAATAGATAGGAAATTGTGTACCTTCATCTTCCCAGACTAAGACTCCACTTACCACAATCTCGGATACCGCTAAGTACAGGTACAACTGCTCGTCTACTTTCGGAGTATGAAGCAATGGTGGGCTTGAAAGGTACCGTTTGAGTTCTTCCAAAGCTTGTTGGCACTCCAGGGTCCACAAAAAGTTATTCTTCTTCTTCAATAGTGAGAAGAAATGATGGCTCTTATCGGAAGACCTTGATATGAACCGACCCAGGGCGGCTATGTGCCCGATTAGCCTCTGAACGGCCTTGACATTATCCACCACGGTGATTCTTCTATAGCTTTGATTTTGCGGGATTGATCTCGATCCCCCAGTTGGACACCATGAATCCAAGGAACTTCCCAGATCCGACCCCGAGTGTGTATTCCTCCGGTTCAGCTTCATATTGTATTTCTTCAGTATGTTGAAGGTTTCCTACAAATGTTCCATATGGTCCTCTGCTCGGAGACACTTAACTAACATGTCGTCAATGTAAACCTCCATTGATTTTCTTATTTGGTCTTCGAACATCCGGTTTACTAGGCTTTGATAAGTGGAACCGACATTTTTTAGACCGAACGGTATTATGTTATAACAATAGGTGCCAAATTTATTAATAAAGGAAATTTTTTTCTTGATCGCCAGGGTCCATTCGGATTTGGTCGTACCCGGAATAGGCGTCAAGAAAGTTGAGTATCTCGTGCCCGGCCATTGCGTCGAGCATGCGATCGATGTTAGGCAAAGGAAAAGAATCCTTGGGGCACTCCTTGTTCAAGTCTTTGTAATCTACGCACATTCTTAATTTATTTCCCTTTATAGGCACTACTACGTTAGCCAACCAATAATGGTACTTAACTTCCCGAATGGAACCTATTTTAAGGAGTTTGGATACCTCGTATTTGATGAACGTATGCTTGACTTCGGACTAAGGCCTCCTTTTCTATTTATCCGAATGGAACTTCGGATCCAGGCTTAGCTTATGCGTGGTTAGCTCTGGTGGGATCCCTAACATATCTAAATGGGACCAAGCAAAACAATCCACGTTAGTTATAAGCAATTTAATGAGTTTTTTCATGAGCTCAGGAGTCAACCCCGTGCCTAGGTATACCTTTCGATCGGGCAAGTGTTCGATCAATATGACTAGCTCCAGCTCCTCGACCATTGTCGTGCCCCCTTTTTTCCTCCACAGAGAAAAGTCCTGGTTCCGACGTTCATGGGGGTAATAACTCATTTCCTGGTTCGTTCGGGGCCAGTGTCGGTGATTACTATTTAGTTTCTTCCTTCCTAACTGACTCCAGGTTCTTTGACGTCGAGAGTGTGGACATCGAGATCACCTCATCGACCGCGAACATTTCTTTTGCGGCCGGATGTTCTCCGTAAACTGTCTTGATCCTTCCCGGTGTGGGGAAATTCAATGCCTGGTGTAGTGTTGAGGGTATTGCCCTCGTGTTGTGAATCCATGGCCTTCCAAATAGAGCGTTATACCTCATATCCCTTTCTATGACGTAGAACTTCGTTTCATGAATGGTTCCGGCGGTGTTCACTGGCAGGGTTATCTCCCTTTTAGTATTTTTACATACCATGTTGAATCTGTTTAAGACCCGGACAATAGGCACTATTTGGTCTTGTAGACCCAGCTGTTCTACGACCCTCGATCTGATGATATTGGTCGAGCTACCTTGATCAATCAACACACGCTTAACTCGAGATTTATTTATGAGAACAAATATTACCAGCGCATCGTTATGCAGTTGAACAATGCCTTCAGCGTCTTCATCATTGAAAGAGATGGTCCCCTCCGGCATATAATCTCGGGTTTGCCTTTCCCTTGTAATGGACACCTTAGTGCGCTTCAGCATTGGCCCCTGAGAGGTATCGACTCCACTGATGATCATGTTGATGACGTGATGAGGTTCCTCTTGCTCGGTCTTCTTGTTAAAGTCTCTATTCCTGAAATGATTTTTGGCTCGATCACTCAGGAATTCTTGGAGATATGTGCAATTGAATAACCGGGCCACTTCTTCTCTTAGCTGTCAGCAGTCTTCGGTCTCGTGGTCGTGAGTGCCATGATACTTACACATCAGGTTGGAGTCTCTTGGGCAGGATTAGACTGCACTGGCTGACGCCACTTAGTATCTTTGATGCATTCGATGGTTGATACGATGCCGGCAGCATCGACGCTGAAATTGTATTTTGATAACCTTAGTGCCTCCCTGGCCCCGATTAGCCTGTCGAAATCGTTTTTGCTCATGAGTCCTCGACTATTATGACCTCGATCGCTTCTTTTTTCATTCCTCATAGGGTTACGTCCGGATCTACTACCCCTTCTATCTCCGCTATATGGTTGATACTGATCTCTGCTTGGTCTTGGTTCATGATCGACGACTCTTTTAGATATGTCATTAGTTCTGATGGGATACACGGACCCAAAGGGTGGCCAGAGCTGATCATCCTCAACTCTGATTTTCGATTGGTACCTGTTATAGACGTTGGCCCAAGTTATCACCGGGTACTCTATCAAATTCTGTTTCAGCTGATGTGAAGCCAAGGAGCTTTGGGGGTTGATCCCTTGAGTGAATGCTTGAACGGCCCAATCATCCGCAACCAGGGGAAGGTCTATCCTTTCCATTTGAAACCTCAATACGAATTCCCTAAGCATTTCGTTATCTCTTTGTTTCACTTTAAAGAGGTTCGATTTTCTGGTCTCGACTTTGATGGCCCCGGCATGAGCCTTTACGAATGTATCTGCAAGCATAGCAAATGAATTAATGGAATTAGGGGCAGGTTGTGATACCATATAATTGCCCATTTAGACAGGGTTTCTCCGAACATTTTCAGCAGAATCGACTCGATTTCGTCATCTTCTAAGTCATTTCCCTTGATGTCACACGTGTATGAGGTCACGCGTTTATTTGGATTCGTGGTCCCGTTATACTTTAGACTTTCAGGCATACAGAACTTTTTTCGGATCAGTTTCGGAGCTGCGCTGGGAGGGAAAGGTTTTTGGACAAATTTCTTGGAATCCAGGTCTTTCAACATTGGGGGTGCTCCTGAGATTTGATCAACCCTAGAGTTATAGGTCTCCACTTTTTTGTCGTTGGCTTTGATTTTATTTTCTGCCAATTTCACCCACTTTGTTAGTTCCTCAAGCATCTTTATTATCTCGAGGTTGGTCCCAAGTTCAACTTCACCCAGCCTTTCTGTGGCTGGTTCATTTCTGCGGGTGTTTTCCCGGGATGGTTCGGGCTCAACTCTGCTTGGTGCACGGCTTTGGTTCTGCAACTGAGCTATCATCGTTTGTTGAGCCTGTAACATTTCGAAGATCATTCGTAAATTAATCTCATCACCTTCGCCATCGTGTGTACCTCGGGCTATCGATCGGGCTCCCCCGCGAATGCTGTTTTCGGGGTCGGTAGGCAAGTTTGCTTCGATGGCCACATATGAGTTAGCATCGATTGGGTCCGCAACCGGAACTCTGTTGGGTTCAATAGGAGGCACCTCGTTGTTGGGCACTACATTGTTGTTCTCACCATGGTGGCCAGACTCAGCATCAATGTTTAAATGAGCAGATTGAGAGTTCGACATTTTTAATTTGATCTAAAATTAAAATCTCAAAGAACAAGCGTAAAACATAGTGCGTTATAAAAATTTGTATCAAATTACCACTATTATCACTAGCCCCACAGTGGGCGCCAAACTGTTTACCCTAAAAACGGATAACAATTGAATTTATAAGTTTTTTAAGGATATGTGGATTAATTCAATACAAGTGATTAATGACATTATATTAAGCAAATGAAAGATGCAATAAATGGCCAAACCAATGATAAGGATGATTCCGAGATCGGTTAACGGCTCAATGAGGAACTTGCCTTCGATTCCAAGCTTGCGCTTATGAAGAACTTAAGAACAAAAATAAGAACTTTGAACAACAAAGAGAATTGAAATAAATTGCCTTGGTATGCGTGTTACAATGTATCTCATGAATAATAAGCTTCCCCCTTTATAAAGTAAGGGAGTTTTACCCTAAGTACAATTCTAAGAAAGGTAAAACTATTCTATTTCGCTAATCACTGATTTTCTACCGATACGAACCGAGATTCACGACGTGGTATCCGGTTGGGCACGAACATCACGACCCTTGTTAGTCATGTGCAGCTGTTTGGTAAGGCTCCTTGAAGTCTTGATCCTCGATCCGAACCTGGAGGACATGGCCCTGATACCCCGAGGGCAGGTATTTTCCCCGAGCCCCGATACGAGGGGCTCCTCGCTCTGACTCTGATTCATTGCGGACACGTTCCTGCTCCGTTTGCCTCACCGAAAAATCGGGGTGTTTAGTGGGCTCGATTTTACCCGTATACATCATTTTTAACATCTAATATGTTCTAAGCAATTTTTAAACCTCCAAGCATAGTATTCTTTACGTGAATCATGGAGATGACTTTTCAAACACCTTCTAACCACTTCATGAAAATCATGCAACTTCTTATGTGCAATCCTTGAAAATTCTTGGTTTTGGACTGAGTCAATGGTTCATTAGACATCGAGATTCTCTGCAACATGCTCCACGCTATCTTGGCTATCCAGGATTATATTATAACTAGTAAACTTATCCGTACTTTCGCGCAATAGTAAAAGTTAATATTCATAAATTTGAAAGGATATATTTTTATAAATTTAATTGAGATAAAAATATTAATTCCTTAAACTTGATTAAGTCACAAACATAAATACTTTTAAAGCCACGTAAGGGTATGATTCTATAAGAACCATACATATCCGTGCATACGTAAAGCTGATACATATTTTATCAATGAGCTTTTCGGTTTCTTAAAAATTGAAAAGAAGTTTCAGCAAAATTTGAACTATTA
The DNA here is from genome assembly GCF_000715075.1 of Nicotiana tabacum. Classification (NCBI taxonomy): domain Eukaryota; kingdom Viridiplantae; phylum Streptophyta; class Magnoliopsida; order Solanales; family Solanaceae; genus Nicotiana; species Nicotiana tabacum. The sequence continues at coordinate 23,985,553 of NC_134081.1, read as the reverse complement.
TTGTTTTTAGACATAATAAATGTCTTTTTCTAACATTTGTTTGACATGTTCATATTTAAGTCTGATCTTATCAAATATAGTTCGAAAGTTCCTCCTGTGATCAACTTGCAAGCATGAAACTTAGGTTAATGTTCTCTTCTTTACCTTTTTTTTTCTTTTTTTCTTTTCGCTTTTCTTTCAATTCTCCCTTCTTTAATACTCTCTCCGTTCACTTTTACTTGTCCACTATTGATTTTGCACACTCTTTAAAAAATAATAAATAAAGTGCATATGATACCCATATTAATTAGTGTATAGTTGTAAGGATCCGACCGGTCGTTTTGAGCTCTGGCGCATCATTCAGCGGTTTGAGGCCTTGAGTAGCTTCACTTCAGGTATTATGACTTGTACGTATGGTCAGAATTGAATTTCGGGAAGCTCAGAGTTGATTCGAATGGAAAATTCTAATTTCAGAAGTTTTGAGTTGGAAGAATTCACTAAGGTTTGACTTTTGAGTAAACGACCTCGGAGTCGGGATTTGAAGGTTCCAACAGGTTCGTATGATGATTTCGGACTTGGCGTATGTTCGGGTTGAGTATGGGGTGGTCCGGGAGCATTTCGGCGCCTATTATGGAAGGTTGGAATTTTTGAAAGTTTAAGAACTTCATAAGTTTGATTTGAAGTGGACTTTGGTGTTATATATGTCCGTTTGGAGTTCCGAGCCTTGGAATGGCTTCGCTATATCATTTATAACTCATGTACGAAATTTTAAAGTTATTTCAGATTGATTTGGTACGTTTCGGCACAAGATGTATAATTTGAAATTTTGAAATTTATAAGTTGATTCGAGACGCGATTCATAATTTTGACGTTGTTTGCCGTGACTTGAGGCCTCGACTAAGTTCGTATGATGTTTTAGGACTTATTGGTATATATGGTTGAGATCCCGAGGGCCGAGGGTGAATTCCGGATGGTTAACGGATCAAATTTGGACTTGAAGCATTTGCTGGAATTCTGCCTTCTGGTGCAATCGCACCTGCGGAATTTTGCTCGCAGGTGCGAGCTCACAGAAGCATCCAGGAGTGACTGAGGCAGTGGTCACAGAAGCGGGTAGGTGGACCTCAGAAGCGGACGGGTCGATAGCAGAATCGAAAAGTGAGAGGGAGGGCTGCTTCGCAAAAGCGGTAGTCTTGCCGCAAAAGCAAGTCCGCAAAATTGGACCTTTTGTCCGCAGAAGCGAGGGAAGCCACAGAAGCGAAGGGGAGTATCGCATCTACGAGAGCGCAGATGCGGCCAAGTGTATCGCAGAAGTGAAAACACTGGCAGTGTTAAAAATAGAGGGGTTCCGAAATTTTTATCATTTTGGAGATAAAACACTCGGTAAGGGGCGAATTTTCAGAGGGAATTCACGAAAATCTTGAGGTAAGCCACTTGTGACCATTTTTAGTCAATAATATTGAACTATCATCGAGTATTTCGACTAGATTACGTATTTTTAAGGTGTAATTCGAGAATTTGGGCCTAGGAATTTCAAAATAAGAATTTAAGATTTGGAAGTCGAGTTGATGTCGGAATTTGGTAAATTTGGTATGATTGGACGCGTGGTTGAATGGCCATTCATATTTTGTAATTCTTGTCATGCTCCGGTACGTGGGCCCGAGTCGACCTTTTGGAGCGATTTTTTAATTCTTTGTTAAAGTCATAATTTCATTACTTAAATTAATTTCTTATAGTCATATTTATAGTATGTAATTGTTTTGGCTAGATTCGAGCCGATTGGAGTTGGGAAATCGAGGGAAGGGCTTCTTATTGATTGATTGAGCGAGGTTTTAGGTAACTGACTTATCTAACCTTGTGTGGAGAAAATTTTCCTTAAGATTTGGTACTGTTATGGTAAATTGCAATATGTGACGGCCATGTACGCGAGGTGACAAGTGAGTACTCTAGCTAAATGTTGAAAATCCGGTTTTTGCTAAATAGTTCCTTTTTCTTCCCTTGATTGAGTTACTCTAGCATGTGTAGCCATTATGTTTAGCCTAATTTCATATGTCTACGTGTCTTATCTCTTACTTGTAATTTGTGCAACATACTTAGTTGAATTACCTATTTTCTTGATTTCGTATTTATTCTTTAACTGTAGGATTCCTTGCTGCAATTTCATTGTTCCAGTTGTTATGTGTTGTTTTCGTGATTTTTGGTTGAGATGGCTGTTTGATTGTGGCACGAGGTTTCTGTCATGCGGAGTGTTATTATGGAACGAGGTTTCTATCGTGCGATTATCATTGTTTGCATGAGGTTCTGTCGTGCGCCTGTTGCATATTTACTTTTGGGACTACGAGGCGGTACCTTGAGAGCGCCCCTGTTGCATATTTACTTTTGGGACTACGAGACGGTATCTCGGGAGAGCCCTTATTGCGTATTTACTTTTGGGACTACAGGGCGGTACCCCGGGAGCGCCTTTGTTGTATATTTACTTTTGGGACTGCGAGGCGGTACCTCAGAAGTGCCCCTGTTGCGTATTTACTTTTGGGAATATGAGGCGGTACCTCGGGAGCGCCCCTGTTGCATATTTACTTTTGGGACTACGAGGCGGTACCTCGGGAGCACCTCTGTTGTTTACCTCTATTTGTTGTGTTGTTGTTGTTGTTTCTCAACTTGTAATAATCTTGTGTTTCCTCACGTGTTGTAGTTGTCTTCTTGAATTCTGTGTTGTTATCTTTCAGTAAATTTTCATTGTTCACTTCTCAGTCATTTCATTATATTATTATATCTTCTGCCTTATTTCCTATTATTTCCAGTAGGGCCCTAATCTGACCTCGTCACTTCTCTACTGAGGTTATGCTTGGCACTTACTGGGTACCATTGTGGTGTACTCATATTATACTTCTGCACATCTTTTTGTGTAGATCCAAGTACTGTTTACCATACCAGGTACCAGTGAGCTAGCCCATATGTGTAGACTTCAAGGTATATCTGCCAGCATCCGCAGACCTCGGAATCTCCCTCTATCTTTATTATGTTGGTTTCTTCATTCCTCATTAGACTATGATGTATAGAGATATTTAGTATTTTTCTCTTTGGAGCTTGTGACTTATTTTCATCGGGTTTTGGGAGTTGTAACTATTTGCAATCGTATTTATTATTTATTTCATATACTGAGGATAAGTTTTAGTTTTATATTCAGTTATTCTGCATAATTGTTAGGCTTACCTAGTCTTAGAGACTAGGTGTCGTCACGATATCCTACGGAGGGAAATTGGGGCCATGACAAGTTAGTGTCAGAGCCCTAGGTTCATAGGTGTTATGAGTCACAAGCAGGTTTAGTAGAGTCTTGCGGATCAGTACAGAGACATCTGTACTTATCTTCGGGAGGCTATGGAACAGTTAGGAAAAGCTTCACTTCTTTGATTTCCTCATCGTGCGATTTGATTCCTTTGGAGATTATGCCTTTATTTCCTTCCTACTCAATCTCATGCGATGTGAAGCGCTTGTTATCAATTGGGCATCGAGGAGTTGTAGTGGTACTGCAGACGTGGTGCATGATATTTTTCCCTATGTATTCGGGCATGCTATTATCATCGCCTTGCGGAAGGATGTTCTGTCATTTCAGCTCAGTATTTGTATTTCCTATGGTTTTGAATCTATGCACAGATTGTTATGATGTTCATGTGTTGTTGTCGCACAGTGTTGGTGTAATTGTAGGGTGCTTGTCTATGTGTTGAGGCAGTGAATAACTCGAAAGGATGATTTTTCAGTGTGTGGTTTAGGGGTTCAACATTTAATTCCAACGGAGGAAAGGCAATCGGGATATGGATATTCAGGCCTTGGTTGTTGGAGTAACGAGACTTGATATTTTCGAGCATGGTAGAATTTTCATTTGTGGTTTGGTGTCGTCGTCCTTGTTTGAATGCATTAAGGTTCACCGGTGTTATGGTCTTCTTCAATTTGCCTTCGTGGCAGGGTGTTGTAAAGTGGTACCTGAGAAGCGGTTGTCAGAGATGGCAGTGCGTAGCGGTTTCGAAAATCAAATTAGTGTTTCTAATGTTGATGGCTCGGGAAAGATGATCTTCTAGGAGGTTTAGAGTTGGTAGAAATTTATTAGTTCAGGTGCTACAGGTATAGATTTTGATTTGGGGCAGTAATTTGGCAGCGAAGAATGAGGAAGGATATGTGAGAGGTGTCTTGCGGTGGTTGAATTACTAACAGGTCAAAGTATGAAGAGCAAAGGTCGAAGAGTTGCTTAAAGGAGGTGGTTTAACCGAAGTGGGAATGGCATAGTAGCATATGGATTATGTGGCAGGAAAACCACTTGCCTTGAGAAAGTTTAGGGCGATTTAGGAATCGTGATGGAAGGTAATTCGGTCTATGAATTTTATTTGGGATGGTGGCTATTGTACCGAGGAAGATTGAATGTGGCAAGGAGAGTTTGCTTGAAATGAAGAAGGGTGTGAAAACTTGATTATCGATTTGGATGCAACATGACTTCAACTTTGGAATGTATTGTCGGACTTTCAGTTTATGTCAACAGGGAATGAACGAACTTGTATAGCCGGTGGACGAGCGTGAGCTCAGGAGGGTTTACTGATTTCGTCGTAGTTGTACCCAGTGCAGTGCCGTTAGAAGATGTCGGCATGAAATTCCACATGTGGGTTATCTCATATGAGTAGGTTAGCGATTGCGTGATGTTGATGAAGCTTCTACGAAGAATTCTACTTGCTACCCGGTAAGAGGTTGAATATGTGATTGTGGCTGATGATTCGGAATGTTCATGAAAAGCTTAACAAAAGACTTCGAGAAATTTGGCGGGTTAAAGGTGCGAGATCATAGTAACTAAGAAGGAGGAATCATTGTGGGCTCTACATTATATGATGGTAACTTAATGCTAAGTGGGGGAGCCCACCATCTACGATTGGATCACGTAGTTATCTGCTCGTGCGGGCTTTGGTTATTGATGTATTGGTGGATCGTTTATGGCTAAGAAAAGAAAACATTAGTGGTAATTCGAGCAAAGAACTTGTTGAGTGTGTGCTATATTTCGCCTTATCGGTCCACATGCAGGTTTTGGGAAGACTCAGAGTTTATGCTTATTGTGGATGTGATATACAAGGAAAAGAATTTAGCCGGTTGCTTCTTTGAAGGGGTGTTCAGGTGCAAGCAGAGCATTGAAGTTTGGTTATATTCGGGACCAGGTCAGAGTGGGTGACTCTCAACAACGGTCCTAGCGGGTTCAAGAATTTAAGTGCAGTACCTAAGGATTTCGGGTCCGTTATATGATTAAGGATCGAGTTTTGTAGTGGATTATGAAAGGGATTGGAATATTCTATGTTATCATTGGGTCTGCAGTACAGTATTATAGGAAAGGGAGAAATAACTTCGGATTCGCGAAAGGTCTTGTAGAATGAGTGTGCCAGTTGGAGATGCTATTGTGCGCTTGAGGATGGTATGAGATGGTTCATGAGTATTGAGATGATGTGGTCTTGTGATGCGGGTCACTCGGTATGAGTGCAGATTTAGTTCGTTATGTTTTTGAATGGAGCTATTATTATTTTTAAGGCAAGTCGAGAGTAAATTGGAAGAACTTGGGTCAGTTAGTAATGGTTGAATCAGCATTATTGTGGCAATAATCAGTTCCTTTAGTGTGTGAAGTTATACATGTGGTTGGTGGTTGTATGTACGGGCTTGACAGCCACCATAATTTGATTGATTTGGAAGATATTTGATTCGAATGGCCTTGTTATGTGTAAATGGATCCCGGAAGAGTTATGGCGATTTAGACCACAACTTGAGATTTGTGTTTTCCGCAGTTATGGAGGTTGAGGATCAAGGTTACAGTTCAGTTTGATGAGAATTCACGAGCTCGAAAGAGTGGGGGGAAGGATCTAGAAGTTCAGAGTAAGCTAGCATTTTCTTTAGTGTCACCTGAGAATGGTGTCCTGTGTAAGAGGCTTTGTGTATTGAATTGCGGACTCTTGGTTGGCCCAGTATGGTATGATCAGAATCATATGAAGGTCCGTTGGTGGGTCTAATGTGAATGTGTGCTCTATATCAAATCGGATGTGATCGTTTGGCATAGCATTGCTTGCGGAGGAATCTTCGGGCATTGGATGTTATTCTCGTCGTCAACTATTCCACGTAATACTCTATTGTGCCACGTGGGTTATGAGACGGCTTGATTATTCGCACATGTGTTGTGATTCTGTGTAGCTTGTGGTGTTATATGAGCAGGATGGCTCTCGAGATGCAGGTCATTTATCACACCTTAGTTGTGCTTGGGTTTTGTAGCGTATGGCGCTATCCGTCTCCCCAGGGTTGTATTTTCTTTTGCACTTGGCGTACTTGTGGTTGATATTCGGTATTCTGTAGGTATAAGCATTTTGGCTTGATGGGTATTCCCTTATTTATTCTTATGTGTGGATCGGGTGGCACGCTGCAACGGTATCATATTTGGATCGGGTTGAACACCACAACGGTACCATGTGTGGATCGGGTTGAATGCTGCAATGGTGAGATGTTGATTATGGTTCCATATACTTATTTCTGTGTATTTTTGTTTCTTTGAGAAGGGTTCATAGCGTCTGTTCGGCCATTTTATTCGTTACGCGGGCTTGGAAGTTCCTTTCCAGAGTTCGTTTTTTTTTTCTTATGTATCATATTTGAGTTGTAACTTGTTGGCGCATCGATGGCGTCGTATGAAATCCTGGGTAGTGTTTGAGGTGGATTATTATCTGGGCAGCTTGTACTGGGTGAGACGAGATTATTAGGCCTAAAATCAGTGCAATCAAATCTATATAAAGTATATTAAAGAGCAAATATCGTTATTCAACTCAGAATGAGGTAATGGTCCTCGTAAGGAGGAGAGACTCCATGATTTGTTGATTCGGTAGGTGGTAATGAGTTTCTACGCATCTCTTCCATCGTGGCAGTATTGCGAGAGTTGGATCTGGTCGGAGGATGTTATTGTGATCACGCAATTTGTGTGGTGCATGGTGTCATTTCAGCGGAGGATCATGGTCATGCTGGGCACAATATCTGGTAATTGATGCGGTGTTCGTATGTTAGAATCGGTCTCGTGGAAAATTCTAGATGTTGGAATTTGGTTTTAAAGCTTGTTAGCTAAGGTTATAAGGAGCAACTTCAGTCTGGCTCGAGTTAATGTGCTCAACTGGGTGGTGGCGGCATGGGTAAGTGTACGAGGTGTTAAACAGTGATTTTGGACAACTCTAGAGCAGTTCTTGGCACGTTCGCATACGAACGTATGTTTAAGTGGAGGAGAATGTAACGTCCCGACCATTCATTTTGAGCTCTGGCACATTATTCAGCGGTTTGAGGCATTGAGTAGCTTCACTTTAGGTATTATGACTTGTACGTATGGTCGGAATTGAATTTTGGGAAGCTCAGAGTTGATTCGGATGGAAAATTCTAATTTCGAAAGTTTTGAGTTGGAAAAATTAACTAAGGTTTGACTTTTAAGTAAACAACCTCAGAATCGGGATGTGAGGGTTCCAACAGGTTCGTATGACAATTTCGGACTTGGGCGTATGTTCGGGTTGAGTATGGGGTGGTCCAGGAGCATTTCGGCGCCTATTATGGAAGGTTTGAATTTTTGAAAGTTTAAGAACTTCATAAGTTTGATTTGAAGTGGACTTTGGTGTTATATATGTTCGTTTGGAGTTTCGAGCCTTGGAATGGATTCACTATATCATTTATGACTCGTGTGCAAAATTTGAAGTTATTTCAGATTGATCCAGTACGTTTCGGCACAAGATGTATAATTTGGAAATTTGAAATTTATAAGTTGATTCGAGGCGCGATTCGTAATTTCGACGTTGTTTGGCGTGACTTTAGGCCTCGACTAAGTTCATATGATGTTTTAGGACTTGTTGGTAAATTTGGTTGAGGTCCTGAGGACCTCGGGTGGATTCCAAATGGTTAGCGGATCAAATTTGAACTTGAAGAATTTGCTGGAATTCTTCCTTTTGGTGCAATCGCACCTGCAGAATTTTGCTCGCATGTGAGAGCTCGCAGAAGCGAGATGGGCTTCACAGAAGCGGCCACGCGTGACTAAGGCAGTGGTCGCAGAAGCGGGGAGGTGGACCGCAGAAGAGGAGTCATACCTGCGATGAGTCGATCGCAAATGCGGAAATTGAGAGGGAGGGATGCTTCGCAGAAGCGACAGTGTTGCCGCAAAAGTGAGGGAGGCCGCAGAAGCGAAGGGGAGCATCGCATCTGCGAGAGCGCAGATGCGGCCAAGTGTATCACATATGCGAAAACACTAGCAGTGTTAAAAACAGAGGGGTTCCGAGATTTTTGTCATTTTGGAGTTCAAACACTCGGTTATGGGCGAAGTTTCCGAGGGAATTCACGGGAATCTTGAGGTAAGTCACTTGTGACCATTTTTAGTCGATAATATTGAATTATTATCGAGTATTCCTACTAGATTACATTTTTTTTAGGTGTAATTCTAGAATTTGAGCATAGCGATTTCAAAATAGGAATTTAAGATTTGGAGGTCGAGTTGATATCGAAATTTGGTAAATTTGGTATGGTTGGACTCGTGGTTGAATGGGCATTCATATTTTATAATTTTTGTCGAATTCCGAGACGTGGGTCCAGGTTGACTTTTTGGAGCAATTTTTCAATTCTTTGTTAAAGTCGTAGTTTCATTATTTAAATTTATTTCTTAGTCATATTTATAGTATGTAATTATTTTGGCTAGATTCAAGCCGATCGGAGTTGGAAATATCGAGGGAAAGGCCTTCTCATTAATTGGTTGAGCGAGGTTTGAGGTAAGTGACTTGTTTAACCTTGTGTGGGGGAAATTTCCCTTAGGATTTGGTATTATTATGGTAAATTGCAATACGTGAAGGCCATGTATGCTAGGTGACGAGTGAGTACTCGGGCGAAATATTGAAAATCCGGTTTTTGCTAAATAGTTCCTTTTTATTCCCTTAATTGAGTTACTCTAGCATGTGTAGCTATCATGTTTAGCCTAATGTCACATGTCTACGTCTATTATCTCTTACTTATAATTTGTGCAACATGCTTAGTTGAATTACCTGTTTTCTTTATTTCGTATTCATTCTTTAATTGTAGGATTCCTTATTGTAATTTTATTGTTCCAATTGTTATGTGTTGTTTTCGTGATTTTTGGTTGAGATGACTATTTGGTTGTGGAACGAGGTTTCTGCCGTGCGGAGTATTATCATGGCACGAGGTTTCTATCATGCGGTTATCATTGTTTGTACGATATTTCTGCCGTGCCCCTGTTGCATATTTACTTTTGGGACTACGAGGCGGTACCTCGAGAGCGCCCATGTTGCATATTTACTTTTGGGACTACGAGGCGGTACCTCGGGAGCGCCCTTGTTGCGTATTTACTTTTGGGACTACGATGCGGTACCTTAGGAGCGCCCATGTTGCGTATTTAATTTCGGGACTACGATGTGGTACCTCAGGAGCGCCCCTGTTGCGTATTTACTTTTGGGACTACGAGGCGGTACCTCGGGAGCGCCCATGTTATTTACCTCTATTTGTTGTATTGTTGCTGTTGTTGTTATTTCCCAACTTGTAAGAATCTTGTTTTTCCTCCCGTGTTGTAGTTGTCTTCTTGAATTCCGTATTGTTATCTTTCAATAAATTCTCAGTCATTTCATTATATTATTATATCTTCTACCTTGTTTCCTATTATGTCCGGTAGGGCCGGACCCTGACCTGACCTTGTCACTACTCTACTGAGGTTAGGCTTGGCACTTACTGGGTACCGTTGTGATGTACTCATACTAGACTTTTGCACATCATTTTGTACAAATCCAGGTACTGCTTACCAGACTAGGTAATAGTGAGTTAGCCCGTACATGGAGATTTCAAGGTACATCTGCCAGTATCCGCAGACCTCAGATCCCCCCTCTATCTTTATTAGGTTGTTTTCCTCATTCCTCATTAGACTCTGTTGTATAGAGATATTTAGTACTTTTCTCTTTGGAGCTTGTGACTTATTTCCACCGGGTTTTGGGAGTTGTAACTATTTGCAATCGCATTTCTTATTTATTTCAGATGCCGAGGTTGAGTTTCAGCTTTATATTCAGTTATTCCGCATAATTATTAGGCTTACCTAGTCTTAGAAATTAGGTGTCGTTACGACATCTTACGAAGGGAAATTGGGGTCGTGACAATAGTCTTGATGGATTTGGAAAATGATTTGGAATGAGTAATTAATGCTAAGGGCAAAATAGAAAAAATAAATTATTTTTCTCTTGATAGTAAAAGTGAAAATCTATTTTTAAAATAGTGGACAAATAAAAGTGAACGGTAGGAGTAATATTCTATAGCATTATCTCAAAGAAAAGTCATCATTTATGGAGTATATGGATGGAGAGGCGGTTTTGGTCTAAAAATTATTATCATCACTATAAAGAACTGATACATAAAGGTATTATTATATATAGTAGAATGTTATTTTCTTTTTAATGTTATCTTTGGTTTATTTTAGTTCCTCTAGAGTACTAAAATTTATAGTTTTTCACCTTCTTATTCTTGGAATCAAACGATCATGTTCATATAATATCCCATAATTTCTGCTTTGTTACGTTATTCCATGAAATACCCTTTATTTTCTGCAAAAGCTTAAAAAAGCGCTTGTTACTCTAAATAACTTCAAGCAACATGCACCCCATCAGTTTCGTCAAATTGAGAGGGGGATTCTTTTAGAAGGAGATATATAATCCAATTCTTTCTCTCTCCTTCTTCTCTAGTGAGACAACCCCCATTTTCTGTCCAAAACGTTTGCAAAATCCTCAAAATTTTACTTCTTTCTCTAGTATCTAATCAATACTCCTGAAATGTTTGTATAAAAATTTATATGTATGATGATAACATGTATTTCGTGATAAATCACACAATATTGATATTTTTTACAACTAATCACTTGAAAATATTCTCATTACATATGCGTTGTCATGTATTACTCATTCACATTCAAAATATCAACAAAAATTGTGTGTTACACTATTAAAAATCATTGGAGACAAAGGGGATAAATTTTTAATATAGCTAGGAACAGTGGAGGCACGGTTCATATAAACTCATACTCTTCTCCCTAAACCATGTATAATAATATTATATTTCTTCAAAATTACTTAAATATATATGTGTGCACCCATTCTCAAAGATTCATATGATGTAATTATTGCAGGGTGCACCTCTACAAGTAAAATTGGCGGTTCAAATCTCACTCCGAACGGTCTTTTTTGTGGCATGGAGTATAAATATATGTGAAAATTATTAAAATTTCAAAAAGAATATAATTTTGAACCTATAACTTCAAAACTGTAGTGGGTACATGGTAAGAAATTAAAGTTAAACCCGTCAAATATAAATTTTAGATGCACCTCTTTACAACAGTGCACTCATCCTCTTGAAATCCTGGATCTGCCTATTAAAAATGACTACTGCTACATCCTAAGAAATTAAAGAATGATAGACGACTACTATTTGAAACAAAATTCAATAAACAAAATAAGGCGAAAAAAAATCTCCTTTGGTTTGGGATCTGGATACCCAGGAAGAGAAAAAGTTATACTATATGATAACACTAATGCAAAATTCAAAGAAGTTTAAAAGTTCATCCCCGTAATTTTATTTCTTGGTCAATGACGAAAGGGATATACATAAAAACAGAAACACACTTTCTCTTTCCATTAGAGAAAAAGAAGCTGAGAATTCGTTGTAAGACAAAACGGGAAGAGCAGTTAATTAGCAACTAAACGTACATCTGATTTAGCAACTAAATTACTCTGATCAAACATCTTTGTCCAGAACATAGAAGTCCTCATCCTCCTCCCCACTGACTTTCTCAAGGCTTTCTTATTTTGTTCTTGTCACGGCCAACTCCCTTACGTTCGCCGGCGGCATCGAATTGCCTGTGCGGCGCCTGCAGTTTCCCTCGCTGCAAGCCAGCCTTCATCCTTTCCCAGGTTTTCAAGCACAATTATGTGCATGTTGGTGGGACTCGCCCATGAGGCTCGCCCCAACTTGTGCCGCCCGTAAGATATCTAGGCCCTAGACATGTCGTGGCGCTTCATCTTAGGATCATAATCCATGCGCGCCCTGGGGGTTGGCTTAGGACATGTCTTGTCCCTCGCCCAAGACTGAGCATCGCCCCGCGTGCACAGCCCAATCCTCAAGCTTGACACTCGCCTAGTGCATCCGCAACCGGCTCGTGCCTCGCCCGAGTAAGGCAACCTTTATTCCTTGGCCATTGTCATGCGCGTATTTCGTGCCATGCCTATACATAGCCCTCGCGACAAGCTTCAATCCCGAATAGTGCAGTGTCGCCCCACAATTGCACGTTTAGGCCAACGGACCCTTGCTTGCATGGTTGAACCCAAGCCATGCTCACAAGTTGACACATGATGCCCCTAAGATAGGTGCGTCAAGTATCCAATCGGCACAGAGGTCTTCTTCCAACATTCGGCAGCCCGTGGGGCTGGCCGTCCCACACATCGCGCATGCAGCGCCTACTTGATGCCGAAGGCATCGCGCCATCCATAGAGTTTCCTAACTCGTATAGATAGCTAGGACACTCCTTTGAGTCATCCAGGCAGGCCCTTGAGGTCGCCTCCAAGGTAGCTCATTCGATACGGCTCGGTGGCAGCACGTATGAGGGAGGCAGGTCACAGCTTTCATCACCTATACCCCCCTTATATGTGCTTAAAATTAAAAAGCCCAAGTTACCCGAGTAGACAAATCTACGTCAGATAATCAGAAGAGTCTTTCTCACTAGTTCTTGGCCGAAATCACAACCCAAAGTGCGGGTTGTGACATCCTCCCACACTCATTATGTCATCGTCCCCGATGACGCATCATGGCCTACGACATCCCGGAGTCTGCCCCCCTCAGGTATGTACTTCGCGGCTCCCTTTGTCCTGTGGGTTGGACTTTCTTGAAGTCCTGTCTCAAAAGGAGTCGTGCCCCATGCACTTCTCCCCCAGCTATCTTTTAAGCGTGCCTCTGCACTTCACCTTCTTTCGGTGTTCATTTGGAAAGTGCCTCCGCACTTGCACCCTCTGGTGTATAACTTTTTGATTGACCCACACTAGTCAATCACACCATGACCCTCACGGCCTTCATGTCCGTCTGAAGCTTTCCCTTCAATGGTAAGCACATTGACGTGCTTTTTGGCGCGGCTCTAGTAGCTCAATCGCTCACATAGCCTTCAAACGCCATCTGACATAGCTCCCGTAGCCTTCCGCTCCAGTAGCTTTTCCGTGCCCTCATTACCTTGAAGATGTGTTGGCTTCCGGACTCACTACTTCGCACTTATGCCTCTTGCATAGGCGGGATCCTCCCACACTCAATGTGGAGGATACTTCTTAGCATTGTCGTCCCACTTGACATTCGGCCAGCTCTTGGGATGACTCTTGGTGAGTACTACATTCTCAAAGTCATAGCATCGCCGCGTTCCCGAGCAAAACTCTTTGTTTTCCAATTATCACTTCCTCGGCAAATATACAATGCTCCTGGTAGTACGTCAATACTCGCCCAATAGACAGGTACTCTCTTGGTCCTGCTAGCACGGCTTCCCGGTTCAGTTGTGCCTCGTACTTGGACTCTCAACGGTCCCCGATCATTCGGCGTACCTCTTTCCATAATGACACCTTCTAACTTGGAAATTCGCCCAATTCCGAAGCTTCGATATACCCTCAAATCCGTCTCCTCACCTTGGTAATGCCCTCAGGCAGCTCACAAGTCTATCCCGTAGGAAAGACACTCAAATGATGTGTGGCATGCATTCTTGGCAAGATCTCCGCTATGATCATGCCGAATGTTTATAGTCCATGGCTCCCACTCTTTGCAATATGGTTGCACGACCTGACAAACATGGCCTTCTCTTGACCATCCGACTCATCGGCATATCACCTCATTCAATAGGAACTTAGACTTTCGAATGACAATGGAATCACTCATTTCTTTCTTCCACCAGCGGTATCGGGTTCTCGAACTCTGATGGCATATGAACATCAAACTCTGCTTTGACATGATCTCCGCACTGACATCCAAAATGCACTCGCCATCTCCACATTTGCCTTGATATTGTGCCATGGCATAGTATGGCCTTAATCAGCTCTGATACTATGTGTCACGGGCCGACTCCCTTACGCTCGCCAGCAGCACCGAATTGCCCGTGCGGCGCCTGCAGTTTCCCTCGTTGCAGGCCAGCTTTCATCCTTTCCCAGATTTTCAAGCACGATCTTGTGCCTGTTGGTGGGACTCGCCCATGAGGCTCGCCCCAACTTGTGTCGCCCGTAAGATGTCTAGGCCCTTGGCCCTAGACATGTCGTGGCGCTTCATCTTAGGATCATAATCCATGCGCGCCCTGAGGTTGGCTTAGGACATGTCTTGTCCCTCGCCCAAGACTGAGCATCGCCCCCGCGTGCACAACCCAATCCTCAAGCTTGGCACTCGCCTAGTGCATCCGCAACCGGCTCGCGCCTCGCCCGAGTAAAGAAACCTTTAGTCCTTGGCCATTGTCATGCGCGTCTTTTGTGTCATGCCCATACATAGCCTTCGCGACACGCTTCCATTTCGAATAGTGCAGTGTTGCCCCACAACTGCACGTTTAGGCCAACGGACCCTTGCTTGCATGGTTGAACCTAAGCCATGCTCACAAGTCGACACATGATGCCCCTAAGATAGGTGCGTCAAGTATCCAATCGGCACGGAGGTCTCCTTCCAACATTTCGGCAGCCCACGGGGCAAGCCGTCTCACACATCGAGCCTCCATGCAGCACGTATGGGAGAGGCACTCCTTTGAGTCATCCAAGCAGGCCCTTGAGGTCTCCCCCAAGGTAGCTCATTCGATACGGCTCGGTGGCAGCACGTATGGGGAGGTAGATCGGAGCTTTCATCACCTATACCCCTTATATATGCTTAAAATTAAAAAGTCCAAGTTGTCCGAGTAGACAGATCTACGTCAGACAATCAGAGAAGCTTTTTCTCACCAGTTCTTAGCTGAAATCACAACTCCAAAGTGCGGGTTGTGACAGTTCTGCTCCATTGGGTATCTTCACCGGTTAAAAAATGAATAGTTCAAAGGACAAAAGAAATGTTAAACAAAAGGAAAATACAATTACAAAGAAGAAGAGCAGAATATGAAACGTTTTTTAGACGTGGTAACGTGTAAAGTAAATTTTCTAATATGATTTAAAATAGTTGGAGAAATAACAGTTCTCCACTGTAATGCACATAAGGCTGGCAAGTGGGCCGGGCCCGGTCCTAAGTGGGCCGGTCCTATGCGGTCCGGTCCTAAACGGTCCCGGGATTCGCGGGCTTATTGCTGGAACCGGCTCTGGACCGGGACCACAAACTAACTGTCCCGGGTTAAGTGGGCCGGTCCCGGGCCTAAGTGGGCCCAAACAGGCCTAAACGGGCCCAACAGAAACTTTTTATTTTTAATTATTATTTTTTTTATAGAAGTTAGAGGAAAAAAATAGTAATAAATATATATAAGCTATATTCGATTTATATACTATATATACATCTTAAAATATATATATATACTATATTATATATACATAGTATACATCTTAAAATATACTATATATACATCTTAAGATATACTATATATACATAGTATACTAGATATACTAGATATATATATATAGTATAGTATAGTAGATCTTAAGATATATATACATCTTAAGATATATAAGCTATCTCTATATATATATATATATATAGTAAGATGTATATATAGTATATCTTAAGATGTATACTATCGAATATGACTTATAAACTATGTATATATATTATAGTATATATATAGTATATTATAGTATATATATACATCTTAAGATATATATATATATATATATATATATATATACACACACACTATACTATATATACATAGTATATTCGATATACTCGATATATATATATATATATATATATATATATATATATATATATATATATATATATATATACATCTTAAGATATATATATATATATACACACACTATACTATATATACATAGTATATAAGTCATATTCGATAGTATACATCTTAAGATATATATAATATATATAGTAAGATGTATATATATTATAGTATAGTATAGTATATACATCTTAAGATATATAAGCTATATTCGATTTATATACTATATATACATCTTAAGATATATATATATATACACACACTATACTATATATACATAGTATATAAGTCATATTCGACAATATACATCTTAAGATATATATAATATATATAGTAAGATGTATATATATTATAGTATAGTATATACTATATATACAACTTAAGATATATAATATATATATATATATATATATATATATATATATATATATATATATATATATATATATATATATATATATATATATATATATATATATATATATATATATATATATATATATATATATATATATATATATATATATATATATATATATATATATATATATATATATATATATATATATATATATATATATATATATATATATATGTGTGTGTGTGTGTATATATATGTATATAGCTTATATATCTTAGATTTCTCAATCTGAGTAATTCTATGATCACAAATCATTTGATTCTGTTTAAGAGATTTGATCTCTCTTTTCAAATTTTCAACTTCAATTTTTAAATCATCGAAAGAAGAATCTTTTATTAAAACTGTATTTTTAGAAATAAGACGGTTATTAACCTCAGATAAAGAATAAGGTGCAGAGTATTCAAATTCATTTTTCTGTTTTTCAAAAGGTTTTGAAGAAATAGAACTTGAACTTGCAGCCAAATTAATAATTTTTTCACGAAGTTTTTCATCAGTAACTTCTTTTAAAAGTTCTATTACATTATCAGATGTAATAGTTTTCATGTTTAAATCTTGAAACTGTGATTGTAATTTATAAAATTCATCATCACAATTGCATGTATCATCTTTGCATGCTGTACAAGTATTATCAGCAATTTTATCATTATCAGATAAATCAAGTAAATCGACTTCAGTTTCAGATTCCGATTCAGAATAATAATCCGATTATGATCCAGAAGTGTATAACAAACCATAAACCTTATCACGTAGTTCATCGTCTAGTCCTAAGGTTTTCAGCTTTTGAAGCTTGCAATTCGGGGCGATATGGCCAAATTTACCACACTTGTAACACTTAATGTCAGCTAGATCTCTCTTAGACCTATTTTTGGTAAATCTAGTAGCCTTACTATGGGCTTTTTCAGCTTCTCGTTCTTCTTTGGATCTAAAATTTGGATATTGGCAGATTCAAATATTTAAAGAGCATACTTATAGAACTGCTTTTAATGTTCCATTTGGGTAATATGAATGGAATGTTATACTTTTTGGTTTGAAAAATGCCCCTACAGAATTCCAAAAAATTATGAATGATATTTTCAACCCCTATCTAGACTTTATCATTGTTTATATCGATGACATTTTGGTATTTTCCAAAACACTTGAAATGCATATTAAACATTTAGATATTTTCAAAAGAATTGTTATACAAAATGATTTGGTTATCTCAAAACAAAAAATGAGTTTATTCCAAACTAACATTCGATTCTTAGGACATTATATTTGTCAAGGAAAAATTACTCCTATTCAAAGATCGATAGATTTTGCTTCAAAATTTCCCAATATTATTACTGATAGAACTCAGTTACAAAGATTTTTGGAAAGTTTAAATTATAAGGATCAAGTGGCGGGCGGTAATCCGACATGCCTTCTCAATTATACTAAAATAGAAATCATCGTTTGACCGGGAACTGGACTTGTTTCACACCTCTCATCTGACATTTATATGTCTGGAAGGTTTCCACCAGTTAAAGATTTCTATTCTAACATACTTGAGAATTCTTAATCTAGCTAATTCAGTACCCTTATATTTAAAGACTGACGGTAATCCACACAATCAGTAAGGATATAAGAATTGAAATATACTTAAATTTTATATATAGTTTAATGATTGTATGGGAGGTTAAAAACCTTTACTCAAGCAAGGGGCCTGTCATAATATAATACATACTTTTATTGAGCCCATGTGTCTAGCAGTTCTAACCGTGAAAGAAGATGCCCTTTTTAACTCCTTTATCGGGCTAAGGTTCACGGCTGGCTAGACGAAGCCACTAAGGCAAAGCCAATAAGAGCAGTGTTATATTAGATTGTACCAACCATCTTGACACCAAGTCAAAACTCTATATATAAAGTTCATTTATATTTTAATAGATGTCATCGCTTTCATGGTTTATATAGGAGAGAAGTTAGATACTCAACATAGATATGAAGTCTCTTAGCCGGACATTGTCACGGCTAGAGAGGAGAGACTAGAAGCAATACTAACTTAAGAAAGAAAGAAATATGTACCTTGTGGCCAAGATGCAAGGCCCTGAATATGAAGAACTGAAAACTTTATTTACTTGTTCTTCTATTACAATCAGCAAACTATAAACTAACTCTTACTTACAACTTTAGAGAGAGAGAGAGAGTTTTAGAGAGAGAGGGTCTCGGTTCACTCCTCCTTCTTTTTGAACGAATGAATCTATAAATAAAAAAAGAAAAGGAATCTATGAACAGTCCCTGTTACAGTGTTTCTACTGTTAAAACAGTATATCTACTGTTGAAATAGTGTATCTACTGTTGATGAACAGTGTATCTACTGTTTGTGTGGGGTCCGGCGTCTTCACTGTGCTGTGGGGTCCAACTGTTTCACTGTGCTGGTCTTTTTTCCGCTTCTTTCATTTTGCGGATGAATTCTTCTGTATTCTGCAAATCTTCATCAGACAGTATTTTTTCTGTCTCAAAAGGTTGAGAATCTTCAGCGATATCATCGTTGCTGGTTTCACTCTGCATAGAAGTGTCTGATTTCTCATATTGATTAATGGAATGAAGTAAATTTCTTTTGACCTCTTCCAGATAATTATTTATCATCTCTGCTTTATCTCCTTCTTGAAAGGAGATCCGTCTTGCAATATGCCTAACTGAACTATCATCAATTATCTCTTTATGAGGTTTGCTGGAATATTCTTGGATTTTTATTTCGATTGAATCCAAAAGTTCTTGCCCATATAATGTCTTTGTTTTGGGATCCTTTTTCATTAACTTGTCCCAAAAGTTGTTGTAAAAAATCCTGTATAAGCATGGGACTTGTTCTTCGGTAAATCCGACTTCTGGATTCCATTTGTGTATCCAGGGAATAGAAAATTTCAGAAAGAAATAAATCTGGTTAGTTTTGTCTGGGTAACATATATGATCTGAGTGATGTAAGTTGTTTATAAAAGGGGAAATTTTTATCCATTCTTTGTATAACTTGAGAAATGGATCTGGTAAAATTTTTATTGTTGGACCGTGGTATGACCACCAGTTCAGAAACCAATTAGGAATAGTCTCTGCAAATATCTTTGCACATACTTTAATAAATCAAGTATGTTTGTGTCTATCATTATTGTAGTATAATACTTTATCAAATGCCTGGATATAATCCCAATAGGTAAAGTTCATTCTAGATTTGTTAATGCTGATCTGCCTTTCTTTCATTGTGGATATACCCCAGTCTTCAAAAGATATAATCTGTTTAATTATAATCTTCGAGAAGTTATAAACGTTCTCGTCTGTGCTATACCCAGAAAAGTGCTGAAAATCTGCACTGCCAGTACTGGTTAGTATTGTTTCATAATAGGAACGGGTTTTGTATGACTCACCCGGATAGTATACCCCATTTATTAAATACCTTTGGAATATCTTCCATGGTTCTTCTTTTCTCTGAATATCAGAGTTTTCTAAAAGAAATATCATTTCCTTTTTTGACACTTTCTCATATGACTTGATATCATCATTGTCATCTTTGGTGATGGAAGCAAAAGTATCACTTTGCTTGGCAGAAATATCTTTCTGTTTTTGAGCAGTCAAATAGGCCTGCAAATGTGTGTATAACGGACTGTCTTCTGGAATATCTTCCAGATGGACGGATGGTCTTATCGATGATTCTTCTCTGAGAGATATCCTCTCATTGATTAAACTCTTTCTTCCCATTTGTATCACTGGGGAGTTTGATGAGGATTCGTATGACGATCCTGAAGGTGATGATCTTCCTCTAGACTGTGGGGGCGATCTTCCCCAACCTCTACCTCTTCCCCTACCCCAGGGGGGTTCCATCCTGTAGATATTCACGGGATAAGAAATCTGGCAGAGAATTATCAATTCTCTTTTTATATTGTATTTCAAAATCAAAAGGGGCTAATTGAGCCTGCCATCTTGCAAATATCATTTTCGAGGCATCATGTTTAAAGTCTTTGTTAAACATATATTTAACAGATTGTGCGTCAGTTTTTATCAAAAGCTGTTGATTGTATAAGTCGTCCTGAAATTTTAAAACACATTTTACTATGGTTAACATTTCATGTGCCACAGTAGCGTATTTTCTCTGGGCTTCAGACCATTTACCAGAGTAGAATCTAATCAGATATTCATGTTTATCATTGGGATTTATCTGTTTCAAAATCCCTCTGTAACCAATATTAGATGCATCAGTCTCTATAATCTTTTGCCATGCAGGATTAGCAAGGGTTAAGCAAGGTAAAGATTTAACACGTTGCTTAATATTTTTGACCAAAGTAGTATGACTATCAGTCCAAGGATTTTTATAATTCTTTTTTAGCCTATCATATAAGGGGGCTAAATCACGTGACAGATCTTTATAAAAAGGCGAAATATAATTGAAACTTCCCAAAAATCTTTGTAACTGAGTTCTATCAGTAATAACATCGGGAAATTTTGAGGCAAAATCTATCGATCTTTGAATATGAGTAATTTTTCCTTGACAAATATAATGTCCTAAGAATCGAATGTTAGTTTGGAATAAACTCAAGGAGATTTTGAGGGTTTTATCAAACCCTTTGATAGCAAGCTATCAATCTCTTTTTTGCAAAATTCTACCAATTCTGCGTTCATCTGACAAGGTCGAGATTTAGTAGGAATATCATTCTAAGAGAAATTATCTTCATATGGAAGAGTAACAATATGCTTTTTTCGATTCCAAAAAGCACTAGGATGCTCAGCACAAATATCAACAGTAATCTGCTCGGAAATCAATTTGATTTTTTCCTGTACTTTAGTAGAATTTAAAGTATCAAATATATTCATACTAAACAATTCTAATTGTAAGGAATCGACATGTTTTTGCTTCATATCAATTAAAGCATTAATATCTCTAGTTACTGGATCTGTAACAAACGTATAACTAATCTCTTTATCCTTATAGGTAGCAGTAAAACCTTTCGAGTCTATGCTAGTAAAAGGATAAATGGCATTGATAAACGGTGTTCGAAGTATAATATGAGGGTATAACTGATTTTTTGTCAAGAAAAAGAAGTGAGTAATACAGACTTTATTCTGACAGATACCCGTATTAGGAAGCTTATACTTTATATCTAAAACATGTCCGGATGCAGATCTAACCATATGAGTAGTTTTTTGAAAATATTTTGTAGGTATTAAACCTTCCTGAATGCAGCTTACATCTGCTCCACTATCAATCATGGCAATGTTTGTAATTGAAAAACTATTATCAATGAGAATAGTACATTTGATATACCATTTATGAGCAGTAATAATTTGCGTCATTCCTAAAAACATATCATATTTAGGATTAAAAACTAATAGGTTTTTCTTCAATATCATTTTCAAAAATACCTTTGTTTTTATCATTAGATTTTTCAGCTGGAGAATTGATTTTCTCAATCTGAGTAATCCTATGATCACAAATCATTTGATTTTGTTTAAGAGATTTGATCTCTCGTTTCAAGTTTTCAACTTCAATTTTTAAATCATCAAAAAAAGAATTTCTTGCTGGAGTTGCATTTTTGTTCAACAGACGGTTATTAACCTCTAGTAAAGAATAAGGTGGAGAATATTCAAATTCTTTTTCAAAAGGTTTTGAAAAACTAGAACTTGAACTAGCAGCCAAATTAATAATTTTTTCACGAAGCTTTTCATCAGTGACTTCTTTTAAAAGTTTTATTACATTATCAGATGTAATAGTTTTCATGTTTAAATCTTGAAACTATGATTGCAAGTTATAAAATTCATCATCACAAGTACATGTATCACCTTTGCAAGTTGTACAAGTATTATCAACATTTTTATCACTATCAGATAAATCAAGCAAATCTATTTCAGCTTCGGATTTTGACTCAGAATAATAATCCGATTCTGATCCAGAAGTGTATAACAAACCATAAACCTTATCACGTAGTTCATCGTCTAGTCCTAAGGTTTTCAGCTTTTGAAGATTGCAATTCGGGGCTATATGGCCAAATTTACCACACTTGTAACACTTAATGTCAGCTAGATCTCTCTTAGACCTATTTTTGGTAAATCTAGTAGCCTTACGATGGGCTTTTTTAGCTTCTCGTTCTTCTTTGGATCTATATCTAGATCTCTTTCTCCTATAAGGACTGTCTTGGTTGGAGTATCTATGATACTTATGTTTCTTCTTCTTATGAGTAGAAGTCTCGGGTAGACCGAACTGAGTACAAAAATCTCCTAACTGGAATTTTTCTCTAAGCTTATCCATTTTAAGCTGTCTGGACAATCTTAATTCATTGCACAAGTTTAATCATTTCTGTGTGCAAATTCCTATCAACTTACCATAGGTATAGTCTTTGTATGGAATTTCACCATAACCACCTCTTAGAACCTTCTTAACTCTTTCAGCGAATAAGGAGGGAAGGCCATCTATAAACTTAGTTTTCCAATATTCAATCTTATTTTCAGGTAGTTCCATCACTCTACTCATGAAAGTGTCTTTATACCATCTAAACTCACCTAAGGTCTTACATCTAAGGCCATTAAGAAGAGTACGGACAATCTCATTCTGATTGGTAATTCTACCATTAAAGTGTTCTAAAATAGTAAGAATAAGGATATAAACGGCATCTTCTCTATTCGCCACTAGGGCCATGCCTAAGTTATCAACTCCTTCTTCAGTGACTTGAGCATTAATAACCATTGCTCTTTCTTCGATAGTCAAATAATTATCCCACCAGCCACGAAGTTGGCCAGTAAAACCTGCAACAATCATTCTGCAAATATTCCTATCTGTATTCTTCACACTTTTATAGATAGTTGCATACATAAGCATTCTATGTACTAGAATAGTTAACTGCCTATCAGTCAAACCATCAAGATTCCATTCGTAAATTTCGGAACCATTGTAAGACGTATTAGTCTGATTCCAATCATGTTCCTCTATTAAAATATCTTGAGGAGTAGGACGATTATAATAATAAGTTTGCATTTTGGGTTTATCAGCATATCTGCTATCTGTAAACTTACTATTCTTTTTGGGATAACTTCTGAGTTTATTAAACTCTAATAAAACATCATTTTTGTAATCAAAAGTAGTATCTAATTTATCAGCAAAATATTTTGATAAATCAATGGGTTTGATATTCAAACCGGATAACTTTTTATCAAGAAGTTCTTCTAAATCATTAAAAGATTTAAATTTAAAATCCTGAATCTCAAGGGGTCTTTGAATATGAGTAAGAACAATTTGAGGTTCTGATTTGCTTCCTGAAGTAGAGGCAATATCAGTTATTTTCTTGCTAGTACTCATATTTTTTATCAAAACTGTTAAATCATCCAGTTTTTTTATCAAGAAGACTAATTTGTTCTCCCAAAACTTTAACATATAAGCTCAAATAATTATTTTGAGAAATTAATTTATTAATTTCTGCGATGCTGACTGCAGCAACATCTTCATCAATATATTTTTGAAATGCAGTAAAAGTAATACCTGCATTATTAGATAAAACAAAAGGTGCTTGAGGAGGGTAAATGGCTTTAGTAATATTGCCACTCCCGTCTTTATAAGATCTTTCCAAAACTTTTATAAAAAGTGGTAAATATGTGATTATAAACCAAGGAACAAAATACATAATTTGATTATGTAAAGCACAAGTTTCATAAAACTCTTGCGAAATTTTGTTTAAATCCTCTTTACTATAAGTATCAAAAAACTAAGTTTTAAACCGGTTCCATTTATTACTGAAAAAATCTTTTTGAATATAACCTCTAGCTTGTGACCCGGGACTGAAATCAATTTGGTGTGAAATCATTTAAACATCATTTGGGTCAAAATCCATTTCGGATGCAGAAGGAATATCCTTATCACAAATATTATCATTATCCTGGACAATATTTGTCTGGGGGTTAATCTTAACCTTTTCAACAGGTTTAACCTTTTCGACTGGTTTATCACCTACTTTTGTAGAAATTGTGTGCAAAGATGCAGCACGACTTCTAGCTGGTCCATAGACTGGTTCAACAGGAGAAATATGTTGAATATCGGGTAACAGTCTATGATTTGTGAAAGAATGTCTATTATAATTAGAACTAATAGTAGGTAATAGTCTATTATTAGAAAATGACTGTCTACTATAAGTGAAACTATTAGTGGAACTATTATCATCAAACTGAATGCAAATCCTACCATCCGGATTTTGAGTAATATGAGAATACTCAATATTACTGACAGCATCAGTTATCTGACTCGGGGATATAACCGAATCCAAAGTCCATGTAGTTGGAAAATTAATTTCCTCCCACTTAATAGGTCTCCTCGTGGTGACCTTAGACTTTGCAAAATTCGTTTTCACTAAAATAGTCTGATCAGATATATCATATAATTTACATCTAGGGTTTAATGTAGATAGTAGTTTAAAATAAATCCTATACGATAAACATATAAGTTCAGAACCAGGCGCATAATTATAACCATACGTTTTCACATTTAATGTTAATGCATCAAGTATATTAACATCAGATAGAGATAATTACAGATTGGGTTGAGTATTAAAATATACTAGGCCGTAGGCAACAGTAGATTCAATAGAACCCATCAGAGACTGTCTAAAATTCAAATTTCTGGCATCTCTGAGAGCAGCCAAAAATATCTCTGGTAACCCTTTAAGGGTTAAAGGCTTAAAAGCAATTTGAACCATACCAATATGCAAACAATTATACTGGTGTTTATAAATATCTACATCATGCTTGTTTAACAAACGAATAGTCTGTTCAGACAAATTCAAAGCTAAAGATTGCTCAGTTGTTTTAACAAGTTGTTTAGAAGAGAGTTTATCAAACCATCCATAATCATATATTGTTCTAATAGGGACTTTAGGAATAATCCATTTGTTTAACAAATCAAGGTTTTGAGGTATATCTACCTCTTCCAATCTAGTATTTTTCATACTACTTTCTCCTAAATCCATATTTCAGAAATATATCTATGTCGAATATTTCATATCAAGAAGGAGATAAAGCAGAGATGATTAATAATTATCTAGAAGAGGTCAAAAGAAATTTACTTCATTCCATTAATTAATATGAGAAATCAGACACTTCTATGCAGAGTGAAACCAGCAACGATGATATCGCTGAAGATTCTCAACCCTTTGAGACAGAAAAAATACTGTCTGATGAAGATTTGCAGAATACAGAAGAATTCATCCCCAAAATGAAAGAAGCGGAAAAAAGACTAGTACAGTGAAACAGCTGGACCCCATAGCACAGTGAAATAGATGGACCCCATAACACAGTGAAGCCGCCAGACCCACAACACAGTGAAGCCACCGGACCCCACTCAAACAGTAGATACACTGTTCATCAACAGTAGATACACTGTTTCAACAGTAGAAACACTATAACAGGGACCCACGGGACCCACTTTTTACTGTTCATAGATTCCTTTTCTTTTTCTATTTATAGATTCATTCGTTCAGAAAGAAGGAGGAGCGAACCGAGACCCTCTCTCTCTAAAACTTTCTCTCTCTCTCTCTCTCTCTCTCTCTCTCTCTCTAAAGTTGTAAGTAAGAGTTAGTTTATAGTTTGCTGATTGTAATAGAAGAACAAGTAAATAAAGTTTTCAGTTCTTCATCTTCAGGGCCTTGCATCTTGGCCACAAGGTACATATTTCTTTCTTTCTTAAGTTAGTATTGCTTCTAGTCTCTCCTCTCTGGCCGTGACAATGTCCGGCTAAGAGACTTCATATCTATGTTGAGTATCTAACTTCTCTCCTATATAAACCATGAAAGCGACGACATCTATTAAAATATAAATAAACTTTATATAGAGAGTTTTGACTTGGTGTCAAGATGGTTGGTACAGTCTAATATAACACTGCTCTTATTGGCTTTGCCTTAGTGGCTTCGTCTAGCCAGCCGTGAACATCAGCCCGATAAAGGAGTTAAAACGGCATCTTCTTTCACGGTTAGAACTGCTAGACACATGGGCTCAATAAAAGTATGTATTATATTATGACAGACCCCTTGCTTGAGTAAAGGTTTTTAACCTCCCATACAGTCATTAAACTATATATAAAATTCAAGTATATTTCAATTCTTATATCCTTACTGATTGTGTGGATTACCGCCAGTCTTTAAATATAAGGGTACTGAATTAGCTAGATTAAGAATTCTCAAGTATGTTAGAATAGAAATCTTTAACTAGTGGAAACCTTCCAGACATATAAATGTCAGATGAGAGGTGTGAAACAAGTCCAGTTCCCGGTCAAACGGTGATTTCTATTTTAGTATAATTGAGAAGGCATGGCGGATTACCGCCCGCCACTTGATCCTGTTGAAATGATATCAGAGCCTAGGTACTTTCATGGTATATATAAGATAGATATGAAATATTCGACATAGATATGTTTCTGAAATATAGATTTAGGAGAAAGTAGTATAAAAAATACTAGATTGGAAGAGGTAGATATACCTCAAAACCTTGATTTGTTAAACAAATGGACTATTCCTAAAGTCCCTATTAGAACAATCTATGATTATGGATGGTTTGATAAACTCTCTTCTAAACAACTTGTTAAAACAACTGAGCAACCTTTAGCTTTGAATTCGTCTGAACAGACTATTCGTTTGTTAAACAAGCATGATGTAGATGTTTATAAACACCAGTATAATTATTTGCATATTGGTATGGTTCAAATTGATTTTAAGCCTTTAACCCTTAAAGGGTTACCAGAGACATTTTTGGCTGCTCTCAGAGATGCCAGAAATTTGAATTTTAGACAGTCTCTGATGGGTTCTATTGAATCTACTGTTGCATACGGCCTAGTATATTTTAATACTCAACCCAATCTGCAATTATCTCTATCTGATGTTAATATACTTGATGCATTAACATTAAATGTGAAAACGCATGGTTATAATTATGCGCCTGGTTCTGAACTTATATGTTTATCGGCTTCACTGTGCTGTGGGTCCGGCGGCTTCACTGTGCTGTGGGGTCCGGCTGTTTCACTGTGCTGTGAGGTCCAGCTGCTTCACTGTGCTGTGGGGTCCAACTGTTTCACCGTGCTGGTCTTTTTTCCGCTTCTTTCATTTTGCGGATGAATTCTTCTATATTCTGCAAATCTTCATCAGACATTATTTTTTCTATCTCAAAGGGTTGAGAATCTTCAGCGATATCATCGTTGCTGGTTTCACTCTGCATAGAAGTGTTTGATTTCTCATATTGATTAATGGAATGAAGTAAATTTCTTTTGACCTCTTCCAGATAATTATTAATCATCTCTGCTTTATCTCCTTCTTGAAAGGAGATCCATCTGGCAATATGCCTAACTAAACTATCATCAATTACCTCTTTCTGAGGTTTGCTGGAATATTCTTGGATTTTTATTTCGATTGAATCCAAGAGTTCTTGCCCATATAATGTCTTTGTTTTGGGATCCTTTTTCATTAACTTGTCCCAAAAGTTGTTGTAAAAAGTCCTGTGTAAGCATGAGACTTGTTCTTTGGTGAATCCGACTTCTGGATTCCATTTGTGTATCCAGGGAATAGAAAATTCCAGAAAGAAATAAATCTGGTTAATTTTGTCTGGGTAACATATATGATCTGAGTGATATAAGTTGTTTATAAAAGGGAAAATTTTTATCCATTCTTTGTATAACTTGAGAAATGGATCTGGTAATTTTTTTATTGTTGGACTGTGGTATGACCACCAGTTCAGAAACCAATTAGGAATAGCCTCTGCAAATATCTTTGCACATACTTTAATAAACCAAGTATGTTTGTGTCTATCATTATTGTAGTATAATACTTTATCAAATGCCTGGATATAATCCCAATAGGTAAAGTTCATTCTAGATTTGTTAAGGCTGATCTGCCTTTCTTTCATTGTGGATATACCCCAGTCTTCAACAGATATAATCTGTTTAATTATAATCTTCGAGAAGTTATAAACGTTCTCGTCTGTGCTATACCCAGAAAAGTGCTGAAAATCTGCACTGCCAGTACTGGTTAGTATTGTTTCATAATAGGAACGGGTTTTGTATGACTCACCCGGATAGTATACCCCATTTATTAAATACCTTTGGAATATCTTCCACGGTTCTTCTTTTCTCTGAATGTCAGAGTTTTCTAAAAGAAATATCATTTCCTTTTTTGACACTTTCTCATATGACTTGATATCATCATTGAGGTTCACGGCTGGCTAGACGAAGCCACTAAGGCAAAGCCAATAAGAGCAGTGTTATATTAGACTCGATAAGGGCTTCATTCGGCCCAGTATGTCGCCTTGGGGTACTCCTGTCATGTTTGTGAAGAAGAAGGATAGTTCTATGCGAATGTGTATTGATTATCGCCATATAAACAAGGTAACAGTGAAGAACAAGTATCCATTGCCATGTATTAATGACCTATTTGATCAGCTTCAGGGTGCCAGAGTGTTCTCTAAGAACGACTTGCGTTCAGGCTATCATCAGGACTCGGTATGGTCATTACGAGTTCCTTGTAATGCCTTTTGGGCTGACCAACACCATAACAAACTTCATGCACTTGTTGAACAGTGTATTTCAACCCTATCTTGACTTGTTCATCAATGTATTTATTGACGATATTCTGTTGTACTCCCGGAGCCGGGAGGATTATGAGCAGCACCCGAGGACTGTGCTTCAGACCTTGAGAGAAAAGAAGTTGTATGCAAAAATTTTGAAGTGTGAATTCTAGCTAGATTCAGTGGCATTTTTGGGTCATGTGGTATCGAGTGAGGGGATCAAGGTAGATCCGGAGTTTTCTTTGCTTGGCGGGGTATTACCGTCGATTTGTAGATGGTTTCTCATTTATTGCAGTGCCTATGACTAGATTGACCCAGAAGCGTTCTCCGTTCAGGTAGACCGAGGAGTGTGAGGAGAGATTTCAAAAGCTCAAGACTGCTTTGACTACAGCCCCAGTGTTGGTGTTGCCTACTGGTTCGGGGTCCTATACGATGTATTATGATGCGTCTTGCATTAGTCTCAGTGCGATGTTGATGCAGGACGGTAGGGTGATTGCCTACGCGTCTAGACAGCTGGAGGTGCATGAGAAGAACTATATTGTCCACGACCTCGAGTTAGCAGCTATTGTTAATGCCTTGAAGATCTGGCGGCACTATTTGTATGGTATCCCTTGTGAGGTCTACATCGATCACCGAAGTCTACAGCATTTGTTTAAACAGAAGGATCTTAACTTGCGGTAGTGGAGGTAGTTGGAGTTGCTTAAGGATTATGATATCACCATTCTATATCATCACGGGTAGGGGAGTACATGGACCGGGTTGGTTCGGTTTTTATCAAAACCGAACCAAACCAACTATATCGGTTTGGATTAGTTCGGTTTTGTCGGGCTTTTCGGGTTTTTTGTTACTTAAATATTATTTCAATCTTACTTTGTTAAATATTTGATAAGTAAATATATATTTAGTACAAATATAAAAAAATTGACAAACATATTATCGATTAAAATATTCTTATGGGAGAATTCTATTAGTAACACATACTCCCTCCGTTTCAATTTATGTGAACCTATTTTCTTTTTAGTCCGTGCCAAAAAGAATGACCTATTTCCTTAATTGAAAATAATTTATCTTTATGCAATGATTTATAGCCACACAAAATATGTGTGCCTCATTTTATACCACAAGTTCAAAAGTCTTCTCTCTTTTCTTAAACTCTGTGCCCAGTCAAATGGGTTCACATAAATTAAAATGGAGGGAGTAATAGTTATTTTTTTAGTCGTCTACAATAATGTTTCGTTGATGTACACTTTCAGGTTAACCGAATTTAGTAATTGAACATAAAAATCAATATGATACATAAATATTAATAATCACTTCACATTCGAAAAAGATATAAGAATTTAATAGATCTTAACATATGATATGAATATGGAAGAATAAAGAGATAGACGCATTTCAGTAACACTTGATAAGAAAGTGATCATACAACCCATTATTTAAGGTCAATAAATATGGAGCACTTCATATTCTATTAAAATTTATATCCCGCAAGAGAATCCCAAATATTTCTAGACATTTTTTAAAGAACATTCTATATAAAATCTTAAAAGTATATATAAAAATTATATATTTATATGTCGAGTTGGTTCAGGCTTTTTTACTCAATACCAAACCAAATCAAGTCAGGTTTTTTAATCGGTTTGGTTTGACTTTTCGGTTTGGTGCGAGTTTTCGGTTCGGTTTGTACACCCCTAATTTTGGGAAGGCCAATGTGGTGGCCGATGCCTTGAGTCGCAAGGCAGAGAGTTTGGGCAGCTTGGCATATCTACCGGTAGCAGAGAGACCTTTAGCCTTGGATGTTCAGGCCTTGGCCAACCAATTTGTCAGATTGGATGTTTCCGAGCCGAGCAGAGTGTTGGCTTGTTTGGTTTCTCAGTATTCTTTTTATAATCGTATCAGAGAGCGTCAGTATGATGACCCCAATTTGCTTGTCCTTAAGGACACGGTTCAGCACGGTGATGCCAAGGAAGTCACTATTGGAGATGACGGTGTATTACGGATGCAGGGCAGGCTTTGTGTGCCTAATGTAGATGACTTGCGTGAGTTGATTCTCCAGGTCCATTTATCTAGGTGCCGCGAAGATGTATTAGGACTTGAGGTAGCACTATTGGTGGAGGCGGATGAAGAAAGACATAGTGGAGTATGTAGCTCGGTGCCTAAATTGTCAACAAGTGAAGTATAAGCATTAGCGGCCAGGTAGATTATTTCAGAAGCTAGAGATTCTGGAGTGGGAATGGGAGCGGATCACTATAGATTTCGTTGTTGGACTCCCACGGACTCAAAGGAAGTTCGATGCAGTTTGGGAGATTGTGGATAGATTGACCAAGTCAGCTCATTTCATTCATGTGGTTACTACTTACTCTTCGGAGCAGCTGGCTCAGGTTTACATTTGCGAGATTGTCAAGGCTTCATGGCGTGCTGGTATCTATCATCTCTGACTGGGGTACGCAGTTTACATCGCGGTTCTGGAGAATCGTACAACATGAGTTGGGTACTCGGGTGGAGTGGAGTACAGCATTTCACCCTCATACGGATGGACAGTCCGAGCGCACTATTCCAGCTATACCTCAAGTCTCTAATGCAGATGAATCCGAGTAGAGACACCACTAGATGTCATGGGGACCAATACCAGTATCTGCACAAGAAGTGCAAAAGTATAACATGAGTACAACCGACCTAATTATAACGACCCGACTGGTCGTTTTGAGATCTAGCGCGTCATTTAGCGGTTTGAGGCCTTGAGTACCTTCACTTCAGGTATTATGACTTGTACATGTGGTCGGAATTGAATTTCGGGAAGCTTAGAGTTAATTCGGATGGAAAATTCTAATTTCGGAAGCTTTGAGTTGGAAGAATTGACTATGATTTGACTTTTGAATAAACGGCCTCGGAATCGGGATTTGAAGATTCCAACAGGTTCGTATGATGATTTTCGACTTAAGAGTATATTCGGGTTGAGTATCGGGTGGTCCGGGAGCATTTCACCGCCTATTATGGAAGGTTGGAATTTTTCAAAGTTTAAGAACTTCATAAGTTTTAGACACCAAGTTATACTATATATACATAGTATATAAGCCATATTCGATAGTATACATCTTAAGATATACTATATATACATGTATATCTACTATACTATACTATATATATATCTAGTATATCTAGTATACTATGTATATATAGTATATCTTAAGATGTATATATAGTATAGTATAGTATATATATAAGCTTATATATATATGTATATCGAATATAGCTTATATATCTATATATACTATACTATACTATATTATACTATATGTATAGCTTAAGATATATAAAAAGACAAAAATATTGTAAAGAGATATTCAAATCAATGCGTTATATTTTTATTATAGCATTAAAAATCATGGCAATATCTTTCTTAGTCTTCCTCCCCCTTATGGAATGAGCACAACAAGGTGCTAATACCAGCATTGAGAAGAAAAATAAACTAATCAAGATGTGCCAAAATACAAGTTACATATTAATTTACATGGTATCTCTTACAAATTTCATAAATCCTTCAAGGTCCGGAGGAATTTCCGTTGGTGGTGGCGGAAATGAAGCTTGGTCATCACCGCTTCCAAGCGAAGCATCATCCTCCGCAAGTTCAGCTAGCATTTCTTCGTAAGCTTTGTCTACCTCTGGTTGTGATTCAGCAAGTCCAAAATTTCTTCTTTCCGAACGGATCCAATCTCTTAAAAGTACTGATTTTTCCAAGTTCTCCCTCATAGACGCTCTATAATCAACGAGTTGAAGTCTTGCTTGACTGAAAGCGCTCTCTGATGCCACTGTTGAAGCTTGAATAGTTAAAATATCTCGGGCCATCCTTGAAAGAATCGGAAAGTATTTTTCTTTGTCCTTCCACCATTCCAAAATATTAAAGGAGCCGTCGGGATTCACTTTCTCAATTTCCTATGACAAATAAACTTCAAGCTCATTTAGTTGTGAAAAATCACTAGTACTAGAACCTTGAGAACTCCTGAACCCTGCCCAAGCACTAAGTGCTCTTACTCCCGTAGTTCTTTTAGATGATTGAGAACTAGAAGAAGAAGGAGTTGGAACATTTGGTCTAGCATGATCTAATGCAACTTGATAAGCATTATAAATAGTTTGAACATTTATTTTAATTGAGGCTATTGCGTCCGCAAATTTAGACAACTCCTCATCTTCAAGTGCTAAACCATTATAAACAGTTTCATACCAAAATTGAGGACCTCCTAATTTCATAGTAGGATTTAACAATGCAGCAATACCATAAATAGGGGGAATAGAGAAAAAATATTTTTTAAACTTTTTTCTCATGGAATCAATAGCAAGTTGATAAATTTTCCCACTCTCTGAAAAATGATCAAACAAATTTGCAAGTTCTGCAATATAAACTAAACAGTTAGAAATAGTAGGATAATATTGCCCAAAAAATTCATTTGTAGCAATATAAAATTTTTCTAAAAAATCTACAAGCATTTTAACATTAGCCCAATCCGCATTTGTAAGGTGCTCATCATCATCACTTACATGAGCATTAAACGTTGAGTTTATGGGGTTTCTATATTCATAGGCAACAACTAAACTTTCATACATGTAATTCCATCTAGTTGGACAAGGTTTAAGAACCTTTCTTTCTCTTAGGCCAAATTCATCGCATCTTTTAAAATATTCTCTAAGTCTACTTCTACGGTTTGAATAAAAAAGCCAATTAAGAGCCATTTTAATCTTTTCAATTTCAACATTTAAAATTCGCATACCATCACCCACAATTAAATGGTAAATATGACAAATACATCTAACATGAAAAATGTTACTAAATACAGGACTTAGTGTAGTGGTAAGCAAGGCTACAACATTTGTGTTACTAGTAGCATTATCCATTGAAACTGACATTATTTTATCACTAATGCAAAAATATCTACAAATATCCGCAATCGTGCTAGAAATAAACGGCCCCGTGTGACGTGAATTAATTATTCTATAAGCAATGATGCGCTTTTACATTATCCAATGCTCATCAATCCAATGACTGGTAACAGTAAGGTAATCACAGTCATTACCACTTCTACCAATATCAGTTGTAATAGCAAGACGACAATTTATATGAGTAAATAAATAGCACAAATATTGTTCATATTCATGTTTATATTTATAAATATTACTCTTTACAGTTGTGCGAGAAAAACCTTTATAAGTAGGATTATAAATTTTTCTAATATAATGCACAAAGTGGCGGTTAGAAGGAAAACTATAGGGTAAGCACATAACAGTGACCATTTTTGCCAATTCTTTCCGATTTTTTTTTGGATCATAATATAAAATACCACCGATAACAGTGTTAATTCCCGATTGAAATTTATTTGACCCGGTACTAAGGTCAGCCTGACTAGGTGCACTTGTCCCCTCAGCCAAAGCTTTCATACGAAAATATCTAGCTTTATCTTGAGGGTGTAGCAATATGTGTCTAGTCAAACTTCCCTTTTAAAATATTCTCTAAGTCTATTTCTACGGTTTGAATAAAAAAGCCAATTAAGAGCCATTTTAACCTTTTCAATTTCAACATTTAAAATTCGCATACCATCACCCACAATTAAATGGTAAATATGACAAATACATCTAACATGAAAAATGTTATTAAATACAGGACTTAGTGTAGTGGTAAGCAAGGCTACAACATTTGTGTTACTAGTAGCATTATCCATTGAAATTGACATTATTTTATCACTAATGCAAAAATATCTACAAATATCCGCAATCGTGCTAGAAATAAATGGCCCCGTGTGACGTGAATTAATTATTCTATAAGCAATGATGCGCTTTTACATTATCCAATGCTCATCAATCCAATGACTGGTAACAGTAAGGTAATCACAGTCATTACCACTTCTACCAATATCAGTTGTAATAGCAAGACGACAATTTATACGAGTAAATAAATAGCGCAAATATTGTTCATATTCATGTTTATATTTATAAATATTACTCTTTACGGTTGTGCGAGGAAAACCTTTATAAGTAGGATTATAAATTTTTCTAATATAATGCACAAAGTGGGGGTTAGAAGGAAAACTATAGGGTAAGCACATAACAGTGACCATTTTTGCCAATTCTTTCCGATCTTTTTTTGGATCATAATATAAAATACCACCGGTAACAGTGTTAATTCCCGGTTGAAATTTATTTGATCCGGTACTAAGGTCAGCCAGACTAGGTGCACTTGTCCCCTCAGCCAAAGCTTTCATACGAAAATATCTAGCTTTATCTTGAGAGTGTAGCAATATGTGTCTAGTCAAACTTCCCCCCTCCCCCGACTTCCAACATATTGAAAAACTAACTCTTTGCCACAAGTTTTACACTTAGCCCTATTTTTTTCTCTTAGTTGAGTAAAAAATTGTCAAACAAGAGATGTTTCTGCCCGTTTAGAAGGTTGTCTAGAAAAAGTAGGGGCACTAATAGGAGGGTCAGACGGGGGATCATCTAGATTATTATTAGTTGGGTTAACTTCAGGAGCAGGACTAGTAGGTGTATCATCATCCGGTTGCGTTTCATCAAAATCTATTTCTTCATCATCATTTTCATCAATAGTTGGATTACCATAAAGAGCATTCATATATTCATGGTTTAATTGTTCACCGGGTGCAATATTATGGCAAAATTGACTCTCGGTAAATTGTAATAAACTATTATCGCTATCAAGAATAGGAGGTGTAGGACGGGTAACATGTTTGGGTCGGGGAGCCGGGGAAGTGGATGAGGAACATATTGGCCACTAGATTCACCACTCTTCGATTTTCCCATATTTTTACTAAACATATTTTTTAAAGAATAAGTCATCTTAATTAATCAAGCAAAGTAAATAAAGCAAACAAAATTATAATATTATAACTTAAGAGTTGGAACGAGTTTACCGAATTGACGAACAACTTGTTGGAAATTGATTATCGTTGAAGATTTCAATTCACCAACTTCACAATTGTTTCACAAATTGTAACATTAAAGTAAGCAATAGTAGCAATTATAGAAGTAAATTAGAGAGAGATTGTGATAGATTGATGATTTTATAAGAAAAAATAAAATAATGATGGGGTATTTATAGTTGAAAATAGGAAAAAGTGTAATTATAAAAAGTTTGGGATTAAAACAAAGTTGAGGGGGTTAAATGGCTATTTCTGACAGCCCAACGGCTATTTTTTTTTTAAAAAAAAAAATAGCCGTTGGGACCGTTTGGCTCGCTAAGGGACCGGGCCGGTCCCGGGCCCTGACGGGCCAAACGGTCACGAGCCTGACGGGCCCAAATCATAGGACCAGCCCACGAGACCGGACCAGGCCCGCTAAAATCGGACCAAACGGTCCTGGCCCGTTTGGCCCGCGGTCCCGGGCCTGGACCGGCCCACTTGCCAGCCTTAAATGCACATGCACAATAACTAATAAGTAATTACTTCTTGTAAAGACTTTAATATGGGAAGTGGAAAAGAAATGAATTATATATATTTTGACATTTTATAATTAGGAAAAAGGTCAAAAAGGAGAAAAAAAGATAAATAGGATCCTGGCCAAAGAGAGGTACCAAATCACATTGCATATTCCCACAATTATATTTATATATAGATATAGATTGACTAATGTGCTCCTTTTTTGAAATTTGAAAGATTACTAGTACTCTATAATCTATACTCTATCATATAAAAAATAATTATTTCCTCAATTCTAATTTCTGTGAACTTATTTATTGAATACGGAGTTTAAGAAAAAAAGAATTTTTTTTTGATATATATGACCTTAAATATGACATAATATTTGTGTGTTTGTGTGACTATAAAACTTTTGAAATATTGCGTGACTATAAACTTTTGTTGTTAAAGATAATAAGTTTAAACTAAAATGTATTTAAATTTAAAGAGAGGTCGTTTTTATTAAGAGACTAAGGGTGTGTTTGGTAAGACGGAAAATATTTTTTCATTTTTCACTGTTTGGTTGCACAAAATAGTTTGAAAAATATTTTCTTAGATATCACATTTTCCTGAAATTGGAGGAAATGACTTCCCTAAAAAAAGTTAAGAAAATATTTTCTAAAAACTTCACCTACCCTCACATCTAACCCCGCACCCCCTCCACCTTCTCTACCTACCCCACCTCTCCCACCCCCTCTCTCCAAACATGCCTTTTTTTTCTTTTCATATTTTCTTTTTTTTCTTTTCCGTCACCAACCACCCTGCTAACCCCTGATACTCCCCCCCCCCCCCATTTTTTTTTCTTTTTTTATATTTTCAATTTTCTGTAAAAAAAAATTATTATTATTATTATTTTTTTTTGTTATTTTCAATTTTCCGTTTGTTCGTTTTTCTGCACTACCCACCCACCCCAACCCCTAACCCCCTCCCCGCGGCAAAAAATATTTTTTTTATATTTTTCGTTCTGATTTTTTTATTTTTCAGTTTACGTGTTCGAAATTTTACGAGTTTCAAAGTTATGAGTTCATAGTATGTATTTGAAATTTGCGAATTTAGAAATTATAGAGTTTACGGGTTGGAAAGTTTAACGATTTGGAAGTTTATGGAATTTGTGGGTTCGGAAGGTTGTTGGTTCGAAAGTTTATGGCTTCATATTTATTGTATCTAAATTATTTATGAATACTCTTGAGAAGTTATTTTCCTTAATTTGCGTATCAAACACCAAAAATGAGTAAAATTACTACTTATTTTCCAAGAAAATATACCAAACACACCCTAAAAAGAAAATTGAGCCATGGACCAGACTACAGAGTGAGTATTTCCAATGTACTCCAAGAAAAAAAAATCATTTCAAGGTTTTCAGCTATATCTTACTCACCGTTATTCCTCAAAACTTTTTTTTTTAAAACCTAAAAAGGAAAAAAAAAAAAAAGAAAAAAAAAAAGAGAGGATAAAAAGCACTAGCCGTCCGGTGATACGGCAGTTTGGGAGTAATCATTAATCTGCTTTGAATTTCATGGCCGCCGTGCCCTCTAATGGTACTTAGCTCTCTTACGCTTAAAATTATTTAGTAGCTCTCTTACACTTAAAAATTATTCAGTACTAGAATGAAATGCGCGTAAATAGAGTGCATTAATATGTCTACCCTATTAGTTTGTAACTGAGGTGTAATCAATTGATGGATATTTGATTTTATTTTGAAAATTATGGGTACAGAGGTGGTGCTGGAGGAGCTGAGACATGGACTGGCGCAGTTTGAGCTGGTTGCTTCTCCAGTTGCTTCAGTTTCTGATTCCAGTTACAGGCCTCAGCAAAGAGGCCTAAACCTCTTTGGTGTTTTCTCTGGTGCCACTGTTCATCAATCATTTGCTAGAATAGGACCCTCACTGTAAATTTCTCCTCCTTTTTTAATTAGTGGGGTTTTTCTATCTTGAGTTGTGTTGGTACATTTTGTTATTGCTTAGAATGATTATTTCGACTTCAAGTTGTATACACCATCAGTGTAATGAATTTTTATACCGTCAGGTCACTTTTAGTGACCTGTCTTATTTTCAAAATTAAGAATCTCACATTATAAGGCTATGTTGCGCGAATTCTCCAAAATGCCGCCGCACCCGTGTCGGATCCTCCAAAATTGCTCTACTTTTGGAGGATCTGACAAGCACCCATTGACATTTTCGGAGAATCCGAGAAACATAGTCATAAGGAGGCATATCCTTTAGGAAGCCTGATAGTGTGAAAAATTACTTACATTGACGGTGTATATAACTTAAACTCAATCTTTTCATACTATATATTAATGGTTGAGGCCTATTCCTTGTGACACACATGCCTTCAACCTATGTTACATGGACTTGTATACCGATATGTATCATACATGTGTGTTAAGTATCCGACATCTATTGCATGGACTTGTATATGTATGCGTATAATATACGAGTGTCTGTAATTATCGTATATGAGTATGTGCAGTTTTTAGATTTTTAGTGTAATTTGAAGAATCTCCATGAAGAACCTGTACCCATGGTACACCTGTTTGACACAGTTACATCAAAGCAAATACTATGTAAAATAGCCTTTAATAACTAATATGTTGTCCCCAAGTTTTACCCTAAGACAGTGAAGGGCTTGAGAATTACCTAAATTAAGTCTATATAGATTCTAATTTTGTTCGAATGAAGTGCTTAATTTGATCTCACAATTGTGTGTTCTGTGTACCTTTCTTTTTCTTCAAATTTTTATTGTAGAGGTGGAGGTTCACCAGCTTTAAAGAAAGTAGAACGTTATTCAGTACAGAGAGTAACAGGTGATGGCCGCTGTATGTTTCGTGCTCTGGTACGAAGCATATTCCTTCCCTCCGAAATCAATTTCATGTAAAGCTGTTGACTGCATAGCTTTATTGCTATAACTTTTACATGTCTCTTTACCCTAATGGTCATGGTTTTAGAATGTTTTGCTTATTCGTTGAAAGGGAAAGAAATACAAACTTGAGAAAGCATGCTCCTCTAACAAGAGTAGAAATTAAACTAACCGAAAGAAACTGCCAAGTCATCTTATTGACAGTGCCTTCCAACGCTGCGGAAGGTCCACATGCACCACACCTTAAAGGACCATCTTCTGTAGTCCATAAAGAAGCAAAATAAACGTCTTTTGCCAGGCGTTTGAAACGATATTCATAATCTTGCATTTCCGTCTAGCCAAATACAAAAATCATTGCTAATCAGGCAGAAAGCCACAATTTTTTGCCTTCAGTCTGCTAGCAAAAATCCCTGAAAACCTGATTTGATTTCTTCAGTGGTGCTCTCACACAGGATTAACAAGGAGTTATCAATGACACTAAACAGCCTCCACCACAATTCCGTTGACAAATAAAAATGTATAAACATGCATTTATGGATCTCACTCTTTCCTTATTTTTTTGTAAATTTATAAGTTACATATATTTATGGCTCCCACTATGCACATTGCAGTATTCAGGAGGTATAATCTTGTGTAGGCTGTAACATGTCATTCACATTTATCCTTGTAAGAATAAGAATATGCTACCTTAACCTATCATGGGTTCTTTGTTCCCGAAAGGCCCGAAAGGGAGGGTCTTGTCAGCCTAACTTTGAGGATTTACATAAGAAACCAAAACTATCTGAATCCAGTATCCTTCTATCAGGATGAACTGAAAGTTAACAATCCCATCAATCATGAAGGAACTCCTAGAATTCATTTATCTTTTTATCGTTCAGGTTATGAAAAGTTGATGACTCTGAATTCTCTTCACATATGGTAAAAATCTGAAAATCAGAGCGCTATGAATCAAATATCTGATAAATGTGGATTATTCACATTTTGTACTTCATGCTATTTGTACCTAAAATATTTTAGTGCCTTGGAACCAATACTTTATTTCTCTAAGGAATTTCTGTTATTTCTAAATCAGGTAAAAGGGATGGCTTTCAACAAAGGTGTGAAACTTAACCCTCGAGATGAAAGAGAGGATGCAGGTAATATTATCCACAGCAGATTTCATCAGTCATTTTCGTGTTACTCATTAATTCTACCGACAAGGTTAACAACAATTTAAAAAAAAAATTATACCAACAAGGTTAGAACCTCATAGTAGCTTTCTAACTGTTCAAATTTACGAAGTTCCCTTTCATTTATGATTTTTCTCTCACTAGGAAACTATGCCTTCCACATATTAAGTAATCTGCAAAAAATTTACTCCTGATACAGTGAGGCAAGTTATTAGTTTTCTTCTCATTTTTGTGTGGATTATTTCCTGAAGTTGATGAAAATTCTGTTCTTTCCTTGTGTAACAGATGAATTAAGAATGGCTGTGAAAGAGGCTCTTTGTGATGATGAAAAAGAACGTCTTAAATATGAAGAGGCCTTAATTGCCATTACAGTTGAGGAGTCTTTGAGACGGTAACATGAAACTTCATTCATCAGTTTTAGGTACTTTATGATAATACTACTAGTGATTCGGATAAGAGTCCTTTCTCAATACTTTGACTTGTTTTGTTAGATATTGCCAACGCATTGGACGATCTGATTTCTGGGGAGGAGAGTCAGAGCTATTGGTAAGCAAGTTTTTAGCCCTGTTCTTCTAATCTTGAATATTCTTGTTGTCTTTATCCTCCACAGAGGTATCCGCCAGCTATACATGATTAGTTGCTGTGTGGGAAGTTCTTATGAAATTCTCAATCATTCTTTCAGGACTATTATTAGTTTTTTTGGCTCAGTCCACACTGATTCCTGTCTCGTTTCGTGAGGGTCACGAAAGAGATGGTTTCTGATAGTGTTTCTATATGAAATGCATCGATAATACTCTGCGTCACACATCACAATTGGGACATTTGCATGCTACTTTACTGTTCCATTTAGCTACATTTTGCCTCCCTTATGCTGATAGATCATCTTTTCTTTCTACATCAGGTATTATCAAAGTTGTGTTGCCAGCCAATTACAGTATACATACCGGAACAGGAGGTATTATCCCTTTGCTTCAAGATTTACTTCTGAAGTAGTCATAAGCCGGACTTTTTGTTTTTGATGGGTAAAGTCATAACCTGGACTTCTCACTTGGAGGTCTTATCCATCCTATCAACAAAGCATCAACAGTATAGACTGAAATATTTTGGATCTTGCTGTCTAATTATTTCTGTTTTCCTTTCCAATAAGTAAAGTAGGCGCTGTGATATCTCATTCAAAATAGCCCAGTGTATACATTAAGAAAATTGAATTCTAAGTGCATTAGGTCTTTCTAAAGCAAGCTAGCTGCATCCTAGCTTCACCAGCATCTTCCTTTGCGCAGTAGACTCTCATCGCTATTTCTCCTTCCATGAACTTTTCCTTCTTCCATTCTATTTTCCCCATTTAATCTACTAGTTCTTTTTTAATTTATGAAGTAGGGTATTTCATTAAAACGTGGAAACAACCTCTGGCAGAAATGCAGGGTAAAGCTGCGTACAATAGACCCTTGTGGTCCGGCCCTTTCCCGGACCCCGGGCATAGCGGGAGCTTAGTGCACCGGGCTGCCCTTTAGGGTTTTTCATTAAAAGGAATCAAGGAGATGCTTTTATATAAAAGGAAACAAAAATACAATGATTTGATCTACTAATGCTCCTTCAAAAGAAATAAATAAGGCAACAAAATCAAGTCAAATGTACCACTTCAACTTATGTGGAAGCTGCTGTTGGCAATAGTGAATTATATATGTAAAGTTCAAAGACAGAGAAATAAAAAAGAATATAAACGCCCTTCATCTTC
This sequence comes from Nicotiana tabacum, assembly GCF_000715075.1. Lineage (NCBI taxonomy): Eukaryota > Viridiplantae > Streptophyta > Magnoliopsida > Solanales > Solanaceae > Nicotiana > Nicotiana tabacum. The sequence goes on along the minus strand of NC_134081.1, from coordinate 23,943,462 downwards.
TCAGGACTAATGAACCAATTTGCCCATAATTCTTAAACAGCATGAAGCAGGGAGAAAGCAAGTGATAATAAAGTATTGATACAAATATGTTGTTCAGGACATCACTAATAACATTTAATGCTTAAAAGAAACACACAAGGTAAAAGTTCCATCTAATTTAAATAGAAGTGACTGTGAAAAGGTCGTTATGACCTTGAAGACGTGCTACCTGGTTGGTGGATCAACCATAAACCCCAACACTGCAACTGCAACTGCAACAGGTGTGATTGTGTTAATGACCTAAAAATAATTGGATCCAACATCTTATCTACCTTTTCTCAGTAATTGTTGAATGCTGTCAATAGCTGTGTTTTCTTAGCCATTGAATAATATCTAAGCACATAAAAGTACTCCTAAACTTCTCTTTCTTTTGTTCTTCTATATTGATTGATTTAGTGTTTGCTTAAGAATTTCTGCATTTTTCAATGGAACTGCAGCATGGAGGAAGAGGCTCTGGTTTCATTCCTATTGCAGAATACGGAGCTGAGTTCCGTAAAGGTTCAAAAAACAGAAAGGCCAGGAAAGCTGTGAGGCTTCTTTATAGTGGTCGGAACCATTATGACCTACTTGTATAGGATCTTTGGAACATTCAACAGAGTTTGAGCAGTATACAAGTTTCTTTCCAGGAGCTGCTAAAGCCAAAGGGAGTTTGCCAGGTTTCCTAATTGTGCCGAGAACCTTTGTGCATATTTGGTAATTTTGCCAGCAGCGTATAAATGTTGATGATACAAACTTGTTATGTAGATGTATTTCCTGAGCTTCATAACTAATAGTAATTGTAAAAGAAAAACTGATTTTTAGATTGTTCATGTAGGAGACAATTTATGAAATTCTCATACTTGAATTTTGTTCATTGTTTTATGAAGTGTTTAGTTTTTTTCATGTTAGTTTTGTATTTGAGAACGAAGATTCACTGTCTAATAGTATTAAATAAGCAAAATGAAGAGGAAAACCTTGTTCTGTATTAATTAACTTGCAGAATTATTTAGTTGTATCCAGATTACTTTGGACATATGAATATTAATATGAGACATGAATGTAATATCTTGTAATAAATTTTCTGTTACTGTACAATTAAATATGAAATATAGCACTTGATAATCGACGCAAAGGTCTAAAATCCGCCCTTTTTGCTCAAGACAATTCACGGATGAAAATAAAACAAATTGAGATACGAATGTTGAAAGATGTGTTACTTGGAGAATGAGATGCATTTCATTAACGAATCAATCCATCCAACAACTTTTCAATCTTATGAGAATAAATTCTACTTAATTAGTAGCACAATAATGCGAAAAAAAAGCAGCCCAGTGCATTAAATTTTCGGTATGCGCGGGTTGGGGAATAGTCGGACCACAAGGGTCTATTATACGCAATTACACACTGCATTTCTGCAAGAGACTACTTCTGCGGCTCGAACTCATGACCTCCTGGTCACATGGCGGCAACTTTATTGTGTAAAACTTGCACCCTTCAATTTTGCATAAAATTTAAAACTAGCCATTTTTAGTGCTGGTCAATCAAATTTAGCCACATAATCAAAAGCCAACCATATTTAGCCACTAAATTAGGACGGAAATAATTTGTTCACAAAAATACCCCTACTCTGTTTATAAAATTTACGCGGCATGAACTCATACTCTGTTTCAACAGAATCTCGCGGCGTCAAATCTACAGATTGAAGTAAGCTCTCATGATTCTTCTCAATGCGTTAATCTACGATTCTTCTTGTTTGTAATTCAGATCGTATTTATGTTGTGCTTGATTGTATAATATATAAATGTAATTTAATTTGCAGAATATTATACCGAGAATATGTATGATTCATTAAAGAACACAGAATTAAACTGATGGTAGATGAATTAGTTGCAGAACAAAATATCCAGTATAATATGCTGGACCTTTCTGAATTGATATATAAAACTTATAAACTTCCAGAATATAGTATTGGAGGTATCTTTGATTCAAACTAGAAAAAATGCTGCATAAAATGGTATAGAACAAAACACCAGTACAATATACTGGACCTTTCTGAATTAATATGTAAAACTCAGAAACTTCCAGCAGATTAAACTAGAAGTATCTGTGATTCAAACCAGAAGAAAATATCTAAGTTTTTAAGGTTCCTCTAATGTCCTAAATAAAATGTTTGACTTTTATTATTAGATATGTCAAAACTACAAACTCTCCACCATATAGTACTGGAGGTATCTTTTCAAACTCATCTAAGTTTTTAATGCACTGAATAAAATATTGGACTTTTTTGATTAGATATGTCAAAACTACAAACTCTCCAGCATATAGTATTGGATATATCTTTAATTCAAAACCAGAAAAAAATATTGAATAAAATAGTGGAAAAACAAAACATCGGCATAATATGTTGAACCTTTCTGAATTGATATGTAAATTTCACAAACATTCAACATTTTATACTGAAAATATCTGTGATTTAAAGCAGAAGAAAATATCTAAATGTCTATTGTTCCTCTAATGTTCTAAATGTTTAATATTCACCTACTATCCTGAATAAAAAGCTGGAATTTTATCGTTAGATATGTCAAAACTACAGACTCTCCAGCATATAGTATTGGAGATATCTTTGATTCAAACTAGAAAAAATGCTGCATAAAATGGTATAGAATAAAATACCAGTATAATATACTAGACCTTTCTGAATTAATATGTAAAACTCATAAACTTCCAGCAGATTATACTAGAAGTATCTGTGATTCAAAAACACATCTAAGTTTTTAAGGTTCCCCCTAATGTCCTGAATAAAATGCTACAGTTTTATGATTAGATATGTCAAAACTACAAACTCTCCAGCATATAGTACTGGAGCTATCTTTGATTCAAAACCATCTAAGTTTTTAATGCACGGAATAAAATCCTGGACTTTTGTGATTAGATATGTCAAAACTACAAACTCTCCAACATATAGTACTGGATATATCTTTGATTCAAAACCAGAAAAAAAATACTGCATGAAATAGTGAAAAAATAAAACACCAGCATAATATGCTGAACCTTTCTCAATTGATATGTAAATTTCACAAATATCCAGCATTTTATACTGAAAATATCTGTGATTCAAAGCAGAAGAAAATATCTAAATGTCTATTGTTCCTCTATTGTTCTGAATAAAATGCTAGACTCTTGTGATTAGAAATGTGAAAACTATAAATTCTCCAGCATATAATGCTCTGATTCATCATACAAGAAACAAAGTAGAGAATTTTATAATCATCTAGTATAAAATACTGGACAACAAGGTTTCAGAGGCCAGACTTCCTGTATAATATACTGGAACCAAATTTATCAGAAACTATTAAACTCCATAAACAAATACTGGTGTAGAAAGAAAAAACACAATCAAACAGCATATAAAAAAATATATACAATCTATCATTAAAAATAAGTAATCAGAAATAAACAGAACTCCAGTATATTATAATTGTCACCCAATATAACATACAGGTCAACAAGCCTTTAGACGACAGACTTCTCATACAAGATACTGAAATCAAATTAATCAGAAACAATAAAACTCCATAAGCAAATACTGGGGTAGAAAGAAAAAACATAATCAAACAGCATATTAAAAAAATACAGATACAAATATTATTGAAAAAAAGTAATCAAAAATAAAACACAACCCCAATATATTATAATCATCCAGTATAAAATACTGGACAGCAAGGCTTTAGAGGGCAAACTTCCCGTATAATATACTGGAATCAAATTTAGGACAAAAAATAAAGCTCCATAAACAAATACTAGCATAGAAAAGAAAAAACATAATCAAACAACATATTAAAAAAACAGAAATAATCTATCATTAAAAACAAGTAATCAGAAATAAAACAGAGCTCTAGTATATTATAAAATTATCCAGTATAAAATACTGGACAACAAGGATTCAGAGGGCAGACTTCCCGTATAATATACTGAAAGTAAATTTATTACAAAAATAAAACTCCATGAACAAAAATATGGCTAGAATGAAAAAACATAATCAAACAGCATATAAAAAAACACAGATACAAATTATCATTAAACACAAATAATCAGAAATAAACAGAACTCCAGTATATTATAATACTCATCCAACATATAATACTAGACAACAAAACTTTAGAGGTCAGACTTACAGAATAATATACTGGAACTAAATTTATTACAAAAAATTAAATTTTGAAGTATGAAGTCCAGCGCATTGTTCTGGATTTCAAGTTTTGACAAGAACTCCAGTAATCTATAATGCCGCTGGAGCAACAAAATACTTGAAAATTCACTCTAATATACTTTTTTGAACAACTTATCAAAACAAAATTACACAACGATTACAACATAAAACTAAAAATAGAGTGACAAAATTATGAGAAATAAGACGAACTACTGAACAGAGAAAAAAAAAAAATTTCGTCGATGTTAAAATATCACAAAATTTTAAACGCTAACAGTACGGAAATCAAAATTAAAACAAATGAAGCAACAATAAGAACGAAAATTCAACGACGGTACTATAAAAACAACACTTACCCAGACGAAATTTGAAGAAAATTTGACCTAACCCAAGCGAAATTTGAAGAATATATTCTCAAGAAGGCGAAATCCGTACAGTACTCTAAAGAAAAGCGAGAAGCAATCTAAAAATGAAAAACTAAATAAACAGCACGTTAAAAAGAAGAAGGGCAAAAATGTCAATTATTAATATATTTTAAGTTAAAATGGCTAGAATTCAACGACATTAGTGATGGTGGTTAATTTTGGATAGCCAGCCGTAAAAATGGCTGTGCCATGCCATTTTGACTTCAATTTTTCTTCTCTTTTCCATACTACTCTATTTATGTTAAATTAACTTTGTTAATGCTGTTTATTTTTCTAAAATTTTTGTACTTCAGTCTCTTCGCTGGTCTAAGTAACGAATATTAAGAAGCTCCGTGAACAAAAAGCAAAATTTGATCTTCTCTCTTCTTTCTTCTTATTTTCCTTTATTTACCGCCGCAATATCATATCAACAATTATAGTCATCATTCAAAAAGGTATATTAGTCGAATTTAACTCTTACGACAAAGTATATTCTTTTTACTATCATTTGGTCACTCAAAAAAATAACTTAGAAGTAAAATTATTGACCTGAAAAATAAAAAAAGTTGCTTGTTACATCAAATTATAATATATATTAGTGTAAAATTCTTTTTACTCTATTCGTTTATAAATATTAAAGCTATTTTTATTTATTTTTTTCTTTTTTCTGAAACACAAATTATTCCATTCAATATCCAAATCATTTACCTCCAAATTTCCTTACTGTTGAAAAGTACTAGGAAGACTAACCTTTTACTAGAACAATTATTACAAAGACAGAAGAAAACAGCATCAGCAGCCCCACATGACAGCTTAGCTGTGAGAATCAGGAGGAATGTCCCTGTCTTCTTTTTTAAACATCAACCTCATATATTTCTTTTTCTTTTTTTCTTTTTAATTTCTTATTCCATGTTTGGTAAACTCTAAAGAGTTCTACTAATAGTTTGCTTGGATAATTGTTACTTTAAATATAATATTATTTTGATTATAATTTTAATTTTAATATATTATATTATTAAATTCGTGGTTACATAACATGAAATTCCCTTCACATAACGACCGATTTGATATAGTCGCCTTACCTTTTTTTTCTCACCTTGTCCTTACTATAATTCTATTTTACTCTTCATACGACATTTTTAATAATTACTTTACCTCATATTTTGTTTTTTCTTTGTATGTGTGACATTATGAAATAATGAAAAATAATACAATTTGTCCAAATATTATATAGATTAAAATAAAACAAAAATAATAAATACAATTCAGTATGATACGATATATTAAAAAATAATATTGTAACAACCATCCAAACAGACTGTAATTTAAATTCACTTCAAAATTTTTATTTGGAAGTAAAACACTTCATACTAAAAACGACTCTATTCCAAGATCAACCTCATGCTTGATGTTTCACTTTTTTCTTTCTTTTCCTTTTACTTCCCAAAAATCAAGTCCCAAAGGCAACTTCCTCAAACCGGCCAGCCCCCACTTTCTACTTTTATAAACAAATTTTTATTCTTTGGGGTTAAAAAAACAGTGCAGAAAATAAAAGTCATGAGTATGTTTTCATGCTTTTAGGCTGTAACCTGAGTGCCACTAATCCCATATCTCAATATTCATCCATTTGCATCTAACTGAAAAGTAAAAAAGATTGATTCTTGGTGATGAACTATACACTAATTTTGACTAAAGATACCAAAGTTGTGACCTTTTTTCTCTGTTCTGTTATACAAGTTGTTTTCACTTGAGTTCTCGGAGTTGGGTTTTTCTTAGTTTTTATAAATTGGTTGAAAAATGGGTTCAAATGATAGGCTATTTAACAGACAAAGAAGTCTTCATCAGATCCTTGGAGGAGGTTTTGGTAAGTCCACCTAATTCAAATCCTTTAATAAAGGCAAAATTCTTGATCATGTCAATGCTTGTTTAATGAAGAATTTAAGTTCATAATTTGGTTTATCTGGAAATTGATTGACATATTTATTGCAAATGCAAATGAGTTCTTGTTATGGATGGATGAGATTTTTATAGCTAATGGTCAACTAACTATTTGTGATAAAAAATTTGTTCTTGTGATTAAAGGATTTTCTTGGTCATTTTTTTGTGTTTGATTCAATTGTAGTTTGTTTGAAACAGTTGCGGATGTTGTTCTATGGAGGCGAAAAGATGTGACAGTGGGAATTCTTGTAATTACATTGTTTGCTTGGGTGGTCTTTGAGATATCTGGTTATACACTCCTATCATTAGTTTCAAGTGTTTTCTTGCTGCTGTTCACCATTTTGTTTCTATGGGCTAAATCAGCTGCAATTCTTAACAGGTAAACAACAATCTTTTGCAAATTCTTTTATATTATGATTTTTTCAGTTAGCTGCATGTGGTTGAATGAGTAGCACAAAATAAATGTGTCTTATGATCTCACATCCCTCAATTATGATATAGAGCTTTGATGAGCTTTGTTTTATGTATGATCAACATTGGCACAAGTAACTAAATCGAAATATGTGGGTCCTCAAAATACACCATGTTGATTAGAGTTTGCACAGCTCTAAAGTGTACCGATTGCTATGAGAGGAGTTAAGTTCTTTCCATATTGGATTGGTTATTTATCCAGAAACACAATTCACTGGATATTCATTTGCTTTACTTGGGCTATCCTCATCTGATATAATACATACTTCACTAAATTGGAAAAGGAAGGAAGCAAGTGATAATCATGTGGCAAAAGTAAATGATTTTACACTGTTTGAAATCTAGAAGAACTTTCATCCTTTTGTGATCCCCTGGGGATTGTGGGGGTAGGGAAGGTGGAGGGGTGGTTCTATTGGAGGCTGATACGAGCTGTTTCCAAATGCTATATGAAACAAAGCTTCGATTAAGTGGCACAGGCACTTCTAATAATGCTCCGTTGGGACTCATTGCTGTTTCATTTCTTATTACTATATGTTCGACTATCTAGGACCAACTTTTCTTGATAAGTATTAATATGTTCTCATGTCGACACGACATGGGTGGGGGTGGGGGTGGGAGTGGGGGTGGGGAGGGGACTTATGTATTACATACCAATGTTTTAGTCTCTATTCAAAGTGCAGAGATCCAACAAAATCTGTCAAAATCTATATTCTGTAATGACGTAAAATAATGCTAAAATGCTAAAAGCTGTAAACACAAGTCTGTAAAACAATTAAGAGGGTTTTCTCTGCCCCCAAAGCTTTACCGATTTCTCTCTTTCGAGATCACCCAAGTAATACACAGTGAAGACTGTTCTGGACTTGTGTCCTTTTCTGGATTTTTTCCCTCTTCCAACATCATAATAATTGTCTCATGGACTTGCACATCGTCTCTTTTACTCCACGAAGACTTAGCATACCGAAAATCTCAGACACGTAGCACCTATTAAAATTTATAAGTCCCCTTTCTAAAATTATCCTGTGTTAAGCACTAAAACCCCTCCAAAACATGCTATCTTTGTGGGGACTCTAGTTTCCAACAGTTCCCAAGGCCAATGGTGTGCAAAGAAATTTAAAATTCTTTAGTGCAGTATAGTAGAACAGCTTTCCAGAGAAAAATCAGTTGATAGTTCCATATTTTAGAAACTATATAGATGTCGGTAGTATTGTTTGGACAAGGACTTAGATTAGTATCTTTGATGTAAAGGTAGGAGAAATACAAACCAAACACAAAAAAAGGATGGGAAAGTAAAATGTCTCACAAGAAAGTCATCTGCTTGCAGATCGAATGAGAGTAATCCTCAACCGCAAACTGGTAGCATACCGAGGTCACAAAGCATGATATTTTTTAGATTTCTTCATATTTTTTGAGACCTTTAATGCCATCCAGAAAGTAGTTTATGATATTATTATCACCTTTGCTAATAATGAACCTTCTCGAGTTATATTCATTGGTTCTTTGTACTTGAACATTCTCTATGAAATTACAACAGACCAGCTCCGCCTCTGCCGCATCTGTATCTCTCTGAAGAAATGGTAAATGAAGCAGCATGTTTCGTCCGCAATCACATCAACATGCTGCTGTCTGCATCTGAGGATATTGCCCTTGGTAAAGACACAAATATGTTTGTTAAGGTCTCTGTGGGACTGATGCTGGTATCTGTGATCGGGGGCTTGACCGATTTCCTCACATTGGGCTACACTAGTAAGTTAATCGGATTAATCTTAATTCGGGAAGCAAAGAGTTCTTGACGACAGTAAATTGACTTTGGGAATTCCTTTCTTTGCAGGCCTTGTGATTGTTCTTACAGTCCCTGCACTCTATGAGAAGTATGAAGACCAAGTTGATGCATGTGTGTTAATGGCATACAGGAAATTGCGGAACTTCTATTATAAATTTGATGCAGTGTGTGTTAGCAAGGTTCAAAGATTGATTTTGGAAAAGGAGAAATTAAGCTAAACCATTTTCTCTGAATTTGTTAAGTTGTTTTCAACTTTTTTGTTCTTTTTTATTTTTAAAATTTTTAGTAGGGATGGGGGGAAGGTTGTTTGGGGTCTGTTTTTATATAGCCTTTGCCATATATCTTGGTTTCTTTCCCATTCTCTCTCTTTCTCATCGGAAGTGAAGTGTGGAGAGCAAGTGCTCTGAGGGGCACCAAAATATGAGAGATTGTAATTTGCACATATACTGTGTACGTTTCCTCAAAAATGGATACAGAAGATTGATATATAGCTGATTTGAACTAATTCGGATTGAAGTATAGTTGATTGATTGATTATGTACATCCATTTCATGCGAAGCAAATCATTTTAAGGTCTAACCAAGTTGTAAGCTTGCAACATCATTTGCCCATTGAATGTTCAAGCATCCTGGAAGAACATTTGTATATAAATAACCCATTTTCTTCTTTTTTCAATCTCATGCAACAAAACAATGAATGTGTAATTGCTGCTTGCTTAAATTACTATTGTTGTATTTACATGGTAATTCAGTAACAGAAAGGAAATTATGCATATGCCGGATGTTTAAGAAAACATGATGCTAGCCTCAATTTAGGAGCAGCAGAATCTTGAATAACTTACTGAAGCAGAATGCGATTCATGTTGGGCAAAACTCAGGGAACTCAGCCTTTTGGCTTTAGTAAAATGATGTTGACAGTTCGGACAATAACATACAGTGTAGGCAAACAAAATGAGCACTGTTCTTACAAACAGAAAGATAAAGGAACAATAAGAACATCACTAGTCCTGGCTGCTTCCATAACTATCACGCTTCTCGTGTTGCCAACCAAAGCCCTGTCCATCATGACTAGCATCAGAGTAGTGCCTGCCTCCTCTTTGAAGTTGTGACATGGGATGAGGTAAAGGAGGGGGTGGCGGAAGGGCCATATGTTGTGGCATCAATATACCCTTGCTATCTCTGCTGTCCATTGAATTTCCACTCTGTCCGCCTTCCAATCCTCGGTTGACTGAAGGTGGAGGTGGCAGGTTTGAGGGCATTACACCGGCATTCCTTCCATAGTCTCCTTGGAAAAATACTGGTCTTCCTTGAGGATCAGCGGCATTTACAAAACCATCCCCAGGAGGTTGAACTGCAGTGGGCTCAAAAGGCCCAACCGGCTGCCCCATATTCCATGGTCGAGGGTAATTTTCTGCAAAATTCATATTTCCTGCAGCGCCGGGTGGAAAACCTAGCAAAGACCCTTGTTCTGATCCCATTTCAGGAGTTGAGTCTGGCCTAGGCATCTCAAACGGGGCACCATAAAATGGTTGGGCTCCATCGGGTGCAAACTGAGGATAACCAAATTGAGGAGCCAAACCTGGATTCGAACTCATAGGCACTGCAAAGCCATGAGGTTGGGACATGTGCATAGGATATTCAGGGAAAGGGGAACCCCCTATAATCCCTTGTTGCTTGTCCGGAAACTGACCTGGCTCTGGCCGCAATGCGCCCTGTGTGTCAAAACCTGGTTGAGGAAACCGGTTCTGGCTGCCGGGTCTTTCAAAGCCCGGAGGAGGATTACCATCAGACTGTTGCTCTAATGGATGATTTGGGATTGACCCAGCGAAAGGTGGTGTTGGCTTTGGTTGCATGACAAGCCTAGGAGGCTGTTGGTCTCTAGTTTGAGAATGATGAGCTTTGTCTTCACGATCATGTACCTGAGAACCTGAACTAGGAGAAAATAGGGGCCTAGGTGGTGCTTGCACTGTAGAATCAGAGGCAGCAGGTTTTCTAGCACTGGCAGACTCCGAAACGTTTCCATCTTTTTCTGCAGTTTGATGAAGGAGATCACCGTGGTTCTCATGAATATGAGATTCGAATTCAATCTTCTTCAGAAAGGACTTGAGACAATGCGGAGCTGCACAGATGAAGATCCCTTCCATCAATTTAATTGTCTGAATCTTCTGAATGCGTTCATCACAGCTGAATCAGAAAAAGAAAAAAATAAAGTAGTTCATTTCGTACTCATTAGATTGACAAAACAAGTATGGAACAGGAAGATGGGCAAAACTAACCAACCTAGTTTCCTTTCAAACAATTAAGTAGTAATTAGAGTTTAATAAGGGGCGCATGACAATTCTCTGGGTGTTGCTTATCACGACAATCTCAAATTCGTTTTGATGAGATTTCCAAATTTCTAAATAATCTACTTCATTGAGAGAGGAAGGCCCAGAGAGTTAAAATCAACCATCTACCATAATAACGGCTGATGAAGCTCTTAATAGGAGTAAAATTTATCTAACTAGGAAAAGAATTTCTAATAAAATGTTATTCCAACAATTAGCTCAAGTTGACATTGTATTAGACAAAGAAAAGCCAAGATGTCAATGCGCCAGTCTAAAACACAGGGAACAAAAAAGAAACAATAGAGACATGATACTGAAACGTCACTTGACAAATTTGATGCGAAATTAGGTTTATATACAATGGCCAAGAGCTAAAACATACACCTTATAGTAGCATATGCTTCTACCAGCAGTGGAATCCCTATAAATCACTATATCGTTTGCCTTCCTCTTTCGATTTGCCAGTTTTAATGTGGTCCAAATTAATATGAGGCATATAGTTTCATAATTATATATCATTAAGACTATAGAATTTACTCTTAAGAGTGAGAGAAACAGGATATACAGCTTACAGGTAGCAGAGAGAATCACTCCTGGCACAATCTAAACAGAAGGCATGTTCACATGGACTCTGCAAAAGAAGATAGTAAAGGTCATTTTGACTTAAAATATAGTTGTGAAATGTAAATGTAAATGCATAACATTGATACTGTTTCTTAATCCGTTCATAACATTGATAACATTCACCATATGTCATACACTAGCTTTTAAAAGCATAACCCAGTTAGTTTACGGCATACAACCGTTTCGTAGTAGCAAGAATAAAGTTCTGCCAGACTGCCACATTTGACACAACAAGACAATAGGAAACGCATTAACCTGTTAGTTTATGAAAGAGGATAATTTATTCAATAAATGCATAACCTTTGAAACAAAAATAAGTTCTACAACATATGACATAGACAATCTGTTATTCTTGAACAACGACAACATACCCAGTATAATCCCACATAGTGGGGTTTGGGGAGGGTAGTGAGTATGCAGACCTTACCCCTACCTTGAAAGGGAATTAATTTAAATAGAGTTGAAAATTCAAAATTCATCTTTGGTTCCCCTTGAGTTCTTGGGATCATGTAAAAGATATTATGCTAGAAATTTTACAAGGGAAAATATTTTCTCAACCAAGTGATGGTGTGAGAGTGATATCAAGTAGTGGTCAATTTTAACGGCCCCATAGTAGTAACTGAAGTTGGCACCAAAAATATGACCACCTAGAGCCCATTTGGATTGGCTTAATTTAAGTAACTTTTAAGCCTAAAGTGCTTAAAAGTACTTTTTATGTGCTTGAGCTTAATTTTTAAATAAGCAGTTATGTGTTTGGATAAAGGTGCTGGAGCTGAAAATAAGCAGTTGATGTGTTTGAAAAAAATATGCTCATAAATACTTTTTCTGTTAAAATGACTTAAATGCCCTGAAACTATCAAGACTAAACCAATTGTACTGTCTTTTCTTTCTTTCTTTTTTCATGGTGTCAAAACAAATGAATAGGTGTAGATTCTCAAATCAAGTTGATTGCTAAACTCTATTTTCTTGAAAGTAAGAGGTATTTATACTTACCGAAAGAAACGCAGGTTATTAACTAAAATTAATTTGAACTTAATTCAAATATAAATTATTTTTTGTCTCAATTAAAAGCTTCATTCTTCCCCACCCAAAGTCACCCACCACGAGAAAGGAAATAGATAACTCTACAAAGAACAAAACGATGTTCATTTTTCACTATCAGGAATTCAAAACCAAAAGAGTCACTAGAATTAATTTATCTGTTTGACAAAAAATAAGCAACCAAAGACTTACTTAAAGAAAAACAAAAGGCACCAAGGACTTCAGTTCGACAGAGATGGAACTTGGAAGACAGAGATTGGAAATGGCGGAGGAAAGGAGAAAAAGAAAAGATTATGGAATTTGGAAGGCAGAGATTGGAAATGGCGGAGGAAAGGAGAAAAGAAAAGATTGGGATATTTTGGAAATTATACATAAGTATCAGGGATAGCAATATAAAATACTTGGTCAAAGAGGGGTGGCTTTTAAGCTTAAAAAAAAGTTGGAATTACCCAACTTATCACTTTTGGCTTATTTTGGATCTTTTGGCTTAAAAGCATTTGACCTTTAAACAGATTTTAAGTTTGCCAAACACCTAAATAAGCTAAAAAATGACTTAAAAGCTGGTTTGACCAGCTTAAAAGCCAATCCAAACGGGCTCCTAATTCCTTTTTGTTGGTCAAAAGAGGCAGGCCCATTATCCACCGAATTTCGAACCATGCGTCGCTTGCCCTTAGAGATTTCATGGTTATCAAAAAAAAAATTGTATTAAGTAGCAGCAGCAGCCAGCAGGTAGTCTTAGCATCTCATTTGTTGGTGGAATCGGTATAGAGCAGTAACAGTAGGAATATCATTGACTGAAAACACGTTGCACCTCAGGGACAGAGGACCCAAGGACCAGTATAACAACAATGAAGTTGGCAAAAAAAGCAGCTGAACATTCTATACTCACCAGACGTCCGTAAATAGCAATTGGAAAGTCACAACGGACACAAAAATGTACTCGTTCACCAAGTTGGCGACGGGACCTGCGGCCAACAGTCTTGAGCAGAGAAGCAGTATTTGCTGAACCAAGGCTCTTGGCTACAGGAAGATCAGCTAAAACAAGGTGATCAGGACAAGCAACTGTAATACTGTCTGAAGGTAAAGACTTAGCACCTCCACCACTCTCACTGGCTGGTTTGCTAAGCCGGATCTGAAGCATCTTTTCCAAGTATTCTGCTCTCCACCTTCCTCGTCAGACCCACTAAACCAGTATGACTTCTTCAACTCAAATAACAAATCGATGGTATCTCTGCAGGGAAGTAATAATTAATTAAAAAAAAAAAATTATTTCCATAAAATTCAATTATGAATATCACCATGTATCAGATCAATATCCCTTCGAGGACAGAGATAAAATTGGAAAATACAGAGAAGATATGCATGGCATAATACCATAAAAAAAATCAAGAAAGGTTGCAGAATTTCAAGGGTTGGTAGAATTGCTCCACAAACGAAATACTACTCAGGATAGTCGTGATGCATGGAGATGGGGGGCGTGAAACAGTGGTGCATTTTTTGTGAAGTCCTACTATGTGGCTCCTCTAGCACTTATGCGGACAGTTTGGAGGGAGAGAAATAGGAGAGCTTTTGAAGAAGTAGAAAATGATTTTGTACACTTGAGGAGTAGCCACTTACCCCGTATCGATTTTTGGGGCACTACGAGACAGAGGCGAATCCAGGATTTAAATTCTATGGGTTCAATTTTAAGATTTTTAACATTGAACCCATTATATTTTTAAAGTTATGAGTTCATATCTACTATTTTTGCAATTTTAATGAATTTTTACATATAAATTTTTACTCCGCGTCGAAAGTTATGGGTTCAGTTGAACCCGTAGGTAGTACACTACATCCGCCTCTGCTACGAGATTCCTATTTGTATAGAAGATTGGGTGACTATCCTATCTTTTTGTAAAGTTTTCTACTTTTTGGCATACTTCTTGTATGCAGGTGTGATCAAGCAATGGTCCATATATAAGCAGATAAATGAGTAAGTTATAAGAAACAATAGTTGTCCAGAAAAAAATGATTAACAAGCTTTCTAACTAGTACCCATATAAATTCTAACCTCAGGCTCGATAATTGAAAGAATATTTTAAGGGTTTCAAGGAAACCCCTAATGCATCATTAAAAAGGGGCTTCTGCTGCCAAACCCACATCACAAAAACAACATATAAACCCTAAAATACCAAAATTTCTAATTTCCCTACTTCGGGTAAGTACTAGATATTTCAAATTCGATTCTCAATTCCAATTGAATTAAACTGTAATAAATACATAAATTTCTGAGACAAATAATGATGATGAATGAACTATTAAGCCACCAAATTTAAGTAATATTTAAATCCCAACTATCAGAATGAGAAACAAAATTCAGAAGATAAAAAAGAATATACGTATTAGCATTGTATATCTATGTGTGTGTTAAAGGGTTGAGATGCTACCGGAGAAAAGTGCTGTTCGTCCCTTAGTTCAGTGCTGATTGCTGAAAGTTGAAATTTGCAGTTATGGAAAATCAACAAACCCCCGTTGCAATTTAGTTATTTATGGGCCTTTACGTTTGACCGTCTGGAAAAGCAATTTAGATTGGCCCAGTTTCAGGATTCGTGTAATAAGGTACTCATACAAGATTAGAGAGAATATAATTAAAGGAAAATTACATTATATAGCCGCTTTTAATTATAATAGCCATATATATTAATATATAATTTACATATTTTATTTATTCAGTTTATATTTTTTGTGTATGTGACTAATGCTCGTAATTATTTTTGGCCGATCGGCTAAATTTGTAACATGGCTTACCGTGCACTTCCCCCATTTTTTGAGCCCAAAAGGTTTGAGAGGACTCTCATTTCACAATATTGTAGAAATGACATCCAGTAGCCGCTTTTAACACCCTTATTTAGACTTTAGCCAAAACAAATTTAAATATTTATATTTTAGCCTAAAGGTGGCAATTTCAGGCAAAACCAGTGCTGCTGCTGCTTCGTTTTTCTTCTGCCAATATGAACACTCATATTCTTCCTCAATAAAAAAAACTAAGCAGTAAGCACAATGTAAATTGGTCCGGTGAACTCAGACAATAAGACGTAAATTATAGTAGCAGTCTTTTCGACTCGAGACCAATTAGGGGTGGCAAACGGGCTGAGTCAGGTCAGATATAGGCGGGTCAAAACAGATAATGCGAAAATGAATAAAATATTCGATCGCCCATATTTAATTCAGATAGAAAATAGGTTAATCAGTGGATAATATGAGCCATATTATTGATGACTTCTTCAATGTGATCACTTTTGAGAGAATTTCTAGTCTCTCAAATTTGAGGAAGACCCAATTTGAATCTTTACAAATGTAAAAGTTAAACTCATTGGTTATCAAATTATCCATTTTTTAAGTAGATAATATGTATCTTATTCATATTTGACCCAATTTTATAAAGTTCATTATTCAACCTATTTTTTAGTAGATAATATGGATGAATAATTATTTTTTTATCCACTTGCCACCATTAGACCAGACAAACATCAAAACAATCACAGTAAATAAGTTTTTTTTACATACAGTAAAGAAGTTTAATAGAACTAAATATTAGAATTTTGAAATCTCTGAATGATTGGATCACATTGATTCATGTTAGTTACTGGCTAGCAGTCTTTAGTTCACACAAATTTTCTATTTTAACCTTATTGTAAGAAACGTGAGCCGACGTGTTCCAAATTTGCACAGTAAGTAACTTAGTACTTCTGTTTTAATGATCTTACTTTACCTTCACGAATAAGCTAATAGTCTAGTACTACCCAATAAAAGCAACGAAAAAAATAGATGCTAAATAGTTTGCTTTCCACCACCAAAAGTGTAAGGAGTTGCAATAAGATATGTACATATTGGGTCCAAACGCACACATAAGTATACGCGATCGACAAGTAATAAAGTGATGAGAGAGTATCGTTCCCACGAGAATTTATGATCAATTACTGCTAAACTAAACTAGTTACGAGTTATTTGTTTAAGAGATTTTGAGGTAGATGATTTTGGTTTTTACTAACTAAATTACTACGAACTAATAAGCCGTTAAGAGAATAAGATCGCAAGTAGAACAAAAAAATACTTAGAAAGAATTCAATGAGATGGGAATATTCCGGAGTTATGTGATTAATGTCTCTCCTATTGCGTTCTTCCGATTGATTTAATCACTTGATTTATCTAATTTTTTGATTAGCAGGGTTTATTTTGCTCGCGAAGTTCTTTCGACGCTTCGCTTACCTATCCAAGCCAACCTAAGACTATATGTCTATAGAATCAGAATTAACAAGAACACATGTGTATTTCCTGCAAAAATAACCAAGTAAGGCAACTAGAATATGTCTATCCTAATCGCGAATCTATTCTCCGATGTCCAAATTCAAGAACTTACTCTATTCAATCTTATATACAATCTATAGTTCCCACTTTCGAGTTCAACTATAAATTTATAGATAGTACTCTATTGTTAGCTATGCAATAGAATAATTAAGTGCAAGATTGATAAACAAATTAATATGATAAAATCAAATAATATTATCAAGAATCAGACTACAATAGTCAATAACAACCCATAACCCCAGAATATTGAGGTTCTTAGCCACTCATGTTCATGACAATACTCAAAATATTGTTTTTAAACATAAGAGCTCTGAATACTAGATGGAAGATGGAAGATGGAAGAATGATGAATTCCGTGCTCTGTTTGTATTTCTTTGCCTTTTCTTGCCTCCAAAATTGACCAACCCCATACTAAGCACGTTTAGGGGGTATTTATAGGTTAGGGTCAGAGTCCCCCAAGCCCAAATCCAAGTAGAAAATATTTAATGCATGAACTAGGAAAGGACCAGGCCTTAGAGCTCGCGAGACCTAGTGTGCAGCGCGCCTTAGAGGAGGCGTCACCCTCTCCAGCGCCCGGTGGACCTAGCCCAGGACCAGGCATCGCCCACTTTGGCGCATGGTCCAATTTTTCTGCCTTTTGGTGCTCTTTTTGTGTATCTTTGACGTCCATATGTGCAACCTTCATGCATTTTCATCCTTCAACAATCCTACATATAAAATGACACAATTAGGCTCAAACGTAGCATATTTAATCACTAAAACATTAAAATGCAAAGTAAACAATGCACTAAAAATATATATTTATAGCCAAACATCACTACCACACACTTAAACATTGCTCGTCCTCGAGTCAACCAACATATTACACTATTCTTGAGCAATTTACATTTACACAATTGAAGCACACTACACGAATGACCACAGTTGATAGCAACAATTAAGCTAGAGTATATGCAATCACATACACTTCCCCTTTACCTATGCCATTTTTTAAAAGAAATATTCACAACAAAAATAACATGTTTATAACAATTCTAGCATCAAAAACCGACTTAATATCACAATGCACTCATGGCTTGAACACCCAACATCACAGAGAAGTCTAATAACGTCACCTATCCCTCGTGAAGTCATGTGCCCTCACAACAAGAACAAGAGAGTAAGTTGAATCCACACATTCGAATCTCATGATCAAATATAATTTAAGAACTCACGTATATCAAAGAAAAATTTTCACTCTCACAAAGAAGTCACATGCATGCAATTGGTACCATAGGCTTGCCCGTAATATAAATCTCTACTAATATAGGCTCACTCGATCTAAAATCAATTAGGACTTTTTATGGTTGTAATGTGGGCTAAGGGACGGACAATATATATTTAGGAATAATGGTTCACCCTCCTAAGCATTTAACACATCACATGATAAACTTTAAGCGCATTTTCTTCAATACCACTTCAATTTCACAAACAATATCACCCCCAAAAATGTTCCCTTCTTCTTTAAGCATTATATTAATTTATACCTCACTAGCAAGAACAAGGCAACAATTTATGCATCTATATATATATATTTTTCCTTATCTTTTTTTTCTTTCCAGATTTTTCTCTTTTTTTAACTATTCTTTTTTCTATTTTCAATCTTCGCTAGTGGTGTATTATTTTACAAAATAAGTGCACCATTATCCCTTTCATTGGTTCCACTCGAAAGCCAACCGAATTCTCTCCTTACTTCTTTTAGCGCTCATTTCACAATTAACGTGCTTAAGAGGCAAAAGGATAAAAAAAATATCAATTAAGAACAAAAAGGGTATATAGGCTTGTAATGTGGGCGCCAAATAAAAATCTATAGGCTCAAAAGGGTTTACTAGGAATCGATTTTATTTGTGATGAACAATTAAGCTCAAACCGAGCATCACCTAAAATTTTGCTTCAACTCACATACCGGGCAAGTTCTAGACTCAATCACAATAACATGGACGACACAAAAATCTCACCACATATGGCACATGACTCACTAAGGACAGTCTCCTTCTGACTCTCAAATAATGCAAATATTCACAGAGCCACAAGATATTAAGCATTAAACACAAAGTGAATAAAAGTCAAGCAAAAGAGACACATGCGTCACAAGACATGTTATTCAATATATAAAGGCATCATGCTCAATTTCAAAACATAGAGAAGATACTCCACACGCTAAAGACTAAATATGCTACTATTAAACAAGTCAAGGACGCCAAGAAATTACATCATTCTTCCTCCTTTTATTTTCTATATCCTAATCTATTCTAAAAATAAAAAACTACTACCCGGTTCAAATTATATCCCATAAACAAGAACCGAGACACATAGAAAAATCACGGGGGATTTTTACTACCTAAAGGAAAATAAAAGACATGTTGTTGGATTTTTCTATTTATTTTTTTGTATTTTTGGTTAGACTTTAATTCCTCAAGAAAACCGCCTGAGAGATCCATCGTCGAGAAAAGTCTAAAAATTTTCAATTTTTTTCCGTTAATGGCGACGCCCAATGTAGGGCAAGCTTGACCAGGTGATGGGCTGGGCGGCGCCTAGCCTGTGGCGAGATCCATCGGGGTTTGAACTTCGTTATCAACTTATTTGACCTCCCATCATGCTCTCGTACCTATTCAAACCAAAATTCAACCGAAAAAACTTGTTATTACCTAAAAATAAAAAAAAATCTAATTAAGATAACTAAACTATTGAAGCGCCTGATATAATGTCGTGACATGATGCAAAATGTTCCATCAAGCATCCAGCAAGTCTATTGAAGTTTGGTGACGATGAACGCCACCACCCCAATAATGTTTAACTATTTGCTCTTTGACAAAAAACGTGTCACCGTGTGTGGGATCCCTAAGTTCCACATCGCCATACCTTGTAGAATAAACTACCTCAAATGAACCACACCATCGAGGCTAGAGCTTTCAAGGGAAGAGCTTCAATCTCGACTTACGCACAAGCACAAATTGACTCGGCTCAAGCTCACAAAGCGCCAGGATCTTGTCACACAGTCTTTATCTTGCCCTTACACAATTTTACATCCTTAACCAACTGAAGCTTTTCAGGATCACTTCTCTTTGTGATGGCATCAACACTCACACCAACCCTGGGCACTATTACCTTTGGTTCAATCACCGAGATCATGTACAAATCCTCGTAATGCTTAGGAAGATTGAGCGTCTTGTACACATTAAATGTAACTTATTTATCATGAACTCATCTTTAGCTTGCCTTCCCTCACATCAATGAGTGCTCCTCCAGTGTCCAAGAATGGTCGCTCCAAAATAATTGGAACTTCCTCATCGGCCATATAGTCAAGAATAATGAAATCAGCTGGAAAGATGAACTTCCACACTCGCACCAACACATCTTCAATTATTCCTTCAGGCACTGCTAATGACCGATCCACTAGTTGTAGAGTTATAGTAGTAGCCTAGGTGCTCCCAATTTGAGCTGCTTGAAAACAAATAAGGGCATCAAATTAATGCTCGCTCCCAGATTGCACAAGGCTCTATCAACCTCGTGTTTTCCGTTTGCCAAGGGAATTGTGAAACAACCTGGATCCTTCAACTTAGGCAGGATCTTACTTTGTACTCTAGCACTGTACTCCTCAGTAAGTGAAACCATTTCAAACTTTGTCAACCTTCTTTTATTGGCCACAATGTCTCTTAGGTGCTTGGCATATTTAGGAACTTCTTATAGCACTTCTATCAAAGGTAGATTCACACGCACCTGACTCAAGATAGCTAAGAGCTTTTTATACTTAGACTCACCTTTCAACTTTTGCAACCTTTGAGGAAAAGGCGGTGGTGGCCTTACCTCTATCTCTTGCTTGTGTTCATCATCTTTCTATATTGCTTCTACCTCCGGTTGAGGTACCAATCTTTCAATAACTTCTTTAGTCACATAATTTTTAGGTGGAAGCTCCTTCAATGCCTTCCCACTTCTTAGATTAATTGCTTGTACCGGTTCAATCAGATTTTTTTAGTATCATTTGGGAGTGCTCCAGTAGGTCGGGTATTTTATTGTGCAGCTAACTACCCAATCTGCCTTCCTAAATTTCGAAAATCAGCCCTCAATTGTTGTTGTCAATTAACAACCTTTTCAACATATAATTGGTGCTTTATTCTACCTCGTGTGACCTTCTCCACAAATTTCACAACATGTAGACATTTGTTGTGCTTGTTGCATCTGTTGTGCTTGTTGCATCGTCATCTTATTTACCTGATTAGCTAACTTTACTATATCAGCTTTCATGGTTGAGAAATTATCAAACTCAATAACATATGCTGCCTTATGTTTAAGTGCTCTTTGTGGTTTCCCGTCTCCTTGCCAATTGTTATCATTTGCCGGAAAATTGTTCAGCAGGATCTGGATTTCAGTATACGTCCTAGCCATGCAACTACCTCCACAGGCCGAATCAAGATTCATCTTGGATGCTTCGTCTAACCCATCAACAAAAGTGTGACTAGGACTTCATCAGTGTGACAGTGATGTGGGAAATCTACGAGTAGCTTTTTATATATCTCTCAGGCTTGACGTAGAGTCTCGCCATCTTTTTGTTGAAACCTCAGAATTTGGCTTCTCAATGACTTTGTTTTCTTTGTGGGAAAGAATTTGATAAGGAATTTACATTCTAGATCATCCCATGTTCGGATTGAGTTTGCTGGTTCTTTGTTCAACCACTCATTTGCTTCCCCCCAACAGAGAAAAAAGAAACAAGGTTAGTCTAACATAGTCCTTGGGGACGTTCAGATAGTTGTATGTATCCGTAATCTGCAAACAATTATGTGTGTGACCCTGCAGATCTTCACTCGGTAAACCCACAAATTGCCCTGTGGGTTGGATCAGTTGCACCATGTACTGTTTCAGCTCAAAGTTCCCAGTTATGTCAGGCTTCAAGACAACCTGAGTCATGTTCGCGAAACTAGGCCTTGCGACCTCAATCACTGCTCTCACATCATTCTCTGCCATTTAGATTGGCCATGGTTGGACTACAACGACCAACTCTGCAGTTCTTGCTCTTGCTTCCGCCTTCCTCATTAACCTATGGAGGAGTCTTTCGGGTTCAACATCAAAAGCCGGAAGATCGTTCAAACTGGTACTTCTTCTTAGCATTCAATATGAACACCTGTAGAGTCAGAAACATCAAAACAAATTAAATCCCGAACAAAAACAAATAGAAGCTTACTTCAAACAAGTAGCTAATTTCTAAGTCCCCGAAAACGGCACCAAAAACTTGTTGGATCCAAACGCACACGCAAGTATACGCGATCAACAAGTAATAAAGTGATGAGAGAGTATCGTTCCCACGAGAATTTATTATCAACTACTGCCTAAACTAAACTAGTTACGAGTTATTTGTTCAAGAGATTTTGAGGAAGATGATTGTGGTTTTTACTACCTAAATTACTACGAAACTAATAAGCAAATAAAAGAATAAGATCGCAAGTAGAGAAAACAAACACTTAGAAAGAATTCAATGACATGGGAATATTCCAAGGTTATGGAATTAATGTCTCTCCTATTGTGTTCTTCCGATTGATTTAATTACTTGATTTATCTAATTTGTTGATTAGCAGGGTTTATTTTTGCTCGTGAAGTTCTTTCGACGCTTCGCTCGCCTATTCAAGCCAATCTAAGACTACATATCTATAGAATCAGAATTAACAAGAGCATATGTGTATTTCCTCTAAAAATAACCAAGTAAGGCAAGTAGAATATGTCTATCCTAATCGAGAATCTATTCTCTAATGCCCGAATTCAAGAACTTACTCTATTCAATCTTATATGCAATCTATAGTTCCCACTTTCGAGTTCAACTATAAATTCGTAGATAGTACTCTATTGTTAGCTACGCAATAGAATAATTAAGTGAAAGATTGAATAAATAACTAATATGATAAAATCAAGCAACACAATCAACCGTCAAACTACAATAGTCAATAACAACCCATAACCCCAAAATAATGAAGTTCTTAGCTACTCATGTTCTTGACAATACTCAAAATATTATTTTTAAACATAAAAGCTATGAATACTAGATGGAAGATGGAAAAATGATGAATTTCGTGCTCCGTTTGTGTTTCTTTGCCTTTTCTTGCCTCCAAAATTGACCACCCCCCACTATTCACGTTTAGGGGATATTTATAGGTTAGGGTCGGAGTCCCCAAGCCCAAATCCAAGTGAAAAACGTTTAATGCACGGACTAGGAAAGGACCAGGCCTCAGAGCTCGCGAGGCCTGGTGTGCAACGCGCCTTAGAGCAGGCATCGCCCACTCCAGCGCCCGGTGGACCTCGCCCAGGACCAGGCGTCGCCCACTCTGGCGCCTGGTCCAATTTTTTTCTGCCTTTTGGGGCTCTTTTTGTGTATCTTTGACGTCCATGTGTGCAACCTTCATGCATTTTCATCCTTCAACAATTCTACACATAAAACAACACAGTTAGGCTCAAACGTCGTACATTTAATCTCTAAAATATTAAAATACAAGGTAAGCAATGCACTAAAAATATACATTTATAGCCAAACATCAATGCGAACTTCAGATACTTAGGTATGAAGTTAAGTTCGGCGGTTCCCAACTCAGACATAAGAGTTTGATTTGGAAACTATCAAGTCTAACTTCAGGCCTAAATATTTGAAATTCGAAATATATAGGCAAATGCCAATTAGATATTTAGCTCTTAAATTAAATTGGCAGTCCCAATTTCAACTCATATATCTAAAGTTTGAAACTCCCAACCCGAAATCTAAAAAATTTATGAATTTAAGCTTTTCTTTTAATAGGGGTCCTAAAAACGACTATTTGTGCACTTGCCCCCACAAAATCTTTATTTAGTTAACCTTTTTTGGGGGTTTGGGGTGGGGGGTGGATTCTTTCTTGTTCCGGTTCAGAAGAGGTTGCCCACCTTCAGTTGCACAGGGGAGGCTAGTGACTAGGGGAAATGAAAGCAAGAACAGTGAATTCCCTTAATAATATAGCACCATTTGGATGTAGATAGAAAATTGCAACCATTAAACAAACTTTAACTCGATTAATATTGGGGGTGTAGATTTCGAATTACTTCGAGAAAATTCATGTAGGAATAATGTCAAGGACATGTGACCTTAACTTTACTCTAAATTCTAAAAGAAAACAGGTAGAACCGCCGTATTTAACGGCTAGAATGACTGAAAATGATGAACACAACAAAGAAAAGAATAATAGATTTTTTCTATTTTAAAGAATTTTTACATTTTTTATTGAAATAAGATAATAGTGATTACACCTTCACAAACGTATGTGGAGATAATAATATTAAATTTCCTAAAAATTATAATACGTATGATAACTTGTGCCAAAAGTTTTAGTGGCTACTAATTTTTTTAGATACATTGACATAAACTAGGTTTACTATGCAGCATGGTTAGGTAACTCATATATAATGAATTCTCAAGAGAGTTAGCTTCTGCCTTTTTAATTTTCTTTGTAAAAGTACTGATCCCCTCCATGTTTTTTTTTTTAAGATTTCTATACCAAGAAAGACTCTTTGAATATTCGAATATTAAGACATAAGTAATCAATATTTCTTTATGCTTGTTCCTAAAGTGTAAAACGGTCCATTTGTTCCTGATTAGCTTCTTTGAAAAGGACTTCTACTTCCTCGGTATATGTCTTTATGCTTGTTCCTAAAGTATAAAACGGTCCATTTGTTCCTGAATAGCTTCTTTGAAAAGGGCTTCTACTTCTTCGGTAAATGTCTTGATAGAATATATGAGATTTTTTTTCAAAATGCAAGTTAGTAACTTGAAACAACTTTGGTTGAAACTCAACAAGAAACCACCCAAAGATACGGCAGAATGATTAGGATCACTTCACTCTTAGTCATAGAGTCCTAACAACTTCTTGGTAGGAACTGCTTTACCCTCTTAATAGGTCTACCTGGTACGGATCTGAATTAGTCAGGCCAAATACCAGATGCCTAAAGCCAACCAAAAAAACTCAACAAGAACACACACAGCTCAAACTCAATCTTTATTGTTAATCATCATTGGAGTCAAATCCCATAAATCAGTAATAGAATCCCCTAGTAACCAAAAGGAAAGAAGGGTACAACATTTGCAGTCTACAAGAATAGTAAGAGGGGAAAACCTATCAAACGCCTCTGAGTTTCTCTCCCACAGTTCCTGTGTTCTCCATTAGGACAAATTATTCATGAAAATGGAAAAAAGGGAATGTTGCAAACAATCGTTGTTTTAATGGTTGCTGAGCCAATCCATGTTTAATGCATATATTAGTAATCCTCTACTTGATGATCTATATCTTTGACATCAAGCTGATTCTAAGTTTTTTACAAACTTTTTCGCCTGCCAAAAATAAGATATAAAGGGTAAGCCAATTATTGTATGAGGTAATTTTTCAAAGCCTAATGGAGCAAACAGTTGCCAAGTGAAGAGTTAAAACATGAAGCACGCGAAAATTGGGGAATCCAAGGACATGTGCTAATCTGGTAAAAAAATTTATCAGCAATGAACGGAAACGATTACCTGCTCCAATGTCAGAAACATAATGACATTCCACGATCCCAAGCGTCCAAAATTTGGGATAAAGCCTTTATAAAAAGCTAAAGGTCCCTGAGAACATAAAGGGCACAAAGGCAGCATCATTTTAAAGACATTAGGCATAAAGCTAACTAGTGGCAGGGCACTGGAAACAAGACAACAAGAAGTTGATAGAAGGAAAAAAAGAACTGTAATAAAGGGATCTGATTTTTTGTATTGTAAAACTATCTTGATAGAAATGTGAGGTCATTGTTTTGTTTTAGGTAAGAGTTCTTCATTTTGTAAGAAGCCAAGATCAGTTATTAAAAAATAAAAACTAAGAGGAAAATTTGTTTGTGTCTACAAAATAGTTGGATTCTTCAACAACCAATGAGAAAGGACAGATGATGAACTCACATCATTCTTCAATGTTTTCACAAAACAATCAAGGGTATTTTTGTATGTGGAATCTCCCATCATTCTTGACTTAACCTGCATCCAGTTTACCGTGTCATCAACATAACGTTAATCTAATAAAATTTATGAAGTCTACTGATATTGCAACTTTAAAGGATAAATTTTGAAGACAGATTAATGTTGATCTAAAAGATTACGATATTGAACAAAAATTGCCTATCACCAAAATGCTGGAACAGTATTGAACTGATTAAGAATGTGGCTTCTAAAAAAGTTGGTATTACCATCATATGCAACCAACTGACCAAGTCAGGATACCAGTATTGATCCCAGTTACCAGGAAGGGGAAGGGAAGAGTGAAGAAAAGAAAAACCAATTGGTTACCTCTCCTAAGTGAATTCTCTATATTTGCTTACGATTGTTTGGTAAAAGAGACATGCTTCCTCCTAGGGGTGGCAAACGGGCGGGGCGGGGCGGATATGAGCGGGTTGCAAACGGGTAATGCAAAAACAAATAAATTATCCGACCCAACCCATATTTAATACGAATAAAAAATGGGTTAACCGGCGGATAATATGGATATCCATATTATCTATGGCTTCTTGAATATGATCACTTTTGGGAGAATTTTTAGTCTCTCATACTCGAGGAACCCCCAATTTGAGTCTTTACAAATGTAAAAGTTAAACCTATTAGTTATCCATTGGTTATCTATTTTCTAAGTGGATAATATGGTTCTTATCCATTTTTGACCCGTTTTTAAAAAGTGCATGATATCCAATCCATTTTTTAATGGATAATTTTTTTTTTTTGATTTGCACCGGGTGTCCGAGTCTCTTTGAGCCCCGACTAATCCGGGCCCTCGGCAAGGAGTTTCCCGCAAGTGCACCACGGTTAATTCAGGTTTTACCCAGTCCGATGGCCCTCAGAAATTGTTTGCACCCAGTGGGTTTCGAACTTGAGACCTTGAAAGTTTTAATGGATAACATGGGTGGATAACTGTTTTCTTTTAACCATTTTGCCACCACTACTTCCTCCTTTCCACCCAGTTTTGGATGGATTAGCCCTCATTACTAATATTATTATCTGTTACTTGACATCCTCTTTTAATTACAACACATCCCCTTACACCTAACTTCTACTCCTCTAGCGCCTCCTCCCTTTACCCAAAAACAAACTAGAGTTTTATTATCGTTCAAGCAACTAGAAGCCTTGAAAACAACATATATACAAAATTCATGAGCATAGGACTTCAGATTCACAAGATGGAGGCATCTGTCTAACAGGCTAGACATTGACTTTGCTAATTTCCTTCATTAGAAAGATGACTATACGAGTCTCCTTTTCCCTATTTGGCCGAGAAGATCTAAAATATTAACAAACAAATAACTGGATCATGGGTTGCCATCAGAAAAGACCAAAAAAAGAAAGCAAGTGTGTAAAGAACAAAGAATATAGAAGATACCACATCAACGGGGGACCCTATGCAGACTGCAAAAAAACCAGCTCCAAGGCCAGCGAACAAGTGAGTAACAACATTGTCTGTGAACCCAGGAATCTTGAGAATGGTCTGCATTTTAAAGACCGAAAAGTAAGAAGAATGATAATGTAAACATCCAGATCCAAGAAAGCTACCACATTAGACAGTCAGGAAAATGAGGTGGTATCATAAAAATTATGGTTTCTTTACCTGCTTCACTTGATCATAACTTGCTAATTCAGCTGCATTAATGATGGCATTTCGCCCAATATTGGGTCCAAGACCAGTCCACAGCTTTGCAACTCCTTCCTAAGATAAAAATGTGGTAGAAACAAGACGCGAAGAGGTTAAGATAAGAGTTTAAATAGGAGTCTTTTTCGCGAGGAAAACTATGACTCAACAATGAGTTGCCTCAAATTTTCACTTGCAGAACCTATATTTTACAAATGCTCCAGTAAGCTGGAGCCCAGGGGATTTGATTAAATTTCAAGAAATGGAATAATTTCCCAAGCATGTATAAAATTTCCAGGAGAACGGAAACTACATCGAGAAGAAAACTACTACCCTTCTTCTCCAAAAACTGAAGAGGATAAAATGAATACATAAAAGTTAGATGGTGAAGGAGAGAGTCGAACAAAGAATCAGAACGGAAGATAGTCGAACTAAAGAATCTTTAAGAAATTTTGCCTTCAAACTCTAGGTACATAATAGTTTGTAAATGTTACTACTTCCTTAAGGCACATATTTTGTAGGTAACTAGCCCACTTTTCTTTTGTTTTTTTTTCCGCGTGCCCACTTGCTTGGACAGATTATGGGACTTTGAATAGTAACAAGGATTTAATCGATTAAGTAGCACCTAATTGCAATTCAAGGGACAAATAACTTCCAACTCAGGATCAAAGTAGGTGTACTCAACTTTGCAGTCCCGCCTACCGTCAATTTTCATGATTTAGCAAAGAACTGAGCTGGATAAGGCATATACCTGTCGAACTATTGTTGAGTAAGCATTTAGAGCTCCAGAGTAACGCCTTGGCACACCTGCTGGCAATTTTCCTTCAGCTTGAAGACGTACTTTGACTAGATCCGTAGGATTTGCAATTATAATGCCCAATGCGCCTATTTGATAAAGATTTACCAAATTACTTTAAATATATTGAAAGAACAAACAATAAAAAGACCAATACAAGGAAAAACAGAACACATGCTATTGATAATCCAAACATTGAACTTATATTCCCTGTACGAATGGAAATAAAAGCTCCACTGTCTAAACTCTTGAGCAAAGTGATAACAAACACAGAACATCTGAGAAGGCACTCACCAGTTGTAAGTGCAGCAAGAATTTTCTTTGACAACGGCACATCCCCAACATGATCTTTACCAACATAAAAGTTTTTAACCTGCTTGCCAAGCAAACAGTCCATAAAAGGGCAAAAACCACAAAATAAACTTGTAGTGATTGCTAACTAGAAATGATAACTTACAGGTTCATACATCCCAATCCGAAGACCTCCAAATAAACATTGACGATGCAACCCAGGTACAATACCTTTCCATAATGAAGCTACTCCCTCTTCCTTTGCAATGGTGCCAACAGTACCTAACAATCCCCTATATTTCGGTAAAGATAAATCCCCTTCAACTGCCTTCTTTTGAAGCTGAAGCCTAACTTTAGCAGTATCCAATGGTAAAGTACACACCTGGAATAGAATTTTGTATGAAGAAAACAAGATTTACTAAGCAGTGAAGGAGTCATTTACAGAAACGATAGCATGGCATGAACACTTCGAGAACAATATGACCAAATAAATGGCAACAAAACTTAAACAAACTTCATTTCCGACAACCTTGAGCAATACAAGATTCTTTGCAAACACTTAATGATCAAGGCTAACCGTTCTTTGGAGAATTTTTAAGGCAGCAAAGAAACATAGTATAACCTACTTCTATAGCTTCGTAAAAAGCAAAAACACTCAATTCCCTTCAAAATTAAGCAAGACATGGTTATTCTAAACTATTTACATGATGAAGGCCAATATTTTTTTTATTACAGATGGTGTTGGGGGCCATCTTGTGGATCTCGACCATTCCACTGGGTATCTGCTACTTCCAAAGTAACTCTACCACCAAAGCTTAGGCCACCTAGCGTTCTTGCCTCCACCGGGATCTGAACAAGAGATTTCAATGGTAATCCTCCCACTTCATTGATAAGTGATTTTTTTTACAGCAATAAAGCATGAATATAAATTGCTTTTGTACCACCATAACCGTGTCTCAAGGTCATGTGGACTTCCCTTTTTCCTTTATCTACCTAAAGGTGATCATAGATCAAATCAAGCGCAGTATGCTGAACTAGCTTATTCTTAATACAGACATAGCTATACTTCTTTAGAAAGACAGCAACAGGAAGTTTAAACAAAACTCAAGTTGCCCATCAAAGTAACCCAGTAAGGATTCAACAGTTATAAGCTAAGAAACTTAACAGCTTAATGGGGATCTTTCATTTTATTTCTACAATCAAGAAATCTCCCGGAGCCAGTGGCACACGGTTCGAAACTCGGTTGATAACGGCCCGCCCTCCTAACTTTTTTCACTTAAATACCATGCTTTTGTCATGTTTTTGTCAGAAGCAGGGTTCCAACTCCTGAAGTATGCCTGACCCACATATCACTAAGTTGCGGTCTTACCACTAGACCAAAGCCCTTAGGCCCTCAATGGGGATCATTTATAGCATGGCAATTCCCCCCCCCCCCCCCCAAACAAAAAAAAAATCCCACCCGAAAAATAAACAGCCCATGTCTAGTCAAAAGTTTCAATCTTTGAAGCAAACATAACAAAGATTCAAGAAACTCAAGTAGCCCAATAAAGAGAAGCAAAAAAGAAACTTAAAAAAAGAAAGAAACGAAACTAACTTGTTCATTCTCTAATGCACCTGCATAAAACCAAATTGAAGAAAAATAGCAAAATCAGCATTTTGGGTTTTACTGAAATCTGAAATATACCTCAGCAAAACAAGCAGCAAAGGCGCTACTAGCAAAAGTTCCAGCAAAAGAAATGTCCGATTTGACCTTGCCGTGATCCCCCATGTGTAAGTTGACAAATAAAAAAGAAAACTTGAAAGCTGAAACTAAAAGGGTTATAGGAGATTGGTGCTCCTAGAAGAAAGAAAGAAAGATCACAGGGCAATAGTCAATACAGAAGTTAAAAGAGAGAAAAATGGATACTATGTACTAGTGTATATATAATAAATGGGGTTTTAGGGGGTTAAATAAATAAATGAAAAAAGAAGGATCGGATGTGGGTTTTTGCAAAGGGAAGAGGGAATCTTGGGAATAGCGAAATGGGCAGGGCTGCTGCTATGCTTTTCCTACGCAACGGCCATTGTTGTTACTGACGACTTAACTTTGTCTTTTAGTCATCCTTTTGACTTAAGTTTTTTCTTGACATTATATGGTTTAATCAAAACTCTAATCCATGCAAGCCTTATTTATTTATTTTATTTGTTCTGATTATGCTGATTAGCTTATGCGATCCTGGGGGATTTTCGCCTGTTGTCTCTTTTTGTAGTAAATGATGCTTTTTTTTAAAAAATTTTCTTGCAATTGATGGACTTGTTAGAGTACAGTCAAAAAATTAAAATTTTTATGAGAAAAGTTAGATCACAGTCTTATGTCCTGTGGCAAAATAAATGTTATATGAGCAAATATTAGACCTTCTAACGTTATCCGAAAGAAATATTTTCCAAAGGGCTACATTTATATTATTTTTTAAAATAGGGACAAAATTTAAATAATGACCTAAAAAGGGATAATTTGCTAAATCAGCCCTTAAGGCAGCTCAATTAATACTTTCTCTGTCCCATTTAACGGTTGCTTTATTTCTTTTCACGTCTATTAAAAAATAATAAATATAATTTACTAAGTTACCCCTACTAAATATTTTTTGAGAATTGAGCAGTATTAAAAAGAATTACTGTTTTTTTTAAATATTAAAGGTATAGTTGGAAACAATTAATAAATTTAGTCTTGAAATCTTAAAGTGACAATTATTTGGGATTTTTTTGAGGTAAAATGACAATTAAAATAGGAGGGAGATTGTTCATTAAAATTAGAGGCGATGAGCTCACACAAGCATCCGGACCAAATTTTTACTCTCGTATCTCAACTGTTATATCATTTCTATGGGGACTATGTTACTTTCTGTAACGATCCGACCGATCGTTTTGGCAATTAGCGCCCCGTTCGACGGCCTAAGGTCTCGAGAAGTTTCGTTATGTGTATTATGACTTGCGTGTGTGATCGAAATTGATTTTCAGATGATTCGGGATTTAATTGAAAGAACAATTCTTATTTTTGAAGCTTAAATGAAAAGAGTTGACTTTTGTGTAGACGACTCCGAAATGACGTTTTGATGATTCCAATAGATTCGTATGGTGATTTTGCACTTAGGCGTGCACCCGGATTTGGACTTGGAGGTCCGTAGGGTAATTTGAAGCATTTCGGCGAAAATTGGAAAGTTGAAGTTTTGGAAGGTTGAGAGGTTTGACCGAGAGTTGACTTTGGTGATATCGGGGTCGGAATGCGATTTTGAGAGTTGGATTAGCTCCGTTATGTCATTTGGAACTTGCACGCAAAATTTGACGTCATTCCGGGTTGATTTGATATGTTGCAACGCGAGTTTCAGAAGTTGGAAGATTTGAAAGTTCATAAGTTCGATTCGTGGTGCGATTCATAGTTTCGACGTTGTTTGATGTGATTTGAGACCTCGAACGGGTCCGTGGTATGTTATGAAACCTGTTGGTATGTTTCGAAGGGGTCCTGGGGGTCCTATGCATGTGTTCGGATGGGCTACGAGCCATTTTTTCATGTTTTGGATGGCTGTTCTGATATCTGGTGTCCCCTTCTACGGAATCACGAAGTTCATTCCGCGTCCGCGTAGGCCGTTTTGATGAATGACCATTTTCCTTCTTCGCCTTCGCAGTGGATAGTTCGCGATCGCGAACGTGTGAATCCTGCTGCATCGCATTCACATTTAATCTTACGCGTTCGTGTAGAATTGGCCATGGTGGGGAGTTCCACTTTGTTCTTCGTGTTCGCATGTCTACCTTCGCGATCGCGTACGTTGAGGCAGTCTTGAACTGTGTTCGCATCACCTTATTCGCGATCGCGTAGTGCATTCTTGGCAGCTGGTAATTTTCATCTTCGCGATCGCATATTGATTTCCGCGATCGCGATGTGTAAATCGCTGGGCAGAATATAAAAAGTACTCTAATTCGAGGGTTAGCCATTTTTACCATATTTTGAGTTGTAGACCTCGGTTTTGAGCGAATTCTTGTGGGTTTTCAAGCAAATCATTGGGGTAAGTGTTCTTCACTCGGAATTGATTATACTTCATGATTTTATCTTTATTTTTATTATTAAATTAGTGTTTTGAGTTGAGAAAAAATGAAAATTTTTGAAGAAATCTTTCAAAATGTAAAATGATGATTTGAAGGATGACTTGATATCGGAATTAGGTAATTCTTGTATGGTTGGACTCGTTATCGAATGGGTGTTCGGATTTTATAATTTTGGTCAGGTTTTGAGGTGCGGGCCCAAGG
The DNA here is from genome assembly GCF_000715075.1 of Nicotiana tabacum. NCBI lineage: Eukaryota > Viridiplantae > Streptophyta > Magnoliopsida > Solanales > Solanaceae > Nicotiana > Nicotiana tabacum. The sequence continues at coordinate 23,910,259 of NC_134081.1, read as the reverse complement.
TTTGACTTTGGAGTTGACTTATAGTTCTTGTTAAAGATTGAAACTTTATTATCCGGAATTACTCTCTATGAGTTTTATTTATGAATTGAAGTTATTTTGTTTAGATTTGAGCCGTCCTGAGGATGTTTCACTCGAGAAGGTCATTTTAGAGTAACAGTCTAGCTTCTTTGAGGTAAGTATCTTGCCAACTTTGGGAGGGGGGGACTACCACTTAGTATTCGAGTCTGTTGTGTTAATTGTGTCATGTGAAGGCCGAGTACGCGGGGTGTCGAGTACGTGCTCAAACTTATTTTTGGAAATTTGACCGTCTAGTGCTCTTAGGTTCTTATGTCCATTAAATATGAAGTTATTTTGTCATGTTAAATTCCTCATTTACTAAATTTACCCTTACGTATCTTAATTGGAATTAATTACTTCATGTTCAACCCTTATTGCCGATTAGACTCTTATGTGCCTTAACTGAAGTTGTTGCCTCTTTTATCGTCATGCTATCTTTCCGTAATTGCTTAACCTTAATTGAAATCGTTGTTATCTTTCCGTAATTGCTTAAACCTTAATTGAAATCATTATTATCTCCCCCGTAATTGCTTAGCCTTAATGGAAGTTTGTTACCCCTTTCATTTCTTATTTAGGGTCATTGATTCATGATATCTCTCTTGTTGTCGAATTGCACTTTCGCGGGATCATTGGTACACATTACCTTTCGCTTGTTAAACTATTCTTGTTGAGACTATTATTTCCCTCTTGTGTCTTTCTCTACGAGTTCGTATTTCCGTTTCTTTGTGTTACGAAGTTCTTGGGTTGATTTATTTATCGTATTCTTGTGTTATTGTTATTGTTGATGTTGTATTCAGTGTTGTTGAGCCGAAGGCTATACGTGGTTGTGATATTGAAACTGTTTTGAGGAAATGTTGTGAAAGTCAATTATTTGAGTTGTTATGTTTTTGGCATACGTGTTTTGTTGAGAAAATTGTTATGTGTTTGCATGAGATATCTGCCGTGCAGTTGTTATTGTGTTGCACAGGGTTTCTGCCGTGTGGTTGTTATTGTGTTTGCATGAGATTTCTGTCGTGCGGTTGTTATTGCGTTGCACGAAGTTTCTGCCGTATTGTTGTTATTGATACGCATGCGGTGGTATAAGGTTTGGGTGTTGAAACGCATGCGGTGAGATAAGGTGGCTTGAAACGCGTGGCTAGTAGGGAAACTACTAGAAGCCATGCGGTGTGATAAGGTGGGCTAAAACGCGGGATGATATTTCGGGAAAATAATTTTCAAAAACTAAATATAAAGGCTCTTGCGGTGATATAAGAAAAGTTGTGATTCATTTTATGATTTGAGACTACGAGGCGGTACCTCGGGAGTGCTCTTATTGTCATTTCCCCTTTTCTGTGCTCCTGTCTTTGATTGTTGTTTTTCTTAGCATACTATTAATTGTTTTCCTTCGTGTTGCACTATTTGCTCAGCTCTGTGTAGCTAATCTTGTTGTGCTGGTTGGTGCTTCAAACTTCATTGCTGCTTCTGTTACACCGTACATTTCGTGGTGCTTATGTGCCATTCATTGACTCTACTCTTATTTGTTGACTGTAATTATGGTAGAACACTTGTACAAGCATACACGTAGTTAAATCACCCATATCGATTTTAAAAGGTGAATCCTGACAACATTAACCATTATACGCACTCTTGTCTTCTTACCTTCTATGTGAGGATTGTTCTATTGGCACGTGAGTCGTCCATGCGGTTCTGAGTTGCAATGTGGGCACAAGATGCTAAGTGATTAGCGTTCATGAATTGGGACCCGTGAGCTGTGATTATGAGGTTCGGTACCTCGTGAGAATGCTTGAACAGATTTGGTATGAAGGCGACTGTTCTCATTGAGTTGTTGCTGGTTTTCCCTTTATTTGGTTTCCCCAGAGTTAGACTGTGATTTGTTACTCTACATCATTATTACCTGACTGCTTCCTATTGAATATTGTTGTCACTAGTGTATCATTGCAAATATTGTCTTGTATTCCTTATCCTGCTTAGCTTTATATTAATATTGTTTCTCTGTTAGTTCATCTACACACTTGTTCAGGTTGTTTAGTCTGGTAGGTATCTTGACTGTCCCTCATCACTACTCCATCGAGGTTAGTCTTGATACTTACTGGGTATCGCTGTGGTGTACTCATACTACACTTCTGCACATTTTTATGCAACTCTAGGTGCCTCAGTTGTTGTTGATTATTAGCTGGCTGGTCGAGCTGTGGAGACTCAAGGTAAACCTGCCATCGCGTTCGCCGGCCTCGGAGTCACCTTATGATATTTTCATGGTACTGTTTAATTCCATCCGAACAATTGTATTTTGGGATCTCTCTAGCAAACTCAGTAGAGCTTTGTAAGGCCCCGTAAAATTTCGCCAAGGAATTTAAGGTTTCGTGGTGTCGAGGTAGGCTTACGTGTTTGAGGATTGTAGAAATTCTTACGGACTTTTTGGATTGAAGAATGCACTGAGGAGTTGATGGAAAGTTTTGGCTGAAAAAGGCGATTCTGTGTTTAGTTCCGCGACCGCAGAACCATTTCGCGAGATGCATAATCAACGCGGAGTTGAGCAGAGAATTTGTTGAATTTTGAAGGTTGTTCTGCGGTCCATTATGCGATCGCATAGTTATTTTGTGGTCCTCACATCTGTCGCAGATTTGGCATGAAGAATTTTGGAGAGTGATTCTGCGGTCCACTCTGCGGTCGCATAAGTGATCTCCGAACCGCAGATCTGTCGCAGACCGGTCCAGACCAGTCCCGTTCTTGGCATTATTTTCGCGGCCCATTTTGCGGGCCACATATCTATTATGTGGTCCATTCTGCTACCGCAGACCTGAGTTCATAGGGTCCATTTTTTTATTTTTATAACCCAACCCCATTTTGATAAATAGCCTTAAGGGCTCATTTTGAAGCAAATATCTGATAATTTTAGAGAGAGGTAAGGGCATTTTAGAGAGAGACGGAGGAAACCTAGCATTCTAATCATCCAATCTTGGACCAACCTTTAAGAATCAAGGAAGTTAATCACTAGACCACCATATATCCGGGTAAGTTCATGTTCTATATCACTCATACAAGTTATTTTAGGGTCTAAGTATATTGTGGGATTAGAATTAGGCCATGCATGTGTCAATAGGTTATAGTATGTGGGGTTAATGAACCATTTTGGGTAGTTCTTATTGAAATTGGTTGAGGGAGGAAGTTATTACCATTGTAGAACTTTGTAGTCTATTTTGCATACTATGTGTTTGACAAAATTCCTAAGAGAGTTACACCATGAGAATCCTTCTAATTATTATCTGATATTCGCTATCTTCCTATAGATTGTTATTGCTAGAAGTGTTGGGACGTTGTAGTAACTTGAGAAAAGCTCAAACAAAGTATGTTGGCTAAACTACTCTCTTAGAATTGAATTCTATGATGTTCCCATAAGTTTTAAGTATGGTTGGCTCAAGTTCCTTATTCCAATGTTCCGAGTTATTCCCAATAAATTCGATTGTCCCGAGTAAGCAAAGTGTCGAGAATTATGTATTCAAAATGTGTTCCGAATGTTCCTATCACATCATGTTATCCTTCGGGAATGTGTTCAATAATGATATGTGTATTAAAATGCTATGGCTTTGAGTCATATTTCAAATGAAAGTCCATTATGCTTAACTTGAAAAGAATACTCCATGCGTCTAAAACTCCAATTGCTTATATGTGTACCTAAAGTCTTGATTTGAATTGTCTTGTTGTTGATAATCTATAAGGATGCTTGAAAGTGGAAGAAGTGGGTTGGAGATATAAAGTGTGGCCAACGTGCCAAGAATGAAAATTATACTTGTGGCCAATGGTGCCAATGAAATGATGTGAGAAAGGTTATGAAATAGGCCTTGATTCAACTGTTCCAAACTGACTTCGAAAATAGATTTTTCCTAAAATCTTATATACCCAAGTTATGCCCAAATGTGGCTGTGTTGACTGATGCTATGCTTTGTAAGTATGTTCAATTTGTTTTGAGCTCTTATGTCTTCATAAGTTGAAATTGTGTATTGCCCTTTTTGGGAAAACGTATTTCAAGAACAAATGATGTGTTACACGTTTATGATTTTAACTTGTGCTTCGATTGCCAATCATTTTACTCAATTTTTTGGAAGAAAATTCATTGTGTTAAAAGTCTTCGTTACTAATAAACCTAAAGTTGTAATTTTTGAAATATTCTATTTGTTGATATTTATGATGATGATCCATGAAAGTGAAGAAATAAAAGTGTGAAATATGAGATACGACCACCATTCCATGAATGAAGAATCATAAGTATGGCCAAGAGAGCCAAGGAAATAACGATATTGTGAATGGTTAAAAATACAGTGTGAAAGATAAAGAAGTGAATATAAAATATATTTGTACTTTTGTTTCTCTTATGTGCAAAACAAAAAATATTTTCTTGGGAGTTTCGTTAGTCACCGATGAAGAGTAGGTAGGAATAACCTAACCCTGAAACTACACGTGATAGTTTAGGGTGCATTGTGATTATTACCCTTATTTGGGATGAGACTGTTGTGATGAGAATATTCCCCTTTATTGATATGAGGTGATTACTAAAAAAGGGTGATGTCGATCCACACGACATTGTGGTGAGACGGCCTAGCCGGTCGAGTCGTGATCGGATGCCATGTCGCACACATAGTGGTGATTGTGCTTGAAAATTATAATTGAAATTGTGTTTGAGATTGTGATTGAGATGATAATTGAAGTTTGTGATAGTAATTGTGATTGTGGTTGATGTCTTCGGGGAAGACGGCCCAGCCGATCAGGTCGTGATCGGACTCCGTACAAAATACACGGTGGCATATCTATATCGGTACTAATGATCTCCCAACCAAAAATATATATACTCCCTCCGTTTCAATTTATGTGAACCTATTTCCTTTTTAGTCCGTGCCAAAAAAAATGATCTCTTTCCTTATTTGAAAATAATTTACCTTTATGCAATGATTTATAACCACACAAAATATATGTGCCTCATTTTATACCACAAGTTCAAGAGTCTTCTCTCTTTTCTTAAACGCTTTGCCAGTCAAATGGGTTCACATAAATTGAAACGGAGGGAGTATTATTTTCCGCATTTTTAGAATTGTTATGTTTTAACTGGGCATTTGGATATTATTGATTGTGACTTGTTGTTTCTATGGTTTTTCCTTTTCTTATATTGGAATTCTATTTTGAAAGAGGACATTCAGCTTTACATACCAGTACTATTACATATGTATTAAAGTCCCTTTTGCCGGGGGCGCTGCATCTTCATGGATACAGGTGGTTCGTTAGCGGGCGGTTTTGATCCTCGTTAGCAGTTACTCTCTATTCAACAGATTTTGGTGAGCCCTACTGTGTTCCGGGCTTCACGTTATTTGACATTGTACTTTATATTTTGAGGTATAGCCGGGGCCTTGTCGCCGACACTTTCATACTACTCTTTTGTTGTACTTAGAGGCTCCGTAGACAGGTTGTGGGTGGTATATGATGTTGGAAATTAAACTAGTAAGTGTTGGTATTTGGGCAACCATGTTTTTCATCATATCTATAAACTTGTAATATTTTGAAAATCATAAATGAATATCCTTTAGTAATGGAAAAGATTGTGAAACACTTGACTCTTCTCATGTCTATCACTTGTACTGGTTCTTATATTGTTAATGGGCAATGTTGGGTAGAAGGCATCTAGCAGACTTGCTTAACCGGGGTATCTCGGTTGAACGCCGGTCACGCTCTCCGAGATCGGGGCGTGTCAAGCTTATGACTTGTACTATCAGTTTAGGGAATTGTAATTAGTATAAGATTTTTATCTCGTATTTTTTATTTGATGATTGAATTCTTCTAATTATTTAGTAAGTGTAAGGCTTACCTAGTTTTAGAGACTAAGTGTCGTCATGACATCCTACAGAGGGAAATTGGGGTCATGAAACTTTCATTATCAGTGTTTTAAAAGATGCGGGCGGAAGGCGATGCATTTTACATATGCTTCAGCGAGACGTAAGTCCCAAGGCACGGGACGTAAGCCCCATAAGTATTTAATTTTTAATATTTTATGAAATAATATAATTACAGTAAATATTTACAACTAGGTAAAATTGCATAAAATTTGAAGAAAATTATAAACATGTGAAAAATATATATAAATGTGCTTCATCCTTACAAAAAACTAGTCAAAATAATCCATTATACGCTACATACAAGCACAAGTAACTTGAGTTGAAAAGAGTAAAGTTTTCTACATGGAGGAACAAAAATGATGACTAACCTATAATTTGAACTTTGAACATACTGATATGATGGAGAATGGAGTTCTCTTTCGATTTGCAAAAAAGAAAAAAATGATTATTCGTTGCTTTTGGGAGATAGTAGCAGATTAGCGGACAAGATAAAGAATTGAGAAAGACCATAAATTAGGGATTCTATCGATAAAGAAAGTCTTGACTTTTAAATTTAATATTTCAGTTCCTTTTTAAATTTTTTGAGTAATTATAAGTTGACTTTTGAGAATTTGGGTATTATATGAAAGACTTATTCAGCAAATTTTGTTTTAATTTGAAAAAGTCTCTGGGGCTTACGCTTCACTACAAAAAAGCGCGCCTCAAACGCCCGGGCGTACGCCCCGAATTGCTGGGCGTACACTTCTTGAGACTTTCACCCTACACCATCGCCTCGGGACATTTGGTACGCCTCGCTCCTGGGCTCGCCCCGAAAATACCTTTTAAAACACTGCTCATTATAAGTGTACTTGGTTTCAAATATAGATAATGGAGAAAGTTGTGGGTAGATTAACTGCCAATATAAAACTAATCTAATTATAACGAATTAGAGTCGTATTTCATTGAATGAAATATGGATTAGTTTCTAAACGATTCTTCAATCCAATGTAAGGAGAAAGGATATCAGCATGAACACACGTCCTCTGATATGTAAGATTGAAGCTTCGGAGAGTGTTCATCTAACTTTGAATAAATATATGAAACAAAAGATGAATAAAGACAATAATATATTTACAACTACATCAAGATCATCCACTCAAGCATGTGCTTTTGACCTAATTATTTTATTTAATGGACTTTAGAATAATCAATAATGAATAATAAAAGTACTTCATTAGATAATCATGATTCGTTGGAGCTTGCTCATATGCTGATTTGATCCTCATCCAACATTTTATTAGTAATGCGTAAACTCAATCTTTCCTATTGCATATGCTTGTCACACAATAAGCAGATTTCAAAACGAGTACCATTTAAGATTGTGGGGTTAAATTAATACCTGTTAATTATCTGAGGTTTGGTGTTCCAACCCTGAGAATGAAGTCAGCATTTAATAGGAAATGCTTTACTCTTCAAGTGAAACTTCCCGGAGAAAATTCTGATCAATTGGACCCCAAAACGAATTTCGGACACCGAGTAAAAATAAAATCAGAAAGAAATCAAAAAAATATCATGTTCCTTATAGCCAAACCAATTATTTTTTTAAGTAAATCGAACAATAGGAATAACGAAAATATCCAGAATGAGAATTTCAATCCAAGAAATGACTCATAATAAGATTACAAAATATAGAATATTGCATTGGCACCGGATGCTAAAGAACAGCATACGGCAAAAAGCCTTGAAACAGCGGTGTATATAGGTTCAAATCTCCTAATTTTCTTTTACATAGGAGAGTCTCATTTGAGTTTACCCTTAACATGAAACCCAACGAGTAAGAATATATCCTACTCCTTGTCCTTTTAATTTCGTAGTCCACTATTTACTGCGGCCAAGTGGAAGGATGAGGTGTTAGGAGGTGATAAAGCAAAGAATAAAGCACTCAACTTTTTTACTCCATTGAGATTGTAATTCAAATCTCCCGCGATTTTCATAACAGTTTCATCGATTACTAGGTAATATCCTTAGATGCTAAATTAATCATTTAGACATATAACACATTCAAACCTCAGTTAAAACGAGTAAACGATAACTATAAAATCTATCTATAATTAAAAGTAGAAAAAAAGCAATCTCATTTAGCCAAGTGACATAACTACAAAAAGCCAAATAGCATAATAAACTACTTTTCTAACTAAAAAATATTTTAAATTTTAAATTTTAAAATAATTGATTACTCTATTTGATTTAATAAATATAAATATCTTATAATCATCTATAATAAAAAACGAAAATATAAATAAAAATTACCCCTTCAAATTATGGAGTACTTTCAAGTTGAAGTTTTAAAACTATTTTAAAATAAAAAATAAGAAAAACTAAAAAACTAAAAATTCAAATTGAATGAATAGTAGTTTCTTATATATATATATATATATATATATATATATATATATATATATATATATATATATATATATAGAGAGAGAGAGAGAGAGAGAGAGAGAAGTAAAATAATTATATACGGTTAAGAAAAAAAGAGGGAATTAAAGGTCAAAGAATTGGTGCATTGAAGTAGCAAATAAATGGATAGAAAATTAGAAGATATTGTTGGGTGAATGAGATAGAAAATAGTTAGAGCTTAATAGAAAATTGAAGGAACGGCTAAATTAGATCTACTAATCATGCAAATACTTGAAGTATTAGTCCTTAAAATTTAGAATAAAATATATCACTCTTTGAGTTATAGTAAAATATAATCTGAAAAAATATCACAACCCAAAACCTAACCCGTCGTGATGGCGCCTATCGTGATGCTAGGTAAGCAGACGTTTCCAAAAACTTTCAACATTTAACAGAAATAAATCAAGATATCTAAAATAATCGGAGTTTTTCATAAAAGCGGGGTAAAACCCAAAGCATAAATGCGGAAAAATAGCCCGACATCGGGATGTCACTGAGTACATGAGCCTATATACCAGGAGCAGTCTAATACAACATCTAAGGAATAAGAACTGAAATGCGAATAAGATAATGAAGAAGAGCCAAGGCCTGCGAACGCCATGCAGCTACCTCGATAGTCCCTGGAATCAGCTGCCCAAATATCAACACCCGCTATGACCGGGAATACCTGAATCTGCACACGAAGTGTAGGGTGTAGCGTGAGTACAACCAACTCAGTAAGTAACAAAAATAAATAAGGAACTGAGAAGGTAGTGACGAACTATACAAATACAATTCATTTTCAATAATTCCAGCAAAGAATAGACATGCTATCAAATCCGACAGTTTAAGTCAAATCAATTATATACAGTTAAAGTGTAGGTAATCCGGATATAGAATCTTTCAAAAATTTCACAACAATGACAGATAGCAACTAAGTGCATCAACAAATGAAAAGCAAGTACAGCCTCTCAGGGCAACAATCACTCAACTCGTCACCACAACTCAATCACTCGGCTCTCAGCCCTCAGTACTCACACTCAATAGGTACCTGCGCTTACTGGGGTGTGCAGACGCTGGAGGGGCTCCTTTCAGCCCAAGCGCTATATCGCTGCGACGTGCAGCCCGACCCAATCATATAAGTAGCCATAAGGCTCGTTGCGGTATGCAACCCGATCCACTGTCCATAAATAGCCATAAGGCTCGTTGCGGCGTGCAACCCGATCCACAGTCCATAAATAGCCATAAGGCTCGCTGCGGCGTGAAACCCGATCCATATACCCTCATATAGCTCACAGCTTGGCACTCAGACCCTATCTCAGTCACTAACCTCTCCAGCCCTCTCGGGCTTTCAAAAATCATACAAATCAGCCAAAAGAGATAATAACAAGTGTCAACAAGAAAACAAAAGGAAAAAGAGATATGACTCGCAAGTAGCACTGTGACTGAGTTCAAGACTGCAAATAGCAGTTAATTCAACAAGTACTTGACTGTTGCGGGTCCCAACAGTGATAACATATGGCCTAAGCATGGTTTCTAACATGAATGACAGTCAAATTTCTAGAAGACACAGGGAACATGTAATTAACAATAAGCTATTCGACTTTACAGTCTCACGGGACAGACCAAATCCCAATCCCCTACAGTGCATGCCCGCACGCCCATCACCTAGCATGTGCGTCACCTCCAAAATAATCACATCATACCAAAATCCGAGGTTTCTTACACTCAGGACCAGATTTAAAACTGTTACTTATCTCAAACCGCAAAAAATCCTACTCCGCAATGCCTTTGCCCCTTGAATCAATCTCCAAACGTCCCGAATCTAGCCACAAGCAGTACAATATAATTAATATAGGCTAAAAGAATCAATTCCACAAGAAAATACGAAATTATAAGCCAAAATTCGAAATAGGCTCAAACCAGCCCCCGACCCCACGTCTCGAAATCCGACAAAAGTGACAAAATGTGAACACCCATCCACTCATGAGTCCAACCATACAAGAATTACTCGAATCTAACCTCAAATCCCTTTCCCAAACTCGAAATTTTAGCCTATGAAGTTTCTACCATTTCCCCCCAAATTTACAACTCAAATCCCTAATTAGATGATGAAAATAGCAATAAATTCATGAAATATAGTCCAATCCGAGTTGGAATCACTTACCCTAATAATCTTCTTGAAGAAACCTCGAAAAATTGCCTTACACCGAGCTCTCAAAGTCCCAAAATCGAAATGGGAATCAAACCCTCGAAATCCCATTTTCTGCCAAGTTCTTCCGCATCTGCGGACCCATTGTCGCACCTGCGACACCGCACCTGCGGAATTTCCCTCGCAGGTGTGGAAATCACTTAAGGGACTGGATCCGCATCTGTGAGCAAGTAGTCGCACCTACATGTGCGCACCTGCGGACAAAGGTCCGCTTCTGCCATCTTCCCCTCCATCTCACTCTCCACATCTGTGGAGCTTCGAGCGCATCTGTGGGCTCGCAGATGCGGAAATGCCTTCGCACCTGCGACCCCTGGCTATCTCCTCAACTTCCGCTTCTGCTCTCCTTCATCCACACATGCAAGTACGCACCTGCAGTCTCCCCACCACAGGTGCGAAACCACCAGATATCAGAAGGCTTCAGCCATTTGCCTAAGTCCAAATTCAAACCGTTTAACATCAGAGATACACCCGAGGCCCCCGGGACCTCCACTTAATATACCAACAAGTCCTAAAACACCATACGAACTTAGTCGAGCCCTCAAAACACGTCAAACAATAACAAAAATATGAATCACCCTCCGATCCAAACTTAATGAATTTTGAAAATTTCAAATTCTACAAACGATGCCGAATCATATCAAACCACGCCCGATTGACCTCAAATTTTGCACACAAGTCATATTCAATATTACGAACCTACTCCAACTTCCAGAATCGAAATCCGACCCCGATATCAAAAAGTCAACCTCCCGGTCAAACTTTCTAAAAATTTGACTTTCACCATTTCAAGCCTAAATTAGCTACAGACCTCAGATTCACGGCCCAGACGCGCTCCTAGGTCCAAAATCACCCAACAGAGCTAATAGAACCGACCGAACTCCATTTTGGAGTCGTCTTCACACAATTCCGATGATGGTCAAATTTCTAAGACTTGAGCTTCCATTTTAGGGACTAAGTGTCCTAAAACACTCCGAAACCAAAAATAAGTCACATATGCAGAAACAGATACGGGGAAAGTAGTAAATAGGGAATCAGGGCTAATACACTCAAAATGATCGTCCGGGTCGTTACATCCCCCCTCTTTTAAAATAATCGTTCGTCCTCGAAGGAGCATAGAGACATACCTGAAGTGGTGAAAAGATGAGGATAATGTCTGCGCATATCATGCTCGGTCTCCCAAGTCGCCTCCTCGACCAGCTGACCCTTCCACTGAACCTTCATAGAAGCAATATTCTTCGACCTCAGCTTTCAAACCTGCCTATCTAAGATCTCCACCGGCTCCTTAACATAAGATAAATCCTTGTCCGACTGGACTGAGCTGAAATCCAACACGTGAGACGGATCGCCGTGATACCTCCGGAGCATAGAAACATGGAATACTGGATGAACTCCTGCTAGACTGGGAGGCAAGGCAAGCTTTTAAGATATCTCCCCAATACGTTGCCATACCTCAAATGGATCGATAAACCTTGGGCTCAGGTTTTCCTTCTTTCCGAACCTCATAACACCCTTCATGGGTGAAATCCGGAGCAAGACTCGCTCTCCAACCATGACTGCAACATCGCGAACCTTCCGATCTGCATAACTCTTCTGTTTGGACTGGGCTGTGTGTAGTCTATCCTAAATCACCCTAACCTTCTCTAGAGCATCCTGAACAAAGTCTGTACCCAATAATCCAGCCTCGTCCAACTCGAACCAACCCACTGGAGACCTACACCACCTACCATACAAAGCCTCATACGGTGCCATCTGGATGGCCGACTGATAACTGTTGTTGTAGGCAAACTCCGCTAGTGGCAAGAACTGATCCCACGAACCCCCAAACTCCATCACACACACACTGATCATATCCTCTAATATCTGAATAGTGCGCTCGGACTGTCCGTCTGTCTGAGGGTGAAATGCTGTGCTCAACTCCACTCGAGTACCCAACTCATGTTGTACGGCCCTCCAGAACCATGATGTAAACTGCGTACCCCGGTCAGAGATGATAGATACCGATACGCCATAAAGCCTGACGATCTCGCGGATATACACTCGAGCCAACTGTTCGAAAGAATAGGTAGTCATCACAGGAATGAAATGAGCTGACTTGGTCAGCCGATCCCCAATCACCCAAATTGCATCAAACTTCCGCTGAGTCTGTGGAAGCCCAACAACGAAATCCATAGTGATCTGCTCCCATTTCTACTCCGAAATCTCTAACTTCTGAAACAACCCATCTGGTTGTTGATGCTCATACTTCACCTGCAGGCAATTTAGACTCCAAGCTACATACTCTACTATGTCCTTCTTCATTCTTCTCCACCAGTAATGCTATCTCAAGTCCTGATATATCTTCGCGGCACCCGGATGAATAAAATACCGCGAACTGTGAGCATCTTGGAGAATCAGCTCACGCAAACCATCTACATTGGGCACACATAGTCTGCCCTATATACTCAATGCACCATCATCCCCAATAGTGACCTTATGAGCAACACCAAGTTAGACCGTGTCCTTAAGGACAAGCAGATGGGGGTCATCATACTGGCGCTCTCTGATATGATCATAAAGAGAAGATCGATAGACCATACAAGACAATACTCGACTTGGCTCAGGAATATCCAATCTAACAAACTAGCTAGCTAAGGCCTGAACATCCAATGCCAATGGCCTCTCTGCTACTGGAAGATATGCTAAGCTCCCCAAACTCTCCTCCCGGCGACTCAAGGCATCGGCCACCACATTGGCCTTCCCGGGATGGTACAAAATGGTGATATCATAGTCCTTAAGAAGCTCCAACCACCTCCGTTGATGCAAGTTAAGATCCTCATATTTGAACAAATGCTACAAACTTCGATGATCAGTGTAAATCTCACAATGGACCCCGTACAAATAGTGCCTCCAAATCTTTAAGGCGTGAGCAATAACTGCTCACTCAAGGTTGTGGACATGATAGTTCTTATCATGGGGCTTCAACTGGAGCAAAGCATAAGCAATCACTCTACCCTCCTGCATCATAACACACCCAATACTGATCCGTGAGGCATCACAATACACTGTGTAAGAACCAGAAGCTGATGGTAGAACTAGAACTAGAGTCGTGGTCAAAGCAGTCTTGAGCTTTTGAAAGCTCTCCCCACACTCCTCCGACCACCTGAAAGGAGCACCCTTTTGGGTCAATTTAGTCAAGGGCGATGCAATAGATGAGAAACCTTCCACAAAATGATGGTAATAACCAGCCAAACCGAGAAAGCTCCGAATCTCCATGGCTGAGGATGGTCTGGGCCAACTCTGAATTGCCTCTATCTTCTTCGGGTCTACCTGAATACCCTCACTGGACTCCACGTGTCCCAAGAACGCCACTGAACTGAGACAAAACTCATACTGGAGAACTTTGCATAAAGCTTCTCCTCCCTCAACCGCTGCAACACAATCTTCAGATGCTAGGCATGCTCCTCCTGGCTACTAGAGTACACCTGGATGTTATCAATGAATATAATAACGAACGAGTCAAGATAAGGCTGAAACACACTGTTCATCAGATGCATGAACGTTGCTGGGGCGTTGGTCAGCCCAAAAGACATTACAAGGAACTCATACTGGCCATATCGGGTCCTGAAAGCTGTCTTAAGAATATCTCGGTGCCAAATCTTCAGCTGGTGATACCATGACCTCAAATCAATCTTGGAGAACACCATCGCTCCCTGAAGCTGGTCAAATAAATCATCAATACGCAGCAATGGATACTTGTTCTTGATTGTGACCTTGTTAACTGCATGTAATCAATGCACATTCTCATAGTACCATCCTTCTTCTTTACAAATAGAACTGGTGCATCCCAAGGTGACACACTAGGTCGGATAAACCCCTTATCAAGGAGTTCCTAAAGCTGCTCCTTCAATTCCTTCAACTCCGCCGGTGCCATACGATACAATGGAATAGAAATGGGCTGAGTGCCCGACACCAAATCAATACCGAAATTAATATCCCTATCGGGTGGCATGCCCGACAGGTTTGCAGGAAACATATCCGGGAAATCTAGCACTACCGAAACAGAATCAATAGCAGGGGTCTCTGCACTAACATCCCTCACAAAGGCCAGATAAGATAGACAACCCTTCTCAACCATCCGTTGAGCCTTCAAGTATGAGATCACTCTACTAGGAACATGGTCTATAGAGCCGCTCCACTCAACCCTCGGCAACCCCGGCATCGCCAACGTCATGGTATTAGCATGACAATCTAGAACAACATGACATAGAGACAACAAATCCATACCCAATATCACGTTAAAATTGACCATACTAAGTAACAAGAGATTTACTCTAGTCTCCAAACTCCCAATAGTCGCCATACATGACCAATATACATGGCCCACAATGATAGTATCGCCCACCGGCTTAGACACATGAACATGTGAAACTAGAGGCTTACGGGGCATATCCAGATAATGAGCAAAATACGAGGACACATATGAATAAGTAGAACCAAGGTCAAATAATACAGAGGTATCTCTATGGCAAAATGAGACAATACTTGTAATCACACATCCAAAGTAATGGTATCTGGTCTGGCAGGAAGAGCATAGAAACGGGCCTGGCCGCCCCCTGATCAGCTTCCCCCTCTCGGCGGCCCCTAGCTGATTGGGCTCCACCCCGAGCTGGCTGAGCGGGTGGTGAAGAAATTGGTACTGATGTCATAGACTAGCTCCTCTACTGAGTTGGCCCTCCCACTAGGCGGGGACACTACCTCCTCATGTGACCAAACTCTCCACACTCATAGCAATTCCCCGGTGCTGGTGCTGGGGACTGAAGGGAGCCCCGGGCACCGGGATAACTGGTAGAAGGACCTGACATAGACGAGCCCTGACCTGATGGAGCACGAGATGAACTCTAAGCTGGGAGAGCACTGAGAGATGAATGTACCTGCTGATAACTATGTGAACTATGGCCAGATGATGCACCACGGTGAACTGGGCGAGCCATCTGAGCATGTCTGAAAGGACGACCTCTACCTTGGTGGAACTGACCCCCAGAAAGATCACCGCTAAATCCACCCTGACCATGAGGCCTCTTGGCCTCCCTCTCGACCCTCTCCTGGCTGCAAACCATCTCAATCTGATGAGCAATGTCGACAACCTCATGAAAAGTAGCACCAAACACTCTCTCTCTAGTCATAAGCAATCGCAGCTGAAAAGTGAGGCCATCTATGAACCTCCCGATCCTCTCCCTGTCTGTGGGAACCAACCAAATAGCATGACGGGCCAACTCTGAAAGTCTCATCTCATACTGCATCACAGACATATCACCCTGACGAAGCTGCTCGAACTGCCTGTGCAACTCCTCTTTGCGGGACTGTGGCACGAACTTCTCCAGGAATAGACTGGAGAACTGCTTCCATGTAAGGGGTGCTATGCCGACCGGCCTACGCCTCTCATAAGCCTCCTACCAACTGAAGACAGCCCCAGAGAACTGAAAAGTAGTGAACAAAACCCCACTGGCCTCTAGAATACCTACTGTACGGAGTATCCTCTGACACCTGTCCAAGAAGACCTGTGCATCCTCTCCCTCGGCACCACTGAAAGATGGAGGCTGGAGTCTCCCAAACCTCTCTAATCGATGCTGCTCATCATCAGGCATGATAGGAACCACATAGTCCTGAGCAGCTGCAACCGGTTGGGTTGGTGGTGCCCTCGGTGTCTGGAATCCCTATACCACCTGCTCTGGTGTGCGGGTGGCGGGAGTTTGAGCACCTCCCCCGGCCTGAGAAGTGGTTGCTGCGGCCGGAATAGAGACCACCTGAGCAAGACTGGTACACGCAGTCAGTATCTGAGCTAAGGCCTCCTAAAGTCCTGGAATCACAATAGGCACAGGTGGTGCCTGAGACAGTACCACAGGCATATCCACAACTGGAGCATGCTCCTGAACTGGGGCAACTGGTGGATCTGCAGGTGCTGCCCTAGCTGCAGTGCGAGCTGCACCTCTGCTCCTACCACGACCTCTATCGCGACGCCTCTCGTGGCCCTGACTGGTGGTAATGGTGGCTATCCATTCTGCCCCGTAGTACGCATCCTTACCATCTGTGAGGGAATTAGAACAACAGAAATTTAGTTACCAGAATCAAAAGATTCGCACGATAAGAATTCAAGAATGTGAAATTTCCTAAGGGTTCGGCAGCCTCTCGAAGATAAGTACAGACGTCTCTGTACTGATCCGCAAGACTCTACTAAACCTGCTTATGACTCGTGAGACCTATATAACCTAGGATCTGAAAAAGTGTCACAACCCAAAACCTAACCCGTCGTGATGACGCCTATAATGATACTAGGCAAGCTGACGATTCCAAACACTTTCAACAATTAACAGAAATGAAACAAGACATTTAAAATAACCGGAGTTTTTCATAAAAATGGGGTAAAACCCAAAGCAAAAGTGCGGAAAAATAGCCAGACATCGGGGTGTCACTAAGTACACGAGCCTCTATACCAGGAGCAGTCTAATATAACATCTAAGGAATAAGAACTGAAATGCAAATAAAATAATAAAGGAGAGCCAAGGCCTACGAACGCCATGCAGCTACCTCGATAGTCTCCGGAAGTAGCTGCTCAAATATCAACACCCGCTATGACCGGGAACACCTGGATCTGCACACGAAGTGCAGGGTGTAGCGTGAGTACAACCAACTCAGTAAGTAATAAAAATAAATAAGGAACTAAGAAGGTAGTGACGAGCTATACAAATACAATTCATTTTCAATAATTCTAGCAAAGAATAGACATGCTATCAAATCCGACAGTTTAAGTCAAATCAGTTTTATACAGTTAAAGTGTAGGTAAACCGGATATAGAATCTTTCAAAAATTTCACAACAATGACAGATAGCAACTAAGTGTATCAACAAATGAAAAGCAAGTACAGCCTCTCAGGGAAACAGTCACTCAACTCGTCACCATAACTCAATCACTCGGCTCTCAGCCCTCAGTACTCACACTCAATAGGTACCTGCTCTCATTGGGGTGTGCAGACGCTGGAGGGAATCCTTTCAGCCCAAGCGCTATATCGCTGCGACGTGCAGCGTGACCCAATCATATAAGTAGCCATAAGGCTCGTTGCGGCGTGCAACCCGATCCATTGTCCATAAATATCCATAAGGCTCGTTGCGGCGTGCAACCCAATCCACAGTCCATAAATAGCCATAAGGCTTGTTGCAGCGTGAAATCCGATCCATATACCCTCACATAGCTCACAGCTTGGCACTCAGACCCTATCTCAGTCACTAACCTCTCCAGCCCTCTCGGGCTTTCAGAAATCATACAAATCAGCCAAAAGAGATAATAATAAATGTCAAGAAGAAAACAAAAGGAAAGAGAGATATGACTCGCAAGTAGTACTGTGACTGAGTTCAAGACATCAAATAGCAGTTAATTCAACAAGTACTCGACCGCTGCGGGTCCCAACAGTGATAACATATGGCCTAAGCATGGTTTCTAACATGAATGACAATCAAATTTGTAGAAGACAGAGGGAACATGTAATTAACAATAAGCTATTCGACATTACAGTCTCACGGGACGGACCAAGTCCCAATCCCCCACTATGCACACCCACACGCCCCTCACCTAGCATGTGCGTCACCTCCAAAATAATCACAGCATACCAAAATCCGAGGTTTCTTACCCTCAGGACCAGATTTAAAACTGTTACTTACCTCAAACCACAAAAAATCCTACTCCGCAATGCCTTTGCCCCTTGAATCAATCTCCAAACGCCCCGAATCTAGCCACAAGCAGTACAATATAATTAATATAGGCTAAAAGAATCAATTTCCCAAGAAAATACGAAATTATAAGCCAAAATTCGAAATAGGCTCAAACCAGCCCCCGACCCCACGTCTCGAAATCCGACAAAAGTGACAAAATGTGAACACCCATCCACTCATGAGTCCAACCATACAAGAATTACTCGAATCTAACCTCAAATCCCTTTCCCAAACTCGAAATTTTAGCCTATGAAGTTTTTACCATTTCCCCCCAAATTTACAACTCAAATCCCTAATTAGATGATGAAAATAGTAATAAATTCATAAAATATAGTCCAATCCGAGTTGGAATCAATTACCCCAACAATCTTCTTGATGAAAACTCGAATAATTGCCTCACACCGAGCTCTCAAAGTCCCAAAATTGAAGTGGGAATCGAACTCTCGAAATCCCATTTTCTGCCCAGTTCTTCCCCATCTGCGGACCCACTGTCGCACCTGCGAAGCTGCACCTGTGGAATTTCCCTCGCAGGTGCGGAAATGAATTAAGGGACTGGGTCCGCATCTGCGAGCAAGTGATAGCACCTGCGTGTGCGCACCTGTGGACAAAGGTCCGCTTCTGCGATCTTCCCCTCCATCTCACAGCCCGCATCTGCGGAGCTTCGAGCGCATCTGCAGGCTCGCAAATGCGAAAATGCCCTCGCACCTGCGACCCCTGGCCATCTCCTCAACTCCCGCTTCTGCGCTCCTTCATCCGCACGTGCGAGTACGCACCTGCGGTTTCCCCACCGCAGGTGCGAAACCACCAGATATCAGAAGGCTTCAGCCATTTGCCCAAGTCCAAATTCAAACCATTAAGCATCCGAAACACCCAAGCCCCCCAAGACCTCAACTAAATATACCACTAAGTCCTAAAACACCATACGAACTTAGTCGAGCCCTCAAAACACGTCAAACAACAACAAAAATACGAATCACCCTCCAATCCAAACTTAATGAACTTCAAAATTTCCAAATTCTACAAACGATGTCGAATCATACCAAACCACGTCCGATTGACCTCAAATTTTGCACACAAGTCATATTCAATATTAAGGACCTACTCCAACTTCCGTAATCGGAATCCGATCCCGATATCAAAAAGTCAACCCCCTGGTCAAACTTCCCAAAAATTCGCCTTTCGCCATTTCATGCCTAAATTAGCTACAGACCTCAGATTCACGGTCTAGACATGCTCCTAGGTCCAAAATCACCCAACGAAACTAACGAAACCGATGGAACTCCATTCCGGAGTCGTCTTCACATAATTATGACTACGGTCAAACTCCTAAGACTTGAGCTTCTATTTTAGGGACTAAGTGTCCCAAAATACTCCGAAATCAAAAACAAGACCTCCCGGCAAGCCACATAAGCAGAAACAGATATGTGAAAAGCAGTAAATAGGGGATCAGAGCTAATACATTCAAATCGACCGTCCAGGTCGTTACAAAAAAGTAATTTATAATATCATAAAATGCACAATAATATACAAAGAGAGGAAAATAGAGATAGTGTAAGGCTAATTATATTGTAAATTAATTTAAGAAATAGAATAAACTATCAAAATAATACTCAAGAATATTATTGATAATTTCAAATAATAAAATAATTTTGAGCAATAGAATAAAAATCTAAGATTTATGACATATATTAAAAGAACTTCTTTGTTTAACCTTTGAACTAATTCAACACCATCCGTTTAGAAAAATAATATAATAATATTTGTATTATAGATAAATATAACAAAAAAATCAAAAATAACTATCAAGGGTAAAGTCATATACTGATAAATTTAAATATCGAAATAACTATGAGAAAGTCATATAGGATAAAGTCAAGTTCAATTTCAAGGGTAATACAAAATTATATTCATTGTATTCTATTAAACTTATAATTTATTAATAATTCATATTAAAAATATTAAGTAATTGATAATGCAATTAGATAAGCAAGGAACAAACAAAAAAATAAAATAAAAATTTGTGGGAAAATATAAAAATATAACACTTATTATTAGAATTATGATGAAAAAAGTCGTATATATACACATAACTAAAATCATAATAAATAAATAGTTATAAAAAATATATAAAAAGAAAATATTGAAGCGATAGCATAAAATGTATACACATAACTAAAATCGTAATAAACAAATAGTTCATAAATAGAACTCATAATTTCATAATAAAAAATATAAAGATACTATTATGATATTATATATAAGATAAGCATATTAGATATATAACACAAATTAATAATTATTAAAATATTGGTAGTTTTTTATGAAAATCTTGCGCTTATCTCTTTATACTTTTGATGAATTCAAAAGTATAATTTAGTAAAAAACTATTACATTATTTAAATTATTAGTAAACTACAATATGAGAAAACTAATCAAATATTACAGTAGAAAAGAATGTATGAAAAGATAGGGATAAATATAATTTTATGATATTTATATTTTGAATTGATTAAAATAAAAGATAAACAAATAACATTCAAAATATTATCAATAAATTTAGTTACTTGAAGAATTTTGAACAATATAACATAAGTTTAAAAAATAATTTTATTTCAAGAGTAAGAAAATATATATCTATATTATATTAAAAGAGAAGTAGTATCAAAATATTAAGCCGACTGACAAGTAATTGATAATGCAATTGGATAAGTAAGGAACAAAAAAAGAAATAAAATAAAAATTTGTGGGAAAATATAAAAATATAACACTTATAATTAGAATTATGATGAGAAAAGTCGTACATATACACATAACTAAAATCATAATAAAAAAATAGTTATAAAGGAAGAATACTTAAAAACAATATTCAAGAGATAGCGTAAAATGTATATACTAATTAAATTTCTCATCTAGGAAATTTAGTTAATAAATAGAACTCATAATTTCATAATGAAAAATATAAAGATACTATTATGATATTATATATAAGATAAGCATCTTATATATAACACAAATTAATAATTATTAAAATATTGGTAGGTTTTTTTTATAAAAATAATAAAATGCTTATCTCTTTATACTTTTGATAAATTTAAAATTATAATTTAGTAAAAAAAAAATTACATTATTTAAATTTTTAGTAAACTACAAAATGAGAAAACTAATCAAATATTACAATGAAATGAATGTATGAAAAGATGGGGATAAATATAATTTTATAATATTTATATTTTGAATTGATTAAAAAATAAAAGATAAATAAATAAAACTCAAAAGAATTATAAATAAATTTAGATAATTGAAGAATTTTGAACAATATAATATAAGTTAAAAAAAATAATTTTATCTCAAGAGTAAGAAAATATATATCTATGTTATATTAAAAGAGAAGTAATATCAAAATATTAAGGCAATTGAAAAGTTAATTAAAAGTCACATTAGTAAATATATAGTATTAACTATTTTCTAATTTGACAATAAGAATAAATAAGGAACACACAATTTATTTGTTACTATATGATGTGTGTACTTAGAGTTTGTATATATTTTGTTATATTTTTGCACACTATATCAAATAATAAAATATAACTAATATTTATAAAAATAATATGATATATTAAATTATACTTTTATAAGATTAATATTCTGTGAAATTATCCGTCCATCGCGCGGGTTCTAACACTAGTAGATATAAAAGAAAAAAAGATTGTCCCACTTAAAACTAGTGAAGTGTAAAATAAACTAAGTAAAACCAGTAACTAAAAATTAGGTAGAAAATATGAAGGTTCATGAGGTGCCAATGTAATGACAAAGGAGACAGTACTCAATTCACCGATGCATTAGTAGGAGGCTATTGAGGAAAACCTGATAGAAGAAAAAATATTTTATTATAAAACTCTGAATGATCTCTAAAATTCTTTATTTCCTTCACAAATCTTTACACATAAAATAAGCTAGTAATACCCCTATTTATAATAGTACGAAACCTATGTCAACTAGAAACGTGAAAGCATATTCCTATACTAATTCTAACTACAAATCCTATTCAGACATGAATTAAATAAATCAAATCCTAAATAACTAAGGTTTCCTACTACAAATTTGAATTAATCTTCCAACATTCTCCCGTAATTCAAAGTTGTATATGTCTAACTTGTTTGTATTGTTGTCTTGGAGCACTTTTCTCCAAATTCTAGTTTTGTTGAAGCATATGTCTCCAACCCTCATTGATGTACTTTGCCACCAACAACCAATTTTGTTGAAGCACTTGTCTCCAACTCACGTTGATGCACTTTGTCGCCAATACCCAATTTTGTTGAAGTACATGTCTCCAACTCCCGTTGATGTACTTTGTCACCAACACCCAATTTTGTTGAAGCACATGTCTCCAACTCCTGTTGATGCACTTTATCACCAACACTCGATTTTGTTGAAGCACCTGTCTTCAACTCCTATTGATGCACTTTGTCACCAACTGTTGATGCACTCTGTCATCAACACCCAATTTTGTCGAAACACTTGTCTTCAATACCCGTTGATGCACTTTGTCACCAACACTCAAATTTGTTGAAGCACGTACTCAACTTCCAATGTTTTTTAAACCTCTCTCCAACTTTTAGAGAAGATTTTCTTCCTCTTGTGCCATATTTGTTTGCATCTCTTTAAACTTGCTTTTTTTTTTCTTCTTGAATCTGTCTTGAAATTTTTCATCAAATAATCTAAGTTTGTTGACAACTATCTATAATTTTGCGAACATATTATTTTGGCCAGACGGGCGGCACACATTGCCTAGCGTCATCCGCCGGCAGCGGAAGCTACTTGATTCTCTCCCAAGATCGTAGAAGCCCTGATACCAATATGAAGGATAATATTTTAGTATAAATCTCCACAAATCTCCACACATAAAATAAGCTAGTAATACCCCTATTTATAATAGTACAAAACCTATATCAACTAGAAACATGAAAGGCTATTCCTTTATTAATTATGACTACAAATTCTATTGTTGACTTTTGAGTAATTGTGCAAAGATCATAACTTTATTTATTGGAATTGATTTCTCTTGCATTATTTGGTGTTATTAAGTCGATTTTGTTTAGATTTGAACCGAGCGGAAGTGAATTGGAAAGGAAAAGCAATCTTTGAGTATTTATTGAGGGCTTTTGAGGTAAGTATCTTGCCTAACTTTGTATGGAGGAACTACCCCGTAGGAATTGGTTTGTTTGCACTATTTGAATTATGTGAAAGACGTGTACTCGAGGTGACGAGTGTGTACACGTCCTTATATGTGAAAATTGATCGGTTTAGACTCTTAGGCTTCTTATGTACATTAAATTGAAGTTTTTCCATCGTGTTATATCCTTCATTGTTAAATTTACTCTTATATGCCTTATTTGAAGTTGTTGGTTCATCATTCAATCTTATATTTTCAGATATACTCATACATGCTTTAACTGTAATTGTTGTCTCTTTACTTACATGTTATCTCTTCTATAGTTGATTATCCTCATTTGAAGTTGATGCTAAACGTTATCTCTTTGATAGTTGATTATTCTAAATTCAATTCATTATTACCTGTTATGCCTTTCATTGTTGAGCTCATTCTTCCGCTTCCTTGTATTGTTGTAGTTCTTGTGTTGATTTATACTATCGTGTTATTCTTGTTCTTTTTATATATGGTGTTGTTGAGCCATTGGCTACGTGTGATTGTGGTAATTGAAAATTGTTGTTATGGAAACATTGTAGTATATGAGCACATGTGGTGCGAGTTGTATATTATGTTGTTAAGTTTTTTGCACATGAAAGATTGTTGAGAGGATCGTCGGGGGTGTTTGTACGTGAGTTGTCTGTACTATTGTTATTATTGATATTTGCACATGCGGCATGACAAGGTTGGCTATATATGTTGGATTTGTGCATGTGGTGAGACAAGCTGGGATAATTATTGTGTGCGTGCGGAGAGAAAAGGCGGGAATTTACTTTATTATTGCGCAAGCGGTGAGACAAGGTGGGCTATGTCGGGGATGATTTGTGATGGCCTAGAGGCATTGTTATTGGTGATAATTGTGTGGTGGTATGGCCTTTTTGCGTGTTTCGCGCATATTACAAGTTTTGTTGTGTTGTTTCTAATGTGCTACTCGGTGTCTCTGATCTTATCTGTTGACTTGAGCTGTGATAGTACACTTGCATAAGCATACACTGCAACATATCACCTATATCAGTCCAGGAGTATGAATCTTGTTGTTTATTGATCCTGAACATGTATCCTTGTATACCTGCCTTCTGTGCATGGATTGGACTATTAGCACACGAGTTATCCATGCAGATATGACGTATTGTTACTATTAGCATGTGAGTTGTCCATGAAGATCTAAGGTAATAATAATATTGGCACGTGAGTTGTCCATGCATTACGTGAGTTGTCCGTGCGATTGTGGTTGGTGATATAGGCATGCCAAGTGATTATGATTCGTGATTTGGGACTCGTGATTTGTGATTATGAGGTGTGGTACCTCGGGGTGGTTACTGTGTAAACCTTTTTTAAGAACAATTGATTACTTGGTTGTTACTTATTTTCCTTACTTGATTTCACTGGTACCTTAACTGTGTTCTGATTAGTTTGCGACATCATTACATGTTTACTCCTTGCTTCTAAATGTTGCTTCTACTTTCCATTTGCTAGTGTTCCGTTGTTGTTCTTACCATGTTTAGCCTTGTATTAATATTCGTTTCGCTATTAGCTTTAGATTCTTACTTGTAAAGGGTATTATGTCTAGTAGGTGTCTTGACTGTACCTCGTCACTACTCCACCGAGATTACTCTTGATACTTACTGGGTACCACTGTGGTGTACTCATACTATGCTTACTGCATATTTTTGTGCAGATCCAGGTACCTCAGAGCATGCTAGTCATTAAAGGAACCTTGTATTACTGTTGAGACTTCAAGGTATTCCTGCCGTCACGTTCGTAGGCCTCAGAGTCTCCTTCTTAAGTTTTACCTTATACCGTTTATTTCTTTTCCAACAGTGATGTATTGATAATCTTCGTTACTCTTAGAAAGGTTTATTACTTGTACTACCAATTTTTGGATATTGCACACCTATTGTAACGATCCAATTCTTACTATAGATCATGATGGCTCCCAACGTCGCCGTTAGGCAAGCCAACGGTGAACTACCAACTTAATTATTCCTTTTATCATTTTCAAAATCGTGAATTTTTATCAGATAGAGAATTTAGCGCATCAGAATCATGGAAACTTACAATTTAGGTAGAAATAATAATAAAAGTGTGCCAATGCTAAGCAAAACTACAAACAAATTTTAAAACATCCCAAAACCCTATGTCACAAGTGCATGAGCATCTACTAATGAGTACAATAATAATACAATATCTACCTGGAATGCAAAATAGACAGGATAAAGAAGTAAATATGATGGAGACTCTGTGAGCTTCGACACGTAGTGTAATGATCCGATCGGTCATTTTGAGCTTTAGCGCGTCGTTCAACGGTTTGAGGCCTTGACGAACTTCACTTCAGGTATTATGACTTGTACGTATGGTCAGAATCGAATTTCGGGAGGTTTGGAGTTGATTTGGGAAGAAACTTCTAAATTCAGAAGCTTTAAGTTGGAAGAATTGACTAAGGTTTAGATTTTTAGTAAACGACCTCAGAATCGGGATTTGAAGGTTCCAATAGGTCCGTATGATGATTTCGGACTTGGGCGTATGTTTGGGTCCAGTATCGGGTGGCCCAGGAGTATTTCGGTGCCTATTACTAGAGGTTGGCATTTTTAAAGTTTAAGAATTCCCTAAGTTTGGGTAGAAGTGAATTTTGATGTTATCGATGTCTGTTTGGGATTTCGAGCCTGGGAATAGCTCTGCATTGTGATTTTGGTCTTAGGGGCGTATCCGGATGTGAATTTGGAGGTATGTAGGTCATTTCAGAGTCATTTGGCGAAAGATGAAAATTTGAAGGTTTTTGGGAAGTTGATCGGGAGTGGACTTTTTGATATCGGGGTCAAATTTCGATTCCGGAAGTGGGAGTAGGTCCGTAATATCAATTATGACTTATGTGAAAAATGTGAGGTGAATAGGACTTGATTTGATAGGTTTCGGTGTCAGATGTAGAAGTTTGAAGTTCTAAAGTTCATTAGGCTTGAATTGGGGTGCGATTCGCAGTTTCGAGGTTGTTCGATGTGATTTGAGGCCCCGATCATGTTTCTGTTATGTATTGGGATTGGTTGGTATGATTGGACGTGGTCCCGGGGGCCTCGGGTTAGTTTCGAGGTGGTTTCGGGTCGATTCTCCTTATTTTATCACTGCTGTGCTTATGTCTGGTTTCCTCCTTCATGAACGCGAAGGGTCTCATGCGTTCACGAAAAAGGAAAATTTGGGGCTAATGGGAATTGGTCATCGCGAACGCGATGAAGAAGACGCGAACGTGAGCTGGAGGCCGCGAATGCGAAGAGGAAGGGAGAGCTGGGGGCTGCTAGGCGTTAAGCCTTCGCGAACGCGGCTAGTGGCCCGCGAATATGAAGGGTAATGGCCATAAGGCTTCGCGAACGCGACGAAGAGGTCGCGAACGCGTAGAGTAATTTGGAGGCTGAGATTTTTGGCCTTCGCGAACGCGATGGCTTTTCCGCGAACGCGAAGAGGAGCAGTTATGGGCAGACTAGTTTTAAAACGGGGTTTGGGTTCATTTAACCCATTTTTCACACGGCTTGGGCGATTTTTGGAGCTCTCCAAGTGAGTATTTTCACCATCTAATTCAAGGTAAGTTATTTTCACCTATTGCAAGTTAAATACTTGGTTTATATATGGATTTAAACATGAAAATTTATAGGAATTTAGGATTTTAAAGAAAAATCTAGAAATTGAAATATTTGGATTTTGACCACGAAATTAGACATGGAATCGGGTGAAAATTATTTACTTGAGTTCTCGAGATTATGGGTAATATTTTTCTCTGAAAATTTTCGGAATCCGGGCACGTGGGCCGTGGGTAAATTTTAGAAATTTTACCATTTTAGGTCGGGTAATTTATTTGATAATATAATTTTGAATTATTGAGCATGTATTAATTATTTCATATAACTTTTGGATAGTTTCGGATATTTTGGCATCGAATTGAGATTTTTTACGCGATACAGTGATCGAAAAGTGTGTTTTGAGACAAGGTAAGTCTCTTGTCTAACCTTGTAAGAGGAAATTTATCCCATATGTGATTTAAATTAATAATTGATGCTAATTGTGGGGGCTAAGTACGCACGAGGTGGCGAAAGTCCGTGCGTAGCTACTAATTATGCTATGTCCGGGTAGTTTAGGGCTCAAATCATGAATTACTTGTGATAATTATATTTTTTATTTAATTAAAATACTGAAATTATATTGTGAATCGTTAGAGGAAATATTAAAAGATCAAAATTTCATATACTTGAATATTTATGTAAATTATTTAATTGTTAATAGAAATTGTACAACCTTATGTGTTAGCCTTGTGATAACTTCTCATTCCAGAGGTTCATAAGAAAATGTCCTTCTTTCTTGTGGAGCGGGCCGAACGCCTCGGCAGTATAGATGCATCTATGGATCGTGCCGCACATCCCTCGGTAGTGTACACGATACTCTGGATCGGGCCGAACGACCTCAGCAGACATCGTGCCTAATAATAATTATTATAATTATACGATACCTTGATATTTTATTGCAGCTTGTGAAGCTAATTGATAAATTTAAAATTATTGGAGTTTGAAAGAATTAATTATTTCTGCTTGTTAAGGAAATTATTGTTATTCCTATAAATCATGTCGATTTAAGTATTTCTATTCTAATATTATTGACCCTTAGTAAAGTGTCAAAGTCGACCTCTCGTCACTATTTCTTCGAGATTAGGCTTGATACTTACTAGGTACACGTTATTTACGTACTCATGCTACACCTGCTGCACATTTTTGTGAAGGTACATATATGTCTAGCGACCTTGTGGGCGCAGAGGTGTGGTTAATGCGGGGATTTAGGTGAGCTGTATTCTATATTATGATCCACAGCCAGCAGAGTCTCCTTCTGAGTTATTTATATTTTTCTTGTCTAAATTGTATTTCGGACGGATGTTGTATTTTATTTTACTCCATAGTAAATGCTCATGCACTTGTGACACCGGGTTTTGAGAGTGGTTATGGGTTGTTTAGTATTTTAGTTGCGAAAATATTTATTATTTACTCTGTAAGTTCTATCTTTTACTATTTAATTGAAGGAAATTTCGATTCAAAAATACTAAACTGAGTAATTAAGTTAATTAATTATGGTTGGCTTGTCTGACAGAGGTGTTAGGTGCCATCACGACTTTTAATGGATTTTGGGTCGTGACAACATGGTATCAGAGCATTAGGTTCACTTAGGTCTCATGAGTCATGAACGAGTCTAGTAATGTCTTGCGGATCGGTACAGAGACGTTTGTACTTATCTTCGAGAGGCTACAAGACTGTTAGGAGCACTTCCCTTCTTGATTCCTCATCGTGCGATTTGATTCCTTTGAGGCTTATGTCTTAATTCCCTTCCTATTCAATCTTATGCGACGTGAAACGCTTGTTATAAATTGGGAATCAAAGAATTTTAATATCACTACAGATGTAGTGCATGATGTTTCTCCCAGCATATTCGATTGGGCTAATGTCGTCGTCTTGCGGAAGGATATTCTGTCATTTCAGCTCAGTAGCTGTAATTCTGATGGTTTTGGGGCTATGCACCAATTACTATGATGTTCATGAGTTGTTATCGCACAATATTAATGTAATGGTAGGATACTTGTCTACATGTTGGGGCAGTGAATGATTTGAAAGGAGGTTTTTCTCGATGCATGATTCAGAGGTCCAATGTTTTATTTCCAACGGAGGAAAGACAATCGGACTAAGAATGTTCAGGTTTGGGTTGATGGAGTAACGAGACTTGGTATTTTCGAGCGTGGTGGAATCTTCATCCGTGATGTGGTTTCGTCGTACTTGATTGAATGTGTTAAGTTCGTTGGTGTTATGGCCTTCTTCAAATCACCTTTGGGGAAGAGTATTGTGAATGGTGCCGGGGAAGCGACTGTCAGAGGTCGCAGTGTGCTGTGGATCAGGATCGAATTGGTGATCCTAATGTTGAACGCTCAAGGAAGATGATACTCAGGGAGGTTTAGAGTTGGTGGCGATCTGTTGGTTCAGGTGCTACAGAGATGGATTTTGATTTAAGGCAACAACTGGGCAGCGAAGGATGAGGAAGGACATGTGGGAGGTGTCTTGCGGTGGTTAAACTTCTAGAAGGCCAAGTGTAAGAAAACAAAAGTCGAGTAGTTGCTTAAAGGATAAGATTTGACCAAACTGGGAAAGTGGCCAGGTAGCATATGGGTTCTGTGGTAGGATAGTTACATGCGTTGGGGAAAATTTAGAGTGATTTGGAACTCATGGTGGACAATGACTAAGTCTACGAACTTAATTTGGGATATTGGCTACTATACGGAGAAAGGTTGGATACGACGGAAAGGAGTTGCTTGATATGAAGAAGGATATAATATGACTTTGGATTGGAATGCATTGCTACACCTTTAGTCGATGTCCATGAGGAGTGAGAGGACTTATAAAGCTGATGAATGAGCACGAGCTCAGGATGGTTTATTGGCTTTGTGGTAATTGTACTCGGTGCAGCATTGTTGGAAGATGCCGGCATGGAATTTCCACAGGTGGGTTATCTCCGGTGAGTTGGTTAACGCTTGCGTGGTGTTGACGGAGCTTCTGCAAAGAGTTCTACTGGCTACCCGGTAAGAGGTCGAACATGTCAATGTGGCTAGTGATTCAGAGCGTTCATGAAATGTTTAATAGAAAGATTCCTAGAAATTTGGCGGGTTGATTGTGCGAGATCATGGTAATTGGGAAGGAGGAATCTTGGTGGGTTCCAGGGTTATGAAATTGTAGCTTCAAGCTAAGTGGGGGAGCCCCACCATCTATGGTAGGATCACGTGGTTGTCTACTTTTGAGGTTTATTGTTATCGGCATATTGGTGGGCTATTACAACTAAGGAAAGAAAACATCAGTGGTAATTTGAGCAGAAGATTTGGGGAATGTGTGCTATATTTGGCCTTATCGATTCATGTTCAGGCTTTGGGAAGACTCAAAGTTTATGCTTTGTGTAGATGTGATGTACAGGGAAAGTGAGTCAGCCAGATGCTTCTTTGAGAAGGTGTTCATGTGTTAGCAGGGTCTTAGAGTTTGATCATATTTGGGAACAATTCAGATTGGGTGACTCTTAACAATGGTCCTAGTGGATTAAAAAAAAAAAATTTGAAGTACGGTGCCTAAGGATTTTGAGTTCGTAGTATGGTTAAGTATCGAGCATTGCAGCAGATTACGAAAAGGGGCTTGGAATATCTTCGGTCTGTGGTGTAGCATTGGAGGAAGGGGAGAAAATAACTTCGGATTCATAGAGGACTTAACATAATAGGTGTACTAGTTGAAGATGCAAATGTGCGCACAAGGAGGGTATGAGATGGTTCGTGGGTTTTGAGACAATGTCGTCTCGTGAAATGGGGTCATTCGGGATGAGTGCGGATTGAGTTCGATATATTTTGAATGGAGCTATTGTTATTTCTAAGGAAAGTCTAGAGTAAATTTGAAGAAGTCGGATCGGTTAGTAATGGTTGAATTGGCATGATGGTGGCAATGATTAGTTCCTTCAGCGTGCAAGTTGTACATGTGATTGTGGCGGTACGCGCGAGGCTTGACGACCACCGTAATTTGATTAAATTGGAGGTATTCGATTATTATGGCCTGTTATGTGTTGATGGATCCCGTAAGAGTTATGGTGGTTTCGACCACTACTTGGGGATTGTATTTTCTGCGGTTATGAGAATTTGGTCGCATGTTGCAATGGTTCTCCTGAAATGAGCTAAGTAAAAGGTTTCTATACGATGAAGTGTTTATCCTATTAGTGGTTCAGGAGTTATGGTGAAATTCTTGTACTCTCGCGTATTGGCGTGTTAGGGGCCGTAAGTGGCATGCGAAATTGGAAGCTGGGAATAGGGGTGTTCAAAACCGAACCGACCGAAAACCAAACCGAAATCGAAGCTTAAT
This sequence comes from Nicotiana tabacum, assembly GCF_000715075.1. NCBI lineage: Eukaryota > Viridiplantae > Streptophyta > Magnoliopsida > Solanales > Solanaceae > Nicotiana > Nicotiana tabacum. The sequence continues at coordinate 23,878,841 of NC_134081.1, read as the reverse complement.
GGCTTATTGGTATCGGTTTAACTGTTTAACGGACGGGGAACAGATTGAAATTTTTTATTAACGGCTTATCGGTTTGGGGGCGGATTATTCAATTTTCTTAACGGATAATCCGTTATATATATATATATATATATATATATATATATATATATATATATATATATATATATATATATATATATATATATATATATATATATATATATATATATATATATATATATATATATATATATATATATATATATATATATATTCTTCCACTTCCGGTACTCTATCTCTATTCTCTATTACTAATTTACTATTAGACATTTAGTTATAATTTACTATTCTATTTAGTTACTATTAGATAATTTTGATTATCATGTATTATACCCAGAGTTCTCTTCTATTTCTTCTGATAGTTATAAGTTGTTAATAGGCTCATCCCCAGAGATGATTCTACTGGGAAATACGTTGGAATACACATCTCTCTATTTTTTCTATTTAGCTCTCTTCTTAGGAATTTTATTTTGAGTCATAGCGGTCAACAAACAATCCGATAAACCGCCCGATAACCGTCCGATAAGAGCTAAACCGATACCAATCCGCCCGATATCTTATCGGGTGGCTAGCGGATTAATACATTTAAAAGCCAATAACCGATAAGCCAAACCGTTAAGAGTACATAACCGCCCAATCCGCCCGATAAGCAGCCCTAGCTGGGAATCAAGGTTGTGGTTCTGTGTTGACAAAAATGTAACGAGCTTGAATGAGCAGGAAAGGATTTAGATGTTTAGAGTAAGCTAGTATTATCTTTAGCGTCATCTGAGATCGGTGTCATGTGGGAGAGGCTTTGTGTATCTATAGCATTAGTGTGGCTGGCGGTATGGATGTTCAGACTTGTTGCCTGGTAGAGAAGGTCGTGGGAGCATATCCCACGGGGAGATTGTATTAGTGTGACATGTAGTCACTTGATTGATTAAAGATGGAAACCAAGTATGGAGATTGTGGTACTATCATTTATGTGGGAATTTATGCCTGAATGGTGCTCGATTCATTTGGTTGTGGACTGTGGAAGGTTTGTTCCGGATTCGACGGTTGTTCTTGCACGTCATGGGGAAAAGGGTCATTGTTGATCCTTGAGAGGTTAAATGCATAAGCATGGTATGGTCAAAATCGGTTTGAGGTCCGTTAATGGGTCCAAATGTGGATGTGTACTCTACACCAGCCTAGATGTGTTCGTTCAGCATAGCATTCCTTATGAAAAGAGTATTCGGGCGTGGGATGTTAATTTCGTCGCTAGCTATTTCATATAATACTCTATTGTGCCATGTGGGTTGTGAGACGACTTGGTTATTTGTACAATGTGTTGAGGTCCCGCGTAGCGGTGGTGTTATGTAAGCAGGATAGCTCTCGAGATGCAGGTCATGTATTACACCTTAGTCGTGCTTGAGTTTTGTAGTGTATGGTGCTATCTGTCTCCCCAGGGATGGTACTATGCACTTAGCGTGCTTGTGGTCGATATTCGAGTATTTTGTAGTTATGAGCATTTTTGCTCGGTAAGTATTTCCTTAGAGATTTTTATGCGTGGATCGGGTGGCACGCTGCCACGGGTATGTGGTTTGGATCGGGTGGCACGCCGCCACAGGTATGATGGTTGGATCGGGTTGCACGCCGCAACAGTGGGATGTTGAGTATGATTCCATATATTGGTTTCTGTGTATTTTGTTTCTCATTCACTAAGGAGAGTTCATAGCGTCAGTTCGACCGTGTTATTCGTTACTTGGGCTGGGTAATTCCCGTCCAGAGATCGTTCTTCCTTATGAGTCATATTCGAGTTCGTAGCTTATTGGCGCATTGTGGGTATCATATGAGACTTTTGGCAGTGTCTGAGGTGGCTTGTTGCCAGAGCAGTTTGTATTGGGTGAGATGAGACTATTGGGCATGGAATCAGTGCAATCAGACTTATATAAGGTATATTAAAGAGCAAATATCATCATTTTGTTCAGAATGGTGTAATGGTTCTTGTCCGGGGGAGAGACTTAATGGTTTGTTGATTTGACAGGTGGTTATGAGTTTCTACACGACTCTTTTGTAGTGGAAGTAATGTGAGAATTGGAACAGGACTTATATACGTCATGAGATGTATTGCGGGCAACTGACTTGTGAAATTTCAGCTATTGTGGTCGGAGGATGTCAGTATGGGCAACTGACTTATGTGGGTGCATGGTGCAATTTTAGCACAAGTGCACAATCATGTTTCAGTACAGTGTGGGGTGATTGATACAATGTTGGTATGTTAGATCAGGTATTGTAAAGAAATTCAGAGGTTGGAATTTGGTTCTAAGGCTTATTGATTGAATAAAAGGGAAGACTTACAGTCCGGCTCGAGCCGAGGTGCCAAACATGGATTGTGATGGCACGAGTAGGTGCACAAGGTGTTAAATAGTAATTTTGGACAACTCCGTAGCAATTCTTGACATGTTCGAGAACGAACGCATGTTTAAGTGGGGGAGAATGTAACGACCTGACCGGTCGTTTTGAGCTTTAGCACGTCGCTCGGCGGTTTGAGGCCTTGACTAACTTCACTTAAGGTATTATGACTTGTACGTGTGGTCGGAATCGAGTTTCGGGAGGTTTGGAGTTGATTTGGGAAGAAAATTCTAAATTCAGAAGCTTTAAGTTAGAAGAATTGATTAAGGTTTGGATTTTTAGTAAACGACCTAAGAATCGAGATTTGAAGGTTATAATAGGTCCGTATGATGATTGCGGACTTGGGCGTAGGTTCGGGTCGAGTATCGGGTGGCCCGGGAGTAGTTCGACGCCTATTACTGGAGGTTGGCATTTTTAAAGTTTAATAATTCCCTAAGTTTGGGTTGAAGTCGATTTTGATGTTATCGATATCTGTTTGGTATTCCGAGCCTGGGAATAGCTCCGCATGGTGATTTTGGTCTTAGGGGCACGTCCGGATGTGGATTTGAAGGTCTGTAGGTCATTTCAGAGTCATTTGGCAAAAGATGAAAATTTGAAGGATTTTGGGAAGTTGATCAGGCGTGGACTTTTTGATATGGGGGTCAGATTCCAATTCCGAAAGTGGGAGTAGGTTCGTAATGTCAATTATACTTGTGTGTAAAATTTCAGGTCAACCGGACTTGATTTGATAGGTTTCGACGTCGGACGTAGAAGATTGAAGTTCTAAAGTTCATTAGGCTTGAACTGGGGTGTGATTCGCAGTTTCGATATTGTTCGATGTTATTTGAGGCCCCGAGCAGGCTTGTGTTATGTATTGGGACTGGTTGGTATGATTGGACGGGGTCCCGGGGGCCTCGGGTGAGTTTCGGATCGATTCTCCTTATTTTATCAGTGTTGTGCTTGGGTCTGGTTTCCTCCTTCGCGAACGCGAAGGGTTTCATGCGTTCGCGAAGAGGAAATTTTGGGGCTACTGGGAATTGGTCATCGCGAATGCGATGAAGGAGACGCGAACGCGAGGCAAAAGCTGGGAAGCCTATGCAAACACGAGCTGGAGGCCGCGAACGCGAAGAAGAAGGGAGAGCTGGGGGTGGCCTAGTGTTAAGCCTTCACGAACGTGGCTAGTGGCCCGTGAACGCGAAGGGTAGTGGTCACAAGGTTTCGTGAACGCGACGAAGAGGTCGCGGATGCGTAGAGTAATTTGGAGGTTGAGATTTTTGGCCTTCGTGAACGCGATGGCCTTTCCGCGAACGCAAAGAGGAGCAGTCCTGGGCAGACTGGTTTTAAAACGGGGTTTGGGTTCATTTCACCCATTTTCCACATGGCTTGGGCACTTTTTAGAGCACTGCAAGAGAGTATTTTCACCATCTAATTCAAGGTAAGTGATTCCCACCTATTTCAAGTTAAATACTTGGTTTATATATGGATTTAAACATGAAAATTTGTAGGAATTTGGGATTTTGAAGAAAAACCTAGAAATTGGTATTTTTGGATTTTGACCACGAAATTGGACATGTAATTGTATGGAAATTATTTATTTGAGTTCTCGAGATTATGGGTAATTTTTTCCTCCGAAAATTTTTGGAATCCGGGCACGTGGGCCCGGGGTGAATTTTAGGAATTTTAACATTTTGGGTCGGATAATTTATTTGATAGTATAATTTCGAATTATTGAGCATGTATTAATTATTTCATATAACCTTTGGATAGTTTCAGCTATTTCGGCATCGAATTGAGATTTTTTACGCGACACGGTGATCAGAAAGTGGGCTTTGCGACAAGGTAAGTCTCTTGTCTAACTTTGTAAGAGGGAATTTACCCCATAGGTGATTTAAATTAATAATTATTGCTAATTGTGTGGGCTACGTACGCACGAGGTGACGAGAGTCCGTGTGTAGATACTAATTATGCTATGTCCGGGTCGTTTAGGGCTCAAATCATGAATTACTTGTGATAATTGTATTCTTTATTTAATTAAAATACTGGAATTATATTGTGAATCGTTAGAGGAAATATTAAAAGATCGAAATTTCATATACTTGAATTTTTGTGTAAATTATTTAATTGTTAATAGAAATTGTACATCCTTATGTGTTAGCTCTATTACAATAACTTCTCATTCCGGTGGTTCATAAGAAAATATCATCCTTTCTTGTGGAGCGGGCCGAATGCCTCGGCAGTATAGATGCATCTATGGATCATGGCGCATGTCCCTCGGCAATGTACACGACACTCTTGATCGGGCCGAACGACCTCGGCAGACATCGTGCCTAATAATAATAATAATAATTATACGATACCTTGATATTTTATTGCAGCTTGTGAAACTAATTAATAAATTGGAAATTATTGGAATTTGAAAGAATTAATTATTTCTTCTTATTAAGGAAATTATTGTTATTCCTATAAATTATGTCCATTTAAGTATTTCTATTCTAATATTATTAACCTTTAGTGAAGTGTCAAAGTCGACCTCTCGTTACTACTTCTTCGAGATTAGGCTTGATACTTACTGGGTACACGTTATTTACGTACTCATGCTACACTTGCTGCACATTTTGTGCATGTACATATATGTCTAGCGGCCTTGTGGGCGCAAAGGTGTGGTTAATGCGGTGACTTAGGTGAGCTGCATTCTATGTTACGATCCGCAACCAGCAGAGTCTCTTTTAGAGTTATTTATATTTTTCCTCTCTAAATTGTATTACGGACAGATGCTGTATTTTATTTTACTCCCTAGTAAATGCTCATGCACTTGTGACACCGGGTGTTGGGAGTGGTTATGGGTTGTTTAGTATTTTAGTTGCGAAAATATTTATCACTTACTCTGTAAGTTCTATCTTTTACTATTTAATTGAAGGAAATTTCGATTAAAAAAAATGCTAAAATGAGTAATTAAGTTAATTAATTATGGTTGGCTTGCCTGACAATGGTGTTAGGCGCCATCACGACCTTTAATGGGTTTTAGGTCGTGACACGTAGCATGGAATGCAACTCACCATGAAGTCCCCTCAGCAGCTACGACTACGCGCCAGGATGACCACCAAATAAACCTGTCAGATCTGCACATTTAGTGCAGAAGTGCAGTATGAGTACGTAAATCAACGCGTACCCAGTAAGTATCTAGCCTAACCCCGAAGTAGTGACGAGGGGTCGACATCGACACTTACTAGTAGTCCAATAAAATAATATAATAATAATATATGAATAGATATGAAACACAAAAATAACCATGAGGTAAAAGCTGTAATTCACATAATACTCCAAAATTTCTTTTAGTGATATAAATATCTCAAATTCCACATGCTATCTCAATAGATCAGAAATATCAAGTGTACTCTCAAATGGATAAGGAATACCATATAAATGGCAGGTCTCAATAAAAGGGGAATCTCTCGAATATTCGGGCCCCTAGCGGTATTACGCACGATTATGCTGAGGTCTTACGTATCATGTCCGACCTCGGGGAGTGAGACTGGCGCTTAACCGAGATAACCCGGCCGAGCAAGCCTGTACAATACCTTCTACCCGAACTTACCTATGGATAAAGAGAAGATCTATTTCATTAATTAGACCATGAGAAGATCATGTGAGCAACACCCATTCATTACCATTAGTTACATCATTTATAAGTTTCAAAATATATACACTTTCATAGTTTGAAGTGGAACATGTGATACAAATACAACATTACTAGTTTGACTTCCCAACACCAATATACAACCCACACTATATTTATGGAGCCTCTAATAGATACAAAAGAGTACTCTGATAGTGCCGGCAATAAGGACCCCGCTATACCTCAAAATATAATACACGAGGTACAAAAGATACACGACCCCAGAATGAAGTGGGGCTCACCAAGTTAGCTGGGAAGAGGTGTACCGCTATCACTGATCAAAGCTGCCTACTGTGGAACCACCTGCATCCATTAAAGTACATATGGAATAGTACTAGTATGAATGACTAAACACCCTCTCAATAGAACGAGTAATCAAACAAAGAAGAACAATTATAGAATCAATGGGAGCCTCAAACAATATCAAGACATCAAATTAGGAGCAAGATAAGTGTGATGACCCAGTAGGTCATCTTATATTTTAGAACCTAATTTTGCGTTTTGAAGTCTCAAAAACCTCATTTTAGCCTTCCTCAATTTGCGTGCACAATTCGAGTGTTCTTCTGGAAGGCTTATATGTTAAAAGCTGATAAAAAGAGAATTTTTGCCTTAAAAATCAATTTAAGTTGACTTCGGACAACATTTTTAGCAAACGGACCCGAACCCATTTTTGACGGTCTTAGTGGGTCCGTAATGAAATAAGGGACTTGGGCATATGCCCGGAATCGAATTCCGAGGTCCCTAGCTTGAGATATGAATTTTTGTTGAAAATTGAAAAACTGAAAAATCTAATGGTTTTAAGAATTTGGTTTATGTTTGGCCTTGTGGATATCAGGTTTGTATTTTGGTTCCGGAGCCCGGTACAGGTTTATTATAATATTTAAGACTTTTCTATCAAATTTGGTGAGAAACAGAGTTGGTTTGACGTGATTCAGACGTCCGGTTGTGAAAATAGAAGTTTTAAAGCTTTCTTGAAAATTTCATTCGATTTGGTGTTCCATTCGAAGTTTTAGGTGTTATATTGGCGATATGATCGCGCGAGCAAGTCGTATGATGTTTTAGGACTTGTATGCATGTTTGGTTTGAATCCCCGAGGGCTCGGGTGAGTTTCGGATAGGCTACGGGATGTTTGGACTTAGAAAATTTGGTACTTTTACTGCAACAGCTATGCTAGTGTGTTCTTCTTCGCGTTCCCGAAGATACTCTCACAAACGCGGAGGGTAAGCTGGCCAGGGTGAGTTTTTCCTCTTCGCGAACGCGAAGGCCTGTCACAAACGTGGAGTGATAGGGCCTTTACCCTTCGCGAATGCGACCTGCTCATTGCGAACGCGTAGCATTTAGGACATGGGGGAGGGATCAGACTTTCCTTCTACGTGAACGCGAGCACGAGCTCGCGAAGGCCAGGGGCATAGCCTTCGCGAATGCGGTGAGGGTTTTGTGATCGCGTAAGCCTAGCAGGGCAGCTCTCGCGAACGCGATGAACACTGTCGCCCAGTTCATAAAACAATTCCAAAACAGGACTTAGGCCATTCTTTCACATTTTCTAATTCTAGACGGCCTAGAGGCGATTTCTAAAAGACATTTTCTTTCCCAAAGTGTTGGTAAATGATTCTAAACCACATATTTTCAATTTCCCATTACATTTTATGATTTTTCAACCTAAAATCTAAGGTTTTCATGGTGGAGTTGGGGATTTTTGGGTAGAAACTAGGGATTTTGAAATTTGGGGATTGAGACCTCAAATTGAGGTCAGATTCCAAAACCAATTATATATCCGGGCTCGGGGGTGAATGGATAAATGGATTTTGGTCCGAACCTCGGGTTTTGACCAGGCGGGCCCGTGGTCCGTGTTTGACTTTTTAGGGGAAAGTTTGGGAAATCTAAATCTATGCAACGTAATTGATTCCTTTAGCAATATTTGATATTATTTAGCGATTTTTGAATAGATACAAGTGGTTTGGAGGTGGATTCTAAAGGAAAAACTATGATTGAGTATTGAGTGGCCTTCAGAGCGAGGTAAGTATCGTGGTTAACCTTGGCTTGATGGATTAGGTTGTGATGACCCAAAATGTCATATTTAAATTTAATAATTAATTTTGTGTTCTTAGACCTCAAAAAATACTATTTATCATTTCTTGACTTACGTGCATAACCCGTATAATTTTTCGAAAAGTTTTTATGTGAAAATTGATTTAAAATGTAAAAATAGAACCTTATAACTCAACTGAGTTGACTTTGGTCAACATTTTGAGAAACTAGACTCGGATCAGTGTTTTGACAATTTCAGTAGGTCCGTATCGTGATTTGGGACTTGGGCGTATGCCCGGAATTTAATTTGGGGGTCCCTAGCTCAAGTTATGGCCATTTAACGGAAACTAGAAATTTAAAGGCTAAAGATTTCCAAAGTTTGACCACGGATTTGACTTTTTGATATCGGGGCTGGAATCCGATTCTGGAAATAGGAATAGCTCCGTTATGTCATTTATGACTTTTCTGTTGAATTTGGTGAGAAACGGAGTTGATTTGACGTGATTCGGACGTTCGGTTGTGAAAATTGAAGTTTTAAAGTTTTCTTAAAATATTCATTTGATTTGGTGTCCGATTCGTACTTTTAGGTGTTAAATTGGTGTTTTGATCGCGCGAGCGAGTTCGTATGAGGTTTTTGGACTTGTGTGAATGTTTGGTTTGGAGCCCTGAGGGCTCGGGTGAGTTTCGGATAGCCTACAAACCATTTGAACTTTGAGAAAAATCTGGTTTTTAGCTTCTACTGTCATCTGGTGCGTTGTGCTTCGCGATCGCGAAGCCATTCCTGCGATCGCGAAAAGGAAAGTTGGACTGGCACATTTTCTGCTTCGCGTTCGCGACCGAGGTCACGCGTTCGCGAAGGGTCGATGTGCAAAGGTTCGCGTTCGCGATCGAAGACTCGTGTTCGCGAAGAAGGAATGAGGCAGAAGCTGAAGCACCAAATTTGTGCTACGCGATCGCACAAGTCATTAAGCGATCACGTAAGGTTGAGAAAATGCTCTCTGCGATTGAATGGCCATTTACGTGATCGCGTAGAGTTAAAATTTTGGGCAACCAAAATATGCTTCGCGATCGCAAAGAGTTATCTGCGATCGTGAAGAGTAAAATGGACCTAGGCAGAAATTTGTTCTACGCGATCGCGAACAAATTTCCGCGATCGCGAGGAGTAATAATCTGGGCAAACAGAACTTAAGTTTTGGAAATGGGATTTTGACCGGTGATAGTCCCGCCATGTCTTTTGAGGCCTTATTGAGTCTGGATAAGTTTACTAAACTTTTTCCAGTTCACTCCAGTGGTACACCTTCGGAGAACCCACAGGATTATCTTGACCGCTACCATGAGGTGCTGCAGAACATGGGTATAGTTGAGACCAATGTGGTTGATTTTGCTTTATATCAGATGACGGGTTCTTCCAAGAGGTGGTTGAGAGATTATACATTGACCATACCAGTTGGATCGCCTGCACTTACCTGGGAGCAGTTCTCGCAGCTATTTCTGGAGAAGTTCCTTCCTATCATACTGAGAGAGGATTACCACAAGCAATTTGAGCATCTACAGCATGGCAGTATGACTGTTACTCAGTATGAGTCCCGTTTTGTGGATTTAGCCCGTTATGCTCTCCTTTTACTATCTACTAAGGGAGAGAGAGTGGGGAGGTTTATTGAGGGACTCACTCACCCTATCAGGCTTCAGATGGCCAAGGAGACCGGAAGTGAGATTTCCTTTCATGCGGCTGCTAATGTCGCAAGGAGGATCGAGATGGTTCTTGTACAGGATAGAGGGCAGAGGTCTGATAAGAGGCCTCGTCAGTTAGGTGGTTTCAATGGTGCCTCGTTTGGAGGCAGGGGGTAATTTTGGTAGGGGTCATCCTCCCAGACCGTTTCATTTAGCACTTCAGGCATCTCTCGGTGCTTCAAGGAGTCACAATCCTATTATGCCTTACTCTGGGCAGGCAACATTTAGTGCACATTTAGGTCCTATCAGTGCACCACCACTCCAGAGTCACTACGACGGTTATCTGGCCCGTTCGGGTCAGTTTCAGTTTCAGCAGTCACGACATCAGGATGTGTGTTCTGAGTGTGGGAACATTGGTCATATAAGGAGATATTTCCCTAGGTTGTTGAGTAACAGATCTCAGCAGGATTCTCGTGCCATCATACCGACACCGGTTGCTTCACCGCCTGCTAAGCCAGTTAGAGGGAGGGGTCAGGCAGCTAGAGGTGGAGGTCAGACCGTTAGAGGTGGAGGCCAGCTAGTTAGAGGCCATCCCAGAGACGCAGTTCAGAGTGGTGGGGCCCAATCCCGATTTTATGTTTTTCCCACTAGGCCTGAGGCCGAGTCATCTGATGCTGTGATCACAGGTATTATTCCAGTTTGCCATAGAGATGCTTCAGTTCTATTTGATCCAGGATCTACTTATTCCTTTGTGTCCTCCTATTTTGCTTAGTATTTGATTGTGCCTCATGATTCTCTGAGTGCTTTTGTGTGTGTATCTACACTGGTGGGAGACTCTGTTGTAGTAAACCATGTCTATCGTTCGTGTGTGATTACTATTGGTAGTCTTGAGACTAGTATGGATCTTCTACTTCTTGATTTGGTAGATTTTGATGTCATCTTGGGTACGGATTGGCTGTCACCTTATCATGCTATATTGGATTGTCATACCAAGATGGTGACCCTAGCCATGTCGGGGTTACCTCGATTTAAGTGGAGAGGAACTCCTGGTCATTCTACCAGTAGGGTTATTTTTTATATAAAGGCTCGGCGTATGGTCAAGAGAGGGAGTCTATCCTATTTGGCTTATATTCGCGATTCCAGTGCGGATGTTCCTTCTATGGACTCAGTACCAATTGTTCGTGAATTTCCAGAAGTATTTCCTGCAGATTTGCCGGGGATGCCACCCGACAGAGATATTGACTTCTGTATTGATTTAGCTCCGGGCACTCTGCCCATTTCTATCCCACCATACCATATGGCCCCGCGAGAGTTGAAAGAATTGAAGGAACAATTACAAGACTTACTCGATTAGGGGTTCATTAGACCCAATGTCTCACCCTGGGGTGCACCAGTATTATTTGTAAAGAAGAAAGATAGTTCAATGTGAATGTGTATAGATTATTAGCAGTTGAACAAGGCTACTATCAAGAACAAGTATCCACTGCCAAGAATTGATGACTTATTCGATCAACTTCAGGGTGCCAAGGTGTTTTCAAAGATCGACTTAAAGTCTGGTTACCATCAGTTGAAGATTAAGGCATCTGATGTCCCTAAGACAGCTTTTCGGACTCGGTATGTGCATTATGAATTCCTAGTAATGTCATTTGGGTTGACAAATGCCCCAGTAGCATTTATGGATTTGATGAATCGGGTGTTCAAACCCTATTTGGATTCTTTTGTGGTTGTATTCATTGATGATATCTTGATTTACTCCAGCAGTCGAGAGGAGCATGAGCAACATCTTCGGAGTGTGCTTCAAACTTTGAAGAATAATCAATTATATGCCAAATTTTCAAAATGTGAATTTTGGTTAGACTGAGTTGCCTTTTTGGGGCATATTGTATCGGCAGAAGGCATAAAGATGGATCCTAAGAAGATTGAGGTTGTTCAGAGCTGGCCTAGACCTACTTCTGTTATAGAGATCTGGAGTTTCCTGGGTTTAGAAGGTTATTATCTTCGGTTCGTGGAAGGGTTTTCATCTATAGCAAGCCTACTGACCAGATTGACCCAGAAAGGTGTCCCATTTAGATGGTCAGACGAGTGTGAGTTGAGCTTTCAGAAGCTCAAGACTGCTTTAACTACGGCGCCAGTGTTGGTATTACCCACAGGTTCAAGATCTTATACGGTGTATTGTGATACATCTCGCATTGGGCTAGGTGTAGTATTGATGCAAGATGGCAGGGTGATTGCATATGCGTCTCGACAGTTGAAAGTTCATGAGAAGAATTATCCTGTTCATGACTTAGAATTGGCAGCCATTGTCCACGCTTTAAAGATTTGGAGATATTACCTTCACGGTGTCTCGTGTAAGGTATTTACCGATCATCGTAGCCTTCAGTATCTGTTCAGGCAAAAAGATCTCAATTTGCGGCATAAAAGATGGTTGGAGTTGTTGAAAGATTATGATATCACTATTTTGTATCACACCGAAAAGGCCAATGTGGTGGCTGATGCTTTCAGTAGAAAGGCTGTGAGTATGGGCAGTCTTGCGTATATTCCGGTTGGTGAGAGACCGTTAGCTGCAGATGTTCAGACTTTGGCTAATTAGTTCGTGAGGTTAGATGTTTCGGAACCCAGTCAGGTTCTAGCTTGTACAGTCGCTCAGTCTTCTTTATATGAGCGCATCAAAGAGAGGCAGTATGATGATCCTCATTTACTTGTCCTTAAGGACACGGTGTGGCACGGTGATGCCAAACATTTTGCTATGGGGGAAGATGGAGTTCTGCGAATGTAGGGTCGTATTTGTGTGCTTAATGTGGATGGGTTTCGTGAATTAATTTTGGAAGAGGCCCACAGTTCCAGGTATTCTATTAATCCAGGTGCCGCCAAAATGTATCAAGATTTGCGGCAACATTATTGGTGGAGGAGGATGAAGAAGGATATAGTTGCATATGTAGCTCGGTGTATGAATATTAGCAAGTCAAGTACGATCATTAGAGACCTGGTGGTTTGCTTTAGAAGTTAGAAATTCCTGAGTGTAAGTGGGAGCGTATCACTATGGATTTTGTTGTTGGGCTCCCACGGACTCAGAGAAATTTTGACGCAATTTGGGTCATTATGGACAGGTTGACCAAGTCAGCACATTTCATTCTGGTGGAAGTTACCTATTATTCAGAGCGGTTAGCTGTAATTTACATTCGTGAGATTGTCCGCCTTCACGGTGTGCCCGTGTCTATTATTTCAGATCGAGGCACGCAGTGTACCTCACACTTCTGGAGGGCTGTACAATGCGAGTTAGGCACGCGAGTTGAGTTGAGTAGATCATTTCGTCCACAGACAGACGGACAGTCAGAGCGCACTATTAAGATATTGGAAGATATGCTACATGCTTGTGTTATAGACTTTGGAGGTTCTTGGGATCAATTCTTGCCACTTACAGAGTTTTCTTATAATAATAGCTACCAATCGAGCATTTAGATGGCTCCATATGAGGCATTATACAGAAGGCGATGTCGTTTGCCAGTTGGATGGTTTGAACTGGGAGAGTCTCCGTTGTTGGGTACCGATTTGGTACAGGATGCCTTGGATAAGGTCAAAGTTATTCAGGATCGACTTCGCACAACTCAGTCTAAGAAAAAGAGTTATGCCGACAATAAGGTTCGTGATATTGCATTCATGGTTGGAGAAAGAGTATTGCTATGGGTTTCACCTATGAAAGGTGTAATGAGGTTCGGAAAGAAGGGCAAGTTGAGCCCTAGATATATTGGACCCTTCGAAATTCTCGAAAGGGTGGGTGAAGTAGCCTACAGGCTTGCACTACCACCTAGTTTATCAGCAGTTCATCCGGTGTTCCATGTGTCTATGCTCTGGAAATATCATGGTGATCCATCCCATGTGTTAGATTTCAGCTCAGTCCAATTGGACAAAGATTTGACTTATGAAGAGGAGCAAGTAGCTATTCTAGCCCGTCAGGTCCGACATTTGAGGTCTAAGAGTTACCCTTCAGTTCAGGTGCAGTGGAGAGGTCAGCCGATAGAAGAATCTACCTGGGAGTCCGAGTCGGACATGCAGAGTAAATATCCACACCTTTTTACCAGATCAGGTACTTTTCTAATTCCGTTCGAGGAGGAACGTCTGTTTTAGAGGTGGAGAATGTGATGACCCAAAAGGTCAATTTTATATTTAATAATTAATTCTGTGTTCTAAGATCTTAAAAAGCACTATTTATTATTCCTCGACTTGCGTGCACAGTCTGTATAATTTTTCGGAAAGTTTTTATATAAAAATGAATTAAAATGTGAAAATAGAGCCTTAAAACTCAACTGAGTTGACTTTGGTCAATATTTTGAGCAAACTGACTCGGATCAGTGTTTTGATAGTTTCAGTAGGTCCGTATCGTGATTTGAGACTTGGGTGTATGTCCGGAATTTAATTTGGAGGTCCCTAGCTCAAGTTATGGCCATTTAACGGAAACTAGAAATTTAAAGGCTAAAGATTTCAAAAGTTTGACCACGGATTTGACTTTTTGATATCGAGGCCGGAATCCGATTCTGGAAATTGAAATAGCTCCGTTATGTCATTTATGACTTGTCTGTCGAATTTGGTGAGAAACAGAGTTGATTTGACGTGATTCAGACGTTCGATTGTGAATATAGAAGTTTTAAAGTTTTCTTAAAAATTTCATTTGATTTGGTGCCCGATTCGTAATTCTAGGTGTTAAATTGGTGTTTTGATCGCGCGAGCGAGTTCGTATGAGGTTTTTGGACTTGTGTGCATGTTTGATTTGGAGCCCCGAGGGCTCGGGTGAGTTTTGGATAGCCTACAGACCATTTGAACTTTGAGAAAAATCAGGGGTTTAGCTTCTGCTGTCATCTGGTGCTTTGTGCTTCGCGATCGCGAAGCCATTCCTGCGACCGCGAAGAGGAAAGTTGGACTGGCACATTTTGTGCTTCACGTTCGCGACCGAGGTCACGCGTTCGTGAAGGGTCGAAGTGCAAAGCTTCGCGTTCGCGATCGAAGACTCACGTTCGCGAAGAAGGAATGAGGCAGAAGCTGAAGTACCAAATTTGTGCTACGCGATTGCACAAGTCATTATGCGATCGCGTAAGGTTACCATGATTTTGGAAGTAAAGTTAGGAATAAAATATGTATTTGAGTTCGTAATGTTATGTGTAAAGTTTATCTTCGAAAAGTTTCGGAATCAGGGCACGTGGGCCCGACGATTGACTTTATTGACTTTTCGAGCGGAGTTGAAAATTGTTATAAATTGATTAATTATAAGCATTGGAATATATTTTTGATTGATTTGCACATTATTTTGCTAGTTTCGAACCAATGGGCTTTTGGTTTGAGGTGTTAGAGAGGCGTTGGAGCCGGTTATGGAACTTCGGAGCGAGGTAAGGCTCCTCTCTAACCCTGTGAGGGGGAATTTACCCCGTAGGTACTGTTCTTGTTGTATGCTACATGTTGTGGGAGCAACACATGTATGGGGTGACTAGTGTCCATGCGTATGCTAGCGTTCCTGATTATGTCTGGGTAGACTTTGGTTCACGCCATGCTTTAATTGTATTATTTGAGTTATTCTTGTCTGTATAATTCCCTTATTTCATGTTGCGACCTGAGACTAGGCTTGCGTAAAGTGAGAGACTCGCTATTGTAGAGATTTGATGAGCTACTTGATTAGCCGTGGAATAATTGTGTTTCCCTTACGAAATTCTCTCGCGTTGTGCGTTTTCATTGAAAAGCTTCTTTTCATTTCATAACTCACATATATCTTCGTAAGTGGGGTCAAGGGCCCATTAAAGTATCATATTCTCATGGGAGTGGGCCATTCGCCTCGACAGTATAATAGATGCATCTATGGTTTGTGCCGTTCGATCCTCGGCAGTGTACACATTATTATGGAATCAGGACGTTCGCCTCGGCAGCGTCATGCGTAATATTTGACAAGAAACCAGCGTATCCGTGCGTTTTCCTGATTTGAGTTGTGACGACCTATCTGGTGAGGTCCATTTCATATATACTCGTGTTGACGCGATACCTGTTAATTGAGAGCTTGAGTTTATTGTTCAGAGGAGGATCATACCACATACCTATATTTGTTTATACTGTTTATTACCATGCTATATAATTTGTTTACTTCCTATAGTATTTGATTTATTAGACCACTAGTGAGTGTCGATGTCGATCCCTTGTCACTACTTCTCCGGGGTTAGGCTAGATACTTACTGGGTACGCATTAATTTACGTACTCATGCTACACTTGTTGCACGTGTGTGTGTGTGTGTGTGTGTGTGTGTGTGTGTGTATATATATATATATATATATATATATATATATATGTTTTGCTTGTCGCCTTAAAGGCGCAGTTGTTGCGGGGACTTTACGGTGAGATGCATTCCATGTTATGATCCACAGCATGCAGAGTCTCCATCAGAGTTATTTATATACTACTGTCTAACTTGTATTCCAGACAGATGTCGTATTATTATTGTACTTCTTAGTAGATGCTCATGCACTTGTGACACCTGGTTTTGAGTGTGCAGTGTTCGCAGGTGCGAGGGAATTGCCGCACCTGCGTGGCCGCAAATACGGCGAGTGGAGCGTAGAACGGGATTTGATTAGATCACTGTGGAGCACAGATGCGGAAGGATTTCCGCAGGTACGGACTCGCACCTGCGCGTGTGTCATCGTAGAAGCGGAGGCAGTGGATCCTTGTGCAACCCACAAAAGCGGAAGATATCTCGCATTTGCGAGACCACGTGTGTGACCAAATGAGTCGCAGGTGCTAAAGTGCTTGGCAGAATACTAAGTTCGAGGGTTTCGTGATTTCCTTCATTTTGGATATTTCAAGCTCGGGATTACGTGATTTTGAGAGGGATTTCGAAGGGATTATTGAGGTAAGTCGCTTATGGTTAAATTTACTCAATAATTATGTTTCCCTATTGATTTTTCCGCCTAGATTGTGCGGTTTTGAGGTGTAATTTTTGAGTTTGAGGCTAGGGATGTGGAGAGTTTAAATTGGGGATTTGAGTAACGATTTGGTGTCAGATTTTGGTAAATTTGGCATGGTTGGACTCGTGGTTGAATGGGCTTCCGAATTTTGTGACTTTTTTTGGGTTCCGAGATGTGGGCCCAAGTCAACTTTTTGGGGTAATTTTTCAATTCTTTGCAAAAATCATAATTTCATTATTTAGATTAGTTTCGTATAGTTATATTTATATTATGTAATTTTTTTTGTCTAGATTTGAGCTGTTCGAAGTCGGAAAATTGAGGGAAGGGCCTTCTTATTGTTTGATTGAGTGTGATTTGAGGTAAGTGACTTGTCTAACTTGTGTGGGGAAAATTCCCCTTAGGTTTTGGTACTGTTGTGACAATTTGTGATATGTGAGGGTCGTGTATGCAAGGTGACGAGTGCGTACACGGGCTAAATATTGATGTTCCAATTTTCTAAGTAGTTTCCTTTTTATGGCTTAACTGTGTTACTTTAGCATGCATAGTCATCATGTTTAGCCTAAACTCACATGTCTATTTGTCTTACCTCTTATTTGCAGCTTGTACTACATGCTTAGTTGAATTTCCTGCTTTTCTTGATTCCGTAATCATTATTAAACCGTAGGATTCTTTACTTGAAATTGCTATCTTTGAAATATCATTGTTTCAGTTGTTAAGTTTTGGTTTTCGTGATTTTTGTCGAGGTGATTGGTTGTTATTGTGGCACCAGGTTTCTGCCGTGCAGTTGTTATTGTTGCACGAGGTTTCTGTCGTGTGGTTGTTATTGTTGCACGAGGTTTCTGCTGTGCTGTTGTTATTGCTGCACAAGGTTTCTGCCGTGCGGTTGTTATTGTTTGCACGAGGTTTCTGCCATGCCGTTGTGATTATTGATACGCCTGGGTAGTATAAGGAAAGATTGTGAGATATTTACTTTCCGCGATCGCGATGAGTAAAAATCTGGGCAAACAGAACTTAAGTTTTGGAAATGGGTTTTTCGACCCAATTTCCA
This sequence comes from Nicotiana tabacum, assembly GCF_000715075.1. Lineage (NCBI taxonomy): Eukaryota > Viridiplantae > Streptophyta > Magnoliopsida > Solanales > Solanaceae > Nicotiana > Nicotiana tabacum. Next base: position 23,861,088 of record NC_134081.1, on the reverse strand, counting down.
CCATTTTCGATTTTGAGCTCGGGTAAGACGAATTTTGGGCGATTTTCACGGGAAAACATTAGGGGTAAGTGTTTCTTACCCTATATTGATTATATTTCATGATTCCATACTCAATTACATCATGAATCCATGAATTTATGGAAGAAAAATCAGATTTTTATAAAATCTTCCAAAAATGTAAAATGAAGTTTTGAAAGCCAATCCGATGTCGGAATTCGATAATTTTTCTATGGTTGAACTCGTATCGGAACGAGTGTTCGGATTTCGTGAGTTGTTTTTGAGATTCGAGATGTGGGTTCCACTGTTGATTTTTAAAATGAATTTCGAATTTTTATCTAGAAAATTTGTAAATTCATATGAAATTAATTCCTACGATTTGTATTGAGTATATTGAATTGTTTATAACTACATTTGAGGATTTCGGATACGAATTCGAGAGGCAAAGGTTTATTAGATTCTTTAAATTTGGTTGCATAGCGAGGTAAGTGTTGTGGTTAACCTTGACTTGAGAGAATAGAACCCTTAAATTATTTGTTATGTGAGATGCATGTGAATCACGTATAGGCAAGGTGACGAGCGTCTATACGTAGTCAAATTAATTATTTGCATAATTACTTGAAAAATCATAAATTATTTTAAATGATGAATGAATTATTATATTAATTGTTTCACTCATATTCCTTGTCAAATATTAATTCTTGAATTCCTGCAATAATTGTTTCATACTTATTTGACTTATGTGTCTTAATTGCTATTTGACATTTAGCATACTGAATATTAAACTGCATATTTTCTTCATGATTTCCACAATTAATTACTAATTGTCATTGTTTGTTCATAAATAAATTATAATTATTGTGTGCCTTTATGCTTAATAGTCTCTCATTGGAAGTGGTATTTATTGGAGTAATGTTATTACATTTATGAGTTGTTAAAATATATTGGGGGATCGGGTTGCACGCCGCAACGGAAATAAAAGTAAATCTATATTGGGGGATTGGATTGCACGCCGCAATAGACTTATTTAAAAGTCTATATTGGGGGATCGTATTGCACGCCGCAACAGACTTATTTAAAAGTATATATTGGGGGATCAAATTGCACGCCGCAACAGACTTATTTAAAAGTCTATATCGGGGGATCAGGTTGCACACCGTAACATGATTGTTTAAAATTTATATTGGGGGAACGGGTTGCACACCACAATAAAAACAAGTTGAGGGATTGTGACTGATGAGTTGATTTCAATTATTAATATTATTTACTGGTCTTACTAATATTCCCGTTATTATTATTATTGTTCTTACTATTATTGCGTATAGGTTAAATGTAAGTGACCCGCCTTAGCCTCGTCACTATTTCGTCGAGGTTAGGCTCGGCACTTACCAGTACATGGGATCGGTTGTACTGATACTACACTCTGCACTTCTTGTGCAGATTTCGGAGTTGGTCCCAGTGGCGTACCATAGACTTGCTCGGATTTCAGCTACTCATAGGAGACTTGAGGTATAACTGCACATTGTCCGCAGTTCTGAAGTCCCCGTCTACTTTACTTTAGCTGTCTGTTTGCTTTCAAACAGCTTTATTTTATTCAGACCCTTATTTGTATCATTCCAGAAGCTCGTGCACTTGTAACTCTAGTTCTGAGATGTTATTTAGACATCGCTATTATTATGGATTAATTACTACTTTTTAGACTTTACTTCCGCATTTGTTTCTTTGTTATTTATTAATTTAAAATGGATAATATTAGTCTAACATTGGCTTGCCTAGCAAGTAAAATGTTAGGCGCCATCACGGTCCCGAACGTGGGAATTTCGGGTCGTGACATATGTATTATTCGCTTATTTGCTACGTGTTTGTATGTTGAGTACAACATATAGGTGAGGTGACGAGTACCTATGCGTTGTTGTCGAGTCATAACATGCGAGTGAGTCTTATTATTGTAATCGTGGTATTCCTTGATCATATTTTTCATAATTAGACTAGCTATTTGTTATGTTGAACAACTTTTATTATGTTTTACGGAAATTGGTATTGATTGAGTATTGACTCAAAGTTGAGGTTAGTAACGCGGAATTGAATGTTGAAGTAAGACTTGTTCTTTATATTTCTATCTCCCTGTTGTTATTGTTCATTGTCTTGGTGAGGGAGAGTGTTAAATCACGAAGGGTGATGCCGTGCAATATTTTGTGAGTGAGTGATAATGCACGAAGAGTGATGTCGTGCCATGTTATGAGAGAGTTAATGCACGAAGGGTGATGCCGTGCCGTTTCTATTGTTTCTTATGGTGAGGTTGAGAGTAAAAGCGTGAAGGGTGATGCCGTGTACTTTCCTTTACTGTGTTTACTTGTTTCTTTCTGTTAAAAATATATCGATTGATCATGTTCTCATTCTTGTTGTGATTCCTTGCCATGCAATCCCCCCAGCATGTCCCCTTCCCAATATTTCTTGCCTTGCTTCTTTAGTTGTTGTTATTGTTGTATATATTGACATATATTGCACAGGTTTATTTGTAGGTGTCTTGTCCTAGCCTCGTCACTACTTCGCCTATGTTAGACTCGACACTTACCAGTACATGGGGTCGGCTGTACTAATACTGAACTCTACACTTTCTGTGCAAATTTTGGTACCAGATCGAGTTGACCCTGAGACTAGCTGTTGGCTTGATCTGTTTGGAGACCCAAGGTAGCCCTATTAGTGTCCGCAGGCCCTGGCGTCCCCTTCTATGCATTTCTTTTACAGTTTCATTTGTATTGAAAACTGTTGAATTTCCTTCAAACACCTTACTTGTAGCTAAATCTTAGTAGTTCGTGGATTGTGACACCAGTTTCTGGGTAGTTGTGTATAAGCATTAAAGTTTTTATGGATCTTCGCCCTTTTCTTTTTTACCTTGTTATAGCTTATTTACTGTTAATTATTGAATTGTATAAGAATTTGGCTTAATAATCTCTATCATTGGCTTGCCTAGCAAGTGAAATATTAGGCGCCATCACGGTTCTGATGGTGGGAAATCAGGGTCGTGACAATAAGATTTCAAGTAAATTACATTATTTTAGGTTGGGAGATCTTTAGTACCGATATACCATCGTGTTTTTAGCACGGAGTCCGATCACAGCCCGATCGGCTAGGCCGTCTCACCTAAAGACATCCAATCACAATCACAATCTCAATCACTGTATCAATCACAATCTCAAGCACAATCACCACCATGTGTGCGGTATGGTATCCGACCTCGACCATATCGGCTAGGCCATCTAACCACAATGTCGTGTAGATCAACATCACCCTTTTTCTAGGAACCATCTCATCCCATTTAAGGGGAATAATCTCGTCACATCAATCTCATCCTAAATAAAGGGAATAATCACAATCCACTTCTATATCGGCACGTGAAGTTTCGGGGTTAGGTTATTTCAACCTACCCTTCCTCGGTGACTAACGATACTCCTAAATGTTTGTTATATAAAGGACTTTCAGCTCATTTCATAGTCTTTAACTCATTTTTTCATTTCATTGGCACTAGTGGCCACACATGTAATATCATTCTTGGCACGTTGGCCGTATTTCATATGTCATGATCACCCCTTTTACTTTCAAATATCATCATGGATTATCAACAACAAAGCATCTCTAATCATGACCTTTAGTACACATATGAGCAAATAAGAGTCTTTGGCACATTGGGTTTTATTCCACAATTTGGCATAATAACTAGCAATTGAGACATAATTGAATTCATAATATTTCGACACATGGTCACATTTGAATACAATCTCGAAGGATAACACAATATGATAAGAGCATCCGGAATACATTTTGAACATATATCTTTCGACACAGAGTTTATTCGGAATAGTCAAGTTTATAAGGAACAACTCGGAACATGAGACATAAGAGCTCGAGCCAATAATAACTATAACTTACGAGGACACCATGAGCTTCGATTCTACATGAGGAGTTTAGCCAACATACCTCGCTTTGAACTCCCTTTAGTACAATGATCCGGAAATCCTAGCAACCTTAATTTATTTAGAAACATAACAAAATTGAACCGTAATTAGGAAGATACTCGGGGGTTCAGCTCATTTGAGCATTTCATCAAATACTGGGTAGGCATTATGATTTCAAGGTCCTCCTTTGGTGGCTTCCTTCATCCCACAATCCAATATCTACCCCTTTTGTGCTAAACAAACTTCCCACAACTTTGTTGGTACATGCATACATAGATAACACCCCCATACCTGAGAATCACACTTCCCATTACCCATCTTCTACCCCAAACTCGAAAATGAAGACTAGAGTATGGAACCTTACCTCTTGGATGAAGATCTTGTCACTTTTGCTTGTGATTTCTTCAAGACTTGAGCAAAGATTGGTGAACCAAGCACTTGGGACTTCCCCCCCTCTCTCTCTAAAACACTCCCCTCTCTCTAAAATGGCAGAATTCCTCTTCAAATGGTCCGTTAAGTCTATTTATTAAAACAAGGTCGGGTTATAAAAATAGAAAAATGGACCCTCCAAACTCAGCTCTGCAGTCGCAGAGTGGACCGCAAAAAAGATATGCGACCCGCAAAATGAGCCGCGAAAGTGATGCCAAACACTGGAGTGCTCTAGACCAGTCTGCGGTCCGCAGACCCGTTTTGCGACTACGAAATGGATCGTAGAATCATCCTCCGAATTTCTTTATGCCAATTCTGTGACAGAAGGGCGGCTCGTGAAACGGTTATCCGGTCGCATAGTTGACTGCAAAACGACCTCCAAAATGAGCGAATTACAAGCATTAGAGTATCGAATTACAAGCCCATAACACCACGAACTCAAATATATAATGTATTCTCAATTCCATGTCCAATTTCGTGGTCAAAATCCAAAAATACCAAATTATATGTTTCTTAAAAAATCCCACAATTACTACAAATTTTCATGTTAAAATCCATATATAACTCATGCATTTAACTTCGGGAAGGGAAGTGCTAAAGGGCGGGCATGCTCTACAGAAAGGAGAGGAAAGCTTCTTCACTTTTGGCACGGGCGCGGACTCTGCGATTTAGTTATAACAAGTGGGAATCACTTACCTCATGTTAGATGATGAATATGGCACTCCAAAATCTCCCCCAAGGCCAACTCCAATGAGAGAAATGAGATAAAATGATCCATAACCTGATTTGGCTAGCATTTATTCTACCCAGGCGATTTCCGTACTTGCGGAACTCCTTGCGCTTCTGCGGCTCCGCATCTGCGGCTTCGAATAAGGTGCCAGCTTTCCGCTTCTGCGGACATTCAATCGCAAAAGTGCATCCTCTTATGCGAAAGCCAACCCCATCTACGTACTCCCTAGGTCAAGTAGCACTCCGCACCTGCACGCCCATGACCGTACCTCTGGCCCCGCAAGTGCGCTACAACACCCGCCCCTACATGCGAATCCATCCAGCCTCAACCCCAATCGCTTTTGCGACCCCCGGGCCGCTTTGACGGTCTTGCACCTAAGGCCAAAACCTCGCAGGTGCGATCATACCAGAAGTCTTAAGCTTTAGCAATTCTTTAAGTCCAAAACTCGATCCGATTCGTACCCGAGCCCCCGGGACCCCATCCAACCATACCAACGCATCCTAAAACATGATACAAACTTAGTCAAAGCCTTAGCATCAAAACTATAAATCGATAGGTAAAACCTTTCTTTCAACTTTTAAACATTCAAACTTCGCCGAACGCGTACGAATTACACTTAAACATTCCGGAATGATGCTAAACTTTATGTGCACATCACAAATCATGGTACAAACCTATTCCAAGGCTCGTAACCCCAAAAGGACATCGATAACTCCAAAGTCCACTTCATATCAAACTTTGAAATTTCTAAAACCTTCAAAATGCTAACTTTCAATAATAAGCGCCGAAATACTTTCAGGCCACCCGATACTTAGCCCGAACATACACCCAAGTCCAAAATCATCATACGAGCCTATTGGAACCTTCAAATCCAAATTCCGAGTTTGTTTACTCAAAAGTCAAACCTTGGTCAACTCTTTAAACTTAAAACTTCCGATTTGAGAATTTTCCTTCTGAATCAACTTCGAACTTCCCATAATTAAAACTGACTATACATACAAGTCATAATACATGAAGTGCATCTACTCAAGGACTCAAACCACCAAACGACGCGCTAGAGCTCAAAATGACCTGTCAGGTCATTACATTTCCCCCCAGTTAAACATACGTTCGTCTTGGAACGTGCCAAGAACCACTCCGGAATTGTCCCAAACAACTGTTTAACACCTCGTGCACCTGCCTGTGCCACCACGACGGATATGAGAACATTAGCTCGATCCAGACTGAAGATCCTTCCTTTTAGCTTAGCCCACAAGCCTTAGAACCAAATTCCAACATCCAAAATTCTCTAAGAGATCTGATTCTAACATACGAGCACCGTATCAATCCCCACACGTTGTACAAAACATGATCATGCACCCATGCGGAAACCACACAATGCACCGCATAATTCGTTTACCCATAATTACATCCTCCAACCATAGAAGTTGCAAATTCATTAGCCTGATGCCCGTAGCATACCCCATAACGCGTATAAGCCCTGATCCAAACCTTGTGAAAGCGACACGTAGAAGCTCATAACCACCGTCTAAATCAACAAATCATTGAGTCTCTTCACTTGACAAGAACCATTACCTCATTCCGAACTGAATAGTGACATTTTCTCTTTAATATACCTTACATAAATTCGATCGCACTGATCTCAGGTCTAATAACCTCCTTTCACCTAGTACAAGCTGCTTAGGCAATAAGCCACCTCAAACACCGTCTAGAATCTCATACGGTGCCATCCATGCGCCGATAAGCTATAACTTGAATATGACCCATAAGGAAAGACAAACTCTGGCAAGGAACTACCCAGCCCACGTAACGAATAAAATGGCCGAACAAATGATATGAACCTATCTTAGAGACGAGAAACAAGGCACACTAAGTAAGTATAAGGAACCATACTCAACACCTCACTATAGCGGCGTGCAACCCGATCCACACATGATACCGTTGCGGCATATAATATGATCCAAACATGGCACTGTTGCGTCGTGCAACCCGATCCAAAAATGATACAGTTGCGGTATGCAACCCGATCCAAACAACATACCTGTGGCGGCGTGCCACCCGATATACACATAATGATCAATAAGGAAATATCCATCAAGACATAATCCTCATACCTACGGAATACCCGAATATCGACCACAAGCACTTCAAGTGCATAAATACAACCCAGGGAGATGGATAGAGCCATGCATTACAAAAACTCAAGCACAAATAAGGTGCAATAAACGACCTGCATCTAGAGCCATCTTGCTCATATAACACCATAAGCTACATGGGATCACAACACATGTGCGAATAATCAAGCCATCTCACAACCCACATGGCATAATAGAGTATTAGATAGAATAACTGACGATAGGAATCACATCCAACACCCGAAGAGTCCTCCATAAGCAATGCTATGCTGAATGAACACACTCGATCTAATGTAGAGCATATATTCACATTAGATCTACTAATGATCCTCAAGACGGTCCTGATCATCCCATACTAGGCCAATAACCTTTCAAGGATCAACAATGACCTTATTCATGACACACACAAGTAGCCGTATGATCCATAACAAACTCCCACAGTCCACAACCAAAAGAACAGAGCGCCTCTCAGGAATAAAATCTCCCATTAGCGACAGTACTAGAATCTTCGTACCTGATTTCAATCTCTAACAATCAAATGACTTACACGTCCCACCTGTACGATCTTCCCGTGGGATATACTACCACAACCTTCTGCACCAGTTAGTAAAATATGAACATCAATGGCCATCAACCATGCTATTTATATAGTGCTAGTCAAGTATCCGCATTTCAATATCCAACAATTCTTCCACAAACACACCATCCTCAAGTTGTCCGAAATAGTGCCAGCATACTCTAAACATCTAAAATCCCCCCTCCTCCGAGATGGTGACATTCTTATCAAAAGCGAATCGCAACCTGGATCCTCAACCTCCAATTTCCATACCTCTCACTACACTTACCATGCTGCTACGCGAGAGTACAAGAATTACATCATAAACCCTGAACCACCAATAGAATAAATACTTCATCAGCTAGAACCCTTTCACTCCACTTATTTCAGAAGAATAATTACAACACGCAACCGAATTTCCATAATCGTAGAAAATACAGACCTCAAGTTGTGGTCGCCATAACTCTTCTGAGATTCATTTACTCATAACAAGACCATCAAAATCAAATACCTCCAAATCGATCAATTCACGGTGGCTGTCAAGCCCACACGTACAACCATGAATCAGCTGTACAACCTTACCACACCGAGGGAACTGATCATTCCCATAACCATGTTGATTCAATCTACTACTAACTGACTCAACTTATTCCAATTTACTCTTGACTTGCTTTTGAAATAATCGTCCTATTCAAACACATAATGGACCTAAATAACACCCATCCTAAGTGACCCGAATCACGATATCACGTCGTCTCAATGTCAATGAATCATCTCATACACTCTTCCATGCACTCAATAGTGTTTTCAACCGATACACCCATTCTGAAAGACCTCCCGTGAATCCGAAACTATTTCTCCCATTTCTCCAATACTGCACCGTAGACCCGATGATAACATAGAAATTCCCTGGGTATTCTTCACACTCTACTACTAAATCCCAGTCTTCATCCACATAACGACCCCAAAATCCTTAGACACCGAACTTTAATTCTTGAACCCACTAGAACCATTATTCAGAGTCACTTCCTCTAACCTGGTCCCGAATATAGTCAAACTCTAGTGCTCTGCTAGCACATGAACACTTCCAAGGAAACAATCAGATGAATTCCTTTCCTTTTATCTTACGTCCATAAGAAGCATCGACTCTGAGTCATCCCGACATTTGCACACGAATCGATAAGGTGAAATGTAGCACATGTACATCAGTTTCCTTTGCCCGAACCCCTGATGTTTTCTTTTCTTAGTCATAATTAATCCACCAATGCACTGATAACCAGAAACTGCACATGCACCCAACCATGTGACCCAACCGTAGACGGTGGGCTCCCCCACTTATCTTTAAGCTACGATCACATAAATTCATAACCCAGAATGACTCATCCTTCTCAGTCACCATGATCTCGCACCGTAACCCTGCCAAGTTTCTCGAAATCTCTTATTAAACATTTCATAAAATATTTCGAATTATCAACCACAATCGCACATTCGACCTCATAACTGTCGTACCATCTTCTTCAAGCGATCCAAGCTCACACCGTAGTATATGCCTCCCGCTGGGTAGAAAGTAGAACTCTTTGTAGAAACTTCATCAAAATCACGCAAAAGCTAACCTGCTCACAGGAGATAGCCCATATGTGTAATTCAATATGGACATCTTCCAATGACATTGCCCTGGTTACAACTACTATGAAATTAGTAAACCTTCCTGAGCCCATGCTCGTCTACTGGTTGTAAGATTCCGTTCATTTCCTATTAGCATTAACTGAAGGTCTAACAAAACATTCCAAAACTCGAAGTCATGTTGCATCCCAAAATGATAATCACGCCTTCACACCCCTTTTCATTCAAAGCAAACACCCTTCCGTCATATTCAACCTTCATCAGCACAGTAGCCACCACCCCAATTGAAATTCATAGACTTAGTCATTGTCCACCATGATCCCCAAATCGCTCTAAGCTTTCTCAAAGTATGTGGCTATCCTACTACAGAATTCATACGCTACTCTGCCACTCCCACTTCAGTTAAACCATCTCTTTAAGCAACTTCTCGACCTTTACTATTCATGTTTGACCTGCTAGCAATTCAACCACTGCAAGACACCTCCCGCCATGTCCTTTCTACTCATTTGCTGCCAAAATACTACCTCAAATCATAATCCATCTTTGTAGCACTCGAACATATAAATTGCCACCAACTCTGAGCCTCCATAAAGATCATCTCCCTCGATCCATCAACATTAGAAGCATCGATTTGACCCTGAAGCCGCCATACACTGCCATCTCTGATAACCGCTACTTAGGAACCGTTCCACACCTTGCCCCGAATGCAAATCAAGGAGACAATAACATCGATGAGCCTTTATGCATTCCAATAAGGACGACGACACCACATAACAAATGAGAATGCCACCGAGTTCGATAATATCAAGCCCCGCTACCTCGTCAACCATGGCCTGATCATCCATAGTCCCATTGCCTTTCTTCCGTTGGAATTAAGTGCTGAACCTCTAAACCATGAACCGAGAAATCCTCTTTTTGAGTCATTAACTATCGCGACACATAAACAAGCACTCGACCATTTATGCCAACATTGCGCAACAACAACGCATGAACATCAAAATACACTATGCACGGCCTCAAAACTATAGGCAACACTAACATTGGGTTGTAACGACAGAACACCCTTCCACAAGGCGACAACAATAGCCCACCTAAATACGCAAGGAGAAATATCCTGCACCACATCTGCAGTATTATTGCAAATCCTCGATGCCCAATTGATAACAAGCGCTCAACATCGTATAAGAATGAGTAGGAAGAAAATGAAAACATAAGCTTCAATTTAGTTAAATCACACAACGAGGAACCAAGAAGGGAAGTGCTCCTAATAACCCTGTAACATCTCGAAGATAAGTACAAACGTCTCTGTACCGATCTGCAAGACTCTACTAGACTCGCTCATGACTCGTGAGACCTAAGTGAACCTAGAGCTCTGATACCAAGCTGTCACGATCCAATTCCCACTATAGATCGTGATGGCACCCAACATCGTCGTTAGGCAAGCCAACGGTGAACTACCAACTTAATTATTTCTTTTATTATTTTCAAAATCGTGAATTTTTATCATATAGAGAATTTAGCGCATCAAAAACATGGGAACTTATAATTGAAGTAGAAATAATAATAAAAGTGTGCCAATGCTAAGCAAAACGACAAACAAATTTGAGAACATCCCAAAACCTGGTGTCACAAGTGTATGGGCATCTACTAAGGAGTACAATAATAATGCAACATCTGTCTGAAATGCAAAATAAACAGGATAAAGTAAGTAAATATGATGAAGACTCTGTGAGTTGCGACACGTAGCATAGAATGCAACTCACCATGATGTCCCCTCAGCAGTTGCGCCTACACACCAAGATGACCACCAAATAAACCTGTCTGATCCTGCACATTTAGTGCAGAAGTGCAACATGAGTATATAAATTAACGCGTACCCAGTAAGTATCTTACCTAACCCCGGAGAAGTAGTGACGAGGGGTCGACATCGATACTTACTAGTAGTCCAATAAAATAATAATATATGAATAGATATGAAACACAACAGTAACCATGGGGTAAAAGTTGTAACTCACATAATCCTCCAAAATTTCCTTTAATGATATAAATCTGTCAAATTCCATATGCTATCTCAACAGACTAGAAATATCAAGTGTACTCTCAAATCGATAAGGAATACCATATAAATGCCAGGTCTAAAAAAGGGACATCTCACGAATATTCGGGCCCCTAGCGGTATTACGCACGATTGATCATACGACTCTATCCAGAGTGGTGTGTACGCTGCCGAGGTTTGACTGGCGCGAACCAGAGATGCATCTTAATATACTGCCAAAGAGTTCGGCCCGATCCACAGGATAGGAAGAAACTTATCGGATCACGGGTCACATGCTTACGACACATGTACATGAGCATAAAGTAAACATGACTTTTTTACTGTTTATCAATTATCTCGCCAAATCACTCAGAGTGATAAAGCTCGGCCTAATATATTCCCGAGCCAGTTTCAATTATAAATTAAATTTATTAAGATAGAAAATTTGGTTCAAATAATTTAAATATTACATGATAAGATCTTAAGTCTACCTGGACATAAACATGCTTTAGCTACGTACGGACTCTTATAACCTCGTGAGTACGTGGCACCCACAACTAGTAGCATATAACAATTAGATCTCCTAGGGGGTAGTTTTCCCCTCACAAGGTTAGATAGGAGACTTACCTCGCTCCGAAGTTCCAATACCTGGCTCCAATGCCTCTCTAACTCCTCAATTCAAAGCCAAAATGATCCTAAGCTAATCAAACAACATGCAAGACTAATAAAATATACTCCAATGCTTATAATTTAACAATTCATAACAATCCTCAACTCCACTTGAAAAGTCAAAAAGTTAACTCTCGGGCCCACATGCCTGGATTCTAAAATTTTTGAAGATAAAGATTACTCATAACACCACAAATTCAAATATATAATTTATTTTCAATTTTATGTCCAATTTCGTCGTCAAAATCCAAAAAATACCAAATTCTAGGCTTCTTCAAAAATCCCACAATTTATACAAATATTCATGTTAAAATCAATATATAATTCATGCATTCAACTTACAACAAGTGGGAATCACTTACCTCATGTTAGATGATGAAAATGGAAGTCCAAATTGCCCTCAAGGTCCAATGAGAGAAATGAGATGAAATAAGCCATAACCCATTTTGGCTAGCATATATTCTGCCCAGGCGATTTCCACACCCGCGGAACTCCTTCCGCATCTACGAAAGCAACTCGCAGATGCGGCTTCCACTAAGGTGCTGACGTTTCGCTTCTGCGGACATTCAATCGCAGAAGCGCATCCGCTTCTGCGGAAGCCGCCCGCATCTACGGGCTCCCCAGCTCAAGCAACACTCCGCATCTGCGTGCCCTTGACCGTACCTACGGCTCTGCAAGTGCTCTACAACAACCGCACTTGAGATTTCCCAGCCCCAGCCCAATTCCGCTTCTGCGTTCCTCTGCCCGCTTCTGCCAAAACCTCGCAGGTGTGATCACACTAGAAGTCTTAAGCCTCAGCAATTCTTTAAGTCCAAAACTCGATCCGATTCCAATCCGATTCGTACCTGAGCACCCCGGGACCCCATCCAACCATACCAACATATCCTAAAACATGATACAAACTTAGTCAAAGCCTTAACATCAAAACTATGAGTCGACAGTCAAAATCTTTCTTTCAACTTTCAAACATTCAAACTTCGCCAAACGCATCCGAATTACATTTCTAAAACCTTCAAAATGCCAACTTTCTACAATAAGCGTCGAAATGCTTGCAGGCCACCCAATACTTAGCCCGAACATACTCCCAAGTCCAAAATTATCATAATAATCTATTGGAACTTTCAAATCCCGATTCCGAGGTCGTATACTCAAAAGTCAAACCTTGGTCAACTATTTCAACTTAAAACTTCCGAATTGAGAATTTTCCTTCTGAATCAACTCTGAGCTTCCCGAAATTCAAATCTGACTATACATATAAGTCATACTACATGAAGTGAAGCTACTCAAAGTCTCAAACCGCCGAACGACGCGCTAGAGATCAAAATGACGGATCGGTTCGTTCGCCTATTGATGGTTGTTGGCTTTGTAAAGAAATTTTGGATTTAAATGGTTGATTGGTCTAAATCTATTAATAGCTCTCTCTATGTGTTCGGCTTACCTAGTCATAAGGACTAGGTGCCATCACGACTCCTAAGGAGGGATTTTGGGCCATGACAGTGGGTCATCTTGATTTGGTATTATTTTACTAAATTAATAATTGTAGATTATTTATTTTGGTATTTGGAGGATTTGTTTCAAATTTAAGATCTTTTGGAGCATACATGGGGTAGTTCGATCGAAATTAAAATTACAAATTTGAAGAACTCTTTGTTAAACATCACAAAAGATTATGTCAATCGAGTAGCCTTTGATAAATAATTTAACAGATAGTCGGATGCTGATAGCACAAAGCCACACCAATCTGGTAGAGTTAGGTGAGTAATTGAACAAGCACAAAACTATTCCAATCGGGTAAAACTTATAAATAATTTAACAAATAGGTCGAATGCAGACCCCGCAAAATTATGCCAATATTATGAGTTTTGTGGACAATTTAACAATCACAAAGTCATGTAAACAAGAACAGAGTTTGTGTCATGACCCAACTCCATGTCAGGCCGTGATGACGTCCAACACCGTTGCTGGACAAGCCAACAGTGACCAACTTAGTGATTTCCCATATTTGTTTATTAAGCAATTCCAACATTTAGCTTTACTTACATTTAAAGCATTTGATAAATAAAAGATTTTTAAGGCAAACAAATGGAAACATCTAAAAGCAGTTATAACTATTGAACTACAATCCAAAACTCAAAGTCTACTAATACGTGCCAAGATCTAGTGTCACAAGTGTGTGGGCAACTAGTAGAATATACAAAAGATGACTATCCTACAGCTTGAAACAGAATAGACAGATAAAATCAAAAGAGAAACTCCGGCATGCTGCTGAACGGCTCAGAAGGGGGCAACTCACCGTGAAGTCTCGGTCCAAGATCAGGTATGCGCGCCGTGCGGGTAACTAGATGCACCAACCTCAAATCCTGTACAATTAAGTACAGCAGCGTAGTATGAGTACATAAATAATATGTACCCAGTAAGTATCCCACCTAACCTCGAAGAAGTAGTGACGAGGGGTCGACTTGACACTTGCTAGGGCCAACAATAATGTAATTAAAGTGTTATGATATGTATGGATATCATGAATAATACTGACAGTTCAATAACGGGAAGAGATACGTTCTTCTTTCATAATTAAAATTTCAATTTCAGTCATATCATTTAACAACTTACATTTCAAGGCATTTAAGTAGTATAAATCACGGAGAGTTCCAAATAATTAACATGTGCAATTATGCCGAGGTCGTATGGCCTGGTCCAACATAATATTAAATTATGCACTGCAGGAGGGTTGAACGACGTGAACCATAGTTGCATCTATTTACTACCGAGGCGCTCGGCCCGATCCAAAAATAGCAATTATTTTTTTAGGAAACACGAATTCTCATTTACAATAAAGTATTCTACTAACTTCTTTAAATAGGTGAACTTAGCCCCTTTTCGAATTCTTTTATCAAATTTTAACATGATTCGAGTAATTGAATTAGCAAGTAATGGCACAAACATTCCGAATAAGACATGATACCGTTTCTAATCTACCCGGACAATAGCATAGTAGTAGCTACGTACAGACTCTCGTCACCTCGTACGTACGTAACCCCCACAAATAGGTGCACATATTTATTTAATTCACCTATGGGGTTAATTTCCTCTTACAAGGTTAGAAAGGAGACTTACCTCGCCTCAAAGCCTACTTTCCAATTCAAGAACGCACTCAAACCTCCAAATTTGACGCCGAACGACTCGAAACTAGTCAAACATGACATAAACTAATCAATCTATGCTCAAAAGTTCACAATTCCACCATTTAAGTGATTACCCACCCTAAATTGTAAGATTCCTAAAATTCACCCCCAGGCCCACATGCTTGAATTCCGGAAATTTTCAAAGAAAGTTATTACCTATAACCATAGGAACATAAATATGTGATTTTTACTAATTTCCATAACCAATTTCATGGTTAAATCTCGTTTTTATCAAAAACCTAGGTCTTCCTCTAAGCCCTTGTTTTTCACTAATTTCCACATGTTAATCTACCCATAATCTAAGTATTTAATTCACATTTGGTAGAAATTACTTACCTCCAAAATCTAGTTGAAATCCTCTCTCAAGAAGCTCCAAGAATCGCCCAAGAAGTGAGTGAAATGACTAAAAATTGGTCTAAGTCCCGTATTAAATGAATCTCACTGCCTCCATCTTTTCCGCACCTGCGGTCAAATGACCGCATCTGCACCCTCGCTTCTGCGGAAGTTCCTGGGCCGGATGGGCCGCTTTTGCGGATGTTTTATCGCTTCTGCGGTCCCGCTTCTGTGGAGAAGGGGCCGCTTTCGCAAAATTTGGGGCTGCCCTCATTCGCCGCATCTGCGAGCTCGCACCTGCGGCTAACCAATCGCAGGTGTGGTTATGACAGATCTGGTGCACTCAGTTGTAGTTCCAAATTCTCAACTTAGTCCGAGCCTCGGGCAATTGGCACTCGGGGCCTCGGGGGCTCCAACTAAACATACCAACAAGTTTGAAATCATAAAACATACTCGCTCGAACTCACGGAACGCCCAAAACAACATTAAAACTAAGAATCACACCCTAAAACCAATTGAATCAAACTTAAGAACTTCAAGTTCTTCAATTTATTTCCAATGAGCCGAAACGTACTTATACTACTCGGAATGACACCAAATTTTGCGTGCAAGTCTTAAACGACACTACAGAACTATTTCCGATCTCGAAATTTCGTTTGGACCGCGATATCACCAAAACCTTCTCCAAACCAAATTTTAAAGAACTTCTAAAACTTTCAAGAACCAACTTTCACTTTTAGGTGCCAAAACGCTCCCGGTCATCCAAAACCCGATCCGAACATACGCCCAAGTCTAAAATCACCATACGAACCTATTGGAACTGTCAAATCCCGATTCCGAGGTCGTTTACTCAAAATGTTGACCGAAGTCAAATTTGGCCTTTTAAGCCAAACTTAAGGAACCAAGTGTTCCGATTTCAACCAAAACTCTTCTAAATCCCGAACCATCCATCCCCGCAAGTCATAAATCAATAAAAGCAAGTACATGAAGTCTTATTTAGGGGAACGGGGTTCTAGAAAGTAAAACGACCGGTCGGGCCGTTACATTATCCACCTCTTAAACCTAACACATGCGACAAGTCGACATGATATCTCCGGAGCATAGACACGTGAAAAATCGGATGAAACCCTGATAGGCTGGGAAGTAAAGCAAGCTCATAAGCAACCTCTCCAACCTACCTCAACAACTCAAATGGGCCTATAAACCTTGGGCTCAACTTGCCCTTCTAATCAGCGTAACTCTTTTGTCTGGACTGTGCTGTGCGAAGTCACTCCTGAATCATCTTTACCTTTTCCAAGGCATCCTTTACTAAATCCGTAGCATATAACCTAGCCTCGCCTGGCTCAAATCACCCGATGGGAGAACGACATTGCCGACCATATAAAGCCTCAAATGGAGTCATCTCGATGCTGGACTGATAGCTGTTGTTGTTAGCAAACTCAACCAAAGGCAAAACGGATCCCACTGTCCCCCAAAGTCAATCACACATGCTCTTAGCATGTCCTCCAATATCTGAACTGTGCGCTATGACTGCCCGTCGGTCTGTGGATGAAATGCTATGTTGAGCTCTACACGGGTCCCCAACTCTCTCTGTACGGCTCTCCAGAAATGTGAAGTGAACTGAGGGCCTCTATCTGATATGATGGAAACAGGCACACCGTGAAACCGAACTATCTCCCCAATATAAATCTGGGCCAATTTCTCTGAAGTATATGTAGTCACAACCGGAATGAAGTGTGCCGACTTGGTCAATCTGTCGACAATGACCAAACTGCATCAAACTTCCGCAAGGTCCGCGGTAACCCAACTACGAAGTCCATGGTAATGCGCTCCCATTTCCACCCAGGTATAGTCATTTGCTGAAGTAGGCCACCTCGCCTCTAGTGTTCATACTTGACCTGCTAGCAATTTAGACACCTAGCCACATACTCAACTATGTCTTTCTTCATCCGCCACCACCAATAGTGCTGTCTCAGGTCACGATACATCTTCGTAGCACCTGGGTGAATAGAATACCGAGAACTATGTGCCTCCTCTAGAATCCTTTCCCTCAAGCCATCGACATTAGGAACACATAGACGACCTTCGAGTCGCAGAACACCATCATCGCCAATAGAAACCTCCTTGGCACTACCTTGTAGTACCTTCTCTCTAAGAACTGCCAAATGTGGGTCATCAAACTGCCGAGCCTTGATCAGCCCCAATACTGAAGACTGGGAAACAACACATGCAAGAACCCGGCTGGGCTTTGAATTATCCAACCTCACAAGTGTGTTAGCCAAGGACTGGATGTCCAAATCTAGTGGCCTCTCCCCTGCTGAAATGAATGCCAAGCTACCCATACTCGCTGCCTTTCTGCTTAAGGCTTCCGCGACCACATTTGCCTTGCCCGGATGATAAAGAATGGTGATGTCATAATCCTTCAGTAACTCGATCCATCTACGCTGCCTCAAATTAAGATCCCTCTGCTTGAACAAATACTGTAAGCTGCGATGATCAGTTAAACCTCACATGACACCCCATACATATAATGCCTCCATATCTTAAGAGCATGAACAATCGTGGCTAACTCTAGATTGTGCACAGGGTAATTCTTCTCATGAATCTTCAGATGACGTGAAGCATATGCAATAACTCGACCCTCCTACATCAATACACAACCCAAGCCAACGCGTGAAGCATGGCAATATACCGTATACATCCATGAGCCGAAAGGCAACACTAGAATCGATGTTGTAGTCAAAGCTGTCTTGAGCTTCTGGAAGCTCGCCTCACAATCATCGGACCAATGTAACGGAGCACCCTTTTGGGCCAATCTAGTCAGAGGTGCTGCAATGGATGAGAAACCCTGTAGAAACCGGCAATAATAACCTGCTAACCCCAGGAAACTCTTGATCTCGGTCATAAAAGTGGGATGAGGCCAACTCTGAACTACCTAAATCTTCTTGGCATCCACTTTAATACCCTCTTCTGATACAATATGCCCCAAGAATGCCACAGACTCTAGACAAAACTCACACTTGGAGAACTTAGCATATAGCTTCTGTTCTCACAATGTCTGAAGTACCACTCTCAAATGCTGCTCGTGCTCCCCCAGGCTACGTGAGTAAATCAAGATATCATCAATGAAGACATTAACAAAGGAATCAATATAAGGCCTGAACACCCGGCTCATCAGATTCATAAATGCTGCTGGGGCATTAGTCAAGTCGAAGGACATCACTAGAAACTTATAATGGCCATATCTAGTACGGAAGGCCGTCTTCGGAACATCTGAGTCCCGAATCTTCAACTCATGGTACCCTGACCTCAAGTCGATTTTAGAGAACACCCCAACACCCTGCAACTGGTCAAACAAATCATCGATATGCAGAAACGGGTACTTGTTCTTGATGGTAACCTTGTTCAACTGGCAGTAATCAATGCACATCCCCATAGTCCCATCTTTCTTCTTCACTAATAACATTAGTGCACCCCAAGATGATACACTTGGTCTCACAAACCCCTTTTCTAACAACTCCTCAAGCTTCTCTTTCAACTCCTTCAACTCTTTCAGTGCCTTACGGTACGGTGGGAAAGATATAGGCTGGGTGCCTGGAGCCAAATCAATACATAAATCAATATCACTATCTGGCGACATTCCTGGAAGGTCAGAAGGTAACACATCGGCAAACTCCCAGACTATTGGCACTAAATCATTCGTCGGAGACTCTGCGGTGGTGTCCCGAACATAAGCTAGATAAGCCAAACAACCCTTCTCGACCATATGTTGATCCTTCAGAAAAGAGATGAGCCGACTAGCTGTACTAACCGAGAAACCCTTCCACTCAAATCTTGGTAATTCTTGCATCGCTAAGGTAATAGTCTTGGCATGGCAATCAAGGATGGCGTGATATGGGGATAACCAGTCCATGCCCAGGATGACCTAAAAGTCGATCATATCAAGTAACAGAAGGTCCGCTCTTGTCTCGTAACCACAAAACATGACCATACAGGACCGGTAGATACGATCCACAACCACAGAATCACCAACATGAGTGGATACATAAACAGGAGTACCTAAGGACTCACGAGTAATATCCAGAAAACGAGCAAATAGATATGACACATATTAAAAGGTAGACCCTGGATCAAATAATACCGGAGCATCCCTACCGCATACCAAAATAATACCTGTGATCACGACATCTGAGACCAATACATCTGGTCTGGCCAAAAAGCATAGAATCTGGTTGGAGCGCCGGCGGGCTGGCCTCTGCCTGACTGAATAGTAGCTGAGTGGCCTCCACCAATAGGACGACCCCTGCCAGCCTGCCCTCCGTCTCTGGGCAGTCGGATAGTCGGACAGCCGGTGCTGTAATCATGGGCTGCTGACCCTGCTGCACTGCTTTTCCCAGAAGCCTAGGTAAGAATCTCCTCAAGTGACCGAGATCTCCACACTCAAAACAACCCCTCGGCGCGGAGATCTGCTGCCTTGATATCTGACCCTGATGGCCTGTAGACCCACTGGAAGAAGCCTGAATAGCCGGTGGGCGGTATGAACTCTCCGGCATGGCACTAAAATAGGAGCTGGAAGAACCCTGGTGACCTAAGTACCCACTAGAAGAGCCCTGGATGGCTGGGGGGGGGTAAGAACTCTCTGGTGTGGCGTTGAAATAGGGGCACACTGGAGCACCTCGAGGAAGTAGTGGTGATGAATATGGGGGCCTGCTAGGCTGACCCCTCCCAAACTGACCTCTGCCCCTAGCCGGGGCACCTCTAAACTCTGCAGAGAAATGGGCCCTCATGTCCTGCTACGTCTGCTCTCTCCCTCATTGACGATAGCCCTCAATCCTCCGAGCAATCTTCACTACCAGCTGATAAGAAGTCCCTATCTCAAATTCTCGTGCCATTTTGGCCATAATACCAGAGTGCAGCCCCGCAACAAACCTCCGTACTCTCTCTGCGTCCGTAGGAAGTATCATAAGTGCATGGCGAGACAACTCAGAAAACCTCGCCTCATAGTTGGTCATTGACATCTTGCCCTGCTCCAACTGCTCAAACTGATACCGCAACTCTTCCCTCTCGGAGGATGGAATATACCAATCCTGGAAAAGCTGTGTGAACTGGCCCTAAGTCATAGGAGGGGAACCCGCTGGTCTGCCATAGGGACTAGGTGCCCCTCGCTTCTGCGGACAAGAGTCCGCTTCTGCGGAAGTTCCTGGGCCGGATGGGCTGCTTCTGCGGACGTTTTACCGCTTCTGCGGAGAAGGGGCCGCTTATGCAAAATTTAGGGCTGCCCTCATTCACTGCATCTGCGAGCTCGCACCTGCGGCTAACCAATCGCAGGTGTGGTTATGACAGATCTGATGCACTCAGCTGTAGTTTCAAATTCTCAACTTAGTCCGAGCCTCGGGCAATTGGCACTCGCAGCCTCGGGGGCTCCAACTGAACATACCAACAAGTTTGGAATCACAAAACAAACTCGCTCGAACTCACGAAACGCCCAAAACAACATTAAAACTAAGAACCACACCCTAAAACCAATTGAATCAAACTTAAGAACTTCAAGTTCTTCAATTTATTTCCAATGAGCCGAAGCGTACTTATACTACTTGGAATGACACCAAATTTTGCGTGCAAGTCTTAAACAACACTATAGAAATATTTCCGATCTCGGAATTCCGTTTGGACCTCGATATCACCAAAAACTTCTCCAAACCAAATTTTAAAGAACTTCTAAAACCTTCAAGAACCAACTTTCACTTTTAGGTGCCAAAACGCTCCCGGTCATCCAAAACCCGATCTGAACATACGCCCAAGTCTGAAATCACCATACGAACCTATTGGAACTGTCAAATCCCGATTCCGAGATTGTTTACTCAAAATATTGACCGAAGTCAAATTTGGCCTTTTAAGCCAACCTTAAGGAACCAAGTGTTCCGATTTCAACCAAAACTCTTCTAAATCCCAAACCATCCATCCCCGCAAGTCATAAATCAATAAAAGCAAGTACATGAAGTCTTATTTAGGGGAACGGGGTTCTAGCAACACCTCTTAAACCTAACACATGTGACAAGTCGACATGATATCTCCGGAGCATAGACACATGAAAAATCGGATGAACCCCTGATAGGCTGGGAAGTAAAGCAAGCTCATAAGCAACTTCCCCAACCTGCCTCAACACCTCAAATGGGCCTATAAACCTTGGGCTAAACTTGCCCTTCTTTCTGAATCTCATAATACCCTTCATTGGCCAGACTTTCAAAAGGACCTTCTCGCCGACCATAAATGATACATCGCGCGCCTTCTAATCAGCGTAACTCTTGTGTCTGGACTGTGCTGTGCGAAGTCACTCCTGAATAATCGTTACCTTTTCCAAGGCATCCTTTACTAAATCCGTACCATATAACCTAGCCTCGCCTGGCTCAAATCACCTGATGGGAGAACGATATTGCCGACCATATAAAGCCTCAAATGGAGTCATCTCGATGCTGGACTGATAACTGTTGTTGTAAGCAAACTCAACCAAAGGCAAAAAGGATCCCACTGTCCCCCAAAGTCAATCACACATGCTCTTAGCATGTCCTCCAATATCTGAACTGTGCGCTATGACTACCCGTCGGTCTGTGGATGAAATGCTATGTTGAGCTCTACACGGGTCCCCAACTCTCTCTGTACGGCTCTCCAGAAATGTGAAGTGAACTGAGGGCCTCTATCTGATATGATGGAAACAGGCACACCGTGCAACCGAACTATCTCCCCAATATAAATCTGGGCCAATTTCTCTGAAGTATATGTAGTCACAACCGGAATGAAGTGTGCCGACTTGGTCAATCTGTCGACAATGACCAAACTGCATCAAACTTCCGCAAGGTCCGCGGTAACCCAACTACGAAGTCCATGGTAATGCGCTCCCATTTCCACCCAGGTATAGTCATTTGCTGAAGTAGGCCACCTCGCCTCTAGTGTTCATACTTGACCTGCTAGCAATTTAGACACCTAGCCACATACTCAACTGTGTCTTTCTTCATCCGCCACCACAAATAGTGCTGTTTCAGGTCACGATACATCTTCGTAGCACCTGGGTGAATAGAATACCGAGAACTATGTGCCTCCTCTAGAATCCTTTCCCTCAAGCCATCGACATTAGGAACACATAGACGACTTCGAGTCGCAGAACACCATCATCGCCAATAGAAACCTCCTTGGCACTACCTTGTAGTACCTTCTCTCTAAGAACTGCCAAATGTGGGTCATCAAACTGCCGAGCCTTGATCAGCCCCAATACTGAAGACTGGGAAACAACACATGCAAGAACCCGGCTGGGCTTTGAATTATCCAACCTCACAAGTGTGTTAGCCAAGGACTGGATGTCCAAATCTAGTGGCCTCTCCCCTGCTGAAATGAATGCCAAGCTACCCATACTCACTGCCTTTCTGCTTAAGGCTTCCGCGACCACATTTGCCTTGCCTGGATGATAATGAATGGTGATGTCATAATCCTTCAGTAACTCGATCCATCTACGCTGCCTCAAATTAAGATCCCTATGCTTGAACAAATGCTGTAAGCTGCGATGATCAGTTAAACCTCACATGACACCCCATACATATAATGCCTCCATATCTTAAGAGCATGAACAATCGTGGCTAACTCTAGATCGTGCACAGGGTAATTCTTCTCATGAATCTTCAGATGACGTGAAGCATATGCAATAACTCGCCCCTCCTACATCAATACACAACCCAAGCCAATGTGTGAAGCATGGCAATATACCGTATACATCCACGAGCCGAAAGGCAACACTAGAACCGATGTTGTAGTCAAAGCTGTCTTGAGCTTCTGGAAGCTCGCCTCACAATCATCGGACCAATGTAACGGAGCACCCTTTTGGGCCAATCTAGTCAGAGGTGCTGCAATGGATGAGAAACCCTGTAGAAACCGGCAATAATAACCTGCTAACCCCAGGAAACTCTTGATCTCGGTCATAAAAGTGGGATGAGGCCAACTCTGAACTACCTAAATCTTCTTGGCATCCACTTTAATACCCTCTTCTGATACAATATGCCCCAAGAATGCCACAGACTCTAGACAAAACTCACACTTGGAGAACTTAGCATATAGCTTCTGTTCTCACAATGTCTGAAGTACCACATTTGCCTTGCCTGGATGATAATGAATGGTGATGTCATAATCCTTCAGTAACTCGATCCATCTACGCTGCCTCAAATTAAGATCCCTATGCTTGAACAAAATGCTGTAAGCTGCGATGATCAGTTAAACCTCACATGACACCCCATACATATAATGCCTCCATATCTTAAGAGCATGAACAATCGTGGCTAACTCTAGATCATGCACAGGGTAATTCTTCTCATGAATCTTCAGATGACGTGAAGCATATGTAATAACTCTCCCCTCCTACATCAATACACAACCCAAGCCAATGTGTGAAGCATGGCAATATACCGTATACATCCACGAGCCGAAAGGCAACACTAGAACCGATGTTGTAGTCAAAGCTGTCTTGAGCTTCTGGAAGCTCGCCTCACAATCATCGGACCAATGTAACGGAGCACCCTTTTGGGCCAATCTAGTCAGAGGTGCTACAATGGATGAGAAACCCTGTAGAAACCGGCAATAATAACCTGCTAACTCCAGGAAACTCCTGATCTCGGTCACAAAAGTGTGATGAGGCCAACTTTGAACTGCCTAAATCTTCTTGGCATCCACTTTAATACCCTCTTCTGATACAATATGCCCCAAGAATGCCACAGACTCTAGTCAAAACTCACACTTAGAGAACTTAGCATATAGCTTCTGTTCTCGCAATGTCTGAAGTACCACTCTCAAATGCTGCTCGTGCTCCCCCAGGCTACGTGAGTAAATCAAGATATCATCAATGAATACAATAACAAAGGAATCAATATAAGGCCTGAACACCCGGCTCATCAGATCCATAAATGCCACTGGGGCATTAGTCAAGTCGAAGGACATCACTAGAAACTTATAATGGCCATATCAAGTATGGAAGGCCGTCTTCGGAACATCTGAGTCCCGAATCTTCAACTGATGGTACCCTGACCTCAAGTCGATTTTAGAGAACACCCCAACACCCTGCAACTGGTCAAACAAATCATCGATACACGGCAACAGGTACTTGTTCTTGATGGTAACCTTGTTCAACTGGCAGTAATCAATGCACATCCGCATAGTCCCATCTTTCTTCTTCACTAATAACATTAGTGTACCCTAAGGTGATACACTTGGTCTCACAAACCCCTTTTCTAAAAACTTCTCAAGCTTCTCCTTCAACTCTTTCAGTGCCTTACGGTATGGTTGGAAAGATATAGGCTGGGTGCCTGGAGCCAATTCAATACAGAAATCAATATCACTATCTGGCGGCATTCCTGGAAGGTTAGAAGGAAACACATCGGCAAACTCCCAGACTACTGGCACTGAATCATTCGTCGGAGACTCTGCGGTGGTGTCCCAAACATAAGCTAGATAAGCTAAACAACCCTTCTCGACCATATGTTGAGCCTTTAGAAAAGAGATGACCTGACTAGCTGTACTAACCGAGAAACCCTTCCACTCCAATCTCGGTAATTCTGGCATGGCAATCAAGGATGGCGTGATATGGGGATAACCATATCATGCCCAGGATGACCTAAAAGTCGATCATATCAAGCAACAAAAGGTCCGCTCTTGTCTCGTAACCACAGAACGTGACCACACAGGACCGGTAGATCCGATCCACAACCACAGAATCACCAACATGAGTGGATACATAAATAGGACTACCTAAGGACTCACGAGGAATATCCAGAAAACGAGCAAATAATACTGGAGCATCCCTACCGCATACAGAAATAATACCTGTGATCACGACATCTGAGGCCAATGCATCTGGTCTGGCCAAAAAGCATAGAATCTGGCTGGAGCGCCGGCGGGCTGGCCTCCGCCTGACTGAATAGTAGCTGAGTGGCCTCCACCTGCCTGGCCTCCACCTATAGGACGACCCCTGCCAGCCTGCCCTCCACCTCTGGGCAGCCAGATAGTTGGATAGCCGGTGCTGCAATCATGGGCTACTGACCCTGTTGCACTGCTTTGCCCCGAAGCCTAGGGAAGAATCTCCTCAAGTGACCGAGATTTCCGCACTCGAAACAACCCCTCGGCACGGAGATCTGCTGCCCTGATATCTGACCCTCATGGCCTGTAGACCCACTAGAAGAAGCCTGAATAGCCGGTGGGCGGTATGAACTCTCCGACATGGCATTAAAATAGGAGCTGGAAGAACCCTGGTGACCTAAGTACCCACTGGAAGAACCATGGATGGCTGGGGGGGGGGGGAGAACTCTCTGGTGTGGCGCTAAAATAGGGGCACACTGGAGCACCTCGAGGAGGTAGTGGTAATGAATATGGGGGCCTGCTAGGCTGACCCCTCCCAAACTAACCTCTGCCCCTAGCCGGGGCACCTCTAAACTCCGCAGAGAAATGGGCCCTCATGTCCTGCTACGTCTGCTCTCTCCCTCATTTTACGATAGCCCTCAATCCTCCGAGCAATCTCCACTACCAGCTGATAAGAAGTCCCCATCTCAACCTCTCGTGCCATATTGGCCATATTACCAGAGCGCAGCCCCGCAACAAACCTCCGTACTCTCTCTGCATCCGTAGGAAGTATCATAAGTGTATGGCGAGACAACTCAGAAAACCTCGCCTCATAGTCGATCATTGACATCTTGCCTTGCTCCAACTGCTCAAACTGATACCGTAACTCTTCCCTCTCGGAGGGTGGAATATAGCTATCCAGGAAAAGCTGTGTGAACTGGCCCTAAGTCATGGGAGGTGAACCCGCTGGTCTGCCAAGAAGAAAATACTGCCACCATCTACGGGACCTGCCCTCCAACTGGAAGGTAGTGAAGTCAACTTCATAAGACTCTAATATCCTCATATTATGTAGTATGTCTTTGCACCTATCAATGAAATTGTGGGCATCCTCATGACACTCGTCTTCGAACAAAGGAGGGTGTAGCCTAGTACATCTGTCCAATAACTTCTAAGGATCGCCATCCACAACCGGTCTAGGTTCTGGTGCCACTGCTGTAATTGGATGGGGCCCATCCGCGGGTAGTATAGCCAGAGTCTGATATACTGCAGTTGCATGCCCAGGAGCCTGAGCAGTTAGGTATGTGCTCCCCCTCCCGCTTGAGATGTGGCTAGGTCTGCTGGAAATAAACCAGCCTGGCTTATAGAATCCATGAACCGCAGCATACGACCCATGACTTCCTGGAAGTCCGGTGCTGTCATGAAATCTACCGGGGCTTTCTCTACTGCGGGCACCTCGCCCTGCTCCTCCATAATGCGATCCTCCACTGGATTCACTGGTAGTTCTATTGGGGCAGCTATGGGATGCCCTCGTCCCCTACCTCTGGCCGGTGCCCTCCCCCGGCCTCTGTCTCGGCCTCTAGCAATGGGGGAGAAGCCCCTCCCGGGTCGGGAACATCCGTCGTATGCGTCCTCATCGGCTGTGAGAGAATAGAAGAAGGATATTTAGTATACCATCAACTGCATGATAGGAGGTGAATAATGAGTGGTTTCCTAGTACACTATAGCCTCTCAAAGATAAGTAAGGACGTCTCCACACCGATTCGCAAGACTCTACAAGGCCTTCCATAACTTGTGAGACCTATGTGAACCTAGTGCTCTGATACCATGTTGTCATGACCCAACTCCATGTCAGGCCGTGATGGCGTCCAACACCGTTGCTGGACAAGGCAACAGTGAACAACTTAGTGATTTCCAATTTTTGTTTATTAAAAAATTCCAACTTTTAGCTTTACTTACATTTAAAGCATTTGATAAATAACAGCCTTTTAAGGCAAACAAACGGAAACATCTAAAAGCGGTTATAACTATTGAACTATAATCCAAAAATCAAAGTCTACTAATACGTGCCAAGATCTAGTGTCACAAGTGTGTGGGAAACTAGTAGAATATACAAAAGACGACTATCCTACCACCTGAAATAGAATATATAGATAAAATCAAAAGAGAAACTCCGACATGCTGCTGAACGGCTCAGAAGAGGGCAACTCACCATGAAGTCTCGGTCCAAGATCAGGTATGCGCGTCGGGCGGGTAACTAGATGCACCGGCCTCAGATCCTGTATAATTAAGTACAGAAGTATAGTATGAGTACATAAATAATATGTACCCAGTAAGTATCCCGCCTAACCTCGAAGAAGTAGTAACGAGGGGTCGACTTGACACTTACTAGGGCCAACAATAATGTAATTAAAGTGTTATGCTAAGTATGGATATCATGAATAATACTGACAGTTCAATAACGAGAAGAGATAAGTTCTTCTTTCATAATTAAAATTTCAATTTCAGTCATATCATTTAACAACTTACATTTCAAGGCATTTAAGTAGTATAAATCATGGAGAGTTCCAAATAATTAACATGCACAATTATGCCGAGGTCGTGCGACCCGGTCCGATATAATATTAAATTATGCACTGCCGGAGGATCGAACGACGCAAACCATAGATGCATCTATTTACTACCGAGGCGCTGTGCCCGATCCAAAAATAGAAATTATTTTTTTAGGAAACACGAATTCTCATTTGCAATCAAGTATTCTAATAAATTCTTTCAATAGGTGAACTTAGCCCTTTTTTCGAATTCTTTTGTCAAATTTTAACATGATTCGAGTAATTGAATTAACAAGTAAGGGCACAAACATTTCTATTAAGGCATGATACGGTCCCTAATCTACCCGGACAATAGCATAATAGTAGCTACGTACAGACTCTCATTACCTCGTACGTACGTAGCCCCTACAAATAGGTACACACATTTATTTAATTCACCTATGGGGTTAATTCCCTCTAAAAAAGTTATAAAGGAGACTTAACTCGCCTCAAAGCCTACTTTCCAATTCAAGAATGTGCTCAAACCTCCAAATTTGACGCCAAATGACTCGAAGCTAGTCAAACATGACATAAACTAATCAATTTATGCTCAAAAGTTTATAATTCCACCATTTAAGTGATTACCCACCCTAAATTGCAAGATTTTTAAAATTCACCCCCAGGCCCACATGCTTGGATTCCGGAAATTTTTAAAGAAAGTTGTTACCCATAACCTTAGGAACATAAATATATGATTTTTACTAAATTTCATAACATATTTTGTGGTTAAATCTCGTTTTTATCAAAAACCTAGTTCCTCTAAACCCTTGTTTTTCACTAATTTTCACATGTTAATCTACCCATAATCTAAGTATTTAATTCACATTTGGTAGAAATTACTTGCCTCCAAAAGTTAGGTGAAAGCCCCTCTCAAGAAGCTCCAAGAATCGCCCAAGAAGTGAGTGAAATGAGTAAAAATTGGTCTATGTCCCGTATTTAATAAATCTCACTGCCTCCAGCTTTTCCGCACTTGCGGTCAAGGGACCGCATCTGCGCCCTCGCTTCTGCGGAAGTTCCTAGGCCGGTTGGGCCGCTTCTGCGGGCGTTTTACCGCTTTTGCGGTCCTGCTTCTGCAGAGAAGGGGCCGCTTTTACGGAATTTGGGGCTGCCCTCATTGGCCTCATCTGCGAGGCTTGGCCCGCATATGCGAGCTCGCATCAGCGGCTAACCAACCGCAGGTGCGGTTATGACAGATCTGGTGTACTCATCTGTAGTTCTAAATTCTCAACTTAGTCCGAGCCTCGGCCGATTGGCACTCGGGGCTTCCGGAGCCCCGCCAGAATATACCAACAAGTTTGGAATCACAAAACGGACTCGCTCGAACTCATGGAACGCCCGGAACAACATTAAAACTAAGAATCACACCCTAAAACCAATTGAATCAAACTTAAGAACTTCAAGTTCTTCAATTTACTTCCAATGCGCTGAAACGTACTTATACTACTCTAAATGACATCAAAATTTGGGTGCAAGTCTTAAATGACACTACAGAACTATTTCCGGTCTCGAAATTTTGTTTGGATCTCGATATCACCAATACCCGCTCCAAACTAAATTTTTAAAAACTTCTAAAACTTTCAAGAGCCAACTTTCACTATTAGGCGCCAAAATGCTCCCAGGTAATTTAAAACCCGATCCGAACATACGCCCAAGTCCGAAATTACCATATGAACCTATTGGAACCGTCAAATACCGATTCAGAGGTCGTTTACTCAAAATATTGACTGAAGTCAAACTTAGAATTTTAAACCAACATTAAGGAACCAAGTGTTCCGATTTCAACCCAAACTCTTCCAAATCTCGAACCATCCATCCCCACAAGTCATAAATAAGTAAAAGCAAGTACGTGAATTCTTATTTAGGGGAATGGGGTTCTAGCAAGTAAAACGATCGGTCGAGTCTTTACGGTTTGTTAACATTTAACAATATAAGAAGAGCAGCTAGATATAGAATCTACCAATCTAGTAGAAAATCACTTACAAGCAATAAGTGTGTATGGGTTTGGGGTATGGATTATATTTAAAGAGTAGCCCCCATATATCTTAATATCCTGGCTTCTCTGGTCCAAATGTCACCCATCCTAATAGAGAGCTCTAAATTGCTATTCTAGGATAAACTTCAATATTTTGCATAAGGCTAAAGAGATAAAACATTCTTTATTATCTATGAAAAAAATAAAGTCAAAATTTATTAGCTTACCATATCTATAGTACTATTATCATGCAATCACAAGTGAAATACTAAAATATTGCAATGCATCTCTATATAGTAAGACAAGAAATACATAATAAATGAATTTCCTTAATTTTCTTAATTGGTTACCATATTTTAGCTGGTGGACACCTAGAAAAAATACTATAAAAAGGTAGTAGTTGGCTAGATACTATATCAGTAAAGTAAAAAGGTTTTAGAAGAGAAATTTTAATTCCTAAAAATATTTTGCTCATTATTGGTGTTGTGGAAACTTTGTTTTCCATAGCTTTGGCTACATCAGGGACTGCCATATTGTATACGAACTATGCTGGTAAGTGATGACGGCCAATTTTGACCCTCCTTTTTTAAACTAATTTATTTATATTTAAGAATTTACAATAAATATTTTTAAAAGTGTTTTCTAGTAACAAATACTTATTTTTACAAATTAATTAAGTATTAGTTTTTAAAATTAATCGCGTAGTATTAACATTATGTAATTACAAATATATTTACTATTTTAAGATTATTAAAATAATTCTTATATACATTACATAGGTTCTATAATTAATTCAATGAATTACTCTTTAAGTTCTAGTTAATTCAAAACTAGTGTTGTAATTTAGAAAATAAAGTATTTTCATAAACAATTAATTAAAACAATTAGTAATATATATAGTGATAATAATTTTTACCACATTTATTGAAAATTATTAAGTTTATTTAAATTAAATTCAAAAAGGGATTAAAAGACAAAAAAGCTACAATTGCAATTCATAAATCAAAGGCAATGTGGCCATTCCTTAAATTATTTTTGGCCCAATTAGCAAGCCCAGTACGAAACATACCCAACCCACAGGCTCACAATTGCGTCCACTGACAGCCTAAGAGGGACATCACAAATGCGACATAGGTTCACAATTGTGAACCTTGTCCCCATCGCAATTGCGACAACGATTATCGCAATTGTGAAACTACCGAAGCCTTCCCTGTCATGTTCGCAATTGCGATGCTGGTGCTTGCAATTGCGATAACTGTAGCACCAACAACCTATCTTCAGTCCAAACCATTCTGTGACATGTCCGACACTCATCCGAGCCCTCGGGGCTCCAAACCAAATTCACACAAGTCTAAAAAATCATATGAACTCGCTCGCGTGATCAAAATACCAAAATAATAGCTAGAGCTACGAATCAGACACCAAAACGCATGAATTTTAAAAGAAAAGTTCAAAAATCTCTAGAAACTCAACCAAGCGTTTGAATCCTATCAAATCAACTTCAAATGACACCAAATTTTGTAGTCAAGTTCTAAATAACATAACGAACATATTCCAAGTCCCAAAACTAAATTTTGGACCCGATAGTCAAAATTCAACCTAAGGTCAAACTTCTAAACCTCAAATTGCCAACTTTCGGCAAAACAACACAAATCAACTTATGGACCTCCAAATTTGATTCCGGAAATACACCCAAGTCCAAAATCACGATAAGAAGCTATCAAAGCCATCAAAATACCATTTCGGGGTCATTTTCACAAAAGTCAACCATTGGTTTACATAATCAACCTAGACTTCCAAGCCAAGAACCAAAGGGTCCAAATCAACCCACAACCCTTTCGAAACAAAAATATCCGACCCCGCAAGTCATAAAACCAAAATTACACATATGTGAAGCATCAAAAGGGGAAACGGGGCACAAATATACAAAGTGACCGGTCGGGTCATTACATTCTCCCCATTTTAAACAAACGTTCGTCCTCAAACGTGCATAGGGACATACCTGAAGCGATGAAAAGGTGAGGATAATGACTCTGCATGTCGTGCTCGGTATCCCAGGTCTCCTCAACCGGATAACCCCTTCATTGAACCTTCACTGAAGCACTGTTCTTTGATCTCAACTTCCGAACTTGTCTGTCCAAGATAGCCACCGACTCCTCAACAAAATTCAAATTCTTGTTTAATTGGACTGAGCTGAAATCTAAAACATAAGACAGATAACCATAATACTTTTGGAGCATAGAAACATGGAACAACGGGTGAACTGCCGATAATCGGGGTGGCAATGCATGCTTGTAGGTCACCTCACCAACTCTCTCAAGGATCTTAAAAGGACATATGTACCTAAGGCTCAAGTTGCCCTTCTCCCCGAACCTCATCACATCCTTTATGGGTGAAACCCGGAGCAAAACTCTTTTTACGACCATGAATGCTACATCATGAACCTTCTGATCGGCATAACTCTTCTGCCTAGACTGTGATATACGAAGCCGATCCTTAATCAACTTGACTTTATCCAAGGAATCTTGAACCAAATCTCTGCCCAATAACCTAGCCTCACCCGGCATAAACCAACCAACTGGAGAATGGAACCGTCTCCCATATAGGGCCTCATAAGGAGCCATATGAATACTCGATTGGTAGCTGTTGTTGTAGGCAAACTCTACAAGCGGCAAGATTTGATCGCAAGAACCCCCTGAAATCCATAACGCAGGTACGTAGCATATCCTCTAATACTTGAATGGTGCGCTCGGACTGTCCGTCCGTGTGGGGGTGAAATATTGTACTCAACTCAACCCGTGTGCCCAACTCACGTTGTACGACTCTCCAAAAATGCTATGTGAACTATGTGCCTCGATTGGAGATAATGGACACCTGCACACCGTGGGGAAAAACAACCTCACAGATATAGAACTGAGCCAACTACCTGAAGAATAGGTAGTTGACGAGCGTAAAACACTCACTTAAATTTTACTCGCTAATCAAATATAGTATAGTATAATATCATATCCACATGGATTAGATTTAAACAATATTCTCATAAGTTCTAGCTTGGTTGCTATCCAAGATGATAAGTGGTTGAAATTTATAAGATGTCTAACTAAAATTAACTAAGAATCTAAAACTATGGACTAATGACAATCGAAACAAGGAATAAGCAAAGAATGTTATCAATGGGAGAAGATAGGATTTTGATAATATAAGTGCAAGATAATTGTTCTGGATCTAACTCTAGATAATTCACTTCTAATATTCATGAGAGTCTCTCAAATTCACTCAATTATTAGTTTAAACGTTCAGCCAAAACTCCTCTCTTGATTAAGTTTTAATCTCACAAGATGAACCAAATTAAGCACGTGAAGATATGAAAGAATGCATAATGGATTGGCCTTTAGGAAAACCTCTTTCGATTATTCTCCTAACTAGGTTTAATCAATGATTCAAATAGCCTCTTTCGATTAGTAAGAAGAATTAATGAACTCAACCAACAATATGATGCAAAAATATCACAAGTTATGCCTCTCTCGATTACATGAATGAGTGAATAAAGATGCAACAGTTAAATCAACCAAAACGCTTCAATACATAAAACTAGAGTTATAATCCACAAACAATCATCAATACACCAAATCTATCTAACCCTAAAGATAACTACTCCATAGATATAGAACAGTTCATCACAAATATAATTAGAGTATAGGAAAACATAAATTCAATCCAAACTCGGGTCTTGAGTGAGGAAGGAATGATGAAATCCTTGTGCTTGTGTTCTTCCAACTCCTCCTTAGCCTCCTTAAGTCCAAATTATGTCAAAAAGTCCAGAAAATAATGCTTTTCCATATATTTATATCAAGTAGGGTCCGGCCCAGATGAAACCACCTTCTCCTTGCCGAAATAGGACATTGGCTCTGTAAAATTACACAGGCATGCCGCATGGGGTGACGCACCGCTGTAATGACCCACCGATTGTTTTGAGCATTTGCACTTTATTCGGTAGTTTATGAGCGTGAGTAGCTCCGTATGATGTATTTCGACTTGTGTAAATCGTCGGTTTTGATTTTTAGGTTATTCGGAATCGAATTGGAAGAAAGAATTTCATTATTGAGAACTCAAGTTGGAAAAGTTGATCGGATGTTGACTTATATGTAAACGACCTCGGATTTGAATTCTGACAATTCCAATAGTTCCGTTGGGTTATTTTAGACTTAGGAGTGCGTCCGAATTGTGATTAGGAGGTCCGTGGTTGATTTTGGCTTAAAATGGAGAAAGTTGAATTTTTGGGAAGTTTGAACGGAGGTTGACTTTTTGATAATGGGGTTTTAACCCGTAATGTGAATTGTGACGTGTGTGCAAAATTTGAAGTCAATCGGACGTAATTTGATAGGTTTCGACATCGGTTGTGGAAGTTTAAGTTTCAAAGTTCATTGATTTTGAATTTAGGTGTGATTCATCATTTCGATGTTGTTAGGTGTGATTTGAGGCCCCGGGTAGGTTTGTATTATGTTATAGGACTTGATGGTATATTTGGTTGAGATCCCGGGGGCCTCAGGTGAGTTTCAGATGGGGTTCAGATCATTTTCATTTCATGTTGCATTGCTGGAGATTTCTGATTCTGGTGTTTCCGCATCTGCGGAAGAATGGGCGCAGATGCGAGTCCGCGGATGCGGACAATTGGCCGCAGAAGCATAGCAGGCTTGGATGGAGGTCATCGCAGATGCGGAGGAGGATTCGCACCTACGAGTGCGCAGAAGCAGAAATTGTTTCGCAGGTGCGAGGGGCCAGCTGGTTAGTTGTGGTCACATAAGCGAAACAGTTACCGCAGATACGGTGGTCACAGATGAGACTATTTGTCAGCAAATGCGAAAAGTGCCGGGCAAAAGCTATAAAAATCGAGGTTTTTGGTTCTTTTATCATATTTTGAGAGGTGGGACTCGGATTGGGGCGATATTTGGAGCAAATTTCATCACAAGGATTGGGGTAAGTATTCTACACTTGGTTTTGATCTTATTCCACGAATCTATCTTCATTTGTGGCAATTGGTTGATGAATTTTAAAGGGAAATTGGGGGGTTTGGCCTAAAGTTTCCTAATATGCATTTTTGAGTTTTGAACATCGAATTAGAGTCGGATTTGAGTGAAACTAGTATGGTTGGACTCGCAATTGAATGGGTTGTTGTATTTTGTAAATTCTTTCGGGTTCCGAGGTGCAGGCCGGATTGGGCTTTTGGCCGATTTTGGGCCTTTGATTCAAGATTTGATCTTTTTCGATCAGGATTGGTTCCTTTAGCATTTTTTGATGCATTTGAGTTATTTTTGGTTAGTTTTGATCTGTTCGGAGGCCGGAACGCGCATGATGGCATCTTTGGAGCATCGCTTGGCTTGCTCGGCATTGATATTGGCTTGTTCAAGGTATGTAACTCTTCTAATCTTAGTGCTGAGGGTATGAAACCCCGAAATACGTGTTATATGATTGGTATTGAGGTGGCACACATGCTAGGTGACAGGCGTGTGGGCGTGCACCATGTGAATTGGGACTCTATTGTTCCCATGGCACTGTATAGTTGCCCTACTTTATTGATATCCATGTTTTCACCATGCGATAAAGTAGTTAAGTTGTCAATCATGCTAGATATCATGTTTAGGCATTATGCCGATATTGTTTGGACCCATAGTGGTCGTTTCTTACTGTCATCTCACTGATTTCATTGATATTTTGTACTCAGTCATATTCATGCATTCATATCTTATCTCAGTTTAAGTTATTTATTGATACATCATATCCATGTTGTCGGGCTAGTTTCATGACATTGTGAGCCCGTGAGTGAGACTAGAGAGATTGATGACTGAGTGAGGCCGGGGGCCTGTTTGTGAGGATGATGTCACTATAGCACGTGAGTTGTGTGTGCAACACGTGAGTTGTCCGTGCGATTCCAGATGTTGATATTATAGCACGTGGGTTGTCCGTGCGACACGTGAGTTATCCATGCATTTCCAGATATTGATATTATGGCACGTGAGTTATCCGTGCAGCACGTGAGTTTTTCGTGCGGATTATAGTGCTTGGGCTGAAGGGAGCCCCTCCGGAGTCTGCACACCCTCAGTGAGTGCAGTCGACTATAAATATGGATCGGGCTGCACGCCGCAGCGGGTATGGTACATCGTTGAGTGATCGAGTATGCTGAGCATAGTGAGAGAGAATGCAAGACAGTGAGATTGAGTACTCTAAGTGTGTGAGTACATGAGCTCATCATCGAGATGCATTGCATTTGATATGCGTACTTGAGATACATGCATAGAGGTGCATTTCCTTCTGCTACCCAGTTTTGGGGACATTTGTGATTTTACCTGTATCTTGACATGTAGGCATAGAGAAGTACTTTTCTCATGCTATCTGAAAATGAAACATCTTGCTATTTGTTGAAAGGAGTTTTGGGAAAAATCACAGTTTTCAAAGTTACTCGTACTTTGACTCTTTCGGTAAAAGATTTGGATTTTCACTAAGATACTTGAAAAGAAATGCCTATTTTTCTAAAACTGTAAACGGACTGAGCCTTTTATTTCTGAGATACTCTTTTGTTACGTGTACTATGCTGTAATGAACTGCTGTGGAATATTGGTGTTTGACCCGACCTTTCTGTTAGCTCATCACTATATTCAACCTAAGGTTAGGTTTTTTACTTATTGAGTACATGGGGTCATTGTACTCATACTACACTTCTGCGCCTTGCATGCAGATGTTGGCTGCTGATGTTGCTGTGTTCGATGTGAGATGGATTTGAAGATGTACCTGCATCTCGATTGTAGTTGCCTCTTGTTCGTGGTAGCCTTAGATCTATAAAACTCTGTTTATGTACTTTTCAAACAGATGATATATTTATTTTATTTCCACTTTGTAAACTCTATTCTTAGAAGCTCATCATTTGTACTACCAGCTCTTAGGGAATGTATTAGATTCAGATATTTCTTTACTTAATTGCTTTATTAATTGTTATTGGAGTTGGTTAGTAGTTAATTGGCTTACCTAGCGGGTTGGGTTAAGTGCGATCATGACTAGTCAGATTTTGGGTCGTGACACACGCGCTACGGTTGTGGAATTTTCTCAGAGTTAGGATTTTGCTTGATTTTTGACGTCCAGACTTGGTCCTCGACCCCCGAACACAATCCCGGCTTAATCCTTTGGGCTTTTGCTCAGACTTCAAAGCTCCAAATAGCTCAAATTAGCTCCACAACAACTACATAGTTCGGAATCACTACTACAAGACATAAAACACACAATAAGTGCAAACACTACTAATTAAATCTCAAACACAAATAAAGTGCAGTGAATTAGAGTGCATTAAGCGACTAAAACACGTAATTATAGCCTACCATCAACATACCACACTTAAACCATTGCTCGTCCTCGAGCAATCAAACTATACTTTATATAGACATGACCTTTTTCAACAACTTTGATAACTCATCATATCAAGAATATTTAAAACAGATTAAGCACAATACCGTAACATCCTCACCTTAAGATTTAACTCAAAAGCACCATGCATATTTCACATCCCGCTCACTTACTCTAACACAGAGGTCAACAACATTACCTTTCCTTCATGAATCAAGTGCCCTCACACAACAATAGAGAGTAGTTCCACACACAATAAAATTTAAATACAATCAGAAACTCAATATAGAAAGAATTCACTCACTCTCAGAAGTAACATTCACATGCCATAAAAGACGTACCATAGGCTTGCCCGTAGTGTACTACTCTACTAATTGAGCTCATTCAGCCAAGGATCAAGTAGGACTTTAGTTGGTTGTAATGTAGGCTGCGGGATAGGTAGGATACATTTAGATAAAAGAGTGACTATACCTCCCTAAGCACTTTAATACATACAATTAACCATTCAAAACCCCACAATTATTTCAAACCAAAACACCACCTTCACATCAATATACATTAACTCCCTACTTCTTTAGTCACAAATACATCAAAAGTCACTACTATCAAGGAATATCTTTCACAATCATACACTTATTTTTTTTCTCTTTCTTTTTCAATTCAAGTGGCTCTTTCTTTTTCAAAACAATGCACCTTTCTCCTTAGTTCAATAGTTCCACTCAAAAGCTAAACCCAACCACCCCACACTTCAACTTTTACAAAATTCATAATAATTTCAAGTGCTCATGAGAGGTACAAGGTTTAAATAGATGGTCAATTTAAACAATTGGGTACGGATTGTAATGTGGTTGCCAAAGAAATATGATTATAAGCTTAAAGAGGTTAACTACAATACATAACAATTAGGTGGGTAAAAGCATATATCTGGCTCAACAAAGAAATGCCTATATCACTTCCAAGACTGAATAAAACTACTATTTTGCTTTACAAACACGCGGGGCAAGTTCTAGACATCAAATGCAATGCACAGAATAACACAAAACCTCACACACACGACACAAAACTCACTCAGGATCAGACTATCAAGACACTCCAGACAAAGAAGTTAAGAAAAGTTAAGATCATACAATTTAAGGTAATTATACAAGCGTCAAAAACTGAGCCTAAGCGTCACAACTAAAGTAATCACTATTCTCAAGGTATAATAAAGTCAATAGATATTGCATTGACTTTAATTCAAATCATAGCACAAGGTTTCCTACTCCTAACAAAAAATATAAAAACTAACTACACCCGGTGCAAACAAAACCCTTGGAAAAGATGTGCGGCACAAAGAAAAACTAAGGGGGAATTATCACACTATCGACAAACGAAAATCTTTTTGTCTTTTTTACTTTCTACTTTAATCCCTCAAGAAACTTGTCGATGATATCCATCGTCGGAAAAATAATTTAAAATTTTTATGATTTTTTCTATCTCCAGCTAATACAACTAACACAAAATAAAACTAATATACATACATACAAACAAATATCCTCTACCCCACACTTTAAGTTATTGCATGTCCCCATGACACATAATTAAAAAGCATAAGTGCAACGACCCGACCGGTCATTTTTAGAGTTATAGCCCCGATCCCCTATTAACTGCCTCTCCCATATCTAATTCTGCAATTGTGACTTACCAGGAGGTTTCGTTTTGGTTTTTGGAGTGATTTGGGACACTTAGTCCCTAAACGAAAGCTTAAGTCTTAGGATTTTTGACCGTAGTCAGAACTGTATGAAGACGACTCCGGAATGGAGTTTCATCAGTTTCGTTAGCTCCGTTGGGTGATTTTTGACTTAGGAGCGTGTCCAGATTATGTTTTGGATGTCCGTAGCTTATTTAGGCTTGAAATGGCGAAAAGTCAAATTTTTGGAGATTTGGATCGGTAGTGGAAATTTTGATATCGGGGTCGGCTTCAGATTCCGAAAGTTGGAGTAGGTCCTTAGTCTTGAATATGACTTGTGTGCAAAATATGAGGTCATTCAGATGAGATTTGATATATTTCGATGTCGTTTGTAGAATTTAGAAATTTCAAAGTTCATTAGGCTTGAATCCGTGCATAATCTGTGTTTTTGATGTTGTTCGGCGTGATTTGAAGGCTTGACTAAGTTCGTACCAACGGGTCAGATTTCGGATGCTCAACGGGTCATTTTTGGACTTAGGGAGTTGGCAGATTTTCTAGTGTTATTGCAGACATTTTTCTTCATCACGTTCGCGAGGGAGATCTCGCGATCGCGTAGGTCATCTAAGAGGTCAGCTAAAATTGCTCTTCGTGTTCGCAAAGATGATGATGCAATCGCATAAGGTTATCAGGCAGTGCACCGCGAACGCGTGGGCTAGGCCGCGTTCGCGAAGAAGAAGTGAGGCAATAGTGGAGTTTGCGTGTTACTCTTCGTGGTCGCGTGAGCACAATTGCGATCACGTAGGTGTGAGCAGCTAGTGCATTGCGTTGGTGTGAGGTGTTACGCGTTCACGTAGAGTAAATTTCTGACAGAGCAAAGTTGTTCTTTGCGATCGCAAGGCGTTTTTTGCGATCGCGATTAAGGAACCACCGGGCAGAATTTAAAGTTCAAAAACGAGGGTTTAAGTTCATATAATAAAATTTGATTGAGAGCTCGGTAGAAGGCAAAATTTGGATAGATTTTCGGAGGACGTTATTGGGTAATGATTTCTAACTCCTTTAAGATTAAATCCCGCTAATCGATGCTTGATTTCATCATTTAATTTTGGATTTGGGGGTGGAAATAGGGGAAACAATTGAGAAAAGTTCTTAGGTCGAATTTTGGGATTTTGATCGAGATTTTGGTATCGGATTTAAGTGAATTTGGTTTGGTTAGACTCATGAGTGAATGGGTGTTCGTAATTTGTTTTTATCCGATTCCGAGATGTGGGCCCGGGGAGGCTTTTTTGGCGTTTTTCTATTTTCTTGCCTTAGCTTTGATTTCATTAGCTAGATTAGTTACTTGTAGCTATATTTACGTTATGTAATTTATTTGATTATATTTGGGCCACTCGGAGTTAGATACTCGTGGCAAGAGCGTGATTTCAGATTTGATTTGAGCTTGGTTCGAGGTAAGTGGCTTGCCTAACCTTGTGTGGGTGAACTTCCCTTAGGATTTGGTACTGTTTTTGTTATATAAGCGTCGTGTACGTGAGGTGACGAGTTTGTACACGGGCTACTATTGCAAAAATCCATTTTCAATAAGTAAAATACTTGTTTCTCCTTTAATTGATCTACACTAGCATATGTAATTATCCTGTATAGTTTAGAACAACATGTCTACGTGTCTTAACTGCTTATGTGAAATCTGTGCATCATGCTTAGTGAATTTACTGCTTCTTCCTTAACTTGTAATTAGTCTAAATCATAGAATTTCGTGATGTAGTCGTATTTCTATTGTTTGCGCTGCATATGTACTTTAGGACTACGGAACGGTATTCCGTAGATCCCCCTATTCAACATATTTACTTTGGGACTACATAACGGTATTCCGGTAAATCCCCCTGGTCTGCATATTTACTTTGGGACTACGGAACGGTATTCTGGTAGATCCCCATGTTCTGCATATTTATTTTGGGACTACGGAACGGTATTCTGGTAGATCTCCCTATTTTGCATATTTACTTTGGGACTACAGAATGGTATTCCGGTAGATTCCCCCCGCACATTTACGTTTGGGACTACGGGACGGTATCGTGGGAGATCCCATGTTTTATCTTTGTGTGCTGAGCTGTTGACTTTCTATGATTTTATTGTTGTTAAATTTATTTATTTTTACTGCAATATTTCATTCTTTCTTAGGTTATTTTATATATACCAGTAGGGCCCTGACCTGATATCATCACTACTCGACCGAGGTTAGGCTTGGCACTTATTGGGTACCGTTGTGGTGTATTCACGCCCTTTCCTGCACATGTTTTTCGTGTGCAGATCATGGTTCATCTTACCAGCCTCATCACTAGTTGCAGTCGCTGCTGCCTATTGGAGACTTCAAGGTACATCTGCTCGCGCCCGCAGATCCTCAGAGTCCCCCTCTATCCCCCTATGCTCATTTATCCTTCTTTCTATAGAAATGATGTATAAAACGGTTAAGACTTCTTAGTAGCTTGTGACTTACGGTATTCCGGGTTTTGGAAATTGTTTTGTATATTTTCAGAGGTGATAATTTTATATGCCGAGTGGTATTCTGTTGCTTATTTGATATTTGTTACTGTTAGTAGTTAACTTTCATGCTTTAGTTTCATTTCCGCAAAAGTGTTAGGCTTACCTAGTCGTAGAGACTAGGTGCTGTCACGACGGTTCATGGAGGGAGAAAATTGGGTCGTGACAATAAGGTAGAGGAAACTTCCCTGAACATGTAGTCAGGGTTTGAGTCGAAGACGAGCTCCATTCCTCGCGCCCGAACTAATGCACACATCTATGCAGACATCTTCTTCTCAGCCTTTTTGGGGTATACCCCATACTTATCTTTCTTGCTCACTGCGGCCTTCTCTTTCGAGCCCTTCACTTTCCACTCGACACTGGCAGCTGTTTGTTCTTTTGTGCCCCCTTTCCTGCAGTCATCTCAAAAGTCACAGTCTCCTCACCCACTCTAAGCATGAGTTTTCTCTCATGTATATCCAATATTGCTCTACCCATTGTTAAGAATGGTCTTCCTAGGATAAGGGAGACCTCCTTGTTTTCCTCCATATTCACCACTATAAAATCCACAGGAAATACAAACTTATCCACCCTAACTAACACATCTTCCACTATCCCCTCGGGTATTAAAGTCGTTTGGTCTGCCAACTGCAAAGATATGGGTGCAGACCTTATCTTTCCAATATCCTTATCTAGTTTCTTGTAGATAGATAGAGGTATTAAATTAATTGAAGCACCAGAATCACATTAAGATTTATCAAAATTAATAGTTCCCAAAGAACGATGTATAGTAAAACTCCTCGAATCTCCACACTTTTGTGGGATTTTATTTTGTAATATCGCACTGCAATGCTCTGTGAGCTTGACCACTGAAGTCTCCTCTATCTTCCTCTTCTTTGTAAGGATCTCTTTCAAAAATTTGGCACAAGCAGGTATCTGTGAGGGCACTTCTGTGACTGGTAAGTTCATATGAACCTGTTTCAGCACATCCAGAAATCTTTCAAATTGCTTGTCCAACTTTTCTCTATATAGCATTTGGGGAAAGGTAAAGTAGGCATATGCTCGCTCTCATCATGTTCCTCCCTTCTCGAAGTTTCTCCCTTCTTTTTCTCAGCTTTCATCTGGCCCTTCTTCTTTTTATCAACATCATTCTTCAGCTGCTCCCCAATTTCTTTTTCACGTTTCACATCATTTTGGATCGGGGGGATCTTTCAACACTTGCCCAATTCACAAGGTTACAACATTCACTGTTTCTTTAGGATTTCTCTCAGTATTAGC
Source organism: Nicotiana tabacum (assembly GCF_000715075.1). NCBI lineage: Eukaryota > Viridiplantae > Streptophyta > Magnoliopsida > Solanales > Solanaceae > Nicotiana > Nicotiana tabacum. The sequence goes on along the minus strand of NC_134081.1, from coordinate 23,818,157 downwards.
GGGGAGAGTTCCTGGAGCCCTCTCAGATAATACTGTTGCAAGTTGCCCAATCTGTCTATGTTGATACCCTATTTTGCCCTCATATTTTATAAATGTCATGTACACTTTAAAAATATTATTTCTTGCATTATTACCTAATTTGCAGGATTCATATAGGAATTTTCTATAATTGTTTTAAAGCTTCAAATTGATTTTCTCGCATTCAATTATTTAAATATTTATTAAATATCCCTTCAAATTATTTTGGGATGATTTCATCATCAAAATTTATTATTTATACCCACATTCATGTTTTAAAACATTTTACGTCATTTCTTATAATTACATTTTTTGCATTTTTGAGCTATTTAAGAGGCCGCGAGTATGCTACTCATTGGAGATAAGAGGCCGCAAAGGTAAGGCTAACACTCGAAGAAGAACAAGTGAACAAGTTCTTTATTAGGGCTCAGGATCCGCAGTATTATGAAAAATTGATGGTCATTGAGAATCACAAGTTCTCAGACATCATCAAGTTGGGAGAGAGAATAGAAGAAGGAATCAAGAGCGGGATGATGACTAATTTTGAGGCGCTGCAAGCCACAAATAAAGCCATGCAATCATTGGGTATTTCAAAGAAGAAAGAAATAGGTGTTTTGATGGTAGCCTAGGGCCCTAAGTCTCCCCTCACATACCAAACACTTCCACCCACATATCAATCCTCACCCCCAAAATACCAATACCCTACCACCACCTACCATACCTATAACACTCAACCTGTATATTACCTTTCACCTCCGCCCGCCCGCCAAAACTACCCAAAGCCACGTCCAAATTTCGACCGTAGAGCTCTTAGACAATACACCCCAATTGTTGAACCCATAGCATAAATTTATGAGAGACTGAAGGTCGCTAGTTATGTCACCCATATTCCTGCTGTTGTTGTGGAAACACCTTCCCAATGTATCAACCCCAACAAAACATCTGCTTATCATTCAGGCATGAAGGGTCATACCATTGAGGAATGTCGCACGTTGAAAGACAAGATTAAGACGCTGATCGAGACTAAGGTTATACACCAAAGGAAGCTGCACCGAATGTCCTCAATAACCCTCTCCCGGATCACAGTAGTGAGAGAGTGAATATGATAGAAACTGATGAGGAATGGGATCATGAAGGGTCCATCAGACTCATTTGAGAGGGGGCACTCCTAAAACATCTTCGGTCACACTCACACCAGTTGTGGTACAAACCCAAGCATCATTTGAAGTTAAGATAGCTACACCCTTCATTGTAATGGTAGCTCCCACACCATCGTATAAGTCTGATGCCATCCTATGGGATTACAAGGAGAAAGGGAAAAGCCAAAATGGAAGAAACAGGTGCCGTGCAAGGTATTACTAGAACTGGAAGAGTTTACACACCTGATAATCTGGGAGGAACAAGCAAAGAAGATGCACCTAAACCGCTTGTTGTCGAGACTGGCGCTAACGACCTTTGGAGGAAGATACAAGTAAGGGAATACTCCATTGTTAACCACTTGAACAAGAACCCCGCTCAAATATTTATATTATCATTGTTGCAAAACTCAGACGCACACGAGAATGCCTGATGAAAGTGTTGGGTGAAGCTTATGTACCCTCCGACATTACTAGGGGAGATATGGCTAACATGGTCGGACGGGTACTAGAGAGTCACAAAATTACTTTCCACGAAGATGAGTTACCGCCAGAAGGGTCGAGTCCTAATAGGGCGCTGCACATCTGATGTGCCGTGGAAATGCGACACTTTTGATACTAATTATATAGACTTTAGCTCATCTTTTAAAGCATTATAAGTCATTTCTTATGTAGTTTTGGTGTTTTGTAGGAAACCAGACTTGATGATCTAAGAACATAAAAGAGATGACAAAAATCCATGGAAGGGCATAAATGGGGCAGGTCTGCGACAACAGAAATGATGTGCAGGCAGCAGACCCATCGCAGAATGAAGCAGAACATCCTATCTTCTGAGAGTCAATTATGCGATCCATTGTGCGGTCGCATAACTCTTATGCGAAACCGCATAGTTATCACATAAATTCAAGAGGAGTTCCAGTGAAGATGACTTTGAGGTACGTTATGCGGTCGCGAAACCAATATGCGGACCACATAACCATAATGTGATGGAAAACTGGAAAACTTTGTGATCAATTCTGCGGTGATAAATGAAGATGTGCGGATCGCGAAAGTATTTTGTGACCCATTCTGCAGTCGCAGACATGATCTTCAGGGTAATTTTTATCACTTTTTGACCATGACTTTTAGACCAATATAAAGAGAATGATTAGGGTTTTTGTGGACCATCTTGTCTGAAAATGAGGCTATACTTAGAGCATTGAATACACCATTATTTTGGAAGATTTTGAGAGAGAATCCAAGACTTTATTCTCTTTGTAAGCTTTATGACTTCTTTTATTACTTTGTTCTCTTAACAATATTGCTTTCTAGATAATTCACAATTACAAACTCTTTTTAACCTAACGGAGTAGAACTGCGGCTTAAGTCAAGTTTCACATTATTCAAGTAACCTTTTCACACCTATTCCCTATGGGATTTTACCCCAACATAGTTGGGTTATTATATTTGACATCGACCGCCTTACACCATTTATATAGGTGTAATTTGAGCATATCAAATTTTGGCGCCATTGCCTGGGAATACGGTTTTGAAATTACTAACTAGTGCGTGCTTTACATTACGTCTTCTTCTATTCCATCATAATTTGCTTGATTTGCTTGGTGTCATTAGGTAATCATTGGCGAGACAGAAGAAGAGAATATGTTTGCAGATATAGATGAGTATATTGAGGATATAAATGCCATTGTCCCTCCAAGAGTTGATGTCTGCCACCTTCAAATGGAACATAGTCTAATCCTAATGCTAAAGGAAGAGGGGTTCTTCCGAAATTCCACCGATGATGATCCGACACAGCATCTCAGAAATTTGTTGGGTGTGTGTGCAATGCACAAGCAGAATCATATCTCAGATGATACCCTAAGTTTGAGGGTGTTCAAGTACTCTCTAACATGAGAGGCAGGACAGTGGATCCAAAATCTACCACCTAATTCCATCCATACTTGGCCTGAACTTGTCCAAGCTTTCCTAGCAAAATGGCTTCCGCAAAGCAAGAAGTCTGAGCTCCAGGATAAAAGTTTCTTCTTCAAGCAATTATCGGGGGAACATCTACATGAAGCATGTGATAGATTCAAGCTATTTTTAGTAAGATTGCCGAATCATGGCTTTTCGGATAATATTTTGTTGGAGAAGTTTTACATAGGCTTGGATCCTATGAATCAATCCATAGCCAAAAATGCAGAGGATGGATCCTTTATGGATAAAACATTTGCACGGGTCACACAAATCCTTAACAAGATGGCAAAACATAACCAAGCTTGGCACTCGGAAGACACCATGAGTAGAATTGTATATGGTACTCCTTCCTTGACCAACATGATTAAGGAGAACCAAGAAGGAGATCAAGTAATTTCCATGCTTGCCACCAATGTCAACGCATTGACGAAAATGTTTATTGAAAGCCAAACCAAAAAGGTGAAAGTTGTAGAAGATGTGCAACCCATGCCAAATGAGGAATACGAAGAAGCAAATTATGTCAACAATCCCCAAGGAGGATATCAAATACAACCCTACCAAGGTTCAGGACAACAACACCAATGGATGTCTAACCCGCAAGGGAAAGGCAACCAATAGTGGCAAAACAACCAAGGTAGTTAAAATCAAGGAATATGGAGTAACAACAAAAATAACTTTTCAAATCGGAGCTCAATCCCCTATGTTCGACCAAAGGGGCAATATTTTAACTCTCCACATTGGAATGAGCTCAAATTAACAAAGAGGTTAAAATCAAGAGAGATCCGACACTTCAATGAGTAGGCATATGCTCGCTCTCATCATGTTCCTCCCTTCTAAAAGTTTCTCCCTTCTTTTTCTCAGCTTTCATCTGGCCCTTCTTCTTTTTCTCAACATCATTCTTCAGCTGCTCCCCACTTTCTTTTTCAAGTTTCACATCATTTTGGATCGGGGTGGGATCTTTCAACACTTGCCCAATTCTCAAGGTTACAACATTCACTGTTTCTTTAGGATTTCTCTCAGTATCAGCGGGGAGAGTTCCTGGAGCCCTCTCAGATAATACTGTTGCAAGTTGCCCAACCTGTCTATGTTGATACCTAATTTTTCCCTCATGTTTTTATAAATGTCATGTATACTTTTAAAATATTATTTCTAGCATTATTACCTAATATACAAGATTCATATAGGAATTTTCTATAATTTTTCTATAATTGTTTTAAAACTTAAAATTGATTTTCTCGCAGTTAATTATTGAAATATTTATTAAATATACCTTCAAATTATTTTGGGATGATTTCATCATCAAAATTTATTATTTATACCCACATTCATGTTTTATAACATTTTACGTCATTTCTTATAATTACATTTTTTGCATTTTTGAGCTATTTACACATTTGTTTTGTAAAATAACCTATACTTTATAATTAATTGCATTTTGTCATTTTATTCAAGGTCAAAATAACTTTTTATATTTTTATAACTTTCATCTATTATTTTAACATATTAAGTTGCATAAATAATATTTGTTATATTTTATTAACTATCTTATTAAATTATTTGTCCTTAATTTCTTGTATTTAGAATATAGCCAGAGTTATGCCAATTTTCGGACCATATTAATGGCCCAAACACCCTAAATCCCTGGCCCAATTCATAGAGCCCAAGCCAAACGACCCTCGAATTTGACCCGGTCGGGGACCCGTTCATTTAACCCGCCCTGTTTCCAATTCGATCTTGGTGATCTTAAATGATCAATGGCCCATAATAAATCCTCCCATTCTCCTTATATCCCCATGACCAAAACCTAGAGACTACTTATCTCTCCACAGTCGCCCTCACATTCTCTCTTCTCTCTTAGAAGCCAAACCCTAGTCGACCTAAAAGATCCCTATTGCCCTTCCTCATGCGTTCCTATGCGGATTCTGCTTACCTTTTCTGTTATTATCATTCATTTATGATAACATTCGCTGCCATTATACCTATGGCAAGTTTGATCCTCATATATTTGGCTTTGATTCTATGGTTCTGGGTGCATTTGTGGTTCTATACACTGGAGAAGAGAAAAATCTCTCTTGTATCTATTATATCTTCGTTGATTCCGTCGAGATTGGGGCTTGCGAATGAGTCGCCCTGAATTCGATTCCAACTAGGGTTTGGGTTCCGATTCTTCTTTTACTGGTTTTTATCATTGATTACATGTGATATTTTCTTTCATTACTTGTGTTTGATTGATTATATTCCTTGCTTGTTCATTCAATTTCTACTACTATATAAGCCCCTTCCCCGTTCCCCTTCTAGGTCTCAGCGATTATCATTAAATCATTGCAAATACACTCTCACTCTCACTTATTCTATTGTTCTAAACTTGAGACCTTGGCCGGCTGAATGCCAAGGCCATTAGAATTCAACCGTGTTCTTTTCTCAGTACGAGCACTGCCCGAGGTTCACTTAAAACCCTTGGGAACTCTGACGCACTGGGATTTTGGGATTCTGCTGCTCGTTGCTACTGATAATTGAATTGCTATTGGAAATTATTCTTCTCATTTGCTTGTTCGTTAATTTGTAACTAGTAAGTACCTTTGACTCTCGAAATTTCATTCTCTTTTACTTGTGTTCATGCTCTGTATATCTTTGTCACTTATGCTTTGGTGGATTAATATGCTACTATGTCATCTCTATTTGTGGTCCTCTTTGCTTTGAAGTTATCCTGTAGCCCTGTGTTTCTTAACATCAGAACCTGCCTAAAGCTCTAAGCTTTGATGTATGCCCATAACTTCTGACTATCTTAAGCCTGCTTAGCCTAGTGTGTTTGTGTATGTCTGAATGCTTATATCTGCTGCTTGTCATGAGTTCATCTCTTTGCTTGTTTCAGATTCTTGTGATAGACTAATTCATGCCCATAATTTGTTATAATGTATTACTTCCTATTGCGTCATTCATGTACAACTTGTTAACTTTCTTATGGTTAATCCATGCTCATGTAATTTCTAAATGCCAGTATTGCTTGAACTTCTAAACAAACATGACATGTTTTCTTGCTATTTGTAAACTCTAATGTGTGCTCTTTTGACTCGTTCAATTATGTGTTCTTCAAATATTGCCTAAGACTTCAATATATAGCCTGTTATTCTATACGTAGTTAACTGGTATAAGTCTTAATGCATGCCTATCTTATTAATCTAGAGTTGCCTAAGACTTCAATATATAGCCTCTTATTGTAGACTATGCCCATTAGCCTATTTGTTATGTTGTTTGGGATCATACCTTCACTAGGATCTAATGTTAGAACTTCCATGTAAAAACTGCCATCCACTTATTCCTATCTATGAATTTATTAGATTCTTATATTAATTCTCTGAAGAGTTTTAGGCTAATTCTGGACTATGCTTTACTTTGAAACTCTATCTGAAATAGTTTGCTAGTTTATGATGTTCAATCATGTCACTTTAAAACCTAGCATGAGCCCACCTTATGTATGCCTTTTTATTTTCCAAAACTTCATGTGATCCTGTCTATATACCTTGGTTAGAATTGCTGTTAGTTACAACTTTAAGAACTAAGTGTGTGGCCTTCAGAATTGCTTAACTACTTCCTCGAATAGTAGTTACTTGTATGGTTAAGTAACTCATGCATCTTAAGCCTAGTATTGGGATATATATACTGTTGGACCTGGGTGCCGGATTCAGGTATACTCTATTATTCTGCTAAGTTTGGGATTTGGGCCTACTGGTTGTGTGGAGAGTGAGGCTGTTGAAGGCCCAGTTAGTGATGGGTTACTTTCGTTTGGGCATGTTCTCAGGCTCGGAGATGGTTCTTTGTGTAATATTTGTACTTGTACTCATTATCTGGTCCTGTAATAATTTGTTAACAAACAATTGGGGAGTTAGTAACATTGGGGAAACGTGTAAATTCTGTTTTTTTTTTTTCATAAATGGGATAGAAAACATGCCTATATGGTCTACATGCCTTGTTTGCTATTTGTTTGACATGCTTCATTTCTACACACGAGTAGAAGTCATGCCTATAGGAATCACGCACACACTTCACTCAACTTGTTAAAATGTGTTGCTACACTTGTTTCCATGTCTTCTGCTCAACGCCTTAGATAAGCATGCCTATAAGATACAATAATACAATGCCTTTGCTAATCTAGATATCATGACTATAAGGTCTAATAATTAATCAGTTTCTTTATGTTACTTTTGTACTGCCTCACTTAGATAACATGACTATAAGGATAAATCTTGCCTATAAGATGTTTATCAACGCTGCTAATCCTGTGTTTTCAAGCGACTTCACTGCCTCACTATGCAATTATTAGAAATCTTGCCTATAGGACACTGTCTTCAAAATCATCGCTGGTAATTGGGAGTTATGGGATCGTTTCCCTACCTTATTGCGCAAATGATTAGAAATCATACCTATAGGACTTGTTATGCTTTAATCTGCTTAAAAGCTATAGTACTGCATGTATAATACCAGAAATCAGAATCACATAGGAACCATGCCTATATGATTTAACAACTCAAACATGTCTTAATCCCGAAACTGTCTACTGGGTAACATGAAATCTGATTGCGTGCTTTTGTGCTTATGTGTGGAGGTTAACTTGAGCCTTTTATTGCTATTGTGTGCAGTCCTATCTGATTAGTTTTATCATTTTGAGCAACCTAAGTAAAGTCTAGAACCACCCAAATAGAGGTCCAAAGCCTCTTGAACCGTTGGTATGGGACGGGTAGTGCACGCATAGGGTACGATTTAGAATTGAATTAGAGCGCCTTTAAGTAACAACTTCAACATAGTAATTGGGTAGCAGGAGATGATAGTCTGTGCCCGCTGAATAATATGAGCAACCCCCTACCCTAAGGAAGTTGCGAAGTATTATTTATATTGCACGGGGTGATCCTTTAGTGTAAAAAAACTTAGGACCCCTTTATTTATATACTTTTTAATTACACTTAGTCACCTAACATAGACCAATGTAGTTGTATCCTTGTAATCATTAAAGATTTGTACTGATTCTCATGTGTTATGATAAGACTTTTTGGCTTCTATATTTCCCTTTGTTTATTCGATCACCTAGCCTAATCACATAATCCACATAGCTTAATATTTGGCCAGGATCCACAATGTGGACTTCGAAGAGTGCCTAACACCTTCTCGTAAGAAAACGGGGCGCGACATCATGGCGACTCTGCTGGTGACATACTTATGCTCTTACCATAAAGAATTTGACTTATGTGGATTATTGCCCTTATTTTCCTATATTTGTTTAAATTGCTATGACATGTACATCCTTTCCCTTATTCTCCTTTATTTGTTTAAATTGCTATGACATGCACATCTCTCCCCTTATTCTTCTTTATTTGTTGCTATGACAAGCACATCCCTTCACTTCTTCTCTTTTATTTGCTATGACATGTATGACCTCTCTGCATTTCCTTTATCATGTCTAAGATTACTATATCATGGTTCTCCCGTCCCTATTTCCATACTTGCTTCATTATATCATCGCACATTTTCATGAGCTAAAATGACTTCTATTTTTGTCTTTCTTTGCTTTTCTCTTCTTTTCATGTTCACCTTTACTATGTTATTTACTTATTTATGTATTCTTACCATACAAATACTTGGCAACGTGTTTCTATTTCTGCATAAAGCATGTTCCACATCATACTCCACTCGTGCCTATTATCAACATAGCGACGCTTGATGAGTATCCGCGCTTTCCTGAAATCACCCTTGTTAAATCGGAAAGGCTTATTTGTGGTAGACTAGTCGATCAATGGTGCAGTCGACGATCTCGTGCCTTTCCCTCTCAAGTTGTTCACTCGAGAGTACCAGTCTAGACCTTGCTAGAAACCACACTCCGTTTTAAAATATACATGCATTATGCTAAACCTAGTACGGCTTGAGACGTCATTGACGTAATAACCAACTTAGATAAAACCTTGTCCAAAGTCCGACGGGATTTCAACAATCCCAATGGACACTATCATATTATGTGCATCACTTGGAGCAAATGTGCCAACATATTGATCATTATTGTGTAAGTAGTCGAATCTAGAGGGGGAAAGGGCTACCCATTGTTTATTTGCAGAAAATGAAGCACAGAATCCTCAGGTTCGGGTATGGTCCAGAATATCCCGCCTTTGCTAATTTATTGGTGGAAAGACCTTGCACCTTGTGATAAAAATCATGTGAGGAGAGTACTTGGTGACCTGCCATCTTTACTGAACATTCAACCAAATAGGGAACTGATCGAGGCTTCTACTCTGTTCTGGGATGAGAAAAGAGTCATTTTCTGATTTGGCAATATAGAAATGACTCCTCTCCTAGAAGAAATATGGGTTTTTGCCAAGGTTTTATGGGATAGTCCCAGACTACTGGTGCCAGAAAATCGCACTCCCCGCGGTTTTCTAAAAATGTTGGGTTTCAAGAAGAATGATGAACTGCATTGTTTAAAGAAGTCATACATCCCTTTTGAGTTTCCTTACGAGTGTTATGGGAATAGCAAGTTATATCGTCTTCATCATGATGAACTAGCTATTACCTCTTTGGGATGGGTGCATGGCCGGGTTTATGCGTTCATTGTCTGCTTCTTAGGGTTGTTGATATTTTCGATGCAAGGAGGAATGATTCATACTCGTTTAGCCATGGTCGCCAGGACCATAATGGATGGCATCGAAGGACAAACTTATACCATCATCCCCATGATCTTAGCTGAGGTGTACCGTGCTCTGGATCAGTGCAAGCAGGGATTCAAACACTTTGAGGGTTGTAATCTATTGCTAAAAGTTTGCCTGTTGGAACATTTTCAGAGGGAGAGTACTGTCAAGAGCTTCCACGAAGGCCACTGAATGACTACATAGCCAACCATCACCCAAAGAAATTGACGTTTATTCCAGACAGGTTTGCAAAGCTTGGAAATTCTATAGGTTGGGTGCATTTCTTCAGAAATCTGATAGACGAGCAGGTGCATTAGATGTTTGAATGGTTTCCTAGTAGTGAGTTCATCATCATATCAAAAAGGACTACTCACTTGGTCCTGATCGGGTTGCGAGGCATCTACCGTTACGCTCGTATAAGGGTAATAATGCAAGCTGGAAGAAAACAAGTCATACCTCGAGTTTCCAACATGGTCCAGTACAAGGCGTATTTAAAGGGAGATGTCATACCTTTTAAGTTCGAAGCACAACACATGTGGAACCAGAAGATCATTGTGGAAGGAGAAACTATTGAGACAGATAGGTATCACGTCGGCCATATGTACTACTATCTATCATGGCTGGAGGATGATGTAGCTGGGCACATCAAACCAGGAGTTTATCTGAAGGATAGGATCATAGATGAAGTGGCTGAGGTACATGTGAAGTATAAGAGGCTACGCAAAAGGGTGTTTGAGTCCGAAGCTAAGCATTTGGAGCAGCACAAAGTAAACATGGAGGCGATAAGGGAATGGAAAGAGATTACCACTAAGTCAACAAAGAGGTTAGAATAGTAGGAGCAAGGGCTAATGGAACTAGAAATGAAGATCAGAAAGAGACTTTGTGATTGTCAAGGCATGAACAGTGATGAATGAGGAAAGCTGGCAAAAGCTTACTTATTGCTGGACATGTGCGATTTGGGGAACATGATTGATGGGGTCAAGAGATCCAAGCATGGAGAAGGTCCTTCAGGGACCAAGTAGATTATTAGTCTACCATACAAGATCCAGAAGACCTCCACCTCCTCCTCAACTAGCAACCTGAAAAGCAAATGTAAGGGCAAAGGGAAAATGGATGATTTAAGTGGTATCCGGAAAGATAATGTTGTGGTGGTGGAAAATTTTGACACTTCAGATGGTAGAAGCACTCCGGGGCAGAATGAGTTGGTCTTACGTCTGGAGTAGAAAATCTTGGAACAACAGGGCGAGCTTGAGCATGTCCGAAATCTGGCAAACTTTTCCCTTACTCTCAATATTCCCGACATCAAACAGCAAAACCCGTCTACCCAGAATCAAACACCGCCACAAAACCCACAAAAACAGAATCCACCACCCATAGCTCTAAATCCTCCTACACCACAGCAGTATCATAATCCCGCACCTCCCCAGAACCTTAACCCATCACCAGTGCAAACCCCTCAACAACATCACCATCATCCAACTCAATACCCACAAACCACTACTTATCACACTCCCCAAAATGCACCGCAACCTACTCCCGCTCCACAAAACTCAACTAACGACCACCCATATATACAGGTTACGGGAACTCATCAAAGCAATCCGATATATGTGGAAACCTTATCCCATACCCCGTAGCAAACCCTATACATAACCGAACCGACTGAGAAGGACCTGCTCATTAGAAACATGGCAGAGGAACTCAATAAACTCACAGGGTGAGTCTAGAGTGTAAAAGGTGGGAAAGGCATTGAAGGTCTAAATTACAAAGATCTTTGTATTCTGCCAGATATAGAACTGCCAAAGGTTTACAAACCTCCAAAGTTCATAATGTTCGATGGCACTAGTGATCCGAAGGTGCACCTAAAAACATACTGCGACAAGCTTGTAGGAGAAGGTAAGAATGAAAAAATCCGCATGAATCTGTTCATGCGAAGCCTTACAGGAGACGCCTTGTCTTGGTATATTAGTGAAAACCCAAAGAAGTGGGCAAATTGGGTAAATATGGTATCGGACTTCATGGACAAATTCAGGTTCAACACAGACAATGTGCCAGTCATTTTCTATATTCAAAACCTCAAGAAGAAGCCAACAGAAACCTTCCGCGAGTATGCTACTCGTTGGAGACCAGAGGCCGCAAAGGTAAGGCTGACACTCGAAGAAGAACAAGTGAACAAGTTCTTCATCTGTAGGTTGGGTGCATTTCTTTAGTAATCTGACAGATGAGCAGGTGCATTAGATGTTTGAATGGTTTCCTAATCCTGATCGGGCTGCGAGGCATATACCCTTACGCTCGTATAAGGGTAATAATGCAGGCTGGGAGAAAACAAGTCATACCTCGGGTTTTCAACATGGTCCAGTACAAGGCATATTTCAAGGGAGATGTCATCCCATTTAAGTTCAAAGCACAACACATGTGGAACCAGAAGATCATTGTGGAAGGAGGAACTATTGAGCCAGACATGTATCACGCCGGCCATATGTACTACTATCTATCATGGCTGGAGGATGATGTAGCTGGGCACATCAAACCAGGAGTTTATCTGAAGGATAGGATCATAGATGAAGTGGCTGAGGTACATGTGAAGTATAAGAGGCTATGCAAAAGGGTGTTCGAGTCCGAAGCTAAGCATCTGGAGCAGCACAAAGTAAACATGGAGGCGATAAGGGAATGGAAAGAGATTGCCACTAAGTCAACAAAGAGGTTAGAATAGTTGGATCAAGGGCTGATGGATCTAGAAGGGAAGATGAGAAAGAGACTTTGTGATTGTCAAGGCATGAACGGTGATGAATGAGGAAAGATGGCAAAAGCTTACTTATTGTTGGACATGTGCGATTTGGGGAACATGATTGATGGGGTCAAGAGAGCCAAGCATGAAGAAGGTCCTTCAGGGACCAAGTAGATTAGGAAATGATGTTCTTTACTGCTTTCTAGCTTAGATTAGATTTCGATGTAATAAGGCCTAATGCCATTAGTGAGTTCATTATTATTGTCGATTTAGTGAAAGTTTATTTTGGCTTATTTTCGCATTAATGAAATGAAGCAAAGTTGGCATCAATTTTATCCAAGTCTATGTATCGCTTAGGCCTACCTCAAGCAAAATGAGGTACCCAAAATAAGGACGCGAATTATTGCATGACTTTCTGAAGCATGTTTAAATATTGTGAACACTCTTTTATTTCACCTTACTGACTTGGTTACCTTTTGATTTTTCTTTCTTTTAGATTATTCCCATTCCCAAAAGTTGGTTCGTGCATACTGGCATCATTAGTCTACCACACAAGATCCAGAAGACCTCCACCTCCTCCTCAACTAGCAACCTGAAAAGCAAAAAGCAAGGGCAAAGGGAAAATGGATGATTTAAGTGGTATCCGAAAAGATAATGTTGTGGTGGTGGAAAATGTTGACACTTCAGATGGTAGAAGCACTCCGGGGTAGAATGAGTTGGTCTTACGTCTGGAGTAGAAAATCTTGGAACAACAGGGCAAGCTTGAGCATGTCCGAAATTTGGCAAACCTTTCCCTTACTCTCAATATTTCCCGACATCAACCAGCAAAACCCGACTACCCCGAACCAAACACCGCCATAAAACACACAAAATCAGAATCCACCACCCATAGCTCTAAATCCTCCTGCACCACAGCAGTATCATAATCCCATACCTCCCCAGAACCTTAACCCATCACCAGTGCAAACCCCTCAATAACATCACCATCATCTAACTCAATACCCACAAACCACTACTTATCACACTCCTCAAAATGCACCGCAACCTACTCCCGATCCACAAAACTCAACTAACGACCACCCATATATACAGGTTACGGGAACTCATCAAAGCAATTCGATATATGTGGAAACCTTACCCCATACCCCGTAGCAAACCCTATACATAACCGAACCGACTGAGAAGGACCTGCTCATTAGAAACATGGCAGAGGAACTCAATAAACTCATTGGGTGAGTCTAGAGTGTTAAAGGTGGGATAGGCGTTGAAGGTCTGAATTACGAAGATCTTTGTATTCTGCCAGATGTAGAACTGTCAGAGGGTTACAAACCTCCAAAGTTTGAAATGTTCGATGGCACTAGTGATCCGAAGGTGCACCTAAAAACATACTGCGACAAGCTTGTAGGAGAAGGTAAGAATGAAAAAATCCGCATGAATCTGTTCATGCGAAGCCTTATAGGAGACGCCTTGTCTTGGTATATTAGTGAAAACCCAAAGAAGTGGGAAAATTTGGTAAATATGGCATCAGACATCATGGACAAATTCAGGTTCAACATAGACAATGCGCCGGGCATTTTTTATATTCAAAACCTCAAGAAGAAGCCAACAGAAACCTTCCGTGAGTATGCTACTCGTTGGAGACCAGAGGCCGCAAAGGTAAGGCTAACATTCGGAGAAGAACAAGTGAACAAGTTCTTTATTAGAGCTCAGGATCCGCAATATTATGAAAGATTGATGGTCATCGAGAATCACAAGTTCTCACACATCATCAAGTTGGGAGAGAGAATAGAAGAAGGAATCAAGTGCGGGATGGTGACTAATTTTGAGGCGCTGCAAGCCACAAATAAAGCCTTGCAATCAGGAGGTATTTCAAAGAAGAAAGAAGTGGGTGTTTTGATTGTAGCCCAGGGCCCTAAGTCTCCCCTCACATACCAAACACCTCCACCCACATATCAACCCTCACCCCCAAAATACAAATACCCTGCAACCACCTACAATATCTACAACACTCAACCTGCATACTACCTTTCACCTCCGTCCGACCGCCAAAACTACCCAAAGCCACGTCCAAATTTCGACCGCAGAGCTCCTAGACAATACACCCCGATTGTTGAACCCATAGCCCAACTGTATGAGAGACTGAAGGTCGCTGGTTACGTCACCCCTATTCCTACTGTTGTTGTGGAAACGCCTTCCCAATGGATCAACCCCAACACAACATCTGCTTATCATTCAGGCATGAAGGGTCATACCATCGAGGAATGTCGCACGTTGAAAGACAAGATTCAGACACTGATTGACAGTAAGGTTATACAAGCAAAGGAAGCTGAACCGAATGTCATCAATAAACCTCTCCCGGATCACAAAGGTGAGAGAGTGAACATGATAGAAACTGATGAGGAACGGGATCACGAAGGGTCCATCAGACTAATTTGAGAGGGGAGGGGGAGGTGGGCGCTCCTAAAACATCTCCGGTTACACTCACACTAGTTGTGGTATAAACCCAAGTACCATTTGAAGTTAAGGTAGCTATACCCTTCACTGTAATGGTAGCTCCCACACCATCGTACAAGTCTAATGCCATCCCATGGGATTACAAGGAGAAAGGGAAAAGCCAAAATGGAAGAAACAGGTGCCGCACAAGGTATGACTAGAACTAGAAGAGTTTACACACCAGATAACCTGGGAGGAACAAGCAAAGAAGCTGCACCTAAATTGCTTGTTGTCGAGACTGGCACTGACGACCTTTGGAGGAAGATACAAGCAAGGGAATATTCTGTTGTTGACCACTTGAACAAGAACCCCGCTCAAATATTTGTCTTATCACTGTTGCAAAACTCAGACGCACACAAGAATGCCTTGATGAAAGTGTTGAGTGAAGCTTATGTACCCGCCGGCATTACTGGTGGAGATATGGCTAACATGGTCGGACAAGTACTGGCGAGTCACAAAATTACTTTCCACGAAGATGATTTACTGCCAAAAGGGTCGAGTCATAATAGGGTGCTGCACATCTGATGTGCCGTGGAAATACGACACTTTTGATACTAATTACATACACTTTAGCTCATCTTTTAAAGCATTATAAGTCATTTATTATGTCATTTTGGTGTTTTGTAGGAAACAAGACTTGGTGATCTAAGAACATGAAAGAGATGACAAAAATCCATAGAAGGACATAAATGCGGCAGGTCTGCGACCACAAAAATGATGTGCAGGCAGCAGACCCATCACAGAATGAAGCAGAACATCCTATCTTCTGAGAGTCAATTCTGCGATCCATTGTGCGGTCGCATAACTCTTCTGTGGAACCACGTAGTTATCACATAAATGCAAGAGGAGTTCCACTGAAGATGACTTTGCGGTTTGTTATGCGATCGCGAAACCAATATGCGGACCGCATGACCATAATGCGATGGAAAACTGGAAAACTTTGTGATCAATTTTGTGGTGATAAATGAAGATGTATGGATCGTGAAAGTATTTTGCGATCCATTCTATGGTCGCAGACATGATCTGCAGGGCCATACATGACTTTTAGACCAATATAAAGAGAATGATTAGGGTTTTTGTGGACCATCTTGTCTGAAAAAGAGGCTACACTTAGGCTACACTGAGAGAATCCAAGACTTTATTCTCTTTGTAAGCTTTATGAATTCATTTATTACTTTGTTCTTGTATTCTAGCATGAGTATCTAACTTTAAATACTAAGGTTGTGGACCCTAAGTGGGTGTAGTGTTAATGGGTGCTTACCATTGAATATATATATATATATATATATATATATATATATATATATATATATATATATATATATATAATAGTTGGTTGATTTCTATTCATTTCTTATGCTTCATTTATGGTTGATGGTTGCAAACAATAGCATTACATTCCATTGATGGAGGCACAACCTTGGTTTCTTAATTAAATTAATCAAATTCCCTTACCAATATTGCTTTCTTGATAATTCACAATTACAAAACTATTTTTGAGCTAACGGAGTAAAACTACGGCTTAAGTCAAGTTTCACACTATACAAGTAACCTTTTCACACCTATTCCCCGTGGGATTTTACCCCAACCTAGTTGGGTTTTATATTTGATATCGACCACCTTACACCATTTATATAGGTATAATGTGAGCATATCAAATTTTGGCGACATTGCCGGGGAATACAGTTTTGAAATTACTAACTAGTGTGTTCTTTACATTACGTCTTCTTCGATTCCATCACACTTTGCTTACTTTGCTTGCTTTGGTTGGTGTCATTAGATAAACATGGTTGAGCCGGAAGAAGAGAATGTGTTTGTAGATATAGATGAGTATATTGAGGATATAAATGCCATTGTCCCTCCAAGAGTTGATGATGCTACCTTCCAATGGAACACGGTTTAATCCTAATGCTAAAGGCAGAGGGGTTCTTCCGAAATTCCACCGATGATGATCCGACACATAATCTCAAAAATTTGTTGGGTGTGTGTGCAATGCACAAGCAGAATCATGTCTCAGATGATGCCCTAAGTTTGAGGGTGTTCAAGTACTCTCTAACATGAGAGGCAAGATAGTGGATCCAAAATCTACCTCCTAATTCCATCCATACTGGGCCCGAACTTGTTCGAGCTTTCCTAGCAAAATGGTTTCCGCAAAGCAAGAAGTCCGAGCTCCGGGATAAAGCTTTCTTCTTCAAGCAATTACCGGGGGAACATCTACTTGAAGCATGTGATATATTCAAGCTATATTTAGTGAGATCGCCGAATTATGGCTTTCCAGATAATATTTTGTTGCAGAAGTTTTACATGAGCTTGGATCATATGAATCAATCCATATCCAAAAACGCAGAGGATGGATCCTTTATGGATAAAACATTTGCACGGGTCACACAAATCCTTGACAAGATGGCAGAACATAACCAAGCTTCGCACTCGGAAGATACCATGAGTGGAATTGCATATGGTACTCCTTCCTTGACAAAAATGATTAAAAGGAACCAAGAAGGAGATCAAGTAATTGCCAGGCTTGCCACCAATGTCAACGTGTTGACGAAAATGTTCACTGAAAGCCAAACAAAAAAGGTGAATGTTGTAGAAGATTTGCAACCCATGTCAAATGAGGAATACGAAGAAGAAAATTATGTTAACAATCCTCAAGGAGGATATCAAAGACAACCCTACCAAGGTTCAGGACAACAACACCAATGGATGTCTAACCCGCAAGCGAAAGGCAACCAACAGTGGCGAAACAGCCAAGGTAGTTCAAATCAAGGAAAGTGGAGTAACAACAACAATAGCTTTTCAAATCGAAGCTCAAACCCCTATGTTCCACCAAAGGGGCAATATTCTAACTCTCCACGTTGGAAGGAAACTTTTTCAAGTGAGTCCAAGTTGGAAAACATGCTTGAAAGAGTATTGCAAAATCAAGAGAGATCCGACACTTCAATGAGGAATATGATCAAGCTTGTGGGTTCTCACACCGCATCTATTCAAAAGTTGGAGATACAAATGAGGGATCTCTCAAAAGATCAAAATCCGAAGCAAAAAGGCACGCTCCCAAGTGATACAATTGCAAACCCTAAAGGCAGTGGAAGTGGTCCAATTTCTCATTGTATGGTAATCACAACTTGAAGTGGGAAACTACTTCAAGGAGAGAATGAACAAGTGGTCAAAGTGGAAGATTCTGAGCCAGAAGTCGAGGCACAAGTTGAGGTGCCAAATATTGTTGAAGTTGAAAGACTCCCGAAGAAGGTGAGAACTCAAGAAGTGAACCATGGAGAGGTTAAGGGAAAGGTAATAGATACACCAAAAACTCTAGCACCAATTACTAGACCTCATCCTCCTTTCCCTCAAATACTAGTTAGAAAGCTTGATGATATCAAACTCAAAAAGATCTATGACATCATAAAGAAATTATCAATGAACATTCCATTTGTGGAAGTATTTCAAGAGATGTCGGGCATCGCTAAGTACTTGAAGGACTTGATCTCTATGAATAAAACCACCATGAATGAAGTGGTGAATGTGACTCACCGGGTTAGTTCCATCATTGCAACAACCGCCGTCCAAAAGAAAGAGGACCCATGAGCCCTCACCATTCCATGGACTATTGGATACGTGACTTTGCATGAGCCCTTTGTGATAATGCAGCTAGCATCAACCTAATGCCCCTTGCTATTTACAATTAAGCGGGATTAGGTATGCCTAGGCCAACAAGTATGAGGTTGGAAATGGCTGACCATTTAATAAAGTGATCGGTGGGAATAATTGATGATGTACTTGTGAAAGTGGGGAAGTTTATCCTCCCTGTTGACTTTATTATTCTCGATTGTTCTATTGATAAAGAGATCCCTATCATATTGGGGAGACCTTCCCTTTCTACCGGGAGGGCACTCAGGGGCTTGGAATGAAATGAGATCAAGTTCTGAGTTAATGACGAAGATGTTACCTTTGAAGCAAGTACGGGTATGGAATTGCCACATGCATACGAGAGTATATCAGTCATTAATGTTGTTGATGAGGTAGAGAATGTAATAGAGGTGAAGATGAAAGAGGAATGCCTTGGTGAATCATTGGCGGCTATTTTGGTAAATTTTGATAGTGAGGACATGGAAGGATACATGGAATCGATGAATGCATTGGATGGGATTGGGTCCTACACTTATGAACCAAAGAAGCTTTCTCTTGTATTAGAGAATAGAGTCACTTCTCCCTTGAAGCCTTCAATTATTGAGCCGCCATAACTTGAGCTCAAGTCACTCCCGCCGTACTTAAGGTATAAATTTCTTGGCTCTAATGAAACTCTACCCGTAATTATTTTTTCTTTGTTGAATGATGTACAGGTTGAACACTTATTGGATACCTTGAGAGAGCACAGACAGTCCAATGGTTGGACTATAGCGGATATCCGTGGGATTCCCGCCAGAATTTGCGAGCACAAGATACAATTGGAGCAAGAGAGCAAATCTAGCGTAGAGCATCAAAGAAGGTTAAACCCTTCCATGCAAGAGGTGGTGAAGAAAGAAATCATAAAATGGTTGGATGCCGGGGTTGTCTACCCCATTGCCGATAGTCCTTGGGTGAGTTCGGTGCAATGTGTTCCAAAGAAAGGAGGCATGACCGTAATTCAAAATGATAAAAATGAACTCATCCCAACGAGGACGGTGACCGGGTGGAGAGTTTGCATGGACTACGGGAAGCTCAATAGTGTACTTTCAAGGACCATTTCCCTATGCTTTTATTGATCAAATGCTTGATCGGCTAGCGGGGAGGTCATTTTATTGCTTCTCGGATGGTTACTCTGGCTACAACCAAATCAACATCTCCTTGGAGGACCAGGATAAGACAACATTCACATGTCCGTATGGATCCTTTGCTTTTAGCCGGATGCCATTTGGACTATGCAATGCCCCGGCTACTTTTCAATGATGCATGATGTCAATCTTCTCGAACATGATGGTGGACTTCTTAGAGGTATTCATGGATGACTTCTCTGTAGTTGGTGATTCTTTTGATCATTGCCTTGCCAACCTTAGGCAAGTGCTCAAAAGATGTGAGGAAATAAATATTGTACTCAATTGGGAAAAATGTCACTTCATGGTGGACGAGGGTATTGTTATTGGCC
Organism: Nicotiana tabacum; assembly: GCF_000715075.1. Lineage (NCBI taxonomy): Eukaryota > Viridiplantae > Streptophyta > Magnoliopsida > Solanales > Solanaceae > Nicotiana > Nicotiana tabacum. The sequence goes on along the minus strand of NC_134081.1, from coordinate 23,798,039 downwards.
ACAAAATTTCCAAGCAAGGCATAGAGGTTGATCGGGCAAAGATCGAGATCATTTCCATGCTTCCTCCTCCCACTTCGGTAAAGGGTGTTCACAGCTTTTTGGGGCATGCCGGTTTTTACAGGCAATTTATCAAGGACTTCTCAAAAATTGCAAGTCCCTTGTGCAAGATCCTTGAAAAGGATGCTAAGTTTGAGTTCGATGAGAAGTACCTTAAAGCTTTTGAGGAATTGAAAGCAAGGCTCACCACGACACCTATTATTGTCTCACCCGATTGGTCTCTTCTATTCGAACTCATGTGTGATGCCAGTGGTGTAGCTATTGGAGCAGTACTTGGTCAATGGCATAACAAGATTCTTCATCCTGTCTACCATGCAAACAAGACACTAAATGGTGCATAAATGAATTACACTGTTACTGAGCAAGAACTGCTTGCTATTGTCTATGCTTTTGAAAAATTCTGGGCATATTTGTTGGGATCCAAAGTGATAGTCTACACTAATCATGCTACACTCTGCTACCTTATGGCAAAGAAGGATGCTACACCAAGATTGATTAGGTAGGTTCTTTTGTTACAAGAGTTTGACTTTAAAGTCAAAGATCGAAAAGGAATAGAGAATCAAGTTGCGGATCACATATCTAGGCTTGAAGAGGCATGTAGACTAAAATAAGATCTTGAAATTAATGATGCCTTCCCAGACGAGCACTTATTGGCAATATCTAGCACCTCCAGTCCTTGGTATGCTGACATCGCTAACTTCTTGGTTAGTGACCTTATCCCCGACGGATTGAAAACTTATCAAAAGAAAAAGTTCTTGCGGGAGTGTAGGCAATACTATTGGGAGGAACTATTTTTGTTCCAGATTTGTACCGACAACATCATTCGGCATTGTGTTCCGGAAGATGATGTAATTCTAATTCTTAAAGCATGTCATGACTCCCCAGTTAGGAGCCACCATGGTGGAAATTGTACTGTGGAAAAAGTGCTTGAATGTGGCTTTTATTGGTCATCGATCTACCAAGATGCAAACCAAATGGTCAGGGCATGTGATCAATGTCAAAGACAAGGGTCAATTTCTAGAAGGCATGAGATGCCTATGAACTTTGTGATGGAGGTCGAGATCTTTGATGTGTGCGGGATAGATTTCATGGGTTCCTTCGTAAGCTCTTATGGCATGGCATATATCTTGGTGGCAGTATATTATGTCTCCAAATGGGTTGAGGCAATTTCCTTGCCGAACAATAAGGCAAGAAGTGTAACCTCCTTCTTGAAAAAGAACATATTTACTCGGGTTTGGAACCCCAAGGTCCATCCTTAGTGATGGTGGTTCTCAGTTTTGCAACAAAGCTTTTGTTGGGTTGCTCGAAAAATATAGAGTTAAGCACAAGTTAGCTACCCCTTATCATCCTCAGTCAAACGGTCAAATTAAAGTCTCCAACTGGGAGATCAAAAATATTCTAGCAAGAACTGTTAATGCAAACAGAACTGACAATTCAAAGAAGCTGGATGATGCATTGTGGGCCTATCGAACAACATTTAAGACACCCATCGGCACCTCACCTTACCGATTGGTTTTTGGTAAGGCTTGTCACTTGCCAGTGGATCTTGAACACAAAGGCATGTGGGCATTGAAAAAGTTAAATCTTGACTGGGCCGAAGCTGCTAATCTAAGGATGACACAACTTAACGAGATAGAAGAGTTTCGTTTTTATGCCTACGAGAATGCAGCCATGTATAAAGAAAGAATGAAGTTTGTTCATGACAAGAAGATTTTGAAGCGGGAATTCAAATCCAGTTACTTGATCTTACTCTTCAACTCAATATTGAAGTTCTTTCCGAGCAAACTCAAATCTAAATGGTCTGGCCAGTTCAAAGTTGTGAATGTGTCTTCCTATGGCGCTAATTGAATTAGAATCCGAGGACGGGACCCGAACTTTCAAAGTAAATGGCCAAAGGGTCAAGCATTGCCTAGGAGCCATTGGATAAAGGAAACCGGTAGAACAATTCGTACTCAAGGATAGTCCGGTACCAATCCCCACCACTGATTAGCCAAAATAGGGCCAACATCATCGTGCCGCGACGCTAAATCAAGCGCTTCTTGGGAAGCAACCCATGTGTTGGTAACAATTTGTTTGTTAGATTTTAATTCTAGTAGGTTTAATTGTAAGTGTTCAACAGTTTGGCATATGTGTTAGAATGCAAGTTACCCAAAATATAAAGAAATAGGATGCAAAGGCAGAGGGAAAATGAAGGAAAACAAGTTGATTTTCAGCTGTTGTTCTTTGGAAACATATGCGGCCGCATAAATGGTATGTGGTCCGCATAATGGTCGCAGACACAAGAAGAACACCAGTCAAATTGGGCCTTAGAAATGCGGAGAAAAATCAACTTTTGCGGCCAGCGAAATCATTCTACGACCGCAGAATCGAACGCACATCTGTAGCAGACTACCCAGGTACTAATCCATCACAAAACACATATGTGGCCGCATAATGTGTTATGCGATGGTCATTTGATCGCAGAACATATAGGTACTAAATCCTAGTTCTCTATCTTTCTCCTTTCCATCTGTCTTCTATAATTTCACTCACCTAGACATGAAAACAAAATCCAACAAAAAAATAAAGAGAAAACTAAAAAAACAAAAAAAGGCTCACCTTGATCGCCTGACTCGCGATTCACACCAACTTAGCTTGCTCGAACTTCTGCAATCTGGTATGTAAAATTTCCAACATTTCTTTTTCTCAGTTAATATAAATACACGCCTCATTTCTCTTACTCAGTTAATGTAAGTACTGATGTGTGCTTTCACTCGTTGTTTTTTCTCTAATCCATGTTACCCTCTTCTATCTACCCAACTTCTTGTCTCTTGTAATGGGAATCGACTCTGGGGTGAAATGATGTGTTGTGGGTCAATCAAAATTTTGGGGTGAGAATTAGGGTGTCTGAATAGAGTAAGGGAGTTGGAAATTTGTGACAATTTGCATTAGATGTTGTTAGGCTGAGCATGAAATCGACCTGATGTTGAGTGTGTGTAATGCTCTCTCACAACTTGAGCATTTAGTATTGAGTGTGCATAAAGGTTTCTTGTGAGTGCATTTTTGAGTAGAGATGATGATCTTTGCGATCCGCATAACTGTTTTGCAGCCCGCAGAGTTATCGCATTCTGTATGCTTGAGAGTTTTCTCAGGGCCAATATATGGTTGAGCCTGCGGTTGCAGAACTGGTTTGCGGGCAGTACAATGGTCGCTGACCTAGTCAGAATCAAGCTTTATTCAAAGTTCAAAATATGACCGATCTACGGTAACAAACCTGTTCTGCGGCCCGCATAATTCTTTTTTACTTCTGATGGTTATCTTCTGCGTTGTGCTTTGCGGTCTGTAGAGTTGTTCTGCGATTGCATAACTGCTCGCAGAACATTTTGTGTCTCTCATTTCTATGCCATATGTTACACATGACATACCTTGTACTAACTCCTCGTTAATTGGCAGGAATAGCACCAAAGAAATCCTTAGCATCGCGAACACCCACCAGTCGAGGAAAGAGAAGGGCTGCAGCTATAAGCCAACAATCACAATAATCGCAACGCAAACGGCCTGGCACACCAATAAATTCATCTGAGCCTACCTCCCAGTCTGAAGAGGAGGAGGCACAGCTTGACCTTGTGCCACCTGTTGACCTCCAGGCCGAAGCATGCAAAAAGACTGATGAGGATCTCAGGTTTAGGATTCCCGGCTCTTGGACTCTGTACAGAGATGGTTTAGCAAAAAGAATGATCCTCGAAGAAAAGCAGTTGAGTTTGAATGGTCTTAAAGAACACTATCCCCATGTGCTAGAAAATATCAAAATGAGGGGATGGGAGTTCCTCACTAAGGTTTCGGGAGAGTACAACGAGACGCTTGTTAGGGAATTTTATACTGCATATGCTGCATCCAAGAACTCAGAACAAAAGAGAAACCGTAGATACCTGAGCTCTGTCTTAGTCTGAGGAGTTGAAATACTCTGTGATTCCCCACCAATCAATGATGTATATTTCAGGGAGTGGGAGCCAATCATGGTAGAATATGAGGCAAATATTGCAAATAAGGAATCTGAGCATGCTTGGGTAGCCTCTGTCATAGCAAAGGGAACTCTGCCCTAGATTGCAATGCGCCAGAAGATTCACAAGAGGGATTTCACCCAAGAAGGTCGGTATTGGCTATATTTGTTTCTGTTCTCGTATACTGCCTACGAGAAATGAGACCGACATCAGTAACGAGAAGGCGACCCTTATTTCTTGAATCATGTAGGGTATCAAGCTTGATGTGGGAGAGTTTATATTTCCTGAGATTGGGATCAGGGCAAACCAGAAAGAAACCCCGCTCCCTTTTCCATGCTTAATCCATGCTTTGCGTAAAGACACGGCGGTTCCTCCGTTCCCCAAATATGACCACATAGAAAAAGTTGTTCAGGACATTGACATCACTCCGCATAATGATGCTGGAGATAAAGTGGTTGAAGATCCACTAAAGCAATCACTTACTCTACCTCCGGCTTCTTCCACCTCAGCAACACTTGCTACCTCATCAGTGTCAGATACCTCCTCTGAACAAGCTACCTCCACATCCACTCCCAGATCAGCCACTGCGACACCACCGGTCTCACTTCTTGCACTCTCCAAGCTTGGTCTACTGGAACAACATGCAAATGACAAAGTAGACAAATTGACAAAAGAACTTCCATCACTCATCCGGCAAGCATTGGCCCCAATCCAAACCTCAATAAGTGATCTTCAGAAGCAACATTTATCATATGAAGATCGATTCAGGAAATTTGAAGCTCTCCCTAAGATGGTGGCACGAGGTGAAGCTGGGGACATGACTCAACTCAAAAAGGATGTAGCTGAGGAGGGTGATGATCAGAGGCCGGTACAAAGCTCAGGTTGAGATTTAGCAGTAATTCCTTCTCAATATTGTTGATCAATACCTTTAAATAGTAAAATATAAAGTTTGTTTCTAATATATTACACTATATTCCTTTTCAACATTGGGGATCACTCCATATGTGTCGTAACTTCGTACCCGTTGAGGAATGTTATACACAAACTTGGGATCAAGCATAATGATTATTCAGATGAGGAATCTGGAGAGTCTCATGAGGAAAATGATGAGGAGGAGATACTTAAGGAGGGTGATGATCAGAGGGACAACAAAGGAGAACATGTTGCCGTTTCTATAGATGCACTGGATAAGGAGGAGGGGGATTTGCAGACAGCTATCGCACACTCCCTTTCATATATGGTTGCCAGGGCTATTACCACGACCACACAACCATCATCTGGTGAGGCCAGCAACTCCCAGGTCCAGGAGCCTGCCCCGCAACTGGCGGAGCTTCCTACTTTGGTCTCACACACCACTTTCCAATCAGATGCTCCACCAACTGCCTCCACAGTGTCATCTCCCGACCCCACGGCTGATGACGTCCAAATCAACTACTAAAAAGTAAATGGACACGGTCGCATGTAATATAAATTACCCAACTATGAGTCGGGGTCGATTCCCACAGAGAACAATATGTAGGCGATTAGGAATGTAAGAGAATTATCACTTGTTATGCAATGCCAAACACTTAGAATTTGATTGTGAAAATGTTTATACCTAAATGCGAAAATATAGACTAACCTAGAAAGAAAGTAAGATGATCAATGGCTACAAGTATGGATGCATCGGGAATTACACTCAAGTAACGATCCAATGTATTTCACGATTTAACAAATATGAGCGAGTTTATGTTAATCAGCCACGAGTAATAATTCTAAATTAGCTTCTTCCGAAGACTAACAAGACTTTCTAATTGAATTATCCCTAAAAAAATCAAGAAATTAAGCACACCCAAATATGGCAACAAGTAGTTTATTCCTATCCCTAGGTAGAATCTATAAAGTGAGGGTTAACGTCTCAAATTCTTGTTAATTAATCTTTCCCAACCCCGAATTATTTTTTCCAAAATTAATCCGAAGTGAATGGGAGAGTCCTAGGGTTATTTAATCCCTTTGGAAACATTAAAGAATAAGAATAATTAAAGAAATAATAACTCACTTCATAATAAATAAAAATCGTTCAATACATAAGCACAACAAGGTATTAATCCACACTTTAAATATGAATATTCCCATAAACAAGATTCAAGTGTTGGAAAAAATACTACACACTTAAATATTCAATACAAAGAATTGAAATGAAGAAATGAGCATAAATGAATAAGAAATTCTCAACCAAAAGCATCAAATCTTCAAGCCCCAAGTGTGTGTGCAAGAACCCTAGCTCCAAACCTTGTCTTCTCTAGTCTAGTAGCTGAAAAATAAGCCAAAACTTTTCCAAAGAAGATGTTCCAAGATATCCCCAAAAATAAGCTAGGTCGTGTATTTGTTAGTTTGGAGTTGAGAAAATATGAAATGTCAATACTGCCCTGGTCAGAAGCCCGTTGACCGCACCTGTGGAATGATCCTCGCAAGTGCGGCTCCGCAAATGCGGGCCTTCAATCGCAGATGCGTGAACTCAAGGGATTTTCCTACTCCGTAGATGCGGACATTGTGGCGCAAGTGTGACTCCGCATATGCGGATAAGCCATCGCAAGTGCGAGCCTATGTGGAATTCCCTTTCTCCATAGATACGGACAAAATAGTCGCACCATCGACTCTGCAGGTGCGGATTTTTGCCGCAGATGCGGTCCTAGTGAATGAAGCTTAACTCTACATATGCGATGTCGCATATGTGGACAGTGTTCCGTAGATGCGGAATCACTGAAGGATTTTGTACTTTTGTGCTCTTTTTTGCTCAATTCCACTTCACTTGAATTCAACTCTCTTTGTGGAATCATTTACCTAAAAATCTAGCAATACACACCATAAACAGCCTCATATTCTAATTAAAGGATGAAAAATCTAAAGAAAAGAGACTAGAATGAGTGGTAAAATTACGACTCATCAACACCCCCAACTTAAAGATTTTTCTTGTTCTCGAGCAAATCAAAACCAACAATTCAATGAGGTTCTACCATTTAAAGCACAAGTGGCATTGCTATCATAAACAAATCACATTCTCCAATTAAGCACCATACTTATGGATTTGGTTGGTACTAATAATTAGGCTCAAGCATGTAAATCTCAACCAAACAACTCCCTCATTTAAAATCAACTTGAAGAAATGCAAAGGAGTTTCAAAATAATCAAGTGACAACAAAAAGCCTCAAGAAGTGACTCAAAAGCACTAGTCTACTACATATGCTCAATTTACTCATTTCGGGATACATCAATGTCACAAATCCATCCTAATTCATATGCCCTCACAAGAAAGAAAGTCCCAAAATCACCATATTTACAATAACAACACAAGAAAAAAATGCGCAAAGACACTCACTCTCAATAAAGAATTTCAAGTGTTACAAAATATCATGCCATAAGCTTGCCCTTATTTTAATTCGCCGCCTATTCAAGAACACTCAGTTGGAGATCCCATAAGGACTTTTTAAGCTTGTAATGTAGGTTTAGGGAAGGGTAGGATAAGCATTTGGGATATAAGTGACTACACCCTTCTTGAACACTACTCACATTTGTCTTTCTTTTTGCACTTTGCTTCTTTTTAAACCACATCGCCCTTATTGGCATCTAGTTACCAACATAGAACCACCTTAAAGTACCTCTCTAATATTCTCAAGACTCCATATTTATGTATATACATATTATTCTCTCTTTCTTTTTATACTATTTTCTTTTGGAGCTTGAGTAACTTCATATGAACAACTTTGAGGTATATGTTTCTACCCTCGATGTACAACCTTACCAATTTCCAACTTAACACCAACATCCCCAACTTAGGCTTTTAGACTCATTCTCAATATTCAAGGAGGGACGGGTTTAAAAGAGGGGATTATTTCACAAATGGGTAAAGTTTGTAATGACACGGCACATGGAACATGAACTAATCAAGAGTCACCAAATGAGCCAAAACGTTGTCTCAAAAATTATTCTTACCCATGCAACTTACTTTTTCAATTTAAAACCAAAAATTGGAGGGGTATTCTTAAATTCACACTTCACTTACAAGAGATTAATTTTGTTAGTACCAAATAATCCAAAAGTTTCCACATAACAAAACAAGACTAATTCGCTTAAGAGAGTCGTCACGCCATCCGTCATAGGGAAAAGTCACTCGGTTCAACAAATAAATATTCCTTGGGAAAGAACCGTAGCATAAAGAAAATCCAAGGACATTTATTGAAAAGTATATTACTATTAAAAGAGATAAAAATAATATAAACTAAAACTACTGAACAAGATAAAATAAACACTATAGAAATAAAAATAAAAGGACAAAACTACTAAAAGAAGCTAAAATAACAAAAGCAACTAATACTAAACGAACAAAAATAACATAAACTAAAAACTACTAAAGAAAATAAGTAATAACAAAAGTGACTAATATTGAATATGTACAACCAATCACAACTACGCTCGGCAAGAGCACATGATAATCAATAACAAAACAAGCCCGGCAAGGGCACACAATATCCATACCACAACATAACCCGGCAAGGGCAAATATATAGCATCAATGTACGGATAAAGTATACTCCCTAAATCCACCCCCAACTAAAAACATTGCAGTGTCCTTACTGTACAATATCAAAATAAAATAAGAATAGTTTGAGGGTCTCCCTGAGGTCTGCATCAGACTAGCAGACTGCGGGAGAAAGGATAATCACTGCTGCTGAGAACTCTCGGCCTCATCATCCTCAGTGTCATTAGTATCATCATCATCAGCACTCGACATGAAAGAGTACTCCTCACTATCCTCAGCATCAGCAACAGGTATCTTCCTGTTTGGCCGCCCCCATTTGAAGATGGCTTTGATGCCTCTCCACATTTTGATCATAAACTTGCCCTTCTTCTTGTTGCTTGCTTTCTCCTTTTCAAAGTCTGACTGAAGATCTACATGTACCTTGGCCAAGTTGCCATCTACTTTTTCTGTGCATCTAAGTAGGTCTCCATGTCATCCCTGGTGAAGTACTCGGGCATAGGCTGGGAGTGTGATGGGCCACTAGGGAGCTGTGACACTAAGTCACCAATGGAAGCAAGCTAGGAATTTAGCATCCCAAATGGTCCCTCGGCCTGAGCAGTCTATGAGGAGGACCCCTCACCTATAGTAATCTCTACTTTCCTGTTCATGCTCTTGAGCACACTACCTGCTCATGTCACTCTCAATGGGTGTAATGGCTTGTCTGCCGGTATCAAATGATATCCATTCCATTTCTCAACATGTGCACGCCGGCACAACTCTGCAATCAATAATGGAAATATCAATAACGTGCCACCTTGAAGCACATACTCCTTCAGCTCCCGAACAATGTAGTGACCGACATTAACTGGAATGCCATCAAGGATGCAAGAAATTATCAAGGCCCTGGTATATGGAACATCAGACATGTTCCCACAAGGAGACACTCTGCTCGCAATGATATACAACCACATTTTTGCTTCGGTTGTGAAATCACCATATTTGATGCCTTCCTTATTTGTAGCCCAAGTCACTCTATGACCTGCAGGACATAGCTTTGCGACTAGCCAATCACCATTGGCACATGTATCTCTTTCTTGCACTGGCTTAAGCGGATGATTTGGGAGCCCATAGACATCATTTATCTCTTTAACTCTGAATCTCACAGTCTTCCCCCTTATAGTGATTTCATGGTTTTGGAAATGTGTACGCCTTAAATTGGCATAAAATTCCCTAACCCATTCCTCATTGGCATCGCATATAGTGGGGATGAAGCAGGTCCAGCAGCTAGAAACTAGCTGGCCATGGAAATCCGGAAGGAGTTAAGACACTTTGTCATCGGCAATTCCCTTCTCAAGTTTGAGCTTCTTCATGAGGGGATCATCATAATACCGGGCTTGGCACTGGGAAGACATGAATCTGGTAGCATCATAGTTCAAGTCCTCAACCACTTCTTCAATTTCGTGAGCAAGCGGAGCATTTTCATTCATGTTCGGTCCATTTTAGCTCAAAGTACCTTCAAAATATCAAAACAACGTTAGTCGGGAAGTAGAATCATATTATGAAATTTAAAACAAAGAAATTAGGCCAAAGAATCGAGTCGAATGGGCCCGGGAATCTCCAGATGCAAAGCTACTGGAATTTGGAAATCTGCCTAGTTTCCGCATCTGCGGAACAGCCATCGCAGGTGAGGTCCCGCTTCTACGGGTTTTTATCCGCTTCTGCAATTTTGCCCATTTCCTCAGTGTTCGCACCTATAGAACAGTCAACGCAGATGCGAGGCCGCATCTGCAGCATTTCATTCGCTTCTGCGATGTCCATCAGTGGGTTCAAATGCCTAGAATTTTTGACTCTTTTACTGCTCAAACAAGATTTTTAGCACATAATGTATAATCAAGACTTCTAAATTAGTGTATTACATAAACCTATGACTCTATTAAACTTGATTTTATGGTACTTAGCAAATGATTTTATTTTGGATAATTTGTCGAACATGTTGTAAGTAGTGAGAATTTATGCTTCTTCATACGATTTTGGGTACTCAGATTTCCCCCAACATGGATGTTCAACACAACATCACACATTACATACTCTCAACCAATATCCTCACCCTAATAGCAACATTAATCAAAGGGAAATGGGAATCAGCGGAACGGACATGGGAACCCAGAAATGAGGAAGAAGAAGAAGGAAAGAGAAGTAGAAGAAAGGAGTAGATGAGAGATACCTGCCTTGTTTTTTGTGAGTGCTCGAGCGTGAGCAGTTTGATGCAATGATTGCTTTGTGTGAGAGATGAGAGGAGTTTGAGTTTGGGGAATTTTTTTTTAGAGTTTACCTGATGAAATGAGGGAGTTATTTGATTAAACCAGTTCGATATCCGCACCTGCGACTCCAGAAGCTCTTCTGTAAAGCCGCTTCTGCAAGTTTCATGTCATACCTGCGAATGGTTGCGCCTTGGTTTCCGCTTCTGTGAGAGAGCACCTGCGTGCTTATGTCCGCAGGTGCGGTTATGCCAGGATTTAGCAGGCCAAATCTGGGCAGCTACTCCTTTGGTTTGTTCCAACACCCCAAACTTCTTAATTTAACTCCAAAAAAACTGAAACTTGACAGATTAGCCAAAAATAATATACTAAGCTATCCTAAAAAAGAAAATTTCAAAAATGACCGAAAATTTTGAAAACGATGGGTTGCCTCCCACCAAGCGCCACATTTAACGTCATGGCACAACGCGGATCAACTTTCCCACTTTTCTCGCCACTTGGACGATATGAATTGGGCACCTAACTTGGAATCAAGCTTGTGACCATGAGAAACGGGGGTGGTGGTAAGTAAATGATCAAGCCAAACTTTAATTTCTTCATTTTGCGTTTCTTGGCTTTCATGTGAGGAATTTAATTTTGCCTTTTTGAATATGCAAATTGCAAAATGTATGGCTCTTGTTTTTCTTCTTTACGCTTCCATATGGATTCGCACTGCTCAATTCCCATATCACCATGCAATTCCAAGGTTGAAAAATGCTTGGAATAAAACCTTAAGCCTTCAAATTTCAAATCATCCCAGATTTTGACATTCTCTTTTTCCCCCGAACTAGAGTCGACTTCAACCATATTTTCACTTACACCGGCTGACTCTAATTCCATATTTTTCTTGGCATAATTAACACTCATGGAGTTGGTTGGCAGAAGTTCAATACTTGATTCCTCAAAATAAAGCTCACTTTCTTCCTCGATGTCGGACTCTTCTTGATCTCTTTCCACACTCTCAAGTTGGTAGGCATAGTGAGCCTCAACCAATATTTTCATTTGATTTTCCAAGGTGCGGATGTGATCATCATTTTGAGTCAAGCCTTGCTTCAAGTCCTCGAGTGCCAAGCTTTGCTTCTCCTCATTTTCAAGAATGGCCTCCAACATGAGCATCATTTTCTCATTTTTAGCATTTGAGAGTTCTTCTTGGTTTTGATCAAGTGCGAAGGAAGGATTTTCGGCTTCTACATCTAAGGAAGGTTCTTGGCTATCATTCACTTCCAAGGCTTTTTGGATCTCTAACGTCTCAAGCATTTCTCTCATTTGTAAGTTTAACCTTTCAAGCACCAAATTATTTTGGAAACTATTTTCCAAGAGCTCCTCCAAGGCATTTTGCTCTTTGTTTCCTCCTTCAAGTAGGCATTCTAACATGAGCTTAAACTCTCAATTTTGACCATGCTCAATTTCCTCCACTTCCATATCCCTATAATTTTTATCACAAAAAGTAGAATCATCATAGCGGGGGCTAGGGGAAGGGAACGACAAATAAGCACAATCATCCCAATGACCATTTTGACGACCACACTTATCACAAAGACTCCACTCGTGGGTTTGAGATTGTGCGCACAATCCACCCCCCGGAGAATTTAAATAATTTTTCCATGAGTGTGGTCCTCCACAATAAGGACAAGGCATCAAAGTATGATTAACTACCATCCAATCAATTTTTATTATATGATGCCATTTTTTTAATTTTCAAAACTAAGAAAATAAACAAGAAACAAACAAGAAAAATAGACCAAGGTAAGAAAGATAATTACACATATATTCACAAGTTTGGACCAAAGCACTTACGCTTATTTCTCAAACAACCTAAATTACGCCAAATTGTTCCCCGGCAACGGCGCCAATTTTGATGACGTCCTAATCTAGTACTAAAAAGTAAATGGATACGGTCTCATGCAATATAAATTACCCAACTATGAGTCGGGGTCGAATCCTACAGAGAACAATATGTAGGCGATTAGGAATGTAAGAGAATTATCAGTTGTTATGCAATGCCAAACTCTTAGAATTTTATTGTGAAAATGTTTATACCTAAATGCGAAAATATAAACTAACCTAGAAAGCATGTAAGATGATCAATGGCTACAAGTATGGATGCATCGGGAATTACACTCAAGTAACGATCCAATGTATTTCACGATTTAATAAATATGACTGAGTTTATGTTAATTAGCCACAGGTAATAATTCTAAATTAGTTTCTTCCGAAGACTAACAAAACTTCCTAATTGAATTATCCCTAAAACAATTAAGAGATTAAGCACACCCGAATATGGCTACATGTAGTTCATTCCTATCCCTAGGTAGAATCTATAAAGTGAGGGTTAACTCCTCAAGTTCTTGTTAATTAATCTTTTCCAACCCCGAATTATTTTTTTCAAAATTAATCCGAAGTGAATGGGCGAGTCCTAAGGTTAGTTAATCTCTTTGGAAACATTCAAGAACAAGAACAATTAAAGAAACAATAATGCACTTCATAATAAATAAAAATCGTTCAATACATAAGCACAACAAGGTATTTTATCCACACTTTAAATATGAATATTCCCATAAACAAGATTCAAGTGTTGGAAAATATACTACACTTAAATATTCAATACAAAGTAAGGAAATGAAGAAATGAGTATAAATAAATAAGAAATTCTCAACCAAAAGCATCAAATCTTCAAGCCCCAAGTGTGTGTGCAAGAACCCTAGCTCCAAACCTTGTCTTCTCTAGTCTAGGAACTGAAAAATAAGCCAAAGCTTTTCCAAATAAGATGTTCCAAGATATCCCCAAAAATAAGCTAGGTCGTGTATTTGTTGGTTTGGAGTTGAGAAAATATGAAATGTCAATACTGCCCAGGTCAGAAGCCAGTTGACCGCACCTGCGGAAAGATCCTCGCAGGTGCGGCTCCGCATTTGCCAAGACTCTACTAGACACGGTATGTAGACAACCCTAGGATGAAACTGCTCTGATACCACTTTTAGCACGACCCAAACCGATGGGGCGTGACGAGTGCTCGAGTTCTACCTATCGAACACCCTTATGCATACGTCTAAGATATAAACATGAAATAAGTGTAGGTCATGCATAACGTCTGGAAATAAACTATTGATTCATATGAACCGCATACGTGGGAAAACATGCCCAAACGAATATATATATATATATATATATATATATATATATATATATATATATATATATATATATATATATACGGAATACGGATAAAAGCCGACAAGACCACATATTATCCAACTATACATGACTATCTACAGACCTCTAACAGAGTGTATAACTGTATAAAGGATGGGACTGCACCCCATCCTACCCATATATATACAAAAGTATCATACCAAAACTCAATAGCAGCCCCGGATCAAATGGAGCATACCAAGTCTCGCTGAGCAAGGATCCTAAGATGGGGACTGTCAACCTGTCTACCTATACCTGCGGGCATAAAACGAAACCCCCCTAGGCAATAGGGTCGTCAGTACAAATAATGTACCGAGTATGTAAGGCATAAAAATTAATATATAACAGACATGAAAGAAACATGGAGTAAAGGACTCAACCTTTAAGTCTGAATAGATCTGTGAATCATGAAACATTTATAATGCCATGCATATGCATATAAATGTCATATCATGCATAGGTATATGCATACATAGCATCATCAAGCCTATGAGGGCATCCCATCATATCATCTCAGCCTCTGTGGGAGAAATCATAAACGTACACCAGTTGTTCAAGTGGTGGTGCATATATAACATCATAACCTTTCCCCATAACCCATATACATATACTATATGCGTATATAACGCCATATGGTCATGGGTCAGTATACATGTATAAATGGATGCAATGCATAATGAAGTAAGTCAATAAGATCTCTCGGAATGTCATCAGACCCATGAACAGACGATATGATAGTAGGACATATGGGGAATCCAGAACATAGGCAATCCTAGTACTTCTAAGAATAAAATCATTTATAAAAGTTGAGTGCTTCCTCGTTTCATTATATCATATGGATCATGCCAAAAGGAAAGAAGGGATAGCCTTAACATACCTCAATTCGTCAATGCAACTCAACCGCAAGCTTATGATAACTAGTGTGCCAACCCTATAACAAAGAAATACATGTAAGACTTAGATGGCGCTAGTACATTACGTATCTCAAACGATAACTCGATTCTAAAATAAAACGAGTAGGATTTCCCTGATTTTACTGCTCCCTCAAGCCTACTATAGGTGAGATACAACCACAATACAATCAGCAACTCAAAACCAACCTAATTACAATTCGGAATCTTCAATACAACAAAAACCCCCAATATACCATAACACACCCAATGAACAAGTTATCAATTAGCCTGAAACTGCAACGACGAGCGACCAACCTACTACCCTACAACATGTGGCATTTCTACACGCCCTTTTATCCTTCCAAACTCCATAAATCAGCATCACAACAGGCCATCACAAATGGACTACAAAACAGTCCACTAAAAGTGGAAAATAAAATAAACTCACGGCTTCCGATCACCGTCCCATGAGTTCTAACAATTAGGAAACCAATTTATCAACCTTCCTTGATATGTAAACACTTAAATACAGAAATTAGACGTTTCTTAATTATGAAGTACCTTACAAAAGTCGAACTACAAAGAAAAGAGAGAGGCGGTATAATGATACTTACGTCATAGGGATCGTTCTGATGTTATCGCTTCTCGATTTTGTACCCGGGATGTTAGTATTCTTTGAAACCCTATTAGAGAGCTCAAGGATAGGTTTTATGGTATTCTCTGGTCGGGTTCTATATAAAAATTTAAGATAGAGGTGAGTTAAGACCTATATATCAACTTTTGAAAAGTCAAAGAGGCTTGGCACCCTCGCATTGGCCCATCTTCCGACGCTTATATCTTTTTATACGGATGACGTATGAACAAACGGTTAAGTGAATTTGAAACTAAATTCCAAGACCTTCAATTTTATATATAATATGTCCAAAAAATACCTCATATAGCACACAAAATCTATTTCTCAAAAAGCTCTGTTACAAGGCAAATCCTGAATCGGTTTTTCCGCAACTTAAATATGATTTTTCCCAAACATTATAGTTTCTATCCAAACATCATATATAGTCATATTATGACTTTCAAAACATTTAAATCTTGTTAATAAGTCTCGTATTCATTATATGTCACCTTGAGACGCACAGGGTGTAACATATATTGAGTGTCCAATCTCATGATGTGTATACTCTTGTTGATCCTGGTTTCACTTTGTCCTATGTCACTCCCTATGTTGCTATGGGATTTGGGATAGAACCGAAATAGCTCCATGAGCCGTTCTCTATATCTACTTTTGTTGGTGAGTCTATTGTGGCTGCGCGGGTTTATAGGGATTATGTTGTCACTGTGCATGGTCGGGACACCATGGCCGATCTCATTGAACTAGGGATGGTTGATTTTGATGTAATAATGGGGATGGATTGGCTTTATTCATGTTTTTCTAAGATTTATTGTCGAACCAGAACCGTTAGGTCTGAATTTCCAAATGAGTCAGTAATTGAATGGAAGGGGGAGGACGTGGTGTCGAAGGGTAGGTTTATTTCTTACCTTAAGGCCACGAAGATGATTAACAAGGGGTGTATTTACCATTTGGTCCGGGTTGCGGACACCGATGTTGAGGCACCTACACTTGAGTCTGTGTCGGTTGTGAATATATTTTCGGAGGTCTTTTCGGATAAGCTCACTGGGATCCCACCAGACAGGGAGACTGATTTCGGGATTGATGTGATGTCGGGCACACATCCTATATCTATTTCACCCTACAGAATGGCACCAACAGAGTTGAAGGAGCTAAAAGAACAATTGAAGGATTTGTTAGAGAAGGGTTTCATCCGGCTGAGTGTGTCGCCTTAGGGGGGCACCTGTCCTCTTTGTAAGAAAGAAACATGGGTCATTAGGGATGTGTATTGACTATTGGCAGCTCAACAAGGTCACGATCAAGAATAAGTACGCACTGCCAAGTATAGATGATTTGTTTGACCAATTGCATGGTGCTAAGTATTTCTCTAAGATTGATTTAAGATCCGGGTATCACCAATTGAAGATCAGGGAGCAGGATATTCTGAGAATAGCTTTCACGACCCGGTATGGGCACTTTGAATTTCTAGTAATGTGTTTTGGGCTAAAAAATGCCCCAGCAACTTTCATGGACCTTATGAACCGAGTTTTCAAGTCATGCCTCGACTCTTTTGTGATAGTGTTTATTGACGATATCCTTGTATATTCACGTAGTTGAGAGGACCATTCTGATCATCTCAGGGCAGTTTTGCAGACCCTATATCAACACAAGTTGTATGCGAAGTTTTCAAAATATGAATTTTGGCTTGAATCTCTCATGTTCTTGGGTCATGTCGTCTCCAGAGAAGGAATTGAGGTTGATCCTCAGCAGATTGCAGCTGTGAAGAATTGGCCTAGACCTATTACCCCAGCAGAGATTCGCAGTTTCTTAGGCTTAGTAGGATATTATAGGAAGTTTGTGGAGGGGTTCTCTTCTCTTGCCTCTTCATTGACTAAATTGACACAGAAATCAGCTAAGTTCCAATGGTCAGATGCTACTGAAAGAAGCTTCCAGGAGTTGAAATCAAGTTGACTACGACACCGGTGTTGACCCTACCAGAGGGTACAAATGGGTTTGTGGCTTATTGTGATGCTTCAACAATTGGACTTGGGTGTGTGTTAATACAACATGGAAAGGTGATAGCTTATGATTCTAGGCAACTCAAGAATCATGAAAAAAACTATTCAACACATGACTTAGAGCTCGGCGATGGTATTTGCATTGAAGATTTGGCATCATTATCTGTATGGGGTCCATGTGGATATATTCATAGACCCTAAGAGTCTTCAATATATTTTCAAATAGAAGGAATTGAATCTTAGGTAGAGTAGGTGGCTTGAGTTACTCAACGATTACGACATTGATAGCCTATATCATTCGGGGAAGGCTAATGTTGTGGAGGATGCTCTTAGCCAAAAATCTATGGGTAGTTTGGCTCACTTGGAGGCATATCAAAGGCCTTTGGCCAAGGAGGTTCATCGGGTGGCTAGTTTGGGAGTTCCTCTTGCTGACTCTAGTGAAGGATGGTTGATTGTGAAAAATAAGGCTGAATCATTGCTTGTGGTGGAAGTCAAGGAGAAGCAATACAATGATCCATTGTTGGTACAATTGAAGGAGGGGATTTATAAACATAAGACCATGGCCTTTTCTATTGACGTGGATGATGGTACCCTAAGTTACCAAGGGCGTCTATGTGTTCCAAATGTGGATGGTCTCCGGGAAAGAATCATGACCGAGGCTCAGACTTCTAGGTACTCCGTGCACCCGGGATCTATAAAGATGTATCATGATCTTAAGGAAGTCTACTGGTGGAATTATATGAAAAGGAGTGTAGCGGACTTTGTGGCCAGATGCCCAAATTATTAACAAGTAAAGGCAGAACACCAACAGCCTGGTGGGTTGGCACATAACATAGAAATTCCAATGTGGAAGTAGGAAATGATCAATATAGACTTTGTGGTGGGAATACCTCGCACGCCTCGCGAGTTTGACTCGATTTGGGTAATTGTAGACCGACTCACGAAATCAAAACACTTCTTACCTGTTAAGGCTACCGACATAATGGAACAGTATGCTCAGTTGTATATCAAGAAAATTATCAGGTTACATGGCACTCCAGTTTCTATTATCTCAAATTGGGGGGCATAGTTCACGGCTAATATTTGGAAGAAATTTCAGCAAGGTTTGGGTACTCAAGTAAATCTTAGTACAACCTTTCACCCGCAGACTGACGGGCAGGTAGAACAGACTATTCAAACGCTTGAGGATATGTTGTGCGCTTGTGTTCTTGACTTCAAAAGTAGCTGGGATGATCATTTGCCTCTCATAGAGTTTTCCTACAACAACAGTTATCATGCTAGCATTCAGATGGCACTGTTCGAGGCTTTATATGGTAGGAGCTATAGATCTCCCATTGGGTGGTTCGAGATTGGGGAAGCGGAGTTGATAGGGCCATACCTCGTACATCAGGCTATAGAGAAGGTTAAGATTATTACAGAATGGTTGAGAACTGCCTGGAGTCATCAGAACTCCTATTTGGATATACATCGTAGGGATTTGGAGTTTAAAGAAGATGATTGGGTATTCTTGAAGGTTTCCCCTATGAAGGGTATAATGCGGTTTGGTAAGAAAGATAAATTGAGTCCGGGGGTATGTCGGACCGTGCAGAATCAATCAGAGGATTGGCCAGGTGGCTTACAGGCTATAACTACCTCCAGAGATGCCTTTAGTGCACCCGGTGTTTCATGTATCCATGTTGAAGAAGATGGTTGGAGATCCGTCGCTTATTGTTCCGGTTGAAACTATTGAGGTTAATGAAGAATTGACTTATGAAGAAATTCTAGTTTCCATTCTTGATAGGCAAGTTCGAAAGTTGAGGAATAAAGAGATTATGTATCCAAGTTCGAAAGTTGATAGGCTAGTTTTCATGTATCCATGTTGAAGAAAGTGGTTGGAGATCCGTCGCTTATTGTTCCGGTTGAAACTATTGAGGCTAATGAAGAATTGACTTATGAATAAATTCTAGTTTCCATTCTTGATAGGCAAGTTCGAAAGTTGAGGAATAAAGAGATTGCCTCTGTGAAAGTACTATGGCAGAACCAGCAGGTTGAAGAGGCTACCTGGGAGGCCGCAGAAGAAATGAAGAAGAAATACCCTCATTTGTTTGAATAGTCATATATTTATAAAGTTGTGTTCAATGAAAGTGTTAAGAGTTACCTTCTATGAATTATGTATCATTTGTACAGTTTATGTTAAGAGTGTTCCTTTTTTGTGATATACTTCTCGTGAGGCCACGGTTGCCATTATTTTTATGTTATGTTATGCCATTGGTTCATGTACATGTTGTTAGGATTGGTTTCTGGGATTCTCTGACATGTGGATAGACCCACTTACAGGGGAAACACTCACGAAAATTTTGGAAATTTGGAGAGTTAGTCAAAAGTTGGAACTGTTGGTGTGTTATAGAAGCTGAGTTACATTGGTTTCTAATGGCGGATTTTGGTCCTCATTCGAGGACGAATGATCTTAAGCGGGGGAGGATGTAAGGCCCTGTAAAAGTTTACCTAAACCTCGGGGTTTCGTGATGCCGAAGTAGACTTGCACGTTAATGATTGTAGAGAATCTTCACAGCGAGCTTGCTCACCGCGGTTCAGACATTTTTGCTTGAACAGTGCGTTGGGGAGTTGAAGAATTTTTTTGGAAGTGCAGGGCATTTCTACGGCCCATTCTACAATCACAGAACTCATTTGCGGACCGCAGATTAGCCGCAGATTGAGGCAAAAATCTGGGCAAATATTTGGGCCATTATGCGGTCCATTATGCGGCCGCATAATAATTTTGCGGTCCGCATAACATATCGAAGACCCAACACAAAAGAATTTTGGACGGCAGTTCTGCGGTGCATTATCAGATCGCAGAATAGGTCTACGGACTGTAGACCGGTCGCAGAGTGAGGCAGGGGTGCCCAGTTCCGGAGGTCCATTATGCGGCCCATTTTTGTGGACCACGGAAGCATTATGTTGTCACATAAGCGAATGCAGATCTGCATCGGGGCTTCATTTTTTCTAACTTTTTAACCCGACCCTATCTCGATGGTTAGTCATGAAGGACCATTTCTAAAAGGGATATCTGGTATTTTTAGAGAGAGTGAGTGCCCTAGAGTGAGGTGAAGTCCCTAAGCTAATTGTTCCTCCAAAATCTTGTCCAAGCTTTGAAATTCAACAAGAAAGCTCACAAGGCCTTCAAACAAGAGGTAAGATTCTAGCCCTAACCCTTAATTACGAAATTTTGTTTGGTAATAGGTAATGGGGAGGAAGGTTTTGAGGATGAGAGTTGTTTATTTTACATGCATGTACCATCAAGGGTAGTGGGAAGATTGTTGAGCTCATCTGGGTAGTGGGATGAAAGAATCCACTATAAGAGGACCTTGAAACCTTAATGCACACCTAGTGTTTGATAAAATGCTCAAGTGAGCTGGAACTATTAACTACTTCCTAATTTGTGTTCAATTTTGCTATATCTCTAAATTGATCGAAGTGGCTGAGATTTCTGGAACATTGTAGTAATTTAAAAAGCTCGAGGCAAGGTATGTTGGCTAAACTCTTCTCTTAGAATTGAACCCCACAATATACTTGTAAGTCATGTGATGCTCATTATAAATTGATTGCCCCAAATAAGCCTTGTGTCAAAATAAATGTGCGTTCAATATGTAGTCCAAAGATTCTTGTTATGTTGAGTCACTATTGAAAATGTGGTTTAAGTATAGACTGTGTGTTATTACATCATAATTTAAAACATGATTCTAATGAAAGCTATCATATCAATTGTATAAGAAATCACATGTTCCTAAGACCCTAAATTGCTCAAATGTATTCTTAAAGTCTTTAATAGAAATGTTTGTTATTAACAATACGTGATGATTTTTGAAAGTGAAATAGTGAGCATGAATTATGAAGTACGGCCAACGTGCCAAGAATGATATTGTGTTATGGCCAATGGTGCCAATAAAATGAATGACATGTAAAAGAATATGAAATGAGTGATAAATACTTTTAATAATAAATGCCTTGGGAGTATCGTTTAGCCACCTATGAAGGGTAGGTCAGAACAACCTAAGCCCAAAACTACATATACCGATGTAGGATTGACTGAGGGGTAAATCCCCGTGTTAATGTGATGAGACTGTTTCCCCTTATATGGGATGAGATTGTTGTGTTGAGATGTTTCCCCTTAAATAGGATGAGATTATTGCTAGCGAGATATGATCTGATGTCAACCCACATGGCATTGTGGTGAGATGACTTAGCCGATTGGGTTGAGATCGGACGCCATGCCGCGCACATGGTGGTATTGTGAGTGTATTTCTCGAGGTGAAATGGCTTAGCTGGTCGGGCTAAGATCTGAGTCCGTGTTAAAACCCGATGGTGTACCGGTGCTAAAGATCTCCCAACTTAAATTACTGAAACTTACTTGAAATTTACCTTTCCCCTAACTTAACTCCTTGGTACTGTTTGAGTCTCTTATTGATTTCATGTTTGATTCTCCGTTTACTGTTACGCATTCTATTGAAGGGGTATTTAGTTTTACATACTAGTACTATTCCATATGTACCAATGTCCTTTTTGCCGGGGGCGCTTCATCTTTAATGAATGCAAGTGGTTCCATATCAGGTGGTATTGATCAGTGATAGCAGCACACCCTCTCTTTAGCTAACTTGGTGATCTCCACTTCATTTCGGGGTCCTGTATATCTTATCTTTTGTACATAGCATTTTGAGGTATAGTCGGGGCCTTGTTGCTGGCACTGTCATAGCACTCTTTTGTTTCTTTTAGAGGCTCTATAGGCATAGTGTGGGTTGTATCTATTTTGGGAAGATTAAATTAAAAATGTTGTAATCGTATCATCTGTTCCACTTTAACTATGATTGTACAATGTGCTGTTTTGGAGACTTGTTAATGACGTAACTAATGGAAATGAATTGGTGTTATTCACATGACCTCTTACTTTCTAATTAATGAAATCTATCCTGCACTTTATTCATGGGTGAGTTGGGTAGTCGGCATTGTGCAGGCTTGCTCAACCGGGGTAACTCTATTGAGCGTCAGTCACGCTCCCCGAGGTCAGGGTGTGACAATGACGATAGAAATAGACTGCATCAAATATGTTCAAAAGTGTCACCAATGCCAGATACATGCTGATATGATATGATTACTACCCAACGAACTCAATGCAACGCGTTTGCCCTGGCCTTTCTTTGCTTGGGGCATGGATGTCATCGGATCAATCGAATCTGCTTCTTCAAATGAACATAGGTTCATTTTGGTGGCTATAGACTACTTCACAAAATGGGTTGAATTCGCATCCTATAAGGCTGTAACTAAGAAGGTCATAGCAGATTTTGTTCGGGACCGCATTGTTTGTCGATTTGGAATACCTGAGTCAATCATTACAGACAACGCCTCCAATCTTAACAGTGACCTAATGAAAGCTATGTGTGAAACATTCATGATCAAGCATCGGAAATCTACATCATACAGGTCACAAATGAATGGAGCCGCGGAGGCCGCCAACAAGAATATCAAGAAGATATTAAGGAAAATGGTGGACAACTACAAGCAATGGAACGAAAAGCTACGCAGAATAGGTACGTAACCTGTATGAACAACTAGATATCATTGATGGTAAAAGAATGAACACAGTATGTCATAGTCAACTCTACCAGAACAGAATGGCAAGATATTTTAATAAAAAGTTTAAGTCAAGGAAATTCACACCAGTGCAATTGGTGCTGAAACGAATCTTCCCACATCAGGATGAAGCAAAAGGGAAGTTCTCACCCAACTGTCAAGGCCCTTATATGGTTCCCCGAGTACTAACAGGAGGAGCCCTTATACTTGTAGATATGGATGGATAAATTTGGCCAAAACCTATCAATTCGGACGCAGTCAAGAGATACTATGTATAAGTCTATGTTTGCATTTTCTATTTGATGTAACCTTAACTACGCTTGACCTGATTCCCGTTTAAGAGGGGATATGTAGGCAGCCCTGTGGGTTTGTTCACATCATAATAAAATCTTTCTTCCCCTCTATGGTTAGAAACTGGGGCAAGATTTTTAGTAGTCAGATCTCATTATGTCAAGGTTCACCAAGAAGAGTATTGCTAGAAATAGGCATTAAACAGGGGAAAATTTTTTTTTTTGGGGGGGGGGGGGCCTCAAAATTCCGAGTTGAGGAGGTCGCAATGTCTCAACATGTCACAGTCTCTGATTCACACATTATTTGCATCATCACACATTTTGAACAAACTGCATTTTTATATAAGCGACTTATCACAAATGCATATTTTTCGAAATTTTCATTTTCTGTAGTAGCCAGATGATACCCAGGGTGACTCAAACAAGATCTCAAGACAAAACTAAGAATCGAAGGCACGAAACAACCTTTCCCCCACAACTCATGATTTTCCTTTGGATGCAGGCACAATGAACATAACAAGCACATCCGTAAATATATGCATACAGTAAGATCACTATCTTCACACCAACAGACGTCGCCTAGCACAAACGCGTCAAGCTAAGAATAATTTTCCCTCTCACATTTAATCGTTACTCTTCCTGCATAGAGATAAACACTGCCCTCATCATTGCATAAGGCTAAGCACTACCTCCCCTTGCATGAGACTAAGCATTGTCTACATTCTTTGCAAGAGGCTAAGCACTGCCTCCATCATTGCATAAGGTTAAGCACTGCTTTCCCTTTCACGAGACTAAGCATTGTCTCCATCCTTTGCATGAGGCTAAGCATTGCCTCTATCATTGCATAAGGCTAAACACTGCCTTTCCTTGCACGAGACTAAGCATTGTATCCATTCTTTGTATGAGGCTAAGAACTGCCTCCATCATTGGATAAGGCTAAGCACCACCTTCCCTTGTACGAGATTAAGCATTGTCTCCATTCTTTGTATGAGGCTAAGCACTGCCTCCATCATTGCATAAGTCTAAGCACCGCCTTTCTTTGTATGAGGCTAAGCACTCCCTCCATTCTTTGCATGAGGCTAAGTACTACCTCCATCATTGCATAAGGCTAAGCATTGTCCATACTCTGCATAAGGCTAAGCACTGCCTCCATCATTGCATAGGGCTAAGCATTGCCCTCATTATTGCATAAGGCTAACCAGTGCCTTCCCTTGCATGAGGCCAAGCATTGTCTCCATTCTTTGCATGTGGCTAAGCACTGCCTCCATCATTGCATAAGGGTAAACACTGCCTTCATTCACATAAGGTTAATCATTTCCCCCATTATCTGCATAGGGCTAAGCACTGCCCCCATCTCACACAAGGTTAAGCACGACTTCTCTTCATTCTTGCATGTGGCGAAGCATCACCTGTATTCTCCATCAAATTATTGATATTACCACATACTTGAATTTCATGGGCTGAAACATCGCCACATTGTCCGGAGGCGTCATAGTCCGAAGGCACCATCCTCATAGCCTAAAGACACCATGCCATGGCCTGAGGATCTCTCTAAATTGCATATCATTATTTAAAGGCATCATAGTCCAGAGGCACCATCCTCATGGCCCGAGGACACCATTTCATGGCCTTCAAATCCCTTATCATGCGCTTCATGGCCCAGGACGTCATAGTCTAAGGACATCATCCTCATCGCCTAAAAAGACAACTCTCACAGTCCGAAGGGAATTTCCATCATGTTTAAATTTTCGCAATAACCCATATATATTCACATGCATCGTGTTTTAAGTTTTGCAGATAACTTGGGAGGTAACCATTCTACAAATAAGAGCAATTCTCGCTCTGGTTTCCGTTCACAACGTTCACATCCTTTAATCACCTTAAACGTAATCGATAATCAGCAATTGACTACCGTTTATTCTATAACCATTCAAATATCTGCCTTATACATCCGCAACAATCAAATTCGCATTCATAGCTCCATCTAAAATCATCCATTGATCACAAAAAAATCGCATCCAAAAGGTCTTTTACGAAATATGCGACTACTTTTATAACAATTCCATCGGTTTCGTTCGCTGTTGGATCCAGAACTACACATCGACTGATTCCCGTAACACTAGGGATATGTAGGCAACTCAAGAACCAGGGTTCAGCCCCCAATTTTTCAAAACACATCATTTCTCACTCACTTCGGACAAAATTGGTCATCATTTTCTTTACCCGATAACTCTTTCATCATTTCTGGGTAAAGAGGGGCAGATGTACCCAATTGTCCTCATGTTTTTATAAATGTCATGTATACTTTCAAAATATTATTTTTTGCATTATTACCTAATTTACAGGATTCATATAGGAATTTTCTATAATTGTCTATAATTTTTTAAAGTTTAAAATTGATTTTCTCACATTTAATTATTTAAATATTTATTAAATATCCCTTTAAATTATTTGTGGGATTATTTAATCATTCAAATTTATTATTTACACCCACATGCATGTTTTATAACAATTTACGTCATTTCTTATAATTCCTTTTTTTGTATTTTTGAGCTATTTACACATGTTTTGCAAAAATAGCCTATACTTTACAATTAATTGCATTTTGTCATTTTATTCAAGGTCAAAATAATTATTCATCTTTTTATAACCTTCATCTATTATTTTAACATATTAAGTTGCATAAATAATATTTTTTATATTTTACTTAACTATCTTATTAAATTATTTTTCCTTAATTTCTTGTATTTAAAATATAGCCCGAGTTATGCCAATTTTCGGACCATATTAATGGCCCAAACACCCCAAATCCATGGCCCAATTCACAGAGCCCAAGCCAAACGACCCTCTAATTTGACCCGGTCGGGGATCCGTTTATTTGACCCACCCAGTTTCCTATTCGATCTTGGCCGTTGATCTTAAATGATCAACGGCCCATAATAAATACCCCCATTCTCCTTATATCCCCATGACCAAACCCTAGAGACCACTTATCTCTCCACAGCCGCCCTCACCTGCTCTCTTCTCCCTCAGAGGCCAAACCATAACTGACCTAAAATATCATCATCGCCCTTCCTCATACGCGTTCCTACGCAGATTCTACTTACCTTTTCTGTTATTATCATTCATTTATGGTAACTTTCGCTACCATTATACTTATGGCAAGTTTGATCCTCACAGAGTTGGCTTTGATTCTATGTTTCTGGGTGCTTTTGTGGTTCTATACACTAGAGAAGTGAAAAATCTCTCTTGTATCTATTATATCTTCGTTGATTCCGTCGTGATTGGGACTTGTGAACGATTCGCCCTGAATTCGATTCCAACTAGGGTTTGGGTTCCGATTCTTCTTTTACTGGTTCTATCATTGATTGCATGTGATATTTGTTTTCCTTACTTGTATTTGATTGATTATATTTCCTTGTTTGTTCGTTCAATTTCTACTACTATATAATCCCCTTCAATGTTCCCCTTCTAGGTCTCAGTGACTATCATTAAATAACTGCAAATACTCTCACACTCTCACTTATTCTATTATTCTAAACTTGAGACCTTGGACGGCTGAAAGCCAAGGTCATTAGAATTCGACTATGTTCTTTTCTCAGTGCGAGCACTGCACGGGGTTTACTTGAAACCCTTGGGAACTTTGACGCACTGGGATTTTGGGATTCTGCTGCTCTTTTCTACTGATAATTGAATTGTTGCTGCAAATTGTTCTTCTCATTTGCTTGTTCGTTAATTTGTAACTAGTAAGTACCTTTAACTCTCGCGATTTTATTCTCTTTTGCTTGTGTTCATGCTCTGTATATCTATGTCACTTAAGCTTTGGTGGACCAATATTCTACTATGTCGTCTCTATTTGTGGCCCTCTTTGCTTCGAAGTTATCCTATAGCCCTGTGTTTCTTAGCATCAAAACCTGCCTAAAGCTCTAAGCTTTGGTATATGCCCATGACTTCTGACTATCTTAAGCCTGCTTAGCCTAGTGTGTTTGTGTATGTCTGAATGTTAATATGTGCTCTTCAAATATTGCCTATTACTTCAATATATAGGCTCCTATTCTATATGTAGTTAACTAGTATAAGTCCTGATGCCTGCCTATCATGTTAATCTAGAGTTGACATATTTCACCTACTATGGGTTATGGTAATGTTTATGAACTTTTGTGTTATGATTGATGCTCAGCATGTTAAGTTTCCCATGTTCAACTAAGTGATTGCTTGTCAACCATTGTAGACTATGCCCATTAGCCTATTTACATGTTGTTTGTGATCATACCTTCACTAGGCTCTCATGTGAGAACTTTCATGTAAAAACTACCATCTACTTGTTCCTGTCTATGACTTTACTAGATTCTCATATTAATTATCTGAAGACTTTTAGGCTAATTCTGGACTATGCTTTTCTTTGAAACTCTATTTGAAATAGTTTGCTAGTTTATGATGTTCAATCAAGTTGCTTTAAAACCTAGTATGATCCCACCTTATGTATACCTTTTTATTTTCCAAAACTTCATGTGATCCTGTCTATATACCTTGGTTAGAACTGTTGTTAGTTACATCTTTAAGAACTATGTGTATGGCCTTCAGAGTTGCTTTATTACTTCCTCGAATAGTTGTTACTTGCATGGTTAAGTAAGTCATGCATCTTACGCCTGGTATTGGGACATATATACTGTTGGATCTGGGTGCCGGATTCAGGTATACTCTATTGTTCTGCTAAGTTTAGGGTTTGGGCCTGTTGGTTGTATGGAGAGTGAGGATGTTGAAGGCCCAGACAGTGCTAGGTTACTTTCGTTTGGGCCTATTATTAGGCTCGCATATGGTTCTTTGTGTAATATTTGTGCTTGTACTCATTATCTGGTCCTGAAATAATTTATAAACAAAAAATTGGGGAGTTAGTGAAATTAGGGAAACGGGTATATTCTATTTTTTGCATAAAATGGGTAGAAAACATACCTATATGGTCTACATGCCTCGTTTGATATTTGTTTGACATGCTCCATTTCTACACACTAGTAGAAATCATGCCTATAGGAATCACACACACTTCACTAAACTTGTCATAATGTGTTGCTACACTTGTTTCCATGTCTACTGCTCAACGCCTTAGATAAGCATGCCTATAGGATACAATAATACAGTGCCTTTGCTAATCTAGATATCATGACTATAAGGTAAAATAAATGATCAACTGCTTTATGTTACTTTTGTACTGCCTCACTTAGATGACATGCCTATAGGGATAAAAGCGTTATAAAATCAAGTCTAATTGTCAATTGTTAGAAATCCTTCCTATAGGATGTTTATCGACGCTCTTAATCCTTTGTTTTCAAGTGACTTTACTGCCTCACTATGCGATTATTAGAAATCCTTCCTATAGGACACTGTCCACAAAATTAGCGCTGGTAATTGGGAGTTATGGGATCTTTTTCCTACCTTATTGCGCAAACAATTAGAAATCATACCTATAGGACTTGTAACGCTTTAATCTGCTTAAAAGCTACAGCACTGCATGTATAATACCAGAAATCAGAATCACATAGGAACCATGCATATAGGATATAACGATTCAAACATGTATTAATCCTGAAATTGTCTATTGCATAACATGAAATCTGATCGCGTGCTTTTGTGCTTATGTGTGGAGGTTAACTTGAGCCTTTCATTGCTATTGTGTGCAGTCCTATCTGTTTCGAATGTCGCCTAGTTTTATCATCTTGAGCAACCTAAGTAAAGTTTAGAGCAACCTAATAGTAGGTCCAAAGCCTCCTGGACCGTAGGCATGGGACAGGTAGCGCACGCATAGGGTATGATTTAGAATTGAATTAGAGCACCTTTAAGTAACAACTTCAACATAATAATTGGGTAGTAGGAGATGATAGTCTGTGCCCGCTGAATAATATGAGCAACCCCCTACCCTAAGGGAATTGCGAAGTATTATTTATGTTGCACGGGGTGATCCTTTAGGCTAAAAAAACTTAGCACTCCCCTTTCTTTATATACTTTTTATTTACACTTAGTAACCTAACATACACCAATGTAGTTGTTTCCTTGTAATCATTAAAGATTTGTATCGATTCTCATGTGTTATGATAAGACTCTTCAGCTTCTATATTTTCCTTTGTTTATTCGATCACCTAGCCTAATGACATAATCCACATAGCTTAAAATTCGGTTGGGACCCACAGTGTGGACCTCGAAGAGTGCCTAACACCTTCTCTTTGAGGTAATTTGAGCCCTTACCTGATATTTGGTTTCATGGACTAGTCAAACAGATTTATTTATAAATAGTTGCCCTAACGCACCTTAAAAATTATTAGGTGGCGACTCTTCTCTTTTAATACCTCCTTTTTAAAAGAGTTGTCACACGTCGAGGCCCGCTTTCGCAAGAAAATGGGGCGCGACAGTCTCTCCAGGTTTTCGAAAAGGTGTGCCCAGTTCTTTGATAGCTGCTCCATGGGAGTCCAACCTCGTATCTGTCTTGATAATGAAGGCCTTCATTAGATCCTCTAGACCATGTTGGTTGGGCTGTTGAGGCTGAAACTACAGCCTCGGCTGATTCATAAAGCTCGGAGCTCCTTGTCCCTGAAATCTGGGGTTGTTTTGTTGCCATGCATTTGCAGTACCCCCAGGTGAACTCCATGAAAAGCAGGGGAGCTTTTGACCCATTGCATTAAAGTTGTAATTCCCCATGGTATTTACTTTCTCAATTGAGGCTTGAAACTCATGATTAGGGTGTCCTCTTCCACATATATCACAAGCTGCACGATTCTCACTTTGTATTGTAGCCAAGGTAAGCTTCCTTATTTCTTTATCCATATCATCAAGTTATACCTGCACAGATGTATTAGCATCAACTTGGTGAACACCAGTTGATCTTCTTCTTTCAGCACTCTCAGAGGGCCACTGATTTGCATCTTCAGACAACTCATCAAGAATTATAACTATCTCCTCTGGAGTCTTCTTCATCAGCAGGCCTCCCGATGCATTACTCAATGTTCTACGTCAGGCTGGTGTCAATCCATCCCAAAAGTCTTGGAGTTGCATCCAGAGTTCAATTCCACTATGTTGACACTTTCTAACTATCTCCTTAAATCTCTAACATGCTTCAAAAACAATTTCAGTATCTTTCTGGAAGACGTTATAGATTTCTCTTCTAACCTTGCCCGTTTTAGCTGAGGAGAAATATTTATCAAGGAATTTTCTAGTCATCTCCTCCCATATTCTAATCGATCCCATGAGTAAGCTTCGAAGCCACTATTTTGCGTCATTTTTGAGTGTGAAGGGGAATGCCCTTAAGTACATTGCATCTTGTGACACACCATTGTATTGAAAGATGTTCATAATCTCCTCGAAGTCCATTAGATGTTTATTTGGATCCTTGTTCATCTTGCCTCTGAAGACACAACAATTCGGAAGGGGTTGAAACAACCCTTGCATCAATTCGAAACTGTTAGATGCAATTGGAGGTGGTATAACACTTGATAATCCTTTATTGTAGATCAGTATAACATAATCTCCCAGTGATCTCCCAGGCATGGGAGCTATATTTTCAAACTGGTCTGCAGCCAAGGGTTGATTTTGAGCAATTCTCCAACCCCTCTCTTCTTCATAGATAATTTGTGCCTCTCTAATAGTTGCTTCCTCAGCATCCCGTGCAGTATTTTCCCGTTGTTTGGCTGCATATCTTGCAGCCAAATCCACATTATCATCACTGTTTCCATCCATAGTTTCTTTGGTTGAGGACTGCCCAACCTTTTCTAACATCTCGGTGAGAATTCTTTCCTTCCTCAGTTGTCGCAGTTGTTTTTCTATCTCGGGCTCGTATGGTATCACTTCTTTCATAGAAGCTCAAGTCATGCACCAATCTAAACTTGTAACCTACGCAAAGTCAACGGACACCAAACGTAAAAAGAGAAAATAGAAATAAAAAGAAAAAGAAATATTCTTGAACTAGCACTACAAACTATTTCAAACACTATTGATTGCCAATCCCCGGCAACGGCGCCAAAATTTGACTAGCACAAAACACACACTTAAATTCTGCTTGCTAATCAAAAATAGTATAGTATAATATCCCATCCACAGGGATTGGATTTAAATAGTATACTCGTAGTTTCTAGCTTTGTTTCTATCTAAGATGATCAACAGTTGAAATTTATAAGATGTCTAACTAAAATTAACTAAGAATCTAAAACTATGGACTAATGACAATCGAAACAAGGAAAAAGTAAAGAAGGTTATCAATGGGAGAAGATAGGGTTTTTATGGGATAGGTGCAAGATAATTGTTCGAGATCTAACTCTAGATAATTCACTTCTAATGTTCAAGTGAGTCTCTCGAATTCACTCAGTTATTAGTTCAAACGTTTAGCAAAAACTCCTCTCTCGATTAAGTTTTAACCTCACAAGCTGAACCAAATTAAGCACGTGAAGATATGCAAGAATGCGTAATGAATTAGTA
This sequence comes from Nicotiana tabacum, assembly GCF_000715075.1. NCBI lineage: Eukaryota > Viridiplantae > Streptophyta > Magnoliopsida > Solanales > Solanaceae > Nicotiana > Nicotiana tabacum. The sequence continues at coordinate 23,766,143 of NC_134081.1, read as the reverse complement.
AAACCTCTTTCGATTATTATCCTAACTAGGTTTAATCAATGATTCAACTAGTCTCTTTCGATTACTAAGAAGAATTAATGAACTCAACCAACAATATAATACAAAGATATCACAACTTATGCCTCTCTCGATTACATGAACGAGTGAATATAGATGCAATAATTAAGTCATTCAAAATGCTTCAATACATAAAACTAGAGCTATAATCCACAAACAATCATCAATCCACCAAATCTATCAATCCCTAAATGGACTACTCCATAGATATGGAGCAATTCATCAAAAATAAAATTAGAGTATAGAAAAATATAAATTCAATCCAAACTCAGGTCTTGAGTGAGGAAGGAATGTGAAATCCTTGTGCTTGTATTCTTCCAACTCCTCCTTAGCCTCCTTAGGTCCAAAGTATGTCAAAAAGTCCAGAAAATAACGCTTTTCCATGTATTTATACTAAGTAGGTTCGGGCCCAGAAGAAACCACCTTCTCCTTGCCTAAATAGGACATTGGCTCTGTAACAATTACACAAGCGCACTGCATGGGGCGACGCGCTGTGCTGGGAATTAGTGGGAAATCCAGAGAGCTCCATAATTGACAGGCAGCAGGATTTGGGCAGCCGCGGCGCCCCACGTGTCGCGGTTGTGGAGTTTTCTCAGAGTACGAATTTTGCTTGATTTTTGACGTCTAGACTTGGTCCTCAATCCCTGAACACGATCCCGACTTAATCTCTTGGTATTTTACTCAGACTTCAAAGATCCAAATAGCTTGAATTAGCTCCACAACATCTACATAGTTCGGAATCACTCACACAAGGCATAAAAGACACAATACGTGAAAAACACTACCAATTAACGCTCAAACACAAATAAAGTGCATTGAATTAGAGTGCAATAAGCGACTAAAATACGTAATTATAGCCTACCATCAGTAGTCACTACCGGAATAATGAGCCGACTTGGTCAACCTGTCCACAATCACCCATATTGCGTCAAATTTCATCAAAGTCCATGGGAGCCCAACAATAAAATATATGGTAGCACGCTCCATTTCCACTCGGGAGTCTCAAGTCTCTGAAGTAAACCGTCTGGCCTCTGATGCTCATACTTCACCTGCTGATAGTTCAGGCAACGAGCCACATATGCCACTATGTCGTTCTTCATCCTCCTCCACCAATAATTCTGCCTTAAATCCCGATACATCTTAGAGGCAACCAGATGATGGAATACCATGAACTGTGGGCTTCCTCAAGGATCAGCTCACGCAACCTATCTACATTGGGCAAACATATACGACCCTGCATCTACAACACACCATCATATCCGATAGAAACCTCCTTGGAATCGTCGTGCTCTATCATGTCCTTAAGGACGAGCAAATAGGGGTCGTCATACTGGCACTCTCTGATGCACTCATATAAAGAAGATTGCAAATCCATGCAAGCAAGAACCTGGCTGGGCTCCCAAACATCCAATCTAACAAACGGATTGGCCAAGGACTGAACATCTATGGCTAGTGGCCTCTCTGTTGCCGGTAGATATGCCAAATTGCCCATACTCTCCGCTCTTCGACTCAAGGCATCGGCAACCACATTGGCCTTCCCGGGATGATCCAAAATAGTTACATCATAGTCTTTAAGCAACTCTAACCTTCTCCGCTGCCACAAGTTAAGATTCATCTGCTTGAACAGATGCTGGAGACTCCGGTGGTCGGTATAGATCTTACATGGGATGACGTACAAGTAGTACCTCTAAATCTTCAATGCATGAACAATAGCTGCCAATTCTAGGTCGTGCATAGGATAATTCTTCTCATGGACCTTTAACTAGAGAGACGCGTAGGCAATCACCCTACTATCTTGCATCAACATCGCACCAAGCCCAATACGCGACACATCACATTACACAGTATAAGACCCCAAACCCATAGGCAATACCAACACTAGGGCTGTAGTCAAAGTAGTCTTGAGCTTTTGAAAAGCTCGCCTCACACTTTCCTTAGACCATCTAAAAGCAAAACCCTTTCTAGGTCAATCTAGTCATAGGTGCAGCAATGGATGAGAAACCCTCTACAAAACGAGAATAATACCTAGCCAAACCGAGAAAACTCCGAATCTCAGTAGTTGATGATGGTCTGGGCCAACTCTGAGTTGCCTCAATCTTGTTCGAATCTATCTTAATCCCCTCACTCGACACCACATGGCCTAAAAATGCCATATAATCAAGCCAGAATTCACACTTTAAGAATTTTGCATATAACTTCTTCTCTCTCAAGGTCTGAAGTACGATCCTCAAATGTTGCTCATGATCCTCCTAACTGCGGGAGTACACCAAAATGTCATCAATAAATATAAGGACGAATGAATCAAGATATGGTTGTGATACATTTTTCATCATGTGCATAAATGTTGTTGGGGCGTTGGACAACTCCAAATGACATCACAAGAAACTCGTAATGACCATACCGAGACCTGAAAGCAGTCTTTAGAATATCTGGATCCTGAATCTTCAATTGATGATACCCTGACCTTACATCAATCTTTGAGAACACTCTGGCACCCTGAAGCTAGTTAAATAAGTCATCAATGCACGGTAATGGGCACCTGTTCTTCACTGTAACCTTGTTCAACTGCCTGTAATCAATACATATCCGCTAGAATCATCCTTATTCTTTACAAACAGAACCAGAGCACCCCACAGCGAAACACTAGGTCGGATGAATCCCTTATTAAGTCAACTCTTACAGTTGTTCCTTCAACTCCTTCAATTCTGCTGGTGCCATGTGATATGGTGGAATAGAAATGGGCTGAGTGTCCAGCAACAACTCAATACTAAAATCGATATCTCTATTGGGTGGCATACCCAAAAGATCTACTGGAAATACATCTGGAAAGTCTCTCACTACCCGAACTAACTAAACGGTAGGAGTACCACAAAGGTAAAATATGCATCACATCCCTTCTCAATCATTCGTTGTGCCTTTAGAAAGGACATAACTCTACTAAGAATAAAATCCAATGTACCCATTAACTCCAACCGCGGAAATCCTGGCATAGCCAGTATCGTCGTCTTAGCGTGACAGTCCAAAATAGCATAACAGGGTGACAATCAGTCCATGCCTAAGATCACATCAAAGTATACCATATTGAGCAATAATAGAACAACCCCGGTCTCAAAACCACTAATAACATGAGAACTCAAAGAATCATGAGATATATCCAAATACGGAGCAAAGTAAGATGACACATATGAATAAGTGGAGCCTGGATAAAAAAAAAGACTGATGCATCTCTACAGGAAATCGGAACACTACCTGTGATGACAGCATCTGAAGTCGCAGCCTCTGTCCTACCCGAAAAAGCATAAAATATGGCATGGCCTCCCCCTCTAAGGCGACCTCTACCTGCTTGACCTCCACTCGTAACCGACGATGCAGGTGGGGCGGCAACTGGAGTAGCAACCATGGCCTAAGAACCCTGTGGACCAGGTGGAATTCGGGGAGCCTGAGTAGTCTGTGGAGGTGCATTCCTCCTAAGTTTGGGACACTCTCACACCATATGTATGGTGTTGACACCCTCAAAATAAGCTCTCGGTGGGCATGTCTGCTAGATCTGACTATGGCGTAGTTGGCTAGACTGGCCAACGAAGGCACCTAGTGCAGAAGGCACACTGGATAATGGTTGAGAAAAATCAGCAACCTGAGACCTCGGAATAGTCGGAGCACCACTAGAAGCTGAAAGTGCTTAATGAACTGGACGACTCACATAGCCCTTCCATGACGGGCTACAACTGGGGTGCGGGCACCACTATATCCTCCTGAATCTTGATGCCTCCCTGTCCTCTCTCTCACGGCACTGCATACCTTCCAACCTCCTCGCGATCTCCACCACCTACTGATATGGAGCATCGGTCTCCAACTCTCGAGCCATGCTGAATCTAATACTATAGTTGAGCCCCTCGATGAACCTAGGGACTCCCTCCCTGATGGTAGAAACCAAGGTAGGTGCTTGTCGAGACAACTAACTGAATCTGATAGCATACTTCAACACTGGCATGGTACCCTAGTGCAACTGCTCAAACTCCGTGCGACATGCATCCCAAAGGGACTGGGGAACAAACTCTCTCAAGAATATTTTTGAAAACTGAGCCTAGGTAAGTGAAGTTGTGTCGGCTGGGCTACCCTCCTTGTAAGCCTTCCACCACCTGTAGGCTACTCCAGACATTTGGAATGTAGTAAAAGCAACTTCGCTCATCTCTACATTACCCATAGTGCAGAGAATATGATGACATTTCTCTAGAAAACCCTATGCATCCTCGGTAGTTGTGCCAACGTGAGTAGGAGGATGATTCTTGTTGAACCTCTCAAGTCTAAACTGCTCCTCCTCAGATACCACTGCCCTGACCTCTGGCTGTACCGGAATAATAGGCTACGCTGGCATGACTTCCGGGACCTGATTAATATGGGCACACTGCTTTAGAGTGTGGGCTATGGGAGTGTGGGATCCTCCCCTGGCCTGAGATATAGCTGGTGCAAGGGGAATCAATCCCTCATGTGCTAGAGTGATGAACATGCTCAAGAACTGTGCAAGGGTCTCCTGAAGTCCAGGGGCAGCAACAGGCATCGCGAGTGCCTGTCCCCCAAGCGAAGCTACTGGTGGCTCCTCCATCACTGCTTGGGCAGTAGCTCTAGCTACACCACGTGCCCCTCCTCAACCCCTACCCCGGCCCCGGCCTCTTGCGACTCTAGCAAGGGGCACAGGTGTCTGATCATCGGATCCAACTGTGCATTTCTCACCAACTGTGCGAGAATAAAGACAAACATTCAGATTTTCAAGTCAACATATTCGCACGATAAGGAATCAAAGAAGTGTAATTTCCTAACAATTCTGTAGCCTTTCGAAGATAAGTACAGACGTCTTTGTACCGATCCGCAAGACGCTACTAAACTTTCTTATGACTCGTAAAACCTATGAACCTAGAGCTTTGATAGTAACTTGTCACGACCCAAATTTTTCACCTTAGAATGTCATGATGACTCCTAATCTCTAAGACTAGATAAGACTAACATTCATTAACAGCTTAATAGAAATATCAAGACTGAGATAATAAGATAAAACCGATAAGCTCATATAAATGCGCAAAATAGAACATTAACAACATGACTCCCAAAACCGGTGGATTTGAATCAAAAGCTCTTCAGAATATTCTAAAACCTCTACTATAATAATGTCTTGTAAAGGAAATAACAGTAATGAGAAGGTAACAGAAGGTGACTCTGAAGCTTGCGGACGTCAAGCAGGTATACCCTGAAGTTTCCGAAAATGGCTGAATGATCACTAAGGTCCGGCACCGACAGATGCACCTGGGTCTGCACAAAAATGTGCAAAAGTGTAATATGAGTACACCACAATGGTACCCAGTAAGTATCAAACCTAACCTCGGTAGAGTAGTGACGAGGCTAGGTCGAGACCTCTACAATGAGAAAAAGAAACTAAACGGTGTATAGCATAATCTAAATATGAGAAACGAGGAAGTAAAGGACAAGTAACAGTTCAACAATGTAAGCTAGCAACGGAAATTTAAGCAGTAAGGGAAACTAGGAGTAAACACATGATGAAACAACAAGAAGACAAGTGCGGATATTTACAAGTAAAGAAATGAAGAAACAACAAGAGCGGTTCAACCAGCACGCCTTTTCAACATGGAATGTACAACAAGAACCACAACTGAGGTACCGCCTCGTATTCACATTTCACAATTTCAATCACAATCTTTCCTTATATCACCGTGTGAACTTTACATTTAGTTTTGAAAATTATTTTTCCGAAATAACTACACGCGTTTTAGTCCATCTTATCTCACTGTGTGGCTTCAAGTAGTTTCCCTACTAGAAATATGGGTATCAAACCCACCTTATCCTACTACATGCGTATCAACCCCTAGCCTTATAGCACCGCATGCGTATCAATATCACAACACAATCACAACTCGCACCACAAGTGCCCATATGCCACAAGTTGACAAAAAGTCAACAATACCAATATTTCCACAACATATAGCCCATGGCTTAACCACAATATGTACAAGAATTTCAACAATAACAAAATGAATGAGAATTACTCAACAAGGAAAGATATCTCAACAATTAATAACTTCAACTCAAATAACAAGCAAGAGGTAGAAAAAGTGCTAACATCGTCAAATAAATCATGTAGGAGTAGATTAATACATGTAAGAGTAGATTAACAATAAGAGATTTAGCATGTTATGACAATTCAATTAAATGCATGAAAAGAGTATAAATAACCTAAACCGGTCAAGCACCATATATAGTATGTGTACGCACTAGTCCCCTCGCGTACACGTCTTCCACATAACATAAATACCACAATCAACCCAAATCCTAAAGGGTAGTTCCCCCACACAAAGTTAGGTAAGACACTTACCTCAACTAGGCCAAATCAACCCTCGAAAATATCTTTTCCCCTAAAATTCGCCTCCATACGGCTCAAATCTAACAAAAAATGACTTAATAACATCAAACAATGCAAGAAAAATCAATTAAAATAGATAAAGTTATAATGTTTACACTTTTTCCAAAAGGTTAACCCCCGGCCCACCCAGTCAAAACCATGGTCCAAGGGTAGATTCCGTCTACCCATAACCCCACAGGTCCATATTTTTTTTTATTATTTTTAAATCCGAATCCAAATCGACTAACAAAATTCAAATCTTCATTTTTCAAAATTTTAACAAAAATTCCCAAATTTCATCTTTGATTCTTATAAATTTTGATGTTGAATCTAAGATATAATCGTGAAATATAGCTAGAAATTAATTAGAATTACTTACCCAAAGTTTGTAGATGAAAATCCCCTTTCCACATCGCCTCCTGCCGAGTATAGGGTTTTAAAATATGAGAAATAAGGCTAAATCTTTCCAGCCTTATGTTCAATTTTAGATGTCACATTTGCGACACTGGGTTTGCAATTGCGAACCCTCGCAATTGCGAAGAAAGGCTCGCAATTGCGGCCACTGACATCCTAAGGAAGACATCGCAAATGCAACATGGGTTCGCAATTGCGAACCCAGTCCCCATCACAATTGCGACAACAATTATCGCAATTGCGAAACTACCCAAATTTGCCTATCCTCACAAATGCGAACCAGATATTGCAATTCCCTTGTCATGTTCGCAATTGCGATGCTGGTACTTGCAATTGCGATAATTGTATGACCATCAACCTATCTTCAGTCCAAATTATTCAGCGACACGTCCGAAACTCATTCGAGCCCTCGAGGCTCCAAATCAAACATCCACACAAGTATAAAAATATCATAACTCCCCCGTGCAATCAAAACATCAAAATAACATTTATAACTACAAATTCGACACCAAAACGCATGGATTTCAAAGAAAAGTTTAAGAATCTCTAGAATTACAACCAAGCATCTGAATGCTATCAAATCAACTCCAAATGACACCAAATTTTGCACACAAGTTCTAAATAGCATAACGGACCTATTTCAAGTTCCAAAACCAAACTCTGAACCCAATAGCCAAAAGTCAACCTACGGTCAAGTTTCTAAACCTTAAATTTCCAACTTTCGGCAAAATAAAATAAATCAATCTACAGACCTTCGAATTCGATTCCGAGAATACGCCAAAGTCCAAAATCACGATACGAAACTATCGGAGCCATCAAAATACCATTCAGGGATCGTTTTTATAAAAGTCAACCATTGGTGACATAATCAACCTTCCAAGCCAAGAACCAAAGGGTCCAAATCAACCTACAACCTTCCTGGAACAAAACTAACTGACCCACAAGTCATAAAATAAAAATTACACATGTGTGAAGCATCAAAAGGGAAAACGGGGCACAAATATACAAAACAGTCGGTCGAGTCATTAAAGAAACCATATATATTAACTAAGGTTAAGCCATAGAGGGACAATTTGCGCAAAGGACACATTAGCAACTAAGGGGTCATTTGGTTTGAACACAAGTCTTACTGGGATTAGTTATAATGTGATTAGTAATATTAAAATTAGTTATTCTGGTATTATTTCTTATTGACTGTTTGTTATGTTGTATTAATCCTAGGATTGTTAATTTTACTGTTTTATCTGGGGTTAAGGCGCTAATAAGGGCCCATTTGGCCATAACAAATTCACATTTTTTGAATTTTTTTTCACTTTTCCGGAGTAAGTTTTGACCATAAAAAAATTAAATTTCACTTGAAATTGAATTTCAAAAACTTTCAGAAATTTGAAAAACTTCAAAAAGTTATTTTTCAAAATTTTCACTTCAAATCACTCACAAATATTCAAAAATAGCTCCAGATTGTATTCATATCCAAACACAGCTCTAATTTTCAAATGCCACTTTTACTTGAAAAAAAGTCACTTTTTTATGAAATTTCACAATTCTTATGTCCAAACGCCCACTAATTTTTTATCGCATGATTAGTTTTGTTTATCTATGATACCAAACGTCCCCTAAGGAGTTAACAATACAAAAAGAGATGGATGACAAAAAGAGTTGGATCAGCAAAAAAAAAGATGGTGGAATTGGAGCCTGACATGGCACAACAATTGTTTATTCCAAATAGGACAGGTTTTGAAAAATCCAACTTCAACTTTTTTGCCTTTTTTTTTTTGCTTAATTGAATTCGAGTTGTTTCTTTTGGGGTCTATCGTTCTTCATAATTCTTTATCAGAGTTAGGGATTTGGTCCTTTTTATCTTAGTATTAAGTAATACAAATAATCAAACACGGAATAAATATAATTTCAAAGTTTATATGGGGACCAAAGGACCCCTCAATGTTACTGTTGCTGCATGTAAAAAGGGAGTCAAAATTTTCGTATTTTGGATTAGAGATCCATGAAAGAATGAAGTTGAGAAAAGAAAAAGAATAAAAACTTTCTTGATGTTCAAGAAGCAGAAATGGTGAAAACCAAAGTACTTTGAATAGAGCGAAACAATAAGATTACATTCATTGGCTTTACAATAGAAGATAATGTAAGATTATTCATATTGCAGCTGCAACTTGATTCCAAAATGTGCTGAAACTCACTCGAGCAGCTCGGGTCCCAACCCAAACTATCCAAACAAGTCTGTAATAGTAATATTGACTCGTACAAAGGCTCAAAACACAAATGAGATGCACATTCTCAAAATGAGGGGTTGGGTTACGAGTTCTTGAGCAAGAATGATTCGCAAGAAAACCTGCATAATACTTGGAATGTGCAATGGAGCCAAGCTACTTCAAAAGACCTTTGAATAAATGCAAACATGGTCCAAGAATTTGGGACAAGGTGGGTTGCTCTGATGGTAAGCACCCTGCACTTTCAACCAAGAGGTTGTGAGTTCGAGTCACCCCAAGAGCAAGGTGGGGAGTTCTTGGAGGGAAGGATGCCGAGGGTCTATTGGAAACAGCCTCTCTACCCCAGGGTAGGGGTAAGGTCTGCGTACACACTACCCTCCCCGGACCCCACTAGTGGGATTATACTGGGTTGTTGTTGTTGTTGTTGTCCAAGAGCTTGTATGGCCAAGCTGCCAAAAACTGTTTATTTTGAAAAGAGTTTTTGCTCAGAAGTGCTTTTAAAAAAGTAATTATGGAAAATAACAATTTGTGTTTGGCCAGTTCATTTGAGAAGTACTTTAATAAGCAAATTGTATTTGAATAATCTTTTTAAAAATATTTTTGGGTGTCAAATTACGAAAAAAGACAATACATATTCAGTTTACAAGTAGTATATTATTTAATTAAGAGAAATAAATTTATATATTTATTATAAAAAAGGTAATTAATTTTTCTTTTTATTAAATTGGAATATAAAATATAAAGTAAAAATATATATTAAAGATTTTATTTAATATAATAGTTATCCAAAGCAATTATATTAGTTATCCAGTATTACTTACTGTTTATATGATGATTTAAATATATCAAAATATAATTATTCAATATAAATTGAACAACTGCTTCATTAATCTTATATAAAAGAAGAGATCTATTTATAGTAGAGAGACTATTTCAAAGAAGAATAGGAGAAGGAGAAGAAAAATACGATAGAAATAAAATAAATAAAAAGAAAAGAATGGTAGAAACAAAAAAGGAAAAGAAAAAAAATTCTTGATGGATAGTTTGATAAATATAAATTTATAGTAAGGATACTTTTGTCTTAAATTAATTAATTTTATGTTTCTGCTTCTGCTTCTGCTTTTTGGAAGAAGATAGAATTTATAGTTTTTTTTCAAAAAGCAACTGCTGCACAAAAGTATTTTTCTATCTTGGCCAAAAATATCAATTTTTTTAAAAAAGTACTTTTTCTAATAGAAAAACTATTTTTAGCCTCCCAAAGATAATTAAAAGAAGTTAAAATTTAAAGAAAAGTGAAAGAAAGGTACTACAAATCCTTAAATTTCATTCCATACGATCAGTTTCCCACAGTTGGTGGAGTTAGCATTTTGGATTCTCTTTTAAGAAAGTTGGATGAGATGTTGAAATCTGAATCAGGTTTAGTCATGTTGACGCGTCATGTTGGTATTATACAAAAAGAGCTCTCATATCTAATATCCATTATAAGAGATGTCGCAAAGGCGCAGCATCAGGGGCGAATTTAGAGGGGCGGAATTGGCCGAAAATTCACACTGCATATAAGGCAAAATTTATTTTTTACCTCTATATTTATTTTTTGAATCTCCTTGACACAATCCAAAGACATAGCTAAGTGGTCAAGTGTAACGACCCGACTTGTCGTTTTGAGTAGTACGCTTCTTTCAACTATTGGAAGTCTTGAATAGTTTTATATAACGTATTATGACTAGTGTGTATTGTCGGATTTGATTTTCAGGTATTTCGGGATTAGTTCGGATGAAGGAAATTTATGTTGAAAGCTTAAATGAAAAGGGTTGAATGGAGTTTGACTTTTGTGCAAACGACTTCAGAATGGAGTTTTGATGGTTTCAATAGCTCTGTATGGTGATTTTGGACTTAGGAGTGTGTCCAGATATTTATTTGGAAGTCCGTAGTTGATTTTGGCTTGAAATGGCAAAAGTTGAAAATGGAAGGTTTGGAAGTTTGACCAGGAGTTGACTTTATTGATACTGGTTCAGAATCCAGTTTTAAAAATTTTGATAGGTCCGTTATGTCATGTATGACTTGTGTGCAAAATTTGAGGTCAATCGGACTTGATTTGATACGTTTCGGCATCGAATGTAGAATTTGGAATTCGATAGTTTTCATTAAGCTTGAATTGGGGTGCGATTCATGTTTAATTGTTGTTTAATGTAATTTGAGGCATCGACTAAGTTCGTGTCATAATATAGGACTTGTTAGTATACTTGGTTGGGGTCCCATGGGACTCGGATGAGTTATGGAAGAGTTTTTGGAAGGGTTTGGTATTTTGAACATAAGCATGTAATGATCCAAAGGTCCATTTTTAGTTCTAGAGATCGAAATTCGATTTTGAGACTTCCGGGAGTTTGAGAATGAATTATAGGAATAATCTGGAATGTTTGGTCTAATTTCATCAAGTCACGATTGGATTTTTAGCGCGAAATATAAGTTAATTATTTAACGAGCGAAATTAGTATTGCATTGAGCATATGAGCTCCGAAATTGAGTTTCGATTGAACGACTAGGTTCGTATTATTATTATTTGTGACTCACAGGAACAAGAATCGTCGAATTCCGAGTCCGTATAATGGAGTTAGAGTCTTTTTAGTAAAAAACTAAATTGGTGGTGCAAGCAGGTTCTAGTGCGGACCTTTAGTGACGGGAAATGGACTTTTAGCGACCAGATTAGTGTTTTAATTGAGCAGTTTTGTTTTTTTAGCTCATTTTAACATTTTTGGGCGAAAGAACACGTCTTGGGGCGATTTTTCAGAGAAATTTCACGGAAAATTTTGAAGTAATTCACTTGTGATCATTGTTAGTCAATAATTTTGAATTATCATCGAATATTTCGACTAGATTACGTGTTTTTGAGGTGTAATTCGAGAATTTAGGCCTAGGGATTTGAAAATAATATTTGAGGATTTGAAGGTCAAGTTGATGTCGGAATTTGATAAATTTGGTATAGTTGGACTCGTAGTTGAATGAGCGTTCATATTTGTAACTTTTATCGGGTTCCGAGACGTGGGCCCCACTGTTAACTTTTTGTTGACTTTTTTCGGATTTATAGTGAAATTTAGCATTTTCATATGGAATTGATTCCTACACCTTGTGTTGATTGTATAGAATTATTTGTGACTAGATTCGAGGCGTTCGGATTCCGAATCGCGAGGAAAAGGATTATTGAAATAAAGAATTGCACGGTTTGAGGTTAGTGACATTTCTAAACTTGGAGCTGAGGGTATGAATCCCCGAATTATGCATTATATGAATTGTTTGGAGGTAACGCACATGCTAGGTGACGAGCGTGTGGGCGTGCGCCGTGGAAATTTGTGACATAATTGATTCCGTAGAATTTTGTAATCAAATAATCTTGGCATTATCCATGTACTTTCATGTGTTAAAGAAATTGAGCTGAGAATCATGTTCAAAATCATGCTGAGGCTATATGCCGTTATTATTGAGACCAACAGAGGTCATATTATTGTTGAATTATTTGTTTAAATTATAATTTCATACTCAGTCATGTTCATTCATTTCATATCATATCTCAGTCTCTGTTGCTAATTATTGATACATCATATTATTATTTTTTGACTGATTTTTATGACATTTTGAGCCCGAGAGACTGGAGAGATTGATGACTGAGTGAGGCCGAGGGTCTGATTGTGAGGATATTTATGGGATCGGGCTGCACGCCGCAGCAGGCCATACTGACTTTATATACCTTATTATTATGTGATCGGGATGCACGTCGCAACAGGCCAGATTGGCTTATTATAGCGCTTGGGATGAAGGAGCCCCTCCAGAGTCTGCACCCCCTACAGTGAGCGCAGTGGATATTATATTTGGGATGGAGTTCCCTGGCATGGAGTTGCCATATATATTCACTTCTGGGATGGAGTTCCTTGGGCATGGAGTTGCCATATATATTCACTTCTGGGATGGAGTTCCGTGGGCCTGGAGTTGCCTTATTTATTTATATTTGGGATAGAGTTCACTGAGCATGGAGTTGCCTTATTTATTTATATTTGGGATGGAGTTCCCTAGGCTAGATTGGCCATGTACAGTACTAAGTGACTGAATGTCAGTTATTGTGTATATATATTTGGGATGGATCTTCTCTGGGCTAGATTGGCCATATACAATACTGTGAGATTGAGTACTCTAAGAATGTGAGTACATGAGTTCATCATTGTGTTGCATTGCATTAGACATGCATACTTGATATGTAGGCATAGAGAAGTATTTTTCCTCATGCCATCTAATAATTAGATTTCTTATCTGTCGTTAAAGTTTTGAGAAAAATCACAGGTTTCAGACTTACTCATATTTTCGGTGACTTTCTGCAAAGGATTTGAGTTTTACTGTTATATTGAAAACAAAATATTTATTTTCCGGAATTTTATACGAGTTGATCATTTTATTGTTGAGTTATTACTTGTGCTGCTTTAAATTATATTGTTATGAACTGTTGCTGGTTATTGGAGTTGGACTCTGACCCTTATCCCAGCTCATCACTACTTTCAACCTAAGGTTAGGTTTGTTACTTATTGAGTACATGGGGTCGGTTGTACTTATACTACACTTCTGCACCTTGTGTGCAAATTTCTGATGTTGATGTAGCTGCGTACGGTGGGAGCTGGATCTGAAGGTGTACCTGCATTTTAGTTATTGCTGCCTCTTGTTCATAGTAGCTTTAGAATTTTTAATCTGTTCATATATATTTCAGACATATGACGTATTTTTATTCCACACCAGTTTTGTAAATTCTAATCTCAGAAGCTCATGATTTGTACTACCAGTCCTTGGGGAGTGTATTAGAGTCAGTTAAAAATTAATTGAATCGGATTATTTTTTATTTGGCTTACTTAGCGGATGAGGTTAAGTGCCTATGGCTAGTTGTATTTTGGGTCGTGACATCAAGGGGGTTCAAAACTTTTTTGAGGTTATTGGTTCAAATCCCACTAGCCACAAGTTCTTTTAATTTTTTAACTTCTCTTTTTTTGAACCCTTAGCGAAAATCATGCTTCCGCCACTGGTAGCATAAACATGAAATTCTTAAAACATTTCAGTGGCATATGAAGCTGAAATTGTCAATGAATCTATACTTGCTCAATATAATTATGTGGCGACCCGACCGGTCATTTTGAGAGTTATAGCCCTGATTCCCTGTCTACTGTTTCCTCGTGTCTTTTTCTGCTTTTGTGCCTTGTCGGGAGGTATTGGTCGAGGTTTCGGAGTGTTTTGGGACACTTAGTCCTTAAACGGAAGCTTAAGTTTTAGGATTTGGACCGTAGTCGAAACTGTATGAAGACGACTCTGGAATGGAGTTCTGTCGGTTCTATTAGCTCCGTTAGGTGATTTTGGACTTAGGGGCGTGTCCGGATTCTGTTTTGGAGGTATGTAGCTCATTCTATCCTCATGCGACCATACAAAACAATCAGTGTTAATTATAAAGAATTCAATAAAAGTAGACATGAGCTCCGGGTACAGTCCTGTTCCCAAATGAAATTTCTTTTCTAGGAATATTTTGAACAATGCAACTTGCTCTAGTTCTTCTGCCGTGGACTTTGTCGCGTCCGTCTCTTCTGGTACTTGAAAATACCTTGGTACCTGGTACTGTTCTGACTATTCTGTACCCGGGCTAACTTCTTCTGGTTCGGGGGCAGATGCCAGTTCCAGTAATTGCTATGCCGCACTTTCCTTTCCTTTGCTATTGGAGACCGAAATTGTATTCATCTCTATTACTGTTGGTTGATCACCCCTTATCTGTTTGATCCCCTTGGGTGTCGGAAACTTGAACAATTGGTGATATGTTGAAGGCACAACTTTCATCTCGTGCAGCCATGGTCTTCCCAAGATGATATTATACCCCATGTCTCAATCTACCACTTCAAAGAGAGTTGTCTTCATTACTCCCTCAGCATTCGTGAGCAGCAAAATTTCTCCCCGGGTTGTCACGCTTGTGAGGTTGAACATATCGAGGAGTTTAGTTGCTGGGATAATACTTCCGGTGAGTTTAGCTGGCTTCGGTACTCTCCATTGTATTATATTAGCTGAACTACCTTGATCCACTAAAACACATTTAATTTTAAAATCTAACACTTTTAAAGAAATTACTAGTGCGTCGTTGTGTGGTAGCAGTAATCCGTCTGCATCTTCGTCTGTAAATGTGATATCATCTTCCCGGAGCCTCTTACTATGAGTTATAGATACTTTTGTCTTCTTCACTGCCGAAAAGGTGACCCCATTAATCTCATTCCCTCCGAAGATCATGTTGATCATTTAGCGTGGGGTTTCTTCTCCCGCTTTTGAGGTTTCGATATCGCCCATGTTCTGACCATAATTATTTTTAGCTCAGTCACTCAAGAATTCTCTGAGGTGACCATTCTTTAACATTGTTGCCACTTATTCACGGAAGTATCGGCAGTCCCCAGTCCGGTGGCCATTAGTGCCGTGGTATTAATACCATAAATTGGGATCCCTTTGGCTGGGATCAGATCTCATAGGTTTCAGGAATCGTGCCGCTTTGATATTTCTCATGGCTGATACCAACTCCACCACACTGACATTGAAATTATACTCTGATAACTTTGGGTAAGAATAATATCGCGACCCTGAGATTTATTTATCCTGCAACGATCTGTTGTTCTGACCACGATCGGTCCTTCTATCAACGGTGAACTTGTCTGCCGTTCGGAAGCTCCTGCCACGACCTTCTGTCCGCTCGTAAGGCAAAAACTGGCCCTTTGAAGTCTGCCTATCCATGTCAATATCATCTTTAATTTTTTATCTGTTCTTCTCCCGTCCTTTGGTCGACGATGGAAAGCCAGCCTGATCGTCTTCAATCCTTATTTTTGACTCGTACCGGTTGTGGACATCCGCCCAAGTCGTCGCTTGAAACTCGAGCAGACTTTCCTTCAACTTCTTGGAAGCGTTGGAACTTCTCTAATTTAATCCTTTGGTGAACACTTCAGCTTCCCATTCATCCGGGACTACCGGTAGTAACATTATTTCCTTCTGGAATCGGGTAACGAACTCTCGTAAGAACTCGGATTCTCCCTGCATGATCCGGAATATGTCGGCCTTTTAGGCATGTACCTTTCTGGCTCCGGCATGGGCCTTGATGAAAGAATCCACGAGCATCTTAAAGGAATCTATGGAATGGTCGGGAAATAATGAATACCACGTTAAAGCTCCCCTCGTGAGAGTCTCCCCAAATTTCTTTAGCAACCCGGACTCTATTTCGTGAGGAGCCAAATTATTTCCTTTCACCGTTGTTGTGTAGGTCGTAATGTGTTCCTGTGGATCTAAATTTCTGTCATACTTCAGCACTTCGGGCATTTTCAATTGCTTCGGTATTAATTCCGGGGCCGCACTCGGCTTGTACGGTAATTGAATATATTTCTTCGAGTTCGGGCCTTTCAATACTGGTGGCACGCCCGAGATTTGATCCTTACAGGCATTTACTTCCTTCATGAACCGCAAAAGTTCATCCTTAAATGGATCGTTACCGTTATTGAGGCCGGATCTTTTCCCCCGGCCCCGTCGGAGCAAACTTCGCCCATGGGAGTGTTGTTGTCGACTCTCTGTGTCATTTAGTTTGCGGGATCATCAGGAGGAATTTGAAGCACCTGATAGCGCCTGCTTTAGGTCCATCATAACCTGATCATGTCGCGTGAGATGGCCTAGAATGATTGCTTTTTGCTCTTGCAGGACCCTCACTGCACCCGCTACATGCTCCTCATCATCATTATTAGGAATCGTCTCCCGAACCTGTTGAGGGTACAACCAGTTAACCGGTGTGTCGTTGTTCCCCTCATTGCGAGTGTCACTAATTGAATCCTCGAAATGAGGCTGTTCCCCTTGAATTTCAGGATTGTGAGTGTTGTTAACAGTATTGTCTACCATTGTTTTGTGATTTTTGCTAAGACAAAACGATCAAAGCTTATTAGTAAAAAAGGCAAGGATCAATTTAATTGCACGGTTGTCTAGGCCCCACGGTGGGCTCCAAAGTGTTTACCCTTAAAAGGGTACAGTTGAAGTTGTTCGTGGTTTTTAGACAAGGGAATTAATTTGATCCAAAAATAATGAAATAACTAATGAAATATAAAATACTCAGCCTTAAAATGTAGATGAAATGACAAAGCTGACAAGTCCGGGAACAGGGTTTCCGGGCACGATAATGATGAGATCAAAGAGGGTACTAGGGTCGTGCCTTTCTTTAAGCTTATTATTTATAGCTTATTATTTATAGCTGTGAAGAAGGTACTAGGGTCATGCCTTTCTTTAATGCCAATTATGAGGATCATTGATGAAGACGTAACAGTGAACATAAATGCCAAATTCTCTGTAACGGGCCGTTGCTGTTTAATGCTGTGGAATATTCCTCATTGAATGCTACCGGGCTTAGAGTATTCAATGCCTTCACGAACGTCATCTTTTCCAGTGACACACGGGATATCTGTGTCCGGTTTTTCGTCCTCCCGGCTTAGGTTCTACGTGTCCCCTTCTTGGGTGGCCACGTGCCATAACATAACAACAACAACAACAACAACAACAACCTAGTATAATCCCACTAGTGGGGTCCGAGGAGGGTAGTTTGTACGCAGACCTTTCCCCTACACTTGGGTAGAGAGGCTGTTTCCGATAGACCCTCGGCTCCCTCCCTCCAAGAACTTCCCACCTTGCTCTTGGGGTGACTCGAACTCACAACCTTTTGGTTGGAAGTGGAGGGTGCTCACCATTAGAGCAACCCACTCTTGTCCCCACGTGCCATAACATATTTTATCTAATACAGATATGATGGAGAACTTTTGTGAAATCAACTACTAAAGGCATAAATGGAAGATCACGAGCATATGAGAGACCGATTTCTAGTGGAATTGAGTGCAATGAGGATGAAGAAATAGTCGCACCAGGTGGAGGTGGAGAGTAAGGAACTAGCTTAGTGCACTGTGATGGTGATGAAGGCTGCTGAGATGCTTGTGAAGAAGTGGGGACTTGTGGAGGCATGGAAGAAGACTTGGAAGGACAAAGAGTAAGATATAAAGGAATATAAGGAATTAAAGGAATGGTTGACTGATTTTTAAGAGGTGGAGAATCTGACTCGTAAGGATATGGAAATTGAGACTCATCAAAGTGCACTTGGTGCCCCATTCTAGATTTGAGATCCATACAACGATACCCATGATATTTACTGCTATAGCCCAAGAAAACATAAGGAGAAATGTGAAATTTAAATTTGTATTTTTTATATGGATCAAGATATGAAAAACTTAAACACCCAAAAACTTTGCGAAATTGATATTCCTGAATCATCTTGAAAGCTAACTCAAAGGGATAGAGACCTCGATTAATTGGAGAGGGAAGACGATTGAAAAGATAAACGACACATTCAAAAGCAAATTGCCAATAATTGAACAGTGTGGAACTATGGACCATTAGGCTGAGTCCAGTCTCAACTATATGACGGTGTGTATGCTCGATTTTCCCTTACTGTTCATGAGTGTGAGGACATGAGAACCTTTACATGTCTGATAGGTTTCTTGAGCTGGCCTCGTCACTACTCTACCGAGGTTAGGCTTGATACTTACTGGGTATCGCTGTGGTGTACTCATGCTATGCTTCTGCACATATTTGTGCAGATCCATGTACTTCTGATCGAGTTGGTTTTGAGACTAATATTGGTGCGGCAGGAGACTTCAAGTTATACGTGCTCGACGTTCGCAGGCTCCGAAGTCACCTTCTGTTGTCTTTTATTTTCACTATTTACTATTATTTTGTAACAATGAGGTACTTGGTGTTCCTAATTACTCTTACAGAAGCTTACCGATTTTGGGATTGTATGATCGATGTTGGCTCAGCTATGTTGTATCAGTTATTATTTAATGTATTGCAGTTAAGTAGTTAAATTTCAGTAATAATCAGCATATGTTAGGTTTACCTAGACTTAGAGACTAGTTGCCATTATGACATCCTAAGGTGGGAAATTAGGGTTGTGACAAGTTGGTATCAGAGCTCTAGGTTCATAGGTGTTACGAGTCATAAGTAGGTGTAGTAAAGTCTTTCGGATAGGTATGGAGACGTTTGTTCTTATCTTCGAGAGGCTACGAAACTGTTAGGAAAACTTCACTTCTTTGATTCCTTATCGTGTGGCATTGATTCAGATTGAAGCGTATATATAATATCTCTTTGCATCCACTCATATATGATATTGCACACTCGATATCAACTATACAACGACGATTCATGATGCCGCGGATGGGCTGCGAGAGGGCCATGGATGCTCAATCATTGTCTCAACGTGTTGTCTAGACTGAAGACGAGGGCGTTGGTAGATTCACAGTAGTTCGAGTGTGGGATGCAGCAGGTTCTTGTATCTGGTTGGTGAGTGCGAGCTTGGAAGGACTTAATTGGGTGCCTAGACGTCGTGATTGTGGTAGTGTCATGAGGTTTTATTGATTTGAGGATAGTTGGTGGTGTTAAAGATTATGTGGTTCGTATAAGATTTCTACTCAGTGAAAGGTACATATTATCATTCAAGGCACTGGAGGAAGCAAGTTTGAATGTCACAAGGATGGACATGCGCTTAGTAGATGATTTGAGGTATCTTATGATTGGTGTTGTGCGAGCTTTGAAGGTTGATATTGTGGTGCAATGACCCAGCTGGTCGTTTTGAGTATTTTAGCCCCGATCCCCTATTTATTGCCTCCTCTGTGTTATATTTTGGTTATGTGACTTTCCGGGGCGTTTGGTTTTGGTTTCGGGTGCGTTTCAGCGTGAAATTGGATACATAGTCCCTAAGTTGGAGCTTTAGGTTGAAAGAGTTTACCGTAGTTTGACTTTTGTGTAAACGACTCCGTAATGGAGTTTTGGCGATTCTAGTAGCTCCGTATGATGATTTTGGACTTAGAAGCATGTCCGGATATTGATTTGAAGGTCCGTAGGTCATTTCGGCATGAATTGGCGAAAGTTAGAAAGTTAAAGGTTTGGAAGATTCGGAAAGTTTGACCGGGAGTGGACATTATTGATATCGGGATCGGATTCTGATTTCTGAAGTTGGAATAGGTCTGTCATGTTATTTATGACTTGTGTGCAAAGTTTGAAGTCAATCGGAGTTGTTTTGGTATGAATCGGCATTAGTTTTTCGAATTCGGAAGTTCATAGTTTCATAGGTTTGAATTGGTCGCGATTCATAGAATCGATGTTGTTTGATGTGATTTTTTACCTCGAGTAGGTCCATTATGTGTTTGGAACTTGTTGGTATATACATACGGGGTCCCGGGGGCCCGGGTGTGATTCAGATTGAATCCAGATAAAATTTGGACTTGTGTCATTGCTGAAGCTGGGTTGTGTCTGGTGCAATCGCACCTGCACACTTTGGGCTACAGGTGCGCCATTGTAGAAATGGCTTTCGAGCCACAGAAGCGAGTTTGGCATTGCCCAGATGGGACCACACCTGCGGTTAATGGCATGCAGAAGCAAATGCGCAGGTGCGACTGGCCTTTCGTAGATGCGGTTGCGCAGATGCGCATCTGGGTTCCGCAGGGGCAAGCCTTTAGAGCTTAATTTGGAACCGCATCTGCGATAGAATTTTAAAAGGTATGGCGTCGCAGGTTCTACCCCAGCCCCGCAGAAGCGAGGACCGCTAGGCAGAGAAGGGGTCTTTGAGGGTTTGAATTCATTGTGTGGGGGAATTTCCCCTTAGAATTGGTGTTCTTCTGTGATAATTATGATGTGTGGAAGCCGTGTACGCAAGGTGACGAGTGTGTACACGGGCCAAATGTGAAAATTTACAGGTTTTAGCTTTATGGATTCCTTTCATGCCTTAATTGAGTTACCTTAACATGTTATAATCATCATTTCTAGTCTATCTTCACATGCTCTACTTGTCTTATCTCTTACTTGTTGATTGCCCTACATGTTTAGTAGAAGTTGTTATTTCCTCTATTCCTAATTCATAATTTAACCGTGAATTGTTTACTTGAAGTTTTTATTCTTGGAATATCTTGTTGTTGAAATTGGTATTGAGTTACAAAGGTCTTGATTCACATTGAGACAAAGTGTTAAGTTGTGAAATACTATTCTGTTGAGTTTTTCACTTACGGTTGTTATTTTTGAGACTCTTATGTACATTGTGGTTAAGCCATATGCTATTTATTGTGAAAACACCGTTATTGTTGCTTTTCTTTGGGAAGTTGTGATATTGGGCACTTGAGGTGCAATTTGTGATACGTTGTGATATTGATACGCATGCGGTGGTATAAGGTTTTGGGGTTGAAACGCATGCGGTTAAATGAGGTGGGCGTTGTAACGACCCGACCGGTCGTTTTGCTTTCTAGAACCCTGTTCCCCTAAATAAGACTTTCCGTACATGCTTTTACTGTTTTATGACTTGCGGGAATGGTTAATTTGGGATTTGGAAGGGTTCGGGTTGAAATCGGAACACTTGGTTCCTTAAATTTGGCTTAAAAGGCTAAGTTTGACTTCAGTCAATATTTTTAGTAAACGACCTCGGAATCGGGATTTGACAGTTCCAATAGGTTTGTATGATGATTTCTAACTTCGGCGTATATTCGAATCAGGTTTTGGATGACCCGGGAGCGTTTCGACGCCTAATAGTGAAAGTTGGTTGTTGAAGGTTTTAAAAGTTCTTTAAATTTGGTTTGGAGTGGGTTTTGGTGATATCGAGGTCCAAAAGGAATTCCGAGACCTGGAATAGTTCCATAATGTCATTACAGACTTGCACGTAAAATTTGGTGTCATTCCGAGTAGTTTAAGTATATTTCGGCGCATTGGAAGTAAATTGAAGAACTTGAAGTTCTTAAGTTGGATTCAATTGGTTTTGGGGTGCGATTCTTAGTTTTAATGTTTTTTCGGGCATTCCGAGAGTTTGAGTGAGTCCGTTTTATAATTCCAAACTTGTTGGTATGTTCGGGCGGGGCCCTGGGGGCCCTGATATCAATCGGACGAGGCTCGGACCAAGATAAGAATTTGGAGCAACAGCTGATGCACCAGGTCTGTCAAGACCGCACCTGCGCTTGTTCAGCCGCAGGTGCGAGCTCGCAGGTGCAGGACAAGCCTCGCAAAAGCGGCCAAAGGAGGGGAGCCCAGGTTCCGCAAATGCGGCCCATCCTCCACAGAAGTTGGAACACAGAAGCGGGTACCCGTCCGCAGAAGCGGTCCCAGCCAGCCTAGTAAATTCCACAGAAGTGGACCCTTGCCCGTAGAAGTGAGGGCGCAGTTGCGGCCCTATGACTGCAGCTGCGGAAACCGCTAGAGGCAGTGAGCCTCATTTATTACGGGTTAGGACATTTTTTATCACATTTTCTTCCACTCTTGGGCGATTTGAGTGCTTCTAAGGAGGGGATTTCGACCTAGCTTTGTGAGGTAAGTTATTTCTTCTAAATATGAGTTTAATACATATATTATGGGTAGATTTCCAAATGAAAATTGGTAGAAATCATGGGTTGAGATGAAAAAAAAATCTAGGGTTTAATAAAAATGAGATTTTACTACGAAAATGATTATGAAACTTAGTGAAAATCATATATTATGTACATAAGGTTATGGGTAACAACTTTCTTCAAATATTTCCGGAATCTGGGCGTGTGGGCCCGGGGGTAAATTTTAGGAATCTTGCAATTTTGGTTGGGTAATCACTTTAATAGTGGAGATATGAACTTTTGAGCAATAGATTGATCGATTTATATAATGTTTGGCTAGTTCCGAGTCATTTGGCATCAAATTTGGAGGTTTGAGCGCATTCTTGAATTGAAGTAAGCTTTGAGACAAGGTAAGTCTCTTTTCTAACCTTGTAAGAGGGAGTTTACCCCATAGGTGAACTTAATTAATATGTGTTGTTATTTGTGGAGGCTACGTACACATGAAGTGATGAGAGTCCGTACGAAGCTACTATTCTTGTTTATGCTCGGGTAGTTTTAGATTTACACCATGCTTATGGACACCGTTATTTGATTATATTTGTTAACTGTATTAAATGGAACTGAGTTGAGGATTTTTAAGGATTTAAAAGCTTCAAGTCGAATTGTCTTTATTTTGAAAAGAATCAAGGAAGGGTTATGATTTATTGATAAATTTATATTTGACCGCGTCATATGTATGATTCACAAGCGGGGTAATAGATGCATCTATGGTTTGCGCCTTTCGACCCTCGACAGTGCACAATTTACATTTATCTTGGATCGGGCCGAACGTCCTCGGTGATATTCGTGTGTGATAATAGAACTGGAAGTTCCTTTCATAATCAGTATAAATTCATTGTTTGTGTGATCATATGTTTTAAAGGAAGGAAGTGATTCAATCTCTTACATATTTTTGAAGACTTGTTCAGTTATTTCTTGTTCTGAGTCTTTTTGTTGTATATCATGCTTAATTAGAATTTCATATTATCATGTTATTAGCCCTAGTAAGTGTCAGAGTCGACCCCTCGTCACTACTTCTTCGAGGTTAGACTAGATACTTACTGGGTAAATATTATTTATGTACTCACGCTACACTTCTATACTTAATTGTACAGGATCTGAGGCAGGTGCATCTGGTTACCAGTCTGGTGCTCAGATTTGATCCCCATCTTGAGACTTCACGGTGAGCTACCTTCCGAGCCGTTCTACAGCAGCTAGAGTCTCCCTTATGTTTTATTTTTTTTTCTTTCTCTTTCATTTCAGACAGTAGGCTAGTGTCCTTTTGTATATTCTACTAGATTGCCCACATACTTGTGACACCAGGTCTTGGTACACACACTAGTAGACTTATGATTTTGGATTTGTTTACATAATTACGATTTGTACTCGTTTGCTTCTGTTTGATTATGTCACATTCGTAAATTTCTAACTCTCTTTAACAAATGAAGAAATGTTATCCACTTAGTGTTTTATTTAAATGGGAAAACATTAGTTTGATCAGTGTTGGCTTGCCTAACAATGGTGTTGGGCGCCATCACGGCCTAAGATGGAATTGGGTCATGACAGGCTTGATATGTGTGTTTCTAGTAGGGGCACTACTTGAAGCCATGCGGTGTGATAAGGTGGGCTAAAATGCGGGAAGCTATTTCAGGAAAATGATTTTCATAACTAAATGCAAGGCTCCCCGCGGTGGTATAAGGGAAGATTGTGAATTGTTTTGTGATTTGAGACTATGAGGCAGAACCTCGATAGTGACTCTTGTTGATACTTCTCTATTACTTCACTTGTGTTTGGGTGTTTCATTTCTTTGGCATAAAATCCCTTGTTTTCTTCCGTGATGCATTATTTGTCTTAGTCAATGTAGTTAATTTTTTTATATTCCTTACTTGTTTCATTTCCATTGTTATTATTATTACACTATTAATTACTCGTTATGCTTCTTACTTATTCTAGTAGGGCCTTGACCTGACCTAGTCACTACTCTACCGAGGTTAGGCTTGACACTTACTGGCTACCATTGTGGTGTACTCATGCTACGTTTCTGCATATCATTTTGTGCAGATCCAGGTACATCCTACCAGTCCAGGCACTAGTGAGGCAAGCTCAGTTCGGAGACTTCAAGGTATACTTGCTGGCGTCCGCAAGCCTCGAAGTCCCCCTCTATCTAGACTATCTTATTTGCTTGTCCTTTTATAGACACTAATGTATAGGGATGTTCAGTAACATCTTATAGAGCTTGTGACTTGTATTCGCCAGGTTTTGGGAAGTTGTATATACTGAGTTGCGGAGTTTCCTTTATATTAGTTGTTGAGACTTTAATCATTATTTCAGTTATTTATGCATAAATGTTAGGCTTACCTAGTCTTAGAGACTAGGTGCCATCACGATATCCTACAGAGGAAAATTGGGATTGTGACAGTTGGTATTAGTGCTCTAGGTTCATAGGTGTTACGAGTCATAAGCAGGTTTAGTAGAGTCTCGCAGATCGGTACGGAGACATCTGTAATTATTTTGGGGAGGCTATGGATGTGTTAGGTAAAGTTTCACTTCTTTGATTCATTATCGTGCGAATTAGTTAACTTTGGAATTCTAAATCTCTGTCTTTCTATTCTCTCACAGATGGTGAGGACATGCACAACTGGATTTGATGATCAGACATTCGCACCCCCTGCTAGAGCTGCTAGAGTTTGGGGTCGCGGCAGAGGCCGAGGACCGGCATCTGGTGCAGCCAGAGCACCTGCCCGAGTTGCTACAGATGAGCCACCAGTAGCTCCATTTGGAGGGCAGGCACCTAAGACGCCTGTTACTACCCCTGCACTTCAGGTGACTCTCGCCCAATTGTTGAACATGTTTGGCACTCTGGCTCAGACGGGGTTGACTCCACTTGCTCCTGCCACATCTAAAGTTGGGGGAGGAGCACAGACTCCTGCAGCCCTCACCCCAGAGCAGCAGGTCCAGGTTGACCAGGTCCTAGAGGTCATACCAGTGCAACCATTTGTTCCAGTTCAGCGTGAGGTCAGGGTAGTAGTATCTGAGGAGGAGTAGATCAGGCTCGAGAGGTACAAGAAATAACACCATCCTACTTTTAATAGATTAGCTTTCAAGGATTCATAGGGTTTTCTTGAGGAGTTCCGCTGTATCCTATGTACTATAGGTATTATGGAGTCGAGTAGGGTTGCTTTTACTATGTTCCAGCTTAGGGGAGCGACTTATCAGTGGTGGTAGGCGTATGAGTTGGGTAGCCCGGATGAGGCAGCATCCCTCACCTGGGCTTAGTTCTCAGAGATGTTCATGAGAGTGTTTGTTCCCATAGTCTTAGAGATGCATCGCGCACAGAGTTTGAGCAGTTGCGCCAGGGTTCTATGATAGTATCATAGTAAACTGTAAGGTTCAGTGAGACTTCCCGACATGCACCATCTTTAATCTCCACAGTCGGAGAGTGAGTCCATCGATTTATTAAGGGGCTCAACTAAAGTATTAGATTCAGCATGGCTCGAGAGTTACAGACTAATACCCCATACCAGCAGATTGTGGACATAACTTGGAGATTGTAGAGTATGTGGGATCGGGAGAGATAGGAGAGGGAGGCCAAGAGTCCTCGAGATTCTGGCACATATAGTGGTGCCCGTGCCCCAGTTGCAGCCCGTCATGGTAGAGGCTATGTGAGCCATCCAGTTCATTCAGCACTTCCAGCTTCCAATGGTATTCCGACCACTCATAGGCCTCAGGTTGCTCATTATGCACCGCCACTATCTAGTGCACCTACTGCACGGGGTGCTTTCAGCGATCAGTCCAGCCGATCAATCCCAAGCCAGTTCCAACAGCCACATCCTCCGAGAGCTTGTTTTGAGTATGGTGACACTCGTCATATGGTGAGGGATTACCCCAGACTCAGGAGGGGTGCACCTCCACAAATTACTTAGGCTCCACGTATTCCACAGTGTCCTCAGGCTTCGCAGGCCGTGGTTACTGCACCAGTTGCCACTCCACTTGTATAGCGCGCTAGAGGTCAGACAGGTAGGGGTTTCCCTAGAGGGGGAGGTCATACCAAATGTTATGCTCTTTCGATTAGGACGAAGGTGGTTGCATCCGACTCAGTTATCATAGGTATTGTTCCGGTTTTTCATAAAGATGTATAGGTCTTATTTGATCTAGGCTCCACTTATTCCTATGTATCATCTTACTTTGCTCCGTACTTGGGTATATCCCGTGATTCTCTGAGTTCTCCTGTCTATGTGTCCACGCCTGTGAGAGATTCTATTATTGTTGACTGTCTGTATCACTCATGTTTAGTTGTTCTTGGTGGTTTTGTGACTAGAGCTGGCCTATTGTTGGTTAGTATGGTAGATTTTGATGTTATTTTAGGCATGGACTTGTTGTCGCCCTATCATGCTATTCTTTATTGTCACGCCAAGACAATGACGGTTGCTATGCCAGGTTTGTCACGGTTGGGGTGGAGGGGTACTTTAGATTATGTTTCTAGCAGGGTGGTGTCTTTCATTAAGGAACAACAGATGGTTGGGAAGGGGTGTGAGGCATATTTAGGCTTTGTAAGAGATGTCAGTGTTGATACTCCTACCATTGAGTCAGTTCCGGTAGTGAGGGACTATCCAGATATATTTCCAATGGATATCGATTTTGGTATTGATTAATTGTCGGGCACTCAGCCTATTTCTATTTCACCATATCGTATGGCCTTAGCATAGTTGTAGGAGCAGTTGCAAGAGTGTTGGTTCCCCAAGTACACGCAAGTATACGTGGTCGTAAAGTAATAAATTGACTCGAAAGTCGGATGTCGAACCCACAGAGACTTAGATTAACCGTTAACTAAGCAAACTGAAATCAATTTACTGTCCAAGATGATCAAAAGCTTAACTTTTGTATTACAACTACTATTGCGAAATTTAAACACGTAACCAAGGGAGATATAGATTCCAGGGTTGTGTTCGGCTTATCAATCCTATTGAGTTCGTAATTATACATGTTAATCCAAATTATCTATGATTGCTAGTTGACCGGATGGTTTATATAAATAGCATGTTCCCACAATACTATCAGTCTATCCATAATATATCAACCCTATATTCCTATGGTCTTGAATCTATTATGAATGAATATAATACGTTATTCAACTACGCAAGACTGTTAGGTATATTCCTATCCTAACCACGAAATCTTTCCCTGAGTCATGGGTTCAAAAACAAGCTCTCTCCAATTCTACTCTAATCTATGCATGGCTTTCCCAAGCATAGCATAGATAGTAAATAGAATTCAATTGCTGGCCAAAACATTAGGCAATTATTCACAGAATTACAGAAAAAACCAAAGATGATAATTAGAATTAACGGTAATATAATTAATAAACTTCAATATTCATGACAACCACAACCACAACCCTAGAACGTGAATTTTAGCTCCACATAGACATGGTAGCAAAACAACAAATCATCAAGAAGAAGTAAAGATTACTAAGTTTGATGGAAGAAAGATGAAATTTGATGAATTCCGGCCTCCACGGCGGCTCCGTGCTCTCCCTTCATCTAAAGTCTATCCATAGTCGGTCTCCCCTCTTAAAAATGGTGTTTAATAACTATTTATATGTATAGTGAAAAACCTTAGACGAAATAACCAAGTCCAAAACCAAAAAGGAGACAAAATAACTTCAACACTAAACCCGGGCGTCGCAGCATGAAACGCCTGAACTTTCTCGCGTTTGACAATACGACGTGAGCTTTAATGCGAGGAAAACTGCCAGCGTCGCTTGGATTAAATGTTTCGCTGCTTCGACTCTTATTGTTACAATGTCCATTCTTTGCCTCAAATAATAGTCATTCCAATTGCTTTGTGCCATAAAGACCTTCCCTTCCACGTGTCCATCCTTTTCCAAGGTAATGTCTTCACCTCCCTTGGTTTATTTCACTGTTTTCGTCCATCCTATCATTATGTCTTAATTTCATACTCATGAGTTAATCATTGTAATGTTTAAAATACACTTTGCAATATTATTTTGCTCTCAAATTTTATCTCCAAAGTACCTACACATAAAATAAACTCAATTAAGCTAAAATATAGTATAGTTTAGCATTAAAACACCTAAAGGTAAGGTAAGTAATGCACTAAAAATATAGAATTATAGCCAAACATCAAAGATTTGCTTGATAAGGGCTTCATTCGGCCCAGTGTCTCACCTTGGGGTGCTCCGGTCTTGTTTGTAAAGAAGAAATATGGTTTGATTTGCATGTGTATTGATTATTAATAGTTGAACAAGGTTACAGTGAAGAACAGGTATCCATTCCCATGCATTAATGACCTATGTGATAAACTACAGGGTGCTAGAGTGTTCTCAAAGATTTTTTGCGGTCAGGTTATCACCAATTGAAGATTTAGGATCCGTATTTTTCGAAGACTGCCTTCAGGACTCGGTATGGTCATCACGAGTTCATTGTGATGTCATTTGGGCTGACGAACACCCCAGAAATATTCATGCACTTAATGAACAGTGTATTCCAGCCCTATCTTGACTCACTCGTCATCGTGTTTATTGATGGCATCTTGGTGTACTTCCGGAGCTAGCAGGATCATGCTCAGCCGGTCGTTTTAAGACCTTGAGAGAAAAGATGTTGGATGCAAAATTTTCAAAGTGTGAATTCCGGCTTGATTCGGTGGCGTTTTTGGTTCATGTAGTGTCGAGTGAGGGGATCAAAGTAGATCTGAAGAAGATTGAAGTAGTGCAGAGTTGGCCGAGACCGTCTTCAACTACTGAGATCCGGAGTTTTCTTAGTTTGGCAGGGTATTACCGTCGATTTGTGAAGGGTTTCTCATCTATTGCTGCACCTATGACCAGATTGACTCAGAAGGGTGTTCCATTCAGGTGGACCGAGGAGTGTGAGGAGAGCTTTTAAAGGCTCAAGACTGCTTTGACTACAATCCTAGTGTTGGTTTTGACTACAGGTTCGGGTCTTACACTATATGCTGTGATGCTTTGCCTGTTAGCCTCAGCGCGGTGTTGATGCAAGACCTTAGGACCATTTCCTACGCGTCTAGACAGCTGAAGTTACATGAGAAGAATTATCCTGTCCACGACCTTGATTTAGTAGCTATGGTTCATGACTTGAAGATTTGGCAACACTATTTGTACGGTGTCTCTTGTGAGGTCTATACCGATCATCGGAGTCTACAACATCTGTTTAAACAGAAGGACCTTGACTTGCATCAGTGGAGATGGTTAGAGTTACTTAAGGACTATGATATCACCATTCTATATCATCCCGGTAAGGCCAATGTGGTGGCTGATTCCTTGAGTCGAAAGGCGGAGAGCTTGGACAGTTTAGCATATCTACCGGTAGCGGAGAGGCCATTAGCATTGGATGTTCAGGCCTTGGCCAACCATTTTCTTATATTGGATGTTTCGGAGCCGAGTCGAGTTTTGGCTTGTGTGGTTTCTCGGTCTTCCCTATATGATCGTATCAAAGAGCATTAGTATGACGACCCTATTTTCTTGTCCTCAAGGACACGGTTCAGCACAGCGATGACAAGGAGGTCAGTATTGGGGAAGACGATGTGTTACGGATGCAGCGTCGGCTGTGTGTGCCCAAAATAGTTGGTTTACATGAGTTGATTCTTCAGGAGGCCCACAGTTTGCGATACTCCATTCCTCCGGGTGCTTCTAAGATGTATCAGGACTTATGGCAACACTATTGCTGGAGGACAATGAATAAACTCATAGTGGAGTATGTGGCTCGGTGCCTAAATTGTCAGCTGGTGGAGTGTGAGAATCATCGGCCAGGTGGATTGCTTCAGAGGCTAGAGATTCCAGAGTGGAAATGGGAGCGGGTTTGTCAGACCCCAACTTCAGGGAGCGCGATCGGCGATCAACCGAGTAAACCCGGTCGAGCAAGCCTATTAAACCTTTCCTACCCGACTCATTCATAATCCAAAAAGGGAACGCATCACCATTTGTAAAACAGGGGAGAGATCAGTTATATAAATATATAAACGTTGCTAGTTCATTTTTCCTTATATAGGTACATTATGCCATAGTTGAGTTTCCAAAATACAACTAGATCCAACGACCACCCCAACATACATAAATGACCCACATAAACATCTACAGAGCCTCTAAGGGTACAAAAGAGCAACCTGACAATGCGGGCAATAAGAACCCGGCTATACCTCAAAATATGAAAACTTATACAAAAGAAGGACTACATGACCCCTGGGAGAAATGGGGCTCACCAAGACGGCTGTGAGGAGAGAAAGAGAGCACCACTATCTGCGATCGGCACTATCTACGATGGAACCACCTACATCCATTCAAAGATGTAGCGCCCCCGACAAAAGGGACGTTAGTACGGTCGAATAGTACTAGTATGTAAGGCAAACCCTAATCTTAGTAGAATGAATAGTGAAACAAAGAGAAGGCAGTTATAATAATCAATAAGTACTTCACAGAAATACAAAGAAACAACAAGTAAGGATCACATAATTTCCAATTCAATCTTTCCATCTTTTTAGGTTAATAATCTTTAGTGCCAAAGCCACAACTCACAATGCCACCGTGTGTTTACATGGAGTCCAGTCTCGGCCCGACCGGCTAAGCCATCTCAAGTGAGACATATCCATATCCACAATGTAAATCAATAATTTCAACACAAATGCCACCATGTGTACAGCATGGCGTCCGATCTTGGCTCGATCGGCTAAGCCATCCCACTTGAGACATAACCTTCTTCAATTGTTCACTCAATTCACATTTCTTTCCCATCTTTCATTACATGGCACAAACAGCCTCATTTATTAAATAGTTCCTGGCACTTGGGAACATTTTACAATTCAAGTCTTTCCCTTTATTTTTTATTCTTCAAATAACATCATCATTCATGTCGATAAGTACCATCACATAAGGCATTGTACACATAAGGGAAGGAGCTTGGAAAATCATAATTACGTCCTCAAATAGCATGATGACATGGTAAACATCTAAAACAATTAGGGAACATGAATCTTTCAGCCCAACACACTAAGGCAAATGATTCTAGTATGATCAAGTCAGAATTTACACCAATTATTTGGACACCAGGAGTTCGATTCCAGGAAGAAGAGAGTTAGCCATACATACCTCAATCGAGCTTCTTTGACTCTACAAATATCTTGAACTCTTAGCAACCTCAATCTATTTTAGCAATATACAAATTGAACCCAAAATTAGGAAAATGTTCATGGTTCTAGTTCACTTTTTATTTTTCCCACACTCTTTATCACATGCATGCAAGATGAACCACCCTCATACCCATGAAGTATCACACTAATACCCCATTATAGCTATGTTTGAAATTAAGAGTTGGGGTGATGAAGTCTTACCTTTTTGGATGAGAAATTCGGTGCTCTACTTTAATATTTCCAAGCTTTGAGTGATGGTTAAAGATTAATTGATGAAATTTAAGCCCTCCCACTAGAACCCTTTCTCTCCCACTCTAGAAATATCAGAAATGAGCTTCAAAATAAACTAAAGGGGTGTTTAAACAGAATGGGGGTCAGGTTTTAAATTAAGAAAATGGGTGTCCCGACACAAGTCTGCGGTCGCATATGCGACCGCATAATGGTTATGCGGTCCGCGAAGTGACCGCAGAAATGGCCCTCAAGGGCCTGAACTTTCGGCCCAGGTATGTGACCAGTATGCGGTCCGCATACTTGTTCTACGGTCACATAATGCACCGCAGAACTCCCTCCTCAAAAACCCAAGAGGGATTATGCGACCGATATGTGGTCCGCATAGTGATTATGCGGTCGCATAATCGACCGCAAAGCAGACCTCAAATTGGCCAACTTTCTGCTTCACTCTGCGGCCATTATGTGGTCCGCAGAGTGATTATGCGGCCTCATAATGGGCCGTAGAAATGCGTTCTTCTGCGAAACATTTTCCTCTCAGTCCGTAGGGTACTGTTCAATCCAAAAAGTCCGAACTATAATAACGCAGGAATCTATCTTGGCACCATGAAACCCCGAGTTTTTGGTTTAAATTTTTACGGGTCCTTACATCCTCCCCCACTTAAGATCATTCGTCCTCTAATGATGATCAAGGTTCGCTTAACACATTTTCAGTTGTAGCACATACCATCAGCCCCAAATTTTCCTAACTTCCTAATTTTTTGAAAATGTTTGCCAGAGTTTCCTTTGTATTTAGGCCTATCCACCTGCTAGAGAGCCCCCCGAAACACATCTTAGCAACATATATATATAGGATTAAATGACACAACAGAATACAAAATGACACCAACCAAAGCCTCATAGGGGGCATCTAACTAGAAAGGAGTGTCTTTATATTAGCCGAACAAGTGATACAAAATTTGGGGGGGGAGAGGGGGGCAACTTTATAGAGCTTTTACATGGCTATTCAAATAAACG
This sequence comes from Nicotiana tabacum, assembly GCF_000715075.1. Taxonomy (NCBI): domain Eukaryota; kingdom Viridiplantae; phylum Streptophyta; class Magnoliopsida; order Solanales; family Solanaceae; genus Nicotiana; species Nicotiana tabacum. Next base: position 23,733,189 of record NC_134081.1, on the reverse strand, counting down.
AGGGTACTTCTTTTTCATTTCATCCCCGGCTTCCCAAGTAGCTTCTTCGACTTGCTGGTTTCGCCATAATACCTTTACGGAAGCAATTGCTTCGTTCCTCAACTTCTGGACCTGTCTATCAAGGATAGCAACCGGAATCGCTTCATACGACAATTCTTCACTAACCTCGATGGTCTCAACCGGCACGATAGCGGACGGATTTCCAACTACCTTTTTCAACATGGACACATGGAATACCGGGTGCACTAATGACATCTCAGGTGGTAGATTAAGCTTGTACGCCACCTGACCTATCCTTTGAGTGATTCTATACGGCCGGACATACCTCGGACATAATTTCCCTTTCTTTCCAAATTGCATGATCCCCTTCATGGGAGATACCTTCAAGAACACCCAATCATCTTCCTCGAACTTTAAGTCTCTGCGACGAACATCCGAATAGGAATTTTGACGACTCTGAGCAGTTTTCAACCGCTCTTTTATGATCTTGACCTTTTCCATAGCTTGATGCACAAGGTCTGGTCCTATTAGTTCAGCTTCTCTAACCTCGAACCACCCAATCGGCGATCTACATCTTCTACCATACAAGGCCTCAAACTGCGACATCTGAATACTTGCATGGAAGCTGTTGTTATAAGCAAATTCTATGAGCGGCAAATGATAGTCCCAGCTACCCTGCAAGTCAAGCACACAAGCACGCAACATGTCCTCAAGCGTCTGAATAGTCCGCTCTGCTTGCCCGTCAGTCTGTGGATGGAAAGCCATGCTAAGATTTACCTGCATACCCAAACCTTGCTGAAATTTCTTCCAGAAATTAGCTGTGAACTGGGCCCCTCGATCGGAAATGATGGAAACTGGAGTGCCATGAAGCCTGACTATCTTCTTGATATACAATTGAGCTTACTGTTCCGTAGTGTCGGTGGATTTAACCGGCAATAAGTGAGCTGATTTTGTGAGTCGGCCCACGATCACCCAAATTGAGTCAAACTTACATGGAGTACACGGTAACCTTACCACAAAATCCATATTGATCATTTCCCATTTCCACATTGGAATTTCTATACTCTGTGCTAACCCACCAGGCCTTTGATGCTCGGCCTTCACCTGTTGACAGTTTGAACATTTTGCCACAAAGTCTGCCACACCCCTCTTCATGTCATTCCACCAGTAAACTTCCTTGAGGTGATGATACATTTTCGTAGAACCTGGGTGTACGGAATATCTAGAAGTATGAGCTTCTGCCATGATTCTTTCCCGAAGACCATCTACGTTTGGAACATATAACCGCCCTTGGTACCGTAATGTACCATCATCTATGCCAAGAGAAAAAGTCGTAGTCTTGTGTTTATGAATCCCTTCCTTCAGCTGCACCAACACTGGATCATTGTATTATTTCTCCTTGACCTCCGTTACAAGCGATGATTCTGCCCTATTCCGCACAATCACTCCCTTTTCATTAGAGTCCACAAGACGAACTCCCAAACTGGCCAACTGGTGAACCTCCCGGGCCAAGGGCCTTTGACATGCTTCCAAGTGAGCCAAACTACCCATAGATTTCCGACTAAGAGCATCCGCCACCATATTAGCTTTCCCCGGATGATATAAAATATCGATGTCATAATCTTTGAGCAACTCAAGCCACTTTCTCTGCCTTAAGTTCAATTCCTTCTGTTTGAAAATGTATTGAAGACTCTTGTGGTCCGTGAATACATCTACATGGACCCCATATAAATAATGACGCCAGATTATTAATGCAAAAACCACCGCCGCAAGCTCTAAGTTATGAGTTGGATAGTTCTTTTCATGATTCTTAAGTTGACTTGAAGCATATGCTATGACCTTACCATGTTGTATTAATATACACCCAAGACCGATCCTTGAAGCATCGAAATACCCCATAAACCCCTCGGTACCCTCTGGCAGGGTCAGTACCGGCGCCGAAGTCAATCTTGATTTAAATTCCTGGAAGCTCCTTTCACAAGCATCGGACCATTGGAACTTAACCGCCTTCTGTGTAAATTTAGTCAATGGAGAGGTAAGAGTGGAGAACCCCTTCACGAACCCCCTATAATACCCGGCCAAACCAAGAAACTGCGAATTTCTATTGGAGTAGTAGGTCTAGGCCAATCCTTCACCTCTGCAATCTTTTGAGTATCAACCTTAGTTCCTTCTCTGGAGATAACATGACCTAGGAATGTAACAGATTCAAGCCAAAATTCACATTTCGAGAACTTTGCATACAATCGGTATTGATGAAGAGTCTACAGAACTGCCCTGAGGTGGTCGGCGTGATCCTCTCGACTTCGTGATTATACAAGGATGTCGTCAATGAATACTATCACAAAGGAGTGAAGAAATGAATTGAAGACTCGATTCGTAAGATCCATGAAAGCTGCCGGGGTATTTGTTAGCCCGAAAGACATTACCAAAAATTCAAAGTGCCCATACCGGGTTCTAAAAGTTATTTTTAGAATATCCTGCTCCTTCACCTTCAATTGATGGTACCCCGACCGTAAATCAATTTTGGAGAAGAACTTAGCACCTTGTAATTGATCAAACAAACCATCTATTCTAGACAATGGGTATTTGTTTTTGATTGTGACTTTGTTAAGTTGCCGATAATCAATACACATACGCAGCAATCCATCTTTATTTCTGGCAAAGAGAACCGGTGCGCCCCAAGGCGACACACTCGGTCGGATGAAACCTTTCTCTAGCAAATCCCTTAATTGTTCCTTTAGCTCTTTTAATTCTGTCGGCGTCATTCTATAAGGTGGAATGGATATAGGCTGCGTGCCTGGCATCACATCAATCCCAAAATCAATCTCCCTGTCTAGAGGAATTCCAAGGAGCTCATCCGGAAATACATCGGGGAATTCATTCACAATTGGTACAGATTCAAGTGTAGGCACCTTAGCAGTGGTGTCTGTAACTCGAACCAAATGATAAATACACCCCTTCCTGATTATCTTCGTGGCTTTAAGGTGAGAAACTCAAGCAGTGGTGTCTGTAACTCGAACCAAATGATAAATTCCCTTCCCACTCAACAGCTGGCTTGTTAGGAAACTCAAGCCTCAAAATTCTGGTTTGGCAATCGAGTTTGGCAAAACATGAATGAAGCCAGTCCATTCCCATTATTACATCAAAATTAATCATCCCCAGTTCAATGAGATCAGCCATGGTGTCCCGACCATGCACCGTGACAACACAATCCCTATAAACCTGAAACCCCAAGTTTTACTATAATAACGCAGGAATCTATCTTGGCACCACGAAATCCCAAGTTTTTTGTTTAAATTTTTACGGGTCCTTACAGGGTTACTGTGGATTTTGTTGTTGGGCTCCCATAGATTTAGAAGAAGTTCGATGCAGTATGGGTGATTGTGGTTAGGTTGACCAAGTCAGCTCATTTCATTCCAGCGGTGACTACTTATTCTTCGGAGCAACTGGCTCGGGTCTATATTCGAGAAATTGTTCGACTTCATGGCGTGCCGATATCTATCATTTCTGACTGGGATACAAAGTTTACATCGCAATTTTGGAAGGCCGTACAGCGTGAGTTAGGACCATGGGTCGAGTTGAGTAGAACATTCCACCCTCAGACGGACGGACATTGCGAGCGTACCATTCAGATATTGGAGGATATGCTTCGTGCATGTGTGATGGAGTTTGGGGGTTCTTGGGATCAGTTCTTGCCACTTGCAGAGTTTGCCTACAACATTAGCTACCAGTCGAGAATTTAGATGGCTCCGTATGAGGCCTTGTATGGGAGGCGATGTCGGTCTCCAGTGGGTTGGTTTGAGCCAGTGAGGCTAGGCTATTGGGTACAGACTTGGTTAAGAGGAAATGGTTAAATTGATTCAAGATCGACTTCGCACAGCCCGATCTAGATAGAAGAGTTATGCGGATCGGAAGGTTCGCGATATTGCCCTCCTGGTTGGGGAGTGGGTCTTGCTCCTGGTTTCTCTCATGAAGGGTGTTATGAGGTTAGGGAAGAAGGGCAAGTTGAGCCTTAGGTATATCGGACCTTTTGAGATTCTTAAGAGGATTGGAGAGGTGGCGTACAAGCTAGCACTGCCATGTAGTCTAGCTGCAGTTCATCCAGTATTCCATGTTTCTATGCTCCAGAAGTATCATGTGATCTGTCTCATGTGTTGGACTTCAGCTCAGTCCAGTTGGACAAGAATTTGTCTTATGTTGAGGAGCTAGTGGCCATTTTGGACAGGAAGGTCCGAAAGTTGAGGTCGAAGAACTTTGCTTCAGTGAAGGTTCAGTGGAGGGGTAAGCCAGTCAAGGAGGCGACTTGGGAGACCGATCATGATATGCGTAGCCGTTATCCTCATCTTTTCACTACTTAAGGTATGTTTCTATACTCGTTCGAGGACAAACGTTTGTTTTAAGGGGGGGAGGATGTAACGACCCGGCCGGTCATTTTAAGTATTTAGCCCCGATCACCTAGTTATTGCATACTCTATGTTATATTATGGTTATGTGACTTTCCGAGGGGTTTGGTCTTGGTTTCGGGTGAGTTTCAGAGTGAAATGGGACACATAGTCCCTAAGTTGGAGCATTAAGTTGAAAGAGTTGACTGTAGTTTGAATTTTGTGTAGACAACTCCGCAATGGAGTTTTGACGATTCTAGTAGCTCCGTATGGTGTTTGTGGACTTAGGAGAGTGTCGAGATGTTGATTTAGAGGTCCGTAGGTCATTTCGGCATGAATTGGCGAAAGCTAGAAAGTAAAAGGTTTGGAAGATTCAGATAGTTTGACCGGGAGTTGACTTTATTGATATCGGGGTCGGATTCTGATTCTGGATGTTGGACTAGGTTTGTCATGTCATTTATGACTTGTGTTAAAAATTTGAAGTCAATCAGAGTTGTTTTGGTATGAATCGGCATTAGTTTTTGGAATTCGAAAGTTCATAGTTTCAAAGGCTTGAACTGGGTTGCGATTCATAGAATCGATGTTGTTTGATGTGATTTTTGGCCTCGAGTAGGTCCGTTATATGTTTTGAAACTTGTTGGTATATTCGGACGGGGTCCCGGGGGCCCCAGGTGTGATTTGGATTGAATCCGGATCAAATTTAGACTTGTGTGATTGTTGAAGTTGGGTTGTGTCAGGTGCAATCGCACTTGCGCACTTTGGGTTGCAGGTGCAACATTGCAGAAAAGGCCTTCGAGCCACAGAAGTGAACGTGTAGGTGCGACTGACCTTCCGCAGATGCGCATATGGGTTCCCCAGGTGCAAGCCTTCAGATCCTAAGTTGGAACCGCACCTGCGATGAATTTTCCGCAGGTGTAGGGTCGCAGGTGCACCATAGACCCGCAAAAGCAAAGACCGCTAGGCAGAAAATGGGTCTTCGAGGGTTTGAATTTCATTTTCTTATTTTGGATCTAGAGAGCTCGGTTTGTGGCTAGTTTAGAGAGTTTTTCAAGGAAATCATAAGGGTAAGGCTTGACTATATTTCATGAATCTATTGTTATTTTCATCATCTAATTAGTGATTTGAGTTGGAAATTTGGGGAAAATTGTGAAAACTTCCTACACTACATTGTTGGGATTTTGAAAGGCGATTTGAGGTCGAATTTGAGTAATTCTTATAAGGTTGAACTCGTTATCGAATGGGTGTTCGGGTTTTGTAATTTTGGTCGGGTTCCGAGATGCGGGCCCGGGTTGACATTTTGAGTTGAGTTTTTGTTTCTTTGTAAAGATCTTAACTTTATTGTTCGAAATAGTTTCCTATAGGTTATATTTATTGTATGAAATTGTTTTTGCTAGATTCGAGCCATTCGAAGTTGGATAATCCAGTGAAAGGCCTACTGGTGGATTGAGTTAGCGTGTTTTGAGGTAAGTGTCTTGGCTAACTTTTTTTTGGGGGGGGGGGGGGGAATTTACCCTTAGGATTGCTTGTGGGTTTGTGATAATTATGATGTGTGGAAGCCGTGTACACAAGGTAACGAGTGTGTACACGAGCCAAATGTGGAAAATTACCGGTTTAGCTATGTGGATTCCTTTCAAGCCTTAATTGAGTTACCTTAACATGTTATATTCCTCATTTCTAGTCTATCTTCACATGCTCTACTTGTCTTATGTCTTACTTGTTAATTGCCCTACACGTTTAGTTGAAGTTGTTGTTTCCTCTATTCTTTATTTATTATTTAACCGTGAATTCTTTACTTGAAGTTGTTATTCTTGGAATATCTTGTGGTTGAAATTGGTATTGAGTTATAAAGGTCATGATTCACATTGAAGAAAAGTGTTAAGTTGTGAAATACTATTCTGTTGAGTTATTCACTTCCGGTTGTTATTTTAGAGGCTCTTGTGTACATTGTGGTTGAGCCATGGGCTATTTATTGTGAAAACACCGTTATTGTTACTTTTCTTTGGCAAGTTGTGATATTGGGCACTTGAGGTGCGATTTGTGATATGTTGTGATATTGATACTCATGCGGTGGTATAAGGTTTTGGGGTTGAAACACATGCGGTTAAATAAGGTGGGCTTGATATGCGTGTTACTAGTAGGGAAACTACTTGAAGTCATGCGGTGTGATAAGGTAGGCTAAAATACGGGAAGCTATTTCAGGAAAATTATTTTCAAAACTAAATGCAAGGCTCCCGCAGTAATATAAAGAAAGATTATGAATAGTTTTGTGATTTGAGACTACGAGGGTGTACCTCGATAGTGACTCTTGTTGATACTTCTCTATTACTTCACTTGTGTTTGGTTGTTTCATTTTTTGGAATAACATCCCTTATTGTCTTCCGTGATGCATTATTTTAGTTAATGTAGTTAATTTTTGTATATTCCTTACTTTTTTTATTTCCATTGTTATTATTATTACACTATTAATTGCTCGTTATGTTTATTACTTATTTTAGTAGGGCCTTGACCTGACCTCGTCACTACTCTACCGCGGTTAGGCTTGGCACTTACTGGGTCCCATTGTAGTGTACTGATGCTGCACTTCTGCACATCATTTTGTGCAGATCCAGGTACCTCCTACCAGTCCACGCACTAGTGAGGAGAGCTTAGTTCGAAGACTTTAAGGTGTACCTGCCATCGTCCGCAGGCCTCAGAGCCCTTATCCTTTTATCGACACTGATATATAGGGATGTTCAGTACCATCTTATAGAGCTTGTAACTTGTATTCGCCGTGTTTTGGGAAGTTGTATATACTTAGTTGCGGAGTTTCCTTTATATTAGTTATTGAGTTATTGATACTTTAATCATCATTTCAGTTATTTATGCATAAATATTAGGCTTACCAAGTCATAGAGACTAGGTGCCATCATGACATCCTACAGAGGGAAATTGGGGTCGTGACATGTGGATCATCGGATGTTGTGTCCTATGGCTTCGCACCAAGTGGGGGAGTCCACTATCGACGATCAAATTGCAGGGTCATGTGTTATATCAGTTCTGGCCTGAGATATATAGTGGTATTGAAGGATTCCCCTGAATTTGTATATGATTAAGATCTAAGATTTGCATGGGATAATGCTGGGAGTTGCGGTATTTCTGCGTCATTAATAATTTTATATTTCAGTATCAGAGAGGTTAGAGAACAACTTCAGACTCAAAGAAGGTCTATTCAGAGTGGGTATATCTGTTGCATCATTATGGGGTGCTTTAGAGGAAACACAATGGTTTATGAGCTTCTGGGCTACGTGGTTCGTGCAAGGATCTTTTGCATTAATCTTTGGTTTTTGGATCATTGTGTACCGACTGATCGTTCTAGAGAAGTGTCACCGTATTCTTCGCATCATAGGAATTATGGAGGTGAGCGGAGTTTCTTTACTATATTTTAGTTGTCGGGGGCAACATATATTAGTGGTGGTAGGTTTATAAGGAGGGTAGACCAGCCGATGCAGCATCACCCACTTGGGCTCAGTTTTCAAAGATGTTCTTGAGAGAGTTTGTTCCCTATACCCTTCAGGATGCATGGCGTGTTTGAGCAGCTGCACCAGAGTACTATGTCGGTGTCAGAGTATGTTGTTAGATTCAGTGATTTGTCCAGGCACGCACCTACTTTGGTTTCTACAGTTAGAGAGCGGGTCTGCAGGTTCATTGAGGGGCTTAGTTATAGTATCCAATTCAGCATGGCTCGGGATATGGAGATGGATGTTCCATTATGGCATGTGGTAGAGATCGCTCGTAGATTAGAGGATATGCTGGGTCAAGAGAGAAAAGACAGGGAGGCTAAGAAGCCTCGTGGACCAGGAGGATCTACTAGTCCCTATTTTGGAGGCAGGGTGCGTCATGGTAGAGGTTTAGCGGGTCAGCTAGTTCAGTTTTCACTTTAGGATTCACGCGGTGTTTTAGATATGCATGGATTCCAGAGTACCCGTACCGGACAACTTCCACTACCACATTAGCAAAGAGGTTCCTTTAAGTGTGGAGATGCCAGTCACATGGTGATAGATTGTCCCAGACTCCGGACAAATGTGTCACAGCGGGGTATTCAAGCTTTCAGTTTTACTCCAGATACTGTTATAGCCGCACCGCCGGCTAGGGGTAGAGATCAAGCGGGTAGAGGTCGTGCTAGAGGTGAAGGTCGGACTCGTTGTTATGCTTTTCCTAGTTGGGCGGAGGAAGATGCACCGGATGATGTCATTACAGGTATGATTTCGATTTATTATAGAGATACATTTGTGTTATTTTGATCCAGTCCTATTTATTGGTAAGATTTATCCTACCTTGCTCCAGATATGGTTGTGTTTTGTGATTCTTGTACTATGTTCATGTGGTCATGTCAATTGGGGAATTCTATTGTGATAGGCCGTGTCTATCGTCCTTGTTTGGTTGCTATTGAGGGACATGAGGCTTGGGTGGACTTTATGTTAGTTAAATACTGTAAGATTTGATGTGATCTTAGGATGGTTTGGCCAGACTTGTGGTTTGAGTGCTCTTAAGGTACGGGAAGTTATTACGCGTCGTGGTTCTCATTCGGAAGTATGAGAAGGAGTAGACTTCTTCTCCTTCATGTCGAGATCGATTCCAGGGGGATTTTTATGCCATGATCATGCATAAGAAAAATATCATTCCAATAGGTTCGTATGATGATTTCGAACTTGGGCGTATGTTCGGGTTGAGTATCGGGTCGTCCGAGAGCATTTCAGCATCTATTATGCAAAGTTGGCATTTTTGGAAGTTCAAAATTTCATAAGAGATTGAGTTAGTAGGATGGTTTAGTTGTTGAGATGTTTACCTTACTAGTGACTCCGAGTGGAGGATGGCAACTTGGTGTTCTTTTTGAATAGGTATGTTGGTACCGGGATTTGTGCAGCGGAGCGGGCATATTAAGGTGAGATTTGTTGTGGTTGTTACATGTATCTTGCTTTTTCCTTGTGAATTAGATCCGTAGTATGGCATCGGTAGGCAGTGTGCCTTCTTGGCTTGTTCGAAGGTTCTCTCATATGTTCCTCTTTTCATATTCAGTTATATTTGAGTTGTGCTTGTTGGGTTTGGATTGCAATGTATGTGGTCGGGTAGCGTTCGGTGTGGGTTTTTGATCGGGTGAGTAGTTATGAGTTTCGCATATTTCTGGCATCATTGTCGGTGTTGTAATGAACAAGGTTCTAGTCGATATGAGATTATTTGCCGGTACCGGGCTTGGTAATGGGAAGTTATTGTGGTCATAGTTGTTGCTATAGGCATATGGGTGATGTATTATGCCACGTGGTTGTATCTTGTAGATGTATGCATGATTTTTCGCAGCTAGTTGAGGATTTTACAGAGTGGTTACATTATGATAGGGCGCTTAGTGGATGTGAAAATTTGATTCCAGGGCTTATCAGCATGAGTAGCATGAATAATCTTTGGTTGAGATGATGTTGTCGGGCCTATGTGGATTGGGGTGACATAGGATCACCAGTGGTTACGTGTATGGTGAGTTTGTACAGTGATTTGATAGCTTGGGAAAGACTCTTGGCATGTTCGAGGATGAATGTTTATTTAAGAGGGGGAGAATGTAACGACCCGACCGGTCATTTTGAGAATTAGCATTCCGTTCGGTGGCTTAATATCTCGAGTAGCTTTGTATTGTATATTATGACTTGCGTGTGTGGCCGGATTCGATTTTTGGATGATTCGGGGTTGATTTGGAAGAATGATTCTTGTTTTAGAAGCTTAAGTGGAAAGAGTTGACTGGAGTTTGACTTTTATGTAGACGACTTCGGAATAGCTCCGTTGTGTCATTTGGGACTAGCGTGCAAAATTTGACGTCATTCTGGGTCGATTTGATATGGCTCGGCGCGGGTTGTAGAAGTTGTAAATTCATAGTTCATTAATGTTGAAGTGAGGTGTGATTCATAGTTTTGCTGTTATTCTTTGGGATTTGAGGCCTCGAGTAGGTTCGTGTTATATTTTGGGACTTGGTGGTATGATTTGACGGGGTCCCGAAGGGCTTAGGTGTGTTTTGGATCATTGGTTGAGAGACTAGTTAAGTTAAGAAATTTGGAGTTTGACCATGGTCACTATCGGGTCAAGACGACCTCTTTTCAGTGTTTGGAGTGCGCGAGCGAGTCCGTAGCGTGCTTTATGATTGAAATGCATATAGGGTATGTGTCCGAGAGGTTCCGGATGAGTTTCGGGGTCGTTTCGGATCATTTCGGTCAAGTTTACTCCTTATCTGCTTTAATTGTTAATTGCAATTGCTTGTTGAATTCAAGCCTTATCCGTTACGTGGCTTAATTGTTAATTGATCTTTGTAATTGTACCTTAATTCATGAACCATCACTGCTTGCTATTTGAGTTGGTAAGTCTTCATTTAACTATTTTATCCGCTCGTGACCTTCTTGGTTTAGTTCTTTATTTTGTTTAATTTTGTGATACGTCGTAGTTGGTTGTAGTTTGTTTGCTTAATTCATATTGTTTTGAGGGTCGGGTTGCATGCCGCGACGTGAATTGATGGACAATAAATTGAAATGGTGGAATAAGGGAGGATTATGATATTGATAAATGATGATACAATGGGATTGGGTTGCACGCCGCAACGGATTGCATGTGTGTTGTACTTGTTGTTATGTCTTGTGTGAGTCATGCACCCTGTGTCAATCTGTACTTCTGTGGTTACTTGGTGAATTGATTTTCAAGATGAATTTACTGCGATGAGTCATTATCTCCTTCCCTGTTGAGTTCTTGGTATCGGTTTCAAACAAAAGAATTATGAACATGCTTACCTTATGTGACTCTTAAGTTGAAACTCGTCGTTTCATTTGGTACTTTACTATTCTTAATAGTTCTCATATTTTACTGTAACTGATTTCTCAAATTCAACTCCTTACCCTATCTGATGTTTTTACTTTACTTAAAAATCGTTATCATATTTTATTTTAACAAAATTCTATATTTAATTCGGTAACTTATCCGATGCTTTGTATTGTTTGAAAATGTTATTTTCTTTACCCAAATGATTTCTAAACTAAACTCATTTGATACCATATCTTGTATAAATTGTACCTTATTTCATTGTATTTGGTTCCTAAAATAAACTCATTTTCTCATTTGATTCCTTACTTTTTTCAAAATTGTTATTATGCCTTATTGTACATAAATAAATCTTTCGAACATTTTATTTAGCATTTGACACAGATACAATGTACATCGTAGCTCGTGAACTTTGCCGTGCGAAAGTGATCTGGAAATTGTGGGGACGAGGTGCCATATGTGTAAGATTTGGAAGTTGTTACTTATGATTTGAGATTAAGAGGAGTGGTACTTCGGGTAATTCTTGTTGTAACTCGTGCATTAGGAACGATTCGATTAATTGAGTAGTCATCGGTTTTCCTTACTTAGGCCCATTCATATTTCATCTGTATTCTAACTAAGTTGTTGCTTTATTACCTGGTTATTTTCTATTGCCATTTGTGCTTCTATTATTTCCACCGTTGGTTATAAATTCGTGATCCTTCTGCTGTTGGTCTTACATCGATGTTCTCTCAATTGTTAGCTTTACATTATATCCTGAACAGGTTTACATATCTGGTAGGTGTCTTGACCTGGCCTCGTCACTACTCTACCAATGTTAGGCTTGATACTTATTGGGTACCGCTGTGGTGTACTCATGCTATGCTTCTGCATATTTTTGTGCAGATCCAGGTACTTCTAATCGAGTTGGTTTTTAGACTTATGTCGGTGCAACTGGAGACTTCAAGGTATACGTGCTCGACATTCGCAGGCCCCCAAGTCACCTTCTGTTGTCTTTTATTTCCCTTCTTTACTATTATTGAGTAACAGTGATGTACTTGGTGTTCTTAATTACTCTTACATAACCTTATGACTTGTACTACCGGTTTTGGGATTGTATGATCGATGTTAGCTCAGCTATGTTGTATCAGTTATTATTTAATGTATTGCAATAAAGTAGTATAATTTCAGTAATAATCAACATATGTTAGGCTTACCTAGTCTTAGAGACTAGGTGCCATCATGACATCCTAAGGTAGAAAATTGGGGTTGTAACACCTTTACACTCATGTAGGTGATTCCATCAAGTCTATCTACGTAGAGACCACCTTAAGGCTATAGAATCATTAAGAGCAAAAATAAGCTCAACCTTATTAAGCATTACTATAGGCCATAAGGATAAGATATATAGTGCATTTTGAGGTCTTTTATGGATCATTTGAGCACAAATCAGTATCCACCATACTTCCTCAATCCATGGGCTTTAGACCCATCCCCTTCGATGTTTCAAGGATAACTCTCCTTGCCAAACCTTTGGTTAAAGTATTCTCCAAATTTCTTTCGGATCTTACATAATTTAAGGAAATAACACCATATTTCAATAATTGTTTCCCCGTATCATGTCTAATGCGGATGTATCTTCTTTTCCCATTGTATATAGTGAGTCACAATATAGAGAAACTGGTGAAGCTTGTATTCCCACAAAGGCATATCTGCCAATATATTTCTCAACCACTTGGCTTCTTGCTCTACCAACTCAATAGCAAAATTCATCCTCCATAGTAAAACGTTCTATACAAGTATGTTTTGAAGACTTTCACGAAATAGCACCTACACCCAAAGTAAATACATAGTTAGTAGTGGAGCTAACTTCATCATTGTCAGCAACCAAGTTTGCATCACAAAATCCTTCTAAAATAGCAGAAAATTTATTAAAATACAAACATCAATCCATAGTAACTCTCAAATACCTTAGTAGATGATGAAGAGCATTCCAATGTTCACTATTGAGTTATGAGTATATCTACTCAATCTACTAACAACATAAGCTATATCAGGCCGAATATACTTCATGAGAAACATTACATTATATTATCTTAGCATATTCAGTTTAAGACTACATCAAAACAATCAAACCTTTTCAATATTTTCTCAATATAATGAGACTGAGACAATGAAAACCCATTAGAATTTCTTTTGATTTTAATCCCTAAAATTACATCTGCTTCTCCAAGATCTTTCATTTGAAATTTAAAAGACAAGAAATTCTTAGTCTCATATTAACAACATTCACATTAGGACCAAAGATTAACATGTCATATACATACAAACATATATAACATAATCTGATCTTACTATCTTGGTATAAATACAAGTATCAGATACATTAACAATAAATCTATTATCCACTCATGTGTTATTAAACTTTTTGTACCATTGCTTAGGTGCCTGCTTTAGACTATATAGAGACTTTCTCAATTTGCATACTTTATTCTCATGTCGTGGATCACAAACCCCTCAGGTTGAGTAACTTATAGGTTTACAATATTTAGGCAAATCAGATAAGTCCCTAGCGTGATTAGAAATTATAGAGTCTAATTCACTTTTAATGACCTATTTCCAAAAATCAGCATCTATTGAATTTATTGCTTCATCATAAGTTTTAGGGTCTTCTTCTATTGAACACATAGACACTAATTCATTATTCAAGAAGTCAATACCAAGATTTCCTGCCAATAAAATAGTGATAAAGTCAGTACTAAATCTCTCTTTAATTATGCATCTCTTACTCCTTCTAAGTGCATCTTCATGCTTATTAGCAGTAGCACTAGAAAAAGGCTCAATACGAGAATTAACATTCATAGACGTAGAATCATTATTAGGCACATCACTAGGCACATCAGTTTTCAATAGAAAAATATGCTAAAACTATTCTGCATCTCTAGATTCGCAAAAAGAATGATCTTTCAAAGACATAAATCTATATGTAGCACAGTTTTGATCATAACCAATAAAAATAGTATTAAAAGTCCTGGTCCCTATAATTACTTGTTTTAAATAGAGTAGACCAACCTTAGCCAAACACCCTCACAGAAAAACCCTATCTATTACTTTATACGGGGTTTTATCTAACTATTTATGAGGGATTCTATTAAGAACATAACATGTAGATAAGACAGCTTTCCCCCACATGTTCTTAGATAAACCCGAACTCAAAGGCATAGAATTCATCATTTCTTTAAGGGTTAGATTTTTCTGTTTGGCTACACCACTTTGTTGAGGAATATAGGGAGCACTAACCTCGTGTATAATATCATTTTCTCACAAAAGGCTTCTAGAGTATTAGTACTATATTCACCACCCCTGTCAGATCTAAGTTTCTTGATGTAACGACCCTGCCGGTCATTTTGAGTATTATAGCCCCGTTCCTCAATTTATTACTTCTTTTATTCCCATTTGTTGGTATGTGACTTGCCGGGGTGGTTGGTTTAGTTCTGGGAATGTTTTGGAATGAATTAGGACACTTAGTCCCACGGTTGGAAGCCAAAATTGAAAGAGTAGACCGAATGTTGACTTATGTGTAAATGACTCCGGAATGAAGTTTTAGTTCCAATAGCTCCGTATAATGATTTTGGATGTAGATTGTTTTCGAATATGGAATTGGAGGTCCGTAGATGATTTTGGCTTGAATTGGGAAAAGTTGGAAAAATAGAAGTTGGAGAGTTGTGAGGTTTGACGGAGAGTTAACTTTGTGGTTTCCAGGCTCAGATTTTGGTTACGGAAGTTGGAATAGGTATGTTGTATCATTAATGAGTTGTGTGCAAAATTTGGGGGTCAATTGGAGTTGTTTTGATAGGTTTCGGTATCGATTGTAGAAGTTGGAAATTTATTAGCTTCAATAGGCTTGAATTGGGGTGCGATTAACGTTTTTATGTTGTTTGATGTGATTTGAGGTCTTGACTAAGTTTGTATAGTGTTTTGTGTTGGTATGTCAGGTTGAGGTCCTGGGGGCCTCGGGTGAGATTCGGATTAATTACGGATTGAGTTTGGACTTGTTGAGTTGCAGATTTTTCTGCTGTCTGGTTTCCTTATACGCATTTGCGAGAGAGGTCTGTCGTTCACGAAGAGTAATTGGGAGGCAAGTGAAGATTGTTCTTTGCGTTCGCGAAGAGGTCCACATGTTCACGAAGGTTTGGGGAAATTGTTCATCGCGATTAGTAGAAGGATGAGGCGGGCTTGGGCACCAGGCCTTAAGTCTTCGCGTTCGCGGTCAGAGAGACGTGTTCGCGTATGCAGAACTCTGTGAAGCATCGCATTTGCGAGACGGTTCTCGCGTTCACATAAGAGGATTTTTGGGCGATTGCGTTTTGTGCTTCGCGAACGTGAGGCACTTTCCACGTTCGCGAAGAAGGGCATCCGGGCATTCGCGTTCGCGAAGAAGGGCAGCAAATATTAATTTCATAATTGAGAGTTGAACCCATTTTTCATATTTCGAGCTAGAGACCTCGGATTTGGGCGATTCTTGAAGGAATTTTGAAGGAGTTGTTTGGGGTAAGTGATTTTATCTCGGTTTTGGTTGTTATACATGATTCTATCATAGTTTTTACCATTTAATTAGTGTTTTGGGTTGGGAAATTTGAGGAAACTTTGTGAAACTTCACAGACTTTAATTTGAGAATTAGAAGGCCGAATGGAGGTCAAAATTAAGTAATTTTGGTATGGTTGGAATCGTAGTTGAATGGGTGTTCAGATTTTGTTAATTTTGTTGGATTCCGAAACATGGGCCCGGGGTCGACGTTTTAAGTTGACTTTTTGACTTTTGGTAAAAAAACATAGCTTATTCATATGGAATTGATTCCTATAGCTCGTGTTGATTGTATTGAGTTGTTTGTGGCTAAATTCGAGTCCTTCGGAGGCCGATTCGCTATGCAAGGGCTTGTTGGAGTAGAGATTTGCACGGTTTGAGGTAAGTAAAACTTCTAAACTTGGTTCTGAGGGTATCTATCCCCAAATTATATGTTATGTGGTTGGTGTTAAGGTGACGCGCATGCTAGGTGATGGGCGTGTGGGTGTGCACCATCGAAACTATGACTCGATCATCCATGGAACTGTGTAGTCATCTAGTCTTGTTATAATTCACGTATTCTCTATGTGTTAGAGAAATTGAATTGTGATTCATGTTAGAATCATGCCTAGGCTATATGCTGGTATTGTTGGGACACACAGAGATCGTGTTGCTGTTTAATTACTTGCTTAATCTGCAATTATGTACTCAGTCACATCTATCATTTGCATATCATATCTCATTCTCTGTTGCCATTTATTGCTACATCATATTATCACTGTTTGGGCTGATTGTCATGAGATTTGTGAGCCTGAGAGACTAATGACTGAGTGAGGCCGAGGGCCAGATTTTGAGTTATATTTATGGGATCGGGCTGCACATCGCAGCATGCTTTATTGATTCATGTCATGATTGGCGTATGTTAGCGCTTGGGCAGGATCGGCCGCTTCGGAGTCTGACTTGCCAGCAGTGAGCGCAGGTACCTACTGAGTGCGAGTGCCGAGTGTGTGTGTTGAGCGAGAGTGCCGAGTGTGAGTGTTGAGCGCGAGTGCCGAGTGATTGGGAGGACTAAGTGACTGTGAGGACTGAGTGACTAAGTGTGTTAGGTGAAATTAATGCTATGTGAGTATGCATTTGACTTTATCAGTGTGTTGCATGACAGTTGGCATGCAAAAATGTCACGTAGATATAGTGATGTAACATTTCTCATACCACTCACACTTGGCATATTTTATCCGTGTTGAACTTAAACTATTAAACTTGAAAGCATGTCTACATTTCTGTACTATTTAAATCTGTATTTGGACTGTACCTGTTGAGCTGGTCACTACTTTCAGTCCAAGGTTAGTCTTTTTACTTATTGAGTACATTGGGTCGGTTGTACTCATACTACACTCTGCACTTCGTGTGCAGATCCAGGTACTTTTAGGTACAATGGCTGCTAGCTTTGGAGCTTTATTTGTTGGAGACTATCGAGGTAGCTGCCTTGGCATCCGTAGACCTTAACTCTCCTTCTTTTCAGTTATTTGTACTGTCTTATCTTTCTAGACAGTGTTTTAGCAGTCAGACTATGTTGTCATTTAGATGCTCATGTACTCAGTGACATGGATTTTGGGGGATTTTTGTATTGAGTTGCGGTATTTTTCTCAATATTTGTACTGTCTTATCTTTCTAGACAGTGTTTTAGCAGTCAGACTATGTTGTCATTTAGATGCTCATGTACTCAGTGACACCTGGATTTTGGGGGATTTTTGTATTGAGTTGCGGTATTTTTCTTATCAGTCAATTATGAATTATCGACTTGCCTAGTATTGTGATAGGCATCATCACTACATGGGACCTTTTGGGCCGTGACAAGTTGGCATCAGAGCCTAAGTTACAAAGGTCTCACCAGTCATGAGCAAGTTTAGTAGAGTCTCGCAGATCGGTACGGAGACGTCTGTACTTATCTTCGAGAGGCTGCCGAACCATTAGGAAAACTTCACTTTCTTGTATTCTTATCCTGCGAATTTGTTGATTCTGAAAACTAAACTTTTGTTATTCTATTCTCTCGTAGATGGTGAGGACACGTGCTACAGGATCGGTCATAGTTTAAAACAATCACATTTCAACATGACTTGAGTATATAAACTTTTGGGCAAATCTATTTTTCGTAGTCAATTTGGAACAGTTGAATCAAGGCCCATTTCATAATCTCTCACACATCATTTCATTTCATTTGCACCATTGGCCACAAGTATAACTTTCATTCTTGGGACGACGACCACACTTTATATCTCCAAGTCACTTCTTTAACATTAAAGCATCTTTATAGATCATCAACAATAAGAGCATTTGAAATCAAGGCCTTAAGTATATATATGAGCGATTAAAGTTTTAGGCGCATTGAGTTTTCTTTCCAAGTTAAGAATAATAGACTTTCATAGAAACACGAGTTGAAGTCATAACATTTTCATACACAAACAATACTTGAACACATTCTGGAAGAGATCATAATAAGATAGGGGCAATTGGTACACATTTTAAGTATATACATATTTCAACACAATGCTTACTTGGAATAACCGAATCTATTGGGAAAAAACTCAGAACATGGGGATTAAGAACCTGGGCCAACCATACATGAAACTTACGGGAACATCATGAAATTCGATTTTAAGAGAGAAGTTAGCCAACATACCTTTCTTGA
Source organism: Nicotiana tabacum (assembly GCF_000715075.1). Lineage (NCBI taxonomy): Eukaryota > Viridiplantae > Streptophyta > Magnoliopsida > Solanales > Solanaceae > Nicotiana > Nicotiana tabacum. The sequence continues at coordinate 23,714,750 of NC_134081.1, read as the reverse complement.
GCTTTCTTTAGATTACTACAACGTCCGAACACTTCTAGGAATATAAATATATAGGAAGATAGCAAAAATTAGATAATAAGTAGAAGGATTCTCATGATATAACTCTCTTGGAAATTTTGTCAAACACCTATTATGCAAAATCAAATGCAAGGCTCTACAATGGTAATCACTTCCTTCCTCAACCAATTTCAACAAGAAACTATCCCAAATAGTTCAACAACCCCACATACTACCTCCTATTGGCACATGCATGGCCTATCTCCAACCTCACAACATACTTAAATCCATAACCTCTTGCATGAAAGCTTAGGAGAAGGACTTACCCGGATAGATGATGGCCTAGTGAGTGGCTTCCATGATTCTTGAAGATTGGGGCAAGAATGAATAATTAGGATGGCTAGGTCTCTCTCTCTCTCTCTCTCTCTCTCTCTCTCTCTCTCTCTATCTCTCTCTCTCTCTCTCTCTAAGATACTCTCACTTCTCTCAAAAATTGTCAAATATGTGCTCCATAATCAGCCCCAAAGGCTTTTAATCAAAATGGGGTCTGGTTATAAAAATAGAAAATGGACCCTCTAAATTCAACTCTGGGCCATAGAATGGACTGCATAACAGATACTCGACCCGAAAAATGGACCGCGAAAGTGATGCCAAAAACTGGGCTGGCCTGGACTAGTCTATGGCCAGGTCTGCGGTCCACAGACCAATAATGCGGCAGCAAAATGGACCATGGAATCCCCCCCTCCGAAATTCTTCATGCCAAATTTGTGACAGAAGTGCGGACCACGAAATAGGTATGCGATGGCATAATGGACTGCAAAACAACCTTCAAACTTCAATTATTTTTCTACTCAACTCCGCGATGATTATGCGGTCTGCGGAATGGTTTTGTGGTCGCGAAATTGACCGTAGAATTGCCTTCTTCTACCAAAATATTCCATCAACTCCTCAGTGCATTCTTCAATCCAAAAAGTCCATACCGCAGTGAGCTAGCTCGCCGCAAAGATTAACTACTACCTCCATACACATTAGTCCACCTCGGCACCACAAAACCATAAATTCTTTGCCGAATATTTATAGGGCCTTACAGTTGCCTCGTCACGCGATCTGGTTGGTTCCTATATAGAGGAGGAGGATTAGGAGGTTCATTGATGGACTCAATAATGGACTGCATTTTGTTATGACTCGAGAGATTGCATCGGGTGCTGGGTTCGATGAGGTGGTTGATATTGCTAGGCAGCTAGAGCAGGTCCATAGCCAGGAGAGAGAGGCTAAGAGGCCTTGTGGTTTGGGTGGTTTCAGCGATGTTTCTTCTGGAGGGTAGTCCTACCACAACAGGGGTCGTCCTTATAGGCCCGCTCAGATGGATCGTCCGGTTCATCATGGTGCATCAGCTAGCCATGATTCATACACTGCCCGTTCGGGTCAGTCATCTCTCAGTGCTCTCCCAGCTCAGAGTCCATCCCGTGCTCCATCTGTTTAGGGTTCATCTGTGCTAGGTTCTTATAGCAGTTATTCTAGTTCTTGGTGTATGATTCAGTCCCCATGATCTTCGGGGAGTTGCTTTGAGTGCGAGGAGTTTGTACATGTGTGGAGATAGTGTCCCTGTCGCTTTGGGGGTCTAGTTCAGCAGAGGGGTCAGGTTATGACTTCCGCACCAGTTACTTCACCACCCGCTCAGCCAGCTCGGGGTGGGGCTCAGGCACCTATAGGTCGCTCTAGAGGGGGATGCCGATCAGGTGGCAGTCAGCCTCAATTCTATGTTATCCCTGCCAGGCCAGAGGCCGTTACTTTAGACGCAGTGATCACCAATATTGTTTCAGTATGCCACAAGGATGTTTCCACCTTATTTGACCCTGGTTCCACTTATTCATATGCATCATCCTATTTTACTCGTTATTTGGATATGCCCCGTGAGTCCTTAGTTTCACATGTTCATGTATCTACACCAGTGGGCGATAATATTGTCGTGGACCATGTGTATCGGTTATGTGTGGTGACCATTGGATGGATATAGACTAGAGTTGATCTCTTATTGCTTAGTATGGTTGATTTCGACGTGAACTTGGGTATGGATTGGTTGTCTCCATGTCATGTTATTCTGGTTCGTCACACTAAGACTGTGATGTTGGCGATGCCGGGGTTACCTAGGATCGAGTTGAGAGGTTCTCTAGACTATGTTCCCAGTAGGGTGATTTCATATATGAAGGCCCAACAGATGGTTGGGAAGGTGTGTTTGTCATATTTGGCTTTCATAAGGGATGTTGGTGCTGATACTCCTACTATTGAATCAGTTCCGATAATGCGAGATTTTCCGGATATGTTTCCTGTAGACCTGCCGGACATGTCACCTGAAGCGGTTCCGCAAAGGCGGTAGGTGAATCGCAGATGCAGGAGGTCGGGGAATAAGTCATTCCCACATCTGCGATGTGTTTTTCATAGATGCGGTGTCACATATGCGATATTTTGGACCGTAAATACAAAATTGTTGGGCAGTCTATTATTTTTCAAGGGTTTGGTCATTTTTCATTATTTGGAGTTATGGAGCTCGGCTAGAGGCGAAGTTTGGAGGGCTTTTCATCACAATTGAATGGGTAAGTGCACTTTACTTGATTTTGGTGTTAGATAATGATTACCCATAGATTATTATACTTAGGTTATGTGAATTAAAGGTGGAATTTGGGAATTTTTTGACTATGGTCTTGGGTGTGAAAATTGATGATTTATGAGTCGATTTGGGGTTGGATTTGGATGAAATACACATGGTTGGACTCGCATCAGAATGGGTGTTCGGAATTTGTGAGTTTCCTCGGGTTCCAGAATGCGGGCACAAGGTTGAATAGTTGGGTTGACTTTGCATAATTGATTCAAGACCTTAGCTTTATCACATAGACCTTAGCCGTTAGGAGGTTGATTCACACGAGAAAGGCTTCTTATAGTACTGATTTGGCTTGCTTGAGATAAGTATCTTACCGAAACTTGGTAGGGGCACTAGTTGCCTGAGTTATTTCTGCTAGCTACGTGCTATGGGTGGCGCACATGTGAGGGTCTAAGCCCATGTACGTGCACCTGAGTATTATTCATGCTTGGGGTAGTGATTTGGCTATGAAATGCCTTAAATTGATTGCTAAGCTTCATACTGTGATGTTTCTCCTATTTATACCCATTTTGTGAGCGATTTGTATCATGTCTGAGGTTACATAGAGGTTAATATCCTGATTGAACCTAATATTTGCTATTTTTAGGATGTATTTTCCAGATTTGAGCTGCGGTAACACACTTTGCACATGCATACAACTTAGCATGTCACTTATACCAGTCCAAGAGTATGAAATTTGATGTTCATTGATCTTGTACATGTATTATTTCATATCTACTTTCTGTGTGATATGGTTTTGTCAAGACCCAAATCCCATAATAAGTCGTGATGCGCCCAACGATGCTATTAGGCAAGCCAACGCGTGATCCTCCACTTAATTATCTATTTTAACTTTTAAAATCAGGAAATTCATTAAATAAATAGAATTAAATCTAGAACTCATGGAAAAATACGTTCGTCTTTACCAAATTACCGAGTATGAATAATACATGAAGCGAAGTAATGAGAATAATCGGTAAAACTATGAACATCCACTAGAAACCCCCAAAACACGATGTCACAAGTGCATGAGCATCTACTAGGAAGTACAATACTATTACTACATATCTGGAATATAAAATGGATACAATAAAGTAATTAAATAAGATGGGGACTCCGTGCATTGCGAATCGTAACATGGAATGTAGCTCACCACAATGTTTCTTCAGCAGCTGCACCTATTTGCCAAGATGACTACCAAATGTTCGTGTCTCGGCACCTGCACAAGTAGCACAAAAGTGTAGTATGAGTACGTAAATAACTGCGTACCCGGTAAGTATCAAGTCTAACCCCGAAGAGGTAGTGACGAGGGGTCGACATCGACACTTACTAGTAGTCCAATAATCAAAGTACAAATAAAATAGACAGGTATGAGGCATAGAAGGTAAATCGATGAAGACATCTATATGTACCTAAAAACGATCCCCAAAAGCAGAGTAACCACAAGTCCTCGAATACTGAATATTACCATGAATGGAATGTATGTCAGGTCAATAACCACTAAATATCATGTCTCAAGTTAGATAGATTCATTAATTCGCCAACTCCATATTTAATATTACGCACAATAGGAACCGAACACTTCCTTTACCATGCCGATCCAAGCCACTACTAAACTGAATCAACTCCTCAGTTTTCTCTTGACTTACCTTCAAAATTGATACTTCTCTTTTCCAGCAAACAATGGATATCAATTGACACTCATCCCGAGTGACCCCAAATCACAACACCACATTGTCTCCATACCCATAAACTATTTTATACCCTCTCAAGTACTTAATAGTACCTCTAACCTCTACACCTATTCTGAAAAGATATTCAATGAATTCAAAGTTGTTTCTTCCACCTTTCTAACACCGCACTGTAGACCCAGTAATATTCATAGAAATACTCCACGTCTCTTTCACACTCCACTACAAAATTAAATGCTTAGCCACACGACAAACCCGAAAGTCCTTAGGTACGACACCTTAATTCTTGAACTCACTAGAACCATTATTGAGAGTCGCCCACTCTAAGATAGTCACGAATATATAACTAAACAACCAATGCTCTGTTAGCACACGAATACTCCAGAAGAAGCAAATAAATGAATGCCTTCCCTTACACATCACCTTCACAATGAAATATCAAATGTGAGTCATTCCACAACCTTCACGTATCAATAAGGTGAAATGCAGCACACATCCATCATATTACTTGCTCGAATCACCCCTGATGTTCTCTTCCTGAGTCTCAACTAATCCTCTAACGTACCGATAACTAGAAACTACAAAGTCACATAACCACGTGACCCAATCATCGACGGTAGGCTCCCCCACCAAAATCACGAAATCCAAGGACCCCAATGACCTCTCCTCCTTGTTGCACTAGACATGACACGTCCCGAATTATCAGCCACAAATATACACTCGACCTCCTGACAGACGCACCATCTTGTTTAAGAAATCTAAGCCCACATCGTAGTACATACATCCCATTGGATAGAAGGCTTAACTTTTTATAGGAACCTCCTCATAAGTCATACATCCCCTAACCTTCTCATAGGAGATAGCCCACCTACGTAACCTCTTATTGACATCCTCCAACAGTATTTCCATAGTTACACCCTGGGTCCACTGACCCGCCAGCCGTAAAAATCTATTCATTCCATTTACATTAACTGAAGATCCAACAATACATTTAAAACTCAAAGCCATATAACATGCCCAAAATATAATCAAGCATTCATATCCCTCTACATTCCGAACAAACGCTTTTCGTCACATACGAACTTCCCAAGTATAGAAGCAACCTCAAGGATCCTCTCCCTCGAACCCTCAACACTGGAACACCGATTCGACCTTGAAGTCACAATACCCCGTCATCTCTAATAACTGCTTCTTAGGTACCATTTCACAACACTGCATCCCAAAGGTAAACAATTGAAGACCATCATACCGACGAGCTGTAACGACCTGGCCAGTCATTTTAGAAGTTGTGTCACGCCCCAAACTCGGAGAGCGCAACCGGCGCTCAACTGAGTGAACCTGGCCGAGCAAGCTTGCTAGTTACTTTCTACCCCAAACTCACTCATAGAAAAAGAGGTGACATATATTTATTAATTAGACAATAGGGAGATCATGAATACAATACCAAAACCTTTCTATTAGTTTCTTCATCATTAATATCTCAAAATACACACCTTTTTATAGGCTAATGTGGAACAAGTGATTCATTCAAACATAAACATGAATTGTTTAACTTCCCCTAACACCGACATGCAACCCACACAAAGTCTACGGAGCCTCTAAAAGATACAAAGGACTACAATGATAGTACCGGCAATAAGGCTCCGGCTATATCTCCAAACATGAAAACAAAATGTACAAAAGATACATGACCCCGGAATGAGGTGGGGCTCACTAAGTCCGCAAGGAGGAAGGTGTATTGCTATCGCTGATCAACACTGCCTGCTATGAAACTACCTGCATCCATTTAAAGGTGCAGCGCCCCCGAGAAAAGAGACATTAGTACTGTCGAATAGTACTAGTATGTAAAACTAAACACCATCTCAATAGAATGAATAATAATACAAGGGGGAACAATCAATAATTCAATAAGAGCTTCAAATAATACTAAAACATCAAGTTAAGGATCACCTAAGTTTTCAAGTCAATTTTCATGTTTTTAGGTGGGGAGCTCTATAATTCCAGTATACAATTATTCACAATACCATCGTACTTTTACACGCAGTCCGATCACAGCCCAATCGGCTAGGAAGCCTCATTTGAGACATAAACCACAATCATAATTTCCAGCACAATCACCACCATGAGTGCAGCATGGCATCCGATCACAGCTCGATCGACTAGGTCATCTCACCCGAGATATTACCTTTTCTATCAATCATCTCACGTCATACTTTCTTCACATATATTCAATTCATCGACACTTATGGCCACAATTATAATATCGTTCTTGGCACTTGGCCGAATTTCATATTTCATGCTCCCCTTTTCATTTTCACACACCATTACCATTATCGACAACAAGATTTTTCAATTCAAGGCTTTTAGGTACACATGAGAGAAATTAAGAGTCTTAGACATATAGATATTTTGTTGACATAATTTGGCATGATAACCTTCCCTCAAGCCTAACTTGAAATCGTAACAATTATAACACACACAACCACACTTTGAATATATACTCAAAAGATAACATAGCATGAATAAATGCATTTGAAACACATATTGAACATGTATCTCTCAACACAAGATTACTCGAGATAACCGATTTCATAATCATAAACTAGGGTCTTACATAACTTACATAAAAATCGTGGAATTCGATTCTAAGAGAGGGGTTTAGCCAACATACCTCAATTAAGCTTTCATAATCTTTTAAAATGTTCTGGGATTCTTAGCAACTTCAATCTATTTTAGAAATATAATAAGTTGAATCAAAATTAGGAAGATGATCATGATTCTTGCTCATTTGAGCATATTAACAAGCATTAGGTGTGCATTAATGTTTTTACGGCCCTTTTGTGAAAGATTCCATCATTCCCCAACCCATTCTCTACCATTTTTAGATCACAACCTTCTTACACCCTTTGATAACACATGCATGCAAGATGAACAACTCCCATGCCCGAATATTATCTTACTAATTACCCAATTCTAGACAAAATTCGAAATTGAGGGTTAGGGTGTAGAATCTTACCTTTAGGATGAAGACCTAGTGAGTTTTTCCTTGTTAATCTTCAAAGATTCGAGAAAGAATTGAAGTACAATTTGTTGAAGATCACTCTCTCACTCTCAAAATGTCAGATTTTAGCTCAAAAATGGTACAAACCGTTTATTTAACGAAGTAGGATCGGGTTATAAAAACCCAAAAATAAAGCTGTGGAACAGGGTATGTGATCGCAGAATTGATATGCGGTCTGCATATCGACCGCATAATTTGGTGCCAAAAAAACTAAAAAACAATCTGCATGGGTCTGGGGTAGTTGTGCGGCCCGCAAACATGTTCTGCGGTGGCATAATGCACCGCAGAACCTCCCTCTGCAAAAATCCTAAGGCTGATTGTGCGACAAAAGTGCGGCCCGAGAAATGGTTGTGCGGTCGCATAACTAGCCAAACAATTTACATCAAAAATGGCCCAAGTAACTGCTTCACTCTTCGGCCATTCTGCGACCCGCAGAGTGATTATGTGGCCGCATAATGGGCCGCAGAAATGCCTATTTCTGCAAAATATTCTCTTTCAACTCCCCAGCGCACTGTTCAATCCAAAAAGTCCGAACCCCGATTTTTAGGAAAAGTCAAAAGAATTTCTACTATTATTAACCTCTACGCCTAGCCCGGCATCACGGAACCCCGATTTTTAGGAAATATTTTACGGGGCCTTACATCCTCCCCTACTTAAGATCATTCATCGTTGAATGAGGATCAAGGCTCACTATTAGCATCATATGCAACTCAGTTTTCATACCACACACCAGCAGCCCGAAATTTGACTAACTCCCTAAATTTTTAAACATTTCCCCATAGTTTCCCCTGTAACTAGGCCTATCGACATGTCAAAGAGCCCCAGAAACACATCCTTAAAACATATACATAAACCAATGACGTAACATAACTCACAACAACACCAATTGTGGCCTCATATACAATATATTTAGAAAGAAGCACCTTTACATTAACTGAACAAGTGATACAAAAATTCATAGGCGATATTTTTATAAAAAAGGTTACATAGCTGATACAAACAAGTAAGGATACTTCTTTTTCATCTCCTTTTCGGCCTCCTAAGTAGCCTCTTCAACCTGCTGATTTCGCCATAACACCTTCACGGAGGCAATTTCTTTATTCCTCAACTTTCGGACTTGCCTATCAAGAATGGCAATTGGAATTTCTTCATATGATAGTTCTTCATTAACTTCAATGGTCTCAACTGGCACAATAGCTGACGAATCTCCAACTACTTTCTTCAACATAGACACATGGAATACCGGGTGCACTAATGACATCTCAGGTGGTAGCTCAAGCTTGTACGCCACCTAACCAATCCTCTGAATGATTTTGTACGGCCCGACATATCTCGGATTCAATTTCCCTTTCCTTCCAAACCGCATTATACCCTTCATGGGGGAAACCTTGAAGAATACCAAATCATCTTCCTTAAAGTCTCTGTCTCTGCGACGAACATCTGAATAGGATTTTTGATGACTCTGAGCACTTTTCAACTGCTCCTTAATGATTTTAACCTTTTTCATAGCCTGATACACGAGGTCTAGTCCTATTAACTCAGCTTCCCCAATCTCGAACCACCTAATGAGAGATCTACATCTCCTACCATATAATGCCTTAAATTATGCCATCTAAATACTAGCATAAAAGCTGTTGTTATAAGCAAACTCTATGAGTGGCAAATGATCATCCCAGCTACCCTTGAGGTCAAGAACACAAGCACGCAACATGTCCTCAAGTGTCTGCATAGTCCGTTCTGCCTGCCCGTCGGTCTGTGGATGGAAGGCTGTACTAAGATTCACCTGAGTACCCAAACCTTGCTGAAATTTCTTCCAAAACATTACCGTGAACTGAGCCCCTCGATCAGAAATAATAGAAACTGAAGTTCTATGCAACCTGACTATTTACTTGATATACAACTGAGCATATTGTTCCACTGTGTCGGTAGATTTAATTGGCAAGAAGTGAGCTGATTTCGTGAGCCGATCCACAATCACCCAAATTGAGTCAAACTTGCGCGGAGTGCGTGGTAATCCTACTACAAAATCCATATTAATCATTTCCCACTTCCAAATTGGAATTTCTATGTTATGTGCCAACCCACCAGGTCGTTGGTGTTCGGCCTTCCCTTACTGACAATTCGAACATCTTGCCACAAAGTGCGCCATAATCCTTTTCATGTCACTCCACAAATAGACTTCCTTGAGATCATGATACATCTTCGTAGAACCTGGGTGCACAGAATACCTAGAAGTGTAAGCCTCGATCATGATTGTTTCTCGTAGACCATCTACATTTCGAACACATAGTCGCCCTTGGTACCTTAGTGTACCATAATCCATGCCAAGAGAAAAAGCCATAGTTGTATGTTTTTGAATCCACTCATTCAGTTGTACCAACATTGAATCGTCGTATTGCTTCTCTTTTACTTCCACCACGAACAATGATTCATCCCTATTCTGCATAATTAACCCTCTTTCACTAAAGTTTGCAAGACAAACCCCAAACTAGCTAACTGGTGAGCCTCCCTGGCCAACGGCCTTCGACATGCCTCCAAGTGAGCCAAACTACCCATAGATTTCCGGCTAAGAGCATCCACCACAACATTGGCTTTCCTCGGGTGATATAGAATATCGATGTCGTAATCCTTGAGTAACTCAAGCCATCTTCTCTGCCTCAGATTCAGCTCCTTTTGTTTGAAAATATAATGAAGACTCTTGTGGTCCGTGAATACATCCACATGGACCCCATACAAATAATGACGCAAAATTTTCAATGCAAAAACCACTGCCGCAAGTTCCAAGTCATGTATTGGATAGTTCTTCTCATGATTCTTGAGTTGCCTGGAAGCATAAGTTATAACCTTGTCGTGTTGCATTAACACACACCTAAGCCCGATTCTTGAAGCATCGCAATATACCACAAACCCATCTGTGCCCTCTGGCAGGGTCAACACCGGCGTCGTAGTCAATCTTGATTTCAACTCCTGGAAGCTCCTTTCACAAGCATCGGACCATTGGAACTTAACCTCTTTCTGAGTCAATTTAGTCAACGGAGAGGCAAGAGTAGAGAACCCCTCCACAAACTTCTTGTAATACCCTGTTAAGCCCAAGAAACTGCGAATATCGGTTGGTGTTGTAGGTCTAGGCCAATTCTATACCGCTACAATCTTTTGAGGATTAACCTTAATTCCTTCTCTGGAGACAACATGACCCAAGAATGTGACAAATTCAAGCCAAAATTCATATTTTGAAAATTTTGTGTACAATTGGTGCTGATGAAAAGTCTGCAAAGCTGCCCTGAGATGATCGGCATGGTCCTCTCGACCTTGTGAATATACAAGAATATTGTCAATGAACACTATCACAAAGGAGTTGAGAAAAGGCTTGAAAACCTGATTCATAAGATCCATGAAAGCTGACGGGGCATTTGTTAGCCCAAAATACATTACCAAAAATTCAAAGTGCCCATACCGGGTCCTGAAAACTATTTTCGGAATATCCTGCTCCCTAATCTTTAATTGGTGTTACCCGGACCGTAAATCAATTTTGGAGAAGTACCTAGCACTCTGTAACTGATCAATCAAATCATCTATTCTTGGTAATGGGTACTTGTTTATTATTGTGACTTTGTTGAGCTGCCGGTAGTCAATACACATCCTCAATGATCGATCTTTCTTTCTCACAAAGAGAACCGGTGCGCCCCATTGTGACACACTCGGTCGGATGAAACCCTTCTCTAACAAATCCTTCAATTCTGCTGGTGCCATCATGTTGGGCGGAATAGATAAAGGCCGCGTGCCTGGCATCACATCAATCCCAAAATCAATCTCCCTGTCTTGCGGAATCCCAGGGAGCTCATCAGGAACGACCTCCGAAAATTCATTCACCACTGGCACAGACTTGAGTGTAGGTGCCTCAACATCGGTGTTTGTAACCCAGACCAAATGATAGATACACCCCTTGTTAATCATCTTCGTGGCCTTTAGGTAAGAAATAAACCTACCTTTTGGCATTACATTATCCCCTTTCCACTCAACAACTGGCGCATTTGGAAATTCAAACCTCACAGTCCTAGTTCGGCAATCGAGCATGGAAAAACATGAATAAAGCCAATCCATTCCCATAATTACATCAAAATCGTCCATCCCAATTCAATGAGATCGGCCATGGTGCCCCGACCACGCACCGTGATAACACAACCCCTATAAACTCGTGCGGCCACAATTGACATGCCAACCAGAGTAGATACAGAGAACAACTTAAGAAGTTGTTCCGGTTATATCCCAAATTTCATAGCAACAAAAGGGATAACATAGGACAAGGTAGAACCGGGATCAATAAAAGCATATAAATCATGAGATTGGACAGTCTATATACATATGACAACATCTGGAGAAGCCCCTGCACTGTGGCGACTACTCATAACATAGAAACGGTTGGGTCCTCCTAAACTCGGTGCACCAGCCCTAGCTGCACCATGCCCTGCTAGTGTTGGAGTGCCGCGAGCTGGAGGGAGTGCTGAAGATGTAGCAGCTGCAGAACTGGATGGCTGTGTTGTGCCCCTACCTGCACCCTGGCAGGATGAACGACACTCCTTCTGAATGTGACCCCTCAATCCACACTCGTAACATATAGGTAGATCTATGTAATAGATCCCCAAGTGCATATTCCCACACCTGGGGCATGGGGGCCTCCACTGCTGCTTGAATCTCCCTCCTGATTGGCCCTACTGGTGGGTTCCCCTGCTGCCCTGATGGGGCATGAAAAGACTCCCCTACTGCTGACTGGGCCCTGCTGGCGGTTCACTAGCTGAAGACTGAGCAAAAGACTGGGATGGCCCTGATGACCCTCCCCTAAAAGCTGATCTTCCCCCCACCAAATGACTCCCCAAAGTTTCCCGCGGACCAGGCCTTGCTGCTACCCTCTCGCTCCATTCTGTTCTTCAACTTACGATTCTCTGTAGCTTGAGCAAATGCTACCATCTTCCCATAGTTCATATCAGAATTCAAGGCAGTTGTAGCGGCCTCATTGATAACCAAAGGGCTAAGGCCCTGCACAAACCGGCGCACTCTAGCCTCCGTAGTAGGCAACATGAGAATGGCATATTTAGACAGGCACGCAAACTCTATGTGATACTCTCACACACTCTTACTTCATTTCTTAAGGTTCTCAAACTCTGTGGCACGAGTTTCCCAAAAGCGTCAGCAAACTCACTCCACCTCACTAGAGGGCTCCCCTCCTCCCGAGAGTCCTCCCACACCTCAAACCAAGAATAGGCCACCCCTCTCAGGCGGTAGGCGGCCAACTCCACTCCCCCCGTCTCAGTAGTGCGCATAACCCGGAGACTCTTATGCGTCTCATCAATAAAGTCATGTGGGTCCTCCTCGGGATTAGCACCTGTGAACACCGGAGGATCCAACTGAAGAAACCTATTCACCCTGGAACTACTAGAATCCCCTTGTTGGCTAGAAGAAGTAGGTGCAACATTTGATCTCTGGGCTTGAGAAGCCACTATCTGTGTTAGCATCAAGATAGCTCCCCTAAGATCCCCGTCAGAAATACCAGAACCGGAAGTTGGGGCTGGAGGTGGAACCGGAATATCAGTTGGAGGAACCGCTGCAGCCTTAGTAGGTGCAGGAACCGGTGTGGCCTAGTCAGGTGTAGTGGAATCAGGCAGTGTAGCAGTCGGGGGATTATCCCCACCCCTCGGGTATTCAACCGCATCATCAAATAAAGGGTCAACTGCCACTCCTGAGGCGGAAGTGGCTCCTTGGCCAGTTCTTGCTCTCTTATTAGGTACCATGTACTGAAAGCTAAGGGAATGCACGAGTTAAAGGAGGAATAGTTTCACCATCAGTTTCATCGCACGATCCACAATATCAAAGAAGGGTATTATTCCTAAATGTCCAAGTAGCCTCCAACTTATAGATGTGGTCGACAACACACCGATAAAGATGACTCTACTAGACATGGCTCTGAGACATCCTAGGACACTTTAAAACATTATGCTTTGATACCAAATTTGTCACACCCCAAACTCGCGGAGCGCGACTGGCGCTCAACTGAGTGAACCCGGTCGAGCAAGCCTGCTAGATACTTTCTACCCCAAACTCACTCATGGAAAAAGAGGTGACATATATTTATTAATTAGACAATAGGGAGATCATGAATACAATACCAAAACCTTTCTATTAGTTTCTTCATCATTAATATCTCAAAATACACACCTTTTTATAGGCTAAAGTGGAACAAGTGATTCATTCAAACATAAACATGAATTGTTTGACTTCCCCCAACACCGACATACAACACACACAATGTCTACGGAGCCTCTAAAAGATACAAAGGAGTACAATGATAGTGCCGGCAATAAGGCTCTGGCTATACCTCCAAACATGAAAACAAAATGTACAAAAGATACATGACCCCAGAATGAGGTGGGGCTCACTAAGTCCGCAAGGAGGAAGGTGTATTGCTATCGCTGATCAACACTGCCTGCTATGGAACTACCTGCATCCATTTAAAGGTGCAGCGCCCCCGAGAAAAGAGATGTTAGTACTGTCGAATAGTACTAGTATATAAAACTAAACACCATCTCAACAGAATGAATAATAATACAAGCGGGAACAATCAATAATTCAATAAGAGCTTCAAATAATACTAAAACATCATGTTAAGGATCACCTAAGTTTTCAAGTCAATTTTCATGTTTTTAGGTGGGGAGCTCTATAATTCTAGTATACAATTATTCACAATACCACCGTACTTTTACACAGAGTCTGATCACAACCCGATCGGCTAGGCAGCCTCATTTGAGACATAAACCACAATCATAATTACTAGCACAATCACCACCATGAGTGCAGCATGGCATCCGATCACGGCCTGATCGACTAGGTCGTCTCACCCGAGACATTACCTTTTCTATCAATCATCTCACATCATACATTCTTCACATATATTCAATTCATTGGCACTTATGGCCATAATTAAAATATCATTCTTGGCACTTGGCCGAATTTCATATTTCATGCTCCCCTTTTCATTTTCACACACCATTACCATTATCGACAAAAAGACTCTTCAATTCGAGGCTTTTAGGTACACATGAGAGCAATTAAGAGTCTTAGACATATAGAGATTTTGTTGACATAATTTGGCATGATAACCTTTACTCAAGCCTAACTTGAAATCGTAACAATTATAACACACACAACCACACTTTTAATATATACTCAAAAGATAACATAGCATGAATAAATGCATTTGAAACACATATTGAACATGTATCTCTCAACACAAGATTACTCGAGATAACCGATTTCATAATCATAAACTAGGGTCTTACATAACTTACATAAAAATCGTGGAATTCGATTCTAAGAGAGGGGTTTACCCAACATACCTCAATTAAGCTTTCATAATCTTTTAAAATGTTCTGGGATTCTTAGCAACTTCAATCTATTTTAGAAATATAACAAGTTGAACCAAAATTAGGAAGATGATCATGATTCTAGTTCATTTGAGCATATTATAAAGCACTAGGTGTGCATTAATGTTTTTATGGCCCTTTTGTGAAAGATTCCATCATTCCCTAACCCATTCTCTACCAGTTTTAGCTCACAACCTTCTTACACCCTTTGATAACACATGCATGCAAGATGAACAACTCCCATGCCCAAATATTATCTTACTAATTACCCAATTCTAGATAAAATTCGAAATTGAGGGTTAGGGTGTAGAATCTTACCTTTAGGATCAAGACCTAGTGAGTTTTTCCTTGTTAATCTTAAAAGATTCGAGCAAGAATTTAAGGACAATTTGTTGAAGATCACTCTTTCACTCTCAAAATGTCAGATTTTAGCTCAAAAATAGTACAAATCGTCTATTTAACAAAGTAGGGTCGGGTTATAAAAACCCAAAAATAAAGCTCCAGAACAGGGTATGTGGTCGCATATGCGATTGCAGAATAGATATGCGGTCTGCATATCGGCCGCACAATTTGGTGCCAAAAAAACTAAAAAACAAATCTGCATGGGTCTACAGTAGTTATGCGGCCCGTAGACCTGTTCTGCGGTCGTATAATGCGCCACAGAACCTCCCTCCGCAAAAATCCTAAGGCTGATTGTGCAACAAAAGTGCGGCCCACGAAATAGTTGTGCGGTCGCATAACTGGCCGCGAAATTGACATAAAAAATGGCCCAAGTAGATGCTTCACTCTGCAGCCATTCTGCAGCCCGCAGATTGATTATGCTTCCACATAATGGGCCGCAGAAATGCCTATTTCTGCAAAATATTTTCCTTCAAATCCCCATCGCACTATTCAATCCAAAAAGTTCGAACCCCAGTTTTTAGGAAAAGTCCGAAGAATTTCTTTTATTATTAACCTCTACACCTACCCCGGCATCACGGAACCCCAATTTTTAGGAAATATTTTATGGGGCCTTACAAATTGTAGCTCCATTGCCCAATTTACTGCTCATTTTACACTTTATAGCTATTATGTGACTTGTCGGGCTAGTCGGTTCGAGTCCGATGTCATTTCAGGATGAAATGAGACACTTAGTCTCACGGTTGAAAACTTAAGTTGAAATGATTGACCGGATGTTGATCTTTACGTAAATGACTCCGGAACGGAGTTTTGATGGTTCTGTTAGCTCCGTTAGGTGATTTTGGACTTAGTAACGTGTCCGGATTGTGATTTAGAGGTCCGCAGTGGAATTAGGCTTGAAATGGCGAGAGTCGAATTTTTGGAAAGTTTGACCGGGAGTAGACTTTTTGATATCGGGGTCACATTCTGATTCCGGAAGTTAGAGTAGGTATGTGGTATCATTTGTGACTTGTTTGGAAAATTTTGGGTCAATCAAATGTGATTTGATAGGTTTCGGCATCGTTTATAGAAATTGGAAGTTCAAAGTTCATTAGGCTTGAATCTATGTGCGATTCATGTTTTGATGTTGTTCGAGGTGGTTTGAAGGCTCGACTAAGTTCGTATGGTGTGTTGGGACTTGATGGTATGTTTGGTTGAGGTCCCGAGGGCCTCAGGTTGATTTTGAATGGTTAACTGATTGATTTGAAGTTTGTGGGAAGTGCTGAAGCTCACCTGCTTCTCGTGTAATCGCACCTGCGAAGTGGGGATGGCAAGTGCGGTCTCGTAGAAGCAAGAGGTGAATCTCAAAAGTGGAGCTGGGCTGGCCTGGGCAGGGCACAAGTGTGAGGAGTTTACTGCATTTGCGAGCCCGCAGGTGCGAGCGAGGCTCCGCAAATGTGGAATTGAGAGAGGGGTCTGTTTCCGCAGAAGCGGCTCCGCCGCAGGTGCGAAAAGCTTGGGCAGATTATTAAAATAAGGGTTCGCGATTTTGGCTTCACTTCAAACATTTCAAGCACGGTTTAGGCGATTTTAGAGAGGGTTTTCGAGGGAATTCTTGAGGTAAGTCCCTTGTGCTTTTTTTTTTTTTATCAATACTATTTATTTCCCATGTAGTTGGTGTGTGTTTAAGGTGTAAATTGGGAGTTTGAGGCTAGGGATTTGGAGAGTTTGATTTGGTGATTTGGGGGACGATTTGGTGTTGGATTTTGATATATTTGGTATGGTTAGACTCGTGGTTGAGAGGGCTTTCGAGTTTTGTGACTTTTATCGAATTTAGAGACGTGGGCATAGGTCCGTCTTTTGAGTCGATTTTTGATTTTGATTAATAACTTAGCATTTTCTTGTGGAGTAGATTCCTTTAGCCCATATTGATTATATCGCGTTGTTTATTCCTAGATTTGAGGCATTTAAAGGCCGTTTAGCGAGGCAAGGGTGTGTTGGAGTAGAGATTTGCTCGGACTGAGGCCGTATTGATTATGTCATGTGTTTGGTTAAAAGGTGACGCACATGCTAGATGGCGGGCGTATGGGCGTGCACTGTAGGAATTGCGACTTGGTCAAATTCCGTAAGAATCATGTAATGGTAAAATATGTTGTTATCTGTACGTTCTCCATGCATTAGTGAAATTGAACCAAAAATCATGTTTAGACTACTTGTTGTCATTGTAGGGACCCACAGAGGTCGTGTACATCTTGAATTATCTGCTAAATTTTTGTTGGTACTCAGTCATAGGAGATATCCCACCTACGTAACCTCTTATTGACATCCTCTAATAGTATTGCCATAGCTACACCATGGGTCCACTGACCCACAAGCCATAAAAATCCGTTCATTCCATTAACATCAACTGAAGGTCCAACAATACATTTAAAACTAAAAGCCATATAACATCCCCAAATTATAATCAAGCATTCACATCCCTCTGCATTCTGAACAAACACTTTTCGTCACTTTCGAACTTCCCAAGTATAGAAGCAACCTCAAGGATCCTCTCTCTCGAACCCTCAACACTGGAACACCGATGCGACCCTAAAGTTGCAATACCTTATCATCTCTAATAACTACTTTTTAGGTACCATTTCGTAACACCGCTGCCCAAAGGTAAATAATTGAAGACCATCATACCGATGAGCTGTAACGACCCGGCTGGTCATTTTGACAATTGTAGCTATGTTCCCCCATTTACTGCTTATTTTGAACTTTGTAGCTAATATGTGACTTGCCGGGGTAGTCGGTTTGAGTCCGGTGTGATTTCAGGATGAAATGAGACACTTAATCTCACGGTTGAAAGCTAAAGTTGAAATGATCGACCAGATGTTGATCTTTGAGTAAACAACTACAGAATGGAGTTTTGATGGTTCTGTTAGCTCGGTTAGGTGATTTGGATTTAGGAGCATGTCTGGATTGTGATTTAGAGGTCCGTAGTGGAATTAGGCTTGAAATGGCGAGAGTCGAATTTTTGGAAAGTTTGACCGGGAGTAGACATTTTGATATCGGGGTCGCATTCCGATTCTGGAAGTTGGAGTAGGTATGTGGTATCATTTGTGACTTGTTTGGAAAATTTTGGGTCAATCGAATGTGATTTGATAGGTTTCGGCATCGTTTATAGAAATTGGAAGTTCAAAGTTCATTAGGCTTGAATCTATGTACGATTCATGTTTTGATGTTGTTCGAGGTGGTTTGAAGGCTCGACTAAGTTCGTATGGTGTGTTGGGACTTGATGGTATGTTTGGTTGAGGTCCCAAGGGCCTCAAGTTAATTTTGAATGGTTAACAGATCGATTTGAAGTTTGTGGGAAGTTCTGAAGCTCACCCGCTTCTAGTGTAATCGCACCCTACAGTTTGTGGGCAGGGCATAGATGTGAGGAATTTACCGCATCTGCGAGCCCGCAGATGCGAGCGAGACTCCGCAGATACGGAATTGAGAGGGCCTGTTTCCGTAGAAGCATATGGAAGGCCGCAGTACGGAACATGGAGCACAGATGCGGGCCTAGGGGAGTTAGGTGGTTTCCGTAGAAGCGGAGATTTGACCACAGAAGCGGTTCCACAAGTGCGGATATATGGCCGCAGGTGCAAAAAGCCTGGACAGATTAATAAAACAAGTGTTCGTGATTTTAGCTTCATTTCAAATATTTCAAGCACGGTTTAGGCGAGTTTTGAGAGGGTTTTCGAGGGAATTCTTGAGGTAAGTCCCTTGTGCTTATTTTTGATCAATAATATTGCTTTCCCATTGATTTTTCCACATAGTGGTGTGTGTGTTAGGTGTAAATTGGGAGTTTGAGGCTAGGAATTTGGAGAGTTTGATTCGGGAATTTGGGGGACGATTTGGTGTAAGATTTTGATAGATTTGGTATGGTTAGACTCGTGGTTGAGAGGGCTTTCGGGTTTTGTGACTTTTATCGAATTTGGAGACGTGGGCCCGGGGGCCGGCTTTTGAGCCAATTTTTTATTTTGACTAATAACTTAGCATTTTCTTATGGAGTTTATTCCTTTAGCCCGTATTGATTATATCGCATTGTTTATGCCTAGATTCGAGGCATTTTAAGGTCGTTTCGCAAAGCAAGGGTGTGTTGGAGTAGAGTTTTGCTCGGATTGAGGTAAGTAACAATTCTAAATTTGGTTTGGGGGTACAAAACCCAGTATTACGTGACATGTGTTTGGTTGTGAGGTGACTCACATTCTAGGTGACGGGCGTATGGGCGTGCACCGTAGGAAATGCGAATTGGTCAAATCCGTAAGAATGGTGTAGTGGTAAAATATGTTGTTATATGTACATTCTACATGGATTAGTGAAATTGAACCACAAATCATGTTTAGACTACGTGTTGTCATTGTAAGGACCCACAGAGGTAGTGTACATGTTGAATTATCTGCTAAATTGTTGTTTGTACTTAGTCACAGTTTATTTGTATGTTACATCTTAGTCTCTATTGTTTATTTTTGATGCATCATATCACTGCTGTCTGAGATGCTTATTATGACTTCTGAGAGCGTGAGAGACTAGAGAGGTTGATGACTTAGTTAGGCCGAGGGCCTTATTGTGAGGTATTATATTATAGCACGTGAGTTGTTCGTGCATCACGTGAGTTGTCCGTGCGGATCCAGATATTATACTATAGCACGCGAGTTATTCGTGCGGATCTATATATTATATTATATCAATGAGTTGTCCGTGTAGCACGTGATTTGCCCATGGAGATTATAGCGCTTGGGCTGAAGGAGCCCCTTCAGAGTCTGCACACACCCCATTGAGCACAGGTAGGTACTGAGTGCTGGGTGAATGGGAAGGTTGAGTGACTGTGGCTTGAGAGGATGCATTTGATCTAATTATTGTTGCACTTAGCTGCCATGTATCACTGACTTTATAATTTCTGGAAGCTATTACACTCTGTTTTAGTTGAACTTGATATGAAATTAGTGTTTTGGCCTTAATTGTCGAACTTGAATGCATGCCTACTATCTTATTTGAAATCACTGTATTTAAACTATAACTGTGAAGCTCGTCACTAATTTGAGTATTTAGTATTTTTACTTGCTGAGTTGATTGTACTCATACTACACCCTGCACTTCGTGTGTAGATCTAGGTGTTCTTAGACGTAGTGGGTGTTGATTTCCGCTCAAAGTTGATCTTCTAGATATTTTGAGGTAGCTGCGGGCGTTTCGCAAACCTTGTTTCTCCTTCCCTATCTTTTCGCTTATTTTATTTAGTTTCAGACTATACTAGACGGTGTTTTTCAAACTGGTGATGTATAGATGCTCATGTACTAAGTGACACCTTGATGTTGGGAATTTCTGCGTCGTATTTTGGATTTCCTATCCTATTTATAAGAAGCAAGCCAAGGATAACAATAATGAATCATAATAACAGAATTGGTTAAAATAATACAAGTCTAAAGTCATCAACATAACATAATAGCGTCGAAAAATAATAAATCCCCCAGAACTGGTAAGTAAAAAGTCATGAGCTCTAAAACGAAGATACATGTCTGAAATACCAAATAATAATACTGTCTGAATGAAAGACGACGGTACAGAAGAATGAGACACCAAGATTGCGGTCGAGATGCTCTACCTTGTCTCTCAGATGACAAACACAATAACAAGCTTCAACTACTAGTGGCTCGGTCCAATACCTTGATCTGCAGAATTAAGTACATAGTATAGTACAAGTACAACCGACCCCATGTACTCAGCAAGTATCACAACTAACCTCGGCGAAAAAATAGAAGCAAGAATTGTAAACAATACTCGCTATAACTTGTACAATTCATAAATCCAACAAATACATAACAATAATATGATCAAGTCATAAATCACAGAAAGAACCACCTTGGTGAACACAATTACTTAACGTACTTTGCTCAGTCAACAATCCAGAATATAAAGAAGATATGTAAATAAATCAAGTAAACAACTAAGGAAATTGCAAATAAAGATGAAATATAATAACCAAATCAAGCACTGGCCAACTTTTCCTCAAAAGTTTCATAACCGTACCAAACCACTGATCAGTGTTTCCGTAAACCGCGTTTACACTATCAAGAAGAAACATAAGAGGGTGAACCTAGGGGGATGAATCCATATCCACACGTTACATGGCGTAGTCACGTGCAATAATCATAATCCGCCCATGGTCACAGGCTCAATATCACTATCCGCCCGACGTGGTCACGGGCTCAACATCAAAATATGCTTGGCGTGGTCACAAGCTCAATATCACAAATCACACGGCGTGCTCACGTGCTATAATCATAATTCGCCCGACATGGTCACATAATCAATATCACAATCCTCCCGGCGTGGTCATGTGCTACCAGTCCAAACCATATAACACAAAAAGATGATATGCAAGAATATATGTACATGATCAATGAACATCAAATTTCATACTTCTGGACTAGTATAAGTGACATGCTATGGTGTATGCATGTGCAAAGTGTGCTATCATAGCTCAAATCCGGCAAATACATCGCAAAAGTAGAAATTATCAGGTTCAATCAGAAGATTAACCTCTATGTAACCTTAGACATGATACAAATAGCTCACAAAAGGGGTACAAATAGGAGAAACATCACAGCATGAAGCTTAGCAATCAATTCAACGCATATCATAGCCTAATCACTACCCCGAGCATGAATAATATCTCGTTGCACGCACATGGGCTTAATCCCACACATGTGCGCCACCCATAGAATATAGCTATCATAAATAACTCAAGAAACTAGTGCACCAACCAAGTTTAGGTAAGATACTTACCTCAAGCAAGCCAAATCAGTACGCTAAGAAGCCCTTCCAGCGCGAATCAACCTGCGGACGGCTCGAATCTAGCCAGAATAACTTAATATCATCAATAAAATCCATAAGAAACAATTCCAAATGATAAAGCTAAGGTCTTTAATCAATTATGCAGAGTCAACCCAAAAACTCAGCCCCGGGTCCACACCCCGAAATTCGATGAAACTCAGAAATTTCGTTATCGTTTAAACTGTTTTAAATTCTATTTTCTATTAAGTGTTAGAGTTATTTCATAATGTCGGCTTGCCTAGTATCACGATAGGCGCCATCACGACAAGTTAGGATTTTGGGTCGTGACAAGTTGGTATTAGAGCCTAGGTTACATAGGTCTCACGAGTCATGAGTAGGTTTAGTAGAGTCTTGCGGATCGGTACGGAGACGTCTGTACTTATCTTCGAAAGGTTGCCAAACCCTTAGGAAATTCCATATTCTTGTATTCTTATTGTGCGGATTTGTTATTTCCGGTAACTAAACTTATGTATTCTATTCTCTCACGGATGGTGAGGACGCGTGCTATCAGATAGGTTGGATAACCACCTGTACCGCCAGCCAGGGCCACGAGAGGCCGAGGTCGTGGTAGGGGCAGAGGTGCAACTCGCACAGCAGCTAGGGCAGCACCTGCAGATCCACCAGTTGCCCTAGATCAGGATCAGGTCCTAGTTGTGGATGCACCAACTAGACCAACTTAGGCATGAGCTGTGCCAATTGTGATCACAGGCCTTCAGGAGGTCTTAGCTCAAATTCTAACAGTGTGCACAAGTCTTGCTCAGGCAGTATCTGTTTCGACTATAACAGCCACTTCTCAGGTCGGGGGAGGTACTCATACCCCCATTGCACGTACTCCAGAGCAGGCGATGTAGGGACTTTAGACACCGAAGGTGCTACCAGCCCAGCCGGTTGCAGCTGCTCAGGCCCCGATGGTCCCCGTTATGACTTATGATAAGCATAAGAGGCTTGAGATATTTGAGAGGCTTCGGCCTCTATCATTTAGCGGAATAGAGTCAGAGGATGCCCAGGGCTTCCTGGATAAGTGCCAGATGATCCTTCGTACAACAGGCATTCTGGAGACCAGTGGGGTCTCGTTCACTACTTTTCAGTTTTTTGGGGCTGCCTTCTGATTGTGGGAGTCTTGTGAGAGACGCAGGCCGGTTGGAGCAGCACTACTTACATGGCCGGAGTTCTCCGTTCTCTTCTTAGATAAGTTCATGTCGTAGTCTCGTAGGGAGGAGCTACGCAGGTAGTTTGTGCAGCTTTGGCATGATGGCATGTCTATGACCTAGTACAATATGAGATTTTTTTGAGTTAGCTCGTCACGCAATTTGGTTGGTTCTCACTGATAAGGAGAGGATCATGATGTTCATTAATGGCCTCACGTATCAGCTGCGGTTGCATATGACTAGAGAGAGGGTATCTGGTTCCACTTTTGACGAGGTGGTTGACATTGCTCGGCAGATAAAGATGGTTCGTAGCCAGGAGCGGGGTGAGAGGGAGGCCAAGAGGCCTCGGAGTTTGGGCGGTTTTAGTGGTGTACTTTCTAGGGGCAGTCGTACCATAGCAGGGGTATCATCGCGCATCATCTAGCCACGGTTCTTACAGTGCTCCTTCAGGCTAGTCTTAATTCAGTGCACTACCAGCACAGAGTTCTCACCATGCCTCATCCTCTCAGGATTCTACAAGTAGTTCCTCGGGTTATCCAGAGTAGTAGTTCCGACATAAGAGGGGTTATTTCGAGTGTGGAGACTTCGGCCATATCAAGAGAGATTTCCCTAGGTTGTTGAGTGGGACTCCACAGTAGATTTCTCGGATGATGGCACCAGCACCAGCAGTTACTCCACCCACCCACCCAGCTCGGGATGGAACCCAGGCAGCTAGAGGTCACCCTAGACGGGGAGGCCGAGCAGGGGGCGATCAAGCCTAATTCTATGCTATCCCGGCCATACCAAATATTGTTGCCTCCGATGCGGTGATCACAAGTATTGTCTTAGTATGCCATAGGGATGCCTCTTCATTATTTGACCCTAGTTTCACTTATTCATTTGTATCATCGTATTTTTCTCATTATCTTGATATGCCTTGTGAGTTCTTAGTTTCATTTGTTCGTGTATCTATGCTGGTGAGCGATACTATTGTTGTGGACCATGTATATCAGTCGTGTGTAGTGACTATTTAGGGATTAGAGATTAGAGATGACCTATTATTGCTTAGTATGGTTGACTTCGATGTGATCTTGGGTATGGATTGGTTGTCACCATGTCATGTTGTTTTGGATTGTCACGCTAAGACCATGACGTTTGTGGTGCCGGGGTTTCTAATGATCAAGTGGAGAGGTTCTTTAGACTATGTTCTCAGCAGAGTGATTTCATATTTGAAGGCCCGATGGATGGTTGGGAAGGGTCGTTTATCTTATTTGCCCTTTGTGAGGGATGTTGGAGCTGATACTCCTGCTATCGATTCTGTCCCAGTGGTGCGAGACTTTCTGGATGTGTTTCCTGCAGACCTGTCGGGCATGCCACCCGATAGGGATATCGATTTTGGTATTGACTTGGCACTGGGAACTCAACCCATTTCTATTCCACTGTATCGTATGGCACCGGCTGAGTTGAAGGAATTGAAGGAGCAGCTATAGGAACTCCTTGATAAGGGGTTTATTAGGCCTAGTGTATCGCCTTGGGGGTGCTCCTGTCTTGTTTGTAAAGAAGAAGGATGGTTCTATGTGAATGTGTATTGATTATCGCCATCTGAACAAGGTTACAATGAAGAACATGTACCCTTTACATATATTGATGACATATTTGATCAGCTTCAGGGAGCCAGGGTCTTCTCCAAGATCGACTTGAGTTCAGGCTATCATCAGTTGAAGATTCGGGAGCCAGATATCATGAAGACTGCTTTCAGGACTCGGTATGGTCATTAGGTGTTCTTGTGATGTCTTTTGGGCTGACCAACTCCCCAATAGTATTCATGCACTTGATGAACAGTGTATTTCAGCCCTATCTTAACTCATCCTTCATTGTGTTTACTGACGACATTTTGGTGTACTCTCGGAGCCGGGAGGATCATGAGCAGCATTTGAGGACTGTGCTCCAGATCTTGAGAGAAGAGAAGTTGTATACCATATTTTTGAAGTGTTATTTCTGGCTAGATTCAGTGGCGTTTTTGGGCCATGTGGTATCAAGTGAGGGGATCAAGGTAGATCCGAAGAAGATAGAGGCAGTTCAGAGTTAGCCCTCACCATCCTCAGCTACGGAGATCTGGAGTTTTCTTAGCTTGGCGGGGTATTACCGTCGTTTTGTAGAAGGTTTCTCGTCTGTTGCAGTACCTATGACCAGGTTGACCTAGAAGGGTGCTCCATTCAGGTGGACCGAGGATTGTGAGGAGAGCTTTCAAAAGCTCAAGACTGCTTTGACTACAGTCCCAGTGTTGGTGTTGCCTACTGGTTTGGGGTCCTATACGGTATATTGTGATGCGTCGTGCATTGGCCTCGATGCGGTGTTGATGTAGGATGGTAGGATGATTGCCTACGCATCTAGACAACTGAAGTTGCATGATAATAACTATCCTTTCCATGACTTCGAGTTAGCAGCCATTATTCATGCCATGAAGATCTGGCAGCACTATTTGTATGGTGTTCCTTGTAAGGTTTTCACCGATCATCGGAGTTTACAGCATCTTTTTAAACAGAAGGATCCTAACTTGTGGCAGCGGAGATGGTTGGAGTTGCTTAAGAATTATGACATCACCATCCTCTATCATCCCGGAAAGGCCAATGTGGTGGTTGATGCCTTGAGTCACAAGGCAGAGAGTTTGGGGAGTTTAGCATATCTACCAGTGGCAGAGAAGCCTATAGCCTTGGATGTTTAGGCCTTGACCAACCAGTTTGTCAGATTGGATATTTTTGAGCCGAGCAGAGTTCTGGCTTGTGTGGTTTCTCGGTCTTCTTTATGTGATCGCATCAGAGAGCGCCAGTATGATGACCCTCATTTGGTTGTCCTTAAGGACACGGTTCAGCACGGGGATGCCAAAGATGTTACTATTGAGGATGATGGGGTATTGAGAATGCAGGGTCGGATTTGTGTGCCTAATGTGGATGGGCTACGTGAGTTGATTCTTGAGGAGGCCCAGAGTTCGTGGTATTCCATTCATCCGGGTGCAGCGAAGATGTATTAGGACTTGAGGTAGCATTATTAGTGGAGAAGAATGAAGAAGGATATTGTGGGGTTTGTAGCTCGGTGCCTCAACTGTTAGCAGGTAAAGTGTGAGCATCAGAGATCGGGCAGATTGCTTCAGAGATTAGAGATTCTAGAGTGGAAATAGGAGTGGATCACCATGGATTTCGTAGTTGGGCTCCCACGGACATCGAGTACGTTCGATGCTATTTGGGTGATTGTGGATCGGCTGACCAAGTTCGCGCACTTCATTCCAATTGGGACTACTTATACTTTGGAGTGGTTGGCTGAGATTTACATCCGAGAGAATGTTCGCCTCCATGGCGTGCCAGAGTCCATCATTTCAGATCGGGGCACGCAGTTCACATCGCAGCTTTGGAGAGCTATGCAGTGAGTATTGGGTACCCAGGTTGAGTTGATCATAACATTTCACCCTCAGACGGAATGTCAGTCCGAGTGCACTACTCATATATTGGAGGATATGCTACGTGCTTGTGTCATTGATTTGAGGGTTTCTTGGGATCGGTTTCTGCCACTCGCGGAGTTTGCCGACAATAACAACTACTAGTCAAGAATTCAAATGGCGCCGTATGTGGCTTTGTATGGGAGACAGTGTAGATCTCCAATGGGTTGGTTTGATCCTCGGGAGGCTAGGCTATTGGGTACTGACTTGGTCTAGGATGCTTTGGAAAAGGTTAAAATGATTCAGGATTGGCTTCGCATGGCGCAGTCCAGACAGAAGAGTTATGCCGACATAAAGGTCCGTGATGTTGCTTACATGGTTGGAGAGAAGGTACTGCTCAAGGTTTCACCCATGAAGGATGTTATGTGGTTCGGGAAGAAAGGCAAGTTGAGACCTCGGTATATTGGGACATTTGAGGTACTTTAGAGGATTGGGGAGGTGGCTTACAAGATTGCCTTGCCACCTAGTTTGTCAAGTGTGCATCGAGTGTTTCATGTTTCTATACTTTGGAAGTATGTCGACAACTCGTCTCATGTTTTGGATTTCAGCACAGTTCAGTAGGATGGTGATCTGACTTATGAAGTGGAGGAAGTGGCCATTTTTGGTTGGCAGGTTCGAAAGTTGAGGCCAAAGGACATAGCTTCATTAAAAGTGCAGTGGAGAGGTCAGCTAGTTGAGGAGGCTACTAGGGAGACTGAGCGGGAGATGCAGAGCAAATATCCATGCCTATTTGAGACTCCAGGTATAGTTCTAGACCCGTTCGAGGATGAACGTTTGTTTAAGAAGGGGAGGATGTAACGAACCGGATGGTCATTTTGAGAGTTATAGCCTTGTTCCCTCATTTACTGCTCATTTTGTACTTTATAGATGTTATGTGACTTGCCGGGGTAATTGGTTCGAGTCCGGTGTGATTTCCGGATGAAATGAGATACTTAGTCTCATGGTTGAAATCTTAAGTTGAAATGATTGACCGGAAGTTGATCTTTAAGTAAACGACTCCGGAACAGAGTCTTGATGGTTCCATTAGGAGATTTTGGACTTAGGAGCGTGTCCGGATTGTGATTTAGAGGTCTGTAGTGGAATTAGGCTCGAAATGGCGAGACTTGAATTTTTGAAAAGTTTGACTGGGAGGGGACTTTTTAATATCGGGTTCGGATTCCAATTACGAAAGTTGAAGTAGGTGCGTGATGTCATTTGTGACTTGTGTGAAAAATTTGGGGTCAATCAGATGTGATTTGATAGGTTTCAGCATCATTTGTAGAAATTGGAAGTTCAAAGTTAATTAGGCTTGAATCTATATGCGATTCGTGTTTTGATGTTATTCGAGGTGGTTTGAAGGCTTCATATGATATGTTGGAACTTGATGGTATGTTTGTTTGAGGTCCTGGGGGCCTCATGCTGATTTCGGATGGTTAACGGATCAATTTTAAGTTTGTGGCAAGTGTTGGAGCTCACCTGCTTCTAGTGTAATCGCGCCTACTGAGTGGGGATCGCAGGTGCGATCTCGCAGAAGTGAGAGGTTAACCGTAGAAGCGAAGCTGGGCTAGCCTGGGCAGGGTGCATGTGCAAGGAATTTACCGCATCTGCGAGCCCGCAAGTGCGAGTGAGGCTCCGTAGATGCGGAATTGAGAGAGGGGCTTGTTTCCGCAGAACCGGATGGAATGCCGTAGAAGCGGCTCTGCATGTGCGGAATATGGAGCGCAGATGCGGGCCTCGGGGAGTTATGTGGTTTCCGCATAAGCGGTTCCGCATGTGTGGATATATGGCCGCAGGTACGAAAAGCCTAGGCAGATTATTAAAATAAGGGTTTGCGATTTTTGCTTCATTTCAAACATTTCAAGCACCGTTTTGATGATTTTTGAGAGGGTTTTCGAGGGGATTCCTTAGGTAAGTCCCTTGTGCTTATTTTTTATCAATAATATTGCTTTCCCATTGATTTTTCCACCTAGTTGGTATGTGTTTAAGGTGTAAATGGGGAGTTTGAGGCTAGGAATTTGGAGAGTTTGATTCAGGGATTTGGGGGACAATTTGGTGTCGGATTTTGATAGATTTGGTATGGTTAGGCTAATGGTTGAGAGGGCTTTCAGTGTTTTTCACTTTTATCGAATTTCGAGACATGGGCCCGGGGGCCGGCTTTTGAGCCGATTTTTGATTTTGATTAATTACTTAGCATTTTCTTATGGAGTTGATTCCTTTAGACCATATTGATTATATTGCATTTTGTATGCCTAGATTCGACGCATTCAGAGGACGTTTCGCGAGGCAAGGGTGTGTTGGAGTAGAGACTTGCTTGGACTGAGGTAAGTAACAGTTTTAAATTTGGTTCTGAGCTTACGAAACCCAGTATTACGTGTCATGTATTTTGTTGTGAGTTGACGCACATGCTAGGTGACAGGTGTGTGGGCGTGCACCGTAGGAATTGTGACTTGGTCAAATTTCGTAAGAACCGTGTAGTGGTAAAATCTGTTGTTATTTGTACATTCTTCATGCATTAGTGAAATTGGACCACAAATCATGTTTAGACTATGTGTTGTCATTGTAGGGACCCACAGAGGTCGTGTACATGTTGAATTCTCTACTAAATTGATGTTTGTACTCAGTCACAGTTTATTTGTATATTACATCTCAGTCTCTATTGTTCATTTTGGATGCATCATATCATTGCTGTCTGGGCTGCTTATTGTGACTTCTGAGAGCCTGAGAGACTAGAGAGGTTGATGGCTGAGTAAGACCGAGGGTCTGATTGTGAGGTATTATACTATAGCACGTGAGCTATATGTGCAACACGTGAGTTGTCCGTGCAGATCCAGATATTATACTATAGCACGTGAGTTGTCTGTGCGGATCCAGATATTATATTATACCACGTGAGTTGTCCGTGCAGATTAAAGCACTTGGGCTGAAGGAGCCCCTCCGGAGTTTGCACACATCCCAATGAGCACAGGTACCTAATGAGTGCGAGTGCCGAGTGAATGGGAAGGCTGAGTGGCTGTAACTTGAGAGGATGCATTTGATCTCATTATTGTTGCACTTAGGTTCCATGTGTCACTGCCTTTATAATTTTTGGAAGATATTACACTCTATTTCAGTTGAACTTGACATGAAATTACTGTTTTGGCCTCAATTGTCGAACTTGAAAGCATGCCTACTTTCTCATTTGAAATAACTGTAATTGAGCTATAACTGTGAAGCTCGTCACCACTTTCAGTGTTTTATTTAGTATTGTTACTTACTGAGTTGGTTGTACTCATACTATACCCTGCACTTCGTGTGCAGATCCAGGTGTTTCCAAACGCAATGGGTGTTGATTTCCGCGCATATTTGATCTTCTGGAGATTTCGAGGTAGCTGCCGGCGTTTCGTAGACCTTCTTTCTCCTTCCGTATCTTTCCGCTTATTGTATTTAGTTTCAGACTATATTAGACAGTGTTTTTCAGACTGGTGATGTATAGATGCTCATGTACTCAGTGACACCCCGATGTTGGGAATTTCCGCGTCGTGTTTTGGATTTTCTATCATGTTTATGAGAAGTTGTTATTATTTAAACTGTTTGAAATTCCGTTTTCTGTTAAGTGTTGGAGTTATTTCATAAATATCGGCTTGCCTTGTACCGCTATAGGTGCCATCACGACAGGTTAGGATTTTGGGTCGTGACACGAGCCTTAATGTGTTCAAACAAGGACAATGACACCCCAACATAATCAAGAATTCCACCAAGTTCAGAAATATCCAATCTTACGACTCCGTCAACCAACGCCTGAACATTCATAGTCAAATTACCGCTTCTCCGCTAGAATTAAATGTCGAATCTCCGGATTATGAATTGAATAATCCTCCACACGAATCATTAACTGACATGATACATAGTTAACCACCCTATCGTTTGCACCAGCACCACGCGATAACAACACATGAACATCACAATACACTGTGTAAAGCCTCAAAACCATGGGCAACACTAACACTAGGCTAAAATGACATAACACCCCTCTACAAGGCGACCATAATATCTGCTCACATACGCAGGGAAAAGCATCCTGCACCACACTTGTAGAATCTCCACAACTCATCGGTGCCCAACTAATATAAAATGCTCGACATCGCATACGAATGAGTAGGAAGGAACTATAGACACAAGTTTCGACCGAAATCAATTCCTACGACAAGGAATCAATAAGGGGAAGTTCTCCTAACAGCCATGTAACCTCTCAAATATAAGTACAGACGTGTTCGTACCGATCCGCAAGACTCTACTAGGCTTGCTCATGACTCGTGAGACCTAAGTGAACCTAGTGCTCTGAAACCAAACTGTCAAGACCCAAATCCCATAATAGGTCGTGATGGCGCCCAACGATGCTGTTAGGCAACGCGTGAACCTCTACTTAGTTATCCATATTAACTTTTAAAATTAGGAAATTATTAAATAAATATAATTAAATCTAGAACTCATGAAAACATACGTTCGTATTTACCAAATTATCGAGTATGAATATTACATGAAGCGAAGTAATGATAATAATAGGTACAACTGTGAACATCCACTAGAAACTCCCAAAACTCGGTGTCGCAAGTGCATGAGCATCTACTAATAAGTATAATACTACTACATCATCTGCCTGAAATATAAAATAGACAGGATAAAGTAAATAAATAAAAGGGGACTCCGTGTGCTGGGGATCGTAACATGGAATGCAGCTCACCACAAAGTCTCCTCAGCAACTGCGCTTATGCGACAAGATGACCACCAAATGTACCTATCTTAGCACCTGTACAAGTAGTGTAGAAGTGTAGTATAAGTACATAAATTAACGTGTTTTAGGTAAATATCTAGCCTAACCTCGAAGAGGTAGTGACGAGGTGGCGACATCGACACTTACTAGTGATCAAATAAACAAAGTACAAATAAAGTAGACAGGTATAAGGCATAGCAGGTAAAGAAGTGAAGACAAATATATGTACATAAAAATGATCCTCAATAGAAGAGTAACCACAAGTCCTCGAATACCACGAATGGAATATGTGTTAGTTTAATAACCACTAAAATATCATGTCTCAAGTGAGATAGATTCATAGTTATGCTGGTTTCTTATCAAATATTATGCATGATTCTGCCGAGGCGAACGGCCCAATCCCATAAGAGAGATGGTATGATATTCTGTCGTGGCGTATGACTCGATCCAATAAGAATAGTGTACTCTGTCAAGGCGAACGACCTGATCCCATAAGAATATGTACTCTGCCGAAGCGAACGGCCCGATCATATTAGAATTGTGTACTCTGCCGAGGCAAACTGCCCTATCCCATAAGAATATGTATTTTGCCGCAGCAAGTGGCCCGATCCCATAAGAATATGAAACTTTGACGGGTCACTAGCCCCACTCACAAATATACGTGTGAGTTATAAAACTCCATAAAACTTTCGGACGAATACGCACAATGCGGAAGGAATCCGTAAATTGAAGTACAATTTCCACGGCTAATCAAGTAACTCATCAAGTATTTAAATAGAAAGTCTGATACTCTACGAAAGTCTAATCTCAAGCTAAAATGTAAATCAAAGCACCTGAACATGCAAGGATAACTCAAATAATACATTTAAAGCATAGTGTGAATCTAAGTCTACTCGGACATAATTAGAAATTCTAGCATACGCACGGACACTCGTCACCTCATACGTGTGTATCTCCCATAATATGTATCACTCAAAACATATAGCACCTACGAGATAATTTCCCTCTCACAAGGTTAGACAGGAGACTTACCTTGTTATGAAGTTCGATAACCGGCTCCAATGCCTCTCTATCACCTCAAACCAATTCCAAAGTACCCGAAACTTGTCAAAGAACGTGCAAACCAATCAAAACATACTCAAACACTAGTAATTTTAACAATTAGAAACAATTCCCAACTCCTCACGAAAAGTAAACCAAGTAAACCATCGGGCCCATTGCCCGAATTTAGAAACTTTTCAAAAAAAAACATTACCCATAGCACCAAGAACTCAAATATATAATTTATCCCCAATTTCGTGGTCAAAATTAAAACAAAAAAACAATTTCTATGTTTTCATAAAAAAAGCTCACAATTTCTTCCAATTTCCATGTTTAAATCCATATATAAACCATGTATTTAGCTCACAATAAGTAAAGATAAATTACATTGTGATGGATGATGAAAGATCCCCATCAAAATAGATAAATTACATTGTGATGGATGATGAAAGATCCCCATCAAAATCACCCCAAAACCGGCTCCAATGGAAGAAATGAGCCAATCCCGATTTTGCTAACTTATATTCTGCCCAGCAGTCCTTTTTCGCAATTGCGGAAGTACCCTCGTGATCGCGAAGGCAAAATATGTAGCTTCCCAAAAGGCTCGAAACACCACGAATAACATCAAAACCACAAATCGACGATAAAAATCCTTCTTTTAACTTTCACACCTTAAACTTCACCGAACGCGTCCGAATCACACATAGACATTCTGGATCACGGCCAAACTTCACACACAAGATCCAATCAATAAAATGGACATATCCAAGGTCTCAGAACACCGTCCGAAATCCGATAACACCAAAGTACACTGCATACCAAACTTAACAAATTCAAAAACCTTCAAAAAGCAAAATTTCGATAATAAGAGCCAAATCTCTCCCGGACCAGCCGATACTCAGCCTGAACATACGCCCAAGTTCAAAACACCTTACGAACCTATAAAAGACTTCAAATCTCATTTCTCGTGTCGTTTAATCAAAAATCAAATCTTAGTCAACTCTTCTAACTTAAAGTTTTCCAATTGAGAATTATTTTTCTAAATCAACTTCAAACTTCCCGAAAATAGAAACCAACTATACGTGCAGGTAATAATACACAAAGTGAAGCTAGTCAATTCTTGAAATCTCCAAACGATATGCTAGAGCTCAAAATAACCAGTCGGGTCGTTACAGGTTTGGACTGGTAGTACGTGTCCACGCCGGGACGAATGATGATATTGAGCATCTGACCTTGTCGGGAAGATTATGATTATAGCACGTGACCACGCCGTTCATATTGTGATATTGAGCATGTGACCATGCCATGCGGATTGTGATATTGATCATGTGACTATGTGTGGAGGCTTGTGACATTGAGCATGTGACCACCCTGGGCGAATTAAGATTATTGCAGGTGACTACGATGTGCAGCCTGAGGATATAGATCCATCCCCCTAGGGTCACCCTCTCATGTTTCTTCTTGATGGTGTACACATGGTTTGAGGGAAGACACTAATCAATGGTTTGGTACGGTTATGAAAATTTTGAGGAAACATTGGCCAGTGTTTGATTTGGTTATTGCATTTTATTTATACATGCAATTTCCTTAGTTGTTTACCTGATTTCTTTGTATATCTTCTTTACATGTTGGATTGTTGACTGAGTAGATTATGTTAAGTAACTGTGTTCACCAAGGTGGTTCTTACT
This sequence comes from Nicotiana tabacum, assembly GCF_000715075.1. Taxonomy (NCBI): domain Eukaryota; kingdom Viridiplantae; phylum Streptophyta; class Magnoliopsida; order Solanales; family Solanaceae; genus Nicotiana; species Nicotiana tabacum. The sequence goes on along the minus strand of NC_134081.1, from coordinate 23,680,628 downwards.
GTGATTTATGACTTGATCATATTATTGTTCTATACTTGTTAGATTTTTGAACTGTGTAGATTATAGCGAGTATCATTTATAATTCTTGCTTCTAGTTTCTCGCCGAGGTTAGTTATGATACGAGTACATGGGGTCGGTTGTACTCATACTACACTCTTTATTTAATTGTATATATCAAGGTGTTGGACCGAGCCACCAGTAGCAGAGGCTTGGTGATGTGTTTGTCATCTGAGAGACGAGGTACAACTGCATATCAACTGTAGTCTTGGCATCTCTTTTCTTTTGTACTGGTGTCATTCATTTAGATAGTATTTGTTATTTGGTATTTCATACATGTATTTTGTTTTAGAGCTCATGACTCTGTACTTACCACTTCTAGGAGATTTATTAGTTATTGATGATATTATGTTATGTTGATGGCTTTAGACTTGTATTGTTTTCATCAATTATGTTATTATGATTCATCATTTTTATGCTTGGCTTGCCTATCAAGTATGTTAGGCGCCATCACGACCAGTTGATAGATTTTGGTCATGACAAGTTGGTATTTAAGCCCTAGGTATTTTAGATTCTACGAGTCATGAGCAAGTATAGTAGAGTCTTGTGGATTGGTACAGATACATCTGTACTTATCTTCGAGAGGCTACCGAAATTTTAGGAAAAACTTCACTTTCTTTCACTCTTATCGTGCGAATTTATTAATTCTGAAGTTTGAACCTTTACTCTTCTATTCTCTTACGGATGATGAGAACATATTCAGCTGGATTGTGTGGATAGGCACCGGTGCCACCAATTAGGTCCGCGAGAGGCTGGGGCCGAGGTAGAGGCAGAGGTAGGGCTCACACTATAGTAGAGCAGCACATGTGGAGCCATCTATTGCTCCAATGGAGGAGCAAGTTTTGGATATTGTTGAGCCGGTAGGACCAGCTCATACAATGGTGGTACCTATTGTTATACTTGGCCTTTGTAAGGCATTTGCTCAGATCTTGAGTGTGTACACGAGTTTGGCTCAGGAAGGCATGATACAAGTGGCACGAGCTATCTCACAGGCTGGGGGAGGAGCCCAGACTCCTGCCACCCAACCAGCGGAGCAGCTAGCTTAGGTTTACCAGATATTAGGAGTGTTATTAGTTTAGCCATTTAGTGTTGCTCAGGCCGAGGTTGGTCCCTCTATGACTAATGAGGAGAAGAAGTGGTTGGAGCGGTTTAAGAGGCTTGATCCTCCCAAGTTCAATGGAGGAGAGTTAGAGGATGCTCAAGGTTTTTTGGATCGATGTCATTGGATTCTCCGCAAATCAGGCATTGTGGACACTACTAGAGTTCCCTTTATTTCAGCTGATAGGAGTAGCCTACATATTGTGGCAGACCTATGAGTCTGGAAGGACAGCTGGCGCAATACCACTTACATAATATCATTTCTCAGTTCCCTTCTTAGAGAAGTTTGACCCACAGATCCGCATAGAAGAGTTGCGTAGGGAGTTTGAGCAGCTATGCCTGGAGGGTATGACTGTGACCTAATACGAGATGAGATTCGTAGAACTATCACGTCATGCAATATGGCTGGTTCCCACTGAGAAGGAGGTTCATTAATGGCCTCAACTATGTTCTACGTTATAGTCTGGCATGACAGGCAAGATGGATGCTAGGTTTGACCAGATGGTTGATATTGCGAGGTGGTTGGAGCATGTTCACAGGCTTGAGCATGATGAGCGGGAGGCCAAGAGGCCTCGTGGTTCAGGTAGTTTTACTGGTGCCTCATCTGGAGGCCAATCACATTATAGCAAAGGTTGTCCTTTTAGGCCTGCTCAGGCAGCTCGTCAGATTCCTTGTGGTTCATTAGTTAGCCATAGTTCATACAGGGCCTGCCTAGTTCAGTCATCATTGAATGCAATGCCGGCATAAAGTTCTCCCCGTGATCCACGTGCTCAGGGTTCCACGGGCAGTTATTCGGGTTATTAGGGTCAGCAACCTCATATGAGGGTTGTTACGAGTGTGGACACTTGAGTCATCTCAAGAGGGATTGCCCCAGACTTCTGAATAGTGTTCCACAACAGACCATGCAACCTATGTATCAACATCGGCAGCTACACCACTCAAACAGCTAGCTAGGGGTAGGTCTCAGTCATTTATAGGTTACCCTAGAGGGGGAGGTCGGTTAGGGGGTAGTCAGGCTCATTGCTATGCATTTCCAGCCAGGCCAGAGGCAGTTGCATCCGATGCCGTGATCACAAGTATTGTTTCAGTGTGCCACATGGATGCTTCAGTATTATTTGACCCTGGTTGCACTTACTCTTATGTGTCACCCTATTTTGCTCGTTCTGTGGATATGCCTCGTGATTCATTAGATATTCCTATTCATGTATCTACACAAGTGGGTGATTTTATTTTGGTGGATTATGTATATAAGTTGTGTGTGGTTTCGAGTAGGGGTTATGAGACTAGGGTTGATCACCTATTGCTTAGTATGGTTGATTTTGAGGTGATTTTAGCTATGGATTAACTATCTCCTTACCATGCTATTCTTTATTGTCATGCTAAGACCGTGACATTGGCAATGCCGGCGTTGCCTAAATTGCAGTGGATGGGTTCTCTTGGTCACACTCCTAGTATAGTGATTTCATATTAGAAGAAGGGGCATATTTTGCCTTTGTGAGGGATTTTAGTGTTGATACTCCTACTGTTGAGTCAGTTCCAGTAGTCAGGTAGTTCCCAGGTGTGTTCTGTGCTGACATGCCAGGCTAGCCACCCAACAAGGATATTGATTTTGGTATCGATTTGGTGTCGGGCACTCATCCCATCTCTATTCCACTGTATCGCATGGCACCAGTAGATTTGAAGTAGTTGAAGGAACAATTACAAGAATTGCTTAATAAGAGTTTCACTATGCTTAGCGTGTCACATTAGGGTGTACCGATACTATCTGTGAAGAAGAAAGATGGTTCTATGAGGATGTGCATTGACTACAGGCAGCTGAATAAGGTTACTATCAAGAACAAGTGCCCATTATTGCGTATTGATGATTTGTTTGATTAGCTTCAGGGTGCTAGGGTATTCTTGAAAATATATTTGAGATCGGGGTATCATCAGTATAACGTGATACTATCACGTTATAGGGTGTACCGATACTATCTGTTGATGCAGGGGGGTAGAGTTATTGCTTGTGCTTTGCGTCAGTTAAAGCCCTATGAGATGAACTACCTAGTGGACGATTTGAAGTTGGTAGTCATTGTTCATGTGCTCAAGATTTAGAGGCATTATCTTTACAGTGTGTATTGTGAGATGTTCATGGATCACAGGAGTCACCAACACTTATTCAAGTAAAAGGATCTGAACTTGAGGCAACGGAGGTGGTTAGAACTACTAAAAGACTATGACATCACCATTCTTTATCATATGGAAAAAGCCAATGTGATGGCCGATGCTTTGAGTAGGAAGGCTAAGAGCATGGGGAGTCTTGCTTATATTCTAGTTAGGGAGAGACTGTTAGCTCTGGATGTTCGGGATTTGGCTAATTGGTTCGTGAAGGTTAGATATTTTAGAGCCTAGCAGAGTACTTGCTTATGTTGTATCACGACTGTCCTTGTTTGAGCGCATCAAGGTGCCTTAGTATGATGATCCCTAGTTGCGTGTCCAAAGGGACACAGTGCAGCACAATGATGCCAAGGAGGTTACCATTGGTGATTATGGGGTATTGAGGCTACATGGTCGGATATGTGTTCCAAATATGGATGGGTTGCGTGAGTTGATTCTTATAGTTCGCGGTATTCCATTCAAACGGGGGTTGCAAAGATGTACCATGATTTGAGGCAGCACTATTGGTGATGGAGAATGAAGAAGGATATTGTTGAGTATGTTGCTCGGTGTTTGAACTATTAGCAGGTGAAGTACAAGCATCAGAGACCCGATGGTTTGCTTCAGAGGCTTGATATTCCAGAGTGAAAGTAGGAGCATATCACCATGGATTTTGTAGTTGGGCTTCCATGGAGCTTGAGGAGATTAGATGCAGTGTGGGTCATTGTGGACAAACTGACTAAGTCTTCACATTTCATTCCAGTCATACTACCTATTCTTCAGAGCATCTGGCTCGGATATTTCTCTGTGAAATTGTTTGCCTTCATGGTGTGGCCGTGTCTATTATCTCGGATCGAGGCACTTAGTTTACATCACATTTTTGGAGTACAGTGTAGCATGAGTTAGGTGCACAAGTTGAGCTGAGTATAACATTTCATCCCTAGACAGACGGGTAGTCCGAGCACACTATTTAGATATTGAAGGACATGTTACGAGCTTGTGTCATTGATTTCAGAGGATCATGTGATCAATTTCTACCGCTAGCTGAGTTCACCTACAACAACAACTATCAGTCGAGTATCCAGATGGCTCCCTATGTATCCTTATATGGGAGGCGATGTCATTTTTTGGTTGGTTAGTTTGAGCCTGGGGAGGCTAGGTTATTGGGCACTGATTTGGTCCCTGATGCTTTGGAGAAGGTGAAGTTGATTCATGAACGGTTTCGGACAACATAGTCTACGCAGAAGTGTTATGTTGATAGAAAGGCTTGTGATGTTGCGTATATGATAGGTGAGAAGGTTCTACTCAGAGTTTCGCCCAAGAAGGGCGTGATGAGGTTCGGAAGAAGGGCAAGTTAAGCCTTAGGTATATTGGTCCTTTTGAGGTACTTGAGAGAGTTGGAGAGGTGTCCTAAAGACTTGTCTTGCCACCTAGTCTATCGGGAGTTCACCTAGTATATTCCATGCTCCGGAAGTATTATGGGGATACGTCACATGTTTTGGACTTCACCACAGTGCCGTTGGATGAGGATTTGACTTATGATGTGGAGTCAGTGGCCATTTAAGATCGATAGGTTCAAAAGTTGAGGTCAGAGAGCATATCATCAGTTAAGGTTCATTGGATGTTACTTGGGGGACTGAGTAAGAGATGCGGAACAAATATTCTCACCTTTTAGAGACTCCAAGTATGATTCTACACTCGTTCAAGAACGAATGATTGTTTAAGAGGGGACATTTAACCGACTTGACCGATTGTTTTGAGTATTTTCTCCTCGTTTCCCCTATTTGATGTTTTACGTATGTGTATTTTTATAACGTGACTTGCCGGGGTAGTTGGTTTTGTTTCACGAATGTTTTGGATTGAATTTGGATACTTAGACTCAAGGTTGGGTGCTTAAGTTGAAAGAGCTAATTGGAGTTTGACTTTTGTGCATACGACCGCGGAATGGTATTTTGATGATTCCAATAGGTTCGTATGGTGATTTTTGTCTTAGGCGTATGTCCATATTTGGATTTGGAGGTCCGTAGGTTGGTTTGGTGGTTTTTGTCAAAAGTTGGAAAGTTGAAGGTTTAGAAGGCTCATAGGTTTGATCGAGAGTTGACTTTGTTGATATCGGGTTCAGAATATAGTTCCGGGGAGTTGGAATATATCTGTTGTGTCATTTGGTACTTGTATGCAAAATTTGAGATCATTCCGAGTTAATTTGATATGGTTCGGCATACATTTTAGAAGTTGAAAGTTCATTAGTTTCCTCAGTCTTGAATTGAGGTGTGATCCATAGTTTTGATATTCGTTTGTGTGATTTGAGGCCTCAATTAAATCCGCGTTATGTTTTGGTATTAATTGGTGTGATTGGACGGGGTATCGGGGGCCTCAGGTATGTTTCAAATTAATTTCGGATCATTTTGAGTTATGCTGGCAATACTGAAGGTGGCTAAGTCTGGTGCTTTCGCATCTGTAGAATTGTGGTCGCGGATGTGAAGATGCAAGCACGGCTGGTGTTACACAGAAGTAGGCTAGGCTGGGGGCAACGAGAGTCCGCAGATGCAGAGCATGACCGCAGATACGAGGGCGCACCTGCGAGGCAGTGACAGTAGATGCGGTTCTGCATAAGCGGTAGGTGAACCGCATATGCGGGTGGTCGGAGAATAAGTCATTCCCGCATCTGCGATGTGTTTTTTGAAGATGCAATATTTTGGATCGCAAATGCGGAATCGCTAGGCAATCTACTGTATTCCAAGGGTTTGGTCATATTTCATTATTTTGAGTACTGCAGCTCTACTAGAGGCAATATTTGGAGGGTTTTTCATCACAATTGAAGGGGTATGATCACTTTACTTGATTTTGTTATTAGATAGTGATTACCCATAGATTATTACACCTAATTTATGTGAATTAAAGGTGGAATTTCAGGGGGTTTTAACTATGATATTTGATAGTGAAAATTGATGATTTGAGGGTAGATTTGGTGTTAGATTTGGATGAAATACACATGGTTGTATTCTTATCCCTAGTAAGTGTGTTAGGTGCCATTACGACCAGTTAGTGATTTTGGGTCATGATTGTTCTTCTATCTTTCAAATGTAATTTCAGAAATTTGAATATTAAGTAGTTCAATCTCTTTAATGCATTTTTAAATTTTGAATCTAAAGTTCTGAAATATAAACGTATTCTTCGAATTTCAACAATCCAACACACGATTATATGCCCAAATCTACTCCAAATGAACTCCAATTTGAAATATAATTTTTAAATATCATAAAGAACAACCCCCAATTATCAAATCATCAAAATATCACTTCGAATTTCAACAATCCAACACACGATTATATGCCCAAATCTACTCCAAATGAGCTCCAATTTGAAATATAATTTTTAAATATCATAAAGAACAAACCTCAATTATCAAATCATCAAAACATCAATAAATTTAATAAATTCATTTGGTAACTAAGAAGAAGAAGAAGAAGAAGAAGAAGAAGAAGAAGAAGAAGAAGAAGAAGGAGAAGGAGAAGGAGAAGGAAAAGTAGAAGGAGAAGGGGAAGGAGAAGAAGAAGAAGAAGAAGAAATCTTAAGCACAAACAAGAAAAAAGCAATAGGGAAAAAGAAGATAAAAGTATATATATCTGAAGTTACTCAAAAATTGGGTATCAGTAAAACGTTTTTAAGAAATATGTACAAATTCAATAGGTAACGCAAAATTGGGCGCTGCATAAAATTTTTACGTTTTGTATGAATTCTAGTCCAATCCCAATTAACTATTTTTTTGGGGTCCAACCAAAACAACGACAACCACTATTTTGTATGGGCTTACCTTTTAAAATAATGTGACTTCTCCCATAAAATTGCATCGGTCCCCCCCCCCCTCCCTCCCTTAAGGGATTGGTCTTTAAATAGTATTTTTGTTTTTAATTTTGTTTTAAAACTAAGGTTCTTCTTCAGCAAGAGCACCATAGTTCGTTTAATATTGGAAGCTTATAATTCTTGTTTTGTGGTGAAACTGAACGTTAATGATTAATCACTGTTAACTAGTTTGAACGTTAATAATTTATGCTTAAATCTTTAGTTCAAATAATGCTTTAGTGATTTACTTTAAAAATCTCAAAATTTCATTATTGGTCCTTAGAAAGTATTAAAAAAGATTACGCGGGTCATCTTGATTTGTTGTTATTTGACTAAATAGCTGATTTTGGATCGTTTGTGTTGGTATTTGGAGGCTTTTTTTTCAAATTTGCGATCATTTGTATCATATTTGGGGTGGTTTAATCGAAATTAAGAATTCAAATTTGATGAACTATTTTTTTGTAATGACCCGACCAGTGTTTTTGAATATTTTAATACCGTTTCCCTTAATTGATGCTTTAAGTATGTGTATTTATGATTGCGTGACTTGCCGGGGTGATTGGTCTGGTTTCGGGAGAGTTTTGGATTGATATGGGCCACTTAGACCCTTGATTGGAGGCTTTAGTTGTAAGAATTGACCGGAGTTTGATATTTATGTAGACGACTCCAGAATGTTATTTTGATGGCACCAATAGCTTCGTATGGTGATTTTGGACTTAGGCATATGCCCGAATTTGGATTTGGAGGTCTGTATGTTGATTTAGTACTTTTTGGCGAAAATGGGAAAGTCGAAGGTTTAAAAGGTTAATAGGTTTGATCGAGAGTTGACCTTATTGATAACGGGATCGGATTACAGTTCCAGGAGTTGGTAAAGGTCTTTTGTGTCATTTGGGACTGACATACAAAATTTGAGGTCATTCCGAGGTGTTTAGACATGTTCGGCATAAGTTTTGAATTTGAAAAGTTTATTAGTTCATTAGGCTTGAATTGAGATACGATTCGTAGTTTTGATGTTGTTTGGGTAATATCAGGCCCGAGTATGTTCGTGTTACGTTTTGGGTTGGTTGGTGTGTTTGAACCAGGTCCTGAGAGCCTCGGGTGTGTTTCTGATGGTTTACGGGCCATTTCCCTTTGTTTTGGATTACCGTCAACTGATATATGGTTTTCTTCATCGCGATCGCGACTAAGGAGTCATGTTCGCATAGCGTAATGTTGGTGGCAGGCATTTTGTTCTTCGCGGTTGCGAAGTGAGGAGCGCGTGCGAAGCTTGGGAGATTGTTGCTTTCGCATTTGCGAGCTAGGTGTCGCGATCGCGTAGAAGAAAAGGCGGGAAGCGGAATCAAGCATTTGTCCTCCGTGTTCGTGACTGAGGCGTTCACATAGGGGTTTTGTAGGTGGTCACCACATTCACGACTAGCATATCGCGTTCGCGAAGAATGATTTGGCAACTAGGTAAGTTTGGTCTTCGTGATTGCGAGGGCTTTGCAATCGCGATGAGTATACTTGGGCAGACTATTTAATACTCTATTTCGAGGGTTTTGGTTATTTCATCACATTTTGAGTTAGAGAGCTCGATTTTAGGCGATTTTGGAAGAGATTTTCATGATTTGGATTGGGATAAGTATTTTTGACTCATGTTTATTTATATTTCATGATTCCAACCTCGATTTTAGTGTTTGATTGATAATTTGAATTGGAGAAATTGAGGATTTTAGTAAAACATTTCTAATACATAAATTGATGATTTTGGTATGGTTGGACTTGTATCGGCTTTTGTCGGGTTCTGAGGTACTAGCCCGGGGTTGACTTTTTATTTTAACTTTTTAATTTTAGTTAAAGATCGAATATTTATTATTTAAAATTATTTCCTACAGCTTTTATTTATGTTATTAAGTAATTTTGGCTAGATTCGAGTCGTCCGGAGGTTGATTTGCGCGGGAATGGCTTATTAGTGGACTGATTTAGCTCGATTGAGGTAAGTATCTTGCCTAACCTTATGTAAGGGAATACTCTTTAGGTTCTAGCCCAATCTTTTTGACTTCTATGATGTGAAAAGTAACGTGTACATGAGGTGACAAGAATGTATACGATTACTATGTGTGGCTTCGACCGAATTAGATTGTAGGCTATTAATATGCCTTTATATGATAGTGAACTTTATATGAAACATGTTGAAATCACTTTATGACTACTTGATCATACTCATTACATTGATTTAGCCATAATCCTATTTTATTTAATTGAACACCCCTCCGTTGTTATGATTATTTGCTATGACCATGTGCACTAATGACAGAAGTTGTGAGATTATATCTCGATGTGACTTGGTATCATTGTGGTGATATTGTTGCACTTGGTTGTTTTGTGGTATCAGGGCACTTGTGGACATATTGAGCAGATTGATTGGGAGAGTCAGCACGAAGTTTTACCATGCGATTATATCTATTATTGTATGTGTGTGGAGAAATAAGGGTGACATTATCTTGGCATGGCCACATGGCGAAATAAGGGTGGCTATATGCACATGTTGCGAAATAAGGGTGGCATATCATATTTATGTGAACACACAACATAATAAGGATGGCATTTTGATGATGTTATGTGATATTTTGGGGTGTCCTCATTGTTGTTGTGATTGTATTGAGACATGATTGTTATTCTTATTTCATAATTGTTTTTGAAAAACTTACATTTTGCACTTACCAGAGTTAATGATTGTATTTGACATTTCATCGCGTGCCTTACCTCTATTTGATGTTTTGTGATAAAAAAAATAGGGTTTACTATATAGAGTTGTTATTACATGTTCGAAAGGGGTTGTGATTACTGTTTTCAGTTATATCTCAATTATCAATTTTCTTCAATATATTAATTGCATAGGTTATTTGTCTAGTGAGTGTCAAATGACTTGAACCTCGTCACTACTCCTCCGAAGTTAGTCTTGATACTTACTGGGTACCGATTGTGGTGTACTCATACTACGCTTCTGCATATTTTTGGTACAGATCTAGGTAATTCGGATAGGACTGATTGGCAATGAGGCATTGCACACACTGGAGAGTTCAAGGTATCCCTGCATGATTCGACCCCAGGCCTCGGAGTCACCCTCTCATTTTATTTCTATTGTTTATGCATTTAAGATAGTACTGTATTTTGAGATTGATCTCGTGTATTCAGTTAGAGCTCGTGATTCTGTACCACATAGTTCTGGGATATTATTTTGAGTATTTACCGCTTTGACATGTATTACACTTATTTCAGTATTTATGTTAAACTTTGTTTTCGTTATTTAATGCTTTAATTATTCTAAATAATGTTGATTGATCGGCTTACCTAGTTTGGATACTAGGTGCCATCAAAACTATGGTAATCAGGTTAAGTTTGTAAATAATTTAACAAATAGGTTGAATGCAGATAATATAAAATTGCATGGACAATAAAACAATCACAAATTCATCTCAACTGGATAGAATTTATGGATAATTATAACAATGTAGGTAGATTAAATATAGCATACAATTTGCCAATTCGATAGAAAAATCCCCAACAAGCAATACGTGCATATGAGTACGAGGGTTATTTTTGAAATACATTTAAAAACGTGGACTATATTTAAAGAGCAGCTCCTTATGTAACGACCCAACCAGATGTTTTGAACTTTAGCGTTCTATTTGGTGGTTTGAGACTTTGAGTAGCTTCATATTATGTTTATGACTTGCGTGTATGGTTGGTTCCGATTTTCGAGCGGTTTGAGATTGATTTGGAAAAATAATTCTTGATTTAGAAGCTTTAAGTTGGAAGAGTTGATAAATGTTTGACTTTTGGGTAAACGAATTCAGAATTGGGTTTTAATTGTTCCGATAGGTTCCTACGATGATTTTGGACTTGTGCATATGTTCAGATATGGTTTCGGAGGTTCTTAGAAGAATTCGACACTATTTGTCGAAAGTTGGCAATTTGAAGAAATTAAGAGTTCATAAGTTTGACCAAGAGTTTACTTTGATGTTATTGGACTCTAATTGGTGTTCTGAGACTTTGGATAGGTCTATATAGTTGAATTGAACTTGTGTGCAAAGTTTGAAAGTAATCTGAGGTGTTGAAGTGTGATTCGGACACTCTTTTGAAAGAATGAAGATTAAATAACTTAAGAGAAATTCTATTCGGTTTGAGCCTCGATTCTTTGTTGTGATATTCCCGTGGGCATTTTAATGCTTTGGATAAGTTTGTATGATGTATTATTACTTGTTGGTATGATTGGATGGGGTCCCGAGGGTCTCGAGTGTATTTTGGAATATTGGTTCAGAAACCAGTTAAGTTAAGGATTTAAACATTGACCATGGTCAATATCATATCAAGATGACCTCTTTTCGGTGTTTTAAGAGCGCGAGCAGGTTCCTAGCATATTTTACGATTGAAATGCATATACGGTTTGTGTTTGGGAGGTTCCGAATGAGGTTGGGTGCTAAAACGAAGATTTTCTTATTGCTGGTTTTTTTCTAGTGTAAATGATTACGAAATTACCATTGCAATTTTCAGATTTCTTTTAAAACTTCAAAACTTCATATCTCCCTTATTTTATGGCCAAATTGGGTGATTTAAAAGTCTATCTTGGGTGTAATCTCGCAAGGATCGTGTTAAGCGTATCAAACGTAAGTTTCAGGATCATCTAGGACCTGAATCGAGCTGGGACAGCTGCTGCATTTTTTTTCTTGTTTCAGAATTTAGTTAATTTATCTCACAAAGTTTTGGAGGTCGGTTTTGGGCAATTTTGGAGGAGATTTTTACAACTTGGATTGGGGTAAGTATTTTTGACTCGGATTTATTATTATTATTTCATTATTACAAACTCTATTTTGTGTTTGATTAATAATTTGAATTGGAGAAATTGAGGATTTTAGTAAAAACTTTCTAAAACATAAATTGATGGTTTGAATGCCGATATGAGGTTGGAATTGAATGATTTTGGTATGATTGGACTCGTATTGGAATGGGTGTTCAGAATTTGTGAGTTTTATCTGGTTCTGATGTGCTGGTCCGGGTTGACTTTTTGGTTTTCATTGATGATTGAAGCTTTATTATCCGAAATTATTTTCTATGACTTTTATTTATGATATTAAGTTATTTTGTCTAGATTCGAGCTGTCCGGAGGTTGTTTCACACGGGAAGGGCTTCTTAGAGTATTGATTTAACTTCTTTGAGGCAAGTATCTTGCCTAACTTTATGTGGGGGAAACTACCCCTTATGTTTTTGGTTGATGGTACTATCTGAATTATGTGGAAGACGTGCACATGAGGTGACGAGTGTGTACACGGGCTTATATGTTGTATTTGACAAGTGTAGACTTCTAGACTTCTTCCATGCATTTAATTGTATTTGTCACAACATTAACATCTTTCATTGTTGAATTTGGTCTTACGTGCCTTACTTGAAGTTGTTAGTACATATTCTATCTTTTATTGTCAAGTTCACTCTTATATGTTTTATTTGTTAATTATAATTCCTTGTTGAATTCATGCCTTATCTGTTACATGCCTTAATTGTTAATTGATTCTTGGTAATCGTGTCTTTATTTATAAATTGTCATTACTTGCTATTTGATTTTGGGAGTTATCCTGTAACTTTATCATCCGTTCGTGACTTCTTGTGTACCTCTATTATTGCGTTTGGTTTAGTGATACACCGTAGTTGGTTGTAGTTGTTTGTGTAATGCCTATTATTTGGGGATCGGGTTGCACACCGTAACGGTATTAAAATAGTATGAAAAGATATGATATGGAGCGATAAGGACGGATGATATGATATAGGTGGGATCGGGTTGCACGCCGCAACAAATATTTTTATTATTATGTGGGATTGGGTTACACACCGCAATGGATATTGTTATTATTGTGTGGGATATGGTTGCATGCCGCAAGAGATATTGTTATTTTTGTGTGGGATCTGGTTGCACGACGCAACAGATTGATATGTTGTAATTGTTGTGACAGTAAATTTATCCTAAATTGTTATTTTCATGGTGCATTCTATGTTGGAAAAATTTATAGGTTGAACGGTTAATGTTTTTCCTTAAATCATTTCACTGGTATTTGATCATATTTCGTTGACCGTTGTTAATCCAGTATTGAAACGATATTGACTTATTGTGCGAGTCATGCATTCTACGTGATTTGCTATGTTACTCTAATGTGCCAATATGTACCTCTGTTATTACTTGGTAAATTGAATGTTAATGTGAATTTACTTGCGTATGGACATTATCTCATATTCTGTTGAGTTGTTGGTAACATAACGATTTTAAGTAAAAGAATTATTAACATGTCTTATTCTATGTGTCTCTTAATATAGAACTTGTTATCTCTCTCGGTGATTTACTATTTTTAAATGGTTATCACATTTTTACTTTAACTATGTTCTCAAATTTTACTCATCACCCTATTGATGTTTACTTTACTTAAAATTATTATCGCTTTTTATTTATAACAAATTTTATATTTAACTCATTAATTTAACTGATGTTTTACTTTGTTTTAATATGATATTTTTACTTTATCTTATTAATTTCTAAACTAAACCCATCTGATACTCTATTTGCATAACATGTCCTTTATTTTACTTTATTTGAATCCAAAACTAAATTTATTATCTCATTTGATGCCTCACTTTATTCAAGATTGTTCTTATGCTTTATTGTGTTTAAATATATCTCTCGATCATCTTAATTGATATTGTTACGGATGCGACATACATGGTAGCACGATGACTTTGCCGTGCGAAGGTGATTGTTATTATGGGCTCGAGGTGCCATACGTGCACGATTTGGAAATTGTGGATCATGATTTGTGATTTCGAGGAGTGGTACCTCGGGGTACATCTTCTTGCAACATAATTCCATGCGTTGAGAATGATTTGATTAATTAAGTTGTTATCTGTTTTCCTAATTGATTTCGTTCCTATCCTATCAGTGTTCTGATTATGCTGCTGTTCTATTACTCGTCTACTTCTTGCTGGCATTTGAGTTTCCATTATCTTCGTCATTGGTTGTAAATTATAATTATTCTGTTGTTAGTCCTACATTGATGTTCTTTCCATTGTTAGTTTATGTTATATCTTGTAAAGGTTTCTATGTCTAGTAGATGTCTTGACCTCGCCTCGTCACTACTCTGCCGAGGTTAGGCTTATACTTACTGGGTACCGTTGTGGTGTACTCATTCTATGCTTCTGCATATTTTTGTGCAGATCTAGGTACTTTTGATCGTGTTGTTGAGAGTTGTGTCTGCGCGACTGGAGACTTCAAGGTACACTTGCTTGACATTCGCAGGCCTCAGAGTCACCTTCAATTATCTTCACATTACTGTTTATCCGTTTATCAGACAATGTTGTATTAGAGGTTTTAGTACGTTTATGTAGAGCTTATGACTTAATTTCACTGGGTTTTGGGAATGTTGTATTGTGACTTTGCATTGGAGTTATTATAAGACTTATCAGCTTTATTTCATATTTTTAGTCGTTATTTCTGTAATATTTCCTTATTGATTAGGCTTAACTAGTCTTAGAGACTAGGTGCCATCACGATATCTTAAGGTGGAAAAATAGGGTCGTGACAAGTTGGTATCAGAGCTCTAGGTTCACAGGTCCTACGAGTTATAAGAAGGTTTAGTAGAGTTTTGCGAATCGGTACGGAGACGTCTATACTTATCTTCGAGAGGCTACAAAACTATTAGGAAATTCCACTACTTTCATTCCTTATCGCGCGGCACTAATTCAGCATGAAGCATACATATTATATTCCTTTACATCCACTCGTATATGATGATGCGCACTGGTATCAAATATGCTCCGTCGGTTCAGAATGCTACGGACGGGCTATAAGGGGTCCATGGATGCTCGATCATTGTCTCGAGGTGTTGTCCAGACTGAGAATGCGGATGTGTTGGTAGATCTTCAGTTGTTCAGTTGTGGGATGCAACGGGTTCTTGTATCTGATTGGTGTTGTACGAGCTTATGAAGGCTGGTATTGTGGATCATCGGATGTTGTGTCCTATGGCTTCATGCCAAGTGAGGGAGTTTACTATCGACGATCATATTGCATAGGCAAGTGTTATATCAGCTTTGGGTATGAGGTACATATGCGGTATATCTATATTACTGCTAAATCTATATTTCAGTATCAGAGAGGTTATAGAAGTATCTTCAGATTCAGAGAAGGTCTCTTTAGAGTGGGTATCTCGGTTGCAATATTGTTGGGTGCTTAAGAGGAAATACAGCAGTTTATGGGCCTTCAGACGACGTGGTTCGTGTTAGGATCTCCCGCAGCGAGGATTTATTTTGAATCATTATGTACCGATGAGGAGAAGTGTTAACTTAAAGACAAGTCGAGGAAGATTCAAGGAAGTATGTTAGCATGGTGGTGTTGGGTCAGCATGGTAATAAAGGTAATTGGTTCTTTTGGTATAGTAATGCCTCACCGACATTTATGTGGGACTACTCTTAGGTTTGACGGCTTGTGTGACTTGGTTTAGTTGGGGAAGTTCAGTTCTGATGGCTTGGTGGTGATGGACGGGTCGTGAAGAGTTCTTAATAGTGTCGACCACGTCTTGAACTAGATGCCTGCTACCAGCATAGGGAACATGTTGCATGCTACAATTTTCGCTTGGATGGGTCACAAAATTTAGACAGCATGGGTGATCTCAGATGTTTAGAAGAGTGCTAGCATCATTTGGTACCACCTAGGAAGGGTGCGCACTCTAGAAGGTCACTGTGCTTCAACTTGCGGATGCCTGACTAGTATCATGGTAATCACCTGATTGATCGACAACTGATGTTAAGATTTTTCTATATGGAACGAAGGAATTATGGAAGTATTTATCATGAGATGATCATGTATGAGGAAGGTGTCAGTCATTTGAGTAGTGTGGTTGGGATCCGATGTGTTGATCAGAAGACTAAGAAGTTTATTAGAGGTAGCTTATTCCATGGTTGGGGTCGGTAAAGGTATGCTAAGAGGTTTGCGACTGATGATATGTGCTATAAATATGTTATTGTGGACTTTTTGGAGGCTATCCACCTATTTTGGAAGGATCGAAATTTACTTTGAGGCTGCTGGTAGGCCTAATGAGAATGTATATTCTACACCGGGTCAGACTTGTTTACTCAGCACAGTTATTGTAGCAAGTGGTGTCATCGGTTAGAGTTGACATTTTTCATGTTCTTATGTGTTTCATGTGTTACTCTTCTACGCCACGACGGGTTGTGAGGCTGTTGACTATTTACATATGATGCGATTATGTTTGGGCTTTGTAGAGAAATTCGAGCGAGATTGCTCTTGGGGTGGTGAATGGGTGATTATGCCTTGGTTTTTCTTTTCCTGTTTATGGTATTTAGTGATATCCGTATCTCCATGGTTAGGTTCACGTGCTTCATATATTTGTAGTTGATATGCTTATGGTTGTTGATTGTGAGTATCATGGCTCGACATATTCCAAGTGGACGGTTATCGGATCGTGTCATACATCGCAACGACGTTATGTTAGGATATGATAATTGTGCTTATTTCGTGTGTTTATGTTTCCCCTTGTGTGGTGGATTAATAGCATAGCACTTCATTGTGGTATCTGTTGAACTGGCGGGACGGTTCCTTCATTTCCATTCTCTTTCCATCATTGGTATATCTGAGTTATTGTTCGTTAGTGCACGGACTGCATGGTATGTGGCTCTAAATAGGATATGTGTGACAGGTCAGTCGAGTAGCTTGTACTGGATGAGGTGAGGTTATTGAGCCTTAAATGAGTGCCATCGGATTTGACTAAGGTATGTTTGGAAGAATAGTGTCACTAGTCGACTTAGATTTTAGCTATGGTTCTTTTCGGACAAGAGAGCTCCACGACTTGTTGATCGGATGGATGGTTATGAGTTTCTGTATGTTTTATTCATCATTGACAATGTACAAAGGTTCAGAACAATGTTTTAGTTGATATGGGGTTTGTTACCGATGCCGAATTGGTTATCGAGCAGCTATTGCAGTCGGAAGTTATTGCTATGAGTATTTGAGTTATGTGTTATATCATGTGATTATTTCTTGAGATATGGTTATGGATTGATAAAGCTTGTTAAGAGTTATACGATGCATAGATGCAAAAATAGGGTTATATAATGAGTTTCGTATGTTGGGGATTTGGGTTTTATGGTTTATGGACTAAGGTTAAAGTTAGGATCCTCTGTTAGGTGGTGTTGTTAGGCTTATATGGATTGGGATGACATGGGATCACCCATGGTTATGTTTATGGTGAGGTTATATGGAGATTTGATGGATTTGGAACGACTTTTGCCACGTTCGAGGACAAACATATGTTTAAGTGGGGGAGAATGTAACGACCCAATCGGTTGTTTTGAGATTTTGCGTTCCATTCGGCTGTTTGAAACTTTGAGTAGCTTCATATTATGTATTATGACTTGCATGTATGGTTGGTTTCTGTTTTCGAGTGGTTCGGGATTGATTTGGAAGAATGATTCTCGTTTTAGAAGTTTTAAGTTGGAAGAGTTGACAAAGGTTTGACTTTTGGGTAAGCTTACTTGGAATAGGGTTTTGATTGTTCCAATAGACTCGTATGAAAATTTTGGATTTTTATATATGTTCGGATTTGGTTTCGGAGGTTCTTAGAAGAATTCGACACTATTTGACAAAAGTTGGCAATTTGAAGATATTAAGAGTTCATAAGTTTGACCAAGAGTTGACTTTGATGTTATTGGACTCCAATTGGTGTTCTGAGACTTTGGATTGGTCTATATAGTTGAATTGAACTTGTGTTCCATGTTTTAAAGTAATCCGAATTGTTTAAGTGTGATTCAGACACTTTTTTGAAAGAATGAAGATTAAACAACTTAAGAGAAATTCTATTCGGTTTGAGCCTTGATTCATTGTTGTGATGTCCCCGTGGGCATTTTGAGAATTTGTATAAATTTGTATGACGTATTTGTACTTTTTGGTATGATTGGATGGGGTCAAGAGGGTCTCGGGTGTATTTTTGAAAATTGGTTGAGAAAGTAGTTAAGTTAAAGATTTGAAGTTTGACCATGGTCAATATCGGATCAAGATGACCTCTTTTCAGTGTTTTGAGTGTAAGAACAAGTTCATAGCGTCTTTTATGATTGAAATGCATATATGATTTGTCTCCGGGAAGTTCCGAATGAGTTTTGGGTGCAAAAACGAAGGTTTTCTTATTGCTTGTTTTTTTCTAGTGTAAATAACTACGAATATGCCATTGAAATTTTCAGATTTCTTTTAAAACTTCAAAACATCATATCTCCCTCATTTTAAGGCCAAATTGGATGATTCAAGAGTCTATCTTGGGTGTAATCTTGTAAGGATTGTGTTGGGATTATCAAACATATGTTTCGGGATCACATAGGACCTGAATCGAGCTGAGACAACTACTGTATTTGTTTTTCGTGTTTCAGAATTTAGTTAATTTTTCTCACAAGGTTTTGGAGCTCGGTTTTGGGCGATTTTGGTTTTATTATTATTTCATAATTACAACCTCGATTTAATGTTTGATTAATAATTTGAATTGGAGAAATTGAGGATTTTAGTAAAAACTTTCTAAAACATAAATTGATGGTTTGAAGGCCGATTTGAGGTCGGAATCGAATGATTTTTTTTATGATTGGACTTGTATCGGAATGGGTGTTCGGAATTTATCAGTTTTGCGGGGTTCTGAGGTGTGGGCCCGGGGTTGACTTTTTTGTTTACATTAAAGATTGAAGTTTTATTATCCGAAATTATTTCTTATGGCTTTTATTTATGATATTAAGTTATTTTGGCTAGATTCGAGCCGTCTGGAGGTTGTTTCACACGGGAAGGGCTTCTTAGAGTATTTATTTAGCTTTTTTGAGGTAAGTATCTTGCCTAATTTTGTGTGGAGAAAACTACCCCTTAGGTTTTGGGTTGTTGGTACTATATTAATTATGTGGAAGACGTGTACACGAGGTGGCAAGTGTGTACATGGATTTATATATGGTGTCTGACCGGTGTAGACTTCTAGATTTCTTCCATGCATTTAATAATATTTGTCATAACATGTTATATCTTTCATTGTTGAATTTGCTCTTACGTGCCTTATTTGAAGTTGTTAGTACATGTTCTATCTTTTATTGTCAAGTTTACTCTTATATGTTTTATTTGTTAATTGCAATTACTTGTTAAATCCATGCCTTATCCGTTACATGCATTAATTATTAATTGATTCTTGGTAATCGTGTCTTTATTTATAAACTATCATTACTTTCTATTTGATGTTGGGAGTTATCGTGTAACTTTATCATCCGTTAGTGACTTCTTGTGTAGCTTCGTTATTGCGTTTAGTTTAGTGATATGTTGTAGTTGGTTGTAGTTGTTTGTGTAATGCCTATTGTTTGGGGATCGGGTTACACGCCGCAATGATATTGAAATGATATGAAAAGATATGATATGGAGCGATAAGGACGGATGATATGATATAGGTCGGATCGGGTTGCACGCCGCAACAGATATTGGTATTATTGTGTGGGATTTATTGTTATTATTGTGTGGGATCGGGTTGCACGTTGCAACAGATATTGTTATTATTGTGTGGGATTGGGTTGCGCGTCGCAACACATTGATATGTTGTAATTGTTGTGAAAGTAAAGTTATCTTAAATTTTTATTTTCACGGTGCGTTCTATGTTGGAACGGTTTATAGGTTGACCATGTTATGTTTTTCCTTAAATAATTTCACTGGAATTTGATCATATTTGGTTGACCATTGTAAATCCAGTATTGGAACGAGAGTGACTTCTTATGCGAGTCATGCATTCTATGTGATTTGTTGTGTTAACTCTAATGTGCCAATATGTGCCTCCGTTATTACTTGGTAAATTGAATGTCAAGGTGAGTATACTTGCGTAAGGTCATTATCTCATATTCTGTTGAGTTGTTGGTAACATAACGTTTTTAAATAAAAGAATTATTAACATTTCTTATTCGACGTGTCTCTTAAGATAGGAGTCGCTATCTCACTTGGTGCTTTACTATTTTTAAATGATTATCACATTTTTACTTTAATTGGGTTCTCAAATTTTACTCATCACCCTATTGATGTTTACTTTACCTAAAATTGTTATCATATTTTATTTTTAATAAAATCTATATTTAACTCGTTAATTTAATTGATGTTTTACTTTGTTTAAATATCATATTTTTAATTTATCGTATTAATTTCTAAACTAAACCCATCTGATACTCTATTTGCACAACCTGTCCTTTATTTTTCTTTATTTGAATCCTAAAATTAATTTATTATCTCATTTGAAGCCTCACATTATTCAAGATTGTTATTATGCTTTATTTTGTTTAAATATATCTTTTGATCATCTTAATTGATATTGATACGGATGCGACATACATGGTAGCACAAGGACTTTGCCGTGCGAAGGTGATTGTTATTGTGCGCATCAGGTGCCATACGTGCACGATTTGGAAATTGTGGATCATGATTTGTGATTTTGAGGAGTGGTACCTCGGGGTAAATCTTGTTGCAATTCCATACGTTGAGATTAATTTAGTTCTTATTTGTTTTCCTTATTGAGTTCGTTCATACCCCGTCGGTGTTCTGATTATGTTGTTGTTCTATCACCCGTCTACTTCTTGCTGGCATTTGACTTTTGTCACGACCCAAAATCCAACTAGTCGTGATGACACCTAACCCAACCTGGTAGGTAAGCCAATTAACAACTATCCAATTTCATGAGATTTATTGAGACAAATGAATGATAAAATAACTGAACCTTTATACATTTCTCAAGGATTGGTAGTACAAATCATGAGATTCTAAGATTTAGAATTTACAACGCTAGTATGAAATAAAGTACGTCATCTATTCGAAATATACATGAACAGATTAAAATTCTATAGCTACCAAGATCAAGAGGCAGATATGACCGGAATGCAGGTACATCATCAAATCCATCTTGCGCCGTACATAGCAATATCATCACCCAACATCTGCACGCAAGGTGCAAAAGTGTAGTATGAGTACAACCGACCCCATGTACTCAATAAGTAACAAACCTAACCTTAGGTTGAAAGTAGTGACGAGCTGGAACAAAGGTAGGAGTCCAACACCAATAGCCATCAACAGTTCATAACAACATAATAAAGGTGATAAAAGAAGTAACTCAGAGATAAAATGCTCAACTCATTCACAGTTCCGGAAAATAGGCATGCTTTTCAAGTATCAGTGAAAACCCAAATCTTTTACCGAAATCACCAAAATATGAGTAAGATTGTAAACCTGTGATTTTCCCCAAAACTTTCAACAGGTAAATGTTTCATTTTCAAATGGCATGAAGAAAATACATCTCTATGCCTACAGGCCAATGTGTATATGAAGTCATTAATGACCCAATACAGTACAACATGAGGGAAATGCATCTCTATGCATGTATGTCAAGTGTCCATGTCGAATGTAATGCAACACAGTAATAAAACCATATGCATACTCTCAGAGTATCAATTCACTCAGTCCTCCCAATCACTTAGTCCTCACAGTCACTCAGTCCTCCCAATCACTCGGCACTCGTTCTCGATACTCGCAATTGACACTCGCACTCAGTAGGTACCTGCGCTTAATGTGGGTGTGCAGACTCCGGAAGGGCAAATCCAGCCCAAGCGCTATAATAAGCCAATCATGGCATGAATCAATAATTCCTACTACGGCGTGTAACCCGATCCCATCATGAATCAATAATACCTGCTACGACGTGCAGCTCGATCCCATCAATATCCTCACAATCAGGCCCTCGATCCCATCATGGATCACAACTCAGTTACTCTAGCATGTAGAGATTTCATAGATACAAATAAGATTAGGTAACTACACAGTAGCACAGAAATAACCGAGTCACAATTCACACGGTGCACGTGCACATGCCCGTTACCTAGCATGTGCGTCACCTCAACACCAAACACATATCACGTATATTCAGGGGTTCATACCCTCAACACCAAGTTTAGAAATGTTACTTACCTTGGACAAGCCAAATCCAATACCGAGCAAGCCAAACGATACTCCAAAAATGCCATCCCGCATGTATCGACCTTTGAACGGCTCGAAACTAACCTAAAGCAACTCAATACATCACATAATGCCCAAGGAAACAATTCCAAATGATAAAGGTCAAATCGTTAATCAAAAGCCCAAAGTCAACCAAACAGTAAGACCCGGGCTGGCACCTCGTAACCCGATGAAATTACCAAATCCGACAATCCATTCAATTACGAGCCCAAACATACTATTTTCACTCGAATCCGATTCCGAATCAATGTTCAGAATTCAAAAATTTACTCTTTGAAACTTTAGACAAAAACCCACAATTTTCCTTTTGAAATCATCAACCAAATGCCAAAAACGAGGAAAGTTCATGAAATATAATCAAAACTGAGTAGAGAACACATATCCCAATCTTTATGGTGAAAATCACTACAAAAATCATCTCAATCTGAGCTCCATAGCTCCAAATATGAATAAAATGACTAAGCCCTCGATTTATAACTTCTGCCCACTAATATTTGCGAACAAAGTGCCATTTTTGCGGCGTCGCTTTTGCGACAAAATTCCCGTTTCTGTGGAAAACACTGGAGGTCTTCTCTTCTGCACATGCGCAACAGGCCCTGTTTCTGTGCAAGTGCAAGTTCGACACAAAACACGCTTATGTGCACATACTTGCTTCTGTGATCACAGATTTTGCTTCTACGCTACCGCAGATGCGGTCCATTTTCCCGCTTATGCAGAAATCCTTCTCCCAGCTTTACTTCGCATATGCGTTCACATGAGCTCATTTGCGGCTCTGCACCTGCACCCAATATTCCGCAGGTGCGGTCACACCAGGTCCAGCAAAGGCCAGCCATCACACATGAATGAAAGATAATCCGCAACACGTCCGTAACTCACTCCGGGCCCCTCGGGACCCCATCCGAATATACTAATAAGTCCCATAACATTATACAGACCTACTCGAGGCCTCAAATCATGCATAAAAACATCAAAACGACGAATCACACCTCAAATTGAACTTAATGAGCTTTCAACTTTCGACTTCCAAAACGCGCGTCGAAACATACCAAATCAACCCGGAATGAACCCAAATTTTGCACACAAGTCTCAAATAACATAATGAAGTTATTCGAGTTCCTAGAACCACAATCGGAATTCAATATCCTCAAAGTCAACTCTCGGTCAAACTTATAAAATTTTCAAGCCTTCAAATTACTAACTTTCGCCAATTAGTGCGAAAACTTTCTAGAAATATCCAAATGCATATACGGGCATACGCTCGAGTCCAAAATTATCATCCATACCTAATTGAACAATCAAAACTCAAATTCAAGGTCAAATACTAAAAATTCAAACTTGGTCAACTCTTCCAACTTAAAGCTTCAATCATGAAATTCGTTCTTCCGAATCGATTCCGAATAATCTAAAAATCAAAACCGAAGATTCACACAAGTCATAATACATCATACGGAGCTACGCATGCCCTCAAACTACTGAGAGAAGTGCAAATTTCTCAAAACGACCGGTCGAGTCATTACATTCCCCCCTACTTAAACATACGCTCGTTCTCGAACGTGCCCAGAGTCGTTCCAAGGCCATCAAACCGCCGTGTAACCTTACCATGCACACACCCGGGGTGATCCCACATCACCCTATTCCATATAAGCATGACGACTCAACATAACTAAAGATCTTTAATTCAACCTTAGCCCATAAACCTTGGAACCCAATTTCCAACATTCGAAATTCCTTACAAGACCCGAATCTCGCATCTACACACTGTATAAGTCTGAACATGCTGTATCAAGCCATAACCAAAGCCCAAAATACCATCACATGATATACCACATAACTCAGATGCTCACAGCAAAAACTTCTAACCACAATAGCTGCTTAAAACAAACCTAATACCGGTAATAAACCTCATTCAAAACCTTCGTACACTGCCAATAATGAAAGAAACACGAAGAAACTAATAATCACTCATCAGTTCAACAAGTTATCGAGTCCTCTCGCCCAACCAGAGCCATAGCCCAAAATTCTAAGCTGACCACTGATATTACTCTTTCAAACACATTGTAATCAAATTCAATAGCAATCACTTCAGGCCCAACGACTTCATCTCATCACATACAAGCTACTCTACCGACATGCCACAACAATACAACCTTAAGCCACAAACTGTGCAATTCGTGCACCAATATGCAACAATTTCAATGCACCCAAAAATGGAAAATGAATCGAATAAGAGAACCATCCCGCAAGCTCAACAAATACCACCACAATACAATGCTAATAACACATCACACCATAGAACCAAAACACATGAATCTAACACAAAGGATAATATCCTATCATAGCCTAGCTGCAATACGTGACCCATCCAAATACCAATCCATATGAAATACCTCGAGTCCCCAATGCTCAAAATCAACAGCCATAAGCAATTTGATGCCAAGTACACAAGTGCATGACCATAACCATGGAGAAGCAAAAAACACAATATACCACAGCCCGGGAAGACTATAGCCAAGGCGCAATCACCCATTCTACATCCCAAATCACAAAATCACATGAAGTCTGCTATAAGGCCCAAACAAAACCGCACCATATGTGCACATAACCCACAAATCACAACTCCTCGTATCATAAAAGAGGAACGCGTAGAACATATCGGAA
Organism: Nicotiana tabacum; assembly: GCF_000715075.1. NCBI lineage: Eukaryota > Viridiplantae > Streptophyta > Magnoliopsida > Solanales > Solanaceae > Nicotiana > Nicotiana tabacum. The sequence goes on along the minus strand of NC_134081.1, from coordinate 23,655,748 downwards.
CATGAACAAGCTCACTCTAACCAAATGATTCACCCCTCAACACTAACCGTGTCGAGTTAACAAATCTAACGCGGTGTAGAACACACATCCTCAATAGGCCTACCAATGAGCCTCCAAATCAACCCTGGTCATCGAAAAATAGATAATTAACCTTCCAAAAGTCCACAATGACCTAACAATAATGCATACTATAATCTGGCTAGCTTTAGCCACATCTTCACGTTCCATAACCACGAAGCAATTTGTTTTTGAGAATGCCCAATCTCCAAATTCATAGAACATATGAATCATCATAGCTGATCCTAACTCCAACACTCGAATGTCTAAAACATATCTCATACACGATCATCCCACGAGGAATGCTTCTATAATTCTTCCATGCCACATAGCAAAAATCTGAATATCAGCAGTCGATCAAACAGGCGAGTACCGCAATACGAACGAAGCATCCGTAAGTCAAAATTTAGTGCACCTTCTGAATGTACACTCTTCTCAGGTAATACCAAGTAGTAATATCATTCATCTAGTCATCTAAAACCATCCATGTTGCCTAAGAATTTATGACCTTCCCTTCAAAACTAAACCATGACCTTGCACATGCAAATCTCAATCCCATACAACACACCGCGTCTATCATGCCATCATATGAAAAGTGAGAGAATTTCATAATCAACTCTGAGTCACAAGAAGAATACATACCCGATCAGTCGAAAACCTTTTATTTGATCCCATCTAGGAGAAAATCACAATACACAACATGCTACTCATGCCGGTAGGTAATATCCATCTTAATATGTTGTACAAACCATCGAGAACACTTCGAAACCTATTTGCACATAACCAAGCCATCAGAAATGAATATCTCTAACTCAACCAAGCCACGCCAGTCGCCAAACCCAATATTATTTCCACAAAACACCTATAGAGACTCACCACATCATAAGTACCCAAAGAACCGATCATATCAATTACCATACTGATCCAACCTACTACCAAGTTGTCCTATTTCTCCAAGTTCTTTCTAAATTACCCTCAAGTTGACACTTCTCCTTGCCAGAACTCCATGATCCTTAATCAAAACTCACCCCATGAGATCCTAGCATAAAACCACATCGCCCTAAGGCCCATAAGACACTGAATTCCCTCTTAAGCACCCCAACGCACCACAACCGAGACACCCACTGTAACGACCCGACCAGTTGTTTTGAGCTCTAGCATATCATTTGGCAGTTTGAGGCCTTAATTAGCTTCACTTTATGTATTACACATTGTACGTATGGTCGAAGTTGAATTTCGAGAAGTTCGAAGTTGTTTTGGTAGGACAATTCTCAATTCTGAAGCTTTAAGTTGGAAGAGTTGACAAGGTTTGACATTTGGGTAAATGACCTCGGAATCAAGATTTGATGGTTCCAATGGGTTTGTATGATGATTTCGGAATTGGGCATATATTTGAGTTGAGTATCGGGTGGTCCGGGAGCATTTCAACGCTTATTATGGAAAGTTAACATTTGGAAGGTTTTAGAAATTCCTAAGTTTGATTTGAAGTGGACTTTGGTGATATCGATGTCTGTTTGGGATTCTGAGCCTTGGAATAAGTTTGTATTGTGATTCATGACTTGTACGTAAAGTTTGACACCATTTTGGGATGTTTAAGTATAATTCGGACTCGTTTGTCGAAGTTTAAAAGTTTGAAAGTTTAAAGAAAGGTTTCAATCGTCGATTCATAATTTTGATGTTGTTTGACGTGATTCGAGACATCAACTAAGTTTGTATCATGTTTTGGGATGTGTTGGTACGTTTGGATGGGGTCCCGGTGGCCTCGGGTTTGAAACGGATTAAAAATGAATTGAAATTTGGATTTAAGGAAAAGCTTATTTTGGCCAAGTTCTGGTGCGACCGTACCTGCGAAAATTATAGCGCTGGTGCAGAGCCACTGAAGCAGCAGTCAAAGTGCATAACTGCAGCAGGAGCTGGGAGCAGGGGATCGCAAATGCGGATCTTTGGTCGCATCTATGCAAGACCAGAAGCGAAATGTGGGGTGCAGAAGCGGGAGAAGGCGCAGGAGCGGAAGAGGCTCGCACCTGTGATGTAGCAGAAGAGGAGAATGTTTCTGCAGGTGTGAGGTATCATCCTTGGGTGATTTTCTGCAAAAATAGAAGTGTGGTCACAAAAGCAACGTTGCATGCATGAAATTATCGCTGGTAGAAGGGTTCTTTTAAATCGAGACTTAGCTGTCATTTCTCTCATTTTCCACTTTGATGGACAAATTTGGGGAGCTATTTTGAGGATTTATTCATCAAGCAACATGAGGTAAGTGATTCCCACTCATTGCAAGTTAATTGCATGAATTGCAAAAGGATCTAACATGAAAAATTATGAAAATTGTGGGATTTTAAGAGATAACCTAGAAATTAGTATTTTTAGATTTTTACCATGAAATTGGATATGGAATTTGGAATAAACCATATATTTGAGTTCGTAGCATTATGGTTAAAGTTCATCTTCAAAAAGTTTTGGAATCCAGGCACGTGGGCCTGAGGGTTGACTTTGTTGACTTTTCGAGCGGAGTTGAGAATAGTTGTAATTTAATTAATTATGATGTTAGAGTATATTTTTATTGGTTTTCACATTGTTTGACTAGTTTCAGATTTGTTGGCCATCAGTTTGAGGTGTTAGAGAGGCGTTGGAGCTGGTTATGGAACTTCGGAGCGAGGTAAGTCTCCCGTCTAACCCTGTGAGGGGGAATTTACCCCGTAGGTGTTGTTCTTGTTGTATACTACATGTTGTGGGATCTGCGCATGTATGAGGTGATGAGTGGTTGTGCGTATACTAAAATTCCTGATTATGTCCGGGCAGACTTAGGTTCACGCCATGCTTTAATTGTACTATTTGAGTTATCCTTGCCTGTTTAATTCCTTGATTTTGCATTACGACCTCAGACTAGGCTTGCGTAGAGTGACAGACTCGCTATTGTAGAGATTTGACGAGCTACTTTATTAGCCGCGGAATAGTTGGGTTTTCCCCTATGAATTTCTCCTATGTTGTGCGTTTTCATCGAAAAACTTCTTTAAATTTCATAACTCACATGTATATTTGTGAGTGGGGTCAAGGATCCATTAAGCTTCTTATTTTAATGGGATCGGGTCGTTCGCCTTGGCAGTATCATATTTTTATGGGATCGGGTCGTTCACCTTGGCAATGTTATACTCTTATGGGATCGGGCCGTTCACCTCGGCATTTCTATAAAGGACTCTTATGGGATCGAGCCATTCACATCGACATTTCTATAAAAGAATCTTATGGTATTGGGCCGTTTGCCTCGGTAGTATCATATTCTTATGGGATAAGGCCGTTCACCTTGGCAGTATCATACTCTTATGGGATCGAGCAGTTCGCCTTGACATTTTTATAAATCACTCTCATGGGATTGGGTCGTTCGCCTCAGCAGTATCATATTCTTATGGGATCGGGCCGTTCGTGTTGGCAGTATCATACTCTTATGGGATCGGGTCGTTTGCCTCGGCATTTCTATAAAATACTCTTATGGGATCGGGCCGTTCACCTCGGAAACTTCCTGAAATACTCTTATGGGATCGGGCCTTTCACCTCGGTGACTTCATAAAACACTCTTATGGGATCGGGACGTTCGACTCGGTAGAATCGTGTGTAATATTTGACAAGAAGCCAGTGTATCCGTGAGTTTTTCTTATTTGAATTGTGACGACCTATCTGGTGGGGGATATTTTATATGCACACTCCAGTTGAGGAGGTAACTAATAATTAAGAACTTGTGTTTACTGTTTAGAGAAGGATCGTACCACGTACCTATATTTCTTTACATTATTTATTTACCATGCCTCATACTTGTTTACTTTATATTTTACTTGATTTATTGGACCACTAAAAAGTGTCGATGTCGACCCCTCGTCACTACGTCTCCGGGGTTAGGCTAGATACTTACTAGGTACACGTTGATTTATGTACTCATGCTACACTTCTGCACTTATTGTGCAGGTATTTATATTTCTGGTGGTCTTTTGGGCGCAAAGGCGTTACTATTACATGGACTTTACTGTGAGCTGCATCCCATGATTTGATCTGCAGCATATAGAGTCTCCATTAGAGTTATTTACATTTTTCTGTCTAACTTGTATTCCAGACAGATATTTTATTGTTATTGTACCTTCTAATAGATGCTCATACACTTGTGACACCGGGTTTTGGAGGTGTTCTAGAATTTGTTTATGGATTAGTTACATTGATATACTTTTACTTATTATATTAATTAAATTGTACGTAACTACGATTTATTTTAATGCACTGACCTCTCTACCTAAATAAGATTCATGATTTTAACAATAATAAAATGAATATTTAAGTGTAAACTTTCCTAACAGCGACGTTGGGCGCCATCACGGCGTATAGTGGATTTTGGGTCGTGACAGCTTGGTATCAAAGTGTTAGGTTCACTTAGGTCTCACGACTCATGAGCAAGTCTAGTAGAGTTTTGCGGATCGGAACGGAGGCGTCTGTACTTATCTTTGAGGGGCTACAAGGCTAGTAGGAGCACTTCCCTTCTTGATTCCTCGTCGTGCGATTTGATTTCATTGACACTTATGCCTTTGTTTCTTTTCTACTCATTATTATATGTTGTTGAGCGCTTACTATCAATGGGGCATCGAGAACTTGTAATGGTACCGCAGTTGTGGTGCAGGACGTTTCTCCCTGCGTATTCGTGTGGGCTATTATCATCGCCATATGGAGAGGTGTTCTGTCATTTCAGCCCAGTATTTGTGTTACCTATGGTCGAGATTGGAGACTTTCGAATTTGGAGGAATTCTTGTTAATATTGTGGTGTCACCATCTTTGATTGAATGCGTTGAGGCTCGTCGGCATGTTGGTCTTCATTTGTTTGCCTCTGGGCGCGGTGTGGTAAGAGGGAACCTAAGTGGAAGTTATCCAAAATGGTTGTGTGCTACGACTTCAGGACTGAATCGGCGTTTTCAGTGTTGATGACTCGAACGAGATGATCTTTGAGGTGGTTTCTATGCCTAGGAAATTTTTAATGTGGCGAGAAGGGCTTGATAACATATTATTGGACCTTTGGGTAATGTTAATGAATGAAGGGATTCTTACAAATGGCGGATGAGTGTGGATCCAGGGAGGTTAGTTGATTTCATGATGGATGCGACTATAGTAATGAAGTTGGAGGAGGTCGTTATGAAGTTACACACACAGTCTATCTCCTGTGATAAGGTTAGTGGTTGTGTGCTTTTGATAAAGTTCCTGCGTAGAGTTCTAATTTCTGCCCAAGATGGGATGCATGTACTGCGATGTGAGCTTGGATCGCTTGAAGAAGATGGTACGACTGTTAAAAGGTTGAGCATGCGATAATGGCTAATAATTCGGGATGTGTTACGATTGGCGCAACAAGAACTTATGAGGAATTTGGCAGAGTAACGGTGGGGGATCGTGGTAACTGGGAATAAGAGGTCGCTGTGGGGTCTGGATATAGGTGGTTGTAGCATAAAGCTAAGTGGGGGAGCTCACTGTCTATGAGAGCGGCACGTGGTGGTGTGCTTGTGTAGTTTCTGGATAGTGGTGCATTGGTGGATTAGTTATGACTAAGTGAAATTTGACGTATAAGTGTTACATTTCGCCTTATCGATTTATGTGCAGGTGTTGGGGATAACTCAGAATTTATGTTTCTTGTGGATGTGATGTATAAGGGAAAGTATTCATCTTGTTGCTTCTTTGAAAGTGTTCATATGCTAGCAGAGCACTAGAGGTTTGTTACATATTTAGGACCAGGTCAGAGTGGGTGACTCTCAACAATGGTTCTAGTGGGTTCAAGAATTAAGGTACGGCGTTTAAAGACTTTGGTTTCATTAGGTGGCTGAGGATCGAGTTTTGCAACAGAGTGTGAAGAATACTTAGGGAATTTCTACGTTATCATCGGGTCTGCAGTGCAGTGTTAGAGAAATGGGAGAAACAACTTCGGATTCGCAGGAGGTCTTTCAAAATGGGTGTATCAGATGAGAATACTATTGAGCACATGAGGAGGGTATGAGATGGCTCATGGGTATGGAGACGATGTAGTCTTGTGATTTGGGTCACTCGGGATGAGTGTTGTTTGAGGTCCGTTAAGTGTTTGAATGGAATTATTGTTTCAAGGGAAAGTAAAGAGTAAACTGGAAGTAGTTGAGTGAGTTAGTAGTGGGTTGAACCAGCATGGTTGAGGGAAGGGTCGGTTCCTTTAGTGTGGTAAGACTATACAGGTGATTTGTGGTTGTACAAGCGGGCTTAACAGCCCCCATGAATTGATTGATTTGGAGGTATTTGATTCTCATGGTTATGTGATGTGTAGATGGGTTCTGGAAGAGTTATTGCAGTTTAGACTATGACCGGAGGTTTTTATTTTATGCGGTCATGGGAATTCGATCGCGTGTTGCAATAGTTCTTCTAAAATGAGTGGAATGAAAGGGGTTCTAGCCGATGAAGTATTTATTCTACTGGTGGTTTAGGGGTTGTGATGCAATTCTTTGACTCTCGCGTAGCGGTATGATAAGTGCAATGAGCGGTATGAAAATTGGAAATTGAGGACCAATGTTGAGGTTCGGTGTTGATAAGAATGTCACGAGCTCGGAGGAGCGGGATAGGATTTCAGATGTTCAGAGTATGCTGGCACTATTTTTGGGCAACCTGGGGATGGTCTGTTTCATGGTGGGAGTGTTGGGTATTGAAATGCGGATGCTTGGCCAGTATTATAGAAATTGCATGGTCGATGGCCATTAATGTTTAGATTTTACTATCTGGTGCGGAAGGTTGTTAGAATATATCCCACAGGAAGATCGTATAAGTGTGATGTACTAGTCATTTGATTATTAGAGATTTAAATCAAGTATGGAGGTTTTGTATTGCCGACAATGTGAGAGGTTATGACTAAGAGACGCTCTATTCCTTTGGTTGTTGACTGTGGGAGTTTGTTCCGGATTTGGCGACTTCTCTTATGTTTCATGAATAGGGTCATTGTGGATCCTTGAAAGGTTATTAGCCCAGTATGGGATGATCGAAACCGACTTGGGGTCCGCTAGTAGAACTAATGTGGATTGTATGTTCTACATCAGGTCAGATGTGTCCATTTAGCATAGCACTACTTGTGAAGGAGTCTTCGGGTGTTGGATGTTATTCATATCATAAGCTATTCTCTATAATACTCTAATATTCCATGTAGATTGTGAGATGGCTTGATTATTCGCACGTGTGTTGTGGTTCTATGTAGCTTGTCGTTATTGCACCTTAGTCGAGCTCGAGTTTTGTAGTGCATGGCCATATCCGTCTCCCCAAGGTTGTATTTTTGCACATGGCGTGCTTGTGGTCGATATTCGGGTATTTCGTAGGTATAAGCATTATGGCTTGATGGGTATTTCCTTATTTATTGTTATGTGTGGATCAGGTGGCACGCCGCCACGGGTATGTTGTTTGGATTGAGTTTCAAGCCGCAATGGTGTCATGTATGGATTGGGTTGCATGCCACAAAAGTGACATGTTGATTACGGTTCCCTATACTTGTTTTGTTTGTCTTGTTTCTTGTCTCCGGGGAAGGTTCATAACATTTGTTGGCCGTTTTATTCATTACGCGTGCTGGGTAGTTCTTTTCCAGAGTTCATTCTTCATTACGTGTCATATTCGAGTTGTAGCTTGTTGGCGCGTTAATGGCGTCATATGAGATTTTAGTCAATGTTTGAGGTGGCTTGTTGCCTGAGCAGTTTGTACTGGGTGAGACGAGGTTATTGGACCTGAAATCGGTGCGATCGGGTTTATCTAAGGTATAATAAAGAGAGAATGTCACTATTCAGTTCAGAATGAGGTAATGGTTCTTTCCAAATGGAGAAACTCTGTGAGTTATTGATTTGATGGGTGATTATGAGTTCATGCTCATCTCTGTACTCGTTGCAATATTGTGAGGGCTGAGACCGGGTTTATATATGTTATGAGGTATACTACGGGCATCGGGTCAGTGAATTTGTTGATGGTGTGCTTGGAGGAGGTTATCATGGGCAAATGAGTTATGCAGTGCATTGTGTGACGTCAACATGGGTGTATGGTCATGTGTGGGTTCAGTGTGTGGAGATTGATACGTGTTCGTATGTTAGAATAAGGTCTTGTAGAGAAATTTGGAGGTTGGAATTTGATCCTAAGGCTTGTTGGCTAAAATAAAAGGGAAGATCTTCAGTTTGGCTCGAGCTAATGTGCTCATCTGGGTTGTGGTGGCACAGGTAGGTACACAAGGTGTTAGACAGTGATTTTGGGGCAACTCTGGAGCAGTTTTTGGCATGTTCTAGGAGAAAGGTATGTTTAAGTGGGAGAGAATGTAACGACCCGACCGGTCGTTTTGAGATCTAGCGCGTCGTTCGGCGGTTTGAGGCCTTGAGTAGCTTCACTTCATGTATTACAATTCTAAATTCGGAAGCTTTAAGTTGGAAGCGTTTACCAAGGTTTGACTTTAGGGTAAATGACCTCAGAGTCGGGATTTGAGGGTTCCAATAGGTTTGTATGACGATTCCGGACTTGGGCTTATATTCGGGTTGAGTATCGGGTGGTCCGGAGCATTTCAACGCTTATTGTGGAAAGTTAACATTTTAAAGGGTATAGAAATTCTTAAGTTTGATTTGAAGTGGAAATTTTAAAGGGTATAGAAATTCTTAAGTTTGATTTGAAGTGGACTTTGGTGTTAACGATGTCCGTGTGGAATTCCGAGCCTTGGAATAGGTATAATTCGGACACGTTCATCAAAGTTTAAAAGCTTAAAGAAAGGTTTCGATCATCGATTCATAATTTTGATATTGTTTGACGTGATTCGAGGGGTCGACTAAGTTTGTATTGTGTTTTGGGATGTGTTGGTACGTTTGAATGGGGTCTCGGCGGCCTCGGGTTTGAAACGGATTGAAATTTGGGTTCTTTTAAATCGAGACTTAGCTCTCATTTCTCTCATTTTCCACTTGGATGGCTGAATTTTGGGAGCTATTTTGAGGAGTTATTCATCAAGCAACACGAGGTAAGTGATTCCCACTCATTGCATGTTAATTTCACGAATTTCATAAAGATCTAACATGAAAAATTATGAAAATTGTGGGATTTTAAGAGAAAACCTAGAAATTGGTATTTTTGGTTGTTTACCACGAAATTAGACGTTGAATTTTGAATAAACCATATATTTGAGCTCGTAACATTAACGGTGAAGTTTATCTTCAAAAAGTTTTGAAATCCAGGCACGTGGGCCCAAGGGTTGACTTTGTTGACTTTTCGAGCGGCATTGAGAATTGTTATAATTTAATTAATTATGATGTTAGAGTATATTTTTATTGGTTTGCACCTTTCATGGTTTGACTAGTTTCGGATTTGTTGGCAATCCGTTTGAGGTGTTAGAGAGGCGTTGGAGCCGGTTATGGAACTTCAGAGCGAGGTAAGTCTCATGTCTAACCCTGTGAAGTGGAATTTACCCCGTAGGTGTTGTTCTTGTTGTATGCTACATGTTGTGGGAGTTGCGCACGTTTGAGGTGATGAGTGTCCGTGCATGTGCTAGATTTCCTGATTATGTCCGGGTAGACGTAGGTTCATGCCATGCTTTAATTGTACTATTTGAGTTATCGTTGCCTGTTTAATTCCTTGATTTCACGTTACGGCCTGAGACTAGGCTTGCATTGAGTGGCGGACTCGCTATTGTAGAGATTTGACGAGCTACTTGATTAGCATCGGAATAATTGGTTTTTCCCTAACGAATTTCTCCCGCGTTATGCGTTTTCATTGAAAATATTCCTTAAATTTCATAACTCACACGTATATTCGTGAGTGGGGTCAAGGACCCATTAAAGCTTCTTATTCTAATGGGAGCAGGCTGTTCGCCTTGGCAATATTATATTCTTATGGGATTGGACCGTTCGCCTCGGCAGTATCACACTCTTATGGGATCGGGCCGTTCGCCTCGGCATTTCTATGAAAAAGTCTTATGGGATCGGGACGTTCGCCTCGGCAGTATCATATTCTTATGGGATCGGGCCATTCGCCTCGACAGTATCATACTCTTATGGGATCAGGCAGTTCGCCTCGGCATTTCTATAAAACACTCTTATGGGATCGGGCTGTTTGCCTCGGCAATATCATATTCTTATAGGTTCGGGCCGTTTTCCTAGGCAGCATCATACTATTATGGCATCGAGCTGTTCTCCTCGGCATTGCTATAAAATACTCTTATAGGATCAGACCGTTCGCCTCGGAAGTATCATATTCTGATGGGGTCGGTCTGTTCCCCTCAGCAACTTCATGAAACACTCTTATTGGATCGGGTCATTTGACTCGGCAAAATCGTGCGTAATATTTGACAAGAAGCCAGCGTATCCGTAAGTTTTCCTGATTTGAATTGTGATGACCTATCTCGTGGGGGCTATTTTATATACACACTCTGGTTGAGGAGTTAACGGATAATTGAGAGCTTGTGTTTACTGTTTAGAGGAAGATCGTACCACATACCTATATTTGTTTACACTGTTTATTTACCATGCCTCATACTTGTTTACTTTCTATTGTACTTGATTTATTGGACCACTAGTAAGTGTCGATGTCGACTCCCCTCATCACTACTTCTCTAGGGTTAGGCTATATACTTACTAGGTACGCGTTGATTTACGTACTCGTGCTACACTTCTGCACTTATTGTGCAGGTATGTATATTTCAGGTGGTCTTTTGGGCGCAAAAGCGTAGCTATTATACGGGGACTTTACGGTGAGCTGCATCCCATGATTTGATCCGTAACATACAGAGTCTCTATCAGAGTTATTTATATTTTCCTGTTTAACTTGTATTCCAGACAGATGTTGTATTGTTATTGTACCTTCTAGTAGATGCGCATACACTTATGACACCGGGTTTTGGGAGTGTTCCAGAATTTTTTTATTGATTGGTTACATTGATATACTTTTACTTATTATTTTAATTAAATTATATGTAATTACGATTTATTTTAATGCACTAACCTCTCTACCTAAATAAGATATATGATTTTAAAAATAATAAAATGAATAATAAGTGTTGGCTTGCCTAACAGCAATGTTGGGCACCATCACGACCTATAGTAAATTTTGGGTCATGACACCTAATCTGAAGAAACCTTCTGTGAATCTAAAGCTTTTTCCATCACCCTCCTGATACTGAAATGTAGAATCCATAGTGATACAGAAACACTCCGAGTCCCGACACCATTCGATGAAAATCCCAGATCATAGCCATATACAAATCAAGAAAATTCTCAATTACAACAAGTAAATGCTGAATCCATTAGAACATTATCGAGAGTCCTCGAGTCTGCTCAAATCTCAATTGCAGCGCCCAAACAGGCTAAACGACTTGTGCCCCATTAGCACGACAACACCCAAAGAAGTAATCCACACCTCTGAGCAACCGAGTGAATCCTACTCGATGCGCACTGCATCCTACACAAATAACAACTCAATCATTCCATTATTCCCATATACCCATAAAGTATAATACATCATGCATCCAAAAATTTCCTTGCTTAAGTCATCCTCAAAATCAACATCTGCAAGTCATAACCGATCCACAAGTATGCCTCAGAATGAAACCAATACAACACATAACCATGCAATTAAATTGTCGATAGCAGACTCCCCCACTTGGCTCAAAGCTATAGATCAAAATACTCGATAACTCACAATGCCCATACTCTATTACTTCAATAATACCAACGTGAGGTTCAACAAAATCCTCCATAAACCCATGTAACACAAACCATATAGTACTTCAAATAATCTACTAAGCTCGCATTCATCCTCGTGACGGTCAGGTCAACTTCTCCAACCAATCAAAACTCAAATCGCAACGTCTATAACCCAATGGTAGAAAAGAAAGCCTCCACAAAACATCATAAGGATCACACATCCGTAGATTACCCCGCAGGTGATAACCTACCCGCTTAGCCTCAAACTGACATCTCTATATACCCTTTCATAGCCACAACTACTACTACGCAATCACTTAATCTTCCTGAGTCTGAACTCATCAACAAGACATGAAAATCTACTTCGTTCCACACGTGAAATAACTTGAAAGAATCTCTCAAAGATTTTCATATCTCAAGACTATATGACACATCCATAGAAATCGAGCATCCACTAGTCCTTTTCACATCTCAAGCAAACTCTTCTCGTCATATTCAAACCATCGGAACACATCCTGCAGTCACATCCTTCAGATCATATAGCCATTCAACCACTCACTAAGATAACAGTCCTATTCATAAGGACACAACTGGACATATAAGTCCAAAATCATATACTCACACAACAGAAACTACCGAGCCTAAGTTGCGGTCCAAACCGGGCCTCAAGTCCTCCAAACTGGCCCATCACCAAAACACAAAAAACACATCTTGCACCTCATTCACGGAATCCACAAGCCAACAATGCACAACTGATACCAAGCGCTCACATGCGCATACGAGTGTGTGGAAGGAATTCAAAGATTTACGCTTCAAGTTGAATCAATTTCGCATGATAAGGAAAGAAAGATGGGAAGTTTATCCTAAATGCCATGTAGCCTCTCGAATATAGGTATGGACGTCATCATACCGATCCGCAAGATACTACTAGACACTTGCTCAGGACTCGTAGAACATATGAACCTAGGGCTCTGATTCCTGTCATGACCCAAAATCTAACTAGTCGTGATGGCACCTAACCCAACCCACTAGGTAATCCAATTAATAACTATCCAATTTAATGAGATTTATTGAGACAAATGAATAATAAAATAACTGAACCTTTATACATTTCCCAAAGACTGGTAGTACAAATCATGAGCAACTAAGATTTAGAATTTACAAAGCTGGTATGAAATAAATTACATCATCTATTTGAAATATACATGAGTAGATTAAAATTCTAAAGCTACCATGATCAAGAGGCAGCTATGACCGAAACGTAGGTACATCTTCAAATCCAGCTCCCGATGTACACAACAACATCAGCATCCAACATCTGCATGCAAGGTGCAGAAGTTAGTTGAGTACAACAGACCCCATGTACTGAATAAGTAACAAACCTAACCTTAGGTTGAAAGTAGTGACGAGATGGAGCAAAGGTCTGAGTCCAATACCAATAGCCAACAACAGTTCATATCAACAGAATAAAGGTGATAAAAGAAGTAACTCAAAGATAAAATGCTCAGCTCATTCACAGTTCCGAAAAATAGGCATGTTTTTCAAGTATATCAGTGAAAACCAAAATCTTTTACCGAAATTACCAAAATATAAGCAAGTTTGTAAAACTGTGATTTTTCCCAAAACATTCAACAGGTAAATATTTCATTTTCAAATTGCATGAGGAAAGTACATCTCTATGCCTACAGGTCAATGTGTATGTGAAGTCATGAATGATGCAATATCGTACAACATGAGGGAATTGCATCTCCGTGCATGTATGTCAAGTGTGCATGTTGAATGCAATGTAACTAAAACTATATACATATTCTCAGAGTATCAATTCACTCAGTCCTTCTAGTCACTCAGTCTTCCAAATCACTCGGCACTCGCTCTCGGTACTCGCACTCGACACTCACACTCAGTAGGTACTTGCGCTCACTACGAGTGTGCAGACTCTGGAGGGGCAGATCCATCCCAAGCGCTATAATAAGCCAATCATGGCATGAATCAATAATACCTACTGCAGCGTGCAGCCCAATCCCATCATGAATCAATAATACTCGCTGCGGCGTGCAACCTGATCCCATCAATATCCTCACAATCAGGCCCATGACCTCACTAAGTCATTAATCTCCCCAGTATCTCTGGCTCACAATGTCATGAAAATCAGCCCAAAATGATGATGTGATGTATCAATAAATGATAACAGAGACTAAGATATGATATGCAAATGAATGCGTATGACTGAGTATGTAATTGCAATGTACGCAAATAACTCAACAGCAGAAATGTCCTCAGCAGGTCCCAACATGATAAGCATATAGCCTAGACATGGTTTCTAATATGGATCACAGTTCAATTACTCTAGAACGTAGAGATTTAATGGTTACAGATAAGATTAGATAAATACACAGTACTATAGAAATAACTGAGTCACAATTCACATGGTGCACGCCCACACGCCTGTCACCTAGCACATGCATCACCTCAACACCAAACACATATCATGTATATTCAAGGGTTCATACCATCAGCACCAAGTTTAGAAGTGTTACTTACTTAGGACAACCAAATCCAATACCGAGCAAGCCAAACGATACTCCATAAATGCCATCCCGCGTGTATCGACCTCCGAACGGCTCGAAACTAACCAAAAGCAACTCAAATACATCACATAATGCCTAAGGAAATATTTCCAAATGATAAAGGTGGAATCTTTAATCAAAAGCCCAAAGTCAACCAAAACGTTAAACCCGGGCCCGTACCTCGGAACCCGATAAAACTCAAAAAACCTGATAACCCATTCAATTACGAGTCCAACCTTACTAGTTTCACTCGAATCCGATTCTGAATAGATGTTCAAAACTAGAAAATTCACTCTATGAAAATTTAGACAAAACCCCCTAATTTTCCTTTTGAAATCATCAACCAAATGCCAAAAACGAGGATAGATTCATGAAATATAATCAAAACCGAGTATAGAACACTTACCCCAATCCTTATGGTGAAAATCGCTTCAAATATCGTCTCAATCCAAGCTCCATAGCTCAAAATATGAATAAAATGACCAAGCCCTCGATTTATAACTTCTGCCCAGCAATTTTTGCATTTGCGAACAAAGGGCCGCTTCTGCGGCGTCGCTTTTGCGACAAAATTCCAGCTTCTGCAGAAAACATTGGAGGTCTGCTTTTCCGCACCTGCGCAACAGGCCCCGCTTCTGCGCAAGTGCATGTGTGACAAAAAACAAGCTTCTGCGCACATACCCGCTTCTACGATCACAGCTTTCGCTTCTGCGCTACCTCAGATGCGGTCCATTTCCCATTTCCCCGCTTCTGCGAAAATCCTGCTCCCAACTTCAAAATGTATCTGTGTTCACATAACAACATTTGCGGCTCTGCACCTACGCCCAATATTCCGCAGGTGCGGTCATACCAGGTCCAACAAAGGCTAGCCATCACACATGAATGAAAGATGATCCGAAACACGTTCGTAACTCACCCGGACCCCTCGAGACACTGTCCGAATATACTAACTAGTCCCATAATATAATACGGACCTACTCGAGGCCTGAAATCACGTATAATAACATCGAAACGATGAATCGTACCTCAAATCGAACTAAATGAACTTTGAACTTTGATCTTTCAACTTTTAAAACTCGCGCCGAAACATATCAAATCAACCTGGAATGAACCCAAATCTTGCACGTAAGTCTCAAATAACATAACGAAGTATTCAAATTCCCAAAACCACAATCCGAATTCGTTATCCTCAAAGTCGACTCTCAGTCAAACTTATAAACTTTCCAAACTTTCAAAGCGATGATATACATTTCACACGACGCATGATTCCATGGATAGTTTCATTCAAGATCGTGATGGAGGACATAACTTTTTCAAACTTTCGCCAATTAGCGGCGAAACGTTCTAGAAATATCCAAATACAAATCCGGACATACGCTAAAGTATAAAATCACCATATGGACCTAACAAAACCATCAAAACTCCAATTCGAGATAAAATACTAAAAAGTCAAATTTGGTCAATACTTCCAACTTAAAGATTCAATCATGAAATTTATTCTTCTAAATCGATTCCGAATAACCTGAAAATCAAAACCGACGATTCACACAACTCATAATACATCATACGGAGCTACTCCTGCCCTCAAACTACTGCTCAAAATGACCGATCGGATCGTTACAAGTTTAAATTATCTTTGTCGTTTGTTGTAAGTTATAATCCTTCCGTTGTTAGTCCTACATTGATGTTCTTTCCATTGTTAGTTTTATGTTATTTCTTGTACGGGTTTCTATGTCTAATAGGAGTCTCAACCTGATATCGTCACTACTTCACCGAAGTTACGCTTGATACTTACTGGGTACCGTTGTGGCGTACTCGTGCTATGCTTATGCACATTTTTATGCAGATCCAGGTACTTTTGAGCATGTTGTTGAGAGTTGTGTCTGCGCGACTGGAGACTTCAAGGTATACCTGCTTGACGTTCGCAGGTCTCAGAGTCACATTTAGTTATCTTCCCATTACTGTTTATCCTTTTACTAGACAGTGTTGTATTAGAGATTTTAGTACGTTTCTGTAGAGCTTATGACTCAGTTTTACCGATTTTGGGAATGTTGTATTGTGATTTTGCATTGGAGCTATTATAATACTTATCAGCTTTATTTTATATTTTTAGTCGTTATTTCTGTAATATTTTCTTGTTGATTAGGCTTAACTAGTGTTAGAGACTAGGTGACATCACGACGTCTTAAGGTGGGAAAATGGGGCTGTGACACCTTATAAGGCCTTTCTTGTCAATCTCCCGACTTCTCCGATCCAATTTTCACTCATCCTAAAAGAGAGCTCTAAATTGCTATAGGAGGATAAACTTCAATAATTTGCACAATGCTAAAGAGATAAAACAGTTTTTATTAACTTACTATGAAAAATAAAATAAATATATATTAACTTACCATATCTCAAGTGATATTTAATAATTAACCTACCTTAAAATTACCTTCAGATAATAGTACTATTATCATGTAATCACAAGTGGAACATGAAAATATTCCAATGCATCTCTATATAGTAAGACAAGAATTACATAATAAATGAATTGCCTTAATTTTATTTAACTGGTTACTATATTTTAGCCAGTGGACACTTAGAGAAAATACTATAAAAAGGTAGTGGTTGGCTAGATACTATATCACTGAAATAAAAAAAAGTTTTAGAAAAGAAATGGCACTTCCTAAAAGTATTTTACTCATTATTGGTGTTGTGGCAACTTTGTTCTCCATAGCTTTAGCTACACCGGGGACTGCCACATTTTATACGAACTATGTTCGTAAGTATTTTCTTTTCCTTTCTTTAAAATCTTAATAGACCCAAACAAAATGGAATTTACGTTGTATACATTGAGTGGTGTAAATTTTGTTTACTCTATAAATAAATTTTAACTTATTGTATCAGGTTTGTTATCATTTTATCATGTTCTCATAATTAATGTTTATTGAGATATTTACCTGCAATTACTGCACTATACATGACTTGATATGTTTTATATTATCAATGCTAAAATTTAAACTAAAAAAAGAACTTTATTGACAAGAGAAAAAGTATGAAAAGTGATTAACGTATTTCTCTTTGTAAAATAATGAAAAAAATGAAAAGATTCTTGATCATACATGAGTTTATTTTTACTTCAGAAACAGAACAAGAATAATTGTTTTATTCAAGTGAGCAACAATGCAAATATCTCATTCATTTATTTGCTTGATATTAATTTTTTTTTCATATAACTGATGCTGAACTTGTTTGGAACTGAGGCGCAATTATTATTGTTGTTGCAGCTTCGGCATGTTATGGAAACACACCAGAAGGTACCATCATAGCAGCAGCAAGTGACCCCCTCTGGAATAATGGTGCAATATGTGGCAAAGTTTTCAATGTCACATGCACTGGTCCAACAAATCCAGTGCCACACCCTTGCACTGGCAAGAGTATTGTGGTAAAGATTGTTGATCATTGCCCTGGATGTGGTGGAACCCTAGATCTATCTAAAGAAGCTTTTTCAACTATTGCTAATCCTGTGGCTGGTGTTATTAAGATCGATTATGTCCAGTAAGTAACGTTTTTCCCCATACGTGTCTATACTCCTTATTAAAAATATTGAATTCAACTGAACCCTTTAATTGTGTGCCGTATCTGCCGCTGAGTATAATGTTCTATGACTTTCAGGACTTCTTGAGGGCATCAAAGATGGCGCATCGAATTCCAATCTATAATATATGTCGCATATCGAAGTATACTCCATAGCGAAGTTGATTTGATAAATAAATCAAAACAGATGCATGTACTTGATCAATTCTAAGAATAAAAGTTCATCTTTTTCTTTTCTCTTTGTTCTATGTTGGAAGATATTTTAAGTATGCTTTATCAAGTGCAAGCCGTTTACTATATATTTGTATCAAATAATTGATAATCAGATACAAAAGGTAATTCAGAAGAGTAACTTTTTCGTAACATATACTGATCAAATTAGATATTACTCCCGGTCTATATTATATATCTTTCTTTTAAGTTTTAACAAACCATGTAACTAAGAAAGATATATAATAATCTTAATCATACAAGTATTTGTCTAAAAAGTAAATGCTTCTTGTTTTTTTAAAAGATGGATATTTTGAAAAACAAAATTAGTTGGTTGATTGGACATCGAAATTTCAACCTTAATTGGTTAGGGTTCGATTATCCACCATATAATACTATCACTATAAAAAAACAGCATGCCCAAAAGAGTAAGAGCTTTCATGGCGACAAACAGAAGATCACCACAGAAAGTATTAGTGTTAGTGGTAGTGGCGAATTCCTAGTCACCATAGAAAGTAATATTTTACTGACAATTATACTTAAACTGTCGTGAATATATACTAATTTTTTATTTTCAACATAGAACAAACATTGGCAAAATGTATTAGTCACGACTGGTCAAGGTCGCCACACACAAGGAACTTTTGTGGTGACTAATTGGGGACATTTAGTCGCTACTAATCTTTTTACTTTGAAAGTTAAAAATAAATAAAGTTAAAACTCTCAGCCTTTTGTTTATTTTACTAGAGAAACCCTATCCTAAACTTTCAAAGAAGGTCTCCAACGGAAGGTTTTCTTCTTCATCTCCTTTACTAACAAAGTGGGTTTCTGAAAATCGTGTTCTTCAACAAAAAGCAAACTTCGTAGCAATTTTCGGTGGTCTCCGCGAATAACTTTCAGCTATAGAACTATTCTTAACGTTCCTAAGTTCTCCACGAAAAGTCTATTGTGACAACTTTTTCATTTTTTTGTCATTTTTCTTCCAGCGAGGACAACGCACCAGCTAAAGAAGAACCTTGCACAAAATTCTCCGGAACGCGTTCGAAACTCACACCAGCACTCGAGGCTCCATACAAAACATTCAGATCGGTGCGTAAATATTATAAGAACTCGCTCGTGCGATCAAAATACCAAGATAACATTCGGAACCACGAATCGGATACCAAAATTGTGACGACCCAAAATCCAACTAGTCGTGATGACACCTAACCAAACCTGCTAGGTAAGCGAGTTATGCATAAACACAATCCAAATGAGATTAACAGGAAATAAATGATGAAATAATTAAATTCTTATACAACAACCCAAGGGCTGGTAGTACAAGTCATGAGCTACTATGACTTAGATTTACAAAACTGAAATGAAATAATTACTACATCTGTTTGGAATGTATATGAACAAAATTCGAATCTAAAGCTACCAAGGACAAGTGATAGCCATAACTGGAATGCGGGTACATCTTCAATGCCAGCTGCCGCCATACACAACAACATCTACTCCAAAATCTGCACGCAAGGTGCAGAAGTGTATTATGAGTATAAATGACTCCATGTACTCAATAAGTATCCAAACTAACCTCGGTGAGGTAAAAGAAGCAAGAGCTATAAATGATACTCGATATCACCTGTACAATTCATAATTTCAACAAGTATAGAACGGATATATGATCAAATCAGGAAATCTCAGATAAAACCACCTTGGTGCTCACAATTCTTTGTTTTAAAGTATACTGCCCAGTCAACAATCCAGCATATAAGGAATATATGCAAGTAAATCAGGTAAATAGTCAAGAAAATTACAAGTAAGAATGAAATACAATAACCACATATCAGTCTGTTGCGGTACGCAACCCGATCCAATAACAGTAATCAGCTCTCAGAACTTACATCAATCAGAAACTCGTCGGTTTCTCACAATCCGCGTGTACACCATCAAGAGAGAAACATGAGATGGTCTCTCTAGGGTGATGGATCCTTATCCACATGCAAGCACAGCCAATTCAATGTGCTACCAGCCCGGCGTAGTCACAGGCTCAATATCATAATCCGCCCAGTGTGGTCACAGGCTCAATACAATGGATCCGCCCGGCGTGGTCACATGCTATATCACAATCCGCCTGACTTGGTCACAGGCATATCAACACAATCTGTCCGACGTGGTCAAAAGCATATCGACATAATCCGCTCGGCGTGGTCATAGGAATATCAACACAATCTGTCCGGCATGGTCACATGTATAACAACACAATCCGCCCGGCATGATCAGAGGCATAACAACACAATCCGTCTGGCGTGGTCACCGACATCCATTTCAGATCACATCACACAGAAGCAAGTATGCAGTAACACATTTATATGATAAATAAATATCAAATTTCATGCTCTTGGACTGGTATAATAACATGCTAAAGTGTAGGCATGTGCGAAGTGTGCTATCATAACTCAAATCGGCAATTTCAACACAGGAATAGCAATTTCCAAGTTTATTCAGGGAATTACCCTCTTCGTAACCTCAAATATGGTTCAAATAGTTCACAACAATGTTATAAATATGAGAAACATTATAGCTTAAAACTTAATAGTCAATTCTAGGCATATCATAGCCTAAGCACTACCCCGAGCATGGATAAATGCCGCGGTGCTTGCACATGGGCTCAAACCTCACACATATGCGCACCCATAACACGTAGCTATCACAAATAATTCAGGCAACTAGTGCCTCAACCAAGTTTAGATAAGATACTTACCTCAAACAAACCAAAACAAACACCGAACAAGCTAAACAACACTCTAAAAATGCCATCCCGCGCAAATTAGCCTCCAAACGGCTCAAAACTAGCCAAAATCAACTCAAAATTATTAAATAATGCCAAAGGAAACAAACCCAAACGATAAAGGCCGAATCTTTAATCAAAATCTCAAAGTCAACCAAAAAGTCAAACCTAGGACCGCACTCAGAACCCGACAAACTTACAAATTCCGACAACCCATCCAATTATTAGTCCAACCATACGAATTTCACTCAAATCCGACTCTGAATCGATGTTGAAAACTGAATTATTTACTTTAGGAAAGTTTAGACAAAAATCCAAATTTCTTCTCTTCAAATCCTTAATATAGGTGTAATAATCCATGAAAAAATAAAATATATAATCAAAACAAATATTAAGCTAATCTATTTCTGCGAGTTCCTTTTGAACTGCCTTCAAGTTAGCACTTCTCCTTTCCAGAGCACCACGATCCTCAACCAAAGCTCACCACGAGAGATCCTAGCATGAAACCACATCGTCCTAAAGTCCATAAGCTATTGTATTCCCTTTTAAGCACTCAAAATACTGCATCCGAGTTACCCACTCTGAAGAGACCTTATGTGAATTTAAAGTTGTTCCTTTTACCTTCCTGATACTGAAATGTAGAATCAATAATGATATAGAAATATCGCGAGTCTCGACACCATCCAATGCAAATCTTAGATCTTATCCATATACAAATCCGGGGAAAATCCTCAAACGCCACGTATGAATCTTGAAATCATTAAATCTGTTCTGTAGAGTCATCCACCCTATTCTAATCTCAAACACACCACTCAAACTAGCCGAACTACCAGTGCTCTATTAGCACACTAACACCTAAAGAAATAACCCCACCTTAACGCAACTGAGTGACTCCCTTTTCTTAGTACTTTGCATCCATCACGAACAACGAACCTAAACCATTCAGGGACTTCCATTTATTCATAAGGTGTAATAAATCATGCATCCAGAAATTTCCTTACTCGAGTCTCCCTTGAAATCAACCTCTTCAAGTTATAACTGATCCACAAGCATGCCTCAAGCCAAAACTAATATAACATATAACCATGCAATCAATTCGTAGATAGAAGACTCCCCCACTTGGCTCAAAGCCATAGATCACAACATCCGACAATCCATAATACTCTTACTCCCTTACTGCCATAATTCCGCACTGCAATTCAACAAAATCCTTCATGAACTCATGTAGCACTAATCATAAAACACCTCAAATCTTCTGCTAAACGCACATTCATTCTTGTGATAATCAAGTCAACTTCCTCAAGCGCTCCAAACTCAAATTGCATCATATGTAACCTACTGATAGAAAGAAACTCCCTACACAAATATCATAAGGATCATACAATCTCAGACAATTCCGCAGGAGATGACCCTTCTGCTCAGCCTCAAATTGGCATCTTTGTATGCCTTTTCTCGACTACAAGTAGTATCCAATCACTTAATCTTCCCGAGTTTGAACCCGTCAAAGAGACATAAGAATCTATATCATCCCATAACTGGACAACATGAAAGATCGCTCAACACGCTCATAACTCGAGGTTGTACATCACATCAAGAATAGAAATCAAGAACCCAATAGTTCTTTTTGCATTCTAAGAAACCCTTCTCATCTCATCAAAGCCATCTGAACACATCCTACAGTCACATCAAACTCATCGTATAACCATCCAGCCACTCACCCAGCCATAAATCCCACTCCTAGGGACACTACCAGATTTATAAGTCCAAAAGCACATGCTTACACAACTGAAACTACCGAGTCGAAGCTATGGTCCAACCTTTACCTCAAGTCTTCCCTACTGGCCCATCGCCAAAACACAAAAAACACATCTCGTACCTTATCCATGGAATCACAAGGGGTCGATGCACAACTGATACTGAGTGGTCACATAGCATATGAGTGAGTGGAATGAATTCAAAGAGATACGCTTCATACTGAATCAATGTTGAACGATAAGGAAAGAAAGATGAGAAGTTTATCCTAGATGCCTTGTAGCATCTTAAATATAGGTACGGACGTCATCATACTGATCCGCAAGAAACTACTAGACATTTGCTCATGACTCGTAGAACCTATGAACCTAGACCTCTCATACCAAGTTCTCACGACCCAAAATTAAACTAGCCGTGATGGCACCTAACCCAACCCGCTAGGTAAGCCAATTTTCCATAAACACAATCCAAATAAGATTAACAAGAAATAAATGATGAAATGACTGAATTCCTCTACAATAACCCAAGTACTGGTAGTACAAGTCATGAGCCACTAAGACTTAGATTTACAAAACTGAAATGAAAGAATTACAACTATCAAGGACAAGTGATAGCCATAACTGGAATATGGGTACATGATCAATGCCAACTCCCACCATACACAACAACACCAACTCCAAGTTCTTCAGGCAAGGTGCAGAAGTGTAGTATTTGTACAACTGACCCTATATACTCAATACGTATCCTAACTAACCTAAGCTATGTAAAAGAAGCAAGAACTATAAATTATACTCATTATCACCTGTACAGGTCATAATTTCAACAAGTACAGAACATATATATGATCAAATCAGGAAATCTCAGGTAAAAACACCTTGGTGTTCACAATTCTTTATTTTAAAGTATTCTGCTCAGTCAACAATCCAGCATATAAGGAAGATATGCGAGTAAATCAGGTAAATAGTCAAGGAAATTGCAAGTAAAGATGAAATGCAATAACCACATATCAGTCCGTTGCACCGCACAACCCGATCCAATAATAGTAACCAGCTCTCCCAGAGCTCACATCAACCAGAGACCTGTCAATTTCTCACAATCGACGTGTACACCATCAAGAGAGAAACATGAGAGGGTGACCCTAGGGGGTTAGATCCTTATCCACATGGAAGCATGACCAAATGAACGTGCTACCAGCCCGGCGTGGTCACAGGCTCAATATCATAATCCGCCAGGGTTGGTCATAAGCTCAATACAATGGATCCGCTCGATGTAGTCACAGGCTATATCACAATCCGCCCGACGGGATCACAAGCATATCACCATAATCCGCCCAGTGTGGTCACAAATATATCAACACAATTCGCCTGACGTGGTCATATGCATGTCGCGACCCCAAATCCCCTCCGTAGGATGTCGTGACGGCACCTAGTCTCTAAAATTAGGTAAGCCTAACAATATACAGAAACATTAAATAAAAACTTAAAACTTCAACAATTTCATCAATAGATTATAAGCTCAATACGTACAATCCCCCAATAACCCGGAGAGATATGAGTCACAAGCTCTAGATACAATGCTGAACAACCTATGCATCACTGTCTATCAAAACATAATGAAATAAGGAAAACAGAGTAGAAGGGGACTCCGAGGTCTACAACCGCGGGCTGGTGTACCTTGAAGCAAAGCAGCAACACAACGCACTAATACTGAGGCTGATTGGACGTACCTCGATCTGCACAAAACATGTGTAGAAACGTAGTATGAGTACACCACAACGGTACCTAGTAAGTGCCAAGCCTAACCTCGGTAGAGTATTTTTATGAGGTAAGGTCAAGGCCCTACTAGAAATAATAAGAAACAAGACAGAAAATATTATGATATGATGAAAATGACATGGAAGTGAACAATAAAGAATCTATGAGAAATAACAACATGGAATCAAGGAAAGCTAATACAACACGAAAGTAAGCAAGAATTTTATATGTTAAGGAAACAAGAACCCAACAATACAGCAAATAAAGAATATCAACAGGGGCACTCCCGAGGTAACGCCTCATAGTCCCAAATTGTAAAAACAAATCACAGTCTTTCCTTATATCACAGCGGGAGCCTTTATATTTGGTTTTTGAAAATCATTTTCCCAAAATAATATCTCGCGTTTTAGCCCACCTTATCACACGACATGGCTTCTAGTAGTTCCCCTACTAGCCACGCGTATCAAGCCCACCTTATCTCACTGCATGTATTTCAACACCCAGTTCTTATACCACCGCATACGTATCAATAATGACAATGGCACGGCAGAAACGTGGTGCAACAATAATAACTGCACGGCAGAAACCCCGTGCAACAATAATAACGCACGACAGAAACCTCGTGCAAACAACAAAAAAATCACCTCAACGATAACACGGAATCAAAAACACAACAACTAAATAAATGATATTTCACGACCTACACCTTGCCTCAAAAGAACCACGGCCTTGCAATTCAACCCCAAACTCAACAACAAGATATTTCGAGGATAGCAATTTGAAGTAAAGAATTCCAGAGTTAAGTAATGAATACAAAAATCAAGAAAAGCAAGTAATTCAACTAAACATGTGATACAAGTTGCAAATAGG
The DNA here is from genome assembly GCF_000715075.1 of Nicotiana tabacum. Taxonomy (NCBI): domain Eukaryota; kingdom Viridiplantae; phylum Streptophyta; class Magnoliopsida; order Solanales; family Solanaceae; genus Nicotiana; species Nicotiana tabacum. The sequence goes on along the minus strand of NC_134081.1, from coordinate 23,630,511 downwards.
AGATAAGACAAGTAGACATGTGAAATTAGGCTAAACATGATGACTACCACATGCTAAAGTAACTCAATTAAGGCATGAAAAGGAAAATACGTAACTAAAACCGGAATTTTAACATTTTGCCCGTGTACGCACTCGTCACCTCGCACACACGGCTTTCTCATATCACAAATTATCACCAAAATACCAAATCCTAAGGGGAATTTCCCCCACACAAGGTTAGACAAGTCACTTACCTCGAACCACGCTTAATCAATCGATTAGAAGGCCTTTCCCTCGATTTTCCAACTCTGAACAGCTTGAATCTAGCCAAATATATTTCATACTATAAATATAACCATTGAAACTAGTTTAAATAATGAAATAATGATTCTTGCAAGAATTGGAAAAACCGCTCCAAAAAGTCGACAGGAGCCCACGTCTCGGAACCCGACAAAAATTATAAAATCCAAACATCCAATCGATCTCGAGTCCAACCATATAAGAGTTACCCAAATCCAACCTCATTTAGCCTTTCAAAAGCCAAAAACTTGGTCTAAGAACTTCTACACGTTTTCCCTAATTTTAAACTCCAAAACAATAATTAAAAGGTGTAATTAACAGTAGATTCATGGGAATTAATCAAAAACGTGTCAAGAATCCATACCCAATTGCTTCCTCTGAAAATTCCTCAAAATCTCGCCTCAATCCGAGCTCTCAAAATCCAAAAATGAAAATGAAATCAAACCCTCCATTTTCCCCTTTTCTGCCCAGCGATTTCCGAATCTGCGGCCTTTGGGTCGCTTATACGGTGCAGCACCTGCGGAAAAACCATCGTAGGTGCAGTCCCGACTTAAATCCAGAACCAGCATCAGCAAATTCCCTAAGTCCAAAAATGATCCGATTTCCATTCAATGCACATCCGGGGCCTCTAGGGCCCCGTCCGAATATACCAACAAGTTACAAAACAAATAACAGACCGACTCGAGGCCACAAATCACATCAAATAACATCAAAAATCCGAATCGCATCCCAATTCAAGCCAAATGAACTTATAAACTTTAAACTTCTACGTTCGATGCCAAACCCTATCAAATCAAGTCCGATTGCCCTCAAATTTTCACACAAGATATAAATGACATTACAAACCAACTCAAACTTCCGGAATCGGAATCTGACCCCGATATAAAAAAGTTCACTCCCAGTCAAACGTTTGCCAATTAACGCCGAAATGACCTATGGGCCTCCAAATCAACATCCGGGACACGCTCCTAAGACCAAAATCACCCTACGAAGCTATTGGACATGTCAAAACTCCATTATGGAGTCATCTCCACACAAGTCAAACTACGGTCAACTCCTACGACTTAAACTTCCAATTTAGGGACTATGTGTCGCATTTCACTCTGAAGTGTCCTATTTCACTCTGAAACTCACCCGAAACCAAAACCAAACATCTCGGCAAGTCACATAACCATAGTATAACACAGAGAAGGCAATAAATAAGGGATCACAGCTAATAAACTCAAACCGACCGGCCGGGTCGTTACAAGGCATAACAACATAATTCGCCCGGTGTGGTCACAGGCTATATCACAATCCACCCGGCATGGTCATAGGTATATCAACACAATTCGCCCGGCGTGGTTACATGCATAACAACATAATCCGCTCGGCATGGTCATATGCATAACAACATGATCTGCCGGGCATGGTCATAGGCATTACAAAACAATCCACCGGGCGTGGTCACAAGCATAACAACACAATCCTCCCGATGTGGTCATAGGCATAACAACACAATCCGCCTAGCGTGGTCACAAGCATCCAGTCCAAATCATATCACACAGAAGCAAGTATAGAAGAACACATTTATATGATAAATAAATATCATATTTCATGCTCCTGGACTGGTATTATAACATGATAACATAGGCATGTGCAATGTGTGCTATCATAACTTAAATCGGTCATTTCATCACAAAAATAGCAATTACAAAGTTTATTCAGGGAATTAGCCTCTTTGTAACCTCAAACATGGCTCAAATAGTTCACAACAGTATTACAAATATGAGAAATATTATAGCTTAAAGCTTAACAGTCAATTCTAGGCATATCATAGCCTAAGCACTACCCCGAACATGGATAAATACCTCGGTGTTCGCACATGGGCTCAAACCCCACACATATGCACACCCATAGCACATAGCTATCACAAATAATTCAGGCAACTAGTGCCTCAACCAAGTTTTGATAAGATCTTACCTCAAACAAGCCAAAACAAACACCGAGCAAGCCAAACAACACTCTAGAAATGCCATCCCGCGCAAATCAACCTCCAGACGGCTCGAAACAAGCCAAAATCAACTAAAATCATCAAAAAATACCAAAGGATACTAACCCAAACGATAAAGGTCGAATCTCTAATCAAAAGCTCAAAGTCAACCAAGACGTCAAATCCGAGCCCGCACCTCGGAACCTGACAAAACTCACAAATTCCGACGACCCATCCAATTACGAGTCCAACCATATGTCATGACCCTATTTTCCCTCCGTAGAATATTGTGATGTCACATAGTCTCTATGACTAGGTAAGCCTAACAAAGATATGGAAATAAATGCAATAATAATAAAAGTCTCAAAGCTCAACAACTGATATAAAGAAAATCTCCACAATTTAGTGTATCTAAATAATAGCCCAAAACCTGGTGAAATACAAGTCACAAGCTCTATAAAGTGATACTGAATATCTCTATACATCAGAGTCTAATAAAGGATAAAGAAATAAAATAATCTAGGTAGAGGGGGACTCCGAGTCCTGCAGACGACGACAATTATACCTTGAAGTCTCTGAAACTGAGCTCTCGGTAGTGCATGGACTGGTAGGAGATACCTAGATCTATACAAAAAGTGCAGAAGCATAGCATGAGTACACCGCGATGGTACCCAGTAAGTACCAAGCCTAATAAACTGAACAAGTGTATAACAGTACAATTAAAGAAGTACACCGAGAATACCTACGCTAAACTAAGGAAAATAATACTTCACATAAGAAAACAAGGGATACTATGAAACGAAACAAAACAACAAAACATAAGTGAAGAAATAGAAGTATAAAAAGGAGTCACTAGCGAGGTACCGCCTCGTAGTCTCAAATCACAAATCAATTTACAATCTTTCCTTATATCACCGCGGGAGCCTTGTATTTAGTTTTGAAAATTATTTTCCCGAAATAGCATCCCGCGTTGTAGCCCACCTTATCACACCGCGTGGCTTCTAGTAGTTCCCCTACTAGCCACGTGTATCAAGTCCAACTTATCTCACCACATGTGTTTTAACCCCAAAACCATATACCACCACATGAGTATCAATATCACAAGGTATCACAAATCGCACATCAAGTGCACAATATTACAACTTGCCAAAGAAACCAACAACAACGGTGATTTCACAATAACTAGCTCAAGGCTCAACCACAATATATACAACGGTAGTGAATAACTCAACAAGAGTAGTATTTCACAACCTAACACTTTGCCTCAATACGAATCACAACCTTTATAACTCAATACCAATTTCAGTAACAAGATATTCAAAGACTAGCAACTTCAAGTAAAGAGTTCAACGGTTAAATCATGAATATGGAATAAGGAAACAATTACATCAACTAGAGATGTAGATCAATTAGCAAGTCAAAGGTAAGACAAGTAGAACATGTGAGAATAGACACATGGTGATGAATATAACATGTTAAGATAACTCAATTAAGGCATGAAAGGAATCTACATAGCTAAAACTTATAAATTTTCACATTTAGCCAGTATACACACTCATCACCTTGTGTACACGTCTTCCACACATCACAATTATCACAAAACAACACCAATCCTAAGGGGTAATTCCCCCATACAAAGTTAGGCAAGACACTTACCTCAAAACACGTTAACTCAATCCACTAATAGGCCTTTCCCTCGATTTCCAACTACGAACATCTCAAATCTAGCCAAAATAACTTCATACCATAAATATAAAGTATAGGAAACTAATTCGAATAATAAAGTTACGATCTTTGTAAAGAAATAAAAAGTCAACTCAAAAGGTCAACTCGGGCATCGCGTCTCGAATTTTGACCAGAATTACAAAAGCCGGACACCCATTCGGCAACGAGTCCAACAATACAAGAATTACTTAAATTCGACCTTAAATCGCCTTTCAAAACCCAAAGATTTAGTCTATGAAGTTTTCACAATTTTCTCCCAAATTTCCAACTCAAATCCCTAATTAAATGATGAAAATAGTAATAGATTTATGAAATAAAATCCAATATGTGTTAGAATCGCTTACCCCAACGATTTTCTTGAAAAACCCTCAAAACATTGCCTCACATCGAGATCTGTAGGTCCAAATTATGAAAAATGAGATAGAACCAATGTTTTGAGATTTAAATTCTGCTGCCTAGTGATTCCCCTTCGCGATCGCAGAAAGTCCCTCGAGATCACGAAGAACAAAAATGCTACACTCACCAAATGGCCTACGCGAATGTACTCCACAGGTCACAAACGCGGAGTGCAATCTTCCTCCTCCTACACGGCCGCGTCCTAGGTCACGCGAACTTATAGAACAAACCTGCCTTAGCCACCAACTTCGCCTTTCTTATACGCGAATGCGATTAACCTTACACGTTCGCGAGGAACAAACTCAGAAAGTCTCCTCACCTTCGCTAACGTGAAGGGTAAAATTCCAGAAACCCCTGAAGTCTCTACGTGAACGCGGGAAAATCTTCGCGAACTCGTAGGAGGAAACCAGACCTGTAGAAAACCAACAGCTTCAGCAATAGAGACTAAGTCCAATTGGTTCCGGATTCACTCCGAATCACACCCGAGGCCCTCGGGACCCCGTCCGGACATACCAAATAGTCCTAAAACATCATACAAACATGCTCGAAGCGTCAAATCACATAAAACAATACTAGAACCACGAATCGTGCATCGATTCAAGCCTAATGAACTTATGAACTTTCGAATTTCAAAACTAATGTCGATTCATAACAAAATAACTCTGATTGACTTCAAATTTTTCACACAAGTCAAAAATGACATGACGGACCTATTCTAACTTCCGAAATTGAAAATTCGACCCTGATATCAATAAAGTCAACTCCCAATCAAACTTTCCAATTTTCCAAACCTTCAATATTCTAGTTTTTGCCAATTCACGCCGAAATGACCTACCGACCTCCAAATCGACATCTGGACACGCTCCTAAGTCCAAAATAACCATATAGAGCCATTGGAACTATCAAAACCCGATTCTGTAATCGTCTACACCAAAGTCAAACTACGGTCAACTCTATTAACTTAAACCTCAAACTTAGAGACTATATGTCCCATTTCACTCCGAAACCAAAACTAAACACCCCCGAAAAATCACATAATTACAATATAACATAGAGGAGGCAATAAATAAGGGATCGAGGCTAAAATACTCCAAACGACTGGTCGGGTTGTTACATCCTTCCCCTCTTAAAATAAACGTTCGTCCTCGAACGAGTATAAAGATATACCTAAAGTGGTAAAAAGATGAGGATAACGACTATGCATATCATGCTCAGTCTCCTAAGTCGCCTCCTCGATTGGCTGACCCCTCCACTAGACCTTCAGTGAAGCAATGTTCTTCGACCTTAACTTTCAGACCTGCTTGTCCAAGATGGCCACCGGCTACTCAACATAAGACAAATCCCTGTCCAGCTGGACTGAGCGGAAGTCTAACACATGAGACGGATCACCGTGATACTTCCAGAGCATAGAAACATGGAATACTGGATGAACTGCAGCTAGACTAGGTGTCAATGCAAACTTGTAGGCCACCTCACCAATCCTCTCGATAATCTCAAAAGGTTTGATATATCTAGGGCTCAACTTGCCCTTCTTCACAAACCTCGTAAAGCCTTTCATGGGTGAAACCCGGAGCAAGACCCACTCCCCAACAATGATACAACATCGCTATCCTTCTGATCCGCATAGCTCTTCTGTCTAGATTGGGCTGTGCGAAACCGATCTAGAATCAATTTAACCTTTTTCCAAAGCATTCTGAACTAAGTCTGTACCTAATAGCCTAGCTTCACCCGGCTCAAACCAACCCACCGGAGACCGACACTGCCTCCCATACAAGGCCTCATACGGAGCTATCTGAATGCTCGACTGGTAGTTATTATTGTAGGCAAACTCCGCAAGAGGCAAGAACTGATCCCATGAACCCCCAAACTCCGTCACACACGCATTGAGCATATCCTCCAATATCTTAATAGTGCACTCGGACTGTCCCTCCATCTTAGGGTGAAATGTTTTACTCAAATCCACCCGTGTGCCTAACTTATGTTGTACGGCCTCCAGTACCACGATGTAAACTGCGTACCCCGATCAAAGATGATGGATACCGGTACGCCATAAAGTCTGACAATCTCACAAATATAGATCTGAGCCAGCTTCTCTGAAGAATAAGTAGTCACCACTCGAATGAAATGAGCTGACTTGGTCAGTCTATCCATAATCACCTATACTGCATCGAACTTCCTTTGAGTCCGTGGGAGCGCAATAACAAAATCCATTTTAACTCGCTCCCGTTTCCACTCTGGAATCTCTATCCTCTGAAGCAATCCACCTGGCCATTGATGCTCATACTTCACCTACTGAAAATTTTTGGCACCGAGCTGCATACTGCACTATGTCTATCTTCATCCTCCTCCACTAATAGTGATACCTCAAGTCTTTATACATCTTAGTGGCACCCGGATGAATGGAGTACCGTGAACTATGGGCTTCCTGAAGAATCAACTCATGCAAACGATCTACATTGGGCACAAATAGCTTGCCTTACATCCATAACACACCGTTATCCCCAATAGTGATCTCCTTGGAATCGTCGTGCTGAACCGTGTCCTTGAGGACAATCAGAAGGGGGTTGTCATACTAACGCTCTCTGATACGATCATAAAAGAGAAGATCGAGAAACCACACACGACAAAACTCGACTCAGCTCCGAAACATCTAGTACAAACTGGTTGGCCAAAGCCTGAACAGCTAATGCTAATGGCCTCTCCGCTGCCGGTAGATATGCTAAACTGCCCAAGCTCTCCGCTTTTCGATTCAAGGTATCGGCCACCACATTGGCCTTCCTGGGATGATATAACATGGTGATATCATAGTCCTTAAGAAGCTCTAACCATCTTCGCTAATGCAAGTTAAGATCTTTCTGCATGAACAGATGTTGTAGACTCTGGTGATCGATATAGACCCCATAAGGGGCACCTTACAGATAGTGCCGCCAAATCTTCAAGGCATGAACAATGGCTTCTAACTCTAGGTCGTGGACATGATAATTCTTCTCATGAACCTTCAGCTGTCTAGAGCATAGGCAATCACCCTACTGTCCTGCATCAACATCGTGCCAAGGCCAATACATGACGCATCACAAAAATACAGTGTAAGACCCCGAACCCGTAGGCAACACCAATGTTGAGGCTGTAGTCAAAGCAGTCTTGAGCTTTGAAAGCTCTCTTCACACTCTTCGGTCCACCTAAAAGGAGCACCCTTGTGGGTCAATCTGGTCATAGGTGCCGTAATAGATGAGAAACCCTCTGTGAATCGACAGTAATTCCCTGCCAAACCAAGAAAACTCCGGATCTCAATAGCTGAAGATGGCCTGGGCCAACTCTGCACTGCTTCAATCTCCTTCGGATCTACCTTGATCCCCTCACTCGATACTACATGACTGTCATGACCCAAAATCAAACAAGTCATGATGACAGCTAACCCCAACCCGCTAGGTAAGCCAATTTAACAATAATCCAATTCAAATGAGGTTTACTATGAGAAGTAATGATAATACAACTGAACTTTTATACAAAAATCCCAAGGATCAGTAGTACAAATTATGAGCTTCTATGATTTAGTGTTTACAAAGCTGATATGACATAAATACATCATTTGTTTGAAATATACATGAACAGATTAATAATTCTAAAGCTACCAAGAACAAGAGGCACCTATGACCGGAATGCAGGTACATCTTTAATTCCAGCTCCCGCCATACACATCAACATCAACATCCAAAATTTGCACGCAAGGTGCAGAAGTGTAGTATGAGTATAACCGACCCCATGTACTCAATAAGTAACAAACCTAACATTAGGTTGAAAGTAGTGACGAGCTTTGACAACGGTCAGAGTCTAACACCAATAGCCAACATCAACTCATAACGATATAATAAAGTAGTACAAGAAGAAACTCAAATATATAATACTCAGCTCGTTCACAGTTATGAAAAAATAGGCATGCTTTTCAAGTATAACATTAAAACCCTAATCTTTCACCGCAATCTCCAAAATATGAGTATATTAGAAAATTGTGATTATTCCCAATGACTTTCAACAACAGGTAAAATATTTTAATCTCAGATACCATGAGGAAAGTATATTTCTATGCCTACATGTCAATGTGCATGTGAAGTCATAAATGTCACAATACCGTGTAGCATGAGGAAATGCATCTCTATGCCTGTATGTCAAATATACTTGTCAATAAAATGCATCATAGCGATGAACTCATGTACTCACACTATCGGAGTACTCAATATCACTGTCTCACACTCCCACTCATCATGCTCAATCACTTAGCACACTCAGCCTCTCAACATTGTACGGTACCTGTTGCGGCGTACAGTCCGATCCACGTATAGCTATAAGGCTTATTGCGGCGTGCAACCCGATCCACATATATATAGCCATAAGGCTTGTTGCGGTGTGCAACCTGATCCATATATATATAGCCATAAGGCTTGTCGCGGCGTACAACCCGATACATAAATATATAGCCATAAGGCTTATGGCGGTATGCAACCCAATCCACATAAATATTACTCACAATACGGCCCTCAGGCCCCCAACTCAGTCATCAATCTCTCTAGTATCTCGAGCTCACAAATCTCATGCCAATCAGCCCAAATAATGACAACAATATGATGTGACAACAAATGATAACAGAGACTGAGATATGATATGTAAATGAATGAACATGACTGATTATGTAGATGTAATTTAAGCAAATAACTCAACAGTGGAGATGAACTCGATAGGTCCCAACTGAATAAGCATATAGCCTAACCATGATTTCTAACATGATTCACAGCTCAATTTCTCTAACACGTGGAAATTTCATGGATAGAAACAAGATTAGGTAACTACGCAGTATCACAGAAACAACCGAGTCATAATTCACACGGTGTACGCCTACACGCCCATCACCTTAACACTAAGCATATATCACGTATATTCGGGGTTCATACCCTCAACAAAAAGTTTAGAAGTGTTACTTACCTTGAACATGCCGAATCCAATACCGAGCAAGCCAAACGATACTCTGAAAATGCCATCCCACCGACCTCCGAACGGCTTCAAACTAGCCAAAAGAAACTCAATAACATCAAATGATGCCAAAGGAAACAAACCTAGATGATAAAGGTCGAATCTTTAATCAATATCTCAAAGTCAACCAAAAAGGTCAAACTCGGGGCTCGCACCTTGGAACCCGACAAAACTCATAAAATCCGACAACCCATTCCATTACGAGTCCAACCATACTAGTTTCACTCAAATCCGACTCCGAATCGATGTTCAAAACTCAAAAATTCACTCTATGAAACTGTAGATAAAAATAACCAATTTCTCTTTTGAAATTATCAATCAAATGACAAAAAACGAGTAAAGATTCATGAAATATAATCAAAACCGAGTTAAGAATGCTTACCCCAATTCGTGTGGTGAAATTTCTCTCCAAAGTTACCCAAATCCGAGCTCCAAGTCTCAAAAATGAGAATAAAACAACCAACCCTCGATAATATAGCTTCTGCCCAGCGTCATTCGCATTTGCGAACCAATTAGCCGCTTCTACAGCGTCGCTTCTACGACAGTACATCCTCTTCTGTGGAACTAGTTAAAAACTCAACCCTCGCACCTGCGGACAAAATATCCGCTTCTGCGACATCGCAGGTGCGAGCCACCATCCGCTCATGCGGAAGACCTCGCTCCTGTGCTCCAGCCCATCGCACCTACGCATCTGCACATGCGCCCAAATCTGCGCTTCTGCGATCTTCCTCACCCAGATCTTACCTCGCTTCTGTGAATCCTTTGTCACTTCTGCGACCATCGCACATGCGCAAAATCAGCCGCAGGTGCGATCACACCAGATCTTACCACCAGCAGCCATAGCCAAAATTGATCCAAACGATCTGAACCTCGTCCGAAACTCTTCCGAGCCACTCAGGATACCGTCGAATATACCAACTAGTCCAATAACATAACGCGAACCTACTCGCGGCCTCAAATCACGCATAACAACACTGAAACGATGAATCTCACCTCATATCAAAATTAATGAACTTTCAACTTTCAACTTCCAAAACTCGCACCGAAACATATCAAATCAGCTCGGAATGAACTCAAATTTTCACACAAGTCCCAAATGACAAAAATAAGCTATTTCAATTCCTGAAACCACAATCCAAACCCGATATCATCAAAGTCAACCCACTGTCAAACATATGAACTTTCCAAACCTTCAAATTTACAACTTTCGCCAATTAGCGCTGAAACCTTCTAGAGATGTCCTAATGCAAATTCGGGCATACGACCGAGTCCAAACTCACTATACAGACTAACGAAACCATCAACACTCAAATCCAAGGTCAAATATTAAAAAGTCAAACTCAATCAACTCTTCTAACTTTAAAGATTCAATCATGAAATTCATTCCTCCAAATCAATTCCGAATAACCTGAAAACCAAAACCGATAATTCACACAAGTCATAATACATCATACGATGCTGCTCAAGTCTTCAAAAATTTGAATGGAATGCAAATGCTCAAAACGACCGGTCGGGTCGTTACAATGACCCAAAAACGCCACCGAATCAATCTTGAATTCACACTTTTGAAAATTTTGCATACAATTTCTTCTCTATAAAAGTTTGAAGCACAGTCCTCAGGTGTTGCTCATGATCGTCTCGGCTCCGGGAGTACACCAAGATGTCATCAATAAACACAATTATGATTGAGTCAAGATAGGGCTAATATACACTGTTCATCAAGTGCATAAATTGTGCTGGGGCGTTGGTTACCCCAAATGACATCACAAGGAACTTGTAATGACCTTACCTAGTCCTGAAGGCAGTCTTTAGAATATCCGACTCCTGAATTTTCAACTGATGATAGCATGACAACAAGTCAATCATTGAGAACACTCTGGCACCCTGTGGCTGATCAAATAGGTCATCATTGCATGGCAATGGATACCTGTTCTTCACTATAACCTTGTTCAACTGTCGATAATCAATACACATATGCATAGAACCATTCTTCTTCTTTACAAACAATGCCAGAGCACCCCAAGGTGATACATTGGGCCGAATGAAGCCCTTATCAAGCAACTCTTGCAACTGCTCCTTTAATGCCTTCAACTCCGCTGGGGCCATACGATATGGTGGAATAGAAATGGGCTGAGTGCCCGGCAATAAATCAATACCGAAATTGATATCCCTATCGGGCGGCATGCCCGAAAGATCTGCCGAAAATACTTCTGGATAGTCCCTTACTACCTGAAGTGAATCAACGGTAGAATTATCAACACCAATATCTCTCACAAAGGCTATAGAGGCCTCACACCCTTCCCAACCATCCGTTGTGCCTTAAGGAAAGACACCATGGCTAGGAACATAATCCAAAGTACCCCTCTACTTCAACCGTGGCAAACCTGGTGTAGCCAACGTTACCGTCTTATCGTGACAATCAAGAATAGCATGATAGGGCGACAACTAGTCCATACTCAAGATAACATCAAAAACTACCATACTGAGTAACATTAGGTTGGCTCTGGTCTCATAACCACCAAGAATAAGTAAACACGACCGATACACATGGTCAACAACAATTGAGTCTCCCACATGAATGGACACATAGACAGGAGAACTCAAAAAAGCACAAGATACACCCAAATATGGAGCAAAGTAAGATGATACGTAGGAATAAGTAGAGCCTGGATCAAATAAGACTGATGCATCTCTATGAAAAACCGGAACAATACTTGTGATAATTGAGTCGGATGCAACCACCTCCGTCCTAGTCGGAAGAGCATAACATCTGGCTTGGCCTCCCCCTCTAAGGCGATCTCTACCTGCCCAACGTCCACCCCCGGCTGGCTGTGCAGGTGGAGTGGCAACTTGTGCGGTAACCATGACCTGAGAAGCATGAGGACCCTGTGGAATATGTGGGGCCTAAGAAGTCTATGGAGGTGCACCCCTACTAAGTATGGGAAAGTCCATCACCATATGACGAGTGTCACCACACTCAAAATAAGTTGTCGGAGGATGTGGCTACTGGGATTAGCTCGGGCCTGATCGGCTGGACTGACCACTAAAAGCACCTCGTGCAAGAGGAGCACTAGACAGTGGAAGTGCATAATGGGCAACCTGAGACCTGGGAGTGACCGGAATACCGCTGCAAGCTAGAAGTGCTGAATGAACAGGGTGGCTCACATAGTGGCTGACCACTTATCGTGACTGGAAAATCATGAGCACGTGGAGGAAGGTGGACAAATTAAGGAGACATTCCTTGATAAGTAACATTTTTCCATCACACATGACCCTACTTCGTGGTACGCGGATTATGTGAACTACCTTGTAAGTGGAGTTCTCCCTCCTGAAATCCAATATGAAGTCAGGAAGAGGTTTTTAGATGATGTGAACTTTTACTACTGGGATGAGCCATTCTTGTACATACAGTGTGCTGACCAATTGATGCGGAGAGGCATTCCAAAAAAAAGGTGGAATAAGTGTTTTATGACTTCCATTCCTCATCTTATGGGGTCCATCATGGAGGTGATAGGAAGACTACAAAGGTGTTGTAATCGGGGTTCTATTTGCCAATGTTATTTAAGGACGCCCATGCATTTGTTAAGAAGTTTAACTAGTGCCAGAGAACAAGAAAAATCACGAAAATGCATGAGATGCCTTTGAATAATATCCTAAAGGAAGAGATTTTTTATGTGCGAGGCATAAACTTCATGGGACCATTCCCATTGTCTGGAGGAAACAAGTACATTTTTCTAAAGGTGGACTACGTGTTCAAATATTGGAGGTTGTTGCATTGCCAACCAATGATGCCAAGGTGGTGGCCAATTTTGTGAAAATAAGACCATATTCTTGAGGTTTGGTACTCCACGTTCTTTGATTAGTGATGAAGGAACACATTTCTGCCACTGCAAATCATCTGCAAACAAGCGGACAAGCTGAAGTTTCTAATAGAGAAATAAAGCAGATACTAGAGAAATATAGTGAGTGTGAACAAGAATGATTGGGCTACGAAGTTAGATGATGCCTTGTGGGGATATAGAACTACATACAAAACACCAACTGGGGCATTTCTGTACAAGCTTGTGTAAGGGATGGCATGTCACTTTCCGGTTGAAGTTGAACATAAAGCGTATTGGGTGGTCAAGAAGTTCAATATGGAATTGGAACCTACGGGCGAGAAGAGTCTCTTTCAGTTAAATGAGTTAGATGAGTTCACTGCACTCCTATGAAAATGCTAAGCTTTACAAGGGAAAAACCAAAAGATGGCATGAGAAGCGTATCAAGTCATGTCATTGTGAACCAGGCCAAAAGGTACTATTGTTCAATTTTAGGCTTAAGCTATTCCCTAGGAAGTTAAAATCGAGGTGGTCAGGTCTGGTTTAGGTGGTGAAAGTCACCCCATATGGTGCAATCGAGCTGCACGCTTTAAATGGTGAAAGATAATTTTTGGTGAACGGGCAAAGAATCAAGCACTATTGGGGAGATGTCAGTGATCATAAGAAGTCCAAAGTAATACTCACTAATGAGTAAGCGAGGCCCTGCATCATGCCGCGATCTTAAATCAGGCGCTTGTCGGGAGGTAACCCAAATTTTATTGCTTTTATAGCTTAGTTTTTCTCTTTTCAGTTAGAGTGGACTAAAGTTTTTGCTTTTATAGCTTAGTTTTTCTCTTTTCAGTTAGAGTGGACTAAAGTTTTTTGTTTTTCTTTGTAGTCATAGAGATTGTAGGTAGGAGTGGTGTGGATTATGTAATGTATGTATAAAATGCTTGGGGGGGTGGGTGGGGGGGATCGGGGATTCATTCAAAAAAATCAGCAAAACCATCGTCCAGGCCAACGCGTCATGCTGCCTAGCGCAAAAAAAAAAAAAGAAGTAATTTCCCCAGCCAGCGGTAGCTATGCGAGGCGCTGGGCTGGGGGGTCTAGGTACATATTTTTTTTATTTTCATTTTTACTCTTTATTTGACCCTTTGACCCCGATCCAAATACCCATTTTTACTCACCTCTTAACCTATTCCTCACTACCCATTCCCACCCCAACTCATATTAAAATAACTTAGCCCTACCTCCCCATTTCCTCCCTCTCACCCGCGTCTCTCTTTCTCCCCCTCTCTCCCCGTTTGTTTTCTTTTCCTCTCACCAATATATCTTCCTCTTACATTGCACATGTAAGTTCTCCCTCTTTAATTCTCTTCTTTGTTGTTTTTTGTAGTTGTTAACCCAATTCCCTCATCCACACACCCCCATCCCCAATTTCCCCTAGTGGTTTTTAGAACTTGTGTTGCTATGGTGGGTGGTACCAATGTGAGAATTTGGGTTGTGAATTTGGTTTTGAATGTGTTACACGAAGTAGTAAACTACAATTTTCTCTACTTCATTCAAATTTGGGAGGGTTAACATGTTCCACCGTTGTTGAGTTAAGTTGCACAAAATTGATGCCCACCACTTGTTCGATAAAATGCTTGAGTGAAAAACTAGTGCACCAGTGAAGTCTGAGTAGCCGGGTGTTTTTGTATGTGATTTTGGGCTATGTGTGGGGTGTTTGGGGGTGGTTTGATATAGACCAAAGCTTGTATTCAATGATTACCATGCCATAACCACACTATCCAAACCTAGTTGCATGTATCATGTGTGTTGTATCCTTTTGTTAGAATTAATGAGTGCATTGTATTAGTTATAGTGATTGGGGGTCATGTGTTACTTACTTGAACTAAGGCTAAGTCCTATTTCCATGTTCAAGTACTTGCTATATATGGTATGACTTTGGAATATAATTGTGTGGTATGGGGAAGTCTTGAGTACCCATTGCCTTGTTGTGCAACACTTGTGCACTTGTTAGACGAATATTGTGAGTATATTGCATAGTGCCTTTGATTCTAAGTGTGGGGTCATCTTAGACTTTCACTTTAACCTTAGGTGGATTTATTGATTCATGCTCACATTCAAGTTGATTATTTTATAGGTTGCTATGGCTCGTGATGGTGTAGCAAGGGAAACGGTGCGGGGAAGTCCTCTACTACCGCTCCCCCTCCTAAAAAGTGCAAGCAAGGCCAGGGGTCGTCTCGGCAAGTCAAGCGCAAGCAAGTTGCTGAAGGGTCAAGAAGAGCATCTTCGGGACCACAACCCACATTGGATTTGGTTCGTGAGGATGCTATCCAGTGGTATCACAACTTCGAGCCATATGGAAGGTATGTATCTGAGATGGGGATCAATGTGACCACTTTGGACAGGAATTTCCCTGATGTGCTATCCAGGTTGAAGAGTTTGAAGATGGATAAGTTGATTAAGTGCCCTGGACATGTGAATTTGAGCATGGTAAAGAAGTTGTATGCGAACTGGAATGAGCACAACTTCATGTCATGGTTCAGAGGAAAAGAAGTGCTACTAGACAGGGAGTCGTTGTGCAAGTTCTTAGGGGTTGACAGTCAAAACCCCAAGAAGTTGCAAATTTTGTGAGGTGCCTGAGCTATACTATTTGTCACACTCTATGTGGCATAGATTCTAATGCTAAGTGGAAAAGGACAAAGAGTGATCCCCACAATGAGCTTCTCTGAGTTGACTTCAATAGGACTGCCAAGGTGTGGCTGAACTTTGTGCAAGCTAGACTGATGCCCGTGAAGCACAAAACGGGGTTAACGCGAGCTAGGGTGTGCTTGATTTTCATTCTAATGATTGAGAGGCCAGTCAATATTGGTGAGATTATGCTGGGGGAGATTTCCTGCACACGGTTTGGGTGGAAGATAAAGAGGTTTTTCTTTGGTAACCCGTTGACAGATTATATGCTATCTCATGAGCTCCTTGAGTACCTTGGGTATGATGAAGTGGTGGAGGCTCCAAAGGTATTGATGGAAATTACTTCATTGCTAGATTCCACTATCAAACTGAGCCCGGCAACTCGGAATGAGCGGGAGGAACATTTCAATAGATACATCTATGGTTCACTTAACTTGATGATGAGTCAGATGGGAGTGACTAATGAGGAGCGGATGCAGTTGCACAATGATTTGTCTAGTGCTTCGAAGGAAATGTTGGGGATTGCGCCTGGCATTCCCGTTCACCCATCGGAAGATGACAACACCAACAAGAGATTGGATGATGAGGATGATGTAGATGTTGAGGTCACGGGGCCAATGGCCTTGGTACCCCTTGGTGCAGATGATGATGAGCCCGGAGCTTCGGCTGGTAGGCGTTCTAAGGATGAAGATTCAGAGTATGACCCGGATGGGTCCGATTAGTAGGGAGTTTTTTTCACGATCTTACTTCTGTTTTTATTTCTTGTATGCATCGAGGCTGCATGACATAAGTGTGGGGTGTGGGAATTACTATCTGAGTGTAATTGTATAAAAGTGTTTCTCATTTTTTTATGTAACCCGTAGTTAGTAGTAGTTTAGTATAGAATAGTAGACAATAATTGAAAAGAAATATAATGTAGAAAATCAGAACAAATTTAGAAAAAGCTCGAACTTGTTCCGATGATGGATCTCTTGGACAACTTTTGTGAGGGATTAAGGTCCGATGAAAAACACCAAAAAGATTTTCTTTTGCTTTTATTAGGATAGTTAGGTGGTAATTCCCTTGGTTTTTCTTTGGGTACTGGTTCTTTTTCAAGGATGTAGCTTGAACCGAGTATTTTTATTTAATCTTTTTAGGAGTAGGATAGGAAGAAAATTGTGTTGCTCTAGATACCTATTGACATGTTTGGTGCTGGCACATTAGGCTATGTCATATGCTTTGTTTTCCTGTTGTCTTAGAATTGAATTGTGAAGCCTAAGTGAAAGAAACAGCCTACTTTGTGATGCCTTTTCTCAGTTGCTTGACTTGTATGCCACCTAGTGTATTAGTGCTTAATTTTCTCAAGTATATGTGCTTGATTGACATGAGAGTTGAACTAAACTGTCCTGATTAAGTCTGTGCAATGTATGTGTGAAGATTTGTGATATTCTGTGCTATCCAATGTAGTCTAGAACTTAGCATGTGTATTAATGGATGCGAAATCATTAAGCTGTTCTAGTCTAGGAGATGACGTAGGCAGTTCTTCGCTCGATCATAGATGTGCTTGTCACTTACAAATAATTTGTTTTCCCGTTGTTAGCCCCTTTGAGCCTGTAGACCTTTTCCTTGGCACGCACATTATAAGTCGTATCCCTAATTTTGTTCTTATCTTAAGCTTGTTGAACCTTTACCTCCGAAGGCACTTAGTCGCTAAAAGAAGTAAGGTGAGATATTGGGAAGTAGTTTTTGAGTGGAACCAGGGGAGGGCCAACAAGGTGTACTAAATGTGTAAAAAGGCCACTAGCCGATGAACCATAATGTAAGGAGTGTGTATAGAAAAAAAGAACAAAAGAGAGAAAAAGAAAAGAAAAGAAAAATGCAAGAAAACAAATACAAATAATGTTGATAGTCAAAAATAAAAAAAACACACCTCCTAATCTTACTAATTCGTGCTAGTGGGATGCAGAAGTGCTTAATTAAAAAAAAAGGGGGTTATGTTGTGTAAGGGTTGTGGCAAGTGAATTGGTTGAGAAGAATGTGTGCTCGATATTTTAGTGTAGTGTATTAAAGTGATTAGGAGGGTTAGTCACTATTCCTAAATGTATCCTACCTTCCCTTAGCCTACATTACAACCCGAAAAGACCTGCTTGATCCTAGACTTAGCTGGCTTAGATCAGTAGAGATGTACAATATGGGCAAGCTTATGGTGCGACCACGGGATGCACATGACTTCTTTGCGAGAGTGAGTACCTTTTGTTCAATTGTGTGATGTCCATAAATTATGTTCAGAGTTATACTTGAATATGTGGAGTACCTTTATATTTAGTCTCTTGTTTGCGGGTGAGGGCATATAATCTCATGACAGATTGGTAATATTGTTAACTTCTCTTGTTGGGTGTGTGCGTGAGTTGAGGGTGCTTAGTGGTAACAAGTCGGATTTTGAGGTAGGGTGGTTATGGGTAGGTTGTTGGAATTGGTTGAATTAAAAAGCTTATGCTTGGGCATGTTTAAAACATGAAGAATGTGAATTTCGTATGCTCATGCTTGATTGCCGGTATCGACCATAGTCAAAGGTAGAGTGTATGATTGAAAAATGGAGTTGCTCCTCCATAGTTGATGTGTAAGTCGTTGGGGTATAGTTGAGAGTTCCATTGCTCGAGGACGAACAAGAGTATACGTGTGGGGTGTTGACGTCTTAAAGTATGTGTATTTATGTGCATTTCGCCTAGCATTTTACTCATATTTCGTGGATTTCGTATGTGTAACGTAATGATTTGTGATAATTCAAGGTATTGTTATCTATAGGAGTCACCCGGGTGCAATGTGGGATGAAAGTGCACGTTTTGAAGCAAAAAGAGAACAAAACAAAAAATCCCCCAATGTAGCACCTAGGCCATCGCGTCGCACTACCTAGGGCGCATGAAGCAGACTCGAAATTTCGTGGGCGACAGCCCAGCGCCGATGCCAGGGCAACGCGCTGCTCTGGACGCTAGATGACTGGATTTTCTCCTACTTCGCACAGGACAAGGTCTTTTTTGGTTCTACACACACCCAACTCGTATAAAAGGAAGTCTAAACCTATTTTGAAGGGGAAGACGACACTTTGAGAGGAAAACACACATATGGAACACTCGGGAGCAAGGATTCTCACTTTTTCTTCATCTTTCTTAGTATTTTCAAATATTTAAAACATGTGAAATTGTTTATCTTTATCATGAGTGGCTAAAAACCATAGGTTCTGGGGCTGTGGTTTAGCCATGAATATTGTTGTTCGACGTTGACTTTACCTTGATTATAGTTCACTAATATATGGTTGTTTCTTCAATTGTGTGATTAATTGCTTGATTGTATGGCCAACAGTTAGGTTCTATTTACTATCTATGCTATGCTTGGGAAAGCTACGTCTGGATTAGAGAAGAATTAAAGAGGGCATGATCTTAACTCTGAGTGGGGGGATTTGTGACTAGGATAGGAATATACATAATCACCATGCTTAATTGAATATCGTGATCTTAATGCATTCTTAATAGATTGATTCCATAGGAATATAGGCGTTAATCTATTTTGAATAGGCGAGTAGTAATTCTGGAGAATGCTACAAGATAAATTACTTGATTAATTAGCAACCATGAGCGAGTTGTATGAAAAGGAGAATTAATTAGAACGCAATAGGATTGGTGAATCAATCACAACACTGGAATGTCCATCTCTACTGAATTCTCAGCAACCATTTTTTGCTTGCTTAATTAGTTAAATGTTACATTCGTTGCGTAGTTATAATCACACCATTAAACTCTTATTGTCTCGATTGGAATGACAATTTTAGTGAAATTAGTAGGTAGTTAACACAAGTCTCTGTGGGTTCGACACTCTACTTATCATTATATTACTTGTTGACCACGTATACTTGCGTGTGCATTTGGGACCAACACACTCCCATCACCTGGGCCTCCTCTTAAGACCCGAATCTCACATATACACATTTTTACGACACCAACCAGTTGCAACAAATCATGATTACATCCACAAGGTATAACCACATGATATAACTCATCGCTCATATGCCCATAGCATTACCTCCGATCATGATAGCTGCCCGTTACCAAACCGGTGCCAATAAATAGTCTCATATCACGTAAAACCTTGTTCCAAACACTCATGACACTGATAATGATGTAAGAAACATGTAAAAACTCAGAACCACTCACCCGACCAACAAGCCACACCAAACGCAACCTAGACACATACATCGCAATTCGTACCTAATAATCAACAAATCTATATCACAATCAAGATAAACATCCCATCAACCAAAATCCTTTCACGAACTCAATCATGTAGAACAAAACCACAACACTCAATGAACTTCCCATGATAGTAGAGTACCTCGACCACAAGTCGTGGGCAAATAATCCTGAATCACGTCGAAACCCGCCATATTATGTAACAACAAATCCACCCTAGTCTCAAGGCCCATAATTGTGACCAAACAAGAACGATAAGCATGGGCTATCACAATAGATCTCCCAACAGGTGTAGACACATAAACATAGTACAAGAATCACAAAACATATCCATATATAAAGCAAGATAGGATGACTCATACCAATAAATATGATCATATCAAATAAAACTATTGTATCTCTACGACAAACTGGAACCATACATGTAGCAACATCATCTAGTGTAGCAGCCTCACCCCTACTATGGAAAGCATAACAACGGGTCGGGCCTCCCCTTCTAGGACTCCCTCTACCCGCCTGTCCCCCATCTCTAGCTGTGCAGGTGAAATAGCAACTGGAGTGGAACCCATGGACTGAGTACTCCGTAGGAACACCCGCACTGGGTCAGGGACTATCTCTCACCATGTGTCTAGTATCACCACACTCAAAGAAGACTCTCTGCTGATGTGGCTGTGGGCGCAGTTCGGAACGAGTGCTCTGGGCCCATAGATAACCGGAGTACCACGTGAATCCTGAAGTGCAGACTGAACTGGCTGACCAACAAAACCTATGCCATGACGCGCCCTATCCCTAAAATAGGGATCAGTAGATCCTCCCCGTCCACGAGGCTTCTTAGCCTCCTTATCCTCCCTCTCTAAACCACAGATGTCTTCATCCTCATAGCAATCTTCACAACTGATGAAATAAAGTATCAGTCTCCAACACAAGTGCCATCGGACTCTATCTCTAACAGTAGAAACAAAAGCAGATGCATGGCGAGATGGCTCACTGAACTTGATAGCATACTCGAACACGGTCATAGTCCTCTGCCGCAACTGCTCAAACTCGGTGCACTCTCTGAGGGTATATGGAGTGAAATCCATTAAAAACATATCAGATAAATGGGTCCAAGTTGTCACAACTCAATTCTCGCTATAGGTCGTGATGTCGCCCAATATCACCGTTAGGCAAGCCAATAGTGAACTATCTATTTAATTGCTCATTTTCTTACTTTTGAAATCAGGAATTTATTTAATAAAGAAACTATGTATAGAAAGCCATGGTGATATAAAGCATAAATAAAACATAAAAATTAAATAGAGATAATATTATACAAAAACCATAACATTTATTAGAACTACCCAAAACCTGGACACAAGTGCACGAGCAATCTAGTAGATTATAAAAACCACTACAATCATTGTCTGAAATGGAATAGACAGAAAGATAAAGGGAAATAGGAAGAAGACTCCGGGTGCTACAGATCAGAGCATAGGGGAGCAGCTTACCACTAATTTTCCAGATTATGTGGATGCATGCCCGAACGGATACCAGATGTACCTGCCTCAGTACCTGCACAATTTGTGCAGAAGTGTAGCATGAGTACGTAAATCAACATGTACCTAGTAAGTATCTAGTCTAGCCTTGAAGATGTAGTGACGAAGGATCAACATCGATACTTACTAGTGGTTAATAAATAAAATACAAGAATTATAAATAGGTATGAAACACAACAATAATAATGTAGTAAGAAATAGTAAGTAACGCGATCTTTTAACAAATATCAATTTAAAACTCCCCAAATATCACATGCCATTTCAACAAAGAAGAGCCATCAAGTAAATATCAAATCTCAAGTCACGAAGGAAATACATTTATATTCGGACTCTTAGAGATATTACACACGAGTTATGCAGAGGTCGTACGACATGATCCATAGTAATCATGTACATATACTACCGAGGTCGCACGACTCGATCCAGGAATGCATCTCAGATATACTGCCGAGGTGTTTGGCTCGAACCACAGGAATAGAGAAACTCTTTGAACTATGGATCAAACAATTACAACACAAGGATATCACTCAAAAAAAGAATAATTTTCACCAATGATCAAGTATTCCGCCAAAACTCAAGGTAATAAAACTCGGCCTAGCATAATCCCTAACCACAATACAAATATAAAATTTAAGTAGTTTAACTAACAGGCCGAGTTCAAATAATACAAGTAATGCATGATAAAGTCCTAAGTCTACCCAGACATGAACATGATTTTAGATACGTACGGACTCTCGTCACATCGTGTATATGTACCACCCCCAACTATTAACAAATAACAATTTAAGAACCTATGGTGATAATTCTCTCTTACAAAATTAGGTAAGAGACTTACCTTGTTTTCATGTCTTCTTCTCGGCCCTCAAACCACACTAATAGCCTCAAAATAACGCGGAGAACCCCGAAAGTAGTCAAAGGTCATACAAACTACTCAATATATACTCAAAAGTTCATAATTCATCTATTAGATTAATTACCCAACCAAAATTGAAAAGTTCCTAAAAGTCACCCCCCAGGCCCACGTGCCCGGATTCCAGAAATGTTTGTACATAAATGTTACCCATGATCTTATGAACTCAAATATATAATTTCTACTCTATTCCATGATCAATTTCGTAGTCTAATCCCATTTTTAGCAACCCTAGGTTTTTCAACATAACCCCATAATTTCCACAATTTCTATGTTAAAATCTCCCATAATCTATGTATTAAACTCACATTAGATAGAAATCACTTACCTTAAATTGCTAGGTGAAAAATACCTCTCCAAGAGCTCCAAAATCGGCCAAGAAAGGTGAGAAATGAAGAAAATGAGCCTAGTCCCGACTTTTAAAATGTTTTTGGCCAGTGACCCCTTCTTCGCGATCGCAAAAGAAGACACACGATCGCAGGCAAAACCTGCCATCGCCCAGAAAAGACTCTTCATGAACGTGGCTAGGTCCTGGCGGTCGCGAATTCTAGGCCAGCCTAAGCATCGTGAACGCAATCCTCCCTTTCAAACGCGAAGGGCAATGACCAGGTGACTACCCAGACCCAGCTCCTTCTACGCCAAGGCGAGACTACCATCGCGAACGCGTAGGATACTGGTCCTAAGGCTTCGCGAACGTGACCCGTCCTTCGAGAATGTGAAGAACAAAAATACCTAGCCCCAATATCCTTCATAGTGAATACAAGACATTGTCCATGTTCACGAAGAAGGAAACCAGAACCAACAATTTCTACTATTTGGACTTAACTCCGGGTGGTCTGAAACACACCTGAGCCACCTGGGACCCCGTCCAACTGCACCAACAAGTTCAAAAATATAATAAGAACCTATTCCCGGGCTTGGAATCTCAAACAGACATCATTAACACCAAAGTCTACTTCAAACCAAATTTAAGAAACTCTAAAACCTTGAAGGTGCCAACTTTAAACATTAAGCGCTGAAACACTCCCGCATCACCCGAATCTCGATCCGAACACACCTCCAAGTATAAAATCATCATACAAACCTATTGGAACTTTCAAATCCTAATTCTGAGGTCGTTTACTCAAAGTGTTGACTCAAGTCAAACTTGGCCACTTTAGGCAACTATAAAGGAACTAAGCGTTCTAAATTCAACTCGAACCATTCCAAAACCAAACCAACTATCCCCACAAGTCATATAATAGTAAAATTACATATCAAAAGTCTTAAATAGGGGAACATTGATCTAGAAAGCAAAATGATCGGTTGGGTCGTTACACAAGTAAATGGCGATGCACCGGCTGGCCTACCCTCCTCATAAACCTGCCACCATATATATGCCGAACTTGTTAGCTGGAAAGTAGTAAGGTCAACTCGCTCACCTCAACTAGGCCCATAGTGCGCAGAATACGGTGACACTAATCCAGAAAACCCCCTGCATCCTCAGAAGCTGTGCCACAGAAAGTAGGGGGATCATACTTCTTGAAGCTCTCTAAC
Organism: Nicotiana tabacum; assembly: GCF_000715075.1. Taxonomy (NCBI): domain Eukaryota; kingdom Viridiplantae; phylum Streptophyta; class Magnoliopsida; order Solanales; family Solanaceae; genus Nicotiana; species Nicotiana tabacum. The sequence goes on along the minus strand of NC_134081.1, from coordinate 23,606,416 downwards.
CTCTTCTGCTCCATCTCTAACGTTGCGGGCCTGACCTATTCTCCCATCGCAGAAGAGGTCCAAATGTTTGCAAATGCGAACAACCTAGTCCATAACACACTTCGTAAAAGCGAGGTAAGCCGAGTTCCTAACTAGTTCCTAGAACTAGGTAAGCCTAAAACATGCTGAAATTAACAGAGTAAAGACCATTTAACTCTTAAGAAAAATCTGATAAATGACATAACATAGCAAAAATGACTAGTAGTTACATATTTTCCAAAACCGCTAGTACAGAGTCATACGATCTACTGGGAGTACACTAGAAATCACTAAATACAACACTCTTTTGAATAAAGTAAACCGTAGCAGAGAAAAATAGAAGGTGACTCTGAGGCCTATGAGAGGACATGCAGGTATACCTTGAAGTCTCCATAACAACTCTGATAAACAGCTCGCTAACGTGATCCACGTCCAATCCGCACTCAAAAGTGAGTAGAAACGGTCGTTACAGTTATAATATCCAACTAGAGTTCGGATCCAATTCCTCAAGAAGTTTATGAAGGGTGTTAAGGTAGATACTTGAAGAGAGTACATAACACAACTAAATTACACTTCCAAACAAAGGGTGATTGTTTTCCAAATTAACACTAAGAGATTTAAACTAATTAAAATCTACTAGAGAGTGGTTATGCCCTAATTGGATTTCTCAAGTTCAATTGGGTAGCAATGCAAACAATTGATATGAGTTAAAGTCGGTTTTTTCATATCTCTAGTTCAAACCCTTTAATCAAACTAGCCAAAACCTTAACTAGCTCAATGTTTTGTTAGCCAAGTTTTCTAGACTAGGTTTCTCTTTATCAAGCAAGAATTAAGTCAAATAGACATGAATCAATGTTTGCAACCATTAATTTTAGAAATAATGCATAAACAAGGCTAAATAATAAATGCCTAATCATAAACAAGCACTAAAATTAATAACCCATAAGGTTTACACACTATATTTTGGTCACATCCCTAGATAAAATCAAGTTATTCATGCTAGAAACTAAAGAAAGCAGAGTAGAAGAAGTAATTAAAGCCACAAACCATAATTAATTGATAAAACTAATAATTCTTCACCAATATTTGTCACCACATTCCCAAAAGGGTAAAATATAACTGCTACATCTGCTTAGAATACAAAACTTTCCCTAAAAAGGTATTTCTCGTCTATTTATAGTGCACACAAATTCGCTGACAAAAATGTCTTTCAGGCAGTTCTCTGGCCGCACGGGTCCGTAATTTTCTTATTCTAATGAGTTCGGAGGAATTCTGCAGCTGCACAATTCCATCTTCGGCTGCACTTCAGCTTCCGCGACCGCACTTTGACAAGGCTTCAGACTTGGTCTTTTTGCACCTTCTCTGAACTTTTCAAATCTTGTTAGTGCGACTAGCTTTTGCGGCCGCACAATTTGTTTTTTGGACCGTGCTTCTTCAAACTCCTCTGAGGTTTCATGTTTCCTTCTGTGGCTGCATGAGTATTTTTGCGGAACGCACTTTCTTCTCCGGCCGCAGAATTGCTTGTGCAGACCGCACTTTTGCCTACAGTTCTCCTTCTTGTCTTTTTGAGCTGGAATACTCCTTTTTGAGTTAGATTTATTCGTTAATCTCCAATCCTCTAACATGCCTGCAATTTACACAATTTTATTAATTTTAGGAACAAAAATCAATACTCTCGGACCAAAACTAAAGCAAGAAGGTATTAATAAGTGGTTAAAATCCACACTTATCAACTCCCCCAAACTTAAGTCTTTGCTTGTCCACAAGAAAATAGATTATTTACCACCTCCTCAAAATAAAAGGTCATTTGAAAGAGTCAATTGTAAGCCATTCATATTCAGTTGGGACCAACAATTACCCCATAATACTCATGCATTTTCAACAAGGTGACAAAATGTATGTTACATGCATATAACTTTAGTGTGATATTTGAGCTTCAAGAACTGATTTCACTCATCAAGGACTCTTGTTCTATCATGTAAATCATGGTGGACTCCAAACTCTTCCCCCTCTACCTTCCATTTTCCATGATCACTTCAGGAATTAACACTAAATTTCTAGAGCAATGAAGGATTCACTCTTCTCTCACAAAGGAATGTCACAAGTAAGGCTTCAAGTACTATAGGCTTGCCACTCATATAGATCTCCACTAATGTAAGCTCACTCAGTTCAAAATCAAGTAGGACTTCTTTCGAATTATAATAAAGGCTTTTGGATTGGGGTAGGATACCATATGGGATAAGTGGTTACACCCTTCCTTAAGCACACCACACTTTTCATTTCTTGGATCACATTTACCAACCCTTAGAGGCATTTATTTTTCTTGGGGCTAGAGAGATTTGCCATCACTCTTTATTGTTCATTTCATTCCTTTTCTCCCTTGATGCTCATACTATAGATCATTTATTTTCTCTTTTTTGGTGTCTTAATACCTCTTTGAAATTTCTCAACTCCACTCCCCCAACTTATGTCTTAAGCCACTTATTTCATAAGAGTGTTAAGGAAGGTCCGGGTGCCAAAAGGGGATTACAAACAAAACGGGTAAATGCTTGTAGCATGGTTACCAATAGAGAAGGACTAAAGGCTCAATGGGGTTGACTATGGATAACAAACATCAGGTGGCAATAGGAAGCACAAACGGACCAAGGAAAGCCTACAATCTTCTTCCAAACCAAGCAACCCTATAATATTGTCTTGAAACACCTTCGGGGCAAGTTCTAGACTATCCACTCAAGTACTTAGACTAGCAACAAAAATTACCTCGCGTCTTATCATCTAGACCGTAAAAGAGGATAAAGTCTAAAGCCTACAATGATTACAACCAAGTTATAGATCACTATGGTCCAATCAACCACTCAATGATTATCAAAGTCAACTCAAGAACTTCAAAGTCACTAATTAGAGCTATTTTCTTCCAAATTGTTTAAAACCATAAACACACAGTTAAGTGTGTTGGTGCCAAATGAATCATGAATAACTCTTTTTAGAGAATTAATTGATTAGGGCTTTTAATAATTACTACTTGCTACTATTATTACTTAAACACAAAACAGACTCATTCCCTTAAGAAAGTTATCACACCATCCATCCTCGGGAAGAGTCACCCAGTTCACACAAAAGACCACCTTAAGAAAACCAAAGGCTTATTATCCATACTACTAAGAAAAACATAAAAGTTACTAACATAAAAAGAAACTACTAACATAAACAAAATTAAAGTAAGCAAATAAAGAAGCTAATGAAAGTAACAACTACTAAAGATAGATAAAATAAAATAGAATCATCCAATTATTACATTCCAAAGTATCCACATGTATAAAATGAGTATTAAATAAGCTCCACCCCCCTCCCCCCGAATAAAAAGAAGCATTTTCCCCAATGTTTACCAAAATAAGAGTAACGGTAGAGAGTGCGAAGAAACTCCCTAAGTGTCCTCTATCATCACTATGTCCCCAGCAACATCTATCCCAGTTGGCTGAGCCAACTGAATATCATCATCAAGTATGTGAGCGGCTTGAGAAATGAACATTGCACGCATTGCATCAGTAGTGTCGGCAGCAAAGAATGGCTCCTCAAACTGGCCAGCACGAACATCATGTGTAGATGGACCAGGGTAGGGCTGGATGGGTCAATCAACAAGTCAAAAGGTAAATATCCTGCTGTATCTAGCCGGGTCACCTCAGTCCAAAGCTTATCCACTGACTTCATCCTGGCATGGGACATCCTCATCTTCTTTACCTTGTTGGTCAGCCCCTCGATCACAACACTATGCTGTATCAATGTATCCATAATCACCTTCTCGTTGTTAAAGGTTTTGTTCAGTTTCTCATTAATGTCAGTGGGATCCCGGGGTTCCTGTGTAGATGACTGCCGTGCAACAACACTGGAAATCTCAGACAGCTTTGAAGTAGCTGTCTGCATCTAGTTGTTGAGACTCACCAATATCTGGGAGACTCGCAGAGAAGAAAATGGGCATGTAGGCTTGGGCACCGGCCATGGGGCTAGAGTAGGAACTGTCATAGGAGCTGTGGAAGGAACTTTAGAGGGAGCTGAAGATGGTGGCTCGGGCATAGCAGCTGCTGCGATAGTAGAAGTCTCAACTGATGTAGATGGAATATTAGATGGACTAGAAACTACAACTACCGACTCGTCCGACTGGCCAACAGTAGTAGAAGGGTAAGCACTCATCTTCGGGTTCCTCGGATCCTGCAGCTCGTACCACAAAAATGGCCCGGTCGGCTTGAATTTAGTGTCAAATGGCCTAGGCTCTACCTTAGCATATGTCAGATACTCAGTAATGGTGCCAGGGTAAGGCTAAGAAGTTTTACTCTTCTATTCCACTAGAGAAATGTTGGCTGACATCAGGGAACACACATCGACTGGGTGCCCGGCCATGATAGAAGCCACCAGAATAGTTCGAGGGATGGGCAAGTTATTCTCATTCAAGCACTGGGTATGGCCTGCTACATACAATGGTTTTCCACCCTTTGGCCTCGAAACTCAAGATTCTATGGAGGATAGGCACCCCAGCAGCAATCCAAGGGGGAGTGGTTCCCGGTGCTAGAATCTCCGCAAGCCACGGTCTAGCTTCTTCCTTCAAGGCACACTTTTCTAAATACTATTTTTTGCTCCATATCCTCAAACCCCAAATACGCATTCAAAGTATGCATATCAAACATCACTTTCAAATTGCGCACTTTTGTGACCTTTGTCCCCTTGAGAATATGCGCTGTGTTGGCATAAAACTCTCAGACAAGGTGCTTCTTGACATCCACTAACTTTTTTTAAAGAGCATCCACCCTTTCTTATTAGAAAATTGCTCCAGAACAGCTGGGTTGTACGTTTTTAAATCTTTCAAAAGGAATTTCTGCTCATGAGTCAAAGACCTCACATGCCACTAGATTCTGAAATCAGGGAATGCCTGGCGACTTGCAAATCTATCCTCCCAAGTATCCTTCTTCTTTGTTCTTGCTGCACCTGCCTGTGTACCTATTCCCCCTCTCTCATCATCAAGGACATCATCAGAATAAGACCCCACATCACCTACCTCGGAATCCTGGCCGGCACTGTCCGAACCCTGGGAAGTGTTGTGGGATGTAGAAGGCACATCCAGAGGCTCAGATCACCCCCGTGGCCTGGATTGCTCCTCAGTGTGCTCCTCCAGAATTGACATAGAGTTTCCCTTGGAGGATTCTCTAGATGGGGCATTGAGCTAGACTCGGAGAGGTCTCTACCTCTCTCTCGGCCTGTTGTTGCTTTCTTAGATATGGTTTTCTGCACACTTGGGGTCAAGGCACCTCTACCTCGACCCCTTGAAGCTTCTCCTTTTCCCTTGGTAGATTCTCCTCTTCCTCGTGATCGTACCATTGTCTGTATCAACACAAAGAGAATTGTGAGTTGCAAATAATGATTCAACATAGTTAATACTCATGTAAGTGAGTGAGAACAACATAGAAGCAGTGGGGTTACTATTGGATAAACATACTACAAAAAGGGGGGAAGTGTGGTCCGCACATTTTAAAGTGCATCCGCAGAGTGGAAGTGTGGACCGCACAAATCCAAGTGCGTCCGCACTTCTACTCAGACGTTCAAAGGCCTTTGATGTTTACTCTCTGTTGGACAACATGGAGGTCATGTGCGACCGTAGAATAAATCTGTGGCCCACACAATTTAAAGTGCACTCCACACTTTAGGGTCTTAGAGGGCAATCCTCTGATAGATAGTGCAAATCATAATGTGGCCTCTCCAGAAATTTTGCAGTCCGCACAATTAAAGTGCGTCCGCAAAAACATTATCCAACAACAAGTTTCCCTAACTTAGTAATCTGCAGACCACACAAATCTAAGTGTGGCCGCACAATTCAAGAACAGATGAGCAGGTCTAAGTTTGTACCTAGGTTTTGCAAAAAACTTGTTCAAATCTACTTGGCAACATAGTATACACATAAAAACCAGTTAACCCAACTCATTCTAGTATGTTTTAGCAATTACCAATTATAAAACTACGCCACATGGATAAAAGGATGTAATATAATAACAGATGGCCAAAAACGAAGCTGAAAAGGAAAATAAATTCAAAAATTAAAATAAAACAAAATAAACATAAAATGAAGCATACCAGATGATGTATATGTGCAAAGATCCTTTGAGTGCAAATGGGTGTGTGTGTTTGAAAGTGCTAGATCCTCATGTAGACTCTCAGAGAAAAATTAATTTCTCAAAAGTGTGAAAAGTATAAAATGAGGCTTAAATTTCTATTTATACTCAGAGACTTTGAGGGGGTAAAAAGTCGTGTGCAGCCACACAATTTCAAATGCGGGCCACACTCTTCTACCTGGCCTTCAGTAATCTGTTACACATGTGCGGTTCGCACAATTTTCACTGCGGTCGCACAATATTCCCTAAGGTCGCATAATTGTCCCGCATTGATAGGGAAAGAGTTCAAAGACCCTATCATTTGGCATCTAAATTGGCTCTAGGAAGTGCGGTTCGTAGATAAAATCTGCAGCCGCACATGGTCTTCTGCAGTGGCAACATTTTTTCTGCGGCCGCACAATGGAAAAGTGTGGTCCGCATTTTCTGCTTCACTTACACAACGTTGTCCACCATTCTTTCATCTAACACTCATCCCTATAGCACACTTTAAATCAAGTTAAGAAAACAATAAAGAACATCTAACTACAAAAAGAAAAAGGAAGACAACTTGGGTTGCCTCCCAAGAAGCACCTTATTTAACGTTGCGACACGACGCAATGTCATAACATCATCAAGTGAAGTAAATAACCGCCACCACGTGGCTCTTTCCAACGTTTCCCAAGTAGTGCTTCACCCATGACCATTGACTCGGAATATTTCATTGTTCTTGTCTTCAAATTCAATGCACCGAAGGGTGTTACACCAACATTGTCAAACGGACCACTCCACTTGGACTTAAGCTTCCCAGTAAACATCCTCAAACTTGAGTTAAACTACAGCACTAGATCACCGGCCTTGAAATATTTGTTCCAAATATACTTGTCATGAAGATATTTCATCCTGCTTTGTACAAGGATGAACTCTCATACACATGGCACCAGAAGTAGAGTGGTACATCCCAATCAAGATTCAATTTCTTCAATGCCCACATTTCCTTGTGCTCTAGTTCCACCGGAAGATGACAAGCTTTCCCGAACACTAACCGGTATGGAGACATTCCGATAGGTATTTTTTAAGCAGTCTTATATGCCCATAACACATCATCAAGCTTCTTGTACCAATCCGTCTGATTTGCATTCTACATCTTAGACAAGATACTCTTTATCTCCTTGTTGGAGACTTCCACTTGACCGCTAGCTTGTAGATAATATGGAGTCGTGATCTTGTGAGTAACACCATACTTGATAAGTAAAGTGTCGAAAGCCTTGTTGCAAAAATATTAACTGCAAATCTTGTAAAAATATTCTTCTTCAAGAAAGCCACTAAACATCTAGCCTCATTGCTAGGTTAGGTGACGACCTCAACCCATTTGGACACATAATCAACTGCAACAAAAATGTAAGTGTTTCCACAAGAACTCACAAAAGGACCCATAAAGTCAATACCCCAAAAATCATAAATATCAATCTCCAAGATGGTTGTGATAGGCATCTCATTTTTCTTTGAAATTCTACCAGCTCGTTGATATTCATCACATCTTTTCACTAAGTCATTTGCATTTTTGTAAATAATAGTCCAATAGAAACCACAACTTAGAACTTTGGCCGCCGTTCTTGCTCCACCATGATGACCACCATATGGCGAAGAATGACAAGCACCAAGAATATCACCTTGCTCTTCTTCCGGTACACACCTTATAATCACCCCATCCGTACAAATCTATAAAAGGTATGGCTCATCCCAATAGTAATCTTCACAATCTCTTTTGAGCTTCTTTCTTTGGCTTGAAGAGAAATCATCTGAAATGATACCACTCACAAGACAATTTGCCAAGTCCGAAAACCATGGAACCTCTTTCATTGATAGTGCCAAAAATCGCTCATCAGGTAAAGAGTCATTGATTTCAAGGCCATCATGTTGTCTCTCATCCTCATCCAAACGAGACAAGTGGTATGCCACTTAGTTTTCACTACCTTTCATATCTTGAATATCGATATGAAATTCTTGCAACAAGAGCACCCATATCATCAACCGAGCATTAGATTCCTTTTTGCTTATAAGATAGCAAAGCAATGCATGATCCGTGTGGACAATAACTTTGGCACCTATCAAGTACGGGTGGAACTTCTCAATTGCAAACACAATAGGAAAGAGCTCTTTCTCTATAATAGTATAATTGACTTGGTCACTACTCATGGTCTTACTAGCATAGTAAACTGGATGAAAGACCTTATTGATACGTTGCTGCAAAACAGCCCCATCCATTACATCACTTGCATCACACATGAGCTCAAATGACAAACACCGATTTGAAGCGGTAAGATAGGAGTAGTTTTCAACTTGAGCTACAATTGTTCAAAAGCCCTCATACAATCATCATTGAAATGATAGCAATAAGTTAGAGAAATCTCATAACCAGTTTGTACACAGTACAGAAATGTAGACATGCTTTCAAGTTTAATAGTCTAAGCTCAACACTGATAAAAGATGCCAAGTATGACTGATATGAGGAATGTTATATCTCTATATCTACATGTCAAATGTACATGTCACATGCAATACATTACTGTGATAACTCAGGTACTCACACTCTCAGAGTACTCAATCTGACTGTCACAACTCTTACACATCCCACGCAATCACTCAGCCATGTACGGTTCCTTCGCTCACTACTGGTATGTCAGACTCCGGAAGGGCGGATCCTGCCCAAGTACTAATAAAACCAGTTGCGGCATGTAGCCCGATCCAATCATAAATCAATAATACTTGTTGCAGCGTTCAACCCGATCCAATCATGAATCAATAAAACCGGCTGCAGTGCACAACCCGATCCCATCAGTATCACTCACAATGCGACCCTCAAGCCCCAACTCAGTCATCGATCTCTCTAGTCTCTTGGCCTCACAAATCTCATGCCAATCAGCCCAAACAATGATAACATGATGTAACAATAAATGACAATAGAGACTGAGATACAATATATAAATGATGAATCTGACTGAGTATAACATTGTAGTTACAGAAATGACCTCAGCGGGTCCCAACAGAATAAGCATATAGTCTATACATGATTTCTAACATGGATTGCAGCTCAATATTGTAACACGTAGGGATTACATGAATAACATTAAGGTTTGAAAACTACACGGTATCACGGAAACAACCGAGTCACAATTATCACAGTGCACGCCAACACACTCGTCACCTAGCATGTGCGTCACCTTAATACCAACCACATTACGCGTATCTCATGGATTCATACCCTCAGAAGCAATTTTAGAAGTGTTACTACCTCAAACCGCAAAAATCCCTACTCCAACAAGCCCTTTCCTTGCGAATCAGCCTCCGAGCGACCCGAATCTAGCCACAAACAGCTTAATGCAATCAATACAAGATTTAGTGTCCCAATTCCTTGCGAATCAGCCTCCGATTTCATACGATAAAGGCTAAGTTCTTTAACCACAGTCAAAAAGTCAACCCCGGGCCCACGTCTCGTAATCCGATAAAATTTACAAATTCTTAACACCCGTTCAATCACGAGTCCAACCATACCAAAACTACTCAATTCCAATCTCAAATCGACCTTCAAATCCTCAAATTATAATCTATGAAGTTTCACAAATTTTTCCCAAGTTTTCAACCCAAAACACTAATTAAATGGTAAAACAATGATAGATTCATGTATAATAACCAAATCCGAATTAGAATCACTTACCCTAATCAACTCCTTGAAAATCTCTTCAAGAATCTCCCAAAACCAAAGTCTCTAGCTCAAAATATGAAAAATGTGTCCCTTTGCGAACACAATGAACACTGAACCAAGGCTACGCAAATGTGATCCCTCTCCCGCGAGTGCGAAGGCTTACAAGCCTGGTGCCCAACCTGGCTCAACCTTCTACGCGAACGCGATCACACCCTGGCGATCACGATGAACAAACTCCACATACCTTCGCGAACGCGTGGCCTTCTTCGTGAACGCGATGAACAAACTTCACCTTACTCCCAGATAACCTTCGCGAATGCGAGATCTCTCTCGCGAAAGCAAACAAGGAAATAAAACATCAGAATTTCTGCATTTCAACAAGGCCAAATTCAATCCGTGATCAATCTGAATCTCACCTGAGGTCCTTGGGACCCCATCCAAACATACCAACACATCCTAAAACATCATATGAACTTAGTCGAGGCCTCAAATCATATCAAACAACACCAAAACATGAATCACACCCCAATTCAAGCCTAATGAATTTAATGGACCTCCGATTGACTTAAAATTTTGCACACAAGCCATAAATGACACGATGGACCTATTCCAACTTTCGGAACCAAAATCCGAGCCCGGTAACAACAAAGTCAACTCTCCGTCAAACTTCTTAACTCTCCAAACTCCAACTTTCGCCAATTCAAGACACAATCACCTACGGACCTCCAAATCAATATCCAGACACACTCCTATGTCCAAAATAACCATACGGAGTTATCAGAACCATCAAAACTCCATTCCGGTGTCATTTACACATCAGTTAACATCTGGTCAACACTTTCAACCTAGGCTTCCAACCTTGGGATTAAGTGTCCCAATTCATTCCAGAACATCCCCAGAACCAAACCAACCACCCCGACAAGTCACATAGCAACAGACGAACAAAGAATAAGTAATAAATGGGGGAACGGAGCGGTAATACTCAAAATGACCGGCCGGGTCATTACATTCTCCCCTCTTAAACAAGCGTTCCTCTTCGAACGAGTCTAGAATCATACTTAAAGTCTCAAATTGGTGTGGATAGCTGCTCTGCCTATCCCGCTCGGTATGCCAAATAGCCTCCTTGACCGACTGACCTTCTTCAGTGCACCTTCACTGAAGCTATATTCTTTGACCTCAACTTTTGAACCTTCAGATCCAAAATGTCCACCGGCTCCACATCATAAGTCAAATCCCCATTTAAATGAACTGTGCTGAAGTCCAAAACATGAGACGAATCACCGAAGTACTTTCAAAGCACGAAAACATGAAACACAGGATGAGCACTCGACTGACTAGGTGGCAATGCAAGCTTGTAAGCCACATCTCCAATCCTCTCAAGCACCTCAAAAGGGCCATTATACCGAGGGCTCAACTTGCATTTCTTCCCGAACCTCATAACACCCTTCATGGGTGAAACTCCGAGTAATACCTCTCTCCTACCATGTAGGCAACATCACGAACCTTCCGATCAGCGTAACTCTTCTGTCTAGATTGTGCCGTGCAAAACCGATCCTGAATCAACTTAACATTTTCCAAAGCATCCTGAACCAAGTCAGTACCAAATAGTCTACCCTTACCCTACTCAAACCAACCAACTGAAGACCGACACCGCCTCCCATACAAGGCCTCATACAGAGCCATCTAAATAGTCGATTGGTAGCTGTTATTGTAGGCAAACTCTACAAGCAGCATAAACTGATCCCAAGAAACCCTGAAATCCATGACACACACGCGTAGCATATCCTCCAATATCTGAATGGTGCACTCAGACTATCCGTTCGTCTGAGGGTGGAATGTTGTACTCAACTCAACCCATGTGCTTAACTCTCACTACATTGCACTCAAAAAATTTTGATGTGAACTGTATGCCCCGATCTGAAATAATGGACACTGGGACACCGTGAAGGCGAACAATCTCGTAGATATAGATCTCAGCCAACCACTCCATAGAAAAGGTAGTCCCAACTGGAATGAAATGTGTGGACTTAGTCAACCGGTCCACAATCACCCAAATAGGATCAAGTTTCTTCAAAGTCCGTGGGAGCCCAACTACGAAGTCCATGATGACACGCTCCCATTTCCACTCAAGAATTTCAAGCCGTTGAAGAAAATTGCCCGGCCTCTGATGCTCATACTTCACCTGCTGACAATTCAAGCACCGAGCTACAAACTCTACTATGTTTTTCTTCATTCTCCTCCACCAATAGTGCTGCCTAAAGTCCTGATACGTCTTCGCGGCACCCGGATGAATGCAATACCGTAAACAGCAGGCCTCCTCAAGAATCAACTTACGTAGCCCATCTACATTACGCACACAAATTCAACCTTGCATCCGCAACACCCCATCATCCCCAATGGAAACCTCCTTGGCATCACCGTGCTGAACCATGTCCTTAAGGACAAGCAAATGGGGGTCGTTATACTTACACTCTCTGATGCGATCATATAAGGAAGACCGAGAAATCACACAAGTTAGAACCCGACTAGGCTCCGAAATATCTAACCTCATGAACTGATTGGCCAAGGCCTGATCATCTGATGCAAGTGGTCTCTCACCAACATGAGTATAGGCAAGGCTACCCATGCTCACTGCCTTCCTACTCAAAGCATCAGCCACTACATTGGCCTTCCCGGGATGATACAAAATGGTAATATCATAGTCTTTTAACAACTCCAACCATCTCCGCTGCCTCAAATTTAGATCCTTTTGTTTAAATAAGTGTTGCAGACTCTGATGATCTGTAAATACCTCACAAGACACACAATTGAGATAATGCCTCCAAATCTTCAATGCATGAATGATGGATGCCAACTCCATATCATGAACGGGGTAGTTCTTCTCATGAGGCTTCAACTAGCGTGAAGCATAAGCAATCACTCTACCCTCCTACAGTAAAGCAAACCCAATACCAATCCGAGAAGTGTCACAATACACTATATAAGAACCTGATGCTGAAGGCAAAAATAGAACTTGAGGTGTGGTCAAGGTAGTCTTGAGCTTCTGAAATATCTCATCACACTCATTGGATCATCTGAATGGAGAACCCTTTTGGGTCAACCTGGTCAAAGGCACTGCAATGGACGAGAAACCCTCCACGAAGCGATGATAATATCTGACCAAGCCAAGAAAACTCCGAATCTCAGTAGCTGAAGATGGTCTGCTTCAATTCTGAACTGCCTCAATCTTCTTCGGATCCACATTGGTCCCCTCATTGGACACTGTGTACCCCACGAACGCCATCGAACTGAGCCAAAACTCACACTTGGAGAACTTAGCATAAAGCTTCTTCTCCTTCAACGTCTGTAGCACAATCCTCAAATGTTGTGTATGCTCCTCTTGGATACATGAGTACACCAGGATATCATCAACAAATACTATGACAAATGAATCAAGATATGGCTGGAACACACTGTTCATCAGATGCGTGAATGTTGCTGGGGCGTTGGTCAGCCCAAAAGACATTACAAGGAACTCATAGTGATCATAGTATGTCCTGAATGTCGTCTTCAGAATATCCGAGTCCCGAATCAATCTTAGAGAAACTCTAGCTCCCTGAAGCTGGTCAAATAAGTCATCAATGTGCGGCAAAGGATACTTGTTCTTATTAATAACTTTGTTCAGCTGTCTATAGTCAATGCACATCCACATAGTACCATCCTTCTTCTTCATAAATAGAATCGATGCACACCAAGGCGACACACTAGGCCGAATGAACCCCTTATCAAGAAACTACTAAAGCTGATCTTTCAATCCTTCAACTCTGCTGGTGCCATACGATACGGAGGAATAGAAATGGGTTATGTGCCCGGCTACAAGTTAATACAAAAATTAATGTCCCTGTCAGGTGGCATGCCCGGCAAGTCTGCAGGAAACACATCTAAAAAGTCCCGCACTACCAAACAGAATCAATGGTATGAGTATCAGCACCAACATCTCTCACAAAAGCAAAATATGAAAAACACCCATTCCCAACCATCTGTTGGGCCTTTAGATATGAAATCACCCTACTGGGAACATAGTCTAGAGAACCTCTCCACTCGATCCTAGGTAACCACGGCATCACTAATGGCACGGTCTTAGTGTGATAATCCATAATTGCACGACATGGGGACAACCAATCCATGCCCAGAATCACGTCAAAATCAACCATACTCAGCAATAAGATATCAACTCTCATCTCCAATCCCCCAATGGTCACCACACACGACCGACCCACATGGTGCATATTAATAGAATCGCCCACCGGCATAGATACGTGAACAGGAAAAACTAAGGACTCATGAGGCACATCCAAATAACAAGCAAAATATGATAATACGTATAAATAAGTGGAACCAAGGTCAAATAATATGGAAGCATCCTTGTTTCTTACTGAGACAATACCTGTGATCACTGCGTCTAAAGTAATGACCTCTAGCCTGGAAGGGAAAGCATAGCATTGAGCTTGAGATCTACCTGATCGGCCTCACCCTCTAGGGTGACCTCTAGCTGCCTGAGCCCCACCCCGAGTTGGATGAGTGGGTGGTGAAGTAAATGGTGCGGAAGTCATAGTTTGACTCCTCTGTTGAACTAGACCTCCCAAAAGATGGGGACAATACCTCTTCACATGACCAAAATATCTACACTCGAAGTATCCCCGCTCCGACAATTGCAGCGGGTACTGAATTGGACCCCGAGAACTAAGATAAATACTAGTAGGACCTGGCACAGATGAACCCTGAACTGATGGAGCACGAGATGAACTCTGAGCTGGGAGGGCATTGAGAGATGACTGACCCGGACAAGCACTATATGAAATATGGCTAGCTGATGCACCATGATGAACCGGACGAGCAATCTGAGCGATCCTATAAGGACGACCCCTACTATGATGGGACTGCCCTTTGGAAGAAACACCACTAAAACAAACCGAACCACGAGGCCTCTTAACCTCTCTCTCCTCACGCTCCTTACTATGGACCTGCTCTAATCGCGTAGCAATATCAACCACCTTATCGAACCTAGCACCTAAAGCAATCTCCCGAGTCATGACGAAGTGCAGTCTATAGTTGAGGCCATCAATGAACCTCTTAATCCTCTCCCTCTCCGTGGAAACTAATTAGATCGCATGACGATCAAACTTTGAAAATCTCATCCCATACTGGGTCACGGACATGCGCTTATAGTGTAGCTGCTCAAACTGCCTACACAACTCCTAACTATGGGTCTGTGGAACAACCTTCTCCAAGAAGAGAACTGAGAACTCATGCCACGTAAGTGGCGCAGCGTCGATTGTCCTGCTGAACTCATAAGCCTCCTACCATCTGAAGGCTGCCCTCGACACCTAAAAAGTAGTAACTTAGACTCCACTAGTCTCCAGAATACCTATCGTGCGAAGAATTCGCTGGCACCTGTCTAAGAGGTCCTGGGCATCCTCTAACTCATCCCCACTGAATGCTGAAGGCCTCAGTCTCCCAAATTGCTCTAGCCTCTTCTACTCCTCATCACTCATAGGTGGACCCACCTGGGCCTGAGCAACTGCAACCGGGTGGGCTAGTAATAGCCCCAGTGTCTGAAATCCCTAAACCACCTACTCTGGAGTACGGACGGTGGGAGCCTGAGCACCTCCCCCAGCCTGAGAAGTGGCTGGTGCAGCCTGAACTGAAACTGCCTGAGCAAGGCTAGTGCATACAGTCAATATCTGGGCCAAAGCCTCCTGAAGGCCTTGAATCAAAATGGGCACAACTAGTGCCTGAGGTGGTCCCACCGACTCAACCACATCTTGTATCTGCTCCTGAGCTGGATCAATTAGTGGTTGCACGTGTGCTACTCTAGCTGCTTTACGAGCTACACCTCGGCCTCTACCGCGGTCCCGACCTCTCGTGGTACTAGTGGACGTCCGCTTGATCCGGTAACACGTGTCTTCAACATCTGTAAGAGAATAGAATAATAGAAGTTTAGTTTCCGGAATTAACAAATCCCCACGACAAGAATACAAGAAAGTGAAGTTTTCCTAATGGTTCGGTAGCCCCTCGAAAATAAGTACAGACGTCTATGACCAATCCGCAAGACTCTACTAAACCTGCTCATGACTCATGAGACCTATGTAACCTAGGTTCTAAGACTAACTTGTCACCACCCAAATCTCAACATGTCGTGATAGAGCCTATCACAGTACTAGGCAAGCCGACAGTCACAAAATAACTACGCATTTTAATTTAAAAGCATGATATATTGAAAATTTTCATAAATAACCAAAAGGATTAACTGCTACTCAAATGCAAAATTTCCAAAGATCCGAATGTCACCGAGTACATGAGCTACTAAATGACAGCTCAGTCAAAAACCTCTAATACAACTGTCTGGAAAGATAGAACAGTGCTAAGTAAACTGAAAAGAAGGAGAGTCGAGGTCTACTGACGCCAAGGAAGCTACCTCAAAAGTAACCAAGCAGGTAATTCTCCAAGTCTAGCAACCACCGAGTCCAGAGGTACCTGGATCTGCACACGAAGTGCAGAGTATAGTATAAATACAACCGACCCAATGTACTCAATAAGTAACAGGAATAACCTTGGGCTGAGAGCAGTGACGAGCTCAGAAAGGTACAGTCCAAATCTAGATAATAACAATATGGATATGACAGAAAAATGACAACAATAACTCAGAGAAATCTCATAACCAGTTTGTACATAGTACATATATGTAGACATGCTTTCAAGTTTAACAGTTTAAGCTCAACACAGATAAAATATACCAAGTATGACTAATATGAGGAATGTTACATTTCTATATCTACATGTCAGATGTGCATGTCATGTGCAATGCATCACAATGATAACTCATGTACTCACACTCTTAGAGTACTCAATCTGACTGTCACAACTCTCACTCATCACACTTAATCACTTAGCACTGTACGAGACCTGCGCTTCCTACTGGTATGTCAAACTCCGGAACGACAGATCCTGTTCAAGCGCTAATAAAACTTGTTGCGGCGTGCATCTCGATCCCATCATGAATCAATAATACATGATGCGGCGTGCAGCCCTATCCCATCTTAAATCAATCAAACATGTTACAGTGTGCTGCCCGATCTCATCAATATTACTTACAATATAACTCTCAGGCCCTAACTCAGTCATCAATCTCTCCAGTCTCTCGGGCTCACAAATCTCATGACAATCACCCCAAACAATGATAACATGATATAACAATAAATGAAAACAGAGACTGTGATACGATATGCAAATGATGAATGTGACTAAGTATAACATTTCAGTTTAAGCAAATAATTCAACAGCAGGAATGAACTCAGTGAGTCCCAACAGAATAAGCATATAGCCTAAACATGATTTCTAACATAGATTGCAGCTCAATACTTAAACACGTAGGGATTACATGAATAACAATAAGGTTTGACAACTACACGGTATTACGAAAACAACCGAGTCACAATTACCCCCGGTGCACACCGACACACCCATCACCTAGCGCTAATAAAACCTGATGCTCAATTCCGATCTCAAATCGACCTTAAAAATCCTCAAATTATAGTCTATGAAGTTTCACAAATATTTCCCAATTGTTCCAACCCAAAACACTAATTTAATGGTTAAAACAATGATAGATTCATGTATAATAACCAAATCCGAATTAGAATTGCTTACCCTAATCAACTCCTTGAAAATCGTTTCAAGAATCGCCCAAAACTGAGGTCTCAAGCTCAAAATATGAAAAATGGGTCCAAACCCTCGATTTTGAGATTTAATATCTGCTGTCAAGGTGTCATTTTTCGCAAACACGGAAACTGCCTCGCGTTCGCGAAGCACAAAATACTCAGATGCAAAATCCCTCTTACATGAATGCGAGAGTCCCCTTGCGAATGCGATGAACACTGAACCAAATCTACGCAAACGCGACACCTCTCCCACGAACACTAAGGCTTACAAGCCTGGCACCCAACCTGCCTCAACCTTCTACGCAAACGTGATCACACCCTCACGATCGCGATGAAGAAACTCCCTATACCTTCGCGAATGCGTGGCCTTCTTCACGAAAGCGATGAACAATATTCACCTTCCTCCTAGATTCCCTTCGCGAATTTAAGACCTCCCTAGCGAACGTGAACAAGGAAACCAGACATCAGAATTTATGCAGTTCAACAAGGCCAAATTCAATCCGTAATCAATTTGAATCTCACCCGAGGCTCCCGGGACCCCATCCAAACATAGCAACACATTCTAAAACATCATACAAACTTAGTCGATGTGTTAAATCACATCAAACAACATAAAAACACGAATTGCACCCCAATTCAAGCCTAATGAAACTAATGGATTTCCAACTTTTACGATCAATGTCGAAACGTATCAAACCAATTATGATTGACCTCAAATTTTGAACACAAGACATAAATGACATGACGAACGTATTCCAACTTCCGAAACAAAAATTCAAGTCGGTAACCACAAAGTCAACTCTCGGTCAAACTTCTGAACTCTCCAAACTCCAGCTTTTCCAACTTTCACCAATTCAAGCCAAAATCACCTACGGACCTCTAAATCAATATCCGGAAAAACTCCTAAGTCCAAAATCATTATACGGAGATATTAGAACCATCAAAACTCCATTACAGGTTCATTTGCACACAAGTCAATATCCGGTCAACACTTTTAACTTAGACTTCCAACCTTGGGACTAAGTGTCACAATTTATTACGAAACATCTCCGGAACCAAACCAGTCGCCCTAGCAAGTCACATAACAACAAACAAAGACAGAATAAGAAATAAACAGGGGAATAGGGCTATAATACTCTAAACGACCGGCCGGGTCATTACTTTTGGCATCCTTCTCAAGGAGCTTACAAAATGGGTTCACCACTTTAGAGAAATCTTTAATAATGCATCAGTAGAAACCTGCATGGCCTAAGAAACTCTGCACACCCTTTATCGAAGTTGGGGTGGAAGCTTAGAAAACACCTCAATATTTGCCTTGTCAACTTTAATTTCATTTTTTCAGATCTTATGGCCAAGGACAATGCCCTCCTAAACCATGAAATGGTATTTTTCCCAATTGAGCACCAAATTTGTCTCTTCACATCCAGCCAACATTTGTCCAACTTTGAAAGACAATCATTAAAATAATTACCAACTACCGGGAAGTAATCTATAAAGACTTAAAGGTAGTACTCCACCATGTCCGTGAATATAGCCATCATACACCGTTGAAACGTTGCTGGTGCATTGCACAAATGAAAATGCATCCTCTTGAAAGCAAAAGTACCATAAGGACATGTAAAGGTTATTTTCTCTTGATCTTCAGGAGAAATAAGAATTTGGATGTAGCCCGAGTACCCATCAAGAAAATAACAAAAAGAACGACCGGCCAATCTATCGAGCATTTGGTCCATCAAATGGAGTGGAAAGTGATCCTTCCTTGGGACTTTATTGAGCTTACGATAATCCATACAAACTCTCCAACCGGTCACCGTTCTTGTGGGAATCAACTCATCCTTCTCATTGGTGACAACCGTCATGCCCCCTTCTCTGTGACACAGTGAACCGGAGAGGTCCATGAACTATCGGAGATGGGGTAGACAATCCCGGCATCCAACCACTTGATAATCTCCTTCTTGACCACTTCTTGCATAGTCTCATTGAGTCTTCTTTGATGTTCAATATATGGTTTTGCGCCACCCTCCAACTTGATCTTATGCATGCAAAATACGGGGCTTATACCCCGAATATCCACCAAAGTCCACCCAATAGCCTTCTTCCTCTTTTGCAACACCGCCAATATGGAATCAACCTGCACGTTAGTCAAAAAAGAGGAAACAATAACCGGTAAAGTAGAACAAGGGACACAAAATTCATACCAAAGATGTGGTATCAATGGCTTCAATTCCAAAGTAGGTGGCTCTTTAATAGAAGTCTTTGTAGGAGGAGTCTTCCTATTCTCAAGATCCAAAGACAATTTCCGGGGTGCATAGTTGTACGACACCATTCCTTGCAAAGAGTACACACATTCCACGAAGTCATCCATCTCATCATCATCAAATTGAGCAAAATGGCTTCCAACATATGACCAACATTGATTTTAGCACTTATATCATCAACAATAACATCGGTCACCAAATTGACAAAAGAACACACCTCATTGCTATTTGAATGCCAAATAGACTTGCATACATGAATACAATTTTTTCATCACTAAAATGGAATGTTAGTTCTCTAGCTTCCACATCACAGAGAACTTTACCCGTAGCAAGGAAAGGTCTCCCAAGAATAATAGGTACTTCATAGTGAACCTCACAATCTAGAATAACAAAGTCCGTCGGAAAAATGAACTTATCAACCCGGACCAAAACATCCTCAATCACCCCAATGGCCTCTTTATGGTACGATCGTCCATTTGCGACCTCATAGATGTGGGTCTTGGTTTTCTAATTCCCAAAGTTATAAACACCGAATAGGGCATCAAATTGATACTCGCCCGAAGATCATAAAAAGCTTTAGCAAAATCGACACTTCCACTTGTACAAGGAATCGTGAATGCACCGGGATCTTCTAACTTAAGAGCCATGGATTCAATAATTGCACTCATTTGATGAGTGACTTTGGCATAACCGGGGATTTGTTCCAAAGCTTCTAATAATGACACATTAATAGAGAGTCTTTTCATCATTTGAATGATCTTCTTGAATTGATTCTCACCATTTTGCTTGGCAAGTCTTTGAGGATAGGGAGGTGGAGGCTTAGGCAATGGTGCCTTATCATTTTGCACTACCGGCTATAGTATGTCAATAATATGATCCCTAGACGGGTTCACCTCCTCTTAGGTCTCCTCCACAATCTCATCAATATCAATCCGAACCTCATCACTTGCTTGAACATCATTGTTTGGGATTTCCTCTTCTTGTATAACTTGATCATCATCCACAAGTCGCCTTTCATTTGAGGTGGGTGCATTCCCGCCTCTTCCATTTCTTGTGATAACTGCCATAGCATGCCCCGTATTATTACCAACCTTAGGTTTTACCACCGTACCACTTGGTAGTGCACCCGTAGGACGAGTATTATGGGCTTGAGAGATTTTCCCCATTTGAACTTCAAGATTATGGATTGATTTTTTATATGATGCAAGTTGGGCATCGGAATCGGCATTATTCTCTATCATTTTCCTTAACATGTTTTCAATACGGCCCATCTCAATATTTGAAGAACTTGAACCATGGGAACGATAAGGGGGCGGGTTGCTAGGTTGTGGTACATTAGGGGGCCTTTGAAAACATGATCATTGATTTCCTTGATTGTTATTATTTACCCAACCACCTTGATTGTTGCCTCCCAGATTTCCTTGGTTGTTTCCACTCCAATTTCCTTGGTTGTTGTTGTTGTGTCAATTCCTTTGATTGGTAGATATCCAATTGCTTTGGTTATTTTGTTGTCGCCATTTTTGTTGATTGGATCCTTTGAAATTGTTCCTTTGACCTTGGTAATTGTTCACATATTTAACTTTTCCTCTTGCTCATGATAAGAATCATCTTGATCAAAACTACCATCATCTTGTGCATAACTCTCACTCGGGTTTGAAATTGTGGACCACTGGTCCTCTTATTTTTGACCAACACAGTTACCCTTTCCATAGCATGTACTTTCTTAGGAGCTTGAACTTAATTATGTTGGGCCTTGGCGAGTTGAGTCATAGTTGTTTTCAATTCGGCAATGGCTTGCCCATGGTCTTGCAACTCATCATGGAGGTTAATCGTGTTGGGATCACCTTGTGGACCACTGGCTCGGGATTGCCAAGCTGAAAATGTTTCCGCCATCTCATCAAGAATCTCATATGCCTACGCATAAGGTGTTTTCATAAAGTTACCTCCGGCCAATTGATTGACCACACATTGGTTCATAGTATTAATACCACGGTAGAAAGTTTTTTGGATCATGTTGTCAGTCATATCATTATTCGGGCACTCCTTTACTATTTTCTGATACCTCTCCCAAATTTCATGCAAAGGTTCATTGGGCTCTTACTTGAAAGCCAATATTTAATCTCTAAGAGTAGCCATGTGCCCGGGAGAGAAAAACCTAGCAATAAACTTTGCCACCAATTCATCCCAAGTATGGAAAGAATGATTAGGCAAGCATTCCAACCAATCTAAAGCTTTACGCCATAGAGAGAAGGGAAAAAGCCTTAGCCTCAAAGCATCCTCCGAAATATTTGTTTGCTTGCTACCCCAACACGTATCCATAAAGCGCTTCAAATGCTTATAAGCATTTCTATTTGGCTCCCCGGTGAAAAAGCCTTGTTGTTTTAGAAAGTGAGCATCACATTGGGAATTTAAAAGTTTCTTTCCCTAATGCGAGGGGGGACTATTGCACTTGCATAATCTTTATTCGGTAAAATTCGGTGTTGCACCATTTGTGGTTGTGGTGGTGGAGGTGGGGGAGGTGGGGTCACGTTGTCTTGTTGACCACGGCCTTAACTATTTGGTTGTGGCATTTGAGGCACATCATCTAGTTGTTCCTCCTCTCCGTCCAACTCACCCAATGGCAAATTTCCAAAATCATTGTTCGCCATTTTGTACCTATAATTTCTTCAGCAAATTAGTAACACGGAAGGAAAGGAAGATATATCAAGAACACACTCAAATATATAGCTAACACCGTAAAAGCTCCCCGACAATGATGCCAAAAATTTATCCACGTCCAATTCGCACTCAATAGTACGTGGAAATGGTCATTGAAATTATAATACCCAACTAGAGTCGAGGTCGAATTCCTTAGGGAGTTGATGAAGGGTGTTAAGGTAGATACTTGAAGAGAGTACGTGAAACAACTAAACTATGCTTTGAAACAAAGGGTGATTGTTTCCCAAATTAACACTAAGAGATTTAAACGAATTAAAAGAAACTAGAGAGAATAATTATTTTTGGAGTTTTTAGTCAATTTGGGAAAATCCTAGGGATGTAACCTTTACCTAGGTGCAAACCTAATGGGTAAACTACGTTAATGCTTGTTTTGTGGATCTGAGTGTATTATAGCTCTCAATTCTCAGGTACACACTCAATACCTCTCGGTCATAGAGTTGTTATGCTCTAATTGTCTTTTTCGAGGCTAGTTGGGTAGGAACGCAAACAATTGATATTAGTTCAAGTCGGGTTTTCCCTATCTCTAGCTCAAACCCTTTAATATATTGCACTCCTTCCTCTCAGCATTTCCATACGATTTTCTTAGTTTCTACTCCTTTGTTCTGCATTGTTTTAACTTCAAACAAAGCAACTGTAAGTGTGATTTGCTACCGAACTTTGTGTTCGCTGAAACACTGGGGTTTGAAGTACCACTACACCAGTGTGTTATTCGTTCTATCCTGGGAGGAAATAATCCATAACCTTGGGTACTAGGAGGGGATTAAATTCCTTAAGGAAACACTGTGAATTCAGTGGGCTCGAATTTATTACTATTTCATTATGATAACTTATATTTTTCAGAATTATTATTTACAAATACAGCAATATTGGCGGGACTAACAATCTTAAGGAATTTAATATTTATTTCTGTATTTGTGTTATTCTTATTATTCTGCAAACTAAAACCTTTGTGGTTTTGTGTACTCCCGTTTTGGAGAGTAAAGCCTTCGTGGCGTTTTGTTGGAGATTAAAATATACGTAATTTTTACTCCAGTTTGAAAACGTGTATTAAACATTTATTTGTGTCATTTTTTTTTCCAGAAAAAATGATGACTGAAAGCGAAAACCAAGCTGTTCCGATGGTGACTGCCAACGCATCGACAAGCCGAACACCGGCGTTGGCACTGGCAGAAAAACCCGAAAAATTTTCCGGGATTGATTTCAAGCGTTGGCAACAGAAGATGTTCTTCTACTTAACTACGTTATGTCTACAGAAGTTCATCAAGGAAGATGTTCCTGATCTGCCAGATAAAACTCCAGAGAATGAACGCTTTATCGTGATTGAAGCGTGGAAGCATTCTGATTTTTTGTGCAAGAATTATATTCTTAGCGGACTGGATGATAATCTGTATAATGTATACAGTGGCGTGGAGACGTCAAAAGAATTGTGGAATGCGCTTGAAAAGAAATATAAAACTGAAGATGCCGGGATGAAGAAATTTGTTGCCACAAAATTTTTGGACTACAAAATGGTAGATAGCAAGTCTGTTATTACCCAAGTCCAGGAATTACAAGTGATTATTCATGATCTACTTGCTGAAGGTCTTGTCATCAATGAAGCATTCCAAGTAGCAGTAATGATTGAGAAGTTGCCTCCGTTGTGGAAGGACTTCAAAAATTATTTGAAACACAAACGAAAGGAAATGTCCCTTGAAGATCTCATTGTTCGGTTGAGAATCGAAGAGGACAATAAAGCTGCTGAAAGGAGAGGCCGTGGAAATTCAACAATAATGGGAGCAAATATTGTTGAAGATAACAAAAAAGAGGAAGAAGGCTTCTGGTCCGAAATACAACCCAAGCAAGAAGCGGTTCAGTGGAAACTGCTACAAATGTGGGAAAATCGGACACAAATCTACGGAGTGTAGTGCTCCAAAGAAAGACAAGAAAACATGGTAGTAAACCATGATGATGTTGATAACTTGTGTGCCATGCTTTCTGAATGTAACTTGGTGGGAAATCCTAAACTGTGATGGTTTGATTCAGGAGCCACTCGCCATGTTTGTGCAGTTAGAGAAGCTTTTGCTACTTATGCTCCTACTGGACCCGGAGAGACAGTTTATATGGGAAATGCTTCAACAGCAAAAGTTGAAGGATATGGGAAGATATTTCTGAAAATGACTTCTGGCAAGGTCATGACTTTGAACAATGTCCTTCATGTTCCCGAAATGAGAAAGAATTTAGTCTCTACTGGACTTCTTGTTAAGCACGGTTTTAAGTGCGTTTTTGTGTCCAACAAGGTTGTCATAAGTAAGAATAAAATATTTGTAGGAAAAGGTTACCTCACTGAGGGCCTTTTCAATCTGAATGTAATGGTTGTGGAAAACAATAATAATATTTCAGCTTCTTCTTACTTACTTGAGTCAAATGATTTATGGCATATACGTTTGGGTCATGTCAATTATAAAACCTTGCGGAAAATAATTAACTTGGAAGTACTGCCTAAGTTTGAATGCGAAAAATCAAAATGTCAAACATGTGTGGAATCTAAGTATGTTAAACATCCTTATAAGCCAGTTGAAAGGAATTCAAATCCTTTAGACTTAACTCACACAGATATTTGTGACATGAATTCAATACCATATCGCGGTGGAAAGAAGTATTTCATAACTTTTATTGACGATGGTACTCGATATTGTTATGTTTACTTACTGAATAGTAAAGATGAAGCAATAGACGCATTCAGGCAATACAAAAATGAAGTTGAAACGCAACTTAACAAGAAAGTAAAAATGATAAGAAGTGATAGGGGTGGTGAATATGAATCTCCTTTAGAAGAAATATATTTAGAATATGGAATTATTCATCAAACAACAGCCCTTACACGCCCCAATCTAATGGGATTGCGAAAAGAAAGAATCGCACATTAAAGGAGATGATGAATGCGTTGTTGATAAGTTCTGGTTTGCCACAGAACTTGTGGGGGGAAGCCATTCTTACGGCTAATCGATTATTAAATCGAGTGCCCCATAGCAAAACACAATCCATTCCATATGAAAAATGGAAAGGAAGGAAGCCCAACTTGAATTATTTTAAAGTGTGGGGGTGTTTGGCAAAAGTGCAAGTTCCTAAACCCAAAAGGGTAAAGATAGGACCAAAAACCGTTGATTGTGTTTTCATAAGATATGCGACAAATAGTAAAGCATATCAATTTCTGGTTCATAAATCAGAAAATCCCGACATTCATAATAATACGGTTATAGAATCAGATAATGCTGAGTTCTTTGAGAATATATATCCATATAAAAAGGAATGTGAGTCATTTGGTGAAGGATCTAAATGACCTCGGGAAGAAACAAAAGAAAGTATATGTAATCAGGAGGATCCAAGACGTAGTAAACGTCAAAGAACGTCTACTTCATTTGGACCAGATTTTGTGACTTTCTTATTGGAAAATGAGCCTCAGCTTCTTCACCGGCTTTATCTAAGGCTATGAATTCAGCCTCCATTGTAGAGCGGGCAATATATGTTTGTTTGGACGACTTCCAAGATACCGCTCCTCCACCAATAGTGAATACATATCCACTCGTGGACTTAGAATCAGTTGAACCGGTGATCCAATTTGTATCACAGTATCCCTCAATCACCGCAAGAAATTTACTGTAGTGCAAGTCAAAGTTCTGGGTATGTTCTAAATATCCCAAATCTCATTTCATTGCCATCTAATGAGATTGGCCTGGATTGCTCGTGTATCGACTCAATTTACTTATAACACAAGCTATATCTGGTCGTGTACAATTCATGATATACATTAAGCATCCCAACACACGAGCATAATCCAATTGTGATATGCTTTGGCCTTTGTTCTTTGCTAATGCAAGATTCACGTCAATTGGAGTCTTTGCAACTTTAAAGCCCAAGTGCTTGAATTTTTCAAGTACTGTCTTAATATAATGAGATTGTGACAATGCCAGACCTTGAGGAGTCTTATGGATCTTAATTCCCAGAATTAAATCAGCAACTCCCAAGTCTTTCATATCAAACTTGCTATTGAGCATACGCTTAGTAGCATTTATGTTGGCAATGTCATTACTCATTATCAGCATATCATCCACATATAGGCAAACAATGACTATGTGATTTGGAACATTTTTAATGTACACACATTTATCACATTCATTTATCTTAAAACCATTTGACAACATTGTTTGGTCAAATTTCGCATGCCATTATTTGGGTGCTTGTTTTAGTCCGTAAAGAGACTTAACAAGTCTACATACCTTCTTTTCTTTACCTGGAACCACAAACCCTTCAGGTTGTTCCATGTAAATTTCTTCCTCCAACTCTCCATTTAAGAAGGCCGTCTTAACATCCATTTGATGAATTTCAAGACCATACACTGCAGCTAATGCTACTAACATCCGTATGGACGTAATACTTGTAACTGGAGAGTATGTATCAAAGTAGTCTAGACCTTCTCGTTGTCTATACCCTTTGACTACGAGTCTTGCCTTGAATTTATCAATAGTGCCATCATCTTTGATTTTTCTCTTAAAAATCCATTTAGAACCCAAAGGTTTATTTCCAGGAGGAAGATCAACCAATTCCCATGTATGGTTGTTTAATATGGATTCTATTTCACTATTGACTGCCTCTTTCCAAGTCCTAGCAATCTCCACCACCTGCTGAAATGGAGTATCAGTCTGCAACTCCTAAGCCATGCAGAATCTAAGATCATAACTGAGCCCCTCAATGAATCTGAGGACTCGCTCTCTAACTATAGGAATCAAAGTAGGTGCATGACGGGATAACTCACTGAACCTGATGGCATACTCTGACACCATCATGGTGCCCTGACGCAGTTACTTAAGAACATATCTGAAAACTGAGTCCATGAAAGTGAAGCTGTATTAGCTGGGCTACCCTTCTCGTAAACCTGCAACCACTGATATGCTGCTCCCGACAACTAGAATGTAGAAAGAGCAACCCCACTCGCCTCTACAATACCCATGGTGCGGAGAATACGGTGACACTCCTCTAGAAAACCATGTGCATCCATTGAAGCCAAACCACTGAAAGTAAGAGGGTGATACTTCTTGAACCTCGCAAGTCTAAGCTGCTCTTCCTCTGATGCCCCTGGCCTGACCTCAGGCTGAACCAAAATAACAGGCTGTACCAGCACCACACCTGAAACCTGACCAATGTGAGCCCGCTGCTCTAGAGTACGGGCGGTGGGAGTCTGAGCTCCTCCCACAATCTGCGGAGTAGCTGGCGCAACGGAGATCAATCCAGCCTGAGCCAATGTACCAAACATGTTCATGAACTGTGCTAAAGTCTCCTGAAGTGTGGGGGGTAACAACAGGAGCCTCTGATGCATGTCCCCCAACCAAAATTGTCGGCGGCTCCTCAGCTGCTGCTCTTTCAGGTGCTCTAGCTGCGATGCGTGCCCCTCCTCGGTCTCTACCTTAGCCCCGGCCTTTGGCGGCTCTAGAAGGGGGTGCAGTTGTATGCTTAGCTGATCCAGTAGTGCGTGTCCTCACCATCTGTGAAAGAATAGAGAGTCAAAGGCTCAAACTTAGAAATCAACAAATCTGCACGACAGGAATGAAAAAAGTGGAGAGTTTTACTAATAGGTTCATAGCCTCTTGAAGATAAGTAGAGACATCTCCGTACCGATCTACAAGACTATACTAAACTCTCTTATGACTCATAGCACCTATGAACCTAGAGTTGTGATACCAACTTATCACGACCCAGGTTTCCCTCCGTAGGATGTCGTGATGACACCCAATTTTTAAGACTAGGTAAGCCTAATACTTACTGAATTAATGACAAAATTCAACCAACGACTATTAAATATGAAACATAAATTTCTATACAAAGCCAACAAATCCCAAAACCGATTGTACAAGTCATAAGCTCTACTGAGTTCACTAGAAAACCTCTAAGTACAATTGTTTTGGAATAGAAATAAACTATACAAAAATAACTTCTGAATGTGACTCAAGGTAAACCTGTCGTCGCGTTCGCAGGCCTCGGAGTCACCTTTTCATATTTTCATTATACTGTTTAATTCTATCCCGAATAGTTTCATTTAGGAATTTTTCTAACAAACTCAGTAGAGCTTATGACTTGTACTATTGGTTTTGGTAATTGTAATTGTGTATAATATTTTTATCTCGTATTTATCATTTAATGGTCGAATTCTTCTATTTATTTATTAAGTGTAAGGCTTACCTAGTCTTAGAGATAAGGTACCGTCACGACATCCTACGGAGGGAAATTGGGGTCGTTACAAGTTGGTATCATAGCTATAGGTTCATATGTGCTACGAGTCATAAGCAAGTTTAGTAGAGTCTTTCGGATCGGTACGGAGACGTATGTACTTATCTTCGAGAGGCTATGGAACTATTAGGATAGTTTCACTTCCTTCATTCCTATCGTGCGAGTTTATTGATCTCAGGGTTTGAACCCTTGTCATTCATTTTCTCTCACAAATGATGAGGACACGAGCTGCAGTTACTGATAACGCTGCCCCAGAGCTGGTGGTTTTAGGGTCCGGGGCAGAGGCAAGGGCCGAGGAGGAGCATATGCTATGGCTAGAGCATTTGTCATAGCAGCAGTTGAGGAGCCGCAAGTAGCTCCGATTGGGGGATAGATACCAGAAGCGCCTGTTGTGACCCTAGAACTTCAAGAGACTTTAGCACAGTTGCGGAGCATGTTTGGTACATTGACTCAGGCGGGGATGATTCCGATTTCACCAGCTATTTCACAGATCAGGGGAGGTGCGCAGATTCCTGCCGCACGTACTTCGGAGCAGTGAGTCCATCTTGGTCAGATCCTAGGTGTCATGCCGACACAACTTATTATCCCAGTTGAACCCGTGGTTAGGGCAGCTATATCTGAGGAAGAACAACTTTGACTTGCGAGTTTCAAGAAGTATTACCCTCCTACTCTCAGTGGTTTGGCATCATAGGATACGCATGGGTTCTTAGGAGAGTGCTACCATATTCTCCGCACTATGGGTATTGTGGAGACGAGTGGAGTTGCTTTTACTACATTCCATCTTAAGGGAGCGGCATATCAGTGGTGGCAGTCGTATGAGTTGGGTAGTCCGGTCGATGCAACTTCACTTTCATATATTCGGTTTTCAAGGATGTTCTTGGGAGAGTTTGTTCTCCAGACCCTTCGGGATGCATGGCGCATGGAGTTTGAGCAGCTGCATCAGGGCGATGCCAGTATCAGAGTATGTTGTTAGATTCAGTGATTTGTCTAGACATGTACCTATTTTGGTTTCTACAGTTAGAGAGCAAGTACGCAGGTTCATTGAGGGGCTCATTCATGATATCCGGTTCAATATGGCTTGGGAGTTGGAGTCGGATGTTCTGTTTCAGCATGTGGGCATGCGAGGTCAGGAGAGAGAGGTCAGGGAGGCTAAGAAGCCTCGTGGACCGGGAGGATCTACTAGTATCTATTTTTGGAGGAAGGGTACGCCATGGTAGATGTTTTGTGTGTCAGCCAGTTCAATTTGCACTTCAGGCTTTGCATGGTGCTTCAGATATCCATGGGTCTTAGGGTAACCGTATCGGATAGCTTCCACAGCCACGTCAGTAGAGAGGTTGCTTTGAGTGTAGAGATACCAGCCACATGGTGAGATATTGTCTTAGACTCTGGGCACATATGTCACAGCGGGGTATTCAGGCTATGAGTTTTGCTCCAGTTGTTGTTATCCCTGCACCGCCAGCTTAGGGTGCAGGTCAGGCGAGGAGAGGCCGCCCAAGAAGGGGAGGCCAGGCCCATTGATGTGTTTCTACAGTAGGGCTAATACCGCTGCACCAAATGATGTCGCACATGCATAAGTTCGATTTGTTATAGAGGAGCATCATTCGTATTTTGTTTCGGTTCTACTTATCGAGGTGAGTCCTCCTATTTTTCTTCACATACGGGTGCGTTTCATGATTTTGTACTCTATTTATGTGTTTACCCCTGTTGGGAGATTCTATAGTGGTAGCCCGTGTCTATCGTGTTGTTTTAATTAATTATGGAAAGCTATGAGACTAGAAGTGACTTTTTGTTACTCATTTCGGTAGTTTTGATGTGATTTCTAGGTGATAGGTTGCGACTTGTGATTTAGATGCTCTATCAGTGTGAGGCATCAGTATGTGTTGTGATTTTGTTGGCGGAATTGAGTTAGTGAAAGTTTTGGTTGGTATGATGTGTATTCTACTAGTGATTCAGAGTTGAGGGTGAGACCCTCACGGTTTCATATGATTCGATGTGTTTGAACCGGGCTGCATACCGCGGTGGAGTTATATCAGGATGACATCCTTGTGATTTGTCCATATGTTTTGATTCTACCTTGTGGAATTGATTTGTAGTACGATACTGATAGGGAGTTATGCATGTCGGACTTGTTCGGTAGTTCTCTCATGTGTTTCCTTATGCATACTCAGTCATTTTTTCATTGTGCTTATTGAGTTTTAGTTTGCGAGGTGTTTGCCCAGGTGGCGTTAGATGTGACTTGTTGATTCGGGTGAATAGTTATGAGGTCTTCATGTTTCTTGCATCGTTGTCAGTGTTGTGAAGGTTTGAAATAGGGTTCTAGCGGTTATGAGGCTAATTGTCGGTGCTGGATTTGATTGTGGACAACTATTATAGCTAGAGTTGTTGTTAAGGGCATATGTGTGATGTGTTACATTGTGTGGTTGTACCTTGTGGGTGTAGGAATAAAGTGTTGCAGCCGGTTGAGACTGATACTGTGTGTTGATGTGGGAATCGGGTCTTTTGGGAATGATTGGATAATGAGAAATTTGGTTCTAAGAATATCAGTGTGGGTGAAAGGAATAAATTTCAGTTAAGATGGTGTGGTCAGGCTTATGGGGATTGGGGTAGCATGGGATCACCCACGGGTGTATGTATGGTAGTTCACTCAGTGATTTGATGACCTCGAATTGTTCTTGACACGTTCGAGGACGAACGTTTGTTTAAGAGGGGGAGAATGTAACAACCCGATCGGTCATTTTAAGGATTAGCGTCCCGTTCGGTGTCTTCAGGTCTCGAACAGATTCATATTAGGTGTTATGACATGCGTGCGTGGCTGAGTTCGTATTTCAGATGATTCGAGATTGATTTGGAAGGAGGATTCTTGTTTTTGAAGCTTAAGCGGTAAGAGTTGACCGAAATTTAACTTTTGTGTAGACGACTCCGAAATGACATTTTGATGATTCCAATAGTTTCGTATGGTTATTTTACACTCAGGCGTATGTCCGGATTTGGATTTGAAGGTCCATAGGGTAACTTGAAGCATTTCACCGAAAATTGGAAAATTGAAGTTTTGGAAGGTTGAGAGGTTTGACCGAGAATTGACTTTGGTGATATCAAGGTCGGATTTCGATTTCGAAAATTGGATTAGCTCTGTTATATCATTTGGGACTTGCATGCAAAATTTGACGTCGTTCCGAGTTGATTTGATATGTTTCGGCGCAAGTTTTAGAAGTTGGAAGTTTGAAAGTTCATAAGTTCGATTCGGAGTGAGATTCATAGTTTCGACGTTGTTTGATGTGATTTGAGACCTCGAGCGTGTCCATGGTATGTTATGGAACTTGTTGGTATGTTTCGACGGGGTCCCGGGGGCCTCGGGCGTGTTTCGGATGGGCTACGGGCCATTTTCTCATGTTTTGGTTGGCTGTTTTGATATCTGGTGTCCCCTTCTACGTGATCGTGAAGTTCAAGCCGCGTTCGCATAGGTTGTGCTAGGACTGACCATTTTCCTTCTTCGCATTCGCAGTGTTTGGTCCGCGATCGCGTAAGTGTGAGTTTTGTTTCTTCGCATTCGCATGGGCAGTTTCGCATTCGCATAGCACAGCTCAGCAGCTGGTATATTTTTCTCTTCCGCGAGCGCACTTTCTTGTCCGCGATCACGTAGTACCTTTTCGCATTCACGATCGCATGGATCCATTCGCAATCGTTTAGTGCATTTGTGGGGCAGTCATTGTTTCTTCTTCGCGATCGCATGTATATTTCCGCGATCGCGATGTGCAAATACCTGGGCAGCAAAATATATTTTCCAAATCGAGGGATTGGCCATTTTTATCATATCTTGATTTGTAGACCTCGGTGTTTAGCTATTTTTCATGGGTTTTTAAAGCAAATCATTGGGGTAAGTGTTCTTCACCCGGAATGTATTATGTTTCATGATTCCATCTTTATTTTTATCATTAAAGTAGTGGTTTGAGTTGAGGAAAATGGGAAATTTTGTAAAAATCTTTTAAAATGTAAAATGATGATTTGAAGGACGAATTGCTATCTGAATTTAGTAATTCTTGTATGGTTGGGCTCGTTATCGAATGGGTGTTCAAATTTTATAATTTTGGTCGGGTTCCGAGACGGGGGCCCAGGGGGTTGACTTTTAGTTCTTGTTAAAGATTGAAGCTTTATTATCCGGAATTGTTTCCTATGTGTTTTATTTATGATTTGAAGTTATTTTAGCAAGATTTAAGCTGTCCGAAGGCTGTTTCTCTCAAGAAAGTCATTTTAGAGTATCTATCTAGCTTCTTTGAGGTAAGTATCTTGCCTAACTCTGTGTGAGAGAAACTACCCCTTAGTATTTGAGTCCTTGGTGCTAATTGTGTCATGTGAAGGCCTAATACGCGAGGTGACGAGTACGTACTCCGACTTATTTGTGGAAATTTGACCGTTTAGTGCTCTTAGGTTCTTATGTCCATTAAATATGAAGTTGTTTTGTCATGTTAAATTCCTCATTTACTAAATTCACCATTATATGTCTTATTTGAAATTTATTGCTTCATGTTTTACCCTTATTGTCGATTAAACTCTTATGTGCCTTAACTGAAGTTGTTGCCGCTTTTATAGCCATGCTATCCTTTTCGTAATTGTTTATCCTTGATTGAAGTTATTATTATCTTTTTCGTAATTGCCTATCATTAGTTGAAGTTCAATAATTTGCTTATCCTTAACTGAATTTGTTGTATCTCTTCCATAATTGATCGACCCTAAATGAAGTTTTGTTATCCCTTATCATTGTTGACTTACCCCTATTTGGAATCATTGATTCATGTTATCCTTCTTATTGTTGAATTGTACTTTTATGGAATCATTACTACACATTATCTCTTCCTTGTTGAGATATTGCTATGTTGTATCATTATTTCCTTTTGTGTCTTTCTTTGTGAGTTCGTTCTTCTGTTTTCTTTGTATTCTGAAGTTTCTGAGTTGATTTACTTGTCGTATTTTCATGTTATTGTCGATGTTGTTGTTGCATTCAATGTTGTTGAGTCGAGGCCTATGTGTGGTTGTGATATTGAAACTGTTTTGAGAAAATATTGTGGCATGTGGGCACATATTGTGAAAGTCATATATTTGAGTTGTTATATTTTTGTCATACGTGTTTCGTTGAGAGAATTATCATATTGTTTGCACGAGATTTCTGCCGTACGGTTGTTATATTATTTGACGAGGTTTCTTCCGTGCGGTAGTTATTGTGTTTGCACGAGGTTTCTGCCGTGCGGTTGTTATTGTGTTTGCACGAGGTTTCTGTCGTGCGGTTATTATTATGTTGCACGAGATTTCTGTCGTGTTATTGTTATTATTGATACGCATGCAGTAGTATAAGGTCTGGCTGTTGAAACGCATGCGGTGAGATAAGGTGGGCTTGAAATGTGTGGCTAGTAGGGGAACTACTAGAAGCCATGGGTGTAATAAGGTGGGCTAAAACACGGGATGCTATTTCAGGAAAATAATTTTCAAAACTAAATATAAAGGCTCCCGCGGTGATATAAGCAATGCTGTGATTCATTTTACTATTTAAGACTACTAAGCGGTACCTCGGGAGGGCACTTATTGTCATTTTCCCTTTTTTATGCACTTGTCTTTGATTGTTGTTTTTCTTAGCATACTACTAATTGTTTTCCTCCATGATGCAATTTTTTCTCTGTTCTATGTAGCTAATCTTGTTGTGTTGGTCGTTGATTCAAACTTCATTGCTGCTTTTATTATACTGTACATTTCATGGTGATCGTTTCTTATGTGTCATTCATTGTCTCTACTCCTATTTATTGACTAAAATTATGGTAGAACACTTGCACAAGCATACACGTAGTTAAATCCCCCATATCAATTTCAAAAGGTGAATTCTGATGTCACTAACCATTATACGTACTCTTGTCTACTTGCCTTCTGTGTGAGGAATGTTCTATTGGCATGTGAGTCGTCCGTGCGAATATGAGTTGTAATGTGGGCATAAGATGCCAAGTGATTAGGGTTCAAGAATTGGGACCTGTGAGCTGTGATTATGAGGTTCGGCACCTCGTAGAAATGCTTGAACAAATCTGGTATGACAGCGGTTGTTCTTATTGAGTTGTTGCTGGTTTTTCCTTTATTTTGATTTCTCCAAACTTAGACTGTGTCCAGCTTACTCTACGACAGTATTACCTTACTGCTTCCTGTCAAATATTGTTGCTATTGGTGTCTCGTTGCTAGTATTATTTGGTATTCCTTATCCTGCTTAGTTGTATATTAATATTGTTTTTCTCTCTTAGTTCATCTTCATACTTGTTTAGGTCATTTAATCGGCTAGGTGTCTTGACTGTTCCTCGTCACTACTCCACCGAAGTTAGTCTTGATACTTACTGTGTACCGTTGTGGTATACTCATACTATGCTTCTACACATTTTTTGTGCAGATCCAGGTGCCACGGTTATTGTTGATTATTAACTGGCTGGTCCAGCTGTGGAGACTCAAGGTAAACCTGCCATCGCATTCGCATCCCTCGGAGTCACCTTCTAATATTTTCATTGTACTGTTTAATTCTACCCGAACAGTTGCATTTAGGGAATTTTCGAGCAAACTCAGTAGAGCTTATGACTTGTACTACCGGTTTTGAAAATTATAATTGTGTATAAGATTTTTATCTCATATTTATCATTCGATGGTTGAATTCTTCTATTTATTAGCAATTGTTAGGCTTACCTAGTCTTAGAGACTAGGTGGAGAGAAATTGGGGTAGTGACAACAACTCACGCCGAATCATATCAAATCAACCCGGAATGACGTCAACTTTTGCATGCAAGTTCAAAATGACACAACGGAGCTATACCAACTCCCAGAATAGAAATGTGAACCCGATATCAACAAAGTCAACTCCCGGTCAAACCTCTCAACCTTCCAAACATTTAACTTTTTAATTTTTGCCGAAATACATCAAATTAACCTATGGACCTCCAAATCCAAATTCGGTCACACGCCTAAGTCCAAAATCACCATACGAAGCTATTGGAATTATCAAAATACCATTCCGGAGTCGTCTACATAAAAGTCAAACTCTGGTCAACTCTTACCGCTTAAACTTCTAAACCAAGAATCCTTCTTCCAAATCAATCCTGAATCATCCGAAATTCGAACTCGACCATACATGCACGTCATAATACATAATACGAAACTACTCGAGATCTTAAGTCACTGAACGGGATGCTAATTCTCAAAATGACTGGTCGGGTCATTACATGTGAAGAGGAAAGGCATTGATGCTCCGGTGAGGAGGTGTGAGAGACTGGCATTGGAGGACCAACGGAGAGGTAGAGGCAAGCCGAAGAAGTATTGGGGAGAAGTGATTAGGCAAGATATGACGTTGCTCCAGCTTACTGAGGACATGACCATGGATAGGAAGGGGTGGAGGTTGAGAATAAAGGTTAAGGGTTAGGTAGTAGAGTTTTGACCTTGTTTGTAACAGTAGATTTGATACACCGCCTGGTATTTTTCGTGTTTTTTGGTATCACTAGACTTCTCTTACTGCTTGCTGTTATCTTTTGTTTAGGTATTTTGATTACATTACCTATTGCTAGTTTTGTATTTTTGCTTCGGTTGTTAGATCGGTTTGCTTGTTATTGCCCCTCCTCTTTTCCGTTCCATAGCCAAGGGTCTTCCATATATATAGGAATTAAATGAACTAGCCTCGGTAGTGTCATCATTGTCCTTAAGGAATTTAAAACACCCACTTAGTCGATACAGGGGATGGTGGCATTTTTCCTCCAGAATTTTACAAAACCAATAAAATTTGAGTACTAGCAATTAACTCGAATGCCCCATGACAACATAATATTGTGAGTTGTAGAACGTAATAAGAGAAGAAGAGATTGAATTCTAATGTGTTCTACGTTTTTGGAGAGGCAACAGGTATTTTTAATATTTTTTTCATGTTTGTTCAATTAACAGACAAATCCGTTTATTTTTAAAACACAACCGTCATCTTATTTAATTTTTAAATTAGTTAAAATTGTTTTAGTGAAATAAAAATATTTTTTTATTAAAATGAAAAACTGAATGACTGAAATTTGACCAATTTCGGGCCTAATCTTAATTATTAATAATATAGTCATACTTTGATTTTTCAATTTATTCAAATCATATTTCTATTATATAGAAAAGGTTGGTTGGTCGACCAAGGGCATAAATGACATTTCACTTTGCCATTTATGTTTTTATGCATAAACTGCGTGGCTTGCCCTAAACTGAATTGCCACATACCCTACTCTATTTTACTTTCTTTGTGGCTCTAAATTTTCCGTTCATTGCCTTCCACCGTGTCTGCGACTTTTTTCCCCTATGTTGTAGGAAGCTTTTTGTATTATCCTTTGTATACAATATAGCTGCTCCTGGGGCTATTCTTACAGTTCTTTTAGGCTACCTTCGCTTAGAGATTTATGTTATTCCACTGCTTCTGATCGGTGAGGGTTACTGATATTATATTCTTTCTCCTTGCTTTCAAAGTCCAAATCTGCATTCACAATTTTGATTCGGATGAATAGCCATTAGTAATTTAGTATAGAGGAGTAAGACAGAGAGAATTCTAGAGATGGAAGACTGAAAAGAAGGTAAAGATTAATTACAAACTGAAATAACATAGTTGAAATGCAAACTATTGCATAAAGTTCTTTTGATTCTTGAATTTGATTCCTTTTTTTTTTTATGGTAGAAAAAAGTTTTGTAACACATATTTGAATCTGCCAACCAATTCCTTCGTATTGTCATTCCAAGAAAATAAATAAATTGAGATACTTAAAAATTCGAAGAAAATTAAACGAAAAGAACATAAGCATGTAATGGGCCGTTGAAAAAAACCAAAATCGGGAAGGAAGAAAACTAACTCAAACTCAGCATCCATTACCATTTTAAGATGTAGTATGAGTATTAAGCCTTTTCAATCTATCTTCAACTATCTTATTCTCTTATCATCCACCTTCTTCTTGCCGTGATTGCGGAGTACTTTTTTGTCCAAACATATAAGCAGGCGCAAAGAAATAAAAAATGAATAGAACCGAAAAAATAGAGTTTTTTGAAAGAGAATATTAATAATGTCGAAAGAACATTAGGATCTGTCTTTTCTCAGTCAATAAATAAATTTTCAAGACAATAATAAGTCATCAACTCTGTATACAAGAGAGAACCATCTCATGTGTGTACTATATATAGAGTCTATTTTTTACAATTTTACTCCGCCTATTAGAGTACCCGTTGCAATGTGATACTTTGTTTGTGCTAAAATAATGTATTCTTATATCTGCAAATAGGCCTTTCTTTGATCATAAAGGGTCTTTATTGTGGGGCTTAGTCCCGATAATTGTATATTTACCTAATGATGTTTGGCATATAGGAATGGATTAAAAAAAATTCCTTCTTAATCTAGCTTACTTATAATAAAATTGTATTGATGCTATTGGATAAGCGGAAAAGTGGATTCATTATCGTCGACTAATAAGTCACCTTTAGTTATCTTTGAAAACTAAAATGTATAGATGATAATAAATATTCTATGGCTATATTTTTTTATAACTATAGTTACTTGATGCTCTGAGAATTCCTTTGAAAGCAATAATGGCTACTTTAATTGCTTGGACGATTATTTGTGATCCATTTAGTTCGCACATTATTAAGTTATGAATGATTTTTTCTGCTGTGTATTTTTCCTAATAGTAGTCACCATATGATGTGCTGCCGAGAGTTTTTCTGCTGCTGAGAGTTTTTCATCACTAAGAAGTATCAATGTCATGTTCCTGCTGCTCTTACCTTCCTTTTTTGGTTGAGAATGGTAACAAACTCTTACTTTATTGTTCCAATGTTATATGAAAGGGCAGCCCGGTACACTAAGCTCCCGCTATGCACGGGATCTAGGGAAAGGTCGGACCACAAAGATCTATTGTATGCAGCTTTATCCTGTATTTCTACAAGAGGATATTTCTACTGCTCGAACCCGTGACCTCCTGGTCACATGGCAGCAACTTTAAATGATAATGTTAAATGGTTGTGCTTTATATTTCATATCATATTATATAGAAGGGTGTACTTTAGGAATAAATATTAAGATTAGAAATTTAGACTATTAAATAAAGAATTTTTATGAAACACTTGAAAAGAAATGTCTAACAGTACAAAGCCTAAGTTGAGCAAACAACAACGTCCATATCTTGGCTTTGAGATGTTACTGATCGAACCCCACACCTCAGACGATATCAAATCGTAATTTTTGTAAATTATTTTACTCTTTTAGTGTATGTACTTTTTTTCTTAACCTCCGTGAAAATCAGTTGGATGGAACATCAACCATTAGCTTTCCCCAACCTGGTTAATAATTTGATTTGCGAGTCATCAAAACTCACATGTCATGGGTAATTATTTATATTTCTCTAAATATTATTAGCAAAAGTGATATTGATTATATGATGTCTTTTCGTAGCTCACGTATACTTGTGTAGGACTTTGCAAGTTTATGCAGAATGTCCTGTAAGGCTCAAAATAGCTTACGTATACTTGGTGGTTGATTTTCAAGATACCACATCTATTATATAACTGATAAATATTGAAGGCAATTTTTTCACGACCTGAAGATATCAGTTGATGTGTATATATATCATCGTGCAATTTTTACTTTTAATTTTGTCCTTCTTTGTTCTTTTGCATATTGGAATTTTAACTATACATTATCATGAAAAGTATTAATCGAATTTGATTTCCTAGTTGCAATGTAAAGTAAAGCTGCATTAGAATCCAAATTGTTGGGCCGCAAGCGCGGGCCAAGACTCTTCTAGTATGACAAGAAGTTATTAAAAACACTTCTACCTTCTTTTATTTATTTTTTCAACAAGGGACAAGCTTCCTTCTCCCAAAAACTAACCTTTAGTGTCATGGTAAGATTATAGGCTAACTTGGAATTGTAAATTGGTTAGGAGATTGTGCCATCGTTGTTTCACATGTATGGGATTCTTTATGGAGATTCCTACTCCTAATTGATAATGTTAATTTTGTTGATTTCCATCTTGAGTAGGAGTTTGACTTTTTACTTGAACTCAAATTAATAATGTCATGCGGATATTTTAGGTAATTATAAAATTTCTTAGCGAAATATCATTTGTCTTTTTTTACTCATAAGAGATTTCACACTAGATAAAATAGTCATTTAATTATTTTACTAATATATAAGAATAGTCATTTAATTTATTTTCCTAATATTTAGGATTTTAAAATCAACTATATTTTATATATTAAATATTTCTTTATTTAAATTATACAATATAACATATTTGTAAAGAAAAGCAAAAACATTTTTAAGTGACTAATTCAAACTGATTTCCTTGAAAAGAATTCGAGCACTATGACGATTTTCACTAGAGGACCTTTTGACTTAAGTCTTAGGCTATATAAGACGGGCGAATTTATGGGGAGGGGTATGGGTTCACGACTTCACGTGAATCCATGCTTCCCTCCCTAAACTGCATATAGCACTGTTATAATATTTAATTAGATTTGGGTGAGCCTATGCACAAGATGCCACTTTGGTCGGCTGCTGGCTGTGTGCCCCTTTGATAGTCCATGTTTAGGGGGGTTCGAATCCCTCTCCCCTATTTCCCTTTATACTTTTTGTCTATTCTTTTTCTGTTTCTTGTCCTCCTTTTCCGTCTTTTCTTTTTTGGTTTCATTTTGTTGTTCTTCTTTTATTGTTTTATCTTTTCTTTATTTTATGTTTATTCTTTTCTCTCTTTTTTCTTTCTTTTTTGGTTCATTCTTCAGTTTTAAAATTCCTAAAAAATTAAAATTCACATCTCCTCCTTACCTCTCTTTCTATCTCAATTTTTTTACGAACAAACGCCATCCTCTAACTAATTTCTTTTATCGTTTCTCTCATTTATATTTTCCTTCAAATTTTTCTTTGATTTGTGAAGTGAGTTTTCTTTAAATAACGATGTTATTATTAATCATTTTTAAGGTATAAAATTTGTTAAGAACAATTGTAAACTGAATAATATTTTTTTGTGATAATAGTGTTAACCATGGTTTGTTCGATAAGTTATTGTCATAGCAAAATTTTGATGGAGTCAAGCTAGACGGTAGTATAGTACACACATACTCTTAAAATACCAGATACGCCTTAAGAATAAATAATTTTAAAACTTTCAATTCCTTTTAGGTTTAGAACTCTTTATAACTATATAAAGTCTACACATCCCAAAGAAAATCTCATAATGAATAAATTATGTTCGGAGAGGGATTCAAGGTTTGGTAGTGATGCACTAATATTCATCTTCGAGGTAAAAGATATTATATTTGCTCGTATAGGCAAAAGCAGCTAGAAGTGCAAACTCGAGTGGAATGACCTCTAAAACAGGACAACGGCTAACTAAAGCCTACATGGCCTCAAGCTCCAAAGATTCAAGGTCCTCAAAATGATTCTGCAAAAATGACCCAATTTTGCAAAAAGGGCCAATATGCCCAAAGATGGCTAAGAGTGCAAATGAAACAAGGGTGGGCTTTAAAACAAAAAGACATATGGTTGTAGACTCAACTCTCACTGCATGATTCAACAAGCTAATTTTGCAAAAATATCCCTATTTTGCTACAAAAAAACGATATGGCCAAAGTGTCTAGACATGCAAGACTCGACTTAATGTGGAAAGTTAGGATCTTGAAAATTTTAGAATTTTTTAAATTTGATTTGAAGTGGATATTGGTGTTATCGATGTCCGTTTGGAGTTCCGGGCCTTGTAATAGGCTCGTATTGTGATTTATGACTTGTACGTAAAATTTCGCGTCATTCTGAAATGTTTAGTGATTCGGATGCGTTCGTCGAAGTTTGAATGTTTGAAAGTCGAAAGAAGGATTTTGATCGTCGATTCATGGTTTTGATGTTATTCGTGACGTTTCGAGCCTTTTGGATAAGTTTGGATAAGGTATTGGGACTTGTTGGTGCGATTGGACGGGGTCCCGAGGGCCTCGGGTGTGATTCAGGGTGGTTTTCAGACCATTTCATCTTGTCTTGTAATTGCTGGTTTCTGGTATCAGGTTGCTTATCACGATCGCGGTGATAGGCTCGCAATCGCGTAGTGTTGATGGAAGTTGGGTGAAGTTGTTCTTCGCGATCGTGTATGGAGGCTCGCAATTGCAGTGTTTGGTCAGATGGTACATCGTGTTCGCATAAAACTGGTCGCGAACGCGAAGTGTTAGCGAGGTGGCCTGGGTTAGGAAGGTTGTTCTTCGCGATCGTAGGGATTAGTTCGTGATCGCGTAAGGTGTTGGTCTAGGGCATGATGGTTTGGACTTCGCATTTGCAGAGCTGGGCTCGCGCTCGCGTAGGCTGTTCAGGCAAAGGATCGCGATCACGTTTCCTTGGTCGCGTTCGCGTAGAAGAAATCTATGGCAAAGCTGGCTTGGCCTTCGCAATTGCGAGGGGACTTCTGCGATCACGAAGAGGAAGGACTTGGGCAGACTTGATTTTTACACGGGATTTGACTCATTTTCTCTCATTTTCACTTAGTTGGGCGATTGTTGGAGCTCTTGGATGGGAGTTTTTCATCATCTATTAAGAGGTAAGTTATTGTAAGGCCCCGTTAAAATTTTCTAATAATTTAAGATATTAAAGTGCGCCAACTGTATTTGGAAATAACGTATTTGAGTATTAAAGGATACCTATGGGATAGGACCACATCATTTTGAAATGAAAATATATGTTAATGTGTATTGGAACATACTAAGGAGTTTTGTGAATAGCAAGAATTTGTGTGGAACAAGTTGGATACATTAAGTGAAAAGAATGTCTCAATTCGCACAAGATCCTAATTCAAACGCATGCTACTACCAAATTATAAAGACTTAGGAGGTGATATACCTATCATATTAAAGCTCTTTGAGTCTAGTTTCCAACGCATCAAACCATTCATCACTTAGATATTTCAACAGAAAGTTATGGCTATTTTTTAGGACCTATGCCATATGCGCGCCCAGATGCGCGGCCACGGATATTAGAGGGTATTCTGCCTTGTGTGCGCTTCCAGATGCGCGGTCACTTGCCCAGGTGCGTGACCGTGCATGTAGGAGCCCTAAAATTTCCCTCAAGGCTGGGGAAAGAGAGTGGCTAAGTCATTTCTTCAAGACTAGGGCTTTCTATCCATCACCCATCCAGCCAAGGCTTCCAATACACACCTAAGGTGAGTTTTTAAGTATGTTTTTAGGATGATTTCACTTCTCACTCACTAGTTACAACAAGGTTTTGATTTGATTCCATAGGATTTCTCCAAAATCTCAAGAACACCACAAAAGTTGTCTTTCAAGATTTGGTCTACAAGAGGTATGTCTACCGTCTCTAACTAATTTATGGTGATTATTTATGTACGAAATATGTGTTAGGACTTATGGGATGGTGATTGGAAGCCATAAGTTTCCAATTTAAATACATAACCATTGTAGAGATTGAAAGGTGATTATTTGATAGAATTTTGTTGGTTGAATGTGGATGGATGGTCATGTATGTGATGTTGGAAGTTATGAATTGTTTAAGAATGATGGTGGGATAAATTGTTGGCAAATGGTAGTAGTTGGATGAACTAATTCTATGGTTAAGAGATGTAGAGATTCATGCCTACTAGGTGTTTGATAAAGTGCCTAAATGGCTTAAATTATGGAATTTGTTACTAATATTGGTCCCATTGGATGTTGTTATTGTAGATTGAAATTGCTTAGTGTGGTGGATCGTTGTAGTATCATTAAGGGATGAATTTGAGGTATGTTGGCTAAACTCCTCTCTTAGAATTGAATCCCACGGTATTCATGTAATTTATGTAAGTTCCGAGTTGTTCATTAAAAAATTGGCTATTCCAAATAAGCTTGTGTTGAAAGATATATGTCCAATATGTATCCTAAATGCTTTTATCATGTTATGTTATGATTTAAGAATGTGTTCATAGTATGGGCTGTGCATTAAAAATATTTCGACTTAAAGTCAAGTTCAGACGAAGGCTATTATGCTAAATTTTGTGAAACATCTCAATGTGCCTAAGACACTTAAATGCTCACATATGTACTAAAAACCTTGATTTGAAATACCTTATTGATGATGATGATGATGATGTTTGAATGTGAAAAAGGTGAGCATGAAATACTAAATACGACTG
The DNA here is from genome assembly GCF_000715075.1 of Nicotiana tabacum. Lineage (NCBI taxonomy): Eukaryota > Viridiplantae > Streptophyta > Magnoliopsida > Solanales > Solanaceae > Nicotiana > Nicotiana tabacum. Next base: position 23,562,457 of record NC_134081.1, on the reverse strand, counting down.
ATGTCTCAAGAATGATTTTATAATTGTGGCCACTAGTGCCAATGAAATGAAAAGATGTGAAAAAAGTATGAAACGAGATGATTGGTATAAAAGGATGATGTCTCAAATGAGACGACCTAGCCGATCGGGTCGTAATCGGACGTCATGCCGCACACATGGTGGTGATTGTGTTGGAAATTGAAATTGAAATAGTGATTGTGGTTGATGTCTCGAATGAGACGGCCTAGCCGATCGGGTCGTGATCGGACTCCATGCTAAAAGTATGGTAGTATTGGTATTGTGAACATTGGTATTGTGAACGGTGGCATATTGGTACTAAAGATCTCCCAACTTAAAATATGGAAATTTATTTGAACATTGTCTTGGTCCTAACTTGATGTTTGATGTTGTTTGAGGTTTCCACTAATATTATGATTATTCTTACTTGTATTATTAATCATTCTATTGAGAGGGTATTTCGTCATTCATACTAGTACTATTTTATATGTACTAACGTCTCTTTTTCCCGGGGGTGCTGCATCTTCAATAGATGCATGTGGTTCTACAGCAGAAGACATTGATCAGTGATAGCGGTACACCCTTTTCCCAGTTGACTTGGTGAGCCCCACTTCATTTTGGGTTCATGTATCTTTTGTTCCTCGTGTATTGTGTTTGAGGTATAGCCGGGGCCTTGTTGTCGGCACTATCATAATACTCTTTTGTATCTACTAGAGGCTCCGTAGACATGGTGCGGGTTGTATTATTATTGGGAAAGTCAAGATAGTAATGTTGTATGTGTGTTACATCTTCCACTTCAAATTATGAAAGTGTGTGTAATTTGAGACTTTAAAATGAAGTAACTTATGGTAATAAATTGGTATTGTATACATGATCTCCTTATTATGTAATTAACGAAAATATGTATTCTCTTTATTCATAAGTGAGTTTGGGTAGAAAGTATCTAACATGTTTGCTTAACCGGGTTCACTCGGTTGAGCGCCGGTCGCGCTCCCCGAGTTCGGGGCATGACAAACTTGGTATCGGAGCCTAAGGTTTTAAACTGTCCTAGGATGTCTCGGAGCTGTGTCTAGTAGAGTCCTTCTTATTGGTGTATTGCCGACCACATCTATAATTAGTATGCTACTTGGACATTTAAGAATAATACCCTTCTTTCATGTTCTCGATCGTGTGATAAAGCTGATTGTAAGATTGTTCCTCCTTTAACTCGTGCGTTGCTATAATTTTCAGTACATGGCACCTAAGAAGAAGGCAAGAACTGGCCAAAGAGCCAATGTCACCCCAAGAGTGGTAGTTGATTCTATATTTGATGATGCGGGTGAGCACCCAAGGGGTGAGGATATTCCCCCAATTACTACACTGCCTGATTCTACTACAACTAATCAGACCGCACATGTCCCTTCACCTACTGAGGGTGCAATAGTCCCTCTAACTAATATTCCAGTTCCACCTCCAGCTCCAGCTTCCGATCCCAGTGTTTCTGATGGGGATCTTAGGGGAGCCATACAGACGTTGGCTCAGATAGTGGCTTTCCAGGCCCAGAGATCAAATGTTGCACCTACTCTTTCCAATCATCCAGGGGATTCTGCTAGTTCCAGGGTGAACAGGTTTCTCCAGTTGGATCCTCCAGTGTTCACGGGTACTAACATAGAGGAGGACCCCCAAGACTTCATTGATGAGATGCACAAGACACTCCGGGTTATGCATGCTACCGAGACAAATGCAGTGGATTTGGCCTCCTACCGCCTGAAAGAGGTGGCATATTCTTGGTTTGAGCTTTGGGAGGAGTCCCGTGAGGAAGGGATCCCTCCGGTGAGGTAGGGTGAGTTTGCCGATGCCTTCATTGATCATTTCTTACCTGTCGAGACTAAGGCAACCCGTGCCGCTAAGTTTGAGAGCCTGAGGCAAGGTAGCCTGAGTGTGTGGGAGTACTAAATGAGATTCGCGCACCTGTCCAAGTATGTTATTTACATGATGCCCACTATAAAGGCTAGAATGTGCCGGTTTGTGCAGGGCCTTAGTCCCTTGGTAATTAATGAGGCCACTACAGCTGTCTTAAATTTTGATATGAACTATGGAAAGATGGTGGCACTCGCTCAAGCCACAGAGACCCGAAATTTTAAGAACGGAATGGAGCGAGAGGGTATCAATAAGAGCAACGTTGGTGGTTCTTTTGGTGGCAGTAGATCAACATTCAAGGGAGGATCGTCAGGGCCATCTCAGTCCTTTGCTCAGTCTTCAGCTAGTGCACCGCCATCAAGGCCCAGTCAGCAGCAGTGGAACCGTTTCAGGCCCAGTCAGGGCAACATGGGCTCATACCAACAGGGTCGGCATGGTGATAAATTCCAGCAGCAGCGAAGGTCCCCATTCCCTAGGTGTGGAAAGGTGCACTTAGGAATATGCTACATGGACTTACCCATATGCTACGAGTACGAATTGAGGGGTCACATTCAGAGGGATTGTCGTTTGTCCCGCCAGGGTGCGGGGAGGGGCACGGCGCAGCCAGCTAGTTCTACAGCTACTACATCCACAACACCTCCTCCATCTCGAGGCACTCCAATACCCGCAGGGCATGGTGCAGCTAGGGATGGAGCACAGAGTTCGGGAGGATCCAACCGTTTCTATCCTATGAAGGGTCGCCAGAATTCAGAGGCTTCTCTAGATGTTGTCACAAGTATATTGACTGTCCAATCTCATGTTGTGTATGCTCTTATTGATCCCGATTCCATTTTGTCATATGTCACTCCTTATGTTGCTATGGAATTTGGGATAGAACCGGAACAACTTCATGACCCGTTCTCTATATCTACTATGCTTGGTGAATCTATTTTGGCCGCTCGGGTTTATAGGGATTGTGTTGTCACGTTGCATGGTCGGGACACCATGGCCGACCTCATTGAATTGGGGATGGTCAATTTTGATGTAATAATAGGGATAGACTGGCTTTATTCATGTGTTTGCCAAGCTTGATTGTCGAACCAGGACCGTTAGGTTCGAATTTCCAAATGAGCCAGTTATTGAGTGGAAGGGGGATGATGTGGCGCCGAAGGGTAGGTTTATTTCTTACCTTAAGGCCACAAATATGATCAACAAGGGGTGTACCATTTGGTCCGGGTTACGAACACCGATACTGAGGCACCTACACTTGAGTTCGTGCCTATAGTGAATGAATTTCTGGAGGTCTTTCCGGATGAGCTCCCTAGGATCCGGCCAGACAGGGACATTGATTTTGGGATTGACATGAATCCAGGCACGTATCCTATATCCATTCCGCCCTACAAAATGGCACCAGCAGAATTAAAGGAGCTAAAGGAACAATTGAAGGATTTGTTAGAGAAGGGTTTCATCCGGCCGAGTGTGTCGCCTTGGGGCGCACCGGTTCTCTTTGTAAGGAAGAAGGATGGGTCACTAAGAATGTGTATGGATTATCGGAAGCTTAACAAGGTCACAATCAAGAATAAGTACCCACTGCCAAGGATAAATGATTTATTTGACCAATTGCAGGGTGCTAAGTACTTCTCCAAAATTGATTTACGATCCGGGTATCATTAATTGAAGATCAGGGAGCAGGATATTCCGAAAATAGCTTTTAGAACCCGATATAGGAACTTTGAATTTTTGGTGATGTCTTTTGGACTAACAAATGCCCCGATGGCATTCATGGATCTAATGAATCAAGACTTCAAGCCTTTTCTCGACTCCTTTGTGATAGTGTTCATTGACGATATTCTTGTATATTCACGAAGTCGAGAGGACCATGCTGATTATCCCAGGGTTGTTCTGCAAACCCTATATCAGCACAAGTTATATGCTAAATTTTCAAAGTGTGAATTTTGGCTCAAATCTGTCATATTCTTGGGTCATGTCGTCTCTAGTGAAGGGATTAAGGTTGATCCTAAAAAGATTGCAGCTATGAAGAATTGTTCTAGACCTAAAACTCCAATAGAGATTCGTAGTTTCTTGGGCTTAGCTGGATATTACAGGAAATTTGTGAAGGGGTTCTCTTCTCTTGCCTCTCTGTTGACTAAATTGACGCAAAAGGAGGTTAAGTTCTAATGGTCTGATGCTTGCGAAAGGAGCTTCCAGGAGTTGAAAAAAAGATTGACTACGTCACCGGTGTTGACCCTACCAGAGGGTACATATGGGTTTGTAGTATATTGTGATGCTTCGAGAATCGGACTTGGGTGTTTATTGATGCAACATGGCAAAGTGATTGCTTATGCTTCTAGACAACTCAAAAATCATGAGAAACACTATCCCACACATGACTTAGAACTTGTGGAGGTGGTATTTGCTTTGAAAATTTGGCGCCATTATTTATATGGGGTCTATGTGGATATATTCACGGACCATAAGATCCTTCAATATATTTTCAAGCAAAAGGAATTGAATCTGAGGCAGAGAAGATGGCTTGAGTTACTCAAGGACTACGACATTGATATTCTATATCATCCGGGGAAGGCTAATGTTGTGGCAGATGCTCTTACCTGGAAATTTATGGGTAGTTTAGCACACTTGAAGGCATATCAAAGGACATTGGCCAAGAAAGTTCATCGATTGGCTAGTTTGGGAGTTCGTATTGCAGACTCTAGTAAAAAAGGGGTGATTGTGCAAAATAAGGCTGAATCATCACTTGTTGTGAAAGTCAAAGAGAAGCAATACAACGATCCATTGTTGGCACAATTGAAAGAGGGGATTTATAAACACAAGACCCTGGCCTTTTCTCTTGGCATGGGTGATGGTACACTAAGGTACCAAGGGCGTTTATGTGTTCCAAATGTAGATGGTCTCCGGGAGAAAATCATGACTGAGGCTCACACTTCTAGGTATTCTGTGCATCCGGGCTCCACAAAAATGTATCATGATCTTAATGAAGCCTATTGGTGGAATGATATGAAGATGAATGTAGCTGAATTTGTGGCGAGATGTCCACAGTGTCAGCAAGTAAAGGCCGAACACCAAAGGCCCGGTGGGTTGGCACAAAACATAGAAATTCCAATGTGGAAGTGGGAAATGATTAATATGGACTTTTTGGTAGGACTACCTCGCACTCCTCATAAATTCTACTCGATTTGGGTGATTGTGGATCGACTCATGAAATCAGCACACTTTTTGCCGGTTAAGGCTACCGACATAGCAGAATAGTATGCTTAGTTGTATATCAAAGAAATAGTCAGGTTGCATGGCACTCCAGTTTTAATCATTTCTGATCGGGGGCACATTTCAAGGCTAATTTTTGGAAGAAATTTTAGCAAGGTCTGGGTACTCAGGTGAATCTTAGTACAGCCTTTCACCCGCAGACTGACGGGCAGGCAGAGTGGACTATTCAGACGCTTGAGGATATGTTGCGCGCTTGTGTTCTTGACTTCAAAGGTAGTTGGGATGATCATTATTCACTCATAAAATTTGCCTACAACAATAGTTATCATGCTAGCATTCAGATGGCACCATTCGAGGCTTTATATGGTAGGCGATGTAGATCTCCCATTGGGTGGTTTGAGATTAGGGAAGCAGAGTTGATAGGGCCAGACCTCGTACATCAGACTATGGAAAAAGTTAAGATCATTAAAGAGCAGTTGAAGACTGCTTAGAGTCGTCAGAAGTCCTATTCGGATATTCGTCGTAGGGATTTGGAGTTCAAAGAAGATGATTGGGTATTCTTGAAGGTTTCCCCCATGAAGGGTGTAATGCGATTTGGTAAGAAAGGAAAATTAAGTCTGAGGTATGTCGGACCGTACAGAGTCATTCAGAGGATCAGTAAGGTGGCGTACAAGCATGAGCTACCACTTGAGATGTCATTAGTGCACTCTATATTTCATGTGTCTATGTTGAAGAAAGTAGTTAGAGACCCGACACTCATTGTTCTAGTTGAGACTATTGAGGTTAATGAGGAATTGACTTATGAAGAGATTCCAGTTTCTTTTATTGATCGGCAAGTCCAAAAGTTGAGAAATAAAGAAATTACCTCCGTGAAAGTGTTATGGCGAAACCAGCAGGTTGAAGAGGCCACATGGGAGGCCGAGAAAGAAATGAAGAAGAAGTACCCTTATTTGTTTGAATATCTATGTAATCGTTCTATGAACTTATTCCCTATGAATTACGTATCATTTGTACAACTTATGAAAAGGGTGTTCCTTTTCTGGTAATATATTACTTATGGGGCCACGATTAGTGTTGTTTTTATGTTATATTGCGTCATCGGATTATGTATATATTGTTAGGATTGGTTTCTGGGATTCGCTGACAGGTGGATAGGCCCCGTTACAGGGGAGACTCTATCGAAATTTCTGGAAATTTGGGGAGTTAGCCAAATTTTGGAACTTTTGGTGTGTAGATAAAGATTTAAGTTACATTAGGTCTCTATGGCAGACTCTAACCCTCATTCGAGGATGAATGATCCTAAGCGGGGGAGAATGTAAGGCCCCATTAAAATTTCCTAATGATTTAAGATTTTAAAGTGCGCCAATTGTATTTGGGAATAACGTATTCGAGTATTAAAGGATACCTATGGGATAGGACCACATCATTTTGAAATGAAAATATATGTTTAAGGTGTGTTGGAACATACTAAGGAGTTTTGTGAATGGCAAGAATTTGTGTGGAACAAGTTGGATATATTAAGTGGAAAGGATGTCTCAATTCGCACAAGATACTACTTCAAACGCATGCTACTACCAAACTATAAGACTTAGGAGGTAATATACCTATCGAATTAAATCTCTTTGAGTCTAGTTTCCATCGAATCAAACCGTTCATCATTTGGATATTTTTACAGAAAGTTATGGCCATTTTACCGGACCTGTGCCATTTGTGCGCCGAGATGCGCGGCCACGCATATTAGAGGGTATTCTGCCTTTTGTGCACGGCCAAATCCGCGGTCACTTGCCCAGGTGCACGACCGTGCACGTAAGAGTCCTAAAATTTCCCTCAATGTCAGGGAAAGAGAGTGGCTAAGTCATTTCTTCAAGACTAGGGCTTTCTCTCCATCACTCATCCGGCCAAGACTTCCAATACACACCTAAGGTGAATTTTTAAGTGTGTTTTTAGGATGATTTCACTTCTCACTCACTAGTTACAACAAGGTTTTGATTTTATTCCATAGGATTTCTTCAAAATCTCAAGAACACCCCAAAAGTTGTCTTTCAAAATTTGGTCTACAATAGGTATTCTTCTACCTCTAACTAATTCATGGTGATTATTTATGTACAAAATATGTGTTAGGACTTATGGGATGGTGATTGGAAGTCATAAGTTCCCAATTTAAATACATAACCATTATAGAGATTGAAAGGTGATTATTTGATAGAATTTTGTTGGTTGGGTATGGATGGATGGTCATGTATGTGATGTTGGAAGTTATGAATTGTTTAAGAATGATGGTGGGATAAATTGTTGGCAAATGGTAGTAGTTGGATGAACTAATTCTATGGTTAAGAGATGTAGAGATTCATGCCTACTAGGTTTTTGATAAAGTGCCTAAATGGTCTAAATTATGGAATTTGTTATTAATATTGGTCCCATTAGATGTTGTTATTGTAGATTGAAGTTGCTTAGTGTAGTGGATCATTGTAGTATCATTAAGGGATGAATTTGAGGTATGTTGGCTAAACTCCTCACTTAGAATTGAATCACACGGTATTCATATAATTTATGTAAGTCCCGAGTTGTTCATTAAAAATTGGCTATTCCAAATAAGCTTGTGTTGAAAGATATATGTTCAATATGTATCCTAAATATTTTTATCATGTTATGTTATGATTTAAGAATGTGTTCATAGTATGGGCTGTGCATTAAAAATATTATGACTTCAAGTCAAGTTCAAACAAAGGCTATTATGCCAAATTTTGTGAAACATCTCTATGTGCCTAAGAAACTTAAATGCTCACATGTGTACTAAAAACCTTGATTTGAAACGCCTTATTGATGATGATGATGATGATGTTTGAATGTGAAAAAGGTGAGCATGAAATACTAAATACGGCTGATGTGCCAAGAATGATTTTATAATTGTGGCCACTAGTGCCAATGAAATGAATAGATGTGAAAGAAGTATGAAACGAGATGATTGGTATAAAAGGATGATGTCTCGAATGAGACGGCCTAGCCAATCGGGTCGTGATCGGACGCCATGCCGCAAACATAGTGGTGATTGTGTTGGAAATTGAAATTGAAATAGTGATTGTGGTTGATGTCTCGAATGAGACGGCCTAGCCGATCGGGTCGTGATCGGACTCCGTGCTAAAAGTACGGTGGTATTGGTATTGTGAACATTGGTATTGTGAATGGTGGCATATTTGTACTAAAGATCTCCCAACTTAAAATATGGAAATTTATTTGAACACTGTCTTGGTCCTAACCTGAGGTTTGATGTTGTTTGAGGTTTCCACTGATATTATGATTGTTCTTGCTTGTATTATTAATCATTCTATTGAGAGGGTGTTTTGTCATTCATACTAGTACTATTCCATATGTACTAACGTCTCTTTTGCCGGGGATGTTACATCTTCAATAGATGCATGTTGTTCTACAGCAGAAGACATTGATCAGTGATAGCGGTACACCCTTTGCCCAGCTGACTTGATGAGCCCCACTTCATTATGGGGTCATGTATCTTTTATTCCTCGTGTATTGTGTTTGAGGTATAGCTGGGGCCTTGTTGCCGCCACCATCATAGTACTCTTTTGTATCTACTAGAGGCTCTGTAGACATGGTGTAGGTTGTATTGGTATTGGGAAAGTCAAGATAGTAATGTTGTATGTGTGTTACATCTTCCGCTTCAAATTATGAAAGTGTGTGTAATTTGAGACTTTAAAATGAAGTAACTTATGGTAATAAATTGGTATTGTATATATGATCTCCTTATTGTCTAATTAACGAAAATATGTATTCTCTTTATTCATAAATGAGTTTGGGTAGAAAGTATCTAACAGGTTTTCTTGACCGGGTTCACTCGGTTGCGCGCCGGTCGCGCTCCCCGAGTTCGGGGCGTGACAGTTATTCCCACTTCTTGTAAGATAAATACATGGATTATATATGGATTTAAACATAGAATTTTGTTGAAATGTGAGATTTTGGAAGAAAACCTAAAATATGGTATTTTGGATTTTGACCAAGGAATTGGACATGGAATTAGAGATAAATTATCTAATTGAGTTCGTGGTGCTATGGGTAATGATTATCTTCGAAATGTTTTGGAATCCGGGCACGTGGGCCCGATTGTTGACTTTGTTAACTTTTCGAACAGAGTTGGGATTTGGTTATTAATTGTTAAATTATGAGTATTGGAGTTTATTTTGATTGATTTGCATGTTTTTTGGCTAGTTTTGGATCGTTCCGCATCGGTTGAGGTGTTAGAGAGTCATTGGAGCCAATTATGGAACTTCGGAGCGAGGTAAATCTCATGTCAAACCTTGTGAGAGGGAATTTACCGCGTAGGTATTGTATTTGCTATGTGCTACATATTGTGGGGGCTACGCACGTATGAGGCGATGAGTGTCCGTGCGTATGCTAGAATTCATGATTAGGTTCAGGTAGACTTAGAGTCACGCCATGCCTTAATTATAATACCTGAGTTATTCTTGCTTGTTTAATTGCTTTAATATACCTTTTTTCCCGAGGCTAGACCTGCGTAAAGTATCAGACTTATGATTCATGATATATGGACAGCTAATTGATTAGCAGTAGAGATTTCACTTCCTATTACAGTTTTCTCCAGTGTTGTATGTATTTGTTTGGAAGTTTTCTAGAATTTTACAACTCACACGTATATTCGTGAGTGGGGCCAGTGACTCATCAAGTCTTCACTATTCTTATGGGATCGGTCTGATCGCCTCAACATTATCATTATAGGATCGGGTCGTTCGGCTCGGCAGTATTATGAGATGCATCTATGGTTCGTGCTGGTCGACCTCGGCAGTGTACACGATTATGGGGTCAGGTTGAACGCCTCAGTGGTACTATTATGGGATCGGGCCATACGCCACGTCAGGAATTCGTGCCTTTACTCTTATGGGATCGGGTCTTTCACCTTGGCAGAATCATGCGAAATACTTAATAAGGAGTCCGCGTACTCATTAGTTTTTCTGACTTGAGATGTGACCGTTTATTTGGTGTTGACCATTACGTATTCCATTTGAGGAGGTATCCGGTTATGAGGACTTTGTGTTCATTGTTCATTCTTAAACCGTATTATTTGGCTATATTTGTTCTCACTGTTACTTACCATGTTTCATACTTGTCTACTTTATTATATTTGATATATTGGACCACTAGTAAGTGTCAATGTTAATCCCTCATTACTACTTCTTCGGAGTTTGGCTACATACTTACTGGCTACGCGTTGATTTACGTACTCATACTATACTTTTGCACTTATTGTGTAGGTATATATTTCTGGTAGTCATTTGGGCGCAAAGGCGCAGCTATTATGGGGACTTTACGGTGAGCTGCATCCCATATTATGATCCGCAGCACACGGAGTCTCTGCAGACAGATGTTGTGTTGGTATTGTATTTCTTAGTAGTTACTCATGCACTTGTGACACCGAATTTTGGGATGTTCTAGTAGGTGTTTATGGTTTGGCTTAAAGCCATCTTTTATTTTATATTTTATTTAAATTGTATGTATCCATGATTTTAATGCATTAATTTCTTTATCTAATAAAATTCACGATTTCAAAAGAAGTAAAATGAATAATTATTTAAATGGTTCACAGTTGGCTTGCCTAACAGCAACGTAGGGTGCCACCATAGCCTATAGTGGGTTTTGGATTGTGATAGTTTGGTATGAGAGCACTAGGTTCACTGAGGTCTCACGAGTTATGAGCAAGTCTAGTAGAGTCTTGCGGATTAGTACAAAGGCGTTTGTACTTATCTTCGAGTGGCTACAAGGCTGTTAGGAGAACTTCCCTTCTGGATTCCTCGCCATGCGGTTTGATTCCATTGAAGCTTAAATTTTCATTTCCCTTCCTACTCATTCTTATACGATGTTGAGCGCCTGCTATCAATTGGGCGTCGAGGAGTTGTAGTGGAGTTGCAGATGTGGTGCAGGATATTTTTCCTTGCGTATTCGGGCGTACTATTATTGTCGCCTTGAGGAAGGGCATGGAGGGTTACATCTCGTAGTAGTTGAATTGTTAGCAGGTCAAGTATGAGCGGCAGAGATCAAGTAGCTGCTTAGTATGTTGAATGTGACGAGAAGAGTTTGCTTGGAATGTAGAGGGACGTGAAAGCTTGATTATCATTTTGGGATGCAATATGACTTCAAGTTTTAAACGCATAGCTGATCTTCAGTTAATGTTAATGAAAATGAACGGGCGCTTATAGCTAGTGGGTGAGTGTGGGCTCAGGAGGATTAACCGATTTCGTGGTGGTTGTAACTAGCGCAATGTCGTTGGAAGATGTCGATATGGGATTACATAGGTGGGCTATCTCCTATGAGGATTATCAATTGTTTGATACAAATATATAGTAAACGGCTTGCACTTGATAAAGCATACTTAAAATATCTTCCAACATAGAACAAAGAGAAAAGAAAAAGATGAACTTTTATTCTTAGAAATGATCAAGTACATGCATCTGTTTTGATTTATTTATCAAATCAACTTCGCTATGGAGTATACTTCGATATGCAGACATAAATTATAGATTGGAATTCGATGCGCCGTCTTTGATGCCCTCAGGAAGTCCTGAAAGTCATAGAACATTATACTCGGTGACAGATACGGCACACAATTAAAAGATTCAGTTGAATTCAATATTTTTAATAAGGAGTATAGATACGTATGTGAAAAAACGTTACTTACTGGACGTAGTCGATCTTAATAATACCAGCCACAGGATTAGCAATAGTTGAAAAGGCTTCTTTAGATAGATCTAGGGTTCCACCACATCCAGGGCAATGATCAACAATCTTTACCACAATACTCTTGCCAGTGCAAGGGTGTGGCACTGGATTTGTTGGACCAGTGCATGTGACATTGAAAAATTTGCCACATATTGCACCATTATTCCAGAGGGGGTCACTTGCTGCTGCTATGATAGTACCTTCTGGTGTGTTTCCATAACATGCCGAAGCTGTAACAACAATAACAATTGCGCTCAGTTCCAAACAAGTTCAGCATCAGTTATATGAAAAAAAAAATTAATATCAAGCAAATAAATGAATGAGATATTTGCATTGTTGCTCACTTGAATAAAACAATTATTCTTGTTCTGTTTCTGAAGTAAAAATAAACTCATGAATGATCAAGAATCTTTTCATTTTTTCATTATTTTACAAAGAGAAATACGTTAATCACTTTTCATACTTTTTCTCTTGTCAATAAAGTTCTTTTTTTAGTTTAAATTTTAGCATTGATAATATAAAACATATCAAGTCATGTATAGTGCAGTAATTGCAGGTAAATATCTCAATAAACATTAATTATGAGAACATGATAAAATGATAACAAACCTGATACAATAAATTAAAATTTATTTATAGAGTAAACAAAATTTACACCACTCAATGTATACAACGTAAATTCCATTTTGTTTGGGTCTATTAAGATTTTAAAGAAAGGAAAAGAAAATACTTACGAACATAGTTCGTATAAAATGTGGCAGTCCCCGGTGTAGCTAAAGCTATGGAGAACAAAGTTGCCACAACACCAATAATGAGTAAAATACTTTTAGGAAGTGCCATTTCTTTTCTAAAACTTTTTTTTATTTCAGTGATATAGTATCTAGCCAACCACTACCTTTTTATAGTATTTTCTCTAAGTGTCCACTGGCTAAAATATAGTAACCAGTTAAATAAAATTAAGGCAATTCATTTATTATGCAATTCTTGTCTTACTATATAGAGATGCAATGGAATATTTTCATGTTCCACTTGTGATTACATGATAATAGTACTATTATCTGAAGGTAATTTTAAGGTAGGTTAATTATTAAATATCACTTGAGATATGGTAAGTTAATATATATTTATTTTATTTTTCATAGTAAGTTAATAAAAGCTGTTTTATCTCTTTAGCATTGTGCAAATTATTGAAGTTTATCCTCCTATAGCAATTTAGAGCTCTCTGTTAGGATGAGTGAAAATTGGATCGGAGAAGTCCGGAGATTGACAAGAAAGGCCTAATAAGGTGTCACGACCCCATTTTCCCATCTTAGGACGTCGTGATGTCACCTAGTCTCTAATATTAGGTAAGCCTAATCAACAAGAAAATATTACAGAAATAACGACTAAAAATATGAAATAAAGCTGATAAGTATTATAATAGCTCCAATGCAAAATCACAATACAACATTTCCAAAACCGGTAAAACTGAGTCATAAGCTCTACAGAAACGTACTAAAACCTCTAATACGACATTGTCTGGTAAAAGGATAAACAGTAATGGGAAGATAACTAAATGTGACTATTGTTATGATGAAGTTATCTTTTCAAAAAAATAGGTTATAGTCATGTTTGTTATAGTTGAATGATAACTGTTTTTAAGCTGAGCATAACTGCCTCATGTTTAGATATTAATCTTAGTTTGTACAGCTGAGTTAAACTGTTTGGTACAATATCTCCTGTGTCTTTAATCCCTTTATGACATTACTGACTTGGTCTCATAATAGGTGAAACTCACCCTGTCTATGTAAAATCATAACCTCATTTGAAACATCTATATGCAGTTGAATGAAAATGCTGCATGTACCTCTGTTTGTCTTCATGATCATAACCTCATTTGAAAAATCTGTGTAGTTGAATGAAAATGCTGCATGTACCTCTGTTTGTCTTCATGATTTCATATTCATGTACATTATTTTGAAACTGCACTCAGTCCTCTCTTTCCCTACTAATCTAAACTGAACCTGGTTTGTAAATCCTAAGAGAAACTTCTTATTGCTACTGCTTGGACATAATATTTTACCTAAGGTTAATACTATTATGAAGATGCGATTCAGCCCTCAATTCCAAAATGAAGTAAGATTGATAATATGTGAATATGTTAAGCATGTTTAGGAATTCCATGATTGAATCTATAAACATGTAGTCATACTAAGAGTCCAGATTATGTTCTGGTATCTTTAATAACACTTGAAGAGGTTGCTAACTATGACTGTTTATCTGAACCATTATTGATGCTTTAAAGAGTTCCAAGTAATGTTGTTAACATATGTGTGTGCTAGTGGTAAGACCTAGCCTAACCAATCTGAGATCAGTCTGCTAGGACAGAGGCATCTGTATTTCTAGGTTGCTGCATATCTGAACTGTCTGCTCTTTATCTATCCTAAAAGTGTGATCCCAAATGTTAGGTTCTTTAGCAGTAACGTTATAGTGTTATTACCTCTATGTGTGTTTGGAATCTAACCTTGAGACTTGTTTAATGTGTGTTTCATTCATTTATTATTGAAAATGTAGTTATAAAAATGAAATCGTTTATGTGTTCTTATGTTATTCTGCCAAGAGGAAGTATACTTTTGTGGTAGGGTGTATTATGGTAGTTGATTTATATTGAAAGAGCCTCATTGGCACTTAAACCTATGGAGAAAAATGAGTCGTTAGTGCTTAGGGGTATTTGGGAGTAGAGTTTAACCCTAGGTTGGGCTGCTCTTCCCGGCATAAGCATTGACCTGGGCCTTGAGACCCTTGGGAACTTTGAAGTGTCAGGGTATTCAAAGGGGGCATCGACCTTAATTGGAACTCTCTCCTTAGCCCTTAATTCATTGACACTTATTATTCTCTTTGGGTTTAGTGTCTAATGACAACGAAAGATTTTCAATGTAAACTATTTACCATGTATAACCGCCACATTAGTATAAGTTCTCATAGTATTTGAATATTGATAGTTTGTTATGTTTTGCTCCAATCATGTACTTATGTGTTTTATGCATGATTGAATATACAGAATATGTATCCAATGACCTTCTCTTTTTTCATATGTACATTTGTTTGGGCCTGTTGAGTTCATAAGGAACTCAGTCCCAAGTCCGGCATTGCTATCTTTTGGGAAATTCGAAGTCAGATGTCGCCGTCCCTATTACTTTTGGGCCTGCCTCTTTGAGGCCCAAATACTAGAGTCCAATCCTCTCCTTTAACTCCTTTATTATTTACTGCTTCATTGCCTAAGCCTCACTGCCTTGTCGCATTTTGCTACGTTCTTGTTGTTGTTTTATCTCATGTGTATACGATAATTATATATTGGATTAAATGCTTTACTTTATATTTTAAGTCATATAAAACTTAGGCAAGCCTTAAATAATATAGGATTAAAAGAAGTATTAGTTAGTAACCAATCCCACATTCGCTAATTATAAGTTATTTTGCTATATTTTCGCTAACTTTTTTCTTAAAGGATTTTGAAGCCCAAAATGTTAGTAAGAGATGACACCTCCTCTCACAAAAAGGAAAAATCAGATTTGAAACACAAGTTTTATCTTCAAAAGGGAAATCAAATCATTTCAAAAATAAAGTATTGTCGCCCCAAAAAAATAAAGATTTTCAAATGGTTTTCTTCAAGTCTAAAATCCAAGGTATATCTTAGGCTTACATTCATAGCACCTTCATCTCATTAGAATAATATACACCTCCATGCTTCTTATAAAAGAGAGTCGCCACCTAATATTTAATGCTATACTAGGGTACCTATTTAATTACTAAGTCATATTCTTTATTAGTCTGCTAACCGGTGAGATTATGGGTAAGGGTTCTTTTTCTTCTAAGGGGAAGGTGTTAGGCACCCCTTAAAATCTACCTGAGGTAGCTCCATAAGACTTAGACTAGATTTAGAATCACTTATTTATACTATGCCTTAACTAGTGTACTAAGGGCATGGCTTACCATATATTAGGACATAATTCTTACAAAGGGAGGGTGTAGTTTAAAAGAATGGATTTAAAAGAGAGTCTTAGAAAAAACGATGTTAGTGCATCTATGCTTGAAAAGAGCTTAAAGGTATATTTGATGTTTGTATGAAAACATGTGAAAATAAGAGCTAAGTTATCAACAACAGAGAAACCACAAGTTGAATCTTATTTTCACTAGTGCAAAATAGGGTGCAACAACATGGCAACTCTGCTGGGGAATTTCACACTTAGGTTCTGACCTTAGCAGACTATGACAAAATTTGGCATTTAGATTTATTTGTACATTACCTTAATTGTAGATAATATTGCAATTACGTGCCTTATTTGCTCTTTATGCTTATTATCATGCTTATTGTTGCTACACTGTTGAGTGTTACTGCTTTGTATACACTATCATCACATTTCTTCCTATCGATTCTTGGCTGTACACTATCACACACAATGGCACGCGAGGGTTGTCTTTTACACCCCTCCGAACCTTCTTTTCAAAACTCTCTAGTTTCAGAGAATGGCTTTGTTAGGTCAACTGACATAACTTCTCGCAGCCTTCAGTCTAACTCAAAAGTAGGAAACACTCTACTCTAGCAAAAATAGGCCATACTGCATAAGTCTTAGGTGAGTCGGTCCTTGGTATCGACACACAATTAGGAAACCCACCATGATGTCAACGGGTCATGCACCTAACGACATGACTTCTGTGGAAAGACAAACAAACCTGACAAGACTCTTAAAGATCCGAAGCAAACACTTACCAAACACCTTCCTTTTACTCATCTCAAAAATGGAAATCAACCAAAACATCTATGATATTAACATGGTGATGGGAGTGCCACACAAGTTAAAGCAGTAGGGGGAGAACATTCGCCGGGAACACGGAGATGAGATTCGGATACACCTAGGGGCACTGACTGCTTTGCTGAACATCGGAGCAGACAGGGTGCTCACTCACCTATTGATAGAGTTTTGGGATCCGGCTAAGGTAGTGTTCAAGTTTGCCTACTGTGAGTTAGTGCCGACATTGGAGGAAGTCACTAGTTTCACGGAGCTGTCACTCAATGGAAGGAAACCAATATTGCCAGTTACTATGCCCGGTTACCGGTTCTTGTATGTTTTAGGCCTGGCCAACAGTCGAGGTCTGAGAAATATCGAAGACGGATAGGTGAGCCTCGACTCGCTGTTTGACAGGTTTGGGCACCGTGAAATCTATGAGTGGTATTCAGGAGAGTTTCTCTCATGCCCCGACCTCGGGGAGTGCGACCGGCACTCAACCGAGATACCCCTGTTAAGCAAGCCTGCTAGATGCATTTTACCCAGCCTCGCCCATTAACAATATAAGACCCAATAACAAGAGGTAAGCATGAGAAGAGTAAAATATTCTACATTCTTTTCCATTACTCAAAGGATATTCATTTTACAATTTTCAAAATATTACAAGTTCATAATTTTGAGGGAAAACATGTTTGCCAAATACCAACACCTCTAGTTCATAACCCAACATTGAACACCACCACAACATGTCTATGGAGCCTCTAACCTAATGTTTGATTGACATGTGATGCGAAAGAAAGGTGGTACCAAGAGTAGGAACCACCATGCGCGTGACATAGCATCTGATCCCCACCCGATCGGCTAGGCCGCCTTCCCACATATGCCGTGTAGGTCGACTTCATCATTTCCAATTCACAGCTATCATCAGTCTCATCCCAATTAAGGGGAATAATCTCATCACATAAATATTTCAATCTCATCCCAAATAAGGGGAATAATCACAATCCACTCCTACACTGGCACGTGTAGTTTCGGGTGTGGGCCTTACGACCTACCCTTCCTCGGCTCGCTAATGATACTCCCAAAAATATTTTGTTTTGCACACAAAGGAAGCAGAAATACAAATACATTCACCTCCTGTCCTTCACATAGTATATAGTTTTATTAATACTTTCAACCACTCACAACATCATTATTTCATTGGCTCTCTTGGCCATACATATGATTCTTCATCCAAGGCACAGTGGTCGTATCTTATATTCCACACTTTTATTTCTTTACATTCAAGAATTATCATCACAAACATCAACATGTAGAATATTTTGGAAATCATAAATTAAATCCATTAGTAATGAAGGCTTTAAACACAATAGATTCCTTTCCAAAGAATGGAGCAAAATGACTAGTAATTGAAGCACGAGTTAAAATCATAACGAGTGATACACCACTTATTCTTGAATTACTTTTTCTCAAAAGGGCAATACACAATTTCAACTCATGATTATGTAAGAACTCAAATCACATTGGAAATATTTATAAAGGAGAGCATGGTGATTTACGATTGAAACACCAATACAAATCAAATGCACTAGTTACAACAATCACCGCTACGTTTTACATCTCATCTCACTTCTTTCACTTACAAACATCATCATAGATTACCAACAATTAAGGGTATTTGGAATCAAGACCTCAAATATGTATATGAGCAATATCAGTCTTAAGCACATTGAGTTTTCTTTCCATGTTAAGCTTAATAAACTTCAATTTGAAACATGAATTAAAGTTATATCGCCTTAACACATAAATTATACTTGAACACATTCCCAAAGGAGATCATGATGAGTTAGGAGTAAGTGGAACACGTTTGAGTACATACATATTTCAAGAATTTTCCTACTCGGGATAATTCAATTTATTAGGAACAACTCGGAATATGAGAATTAAGAACCTGGGCCATCCATACTTGAAACTTACGGGAACATCATGAAATTCGATTCTAAGAGAGAAGTTTAGCCAACATACCTTTCTTGAGCTTTTCTTAGGTTACTACAACGTTCCAACACTTCTAGCAATATCAATCTATAGAAAGATAGCGAAAATCAGATAATAATTAGAAGGATTCTCATGATATAACTCTCTTGGGAATTTTGTCAAACACCTATTATGCAAAATTGAATGCAAGGTTCTACAATGGTAATCCTTTCCACCCCTAATCAATTTCAACAAGAAACCACCCAATATAGTTTAACAACCCCACATACTACCTCCTATTGGTACATGCATGGCCTATCTCCAACCCCATAACATACTTAGACCCTAAACAAATTTGCATGGATGACGCAGGATAAGAACTTACCCGAATAGATGGTGGTCTAATGAGCGGCTTCCATGATTCTTGAAGATTTGGGGCAAGAATGGATGATTAGAATGCTAGGTCCTTCTCTCTCTAAGGTACTCTTAACTCTCTCTAAAATCATCAGACATTTGCTTCAAAATAAGCCCCAAAGGTTATTTATCAAAATGGGGTCGGGTTATAAAAATAAAAACATGGACCCTCTGAACTCAAGTCTGCGGTCGCAGAATGGACCGCAGAATAGATATGCGGCTCGCAAAATGGACCGCGAAAGCAATGCCAAAATTTGGGATGGCCTGGACCGGTTTGCGGTCAGGTCTGCGGTCCACAGACCACTTATGCAGCTACAGAATGGACCACAGAATCGCCCAACAAAATTCCTCATGCTACCTCTGCGACAGAAGTGCGGACCACGAAACAGGTATGCGATCGCATAATGGACCGCGAAACAACCTTCAAAATTCAACTATTTTTCTGCTCGACTCTGCGATAGGTATGCGGCCCGCGGAATGGTTCTGCGGTCGCAAAACAGACCGTAGAAATGGCTTCTTCTGCCAAAATTTTCCATCAACTCCTCAGTGTATTCTTCAACCCAAAACGTCTGTACCGCGGCTCGCAATCTTGCCACGAAGATTAACTACTACCTTCGTATACATAAGTCTACTTCGGCACCACAAAACCTCAAACTCCTTGGAGAAATTTTACGGGGCCTTACATCCTCACCCACTTAGGATCATTCGTCCTCAAATGAGGAGTAGAGCCTGCCCAAAACACCCAACATAGTTCATCTCTTCTTCCACACATCACAAGCCCCCAAATTTGACTAACCCCCAAATTTTTCAGAAATTTTGGCAGATTCTCCCCTGTATTGGGCCTAACCACTTGCCAAAGAATCATCAAAACCACTCCTAAAAACACATCCACAACCCAACAAAGCATCACAATATATCAATAACACAAATCTCAACATAACCGGCATTACATTATCAAAAGTGGTACCTTGATATGAACTATACATATTTTAAGTCATAACTCATAGAGAGTACCTTTCGAACCACAACCATTTCGCTATACAAACAAGTGAGAATATCTTCTTTCCATAACATTCTCGGCCTTCGAGGTGGCCTCCTCGACTCACAGACTTGGCCATAGCACTTTGATGGAGGCAATCTCAACTTCCGGACTTATCTAACAAGGATGACAATTAGGTACCTCTAATAAGCCAATTAACCATTAGCTCCACCTTCAATGGCTTCCACCGGAATGATAGACAAAGGATTTCCAGATACCTTCTTTGATGTAGACACATGAAGCACCGGGTGCATAGAGGACAACTATGGGAAATGTCATACTCGTAGCTCGGCCTATTTCCCTCTAGATTCCATAAGGCCCAATGTGTACTACACTTACTTTAACTTTATTACCAATTCACATAGTATCTTCATAGAGAAAATCTGAAGAATAACCCGTTCACTTTCTTCAACTCTAAATCTCTATGTCGAACACCCAAATTGGACCCTTAGCGACCTTCAACCCCCTCCTCCTCCTTATACTACGATGTGGATAAATGAATAAGACCATAGGATTTCCTACCTGAATATGTTTGATCACAGAATGATGCTTCTAATTTGGTATGTGTGAAACTAAAACTCGCTATAGATCTACTACAAATAGGAACAACGAGGTCCGAGTTTGAGCTAGAATTGTTCATGAATCCACCAAGGTGCTGAGCAAGGCATTTCAGGAGGTTATATTCTAAGAGACATTAGGGTGACCACCAATAGTGCTGACATGGTTAATCATTGTGATGACATCATCGATTTAACAAATGAGGCATAAAGTTATCTAGTACACATTGATAATGTGGGAACCATGTAGGTGATCCTAAGATGTAAAAGAAGTGGGTCGTTTTAGACATATGATACATGGGAGGCATGATCAGGAGGATAAAGACATTATCATAAGTTACTCTCGGAAGACGATGAGTTATGAAAGGGATAGTAGCAATTGTTTCATTCCATATGTGCCTTGTTCGGTAATAGTAAGCCTTAAGGAGAAATAGCCAAGTACCGGACACCAGTTGCCTCCTTGACTGTAGGGAAAATTAGTTTAACTCAAAAATGAGAAGATTCTTTCACCTTGAATGTGATAGAGATTTCAAAAATACATGAAGCCGCGTTACGCTCTTGACAGTATTTGACACAAGGAAACTACGCCCTAAGCCTACCAGGTTGAAAAAGAGGTTGAACACTTATGAGATTATTATAATTCTGGTAGCTTAACCCTTTTCCTGATAGTTGACAATATATGAGAGGAATAGAGGTACGATAGACTTGTCTTTAAATTAATATGTTCATGATAGGCGCCTAAAAATCTGAAACATCTAATTTCCACCTTTCACGAGTGAAACCATATAGCTAGGACATCTTAATATTTGGATTTAATCATGCATTGTTTGGAGAGGTTCTAATGGTTGATATGATGCTCCGGGAAGAAAGGCAAATAAAACTCCTATCCACCCAGGGATGTGGAATATTAAGGATAGTAACTCTCCGCACATGATAATGGCATCGTAAATGATTCTAGAAGCCGAGTGTTAAAGATAACGGAACCCAGGGAGACACTATAAAATAATCATGAAAGGTTTGTGAATGTTCATAATGCGTTCGCCATGGATTTAATGACTTGAAAAGTACCCATAATCTACCAGAGGATGGGAAAAACATAAGAAGCAGACATGATGCTATGATAACCCCAAAGGTGCATTTGGTCTCGACGGAGAGCTTATTAAGGGTCCTTTTGGGAAAGGAAGTGTTACATCATCATATAGAAGGATGCGATCTCTCATGGTTATCCAACCAGTGTCAGGAAACTAGCACAATGAATTTACTAACTAAGTAATACCGCCAGTACATGTTGTAGAGCTATAAAGAGAAAATGAACATTTGTTATGAGCTGGACATATTTCTGCAATACCAGGCCACGTCATGGGCAACTATAGTACTAGGAACAAAGTGAGCTACTTACTGTGGAATGTCCTAAGTGGACATGAAAGTTATACTAAGATGGGCAAACACAAGATCTTCTTATGACGGATTTGTGAGGATCTCAAATTTCAGAGAGACTTTATGTAGGGAAATGACCATTTCAATTGACATGTACACATATGATAGGTGCAGAGACATGCTCTTATGTTACTAGACAGTGAAAAGGGTCTATGATATTCATAAAGGAGTAAAGTAACAACTCAAACCATAGGAGCCACATACATAGGTGAGAAAGAGAGTGGCTCAAGAAATATCTCAACACTAGGCTGCCTTACATTAGATTTGATATCAAATAGGTAAACATTATGATGGTGCATGCATAAGCATAAGTGAGTAGATGTTATCCATTTCAATCAAAAGGTTCTATAAGAAATTCATCAGGTATAGTCCCTTGTTGAGAATTTAGGGAAGCAAGTGGGAAGTATTAGCCTTGGGTTATAACTCAATTCCTCAAGATATTGTAAGTAAGAGAATTGTGATAAAGTGGCTTCACGAATAATGCATTTCGTTAAGATTAGGTACATGCAATGTTTTGTGATTTAGCATCTTGTTAAGACCATATCTATGCAGGCTCTCAATATAATGTACATATATAACAAGGAAATGTATGTGGTGTTCAGAATGATGTACTAAGGAGTGACTTACTTGGTAACTTTAGATTGACGGGGCAGTGCCTTAACTGATGCCCCTCGACTCCATATCCGTAACATACAGTGGTACCATAGTGATATACCCCCGGATGACATCTCCTACACTTCCCGCAATAGGGATGTGGTCAGCTAAACTGACTCGCCCCACTTCCTCCTATCCTTCTTCCAGGCCTTTATTACCTGTGGTTCTGGAGACTTCCGTGGCAACCTTCAAGCTACTTTGGTGTTGATGGTGCTAGCTGAGATATTGAGGGCTTTGTCCGCATGTGCACGAGGGTATGATTTATTTAAGTGTTGTAACTTGGTACTTTAGATCTGGGATACCGAACATTTCTTCCTGCGAGAGGCCACCATTGACTACTTTGTGGGCGACAACAACATGATCCGCAGCCACAACTAGAGGATAAGACATTGGGTCTCCCCACATGGGCAAGAAGAGTGGAGGGAAATGCTGACCAATCTGAGCGGAGAATGGATCAACTGGAATCTATCATGGTTAGGTGGAAGAGAAATCTTAAGGACTCCTCAGAAATACTTCATTGAGCTGATTGGACTTGAGGGCATTCAACCATAATCACCCCTGCGGGTTCTCAGATAGTTCGGGATGATCCAATTTGTGCCTTTGTGGGCAAGGACGACACTATATGAGGATGAGTACAACGGACAGATTCCGATCCCCGGGATAAGAAGGCTCCAAGAAGAGTGGAACGACCTGGTCACAATGTCAATTGGTCAAAACTTGTGGTGCACTCTTGAGTATTATGTTTGGATCAACGAGGAAGACGAGATGGCCCGACCAAGAATAGAGGGTATAGCCTGGCTAGAGGACGCAGTGGCTGCTTTGCAAATTTACCATGAGATCCTGCCACATTACCTTGTGACTACTTCAATGCATCGTAAAGTGGTCCCAGGATCCATCGATGACATGTTGCCACCTGCTGAAGACGATGATGGGTAGTGGAGTGCATCCAAATAGAGTCTAGCACAGAGCCAGAAGAGGATCCAGAGGAGGGTTCAGAGTTCACCGATGATGAGGAGGAGTTTGAAGAAGACCCAAAGGAAGATCCGGAAAAAGAGCCAAAAGAAAAAGAGGAGATGGGAAATGACTCCGGAGATGGTTATTAGAGTTGGTTGATTTTCCTTTATTTCCCACTTTGTACCTTATCTCTAGTTTTCTTTTACCTTCCAAAAGGGCAAGTTGTCCGAGCCCATGTAGTTCTATGAAATAGTAATGTAATCATTGTTCCCACTTATCTCAGTCCAAATTATCAATGAAAACAAACTTGCTTCGGATCTAAATGTGTCAGGTCTAAATGTTTGTCAAACATCTATGATTTAGGCCTACCTCTGATAATGAGAGTTCCTCAAGAATTCTAGGAAACGTATTAGCCTTGTATAAATAAAGAAACTGACTCCTGTTCCTTTTTTTTCCTTCTTTTCTTTCTTCTTATTTTTTCTTTTGCATTAATATTACCCCCAAAAGAAAAGAAAGTTGGTTTGTATCGAGCGAAACTGGCGGAACCACCGTATAATCTAAGATCAAAGGGAAAGATGTCAGTGATAAAAAACCCGACTGAACATGCTCTGGTCATAGCCGACAGCCCAGGGTGATTGGGGGAGAAGGACGATACTAGGAATGATAAACACGTGACCAGGATGGCCCCGAAAATGGAGTCTCTAAGGGAGGAAGTACAACATATCAGGGAACTAGCACATCTGGCTGTGGCAACGCTTCCTCAACCACCTCGTTTTCCTTCTTTGGATTCAATTCCTGACCACTTTCCTTCCACATCACGCCAAAACAACACCCCAACTTCAGTTCCAACCACTCAAGTCATACCCCCATTAACCCACCAAATCCCCCTATACACACTCCATACATACCACAGTACGTCCAGACACCACAAAACCCGCCTATCACTACCAATGTAACTCACACCCCCTCGTGATGGAGTCACTTTTACCACTCACCAGCACATACTTATGGCAGATACTGCCACTTGAGCAGTATGTTCTAACTTTATATGCCATCTCTAAACCTACCTTTACCGTGAGTGTCACGGTAAGGGTGCCTTCTGAGATTGACCAATATGCCGAGATGGAAAGAGAAGCCAGGTATAAAGAAGAGGAGTTAGTATCTAATCAGCTGCAAATCTTGAGAAAGCAAATAAATAACCTCCAAGTTGCCCAAGGAAGTGAAAGTTTGGACTACGAAGATCTTTGTATCCATCCGGATGTGGATGTGCCAGTAGGGTATAAGCCTCCAAAGTTTGATATCTTCGGTGGGACTGGTGATCCCCACGCATATTTGAGGGCATATTTTGACAAGTTAGTCGGAGTGGGGATGAATGAGAAGCTAAGGATGAAGTTATTTATAAGGAGCCTGGTGGGAGAAGCACTCACTAAGTATACTCGACAGGATCCGCAAAACTGGAGAACTTGGCAAGATATGGTGGAGGAATTCATGAATCACTTTTGATTCAACACAGAGATCACTCCTGATAGGTTGGCACTGGTGAACCTGCAGAAAAAACCATCCGAGTCATTCCAAGAATATGAACGTTGGTGGAGGTAAGAGGCCACCAGGGCGCAACCTCCGCTGGACGACAGTGAATTAACCAAGTATTTCATCAGAACCCAGGAAGGGATATACATTGAAAAGATGATGGGAATGATGGGACAGATATTCCCCGAACTGGTCCAGATGGGAGATTTCTTAGAGGAGGGCATAAAATCCGGTAAAGTACAATCCATGACAGCACTGCAAGCGGCCAAAAAGGCCATCCAATCAGGGTCAAACGATAGCGGAAAGAAGAAGAAAGAGAATGTCTTATCAATCGTACCTTACTATCAACCCAACCCACATCACGGAAAAACTTCATATTCCCCAAACAATCATTTACAACCACCCACTTACGCTCCAGTCTATAACACCC
Source organism: Nicotiana tabacum (assembly GCF_000715075.1). NCBI lineage: Eukaryota > Viridiplantae > Streptophyta > Magnoliopsida > Solanales > Solanaceae > Nicotiana > Nicotiana tabacum. Next base: position 23,536,861 of record NC_134081.1, on the reverse strand, counting down.
AGCCATAGTATCATCCTCAACCACAATACAACCCTCCTCGAGCCAACAACAACCTGAATCCACAGCGACCATATGCTCAGGTCCAAACCACTACTCACCAAAATCGACCAGCTTATGCACCACGCCCTCGTCCCAATTTTGAAAAGAGGGGTCCTAGAAATTATACCCCGATTGCTGAGCCTCTGGACCAATTGTTCGAGAGATTGAGAAGAGTAGGATTGATACATCCAATAGAAGAAAGGGTTCTTGAGTATCCCTCTATGTATTTGGATTCAACTAAAAGGTGCGTGTACCATTCTAATGTACCTGGGTATGATACTGAATATGGTTTTAAGCTAAAAAAATAGATTAAAACACTGATCAAGAGCGGAGCCATTCAGTTCATTCCGGCGCCGCCCAATATGAATCGCAATCTACTGCCAAATCACTGAAACCAGGGAGTTAACATGATCACATTAGATGAAGAATATGACCAAAAGGGAACAATCGTCACTATAGGAAATGCAGAAGCCGCAAGGATCCCTCCTCAAAGGGGTCCAATGATTACAGTACAAGTGAGACCTACAATGACTTAGTTCAGACTTATTAGTGACAACCTGTCGTTGCTACAAGGGATATGAAGAAAGTCGAGAATATAACACTGTCCCATGGACGTACCAGTAGAAGGGGAAGGCCAAAATGACAGAATCTGCTGCAGCCCGTGGTATGACTAGGTCTAGTAGATGCTATGCCCCTTAAGATGCCAATCGAGGGAACTTGGGAAGAGAGAAAATTCAAAGAAGGAACATAATAGACCCAGAAGCTGCTGAGTTCTGGAAGAGAATGTCAACCAAAGAGTACTCCGTGGAGGAGCAGCTGAAAAAAACTCCAGCATAGATATCAGTCACGGATTTGTTAATGAGTTCTGATAGCCATAATGACGCCCTGTTGTAAGTACTAAGTAGAGTAAGTGTACCAAGCAACACCACCAGTGAGGTACAGGCCGCGACAATTGGGAAAATAGTCGAAGCAAATATGATCACTTTTAGAAGATACAAGCTTCCTATCGAAGGCCCAAGTCACAACAAAGCTCTTCATATCACTATCAAATGTGGGGACAAAGTGGTATCCCGAGTGCTAGTCGATGGAGGGTTAGGAGTCAACATTTGTCCGCTCTCTACCCTACGGGAGTTAGGAATTCATTTGAGGGAAGTCAAGGAAAGCCACGTGAGGGTAAGGTCCTTTGACGGTTCGCAGAAGGATATCATCGAAGAAATTTATTTTGCCTTGTAGATCGGGCCGGTCGAAGTTCCTATATTGTTTCGAGTAATGGATATCTCTTCTTCCTACAACTTGCTGCTGGGAAGGACCTAGATACACATGGCAGGGGTCGTTCCATCCATTTTATACCAATGCATGAAATTTGAGTGGGGATGTCAGGAGATCATGGTCCAAGGCGAGTGGGGTCACTCCGCGTATTTGGAACATGTTGTTCCATTCATTGAAGGACTAGACAGAGTTACTTTCCATGCAGTGGAAATTATGCAGACTACCGAAATGGAAGAGACTGAACAAAACTTAGGAATGCAGTCGCCGTATAGGTCCAAGATGGTTGTGAGGGAGATGATGAAATATGGATACAGGCCAGGAACAGGGCTGGGAGCCAGGTCAGACGGGATCACAAAGCCAATTGAACCTAACGGGCAGAAAGGAAGGGCCGGCACTAGATATCAGCCTTCAGAGGGGAAAGCTCGTACCGATAGCTCCGAGACAAAGGTTTTTGTGCCAGAGCATGTTTCAAGTCCGAGTCAGAGTTTAGTGCCAGAAGATGATATCATCGACGGGATGGAAAAGTTGTTCGTGAATATGATTGAAGAATGTTGTGAAGGGACTGACATCAAGACACCGAGTATCAGGGATGCTAAACCAGGAGAAGAGCTGTGGAATTGGACTACCAGTCCATCTTTGGTTCACTGAGAATCTTGGTAGTATGGACCTGTAAAAGATTTTCTTTCAAAAAGTGCACGGTCAATTGAGGCATGCACAGTGTCTGTACCTTTTTTTCATTTGCCTCTTTTGAATGCTTAAGACGTTCCTCTTTTGATGAAATAAAAAAAATCATTTTCTCAATATATTGAAACTTTATTTACCGCTTCATTTGTACTTAGCTTTTCTTTTCAGTAATCAAAATACTAAAACCCCGTGTTCTGCGATTGTGATATGTAACGAAACCGTCGAGCACAACGACCGAGATTACGAGGAGTATGACGAGAGTATGACGCCAGACAATCTGCCATGGGAGATAGAATAGCTAGAGAGTCAGAAAATCCTAACCTTAAAGAAACAGAAGTGGTCAACCTTGGAAGTGAAGAAGACGTGAAAGAAACCAGAATCAGCATTCATCTAGAAGCCGAGAAAAAGGAAAAATGTGTTGAGATCCTCCGACAGTACGTCGATATGTTCGCATGGTCATATGATGACATGCTAGGATTAAGCACTGACATTGTCTCGCATCTACTGCCCACCGATCATACCAGACTGTCGGTCAAGTAGAAATCCAAAAAGTTCAAACTTGATTTAAGTCTAAGGATAAAGGAAGAAGTGACCAAGCAGATAGAAGCGAAGGTGGTAAGGGTCACCAATAATCCCAGTACCCAAGAAAGACGGAAAGATCAGAATATGCATGCATTACCGAGATCTCAACAAAGCTAGTCCAAAGGACGATTTTTCTCTACTAAATATCCACATCCTCATCGACAACTGCGCGAAGCATGAGCTGCAGTCGTTTGTGGATTGTTTCACTAGGTATCACCAAATCTTGATGCACGAGAAAGATGCCGAGATGACAGCCTTCACCATACCTTGGGGAGTTTACTGCAATAAAGTCATGTCGTTAGGTCTCAAGAACGCCAGTGCCACCTACATGAGGGCCACAATGACCCTTCTTCACGACATGATTCATAAGGATATTGAAGTGTTTGTGGATGACGTAATCATAAAGTCTCGAAAGAGTTTAGAGAACTTGGACGATTTGAGGAAATTGTTTAAACGCCTGCGAAGGTACAGTTTGAAATTGAATCCAGCAAAATGCGCGTTCGGAGTCCCCACTAGAAAGCTGTTGGGCTTCGTTGTAAGCCAGAAGGGGATAGAACTGGATCCATCAAAAATCAAGGCTATTTAGTAATTGCCACTACCGAAGAGTAAGAAATATGTAATGAGTTTCCTGGGTCGATTGAATTACATCAGTCGCTTCATAGCCCAGTCCACAATAATCTGTGAACCCATTTTCAAGTTGCTGAAAAAGGATGCTACCACAAAATGGACAAAAGAGTGCCCCAAAGCCTTCGACATAATCAAGGAGTATCTATCAAATCCACCAGTGCTGGTCCCCCCGAACTCGGGAAGCCATTGTTACTATATTTGTTAATCTTGGATAACGCCTTCGGCTGTGTGTTGAGACACCATGACGAAACTGGGAGAAAGGAGCAGGCCATCTACTACTTAAGTAAGAAGTTCATGCCAGGCGAGTCCAAGTATACCTTGATAGAACACACTTGTTGCGCTCTGACTTAGATTGCCCAAAAACTAAGGCATTATATGTCAGCATACACTACGCATCTGATATCTCAGCTCGACCCGCTCAAGTACATCTTCTAGAAGCCGATGCCTGCTAGAAAGCTAGCTAAATGGAAAATTCTCCTCAGCGAATTTGACATTGTGTACATAACTCAGAAGGCTATCAAAGGGAAAGCTTTAGCCAACCACCTCACAGAGAATCCGGTGGATGGGGATTACGAGCCAGTTACTACGTATTTTCCCAATGAAGAAGTATTATTTGTTGGAGAAGATATTGCGGAATCATACACTGGATGCAGAATGTCTTTTAATGGAGTAGCAAACTTCAAAGGATTCGGAATTGGGGCAGTCCTCATTTCGCAGTCTGGACAACACTATCCAGCATCGGCAAAGATAAGATTCCCGTGTACTAATAATATGGCTGAATATGATGCGTGCATCCTTGGGATCAAAATGGCAGTCGACATGAACATCAAAGAACGTTTGGTCATAGGGGATTCCGATCTATTGATACACCAAGTCCAAGGGGAATGGTCCACCAAGAATGTCAAGATACTTCCGTACCTGCACTGCGTGAAGGAGCTATGCAAGAAGTTCACAAAGATTGTGTTCAAGCACGTCCCCAGGATTCAGAACTAGTTTGCCGATGCCCTTGAAACTTTATCATCTATGATCCAGCATACAGAAAAGAACTATATCGACCCTATCAAGGTAGAGATCAGGGATCCACATGACTATTATTTCCATGTAAATGAAGAACCAGATGGTAAACCATGGTATCACGACATCAAGAAATTCCTTACAACCAGAGAATACTTAGAGAATGCTTTTAATGGTCAAAAACGAGCCCTCGGGAGGTTGGTAGACCACTTTTCCTCAACGGGGAAGTCCTGTACAGGAGGACCCCAGATTTAGATTTGTTGAGATGTGTAGACACTATTGAGGCAACCAGGTTATTGGAGGAAATAAATGCAGGAACGTGCGAACCCCATATGAATGGGTTCATATTAGCAAGAAGATCTTGAGAGCTGGATACTTTTGGATAACTATGGAAAGAGATAGTATCTGTTGTGTACAGAAGTGTCACCAGTGCCAAATTCACGGGGATTTCATCCGGGTTCCGCCGAATGAGCTGAACGTAATGGGTTCACCCTGGCTGTTTGCTGTTTGGGGCATGGACGTGATTGGACCTATAGATCCCACCGCATCAAACGGGCATCGCTTCATCTTGGTAGCTATCAACTATTTCACTAAATGGGTCGAATCATCTACTTACAAGGCCATCACAAAGAAGGTAGTGGCAGATTTCATCCGGAATAACATCGTCTGCACATTTAGAATACCGGAGTCTATCATCACTAACAATGCCGCTAACCTCAACATCGATCTCATAAGATAAATCTGCGAGAAGTTCAGAATCATCTACCGCAATTGCATAGCTTACAGACCACAAATGAATGGGGCAGTCGAGGCAGCCAACAAGAGTATCAAGAGGATTCTACGAAAGATAGTGGACAATCAAAGACAATGGCACGAGAAACTATCTTTCGCCTTACTGGTTTATCGAACCACCATGAGAACATCCATTGGGGAAACACCGTACATGTTGGTATATGGCACTAAAGCTATGTTACCCGCAGAGGTCGAAATACCATCTTTAAGGGTCATTCAAGAGGAAAATTTGGATGACACAAAGTAGATACGAGTCAGACAGGAGCAACTCATGCTCATCGACGAAAACATAATGGATGCAGTATGTCATGGTCAGCTATATCAGAACAGGATGGCCAGTGCATTTAATAAGAGAGTGAAGCCTCACCAGTTCGCACCGGGGTAGTTGGTCTTGAAGAAAATCTTTCCCCACCAAGTGGAAGCCAAAGAAAAGTTCGCACCAAACCAGCAAGGCCCTTACGTGGTTCACTGAGCACTGTCGGGTAGAGCTCTAATCTTGGCAAAAATGGATGGAAGAATCAACACGAATCCCATCAACTTAGATGCAATTAAGAGATACTATGTTTGAAGACAAATAGAGTTAGGTTTTGCTGTAACAGAACTACGTTCAATCTGACTTCCTATGAGGGATACGTAGGAAACCCACGTAGGGTTAGGTTTCTCTTCCCCCTTTCTCTTGTAATAGAAAAAAACAAATATCACTTTTGTATGTTGCTCCGGAACTAAGCCAATTTGATTTCCTTATAAAAGAATACGTAGGCAATTCTCATCGGATTCAGTCATCTTTTGTAATTGAACTACGTTCTAGCCTGATTCCATTTGGATACGTAGGCAGTCTGAGTAAGACTCGGCCATTTCATTCTTAATCTCATCATTTTGTATTTGTTGTAATCGAACTACGTCTTGACTTAATTCCATTTGGATACATAGGCTGCCTGAGTTAGGCTCGGTCATCTTCATCATATTTCATCATAATCCATGAACTACGTTCAGACCTAATTCTGTTCTAGATACGTAGGCAACCTAAAAGGGTTCGGTCACAACCTTAGGAAAACCTTTGTAATGCATTAGTTCGAATTAGGATGCAGACGCAATGGCAAGCAGCTGCATTATCAGAAGCATCACGGAAGATCAACATCAACAGGATGAAGTTTTCAAGAAAATACGCTCGCATGTGGAAAACTTTTCGTAACACGTCACAATTTGGAACGACGGCATTTCCCTTAAAAACAAAGTATTTTCAAAATGTTTTCTGAAAAATACAGTAATTTGTTCTACCTACCGAACTTCACGGGTCAACCATATCAAAGGCCAGGGCAAACCAACATTGTGGTCGACATAAACCAACTTTCCCGCCCCCACTAAGAATTTTTCTTTGAGTGCAGGTTCAATAGGGAGCAAGGAAGCATTAAGACCATACTGGGGGAAATGACGGATCCGCCACCTGCCTAAGATTATCTCTTTTTCTCCTTTACTTGAATTTTTCCAGTACAGCTAAGGCTAATCTTTGAATCCTTTATAGGTACCTCGGAGTTTGACCGCTGATACAGGAAAAACATGTACATAGCAAACCGCCTGCTCAACTAAATGGAGCACCTTGTACAAACGAGCCATCAATTTCACCAATTGAAGTCCTGTATATAGCAAACTGTTAGCTCAATCGATCGGAGTGCCCTGTACAAATCGAACGTCGGCTCCGCCAATCGGAGCCTTGTACATAGCAAACTGTTCATCTCGCCAACAGAACAATCCGCACCGCTACTCTATCGAAACGGATTCCAGAATAGACAGTCGCAAACCTCGTCACCGACGTTCTACCAATCGATGGCCACAACTTAGCTTCGCAGTCAAGAGTATCTCTTGGGCATGCTTTTCTTTCCCTTTGCTATTACTTTGAATATTTTGACATTTTGCTCATGCAGCTTCAGGCATGATTGCAGTCTTAGTCAATCACTCCCAAGCGGAGATTATTTTACATTTCAGCTCAAAACTCTCCCAACAAGTGGAGATGCACTCTACAACTCAAGCTCTCCCAACAAGAGGAGACATTTCTCAGTGCAAAGCTCTCCCAACAAGTGGAGATGCACTCTACAAATCAAGCTCTCCCAAAAAGCGGAGACAATTTTCAAATGCTCTGACAACTACAGAATGGTACACAGCCCGACTAACAAGTAGAGTCAAGATCAAGTATCACATTATCCCGATCCCAAATAATGACTCGCCGGCAGCCAGGCATCATCATTCCTGCATCATCTACATCGCATCTTAATATATTCTGCAATGCAATATATGGGTATGCATGTATTTCATCTGTTTTGCAGGAACAAACATCGCAACGTGGAACTCTTTCTATGCAACAGACCAAACTACAATGCTATGAGGGACAACAAACTTATTAGCGGGCCAAGGATCCAAGTTCAAGCACAAAACGACTAGTGAAACTCAAAATTTTCAAATCCTTCAAATCAAGCCGCAAATTCAAGTTATGATGAGTGCCCAATCCCCCATCTCATCGTATCGTCATAATACGATACTGGGGAAGTCCTACGAGTATCGTTTCCTCAAACAATCTTCTCTCCAGAACTACATGAGGCCTGATCCTCGTTAAGCCCGAGGTAGGTAAGCAATTCAAAGCCAGAATTCGGCCTCAATCTCTCCAAAATTCTTCCCAAAATTTTCCTTAACTCCCAATCCTGCAATTCATAATCTTTGTGCCATTCTTGAAATGCATGCCTAAAGTCGAGACAAAATTATCTTTGATTTAATTTCTTTGCCCGAAAACTCTTTCATCGTCTCCGGTCAAAGAGGGGCAGCTGTTGACGGCCAATTTTGACCCTCCCTTTTAAAATTAATTTATTTATACTTAATAATTTACTATAAATATTTTGAAAGTATTTTCTATTAATAAACACCTATTTCTACAAATTAATTAAGTATTGGTTTTGAAATTAATCATTTATTATTAGTATTATGTAATTATAAATATACTTACTATTTTAGGATTATTAAAATAACTTTTATATACATCACATAGGCCTTATAATTAATTACTCCTTAATTTCTTGTTAATTAGACTACTATGTTAATAATTTAAAATTAATGTTATAATTCAAAAAATAAAGTATTTATAAATAATTAATTAAAACAGTTTGTAATGTATATAATAATTATAATTTTACTATATTTTATTAAAAATTATTAAGCTTATTTAATTTAATTATAAAAGGGATCAAAAGAGGCTAAAGGCTATAATTGCACTTCTCTATCAAAGACCAAGTGGCTATCTTTTAGATCATCTCTAGCTCAATACCTAAGACCAATCCGAAAACACCCAGTCCAAGTCCACCCCTATCTTTCCACCCTGGCAATCCTTGCCATTCCCTTTAAACCAATAGATGTGTGCCATGTCACCTATCTCAATCACTCACATAACAAACACAACTGATCCGAGCCTTCCATCCCACATATCAACAACTCTGAATTCGTCTCCATTTTCTTTTTAATTTTAATATCCCTGGCAAGCTTAATCTTGGCCATTGAAACCAAGGCATCTAACGCCCTCAAATTTCGTCCATAAAAATGCTTAAATCCCAGATTATCAGGATCGTTGATCCAAAAGATCAACATCCCAGATCCCTTCCCCTAAGTTTAACCTAAAGAGATGACCCCAACTATTCTCCTAACCCTAATCATTTCCACATCGAACGGCCGCGCCTCTTTCCTCTTTCGTTCACTTTTCTCTCAACCTCCCATGAATATCAATCAACAGACCTTGCACATATTCGTGCAAGTTCATAAGATTTCTTAGAAAATCATCTCTCCGGCTTCCCTATTCGTGAATCTCACTGATATTTCCCTATTCATTGATCAAATCAAAAATACCAAAATTTGAACCTTAGAACCAAAACATTATTTCATCTTTGTTCTTTCAAATCAAAACTCGCAGAATTATTCGCTTTGTCCCTAGGCTGTGAGGCACGTGATTAAAATTCCTTTTTCACTGATTAAATTCAAATCCCCTCAAATCTAAAACCCTAGCTTGAAGATGTAACTTCAAATCGCTTAAATCCTCTCTCGCTCCGTCAAATCGGAGCATGCATGGAGTTTTGTAGAGGATTCATTATGAGGATTCTTTACCTAGAAGTCAAACGCAGTGCCTCTAGGTTTTAATTCATGACCGATGGTCTTTTGCCTTCAACAATCGATCTCTCTCTCCTCAGGTAAAAATCCTCATTGTTTTCCCCTCTACTCTTCTCTGATTTCACTTAGTTTGCTCACATTATCAGCTTATCATCATTTTCCATTATCAAATTTGAATTTTGTTGAACCCTAGAGGCATTGAATGCCGCTATAAAAGGAGCCTTCAATGCTCCCACCTAAAAGACCAGACCTAACACGAACACGAAAAGAAATACTAAGATTCAAAAAAGTTAGGCTCTTTACTGATTTTTTGTTTCTCTTTTCGTTTCTGAAGCTTTCACAGCTCAAGCTTGAAACTTTGGGTCCTAGGCAATTAGAAATAATCTCTGTTTGGTCTGCTTCCCTAGAGAAGGTCAATACACCTCCAACCTTTCTCTTTTGATTGTCTTACTCGAATATCATGAACATGTTATTGTCTTTTGTTAATTGTATTCGTTTATGATGTTTGTCATTAGTGTAGATGTTATTTCTAATTCATGATAATGTGTTGTCAACTTATGGTCATGTGACCTTAATGACTTTCATTCTGATTGCAAATAGTCTACATGATTAAGTTTCCATAATATGCCTCAATGACTTCTCATGTTTGCCGAGGCTTCAGATTTTCTTTTAATGATTCTGTTGTGATCTCTATATCTACCATACTATTTTTTGCATTCTGTTGTTACATAATCGAGGTTGTTGTTCAATAATTCTAACTAGAACAGACCTGAAAGCTCATGGTTTAACCCTTCTCCATTTAGCTAAAGTATGTGTAAGTTTATGTGTCTAAATGATCTCCTTCTCTATATAAGTGTTTGTTAGCTCTAAGAGCAGCTTCTGAGTCATTACTATGACAGTCTTATTGTCACGACCCAAAATCCCAACCTGTCGTGATGGCGCCTATCTCGATACTAGGCAAGCCGATAATCTCAATAAACCACAATTTCTCTTAAGTTTGAAAATATAATATTTAAATACAATACAAAATTCCACAAATACAGATACGAACACTCCCCAAAACCTGATGTCACTGACTACATGAGCATCTAATATGGATACAAGTTAAAAGAAAATGGTCTATAATAGTCTAAGACCAAATACAGTAAACAAAGAGATAGGGAAGGAGAGACAAGGTCAGCGAAATACGGCAGCTACCTCTGAATCTCCGAAAAATCAACTGTGCGAGAAAATCAACACTCACTATGTCCAGAAGCACCTGGATCTACACACAAAGTGCAGGGTGTAGTATGAGTATAACCAACTCAGCAAGTAACAATAATAAATAAGGAATTGAAGATAGTGACGAGCTACACAGTTATAGTTTATTTCCAGTAATTCCAAAAGAGAATAGACATGCTTTCAAATCCAGCAGTTTAAGTCAAATCAATTTATGCAGTTCAAGTTCATGTAATCCGGATATAAAATCTTTCAAAGAATTTCACAACAATGACAAATAGCAACTAAGTGCAATAATAAATGAAAAGCAAGTACAGCCTCTCAGGGCAATAATCACTCCACTTGTAACAACAACTCAACCACTTGACTCTCAAACCTCAGCACTCACACTCAATGGGTACCCACGCTCACTGGGGGCTGTACAGACTCCGGAGGGGCTCCTACAGCCCAAGCGCTATAATCTACACGGACAACTCACGTGCTGCATGGACAACTCACGTGCTATAATATCCTGCACGGACAACTCACGTGCCATAATATCCTTAACTCACCGACAGGCCCTCGGCCTTACTCAGTCCTTAACCTCTCTAGTCTCTCGACTCTCAGAAATCACAAAGATCAACCCAAAGAAAGATAACATAGTGGATCAACAAATATCCAGAAAGACGAAGGTATAATACGCAAGAAAAATTATGATTGAGTACAAGACAGCAATTAGTAAATAATTCAATAAGTACGCGACCTCTGCGGGTCCCAACAGTACTATAACATAGCCTAAGCATGATTTCTAACATGATTTACAGTCAAATTTCTTCAACACATAGAGAGCACATAGCTAACAATATATTATTCAACTATACAGTTTCCACGGGACAGACCAAGTCACAATACCCTCGGTGCATGCCCACACGCCCATCACCTAGCATGTTCGTCACCTCCAAAATAATCACATGACACAAAATTCCGGGGTTTCATACCCTCAGGACCATATTTAAAACAGTTACTTACCTCAAAATGTTAAATTCTTTACTCTACTATGCCTTTGCCTCGTAAATCGGCCTCTGAATGCCTTGAATCTAGTCACAAATAATTCGTTTCAGTCAATAAAATTTATTGAAATTAATTCCATATGAAAATATAATTTTTCCATAAAAATCCGAAATTACACTCCAAAAATTGTCAGTGGGGCCCACTACTTGGAATCCGATGAAACTCACAAAATCCGACAACCCATCCAATTACAAGTTCAACCATACTAATTTCACTCAAATCCGACTCCGAATCAGTGTTCAAATCTCGAAAATTCTTTTTATGAAATTGTAGAAATTCCTCCGATTTCTCTTGAAAAATCAATAATCTAATGCCAAAAACGAAGATTAATTCATGGAATATAATAACAAGGGAGTCAAGAGCACTTACCCCAAGTTGTGTGGAAAATTTCTCTCCAAAGTCGCCCAATCCGAGCTGCAAAATCCGAAAATGAAAAAAGAAACCAAAACCCACGATTTTATCTTCTGTCCAGTCATTTACTCTTCGCGATCGCGGAAAATGCTTCGCGATCGCGAAGCGCAAAAATTTCCAGCCCAAAATTTGCCTTTCGCGATCGCAAAGAACAAGTGCCCAGCTCTTCTAGACAGCCTCTAGTATAATGGTCATAACTTTTTGTACAAAGCTCCAAATTGCAAATGGTTTAACTTTCTGAAAACTAGACATCAAGGGCTATAACTTTAATATATTGCTCACCTCCCAATTCCTCGTATATTGCGAAATATAAGCTCCCAAGTTCAGCCCTGTGCAACAGCAATTTCCAAACTCTTCGAAGATAGCCTATAGTGTATCCACCATAACATTTTGTATACAACTCCAAATGACAAATGGTTTACGTTTCTGAAAACTAGACACAAAGGACTACAACTTTTATTTTTGGATCATCTCCAAATTCCTTATAAATTGCGAGATAGAAGCTTCTAAAATCGGTTAGTGCAGCAGGATATTCCTCTACGCGATCGTGAAAAGGCTTCCGTGATCGCGATGCATACTTCTGTGGCCAAAATCCAGTAACTAAGAATGGCCTAGAAATGGTCTGAAACCACTCCGAAACTCACCCGAGCCCCTCGGGACCTCAACCAAATATACCAACAAGTCCTAAAATATTATACGGACTTAGTCGAAGCCTCAAATCACATCAAACAACGCTAAAACCATGAATCATGCCCCAATTCGAGCTTAATGAACTTTGAAATTTCAAATTTCCACAAACGACATCGGAACCTATCAAATCAAGTCCGATTGACCTCAAATTTTGCACACAAGTCATAAATAACATAACAGACCTATTAAAATTTCAGAATCGAATTTCGACCCCGAAATCAAAAAGTCAACTCCCCGGTCAAACTTCCCAAAATTCAACTTTCGCCATTTCAAGTTTAATTCCTCTACCGACGTCAAAATAATTTTTTGGACACGCTTATATGTTCAAAATCTCCATACGGAACTATTAGAATCATCAAAATTTAAATCCGAGATCGTTTACACATAAGTCCATACCCGGTCAATTTTTCTAACTTAAAATTTTTAATTATGAGACTAAGTGTCTCATTTCACTCTGAATTCTCTCCGGACCTGAACCAACTAATCCAGTAAGTCTTAAAACGAATGTAAAGCATAAATTGAGCAGTAAATAGAGGAACAGGGTTGTAATTCTCAAAATGACTGGTCGGGTCATTACACTTATGCTTGTGTTTAACTGTTGGTTGCATCTCTAGGTCTCTCTATATGAAACAGTCTTATTAAGGTGAACTTTTATGAATATCAGTAACCCTTCTACATATATTCTGTTATAATTAAGTTATTTTTTCATAAAAATAAGTTTTAGTCGTGTTTGTTATAATTGAATGATAACTGTTTTTAAGTTGAGCATAACTGCCTTATGTTAGGTGTTAATCTTAGTCTATACAGTTGAGTTAAACCTATTTGGTACAATACCTCCCTTGCCTTTAATCCCCTTTTATGACATTGCTGACTTGGTCTCATAATAGGTAAAACTCACCCTGTCTATGTAAGATCATAACCTCTTTTGAAACATCTATGTTTAGTTGAATGAAAATGTTGTATGTACCTCTATTTGTCTTCATATTTCATATTCATGTGCATTGTTTTGAAACTGAACTCAGTCCTCTCTTTCCCTGCTAATCTGAACTGAACCTGGTATATAAATCCTAAGAGAAACTTTTTATTGCTACTGCTTGGACATAATAGTTTACCTAAGGTTAATATTATTATGAAGATGCGATTCTTCCCTCAATTCCAAAATGAAGTAAGATTGATAATTTGTGATCCTGTTAAGCACCTTTAGGATTTCCATATTTGAATCTGTAAACATGTAGTCATACTAAGAGTCCTGATTATGTTCTGGTATCTTTAATAACACTTGTAGAGGTTGCTAACTATGACTATTTGTCCGAACCTTTACTGATGCTTTAAAGAGTTCCAAGTAATGTTGTTAACATATGTGTGTGCTAGTGGTAAGACCTAATCTAACCGACCTGAGATCAATCTTCTAGGACAGAGGCATTTATATTTTTGGGTTGCTGCATATCTGAACTGTGTGCTCTTTATAAATCCTTAAAGTGTGATCCCAAGTGTTTGGTTCTTTAGCAGTAACATTATAATGTTCTTACCTCTATGTGTGTTTGGAATCTAACCTTCAGACTTGTTTAAAGTGTGTTTCATTCATTTAGTATTAGGAATATAGTTATAAAAATGAAATTATTTATGTGTCCTTATGCTATTCTGCCAAGAGGAAGTATACTTCTGTGGTAGGGTGTATTATGGTAGTTGGTTTACATTGAAAGAGCCTCATTGGCACTTAAACCTATGGAGAAAAATGAGTCATTAGTGGTTAGGGATATTTGGGAGTAGAGTTTAACCCTAGGTTGGGCTGCTCTTCCCGGCATAAGCATTGACCTGGGCCTTGAGACCCTTGGGAACTTTAAAGTGCCGGGAGATTCAAGGGGGCATCGACCTTAATTGGAACTCTCTCCTTAGCCCTTAATTCATTGACACTTATTATTCTCTTTGGGTTTAGTGTCTAATGACAAAGAAAGGTTTTCAATATAAATTATTTACCATGTATAACCGCCACATTAGTATAAGTTCTCATAGTATTTGAATATTGATAGTTTGTTATGTTTTGATCCAATCATGTACTTATGTGTTTCATGCATGATTGAATATACAGAATATGTATCCAATGACCTTCTCTTTTTTTACATGTACATTTGCTTGGGCCTGTTGAGTTCATAAGGAACTCAGGCCCAAGTCCAGCATTACTATCTTTTTGGAAATTCGAAGTTAGTTGTCACCGTCCCTATTACTGTTGGGCCTGCCTCTTTGAGGCCCAAATACAAGAGTTCACTCATTTCCTTTAACTCTTTTATTATTTACGGCTTAATTGCCTTAGCCTTACTTCCTTGTCACATTTTGCTACGTTCTTGTTGTTATTTTATCTCGCATGTATACAACAATTATATATTGGATTGAATGATTTTATTTATATCTTAAGTCATATAAAACATAGGCAAGCCTTAAATAACATAGGATTAAAAGAAGTATTAGTTAGTAACCAATCCCACAATCGCTAATTACAATTTATTTTGCTATGTTTTCGCTAATTTTTTTCTTAAAGGATTTTGAAACCCAAAATCATAGTAAGAGACGACAGCTCCTCTCTCAAAAAGGAAAAATCAGATGTGAAATGCAAGTTTTATCTTCAAAAGGTAAATCAAATCATTTCGAAAATAAAGTGTTGTCGCCCCAAAAAAATAAAGATTTTCAAATGGTTTTCTTCAAGTCTAAAAGACAAGGTATATCTTAGGGTTACTTTCATAGCACATTCATCTCATTAGAAT
Source organism: Nicotiana tabacum (assembly GCF_000715075.1). Lineage (NCBI taxonomy): Eukaryota > Viridiplantae > Streptophyta > Magnoliopsida > Solanales > Solanaceae > Nicotiana > Nicotiana tabacum. Next base: position 23,521,586 of record NC_134081.1, on the reverse strand, counting down.
GATATACACCTCCATGCTTCTTATAAGACAAAGCATTTTCTAACTTAGCTCTTCTTTTCACATATTTTCATACAAATATCATATATACCTTTAAGCTCTTTTCAAGCATATATACACTAATATCATTTTTTCTAAGACTCTCTTTTAAATCCATTCTTTTAAACTACACCCTCCCTTTGTAAGAATTATGTCCTAATATATGGTAATTCATACCCTTAGTACACTAGTTAAGGCATAGTATAAATAATTGAATCTAAATCTAGTCTAAGTCCTATGGAGCTATCTCAGGTAGATTTTAAGGGGTTCCTAACACCTTCTACTTAGAAGAACAAGAACCCTTACCCATAATCTCACCGGTTAACAGACTAATAAAGAATATGACTTAGTAATTAAATAGGTACCCTAGTATACCCTTAAATATTAGGTGGCGACTCTCTTTCATCAACAATAGAGAAATCACAAGTTGAATCTTGTTTTGACTAGTGCAATATACGGTGCAACAATGGGTATAAAATGGCTTATGGTTATTGAGATAACGTGGCATCGTGATTTGGGGTCACTCGGGATGAGTGTTGATTGAGATCAGTTATGTGTTTGAAAAGAATTATTACCACGAAGGTAAGCAAAGAGTAAATCGAAAGAAATCAAGTTAGTTAGTAGTGGTTTGGATCAGCATAGTTAAGCAAATGATCGGTTCCTTCGGTGTGGTGATGCTATACAGGTGTTTGTGGCTATACTTTCGGGCTTGGCAGTGCATGTAACTTGATTGGTTTAGAAGTATTTAATTCTGATTGTTCTGTTATGTGTGAATGGATCCCGAAGGAGTTATGGCGACCACAACTTGAGGTTTGTGTTAGCTGCTGTTATGGGAAATTGGCTGCGTATTGCAACTATTCTTTGGAAGCGAGTTAAATAAAAGGTTTCTAGCTGATGAAGTGTTTACTCTACTGGTGGTTCAGGAGTTATGATGAAATTCTTATACTCTCACGTAGCAACATGATAGGTGCAATGAACGGAATGGAAATTGGAAGTTGAAGATCAAGGTCACGGTTCAGTTTTGATAAGAATGTCACGAGATCGGAAAAGCAGGGGAAGATTTCAAATGTTTAGAGTATGTTGGAGCTTTCTTAGTGTCGCTTGAGAACGGTGTTCTGTGTAAGAGGCATTGTGTATTTATCTGAGGATCCTTGATTTGCATTACAGAATTAGTACGGTTGGTGGTATGGATATGCAGACTTTGCTACCTGATGCGGAAGGTGGTGGGAGTATCTCCCACGGGATGAACGTATAAGTATGGTGTGTCAGTCATTTAAGGGGCAGAGATTTAAATCGGGTATGGAGATTCTAGCATTGTCGCTGATTGGATAAATTATGTCTAAGAGACGCTCTATTTCTTTGGTTATGGACTATGAAAGTTTGTTCCAGATTTGACGGTCAATCGTATGTGTCATGGATAAGGTCATTGTGTATTTTTGGGAGGTTATATACCTATTTGCAGATGATCAAAATCGGCTTTGAGGTCCGTGGATAGGCCTAATGTGAATGTATTTTCTATGCCAGATTAGATACGCTTAGTCAGCATAGCATTGCTTATGGATGATTCTTCGGGTGTAGTGGATGATATTCTTAGTGTCGTCTATTTCAGGTGCTATTCTTTTATGCCATATGGGTTGTGAGGTGGCTTGATTATTCATATGTGTATTGTGCTCTGGCGTAGCTCATGGTATTATATGAGTGAGATGGCTCTTGAGATGTCGATTTTTTGATGCACCTTAGTCGTGCATGGCTTTTGTAGCGCATGACGCTATCTATCTCCCCCAGGGTTGTGTTTATGCACTTGGCGTGCTTGTGGGCGATATTCGAGAATTTTGTGGGTATGAGCAGCTTGGTTCGGTAGGTATTTTCTTTATTGATTGTTATGTCTGGATCGGGAGGTGCGCCGCCACGGGTATGATGTTCGGATCGGGTTGTGCATTGTAACGGTATAATGTTGGGTACGGTTCCTTGTATGGACCTTGTGTGTTCTGTTTCTCACCTTTAAGATAGGTATGCAGTATTTGTTTGGTTGTCTTATTCGTTATGCGGGCTGGGTAGTTCTTCGCCAGAGTTTGTTCTTCCTTATGGGTCATATTTGAGTTGTATCTTGTTGGCTCATTGATGGTGTCATATGAGATTTTAGACGGTGTTTGAGGTAGCTTATTGCCCGAGTAGCTTGTACTGGGTGAGACGAGGTTATTGGACCTAGAATCAGTGTAATCAAATTTATATTATGTATATTAGAAGGAAAATGTCACCAATCGATTCAGAATGAGGTAATGGTTCTTGTCAATCGGAGAGACTCCATGAGTTATTGATTTGATGGGTGGTTATGATTTCCTACACATCTCCTTCATCGTTGTAGTATTGTGAGGGTTGGAACGGGGCTTATATGTGTTATGAGGTATACTAAGGGCTTCGGGTTCATGAAGTTGCAGCTATTGTGGTTGGAGGATGTTATTATGGGCATAAAAATTATGCGGTGCAATGTGTGATTATAGCATAGGTGGATTATCATATTTTGGGTTCATCGTGTTGAGATTGATATGGCGTTCGTATCTTAGAAACAGACCTGGTAGATAATTTCAGATGTTGGGATTTGGTTCTAAGGCTTGTGTGTTAAGCTAGAGAGAAGGATCTTCAGTCTAGCGTTAGCTAATGTGCTCTTATAGATTGTGGTGGCACGGGTAGGCGCGCGTGGTGTCAAACAATGATTTTGGGCAACTCCGAAATGGTTCTTCGTACATTCGAGGACGAACGTATGTTTAAGTGGGGGAGAATGTAATGACCCGACCGGTCGTTTTGAGCTCTAGTGCGTCATTCAGCGATTTGAGGCCTTGATTAACTTCACTATATGTATTATGACTTGCATGCGTGGTTGTTTCGATTTTTGGGATGTTGGGAGTTGATTTGGAAGGATAATTCTCAATTCTGAAGGTTTAAGTTAGAAGAGTTGACCAAGGTTTGACTTTTGAGTAAACAACCTCAAAATTGGGATTTGAATGTTCTAATAGGTTCGTATGATAATTTTGGACTTGGGCATACGTTCGGGTTGAGTATTAGATGGTCCGGGAGCGTTTCGGCGCTTAATGTGGAAAGTTGGTGTTTTGAAGATTTTAGAATTTCTTAAGCTTTATTTGAAGTGGACTTTGATGTTAACAATGTCTGTTTAGGATTTCGAGCCTTGGAATATGTTCATATTGTGATTTATGACTTGTACGTAAAATTTTAGCGTCTTTCCGGAATGTTTAAGTATGATTCGGACGCGTTCGTCGAAGTTTGAATGTTTTAAAGTTGAAAAAAGGATTTTGTTCATGGTTTTGATGTTATTCATGACGTTTTGAGACTTTGGATAAGTTTGGATAAGGTATTAGGACTTGTTGGTGTGATTGGTCGGGGTCCCCGGGGCCTTGGGTGAGATTCAGGGTGGTTTCGGACCATTTTATCTTATCTTATAATTGCTGGTTTCTTGTGTTAGGGTTGTTCATCGTGATCGCGATGATAGGCTCGCAATCGCGTAGTGTTGATGGGAGCTGGGTGAAGTTGTTCTTCGTGATCGCATATGGAGGCTCGCAATTGCGTTGTTCATTCAGATTGTTACATCCCATGTTTTCGTACGTAAAAGTACGCCATAAGTAAATTGATGAAAGCTCGGAAATGAGATGTTACATCCTGCATTTTTGTACGTTAAACTTCGTCGTAAGTTAATCGACGTAAGTTCGGGAATGGGATTAATTAGAGATTATAAGCATTATGCTATTTCAAACAAGTGATGAGTAAATTCGTGAAGGTGAGAGGGTAAGCAAATCGAAGAAAATAAATTTCGTTGAAGTTTGACATTTTGGGATAAAATACGGCCCGAGCTAAAATGCCCGGTATTTATGGAATAGTACCATACAAGGTACCACATGGACATGATAGTAAGGTGTATAAAGTATATTAAAAGTGAGTAGTATTTTAAGTAAATTGAGATAATTTTTAATTATGTGGATAATCGGGTAATTATTAATTTTAGTGGGAGATTAACACTTAATTAAGATAATTTGTGGTTTATTGTTGAGAATGGATAACCACCCACGTGGCAGCAAACAACCTTAACATCTATGACTCTTAAGTCATTAGAAAAGGTGGCAAACTAAAGGATTATGTGGTTAAGCCACCACATGAAGTGGGGCCCATACAAATCCAAATATAAGACCCTTCTAAATTAGAGATGAGTGATTTGGCATTCTTAAGAACGTCAGATCACATATACATTTAACAAAGGAAAGCCACTGTAAGTCTTAAGAATGTGAGAGTCACATATCCATTCTTAGGAACGTGAGGGTCATATATCAAAATGTGAGATTTGGCAATTATAAGGGAGTACGGTGCAATCTTTCTCAAGAATATCATACGTATTTTTCCCTACTTCGATCCGCCGCTATGCGTTGTCACAATCAACGGTGTTAAAGGGATTGTCAAGAGAATCGGTTCAGGTATGTTAAGGCTATCCCTTCTTTCTTTTGGCATGATCCATACAAAACGAGTAAACGCACAATTTTCATAAATGACCCTATTCATAGAAGTAATAGGGGTGTCTATATTCTTAATTCCCCATGTGAATTATTATTATATCTTCTGTTCATGGATCTCAGAAAAATACGTAATTGATAAAGTTTATCCGAAAGGCATATTAATTTTATGATATTCCGAGAAATCTTATTAACGTAATTCTTGTGCATTTCATGCATTTATACATGTACATTGACCCATGACCAGATGGCATTATATAAGCGCATATTATATGTATATGGGATATGGGAAAAGGTTATGGCGTTATATACGCACCACCACCTGATCAGCTGGTATACTTTCACGATTTGCCCACAGTGGCCGAGATGATATGATGGGATGCCCTCAAAGGCTTGATGATGTTATGAATGCATATACCTAAGCATGGTATGATATTTCTACGCATATGCATGACATTGTAAATATTAATGATTCACAGAGTTATTCAGACATACATATCGAGTCTTTTACTCCATGTTTTTCTCATGTCTATTGTTTACTGATTTTCATTCCTTACATACTCGGTACATTATTTGTACTGACGTCCCTTTTTGCCTGGGGACGCTGCATTTCATGCCCACGGGTTCCGATAGACAGGTCGAGAATCGCCCAAGTAGGCTATCAGCTCAGCGAAAGGTATTGGTGCGCTTCATTTGCTCCGGAGTTGCTTGTTTGATCAGTATGATTTAGATGTGTATTGTTTGGTATGGCGGGGCTCTGTCCCGACCTTTATGACAATTATGTATTCTTAGAGGCATGTAGACAGATGTCATGTATGTAAAAGATTGTATGGCCTTGTCGGCCTATGTTCAATGTACGAGTGATTATTTTGGTCTTATAGGCCCGTATGTCTTATGTATGATTTGGTATTAAGTGTTTTATTCTAATTATCCTACGGCATCCTTTTCATCTCATTTACCTATGATAGTATGATAAGAAAAGATACGTTATGTTGGTACTCGGTTGATTAAGGTACCGGGTGCCCGTCGTGGCCCATCGGTTTGGGTCGTGACAAAAGTGGTATCAGAGCAGTTCTGTCCTAGGGAGTCTACAAGCTGTGTCTAGTAGAGTCTTGTTTATGGGTTATGCACCACACTTATAAGCATGAGGCTATAGAGCATTTAGGATTGTAACTCTTTCTTCTTACTCTAGATCGTGTGATAGAGCTCAGTTGTAAGAACTCAATTTCCTAAACGCTATCTTATTCATAATACGATGAGGCCTACATCCAGAAAGATGGTTAGTAAGAAATATAGCTGTAGAAGAGTTGAGTCAGAGGAACTCAATTTTTTCATCATGCTTATGATGGATAAATATGAGGTATTCAGCCGATCATGTGTGTACTAAGATGTGTAAACTTTTTGATAAGGATCCCTAAGGCAAGAATATCTATCTACCCCTATGGTGAAAGCAATGACAGATTCAAAATATAGATACAAGTTTGAACAAGTAAAAGAAGCAAGATGAAGAAGGGTACGAGGCGCCCAGTTAATGAAGATTATCAGTATTTACAATTCAGGCAGAGGAATATAAGCCTTTTGAGTTACCTTCAACAATAACAGAGGTATGTACAATTGGTCACACCCATCTCAGTTATGCCCTATGGGAGCTGATAGATATAGTTTAAGAGAAGGACGAGATATCAGGATCCGATTAGGGTTAGAGTAACCTAAAATGGTGCATGGATTGTTAGCATTAGTGGATACTTCCGAAGGATAATAGCAAATGTGCTAATAGATCTCCTGGTGAGACACCCAGATGGTGCACTCTAAAATAGTACAGTTAAATATGAGTACTACAAAGATATGCACTGGAAGCCTTGAAGGGATAAATATTACCTCAGTATGGCTCCCGTCCCTAGTAGAGAAAGAATGTTAGGCAACCCGAAAAGCCAAGGGATGGAGCAAGGGAAGCTAAAAGAAAAATAATGTCTTATTGAAGTTTTCAGAATAAAGTGCTAGACAAATATTAGCAGGGAAATAAAAAGAGAATTAATGAAGCATTATGAGTAAGATGTGATACATGGATGACAACGGTAAATCAAAACAATAATGACAGTATTATAGATTCTATAGACAAGGGAAGAAAAATACGAGAGGTGACACGACTTGAGGCAACAAAAAAGTATATATAGGTCATAAAGTCACATCCTCATTTCGAGAAATAGGTTTGTGACTTTAACGTGATTACCAGAAGGAAAAGTTAGACCCTAGAGTAATAGAAATCACGGATTGGTGCACAAGATAAACTAAACATGAATTAGGGACTGAGTGATTTGATAATGGTCGGCATCATGAGAATTTCAGATTGCGTTTCGGCGATAATAAAATGCACGACAGAAGAATCCCCTTTAAAGGTCATTCAGGAAGACGCTTCCCTAAAGTAAGCAAAGTGAGTAAAGTTAAGCTTAAGGGATTGTATGTGCCAGTTACACTAAGTGTCACCCTCGCGAGTGAGGAATTTTGTTATCCTTGGTACAGAAGGATTACTGCGAGGCGAGTAAGGATCATCGATGATGTGAAAAGATGCCAAAGATAAGAAGGTAAAACATCTATACGTAGATCATCGCAGCACTAAATCTTAGTGCTCCCCTAAAGGGGGGAATATGGTGTGATGTGGCATTAAGTCAGAATTAAGTGGTTCTAGTAACTATGGAATGGTAAAGGAAGAATGCGATAAAATGAGAAAGGAATAAGATTGCACTTATTCCAATCCTACAGATATGCTATGATTCCAGAACATTCTGTGAACACGACGTCAAGGAGAGGAAGTAAGGGTTCCTGCTAAGATGTTATTGATAGATAAGGAGTCAGTGCAAGACGTAAGTTAAGACAAAGGAAATAACCCAAGAAAGATTACTCGAAATATTGATATGAGAATGGGCCAACAAGTAGTTAGTAGTTGATTCAGGAAGAACCTAGTTATGGCTAGATAAGATGATAAAGACAAATCAACATATCAATGCAAGATAAACATAGGGAACCCCAATATGGGGAATTCAGCCTCACAGTTATGACATTGTAATACTTGAGATATATTCATATAGGAGTTGGGGAAGTTAAAAAGGTACCGTATGAGTATTACGGAAATAAAAGAAAATTCCATTGGGAAGACAGTCGAAATATCAGTTCAGAAGCAACCCTACAAGCATAAGGGCGTGGAGGTAAGTAACTATGGATAATTATAGGCGAGGAAGGACATCAAAAATTCCGTCGAGTATACGATGTAATAAGCTCGCAGCTTTACAAGAGTCAGAGGGTCCTCCCTAAGTACTACAATGAAAGACTAGCCGAGGAAATAAGGAAGAAGATTTCAACCTAAGCATAGTAACTTGAAGAAGAAATGGTCTTGTAACAACAGTCTCATAACAACATTGTATGCACTCCACAAGGAAGTGGCACCTAGCGTGGCTAATGAGCGGGAAATGAAATAAAATGCAATATTCGAGACCATCACAAAATTCCAACATGCATGGGAACTAAGATAAGCTAAGTATGCACGCAACAAGGGGGCATAAAGACCAAGAAAAGTAATTGCTTACGTTTAAAGAAAGCTGAGATGGAACGAAAGGAATTATTCGATCAATGATCCAGAGTTAGTTACGTTATGAACGCACTTAAAATTCCGGAGTATTATCCATATAGCATATATATTGACATTCATACAGCCGTAGAAGACTCCGGTATAACTTAAAAGAAGGAATTGAGCCCAGGGCATAGACAAAGGATTGAATTGTCAGAAGATTGTATCATGGATATTCCATAGCGCCCATGAAAGGCTAAAGTAATAATTAATACCAGGAGCCAAAATCGAAAGATAGCTTAAGCCTACATAAAGGCTGATCAGAAGGAAGAGGAAACTAAAGAGTTACATCAACCAAGTAAATCAGGAGTCTGATTATTGGACCCCGAAAATTATAGAAATCGTGATTGAAAACATTGCAGAATCACCCTTAATATCAGAGGTACAAGAGAGATAGTACAACGACCGTATTTCATAACGGCTCTATGAGAAAGCCAGTAAGAAGAGTACCAGCCTCATAAGAAGTCAGTATGAAGCTCCCACCGGATTGTGTATGCGCCAGAGGTGCAAGTATTATAATAGAACTTCAAGTTGTGGATGTGAATCATACCTATATGGAAGGGAGGTCATGAAGGAAATAGAAGATGTGATGCGATATTTTAAGGCAAGTAAGGTAAAGGTGAATAACGTACGAGATACTCAGGTGCAGAAGATTGTGAATAATCTATAACTTCAATATGAAGGGCTAGAAGCGTTGGGATTCAGTATGCAGGAATGATAGCGATGCCTTCAGTGGCATATCTTCCAGCCTATGGTTTCTAGGTATCGAGAGGCCTAGTTAAGAAGTAAAGAAGAGTTTGAGACGATGTGATATCTCGCTTGATGTTCCAAAATAACACAAGAAAATCTATGGTGCAAGCAAGTTAAAAGAAGGTTGTGTACTAGATATGTGTAGGTCGCAAGCTAAAGTATGGTAAAGCAACAAAATTTTAGGAAAATAGGAGTAAGGATAAGAAAGGGCGAGTGAGAAGGTGATGATAATGGATAAGTCCTTAGGATTAAGCCCATGAAAACAAGAGAGTTGATAGTTTCTCTAAGTTATAGAAAGCTCAGTATAGCCTGGATGAACTCAAAGGAGTCTAAGACTAATAGCATTTAAAAGAGATGGAATGCTGCCCTGGTAGTAAAATGAGGGTATACTTGTGATAAATGAAGGATGACGTTTGGGCCTTCGATTGAGTGGTGATTTGAACGGATTTCATGTATTGTACAGGATTAAAATACCCACGTAAGTGAGTCACATTGGGATGCTATAAAGTACGGTTATTGAAGTACAGTATTGCCGCTAAGTGGATCAGGAAAATCACTTCGAATATTCCTCGATACAACGTAAGCCCTAGTGGCAATGTTTTACGTAAGAAGTTTCAGGATATCAGTGGTAGATTGTAGATCAAGATTGAGCTAAATCAATAATGGATGGATAAAAGTTACAAAGTACTAAATGAGATATGGCAATATTCGTAAGTTCGATAAAGTACCGACCGAAGAACTTCAATACACCTATAGATGCCCAGAGGGACATCTTGTCAAGTTCTGTATATATTCCCAAAGTGAGGCTTAAAGATTGGCTAAAAGCTGAAGGGAAGAGTCGCATAGGAGCACATATAAGGAAAAGTTCCTATAGGCTGCATGATAGAAGGTAGCAACAGTTACGAGATTGGAAGGATTCCAACCACAAGTCGTGGTGTGAGAAAGAGGCCTAAAGAGGATAATGCCTTGTACTTTGGGATTCATTCACAGAATAATTGCCTAGATGGCAAGAGGTGTACTAAAGTATTTGGAAGACATAGGTTATGATAATGATAAGTGCATCACTCAACATTCGAGGACGAATGTTCGAAAGGGGGGAATAATGTTACACCCCATATTTTCGTACATAAAAGTACGCCATAAGTAAATTGATGAAAGCTCAGAAATGAGATGTTACATCCCGCATTTTTGTACGTTAACATTTCGTCATAAGTTAATCGACATAAGTTCGGGAATGGAATTAATTTGAGATTATAAGCATTATGCTATTTCAAACAAGTGATGAGTAAATTCGTGAAGGTCAGAGGATAAGCAAATCGAAGAAAATGAATTTCATCGAAGTTTGACATTTTGGGATAAAATACGGCCCGAGCTAAAATACCCGATATTTATGAACTAGTATCATACAAGGTACCACATGGACATGATAGTAAGGTCTATAAAGTGTATTAAAAGTGAGTAGTATTTTAAGTAAATTGAGATAATTTTTAATTATGTGAATAATCTGGTAATTATTAATTTTAGTGGGAGATTAACACTTAATTAAGATAATTGGTGGTTTATTGTTGAGAATGGATAACCACCCATGTAGCAGCAAACAACCTTAACATCTATGACTCTTAAGTCATTAGAAAAGGTGGCAAACTAAAGGATTATGTGGTTAAGCCACCACATAAAGTGGGCCCCACACAAATCCAAATATAAGACCCTTCTAAATTAGAGATGAGAGATTTGGCATTCTTAAGAACGCCAGATCACATATACATTTAACAAAGGAAAGCCACTCTAAGTCTTAAGAATGTGAGAGTCACATATCCATTCTTAGGAACGTGAGGGTCATATAGCAAAATGTGAGATTTGGCAATTATAAGGGAGTACGGTGCAATCTTTCTCAAGAATATCATACGGATTTTTCCCTACTTTGATCCGCCATTACGCGTTGTCGCAATCAACGGTGTTAAAGGGATTTTCAAGAGAATCGGTTCAGGTATGTTAAGGCTATCCCTTCTTTCTTTTGGCATGATCCATACGATACAGACGAAACGAGTAAATGCATTATTTTCAAAAATGACTATACTCATAGAAGTACTAGGGGTATCTATATTCTTGATTCTCCATGTGAATTATTATTATATCTTATGTTCATGGGTCTCAGAAAAATACGTATTTGATAAAGTTTATCCGAAAGGCATATTGATTTTATGATATTCCGAGAAATCTTATTAACATAATTCTTATGCATTTATACATGTACATTGACCCATGACCAGATGGCATTATATACGCGTATATTATATGTATATGGGATATGGGAAAAGGTTATGGCGTTATATACGCACCACCATCTAATCAGCTGGTATACGTTCACGATTTGCCCACAGTGGCCGAGATGATATGATGGGATGCCCTCAGAGGCTTGATGATGTTACGAACGCATATACCTAAGCATGGTATGATATTTCTACGCATATGCATGACATTGTAAATATTAATGATTCACAGAGTTATTCAGACATACATGTCGAGTTTTTTACTCCATGTTTTTCTCATGTCTATTGTTTACTGATTTTCATTCCTTACATACTCGGTACATTATTTGTACTGACGTCCCTTTTTGCCTGGGGACGCTGCATTTCATGCTCGCAAGTTCCGATAGACAGGTCGAGAATCGCCCAAGTAGGCTATCAGCTTAGCGAAAGGTATTGGTGCGCTTCATTTGCTCCGGAGTTGCTTGTTTGATCAGTATGATTTAGATGTGTATTGTTTGGTATGGCGGGGCTCTGTCCCGACCTTTATGACAATTATGTATTCTTAGAGGCATGTAGACAGATGTCATGTACGTAAAAGATTGTATGGCCTTGTCGGCCTATGTTCAGTGTACGAGTGGTTATTTTGGTCTTATAGGCCCGTATGTCTTATGTATAAGTTGGTATTTCATGTTGTATTCTACTTATCTCACGGCAGCCTCTCCGGCTCAGTTATCTATGATAGTATGATACGAAAAGATACATTATGTTGGTACTCGATTGAGTAAGGTACCGGTGCCCATCGCGGCCCATTAGTTTAGGTCATGACACAGATGGTTCATCGCGTTCGCGTGGAAAGGGTCGCGAACGCGAAGTGTTAGCAAGGTGGCCTGGGTTTGGAAGACTGTTCTTCGCGATCGTAGGGATTAGTTTGCGATCGCATAAAGTGTTGGTCTGAGGCATGATGGTTTGGCCTTCACGTTCACACATCTGGGCTCGCGTTCGCGTAGGCTGTTCAGGCAAATATTCGTGATCACGTTTCATTGGTCGCGTTCGCGTAGAAGAAATCTAGGGCAAGGCTGGCTTGGCCTTTTCAATCGTGAAGAGGAAGGACCTGGGCAGACTTGATTTTTATACGGGATTTGGATCATTTTCACTTGGTTGGGCGATTTCTGGAGCTTCTGGAGGGGAGCTTTTCATCATCTATTATAAGGTAAGTTATTCTCACGTGTTGTAAGATAAATGCATGGATTATATATGTATTTAAACATGTAATTTTGTGAAAATGTGGGATTGTAGAAGAAAACCCAGAATTTGATATTTTTGGATTTTGACCAAGGAGTTGGACATGAAATTAGGGATAAATTATATATTTCAGTTCGTAGTTCTATGGGTAATAATTATCTTCAAAAAAATTTGGAATTCGGCACATAGGCCTGAGGGTTGGCTTTGTTGACTTTTCGATCGGAATTGAGAATTTGCTATTAATTATTAAATTATAAGTGTTGGAGTATATTTTGATTGGTTTGCATATTATTTGGCTAGTTTTGGATCGTTCGACATCATTTGAGGTGCTAGAGAGGCGTTGGAGCCGGTTATGGAACTTCGAAGCGAGGTAAGTCTCCTGTCTGATCTTGTGAGGGGAATTTATCCCATAGGTGTTATATTTCTCTAGTGCTATATGTTGTGGGGGTACGCACGTATAAGGTGACGAGTGTCCGTGCGTATGCTAGAATTCATGATTAGGTTCGGGTAGACTTAGACTCATGACATGCTTTAATTAGAATAGTTGAGTTATTCTTGCCTAGGGTCAGGTGGGGTGATATATATTTTTCCCGAGGCTAGACCTGCGTCAAGTATCAGACTTACGATTCATGATATATGGAGAGCTAATTGATTAGCAGTAAAGATTTCACTTCCTATTACAAATTTCTCCCATGTTGTATATATTTGTCCGGAAGTTTTTTTGAATTTCACAACTCATACGTATATTCATGAGTGGGGTTAGTGACATGTCAAGTCTTCATTATTCCTATGGGATCGGGCTGATCGCCTCAGAAGTATCATTATGGGATCGAGTCGTTCGCCTCGGTAGTATTATGAGATGCATCTATGATTCGTGTCGGTCGACCTTCCGCAATGTACACGATTATGGGATCGTGCTGAACGCCTCAGCGGTACTATTACGGGATTGGGCCGTACGCCATGGAAGGAATTTGTGCCTTTACTCTTATGGGATCGGGCCGCTCGCCTCGGCAAAATCTTGCAAAATACTTGATAAGGAGTCCGCGTATTCGTGAGTTTTCCTGACGTGAGATGTGACTGTTGATTTGGTGTTGATCATTACGTATTCCATTTGAGGAGGTATCCGTTATTTGAGAACTGTGTATTCACTGTTCAGTCGTAGACCGTATTATTTGTCTATATCTGTTCTCACTGTTACTTACCACGTTTCATACTTGTCTACTTTATTATATTTAATTTCTTGGACTACTAGTACGTGTCAATATCGACCCATCACCCCTACTTTTTCGGGATTAGGCTAGATACTTACTAAGCACGCGTTGATTTACGTGCTCATGCTACACTTCTGCACTTATTATGCAGGTATATATTTCTGGTGGTCATTTAGGCGCAAAGGTGCAGTTATTGCGGAGACTTTACGGTGAGTTGCATCCCATGTTACGATCCACAGCACACGGAGTCTCCTTCATGTTCGTTTATGTTATCTTGTCTATTTTACATTCCTACATTCCAGACATATGTTGTGTTGGTATTGTATTTCTTAGTAGTTGCTCATGCACTTGTGACACCGGATTTTGGGATGATCTAGTAGGTGTTTATGGTTTGGCTCAATATTGTCATCTTTTATTTTATATTTATTTAAATTATATGTATCCATGATTTTAATACATTAATTTCTTTATCTAATAAAATATACGATTTCAAAAGAAGTAGAATGAATAATTATTTAAATGGTTCACCGTTGGCTTGCCTAGTGGCAATGTTGGACGTCATCACGGCCTATAGTGGGTTTTGGGTCGTGACATATATATATATATATATATATATATATATATATATATATATATATATATATATATATATATATATATATATATATATCAAGATAAATAATAATATAAAATATAGTATTTGTTGGTATTTTTTTCAACATTGAACTAAAATAAAGTAGATTAAAACTCTAGAAAAACTAAAGCAAAACTAAAATGAATAAATATACATAAAATTACTTAAGTAACTTTGAGACGGGATGGGTCAAAAATTAATTGTTTACAACGTATTCACTTGGATTTCGAAGTCAACTTTTTCTTATTTTGCTAGGACAAGGCTATTTGCGCTAAGATTTTTCCTACACCTAAAATAGCCCTTAAACTTAATTTGAGAAAAACTTAGACCTTTGTCAAGGAGAGCAATTTACGAGCACGAATCATATAGTTTTTCATCTATTATTTATCATTTTATGATTTTGAACGTTCATATGATTGTTAGCATGAACATGAGTGGCTTGTTTCGACTAATAATGCCCATCTATTTTTGTGTGGACTTTCATCAACAATAGGTTTTGTATGAACTCCAGTCCAATCCTAATTAATTATTTTCTTGGGGTCCAACCCAGACAACGACCACTACTATTTTGTATAGGCTTACTTTTCAGAATAAGGTGAGTTCTCTTATAGAATTATATCAGTTATCACTCTAAGGGACCGGTCTTTAAATATATTTTTATTTCTAACTTTGTTATAGAAATAGGATTTTTGTTCAACAAGAATACGTGGAAGCGTGAAATTCTTATTTTGCGGTAAATATTAAAAGTTAATGATTAATTACTGTTAAATCATTTGAATGTTGATAATTTATTCTTAAATTTTTAGTTAAATACTACTTCAGTGATTACTTAAAAAATCTCAAAATTTTATTGTTTGTCCTTAGAAAGTCTTAAAGAAGATAACATGAGTCACCTTAATTTGGTGTATTTGACTAAATTGGTGATTGTAGATCGCTTATGTATAGATTGTTTGTTTTAAACTTGAAATCATTTGGAACATATTTTGGGTAGTTTGATCAAAAATAAAATTACAAATTCGAAGAGCTCTTTGTTGAACAACACAAAAAATTATGCCAATCATGTTAACTGTGATGAACAATAGATAAGCAGATACAAACAACATAAAGCCATACCAATCTGGTAGAGTTTGTTGAATAATTGAACAAGCACATACCTAAGTCAATCAGGTAAAGTTTATAACAAATAGGTCGAATACAGATAACACAAAGTTATGTCAATATGATAGAGTTTTGTGAAAATTAAATAATTATAAAGCCATGTCAGGTAGAGTGTATGAATAAATAATAATATAGGTAGAGTAAATATAACATAAAATCTACCGATCCTTAAAAAATATGGACTATATTTAAAGAGCAAGCAGGACTATTCCTGTCAATCCCCCGACTTTTTGGTCCAATTTTTACTCATCCTAACAGAGAGCTCTAAAATTGCTAGGAGGATAAACTTCAATATTTTGCACAAGGCTAAAGAGATAAAATATTCTTTACTAACTTACTATGAAAATAATATAATAAAAACTTATTAACTTACCATATCTTAAGTGATATTTAATAATTAACCTACTTTATAATTGCCTTAAGATAATGGTACTATTATCATGTAATCACAAGTGGAACATAAAAATATTGCAATGCATCTCTATATAGTAAGACAAAAAATGCATAATATAAGAATTGCCTTAATTCTCTTTAACTGGTTATCATATTTTAGCCAGTGGACACTTAAAAAAATACTATAAAAAGGTAGTGGTTGGCTAGAACTATATCACTGAAATAAAAAAGTTCTAGAAAAGAAATGGCAATTCCTAAAAGTATTTTGCTCATCATTGGTGGTGTGGCAACTTTGTTTTCCATAGCTTTGGCTACACCAGGGACTGCCACATTTTATACGAACTATGTTCGTAAGTATTTTTTCTTTCTTTCTTTAAAATCTTAATAGTTTCAAACAAAATGGGATTTAAGTTGTATACCTTAAGTGGTATAATTTCTTTTTTACTCTGTAAGTAAATTTTAACTTAGAATATCAGGTATTATTTTTATCTGGTTATTATAATTAATGTTTATCGAGATATCTTCCGGCACTATATAAAACTTGATATTTTTTACACCATCAGCGCTAGATTTAAACTATAAAAAAAAAAAAGCTTTATCGATAAGAGAAAAAGTATGAAAAGTGATTAACGTATTACTCTTTATGAAATAATTTTTTTTTTTTAAAAAATCTTGGTCATACATGAGTTTATTTTACTTTAGAAACAAAATAAGAACAATTATTTTATTCAAGTGAGCAACAATGCAAATGTCTCATTCATTTATTTGCTTGATACTAGAAAATATATATTTTTTCATATAGTTGATTCTAAACTTTTTTGGAACTGAGGTGTAATTGTTATCGTTGTCGTAGCTTCGGCATGTTATGGAAACACACCCCAAGGTACCATCATAGCAGCAGCAAGTGACCCTCGCTGGAATAATGGTGCAACATGTGGCAAATTTTTCAATGTCACATGCACCGGTCCAACAAATCCAGTGCCACACCCTTGCACTGGCAAGAGTATTGTGGTAAAGATTGTTGATCATTGCCCTGGATGTGGTGGAACCCTAGATCTATCAAAAGAAGCTTTTTCAACTATTGCTAATCCTGTGGCTGGTGTTATTAAGATCGATTATGTCCAGTAAGTAATTTTTTTTACATATACATATATCTATACTCCTTATTAAAAATACTAAATTCAATTTAACCCTTTAACTGCATGTCATATCTGCCACTGAATACATTGTTCTATGACTTTCAGGACCTCATGAGAACATCAAATATGGCGCATCGAATTCCAATCTATAGTATATTTCGCGTGTCGAAGTATACTCCATATTGAAGTTGATTTGATCAATAAATCACAACGGGATGCATGTACTTGATTAATTCTAAGAATAAAAGTTCATCGTTTTCTTTTCTCTTTATCTACGCTGGAAGATATATTGAGTATACTTTATCAAGCGCATGCCGTTTACCGTATAATTTTCTTTATTTTTTTTGCATTAACTCCTACCTTGTAAATAACACAATAAGAATCGAATTACAATGGAAGGGGACATAAAAGCCAATACCTCTATGAGAACAGAAAGAAACCTGACTAAGTTTAAGCATAGAATAAAAAATACCAGGTTCATAAGAAGATCCTAAGAGATAGTGAGAGGATCTGCTACCATATAATTATATTATAAGATCTTGATAATCTGATACAAAAGGCAATCAAGAAGAGTAACTTTTTTGTAACATATATTGATCAAATTAGATATTACTTCATGTCTATATTATCCTTCATTCAAGGTTTTGGCAAACCATGTAATTAAGAAAGATATATAATAATTTTATTCATACAAGTTTTTGCCTAAAAAGTAAATGCTTCTTTTTTTAAAAAAAATACCGGATATTTTGAAAAATCATTAGCTGGTTGATTGGCTAACGAGACTTCAATCTTATTGGTGAGGATTTGATTCTCTACCTTGGAATCCCATTACTATAATAAATCAAAAAAGTAAGAGCTTTCATGGCGACAAACAAAAGGTCATCACAAAGGTCATCTCCTGCTAAGAAGCTTCAATTTAGATTGTAAGATCCACATGTGATTGCCAATTATATTGGACTCCCAAACTTCCTTAACAATGTCTAAGAAGCCCTCTTGATTAACCTAGAAATTAAGAAACTTGAAGTAACTGACGTGGCTTTGGTTAGTGTTAAAGCACTTCATGAGTAACGGCCTATGATCATAGCTAGTTCTCGCCAAGTGTCTCACAGTAGTGATCTGGAACTTCTGAGCCCACGTGTCATTAATAAATATCCTATCAAGTCTTTTCCAAATTCTCTTGCTTGGCCTTCTATTATTTCACCATGTAAACTTAGAACCAGAAAAACCAATATCAGTCACCCCACAATTGTCCATACAGTTAATAAACTCCAAGCTTCTATGAATCCTATGAGGCCTTCCCCTTTAGCTTTTCATCTGGATCGATAATGACATTGAAGTCTCCTCCAATACACCAAGGACCATCAATGCTAAGATTGTCTTGTTCAAGGCTGTCCCAAAGGTCTTTTCTATCAATTGAAGTGCATTTTGCATAAACTGCTGAAATATAAGAACTGTGGTTGTTAATATCATCTTCAAACTTTATGGTAATATGTTGCTCATCCTCAACTATCAATACAGAGTGACACTTGATGTTCCAGAAGCACCAAATTTGACAATTGCAGTTGGAGATACAATGTTGAAATCCAAAAAACTTCATGTAACCATCAAGCTTTTCATTATTCACAAAAGGCTCAAAGATGGCCAAAAATTGTGTCTTGTTTATGTTGATCGAGTGCTTAAGCCTATGCATGACTTTCTTAGATCTCACCCCTCTAATGTTCCAAAAAGTTGTACTAATCATTAGAACTAGTTGGGGATAAATCCTCTTGTTGTTTCCTTTTCTGTAAAGGATCAGTTTTGTTCATGTGCCTTTTTCCAGTTTTCCTAGTTTGGATTCTTCCTATTTCCTCGGTGGTACATGTTTGATATTTGTTGTTTATCTGGTCTTGGAGACTTTTGTTAATCTCCTGAGTACTTGATTTTGTTTCCTTGCGGCAGTTAGAAGTTGTTTGTCTAAGAAGATCACTAGTAACCTCGTCGTTGTTCTCAGTCGGATGGATAAATTTGGGAATATTTAGTTCAACAATCAAATTCACTCCCGGTTGATTAATAAGATACTATGGTAAAGTGGATGAACTAGAGCTATCACTGACCATATTAGCACCCCTAATTGCTAGCTGGTGTTCTTGATCAACCCTTGTGTTGGTGTCAATCTCCCCTGGCTTACCCTTATCATGCCTTCTATCTTCTTTAGAAATGTTTGGAGCTTCAACAATATTTGTAGTAGGATTATTATCCATAATAATTGTGTTAGGATCGGGAACCCGGGTAGTGCAGAATTTAGCCAAACAACGGTATAATGACAATAACAAAGACAATGGAAGTTGATAATAACGGCAATTAAAGAATATAAAGAAGACACAAATTTAACGTGGTTCGGTCAAGGTGACATACGTCCACAAGCGGAGAGGAACAATTTCACTATACCAACAAGAGTACAAAAATTAGAGTAAATACTCTAATTAATCCCAAATACCCCAAGAGAATAACCTCATAAGATCACTCCAAAGAAAGGGTTCACACAAATGTTTCCCAACACTCACTCTCTTACAAAATACTCTATAATAAAAGAGGAGAAAGAAAGACAAGAGTAAAACGCTCTTGAATTGATGTGTTTTCAAATGAGGAGAAACTCCTCTATTTATAGCAAGAAATCCTTGGCCTAATAATGGATATTATGTCATGGCAAATGTCATGATCTACAAATTTGTTATAATGGATATTATGTCATGAAAAATATCATGAACCACAAATTTGTTATAATGGATATTATGTCATGGCAAATGTCATGAAAATTTGGTCATATTACAAATCTCCACCTTGGCCTAATTTCGGCATATATATAGTAAATTTTCTCCACCTTCTCCGCAAAAGCCCTAATGGGCAAAATCATTCTTCATAAATGCCAATCAAGTTCAGGCAAAGCTTGAACTTGGACACTGGAAGAGGTTTTGTGAACATATCAGCAGGATTGTCTCTAGTGTTGATCTTCTGAATAGAGACTTTTCTTTCAGCAATGGTTTCTCGGATAAAATGATATTTTATATCAATGTGCTTCGTTCTCTCATGATACATTTGATCTTTAGTCAATGGAATGGCACTTTGACTATCACAGAAAATGGTAATACCACTTTGGTGTAAACTGAGTTCCGCAAATAGACCCTTCAACCATAAAGCTTCTTTGATCGCCTCGGTCACTGCCATATATTCTTCTTTGGTAGTAGATAAAGCTACTACATGTTGTAATGTAGCTTTCCAAATAATAGCGCAACCACTGATGCAAAATACATAGCCTGTCAGTGATCTTCTTTTGTCAGGATCACCTGCATAATCTGAGTCTACAAAACCAACCAAAGTGTTAGTATTTCTCCCAAACTCCAAATATGTGTTTGAAGTACCTCGCAAGTATCTGAGAATTTATTTCACAGCATGCCAATGTGCTTTACCAGGGCAAGTCATATACCGGCTTACCACGCTCACTGCTTGTGAATTGTCTGGACGTGTACAAACCATTACATACATAATACTGTCGACTGCACTGGAATAAGGAACTTATGTCATGTACCTCTCTTCTTCCTCTGACTGCGGGGACTAAGCAGCTGATAACTTAAAATGAGCAGCAAGAAGGGTACTAACTGGTTTAGCATTTTTCATGCCAAACCTCTCCAAGACTTTCTCCAAGTACTTCTTCTAGGTCAGAAATAGCCTGTTGGCTTTACAATCTCTTTTGATCTCCATGCCAAGGATTTTCTTAGCTGCTCCCAAATCTTTTATCTCAAATTCACTTTTCAGCTGACTTTTCAAATTGTGAATTTCTGTTAAATCCTTAGCAGCAATGAGCATGTCATCAACATATAATAATAGGTACACAAATGAACCATCATTTAACTTCTGGAAGTAAACACAACTATCATACATACTCCTCGAATAATCATGACCCAACATAAAGGAATCAAACCTTTTATACCATTGTCTTGGAGACTGCTTTAATCCGTACAAGTATTTCTTCAACAAGCAAACATGATCTTTTTTTCCTTCAATTTCAAATCCTTCGGGTTGATGCATGTATATTTGTTCCTCAAGTTCGCCATGTAAGAAAGTTGTCTTAACATCAAGTTGTTCTAATTCCAAATCATACATGGCAACAAAGGCAAGCAAGACATGAATAGAGCTATGTTTAACAACAGGTGAGAAAATATCATTAAAATCAACTCCTTGTACCTGACTATAGCCCTTTGCAACCAATCGTGCCTTATACCTCGCATCTTCAACCTTTGGAATGCCATCCTTTTTTTTGAAGACCCATTTGCAACCAACAATTCTTTTTCCTGATGGCGGCTTCACAAGAGACCAAGTACCATTCTTGTGGAGAGACTCAATTTCTTCATTCATTGCAATCAGCCTCTTGGCTGAGTTAGCACCAGAAACTACTTCTAAATATTTTGATGGTTCTCCAATTTCTTCAATTTCCTGTGCAACTGAAAAAGCAAATACAACATAATTTTCAAACCTTAATGGTTGTTTACCTTCTCTTCTTGGTCAATATTTGGCTATAGAATACTCTTCTTCTTCTGGTTCAACTTCAGGAGTCTCAACTTCAGGAATTTCAGCTTCTGTCTCAACTTCAGGAGTTTCAACTATATTTTGCTCCAAAGTTGATGAGCTTGGCTCATAAGGAATGCCAATCTCAATCTCCACCTGGTCATGTGTACTCTTTCCTTTATCTGTATTACAAGAACTAGAAGACTCTTTTCTAGAATGTAATATAGAGGATTCATCAAAGGTTACATCTCTGCTAATTATAAATTTTGGTGCTGTGGGATCAGAATACCATAGTCGGTATCCTTTCACCCCAGATGCATACCCAAAGAAAATGTATTTTTTAGCCATTGGCTCTAATTTTCCATCATTTACATGCATGTATGCAGGGCAACCAAATATCTTTAAATCAGAATAATTAGCAGGAGTACCTGACCACATTTCCTCTGGAGTCTTAAAGTTCAAAGGTGCAGAAGGATCTCGGTTGACTATATAACAAGTTGTAGAGATAGCTTCTTCCCAAAAGGCGTTTGTCAACCCAGCATTTGAAACCATGCAACGAGCCCTTTCCAAAAGAGTTCTATTCATCCTTTCTGCCACACCATTTTGCTGAGGTGTCATTCTCACAGTACGATGTCGAGAAATTCCTTCATTCTTGCAAAATTCGTTGAATTCATCATTACAAAATTCCAAGCCATTATCTGTTATAAGCCGCTTAACCTGTTTTACTGTTTGCTTCTCAATCAAAACTTTCCATTGTTTGAAATTTAAGAAAACATCACTTTTATTTTTCAGGAAATAAACCCAAACTTTCCTTGAATAATCATCAATGAAAGTTAACATATACCTGGCACCACCTTTTGATGGGATACGTGAAGGACCCCAAAGATCTAAATGAATATAATCCAAAGCACCTTTTGTTCTATGAATCACTGGAGATTTGAAGCTGACTCTTTTCTGCTTCCCGAACACACAATGTTCACAGAACTCCATATTTTCGGTACTTTGGCCACATAAGAGACATCTTTTGCTGAGAATGGAAAGACCTTTTTCACTCATATTCCCCAATCGCATATGCCATAATTTGGTGATGTCAGAATCTGATTTATCTGATATTGAAACTGCAGCAGCACCTGTAACAGTAGATCCCAAAAGAGTATACAATGTACCAGATCTGCGTGCTTTCATGATCACAAGAGCACCATGAGAAATTTTCAGAACTCCACCTTCACCTGTGTACTTGTACCCAAGAGATTCTAGAGTACCCAAAAAGATGAGATTTTTCTTCAAGTTAGGAACATGTCTAAAATCGGTGAGAGTTCTCACCACACCATCGTGCATTTTGATTTGGACTGTACCTTTTCCAATAACTTTGCAGATATCATTGTTGCCCATCAAGACAACTCCACCTCCAATAGATTCATATGTGGTAAATAAATCTCGACTGGGACACATATGATAAGAACAACTCGAATCTAAAATCCACTCATTGTTAGATTTGAAACTATTATTAGTTGCTAAAAAAATAGTTCCCTCAGTCTCATCAGCAGCTACACTTGCTTCGGCAGTGTCAGTATTTTTGTGCTCATTTTTCTTTTCTGTATGCTTTTCTTTATTTTTCAATTTAAAGCATTCAGAAATAATGTGACCTTTCTTATGACAATATTTGCACATGACATTTCTGTATCTGGATTTTGACCTTGATTTAGGTTTCTCACTACTTGAATCTTTCTTATTGGATCTACCTCTTATGAATAAGCCTTCCCCTTGGTTCCCACTAGTTTCCCCAGTAATATCTCTATCTATTTGTTCTTTTGATTTCAAAATAGATTTGATATCTTTATAAGAGATATTATCCTTTCCATAAAGCATAGTATCTCTTATATGTTTAAACGACTGGGGTAAGGAAACGAGCAATAACACAGCTGGATCCTCATCTTTGATTTCAGCATCTATGTTACTTAAATCCATAATAAGAGAATCAAAAGTATCAAGATGAGTAAGTATAGAGGTACCTTCAGCCATACGAAAAGTGTAGAGTTTTTGCTTTAGATAAAGCATGTTTTCTACTGTTCTTTTCATATATAGGGTTTTAAGCTTTTTCCATATGCCTTTGGCTGAGCTTTCTGCTGCAATTTCACGCAAAACCTCATATGAAAGATTTAAAATAATACCTGTTTTTGCCTTTTTATCTATGACGGTAAATTCCTCGTCCGTCATTTTATCCGACATCTTCTCCTTTCCTTACAGTGCCAAATCTAAGCCATCCTGAATTAGGATAGCTTCCATCTTTAATTGCCACATTCTGAAGTTTGCACTTCGGTCAAATTTCTCAACATAAGACTTTATTAGAGTCATTTTGGCTATTTAAACTAACCCGGTTAGATCTAGCTCTGATACCAATTTGTTAGAATCGAAAACTCGGGTAGTGCAGAATTTAGCCAAACAACGGTATAATGACAATAAAAAAGAATAGAAGTTGATAATAACGGCAATTAAAGAATATAAAGAAGACACAAATTTAACGTGGTTCGGTCAAGGTGACCTACGTCCACAAGCAGAGAAGAGCAATTTTACTATACCAACAAGAGTACAAAAGAGAGTATAAAAATTAGAGTAAATACTCTAATTAATCCCAAATACCCCAAGAGAATAACCTCACAAGATCACTCTAAAGAAAGGGTTCACACAAGTGTTTCCTAACACTCACTCTCTTACAAAATACTCTATAATGAAATAAAGGAGGAGAAAGAAAGACAAGAGTGAAAAGCTCTTGAATTGGTGTGTTTTCAAATGAGGAGAAACTCCTCTATTTATAGCAAGAAATCCTTGGCCTAATAATGGATATTATGTCATGGCAAATGTCATGATCCACAAATTTGTTATAATGAATATTATGTCATGGCAAATGTCATGAACCACAAATTTGTTATAATGGATATTATGTCATGGCAAATGTCATGAAAATTTGGTCATATTAGAAATTGTTTATACCTCCTGTTGGTGACTCTGTTTCCTTTGATCACTCTGACTTATGATACTCTCTTTGATCTCTGATAGGGACTGTTCACTTTGAATAGAATTGGTGGCTTTTTCTATCCTTCTTTTGCTATTTTCGTGCAGTTGTACTGGTTTGAATATTACTTTGCTTCTTTTTTTGGCATTTTCTCAACTTTCTTCTTTGTTTTCTTCCTCTTGCTTAGTCTCTCTGTAACTGCAGGTCTTGCTGAAAATATAGTCACATTGTTACTGTTAACTTGTGCTATCTCTGCTCTTTGTTGGTTCCCATGACCCTTCTTCTTATTAGCTTCAGCTTTACCATTTGTACTCCCCTTTACAATAGAACTCGTTGCCTCAATTGTTTCCTCAGTAATATTTTTTTTAGATGATTTAGCAACTTCTTTGTTGGTAGGCACCTCTCCTTTCTTAACAATAATATTAGAATTCTGCTTTGTCATACCCTTAACAACTTTTGTAGCATTCTGCTTTGCCACATCCTTCTTTTGGCCTCCATTGCCTTCACTATTCTCTTCCTGATTTTTACTACTTCCTTCTTCTGTTTGCAATAGAATCATATTTTCAGCATTCGTTACCTCTTCATTGACTTCTACAGTTCTTATTTTCTCAAGAACTCTACAATTCATCATATTGTGCCCAATTTTCCTACAATGCTTGCAGTACTTAGGAATGTTTTTGTATTCAATTTTTGCGTATACCCTTTCAGAGGTGAATTCTTATCCTAAGAGCCCACCCATACACTACTAGGTAGGGGTTTCATTAAGTCTATTTCGACCCTAACCTTAGCCATACTAGGCCTTGTTCTACCATGAGTAGCAGCATCTAAGGCCAACGGAGTGCCAACATTACTGATAATTTATTTAACATAATGCCATGTATGTATATTTAATGGTATACCTGGAAGAAGTACCCATACCGGAACAATTGGAGTGTCTTCATCCGGCTTAAAATCCGGCGACTATTTTTGTAGCCACATTTGTAATCCTTCAATTTCGATCACCCTCTTGTACCATACAGAGTTGAAGTCATCTTCATTGGTGAAATCTATGAAAATGTTGTAGTTGTATAGACTCCAATCTTAGCAGCACCTTTAATTGAAAAAAGCTCTCTGAAACTGGACCTTATCCTTTCGATTTGAGGAAGGGGCTTCAGAAACCTACCAACAATAGTTAATTTACATTCTTCAGCCATGACTCTGTAATAGTCTTTAGCTTTAAAAATCACCGTCGGCATCCTATTGTGAATAGTTTGTCGAGCAATCACTGATTCTCGAGGGTGTCGGACGGTGGTCGTTGGAGTAGTTGTTATGGTAGATACTGTGGTGGCATAAGTTAATTTTCCAGCAATTGCTTCAGCAGTTGGAGTCATCGTATCTGGAGGTTCATTTTGGCTGTCAGTACGCGCCCTTTGGATACTATCCGACGGTGCCATGAGGCGGAGTGTATGGTTGACGCGTCTAATATGTTACCATTAAGGGCCAACGTTAGTAATTGTACGGAGAGAGTCTTGGGTCAATATCTAAGAAAAAAAGTGTTAGTGTTAGTGTTAGTGGCGAACTCCTAGTCACCATAGAAATTGATATTTTTTGTCACGACCGAAAAATCTCACCGTAGGGGTCGTGATGACACCTAGTTTCTAACACTAAGTAAGTCTATCACATAACGATGACAATCAGATTATAAAAGCTATAGACTTAATAAAAACTGAGAAATATAATAAAACTGTCAAACACGGATACAATAAGCAATTTTTCAATACCCGAAAATACTAAGTCATAAGCTCTACATGAATACATAACAAGTCTCGAATAGTACAATACTGTTTGGAATACATAAACAGTAGAGAATAAGATAAAAATGGTAACTCTAAGGCCTGCGAACAAGACAACAGGGATACCTTTTTGAAGTCTCCAACCAGCCTCACACGTCACCTAACGATCACCCCGATCCTAAGGACCTGGATCTGCCCAAAGAATGTGCAGAAGTATAGTATTACACCACAGTCGGTACTCAGTAAGTATCAAGACTAATCTCAGTGGAGTAGTGACGAGGTTCAAGTCAAAACACTCACTAGACAAAACATGTACAATATATCAATAGCTAACAACAAAAATTATACATAAGGCAATTATTGTAGTCTCGTCAAAACAGGCGATAACAACTTAACACAAGTAAGGCTCATTTCCAAAAGCAAGTCATTTATTAGAACCGCACACATTTGGCACCTCGTACCTATGTTATTAATCACCCTCGTATGAAAAAGATCTCATTCCACAATATATACCACACTCGCACGATAAGATCTCGTGCCATAACGTGTGTGATACCCATGTCAGTTATCAATAACATGTTCAAGAGGAATTTATCAATGATCAAATAAAGTAATGCATGATAACAACTTTCTTTTTATTTCAATTTGTTACGCTTCCAACAACTCAACCGAATATGAGATAATAACTTCATGTAGGTAAATTCATCTTGATAACCAAATTATCAAGTAACAACAGAGGCATAGATTGGCAGGTTAGAAACCAAGCAATGGATCACGTAAAAATACATGTCACACATAAAGAAGTTATAAGCACAAACAAGAATTACCCTTTTTCACGATCCCACAAACATAATCAATACAACGCTCCCAAGCAATCACATAACATCCCCACAATGCGATCTTTATCTCACCGCATGCGCAACACTAAAGTAAATGTCCGCCTTGTCTCGACGCACGTGTATTAACAATCATCTCACCTTGTCTCACCACATGTGAAATATCAATAATAACAATAGCACGGCAGAAATCTCGTACGAACACCCGAACAATCCGCGCAACAAGTCCACATGTGCCACAATCATAATAACATAGCATGCCAAAATTGTCACCAAGACATAAATTCACAATCTACCAGCGCAATGCACAAGGACAATTCAATAAGAAAATGTGGATGGGTGTTTGACATATAAGCATGAAAGCTAACTCAAATCAGTAACAACCTTACAAATCCCAACTTGTGCAATTTAGGAAATATGATCCTAAAACATGAACTCTAGCATGGAACATTGACTCAAGTAATTATCCAAAGTGAAAAATATGTATTACAGGGATCTCTCAATCAAAACAAGGCAATAAACGCAACCTCGGATCAAATCGGATCATAAGTCACACATATACATGTGTACACACTCGTCATTTCATGTACACATCGCTTGCACATAACACAAATAAGCGATTAAACCAAATTCTGAGGGGCATTCCCTCATACAAGGTTAGAAAAGATATTTACCTCAAATTGCCCAAATCAACACTCAAAAATAACTTTTCCTTTAAAATTCACCTCCGTCCGATTCAAATCTAGCAAAAAATGACTTAATAACATCAAATAATGCAAGAGAATTCAATTTTAGTTAATAAAATTGCGATCTTTGTCCATTTCCAAGAAGTCAACACGGGCTCACCCAGTCAAAACTCGAGTCGAGGGGTAAATCTCGACTACCCATAATCCCCCGAGTTCAAATATATGATTGGTTTTCAAATTCGACAAACTTAATCAAAAATCCCTAAAAATTCTTTTCAAATCCCATGATTTTGATGTTAATATCCATAAGAAATCAAGCTAATTTTTTAAATTTGAGTCAAAATCACTTACCCAATAGCTAAGTATAAAAATTTCCTCCAAATAATTGCCTCCCACCAAGACTAGGGCTCAAAATGTGATGAAATGAGACTAAATCCCGAAATAACGAGCTATAAACGAGTTGCAGATGAAACATTTGCGACCAAAGGTTCGCAAAAGCGACCTCAGGTCCGCAAATCCGTATGCGAGCCCATCTCCATAAATGTGAAACTGGTCCCGTGGCCTAACATCGCACATGCGATGGATCGTCCGCAATTGCGGACCTCGCAATTGCAAGACTTGCAAAACCAGCAACACCTGACCATAATAAAAAATGATCTGAAACACGTTCGAAACTCACCTGAACCCCTCGGGACCTCGTCCAATCATACCAACAAGTACATAAATATCGTACGAACTCGCTCGCACGAGCGAATCATCAAAATAATATTCGGAGCCATGACTCAAACACCAAAACGCATAGAAATCACAAGAACTCAAAAACTTCTAAAATCACTCGACTCGAGTTTGGCGCCATTCCGAGTTTGGCGCCAAACTTTGCACACAACTCAAATTTGATAAAACAGGCCTATTCTAAGTCCCAAAATAGTAATCTGAACCCGATGGTCATAAAGTCAACCTATGGTCAAACTTAGAAAAATTCTAAACCTTCAAATTGCCAACTTTCGACAAAATGAGTCAAATCAATCTAGGAACCTCCGAATCCAATTTCGGGCATACGCCTAAATCCAAAATCACCATCCGAACCTATTGGAACCATCAAAATACTATTCTGGGTTCGTTCTCACAAAAGTCAAACCTCGATCATCTCTTCTAACTTAAAGTTTTCAAATTGAAAATTTCCCTTCCAAATAAACCTGGAACCTCTCGAACATCGAAACCAACCATACATGTAAGTCGTAATACATCATATGAAACTACTCAAGACCTCAAACCACCGAACGGAATGCTAAAGCTCAGAACGACTGATCGGGTCGTTACATTCTTCTCCCCTTCTTAAACAAACGTTCGACGAACGTGCCGAGAGTCGCTCCGGAGCCATCAAATCATTGAATAAACTCGCCATACACATACCCACGGTGATCCCACATTACCTTAATCCATATAGGCCTGACAATATAACCCAGTGAAGATTCCTTCTTCAATTTTAGTCCATAAACCGTAGAATCCAATATCCAACACCCGAAATTCATTATAAGATCTGAACCTCACATGTATACATTGTACAATCCTAAACCAGCTGCATCAAGCCATAAGCATGTTCCAAGATACAATCGCACAACGTACCACTTAACCCATGTACTCATAGTGAATCCTTCTGACCATAATAGCTGCTCATTAGTAAATCCGGTACCTATAAATAACCTCATATCAAATAAAACCTTGTTCAAAACCTCCACCTTACTGTTAAAGATGTAAGAAACATGTAAAACCCATAATCACTCTCCCAATCAACAAGTCATGGAGTTCCCTCGCCCCGATGTAAATTAAAAATATATAAACCTTATACTTTAAAAAAATTATTAAGGAATCAATGCCCAAACCCACACCAAAATTTAGATAGTTCGACTCTCACATTCAACCTAAAATATCACATTATAAACTAATATAACACTACATTCAATGTCTTGTCCAGTGGTGCCATATATTCATACAAGATGATTCAAAACATATTAAAATGTCACACCTAAAATTTGCACTCAGTAATTTAAGGCAACTTTTGAACCCCCTTACCATTACAGTTGAAAATGTTGATTCAATTGCTCATATATAATCCTTAAAATAATTATTTTTACCCTATTTCGCAGTGCAATTTTCTGGCAAGGCCCATGCCTCTCTTTAGCTCTGCCACTGGTCTTGTCCGTACTCCCTGAACATAGCATATCCGAGCCTAATGGCAAAGCAATTCCTGTAACAACCTGCTTCAAAACCCATTGAATTAAACCATCACAGTGCTCCAAATCGAAGAGCAAAGGAAACTGCTCATGCCTCTTGAATGAGTAGCAGAAATCAAACAAACATTCATAATATATAATTTTACTTGATTGAAAAAGGCATTCATATATACAAAAATAAGGGTAAATTACATTAAACACCTCTGCATTGTAACACAAATGGCATGATGAGTGTTTCCCAGTCTTGTTAGACCGTATAATCAAGACTAGACAGTTAAATAGAAACAAAAATAGGAATGATCGATCACCTCATCGAGTTGCGGTGTCAACAATGAAATGTATTATGCAAATATGAAATACCTACAGGAGCTTCCATATGTACATTATCCATTACTTATACTCTCTGATCAGAGAATAATAGCAATGGGTGCTCTTGCTAAAGACAAACAAGAAGGAAAAATTACTGTCGTCTTCTTCTTCTCTGAGCCTAGTCTCTTTTTCTGTAAAAATTATAGTACTTTTTATTTTTAATACTGTAGCTTTTTCCTCGTAACACTAAAAACATCGATAGTTTACTCTTTTTTCTTCCCGCCCAATGGTTTACTTTGATTTAATTTTGTCACACTGATAATACAAATGTGAGTAGATTTCTCAATTAATAATAGAAATTATACAAGAAAATTATTTTTCTTAGTTTGTAACAACAAAGTAATTCAACTCTTGTCATTTAACAAAAATCACCGAAATATTTGCATTTATGATATTTTTGGCAACTCGCAGACGCGGCAATACTTTTATTTTTACGTAAAATGGTCAAAAATGTCTTTGAAGTATCTGAAATATCTCAAAAATGCCCTCCGTTTGTTTTTGGTACCAAAAATATCTTTGTCGTCTATATTTTAGACCACAAATGCCCTTAAACTATTAGTCTTGTCATTGAAGGTGACATGACAGTTTAACTGGGTTAAATTTGCTTACATGGTCATCCCTAAGCAATCCAACATGGCAAAATTATTTTTCTAATTTTTTTGAAAAAAATTTTAAAATACAAAATCAACACTTATTCCGAAAAAAGTAAAAAAATTCTGAAAAAATTATTTTCCGAAATAAATAATTTTTCCGAAATTTTTTTACTTTTTTCGGAATAAGTGTTGATTTTGTGGTCCAAATGCCCTTAAATCGTTATATAGTTTTTCGGAAAAGTTATTTATTTCGGAATATTTTATTAAAATATAAAATTAACATATATTCCGAAAAAGTAAAAAAAATTCCGGAAAGTAATTTTTCCGGAATTGATTTTACTTTTTTCGGAATAAGTATTGATTTTGTATTTTTTTTTAATTCTGGAAAAATATTTTTTCCGGAAAATAATTTTTCCAGAATTTTTTTTTATTTTTTTCGGAATAAGTGTTGATTTTGTATTTTTTTTTTCGGAAAAATAATTTTGCCATGTTGAATTGCTTAGGTGGATGGTCATGTAAGCAAATCTAACCCAGTTGGACTGTCATGTCACCTTCAATGATAAAATTAAGAGTTTAAGGACATTTATGGTCCAAAATATAGACAACAAGATATGTTTGGTACCAAAAACAAGCAGAAGACATTTTTGTGCTATTTCAGATAGCATTTTTTTTCCCTTTTCCGTACTTTTTATGAAGCCAAACAATTAAGAAATAAAAAACCAGACATTACTTTAGTGACTCGCACCAATAACTCAGACCCGCTACCTTTTGTTTTCCACTCTAATGATGGCTTCCTTACCTTCCCTCTCGGTCGGAGAGGAGGTCAGTAGAATAATAAATTGTTTTTTATTTTTTTATTTGGCTTCAAAAAAATGTTATCACGGCCAAGTTGCCAAAAATATTACATGGGTGTTGTGAGTGACTTTCTCTATGAAATGGCAAACGTTAAGTCATTTTTATGTTACAAAATGATAATATTGAATAACTTTTGGGTTACAACTATAAAACGAACTTTCTTGCACAATTTTTATTAATTAAATTATGGGACTAGAAATCTAACTCTACAATGTTGTTATAGGTAATATAGTACAATTTGTTAAACTATTGAAATGATATATATAGGTAAGTATCTACTCGGATCAGGGGGCTGTTTGGTTGAAATTTTTTGTTATTAGCATATGTGTATTAGACTTGAAGAATGAATCCGTTTGGGACAACAACGAAGCTAATAAGGGGGTTGAGGTTTGACAAATCAAGACTGGGCTTCATTTAGCCGCTTATGTAGCAATAGCGGAACTAGAATTTTTAGACCGTGGGTGCTCAATTATTCTTAATTTAAAAATTGCTACTTAGACAGGGTGCTTAGTTACTAATATATTTGTATAAATTATTATTTTTTCTATATAAGTAGTAGTGTTGTTTTCAAAAGCAATGGGTGCTTAAGCACCCATATGACATAACGTGCATCCGCCATTGTTATGTAGTAAGAAAAACTCTGAGTTTGACGTTGAATAGTCATTGTGAGTTCATCACCGGTGGCAGCATATGCTGTGGGGAGAAAAGCATTTTACCTCACTTCTTACAATTCCAGTATCAGTTTGTCCTTTGTATCTTTTATCAATTTTATATTAAATTAGTTCAATTTAATTAATATATTGAAATTGTTAGCTCAGTGTTTCTTTAAAATTTATTATTTGTGTCATATTGAGTTATTTTAATTTTTGTTCTAATTTATGTTATATTATTTATTATTTGTAGATTAATACCTTTTAAAGTTATTTGTATCAATATGTGCAAACTTGTGTATTTACTGTTCATTTTTGAATTTTAATACTTCTTTATATTATGAAGTTGTATTTATTCTTTATTTTATTTTATGTATTTAATACCACCTCGAAATGACATTCTTCAGGGGCATTATTGAAAAAAGAAAAGAAAAAAAACATACACAATTGACTTTGTTGTAAAATGTAATTCCTATCGAAGACTATCATCTTATTAATGTTGCATCACCTAATTGACCCCGCTTGAACAAAATCATTGGTCTCCCACCGACTCTAATAGGCTCTGTCACAAAATTCGCTTATTACTGTAAGTAAGAGACTGCACGCGTCTTGAAAAATAAAGAAAGGAAAAAAAATTGTGTGGTTATAAATCATCTCATTAAGGGTAAAATAGAAAATTTAAAGTTAAATTATTTATAAATAAGGAAGTATGACATTCTTTTTGGGATAGACAAAATAGGAAAGTATTAAATAAATTAGGAGAAAGAGAGTAACTATTAAGGATCTATTTCAACATGAAACAAAGGGGATAATATACGGGATGGGCAGAACGAGTTGTGATACTTAGCTTGATTCAGGAAAACTACAAACTACAGGACATAAAAAAAAAAATACCAATCCTAAGGATCCTTAGGATTAATTATAGATCCAAGCCAACAACAGAAAGATTTGAGTTTTAGATTTTGATTTAGTTTTCTAGATTTTATATTTCAAATCATGTATTTGTAGGTAAATATATACTTAGTCAAATATATGGCAATAGAATCTTAAGTAAAACTAATAACCCAGAAAATAAGATAAGTAATCTATTAAAATTATAACTTAGATTAAACTATACTGAAATGATGTACCGTGTCATTGTATATAAGTTAAATCCTAATAGAAAGTTGTTAAATGAATTCGAATGGAGTATGTATTGCTTACGCAAATAGAAGCATCAGTACAAAATACTATCCCAATAGAAGCATAACCTGTAAAACTGGTAACTTAATAAAACTACAAACTAGTGATCAATTGATTTGGAGATATATATATATATATATATATATATATATATATATATATATATATATATATATATATATATATATATATATATACACACACACACACACACACACACACACACACACACACACACACACACACCCACTAAATAGACAGAGTTTGAGTCAAAAGAGTGAAAGTTCATGTTATTTTCCTTCGAAAATGTAGTTCCTAGATGTCTGCCCATACTGATTCATTGGCAAACACTCAACTCTGCATTAAGATTTTGGTGTACAGGGGACCAAGTTTTGAGGTTAAACACAAGAAGATATAGACAAGTGAGTGCAAATACAGTGAAAGTACTGCAAAAGTAGTACATGTGTTTGCTAACCAGCCTGAGAAACTTTCAGGTTGCACTTCACATCTTCATCTATCTGCTTCTTCAACAAGTGGTTTAGGCCCTTCGTCAAAGCTGATGATGATGATGATGTTAAAGAGGCCTTCAGCAAACTCAATGCTTCTGACTTGCCAACACTGATCACTTGCTCTTCAATATCATACATAGGCACATTTAGTTCTTGGAGTAAGCACATAGTTGATGTTGAAGACAGAGGTCTCACTTCCAAATTGTCTATAACATAGAAAAGGGAGGGTGCCTCAGCAAACTTTCCGAACTTGCCAAGAAAACTGCTCCTTACAGGGTCCGTTGGGTCAAATAAGTAAGTATCTGCAGTTCCGATTTGCAGTAGCGGATTCTCAGGATTATGGTAAGGGGCAATACCAGGCTTGAGTAATATCCTCTTAAGATTGTGATTCTCCACACTTCCCCAAACATTCCTATTCGCATGCGTATTGAACCATTTCGAATCTAAAGCCTCCACACTTTTGTACAAGTTATCTATGGAACCCAACCCACAACTCCCTTTTAGAGCATCTTCAATTGATCCTAAGGGAATGGTCAAGAAGTTGAAGAGAAAATCAATGAATTCATTGCCTGCCTCTGCGCACAAGACCTTGTTTGTAGACTTTCTTAGTGTTAGCCTCAGCTCCAATTTCTTGGTGTTATTACTTGTTCCATTTTCAGAAATGGATGACAAATTTCCAGACTCAGGCATTGTGATGGTGTCTAGTCTTGCTCTTTTTTGTTTTTGCTTAGGCAGAAATGCATCAGACAAGGGAGTCTTTGAGATCAATGAACGTGCAAGTAGATGAATTACCTAAATGGTCGAGAAAAGGATCATGTTACTAGCTGCTAATTGCAATATACGAAAAATCACAACAAAACATTTTAAACGTACAAGCAAACGTATCACCAGAAAGACAGAATAATACTCCCTCCGTTTCAATTTATGTGAACTCATTTGACTGGGCACGGAGTTTAAGAAAAGAGAGAAGACTTTTGAACTTGTGGTGTAAAATGAGGCACAAATATTTTGTGTGGCTATAAATTATTGCATAAAGGTAAATTGTTTCCAAATAAGGAAAGAGGTCATTCTTTTTGGCATGGACTAAAAAGGAAATAGGTTCACATAAATTGAAACGGAGGGAGTAGTTAGATTTATAAAGTCCTGGTAAATTAGTAATCACTAATTTTCTTGACCTTATTGCAATTTACAAAAGGGTAAGGATATTACCTCATTCTTGCCAGCTTCTACAAGCATCTCCCTGATATGAGTCATATCACTCAAGCCACCATTAGAAAGCATCTGAACAAGAGAGCTTGGAGAAGCACACTTGAATTGCAAATCGTCAGTGATTAGAAATGATATCCCTCCTTTGAGAAATATGTACTTATCACGACAAGTATTTTCAACTGAATCTTTCAAAAACTTCTCTTTGTTAGTCTTCCCTCCACATTGGCACTTCACATTCATGAAATAGCTCATAAATGAGCAATCTGAGCACTGATAATACTTCTCGGAGTCTGAATCATCCACATTAACTTTCAACTTCATGCAATACTTTGGATAGGGATTTCTTGGATTTAGCAGCATGGTTTTGCAATACTCTGCGAACAGATTTTCCTCGTCAAGGTTTTCAACACTGTGGTACAAGTTGTTCATACAACCAACAGCTCCGGCTTCTGCTTTAGTGAGTCGCATTATCGTTCCCAGTGGTAAAGTGAGAAGGCTAACAAGTATGTCCATGAAATCTACTCCGGATTCAGCTGCAACTACCTGATTTTTCTTTTCATCCACCCAAAGCTTCAAGAGAACCTTGGTTTCTTGCTCGTTGTCCATTTTTAAAGCAATTAACTGATGAAGACTCTAATGATTTAGCAAACCACTGCTGATATGAGATAGAAAGTAATTAGTCCAGAGTCGAGATAAGGGCGAACGAAATGGATTTTCTAGCTCTCAAAGTAAAAGATGTAAAAAATTGTTCAAGAAATGAAAGAAGTACTTAAAGTAGATAGCACGGATATGGACAAGGGGACACAAATATAGAAAGATAGACATTTTTTCAGGGCGGAATAAAAAGAAAAGAGTTCCACATAAATTGGGAGGAAGGGAGTAACAATTAAGGGGGCATGACATGTGACAAATATATTTCTATTCATTAAATGACAAAATGAGCAATATGCTGGTAAGAATTAACATACGCTGATAAAACAACAATATGTTATTACACATGCCAAAATGAACACCAAAACCAGCACAACATTACACAACAATTTTACAAGTCCAGAACTACTAAAATACTACCTCCTGAAGCATACAAAATATATCATCAGGCATCTACAATTTAATAATAATCCCTCTGTTTCATTTTATTTTAATCTTTATGACGGCGTTGTCCAAGCAAGGCTGCTTAGCAGCGAAACTAAGTTCAATGAAGGGGTTCAATGGAATGCAAATAGGGTAAAACACAAATCGTTTTGAGTTTTCGAATCCCCTTGACAAAAGGGAAAATTTAAATATAGTGATAAATGTTTTTCAAAAACTGCTTAAGGTCTTTGAATAGGATAAAAATCATTGTTTTATATATATACAAGTTTTTGAATCCCTTGACATAAAATTTTTAAAAAAAAAAAACAATCCAATGTTAGGGTTCAAAAGTTACTTGAAGCCACAAGTTTGAATCTTAGGTATAGCAATTTTGGTTCCACCACTGAGATTGTTTCTGCCTCAACTATTTCATCAAATATTCAAGTAGTTACTCTTGTTTCTCAATTTATTGACAACAATTTTTAAAGTATCTTTTTAAATATTCTTAGCTTTAAAATTACTACTCCAAACTACTTATGCAATATTTAAATATGTAAATTTTATTTCAAAATAAATTAAAAAAATGGTTGCTATTTCCAAAGAAGAAGAAGGAGGAGGAGGTGGTGGAAAAATACCTTTGTTGATCGTCGTTTTCTTCTTCTTTGATCACTACTGGAAGCTACTCAAGGGTTTTACTACTGTAACTTTTCCTCCTAACACTAAAAGCCCCGATGGGTTACCTTTGCTCCCGCTCAATAATTTACTCTTTTCTTTTTTCCTAGTTTTAAAAGGTGGTGTGGGGGTGAAAGTTTCAACAGGCTGCCCAGCAATTCGGGGCGTACGCCCGAGCATTTGAGGCTTGTTTTAGTGAGGCGTAAGCTCAAGAGACTGTTTCCAATTAAAATAAAATTTGTTGAATAAGTCTTTCATATAATACCGAAACTTGTAAAGTCAGCTTGGTACTCAAAAGTTTTAAAAAAGAACTGAAATATATTAAATTTAAAAGTCAAAATCTTTTTTATTGATTGACGTCCTAATTTATAGTCTTTCCCAATTCTGTATCTTGT
This sequence comes from Nicotiana tabacum, assembly GCF_000715075.1. Lineage (NCBI taxonomy): Eukaryota > Viridiplantae > Streptophyta > Magnoliopsida > Solanales > Solanaceae > Nicotiana > Nicotiana tabacum. The sequence goes on along the minus strand of NC_134081.1, from coordinate 23,484,047 downwards.
TCGCTAATTTGCTAATATCTCCTAAAAGCAACAAATATTTAAAAAAAGATTTTACAAATACAAAGAGAACTACATTCTCCTTCGTAGGACCAAGTTCAAAGTTCAAATTGCAAATTAGTCATCCTTTTTGTTTCTCCATATAGAAAACTTTATTCTTTTCGACTCAAGTTACTTGTACTTCTAAATAACGTATAATAGATTGTCTTGATTAATTTTTTGTGGGGATGGAGCATATATATATATATATATATTCACATATTTATAGTTTTCTTCAATTTTTATGTAATTTTACCTATTTATAAATATTTACTGTAAGTATATTATTTTATAAAATATTAAAAATTAAATACATATGGGGCTTACGCCTCGCTGAGACATATATAAAACGCCCCTCCTTACGCCCACGACTTTTAAAACATTATTTTTTCCCGCTCATTGGTTTACTTAATGGACTTAATTTTGATGCGCTGATAATATACAAAGTGAGATATTTTGATAAATTTCAATTTGAATTTAAAAAATTATTTTAGTTATATTTTATGTTTTATTTATTGATCTCATGTAAAAAAGAACATGTAATTAAAATAATATCTGTCAATTAATAATGTTTCTTTCATTTTTCATTTATTCCAACAACGGCCCCCACTGGTTTTTTATATACTACTTTCTCTGTTTTAATTTATACGGTATATTTTTTTATTAGTCTGTTCCAAAAATAATGATACAATCTATAATTGAAAATAATTTTAAATAACTTTGATGAGAAGTTTTTATCACACAAATATTATAACCCCACAAAGCTTTTACCCTTTATGCTTTAAATGCTACAAATTTCAAAAGATTTTTTTTCTTAAACTCTGTGCCGAGTCAAAATGTGCTATATAAATTAAATAGATGGTGTGCTAGGTTATTCTGTTGTAGATAATTGACTCTAACATTAATCATTTTTAGATTGTATATAGAGGTGTCAAATGGGCAGGTTGAGCTAAATTTGGGTGGGTCAAAATGCGCTGAGTCAATAAATGGACGGGTCATTTGACCCGCCCAAAAATTACTTGGGTTGAGACGTACTGGGTCAAGATGGGCTAAAATTTGAGTCATACCTCAACCCGTCCAGCTCTTATCAAGCTTTAATTAATGTGTGTTATTTTTTTATTAATTGTTTAATTATCAAATAAAACTTTTTTTCTTTTGTTATGGTCATATATAACATATCAAACAAAAAATAATTATTTTTAAGAAATTTTTGTAAAGTTGTTCATGGATCAATTTGGGCTAAAAAAATAGCCTAACTTTAGATGTGCTGAGATGAGCTGGGTCAAGATGAACTGAGTTCAATAAATGAATGAGTTATTGACTGGACCAACCTTGGGTGGGTTGGACGGATCAAATGAGTTTGGACTCAAATTGCCACCCTTAATTTTATATTTGTCGCTTGTCCAATTTTAGGAGCTATTTGACCAACCTCTTCATTCCCAAATCTTTAAAAGGCCAAAAGATTTACTTTTAAATTTGTTTTGTTTTATAAATCATTGAAGAATCGTGATACAAAATATATGACAAGTTTCAATCATTTTAGATCCAATATTAGGTCACAAAAATAACAACATATTCCCAAAAATATTCCCTTCAAATTCAGACGAAATGCATGTGCAACGCTTTTGAATAGGTCTAGAATAATATTTGGTTTAAGTTGTGCAGTGAGGAGTCCCGAGGTTCTTAGAAAATTAATTGTGCAGGTTGTGCTTTATAGAGGAGATTGGAACACTAGAATTGCTAGCCAGCTCGAGATTTGATTTACTACCCTAAGATTCTTGTATTAGGTGTTGTTTTTTCTTGAAACAGTGGGTCTGGGAGGTTAGATGATTAGCAGTTATTTTGTTATCAAGTTGGGGTCCTGTCCAACTTTGGGTTTTGGTTCTTTGCTTGTACTTATTACTTTTCCCTAGTAAATAAAATTCTTTAATTACCAAAAAAAATAATGGGTTAAAGTTTAAAAAAGAATATCAAGTTGAGGTTGAAAAAGAATATTTGGAAGAGAATTGTCTGTTAGTCAAAACTGTAATACTATAATGTATTATGAAACAGTAAATTTTCTGAAACAGAAACTTCATCAGTAAAAGAATATCGAAATAATCAAACAGAATCTGGAAAATAATTTCAGAATGAAATCAAGCCCACTGAATGCATAGTGTGTCCTTAAGGAAATTATTCCCCTCAAGTATCCGAGGTGTTGGAATATTATCCTCCCACGATAGAACGACTTAACTCATCAGTGTATTGGTACCAACAACTCTAATGAACTGCGAATCACTTAATAGTTGTAAATCACACTGGAATTTATTTGTGCAGAAGAAGAAGAAGAAAAAGATCAGAAAAATTCGTAAGGAACCCAAGGCATATTTATAGCCATTTTCTGGCATTGTTGATGAAAAGTTTGCAACCTTTCAGAATCAGTCATGGTTGTTGGAACAAGCGGGAACGATTCTCGTTTAAAATATTTGTTTCGCGGGTCCTGGGTTATTCTGGGTTGACTTTTCGTTAATTAATTTAATTAATTAATTGAAAGAAATTTATTCCAAAAAGGTTAATCAATCAATCGATCTTTGACCCAATCTGAACCCGAACCCGAATCCTAAGCCGAGCCGAGCAAGCGCCGCCGACAACGACGCGATGCTTACCTTCTTTCCAACCCATTTAACACCAAGGGAAGTGCTTTATCAATCTAAGCACATTCAATTTTCTTTCCACCAACAATGAGGGACAATTGCTATTTCCAAAGCATAAGGGAGCTCACTTTCCCTTCACATTTCTTCCCTGTGTTTCCCATTCACCAAACTTCAATTTCAACAATCCCCACATGAATGGGGAATGGCTATAAGACAAAGCAATGCACGGACGAGTGTGTGATTTACATGAAATTGCATCTGGATAAGTAGGTTTGCCTTTGAACTTTTTGTAGTGAACTTATATCGGATATACTCGGTCAATCGGTAGATTTGATATCTTTGAACCGTCGAGCTTTGTTGTATACCTAGACAACATAATTCACACAATCAACTCTTAACCATCTATGGTTCTCACGGTTGTGTTTGTTTCAGCCATGAACACCGCCTGGTTTAATGAGTGCTTAGAGAATGGGCATTTACTTTCATTCCCCTTGAAACGGCTTATACTTCACACTCACATAGATGATTTCTAAATGTGTAATCCTATAGACACACTATCTGGTCATTTTCTGCCAGACTTAGCAAATCATTAAGAAGCTTTAAGCTTTATTGACTCATCAAAATACCTTAATACTTTACCCTGATTTCTGAACATTGCCTTCATTACGAGAATGGGTAGAGTTATTTGACAATGTTGAACCGCCATTCATAACTTTGTTTGATCTCTTTGAACCTAACTCTTGGGATCTCCAGTCTGCTAGGTAGAGTTACCGCCATGATGACTTGTCCTAGGCCTTAACCGCATTCCCTTCGATGATCTTTCAACTGCCTCTCTAGATAGGCCTTTTGTAAGTGGATCCAATACATTATCTCTTGACTTCATGTAATCAATTGTGATAACACCACTAGAGAGTAGTTGTCTAACGGTATTGTGTCTCCATCATATGTGACGAGATTTTTCGTTATACATAACGCTCCCTGCCCTACCTATTGCCGATTGACTATCACAATGTATACATATAGGTGCCAAAGGTTTTGGCTAAAATGGAATATCTTCCAAGAAATTCCGGAGCCATTCGGCTTCTTCACCAGCCTTGTCTAAAGTTATGAATTCAAATTCCATTGTAGAACGGGCGATGCACGTTTGTTTGGATGATTTCCAAGATACTGATCCACCACCAATTGTGAAAAAATACCCACTCGTGGATTTAACTTCAGATGATCCAGTGATCAAATCTGCATTACTATATCCCTCAATCACGAAGGGATATTTGTTATAATGTAGAGTATAGTCTTGGGTATGTTTCAAATATCCCAAAATTCGTTTCATTGCCATCCAATGTATTTGATTGGGATTACTTGTAAACCAACTCAGTTTGCTAATAGTACATGCTATATATGGTCGCGTGCAATTCATGATATACATCAACCTTCTCAATACTATTGCATAGTCCAGATGTGAGTCACTTTCACCTTCATTCTTTTAAAGTGCATAACTCATGTCAATTAGAGTCTTGGCAATCTTGAAATCCAAATACTTGAACTTGTCAAGTACTTTTTCAATGTAGTGATAATGCTAGACCTTGTAGAGTCTTGTGAATTCTGATTGCTAAGATCACATCAGCAACTCCTAAGTCTTTCATGTCGAATTTGCTAGCTAGCATGCGCTTAGTAGCATTTATATCTTCCATATCTTTGCTCATTATCAACATGTCATCAACATATAAACAAACAATGACTTTTTGACCTGGAGTGTTTTTAATATAAACACATTTATCACAGTCGTTGATTTTAAAACCATTTGCCAATATTGTTTGGTCAAATTTAGCATGCCATTGTTTGAGTGCTTGTTTAAGTACATAACGCGACTTAACAAGTTTGCACACTTTTCTTTCTTTACCAGGAACCACAAAACCCTCAGGTTGTTCCATATAAATTTCTTCCTTCAATTCTCCATTTAAGAAAGTTGTTTTAACATTTGATGGATTTCAAGACCATACAAGGCCGCCAGTGCCACTAACACCCTAATGTATGTTATCCTTGTTACTGGTGAGTAAGTGTCAAAGTAATCAAGACCTTACTTTTGTCTATAACCTTTGACAACAAGTCTTGCCTTATATTTGTCAATAGTGCCATCAGCTTTTATTTTCCTCTTAAAGATCCATTTCGAACCTAAAGGCTTATTTCCTGGAGGAAGATCAACCAATTCTCATATTTGGTTATCCAAAATTAGTTGGATATCACTATTGACTGCCTCTTTACAAAATATTGAATCAGAAGATGACATAGCTGCTTTGAAAGTTTGAGGCTCATTTTCAAGCAAGAATGTCACAAAATCTAGTCCAAAGGAAGTAGATATTCTTTGACGTTTGCTATGCCTTGGATCCTCTTCACTTGGATTATTTTCCTTTGGTTCTTCCCGTGATCGTTTAGGTCTTTCACTTGACAACTCGCATTCAGTTTTATACAGATAGATATTTTTAAAGAATTCAGCATTATCTGATTAAATTACCGTATTAACATGAATTTTAGAATTATCAAATTTATGAACCAAAAACTGACATGCTTTACTATTTATAGCATATCCAATAAAAATACAATCCACAATTTTTGGTCCGATTTTACCCTTTTGGGTAAAGGTAGTTATACCTTTGCTAAACACCCCCACACTTTGAAATATTTCAAGTTGGGTTTTCTTCCTTTCCATTTTTCATATGAAATATATTGCGTTTTGTTGTGAGGTACTCTATTGAGTATTCGGTTAGCTGTAAGGATAGCTTCCCCCCACAAACTCGGCGGTAAGCCGGAACTTATTAATAACGAATTCATCATTTCCTTTAATGTTCATTTTTTTTTCGCAATTCCATTGGATTGAGGTGTGTAGGGGGCAGTAGTTTGATGGATAATTCCATATTCCGAACATACTTCTGCAAACGGAGATTCGTATTCTCCACGCCTATCACTTCTAATCATTTTAATCTTTTTATTCAATTGATTCTCCACTTCATTCTTGTATTGCTTAAATGCTTCAATTGCTTCATCCTTACCATTAAACAAATAAATATAATAATATCGAGTACAATCGTCAATATAAATTATAAAATACTTTTTCCCACCATGAGATGGTCTTGACTTCATATCACAAATGTCAGTGTGAATTAAGTCTAAAAGATTTGAATTCCTTTTAACATATTTATAAGGATGTTTTACAAACTTAGATTCAACACATATTTGACATTTTGATTTATTATACTCGAATTTAAGTAATACTTCTAAATTAATTAACTTCCGCAAGGTTTTTATAATTGACATGTCCTAAACGAATATGCCATAAATTATTTGACTCCAATAAATACGAATAAGCTGAAATTTTATTAATACTATCAACAACCATTATATTGAGTTTGAAAAGGCCCTCTATGAGGTAGTTCTTTCCAACATACATATCAGTCTTGCTTACAACAACTTTGTCAGACACAAATTTTATTCTGGTTTGTTTTTGTTTGTTTTGTTAGTCAAACCATTTCCCCGTTAGTCTAATGCAAAATCTGGTCCCGATCCGAAACCGAAAATCGAACCGAATCGAAGCTTAATAGCTTACTGGTAACGGATTAACGGGCGGGGAACATATTGAAATTTTTTTATTAACGGCTTATCGGTTTGGGGCGGATTATTCAATTTTCTTAATGGATAATCCGTTAACTCGTTAAGAATATATATATATAAAGGTAAGGGAAAATGTGAAAGTATGAACTATGAAGATGTTTTTTTTTTTTACATTCCGATATGTTCTTTTGTGCACTGCATAATATTTTATTCTAATACTCTATCTCTATTCTCTATTACTAATTTACTATTAGACATTTAGAAACCCTAACGCCTAAATTTCAACCAGTAACCACCAATACTCTATCTCGTCGACTTCCAGTACTCTATCTAACGCCAAAAATATATATAATAGTTTAGCCACACAAATTAGTTTTAATTAAAATTTGAATCCAAAGTGACTAATTTTGCAATTGTTTCAAGCCCATCCCTTTAGAAGCCCAATTTCCATGACCCGCCTGGCCCAACCGGATCTCCCCTCTCTTTAAAACACTCATTTTCCCAAACCCTAAGAAAAAGACAGACGGATCCCCCTTTGAAAACCCTAGCCGCCTGGTCTCCTTCCTCACTCACCCATTCCCTTTCACGCAAAAGGAAGCCGAGAATTCGCCATCATGCACACACATCTCACCTATGAAAAAAGTTAAAACAAAATCCCTGAATTCTCATTTTTCTAGATCATGATCTGAAGAAGAAAAACGAAAACCTTCGGTGGATTAGATTAGTTAGAGGACTTCCTTTAGGTCTAGTGCTATATCTCGTTCGTGATCCCCACCCGGGAATCACATCACTTTTTTAATAGCGGCCCCACCGTCGGGGCATAAGCGCCCTCTTGCTACCCATATGCGAGGCGCCGTCTTAGCCTTCCCTGACGTCTTCTCTTAGGTTTCTTCCTCCCGCGCCCGTCGCCCCACTGGGATGTCCATAATTGAAGCATTTTTCTTCATCGACTGTCGGTTTTTTACTAGGTGGCCGATGTCTTTGATGCTTTGGTTTTCGCAGGAAAGGGTAAGGGTTCCAAACTTAGCGTGTGAGCTTTGATGAAGACTTGGAAAGGTTTTCTAATTTCTGTTGTGTTACTTGGAGAATTTATGGGTTTCTCATTTGTTTTTGGATTGAAGTTGAGGTCGACATTGCTATTCTTCTGCTGTTTGCTATCAAAATCGTAGCTGAGCTTCCTTCATCTCCATTTCTGTCCTTTATCAGCTGTTTCAAACTCTATTTGTCAAGTATTTTAGGTACACATTCCTGAATCTGTACTATTTCTCCATAAAAATGGCTGAAATCATGAATGAATTTGTTTCTGATGTTCCATCTCCATTTATGTGATTGTTTTTCTTAATAAATTGCTCATTAGACTTATATATGATTTTGTTAACGAACCAAAGGGATGGCTGCCCATTTCAATTAAGTTTAGACCGTTGGAGTCTTATTAAATATTAGTTAATTGAGATTAGTTTTTTAAAAAAAAAATTCGGAGTTGTTAATGGGCTTTAGGTGTATGCATACTAGTTAACAGTAGTATTTATCACAGTCTCTACTTCGTTGCCTAATGCTGAAATTTGGTATATGCATATTTTTTACAGGGATCTACTCACTTATGGATTAAGCTATTGTTTGAACTTTGAAGCTGCAGAAATTCAAGCATTGTTAGGCGTTAGCTACATGACAAACATTTTTGTGTAGTCTGCTCACTTATGGATTAATCATTTTGAAGTATGTATTCTGGACTCACTTTGAATATAGACTGGAATTTTATCATTTCAGAATTAATCAGGGAGCATTGACTTTTCCTTTGCAGTTGTGGGCGGAGGAAAGACATATATATTATGGACTCATCTGTAATGTAGTTTGCTTTGGGATGTAATAAACTCATCTATTGTATTCTATAGACTGGAATATAGTCTGCTGAGCATAGAAATTTTAGTTTGAGTCACAATGGTCAGCAAACAATTAATGCATGCAATATAGATTGAATTAGGCCAATAAATCGCCCGATAACCGCCCTATAAGAGCTAAACCGATACCAATCCGCCCGATATCTTATCGGGTGGCTAGCGGATTAATACATTTAAAAGCCGATAATCGATAAGCCAAACCGTTAAGAGTAAATAACCGTCCAATCCGCCCGATAAGCAGCCCTAGTAGGAACATGAAAAATATTGTTGAGCGTTAACACCTTGCCGGAAGTCAACTTCAGGATTATCTTCCCATTAACCCTAAATCTTAGCTGTTATAGTATTTCCCAAGGAAAAGCTCTTCTTCGGGACCAATAGTAGAGTAAGTCGTAAATGCTTCTTTGATAGCACAAACATGTTGAGTGGCTTTAGAGTCAATCCTCCACTCCTTCAAATTTCCAACTAAGTTGCATTTCGAAAGCATTGCACACAGATCATCAATGTCATCGTTCTTCTCCACTATGTTGGCATGTCCCTTTTTCTTGTCCTTTATTGGGAGACGACAATCAGGGGCTTTGTGACCAGTTTTTCCACAATTGTAGCAGTTTCCCTTAAAATATTTCTTGTTCTGCTCCTTAGTCTATCCAGATTACCTCTTCCTCTGCTTACTTTTTAGAGCAGTTTTCTCAACGATATTAACTCCCATAATCGTTGAATTTCCACGAGACTTCTTCCTGGTTGTTTTGTTATCTTCCTCAATCTTGAGACGAATCACAAGATCTTTCAACTTCATTTCTTGGCGCTTGTGCTTTAGATAGTTTTTGAAATCTCTCCACGAAGAAGGCAACTTCTCAATCATTGCAGCCACTTGAAATGCTTCATTCACTACCATACCTTCAACAATAAGGTCATGAAAAATAAGTTGAAGCTCTTGAACTTGGGTTCCAACGTTTTTGCTGTCTATCATTTTATAGTCTAGAAACTTGGCAACCACAAACGTTTTCAAGCATGTATCTTCAGTCTTGTACTTCTTCTCAAGTGCGTCCCATAATTCTTTCGAAGTATTCATAGCACTGTAGACATTGTACAAGTCATCCTCCAAAGAACTTAGGATGTAGCATTTGCAAAGAAAATCTGCTTGTTTCCACGCCTCAACAATCATAAACTTCTCATTGTCTAGCATGTCGGCGGCAGGCACTAGAGGGTCTTCATTGGTGAATTTTTGCATACCAAGCGTGGTAAGCCAAAAGAACACCCTTTGCTGCCATCCTTTGAAATTGGCTCCAGAAAATTTCCTCAATTTTTCGGCTGGTGGCACAACAGTTCGGCTTGACGAGGCTATCGTCATTGCTGTAACAGTCACAGAAGGTTTTTCATTATCAATTGCTATTTCTCACTGTCAACAACAGAAGAGTTAAATTAAAGGCAAAAAAATAGAACAGTAAACAGTACTATAATTAATAATAAATAGTGTATTTAATAAACAAAAATCGAAGTTTTGTATATACTGTTTCACAAGAAAAACGATGAAGTTTTTATGTTCTTCAAATCATTTCTGAATTTTAATACTCCGATGAAGTTTTTATATCTTTAAATCAGAAATAGAAAAATTCAAAAGGAGTAGACAACCACAAAGGTTTTAATCTCCAAAACAGAATACAAATTACAGTATAACTAAATTCCTTAAGATTGTTAGTCAAAACTGTAATACTATAATATATTATGAAACAGTAAATTTTCTGAAATAGAAAAATAGAAATAGAAACTTCAGCTGTAACAAAATGTCGAAATAATCAAACAGAATCTGGAAGATAATTTCGGAATGAAATCAAGCTCACTGAATGCACAGTATATCCTTAAGAAAATTATTCCCCTCAAACCCAAAGTGTTGGAATATTATCCTCCCAGGATAGAACGACTTAACTCACCAGTGTATTGGTACCAACAACTCTAATGAACTGCGAACCACTTAATGGTTGTAAATCACACCGGAATTTATTTGTGCAGAAGAAGAAGAAGAAAAAGATCAGAAAAATTTGTAAGGAAAGATTTTGGGATCAAGACATATTTATAGCCATTTTCTGGCACTGTTTCTGAAAAGTTTGCAACCTTTCAGAAACAGCCATGGCTGTTGGAACAGGTGGAAACGATTCCCGTTTAAAATATTCAAGGAAAATAAATTTAAAATAATCCGGGAAAGAAACGGTCCGGGTCGCGTCGCATGTTGACTTTTCGTTAATTAATTAAATTATTAAATTGATCTTTGACCGAAACCGAGCGAGCGACGACGACGGCGCGAGGCTTACCTTCTTTCCAACCCATTTAACACCAAGTTTCTCAATATAAACACGTTCCCTTTTCTTTCCACCACCAATGAGGGACAATTGCTCTTTCCAAAGCATAAGGGAGCTCACTTTCCCTTCATATTTCTTCTCTCCATTTCCCATTCACCAAACTTCAATCCCAACATTTTCAAGATCAAATAATTTACAATACAAGAGAGATGCAAGATTATTCAAATCTAACAGAGTTAGGGAATTGAACCAGAAATAAAAAGATAGAGAAATCATAGTTGTGAATATATCAGGAAGTAGTAACAAAGTCTTAATTTATAAGAGCACTCAAATTGCTAGCATTACCATCTAACTTCACCTCATTTAAATGAACTAGCAGGGCAGTAAAAGCTTGCTCAGTAGGCAATACAAACAACAACGCCTCAATCCCAGGAAATAAAGTATATATTATATATACTAATATATCCAATATATAAGTCTTCGCTGTTCATGTCGCTCCATTTTAAACTCATCTCAATCCAAATATTAAGCGGACAAGACAATAAAGAACAAAATGGCATATTAGTCCTTCTCTTGTTTAGGTTTATTCAAGAAAGAGCTCAAGGCAAGTGTCAAAGCAGATGATGACCCGATAAAAGCTGCCTGCAGCAAGAGCCGTGCCTGTCATAGAAACCATTGTATCATTTTTTTCATTGGATTAAAGCAATGCATATTTAGCTTTTAGTCTGAGTCCAGAAATTACCTCTGCCTTATCAATGAAGATCACTTGCTCTTCAATGTCGCACAAGGGTACATTTAGTTCTTTGAGTAAGCCAAAACTTGTTGTAGAACACATAGGCCTGACTACCAAATCGTCCGAAACAATAAACAAGGATGGTGACAGTGTTAATCTGCCAATATCACTTGTGCCACCACTTGTGCACCTGGGGTCTAAAAGGCTATGATCGTCGATTTCCACAGAAATCGGAAGCAACTGATTCTGGCATCTATGTCTTGGTGCGACACCGGGGTTGAGTAATCTGTCTTGACAATAAGGAAACCATTTTGACTCCAAATCTGTCACACTTTTGTACAAGTTGTCTATGCATCCAAGTCCAGAAATTCCATTTAGAACACGGATCACTGATCCAATAGGAAAAGTGAGGAAACTGAAGAGAAAATCGACGAATGAATCATTTGCTTCAGCATACAGTATCTTGTTTCTAGATTTGCTTAATATTAGCTTCAGATTTATTTTCCAGGAGTTTCTGGTGTACTGGAATTCACTAGGAAACAGTGGTGAAATTCTTGGCTCAGGCATGATGTTGTTGTCAACTATATTAGCTTTCTTGTTCAGAAACACCTCAGTCAAGGGAGATTTTGAGATCAATGAACAAGTGAGAAGTCTTAATATCTACAGAGAAAAACGAGGAAAATGCACATAAGATAACATAAAAAAGAGGAAGAGGGAATTCCTAGCGCGAAACAGCATTAAGTTCTTGTAATACATCACCTGAGTTGCACTTTATTAATTTACTGAATCGATTTCCTCTTTAGTGTTTTTCCTTTCTATTAGATTGGACATCTTAAACTGATTTTTCATACCTTGTTATTCAATTATTACCCTTAAACTGAAGAAACTTTTACTGTCATTTGATTAGGATATTTTCAAAGGGGTGGTGCACATATTGTCCATTTTTATTACTTGAGACTTGAAAATGGAGCAACAGTTGTTTTGCTATCTGTATCTGCTATGCATAGTGCGTATCTTATTTCTTTAAGTTCGCTACTTCAGTCAAATGATATGATCAAGAACCTAAGCTAATTACTCTAGATTACAACAGCAAACAACAACTAGGTCATTGGTTATGTGAATCTACATCGACCCTGTCGCTCCATTTAAATTCATCTTAGTCCAATGTTATGCAAAATAAAAATATAATGTACTGGGAGTTCTCTATATTTTCTACTGACATGACCAAAAGGCTCCTAGAAATCATAGGGCCTAAAGTAACGTAATAACACAACTAAAACTTAATCCCAACTAATTGATATATGCCTATATAGATACTTTTCTTTCATTGTGCCCTATTTTTTTCGCTAGGTATGCACGGATTCATTACTCTAGACTGCTTATTCAAAATCTAGCAATAATAGAAAAGCAACATTCTTACCTCCTCCTTGCCAACTTCCACAGACATCTCTCTTATCTGATTCATGTGGCTGTAGCCAAGATCATCAGAAAGCAGTTTTACAAGAGAACTTGGAGAACCAGGCAACACTCTTAAATCATCACTGATTATAAACTCTATTCCACCCATAAGAAAAACACCATAATAATCATTTGTTGGATTTCTTATATCTGAAAATATCTCCTTAGTTGTCCTCCCTCCACAATAACATTTAACATTGACTAACCAGCTCTTTAATGAGCAATGCTCTTTAGAGCATTTGAAGTACTTGTTTGAAACTGAATCGTCTATGTTCACTTTCAACTTGAAGCAATCTTCATTGCATGGATTTCTTGGATTTAAAAGGACTGACTTACAATTTTCTGAATAAAGATGCTTTACACTAAGATTTTCAACACTTCGGTATAAATTGTTCATACAAGTAGAAATTGGACTTATCTTTGACATTGGCTGGCTGTTGGTTAATCTGATTATTGTTCCAATTGGAAAGGTGAGAAAACTGAATAATATATCCACAAAATCCCTGTTGGATTCAGCAGCAATAACTCTATTTTTCTTGTCATCTACCAAAAGTTTCAAGGGAACTCTGGATTCTTGATCATTAGCAGCCATTTTGAAGGGAATCACTAACTCATAAAAAGTCTTTTTCTTGAAGAAAAAAGTGAGTGATCTAATGTTTTAACTTAAATGGAAGTGAAAGGTTGTAGGGATATTATATAAAAGGTGTGTTTCTTATCATAGAAGGAAGAGTTGATGTAAATTGAGGTTTTCTTTGTTTTTATTTGAGTCACTACACAATTGGAATAAATGGAGTCAAGACAGATGGTGGCATCAAGAAAACTTGTTTCTTAAGAAAGAATGAAAGCTAAAGAGAAAAGTTAAAGGGAAAAGACAACATTTAGTTCCATTCTGACTTTAATTCTTAATTTACTGGCTAAAACTTAGAAGTGAAGTGATTTACCACTGTGCCAATTTCCTAGAAATTAAACTCTTCTTATGGAAGAAACTACAATAGAAAAGGTTGTGTTATTTTTGCAAGTGATAATTTAAGCTTGGTCAGGCGTCCTGTTGGGCAGTATTTTTATTCAAATCTTCTTAATTGAATTATATTTTTACATTTTCATGAGAATGAAATGCAAGCACTTTGTTAAAAAGAAAAATAAGACAATAACAATCCATTGATCAAACGAGATTATGAGACACAGTCAATCTATGAGGGTTAATGTAGCAGCTTGACTGCTACCAAGTTAACGAGGAAACAAAAGAAGGAAAATAAATTAAAGAAGGAGCAAAAAGTTCATTATAATTCTCTGATGTCTTGAATACAATGAAAAGATAAGGACCATAACAAATCAACTCTGAGGCGTGTCCTCTTTCTAGAATCTATTTAAAATCCTACGGAAATTTTGTAAATTCACACTACTGGACTCAGCTACTCTACTGGGCCTCCACTGAACGTGGGCCTTTGTGAATTAAAGATTTGGGCCAAAACAACCTGAGCAACAATACACTAATAAACTCCTTTCTTCAGCCATCACTATACTCCATCCCCCTTGAGAACCTTGATGTAAATCAAGGTTCATAGTATGGAAATTGACTTCTCAGGAATGAGTATTCCTCCCATATTGCTTCCTCACTAGCTAAGTTTGCCCATTGCATCAGTACTTCGGACACAACTCTATTATGCTTCTTCACCATATGTCGGTCCAGAATTTTCAAGGGTTCTGTCAATATCTGACCATCTGTTGTGCAATGTGGAGGATCTTGAGTGGAAAATACTTTTTCTACGATTTTCTTTTTCAGTTGAGACACATGGAAAACATGGTGTATTTTGGATCCCTCTGGCAAGCGGAGTTTGTACGCGATTGATCCAATCTTTTGAATCACCTCATAGGGTCCGAAATAACGAGCAGATAGCTTCAAATTCCTTGGGACTGCAACAGAAGACTGTCGATACGGCTGTAGTTTCAAGAACACCCAATCCTCTGCTTCAAAGTTCCTCTCTTTTCTCTTCCTATCGGTATACACCTGCATCCTTGCTTGTACTTTGGTTAAATTGTCGTGTAGAACCTTTGCCATCAATTATCGTTCCCGCAGAATCACATCTACCGACTCTAATTTTGTCTGAGCAATCAACTCAAATGTGGGTTGGGGAGGGTCATACCCGTACAAGGCCTTGAAGGGGGTCATTCCGATAGCTAAGTGATAACTGGAGTTATACCAAAACTCTGCCGATGCTATAACAGAGATACGTATCCAAACATCTATTCAATCTTTCGGACTGTCTGTTGGTTTAGGGATGATATGTTGTACTTGGTTTCAACTGAACATATAAATCCTTGAACAACTCTTTCCAGAAAGTGCTAATGAAGAAGGGGTCACGATCAGAAACTATTGAGCTAGGCATTCCATGAAGTTTGCACACGTTATCCAAAAATAATTGGGCAATTTGGTTTGCTGAGTAGGGGTGTGTCAAGGAAACGAAATGGAAAAATTTAGTATATCGGTCAATCACCACCAGGATAGAGTCTCTACCATGTGATTTTGGCAATCCACTGATGAAAATCCATGGCTAGATGCTCCCATGCACGAGATGGTATGGGCAGAGGCTATAGAAGACCCGGATAAGCAACATTTTCTCCTTTGTTTCTTTGATAGACTTTGCATTCTTTGAGTTGGTTTTTGATATCGTGTAATAAGCTCGGCCAGTAAAAGAGTGATCTGATTCTTTGTTGAGTAGCAAATATCCCTGAGTGACCACCCCAAGGTGAAGAATGCATTTCTGATATCAAATTCTGTCTGATGGAACCATGACTCCCCACCCATACTTTCCCATTATGTCTAAGAATTCCATCCTGAAGTTGTAACCCTGCAACTGCTGCTGGATCCAATCTCAGTTGAGTAATCAACTTCTGGGCTTATTCATCGTCAATATAGCTAGCCATAATTTCCTCGGCCCACTTGGGCTGAACTGTTGAAATCCCATAGCAATCTCCATCCTTAAATCTTCGAGTCAGAGCATCTGCAGCTACGCTCTCAGTTCCTTTGCGATACTGAATTTTGTAACTGAGGCCTAACAATTTAGTTACTCCTTTATGCTGTAGGGAGGTCGTAATTCGTTGATCTTTTAGGAACTTAAGGGTGAAATGGTCTATCTTGATGATGAAATGATTCGGTTGGAGATAGTGTCTCTATTTCTCCACAGTATGTAGTAAGGCAATTAGCTCATTTTCATAAGTGGATAGTCCAAGATGTCTTGAGCTTAAGGCCTGACTGATAAATGCAATTGGGCGATCATTCTGTACAAGCACTGCCCCTACTCCCTTACCACTTGCATCTATTTTTACAATAAAGGGAATTGCAAAATTGGGAAGGGCTAGGACTGGAACTTGAACCATTGCTTGTTTCAATTCCTCAAAGGCTTGAATAGCCTCAAGGGTCCAATGGAAATTACCTTTTTGAGGTGGTTGGGCAAGGGCTTGCTTATTGTAGCAAAGTCCTTAATGAATCTTCTGTAGTACCTTGTAAGGCCCAAAAATACTCTCAATTCCTTGATGGATTTGAGTTGATACCAATTCAGTATAGCCTATATTTTGGACCCATCGATGCTTACCCCTTAACTAGGAATAACATGACCCAAATATTTCACTTTTTTCTGTCCAAAACTACACTTTGACCTTTTGATGAATAGGTGATTAGCCTTAAATAAGTCAAAAACAAGTTGTAGATGACTCACATGATCAGCCATGGAAGCACTGTATACTAATATATCATCAAACAATACTAGTACAAAGCGTCTGAGGAAAGGTCCAAAAATATGGTGCATTAGCGCCTGAAAAGTGGCTGGCGCATTGGTCAATCCAAATGGCATAACACGAAACTCCTAAAGGTCATGATGTGTTCTAAAAGCCATTTTGAATTCATCACCATCCTTCATGCGAATCTGATGATACCCGGATCGCAAATCCAACTTTGAATAGAAGAGAGCTTCATTTAGTTCGTCTAACAAATCCTCTACCATTGGTATATGATATTTGTTTTTGACCATGATTTCATTAAGCTTACAGTAGTTAACACACATACACCAACTTGAGTCCTTTTTCTTTACTAGTAACACTGGTGAAGCAAAAGGAGATACACTTTTTGTAACAGTTTGTGCCTTTAGCATATCTGCAATTATTTCTTCAATGGAATTTTTCTGCTCAAATGAATATCGGTATGGCCTAAGGTTAATAGGCTTGGCCCCAGGCACTAGTTCGATTGTGTGATCACAGTCCTGACTCAATGGTAATCCGCTAGGCTCTTGGAATACTTCCTCGTGCTGGCCCAATAATTTCAGAACCTCATGAGGAACCTATTCCTGGGCCTCCTTGGCCTCCACCAGAAATAATTGGGCCACAAAATTGCATTGGCCCTTATAAACTGCTTTAAAAATGGCCTTTGCATCTACATTGTAAAGTCTTCCTTCATTCACATCTCCAAACAATGTTACCATCTCCAACCCGTATTTGAACGTGATGCTTTTAAGCTTGGTATGTAGTAGTATTAGAGTAAATGAATCAATCCAATCCATCCCTAATATAATATCACAACCACCAGCTCTTAGTACTCTCAAATCAAAGTTAAAAAACAACTGTTGCATTTCCCAATGGAAATTCTTCCACACTTGCCTACACGGTAAGAGCTGCCCGCTTGCTACTCTGGCTATCATGGGCCGACCCAACTCTTGCACGCTCTCATCCCCAATTTTAGCCACCTCAGGGTCCAGAAAATTATGAGTGAACGCTGAATCGATCAAGACTGTCACCTTGAATCCCTTAACCCATCCCACTATCCTTATTGTGGTTGGGCTATCACCATGACCCAACATAACGTTAAGGGTCACCAAACCTTGCTCGAGTGCTTCTTCTCCTGCCACTACTTCTGTTTCCTCAATTTTATCAACTGCATCAACAAATTCTTCTCATTCCATTGTATTAAAGGTCTTGTTTTTGCATTGATGCCCGGGATGCCATTTATCATAGCATTTGAAACATAGGTTCTTTTCTCTCAATGTTACCAAGGATATGGGCTTTTGGTTACTGGTTTTTATGTGCACAAGTGGAGGGTTTCGAGGATAAGTGATGGCCAGAGTAGGTTTTTGTGTGTGGCAGGTGATTCTGGGATGGGGTTTTGAATGCAACTGTTGGTACAAGGCATTAAAAGATTTTTCATACAATTTATCTTTCTTGTAGGCCTCCATTAAGGTTCTGGGCTCAACATCTTGCACCAAAGGTTTTATATGATACCTAAGTCCTCCAATGAAACATAAAACATAATATGCTTCAAGGACAAATGGGTTTATCAAGGTCAGCAGGCACCTTAATTCTTCAAATTTCTTTTTATAACTATCCATATCAGTCAACTGTTCCAAATGATTAAACGTGGCAACAATTTCAACGGGCTGATTGTTACCAAATCTTTGGCAAATATTGAAACAAAACTGAGCCCTAGAGACATTCCCCCTAGTACAATACATAGTTATCGAACCAGTTGTCGACATAATCCTTCAAATGAATGGCTACGTATATCATATTCTCCTCGTCTGTGATCTTATAAAGGTCAAAATATTTCTCACGTTGCCTCAGCCAACTTCGAGGGTTCATCTCATCGAATTCAGGAAAATATAATTTGGTCTTTGGCAATTTCGAAGATGAACCGGTATGATCTAACGCCCCTTGATTATAATGGTCCCATATTGTATTGGTGGCTAGAAAATTACCAAAATAAACTGGAGAGGTTTGCTGTAGGTTTATAGGCTGTGAAAAAGGGGTTGAATGAAAAAGGGCTAGTAGAAGTAGGATTCGAAGAAAATAGGCCAAACAAACTCAAAAAAATTTGAGTGAATGAAACATGAATATTTTGTGGGTAGTAAGGGTGTGTGGACATAAGATACGAGCCCATGGGAATGAAATTCTGAGTAGTTGTAGGAACTGAGCTTGGAATGGGTTGAATAAATTTTGCAGTCATGGGGTATGAACTAGTTATAGGGCGGAAAGCCGTCGCTGACGGATTGAGAGTAGGGTTTGTGGCGGAGCTAGAAATGGGTGTACGTATAGGTGGTGTTACTGATAGAGAAAAATTTTCAGTAGTTGAGTTAGGAGAGAAAGGCGGGGTATTGTTTCTCATATTACCTGCGACTGAAGATTGTCCAGCCTCCATGAATGGGCTTCCGTGTACTCCAGCGATTTTGCTTTGACTATCTATTTTTAATAGCAGCTCTTCAATACGTCTGGTAGTATCAGTCACTTCTACCATTTTTGTCTCATAGCTCGCTTGCTTTTCTTTCATTATATTCAGTCTTTTCTCAAATTCGTCAATGAAGCTTTGGAGTTGAGCTTCTACTCGTTTAACTCCATCATCACCCGACGGATTGCGCTGTTTATCCACTATTCCGATTGCCAGAATCAGTGGCTCTGGTACCAAAATTCTAGCAGATTGACTGCTACCAAGTTAACGAGGAAACAAAAGAAGGAAAATAAATTAAAGAAGAAGAAAAAAGTTCATTATAATTCTCTAATGCCTTGCATACAATGAAAAGGAACCTAAAAAAAACAGAACAGTGAAATCTAAGGACCATAACAAACCAACTCTGAGGACAACACGTGTCCTCCTAGAATCTATTTAGAATCCTATAAAAATTCTGTAAATTTACACTACTGGACTTAGCTACTCTATTGGGCCTCCACTGAATATGGGCCTTTGTAGAATTAAAGACTTGGGCCAAAACAACCTGAGTAACAATACACTAATGAAATCCTTTCTTCAGCCATTTAAACAAAATGGTCGTGGAAGTGAGACACACAAATCTTAGTGCCAAACACTATAAAATCTAATATGACTGGTTCTCTTAGTCACAAAGTAAAATAGTTCTTTAATAAATCACATTTGAAGGAACTTAAATTACTAATACAACAATCTTGAGTAGAATATGAAAAACAAAAAGAAGAAGAAAATGCTTAGTAGAATTGGCAGGGGCTGTGAAAAGAAAAAAAGATAAGTAGGGACAAAGTGCCAAGACTGTTATAAAATAAAGACAGTAAAGTAAAGATAAGTATAGAGAGAAACTGATATATTATTCAAACTTCAAACTTCTGTACATAATGAACCGAAAACTCTTCTATTTATAGAAGAAAGGAAGCTGCTCTGTAAGCTACTATTGCAACCTGATGTGTAAGCTGCTTGTAAGCTGCTGTGTAAGCTCCTTGTAAGCTGCTGTGTAAGCTACTTGTAAGCTGCTACTCTAAGTTGTTGTGTAAGCTGCTTGTAAGTTGTTACTGTACCAGATATAGATAATCTTCTACCATGGGTAATATTTATCCATAACGGAGTACCAAAAGGATAAGCTTCTTCAGGAGGCTTATTTCCAATAGAGTACTAAATAGATAAACATATTTACGGCGGAGTCTCATATGGATAAGCTTCTTCCAGAAGCTTATTTACAACGGAGTACTAAATAAATATCCATAATATAATATATTTATAACACTCCCCCTTGGATGTTCATTAAAAGATAATGTGCCTCATTAAAACCTTACTAGGAAAAAACCCTGTGGGAAAAATCCTAGTGAAGGAAAAAGAGTACACATATTTAGTAATACGCATTGCTAGCTGCCTCATTAAAAACCTTATAAGGAAAACCCTGTGGTAAAAAACCTTAGTAAGGAAAAAAGAGTACATCGCGTATTTTACTCCCCCTGATGAAAACCTTGTTTCAAATATTTAAGTCTCCGCATTCCAATCTTGTATACCATCTTCTCAAAAGTTGAAGTTGGTAAAGATTTTGTGAATAAATCTGTCGGATTGTCACTTGAACGGATTTGTTGCACATCAATGTCATCATTTTTTGAAGATCGTGTGTGTAGAATAATTTTGGTGAAATGTGCTTCGTTCTATCTCCTTTTATAAATCCGCCCTTCAATTGGGATATGCATGCAACATTGTCTTCGTATAAAATTGTGGGTCTTTTCTCACATTCCAAATCATATTTTTCTCGAATAAAATGAATAATTGATCTCAACCATACGCATTCCCTACTTGCTTCATGAATAACTATTATTTCAACATGATTTGAAGAAGTAGCAACAATAGATTTCTTTGTGGAGTGCCATGATATGATAGTACCTCTACATGTAAACACGTACCCGGTTTGAGATCTAGCTTTATGGGAATCAGATAAATAACCTGCATCTGCATAACCAACAAGATCTGCACTATCTTTGTTAGCATAAAACAAACTCATATCAAGAGTTCCCTTTAAATATCGCAATATATGCTTAATCCCGTTCCAATGTCTCCGTGTAGGAGAAGAACTATATCTTGCTAGTAAATTAACAAAAAATGCTATGTCAGGCCTTGTAGCATTAGCAAGATACATTAGTGCACCAATTGCACTGAGATAGGGTACTTCGGGACCAAGGAGTTCCTCATCCTCTTCTGGAGGTCGGAACAAATCTTTATTCACTTTAAGTGATCGAACAACTATTGGTATACTTAATGGGTGCGCTTTGTCCATGTAAAAGCATTTTAAGACCCTTTCTGTATAGGTAGATTGATGGATAAAGATCCCGTCTGCTAAATGTTCAATTTGCAGACCAAGACAAAGTTTTGTCTTTCCAAGATCTTTCATCTCAAATTCTTTCTTAAGATATTCAATTGCCTTTTGGAGCTCTTCTGAAGTTCCAACAAGATTTATGTCATCAACATAAACAACAAGTATAACAAATTCTGAAGCCATTTTTTAAATAAAAATACACGGACAAATAACATCATTTATGTAACCTTCTTTCAGCAAATATTCACTGAGGCGATTATACCATATGCGCCCAGATTGCTTTAAACCGTACAATTATCTTTGTAATCTGATAGAGTACATTTTCCGAGATTTTGAATATGCTTCAGGCATTTTAAATCCTTCAGGGATTTTCATGTAAATTTCATTATCAAGTGACCCGTACAGATAAGCTGTAACCACATCCATTAGATGTATTTCAAGCCTTTCACGTAAGGCTAAACTGATGAGATATCGAAATGTTATGGCATCCATAACTGGTGAATATGTTTCTTCATAATCGACTCCAGGTCGTTGTGAGAATCCTTGTGCAACAAGGCGAGCCTTGTATCTTTCAACTTCATTTTTATCATTCTTTTTTCGCACAAAAATCTATTTATGACCAACTGGCTTTATACCAGCAGGTGTTTGGACTACTGGTCCGAAGACCTCTCTTTTAGCGAGTGACTTTAATTCCGATTGAATTGACTCTTGCCATTTTGGCCAATCAGATCTTTGTCGACATTCTTCGACAGATCGGAGTTCAAGATTCTCACTATCTTGCATAATGTTAAGTGCAACATTATATGCAAAAATATTATCCACCATTATTTCAGATCGATTTAAATTAATCCCATCACCAGTAGAACTTATTAAAAGTTCCTCACTCACTTGAGTCTCAGGTTCATTAATTTCGTCAGGAATCTCAGAACTAATCAGATCTTGGGTCTCTTCAGGAGATCCCTTCATAATATCATTTTGATCATTTGTCGATTTTTTTTTTCTAGGATTTCGATCCTTAGAATCCAAAGGTCTACCACGCTTCAGGCATGCTTTAGCTTCACTAGCTCTCATGCTAGTAGATGGTCCTGCTGGGACATCAATTCGGATAAGCACATTTTCTGCAGGGATATGCGACTTAGTTATCCTTTTCGAATCAGTAAATGCGTCTGGCATTTGATTTGCTATATTCTGTAAATGGATGATCTTCTGGACCTCCTAATTACATATAGGGGTACGTGGATCAAAGTGAGATAATGATGAAACTTTCCACACAATTTTTCTTTTGATTTTCTTTTTCTCTCCCCCCAATTGTGAGAAATTTGTTTCATCAAATTGAAAATCTGCAAATCGAGCAGTAAATAAATCTCCCGTCAATGATTCAAGATAGCGAATAATAGAGGGTGATTCAAACCCAATATATATTCTTAACCTTCTTTGGGGGCCCATCTTACTGCATTGTGGTGGTGCTACTGGCACATATACAACATATCCAAAAATTCGGAGATGGGAAATATTTGGTTCATGACCAAAAACTAATTGTGACAGAGAATATTTATTATAATATGTTGGTCTGAGATGGATAAGTGATGTTGCGTGCAAGATAGCATGGCCCCAAACAGTAATGAGCAATTTTGTTTTCATAAGTAGTGGTCTTGCTATCAATTGCAGCCGTTTAATAAATGACTCTGCAAGGCCATTTTGAGTATGAACATAAGCTACAAGATGTTCAACTTTTATTCCAACTGATAGACAGTAATTATCAAAAGTTTGAGATGATAATTCTCCAGTATTATCAAGGCGAATAGCTTTTATAGGATAATCTGGGAATTGTGCCCTTAATCGAATTATTTGGGCTAATAACTTTGCAAACGCCAGGTTGCAAGATGATAGTAGGCACACATGAGATCATCTTGAAGATGCATCTATTAGGACCATAAAATATCTAAACAGCCCACTTGGTGGGTGAATAGGTCCACGTATATCCCCATGTATACGTTCTAAAAAGGCAGGGGACTCAATGCCAACCTTCATTGGTGATGGTCTAGTGATCATTTTGCTTTGATAACAAGCATCACAAGAAAATTCATCATTTGTAAGAATCTTCAGGTTCTTTAATGGATGCCCACTCGAATTTTCAGTAATTCGTCTCATCATTATTGATCCAGGATGGCTCAAACAGCCATGCCAAAGCACAAAAGTATTTGAATCAGTAAACTTCTGGTTTACGATAGAGTGTGCTTCAACTGTACTAATCTTTGAATAGTATAAGCCAGAAGATAAAGTTGGTAACTTTTCTACAATGCATTTCTGGCCAGAAATATTCTTTGTAATGCAAAGATATTCCACGTTCATTTCATCTATTGTCTTAACATGATACCCATTTCGGTGGATATCCATAAAACTCAACAAGTTTCTTCGGGACTTGGAGGAGAATAATGCATTGTCTATAATAAGTTTTGTTCCCTTAGACAGAAATACAGTAACTCTTCCGGATCCTTCAATCAAACTTATATTACCAGAAATTGTAGAAATATTTGCTTTTTCCTTATGCAAATAAGAAAAGTATTTCTAATCCTTGAATATGGCATGAGTTGTTCCACTATCAATTACACAAATATCTTCATGATTGGTCTTTGATCCAAACATAATTTGAGGATTATCCATATTCTTCAAAATGACATAAACAAAATAAATATGATAGTAAACATCATTTTCAAAGCATAACTTTTATTTATGTACAACAATTACATAACCATATTATCTACTACAAACAACAAAAATTAAAATATTTACATTTCTACAGATTCACTACCAATTACATGACTTGTTTCTCCTTCTGGGAGTGTAAAATAATCAGCTACATCCAAATGCATAAAGTCTAAATTATCTTCAGAAATAAAATTTGCTTCAGCATTTTTCTCTGTCTTCTTCAGGGAGGCTTGATACAGCTCTACCAGGTGCTTTGGCGTACGACATGTACGTGACCAGTGCCATTTTCCTCCACATCTATAGCATGCATTTTCTGTCTTTGCTGCTTGCACCGCTTCATGCTTTTGTTCCTTCCTTTTCCACTGCTGGTGGTGAGGAGGGTTCTTTAGTGCATTGTTATTACCACGATTAGAGTTTCCTCCCCGACCACGGTCATGACCACGACTGGGGCCACGTCCTCTTCCACGCTTAGCTTGGTGGAAGTTTGTCTCATTCACTTCAGGGAATGGACAAGAACCAGTAGGTCGGCTTTCATGATTTTTCATTAATAGCCTATTATGTTGCTCGGCTACAAGAAGATGTGAGATAAGTTCAGAATACTTTTTGAATCCCATATCTCGATATTGCTGCTGCAGGAGCATATTCGAGGCATGAAAAGTGGTAAAAGTTTTCTCCAACATATCATGATCAGTAATATTGTCACCACATAGTTTCAATTGGGAAATAATTCTAAACATAGTAGAATTATACTCACTGATAGATTTAAAATCTTGTAGCCTTAGATGAGTCCAATCATAACGTGCCTGTGGAAGAACGACCATCTTCAGGTGGTCATATCTATCTTTCAAATTATTCCACACTATGACTGGATCTTTAATAGTAAGATATTCCATTTTCAGGCCCTCATCATGGTGATGGCGTAAGAATATCATTGCTTTGGCATGGTCTTGTTTTGATGCCTGATTTTTATCTTTGATGGTGTCTGCCAGACCCATCACATCAAGATGAATTTTGGCATCAAGCACCCAAGACATGTAGCTTTTGCCCGATATATCCAGGGCTACAAACTCAAATTTAGAAAGATTTGGCATTATTTAAAAAAAGAAAGTTCGTACCTCTAATACTTTCAAGGTATTTTCTCGAGATGGCAGAGTCTCGTGCTGATAACGTATTATGAAATAAAGACAGTAAAGTAAAGACAAGTATAGAGAGAAACTGATATATTATTCAAACTTCAAACTTCTCTACATAATGAACTGAAAACTCCTCTATTTATAAAAGAAAAGAAGCTGCTATGTAAGCTACTATTGCAAGCTGATGTGTAAGCTGCTGCTGCAAGCTGCTTGTAAGCTGCTACTCTAAGTTGCCGTGTAAGCTGCTTGTAAGCTGTTACTGTACCAGATATAGATAATCTTCTACCATGGGTAATATTTGTCCATAACGGAGTACCGAAAGGATAAGCTTCTTCAGGAGGCTTATTTCCAATAGAGTACTAAATAGATAAACATATTTACGGCGGAGTCTCATATGGATAAACTTTTTCAGGAAGCTTATTTACAACAGAGTATTAAATGAATATCTATAATATAATATATTTATAACACAGACTCCCTTTTAAAGATAGTTGCGTGAAATATGTGAATTTGCGGGAAAATGACAAAAATAGTCACTTATCTTTTAGGTATATTCAAAATAGTTCCTTAAATATATCTTGAGCATTTTTTATCCTTTAAATTTGTTAAAAATGAGTATTTTTTTGTTTCTACCAAACAACAATTTTGGTTGTTGGATTTAATGAGATATGTGAAGAAAAAAGGATTTAATGGAAACTGACATTTAGAGGTATAATTTTTGCACCTTTTACTATTTTTTTTTCTATTTCTGGTGTCTAGTGCAGTATTTTTAGATGGATATATTTGGTGTAGTTTTTGGTATTACAATTTTTGTAATCGGACGAAAATTTTTTCTGTAATATTTGGTTAATTTGTTTTTCATAAGTCTGTTAAATATAATTAAGACCATCTTAAACCTACCCAGATAAGGGACCATTTTTATCAAGTTTTTATATTGACATTTGCCAAGTCTTCCACATATTATAAATCGGCAGAATTCCAGAGGCTGTGCCAGCAAAGCTCTAGACCCCACAGCATATGGCGTGTGAGAAGATAATAATTTTCCTACATAGTATCTCACAATACGACTGTCTTATTTCTTCTTCATTAAGGCAAATTGGTTATATATATATATCATCTTAGGGGAGGTTATGTTAAAAATAACAATTTCGAAGTCAATTTCACTCACTGAGTTTTGAATTCGTTAGGAGCAATGGAGGAGCCACTGTTGACAGGTTAGTCTTTTTCCCATCATCATTAAAGCTTAAAGCTTGAATCTTTTATGTTAATTTCTATGCCCTTTTCTTGCTTTTCCCATTTTCTGTAGCTTAATTGTCTAAAGATTGAGTCTCTTATTTCAGTCTCTATACCCTTTTCTTGCTTTTTCCATTTTGCATAGCTTTAATGCTTATAGCTGGAACCTTTAATGTCAATTTTTATGCCCTTTTCTTGCTTTAACAATTTTGAATAGCTTAATTGCTTTAAGTCTGAATCTTTTTCTGTCAATATTCATACCATCTTCTTTGCTTTTCCCTTTTTGCAAACCTTAATTGCTGAAAACTTTAGTCTTTTCTGTCAATTTTTGTACCCTTTTCTTGCTTTTACTATTTTGCATAGCCTAAATGCCTAAAACTTGAATTTCTGCAAGATTTTTTTATACCCTTTTATTTCTTTTCATATTCTGTTTCGCTTAAAGCGTGAATCTTTTCTGTGAATTTTTATCACCTTTTCTTGCTTTGCCCTTTTGCATAGCTTAATTGCTTATACCTGATCTTCCTTTTTTTTTTTCCGGAAAAGGGCCTAAAATGCCCCTTTACTATATGAAATAGGACAGGCTAGCCCTCTGATAAAAGTTGGTCTCTATTCTGCCCTTGCCGTCAACAAGTGGGCTCGTATATGCCCTCCATCACTAACGGGGACTTATAAAGCCATATGGAATATATGTGAGGGCAAGTTAGACCTAGTTCGAATTGTACAGAGGCATATATGAGTCTTCACAACTCTATATCAGTTTACTTAGACACCTATTTGACAACACCAAACTAATTATCATTGCAAATAAACTCAGTCACAGACACAACAAATGAACGGCAATAACTTCATTAAATCCTTGTACAAAAACATAATGCTTCATAACATAATAAAACACAACAATTAAGCCACAATAACACTAACATTACATATCATTTCCCACGGATCCAAAGAACATAACAAAACATCCCAATATCACACACATGAAAATCCACATCTTCTTTCGAAATTTAGCATCAAGCACAACTGAGTACTCTAAATCGGTCACTTTCTTCATTAGAACATTTCTTTCCAATTCCAAGGCTTCGATTCCTCCATGATCGACGAACATCATAACATTTTCAAGATCAAATTTTCCTTTAGAGAGCATTTCTTTCACGGATTAGAGCTTCCTTTTCCTTCTTTAAACTGCATATGAGATTTGAAACTCTAGGAGGAAGCTCTTTATCTTGCCATTCCCAATAGGAATATTTTTCATCCTAAAAACCAAAAATAAAAAAAACAAATTTACAAGCAAATCGGAATAATTAAAAGAACCCATCAAAAAATTTACTTACCTCATGCTTCTGGCACTTGAAAAACCTTCTCCCAGCATTTAAAGGAGTCCATGCCATAAAATAATTGGCAGCAAGTCCGCAACGACACCTCCTATTCGACCCCTTTGAGCTACTAGAACATTCCGACATTGTCTTTTGTTGTCTTTTGTTATGATTCCAACCGTTTGAGCTACTAGGATTTAATGAAGTCATTGCCGTTCATTTGAATGTTTGTGTCTATGACTTAGTTTATTTGCTGTGATAATTAGTTTGGTGTTGTCAAATAGGTGTCTAAGTAAACTGATATGGAGTTGTGAAGTGTTTGAGAAATGACTATTATAACTGACTCATATATGCCCCTGTACAATTCGAACTAGGTCTAACTTGCCCTCACAAATATTTCATGTGGCTTTATGAGTCTCCCGTTAGTGATGGAGGGCATATACGAACCCATTTGTTGACGGAAATGGCAGAATAGAGACCAACTTTTAACGGAGGGCTAGCCTGTCCTATTTCATATAGTAAAGGGGCATTTTAGGCCCTTTTCCTTTTTTTTTGGTGTCAATTCTTATACCCTTTTTCTTGCTCTACACTTTTTGCATATCTTAATTTTGGAGTCACGTGACTTTTTGCAGCAAGGGAAACAGGTCAAAGAGGGAGTGAGAGATGGAGTTCTTATGAGAATGTGGGAAGGGCGGGCTCTGTGATCCCTACGACATCCTTGGCCGGATCAGAAGTCAGTGTCGATGAGATTCGGTCTGCTGCTTCTATGTCAGTGCCTTACTCTCCTTATCTCCATGCCCCCTTGATTAGCTCTCCCCAATCCCAATCTCAGCCACAATCTTACGGTAAGTCGCCCGCGGACATATTATCTTATACTGGCTTATTTTGTGTTGAGTTTTATATACTCCCTTTGGTTTATTTTATAAGGTGGTGTTCGACGGGGCATAGATTTTAATAAAAACAAAAGACTCTTGGCAAATTCCAAAAGTACCATTCGGACCTGTGGGTTTAAACATGCCATGATATTTTTGTGGCTATAAGTATACTTCATTAAGGGTTAAATGAGATTTTTGAAGTTGAAAATTTTTTAATATAAAATATGTCATTCTTTTTCGAACAAACTTAGAAGAAAGAGTGACATATACAAAATGGATTGCTGAGCGCTAAAGGTCCTTAATCTTTGCCTTAGTTTACTGTATTACCATTTTAGTTCATTTGCTTGGTTTGATTTAATTGTACAACAATTTTTAATTGTCTTCTAGCTTTGGGACTTTTCAGTTTATTGAACTTTGATGAAGGGGGTAATAGACCTACCTTCAGATTTGAGTTAGGAGCTTCTCATATTGGTATTACAAGATGGAGTTAAATACAATCTTCTCTAATATGGCTTGAGAGCCTACCATTTTTTCCTCTCTTCTTTATAAACTCATTGTTTGCCTCAGGTATTGTATTCGCTGTTGTTATTATTTTGTACTACTTATCCTTTATCTCCCTCTTTTTCTTCTCTCTTCCTTTCTTGCTTTCCTCCTCCTCCTCCTCCTCCTCCTCCTTCTTCTTCTTCTTTCCGAGCCGAGGGTCTATTGGAAACAACCTCTCTACCTTCGGTAGGTAGGGGTAAGGTTTGCATACATACTACCCTCCCCAGACCCCACCTGTTGGGAATATACTAGGTATGTTGTTGTAGTTGTTCTTTATAAACTCATACCTATGTTGGTGGTGCTTGCTTATTCACGGTTGGCAGTTGGTTAGTACCAAACCTCTGGTCTTATCACTTGCATTAAGTTTCAACACCATGTCTTTTATGAAAGTTCTATCGTTAAATACATTAAAGCTATCTGGCTAAATGTTTACTGCCTTATTTTGGTGGATGATTCATGATACGATGTTGATGCCTTTGCGACTTTATCCCCTTTTTGTTTTTCCTTGGTAAAGTTCACAGCTGTGATTAGGTCACTTGCGCTAAGGCACAAGTTTTTTTTTTTGCTCTAGAGTATATGTATAACTTCCCTGCAGTTTCATCACTGTCTTATTGGTGAATATTGCGTTAGAAAATAAAATATATTCTCTTTTCTAGCAGAGCAAGGGATTGTTTATCAAGGTGGGTACTATGGAGCTGCAGGTGAAGCCGCTGGTGATCTAAGGAGGTAATTACACAGCATTCCTCCGAACACAGGTCTTGCTTGGGCCACATGTGTTTTATTAAGTATTTGAAAATAGTGCAACCCTAATGGTAATGATTTCAAATACTTAATAAATATGGGTTTCTTTAAGTATTAGAAATCATTACCATTATAGTTGCACTATTTTCCTTTACTGCTGGTTTTGGTGCACCAATTAGTGTTCTGAAACAAGTAATAAAAAGGACTAGGACCTTACAATATTTGAAGAGTTACGACATAAAGATGATTTCCATATGTTACTAATTATTACTATAGTTTTGTGCATTCGTCTATATTTTCTTCCTTTTTGGCTCCTTGAATTTTACATTGTGGTTATTTTTGCAACAGCATGTTGATTAACTAACTCTTTTGGCAGGCAAGTGCTAGACGATGTAGAAGTACGAGAGTTGCTTATAGATCATGTTGGCCATCGCTGCTGTTGGGGAAGTCGTCCAGCTCGGACCTGGAAGATTCATGCAATTGAAGATTGCAATGTCTATGTGGGAACGCTAGAAACTTTCACGGAAGAGAGAGATACAATTATAGAGAAGGAGCCATACTCCACTGGCAGCATTGACGGAAAGGACAAGGGGCCTGAAATGGGAATATGGGAGTTGGATTTAAGGTCTGAATTTCCTGTATTGTTTGTGCCTTACAAGGAGTCACGACTGAGAATTCCTCATTCGGAAACTATAGAGAAATGTTCAGGTAATAGACATGGTTTGTGGGATAATCATTTTGCATTGTTAATAGTATAGTAAAATAACCTCTTAAAAAGTGTATAATAAAACAAACTTGTGTCATTGCTGAACTGTCTACGTAGTCTTTTAACCTTTTCCTATCATGTGGTTCTTGGGTTAAAGTTGGAGTGATTTTCATGATTTCGCTCTAACTGTTTCACAGGTTGTGATGGTCGTGGAAATATAGTTTGTCCTACTTGCAATGCAGATCAAGATCCAGGGTTTTACAAGGAGGGTCAAATGGCCCAGTGTCTGACTTGCTACGGAAGGGGTCTAATTGCTCACAAGGACGGATCTGACACAATGTGAGCTTTTGACAGATTGTTAACTGTTTCAGTGCATTTCTTGGTCAAGTTTATTCTTTTTTCCTTGACTAACCATAGATGAAAGAATAAAAAATATTCTACTATTTCAGCGTCTAAATTCCGTTCTCTTTCAGTGTTTTTGCCTTTCTGGAAACAAATGCAAATCCTTTTTAAACTGCTGATCCCCCTCCCCCCAAAAAAGAAAATTGAGGTGTCTGACAATTCTAAATGATTTACCGAAAACATCTTTCTTTTGCAGATGCCTGAAGTGTAAAGGTAATGGGAAAATTCCTTGTGCGACATGTGAATCTCGTGGCCTGATCAAATGCCAAACATGCCAAGGTGGTGGCTCTCTTTTGGCATGGAAAGTAGCTGTTGTTAGATGGTAATCTATCTTTACTTTTGATTTATTATACTCAATTAGTCATGCATATTACAATCAAGGAAATCATGAGGTTGTCAACTGAATGATCAGGCATTCTGTATTTATTGTGTTGCCTCGTTCTATGCCCTGCATTGTGTCCAGAAAAATAAACCAATTGCCCAACAGAATACCCACATTAACTGACACCCATCACAACATAATAATCCCTTTGTGGTTTCGTAATAGTTCTGTCCGGAATTGATGGCTCTAAAGCACTTGACTTGTCTAATTCGACATAACTGTATGCCATGAAGCGTGAAAGATGAGGACTTTGGTCATCGTTATAGCAAACAGTATCTTATCGACTTATCCATATGATTTAAGGTATCTCGTAGATTTTGGTACTGATGTAGAGGACTAACATGGCGTGCAAACTTGACATGTTTTCATAGGAGGACACTTTCAACCCGGAAAGTAAACGCTACAAGTGGAGCAGGTTCTGTTCCAGATGACGTGTTTCACCGAGCGAAGGGAGTTCAGTTGTGCAATAACCAAGCTTACCAGTGCACTCCAGCCTACTTTGCTGATTCATATTTTCTTAACAAGTTCTCTTCTGAAGTAATTGCAGAGAGGCCTTCTATACCTACTACTGCAAGGATCATATGCGAGCGACACACCATCTCTGTTGTCCCGGTGACTCGCGTGACCATGACTGATCGTAATCGCTCCTTCAGTTTCTATATCATTGGAAATGGAAGAGAGGTTTATATGAAAGACTACTATCCTTCTAGGTTTTGTTGGGGCCTTTGTCCTTGCTTGGAATGGTTGAAACTATAATTGAAAAAACTGAATCTGTTTCTTCATTATTGGCCTTAGTTTTGTCCCAAGAGTGTTATGGGAAGAACAAGTTGGTTTTTGTATAGAATATACTGTATGCTTTCCAAGAATAAAGGGTTTGTGTTCCTAACAATAATATCATAGTTGTTTTATTAGTTAGTTACTAAAACTTCACTTGTTCCTAAAGGCCTTAGTTTTATTAGTTACTAAAATTTCAAAAAGAATATAATTTTGAACCTATAATTTCAAAAGTGTAGTGGGTTCATAGTAAGAGACTAAAGTTAAACCTGTCAAATATAAATTCTAGATCCACCTCATTACAATAGTGCATCCAT
Source organism: Nicotiana tabacum (assembly GCF_000715075.1). Taxonomy (NCBI): domain Eukaryota; kingdom Viridiplantae; phylum Streptophyta; class Magnoliopsida; order Solanales; family Solanaceae; genus Nicotiana; species Nicotiana tabacum. Next base: position 23,451,685 of record NC_134081.1, on the reverse strand, counting down.
CCTTTTGAAATCTTGGATCCGTCTCTGTTTCGGAAACAACTTCTCTATCTTCACGAGTTAAGATAAGGTTTGCGTACACACTACTTTTTTCAGACCCACTTGTGAGATTACACCGAATATATTGTTATTATTCTTTATTAAAAATCCGGCACCGCCAACACCATGAGCAGTCATGTGGCACTTTCACTTCCTGCATTTCAATTCTGTGCATTTTAATCATGACAATACGAAACATATTACTTAGATATGTAATGACGCACTAGTACAAACCCCACAAAAATAAAGCAAGTGAATCTAAAAACAATCCAATCCTTTGAAGTGTATGTGCAATCCTAGGTTGAGAACCTGCTACGAATGTCACATTTGAGCCAATTGCAAATAAAAAATTCAGCAGCCCTAGAATTTGACATAAATTCACGTGCTAATATTGGTGTTTGCACACGAGAAAAGACTGAGACAGCCAACAAAGTCTTCAATAAAATAAAGGTATAATTCTATAATTCACCTCTTCTTACAAGTGCTTTGAATTGTTCCAACTTTTCTTTTTGGAAAGACTAATTTAAAATTGGGAATAGAAAACCTAAATTATTTAGTATTCGATATTTGATAGTTTATTTAATTTATGTCGAAATATACTTATAGTCAAATACATATAAGAATATGTTTTCATATTTCTGGTTAAAAGATTTTAAACTATTATAAATAAGAGTGTTACTAGGTTATTTAATGTGCGAAGATTTGTGTAATATTATAGAAAGCATCCTTAGATTTATAATAAAATAATTTTCTTTCATAGTACACTTTTATTTAATGATTAATCTGTATTTACCATATTTTTATTTAGATTGTTATGTCGCTTTCCTCGCACCTATACAATCGCAAACATCCCCTATATAAACTCTTATTAAGCATTTCATCTTTAGTTGAAAGCTCTCTCTTTGATTTCTTCCTACAATAGGGGAGCTTTCTTTTCCTCCACGTACAACAAGCCCTATTTCAAGAGTGCTTTTTTCTCTCCCTCCTATTGTCTAAGAAGAGAAGACTAACATTCACTTCAATTTTTATTAGGTTCAATAAAAACCAAACCATGTTTTCCCTTTCATCTATACAATCCAACAATATTATTCAAACTCATTCATCTTCATCCCTACTCTACAACAACCACCACCACGGTCATTTTCGTCATTCGATCATTTCAACTCGACCTCGACACCACTTACTTTTCTCTTTTCGTGCCCAAAATTATGATGTAACCACTACCACCGCCACCAACGCCTCAAATCCAAATCGAATTGATGACAATCAAACCATACTTCAAGAAATTTCTAGATCATCGAGTTTCTTGAAAATCGAAGAAAATACGTCATCGTATTCTCTTTCCAACTCCAACAAGCTTAAAATAGCTATTATAGGCTTTGGTAACTTTGGACAATTCATTGCCAAGGCTTTTATTCAACAAGGTCACATTGTACTAGCTCATTCTCGTACTGACTATTCCCCCGTAGCAAAATCCCTAAACGTCAACTTTTTCCAAGATCCTCATGACATATGTGAGCAACATCCTGACATCGTCGTACTCTGCACTTCCATTAATTCCCTCGAACGAGTCCTTCGTTCCCTTCCCATCCAAAAGCTTAAGCGTAACACACTTTTCATAGACGTGCTATCCGTCAAAGAATTTCCCAAGAACATTTTTCTTCAATTACTACCTCAAGAATTTGACATTTTATGTACTCATCCTATGTTTGGTCCAACAAGTGGAAAGGACAATTGGAAGGGGCTACCATTTATGTTTGACAAAGTTCGAATTGGACAACAGGATTCTAGGATTCAAAGGGTCAACAAGTTCATTAATATTTTCGAAAAAGAAGGTTGTAGGATGGTGGAAATGAGTTGTTCTGAACATGACAAGTATGCTGCTGGCTCACAATTTATTACACATACTATAGGCAGAGTGTTGCAAAAACTAGGACCGGAGACAACACCTATAAATACAAAAGGGTACGAAAAATTGTTGAATTTGATGGAGAATACAACTGCTGATAGCTTTGATTTGTATTATGGTTTGTTTGTGTATAATAGTAATTCTATGGAGGTTTTGGAGAGGTTGGATATGGCTTTGGAGAGTGTAAAAATGGAATTATTTGGGAAAGTTCTTAAGAAGTTGGAGAAGAGAGTGGAAAAGGAAAGTAGGCTGGCTTTACCTACTCCTATTACTAAGAAGATTGGAACTTTGCAAGTTGAAATGAAGAAAGATGCTATTTCTTGATCCTAGCTAAAATAGTGATGTTTAGGAATATTGAAATTCAAGTCGGTTATTATTTAAAATCGTTTTCAATCTTGTGGTTGATTTGTTTAATAAGAGTTGATATTTTGTAACTTTGATTGGAGTATCATTTTCTGCATCTTGTTAGCATTTTTAGACTCCGTAAAGTGGTTAACTCGTCCCCAATTGTAGACTTCATATCAAACATAACCCTAATTTTTAACTACTTTTTGTGAAACAAAGGTCGACTCCAGAGAGTAATAGATTATTGAGTGGTGATACCGTACTTCCAAAACCATGTAAACTGCCAAATGCATACTAGTGGAAGGAATTTTTTGGAGTGCTTATTATTGTCCAAAACTATTTTGATCTCCTATGTTATAAGAGTAGTATTTTGCCTTAATTTTCTTATCATATTTGGATTTTATCTTTTGTCAAAGGTAGGGCAATTTTTTTTTCATAATTGATTTTACATTTCCTAGAAGGAAAATGTAAATCATTTTCATATTTGACGAATCCTTTTTTTAGAGGAAAAGTTTTGTACTTCTATAAATTGAAGATCATTCCTTCTCATACAACAAAAATAATAGTATCCATAATGTAGTCATTAAAAGAGTCTTATTTAGAGGGAGATTATTCTCTCGATAGTTTATATTTTCTTTTACATTAGTTTTCTTATTTGTAGGTTAGCTGACCAAACCATATTAAGATATGTCTATTTTGAAGGATTGAAATACCCCAAAGAACAATTTAGGCACAAGCAAAAAAATTAACAAAGATTATATAGAAGAAATTTATATAACTTAGAGATAGAACGGGCCACGAGACTTTTTCTTCACTCATAAATTCTTGAATCTCTCTGCATCATAACTACCTCTCCACGATTGAAAATACTATGTAGTAGCACCTCCAATTTAAAATACTACAAATTAAATTTGACTAACTAACAAAACCTATTCCAATATGAATTTGATAAATAAAACCTAACTAGACATGAATTAAATAAACTAATAAACATCAAATCCTAGGCGACATAGTAATTCCCTTAAACCAAGATCTTCAAGCTTGAGCATGTCAGTAACATCAAGCATTGTAGAAGTCAAGTACCTTAGACTCTCCACTAATTTTCTAAAATATGTAGCATCAACAAAATCACGAGTGCCTTCTTTAGTCAATTTCAAATTCTCTTCAATATTGATTATATATGATGTAGCTTTAACCATGGTAAATTCCTTCAAATATCATCAACATATTTTTCCCTTACTTTGGAACCATTTACTTCTCTAATTGCCTTGTGGTTGGTTTTGTATACCCGTTCAACTCCAATTGGCCATTCTATAGGTTGTACAGTAATGTCACCAATAATATTTCGTCATACTCCTTGAAACATGCAATCTCGAATAATGATACCAAATTGATTGTATCTTCAATATCTATAATCATGCGTTGTTGTGGTTCTGGATCCCAAGCTATTTCTTCCTCAATCTTGGGTAGATTATCAGAACCTTTCTCTTGATGAACCATCTTAATGCTTCATTCATTACTAGGTTTATCTTCAATAGCATCAAATAATTTTTCTTGTGAAACACCAACCTCTTCTGGATGGGCATCCCTTACAACCAAATCATCCTTTTTAACTATCGCTAAAATGTTTGAAAGATCAATTTGGATACTATTTGACTTTTCTTTGCAATTAATGGAATCTCTATTACAATAAACATTACATGTACCTTCTCTTCTTTTCTCCTCTATTTATGATATTTAGCCTTCTTGATTTATTTTAGCCATATTTAATGTGTTTCTTTTTCTTTTGGTTCATCCTTTTCTTGTGATACCTCCTCCAATGTCTCATCTTTCTGTTGATTCAGTAATCTCTCATATGTCACTAATTCTCCTTCTAAGTCATCAAGTCTGAGAATGCTAAACTTTCTTATTGTGAAACTTTAAACTTAGAGACTGCAATATCTTTTCAACAACTTTAGCTTCTTCTAATACTTCTCCATTGGTCCTTAGAACATTGAGTATTTCTTCAAGTCTTATAATAATTTATCTAACATACTTTGTTGGTCAAATATGAGCCAACTCAAGTTGACTCCTAAACTCCTGCAGTTTTGTGATAACCCGATAGGTCATTTATAGTTTTAACCTTTATTTTTATATTTCGAGACCTCGAATAGATCAGTTTAGCCTTCCTCGATTTGCGTACACAGTCAGTGTCCTTTTTCTGAAAAGTTTTTATGAGAAAATTGATAAAAATATGAAATCGTGTCTTAAAACTCATTTGAGTTGACTACGGTCAACGTTTTATGTAAACAGATCCGGATCATTATTTTGACGGCCCCGATGGGTTCGTATAGTGATTTGGGACTCGGGCGTATGCCCGTAATCGAATTCGGAAGTCCCTAACTTGATTTAACGTAATTTGTTGAAAACTAATAATTTGAAGGCTAAAAGAATTTTTATGTTTGATCGTAGGTTGAATTTTATTGCTACCGGGTTCGGATTTCGGTTCTGGAACTTGGTATAGGTTCATTTAAGTATTTATGACTTGTTTGTAAAATTTGGTGCAAAACAATATTGATTTAACGTGATTCGAACGTCCGTTTGTAAAATTGAGAGTTTTGAAGTTTCTTTGAAAATTTCATTCGTTTTGGCATCCGATTCGTGGTTCTAGGCGTTATTTTGATATTTTGATTGTAAGAGCAAGTTCGTATGATGTTATTACACTTGTGTGCATATTTGGTTTGGGGCCCGAGAGGCTCGGGTGAGTTTCGGATAGGCTACAGACCATTTGAACTTAGAAGCATTTGCTGGTTTTGGGCTCCTGCTGATATCTGGTGTGTTCTTCTTCGCGATCGCAAAGATACTCCAACGATCGCAAAGAGTAATATGGGCTGGGAGGCTTTTCCTGTACGCGAACGAGAAGTTATGGTGGGATCACCCTTCACGAACGCGACCAGCACTACGCGAACGCGAAGAGTAAGGGGCCTGGGAGGGGGATCTTGGGTTTGCTCTACGCGAACGAGATGTCCAGGGGGGACAGACCATCACGAACGCGTGCATCCCCTCACGAACGCGTAGGGCTTTGGACGCTGCTGCTTCGCGATCGTGTCAGGTGTCTCGCGAACGTGATGAACACATGATGCCCAGACTTTAAAATATCCCAAACACGGGATTTCACCCATTTTTCACCATCTTCTCATTAGAGCTCGGCCTAGAGGCGATTTTGAAGAGAAATTTCATCACTATTTCATAGGTTAGTGTACTTTAACTCGTTTTCTTCCATTTTCATCATCACCCATTAATTTCTAACCACAATCTATCTTTCATGGTAGAAAATTAGGGATTTGGGAAGAATTGGGAGGTTTTTGTAAAATTGAGATTTAGACCTCAATATTTGATGTCGAATTTCGAAACTAATTGCATAATCGAGCTCGGGGGTGAATGGATAATTGGTTTTTGGTCCGAATCTCGAGTTTTGACCAAGAGGGCTCGGGATTGACTTTTGTTGACTTTTTGAAAAAAGTGTAAAGATCTTAACTTTATGTATTGTAATTGATTTCTCTAGAAATGTTTGATGTTATTGAGTCGATTTGGTTTAGATTTGATTGGTTTGGAGGCGGATTTTAGAGGAAAGGCCCAGATTGAGCTTTGATTTGCGAGGTAACAAGTGTATATACGCCGTCAAAATAATTATTTCCATGCTTTTCTGTATTTCATTAATTATTTTATTCCATGTCTTAACTGTTACACGCTTTAATTGCTCTCTATGCCTTAACTTGCTACTTGTCACTTACGACTCTCGTATTAAAATGTCTGTTTCTTCCATACTTCCATGATTAATTATTACTTGTCTTAATTGTCTTACTTGTACACTTTAATTATTTATATTTGGCTTGTCTTGTTGCTTTGTATTAATTGTAGCATTCCTTGATTTGGTACGAGGTTCCTTTATGGCTTCGCTTTCATATTCTTTAATCGTAGAGATTCTTGTAAATTGAGTTGTTGAATGGATTATAATTATTGATTTTGTTTATGGATCGGGTTGCACGCCGCAATGAGTGGAATAAGGGAGGATTGATATCGATATGGTGGAATCGGATTATACGCCGCAACAAATTATATATGTGATTTTGATATGGTGAAATAAGGGAGGATTATGATATTGATTTTGATTATATGGTGGGATCGGGTTGTGCGCCACAACAAATTTTATAAGTTATTCTTGATATTAATATGGTGAAATAATGGAGGATTGTGTTTGTACGGTGGGATTGGGTTGCGCGCCGCAACTAATTGTGTATTTTGTATTCATTGTTGCATTGTGTTAGCTTTCGGTGTTTTCATACGAGATAATGAGGACTGATGTTTCTGGTTCTACTGATTTCGAGGATTGAGTTTATTTTCATCAGTTAATTGCCTTACTTTTTCTGTGTTTCCTTTCTGGTTATTATTGTCACCCCCCTTTTTCTACCCGTAAAATAATATTGTGTGGATTAAAGGATTTTTCCAATTAAAGTGACAAAATTGAGTAGGGATTAATTTATTTACAGAGTCGCCACTTGGAATTGATTTTGTTGGTGTTCCAAGTCACCTTTTATTTGATTCCCTAATCAAAGGAAGATTTGACTCTATTATTATTGGTCTGCAAAAACAAAGTCCGGGTAAAGAATTCTGTTAACCGGGGAGAAGGTGTAAGGCATTCCCCGAATCCCGTGGTTCTAGCACGGTCGCTTTTATTGACTAAAATTTGGCTTGAATTATTTTTGGATAAAATGTGTATTATTTGCCATAAGTTACTATTGTCTAGTGATGCTTAATAATTAATAATTTTGGCCTAGGAGCGTGCAAGCACACAAAGTCCTTATTTGATTATATATATTAAAACAAAGAACGTGTCGGTACACATGGTTGAAATACAATTAATATTGAAAAGTCAAGGAGCGGGAAAGCACACATGACTACTTTATTAAAAACAAAATCGACCAAGGATCGGGTATGAACACATGGTCTACATCTCAAACGTGCCTAAAATTGCCTATCGCTTAAATTAATTAAAAAGCGCTTCTTTTTTATTTATTACTTGTTCGACTGAAGAAAAAAATAATATAATTATTAAAAATAATTTTCACTAATGCAAGATATTAAACCCGGGTAGGCTTATGTTAAGCTTTCATGGTATTGGGTCACTTATTTTATTTAATAAAAGATAATTTATTGATTTTTAAGAAAATGCCCATCTTGATTTCTATTGTCATTGGGCCTACAAATTTTAGCTTATTTGGCCCATGTTGCTTAAGAGCCTCGATGACCGAGACAACACAAAATAACAAGTATTCTTCTAAGCCAAAATTGCTTCTTACATTGATGTCCAAACTAAAAATTATTTTTTCATAAAAGAAACTTACATGCTAATTATTATCTTTTATCTTCTTAACCAACTTATTTCTTAAAGACTAACATAATATTTCTACTCATCTACACCAACATGGCACTAATCAAACTACACTCATTAACGACATAAAAATCATGACTAAATATAAAAACTACAAAAACGGTAATACTTCAATGCTAAAGAGAAGAACTATATTAAGTATAACATTATGTTGACTATAATTTAAAGCATCAAAATATTTGAAGTTAGAAGTCTTTCTTAGATAATTATACATGAACCATGAAAGTAACTCACGGAAAAGAGCCCAAACTAAACAAACATGGTTAAAAGTGGGGTCTTTATCTTTTCCTTAAACTAAGTAATCTTAACAGAATGCAATTTCAATCACATATATAAAGAAGAAAACGATAATTTAACTAATCTTTAACAGATTTACATGATGATAATACTAATATAACATTCATCTTGAAACAAAATCAGATCCAATATGTTCCATCAACTAAACCGGGATCAAATCCTTCTTATTATCATCAAGAATCTGCAATATAAGAATTTGAAAGTTACCTGGCTTGTAGAATAATAAAATACAGCAGTGCAGCAACAAAAAACTCAGCAGGAAATACAGTAGAAACAATAGCAACTCAAGTGTTAAGACAACCCAGAAAACTCAACAAAAATGCTTGAAACTGGTAGCTATCAACTTCACAAATTGCCTAAGGGATCTTTATATTTTTCTCAAGGTTTTTTGCACTCAAATAATCCTCACAAAACTCTGAAATTTCAGCTTGTTATATGTATTAAGCTGCTGATTTTTCTCAAAGATATATGTCTTTTTGCAACTCTCCAAGATGTGTTTCAGTATAAGATAGAGTGTCTCCCTTTTCAGTGAGTAAGGAACTCTGCATTCTAAGTGTAAGACCGTCTCTTTTATAGGAGAAAAATAGCCCTTTCAATAGGCAACTAAAGTTAGATTTTTGGACAGATTTTGGTTCACCAAAAATCTGTCCAAAAGACTGACTTTGTGTGCTAAACACTGTTCAAGGTCTGTCCCAAAGGTGAAAGGACAACCTGAAAATCTGCTGTGTCAGAAGCAAGGAGAAAAAATGTCTTTTCAGTCACCCTACTAGTAAAAGTAAGCTACTATTACCCTATTTTGTGATAAAATAAACTAAACTTCAGATTTTAACCATCAACAACAAACTACTTGCTCAACACAAATCAAACTTGGACAACTATGACTAACAAAGTATAGACGAGACTAAAAACGTAATTGAACTAAGTATTAAAACCAACTTGATGGGAATGAATTGGATTTGTGCAAACTAATTACTAAACAAACAACTAAATTCACAAACTAATGCTCAAAACAGAACGAGCATCGTTAATAATCGAACAACGACTAACAACAACTAAATAATCGACTAACTAAGTGAACGATTTAACTAATACACTAAAGATCATATTTAAATCAATAACGAATCTAACAAACCACTAAACTAAATAGAGATAGCTAATTAAATAAACCTAACTTGAAACTCTAATTAACAAGAAATAACCAAAACAGAAAAAATAAATAAATAAAAATAAAAAATAAAAAAATCAGAAACTAATCTACTAAATAAAAAAAAATCAGAAATTAATTAAAGAGATGACGATTATACCTAACAAGTATGCTTGAAGCCGAAAAATAGCTAAAATGGGGGTTCGGGGCATTTTGGCGGTGGAGCCGTGGCGGCGGCGAAGAGCGGGCCGGCGGCGACGGGGATTTTGGGGGTAAAATGGGTAGAAAAAGATAGGTCTCGTGGAGCTCTATCCATTCATGTATGTGTTGTAGGGTGGTGTTGGCCGGAGCTTCAAGAATTTGGACCAAAAAGTGGCGGCTAAAGTTTCTTAGATCTAAAATTCAAGGAGTTTGAGGGTTTTTTGAAGGAATTGGTTTGGAGATATGGGAAGAGGAGGTTGTGGAGATTATATGGTGTTAATTTGGAGGTGTTTGGAGGTGGTCCGCCGCCGGTGGGTGATTTCCGGCGGCGGCGGCGGCGGTGGAGAGAAGAGAGAGAAGAGAGAGAGAGAGAAGAGAGAAAGAGTTATGGGTGAAATGAGGGAATTTTTCAGATTTTTGAGGCTTTAAATACCTCTTGAGAGATCAAATACGGACCATTAGATCAATGGGTGAGATTTGATCTTGGGTCACTTAATGAAACGATGTAGTTTTGAGGCAAAACTACGTCGTTCCGGACCCTTTCAAAGGCAGCCCCTTATCTTGCACTTTTGGCCACTTTCTCTTTCAAATTTGGCCCAATTTCTTTCTTAATCCTACTTATTAAACTAAATTTACACAAACAAATAAATTAATTAAGTAACTTGTTCAAATAATCAATTAACTAGATTAATTCACCAATTGAATAGTTAGTTAATTCCTAAAATGCACAAATAAATGAAGAACTATTTTTTGGTATTTTTATGATAGGAAATATGCAATCAAAGACACAAAATTTGGGAAATATAATTAAAGCAACAAAACACTAATGACTTTAGGAGGTGTTAAAATAGTACAAAAATTAGGTATTCACAATTATTATTAAACTACGTAGAGGTTATTGTAAGTGACCTGCCTTAGCCTCGTCACTACTTCGTCGAGGTTAGGCTCGGCACTTACAGAGTATACTGGGGGTACTCATACTACACTCTGCACTTCTTGTGCAGATTTTGGAGTCGGTCCTAGCGTCGGTGGGTAGATTGCTTGGATTGATCGCCTGACGGAGACTTGAGGTACAACTGCACGGTATTCGTAGCCCAGAAGTCCCCTTCCACCTTCTTCTAGCTGTTTATGTCATTTTAGACAGTCATGTTTTCATTCAGACCATTATATGTATTACTTTAGTCGCTCGTGAGCTTGTGACACCAAATACTGGGATTGTATTTAGATATCGCTGTTATTATAGTTTTCTCACTCTATTTCAGTGTTGGTTCAGTTTTATTTAGTTTCTCAATATCATTTAATTAGATTGTTAAAAATGGCTAAAAACTATTCTATTCAGTTTTATTCAGTTTCTCGGTATCATTTAATTGGATTGTTAAAAATGGCTAAAAACTATTCTAATATTGGTTTGCCTAGTAAGTGAAATGTTAGGCGCCATCACGGTCCCGAGGATGGGAATTCCGAGTCGTGACATGTTTCTCCTTTTTCATGTCAGCAACTCTTCAATATGAATTTATATGATTATCCAAGCCTCATTTGATGAATTTGCATGCAAAAATATATTTGATACATGCAATTTGACCTTGGAAGATATACTTCAGAGGATCCATTCTGGATATGAGGTAAGTAGTATAGGCCAAAAGATAATGTCTCAACTTCTGAGCGACCCAAGTCAAGGCACAACATGTCCTTTCTAAAAGGGTGTACTTAACCTCATAATTGGTGAACTTCTTGCTCAAATAATATATTGCTTGTTCCTTTTTGCCTGTTGCATCATGTTGCCCCAGAACGCATCCAAAGGAATTATCCATCACCGATAGATATAAAAACAAAGGCCTACCAAGTTCAGGTGGGACCAGTATAGGGGGTTTTGATAGATAATCTTTGATCATGTCAAAAGCATTTTGGCAATCGTCTGTCCACTTGATTGCAACATCTTTTTTCAGCAACTTAAAGATGGGCTCGCACGTGGTTGTTAGCTGAGCAATGAACCTACTGATGTAGTTCAACCTTCCGAGCAAACTCATGACCTCATTTTTGTTCTTCGGGGGTGGCAGATCTCGAATGGACTTTATCTTAGATGGATCCAATTCGATGCCTCTCCGACTGACTATAAAACCAAGGAGTTTCCCAGATGGAACCCCAAACGCACATTTGGCTGGATTGAGCTTAAGGTCATACCTTCGAAGCCGTTCGAAGAACTTTTTCAAATCATTCACGTGATCAACCTGTGTCTTTGATTTTATGATGACATCATCGACATATACTTCAATTTCTTTGTGCATCATGTCATAAAAAATAGTGGTCATGGCCCTCATGTAAGTTGCCCCTGCATTCTTTAAACCGAATGGCATGACCCTGTAACAATAGGTACCCCACTGAGTGGTGAAAGCGGTTTTTTCTGCATCGCCCTCATCCATTAGAATTTGGTGGTACCCAGCATAGCAATCCACGAACGACTGTATCTCATGCTTTGCGCAATTATCTACAAGAATATGGATGTTCGGCAAAGGAAAATTATCCTTCGGACTTGCTTTGTTCAGGTCTCTGTAGTCAACACAGACTCTAGTTTTTCTATCTTTCTTCGGCACGGGCACAACATTTGCCACCCAGGTGGTGTATCGTACGGCTCTTACAACATTGGCGCTCAATTGCTTCATTATTTCCTCTTTGATTTTATCACTCATGCCCGTTTTAAATTTACGTTGCTTCTGTTGGACTGGTGGAAAATCAGGATACGTAGGAAGCTTATGAACAACTAAATCGGCGCTTAAACCCGGCATATCATCATAAGACCAAGCAAACACATCTCTATACTCAAATAAAAGTTGAATCAAGGCATCTCTAGTTTTTTGTTCAGTGTGAATGCTTATCTTTGTTTCTCTGACTTCTTCATGACCTCCGATATTAATTGACTCAGTTTCATTGAGGTTGGGCCTAGGCTTGTTTTCAAACTGTTCCAACTCTCTTTTTATTTCATCACAAAACCTTATCTTCATCATATTCGACCTCTTGATGCATTATTTCGAAATTAGACATCTTTTTGAGATCTGGGCGTGAATTCCGCATGCATGTCATGTTATTAAAGCCAGCATTAACAAAACTGAAATAGAAATAAAACGGCAGGAATTAGGAAAAGGAAAAGATACAAAATTTAATACGAAAATGAACTGCATTTCATTGAATTTGAAAGGATATAAGGGTTAACGTCAAAATAAAACAATCATACTAAGATATTTGGATTACAACCCTGAAAGTAACCCAAAGTACAAAAGAAAGAAGCTGCAAGAGTCAAACTACCAAGACTCTTTCCTTGTAGGGAGAGGAGTTGCTTCCTAGTTATTGAGCATGGTTTCTGGGCTAATTAGTTGCATATCGGCACGACTAGTGCCTTCACCATCGTGGATCATATTCACTTCAGAAAACATCTGCCTGAGGCCATGGCAAATTTCATCAATGTTTGCATGCGCCGAGGAATTTTGACCATGTTTGAATCGTGGCTCGACAAAAGTGTAGAAAATGTGAGGGATAGGTTGCTGCAAGACCCACCCATGCTTTTTGCGGTGCTTGGCTTTGTCTTCGTCTGCTTGTGTTGGCCTGAAGCCTAAACCAAAAGTACCCCTGTTACTGAACGGAGAAATGGGTTCTGAAATTCCTTGCAATGATGCCCCCAAACCTTTTCCTGGCTTATAACCTTGTCTCATCATAAGTGCAGCCACCATTACGGATGTGGCGGAGAGACGCGGATGTAGAATGGGTTTTCCTTCCTCAACATGGTCCACAACAACTACTTCGAAAGCCTGATAGACAATAGACTCGTATCCTTCCTTGGCCTCAATACATGGGACTAACGGGTCTTTATAAATGGATGACTCGTCTTCTCCGTGAACAATAATTTCTTGCATGTCGTGCTCGAATTTGAGCATCTGATGCAAGGTGGATGGCACAGCTCGGGCCGTATGGATCCATGGCCTTCCAAGAAGAAAGTTATAAGAAGTTTCCATGTCCACTACTTGGAAGACAATTTCAAAATCAACAGGCCCAATCGTCATGGTGAGGTTGATCTCCCCAATGGCATCTCTCGCTGAGCCATCAAAAGCCCGGATGCGAACATTGCTGGGTCGGATCGTGTCTGTATTGATCTTCATGCTTTGCAAGGTAGAGAGAGGGCATACATCTACACTCGAGCCTCCATCAACCATGACTCGCTTCACATAATTCCCCTCACATTTGACAATCAGGTGCAAAGCCCTATTGTGACCGGCTCCCTCCTCAGGAAATTCATCATCAGTAAAGGAAATTCTGTTAACCTCAAAAAATCTATTGGCCATCTTCTCTAACTGATTCACGGTGGTATTCTCTGAGACATGTGCCTCGTTCAGGATTTTGATTAGTACACGGGCATGCTCTCCTGAGTGTATAAGTAGAGATAACAGAGAGATTTGGGTAGGAGTCTTTCTCAGCTGGTCAATGATTGAGTAATCCTGAACTTTCATCTTTTTCAAAAACTCCTCCGCCTCTTCTTCAGTGACCGGTTTCTTTATTGGCATTTGGCCTTCTCTGATTTGCTTAGCCTTCCTCAACTCTTCTGGAGAGTAACACCTCCCTGATCGAGTCAAACCTCCAGTTTCCCCCACTTCTTCTATGATTTCCTTACCTTTGTAGGTTACTACGATTTTGTCATAGTTCCAAGGGATGGTTTTCGTATTTGTTACACGGGGTTGTGTGGCAGGATTGATTATGATCGGCTCTATTATACCCGTCGTACCGCCCTGATTCTCCTTTGTGATGGGGTGACCTCCAAGGACGTATAACTTTGGGCTTGGAGCATTGGAGCGAACCTCCAACCTCGAGATTTTTGGAACAAATAAAGTTTCCCTCTCTGAGCTCTGGGCACCTTTCACAATCAACGGTGCATCTAGGCTTGGACTTACTTCCAGTTTGGTTCCCTCTTGAATTGTTACCACTGTCATTTTTGCTCGACCAACCGGCTTGTATACATGATCTCGTCCAATCATTCCCACAAAATGAACATCATTGTGTACTGGCAACGGGTTATTGGTCACATTAGGAGGGTCCTCGCCATTCGTGACTGCAATCAATTTTTCAACAATGAGTCTTTCTATGGCTCTTTTCAGGGTCCAACAGTCATCAGTGCTATGCCCCGGAGCACCTGAATGGTACTCACACCTAGCATTTGCTTGAAATCTGTGCGAATCAGGATGCATATGGTGGGGAGCGATGGGTCCAATCACGCCCATCTGCTTCAACTTCTGGAATAGACTAGAGTATGATTCAGCCAATGGAGTAAATTTTTCCACCGGCCTCTGCTCTCGACCATAATCCTGCCTAGGACGAGCATTGTAGGGTGCCCGAAAATTTTGCTGCTGAGGTCGGGGGAATCTTGGAGCTGGTGCCCGTACCTGTTGATTGGGAGGACGAGCATATGATTGAGTATTAAACACTGTATATTGTGGCGGTCCCACGGAGTACTGAGGAATTGGCGGGGGATAGTAATGTTGAGGGTAGCTGGATTGCCCCTGCTGAACTTGCACATAAGGGTGCGATGCCCCTCTTTGAACTTCCCTAGATCCCGAAGTCATCATGGACCCTTCATCTCTCTTCTTCCTATTTTCCAAACTTCCCGATCCATTTTGGATAGCTTGGGTGGTGGCTTTGAGAGCAGCTTGACTTACAATTCTGCCAGTCTTGAGGCCATTTTTGACCATTTCTCCTATTTTGATCGCTTCCGCAAAAGGTCTACCCATTGCGGACATCATGTTCTGAAAGTAATCAGGCTCTTGGGCCTCCAGAAAAACAGTGATCAACTCGTGGTTATCCATGGGTGGCTTAACTCTAGCTGCTTGCTCCCTCCACTTGATTGCATACTCCCTAAAGCTTTCAGTCGGCTTTTTCTTCATATTGGACAGGGAATTGCGATCCGGCGCAATATCTATGTTATATTGAAATTGTTTAATGAAGGCTTGGGCCATGTCGTCCCAGACATGCCAGTGAGAGATATCTTGGTCAATGAACCATTCGGAGGCTACCCCCACAAGACTTTTCCCAAAATAAGCCATCAGTAATTCTTCTTTTCCACCTGCACCCCTCAGCTGGTTGCAGTACCTTTTCAAATGGGCGATAGGGTCGCCGTGTCCATCATACTTCTCGAATTTTGGGGTCTTAAACCCTGGTGGCAAATGGATGTGAGGGAACATGCATAGATCACTGAACGAAACACTTTTGTGACCCCCTAGTCCCTGTATGTTCTTTATGTTTTGTTCAAGACTTTTCATTTTCCTGGCCATCTCATCCAGCTCAACCGTCTTGACAAGCTTTTCGTTTTCCACTGGTGACTCGTACTGAGGAGTCTGATTATATGGAGCCGAGACCTCAAAAGCCATATTTGGAGAGTAGTATTGGCCATCATAAGCATGAGATGGTGGCTCGTTGATTGGCCTCGTCACAGGAGGTGGAGGCGGGATTGTGTATGCCGGTGCGCCAGACACGACTGGAGGAGTGTTCCTGACTGGTGCGACTGGAGGTCGCACATTAGAGGTACCAGGAGCAACGTGGAGGCTGTAATTTGGCACATACCCTGGTGGTAGGATGTGGTCGCTCGTTGTATGGAGCGGTGGTTGAGTAGCCAGGGGTATGGTGGAAGTTCCCTCTGAGGGACCACGGGGTGGAGGCTGACCAGA
Organism: Nicotiana tabacum; assembly: GCF_000715075.1. NCBI lineage: Eukaryota > Viridiplantae > Streptophyta > Magnoliopsida > Solanales > Solanaceae > Nicotiana > Nicotiana tabacum. The sequence continues at coordinate 23,435,621 of NC_134081.1, read as the reverse complement.
CACCCAAGCTTGATATACATCAGACAATTGCTGTCTCAATTTTCTTATTTCCTCCGACTCTTGTTCAACTGATTGACCCTGGGGGTCATCAGTGATCAGCTCGATCTCATCATCATTGGCCATTACTACTGCTCCCTTAGATCTAGTGAAGTAATGGTGTGTTGCCAGTTTCACCACAAACCAACCACCTTAAGCTTACTAGGTAAGACACAGCAAACGTGTTAAGGTTAAGCATTTTATAGATAAGAATCACACATAATGTGCCATGCTCTAATCATTGTCACTATTTCTAACATGCTTTTGGAGGCTTCATGTTTCATTCCGGCTTATGAGGTTGCTTCTTTTTTACGCTCTTATTTTCTTCTTTTTTTTTTTAACTCACACCTCATTTTGATCCCTCATCTTAGAATCATTGAAAAATATTTTGATCGGACCTTTTTTGGATTGCCTACGTATCATGTCGCCGCATGAATCAGATCATTACGTAGTTCAGGGGGAAATAATAACAATTTTTTTTAATAATATTATTATTATTGAAATTGACTCTAAATACATAAGTATGACTGAAAATGCGACAAATATAAAATTAAAAATGCGACAAATGAAAAATGAAACTACAAACTAATTGACTGCACTAAAACTTTAATCTTCTTGCTTAAACTGATATCATCAAAGGTCTGTATCCCTTGGCCTCCACTCTCCCCCCAAAATCTCATACAAATTCTGAAACACTGCCGGCAACTGTGGAACGAGGGTACGTGCTTGTTGACCAACTTTCTCATTGTTTAGATGACGATGATCGTTGTGAATATATGCTGCTTTCTCTGCCAATTAAAGTACTTGCTCTCTGGCTTGTCCCATATTCACGTGACAATTCTACAACCATATCTGGGTAGCGTTGAGGGCGTTCCCCATTTGTGTCTCGCGTCCCTCGTATTCTTCAATACGGCGGTTTAGCACAGCTCTCTCAATCATCCACTGACGCCGCTCTGCCTCAAAATCTGCATGTTGATGACCTCTCTTATGCCTTTTTATTTCTTCCAATTGTGCATGAAACTGACCCTTTGAGTGTATCCAATATGCCCTTTCTCTTTAAAACTTCTCTCTCTGCTGATCAAACTCCAATTGTTGTTGGTGCGCATCCTCTTCAACGATACTCAAGTCTTCTTGTAGCTTATGTATTTCAGCATTTTTATTTGCCTCAGCCCTTCTAACTAAACCAATAGTGCTTGACAGTTCTTCTTCTAAGCGGGCCGCCTCATTTTTAGCATCCTTTAGATCTTTATCCATGACCCGTAAGGTAGATTGATAATCTTTCTCAATATTTAAATGAATCTGAGCGACTACGGCTTGTAGTTGGGCTTGTTGTTTGGATATGGTCATCCGGGCATGCTCCAATTCCTCTTTTAACCTTTCTATAGCTCTTTGATCATTTCTCCTCCTATTGGACCCTTCAGGCCCATCTCTAAGCGACGAAGGGTCATGAAACCAGGTAATATATTCAGGGATCACCTCTCCACGATCTCGGTCTTCTACCATATCATTCAACTCCGAGACTTTACTTGCATATCAAATTTTCATAATTTCTTCTTCGTCATGAGGTTGATCTTTACCAAAATCATAACAGAACTTGCTCATATCTCGTGTTGGTGGCACCTCCTGTAGTCGTGCAAATTGGCGCATTACCCGAAGTGGAGCATAAGACTGAACACCATCCAATCCTATGAGTACTAAATAAGAATGGTATGCAGACTCACAAATGACCTCTTTAGAGGAGAACCAATCGTAGTTCCAAGTGATCCGTTTGGCAGATAGAGTAAGAAGTAGTTCTTTCCAGGCGCCAATCCCCTCTGGTAAGTCACATTCGTCAATTCTTTTCTGGTGATCATAAGTATGATTGGGCCATAGCTCACTAAAATTAGTGATCGTAGGATGACGATAGAAATGCTCCAAAAACCATATCTGTAACAAAATGTTGCAACCATCAAAGTTTCGTGCGCCCATTTTACATCTAGTTAAAGCACGAAAAATGCAAGAAAGAATCATAGGGACCAAAGTATAATCACCCTCTTCTGAGGTCAGAGCCTCAACTACACCTGCCAAGCGGATGTCAATGCGTCCCTCTCTTTCCGGGAAAACTACACGCCCCAAAAAGGTGACCATAAATGCAAACCTCCTATGTACTTTCCATGTTTCCTTATCTTCCTTTGATTTCAATTTTCCCACATTCCTTTCGAAATTGCATTCTAGGCCATACAACTGAAACAAAAAGCCCAACTTAACCCATTTGCCTCCTAGACCTTCATATTGTCCGTAATTTATGTTCAAAAGCTTCAGAAACCTACTCTCGTTTACATTTTTTGGTACTATGGGCCTTTGGCGGCGAAGATTGCGGCCCCACCCCTGGAAATGGGCAATTTCCTCTAAGGTCGGAGTCATTTCACAGTCGGTAAAACGGAACACATTATTTTCAGGATCCCAGTGCGGAATCAAAGCTTCAATCACATCCCTCCTCGGCTTTATCGTAATCATGTGAACCAAATGTCCCAAGTATTTCTTTATCTGGTTTCGCTCATATTCCTTAAAGTCTCTCCACCAATCCCACAACAACTGTGGTATCTGATCGACAATCAGAAAATCTGGTATCCCTTCTGATCTGGGCCTCTTTTTAGACTTACCTCTTTCCCCACTCATGGTATACCTGTCTACCCAGACACGGGGTTAGACTTTGATCAAACATATTATTGACACACAAACATTCCAATTTCTCGGGTTTTGACTCTTATAAAAGAAAAAGAAAAAGAAAAAAAATAAATAAATAAAAGCTAAACTGTGGGACTAAAAAAAAGTATTTTTGGAATTTTTTTTTTTGGATTTTCTAAGGAAATAATTGTAAATAGGGAATTAAGGAAAAGGAAAATATTTTTTGAATTTTTTCTGAAAATTGGGCCGGAACCGATGAGGTTTGCCTACGTATCTCACATCCGGTGAGAATAAGACCCGCGTAGTTCGGTGATAAAACTTCCAATGAAACTAATTATATTTTCTCTCTTTATGAAAAGTTAATCATAGACACCAAACGCACCAAATCACTTTTTTTTTTATTTTTTTTATTTTTTAAAGAACGAACATTTGTATGGAAATCGGGAGCATGATTTTTTTTTTTTTTTATTTTTCTATGCTTGTTCAACTAATCCACCCTAAAGTCGGTCGACATGCAAGCCTCCCAAATAAAGTAACATGTAGCACATAAGTGAACGTTATGGTCTCAAAGAGGATATCTGTCTTATACGGACCCGGCCCCTGTGCCGAGTTTCGCTAAGTCAAATGCATGTGATGCAAATAAAGCGAACCTACTAGGGATATACGGCATGAGGTATGTTCTTCTAGGTTAAAATCCTGATGGAGAAGGTGTCTAGACTGGCTTACTCGAGCGGACAACCCGAGCCAAGGAGCGTCAAGCGTCACCAGTAGTAGAACAACACTGGCTAGCTAACGACTCTCTCGCCTAAGCATGTGTGACTAAATCCTTCACCAGAAGCTGGTAGGCTAACTGGCTTTATCTCAAGACAGAAATTTTGTGATGCTGGTAGGCAAACACAACATAACTAACTATAAGAAGACTTAGAGGGGTGCGAGAGAGGATACAATTTATATGTACAGTTCAACAATATCAAAACAGTATAAAGTGGACAAGTAACAAATTAGGCTCAAATAAATCACAATATATACAAAAATTAATAAAGCCAAATAAAGTCAATATACAAGCTCGAATTCTTAATGTCCCCAGCAGAGTCGCCAGAGCTGTCACCCCCCTTTTTCTACCCGCAAAATAATATTGTGTGGATTAAAGAGTTTTTCCAATTAAAGTGACAAAATTGAGTAGGGATTAATTTATTTACAGAGTCGCCACTTGGAATTGATTTTGTTGGTGTTCCAAGTCACCTTTTATTTGAATCCCTAATCAAAGGAAGATTTGACTCTATTATTATTGGTCTGCAAAAACAAAGTCCGGGTAAGGAATTCTGTTAACCGGGGAGAAGGTGTAAGGCATTCCTCGAATCCCGTAGTTCTAGCACGGTCGCTTTTATTGACTAAAATTTGGCTTGAATTATTTTTGGATAAAATGTGTATTATTTGCCTTAAGTTACTATTGTCTAGTGCTGCTTAATAATTAATAAATTTGGCCTAGGAGCGTGCAAGCACACAAAGTCCTTATTTGATTATATGTATTAAAACAAAGAACGTGTCGGTACACATGGTTTAAATACAATTAATATTAAAAAGTCAAGGAGCGGGAATGCACACATGACTACTTTATTAAAAATAAAATCGACCAATGACCGTGTATGAACACATGGTCTACATCTCAAACATGCCTAAAATTGCCTATCGCTTAAATTAATTAAAAAGCGCTTCTTTTTTATTTATTACTTGTTCGACTGAAGAAAAAAAAATATTATTATTAAAAATAATTTTCACTAATGCAAGACATTAAACCCGGGTAGGCTTATGTTAAGCTTTCATGGTATTGGGTCACTTATTTTATTTAACAAAAGACAATTTATTGGTTTTTAAGAAAATGCCCATCTTGCTTTCTATTGTCATTGGGCCTACAAATTTTAGCTTATTTGGCACATGTTGCTTAAGTGCCTCGATGACCGAGACAACACAAAATAACAAGTATTCTTCTAAGCCCAAATTGCTTCTTACATTGATGTCCAAACTAAAAATTATTTTTTCATAAAAGAAACTTACATGCTAATTATTATCTTTTATCTTCTTAACCAACTTATTTCTTAAAGACTAGCATAATATTTCTACTCATCTACACTAACATGGCACTAATCAAACTACACTCATTAATAACCTAAAAATCATGACTAAATATAAAAACTATAAAAAACGGTAATACTTCAATGCTAAAGAGAAGAACTATATTAAGTATAACATTATGTTGACTATAATTTAAAGCATCAAAATATTTGAAGTTAGAAGTCTTTCTTAGATAATTATACATGAACCATGAAAGTAACTCACGGAAAAGAGCCCAAACTAAACAAACATGGTTAAAAGTGGGGTCTTTATCTTTTCCTTAAACTAAGTAATCTTAACAGAATGCAATTTCAATCACATATATAAAGAAGAAAACGATAATTTAACTAATCTTTAACAGATTTACATGATGATAATACTAATATAACATTCATCTTGAAACAAAATCAGATCCAATATGTTCCATCAACCAAACCGGGATCAAATCCTTCTTATTATCATCAAGAATCTGCAATATAAGAATTTGAAAGTTACCTGGCTTGTAGAATAATAAAATACAGCAGTGCAGCAACAAAAAACTCAGCAGGAAATACAGTAGAAACAATAGCAACTCAAGTGTTAAGACAACCCAGAAAACTCAACAAAAATGCTTGAAACTGGTAGCTATCAACTTCACAAATTGCCTAAGGGATCTTTATATTTTTCTCAAGGTTTTTTGCACTCAAATAATCCTCACAAAACTCTGAAATTTCAGCTTGTTATATGTATTAAGCTGCTGATTTTTCTCAAAGATATATGTCTTTTTGCAACTCTCCAAGATGTGTTTCAGTATAAGATAGAGTGTCTCCCTTTTCAGTGAGTAAGGAACTCTGCATTCTAAGTGTAAGACCGTCTCTTTTATAGGAGAAAAATAGCCCTTTCAATAGGCAACTAAAGTTAGATTTTTGGACAGATTTTGGTTCACCAAAAATCTGTCCAAAAGACTGACTTTGTGTGCTAAACACTGTTCAAGGTCTGTCCCAAAGGTGAAAGGACAACCTGAAAATCTGCTGTGTCAGAAGCAAGGAGAAAAAATGTCTTTTCAGTCACCCTACTAGTAAAAGTAAGCTACTATTACCCTATTTTGTGATAAAATAAACTAAACTTCAGATTTTAACCATCAACAACAAACTACTTGCTCAACACAAATCAAACTTGGACAACTATGACTAACAAAGTATAGACGAGACTAAAAACGTAATTGAACTAAGTATTAAAACCAACTTGATGGGAATGAATTGGATTTGTGCAAACTAATTACTAAACAAACAACTAAATTCACAAACTAATGCTCAAAACAGAACGAGCATCGTTAATAATCAAACAACGACTAACAACAACTAAATAATCGACTAACTAAGTGAACGATTTAACTAATACACTAAAGATCATATTTAAATCAATAACGAATCTAACAAACCACTAAACTAAATAGAGATAGCTAATTAAATAAACCTAACTTGAAACTCTAATTAACAAGAAATAACCAAAACAGAAAAAATAAATAAATAAAAATAAAAAATAAAAAAAATCAGAAACTAATCTACTAAATAAAAAAAAATCAGAAATTAATTAAAGAGATGACGATTATACCTAACAAGTATGCTTGAAGCCGAAAAATAGCTAAAATGGGGGTTCGGGGCATTTTGGCGGTGGAGCCGTGGCGGCGGCGAAGAGCGGGCCGGCGGCGACGGGGATTTTGGGGGTAAAATGGGTAGAAAAAGATAGGTCTCGTGGAGCTCTATCCATTCATGTATGTGTTGTAGGGTGGTGTTGGCCGGAGCTTCAAGAATTTGGACCAAAAAGTGGCGGCTAAAGTTTCTTAGATCTAAAATTCAAGGAGTTTGAGGGTTTTTTGAAGGAATTGGTTTGGAGATATGGGAAGAGGAGGTTGTGGAGATTATATGGTGTTAATTTGGAGGTGTTTGGAGGTGGTCCGCCGCCGGTGGGTGATTTCCGGCGGCGGCGGCGGCGGTGGAGAGAAGAGAGAGAAGAGAGAGAGAGAGAAGAGAGAAAGAGTTATGGGTGAAATGAGGGAATTTTTCAGATTTTTGAGGCTTTAAATACCTCTTGAGAGATCAAATACGGACCATTAGATCAATGGGTGAGATTTGATCTTGGGTCACTTAATGAAACGATGTAGTTTTGAGGCAAAACTACGTCGTTCCGGACCCTTTCAAAGGCAGCCCCTTATCTTGCACTTTTGGCCACTTTCTCTTTCAAATTTGGCCCAATTTCTTTCTTAATCCTACTTATTAAACTAAATTTACACAAACAAATAAATTAATTAAGTAACTTGTTCAAATAATCAATTAACTAGATTAATTCACCAATTGAATAGTTAGTTAATTCCTAAAATGCACAAATAAATGAAGAACTATTTTTTGGTATTTTTATGATAGGAAATATGCAATCAAAGACACAAAATTTGGGAAATATAATTAAAGCAACAAAACACTAATGACTTTAGGAGGTGTTAAAATAGTACAAAAATTAGGTATTCACAATTATTATTAAACTACGTAGAGGTTATTGTAAGTGACCTGCCTTAGCCTCGTCACTACTTCGTCGAGGTTAGGCTCGGCACTTACAGAGTATACTGGGGGTACTCATACTACACTCTGCACTTCTTGTGCAGATTTTGGAGTCGGTCCTAGCGTCGGTGGGTAGATTGCTTGGATTGATCGCCTGACGGAGACTTGAGGTACAACTGCACGGTATTCGTAGCCCAGAAGTCCCCTTCCACCTTCTTCTAGCTGTTTATGTCATTTTAGACAGTCATGTTTTCATTCAGACCATTATATGTATTACTCTAGTCGCTCGTGAGCTTGTGACACCAAATACTGGGATTGTATTTAGATATCGCTGTTATTATAGTTTTCTCACTCTATTTCAGTGTTGGTTCAGTTTTATTTAGTTTCTCAATATCATTTAATTAGATTGTTAAAAATGGCTAAAAACTATTCTATTCAGTTTTATTCAGTTTCTCGGTATCATTTAATTGGATTGTTAAAAATGGCTAAAAACTATTCTAATATTGGTTTGCCTAGTAAGTGAAATGTTAGGCGCCATCACGGTCCCGAGGATGGGAATTCCGAGTCGTGACATGTTTCTCCTTTTTCATGTCAGCAACTCTTCAATATGAATTTATATGATTATCCAAGCCTCATTTGATGAATTTGCATGCAAAAATATATTTGATACATGCAATTTGACCTTGATGGCGAGATAGTATAATGCCTTATAATCTGAATGTCTATTTTTCTTTAATTACATAGTTACTTCAGTAGTTAGTGTTGTACCTTCTGGGGGTTCTACGAATCTTTCGTCAAAAATGGATCATAATCCAATAGCTCTAAAAAATATTCTTCATCTTTTGATACCAAGTTTCAAAATTATTTTTGCCATCAAATTTGGAAACGTGGCAATAATGTAAATATGGAGTATCTATAACTATTTAGGATCTCCCACCAGTTCTAATAGGATCTCACACATGCTGTGATACCAATTTGAAGGATTGAAATACCCCAAAAAGAAATTTAGGTACAAGCAAGAAATTTAACAAAGGTTATATATAAGAAATTTATCGAACTTGGACAGAGAACGGGGTAGGAGACTTTTCTTCACTCATAAACTCTTGAATCTCTCTGCATCATAATTACCTCTACATGATAGAAAATATGTAGTAGCATCTCTATTTATAATACTATAAACTAAATTTGACTAGAGTAACAAAATCTACTTGATCACGCCCAACTATGCCTTATAAAAAGGACTAAGCGGTCGTTACAAATATATTCCGGCTAATAAGTCCGGAGTCGAATCCCACATGGAATTAACCTATCAAACACAACTACTAGACTTGCACAAATTCACACAATTAATTTTAAAAAATATTTAAGTAACAGATTGGGTTTTTATTAACTAAATATTACGTAATGAAAATGTAATAATTAATAACTAACTACGAATGGGTTGTAAACAAGAATTGGAATGATCTAAGGTTGTGATTTCCCCTATTGTCAGAATCTTTTCCGCTACGTTTCCTATAAATTTGCCTAAGTCTTCTCTATCGACCATGAGTACTCTAACTATCGTAACTCTCCCCCGAGTAATTACCACAATTTACTAGGCATATTCTCCCGAATTACGCTAGCTGGCATTAAGTACAGCCCACTCAGATCGCATCAAGGTTTCGTTATCCCTAAACCTACCTTTAAACCTCCGTATTGATCCCTCATATACGTTTAGGAGTGATATTGTTCAACGACTACCTAAATATGCACTCTCTCCCGAGTAATACATACTAAATAGGTACAGCTAATTGAGGGCCCTTAAATCAACCACAAGAATAATATAGTTGAACAAATAGAGAAAATACTACGGCAAATCTATATTAACGTAACAAGAATATCATCCTTCAATAGGTTCCATCAAAACCCTAGATTAGGAATTTAGCTACTCATACTCATAGTAACAATATCCCAAATATTTTACATAATTAAAATATAGAGTAAAGATAAAAAGATGTAAAAATTGATGATTCTAACTCCCAACAGGTGATTCCACCAGCTCTTCTTGCCTCTGGTGCAAAAGTCCCTCCAAATGGTATTTTTAGGTCTATTTATATGTGTAGAAGAAATCCTAAACGTGTAGGCCAAGTCCTAGTCAAACCCAGAAATGAATTAAGTCTTCAAAACTCGGATTGGACCTGGCCTCAGTCCTGGCGTCGCCAGCCTAACGCCTGGATTTTGGCTGGCCTCGCCAGGCTAAAGCTTGGCCTTTGACTGGCCTCGCCAGGCTAAAGCCTGGTTCAGCCTGGCCTTTGGATGGCCTCGCCAGGTCTCTCATTTTCACTATTCTCGAGCACACTTTCAACGTTTAAGTATCCCTTTTGCTCTACTTTCATCTTCAATTCACCTACACATAAAATAGATTCCATTATGCGCAAATAAAATATAATTTATCATTAAAGCATGTAAAATGCAAGGCACATAATGTGCGAAACTATGAAATTATTGCCACACATCACTACTCCAATGTGAATTTGGTAAATAAAATCTAACTAGACATAAATTAAATAAACTAGTAAATATCAAATCCTAATGACGTAGGAATACTAATTAATTAATCTTGTTTTTATTTTATTTTCCTCCCATTTGATTCCTCTTTGATCCTCTTTGTTGGAGCTATTGCTCCTTTGGTGACTCGAACACATGACCTTGGGGTTGTAGGTGGGGGTGCTGACCATCTAAGCACCCCCCTCTTGTCCATTAATCTTGGTTTGATTTCCAACATTTTTTATATATTTTTCTTTTGTTGTCTAATTTATCGTCGCCAAGATTTGTATTGCTAGCTTTCACATGACGCCCTGTTATTTCGATCCCAACAGGTAGAGTTTTATCTTATCTTTTGAATTTGTCAAAAAATTGCATCCAATTTTTGCCAAATTTAAAGAATTTTACATTGTAATATCGCATAATAATGGGTAACTTGATAGAGATGTTCAAGCTTTCAATCCAAATTAAGATTACAAGCACTAAATATGAAAAGAATTACATTTGATGATCAGGTACATTGCCCCCTCAGAAAGCAAAACTAAGAAAACAAACTTTTGTGGATCGTCTTTAGAATATTATTAATTTACACAGTATAGCCGTCCCTCAAAATAATAGTTGGTGAATGTATTATTTTTTGTCCATTAATGCATACTATACATATAATAATTTTATACAGAATTAATGTATAATTTTATATATTTGGCTAGCAGCTATAATTATTTGACCAACCAGTCGAATGAATGATTAAATGCGTTAAAAACCTTTTTAAGCCTTTTTTTTCTGGCTAGAAGGCATCTTTTGCAATCACTTCATTTATATCCAAACAAAATCCAGTGGGCTAAAGCCTAAAGGTTGAGCAAATTCCTGAACCAGTAGATTGAACGATTCAGATAATTCTAATTCTGAGAAAGACTGTTTGTAAAGAGGCATTTTCTCCCCCTGACACCTCCAACTTTTGCACAATTTTTAAGGTTGAGCAAAGTTTGGGGACAACGTACGGAAGTTAGTTAGCTAGTAACTCTTACAGTAGCTATTCACACTCGATTATTACAACAAGGGTGATTTGGCCGGAGGTATTAGAAAAAATAATGCAAGCATTAGTTCTATGCATTACTAATATCTTGTTTGGTATATTTTTTTAATATGTGTATAACTTAGTTATACATCATATTTGGTATTATCCTATATATAAGTAATGCATAAAAATCCATGACATTAGTAATACCAAGGCTATTAATGCATGCGTTAGTATGATTAAAGATAAAATTATCCTTAAAATCTCTTAAAGTTTGAGAATATGGAGGGCATTTTTGTAAACAACTATTTTTCTTAAAAATTATGCAATGCATTATAATTTTAATACACCACACCAACAATAGATAAGAAATAATATCTGCATAACCAATGCTTGCATTACTAACCCATGCATTACTAATCCATACATTACTAATATACATTATTCCGCACTATTCTTATATACCCTACCAAACGACCCCTAAATCTAATAAAGGTATGATATGTGTTTGTACATAAACTTTTAACACTTGAACATAATTAATATAAATTTTATTTAATCATGTATACGTATACAAACATAATGCGCGAGTAAGTTGTTTCCGTTATTTAATCGCATGCTTAAACTTGATTCCTTTTCATTTGATTGTCATGCACCGGAAATATACATGAATGAATGAATACTAAATGAGTGAATACCCTAAAATTCCTTTAAACTATCATGTTTTTGTCAGCTACATACTTAACCTATTCAGTGTCCCCCAAACCCCCTTTAACTATATCCCCATATATATTAAAAACTTTCTCGTCGATTTTTTAATAAAATATATAAGGTAACTCACCAAAAGGCGCGTGAGAGATGAAATTATACATAAAAGATGGCCCCAATTGGACACTTCTAATGGTTAATTACTGTTACCCTCTTTAAAAAAATTTAACTTTTGTATTTTTCCTCTATTTTCTTTGTATTCTAGCCTTCTTCTTCATTTTTTTTTATCTTTCTTCTTCCTTTATTCTTACGGGTTTCATATGAAATTTTCTTCTTCTCTTGTTTCTTCTAAAATTATCTTTCTTCTTCATTTAGGTCTTCTTCTTTCAACCAAACCCTAATTTTTTTTTTATCCCAAATCTCGTATTAAACTATAATTTTTGGTGAAAACGAAGATTATCGGAAAAAATTCAATGTTTAATTGAAGTTTAATAGTAAAAATTACGATTGAGACATGGTGTAGTCATTATCTGAGGAGATAGAAGAGATTTTTTTTTCTTTACAAATGACCATGTGTTTATCCCTTCATCCTCTTCCTTTGATGTTTTAACCCTCCCAAACAATTACCCATTTAATTATTTTTTATTATTAGTTAAAATTATTAATTAAATTGATATATCAGATTAGGCAGAGTAAATAGAAGGGTGTATCACACTCACCACTAAAAAATCGACGAGGGTTTTTTAATATATATAGGTGTATATAGTTATGGGGGACTTTGGGGACACTGGATAATTTAAGTAGGTAAGTGACAAAAACGTGATAGTTTAGAGGTGTTTTAAGGTATTCACTCATATTAAATCTGGGATTCCCCTCTATTCTCTCTTCTCTCAATTGAACTTGTCTCTTTGACATCCTTGTTACTTCAGCCATTTGATTTTCTCATGTAGTTGGGCTTAGAAGCTGGATTGGGCTGGGGTGATATGCTACTTATGGAGTCCAAGGTTGTTTACTGAAGCTCACTAATCCTTCAATCAAAAACCATTAATTCTGTTTGAGGAAAAAATGTGCCAAGAAAACCTTGATCAAGTGAAAAAGGTTAAAGTTTCTTTCATGTCATAAGTTCGCAATCAGCAAATGAGCATACTTGTGGAAAAAGGAAATCTATTGACAAATAAGCAAAAGTAAGAATATGTTATGACCAAAAAAAACTGAAGTTGGTAGTCTAATTCTAGTTGTTACAAGTTTCACGCTGCATATTTAAGCACATAGTCCGATCCCACCACATGTTTGGTAAATAATTATTTGTATTTGCATCAAATTATATCAAACTCTATGATTAAATATTACACTTCTACTCCATAATATAATACTTTATTTCGTAGAAAACGAAAAATACCAGATGGCACAATGCTTATTAATTTCCCTGTCTTTTTCCCCTAATGATTTAAAGCCAAAAGAACATTGTCTCATCATTGTCTTAGCCTCGGTGTTTTCGGCGGAATCAAGTTGTTGAATTTGTCTTCTTCTTATTTTGTTTTACCGGACTGAAACTATCGAAGTCCATATCTAAATGGTCTTCTTAACAAAAAAAACCAACAAAGTTTTGTTGGATGGCTATTCGGCAGAATCTCGATCTTGCCACAAATAAAATTAGACAAAACAAAAAAGATTCATCCAATAGCTACTTAGGGTTCGATTTATAGTGTGTCGTCAACCAATTACGATTGAGAGTATATTATATTTTGGAAGAAAAGGAACAAAAGTTAGCATAGAGAGGTTCGAAGTGTCGGTACTCAGTATTATGTTGTGACATATACCTCAATTATTAGAATTATTATTTGCCTATATATCAAGCGGCTTTATGAATTAATTTATTCATAAACGCTTTGGACCACGATATTCCTTTGATAGAAACTCGCTCATAATTAAAATACTCCGTAGTATAATTTTATATTTTACCCTACTCAATTTTTATGAAACTTTTTTACCTTAAAGTACTTCAAAATATTTGATGGAATATTATTAATAATATGGTTTTTACAAAACTTTTTAATTAAAAAACATAAATTATTTAACCATTTAAGATTTTAAATTTATAAGTAGGATCTTTTTATGAAATGTACTTTGAAACCTTTTTATTATCATTGCTATAATATATAAATGAAATTAAATGTATTTTGTTTTAGTAAAGTATTATTAGTATTATATAAAATAGGACAGAATAAGTACCAATTATTATATGGCTGGAAATAAAGATGCTCAAGTAAAATACAAAAGAAAAAGAAAAGGGAAAGAAAAACAAGCAAAAGATGTTGTATTAGAACTCTAAACTACGGCGTGACAGAAGTAAAGTTGTTAGACTGAGTTGAATTAAAACCAAAGAATCTGCCCGAATTTTTCTTTTATTCTCCGCGTCTATATATTATACTCAAATATTTTTAAAAAATTTCCTTTTGTCCTTTGGGAATTATCTCCAACTGCACCATGATCTTTTTCAGAAATTCAGCTGACTAGATTCACAAGTAATTCATGTTCTCTACTTGTCTTATTTGAGTATATTCCTTGTCTTACAAAAAGAATAAAGAAAAAGAAAACAAATATGCAGATTTTGTGGCTTTACAGCAATTGTTTCCTGGCAAAGGTGCTTTTTGCTGTTTTGCCATCCTAATTGATAGCTTTGGTCAAAATTCTCAATTGGCCAAAAGTGTTTTTTTTTTTTTTTTCAAATTTTTTTTTTTCTTAAAAGTATTTTTTTTAACCTAACTTGAGGTGTTTGACCGAGCTTTTTTGGATAAAAAATACTTTTGAGAAGAAGCAGAAACAGTTTTTGATAAGCAGAAAAAAGTAGTTTCTTTCCAAAAGCAGAAACAAAAGCAGTTTTAACTTTTCTTTTTACTAAAAATACCCTTAACAAAATATAGTATATACCAAAATAACCGTTAAACCTAATACTTAGGATATTAATGTATAAATATTTTTTTATTATTTTTAGGATAACTTTCTAATATATAGTGACTTTAGGGGTGAATGCTTTTATATTTGTTGAATGATTTTAAATATATTTAACTTATATTAAAAGAATTAAGTACTTTTAAATTTTATTTCATATTTTACTTAAATAAAATAAAAAAAATTAATTATTGCCTGTAATAACAAATTTTTGAAATTATTTATTTACTTATAATCTTAACTATTAAGTAAATATATTCATGTCCTTATTCGTAATTTGATACTTAAAAGCACTTTCTGAAAAATTTCGCCAAACACAAATTATTGCTCAAAAGTGTTATTTAGAGTGATTAGCCAAACACAAATTGCTTCTCTCCAACAGTACTTTTGAAAAAAGCACTTCTCAAAATAAGTTATTTCTCAAACTTGGCCAAACATGCTATGAAATTGCTAATTTTTATATAATAATGGTGGCTAGTCTAGCTTGCGTGTAGCTTGAGTAAATTTACCGAACACTTATTATATTTTTCCAATATAAATATTGGATAACTTTATCTATTAAGGCTTAGACAAATAGAAAAAATAACATAGTGTATTTTATCTCCACTTAAATTTAAATCTAGTTAATTTTTCTTCTCTCTTTTAAGACTTTGTTGTCAATTCTATTCATAAGGAAAAAAAGGAAGGTACTAAGATTAATGGAGTATCGCAATGGATTGTTCCGACTTCCGACGAAAATACAAAAACGTGAAAAAATGAATCCAAGAGAATTTCTCTAACCAGTCAACCAAATGGGAGATTGAGATGACCGATTTTTCTCCTGACCTTTTTCATTTTTGTTTGGCAGCCAATTTCAAATTTGGGTTTTATCTTTAGCGGCAGTTTGTTTTTACCTCTTCTTAATTTCCTTATATTTTTGACAGCAAGGAATTTTATTTAAAACAAAATATTGATTTCTGAGGTTACAATCATCACGTGAGAGGAAGAAAGACCTTTGTACTCCCTCTATCTGCAAAATTTTGTCACTTTTTATATGTACTAAGTTATTTCATAGCAAATATTTACGTGCGAAAGGAAACATTTAATGAAGACTGCTGATAAAATTTCTAAGAATATTAAAGGCTGGAAAACTCGGAAAACTGGTGAGTTTACATGTGACAATTGATGGGAGCACTTACTCGAAAATATTTTAAGGGCTCATTTGGTACGAGGGATAAGAGATTATTAATCTCGTGATTATATTTGAGATGAGTTTATCCCCGTTTGATTGGGATAAAATTACGACATAATTAATCCCGATATTAGTTATCTCGGAAGAGAGGGATAACAATCCCGAAATAATTAATCGTACGATAATTTGCTTCCCGGCCAAACAAGCCCTAAGTTCATGAATAATGATGCCTATAGACATTGCATGATGATTCTCTACTACGATTAGGGGTGTACATAGTGCGGGTTGATTCAGATTTTTTATTTACCAAGCCAAACAAAATTATCTCGGATTTTTAAATCTATATACCAAATCAAACCAACAATAGTCGGATTTTTCAATCTCGGTGTTTTTTTGTGGTTCGCTGTGAAGCATCTTACAATTACATCGGAGACAATAGAATATAACAAAAATAAGAATCCACAGATGAAGTAACAAGATCATCTATACTATTACAGTAGCTATTTCAATCTAAATATGAAAATTCTAGGCTAATTCAATCTAAATATGATCTCCAGTTAATCTTGAGCTATAGATATCCTTGTTACAAATCACAAAATAAACTGAACACAAGATATCTTCACTAAGATCTTCCCAAAAGGTGTTCAAACTTAATAACACAATAGCAGCAGCTCAAAAGACTAAAGAATTTAGTCTTTGGTTCTTGAAACTTCATGGATCTCACCAAATTTCCAAAATCCAGCCTTAAATCTTCTGAAAAATAAATTAAAGTTTTATAAAAGACTAACAAATGTGAATATTGACAAGATATACATAAATACAACGGAATACTGCATAAAATACCCACTCAAAATCAAGGCGAAAGTCCATAGCAAAATCAGATGAACTAATAAGTAGAGGAATATCGCAGATTATTCATGAATGCATAATCCTTTATATTCAAATGGTGGGAGAAAGCTAGTACTGAAGATAGAATGAAGGGGTTTTAGCCTTTTAGGTGTAACTCTATATATATCAGCGGACTAATGCAAGACATATAGAAAAAGTGATATCAAACTGCTCGATGAATAAAAGATATATTAAGTCTACATCTACTGAAAACTTAAATTTCACAACAAGATTTTCCGAAGCATACTGGTCTGAAAATACACTTTTATATATTATATCTGCCAAAGATAAAATCAGTATTCTCATAGAAAGCATTAGATTTGAAAAATACAGGGGAAGAATACTATGAGAGATCATATATTATGAAACTTTAATTAACATCTTAAAAAGGTTATGGAATTCTGACTCAAAATCAAATAGATACGGACATTATCAAGAGGAAGAGAAAAGGAGAGCTATAAATTTAACGGTAAGAGAAACTAATCTGGAACTATTCACCTTTTTAACAGATTAATCAAATATTTTTTTCTCAAGGCTGAGAGCTATAGAACTATTTTAGATATCGAGAAATGAAACTTGTATAAAGAATAATCAAATAAGTTCTCATACTAATTCTCAAACAGATAGTGCATCAACAGAACATAGATAACTTAAGTTTGATATCGACAAATGAAAATTGTATCAAGAATGATCAAATAAGTTCTCATATCAATTCTCAAACAAATAGTGCATCATGAATAGAGTAGGCTAATTAATTCTCAAAGGCGAGTCTGAATATTCTGAAATAAATAAAATAATTCACATATTCGACAATAGCTCTCCTAATATCCTCCACATTATACATCACCCTCTTAGTGGAACCCGAACCTCCTTCTAGCCATCCTTCTTTGATATGTTTTAATGTTGATTGCCTCTTATCAACGATTCTAAAAGGGGGAAAGTAGGGTCTTTGATATGGGTGGGAAGAAGTTAGGGTCTTTGATTTAGGGGGGAAAGTATTCTTTTGGCGGAAAAGACGATGCCTTATGAGTTATGACCTTAGTCTTAGTGGTCTTTTTTCTTTACATTTTTTAACTTTTGTTATTCTTTTTGAGCTTTATTTGGCTTGCTAGACGTATAAGGAGTGGGCTAAAATTGTAAGCCCAAATATAATGTTAATAATAAAAAATAATGATAAATTAAAATAAATATATATAAATTATATTATAATAAATATTTATTTTGTATAAAATAAATTTAAAATATCGGATTGGTTTGGTCTCGGGTTGACTTATTTTAGTTAATACCAAACCAAACATATTATAGTCGGGTTTTATTTTTTACATACCAAACCAAATCAAACCAAACCATTAGTCGGGTTTTTTTCCGGTTTGACTCGATTTGTCGGTCTGGTACGGTTTATCGGTTTACTTTGTACACCTCTACCTACGACCATGTTAGGCAAAATAATGAAGTTCAAATCGAATAGTAAATTATATTAGTTATATTTATGTTTTGCATCATAGAAGGGAGTTACATTTGTACTTTAAATTTTAGTGAAGATTGTTAATTCCAAATCATAAGTACATGGAGAAAGTAACTCTAGCTTTTTGTGCTGATCTACGAACGAGCCTTCTATATCGAAATAGTTTTACTTGTAATTAATAGAATAATTTCTCATTGTACAAGGCTACTTAACTTATATCCTTCTTTGAAGGTGATAGGTTAAGTAGTTGACAGTGAGTACAAGATGACATAAAAGCTATAATGTTTTGGCTATTTTTGAATATTCTATCCCTAAAGTTTAATGAGCAGGTGATGTATATAGTTACTTTTGGTAGAATAAACTTTTTACATTTGACCAAAAAAAAAAAATTTGAACCGAAAACATCGGAGATCTAAATTAAGTTTGCTCCATAAACAATGGTTTGATCATCAAAGCAGCTTCTCCTTTGTAAATATTGACTTATTTGTATATATAGTATGCATATAAATATTTATTGCATATTATAGTTTTGAAACTAAACGCCATACAGAATATATTGGTACGCAAGTATTAATAAATACACTATTATTAATTTATTTTGCTAAATATCAATGCAGTTTATTCTTGATTGAGATTCAAAATTTCACCAAACAATGATCACATACTAGTGAAGAAAATGATATCTTCAAAGATATGTTAGACAAATTTGTCCGAATAAATTCGTAAAAATGAGTAAGTTATGACTACTAATACAACATAATGAAAATCTTGTAAAGTATGGGGTACGTAAAATTAATACCAATACAGATCCTCTTGCCTAGATTCAGGAAACCAATAAAAATCCTAACAAACGCTTATTCAGATACTATATATCATAAATGCAAGAATAAAATCATTTTTCTTCATAACTACTCTGCTTAGTTTTGTTTATGGAGGTCCATAACACTAGAATTATTTCAAGGTCCTACAAGAAAAAGAAAAAAAAAAGAGAGAGGAAAAAACACGAATTACGCGGGGAACTGGACGTGTGTCCTTCAAATAATTGTCAAGTACTAAGTCCTACTCCTACCCCATATAATAAAGTGAACCTTAATATATATATATAAAAAAAATAGAATTTTTCGGCGGAATAGCACTTACAAGTTACAACAGCCATAAGCACCACATGCAATAATAACAATAGCCCAATTTAACTTTAAAAGTGCATAAATAGTTAACCGTCCCTAGTCCTCTTGACTGTAAAATATTTTCAAAATTTTCATACTTGTAAAGGTTAAGAATATTTGGCCAATTATATTTTGGTCTACTCATGATGTTCCTTATAGCAAGAAAGATTGTTACCACACTTACATATGACATTTGAGATGACCGATTTTTCTCCTTACCTTTTCTTTTGTTTGGAAACCAATTTCAAGTTTGGGTTTCATCTTTAGCGGCAGTTTTGTTTTCCTCTTATTAATTTGCTTATCGTTTTGACAGCATAGAATTTAATTTAAAACAAAATATTGATTTCTTAGGTTACAATCATCACGTGAGAGGAAGAAAGACTTTTGTACTCCCTCTATCTGCAAAATTTTGTCACTTTTTATATGTACTAAGTAATTTCATAACAAATATTTACGTACGAAAGGAAACATTTAATAAAGAATGCTGATAAAATTTCTGCGAATATTGAACGCTGGAAAACTCGGAAAACTTGTGAGTTTACATGTGACAATTGATGGGAGAACTTATAAGGAAAAATTTTAAGGGCTCCTTTGGTACAAGGGATTATTAATCCCGAGATTAAATTTGAGATGAGTTTATTTCACATTTGGTTGAGATAAAATTACGGTATAACTAATCCTGAGATTAGTTATCTGGGGATTGTAGTATTATTTTTATCCCTATATATGGGAGGGTGGGATAACAATCCTGGAATAATTAATCCCAAAATTATTAATAATTTTGGGATAACATATTTTCCAACAAAACGAGCCCTAAGTTCATGAATAATGATGCCTATAGACATTGCATGATTTGATTCTCTACTACGACCATATTAGGCGAAATAATGAAGTTCAAATCAAATAAATAAGATTAGTTGTCTGTATGTTTCGCATCATAGAAGAGAGTTACATTTTTACTTTATATTTTAATGAAGATTGTTAATTCCAAATCATAAGTTCATGGGAGAAAGTAATTCTAGCTTTGTGTTGCTCTACTAACAATTCTTTTATTTGATTTATACTATGCTTTTTCAAGTTTTCATTATCCTGATCTCTCTTTTTGAGGTTGCATGTCCAAATAAACTGAACTCTTCTCTAGTTCAAAGTCGAAATTCTCAAACCAATTAAAATCTATTTTCTAGTTTATTATTCTTATGATATATAAGAAGTAATGTCTTATTCACGTGATGAGAAAGTTAGAGAATAAAAATTAACAAAATTCTTTTAATTTTTATTTAAAATATATGTGCGTGTTAGAGAACTTCCTCGATTTAGATTAGTAGGAGAACACTTGATTCCACATTTTTCAAATTATTTCTCTATATCAAATTAAACTTGAATCAGTACCTTGGATAATGGAAGTACGCCTTGGAGAGATTGAATATTTGTTATTGTTAGTAGAATTCTATCTCATTGCTACTTAACTTATACCCATCCTCAAAATTGAGAGGTTAAGTAGTTGACAGTGAGCACAAAATGACATAGAAGCTAGAGTTTTTTGTTATTTTTAGTAGGTGTCTCTAGAGTCTAATGAGCACGTGGTGTATTTGGTTGAATAATGTTTTTCACATTTGACGAAAAAAAAAAAGTTGAACCAGAAACATCGGAGATCTATATTAAGTTTGCTCCAAGTAACAAACTCAAATGAAAAATGGTTTGATCATCAAAGGAACTTCTCCTTTGTAGCTCTTGAATTATTTGTATATACTATACATATACATATTATAGTTTTGAAGCTAGACGCTATGCAGAATATATTGGTACGCAAGTATTATCAATTTGTGTTGCTAAATATCAATGCAGTTTAATCTTGATTGAGATTCAAAATTTCACCAAACAATGATCACATACTGGTGAAGTGATGGTAGGCTATAATCTCGTATTTTAGTCGCTTA
Source organism: Nicotiana tabacum (assembly GCF_000715075.1). Lineage (NCBI taxonomy): Eukaryota > Viridiplantae > Streptophyta > Magnoliopsida > Solanales > Solanaceae > Nicotiana > Nicotiana tabacum. The sequence goes on along the minus strand of NC_134081.1, from coordinate 23,414,444 downwards.
TTGCACTCTAATTTACTGTACTTTTATTGTGTTTGACCTTTAATCGCTAGTGTTTTGTATTTATTTATGCCTTGTAGGAGTGATTGCGAGCTATGTAAATATTATAGAATGAATTTGAGTGATTTGGAGGTTTAAAATCTGAGTAAAAGCCTAAGGAATTAAGCTGGGATCGTGTTCGGGGGTCGAGGACCAACTCTGGACGTCAAAACGCAAGAAAAATCCGTACTCTGAGAAAACTTCACTAGTGCGACGCGCTGTGACTGCCCATTTTCCTGCTGTCTGTCAGAAATCAACTCTCTGGATTTTCTTCCTAATGCCCCGCATGGCGCGTCGCCCCATGCGGCGCGCCTGTGGAGTTTTTACAGAGTGAATGTCCTATTTCGGCTAGGAAAAGATAATTTCGTCTGGGGCCGATCCTACTTGGTATAAATATATGGAAAAATAATATTTTCTGGACTTTTGACACATATTCGACCTAGGGAGGCTAAGGAGCAGTTGGAGAAGCAAAAGCACAAGGAGTTCATCATTCAATCCTCACTCAAGACCCGAGTTTGAATCGTTTTATTTTTTCATTCACTTTAAACATATTTATGATGAATTACTCCATATCTATGGAGTAGTTCTCTTTAGGGTTTGATGGATTTGGTGTATTGATATTTGTTTGTGGATTATAACTCTAGTTTTATGTATTGAAGCGTTTTTGGATGATTTAATTGTTGCATTTATATTCACTTGTTCATGTAATCAAGAGAGGTATAACTTGTGATATCTTTGTATTATATTGTTGGTTGAGTTCATTAATTCTTCTTAGTAATCGAAAAAGGCTAGTTGAATCATTGATTAAACTTAGTTAGGAGGATAATCGAGAGAGGTTCTCCTAAAGACCAATCCACTATGCATTCTTGCATATCTTCACGTGCTTAAATTGGTTCATCTTGTGAAGTTAAAACTTAATCGAGAGAGGAGGTTTTGCTGAACGTTTGAACTAATAATTGAGTGAATTCTAGAGACTCACTTGAACATTAAAAGTGAATTATCTAGAGTTAGATCCCAAACAATTATCTTGCACCTATCCAATCAACCCCTATTTTCAACCATTGATAACTTCCTTACTTACTTTTGTTGCGATTGTCATTAGTCAATAACTTTAGATTCTTAGTTAATTTTAGTTATTAATCATATAAATCTCAATTATTGATTCTCCTGGATAGCAATCACACTAGAAACTAAGAAAATATAGTTTAACTCCAATCCCTGTGGATATGATATTATACTATACTATCTTTGACTAGCGAGCATAATTAGAGTGGTGTTTTGCGCTAGTCAAATTTTGGCGCCATTGTCGGGGATTGGCAATCAATAATGTTTGAAATAGTTTGCAGTGCTAATTCAGAAATTTTTCTTTTATTTTTCTCTTTTTACGTTTGGTGTTCTTTGACTGTGCGCAGGTTACAGGTTCAGAGTGGTGCATGACTAGAACTTCTGCGAAGGGAGTGCTACCATACAAGCCAGAAATTGAAAAGCAACTACGATAGCTGATGAAGGAAAGAAATCTCACTGAGACGTTAGAACAGATTGGGCAATCCTCAACCAAAGATATGGCTGGAATCGGTGATGATAATATGGATTTGGCTGCAAGAGAGGCAGCCCAAAGAAGAGAACAAGCTGCAAGGGATGCTGAGGAAGTAGCTATTAGAGATGCACAAATTATCTATGAAGAAAAGAGGGGTCGTAGAATTGCTCAAATCAACCCTTGGGTATTGACTAGTTCGGAAATATAGTTCCCAGGCCTGGGAGACCACTTGGCGATTATGCTAGACCGGTCTACAATCAAGGATTATCAAGTGTGAGACCACCTCCAATTGCAGCTAATAAATTTGAATTGAAGCAAGGGTTGCTCCAAACCCTTCAAAATTATTGTGTCTTCAAGGGAAGCCAAATGAAGATCGAAACACACATCTAATGGAATTCGAGGAGATAATGAACACCTTTCAATACAATGGTGTGCCATAGGATGCAATTTACTTAAGGGCATTCCCTTTCACACTTAAAGATGATGAGTGTCAAGCCTCAACTGAGGAAGTGAATGATGTGGAAAATTATAATACATTGGGTCAGAGGCACCCCAATTTTTCATGGAGTTCTCCTGGAGGTACTGCAAATGCGTGGCAACAAAATAACTCTTGACCTCAGGGACAAAGAGCTCTAGCATTCCAAAATCAGCAGAGGCAGCAATTTCAGCCTCAACAATCCAATCAGCATGGTCTAGAAGATCTAATGAAGGCCTTCATTATCAAGACTGATGAGAGGCTTGAAACTCATAGCACAGCTATACGAGAACATGGAGCAGCTATCAAATAAATAGGTACTGATTTTCGAAACTTGGAAAGACAGGTTGGGACACTAGCCACTCTATTGTCTGAGAGGATTCCAGGAACTCTCCACGCTGACACTGAAAAGAATCCCAAAGAAATAATGAATGCTATGACCTTGAGAAGCGGGAAAGTATTGAAAGATACCACTCCAATCCAAAAAGAGGTGGTACTTGAAAAGGAAAATAGGGAGAAGCTGAAGAATGATATTGATAAGAAGAAGAAAAGAAAGAAAGGAGCTGACAAAAAGAAAAAGGAGGAAACTTTGAGAAGGGATGAATCTAATGAGAGCAAACATATGCCTGCTCTACCTTTTCCTCAAAAGCTATATAGAGAAAAACTGGACAAGCAATTTGAGAGATTTCTGGATATGCTAGATTAATGTAAACTTGCCGTTCACAAAAGTACTCTCCCAAATGCCAGCTTATGCCAAATTCTTGAAGGAGATCCTGACAAAGAAGGGGAAGATAGAATAGACCTCCGTGGTCAAACTCACAGAGCATTGCAGTGCGATCTTACAAAATAAACTCCTACAAAAATGTGGAGATTCAGGAAGTTTTACTATACGATGCTCTGTAGGAACTATTCATTTTAATAAATATTTATGTGATTCTGATGCCTCAATTAGCTTAATGCATATATCTATTTACAGAAAACTTGAGAAGGAGATTGGAGAGATAAGGTCAGTACCAATATCTTTGTAGTTGGTAGACCAAACGACTCTGATACACAAGGGGATAATGGAAGATGTCTTGGTTCGGGTAGATAAGTTTATATTTCTTGTAGATTTTATAGTGATGAATATGGAGGAGAACAAAGAGGCCCCCCTCATCCTTGGAAGACCATTCTTAGCAACGGGTAGAGCTATACTAGATATACACGAGAGGAAGCTCATGCTTAGAATGAGTGAGGAGACTGTAACTTTCAAGATGCATGTAGAAACAAGGGTGAAAAAGGAGAAGCCAGCTGCAAGTGTTGAGTGGAAAGTGAAGGGCTCAAAAGAGAATGATGCATTTAGTGAGAAAGATAAGTGTGGGGTGCACCCCAAAAAGGCAGAGAAGAAGTTGCCTGCATGGATGTGCGCATTAGTTTGAAGGCGAGGAATGGATCCCGACTTCGACTCAGACCCCAACTAGATGTTTAGGGAAGTTTTCTTTACCTTATGCTTTTTAATTGTGTGTCATGGGGACATGCCACAACTTAAAGTGTAGGGAGGGGGATAATTGTATGGTGTATGTGTGAACACCTAATTTTTTACCACACCCAAATTCTATACTATTTTAGTGTAAATATTTCTTTTAGGTCTAATCTTAATATTTTAAACTTTTATCTTACTCTTAATAGGTTTTATTAAAAAAAAACTACAAAGATATTCACATACTTATAGTACAAATTTTATTTCTATTTGTAAAGAGAAAAAGAAAATTTACAAAAATATATTTGGTTTCTTTTAATTAGAATTTTAATAAGTAAATTATGGTATCTTTTCTTAGTATTATTTAAAGTACATGTAAATATTTAGTTTTTCTATATTGTAAGAAATATTAATTAATCTTATTATATTTATAATTTAATTTATCTTTTAAAATAAAAGACAAAACAAAATAAGTAAAAAAAAATAAAGTTACGTTAAAAGATCTCAAACTTTATCTCTAAAAATCTGATTTGACTAAGCTAACAGTCCCAACCTTCCCCCCACCCTTCACGTCACTCTACACCAATGCACACACTCACGTCCCAACCCCTATATCCCCTTAATCCCACGATCACATACACAACAGTTAGGAACTATAAGAGTTTTAATACAAATAGCACAAAAGGAGCGGGGATCTCCTGGATTATTTTCAGATCTATAGCAGCTCATAAATATATTTTTCTCCAGCTATACAAACAACATAAAAAAACAATTGCAAACTTCTATTAAAATACCCGTAAAACCAAGAAACCAGCAAGAAAAGCTCAAAATTAAGTCCAAAAACAGCCCATCTGTTTGAAAGAAAAAAAACATTAAAAGGGGAGCGAGAGGTTGAGTTGAGGTAGATGTACGGCGGGTTCGATCGAGGTTGCCGAGTCCGTTCGAGATTCTCGCTTTGAGTCAACCTTTAGTATCCGTCATTGGATTTTCGCTGGGTTATTAGCTTGTGGTTATTCGACGTGTTCTACTTGAGACTTTGTAATATAAAAGAGAGTTTTACTTTAAAGGTTCATTCTTCTCTTTTTCTTTATGTTAAATCATTGTTAGTGATGTCTTTGAATGTGTTTATTTGCCTTGATCGAAAGCTATTGTTGTGTCGTTCTACTGTGGCTGAGTTCTCTAACTTAGGTTGTTTAATGATATGGCCTATTTGTGATTAATCTGTAGCTCATAAGTTTTTTTATTTTTTGTGTTAATTTGTAGTATTTTGAGTTTAGGTAAATCATAAAAAATGAAAAATGAGTTTGGAGATAGGTTTTGTTCACTATTTTCCTTTGGCAGTTTTGTTTCCATGACATACATGCTTAAATGTTCTTTACATGGTTTTCTTTAATTGTCTACTGTATTAATGCTAAGTTTATTTTAGTTAGTTTCTTCTTAATCACATGCTTTCTTTGTTTTCCTTAAGTCCATTTGCTACTCGGGTTAGTTTCATGTAGCTAAATTGTTGTTCTATTTGTATCATTTGTAGTTAGTTCACAGTATCTTTAAGGGCAAGGTTATCGACCAAGACAAAAAAATAGAGTAAGTTTAAGGCAATAATCTATCAATTTACATCTCTAGGTCTAACCCTTAAATACATTTTAGTAATTTCTTATCAATTAAGTTACATCACTCTTCCACAATTTTATATCCATAATTCATAGGCTTTAGAATAATCTCAAACCTAGGTAAATAATTCATATATGTTAGAATGCTTTAAGCGCGCTCTTAATTAATCGAATCATTGTGATTGTGTATATATATATTCACATGACAAAATTACAAGTTCCAAAATTAAAACCAAGGCGCGTTCGTACAACTTTAGCAAAATAATCTTAATAATAATAAATTATAAAAATAAATATCTCGAATCTGAAAGAGACAAAATAAATGAATACTCTGAATATGATAGAAAAATTTTAGACGCACTTTAAATATTAGCCTATGTGTTCATACCCGAACCTTGGATTGATATGCTTAAATAATAAAAGGATCATGTGCGCATTCCCGCGTCTTGATACCTTTAAATTTAAATAGTTATATTTTAACCATGTATACATTCCCATACGTTGGTTTAACATTCAATTTCAAATAAATACCTTGTGTGCATACCGCATCTAGGTCAAAACAATTAATAAAATTTAATAATTAATAAGTGGTATAATCAATAAAATACAAGAATAGTCAAGAATTGATTTAAGCCGGACATTAGTCAATAGAAGTGACTGTGCTAGAACCACGGAACTCGAGGGGTGCCTTACACCTTTTTCTCGGTCAACAAAATTTCTTACTCAGTCTTTTATTTTTGTAGACCATAAATTAGGAGTCAAACCTTCCATTTGATGAGAGGTTCAAATAAAAGGTGACTTGGAACACCAAAACTCAATTCCAAGTGGCGACTCTAAATAATAAATAATTTCTTTTTCAAAGCGTCACTTCAATTGGAAAAACTCTTCTAAATCAACCTTGTAATATGAGTTGCGGAGGAAAAAGAGGTGTGACAGTATGTATATGTGTTAGTTTAGTTTTTGTTGTAGTAGTTGAAAAACAATGGAAAAAAAACATAAAATTTTTAGAATTTTCGATTTTTTCCGACGATGGATATCATTCAACGGGTTTCTTAAGGGATTAAACTTGAAAGAAAAAGACAAAAAGATTTTCTTTTCTTAGGGAGTGTATTAATTCCTCCTTGGTTTTTCTTTGTGTCGCGGTTCTTTTTCAGAGGTTTTGTTTGAATCGGGTGTAATTAGTTTTTGTTTTGTAGAGTAGTAGAAAACATGGTGCTATGATTTGAATTGAAGACAATATCTCTTGATTTTATTATGTCTTGAGAATAGTGAGTGTTTTAGTTGTGACGCTTAGGCTCAGTTTTTGACTTCTGTATAAGTACCTTAAATTGTATGATCTTAACTTTGTTTAACTGCTTTGACTAGAGTGTCTTGATAATCCAATCTTGAGTGAGTTATGTGCCATGTGTGTGAGAGATTTTGTGTTATTATGTACATTGCATTTGATGTCTAGAACTTGCCCTGGGTGTTTGCAAAGTGAAATAGTAGTTTTTTCAGCCTTGAAAGTGATTTAGGCATTTCTTTGTTGAGCCAGTTATAAGCTAGTACCCACATAATTATTATGTATCTTAGTTAATCCCTTTGAGCTTGTAATCATGTTTCTTTGGCAACCACATTACAAGCCTTACCCATTTATGTGAATTGACCATCTATTTGAACATGTTACCTCTCGTGAGCACTTGAATTTGTTATGAACTTTGTAAAAGTTGAAGTGTGGGGTGGTTGGTTTGGCTTTTGAGTGGAACTATTGAATTAAGGAGAAAGGTACATCGTTTTGAAAAAAGTAAGAGCCACTTGAATTGAAAAAGAAAGAAAAAAAATAATTGTATGTTTGTGAAAATATATTCCTTGATAGTGGTAACTCTTGAGGTATTTGTGCTTAAAGAAGTAGGGAGTTAATATATATTGATGTGAAGGTGGAGTTATGGTTTGACATAAGTGTGGGGTTTTGAATTGTAAATTGTATGAATTAAAAGTGCTTAGGGAGGTGTAGTCACTCTTATATCTAAATGTATCATACCCATCCCGCAGCCTACATTACAACCAAATAAAGTCCTACTTGATCCTAGACTGAATGAGCTCGATTAGTAGAGTAGTACACTACGAGCAAGCCTATGGTGCATCTTTTGTGGCATATGAATGTTATTTCTGAGAGTGAGTAAATTCTTTCTGTCTTGAGTTCCTAATTGTTCTTAAATTTTATTGTGTTTGGAACTACTCTCTGTTGTTGTGTGAGGGCACCTGATTCATGAAGGATAGGTAATGTCGTTGACCTCTGTGTTAGAGTAAGTGAGCAGGTTATAAATAATACGTGGTGCTTTTGAGTCAAATCTTGAGGCTAGGATGTTACGGTATTGTACTTAATCTATTTTAAATATTCCTGGTATGATGAGTTAGGAGAGTTGTTTTAAAAGGTCGTGTCTATGTGAAGTGTAGTTTGATTGCTCGAGGACGAGCAATGGCTTAAGTGTGGGGTGTTGATGGTAGGCTATAATCTCATATTTTAGTCGCTTATTACACTCTAATTTATTGCACTTTTATTGTGTTTGAGCTTTAATCGCTAGTATTTTGTACTTATTGTGTGTTTATCCTTGTAGGAGTGATTCCGAGCTATGTAGATGTTATGGAATGAATTTGAGTGATTTGGAGCTTTGAAGTGTGAGTAAAAGCCCAAAGGATTAAGCCGGGATCATGTTCGGGGGTCGAGGACCAAGTCTGGATGTCAAAACACAAGAAAAATCCGTACTTTGAGAAAACTTCACTAGTGCGGCGCGTGGCGCACCACGACTGCCCATTTTCCAATTGTCTGTCAGAAATAAACTCTCTGGATTTTCCCACTAATGCTCCTCATGGCGCGTCGCCCCATGCGGCGTGCCTGTGCAATATTTACAGAGTGAATGTCTTATTTAGGCTAGGAAAAGGTGATTTCATTTGGGCCCGACCCTACTTGGTATAAATACATGAAAAAATAATATTTTTTGAACTTTTGACACATATTCGACCTAGGGCGGCTAAGGATGAGTTGGAGAAGCAATAAAGCCCAAGGAATTCATCATTTAATCCTCACTCAAGACCCGAGTTTGGATCGTTTTATGTTTTCTTTCACTTTAAACATATTTGTGATGAATTACTCCATATCTATGGAGTAGTTCTTTTTAGGGTTTGATGGATTTGGGGTATTAATATTTGTTTGTGGATTATAACTCTAGTTTTATGTATGGAAGCGTTTTTGGATGATTTAATTGTTGCATCTATATTCACTTGTTCATGTAATCGAGAGAGGCATAACTTGTGATATCTTTGCATTATATTGTTGGTTGAGTTCATTTATTCTTCTTAGTAATCGAAAGAGGCTAGTTGAATCATTGATTAAACCTAGTTAGGAGGATAATCGAGAGAGGTTCTCCTAAACACCAATCTACTACGCATTCTTGCATATCTTCACGTGCTTAAATTGGTTCATCTTGTGAAATTAAAACTTAATCGAGAGAGGAGTTTTTGCTGAACGTCTTGCTTACCTTTGTTGCGATTGTCATTAGTCAATAACTTTAGATTCTTAGTTAATTTTTACTATTAATCATATAAATCTCAATTGTTGATTCTCCTGGATAACAATCAAGTTAGAAACTAAGAAAATATTGTTTAACTCCAATCCTTGTGGATACGATATTATACTATACTATCTTTGACTAGCAAACATAATTAAAGTAGTGTTTTGCGCTCGTCACGAAGAAAATCATATCTTCAAAGATATGTTAGACAAATTTGTCCTAATAAATTCGTAAAAATGAGTAAGTTATTACTTCTAATACATCATAATGAAAATCTTGTAAACTACGGGGTACGTAAAATTAATACCAATACAGATCCTCTTGCCTAGATTCAGGAAACCAATAAAAATCCTAACAAACGCTTATTCAGATACTATATATCATAAATGCAAGAATAAAATCATTTTTCTTCATAACTACTCTGCTTAGTTTTGTTTATGGAGGTCCATAACACTAGAATTATTTCAAGGTCCTACAAGAAAAAGAAAAAAAAAGAGAGGAAAAAACACGAATTACGCGGGGAACTGGACGTGTGTCCTTCAAATAATTGTCAAGGACTAAGTCCTACTCCTACCCCATATAATAAAGTGAACCTTAATATATATATATAAAAAAAATAGAACTTTTCGGCGGAATAGCACTTACAAGTTACAACAGCCATGGTCCAAGCACCACAAGCAATAATATCAATAGCCCAATAAAACTTTAAAAGTGCATAAATAGTTAACCGTCTCTAATCCTCTTGAATGTAAGATGTTTTCAAATTTTTCATACTTGTAGAGATTGATTAAGAACCGAGTTGGTTGAGCAGGAGATCTCCCAAATGAAAGGTCGTATAGGTTCGAAATTTTCTTTCATACTTTCTTGGTTGGGCTTATCGCTCGGGCTTGTTTAGTGCGTTTTACCTCTTCGATATTTGCAAGCTATTATTTTAGAGCGATGTTTATCCACAGCACACCCGAAGCATAGCAGCAGGTTCCTTAGTTTTATTAAGAAAAAAAGATATATGAATATTTAGCCAAATATATTTTGGTCTACTGACGTTCTTTATAGCAATCCAATATATATGACCCAAGAAAGATTGCTGACCACTTTTACATATGATATTTGACTCTCCTGCTCAAGCATTCAAGAGGAAATTGTCAAGACGCTTAAATGCTTTTCTCATCGACATTTATTTTTCTTTTTTATACATTGCTAAGTTACACGAGTTAAATTATCAGAATTTTTAATTATATTTTTCTTGAGCAATCTTTTAAGATTAGCAAATTTTGTTTATGTCTATTGCATTTCTTTAATTTGCTAGAAAAATTAATTTAATTTGCCTCTCTCCAAATGTATTTAATGGCGGCATTGTTAGCTTCTACGAAATATTTACAAGCTTCAATAATAACTTACTTTTTTTTTAATAAATAAAACAGCAAGTAAATAGTATGTTTTCACTTTTAATTCTGTATATCCTATACCTTTTGCTAATGAAGTAGGCTTCACATTATTTAAATACCCCAAAATCTACTTTCCTAGGTCATCGACATATGAGTTCATGTCTAACTCAAAGGTTAATGTTTACGTCTCAAGTTTAAACGGTGTCTAACGTAACGTACGAGTTGTATTTGTCAACTCAAGTTCAAATATTTGGTATTGAAATTTTTTTTTATTGATTCATCACCACAACCTGTTACATGATTCCTTTTCTCTCCTTTTTAACTATTTCTCCCCTTTCTGTATTCTATATACACACTTCAAATATCAAGAAACAACAAAATAACATAAACCTATAACTCAATTATCTAATTACTCTGTCTATCCATTCCTTTTCTCTAATGCTCAACTTTTTAGTTACAAAGTTTATTTTCCTCAATCTACATTCCTGCTTGATCTACTTTATCACGTACCCTATAGTTGGTAGTTTTAGCTCCTACACTGCATTATTGTGCGCCTTCAATATCTAGTATATCAGTGCTGCAATTGTAGCAATTGCCACTTCCCGGCATCTCTTGCCCTTGGTGATTCTGGTCATCCTTCTCCATATTCTAACTATATCAGTTTGTTGTAGCCGTATCCCTATCCACAATAGCAACTCTTGTAAGCATTGTTTGGAAAAAGGACATTCAAAGAACAGATGTTGTGTAGTTTTCTCATGCATCCCATATATTGGGCATCTACCATCTTGACTTATGCCAAGGTGGCATAGTCTAGATTTAGTCATTAGCCTTTGGTGCAAGGTCAGCCAGCATATGAAGCTGTGCTTGGGTATATTCAGTTTACTCCACACCCATCTTCCCCATGGCCATGCTTCTTTAGCTCCCATTCTCCATTGGTAATCACTTTTTACAGTGTATTTTCCATTAGTATGCTGCCATCCATCTTGTATGAAGCCAGGTTCAAACACATCTCTAATTTTGCATAACTTCTTCCAGTACCAGCAACAATCCATTGGACATGTATATTGCTACCATTCCTTGTCTTTTAAGTATATGTTGCTTATCCATTTTATACATAAGTTGTTAGCTTTCTGTGCAATATTCCAGACATATTTTGCAATGGCTGCTTCATTCCATTTAATGCAATCAGTGATCCCCAGTCCACCTTCATTCTTGGCCCTGCATACTAGGTACCATGCCACCAGGGGAGGTCTGTTTGTAATAATTTTTCTATCCCAGAGAAAATTCCTGCTTATTGTAGTAATGCCTTTAAGTACCTGCTTTAGTAATATGAATATGGAGGACCAATAGTTGTGAATGTGTAATAATACAGAGTTAACAAGCAACACTCTCCCAGCATAGGAAAGATGCCTGGTACCCTAACTTTTAATTCTTGAAGTCATCTTATCTAGCAGAACTTCACAACTATTTTTGAGATTCTCTTGGCTGAAATGGGTACACCAAGGTATCTAAAGGGGAGGATTCCTTTTATGTATCTAGTCATTTCAATCAGATCATTTAGACTTTGAGGGTTCATATTTACACTGAAAATATTTGATTTGTTGGCAGTTGTACATAGCCCTGATGTGTTAGAGAATGTCTTTAATCCCCTGAGGAGCAGAAGTACTGATTGGAAGTTCCCTTTGCTGAATAGCAGTACATCATCCGCAAAGCATAAGTGGTTCTGCTTCAACCTTCTACATTTGATATGGTATACAAAGCCCTCTTGTTTAGCTACAACCCCCATTATCCTAGTGAAGTACTCCATGCATATAACAAATAGTAACGGGGGATATTGGATTCTCTTGCCTCAATCCTCTCTCCCATTTGATGCTACCATACAATCCTCCATTAATAGCAGTAGAGTAGTCCACAGTTGTAATACAGTTCATGACCCATTTGAAGTATTGCTGAGGAAATTCCATGGCTTGTAGCATCTCTTCCACAAATTCCCATTCCATTGTATCATATGCTTTCTTCAAGTCTATTTTGATCAGGCAACTACTTGTTGTCTGCTTCCTGTTGTAGAGCCTCACCAAGTCTTGGCATATGAGGATATTTTGCACTATGTTTCTTCCAGTTACAAATGCACTTTGATTAGGGGATATAATATCCAGCAAGACCAGTTTCAACCTGTTAGATAATATTTTGGACACTATTTTATAAATAGTGTTGCAACATGCAATTGGCCTATAGTCACTTACTGTGTCTGCATGGGGTGACTTTGGGATCAAAGTGAGAACTGTATAGTTCCATACTTTCAGGATTTTTCCTACTCTGAAAAACTCCATCACTCCTGCTATCAAAATCTTCTTTAATGGTTTCCCAGCAGTCCTTAAAGAATTGGCTTCCATACCCATCTGGTCCAGGTGCCTTGTCCCCAAAAATATCCCATAAAGCTTGCTTTATCTCCTGAACATTGAACTTTGCTGTCAGCATTTTCCTTTGTTCAGCTGAGACAACATGCCTTTCTTTTACAGTTGCACTATATACTCTTGTTCTGCTTGTGCATTTTATGCCTAGCAAGTTCTTGTAAAACTCCACAAAAGTTTCAGCTATGTCAGATGCAGTAGTTTTTGTAACCCCTTCACTGTCTCTTATATTAAAGATTCTGTTGGCATTCCTTTTTGCTTTAATCATGATGTGGAAGAACTTAGTGTTCATGTCCCCTGCATTCAACCAATGCATTTTACAGTTCTGCTGCAGGTACTGATTCCTTGCTTGTGTCCATCTCTAGCATTGCTTGGCAAGCTGGACTTCCTTTGTTATTAGTTCCAGATTAACAAGGTCCCTCTGTAGTGCCTTTTGACAGTCCTCCAATTCCCTTTGTGCATGTATAGCATTGCCTTCAACATCACTAAATTGGCATCTGTTTATTGTTGTTGGCCCAAGTGAAGTTTGTTTTGATGATTGATAAAGGAACTCAAGCATGAACAAGGTCCATACACAATGTACACAGTCATGGGCAGAATTCGAGCATAAAGAATGTACGTGAAGGAGATAAGCTTAAGTTGGTATATCTGATATCTCCTGATCGAAAAGGTTGCATAAATGATAAGGAGAAGGACTCCTTACTCGAAGAGAACTTTATCCAAGATAAGGGATGAGTTAGAAGTTGAAGATAACTAGAACTCTTCCACCATGGAAAAGTATAGCATTAGAACTCTAGTTACTTTTTATTTACTAACGATATAAATATCAGGTGTGTTCTCTTTTATAGGTGACGCACAAACGCTGATGTAAAACGTGATTTGAGAGCAAAATAGCAAGGATTTGCAAACAGTTCTTGTATGAGTCAAGTGTGCGAACCTGAAGCTACATGAACCAGATAGAAGAACCAGTTTCAAGTGTCTGTCTTTTATTCTAGTTCAATTGTAGTAAGGTTTTTCAAATTGTACCTTTCAGCTTTATCTAGAGGCAATTGTATTAGGTACTCTAAGTATTAAAGTTAGAGTTAACTTGAAGTTGTCACAACAGTTAGAGGCTGGTTGCCACAATGGGATTAAAGGTAATCCTTAGGTTTACAAAGATTTTTGTAAATGTTGTTTTGGCTCAGTGATTTAGTAAAGTGATGGAAAAACTCCTACTGAGTAGTAGGTCGTGGGTTTTTCACCTTTTGAGACATGTGTTTTTCACGTAAAATACTTGTGTTCTTTATTTTCCGCATTTACTCTTTCCGCAACAGTAGTATAAGGAACACATAGAAGAACCAAGTCCTTATATACTCAGTGCACGCGAAAATTGGACACCACACAAATCACCCTCCCTCTTGTGTGGCATTGAATTATAAAACATCAATTGGTATCAGAGCGGGTTATCCTTGAAGAGTCTAACACCTTAGAAGACGATCAACATGAGTGCACCACCTGAAAACTGGGAAGGGAAATCTACTGCTAGGCCACCACTCTTTAACGGCCAGTACTACTCTTGGTGGAAAAACATAATGAGAGATCATATTATAGGAGAGGACTATGAGCTATGGGACATTGTCACCGATGGTCCACTGGCTACCTTAAAGATAAATATTGAAGGAGTAGAGGTGCCAAAGACAAGAGCGGATTGCACTGTTGAGGACTTGAAGAAATGGGAGAAGAATGCTAAAGTCAAGAAATGGCTTGTTTGTGGACTTGGTCCAGATGAGTACAGCAGAATCCAAAGTTGTACCACTGCTAAGAAAATTTGGGACACATTGCAAGTGCCTCATGAAGGAACACCTCAGGTGAAGAGATCCAGAGGAACTCTACTGTATTCTCAATATGAGAACTTTGCTATGAAGGACGGAGAAACCATTCAAGAGATGTACACAAGGTTCACTACACTGGCAAATGAACTAAAGTCTCTTGGAAGAATTATTCCTGAAGAAGATAGAGTCGAGAAGATACTGACTAGGGTTTTGACTATCACTTGGGAGAGCAAAATCACTGCCATTTAGGAATCAAAGAATATTTTCACTCTCCCACTGGATGAATTAATTGGAAATCTCACTTTCTATGAACTTAGGAGACAAACCAAGAAAATGGATGTACCTAAGAAGGAAAGGAGCTTGGCACTCAGAATCACTAAAGGTTCTGATCTAGAAGATGATGAAATGGCTATGATCACCAAGGACTTCAAGAAGTACCTAAGGTGAGGAAAAGGCTCTTCAAGAAGTGAAAACTATAGCAAGTCAAAAGCTCCTGAGAAGCAAACCAATGATGGCTGCTACAAGTGTTGAAAGACTGATCAACACATCATGAACTGTCCTTTATGGGAAATTCAATGGAAGAAGGAAAGAGCTAAACGAAGGAACAGGAAGAAGGAACAGGTTCAACCCAAAAAAAGCAACAATAAAGGATCAACCAAGGCTATGGTCGCTGCTTGGGGAGAAAGCTCAGATGATGAGCATGGACAATCACTTATGGCCATTGGAGAATCTGATGAAGAAACTGAGGTAAGTGTAATTCGTCTCAAAGAGAAGATTAAATTATTGTCTAAAGAAAGGTTATCTGAGTTACTTCTAGAACTAATTGATGAATCTGAAGATGTAAACAATGAAAAGGAACAGTTGTCTAAAGAATGTATGATTTTGAAGGCTAAGTGCAAAAACCTGGAACTTAGGGTTAGTGAAACTGTAAGTGAAAATACTGTGTTGAAGAACCAGGTTCATGTACTTGACTCAACTGTCTTAGAGCTTAGATCTGAAAATCTAAAACTGAAATTAGGAACATGTAAAAAGACAGTTGATCACACACAACTCACTCTAGAAGAAAATATAGGAAAAATGAAAGATGAGTTGTATAAAAGGGATGAGCAAGTAAAAATCCTAAAGGGATCTAAGCAAGGTTAAGCATGAGCTAGACAGAACTTGTAAATGGAACAGGTCCTCTGATGCACTTTCATGGTTACACGAACACCATAATAGCAACAGAAGAGGACTTGGCTTTGAGAACCTGTCACCTAAGTGGGATCCCAAAAGCAAGTACCTCACACTTCCTGAGAATAAGATTTGCACAAACTGTGATAAAACGGGTCACTATAAAAGTGAATGCACTACAAAAGAAAAGGCAAGTCAAAAGAACAAAGAATTTGTTCAAGGGAAGAATAGGTTGCCGAGTTAGGCTAAAAAGAATTTGATTCATCCTTTTGCCTATAGAAAGGTACCCAAACTAGTTTGGGTTCCTAAGACTAACCCCTGATTTCCTTTTGCAGGTCCAAGTGAAGGGGAGCAGCCAAATATGGTACATGGATAGTGGCTGCTCAAAGCACATGACAGGAAGCAAGAACCAGTTCCTTTCACTTGAGGACCTTAAAGGAGGTAATGCCTCCTTTGGAAATGGGAAGAAAGGTGAGATCATTGGGGTTGGAAATGTAGGTAAGACTGATTCTCATTCTATTGAGAATGTCTACTTGATAGATGGACTAAAGTACAGTCTAATAAGTGTATCACAATTGTGTGATAGAGGTAATATGGTAGCATTCACCTCTACAAAATACTTTGTGATTAATCTTACCACTGACAAGATAGTTTTGCAGGGAAAAAGGGTGAACAATATATATGTTGTAGATTTGTCCATACTTTCAGAAAATGAATATGTTGGATAATGATCTCCTCCTTTGGCACAAGAGACTTGGACATGCCAGTCTAAGTCAACTCAACAAACTAGTCTCCAAGGACTTGGTGATAAGGCTGTCTAATATTAAGTTCAAGGAAGATAAAATTTGTGAGGTTTGTGCAAGGGGGAAGCAGGTAAGATCCTCTTTCAAAAGCAAGAAAGTGGGAAGCACCACAGGACGCTGGAATTGGTCCATATGAATCTTTGTGGACCAATGAGAACATTGAGCAGATGTGGTAAGAGATATGTGATGGTGTTTGTTGATGATTACTCTAGATTTACTTGGACATTTTTTTTAACATCTAAAGATGAAGCATTTGACATGTTCACCTCTTTTGTTAGAAAAACTCAGAAACAACTAGGTAATAGGTAATCAACTTGCATCAATTAGGTCTGATCATGGTACTGAATTTGAGAATGCTAAATTTGTTGAATTTTGTGATGAGCATGGCATAGATCATAATTTTTCTGCTCCTAGGACTCCGCAACAAAATGAAGTAGTTGAAAGAAAGAATAGGACATTGAAAGAAATGGCGAGGACTATGCTTCTTTCTAGTAAACTGCCCCATAGTTTCTGGGCAGAAGCTGTGAACACTGCATGTTACATCATAAATAGGTGCATGACTAGACCTCTTGTTGAGAAGACTCCCTATGAGTTACTTAAAGGGAGAAAGCCAAACATATCCCATCTTAGGGCATTTGGATGCAAGTGCTTTGTGCACAATAATGGTAAAGACTCTCTAGGTAAGTTTGATCCCAAAAGTGATGAGGGAGTATTCTTGAGATATTCTTCACATAGTAAAAGTTATAAGATTTATAACAAAAGAATTATGTATGTAGAGGAAAGTGCACATGTGGTTTTTGATGAAACTAATATTCTTTCTGAGAGGCAGGAATACGATGATGAAGCAATTGGGATGGTAAGAAACTCAAATGAAACCACAGCCCAAACTAAAGCTGCACCAGATGAAGGAACATGGGATGGAACATGTCCTTCCACCCACACAGGGACTGATCCTCAAACCTCGAGGGAACCTGTCCATAAACCTGTTCCTCAGCAACAAAACATTGAAGGAATATCTAGGGGAAATCAGCTAGTTGAGAAACCTTACAAGTATTAAAGTTCTTATCCCATTGAGAACATAATTATTGATCCAACCTTTGGAATCAAAATTAGATCTTCTTTGAAAAATATTTGTGCTTTTGATGCTTTGTTTTCTCTTATTGAACCTAAAAATATTGATGAGGCTTTGCAAGATGCAGACTGGGTGAATGCAATGCAATATGAACTCAACCAATTTGAAAGAAGTCAAATTTGGCATCTGGTATCAAGACCCAAGGATAGATCAATAATTGGCACAAAATGGGTCTTCAGAAACAAACTTGACAAAGATGGAACAGTTACAAGGAACAAGGAAAGATTGGTGGTTCGAGCGTATAGTCAAGAGGAGGGCATAGACTATGATGAGACTTTTGCTCCAGTTGCAAGATTGGAGGCAATTAGACTCCTTATAGCCTTTGCTGCTAATATAGAATTCACTTTCCATCAGATGGATGTCAAGAGTGCCTTCCTCAATGGCTATATAAAGGAAGAAGTATTTGTTAAGCAACCTCCGGGATTTGAAAGCAAGGAATATCCTGATCATGTGTACAAGCTTGACAAATCACTTTACACTACAAAAAACTGGAATTAGCTATGTACGACGTCGCTAATCTGTCGCTAAATCGTCCGTAGCTAGCAGAATTTCTTGATAATATGTCGCTAATTCGTCGCTAAATGAGATTAGCGACGGATTTTTCTGTTTAGCTACAAAATTTATCTGTCGCTAAAACTAGATTTGTTAGTAGTGTTATGGGCTCAAGCAGGCTCCAAGAGCATGGTATGAAAGATTAACAAAATTCTTGCTTGAGCATGGCTACAAGAGAGGTAACATTAACAATACTTTATTCTTGAAAGAAAAAGGTAAAGATCTCTTGGTAGTTGAGATATATGTTGATGATATAATTTTTAGAGCAACTACTGGTAATTTAAGTAAAGAATTTGCTAAACTAATGGGGAGTGAATTTGAAATGAGTATGATGGGTGAGCTTAGTTTCTATTTTAGGCTTATAAATTAAATAAAATTTAAATGGAACTATGATCCATCACAAGAAGTATGTGAAAGAGTTGCTTAAAAAATTTAGAATGGAAGATTCCAAAGAAATTGACCCTCCTATAGCAACAACCACAAAATTGGATGTAGATGAAACCGGTTCATCTGTTAATCTGAAGTTGTATAGGGGAATGATTGACTCTCTGTTATATCTCACTGCTAGCAGACCTGGCATTATTTTCAGTGTAGGCCTTTGTGCTATATTTCAGAAAAATCCGAAGGAGTCTCACTTGACTACCGTCAAGAGGATCTTGAGATACCTAAAAGGCATCACTGACCTTTGTCTATGGTATCCAAAAGGTAGTAATTTTAACTTAGTGGGATATGCTGATGTTGATTATGCACTCTTTCTTGTGGATAGAAAGGGCACCTCAGGTATGGCACATTTTCTTGGCTTATGTCTTGTGTCTTGGGCCACCAAAAAGCAAACTTCTGTAGCCTTATCTACTATTGAAGCTGAGTATGTTGTTGCTACCTCATGTTGTGCTCAATTGTTATGGATCAAACAGTAATTAATGAACTTTGGAATTGATGTAGGTTGTATCCCCTTCTTTTGTGATAACACCAGTGCAATAACTAAACACATAGATGTTAGGCATCAGTTTTTGAGGGACAACTATGAAAAGGATTTGATCACTGTGGAATTCTATGCTACTGACAAGCAAATAGCTGGCATCTTTACAAAAGCTCTTAGTAGAGATCACTTTGAAAGGAACAACTTAGAATTAGGGATGATTAAGATCACCTAAAAGGAACCAGTTCTAACTCAAAAAATTGGTTAGAAAATCTGTGAATGTTTGTACATAATTAGATTAGATTTTGCTCGTTCTCATACTTTCATCAGTATACTCTTATGCCATGTGCTAAAATATCTCATTAATTTCTAATGGTATTATCTTTATTTTCTTGGAAAATTCAGACTTACACAAGAGATTTCTCAGTGAAGAACCTGGTTCATCAAGATTACATGGTATGTACTCTCCACTCAGCATATTTTAAAATAATTATATCTGAATTATGATCAAATGGAGAGTCCCATTTAATCCTAACCTCCTTGAGCTTATCCGTTATGAAATGAACCAGTTTCATTCAAAAGCGTCCCAAAAATGCAATAAGTGCCTAGATTCTAGGGAGACTCATAAACGTCTCTTCAAACAGACTCCCAGTTTAATTAGACCTCTAAACTTCTAAAATAACAGTTGTTATTCAATTAAACTATTTCTCTTTATATTGATTAGGCCTTAGTTATTTCTTCACTTCAAATTTCTAAGCCGTCAAACAATTCTCTCTATCTTCTCTCATCTTCCAAACACACACATACTCATCTCCTCTCATACCCAAATACAACAATGGCAAACTCAATTGAGAATCCCTCATCACCACCCAAAGAATCCATACCCACTCCTTCAACCACACCCTCAACCACACCTATCTCCAAAAAAGGAAGATTCAATTTGCTTGCTCGCAAAGTAGTCGCTGGAGGAGAACAAATCAAGAAAATCAATGAGCAACTGAAGGCAGGTCAGGCAGATAAACCCCAAAAATCTGAAGATTCTTTCAAGTCTGCAACTGAGGGGGAAGAAAATGTTTCTTCTGAAACAGAGTAGGGAACATTTGGCCCTAAAATTACATCTGAAGTAATCTCTAAGGTTGCTGTAAATCTGGAAAATAAATTTGTTCTGGTAGGAAATGTGGCTGGGGTAGAGACTACTGAGTCTGGGAAAATTGGGGGTAAAAATAAAAGGATAAAATAAAAAGAGAGTGAAGGTGCTCAAGGCGATGTGAGGGGAATGGGAAAAGGAGTGGCTAAATCTTCACCTACTCCTGTTGGTTTGAGTGAAGAAATAAGAACTATGGTAGTATGGAGTGAGGAATCTACGGGAGGAGATTAAAGTGTAAATGAAAAAGAGGAAAGTGGGTCTGGAGAAGCAGCTGAGGGGCTGGTTAGGTTGAGAAAGAGGTTCCAAGAACCTGCTCCATCTGTGAAGGAACCCCTCGAGGACCTACTGAAAATAATGTCTGGCAGTTACAATCCTAAAAGGAAAAGAGGGTCAGGAGTTAAAGTCTCTAGTACTGGTAGGAAAAACAAGGAGAAAAAATGTTGCCTCTTCTATCCCTGTAGAGACTCCTCCTACAAGAGGAAGAGCTACAAGGAGTCAGAAGAAACAGAGTAAGGCTGAACTGGAAAAGGCCCTCGAAGAAAGTAAGAGAAAAGTTGTTGCTAAGGGAAAGAAGAAGGTGGTTAAGCCAGTTGAAATTGAGGAGATGGACATGGTTCTTCGTGATGAAGAGAAGGCAGAAGAAATGGAGGTTGTGACTCCAACGGCAAAGAAGATCAAGAATTCCGCAAAGAAGTCTATTTCAAAGATAAAGTCTGCAGGGCCCTCTACCTTGGCTAAAAGAACTAGGTCTGCCTTGAAGTCCAGAAAAGTGAAAGTAGTGGAAGAAGAAGAATGGAGTGGAGAAGAAGAAGAAGAATCTGATGTAGAGAAGGACAAGATTGTTAAGTTTGGGAAAAGAACCATCTTGAAAGGTAGACTCCTCAGGAACCTGGAGGAGGAAGGCATGGTGATGCTGCTGGAAAGGTTACAACTGCAGGGTTAGAAGGACATGGTCCTTGAGATGGATGGAAAGCTTGCCAGAGCTGAGATTGTGGAGTTTATGGCAAACTGTAAGATCAAACATAGCAGAGTCACCAGTATGGTGAAAGGGGTAAAAGTAAGTTTTGATGACAAGGAATTGGGAGAGATCTTAGGTTTACCTGTTGCAGGGTATGATGATTACATGAAACTCAAATGGACAAGTCTAGAGAATCTCCCTATCGCCCTTGCCAATACCAGGAAGTTTGGTGACAATGAAGAAGAGCTTGAGCCCAAGGCCATATACAAAAGTGAGATGAAGCCACCTCATAAAGTGTTGTTCGAATTTGTTAACAAAGTTGTGCTGCCTAGGCAGGAAAGGAGGCACATTGCCACATTCATGGACCTAGTCCTTATGGAATGTCTGGATAGTGGAAGGCAAATCAATTGGCCTGGATTTATCATCTAGCTTCTTGATAGGGTTCTGACTGGCACCAAAACTCATACCATACCCTACGGGTTCATTCTTACGGTTGTACTTTCACACTTCAAGGTATCCATCAAGAAATGGAAAGTTGGTACAAGCAAGGATCACTTTGGGGCAAACACTTTGACTTCTTGTGACTATGAAGTCCATACCATTCCCAAAGAACCTGGTTCATCCAAGAAGGTACCTGTGAACAGCAAAGTGCAAGAATTGGTGCAAGAGAGTGGGGCTAAGAATTCTGAAATTGAAAGGGTGAAGAAGAGGTTGACAGAAGTAAAAACTGAGAGAGATGCTCTCAGAAATGAGCTTGCAAAGGAGAAGGAGAAGAATGATGGCATTCTTTATGATATATTGAAACTTCTTCAAGCCAAGAACCAAGAACCTGGTCCTTCCTAGCCTTAATACCTTCCTAGCCTAGTTAGACAAACTAGTGACCCGGATGGGATTTCTTTTTGTTCTTTTTGCTCATGATCCAATGTTTTTATTTCTCTTTATGCTTTATCGATGACTAGTATCAATGATAATCAACTGTTTTTGTCCTCTAACTGTTTGTTGATGCTTCTTAGATGGATAATATCATTAGATTAATAAATGGTGCTTGACTCCATGATTGCATTTGACGTAGCCCCAGTGGCCATGAGTAATTTCTATTAAAATCTAGTTATCTAACATAATTATGCAACTTTTTGATGAAGCTAAAAGGGGAAAGATAGGTTGTTCTTTTTACTTTGGACTGTGATGTTTATAACCTAATGAACCTGGTCCTTGATGATTAATGACTTTAAAATGAAAAGTGTTCTAACCTTGTGTTGAGATTGAGCTGAGTAGAAACATGGCTTATGCTTATGAAAAGCACAGAGTTTGTCATCATCAAAAGAGGGGAATTTTTTGGCCCAAGTGAAGTTTGTTTTGATGATTGACAAAGGTACTCAAGCATGAACCAGGTCCATACACAGTGTACACAGTCACGGGCAGAATTCGAGCATAAGGGATGTACGTGAAGGAGATAAGCTTAAATTGGTATATCTGATATCTCCTGATTGAAAAGGTTGCATAAATGATAAGGAGAAGGACTCCTTACTCGAAGAGAACTTTATCCAAGATAAGGGAGGAGTTAGAAGTTGAAGATAACTAGAACTCTTCCACCATAGAAGAGTATAGCATTAGAACTCTAGTTACTCTTTATTTACTAATTCTATAAATATTAGATGTGTTCTCTTTTACAGGTGACGCACAAACGCTGAAGTTAAACGTGAGTTGAGAGAAAAATAGCAAGGCATTTTGCAAACAATTCTTATGTGAGTCAAGTGTACGAACCTAAAGCTACATGAACCAGATAGAAGAACCAGTTTCAAGTGTCTGTCTTTTATTCTAGTTCAATTGTAGTAGGGCTTTTCAAATTGTACCTTTCAGCTTTATCTAGAGGCAATTGTATTAGGTACTCTAAGTATTAAAGTTAGAGTTAACTTGAAGTTGTCGCAATAGTTAGAGGCTGATTGCCACAACAGGATTAGAGGTAATCCTTATATTTACAAAGATTTTTGTAAATGCTGTTTTGGCTCAGTGATTTAGTGAAGTGTTGAAAAAATTCTACTGAGTAGTGGATCGTGGTTTTTTCACCTTTTGGGCTAGGTATTTTTCACGTAAAATACTTGTGTTCTTTACTTTCCGAATTTACTATTTTCGCAACAGTAGTATAAGGAACACATAGAAGAACCAAGTCCTTCTATAATCAGTGCACGCGAAAATTGGATATCACACAAATCACCCCCCTCCCCCCTGTGTGGCATTGAAGTATAAAACATCAATTGCTTTGAGAATAGACTTGAGCCTGTTGAGTTTCCCCACCAGTTTATACATACATGTGCCCTCTATGTTCTTGTCCCAGCTTTCCTTCACTTATTGCTGAAAATTTGTGGCTTGACTTCACATATTGTACAATTATAGTATCTGAATATGTGTTGGTTCTGCTGAGGTCCATTATCTCAGTTTATCGGGACAGGACAATGGTCCATGAGCCCTTCATTCCCAAAGTGCACCTGATGGCAATGCACTCAGCCAATCCCATTTACTAATACTACTCAAGTTCAAATATGGTTGTCTAACGTACGAGTTGTACTTGTCAATATCAAATTCTTTAAATTCTATGTACTAATCTGTGTTAGCTACTGATGAAAAAGAATGGAAAAAGTGCAATTCTAAGCTTACTACCGTTTGGCATAAAGATATTATTTTATTATTTTTTTATATATAAAAGGGAAGATATTCCAATCAGTTGCCGACACGAGAAGTGAAATATTGAAATAACGAATAGAAGAAACAAAAATGTGACGCGTGGGCCATAACGAAAGAAATGAACAATCAAAATTGAACATGTTTGGGAGAAGGTTCCGCCATTTCGCATCACCGTTGCAGATGTTGACTAACATACGTATATGACGAGTGGAAAATTGGAGAATTAAAATATGATAAAAACATTTGAACTGCAACATCATCTCACACGGTTTTATTCAATTATCAACCCTCCAAAATGTTCTTTCCTCCGACATTTCACCAAAATTTACATTCTTTTTCATGCCTTTTTGTAAATTCTTCCAAACTCTTTTTATGCTCAATTGTGTTTATATTTTTTAATATATTTTTGAGCAGCAGCAAATTGATCGAAAATTCTCTTGAAAATGTACGTGTCCATGTGTCGATATTAAGGTTTTTCTTGTTAATTAATACATATATATTAAAAGATTTTTAGCTCTTATTAGCTGGTGATAGGTAAATATTGTAAGTTTATTATTATCGCTTTACTAAAAGAGTTCTTGAAAAGTTGTTGTTAAAAGATACTATAAATTTTAACCGCAAAATTGTAAATTAACACACGGTAATTGCAAAGTATTAAAAAATATATGTCAATTACATAAATTGCTTTGCATCCGGTAAATATAATTGAAGAGTTTCAACCCTAAATATAACTTTTAGTACAATTTACAATCCATATAAATTGTTGCAATCCAGTAAGAAAATTTGATCTTGGATTTAAAATTATGTCTCACTAATCAGGAAATAAAATATACACATTAATTGTACCGTTTTGGCTGATTATAATTTATAGGCAATGTCAAACAAGTAAAAGAAGTCGAACCGCTGAACTTAATTAATTAGCAAGCTTTTGTGTTGATAATTAAGTTAACTACATTACAAGGATTCAATTCCGTTATGGAGTATATAATAGTAGGTATATTAATTAAAATAAAATAGCGGCCTGTATCATAGTGCTCGATCGCAAGTCATCAGAAATAGTATTACTTATGGTGCTTTTAATGCCGTAGGTAGAATTAAAATAAAATAAAATAGTGGCACTACTATATCATATAATGCTCGCAATTCAATACAAATACCATAATATTTTACCCACTAACTGAAACAACTTCAGGTTAACGTTAGAAACTAAACAACATATATACTTGCTCTTGTTCACTTTTCAAGAATCTCCATCTCTTCACATAAAAAAATGTTATCGACTTATACAAAATCATCTAAAACACATTATTCATTACGCTAAGAATGTGGAAAAATAAATGTAGTTCACTGGTAGAGTTACTACGTTATATCTTACAAATGAATATTTAAGTTTCATTGCAAGGTTATTTTCTATTAATTCTTGCTTGCCACAATCTCTTTCCTTCTCCCCACCTCGAAAAAAAAAAAAGAAAATAATAAGAGAATAGAGAAATTCACTACTAATATATAAAGCGGTTTTTTAGTTGATAAATTTCATTAAGATGATTTTTTTTAACTGATTAAACTTATATAGTATGTTGTAAATCTTGTTGCACTGCAAGCAGAATCGAGGAAATTATGCATGAAATCATGATAAATTTACAAATTATGTCCATTTTCCTACCTTAATTAGTTTTATTTTCACACTCAACATTCAGTAATCCTGTATTGGCTCTTTTTTTTTTTTTCCTTCTATGTATAATTAATCATTCTTGAAGATGACGAAATTGATATAAAAGAAAGATAAACAAGTAGTTAATTTCCTGAACAACGAATGAATTACGAAATCTCTCTACTTCTGCACGTTATTTGAATATAACTTTAGTCACACTAAACAATTGTGATTAGTTAGTTATAATTTAGTTGATAACTTGCTAATTAAGGATAACATATTAATAGTGCATGTCAAGTAACTATATAAACCA
Organism: Nicotiana tabacum; assembly: GCF_000715075.1. Lineage (NCBI taxonomy): Eukaryota > Viridiplantae > Streptophyta > Magnoliopsida > Solanales > Solanaceae > Nicotiana > Nicotiana tabacum. The sequence goes on along the minus strand of NC_134081.1, from coordinate 23,388,842 downwards.
AAGCAAAAATATAATAACTTCCTTAACGTTCAATAATTCTATTTAGAGACGAGTAGGATATCTTCATGATGTCTTTTTGAACATTTTAATCAGAATATGCATTCTCATTTATCTAATTTTCTTTTCCAGAAATGTCTGCAAATCTTATTTACGAAAATATTTATTTCGATAATTAGAAGTGTAGTGCAATATTTGCGTACTCTTTTTTCCATATTAATAGATTCTGTATTCTGGTTTTATCTTTGAGGTATATAGAAAATAGGAAATTCCGGAGATAATAGGATAGGGAATATGGTTCAGTTCTACTGTCATTGTTTTTTCCCCTTTTTTGGATAAAGTTTATATGATATTGTGATTTACTTTTTGGATAAAATTTATATAGTGTAATATATTAGAAACAAACCATATCTTTTACCATTTAAAGGTGCTGACTATTAATAATACGTAAGGGGCAAACTTATTGTAAAGTACTGTTATATATGCAAATTTTTCCAATGAAAAGAAAGAAAATCAAACATGTATTACCCCATGGCAACGCAATTATGAGGTGAGAATTTATTTTAGAAAACCTTTAAGAAGAAGAAACTGCAGTCACAATGCGTTCTGTGTAATTTCTATTAAGATGGAAAACTCTTCTTCTTCTTTTTTCCCTCTAAGATGGAAAACTCTTTAACTTAATTTAGAACCTGTCAAGGTCAACCACGATAACCTATTATCCTAATTCCTAGATACGTGTACTATGAAAATCTAGTTTGTTTTACTTTCCATTAAGAGTATGGAAGACTCTTTGTAGTGTATTAAATGTGTTCATTTTATTTCCTATAGTTCAAGACTCTTTAGTTTCGGGTGCAACACTTCTTCGGACCCTGCGTGAATGCGAGATGTTTTGTGCACTGAGTTACTATTTTCTTTCCAAGGCTCTAGCTAAAAGTCGGATTTGCACCCGATATTTCTCCAAACTAATATACTTAAGTAATAAATAAGGTGAAAATATACTGTAATTCATCGTAGTTAGGTGATGAAAGAGTATATGGAATACACATATCATGTGCTATTACTAGTTTGATGTAAATACCAGGTGCAAGTTTTTTCGATGGAATACAATGTCATGAGTATTTATTAAATGATTCTAAGTTCAGCAGATAATAACATGAAATACTTCTCTAGTCCTAAATATTTGTCGTTTTAGCAAATTAATTTTTTATCAAAATAGTTGAATGTATAGAAAAACAAGAAACATATATAGGATTAATACTTTTTTCCTTCTAAATTTGTCACTACTACTCCAATTAATGAAGTGTTGATTAACTGAAATATTTAAGAAATAGATAAAGAGTTGTTTAAATAAACACTCTTATGATTAAGGTTATTGAATATAATTTTTTAAGGTGATGCAAAACTGTTGAAATTAGAAGAGTTATAAATGGTTGTATATTCCTGTATTTATGTTATACCCTTCTAGAAGATAGTTAGTTAGGAAATTAGTTGTTAGTTTTCTTACTGTTAGTCGGTTAAGTTATTTACAGAGGTATTAGGATAAATAGACTGTGTACAGCTCATTTTGTCATTAAGACAGCTAATAGAGAAAATTCATTTTTATCTCTGTGCCTCGCTCTGATTCTCTCCTCCCCTCTCTTACTCGAGCTCGTTATTGGCGGAATCTAGGGCTAGATTTTAATATAGTATCAGAGCCATGGTTCATCACGATTGAGTTACGGGATTTCTAGATCGATTGATTACCTACACTTCTCTGCTATTTCACTTGCTTTTTTATCTCCGATTTTCTTCTTCTTTGATTTCCCCAAATCTGACGGTTTTGTCAATTCTCTGCTCAAATGACGCTTGATTCACCTTGAATCACAGCTGGATCTTCACATGCAAACAATCAACAGATCGATTGTAATGATCCGCTGTATGTTCATCCTTCGGATACACCAGGAACGTCGCTTGTCCCTCAGTTGCTAACTAGAACTGAGAATTATTCTGAATGGAGATGATCTATGGAGATGTCACTCCTTATGAAGAATAAACTCGGATTTGTTGATGGAACCTGCACTAGAGAGCAATATGAACAAAAATATTTTCCAATTGCGGCAGTAAGATCGTTGTAATGCCATAGTGCAGTCGTGGATAAAGAGTTTTGTGTCCAAGGAACTCAGAAAAGGAATTGTGTATTCTTCGAATGCACAGAAGGTTTGGAAGGCACTTAAGGATCGTTTTGACAAAATTAATGCTACTAAAGTGTACCATATGAATAGGGAAATTAGTTGTTTGACACAAGGAATCTCGAGTGTTTCTATGTATGTTTCTAGACTTAATGATCTGTGGGATGAATTTGAGTCGATTATCCCTTTTCCATGTGACTGTGAAAAATCCAAAACCTTTGTTGAGTTTCTTCGCCAATAGAAACTTGTGAAGTTTTTAATGGGACTGAATAACCCTTATGCACCTCAAAGAAGCCAAATACTAACGATGGACCAACATCTTCTCTTGACCAAGCATATTTGATTATAGTTCAAGAAGAAAGTCAAAGGCTAAGTAGTGGATATGGTATACAAAGTGGAATTCTGGAAAGTGGACCTATGAATACTGAGAGCAGCTCTTTTGTATTAGTAAACAACTCAAATATGAAATACAGGATGAAGAATACAAATCTATTCTATGACTATTGCAAGTTGAAGGGGCACATAAAGGACACATGCTATAAGTTAGTACGACATCCACCAGGATTTAAGTTCAACAAAAAAGAAGAGGTGCTAATGACAACCACAGATCACTGGCACATAATATGAGTGTAATGGATGAAGCTCAGCACACTGGAAGTGATGGAGTTGGTATGATAAATGGAATGATCAATGCAACAACCCTAATTTCTACAATTGAGCAATATCAGCAAATACTGAGAATGTTGAGCAAAACAAAATGGACCAACAGAGAAAAAAGGACCAGAAGATGTGGACAATATAGCAGGTAACTCGATTACTGACCAAGTTAAGTGGATCGTTGACAATGGAGCCCTAAATCATATAGTTTCATCCTTAGATCTATTATCCTATGCTAAGCATGTTCCTTATTCCAAATCTATTTTAGTACATTTACCAAATAGAGAAAGTACTAAGATTACACACATATGATCCTATACTTTATCTAACACTCCAACTCTACATGATGCACTTTATTGTCACGACCCAAATTTCCCTCCGTAGGATGTCGTGATGGCACCTAGTCTTAAGGACTAGGTAAGCCTAACATTTACTGAAATAATAACAATATTTAACTAACGCCTGACAAATACAAAATAGAAATCTCTATACAAAACTTACAATTCCAAAACCGATAGTATAAGTTATAAGCTCTACTGAGTTTGCTACATAAACCTATAAATACAACTGTTTCGAAATAGAGATAAAACAATGCAAGTACAATAACAGAAGGTGACTCCAAGGCAGGTGAACACAACAACAGGTCTACCTTGAGTCTCCACAGCAAGATCTGTACAACTAGCTAGCGATCGACTAACTCCGAATTACCTGGATCTGCACAAAAATGTGCAGAAGTATAGTATAAGTACACTAAAGCGGTACCCAATAAGTATCAAGACTAACTTCAGTGGAGTATTATGTGCTAATACAAACATCTCTTTTCTTTTCAAATAGACGAGGGTATGTATGAATGATCAATAATATCAGAATCCATCTTCTTAAACAGATAATGGTGATTAATTACGTGTATGCTTGTGCAAGTGTTCTATCACAGTTCAGGCCAATGAGTAAGGGTAGAGGTAAATGAACAGCACATAAGAAACGATCCCCACGAATTGCACAAGGTAAAACTCAAATAAATTAGGCACGCCACTACACAAATATCAATAACAACAATGCCCCCAGGCCATCTCAAGTCACAACAAGTCAATTCCCGACATAGCCTACCTTGTCTCGCCGAGTGCGCAATAATAAAGTAAATGCCCGCCTTGTCTCGCTGCACGTGCATAATAATATTTTTACCTTGTCTTTCCACATGCACAAAATTACATATATAGCCCTCCTTATCACACCGCATGTGAAAATATCAATAGTAACAATAGCACGGCAGAAACTTCGTGCAAACACCCGACAAAAAACCTCCCAACAATATCACGTGCCAAAATCACAATATCACAATAGCCCTCGGCTCAACAACCTGAGTACCACAGCAACAACAACAACAACAACAACAACAACACGAGAATACGACAAGAAAATCAACTCAAGAGTTTTGAATCACAAATAAGCGGTAGAACAAGCTCACAAAGAATAAACACAATAGGGAATACTCGTCTCAATAAGAACGGCTCAACAAGGGAGAAATTATATGTAACAAATAATTCCAAATAGGAATAAGGTAGCTATGATAAAGGATAACTAAACTTTATTTAGGGTTGAGCAATTACGAAGAGATACAACAAATTCAATTAAGGATAGGCAACAGAAAAGATAATCATAACCTCAAATAAGGATAGACAATTACAAAAGAGTTAACCATAATTTCAATTAAGGATAAGCAGTTAGGACAAGGATAGCATGGCACTTGAAGAGGCAACAACTTCCATTAAGGCACACAAGGGTCAAATAGGCAATAAGGGGGAACATGAAGCAAATAAATTCCAATAAAGACACGTAGAGGTAAAGCTAGTAAATGGGGAACTTAACATAACAAAACAACTTCATATCTAGTGGACATAAGGACATACGAGCCCTAAAAGGTCAACCTTCTACAAATAAGACCGAGCACGTACTCGTCACATCGTGTACACGAACTTCACATGTAACAATTATCACCAAAGACTCAAATCCTAAGGGGTAGTTCCCCACACAAAGCTAGGCAAGATACTTACCTCAAAGAAGATAGACTGTTACTCTAAAATGAACTCCTCGAGTGAAATAACCTCCGGATGGCTCAAATCTAGCCAAAATAGCTTCAAAGCATAAATAAAACTCATAAGAAACTATTCCGGATAATAAAGCTTCAATCTTTATCAAAAACTGAAAATCAACCCAAAAGAAGACCCCTGGGCCCGCACCTCGAAACTCAACAAATTTCACAAAATCCGAACACCCATTCCAATACAAGTTCAACCATACCAAAATTATCAATTTCCGACCTCAATTTGTCCTTCAACTCATCATTTCACATTTTGAAAGATTTTAAATTTTTTCCCAAATTTCCAACTTAATTTACTAATTAAATAATAAAAATAGCAATGGATACATGAAATATAACAAGATTCGGGTAGAGAATACTTACCCAATGAGTTTCTTGAAAAACTTACAAACAATCTCCCAAAACCGAGGTCTAGAACTCAAAATATGAAGAAAAAGGCCAAACCCTCGACTTATATAATTCTGCCTAGGACTTCCGCATTTGCGGACAAAAAAGCACATTTGTGCTCTCGCATGTGAGAGAAAACGTTCGCATCTGCGAACTCAATTGTCCAGCCCAGTGGCCACACCTGCGCAAAAGGAGTCACACCTGCGACACCGCAGAAGCGCACAAATAGCCGCAGAAGCAGACATCATCGCATTTGCGATTAGTGGGCCGCAAAGGTAGCCATCGCATCTGCGATAAATCCTCCGTAGAAGCGAAGTCCTCCCCCAGGCCTCAATATCACAGAAGCGACATAACCTTCGCATAAGCGGCTCCACATCTGTGATCAAACCTCCGCAGATGCGGATACACTAGAAACATATGTTGTCCAAAGCAATAAAATCATCTGAAACTCGTCTGAAATACACCCGGGCCCCTCGGGACCCAGTCCGAATATACCAACTAGTCCTATAACATAACACGGACCCGCTCGAGGTCTCAAATCACATCAAACAACGTTGGAACTATGAATCACACCATGAATCGAACTTATTAATTTTCAAATCTTCCAACTTTTAAAACTTGCGCCGAAACCTATCAAATCAACCCAGAATGACTTCAAATTTTGCATACAAGGCCCAAATGACATAACAGAACTATTCCATCTCTCGAAATTGCATTCCGACTCTGATATCACCAAAGTCAACCCTCGGTCAAACCTCTCAATCTTTCAAAACTTCAACTTTCCAAATTTCGCCGAAATATTTCACATTAACCTACGGACTTCCAAATCCGAATACGGATGCATGCCTAAGTCAAAAATCACCATACGAAACTGCTGGAATCTTCAAAACACCATTTCAGAGTCGTTTTCTCAAAGTCAAAACTTCGGTCAACTCTTACCACTTAAGCTTCCAAAACTAGAATCCTTCTTCCGAATTGACCATGAATCATCCGAAAATCGAACTCGACCACACGCAAGTCATAACACCTAATACAGAGCTGCTCGAGACCTTATGCCACCAAACGAGACGTAAATTCTCAAAACGACCGGCCGGGTCATTACATTTATGTACCTAAGTTTCAATATAATCTGTTATCTATGTCCAGATATACAAAAGAATTGAACTGTGTAGCCTCTTTTTATCCTGAATTTTGTCTATTTCAGGACCTCTTCAGTGGCAAGGTGAGGGGAATTAGTAGCCTCAAGGATGGGCTCTACATCCTCAATCCTTCAAAGCTTGCTGCATCACCTACCTCCACTTGTATGACTACTACCCAGACTTCCTCCTCAACTATGTTGTGGCATCAAAAACTTGGGCATACTTCTCATTCAGTCCTCGATAAAATACCTACAATAAAGACCTTGTTGTTTAATTTTGATTCTTGTAACTGACATGTTTGTCCATTAGCTAAACAGACTAGGTTACTTTTTCCTACTAGTACCTCAAGATCAAAATATTCATTTGAACTTATTCATATGGATGTGTGGGGTCCTTATAGAGTAAATACCTACAATGGTTATAGATATTTCCTCACTCTTGTTGATGATTTTTCAAGAATGACTTGGATCTTTCTCTTAAGACTAAAAAGTGATGTATATGTGGTTCTATCAAATTTTCTTCACTTAGTAGAAAATTAATTTTCTTCTGCTATCAAATTCTCATGTCTGATAATGGCTATAAATTATTTAATTCTCTTTGTTCTACCATGTTTCAAATCAAACGAATTGTTCATCAAAGTAGTTGTGTTTATACTCCCCAACAAAATAGAATTGTGTAGAAGAAGCATATACACTTACTTGAAGTAGGCAGAGCATTGAGGTTTCGAGCTGCACTTCCTTTAAAACTGTGGGGTGAAAGCATTCTAGCAGCCACCTATATCATTAACAAACTACCTAATAATGTCCTACATGGGAAGACTCCTTATGAGCTTTTTCATGGATATCCTCAAAGACTTGATCACCTAAGGATAATAGGATGTCTTTGTTATGCTACAAGAACTCACTTTCATGATAAGTTCCAACCAAACTCCATTACTGCTATCTTTTAAGGTTATGCTTCTACACAGAAAGGTTATAAGTTATATGACCTTGAGTCTGGGAAAATCTCTTTCAGTCGAGATGTTATCTTCAAGGAAAGTATTTTTCCCTTCAAATGCCCAAAAAGAAAATTTCTTTCATCACAGCATGACTCTTCCACATGCACTCCTGCAGCTACTTCTGATACATTACATCCTTCTCCAACATTGGATGATAGACCAGTCTCTTTTATACTAGAAACACCTACTTCACCTCCTTCAACACCAATTACCAACATACCAGTTTCACCTTCAGAGCCTAACAATTCTCCACTCACTACCAGCTCACCTCTTTCTACAGAATGTAATCCATCATACACATTGCCTTCTCCTTCTCCCATTGACCATGCTACTTTAACTGATCTTGGTCTTCCTGCTTTACCTGTCCTTTCTCAGCCTAGAAAGTCAGGTAGACTAGTAAGCCACTAATTTGGTTGACTGACTATGTCCATCCACCCCTGCCATCCAGTTCTTCTACCTCTCATCCTATTCAACAGTTTGTGTCCTATACTCACCTTTTTGCTTCTTTTAGAACATTTTATGCTTCCTTCTCTACTGGCATCGAACCCTAATCTTTTCATCAAGCTACTAAGGATGCCATGTGGGTTGGAGCTATAAAGCTTGAAATTGAGGCTTTTGAACAAAACAATACTTGGTTTGTAGTTGACTTACATGTTGGAAAGATACCCATTGGTTGCAAATGGGTATATAAAATAAAATACAAGACAGATGGCATTGTAGAGAGGTTCAACGCCATATTGGTTGCTAAAGGCTTTACACAGCATGAGAGGTTGGATTTCCATGATACTTTCTCATGTGGCCAAGCTAACCATTGTGAGGGCTGTCATTGCCACTACAGCTCTTAAACACTGGCATGTGTTTCAAATGGATGTTCAAAATGCCTTTTTGAATTGGGATCTTGAAGAGGAAGTTTACATGACTTTGCCCCAAGGATTTAGTAGCCAAGAGGAGCATAAGATTTGTAGGCTACTCAAATCCCTATATGGGCTAAAGCAGGCATCTAGATAGTGGAATTTGAAGGTGTCCCAAGCCTTGTCTCTGTATGGTTTTAAGCAAAGTAAACATGACTATTCATTGTACTCTAAGAATGTAGATAACAAGTTTGTATTAATACTTGTCTATGTAGATGATCTTCTTATTACAGGAAATGATCCGCAAGAAATAAAACTTGCTCTGAAATCTCTGCATCAACATTTCAATATGAAGGAACTTGGAGAAGTCAGATACTTCTTAGGCATAGAGTTTTCTAGGTCAAAGGAGGGAATCCTCATGTCTCAAATAAAATATGCCTTAGAAATGATATCTGATGCAGGTCTAGCAGGCTCTAAACTTAAAGAGACATCAATGGAGCAGAACTTGAAGTTGACAAGCACTGTGTTTGATGCATGCACAAACACATATAAAGGAGATGAATTACTGGAGGACAGGGGGAGTTACCAAAGGCTCATAGGGAAGCTTTTGTATCTCACAATAACAAGACCTGATATTTCATATGCAATGCAGTCCTTAAGTCAGTTTATGCATGCACCTAAGAAGTCTCATTATGAATCAATACTTCATGTAGTAAGGTACATTAAGAAGGAACCAGGGCTAGGATTGTTAATGTCGAGTGACAACAGTGAAGAAATAGAAGCATTGTGTGACTCTGACTAGGCCTCATGTCCTATGTCAAGAAAGTCTGTTCCTGGATATTGCATTAAGCTTGGAAGTTCAACCATATCCTGGAAAGCCAAGAAGCAGCACACTATATCTAAAAGCTAAGCTGAAGCTGAGTACAGAAGCATGTCACACACAGTGGCTGAACTTGTGTAGTTGAGAGGTCTGTTGAAAGAGCTGAATATGAATCTGAAACTGCCCATGAAGTTGTTCTGTGATAATAAAGTAGCATTGCAAACTACTGCAAATCCTATGTATCATGAGAGGACAAAACACATAGAAATAGACTGCCATTTCATCCAAGAAAAAATTCAAGAAGGGCTGATCAAGACATTTTATATTGCTAGTCAAGAACAACCAGCAAATATGATGACCAAGGCACTTGGGCATCAGCAACATGCAACATTAATCTTCAAGATGGGAATGAAAGACATTTTCTCATTCTCAACTTGAGGGGGAGTGTTGAAATTAGAAGAGTTGTAAATGATAGTACATTCATGTATTTATGTTGTACTCTTCTAGAAGATAGTTAGTTAGGAAATTAGTTGTTAGTTTTCTTACTGTTAGTCGGTTAAGTTGGTTACAGAAATGTTAGGACAAATAGACCGTGTACAACTCATTTTGTCATTAAGGCAGCTAATAGCGAAAATTTATTTTCATCTCTCTGCCTCACTCTGATTCTCTCCTCAGCTAACTCGAGCTCGTTAATGGCGGAACTTAGGGCTAGATTTTAACAAAAACCTTCAAAAACAAATCCGTTAGAGTTGTTGGGTGTGCGAACAAAATCTCACATTGGTAGTTGAAAATATTGGGAGCCTTCATATAAGATGTAGGGATCTCTTTATAGTATGAGGCTTTTTGGAGAAATCTGTGCGGGCTTGGCCCAAAGCGGAAAATATCACACCATGTTAAGAGTATCTTTTGGGGCATTTTAGCCTAACAACTGGTATCACAGCCAATGGTTTGGCGGAAAAACTATGGAGATGGCAGAGTGGGGCGTGGGGGCCCGACTTAGTGCCTTTTCCCTTCTATGGGTCAGTTCACTACCTTTACCCATAGCTTCAAAGACGCATACACAGCCTCTCTTTGGGCTTCGGTAATCGTAAATACTCTGATCATGTGGGTGACATACATTTAATCTTCAAATTAGCCCATTAACAGTAATGGGTCATGTGAAACTTTGTTCAAGGGGGAGATTGTTGGATGTGTGTGAACAAAGTCCCACATGGAGAGTAGAAAGGAAAAAGATTTTACTTATAAGGCTTTGGATACTCTTAATGGTGTGAGGTCTTTTGGGAAAAACCGTGGGAGCTTGGCCCAATGCATACAATATCACATCATGTTAAGAGTATCTTTGGGTTGTTTAAGTTCAACAACTGGTATCAAAATCCATGTTTAGTAGGACGAGTATAGAGACCGCAAAGTGATGGTGCGGGCCGACGCGCACACAAGAAGAAGCTAGTTGCCAAATTCGGTTGCCATAATACTCTAACAATTTGGGTGGCACACAGTGAATCTCAAAAATTGACCCGTAGATTGTGGCAATGGGCTACATGGAACTTAGTTCGAGGGGAGACTCGTGAATCATAGTAGTAAGCCACATGGAATTTAGTTCGAGGGGGAGATTGTTGGGTGTGCGAACAAAGTCTCACATTGGTAGCTGAAAAGATTGGGAGCATGCATATAAGGTATAGAGATCTCTTAATATTGTGAGGCCTTTTGGGAAAAACCGTGCGGGCTTGGCCCAAAACGGACAATATCACATCATACTAAGAGTGTATTTGTGTTAGTTTAGCCTAACAAGGAATTGTTTGGTTTGTCCTGATTTTCTTACCATATTTAGTTTTCCTATCTTTTGAATGAAAGGACAACATATTTATCATCATTGAGTTTTTCTTTTCTTGGAAGGAAATTATAAATCTCCCATATTTAGCTAATCCCTTTTCTCGGAGGAAAAGGTTTGGACTTCTATAAATTGAGGATCCTTCCTTCTTTTTTAGTAGCATCCACAATGTAGCTATAAGGGGTTTGAGAGCCTTGTTTAAGGAAGAGAACTTTTTGGGACAAGTGTTAGAGTGTCACTTGTGTTGGCCTCTTCGTGAGGTTGTTCTCTCGATATTTTGTACTCTCTTTTATATAGTGGATTGTTCATCTCCGCCTGTGGATGTATGTCAATTGACCGAACCACGTTAATGTTTGTGTCTCTTTTGGTATATTTTTCTTTTGTTGTCTGATTTATCATTGTTCAAGGTTTGCTTTACTAGCTTCCGCATGACACCTTATTATTTGGATCCTAACACAATTCTTGTGGGATCCATAGTCACTAAAAATGCATTATAGGTTATTACTATGTGAAATCAAACAAATGTTCACTTCTTTTCCGTAACTAATAATAGCGTGTCATAAGTTTTTGTATCGTATTGTAGTCATAAATTGCTCCAGAATTCTTTAAACCAAAAATGTAGCTGCCTTAAGCAATACTGGTTCATTTCCTTTAGAGCGAGGGGGTGGGGGTTGAGTAACATTCATGAGAGTTTCCACAATTAATACGTTAACTAATTTTAATTTTGGTCGATATGCAGAGTAATTCGTTGTCTTATCTCCTGTATCAAGTAACCATGTTTTTCTCCCTCCACAAAGAAAAGACGAAAAAACAAAAAGAAAGAGGAAAAATAATATATTAAAAGTTCAGAAAATTGTACATCTTTTGCCCTAAGGAGACTTTTCCCGTAAGAAAGACGCTTTAATCTTTTAAGAGCCATAAAAAGCACTTAAGTTTTTAAAGCTATAATATAAAGTATTTGTCTAAACTATATTTTATCTCGCGCTAAATGTCTTACTTATTTAATAGTTTATTATTTAAAATAATACAATTTTTTTTAATTACAAACGTATAAATGACTTCTTACTATGTTAAAATTACAAATATTTTAAAGTAGACGTAGTTGACAGTGACGGCCAACATTTGGAACATCAGGAAGTATTTAAGAAGGCATAATTCAAGTTCTTAAAAAATTTATAGCGACGACAATTAGATTGAATCTCCCCAATTTCTATTGAGGAAATGATCTCCTACGTACAATTTAAATAGAAGAAAATGATATTATAAACACACATCTTATGCATTTTATTTAAAGATCTCCGATGTTGAATTTTTACTGACTTCTTTTATAAATGGTCATAAAAATAAGTAACATGTGTAATGTATTATAAAATTAAATATTCCGTTAAAAATAAATATTAGAAAAAAATAATCTTTTATGTTCACTTACAGTTTAAATAACAAAAACAATTTTACAAAAATCTCATATGATATTTTTTTATTAATTTTTGTGAAAAAAATATCATATAACTAAAATAATATCTATAATGAATCACAAAAGCAAATGTCGCCCAATAATTTACCACAGGCGCATTTTATTTATAAAGGGCAGTTACATTTTCATCTTGTGGAGAAAGTACTTTCTAAGATGACAGATTCACTTTCCAAAAGAGTCCAATTTCAGACATAGCTTTTTTTCAGGATTTTAACGTTTGATAAAGTCCTTTCTTGATTGGAGACAAACCGTACTACAAATCTTCAGTCCTATTGACTCCAAAACTCAATTATTCACTGATTTCTTTTTTGTCTCAGAAAAATAAAAAAAGTTAGTAAAATCTTTTCACAATGTAAAACATTTAATCAATTAACAAAGTTTTAATTTTTAATTAATTGATATCAACTTTATAATTTTTCATTATTAATTCGTTTTCAGTATTTGGAACATAATATCACCTCTATTTCATATTAAATACTCCGTAACATCGTTTTATCTTTATTTTCATAGGCATGAAAATATCATAAGACCATAAATTTTAAGGGCAAATTTTGTATCTGTTAAAAGTATTTTTTTCCCTTTTTTAAACATTATTCCCAATCACAAGGTGGTCGTTAGTTGTTACTTATGGTAAAAAAAAATTCTTTTGAGTTTAAGTTCTAATAATACGTATTCAAGTCACTTCTCAGATAATTATACGTATTTCCTGATAAATATTAATTAGTAATACTAATAAAAAGGACAATTATAAGATTAAAATATACTGCTAACTAAAATATTTTTAAACTATCAATAGATATAATTTAAGTCATTTCTTTTTATTGAAATTGAAAAACCTCTCATGCGAAAGTAATTGATAGAATAAAATAAAATAAGACCCACAAGGAAAAAAAGCAAGGAACCACCCCACTAATCTTCCAACCCCCACTCCCCACCCCAACCCCACCACCCTGTAAATATATACTCACAAACAAAGCAACGGTTCGCATATTGGAAAATCCTCTTCTCTCTCTCTCATATAATTTTCTCACAAAAAATATTCTTTTTTTGACTTTCTTTAGTTTCCTTGTAAACACTAGTCATACAAATTCCTCTCGTGAAATGTCAACCGGTGGCACCACCACCACGACGACCAGCACCACCAATTCCGCCACTGTTATCCCCGTAGCCACCGCACCCACCACCCACCACCGTCGCCGTATCACCGACTCCATGACGGACCCCGAAAAATCATCAAATCACAGTACACAACATATAGCCTCATCAGATTATAATGTTTTCTCCGATAATAATGATAATAACACTGAAATTATCAACACCAATATTCTTCATTATCACCATCACCATCATCATCATCCGTTAATAAAATATTTTTTGGTACGTAAAAAAGTACCAGAAAATATTGTATTTAGAGTAGAAGAATGGGTTTTAAACGTTGGTACAATTATGCAATCTTTGAGATCAAGGAAGAATATGGGCCGTACAGTTTTTGGTTTGCTGCTTTTTTTTATGGTGGCATCTGTATTTTTCAAGTTTTCTTTTATGATGATGAGTGGCAATGTAGAAGATATAAATGGGAATTTAATGAGAAGAGAGAATGGTATTTTTGTTTTACATAATTTCAAGAATGATATTTTGGCTAATGCTCAAAAGGTAGTTTCTGAAACGGATTCTTCTTCTTCTGCTGCTGCTGGGGATTTTGTGAGAAAACGTCAGATGAAAGAAATACCTGTAAGTATTGATTTTAATTTTTCCCCCCTTTTTTTAATGTTTATTCTTATTTAGAATTCTGAAAAATATGGAAAAGAAGAATTAAAGGTTGAATCTTTAATTACCCAAATTTAGTTTGGTGTTTGTGTAATCCAATTTTTAGAAAATGAGAGCTTTAATGTTTATTCTTATTTAGAATTCTGAAAAATATGGAAAAGAAGAATTAAAGGTTGAATCTTTAATTACCCAAATTTAGTTTGGTGTTTGTGTAATCCAATTTTTAGAAAATGAGAGCTGTAATTTTTGCGTTTTGTTTATATTTTTTGGGTTGAAGAATGAAAGATAGAAACTTTCGTTAGTAACTCAAATTTTCTCTGTATTTTGTCATGAATTCTCTGAAAGGAGAGAGTTTTGGGAGCACTAATTTTCAGGATGGAAGATTTTTTTTTTTTTTTTTCTTTTACCTTTTTAATTTTTAACTGAGTGGGTAAATTGAGAGGTTGGGGATATCTCTGTTCATTGTTTGACTCGGTAAAATCCAAGTAAGTGGGCGGCAACAAAAACAGTGTGGAATATTGTGAACATTTGCCAGTTGGTTATTGGCAATGTTGACTGTGGTGGTGGCTGTCTAATGATTAGTTGACCGTTATATCCCTTAGCCTTCTTTATTTCTTCTTCCTTCTTAAGAAAAGATAAAGGTAGCGTTCGAGTTTTCTTGTATGCACCTCGACGCGTATACGCTATTTCTCATAGTATAATTTCAGTATAAAATTTACCCCCATTTGGTGTTTAACCGAAGACGTGTCTTCCACGCACATTTAACTGTTAAGGTTTAATTGTTCAATTTGATGTAAACATAGGAAGTAGTTACCGGCAGGGGCGAAGCTACATGTCTTAAAAGGGTGGTCAAGTGACATGCGTATATAGGTAAAATATTAGTAGGTTTTAGAGGTATACAACATATATTGAACTCTCTTTGTCGGAGGATTTTTTTCACTTATTTCAAGTTTGAATACTCTTGAGATTTCGCCACTGATTACCGGTTACTCTCATCTTCAACTGTTCAGCAAACTGAGACATATACATATGTAGTTCTAGTTTCTGTGCTCTATTTGTTTTTTCAAAATTTTCCTAAATCCAGACTTATTACAGCTCTTGTTGTTTACTTGTGGACTAAGCTGCATATGACCAAAAAAAGATAAGGTGAAATGAAGACATTTAACTAACTAGTCTGTATGGATTGCTTTGACAGGTACCAGAAATATGGATGAAGCCAAACAGTGATAATCATTACCAATGCATTTCTCGTCCAAGGAATCGCATAAGTATGTAAATATGGTAGATGTTTTGAACATATTTGGTGTTAATTGTGAAGTTTATTCTTTATGCATTCTGATACCTGGAAATTATTTCAGGAACTGGCTCATCGACGAATGGCTATATCTTAGTTCATGCGAATGGAGGATTAAACCAAATGAGAACAGGGGTAAGTGAAAAGCTGTATGCCACAATCATTAAGCTATTCTGTTAATGGTTTTTAGCTAATCGCGAAGCTAAAATGTATTGCTAATTATGTTTAGTGGATTACTGCAGATATGTGATATGGTGGCTATTGCAAAAATAATGAATGCTACTCTGGTTCTTCCTTCTCTTGATCACGAATCCTTTTGGACAGATACTAGGTACTACTCTTTAGTTTCTCCTGATCCCCTTTTTAGGGCCTCTTCATTTTCGTTCTAATATTTTCTCGTTTGTTGCAGTGATTTTAAAGATATTTTTGACTGGAGACACTTCATTGAAGTTTTAAAGGATGATATTGAGATTGTTGAGTCTTTGCCACCAAAATATGCAGCTGTGAAACCCCTTCACAAGGCACCTGTGTCCTGGTCAAAGGTTTGTAAAAAAAATCTACTACTAATGTGCTAGATTTAGCTTATAGTTTTCGTGGCGAAAGCTAAAATATGATGCTTTCATCGCAGGCTAGTTACTATAGAGGAGAGATACTTCATTTACTAAAGAAGCATAAGGTAATTCAATTTACCCACACAGATTCAAGACTTGCTAACAATGGCCTAGCATCGTCTATTCAAAGGCTTCGCTGTAGAGCAAATTATCAGGCTCTGCGTTACACGAATGAGATAGAGGACTTTGGAAAGAAGTTGGTGGATAGACTTAGAGATAATGGTGAACCATATATTGCTCTCCATTTAAGGTAATCTATCAAACACTTGGTTTTTCTTTGACATTTTCTCAACCATTGATCGATGAGTAACTTAGCATATTTGCTCGAACGTGCAGATATGAAAAAGACATGCTAGCCTTTACTGGCTGCAGCAACAATTTGACAGCTGAAGAGGCTGAAGAACTTCGTAAAATGAGGTACGAAGTGAAACATTGGAAAGAGAAAGAGATAAACAGCAAGGAAAAGCGACTGCAAGGGGGCTGCCCTATGTCCCCGAGGGAGGCTGCCTTATTTCTTAAGGCGATGGGCTATCCCTCCACGACCAGAATATACATTGTTGCAGGGGAAATTTATGGCAACAACAGTATGGATGAATTTCGTTCACACTATCCGAATGTGTTCTCTCACTCAACCCTCGCAACAAAAGAAGAACTCGAGGCTTTCAAGAACTATCAAAACCGTCTTGCTGCTGTAGACTATATGGTAGCCCTCGAAAGTGATGTTTTTGTTTACACATATGATGGCAATATGGCGAAGGCTGTGCAAGGTCATAGAAAGTTTGAAGGATTTCGAAAGACCATTAGTCCCGACAGGTTTGTTATCATCCTTGATACTTTATTAACTTCCCTTTCCACCCCTTAACTTTGATCAAAATTATGATGTTTTTGTCTCGTCTTTATTTTCAGATTCAACTTTGTAAGATTAATCGACTTGTTGGATAAGGGTGCGATCTCTTGGGAAGAGTTTGCTTCACAAGTTAAGGTCTTACAATCCAATAGATTAGGAGCTCCTTACCTCAGACAAGCTGGTGAATCACCAAGATTAGAGGAGAACTTTTATGCAAATCCTTTACCAGGTTGTTTATGTAATAGATCTGAAGAGGAAGCCAGTAAACAGCAACTCAACAAGAGACCAAGTTTAAGGGTTGCTTCACAAAGATAGGGATTTGTATGTTCATAATTTGGTAGATTAGTCCAATATCAGTACCATAATTCTACAAATTGGCCTATAAGGGGCTGCCAGATGTCGGGTTTTTACTTGCCCTTCACGCTGCGCGGCGAGCAGAAACAAAGAGAGATTATTGTAGCAAGCAAGCAGGGCTTGGAAGCAGAGATGGTTTGGTTTATAAGATGGACAAAAAGAAAGCATATACAGAGATATACTCAAATTATTCTTTAGGTGTGGAGTATAGAATTTTAATTCATTTATTATTTTTATTTTGTTCCAGTTGGTTTTGTAATTAGTTTACACATTAGGTTCAACACGGATTCATATGTATACCGATTCATGAAAATGATATACAGGTCTTTGTACACAGTTGCACAATTAACTCTTTTTTGTCATCTTTTACTAGACAGTTATTTTGCGTTGCCTTTCATTTTTAGCTTAAAGAACTAGATGGATTATTCCACCCTCAGGGTTTGTGCTAATGGTAACAGCGCAGTGGGTACACCTTCGGAATTTAAATGTAGAAGAACGAGCTTATTTCCATTGAGTTTCGAATCGTGCAATCATTAGATTTTTATTAAATGGCGTCACTATAATGACTTCATATTAAAAGAAGAAAAACCTCAAATCATATTAATTAAAACACCATGAGCAGGTTTCAAAACCTTTACCCCTACGGAGATATGAAGCCATCTGCATTCAAGTGTATCTTTATATTTGGAGCTATATTTTCGTTTTAATAAATTTATTTATATATATTTAATAATTATTGGACAAAGTATTGTCCCGTGATACCGCTTGCCTCAAAGGTAGAGAAAAGTAGCTTTCATGTAACAAAAGAATTCCGGTAATAGCTCGTAACTGCCCCACTAGCAAGCAAAGGAAAGCGTTTGTAAGGCTCATTTTATTAAATGGGCGGTAAAATCCTCTTAATTCTAACTTTTTCTACACTTATATTTTTAATCTGTCTGTTTATTCCACTACGTTTAAGAAAACCCATATTATGTGTCTTGTGCATCTTTTTCAAGATGATTTTTTTTTTCAATCAAATAAAATAGCAGGCGTTGGTCCGTAGAAGAGTGTCATAGCATAAGACTCTTGCACACTAGGGGTGTGTTTGGTACGAACTAGAAAATGTTTTCCTCGAAAATGAGTAGTTTTGTCACTTATTTTCCCTTGTTTGGTTGGCGAATGAAAAACTTTTTCTGAAAAATATTTTCTAGTGTTTGTTTTAGAAAATATTTTTTAGAAAAATAATTTTTTATACTACTTTCCTTACCCCCTCCCCCAAATCCTCATATTTCCTATGCCCCCTCCCCCACAAACCCCAAATACCCAGCGTTTTGAGAACTCTATTTTCTTCGAGAGTTTAATTATTCTTTTAAAACTTCATACAAACTCAAAGGTACTAATGTGTTGCTTTACTTTTTCACGCAAAAATAACGTTAAAATTTGTGCTACATAACTAAAAAAAAAAGGTACTCTTTTTACAACTTGAAAAAGTACTCATTTTGTTAAAATGAGAGAAAATATTTTTTCTATATCTTGAAAAGAAAATACTCATTTTATTGAAATGACAGAAAATACTTTTTATTATATTATTTTGTTGAAATGAAAGAAAATAATTTTTTTACATCATAAAAAGAAAGTACTTTTTTGTTGAAATGAAAGAAAATACTTTTTTATATCATGAAAAGAAAATACTCATTTTATTGAAATGAAAGAAAATACTTTTTATTACATCATTTTGTTGAAATGAACGAAAATATTTTTTCTACATCATAAAAATAAAGTATTTTTTTGTTGAAGTGTAAGAAAATACTTTTTCTACATCATGAAAATAAAATACTTTTTTTTATTGAAATGAATGAATATTTTTTTACATTATGGAAAGAAATACTCATTTTATTGAAATTAAAAAGAAAGTACTCTATTTACAAAATGAAAAGAAAATATTCTTAATAATATTTATATTTAGGGTGTGGTAGGGCAGAGTTGGGGTGGGATTGGGCGAGGGGGTTGGGGTGGGCATGGGTGGTGGGTGGGGGTTGGTAGGGATGAAGAATAGAATAGAGAAGGTTGAAAAAGAGTTTTGGAAAATATTTTCCTCTCTTTTGATATGGAAAATATTTTCCTTCCATCGGAGTAAAATGAGTTGGCGAGGAAAATCAATAATTTTCCGCAGCTAATTTTGCAACTCCATTCATACGAAAAAACAGTGCATTCGCAAGCTATTATGGTAAAGATAGCCATTCATGCGAAATAATTTGCATGACAACAGTAAATAGTGGTCCTACCAATTTGCAAAAGTTTAACTGTTTAAGCGCCTTGAAAATAAAGATTTAGCCACTTTATTCAGTTCTTAGATTTCCATGACAAACTTTTCTACCAACTACTAGTTTAATAGGGTTCACAACGGATAGGCAAAATTAGCCTATAGCATGTCATCGAAGAAATACGCTGGACGCGCGCTTCGACCGTGCCTTCCGGGCATAATTAGGGATGGAAAACGGGGCGGGGCGGGACGGTTACGGGGCAAACCCGCAAAAAATTCAATCCGCCCCGTCCCGCGATCCCTGAATCCCGCCCCGCCCCGCCCCATTGCCATTCCTCTCCGCATAATTGAATGTAAATAGTGCAGATATTACTAGACCGAAAAATTCGGATGACCATTTCTTGATGTGTTAATAAAGCGTATCCAGGGCTCGAGCTCAGCTGAAGAGGTCTAGCCTGATATGAGAAGTGATACTTCAAGCCCAATTCAAGATTTTAAGCCTGTCAGTACATAATAGTATTATAATCATTACTTGCTGGTAACAATTATTGAAAAGCGAGTTCAACAAAATATCTTGAATACGAGTTAAGAAACAAGAAGAGCAAAAATTTGAGATGTCACGTAAAATATTGAAAAGTAGCGCTTCTCTCCCCCCTCTGGTTTGGTTTAGTAGACTTTAACATAAAATAAAATTACTATGACTGGGGCATACCGAACAAGCACAATAGATACTGAGGTTAGATATCTACCTGCAAGAGCAAGGCATTTAGGAAAAGTTTACCTCAGACTATGTGAAGAGTTAACAGTATGGACCATGTGAGACAATTTAATACTGAGAAGGGTATCACGCTACAATCATAGGGTCGACAAACGAGACTTGAGAGTTTGGCTTATTTATATGGAAATAATGCATGGGTTTTATGCCATCTTTTTTCTTGAAAGCACTCTTGTTTCCTTTATAATGTACTAGACAAACATAAAGCAAGTTCTGCTACTATCCAAGAAAGAACTTAACAAGCCCTAGCTAGAAACACTCAAGAATATGATGAAAAACTGTATTTATATTGAATGCCAAGCTCAGTTTAAATACAAGTCTTCCTAATAGTACTCCTTGAATTTCAAATCAAAACACTATCAGGAGCAAACTAACTGAATGATAAATATGAACTAAAAGGATAGCTCTAAATCTATATCTAATCTAGGATAAGCATGAAGGCTAAGAACTAATCCAAAGGGATAAACAACTGGTGACAAATGTTGTTCCAATACGCCCCCCTCAAGTTAGGCGATGTGTAACTAAGCCTTACTTGAACAGATTTCGGTCAAAGGTTGGTTTGGCAAGTGGCTTGGTGAGCGTATCAGCTAGTTGGTCAGCAGAATGAATATGAACAACTTGAACCCCCTTCTGTTGAACATGGTTGCACACAAAGTGAAAGTCCACCTCAACATGCTTCATGCGACTATGAAGGCCCGGATTCTCGCTTTGGTAAGTGACACCAATGTTGTCACAGTAGATTGCGGGAGTGTCTTTGACAGGAAGCTTCATCTCAATCAATAGGTTTCTCACCCATAACAGCTCAGCAAGAGCGTTGGCAACAACTCTATATTCAGCTTCAGTTGATGAGCGAGCCACAATTTTATGCTTTTTTGAAGACCAACTGATAGGGTTTCGATCAAGAAACAGAATATAGCCAGATGTAGAGGATCTATTAGTGAGATCTCCAGCCCAGTCGGCATCAGAATAAATGTGCAGATTAAAATAAAATTTGGGGACACACGGAAACCAAACTAGATTGTACCACGAAGATACCTGAGAACACGTTTCACAGCTTTCCAATGTAGGTCCGATGGCGATTGCATAAGCTGGGACAATTTATTGACCGCATAGGAAATGTTCGACCTTGTAAAAGACAGATATCGAATCTGCCTAGGACTCGACGATAGCGAGTTGCATCTGTAAGGTCAGGACCATCATTGAGTTTGAGTAACTCGGAGTTACTCATTGGTGTTTTAGCACATTTGTAGTCAGACATCAATTCCGCACTTAATATTTCATTGACATAATTTGCTTGAGAGAGAATAATGTCATCTGAACTTCAAATCACCTCAACACCAAGAAAGTAATGAAGGTTTCCCAAATCCTTAATTGAGAAGTGAGAAGCAAGGAAATCTATAACCTTATTCACAGTGCTAGGATTGATACCGGTTGAGAGTTATTGTTGTAGGATTTGTCACCCCCTGATCTCGGGGAGCGCGACCGGCGCTCAACAAAGTTACCCCGGTCGAGCAAGCCTGCACAGTGCTGTCTACCCAACTTATCCATGAATAAAAAGAATAATACATTTCATTAATTAGACAGTAAGAGGTCATATGAATAATACTAGTTCATTTCCATAAGTTACGTCATTAACAAGTCTCCAAAACAGTACCTTATATAGTCATAATTAAAGTGGAACAGATGATATGATTACAACAAGTTTAGTTCAACCTTCCCAAAATAGGATACAACCCACACTATGTCTACGGAACCTCTAACAGAAACAAAAGACTACTACGACAGAGCCGGCAACATGGCCCCGGCTATCCCTCAAAACACTATGGACATGGAACAAGAGATACATGACCCCGAAATGAAGTGGGGCTCACCAAGTCAGCTGAGGAGAGGGTGTGCTGCTATCATTGATCAATGCCATCTATTATGAAACCACCTGTATCCATTAAAGATGCAGTGCCCCCGACAAAAGGGATGTTAGTACATGTCAAATAGTACTAGTATGAAAACAAAACATATGCAAGGACTTGAAATTATAACATGGAATGAATCATGGTAACAATAAAAGGCTTAGTTGGCCGTTAAAGCCATAGCAAATTTATTAAGAGCTTTCAATAATATTTATAAATTCTTAAGTCGAGGATCCTCTACAACTACCTTTACACAAAGCGGCGCTGCTGGCTCACCCCATCGTATACGGGTGGGGTGAAATCACAATACCAGAAACTCTACAAAGCGGCCCCGCCGCCTCATCCCAATATATGTGGGTGGAGGTGCATTCACCATGCCACAAACTTTACACAAAGCGTCCCTACCGCCTCACCCCTATGTATGCGGGTGGAGGTGTATTCATAATACCACAACTCTACACAAAGCGGCCATGTCGCCTCACCCCAATGTATGCGGTTGGAGGTGTATTCACAATGCCACTTCTCGAATTCTCAAAATAATAATAGTTTGTACGAAAGAGTTCCCTTTTAAATCAACCATTTGGCACCTTTGGCCTTAGCAAGTGTAAGTTCATAAGGTTTCATCATGTGAGAAATAAGTGTATAATCACATTGATTTCATACAAGATCTTCTTCCCAAAAGGGGTATGACATAATTAAGCAAAAATAGCCACATACGACGCGCATGTAGGGAATTCCAGAACGTTCCAAAAAATCATTTCTAGCCACTTTTTGCTCTGCCGCGCCATGCCCCGCGCTGCCCCATGCGGCGCGGTAGTGTAAATTTGGCCATAAATTGAGTTTTTTTCACTTTGCAGGAAAATTGCACTAGCGCTATGAGGCCCGCGGAGCGGTAGTGCAATTTTCTCAGGGTGTATTTGTTTTCTCATTTTTTGATGTCCAGACTTGGTTTTCGAACCCCCGAACGTGATCCATTAACACACGAGGGTTCTAACACGTTATGCCAATCGGAAATCAATTTTACTAGTTTGAATACCCCACATCAGTAGGGTTTCAAGTTCGACTACACAAGATAGAATTTTACAAGGATTCGGAAATTCCGATAGAATAAGAGTTTAGCTATCATACCTCGAAAGAGTTTTTCATAGTGCCACAATAATGTCCCAACACTCCTAACAATGCCAATCTATAGAGGAGGAGGAGGGAATTATAAGAACGATTAGAGGAATTTGCATGGCAAGGACTGTTATGATTGTGACCCGACCTTTCCCTCAACCAATTTAAGAACAAAACCACCCAAGGTGGTTCAACAATTCAACAACCTCCCCACAGTCTCTATTAGCTCATGCATGTGATAAATATTCCCTCATCACCCATAATCAATCCAAACCCGAAATTGAAGAATTGGGGGAAGAAATCTTACCTTTTTGAAGCCTTAGCAAGTTCCTTTTGATGGAAATCCAAAGTTTGATCAAGGTAGAGTAGTGAAATCCTTAGTCCTCCCTTCTCTCTCTCTAGAATAACTCTCTCTTCTCTTTAAAATGTCAGGTAATTCCCCCAAAATGAACCCTTAGGTTAGATAAATAAAATAGGCGGGTTATTAAATTAAAAAAAATAAAGCCCTAATGCTTTTGCAGTTCGCAAAATGGGCCGCATAATGGCCCTCCGGAACTAGGCACTTCTACCTCACTCTGCGACCGGTCTGCAGCCCGCAGATCTATTCTGCAGCCGCATAATGCGCAGCAGAATCTCCCTCCGAAAATTTTTGAGCTGGATATGTGATGGGTTATGCGGCCACATAATGGACCGCATAATGGTCCGAAAATTTGCCCAGATTTCTACCTCAGTTTGCGGCAGATCTGCGGTCCGCAAATCAATTCTGTGACCGCAGAAACGCCCTGCACTTCCAAAAATTTTCTTCAACTCCCCAACGTATTGCTCAACCCAAAAAGTCCGAACAGCGGCGAGCTTGCTCGCCGCGAAGAATCCCTTGACTCGTCAACACATAAGTCTACTTCGGCACCACGAAACCCCGATTTTTAGGTATAATTTTACGGGGCCTTACAGGATTGGCGGCGATTGTTGACATTGTTGTTCTATTTGTTGTGATTAGCAACCACTGTTGTGATAGGACTATGAGTTTTCTAAGTTTTTCTCATGTCGGATAAAGAGCTCGTGATCGAGCAACTTTTCATATAGTTCCTCATAGGTGATGGTGGTGTCACGTGCTCATATGGTAGCCGATATCTCACAAAACTTAGGGCCAAGTCCACTAAGAATCTTGACGATAAGTTCGGAGTTAGAAACCGAGGCACCTGCAGTGGCAAGTTCATCAGAGAAGGTCCGAATACGCTGAAGGTACTCAGTAATAGGAATGGTGTCTTTTGTGATTAGTACAAGTTGGTCACGAAGGTTGAAGATCCGAGTATGGGACTTGTTTGCATAAGCAGTGTGCAAGGAGTCCCAATTTGGATGTGATTGCAATAGCAACTGTGGAAGCAATGGTAGGGTCAACAGACGCCATAAGAGCATTCTGGATGAGTTGATCCTGATGGAATCAAAGCGTATAAGCAGGATGAGGGTTGTATTGGTGCCAGAAGTAGTGCTCAGGGTGGGAATCAGGGCAGACCCATCAAGGTGATCGTAGAGGTCATGGCCGTGCATAAGCATGAAGAACTGAGCTTTCCAAGTGGCAAAATTATGACTGCCACTAAGTTTGATAGGTAGTTGGGAAGCGGGTTGAATTGGATGATGGTGGTGGTACCGGTAGTGTTGTCGGCATTGACAACTCTGGTAGTGTTTCCATCTTTCGTCATTGGAGGGTTTGGTGCAGAAAACAAATTGGATCGTGCTCGTTAGAGTTGTATAGGCTCAGATACCATATAAACACTCAAGAATATGATGGAAAACTGTATTGAATGCCAAGCTCATTTTAAATACAAGTCTTCCTAAGAATACTCCTTGAATTAGGAGACTTATTCAAATCAAAACTCTATCAAGAGCTAACTAACTGAACGATAAATATGAACTAAAAGGATAACTCTAAATCTATATCTAATCTAGGATAAGCATGAAGGCTAAGAACTAATCCAAAGGGATAAACAACTAGTAACAATTGTTGTTCCAATACTAGCAAATAACTTAGTTCCCCAAGGCTTAGATAGATACGAAGAAATCATCTAGCGTCTTTTCCCCTCGACCTAATATCAACCAAACATATTCTGCTCCAGAACCAAACTCATTAAATACAAAGGTGAAAATGAAATTTGGCAAGATCAGTCCATACGCCACCATATTTCCACTTTAGTGATATCATGTTAATCACATCTACTTTGAAGGGGACTGCAGTTAACCACTTAATATTAAGCAAGTCACATGGTTCTATTAAGTGACATCTAAAAACTTCAATTAAGCAGTCCCAAACAACTTTGCCTTATATTATGCTTGGCCTGATAAGAAAAAACAGATAACTAAGCAAGTACAACACCCTGGAATAGCACCTCCTGATGTACTTTCTGAAGATTATGTTGATTCAACAATCATTCAACATTTTTTTAAAATGATAGCATGGACACTACAGTGAATAATATGAGCTAAGCCGACCATAAAATGATAATGGCGAAAACTTCGCACTTGTTACAGTACTGTAGAATCTAATGACATCCTTTAACCATGAGATGCACAATATAATCAATATGACTCCTGGCTGATCACAGTTCAAGTGCAAATGTACTGGTCTCCGAAGATCATGCACCCACAAAAACGATTTGCATCTTCGGTTCAATTTGGGCTATAATCCTGAATCTACTTCCTTAAGAACCTATTATTTGTGAAGTATAGGATTAATTACAAGATCTGCTTTCAGTAGAAACTACAAGATACAATGTCCGGGAATTGGCATTATGAAACTACCACATCGATGGTACATAGACCTGCTCTTTGAGATTCTGTGTGGCGCTTTCAGTGGGAAAACCCCTAACAGCACCAATTGTCCACTGGGATATTATGCCCGCGGCAACTGCAAAGCGAAGCTGTCTCTCCAGAACATCTTGATCGTTATACATCTCTGGTTGTGTCGTCAATTTTCTCATTATTCCGGCAACAACAGCATCACCAGAACCAGTTCTATCACAAGTGAATGGTGTTATGAGAACATCTTCTGTACCAACCACAACGCCATCAAAAGTAGGAGAATAGTAATGAACCCTAAGTGTCCCATCTGTAACAAACAAAAGTTTCATTCCATCGTGCCATAAGGGGGCAATTTCCTCAGGAGTATAGTGATAATAATCTCTTCTTTGTTTGGTTTGTTCAAAATTCTCCGCAAAGTATTGAGGTCTGTAATTCCTTTTCCTCTCGTAATGCTCTTCGTCAAGAAGAAATTCAAGCTCTTGCCTTGAGACCTCAATGATGTTAGCCTGTTCCCAGGCTTCCTTGATTAAATTTCTGGTCTCATCACGTGATCTCCACAAGGGCAACGGCAGATTCAAGTCAAAAAATACAAGGCCACCAAACTTCTTTGACAATGAAATTGCTTTAAAAAGAGTAGAACGCATAGTTGAAGATGTTAAGACTTCAGAATTAAAGTGAAATATCCTGGCCTGCAAAAGAGAAGGAAAAGCTCAACAAAATTTGTTCAAAATACTTGTCCCAACATCACCCGGACAAAAAACTTGTTAAAGCACGTAATATGCAACTTATCAAATTTCCCTACTGATCGCAACAGAATGAAAACTGATTATATATCGAATTGCCTTTCACTATGGGAGGATCGGTCAGTATCAAGCTAAAAGTCTTGATTGTTTCGGGAAGATAAGGTAACTAGTCAAACAAGGAACGACATAACAATATTAGTACTACCAATGACAACTAGTCGACAGGACGCTAGAATTTAATGAATAGGGAACTACACTTTCACTACCTCCAAGTAAAAGGAGTATATACAATTAGCACAAATGTCAAACTCAAATAAATAGGTTGACAAGAATTATGCATCTTTAGTCAATTTGTTCTACAAAAACAAATGCATCTATACAAAGGACTGTCAGCAGAGTGAACAGATCAGGCAAGCCTCAGAACAGGAGAAAGCATTAAAACTGTTAGTGACTGCACAGCAGTTTCTACCTACAAACGGTGTACTTCTTCAACAGTCTGACTCAAATATACCTATTGACAATCGTTTATATGGAAATTTGCTACATCTATGAAGCCATTGGGTTCTTACATTTTCCATTTTGCACAAGACAGGGCAATACCAATACCTTCATTCACGAAGCAAATTAGGTTCATGCATCCTCTATTAACATTTAAAGCCAAACACCACTATGAAAAATAGAAAAAAGCAACATGCTTGACAATGTTACTACAACCCTATCCATAAAAAAGAATCTATTTACCTCTTTTAGCACATCAAGATTCAATTCGGAGCTAAGCAAAGAATCCTCAGCAGACTCTTTAACTTTCTCCACCCTCATTTTCCCATCCTCAAACTTAATTTTCATATGAGTACATCCAGTCCTCATACTATCATCAAATTTAACTGCCCGAGTCTGCACTTTCTCTTTATTCATTAACAAAACCATTTCTTGACCAAACTCATCATTCCCAACTTTACCCATAAATGCAGCTCTACCACCAAGCCTAACATGGGATATAGCAACATTAGAAGGTGGCCCACCAGGAGCTCTAACAAACTCAGGTGGATTCCACTGTAACATTTTCCACTCTGAATACTTATCTTGGTGCATCTGCTCATGAGATACTCTCACGGTTGGCACAAACTCCTTTTGTGCTGCACCAAAGCAGATGACTAAAGGTGGGTTTGGATATGGAAAATCAACCCCATCATCATATTTTTCAATCTTGTCATCAGCATTTTTTGAGAAATCCATTTGGGTGTTGGATTTTTCAATGTTGGTTTCAAAGTTTGAATCTTTTTGGGGTTTTGAGCTTTTTTTAGCTGTTCTTGATGATTTTTTGGGGCCACGAGGTGAGGGTTTAGGGGGTTCTTGGGTGGTGGTGGAGTGGTCATTGCCACTGGATGCTCTTAGTGGGTTTTTTCTGTGGGGAAGTTTAGAGGAGAAGAAAATGGTGGAAAAGTTGAAGTGGGTTAGTGAATTGTGAGAGTGTTGGGGAAGAGATTGTGGAAGAAAATGGATTGATGCCATGGCTTCTTCTCGGTGTTAGGGTTTATCCATTTCTCTAGGAGATAGAGGTTTTGACTTACCATCGGGCTCTGATAATTTACCCGACTTGTTTCGGATGGTTCGTTTACCTGCCGGGTCGAATTAATGCCCAACAAGGCCAACATTAAGTATGACACTTTCACCTGGGGTGTTCATGGTTCGGTTTGGATCGGGTTTTCTCTAAAAATAACCAAATCAAGTAAGTCGGTTCTTCAAATATTGAAAACAAACCAAACCAATTAAGTTAATTTTTTATCAATTTGGTTTTTGTCGGTTTTGGTCGATTTTTCGATTTTTTCGGTTATTTATCGGTTTTTTTCTTAAATATGAGACATACACTACCAAACACATATTCCGGAGATTATATTTTTAACGTAACACTATCAAACCAATTGCTCTTTGAGAAATCTATCATTTACCAAGATATATTGATGATAATTGAATCAAATAGTGATGAATAATTAAGTACTCAATTAAAAATCGATTATTTTTAACATGAAATAAATTCGTGTACTTACCAAAAGAAAACTACCAATCAAACTAGAATGTAAAGTCAAATAATTAGATTATTATAAATGCAAAGAACTGTACTAAAAGTGAAAATGATTAACATGTACCATAAAATGCTAGAAACTTTGTACAAAAATATACATATATATAGGTGTAATAATAAATTTGAAATAGCTACTTCTATAGTCGGTTTGGTTCGGGTTTTTTCTGTTATTTTTTTATTAAAACCAAAACCAAACTAAATTTGATCGATTTTTAAAATTCAAAACCAAAACCAAACTAAACCTAAAAAGCATCGATTTTTTTGGTCGGTTTGGTTCAATTTTTCGGATTTTTATGAACACCCCAAAAAACTGCAGAAATATGATACTTTTTGGAGTGACCGTTAACTTTTGGCTTTTCCTTGTCCTCTGGGCAGAACTTCAAGGTAGATGCAAAACCTGTTAAACTTGAAGTTTTGCTCATGGGATCATCGGGGACAAAAATTCAGTATCATCCACTTTGAGGGCTATTTGTGTACTTCACTCCTTCCACGCGGGTCAATAACACAAATAACCTTGAAAGTAGCTAATCTTGAACTTTTGATTTTGTGGTAGGTCGCCTAACCATTGAAAAAAATTTCAAGTTTAACAATTTCTGCCCCATGTGCGAAACTTTTGACCTTAAGGGTATGCCCATTTTGTCAAGTTACCTTTCCCAGAGGCCAAAAGTTAAAGACTACCCCTTATAGTTTCCTACTTTTGCTATTTTCTGCTCCCATGCTCATTTTTTTTTATGTTTGAGCCCACTTTTGGAAGTTTTAAGTTTAATGGAGTTAACTATTTATTAGAAATGTTTAGGTTTTGATCACTTGTTATAGTAATAATGAAAAATCTCATATTCACCTTTTCGTTGTTAATGGCTAATTGCAGCACCGGGGGTGACCCAAAGCCAATGTCAACCACCACAATAGGTACCTCGATTTCTGTCTCATCTTTCTCCCTTCTCCTCTCTCTCTCTCTACTCTTTTTTTTCTCCCGCTCTTCTCGTCTACTTCTTTTTTCTACCCACCACTGCCCTAAATCACATCAGCAGCGACCCAACACCGACGACCACTATAATAGGTAACCCCCTTCTCTAATCTCTCTCTTCTCTCTTATCTTCTCCCTCTTTTCCTCCCTTTCTTTATCTTCCCCTCCCCTTCTGTCAAAAACCCTATCGGCGGCTCTACCTCTCTTTTTCTTCCTTTATCCTCTCATCTTTTCTCCTCTCCCCCCTCTCTCTCTTCTCTCCCAGGTACAGCCTCTACGAAGAAGCAGTTACTACTTGTGAAGTAGCCACTGCCGATGAAGCAGTCACTGATGGCGATGCCAGTCAAAGCTAGGGACTCGGGGAAGATTTTAGGCGGTCAGTGGGCAATAATAGCATCGCGTGGATAAGTGTGGGTGGAAACACTATTTTGACATTTGCTACTATTTAGGTTCTATCTTTTCGATTGTGTTATATTTTGTTTCGCTCGTGCGTATTTGCTTGCTTGTTCTATTATAGATTCTTGTTCTTAGCCTTACTTTTTAATCGATTAGCTTACACCTTATTCTTATTTGCTGGGTTTGCCTTTCATTATTGGGGAGTAGATTTGATTTGTTATATTTAGTAAGCCTCGATCATATACAACTTATCTTAGTGGTTTAGGTGATCGATGGTAGACTATGGTTAGGTCCTCGATTGGGACTTGGGGGAGGGGGGAGGCAAGGGTGGTAGGCAGGCTAAGGGGGTCGCTAGGATGAGAGTTGAGTCTTAGAATATAGAAACATTGACGGAGAAGTCTATAGAGTTCGTGAAGATTCTTAAGAAGAGGGATATCAATATAGCTTGTGTCTAGGAGACCAAATGGGCAGGAACTAAGGTGCGAGATGTGGACAGGTTTAGATTGTGGTACTCTGGAGGCTCGAGGAATAGGAATGGAGTATGCATTTTAGTTGATAAGGAACTCATGGAGCAGGTGGTAGAGGTTAGGAGGGTGAACGATAGGATGATGGTAATTAAGCTAGTCGTTGGAGGAATTACTTTGAACATTATTAGTGCGTACGCTTCTCAAATGGTCTTGAAGGAAGAGGTCAAGAGACATTTTTGGGAGCATTTAGATGAGTTGGTGAGAGGTATTTCGCACATTGAAAAGCTATTCATATGAGGATATTTCAATGGTCATATTGGTGACGAGTGAAAAACACAACACGAAATTGATACTCGCTAGCCAAATATAGTATAGTTTAATTATCGTCTCCACATGGATTGGATTTAAATAATGTCCAAGTAATTTATAGCTTAATGCTATTCGGGATGATTAACACTTTGGTTGGGATGATTAATAAATAAAATTAACTAAGAAAACTAAAACAAGTAACAATAGATCACACAAAGACAAGAGTTGAGCAACTCCGGAATAATCAAAGGGAGAAATAAGGGTTATGACAGGATAGGTGTAAGATAGCTTTTTGGGATCGAACTCTAGTTCAATTCACTCTAATGTTCTAATGATTCTCACGAATTCACTCGATGATTAGTTCAAATGTGTAGCCAAGATTTCTCTATCGATTAAATCTTAACTCTACGAAGTGAACTAATATAAGCACTGTGAAAATATGCAAGCATGCGTTAATGGATTAGTCTTTTGGAAAACGTCTCTCGAATATTCTCCTAACTTGATTTAATCAACAATTCAACAAGCTCTTTCGATTACTAAATAAAATTATTGAATTAAACCAAACAAAATAATGCAAAGACAATCACCAAAATGTTCCTTTTTCGATTAAATAAATGGGTGAATAAAGGTGCAACCAATTCAAAGCTCCATAAACGAATTCAAGCAAAGAACTAGAGTTAAAATCCACAAATATTAATCAAAACACCATATCTGTCAAACCCTACAGGAAACTACTCCATAATCATGGAGAAAATCATCACAGTTAGAATTAAAGAGTAAGAAAACATCAATCTAACGTTACAATCTAAATTCCCGTATTGAATTGATGGAAAGATGATGAAATCTTATGTCTTGTATGCCCCAATGCTCTCCAAAAGCTTCCCAGGTCAAAAGTCCCTTCAAAAATGTATTTTTGGTGTATTTATACTAAGTAGGAGCGATCCCGGACGAAACTACCATTTTCAAGCCGAAATAGGAAAATCACTCTACGAATTTTATACAAGCACGGTGCAGGGCGTGCTGCCCCACGCGGCTCGCTAGTGAACATCTTTGGAGGCTTGTTTCTGACAGAGTTGGCAAGTTTGCACAGCCACGCCGCGCCCAACGGCGCCCTATGCGGTGTAGTTGTGTATATTTTATAGAGTAATCTTGTTTCTTCAATTTTTGATATCCACACTTAGTCCTCGACCCCGATTTACTTCCTTGGGCTTTTACTTAGACTTCAAAGCTCTAACTTGTTCGATTTTGCTCTCGATTATCTTTTTAACTCGGAATCACTTCCTGCAAGGCATAAAACATATAATAAGTGCAATTCACTATCATTTAAGCTCAAACACAAGTAAAATACAGTAGTTGAGTTCAAACTATGACTAAAATATGGGTTTCTAGCCTACCATCAACACCCCACACTTGAACCACTCGTCCTCGAGCGATCAAACTGCACTTCACATAGAGACAACCTTCTTATTAGACAACTTTCCTAATGCATCAACAATAACATACCCAGTATTATCCCACATCATAGGGTCTGGAGAGGGTAGTGTGTATGCAGACCTTACCCCTACCTTGTGAAGGTAGAGAGGCTGTTTCAAATAGACCCTCGGCTTAGAAAAATATAAGCACCACATTAATTAAAATATAGACAATGAGGGACAACACCAAAAAGCCATATAAAAACATGCATAAAAACAACAACACGATAATAAGATGATCAAAATGAAAGAAAATGACGGGTAGTCATAGAGACCTACTACCAACAGAATGCAAGAGTGCATACTAATCCTATTGGTATGAACAATATACCACTCACCATACTACCCTAATCCTCCACCTCCACACCTTTCTATCAAGGGTCATGTCCTCGGTCAGTTGAAGCTGCATCATGTCTTGCCTAATCACCTCTCCCCACTTCTTCTTCGGCCTACCTCTACCTCTCCGTAGGCTCTCCAATGTCAACCTCTCACACCTCCTCACCGGGGCATCTGTGCTCCTTCTCCTCACATGTCCAAACCACCTAAGCCTCTCTTCTCGCATATTTTCCTCAATGGGGCCCACACCCATCTTGTCGCGAATAACCTCATTCCTAATCCTATCTAACCTGGTGTGCCCACACATCCATATCAACATCATCATCTCTACTACCTTCATCTTTTGGATATGGGTGATCTTAACCGGTCAACACTCAACCCTATACAACATAGTCGGTCTGACCACCACTCTGTAGAACTTACCTTTAAGTTTTGGTGGCATTTTCTTGTCACATAAAACACCAGAAGAGAATCTCCATTTCATCCATCCTGCCCCAATACGACGTGTGACATATTTATCAATCTCCCCATACCTCTGAATAATAGACCCAAGGTACTTAAAACTTCCTCTCCTAGGGATGACTTGCGAGTCCAGCCTCACCTCCCCTTCCTCTCCCTGAGTCTCACCATTGAACTTACACTCCAAGTATTTTGTCTTGGTCCTAATCAACTTGAAACCTTTAGACTCCAGGGTCTGCCTCCGCACCTCTAAACTCACATTCACACCGCCTCGCATCTCGTCAATCAATACAATATCATCTGCAAATAACATGCACCACGTGTTGCGCCCCTCTTTCTCGTGAAATCAGGTTTCGACGTTGACAACTCTTTTAAAAGGAAGGGTTATTAAAAGAGAGAGCCGCCACCTAACGGATTAAGGTGCGTTAGGGCACCTATTTGCATATGACTCAGGTTTACTAGTTTGCATCACCAAAGATCGGGTAAGGGCTCAAATTACCTCGAAGAGAAGGTGTTAGGCACTCCTCGAGGTCCACAACGGTGGATCCCGGCCGAACTCAAATCATGTGAATTAGTCTAAGAGAAAAGAAACAATTTGGACAAAGAAAGAACTATTTTAACAGGAATGGGGGGTCCTAAGTTTTTTAGCCTAAAGGATCACCCCGTGAAACGTAAATAATACTTCGTAACTCCCTCAAGATGGGGTGTTACTCATATTATTCAGCTGGCACAGACTATCATCTCCTGCTACCCGATTACTATCTTTAAGTTGTTTACCTAAAGCGCTCTATTTGATTCTAAGTCGTACCCTATGCGTGCACTACCCGTCCCATGCCTATGGTCCATGAGGCATTTGGACATCTATTTCAGGGTAGTTCTAGACTTTAACTTAGGTTGCTCAAAAGGAGAAAACTAGGCGACATACAAAAAACAGTTAGGACTTTCAAATAGAAACAAGTATGGGCTCAAGTTACCCTCCGCATTTAGACATCAAATGCACGCCAAACTGATTAGTATTAACAGGTTTTATTAATTGCAAAATCCTATAGGCAGGATATCTATGTGATATTGACAAACAAGCAGATAGTCGTATACAAAGTCAATTTCTTAATGCGATTATTAGGACCTACAAAGTTTGCCTACTGATTTTAGCATGATACAATTAAGCCTACCAATATGGTATCTGGGTGTTTTGTGCGATAGTAAATAGTGGCAGGTCACAGAAACAAACCTAGAATTATTTGTTTTAATCCTATAGGCATGTTTTCTAATGAAGGTAACAACACAGAAAACGGGCATAAACAACAATTAAACAGATTCAGGCGTGCATTCTATAACTTGATCCAGTTTGAATCCTATAGGCATGATTTCTATAATCTGAACAGTTTTGAATCCTATAGACATGATTTCTACAATCTGAACAGTTTTTGAATCCTATAGACATGATTTCTGTAATCTGAACGAAGCAGTATGCAAGCAGGAATTCACACACACATCGGACCATATCATTTCTATAGGCATGGTTTGTAACGGAACATAATTAAGCCAAACACTGAGCCTATGGACATGGTTGCTAACACATAATGACTGAACACAATAAGACACTTAGAAGCATGATTTCTAACATATAACATCCAACATCACAACATTAACCCTATAGGCAGGATTTCTACCCTCACTTTATAGCAAGTATAAAATAAGAACCCTTTCCCATTTTTACTAATACCCCAAAATTGTTATTACAAATAATTATTATAGATCGGAATTTAATGAATGAATTACAAGGTAAGTAAAACTATAGGGAGCCTACAGCAAGCCCAAATACACTTGGACATGCCATGCCTTCAACTCACAGTAGTTCCAAAAGCCCATGTTCATAGATACACAATAACTAGTAGTGAATGATTCACCCATATTTCAAGGATAAGCATACAAAACCCAAATCTCTAGTGTGTCAGAGTTCCCAAGGGCTTCAGGAACCCAGGGCAATGCTCACACTAGAGAGATTGATCAGAAATAGTTCAAAGAAAGACTAGGGACCAGGTCCTAGTGTGTCAGAGTTTACAAGGGTCTCACATGAACCCTGAGCAATGCTCACACTAGGGAGGTCAGAGGACAGAACCTAAATAGCTTTGGCTTTCAGCCAGCTAGGAGTAGGAATGCAGAAGGATCAGGGGAGTAGAATGAATTAGGGAATCCACTTTAGGACAGGGTCACATATTGAGCATATACAAACAAATGGTAGACATGCTTGAACTTAGGCAAACTTAGTCAAGTTTTTAAGAATTAACAAAGTCACATGCTAATAAAGACAGTTCATAAACATATTCACAGTGATAACAGAGACTTACAGATCAAGCTAAGTCATAGAAAGAAAACACATTGATTAGCAGTAGGAACTGATTAAGACAATCTAGTAGAGGTATCATAACATAGTGAGAACAGAACTAAATAGGCTGTAACAAGTTCAACAAATAAACATTATAAATCTATTAAGGCACATATCTATACATGGCTAAAGAGGTATGAAAACATGTTTAACTCTAAAAGATAGTCCTCAATAATACAGAATTAGGCAGATTTTATTAATCAGTTTAAACTAAGTTCAAACATATCTCAACTATATGTAATAGCATTTAGGACAACATGGTCTAATTGCAGTAACACATTGAGCAAGTAATCATAATGAAATGGCAGAGGATTCAATAACTCACCGGTTAAGATGAAACTGGGAAGAAAAGAATCCAACAATGTAGCAAATATCACCAAATAGAAGCAGAACTTGGAGATTTCTGGCCTTGGCTTTCAGCCGGCCAGGAATCAAAGCACAGAGTAAAATTACTCAAGAGAATAGGAGTATACAACTTTTGTTTATAGTAGTGAAATGATCTTTCGAACTTTTTTAATCTTCTCTTCAAAGGGGAGTGGAGAGGAGTTTAAATAGTGCAGAGATTAGAGTATAGAAATAGCTAATTTAAACACTAAAGGCAAGTACTTAAATCAGTAAAATTGAACCCTAAATTTTAGGTAAAAATACACAAAATCGGCAAAAAAATAAGGCAAAGAATCACACAATGCATATAATGAGCATAGACAGGAAATTGTTCAAACGAAGCACAAAATTGAACCAGATTTGGTTCAAGTAAAAAGGGTCTGAAACCCTAATTGTAGGTAAACCACAAAATCGACAGACAAAAAAGGCAAAGAATCACATATTAACATAAAAATAAACATAGGTAAGAAATTATTTAAAAGGAAACCTAGAATCGAACCAAATTTGGTTCAAGTAAATGGGTCTGAAACCCTAAATTAGGTAAGTGAAGGGAATCGACAAAAATAAGCAGATTCACAAGTAATAGAATGAATATAGACGGAAAAATGCTAGAAATCAGAGTTTGAACCAGTTTAGGTTCGAATCAAAGAAAAATCTGGAACCCTAACCTTTAGGGTTTAGTGCGAATCAACGAGATATGAGAGAATCATTACAAAATAACGTGCTTGGACTCAAGGTTGTCCAGATTCAAGAGACAAATATAGATTTGGACAGAATCAAAGCGGGGTACTTGCCATGTTTAGGCAAGTACCTAAGTCACTTCGTAACATAGCACCAAATAAGGGAAAAACACTAAAATGGCAAGGGAATAGGGAAAGAATCCCATTAGGAACGAGATTTGGATGAGGCGGCGGAATTAGGGTTCATCATTAGAGGGGAAATAAGGGAGGCGGGTTTAGGGAAATGAGGGTTAGGGTATAGAGGAGGGAGATATAAGGAAAGGGGGGTGGTTATTTGTGGGACGTTGATCATCTTTGATCAATGACCAAGATTTAAACGGACTGGGATCGGGTTTTAATGAATGGGTAAGGGTAATTGGGTTAGGAGTATTGGGCTTGGGTGAATTGGGCTGGTTTGAGTAGTATTAGGTCCGAAATCAATTAAAATTGGGACCAGATTTTAAATACCCAAATTTAACCAATAAAATAATTTGTAAAATTAATAAAAATATAATTTGTGCATAAAAGTGATTGAAAATAAATATTCAACATTAAAAAAATATAAAAAGTTTATTTTCGCATAAATAAAGTAATTATAAGTACATATAGGCTGTTATTGCAAAAATATGCAATTATAGCCTTTAAAATGCAAATGTAATTATAACAAATGTATTAAAAATATTTAAAACCTAATATGGGTGTAAATGATGAGTTTAGATGATAAAATCATCATAAAAATTATTTGTATGGTAATTAATGGGTATTTTTATATATTTATTTTAAAAATATGAGAGAAAATTGGATATCAACAGCTGCCCCTCTTTACCCAGGAAGGATGAAAGAGTTGTCGGGTAAAGAAATGATGACCAATTTTTACCGAATGGGGTGTTTTGAAAAATATAGGCCGCACCATGGTCTCTGACTGCCTACATATCCCTGGTTATACAAGAATCAGGCCATGTGTAGTTCTTGATCCGACGGTGAAATAAACCGATGGAATTATTATAAGAACAGACTGAATATTCTGGATGTGATAGGTTGAGAATAGTTACGGATATATGAGTGGGCATCAGGTGAGAATAAGTAACGGACGGTGGTCGGTTGCGTTTGAAATAATTGAAGGATATGAACGTTGAATGGAACTGTAGCGAAGATTGCTCCCGTTATGAGAACGGTTACTTTCCGGATTACCTATGAACTCAGAATACGATGCATGCATACAGATTATCGCATAAATTTAAACATGATGCAAATTCCCTTTGGACCATGGAGATCTTCCTTGGACGGTGAGGATGACGTCCTTAGACCATGATGTCCCGGACCATGAATTGTGCGGTAAAGGATTCGCAGGTATTGAAATGATGTTCTCGGGCTATGAAGATGTTGCTTCTGAACCATGATGCCTTTGAATAATGATGTGCAAGATTAAGAGATCCTCAGGCCATGGCATGGTGTCTCCCGGCTATGAGGATGATGCCTTCGAACTATGACGCCTTCGGACAAATTGGCTATATATAGCCTATGAGATGCAGAGATATGATGCTTGAGATAAAACAAGATAAAGCTTAGTCCTGTGTAGAGTCGGGAGTAGAGCTTAGCCCCGAGAGAAGAGAACAATGCAAGGTTTGGAGCAAATCAACATTTGTGGTTATGCAAGGAGAGACAATGCTTAGTCTCATACAATGAGAAGGAAATGCTTAGCCTTGTGCAGTTGAAGAGGCAAGGTCTTAGCCTCATGAAAGATGGAAACAGTGCTTGGTCTCATGCAAGGGGAAGGCAATGCTTAGCCTTATGCAGTTGAGGAGGCAGGGCTTAGCCTCATGCAAGATGTGAGACAATTCTTAGTCTCATGCAATGGGAAGGCAGAGGTTAGCCTTATGCAATTGAGGAGGTAGGGCTTAGCCTCATGCAATATTTGAGACAATGCTTAGTCTCATGCAAGGAAAGGCAGAGCTTAGCCTTATGTAGCTAAGGAGGCAGGGCTTAGTCTCATGCAAGATTTGAGACAATTCTTAGTCTCATGCAATGGGAAGGCAGAGCTTAGCCTTATGCAATTGAGGAGGCAGGGCTTAGCCTCATACAAGATTTGAGACAACGCTTAGTTTCATGCAGTGAATAAATAATAAGTGATAGCGGAGTATTTCTTAGCTGTGGATGAGTTCGGTAGCCTTGTTGTTGTGAAGACAGTGACTCTAAGGTGCGCACGTACTGGCGACTATCTCTTGTTCCTGCATTCAAAGAAAAATCGTGAGTTTTGCGAGGGAGGTTGGTTCGTGCCTTTGTCTGCTCCGCTCCGCGTTGGAATCCTGCTCGAGTTACCATGGGTAGCATCTGGCTAAAAATAAAGGTTTCCCAAAAATATGTGTGCATAGTTATTTAAAACACACTAATATTAAATAAATTAGATGAATCAGTAACTGTGACATTATCAGAGACATTGAGACCTTCTTGCCATAGAATTTTGAGGGTCCTCCTCAAAATTCTGTCCCAGTTATCTAGACGGCTATTCCGCATACGGTGCCGTTGGCTGAGCTTGCCCCAGAATTTTGAGGGTCTGCCCCAGTTTTCGATTATAGGGAAAATGAAAATTTTATTGAATTGTGACCGAACCCACAGGGCTCTCTACGTATCCCCTCTTAAACGGGAATCAGGTCAAGCGTAGTTCAGTCAAAGTTTTCCACTTCTCTGACAATTTCCTCGGGCATAATATCCTCTTCCAGATCCCCTGAATCATTATCCTTATGTTGCATTGTCTCATTACATGTCACAGTCGTAAGTTCATCGGGATAGGTAATAATAATGCTATATAGAAACACGTAAAGAATAATAATAAATACTAAAAACAACAATGCATTTAGATAAATCTTGAAAACGTCAAATAGGTACGGCTCGATGACCCGAGAAATTATTTCAAAACAAAACTTGCTTAAAACAAAGTACTAAAAATGTCTTAAATGCTCATAAAAATTACTTTTAAAATAAATGATGCTAATTTCCAGGCTACCCAGGAACTCGAGCCCTTGATGGTGCAGCAGTCCAGTTCTTGAGAACAACTCCCTTCTTCACGGTCTGAATAATGAGGCCTTCCTCCTCTTCCTCCTCAACTATCGCACTGTAATCCATGTCTCCATCATCCAAAAATAGATTCCTTATACCGTCTAGAACTTCATCTTCTTCGGACTCCCACATCATGTCAGCTTGGTGAAATGACTGGCTCAAATGTGGTACTGGTTGCTCTAGAGGGTAATAAGGACCACGCTATGGTGGCGACCAATTCTGATACTTGTGCCAGGTGTATTCATACCCAAGCCCAAAAGTTGTGCCGTGACGCTTTAGCTGTATTGGTTTGGTAATCCCCTGGATATTCTTGCCGAGACCTTTGCCAGGCCCATACCCTGTCCATGCCAATATGCCTTCTATCTTACTACTCCACCATTTTTACTTTTCAATTGCGTTGACGCGCTGGATGCAATGGTATGTTTCTCCACCCAACTTCCTTCTATTCTTGATGACCGGAACATTTTGACTGGTGTAAATGGGATTAATTCCGTCCCCATGGATGATCACTTCCTAATGGTTCCACTCAAACTTCACGACCTGATGTAGAGTAGAATCTACGGCCCCAATGGTATGTATCCAAGGTCGTCCCAACAATAGGTTGTAGGTAGCAGATATGTCCAACACTTGAAACTCAACATCAAACCAGGTTGGGCCCATCTGTAGGATGAGGTTGGTTTCCCCAATTGTGGCCCTTTGAGACCCATCAAATGCTTTCACATTCATACTTCCTGCTCGTATCTCGTGTATGCTTTTACCCAATCTTTTCAGAGTAGTTAGTGGACATATGTTAAGACTCGAACCCCCATCTATCAGGACTCTGTCAATAAACTTATCCTCAAATTGCACTGTGATATGTAGTGCCATGTTGTGACTTAGTCCTTCTGATGGTAGCTCGTCTTCATGAAAAGTGATCTTGTGGCTTTCAAATACTTGTCCTACCATATTGGCCATCTCTCCACTGGTAATGTTGTTGGGTACATAAGCCTCAATCAACACTTTTATCAACGCATTCCTGTGTGCCTCAGAATTCTACAGCAGTGATATAATGGATATCTGAGCATAGGTTTTGTTCAAATGATCAACCACAAAATACTCCCTTGCTTGTACCTTTCTTCAAAGATCATCCGGGCCGGTTTCAATAATGGGCTGCCTAGAAACGGCTTCTTTACTTGTTCCCCCCAAATGCTCAGGCGTGTAAACCCTACCAGTTTTGGTCATACCTTGTGCTGCACCAGTTTCTTCCATTTTCTCCTTTCCTTTCCTTATTGCTTCTGCAACATAATCCCATAGTATAGCTTTAGACTTATAAGACGGTGTAGGTGCTACCATCACGGTGAAGGGTGCTATTACTTCAACCTCAAACGGAGTTGGTGCAGCTACCTCAACTTCAATTGGTGCCTGAGTTTGTACCATGATAGGTGTGAGAGTGACTGGAGATGTTTCAGGATTATCTAGTTCTCGAATGAGTCCAATTGACCCCTCTAAGTCCCATTCTTCATCGGTCTCTATCATGTTTACCCCTTCGTCCCAGTGATCCGGGAGAGGATTGTTATGGACATTGGGGGCAGCCTCCTTTGCCTGTATGACTTTGGTGTCAATTAGTGTCTGAATCTTATCCTTCAAAGTATGGCACTCATCAATAGTATGACCTTTCATGCCTGAGTGATAGGAACATGTCTTATTTGGATTGACCCATTGAGAGGAATTTTCCATGGCGACAGCGAGAATGGGAGTGATATAACCGACAACCTTCAGTCTCTCGTACAATTGGTCTACAGGTTCAACAATTGGGGTGTATTGTCTGGGTGGTCTGCGTTCAAAATTTTGTCTAGGTTTTTGGTAGTTTTGGCGGGCTGGTGGTGAGTGGTAGTGTGCGGGTTGGGTGTTATAGGTATGGTAAGTGGTGGCAGGTTATTGGTATCTGGGAGGTGAAGGCTGATATGTGGGTGAAGGTGTTTGATATGTGAGAGGAGACTTCAGACCTTGGGATACCATCACGACCCCTACTTCTTTCTTCTTGGATATACCCTCTGACCGCAAAGCTTTATTCGTAGCCTGTAATGCCTCAAAATTAGTTATCATTCCGCTTTTGATCCCTTCTTCAATCATTTCCCCCAATTTGATGATGTCGGAGAATTTGTGATTCTTGATAACCATTAACCTTTCGTAGTATTGTGGATCCCGGACGAAGAACTATTTCATCTACTCTTCTTCTA
Organism: Nicotiana tabacum; assembly: GCF_000715075.1. Taxonomy (NCBI): domain Eukaryota; kingdom Viridiplantae; phylum Streptophyta; class Magnoliopsida; order Solanales; family Solanaceae; genus Nicotiana; species Nicotiana tabacum. Next base: position 23,346,717 of record NC_134081.1, on the reverse strand, counting down.
ATGCCGGCCTTACTTTCGCAGCTTCTGATCTCCATCGAGTAGCATACTCACGGAAAGTCTCTGTTGGCTTCTTCTTGAGATTCTGAATATAGAAAATGTCTGGTGCATTTTCTGTGTTAAACCTGAACCGATCCATGAAATTCGATGCCGTGCCTACCCAATTAACCCATTTCTTTGGGTTCTGACTGATGTACCAAGATAAGGCGTCTCCAGTGAGGCTTCTCATGAACAGCTTCATGCAAATTATTTCATCCCTGCCAACTCCTACAAGCTTGTCACAAAATGTTCTCAAATGCACCTTCGGATCACCTGTTCCGTCAAACATCTCGAACTTGTGAGGTTTGTAACCCTCCGGCAGTTCTACATCTGGCTGAATACACAGATCTTCATAGTTCAAACCCTCAATACCTTTACCCCCTTCGACACCCTGGACTCGGCTTGTGAGCTTCTTAAGTTCCTCTGCCATATTCTTGATGAGCAGGTCCTTCTCGGCGGATTCTGGTGTGTATGGGGTTTGTTGAGTGGGGTGAGGTAGAGTTTCTACGTATATGGGGTTACTTTGGTAGATACCGGGGATTTAGGTGTAGTGATGATCATTGGTTGAGTTCTGCGGATCGGGGGTAGGTTGCTGTGTATTTTGAGGAGTATGTTAGGTAGTAGTTTGTGGATACTGAGTCGGAAGATGTTGGTGTTGAGGAGGAGTTGGCACTGGTGGAGGCTTAGGATTTTGAGGAAGTGTGCCGTATTGATGAGGTGCGGGAGGGTTTTGTGGATGTTGGTTTGGTGTGTTTTGAGGAGGTGCTGGGTTTTGGGCGTTCTGTTGGTTAATATCCGGGACGTTTAAGGTGAGGGAGAGGTTTGCCAAGTTACGGACCTGTTCAAGTTCCCCTTGCATTTCCAGTATTTTCTGCTCCAACCGTAGAATCAAATCATTCTGTGCCGGAGTACTCCGACCATCTGAAGTTTCAACATTTTTCGCATGCGCAACGTTATCTTTCCTGATACCACTCATGTCATCCATCTTAGCCTTTCCCTTACTTTTAGGATCACTTGGAGGAGGAGGAGGTGGAGGGCCTCTGAATTTGGTATGATATGCTGATGATGCCAATATGCAAGAACCAACCTTAGGGGATGGGAATAATCAAAAAGCAAAAAGGAATAATCAAGAACCAACACTAAAGGCAAGTACTTAAATCAGTAAAATTGAACCCTAAATTTTAGGTAAAAATACAAAAAATCAGCAGAAAAATAAGGCAAAGAATCACACAATGCATATAATGAGCATTGAGAGGAAATTGTTCAAACGAAGCACAAAATCGAACCAGATTTGGTTCAAGTAAAAAGGGTTTGAAACCCTAATTGTAGGTAAACCACAAAATCGGCAGACAAAAAAGGCAAAGAATCACATATTAACATAAAAATAAACATAGGTAAGAAATTATTCAAAAGGAAACCTAGAATCAAACCAGATTTGGTTCAAGTAAAAGGGTCTGAAACCCTAAATTAGGTAAGTGAAGGGAATCGACAAAAATAAGCAGATTCACAAGTAATAGAATGAATATAGACGGAAAAATGCTAGAAATCAGAGTTTGAACCAGTTTAGGTTCGAATCAAAGAAAAATCTGGAACCCTAACCTTTAGGGTTTAGTGCGAATCAACAAGATATGAGAGAATCATTACAAAATAACGTGCTTGGACTCAAGGTTGTCCAGATTCAAGAGACAAACATAGATTTGGACAGAATCAAAGCGGGGTACTTACCATGTTTAGGCAAGTACCTAAGTCACTTCGTAACATAGCACCAAATAAGGGAAAAACACCGAAATGGCAAGGGAATAGGGAAAGAATCCCATTAGGAACGGGATTTGGGTGAGGCGGCGGAATTAGGGTTCATCATTAGAGGGGAAATAAGGGAGGCGGGTTTAGGGAAATGAGGGTTAGGGTAGAGAGGAGGGAGATATAAGGAAAGGGGGGGTGGTTATTTGTGGGACGTTGATCATCTTTGATCAACGGCCGAGATTTAAACGGACTGGGGTCGGGTTTTAATGAATGGGTAAGGGTAATTGGGTTAGGAGTATTGGGCTTGGGTGAATTGGGCTTGTTTGAGTAGTATTAGGTCCGAAATCAATTAAAATTGGGACCAGATTTTAAATACCCAAATTTAACCAATAAAATAATTTGTAAAATTAATAAAAATATAATTTGTGCATAAAAATGATTGAAAACAAATATTAAACATTATAAAAATATAAAAAGGTTATTGTTGCATATATAAAGTAATTATAAGTACATATAGGCTATTATTGCAAAAATATGTAATTTTAGCCTTTAAAATGCAAATGTAATTATAACAAATGTACTAAAAATATTTAAAACCTAATATGGGTGTAAATGATGAATTTAGATGATAAAATCATCATAAAAGTATTTGTAAGGTAATTAATGTGTATTTATATAATAAAAATACAGAAATAAATTGATTTAAAACCTTTAAAAATTACGAAAAATTATGAAAATACTTGTATATTCTTGTAAATCAAATGATGATGCATATACACTATTGATGCATACGTACTATTTTGAATATATATATATATATATATATTTGAAAATATGAGGAAAAAATTGGGTATCAACAACGCACATGCTAGGTGACGAGCGTGTGGGCGTGCACCATATAAGGGCAAACAAAAAAGGGTTGAGTGCCAACCCCTGGTGCAACCCCATCATGATCGAAAAATGGACCGAGTCCCCTCCCACCATCTCCACTTGGGTTTTTTCTCCATCGTACATGTCTTTAATCACCCTAATGTAGGAAATAGGTACACGTCTAGCCTCCAAACGCCTCCACAAAACCTCCCTCGGGACTTTATCGTACGCCTTCTCTAAGTCGATGAACACCATATACAATTCCCTCTTCCTCTCCATGTATTGCTCCATTAAACTCCTAATAAGTTGAATGGCCTCTATAGTCGAGCGCCCCGGCATAAACCCGAGTTGATTCTCAGAAATAGACACATTCCTCCTTACCCTTAGCTCCACCATCTTCTCCCAAACTTTTATAGTATGGCTAAGCAGCTTGATACCCCGATAGTTATTGCAATTTTGGATATCACCCTTGTTCTTGTTTAAAGGAACCATCGTGCTCCACCTCTACTCCTCGGGCATCTTCTTCGTTCTAAAAATGACATTAAATAACCTAATGAGCCACTCCAAGCCCGCCTTGCCTGCACTCTTCCAAAACTCCACCAGGATTTCTTCCGGCCCGGTCGCTCTGCCCCTACTCATCTTACGCGTAACCCCCTCAACCTCCTCAACTCTAATCCGCCTACAATATCCAAAGTCACAACGAATCCTGGAGAGTTCCAAATCACCCAGTACATTGTTCCTATCTCCCTCCTTGTTCAAGAGACTATGGAAGTAGGTATGCCATCTGCCAACAAAACTTTACCTTCTTCATCCTTGATCACTACTAAAAAATCAGGTTTTAGTGACGGACAAATTCTTTAGCTAAACAGAAAAATTCATCGCTAATCTTATTTAGCGATGGATTATCAAGAAATTGTGCTAGCTATGAGCATTTTAGCAACAGATTAGCGACGACATTCGTAGCTAATTTTAATTTTTTTTGTAGTGGATGCACTTCACTTGGTTCAAGTCATGGGCCTTCCTTTATCTTACCTTGGCTCACCTAAACAACCTCTTATCCCCACCTCTGCCCTCGAGTTCTTCGTACAAATGACCAAAAGCCGCAGTCAAAGCCGCCGTAACTGCTAATTTTTCCTCCTTCTTAGCTAACTTATATTGCTCCTTATTCACCCTTCTCTCCCCCTTGTCTACAATTTCCACTAGCTTCAGATATGCCGCTTTCTTGGTCTCCACTTTTCCTTTCACCTCTCTATTCTACCACCAGAGTAATCCTTCGAGATCTCTAATACCTCTCTAGCGGCTTCCCTAATGCACCACGCAGTCGTGGTCCACATAGCGCTTGTATCCCTGCTACTTCTCAAAGCCCCATAGTCATCAACTTAACACCAACTCTTGTGCTTTAGTTTCCGTCAAGTCTCCCCACTTGACCCTAGGTTGTCTATACATCGCCCTCTTCCTCGTGATGTCAAGGTCCATGACCATGAGCCTATGAATGATCATGAGGTTCTCACTCGAGATGACCTTGCAATTCGTGCAAAGAGCTCTATCGGACTTCTTGCAGAGAAGATAATCAATCTGAGTCACGGCTACCGAACTTCGGAAGGTGACCAAGTGCTCCACCTTCTTCGGGAAACTCGAGTTTGTTATCAACAATTCAAATGCTCTAGCAAAGTCCAATAGAGAAGTTCCCCTTCGTTATTATCTCTAAACCCGAAGCCACCATGCACATCATTATACCCCCCAGACGTCACTCCAATATGGCCGTTAAAATATCCTCCTATGAAAAGCTTTTCAGTATGCGGAATACCACACATCATCTCATCTAAATCCTCCCAAAAATGTCTTTTGACTTCCTCGTCCAAGCCTGTTTAGGGCGCATACACACTGATTATGTTCAAAATAAATCCTCCAACAACTAGCTTAATAGTCATCAGTCTGTCGTTCACCCCCCTAACCTCCACTACTAGATCACGGAGGCCCTCATCAACCAAGATACCTACCTCGTTCCTGCCCCCTACCCTCCCAGAATAACATAGTTTGAACTTGCCCATATCCCGCACCTTATCTCCTACCCATCTAGTCTCCTGTATACAAGCTATATTAATCTTCCTTTTATCGAGAATCCTCGCTAACTCTGTAGACTTTCTAGTCAAAGTTCCTTTGTTCCAAGACTCCACTCTCAGCCCGGAGGCTCCCGTAGCACTCTTACCCCTATTACCCCCCGCAGCCCCTCCCCTGCCAGGACACCCCCGAGGACAAAACCTTACCCTACCATCGTTCACCAAAGCCGCTATAATCTAGGAGACACTACGCAAACACTACCCCAGAAAAAAATGACAAAAATAAAATGAATAACCGAAATATAACCTCCAACTAATATTGACAAAAAACAACTAAACTACTATAATATAGCTTGGGAAGAAAAATAAAATTAAAGAAAAATACAAGTAATCGAGACAGGCGAGTTCCAACTAATAGCTAAATAAGGGGTCTACTAAAAATGGTTTCTACAATTAAAGCAATACAAGAGACATATTGTAAATAATATGCTTAAGGAAACAAATATGGAAGGCAAGTCCTAACTAATAGCTAAATAGGGTCTACAAAAAATGGCAGTAAAACAAGTCACATTCTACAGTTAAAGCAAGACAAGTAAGACAAAATATCGAGATCAATGGTAAAGGCAAGAAAGATAATAATTCAAGAAAGATAGAACCTGGACTGTAATCGATACATGGGGCTTTGCTGCAATAGGCTCACCGGAAAACTAGTTGTATAAGCTTGGGGATGTGCCACAATGGACTTGCCAGAAACCCTAGTTGGTAGTTACGCCCGCACCGACGCTTCTGGATTTTGCTGGAAAAATCCTGGTGCAATGGACTCGCACACCTACCCATACGGATCTTGGGAGAAGGATGGGGAAAGGGGAGAGATACAGAAATAATGAGAGAGAGGTGTGGAGAGAGAAAAGAGGGTGTCGCCGGTATTGGTTTAGTCGCCGGTGACGTTGTGAAGAAGAACAGAAAGGAAGGGAAAAGAAGAAAGAGAAGAAGAGAGAGGGAGGAGAGAGAGAGGAGAGAGAAGCGACTTACCTGATTGGAATTGACGAACGACGGGGACTACGACGACAGGAACGATGGTCTAGGTTACAGAGAGAGAGAAGTATTAGAAACGAGCGATAAGAGAGTGTAAATTGAGCATTGATTTGAATTCGCTACCATTATCCCACATTCGTCCTGCTTTATTTCTTTTAAACTTTTAAGCAAGAACTCAAGGCGTAACTTTGGTTCTTTTTGTGTGTGTGTGTGTTTGTAACTTCCCTAATGCATCATGCCAAGAATATTTAGAGCAGACTAAGCACCACATCATAACATCCTAGCCTCAAGACTCGACTCACACGCGCCATGTATTTCAAAAACCTACTCACTTACTCTAACTTAGAGGCCAAAGACATTGCCTTTCCTTCACAAATCATGTGCCCTCACACCAAAGATAGAGACTAATTCCACACATAATAAAATTCAAGAACAAATAGGAACTCAAGATAGAAAGAATTCACTCACTCTCAGAATTAAAATTCATCTGCCACAGAAGACACAATATATGCTTGCATATAGTGTAATACTCTACTAATTGAGCTTATTCAGACAAAGATCAAGTAAGACTTATTTAGGCGGGATGGGTCGGATACATTTGGATACTGTGACTATACCTCCCTAAGCACTTTAATACATACATTAACAAATTAACACCCCACACTTGTGTTGAACCAAACCTCAACCTTCATATATAATAACATCAAGCTCCTAATATCTTTAAGTACAACCAAGATGAGAACTACCACTAGCAAGGAATAAAAAAAATTTCTTTTCTAATACATACACAACTCTTTTTTTTTCTAAGTTTTGATTTTTTTTCAAGCAAACTCATTTTTTTCTTTCGATTCCCTGCAAGTGGCTCTCACAATTTTTCAGCCAATGTACATTTTTCCTTTTTTAATAGTTCCACTCAAAAATCCGACCATACCTCAACTTAGCTTTTAACAATCTCATAAAAAATTCAAGTGCTCAAGAGAGGTAAGAGGTTCAAAGATATAGTCAATTCAAACAAAATGGATCAAACTTGTAGTGTGGTTGCCAAAGAACTAGGATTACATGCTCAAAGGGTCTAACTAGGATACACAACAATCTGGTGGGTCACAGACATATAATTGGATCAACTAAGAAATACTTATATCACTTCTTAGACTGAACAAGACTTCTATTTGCTTTACAAACACATAGGGAAAGTTCTAGACATCAACTGACATGCACAGAATATCAACAAATCTTACTCACACCATGGCACACAACTCACTTAGGATCGGATCTATCACGACTCTCTAGTCAAAGCAGTTAAGCGATATCAAAATCAAACTATTTCAGGTACTTATCCAAGAGTCAAGAATTGAGCCTAGGCATCCCGACTAAGGCACTCACTACTCTCAAGGCACAACAAAGTTAAAGAAAATTTATATCCATTTAACACTACAACACAAGACCTCCCTATTCTTAACAAAAGAAAAATTAACTACACCCGGTTCAAGCAAAACCTTTGGAAAAGAGCTGCGACAGAAAGAGAAAACCAAGGGGGGATTGTTACACTACCTAAGTAAAACAAAATGTTTTTCTCTTCGACTTTGATCCCTCAAGAAGACAATCGAGGAAATCCATCGTCGGGAAAAGTAAAAAAAATAAAAATTCAAACAAAACAAAATAAAACAAACACACATGTACATTTTTACATTCCCACCCCATAATTTAAATTGTGGCATATCCCCATGACACATAAATTAAAGCAAGATGTAAATTAAACTCCCCTGAATCATCTAGTCGGGGTCTGAATCGAAGTCGAAATCTCATTTGCACGCTCGACCCAGTGCACACATCCATGCTGAAAGTTTCTTTTATGCCTTCTTTGGGTACACCCCACACTTATCATGCTTACTCTCTCCTTCTCGCTCTTTTAGGGCCCTCATTGCTCCTTCCATCTTGAAGACAACCCTTTCTTCTCCCACTCTGAGAATGAGATGCTTTTCCTGAATGTCCAGAATAGCTCTACTAGTAGCCAAGAAGGGTCTCCCTAAAATCACATGGACCTACCTATTCTCTTCCATGATCACCACAATGAAGTCCACAGGGAACACAAATTTATCCACCTGAACTAGCGCATCTTCCACTATACCTTCAGGTATGATTGTGATCCGATCCGCCAGATGCAAAGACACATGTATCGATCTGATTTCTCCAATCTCTCCCTCATATTTCCTGAAAAAAGACAAAGGCATAAGATTAATAGAAGCAACTGAATCACACAAAGATTTTTCAAACTTAGTACTTTCTAAAGAGCAAGGTATAGTAAAACTCCCTGGATCTCCACACTTTTGAGGGAGCTTATTTTGCAGAATGGCACTACAATACTCGGTGAGCTTGACGGCTGATGTCTCTTTCACTTTCTGCTTGATAGACAATATATCCTTTAATAACTCCGCATAAGCTGTCATCTGAGAGAGAACCTCTGTGAATGGAAGATTAACATGCACCTGCTTGAGCACATCTAGGAACCGCCCAAATTATTTGTCCAGCTTCTCTCTTCTCTGCTTTTGAGGGAAAGGTAAAACGGGCATATATTTACTCTCTTCAATCTCCTCATTTATTGCATTCCTATCTTTCTTCTTCTACTGAGATCTAGTCTTCCCCTTCTTCTTCAGACCATCATCTACCATCACTTCACCTTCTTGAATGTTGCTATTTTCTCCTCCTCCACAATCTCTAACTGTCCTTCAATCAACTCATCCTTTTATTTTTCCATGGGGTCCTTCAATACGTGCCCACTCCTCAAAGACACTGCATTTATTGTCTCTTTTGGATTTCTTTCAGTATCAACATGGAGGGTTCCTGGAACCCTCTCAGACAATAGATTAGCAAGTTACCCCACCTGTCTTTCCATGTTTCGAATGGTTGTGCCCTGTTCTAGGATAGTTGTGATATGAGTTTCAAGCCTCTCATCTATCTTAATAATAAAGGCCTTAATTAGATATTCCATGCTAGACTGAATAGACTGTGGAGGCTGATATTGCTTCCTCTGCTAATTGAGAAGTCTTGGAGCTCCTTGTCCCTAGGATCTAGAGTCATTCTGCTGCCATGCATTCGCACCACCACCTGGTGAACTCCAAGAAACACGTGGGTGCCTTTGCCCTATGGAGTTAAAATTACTGCCCTCTGTCAAAGCTCCCCACAACATTTACCACTTTACCTTTAGTCAAGGCCTAACACCCATGCATTATATGACCCATTCCACAGAAATCACAAACCGAGGATGACTGGCTCTGGACCTTGGCTAAGGTTAACCTTCTTATCTCTCTGGCCATGGTGTCTAGCTGGGCTTGCACTGATGTGTTAGAATTCACTTGATGTACCCCAACCTTTTTCCTTCTCTCATTATCAACCGCAAGCCATCGATTTGCATCTTCAGATAATTCATTTAGAATTGAAACAATCTCCTCAGGAGTTTTCTTCATAAGACGACCTCTAACTGCGTTGTTTAGCGTCCTCCTACTAGAGGGTGTCAGCCCATCCTAGAAACCTTAGAGTTACATCCACAAGTCTACTCCATGATGCTAACATCTTTTCATAATATCCTTAAATCTTTCCCATGCTTCAAACACCATTTCTGTATTTTTCTGCTCGAAGTTGTGGATCGCTCTTTGAATTTTCCCTATTTTTGCAGCTGAAATTGTTTTTCAAGGAACTTGTTTGTCATATCTTCCCAAGTTTAAATTGACTCAGTCTGCAAACTCCACAACCAGTGCTTAGCATCTTCCCTTAGTGAAAAAAGATATGTCCTTCAGTAGATAGCATCTTTCGATACCCCGTTGTGCTGGAAGGTATTCATAATCTCATCAAAATCCATCAAATGAGTATTTGGATCTTCGTTGGGTTTGCCTCGGAAGAGACAATTTTTCTGAATGGTCTGAAGTAGCCCTTGCTTGATCTCAAATTTATTGGTTGCGATCAGAGGAGGTAGCACACTAGATACTCCTGATTGTAGACTGGTCTGGCATAGTCTCCCAGTGATCGTCCAGGCCTGGGCATAATATTTTCAAATTCGTCTTCAACCAGAATTCAGTTCAGGTTGAATCTTCGTCCTCTATTCACGTCTACCATTTCATCAGCTCTGAGAGCTGCTTCAGCAGATGCCTGTGCGGCTGCTTCCTGTTGGGCTGCTTCCCATGCAACCAAATCAACTACATCCTCACCGTTTTTAGCCATGTTCTCTTGGGCTGAAGATTGCCCCAAGAATTTCTCGATGAGTTCTTTCTCTTTCCTCAATTGTCGTAGACGTTTTCCACCTCTGGATAGTATGGGATCACTTCTTTTGAAGAAGATCAAGTCATACACCAAAGAACTTAACTTGTTGCCTCCACACAGAAGAGAAAAACTGTGAAGAATAAAATAAAATTGGTTCTTGAATTAGCACCAAAAATTATTTTGAACACTATTGATTGCCAATCTCCGAAAACGATGCCAAAATTTGATGAGCACAAAACACAATAATAAATTGATGCTCACTAGCCAAAGATACTATAGTTTAATTATCTCCACACGGATTGGATTTAAACATTGTCCAAGTAATTTCTAGCTTAACGCTATTCAGGATGATTAACACTTTGGTTGGGACGATTAATAACTAAAATTAACTAAGAAAACTAAAACAAGTAACAATAGATCACACAGAGACAAGAGTTGAGCAACTCCGGAATAATCAAATGGAGAAATAAGGGTTGTGACAGGATAGGTGTAAGATAGCTATTTGGGATCGAATTCTACTTCAATTCACTCTAATGTTCTAATGATTCTCACGAATTCACTCGATGATGAGTTCAAACGTGTAGCCAAGATTCCTCTCTCGATTAAATCTTAACTCTACGAAGTGAACTAATATAAGCAATGTGAAAATACAAAAGCATGCCTTAATGGATTAGTCTTCTGGACAACGTCTCTCGAATATTCTCCTAAGTTGATTTAATGATTAATTCAACAAACTCTTTCGATTACTAAATAGAATCATTGAATTAAACCAAATAAAATAATACAAAGATAATTACCAAAATATTCCTATTTTGATTAAATAAACTGGTGAATAAAGTTGCAACCAATTCAAAGTTCCATACACGAATTCAAGCAAAGAACTAGAGTTAAAATCCATAAATATTAATCAAAACATCATATATGTCAAACCCTATGAGAAACTACTCCATAGTCGTGGAGAAAGTTATCACAGTTAGAATTAAAGAGTAAGAAAATATCGATCTAACGTTACAATCCAAACTCCTATATTGAATTGATGGAAAGATGATGAAATCTTGTGTCTTGTAGCCTACAATGCTCTCCAAAAACTTCCCAGGTCAAAATCCTTTACAAAAATATATTTTTGGTGTATTTATACTAAGTAGGAGCGAGCTCGGACGAAACTACAATGTTCAAGCCGAAATAGGAAAAACACTATGATTTTTGTACAGGCACAGCGCAGGGCGCGTTGCCCCATGTGGCATGCCAATTGACATCTTTTGAGGCTTGTTTATGACAGCGTTGGCAAGTTTGCATAGCCGCGCTGTGCCTAGCAGCGCCCCATGCGGCATGGTTGTGCAGTTTTTATAGAGTAATCTTGTTTCTTCAATTTTTGATATCCAGACTCGGTCCTCGACCCCCGAACGCAATCCCGATTTATTTCCTTGAGATTTTACTCAGACTTCAAAGCTCCAACTTGTTCGATTTATCTCTCGATTATCTTTTTAACTAAGAATCACTTTCTGCAAGGCATAAAATACATAATAAGTGTAATGCACTATAATTTAAGCTCAAACACAAGTAAAATACAGTAATTAAAGAGCAAACTATGACTAAAATATTAGTTTATAGCCTACCATCAATAAGGTAACTTATGGCGACGTTGATAACATGTGAGTTAGGACAACTAGTTGTATTAAGAAAGCAACTAGAGAGGTGCTGGAGGTTTTGAGGGGCAACTCTGGCGGACATTGAGGACTTGGTGGTGGAATGGTGAGGTCCAAGGGAAAGTGAAAGCCAAAAATAATGACTATACGAAGTTAGTGGAGAGAAAAGACGAGGAGGATAAGAGGACTAATATGGAGGTGTATAAGACATCAAAGAGGGAGGCGAAGCTAAAAATTATAATGGCTAAAATGACAGCGTTTAAAAGCCTGTATGCAGAACTTGAGGGTAGAGGTGTAGATAGCAAGTTGTACATGCTAGCCAAGGCGAAGGAGAGGCGGGACCATGATTTGGAACAAGTGAAGTGCGTCAAAGACGATGAAGGCGAAGCATTAGTGGAAGAGGCACACATTAGACAGATATGACAAACATACTTCTATGAATGTTTAGAGGGATAAGAATATTGTGATAGGTGACTTGGAACAGTCCAAGAGTCGCCGGTGGGTATTATAGGCATATAAAGGTTGAGAAAGTTGAAAGGGTTATGCGTAAGATGGGCAGGAGAAGAGTGATTGGGTCGGACGAGATTCTAGTGAAATTTTAGAGGAGCACGTGCATGACAGGTTTAGGGTGGCTAACTAGGTTGTTTAATGTTATTTTCAGGACAGTGAGGATGCCTGAAGATTAGAGATGGAGCATGATGGTCCCGTTGTACAAGAACAAAGTGATATTCAAAGTTGCAATAATTATAGGGGTATCAAGCTGACTATAAAAGTTTGGGAGATGGTGGTGGAGATAACAATGAGGAGGTGTGCAACTATTTTTGAGAACCGACTCAAATTCAGGCCGAGCTAATCGATTACATAAGTCATTCACCTTATGAGAAGATTGGTAGAGCAGTATAGGGAGAGGAAGACAGACTTACATATAATGTCCATTGACCTTGAAAAAACATATGACAAAGTTCCAAGAGAAGTTCTTTGGAGATGTATGAAGGCTAGAAGTGTACCTGTAATGTACATTAGGGTGAATAAAGACATGTACGATGGAGGCAAGACCTAAGTGAGGACAGTGGGTGGAAACTCAAGTTTTTCCGATCTTGATAGGGTTGCATCAAGGATTAGCCCTTAGCTCATTCTTAATGCCTTGGTGATGGGTGTATTAATGCGACACATCCAAGGGGAGGTGCCTTGGTGCATGTTATTTGTAGATAACATAGTGCTAATTGACGAGTCGAGAGGAGGTGTTAACACTAGGCTGGGGGTTTGGAGACAAAGCATGGAGTCTAAGGGTTTCAGGTTAAGTAATACTAAGATAAAATACCTAGTTCAAGTTCAGTAATGTGGCTCATGAAGTATATATGGAGGTAAGGCTTGATACATAAGTCATCTAGTAAGAAAGGAAGTTTCAAGTATATAGGTCTTTAATCCATGGTCATAGGGAGATTGACAATGATATCATCCATCGTATTGGGGCGAGGTGGATGAAATAAAGGCTCGCATCCACTGTCTTGTATGATAAGAATGTGCCACCTAGACTTAAAGGTATATTCTATAGAGTGGTTGTTAGACCTACTATGTTGTATGAGGCTGAGTATTGGCCAGACAAGAACTCTCATATCTAGCAGTTGAAAGTAGCGGAAATGAGAGTGTTGAGAATGATGTGTGGATATACTAAAAGAGATAAGATTAGGAATGAAAATATTTGGGATACATTTAGAGTGGATCCCGTGGTGGAAAAGTTACGGAAAACGAGACTGAGATATTTCAGACATGTAAAGAGGAGATATCTACATGCCCAAATGAGACGTTACGAGAGGTTGGCCATGGTGGGTCCGGGGAGAGGTAGTATTAGGCCAAAAAAGTGTTGGTAGAGGTGATAAAGTAGGTGCGATTACCTGATAGGTCATTTATAGTTTCAACCCTCAATTCTGTATTTCGAAACCCCGAATAGCTCCATTTAGCCTTCTTCGATTTGCGTGCGCAGTCCATATCTTTTTCCGAAAGGTTTTTATGCGAAAAATTTATTAAAATGTGAAATCGTGATTTAAAACTTATTTGAGTTGACTTCAGTCAACATTTTAAGCAAACGGACCTGGATCCATGTTTTGACGTTCCCGGTGGGTCCGTATCGTGTTTAGACTTGGGCGTGTGCTCAGATACGAATTCGGAAGTCCCTAGCTTAATTAATCATAATTTGTTGAAAATTAGAAGTTTAAAGGTTTAAAGAAATTCAAAGTTTGACTGAAGTTTGACTTTGTTGCTACTAGATCAAGATTCTGGTTCCAGAACTTGGTATAAGTTCATTACAGTCTTTATGACTTGTCTGCAAAATTTGGTGTAAAACGGAGTTGATTTGACATGATTCGGATGTCCAGTTGTAAAGTTGCATGTTCTTAAGTTTCGTTAAAAATTTCATTCGTTTTGGTGTCCGATTCGTTGTTCTAGGTATTATTTTAGTGTTTTGATTGCGCGAGTGAGTTTGTTTGATGCTTTTGGCCTTGTGTGCATGCTTGGTTTGGATCCCCGAGGGCTCGGGTGAGTTTTAGAGTGGTTTTGGACTTAGAATGATAGCTGGTGCAAGTTTCATCTGGTGCTAGACTGCAGACTTTGCAAATGCGAGGTCTGGCTCGCAACTGTAAGCCTCGCTTTTGCTAAGGACACTTGGCATTTGCGAGCATGGGCTGGGACTGGGGTTCTCACATTTGCGATAGTATCATGTTCGCATTTGCGATGGCAACAGAGGTGTGAAACCTTCGCATTTGCGAATACTTTTTCGCATTTGCGGTGTTCGCTATTGCGAACCCCAGGTCGCAATTGCGACTTCTGCGCCTGGTCAAAAGCTGAGAAAGACGGGATTTTAGCTCATTCTTTCAAATTCTCAACCCTAATTACCTTAGAGGCGATTTTCCCAAGAGCGTTTTTTCCTAAATTCATTGATAAGTGACTCTAATCTACTTTCTTTCAATTACCCATTACCTTCCATAAGATTTCAACCTTAAGTTTAGGATTTCCAGGGTAGAAATTAGGGATTTGGATAGAATTAGGGATTTTTATAAAATTGGGATTTAGACCTCGAATTGAAGTCAGATTTTGAATTGAATTGCATAACCGAGCTCAAGGGTGAATGGGTGATCGGGTTTTGATTCGAATCTCGGGTTTTGACCAAGCGGGCCCGGGGTTGACTTTTTTAATAATGATCTAAAATGAACTTCTTTCATTCGTGAGTAGTTTCTAAACTTTATTTTGAATGATCAATAATTTCTTAGATTTGGTTGGTTTGGAGTCTTGTTCAAAAGGCAAGGCCGTGGTTGAACTTTGAATTGATTGTGGAGTGAGGTAAGTGTTGAGTCTAACCTTGATTTGAGGGAATAGGGACCTTTGAGCTATGTTCTATGTGAATTTCATGTATATCAGCGTATATGCGAGGTGACGAGTGTATATACGATGTCAATTACTTGTTTCCATGTCTACCCGTATTTCATTAATTATACCATTCCATGTCTTGATTGTTACATGCCTTATTTGTTTCCTATGACTTAACTTGCTACATGTCATTTATTATTCTCGCATTGTAAATATTAATTCCTTCCATGCTTCTATGCTTAATTGATATTTACCTTAATTGTCTTACTTGTACCCTTTAACTGTCATATATTTGACTTGCCTTGTAACTCGGTATTAATTGTAGCTCTTCATGATTTGGTACAAGATTCCTTCTAAATTTGTAGCCTTCATATTCGTTAATCGCAGATATTCTTGTGATTCAAGTTGTTAAATTGATTGCACTTATTGGCTTATTTATATCGATATGGCGGGATCAGGTTGCGCGCCACAACATGTGGAATAAGGGTGGATTGATATAGTGAAATAAGGGAGAATTATATTGATATGGTAGGATCGGGTTGCGCGTCGTAACAGGTGAAATAAGGGTGGATTTATATGGTGAAATAAGGTTGAATTAGAGTGCTTTAGGCACGTTTTAAATTTATTATCGTGATTATGTACATGTTCGCGTGACATAATTATGATTCCCAACATAAATCAGGGTACGCGATCGTGTGACCTTGACCAAACAATCTTGATAATAATAAAGTGTTATTAATTGCGTACACGTACACGTGACATGATTTTTGACACACCAAACAAGAATGAGTACACGTACGCATGACTTATTTCAATATAATTTTTTATAAATCTAATCAAGCAATAAAAGCGGATATAGTTAAAACATGAGAACCAATAAAACACAGGTTATCCAAAAATAATATAAGCCAAATATAGTCAATAAAGCGACCGTGCTAGAACCATAGGACTCGGGGAATGCCTTATACCTTCTTCCCGGTCAACCGAATTCCTTACCCGGACTTTGTTTTCGCAGACCAATAATAATAGAGTCAAATCCTCCTTTGACTAGGGACTCAAATAAAATGTGATTTGGAACACCCAAAAATCAATTCTAAGTGGTGACTCTGTAAATAAAATAATCCCTACTCAAGTTTGTCACTTTAATTGGAAAACCTCTTTAACCCACAACAATCCACATACATATGTATTTTGGGGGGGTAAAAAGGGGTGTGACAACTCTGGCGACTCTGCTGGGGAATTCAAGAATTCGAGCTTGTACATTGACTTTATTTGACTTTATTAAATTTTGTATATGTTGTGATTTATTTGGGCCTAATGTGCTACTTGTCCACTTTTTACTGCTTTGATATTGTTGAACTGTACAAATAAATTGTCTTCTCACGCACCCCCTCTTAGTCTTCTGAATATAACCCTAGGAATCGTGGATACGCGCCCCACTCTTTTTTGAGATAAAGCTGGTGGGCCTGGGATCCCGGTGAAGGATTATTAGTCACCCATGTTTAAGAATGGGGATGGTCCAGTAGTTAAGCCGGAGAAGTATTGCTCCCGGTACACTATCCCTTCCCAACTCGAGTTGTCCGATCGTTTTATGACCAGCCTAGATACACCTCATCCCATATGATTTTTAAAACCTTGAAGAATAAGCCACATGCCTGGTTATCCCTAGTAAGATCGCTTTGCTGCATTATGTGCATTTGACTTAGCGAAACTCGGCATAGGGGCCGGCTCCGTATAAGACAAGTATCCTTTTTGAGACCATCATGTTCACTTATGTGCTACTTGCTGCATCATTTGGAAGGATTGCTTGCATTGTTGACTAGCTTTAGAAAATTAGTTGAGCGGAATTGAAAAAAAGAAATCTTTCCCCTAGTTTTGTACAAATAATCTTTTTTTACTATAAAAACATTTTGAAAAAGAAAAAAAAATCAAAAATGGTCAAAATCTATCAAGTCTTGGACCAAACTACGCGGGTTTGATTCTCACCGGATGTGAGATACGTAGGCAAACCTCATCGGTTCCGACCCCCAATTTTCAAAAATCCAAAAATAGTTTCCTTTAATTCCTTCTTTAGAAGTCTTTCCTTAAAAAATTCCAAATAAAAAAAATCTAAAACCAAAAATATTTTCTTTCTTTTTAGAAGTCTTTCATTTGAAAAAGAAAATCAAATCAAAATCCAAAAATATTTTTTTTTTCCTTCTTTAGAAGTCTTTCTCCGGAAAAAAAAATTCTTTCTTCTTTAGAAGTCTTTCTTTTAAAAAATTCTCAAAAACAAAAAAAAAAATAAACAAATCGAAATCCAAAAATATTTTCTTTCTTCTTTATAAGTCTTGATTTCAAAAAACTTTAAAAAAGAAAAAAAACTCAAAATCCAAAAAAAAGAGTTAGTTTATTTACTTTATTCCTAATCTTCTTGCACTACGTAATGATTTGATTCATGTGGCGACATGATACGTAGGCAACCCCCAAAAGGTTCAATCAAAGTATTTTTCAATGATTCTAAGATGAGGGATTAAAATGAGGCATGCGTAAAAAGTGAAAAAGGAGAGAAGAAAATAAGAGCGTCAATAAGAAGCAACATGATAAGTCGGAATGAAACCTGAAGCCTTCCAAAAGCATGTTGGAAATGGTGATGATGTTAGGAGCATGGCATATTACGTGTGATTCATATCTATAAAATGTCTAATCCTAACATGTTTGCTGTCTCTTATATAGTAAGCTTAAGGTGGTTGGTGTGTGGTGAATCTGGCAATACATCATTACTTCACCAGATCAAAGGGAATGGTAGTAATGGATAACAGTGATGAAATTGAGTTGGTGAGTGACAATCCCCGGGGTCAGTCAGTTGAGCAAGAGTCGGAGGAAATAAGAAAATTGAGACAGCAATTGTCTGATGTAGATCAAGCTTGGGTTTCCGGTCAGCCTCCACCCCGGGGTCCCTCAGAGGGAACTTCCACCGTATCCCTGGCTACTCAACCACCGCTCCATGCAACGAGCGATCACATTCTACCACCGGGGTATGTGCCAAATTATAGTCTCCATACTGCCCTTGGTACCTCTAATGTGCGACCTCCAGTCACACGGGTCAGGAACACTCCTCTCGTCGTGTCTGGCGCACCGGTATATACAATCCTGCTACCACCTCCTGGGACGAGGCCAAACAACGAGCCAACATCTTATGCTTATGATGGCCAATACTACTCTCCAAGTATTTATTTTAGGGTCTCGGCTCCTTACAATCAGACTCCTCAGTACGAGTCACTAATGGAAAATGAAAAGCCTGCCAAGACAGTTGAGTCAGATGAGATGGCCAGGAAAATAAAAAGTCTTGAATAGAACATAAAGAACATACAAGGACTAGGTGGTCACAAAAGTGTTTCGTTCAGCGATTTATGCATGTCCCCTCACATCCATCTGCCACCAGAGTTCAATACCCCAAAATTTGAGAAGTATGATGGACACAGTGACCCTATCACCCACTTGAAAAGGTACTGCAACCAGCTGAGGGGTGCAGGTGGAAAAGAAGAATTGCTGATGGTTTATTTTGGGGAAAGTCTTGTGGGGGTAGCCTCCGAATGGTTTATTGACCAAGATATCTCTCACTGGTATAAATGGGACGACATGGCCCAGGCCTTCGTCAAATAATTTCAATACAACATTGATATTGCGCCGGATCGCAATTCCCTGTCCAATATGAAGAAAAGGCCGACGGAAAGCTTTAGGGAGTATGCCATCAAGTGGAGGGAGCAAACAGCTAGAGTTAAGCCACCCATGGATAATCATGAGTTGATCATTATTTTTCTAGAGGCCCAAGAGCCTGATTATTTCCAGAATATGATGTCTGTTATGGGTAGACCATTTGCTGAGGCTATCAAAATTGGGGAGATGGTCGAAAATGGTTTAAAAACAGGCTGAATCTTGAGTTGAGCTACTTTTAAGGCCGCATCACAGGCCGTTCAGAATAGTTCGGGGGGTTTGGGGGTTGACGAACAAAAATGGGAGAGAAGAGAGAGCCATGATGGCTTCCAGCTCGAGGGGCCCCCGCAGGGCATTCAACCAATCATATATGCTTCCTGAGGTTCCACAACACTATTATCCCCATCAAGTTGCTCCTTATGTCGTGGAACCGCCTCCCTATGCGGTGATGAACGCGCAATCTTACACGCAGCCACAACATTATACACAAAACCGAGATCCACCTCCCTAAAATGTCCGTCCCTACCAAGATCCATATAATCCCCAACCAAATGTTCCCAAATCAATCCTCGCCCTAAAGAGCCCCTCAGAATGAAGCAGTTCACCCTTATTAGTGAATCATACTCTAGCTTGTTCCAAAAGCTAGTCAGGCTAGGTCTGCTGCAACCAGTGGTCCCGAACCGGGCAAACTCCGAGTCCCCCTCGCATCGAGCTGATGCTAGATGTGAATACCACTCCGGTGTAGTGGGACATGATACTAAAGATTTTTGGACTCTCAAAAGAGAAGTGGAGGACCTCATCGAAGTCAAGGTAATAGTTCTTCAGGACGAGGAGGCTCATGATGTGACAAACAATCCCTTGCCTACTCACAACACTAGGCCAATAGTCGGAATGATTTGTGAAGATGATGAATTTGATCCGGCACTGAAGGCCATTGCAATCATTGCCGAGATGAGTCTCAGTAGCCGGTCTTGCTATCCTTTCCGCATTCGAATTATTTTAGGATGTGATCCGGATGTTTAACTTTGTTGTATTACTTTCCGATGTAAACCTTTCTATCTTTAAAATATTTTTAAAAATAAAAAATAAATCAAATGAAGTTAATAATTCATTATCTAGGAATGTCTCTTTTCTTAATCTTGTCACTTTTCTTATTCTCTTTTCAGTTCTGTTAAATGCAGATTTTAATGACATGACATGCCTGCGAACTTCAAGCCCAGATCCTCAAACGTTGTCAGACTTTGAAATAATGAATCAAAAATCAGAATGCAGTGAAGATAATTTTAAGGAAATACAATAAAGAATCAGAAATGTCAAAAGGTCCATACATTGTAACGAGAGTACTGCCAAAAGAGAGTGTTGTACTTCGAAAACTTCGAAGGAAATGTCCCTGAAACAACTGTCAACGCAGGTGCAGTTAAAAGGTACTATGTTTGATCCTGTATATAACATTAATGTTCTTCAGTTGGGATGAAGAAGACTTTCTTTCTCACTCTCCAAGTACTATCAACCCTTTGCAAACCCTTTTTGAGCCGGTTACTTTTCTTTGATTACCTTATTTGGAACCTGAAGATATTATCATAAAATAAAATAAAGAAACAAGAAAACAAAAAGAAGAAAAACAAAAAAAACGGAAAAGAAAGAGAAAAAAATAAAACAGACAAAAAAAACAAAATCAAAAACAAAGTTTGCGTCATTGAACTACATTCGACTTGATTCCGAAAGAATACGTGGGCAGCCTCTCTCTGGGGTTCAGTCACACCAAAACAAAACTCCACATTCCCCCAAAAGTTGAAACTGGGTTAGATGTTACAATGTTTCGGCGATGGTCTCGCATGAGAGGTTCCAAAGTTGTAATTCAATCCAAATCATTTTTACCCAAATCCTTTTCAAGTCCTTCCGAACAATCAACGAGAATGTTCAAAATTGGAGGATACAGTCACTTGGATCTGGTGCAACCAAAATGAGAGAAATAAAAATGAGAGAGTCTTTTTAGTGAAAACTCGCAAGGAGTACTATATGGCAATAGTGAGAAGAGAGAGGTCAACTGGTGACAACCCACAAAGGGCGCCACTGATCGAAAAGAGGATCCTCACGACCATTGGCATCGACACAGTCCTCGGCAAGGTTTCTCGATTTTGAGGCAAAAGTTGTGATAAAATTTTGAGAGTCAGACGGTTTACACATATCAGGTATCCAGTCCAAAAGGCATGTCATGTTCATTGAAGTCTGCATGTACTCAAAATAAGTCCTTCTGTCCTTTCCCTGAAAGGGATACCTCTTGTCTAAACTCATTGTCCATTCCATTGTTTGTTGTTCTTTGTATTCCTTTCGGTCTAACTCTATTCCAAAACTAAGGCGAAGAAGGGATGGGAAGACTAATTTACAAGGCTTTTGTTTGATACAAGCTAATATTCAAGAGGTACCCAGCCTCATCAGGGGCATCAAGTCAACCCCGACTAGCCATGGTGACTGATGCTTTGAAATCAAAAACTCTCGTAAGGAGGAAATAAAATTGAAAGTGCCTACAAGGGAAAAATGAAATTGAAAAGGTTAAGTTCCAAGTGGCTAACTGTTTTGGCAAAGTTTGAAAAGCAAAAGGTTCCCCAATGCTCTGAAATTGAAAGTTTTGGAAGAAAAAAGTCGAAAGTGAAATGCCACAAAGGCAAAATAAAGTTGAAAAGGTTAAGTCCCACTGATAAGTAGGGATTTTGACTACTTATTTGCACTCTTTTACTTTAGTTTTAGCTCAAAAATGCTTAAAGGTATTCCCAAAAACTGATAAAATATGTTTACTTGCAGGAGCATTGGAAAAAGAGCCAAAACGATGAAATTCAACTCAAGAAGGAGTATTTTTGAACAAGGACTAAAACCAAGCAAAAAAAGCAAAGTGCGGACCGCACAATATTGAGTGCGGCCACAGACTATGAAGGACCTCTGACAGAGTTCCTTTGCAAAGTGCAGACCGCACAATTATTGTGCGGCCGCATAAGATGAGGTTCAGAGAGATAGAGTTTTGAGTCCATGAAGAAGTGCGGACCACACTATTATTGTGCGGACTGCACTATTATTATGCAGCCGCAGAATTTAAGAGTGCGGCTGCACTCAGAAATGTGCGGTCTGCAGAAGTCCCTCATGTCAAGCTCAAATTCAAGAGTGCGGATGCACTCAAAAATGTGCGGTCCGCAGAATCTGAAGACATGCGGCCGCAACCCAAAATTGTGCGGCCGCAGAAGTCCATCCTATCAAGCCCAACTTCAAAGTGCGAACCGCACACAGAATTGTGCGGCTGTACAACCTCTGCAGGGGCAATTTTGTCCGATAATTTCAGCTATGTATAAATAGTTCTTTTTGTCAAATTTAGGTCAAGTTTGAACTCCAAAAAGTAGATAGCCATTTTTCCTTTACTGCTTTGGGAAGCTTTGTAATAGTTTATCATTTTAACATTGGATTTTCATCCTTTTATCATCTATTTTGAGTTTAATCTTATTTGCTTCCTTAGTTTCTTCATTTTTGCCTATGAGTGGCTAAATCTCTAGCTACGGTTGTGACCCAACCCTTGTATGGGTACCTAATGGGTATTTGATTTAGGGCTTGTTTAAGGTTGGGTCTATGGTATTTAGCCTAGTTCTTGCTTGAATTTAGGAATTAATGATTGCAAATATTGATTCATGCCTAATTGACTTAGTCTCTACTTGAGAAAGAGAGACTAAGTCTAGAAAAACTTGGCTAACAAGAAATTGGGGTGAACTCAAGAAATTGATAGCCCTAATTAAATGGTTGAATCTAGAGATAGTAAGACCCGACCTGAGCATATATCAATGGTTTTGTGAGTTACCCATTTGGACTTGAGAAATCCAAATTGGGTAAAACCACTCTAACTACCGAGAGGTATCGAGTGGGTAATCGCATGTTGATTGCTATATTACACCCGACCAACGAAACATGCCCTAAAGCCCACAACCCATTAGGTAACCACGTAGGTAGAAGTCATAGCCCTAGATCTTTTATAATCTTGAAAAAACAACAACACCAAAAATATAATTCTATAGCTTTACATTTATAAACAATAGCATAAAGTTTAGAAGTAGAAAGAAACAACCAAGTATGTGGAAGTACATTTTAGGCACGTCATACACCTAGTCTAAGTATATACCTAATCCAATATAAGCTCTCTGAGGAATCTACCCCGACTCAAAGTTGGGTAATTATAATTGCATCGACCGCTTCACAATCCCAATCAGTGGTGTGAATTTGGGCGACATCAATTTTTGGCGCCGTTGCCGGGGAGCTAAAAACGGATTTAGCTTTATATTTAGTTTTGTGTGTGACTTGTCTTCTTTTACTTCCGGGTTACTAACCTTTTTGTGAATCGATTGTAGGTACAAAAATAGCTCTCAACAATGATCCTCTCGGAAACTTGCCTTTGGGGGAGGAAGTGGACGATGACCAAGTTGATGAGGTTCCTCTTGAACCTAAAGCAAATAGGCGAGGCCGACCGCCTCATTACAATATTCCCGGCCCTCCCCCAGCTCCACCAAGAGAGGCTCCACATCAGGTGTTGCCAAACGAAGGATACGCAAGTGCCATAGTCCCGCCCGCATTAGGACGGGCAACTTCCAAATGACCAATATTATGCTCACATTGCTAGAGCAACGGGGATTTTTCACCGGGGCTCCGAGTAAAAATGCATACAAGCACTTGAAAGGGTTTGTGGACACTTGCTGGGGGAGTAAAAAGACCAACGTGTCCGAGGATGCTCTATGGTTGAGGCTATTTCCCTTCTCTCTACGGGGAATATCCTTGGATTGGTTAGAAAGATTGCCAAACCATTGTATCCATACGTAGGATGAATTGGCGGAAAAATTCATTGCCAAGTTCTTTTCTCCCAGGCATATAGCTACTCTTCGAGACGAGATTCTAGCATTCAAGAAAGAACCCAATGAGCCTTTGCACGGGATTTGGGAGAGGTACCGTACTATGGTGAAAGAGTGCCCGAATAATGACATGACTGAGGCTATGATTCAACAAACCTTCTACAGGGTGATAAATACTACCAATCAATGCGTGGTCAACCAACTTGCTGGTGGGAATTTCATGACAACACCATATGCCGAAGCTTGTGAGATTTTAGATAAAATGTTGGATACTTCATCGACATGGAAAAGTAGAGCTAATGTTCCTCAAGGTGATCCAAATGTTATTCACCTACACAAAGAATTGCATGATCATGGGCAAGCAATTGCCGAGTTGACCAAAATAATGAATCAATTATCCAAAACTCAACTTCAACAAGTTCAAGGTCCTAAGCAAATAAATACAATGGAAGGTGTCAACATGATGGTGAACAGGCGAAGGCAAAAGGGTCAACAAGTGCAAAACTGTGTGGAACAATTTATGGAAGATGATAGTGGATTTGACCAAAACGAATCATATAATGAGAAAGAAGAAGAAGTGCAATATGTGAACAACTACTAATGGTAAAGAAACAACTCTCAAGTCCCGAATCAACAATGACGATCTCAAAGAAATCAAGAAAATTGGAACAATCAAAACCACAAAGGTAATTGGAGTGGTGGTAACAACAATCAAGTTAATTGGAACAATAACAATAATCAAGGCAATTGGAATAATCAAGGCAACCAAGGCAATTGGGGTGGCAACAATCAAGGATATTAGAGAGGCAACAACCAAGGGAATCTGGGGTCGGGCTTTCAAAGGCCCCTGATGTATCAACAACCAAGCAACCCGCCTCCTTATCCGTCTCATGGTTCTAGCTCTTCCAATAATGAGATGGGATGGATTGAAAATATGTTCAAACAAATAATGGAGAAAAATGCCGACTTTGATGCTCAACTAGCCTCTTACAACACTTCAATCCGCAATTTGGAGGTTCAATTAGGGCAAATCTCGCAAGCTTTAAACACTCGTCCTAAGGGGGCACTACCTAGTGACACGGTGGTGAACCTGAAGGGTGGGAACAACACGGGACATACCATGGCCGTAACCACAAGGAGTGGAAAAGGTGGGAAGGCAACAACCTCAAACTAAAGAAGAATTGTGGATGATGATGTAGTGATTCAAGAACATAAAATTCCAAGCAATGTGGTTCAAGCTAATGAAGAAATGAGAATTGATATTGAAAAAAGTGAACCCGGCTAGGGAACACGTGATTGACATACCGGAACCGGTAGTGCCAAAGGCCAAGGAACCAATGCCAAGGCCTCCTCCTCCATAACCTCAAAGGCTCGTCAAGCAAAATAGCGAGAACCAATTCAAGAAGTTTATTGACATGATGACGAGCTTATCCATTAATGTGCCATTGGTTGAGGCGTTGGAACAAATGCCCGGCTATGCAAAGTTCATGAAGGATTTGGTGACAAAGAAAAGATCAATGAATTGTGAGACTATCAAGATGACACATCAAGTGAGTGCTATTGTGCACTCAATGGCTCCGAAATTGGAAGATCCCGACGCTTTCACAATCCCTTGCACTATTGGGAGATCCGACTTGCCAAATCTCTATATGATCTAGGGGCGAGTATCAACTTGATGCCCTACTTGGTGTTCAAAACTTTGGGAATTGAGCAACCAAGACCCACATCTATGAGGTTACAAATGGTGGATCGTACTATGAAGAAACCATTGGGTATTATTGATGATGTGTTGGTTCGTGTTGATAAGTTCATCCTCCCGGCGGACTTTGTGATTCTTGATTGCAAAGTGGACTATGAGGTGCCTATTATCTTGGATAGACCTTTACTTGCTATGGGGAAGGCTCTTGTTGATGTGGAAACCGGTGAGCTCATCTTCCGGGTGGGCGATGAAAAGATGGTTTTCCATGTATGCAAATCTATGAGGCAACCGAATAGCAATAAAGTTTGTTCGTTTGTGGACTTAGTGACCGAGGTGATTGTTGATGATGCTAGTGCCATGATGAATGTTGATGATACTTTGGAGGCCGTATTTCTTAATCATGATGATGATGCGAAGGAAGGCTATGTGGAATGTGTAAATGCATTGCAAGGAATGGGGTCGTACACTTATGAACCTCAAAGATTGTCCTTAGATCTTGAGAACCGGAAGACTCCTCCAACAAAGCCCTCAATCGAGGAGCCTCCCACTTTGGACTTAAAGCCATTGCCTCCACATCTCAGGTATGAATTCCTTGGGCCATGTTCTACTTTACCGGTTATTATTTCCTCTTGTTTGACTAACGTGCAAGTAGACTCTACTTTGGCGGTGCTACAAAAGAGGAAGAAAGATATAGGATGGACATTGGCGGACATTCGGGGTATAAGCCCCGCCTTTTGCATGCACAAGATTCTTTTGGAGGAGGATGCCAAACCCTCCGTTGAACATCAAAGAAGATTAAATGAAGCAATGCAAGAGGTGATGAAAAAGGAGATCATAAAATGGTTGGATGCCGGGGTTATTTACCCCATTTCCGATAGCTCGTGGACCTCTCTGGTGCAATGTATCCCAAAGAAATGGGGCATGATCGTGGTCACAAATGACAAGAACGAGTTGATCCCCACAAGAACGGTGACCGGGTGGAGAGTGTGTATGGACTATCGGAAGCTCAACAAAGTCACTCGGAAAGATCATTTTCCACTCCCATTCCTTGATCAAATGATTGATAAGTTGGCCGGTCGAGCTTTATATTGTTTCCTTGATGGATATTCCGACTACAATCAAATTCTTATTGCTACGGAAGACCAAGAGAAGACTACTTTCACTTGTCCCTATGGTACTTTTGCATTCTCGCGAATGCCATTTGGGTTATACAATGCACCGGCGACTTTTCAATAGTGTATGATGGCCATCTTCACTAACATGGTGGAGGATTTTCTTGAGGTCTTCATGGATGACTTTTCCGTGGTCAGAAATTCTTTTGATGATTGCTTGAACAATTTGGATAAGGTCTTGGCAAGATGTGAGGAGACAAACTTGGTTTTGAATTGGGAGAAATGTCACTTCATGGTCGAGAAAGGCATTGTCCTCGGCCACAAAATTTCAAAGAATGGTATTGAGGTCGACAAGGCCAAAATAGAGGTGATCTCTAAACTCCCACCCCTACATCCGTGAAGGGAGTGAGGAGCTTCTTGGGTCTTGCGGGGTTCTATCGCCGATTCATCAAGGATTTTTCCAAAGTGGTGAACCCCTTGTGTAAACTGTTGGAGAAGGATACCAAGTTCCATTTCAACGAGGACTGTATGAAGGCATTCGAATTGCTCAAGTTCGAATTGACTACTACGCCTATTATCACTGCACCTGATTGGAGCTTGCCTTTCGAGCTCATGTGTGATGCAAGTGATGTGGCGGTTGGAGCAGTTTTGGGGCAACGTATCAACAAAATCTTCCATACGGTCTACTATGCTAGTAAGACCATGAATGGTGCTCAAGTCAACTACACAGTGACTGAAAAAGAGCTACTTGCTATTGTCTTTGCTATGGAGAAGTTCCGCCCATACTTGATGGGTACAAAGGTGATTGTCCACACCGATCATGCGGCGCTTCGTTACTTAATGAGCAAAAAGGATTCAAAGGCAAGGTTAATACGGTGGGTGTTTCTATTGAAAGAGTTTGATCTAGAGATTCAAGACCGCAAGGGTAGTGCAAACCAAGTTGCGGACCACTTGTCTCATTTGGAGGAGGAGGGGAGGCCACATTACGGCCTTGAGATAAATGATTTCTTCCCCGACAAGCAACTTCTATCCATTTTAATGACCGGGATGCCATGGTTCACCGACTTAACAAACTATCTTGTGAGTGGTATTATACCAAATGAGTTCTCTTCAAACCAAAGGAAGAAGCTCAAATGGGGTTACTTTGACTATTATTGGGATGAGCCGTATCTCTTCCGAATTTGTACCGATGGTGTGATTTGACAATGTAGACCGGAGGAAGAACAAGTGGAAATTCTTGAGGCTTGCCACTCTTCACCTTATGGTGGTCACCATGGTGGAGCTAGAACGACAACAAAAGTGTTGAATTGTGGATTCTATTGGCCTACTCTTTACAAGGACGCTAGCGATCACATCAAGCGTTGTGATGAATGTCAAAGGGCCGGTGGGATTTCTAAGAAAAATGAGATGCCCCTCACCACCATCTTGGAGATTGACATTTTTGATGTGTGGGGCATTGATTCCATGGGTCCGTTTGTGAGCTCGTATGGGAACATTTACATTTTTGTAGTTGTGGATTATGTGTCAAAGTGGGTTGAAGCCGTGGCTTTACCCAACAATGAAGCTCGAAGTGTGGTGGCATTTTTGAAAAAGAACATCTTCACAAGATTCGGTACTCCAAGGGCCATTATTAGTGATGGGGGATCGCACTTTTGCAACAAAGCTTTTGATACCTTACTCACCAAGTATGGTGTCACTCACAAAGTCTCGGCTCCCTATCATCCTCAAGCAAGCGGGCAAGTGGAAGTCTTCAACCGGAAGATCAAGAGTATTTTGTCAAAGACAGTGAATGCCAACCGGACGGATTGGTCAAAGAAACTTGATGATGCTCTTTGGGCTTATAGGACGGCTTACAAAACACCGATTGGTATGTCTCCATACCGGTTAGTGTTCGGGAAAGCTTGTCACCTTCCGGTGGAACTTGAGCACAAGGCTATGTGGGCATTGAAGAAGCTTAATCTTTAATGGGATATCGCCGCCAGCTTAAGGGTGACACAATTGAATGAGCTTGATAAATTCCAGTACCATGCTTATACAAGTTCGTCCTTATATAAGGACAAGATGAAGTACCTCCATGAGAAGTACTTACGGAACAAGGAGTTCAAAGAAGGTGATCTTGTGTTATTGTTCAATACTCGGTTACGAATGTTCCCGGAAAATTTGAAGTCTAAGTGGAGTGGTCCGTTTGAGGTTGTGAATGTGACACCCTTTGGTGCATTCGACTTGAAGAACAAAAATGATGAAGTGTTTAGAGTCAATGGTCACTGGGTAAAGCATTATCTTGGCAAAATTGATGATGGCCACGTCGTGGCATTAATTCATTTTAAGTAATTGATGGTAATCTGCGTCGTGCCGCGATGTTAAATCAGGCGCTTCTTGGGAGGCAACCCATGTTTCTTTTCAATTTTTATTTTCTTCTTTTTTAAGATAGGTTTTGTATTAAGCTAACTGGTTTTGAAGTGAATTGTAGGAATGAGTGTGCATTGCAGGTACTGTGTTCGAAAAAATTGGCCAAGTGTTGAAAAAAAATCCGGATCGCACATTTATTGTGCGGACCACATATTTATTATGCGGACCGCACAATTTTGTATGCCACAACAGAGAAGAATCTGCGGCCGCACAATAAATTGTGTGGCCGCATAACTGGAGACCCAAAAATCCAACTCTCTAAAGTTTTGAATTGCAGAGAAAAGGCCATTCTGCGACCGCACACAAAATTGGGCGGACCGCACAAATTTCTGCAGGCGCACTCACTTTTGTGTGGACCGAAGGACTTTAGCAAAGTTTAGGTAAAAAGTGCGGACCGCACTTAAAATTGTGCGGCCGCACTCAGCTTTAATTGTGACCAACTTTGGTCAACCTATAAATAGGACATCATTGCAGTATTCACAACTTTCCACACTCTGAACTTTTGAGACCTAAGCAAGCATAGTGCACACAAATTCTTTCACACTCCACACCCATTTCATTAGTTTAGATTCAGCCATGCATCCCTCATCACTGGTATGTTCAATTCATGTTTAGATTTTCAATTTTTCTTAGTTGTTGTTCTTAATTAGTATTGTTATTTGTAGGCCTAAAATGTCAAATGTTCTTCATGTGTGCTTAAAATTGTGTGGGTAATATCATGTATTCTCATTGGGGACTGGGCAGATCATTCATCATGTTTAATTTGGAAATGCCATGTCTAAATTGTGCAAAAATGTGAAAAACCTAAAGTCAGTGTCGTTTGATTTCAAATTGTGCGACCTCGCATGAAATTGTGCAACTGCACATAAAATTGTACGGTCCGCAGATTTTCAATTAGGGAAGAATGTTAAGCATGAAATCTGCGGCCGCACTCAAATTTGTGCGGTCCGCAGAAAAATATGTGCGAGCGCACTTTGGAACATCAGAGAACCAGTAGTCTGAACCTGGTTTTATGCGACCACACTCAAAATTGTGCGGTTCGCACTTCAGAATGTGCGACCGCACAAGGCAGTCTGCAACCGCACTCAATATTGTGCGGTCCGTACTGTCTCTTTTGTACACTGATTTCCTGCAACTGTTAACATACTTCTGAACTTTAACTGACTTATGTGCTTCGTATTTCAGACAATGGTTCGATCACGAGGCAGAGGTGATATATCTAAAGGGAGGGGTGAACCCTCCCGAGGCCGAGGAAATGGCACTCAACCTCTAGGAGTGCAATCAAAAGCATTAGCCAAAAAGCCAACCACTGGGAGAGGTAGGGCCACAGAGCCCTCAGAATCAAGCTCTTATGTCCCGTCTAGGGAAGCCTCCGAGGGTCACTCAGTGGAGGTACAACCTGAGGCCCAGTCCCAACCACCACAATTCACTAGGAGGTACCAACTGCGCACCGTACCCTCCACCACAACAAGTTCTTCTGAGGGTTCTGATGCCGGTAGCCAGGGTTCAGAGCCCTCCTCTACACACACTCCCTTTGCACCAGTTACAGTAGATGATGATGATGTTCTTGATGATGGTAGGGGAGGTGACACTAGAGTGGGTGGCCTAGAGAGGTCAAAGAAGAAGGAAGTGAGGGAAGATAGGTTCGTGAGTTTGACTAACTTCACAAAGTTCAGAGAGTGGTGGCCCCAGAGATCGCTCACACTTGAGAGACAATTCTTGTTGAAGGATTTGGATAAATACAATCCAAATGTCCTTAAACAGTTTAGGGAGCCCAATGGGTGGATGTGGTTCACCTAGAGTGTTATGGATGCCAAATAACACTTGGTACGGGAGTTTTATGCCAATGTGGCACACATCAATAAGGGTACCAAAGTGACCAAAGTGAGAAATTTGAAAGTCAGATTCGACCCAATCACTCTGAACACTTACCTGGGATTCGAGAAGGTAGAGGCAATCCTGTACTTGGAGAAGCTTGTTATGGGTGATGCAGCTCGCCCTTAGCTAGCAGAGATGTTGGCAGCACCAGGACCACCACAACCGCAGATCACAGCGGGGGTTCCCATTGCACGGGCCACCCTCAACTTTGAAGCAAAGGGGTGGCAAACTTTTGTGTGCATCCGTATTGACCCAAGCCAGAATGAGAACAATCTTCCGATTCCCCGAGCAATTTTGGTGGCATCTATCATGGCTGGGTACCCAATCAATGTGGGTGCCATCATGTCGCCCAACATGTCAGTGGTTGTCCGAAAAGGTAAAAGCTCCTACCCATATTCCAACACCCTCACAGAATATCTCACGGATGCAAAGGTAGAGCTGAGGAGTTTTGATACAAAAATGCGGGCCAAGAAGCCCTTCTCATGGTACTCCTTTCAAGGTCTGGGAAACCCAAAGTTCAAGGGTAAGGCAACTGCCACCGTTGGCCAGTCTGATGAGCCATCGGTGGTGGTTATAGATTCTGCTGCTGATCCATCTACAGCTCCCATGCCTTCTACGGCAGCCGATACTTCCACCGAGACAGCTGACATGCCACCACCTTCATCTTCTAGACCATCAGCATCAGCACCAGTGCCTGCCTCATCCATATATCCACTCACTGCGTTGCAAGTCTCCCAGACATTAGCGAGGCTCAACAACTGGATGCAGACATCTACTTCAAAGCTGTCTGACATATCCAGTGTTGTTGCAGCATAGTCGTCTACAACAACAGCACCATAGGATCCTCCTTCAGTGGAGGAAACATTGCAGAAGATCCTGGACAACCAGAAGACTATTATAGATACACTGGTGGCCTATGGGGGAGCTACTGAGGAGGTGGGCAAATAGGTGAAGAAGATGAGGAAATCCCAGGCCTCGAAGAAATCAGTGGAGAGATTGAGAAAGGAGGTGACAAGGATTGCAACAGCTGGGGATTTACCATTTGACCTACTGATGGAGACAAATCCATCAGTACCAGCAGAACCAGCAACACCATCAGCAGAGGCACCAGTTGGCCAGTCTGACGAGCTAGACCTTGCTGCCCATACTGCCGAGGAGGTGCTTCTGATGTTCACCAACCCCGTTGTTCCCCGAGCAGAGGATAATGAGATCAAGTTGGAGGATCCCGAGGGTGGTGATGCTTCCATGCACCCTGATACCACATAGGGAGTTTTCTTTATTCTCTACCCTCCCTTATTTTGATTTTGCTAAGCATTGAGGACAATGCTTATTTTTATTCAGGGGGTGGTCTATTTTGGTGGGTTTGATTTGATGACATTGGCCTGTAATAACTTTAATACTATTTTTCTTTTATCTTTATTTTTCTTTCATTATGTATATATTCCTCCCTCTCTTTTGATGTATATATTCTATTTCCCTCGATTTGTATATTCATTTGTCTTACTTTCAGTAGCTTTTTTCATAGCTTTTTTATTTTGTTTTCTTAGTAGTCTTGCTTCTTATTTATGTTAATAGCTTCTTTTTGATTCGGTAGCTTCTTTTTATGTTTAAGTGAGCAATAAGTCTTTGGTTCTCTTAATGCCACGGCTCTTTCCAAATGTGGGTTTTGTGTGAACCGGGTGGCTCTTCCCAACGATGGATGGCGTGACAACCTTCTTAAGGGATTGAGTCCGTTTTTGATGATTGGGTAGCAACAGTAGTGTTAATGAATAAAACAAAGGGGTCAAGAATGCTTCACTTGGTACAACACACTTAACTATACGCTTATGGTTAAAAACAAGCTTTTGGAAAAAGAAATGGCTCTAGTTAGTGACCTTGTGACTCTTGTGTTGACTTAGGCAATCATCGAGTGGTTTAGTTGAACCATTAGCGATCTTCAATCTTGAATACGGTTGTTGTGGGCCCTCGACTCTATCCTCTTTAACAATCTGGTTGTGCGAGAGGTGAGATATTTTGTTACAAGTCCAAGTACCCGTGCGAATGGTCTAAAACTTGCCCCGAATGTGTTTCTAAGCAAAATTCTAAGTTTGCTTGGCTTGAGAAGTGATTGTAGGCTCTCCTTGACCCGTTTTGAGACCTTCCATGGCCCACCAATGATGTTATCCTTAGTCAACCCTTTTGAGCCTAAAGCCTTTTTCATTCGATAACCATGTTACAAGCCTTTACCCGTTTTATAGTGTCCCTCTCTTGGCACCCGAGCTTTCCTTAGCACTCATGAGAAACAAATGGCAAAAACATAAGTTTGGGGGAGAGATGAGGAGTTTGAAAGTGGTATCAAGGCATAAGAAGAGGAAAAAAATGAAGAAAATTAAAGGTAAAGAAAAAGAAATAAAGAACAAAAGAAAAACACAAAAAGAAAGTGAATAGTTTGGAGGGTTGAAAGGATTCAAAAGAAAGCAAAAGTGCAAAGCATGGAGAAAACAAAGAAATCATGACCAAGAAAGAGTGATGTCAAGTCTCTCTAGTTCCCCTAAGAAAAAAAGAAAATGACTCAAAGAATCGGCAAAGTATGAGCCAAAAAGAGAAAATGGAGTGCTAAAGGAAAGATGAACCAGTTCCATTCCAACATTTCCCTCATTGGTCCAAAAGCCTTTATTACATGCCGAAAAAATCCCTACGTAATTTCAAGCCGAGAAAGCTTACATTAGTGGTGATCTACATGAGGGGCAAGCATATGGTACTTAGAACCGTACTTGTGACATTCTCTTGAGAGTGATGAGCGAACCTTTCACGAATCGTTGAATTGAGTGCTGCATTCTTGAGTGAGATGAGCTTGAGGAGATTGTAGGAGGAGGAGTTTGGGATTCACAGTGACCTACATGAAAGTACAAACTTCCTTGATGAGTAAAGTCAACTCTTGATGCTCAAGTGTCACATTAGAGATATTTGTACTTTAACATTCAAAACATGGCCTTGTTGATAATTCATGAGTGTGTGGATAATTATTTGTCCTAATTGATGTGTGTTTGATGCAACTTAGGACATCTGAAATAGCTCTTTTCTTGTGGAGGTGGGAGTTACCTTATTTGCTTGAGGACAAGCAAAATCTTAAGTTTGGGGGAGTTGATAAGTAGGGATTTTGACAACTTATTTGCACTCTTTTACTTTAGTTTTAGCTCAAAAATTCTTAAAGGTATTATCGAAAACTGATAAAATGTGCTTACTTGCAGGAGCATTGGAAAAAGAGCCAAAACGATGAAATTCAACTCAAGAAAGAGTATTTTTGGACAAGGACTAAAACCAAGCAAAAAGAGCAAAGTGCAGACCGCACAATATTGAGTGCGGCCACAGATTATGAAGGACCTCTAACAGAGTTCCTTTGCAAAGTGCGGACCGGACAATTATTGTGCGGCTGCAGAAGATGAGGTTCAGAGAGATGGAGTTCTGAGTCCATGAAGAAATACGGACCGCACTATTATTGTACGGCCGCAGAATTTAAGAGTGCGGCTGCACTCAGAAATGTGCGGTCTGCAGAAGTCCCTCATGTCAAGCTCAAATTCAAGAGTGCGGCCGCACTCAAAAATGTGCGGTCCACAAAATCAAAAGACGTGCAACCGCAACCCAATATTGTGCGGCCGAATAAGTCCATCCTGTCAAGCCTAGCTTCAAAGTGCAGACCACACACAGAATTGTGCGGTTGCAGAACCTTCGTAGGGGCAATTTTGTCCGATAATTTCAGTTATGCATAAATAGTTCTTTTTGTCAAATTTAGGTCAAGTTTGAACTCCAGAAAGTAGATAGCCATTTTTTCTTTACTGCATTGGGAGGCTTTGTATTAGTTTATCATTTTAACATTGAATTTTCATCCTTTTATCATCTATTATGAGTTTAATCTTATTTTCTTCCTTAGTTTCTTCATTTTTGCCTATGAGTAGCTAAATCTCTAGCTAGGGTTGTGATCCAACCCTAGTGTGGGTACCTAATGGGTGTTTGATTTAGGACATGTTTAAGGTTGGGTGTATGATATTTAGCCTAGTTCTTGCTTAAACTTAGGAACTAATGGTTGCAAATATTGATTCATGCCTAATTGACTTAGTCTCTATTTGAGAAAGAGAGACTAAGTCTAGGAAAACTTGGCTAACAAGAAATTGAAGTGAACTTTAAAAATTGATAGCCCAATTAAAGGGTTGAATCTAGAGATAGTAAGACCCTACTTGAGCATATATCAACGGTTTTGTGAATTACCCATTTAGACATGAGAAAGCCAAATTGGGCAAAATCACTCTAACTATCGAGAGGTATCGAGTGGGTAATCGCGTGTTGATTGCTATATTATACCCCGACCAACGAAACATGACCTAAAGCCTACAACCCGTTAGGTAACCACCTAGGTGGAAGTCATAGCCCTAGATCTTCTATAATCTTGAAAAAACAACAACACTAAAAATATCGTTCTATAGCTTTACATTTACAAACAATAGCATAAATTTTAGAAGTAGAAAGAAAGAACCAAGTATGTGGAAGTGCATTTTAGGCACATCATACACCTAGTCTAAGTATATACCTAATCCAATATAAGCTCTCTGAGGAATCGACTCTGACTCAAAGTTGGGTAATTATAATTGCATCGACCGCTTCGCAATCCCAATCAGTGGTGTGAATTTGGGCGACATCACCCACTCGACCAACCGTCATGTAAAAGTTTGAAAAGTGAAAGGCTATTAGGGGCCAGAAATGCAAGTGGTATTCAGGAAACATCTAGTGGCAGGTTGAAATCATCATCAAAAGAAGATGGGCACAAAGCCAAGCTGCCAAAGACAGCAAGGCCACACTTCGACCACCACTTTTAAAACTCACAATTTTTCTTTGTTTTGAAGCAGGAACAAAGCAGTGCAGAATGTTGATTCTTAAAGGACGAATGTCACCAAAGGTAAGTTTTCGCAAAATCTCCATTTTCTCTTATTTTTAGCATGCATCACTATTGTTCATACATATCATTTTGGTAGCTTAACCCAGGTACAACCTTTTCGCCTAGGGGGATCCAGCTCATAGTTATGGGTAGAAGTACTCTTCGCTCATGCTTGCTTTTCATAGGTTAACCCTGGTAGAACCTTTTTCGCCTAGGGGGATCCAGTTCATAGTTCCCGGTAGAAGTACTCATTGCTCAGGTTGTTTTATGTAGCTTAACCCAGGTAGAACCTTTTCCCCTAGGGGGATCCAGCTCATAGTTTCGGGTAGAGGTACTCTTCGCCCAGGCTTGCTTTTCATAGCTTAACCCAAGTAGAACCTTTTTCGCCTAAGGGGATCCAGTTCATAGTTCCGGGTAGAAGTACTCTTCGCTCAGGATGTTTTACGTAGCTTAACCCAGGTAGAACCTTTTTGCTTAGGGGGATCCAGCACATAGTTCCGGGTAGAAGTACTCTTCGCTCAGAATGTTTTTCGTAGCTTAACCCAGTTAGAACTTTTTTCGCCTAGGGGGATCCAGTTCATAGTTCCGGGTAGAAGTACTCATTGCTCAGGTTGTTTTATGTAGCTTAACCCAGGTAGAACCTTTTCGCCTAGGGGGATCCAGCTCATAATTTCGGGTAGAGGTACTCTTCGCCCAGGCTTGCTTTTCATAGCTTAACCTAGGTAGAACCTTTTTCGCCTAAGGGGATCCAGTTCATAGTTTCGAGTAGAAGTACTCTTCGCTCAGGATGTTTTACGTAGCTTAACCCAGGTAGAACCTTTTCGCTTAGGGGGATCCAACACATAGTTCCGGGTAGAAGTACTCTTCGCTCAGAATATTTTTCGTAGCTTAACCCAGTTAGAACCTTTTTTTGCATAGGGGGATCCCGCACATAGTTTCGGGTAGAAGTACTCTTCGCTCAGAATGTTTTTTGTAACTTAACCCATTTAGAACCTTTTTCGCATAGGGGGATCCAACTCATAGTTCCGGGTAGAAGTACTCTTCGCCCAGACTTGTGTTTCATAGCTTAACCCCGGGTAGAACCTTTTGGCCTAGGGGGATCCAGATCCTACTTCCGGGTAGAAGTACTCTTCGCCCAGGCTTGCTTTACGTAGCTTAACCCAGGTAGAACCTTTTCGCCTAGAGGGATCCAGCTCATAGTTCCCGATAAAAGTACTCTTCGCTCAGGAGGTTTTATGTTGCTTATCCTAGGTAGAACCTTTTCGTCTAGGGGGATCCAGCTCATAGTTCCCGGTAGACGTACTCTTTGCTCAGGATGTTTTATGTTGCTTATCCTAGGTAGAACTTTTTCGCCTAGGGGGATCCAGTTCATAGTTCCGGGTAGAAGTACTCTTCGCTCAGGATGTTTTACGCAGCTTAACCTAGGTAGAACCTTTTCGCCTAGGGGGATCTAGCTCATAGTTCCGAGTAGAACTACTTTTCGCTCAAGATGGTTTACGTACTTTAACCCAGGTAGAACCTATTCGCCTAGGGGGATCTAGCTCATAGTTCCGGGTAGAAATACTTTTCGCTCGGGATGTTTTACATAGCTTAACTTAGGTAGAAACGTTTTGCCTAAGGGGATCTAGCTCATATTTCCGAGTAGAAGTACTCTTCGCCTAGGTTGTTTTATGTAGCTTAACCCAGGTAGAACTTTTTTGCCTAGGGGAACCAAACCATGGTTACATTTCCTTTCCAGTAATACAGGGAACCAACCCCTGGTTACATTTCCTTTTTAGTAATATAGGGTACCAACCCCTGGTTACATTTCCTTTTCAGTAATATAGGGAACCAACGCCTTGTTACATTTTCATTTTCAGTAATACAGGGGTTACATTTTATTTTCAGTAATACAGGGCACCAACCCCTGGTTTCATTTCCTTTTCAGTAATACAGGGTGCCAACCCTTAGTGACATTTCTTTTCAGTAATACAGGGCGCCAACCCCTGGTTACATTTTCTTTTCAGTAATACAGGGCGTCAACCCCTGGTTATATTTTTTTTCAGTAATACAGGGTACCAACCCCTAGTTACATTTTCTTTTCAGTAATACAGGGCGCCAACTGCTGGTTACATTTTTTTTCCCATAATACAGGGTTCCAACCCCTGATTACATCTCTTTTCTGTAACACAGGGTACGAACCCCTGGTTATATTTCCTTACCAGTATCAGGGTACACCAATCCGTAGTTGTCTTTTCCGACATAGGGTCACCACTCCCTGATCTCCTTACCGGTATAGGGTACACTAATCCCTAGCTGGGTTTTCCAACATATGGTACACCACTCCCTAGTTGATTTGATCTTAAATACAGGGTATACCACTTTCTGGTATCATTGCCAATATA
Source organism: Nicotiana tabacum (assembly GCF_000715075.1). Classification (NCBI taxonomy): domain Eukaryota; kingdom Viridiplantae; phylum Streptophyta; class Magnoliopsida; order Solanales; family Solanaceae; genus Nicotiana; species Nicotiana tabacum. Next base: position 23,308,746 of record NC_134081.1, on the reverse strand, counting down.
GGGTATACCATTCCCTTTGTCACATTTTTCTAGCATAAAGGTACACTAATCCTTAGTTGAGATATCTTTTTGACAATAAAGGATCACTAAAAAAAAATAGTATGACTCTTTCGGGATACACCACTTCCGACCTTTTATTGCTTTCAATAAAGAAGTAGTTTAGAATTTTGTTACAATAACTCATGAAATTTTTTTAGTACAAACTGGGGCAGAAAAATTTCGTTCGTTTGTTTGTTTTGGTGTCTGAGTAGGATTTACCTCTAGGCACAAGTTTGGATATGACCAAAAGAAGAATTCTTAATCCATAATAAAGAAAAGAAAACAAAAGAAGTGAATCCAAAATGCAGAAGTAGATGAAAAGATATGGACTTCTCAAGACATGACTGAAGTCACCGTCTTCATCAGAAGAGGCCGTAGAAGAATGAACTGGCACCTGCAGCGAGCAAGCATCAAGGTTCAGATCCGAGTCTGCGTGAAGAACCAGTCAAGACTCAAGATCAAGTTTAAGAAGATTTATAGATATGAATCTTGTAACTCATAGCCGATAGGCTTGTTTAGTCTCTTTGACTTTGATGCAATAACACGACTACAGACTGGAGCCTCGACGGAACCTCACTCGACTCTCCAACTCAGCATTCCATCCTTTTCCTTGAACTACATGCGATCTGATTCCCTTATAACCTGGTCTATGTAGGCTGTCCAAAACCAGGACTCGGATGCATTCTTTTCTCTGTTCCCTTTTGAATAATGGCATGACCAAATATTAGTCGTATCGCTCACCTTGTCTTTGTTTGAAAACTCTTCATGTTTTCAAGCAAAGAGGGGCATACTGTGAGCACCTAATTTTTGACTATGCATGAATATTTTTTTACTCACACTCTAACTTTACCCATCCACTTCCCTCACATAAACCCTTCACCAACACAGAGATCTGGAATAGTGACGAGAGAACCGGGGAGGGGGGGCAGCGTGAGGCATTAGCCTCTGAGAATTCTTCCTTTCTGCTCGTTTGTTTCTTCCTCCTCATTCTAGCAGACCCATCCCCACAAAACTCCATTTTCTTCACCTTAGATTCTTTGTCTTGGCCATAGAAATTAGTAGCTCATAGCTATGTGAACCTACTGTCGTTACCACCTTAAACGCACCTCTAAATCCCCAAAAATCGCAACTGAAACTAGCTGCAAAAGCTGCAAAAACAACTACTAAACCACCTGAAAACAGTCACCAAATCACTACCAAAACACCTCCGGACTTCTCATACAAGCACGTGAAAGGTTCTCAAAGCTTTAAGTCGAAGTTTTCGGTCTATTGAGATCCGTTCGTGAATCACGTTTACTGCCCGTTCTTTGTTTTCTTTAGTCAAGTTTGTGAGGTCGTCGTTCGTGTTTTTCGGCGAGGTTTCGACCTTTCGAGGTTCCGGAAAGAACATCTTTAGATCCGGTCGTTGTTCAGTTGTTCTGGCCAAAATTCTGACTCTGTGCTTGCCTCATTAATGGAAAGGTTCATTTTATCTTATCTCAATATTTTCAGTTCCATTCCGCAATTAAAACGCATGGTTTGAATTTAATTAAATGTTCTGAGTTTGTCATTTTCTGCTAAATATGAGTTTTTGATTGTTGATGATGAATTGTTGGTTAAGAAGAGATTCATATAAACTAATAATTTGAAAGAATCAAGAGGATCGAAAGGCCAACGTTTGGTTGTTTTCTTTAAATTATTATTTTGTCTTGTTTCATGTTAGATAGTTCCGTGGATTCATTCACGGTTACAGTTTGTTCGTTTGATTAATTTGAATTAACTGATAATGTTAATGGATTTTGGTTGATTTGTTTCATAAAGTCAAAAATAATAGTGAGAGAGCAACACCACATTTTGCTTAAAGGAAAATAGACCTTGTTCATATGTGAAGTGGGGTTTAGGTTCCCTTTGAAAATAATGAACATCGTTAGAGTGTTTAGACACGTTTTAAATTTATTATCGTGATTATGTACACATTTGTGTGACATAATTATGATTCTTAAAATAAATCAAGGTACGCGTTCGCGCGACCTTGACCAAACAATCTTGGTAATAATAAAGTGTTATTAATTGCGTACACATACACGTGATATGATTTTTGATACACCAAACAAAAATGAGTACACGTACGCGTGACTTATTTCAAGATAATTTTTTATAAATCTAATAAAGCAATAAAAGCGGACATAGTTAAAACATGAGAACCAATAAAATACAGGTTATCCAAAAATAATACAAACCAAATGTAGTCAATAAAGAGACCGTGCTAGAACTACGGGACTCGAGGAATGCCTTATACCTTCTCCCCGGTCAACAGAATTTCTTACCCGGATTTTGTTTTCGCAGACCAATAATAATAGAGTCAAATCCTTCTTTGATTAGGGATTCAAATAAAAGGTGACTTGGAACACCCAAAAATCAATTCCAAGTGGCGACTCTGTAAATAAAATAATCCCTACTCAAGTTTGTCACCTTAATGGGAAAAACTCTTTAATCCACAATAATCCACATACATATCTATTTTAGGGGAGGGGGAGGGGGAGGTAAAAAGGGGTGTGATAGCCGCAATATATATTTATTATTATTATTATTGATATTTACATAGTGGAATAAGGGAGGATAGTGATGTCGGGATGGATTTAGGAGTCTTTGTGCGAGTCGTATGCGGTGAGAGTCATACGTACAATAACGAGGGGGTTCACGTCTATACATGTAGTATGGTGCTTAGGCCTACCCACCATATTTATTCCATGATCTATGGGTCTACTGTAGCTACCCACTTCGATCAATTAGCCAAGATTTTGACCAAATACGAAATCACTAGTGCTCGATCTAGTGGTATTTTTATGGGGATTCTATTTATCGCTATAGGATCCCTATTCAAGACTACTACAGTTCCTTTTCGGGCGGCTGTAGGATGGTCGCCTATAGGTGGTGGGATCGGGTTGCGTGCCGCAATAGTTTATGTGTTTCCTATGCAATATTGTATTGTGTTATTTTCGGTACTTTCGTACGAGATACCAAGGATTGGTAATTCTGGTATTTACTGTTTTCCTTGAGGATTGAGTTATTTCATGAGTTAACTGCCTTATTTTGTTTCCGTATTTTCCTTTCCTGTTATTATTTTATACTACGTACAACTTATTGTAAGTGACCCGCCTTATCCTCATCACTACTTCGTCGAGGTTAGGCTCGACACTTACAGAGTACATGGGGTCGGTTGTACTCATACTACACTCTGTACTTCTTGTACTGATTTTGGAGTCGGTCCCATCGACGGTCAGTAGATTGCTCGGGTTGACTATCAGTGTGGAGACTTGAGGTACAACTGTTCGGCGTTCGCAGCCCTGAAGTCCCCTCCCACTTTATCTTAGCTGTGTATTTTTCTTTCAGACAACTTTACTTTTATTCAGACCTTTATCTGTAGTATTCTAGTAGCTCATGCACTTGTGACACCAGATTCGGAGCTGTATTAGATACTTCAGTTGTTATGGTTTTTTGCACTTTGCTTCAGATTTATTTCAATTATTTGGGCTTCCTTATTATTATTTAATCCGGACTGTTAAAAAAATAGATAAACTATTCTAACATTGGCTTGCCTAGCAAGTGGAATGTTAGGCACCATTACGGTCCCGAGTGTGGGATTTTCAGGCCGTGACAGTAGGATATGGCATATCTACAGGTTATCGAGGACATGTACCTGGATAGGAAAGTGTGGAGGTCAAAAATTTAGGTAAAAGGCTAGTAGGTAATCGTGCATTTTTTTGTTTTCTTACTTGTAGTATCTACAGTATTTTCATACTTTCTTATACTTAAATTTGTATTAGTACCGGTTGTTTTGTTGCTTCAGTTTTCTTGTTATCGTGTTGTTGTTGGTACTACTTTATGTTTTTATTTTCTTTATGTGGTTTATTCTTTATTGTATTTTTTTTTCTGATAATGCTGTGACTTTGCTTTTCTTGAGACGAGGGTTTATCGAAAACAGACTCTCTGCCTTTACAAGGTAGGGGTAAAACTACGTACACACTATCCTTCTTATACCCCACTTATAGAATTACAGTGTGCCTGTTATTATTATTGTTGTTGTTGTTATTATTATATCATTTTAAGTTTAAAACATGGACAAATATACCCTTATTTGACATCGTGAATTCTCTGCTTCCACCAAGCTTCCCCACTTCTATTTCTTCGCCCATTAAAGAAGTTGGTTGCTATTGCCTATCAAGCATAAAAGTGGGTGGATTTTCAATATCCTTGGCCGGGCTTCATGTTATATTCAACCTAGCTATCATGTTGGAGAACCTAGAAACTCTATCGGATTGACATAACTTTAAGATTGTTTATTTATCCACTGAACTCTATCATATTGGTATGACTTTTACAGCTTGTTAGGATGCTTGTTACTCATTGTATCGTATTGTATTGTTATCTCAAAACAATGTTTGTTTTGATTGTTTCATTAAAATTGGTTGTATTGTATTGTTAAATTCATTGTTCCGGAACAATAAAAAATCCTATTTTTTGAAACAACCGATTTGATGTGGTGGGATTGTTTCCTATTTTTCTTTCCAATTATGCCCTAACCTATTACTCTATAATTCTATTTTACCGTTTACTTTTTTTTTTAAAATTTTAACTCCAAATCTCCCACCTATAACCTACTTTGTCTTCGTCCTTCTTTTTTCAGAACTTCTGCCGCTTCCAACTCCAACCTAAAATTGCTAATTTTGTTAGGATTTGCATGAATTTAATTGCTTAATCTATTTATAAGACATATTTGGTGATAAATTAGTAGAAAGAGATTTTCTTAAATTATTTTTATGCGTAATTCTTGATAAATTTAATATTTAAACAATTGAGAGTATTTTAGTAAACTTATCAGTTACAGTACAGTACGATACAATCAAACCAAACAGCAAAATGTTATTTAACAACTACAAACAAGACAATCTATCCAAACATTATATTTATAAAACGATACAATACAATATAATACAATACAATACACTATAAAACGATGGGTAACAACAATCCAAACAAGCTGTTAGTTATTTGTATTCAACCTATCTGTTAATCTAAGTATATTTATCAATTGTATCTAAAGTAGGAGACTAGGCTCTATTCTTCCCATTTTAGGCTCCCAGCTTCTCCATTTTTTCTCATCCTCTCTTCTAATATAAGAATGTGATCAAGTGAACTGTAATGAGAGGATTATTAGTGTTAGTGGGTGTAACATTCAACTTTTTATTTCCTTTTCCCAATCAAAAGCTCATGTTTGTGTGCCGCCATTAACAACATAATGCTAGTTAATTGTGGTTTTGGTTTCGTGAATCCCTAATAGTAAAGCCAAACAAAGATACAATTTTTATTTCTGACCAGAATAATTTTTTTTTTTTATCGAACTAAATTTAACTACATTGGGCATAATTTTATAATAAACATAAAATTTATTAAAAAGCTCCATTAAAAAGCTATGATGCTTTAAATTCGAAAATTAGATTTTGTGAAATTATTATTTGTTTGGATTGAGTTTTATTGTAAATGATTGGGAATATACTTTGGAGTTTATATTTTAGTTTTGAGGGAGTTTGGTAAAAACTAGAGTTGATTTTGGTTGTAATTTTATTGAAACTAAAAGAGAAAAAAATATTGGTATTTTTTAAGTTGTATGTATTTTGTATGCCGGGTGTATATTATTTTTACATATAACATTTATATTCAAGCTGTATGTAAGTCGCATATTTTAACCGAATTGTATACAAAAAAAAATTTATATGCAATTGTATGCAAATTGTATGTAACTTATATATTTTGACCGATGTATATATTTCATAAGAAAACTCTCGTCACTTTTTGAAATATAAATTCCAATTAAAGCATGTAAATTAGATTTTTGTATCTAAAAAAAAATTTCTTTATGCCTTGGGCTATGTCATTATTGAGCCTAAAAATAAACTCTTTTATTTCCTCTTTTATTTCGATGTGAGTTTACCTAGGGTATCATCTGCATCGCTTCTTCAATAGCTTGACGGCCTAGAAGTCTACAAGTCATTCTGTTTGACCCACTCTCCATTATGATGATCGCATAAATAAAATTAAGAAAGCCTAATTGGGTCAAATTAAATTAATAGAGGAACAATACTCTATACCGTATTCGATGGGATCATAATCAATGTTCTTGGGCTTTGCAGAAAGTATCCTAAAGAAAAGTATAACAAGAAAAAGCTTTTGGGTCCTTTTGAAAAGAATATTTTCAAGAAAGGGATTCTTTCGTATATATATGAAAATTTAAATTATTTATCTGTTGTTTTAGATTTTCCTATTTATAGAAAGTAACTAAATTTTTTAATAAAAAATATATAAATCCGTTCAAAAGCTATAATTTATATACAACTTAAATATGATTTTTTTGTACAAAAATTCAGTCAAAAGCTATAATCTATATACAACATATATACAATTATGTTAGTTGTATATATTTTATAGGTCGTTTGTACACCCGTCATACAAAATATATACAATTTATTTATGTCTTCTTCTCGGAGTTTTAATTTATAATTTCAACCAAAACCAACTCGAATCTCCACCAAACTCCCTCAAAATTGAGATATAAAACTCCAAATGATATTTCCAATCATTTGAAATAACACTCAATCCAAATAAATATTAATTTTATCAAACTTATTTTTCGAATTAAAAGCTACTAAGCTTTTTGCTGGTTGTTAATGGAGTTTAAACTCAAATCGTTATGCTTAGGTTTTATCATTATTCACATAAACTTAAACAGGGATGACATATGTATGTGCGCGATAAGCTTTTCTAAGTAACATCAAGAAATAATATGTGTAAATAGGAAGCAGGGGCGGCCCGTCCATAAAGCAGATAAAACAACTGCTTTAGGCCCCACATTTGTGGAGGCCCCATTTTTCTTTACACCTAATAGGCTATATAGAAATTTTAAAAAAAAAAGTTATGTGAAGTGAAAAAGTTTAATTTCTTTATTTAACAAATAAAGAGATGAAGGATTTGCAACTGCTTTGATTTCTGTCAAGGAAATTGTATTTGAAATTAATATCGATCCCGAATTTCATAAGAAACGTGTAATATATAGGAAGAAACAATTTGAGGAGAATGTTAACAGTGAAATCTCAAAATCTCTCCAAGTGTCATTTAGAGTTGATTACTTTTTATACATACTCCCTCTGGTACATAATAAATGACTTTTTAACCTTTGATGTGCCCCTTAAGAAAATACTGACTCCTAGAACAAAAATATATTTTGACTGAATTATCCTTAATTAAAATTTATATGTTGTTAACTTGACACATTGAGATATATAAATAAGGGTAAATTTTAAAAAAATAAAGTTAATTCCTTCTCGATTATATAAAAGGACACTTATTTTGGACCAAAATAAAAGCCCAAAAAATCACTTATTATGGACCGGAGAGAGTAGTAGACAAGGTTATTTTTCACTTTAAAATAGATTTGAACAATTAGAGGCATATGAAAATATTTTTGGTTTTATATTTAGCGGTAAAAACTGAGATTACTAGTTGATGGAAATTTGAAAAAATATTGCCTTCATCTTGAATGCTCCTTAAATCATAATAATCAACCCGATATTGATAGTTTAGATTTATTTTTTGAATAAAAAATATTAAGAAAAATAATACAATTAGAAGATAACAATTTAAATGATATACTCAATCAAATAAAAAGGTTTGATTATTTTCCAAATGCCTATATTATTTATAGAATAATGTTAATAACTCATATTACCGTTGCTTCAGCGGAAAAAAGTGTTTCAAAATTAAAATTGATAAAACCTTACCTAAGATCAACAATGTCTCAAAGATATTAAATAAATTAGCTATATTGTCAATTGAGAAAGATTTGGAGAAATTGATTATAAAAAATTAATAATAACTTTGCATCTAAAAAAGGTTAGAAAAATAGAATTAAAAAAAATTATTAATAAAAGAGTAAGGTCTCTCATAAAGTTGGCTTTAGGCCACGAAATTGGTGTGGCCGCCCCGATAGGAAGCCGTCCAGCTAGTAAACAATTTCCTCCATATAATATTCTCTAAAACAATGGCAATGATGCCAAAGCAGACCACTGTCAGTGCCATTGCCATTTAGAGGAAAATGGGTAAGATTGATATCTGATTCATTAATTTGTATATAAATAATAAATTATATATACTAATATAATCATATAATAACCCTTCTAAAGAGGTAAATAAGTTTATAATTATTTATCAAAAAATAGTTTATATGCTTTAACAGTTATTTTGATAAAATAGGGGTTAAAGGCAAGTGAATTGTGAGTGATCCAAAATCTTTTATCTGCAATTGTGATCAGTATAATCAATATGAAAACTAAGATAATAGTGGTATGAATGAACAATAAGACAAGAGTTAAAATAAAATAAATTATTGAGCTTTGTGTATTCGCAAGTGTTCTTTCTTCCACAAATCATACATAGAGAGAGCTCTTTTTTCGAGGGATGGAGATAAATAGGTTAGCTTCTTTGAGAAGCTATCTATATAAAACAAGGAAGCACTTTTTGTGACAAAACCTTCCGACAATGCTAAAACCTTCCATGTGTCAGATCCCCGTTGACTCACCTGGCAGATCCGGATTTTTCACCCCATATAATAATATAGTATAGATAGGTAAATGTGAAAAAATCAGAAGGAAGTTTGATAAGCCATGTTATATTTTTATTGTTCCTATATGCTTGGCTTGTGGGAATTAATATTAAAATACTAGTTCTAGAGTTAATATCTTGTGATTTTGTTTTGGTGCTTCATTGACTAAAGTTACACCTCTATTTTTGTTTATGAGCTTGGAACATTGAGATCTAAGAAAGACAATATTATCTACTTTTTTCGAGTTTTAAGCTCAAAAGATCCTGCAAATTTGTCCGAAACTATAGAAGGGAAATGGATGAACAAATATAACTTACTCACCTACCATCAGGGTTGTGGTGGACTTGATTCTATCATTAAACACAATAAGGAATTCTTGTTTCGAAAATGGAAAAAATTATTAGTAAGGAATAAGGAGCACTTTTCTCTTAATGGGTCTAGCGCGAAATTCAAATTAGTCAGGCAGTAGATTAAGAATATGGGATGATTATAATTAAAGAAAAGTTACGCTTTTGCATGCGTATCCCATCCAATAAGAACTTTTTCCAATAAAGAAAATGGCTTTTTAATTCAATAAATGTATTTTCTCACTATTTTGAAAGAGAGCCAAACATATATGGGCATAACCTTTTCACTATTTTATATAATCACTGTTTTCGCCTTCTGTCCCCACTTTAGTTTCCAACTAACCATAAGCATTTTGTTATATCGTCGCGTATTTGCTGAGGGAATTAATTAGTTGTTAATCCTTTTATATGATATTAGCAATTCTTATCTCATAAATTAATAACTTCTAGAGTTGAGTTAAGCTCGAAATTTATTTTATTAAATTGTTGCACAGCTAGAACATTCATGCTATTAGTTTATCTTGAATGTGTTGTAGAGGTTATTCCATATTGGTCAAAGAAATAGATTATTGTGGCCTATAATTCTTACCTCGTAATCTAGCTATTTTAGCTAAGTTAGGCTCAAAGGTGACTAGCCAACTTAAAAAATCACATTGATGTATAATAAAGTAGCGCACGACAAAAGAAGTATGGAACATGCTAAAGCAGCTCTCCTCTTAAATTTAGCAACTATGTATATACCATAACCAAAAAAAGACCAATTGGGCATTCCCCTAGTGCTCCTTTATATAACTCTAAGGGGTCGTTTGGTAGGAGGTGATAGAAAAAATAATGCAAGCATTAACTCTATGCATTACTAATATCTTGTTTGATATATTTTTTCAACATGTGTATAACTAATACTTGTATTAGTTATACATCATACTTTGTATTATTCTATGTATATGTAATGCATAGAAAACTATGGCATTAGTAATACCAAGGTTATTAATGTTTGCATTAGTATGGTTAAAGACAAAATTATCCTTAAAGTCCCTTAAAGCTTGAGAATATGGAGGACATTTTTGTAAACAACTATTTTTCTTAAAAATTATGCAATGCATTATAATTTTAATACACTACACCAAACAGTAGATAATAAATAATATCTGCATAACTAACCCATGCATTACTAATCCATACATTACTAATACATCTTATTCTGCACTATTCTTATACACTCTACCAAACGACCCCTAAGTACTATCTACAAGTGCTACTTTCTACACATTTTTCACCAAAATACATTCCCCACAAAAAATGGCTTGCGTTGCTCTTAATTCAGAGTTGATGAATGACAAGGGTGGTCAGAAATTGATCAAAAAGGTCATTAAAATACTTCAACCAGTTACCAACATTTTTTAGGGTGAAAGAATTTTTTTTATTGATCCCCACCACAAAAATATACTTACAAGTGTTGTTTACAAGTTCATAATCTAACTCCCAGCTAGCTCTATGACAAAATCACTATAACAATTTGCTAACCTTCCCCCCTAGAGCATCCCTACTAGGTAGGTTTGCCCAGTTAGAAGCTGCTCCTAAACCTTCGACCTGACTTTGCTGGATTTTCTATCTATACAATTGCCTGATCCAATCTAATTCTTTCCTATTCTTTCTGTTACATTCTATCAGTTGCATCCTACATTTGCTATCCTCTTTTAAGTTCTTCGATATCATTGTTGGCCACGGAAATTTGTGGTTCCAAAGTGCTTCATTCCTTGCTCTCCAAATCCCATACATTGTAGCTATGATGACCGAAGTCATGAATCCTTGGCAAACTCTCCCTTTAACTCTTCTTCCCATTTTCCTCCATATGTGTTGCATGTCTATTTGCTTCAGCTTTATTCACAGCCAGTTACAGATATCCTCTATGCTCAAGTTTAAGAATTGACATTCAAAGTATAAGTGCTGAATTATTTCATCCTGCATTTCACAGAGCAGACATGTTCTCTCCTGGCTTATTCCCATTATGTGGTCTGTCTCTCGTGAGTATCCTCTGCCTCATAATCAACCAACCAATAAAGTAGTATTTTGGAACATTTAGTCTATTCGATATCCATCTTTCATATGGCCACTTAGCTATTGCTCCTCTTCTACATTGATATCCTTCCTTCACTGTTTAAGCATTTGCCAGCCATTTCCATCATTTTTGTTCAAAACCTGTAGCAAAGATTGTTTTTATATCACATATTTTCTTCCAATACCATGCACAATCCTGTGGTGGTTTGTATTGCCACTAATCCTTGTCCTTTATGTATATATGGTCTACCCATTTAACCCATAATGAGTCACTCTTTTTGCTCAATATTCCACACATATTTTTCCAATGCTGCTTCATTCCACACCAAACAGTCTTGTATGCCTAAGCCTCCTTCTCCTTTAGTTCGACGGACCAGGTCCCATGCTACCAATGGGGCTTTGTTAGTGACACTTTTCCCATCCCATAAGTAGTTTCTACATATAGCTACAGTATCCCTCGTGACCCTTTTTGGTAGCAAGAAGATTGAAGCTTAGTAGGAATGTAAATGTAGGAGTACTGCATTCACTAATTGGGTTCTTCCTGCATACGATAAGTTCCTGGATCCCCATCATTTTATCTTCACCAAGACCTTGTCTATTAACATTTCACAGTCCACAGCACTTAGCTTCTTGGAAGATATAGGCACCCCTAGATATTTAAATGGTAGTTTTTCCCTTTTATATCCTGTTATCTAACATATGTCTTCTATCTCTCTTTCATTCATGTTAGCACAAAATATATTTGATTTGTTTGCATTGACAGTCATTCTTGATGCTTGTGAGAAGGATTTCAATCCCCTCAACATTAACATTACTGAAGGATAATCTCCTTTACAGAATAGTATCATGTCATCAGCAAAACATAGATGCATCAGCTTCAATCCTTTGCATTTTGTATGGAACGAAAATTCTTGTTGCCTGGCCACATGAGTAATAATTCGCGTGAAATATTCCATGCAAATGACAAACAACAAAGGTAAGATAGGATCTCCCTGTATCAATCCTCTCTTCCCCGGTATTTTTCCATAACACCCTCCATTTAAGTTGATGCTATAACTACTTGAGGTGATACATGCCATGATCTATCGTATAAAGATCCCAGGGAAGTTTAATGCATGTAAAATTTCCTCCACAAACTTTCACTCAATGGAATCATACGCCTTTTTCAAATCCACCTTGATCAAGCAACTTTTAGTGGTCTGTTTCCTATTATATAGTCAGACAAAGTCTTGGCATATCATGATATTGTGAACTATTGTTCTTCCAGCCACAAAGGCACTCTGATTTGGTGATATAATATCTGGCAATTCCAGCTTCAATCAATTACACAACATCTTTGAGATAATCTTATATACCATATTACAACATTCTATAAGTCTGTAGTCTCCTACTGTTTTAGCATGGATGGATTTCGGTATGAGGGTGAGGACTGTGTTGTTGAGTGCTTTGAGCATTTTTCTAGCTTGAAAGAATTCCAGCACAACTGCAGTGACATCCTCACCTACAATGGCCCAACTCTCTTTGAAAAATTGGCTGCCATAACCATTAGGGCATGATGCATTTGCCCCTTCTATGTCCCATAATGCTTCTTTTACCTCCTTCTGTGAAAATGCACTAACCAGTTAAACTCTTTGTTCCTCTAAAACTATTTGCCCCTCTTTGACTACATGACTTGCCACATGATCTCTGCATTGTTGATCAGTTCCCAATAGGCTTGTATAGAATTCAATGAAAGCTTCAACTACTGTCTCCTGTTGAATGCACGGTTTCCCCTTGCATATTCTGAATTGTAAAGATCCTGCTTGCTGCCCTCTTAGCTTTAATAACATAGTAAAAATATTTTGTGTTCAAATCACCATACTTGAGCCATTGCACTTTGCTCTTCTGCTGCAAGTATTCTGTTTTTGCTTTCTTCCAATAGATGCATTGCTATGTCAAGTCTTTCTCCTCTCTGATTAAAAATTCATTACTAGGATCCTTTTGAATCTTCTCTTGATACTCTGCCAATTTCTCCATGCTTTCCTCCTCCTATTTTTCCATTTATGCAAACTTCTCTTTGTTGAGCTTTAAAAGAACCTTTTTAAGTCTGTTCAAGTTTCCTACTATTTTGAACATGTTAGTTCATATTATTGGTTGTCTCCAGCTACTCGCCACTCTTGCTTTGAAAGATTTATCCATATTCTACATGTTGTAGTATCTGAAGATCTTCATCCTAGGTGGACTAGTTCTTTCTCATCTGATAACTGCTGGACTATGATCATATAATCTTGCAGGCATGTAATGGACTTCAGATGCTGGCAAGTTGTTTACCTCTTCTGCATTGATGAACACCCTATCAATCCTGCTCAGAACTCTATCTTGTCCTTCCTGTTTATTGCTCCATGTATAAAAGCAACCAAATGATTTCAGTTCCTTTAGTCCACTTTGCTCAACACATTCCCTAAAGTCTTTTATCTCAGAATACCTAACCTTGCTTCCCACTCTATCCTCCTGATTGAGTATAGAGTTGTAGTCACCTATGATTGCCCATGCCCCTACCATTTGATTAGAAATATTCCTTATGTCCCTCCACAGTTCAGTCCTTAATGCTGTCATAGTCATATTAAACACCTTCTTTGTACTGATATGGGTGATCTTACTGTTTATTAATTGTTCTGTAACTAGTATCACTTGTATTGTATAATTTTGTCTCTTCCATAGTAACCATATCCTACCTGCTTGATGTTTAGAGTAGTTTATAGTATATGGCCACCTTGTATAAAGATTAAGAGAAGCTTGATTTGCCTTAACTTTCTTAATCTTTGTTTCCAAGAGCCCAAACAGTCGAACCTGTTGTCTTTGCAGAAAGAGGTTCATTTCCTTCTATTTGGTTGTCCTGTTTAGACCCCTGGTGTTATGAAATCTTATGGTATCCATTAGGGATATGGGGGTTAGGTCCCCGTCCTTCGCTGATTTATTACCATCCCCTTGTGTTTCCTTCTCCTTTCCATTGTCTATCTCCTCTCCTTCATTTCTCCCAATATTACTCTTATCATATGTGTTATTGCTGCATAAGTATTTTGATTATTTCCACGTCCCTTCCATGCTTTCTGCCCTTGTACCACTTGTCATGTTTCCTGCTCTCTTCTGTTGGTACCTGCCTGGCTCTGATTATATTGTGTCTCCTGCTGCTTGTCCTTGTTGCTCCAAGTTTTAGTTGCATTGGTGCTACTTGCCTCAGTGTTTTGTTGTTGCTCAACAGGTTTCTCCACCTCCTTGGTGTTATTTGCATTCATCTTATTGTTTGGTTCGTGTTAGCAGCTTCAACCTCCTTATTCTGCCTTAGTTGCTTCCTGCATTCTTTAATATCATGTCCAAAGTTTTCACATGATTTACAGAACACTGGCTTCCATTCATAGTTGACATCTTGTTCTATGATCACTTCACATTCATTCTCAAACATTACCTAATCCATGTACATTTGATTTGGTGTTACATCGACTAGAATTCTAACAAACTACAATTCTTTCCTTTTGGGCTGTTGCTTTGTCCACTTTCAGTGGATTACCAATCATTCCTATTATCTTTGTTAAAGCATTTTATTCCCAATATTTGATATCTAGGTTCATCAGTCTGATCCACACAGGAATTTTATCAACCACCTGCCTGTCAAGTCCAATATGAGGTCTCCATAGTTTGACAACCATTGGCTTTTTGTCAAACATTTGGATTCCTTCTTCCACCACTTTTTCCTTGTTCACCATTGAGTACTGAAATCTTACTAGGAACACCCCCTGTTAATCTGAGCTATTTTGTCGATCCACAATGTACCCCATACTCTCTTAAAGTATTCCTCCATAACTGTTTGTGGTGGGTTAGAACCTAACATGTAGCAAATTACAGCAGACCTCCAATAAACTATCTCATCTTTGATATCCTCCATTGTAATTTTAACATTTGCTCTCAATTTCTCCCCTTCAATCATGATTAGGTCATAACCTTCACTACACTCTCAGCTTCCTACAATTCGACTCCAATTATCCCCTACTTTCTGAGACTTTGCATGGCTGTGTTTACCTACTGATTACGAATCACTTCCTTATTCTTCCATAAGATCTGCCTATGATTTTGTTGCCGGGGTGTCTCCACCAAAATTGATGTTGATGTCGTCGTTCTAGTCAAATCTAAAGGAGCGATGCCCTGTATTGCATTGACATTTCTGAACTGCTTCGCTTCCGATGATTGTGGTACTCACTCCGTTTCAATTTATGCGAACCTGTTTGACTAGGCACGATGTTTTAGAAAAAATAAAGACTTTTAAAATTTGTGGTTCTAAACAAGTCAAAAAGGGGTCCAAAGTATTTGCGTGGTTATAAAAGCTTCTCATTAAGGGTAGAATTGGAAGTTTAAACTAAATTGTTTTCAAATTTAGAAAGGGGTCATTCTTTTCGGAATGGACAAAAAAGGAATTAGGTTCATATAAACTAGAACAGAGAGAGTACTTTTTTTGGATCTCTTCCGGTTGAGGTATGCTGTACAATTCTCCCTCCTCCTCCAGATTTTGCCTTCCTTGCAATAATCAGCTACTACTGAGAGGAGAGCTCATGTTTTTTCTTCAGTTACCAACTTTTCTTCCACTGAGGATGAAGAAATTGAATGCACTAATACTTAGCATAAAAATTATTACATTCTTGGGATTAAATAAAATACATGGAGTAGCAAATAATGGGAATGTTCAGTTATCTCAAGTTATTAAAAAGGACCATATGGAGATAAACCACCCTGTGACTAAAGCCATGAAGTTCTTCACTTTAACAGACCAAGAACAATCAGATTCCAGAATATATATCAAATGGCAACCCTGCTTTATATTAGCATCTACCCACAAAAATATTATTGATGCTTGCACAAAATTGTATTCATAAATTCTCATATGATAATGGATTTGCAGGTTGATGCTGGAAAGCTTCAATAAGGTGGACTTATCTAACATCTGCTTAACATATATAGTAGCTTTGTAGGGAAAAATATTGTACCATGATTCTCCCTCTAGTTTTATTAATGAACTTTTATGTAGAAAACCAGAAAATAACTTAAGAATTAATGTACTGTAGTAAATTTGTGGAGAAGACTATGAGAGCAGCATTGGTTTAAGATCAAGATAATATATATCGACAGTATAAAAGTTATATGAATTAAAAGTATTAAACAGTGGGGGTAACTGAGGAGTTAAAAAATATGAATACAATAACCTGAAAGAAAGGCCTTTGTTAACTACCAAGCGAAACAAGGAAAAAAACAATTCTAAGTCAGCATGCTTGTACTTCAACACCATATCATAGGCCTAAAACATCCTGAACGAACTAAACATGGACAACCAAAAGAAGAAGATAAGAAAGTTCAACAACTCTAATCCAAGCTCTGAGTTCAAAGGGTTTCTCTTACTGGTGTTGGCCACCATTTTTGGATTAGTTTTAGTAATTTAGTGGCGGACCCAAACCGTTCGTCATTTGGACACTCCTACAAGAAGTAATGACCAAATTACCAAACGTAAGCAGAATGTGACACTACCGCACCGCCCCATGCGGCGCGTCACACCTGTGGAGATTTTCAGAACACATCAAAATTTCATTTCTAGGCACATTTTTCACTACCGCGCCATGCCCCGTGGCGCCCCATGTGGCGCAGCTGTACAAATTATGGTTTTTTTATAACCCGACCCCATTTTATTAAATAGACATAATGGACCATTTCTTGAGCTAAAACCTGATATTTTTAGAGTGAGAGAGTGCCCTAGAGTGGGAAGGTGTTCCTCAACAATTGTTCTTCAATTCTTGGTCAAATATTGGAAGATTAACAAGAAAAACCCACAAGGGCCTCATCCTAAAGGTAAGATTCTACACCCTAATCCTCAATCTCACATTTTATCTAGAATTGGGCAATTAGTAAGATAATTTTTGGGCATGAGAGTTGTTCATCTTGTATGCATGTGTTATCAAAGGGTGTAAGAAGATTGTTGAGCTAAGAATGGTAGATAATGGGTTTGGGATGATGGAATCCACCATAGGAGGACCTTGAAACCTTAATGCATACCTAGTATTTGATAGAATGCTCAAATGAGCTAAAACCATGGTCATCATCATAGCTTTGGTTCAATTTGTTATATTTCCAAAATAGATTGAAGTTGCTAAGAATTTCGGAATATTTTAGAGTTTAAGAAAGCTCAATTAAGGTATGTTGGCTAAACGCTTCTTTAAGAATTGAACCCCACATCACCCTTGTAAGTTCCAAGATATTTATCATAAATCGATTACTCTGAATAAGCTTGTGACAAAGATATATGTTCGATTTGTGTTTCAAGTGCTCTTATTATGTTGTACTATTAATTGAGGTGTGTACCAACCTATGGATTTTGTATCTACATGTTGTGACTCCAATGACATATTTCATATAAAAGTTATTATGCCAAATTATGTAGAGATTATACTTGGGATTACACCTCCACCTGTATTTATAGGGGTGAGGCGGCATGACCGCTTTGTGTAGGATGTTGGTATTATTGTTACACCACCACCAACATATACATTGGGGTGAGGCGGCATGGACGCTTTGTGAAGGATTTTTGGTATTGTTGTTGCACCTCCACCCGCCTATAAATTGGGGTGAGGCGGTATGGCCGCTTTGTGTAGGTTTTGGTCATGTGATTACACCTCCACCCGCATACATTGAGGTGAGGCAGCGGTGCCGCTTGAGTAGAGATGTGGTATTATGCTTGAACCTCCACCCGCACACATTGGGGTGAGGTAGTGGGGTCGCTTTGTGTAAAGATGGTTACAAAGGATCTCGTCTTACAATTTATAAATGTTATTGACAGCTCTTGATAAGCTTGTTTTGGCTTAAACGACTATCTATGCTATTCTATTGTCTCCCTGCTTCATCATATTCATATTGTACTTCCGAGTTCTTAAATTGGTGTTTGGTTTTCATACTAGTACTATTCGACATGTACTAATGTCTCTTTTACCGGGGGCGCTGCATCTTTAATGGATGCAGGTGGTTCTATGGCGGAGGATATTGACCAGTGATAGCGGTACTCATTCTTCCCAGATGACGTGCTGAGCCCCATCTCATTCCGAGGTTGTGTATCTTTGTTTCGTGTGTATTACTATATTTTGAGGTATAGCCGGAGCCTTGTTGCCGGCACTATCATTGTACTCTTTGGTATCTTTAGAGGCTCCATAGACATAGTGTGGGTTGTATATGGGTGTTGGGAATGTTAAACAAGTTGTGTTGTGATTGAATCACTTGTTCCACTTTGAACCCTGGCCGGAACTGGGTTGCTTGACCGGGTTCACTCGGTTGAGCGCCCGTCGCGCTCCCCGAGTTTGGGACATGACATTAATACCCTCGCCTGATACAACATGCCCCAAGAATGCCACAGAATCTAACCAGAACTCGTACTTGGAGAACTTAGCATATAGCTTTTATTCCTGCAAGGTCTGAAGCACAACTCTCAAATGTTGCTCGTGCTCCTCCATACTATGTGAGTTGATCAATATGTCATTAATAAAGACAATGGTGAATGAATCAATATATGGCCTGAACACCCGTTTTATCAAATCCATAAACGCCGTCGGGGCGTTAGTCAAGCCGAAGGACATCACTAGAAACTCATAGTGGCCATATCTAGTCCGAAAAGCCGTCTTCGAAACATCCGAAGCATGAATCTTCAGCTGATGATACCCAGATCTCAAGTCGATCTTGGAGAACACCCTGGCACCATGGAACTGGTCAAACAAATCATCAATATGCAGCAACGGGTACTTGTTCTTAATGGTAGCTTTGTTCAACTGGCGGTAATCAATGCGCATCCTCATAGTCCCATCCTTCTTCTTTACAAATAACACTGGTGCACCCCAAGGTGACACACTCGGTCTGACGAACCCCTTCGCTAGCAACTCCTCAAGCTGTTCTTTCAACTCCTTCAACTCTTTCGAAGCCATGAGGTATAGGTTGGGTACCTGGCGCCAAATCAATACATAAATCGATATCACGGTCTTATGGCATGCCTGGTAGATCAAAAGGAAATACATTGGAGAACTCCCGCACCACGAGGCACTGAATCAATTGTGGGAGCCTCTGCAGCAGTATCCCAAACATAAGCCAGATAAGCGAAACAAACCTTCTCGACCATATGTTGAGCCTTCAAGAAAGAAATAATCCAGCTGGATGTACTGATAGACGAACCCCTCCACTCCAATCTAGGCAACTCTGGCATCACCAAGGTAATAGTCTTAGCATGGCAATCAAGAATGTCATGGTCCTGAGACAACCAATCCATGCCCAAGATGACCTCAAAGTCGGTCATTGTCAAACAATAAAAGATCTGCTTTGGCCTTAGAGCTACAGAAAGTCACAATACAGGACTGGTAAATCTGATCCACAACAACAGAATCGCCTACTAGCATGGATACATATGAGCAAAAGAAGAAGAAAATGAGAAAACAGAGAAGAAACATATGATCACGTAGACCCTAGATCAAATAGTATCGAAGCATCCCTACCGCATACAGAAATAATACATGTGATCACGGCGTCTGAGGCTACTGCATCTGGCCTGGTTGGAAAGGCATAGAACCTATCTAGAGCGCCACCTAATTGCCTCTACCTCTAGGGTGATCCCTACCCTCCGCCTTTGGGCGACCGGACAGTTGGTGCGGCATCTGGTACGGTAATCATGGGTGATGATCATGTTGTACTGCCTTACCCCGAAGCCTGGGGCAGAATCTCCTCACATGACCAAGCTCCCCCCCACTCAAAGCAACCTCATGGTACGGAATATGACTGACCCTGAGTCTGACCCTGGAGACCTGAACACCCACGGAAGAACCCTGAATAGCCGGTGGATGGTAGGAGCTCTCTGGAATAGTAGTGAAATAGGGTCGTACTATAGCACCCCGAGAAGGCGGTGGTTCTGGATACGTGGGCCTTCTAGAGTGGCCCCTCACAAACTGACCTATTCCCCTAGATAGAGCACCATTGAACCCTCCAGAATATCGAGACCGCTTGTCCCTCGGTGCCTGCTCTCGGCCCTGCTGATGAATACCCTCGATCCTCCAAGCTATTTACATAACCTACTGGTAAGGAGTCTCGTCTCAATCTATTGGTCCATAGTAACCTGAATAACATAACGCAAGCCCACAATAAACCTCCACACTCTCTCTGCATCGGTGGGGAGTATCATAAGTGCATGGCGAAACAACTCAGAAAATCTCGCCTTATAATCGGTCACAGACATTTGACCCTGCTGGAGCCGCTCGAACTTACCCTATAACTCTTCCCTATGAGGGGGTGGGATATAACTCTCCAGAAAGAGACGTGTGAACTGGTCCCAAGTCAAGGGAGGAGAACCTGCTGGTCTGCTGGGAAGATAGGACTGCCACTATCTACGGGCCCTGCCCTCCAGTTGGAAGGTGGTAAAGTCCACCCCGTGGGACTCCAATACTCTCATGTTGTGCAGTCTGTCCATGCAACGATCAATAAAGTCTAGGGGTCCTCATGTTGCTCACCGCCAAAGGTAGAAAGATGTAGCTTGGTCCATCTATCCAACAGCTTATGCGGCTCGCTGGTCACTGCTGGTCTGGGCTCTGGTATAGCTGTTGCAACTAGGTGAGCCCTGCCCACAGGTAGTGCACCTGGGTTCTGATATACGGCAGTAGCATGCCCAGGAGCCTGAGTGGTAGGGGTCTACGTTCCCCGATATGGCTGGGTCCGCTGGGAATAAACCAACATGCATCATAGAGTCCATGAACCGCAGCATATGGGCCATGACCTCCTGGAATCCCGGTGTGGACATGAAATCTGTTGGGCACGACTCAGCTGCAGGTACCTCGCCCTGCTCCTCAATAACAGGATCCTCCACTGGATCCACTAGTGACATAACAAGAGCAACTCTAGGATGCCCTCATCCTCTGGCAGGAGCTGGAGCCCTCCCTCGGCCTCCGCCTCGGCCTCTAGTAATAGGGGGAGCAGCTCCTCCACAACCGGGTGAGAGAATAAGAGAAAGCTACTTAGCATAACATCAATTGCACAATATTAGATGAAGAAAGAGAAGCTTCCTAACACCCTATAACCTCTCGAAGATAAGTACAGACGTCTCCGCACCAATTCGCAAGACTCTATTAGGCCCGATCAAGACTAGTGAGACCTATGTAAATTTAGTGCTTTGATACCAAGCTGTCATGACCCAATTTCCACTATAGCCCGTAATGGCACTCAACGTCACCGCTAGACAAGCCAAAGGTGAGCTATCCATGTAATTGTTCATTTTAATATTTTTAAAGTGAATGAGTTTATTTAATAAGAGAACTATTAATAGAATAATATATTAAAGTGAAGCACAAAATAATGAAAGAGTAAAATGGTGAATTTAATACCCAAAATTATAAAATGTCTACTAGAATATTCCCAAACTCCGGTGTCACAAGTGCATGAGCAAACTAGTAGAATATACAAAATCTCCTATACTACTGTCTGGAGAAGATAGATAGAAAATAAACACAATAAGAAGAGACTTTGGGCGCTGTAGAACGGGCATAGAGAGCAGCTCACCATTAAGCCTCTAGGTAACAAGGGTACGCGCTTAAATGGACGCCAGATGCACCTTCCTCAGATCCTGCACGATTAGTGCAGAAGTGTAGCGTGAGTACATAAACAACATGTACCCAGTAAGTATCTAGTCTAACCTCGAAGAAGTAGTGACGAGGGGTCGACATCGACACTTACTAAGGGTCAATAAATAAAGTGCACAAATTATAAATAGGCAGGGAGTACATCAATAATGACAAATAAATGAACAATAAATAAGTCATTCTTTAACTAAATATCAGTTAGAGCCTCCAACTACCACATACTAATTTCAACAAATAAGAGCTATCAAGTATTTATAATTTCTCAAGTCATGGAAGAAATATCAAGTATATTCAGACTCCGAGCAATATCACGCATGATTTATGCCGAGGTCGTACGACCCGATCCAGAATAATGTGTACACTACCGAGGGTCGACCGGCATGAACCATAAATACATCTATTATACTGTCGAGGTGTTCGACCCGTTCCACAGGAAGGGAGAATACTCTACGAACTCCGATTAATGGCTACTATGTAAAATAATACTCAAGGTAGGTATAGTTTCCACCACAGTCAAGTAACCCGCAAAAATTCAAAGTAAATAAAGTTTGGTCTTTACAATTCCTTTATCAAATATCAAATATAATTTAAGTAATTAAACTAACAAGTTGAGTACAAATAATACAAGTAATACATGGTAGAGTCCTAAAACTACCCGGACATAATCATGATTTTTGGCTATATGCGGACTCTCGTCACATCGTGCGCACGTAGCACCCAAAATATTAGCAAAACAACCATTTATAGTACCTACGGGGAGAATTCCCTCTTACAAGGCTAGGCAAGAGACTTACCTTATTTTCAAATTCTCTTTCCGGTCCACAATTCATACTAAAGCCTCAAATCGATGCCAAATATTGTATAAATTAATTAATATATGCTCAAAAGTCTATAATTTAACTATTAGAGTAATTACCCAACCCAAATTGGAAGATTCCTAAAATTCATCCCCAGGTCCACGTGCCCGGATTTCGATATTTTTTGTAAATAAGTTTTATCCATAACCTCACGAACACAAATATATAATTTATTCCAATTTTTACAACAAAATCCATGATCAAATCTCAATTTCACCTAAACATTAGGTTTTTTATAAAATCCCAAAAGTTTCACTAATTTTCCATGTTTAATCTACCTAAAATTCGCGCATTTAACTTAAAAATGGGTAGAGTTCACTTACTTTGTGATATTGATAAGAATCCCCCACAAAAGTGCTCTCAAAATCGCCCAAGATCAAGTGAAAGTGTGTGGAAAATAGGCTAAGTCTCGAATTAAAAGCATTCCACTGCCCAGCGACCTTCGCACATGCGACGAAAGAGTCGCACGTGCGTCCTCGCACCTATGGAAAACTCCATCGAAGGTGCGATCCTCACTTAGGCTATCTCCCCTCGCTTCTACAGACCAATGTTGGCTTCTGCAAGCCCACTTCTGCGGAGAAATGGATCGCACCAGCGATCCCACACCAGCCCCTCCTACTTCCACTTCTACGGAAGGACCTCGCGCCTGCGGTTGCGCATCTGCGCCCAGGCTTCCGCACCTGCAAACCCAAGCTTGTGCTGGCCCCTTCCACTTCTGTGATGAGCCACACACAATTGCGTGTCCGCACCTGCGGCCAAACCCTCCGCAGGTGCGAAGACACTAGAACAACTGAATCTTTAGCAAAACAACCAAGTCCAAAATGTTCCGATTACAATCCAATTCACATCCGAAGCCCTCGGGACCCCGTCCAAATATACCAACAAGTTCCAAAACACATAGCGAATCTACTCAAGGCCAAAAATCACATCAACTAATGTCGATTCTATGAATCTCAACCCAATTCAAGCCTATTGAAACTATGAGCATCCGACTTCTAAAACTAACACTGAATTATACCAAAACAATTTCGATTGACCTAAATTTTGCACAAAAATTATAAATGATACGACAGACCTACTTTCAAGCTCGGAATCCTAAACGGACCTCGATAATACCAAAGTCTATTCCAAACCAAATTTAAAGAACTTGAAAACCTTGAATGAATCAACTCTTAACATTAAGCGCTGAAATGCTCCCAGGTCACCCGAAACTCGATTCGAACATACTCCCAAGTCTAAAATCATCGTATGAACCTATTGGAACCGTCAAATCCCGGCTCCGGGATCGTTTACTAAAAATATTGACTCAAGTCAAACTTGGCCATCTTATGCCACTATTAAGGAACCAAGTATTCCGATTTCAACCCGAACCCTTCCAAACTTAAGTCAACCATCCCCGCAAGTCCTAAAATAGTAAAGTCATATAGGGGGTTCTTAATTAGGGGAACGTGAACATAGAAAGCAAAACGATCGGTCGGGTCGTTACAGCCATCTTGTCGCTGCTTGGGTTGTGTAACTTGTAGCCTTTTGAACTTGTATCATATCTAACAAACACATGCTTGATACTTCGATCGTCAAGCTTCGATCTCTCTTGCTGTGGAACATGAGCATAGGCTATGCTCTTAAAGATTCACAAGTTCTTGACACTTGGATTTCTTCCACTCCATGCTTCTTGAGGAGTTTGATCTCTAACATTTCTTGTTGGAGACCTGTTGCTCAAATAAACTGCACAGGAAACAGCTTCGGCCCAAAATTCCTTGGGCAAACTTTTATCTTTCAACATACATCTATAAATATTAATAATTGTTTGATTCTTTTTGTCTGCAAATCCATCTTGTTGGGGTGAATAAGGTACCGTTAGAGGGCGATGAATTCAATGAGACTGACAAAAGTCATAAAATTATTTCAAAGTGAATTCGCCTCCTCTATCGAATCTTAAAACTTTTATTTCATAGCCACTTTCTTTTTCCTCAAGTACTTTGAAATTTTTAAAAGCAACAAAAGCTTTATATTTTTTGTTCAAAAAATAAACCAAGTCTTTCTACTTAAGTAATCAATAAAGAGAAGAAAGTATTTACCTTTACAAAAACAAGGTAGATTGATTGTCCCACACACATCAGTGTGAACAAGTTGGAGTGGCTTGGTTGCTCTTGACATGGACTCCTTCGGAAAAATCCTCCTTGCATGTTTTCCAAGATACCACGCTTCACATAATTGATTTGGATGGTTGATTGATGGCATCCCATGTACCATGTTCTTTTCCCCCATTGATTTGAGTGCTTCAAAATTCAAGTGCCCAAATCGCATGTGCTAACACCATGATTCATCTTGCACATTAGCCTTTAAACATTTTGCATCAATTATCTTAAGATTCAGAGAAAATAATCTATTCATTGCCATATGCACTTTAGCAATTAGAATTTCACTTGAATCTCTAAGCCAAAAATGCATATTTTGTATGTGGATATCATATCCCTTTTTAAAAACTTGTCCCAAACTCAAAATATTACTTTTTAATTTTGGCACATAAAAAAGATCTTGAATTAACATGTGGCCACCATATTTACATGAGATTAGAATCGTACTTATCCATTCGATTTGAATCTTTGAGGTATCTCCAAAGGACACATTACCTCTCACCATATTATTGATATCACAAACTTTTCTTTGCATCCACACATATGATATCTTACACCATTGTGTCACGACCCAAAATTCACTATAGGTCATGATGGCACCTAACGTCGCCGTCAGGCAAGCCAATGGTGATCGGTCAACTTAATTACTCATTTTGATTACTTTAAAATCATAACTCTCATTAATTAAATAGTATAGAAGAAAGTACTCGTAGAAAACTCGTGATATTTATTATTTAATTCTTGTATAAAAATATAAATTTCAAGGTGAAATGATAATAATTGCATGAACTACAATAAGGAACAATTAGTAGGAACCCCCAAAATCTGGTGTCACAAGTACATGAGCATCTACTAAGGAGTACAATAATAATACAATAACTGTCTGGAATATACGATAGACGGAAAAAATAAATAACTCTGATGGAGACTTTGTATGTTGCGGGTCATAACAAGGAAATGCAGCTCACTGAATAGTCCCCGCAAAAGTCGCGCCTCTGCACCCATAGGACCACCGAAAACATTAATATACCTGCACAATAAGTGCAACAAGTGTAGCATGAGTACGTAAATCAACGCGTGCCCAGTAAGTATCTAGGCTAACCCCAAAGAAGTAGTGACGAGGGGTCGGCATCGACACTTACTAGTGGTCCAATAAGACATATACAATAGAAGTAAACAGATCTGAGGCAGAGTAAATAAATGAAATAAACAAGTATAAATATATGGTACAATCCTCATCTCAACAATAAACTAAAGCCCTCAATTAGCAATTACCTCATAAACCGGAGATCCCATCACATTGTGTGCACTGCTGAGGGTCGAACAACACGAACCTTAGATGCATCTATTTTACTGCCGAGGCAAACGACCCACTCACATGAGAGTGTGGTACATAATCCTACCGAGGCGAACGGCCCGATTCTATTAGGATAAGAAGCTTTAACGGGTCCTTGACCCCACTCACGAATAAACGTGTGCGTTATAAATTTTTAAGGAAAACCTTTCGATGAAAACGCATAGTGCGGGAGAAATTAGTAAGAGGAGTACAATTATTCTGCGGCTAATCATGAAGCCCGTAAAATCTCTACAATAGCAAGTCTATCACTCTACGCAAATCTAGTCTCAAGTCATAACGTAAAATAAAGAAATTTAATAGGCATGGGACAACTCAAATAGTACAGTTATAGCATGGTGGGAACCTAAGTCTACCCGGACATAACATGAATCTAGCTACGTACGGACTCTCATCACCTCGTGCATACGTATCCCCCCACAACAAGTAGAACATAACAAACACATAACCTAGGGGTAGTTTCCTCCTTACAAAGTTAGACAGGTGACTTATCTCACTCCGAAGTTCCATAACCGGCTCCAAAGCCTCTCTAGCACCTCAAACCGATGCCTGCCTCTCCAAAACTAGTCAAATAATGTGCAAACTAATAAAAATGTACTCTAATACTCATAATTAATCAATTCATAACAATTCCAAACTTTGCTCGAAAAGTAAATAAAATTAACCATCGGGCCCACGTGTCCGGATTCCGAAAGTTTTCAAAGATAAACTTTATGCATAACACTACGAACTCAAATATATGATTTATTCCCAATTCCATGTCTAATTTCGTGGTCAAAATCCAAAAATACCAAATTCTAGGTTTTCTACCAAAATCCCAAATTTCTACAAATCTCCATGTTTAAATCCATATATATACCATGTATTTAACTTATAATAGGTGAGAAATCACTTACCCTGTGTTGCTTGATGAAAATCCCCTCAAAATGGCTCCCCAAATTCGGCCAACCCAAGTGAAAAATGAAAGAAGAAGAGCCAAAACTCATTCTTAAAACAACTCTACCCAGCGATGTTTTTGCATATGCGGTCCCCTGGTCGCTTCTACAACAGTCGCTTTTGCAGCTTCAATCTCACACCAGTGATAACCCAGGCTAGGTCGCCAGCCGCATCTGCGGTGCCTGTTGCGCACCTGCGCCCCCGCTTCTGCAATTTTCCCTCCGCAGGTGCGGTTCCTCTTCTGTGGAAAAACAACCGCATCTACGGTCCCAGCACTGCCTAACCAAAATCCGCTCTTGCGCTTGCTTGGCCGCTTCTGCGGAGTCGCATATGCGGCCCTTTTTCCGCAGGTGCGATTGCACCAGATACCAGCTGCCTCAGCACTTGTCCCAAGTCCAAACTCGATCCATTTCCAATACGATTCGCACCGGAGTCCCCCCGGGTCCCGTCCAAACACAACGACACATCCCAAAACATATTACGAACTTAATCGAGGCCTCAAATCACACCAAAGAACATCAAAACTACGAATCGACGATCGAAATCCTTCTTTAAACTTTCAAACTTTCAAACTTGGACGAACGCATTCAAACCATATAAAAATATTCTGGAATGATGTCAAACTTTGCGTGCAAGTCACAAATCACGATATGAACCTATTCAAAGGCTCGGAACCCCAAACGGACATCGATAATATCAAAATTCACTTCAAACCAACTTATAAAATTCTAAAACTTTCAAAAATACCAACTTTCTACAATAAACGTTGAAATACTCCCGGACCATCCGATACTCAACCCGAACATACGTTCAAGTCCAAAATCATCATACGAACCTATTGGAATCTTCAAATCCCGATTCTGAGGTCGTTTACTCAAAAGTCAAACCTTAGTTAATTTTTCCAATTCAAAGCTTCCGAAATTAGAATTTTCCATCTGAATTATCTCTGAACTTCCCAAAATTCAATTCCGACCACACGTACAAGTCATAATACCTGAAGTGAAATTACTCAAGGCCTCAAACTGCTGAACGACATTCTAGGGCGCAGAACGACCGGTTGGGTCGTTACATTCTCCCCCCACTTAAACATACGTTCATCCTCGAACGTGCCAAGAACTGCTTCGAAGTTGTCCAAAATCATTGTTTAACACCTTGTGCACCCACCCATGCCACTACAACTCATGTGAGTATATTATCTCGAGCCAAACTGAAGATTCTCCCTCTTTATTCAATCAATGAGCCTTATAACCAAATTCCAACCTCCGAATTCCTCTACAGGACCTGATTCTAACATACAAACACCAGATAAATCCTTACACACTGCACCCAACATGACCATGCTCCTCTGCTGAAATCACACCATGCACCACATAGGTCACTTGACCATAACAACATTTTTTGACAACAATAGCTTCAATTCCACGAATCTGATGCCCACAACACACCTCATGACGCATATAAGTCATGTTCTAACTCTCGCAATACTGCCACGATGGAAGAGATGCATAGAAACTAATAACCACCTGCCAAATCAATAAATCATGGAGTTTTTCCTCCTGACAAGTACCATTACCTCATTCTGAACTGAATAACGATATTTGCTCTTTAATATACCCTACATAACTCTGATAGCACTTATCCCCTGTCCAATAAACTTGTCTCACTCAGTACAAGTTGTTTAGGCTATAAGCCACCTAAAATACTACCAAAAATCTTCTATGACGCCAACAATGCGCCAACAGCTACAAACTCGAATGTGATACATAAGAAAAAACGAACTCAGAAAAGGACCTACCCAGCCCGCATGACGAATAAGATGGTCGAACACACGCTATGAACCCTTCTTAGAGAATGAGAAACAAAATACACAAGAATAGATATAGGGAACCGTACTCAACATCTCACTGTTGCGGCGTGCAATCCAATCCAAACAACACACCCATGGCGGCATGCCACCCGATCCACACATAGCCATAAATAAGGAAATACTCATCAAGCCATAATGCTTATACCTACAAAGTACTGAATATCGACCACAAGCACGCCAAGTGCAAAAATACAGCCCTGGTGAGACGGACAGCGCCATACACTACGAAACCCAAGCACAACCAAGGTGTGATAAATGACCTGCATCTCGAGAGCCATTCTGCTCATATAATACCACAAACTACACGGGACCAAAACACATGTGCAGATAATCAAGCCGTCTCACAACCCATATGGCACAATAGAGTATTACATGGAATAACTGACGAAGGGAATAACATCCAGTGCCCGAAGATTCCTCCATAAGCAATCCTATGCTGAATGAACACATTCGGCCTGATGTAGAGCACACATTCACATTAGACCCATCAACAGACCTCAAGCCAATTCTGATCATATCATACCGGGATAATAACCTTTCAAGGATCCACAAATAACCTTTTCCATGACACATAAGAACAACCGTCAAATCAAGAACAAACTCACACAATCCACAGCCCAAGGAATAGAATGCCTCTCAGGCATAAACTCTAACATTTGCGATATTACTATAATCTTCATACTTGCTTTTAATCTTTCACAATCAAATGACTAACATGCCACACTTATACAATTTCCTCGCGAGGCACGCTCCCACGACCTTCCGCACCAGGTGGCATAATCTGCACCTCCATACCACCAACCATACTAATTCTGTAAGGAAAATTACAATCCGCAAATCAATACACAATGCCTCTTCCACAGAACACCATTCTCAGGAGACACTAAGATAACGCCAGCTTACTCTAAGCATTAGCATTATTCCCTGCTCATTGAAGCTCATGACATTCTTACCAACGCCGAACCACGATCATGATTCTCCACCTTCTATTCCTATACCGCTCTCTGCACCTATCATGCTTCTACACGAGAGTACTAGAATTTCATCATAACTCCTGAACCATCAATAGAATAAACACTTCCCCATCTAGAACCCCTTTCACTCAACACATTTCAAAGGAACGATGGCAACACGCAACCGAATTCCCATAACCGCGAGAAAAATACAAGCCTCAAGTTGTGGTCTAAACCGCCATAGCTCTTTCGAGATCCATTTACACATAACAAGTCCATTATAGTCAAATACCTCCAAATTGATAAATTTACGGTGGTTGTTAAGCCCGTACGTACAACCACGAATCACTTATAGCTTACATACCGAAGGAACTGATCATTGCCACAATCACGTCGATTCAAACCATTACTAACTGACCCAACTTCTTCCAATTCACTCTTGACTTGCCTTAGAAATAGTAATAGCTCCATTTAAAACATTGCGAACTCGACTAGAACTCATCCCGATTAACCCGAATCATGAGACCATATCGTCTCGATACTCGTGAACCATCTTATACTCTTCTTATGCGTACAATAGCATCTCAAACTAGTACACCCATTCTGAAAGACCTTTCATGAATTCGAAGCCATTTCCCCCATTACTACTCCGCAGACCCGATGATAACATAAAAGAATTTCTCAAGTATTCTTCATACTCTGCTGCAAAAATCCCGGTCCTCAGTCACACAACGAACCCGAAATTCTTAGACACCGCACTTTAATTCTTGAACCCACTAGGACCGTTGTTGAGAGTCACCCACTATGACCTAGTCCCGAATATGACCAAACTCCAACGCTCTACTTGAACATGAACACCCTATCAAAGAAGCAACCGGCTGAATTCTTTCCTTCTATATTACATCCGATCCACAAGAAGCATACACTCTGATTCTTCCCAGAACCTGTACCTCAATTGATAAGGCGAAGTATAGTATACTTTCATCAAGTTCCTTGATCGAATTATTCCTGATGGTTTCTTTTCTTAGTCATAAATAATCCACCAATACACTGATACACAGAAACCGCACAAGCAGACAACCACGCGATCCAATCGTAGACAATGGGCTCCCCTACTTAGCTTTAAGCTGCCATCACATAATGTAGAGTCCACAACGATTCCTCCTTCTCGATTACTATAATCTCACACCGTTAACCCGCCAAATTTCTCGAAATATTTTGTTAAGCCTTTTATGAAATATTCCAAATTATCGGACATAATCGTATACTCGACCTTCTGTTGGGTAGTAAGTAAAACTCTACATAGAAACCTCATAAAAATCACACAACCACTAACCTGTTCACAGGGGATAACCCACATGTGGAATTCCATGCCAACATCTTCCAACGACGCCGCACCGGTTACAACTACCACAAGTCCAATAAACACTCCTGAGCCCATGCTCGTCCACCAACGGTACAAGTTTTGTTCCTTCCCCATTGATATCACTGAAGGCCCGACAACACCTTCCAAACTCAAGTCATGTAGCATCTGACACGATAATCAAGTTTTCACAACCCTCTTCATTTTAAGCAGACTCCTTTCTACCATATTCAATCTTCCTCAGTACAATAGCCTCTATCTTAAATAAAAATTTGTGGACCTAGTCACTTCCCACCACGAT
Source organism: Nicotiana tabacum (assembly GCF_000715075.1). Lineage (NCBI taxonomy): Eukaryota > Viridiplantae > Streptophyta > Magnoliopsida > Solanales > Solanaceae > Nicotiana > Nicotiana tabacum. The sequence goes on along the minus strand of NC_134081.1, from coordinate 23,277,228 downwards.
TCCCCCAAATCTCTCTAAACTTTTCTCAAGGCTTGTGGATATCCTACCACAGAATCTATATGCTACTCTGCCACCCTCACTTCGGTTAAACCATATCCTTTAAGAAACTTCTCGACCTCTGCTTTTCATACTTGACCCGCTAGTAATTCAACCACCACGAGATACCTCCCGCCATGTCCTTCTTCATACTTCGTTGTCAAAATGTTGCCTCAAATCAAATCCATACCTTTAGCACCTGAACTAATGAATTTCTACCAACTCTAAACCTTCTAGAAGATCATCTTTCTCTAGCCACCAATATTAGAAATACCAATTTGATTTTGAAATCGCTACACTCCGCTATCTCTGACAACCCCTTCTCAGGCACCATTTCACAACACCCTGCCTCGAAGGAAAATTGAAGAAGACCATAACACCGGCGAACCTTAATGCGTTCAAACAAGGACGACGACACCACCTCACAAATGAGAATTCCACCTCGCTCGAAAATATCAAGTCTCATTACTCCATTACCTAAAGTCTGAACATCCATAGTCTGATTGCCTTTCCTCCGCCCGATTTAAATGTCGAGCCTCTAAATCATGCACCGACAAATCCTCCTTTCGAGTCCTTCACTGCCTCGACACATAAATGAGCACCCCACCATTATACCAACGCTGTGTGATAACAACGCATGGACATCATAACAATATGTACGTAGCCTCAAAACCATAGGAAATACAAATACTGAGCAGGAATGATAGAACATCCTTCTACAAGACGACAATAATAGCTTGCCCAAATACGCCGAGAAAAGCATCTTGTACCAGGTCTGTAGTACCACTACAACTCATCGATGCCCTGCTGATAACAAGCGCTTCACGTCGCATAAGATTAAGTATGAAGTAAATAAAAGCATGAGCCTCAAAGGAATCGAACACGATAGGGAATAAAGAAGGGAAGTGCTCCTAACAGCCATGTAGCCTTTTGAAGATAAGTACATACGTCTCTGTACCGACCCGCAAGACTCTACTAGACTTGCTCATGACTCGTGAGACCCAAGTGAACCTAACGCTCTGATACAAAGCTGTCACGATCCAAAATCCACTATAGGTCGTGATGGCACCTAGCGTCGCCGTTAGGAAAGCCAACGGTGATCGGTCAACTTAATTATTCATTTTGATTACTTTAAAATCATATTACCCATTAATTAAATAGTATAGAAGATGGTACTCGTAGAAAACTCGTGATTTATTTTTCAATTCCTGTATATAAATATAAATTTCAAAGTGAAATGATAATAATTGCATGAACTACAATAAGGAACAATTAGTAGGATCCCCCAAAATCCGGTGTCACAAGTACATGAGCATCTACTAAGGAGTAAAATAATAATATAACAACCATCTGGAATACACATTAAACGGGGAAAATAAATAACTCTGATGGAGACTTTGTATGCTTCGGATCGTAACAAGGAAATGCAGCTCACCGAAAAGCCCCCGCAAAAGCCACGCCTCTGCACCCAGAGGACCATTGGAAACATAAATATACCTGCACAATAAGTGCAGCAAGTGTAGCATGAGTACGTAAATCAACATGTACCCAGTAAGTATCTAGCCTAACCCTAGAGAAGTAGTAACGAAGGGTCGATATCAACACTTACTAGTGGTCCAATAAGACAGATACAGTAAAAGTAAACAAATGTGACGCAAAGTAAAATAAACGAAATAAACAAGTATAAATAAGTTGTACAATCATTCTCTCAACAATAAACTCAAGCCCTCACCAAATAGTTACCTCCTGAGCCGGAGTATATATATATAATGGACCTCACCAAATGATCATCACAATTCAAATCAGGAAAACCTCACAAATACACTGGCTTCTTGTCAAATATTACGCATGGTTCCATAAGAGTATTTTAAAGAAACGTCGAGGCATACGACCCGATCCCATCATATTGTGTGCACTGCTGAGGGTCGAACGACACGAACCATAGATGCATCAATTTTACTGTCAAGGAGAATGGACCGCTCTCATGAGAGTGTGGTACATAATCCTGCAGAGGAAAATGGCCCGATCCCATTAGGATAAGAAACTTTAACGGGTCCTTGGCCCCACTCACGAATAAACGTGTGAGTTATAAATTTTTAAGGAAACCCTTTCAATGAAAACGCATAGTGGGAGAGAAATTTGTAAGAGGAGTACAATTATTTCGCGGCTAATCATGAAGCCCGTCAAATCTCTACAATAGCAAGTCTATCACGCTACGCAAATCTAGTCTCAAGTCATAACGTAAAATAAAGAAATTTAATAGGCATGGGATAACTCAAATAGTACAGTTATAGCATGGCGGGAACCTAAGTCTACCCGTACATAACATTAATCTAGCTACATATGGACTCTCGTCACCTCGTGCGTACGTATCCCCCGCAATAAGTAGCACATAACAAATACATAACCTAGAAGTGGTTTCCCCTCACAGAGTTAGACAGGAGACTTACCTCACTCCGAAGTTCCATAACCGGCTCCAAAGCCTCTCTAGCACCTCAAACCGATGCTCGCCACTCCAAAACTAGTCAAATAATGTGCAAACCAATAAAAACGTACTCTAATACTCATAATTAATCAATTCATAACAATTCCAAACTTCGCTCGAAAAGTCAATAAAATCAACCCTCGGGCCCACGTGCCCGGATTTTGAAAGTTTTCGAAGATAAACTTTGTCCATAACACTACAAACTCAAATATATGATTCATTCTCAATTCCATATCTAATTTCGTGGTCAAAATTCAAAAATACCAAATTCTAGATTTTCTACCAAAATCCCAAATTTCTATAAATTTTCATGTTTAAATCCATATATAAACCATATTTTTAACTTATAATAGGTGGAAAATCACTCATGTTGTGTTGCTTGATGAAAATCCCCTCAATTTCCCTCTCCAAATTCGGCCAACCCATTATCGAGCTTCCTCATTATCGAGCTTTGCATAACCTCTGTGTACGATTTTTCACACATCCTGAGAATCAAGAATGACTTTCAAACGTAGACATCATTTACCATAATTTTCTTTTATGAGACGGGGGTACTGAAAAGACAGCAGGCCATTATTCGTCATGGCTCTGATACCACGTTGTTGGAAAACATAATATCTCGCTCAGAAATAATATCCATGGTAAATAACAATAACACAAGAGAGTAACAACGACACTAAATATTTTTGCGGGGTAAAATATAATACCCGAACGAAATAATATAAAATTACAACTTGGTAGTATCAAGAGACTACTACAATTTTAAAAGAAATAACACTCTTTATTTTAAACACCACACTACGATATTACTCTCACTCTTTATATATCTCACAGACTACAATATGTGAATTACTCTCTCCACTCTCTATTGTGCTCTCTTTGATTTTTGGTGTACTTGAAACTGAACGAAACATAGGAAAAGTTATCGCACTCTCCAACCAATCAGAAAATTGGTTTCTTGTACTTGCAAATCTGCAATTTGCATATAGTGGTCACAACTAGAAAACCAACTAGCAAATTAATTTTATAATTTATTGTTAGCCGCCTACAATTGCCTCTTATTTCCTCCCATCATAGTTTTTTTTATTTCTTTTATTTAGTGACCCCGCAGTACCTACGGTAGTATTTTCCTTTTGTGATACAAGAAATATACTATCGAGTGTTAGCAAAAAATACTAATGTTATTATTATAATTATTAATTTTTCAGCACGTGTATTCTACTGGTATATCGCGTCTTGTAGTAAATGATGCTGTAAAATAATTTATTAAATAAAAGTCTTAAGAAAATAAATATACATAAAAGAATAAATTATAAGTTTTTATAAATTATCAATATGGATAGTCGTATATGATTACTTGTTTGTTGAGGTCAAATAGTTAAAAGAAAGTTTTATATAGTATACCTAAAATATAATACTTAATGTAGAAATCAAAGTCGCACTACTTAAATTTCATCGACCATAAAAACTCAAAAGGTAAATTTCATAAATGGTCATATAACTATGACTTTTTTTTTTTTTATCAAAATCATATAACTTTATTTTCTCACACAAAACTCATGAAACTTCACTAACTCACATAAAAATCACAGTGACCGAAAAATATAACTTTTCGGTAGTGTTTTCTTATTTCATATTTTTCGTTTTCTATTTTCAGTCTAATAAATTATAATCCAATTAAAATAAGAGAAATATATATTTTTAGCCGCTCCAAAAAATAATAGCCAATAAAATATATATTATTATATATATTTGTATATATGCATATAATATACGTATTATATATATTTTTTGTTTAGCGAATGCAATTAGTTTCGACCGACCGGTCATTTTTGTATTTTTTTTCCTTTAAAATAAGAATGACCCAACCAAACTATCTCTCTCTCTCTCTCTCTCTCTCTCTCTCTCTCTCTCTCTCTCTCTCTCTCTCTCTCTCTCTCTCTCTCTCTCTCTTTGTGTGTGTGTGTATATATGAAAGGAAAATGCATAAGTATCCCCCGACCTATATCCGGATTTTCAAACTATACATCTTATTTTTGTGGAGGTCCTATTACCCCCTGAACTTTTTTAATACGAAATAAATATCACCATAAAGCCTAGACAACCAAACTCTTGACAAGTTGTGAACTACACGTACTCCCACATGTATATTTAGTACTTTTTATTCTTTCTTATTTTTCGTTTCCATTTTTCTTATTTCTTATCATTCTATTACTGTTTTCATTTTTTTTTTGTTTTTTCCATTCTCTTTCTTTTTATTTTGATCACCGGCGACATACAATGTGGTCGTCAAAATTTTAAGGACTCTATTTTTTCGGCGCGAACAAAAATTTTTGTGATAGATTTTTGTCCAGTGTGTGTTTTGCTTTATATATATATATATATATATATATATATATATATATATATATATATATAAATATTTTTTGAAATTAAGATTTATGTGTGGGAGGAAGAGAAAATAAAGAAAGAAAGAATATAAGCTGAAAAATGGCGGCCGGAACTTGAAACTCTATTTTTTCGGTGCGAAAAATTCTTTCGGTGATAGATCAAAAAATAGTAAGCTCCTAGAAAACTTTCTAGCAATTAACAATCAACAACGAAATTCTTGTTCCTCGTTCTCTTTTTTATGTAAATTTGATTAATTAAAAAAATAGGACTCCCTCCCCCACCTCACTACCTGAAGCAGTGAAAGGCCAAAGACCCCAATAAAAAATGGGGGGCACAACGATAATATTTTTTGTAACCAACAATCAAAATCCTTCTTCTTTTTCAGTTTTTTCTTGTACACTTGATTAAATAAACCCCTAATTTAAAATTCCCGCTTCAACAAATAAAACTAAAAGAATAGAATCTAAACTCGTTCTCGCCGGAGAATATTGAGGATGCCGGAGCTAATTTCCGACCAACTCTATAAGTAACGAAACTGAAGGAAAGAAAAGGGAAAAAAAAAAAAGAAAACAAGAGAAAAGATAAAATAGGAAATAGTATTTTATAAAAATATTATAAAAAAATAATTTCAACAATTCTCTTTCTTTCTTACTCTCCTAATGAGCGTGACATACACTCTCTTCTGCCACATCAGCACTAAGGGTGTACTAATTTCATTTAAAAAATTTCAGGAGAGTAATAGGACCCGCAAAGATAAAGTGTGTAATTGAAAATCCGGCTATAGGTTGGGGGTACTTATACATTTTTTCAAAAATGAATCCTTCCCTCACAAAATACTTGGTTTGAAATGCGTGAGATTTTGATCAAGAAAATAAAATGTATAATTAGAGAGCACTTGAAAGAAAAATGCTATAAATTTGAATGAAAATCTTGAAAATAAAAATAAAAGATAGAAGCATCGTATTTTGAAGGATTCACTTTTAATATTATTTTAATTTTTATATATGGGTATTAGGTAGAGTGGGTCGGGTCGGGTTGGATCATTTCTATTTTAATTGGTTTATTATTTATTATACAGAAAATAAAAAAAACAAAAAACGGTAGAATAAGTAAATATTGAAAAGTTATCTTTTTCGGTCATTATGATTTTTATGTGAGTTAGTAAAAGTTTTATAATTTTTATATGATAAAATAAATTTATATGACTTTGACGAAAAAAATTATAATTATATGATTATTTATGAAATTTACCAAAAACTCAACCCAATAAGATGAAAGAGAGAACGGAAGAATTGGCAAAGTAATTAAGAAAAACGGAAAAGGGCCACATATGCCCCTTTACTATCTAAAATTAATTATTAGTACCCTTCGTTATACTTTTCTTCACTATTCACCCTTACTATTATCCATTTTAATATTTTTGCCCCAAAAATTAATGGAGCCTTTTAACAAGACAGGCGGCATGATTTTAAACGGCCTAACCATCTACCCATTTATTCCGCCCGTTCAACCCGACCCGATAGCCCTCATTCATACCTAAACCCATATAAAACCCGTTTGCAATTGCAGGAGGTCTAAGTAATCTGATGTTCCACATTCTCCTTCTAATCTAAGATCCTTTACCTACTTCAACCATCTTCCCACGAACCCGGCTTTCATTAGCTTAATCCCCGTCAAATCTATTAATGCTTTTCCTCGATTGGCTATTACAAGTGGTCTATACTCTGTAGGGGTCGTTTGGTACGGGTATAAGAATGTATAGTATTGATATAAAAATTTAATACAACTTTAATACTTTATTTGATTAGCAAATTTAGTATAAGTTATTCCGGGATTAAAATTAGTACCGGAATAACTTATACCTTATAGAAGGTGGGGTAATTAGTGTCGGGATAACTTATACGTTCTTCTTAAAAATTATGTAATTGTCATTTTTAATACAACATACCAAACAATGATAAAAAACAATATCAAAATAACTAATCTAGTCATAATTAATCCCATCATAACTTATCCCAACATAATTGTATTCAAACCAAACGACCCTATAGTGGTCTATTAATGTTTTTCCTCATTTTGGCGGCGGGGTCGTCCGGCCATTCATCACAGTGTTCTTCTTCTCCGGTTGAGTGGTTTAAAGAGTAAAATATCCAATAAACCAGATTATAGCTTTTGAATTCGAAATATTTGTTTCTATTTGTAAAAGTGATTATTAATTAGTACACAAACAAGTAACATTATGTAATGATTATATTTTAATGTGTTCCTAAAAAATATGCAGGTTCTTCTTCTTGTTCTTATGATTTGTAACATATGCATCAGCACTCTCTTATGTAATCGTAACAGATGGAGCAAAACAAGTACAAAACAATCACAAATTTGATTTTATATCATGGTAATAGCACTCTTTGGGCAAATTCAGAGTAGGATAAAAAATTTAAAATTAACAAGAACCCTAATTTTTGGGTATAAACAAGATGAAACTCTTATAGGGTTGGAAAAGGAAAAAGACTGGAGATTTAAAAAGACTGCCACGTGTACGTTTGCCTGGATCCGTTAGATGGAGGGGTAAAAATGCTAAAAAAAATAACGGCAGGGTAAAAAACGTCAAATAGTATAAGAAAGATACATATAATTAATATTTGATAGTAAAGGAGTATATAGCACTTTTCCGTAAGAAAAATGGCTTGGAGATAGGTTCAAAGAATAGCCAATTTTGTATATGGAAAGTGTCTGACAGAATCTTTAAAGGTATGACTATAGAAAAAGAATGGACCGCTGAATCCCTGTTGATTTAGTAGGCGCTAGGACATAAGAATGGTAAAATTCAAAAAAATGGTGAAAATTAAAAATGATATTTGAAATTTAGAGTTGTATTTGGACATAAATTTCAGTTTAGGTTGTTTTTAAAGTTTTGTAACTGATTTGAGTGGAAATTTTGAAAAACAGCATTTTACAGTTTTTCAAATTTTCGAAAATTTTCAAAATGTATTTTCAAGTAAAAATTGAAAATTTTATGAAGAAACACTGATTTCGAAAAAAAGTAATTTTTTTTTGAAAAAATCTTCCACCAAATTTTATGTCAAAACGGGCTCTTAGTTAGTGGATACAACCTTTAAGGAAAAGGCACTTTCCCTTAAATTTCTTTCCTACTTTTTTATTACTCTCTCCGTTTCACATTAGATGAGAAACTTTCATTTTTAGTCTGTTCTAAAATAAATGATACATTTCTAAATTTGGAAATAATTCAATTTTAAACTCTTCATTTTATCCATTTTACCCTTAATTAGAACATTTTATAACTACACAAATGTCATGGCCCCACAAAGCTTTTACCCCATAAGCTTTTAAGACCACAAGTTTCAAAAGTCATTTTTTTTCTTAAACTCCATATCGAGTCAAACTACCCCGTCTAAATTGAAACGGAGAGAGTAATAGTTATACATGATATATATATTATTTAAATTTTAATAATAATATATGTGTATTGGGTAAAATATATTATGGCGCGTGGCCACCAAAGAAGGGGACACGTGGAACCCAAGACGACGAAGGCAGAAGACCGGACGCAGCTATTCCGTTTGTCACCGGAAGGGATAACGTTCATAAAGGCATTAAACTTTAAGTTTAAGACAATCTTATTTTCTTGCTTTTTGATTTCATCATTGCTGTGACCGGAAACTCTGTTCCCGAAAATATCATATCTGTTGTTTCATCTACATTTCAAGGCTAAGTATTATACATTTCTTTAATTATTATATTATTTCACAATCAAATTAGTTCACTTGTCTAGAAACCACGTATAAATTTAACTATACTGTTTTACAGGTAAATAGTTTGTCGCCCACCGTGGGGCCTAGACAATCGTGTAATTAAATTGATCCTTGCCTTTTTTACCAACTTATTTTGAACGGCCATGGGGATAGAACCGAATGTAAGGGTTCTTCTGGTTGGTGTACTAGCGGTGCGTAGCGTTGGCGTTTATCGCATTTTTGTACGAAGTCGTTGGCATCTTGTTCCATGCGAGGCCAGTAATATCCTGTCCGTACCAATTTCAGCACCAAGGAGTCTGAGCCCGAGTGATTGCCGCATATCCCTTCGTGGCTCTCTCTCATGACATAGTTAGCTTCTGATACTCCTAAGCACCGAGCCAGCGGGCCTTGGAAGGATTTTCTATACAATTGGCCTCTTTTAAAGCTATAGCGCCACTTTGGTGCGTAACGCTTGTGATACTTTCGGGTCTTCGGACAACTTTCCGTGTTCGAGATAGTTGATTATTTCATTTCTCTAGTCCCAGACCAGACTAGTTGAATTTACCTCATAGTAACCATCTGTGTCCAGGGCCGAGTTCATCAATTGCACTACCGTCCCGGATTCCGATCCCTTCAATTCCATTTACGATCCCAAGTTTTGTTACACCCTATATTTTTGTACGTAAAAGTGTGTCGTGAGCAAACTAATGTAGGACAAAAAATGAGATCATCTTTGAAAATATATAAAGTAAGTTAACCATATTACCTCGTAGGTTACAAATATTGAAGATCGTGAACAACAAGTACAAAGAGGGTTGGAAGGTTCAGAAGCTAAAGGAATTGAAGAAAATAATATTTCGTCGAAAGTCGACAAGTTGGGAATATTATAACATGTACTTGTGGGGTTAGGCCAGGGTATTTAACATGATAAGGAGGTTATGTTATGAGTTATGTTAGTCGTATGATAGTCGTGTGTTATGTTTTGAAGTCAAGAGAGTGGTGGAATAAAAGTCGATATAAGTCATCACAAGTTACGTTCATAAGTTTTACTGAAACTTTGGCTCAAATGTAACTACTATTTTATCCTAGTATACTTAGAGTTATGGGGCGTTCCACCCGTCAAATTAAAGATCTATGAGTCTATTTTCTAACGCATTAAACCGTTTGTCAATACGATATCAGAGTAGAGAGATATGGATATTTTTGCGAGACTGCGCAGACTGTCACCTACTTGCTTAAACAAGAATCCAATAATGGGCCAGTTCGAGTTGTCCAAAAATGGGCCGGTTCGGGTCGTCCAAAGAGGCCTTTTTAAAGGCCTATCTCCTTCATATATTAGACTGATAATAGGGCATAACAATCAGACATAATCTCTGCAAAAATCCTCCCAAAATATTTCCCACAAACCCCAATTGATTTTCACTCCCTTTCAAGTTCTAATTGGAGGTAAAAACTTAGAGTTTGAAAAACCAAGATAGGAGCTGAGTTATCCAACAAATAAGGTAAGTTTACTGCTCTCTTTCATCCATTTTTTTCTGCTTTAAATGCATAGTAAGTCGTTCTATATTTGTAAGAACTCACGGGACGGTGATCGGAAGCCGTGAGTTCGAGTTATTCACTTGTAGCGGACTGTTTTGTGGACTGTTTTATGTTGCTGTTGGACTGCATGTTTTACTACTATTTTGTGAAGTTTTGGAGGATGAAGGGTGTGTAGAAACACCACATAAATGCAGGGTGTTGGGCTGGTCGTTCGTCATAACATTTTTGGGTTGTTTGACACTACTACAGTGGTCGTTTTGGTGTATGAAGAGATTGGTGTGTGTTGGGTTATTTTATAGTATTTTGTGGTGTACATAAGGTTGGAAAATAATATATAATGTATATATGTTGTTATTGTTGTTTTTGGTTTTGTTGGTGTTATCTTAAATTTGGAGGAAGTAATGAATATAGGGGAGATGTTGTACGTTTTAATACAAAATAAGCTTGTCGTTCGTTGTGCGATAGTTGTACCTTTCGTAACTTAATGATAGTATTATTATCACTGTTGTAGATTAAGGTGAGAAGAGGCGAGTTCAGCTTGGTAATTGGAAATATTGTGATAAGGTATGTTAAGGCTAAGCCCTTCCTTCATTTTGACATGATCCCGTAGCTATATGTGTTTGATAACGAAGCATAAAGAGAAGTTCATACTCCCGAATTTATATTCATTATCCTCGTCTCATAAGTTATAGTATTCTCCCTTATCGGGACTTTATATTCAATTGAGTATTATCTTCTTCCAGTCAAGCGAGCAAAGAATCTATATATACCAAGAGAGCAGAGGGTCTATATATATACAGTATTACAGTATTTTCACCACCATCGAGCTATAATCGGTGGGCAGGACCCTATTGGGCAACCTCTGATCAGATGGGAAGTTATATACCGAGCCTACTGTGGCCGAGCGCCTATGAGCGAGCCCAGGATGGTCGAGATACAGAGCCTAGTATGGCCTAGCGTCTATGAGCGAACCTACTACGGCCGAGCAGTTACACGTACCGAGCCTTATAGGGCCAGACATTTATTGTACTTACTATATTGAAGGAGTTGAGTCAGTATCAACAAGTAAGTGGATCTCCAGATCATCTTTGACTCCCAGTTACTTTCAGTTATTATATTATCAGTTCAGTTTCAGCTTTCAGTTATATTATTGCCTTATATACTCGGTACATTATTTTGTACTGACATCCCTTTTCTGGGGACGCTGCATTTCATGCGTGCAGGTTCATATAGACAGACGGGTAGAAATCCTCAATAGGTGTTTCCAGAGTTCAGCTTGATCGGTAAGCTCCACGTTCTTCAGAGTTATCAGGTCTAGGTTTTCGTGTACATCTTGTGTATGTATGTATATATGTTATGGGTAGGTCAGGGCCCTATTCTGATCACAAAACATCTATTAGTAGAGGCTTGTAGACATATCCTGTCAGTTAGTATGGTATGTTGGGCTTGTAGGCCTAGTATGTATATTTTTGTGGTTTGTCAGTTGTAGTAATTATGATGGCCTTGTCGGCCCAACTTTATATTAATGTTTAGTTAGCGCTAGTTTCCGTTTAGTTTTATATTTTGCTTTGCAAATTGGCTTGCAATGTGGCCCCATGGCCAAATTATGACATTATATGTTCAGAGTCCCTTAGTCGTAATTTGGTATGCTAGGTTAGGTGAGGCACTGGGTACCGGTCTCGCCTCCAGGTTTGGGGCGTGACAAACTTCGTATCAGAGCAGTTCTATCCTAGGGAGTCTATAAGCCGTGTCTAGTAGGGTATTGTTTATAGATGTGTTGTGCACCACATTATATAAGCAGGGAACTACGGGGCATTTAGGAGTTGGTTACCCTTCTTTCAAATCTAAATCGTGCTATAAAACTGAGTTATAGGAAATTTGAGTTAAACTTACATGTTGGTGTTTGAATACACAGATGATGGTGACTAGGAAGACTATGGCTGGCCAGAGGGTAGATACAGCAATAGGTGAGGGTACCGGCAGGGTACCCCCAGTAAATGGGTTCCAGTCTGAGGCCTAGGAAGAGACCCCTTCTCAACCATTACCGGCTCCTCCACCACCTGAGGAGATTCCTAGGGATACCGCACACCCAGTTCCCCCTCCACTTCCATCAGATCAGGACTTGAGGAATGCGGTGCATTTGTTGACACAGTTGGTAGCGACCCAAAAACAAGCTAGGGCATCAGCTAGTGCAGGATCTTCTGAGGGGTCTAGGAGTTCAAGGGTCCGAGAATTTATTGCTTTGAGTCCCCCAGAGTTCACGGGGACAGATCAAAGGGAGGTCCCGCAGAACTTCATAGATCAGCTTCACAGGATCTTTCGAGTTATGCATGCCACAGAGAAAGAGGCAGTTGATCTAGAAGCTTTTCGACTCTAAGATATAGCCATCCTTTGGTACTAGGGATGGGAGAGGTCCAGGGTACGTGATGCACCTCCAGCTAGTTGGGAGAATTTTCCATATGCCTTCCTTGACTAGTACTTATCGTGGGAGATCTGACAGGCTGGGGTCGATCAGTTTCTAGCCCTCAAGCAGGGCAATATGAGTGTTCGAGAGTATAGTTTCCGTTTTGACTCATTGGCTAGATATGCACCATCCATAGTTGCCACTATGCGGGGCAGGATCTATAAGCTTATAGCAGGGTTAGCCCCAGAGTTGACTGAGGCATGTGCCACTGCTGCATTGCAGGATAGTATGGATATCTCCCGGATTCAAGCATTCACTCAGAATATAGAAAAGGGTAGGCGTCGGCAGCAAGGTACAGAGAGGACTGAGCAAGGTCAGCGTAAGAAGATGAGATTTCCCAGGTCTCAGGAGCAGTCTCAGGGTAATTATAGGCCCCAGTACTTCGGACGGCCACCTAGGCCTCCGCTACCTCAGTTACAGGGTTACACGTATGACCGCTATACTCAGTCAGGACAGGTGAGAGCTCACATGCGTCGGGTTTGCAGCGACAGCGAGGTTCAAGGCAGACATGGTCATTTCCTCCGCGGTGTGACATCTATGGTAGAGGACACTTGGGCCAATGCCGAGCAGGTTCTGATGCTTGTTATACATGTGGGCGTCCAAGGCATATGATGCGAGATTGCCCAAATAGAGATTTTGGGGGTATGGCACAACCAACAAGTTCAGCAACAGGATCATCTATGTCCGTGCATCCTTCAGGACACGAGTCCTAGTCTTCGGTTGGTAGAGGTCGAGGCAGAGGTCGAGGTAGAGGTAGAGGTTCCAGTTCAGGTGTTAATCAGAACCGTATCTATGCTTTAGCTGGTCGGCAGGACCAGGAGTCTTCACCAGACGTTGTGACAGGTATATTGACCATTTGCTGTCACGATGCGTATGCCTTGATAGACCTAGGATCTACTTTATCATATATTACCCCATTTTTCACGGGGAAGTTTGGTATAGTGCCTGAAACACTAAGTGATCCTTTTGCGGTATCTACACCGGCCGGAGAATCGATTATTGCTAGACGGGTTTACCGAGGTTGTACGGTGACAGTTTGTAGTGGTGAAACCTCATCCGACCTAGTTGAGCTAGAGATGATGGATTTTGATGCTATCATGGGCATGGACTGGTTGGCAGCTTGCTATGCCACAGTTGATTGCCGAGCAAAGGCAATAATATTTCATTTTCTGGGTGAGCCAGTCCTTGAATGGGTAGGTAATACAGCGACACCTAGAGGTAGGTTTATTTCTTATCTGAATGCAAGGAAAATGATCACAAAATGGTGCATTTATCATATTGTGCGAGTTAGAGATGCAGATGTTGAAATACCTACACTTCAATCTATTCCCTTAGTCAAAGAGTATGCAGATGTGTTTCCAGATGAGCTTCCAAGTATTCCTCCAGAGAGAGAGATTGATTTTAGCATCGATTTGCTTCTAGGAACGGTTCGCTGAGGATGTGTATTGATTATAGGCAGCTGAACAAGGTAACTATTAAGAATAAGTATCCACTTCCAAGGATCGATGACTTGTTTGATCAATTACAGGGGGTTAGATTCTTTTCAAAGATAGATTTGAGGTCGGGATACCACCAGTTCAAAGTTCGGGAGAATGATATTCCGAAGCCAGCCTTCAGGATCCGATATGGCCAATTCGAGTTCCTTGTTATGTCTTTTGGGTTGACGAATGCACCCACCGAATTTATTGACTTGATGAATAGCCTATCTGACCATTTTTAGATCTGTTCGTGATAGTATTTATTGATGATATTCTAGTTTATTCAAGTTCAGAGGAGGAGCATGCGGACCACCTGCGAGCGGTACCCCAAACCCTCTGTGATCGTAAGTTGTATGCTAAGTTTTCTAAATGTGAGTTCTGGTTGAAGTCTGTAGTATTCTTGGGGCATATTGTGTCCGATGAAGGTATAAAGGTAGACACTCAGAAGATTGAGGCCGTGAAATCTTGGCCTAGACCTACCACTCCAACAGAGGTTCGTAGCTTTCTAGGCTTAGCAGGATACTACCGGAGATTCGTAGAGGGTTTTTCTTCCCTTTCGGCACCATTGATGAAGTTGACGCAGAAAGCAACTAAGTTTCAGTGGACGGAGGCTTTTGGGTGGAGTTTCCAAGAGCTTAAGAATAGGTTGACCTCAGCGCCAGTTCTAACACTTCCAGAGGGTCTAGAGGGTTATGCCGTGTATTGTGATGCCTCAGGTATCAGGTTAGGATATGTACTGATGTAACATGGGAAGGTAATTGCGTATGCTTCAAGGCAGTTAAGGAAGCATGAGAAGAATTATCCAACCCACGACCTCGAGTTAGCTGCGGTTGTCCTTGCACTTAAGATATGGCTACATTATTTATATGGTGTTCATGTTGATGTATTTACATATCATAAAAGCCTGCAATATATATTCAAGCAAAAAGAGTTGAATTTGCAACAGAGGTGATGGCTTGAGTTATTGAAAGATTACGATGTTAACATTCTCTACCATCTAGGGAAAGCTAATGTTGTAGCATACGCCTTAAGTCGCTGATCTATGGGTAGCTTAGCACATGTAAAGGCCGAGAAAAGACAATTAACTAGAGAGATTCATCAATTGGCTTGTTTGGGGTTCGGTTAGTAGATTCCGACGATGGTGGAGTTGTACTCCAAAACGCTACAAAATCATCTCTCATAGCTGAAGTCAAGGAAAGGCAGTACGAGGACCCAGAGTTTGTAGAGTTGAGAGAGCGAGTTCCGCAGCAGAAGAAGCCATTGTTAGAGCTCAAGGGAGATGGGGTTCTCAGATACAGGGGTCATCTGTGTGTTCCAGATGTAGCAGGGCTACGAGACAGGATTATGTCAGAGGCACATTATTCGTGGTACTCCATTCATCCTGGGTCGACGAAGATGTATCATGACATTAAGGATGTGTACTGGTGGAACGATATGAAGAAGAACATTGCTGAGTTTGTCGCTCGGTGTCCTAGTTGCCAGCAGGTGAAGGTAGAGCATCAGAAGCCCGGAGGGCTAATGCAGACTATAGAGATCCCGACGTGTAAATGGGAGACGATAAACATGGACTTTGTCATGGGTTTACCTCGTTCTCATCGTAAGTTCGATTCTATATGGGTGATAGTCGATAGGCTCACGAAATCAGCTCATTTCCTACCGGTCAGATATACATATACATCAGAAGATTATGCAAAGTTATATATTAAGGAGATAGTGCGGCTACACGGAGTACCAGTATCTATTATATTTGACTGTGGGTCCCAGTTTACAGCATATTTTTGGAGGTCATTTTAGAGAGGTTTAGGGACTCAGGTGAATCTCAGCATAACTTTTCACCCACAGACTGATGGACAAGCCGAGCGCATAATTCAGATGCTTGAGGATATGCTACGAGCATGTGTGTTGGATTTTAAAAGAAGTTGGGATGAATATCTACTTCTTGTCGAGTTTGCATATAATAACAGTTACCACTCCAGTATCCAGATGGCTCCGTACGAGGCTTTGCATAGGCGTAAGTGCAGATCTCCTATAGGGTGGTTTGATGTTAGAGAATCTAGGTTACATAGGCCAGACCTAGTTCAGCAGTCTGTAGATAAAGTAAAGCTTATCCGGGAGCGACTGTTGACAGCTCAGAGTCATCAGAAGTCATATTCTGACGTGTGGCGACGAGACTTAGAGTTCGGGGTTAATGACTGGGTATTCTTAAAGGTATCGCCTATGAAGGGCGTGATGAGGTTTTGCAAGAAAGGCAAGCTTAGCCCACGGTATATTGGGCCTTATAGGATCATTCAGAGAGTGGGCCAAGTAGCTTATGAGTTAGAATTGTCCTCAGAATTGGAGTCAGTCCATCTGGTTTTTCACGTATCTATGCTATGGAAGTGCATTGACAATCCTACCAGAGTGGTGCCCACAGATGATGTACAGATTACGGAAGACTTTTCATATGAGGAAATTCCAATTGCCATCCTAGACTGACAAATCCGCAAGCTACGAAATAAGGAGGTAGCCTCCGTGAAGGTTTTATGGAGAAGCAAGAATGTGGAAGAGATGACGTGGGAAGCGGAGGAAGAAATGAAGTCTAAATACCCCCACCTAATTCAAACTGAAGATATGGCTTGAGATGGGATGCTACAGCACAACTCTATTCAGGCTAGTAGGTCATCAGGTAAGCTCTTATTTCTTGACTTTCAGTATTTATAATTTACGGCTGTGTGAGGCAAAGTGCTGCTATTTATAGACATTGGCCAGGTGTGGCATACATAGTATGTTTTCTGGCTGCATGCATGTTGGTTTTAGTCTAGTGTATAGAGGAGACTCTGGCAAAAAAATTTCCAAAGTCTCTAAGAGTAAACATTCTAGGACGAATGTTCCCAAGGGGGGAATGATGTTATACCCTATATTTTCGTATGTAAAAGTGCGTCGTGAGAAAACTAATATAGGACCAAAAATGAGATCATTTTTGAAAATATATAAAGTAAGTTAACCATGTTACCTCGTAGGTTACACATATTGAAGATCATGAACAACAAGTACAAAGAGGGTTGGAAGGTTCAGAAGCTAAAGGAATTGAAGAAAATAATGTTTCGTCGAAAGTCGACAAGTTGGAAATGTTATAACATGTACTTGTGGGGTGAGTAAATTGTATTTCACCACCATCGAGCTATAATCGGTGGGCAGGCCTCTATTGGGAAACCTCTTATCTGATGGTAAGTTATATACCGAGCCTACTGTGGCCGAGCGCTTATGAGCGAGCCCAGGATGGATGAGATACAGAGCCTAGTATGGCCGAGCACCTATGAGCGAGCCTACTACAGCCGAGCAGTTACACATACCGAGCCTTATAGGGCCAGACATTTATTTTACTTACTATATTGAAGGAGTTGAGTTAGTATCAGCAGGTAAGTATATCTCCAGATCATCTTTGACTCCCAGTTACTTTCAGTTATTATATTATCAGTTCAGTTTCAGCTTTTAGTTATGTTATTGCCGTATATACTCGGTACATTATTTTGTACTGATGTCCCTTTTCTGGGGACGCTGCATTTCATGCATGCAGGTTCAAATAGATAGACGGGTAGACATCCTTAGTAGGTTTTTTCAGAGTTCAGCCTGATCGGTAAGATCCACGTCCTTCGGAGTTATAGTGTCTAAGTTTTCGTGTACATCTTCTTTATGTATGTATATATGTTATGGGTAGGTCGGGGTTGTGTTCCAATCACAATACATCCATTAATAGAGGCTTGTAGACATATCCTGTCAGTTAGTGCAGTATGTTGGGCTTGTAGGCCTAGTATGTATATTTTGGTGGTTTGTCAGTTGTAGTAGTTATGATGGCCTTGTTGGCCCAACTTTATATTGATGTTTAGTTAGCACTAGTTTTCGTTCAGTTTAATATTTTGCTTCACAAATTGGCTTGCAATGTGGCCCCATGGCCAAATTATGACATTATATGTTCAGAGTCTCTTAGTCGCAATTTGGTACACCAGGTTAGATGAGGCGCCGGGTGCCGGTCTCGCCCCCAGGTTCCGGGCATGACAAGTTTGCTAGTGCATCCATTTCTGCGTTGTCCTCTCTTGGGATATGAGCAATTGACCACTCCCGAAATCGTGCCAAAAGAGTCTGGACCTTTACCACGTATTGTTGCATACATTCTTCTTTGGTATCAAAGATCCTGTAGACCTGATTTACCACCAGCTGTGAATCACATTGGATTTCGATGAGATTGGAATCAAGTCCATGAGCCAATTCGAGCCCGACAATCAAAGTTTCATACTCTGCTTCATTGTTAGTTAAGGGGATCGGTCCATGCCTTGCCTTAAGGTCTCCCCGGAAGGCGTGATTAAGTCAGCCAAGACTTGTGACTTAATTACAGTCCTCGGTTTATATTCTATGTCGAATTCACTAATTTCGATGGCCCATTTGGCCAATCTGCCTGAGAGCTTGGGTTTATGGAGGATGTTCCGCAAAGGAAAAGTAGTCACCACAGCTATCGGGTGGCATTGGAAGTAGGGCCTTAGCTTCCGAGCGTTGACTACGAGAGCTAAGGCTAGTTTTTCCAAATGTGGGTAGCGAGTTTCTGCTCCCATTAAAATTTTGCTAACGTAATAAATGGGAAATTGTGTACCTTCGTCCTCCCGGACTAAAACAACACTTACCGTAACCTCTGAAATCGCGAGGTAGACTAGTAATGTTTCGCCTTCTTTTGGTTTTGAAAGAAATGGAGGGCTTAATAGGTACCTCTTAATATCCCTCGGGCTTGATGGCACTCAGGTGTCCATTCAAAATCAATTTTCTTTTTGAGCAGTGTGAAGAAGTGATGACATGTTTTCGACGATCGAGAAATGAACCTGCTCAAAGCTGCTACTTTTCCTGTGAGTCTTTGGACTTCTTTTATATTTGACAACTGATCCGGGATATCCTCAATGTGCTTGATTTTGTCGGGGTTCATCTCAATTCCCCTTTGTGAGACCAGAAATCCTAGAAACTTACCAGAACTGACCCCGAACGCACACTTCTCAAGGTTACGTTTTGTGTTATACTTCCTCAAGATGTCGAATGTTTTTTGAAGATGCTTAAGTTGGTCACCAGCATTCAAAGACTTAATGAGCATATCGTCTATATAAACTTCCATAGTATTTCGTACTTATTTTTCAAACATCTTATTTACGAGCCGTTGATAAGTGGGCATTTTTCAACTCGAAGGGCATTACATTGTAGCAATATGTACCAAAATTTGTTATGAACTAAGTTTTTTCCTGATCTTCCGGGTTCATCTTGATTTGGTTGTACCTGAAATAAGTATCGAGGAAATTCATCAACTCGTGCCCGACCGTGGCATCAATCATTTGATCGATATTTGGCAGTGGGAACGAGTCCTTGGGGCACGGCTTATTTAGGTCCTTATAGTCTACACACATGCGAAATTTATTGTTCTTCTTAGGAACTACTACTATATTGGCTAGGTAGTCCGGATATCTCACCTCTTGGACCGAACCGATTTTAAGCAAGCGGGTTACCACTTCTTTGACGAATTTGTTCCTGGCCTCAGTAATAGGGCATTTCTTCTCCCTTACCGGAGTTATGCTGGGATCCAAACTCAGCTTGTGCACGACTATTTCCATCAGGATACCTATCATATCCTCGTGCGACCACGCAAAACAATCAGCATTAATTTTAAGGAATTCAATAAAACCAGACCTGAGCTCTTGGTGCAGTCCTGTCCCCAAATAGAATTTTCTTTCTAGGAATTCCTCGAACAAAGCAACCTGCTCCAGTTCTTCCGCCGTGGACTTCGTTGCATCCGTCTCTTCTAGAACTTGGAAATATCTCGGCACCTCATATTGTTCTGATGACTCTTCTCCTGGGCTAATTCCTTTAGATCGAGAGTAGGTGTCGGTTCCTGTAATTTCTATGCCGCGCATTCCTTTCCTTTGCTACTGGAAACTGAGATTGCATTCATCTTTCTTGCTACCGGTTGATCGCCTCTTATTTGCTTGATTCCCTCGGGCGCTGGAAACTTCAACAATTGATGATATGTTGAAGGTACAACCTTCATCTTGTGTAACCACGCCCTTCCCAGGATGATGTTATATCCCATTTCACCATCTACTACTTTGAAGAGAGTTGTTTTCATTACTCCTTCAGCATTCGTGAGTAGTAAAATCTCTCCTCGGGTCGTCATGCTCGCAAGGTTGAATCTAGCGAGAAGCTTTGTTACTGGAATAATGCTTCCGGTGAGTTTAGCTCGCTCTTATACTCTCCGTTGTATGATATTAGCCGAACTTCCTGCATCCAATAGAACACATTTAATCTTAAAATCTAACACATTTAAAGAAATTACCAAAGCGTCATTGCGTGGTAACAACAATCCATCTGTGTCCTCTTCCATGAAAGTGACATCATCTTCCCGGAGTCTTTTACTATAAGTTATTGATACTTTCGTCTTTTTTGCTGCAAAAAAGGTGACTCCGTTAATCTCATTCCCTCCAAAGATCATATTGATCGTTTGACGTGGGGGTTCGTCTCCCGCTTTCGAGGGTTTCGAGTTGTCTCTGTTACAATCATAATTGTTCTTAGCTCGGTCACTCAAGAATTCTCCGAGGTGACCATTCTTCAATAGTATTGCCACTTCTTCCCGAAGATGCCGGTAGTCCCCTGTTCGATGGCCGTTCGTCCTATGGTACTCATACCATAAGTTGAGATCCCTCTAGCTGGGACCAGATCTCATAGGTTTTGGGAATCGCACCACTTTAATGTTTCTCATGGCTGTTACCAATTCCACCGTACTAACGTTGAAGTTATATTCCGACAATTTGGGTAAGAAAGATCCCGAAACCCCGACGTCTCTTTATCCTAGAGTGATCTATTATTTCGACCATGATCCATCCCCCTATCAACGAAGAACTTGTTTGCTGTCCGAAAGTTTCTGGCACGGCCTTCAGTCCGCTCGTAGGGCAAAAAACGGCCCTCGAAGTTCGTCTGTCTGTGTCATAGTCATCTTTTGATTTATCTCTGATCTTCTCTCGTGCTTTGGCCGACGGTGTGGAACCGACCTGGTCATCTTCAATCCTTATCTTTGACTCGTACCAGTTGTGAACATCTGCCCAAGTTGTTACTTGAAACTCAAGAAGGCTCTCCTTCAGCTTCCGGGAAGCGTCTAAACTTATTGGATTCAATCCTTTGGTGAATGTTTCAGCTGTCCATTCATCCGGGACGGCCGTGAGAAACATTCTTTCTTTCTGGAAATAAGTAACAAACTCTCATAATAATTCAGACTCTCCCTGTGTGATCCTGAATATGTCAGCCTTCCGGGCTTGCACTTTTTTGGCCCTGACATTAGTCTTAATGAAGGAATCCGCGAGCATCATGAAGGAATCTATGAAATGCTCGGGTAATAATGAATACCACATTAGAGCTCCCCTCGTGAGAGTTTCACCGAATTTCTTTAGCAATACAGATTCAATTTTGTGAGGAGCCAAATGATTTAGTGGTATACACAGATTCAACACAGAGAGTTTCATCGTTGTATACTTAGTAATATACTCTTGTGGGTCTGAAGTTCCATCATACTTTGGAATTTCATGCATTTTGAATCGCTTCGGGATTAGTTCTGGTGCCGCACTCAGCTTGTACGGTAATTGAATACATTTCTTCGAGTTCGAGCTTTTCAATACTGGTGGCACGCCCGGGATTTGATCCATGTGTGCATTTACTTCCCTCATGAACCGCAAAAATTATCATTCTCGTTGTTGAGACCGGATCTGCTCCCCCCACCCCCGTCAGAGCCAACTTCACCCCTAGGGGTGTTGTTGATGACTATCTGTGTTGTTTGGTCTGCGGGAACAATGGGAGGAATTGAATCTCGTCTATTTGCATTATCCGAAGCACCTGATAGAGCCTACTTCAGTTCCTTCATAAGATGATCCTGTCACGTGAGATGGCCTAGAATGATTGCATGTTACTCTTGCAGGACCCTCACCGCATCTTCTACATGCTCCTCAGCAGCATCATCGAAAGTTGTCTCCCATTTCATGAACGACCATGGGGATAGAACCGAATGTAAGGGTTCTTCTATTTGGTGTACTAGCGGTGCGTAGCATTGGCGTTTATCACATTTTTGTACGAAGTCGTTGGCGTCTTGTTCCATGCGAGGCCAGTAATATCCTGTTCGTACCAAATTCAGCACCAAGAAGTCTGAGCCCGAGTGATTTCCGCATATCCCATCGTGGTTCTCTCTCATGATATAGTTAGATTCTGATGCTCCTAAGCACCGAGCCAACGGGCCTTGGAAGGATTTTCTATACAATTGGCCTCTTTTAAAGCTATAGCATGCAACTTTGGTGCGTAACGCTTGTGATGATTTCGGGTCTTCGAGCAACTTCCCGTGTTCGAGATAGTTTCTTATTTCATTTCTCTAGTCCCAGACCAGACTAGTTGAATTTACCTCATAGTAACCATCTGTGTCCAGGGCCAAGTTCCTCAATTGCATTACCGCCCCGGATTCCGATCCCTTCATTTCCATTTATGATCCTAAGTTTGCTAGTGCATCCGTTTCTGTGTTGTCCTCCCTTGGGATATGAGCAATTGACCACTCCCGGAATCGTGCCAAAAGAGTCTGGACCTTTACCACGTATTGTTGCATACGTTCTTCTTTTGGTATTAAAGATCTCGTAGACCTGATTTACCACCAGCTGTGAATCACATTTGATTTCGATGACCTTGGAATCAAGTCCCCGAGCCAATTCGAGCCCCAACCTTGGACCTTATTTACCGACGAAGCTTCCAACGTAAAAGGGTCCGGACTCAGAATAGTCATAATCAGGCCTTCCAGGGAGACCTTAAGGCAAGCCATCAGAATGATCCCCTTAACTAACAATGAAACAGAGTATAAAGATTTGATTGCAGGGCTTGAATTGGCTCGGGGACTTGATTCCAAGGTCATCGAAATCAAATATGATTCATAGCTGGTGGTAAATCAGGTCTACGGGATCTTTGATACCAAAGAAGAACGTATGCAACAATACGTGGTAAAGATCCAAACTCTTTTGGCACGATTCCGAGAGTGGTTAATTGCTCATATCCCAAGGGAGGATAACGCAGAAATGGATGCACTAGCAAACTTAGGATCATAAATGGAAATGAAGGGATCAGAATCCGGGACGTTAATTAAATTGATGAACTCGGCCCTGGACACATATGTTTACTATGAGATAAATTCAATTTGTCTGGTCTGGGACTAGAGAAATGAAATAATCAACTATCTCGAACACCGGAAGTTGCCCGAAGACCCGAAAGCATCACAAGCGTTACGCACCAAAGTTGCACGCTATAGCTTTAAAAGAGGCCAATTGTATAGAAAATCCTTCCAAGGCCCGCTGGCTCGGTGCTTAGGAGCATCAGAAGCTAACTATGTCATGAGAGAGAACCACGAAGGGATATGCGGCAATCACTCGGGCTCAGACTCCTTGGTGCTGAAATTGGTATGGACAGGATATTACTGGCCTCGTATAGAACAAGACGCCAATGACTTTGTAAAAAAATGTGATAAACTCCAACGCTACGCACCGCTAGTACACTAACCAGAAGAACCCTTATATTCAGTTATATCCCCATGGTCGTTCATTAAATGGGGGGTCGTTCATTGATTGACTATCTTTCTAAATGGGTGGAAGCAGGTCTTTACCAGAATGTTGGAGAACGCAAAGTGGTCGATTTCCTGTGGAAAAATATAATCTGCAGGTTTGGAATACCAAAAGATATAGCGTGCGACAATATGCCGCAATTTATCGATACAAAAGTTATAAATTTCCTCGAAGACTTGAAAATAAATAGGATCACCTCTTCACCTTATCATCCAAGCAGAAATTGTCAAGAGGAGTCAACAAAAAAGTGATTATTCAAAACCTCAAGAAAAGGTTGGAAGTAGAAAAAAGGAAAATGGCCCGAAGAATTGTTCGGAGTTCTATGGGCCTACTGAACAATAGCCAAATCGAGCACCTAAGAAACTCCTTTTTCGCTAGTTTACAATGCTGAAGCCCTAATCCCGGTAGAAGTGGGTGAACCCACTTTGAGATATTTTCAAGCATATGAAGAATCGAACAACGAAGCGATGTTAATCAACTTGGAATTGCTCGAGGAACCCAGGGACTTGGTGCATGTAAGAATGACAGCTCAAAAGCAGAGGCTAGAGCGATATTATAATCAAAGAGCCAACCTACATTATTTTAAAGTAGGAGACTTGGTCCTGAGTAAAGTAACTAAAAATACCCGGGAGCTCAACGCGGGCAAGTTAGGTCTAACATGGGAAGGCCCCTACCGAATTTCATCCATCACCGATAAAGGTTCATATGAGTTGGAGAACTAGAATAGAGACAAGTTGCATAGCAACTGAAATGTGGCTCACCTTAAAAGTTATTACTGCTGATGAACAACACTCAAATGGAAAATGTGTTGCACTCTTTTTCCCTTCGTTCAGTTTTTGTCCCATTTGGGTTTTCTGGCAAAGTTTTTAATGAGGAAGCGACAGAAAATATACTATGAAGACAACAACAATAAGATCTTTGACAGCAAGGTAAACAAACAAGCTTTCACTCGGAAATGATTAGATAATCTTTGCTTCGATAGCAAATTCCCACCGAGAAGTTAAGTTTGCTGCCGAATAGAGGTTACCCAACCATTCGCGAGCATAAAACACCAAGGGACAATTAGGTATTCTTTCGCTCGAGAACATGGATTCCTAAGGGGAAGCAAGGTATGTTGCCGAGTGAAGGATTACCTAGCAATTCATTGGTGGAATCTTCAAATATACAAGACTTCTAGTGTTCCAATTCGCACTCTCCGCATTCGAACACTAGGGGAAATGATATGAGGATACGACAACAATGACTGGCACATCAACCGGGAATGAAAATCCGGAAATAAAATGCTTCATTAGGACCGGGGACTGCGCAGCCAGCCCCGCGGAAACAATTTGTAACAGAATAGCCACAAGTAATGGCAATTTCTTTTCAGCATACCAAATGCTTATGATGTATTTTTTTTTAAAATAGAAGGAATAAAATAAAATCTTTTTATTTTTATCTTGTTTCTTGTCTGAATGATGAATTGACTTTGTCATTTGAAAGTTAAACAAGTACTTCAAATGCTAGTTCCGTAATGAATAGGAGACATCCTCTTCAAGGGCACTGTAAGCATAAGAGGGCCCTCTCTTATTTAAACCCTCATGTTAAAGGGTTGGTTCCGGAAGAATTTATGCCCGGAATCAAAAATGCCATCGGGGAAAAATACACTCGAAGCCGTATATGAAAAGGACGCAAAAAGCAAACTTGCACAAATACTTACAGAAACCCTCATGTAAAAGGGATAATGCTCGAAACCAAAGTGCATCAAAGAAAATGCATCCGAGATCACATACAGAAAAATGTGAATAGAAAAACGTGCACAGAAACCTTAAGAGAATACAAGGGTTAAAGACTTGCACGGATATTCAAGAGAAAGTAAGACTCAAACAATATTTGAGCAAAAATATGTCTTTATTTACAAGAACATGCCAAAAATACAAAACAAGAAAAGAAAGAAAAAGCTAAACTGCAGTGCATCCGGGACCAGGAGGAAGAGAAGTGTCTGCGCACACAGGAGAGATAGATGGTTCTGCCAATGGCTCGAGATTTTCCCCAGTCTGATCTTCAACATCTTTGCCATTCGATTATTCTTAAGTTCCCAAAAACTCAGAACCAGAACTAGAGGGGCCAGATACATCAGACCTCGATGGGAGTCTAGTCTTAGCAGCTAACTCAAGCTCGCGTGCCTTAGCAGTTTTGGCATCAATATCAATGACACCAGCTTTGGCTTCTCACAAGATTTTTCTCCTTATGTTGTACATGGAGTAAGTTGTTTCAACAACGAGGGAAGCCTGTTGGCGCTTGAGTTATTCTTTGAGTTGGGTTATCTCGGCAGAAAGATTTTCCCGGGCGGACCTAGCAAATTTGAGGCTGACATCAAGTTCACGGATAGTTGAACTAAAGAGCCTATTATGCTTCATAGTTTTCATGTACTTATCTTCTAGCTGGGCATCTTTCGCCCCCACAATAGCAAGCTCTTCGCCGTTGGAGTTCAAGGCTGCTTCCAATTAGTTACCTTTTCAGGAGTATCAGCCTCATGCTCGGTTGCAGCAAGAATGGCGTCCTGGACTTCAGCCCATCTAGCCTTGGCTTCATCAAATCTAACCCTCAGCGGGCCAATTTCTTGGTTGAGGGTTACCACTTCTTGCTCGCTTTACTGCAAACGAGCTTCCAAAATGACGGCCTCAGTGGCTTTGGTTTCCAGTTCCGAGAGACGGAGAATGGTTTGGTCCCGTTCCACCCAAAGCTGATTTCGTTCCGAAGTAAGTTCCTCCTTCTCAAGTATCAACCTCTCGAAGCCCTCAGAAGCAAGAAAGTTGGCCTACAAAATAAGAAGAAGTAAAGTTTAGAATACATTCATACCAAAGTAGAAGAAATAACAAAGGAAGGAAAGGACGCACCACCGCAGCATTGTGCATGGCATTGTTCAATAAATACTCCCCCGAGAGTGCTTGAATCTTTTCCCAATCTTTCTTTAAAGCCAAAAGCTTCATATAGTTAGCAAGCTCCACCGGTCAGGAAAGTATATTGCACCTGGTAGAGACCGAAAGAGTAACATTCCTCCTTCTTTGTGGATCTACAGAAGGGGTAGCATAATTTTACCCCAAATTCCCATGAAGTGGGGACTGTGGAAGAGGAACGCCTTCTTCACGGTCAGATATGGCCGATGGAGGTGATATAGCAGCTATTGGTGGTGGAATAGATGAAAATGAAAGTGATGTAGCAGTTGTTGGTGATGGTGAAGGTTCAAATTAAAATCTCCCCAAAGTGTCGAGAAATCATCCTCGGTTGGTGTAACTATCTCAACAGGTTGAGCATCCTATTGAGATGATGAGGATCGTCGCCTTCTATGAAGAGAAGATCCCTCATCACTAGCTTCTTCATCATCATCAATTATCACGGTGTCTATGACCGACCCGGAAGGAGGACCAATCATCATCGCCACCGGAGATAGCTTGGGGACAGAAGTCTTTGCCCTCTTGTTCTTCTCCCCGACCGCAGAGGAACGTCTTCTCTTCGGTTGCTTATCTTTCGGCCGGGGACTCCGTGGAGAAGTGTTTGCACCCGAAGCAGACCCGGAGATACCCGCTCGAGTAAGTACTTCCTGAAGCAGCCGCACTGCATCAGCAGGAACAGCCAGAACGTCCTCCTCGAGGACAACAACTGAACCCGTGGGGAGACCTAATTTTGAAAACAAATCATAAGGGTTCAATCAAGAAAATGGAAGCAAGGTAAGTTCAAATTACCATGATTTTTATTTCGGGGCCTGTTCTTTCCACAAATGAGTTTCGGGCGTCGTGACATCTAAAATCTTCTAAACCCACCAGTCTAAGCCTTCCACCACCGGTGGGACCCATCGAGTTGTTGAAACATATGAAGAATGAAGATAAAACCATAGAATAATATTTAATGAAAAAAGATATATTAAACATCTTACGAGTGCCGTTCCAAGCGACCGAAAAGGATGAAGCCGTTGTTGGAATGATATTATTAGTGGCAACCACAGTGAACTGTTCCGTCCACCCGGGGTTGCTATCATCATCCATGCTAGTCAACAAATCATGGTGACCTCGTTTGCAGAGATTTATCATAACCCCCCCCCCCCCCCCCCCGAAAAATCTTGGGGGAGTAGAGATTCATCATGTGAGCTAATGTTAGCTCTTCTCCAGTTTCCTGGCACAAGCGTCAGGCAACCGTCCTCCACACAGAAGGACTTACCTGTGCCAAACACACCTGGTAGCGAAGACAAAATTTCGCAATCACAATATGGACTCAAAACACGTATAAATTCAACTGTACTGTTTTACGGTAAACAATATGGACTCTAAATAAAAGAAGGTGGATATTGCATATTCGTATAGCACATAATTAAAGGTTGCTAAACAGCCGTTGATGAACAACAAAATTCATATTCATATTATACATGAGTTCTTGTTCTACATTAGCGATGCTGATTAATGTGGGTCTTACGCTCAATCATATATTTTGGGCAAGTACTGTAGGATTTGCCATTAAATGTATAGAATTATTTTTTTTAAAAGTTATTTCTTTTCTTTTCAAAAGGCTAGGACTAGGAGGTACTAATTCCCGAGCCCGAAACCAAAATAATACATTTTTGGACTCAAAGAACAAAAATATGTAAAAATAATACATAGTGACAAAAATATATATAGCGTCGTTTTAAAAGACGCTATACCTTAACGGTCGTTTGGCCAGTTAAGTATAGCGTCTTTTAGAAAGACGCTATATATATAGCATTTTTTAAAAAGACACTATATGTATTATTGTGGGCCCATAAATAATTCTTCTGGGCTTAACTAACATAACAATAATTCAACCGGGTATAGCGTCTTAAGCTAAGATGCTATACCTCAAATAATTCACCCCCGGAATGGTTTTTGCCTTATATAAGGACGTTAATGATTTTGTAAAAATCCATTCAGAATTACTCTAAGTGTTGTGAAATTTTTGTTTGTTTAGTTGTTTTGCATTTTGTCATAATGTCTGAAGAGCGAAGAATTAGAGTTTCATTATATTGGGGGGTGAGGTTGTGGTGGTGAATAACTCAGTAAGCTATAGTTTATTTCCACAGTCTTATGTTAAGTTTCCACTTATAATGGAGTACGATACATTGGTATCGTTGTTATGTAAAACAATGAGTGTGAGCAAATGTTTGGTGAATCTTAAAATAACCGGAAAATATCCGTATTTTGTGACTCCGTAAGGGTTTTCTTGTTATACTGAGTTTAACATCGAAGCCGATGAAACTCTGAGAGATATTTTGAGAACTCCGGATGAATACCGGAAATTTATTGTGATAAAAATATTAGAAATGTACGTCAAGGCTGAAGACATTCGCAATAATATGGTTGCATAAAGTAGGGAAATCCCTCAATCATCGGGTGGTTATTTTGGAGCAGTTTTAGCCGAACAGGTTCCGGCTAAAAGAGTTTGGCCGGATCTAAACTTATCTCCATAGGTGAATGAGGAGCAAGAAAATAATTTCTCCCCTAGTATACATAATCCACAAGCAGAGTGGTAAACTTCAATTTTCCTACTGTGTTACGATGTATATTTTTGTGTATTGTATTTGTATTAACACTCATATATTCCACAGGGGGTACCGACCAGATATGAATTTTACAATTTATGAACCAACGGTCAGTTGGAATATGCCGGGTTTCGGTGTGTTGGATCATGGTGGTCAATCCGGGAGTCAGCATCAATAAGATAATGTGCATAATGGGATATCAACACATTATGATTTGTAAGTGAATATATAAAGTTATATGTATTGTTTGGATCAATTTGAGTAACTAATTATTTCTTTGGTTGTGCAGTGAAAACGAGCAACTTGATGGTCTTGTCCTTACTCAATTGCCCGAAGACGACGTATTTAATCGGGATCTGGTAGATGCGCAGAGTCAGAAAGAGAATATTGATTATGACAACAATGTCGATGAGTCTGGAGATGACACACCCTTCCCTGACGAGGGTGATGTTGAGGAGGAAGAGAATGTCGAACCTGATTTGACGAGGGAGCATGCTCCACCTCCCGTTAGACCAAAAGTATACGAGTCCCACATGCCGTTTCATTCGAGGCATATTCCCTACCTTGATCATTTGCCAAGTATGCTGGATGTGGATGCCCTCACAAGGGATATTAACGAAATTCGGTCAGCAATGTGGGATGAATCTAGACCAACAGTGCTGTCAAAGGGCATGCTTTTTTCTGATAAGGCGCACCTAATCAGGGCAGTGAAAATGTACAGCATAAAAGAGTGCCGTGAGATGATGGTATGGGAGTCATCTCCGGATGTATACAAGGTTGTTTGTCGTAGATAGTTTACGGGTTGTAATTGGATGCTGCGTGCGAGGAAGAAGAAAAACCATATTTGGGTTGTGGGTAAATACATTGGCACCCACAATTATTAAATGGACACATTCAGCAGAAATCACTTTAACTTGGATATTGACTTGATTTCTCTTGTCTTGATTCCACACATTGAAGCCTCCATAAGGTATAAGATCAAAGAGTGTATTACATTTGTCTGCCAGGAATATGGGTATACCATTACGAAAAGAAAGGCATTTCTCGGGCGCAAACGTGCGCTTAAAATTGTTTACGGTGACTGGGATAAGTCATTTGCATCTCTACCTAGGTACATGGCCGCATTGCAACACTTTAACCCTGGGACTGTTGTTGAATGGAAGCTTGAGCAGAGTCCGGGAATACCAGAATATATATTCAGATGTGTGTTCTGGGCCTTCAAACTAGCAATTGATAGTTTTGTGCATTGCCGGCCGGTAATATCCATAGACGAAACTCATGTCTATGGAAAGTATAATATTAAGCTGTTGATCGATGTTGCAGTATATGCTAATGGATAAATATTTCCCCTAGCTTTTGCTATTTGTGCCAATGAAAGCCGAGAGACGTGGACGCTATTTTTGAACCACTTGAAGGAGCACGTTGTCAAACAACGTTTAGGTATCTGTCTAATATTGATCAGCATGGAGGTATTTTAAGTTATGTACAGCATTTGCTTGAATGGCAGGAACCATATGCATACCACCGTTACTGTGTGAGGCACCTGAAGGCCAATTTCCAGAAGGCACATCCCAACAAGGACTTGCATAATTTAATGTGGATGGCTGCAACTGATCACCGGGAGTGCAAATTTAGGAGGCGCATGGAATCTATCAGGCAGGAAGACGAAATAGCTTATCATTGGTTGATGCGACATGAGCTTGACAAGGGGACATTGCATGCGGATGGTGGCAGACGATGGGGAACCCTGACTACAAATGTGTTAGAGTCTTTCAACGGGTTATTGAAGTCTGCATGTGGATTGCCTGTCACTGCCATGGTGTGGATGTCATTCAAACAGATAGCGGAGAGGTTTGTTGAAAGGCATAGAGGTACATCAGAATTGATGGAGAGGGGTGTTGAATTTATGCCAATACCAATGAAAAAAATTTGAGAAATATAGGAGGCAAGCACATTGGCATTCATTTTTACAATATTCCAACGAGCGAAATATTTTTGAAGTTCGCACCGCTATCCATCAAAACCGCAGGAATAATACACACACCATAAATGAAGCTAGCAGGTTGTGTTCTTGTGGTAAATGGTCCATCTACCATATGCCGTGCTCACATGTCATGAAGTACTTTCAACATACAGGTTTCGCAGCAACCCGGTAGGTTGATAAGCAATATAGTATTGCTGCATACTTAAACACCTATAGTGGGCAGTTGCAGCCATCGGGTGCTGAGCATTATTGGCCACCGGAACCATTTAAAATGGTGTGTAACAAGGAGTATTTGCGTAAGCTGCAAGTGCAAAAATGAACGCGTATACGGAACCAAATGGATGTTGGTGATACCGTTTATGCGCGTAAATGTGGCATATGCTCGCAAACAAGACACGACCGTCGTAAATGTCCTTCAGCTGGTTTGGGTGTCGATGGTAATCCTGCTCCTGGTGGAAGTTTATCTAATGTGCCCAACAATCAAGGATACACATAGTGTTTTTATTCTGTTATGTGGTTGTAATAAGTGTATGTACTTGTATATCTTGCAGAATGTATGAAATAAAATTATGTTTCCATTGTTGTTAATTTTTTTTGATATTTAACATTAATACTTCAATACAACAATCTAACATAAACCCATTTAAAAAAAAACCTTCAAAACAATCTTTTTGATATTTAACATTAATACACGTAGTGGCATTTTTTTAATGGATGTTTTAATGTTCATTCAAAAGGTCTTTCAAATACATATGACTTGGTTCAGTTTAAGAAGCTTTCTTATTGTACCGTAAAGAATCATTAGCACGCGAAGCATAGCGCGGTTATATACCATATTATATATATTGTCTTGTCAACCTGATAAAGCTGCCATTCTGGAAAACCTGTCTTCTGTAAAAGCATTATTGTACAGTAAAGAATCATTAGCACACGAAGCATAGCGCGATTACATACCACGTTATGTATATTGTTTTGTCAACCTGATAAAGCTGCCGTTCTGGAAAAGCTATCTTCTGGAAAAGCATTATTGTACCGTAAAGAATCATTAGCATGCCAAGCATAGCGCGGTTACATACCACGTTATGTGTTGTTTCTTGCCTATAAATGACTAGCACATTTTAGTTATTATCTGCGCTTAACCAAAACAAATAGCAAAATTTTCCATAAATTTTTCATTTTTCTTGCATTAACAAATGTCTGGACGCAATGACCAAACAAAGTGCTATTGTGGCAAACGTGCGATTATGAAGGCATGTTGGTACGATGGTAATGTTGGGCGCATATACTGGATGTGTCTATACAGGTTTGGAGGCAATGACGGAAATTATTTTATGTTTTAGAATGGTATGATGAACCCATTAACCAGGAATACTACAAATTAATTTTGTAGTATGTTTGGAATATGAACGCTGATTACCAACGCCAGATCTCTGAAATGCAACAAAAAATTGCGGCACTGCAGGAGAAACTAAAAGAGGCGGAAGAAGAAAAAAATAAAATGGAAGAGAAATTTAAGTGGTTGGAGTAGAGGGTAATGTGCGGTAGTGACTAAACAAACACATGTATGTGTTGAGTGTGGTATTTTATCTTTATGTTCTCCATGTCATGGTTGGAGCAGAGGGTAATGGGCGGTAGTGACTAAACAAACACATGTATGTGTTGAGTGTGGTATTTTATCTTTATGTTCTCCATTTCATGAATTTTTATTAGTTGTGTCAAATTTAAATTATATTAAGTTGCTATGTTTGTTTTGCCCAGTTTTAGTATTAAAATAACAAAGAAACCGAGAAATAATAACATAAGGCGCATATAATGCTAAACCATAGATAAAGTTGCTATTATTTACTGATTGTCATATGTACATAAAATCAAAAACAATTAATGTGTCCCACAACCTTTATGCTTTAAAGCAGCCGCTGGCCTGAGGCGCATCCCATCCCTCCCGGCTACACTATCAGGATCATCCTCATCACGTCGCCTCTTTATCGGAGGATGCGCTGCATCATGATCGTCAGTAAGGCTGGCTGGCTCAGTAGAAGGGAACGTCGATCCAGCAGTAACCTACAAAATAATGAGATATTTTAGTATATGAAATATATATTAGTAATGTACGTGTTAGCTAAAAAAATTAAAATGTCTTACCATGGTCTCAGCGGCCTCCTCAATATAATCATCCGTCTCAGGTCTGTCTGTGACGTGAGGAAGATGGCTTCAAAATAATTTAGTCTTTAGATATTTATAACTAATCAATGATAATAATAATAATAATAATAATAATAATAATAATAATAATAATAATAATAATAATAATAATAATAATAATAATAATAATAATAATAATAATAATAATAATAAAAACTTAGCTTGGTGTGAAAGATCCTCAGCATCCTTCGATGATGAGCCATAACTTAGTCGACGCCCACTATCCATATCTCGTAGCGGACGAAAAATAGAAGCAGACAATGCCTCTGGAGGGTCAGGAAAATACGTATCCCAGTCATGTGAGGTAAAGGCCGTGCCCACGATCAACAATGGAGCTGACGGGGTCATCTGCGAAGTCCCTGGAGTAACCCCCTGGCTAAATGACGGAATATCAGTAGGAGCTGACTGTGGCTCAGGGTGGTCGCCTGACTGATCAACTCCAACATCCTCAACAGGTGCCTCAACGCCCCCTTGCTAGAGACCACCTCCTCGCCAACCCCCACGACCTCGTGGGACACCTCTACCTCGTGGGACACCCTTGCCTCGTGGGACACCCCTGCCACGTCGACCACGTGCAGGCTGGACTGCTGGCCCACGATGGTAATGCTCTGGCGCCATATAATCAGCCTCGTGTCCTAAGCGCTCATCATCCCGGGCATGCTGCAATGTTCGGACAGCCAAATCTGTAACCCGCCGGCCATAGTCGTGCAAAGCGGCCGCTCCCTCGCCGGTATGTTGCTGCATCTGCAGTCCTAACTGGTGGAAAAGATGTAGGCCAGTAACCTACACAACATGTAAAATATTAATTGTGAAATGGTAATGTTAACATTATAACTAAGTATACTAAATAACATACCAGCGCCTCATGCCTCCCGGTGTATGGAACGAACCGACCGCCAACTCGATGAACGGGATTCTCGACGAAAAGTCAGGTAATGCTACGGTACCAACCCATATATGCATGCTCAGCATCCATAAGATCGGGTGGAGGGGGTGGCGGAATCAAGTCACGCCGCTGGTCCCAAGTCTTTATCTGCAACTCTAGCCATGCCTCATATGCCTGGTCAACCCTCGAACGATCATCCCACTGGTAATGTGTCATAAGCCAAGTGGACGGTGGAGGTACAAGCTGCGGTTGACCAAACTAGCGAAGGCCTCGCTTGGTGGCATGATACTCGACAATATCGAGATACATCAACGGGACGGAAGAGCTCCAGATAAGTCACCCGGTCGAGCAA
Source organism: Nicotiana tabacum (assembly GCF_000715075.1). Lineage (NCBI taxonomy): Eukaryota > Viridiplantae > Streptophyta > Magnoliopsida > Solanales > Solanaceae > Nicotiana > Nicotiana tabacum. The sequence goes on along the minus strand of NC_134081.1, from coordinate 23,242,488 downwards.
TAATCGGGCAAACTAGCTATTAGCTCGTCACTGTATGGCCTCCAAATGAACTATTACGTAAAAACAGGAACTGTGAGTATACGCAACACATATAAATCCATGCCAAGTAAACTTAAGTATAGAATTACCTGCGCGTCCTCTAGCAAATCCAACAAATCTCTACAATAGGGGAGATTATGTCGAGCTTCGTACTCGTGTTCGTATCCCCGCCTATCAACCCACCTCCTAGCCAAAGGGAGAAATGGTAAAAGTGGTGCACCCTGAGCTATGGGTGGTAGAGGTGGCTGAAACTGCAGGAACCGCTCCCAAGCTCAAACCTAATATATAATTTGGACGTAAAATTTAAGGTATATTTTTATGATGTATGTTACAATGAAGAGAGTAATTTACTATGTTTTCACTTGTAGCAGCGGCATAAATCCTGCGACGTGTCGCTGGGTGCCCATGCATGCCCAGCACATCTGCATGTACAAGTAACAAAGAACAGCAGCACCCCAGCTGTACTGATGTAAATCATCTAGCCGCTCAAGATGATGAAGAAATCTCAAGCTGACTAGGTTTCCCGAAGTATTCGGGAACAAATACACCTCCAAACATAAGCAGCAACAGTAACCTCGTGTACCGATTAATATGAAGATCTGGTGTATCATGAGTAATGTCATCATGCATGGCCTCCAAATGCAGTCGGACGGGCATCAACGCAAGACGACTAGCCTCAACTAATACACCCTCATCCTCTGGCCGGAAACCGGTGAGTCGTTGCAACGTCTCTAGGTAGTGATCTCCCGTATAATCTCTCATGGCATGTGGCAAAGCAACAAGAAGTCCATCAACCGACAGCCCATATAGAACCTCCATGTCCTGCAGCGTGATAGTGGCCTCGCCAATGGGCAAATGGAATGTGTGCGTCTCTGGTCGCGACGACTCTATCAAAGCCGTGATCAACAACCAATCCAGCTGCAGCCAGCCGATCTCAATGATCCTATAGAAACCCGTATCCTGCAGGCGTCTGACTATACGGGGATGGAGCTGGCGGGTCTTAAGAAAGTCCTACATATCGTCTACTCTCCTAGAACGTAAAGTCTGGGCCAATAACTGCCCCCCCCCCACCCATATGTCGGAAGACCTATGCTCGGTCTGTAGCAATAGTAGCTCTAGAGAGACAGGTCCGGGATGCAAAGGCGGAACCGCCATGACGACTACTGTAAATTGAACAAAATTAATTACATTATTTTTCTTTTCCATTGCTTAAATATATTACAATACCTTGAAAATTAAATTTTATTCGATATTTTTACTATATTGTTAATTAGGTTGATGCATTTTTAATATTATAATTTTATATTTTATATGTTACTTTAATATGGTAGTTTTATTATTTTATATGTTACTTTTATTATTTTATATTTTGTTATTTATTCACCTATTTTTTACTATACATGATTTAATTATTAAATATTTCCATTTTGGTTCCAGACATAATATTTGAGGCCCAGTAGCACCAATGTATCCTGAATTCTTATGTTCATGATAAGAAATATTTTTCAATTTTTTACTCAATAAGTATGTTATTTTATAAGTTAGTTTATTATTGTATATGTTAGTTTTATTATTTAATATGTTAGTTTTTTATTTAATATGTTGATTTTATTATTTTATATGTTTGTTTGTTTGTTACTGACTTATGTTTTACTATACTAAAATTAATTAATTAATTTTCATAACTATACAAGATTTAATTATTAAATATTCACATTTTGATTCCGGACATAATATTTGAGGCCCAGAAGCACCAATGTATCCTGAATTCTTATGTTCTTACGTTTGTTGACTATAATTGGAGATAGTTTGTATTTGAACTGTCAGCTTTTTGACGTATTTTTTGGGAATAAGAGATACTTAAATGATTAATTTCTATAACTACAAGGATACTACGCTAAAGGGCACTACGTTTTACTACGCTAAAAGGTCACTACATTACAAATACGAGCACTACATTAGGCCACAAGATACCACTACAGGGAATTAAAGTAACAATTTATCTAGTTTACTAGTCTTTTAATAAATAATTAATCTAAACCGGATAAAAATAACAAATCAATTTAAACACAAAACAATCACGAAAATACATATACCACAGTAAAAAGTAACTAATTAATATTTTTTTAACAACTAATAATAATTTCTCTATTTTACGAATTTTTTTAGCACACTAAAACTATAGTCCGGATAAAAAATAACAAATTAGTTAAATCGTAAAATAATCACAAAATAACATAGAGCACATAAAAAATAACTAATATGCATTTTTTTATACAAGTTTTAACCAAAACTAAGTCGGAATACCTCGATTTAAGGTTTTTAGAAAGTCGAAGATTTTGTGATTTGGAGCCGAAACAAGCAACAATGTCCGAGATAACGCCTTAGCTAGCACGTGGGACCGAGAGTCTTTACTTTTTGTGGGACGGGTGGGCTCCACACAAGTTTTTTTGGATTAAAATAGAGGATGTTTAGATTTTTTAATTTTGTGGGGGGAGGGGGGGGAGGGGGAGGCTCGACGATTCTGATTTGGGGAAGGGAAGAAGACGATGTATATTTATATGTATAGCGTCTAGCGTCTTTTGTTAAGACGCTATATGTATAGCGTTTTAACAAAAGACGCTATAGTTCCCGCTTAAACCAAAATATATATAGCGTCTTTTTAAAAGACGTTATATTAAACCAAAATATATATATAGCGTCTTTTTAAAAGACGCTATACTTAACTGGCCAAACGGCCGTTAAGGTATAGCGTCTTTTAAAATGACACTATATATATTTTGGTCACTATGTATTTTTTCACATATTTTTATTTTTTAAGTCCAAAAATACATTATTTTGGTTCCGGACTCACTAATTCCCTATCCTAAAAAGTTATTAAAGGGGGTAAAATGCTATTCGCCCTCTTCCTCAAAAAGGAAATAACCCCACTAATCCACGATCATATTCCCATTTTCTTGTTCTTTCTTCTTCTTCCTCAAAAAGCAAAAGCTCTCATCAGCATATGCTAATGGGACATTTTCTGAACAAGAAAAATGAACAATCTTTCTTCAACAATCTCACAGATGAACTGCTGATTGAAATCCTCAGTAGACTACCAACCAGCAAAACAATCCGATGCAAATTGGTTTGCAAACGCTGGTTTTCCCTAATCTCCTCTGATTACTTCGTAACTCACCATCTTAAGAACGACAAAACACTCCTCCCTTTTACTTTCGTTTTAAATGCAAAAGATAATAATCGATATGGGTTAAAATTTCTCTCTGAAAATGGTTTATCAAATCGTGTGGATTTAGGGTTTCTCTATACAGGTCGGCCTCTTGATTATCGAATTAGTTTGAAAGAATCCTACGGTGACTTAATTTTATGCTCCGGAAAGCCATCATCTGGTATTGATTATTTTATATGTAATATTTTTACTAAGCAATGGATTATGCTTCCTCCTGCTCCTTCAGAAACGTCACATTTTAAAGAAAATGAAGGTGTTGGTTTCTTGATTGAGCCTAATTATTTCGAGTATCTTGTGTTGCGATTTATTCCTTTGGGTGATTTCAAGTTTAATATCCAGATGTTTTCGTCTGAGCAAGGAAAGTGGAACAAATTGATTGTTACATCTCCGCGGAATTTGAATATTTTAACTCGTAAGACTTCGATTGTTGCCTGTGGGAGGATGTTATATACATTCACTATGTGGTTGATTGTGTTCTCACGTTTGATCCATTCACTAATGATCCTACTAAATTTCTACGCGTTATTGATTTCCCACTTGAGGCTCGGGAAATTCGTTGTCTGACTGGTAAATTGGGGGTGTGTCAAGGTCGCCTACGGTTTGCTCAACTAATTCTGCAACCAAGTGGATACCCTTGTATAAGTATATGGGAACTTGAGGATGATTACAGAATGGGGAATTGGACATTGGTGCACAAGAGAATCCCTACGCACAAAGTGTTAAGAGTTCCCATACTTAATCGCCATACCAAAAACTCAGTTTCTGTACTAGCTTTTCACCCATATAATAGGGATCTTATATGTTTTCTTGTAGGTAAGGATTGTGTTGTCGTGTACAATATACGAACGGATGAAGTGGAAAGCTCTACCCACCCTTCTCTATTCAAGCATAAGAAATGTCCAAGATCACAAGCAGCAGATGTTGGGTCACATTTGTTACCAATTACCCAAAATTGGTGGCCAACACCTGTAAGACAAACCCTTTGAACTCAGAGCTTGGATTAGAGTTGTTGAACATTCTTGTCTTCTTCTTATGGCTGTCCATGATTAAGTTCATTCAGTGTGTTGTAGGCCTATGATATGGTGTTGAAGTACTACTAGCATGCTGACATAGAATTGTTATTTTCCTTGTTTCGCTTGTTTCGCTGGGTAGTTAGCAAAGATCTTTCTTTCAGGGTATGTTTTTATAATTTTAATGAAAACTAATCGGTTACCTCCATTGTTCAACTTTTTTAATTCTGATAATTTTTATACTTCCAATATATATTATCACCTTGATCTTGAACCAAACACTGCTCTCACCTTATAATTTGTTTCAGCTTTGGTAAAAGCTGATTACTCCACACTTTATTAAACTTTACGTTTCCAAGTCGTTTCGTCAACCCCATAATCTCTTACCCCCATCTTTCACAGTCCCATCGCATGCGGTACAGTTTCTCCAGTATCTACTTTTGTTGTCTTTCATTTATTTATTTGCTTGAAAAGATATATGGTATATTTTATATATGTTTCATGTTACACGAAGGAACTTTTCTAGTATGTTTAGTTCCTTTTAAGTCTTTTACAAAGGTTTCCTAAGCAAAACTAGGGGAAGAATCATGATACAATATTTTCCCTTAAAAGGCTACTATATGCACTAAGCAGTTTGCGATGATTCCCTTCCCCGAAGATGTGTGACAAGTAGTCTGGCTTATCCAAGTGGTCAAGCAGCAACCTGCAATCTATTATCATCTGTGAGAAATTTGTGAATATTAGTTAGTGCAAGTATAGATAATGTTTTTGTGAGTCGCTGTTAATTTCAAGCGGAGTTAGATTAAGTTCTCCTGCAATCTCCAGTCCTCCATTTTAGTCCTTGAATTTCAGCTCCTAGCCATTAAATATCATTGTTTGTAGTTTCAAGAACCTTTAATCCTTATAGTTTCTTATGACAATGACACCTTCTATGCCACTTTGTCTAGTTTTTGCATTAAAGGCACCATCTGTTTTGAGCTTTTAAGATCTTTCTTGTGTTGGATTGTTGCAGATGAAATCTATTATCATCTGTGAGAAATTTGTGAATATTAGTTAGTGCAAGTATAGATAATGTTTTTGTGAGTCGCTGTTAATTTCAAGCGGAGTTAGATTAAGTTCTCCTGCAATCTCCAGTCCTCTATTTTAGTCCTTGAATTTCAGCTCCTAGCCATTAAATATCATTGTTTGTAGTTTCAGGAACCTTTAATCCTTATAGTTTCTTATGACAATGACACCTTCTATGCCACTTTGTCTAGTTTTTGCATTAAAGGCACCATCTGTTTTGAGCTTTTAAGATCTTTCTTTTGTTGGATTGTCAAGATGAAGAACTTAGTGGCTTTAGTTACAGGGTGGTTTATCTCGATATAGTCCTTTTTATTGTTAGAGGTGTTAATTCTTTATATATGCCCTATAAGGTAAGACAAAGAACCACGACAGGCATTGGTTGAGCCATTTGCTCCCGCTCATCCAGGTACCCTTGATCCAACATGCCTCCAGTGCTCTAGTCTAACAGTAACATCCACCATGGGATGTGTGGGTTAGACTCACATCACGGGTTCGAATCTGATGAAAACAAGAGCCTGGTATTCAAGTGGAGAAGAATAGAGGAGCAGGTTTATCCGCCGAGTTTAAACCAAATGCCAGCCCTCAGGGATTTCGTGGTTATAAAGAAGGCATCCTTGATCCCACTTATGATCCTCAGTAGGTATATGCCTGGGTGTACTGGTAGCAATATTTTGTGTGAGCCATGCTGGTTTGACAATGTGATAGACTGACAGTGGTTATACAACAACAACCCAGTATAATCCCACTAGTGGGGTCTGGGGAGGGTAATGTGTACGCAGACCTTACCCCTACCCTAGGGTAGAGAGGCTGTTTCCGATAGACCCTCGGTTCCCTCCCTCCAAGAACTCCCCACCTTGCTCTTGGGGTGACTCGAACTCACAACCTCTTGGTTGGAAGTGGAGGGTGCTCACCACTAGAGCAACCCACTCGTCAATGGTTATAGATATGTTCAATATTTCCTTGGGTAATAATCGCAACGACTGCCAAGCAGAATTTTCCTATACTTTAAAGGGGCTCGTGTGGGGAGTCTGATACTTCAAATTATCAAATAAGCCATAAAATGGGCGATTTTTGTTCGTCTAGTAATATTCCTTATTCAGTTCAAGTTATGTTTTTTTCCATCTGTTTCCTTGGATTATTATATGCCAAGCTGACCTCAATACATGAAATGATTCGAGCTCAACACAGAATCCATAGATAAAAGACTCATGTCATAACTCTGTTCTATTGTCGATTAGGTAGTGTGTTACTATTATGGGAATTTTGAGTTATGTGATGGATCCATGTTGTGGTACAGATTTTTAAACTGCGTTATCTTGCTAAATTCCCAGTTTCTGGGATTGAAGAAACATTTTATTATCTGAGATCCAACCAGCTCTTTATCTGTTCCTCAGTTCCAGTTTCTGTTTTCTGCTTCTTTCTCAGTTTCTCTGCTCACAATCTATTGAAAAGTCCTCATTTTAACTGTAGCATTTTATATATTTGGTCTAATCTATACTCTGGTTTTAACTAAATCCATACTTTATAATCACATGGTTGTTTTTCTGGAATTTTTTGTCATGCAGCATTGCAAATGATATTGGTTTTGGATAGATTTCAGATTTCGTTTTCTACATGTGAATTTTATTGTTGCTCCAAAAAACGCACACACAAGTATACGTGGTTGACAATTAATATAGGATTGCAAGTAATATCGTACCCACAAGGACTTGTGATTAACTATTTACTAAATTAAACTAAGACTATTAATATATTCAAGCAATCTTCTAATGTATGAATATTTAACTAAAAATAACCTAGAGTAGCAAACTAAGCGATTGCAACAAACAAGTCGGCAAGCATAGAGACGAATTCAATGGGAGAAAATATTCCAGGGTTATGCTAACAATCCCGCTGAGTCTTCCACTTAAATTGTCTAATTAATTTATCTGGTTTATTGATTGATAGGGTTAATATTATTCGTAGTATTCTCTCGAAGTACTACTCGTCTAGTCAAGATAACCTAATGCCTATATTCCTATGGAATTAGGATTAACAAGAACGCATTAATAATTCCTGTATAAAAATCAAGCAAGGCGATTAGGTATATTTCTATCCTTACCACAAATCCGTTCTCGATACTCAAGTTCAAGATCTCGCTCTGCTCAATCTTATATGCAATCTAGAATTCCCTATCCCAAGTTTAATCCTAGATTCGTAGATTGTATTCAATTGGTGATCAAGCAACCAAATAATTAAACGCAAGATTGAATAACTAAATCAATATGATAAAATAACAAGAACAATTCAAGTTTCAAACTACAACGTTCATGTAGCACCCACAACTCTAGAACTAATAAACTATGAGATTAAAAGAAGAGAAGAGAGGAAAAACTTGAAAGCTTGCTCCAACATGTCCCCAATGTGAATTCTCCTTCAAAGTGGCGTGTCCCCCTCCAAAATAGATTTAAACTTGCTTTCATACGAGTTGGGAGCGTCTTGAGTCGAAATAACTTTGTCCCGGACGAAGTAAAAAAGTTTCACGTCACCTAGTGCCCAGGGTAGCGTGGGGGGCTAGCCCTGGCGCTGGAAATTTTTGTGCTTCCGGAAGTTGCGCCACAGGTAGCACCCACGCTAGCCTGGGCGCTACACTATCCCAATTTTTTATTTTGTTCTCTTTTTGCTTCAACTCGTGCACTTTCGTCCCACATTGCATTCGGATGACTCCTACACACAAAAATACCACGAATTAGCACAAATTATTACATTAAACATCCGAAATCTACGAAACATGAGTAAAATGCGAGGCAATATGCATATAAATATACACACTTTAAGTCGACTATCAACACCCCACACTTAGACTCTTGCTCGCTCTCGAGCAATGGAACTCTCAACTACACCCCAACACGTACACATCAATTATGGAGGAGCAATTCAATTTTTAATCATACACTCTACCCTTGACTATGATCGATACCGGCAATCAAGCATGAACATACAAAATTCACATTCTTCCCGTTTTAAACACGCCCAAGTATAAGCATTTTAGTTCAACTAATTCAAACAATCTATCCATAACCACCCTACCTCAAGAGCTGACTCGTTGCCACTAAGCACCCTCAACTCGTGCACTCACCCAACAAGAAAAGTTCACAACATCACCCATCCGTCATAAGATCATGTGCCCTCACTAACAAACAAGGGGGTGAATATAGAAATAGTCCACACATTCAAATATAACCTTGGACATAATTTAAGGACATCACACAATTAAACAAAAGTCACTCACTCTCACAAAGAATTTCATATGCATCCCGTGGTCATACCATAAGCTTGCCCGTAGTGTACATCTCTATTAATCTACGCTAGCCAAGTCTAGGATCAATTAGGTCTTTCCGGGTTGTAATGTAGGCTAAGGGACGAGTAGGATACATTTAGGAATAGTGACTAACCCTCTTAAGTACTTTAATACATTATTATCACGTCCTTAGTCTTTAACTAAGTACACATGTGATACTTGACAACTCGATCACGATCTTGCATAACTTGCTCACGTTCTTGCTATGCCAAGTCAGCCTTACTACACTGAGGATCGCTAAGGAAATGTTAGAAAGAACACAAGAGAATTGCTAAGGGAAGCTTTGTAGTAGAGAGAACTTGAATTGTTTTCTTGGTGAATTACAAATGAATGACCCTCTTTATATACTAGTGTCCTAGGGGCAAGTGTGTAAATATTAATTGTTACACAAGTCCCTAATATTTATAAGATAAGGGCTTTTCTAGAATTCTCTACACGCCTAATAGATTCCATAACCTTACTACACTGAGGATCGCTAAGAAAATATTAGAAAGAACACAAGAGAATTGCTAATGGAAGCTTTGTAGTAGAGAGAACTTGAATTTTTTTCTTAGTGAATTACAAATGAATGGCCCTCTTTATATACTAGTATCCTAGGGGCAAGTGTGTAAATATTAATTGTTACACAAGTCCCTAATATTTATAAGATAAGGGCTTTCTAGAATTCTCTACAGGCCTAATAGATTCCAAGGACTTTTCTAGCAAATCTATAGGGATCTAGGGTCTTCCAAAGGAAATGTCCATACTTCTCTAGAATCTTCTCATAGCCTTCCACTTATGTAAGCTTCCACATGGCATTAATACATGCTAAATGGTGCCTGTGTGGCATGATGATATGGCGGGTCATCATACTACACTCAAAAATCAAGCACTTCTAGGAACCGGTGCCCAAAGAAAAACCAATGGAATTACTACCTAACTAATCAGAAAAAGTCCGAACTTTTCCTGATTTGTTTTTAATATTTTTATTTTTTAAAATAATTGTCTACTACTCTAAACTAGACTACTTCTAGCTATGGGTAAAAAAAATAATGAGAATTATTTTTATACAATTATACTCAGAAAGTAATTTTTTTACCCCACACTTATGACATGTATAGTCCTTGATGCAGGGATCACAAAGAAAAATATTAAAACAAGGATGAGAAATACTCTCCGAGATCCTTTAGCGCCTAGCTAGCAACATGATCCTCAATATTAAGGGTCGGGACGACCCCACACTTAAGCTCAAACATGCTCCTCAACTTCAACTTCATGTACTCAGACATCCCCTAATCTGCAAAATAAAAACAAACAAAACGTAACACAAGGAAATAAAATAGAAAAACAAAATATCGAATGGGTTGCCTCCCAACAAGCGCCCTATTTATAGTCATGGCACAACTTACACCAACTTTACTACTTTTTCCTCCACCTTGAAGATATAAATTGTACCCCCAACATTGATCCAAGCTTGCGATTATGATTTTGGGGTGGTGCTACGAATACAAAAGAACCAAGCAAATAATAATGCACTTCTTGGCTTTTAAGTGAGGGATGTCATTTTGTCTCATTGGCATCACAAATTTCAGAATGTATGCACTTTGTTCCCCATCCATTGACTCCTCCATAGGCTCGAATGGACCAATCCTCATGTCAATATCCAAACACATTGTTGAAAAATGGTTAGAATGAAGTCCAATGCACTTCACTTTTGACATCCTCACTTTTGCACACTTCGCCAACCTTGGCATCATTAATAATATTTTGGTCGAATAGTTGGAATTCCTCTTTTCACTCCACAAGATGGCCAGTATCCATAATAATTAGTTGTAGGGTATCGGACGCCTCAATATTTTTATTCAATTGAGCCTGCAGGTCATAGATATCTGAGGCAAATTGGTCTATCTCTTGCATGAGCTCAGTTTTTTCTTCTATCAGCTGTTTTGCCATATGTGAGAGACCATTACGGAAAAACTCATAAAACTTTATTAGTTGAGCTTGTTCCTCTCGCCAAGATTATCCTACTATATCTGCTTCTTCTAAATTATCTTCTTGTGGGAACTTGCTCTCTTTTGTCAATTCTTCTGCTTCGGCCTTCATTCTCGTGATTGATGCACTAATTCTTTATATAGCCTTTTGATTATCATCTTGTTGCTCGACTACTTGCCTTACCATATCCATAATACGGGCAGTACGTTGCATATCCTCCACTTTAAAGTTTCTGTCAAACTCACAAACATTATTAGAATCATCATAATAAGGGCACAAAGAAGGATAAAAAGAATTAGAACAACCATCCCAATGGCCACCTAGGCAACCACACACATTATGAATATTCCACTCATAAAATTGAGATTCACAATTTTGCCACAAGTGCGGTCCTCCACAATATGGACAAGGATCACAAAAGTAAGAATAACCAATATTCAACCAATTCTCATTCCAAAATGCCATGTCTACAAAGATAATGAAATATTAAACTAAACTAAAATTTAAAAACATGAATAGACAAAAAGTAAAAGTCTAATCTAGAAAAATAGCTAATTTCTAAGTCCCCGGCAACGACGCCAAAAACGTGTTGCTCCAAAATGCACATGCAAGTATACGTGGTCGACAAGTAATATAGGATTGTAAGTCCAGATATCATACCTACAGAGACTTGTGATTAACTATTTACTAAATTAAATTAAGACAATTAATATATTCAAGCGATCTTCTAATGTATGAATATTTAACTAAAACTAACCTAGAGTAGCAAACTAAGCGATTACAGTAAACAAGTCAGCAAGCTTAGAGATGAATTCAATGGGAGAAAATATTCTAGAGATATGGGTTAGCTGGGATTGAGGCTTCCACTTAAATTTTCTAATTAATTTATCTGGTTTACTTATTGACAGTGTTAATTTTACTTGTAGTATTCTCCCGAAGTACTAATCTTTTATTGAAGCTAACCTAATGCCTATATTCCTATGGAATTAGGATTAACAAGAAAACATTAATAATTCATGTATAGAAACCAAGCAAGGCGGTTAGGTATATTCCTATCCTAACCGCAAATCCGTTCCCGATACTCAAGTTTAAGATCTCGTTCTACTCAATCTTATATGCAATTCAGAATTTTCTCTCTCGGGTTCAATCCTAAATTTGTATATATTATTCAATTGGTGATCAAACAATCAAATAATGAAACGCAAGATTGAATAAATAAACCAATATGATAAAATAACAAGAACAATTCAAGCTTCAAACTACACCGTTCATGTAGCACCCACAACTCTAGAACTAATAAATTATGAGACTAAAGTAAGAGAAGAGAAAAAAAAAATAGTTGAAAGCTTGCTCCAACATGTCCCCAATGTGAATTCTCCTTCAAAGTGGCGTGTCCCGCTCCAAAATAGGTTTAGACTTACTTTTATGCCAGTTAGGAGTGTCTTGGGTCGAAATAACCTTGTCCTAGGCGAAGTAGGACAGTTTCACGTCACCCAGCGCCTAGGGTAGCGTGAGGCGCTAGCCTTGGCGCTGGGAATTTTTGTGCTTTTGGAAGTTGCACCCCAGGTAGCGCCCTAGGCTAGCCTGGACACTACATTGTCCCAAATTTCATTTTGTTCCCTTTTTCCTTTAACTCGTGTACTTTCGTCCCACATTATCTCCGAATGACTCATGTACATAAAAATACCATAAATTAGCACAAATTATTACATTACACATCCGAAATCTATGAAATATGAGTAAAATGCAAGGCAATATGCATATAAATATATACACTTTAAGCCGAATATCATTTATTGATTTCCTTTTGGACTTTTTTTTTAAAAAATTTCTTTTGTTTTTTATGTTTGATTGTGAAATCAATAATGGAAAAGTTTTGATCTAATTACAAGAGATTTAGCAATTAATGCAATTAGAATAATATAACGATTTAACAAGTACAACAGAGCAAGAGCAACTCCAAACCAAACTGAAGGAACAAATCAACTCATTTAATTTATGGAGCGCTTATCATTAAGTAATGCTTGAAAAGTTTTTTTAAAAAAAAGTTTTTTTATTTATTTTCAAGACTTTCAAGTCCTATGAAAAAAATTAGTATGTAAAAGGTATGGCTACCTCTTCCGTTGAGTAAATAATCTTAGGTATTCTTTAGGTAATGTAGGAATTATAATGTAATAATACGGAGTTTGTTAACTTATAATGCAGTAATATAGATCTTTGTAATACTTAGAAAGTAGTATACAATATAAACTAAAAACTTATGTATACTTTTAAACCCAAAAAAAAAACCTTTATTATGAGAGTTAGTGTGATAACCCGATAGGTCATTTTCAGTTTTAGCCCTCATTTCTATATTTCGAAACCTTGATTAGCCCCGTTTAACCATTCTCGATTTACGTGCGTAATCCGTGTCTTTTTTCGAAAAGGTTTTATGAGGAAAATTGGTGAAAGTGTGAAATCATACTTTAAAACTCATTTGAGTTGACTATGGTCAACATTTTGTGTAGACGGACTCGGATAAGTATTTTGATGGTCCCGGTGAGTCCGTATCATGATTTGGGACTCGAGCGTATGCCCGGAATCGAATTCGGAAGTCCCTAACTTGATTTAACGTAATTTGTTGAAAACTAGAAATTTAAAGGTTTAAAGAATTCCTAAGTTTGACCGTAAGTTGACTTTGTTGCTACCGGGGTTCGAATTTTGGTTTCGGAACTTGGTATAAGTTTATTTCATTATTTATGACTTGTCTGCAAAATTTGGTATAAAACAGAGTTGATTTGACGAGATTCGGTCATCCGGTTGAAAAATTAAAAGTTCTTAAGTTTCTTTGAAAATTTCATTTGTTTTGGTGTCCGATTCATGGTTCTAGGTGTTATTTTGATATTTTGATCGCACGAGCTAGTTCGTGTGATATTATTACCCTTGCGTGCATGTTTGGATTGGAGCCCGAAGGGCTCGGGTGAGTTTCGGATAGGCTACGGAGTGATTTTGGACTTAGAAGAATAACCGATGCCTTCCTGTTGCTGGTGCTCTACTGCAGATCTTGCATTTGCGAGCCTCACTTTTGTGAACAAGGCTTCGTATTTGCGAGCATGGTCTGGATTGGGGGAGTCTCACATTTGCGAGGTCAATGTTCGCATTTGCGAACTTGCAGCTGCCGCTTTTGCGAAGGCAGAGTCACATTTGCGATTCAACATGGTTCTGGGCTACCTTCACATATGCGAAGGAATGGTACGCATTTGCGAGTGGTATGGGTTCGCATTTACGACCAAAATATCGCATTTGCGATGACTGACCTTCTGAGAAGGGTTCGTATTTGCGACCTCTTTCTCGCATTTGCGAACAAGATATCATAATTGCGACATCCGCAGCTGGTAAAAGAGGGAAAAACGGGATTTAGCTCATTTCTTTCAAACTCTCAACCATAAACATCCTAGAGGCGATTTTTCCAAGAGTTTTTTCCTTAAATTCATTGGTAAGCAACTTTAATCTACTTCTTTTCAATTACCCATTACTTTCCAAGTGTTTTCAATATTAAATCTAAGATTTTCATGGTAGAAATTAGGCATTTGGGTAATATTAGGGATTTTTGTAAATTTGAGATTTAGACCTCGAATTGAGGTCGAATTTTGAAATAAATTACATAACCGGGCTTGGAGGTGAATGGACAATTGGGTTTTGGTCCGAATCTTGGGTTTTGACCAAGCGGGCCCGAGGTTGACTTTTGTTGACTTTTTGGGAAAAGTATAAAGATCTTAACTTTATGTATTGTAATTGATTTCCCTAGCATTATTTAATGTTATTGAGTCAATTTTGGTTAGATTCGATTGGTTTGGAGGCGAATCCTAGAGAAAAAGTCCCGGTTGAGCTTTGATTTGATTGCAGAGGGAGGTAAGTGTCGTGGTTAACCTTGACTTAAGGGATTAGGACTTGTTTGTCTATTTGCTACGCGTTTAATGTATTGGTACAACGTATATGTGAGGTGACGAGAACTTATGCATTGTTGTTGGGTTAAAGCATGCGGGTGAAACTTGTTTCCTTATGATTTATTACCTATTTAAGTATGATATCTATGCTTAGGTTAGGTTATTACTTATTTGATCATTCTTTCCATATTTATTTCTTGTTTAGTAATTGTTGAGTATTTTGAAAGTTGAAGTTTGGTACCCTGGCATCATATTTGACATTAAATACAAATCTCCGCATTTTTCACTTCCTGAATTTATATTATCTTTGTTATATGGTAAGGAAGAGCGTTAAAGCATGAAGGGTAATGTCGTGCCATTGTATTTATCTCATTTATTGATTTATACATAGTAAGGAAGAGAGTTAAAGCACGAAGGATGATGTCGTATCATTTATATATCATTTATTCATTTACATTATGGAGAGGAAGAGAGTAAAAGCACGAAGGGTTATGCCGTGCCATTCATTTTATTTATTCATTGTTACATGGTGAGATCCAAGAGCATTTCGGTGCTTAGCGTTTCAGTTCTTTACATTTAGTTTGAAGTAAACTTTGGTATTATCGAGGCCCCTTGGGATTCCGAGCCTGGGAATAGGTCTGTGTGGTGATTTATGACTTGTACGCAAAATTTGGCATCATTCCAAGTTGTCTAAGTATGATTCGACGCGTTCAGAGCTAGTTGGAGAAGTTTGAAGTTCATAAGTTGACCAATCTGGTTTTAAGGTGCGATTATTAGATTTGATGTTATTTTATGTGTTTCGAGGGTTCGATCAGGTCCGTATTATATTTATGGACTTGGTTGTGCATTTGGATGGGGTCCCGGGTGGCTCGGGTGTGTTTCAAAACACCCGGAGCTAAGTCAAACACTACAGAATTATTGTTCTGATTCCTTCTTCGTGAACGTGAAGAAGGAGTCGTGTTCGCGATGAGGGAATAGGACTAGGTGGCATTTTTCCCTACGCGTTCGCGAGAGAGTGAACGCATTCGCGATGCTCTAGGCCAATGGCCTTCGCATTTGCGATCAGGCCTTCGCATTCGCGAAGTGTGAGGCCAGCTGGAGAGGGGGTGAGTCGATGGCCTTTGTGTTCGCGTTGAGTAGGTCAGCCACGCCTTCGTGTTCGCGAGTCTGGTCTCGCGTTCGCGAAGGGCATATTTTTCCTCGGCTTGGCATTTTGTGTTCGCGATCGCGAAGAAGGAATCACTGGGCAAAAAACATTTTAATGTGAGGACTTAGGCTTATTTTTTCCATTCTCATTGTGTTGGCCGAAGTTGGAGCTTCTTGGAGGGGGGTTTTCATTAAGCACTATAAGGTGAGTGATTCCTACTTAATGTAAGTTAAATACATAGATTATAGATAGATTCTAAAATGTAAAATGTAGAAATTTTAGGAGTTTGTTAAAAACTTAGGTTTTTATAAAAATGGGATTAGACGATGAAAATGATTATGGAATTTAGTAGAAATTATATATTTATTTTTGTGAGGTTATGAGTAACATTTAATTTTAACCAAATTTAAGGTTCGGGCACGTGGGCCCGGGTGAAGTTTAGGAACCTTTCAAATTGGGTTGGGTAATTACTCTAATAATCAAATTATGAACTTTTGGGCATATATTGATTAGTTTGTACCACCTTTGGCTAGTTTCGGATTCCTTGGCACCGTTATGAGACTTTTAGTGTGATTTGTGGACCGGAGAGTGGACTTGAAAACGAGGTAAGTCTCTTGCCTAACCTGGTAAGAGATAATTATCCCCGTAGGTATTCTACATGGTTATTTGCTAATAATGGTGGGTGCTACATACGTATGATATGACGAGAGTCCGTACACAGCTAAAATCATGCTTATGTCTGGGTAGATTTAGGACTTTATCACGCATGACTGGTGTTATTTGCACCCAATTTGTTAGTTTAATTCCCTAAATTTATAATTAAAATTGGATAAAGGATTGTAAAATACCGAGCTTCATTAATTTGAGTTTTCGCGGAATACTTGATTGTTAGCGGATCTTATGCCTTTTTGAGTATTGTTCCTAGGTAGTAGTTATTGATCAGATTATGTAGAGTTTTCTCTATTCCTGTGGATCGGGCCGAACGCCTCGGCAGTATATTAGATGTATCTGTGGTTCAAGCCGGTCGACCCTCAGCAGTGTAAACATTATTGTGGATCGAGTCGTACGACCTCGTCATAAATCGTGCGTGATATTGCTCTAAGTCCGATTATACTTGATATTTCTTTCTTGATCTGAGACTTGAAAATTACTTGGTGGATCTTATGTGTTAAAGACTTGGCATGTGATAGTTGGAGACCTTAAATTGATATTATGTTTAAGAATTATTAATTAATATTTTTTATTTCACTGTTATTGTTGTATTTCATGCCTACTTATGAGTTCTACACTTTATTTACTGACCTCTAGTAAATGTCGATGTCGACCCCTCATCTCTACTTCTTCGAGGGTAGACTAGATACTTACTGGGTACATGTTGTTTTATTTACTCACGCTACACTTATGCACTAATCATGCAAGATCTAAGGCAGGTGTATCTGGTGGCCAGTGCGCGTACCCCCGCTACCCGGAGACTTAGTGGTGAGCAGCTTCTTATATTCTGTTTTGCAGCACTCGGAGTTTCTTCCTTATTGTATTTATTTTTCTATCTATCTCTCTCCAGATAATAGTATAGGAGGTTTTGTAATTTCTACTAGTTTGTGTCACGATCCCAAATTCTCTCCGTAAGATATCGTGATGGCACCTAGTCTCTACGACTAGGTAAGCCTAATCAAGTATGCAGAATAACTGAAATATTAAGCCAAATCTCAAAACATCAACATCTGTAATAAACATGAACTACAATTCAAGTATAACAACTCCCAAAACCCGGTAGATATAAGTCACAAGCTCTAAAGAGAAACACTAAGTATCCCTAAACATCATAGTCTAACGAGGATAAGGAAACAACATAATAAAGATAGAGGGGGACTCCGAGGTCTGCGGACGCTGGCAGATGTACCTTGAAGTCTCCACATACAGACTAGCTCACTGGTACCTGGTCTGGTAGGCAGTACCTGGATATGCATAAAACAATGTGCAGAAGCGTAGTATGAGTACACCATAACGGTACCTAGTAAGTGCCAAGCCTAACCTCGGTAGAGTAGTGACGAGGTCAAGTCAGGGCCCTACTGGAAATAATAGAAAACAAGGCAGAAGATATAATAATATAATGAAATGACTTAGAAGTGAACAATGAAAATTTACATAAAGTAATAACACGAAATCAAAGAAAGACAAATACAACATGAAAGGAAAGCATAAATCTTACAAGTTAAGGAACAACAACAATACAACAAATAGAGGAAATCAACAGAGGCACTCCCGAGGTACCGCCTCGTAGTCTTAAAAGTAAATATCTCACAATCTTTCTATATATCACCACGAGAGCCTTTATAGTTTGTTTTAAAAAATATTTTTCCGAAATAGCATCCCGCATTTTAGCCAACCTTATCACACCGCATGACTTCTAGTAGTTCCCTTACTAGCCACGTGTATCAAGCCCACCTTATCTCACCGCATGCGTTTCAACACCCAGACCTTATATCATCGCATGCATATCAATAACCACAACGGCACGGCAGAAACCTCGTGCAACAATAACAACCGCACAAACGAAACCTCGTACAACAACCAAACAGTCATCTCAACAAAAATCACGAAAACCAAAACATAACAATTGAAACAACGATATCTCAAGGATAGCAATTCAAGTAAAGAATCTCACAGTTAAATAAGGAATATGAAATCAAGAAAGCAGGTAATTCGACTTAGCATGTAGTACAAGTTACAAATAAGAGATAAGACAAGTAGACAGGTGAAATAGGCTAAACATGATAACTATACAAACTAAAATAATCCAGTTAAAGCATAAAAAGGAAACTACTTAGATAAAATCGGAATTTCAATATTTAGCCTGTGTACGCACTCGTCACCTCGCGTACACGACCCTCACATATCATAAATTGTCACAACAATACTAAATCCTAAGGGGATTTTCCCCACACAAGGTTAGACAAGTCACTTACCTCAAACCTCGCTCAATCAATAATTAAGAAGGCCCTTCCCTCGAGATCGAATCTAGCCAAAATAATTTCATACTATAAATATAACTATAGAAAACTAATTTAAATAATGAAGTTATGACTTTAGCAAAGAATTAAAAATCGCTCCAAAAAGTCGACCCGGGCCTACGTCTCGGAACCTGACCAAAATTATAAAACCCGAACAATCATTCAATATCGAGTTCAATCATACAAGAATTACTCAAACCCGACCTCAAATCGCCTTTAAAATCTCCAAATTTTAGCTTAAGAAGTTTTTCCCAATTTTTCTCCACATTTCCAACTAAAACACTAATTAAATGATGAAAACAACAATAGATTCTTGTGAATTATTCAAAAATGAGTCAAGAATCCTTACCCAAATGAATCCTCTGAAAATCCCTCAAAACTTCTCCTCAATCCGAGCTATCTAGGTCCCAAAATGAATTAAGAAATCAAACCCTCAAAAATCCCCTTTTCTGCCCAGTGAATCCGCATCTGTGGACCTTACTGCCGCACCTGCGGAAATTCCATCGCAGGTGAGGTTCTCACTTAAGTCCCTCGGGTCCGCTTCTGCGAGCATAGGGTCGCACCTGCGCGTGCGAGCCTGTGGCAAACCATGTTGCATCTACGACCCAGATGCTCCTGCGCATCTCCCCACCGCAGAAGAGACGCCGCTTCTGTGGAAATTATTCCGCACCTGCAAGTCCTGCCTAGACTTCCCATTTCTGCCTCTGCCGTCCATTGCTCGCACATGCGAGTCTGCACCTGTGGCCAATCCCTCCGCAGGTGCGATAACACCAGAACTGGGAGCTTCATCATTTCACAAGTCCAATATTTATTCCGGATTCAATCCGAATCACACCCGGGCCCCCCGGGACCCCTTTCGAATATACTAACAAGTCCTAAAACATCATACGAACTTAGTCGAGATTTTATAATTATGCGCACAAGTCATAATTGACATTACGGACCTGATCCAACTTCCGAAATCGGAATCCGACCCCGATATCAAAAAGTTCACCCACACTCAAACTTTCCAAAAATCATCCAACTTTTGCCAATTGATGCCGAAATGACCTACGGACCTCCGAATCAACATACAGACACACTCCTAAGACCAAAATCACCCTATGGAGCTATTGGAACCATTGAAACTCCATTCAGGAGTCGTCTTCACACAAATCAAACTACGGTCGACTCCTACGATTTAAACTTCCAATTTAAGGACTATGTGTCCCATTTCCACTCCGAAACTCTCCCAAACCAGACACCAAGCACCCCGACAAGTCATGTAACTAGAGAATGAGATAGTGGGAGCAATAAATAAGGGATCGGGGCTAATACTCTCAAAACGACATGCCGGGTCATTATATCCACCCCCTCTTAAAACAAATGTTCGTCCTCGAACGAGTATAGAGACATACCTGAAGTGGTAAAAAGATGAGGATAACGGCTGCGCATATCATGCTCGGTCTCCCAAGTTGCCTCCTTGACCGGATGGCCCCTCCACTAAACCTTCACTAAAGTGATGTTCTTCGACCTCAACTTTCGAACCTGCATGTCCAAAATGGCCACAGGCTCCTCGACATAAGATAGATCCTTATACAACTAGATTGAGCTAAAGTCTAACACATGAGACGGATCGTCGTGATACTTCCGGAGCATGGAAACATAGAACACTGGGTGAACTGCAGAGAGACTAGATGGTAGTGCAAGTCTGTAAGCCACCTCTACAACCCTCTTAAGGATCTCAAAAGGCCCGATATACTTAAGGCTCAACTTGCCCCTTCCTTCAGAACCTTATAATACCCTTCATGAGCAAAACCCGGAGCAAGACCCGCTCCCCAACTATGAATGCAATGTCGTGAACCTTCTGATCCGCATAACTCGTCTGCCTGAATTAGGCTGTATGAAGTTGATCTTGTATCAATTTAACCTTTTCCAAAGCATCCTGAACCAAGTCTGTAACTAATAGCCTAGCCTCACCTGGCTCGAACGAACACACTGGAGACCGGCACTGCCTACCATACAAAGCCTCATACGGGGCCATCTGAATGCTCGATTGATAACTGTTGTTGTAGGAAAACTCCGCAAGTGGAAAGAACTGATCCCAAGAATCCTCAAAATCCATCACATACGCACGAAGCATATCCTCCAATATCTAAATAGTGCGCTCGGACTGTCTGTCCGTATGAGGGTGAAATGTTGTACTCAACTCCACCTAAGTACTCAACTCATGTTGTACGGCTCTCCAGAACCGCGATGTAAACTGCGCACCCCGGTCAGAGATGATAGATGCCGGCACGCCATGAAGCCTAACAATCTCGCGAATGTAAACCTGAGCCAGCTGCTCCAAAGAGTAAGTAGTAACCACAAGAATGAAATGAGTTGACTTGGTCAATCTATCCACAATCACCCAAACTTCATCGAACTTCCTCTGAGTCCGTGGGAGCCCAACAACGAAATTCATAGTGATACGCTCCCATTTCCACTCCGGAATCTCTAGCTTCAGAAGCAATCCACCTGGACGCTGATGCTCATATTTCACTTGCTGACAATTTAGGCACTGAGCTACATACTCCACTATGTCTTTCTTCACCCGCCTCCACCAATAGTGCTGCCTCAAGTCCTGATACATCTTCACGGCACCTGGATGAATAGAGTACCGACAACTGTGAGCCTCCTGGAGAATCAATTCATGCAAACCATCTACATTGGGCACACATAGCCTTCCCCACATCCGTAATACACAGTCATCTCCAATAGCGACTTCCTTGGCATCACCGTGTTGAACCGTGTCCTTAAGGACAAGCAGATAGGGGTCATCGTACTGACGCTCTATGATACGATCATAAAGAGAAGACTGAGAAATCATACAAGCCAAAACTCGGCTCAGCTCGGAAACATCCAATCTAACAAACCACACAAGACTGGGAGCTTTAGCATTTTACAAGTCCAAAATATGTTCCGGATTCAATCCAAATCACACCCGGGGGCCCCGGGACCTCGTACGAATATACCAACAAGTCCTAAAACATCATATGAACTTAGTCGAGCCTTCAAATCACATCAAATAACGCAAAACCACGATTTGTGTCGATTCAAGCCTAATAAACTTTAGAACTTCTAATTTCTACATCTGATGCCGAAACCTATCAAATCAAGTCTGATTGACCTCAAATTTTGCGCACAAGTTATAGTTGACATTACAGACCTACTCCAACATCTAGAATCAAAATTCGACCCCGATATCAAAAAGTCCACTCCCGGTCAAACTTTCCAAACATAATCCAACTTTCCAACTTTCACAAATTGACGCCGAAATGACCTACGGACCTCCAAATAAACATCCGGACACACTCTTAAGACCAAAATCACACTACGAAGCTATTGGAACCATGAAAACTCCATTCCGGAGTTGTCTTCACACAAATCAAACTACGATCGACTCCTATGACTTAAACTTCCAATTTAGGGACTATGTGTCCCATTTCCACTCTAAAACTCTCTCGAACCCGACAACAAGCACCCTGGCATGTCACGTAAGAACAAAATGAGATAGAGGGAGCAATAAATAATGAATCGGGGCTAATACTCTCAAAATGACCGGCCGGGTCGTTACACTAAACTATTGTCTGAAATAGAGTAGACAGAAAGTAACGTAAAAGAGAGACTCCGGGTGCTGCCGAACGGGCTCAGAAGAGAAGCTCACAACTAGGCCTCGGGGTATTGGGGGTACGCACCGCTATGACTTCTAGATGCACCTGCCTTATATCATGCACGATTAATGCAGAAGTGTAGCGTGAGTACATAAACAACATGTACCCAGTAAGTATCCAGTCTAACCTCGAAGAAGTAGTGATGAGGGGTCGACATCGACACTTACTATGGGCTAACAATAAAATACAGAAATGCTAAATGGACATGGCGTATGTGAATAATAATACTAACACAATAATAACAGTGATTAAATAATTCTTTAATAATTAGTAAATTCCAAGACTCTTCTTTTAGCACATACTAATTCCAAATAAATTTCAAACAAATAAATAAATTATAATCTCTCACTTCATGAAAAATAATATCAACTATGATCAGGTTTCAAGCATTATCACGCAAGATTTATGCCGAGGTCATACGGCCCGATCCAGAATAATTTGTACAGCATCGAGGGTCGAGCGGCACGAACCATAGATGCATCTATTATACTGCCGAGGCGTTCGGCCCTCTCCACAAGAAGAGAGGAAACATTATGAACATCTTATTTAAAAGTTATTATAAGGCTAATACTAAAGAAACACAATTTCTGATAACGGTCAAGTAACCCGCCAAAACACAAGTGAGTGAAATTCGGTCTCTACAAATCCTTTACAAAGTTTCATTATAATTTAGGCACTTTAATTAACAAGTAAGGTGCAAATATTACAAGTATTTCATGATTTGGATCCTAAACTACCCGGACTTAAGCATAATTAGTAGCTACGCACGGACTCTCGCCATCTCGTGCGTACATAGCTCCCACAATTAGAATCAAATAGCAATTTAAATCACCTATGGGGTAAATTTCCTCTTACAAGGTTAGGCAAGAGACTTACCTCGTCTCAAAGCTCACTTTCCGGCCACAAATTCACTCTAAGGACCCAACTTTGTGCCGAACAATCCGAAGCTAGCCAAATGTTATATAAAATAATCAATATTCGCTCAAAATTTAATAACTTAGCTCTTAGAGTAATTACCTAACTCAAATTGGAAGATTCTTAAAATTCAATCCCGGGCCCAAGTGCCCGGATTCTGAAAAGTTTTGAAGATAATTGTTATTCATAACCTCATGAACTCAAATATATAATATTTACCCAATTCCATAACCATTTTTGGGGTTAAATCTCATTTTTATCAAAACCTAGTGTTTTCAACTAAACCCATAATTTCTACACTTTATATGCTAAGAATCTATCCAAAATACATGTATTAAACTCATCTCATATAGAAATTACTTACCTCAAAGTGCTAGGTGAAAACTCCTCTTCAAAGAGCTCCAAAATCGCCTAAGGGATGTAAGAAATGAGCTAAAATTGCCTAAGTCCCGACATAAAAAGACCTCACTGCCTCCAGCGATTCCGCTTCTACGGACCTTGGGCCCCACCTGCGACGCCGCATCTGCGGACAAAGGTCTATTTTTGCGGAAAACACCCAGCCCATCTTTGGGCGCACCTGCGGAACTGGCACCACACTTGCGAGCCCGCTTCTGCAGCTCGCCTCTCGCACCTACGGCCCAGGCCTGGATGGCCCTTCTCACAGCTGTGGCCCAGTCATCGCATAAGCGATGTTTCTTCTACAAAAATTCCTCCGCTTCTGTGGGCCACACAACCGTCGCCCAAAGCCGCTTCTGCGGTTGGAAGTTCACACATGCGGCCAAAATCGCGCAGGTGCGGGCACACCAATACGATCCACACCCGGGGCCCCCGGGACCCCATCGAACAACACTAACACATTCAACAACATAGTATGGACCCGCTCGTACACTCGAAACACCAGAATAACAGCTAGAAGCACGAATCGAATTCCAAAATGCATGAATCGAATTGTAAAACTCAAAAACTTCTAGAAACACTTTCGCGCGTCCGATTCCTATCAAATCAACTCGGAATGACGCCAAATTTTGCGTGCAAGTACTAAATCTCCATACGAAACTATTTTCAGGCTCGGATTCCCAAACGGATCTCTATAACACCAAAACCTACTCCAAACCAAATTCAAAGAACTTGAAAAACCTTCAATGTGCCAACATTCACTATTAAGTGTTGAAACACTCCCGGGTCATCCAAAACCCGATACGAACATACGCCCAAGTCCAAATTCATCATACGGACCTATTGGGACCATCAAATCCTAGTTCCGAGGTCATTTACTACGAATTTTTACCCAAGTCAAACTTAACCCTTTAAGCCAATAATAAGGAACTAAGTGTTCCGATTTCAATCCAAACCCTTCCAAACCCAAACTAACCATCCCTGCAAGTCATAAAACAGTAAAAGCACATACGGGGAGTCTTAATTAGGGGAACAGGGTTCTAGAAAGCAAAATGATCGATCGGGTCGTTACATTCTCCACCGCTTAAACAAACGTTCGTCCTCGAACGTGTCTAGAATCGTCCTTGGAGTGCCGAATAAGTGTGGATATCTGCTCTACATGCCGAATAAGTCAATCACACATGCTCTAAGAATATCCTCTAAGATCTGAACCGTCTGCTCTGACTGCCCGTCGGTCTGCGGATGAAAAGCTGTGTTGAGCTCTACCCGGGTCCCCAACTCACTCTATACTACCCTCCACAAATGCGAAGTAAACTGAGGGCCTCTATCTGATATGATAGAAATAGGCACACCATGCAACCGAACAATCTCTTGAATGTAAATTTGGGTCAATCTCTCTGAAAAATACGTTTTCACAACCGGAATGAAGTGTACTGACCTGGTCAACCTGTCAACAATGACCCAAACTGTATCAAACTTCCTCAAGGTCCAAGGCAACCCAACTACGAAGTCCATAGTGATGCGCTCCCATTTCGACTCAAGTATAACCATCTGCTGGAGTAGGCCACCTGGCATCTGATGCTCATACTTAACCTGCTGGAAATTTAGGCACCTCGCTACATACTCAACTATGTCCTTCTTCATCTGCTACCACCAATAATGTTGCCTCAGGTCGCAATACATCTTTGTAGCACCTGGATGAATAGAATACCGAAAAATGTGTGCCTCTTCTAGAATATTCTCCCTCAACCCATCGACATTAGGGACACATAGGTGACCCTGGAGTTGCAGAACACCATCTTCGCTGATAGTAACCTCCTTGGCACCACCCTGTAGTATTGTCTCTCTAAGAACCAATAAGTGCGGATCGTCATACTGGCGAGCCTTGATCTGCTCCAATAGTGAAGACTAAGAGACGACGTATGCAAGAACTCGGCTGGGCTCTGAAATATCCAACCTCACAAGTCTGTTAGCCAAGGACTAAATGTCAAAATCTAGTGGCCTCTCCTCTACTAAAATGGATGCCAAACTACCCATACTCTCCGCCTTTCTGCTCAAGGCATCCGTAACCATATTCGCCTTGCCCAGATGATAAAGGACGGTAATATCATAATCTTTTAGTAACTCAAGCCACTTGTGCTGCATCAAATTAAGATCTCTCTACTTGAACAAATGATGCAAGTTGCGATGATCGATGTATACCTCACAGGATACCCCATAAATATAAGGCCTCTAGGTCTTAAGAGCATGAACTATCGCGGCCAACTCCAAATCATGTACAATGTAATTCTTCTCATGGGGCTTCAGCGGACGTGAAGCATATGCAATAACTCGCACATCCTGTATCAATAAACAACCTAGGCCAATGCCTGAACCATCACAATACACAGTATACATCCCTGAACCGAAAGGCAATACTAACACCGGTGTTAAAGTCAAGGCGGTCTTGAGTGTTACACCCTATATTTTCGTATGTAAAAATGCGTCGTAAGCAAACTAATGTAGGACCAAAAATGAGATAATATTTAAAAGTATATAAAGTAAGTTAATCATGTTACCTCTGAGGTTACAAATATTGAAGATCATGAACAACAAGTACAAAGAGGGTTGGACAGTTCAGAAGCTAAAGCAATTAAATAAAACAATGTTTCATCGAAAGTCGACAAGTTGGGAATGTTATAACATGTACCTTTGGGGTGAGACTAGGGTGATTAACATGATAAAGAGATTATGTTATGATTTATATTAGTCGTATTACATCCGTGTGTTATGTTTTTAAGTCAAGCGAGTTGTGGAACAAAAGTCGATGAAAGTCATCACAAGTTACATTCATAAGTTTTACTGAAACTTTGGGTCAAATGTAACTGCAATTTTCTCCCAATATACTTAGAGTTATGGTGTGTTCCACACATCAAATTAAAGATCTATGAGTCTATTTTCCAACGCATTAAACCATTTGTCAATATGACATCGGAGTAGAGAGATATGTGCATTTTTGCGATACTGCGCAAGCTGCTAGGTGACAAGTAGGTGTGTCACCTACTTGCTTAAATGAAAGCCCAAAAATGGGCCATTTCGGGTCGTCCAAAGAGGCCTTTTAAGGGCCTATTTTCTTCATATATTAGACTTAAAATAGAGCATAATAACCAGACATAAGCTCTGTAAAGAATCCTCCCAAAAATTTCCCACAAACCCTAATTGATTTTCTCTCCCTTTCAAGTTCCAATTGGAGGTAAAACTTAGAGTTTGAAGAACCAAGATAGGAGCTGAGTTATCCAACAAATAAGGTGAGTTTACTGCTCTCTTTCATCCATTTTTTCTGCTGTAAATTCATGGTAAGTCGTTCTATACTTGTAAGAACTCACGGGACGGTGATCGGAAGCCGTGAGTTCGAGTTATTCACTTGTAGCGGACTGTTTTGTGGACTGTTTTGTGTTGCTGTTGGGCTGCGTGTTTTATTACTATTTTGTGGAGTTTTGGAGGAGGAAGGGGGTTTATAAACACCATATAAATGTAGGGTGGTTGGCTGGTCGTTCGTCATAACATTTTCGGATCGTTTGACACTACTACGGTGGTCGTTTTGTGTACGAAGAGATTGGGGTGTGTTGGGCTGTTTTGTAGTATTTGATGGTGTATATAGGGCTGGAAAATGATGTATATATGTTGTTATTGTTCTGTCCTTGTATTGTTGGTGTTATCTTGAAGTTGGAGGAAGGGCATATTATAGGGGAGATGCTGCCCGTTTTAATACAAAATAGGTTTGTCGTTCGTTGTGCGATAGTTGTACCTTTCGTAACTTAACGATAGTATTATTATCATTCTTGTAGATTAAGGTGCGAAGAGGTGAGTTCAACTTGGTGATTGAAAAGATTGTGATAAGGTATGTTAAGGCTAAGCCTTCCTTCATTTTGGCATGATCTCGTAGCTACATGTGTTAGTAATGAGACAAAAAGAGAAGTTCATATTCATGAATTTATTCACACTATTCTAGTCTCATAAGTTACAATATTATTCCTTATCGAGACTCTATATTCGATTTTAGTATTGTCTTCTTCCAGTCAAGAGAGCAGCAAGCCTATATATACAGTATTACAGTATTTTCATTACCATCGAGCTATAATCGATGGGCAGGCCCCTATTGGGCAACCTCTGATCAGATGGAAAGTTATATACCGAGCCTACTGTGGCCGAGCGCCTATGAGCGAGCCCAGCATGGTCGAGATACATAGCCTAGTATGGCCGAGCGCCTATAAGCGAGCCTACTATGGCAGAGCAGTTATATATACCGAGCCTTATAAGGCCGTACAATTATTTTACTTACTATATTGAAGGAGTTGAGTCAGTATCAGCTGGTAAGTATATCTCCAGATCATCTTTGACTCCCAGTTAATTTCAGTTATCATATTATCAGTTCAGTTTCAGATTTCAGTTATTTTATTGCCTTACATACTCGGTACATTATTTCGTACTGACGTCCCTTTTTTGGGGGCGCTGCATTTCATGCGTGCAGGTTCAGACAGACAGACGGGTAGACCTCCTCAGTAGGTGTTTTCCGAGTTCCGCCTGATCGGTAAGCTCCACGTCTTTCGGAGTTGCCAGGACTAGAGTTTTGTGTACATCTTATGTATATCTGTATATATGTTATGGGTAGGTCGGGGCCCTGTTCCGATCATAGTACATCTATCAGTAGAGGCTTGTAGGCATATCCTGTTGGTTAGTGCAGTATGTTGGGTTTGTATAAATTGGTGGTTTGTCAGCTGTAGTAGCTATGACGGCCTTGTCGGCCTAGCTTTATATTGATATTTAGTTAGTGCTAGTTTCCATTCAGTTTTATATTTTGCTTCGCAAATTGTCTTGCAAGGTGGCCCCATGGCCAAAGTATGACATTATGTGTTCAGAGTCCCTTAGTCGCAATTTGGTACGCCAGGTTAGGTGAGGCACGGGGTGCTTGTCTCGCTCCTAGGTTCGGGGCGTGACAAACTTGGTATCAGAGCAGTTCTATCCTAGGGAGTCTACAAGCCGTGTCTAGTAGGGTCTTGTTTATAGATGTGTTGTGCACCACATTATATAAGCAAGGAACTACAGGGCATTTAGGAGTTGGTTACACTTCTTTGAAATCTAAATCGTGCTATAGAACTGAGTTATAGGAAATTTGAATTAAACTTATGTGTTGGTGTTTGCATGCACAGATGACGGTGACTAGGAAGACTACGGCTAGCCAGAGGAGAGATACAGTAGTAGGTGAGGGGACCAACAGGGTACCCCCAGTAGATGGGGCCCAGTCTGAGGCTCAAGGGGAGACCCCTACTCAGCCATTACCGGCTCCTCCACCAACTACGGAGATTCCTAGGGAAACCGCACATCCAGTTCCCCCTCCACTTCCATCAGATCGGGACTTAAGGAGTGCGGTGCATTTGTTGACACAGTTGGTAGCTACCCAGCAACAGGCTAGGGCATCAGCTAGTGCAGGAACTTCTGAGGGGTCTGGGAGTTCAAGGGTCCGAGAGTTTATTGCTTTGAGTCCCCCAGAGTTCACGGGGACAGATCAGAGGGAGGACCCACAGGATTTCATAGATCAGCTTCACAGGATCTTTCGTGTTATGCATGCCACGGAGAAAGAGGCAGTTGAGCTAGCAGCTTTTCGACTCCGAGATATAGCCATCCTTTGGTATGAGGGATGGGAGAGGTCCAGGGGACGTGATACACCTCCAGCTATTTGGGAGAATTTTTCAGATGCTTTCCTTGACCAGTACTTACCGCGGGAGATCCGACAGGCTCGAGTCGATCAGTTTCTAGCCCTCAAGCAGGGTAATATGAGTGTTCGAGAGTATAGTCTCCGTTTTGACTCATTGGCCAGATATGCACCATCCATAGTTTCTACTATGCGGGACAGGATTCACAGGTTTATAGCAGGGTTAGCCCCAGAGTTAACCGAGGCATGTGCCACCGCTGCATTGCAGGATAGTATGGATATCTCCCGGATTCAGGCATTCGCCCAGAATATAGAAAGGGGTAGGCGTCGGCAGCAGGGTACAGAGAGGGCTGAGCAAGGGCAACGTAAGAGGATGAGATTTCCCAGGTCTCAGGAGCAATCTCAGGGTAGTTATAGGACCCAGTACTTCGGACGGCCACCTAGGCCTCCGCCACCTCAGTTATAGGGTTACGGGTATGACCGCTATACTCAGTCAGGACCAGGTGAGAGCTCACGGGCGTCGGGTTTGCAGCGACAACGAGGTTCTGCGCAGACATGGTCATTTCCTCCGCGGTGTGACATCTGTGGTAGAGGACACTTGGGTCAATGCCGAGCAGGTTCTGATGCTTGTTATACATGTGGGCGTCCGGGGCATATGATGCGAGATTGCCCAAATAGAGATTCTGGGGGAATGGCACAACCAGCGAGTTCAGCAACAGGATCGTCTATGTCCGTGCATCCTTCAAGGCGTGAGTCTCAGTCTTCGGCTGGTAGAGGTCGAGGCAGAGGTAGAGGTTCCAGTTCAAGTGGTAATCAGAACCGTATCTATGCTTTAGCGGGTCGACAGGACCAGGAGTCTTCACCAGACGTTGTGACAGGTATATTAACCATTTGCTCTCACGATGCTTATGCTTTGATAGACCCAGGATCTACTTTATCGTATATTACCCCATTTGTCGCGAGGAAGTTTGGTATAGTGCCTGAAATACTAAGAGATCCTTCGGTATCTACACCGGTCGGAGAATCGATTATTGCTAGACGGGTTTACCGAGGTTGTACGGTGACAATTTGTAGTCGTCAGACCTCAGCTGACCTAGTTGAGCTAGAGATGATGGACTTTGATGCTATCATGGGCATGGACTGGTTGGCAGCTTGCTATGCCACAGTTGATTGCCGAGCAAAGGCAGCCAGATTTCATTTTTCGGGTGAGCCAGTCCTTGAATGGGTAGGTAATATACCAACACCCAGAGGTAGGTTTATTTCCTATCTGAAGGCGAGGAAAATGATCGCAAAAGGGTGCATTTATCATATTGTGCGAGTTAGAGATGCAGATGCTGAGATACCTACACTTCAGTCTATTCCCGTAGTCAAAGAGTATGCAGATGTGTTTCCAGATGAGCTTCCAGGTATTCCTCCAGAGCGAGAGATTGATTTTAGCATCGATTTGCTTCCAAGAACTCAACCAATATCCGTCCCTCCGTATAGAATGGCACCTGGCGAATTGAAGGAGTTGAAGGAGCAGTCAAAAGATTTGCTGGAGAAAGGTTACATCAGGCCCAGTACCTCACCTTGGGGTGCACCAATACTATTTGTGCGGAAGAAAGACGGCTCGCTGAGGATGTGTATCGATTATAGGCAGCTGAACAAGGTAACTATTAAGAATAAGTATCCACTTCCAAGGATCGATGACTTGTTTGACCAGTTGCAGGGAGCTAGATGCTTTTCCAAGATTGATTTGAGGTCGGGGTACCACCAGGTCAGAGTTCGGGAAAAAGATATTCCGAAGACAGCCTTCAGGACCCGATATGGCCACTTCGAGTTCCTTGTCATGTCCTTCGGGTTGACTAATGCACCCGCTCTATTTATGGACTTGATGAATAGCCTATTCCGGCCATTTTTAGATCTATTCGTGATAGTATTTATGGATGATATTCTGGTTTATTCCCGTTCAGAGGATGAGCATGCGGACCACCTGCGAGCGGTACTCCAAACCCTCCGTGATCGTAAGTTGTATGCTAAGTTTTCTAAATGTGAGTTCTGGTTGAAGTCTGTAGCATTCTTGGGGCATATTGTATCAGATGAAGGGATAAAGGTGGACACTCAGAAGATTGAGGTCGTGAAATCTTGGCCTAGACCTACCACTCCGACAGAGGTTCGTAGCTTTCTAGGCTTAGCAGGATACTATCGGAGGTTCGTAGAGGGTTTTTCTTCCCTTTCGGCACCATTGACGAAGTTGACACAGAAAGAAACTAAGTTTCAATGGACAGAGGCTTGTGAGCGGAGTTTCCAAGAGCTTAAGAACAAGTTGACCTCAGCTCCAGTTCTAACACTTCCAGAGGGTCTAGAGGGTTATGCCGTGTATTGTGATGCATCAGGTGTCGGGTTAGGATGTGTCCTGATGCAACATGGGAAGGTAATTGCATATGCTTCAAGGCAGTTGAGGAAGCACGAGAGGAATTATCCGACCCACGACCTCGAGTTAGCTGCGGTTGTCCATGCACTTAAGATATGGCGGCATTATTTATATGGTGTTCATGTTGATATATTTACTGATCATAAAAGCCTACAATATATTTTCAAGCAGAAAGAGTTGAATTTGCGACAGAGGCGATGGCTTGAGTTATTGAAAGATTACGATGTTAACATTCTCTACCATCCAGGGAAAGCTAATGTTGTAGCAGATGCCTTAAGTCGCCGATCTATGGGTAGCTTAGCACATGTAGAGCCCGAGAAAAGACAATTAGCTAGAGATATTCATCAATTGGCTTCGTTGGGGGTTCGGTTAGTAGATTCTGAGGATGGTGGAGTTGTAATCCGAAACACTGCAAAATCATCCCTCATAGCTGAAGTCAAGGAAAGGCAGTACGAGGACCCAGAGTTGGTCGAGTTGAGAGAGCGAGTTCCGCAGCAGAAGAAGCCATTGTTAGAGCTCAAGGGAGATGGGGTTCTCAGATACAAGGGTCGTTTGTGTGTTCCAGATGTAGCAGGGCTACGAGACAGGATTATGTCAGAGGCACATTATTCATGGTATTCCATCCACCCTGGATCGACGAAGATGTATCATGACATTAAGGATATGTACTGGTGGAATGATATGAAGAAGAACATTGCTGAGTTTGTCGCCCAATGTACTAGTTGCCAGCAAGTGAAGGTAGAACACCAGAAGCCCGGAGGGCTAATGCAGACTATAGAGATCCCGACATGGAAATGGGAGGCGATAAACATGGACTTTATCATGGGTTTACCTCGTTCTAATCGTAAGTTCGATTCCATATGGGTGATAGTCGATAGGCTCACGAAATCAGCTCACTTCCTACCGGTCAGATCTACATATACAGCAGAAGATTATGCAAAGTTATATATTAAGGAGATAGTGCGGCTACACGGAGTACCAGTTTCTATTATATCTGACCGTGGGGCTCAGTTTACAGCACATTTTTGGAGGTCATTTCAGAGAGGTCTAGGGACTCAGGTGAATCTCAGCACAGCTTTTCATCCACAGACTGATGGACAAGCCGAGCGCACAATTCAGACGCTCGAGGATATGTTACGAGTATGTGTGTTGGATTTTAAAAGAAGTTGGGATGAACATCTACCTCTTATCGAGTTTGCATATAATAACAGTTACCACTCCAGTATCCAGATGGCTCCGTACGAGGCTTTGTATGGGCGTAAGTGCAGATCTCCTATAGGGTGGTTTGATGTTGGAGAATTTGGGTTACATGGGCCAGACCTGGTTCAGCAGGCCATAGAGAAAGTAAAGGTTATCCGGGAGCGACTGTTGACAGCTCAGAGTCGTCAGAAGTCATATTCTGACGTGCGGCGACGAGACTTAGAGTTCAGGATTAATGACTGGGTATTCTTAAAGGTATCACCTATGAAGGGCGTGATGAGGTTTGGCAAGAAAGGAAAGCTTAGCCCACGGTATATTGGGCCTTATAGGATCATTCGGAGAGTGGGCCAAGTAGCTTATGAGTTAGAGTTGCCCTCAGAATTGGAGTCTGTCCATCCGGTTTTTCACGTATCTATGCTACGGAAGTGCATTGGCGATCCTACCCGAGTGGTGCCCACGGATGATGTACAGATTACAGAGGACTTGTCATACGAGGAAATTCCAGTTGCCATCCTAGACCGACAAATCCGCAATCTACGAAATAAGGAGGTAGCTTCCGTAAAGGTTTTATGGAGGAGCAAGAATGTAGAAGAGATGACGTGGGAATCGGAGGAAGAAATGAAGTCTAAATACCCCCACCTATTTCAAAATGAAGATATGGTTCGAGATGGGACGCTACAACATAGCTCTATGTAGGCTAGCAGGTCATCAGGTAAGCTTTTATTTTTCACTTTCAATATTTATGATTTACGGTCGGTGAGGCAAATTGCTGCTATTTATAAAGATTGGCCATGTGTGGCATGCATAGTATGTTTCTGGCTACGTGCAGGTTGGTTTTAACCTAGTGTACGAAGGATACTCTGGAAAAAGTTTCCAAAGTCTCCAAGAGTAAACATTCGAGGACGAATGTTCCCAAGGGGGAGTGATGTTACACCCTATATTTTCGTATGTAAAAATGCGTCGTAAGCAAACTAATGTAGGACCAAAAATGAGATAATATTTAAAAGTATATAAAGTAAGTTAATCATGTTACCTCTGAGGTTACAAATATTGAAGATCATGAACAACAAGTACAAAGAGGGTTGGACAGTTCAGAAGCTAAAGCAATTAAATAAAACAATGTTTCATCGAAAGTCGACAAGTTGGGAATGTTATAACATGTACCTTTGGGGTGAGACTAGGGTGATTAACATGATAAAGAGATTATGTTATGATTTATATTAGTCGTATTACATCCGTGTGTTATGTTTTTAAGTCAAGCGAGTTGTGGAACAAAAGTCGATGAAAGTCATCACAAGTTACATTCATAAGTTTTACTGAAACTTTGGGTCAAATGTAACTGCAATTTTCTCCCAATATACTTAGAGTTATGGTGTGTTCCACACATCAAATTAAAGATCTATGAGTCTATTTTCCAACGCATTAAATCATTTGTCAATACGACATCGGAGTAGAGAGATATGTGCATTTTTGCGATACTGCGCAAGCTGCTAGGTGACAAGTAGGTGTGTCACCTACTTGCTTAAATGAAAGCCCAAAAATGGGCCATTTCGGGTCGTCCAAAGAGGCCTTTTAAGGGCCTATTTTCTTCATATATTAGACTTAAAATAGAGCATAATAACCAGACATAAGCTCTGCAAAGAATCCTCCCAAAAATTTCCCACAAACCCTAATTGATTTTCTCTCCCTTTCAAGTTCCAATTGGAGGTAAAACTTAGAGTTTGAAGAACCAAGATAGGAGCTGAGTTATCCAACAAATAAGGTGAGTTTACTGCTCTCTTTCATCCATTTTTTCTGCTGTAAATTCATGGTAAGTCGTTCTATACTTGTAAGAACTCACGGGACGGTGATCGGAAGCCGTGAGTTCGAGTTATTCACTTGTAGCGGACTGTTTTGTGGACTGTTTTGTGTTGCTGTTGGGCTGCGTGTTTTATTACTATTTTGTGGAGTTTTGGAGGAGGAAGGGGGTTTATAAACACCATATAAATGTAAGGTGGTTGGCTGGTCGTTCGTCATAACATTTTCGGATCGTTTGACACTACTACGGTGGTCGTTTTGTGTACGAAGAGATTGGGGTGTGTTGGGCTGTTTTGTAGTATTTGATGGTGTATATAGGGCTGGAAAATGATGTATATATGTTGTTATTGTTCTGTCCTTGTATTGTTGGTGTTATCTTGAAGTTGGAGGAAGGGCATATTATAGGGGAGATGCTGCCCGTTTTAATACAAACTAGGTTTGTCGTTCGTTGTGCGATAGTTGTACCTTTCGTAACTTAACGATAGTATTATTATCATTCTTGTAGATTAAGGTGCGAAGAGGTGAGTTCAACTTGGTGATTGAAAAGATTGTGATAAGGTATGTTAAGGCTAAGCCTTCCTTCATTTTGGCATGATCTCGTAGCTACATGTGTTAGTAATGAGACAAAAAGAGAAGTTCATATTCATGAATTTATTCACACTATTCTAGTCTCATAAGTTACAATATTATTCCTTATCGAGACTCTATATTCGATTTTAGTATTGTCTTCTTCCAGTCAAGAGAGCAGCAAGCCTATATATACAGTATTACAGTATTTTCATTACCATCGAGCTATAATCGATGGGCAGGCCCCTATTGGGCAACCTCTGATCAGATGGAAAGTTATATACCGAGCCTACTGTGGCCGAGCGCCTATGAGCGAGCCCAGCATGGTCGAGATACATAGCCTAGTATGGCCGAGCGCCTATAAGCGAGCCTACTATGGCAGAGCAGTTATATATACCGAGCCTTATAAGGCCGTACAATTATTTTACTTACTATATTGAAGGAGTTGAGTCAGTATCAGCTGGTAAGTATATCTCCAGATCATCTTTGACTCCCAGTTAATTTCAGTTATCATATTATCAGTTCAGTTTCAGATTTCAGTTATTTTATTGCCTTACATACTCGGTACATTATTTCGTACTGACGTCCCTTTTTGGGGGCGCTGCATTTCATGCGTGCAGGTTCAGACAGACAGACGGGTAGACCTCCTCAGTAGGTGTTTTCCGAGTTCCGCCTGATCGGTAAGCTCCACGTCTTTCGGAGTTGCCAGGACTAGAGTTTTGTGTACATCTTATGTATATCTGTATATATGTTATGGGTAGGTCGGGGCCCTGTTCCGATCACAGTACATCTATCAGTAGAGGCTTGTAGGCATATCCTGTTGGTTAGTGCAGTATGTTGGGTTTGTATAAATTGGTGGTTTGTCAGCTGTAGTAGCTATGACGGCCTTGTCGGCCTAGCTTTATATTGATATTTAGTTAGTGCTAGTTTCCATTCAGTTTTATATTTTGCTTCGCAAATTGTCTTGCAAGGTGGCCCCATGGCCAAAGTATGACATTATGTGTTCAGAGTCCCTTAGTCGCAATTTGGTACGCCAGGTTAGGTGAGGCACGGGGTGCTTGTCTCGCTCCTAGGTTCGGGGCGTGACATTGAGATTTTGAAAGCTCGCCTTGCAATCATCCGACCATCGGAATAGAGCACCCTTCTGGGTCAATCTAGTCAAAGGTGCCGCAATAGATGAGAAGCCCTCCACAAACCGACGATAATAACCTGCTAATCCCAAGAAGCTCCTGATCTTGGTCGTCGTGGTAGGACAAGGCAAACTCTGAACTACCTCGATCTTCTTGGGATCTACCTTAATACCCTCACCTCATACAACATGCCCCAAGAATGCTACAGAATCTAACCAAAACTCACACTTGGAGAATGTAGCATATAGCTTTTGTTCCCACAATGTCTGAAGCACCACTCTCAAATGTTGCTCGTACTCCTACATGCTACGCGAATCGATCAAAATGTCATTAATGAAGACAATAACAAATGAGTCAATATACGACCTGAACACCCGGTTTATCAAATCGATAAACATCGTCGGCGCGTTAGTCAAACCGAAGGACATCACTAGAAACTCATAGTGGCCATATCTAGTCCAGAAAGCCATCTTCGGAACATCCAAATCACGAATCTTCAACTGATGGTACCCCGATCTCAATTCAATCATAGAGAACACCCTAGCACCTTGCAACTGGTCAAACAAATCATCAATACGCGGCAATGGGTACTTGTTCTTAATGGCAACTTTGTTCAGCTGGCGGTAATCAATGCACATCCACATAGACCCATCTTTCTTCTTCACGAATAACACTGGTGCACCCCAAGGGGACACACCCAGTCTGACAAACCCCTTTGTTAGCAACTCCTCAATCTATTCTTTCAACTCTTTCGGAGCCATGCGATACAGTGGAATAGAGATAGGCTGGTACCTGGAGCCAAATCAATACAGAAATTGATATCACGATCTGGTGGCATGCTTGAAAGATCAGAAGAAAATACATCAGAGAACTCCCAGACCACGGGCACAGAATCAATCGCTGGAGTCTCTGTGGTAGTATCCCGAACATAAGCCAGATAGGCCAAACAACCCTTCTCAACCATGTGTCGAGCCTTAAAAATGAGATAACTCAACTAGATGCACTGACAGACGAACCCTTCCACTCCAATCTAGGAAGCTCTGGCATCACCAAGGTAATATTCTTGGCATGGCAATCAAGGATGGCGTGATATGGGGACAACCAATCCATCCCCAATATGACATCAAAGTCGCAAACCCCTTTGTTAGCAACTCCTCAAGCTGTTCTTTCAACTCTTTCGGAGCCATGCGGTACGGTGGAATAGAGATAGGCTGGATACCTGGAGCCAAATCAGTACAGAAATTGATATCACGATCTGGTGGCATGCCTGAATGATCAGAATAAAATACATCGGAGAACTCCCAGACCACGGGCATAGAATCAATCGCTGGAGTCTCTGTGGTAGTATCCCGAACATAAGCCAGATAGGCCAAACAACCCTTCTCAACCATGTGTCGAGCCTTAAAAATGAGATAACTCAACTAGATGCACTGACAGACGAACCCTTCCACTCCAATCTAGGAAGCTCTAGCATCGTCAATGTAATAGTCTTGGCATGGCAATCAAGGATGGCGTGATATGGGGACAACCAATCCATCCCCAATATGACATCAAAGTCGGTCATATCAAGTAATAGAAGATCCGCTCTAGTCTCATAACCACAGAAAGTCACGATACATGATCGATATACCCGATCCACAAAAATAGAATCGCCCATTGGAGTGGACACATAAACAGGAGTACCCAAGGACTCGTGAGGAACACCCAGGAAATGAGCAAACAGAGATGAAACATATGAATATATAGATCAAATAGTACCGAAGCATCCCTACTGCAAACAGAAATAATACATGTGATTACGGCATCTGAGGCTACTGCATTTGGTCTGGCTGGAAAGGCATAGAACCTGACTGGAGCACCACCTGGCTGGCCACACCTCTAGGACGGCCCCTACCCACCTGCCCTCCATCTCTGGGTGGCCGGATGACTAGTGTGGCAGCTGGTGCTGTAATCATAGGTTGCTGACCTTGCTGCACTGCTTTGCCACGAAGCCTAGGGAAGAACCTCCTCACATGACAGAGATCCCCGCACTCGAAACAACCTCCCGGCATGGTAGACCGCTGACCTGAAGTCTGACCCTGATGTCCTGAAGACCCACTGGAGGAACCCTGAATAGCTGGTGGGCGGTAGGAGATCTCTGGCATGGCACTGAAATAGGGCTGCACTGGAACACCTCGAGGAGGCAGCGGTGCTGAATATGTGGGCCTGCTAGACTGACCACTCACAAACTGACCTATGCCCCCAACCGAGGCACCACTAAACCCTTCAGAATATTGAACCCGCTTATCCCTCGTCTCCTGCTCTCGGCTCCGCTAACGAACACCCTCGATCCTCCGAGCTATCTCCACAACTAGCTCGTACGAAGTCCCCATCCCAACCTCTTGGGCAATAGTGGATTGAATACTAGAGTGCAAACCTTTAACAAACCTCCACACTCTCTCTGCATCAGTAGGACGTATCATAAGTGCATGGCGAGACAACTCAGAGAATCTCGCCTCATAGTCGGTCACTGACATATGGCCCTGCTGGAGCTACTCGAACTGAAATCATAACTCTTCCCTCTAAGGGGGTGGAATGTATCTTTCCAGGAAGAGGCATGCAAACTGGTCCCAAGTCATGGGAGGAGAACTTGCTGGTCTGCCGAGAAGATAAGACTTCCACCATCTACGGTCCCTGCCCTCCAACTGAAAGGTGGTAAAGTCAACCCCATGGGACTCCAATATCCTCATGTTGTGCAGTCTGTCCCTGCACCGATCAATAAAGTCCTGGGGGTCCTCATGTCTCTCACCTCTAAATACAGGAGGATGTAGCTTGGTCCATCTGTCCAATAGCTTCTACGACTCGCCAGCCGCAACTGGTCTGGGCTCAGGTATGGCTATTATAACTGGCTGAGCTCCGCCAACGGGTAGCGCGCTCGGGGTCTAATATACGACAGTTGCATGTCTTGGAGCTTGAGTGGTAGGGGTTTGTGCTCCCCTTCCCGCCTAAGATGTGGCTGGGTCCACCGGAAATAAACCAGCCTGAGTCATAGAATCCATGAACTGCAGCATACGGCCCATGACCTCCTGGAATCGCGGCGCGGACATGAAATCTGTTGGGGTCGGCTCTGCTGCAGGCACCTCGCCCTGCTCCTCAATAATAGGATCCTCTACTGGATCCACTGGTGGCACAACTAGGGCAACTATGGGACATCCTCATTCTCTACCATGAGCTGGAGCCCTCC
Source organism: Nicotiana tabacum (assembly GCF_000715075.1). Taxonomy (NCBI): domain Eukaryota; kingdom Viridiplantae; phylum Streptophyta; class Magnoliopsida; order Solanales; family Solanaceae; genus Nicotiana; species Nicotiana tabacum. The sequence goes on along the minus strand of NC_134081.1, from coordinate 23,202,725 downwards.
CTCGGCCTCTAGCAATAGGGGGTGAAGCCCCACCATGATCGGGTACATCTAGCGCGCGCGTCCTCCCTATCAGTGAGAGAATAAGAGAAAGATACTTAGCACAACATCATCTGCACGATAGGAGATGAAGAAAGAGTAGTTTCCTAACACCCTATAGCCTCTCAAAGATAAGTATGGATATTTCTGCACCGATCCGCAAGACTTTATTAGGCCTGCTCAAAACTTGTGAGACCTACGTGAACCTAGTGCTCTGATACCATGTTGTCACGATCCAATTTTACCTATAGGCCGTGATGGCGCCTAACGAAAAGTAAGTAAGAGGTGATAAATTTAATAAAATAAGGTGTAAACAAATATGAGAACAAGTGTGGTGAGATAACTAATCAAAAGCCATCAAATGTCTACTAGCATAATTCCAAGACCTGGTGTCACAAATGTATGAGCTACTAGTAGAATATACAAAAAACAAATACTAAACTAATATCTGAAATAAAGTAGATAGAAAGTAACACAAAAGAGAGATTCCGGGTGCTGCCAAACGGGATCAGAAGAGCAGCTCACCACTAGGCCTCGGGGTATCGGGGGTGCGCGCCGGTATGACTGCCAGATGCACCTACCTCGGATCCTGCACGATTACTGTAGAAGTGTAGCGTAAGTACATAAACAACATGTATCAAGTAAGTACCCAGTCTAACCTCAAAGAAGTAGTGACGAGGGGTCGACATCGACACTTACTGTGGAATAACAATAAAATACAGAAATGCTAAATGGACATAGAGTATGTGAATAATAATATTAACACAATAACAACAGTGATTAAATAATTCCTTAATAATTAGTAAATTCCAATAGTCTTCTATCAGCACATACTAATTCCAAATAAATTTCGAACAAATAAAAAAATTATAATATGTAGCTTCATGAAAAATAATATCAAGTATGTTCAAGCTTCAAGCATTATCACACACGATTTATGCCGAGGTCGTATGGCCCGATCCAGAATAATGTGTACACTACCGAGGGTTGAGCGGCACGAACCATATATGCATCTATTATACTGCTGGGGGGTTCGGCCCCTCTACAAGAAGAGAGGATACATTATGAACATCCGATTTAAAAGCTATTATAGGGCTAATATACAAAGAAACACAATTTTTGTTAACGGTTAAGTAACCCGCCAAAACACAAGTGAGTGAAATTCGGTCTCTACAAATCCTTTACTAAGTTTCATTATAATTTAGGCACTTTAACTAATAAGTAAGGTGCAAACATTACAAGTATTTCATGATTTGGATCCTAAACTACCCAAACTTAAGCATAATTAGTAACTACGCACGAACTCTCGTCACCTCGTGCGTACGTATCCCACACAATTAGAATCAATTAGCAATTTAAATCACCTATGGGGTAAATTCCCTCTTACAAGGTTAGGCAAGAGACTTATCTCGTCTCAAAGCTAACGTTTCGGCCACAAATTCACTCTAAGGACCCAACTTGGTGCCGAACAATCCGAAGCTAGTGAAATTTTATATAAAATAATCAATATACGCTCAATAGTTAATAATTTAGCTATTAGAGTAATTACCCAACCCAAATTGGAAAATTCTTAAAATTCACCTCTGGGCCCACGTGCCCGGATTCTAAAATATTTCGAAGATAATTGTTAGCCATAACCTCAAGAATTCAAATATATAATTTTCACCCAATTCCATAACCATTTTCGGGGTTAAATCTCATTTTTATCAAAACCTAAATTTTTTAACTAAATCCACAATTTCTACACTTTATATGCTAAGAATCTACCCAAAATACATGTATTAAACTCATCTCATATAGAAATTACTTACCTCAAAGTGCTAGGTAAAAACCCCTCTTCAAAGAGCTCCAAAATCGCCTAAGGGATGTAAGAAATGAGCTAAAATTGCCTAAGTCCCGACATAAAAAGACCTCACTGCCTCCAGCAATTCCGCTTTTGCGAACCTTGGGCCGTACCTGCGACGCCGCTTCTATGGACAAAGGTCCGCTTCTGCAGAAAACACCCAGCATAGCTTTGGGCCTACCTACGGAAATGGCACCGCACCTGCGAGCCCGCTTCTACGGCTCACCTCTCGCACCTGCGGCCCAGGCCTGGACGACCCTTCTCGCACTTGCGGCCCAGTCTCTGCAGAAGCGAGGCCGCTTCTGCAGAAATTCTTTCGCTTATTCGGGCCATAGACCCCATGCCTAAAGCCGCTTCTGTGGTTGGAAGCTCGCACCTGTGATCTCGCACCTGCGGCAAAAATATCGCATGTGCTGGCACACCAGAACTGGTGCACCAGCAGTCCCCCAAGCCCAAATTCGAGTCCGATTTCCAATCTGATCCACACCCAGGAGCCCCGGTACCTCATCAATCGGATTCCAAAATGCATGAATCGAATTCTAAAACTGGAAAACTTCTAGAAACACGTTTGCGCGTCCGATTCCTATCCAATCAACTCGGAATGACGCCAAATTTTGCGTTCACGTCTTCAAATCACCAACGTACCTCGATAACACCAAAGCCTACTCCAAACCAAATTTAAAGAACTTGAAAATCCTTCAATGTGCCAACTTTCACTATTAAGTGTCGAAATGCTCCCGAATCATCCAAAACCCAATCCGGACATACGTCCAAGTCCAAAATTATCATACAAACCTATTGGGACCGTCAAATCCCAGTTCCGAGGTCATTTACTAATGTTGACCCAAGTCAAACTTAACCCTTTTAAGCCAATAATAAGGAACTAAATGTTCCGATTTCAACCCGAACCCTTCCAAACCCAAACTAACCATCCCTGCAAGTCATAAAGCAGTAAAATAATATCTAGAGAGTCTTATTTAGGGGAACAGGATTCTAGAAAGCAAAACTACCAAACGGGTCGTTACATCATCTTTTTGAATGAAAGAGAGAATAGGCTTTCTAAAGTTTACTTCACTGGTAAGGAAATAATCGAATTAAGGAATTTGTGACATTTTATTACTAGTCACCCAACTGGTACAACTGCATCATTTGTAGGCAGCGACGACGACGCAGTGAAGTTGACAATAATTTATTCTGAGTCTGTGTTGATGGGTAAGCACAAGACTAAAAATGTGTCTGAGCGGGTAATGAAAATCATTGATAATGATCAACTCTGCTCTTATTTCTATTGGTGCTCTTTTTATTTACAAAACTTACTCAACTCATCGAAAAGTTGCTTTATGTTCAATCAAAACACTTCAGACAATGAGAAAGAGAAAGAGAAATATAATAATACTTATACTATGCTTGGCTTCCCTTTCGCCTACTGTGTTTGGATTATGGAAGTATTTCCAGCTTTCTAGGAAAACAACTTTGTCAAATTCAAAGAATACGGGTTCTCAAGGATGTTATGTTATTCAGATATGAAATCTCCGCATTATGAGAGCTTATGTAAAAACTACTTCCATAACGAAAAAATAAGTTAATAGGAATAATGACTATCTTTTTGTTTGTGGTTTTTTTTTTTTCTAAATACATACTTTATTGTTTTATAAAATAGGTGTTTGAGATACTCGAGATGGTACCACTTGTTTATTCTGAAGAAGTTGTAGAGCACACAAGTGTGCTTGCACAATTATCTCGAGATGAAAGTTCAATGCCTTCGACACAATTTGATGAAAGCTTGCTCAATGAAATTGTTAATTTAAGTTTTCTGTCTTTGAATACGATTAGTTTTTTATTTGCATATTTTTACTTAAGAGACTTTTTTTGTTTTATGGTTTTTGATTCAGAATTTATCGGCAAAGTTGAAAAAGGATTTGTAGGCAGAATGTATTAGAATTCATCAAAAAATAATTTCATCAGAAGAAAAAAAGATTCTAAAGGACATCAAGGTAACATGAATATAACTTGTTACTTTTTGTTACATTGTATCAAGAACTTTTTACTGCTAATTCTGAATTCTGGACTAAGTGTCTTAAATTTCTAAGCTGCTAATTAGGAATTGTGGAGTGACTGTCCTGAATTTTGAGCTTCTAATTTTAAATTCAGGACTACATGTCCTGAATTTTTGAGCTTCTACCTTAAAATTCAGGACTAACTGTCCTCTAATTTTTATCATCTAACTTTAAGTTCAGGACTAACTGTCCTAAACTTATAAGCAGCTAATATTACTAATTTTAATTTTAAATACTATCTCACGGGCTTTAAAGATAAATCTAGAGCCGAAGGTTGATACTTTATTGAAGCTTCTTGAGGAACCACATGAAAGGAACAAAGAGAGAGAACCTAGTGTTCCATTAATTAGTAAAGATACAGTTGATGATCAATATGACGATAATGAAGATCATTATGAAAGCTTTTATACATACGTGCATCTCAATAATGAAACTGATATGGGCATCAGAATTGGGAAAGGTTAGATAGAGTTTTTAATATTGTTGTCATTGTAAATTTAAATTCAATAGTGTAACAAATATTAATTGTTTTGCAATTACAGATATTGTAGAATCCTGTGATGGAGTGGAATGTCAAGATCAGAAAAATTTAAAAGGGAAAAGTGTAACTAAAATTATTTGCAAATCTGGAGTGCAATCTCAGGATGTAAAAAATCCCTTGGGAACAAGTTTAAGTGAGTTTGTATGCAAATGTGTAGAAGGAATATATGATATATCTACAACTCTCTCCATTAAAGCCAAACCTGGAAATCAAAATGATGTTAATCAAGGTTAGATAAAATTTTGTTGATCTGATACATGTTAGTTTCAGTACAATATTAGTAACAAGTATTAATTGTGTTTGCTCTTGTAAATGTTACAGAACCTTGTGAAGCTGCAAGAAAAGAACATGAAGTGTAGTCTCAAGATAAACAAAATACAACGCAGGAAACAAGCATAAGTGATATCATTTTCAAATATGCTGGTGGAACATACGATATCTCAACTCCATCAGCTCTTAAAGAAATAGAAGAAGACAGTGTGGACAACTGGAATGACCCGGCCAGTCATTTGAGTATTTTAGCCTCGTTCCCCTATTTATTGCCTCCACTATGTTATATCATGGTTATGTGACTTACCGGAGTATTATTTTTGGTTTCGGGTGAGTTTCAGAGTAATAGGACACATATCCCTAAGTTGGAGGCTTAAGTTGAAAGATTTGACTGTAGTTTGACTTTTATGTAGACGACTCCAAAGTAGAGTTTTGATTGTTCCAATAGCTCTGTATGGTGATTTTTGACTTAAGAGCGTGTTCGAATATTGATTTGGAGGTCCGTAGGTCGTTTCGGCTTGAATTGGCAAAAGTTAGAAAGTTAAAGGTTTGGAGGATTGAGAAGTTTGACTGGGAGTTGACTTTATTGATATAGGGGTCAGATCACAATTCTGGAAGTTTGAATAGGTATGTCATGTCATATATGACTTGTGTGCAAAATTTGAGGTTAATCAGAGTTGTTTTGGTATAAATCTACATAAGTTTTGGAAGTCGGATGTTCATAGTTTCAATAGTTTTGAATTGGATTCCGATTCGTAGATCTGATATTGTTTGATGTGATTTTAGGTCTCGAGTAGGTATGTTATATGTTTTGGAACTTGTTGGTATATTCATACCGGGTAAGGGGGTCCCAGGTGTGATTCAGATTAAATCCGAAATCATTTTGGGACTTGGTTGATTGCTGAACCATTGTTGAGTCTAGTGCAATCGCACCTGCGCAATTTGGGTCGCAGGTGCAGCACCGCAGAAGCGTCCCTCAAGCCGTATAAGCGAAAATGGGTCTGCCCAGCTGGGACCACATGTGCGGTCAGTGATGCACAGAAGCGAATGCTCAGAAGCGAATGCGCAGGAGCGACTGGCCTTCCGCAGAAGCGCAAGCACAGATGCGCTTAAGGGTCCGTAGGTGCAAGATTTTAGGGGCCTTAGTGAGGGCCGCACCTGCGATGGAAGTTCCGCAGGTGCGAAGCCGCAGATGCGGCTAAGGTCTCATAGAAGCGAGAATCGATTGGCAGAAAAGAGAGTGTTCGAGGGTTTAATCTCATTCTCCTTCTTTTGACCTAGAGAGCTCGGGTTTTGGAGATAGTTCGAGAGATTTTCAAGGAAATCATTGGGGTAAGTGATTCTAACTGGGATTTGTCTATTATAGATGAATCTGTCATTATTGTTTTTATTTAATTAGTGATTTGAGTTGGAAACTTTGGGAAAAAATTGTGAAACTTCTTAGACCAAATTTTGGGGATTTGAAAGGTGATTCGAAATCGGATTTGAGTAATTTTTGTATGGTTGGACTCGTTATTGAATGGGTATTCGGATTTCGCAAGTTTAGTTGGGTTCCGAGACGCGGGCCTGAGGCTAACCTTTTGAATTGACTTTTTGTTTCTCTTTAAAGATTTTAACTTTATAGTTCGAAATAGCTTTCTATAGTTTGTATTTATAGTATGAAATTATTTTGGCTAGATTCGAGTTGTTCGGAGTTAGATAATCACGGAAAAGTCTTAATAGTGGATTGAGTTAGCGTGTTTTGAGGCAAGTGTCTTGCCTAAATTTGTGTGGGAGAATTACCCCTTAGGATTGGTATTGTTTTGGTTAATTTTAATATATGGAAGCTATGTACGCAAGGTGACGAGTGCGTACACGGCCTATGAAGATTCTTTCCATGCCTTTAATTGAGTTTCCATAACAGGTTATATTCATCATTATTAGTCTATCTTCGCATGCTTTACTTGAAATCATTAATACTTATCTTATCTCTTATTTGCTAATTGTCTTTACATGTTTAGTTGAAGTTATTATTTCTCTCAATTTTCTTATTCATTGTTTAACCGTTGAGTTCCTTTACTTGAAGTTGTTATTTCTTGGAATATCTTATTATTGAATTTGGTGTTGAAGTTATAGAGGTCGTGATTTATATTGAAGCAAAGTTGTAAATTTGTTGAAATACCATTCTTATTGAGTTAATCATTTTCAGTGGCTATTGTTAAGACTCTTGTACATATTGTAGTTGATCCACTACAAAAAATGGGTAAATTGCGGAGGTTTATTTGCGGAGGATAAAAGTAACCTCCGCAATTTACATAATTTTGCGGCAATATATTAGCCCCCACAAAATTATACAATTTACGGGGGTCTAAAACATAAGCAACCCTAAAATAATAGCGGGTAATTTATTTCATACTCCCTCCAATTTTTTCCCAATCTTTTTTGCCCTAGAAACTTCCGCCTCAACAACAACAAAATACTCCCACCGCTTCTTCTTCATTAATCAAGTTCTTCGCTTCTTCTTCTTTTTCTTCTTTTTCTTCTTCTTCTTCTTCTTCATTAATCAACAAAATACTCCCACCGCTGTTATTCACTGAAAGTGAAGGTTTAGCTGAAGAAGTGGATCACTTATCTCCTCTATTAGCATTTTTCTATACTTTTGAATAGTGTCCAACCAGTTCTTTCTGGTAAGTTTCTAGATTCATATGTTATAATATGTACACATAATTTTCAAGATTTGATGTCACAACTTTAAGATTTTTCTTTCTTTCCTTATTTCCCCTCATGGATTTTCTGTAAATTTTGAATTTTTGTGTGTATTAAATGGTCGATCTATATGAATTTTTGTGTGCTTTTTCCTTGCTTTCTTTGTGCTTTTGGGTTTAATGGTCGAATCGACCCCTGGTTCAATGAAGCATATGTGAGCCTTTAGTTCGAGAGCTTTTCTTCTGTATGTATGTGACATTATCTACATAAATGGTTGTTGCACTAGGTTATTCATAAGTTGTTGACCTCTTACTAGGCTCTTTCAAGTTATTTTTCTGAAATGTGGTGCTAGTATTTTGAAAGATTCAAAGAGAATGGATGAAAGAAGAAACACTTTTCATATAAATTTCTTCATTTAAAGAAGTATTCATCTTTTAAAGAACAATGTTCTTACTTAGACATCATCTTCAATGAACAAAGATTCCTCTCCTTTATCCTTAATAGTACTTTAATGTTGACATTAGCCTACTGCAAATTCATTCTTTATATAATTTAAGCTGATTATGTTTATTACAAAAATAATATTAGACAATGGCATGCAAGGTCGGCAGTGACTGTATGTTGTGTCAGAATGGTGTCTTGCAGCATACTAAATACCGTATCACACCTCTGATTGTTGAGAAGAATCTTAGTATATTGAGGATGATGATAATGAAACAGCACAACACATAATTAAATTATTTTAAAGAAAATTCTGAGCATAAATTAAGCAGAAAGTTCTAATTAACTACAAGGTACAGAAGTAAAACAAATCTTCAGTGGACACAAGTCTAATAGTCCATAGCATTTTAAGCAATCATGGGATAAAATGGATAAAATACCACATTCATAACAGAGAATTTTTGGATTTTTGAAGCAGTTGATTTGTATAGTTTGTGAAGATCTGTTATATTTGAGTGATTTTTCTCTGTTAATGATTGGATTGGGATGTAAATTCTGAGGAAATGGAATGAAGTGTGTGGATCCTTGTGTTTTCCACTGGAGATTACATATTGGCAATTGATTTCTGATTTTATTTCTTTCCTATAGCTCCACATATGTGCCATAATTGCAATCTTTCTATTCTGTAATGTAGTACTAGTTCATACAATCATTAAGAGGAATGGCACAAGATCTAGTGAAATACTGCTAGTAGTAGTATTTTTATTGGTAATAAGATATATCTAGTGTTTGGATACAGTATTTGGTTTTGCACTATTCTGACATTGGGTATGGGAACTGTTGGCTTGCAGGTGTTTCAGTGAGGTAATAGTAAATTATTCACCCACTCATAATACATGATATACATGGGTAGGTCATCTCTGATTTCTGTGAAACTATTCTAAATAAACCTCTAGCTTCTGAAGAAAATTTTTCTGGTTTCACCTGTGTCATAGGGGATAGGGATAGCTACAATAACCTGTGGCATAGGAGTAAATTTTGTATATACTAACAAAATTTGATTGTTGAAGCTCCATTATATCCTTTAAGTGCCATGTCCACCTAGTTGTATGAACTTCTTTGCAATGGAGCTGATTTTCGCTTTTTGAATGAAGTGCAGTGTGTACCTGAAACCTAGACTATGATTGAAAAGGAGTTGACTTGGTATTTTCAGTTAAGATTAGAACTCTCTGAGCATGTTGTAGGTGCATGCTAATGCTTGAGAATATCTTAGTGTTTTCCTGAGAGTAAGATTGGACATTTGTTCAATGCATAGCCTTGTCATTGTCTTGGGGAGTTTACTGCTATTTGTATAGAATGAAAGTTCTTTCTTTTAAAAAAAAAAAGATGAAGCTAGTCGTATAATATAATTTTCTAAAGGTAAAGGTGTTTTTACTTTGGGTAAAGCTAATGGATTTTCTTTGATTCCGTTGCCTTCCCTGATAGCAAGAACTGGCTAGTTGAAACTTTGGTATAACTGGACAAAATTTAGGTTTTGTTCCTCATAAATGAAAATATATATATATATATATATATATATATATATATGTATCATATCTATGACTATGACTATGCAAATGCATTCTTTCTTATGGGATTTTCAAGTTTGGTAGTATTTATGATTATAGATGGCTTTTGTTGTATGTATTTATTGCTTTATAGTTAATATTCTGTATTCTAATAATAGATAACTTATATTTTCTCTTTATATTTTGAAAGGTTCATCAGCCGCACTTGAAAGTTAATACTTTTCTATGGATAAATCTTGGATTAGAAATCCAAGGAACACCACGGAATATTTATTTGGTTTAAATCAGTTTTTAGATTTTGCATTTGCTAATGTTATTGTTGGAGATAGAATAAAGTATCCTTGTCCTAAATATTGATTCGCAAAGTGGCAGACTAGAGAGGTAGCGCTTGATCATTTGATATGCAAACCATTCCCTCAAAATTATGTCACTTGGAGTATTCATGGTGAAAGAAATATACTGCCTAATTCTATAAATAATGTGGTTATACAAGATACATTACCTCTTGAAAATTCAGTAGAATTATTAATCAATAAAGCATTTGGGAGCCTAAGACACGATGGGGTTGATGTAGGTCTGTCACAACTAGTGGGTGGTGAAGAAAGGTTAAATGATGAGTCTGCTTCAAATGATAAAGACTTTTTCGAGTTGCTTAGAGATGGAAGTCAAGAATTGTATGAAGGGTCCAAGTACTCAAAACTAGAATTTTTATTAAAATTGTATCACATAAAATATTTGTCTGGGCTAAGTGACAAGGGAATGACCATGATACTAGATTTGTTGAGGGACGCATTTACATTTGCACGGATCCCTCATTCTTTTTATGAGGCCAAGAAAACTATCAGCAAGCTTTGTCTTAATTATATCAAGATAGATGCTTGTCAAAATGATTGTATGTTATTTTGGGGGAATGATTCTAATGAGGAAACATGTAAGTATTGTCACACTTCTAGATGGAAGCCTAACAAGAAGATAAATGAAGATCTTGTGTCTTCTACAGGTAAGAAGAAAATCAAGAAGAAAACTAAGAAGCCTGCAAAGATTTTGCGTTACTTTTCATTAAAACCAAGGTTGCAAAGATTGTTCATGTACTCTAAAATAGCAAAATATATGAGATGGCTAGCTGAGGATAGTAACAAAGATGGAATTATGAGGTATCCTAGAGATGGTGAGGCATGGAAGAGGTTTGATATAACGTTTTCTGAATTTGCCTTTGATCCTCGGAATGTTCGGCTTAGCCTAGCTAGTGATGGCTTCAATCCTTTTGGCACGATGAGTACTAATTATAGTATTTGGCCAGTCATTTTAGTTCCATACAACCTTCCTCCTTGGTTGTGTATGAAACAACCCAATTTTATTCTCTCAATGATCATTCCTGGTCCACGTACGGTGGGAAATAATATAAATGTTTACCTACAACCCCTTATTAAAGAGTTGAATGAGTTATAGAGTGAAGGTGTCGAAACTTTTGATTCATCAAAGAAAGAGATATTTAGATTGTGAGCTGCTCTTATGTGAACAATTAGTGACTTTCCTGAACTCGATATCTTATCTGGTTGGAAGTCACATACTGGTTTAGTATGTCCCACTTGTAATTTTGATGCAAAACCTTGTCGGCTTTGCCATAGTAGAAAGTGGTGCTTTATTGATCATCGTAGAATTTTAGCAAGAAATCATAAATTTAGACTGATGAGACATCGCTTTGATGGAAATGTGGAGGAAAGAAACCCACCGAAAAAGTTATCCGGATCTGATATTTTGCAACAAGTAAAAGATATTGATGTTATATTTGGAAAATCGGCTGAGTTGAATGAGAGAAGAAAAAGATCTAGACAAAAAAATATTGGGCAAGGTGCAGCACAACAATGGAGGAAAAAAAATATATTAAAGAATCTTCCATATTGGGAGTTCAACTCGTTGCGCCACAATTTAGATGTCATGCACATCGAAAAGAATGTGTTTAATAATATTATATATTCTTTACTCAATGATAAAGACAAGTTCAAGACAGCAAGCTCTTTCATTTCAGTCCATGGGGCAGACAATTCCTTGCATTCAGCCGACTACTTCATTTCAGGCTACATCACTACCAACTCCTTCATTTCAAGCCACAAGACACCAAACCGCTTCATTTCAGGCCACAACACTGCCAACTCCTTCATTTCAGGTCTAGAGACAGACAACTCCTTCATTTCAGGCCACGGGACAGACAACTCCTTAGTTTCAGGCCACTGGACAGACAACTCCTTCATTTCAACCTCCAATTAATCCCACACTAGCACAAGCAACATCCAATTAGTGTGCTAAACGTGAGTCTTCACATCATTGGACTGTCGATGGAATAGGTAATCATTATCCTTCTTCGTCTTAATTCCTTCTTCTTAATCTGCTACATCTTTTTGACTTTGAGAGATTGGTGGTGTGCATTTGGAATATTTTTGCTTTACTTAGATTAGATACACAGAAAGATGAAATTTTATTTTAGAATTGAAAGCATAGCAATCCAAAAAATTGAAAGTTACATAGCTGGTCCATCTAAGAAGTCTCTTTTTTCTTCACTAGTTGCTCTTCTTTTGTTAGAACAGTAACGCTAAGAAAAAACTCGTATTTGTGTTCTCCCAACAATCTGATATTTTCTTTCTCTCATGTTTTGTTGTATGAGAGCAAGATTATTGATGCTAGAATTAATAGTAGGATTTTTGAATAGACACAAGAATTATGTGATGAAATGGATAAAAGAGAAAGATCATTAGTTGTTAACATGTTAGTATAGAATGTGCCTTCTTGTATAGTTGTTTGAAAATGTAGACTTTTTCTGGGAAGAATTAGTATTTGAAAGCTTTTTCTGTTAAGTCCCCACAAACTGTTTGTTCAAACAGTTTTAAAATTTTAAGAATTCATTTGATTAACTAACAACAAACACAGTAATAGTATCTTTTAATATGGTCAAGTTGTTCTTAATTTCACAATAATAGTACCTTTCAATATAATAAATTATTCATACCTCTCTATACCATATCTCTTACCTTCACTTTTTGCTTTTATTTTTTATTTATTGAATATTCACATGGAGATATCAAAAGGCTCAAATTGAAGACTAGAGAAGTATTAAGTTTACCTCAGGGAGAACGTGTTGTGGTGGAGTTCGATTGCTTGGATCCGATTGGCAAAGCACAAGGCCTTCTTGCAGGCGTATGTGGCCTTTTAGCAACTGACTGTACCATATTTCCAATCGGCTTTAATAAATGGTCGGATATGCCTAAGTCATACTTTAACGACTGCTTTAATAACATTGTAAAGGGATAAGCTCTATATCTTTATAACTATATCTCTATTTTGTCTTTTGTTTTTATATTTGTATATAAAAGATAAATTAACCAAAATTTATTTTCGAAGTCTCATTTCTGTTTTATGACCATTGAGGAAGTTGCACGAGAATATGTTTATCGCTCTATTGTAAAGAAGTGGGTTGCAAGTAGGCAGAAGTTGTGGTATGAGTTTAAAGACCTACTTAAAATCAAAGATGAGATTATGGATAATGTTCTGGTAGGTATTACTCGGGATCAATGGACTTCCATTGTGAACTACCGTTATAAAGAAGAAACTCAGGTATTTTCTAAAATGTCACATTGAAATGCATAAAAATATGATTATTCATTTATATAATTGACTGAAATGTATCTTATTGTTAGAACATGCGTAAAAGAAATGCTGAAAATCGGAAGAAACAAACAGTTCCACACACCGGTGGCTCCAAACCTAATTCTAGAAGAAGAGCTGAAATGGTGAAAGTTGTCACATTATTTACCTTACTTTACTATTTAAATTTTAGATATTGTATCTATTTCTTTATCTTTAATTAAAATATTCTGACTTATCTTTATTTTCATACATAGATGGCTGAGACAGGGAAAAGTCTGGACGAGCAACACTTTATCTTGCTACACATACGAAAAAGATGGATCATATGTAAATGAGGAGGCAAAAGAAATATGTGTAAGTTACATTCATGATTGTTATAAATACAAATAATTTCCATGAACTTTAATAGATAAAAGATAGTTACATTACAGGCAATTGTTAATTTCAGTTACTTGATTTTTTTGATGTGTATTGTGTTTAGGAAAAAATTGAGCTAGCAGTGAGTGAAAGTACATTGGATGAGTCTGAAATTTCTCCAAATAATGTTGTTGGTAAGATGCTAGGCAAAGAGCATCCTGGAAGGGTGAGATGTTTGGGATTAAGAGCTACTCCAAGCAATACTTTCATAGAGACAAATCTTCGTCTTGGTAATATTAGAATTGTGAGTAATAATGTTGGATGTTCTTCTGGATGCCAAGAGAAGTACAATCAATTGATGATTACTCTCAAAGCATACATGATAATGAAGGAAGAGTCAATACCAGAACAATTTGCTGGGATCTTTGCTTCTCATCCTACAATGGTAAATGCTAACTTTTTTTGTTTTTGGTGTATTGTGCAATTTTATTTTTCATTTGTGAAGTGATGAGTGTCACTATGATAACTGATACGACTATGGAGTTTTGGGAGTGATATTGATCACATCAAATATCTTTACTTTTGATCTTGGTGGAAGTTCTTATACTCCCTCCTATTTTTGAGTATTTACTCTACCTAGAACCCTATATATCTAGCATGTATTCACCGTCTCCGACTAAAACTTTCTAGCTGTTTTTCAAGAAAATATGATAGGAATTTGAGCATAATATCATCAATATTTATATTTTTGAAGGTCTTAAGTGCTCTACTGATTCAAGCCGTAAACTTGCATTGAAGATGTCTAATTAAGACTGCTGCTTTCTTAAGGCCTAGTGTATTGAAAAGCTACCATCCCTGGTTCCCAAATGTTATATTATGTTAGCAGCCTCACTAATATTTCTGACAAACACCAAATGCAACAAATTGAGATGTACCTATTGATCTAAGTAAAAATAGACTAGTTCGGTTGAAAGTGTCTCGGGTTGAGCTGTCAGATATGTTTACCTACAGCTTATGAATTGATAATATGCTTTATTGCATATTTTAGTATGTTATATCTAAATGCATATGTTTCTGTTTTTGCTACATTCTTTGAGCATGGCTGTTTATAACTCATTGTGCATTGAGTAGCTGAGTTCTAATTACAGTGACAATTCTGTTGTATAGTTATGCATGAATTCAGTCATTGCCAACTCAAAATAGATAGAAATGATGTTATTTTGATGAACTGTAACTCCTCAAACCAAAGTATTCACTTATTGTGAAGACACGAGTCACTTCCTTTTCTTTTTCTTCTTATTTTTTGTATTCTGACATATCAAAGTTCAGGTACTGCACATTGTTTATGTCACAATTACACTTGGTAAATCATCGAAAGTTTTTGGAGTAGGAAGCGATCTGTCTGTATGGGCATTATGAGTTGCTTCTGTCTGCGTATCTCTGGATTGGTTGGAAGTGACTAACACCAGAGTATCTATTATTAGTTTGCCAGTAAAAAAATCTGATTAATTCATCTAATGGGGAGGACTACTAACTAGCAAAAAGATAACAAAAAATGTACTATACTTTCATAGGTCAGCAAAATCCAACATTGTTATCCTGATTCCAAATATATGAATAAATTTCCTTTATCGCTTTGCTAATCAGCAAGTGATCTAGGGATTCACATACCTCCAAATATGTGAGAACTACTGGATACGTTAGACTGGTAACTTAGGGTATGAACATCAGTCAACAATGCCCTCTATGCAATGATGCAGATGACTTTGCTCACAGTATCCATAAAAGTGATGTTGATGTGATGTTGAGCTTTTTAGATGAGACAACAGTTAGAGTTCTTTATTCCTTGTATAAAATTTATATTCTCTTTGATTTTGAGGTTTAGGATGAGTCATGTATAGTGAATTGTCCCTCCTGTAGCAGCAGACACAACTACAAGATGCATAAGTATTAGCTTTAAATTGTGGTCAGTTTTAATTTGTAAATATTTCGATGATTTTTAAGTTGTGTACTTTGCTGCAAGGTCTTTAAATTGATAGTTGAGTTTAGGGGAGTGGAGAGTGAGGTTCATGTGGATCCCCCCATATTAAATATTTGGTCAGTTTTAATAGTTTTATTTTTTTTTTTTACTTTTTGTTGCAGCCAAGTGATGCAGCTAGTGGACCCGTTTCACCGACGGATGCAAGAAGATCTTCTGGCGCTAGTAATCTCAGTGACAACCATTGAGATTCATTTTAATTGAAATGGATGTATTAGGACAATGTAATAGCTGACTAATATAGATGATTAACTATGTTCTAATTTAGCTTGATGGCATATGATACTACTCTGTCACAATATTTTTCACTGTTAATGAAATATTGATGTTTCTTAATTTTAATGTTTTGGTTTAAGCATAAATATCTCAATTGATATTAGGGAAAACGTATGGCATATTGATGATAAAAATCAATTATATGGCTCCTTCTCAGTTCTTTATCTTTTTGCAAGCTTTACCCAATATATACATGAAGTCAATAAAAATGTAAGAATTCAATTTTCATAAGCAACAATCTTAGAATTCATAAAAGCTAAACGAAAATGAAGAACTATACCCTCATTTTCTCTTGCAACTTTTTAGCATCAAAATCTTCACCTTCTGTGAAAATATCCAAATTTATCTGCCGCAAATTAATAGTGGCGCTGCTTACTACAGGGGTCTGCTCAACCGCAGTGACAGCAAATAGCGGAGGTTTCTAACCTCCGCAAACTGCAATTTTAACCTTCCCAATTTTCCTATTTTTTTGTAGTGATCCATGGGCTATTTATTGTGGAAACACTATTATTATTGACTTCTTTGGCAAGTTGTGGTATTGGGCACTTGAGGTGCGATTCGTGATATGTTGTGATATTGATACACATACGGTGGTATAAGGATTTGGGATTGAAACACATGCGGTGAGATAAGGTGGGCTTGATATGCGTGTTGCTAGTAGGAGAACTACTTGAAGCCACGCAATATGATAAGGTGGGCTAAAACGCGGGTAGCTATTTCGGAAAAATGATTTTTTGCAAAACTATATGCAAGGCTCCCGCGGTGATATAAGGAAAGATTGTGATTTGATTTGTGAAATGAGACTACGAGGCGGTACATCGATAGTGATTCTCGTTGATACCTTTCAATTACATCACTTATGTTTTGTTTGCATTGTTTCTTTGGCATTTTATTCTTTATTTTCTTCTGTGATGTCTTAATTGCCTTAGTTCAGTGTAGCTGTTCTAGTTGTATTTCTTTATTGGATCATTTCCATTGTTTTTCATTATCTTACTGTCATATATACCTGTTCAGTTTTCTTATTTATTCCAGTAGGATCTTGACCTAACATCGTCACTACTCCACCGAGGTTAGGCTTGATACTTACTGGGTACCGTTGTGGTATACTCATGCTATACTTTTGCACATCATTTTGTGCATATCCAGGTACCTCTTACCAGCCTAGGCACCAGTGAGTCGAGCTCGGATTTGGAGACTTCAAGATATACCTGTCGGCGTCCGCAGGCCTCGGAGTCACCCTCTATCTAGTTCTATTTCATTTTCTTTTTTTTTATGGATATTGTTGTATAGATATGTTCATTATACTCTTGTAGAGCTTGTCACTTAGTATCACCGGATTTTGGAAGTTTTGTTTTGTTTAGTTGCGGAGTCCTTTTTATGATAGTTTTTGAGTAATTTGAAAGTTTTTATCATTTTCTCAGTTAAATTTTGCATGTATGTTAGGCTTACTTAGTCTTAGAGACTAGGTGCATCACGACATCCTACAAAGAGAAATTTGGGGTCGTGACAAGTTGGTATCAGAGCTCTAGGTTCACAAGTATTACGAGTCACAAGTAGGTTTAGTAGAGTCTCGCGGATCGGTATAGAGACGTCTGTACTTATCTTCGAGAGGCTATGGAACTATTAGGAAAAACATCACTTCTTTGATTCCTTATCATGCGAATTTGTTGACTTCGAATTCTGAAACTTTGTCTTTCTATTCTCTTATAGATGATGAGGACACGCACCGCTAGATCCGACAATCAGACACCCGGCGCCCCCTGCTAGAGCCACGAGAGTCCGGGGCTGAGGCAGAGGCTGAGAAGGGGCACGTAGTGCAGCTAGAGCACCTGCTCGAGCTGTGACTGAGGAGCCACCAGTAGCTCCAGTTGGGGGGCAGGCACTTGAGGAGCCTGTTGCTACCCCTACACTTCAGGAGACTCTCGCCCAGTTCTTGAGCATGTTTAGTACTCTAGCTTAGGCGGGGTTGATTCTACTTGCACCGGTCACACCTTAGGCTAGAGGAGGAGCACAGACTCCCACGGCCTGTACCCTAGAGCAGTGGATCCATATTGACCGGGTCCTAGAGGTTATACCAGTGCATCTGATTGTCCCAGTTCAGCCCGAGGTTAGGGAAGCAGCATCTGAGAAGGAGCACCTCAGGCTCGAGAGGTACAAGAAGTACCATCCTCCTACTTTCAACGGCCTAGATACAGAGGACGCGCAGGGCTTTATAGAGAAGTGCCATTATATTCTCTGTACCATGGGTATAGTGGAGATGAGCAGGGTTGCTTTCACTACTTTTTAGTTGTCGGGACCAGCATACCTGTGGTGGCAGTCTTATGAGGAAGGTACCCCCGCCGAGGCAGCTTCACTCACCTAGACTCAGTTTTTAGAGATGCTCTTGAGAGAGTCAGAGTCTTAGGGACGCATGGCGCATATAGTTTGAGCAGTTGCGCCAGGGTGCTATGACCGTGTCAGAGTATGTTGTCAGGTTCAATGAGTTTTCCAGGGCATGCACCTGCCTTAGTTTCCACAATCAGAGAGCGGGTCTATCGATTTATCGAGGGGCTCAACTATCGTATTAGATTTAACATGGCTCGAGAGTTGGATAATGTACCCCATATCAGTAGGTGGTAAATATCGCACGGAGATTGGAGGGTATGCGAGGCCGGGAGAGGGAGGACAGGGAGGCCAAGAGGCCTCGAGATTCTAATGCTTATAGTGGTGCCCGTGCACTAATTGCAGCCCGTCATGGTAGAGGCTATGTGAGCCGTCTAATTCATTCAGCACTTCCAGCTTCCAGTGGTATTTTAGCTACTCCCAGGTCTCAGGTTGCCCATTATGCACTGCCACTGTCTAGTGCACCTCCTGCACGGGGTGCTTTTAGCGATCAGTCCAGCCGACCAGGCCCGAGCCAATTTCAGAAGCCACGCCCTCTGAGAGCTTGTTTTGATGATGGCGATACTCGTCATATGGTGAGGGACTGCCCTAGACTCAGGAGGGGTGCACCTCCACAGACTATTCAGGCTCCACGTATTCCACAGGGTCCCCAGACTTCTTAGGTTGTGGTAACCGCACCAGTTGCCGCTCCACCTGCACAGCCAACTAGGGGTGGAGGCCAGGCGGGTAGAGGTCGTCCTAGAGGAGGAGGTCAGGCCAGATGTTATGCTCTTCCGAGTAGGATGGAGGCGGTTACATCAGAAGCAGTTATCACAAGTACTGTTCCGATTTTTCATAGAGATGCATCGGTCTTATTTGATCTAGGCTCCACTTATTCATATGTATCATCTTACATTGCTCTGTATTTGGGTATATCTCGTGATTCTTTTAATTCTCCTATCTATGTGTCCACGCCTATGGAAGATTCAATTATTGTTGACCGTGTGTATCGATCATGTTTAGTTGTTATTAGTGGTTTTGAGACCAAAGTTGATCTATTGTTGCTCAGTATGGTAGACTTTGATGTTATTTTTGGCATGGACTAGTTGTCGCCCAATTATGTTATTCTTGATTGTCATGCCAAGACGGTAACATTGGCTATGCCAGGTTTATCGTAGTTGGAGTGGAGAGGTACTTTAGATTATGTTCCTAGCATGATGGTGTCTTTCCTTAAGGCACATCAGATGGTTGGGAAGGGGTGTGATACATATCTAGCCTTTGTGAGAGATGTCATTATTGATACTCCTACCATTGAGTGAGTTTTGGTAGTGAGAGACTATCCAAATGTATTCTTGGCGGATCTTTCGGGTATGCCGCCCGATAGGGATATCGATTTTGGTATTGACTTATTGACGGGCACTCAGCCTGTTTATATTCCACCATATCATATGGCCCTAGTGGAGTTGAAGGAGTTAAATGAGCAGTTGCAAGAGTTGCTGGATAAGGGTTTCATTCAACCCAGTATGTCACCTTAGAGTACTCCGGTCTTGTTTGTAAAGAAGAAGGATGGTTCTATGCACATGCGTATTAATGATTGGCAGTTGAATAAGGTTGCAGTGAAGAACAAGTATCCATTTCCATGCATTGATGACCTATTTGATCAGCTATAGGTTGCTAGAGTGTTCTCCAAGATTGATTTGCGGTCAGGTTATCACCAGCTAAAGATTCAGAATCCAGATATTCTGAAGACTACTTTCAGGACTCTGTATGGTCACTACGCATTCCTTGTGATATCATTTGGACTGACCAACGCCCCTACAGCATTCATGCACTTGATGAACAATGTATTGCAGCCCTATCTTGATTCATTCATTATTGTGTTTATTGATGATATCTTGGTGTACATCCGGAGCCGGGAAGATCATGAGCAGCACATGAGGATCGTGCTCCAGACCTTGACGGAAAAGATGTTGTATGCAAAGTTTTCAAAGTGTGAATTTTGGCTTGATTCAGTGGTATTTTTGGGTCATGTGGTTTCGAGTGAGCGAATCAAGGTGGATCTGAAGAAGATTAAAGCAGTGCAGAGTTGGCCTAGACCGTCTTCAACTACTGAGATGTGGAGTTTTCTTGGCTTGGCGGGGTATTACCATTGTTTGGTAGAGGGTTCCTCGTCTATTGCTACACCTATGACCAGATTGACCCAGAATAGTGCTCCGTTCAGATGGACCGAGGAGTGTGAGGAGAGTTTTCAAAAGCTCAAGACTACTTTGACTACAACCCTAGTGTTGGTGTTGCTTACTGGTTCAGGGTATTACACTATGTATTGTGATACGTCACGTGCTAAACTCGGCATGGTGTTTATGCAAGACGGTAGGGTGATTGCCTATGCGTCTAGACAGCTGAAGATGCATGAGAAGAATTATCATGTCCACGACCTAGAATTAGCAGCTATTGTTCATGCCTTGAGGATTTGGCGGCACTATTTGTATGGTGTCCCTTGTGAAGTCTATACTAACCACTGTAGTCTACATCATCTGTTCAAACAGAAGGATATTAACTTGCGGCAGCGGAGGTGGTTAGAGCTTCTTAAGGACTATGATATCACCATTCTATATCATCTCGGGAAGGACAATGTGGTGGCCGATGCCTTGAGTCAAAACGCAGAAAGCTTGTGTAGTTTAGCATATCTACCGGCAGCGGAGAGGCCATTATCATTTGATATTTAGGCCTTGTCCAACCAATTTGTTAGATTGAATATTTCGGAGCCGAGTCGAGTTCTGGATTGCATGCTTTCTCAGTCTTCTCTATATGATCGTATCAGAGAGCGTCGGTATGATGACCCCTATTTGCTTGTCCTCAAGGACACTATTCAACACGGCTATGCCAAGGAGGTTACTATTGGGGATGACGGTGTGTCGCAGATGCAGGGCCGGTTATGTGTGCCTAATATGGATGGTTTGCATGAGTTGACTCTTCAATAGGCCTACAATTTGCGGTACTCCATTCATCCGGGTGCCGCTAAGTATGGGTAATCGTGGATAGGTTGAAAAAGTCGGCTCATTTCATTCTAGTGGTGACTACTTATTCTTCAGAACAGCTGGCTCAGGTCTACATTTGCGAGATTGTCCGACTTTATGGCGTGACGGTATCCACCATCTCTGACCGGGTTATACATTTACATCGCGATTCTGGAAGGTTGTACTGTGTGAGTTAGGCACACATGTTGATTTGAGTACAACATTCCACTCTTAGATGGACAAACAGTCCGAGCATACTATTCAGATACTGGAGAATATGCTTTGTGCCTTTGTTATGGAGTTTGGGGATTCTTGGGATCAGTTCTTGCCATTTGCGGAGTTTGCCTAGAACATAAGCTACCAATCAAGTATTTAGATGACTCCGTATGAGGCCTTATACGGGAGACAGTGTCGGTCTCCAGTGGGTTGGTTTGAGCTGGGTGAGGCAAGTCTATTGGGTATTGACCTGGTTCAGGATGTTTTGGAAAAGATTAAGTTGATTCAGTATCGACTTCATACAACCCAATCAAGATAGAAAAGTTATGCGGATTGGAAGATTCGCGATATTGTATACATGGATGGAGAGCGGGTCTTGCTCCGGATTTCATCTATGAAGGGTGTTATGAGGTTCGGTAAGAAGGGAAAGTCGAGCCCTAGGTATATCGGACCTTTTGAGATTCTTGAGAGGATTGGTGATATGGCTTACAATCTTACATTGCCATCTAGTCTAGCTGCAGTTCATCCGGTATTCCATGTTTCTATGCTCCAGAAGTATCACAGTGATACGTCTCATGTGTTAGATTTCAGCTCAGTCCAATTGGATAAGGATTTGTCTTATGTTGAGGAGCTAGTGACCATTTTGGACAGGCAGGTCCGAAAATTAAGGTCAAAGAGCATTGTGTCAGTGAAGTTTTAGTAGAGGGATCAGCTAGTCGAGGAGGCGACTTGAGACAATGAGCATGATATGCGTAGCCATTATCCTCATCTTTTCACTACTTCAGTTATGTCTCTATACTCGTTCGAGGACGGACATTTGTTTTAAAAGGGGGAGGATGTAACGACCCGGCTAGTCATTTGAGTATTTTAGCCTCGTTCCCCTATTTATTTCCTTCTCTATGTTATATCGTGGTTGTATGACATATAAGGGTGTTTTGTTTTGATTTTGGGTGAGTTTCGGAGTGAAATGGGACACTTAGTCCCTAAGTTGGAGGTTGGAGGCTTAAGTTTAAAGAGTTGACCGTAGTTTAACTTTTGTGTAGACAACTCCATAGTGGAGTTTTGATTGTTCCAATAGCTCCGTATTGTGATTTTAGACTTAGGAGCGTATCCGGATATTGATTTGGAAGTCCGCAGTTCCTTTCGGCTTGAATTAGCTAAAGTTAGAAAGTTGAAAGTTTGGAAGGTTAAGAAGTTTGATCGGGAGTTGTCTTTATTAATATCGGGGACGGATCCCGATTCCAATGTTGTTTGATGTGATTTTAGGCCTCGAGTAGGTCTGTTATGTGTTCTGGAACTTGTTGGTATATTCAAACGGGGTCCTGGGGGCCCCGGGTGTGATTCGGATTGAATCCGTAACCATTTTGGGACTTGGTTGATTGCTGAACCACTGTTGAGTCTGGTGAAATCGCACCTGCGCACTTTGGGTCGCAGAAGCGGCCCTCGAGCCGTATAAGCGAAAATGGTTATGCTCAGCTGGGACTGCAGGTGCGGTCAGTAATGCTCAGAAGCGGACGCGCAAAAGCGGCTGGCCTTCCACAAAATCGCAAGATGCGCTTAGGGGTCTGCAGGTGCGAGATTTTAGGGGCTTTAGTGAGGGTCGCACCTGCGATGGAAATTCTGCAGATGCGGCTAAGGTCTTGCAAAAGCGAGAATGGCTTGTCAGAAAAGGGAGTGTTGGAGGGTTTAATCCCATTCTCCATCTTTTGACCTAGAGATCTCGGTTTATGGCGATGTTTCGATGGAGTTTTAAGGAAATCATCAGAGTAAGTGATTCTAACTTGGATTTGGATATTATACATGAATCCATCGTTATTTTTGTCATTTAATTAGTAATTTGAGTTGGAAAATTTAGGGGCAAATTGTGAAACTTCTTAGACCAAATTTTGGGGATTTGAAAGGTGATTCGAAGTCTAATTTGAGTAATTTTTGTATGGTTGGACTCGTTATCGAATGGGTGTTCGAAGTTTGTAAGTTTGGTCGGGTTCCGAGATGCAAGCCCGGGGTTGACGTTTTGCGTTTGACTTTTTGTTTCTCTTTAAATATTTCAACTTTATAGTTCGGAATAGCTTCCTATAGTTTGTATTTATGGTATGAAGTTATTTTGGATAGATTCGAGCCGTTCGGAGTTGGATAATCGCGAGAAAGTCTTACTAGTGGATTGAGTTAGCGTGTTTTGAGGTGTCTTGTCTAACTTTGTGGGGGAGGGGGGATTACCCCTTAGGATTGGCATTTTTTTGTGTTAATCGTGATATGTGGAAATCGTGTACGCAATGTGACTAGTGTGTACACATGCTAAATATTGTAATTGACCGGTTTTAGCTATGAAGATTCTTTCCATGCCTTTAATTGAGTTGCCATAACAGGTTATATTCATCATCATTAGTCTGTCTTCGCATGCTTTACTTGACATTATTAATACTTGTCTTATCGCTTAGTTGAAGTTATTATTTCTCTCAATTTCCTTATTCATTGTTTAACTGTTGAGTTCCTTTACTTGAAGTTGTTATTTCTTGGAATATCTTATTGTTGAATTTGGTGTTGAAGTTATAGAGGTCGTGATTCACATTAAGGCAAAGTTGTAAATTTGTTGAAATACCATTCTTGTTGAGTTTATCACTTTCGGTTGCTATTGTTGAGACTCTTGTACATATTGCGATTGAGCCATGGGGTATTTATTGTGGAAACACTATTATTATTGACCTCTTTGGCAAGTTGTGGTATTGGGAACTTGAGGTGCGATTCATGATATGTTGTGATATTGATACGCATGCGGTGGTATAAGGATTTGGGGCTGAAACGTATGTGGTGAGATAAGGTGGGCTTGATACGCGGGTTGCTAGTAGGGAAACTACTTGAAGCCACGCGGTGTGATAAGGTGGGCTAAATCGCGGGTAGCTATTTGGGGAAAATGATTTTTTTAAAACTAAATGCAAGGCTCCCGCGGTGATATAAGGAAAGATTGTGATTTGATTTTGTGAAATGAGAGTACGAGGCGGTACCTCGGTTGTGATTCTTGTCGATACCTTTCAATTACATCACTTTTGTTTTGTTTGCATTGTTTCTTTGGCATTTTATTAGGCCGGGTATAGAGAGGGGTTAAGTCATTTTGGCCAAAAATCTGATATTTTTAGATTGAGAGAGAGTGTCCTAGAGTGAGAAGGTATTCTTCAATAATTGTTCTTCAATTCTTGCTCAAGTTTTGGAAGATTAAGAATGGAAACTCACTAGGTCTTCATCCTAGAGGTAAGATTCTACACCCCTAACCCTCAATTTCAAATTTTGTCTAGAAATAGGTAATTAGCAAGATAATATTTGGGCATGAGAGTTGTTTATTTTACATGCATGTGTTATCAAATGGTCTAGGAAGATTGTTGAGCTAAAAATGGTAAAGATTGGGTTGTGGGTTGATGGAATCCTCCATAAAAGGACCTTAGAACCTTAATGCACACCTAGTGTTTGATAAAATACTCAAATGAGCTAGAACCATGAGCATCTTCCTAATTTTGGTTCAATTTGTTATATTTCTACAATAGATTGAAGTTGCTAAGAATTCTGAAACATTTTAGAGTTTAAGGAAGCTCGATTGAGGTATGTATGACTAAACCCCCTTCTTCTTAGAATCGAATTCCACGGTGTTCATGTAATTGAATTAAGACTTTGATCATTATTGAATTGGCTATTCCTAATGTGGTTGTGTCAAAGGATATATGTTCAATATTTATTCTAAATGTTTATCATGTCATCTTGCCATTTGAGGATACGTTCAAAATGTGGAATATGTGTTAGAAATGTTAAGACTTTATGTCAAGATCGAAATAAAGGTTGTTATGCCAAATTGTATGAAAAGCCTCTATGTGCCTAAGATTCCCAAATTGTTGTGTTATGTGAAATTAATGTCTTGAACGGGAAGCCTTATTGTTGTTGATAATGATTGCGATAATGATATTTGAATGTGGAAAAGGGGACTGGAATTATGAAATACGGCCAAGCACCAAGAATGATTTTGTCATCTTGATTACTAGTGCCAATGAATCGAAAGAATATGAAAGAATTATGATGTAAGATAATTGAAATTGTGGTTATGGCTGATGTCTCAAGTGAGATGGCCTAGCCGATCAGGCCGTGATCGGACGCCATGCCGCACACATGGTGGTAACTGTGCTGGAAAAGATAATTGAAATTGTGGATATGGTTGATGTCTCAAATGAGATGACCTAGTCGATCGGGTCGAGATCGAACTCCGTGTAAGAACATGGTGGTATTGTGGATTGTGGCATATGGAACTAAAGATTACCCAACCTAATAAGATGGAAAATGACTTGAGAACTTATGTGATCCTTAATTGATGTTTTAGTATTGTTTTGAAGCTCTTATTGAACTCATGACTGTTTCCCCCTTGTATTATTGTCCATTCTATTGAGATGGTATTTTAGCTTTACATACTAGTACTATTCGACGGTACTAACGTCCCTTTTGCCGGGGGTGCTGCATCTTTAAATGGATGCAGGTGGTTAAATAGAAGACATTGTTGATCACAGTTAGTGGTACATCATCATCTTCTTAGCAGAATCGGTGAGTCCCATTTCATCCCGGGGTCATATATCTTTAGTACTTTGTGTATCCTGTTTGAGCTATAGCCGGGGCCTTGTTGCCGGCAGTATCATTGTACTCTTCTTTATCTATAGAGGCTCCGTAGACATAGTGTGGTTTGTGTATTGGTGCTGGAAAAGTTAAACTATGCTATGTTGTGGTTGTATTACTTGTCCATTTGAGACTTTAAAAATGATGAAACTTATGGCAAGAAATTGGTAATTTCAGGCATGACCGCTTTATTTTGTAATTAATGAAAACATATATTCTCTTTATTCATGAATGAGTTGGGTAGAAGGAAATCTAATAGGCTTTCTCAGCCGGGTTCACTCAGTTGAACGCCAGTCGCGCTCCTTAGTTTTAGGGCGTGACAGATATCCCAAGGAATAGTGGATTGGTTCTAGAGACATTCACCAGGTCTTTGCCAATAGATTGCTTCTTATGCTTCCGCTAGAACCGAAGAATTATATTCATAGGAAACTCTACAACTACCAAAAGTGAAGAATTTGGAAAGATATCTCCGAAGATTATATTTTTGAAATTTGCAACAATTACTGCACTTCTTTTTAAGAATTGGTTTATATGTGTATTTTTTTCTGATAAGATTGTAATAAGAAAAAATAAGATGTATATAGGAAAAGGTTACCTTACTTAACAAGAAGATCAAAATGATAAGAAGTGGTAAGGGTGGCGAATATGAATCTTCTCTTGTACAAATATAATTAAAATATGATCTTATTCATCAAACAACTGCCTCATATATGCCACAATCTAAGGGAATTACGGAACGAAAGAATCGAATATTAAAGAAGATGATGAATCATTGCTAATAAATTCTGGTTGTGGGGAAAAGTTATTTTTACGACTAGTCGAATACCCAATCGAGCGCCTCATAGTAAAATAGAATCAATTCCATATGAAGAATTTAAAGGAAGAAATCTCAACTTAAATTACTTCAAAGTGTGGGAGTCGTTGGCTAAGCTACAAGTAATTTAACCCAAAAGGGTAAAGATACTACCGAAAACTGTTGATTGTGTTTAATTAGGATATGCTACTAATAGTAAAGCATATCAGTTCCTGATTTACAAATCATAAAATTTCAATATTCGTATCAATTCGGTGATAGAATCAGACAATGCTAAAAAATTTAAACACGCACACACACACCTTATAAAATAGAATATGAGTCGTCTAGTGAAGGATATAAAATACCTAGGGAAGAAACAAAGAAAAAATTACTCCTAATGAGGAGAATTCAAATAGCAAACATCAAAGGACAACTACTTCCTTTGGACAAGGTTTTCTGGTATTCTTGTTGGAAAATGAGCCTCAAGCTTTTAAGGAAGCTATGTCTTCTCCGGAATCATAATTTTGAAAAGAGACAGTCAATAGTGAGATAGAATCACTCAATATCAGTCAATTTATCACAATCTGTGTATCCGCTATCAAGATAGAAACATGAGAGGATAACTCCATGGAGATAGATACATATCAACACGATGCACAATAAAGACCTCATGCCATAACAATAACAATATCATCATAACCGCACGGCAAAGGCCTCGTGCCATAACATCATCAACACCACAGCATCCGTGCAGAAGAGACCTTGTGCCAACACCAAAGCAATCTGCTCAATATGGCCTTATCGAATATAAAATTCTTTCAATAAATCTCTTCAAATATAATTTTCCTCAAATAAATATCTTTCAAATACAATTCTTTCATATAATTCTTTTGAATAAAAATCCTTCCAAATAAATATTTTGAATATAATTCTTTCAATTAAAAAGTCACCATGTGATACCTCATTTCATAATCACAAAAATACGGGTCTCAGCCCATTTTCATATTTTTCGTAAACACGAGTCTCAGTCCATTTTTATAATTCCACGGTACTTCGTGCCCATAATTAAATCATCATATTTTTCCCGGCACCTCGTGCCCATTTTTCATATCACATCTGCACGGACAGTTCATGTGCCAATAATAAAACTATCATATTTTCCCCGGCACTTTGTGCCCACGCTTTATATCTCAACTGCACGGATAACTCACATGCCAATATCATCATTATATATTCACGGCACCTCGTGCCCACATTTCTTTTTATAATTCGCCTGGCAATAGCCACAGGCTCCCAATTTCAACATAAATCAAACTATTATTAATTTACCAACAACAAGATAAATTGCACAAGGTATAAAAATAAATACAAGAAAAATCACAACATCATATAACATCACAAATGCAACCACTCCACATCATCACATATCGTCCCTGACAATAGCCACCCTTATCTCTCCTATAGCCACCCTTATAACTCCTATAATAGCAACCATTATCCCTCCGCCCTGACAATATCAATAGCCACCCTTATCGCTCCTATTGCCACCCTTATCTCTCCTATAGCCACCCTTATCGCTCCGCCCAGACAATATTCCAACAAACACAACAACAGTGAAATGTCACCCTTATACCCACATAATATCAACAGTGGAATGTCACCCTTATATCATCAAAATAACAACTCACACAATACAATAATTTATATGAAAAATTATCACGGCAACATAACAAAATCAATTTATATCACAATTTGCCTAATGGCCACAACCAAATTCTAAAGATACAACCAAATCAATTAATTTCACAACAAATAGCCGAAGGCTCCACACAATGTATATAACACCACAAAAACAATCAACAGAGATAGAAATTATTCAGCATAAAGCAAAGCCTTCATTAATCAAAATTTAGATAATTATATAAATACGTCTTCTTAAACTTGCTTAATTAATTATTTGCATAGAAAAAATTCATAATGAAATTAAATTCCAAGAATATCAAACCATCAAACTCACGGAATTCACATAAATATACAGGTAACATTCACATCAAATCGTCATATAAAAGAAAATAAGTTCAATAAATACAAATTGAGGCATGGCAACAGATGATCAAATAACTGCCAACAAATATCCAATTTAAGACACAATATGCCTAAGATTTGAACTTAATATATTTTGCACATATAAGCGCGAGTACGTACACGTCACCTCGCGTACACGGATTGTCACATTTCACAAATGGCACATAAGACTCGATGCCTAAGGGGTAATTCCCCCACTCGAGGTTAAGCAAGACACTTACCTTTTTGAACTTATGCCGATATTCCAAAATCGTCTTCTTGCTTGAATTGACCTCCGGACCGCTCAAATCTATCCAAATCAATTGTATAACTTCATAACATTCATCAGAAATAATTCCAGATAATAAAACGTCGACTTAAAAAATTATTCTAAAAAGTCAACAAAAGTCAACGCGGGGCCCACTTATCGGAACCCGATGAAATTTTTACGAAATCCGAATACCCATTCCGATACGAGTTCAACCATACTAATTTTATCAAATTTCGATAACGAATCGACCTCCAAATCTTCAATTTAAAGTCTATAAAATTTCTACCATTTTCAACCCAAAATACTAATTTAATGATAAAAACAACAATAGATTCGGGTAATTTAATCAAAATTGAGTTAAGAACTCTTATCCCGATATTTTCCTTGAAAATATCCCGAAAATCGCCTCCCCGAGCTCTAAATCGTCAAAGATGGAAGTCCTATTTTCAGAACTTAAATCTGCTGCTCAATCATTTCCTCTATGCGATCGCATAGAATAAAATATTTCCAGCCCTTTTTTACTCTATGCGATCGCGGCCATTCTCCCGCGATCGCGAAGAACAAATTCCCCAACATCCTTGTCCAACTTCTTACGGACAGCCTCTAGTATAATGGTCATAACTTTTCGTACAGAGCTCCAAATAATGAATGGTTTAACTTTCTGAAAACTAAACACCAAGTGCTACAACTTTCATGTTTTGGTCATCTCTCAGTTACTTCTATATATGAATATATAAGCTTCCAAAGTCAGTCATGTGCAACACAAATTTCTTCTTCGCGATTTCCAAATGCTTCCCGGATAGCCTATAGCATATCAATCATAACCTTTGGTACACAACTCCAAATAACAGTTGGTTTAATTTTTTAAAAACTTAACACAAAGGGCTACAACTTTTATTTTTGGATTATCTCCAAATTCCTTATAGATTGAGAGATATAAGCTTTCAAATTCGGGTCAGTGCAGCAGAAAATGTCCTCTACGCGATCGCGAAAGGCCCTCCGCGATCGCGCTTCACTGGCCATTTTCCCCCATTTTGTGCTTCGCGATCATGGCCAATTCCATGTGATCGCATAGTACACTGCTGTAGCCAAAAACCAGAAGCTATAAATGGCCTAGAAATGGTTCGAAACCACCCCGAAACTCACCCGAGCCACTCGGGACCCCGTCCGAACACACCAACAAGTCTCAAAACATATTATGGACTTAGTCGAAACCACGAATAACATCAAACAACATTAAAACCATGAATCATACCCCAATTCAAGTTTAATGAATTTTGAAATTTCAAGTTTCCATAAACAACGTCGGGACCTATCAAATCAATCCAGAATGACTTTAAATTTTGCACACAAGTCATAAATGATATAACGAAGCTATTCAAATTTCCAGAATCGAATTCCGACCGCGATATCAAAAAGTCAACCCCCCCAGTCAAACTTTCCAAAAAATCATCTTTCACCAGTTCAAGCCAAATTTCTCTACATACCTCCAAAAAAAATTTCGGATATGCTCCTACGTCCATAATCACCATACGGAGCTATTGACATCATCAAAATTCTATTCCGGAGTCATTTGCTCAAAAGTCAACTCTCCAGTCAACTCTTTCCATTTAAGCTTCTAAAAAAGGATTGTTCTTTTAATTTAATTCTGAATCTTCAGTAAATCAAACTCAAACACACCCGCGGGTCATAATATATATTGCGAAGCTACTCGCGACCTTAAGTCACTGAACTGGGCGTTAATTCTTAAAACGACAAGTCAAGTTGTTACAGTTTCTTCATAGGACAATGTGCCTTGGAATTGAGGTCTTGCAACCAAACTAATGTATATGTAATTTGCTTGCATAGCAAAATAAAATAAAGGAAGATGGAGTGAAACATCATGATGAGGAAATTTCAGAAGAGAAAAATGGAGGGAAATCTCAGGACATAGAAAATACCCAAGGAACAAGCATAAGTGAGATTGTTTGCAAAAGTATAGAAGGAACATATGATAAATCTACACCTCTCTCTCTTAGAGTCGATTTTGGAAGTCAAAATGATGTTAGTCAAAATAATGATGTTTATAATGATTAAACTAGCTTGATATGGACAGTTGCAAAAGGTTAGATGGAGTTTTATTGATCTTATACATGTTAGTTTTAATCGAAAATTAGTAACAAGTACTAATTGTGTTTGCTCTTGTAAATGTTGCAGAATCTTGTGAAGTTGCAAGCAAAGAACATGGAGCACAACTTCAAGATAAAGAAAATACAACAGATGGAACTGGCATAAGCAATATCTCAGCACCATTATCTCTTAAAGAAATAGAAAAAGACAGGGTGGACAACACAAGTATTAAGTTCTTTTCTTGAAGTCAGATTCTAGAACTTAAGGACATTTCAGAAAATTGTGTCCTGCATTTTAGATTCATACTTCTAATTTTCAGGATATTTCAAAAAATATGTTCTTACTTTTAAATTCTTCATAGGACAATGTATTCTGGAATTGAGGTCTTGCAGCAAAACTAATGTATATGTAGTTTTGCTTACAATGCAAAACAAAAATGCAGTCATTAACCATTATACTAGGAAAAGGAAGAGAGATAGTACTAGTTTTGATGGTCTATCATTTGCTATTCTTACTCCTACTCCTCCGACTACACAAGGAAGAATTGGTGAAGGTTTGTCTATGGATATTGAAGGAAATATTGAAGAAGATCTTGGTAAAGGGAAAAAGAATTAGAAGCTTAGTTGGCAATTGCAATCTCCATTTTTGTACAAGTAAAAAAGAAAAAGAACATTGATGGCGCACAATGAGAACACTACTGAGTACACGGGCTGGATAAAATTAAAATATAGTCGTAAATGTATTTTTCATTAAGCCAAAGATGATAAAAAATTATTGAAGAAATTCATTGGGTGGTTGGGCAAGGAGGAAAGGAAAGGTCACAAAAAAATATAAGTCCCTAAATGTATTTACTATTTCTAAATTGCTTACATTGTGT
The DNA here is from genome assembly GCF_000715075.1 of Nicotiana tabacum. Lineage (NCBI taxonomy): Eukaryota > Viridiplantae > Streptophyta > Magnoliopsida > Solanales > Solanaceae > Nicotiana > Nicotiana tabacum. The sequence goes on along the minus strand of NC_134081.1, from coordinate 23,170,616 downwards.
CTTGAACTTTCTACTTCTATTTAGAAATTAAGGACTAATTATCCTGAATTTCTGAGCTTCTAATTTTAAATTTAGGACTAAGTGTCCTGAATTTTAGAGTTTCTAACCTTCTAAATCTAAGTTCAGGACTAAGTGTCCGAAATTTTTTAGCTTCTAACTTTAAGTTCAGGACTAACTTGTAACGACCTGATCGATCATTTTTAGCTTTAGCATGTTGTTCAGCGGTTCGAGACCTTGAATAGCCTCACTTCATATATTATGACTTGCACGTGGAGTCGGATTAGATTTTTTGGAAGATCAGAGTTGGTTTGGAAGAATAATTCTCAATTCGGAAGCTTTAAGTTGGAAGAGTTTATCAAGGTTTGACTTTTGACTAAACGACCTCGAGTCGGAGTTTTGACAATTTTGTTAGCTCCGAATAATGATTTTGGACTTAGGCGTATGTCCGATTATGGACTTGGAGGTCCGTATGTTGATTTGATGCTTTTTGGCAATAGTTGAAAGATTAAAGGTTTAGAAGGTTAATAGGTTTGACCTAAAGTTAACTTTGTTGATATCGAATCCGGATTATGATTCTGGGAGTCAGTATAGATTTGTTGTGTTATTAGGGACTTGCATGCAAATTTTGAGGTCATTGCAGGTTCATTTGGTATGGTTCGGCATGAGTTTTAGAAGTTTAAAGGTCCATTAGTTCATTAAGCTTGAATTGATTTCGATTCATGATTTTGAGGTTGTTTGCATGATTCGAGGCCTTGAGTAGGTTCGTGTTTTATTTTGGTACTAGTTGGTGTGATTTTATGGGGTCCCGGGAGCCTCGGGTGTGTTTCGGATGTGTTTGAGTTTTGTCGCACTCTTATTTGATGTTTCAACTTCGTTTCTTTACAAATAAAGGGTACTCTATTGATTAAACGACCTTTGATTTGTGATTGGATTGAATCATTAGATCCGTATAATAATTATGGAACAATAGCAATAAGAATCGTCAAATTCCGAGTTCGTATGAGAGAGTTATGCCTATTTCCGTGTCGGGAAAACTTGTTGGTTTCTGGTGTAATGAGACCCGAGTGGTCATTTTGATTTATAGATCCCCATTCCCCTAATTAAGACTCCCCATATGCACTTCTACTGTTTTATAACCTTTAGGTTCATATAGGTCTCACTAGTCATGAGCAGGCCTAGTAGAGTCTTGCGGATCAGTGCAGAGACGTCCGTGCTTATCTTCGAGAGGCTATAGGGTGTTAGGAAACTTCTGTTTCTTCATATCCTATCACTCAGTTGATATTATACTAAGTATCTTTCTATTGATCTCTCACAGATGGTGAGAACGCGTGCGGCGGATATATCAGGCGGTCGAGGTGCTACTCCCCACGTTACTAGAGGCCGAGGCAGAGGCCGGGGGAGGGCTCCAGCTCCAGTCAGAGGACGAGGGCGCCCTAGGGTTGCTTATGTTGTGCACCTGTGGATCCAGTAGAGGATCCTGTTGTTGAGGAGCAAGATGAGGCACTTGTAGCTGTGCCAGCCCCAGTAGATTTCATGACTGCATCGGGATTCCGGGAGGTCTTGGGCATTATGCTACGGTTCATGGACTCTATGATGTAGGCTAATTTATTTCCAGTGGGCCCTGCTATATCTCAGGCGAGAGGGGGAACACAGACCCCTACCGCTCAGGCTCCAGGGCACGCCGTAGCCGTTTATTAGACCCCAGGTACACTACCTACGGGCGGAGCCCAGCCTGTTATAACTGTTATGCTAGAGGTTGTACCAGTCGTGACCGATGATCAGTAGAAGTGGCTGGACAGATAGACTAGTCTTTGCCCCCTACCTTTGGGGGTGAGCGGTCATAGGACCCCCAGGATTTCATTGACCGGTGCAAGGATAGGCTCCGGAACATTGGGATATTGGATTCTAATGGGGTGGACTTCAAATCTTTTCAGTTTGAGGGCAAGGCCTGTAGATGGTGGTAGGCTTATCTTCTTAGCAGGCCAGCAGGTTCACCTCCCTTGACTTGGGATCAGTTCACACATATGTTCTTGGAGAAGTATATACCACCTTTCTGAGAGAGAGGAGCTTCGGGGTCAGTTTGAGCGACTCCGTCAGGGCCACATGTTTGTCACTGCCTATGAGGCAAGATTCACTGACTTGTCTCACCATGCAGCTATTATACTCCCCATAGATGCAGAAAGGGTGAGGAGGTTCATTGCAGGTCTGCACCCTGAGATTTATGCACTTATGACCCGTGAGGCAGAGATGGGGACTTCCTTTCTTCAGGTTGTGGATATAGCTCGGAGGATCGAGCGTATTTGCAACCGCAGTGGAAAGTTTACACCGAGGGGCAAGCGGCCCCGGCAGTTTGGAGGATTCAGCGGCACCCCACCTAGGGGCAGATGTCAGTTCATGAGGGGTCAGCCCAGCAGGCCCATACAGTCAGCACCACCGCCTGCTCGGGGTGCTCCAGCACGACCCTATTTAAGTGCCATTCCAGAGAGTACTTACCGCCCGCCAATTATTCAGTGTTCCTCCAGTGGGTATTCAGGCCATCAGGGTCAGACTTCAGGTCAGCAATCCACTGTTCCGAAAGGTTGTTTTGAGTGCGGGGATCTTGGCCACGTGAAGAGGTTTTGTCCCAAACTTCAGGGCAAGGTTGAGCAGCAAGACTATTAGTCCATGATTACCGCACCAGCTGCCGCACCAACCGTCCGGCAACCCAGAGGCAGAAGGCAGGTGGGTAGGGGCCATCCTAGAGGCGGAGGCAAGTGAGGTGGTGCTCCATCTAGGTACTATGCCTTTCCATCCAGACCAGATGCAGTAGCCACATATGCCGTGATCACAAGTATTATTTCTGTCTACGGTAGGGATGCTACGGTAATATTTGATCCAGCGACTACGTACTCATATGTTTCATCTCTGTTTGCTCATTTTTTGGGTGTTCTTCGCGACTCCTTGGGTACTCCTTTATATGTATCCACGCCAGTAAGAAATTCTGTTGTTGAGGATCAGATTTTTCAGTCCTATATCATTACTTTCTGCAGTTATGAGACTAGAGCGGATCTTTGGTTGCTCGACATGACTGACTTTGAGGTCATCCTGGGCATGGACTGGTTGTCTCCATATCATGTCGTCCTTGATTTCCATACTAAGATTGTTGCCTTGGTGATACCAGAGTTGCATAGGCTGGAGTGGAAAGGTTCATTTGTTAGTGCATCTAGTCGAGAAGGGTTGTTTGGCTTATCTAGCTTATGTTCGGGATACTGCTGCAGAGACTCCGACGATTGATTCAGTGCCCGTGGTGTGGGAGTTCTCCGATGTGTTTTCGTCTGATCTTCCAAGCATGCCACCAGATCATGATATCGATTTCTATATTGATTTGGCTCTAGGTACCCAGCCTATCTCTATTCGACCATACCGCATGGCTCCAAAGAAGTTGAAAGAGTTCAAGAAACAGCTTGAGGAGTTGCTAGCAAAGGGGTTCGTCTGACCGAGTGTGTCGCTTTGGGTTGCACCAGTGTTGTTTGTGAAGAAGAAGGATGGGACTATGCGGATGTGCATTGATTACCGTTAGTTGAACAAAGTTACCATTAAGAAATAGTACTCGTTGCCGCGTATTGATGATTTTTTTTACCAGTTACAGGGTGCCAGGGTGTTCTCTAAGATCGACTTGAGATATGGGTATCATCAGCTGAAGATTCGTGCTTCGGATGTTCCGAAGACAACCTTCTGGACTAGATATGGTCACTATGAGTTATTGGTCATGTCATTCGGCTTGACTAATGCCCCGGCAGTGTTTATGGATTTGATGAACCAAGTGTTCAGGCCGTATCTTGATTATTTTGTCATAGCCTTCATTGACGACATATTGATCTACTCACATAGTATGAGGGAGCACGAGCAGCATTTGAGAGTTATGCTTCATACCTTGCGGGGATGGAAGCTATATGCTAAGTTCTCCAAGTGTGAGTTCTGGTTAGGTTCTGTGGCATTCTTGGGGAATGTTGTATCAGGCAAGGGTATTAACGTAGATCACAGGAAGATCGAGGCAGTCTAGAGTTGGCCTCGTCCTACCACAACGATCGAGATCAAGTTTTCTTGGGGTTAGGAGGTTATTATCACCAGTTTGTAGAGGGCTTCTCATCTATTGTAGCACCTATGACTAGATTGACCTAGAAGGGTGCTCCGTTACGATGGTTCGATGATTGCGAGGCAAGCTTTCAGAAGCTCAAGACAGCTTTGACTACATCACTGGTATTAGTGTTGCCTTTTGGTTCGGGGATGTATATTATGCATTGCGACACTTCACGCGTTGGCCTGGGTTGTGTATTGATGCATGAGGGGAGAGTTATTGTATATGCTTCATGTCAGTTGAAGCCCCACGAGAAGAATTACCCTGTACATTATTTGGAGTTGGCTGCGATAGTTCATGCTCTCAAGATATGGAGGCATTATCTTTATGGAGTGTCTTGTGAGGTTTACACCGATCATCGCAGCTTGCAGTATTTGTTCAAATAGAGGGATCTTAATTTGAGGCAGCACAGCTGGCTTGAGTTACTAAAGGATTATGATATTACCATCTTCTATCATCCGGGCAAGGCAAATGTGGTTGTAGATGGCTTAAGAAGAAAGGCTGAGAGTATGGGTAGTTTGGCATTTATTTTAGCAGATGAAAGGCCATTGGCTTTGGACATTCAGTCCTTAGCTAACAAACTTGTGAGGTTGGATATTTCTGAGCCCAGTCGAGTTCTTGCGTGCGTAGTGGCTTGGTATTCATTACTTGAGCGGATCAAGGCTCGTCAGTACGATGATCTGCACTTGTTGGTTCTCAGAGAGACGGTATTACAAGGTGGTGCCAAGGAGGTTACTATCGGTGAGGATGGTGTTATGCGGATCCAAGGTCATTTATGTGTTCCTAATGTTGATGGCTTGAGAGAGAAGATTCTAGAGGAGACGCACAGTTCTCAGTATTCTATTCATCCGGGGGCTACGAAGATGTATCGCAACCTGAGGCAACATTATTGGTAGCAGCGGTTGAAGAAGGACATAGTTGAGTATGTGGTGAGATGTCTAAACTGCCAGTAGGTCAAGTATGAGCACCAGAGGCCAGGTGGCCTCCTTCAGCAGATGGTTATACCAGAATGGAAGTGGGAGCGCATCACTATGGACTTCATTGTTAGGTTGCCGCGGACGTTGAGGAAGTCTGATGCCTTTTGGGTCATTGTTGACAGGTTGACCAAGTCGGCACATTTTATTCCGGTGGTGACTACTTACTCTTCAGAGCGATTGGCCTAGATTTACATTCAGGAGATTGTTTGGTTGCATGGTATGCCCGTTTCCATCATATCAGATAGAGGCCCTCAGTTTACTTCACATTTCTGGAGGGCAGTACAGAGTGAGTTGGGTACCCGGGTAGAGCTCAGCACAGCATTTCATCCGCAGACCGATGGGCAGTCAGAGCGGACAGTTCAGATTCTGGAAGATATGCTCAGAGCATGTGTCATTGACTTCGAAGGTCAGTGGGATAGATTCTTGCCCTTGGACAAGTTTGCTTACAATAGCTATTATTAGTCCAGCATCGAGATGGCTCCATTTGAGGCTTTATATGGTTGGCAATGTCGTTCGCCCATCGGATGGTTTGAGACCGGCGAGGCTAAGTTATATGGTACTGATTTGGTGAGGGATACCTGGGAAAAGGTAAAGTTGATTCAGGAGTGACTTCGCACAGCACAGTCCAGACAGAAGAGTTACATGGATCAAAAGGTGTGTGATCTATCATTTATGGTGGGTGAGAAGGTTCTATTGAAAGTCCCGCCGTGGAAGGGAATCATGAGGTTCAGAAATAAGAGCAAGTTGAGCCCAAGGTTTATAGGTCCATTTGAGGTGTTGAGACGAGTTGGAGAGGTTGCTTATGAGCTTGATTTGCCTCCCAATCTATCTGGAGTTCATCTGGTTTTTCACGTCTCTATGCTCCGGAGGTATCATGCCGACATGTCGCATGTGTTAGATTTCAGCACGGTTCAGCTAGATGATAGTCTAGGTTACGAGGAGGAGTCAGTTTTTATTGTTGGCAGGCAGGTTCGCCAGTTGAGGTCCAAGAAGATTTCTACGGTAAAAGTTCAGTGGAGGGGCCAACTAGTCGAGGAGGCGACTTGGGAGACCGGGGAGGACATGAGGCACAGATATCCACACTTATTCAGCACTCCATGTATGATTTTAGACCCGTTCGAGAACGAACGTTTGTTTAAAAGGAGGAGAATGTAACGACCCGACCGGTCGTTTTGCTTTCTAGATCCTTGTTCCCCTAATTAAAACTCCCCGTATAAGCTGCTACTGTTTTATGACTTGTGGGGATGGTTAGTTATAGTTTGGAAGGGTTCGGGTTGAAATCGGAACACTTAGTTCCTTAACAGTAGCCTATAATGGTTAAGTTTGACTTAGAGTCAAAATTTTGAGTAAACGACCTCAGAACTGGGATTTAACGGTCCCAATAGGTTCGTATGATGATTTTTGGACTTGGGTGTGTGTTTGGATCGGCTTTCGGATGACCCGGGAGCGTTTCAGCGCTTAATATTAAAAGTTGGCGCATTGAAGGTTTTCCAAGTTCTTTAAGTTTGGTTTAGAGTAGACTTTAGGGTTATCAAGGTCCGTTTGGGATTCCGAGCCTGGGTGTAGTTCCACATAGTGATTTATGACTTGCACGCAAAATTTGGCATCATTCCAAGTTGATTTGATAGGAATCGGACGCGCGAAAGTGTTTTTAGAAGTTTTTGAGTTTCATAATTTAATCCATGTGTTTTGGAGTCTGATTCGTGATTCTAGTTGTTATTTTGGTATTTCGATCACGCGAGCAAGTTCGTATGATATTTTTAAACTTGTGTGGATGTTTGGTGTGGAGCCCCAAGGGCTCGGGTGAGTTTCAGACGCGTTCGGAGGGGTGGAAGGACTTCAATTTTTCTCGTTTTTCGGGATGGTGCTGCAGGTCTCGCAAATGCGAAGTTTTGTTCGTATTTGTGAGCTCGTATTTGTGAGCTCACATTTGCGAGGAACCATTCGCATTTGCGAAATTGGGAAGGCATTGAGGATTTTGCAATTGCGAAGATTCTGCCGCTTTTGCGAACTGTCCATCTTCGAATTTGCGAAGTTTTTGGTCGCATTTGCGACCATGGCAGAGATGGCCAACCTTCGCATTTGTGATAGTTTTGTTGCATTTGCAACCTTCGCATTTGCGAACAAGATGTCGCAAATGCGACATCTTCGACTGATGCAAGAGATTTTTATTACGGTACTTAGCTTTATTTCCCTCATTTCTCACTTGGTCTTAGGCGATTTTAAGAGCATTTTGTGAATTGCCTCGGGTATAAGAACAAGCTTTGTTTGATGATCCAGATAATTATAGTGTGGGGTCCATTTTCCATTGAAAGCAACAATTGTACATATTATATCCATCCTGCAAGTCAAGTAAAGAGGAAATTCAGGACACTTTGTCCTTAATATTTATACTGCACACATGAAGTTAAGGACAAGATGTCCTAAAGTTTATCAATAGAAGGTGCAGATTCATGATACTTTATCCTTAATATTTACATAGCACAAATGAAGTTAAGGACATGATATTCTAAAGTTTATCAATAGAATGTGCAAATTCAGGACATTTTGTCCTTAATATTTACACAACACTCATGAAGTTAAGGACACCATGTCCTAAAATTTATCAATAGAAGCTGTTAATTCAGGACACACTTTGAACTTAATATTTATACAACACTCCTAAACTTTATCAATTGAAGGTGCTAATTCAGGACACACTCTGAAATTAATATTACATAATGAAGTTTTTAAGTTCTATCGTCAAATTAACAGATACTAATACCAAAAAAAAATTTCGAATACATATTATTACAAAAAAAATGAAAACATAATGTTTTGGGAAAATCCACCCAAACATACAAAAGCATATAGAGATATCTGAAAGTTTGTACACACAATTAATTAAAAGCTAAAAATTTGATTAGGACTTACTGTATTTATGGATAATCTTCTATGATTTTATGGTGAAATAGGAGGAGAAAGTTGAACTCTCCAGTTTGAAATAGGAGAAGAAAGCAGGTTGACGAACTGAGCGTAAGTTGACGAACGAAGGTTTATGGAGTGAAGCTTGACTTATTATAAGTCTAGCATAGAGGTATTTTTGTACGTTCGGATAAAAATTTATTAAACTACTGACTGAATATTAAATATATTTTAAACAGTGGCTTAAGAGTAAATAAAACTCTAAATAGTGGCTAAACGTCATCAATCTATTGTTGATAAGTTAGGCTCAACTAAGCTAACCACTTTATATCACGTACATATTTTCATTTAATCCAGTAAGATAATGTTTTCAAATGAATTTAATTCGTTCTTTTATTCTCTGACGCGTTTTAGCGTTATATTTTATTCTTTTATCTCGGTTGCACTTCTACAGTTAAAAGATTTTGTTCTTCTGTTCTACTCTAGCATTTTATGGCCTCTTATGTTTAAATGAAGAGAACTATTTATCTCTCTTAGTTGAAGAAAATAATAAATGAAATCATATTTATAAGTGTTGATGTCTATTATGAATTTCATGCGTATGCAAAATGATGAAAAGGCGAAGGGCCGTGAGAGAAATGATTAAATATCAATTGCAGGTAGAGTTTCTCATAAAACTAAAAATATTGTCAATGATAGGTTTTGGCGCACCGATATTTGGTTCGACATAAATTAGTAATGTTTGTGAAAGATAAGTTATAGAAAGCGTTCAAATTCTTTTCAAGTACTGTACTTATCTCGAATACCTCTCTAATGTGTCCTTTCCTCTATTTATTTTCTTGACCATATAGAGACTACCTTCATGTATATATTTAGAAATTTAGAAAAGTCTTAGTGTTGAAAGGAAGTTGATATAAAGACATACTAAGACGGATTCATAACACATACCAAATAGTGATAAGCCCACATGGCAAACATCTAACTGCTACTTTTATTTTATTTTTCAAATTGAAGTTGTTAATTATTCTTTAGAATCCTCTAACTTTCCTCAAATGACTCGTTAAATGTGCTTGATTCCCCTTCTCTCTTTCCTCGGCCCATGCTAGTCTAATTTATGATTTTCTGCGCAAGATAGAAGTGGAAAAGTGAAAGAAAAAACTTTATTCATTTGTTTGCAGGAAAATAAATTTGTCAATGCAGGAGGGAAATGATTTCCCCTCTTTTATTTTCTTTTTTCCCCTCATTTCCTTCTCAAACTGAGCAAGGGAAGGCAAAATGACCACTTGTTTTAGAAGATACAATTATATGCACTAGGCTTTTGTTATTGTCTAATTAAAGAAATATTACCAACAAAAATTGTGATGGGATAAATAGGATTCCTCTACCCTTAATTAGAGGTCTCGAATTTTGATCATAGAAATGAATGAAAATCTTGGTAGGAGCTTCCCCGCGGTGCGAATCAGATTTTTCGGACCTAAATGCGAGTACCAGGTAAGAAAATAAAAAAAAAATAAACAAATATCAGAAGTTGAAGAAAACAGACGTAATAAAGGAAATTTTTAAATCATAATTCTTTCTTTAGTTATTTTTTTACATCAACAGACTTTAACATAATTTCATCCCCACATTGATTTGATTAGTAGCTTTCTACATAGCTCTTTCTCCTTGGAAAATAAGCCCATGCAACTTTTTAACAAACCCTTTAAAATTGTTCACACTTTTTATTTAGACATTTCATCTTAAGTATATTCCATTTAAATATTTTTACTGGGTCATTCAGACACAATATACTGATATGGCAAAATAAATGTGTCTCACATTTTCCAAGCGCGTGAAAATAATCTGAAAAACAAACCTTTCATACTTCTGGCAGAAAAATGAATATTTTTGGCAAAAAAAATTTTCGGTGAAAATTTCTTTTAAATTTTAGATCTTTCAAAAACCCTTCAGATCTGAAAGCTTTGCAGTGAGACCAAATGGGTCGCAGGTGAATTTTGTCGGCACCAATCTATTCCGGCGAGGCAATGTCGAGTATGTGCTTAACTTGTTTGGTGCACTAGATAAATAAACTAACACCCAGAAATTTGTTCCAATTGCAGCAAATTAACAAGAAAATTTTTGAATGCTCAAAGGTTGTTTTTGATTGATTGGTCATTAAGAAGAATGTATTTTTGGTTCCTCTTATGTATTGGCGGCATCGGCCATGGCATTATCGTCTTCTCTTTTCCCCATTTTACCCATATCTGAGCCTCAAGAATTTTCAATAAAGGATGATCGCTCCTCTCTGCCATGTCCATGATTTCTCCAATATTAAAACCAACAATGCTTTGAGAAAAGAAGAACAATAAAAGGAAAATATTGAACCATCTGAGCAGCACTCCTTTATCTCTGTAAAAAGGGGCTACTATGCACTTTCTTTTTCTGCTTCTGCTCTGCTCTTACAACAACTGATTTGCACAAATAGCTGATTTTCTTCGCCAGAAATCTTTTCTCCAGTCATTTTGGTTCCAAAACTCTCAGTAGTTTTAACTTAAAAAGGAAGAACGAAGGACAAGAAGAAAAAAAAGTAAATTTCCGGAGGAGAAGAAGAAAGAGTGGAAAAGCGATGGCCGGAAATTGATTTTTCCGGCGAGGAGGAATCGTTGGGGAAGACGACTCGTTTTAAAAAAAAATTAATTTGATTAAGTTAAATCCACATGTCCTCGTCTTATTCGTTATTATGGTGTGTGAATTACACGCACATTTTGTGTTTGGCTGATTACGAATTTTGTGTCTTAAAATATTCAAATGGAACAGAGTTAAAATAAAATGTCTAAGCGAAAAGTGCAAACAACTACAAGATCAATCGATGTATTTGGCCTTTTGCATAAGTTAATTCAACCTACAATGAATATTTAATCGAAGAACTAACCGACCGGCTTATTATTAAACTTTCCCTATTTAATTTCAAGAACACCAAGAAGTGCAGACCCAAATATATGTGAAAATAGCATGGGCTAACTAGTTTTCGGACTGGTAATCAAAAAATAGACAGCGTTTGCAAAGTCATTGAAATATAGTCACTATTTTATGCGGAGATAAAATCTGAACGAAAATATCCCAGCTGAAACACAAACGTTCCAGCATGATTATGAAGTTCATGCGTATAAACTTCATAATCATATTATGTTGGAACTCCAACATATTATGAAATTCCAGCACATTATGTTGGAATCTTATACGGAAAAAATTCGAACTCCAGTATATTATGCTGGAATTTTTTCGAATTTTTAAGGATATTTTTATTTAGATTTTATCTTTTAAAGAAAAAATGACTAAATTTTAATTACTTTTGAAAATGTGAGTTTTTCAATTACCAGTGGTAAATCTGGCTATTTTTTGTCTTTTTTTTTCCAAATATAATCATACATAAAAAAAAAAACCACTTTCACTTATAGTTGTCTTTCAAGAACTTTCCTGCATACTTAGCATATATTCATAAGATGCTAGTCTCTTTTCCATGTACTTTCTCTGCATTAGGTTTTTAAAAGCGGCATTTGATGACTGTAACAGTAATAGAGCAATTTATATTGGCAAGGATATTAGCTATTCTATGAAGTTCTACCGCATTAACAAGATAGATATTAAGTTATACACAATGATACAGTAAAGAATCAGTATAATATTACTCCCTCCGTTCCTCCAATTTATATGAATCTGTTTGAATGGGCACGGAATTTAAGAAAAAATAAAGATTTTTGAAATTTATGGTCCTAAACAATTCAAAAAGGGGCTCAGAGTATTTGCGTGGTTATAAAAGCTTCTAATTAAGCGTAGCATTGTAACAACAACAATCCAATATAATCTCACTAGTGAGGTCTGGGAGGATAGTGTGTACGCAGACCTTACCCCTACCCTGGGGTAGAAGCTGTTTCCGATAGACCCTCGGCTCCCTCCCTCCAAGAACTCTCACCTTGCTTTTGGGGTGACTCGAACTCACAACCTCTTGGTTGGAAGTGGAGGGTGCTCATCACTTAAGCAACTCACTCTTGTCCAAAGGGTAAAATTATAAGTTTAAGCAAAATTATTTCTAAATTTAGAAAGGGATCATTCTTTTTGGAACGGACCAAAAAGGAAAAAGGTTCACGTAAACTTAACGGAGATAATACTGGTTATAACAAATTACTAAATTATTTGTTTTCACTCTCCAACTAAAATTCATTACAGGAAATTACCCGAAGTAATCTTTCAAATGACTTGATTGTGTAAATAATTGTGTGTGAAAAGAGAGAATTGCTACGGTGGGAGTGCTATTGAAGAATGACAAATAAAAAAAGTTAAAAGATCCTGATATAGCCATTTCACATAACAGTCTCAAAGAGAGAAACTAGATGACACAAAAATCAATAAAAACCTTGAAACATTTATGAACTACTAACACTTCTGTCTACCAATCTGAAGCTGTATATTAATGACCATACCATTGAGCAATAGTTAGCAGAATTACACTTGGATAGTTGATCATTAAACTACAGCTACATAACAAAACAAGAACAAGAGCACAAAGCTTAATTACAGACAATTTAACCAACCAAATTAAACTCCCAAATAAGTCAAGTACCTAAATTCTTACTCTTACCATCTTTGATGGCTTTATCTACAACTACTTTGAACTTTTTGTACTCATCAAATTCCTTACTATCATTATGTTGTTCCACTGCTGGATCTTCTGGTGCCACTGGCCTCCTACTCCCTAAAATAGTCCAAACAATTACCACAATGAATGCCCCTAATGCTCCACATCCAGTACCAAAAAGCAAAGCACCAAGAATTCTCAAAGCACAATCACTTTTGCTATGTACTTTCAACTCTTTTTTTTCACCTTCAAATGCTTGTGGATCCAATGGCTCAGAATGCATCCATTTTGGTGCAGTCATCGTCTTAAATCCCAATGAGTAGATATTGCATTTTTGAGTGGAATTTCCACTTGAAGAACTCAACCCCACAAACAATTCTTCCTCTTTCCAAATTCTTGACAAGTCAATAGGGCAAGAAACCAATGGATTAAGTGGCCTAATGTCACCGACTTTGTTTAACCTCACTTCTAATCTCTTTGAACTGGCTTCATAATCAATCCAAGATTGTAACTTTTCACCACTATTCAGCTCCAACTTAACAGAGCTAACATTGCTCACTTTGACAGATACAAAGCTCCTTAAATCAACACCAACATGATTTCCATTCAAATCACCATATTTCTTATCCAAGAATGTATCAAATTCCACAGCAAGAAACTTCATTTTTCTAACACCCAATAGCCCAAATGAGCCACCATCAAACATATTAAATGGATATCCAATTGGTACCATTACAAAAGCAAAGCCGTCCCCATTTTCTCTTGATAAGGAAAACACAAAATGCATTGAAAAAGACATCATTTTTCTTGGATTTTTCTCCACTAGCTTAATGGATTTTTTGTTCAAGATTCTTCCAGAACTAAAACCCATTGAACCACTCATTTGTATACCACCATTAACAACCTTAGCATCACCATAAAGTGCAAGTTCTGACCCAAAGTTTGAATCTTTACCAAAATTCTCAAAATCAAATGACAAGTACTTTTGTTCCTCAGATAGGCTGATTCTGAAGTAAAAACACAAGTAAAAGAACACTATAATGTACCTGAAAGTTGATAAAGTACTCATTCTTGAACTTGGCTTAATTTGAGCAAGAGAAGCTGTAACCTTGTTTTTTTCCCCTTTTTGTGCTGGATTTACCAAGGTTTCTTTTTAGATGAACCCATATAGAGAAATATCAAGAAAGCTGATATATAAGTATAATTTTGAGGGTATTTATTAGTATCTTATAGTGGAATTTTCTAGGGTTTGAGTTGAGTGCTGAGAAAGAAGAAGGAGAATGCTTGGGGAAATGGGTAAGAGGATGGTGGTGGTGATATGGGGGGAGTGGTAGGTTGGACTTGGAGGTTGTGAAAATTAAATGCAAGTTTTACTTGTTTTGTGCCAACTCTTCTGAGTTCTGATTCACTTTCCCTTCAGTGGTTGCTGACTGAGGGAATATAAAATGAGATTCTTTTATCTTTATGATAATGTCCTCCTATTTTCTCATATTATCATGTTTAGTCCTATTGGTGTAGATTATACTCTCTTCGTCCTATTTTATGTAACATAATTTTTTTGAACACAAAATTTACTAAAGAAAAAAAATATTTTGTAATTTATGGTCTAAAGTAAGTTATATACATTTATATGGCTAATAATTATGTTGGTAAAGCTAAAATAATAAATACATCATTCTTTTTTGACGGACTGAAAATATATATCACATAAATTGAGACAGAGAGAATAGTTTATTTATTCACCCTCTCTTTTTAATGTAAAAATTACATGGGCACCCTATTTGGTTGCCCATTTTTAACTTGTACCCGTTTTCTTTTTTTTATTTGCATCCGTACCCATTATTTTGTTAAAAGCGTTTTAAAAAGACGATTTTGCCCTTCTTTAATAAAAGACTATTATTGACAAAACTATAGACTGCAGGACAAAATTTTTTCATATTTTGGTATGAAATTTTAGCAAATGAACTAAATACTTCAGCATGCATTAGCAAAAACTCATTAGAAAATTACATACTGCAAGACAAAAATTAAAGCATGTTTAGTGTGAAGATTTAGCAGATGAACTAAAAAACTTTAGCTTGTTTAGACTGAAGTTTCGGATAAAACTCATGACAAAACTTCAGCATGTTTTGGTATGATGTTTTAGCAAATGATTCACCTTGCATTAGCAAAAACTCATTAGAAAAATACATACTGCAGGACAAAAACTTAAGTAGGTGTAATTTAGTCTGAAGTTTTAGCAAATGAACTAAAAAACTTCAGCTTGTTTAGACTGAAATTTCGGATAAAATTCTTGACAAAACTGTAGACGGCAGGATAAAACTTCAGCATGTTTTGGTATGAAGTTTTATCAAATGAGCTAAATAACTTCAGCATGTATTAGCAAAAACTCATTAGAAAAATACATACTGCGGGACAAAAACTTAAGCATGTTTAGTCTGAAATTTTAACAAATGAACTAAAAAATTTCAACATGTTTAGACTTAAGTTTCGAATAAAACTCATGACAAAACTGTAGACTGCAGGATAAATAATTTCAGCATGCATTAGCATGAAGTTTTAGCTTCAATGTGAAATTTTTCACGAATGAGGTTGTAGATCACGCGATTAATGCGTGATGCAGATTTAATATCTTTTGTAGGGGTATAATTGTCATATTATTACGAATTTTTATCAGCTGACTACCAAATCAATAATTTTTAAAAATAGAGTATAGGTTAAATGTGGCACAAATATAGGGTACCCTTTTTAAGGACGATTTTGGCCAATGATGTGCTGAAACCCTAGAAGTCTAGAGTTGAAATAAATATGTTAAATGATTTATTTTGATTTTTATTTGTATAAGATTTTGTGGATAGAATAATCTTATATATGTTTTGACAGAAATTAGTAATAGGTGTTTGATAGAATAATCAAGGTACACATAAATTCACATACTCACTACTGTTGTACTCAAACTATCTCCAAGAATTGTTATTGTAATAGTAGTCATGCATATTGTGAAAGTCCAAAAGATAATATGTAAAATCAATGTAAAAAATAAGTCACATTTTTTAACCACTTTTTTTTGGGCTTATGATTTGTGCAGTTTAGCTCCTGGAAATTAAGATGTCCCACAATCCACTAATGAATTTAAGTGAAGCATTGTAATATTAGTAGCTTTTGAACAACGCATTATGCGTCTATTGTGTCTATATCGAATTTTTTCCCTAAGCATGATGGTTTTTAAAATGTTACAATGATTGTAGAGAGATGAAGATCGAGTTAAATAGTGCAAAAGCAAAACTTCGTTTCACTTTTTCATACAAAACACAAATATGTAGGTAGTAGAAACTACAGAAGTATAAAGTACAGGGTAATAGTGATTATTACTGTGAAAGTATACGATTGCTCAAAAGACCCACAGTACTTTACAGCCATAAAATTAGAAGCCCAGCTGGCACTGCAATACGATGAATTCACAAGTTCTACACATTAATTAATGTTTTTCCTTTCTTTTCTCTGTTCTTTCTTTTTTCACCACGCTTCTAATATCTATCTATATTGGAGTCAGACTAATTCAAATTTGCATCGTGCAAAGCCCGTTAAAAAGAAAATACTCCACTTTTTTTTATTTTTAAGCTCGAATTCAAAAATTTTAATTAAAAATAGAAGAATCTTATTTATCTCGTCGTAACTCTCGTTGGTGGTTCTTTAATTTTTTATTACTTCAGAAGTGTTCATTAATGAGTTAAAGTTTTTATAATCATAAAAAAAAGGTTTTTGGGTTGCTAAAAAGGCAAGAGATTCGTTTCGTTTTGTTAGCCAAAGTATATTATCCGACAGGGGGGGTGACGGGGTGTGTGTTGTGCACAGTGCCTACTTTAGTAACCTTTTCTTTTCTGATCCAAAATATAATACCAATAAATAATGTGCGCATGCCTTGTCTTCTCCTTGATCTATACACAACGGTCTAATTTGTATATACATACAACTAGATTACCTTTGGACAATATATAATGCAGCTATGAGGTTAACTCATATATATTGATGGTAAAAAATAATTAATTTCATTATCAAATTATCTAAAAGATAAATATAAACAACCGCCATTAAAAGTGAGGGAATATTAATGACTTTAAAATAAAACATATAACTACATTTCGCTTATCTAAATGACATGACACATTTATAAATTGAAACGGAAAAAATGTCGAAAGTGTAAAAATTTGACCATGTTTATATAAGTTAAATCCTATATGTATATGTAGAGGGTGGTGGTTAGTGACTTCTTTCAATCTACCTAAATTTTGATTGGACAGAATTATCCGTTATTTATACGGGTAAAAAGATAAATAATACCCTATAAAATAATTAGGGTGTGTATAAGTTGGATCCGAATATTATTTCATACAAAAAAAAATGTGGAAGGTGGTGGTCAGAGAGACAGCTAAGCAAAATGGACCTCTGCTTTGAAAGGGACGACTGACTGAAAACACTTAACGAACCTTCGCTTTGGCTAAGGTGATTTTTGTGGTTTTCTTCTTGTCATTAGGGAATTAAAGAAGTTGTTCAGGAATAAAACTGCACAAACAATATAAGAAGAACCTACTTATATTTAAAATATTCTACATGCTGTAGACAGGGCGACTCAAACAAACCCAAAGAAAAAGTTTGACCTGAGGCCTAAATTAATAAAAAAATATATATATATATATATTTAAACCATTTTTTTTCTATCTTTTCAAGATTTAAAGTTATTAATATTTTTTTTATAATCGATTTCCTCTAATAATTTCTTTTTAATTGATAATATAGCCAACTCATTTAATCTATCTTGAGACGTTATTAATCTAAGGTAAGATTTTATCAATTATAATCTTAAAAACATTTTTTATTTGAGACAATTGTTATATAAAAACTCTACTTCTATATGAAAAGTACTAAATATTATTTGTTTTAAATACGTATAAACCTATTATTTCTAAACAATTGGGGCCCTGAAATTTGGGGGCATAAGGCAAAAGCGTGAAAATAGCACGGGCTAGCTAATTTTCGGATTGGTAATTGAAAAATAGCCAACGTTTGCAAAGTCATTGAAAAATAGTCACTATTTTGCTGCAACACGAAAAATTTCAGCATAATATACCGGAGATTAGTGCACATGTGTATGAAGTTTCAGTATATTATGCTGGAACTCCAGCACACGGAAAGTTCCAGCATAATATACTGGAGATTGGAGTAGGGGTGTTCGTCGGTCGGTACGGTATAATATTTAGACATTTCGGTTCGGTATTTTCGCTATTCGGTATCATAAAATGCTATACCAATACCGTACCTAATTAAATTCGGTATGGTTCGATTTTTTGCCTTTCGGTTTCGGTTTATTCTGTTCTAAAACAGCTTTTGGATGTTATATTTAGGGGAGAATAACACTTTAACTAGCAAGTAAAATTAAAATTATAATTAGCTAGCAAAATCAATCTTATGAATGCAACAACACTACACATCATATATGAGACTTCTATAAACAAGAGCATAAGATTAGAATAATGTTTACAAACTTCATCAACATGTAAGTATGTATGGTCTAAAGCTCTAACTTGCATCTCCGTAATATACCAGACACTAGTAAGCTTCTCAAATATGACCAAAATAAGTTTTTCATAAGTGTTGTTTACAGAAATTATCCGGGTAACATTCATTAACCACATAGACAAAAATAGGTGGCGCAAATGCTTTAACTAAAAAACATGGAACTAGAAACATTCTCCTTAAGCTCTCTGGTAACTGCGGGCTGCAAGGATGACTAGATATTTAAAATTAATCCAATATATATTTCAGTACGGTATCGATACTTCGGTATTTTTTACCATACCTAATACCAATTTTTTTTAAAATGTAAACCAAATACCATACCAACTACCAAAATATCAAATACCAAATACCAAAAATTTCGGTTTCGGTATGGTAATTCAGTATTTACCAAATTATACACAGCCCTAGAGTGGACACATGTGTATGAATTTCCAGCATATTATGCTGGAACTCCAGTATATTACGCTGGAACTATAGTATATTATGCTGAAAGTCCAGTATATTATGCTGGAAGCTCACATGTAAAAAATTTATCTTTACATAAAAAATGGCTAAATTTCGATTACTTTTAAAACTGTGACTTTTTTTCAATTACCACTTATAAATTTGACTATTTTTGAATTTCACCCGCCAAAAGCCTTGCTTGGAACGGCGTTAGAGCCGGCCCGGGCGGTGAACTGCCAAATTAGGACATTGTCGGGGATTAAATGTTACAATTTCCATGTTTATTAGCTTACTAAACATTCATATTGAAATTTTATGTATTTTACTTCTCAAGTAGTAGCAGATTGACAACATTAATTGTACCATAATTCTTTACTTTTATACGTACGATAATAAGTAGATTCTCTGTAAATAGGAGTTCGTCATGTGATATTACTTATTGACCTACCATTGAATTAAAGACAACATAGTTATTTTGATGTGATAACTCAACCACCCTATCAATTCTCTTGCAATAATGCACCAAACTATTTTTGCAGCAGTTAAAAGTATCTTACGAATTACGATATTTAAAATCCTCTAATTGATCCCTCAAACAATAATATTTAAGGAAATATGGTACCGTTACCATTAATATAATGCGCATGTTAAATAAGAGCACATCTTTCTTGTCCACATCAAAGAATTTACTAGCAAATCTAGTATACATTAAAATTCTGTAATTATAAGATTTAAAACACTCCATTCCGTTCTAGATATTAGTAACTGTTATGATAAACTGAACCTGTTTAAAAATTTTGACGTTTTAAAAGTTACTTTCAATTAGCAGAGTATGTTAATTAAGTGAGACGATTAAAAAATAGATAAAGAGACAGTTAGACAAATACTCTTATAACTAAGGACTGTTAGAGTCTTTCTTAAAGAGTTTGTAACAATTTTAAAAGACTAATATTATTGACATGAAGAAAGTATTTTTAGGATATATAAAACATGCATTGCAATGGATGAGAGGATGAAACGGTAGACGTACCCGGGGGCGTATATGGGCGGTTCATCTGAACTCAATAATATTTTGATGCAAAGCATAAATTTATGTAAAATAAATATAGAAATTATAACAAATAGGAGGGTGTTGGCAATAATCATAGGCGGAATCAGGATTTCAAATTTATGGGTACGGTATATATACTAATCATTTTAAGTTACTGAGTTCTAAATTAATAATTTGAACATATTCAATAATTTTTCAAAGACAAATATAGAGTTTGAACCAAAATTGTTGGGTTTGAAAAACACGTTTCCGATACTCTAGTTCCATCGCTGACAACAATACTTTAGAAATAAAACTTATAAAACTTAAATTTTAGATCTGCCGCCCAAGGTTTGACAACAACATTTATCGACAAGATCGATCATGTATCGTGATATTGGTCCTTGACAATTGGATACATCGCTGCGAACTGTTCTTTTTTGGTGCATATAATAACACGTTAAAAGGGCCAAATTCTTTATGGGACAATAACTTAAAAACTGGAGGTCTTTGGGTCCTCGTGGCATTGGTCTAAAATAGAAATAAGAAACCAAGCCCTTGTGATTGTGGGTCCCTCCCTCCCTCCCTCTTTCCTAATTGGTGATGTAAGTTACCGACAGCAAGTGTAGTCAAATTCACTGTATCTCTACCGCATTCATACGTATATATATTTTCGGTTTAGAGACCTGTAGATCTGCTAACATAAAGTTAGGAGTTGAACATGAACATGCAAACAAAAGTCAATTTCGAAACCATACCCCCTACTGTTAATTAAAAATCTAATGCTCCAAAATTTATTAGTTAAACTAATTTGGATTTGCGTCAAACGTATTTTTTAAAGAGATTAAAACGCTTCCTATGGAAAGATTATTCATTCCCGAGATTGAATCCAGAATCTCTAAGCGGCTCTTCATTCCCAAGATTGAACCCGGAATCTCTGAGTGGAAGAATTCCATCTGCTACGCTCCTCATTTTGGTGGACAAAGAAACCGGACAATTGTTGAAGTAAAGTGTAAGACGTAACGCAGTCAAACGATTATTTTCACTAGTTTTAAAGGTTTGGTTGACTCTTGAAATTGGATTTGGCTAGGGGATACTCTCATAAAGACTAAAATATTGTCATGCCGAAATTAGTAGAGGCGCGACAACGCTTTGGTAGTGAGTGTAATTGGTGTTTTCGTAATGGATGATTCTCGAAGCGTAGATCCGGATGATTGATGGAAGAAACACCAAGCATATTTCAAACTTCTCACCCCACCGACCGGCTGATGAAAATAGACTGACTATCGGAAAAATTCGCGTTACTTCGTTTTCACTGGAGTGATATTAATACGGAGTAGTATTTACTTCAATTTTGTAAGTTCTGGTTGTTCCATTCTCCATATATTGTGTGAATTTCTCCTGTCCAGAAAGCATCTAAAACAAATTCCTTTTGTTGTCTTCTAATAACTTCCATTGGCATTAAATGATTTCAATCTAACATTAACTAGGTTCACATGATCCATGACGTAACGTCACTCTCCTCCTTGTCGATTAATCCAAGGACGTGTTAATGTCTACTGTTGGCATTGCATGGCCACCTTAATTAAAATGGAGAAGTCATGCCAAAAATTTTAATAGCTCGATGGGATGATCACAAACTAATCTGGATATATCGTTGTAAAAAAAAAAAATCGTAACTTCTTCAATATGGCCAAATTCTCAATCATTTGTAAATTATTGTGAACCAAAGTAAAACTCGTCCTGTTTCAACTCTTTGAGGTTCTTGACTTCTTGTTTAACAATATTAGAGGTCATATATATGGACATTGGACACACACATACGAGCATAGCTAATGGAGTATAAGTTATCGATTAACAAATCACCAAAAAGAATGTGAATTACTTGTCACAATGTTTTTTTTAAAAAAATTATCTTGGAATTGAGTTATATACACGGATAGATCTTTCTGCTATATGTACTTTTTATATGTGATAACATGCTAATTACTATTTCTACTAGGTTATGAATTAATATATTTTATAAAAATTTATTTATAATTACCTTATAAATTGTATGATTGTATAAATATCTTTTAGTCATTGCATAGTACTTAAAATATTATGAAGTTTTAAGTTTCGTTCACTGACAATATATGAAATGTTTGAATCATCATATTAAGCTAACATACATGTAACTTTTTATAGCAAACTAGGAAAAGAATTATGCTGGTTTTCTTACATTGAGGCTTCAATCAATTCGAATTCATGTTAAATAAAGCTCATTATAAGGGAAAACACTCTTTACTAAGATTTTTTTTAATTTTTAATGCTGAAAATCGAAACCTCTAATTAAGGATGAAAGTATAATTCTCGGTGATTATGTAGTCCGTGTATAGAACTTGAATACAAGTTATTTTGGATAGAACTTGATGATTACGCCTATTCGTCCAACTACAGGAATTTAAAGTCAAGTAGCAGACGGCTGAATCCGACAATTGTAGTAGGATTGCTAGAGCTTTCTATATTAATTAAAAGTCTATTAATGTAATGAATCTAATTTCTTTCTCGAATTGAAATATTAGGTCCCTATAAGTTACTAGAGGTAGCATTATTTTCAGCGTAAGATTTGCACCCATTCTTTGTACAAAACTAACTCATTTAACTTTTTGAGTTCTGTGAAAACCATATTATTACCACTGCGTATTGCGTTACGCACCAAACTTCTCGGAATAGTGAGATAGTTGGACCAAAATACTCTTTGACTATATATAAACGAATTGCATGATAAAGGCTTTTCTTATACCACTGATGAAATAATCCAAAAACTTAAAAAAAACTAAGAGTTTACATGATCCATATCAAAAGAATAATGTATACTTCCAAGATCTTCTTAGAAAACTACTTTATTCACATGAAAGTTATAGTAGGTGTTATGTATTTTCTACAATCTTAATACAAGGTGAGCTCTTCATCATGTAAGTAAAATATACAGCTAGTTTTGCACAAATGATTTCATAGCAGCCAAAAAACTTTTGTATAATTTACCATTACAAAGTAAACAAAAATGGGGATGGGAAGAGGAATATAATCTATGTGCCAAATGGGCTAATTAACCTACTTTTAGGCTAGCGGTGGTTAATCCACGAGCTTGACTTAGCACCCAGTTACTTGTCTCTTTCTCTTGCTTCTTTATTAAAATGATTAGGACCAACTACTCCTAATTAAAGTTCTACTACATTCTATTTCTTTTTTCCTTTTTTTCTCTCGGCAATACAACAAACAAATATAAAACAACGTGTATGGATCTCCACTATCATTGTCGCTCTATGTACTTGAACTCGCCTTAATCCAATATTGTAATATTAGTTTTTACGGT
This sequence comes from Nicotiana tabacum, assembly GCF_000715075.1. Taxonomy (NCBI): domain Eukaryota; kingdom Viridiplantae; phylum Streptophyta; class Magnoliopsida; order Solanales; family Solanaceae; genus Nicotiana; species Nicotiana tabacum. The sequence goes on along the minus strand of NC_134081.1, from coordinate 23,147,594 downwards.
GAGCGTGGCCCTCGTGAAGGACAAGATGCGAAAAATGAGATTTAGTTGGTTCGGACATGTGAAGAGGAGAAACACAAATATCCCAGTAAGGCGGTGTGAAAGGTTGGTCTTGCAGGAGAGGTAGAGGTAGACCGAAGAAGCATTAGGGAGAGGTGATCATTAGGCAAGACATGGTGATGCTCCAGCTTACCAAGGACATGACCTTTGATAGGAAGATGTGGAGGTCGAGAAATAGGGTACAATGTTAAGTAGCCGAGTGTTTTTCTTGTTCATACTAGTAGCTAGGTTTAGTGCACTACTTACTGTTAGTCTTGTATTTCTTATTCTTAGATTCCTGTTAGTACATATTGTTTCTTTCGCTTCGTTTTTCTGAATGCTTTGTTGGTGTTGCAGCTTATTGTTACTCCTTTCTTTTTATCTTTCCTGATCTTTTATCCTTTTTATATTTTTATCTTTCATAAGCCGAGGGTCTAGCGAAAATAGCTTTTGAACTTTTTCAAGGTAGATGTAAAGTCTGCGTACATACTACCATTCTCAAGCTCCCATTCGAAATTACATGGTCTAAAAGCCTTTGAGAAAACTAAAAGACTCCTAATAGTAAACATTAATAGATCTAAAGTACTAATATTATTAAAAAAATTATCCCAACCAATTGATATTCTGGTTTGCTCATCAGATGGGATTCGTCCTAAGATTAGGCTATAAAGCTTGGAACTTTGTGAGATATTAAAGGCATTGAACATATCAGCCATCTTCTCTGATTAGACTTGATAATCCTTCTCTTGTTCCTTAACAGAGTAATAAGCACTAATTGCTCGACAAATATATCTGCTTAAAGCAAAATAGAATAATAAAAAGATAAATAGATTAGTGGATGAAAAAGGAAAAAAATGTAGAAAAGCAAAAGCTTTTCCGTGAACTTTTAGATTATTCATGATATGGACAAAACGTAGCGGCCTGTTATTCGTATTTAAAGAAAGAGTGGACCAGCAGATGCAGTGCCCCTTTGTTCTACTTAAAATATCAAGACTGTGGCCTAAAATGATACAAGCAAAAGAGTGGTGCCACTTCTTATCCTTTCTTTTGCTTTCCTTATTCTTTTCTTAAATTATATAACACAACCCCACCAACATGGCAATTACACTATCTTCGAGATAAATGTTTTTTACTTTTTGCAAATTTGAATCAGATTTCCTTCTATTTAATGAGGAAAGTTTTAATCACATTCAGTGTCAACAAATATTAAATAATGTACTTTTATATACATTGGTACTATTGTCTATTTATTCGTAGTTAATGAAATCACATTCTCTTTTTTACTAACCATGATAAATCCAATGCGTATAATTTGACCTAAACACTTAGGTGAAAGACTATTTTCTGATTTAAAGTCCAATATTTATTTTTATCTTCTGGACTTCACTTTTTCTTAGCAAATAAGAATGTGTACCTTCGTAAGTTGCTTCTTTCCGATCAATATACAAACTGTTGGGCTAATTAAGTTTTCTCCGTTAAAAAGCTCGTCCTTGTAAATATAGTATTGTCTTTCATTTTGATTTTACTTATTTTTTTTTAAAATCCCTCATTGTCAAATTTGATGTGTTCCTGTGATCTTAATTACAACATAGTTAAACAAGAATCGACTTTAATACAACTTGAACATAAATTAAATGAAATAAAGATCAATCGTTACCAAAAACATCTTTAAAATGTATAAGTGAACCATCTTTTTTCAGATAATTAATAATTGACCTACAATTTTGGCGATTCTGATGTGAACCTTAGAGCTTAGAATAACCATACACATTAAAAGCTAGCAATAGATGTCAGTTGCATTAAGCCCCATGCTTCAATTGTGAGATCCAAACATACATTCCAATTAGGATCATAATTGTAGATAGCTCTGATACCAATTGATATTTAAGAGAATCACACCAAAAACCTTAGTATTTAGGTAAGATAGCAAAAGTTATATAAAACTTACACGGTAATCCCGTATTTCAGATCAAATTCTCATAACTAGCATTTAATATCATAACAAAATAACAAGCTTCAGACGCGTCTGAACAAACACGTCTAAACTTAACAAAGATCTTCTGCATCTTAAATCTAAACAATTTTGGGTTAATGTTTGCATCATTGACAGCAAAATAATAAACACAATAATAATACAACTCCTTTGATGAAAGAGACGCTTGGGATACCCAGAATTTTCCATTGAAAAGACAAGGTTTATTCATCCACAAGGAAAAATATTACAAGACGGCTCCTATTTCTAAGAAGCTGCAAAGAAGAATTCTCATTTTCTCTTTTCCTCGTATTCTTTTGACACGCTCATGCGTTAACTTCCAATAGCTTCATACAGATATTTGATCTGCACCCTAATATTCATTCTGCAGGCTGCACAGCAACAACACGTTCATAAAAATTTTACCGTTAGAGAGATTAATTAGCATCTCAATTTAGTTACATCCAAGTCAAACTTGCAGCAGTTCGATACCAAAGTTATCTGGAATTCCCTAGGCAGACCAGCTTAATCTGACCTTTGCCTCAGCTGAAATCCCTTGCAGACCTTTGCTCTTAACATCCAATTGCATACAGTCGATTCATCATACAATAGAAGTTTATTCGCCCCTGAAGTCAGATTCAAACGTAGTAAGCAGTAGAATTCATCTTGAAACAACATAATATATGTGATAGAAGAAAAGTAAAATGCACTGGACAAAAGAAAAGTAATAGAGGAAACGGGAGTTGAAAGAGATATATATTTCTTTGTATAATGTTGCATGGCAATAAGGAGACATCTTTGAAAGTTAAGAGAGCTCTAGAACAAAATCTGAGGACTATTATACTTATTACTTTGACGCTACCACTATTCAGATAATGCATGTTATACATTCTTGTTCAATTAATCGAAGTTATAGTCAGTTCTTTCAGGCAGCGGTGGAGCCAGGATTTTAATTAAGAGGAGTCAAAATATAAATAAGCACACAAAGAAATCAAGAGGAGTCAACGTATAGTATATACACATAAAATTAAGAATTTAACATATTTACACAGTGTAATTTTCCGACGAAGGGGTATCAATTGACTCCCCTTGCCAATGAGTGGCTCCGCCACTGCTTTCAGGCCCAGAAAAGCAATTGAACAGATTATCCAAATATATGCAACGTTGTACCACTGATCCTCAAAGATGATTAATATATGAAGCCGATGATAAACAGCTACACATTTCTGTCTTTCTTACTCAAAGAATTAGCCCTTGGAAATAAATAGTTCAAGCCAAAACGACAGAGCAGATTTCCTGGAGAAGTAGTCCAAAATTCCAAGAAACAACACCCTATACTAGTAACTCATTTTCATTGCATCCTAGTTTATACATCATTCTTACTCCTCACAGGATCCTTCCTCTCAAACCTCAATGGAGTTGGAGGTTAGTTTCTATTTAGAAGCATGTAACCCTCTCTTGCAAATAAGCAGCTTAAAGAACTTTCTTTACCTAGTGCATGGTTTCATTGTCTATATATACAAAATTTTCTGAGATAAGATAGAACATGGCATGTGTATGAAGTGATGTGACATAATTGAACGGTATGAAATGATGTGATTTAATTGATCCAATTTTAACAAGATTTCATGATATTTCAGTCGCTTGGAAGAGTGTATCTTTGAACAATCACCCTTGTTTATCCCGTATGACGTATTAAATCACATATAACATAATCCTCTTCCATGCTCAGACAGAAAAAAATAGATAAGCATGGGCCAAAAAGATGTTTGGAGAAGAGTTAAAAAAGAAGAAAATACGCGACCACTTGGATAATCAACTACTTATTTAAGCCTAGTTTGGTATTCCCTGGTACAGCATTGTCCTGGTAATATCTTTAGTAAGACATCATATTTGTTTCAGTGAGTAGATGCATCTGCTATCTACTGTGAATCTTTGGGTCAGGATACCAATATATTTTGAATAATGAGCAATCAGTACAAGACTTACCATCTCAGACAAAATAAGTATAAGCAGCCTAAACAGGTCAGCCAACCTCTGCTACAATTTCTTTGACATCTATATCAGCTAGAGTCTCCTTGCCAAACAGCAAAAATCCAACAGTTGCCTACAAGAAGAACACCACATTCAATCTCAAGAACTTTTTTTTTCCCCAATAAGTTTTCAACTTGTACAGGACATAACCAATTTGGGGAACTTTTTCTATCAGATCTTTTATCTTTTTGCATTATCACGGTGGAAGAGGCCCGAGGAAGTTGGGGGGAGTGTGGTGTTAGGGAAGAGTGAAGACATTGTGTGAATAACTCAATTCTCTCTTTTTTTGTGCGCTGAGCTCCAGGATTTTTATAACAATGATTTCCATTCCCCGCTCTCCCCTCACCCCAAAATAACATAAGGATATGCTCATAAGTTTCAATTGGAAGGAAAAGTACATACCAATCTTGCATTACTATCAACCTTCTTAAGGATCCCTGAAAATCCTGCAAAGGCTCCAGAGACAACTTGAACAGTTGACCCTGGCACTAAAGACTTATCATCCGAGCCTCTTAAGTCATCACCTGCAACTGCAAGCAGGTCTGAAGTTTTTTTGGATTTCCTTCCTTGTTTTTTAGGCACAAATTTGCCGTCAGCGGGAGCTTTACTAGAGTCTTTTGTCAGCTTGAAATCTAAACCTACTTCTCCTTGTTCCTCTTCTTCAAAAGCTTGATCAGCTTTCTCTTGTTCTTCCTTCGCTTGTTTGAATATGGCTTCCAAGTCATCCTCATCTACAGGTCTGGGTTTATTGATCTGCCGTTTTCTGCAAATGTTTTAAACATTAAGGTACTGAGAAAATGACCTACGATACTTTGTAAGTTAGCCCTTTAAATAATGAAATAGGTACGTAGGCACACGTTAACATAAAAGTCATATAAAGGGAGGCCAAAATGTAGATGTCAACCAAAGGCAGCCAACTAGTTTACAAGCTATACAAAATTAGATTAGGGGTGATTTTTAAGAAAAAAATTCTGATCATAGGCCAAGTTACTTAGGATATTTTCCACTCATTCATGTAAATTTCCATTAACATAGGGCTAATTGGGTCAGACGCATACACTGTGGTTCCTTATTTGTAAAAAAGACAGTTCCATGTTGCCAAAGAAAATTGCACCAATATATCAAACAAATCGAAGACAGGTCCTCTTTCTTGACCAAGTAATTTTTGTAAACTTGTAAATTGTGATAGGGACAACAATGAATGCTTACGTATTTCCAACCTTGGATCCAACAAAGCCTCCAATTCCATCACATTCTCGAATGAAATCATGTATTTCTCTGTTCAGTACACACCTCAAAAACACACACCCCAGAAAAAGAGGTTTCGGTTTAACTGAAAGTGATCCGTTCTTTAATTTCCTTTTGACCTGTACAGATGGAGTGTATACCTGCAGAAATTTTACAGTTAGTCAAAACATATTGAAAAATAAATTCCTTCATCAGTAAAAACACTTTATCCCCTTCCAGTTCGAGGTAATCCAACCTCGAGCTTCCCTGAAAATCAACTTATAGGGAAGCTCATTGGTTGGAGCAGAATCAACTCTGATTTCAAGCAAACTGACCCACAATAAAAGAACTATGATTTCAAACAAAGAAAATCAGTGGTGGAAACTGAGATGAAAGTTGGGGCTAGTTTTCTTTAGAGGAAAATTTCTACAGCAATAGAAAAGCTGATAGACACATGTTTATTCTTTATGATATGGTTATCTACAGGTCCATAGCTTACATTCTGATACACGAGAAAAATTCTTTGTAGTTCCATGTAAACAGGAAATTATGCAAGCTTTAGAATTATGAATATTGCTATAAAGGCTTCACAAGCAAGCTTCTCTCAAGCCCTCACCTTTTGATAAAAAATGAATACTTTTATAAAGGCAAAAAAATTGGTAAGATGATTCTTCTCATCTGTCCAAGCCTTGGTGGATAGAGTTATCTGTGTTGGTGGAAAGTAGTAGGTATTGGTGGATTAACCGAGATGCGTACAAGCTGACCCGGGCACCACCATTATCCGAAGAAAAAATGAATACTACAAAGGCACACAGTTCAGTTGCCTTGTTACTTTCTTTTCCTCAACTATATTTTTCTCTAGTTATACTTAAACGCATTCTTGCAGAAACCTATAACATCCTAATTTCATGAACCTCCATAATTCTTAATGCTTGGACAACTTTTCACGTTCTTTATGTTCCTGTTAATGAAGGGAATGTATTTCACGACTGAATTGAGCCAATTGTGCTTGTTGGAGCTAAATTATGTACACACAAAACATTTTGTGGCTTTAGTGCCGTAACAACCACAACAACAACCCAGTAATAATCCCACTAGTAGGGTATGGGGAGGGTAGAGTGTACGCAGACCTTACCCCTACCCCGGAGGGGTAGAGAGGCTGTTTCCGGGAAACTATAGTCTAATGGTCCCTATTAATTGTTGGAAACTAGATAGGCAGCTAGACCTTTAAGATTTTCACCTTGAATTTTGACATCAACTAGACCTTTAAGACAGAGGGATCCACTTAGATCATTTTCTAACTTCAGGAGTGTTGCAATTCGGGTGAAAAAAGAACCTGTCTTGCAATTTTTAAGATATTAGACCAGGATAAATTAAGAAACTTCAGCAAGAATCGTTTGATCAATTAACCAACATCAATAATTTGTTGCTTAACAAGCCTATTACTCCATCAAATACTCTACTTTAATCTCTTTTTTTTTTTATATGATGAAAATACTACTATAATCATACAAGATAAAGACTATACAGAACGATCATAGGGTGCAGATGCATCCTCTCTTTAATTAGACTCTTTACCTTGAACGTGTTAGCAAATCCATTAATAATGGTAACATGCAGCCTACTTTTTAACTGAAAATCTAAAGCACAAATCCTTAGTGTGGGTTTTGAGAAGAAATGCCAAAGCTTCCAATAAGCATACACAATCAATCAACGCTTTAATCCAAAATAAAGTTGGAGTCCACTATATGATTTGTCTATAACAGTTCCACTCTATCTGAGTCCAAATTATTCATATGCTACTTTTCTAATCAGTAGTTTTTAAACAAGGTTCTCTAAATTTCACACTTATCATTGCATATACACAACACACAGATAGAACAAAAGTAATGACCAAAACCACCAAATTATGAACTTCACCATCAAAACAAACAAGAAAGCACTAATCATTATCTACCTGGAAATCAATATTTGGGAAGTTCCTAGCAAGAGCGCGGGCCATTCGTTCAGCAGTTTCATGACCAGCAACTCTTGAGACTCTAACAACCCACCATTGAGGACCCAATTTAGCAAGGTTATCAAGATTAAGCTCTTCAGTCCAAGACTTATATTGCTTCTTGGGTTTCTTAATTAGCCTTTCTTCTACTTCTTCTTTCCAATTATAACCTGTTTTGCTCTCTCTTCTCTCGTTCCTCATTTGCCTTCTTTCTTTAGAAGTTAGTAGATTCTCTTTAGGTGATGACTCTACAGTTGCATATACCCTTAATGATATGGTTTTCTGGGGTTTGGGGAAAGTGGAGGTTGATGATAATTTGGGAAGAAATAGAGGGGGATGACTCCATGAGAGAATAGCTTGCTTCATCTTCTTCTTCAAAAAAAAAAAAACGTCTGATACTTCTTGTGGTGGTTATATGATGACATATCCAGTTTTCTTCTTTGCACGTTAATGGGCTAGTCTGGCCCATTTTGTTCTTAAATTAGGGGGGAAGTGCACAAATAGCCGCTTTTAGGACCGTTATTTAAACGAAGGTCTCAAGTTAATCTCTAGCAATTCAAGTCTTCAAACTCGAAGGCCTAAAGAAAAAGGAGGAGGATCGAATTCAAAATTTTTAAATCTGGCCAAATTCTAAATAGCTGAATATATTTTAAACGGTACATATAAAATCGACTACTGATATAATTCTACCACAAATAGTTGGTCTATCAATGGGTATGGGCCTGCCCGAACTGTCAATTAAATACTTCCTTCATCTCACAAAAAACCCTAAAGAATACTGTATTAAAATATAACTGTATTAAAACTCATGCGATGCGCGAATACTAATCATTTATTTAAGCATTGATCACATTGCTTTGAAAAATAAAAATTCAACCTCCGTTTTTATTTTCAACATAATATATCTAATAAAAAAATCTATACGAAATTAAAGGAAGCAAATCATAATCAAGTAATATTTTATTCTTATTTTTCTTTATGATATTATTCACTATTTTGTATTATTATATTATAATATATGACTTTCTTTGGTTTGTTACTTGGCGCTCTCTCTCTATATATAGATACAGATATATATCTTATTCTTGGTAGCTTTTTCTATTATTCTAGTTTTTTATTTTCTAAATTAACCATTAATATTTTCGTGTATTATCTACTTACTTCATTTTTTAATTAATTCAAAGTATAAATGTCCTCATATTATATCTATCTCATTATTTATACATTTTTTTAGATCTATCGTGAAATTTTAATTAGTTTTTTCGCATTTAACATTTTTACCTATAATCAAAATAATATCATATTTAGTACTAATTTGTGATATTGAATTTGTCCAAATTAAAAACAAAGAAGTTATTTTTTTATTTTATTATACATCTACTAATATTTTTAATAATTTTTATTTTTGTATTACGTGCCATAACCAATTAAATTTTTCTTCTCTTTTATTTCAATACTTAAAATGTAGTTCACAAAAATCCCGAAATCTGAGAGAGAAATCACACAAATATTTTCTTTACTATCCTAATCTATATCAACAACATAAATTTTTACCTTGTCTCTTGCATTGAGGTCAAATCAGTTAATAAGTAAGCCCTAGGAGTATTGTACCATCAGAATTGTTTGTTGCTGAGCCATTTTTTAATTGATAAGCATACACAATAAATTCAAAAGTTAAAGCAGTATTGCAAAAAATATCTATTAACAACTTTTTGGATTCCAAAAATACATATTACAACTTTGTGGAAATAATGGTCTTAAAACATGCCCGAATACATAGTCAAATTAACATATGCATAAGCACATGATTAATCCTAATCCAGCACTATTGAAAGACATACAATTTAACAACCTGGTTAAAAGCAATCAGAACCAAGATATCATAATTAAGTGATATGACAATTTCGAAATTGAAATCTTAAACATGTAAACAATCTCTTACAAAAGTATCAACATACCTTTTCTCGCAAAGGATGCAAAGGATGCTTGTTTGTTGATGTTCAGTTCCCACATAGATCCAATTGTCTTCATCTCCTACATTTGAAAATCCAGAAAGGTCAAATAGTTAGATGTTCAATATCATTTGTTTTACAAATAAAAGATTCAAATAAAATAGCGTCTGAAGCACTATTTATATATTAAAAAAAAACGATGAGCACTCACATAAGCCACCAATACCGCAATTCATGATTCATATCTTAAAGTTCAATCTTTATCTTCAACAATAATATATTATCAAAAAAAGCAAAATTATTCATCTTTCCTAGAATCTCAAAATTGCATTTGGAACATAATCATACCACCATGAACCTCAAAATACTTCTTTCAAGTGATTTGGATTCTTTGTGGCCATTCGGTACTTCAATGAATGGACTTGAAAAATTCTGAAAAACATAAACACTAAACTTCTGATCAAACCAAAAATCACAATAAGAAACTTAAGAGTAGGAAAATAACAATCTCTAGTAATTTTGCTACATCTACGCCACGAACATATTTAATCGTCTTCTCTTGATCAGTTTGATCACTTTTAATTTGGTCTCCTTTGTGATCTTGAGACTTCTAGGTAACCTTAATCCTGAAGTAAGAATCGGTCTTGAATATTTTATTTTTACCTTATGAAAGATTTTAAATTTGAGCATGAAAGAAACTAAAAGTCCAGCAAACTGTACCTGTTCCCACAGAACACACACACACACAACAGTAAGTAAATGATACAGTGGAATTTTACATGAAAAATTACCAACTCACGAGATTAAAAACCACAACCTACCCTTGTAAGATTTCAACTTTACTACTGAGCAAACTTTAGATTACAACTTATTGTAACCTAGGAATTAACTTCTTAATCCCTTACCAACTTGTAACAACTCTATTACAAACCACTTTGTAATAACCCTATTACAAAGATTTACAACTCGACTAACTCTAGCCAAGACACAAACACAGAGTTTATGATTTAACAGAGATTTCCTACACAATTGCTTCTAACTAAGCTAAGTAGGAATTACAAGTAAAGTGTTTTAACAAAGGTGCAACACAACTAATGACATGTAATGACTCAATATAGGAAACTGCTCCTTCGTTATGTTATTCTTTGTTCTTGATGCCCTTGAGAATCACTTGCAAGATTGACATACACTTGAGAGAATAGGATTTTTGAATGTGCAAGTCTTTTGTTTTTATCTTTGCTTGATGTTAATAATATCAGCCTCAAGCTTTCACGTATTAATTTTGATGATAGCAAACCAACATAATCATTAATCAAAGAACATTTACTTGTGGTAATCTTATTTTTGCACAGGTTTATTCAAGAAAGAAGATGCAGGTAAAGATCTAAACAAATATAAGAAAGAGAATATCATGAGAAGAATTTATGAGCGAAAATATTATCAAAGAAGATTATTTTCAGAGATTTGATCTCCAAGCGTCATAGAAGGAATAATATTTGAAAGTCGAATTTCAAATATTGAATAGCTTACTACAATATCAGAAGAAGAATCTGCGGAAATTATGGAAGGAAAGTTTTTCAATATCTTGAAAGAAAAGTTGCTAAAATCATGGAGAAGATCTGTTATTTTGTGGAAGGAAATTACTATATGAAAAAGATACTACAAGGCCAAGGAAGAATATATTTTCTATGGAAAGAAAATATTTTATGGATGTAGTACAATCTATATTATGAAAGATTATTTTCCAAGATCAAGAAAAGAATATTTTCAATGTAATAGGAGTTCAAAGATGCTACTATTATTTATGGGAAAATATTCTTACTACATTCCCTCTTTAGTTATTGTGATGACCCAAGATGTCATCTTTAAATTTAATAAGTAATTATGTGTTCTAAGACCTCGAAAAGCACCCTTTATCATTCCTCGACTTGCGTGCACAGTCCTTACAATTTTCCGGAAAATTTTTATGTGAAAAATGGATTAAAATAGAAAATAGAGTTTTAAAACTCAATTGAGTTGACCTTAGTCAACATTTTTAGCAAACGAACCCAGATCGGTATTTTGACAGTTTCGGTAACTCCGTATCGTGATTTGGGACTTAGGCGTATGCCCGAAATTTAATTTGGAGCTCCCTAACTCAAGTTATGACCATTTAACGGAACTAGCAATTTAAAGGTTAAATGTTTCAAGTTTGACCACGGGGTTGACTTTTTGATATCGGAGCCGGAATCAGATTCTGAAAATTTGAACAGCTCCGTTATGTCATTTATGACTTGTGTGCCAAATTTGAAGTCATTCCGGATTCATTTAATATGTTTTGGCATGAGATTTGCAATTTAAAAGTTTAAAACTCAAAGTTCGAATCGGAGTGTGAATGGTAATTTCAATGTTGTTGACGTGATTTTAGACTCCGAGTCACTTCGTATTATGTTACGAGACTTGTTGATATATTCGAGCGGGGTCCCGAGTACCCCGAGAGTGAAACAGATCGAAATCGGAACAAGAATTGGACTTAAGTAAAATCTGAAATCTTGAGTTCTGGTGTAATCGCACTTGCGGAATTTTGACCGCAGGTGCGATCTCGCAGAAGCGAGACTTCTATCGCAGATGCGGTCTTCGCAGGTGCGGCCCTTTTGCGCAGAAGCGGACGTTACAGGTGCGGCATTTTGTCCGCAGGTGCGTAACTTCGCCTGGCAGCCCTACTTCGCAAATGCGAGACCGCAGGTGCGAAAATATATCCCGCAAATGCAAAAATGCTGGGCAGAATACATAAAATCGGGTCTTAGCCATTTCTACTCATTTTTGAGTTTTAAGTCTCGGATTTGGGCGATTTCAAGGGGGATTTTCACGACTTTGAACTGGGTAAATGTTCTTTATCATATAGTGATTGTATTTCACAAATCCATGTCTATATTCATCATTTATTTCGGATTTAGATGGAAGAAATTGGAATTTTTGTAAAACTTTTCAAAAACGAAAAATTAAAATTTGAAGGTCCATTTGATATCGGAATTGGACAAATTTGATATGGTTGAACTCGTATCGGAACGGGTGTTCGGATTTCGTGAGTTTTTACAGGATTTGAGATGTGGGTCCCACTGCTGAATATCTTAATGAATTTCGGATTTTTATCCGGAAAATTTGTAAATTCATATAGAATTAATTCCTATTATTCGTATTGAATATATCAAATTGTTTGTGAATAGATTTGAAGCTTTCAGAGATAAATTTAAAAGGAAAAGCTGTGGTTGAATAATTGATTGGAATTTACAAAACGAGGTAAGTGTCGTGGTTAACCTTGACTTGAGGGAATAAAACCCTTAAATTATTTGTTATGTGAATTGCATGTGAATGACGTATAGGCGAGGTGACGAGTGTCTATACGTCGTCAAATTAATTGTTTGCCTCCTTACTTGAAAAATCATAAACTATTTTTTTTAATCATAAATTAATTACTATAATAATTGTTTCTCTCTTATTCCTTGTCAAAATATTAATTCTTGAATTCCTGCATTAATTGTTACATGTTATTTGAATTATGTGCTTTAATTGTTATTTGACATTTAGCATATTAAATATTAAACTGCCTATTTGCTTCCTGATTTCCATAATAATTTGCTATTTGTCATTGTTTGCTTCATAATTAAATCATAATTATTGTATGCTTGTTGTCTTATAATTTTATATTAATTGTTGCGTTTATTGGGGAATTTCTTCTATAAGAATTGATTGGTAAATAAATATGTTGGAGGAGCGGGTTGCACGCCGCAACAGGACTTATTAAAAAGTCCATATTGGAGGATCGGGTTGCACGGCGCAACAGACTTATTAAAAGTCAATATTGGAGGATCGGGTTGCACGCCGTAACAGACTTATTAAAAAGTATATATTGGAGGATCGGGTTGCACGCCGCAACAGACTTATTAAAAGTCAATATTGGAGGATCGGGTTGCACGCCGCAACAGACTTATTAAAAAGTCCATATTGGAGGATCGGGTTGCACGCCGCAACAGACTTATTAAAAGTCAATATTGGTGGATCGGGTTGCACGGCGTAATAGACTTATTTAAAAGTCAATATTGGGGATCGGATTGCACTACGCAACAGACTTGAATGTGAATATATTGTGAGTGCGGGTTGCACGCTGCAAGTGAATTGATGGAAATGATAATTGGTTATGACTGCTGAGTTGGCTTCGATTATTATAAATGAGTTACTTGATTTATTTCTATTATTGTTGTTGTTTCTAATATTGCGTACATGTAATGTAAGTGACCCGCCTTAGCCTCGTCACTACTTCGTCGAGGTTAGGCTCAACACTTACCAGTACATGGGGTCGGTTGTACTGATACTACACTCTGCACTTCTTGTACAGATTTTGGAGTTGGTCCCAGCGGCGTACCATAGTTTTGCGGATTTCAGTTATTCAGAGGAGACTTGAGGTATAATTGCATGGCGTCCGTAGTTCTGAAGTCCCCGTCTATTTTACTTTGGCTGTGTGTTTATTTTCAGACAGCTTTATTTTATTCAGACCTTTATTTGTATTTATTCTAGAAGCTCGTGCACTTGTGACACCAATTCTGGGATGGTATTTAGACACCGTTGTTTGATGGATTATTTCACTATATTTCAAACTTTGCTTCCGCATTTGTTTCTTTATTATTAATAAATTTAAAATTATTTTAAAAATGGATAATATTATTCTAGCGTTGACTTGCCTAGCAAGTGAAATGTTAGGCGCCATCACGGTCCGAAGGTGGGAATTTTGGGTCGTGACAGTTTGTATCATAGCACTAGGTTACATAGGTCTCACGAGTCACGAGCAAGCTTAGTAGAGTCTGGAGGATCGGTACAGAGACGTTTGTGCTTATCTTCCAGAGGTTATGAAGTTTAGGAACAAGTTTCACTTCTATTCTACTCTGTCGTGCGATTTATTTCTATCATTGACGATTGAACTCGTCTATTCTTGTCCTCTCGCAAATGGTGAGAATACGCACTACGTCTACAATTAGACAGGAGCCAGAGCCCCCAGTGACAGCTACGATTAGGGGCAAAAGCCAAGGCCGAAGTCGCACCAGAGGCCGAGGTAGAAGCAGAGGTAGAGTTCAGTCCAGAGCTCGAGCATCCGCATCTGTTGTAGAACCTTAGGTGGATATTCAGGAGGAGGTTGCAGTTCAAAATGTACCAATTGGACCAGTTCAGGTCCCGGAAGGTTCATAGCCACTCCAGCAGCCCGGCCAGTTAGGGTAGTTCAGCCAGTTGTTGCGGCACAGACCGGTGATAGGCCCGCCATGTCTTTTGAGGCCTTATTGAGACTGGATAAGTTCACTAAGCTCTTTCCAGTTCACTTCAGTGGTACACCTTCTGAGGACCCACAGGATTTTCTTGAACGCTGCTATGAGGTGCTGCGGAACATGGGTATAGTTGAGACCAATGGGGTTGATTTTGCTGTATTCCAGATGACGAGTTCCGCCAAGCGGTGGTGGAGAGATTATACATTGACTAGACCAGTTGGATCGCCTGCACTTACCTGGGAGCAGTTCTCTCAGCGATTTCTGGAGAAGTTCCTTCCTATCACACTGAGGGAGGATTACCGAAAGCAATTTGAGTGTCTATAGCAGGGCAATATGACTGCTACTCAGTATGAGTCCCGTTTAGTGGATTTGGCCCGTCATGCTCTCCTTTTACTGCCTACTAAGGGAGAGAGACTGAGGAGGTTTATAGAGGGACTCACTCATCCTATCAAACTTAAGATGGCCAAGGAGAACGGGAGTGAGATTTCTTTTCAGGCAACTGCTAATGTCGCGAGAAAGATCGAGATGGTTCTTGCACAGGAGGGAGGACAAAGGTCTGATAAGAGGCCTCGTCAGTTCGGTGATTTCGGTGGTGCCTCGTCTGGAGGCAGGGGTACTTATGCCAGGGGTCAGGTACCTAGAGGCGGAGGTCAGACCGTTAGAGGTGGAGGACAAGCGGGTAGAAAGCGTCCTAGAGGTGGAGACCCAGCCGTTGTTATATTTGTTTTATGGTATGGCGGAGGTCGTTACATCAGGTGGTGTCGTTATGGGTACGACCTCAATTTAAAATATAGGAATAATTTTCTTAACTTGATTCGATTCTGAGTGTCAAGACGAGTCCTTCTATTGTGCTCCACGTATGTGAAAGCTTCGTAATTCTATAATCTACTTATGTGTTTACTCCTGTTGGGAGATTCTATGGAGATAACAACGCCTATCATTCCGTGTTGGTTACTAATAAGAGCTGTAAGGCTAAATGTGGCTTTCTGTTGCTCATTTCGGTAAGTTTTGATGTGATTTAATTACAAATTATGAATTATATGCCATATCGGTGTGGTGTTCATTATTTGTTGTGATTTTGTGTAACCGAAATTATTTAAAAGGAAAAAAATAATTTTTTTTGATTGGCACGATATGCATATTACTTGTGATTCAGAACTGAGGACGAGATCCTCCCTTTTTAAAAGAAAATAAATTGATATGTTTAAACCGGGCTACGAGCTGTGGTGGAAGTTATATACGAACGAGATCCTTGTGATGAAAATTCTTGTGTTTAAGCCCTCCCTTGTGAAATTAAATTTATACTATAGTACTAATAGAGAGTCATGCCTGTTAGGCTTATTTGAGAATTCTTGTATGAAATTCTCTGTGCACATTTGCCAAAATTCGTGTTTGTAATTATTGAATTTTAACTTACGAAGTAGGTGCTCGCCCAGGTAGCGTTAAATATTACTCGTTAATTCGGGTAAATAATTATGAGGTCTTCATGCCTCACATCTTGTTATCAGTATTGTGAAGGTTTGCAATGATTTTTTTTTAACATGAGGTTAATTTGCAGTTCGGTAATTGATCATTAACAACTATTAAGAACAAATATCCGTTGCCAAGAATTGATGACTTATTTGATCAGCTTCAGGGTGCCAAGGTATTTTCGAAGATTGATTTGAGATCTGGTTACCATCAATTGAAGATTAGGGCGCCTGATGTTCCTAAGACAGCTTTTCGAACTCGGTACGGGAATTACGAGTTCCTAGCGATGTCATTTGGGTTGACAAATGCTCCAGCAACATTTATGGATTTGATGAATCGGGTGTTCAAGCCTTATTTGGATTCTTTTGTGGTTGTATTCATTTATGATATCTTGATTTACTCCAGCAGTCGAGAGGAGCATGAGCAGCATCTTTAAAGTGTGCTTCACACCTTGAAGAATAATCAGTTATATGCCAAATTTTCAAAATGCGAGTTTTGGTTAGACTCAGTTGCCTTTTTGGGACATGTTGTGTCGGCAGAAGGCATAAAGGTAGATCCTAAGAAGATTGAGGCTATTCAGAATTGGCCTAGACCTACTTCGGTTACAGAGATCCGGAGTTTCCTGGGTTTGGCAGGTTATTATCATCGGTTCGTAGAAGGGTTTTCATCTATAGCAAGCACCTTGACCAGACTAACCCAGAATGGTGTTCCATTTAGATGGTCAGACGAGTGTGAGTTGGTCTTTCAGAAGCTCAAGACCGCTTTGACTACGGCGCCAGTATTGGTATTACTCACAGGTTCAGGATCATATACGGTATATTGTGACACATCTCACATTGGGCTTGGTGCAGTATTAATGCAAGATGGCAAGGTAATTGCATATGCGTCGCAACAGTTGAAAGTTCATGAGAAGAATTATCCTGTTCATGACTTAGAATTGGCAGCCATTGTTCATGCGCTGAAGATTTTGAGGCACTACCTCTACGGTGTCTCGTGTGAGGTATTTACTGATCATCGTAGCCTCCAGTACCTGTTCAAACAAAAGGATCTTAATTTGAGGCAGAGAAGATGGATGGAGTTGTTGAAATACTATGATATCACCATTTTTTATCACCCCGAAAAGGCCAATGTGGTGGCCGATGCCTTGAGTAGAAAGGCTGTGAGTATGGATAGTCTTGCGTATATTCCGGTTGGTGAGAGACCATTAGCTGCAGATGTTCAGACTTTGGCTAACCAGTTCGTGAGGTTAGATGTTTCAGAACCCAATCGGGTTCTAGCTTGCACAGTCGCTCGGTCTTCTTTATACGAGCGCATAAGAGAGAGGCAGTATGATGATCCTCATTTACTTGTCCTTAAGGACACAGTGCGACATGGTGATGCCAAACAGGTTGCTATAGGGGAAGATGGTGTTCTGCGAATGCAGGGCCGTATTTGTGTGCCTAATGTGGATGGGCTTCGTGAATTAATTCTTGAAGAAGCACACATGTCCAGGTAAAATATATCAAGATTTGCGGCAACATTATTGGTGGAGGAGAATGAAAAAGGATATAGTTGCACATGTAGCTCGGTGTCTGAATTGTCAGCAAGTTAAGTACGAGCATCAGAGACCTGGTGGTTTGTTTCAGAAGTTAGAAATTCCTGAGTGGAAGTGGGAGCGTATCACAATGGATTTTGTTGTTGGGCTCCCACGGACTCAGAGAAAGTTTGACGCAGTTTGGGTCATTGTGGACAGGTTGACCAAGTCAGCCCATTTCATTCCAGTGGCTGTTACCTATTCTTCAGAGAGGTTAGCTGAAATTTACATTCGTGAGATTGTCCGCCTTCATGGTGTACCCGTGTCTATTATTTCAGATCGAGGTACGCAGTTTACCTCACATTTCTAGAGGGCTGTACAGCGTGAGTTAGGCACACGGGTGGAGTTGAGTACAATATTTCATCCACAGACAGACAGACAGTTAGAGCGCACTATTCAGATATTGGAAGATATGCTTCGCGCTTGTGTTATAGACTTTAGAGGTTCTTGGGATCATTTCTTACCACTTGCGGAGTTTGCTTATAATAATAGCTACCAGTCGAGCATTCAGATGGCTCCATATTAGGCATTATACGGAAGGCGATGTCGATCGCCAGTTGGTTGGTTTGAACCGGGAGAGGCTCGGTTGTTGGGTACCGATTTGGTACAGGATGCCTTGGATAAGGTCAAGATTATTCAGGATCGACTTCGCACAGCTCAGTCTAGGCAAAAGAGTTATGTCGACTGAAAAGTTCGTGATATTGCATTCATGGTTGGAGAAAGAATATTGCTCTGGGTTTCACCTATGAAAGGTGTAATGAGGTTTGGGAAGAAGGGTAAGTTGAGCCCTAGGTATATCGGACCCTTTGGAATTCTTGAAAGGGTGGGCGAAGTAGCCTACAGGCTTGCATTACCACCTAGTTATCAGCGGTTCATCCGGTGTTCCATGTGTCTATGCTCCGGAAATATCATGGTGATCTGTCCCATGTGTTAGATTTCAGCTCACTCCAATTGGACAAATATTTGACTTACGAGGAGGAGCCGATGGCTATTCTAGCCCGGCAGGTCCGACAGTTGAGGTCAAAGAGTTATCCTTCAGTTCGGGTGCAATGGAGAGGTCAGCCGGTAGAGGCATCTACCTGGGAGTCCGAGTCGGACATGCGGAGTAAATATCCACACCTTTTCTCCAGCTCATGTACTTTTTCTAACTCCGTTCAAGGACGAACGTTTGTTTTAGAGTTGGAGAATGTGATGACCCAAAATGTCATCTTTAAATTTAATAGGTAATTCTGTGTTCTAAGACCTCGAAAAGCACCCTTTATCATTTCTCGACTTACGTGCGCAGTCCGTACAATTCTCCAGAAAGTTTTTATGTGAAAAATGGATTAAAATGGGAAATAGAGCTTTAAAACTCAAGTGAGTTGACCTTAATCAACATTATTAGCAAACGGACACGGATCGGTGTTTTGACAATTCCGGTAACTCCGTATCATGATTTAGGACTTGGGCGTATGCCTGGAATTTAATTTGGAGGTCCCTAGCTCAAGTTATGATCATTTAACAAAACTAGCAATTTAAAGGCTAAATGTTCTAAATTTGACCACGGGGTTGACTTTTTGATATCGGAGCCGAAATCCGATTCTGGAAATTTGAACAGCTCCGTTATGTTATTTATGACTTATGTACCAAATTTGAAGTCATTCCGGATTCATTTAATATATTTTGGCATGCGATTTGCAATTTAAAAGTTTAAAACTCAAAGTTTGAATCGGAGTGTGAATGGTAATTTCAGTGCTGTTTGACGTGATTTTAGACCCCGAGTTACTTCGTATTATGTTACGAGACTTGTTGGTATATTCGAGCGGGGTCCCGAGTACCCCGAGAGTGAAACGGATCGAAATCGGAACAAGAATTGGACTTAACCAAAATCTGAAATCTTGAGTTCTGGTGTAATCTAACCTGCGGAATTTTGACCGCAGATGCGATCTCGCAGAAGCGAGACTTCTATCGCAGATGCGGTCTTCGCAGGTGCGGCCCTTTTGCGCAGAAGCGGACGTCACAGGTGCGGCATTTTGTCCGCAGGTGCGTAACTTCGCCTGGCAGCCCTACTTCGCAAATGCGAGACCGCAGGTGTGAAAATATAGCCCGCAAATGCGAAAATGCTGGGCAGAATACATAAAATCGGGTCTTAGCCATTTCTACTCATTTTTGAGTTTTAAGTCTCGGATTTGGGCAATTTCAAGGGGGATTTTCACCACTTTGAACTGGGTAAGTGTTCTTTATCATATAGTGATTGTATTTCACAAATCCATGTCTATATTCATCATTTATTTCAGATTTAGAGAGAAGAAATTGGAATTTTTGTAAAACTTTCCAAAAATGAAAAATTAAAATTTGAAGGTCTATTTGATATCGGAATTGGACAAATTTGGTATGGTTGAACTCGTATCAGAACAGGTGTTCGGATTTCGCGAGTTTTTACGGGATTTGAGACGTGGATCCCACTGCTGAATATCTTAATGAATTTCGGATTTTTATCTGGAAAATTTGTAAATTCATATGGAATTAATTTCTATTATTCGTATTGAATATATCGAATTGTTTGTGAATAGATTTGAAGCTTTCAGAGGTAAATTTAAAAGGAAAAGCTCTGGTTGAATAATTGATTGAAATTTGCAAAACGAGGTAAGTGTCCTGGTTAACCTTGACTTGAGGGAATAAAACCCTTAAATTTTTGTTATGTGAATTGCATGTGAACGACGTATAGGCGAGGTGACGAGTGTCTATACGTCGTCAAATTAATTGTTTGCCTGCTTACTTGAAAAATCATAAACTATTTTTTTTATCATAAATTAATTACTATAATAATTATTTCTCTCTTATTTCTTGTCAAAATATTAATTCTTAAATTCCTGCATTAATTGTTACATGTTATTTGAATTATGTGCTTTAATTGTTATTTGACATTTAGCATATTAAATATTAAACTGCCTATTTGCTCCCTGATTTTTATAATAATTTGCTATTTGTCTTGGTTTGCTTCTTAATTAAATCATAATTATTGTATGATTGTTGTCTTATGATTTTATATTAATTATTGCGTTTATTGGGAAATTTCTTCTATAAGAATTGATTGGTAAATGAATATGTTGGAGGAGCGGGTTGCACGCCGCAACTGGACTTATTAAAAAGTCCATATTGAAGGATCGGGTTGCACGCCGCAACAGACTTAATAAAAGTCAATATTGGAGGATCGGGTTGCACGCCGCAACAGACTTATTAAAAAGTCCATATTGGAGGATCGGGTTGCACGCCGCAACAGACTTATTAAAAGTCAATATTGGAGGATCGGGTTGCACGCCGCAACAAACTTATTAAAAAGTCCATATTGGAGGATCGGGTTGCATGCCGCAACAGACTTATTAAAAGCCAATATTGGAGGATCGGGTTGCACGCCGCAACAGACTTATTAAAAAGTCCATATTGGAGGATCGGATTGCACGCCGCAACAGACTTATTAAAAGTTAATATTAGAGGATCGGGTTGCACGCCGCAACAGACTTATTAAAAGTCAATATTAGAGGATCGGGTTGCACGCCGCAACAGACTTGATTAAAATGAATATATTGTGAGAGCGGGTTACACGCTGCAACAGAATTGAATGTGAATATATTGTGAGAGCGGGTTGCACGCTGCAACTGAATTGATGGAAATGATAATTGGTTATGACTGCTGAGTTGGCTTCGATTATTATAAATGAGTTACTTGATTTATTTCTATTATTGTTGTTGTTTCTAATATTGCGTACAGGTAATGTAAGTGACCCGCCTTAGCCTCGTTACTACTTCGTCGAGGTTAGGCTCAGCACTTACCAGTATATGGGGTCTGTTGTACTGATACTACACTCTACACTTCTTGTGCAGATTTTAGAGTTGGTCCCAGTGGCGTACCATAGTTTTGCGGATTTCAGTTATTCAGAGGAGACTTGAGGTATAACTGCATGGCGTCCGCAGTTCTGAAATCCCCGTCTATTTTACTTTGGCTGTATGTTTATTTTCAGACAGCTTTATTTTATTCAGACCTTTATTTGTATTTATTCTAGAAGCTCGTGCACTTGTGACACCAATTCTGGGATGGTGTTTAGACACCGTTGTTTGATAGATTATTTCACTATATTTCAAACTTTGCTTCCGCATTTGTTTCCTTGTTATTAATAAATTTAAAATTATTTTAAAAATGGATAATATTATTCTAACGTTGACTTGCCTAGCAAGTGAAATGTTAGGCTCCATCACGGTCCGAAGGTGAGAATTTCGGGTCATGATAGTTATGGAAAGAGAATATCTGTATGGCTATACTACGATCTATGGTTTGGAAGGTAGATTAAATCAAGGGTATGAATATAAAGTGATATAAGTACATAGAAGATACTATGGAAAGGAGTAGTTCCAATCTTCTCAAAAAGAAAGCTTCATGACGAGACTACAAGCCAAGGATGGTAACAGTGATCAACTTTCGGAAAGAACCGAAAATTAAGGAGCGAAGGAGATAAAGAGATTCTAATCTCATATGTCACAGATTAAGGAGTGAAGAAAGATCCTTAATGGACTATACTTGGAAATCCACAACTATTAAGGAAGAATCATACACTATTCAAGTTCAAAAGAAGGCTACAATGTATGGCCAAGTTCATGCACTAATGAAGAGTTTGTTGGAGTATCAAAATATGGAAGGAAATAATTCTCAAAGTCCAAGAGAATCAAGGAATAGTCAAGATTAATTAGTAAAGCCAATCAAGAAGTCATCTGGACAACTCTCAAGGCTAATTGTGAAAGCAAATATTTTCAAGATGGAAAGTTTCATAAAGCACGGTCAGGAAAAGGCTTTGGACAGAAAATTTCCTTGGGTTATGGAATAGCCAGAACAAGTTGAAAAGGCTATATATATAAGAGTTCATAGAAGAGAAAAAGCACGCAACCTTCTATACAATTGTCTACCCAACTACAAGTTCTTTGTTCTACTCTTAACAAGCATTGTAATTCACTTTTAGATTTACTGTGTACACAAAAGAGAGAAGAGATACAGAAAAATATTGGAGAGGCAGTGTGTCCGAGGGTTTGTGTCATTGTTCATTTCTTTGGTGAGCGAGTGAAAACTAAAGGGTCGTTGTTGGTGAGCGAGTGAAAACCAACCTTCGTTCGTTGTTGGTGAGCGAGTGAAAACCAACCTTCGTTCGTTGTTGGTGAGCGAGTGAAAACCAACCCTGTAAACGTTAGTGGTGAACGTTGAAAATCACACAAGCTGTACTTAACCCAAATTAAAAAGAGCTCAAGAGATATCATCCTTGCAACCCAAGAAGACTGGATTGGGATACCACATTGGTTCCGAACCAGTATAAAATTTTTGGTGTCATTTTTTTTACTGCTCTCATATTTTATTATACACCTCACTGTTTGTTATAAGTAGCATTTGTTTAAATTGAAGTACTGACCGTTTTGGTGCAGGCTGTCTCCGCATAAGTCGACTAGGTTTGATGAGTAGTCGACTAGAAATTTAAAAAGGCTACAATTCACCCCCCCCCTCTTGTACTTTCAAATAATTCATTTGTGACATCACTTGAATGATGCAAGCAAGTTAGGTAAAGGGCATTCCCCATAAAGTTGACTGCTACACTATTTTTGCACTGTTGCGTGTGCAGACATCAACTTTACAGCTGTGGGGAGTTGACTTGTACTGTCACCAAGGGAACTGGTGGCCATCCGTTCCCTCTGTTATTCCTTTGACTCTGAAGAGTTGAACCACGTCCCTGACTTGAGACTTGTTGATCTTTAAATACTTGAGGATGTGTAACAAGTTCCTTATCTGGTTCATATCATTAAGTTTGTTAGATCATCAAAACATAACAGGGATACATAGAACCTATCAATTTTTCCTTTTTTGATGATGACAAACTTATAATTGAAGTTTCCCTTAAAAACCAGAATGGTAGATCAGTTTCCTGTATTGAATCATTACATGTCCTTAGTTGTGTTGCACTTTTGTTAAAGCACTTTACTTGTAATTCCTACTTAGCTTAGTTAGAAGCAATTGTGTAGGAAACTTTTGTTAAATCATAAACTCTGTGTTCGTGTCTTGGCTAGAGTTAGTTGAGTTGTAAGTCTTTGTAATAGGATTATTACAAAGTGGCTTGTAATAGAGTTGTTACAAGTTAGTAAGGGATTAAGAAGTTAATTCCTATGTTACAATAGGTTGTAATCTAAAGTTTGCTCAGTAGTGAAGTTGAAATCTTACAAGGGTAGGTCGTGATTTTTAATCCCGTGAGCTGGGAATTTTTTATGTAAAATTTCACTGTGTCATTTACTTATTGTTGTGTGTGTTCTGTGGGAACAAATAGAGAACCAGGTTCTCTATACAGTTTGGTGGACTCTTAGTTTCTTTCATAGCATTTCTTTCCCTTTTGTAAACTATATTCTTTCCATAAAATCATCATTGTAATAAATATTCTTTCCATATGTAGTAGTTCTTCATTGTAGTAAATATCTCCTTGCTAGATTATTTCCGTATAGTCTTTTACTTATTTGTCCTTTGAATTTGAATTCCCAAGATTGCTTCCCTTTCACGATCTTTTAATTTACCAAAAGTATGCTTCCAGCCTTTCCCTACTTATATAGCAAAATTTAAAATATTTTTTGATTTTATCCTAAAAGTTGTAAGTAACTTTTTCTCAATACGCTACTTGACTTAATATCAAATTTGACTATCTTCCTTTTAATATAATATAGAAAATATGAAAGTTATAAATATAAATTACAAATCAGTGATAATTTAGTTTTCTTATGGAAACATGATCACATATATATTGTCATGCCATAACAATCCTTTTCTTTTACTTATTATTGGATTTTTGGTCCCTAGCATGTTTCGAAAAAATCTTTTTTCGTCCATGTAATGACCCGACCAGTCGTTTTGAGTATTATAATCATGTTTCCCTATTTACTGCTTAATTTATACTTTATAGTTATTTTATGACTTACCGGGTTAGTAGGTTCGGGTCCGGAAGGAATTCGGAGTGAAATGAGACACTTAGTCTCATAATTGAAAATTTAAGTTAGAAAAGTGGACCGCATATGGACCTATGTGTAAACGACCTCGGATTTGAACTTTGATAATTCCAATAGCTCCGTATGGTAATTTTGGGCTTAGGAGCGTGTCCAAAATATTATTTGGAGGTCCGTAGTGGAATTAGGCTTGAAATGCCAAAAGTTGAATTTTTGGGAAGTTTGACCGGGGGGTTGACTTTTTGATATCGGTTCGAAATCCGATTCTGAAAATTTGAGTACCTCTGTTATTCATTTATGACTTGTGCGCAAAATTTGAGGTAAATCAGACGTGATTTGATAGGTTCCGGAGTCGTTTGTAGAAAATAGAAATTTCAAATTTCATTAGGCTTGAATTGGGGTGTAATTCATGGTTTTAGCGTTGTTTGATGTGATTTGAGGGTTCGACTAAATCCGTATGATATTTTAGGACTTGTTCGTATATTTGGTTGAGGTCCCGAGGGTCTCGAGTGAGTTTTGGATGGTTAACGGATAAAAAATTTGGACTTGAACAACTTGATGGAATTTTCTGATATCTGATGATGTTTTCCTTCTACGCGATCGCGTGAATGCGTCTTCGATCGCGTAGGCTTAGTTTGTTAGTGGGGATTTTTGTTCTATGCGATCATATGGGGATATTTGCGATCGCGTAGGGTTAATGTGAGGCAGTGATATTTTGTGCTTCGCGATCGTGTGAAGCGGGACGCGATCGCGCAACTATGTGAGTTTGTTATTCGCGAACGCGTGAAGAAGGTCGCGTTCACATAGAGGAAATTGGGCAGAAATGAAAATCACGTGTTTGTGCTTCGCGATCGCGTAGGTCTGTGATGGTGTGCATCGCGATCACGTGGGAAAGTCCTCGATCGCGTAGAGCAAATGTCTGGGCAAAGAGTTTAAGTTCTGAAAATGGGGCTTCGTCCCATTTTTAATTTTTGACGGATTTGAGCTCGGGAAGAGGCGATTTTCGTGAGTTTTTCAAGGAAAACAACGGGATACGAGGCTTTCGAAGACCAATTCTCGTGGAAATGGCATAGCGGAATAAAGAATTACATGGTTTGAGGTAAGTAACAGTTTTAAATCTGATCCTGAGGGTATGAAATCCCGAAATTTGGTATCATGTGATTACTTTGGAGGTGACGCACATGCTAGGTGACAGACGTGTGGACGTGCTCCGAGGAGATTGGGACTTGATCTGTCACGTGTGATTGTAAAGTTGAATAACTTGTTATTAGCTATGTGCTCTCTATGTGTTGTGCAAATTTGACTAGAAACCATGTTTAGGTTATAGGTTGGTACTGTTGGGACCCACAGAGGCCGTGTACATATTGAACTATTTGCTTAATTGTTATTTATACTCAGTCATATTTTACTTGATTATTTTATCTCAGTCTCTATTGTTCATTATTGATGCATCATATCATTGTTGTTTGGGATGATTTTCATGATTTCTGAGAGGCCGAGAGACTGGAGAGATTTATGATTGAGCCAGGCCGAGGGCCTGATTGTGAGATATATTATTATAGCACGTGAGTTATTCGTGCAGATCCTTATATTATACTATAGCACGTGAGTTGGCCGTGCGGATCCATATATTCTACTATAGCACGTGAGTTGCCCGTGCAGATCCAGATATTTATATTATGGCACGTGAGTTGTCCATGCAGCATGTGAGTTGTCCGTGTAGATTATAGCATTTGGGATGTAGGAGACCCTCCAGAGTCTGTACACCCCCAGTGAGCGCGGGTACCCATTGAGTGTGAGTGCTGAGGGCTGAGAGCCGAGTGGTTGAGTCGTTGTGATTAGTTGAGTGACTGTTGCCAAATAGGCTGTACTTGCTTTGCATTTGTTGTTACACTTGGTTGTTATCTGTCATTGTTGTAAAATCTCTTAAAGATTTTATATCCGGATTACATAAAATTGAACTGTATAAAATTGATTTGACTTAAACTGCTGGATTTGGAAGTATGTCTATTCTTTGTTGGAATTACTGAAAGTGAACTATAACTGTGTAGCTCATCATTATCTTTAGTTCCTTAGTTATTATTGTTACTTGCTGAGTTGGTTGTACTCATATTACACCCTGCACTTCGTGTGCAGATTCAGGTATTTTCGGACATAGCGGGTGTTGATCATTTCGCGCAGTTGATTTTCAAGAGATTTTGAGGTAGCTGCCGTGTTCTGTAGGCCTTGTCTCTCCTTCTCTATCTCCTTGTTTACTGTATTTGGTCTCAAACTATTATAGACCGTATTTTCTAGACTGTATTCATATTAGATACTCATGTACTCAGTGACACCAAGTTTTGGGGAGTGTTCGTGTCAGCATTTGTGGGATTTTGTATTGTATTAAATTATTATATTTTCAAACTTAAGAGAAATTGTGGTTTATCGAGATTATCGGTTTGCCTAGTATCGAGATAGGCGCCATCACGACAGGTTAGGATTTTGGATCGTGACAGTCCACTTTCATGACAATATCGATAGAATATTTTATATATTTTTCTCATTACCTAACTATTTTGCGAAAGTTGCATATTTGAAAAAAAATATGTAAGAATCTCTTTTGCCATTCGCTTAACTATATTAACTCAAAGCATTAATTCAAAAAATTCCGAGAACCTTTGCTCAATAGGAAAAGGTCTTTGCATAAATTTTACTTAAAGCAATAATATAGAAGATATATTAGTTTGATATAATACAAATAAAAAATAAAAATTATTTCAAAAGCAAGGGATGTTAGATATGAACTATTGATTCTGCCTTGGTTTAATACTATTTATTTATATTATGTTATCTAATTAATGCTTACTTTATTTTATCTTTTGAAGGAAACCATGAATATTCATTTCCTTAATTAAATCATGAATACGTTGTTTTCTCTAATTAATACTTACTTTAATTCCTCACTTAAAGTAAATCACTTGCCATATAATATTACTCTAAATATGGTAATTATAAATCACGGAATATGCAATTATTAATAGATATATTTTTTAATTATTAATTAGATCCAAAAGAATATCAATTAATAAAAATTTTCAATGTTATACAAATAGAATCCAACAAATAGATTCCATAAAATTGCCAAGTGGCATTTTCTCAACATGCCACTTGGCATAACCTCATGCTTCACCAGTGGCGAAGTTAGAAAATATTTCAAGGGTGTTCAAACTTGAACAAGAAAAATAAAAATTGTGGAGAGTGGAGCTCGAACCCGCGACCATGAGACCCTCTTTGCCACTGAGCTATGATTCTTCATTGTTGTAAGGGTGTTCAATATGTATTACATGCATGTAAATCCAAAATTTTACCTATATACACAGTGTTAATTTTCCGACATTTTCCGACGAAGGGTGGTCAGTTGACCACCCTTGCTACACTGTAGCTTCGCCCCTGTGCTTCACTATCCAACTTTTAATATAACTAGTATTAGTACTCGCGCGATGCGCGGACACAAATCATGTCAAATTATGATGTAGGTTATTTGAATCATAGGCAAATAACCTTAAAATATAAACCTCTCAGATAAAAATTATATAACATTAGATATTAATTATGAAGCAAGATATGAAGTTATTATTCAAATCTGGATATGAAATTATTGTTCAAATCTCGTAGTAAACAACCTATTTTGTTTTTATATTTTTAGCAGCCTAACCCCTTAATTTTAGTACTTGCATTTCGTTTCACTGTCAATATTAAAGAATACTAAACATGTCATATTGTGATCTGTCTTGTTTGAGCACATTAGATCATATTATTTTAACAAAATTTTTACTATCACTTTTTTTTTATCTGAAAGTCAAATATGTCTTATTCATCACATCATTTTTACACAAATTCTTTTTTCTTTTTGTTCTTTATAGTTATTGTATTATTTATTATTTAATATTATTATACTATCATATAATTTTTTATTAGCTTAATAACTAAATTAATGTCTTGCTTATTATCCTTTTAATAGTCTTTAATAAATATAAATATTTCATTTTTAATAATATTTTTATGTATTTTATATTTTCTTTATTTTATTTTCTAAACTTATGATTTATAAATATCCTCACATTATCTCTAATTTATTTTTATTATTCAATAATTTTAAAATTTGATTTTATCTATTAGACTTGAGTTACATGGACTTATCCATATTATGACTTTTCTTTTCATAATATAAAATATTTTCTCATCTCAAATTTAAATAAGTTTTACCCTTTTTTTTCTACGATAAACAATCTGAATTTTTATTTTTCCTCAGTTTATTCTTTATTTTTGATATTATATTATTCAATACATAATATTATTACATTGTTTGAATTTAATATCTATTTTTATCACATTCATTCTAATATAATATAGATAAAACTTTAAAAAAAATCTCTTCTCAAATTCAAATAATATTTATCATTCTATTTTCTGAATTGGACCGCATTTTCAAAAATTAAGTATACTTTCAAACTTAAACTAACTGCACTCAATTCAAATACTAATAATAAAAAATATTTTCTTAATTGTTAGAACACATTATATCTAAATGTTGTTGTAATATTTACGTATAAAATATTTGTTTGCCCGATTTATAAATATTAATATTGTCACGACCCAATTTCACATATAGGCCGTGATGGCGCCCAACATCACCACTAGGCAAGCCAACTATTAAACATATATTTTCTCTTTTAATCAATTTTCGAGTAATTAAACTTTCCTTACTTGCAAAATTTAAGAAAAATAGAAAGTCTAAATAAATAAAGACCAAAATAATAAATTTCAACCCATAATTCTACTAAAGTGTGTGCCAATACCTGGTGTCACAAGTGTATGAGTATCTAGTAGATTGTACAAAATTCAAAATACTGTCTGAATATAAAATAGACAGAATACAAATATAAGGAAAGGCACTAGGTGCTGCGGAGCGGCTCAGAAAGGCAGCTCACCACCAGGCCTCGGGATAACGTGGGTACGCACCGGTAGGACCGCCTAAAGTTCATGTCTCATATCCTGCACAAAAGTATAGCAAGTGTAGCATGAGTAAGGAAACAACATGTACCGAGTAAGTATCAAGTCTAATCTCGAAGAAGTAGTGACGAGAGGTCGACTTTGATACTCACTTTGAATAACAATAATTTTCTTAACAAGTGGAAATAAATAATTCTTTCAAAATTCAATAATTTTCAATAAATCATTTATCTTCACAAGCTGCAATAAAATTTCGAGGCATCGTGTAATTATTATTATTAAGCATGATTTATGCAGAGGTCATACGGCCCGATCCAGAGTGTCATGTACACTGCCGAGGGACGTGTGACACGATCCATTTATCTACTGTTGAGGTGTTAGGCCCGCTCCACAAGAAGAGAAGGAATATTTTATAAGCATTTGACTTAAACATTTTCAATGATTTATATCCAAGGTAATACAAATTTCGTTAACTACTTTTCAGAATTTCTCTAACAAGTTCTAAAATAATTTAGGCATTTTAATTTAACAAGTATAGTGCAAAATTTCAAATAGTTCATGAATTGGGTCCTAAAACTACTGGAACTGTCACGACCCGGAATTCCCACCGACGGAACCGTGATGGCGCCTAACATTTTACTTTCTAGGCAAGCCAACGTTAGAAAATTATTTAACCAATTTCTTATTTCCTTTCGGTAAATAACAATAATTAACTAAGATAAAATATGATAAGTGCGGAATAATAATAAAACTGTATTAATTACTACCACCCGGATCTGGAGTCAAAATTCACGAGCATTCTAGAATTTACTACAAGTAATAGTCTTAAAGAAATACAATTGTCTGAATGAAAGAAACAGTAGAACAAAAAAGGTAGACGGAGACTTCAAGGTCTGCAAACGCCAATAGATCTACCTTGAGTCTCCGGATAGCGGTCCAATAGCAAAATCTCGATCAACCTGAGCCGGTACCAAAATCTGCACAGAAAGCGCAGAGTGCAGTATCAGTACAACCGACCCCATGTACTGGTAAGTGTCGAGCCTAACCTCGACGAAGTAGTGACGAGGCTAAGGAAAGGCACCTACAAATCATCATGTACAGTTTAAAAATGTATATACAAATAACAGTAACGAAGAATTAGACAGGAGATATCGGGAGGGGAAAACATGCTGGGAAAATATGAGATAAAGAACTACAGCAGAATAATAACTGGAATAACCAACATATTATGAATCAACAGGAACACAAATACAGTATAGAAAAAATGCACGACATCACCCTTCGTGCTTTTACTCTCAATCTCACCATAATATCAATAGAAATGACACGACATCACCCTTCGTGCATTAACTCTCATAATATGACACGGCATCACTCTTCGTGCATTAACACTCACAATATGGCACGACATCACCCTTTGTGCATTAACACTCACAATATGGCACGGCATCACCCTTCGTGCATTAACACTCATAATATGGCACGGCATCACCCTTCTTGCATTAACACTCTCCCTTACCATAATGCAATACATAAATAACAACAGGGAGATAGAATAACAAATACAAGCCTTACTTCAATATTTGGTTCCACAATATCAATCTCAACTTTGAAATAAGTTCTCAATTATCACCAGAAAATCCGTAAGCATGCTAAGAATGATCAATTTAACAACACTAGTATAAACACGTAACAACTAGGCATAGAAAAGAGACAATATAAGAAAAACAGAAGAAACATGGAAAATAGGTAAATTGGCGGCGCATAAGTACTCGTCACCTCACATATACGCCGCTCACATAAATTTCACATAGCAAATAGTCTAAGGTTCCTAATTCCCTCAAGTCAGGGTTAGACACAATACTTACCTCGCTCCGAATGCCACTTAATTCTCAATCACAGCTTTTACCTTTGGAATTCACCTCCAAACCACTCGTATCTATTCAAAAATGACTCAATAATATCAAATATTGCTAAAGGAATCAATTATATTGCATAAATTAAATTTTTCAAATTTTCCTCCAAAAAGTCGAAAAATCAACCCCGGACCCGCTTGGTCAAAATATGAGGTTCGAACCAAAATCCTTTTACCAATTCACTCCGAACCCAAATATGTAATTAGTTTTGGAATCCGACGTCAAATTGAGGTCTAAATTCCCAAATTTCTGAAATCCTTAGTTTTTACCCTAACCCCTAATTCTACCATAAAAACTCTAGATTTTAGGTTGATAATTCATAAAATGTAATGGGTAATTGAAAGGAAATGGTTTAGAATCACTTACCAACACTTTGGGAAAAAAGATAACTCTTGAAAATCGCCTCTACCCGTTTGGTTCTTTATAAATGTTGAAGAAATGGCTAAACCCCGTGTTTGGATTCTGTTAAGTGCTGGGCGACAGTGTGCATCGCGTTCGCGAGGCCACTGTCACATTCGCTAAGAGCATTGGCTGCCAAGCCTTCGCGTTCGCGATGGTTACCCCCATGGCCTTCGCGATCGCGATGAAGGAACGGCCAACCCTCCCCCAGGTCCCCAAGTGCTTCGCGTTCGCGATGAGCCGGTCGCGTTCGCGAAGGGTAATTCCCCCATCACTTCGCGTTCGTGACTAGGCCTTCACGTTCGCGAAGAAGAAGTTTCGGCCTCACCAGTTTACTCCAAACCAAACATGCACTCAAGTCTAAAAATATCATATGAATTTGCTTGAGCGATCAAATCGCCAAAATAACACCTAGAACTACGAATTTAGCACCAAATCAAATGAAATTCTCAAGAACACTTTAAAATTCCTATCTTCTCAACTGGACGTCTGAATCACGTCAAATCAACTCCGTTTCTCACCAAATTTGACAGACAAGTCTTAAATATCATAATGAACCTGGACCGGGCTCTGGAACCAAAATACGGACCCAGTACTCACAATGCCAAACATCAATCAATTCTTAGAAATAATTAATTTTCAAACTTTTAATTTTCATAAAAAATTCATAACTTGAGCTGGGGACCTACAAATTCGATTCCGGGCAAACGCCCAGGTCCCATAATTTGATACGGACCCACCGGGACCGTCAAAACACAAATCCGGGCCCGTTTACCAAAATAATTGACCGAAGTCAACTAAAATTAACTTTTAAGCCAAACATTCTTATTTTTATAAATTTTCAACATAAAAGTTTTTCGGAAACACGCTCGGACTATGCACGCAAATCGAAGAGGGTAAA
Organism: Nicotiana tabacum; assembly: GCF_000715075.1. Classification (NCBI taxonomy): domain Eukaryota; kingdom Viridiplantae; phylum Streptophyta; class Magnoliopsida; order Solanales; family Solanaceae; genus Nicotiana; species Nicotiana tabacum. The sequence continues at coordinate 23,114,834 of NC_134081.1, read as the reverse complement.
AATGAGATTTTTAAGGGATAAGATCGCAGATTCGAGTTCTAAAACATAAGATGATCTTTTGGGTCATCACACGAACAATATCATAATTGTAGCTACGCACGGACTCTCGTTACCTCGTACGTACGTAGCCCCCACAATTAGAAACAAATATTTATTTACAACACCTATGGTGTAAATTCACTCTTACAAGGTTAGACAAGAGACTTACCTCGTCTCAAAGTTCACTTCTCGATCAAAACTTCGTGTTAAAGCCACAACTTGGTGCCGAAAAATACGAAACTAGTCAAATGTTTTATAATTTAATCAATACACGCTCAATTATTCAAAATTAGATTATTAGATTAATTACCCAACCCAAATTGGTAAAATTCATAAAATTAACCCCGGGCCCACGTGCCCGGATTATGAAATTGTTTGGAGGAAATCGTTACCCATAATCTCAAGAACTCAAATATACAATTTTCATCCCATTCCATAACCATTTTCGTGGTTAAAATCACATTTTTATCAAAACCTAGGTTTTTCATCTAAATCCTTGATTTTCACAATTTACATGTTATAATCTACCCATAATCTATGTATTTAACTCACAATAGGTAGAATTAACTTACCTCCAAGTTGCTAGGTGAATACTCCTCTTAAAAAGCTCCAACATTGCCCAAACATGAAGAAAATGGGCTAAACATATGCAACTCCGGAATTAACTGAAGGTTCTGCCTTCTACGATTTTCACGCCTGCGGAAGAATCCTCGCAGGTGAGAGCTCCCCCCACTTAGCCTGGATCCGCACCTGCGGAAGAATCCTCGCATGTGCGAGTTCCCACCCACTTGGCCTGGCTCCGCACCTGCGGTCAAGGGGTCGCTTTTGCGCGTCCGCAAGTGCGATCAAAGTCTTCGTACTTGTGCCATGTCCGCTCCTGCACCACTGCCTTCGCACTTGCACGCTCGCAGGTACACCAAAAACTTTTGCACCTGCGGTTGTCGGGCTGCCTTCACTTCTCCGCACCTGCGACTCGTGGCTAGCACCCACGAGCTCGAACCTACGGCTCTCCAAGCGCAGGTGCAATTGAAATAGAAGCTGGAAGTTTCGGCAGTTGCTTCCAAGTCCAAACTCGGTCTGAGCCTCGTCCGTTTAACACCCGAGACCCCTGGGCCCCCGCCCGAACATACCAACAAGTTTAAAATCATAAAACGGACTCGCCCAAACCCTCGGAACGTGTAAAACAACATCAAAACTAAGAATCATGCCTCAAACCGAATTGATTCAACTTAGAAATTTCAAATTCTTCAAACTTACTCCGAACGCGCCAAAACATACTTAAACTACTCGGAACGACACCAAATTTTGCATGAAAGTCTTTAATCACCATACAAGTTTTAAATTTTGCATGCAAGTCCTCAAACTGATTTAGAATCAAAGCTGGAGTGCTGAATAAGTGTGGATATTTGTTCCGTACATTCTCCTCGGCCTCCCAAGTCGCTTGCTCTACTGGTTGGCCCCTTCACTGAACTTTTACCGCAGAAATCTTCTTGGACCTCAACTGGGGAACTTGCCTATTAACAATGGCAATTGGTTCCTCTTCATAGCCCAAGCTCTCATTTAGCTGAACTGTGCTGAAGTATAACACATGTGATAGGTCGGCATAATACATCCAGAGCATAGATACATGGAAAATCATATGAACTCCCGATAGACTGGGCGGTAAAGCAAGTGCGTAAGCAACCACCCCAGCTCGTCTCAACACCTCAAATGGGCCTATAAACCTTGGGCTCAACTTTCCCTTCTTCCTGAATCTCATGATTTCCTTCATCGGCGAAACCTTCAAGAGAACTTTCTCACCCACCATAAATGATAAAACACTCGCTTTCTGATCCGCGTAACTCTTCTGTCAGGATTGTGCTGTACGAAGTCGCTCCTGAATCAACTTTACCTTTTCCAAGTCATCCTTTACCAAATCAGTACCATATAATTTAGCCTCATTGGGCTCAAACCATCCGATGGGCGAACGACATCGCCGACCATATAAAGCCTCAAATGGAGCCATCTCGATGCTGGATTGGTAACTGTTGTTATAAGCAAACTCGGCCAATCACACATTCCCTGAGCATATCCTTCAAGATCTGAACTGTCCGCTCCGACTGACCATCGGTCTGCGGATGGAAGGCTATGCTGAGCTCTACACGGGTCCCTAATTCACTCTGTACTGCTCTCCAAAAATGTGAATTAAACTGATGGACCCTATATGATATGATGGAAATTGGCACACCGTACAACCGAACTATCTCTTGAATATAAATCTTGGCCAACCTCTCTAAAGTATACGTAGTCACAACCGGAATGAAGTGTGCCGACTTGGTCAACCTGTCGACAATGACCCAAACTGCATCGAGCTTTCGCAAGGTCCGCGGCAACCCAACTACAAAGTCCATAGTAATGCATTCCCATTTCCATTCTGGTATAGTCATCTGCTGAAGTAGTCCACCTGGCCTCTGTTGCTCATATTTAACCTGCTGGCAATTTAGGCACCTAGCTACATACTCAACTATGTCCTTATTCATTCGCCGCCACCAATAATGATGCCTCAGGTCATGATACATCTTCGTAGCACCTGGATGAATAGAATACCGAGAACTGTGTGCCTCCTCTAGGATCTTTTCCCTCAGTCCATCTACATTAGGAACACATAGGCGATCCTGGAGTCGCAAAATACCATCTTTGCCAATAGTAACTTCCTTGGCACCACCCCGCAGTACTGTCTCTCGAAGAACCAACAAGTGTGGATCATCAAATTGGCGAGCCTTGATCCGCTCAAATAGTGAAGACTGGGCAACAACATATGCAAGAACTTGGTTGGGCTATGAAATATCCAGCCTCACATCAAATTAGGCCTCTCCTCCGCTGAAATAAAAGCCAAACTGCCCATACTCTCCGCCTTTCTACTTAAGGCGTCTGTAACTACATTTGCTTTGCCTGGATGATATAGGAGAGTAATATCATAATCTTTTGGTAACTCAAGCCATTTGCACTGCCTTAAATTTAGATCCCTCTGCTTGAACAAATACTGCAAGCTTCTATGATCCGTGTAAACCTCACAGGACACCCCATAAAGATAATGCCTCTAGATTTTTAGAGCGTGAACAATCGTGGCTAACTCCAAATCATGCACTGGATAATTCTTCTCGTGAGGCTTCAGCTGATGTAAAACATATACAATAACTCACCCCTCCTGCATCAATATGCAACCCAGAAAAATGTGTGAAGCGTTACAATACACTGTATAAATCCCTGAATCGGAAGGCAACACTAACACTGGTGCTGTAGTAAATGTTGTCTTAGGCTTTTGAAAGCTCACCTCACAATCATCGGACCATCGAAACGGAGCATGCTTCTGGGTTAATTTTTTCAAAGGTGCTACAATAGATGAAAAGCCCTCCACGAACCGACGATAATAGCTTTCTAACCCTAGGAAACTTCTGATCTCAGCCGCCGAAGTGGGACGATGCCAATTCTGAACTGCCTCGTCTTTTTGGGATCAACTTTAATACCCTCACCTGATACAATATTCCCCAAACATGCTATAGAGTCTAGCCAAAATTCACATTTGGAGAACTTAGCATATAGCTTTTGTTCCCGCAAGGTTTGAAACACCACCCTCATATGCTGCTCGTGCTCCTCCTTACTGCGCGAGTAGATCAAAATGTCATCAATGAAGATAATGACAAACGAATAAATATATGGCATGAACACCATGTTCATCACATCCATAAATGCCGTCGGGGCATTAGTCAAACCGAGAGACATCACCAGAAACTCATAATGACCATATCTAGTACGGAAAGCAGTCTTCAGAACATACAAATCCCGAATCTTCAACTGATGGTACCCCGATCTCAAGTCGATCTTAGAGAACACCTTAGCACCTTGCCACTGGCCAAATAGATCATCAATACGCGGCAACGGGCACTTGTTCTAAATGGTAACTTTGTTCAATTGGCGCTAATCAATACATATCCGCATAGTTCCATCCTTCTTCTTCACAAATAATACCGGTGCACCCCAAGTCGACATACTCGGTCTGATGAACCATTTGGCTAGTAACTCCTCAAGTTGTTCTTTTAACTTGTTCAACTCTTTCGGAGCTATGCGATACAGTGGGATAGATATAGGCTGGGTATCTGGAGCCAAGTCAATACAGAAATCAATGTCACGATCTGGTGGCATGCCTGGAAGATCTGAAGGAAATACATCGGAGAACTCCCGGACTACAGGCACTGAATCAATCGCCGGAGTCTCTGCAGTAGTGTCCTGAACATAGGCTAGATAAGCCAAACAACCCTTTTCGACCATATATCAAGCCTTCAGAAAGGAAATAACCTGATTAGATGCACTGATAGACAAACCCTTCCACTCCAACCTAGGCAAGCTAGAATCGCCAAGGTAACAGTCTTGGCATGGCAATCTAGGATGGCATGATATGGAGATAACCAGTCCATGCCCAGGATAATCTCGAAGTCGGTCATCTCAAGCAGCAGAAGATCTACTCTAGTTTCATAACCACAGAATGTAACAATACAGGACCAGTAGATCCGATCCACAACAACAAAATCGCCCACAAGAGTGGACATATAAACATGAGTACCCAAGGACTCACGTGAAACACCCAGGAAATGAGCAAACAAAGATGACACATATGAATACGTAGTCCTTGGATCAAATAATACAGAGGCATCTTTGCCGCATACAGAAATAATACTTGTGATCACGGCATCTGAGCCCTCTACATCTGGTCTGGCTGAAAAAGCATAGAACCGAGCCGGAGCGCTACCTAACTGGCCTCCACCTCTAGGATAACCCATACCCACCTGCCCTCCGCCTCTGGGGAGGCCGGACGACTGGTGGAGCAACTGGTGCTATAATCATATCCTGCTGGCCCTGCTGCACTGGCCTACCCCAAAGCCTGGGGCAAAACTTTCGCATATGACTAAAATCCCCGCACTCGAAACAACCGCTTGGTATGGTGGACTGCTGACCTGAAGTCTGACCCTGATGAACTGAATACCCACTGGAGGAACCTTGAATAGCTGATGGGCGGTAAGAACTCTTTAGCATAGAACTGAAATAAGCTCGCACTGGAGCACCCCGAGGAGGCGGCGGTGTTGGGTATGGGGGCCTGCTGGACTGACCTCTCACGAACTGACCTCTACCCCCAGACGGGGCACCTCTGAACTCTCCAAATTATCTAAACCTCTTATCTCTCATAACCTGCTCTCGGCTATGTTGACGTACACCCTCAATCCTCCGGGCTATCTCCACAACCAGCTCATAAAAAGTCCCTATCTCAACTTCTTGTGCCATAGTGGCCTGAAAGCCAGTGTGCAAACCTGCAACAAACCTCCGTACTCTCTCCGCATCAGTAGGGAGTATCATAAGTGCATGGCGAGACAACTCAGAGAACCTCACCTCATAATCAGTCACTGACATTTGACCCTGCTAGAGCTGCTCAAACTGAATCCGCAACTCTTCCCTCTGGGAGGGTGGAATATACCTATCCAGGAAAATACGAGTAAATCTGTCCCAAGTCATGGGAGGAGAATCTGCTGGTCTGCCAAGAAGATAGGACTGCCACCATCTACGGGCCCTGCCCTCTAGCTAGAAGGTAGCAAAGTCTACCCCTTGGGACTCCAATATCCTCATGTTATGCAGTCTGTGCCTGCACTGATCAAGGAAGTCTTGGGGATCCTCATGTCGCTCACTCCCAAAGATAGGAGGATGTAGCCTGGTCTATCTATCCAATAGCTTCTGCGGCTCGTCGGCCGCAGCTGGTCTGGGCTCAGGTGTAGCTGCTGCCACTGGCTGGGCTCCCCCTACGGGTAGTGCACCCTGGGTCTGATATACAGCAGATGCATGCCCATGAGCCTATGCGGTAGGGGTCTGTGCTCCCCCTCCCGCCTGATATGTGTCTGGGTATGCCGGAAATAAACCGGCCTGAGTCATAGTATCCATGAATCATAGCATACGGCCCATGACCTCCTGAAATCCCGGTGCGGACGTGAAATCCACCAGAGCTGGCTCTGCTACGGGCACCTCTCCCTGCTCCTCAATGATAGGATCCTCTGTTGGACCCACTGGTAGCATAGCTGGAGTAACCCTGGGACGTCCACTTCCCCTACCTCGGGCTGGATCCCACCCTCGGCCTCTGGCTCGGCCTCTAACAATAGGGGGAGCAACTCTTCCCTTGTATGGAACCTCAGTAGAGCGTGTTCTCACCATTTAAGAGAGAATAAGAGAAAGATACTTAGTACTACATCAACTGCACGATAGGTGATAAAGAAAGGTAGTTTCCTAACACCCTATAGCTTCTCGAAGATAAGTATAGACGTCTCTGCACCGATCAGCAAGACTTTATTAGACATGCTCATAACTTGTGAGACCTACGTGAACCTAGTGCTCTGATACCATATTGTCACGACCCAATTTCACCTATAGGTCATGACGGCACCCAACATCACCGCTAGGCAAGCCAACTAATGAATTAAACATATATTTCCTCTTTTAGTCAATTTCCGAGTAATTAAACTTTCCGTACTTGCAAAATTTAAGAAAAATAGAAAGTTTAAATAAATAAATAATAAATTTCAACCTATAACTCTACTAAAGTGTGTGCTAAGACCTAGTGTCACAAGTGTATGAGCATCTAGTAGATTGTACAAAATTCTAAATATTGTTTGAATATAAAATAGACAGAATACAAATACAAGGAAAGGCACTAGGTGCTGCGGAACGGCTCAGAAAGGCAGCTCACCACTAGGTCTCGGGATAATGTGGGTGCACACCGGTAGGACCACCTAAAGTTCATGTCTCAGATTGTGAATAAAAGTACAACAAGTATAGCATGAGTACGTAAACAACGTGTACCTAGTAAGTATCAAGTCTAATCTCGAAGAAGTAGTGATGAGAGGTCGACTTTGACACTCACTATGGGTCAATAATATTAAAATAGAAATATTTAAATAATCATGGTTTATGTGAATAACAATAATTTTCTTAACAAGCGTAAATAAATAATTCTTTCAAAATTCAATAATTTCCAATAAATTATTTATCTTCACAAGCTGCAATAAAATATCGAGGCATCGTGTAATTATTATTATTAAGCACGATTTATGCAGAGGCCGTACGCCCCAATCCAGAGTATCGTGTACAGTGCCGAGGGACGTGTGGCACGATCCATAGATACATCTATCTACTGCTGAGGCGTTCAGCCCACTATACAAGAAGAGAATGAATATTTTATAAGCATTTGACTTAAACATTTTCAATGATTTATATCCAAGGTAATACAAATTTCGTTAACTACTTTTCAGAATTTCTCTAACAAGTTCTAAAATAATTTAGGCATTTTAATTTAACAAGTATAGTGCAAATTTCCAAATAGTTCATGAATTGGGTCCTAAAACTACCCGAACAATAGCATAATAGTAGCTACGTACGGACTCTCGTCACATCGTACGTACGTAGCCCCACAATTAGAACACCTATGGGGTAAATTCCCTATTACAAGGGTAGACAAGAGACTTACCTAGTCTCAAAGGTCACTTCCCTGTCAAAATTGTGCGTTAAAACCTCAACTTGATTGCCGAAAAAACCGAAACTAGTCAAATGTTATATAATTTAATCAATACATGCTCAGTAGTTCGAAATTAGATTATTAGATTAATAACCAACCCAAATTGGAAAAATTCCTAAACTTCACTTCGGACCCACATGCCCGGATTCCAGAAAATTTTGGAGAAAATCGTTACCCATAATCTCAAGTACTCAAATATATAAATTTTATCCCATTCCATAACCATTTTCGTGGTTAAAATCTCATTTTTATCAAAACCTAGTTTTTTCATCTAAACCCTTGATTTTCACAATTTACATGGCATAATCTACCCATAATCCATGTATTTAACTCACAATAGGTAGAATTAACTTACCTCCAAGTTGTTAGGTGAATACTCCTCTCAAAAAGCTCCAAAATCGCCCAAACATGAAGAAAATGGGCTAAAAATACGCAACTCCGAACTTAAATGAAGGTTCTCCCTTCTGCGATTTTCGCACCTGCGGAGAGCTAGCCGCACCTACGGAATAATCCTCGCAAGTGTGAGTTCCCCCACTTGTCCTGGCTCTGCACCTGTGGAAGAATCCTTGCAGGTGCGAGTTCCCCCCACTTGGCCTCGCTCTGCACCTGTGGTCAAGGGGCCGCTTCTGCGCGTCCGCAGGTGCGACCAAAGTCTTCGCACCTGCGCCGCTGCAGCGCGCATGTGCGCTAAATATTTTCGCACATGCGGTTGCCGGGATGCCTTCACTTCTCCGAACCTCTGACTCGTGGCTCGCACCTGTGGCTCTCCAAGCACAGGTGCGATTGCACCAGAAGCTGGAAGCTTCAATAGTTGCTTCCAAGTCCAAATTCGGTCCGAGCCTCGTCCGTTTAACACCCGAGGCCACTGGGGCCCCGCCCGAACATACCAACAAGTTTGAAACCATAAAACTTACTCGCCCTAACCCTTGGAACGTGTAAAACAACATCAAAACTAAGAATCATGCCTCACACCGAATTGATTCAACTTAGAAATTTTAAATTCTTTAAACTTACTCCGAACACGCCAAAACATACTTAAACTACTCGGAATGACACCAAATTTTGTATGCAAGTCTTAAATCACCATACGGAACTATTTTCATGCCCAGAATTTCAAACGGACCTCGATTCCTCCAAAATCTACTCCAAACCAAATTTAAATTTAAACCTTCAAATAGTCAACTTTCACTATTAAGCACCGAAATGCTCCCTGATTGTCAAAAACTCGATTCGAACATACTCCCAAGTCCAAAATCATCATATGAACCTATTAGAGCCATCAAATCCCGATTCCGGGGTTATTTTCTCAAAATATTTATCGAAGTCAAACTTAGCCTTTTTAAAGCCGACTAAGGAACCAAGTGTTCCGATTTAAACCCGAACCCTTCCAAATCCCGAATTAACCATCCCTGCAAGTCATAAAACAGTAAAAGCACATACGGGGAGTCTTATTTAGGGGAACGGGGTTCTAGAAGGCAAAACGACCGGTTGGGTCGTTACAAATATGACTTTATTATTCTTGTTATTAAAATATTTTGTACTGATTATTTAATTTTTTTCTTACCTTATAAATAATTTGTATACTTTATGTAAATTCTTATTTTGATATTTAAATTTATTTAATTATTAAACTCAATAAAGCTTTAATATCTTAAGTAAATTATAGTTTTATTTTATATTTTAACTTACTCCAAAGTATAAATAGTATTAGGTTATCTCAATTTACGTCTTTCTATTATTTTTATTTTTTTCTATTATAGTTTTTTAATTAATCTTTTACCTCCATATTTCTAGCTAATATAAAATAAAATCTATGAGTGGATCAATATATAGCTATAGATATAGATATAGATACAAATATACATATAAATATAGATATATAGATTAGATTTATCTAATATCTATTTAGAATATGTATAAGATTCATTAAACTACTTCCATTAATTATGTTTCTATTTATAATTTCTAATTATTAATATTGTTCTAAAATTTTCAAGTGGCTTCATTTTAGCTTACCACTTGGCTTAACCACAATGTATACTACCCTTCTTTTAATATAATATAAATATAAATTTTTGTTCTCATTTTAAAATATTTTGTGAATATAAACTCACATTTTTCTTGCTCTTGCTCTTGTTGTTTCTCTTCCTCCTCATCCTCCTTTATGCTTCTTCTTCTTCCTCCATATTACTCTTCTTTTTTATTGGTCGACACTCAATCTCCTATTGAGTATTCATTTTCTTCTCTTACAAGCTATTATAAAAAATGATCACATTATATTTTAACAGTAACTCGGAAAAGGCTAGTCGCATAATGCGTAGATGCCTTATTTTTGTTTTGTTTTATTATTAACCGACAATATATGTAGAATAAAGATAGTATCAAGTATGTTCATCCGATAAAACTTATAACTAATTGAACAACGCAAGTAAAATTAGCTCATCCAACAAAAATTGTGAATAAATTAACTAGATATATAAAATGAATATAGTATAAAGATTTTCTTCTCCGACAAAGTTTATGAACTATTAAAATAAATAAGAAAGATTTTTCCATCTTACAAAACTTTGTAGAATTTAATAAAATAGGTAGAATGAAGATAGTATTAAATAATATTACAAGTCTTCTATGAATGGTTCATTTCTCTCTGGGCGCATGTTAGCTAACGTGTACCACCATGGGGAAGAAGGGTCGCGTTCCATCATAGAAGGCATTGATGGCTCAAGACTCAACCTCGCAATCGCAACGAGGTAAGAAAGCACTATCAGTTGCTATTGGGGACCAAGCAATTGGCGTCATAACTAGAGCCAAATTACATGAAATAGTACCAGTGAAAGCTGCATATGGGAAGGTTCAGAAATTGCAAGCACAACAGCAATGGATGAAATGATTCAGGCCTCGAATAGTGAAGATAGTAGCGAGATAAAAAGCTCAGGGAAGAAATCATTGTGCCGATCAGGTTGAAGAAGAGGAAGTATCTGGGAAGAAGACATCAATTTGGGATAGCTTTAATATTTTCAAAATTTCGAATGCTGGTTTAAATTAGAGTATGTTTCTCCTACTTTGCATAGGGATACGACTATTATTGAAATTGATTCAGAGGATACTTAATCTGAGATTGAGTACTGGAGGAATTTTGTGCTCTGTTATGTATTGGGTGCTCACTCCTTTTTTTCTGTTATTAAAGGGTACATACATAGTATTTGGGCAAAATATGGACTGAATAAAATAGTCATGCTTAAGAATGGTATCATTTTTGTTAGATTTGATAGTGAAATAGGGAAGAATGATGTTATTTAGGATGACATGTATCACTTTGACAACAAAAGCTTCATAGTTTAAGCTTGGAGTCCATAAATTGAGTTCACAAGAGAAGAACTACACACGATTTCTATATGGATCAAATTCTCAGGGTTAGATTTTAAGTATTAGAGTCCGAAAGGATTGAGTAAAATTGGTTGTTTGGTGGGTAAGCCTTTAATGGTGGATCACAATACTGAAAAAAAATTGGTTTGAACATTGCTAGATTATGTATAAAAGTAAATATGGATGCTGAATTTGTCAAGACCCAAAATCTCAACCCGTCGTGATGATGCCTAACACACCGGCTAGGCAAGCCGAAACATAATAATGAAGAACTAGAACAACGGAAATTATAAAATTAGCATAAGTATGAAATCTCAATATAACATGATATTGCTAATACAAGATAAATCCCCCAAGAACTGGTAAGTACTGGGTCATGAGCTCTACATCGGAACACAAGCCCGAAAACTAAATAACAATATTGTCTGAACTGAAACAACAGTACATAAGAAAAAGATAAGTCAAAATTGCGGCCAAGAATGCAGCTCTACCTCCCCTCTCGAAGCTCAGCTCAACAAGCAAATCTATTGTCGATAACTGGTCCCCACACCTAGATTTGCACAATTAAGTACAGAGTATAGTATGAGTAAAACCGTCTACTCAATAAGTATTGTAACTAACCTCGACGAGGTAAAAGAAGCGAGATCTATAAATGATACTTGCTATAACCTGTACAGTTTCATCAGTTCAACAAGTACTAAACAACAATTAAATCAAGTCATGAAGTACTGAAAGAAACCTCTGTGTGTGTGCGCAATTTCTCAAGTTCTCTGTTCAGTCAAAGAGACAACGTATAAAGATGATATGCACATGAATCAGATAATTAACCACAGAAATTTGCAAGTAGAGATGAAATGCAAAATCCAAACAAACACTGGCCAGATTTCCTCAACTTTTCCATATCCGTACCAAATCACTGGTCAGTTTTCCTCAATGTCCGTGTACACCATCAAGAGAGAAATATGAGAGGGTGACCCTAGGGGTATGGATCCATATCCACACGCAATCATGGCCAATTCAACGTGCTACCGACCCGGTGTGGTCACAGCTTCACTATCATAATCGGTTAGTCATGGTCACAAGCTCAATATAACGGATTCGCCCTGCGTGGTCACATGCTATATTACAATCCACTCGGCGTGGTCACATGCATAACAATACAATACGTCCGGCGTGGTCACATGCATAATAATACAATCCGCTCGGCGTGGTCACAAGCACAACAATACAATCCGTCTGGCGTGTTCACAGGCATCCAGTCCAAATCATATTAGACATAAGCAAATATAAAAAAAATACACGTATATGATGAATGAATATCATCAATGAAATAGCATTTATCAAGTTCATTCAAGGATTTAACCTCTATATAGTCTCAAACATGGCTCAACTAGTTCACAACAAGGTTATAAATATGAGAAACATTATAGCTTAAAGCTTAACAGTCAACGCTAGGCATATCATAGCCTAAGCACTACCCGAACATGGATAAATAAGCCGATACTTGTACATGGGCTCAAACCCCATACATGTGCGCACCCATAGCACGTAGCTATCATAAATAATTCAGGAAACTAGTGCCTCAACTAAGTTTAGGTAAGATACTTACCTTAAGAAAGCCAAATTACTCCTCTAACAAGCCCTTCCCGCGCGTATCGAACTCCGGACGATTCAAATCTAGCCAAAATAATGCAATACCATCAACAGTTAACCCCGGGCCCGCATCTCGAAACATGGCAAAATTCACAAATTCAAAACACTCATTCAGTTTCGAGTCCAACCTTATCAAAATCATCCAATTCCAACCACAAACGACCCTCAAATTTCCAAATTCTACTCTCCAATAATATAGTCCAAAAACACCAAATTTTATCTAAGATTCATGAAAATTAGGTGTAATAATCAATGTGTATTCAATATTTATTGACAAAAGTGATTAAAGTCACTTACCTCTTCAATTAGGATGAGAAATAATCCAAACATCGCCTAAGACCGAGTCCCTCAACTCCAAAAATGAGAAAACAATGAAACCCTCGATTTTTAATAACCTGACCAGTAATCTCGCACCTGCGACTCCTTTTTCGCTTCTGCGGAACCGCTTCTGCGGTCCAAATCACGCATTTGCACGTTTCACTTAAGCTCACGAACTACTGCTTTTGCGATCAATTTTTCGCTTCTGCAGGTTCACACCTGCGGAGTCCTTCCGGATCTGTGGTTCAAGCTCAGCCCACGCTACTCTGCATATGTGACCCATTATCCGCATCTGTGGACATGCAAATGCGGTCCTTCCCCGCAACTATGATCTTCACCAGCCTTCTCCACTTCGCTGTCCGCAAATGCGGTCCTTCTCTACGCCTACAATCTTCACCAGTCTTCTCCACTTTGCATCTGTGCCCATAACCATCGCAGGTACGAAAGCACCAGAAGCCTGAAGCTTCATCCAACACTCCAAGACCAAAATGATCCGATAATCATCTGAATCACCCTTGAGGCCCCCGAGACCTCATACAAACATACCAACAAATACTAAAGCACAATACGAACTCGCTCGAAGACTCAAATCACATCAAATAACACCAAAATCGCAAATCGATTCAAGCCTAATGAAAAAAATGAACCTCATACTTCTAAAACTAATGTCTGATCATACCAAACCAACTCCGATTGTCCTCAAAATTTGCACCCAAGTCATAAATGACACAACGAACCTATTCCAACTTCCGAAACAAAAATCTGAACCCGACATCCACAATGTCAACTCTCGGTCAAACCTCTCAACCTTCCAAACCTTCAACTTTCCAACTTTCTCCAAAAATCATCAAATCAATCTAAGAACTTCCAAATCAATATCCGAACATAGGCCTAAGTCCAAAATCACCATATTAAACTATCGAAATCATCAAAATTCCATTCCGGAGTCGTCTACACAAAAGTCAAACTCCAGTCAACTCTTCCAACTTAAGATTCCAACTTTGAGACTAAGTGTCCCAATTTACTCCTAAACACCCCCGGAACCAAACCAACTGTCACGACCCAAAATCCAACTAGTCGTGATGGCACTTAACATAACCCGCTAGGTAAGCCAAATAGCAACAATCCAACTCAAATGATATTAAATGGGGGGAAAATAATTATAATTTACTAAACTTTTATACAAAGAATTCCCAAGGACTGGTAGTACAAATCATGATCTTCTAAGATTTAGAATTTACAAAGCTAGTATGAAATAAATACATCATCTGTTTGAAATGTACATAAACAGATTTTTATAAATCTAAAGCTACCATGAACAAGAGACAGCTACAACCGGAACATAAGTTCATCTTCAATGTCAGCTCTCGCCATACACATCAACATCAACTCCAAAATCTGCACACAAGGTACAGAAGTGTAGTATAAGTACAACCGACCCCATGTACTCAATAAGTAACAAACCTAACCGTAGGTTGAAAATAGTGACGAGCTTGAACAATGGTCAGAGTCCAACACCAATAGCCAACAATAACTTATAATAATATAATAAAAGTAGTACAAGAAATAAATCAAAGATATGATGCTCAACTCGTTCACAGTTACGGAAAATAGGCATGCTTTTTAAGTATAACAGTAAAATCCAAATCTTTCACTAAAATCACCAAAATGTGAGTAAGTCAGAAATCTGTGATTTTTTTAAAAAAACTTTCAATAACAAATAAGATGTTTGAATCTCAGATAGCATGAGAAAAATACATCTTTATGCCTACATGTCAATATGCATGTGAAGTCCTGAATGTCACAAAATCGTGTAGCATGAGGAAATACATCTCTATACATGTATGTCAAGTATACATGTCAAATGCAATGCATCACGGTGATGAACTCATGTACTCACACTCTCAGAGTACTCCATCTCTGTCTCGCACTCCCACTCATCATGCTCAATCACTCAGCACACTCAGTCACTCAGTATTGTACGATACCTGCGCTCACTTTTGGTATGTTAGACTCCGAAGGGGCGGATCTTTCCCAAGTGCTAATATAAAGCCAACATGGCCTACTACGGCGTGCAGCCCGATCCCATCAATAATAATAAAGCCTATAAGACCTATTGTGGCGTGCAGACCGATCCATATAATAATAATAATATATATAAAGTCAATATGGCTTGTTGCGGCATGCAACTCGATCCCATTATGAATCAATAAAACCTGTTGCGGCGTGCAGCCCGATCCTATTATGAATCAATAAAACCTGTTGCGGCGTGCAACCCGATCCCATTAATATCACTCACAATCTGGACTCTTAGGCCCCAACTCAGTCATCAATCTCTCTAGTCTCTTGGGCTCACAAATCTCATGCCAATCAGCCCAAACAATGATAGCATGATGTGACAACAAATGCTAACATAGACTAAGATATGATATGCAAATGGATGAATATGACAGAGTATGTAATTGAAATTTAAGCAAATAACTCAACAACAGAAATGACCTCAGTGGGTCCTAACAGAATAAGCATATAGCCTAAACATAATTTCTAACATGATTCACATCTCAATTTCTCTAACACGTAGAAATTTCATGGATAGAAACAAGATTAGGTAACTACACAGTATCACAGAATCAACCGAGTCATAATTCAGATGGTGCACGCCCACACGCCCGTCACTTAGAATGTGTGTCACCTCAACACCAAACACATAACACGTATGTTCAGGGATTCAAACTCTCAGCATCAAGTTTAGAAATGTTACTTACCTCGAACAAGCTGAATCCAATACCGAGCAAGCCAAACAATACTCTAAAAATGCCATCCCGCGCGTACCAACTTCTGAACGACTTGAAACTAGCCAAAAGCAACTCAAATACATCAAATAATGCCTAAGGAAACAATCCCAATTGATAAAAGTCGAATCTTTACACATTTACTCAAAGTCAACCAAAAAGTCAAACTCGGGCTCACACCTCGGAACCCGACAAAACTTATAAAATTCGACAATCCATTCAATTACGAGTCCAACCATACTAGTTTCACTTAAATACGACTCCGAATCGATGTTCAAAGCTCAAACATTCACTTTATGAAATGTTAGACAACCCCCCCCCCCCCCCCAATTTCTCTTTTGAAATCATCAACCAAATACCAAGAACAAGGATAGATTCATGAAATATAATCAAAACCAAGTAGGAAACACTTATCCCAATCCATGTGGTGAAATCGCCTCCAAAATCTCCCAAATCCGAGCTCCCCAACTCAAAATATGTTAAAATTAACAAAACCCTCGATATATAGCTTCTGCCCAGCTTTTTCGCATCTGCGAAACATTAGCCACTTCTGCGACATCGCTTTTGAGACACTTCCTCCGCTTCTGTGAAAAGTCATTGAAATCCGACCTCTCGCACCTACAGAATAATTCCGCTTTTGCGACGTCGCAGGTACGGGGACACGTTCCGCTTTTGCGCTCAACTTCGCTCGTGCGCTCCAAGTCACCGCATCTGTGATTCCGCAGATGCACCTAAAATCCCGTTTCTTTGTAAACAGCCCCACACCAGCCTACTTCGCCTCTGCGACCAAAGTGTCGCATCTGCGGGCTTGCATCTGCGACCAGCCCTTCGCAGATGCGGACACACTAGAACTAGAACCTCCAGCCAAATCAACTTAGCCCAAAATGATCTGAACCAATTCGAAACATGCACTGGCCCCTCGGGACCCCGTCCTAACATACCAACAAGTCCCATAACATAATACGGACTTACTCGAGGTCTCATATCACACATAACAACATCAAAACGATGAATCACACCTCAAATCGAACTTAAAGAACTCTTGAACTTTCAACTTCTAAAACTCGTACCGAACCATATCAAATCAACTCGGAATGACCTCAAATTTTGCACACAAGTCCCAAATGACATATATAAGCTATTCCAATTCCCAGAACCACAATCCGAGCCAGATATGATCAAAGTCAGTTCTTGGTCAAACTTATAAATATTTCAAACTTTCAAATTTCCAACTTTCGCAAAATAGTGTCGAAATCTTTTAGAAATATCCAAATGCAAATACGGGCATATGCCCAAATCCAAAATCACCATACAGACCTAACGGAACTATCAAAACTCCGATCCAAGGTCAAATACTAAATAGTCAAACTTGGTCAACTCTTCAAACTTAAATCTTCAATAATGAAATTTATTCTTACAAATTAATTATGAATCACCCGGAAACTGAAATCGACAATACATGCAATCCGTAATACATTATACGGATCTACCTATACCCTCAAACCACCGACCAAAGTGTCAATGCTCAAAATAACCGGTCGAATCGTTACACCAACTACCCCGGCAAGTCACATAACCACAAATAAAATAGAAAATGTAATAAATAGGGAAATGAGACTATAATAAATAAAACGACCGGCCGGATCATTACAGAATTACCTAATGCAGTGCTATTTAGGACTGAAAAAGGCATTGTCATTGAACAAAGGGTATTGTATGACTGGAAACCTACTCTTTGCAAGTTTTGCAAACAGTATGGTTCCTTGGAAGATATATGTAGGAAGAAAAATCCTCCTGCAAAAAAGGATGAGGAACACTCAGTAAAACTGCAGGTCCAGCAGAAGACTAATGAGGGGAAGGATAAGCAGGTAAGTGAGCAACCTCAGTGCCAGCAGGAATCCAGTGTGGTAGAAGGTAGTAACCAATCAAATACAAGTTGGATTACACCTTTGAGAATTGGCATGAGCCATCAAAAACAAGATCAATTGATAGTGAAGATTAACTCATTCATGGCACTGAATAACCCTGGAATAAGTAGCAAGGAATGGAGAATGATGGCAATTAGGGTGGTCAGATCATTCCCCACCTTGGGAGTGGTTAACTTTTTAGCTTGGAATGTTAGGGGGCTAAGGCCTTATTTGTTTGCAATTAATAAAGGTCTGAGTCTTAATCTTTCAGATCTAGCCCAATAAGTATATTTTTTTTAGATCTTAACCCTAAGTATTCAAATCCAACTCATTAAGTCCATTTTTTTCTCTCTTAAAAGCTCTTAATAGGTCTGGATAGATCTGACCGAATCAGACCCATAACAAAGTCCTAATAGCGTTCAGACTCTTTAAAAACTATAAGACTTTATTTCCACAAAGATTCACTCAACCATAAGGCTTTATTTCCTCAAAGTTTCACGCCTCTCTCTCACTCTCCATCTCTCATCGGCCACCCAAAATTTCTTTCTCTTGAACATGTAAGATTTTAAAACCTTTAGAAAGTAGTTTGTTATTATTTTATAAAATTTTGCCTATTCTTTTGTTCAAATATGCTTGTTGAGAGGATAGAAATTAGGGTTGTAATTGTTGATTATTCTATTTGCCAAATAAGGTTACTTTTTCTCTTGGAAAACTTGGGTTTTCATTTTCAACGACGTTTGCGTAGTGCTGCAACTTCACTGCTCATCATTACACTATGCATTTTGGTGGTTCTAAGTATTTCTTTTATTTGTATTAAAAATTCTTTAACCTCGTCCAACAAAGCAAATTGAAGAAGAACATTCCAGCTTTATTGTATGCTCATATCCAAGTGTTATTTTCATAATGTTAGCCTATTAAAAAGTTTACTACTTACTATCTTTCTGTTATTAAAAAATCGTAGTATTAATTATTTTTTTCGTAATTAGCTTGACAAAAAAGGTCAATAGTACTATTGCAACAATTGTGTGGTTGTGTGCTTGAGATGTGTAGATTTTTGATTAAATATATGGGGTGGATTACTGTTGAGCTATACCTTAACTTGTAACTCTTGGTACAAAGTGAAAGTAACTTCCACAGGATATTTTTCTTTAACTCCATTCATCACTCTCCATAATGTGTTGTTTGTTCTTTTCTTCCAACACAACTAAATTTTTGTTCACTAACTAATAAAGCAGTTGTATTGTATAGTTTTATTTACTGCAACTTTCTATTTTCTGCACGTGTTAGAGGCCCCTTCTCTGAAGATGCCTCTGGATCTTGGTATAGAGGAGGCTAGTCTGTACAAGTTTATTTGGGTGCCACCTTCACATTCTACGTCTAACTCATGCAGCATTATTTCTGTGTGTTCTTTGTTTGATTCATGTAAACTTGTTTCTTCTTCTAGTTCTAAAAATGTTGCTTTGCCTTCCAATGTTAATAATTCCATTTGTAATAATATTGATGTGAATGATACGAATTTCATTTGGCATCTAAGGCTTGCACATATTCCTTTTGCAAATATGAAGCATATTTCTGTTTTGTCTTCTTCTCTTGCTTCTAGACAACCATTTCCTTGTTCTGTTTGTCCTATGGCTAGACAAACTAGGCTTCCCTTCCCTGACAGCTCCATTAGTACGACCAGACCTTTTTAATTAATTCACATTGATACTTGGGGACCCTACCATACACCTACCTCCTCTGGTTTAAGATATTTCCTTACTATGATTGATGATTTTTCTAGGGCTACTTGGACACATCTACTGGGTTCTAAAAGAAATAATTTTCAATGATCAAATCCTTCTTGGCAATGGTTCAAACTCAATTCAATGTTAATGTCCAAATCATTAGAAGTGACAATACTTTGGAGCTAGGCTCCAGCCATGATGGTTGTTCATTCTTCATTCAACGTGGGATTATCCATCAAACTACTTGCCCACATACTCCTTAACAAAATGGTATAGTTGAAAGAAAACATAGAACACTTCTTGAGGCTTGTAGGGCCTTACTTTTTCAGTCCAAGTCGCCCATCACTTTTTGGGGGGATTGTCTTTTGACTGCTACATACTTGCTCAATAGAATTCCATCTAGGATGCTTCAAAACAAATCCCATTATGAGGTGTTATATGGTAAGCCTCCTAATTACTCACATTTGAGGACCTTTGGTTGCCTTGACTATGCTACTATTCCTATTCCCCAGAGAGACAAACTTCAACCTAGAGTAATCCCATGTGTTTTCCTAGGGTATCCCTTTGCCAAAAAGGGTTACAAGTTATACAATCTAGCCTCTAAGAAATGTTTTGTTTTCAGGAATGTTGTCTTCCATGAGACTTGTTTTCCTTTTGCCACAACTACTAATTCTGCTACATTACCTTATTTACCTCTAATATTTCCTTTTCCTGATTCCCAGAATGCTGGGGCACCAACTTCTGTCTCTGTCAGTCCTTCTATTTCTTCTCCTGCTCCTAATTCCTTCCCTATTGATCATGTGCAAGCTGATACTTCTTTTCCTTCTTCTTCTACTCTAAACTTTGACCCTGACATTCCTCCTCCTTCCCTCCCCCATTATGAAGTTAGGAGATCTGCTAGACAACATAACACTCCTTCTTACCTGAAGGATTATGTGTGTTAACTTCCTTCCTTTTATAGTTCTAACTCTTCTTCTTCTCCCCTAGAAATTGAACCTTTTTTCATACTCATAAGCTGCCTCTATTCCAGCTTGGCAAGATGCCATGAGAAAGGAGTTTGAAGCATTGGATACCAACCACACTTGGGACATTGTCCCTCTACTTCTTGGTAAAAAAGCCTATAGGTTGTAAGTGGGTATACAAAATTAAATACAAGGCTGATGTGAGTGTTGAAAGGTATAAAGCTAGGCTTGTCATTAGGGGGGATACACAGGTTGAAGGGGTTTACTTCACAGAAATATTCTCTCATGTCATTAAGATGTCTACTATCAAATGTTTAGTTATTGTGGCTGTTAAGAAACACTGGGCTCTCTCTCAATTAGATGTCAATAATGCCTTCCTCCATGGTAACCTAGATGAGTAAGTATACATGAAGTTGCCCCAAGGGTTGAGTGTCTTTAGTGTTCCTACCTTCTCTGATTCTGCTCCTCTTGTATGTAAATTGAAAAATTCCCTTTATGGGTTGAGGCAGTCTTCAAGGTAGTGGTATCCTAAGTTGTCTCAAGCCCTATACTCTAGAGGTTACACATATTCCCTTAATGACTACTCCTTGTTTATTAAGGGTAAACCTGGGAGTTTAGTTCTCTTGGCAGTCTATGTGGATGATATTATAGTAACTGGGGATGATACTGATGAAATTGTTGCACTCAAACAGTTTTTGGATGCACAATTTAGGATTAAAGACCTGGGTCATTTACATTATTTCCTGGGCATTAAGGTTTCTGATGTTCCTGGTGGGGTTCTCCTTAATCAAAAGAAATTTGTCTCTGATTTGCTCCAACAGTTTGATTATACAATCGTTTCTCCTGTAGTTTGTCCTTTGGAACTCAATGGTAAATTGCATGCAGATTCTAGTGTTTTATTTCCTTCCCCTAACAAGTATAGGAGCCTGGTAGGCAAGCTCATTTTCCTTACACATACCAGGCCTGATATTTGCTTTGTTGTTCAACATTTAAGTCAATTCTTGAAGTCTCCTCGAGTTCCTCACATATCTCCTGCTCTTCGTGTCCTTAGATATCTTAAGGGAACTGTGGATCTGGGCCTCTTTTATTCAGATTCCCCTGATTTCTCCATTCATGCCTTCTCAGACAGTGATTGGGCTATCTTCCATGATACTCGCAGATCTATTACTGGTTTTGTGTTATTTTGGGGGGTAGTCTGATCAGCTGGAAGTCCAAAAAGTAGCATGTTGTGTCATTGTCCTCTGTTGAGGCTGAATATAGAACTCTTAGTAAGGTGGTTGTTGAACTGACTTGGTTTTCTAGGCTGCTCACTGATTTTGGTATCTCTGTATCTCTTCATTTTTCTGTATTTTGTGACAATCATGCAACCTTACATATAGTCAAGAATCCAGTTTTTCATGAAAGGAACAAACATATTGAAGTTGACTGTCACTTCATCCGGTCTAAGCTCTCTGATGGACTGATTTCTCTATCTCATGTCCCTACTACTCAGCAATTGGCAGATATTCTCACCAAGCCTCTCCTTGGTGCTCTTTCTTTATTAATCGTATTTCAAGATTTGAGAATATAATATCGCGTCGCAAAAGTGAATTTGACAAAACCTTTCACCCAAATTTCTTATTTTTGTCTTGTCTTGATTGTTTAAATTTTTCTTTTATTTTTTTTATGTTATTTTGTTTAACAATAAAAAATTTTATTTGTGGTTTATGAAAGTTATTATTTATTAGTTAGTATTAGTGAGTAAAAATTTATGAATATTCGTTAATGTTCTTTTAGTAATGAATTAGCATTTTGTATGGTAACAAGTCAATATGCAGACCTCAAATTCTCTGTCTTTGAGATATGAAACCCTAATGAAGTTTTCTCTTCTCCTACTCGATTCATAATGTTTTCAATTACTCAACAGGAGATATATCATTCTGGATTTAGTTGTGAATTTGATTATCCTCTCAAGCCCAAGGTGCTTGCAAGCACAGTATTGACCGATTAAAATAGACTAGTTTAATCTGGGTATGGAATCCTATAACTATTGTAAATTATAAACTACTTATGGTTCTCTATATATCCAGAAATTTAGCTAAGTATCGAGATGAATATGTTTAAGTAGCGGGTGATTTTTCTCAATCACGAGGAAAGGAGAACTAGTTGCAAGATGTTCATGCACCAATTGTTCTGCTAATGATGTTTCATCCTCAGGCATCTTCAAAAAGTCATACCTAAATTTGGTAGTTGCAGTAAAAGAATACTAGCAATATTTTTATCCATATCTCTATTTGGCAAGACTGTTGCAATTTTTTTGAATATTGCATTAATTTGTTCGAATAAAGATGAAGAATTATGTAGTTTTAATGAAATTACGAATGTATAATTCGAATTTGTGAAATTTAAGCTGTACCTAACATATGGGTGGCATGTGGGCCGGAGCCCGGTCCTAAGTGAGTTTCGCTAGCCCGGTCCTAGGCAGGCCAATCCTAAGCGGTCCCGGACTTCTTTTTGGAACCGGCCCGGGACCGGGACCACGAACTAATGGTCCCGGGTTAAGTTGGCCGGTCCCGTGCCTAAGCGGGCCCAAGCGGTCCTAAGTGGGCCCAATGGATAATTTTCTATTTTTTAATTTTTATATATATAAGTTAGAGAAAAAAATGGTAATAAAAATATCTGAGGCAATTCCTTGTAAATTATATTATAGAATTGTCACCTAAATTTTTTAATTCAAATTTAAAGACAAAAATATTGTAAAGAGATATTCAAAGCAATGCGTTATAAATATTTAAAGCAATTTCTTGTAAATTATATTATAGAATTGTGACCTAAATTTTTTAATTTAAATTTAAAGACAAAAATATTTTAAAGAGATATTCAAAGCAATGCGTTATAATTTTATTATAGCATTAAAAAAATATGGCAATATCTTTCTTAGTCTTCCTCCCCCTATGGAATGAGCACAACAAGGTGCTAATACCACCATTGAGAAGAAAAAGAAACTAATCAAGATGTGCCAAAATACAAGTTACATATTAATTTACATGGTATCTCTTACAAATTTCATAAATCCTTCAAGGTCCGGAGAAATTTTTGTTGGTGGTGGCGGAAAAGAAGCTTAGTCATCACCGCTTCCAGGTGAAGCATCATCCTCCGCAAGTTCAGCTAGCATTTCTTCGTAAGCTTTGCCTACCTCTGGTTGTGATTCAAGATGTCCAAAATTTCTTTTTTCTGAATGGATCCAATCTCTGAAAAGTACTGATTTTTCTAAGCTCTCCCTCATAGACGCTCTATAATTACCGAGTTGAAGTCTTGCTTGACTGAAAGCGCTCTGTGATGCCACTGTTGAAACTTGAATAGTTAAAATGTCTCGGGCCATCCTTGAAAGAATCGGAAAGTATTTTTCTTTGTCCTTCCACCATTCCAAAATATTAAAAGAGCCGTCGGGATTCACTTCCTCAATTCCCTGTGACAAATAAACTTTAAGCTCATTTAGTTGTGAAAAATCACTAGTACTAGAACCTTGAGAACCCCTGAACCCTCCCCAAGCACTAAGTGCTCTTACTCCCGCAGTTCTTTTAGTTGATTGAAAACTAGAAAAAGAAGGAGTTGGAACATTTGGTCTAGCATGATCTAATGCAACTTGATAAGTATTATAAATTATTTGAACATTTATTTAATTGAGGCTATTGCGTCCGGAAGTTTAGACAACTCCTCATATTCAAGTGCTAAACCATTATAAACAGTTTCATACCAAAATTGAGGATCTCCTAATTTCATAGTAGGATTTAACAATGCAGCAACACCGTACATAGGGAGAATAGGGAAAAAAATTTTTAAACTTTTTTCTCATAGAATCAATAGCAAGTTGATAAATTTCCCCACCCTCTGAAAAATGATCAAATAAATTTGCAAGTTCTACAATATAAACTAAACAATTAGAAATAGTAGGATAATATTGCCCAGAAAATTCATTTGTAGCAATATAAAATTTTTCTAAAAAAAGCATTTTAACATTAGCCCAATACGCATTTGTAAGATGCTCATCATTATCACTTACATGAGCATTAAACGTTGAGTTTATGGGGTTTTTATATTCATATGCAACAACTAAACTTTCATACATATAATTCCATCTAGTCGGACAAGGTTTAGGAACCTTTCTTTCTCTTAGGCCAAATTCATCGCATCTTTTAAAATATTCTCTAAGTCTACTTCTACGGTTTGAATAAAAAAGCCAATTAAGAGCCATTTTAAACTTTTCAATTTCAACATTTAAAATTCGCATACCATCACCCACAATTAAATAGTAAATATGAAAAATACATCTAACATGAAAAATGTTACTAAATGGAGGACTTAGTGTAGTGGTAAGCAAGGCTACACCATTTGTGTTACTAGTAGCATTATCCATTGAAATTGATATTATTTTATCATTAATGCAAAAATATCTACAAATATCCGTAATCGTGCTAGAAATAAACTGCCCTGTGTGACGTGAATTAATTATTCTATAAGCAATAATGCGCTTTTGCATTATCCAATCCTCATCAATCCAATGACTGGTAACAGTAAGGTAATCACAGTCATTACCACTTCTACCAATATAAGTTGTAATAGCAACATGACAATTTATATGAGTAAATAAATAGCGCAAATATTGTTCATATTCATGTTTATATTTATAAATATCGCTCTTTACGGTTGTGCGAGGAAAACCTTTATAAGTAGGATTATAAACTTTTCTAATATAATGCACAAAGTGAGGGTTAGAAGGAAAACTATAGGGTAAGCACATAACAGTAACTATTTTTGCCAATTCTTCCCGATCTTTTTTTGGATCATAATATAAAATACCACCGGTAACAGTGTTAATTCCCGGTTGAAATTGATTTGACCCGGTACTAAGGTCAGCCTGACTAGGTGCACTTGTCCCCTCAGCCAAAACTTTCATACGAAAATATCTAGCTTTATCTTGAGGGTGTAGCAATATGTGTCTAGTCAAACTCCCCCCCCCCCCCGACTTCCAACATATTTAAAAACTAACTCTTTGCCACAAGTTTTACACTTAACCCTATTTTTTTCTCTTAGTTGAGTAAAAAATGGCCAAACAAGAGATGTTTCTGCCCGTTTAGAAGGTTGTCTAGAAAAGGTAGGGGCAGTAACAGGAGGGTCAGACGGGGCATCATTTGGATTATTATTAGTTGGGTTAACTTCAGGAGCAGGACTAGTGGGTGTATCGTCATCCGGTTGCGTTTCATCAAAATCTATTTCTTCATCATCATTTTCATCAATAGTTGGATTACCATAAAGAGCATTCATATATTCATGGTTTAATTGTTCACCGGGTGCAATATTATGGCAAAATTGACTCTCGATAAATTGTAATAAACTATTATCGTTATCAAGAATAAGAGGTATAGGACGGGTAACAGGTTTGGGTCGGGGAGCCGGGGGCAGTGGAGGAGGAACAGATTGGCCACTAGATTCACCACTCTTGGATTTTTTCTTATTTTTACTAAACAATATTTTTAAGGAATAAGCCATCTTAATTAATCAAGCAAAGTAAATAAAATAAACAAAACTATAATATTAAAACTTAAGAGTTGGAATGAGTTTATCGAATTGACGAACAACTTGTTAAAAATTAATTATCGTTGAAGACTTGAAGACTTCAATTCACCAACTTCACAATTTTGCACAAAATGTAACAATTAAGTAAGCAATTATAGAAGAATATTAGAGAGAGATTGATGATTTTGTGAGAAAAATAAAAGAATGAGGGGGTATTTATAGTTGAAAATAGGGGAAAAGTGTAATTATAAAAAGTTTGGGGTTAAAACAAAGTTTGGGGGGTTAAATGGCTATTTTGCAAATAGCCAACGACTATTTTGGCAGACAAAATGGCTAGTTTTTAAATGGACAAACGGTCAAATTATTTCTTTTTTAAATTATTCGTTGGGCCCGGATAGGCCCGTTTAGGACCGCTTGAACTGGCCCACTTCTCAGCCGGTCCCGGTCTCGCGGGTCTCGCCTATAGGACCGGCCCACTACCCAAACCACCTCCTCACGATCCCGGTCCTATCCGGTTAGGACCGTTTAGGCCCACCGCCCATTTGGGCTTGCGGTCCTGGGCCGGTCCCGATCCTAACCGGCCCACATGCCACCCTTAATCTAACAAGTGAAAAAAATATGTGACAGATTGTAGTATAGTTGTTTCTGATTCTACATATTTTTCTGCTAAATATAAAGTTCTTTTTTTTTTTTATTGTTTTTACTGATTGTCTCAGTTCCGTTACTTTTACTTTCATCAATTCATATTTTATAATCATTACTATTTTAAATTTAAACTATGAAACAATCTTGAAAATTCAAGAGTGACTTGGAAAAATATAGATATAGTAAAAACCTTTTAAGAAAGTTGTATTCAGAAAATACTTGAAAGTAGTTTGAAGGACAAAGTTAAACTAGTGCAACTGTTAGTATACTTTGTGAATGTGACAGCTACAAGAAATCATGGAAGAAAAAATTAAAGAGTTGGATTAAGATCATGGGGAAAAAATGGGAATTTTTTTATTTTGCTATTTAGCTAGATTACTCATAGATGTCAATAATATAGAACCTTCTTTGTATTTTTCCAACTAGTATTTATTATGCTTATTTAATTTTTTAATATCATATTATGCTTGTGGAACATTCTTTGTCTATGATATACTTTTTTTAAATATCTTGTTTGGCGTATATTTGATATGTATGCCATTGTTATCGTGTATTATATATTATTTTTGTTAAAAGAGTTTAGACATGGACACTAAAGATCAAATATTATGGTTGATGAGCTTGTATTGATGTACAAATTATTTTAGACTCAAGAATTTCCAAAACAATAAAGATTTAACATCATCATTTGTAATGACCCGACAGATCATTTTGAGATTTAGCATTCCGTTCGATAGTTTGAGGTCTTGAGAAGATTCATATTATGTATTATGACTTGCGTTTATGATCGATTTCGGTTTTCTGGCAATTCAAGATTGATTTGGAAGAAATGATTCTTGTTTTAGAAGCTTAAGTGGAAAGAGTTGACCGGAGTTTGACTTTTTTAAAAATAATCCCGGAACGGTATTTTGATGACTCCGGCAGGTTAGTATCGTGATTTCAGACTTGGGCTTATGCCCAGAATTGAATTTTGAGGTCCCTAGATTGATTTGGTTTGTTTTGCCGAAAGTTGGCAACTTAAAGGCTTAGAATTTTGATAAGTTTGACCGTAGATTAGCTTCATAGATATCGGGTTAGATTTTGGTTTTGAGACTTGGAATAGGTCAGTTTTGTTATTTGTAACTTGTCCGCAAAGTTTGGCGTCATTCCGAGTTGATTTGATAGGAATCATATGCATGATTGTGTTTTTAGAAGTTTTTGAGTTTCATGTATATTTCATGTGTTTTGGAGGTCCGATTCATGATTTTGGATGTTATTTTGATGGTTTGATCAGTGAGCAAGTTTGTGCTATATTTTTAGACTTGTGTTGATGTTTGGTGTGGAGCCCCGAGGGCTCGAGTGAGTTTCGGAGGCGTTTCGGAATGTTTGAAGAGTTTTATTTTTTGTTGGTGTTTAAATAGGTATTGCAGATCTCGCAAATACGAGATTTTGTTCGCATTTGTGAATTGCAGATACTCGGAGTCTGCTAGGTTCTCAGTTGCAGACAATTTGTTTGCATTTGCGATGGGCGACTGGGCTGGGCAATATCCCATTTGCGATCCAAGAGGTCAATTTTGCGAAGGGCCTGACTTCGCAAATGCGAAGTCAGGGTCGCATTTGCGACATCTACTAGGTTTCATTAGGAGCCGCATTTGTGAGATTTTGTCCGCATTTGCGAGAGTTCGCAATTGCGAACCCTGTGTCGCATTTGCAATATCCGCACCTGAACATAAGGGTTGGAAGTCGAGATTTTAGTCTCATTTTCATATTTTTGAGCCCTAGACTCGGTAGGAGGCAATTTTGAAGAGAGATTTTCATCTACAATTATTGGCTAAGTGATTTTGATGAATTTCCACTATTTTACATTATTATATATTAGATTTAACATCGAATTTGTGAGAATCAAAATGCAATTTTGAGAAATTTTGTCTAAGTTTTGAAAAACGAGAATTTGAGTTTTGAGAGTCAATTTGGACTCGGATTGTGAAACAAAACACATATATAGAATCGTGGGGTTATGGGTAGCCGGCATCTACCCTTGGACATGGGTTTTGACTGGGCAGGCGTTGGTTTTTGTTGACTTTTAAAAAATTGTGCAAAGATCATAGCTTTACTTATTAGAATTGATTTCTCTTGAATTATTTGATGTTATTAAGTCCATTTTGGTTAGATTCGGACCGAGCGAAGGTGAATTGTAAAGGAAAAGCTATTTGTGAGTGTTGATTTGGCCTAGTTGAAGTAAGTAACTTGCCTAACTTTATGGGGGGAGGGGGGAACTACTCTGTAGGATTTGGTTTAATTGCGCTATTTGGATTATGTGGAAGACATGTACATGAGGTGGTGTGTGTGCACGACCTTATATGTAGAAATTGATCGGATTAGACTCTTAGGCTTCTTATAGGCACTTAATTGAATTTGTCATTACATGTTCTACATTCCTTTGTTAAGTTTATCCTTATATGCTTTAATTGAATTTTTCATTTCATGTTTTATATCCCACTGTCAAGTTTACTCTTATATGCCTTATTTGAAGCTCTATTACATGATATCCCTTCGTTGTCAAGTTATTCTCATGCATTTAGACGTAGTTGCTAGTTCATACCATCTCTTTCTTTGTTAGCTTATATCATACACTAGAATTGGAAGTTGCCATTTCATGAAAATACCTTCATTATTGATTTTATTCTTAAGCAATTAATTGAATTTGAAGTTATTAAAAACATTTACCTGTTTTAGTTCAATTTGTCGTTTAATGGAGTGTTGTTCATCGTTGAGTAATTTTTCCTATTTCTTCTTGATGCTATTGAGATTCTTGTACACATCATGGTTGAGCCATGGTCTATGTATTGTGGTGATATTGGTATGGTTGTTTTGAAAAGGTTGTGGCCTATGGGCACTCGTAGTATGAGTTGATATGTCGTGTTATTGTGATGTTAGCACGTGTGGATTTGTTGTATGTATTGATTATTCTTACGCGGAGCATAAGGGTGACATCTCACTATTATTGATTGTGCGGAGTGATACAGGTGGCTAATAATATATTATCAGGGAGGAGTGATATGGGTGGCTATTGATATACTGTATGTCGGAGAAATACGGGTGGCTATTGATATAATATCTGGGCGGAGAGATATGGGTGGTTATTGATATATTGTCTGGGCGGAGTGATATGAGTGGCTATTACTGTAAGTGTGGAGTGATACGGGTGGTTATTGTGTTATTGTATGGGTGGAGCGATAAGGGTGGCTATTATGCTGAGTGATACTGGTGGCTATTGTGATTTATTGTCTGGGCGGAGAGATAAGGGTGGAAATTAAGATATTGGCAACACGGAGAGATAAGGGTGGCTATACCAGTGATGATATGTGACAGCCTAGGGGCATAATATTGATGATATTCGTGTGATGGTGTGATTTTTCTGGCATGTGTCATGCACCTTACATGACTTGTTGTGTTGTTTCCAATGAGCTATTCGATGTCTTGATATTACTGGCACGTGCATACACCATAGCTTGCCACTTATACCAGTTTAGGAGTACGAAACTTG
The DNA here is from genome assembly GCF_000715075.1 of Nicotiana tabacum. Taxonomy (NCBI): domain Eukaryota; kingdom Viridiplantae; phylum Streptophyta; class Magnoliopsida; order Solanales; family Solanaceae; genus Nicotiana; species Nicotiana tabacum. The sequence goes on along the minus strand of NC_134081.1, from coordinate 23,084,758 downwards.
ACATTTATTGATCATGAACATAAGTTCTTGTATATTCTGCTTTCATTGTGACATTGAGCCTGTGACCACGCCGGGCGGATTGTGATAGTGGGCCAGTGACAATTTTGGGTGAATTGAGGCATTGACACGTGAGTTGTCCTTGCGGCACGAGTGCCATGTGAATGTAGTTCATGAACTGGAATCATGTCTTGTGCTTTTGAGGAGTGGTACCGGGGGTGATTTTGTTGTAACCCTTGTGTTAGAATAGCTTGATTGTTTGGTTGTCATTTATTTACATTATTTGGTTTCACTGGTACTTTAATGGTGTTCTGATTACTTTACTATTTATATCATATTTTATTCCTTGTTTTCATTTATTGATTCTTGCTTCCATTATTAGTTTTATATATTTATACAACACGGGTTATTATGACTAGTAGGTGTCTTGACTTGTACCTCGTCACTATTCTACCGAGGTTAGTCTTGATACTTATTTGGGTACCGACCGTAGTGTACTCATACTACACTTCTACATATTTTTGTGTAGATCTAGGTACCTCGGAGCATGCCAGTCATTAGTTAGCTGATTGCGAGTTGCGGCGGATACTTCAAGGTATACCTGCCATTGCATTCACATGCCTCGGAGTCACCTTCTGGAGTTTTACATTGATATTGTTTACTTATATTCCAAACAATGATGTTTTTTATATTCTTAGTTATTCTTAGAAAGGCCTATGATTTGTACTACCGATTTTGGGATATTGTACATCTATTGATGGTTGTTGGCTATGAATAGAAATTATTGGTTCATGCTTAATATTCGATTGATTTAAATCTGTTAGGCTTACCTAGTCCTAGCGACTAGGTGCCATCACGACTCCTAAGGAAGGACTTTGGGTCATAACAAGTTGGTATTAGAGATATTCATAGGTGCTACGAGTCATAATAAAGTTTAGTAGAGTCTTGTGGATCGGTACGGAGACGTCTTTACATATCTTTGAGAGACTGCAGAACTATTAGGAAACTTCACTTCTTTCATTCCTATAGTGCGAGTTTATGGATTTTGGAGTTTGAGCCTTTGTCATTTTATTTTCTCACAGATGGTGAGAACACGAGCTGTAGTTACTGATGATGTTGCCCCCAGGGCCGGTGTTGCTAGGGGCCGGTGCAGAGCCAAAGGAGGAGCATAGCTACAGCTTGAGCACCTGTTGGAGCAGCAGCTGAGGAGCCACTAGTAACTCTGATTGGGGGACAGGCACCGGAGGTTCCTGTTACTACACCTGGACTTTAAGAGACTTTAGCGCAATTCCTGAGCATGTTTGGTACATTGGCTCAGGCGGGATTGATTCCGGTTGCACCAACTACTTCATAGACTAAGGGAGGAGCTCATACCCCCGTCGCCCGTACTCCAGAGCAGCGAGTCCATATTGGTCAGGTTCCGGGTGTTATGCAGGTATAACATGTTATTCCGGTTCAGCCTGAGGTCAGGCCAGGGGCATCAGAGGAGGAGCAGAAGAGGCTTGAGAGTTTCAAGTAGTATCATCCACCTACTTTCAATGGCACAGCTACCAAGGATGCGCATGACTTTCTAGAGAAGTGTCACCGTATTCTCTGCACCATGGGTATTGTACGGGTGAGCGAAGTTGCTTTTACTACATTTCAGTTGTCATGAGCAGCGTATTAGTGGTGGCAAGCTTATGAGGAGGGTATGCCAGTTGATGCAGCACCACTCACTTTGACTCAGTTTTCAGAGATATTTTTTAGGGAGTTTGTTCCCCAGACCCTCCGAAATGCGTGGCGCATAGAGTTCGAGCTGCTGCATTAAGGCACTATGATAGTGTTGCAGTACATCATCAGATTCAGCGAGTTGTCCCTACATGCACCTATTTTGGTTTCTACCGTTAGAGAACGGGTCCACAGATTCATCGAGGGGCTCAGCTATGGTCTTAGATTCAGCATGGCTCGGGAGTTGGAGACTGGTACTCCATTTCAGCAGGTTGTGGAGATTGTTAGGAGGTTAGAGCGTATTTGGGGTGAGGAGAGGGAGGATAAGGAGGCCAAGAAGTGTCGAGGTTCTGGAGGATTCAATGGATTCTACTCTTCAGCTCTGACCCATCATGGGGGAGGCTCAGTCAGTCCAATGCGTATTTCAGACTACTCGTGGTGCTCTAGCTAGTTAGAGACCTCAGGGTACTCATATGGGGCAGTCGTCTTTTAGTGTACAACCTGCACATGGTTCCTACAGTGGTTATCTCAGTCATCCAGCACAAACTCAATACCAGCAGCCACGCCTGTAGAGGGGTTGCTATGAGTATGGCGATACTAGGCACATCATGAGGGATTGTCCCAGACTTGGGAGAGGTGGATTTCATCAAGGCACTCAGACTATGGGCCTCATTCCAGTTGCTACTCCACCTGTACAGCCAGCTAGAGGAGGAGGACATGCGAGTATAGGGCATCCTAGAGAGGGAGGTGATACGCTCAAATTACACCTTAATAAATAGTGTAAAGCGGTCGATGTCAAATATAATAACCCAACTAGGTTAGGGTCGAATCCCACAGGGAATAGGTGTGAAAAGGTTACTTGAGTAGTGTGAAACTTGACTTAATTTGTAATTCTATTCTGTTAGCTAAAAATGAATGTTGTAATTGAGTGAAATGAAGACAAGTATAATATTGTGAGGTTGTAATTAATTTGATTAAGAAAACCAAGATTGTGTCCCCATTGATGGAATGTAATGCTATCGGTGTTGATGTGATATATTTCTAATGGAAGGTTCTTTGATATGCAAATGGTTTCTAAGTGACTACCCAATATTTTCCAATAGTTGGGTAATATCTACTCTTTAAGATTTTCCCAAATGTAAAAGAGTTGCGATTGAAAATAACCACTTTATGCCAAATAGAACCCACTTATTCCTAGGCGATTCCATTAAACAAGGGTTAAAGCCTTGGGTTTTTGATATTCAATTCTACCAAACCCTAGCCCACTTTTCCAAGTGAAGATAGAGTGAAATGGAATTAGTTAATGTTTGCAATCACTAACATCACATGAACCATAAGAACTGAATAAATATTAACCAACCATTATATATATAGTCAATGGTAAACACCCATTAACATTACACCCATCTAGGGTCCACAACCTTAGTAATTAAAATTAGCTACTCATACTGAAATCTAAGAACAAAGCGATAAATAGAGTCATAAAGCTTACAAAGATACAAGATTCTTTCTTCAAAAGTCTCCAAAGCAATGGTGCATTCAATGCCCCAAAAGTAGTCTCTTTTTCTAACTTAGCTCACCCACAAAACCCCTAATAAATTTATTTATAGTGAGATAAAAGTCGGAGCCAAAATTTGACAAAAATAACCCTGCAGAGAATTTATGCGACCGCATACTGGTCGCCTATCACGTATGCGGTCCGCATATTATTCGAAATCATCGCATAATCTCATGTCTCCAAACCCATCTCTTGACTGCATTTCAATTATGCAGTCCGCATATACATTATGCGACTGCATATTCCTCCGCATAAGTGCTTCTCAGCTTTTTTGATTTCAGTTATGCGTTCCGCATAATCGTTATGCGATAGCATAATGGGTCGCATTTTCTCCTCTTCAGTTAACCAACAATCTGCTTCAGTCTGCGATGGTTATGCGGTCCGCATATGCTTTATGCGACCGCATACTTGCATCATTTCTGTCCTTTTGTGGCTTTTTGACTTCTTTTCCATGTTTTTGGGTCCTCAAGCCTCATGCACTGCAAAACACCAAAACTTCATAAGAATTATCTAAAAATGCATTGAAAGATGAGCTAAAGTCTATGTAATTGGTATCAAATGTGCCTAAATTCTACGGCACATCAACACCCCCAACTTAAACTCTTGCTTGTCCTCAAGCAACTAGAATAAAAATTATCCTATTCTAAACTCTTACCGATAATTCACGAAGAGTAGTGACCGTAGATGGCATTGACTGTCAGTTAACAACCATGTAACTTCATTTCTTGACCTTTCATGAAAGACAAATATCACTTAACAATGCGACCAATCAACTTGTAAACTTTGAGCCTCAACCAAACTGACAAAATGTTACTCACAACTAAGTGCACTCGTATTCTACTTCAAGAACCTAACTTCTATTAAATCTTGCAATTCATGCGCGCTCATAACAAAGAAAATCCCTTACTTACACATATTTATAGGGGATGCAATCAAACACTCTTTCACTCGGAATGAAAACTACATGTTACAAGTATCAGTCCATATGTTTGCCCTTATTTTAGCTTGTTCCTATCTTAGGAATGATTGGCTGAAGATCACCTGGGACTTTTCACAGGTTGTAATGTAGGTTTCGGGACGGGTTGGATGAATATCTGGGAACGTAGTGGCTATACCTTCCTTGAACTCTACATATACTTTGCTTCTTTACTACATAGCATTGATCGACCTTGACTTACCGACAACGAATCACCTCAAAGTGTTTATCAATTTCTACAAGACTCCACTTTTTCTTTTCTTTCTTTTATATATAAAATCATTTCTTTTCGGAGCTTGAGTTTCTTCATATATATACAACTTTGAGGAACCATATTTGTTTCTTCTACATATAGTGTCAACCTTTCCAATCTCCACTTTGTACCAGTACCCCTAACTTAGGCTTTTAGCCTCATTCTTACTTGTTCAAGGAGGGCTAGGTTCAAAAGAAGAAATTATTTCACAATGGGGTAAAGGTTTGTAATGTGGTAGCCAAAGAAACGGTTAAAAGTTCAATGGGGGTAACTAGGGTAATTTATGTACCGGGGAGGTCAAATTTTGGTCAAAATTAGCTAGCAGTCACAAAGATAGCCTAAGATCATCTCAGCACCCAATCATTAGCCTGAGATTTGCACAAAGAAAGCAATCGGGCAAGTTCTAGACATCACAAGTTAAGCATGCGCATTATTTACACAAATCCTCACTCACTCACGACGCATGAACTGTTTGACTCAACATAGTTTCAGCCCTCAAGTGAATGCAAGGCAGCTCATAGCTTTTATCACATGATATGTAAGATTCTGAATAAACATAAAGTCAAAGAGCGAACCTCAAGTTCACCAGAATGACTAACCATACAAAGTCAAAGAAGGAAGGGTATAATTTATTCACCAAAAATTTTCTTACATGCTTGAAACTAGAAAATCACACCAAATAAGTCAAAATGTTCCATGCTACTTCCATGGTTCTACTATTACACCCTTGGAAAAGAACCTGGAGAAGAAAAACCAAGGGGAATTTTTATTACTAGCTACCAGTCTATACTATTAAAGAAAAGGGATTTAAAGAAGAGCGATTTATGAAAAGGGATTTCATACAACTATTTACACAAAATATCTACCCCACCCCTAACTTTAAGAGCATGCATTGTCCCCAATGCAAAAAAATTGAAAAGCAAAGTTTAGGGGCTTCCTGGGGCGCACTAGGCGCTCGGAGGGTCTGGAGCATGTTGGGCAAATGTGGGATCAACTCCAGACTCTGTAGCACTAGCAAGCGGAACCTCATAATGTGTGGTAGTGGTCTCTGAGGATGGAGTAGGAAGCTCCACCTGCTGTGTGGATGAAGCAGGAGTTTGGGAGCTACTGGACTCTCCCAGTGATGCCTGTGGGGTAGCTGGATGTGCCTTGGTGACCATGTCAACAAGTGAATATGCAATTGCTTTCTGCACGTCTGCTTCCTCTGCAACCTGAGCCTTTGTAGAAGTATCCTCTGTAGAAGCAGCCACCTGCTTACCCTTATAGTATCGCTGACCCTCAGTTTCCTCTGCCAATGCTTCCTCATCGGTTTCCTCATCTTCAGTCGCTCCGTCAGCAGATTCTCCTTCTGACTCTCCGGAATCCTCCTCTAAAGGAGTGTCAATATGGACAATAGCAGCTGGATTCTTTGAAGTCTCCGCACCCTGTGTCTCCGGGTCTGTCATGAGATTGGAGAAGTCCAAATTTAGGCTCGGAATGGAGGTGCTTGTACCTTGCTCACCGCCCTCCGGAAGGAGAAAAATCAAATCGAATTCTAAGTTCTGCAGCTTGTGCAGCTCTGTTTTTAGTTTAGTAACATCTTTCCTTAGCTGTTGCATATCTCTAACCTCGCCTCGCTCAACCTTTTTAAGTCGCACTTCAAAGTGCGTAAGGCGATCTTCATATGATTTATGTTGTTGTTGAAGCGCACTCATTGATGCTTGGATGGGACCCAATGCTTGCTTGATGAGTTTTGGTAGTTCCTTTGTCAGCCGGTCTACCTTGGCGCTGCCATGCTTGGCTAGTAGACCCAACTTTGCGATAGCTGGCAAGGAAAAAGGTGGATGTGCACTACTTGGCTGAGGCTGAGGAGTGGCTGAGCAATCAGCGGGAGCAGCAGGAGCAACAACAGTGTCAGGCATTGATGGGAGAGCAGGTGCAGGTGTTGATGAGTCTGATGCATGAGGGAATGAGGTCTCGAGCTAGATGCCTGTCTCCTTGTCTACTGCATCACTTAGTCGAGTGATGTCAATGCACTGGAGAGCCTTCTCCATACGTTCATGCTTCTGTATAGGTGGAACGCTTACAGCTTTGCAAAGAGCCGTGATCAAACATGGGAAAGGAAGAAAGGTTTTCTTTTGGTTTGTCCTGATTCCCAGCTCCTTGAAGATAATGTGTCCCACATTAATCTTGATGTCTGACATGATGCATGCAATTATGAGGGCCTTTTCAATGTTGATGTCTGTCTCATTCCTAGTCGGCATCAAATGGGAGCAAACAAAGTTGAGCCAATATCGGGCCTCCTGGGTGAAATCCCGTTTGTAAATCTTGTGGCGCGGGTCAATCCAGGAGGGGGTTCCCTTTGCTATGACAGATGTTATCCAAGCATGCTCGTTATCTTTGTTGGTTACTTTTTCATCATATTCAGCTGTGCCTGATGACCAGTCCTCAAAGAATAGATCATTGATTGTGCCTGCGTCACAGAGAACCTGAACCCCTTGAACTAGAACGGAGTCCAAAAATATCATATTCCGCCTTTGCTCAGCATTTCTTGAGGCAGAATAAGAAGCATAGAACTCCCTCACAAGTGTTTCATTGTAATCATCTAGGGCATCCGTGAAGAATCCCCATTTCCTCTTCTGAATGTTTTCAATTATGTGAGGGTAGTTCTCTTTCACACCATTCAGGCTTGACTGCTTCTCCTCGAGAATGTTTCTCTTTTTTATCCCCTCTTTGTATAGGTTCCATGAGCCTGGGACCCCAAACCTCGAATCTTCCCCACTCTTCCGCCTTGCTTCAGCTTGTAGGTCAACTGATGGAAGGATGTCCGTATGTGCCCCTTCCTCTTCAGACTGGGAGGAGTGTTGAGAAGTGTTACGGGTGGTTTCCAGCCGTTGACGTTTAGACTGTTGTGCTTGTTGGTTCGGAGCAGCTCTTTTCTTTCCACGAGCAGGTGGTGATCGTATTGCAATAGATTTCCTTGGTGCCATTCCTGCAATAAAATAGTATGTGAGTGGTGGGCATAGCATAAAACGTATGTGGAGGAAAAATAACAGAGGTAAACAATTTATGCGATGGGTTATGCGGTCGCATACCCACTATGCGAACCGCAAACTTATCACAGAATTTCACACCGCAGGGAATATGTGATCGCAAAAATCACCGCAAAACTAGTTTTGCGACCGCAAAGGGATCGCAGAATTGCACACACGTAAGGTAGTTTAACTGATTGTATTTGCGGTAGCTATGCGGTCCGCAAAACACCTTTGCAACCGCATAAGCGGTCGCATAAGTTCAAATCATTAGGCCTTCTAGGGTCTTGTTTGAGATGACTTTGCAGATCGCAACCCAATTATGCGGGCCGCAAAGATCATCTTCTTCGGTCAACAATGTTCAAGCCTCCCACCTACATAATTCCCTACACTCGCAGGCAAAACTTTAACCACCAATCGCCCACACAGGTACCCACCGTACATGTTTGAGAACAAAAACGAGATATGGAGTTCAAATGATGGACATTATATAATGAATCCACAAGAGAAAGAAGATAAAAAAAAGTGAAAGAGTCACATACCAGATATTGGAGCAAGACGAAGGTGAAATCTGAGTTATGAGCGAGGTAAATTCCTTAATTCTGATCCTTGATATGAGATCTATGTGCGTGATTAAAATGTTTTTGGCTTTTCTTTCGTTTCTTTTGTTTTTGTGTTTTTGATTTTGTAAGAGTTGTTAAGTGTTCATGTGCAAGTGGGATTGACAGTATGCGAAGGGTTAGGGATTTATACCTGGACGTTTTGCGGTGGGCAAGTGGTCACATAACACATTATGCGGTCGCATATGTGTTATGCGATGATTTTAGAGCTGAGTTATTTTACCTCCATTCTGCAATGCATTCTGCGGTCGCATAACTGCTATGTGGACCGCAAAACTTGAACTCTTACCACAGTTTTCAGACCCAAGTTCCCCAAATTCTCTGACCGTGTCTGCGACCACTATGCGGTTCGCAAAGTCATTATGCGACCGCATAGTTGCCGAAAACCCCTGATCCACCATTTTTGCTTTAGTCCTTGCACTTTGTTTCATGGTAAATTGGGCTACCTGCACTCTAATACATACGTCAACCTGTTCAATCACTGACAAAAAAAAAATAAGTTTACCACACATGGGTTGCCTCCCAAGAAGCGCTTGATTTAACGTCGCGGCACGACGATGTTGGTCCCTTTTGGGCTACTCAGTGGTGGGGGGGTGGACTATCCTTGAGAGCAATTTGCTCTACCAGGTGTTTGTCTTCTGTTGTGCCCAGGTAATGCTTAACCTGTTGGCCATTTACTTTGAAATTTCGAAGTTCGTCCTCCGACTCTAATTCAATAGCACCGTAAGGGGACACATTCACAATTTTGAATGGGCCAGACCATTTGGATTTGAGTTTGCCCGGAAATAACTTGAGTCTCGAGTTGAAGAGCAAGACCAAGTTACCAGATTTGAATTCCCACTTCAAGATCTTCTTGTCATGAATAAACTTCATTCGTTCCTTATACATGGCTGCACTCTCATAGGCATGGAGACGGAATTCTTCCATTTTGTTGAGTTGTGTCATTCTCAGATTAGCAGCTTCAGCCCAGCCAAGATTCAACCTTTTCAGAGCCTACATGGCTTTGTGTTCAAGATCCACGGGTAAATGACACGCCTTACCAAATACTAACCGGTACGGTGAGGTGCCAATGGGAGTCTTAAATGCGGTACGATATGCCCACAATGCATTATCTAGCTTCCTTGACCAGTCGGTCCTGTTTGCATTGACAATTTTTGCTAGGACGTTTTTAATCTCACTGTTGGAAACTTCAACTTGACCACTCGACTGAGGATGATAAGGTGTGTCCACTTTGTGCTTTACGCTATACTTTTTGAGCAGCCCGGTGAAAGCCTTGTTGCAGAAATGAGAACCACCATCACTAAGGATGGCCCGGGGAGTAACAAACCGCGTGAAAATGTTCTTCCTTAAGAATGCGGTCACACTCCTTGCCTCATTGGTGGGCAAGACGATTGCCTTAACCCACTTGGAGACATAGTCAACTCCCACCAAGATATATTTCATGCCATAAGAACTCACAAAGGGACCCATGAAATCAATCCCCCGCACATCAAAGTTCTCGACCTCCATTACAAACTTCATAGGCATCTCATGCCTTTTAGAGATTGATCCTTGCCTTTAACATTGCTCACAAGCCTTGACCATTTGATTCGCGTCATGGTAGATAGATGGCCAATAATAGCCACATTCAAGCACTTTCGCGGCCGTCCGATTTCCTCCATGATGACCCCCCAACCGGGGAGTCATGGCATGCTTTGAGAATTGGCATTACTTCATCTTCCGGAACACATCACCGAATGATGTTGTTGGCACAAATACGAAACAAGAAGGGCTCCTCCAAATAGTATTGCCTACACTCCCGCAAGAACTTTTTCTTTTGATATGTTTCTAATCCATCGGTGACAAGGTCGCTAACCAGATAGTTAGTAATATCGGCATACCAAGGAGCGAATGTGTCAGACAATGCCAATATGTGCTCATCTGGAAAAGCATCATTGATGTCAAAGTTCTCTTTTGGCCTCCCTGCTTCTTCAAGCCTAGATAAGTGATCCGCAACTTGGTTTTTTGTCCCTCTTCGATCCTTGACTTCAAAGTAAAACTCTTTCAACAAAAGGACCCATCGAATCAATCTTGGTTTGGCATCCTTCTTCGCCATAAGATAGCGAAGAGCAGCATGATCAGTGTAGACTATCACCTTAGATCCTAACAAATAGGCCCAAAATTTTTCAAAAGCATAGACAATGGCAAAAAATTCTTGCTCGGTCACAGTATAATTCATTTGAGCATCATTGAGAGTCTTGCTTGCATAGTAGACAGGATGAAGGATTTTGTTATGCCGTTGACCAAGTACTGCCCCAATGGCTACACCACTGGCATCACACATGGGTTCAAATGGAAGAGACCAATCTGGTATAACAATAATAGGTGTTGTGATGAGCTTTTCTTTCAATTCCTCAAATGCTTTGAGACACTTTTCATCAAATATGAACGTAGCATCTTTTTCACGGAGCTTGCACATGGGGTTTGCAATTTTTGAGAAGTCCTTGATAAAACGCCTATAGAAGCCACCGTGCCCCAAAAAACTTCGGGCACCCTTTACTGAAATGGGTGGAGGAAGCTTAGAAATAATTTCAATCTTTGCTCGGTCAACCTCTATGCCTTGTTTGGAAATTTTGTGGCCCAAAACAATGCCCTCATCCACCATGAAGTGGCACTTTTCCCAATTTAGTACAAGGTTTGTTTCTTCACATCTTTTGAGCACTTGTCTAAGGTTGTCAAGACAATGCTCAAAGGAATCACCCATTATAGAGAAGTCATCCATAAACACTTCTAGGAAATCTTCCACCATGTCCGAGAAAATTGACATCATGCACTGTTGGAAGGTAGACGGAGCGTTGCATAGCACAAATGGCATCCGGCTAAAAGCAAAAGTCCCATATGGGTATGTGAATGTTGTCTTCTCCTAATCTTCCAATGCAATGTTGATTTGGTTATAGCCGGAGTATCCATCCAAAAAGCAATAAAATGACCTTCTCGCTAGCCGATCAAGCATTTGATCAATAAAAGGCATAGGGAAATGGTATTTGCAAGTGGCACTGTTGAGCTTCAGGTAGTCCATGCAAACTCTCCATCCGGTCACAGTCCTTGTTGGGATGAGCTCATTTTTTTCATTTTGGATAACGGTCATGCCTCCTTTCTTTGGCACACATTGCACCGGGCTCACCCAAGAACTATAGGCAATGGGGTAGACTACCCCGACGTCTAACCACTTGATGATTTCCTTCTTCACCACCTCATGCATGGACGGGTTTAATCTTCTTTGGTGCTCCAAATTAGGTTTGCTTCCTTGCTCCAATTTGTATTTTGTGCTCACAGATTCCGACGGGAATCCCTCGGATGTCTGCTATTGTCCACCCAATGACTTATTGATGTTCCCTTAGGACATTCGATAAATGATCTACATGCACATCATTCAACAAGGAAGGAACAATTACCGGTAAAGTATCATTAGAGCCAAGAAATTTATACCTTAAGTATGGTGGAAGTGGCTTGAGTTCAAGTTGTGGCGGCTCAATAATTGAAGGCTTTGATGGGGGAGTGGCTCTATTCTCTAAGTCAAGAGAAAACTTCTTTGGTGCGTAAGTGTAAGACCCATGTCCTTCTAATGCATTCATCGATTCCATGTACCCCTCCATGTTTTCACCATCGAAATTTACCAATATCGCCGCCAAAGCCTCACCTAGGCATTCTTCTTCCATCTTCATTTCACTTGCGTCCTCTACCTCATCAACAACATCATTGACTGAGATGCCTTCATATGCATGTGGAAACTTCATAACTTTACTTGCTTGGAAGGTGACCTCTTCATCATTAACTCGGAACTTGATTTCATTTCGTTCCGAATCCATAAGTGCTCTTCCGGTAGCAAGGAATGGCCTCCCCAAGATGATAGGGATTTCTTTGTCAACGGCACAGTCAAGGATCACAAAATCGGCCGAAAGGAGGAACTTTCCCACTTTCACTAGGACATCATCAATAATTCCCACTGGTATTTTGATTGAACGATCGGCCATTTGCAACCTCATGCTTGTAGGTCTCGGAATGCTTAACCCCGCTTGCTTGTAAATGGCAAGAGGCATCAAGTTAATGCTAGCCACATTGTCACAAAGAGCCCTTGCAAAATCTCGCAAGCCAATAGTGCATGGAATGGTGAATGCTCCCGGGTCTTCTTTCTTTTCAACGATGGTTGTTGCAATAATGGAGCTAACCCGGTGAGTCACATTCACCACTTCATTCTTGGTGGTTCGTTTCTTGGTTATCAAGTCCTTTAAGTATTTAGCAAAACCCGACATCTCTTGAAAGACTTCCACAAATGGTATGTTCACCGATAATTGCTTGAGAATGTCATAAATTTTCTCGAATTTGCTATCATCAACCCTCCTAGCAAGTCTTTGAGGGAACAGAGGGGAAGGTCTAGGAATTTGTGCTAGATATTTTGGTGCCTCTTTCGCCTTTTCCTTTACCTTTTCATGATTTTCTTCTTGGACTTTTACTCCTTTTGGGAGCTTTTCAACTTCAATAACAATCGGCACTTCAACTTGTGCTTCAACCTCTTGCTCAAGATCATCTACTCCCACAATTTGTTCATTTTCTCCTTGAAGTACCTTTCCGCTTCGCGTGGTGATTGCCATGCAATGAGAAGTTGGACCACTCTCATTTCCTTTAGGGTTTTCAATTATGCCACTTGGGAGTGCGCCCTTCGGCTTTGGATTATGCTCTCTTGACAAATCTCTCATTTGCATTTCTAGATTTTGTATGGATGCGGTGTGTGACCCCACAAGTTCGGCCATGTTTTTCATTGTAGTGTCGCCTCTTTCTTGATTTTGCAATATTCTTTCAAGCATTCTCTCCAACTTGGACTCACTTGAAGAACCTTCCTTATAATGCGATGAGTTAGAGTATTTCCCCTTTGGTGGAACATAGGGGTTTGAACTCCGGTTTGAATAGTTGTTGTTGTTGTTACTCCAATTACCTTGACTTGATCCACCTTGATCATTGTGCCACTATTGATGGCCTTGCCCTTGCGGGTTAGGCCTCCATTGATTTTGTTGGCGATAACCACCTTGAGAATTATGGACATAGTTTGCCTCCTCACAATCTTCGTTTGACAAGGGTTGCACATCTTCCACAATATTTACCTTTTTAGTTTGGTTTTCAGTGAACATCTTGGTTAACACATTAATGTTTGTGGCAAGACCGGCAATTACTTGATCTCTCTCTTGGTTCTCCTTAATCATGTTGCTCAAAGAGGGAGTAACGTATGCAATTCCACATGTGGTATCTTCCGAGTGCCAAGCTTGATTGTGTTCTGCCATCTTGTCGAGAATTTGTGTGATCCTTGTGAATGTTTTTGTCCATAAAAGATCCATCCGCCGCATTCTTTGCTATGGATTGGTTCAACGGATCCAAACCCATGTAAAACTTTTCTAACAAGATTTTGTCCGAAAAACCATGATTAGGCGACATCACTAGGTATAGCTTGAACTGATCCCATGCCTCATGTAGGTGTTCTCCTGGTAATTGCTTGAAGAAGAAAATTTTATCCCTGAGCTCGGATTTCTAGCTTTGTGGGAATCATTTGGCTAGGAAAGCACGAACTAGTTCAGGCCAAGAGTGAATGGAGTGAGGTGGTAGATTTTGGATCCATTTCCTTGCCTCTCCAACTAGTGAGTACTTGAATACCCTCAGTCTTAGGGCATCATCTGACACGTTGTTCAGTTTGTGCATCGCACACATACCCAAGACGTTTCTAAGATATTGTGTTGGATCATCATCGGTAGAATTCCTAAGAAACCCCCTGCTTTAAGCATTAGGATCAAACCATGTTCCACTTTGAAGGTAGCAGTCTCAACTCGCGGAGGGACAATGGCATTTGTGTCCTCGATATACTCATCTATATCCGCAAAAGGATTCTCTTCTTCATCATACGCTGCCATGTTTATCTAGCACACCAAGCAAAGCAAGAAAAGTGTGATGGAATACAAATGTAAAGTAACGCACACACCAAATAGTAATTTCAAGACCGTATTCTCCGGCAACGGCGCTAAAATTTGATACGCTCAAATTACACCTTAATAAATAGTGTAAAGCGGTCGATGTCAAATATAATAACCCAACTAGGTTGGAGTCGAATCCCACGGGGAATAGGTGTGAAAAGGTTACTTGAGTAGTGTGAAACTTGACTTAATTTGTAATTCTATTCCGTTAGCTAAAAAAGAATGTTGTAATTGAGTGAAATGAAGACACGTATAATATTGTGAGGTTGTAATTAATTTGATTAAGAAAACCAAGGTTGTGTCCCCATTGATGGAATGTAATGCAATCGGTGTTAATCTGATATATTTCTAATGGAAGGTTCTTTGATATGCAAATGGTTTCTAAGTGACTACCCAATATTTTTTAATAGTTGGGTAATATCTACTCTTTAAGATTTTCCCAAATGTAAAAGAGTTGCGATTGAAAATAACAACTTTATGCCAAATAGAACCCACTTATTCCTAGGCGATTCCATTAAACAAGGGTTAAAGCCTTGAGTTTTTGATATTCAATTCTACCAAACCCTAGCCCACTTTTCCAAGTGAAGATAGAGTGAAATGGAATTAGTTAATGTTTGCAACCACTAACATCACATGAAGCATAAGAACTGAATAAATATCAACCAACCATTATATATATATTCAATGGTAAACACCCATTAACATTACACCCATCTAGGGTCCACAACCTTAGTAATTAAAATTAGCTACTCATACTGAAATCTAAGAACAAAGCGATAAATAGAGTCATAAAGCTTACAAAGATACAAGATTCTTTCTTCAAAAGTCTCCAAAGCAATGGTGCATTCAATGCCCCAAAAGTAGTCTCTTTTTCTAACTTAGCTCACCCACAAAAACCCTAATAAATCTATTTATAGTGGGCTAAAAGTCGGAGCCAAAATTTGACAAAAATAACCCGCAGAGAATTTATGCGACCGCATACTGGTTGCAGATCAGGTATGCGGTCCGCATATTATTCGAAATCATCGCATAATCTCATGTCTCCAAACCTAACTCTTGATCGCATTTCAATTATGCGGTCCGCACATACATTATGCGACCGCATATTCCTCCGCATAAGTGCTTCTTAGCTTTCTTGATTTTAGCTATGCGATCACTATGTAGTCTGCATAATCGTTATGTGACCGCATAATGGGTCGCATTTTCTCCTCTTTAGTTAACCAACAATCTGCTTTAGTCTGCGATGGTTATGCGGTCCACATATGCTTTATGTGACTGCATACTTGCATCATTTCTACCCTTTTGTGGCTTTTTGACTTCTTTTCCATGTTTTTGGGTCCTCAAGCCTCATGCAAAACACCAAAACTTCATAAGAATTAACTAAAAATGCATTGAAAGATGAGCTAAAGTCTATGTAATTGGTATCAAATGTGCCGAAATTCTACGGCACTTCAGGAGGCCACGCCCATTGATATGTTTTCCATGGTAGGGTTGGGGCCGATGCACCAGATGGTGTCGCTACGGGTATGATTCCGATTGGTCATAGAGGAGCATTAGTCTTATTTTGATCTGGTCCTATATATCAGAGTAAGTCCTTCTATCTTACTTCCTATATGGATTTGTTTCGTGATTCCTTTACTCTGCTTATATGTTTGCACCTATTGAGAGATTTTATAGTGTTAATCCGCGTTGATCATTTTGGTTTGTTCACTATTGAGAATTATGAGACTAGGATGATCTTTCTGTTACTTAGTACGATAGGTTTTGATGTGAATTTTGGATGGGTTGGCTACGACTTGTGATTTAGGTGCCCTGCTGGTATGGGAAGTCCCTTATGTGTTGTGATTTTGTTCCGCAAAATGTAGTTAGTGAAGGTTTTCAATTTGTGTAATGTCTATTCTACTTTTGATTTAGAGCTGAGGATGGGATCCTCGTGTTTTCGTGTGGGTCGGTATGTTTGGACCGGGTTGCGTGTCGTGGTAGAGTTATATTAGGATGGGGATCTTGTGAAGTTCATATGTTTTATTTCTCCCTTATGGAATGGATTCGTAGTATGATACCGATGGGGAGTTTTACCTATTGGACTTGTTCGATAGTTCTCTCATGTGTTTCTCTTTTCATATTCAGTCATGTTCGAGTTGTGCTTGTCGAGTTTAGATTGCGAGGCATGTGCCCATGTAGCGTTGGGTGTGACTTGTTGATTTGGGTGAGTTTTTATGATATCTTCATGTTTCTTACATCGTTAGAAGTGTTGGGAAGGTTTGGGGCATGGCTCTAACTGTTATGAGGTTATTTACCGGTGTTGGGTTGGATTATGGGCAGTTATTATGGTCAGAGTTGTTGATATGGGCGTATGAGAGATGTGTTGCGTCATGTGGTTAAACTTTGTGGATGTATGCATGAGTTGTTGTAGCTATTTGAGGATTTTACAGTGTGTTTATGTGAGAATCGGGTCCTTGAAGGGTGTTGAAATTTGGTTCGAAGACTTATCGGCATGAGTGGAAGGAATAATCTTCGGTTGAGATGGTGTCGGCGGGGTTATATGGGTTGGGGTGATGTGGGATCAACCGTGTGCATGTGTGTGGTGAGTTTACACAGTGATTTGATGGCTTGGGAAAGACTCTTGGCATGTTCGAGGACAAACTTTTGTTTAAGAAGGGAGAATGTAACGACCTGACAAGTCGTTTTGAGATTTAGTATTTCGTTCGGTGGTTTGAGGTCTTGAGAAGATTAATATTATGTATTATGACCTACGTGTATGGTCGGTTTCGGTTTTCGGGCAATTCGGGATTGATTTGGAAGAATGATTCTTGTTTTAGAAACTTAAGTGGTAAGAGTTGACTGGAGCTTGACTTTTATGAAAACGACCCTGAAACGGTGTTTTGACGACTCTGGTAGTTTCATATCGTGACTTTGGACTTTGGCGTATGCCCGGATATGAATTCGTATGTCCCTAGGTTGATTTGGTTTCTTTGAAAGTTGGCAATTTAAAGGCTTAGAATTTTGATAAGTTTGACTGTAGGTTGACTTCATGTCTATCGGGTTCGAATTTTAGTTTTGGAACTTGGAATAATTCTGTTTTGTTATTTGCAACTTGTCTGCAAAGTTTGGCATTATTCAGAGTTGATTTGATAGGAATCGGACACGCGGTTGTGTTTTTTGAAGTTTTTGAGTTTCATGTAAATTTCATGTGTTTTGGAGGTCCAGTTCATGGTTTCGGATGTTATTTTGATGGTTTGATCGCGCGAGTAAGTTCGTGTTATGTTTTTAGACTTTTGTTGATGTTTGGTGTGGAGCCCCGAGGGATCGGGTGAGTTTCAGACACGTTTCAGAGTGTTTGAAGAGTTTTAGTTTTCGCTGGGGTTTACACAGGTGTTGCAGATCTTGCAAATGCCATATTTTGTTTGCATTTGCGAACTCCGCATTTGCAAGGAGGGAGCCGCATTTGCAAATATAACTGGAGTCTTCTAGGTTTGCATTTGCGAATAATTTGTTCGCATTTGGGATGGGAGCCTGGGATGGGCTATATCACATTTGCGATCCAAGAGGTCGCTTTTTCGAAGGGCCTGACTTCACAAATGCGAATGCGAAGTCAGGTTGGCATTTGCGACATCCCCTGGGTTTCATCAGGAGCCGCATTTGTGAGGGTTCGCAATTGCGAAACTTGTGTCGGGATTTTTGTCTCATTTTCATATCTTTCAACCCAAGACTCGGCAGGAGGCAATTTTGAAGATGGATTTTCATCTACAATCATTGGGTAAGTGATTTTGATCTATTTCCAACTATTTTACATGATTATATATGATATTTAACATCAAATTTGTGAGAAATGCAATTTTGAGAAATTTTGACTATGTTTTGAAAAACGAGAATTTGAGTTTTGAGAGTCGATTTTGACTCGGATTTTGAAAGAAAACACATATATGGACTCGTGGGGTTATGAGTAGTCAGAATCTATCCTTGGACCTGGGTTTTGACCGGGCGGGTCCCGGGTTGACTTTTATTTACTTTTGAGGAATTGTGCAAAGGTTTGCTTTACTTATCTGAATTGATTTATCTTGCATTATTTGATGTTATTAAGTTAATTTTTGTTAGATTCGGACCGAGCAATGGTGAATTGTAAAGGAAAAGCTATTTGTGAGTATTGATTTGGCCTAGTTGAGGTAGGTATCTTGCCTAACTTTGGGTGAAAAAACTATCCCATAGGATTTGGTTTAATTGCACAATTTGGATTTTGTGAAAGACGTGTACATGAGGTGACGAGTGTGTGCACAACCTTAAATGTGAAAATTGACCGGATTAGACTCTTAGGCTTCTTATAGGCATTTA
Organism: Nicotiana tabacum; assembly: GCF_000715075.1. Taxonomy (NCBI): domain Eukaryota; kingdom Viridiplantae; phylum Streptophyta; class Magnoliopsida; order Solanales; family Solanaceae; genus Nicotiana; species Nicotiana tabacum. The sequence goes on along the minus strand of NC_134081.1, from coordinate 23,066,311 downwards.
ATTGAATTTGTCATTATATGTTCTACATTCCTTTGTTAACTTTATCCTTATATGCTTTAGTTGAATTTGTCTTTTCATGTTCTATATCCCACTATCAAGTTTACTCTTATATGCCTTATTTGAAGTTGCTATTGCATGATATCCCTTCGTTGTCGACGTAGTTTCTAGTTCGTATCATCTCTTTCATTGTTAGATTATATCATACACTAGAATTCGAAGTTGCCATTTCATGAAAATACCTTTATTATTGAGTTTATTCTTAACCAATTAATTAAAGTTGAAGTTATTGAAAACCATTTACCTGTTTTAGTTGAAATTGCCGTTTAATGGAGTATTATTCATTGTTGAGTTATTTTTCATGTTTCATCTTGTTGCTATTGAGATTCTTTTACACATCGTGGTTGAGCCGTGGCCTATGTGTTGTAGTGATATTAGTATGGTTGTTTTGAAAAGGTTGAGGCCTATGGGCACTCGTGGTACGAGTTGATATGTCGTATTATTGTGATGTTAGCACGTGTGGATTTGTTATGTGTATTGATTGTTGTTATGCGGAGCATAAGGGTGGCATCTCATTGTTATTGATTATACAGAATGATACGAGTGGCTAATGATATATTGTCAAGGAGGAGTGATACTGGTGGCTATTGATATACTGTCTAGGTAGAGATATACGGGTGGCTCTTGATATACTGTCTAAATGGAGTGATACGGGTGGCTATTGATATATTGTCTAGGCGGAGTTATATGGGTGGCTATTGTGTTATTGTCTGGGAGGAGTGATAAGGATGGCTATTAAGCGGTGTGATACGGGTGGCCATTGTGATTTATTGTCTGGGCAGATCAATAAGGGTGGCTATTATGATATTGTCAATATGGAGAGATAAGGGTGGCTATGTCAGGGATGATATGTGACGGCTTTTGGGCATAATGTTGATGATATTCGTATGATGGTGTGATTTTTTAACAACCCGACCAGTCGTTTTGAGCTCTAGCATATCGTTCGGCAGTTTGAGGCCTTGAGTGGCTTCACTTCATGTTTTATGACTTGTACGCATAGTCGTAATTGAATGGCAAGTTCGGGGGTGATACAGAAGGAAAATTCTCAATTCGAAAGCTTTAAGTTGAAAGAGTTGACCAAGGTTTGACTTTTGAGTAATCGACTTCGGAATTGGGATTGAAAGATTCCAATAGGTTTGTATGATGATTTTAGACTTCGGCGTAGGTTTGGATTGAGTTTCGGGTGGACCAGAAGCATTTCGACACTTATTGTGGAAAGTTGGCATTTTGAAGATTTTTGAATTTCCAAAGTTTGATTTGAAATGACTATGGTGGTATTGATGTCAGTTTGGTATTCTGAGCCTTGGACTAGGTTTGAATCATGATTTGTGACTTGTACATCAAATTTAGTATCATTTCGGAATGTTTAAGTATGATTCGGATGCGTTCGTCGAAGTTTGAAAGTTAAAAGAAAGATTTTAATCGTCGATTCATAGTTTGGATATTGGTTGGTGTGATTTGAGGCCTCAACCAGGTTTGTGTCAGGTATTGGTAATTGTTGTTGGTGTGATTGGACAGAGTCCCGGGGGCCTCGGGTGTGCTTCGGGGAGGTTTTAGATCATTTCTCCATGTTTTGCTACTGGTGGTACTCATGTCTGGTTTTGTTCTTCGCGAACGCAAAGGGATTCACGTGTTCATGAAGAAGGATTTTGGATGCTGAGATTTTATGCTTCGTGTTCGCGACTGACGTCTCGCGTTCGCTGATGTTTGGAGGGCAATGCTATGCGTTCGCAATGTCAGCTTCGCGTTCGCAATGAAGATGCTGACCTGTGGGAATTTGGCCTTCGCGTCCGCGATGGTGCAGCCTGATAAATCATGTTCCTGAGACTAGTCTCATGTTCACGTAGAAGAGTTTTGGGTCCAACGTTTATTGAGCTTCGCGAACGCGAGGGTAGTGTCGCGTTCGCGATGAAGGGTCTCCTGCAATGTATAAGTTTGGAAATTGGTCTTGGGTTCATTTTTATCTCATTTCCTCCATTGGAGCCAATTTTGGGGCGATCTTGAAGGAGATTTTTCATCATCCGTCATAAGGTAAGTGGTTTCTACACATTGTGAGTTAAATACATGAATTATTCATGGATTTGAACATGAATATTGGTGAAAATTGTGAGATTTTGAAGGGAAACCTAAAAATGGTAAATTTAAATTTTTACCACAAAATTGGACTTAGAATTAGGAATAAATAATATATTTGAGTTCGTGGTGTTATAGGTAATATTTATCTTCAAAATATTTCGTAATCCGGGCACGTGGGTGTAAGGCCCCGTAAAACTTTCGCCAAGGAATTTGAGGCTTTGTAGTGCCGAGATAGACTTATGTGTTTGAGTATTGTAGAATGCACTGAGGAGTTGATGGAAATGTTTTGGAAGAAGAACGCAGTTTTGCGGTCAAGTTCGCGACTGCAGAACCACTCCGCGGGCCGCATAATCATCACGGAGTTGAGCAGAGAATTTGTTATATTTTGAAGGTTGTTCTGCGGTTCATTATGCGATCGTATACCTGTTTCGCGGTCCGCACTTCCATCGCAGATTTAGCATGAAGAATTTCGAAGGGTGATTCTGCGGTCCATTTCGCGGCCGCATAAGTGGTCTGCGGACCGCAGACTTGACCGTAGACCTGTCTAGCCCAGCCCAGCCCAGTTTTTGGCATCACTTTCGCGGTCCATTTTGCGGGCCGCATTTTTGTTCTGCAGTCCAGTCTGCGACCGCAGACTTGAGTTCAAATTGTCCATTTTCCTATTTTTATAACTCGACCCTCATTTTTAGAGAGAGAAGGAGAAGGCCTAGTATTCTAATCACCCATTCTTGCACCAATCTTCAAGAATCATCTAAGCCACTCACTAGACCAACATCGATCTGGGTAAGTTCTTGTCCTACATCATCCATGCAAGTTTTTTTAGTGTCTAAGTAGATTGTGGAGTTGGAGATAGGCCATGCATGTGACATTAGGTGGTAGTATGTGGGGTTGTTGAACTATTTTGGGTAGTTTCTTATTGATATTGGTTGAGGGAGGAAGGGATTACCATTCTAGAGCCTTGTAGTCGATTTTTGCATATTAGGTGTTTGACAAAATTCCTAAGAGAGTTGTACCATGAGAACCCTTCTAATTATTTTTCGATTTTCGCTATCTTCCTATATATTGGTGTTGCTAAAAGTGTTGGGACATTGTAGAAATTTAAGAAAATCTCAAAGCGAGGTATGTTGGCTAAGCGTCTCTCTTAGAATCGAATTCCATGATGGCCTAAGTTCCTAATTCCCATGTTTCAAGTTATTCTTTATATATTTGACTATTCCGAATAAGGTTGTGTTGAAAGATATATACTAAAAATGTGCACCAAATTCTCCTATCGTCTTGTTTTCTCCGTCGGGAATGTATCCTAGTGTGACCAATATGTCGAGATAGTATGATTTCAAATCATGTTTAAATTGCAAGTTGTTATGTCCAATTATGAAAGAAAACTCAATGCGCCTAAGACCCCTATTGTATATATCTATGCTTAAGACCTTGATTCCAAATGCTCTTATGATGATGATCTATAAATATGCTTGAAAGTGAAAGAACTGAGAGTGAGATATAAAACGTGGCCATGATTGTTGTAACTAGTGCATTTGATTTGGGTCGTGTTTAAATCGTAAATAACCATGTTCTTCTTTATAAATATTTTCAATGTGATTTGAGTTCTGACGTACTCAAGATTTGAAATTGTGTATTGCCTTTTGTGAAAAAGTATTTAAAAAGATACGGTGTTTTACTCGTTTATGATTTTTAACTTGTGTCACAATTATAAGTCATTGTGCTCCATACTTTGGAAAGGGATGTATTGTGTTTAAAGCCTCCACTACGGATGAACTTAAAATTATGATTTCCGAAATATTCTACATGTCGATGTTTGTGATGATGATCATGGAAAGTCAAGAAATGAAAATTGTGGATTACTAAATACAGCCAACGTGCCATGAATGAAGAATCATAAGTATGGTCAAGAGAGCCAAGAATTGTTGAAAGTACTAATGAAGCTATATATAGTGTGAATGGTTGAAAGTACTAATGAAGCTATATATAGTGTGAAAGGTAATGAGGTCAATATAAATATATTTGTACTTTTGTTTCCCTTGTGTGCAAAACAAAATATTTTTGGGAGTATCGTTAGTCACCAAGGAAGGGTAGGTTGGAATATCCTAACCCTGAAACTACATGTATCTGTGTAGGGTGCATTGTGATTATTCTCCTTATTTGGTATGAGATTGTTGTGATGAGAATGTTCCCCTTTATTGGAATGAGATGATTGCTAGAAAAGGGTGATGTCGATCCACACGACATTGTGGTAAGACGACCTAGCTGGTGGGGTCGTGATCGGACGTCATGCCACACACATGGTGGTAATTGTGCTGGAATTTATAATTGAAATTGTGATTGTGATGCACCTCCACCCGCACACATTGTGATTAGGATGCGGGGCCGTTTTGTGTAGAGATTATGATTATGATTACACCTCCACCCGCACACATTGGGATGAGGTGGCGGGGCCGCTTTGTGTAGATCGAATGTCTTTGGGTGAGACAGCCTAGCCAATCGGGCCGTGATCATACTCCGTGCTAAAACACGGTGGTATATCAGTACTAATGATCTCCCAACTAAAACATATATATGTTATATCCATATTTTGAAAATTGTTATGTTTTAAACTTGGCATTTGGATATTGTTGATTGTTACTTGTTGTTTCCATAGTTTTTCCCCTTCTTATATAGGCATTCTGTTTCAAAAGAGGACATTTAGCTTCACCTACTAGTACTATTTCACATATACTAACGTCCCTTTTGATGGGGGCACTGCATCTTCAATAGATGCAGGTGGTTCGTCAGCGAGCAACTTTGACCCTCGTTAGTAGTTACTCCCTATTCAGCAGATTTTGGTGAGCCCTACTCTGTTCCGGGCTTTATGTCATTTGACGTTATATTTTGTGCTTTGAGGTATAGCAGGGGCCTTGTCGACAACACTTCCATTCTTCACTTATGTTGTACTTAGAAGCTCTGTAGACAGGTTGTGGGTGATGTCTGATGTTGGGAATTGAACTAGAAGTGTTGGTATTTGGCAAACCTATTTTTCATCATATCTATAAACTTGTAATATTTTGGAAATCGTAAATGGATATCTTTTGAATAATGGGAAAAGAATGTGGAACACTTTATTATCCTCATGTATATCTCTGGATATTGATTTTGTATTGGTCATGGGTAAGATTGGATAGAAGGCATCAAGTAGGCTTTCTTTACCGGGGTATCTCGATTGAGCGCCGGTCGCGCTCCCCAATGTCGGGGCGTGACAGTGAGCCTGATGGTTGACTTTGTTGACTTTTCCAGCGGAGTTGGAAATTGTTATTAATGGATTAATTATGAGTGTTGGAGTATATTTTTCTTGGTTTACATGTTGTTTGACTAGTTTTGGATTGACGGACATCGGTTTGAGGTGTTAGAGAGGCGTTGGAGCCGGTTATGGAATTTCAGAGTGAGGTAAGTCTTATGTCTAACCTTGTGAGGGATAAACTACCTCGTAGGCATTAAATTGTTATGTTCTACTAGTTGTGGATGCTACGTACGTATGAGGTGATGAGAGTTCGTACGTAGCTAAAAGTATGTTTATGTAGGGGTAGACTTAGGACTTTATCATATAATATTTGAATTATTTGAACTCAATTTGCTAGTTTAATTACTTGAATTTATAACTGAAATTGATTTGGGAATATAATAGGCCGAGCTTTATCACCTTGAGTTGTTTGGCGAGATATTTAGTAGACAGTAAAAACATGTTTCTTTTATGCTCATGTACTTGTATTGCAAACACTTGACCCGTAATTCAATAAGTTTCTTCATTTCCTGTGGATCGGGTCGAACACCTCGGCTGTATACTGAGATGCATCTCTGATTCGTGTCAGTCGACCCTTGGCAGTGTATACACCACTCTGGATCAGGTCGTACAACCTCGGCAGAATTGTGCGTGATACCGCTAGGAGTCCGAATATTCATGAGATTCCCCCATGATTGAGACCTGGCATTTATGTGGTATGTCTTATCCATTTAAGAATGCACTTGATATTTCTGAACTGTTGAGATAGCATATGAGATTTGAGAGATTTATATCGTCAAAAGAAATGTTGGAGGATTGTGTGAGTTACAGTTTTTACCTCATTGTTACTGTTGTGTTTCATATGTGTTTATACTTTATATTATCATTTTATTGGACCACTAGTAAGTGTTGATGTCGACCCCTAGTCACTACTTTTTCGGGGTTAGGCTAAATACTTACTGGGTACACGTTGATTTGCGTACTCATGCTACACTTCTGCACTAAATGTGCACGATCCGATAGGTTCATTTGGTGGTCATCTTGGCGCGTAGGCGCAGCTGCTGAGGGGACTTTATGGTGAGCTGCATTCCATGCCACGTGTCACAACCCATAGAGTCTCCATCATATTTATTTTCTTTATCCTGTCTAATTTACATTCCAGGCAGATGTTGTATTAGTATTGTACTCCTTAGTAAATGCTCATGCACTTGTGACACCAGATTTTTGGATATTCTAGTTGATGTTAATAGTTTTTCTTTAATATTGTAACCTTTTGTTTTATATCCTACTAATATTTTATGTACTTATGATTTCAAATGCATTAATTTCTTTATTTTAATAAAACTTATGATTCAAAAGCAATAAAATAAATAATTATTTAGATGGTTCACCGTTGGCTTGCCCAACGGTGGCGTTGGGTGCCATTATGGACTATAGTGAATTTTGGGTCGTGACAGCTTGATATCAGAGCACTAGGTTCACTTAGGTCTCACGAGTCATGAGAAATTCTAGTAGAGTCTTGCGGATCGATATGGAGATGTCTGTACTTATCTTCGAGAGGCTACATGGATGTTAGGAGAACTTCCCTTCCTTGATTACTCATTGTGCGGTTTGATTCTATTGAAGCTTGTGTGTTCACTTCCTTCCTACTCATTCTTATACGATGTTGAGTGCTTGTTACCAATTGGGCATCGAGAAATTGTAGTGGTGTTGTAGCTATGGTGCAGGATGTTTTTCCCTACGCATTTGGGCGGGCTATTATCATCGCCTTGTGGAAGGGTGATATGCCATCTCAGCTTAGTGGTAGTGTTGTCTACGGTTCGAGGCTATACATGATGTATTGTGATGTTCATGCATTGTTGTCGTGCAGTGCTGGTGTAAATCGTAGGGTGCCTAAATAAGTGTTGTGACAGTGAATGACTCGAGAGGAGGATTATTCGTTTCATGGTTTAGAGGTTCGGTATTCAATTCCAGCGGAAGAGAGGCGATTTAACTATGGATATTCAGTCTTTGGTTGACGGAGTAGCGAGATTTGATATTTCTAACTTGGTGGAATTCTTGTTGTGTTGTGGCATCATCGTCCCTGTTTGAACGCAGTAAGGCTCGTTGGTATGATGGTCTCCATTTGTTTGACTTCGGGGCATGTTATTGTGAAATAGTGCTTTAGAAGCGGTTATTAGAGATGGATTATGATTTGAGGCAGTATCTTGGGAACGAAGGGGGAGGAAGGACATGGTGGGAGGTGTCTCGCGGTGGTTGAATTGCTAGAGGTTGAGTAGTTTGCTTCGGAAGATGGTTAACTCAGAGTGAGAATGTTAGCGTATCGTATGGATTTTATGGTGGGATAGCCACATGCTTGAGAAAGTTTGGTGCGATTATGGTCATGGTGGACAAATGACTATGTCTATGAATTTCATTTGGGATGGTGGCTACTGTAATAAGAAAGATTGTAATATGACGGAAATGAGTTTGCTTGGAATGAAGAGGGGTGTGAAAGCTTGATCATGGTTTTGGGATGCAACATAACTTTGAGTTTTGGAACATATTGTTGGACCTTCAATTGATGCTAATAAGGAATGAACGGACTCTTACAGCTGGTGGACGAGCATGGGCTCGGGAGGGTTTACTGATTTCGTAGTAGTTGTAACCAGGGCTTGTCGTTGGAAGATGTAGATATGGAGTTACACAATTGGGCTATATTCTGTTAGAAGGTTAGCGGTTGCATGATTATTGATGAAGTTCCTACGAAGAGTTCTACTTTCTACCCAACGGGAGGTATGTACTGATATATGAGCTTGGATCGCTTGAAGAAGATGGTATGACTTTCAGGAGGTCAAATGTGAGATTGTGGCTGACAATTTGAAATGTTTTATGAAAAGTTTAACAAAAGATTGCGAGAAATTTGATGGGTTAATGGTGTGAGATCATGGTGACTGATAAGGGGAAGTCATTGTGGGTTCTGATTTTATGTGATTATGTCTTAACGCCAAGTGGGGGAGCCTACCGTCTATGATTGGGTCACGTGGTTGTCTGCTTGTGTAGTTTCTGGTCATCAGTACATTAGTGGATCATTTGTGACTAAGGAAAGAACACATTGGGGGTAATTCGAGAAAGGGATTTGATGGGTGTGTATCTTATATTTTTGCCTTATCGGTTTATGTGAAGGTTGGGAAATGACTCGAATTTCATACTTCTTGTGGATGTGATGTAGAAGGAAAAGAATTCATCTGGTTACTTTTTTGGGAGTGTTCATCTACTAACAGAGCACTAGAGTTTGGTTAGATATTCGGGACCAAGTCAGAGTGGGTGACTCACAACAATGGGTCTAGTGGGTTCAATAATTAAATTGCGGTGTCTAAGGATTTTTGGTTTGTTGTGTAGTTAAGGATTGAGTTTTGCAATGTATTATGAAATGGACTTTGGGGTGTTTCTCTGTAGCAACAGGGTCTGTGGTGCGGTGTTAGAGAGATAGAAGGAAACAACTTCGGATTCGCAGAAGATCTTTCAGAACGGGTGTATCAGTTGGAGATACTATTGAATGCAGGAGGAGAGTATGAGATAGCTTATGGGTATTGAGACAATGCGGTCTCGTGATTTGGGTCACTCGGGATGAGTGTTGTTTGAGGTCCGTTATGTATCTGAATAGAGCTATTATTTTGAAGGCAAGTCAAGAGTAAATTGGAAAAAGTTGAGTCAGTTAGTAATGGTTTGGATCAGCATGGGTTTGGAAATGATCAGTTCCTTCGATGTGGTAAGGCTATACAGGTGATTCGTGGTTGTACGTGCAGCTTGACATCTATCGTGATTTGATTGATTTGGAGGTATTTGATTCTGATGGCTCAGTTATGTGTAAATGGATCCCAGAAAAGTTATGGCGGTTTATACCACGACTTGAGGTTTGTATTTTCTATGGTTATGGGAAGTTGGTTGTGGGTGGCGATTCTTTTTTGAAATGAGTTAAGTGAAAGGTTCGAGACGATGAAGTGTTAATTGTACTGATTATTCAGGAGTTATGATGAAATTCATGTACTCTCGCGTAGCAGCATGATGTGTGCAGTGAGCGGTATAGAATTTGAAAGTTGAGGATCAAGGTTGGGGTTTCGTTTTGATAAGAATGTCACAAGCTCGGAGGAGCGGGGGCGGGGGAAGACTTTAGATGTTCAGAGTATGCTGGTGCTATCTTAGTGTCGCCTCAAAATGGTATCCTATGTAAGAGGCATTGTATATTGATTTGCATATTCTTTATTTGCATTACAGAATTAATACGGTAGTTGGTATGGATATGCAGACTTTTCGACCGGGTGCGGAAGGTCGTGTGAGTACCTCCCATGGGATGATCGTATAAGCATGGTGTGTTAGTCATTTAAAGGGCAGAGATTGAAATCACGTATGGTGATTTTGGTATTGTCGTTGAATGGAGAATTTATGTCTGAGAGACACTCTATTCCTTTAGTTATGGACTATGGAAGTTTGTTCCGGATTTGAAGGTCGGTCGTATGTGTCATGGATAGGGTCATTGTGGATCTTTAGGAGGTTACATACCTATTTGGAGATGATCAGAATCAGCTTTAAGGTTCTTGGGTAGAATGGGGATGTATATTTTATGCCATATCAGATATGCTTAGTCAGCATAGCGTTGCTTATGGATGATTCTTCGGGCATAGTGGATGATATTCCTAGCGTCGTCTATTTCAGGTGCTACTCTTTTATGCCATATGGATTATGAGGAGGCTTGATTATTCACGCGTGTGTTGTGATCCGGCATAGCTTGTGGTATTATATGAGAGAGATGGCTTTCGAGATGTTGGTTGTTTGATGCAACTTTGTCGTGCTTGACTTCTGTAGCGCATGACGCTACGTCTCCCCCGAGTTATATCTCTGCACTTGATGTGTTGTTGTCGATATTCGGGCATCTCGTGGGTATGAGCATTATGACTTGACGAGTTTTTTTCTTATTGGTTGTTAGGTGTGGATCGGGTGGCACGTCGCCTCGGGTATGATGTTCGGAACGGTATCATGTTGGGTATGGTCCTTATACGTACCTCAAAAGCTCAGAACACACACCTAAATTATGCTCGCTAGTCAAATATAGTATAGTATAATATTGTATCCACATGGATTGGATTGAAACAGTCAATATGATCAACAATTGAGATTTCTATGATTTCTAACTACAATTAACTAAGAATCTAAAGCTATTGACTAATGACAATCGCAAGAAAGGTAAGCAAGGAAGTTATAAATGGGAGAAAATAGGGGTTGATAGGATAGGTGAAAGATAATTGTTGGGATCTAACTCTATGTAATTCACTTCTAATGTTTAAGTGAGTTTCTCTAATTCACTCAATTATTAGTCCAAACGTTAGGCAAAACTCCTCTCTCGATTAAGTCTTAACCTCACAAGATGAACCAATTTAAGCACGTGAAGATATGCAAGAATGCGTAGTGGATTGGTCTTTAGAAAAACCTCTTTCGATTATTCTCCTAACTAGGTTTAATCAATGATTCAACTAGCCTATTTCGATTACTAAGAAGAATTAGTGAACTCAACAAACAATATAATGCAAAAAGATATCACAAGTTATGCATCTCTCGATCACATGAACAAGTGAATATAGATGCAACAATTAAATCATCCAAAATTACTTCAATACATAAAGCTAGAGTTATAATCCACAAAAATACACCAACTCCATCAAACCCTAAAGAGAACTATTCCATAGATATGGAGCAATTCATCACAAATATAAGGCAAAATGGCCTCCTGGCCACCTAAACTTACACTCGTTTGTCAATCCGGTAAAGAAACTTAGAACTTTCCCATTTGAACACCTCAAATCAATGAAATAAATATCAATAAACACATCCATCAGAACGTGAGCTTCAATTGCCTGACAAGAATGACAAGTCACACTATATAACTTTTTATTTCGACACGTGTAATTTGTGGGTACCACATTTGTATTACCAATTCAGCAAATTTCTAATTTATTATTTTCTTTCTCTTTATCACTGTCATGTACCAACTTTTACTCCACCATAACTCCGCCACCAGCACCACCACACATCGTCAAGTCAAGCCTAAATGGCCAAACCAAAATTTAACAGAAAGCCTACTCCTTCTGCGCCTTCTTCATTATCACCAATTTTACTTACCGATTTTGATTCTCGGCAAAGCCACCATTTTCTCTGGCCAACTCCAACATTTTTAGCCGCTAAGTAATTTGGTCCGGCAACGGAGTAGTAAAGAATTTTATCGGCGTCAATCTGCATCTCCATCTCCTCAATACAATTTCCTCCTATTATCAATTTCTCTATCCATTAATAGACTAACTATCCGTCAGACTAAACATCCCATCTTCTTCTTATAAAGCCAATCCTTCACACACAGTTATCTCTTCCACCTTCAACTCTTTTTCTTTTTTTAACTGAAAAATACCTTTTGACAAGAAGAAAGGGGAGAAGAAAAAAAACGAAGAGATTCTGGACGGGAAAAAGGGGAGGAGTAGAGGAATGACATAGCATAGAGGAAAGGGGGACAAAGGGTATTGGGGGTGGGGGTGGCATGGGGGGAGGGGCGGAGAAAGGGAGAGATGGGAGAATTTGATTTGTTATATTTGCTTTTTCTTTTTATTCTTTTAGTTACTTTATTTATAAATATTTCTATTTCAGTATTTTTAATCAAATTGTTTCTATCGACGCGCCTTTTAAGTGTGATTTGTACACACTTTTGCCACATAAGAATAGTCAACGGTCAAAGGTATTTATTGATATCCATTTTATTGAGTTTAGGTGTTCAAATGGGAAAATTCTAAGTTGATTTACCGGTTTGATAAACCAGTACAAGTTTAAGTGGTCAGGAGGCCATTTTGCCGAAATATAATAAACGTATAGGAAAACATAAGTTCGATCCAAACTCGGGTCTTGAGCGAGGAAGGAATGATGAAATCCATGTGCTCGTGTTCTTCCAACTCCTCCTTAGCCTCATTAGGTCGATTCTATGTCAAAAGTCCAGAAAATAATATTTTTCCATGTATTTATACCAAGTAGGGTCGGGCCTAGACGAAATCACCTTCTCCTAACCGAAATTAGATTTTCACTCTGTAAACATTGCACAGGAGCATCGCATGGGGCGACGCGCCATGCGGGGCATTAGTGGAGAAATCCAGAGAGATAGTTCTGACATGCAGCAGAGAATTTCACAGCCGCGGAGCCCCACACTCCGCGCCGCGCACCGCGGTAGTGAAGATTTCTGAGAGTACAGATTTTTCGTGCGTTTTGACGTTCAGACTTGGTCCTCGACCCCCGAACACAATCTCGGCTTAATCCCTTGGGCTTTTACTCAAATTTCAAAGCTCCAAATCACTCGAATTCATTCCATAACATCTACATAGTTTGGAATCACTCCTACAAGGCATAAAACACACAATGAGTGAAAAACACTATCAATTAAAGCTCAAAACAAGTAAAGTGCAGTAAATTAGAGTGCAATAAGAGACTAAAATATGAGATTATAGCCTACCATCAACACCCCACACTTAAACCATTGCTCGTCCTCGAGCAATCAAACTACACTTCACATAGACACGATCGTTTTCAACAACTCTCATAACTCATCATACCAAGAATATATAAAATAGATTAAGCACAATACCGTAACATCCTAGCCTCAAGATTTGACTCACAGGCACCATGCATTATTTATAACCCGCTCACTTACTCTAACATAGAGGTCAACGACATTACTTGTCCTTCATGAATCAAGTGCCCTCACACAACAATAGAGAGTATTTCCACACACAATAAAAATTAAGAACAATTAGGAACTCAAGATAGAAAGAATTTGCTCACTCTCAGAAACAACATTCATATGACACAAAAGACGTATCATAAGCTGGTCCGTAGTGTACTACTCTACTAATTTAGCTCATTCAGTCAAGGATCAAGTAGGACTTTAACTGGTTGTAATATAGGCTACGGGATGGGTAGGATACATTTGGATATAAGAGTGACTACACCTCCCTAAGCACTTTAATACATACATTTCATTGTTCAAAACCCCACACTTATGTCAAACCATACCTCCGCCTTCACATCAATATACATCAACTCCCTACTTCTTTAAGCACAATTACATCAAGAGCCACCACTATCAAGGAATATTTTGTACAACAATACAACTATATTTTATAATCTCTTTCAATTCAAGTGGCTCTTATTTTTTTCAAAACAATGCACTTTCTGTCCTATTTCAATAGTTCCACTCAAAAGCCAAACCAACCATCCCACACTTCAACTTTTACAAAGTTCATAACAAATTCAAGTGCTCACGAGAGGTATAATGTTCAAATAGATTGTCAATTCAAACAAATAGGTAGGGCTTGTAATGTGGTTGCCAAAGAAATAGGATTATAGGCTCAAAGGGGTTAACTAAGATACATAACAATTAGGTGGGTAAACATATCATTGCTCAACAAAGAAATGCCTATATCATTTCCAAGACTGAATAAAACAATTATTTCGTTTTGCAAACACATGGGGCAAGTTCTAGACATCAATTGCAATGCACAGAATACCACAAAACCTCCCACACACATGGCACATGACTTACTCAGGATTGGACTATCAAGATACTCTAGTCAAAGCACTTAAGCAAAGTTAAGATCATACAATTTAAGGTACTTATACAAGAGTTAAAAACTGAGCCTAAGCGTCACAACTAAAGTACTTACTATTCTCAAGGTATAATAAAGTCAAGAGATATTGCTTCCAATTCAAATTACAGCACAAGGCCTCCTACTACTCTACAAAACAAAAACTAACTACACTCGGTTCAAACGAAATCCTTGGAAAAGAACCACGGCACAAAGAAAACCCAAGGAAGAATTAATACACTACCTACAAGAGAAAGTCTTTTTGTCTTTTTTATTTAGACTTTAATCTCTCAAGAAACCAGTTGAATGATATCTATCGTCGGGAAAAATAAAATAAAAAACATTTTTTATGGTTTTTTCAATTATTTTCTATCTCTAACTACTAAAACCAACAAAACTAATACATATACATACAACATACAATATATTCCCCACCCCACACTTTAAGTTGTGGTATGTTCCCATGACACACAATTAAAAAGTATAAGTTAAAGGAAACTTTCTTGAACATCTAGTCGGGGTCTGAGTCGAAGTCGGGAGCCATCCTCGCACCCGAACCAATGCACACATCCATGCCGATAGCTTCTTCTCAGCCTTTTTGGGGTACACCCCACACGTATCTTTCTCACTTAGTGCAGTCTTCTCTTTTAAGCCCTTTACTTTCTACTCAACACTTGCAGCTAGTTTTTTCTTTTGTTCCCTCTTTGCTACATTCATCTAAAAATCGCAATCTCCTCACTCACTCCCAGCGTGAGTTTTCTTTTGTGTATATCTAATATAGCTCTACCCATTGCTAAAAATGGTCTTCCTAGGATGATAGGGACCTCCTTGTTCTCCTCCATATTCACCACTATAAAATCTACAGGAAATACAAACTTATCCACCTGAACTAACACATCTTCCACTATCCCCTCGGGTATTAAAGTTGTTTGGTCTGCCAGCTGCAAAGATATGGGTACAGACATTATCTCTCCAATCTTTGTCTCCAGTTTTGTGTAAATAGATAGAGGCATTAAATTAATTGAGGCACCAAAATCACATACTGATTTATTAAAATGAATAGTTCCTACAGAGCAAGGTATAGTAAAACTCCCTGGATCTCCACACCTTTGAGGGAGTTTGTTTGCAATATCGCGTTGCAATGCTCTGTGAGCTTGCCCACTGAGGTCTCCTCAATTTTCCTCTTATTTGTAAGGATCTCTTTCAAGAATTTTGCATAACAAGACATTTGTGAGAGCACTTTTGTGAATGGTAAGTTTACATGAACATGTTTCAGCACATCCAGAAATCTCCCAAACTGCTTGTCCAGTTTTTATCTATATAGCTTTTGGGGGAAAGGTAAAGCAGGCATGTGCTCGATCTCATCATGTTCCTCCCATCTTGATTTTTCTTCCTTCTTCTTCTTCTCCGCTTTTATCGGTCCTTCCTTCTTCTTTTCAGCATCACTCTTCAGTTGCTCCCCACTTTCTTTTTTAAGTATCACATCTTTTTGGATCGGGACGGGATCTTTCAACACTTGCCATCTTCTCAGAGTTACAACATTCATTGTTTCTTTAGGATTCTTTTCTGTATCAGTGGGGAGAGTTTTTGGAGCCCTCTCATATAATATTGCTATAATCTGTCCCACTTGTCTCTCCAAGTTCAAAAATCAGTGCCCAGTTCTTTGAAAGTTGCTCCATGGGCATCTAGCCTCTCATCTATTTTCAAAATAAAGGCCTTCATGAGATCTTCTATGCCAGACTAAATGGGTTGTTAAGGCTGAAATTTCTGCCTCTGCTAATTCATAAAGCCAGGAGCTCCTTGTCCCTGAGGTCTAGAGTTATTTTGTTGCCAAGCATTTGCAGTACCTCCAGGTGAACTCCATGAAAAACGGGGGTGCCTCTGACCCATTACATTATAATTTCCCACAGTATTCACTTCCTCATTTGAAGCTTGACACTCATGTGTAGGGTGTCCTCTTCCACATATATCACAAGTTGCGTGAGGCTCCTTTTGTATCGAGGCTAAGGTCAGCTTCCATATTTTCTTAGCCATAGCATCAAGTTGTACCTGCACAGATGTATTAGCATCAGCTTGGTGAACACCAGTCGATCTTCTTATTTCAGTACTTTCAGAGGGCCACTAATTTGCATCTTCCGATAACTCATCAAGAATTGTAACCATCTCCTCAGGAGTCTTCTTCATCAAAGGGCCTCCAACTGCAATGCTAAATGTTCTACGCGAGGCCGGTGTCAATCCTTCCCAAAAATCCTGGAGTTGCATCCAGAGTTCAATTGCATTATGTTGACACTTTCTAACAATCTCCTTAAACCTCTCACATGCTTCAAAAACAGTTTCAAACTCTTTCTGACAGAAGTTATGGATTTCTCTTCTAATCCTGCTCGTCTTAGCCGAGGAGAAATATTTATCAAGGATTTTTCTGGTCATCTCCTACCAAGTTCTGATCGATCCACTGGGCAAACTTCGAAGCCACTCCTTAGCATCATCTTTAAGTGAAAAGGGGAATGCCCTTAAGTACACTGCATCTTGTGACACCCCATTATATTGAAAGGTGTTCACGATCTTCTCGAAATCAATTAGATGAGTGTTTGGATTTTTGTTTGGCTTACATATGAAGACACAACAATTCTGAAGGGTTTGAAGCAACCCTTGCTTCGACTCAAAATTGTTTGCCGTAATTGAAGGTGGTCTAACACTTGATAAACCTTGATTGTAGACCGGTCTAGCATATTCTCCAAGTGGTCTCCCATACAAGGGTTGATGTTGATTAAGTTTGAGACCCCTCTTTTCTTCATAGATATTCTGTGTATCTCTAATAATTGCTTCCTCAGCATCCCATGCAACATTTTCTCATTGTTGGGTTACCTCTCTTGCAACCAAATCTACATTGTCATCACCGTTTTCAGCCATATTTGCTTTGTTTGAGGACAACCCAACCTTTTCTGAGGTCTCGGTGAGATTTCTTTCCTTCCTCAACTGTCACAGATGTTTTTCTATCTCTGGTTTGTATGGTAGCACTTCCTTCGTAGAAGTTCTAGTCATGCACCACTATGAACCTGTAAACTGCGCACAATCAAAGAGCACCAAACGTAAAAAGGGAAAAATAAAATAAACTAAAACGAAAAATTCTTGAATTAGAACTACAAACTATTTCAAACACTATTAATTGCCAATCCCCGGCAACGGCGCCAAAATTTGACGAGCTCAGAACACACACCAAAATTATGCTCGCTAGTTAAATATAGTATAGTATAATATCGTATCCACAAAGATTGGATTTAAATAGTATTCTTTTAGTTTCTAGCTTGATTGCTATCCAATATGATCAAAAATTGAGATTTCTATGATTTCTAACTATAATTAACTAAGAATCTAAAGCTATTGACTAATAACAATCGCAACAAAGGCAATCAAGGAAGTTATCAATGGGAGAAAATAGGGGTTGATAGGATAGGTGAAAGATAATTATTGGGATCTAACTCTAGGTAATTCACTTCTAATGTTTAAGTGAGTCTCTCAAATTTACTCAATTATTAGTTCAAACGTTAGGAAAAACTCCTCTCTCGATTAAGTCTTAACCTCACAAGATGAACTAATTTAAGCACGTGAAGATATGCAAGAATGCATAATGGATTGGTCTTTAGGAAAACCTCTTTCGGCTATTCTCTTAACTAGGTTTAATCAATGATTCAACTAGCCTCTTTCGATTACTAAGAAGAACTAATGAACTCAACCAACAATATAATGCAAAGATATCACAAGTTATGTATCTCTCGATCACATGAACAAGTGAATATAGATGCAACAATTAAATCATCCAAAAACGCATCAATGCATAAAACTAGAGTTATAACCCAAAAACAATAGTCAATACACCAACTCCATCAAACCCTAAAGAGAACTACTCCATATATATGGAGCAATTCATCACAAATATAATAAAAGTATAGGAAAATATAAGTTCGATCCAAACTCGGGTTTTGAGTGAGGAAGAAATGATGAAATTCTTGTGCTCGTATTCTTCCAACTCCTCATTACCCTCTTTATGTCGACTCTGTCTCAAAAGTCCAAAAAATAATATTTTTCCATGTATTTATACCAAGTAGGGTGGGCCCCAGACGAAATCACCTTCTCCTAGCCGAAATTGGATTTTTGCACTGTACAAATTACACAGGGAAATCTATAGAGCTAGTTCTGATATGCAGCAGAGAATTTCACAATCGCGGCACCCTACGCGATGCGGCAGTGAAAATTTCTTAGAGTACAGATTTTTCGTGTGTTTTGACGTCCAGACTTGGTCCTCGACCCCCGAACACGATCTCGACTTAATCTCTTGCGCTTTTACTCAGACTTCAAAGCTCAAAATCACTCAAATTCATTTCATAACATCCACATAGCTCGAAATCACTCCTACAAGGCATAAAACATACAATGAGTGCAAAACACTATCAATTAAAGCTCAAAACAAGTAAAGTGCAGTAAATTAGAGTGCAATAAGCGACTAAAATACGAGATTATAGCCTACCATAAATACCTTGTGTGTTATGTTTCTCACCTTTGATATAGGTATGTAGTATTGTTTTGGATGTCATATTCGTCATGCGGGTTGGGTAGTTCTTTGCCAGAGGTCGTTCTTCTTTATGGGTCATATTCGAGTTGTAGCTTGTCAGTGCATTGATGGCGTCATATGAAATTTTAAAAGGTTTTTGAGGTGGCTTATTGCCCGATCAGCTTGCATTGGTGAGACAAGGTTATTGGACCTGAAATCAGTGCAATCCGATTTATGTAAGGTATATTAAAGAGAAAATGTCACTAATCAGTTCAAAGTGAGGAAATGGTTCTTGTCAAGCAGAGAGACTCCACGAATTATTGATTTAGCAGGTGGTAATGAGTTTCTACACATCTCTTTCATCATTGAAGTATTGCAAGGGTCGAAATAGGGCTTATATGTGTTATGAGGTATCCTAAAGGCATCGGGATAGTAAATTTGCAGCTTTTACGGTTAGAGGATGCTATTATAGGCATATGAATTATGCAGTGCATTGTGTGGTTTCAACATGGGTGCATGATCATGTTTGGTATAGCGTGTTGAGATTGATACAGTATTCGTATGTTAGAATCAAGTCTCGTAGAGAATTCTGAATGTTAGAATTTGGTTCTAAGGCTTGTGGGCTAAGGTAGCAGGAAGGATCTTCAGTCTGGCTCGAGCTAATGTCCTCACATGGGTTGTGGTGACACGAGTAGGTGCACAAGGTGTTAAACAACGATTTTGGACAGCTCCGGAATGGTTCTTGGCACGTTCAAGGACGAATGTATGTTTAAGTGGGGAGAATGTAATGACATGGCTAGTCGTTTTGAGTTCTAGCGCGTTATTCGGCAGTTTGAGACCTTGAATAGCTTCACTTCATGTTTTATGACTTGTATGCATAGTAGGAATTGAATTTAAAGATTTGAGACCTTGGCATTTGAAGATTTTTGAATTTCCTAAGTTTAATTTGAAGTGGACTTTGGTATTATTGATGTTCATTTGGGATTCTGAGCCTTGGAGTAGGTTTGTATCGTGATTTGTGACTTGTACATAAAAATTTGTGTAATTCTGAATGTTTAAGTATGATTCGGACGCGTTCATCAAAGTTTGAAGGTTTGAAAGTTAAAAGAAAGATTTTGATCGTCGATTTGTAGTTTAGATGTTGTTTGGTGTAATTTGAGGCCTCGAGCAGGTTCTTGTCAGGTATTGGGACTTGTTGGTGTGATTGGACGGGGTCCCGAGGGCCTCGGATGTATTTTGGGGAGGTTTCAGATCATTTCTCCATGTTTTGCTTCTGCTACTATTGGTGTCTGGTTTTGTTCTTCGCAAACGCGAAGGGATTCACGCGGTCGCGAAGAAGGATTTTGGCTGCTGAGATATTGTGCTTCACGTTCACAGACGTTTGGATGGCAATGCTACGCGTTTGCGATGTCAGCTTCGCATTCGCGATCAAGAAGCTGGCCTAAGGGAATTTGGCATTCGCGCTCGCGATGGCGTGGACGCGTTCGCGATGGTGCAGCCTGGTAAAGAATCGCGTCTGCGAGACAAGTCTCGCGTTCGCGTAGAATAGTTTTGGGTCCAAAGTTTGTTGAGCTTCGCGAACACGAGAGTAGTGTCGCGTTTGCGATGAAAGGATGTCTGGCAGTGTATAAGTTTGGAAATCGGGCTTGGGTTCATTTTTATCTCATTTACTCCATTGGAGCCGATTTTGGGGCGATATTGAAGTAGTGTTTTCATCATCCATCATAAGGCAAGTAATTGCTACATACTATGTGTTAAACACATGAATTATATATGGATTTTAACCTGAATATTGGTGAAAATTGTGAGATTTTGAAGAAAAAATTAGAAATGGTAAATTTGGATTTTTACCACAAAATTAGACATGAAATTAGGAATAAATTATATATTTGAGTTTGTGGTGTTATGGGTAATGATTATCTTCAAAACCTTTTGGAATCTGGCACGTGGGACCGAGGGTTGACTTTGTTGACATTTTGAGCGGAGTTGAGAATTGTTATTAATTGATTAATTATGAGTGTTGGAGTATATTTTATTGGTTTGCATGTTGTTTGACTAGTTTCAGATTGATGGGCACCGGTTTGAGGTATTAGAGAGGCGTTGGAGCCGACTATGGAACTTCAGAGCGAGGTAAGCCTCCTCTCTAATCTTGTGAGGGGACTTTATGGTGAGCTACATTCCATCCCACGTGTTGCAGCCCACAGAGTCTCCATCATATTTATTTACTTCATCTTGTCTAATTTACATTCCAGACAGATGTTGTATTATTATTGTACTCCTTAGTAAATGTCCATGCACTTGTGACACCGGGTTTTGAGATATTCTAGTTGATGTTAATGGATTTGCTTTAATATTATCACGTTTTATTTTATGTCTTACTAATATTGTATGTACTTATGATTTCAAATGCATTAATTTCTTTATTTTAATAAAACTTATGATTTCAAAAGTAATAAAATAAATAATTAATCAGATAGTTCACCATTGGCTTGCCCAACGGCAACATTGGACGTCAGCACGGCCTATATTTTTCTTGTATGTGTCATGCACCTTACGTGACTTGTTGTGTTGTTTCCAATGAGCTATTTGATGTATTGATATTACTTGTGGACTTGGACTGAAATAGTTCACTGGCATATGCATACAATGTTGCTTGTCACTTATACCAGTTCAGGAGTACGAAACTTGACATTTATCGATCATGCACATGAGCACTTGTATATTATGCTTTCATTGTAAAATTGAGCATGTGACCATGTCGGGCGGATTGAGGCATTGGCACATGAGTTGTCCCTGCGGTTGTAATTGTTAATGAGAGCATGAGGTGCCATGTGAATGTAGTTCGTGAACTGGACTCGTGACTTGTGATTATGAGGAGTGGTATCTCGGGGTGATTTTGTTGAAACCCGTATGTTAGAATGGTGTGATTATTTGGTTGTCATTTGTTTATCTTAGTTGGTTTACTGGTAATTTTAAGGGTGTTCTGATTACTTTACTGTTTATATCACATGTTTATTCCTTATTTCCATTTACTGATTCTTGCTTCCATTATTAGCTTTATATTTATATATTGCATAGGTTATTAGGTGTCTTGACTTTTACCTCGTCGCTACTCCACCGAGGTTAGTCTTGATACTTACTAGGTACCGACTGTGGTGTACTCATATTACACTTCTGCATATTTTTGTGTAGATACAGTTACCTCGGAGCGCGCCGGTCATTAGTTAGCTGATTGCGAGTTGCGGCGGAGACTTGAAGGGATACCTGCCATTGAGTTCGCAGGCCTCAGAGTCACCTTCTGAAGTTTTGCATTGATACTATTTACTTCTATTCCAAACAGTGATGTAATTTATATTCTTAGTTATTGTCAAAATGACCTATGACTTGTACTACCGGTTTTGGGATATTTTAACTCGAAGTTGACTATTATACATGAATCCATCAATATTTTTATCATTTATTTAGTGTTTTGAGATGGAATAATTGTGAAAACTGCCTAAGCTATAATTTGAGGATTTGAAAGTCGGTTTGAGGTCGGAATTGAATAGTTTTAGTATGGTTGGACTCGTTATTGAATGGGTGTTCGGATTTTGTAAGTTTGGTCGGGTTCTGAGACGCGAGTCTGGGGTTGACTTTTTGAAATGACTTTTCAGTTATCTTTAAAGATTGCAATTTTATTATCCAGAATAGTTTCATGTGGTTTACCAGTGGATTGAGTTAGCTTGTTTGAGGTAAAGGCTTACTAGTGGATATTAGCTTGTTTGAGGTAAAGGCTTACTAGTGGATTGAGTTAGCTTGTTTGAGGTAAGTATCTTGCCTAACTTTGTGTGGGAAAATTACCCCTTAGGATTTGGGTTGATTGTTCAATTTATGATTTGTGAAAGCCATGTACGCAAGATGATGAGTGGGTACACGGGCTATATGTAGTATTTACCGGTTTAGGCTATTTGGACTCTTTTCATTGACTTTAATTGAATCGTCATAGCATGTTATTTTTTCATTGTTAGTCTACCCTTACATGTATTAATCTACCCTCACATGCCTTATTTGACAATGTTAACACATGTTCCACATTTTACTTGTTAATTGCTCTTATATGCTTTAGTTGAAGTTATTGTCTTCCTAATTGTCTGTTACTTCTTTAATTGATGAATTAGTTACTTGAAGTTGTGTTTTTACGGAATAGCTTCTTGTTGAGTTATTGGTGTTGAATTTGTAAAAGTCGTGATCACATTGAGGCAAAGTTGTTAATTGTTTAAATACCATTCTTGTTGAGCTATTCAATTTCAGTTTGCTATTATTGAGACTCTTGTACACATTGTGCTTGAGCCAAGGGCTGTTTGTTGTGAAAATATTGATATTGTTGATTCTTTTGGCAAGTGGTGGCATTTTGGCACTTAGGGTGCGAGTTGTGATATTTATACGCATGCGGTGGTTTAAGGTGGGCTTGATGCACATATTGCTAGTAGGGGAACAACTTGAAGCCATACGGTGTGATAAGATGAGCTAAAGCACGGGTAGCTATTTCAGGAAAAATGATTTTCAAACTAAATTTAAGGCTCTCGTGGTGATATATGGAAAGATTGTGATTGTGAATGTCAAATGAGATACGAGGCGGTACCTCGGTTGTGATTCTTGTGTTACCTTTCATTTACATCACTTATGTTTGTCTACATCATTTTCTTGGTGTTCTTCTTATATGTTCCTCCCTTGTTACCTTGCTGCCTTAAATTTAGTTGTGGCATATCTTGTTGTATTTCTTCATTGCCTCATTTCCATTACTTATATTGTGATATACGTGTTCAATATTTTTTTCTTATCCTAGTAGGTGTCTTGACCTAACCTCGTCACTACTCTACCGAGGTTAGGCTTGATACTTACTAAGTACCATTGTGGTATACTCATACTACGCTTCTGCGTATCTTTTTGTGCAGATCTAGGTACCTCATACCATGCTAGGCACCAATGAGTAAAGCATTCAGACCGGAGACTTCAAGGTATACATGTCGGCATTTACAGGCCTCGAAGTCACCCTTTATGTCCTTGTTTTTCTATTGCATACTCTTTATTTAGAAAGTGATATATAATTGATGTTTTAGTATACTCTTGTAGAGCTTATGACTAAGTTTTACAGAGTTATTGTCAGCGGTATTGTTGAGTTCTATTATAGTAGCTAGATAGTTTAATTTGAAGTTCTATTGTTATTTCCGTTATATCTTCATGTATATTAGGATTACCTAGTCTTAGAGACTATGTGCCATCACGATATCCTACGGTGGGAGATTTGGTGTCGTGACAAGTTGGTACCAGAGCTCTAGGTTCTTTAGTATTACGAGTTATAAGTAGTTTTAGTAGAGTATTGCGGATCAGAACGGAGACATCTTTACTTATCTTAGAGAGGCTATGGAACTGTTAGGAAACTTCACTTCTTTGATTACTAATCATGCAAATTTGTTGACTTCGAAATTTTGAATCTTTGTCTTTTATTCTCTCACAGATGGTGAGAACATGCACTGCTAGATCCGACGATTAGACACTCGTGCTCCCTGCTAGAGCCGGGAGAGGCCGGGGCAGAGGCCGTGAGGGGCACATGGTACATCTAGAATACCTGCCTAAGCTATGACAGAGGGGTCACTAGTAGCTCCAGTTGGGGCGAGGTGCCTGTTTCCACCCTACACTTCAGGATACCCTCGCACAGTTCTTGAGCATGTTCGGTACCTTAGCTCAGGCGGGGTTGATTCCACTTGCACCAGCCACATCTCAGGATGGGGGAGGAGCTCAGACGCCCGTGGCCCATATCCCAGAGCTGCAGGTTGAGGTTGATTAGGTACCATAGGTTATACCAGTACATCCTGCCATTACAGTTCAGCCCAAGGTTAGGGCAGCAGCATCTGAGAAGGAGCAGCTTAGACTTGAGAGGTACAAGAAGTACCATCCTCCTACTTTCAGCGGCCTAGCTACATAGGACTTTCTAGAAAAGTGTCACTGCACCATGGGTATTGTGAAGACAAGCGGAGTTACTTTTACTCTATTCCAGCTATCAGGAGTTGTGTATCAGTAGTGACGGGCTTACAAGGAGGGTAGCCCTGCCGATGCAGCTTCACTCACGCGGGCTCAATTTTCGGAGATATTCTTGAGAGATTTTGTTCCCCAGAGCCTTCAGGATGCATGGCGTGCAGAGTTTGAGCAGCTGCGCTAGTGTACCATGACAGTGTTAGAGTATGCTGTCAGATTTAGTGAGTTATCCAGACATGCACCTCCCTGAGTTTCTACAGTCAGAGAGTGAGTCTGTTGATTTATCGAGGGGCTCGACTATGGTATTAGATTCAGCATGGCTCGAGAGTTTGATACATATTCCCTATATCAATAGGTGGTAGAGATCGCATAGAGACTGAAGGGTATGCGGGGCCGTGAGAGAGAGGATAGGGAGGCCAAAAGGCCTCCAGATTCTGGTGGATATAGTGGTACCCGTGCCCCAGTTGCAGTCCGTCATGGCAGGGGCTATGTGAGTCGTCGAGTTCATTTAGCACTTCCAGCTTCTAGTGGTGCTCCGGCTACTTCCAACTCTCATGTTGCCCATTATGCATCGCCACTGTCTAGTGCACCTCCTACATGGGGTGCTTTCAGTGGTCAGTCCAACCGACTAGGCCCGGGCCACCTTTAGTAGCCACGCCCACCGAGAGCTTGTTTTGAGTGGGGTTATACCCGTCATATAGTGAGGGACTACCCCAGACTCAGGAGGGGTGCACCTCTACCGACTATTCAGGCTCCACGTATTCCACAAGGTCTCTAGACTTCTCAGGTCGTGGTTGCTGCTCCAGTTGCCGTTCCACCTGCACAACCAGCTAGGGGTGGAGGTCAGGCGGGTATGGGTCACCCTAGAGGGGGAGGATAGGCCAGGTGCTATGCTTTTCTAGGTAAGACGGAGACGGTTGCATCAGAGGCAATTATCACAGGTATTGTTCCAGCTTGTCATAAAGATGCATCAGTCTTATTTGATCCAGGATCCACTTACTCGTATGTATCATCTTAATTTGCTCCGTATTTGGGTATATCTCGTGATTTCTTGAGTTCTCCTGTTTATGTGTCCATACCTGTGAGAGATTATGTTGTTGTGGACCGTGTGTATCGGTCGTGTTTAGCTGCTATTGGTGGTTTTGAGACCAGAGTTGATCTATTGTTAATTAGTATGGTAGATTTTGATTATCTTGGGCATGGACTGGTTGTCACTCTATCATGCTATTCTTGATTGTCACTCCAAGATAGTTACATTGGTTATGCCAAGTTTACCGCGGTTGGAGTGGAGGGGTACTTTGGATTATGTTCCTAGCAGGGTTGTATCCTTCCTTAAGGCATAACAGATGGTTGAGAAGGGGTGTGATGCATACCTAGCCTTTGTGAGAGATGTGAGTGTTGATACTCCTACCGTTGAGTCAGTTCCGGTAGTGAGAGACTTCCCAGATATATTTTCGGCAGATCTTTCGGGCATGCTGCCTGATAGAGATATCGATTTTGGTATTGACTTGTTGCCAGGCACTCAGCCTATTCCTATTCCACCATATCGTATGGCCCCAGCAGAGTTGAAGGAGTTAAAGGAGCAGTTGCAAGAGTTGCTTGATAAGAGTTTCATTCGTCCTAGTGTGTCACCTTGGGGTGCTCCGGTTCTATTTGTGAAGAAGAAGGATGGTTTTATGTGCATGTGTATTAACTATCGGCAGTTGAACAAGGTTACAGTGAAGAACATGTACCCATTGCCGCACATTGATGACTTATTTGACCATCTACATGGTGCCAGAGTGTTCTCAAAGATTGATTTGTGGTCAGGGTATCATCAGGTGAAGATTCGGGATCCGGATATCCCAAAAACTCCTTTTAGGACTCGGTAAGGTCATTACGAGTTCCTTGTGATGTCATTTGGGCTAACCAATGCCCCCAACAACATTTATTGTAATGATCCGGCCAGTCGTTCCGAGAGTTATAACCATGTTTCCCCATTCCTGCTTCTTTATGTGTTGTTCAGCGGTGTTGAGTTGTATCGAGTTGGTAGGTTTGGGTCCGGAGTAGTTTTGGAGTGAAATGAACACTTAGTCTCTTAGTTATAAAGTTAAGTTAGAAAAGTCAACCGGAAGTTGACTTATGAGTAAACGAATTCGGATGTGGATTTTTATGATTCGATTAGCTTCGTTGGGTGATTTTAGACTTAGGAGTGTGTCCGGAATATAATTTGGAGTTCCGTGGTAGAATTAGGCTTGAATTGGCGAAAGTTGAAAGTTTAGAAGTTCTTAGGCTTGAATCCGAGGTTGATTTGGTGTTTTGATGTTGTTTTGGGTGTTCCGAAGATTAGACTAAGTTCGGGTAGTGATATATGACTTGTAGGAATTATTGATTGAGGTCCCGAGGGCCTCGGGTGAGCTTCAGATAGGTTTGGGTTGTGTTGCGCTCCTTTATCTTATGTTTTGACGTCGTTTCTTCAAGCATAAATGATATCATATTGAACAAATGAGCTCCGATTTCTTTTTTGATTGAAGCATTAGAACTGTATCATAATTACGGACCCGTAGCAAAAAGAATCGTTGAATTTAGACATCGTATGAGGAGGTTTTGGTCATTTTACTAAGAATTAGGTTGCTAGATTTTTTAGATTAATTACGAAATTGCGACTGACGGCGTATTTAAAAATCTGCACTATTTGCAAATATTAAAACCTACATATCTCCTTCATTATAAGGTCAAATGGAGTGATTCAAAAACCTAACTTGACTAGAATTTTACAAGGAATCTATTGGAGGCATAAATAGCGGGTTTCGGGGATTGTTTGGCATGATAAATGAGGCAGAATATCTGACAGAAAAAAATATAAAACAAGAGTTTGTTCATTCGGTCATATTTTGAGTTGGGGAGCTCGGATTTGGGCGATTTTGGGGGCGATTTTAACCATAAGGATTGGGGTAAATGTTCTCTACTCAGTTTGGGTTATATTTCATGAATCTATCTTCGTTTTTGGGATTTGATTGATGATTTCAAAGTGAAATTGAGGGAGTTAGGGTTTGAGTTTTGGAGAGTTTAAGTGAGGATTTGAGGGACCAAACGGAGTCCGATTTTGATGAATTTTATATGGTTAGACTCGGGAGAGGACGATGTTTATTATTCTGCCATTTTTGACTGATTTCAACACATGTTCCTGGGGGTCGGGTTTTGGCCGATTTCAGATTTTTGGCATGTTTTGTAGTTTTTATTGTGGAATTCGATTCGTTAGCCTATGTTGATGGTACTAATCTGATTTTGGTTAGATGTGAAGTTTTTGGAGACCGAGTCCAGAGACGAGGGCATCCCGGAGTAGGATTTTACGCTGTTAAGGTAAGTAACAATTTTAACTCTGGCCTTGAGGGTATAGACCCGGAGATTTGACATCACATGATTGTTTGGAAGTGATACCTATGCTAGGTGACGGGCGTGTGGGTATGCACCGCGATGGATTGAGACTTGGTCCGCCCCGTGAGGTTGTGAGGCCTAATGGCTATTATCTGTGGTTATGTATTTATTTGTTGTTGAATTTATTTGCCTTCATGTTAGAGATCATGCTTAGGCTTTATTCATGCTCACATTATTTGAACTCAGTCATAGAAATTATTGTACATGTTTACCTCAGTCTCTATTATTTTACTAATATGTTGTGATACTTGATGTGGGATGTATCCCCTTATTTGTAGTGCATTGTGAGGCTGGAGAGGTACATGACTGAGTGAGGCCGAGGGCCTGGTTGTGAGGATATTAATACAATAGCGCGTGAGTTGTCCGCGTAGCACGTGAGCTGACCGTGCGGGTCCAGGTATTGATACCATAGTGCGTGAGTTATCCGCGTAGCACGTGAGCTGACCGTGCGGATCCAAGTATTGATATTATGGCACGTGAGCTGTCCATGCTTAGCGCTTGGGCATTGGGAGCCCCTCCAGAGTCTCACACACACCCAGTGAGCGCAGAGTGTTGAGCGTTGAGTGTTGAGTGCGAGTGCTGAGTGATGGAGTGACATTGTTGTGAGGTTGCATTTACTTTTGTTGTTGCTGCATTTTACCTGTTAATTTCTTTGTAATATTTATTGAGTTGATGGAATTTACCTGTTTATTCCTCTTTATTTTAAATTGTGATAAAGAAATAATTGGATTATTCTGCTTAGCTCGTCACTACTGCTCAGTTCCTTAGTTATTTCTGTTACCATTCAGTAGGTTGTACTCATACTACACCCTGCACTTTATGTGCAGATCCAGGTGAGTTAGAGCGCAGTGATCGTTGAGTTCAGGCCGGCTATCTGTGGAGATTGCAAGGTACTTGCTAGCGTCCGCAGGACCTTGTTACTCCTTTTGTCATTTCTTCTTTTGGACAGTTAGACAGTTTATTTCTTAGTTCATAGATTTAGACGCTCATGACTTAGTGACACCCCGATGTTTGGGGTTCGTTTTTGTATTTTCGATATTATATTTAGAGTTGATTTAGTTTATGAGAAATTCAAATATTGGCATTGTTTTATTAAATTTTTATATCGATTTAGTAGTAATATTTTGGGAAATAGGCTTGCCTTGTAACACGATAGGCACCATCACGATCATGGTTAGATTTTGATTCGTGACAAGTTGGTATAAGAGCCTAGGTTACATAGGTCTCACGAGTCATGACCGGGTTTAGTAGAGTCTTGTGGATCGGTATGGAGACATCTGTACTTATCTTCGAGAGGCTGCAGAAACTTAGGAAAACTTCACATTCTTGAATTCTTTTCATGCGATATTAATTCAGCTTGAAGTGTAACTCTTTGAATTCCTTCCACGCATTCGTATGCGCATATAGGCGCTCAGTATCAGTTGTGCATCGATGGCTTGTGATTCCCTGGATGAGGTGCGAGATGTGATTTTTGTGTGTTGATGTCGGGCCAGTCTGGAGGACATAAGGCCGGGTTTTGACTGTAGCTTCAACATTGAGGTGTTGATTGTGTGAGCGCGTGCTTGTGGTACTTTTGGGGATATTTAAGAGAGTATTCAACGGCTTATGAGCCTTAGGGCGGTGTGGTTTTATGCTTGGATCTTGTGTGGTAAGTCTGGGTTGAGGATTATGATATTATGGCGGGGCGAAGTATCAATTTGAAGGTAATTCAGAAGGGACTCGGATAGATAGGACATCTTGGTAGTAGGTTGGATCGGCATGGTAATGGGTATGATTAGTTCTTTGGGTGTGTATGAGGTAATGAGTTCTACATGTGCTTTGTAGCAATGTCCTTGGGGTTTTGGTGGTTTGCGTAGCTTGGCCGAGTTAGAAGGATTCAGTCCTGACGGATTGATTTTGTGCCATTGGGGTTCGAAGAGAGTTCTTGATGGTTTTGAGAACAACTCTTGGCACATTCGAGGACGAACATTTGTTTAAGAAGGGGAGGATGTAACGACTCGGCCAGTCGTTCCGAGAGTTATAGCCCTATTTCCCCATTCCTGCTTCTTTATGTGTTGTTCAGCGGTGTTGAGTTGTATCTAGTTGGTAGGTTTTGGTGCGGAGTAGTTTTGGAGTGAAATGAACACTTAGTCTCTTAGTTATAAAGTTAAGTTAGAAAAGTCAACTGGAAGTTGACTTATGAGAAAACGAATTCGGATGTGGATTTTTATGATTCGATTAGCTTCGTTGGGTGATTTTAGACTTAGGAATGTGTTCGGAATGTAATTTGGAGGTCCGTGGTAGAATTAGGCTTGAATTGACGAAAGTTAGAATTTTAGAAGTTCTTAGGCTTGAATCCGAGGTTGATTTGGTGTTTTGATGTTGTTTTGGGTGTTCCGAAGATTCGACTAAGTTCGGGTAGTGATATATGACTTGTTGGAATTATTGGTTGAGGTTCCGAGGGTTTCGGGTGAGTTTCGGATAGGTTTGGGTTGTGTTGCGCTCATTTTTCTTATGTTTCGACGTCGTTTCTTCAAGCATAAATGATATCATATTGAACAAATGAGCTCTGATTTCTTTTTTTAATTGAAGCATTAGATCTCTATCGTAATTATGGACTCATAGCAAAAAGAATCATCGAATTTGGATATCGTATGAAGAGGTTTTGGTCATTTTACTAAGAATTAGGTTGCCAGATTTTTTTTCAGATTAATTACGTAATTGCCACTGATGGCGTATTTAAAAATCTGCACTATTTGCAAATATTAAAACCTACATATCTCCTTCATTATAAGGTCAAATTGAGTGATTCAAATGCCTAAATTGACTAGAATTTCACAAGGAATCCATTAGAGGCATAAAAAGCAGGTTTCGTTATTGTTTGGCATGAGAAAAGAGGTAGAATAACTGGCAGAAAAATATATAAAACAAGAGTTTGTTCATTCAGTCATATTTTGAGTTGGGGAGCTCGAATTTGGGCGATTTTGGGGGCGATTTTCACCATAAGGATTGGGATAAGTGTTTTCTACTCAGTTTGGATTATATTTCATGAATCCATCTTCGTTTTTGGGATCTGATTGATGATTTCAAAGTGAAATTGAGGGAGTTATGGTTTGAGTTTTGGAGAGTTTAAGTGAGGATTTGAGAGACCAAACGGAGTCCGATTTTGATGAATTTTATATGGTTAGACTCGGGAGAGGACGATGTTTATTATTCTGCTATTTTTGACTGATTTCGAGACCTGGGCCCGGGGGCCGAGTTTTTGCCGATTTCGGATTTTTGGCATATTTTATAGTTTTTATCGTGGAATTTGATTCGTTAGCCTATGTTGATGGTACTAATCTAATTATAGTTAGATTTGGAGATTTTGGAGACCAAGCCCAGAGACGAGGGCATCCCGGAGAAGGATTTTACGTTATTAAGGTAAGTAACAATTTTAACTCTGGTCTTGAGGGTATAGACCCGGAGATTTGACATCATGTGATTGTTTGGAAGTGATACCCATGCTAGATGATGGCGTGTGGGTATGCACCACGAGGGATTGAGACTTGGTCCGTCCCGTGAGGCTGTGAGGCCTAATGGCTATTATCTGTGGTTATATGCTTATTTGTTGTTGAACTTGTTTGCCTTCATGTTAGAGATCATGCTTAGGCTTTATTCATGCTCACATTATTTGCACTCAGTCATAGAAATTGTTGTACATGTTTACCTCAATCTCTATTATTTTGCTTATATGTTGTGATACTTGATGTGGGTTGTGTCCCCTTATTTGTGGTGCATTGTGAGGCTGGAGAGGTACATGACTGAGTGAGGCCGAGGGCCTGGTTGTGAGGATATTAATACCATAGCGTGTGAGCTGTCAGCGTAGCACGTGAGCTGGCCGTGCGGGTCCAGGTATTGATACCATAGCGCGTGAGTTATCCGCGTAGCACGTGAGCTAACCGTGCGGATCTAGGTATTGATATTATGGCACATGAGTTGTCCGTGCTTAGCGCTTGGGCATTGGGAGCCCCTCCGGAGTCTCACACACACCCAGTGAGCGCAGAGTGTTGAGCGTTGAGTGCTGAGTGCGAGTGCTGAGTGATGGAGTGACATTGTTGTGAGGTTGCATTTACTTTTGTTGTTGCTGCATTTTACCTGTTAATTTCTTTGTAACATTTATTGAGTAGATGGAATTTACTTATTTATTCCTGTTTATTTTAAATTGCGATAAATAAATAATTCCATTATTCTGCTTAGCTCGCCACTACTACTCAGTTCCTTAGTTATTTCTGTTACCACTAAGTTGGTTGTATTCATACTACACATTGCACTTTATGTACAGATCCAGGTGAGTTAGAGCGCGACGATCGTTGAGTTCAGGCCGGCTATCTGTGGAGATTGCAAGGTAGCTGCTAGCGTCCGCAGGACCTTGTTACTCCTTTTGTCATTTCTTCTTTTGGATAGTTAGACAGTTTATTTCTTAGTTCATAGATTTAGACGCTCATGACTTAGTGACACCCCGATGTTTGGGGCTTGTTTTCGTATTTTCTATATTATATTTAGAGTTGATTTAGTTTATGAGAAATTCAAATGTTGGTATTGTTTTATTAAACTCTTATAATCGATTTAGTAGTAATATTTTGGGAAATAGGCTTGCCTTGTAACACGATAGGCGTCATCACGACCATGGTTAGATTTTGGGTCATGACATTTATGTACCTGATAATAGTGTATTCCAACCATATATTGATTCATTAATCATTGTGTTTATTGATGACATCATGGTGTATTCTTGCAACCGGGAGGAGCATGAGCAACATTTGAAGATTGTACTCCAGACCTTGAGAAAAAAGAAGTTATATGCAAAATTATCAAAATGTGAATTCTGGCTTGATTCGGTGATGCTTTTGGGCCATGTAGTGTCGAGTGAGGGGATCAAGGTAGATCCTAATAAGATTAAAGCAGTGTAGAGTTGGCCCAGACCGTCTTCAGCTACTGAGATTCGAAGTTTTCTTGGTTTGGAGGGTATTATCGACGTTTAGAGAGTTTCTTATCCATTATTGCACCTATGACTAGATTGACCCATAAAGGTGCTCCTTTTAGATGGTCCGAGGAGTGTGAGGAGAGCTTTCAAAAGCTCAAAACTGCATTGACTACAACCCCAGTATTGGTGTTGCCTACGGGTTCGGAGTCTTACACTGTGTACTGTGATACATCATGTGTTGGCCTTGGCGTGGTGTTGATGCACGAGGGTATGGTGATTGCCTACATATCTTGGCAGCTGAAGATTTATGAGAAGAATTATCCTATCCATGACTTAGAGTTGGCAACTATAGTTCATACATTGAAGATCTTGCGGCACTATTTGTACGGTGTCCCATGTGAGGTCTATACTGACCATCAGAGTCTCCAGCATCTGTTCAAACAGAAAGATCTTAATTTGCGGCAGCGAAGATGGTTAGAGTTGCTTAAAGATTATGATATTATTAGTCTATATCATCAGTTGAAGGCCAATGTAGTGGCTGATACCTTGAGTCGGAAGGCAGAGAGTATGTGTAGTTCTCCACCCAGGCCTTGGCCAATTAGTTTATTAGATTGGATGTTTCGAAGCCCAGTCAAGTCCTTGCATGCGCGGTTTCCCAGTTTTCTTTATATGAGCATCAGAGAGCGTCGGTATAACCGCCTAAATTTTCTTGTCCTTAAGGACACAGTACAACACGGCAATGACAAGGATGTTTCTATCGGGGATGACGGTGTGTTGCGGATGCAGGGCCGGTTGTGTGTGCCCAATGTGGATGAGTTGCGTGAGCTGATCTTTCAAGAGGCCCACAGTTCGCGGTACTCCATTCATCTGGGTGCCGCTAAGATGTATCAGGATTTGAGGCAGCACTATTGGTGGAGGAGAATGAAGAAAGACATAGTGGAGTATGTAGCTCGGTGCCTAAATTGTCAGCAAGTGAAGTATTAAATAAAAATGCACAGACAAATGCGAACAATTAGCAAAAATGCCACAAAAATCCACAAAATTGCAAATACTGAAAGAAATTATTTTGTTTTGAATTTATGGGAGTGATTCATATAGGGCAAAATTCATGTGCTCACAACTACCTATTCTTTAGATCAACTGGCTTAGATTTATATCCATAAGATTGTTCAACTTCATGGCGTGCCAATATCCATTATCTCTGACTGGGGCACGCAGTTTACATCAGGTTTTCTGGAGAGTTGTATAGTGTGAGTTAGGCACATGGGTTGAATTGAGTACAACATTTCACCCCCAGACGGACGGACAGTCCATGCACAACATTCAGTTATTAGAGGATATTCTTCGTGCATGTGTTATGGATTTCAGGGTTTCTTGGGAACAGTTCTTTTCGCGTTTGGAGTTTGCCTACAACAACAGCTAACAATCGAGTATTTATATGGCTCATTATGAGTCCTTATATGGGAGGCAATGTCATTATCCAGTTGGTTGGTTTGAGCCGGGTGATGCTAGATTGTTGGACACAGATTTGGTCCAAGATGCCTTGGAGCAGGATCGACTTCATACAGCACAGTCTTAGCAGAAAAGTTATGTTGATCGAAAGGCTCGTGATGTAGCAAATATGGTTGGAGAGGGAGTTTTGCTCCGGGTTTCACCCATGAAGGGTGTGGTGAGGTTCGGGAAGAAGGGCAAGTTGAGCGCTAGGTATATCGGCCCTTTTGAGATCCTTAAGAGAGTGGGAGAGGTCTACAAGCTTGCATTTCCACCTAGTTTATCTGCATTTCATCCGGTGTTCCATGTTTCCATGCTCCAGAAGTATCACGGTGATCCGTCCCATGTTTTTACATTTCAGCTCAATCCAATTGGACAAGGATTTGTCTTATGTTGATGAACTGGTGGCCATCTTGGATAGGCAGGTCCGAAAGTTGAGGTCAAAGAACATTGCTTCAGTGAGGTTCGGTGAAGGGGTCAACCAGTCGAGGAGGTGACTTGGGAGACCAAGCATGATATGCGTAGCCATTATCCTCATCTTTTCACCACTTCAGGTATGTCTCTATACTCGTTTGAGGACGAACATTTGTTTTAAGTGGGGGGGATGTAACGACTCGGCCGGTCATTTCGAGTATTTTAGACTCGTTCCCCTATTTATTGCCTCCTCTATGTTATATTGTGGCTATGTAACTTGTCGGGGTGGTTGTCTTGGGTTTCAGATGAGTTTCAGAGTGAATTAGGATACTTAGTTCCAAAGTTGAAAGCTTAAGTTAAAAGAGTTGACCAAAGTTTGACTTTTGACTAGACGACCTCGAAATGGAGTTTTGGTGGTTCTTATAGCTTCGTATTGTGATTGTGGACTTAGGAGCGTGTTCGGATATTGATTTGGAGGTCTGTACGTCATTTTGGTTTGAATTGGCGAAAGTTAAAAAGTTGAAGGTTTGGAAGGTTGAAAAGTTTCATCGAGAGTTAACTTTATTGGTATCAGGGTCGATTCTAATTCTAGAAGTTGGAAGAGGTTCTTGTGTCATTTATGACTTGTGTGCAAAATTTGAGGTCAATTAGAGTTGACTTGGTATAAATCGGCGTTAGTC
This sequence comes from Nicotiana tabacum, assembly GCF_000715075.1. Classification (NCBI taxonomy): domain Eukaryota; kingdom Viridiplantae; phylum Streptophyta; class Magnoliopsida; order Solanales; family Solanaceae; genus Nicotiana; species Nicotiana tabacum. The sequence goes on along the minus strand of NC_134081.1, from coordinate 23,030,745 downwards.
TTGGAAGATGAATGTTCATAGATTTAATAGGTTTGAATTGGGATGTGATCTGTTGATTCGATGTTGTTTGATGTCATTTTAGGCCTCGAGTAGGTTCGTTATGTGTTTTGGAACTTAATGGTATGTTTGGACAGAGTCCCGGGGACCCCGAATGTGATTCGAATTGAATCCGGAACAATTTTGGACTTGGTTAATTATCGAAACACTACTAAGTTTGGTGCAATCGCACCTGCGCACTTTGGGCCGCATAAGCGAGGGTTGGACTGGTGCACTGGTTCCATTGGTACGGAGTAAGGCGCGCAGATGTGCATTCGCAGAAACGGAAGTGGCACCACAGATATGGAATTTGGACTTTTGGTACTGGACAACAGGTGCGGTCGAGCGATGCAGAAGCGGGCTCGCAGAAGCGGTCAATGTTCCGCAGAACTGTATTTAATTTGAGGGTTGTTCATTTTATCATATTTTTAGATTTGGAGCTAGGGTTTTGGATGATTTTGGAAAGGAATTTCACCACATGGATTGCGGTAAGTATTCTTGACTCGGTTTTGATTATATTTCATAAATCTATCTTCGATTTTGGCATTTGAATTGTGACTTTTAAAAAGAAATTGATTTTGCCTAAACTTCCCTAAAGTGAACTTTTGAGTTTTGAGCATCAATTAGGAGTCAGATTTGAGTGAAATTTGTATGGTTGGACTGGTAATTGAATGGGTTGTCGGATTTGTAAGTTTTGTAGGGTTCCGAGGTGCGATACCGAGTTTGACATTTTGGTTGACTTTGAGTAAATATGTAAAGATTTGACCTTTATCATTTGGGATTGTTTTTTACGCATTATTTGATATTTTTAAGTTTCTTTTGACTAGTTTCGAGCTGTTCGGAGGTTGATACGCGCATGATGGTATTTTTAGAGTATTGTTTGGTTTGCTCAACATTTGATTTGGCTTATTCGAGGTAAGTAATATCTCTAAACTTGGATTTATGGGTAATATCCCTGAGAACTATGATATTCGAGATGGGTTGAGGGTGACTCACGTGTTAGGTGAAGGGCGCGGGTGCATGCATCGAGGTATTCATGATCCGGGTAGTTTTTAGGCTATTATATGCCTTATTTTGCTATCATGTTTCTTTGATATCATGTTTTCTCCATTTATGTAACTACGTGGGATGTTATTCTCTGTACACTTTTTATATGTTGTCTCACGTGTTATTGGTGTTCGTGTACGTGATACAAGTTTGGATTGTATTTAACGCATATTATGATATTTTATGTTATATAATTGTATCATGCTTATGTGAGATGTTTGCATATTGAGACTTGAGAGGATTGATGACTGATGTGGGCTATAGAGTCGTATTTATATTGATATTTGGATTGGGTTGCATGCCGCAACGGTTATATTGATATTGAGGTGACGTGTATGCCAGGCCCCGCATTGGGCTAAGTTGTACTAATTTGAGGCTTCACGTGCACCAGGTCCCGCTATTGGGCTAAGTGATTATGATTAGCTCTTGGGTATGATCCGCCCCTCTGGAGTCTGACATGCCAGCAGTGGGCGCAGACACAATATTTCATATACGTGCTTTGATGATGGGCAATTATACCAGGCACCCGTATAGTGCTAAATATGATTATTTTGATGGATCCATGGTAACGTTGTTGGGGCATTAGTGCCAGGCACCTGGAGTGTGCTAAGATTGTGTGTACTTAATGAGTTCATTGTGAAATTGAGTCATTGACATGTAGGCATAGAAATGTATCTTTCTCATGCTAAACAGTGACATGACATTTGATTACTTGACATGTATACCTGACATGTAGGCATATAGATTCATTTTTCCTCATGCTAGACGACAAAGTGATATTTATGATTTGACATGTAGGCATAGAGATGTATATTCCTTACTCTAGACGGTATATGATAATTGATGACTTGACATGTATATTGACATGTAGGCATGGAGATGTACTTTTCTTATGCTAATTGGTGACGGAAATTCTTATCTGGTATTGTAAATTGAGAATGCAGTTCTCTTGATAAACTCATGTTTAGTTGTTTCTCAGTGGTGAGATTTGGAATTGACTGTTTTACTTGAAAATCATGCATGCTTTCCCGTAACTGTGATCAAGCTAAGCATATATCTCCTGAGTCGCGTACCTTTACTGGCTTCACTACAATGTTATTGGCTATTGATGTTGGTTACCGGCCTTCTTCTGAGCTCGTCACTGCTTTCAACCTAAGGTTAGGTTTATTACTTATTTAGTGCATATAGTCCCTTGTACTCATACTATACTTATGCACCTTGCATGTAGATTTTGGAGCCGATGGTGATGTGTATGGTGGGAGCTGGCATTAAAGTTGTACCTGCGTTCCGGTTATATCTGCCACTTGTCTTTGGTAGCTCTAGATTTTCAAATCTATTTATGTATATTTCGAACATGTGATGTACTTATTTCATACCAACTTTGTAAATTCTAAGTTTTAGAAGCTCATGACTTGTAGTACCAATCCTTGGAATTTTTTATAGAAGTTTAGTTATTTTATTCATTGGCTCTTATGTTTCTTATTTGAGATGTGTAGTCTGTTAATTGACTTACCTATCGGGTTAGGTTAGGTGCCATCACGACTAGTAAATTTTGGATCGTGACAAATATGGACCTACTCGAGACCTAAAAATGATACATAGCAACATCAAAACCACGAATCACACCTCAAATCAAACATAATGAACTTTTGAACTTTTAACTTTCGAAACTTGTGCCGAACCATATCAAATCAACTCGGAATAACCTCAAATTTTACACACAAGTTTTAAATGACATAACGAAGCTATTTCAACTTGCGAAATCAAAATCCGAACCCGATATCATCAAATTCAACTCCTGGTCAAACTTATAAACTTTCTAAACCTTCAAATTGTCAACTTTCGCCAAATAGTGCCAAAACTCTAGAAACATCCAAATGAAATTCCGGGCATACGCTCAAATCCAAAATCATCGTCCGGACCTACCGGAATCATAAAAACCTCTATCCGAGGTCAAATACATAAAAGTCCAACTTGGTCTACTCTTCCAACTTAAAGTTTCCTAGTTGAGGATCATTATTCCAAAATAATCTCGAATCACCTGAAAACCAAAACCGACAATTCACACAAGTTATAATACATCATATGAAGCTACTAAAAACTTCAAATAGCTGAATGGAATGCAAAAGTTCAAAACGACCGGTCGGGTTACTACCCGTATGTTGGTTAATGTTAAGAGGAAGCATTGGAAGCAAGTAAAGAAGGAAGTGATAGCAGCAATGCGGGAAGCAATCATATACCGTATATGGAGGGTAAGAAATTGAAAAAAAATCAAAGGACAGACTGTACAAAATGAGCTGTTAGTTGCACAAATTAAAACAGAGATTATAGGAAGAGTAGAGAAACTTAACATGTCTAGGAAATTAAATAGTTGTAGTGGTTTCTTGCAAAGACTTATGTGTAATTAGAGGATTATTTTCCTGAAGCCTAGATCACAGCTAAAGTGTGACTAGGTGCTCTTTAGTTTGTATACTCTTATTATTGTTATTAATGGTAATTTACATCGTTACCAAAAAAAATAGTATTAAGTTGTGCCTCAGCGGAAAAAGTTGTGAATAATGGCAACACATGCAAGATTGCTCATCCAGCAAAACATGCGAATAATTTAACAGGATAGGTAGGACGGAGATATTAGCATATTGTGTAATAAAACTCGTACATGGGACAAAACTTATGCACAATTTAATAATATATATAAAATAAAGATAGTATCAAAGTTCTATCCCAACCCGGCAAAACTTGTGAACAAGATAAATTCACACGTCCGACAAAATTTGTGAATAATTTAGCAAGATAAATAAATGAAGATAGTACCAGAATTTTGCTCGCCTGAAAAACTTGTGAACCAGTAAAGAAGCGTAATTTTCGTTCTTTCCATTTTATAGCGCAAAACTATTTTTGCAAGACTTACTTAAACGAGGACAAAATGTAAACAATGGCTTCAAATCCCCCTATTTCTGCTAATCACCCTACATCCCATTGTATATGGGTTGACTTGCACAAATAGCCACGTTAGTGGCATTGTATTTAGAATTAGCTACTTTTTCGAAAGTGGACCAGTGGTCTAAAGTGTAAGTTCAAAAGTGGTCATCTGACCTGAAATTTAAAACGTGAAAATAGCAGCCAGTTTTCGGACTGGTAATTGAAAAATAGTCAGTATTTGCAGAGTCATTGAAAAATAGCCACTATTTTGCTGCAACACGGAAAGTTCCAGCATAATATACTAGAGATTGGTGCACCTGTGTATGAACTTCCAACATATTATGTTGTAACTCCAACACACGAAAAGTTCCAGTATAATATACTAGAGATTGGAGCACCTGTGTATGAACTTCCAGCATATTATGTTGGACCAGTATATTATGCCGGAACTCCAGTATATCATGCTGGAATATTTTCGGATTTTGAACAGTGTTTTCATTCAAATTTATCTTTACATGAAAAGTGGCTAAATTTCGATTACTTTTAAAATTGTAGCTATTTTTCAATTACCACTTGTAAATCTGATTATTTTTGAATTTCACCCATTTAAAACTCAAAACTAAAATTCAAGCCACGATTTTTTTTTTTTGAAGAAGTAGCAAATAATAAAAACAATGCCATAAAAGTGGCCACATGATGTAAATAACACCGTTTTATTTGGGGTCTTTGATTGGACATGAGCCCTTAGAATTTATAGTTTTAAAATAAAAATTCTTTTTTTGCAACAAATTAAAAATGAAAAGGTGTTACATAAATATGAAGAGATTGATGATTCATTTGCATTGAAAGTTTAACCCTATAGTTTGACTTTGATGAGAAGATCCAGCTCACCAGAAAATGATTTGAGTGTGCAATTGTTAAATATGTTAATTTTATTTTAAAAACTTCATGGACTTGAGCACCAATTCACAGATTAAAAAAAGGTACATTGGGTGGACATAGTTTGGCCAAACCCGAAATTCAAATTGAAATTCGAATTTTTTTAAATTTTTCAAAATTTTTGGATTGGATATTTGATTTGGTACTTCGGACTTTTGGATATATCCAAAACTACAAATTTTTTATTCTTTATATTTTAATCCATTATCCATATGCCAATAGTAATAAATTAAATACCCTACACATTGGATATTATCTTATATATTGAATATTAATTACTAAGTTTCTGTCATATTACTTTTTATTGAACATAATTTTACTATTGCTACTCCTTATCGATCGTATTAATGTCTCTGTTGTATTTTCTTGATAATAATTTCATTATTTAAATACTTTATTTGGATGATTGCGGTGAAAATAAGAAACTTTTCAGGCAATTTAATATGAGTACTTCATTTGGATATTCATTTTTGTAAAAAAAGAAAAAGAAAAAGAAGAAAAATCTCAACTTATAAGGTCAAAATCGAAAATCCAAAATATTCAAACCGATTAATCAGAATCCGAACTAACAAAATCCGATTCAATCCGAACTTATTTGGATTGAATTTGGATTGTCATTTCTTCGAACCGAAAATTAAAAATCCAAACCGAAATTTTCATATTCAATCCGAACTGCCCGAATGCCCACCCCTAGTTAAATCGACCTTTTTACTCAAATCTCACAATTTATTTTAAGACGGGTGAATTAATTTCTTGATGGTCTGCCATGTATTTATTTATTATTATTTGCTGGACATTTTGATATAATATCTACCATTATGTTATAAACTAAGGGTGTGTTTGGTATGAAGGAAAACACTTTCTGAAAAATATTTTTCAATTTTTCCATGTTTAGTTGGCCTAAATATTTTGGAAAACATTTTCCTCATGAACTCATTTTACTCCAATTGGAGGAAAATATTTTCCATATTAAGAGAAGGGAAAACATTTTCTAAAACTCCTTCTCAACCTTCCCCACCCTATTCCCCATCACCGCCAACCCTCACCAATCCACCCCACACCCCACCACATCCACCCAACCCCACCCAGCCCCCACCTACCCACCCCCATCCCCACCCCGCCCCACCATAAATAAAAATATTATTACTAATAGTAATTTCTTTTCATGTTATAGATAGATTTTTTTTTGATTTCAACAAATTAGTATTTTTTTTGATGATATAATTTTTTTTTTTTTTTTTTAACAAAAATATACTTTCTTTTCAGGTAGAAGAAGTATTTTTTTTCATTTCAACCAAAAAAATATTTTATTTTCATGATGTAAAAAAAGTATTTTTTTCATTTTAACAAACCGAGTATTTTCTTTTAATGATTTAGAAAAAGTATATTTTTTTTATTTCAATAAAATGAGTACTTTATTTTCATGTTGTAGAAAGTGTACTTTCCTTTTCAACCAAAAAAGGAGTATTTTCTTTTTAGTTATTGAGCACAAACTTCAACGTTATTTTTGTTTAAAAACGTAAAGCAACACATAAGTTCATTTGAGTTTTTATGAATTTTCCTAAAAATATTATTTCTACTCTCTAACCAAACACTAGAAAGTATTTTTCGAAAAATATTTTACACTCACCAACTAAACAAGGAAAAATAAGTGATAAAATCACTCATTTTTCGTAAAAACATTTTCCTTCGTGACACACCCTAATTGGTTAAGAGTTTTACAAAAACAACCCATATGGACACTTCGTGTAAATAGGGGAAAAAACTTTTGCTTGTGAAGGTTTAAAAATACGAGACCACATTATTCCCCAGTACTACTTTTTAAAATTGATTATTTGTGATTATAATGGTAAAATGCAAGTTTATTTGGTTTGATAGAGTCAATATAGATATTTAAATGACTAAAACCTTAAGATTAAAAACCTTTGCAAAAGTTGAAAACTAAAAAAAAAACAAAACAAAAGGACGTACTCCAATTTCCACCAAAATTTTCGAAAACTGGCGCGCGTTTTCTCATCTGCACATTCTTCACCACGTTCCCTCCTCTTTCTTTTAACCTTTCCCTCCATATTCTCAGCTCTTACAAATATCAATGCTTTTTTTTCCCTCCCAAAATCTTCCTTACATTTCCTTCTGCTTCTCCTTCACTTCTTCCAGATGCAGAAACAGAAAATGGGGAAACAAAGCAAATCGCGAAAAACCGAAAACGTTGGCAAAGGAAAGGTTACTCCTGTACAAATCGCTTTCATCGTCGACCGCTACCTCTCTGATAACCGTTTCACTGAAACCCGATCCACTTTTCGATCCGAAGCTTCCCATCTTCTCGCTAAGTCTCCCATTAATGAGGTACCCCTACCTTTTCATTCAGTTACAATTATATTAATTCGTCTAATTTAGGATTTCAAATCATTGGATATTTCGATGCACATTTTAATTTATATACATGTCGCTAAAAGTTCTGATAAATTGTATATAGCATATCTGATTAAATTTAGGATTTGAAATTAGTGGGTGCAAGGGGAAAAATATATATATCCATACTTCTAATTTTTTTGAGAAATTATTGTTTAATAGCGTTTCTTATCAATTTTCCTTATATTACTTCGATTTAGAATCTAGGGTTTTAAATCAGTATGTGTGTAAGTTTTGATAACTTACCTACGTAATTAGGGTGAATTACTGTCTCCATCCTCATTTCTTAGGTTGATAAACTATTTAATTCCTCATTTCTTAGGTTATGGAAGTATGTGTGTGTGTGTGTGCGTGCAAATTTTGATAACTTACCTACGTAATGAGGGTGAATTACTGTCTCGATCCTCATTTCTTAGGTCGATGAATTATTTAATTCCTCATTTCTTAGGTTAATCCCTTTCTTTCATGTGGTTTTTGTGTGTGATAATGAATAGGCGCCAAGGAGTTTATTGAGTTTAGGAGATATGTTGGATGAGTACATAAGTTTGAAAGAGCAGAAAGTGTTTTTGGATCAAGAGAAGTGCAGATTGGATCATGAAAAAACACGGGTTCAGAATTTACTAAGTGGGATGCAACATGTTATGAATGCTTACAATGCTAGTACAAATCTGATGCCGCCTTCCTCAATTGCTGCTGCTGCTTCTTCAATGCCCAAAATAGGTGCTTTGCCAAGCATAGTTAATGGGTCTTCCCCAGTAACCACAGGTATGCATTCTATAATCTCTTGGAATATATGCAGACTTAGTAAAATATAGGATCTTAATGGAAGAATAAGATCTACAAAAGAGAGATTTATTAGTTGAGGATATGTTGTTGTGTTAGCACTTTTACTTTAAATCATATGCTTTTATATGAATGTTTAGCATTTCAGAAATTTATACTTCACTAGAAAATATAAAGAACATCTAGCACATTTTTATATGAAGCCACACAGTCTACGAGGATTCATATTGTGTCATTGCTTTTCAGTTTCAGTTGCTTTAGATTATCAATGCGCTTTATATTTAACTAGGTTGCTGTATGTGCTACTATCTTGTTTGGTACATGGTACGTTTAAACTAGCTAGATCTATTACTTCAAGTAGTTATTCTCAAGGTAAGAGAAATTGACACCAGTGGCTTTAGCTCCACAGCTTCAATGTCCTTATTGTATATGCAGAAGCTACATTCAACCCTGCCACTTTGTAGTAGATCTTTATTTCCTAGGGAGAGATTTGATTATTGCACTTTCTCTATTTTCATTTGCTTTAGATTATTACCTGAATACGTGGAAGGAACAGAGGATCTCATATTCCTAAGTCTCTTTCAAAAAACCATAATAGGCAAAAAACTGAATATTTTTGCATATATTCCTCCCAAAATACCGTCTTGCATTTGCATGACCATCATGTACTAGTATGCGATGAGAAGTACAACATCTATTCTCTAGACTGCATATAGTTATTAACTGAAGTCATGCAGCATATATTTTTAGTTGAAGAGCAGAACCATCTTCACCCCTAAAGAGAAATATCTCCGAAAGAATGATTGGAATGTAAAACTGTCACTGATTGCCCATGATTATATTCAAGAAATAGTATATCATTTTGTTCGTAGAAAGACATGCTATGCTCTGTGTTGGATGTCATTGTTATTTCTTAGGTACTATGATCAATAACCAGCCTGTTGGTTCGTGCCATAATTTGGATACTTTCTTTACCATTTACCTGAAGAATTATACTGTACTACTTTTATCAGGTTATTATTCTACATACAAAACTGCAGCACTGATGTCAGCATCAATGCCTTCAAATGCTGCTCCAGATACCATGAAATTCTCTACTCCAAATTCCATTCCATCAACCTCAAAAAGAAAAGGCATCAAAGACGTCTCTGCAGCTCCCATAACTGCCAAGAGATCTCGTAAACACTTGATCACCAACCAGTTGTCACTTAAAGGTAAAAATCCATTTGAAGTTGGTCTTTTGTCACTTCATGTGACATGTCCTTAATATTTTGACATCATATTTATCACACTTTCTTGCAGATCCTAGTACAGATGCACAACCAACCGGTGTTCATAAACACAACAACAATGTGAATAGTTCTGCAGTTCAATTATCAGATCCTGCGACCGCATCTGATAAGACACCAGTTCAAGGATCTAATGTTGCCAAGTCTTTGTTCAATCAGCCCATTCAGTCCCCTCCAACTAATTCTTCTGGCCCTAAAACACCACCAAGAGCATCTTCATCCCAAACTGACAAATCTATCTCTCCACTGGAAGTTTGTTCAACTGCTACTTCCAGCAAAAATGTTACACCATCTCGTGTAACAGCCACAAACTGCACAATCATCTCGTCAGAAACAATTCGAATGACCCCTACCAAGCAAATAATTTACTCCATTGAAAGAAATCACTGCATTTCAACATCCTCACCAGTAAAGACCAACCTGAAGAGGCCTATTAAGCGAGATCAAGTAAAAAGTAGGTTGGACTTTGATACCTCTGATAACATCCCATGTAATTCAGAAATGGCATCTGGCTCTGACATGATTTCTACTTCTGATTCTGAGAAAGAAGGAGATATTTTTGACTTAGATTTGCCTAATTTAGATGCTTTAGGGGTGGATTTTAATCTGTCTGAACTACTAGTTGATTTTGACCTTGATGGAGAGGGGATTGATTATTCTTGCCAGCAAACATTAGATTCTTCCCCAGATACTTTTTCAGGGTAAAGTTACCTACCTTGCCCATATATTCTCATAGTTTCCTTTATCTAATGCAAGTTTAGGAATGGTTCTTGAGTCTCCATTTGATGTTTAATGAACAGGTCACCTCATGAGTCAGGAAATGTCAATGCTGATACAAACCAGATGACCTCTCAGATTTCATCTACAGTTACTGAAGTCTTTTCAGAGCAAGACATGAATTTACTAGGTAAAAGGAAATCCTTGTCAATAAAATTGACTGGACTGTTTTCATTGAAATGTGGGAAAGGGTCTTAATTTTTTCACATTGATCATTCAGGTTCAGACTCCATGACCACTATGAAATCAGTTACCAAATGCATCAAAATTTTAAGTCCTGGTAATTGCTTGACTTTTTGCTTTCTCCTTTTCATTTTGCAAAAAGTACTGAAGATATGATTCCATGACTCACTTTTGCAGTTAAAAATATCTGAAGCTTGAGGGATTAGGAGAGCTTTGTCCAAGAGATTGACTGAACTCTTACGCAGATTACTGAGGCTGAAATGCCATAATTGATCACAGTTGAGTTGACTGGATTTATGCAACCCAAACAAATTTACCTAACTAGTTTCACATATTAACTGTCCATTCAATAGCAAAAGGGTGTATGGCGTTGGATTATGATTTATTTTCCATAGAATCAACAGCTCCAGTCCTAGTTAGAATATTGATTATATATAGCTTATGGCTAAGCATATTAGGAATTTGTATAAATTTATTTGACATGAACAAGCTTATAGCAAATTTGATTATGAGAAACATCTGATTATCTGGAGAAAGAAATTTGGCATTTTGATATCTTGATGTGCAAAACAAAGTCTGTATGTTGGATCATGTAAATGCATTCACTCCTTTTCTTACAGAGAGTGTGAAGATCACTGAACTTGAATAAAGATTGTCCTGCTACTATATTGTTCCCTGGCAGGCACTTGCTCACTAAGCACTTCTCTTTGGCTTGGTTAAGCTGAAAATCGTTAATCTAAACAACTATGCCTTCCCAAATTTTGTGGTTGGTTTTGCTTTTCATGTCTAAATTTATGTGAGAATTCTGTGAAATTATCAACGATGTTTTAAAGGCAGTGCTCATTTGGTCCATAGATGCTGAAAATGGAACCAGTTGTTTAGGGCTTATGGTAATATTGATGTAGCAGATCTATCAATGGGGTGTAGCAATACAATGTGTTGAGAGAATCAAAAGGGATGAGGCAGTAACTGCAAGGGAAGTTGACAAATTAATAATGATGGAGAATAGAAGGATGAATCCTTTCTGACTCGAGGGCAACTTAGGAAGATCAAAAGCCCCAAAAGAAAGTGGGTAACTGTCAGAACTCAGAAGATGGACTTTGTCATGATTTTAGTTGTTAAATGGCTGCTTCAATATGCCATGCTTGCAAAAGCAAAGCAAAGCATACTTAGTTAATGCGGCTACTTGGTTTCAGCTCAAGATTTACCCCTTTTTTTGTTAGTCTTCAGTTTACACTGTTTTATAGCATGAGGTTAATGTCCTTCGCGAGTTCTGTGTTGGTTAGTCTATCCTTTTATTCCCCAACAGAAATAGTGAAAAGAGAACAACTACTTTAAGAGATAGGATGACACATTTAAGGCACGGAAAAGCCTTTACATTGTTGTATAAATTGAATTTCTGCAAAGCTTTTCAAGAACCTATAATAATTTTAGCCATTGGTACCATCCTAGACTTGTGAAAAGAATTTCTTTATAGTATTACAACTTCACAGTCTTGCTTTGCTTACAAAATGATCTGAAAGTGGTCACATCAAGACAAACTCGATTTCCACTTTCACCTTGATTTTTCGAATTAAGATAAGTACTTCTCCAACTTTTCAACTTCTTCTGTGCTTCCAATGTACAATGGGACTCGCTGGTGTATCTGCAAAGTTAGAAACAAAAGAAACACCAAATTAACTGACTGACATATTCTCTTATTGGTAACAGATGTAGCAGTTATTTGATTCTCACCTCAGTTGGTTGGATATCAAGAACTCTTTGGTGGCCGTCAGATCCTTTGCCACCAGCTTGTTCCACAAGGAAGCTCATAGGAGCACACTCATACAAAAGCCTCAACTTTCCGTTCTTACTCTTTTTGTCTCTAGGATAGCCATAAATGCCACCATATAGAAGAGTTCTATGGAAGTCACCAACCAAACTACCAATGTACCTCGCAGAGTAAGGCTTGCCGCTAGGGCCAGGATCCTTCAAGTCATCGATGTACTTCTTCAACTTGTCATCCCAGAGCTGGTAGTTTCCTTCATTGAATGAATAAATCTTTCCAGACTTTGGTATTTGGATGTTTTCTTGGGTCAGAACGAATTCTCCATACATCGGATCCAAGTTGAAGGCAAAGACTCCGTTTCCCAAGGTGACCACAAAAATCACAGAGCTTGAGTACATGCAGTAGCCTGCTGCAAGAAGGTTGCTCCCTGGTTGGCATACATTCACAATACACCTCTGTTCAACATTGTCAAGCTGCAATATTGGACAGATATTTGGTGAATTGTTGGTTAACTATTTACATATAATGAATCGATATTTTGGCTTATGCCAACCTTAGCAAGTAAATGGTCCTACTTCTCGGTGCACTATGTGTAAAGGTACCAACCACATTGTCACAAAGTCAAAACATGCTTGGCAAAAGCACATTATTTAGTTTGGTGATTACCGTGGAATCATCTCCATGATCTGCGAGGCACTCATCATTTGGGCTGTATATTCCGAAAATAGAACCAGTAGAAACAGCAGCATCAATGTTTGATGATCCATCAAGAGGGTCAAACACCACAATGTAGTTTCCTGAGTAACTCTCTTCCACTGCCACTGGTACATCCTCTTCCTCTGATGCTATAATCCCAGTCCTTCCACTCGACCTTAGACAATTCGAGAAAACCTGCTCAATCCATCAAACATAATGACTTTATTATTATTATTATTATTATTATTATTATTGTGACTAACATTTAGTTACTTTAACGTTACAAAAATAGTTTTGTAACTTTACTATTATAGTGGATAAAGTTCAGTGACCATACATGAAATTAAGCTTCTGTCTAACAAGAAGATCAAACATATTCACGCATCATTTGAAAGTAATAATTTTCAATTCAAAATGAAAGAGATGATTCTATTTCATAATTCATACTTCGAGGATAATATGAAGAAGAAAACATAAAAGATGGGGTAACTTAATATAGCAATATCTTTGATATAGTTCTAATATTAACCAATCTTATTATGAGATAAATTTAACAATGTAAAGAATTCTTACACTACAAGAATATCTTAACGAATTGTAACATATAAATTGTCTTATTTATTTTCCAGGCTACTAATTTCACTTCTCATAGACTATTATCAATAGTGTAAGCAGAGGCGGACCTATGCTATACCGAGAGAGGTCACCGGTACCCATGAAGTTCGGAAAAATTCTATGTATACATGAATATGTCTTTAGAAAATAATAATATATTAACAGTGAGCACCCTGTATACAAAACAGATTTTGGTTGAATCCAAAAATGTATCCCCGACCTTCAAATCCTGAGTACGCCTCAGGGTAAGGATAGAGTACTAGTATGTTTCTATTGAGCTATAGGAAGAAGTTGTAACAAACAAACCTCGTTAGAGACAACATCAAGCTTCTTCTGGTCTTCTCCTTGAATATTGACAGCACCTTGAACTCCAGTAAGGTTAGAAATTCCAGCTCTCTGAACCAAAGAAGCAATCTGCTTACAAGCCATAGAAATACTTGAAATCACTATGGTAAGTTCAGCATCAATACTCCCAGCTTGTTCTTGCCTTAATAGCCAGCTTGTTAAAGTTTGTAACTCATAGCCACTTCTTTTCTTGGTCTCTGTAGCTCCTGCTGTTGTCTCTATTGCCATGCACTTCACTCCTCCATTAAATGACCTTCTCTTTGTTGTGCTGCTGCCTTTTGGGCATAAAAATGGAGTACCTTTTTTGTCTAGAGTACATAAAAATGGAGTCTTTTTGTCTAAAGCACATAAAAATGAAGTTGTTGCTGTTGCTGTTGCTGATGATGCTGCCATTGTGATTTTCTTGGAATTTTGATTACTGAATTTTTCACTTAAAGTTCATGTTTATTCCAAAGATTTCTTTTTTGGGGCTTATTGTTATTTATTGTGCGTAGGGGGTGAGAAGTGTAAGGCTGGAAAAAGATTTCTGTTAAGAGGGTCCCACTTATCCTCCGCCATGAAAATCTTTTCCTTTCATTTGTGGTTAAGCTTTCGAAATCTATAAATGACATCATCTCTGGGCTAAGAAATTTGAGTATATTCTTGGAGGTAGTTCCAACGATAGAATTTTTCATAAACCACTACAGTTTAGAGCATAATTACCATCGTAATTATAATTTATCTAATTATTTATAGCTACTATTTAATTGTATAATTTGTATCACTTGTATTCAAACGCGTAACGAATGCAATCTATGTCAACTGTATTTGTTCGCACAACTTATACAACCTATATTAACTGTATTCATTCGCACAACGAATACAACCAAGGCAAAATATAAGGGTGTATACAAAGGATACAATCTGTATCAACTATATTCGTCATTCGCGCAACGAATACAACCAATGCAAATACAGAAATACAGAAAAATAGAACACTCTCATTAAAAGTCAAATTCAAGACCTTCGCTTACAAAGCGGTGCTCTAACCAAATGGGCTACAAAAGCTGGTTGCTCTCTTATTTCAGTTCAAAATAATTGATCTTTTGTTTCAGTACTACAGATAGATTTGCTATAAAATTCAAATATATCTACGGATAGTAATTTTCTAAAAGTATAGCTACGAACAATAAATAAAGTGTATATATTTGCTGAGTCGCTTAATTTTTCCTTCCAACAACTTGCAGTGTGTGTGTGGGGTTTTTTTTTTTTTTTTTGTTGGTTGTTGTAAAGATTAATGTAATGATCCAATTAGCCCATTGGTGATAGCCCATTAAAAGGCTTGTGACACATTGGTTTGGACTTGGAATATTATCACAAAGATTATTTTCATCGTATGACGTGTTTTTGAGACCACATTCAGATTCTGTCCCTGTTAGCACATTGGCTAAATTACGCCTTTAAAAATAGGGGCATTTGCATATATATATATATATATATATATATATATATATATATATATATATATATATATATATATATATATATATATATATATATTCATTTTTGAGATCACCATTAAATTTATACCCGTATTGTACATAAATTTTGTAAAGTATACCTGCTCGGATCTAAAGTAGTTCAATTTGTTCAATGCAACTTCAAAAATCAAATCTAAAGTTCTCCTATCTTTCAACTGCAACTTCAGAAATTCAAATCTTAAGTAGTTCAATCTCTTCAAATCAACTTCACATTTCGAATATGAAGTTCTTCTATCTTTCAATTGCAACTTCAAAAATTCGAATATTAAGTAGTTCAATTTTTCAATACAACTTCAAATTCAAAAAATTTGAAGTTCTAAAACATAAACTGTTCTTCGAATTTCAACAATCGAACACACGATTCAACACCTAAATCTACTCCAAATGAGCTCAAATTTGAAACTTAACTTTCAAATATCATAAAGAACAAATCTCAATCATCAAATTGTTAAAACAAAAATAAATTTAACAAACCCATTTTGTAACTAAGACGAAGAAGAAACCCTAAACACAAAGAAAAAGAAAGTAGCAGTGAAGAAGAAGAAAAAAATGTATATATCTGAAATTACTAAAAAATTTGATACCAGTTAACTTTTTTTTTGAAAAGTGGGTACATATTTAATCGATAACACAAAACTGGGCGCCACATCAAAATTTACTTAAAAATAGTTGTATGATGGTTTTCTTTTTGCATATAAACATTTCAGCCCACTAGACTGACTGATGATAAAATTTAAAAAGTGGCCTCAAGAAATGCGATTTCTGTAGTATTATCTTCTATATGACAAATGGTAAAGGTGTCCAATAACCTAATTGATAGAATTAAGTTCTGAATCCGATAGCCCTTCGGTTTAATTTATGGATGACAATGGGTAGGTTGATAGGAGAATCCAAAATTTGAAATTTGCGCAGTATGTATTTATTACACTTTTGTGATAATGGAAACGAATTTAATATAAACGTATGTGCTTTTAAAAGTTTTCAAATTTGATACGAATATATATGCTTTTAAAAGTTTTCAACAATATGTATATAGCTCGATCGAAGGCAGCAAACGTGTTGACTATGGAAGAACACGTATATAGTTATATGTAATGTCTCATTATTGTAGTACCAATATATCTTTGTATATGTTTAAACTAATATGTGATTGTTTTCAAATGTCTCTGTTATCATAATACTTCTTGTATTTTAATATCTGTTTTATGACATTAAGTTATTCCTCGTGAACTTGTAATTGGAACATATATATATCCATTGATATATATATATTCTAACAGAAAAAAATGGAACATCGGAGTTTAGCCGCTAATAGGAAATCTTATTAGCATGTAGCTTGTCTTATTTTCAAGTCTACAAACTTGTAGAATATATTCTGACGATTATTTCTTTACACTATCGAAGTATATGATAAATCATTATCGAGTGAGTACT
Source organism: Nicotiana tabacum (assembly GCF_000715075.1). Classification (NCBI taxonomy): domain Eukaryota; kingdom Viridiplantae; phylum Streptophyta; class Magnoliopsida; order Solanales; family Solanaceae; genus Nicotiana; species Nicotiana tabacum. The sequence continues at coordinate 23,013,979 of NC_134081.1, read as the reverse complement.
CGATTGTATATTCCTAATTTGGTTTAGGATTAATAGTTTCACAGTTAGCACTTAGCTAGCTAGTTCTTTTTCTTTGATTGCATGTCCCCCTCTGTACGATATTCTCAGTAATTAAGTCTTTCACAACGTAAAAATGAGAAGAATTAATGCTGGAAGCCTTTGCTTGGTTCATGACTAGGTCTGTCGTTGGGGTGTGGAGGAGGACTATGCTACTCTTTATTGCATGTCAAATGGTATTAAATGAGATTTTGTATAGTGACTATATATGCTACTTTTCATTGATTTATTTAATAAATTGTGCATAGAACATAACATATTTAGTAAGTTATGCACAAGGGATACAGTGTTACTGTACATTCATGAATGTACTTATCTCTAGTTTGCAAGTTCAAAAGAAGAGGCCAAACTCTAACGACAATTAGACCCAATTTTTCTACAAGAAATTCAAAAGCCATTAACATTTAGGAAGGAGGCCAAACTTGGAGACGTTCGTCCTCAGTCCTCTATAAGTATTTTTGCAATTAATTTTAGTTCTAGAGAGATAGAAAAGTAAAATCTTTTATTTCACTTTCATTAAAATAACTAGTCGTCAAAGTGAATACTCTTTCCAGCCTAGTATAATGGATCGACTAGCCAGGCAAAAACTTCTCCAGAAATGGAGTGGTATGTATCCCGTGATCACCTTAAACAAGATAGATTTACCTAGCTATGAAATAGAAAGGGCAGGAAACAATCAGTATAACAATAACAATAATAAATTCGTATAATTCTACAAGTACGGACTGAAGAGGATATTGTGTACATAGATCTTACCCTTACCTTGTGAGGATAAAGATGTTGTTTCTGATACTCTCTGCTCAAGAACAGAAGAAAAATAAGCAGTAACAAGCAACACTGACAAGTAACAACAAGATAAGATGCTAAGAAAATTGAAGCGAAAGAATTAAGAGATTTCTAATAATAAAGATCTACGAATAAGAAACTACGAAAATAATATTAATACTACTGGTGTGAAAAAGAGATGATCTCAACTACCTACTAATCAACAACTCTAATTCTCGACCTCCATACCCTTCTATTAAGGGTCATGTCCTCGGTCAGCTGAAGCTGCACAATATCCTGCCTAATCACTTCTCCCCAGTACTCATTTGGCCTACCTCTACCTCTCCTCAGGCCCACCATGGTCAACCTTTCACACCTCCTCACTAGAACATCAATGCATATCCTCTTCACATGCTCGTACGATCTCAGCCTCGCGTCCCTCATCTTGTTCACCACGTAAGCCCCACCCATGCCTTGTTCCGAATAACTTCATCTTAATCTTGTCCTTCCTAGTACGCCCACACATCCATCTCAGCATTGTCAATTCTGTTACTTGCAATTTCTGGACATAAAAATTCTTCACTGGGCAATACTCCGCCCCATACAATATTATTAGTCTGACCATCACACCAGAAACAATCAGTGGCAGCAGATCAAAAATTCTAATAAGGGGTTAAAAAATGCAAGCATCACGTACACCTAGTATTTAAACTTGCAACCTAAAGCCATTTTTATCCATTTTTTCCACTGCACCAAAGTTCTCCTTATGCACGCGGATCCGATAATTGATGTATATATAAAAAATTATTTATACCTTATTAGTATTGTATATCTTTTCAGCGAAAGAGATTCGGTCAAACTCCGTCATTATATATAACTGATCTGCTACTATATTGCTTGTTTACTCGTAAAACGGTACAGTTGAATTTATTATGTAGTTTATAGACAAGCGAATTAATTTGATCCAAAAATAATAAAGAAATAAGATTAAAAGTAAGACTTAGCAATTGAAATTGAAGAAGATGACAAGTCTGGCTCCGATAGCAGTGTCTTCGAGGAAAAAAATGAGAGCAATATAAAAGAGCAAATAAAAGTATTTAATTGAGAGCGAAAATGAAATACAACATATGTTTTGCCAATAATTTCCTCCCTTACAATGGCTGTTGAGCCTGCTATTTACAGTTATACCTAAGGAAACAAGATCCTAGGATCAAGCCCCACTTAAATGACAATAAAGGAGTCATAGATGAATATGTAACGGCAGGTCATGAATACAAATATTCTCTCCAACGGCTGCCCATTTAATGTTAGAGAATATTCTTCATTGAATGATATCCGATGGCAAATATTCGACATGCTCCTGTTGACCATGCTCCCTTCGAAATTTATCCGATGTCAATTGCAGTTGTTATTCCCGGTACCGGTTGCTACTTGATTCGTTTCTTACCTTTTTTGGTTCCACGTGTCATGCTCTTATTCAACCATTTATTATAAACTAATTTTACCCTATACAGATAGTCCCCCTGCTTTCCGGTGACATATCCTTCTGTTATCGGAAAGTTGGTGAAGATCCCTTTCTTGGCGAGAAATCTCCTGAATAGTCTCTAACACTTGAAAGGACACACGTCTTCTCGCATTTAATACCCCGAACACGTGTTGTTCCACGATTCGGCAAATATTTTCACCGATTTTTGAGGTAATCATGACCACAATTTTTGTCGTCTATAACTTCACCCCTACTCATCATTTTACATCTTTTACTTCCAAAATTTTCATAAGTCCTTCTTCTTTTCTGCACTCTTCTGCTTAAAAAATTTTCCATCTCTTCTGACTTTGTTCAGCAAATGTTTTACTAACCCTTTATTATCATGTCTTCTTTCACCGCACCTTGTGGAAATTCTGGCTTTCTCTTCATTGGAGGCCCAAAGAAAAAAAAGGAGGCTGATGTTAATTCTGAGGCTCCCACCGTAAACACCATTATACCCAAAAACCTCAGCACTATTAACGACTTCCAAGAGAAGGCCCCTACTGCGTTTTTAAGAACTCGAGTTGTTAGTAGGTATCCCTTCTCTATTCAGCCTTCTCGTATCCCCACTATAAAGGAGTACTGCAACTGCCCCAACCTTGATATTCTTGCTTAGGATATTATAGAGCGGGTCACCTTCACCAAAGAGGGTTTTACGTATGTTTATACGTATCCCTTTACCTTGTGTCCCTTTTCTCTAGGGTCGAGTGTAGGGCTTGACCCAGTAATTTTGGAGTTTTGCCACCAGTACTCCGTCTGGGTCTTCTTAGCACAAGTAGGCCCATCTTTATGGCGAATGGTGGCTTGCCTTCGCCGACCGTGTACGGAGACTGGGGAAACCCTAACCCTTGCACACATGATGAATCTCTACTCTCCCCAAATTTTCCGTGGGGGAGTAATAAACTTCAGCAAATGTGGCCACAATGCTCGTCTCACCAGCGTGGATGATGACAATGATCGCGGGTGGATGAAGCAGTTTGTCATCATCGCTACCAGGGACATCATCCCGGCTACAGCTCTGTCTTTTCCTGAATCATGGAACCGCTTTCGTAAGTTTACGATTTATTCATTTCCTTCATTCGTGAAAAGATCGTTTTCATTACTTACCTCTTTGTTTCCGTTATTCCAGTTACCCGGTGGGAACCACCACGGGTTCATACCTAGATCAGTGGGTTCAGAAGATTCTAGACATTACAACACCAGAATCCCGTCGGTGAAAGTAAATGACCCTCAAATATGGGTGGAAGGCCATGAACCACGGTAAACTAAGTCCTTCTTCCTTTTGTCTTTGTATGAACATATGTAACTTTGCTAACTCCATTTTTTGCTTGATTCAGGACTCCCGCAGGGCTCTGTCACCTGCCCTAAGGTTGACGTTTCGGCTGATCCCAAGGAGGCCATGGGGGTGCTGCAAAATGCCCTTGCTCGACGTAATGCCCGCGGATCTGATTCCGGTGAGAGTGCCAACCATAGTGGTCATTGTAGAGGACGGGGAAGCCAGTGATGAATCGTCTCCCCTTCAAAGAAAAAGAATATCTTCATCAGCTCAACCGGATGCTTAGCCGGGAGAGCTTCAAAACCCATCTGCAGGAGAAACCCAAGAGCTTTGGGGCAAGATGGACTTGGCAGACAACGCCGATTCTCACTTTCCAATCCCCATTGCTGCCTCCGGTCCAAGGAGTTCAGACCCCAGGCCTCTTCTGCCTTCGGCCAATGAGCAAACAATAATCAGCGCTGCTCCTGCCGTAGCTGCTTCTCAACCTTCTACGCTAACAACTTCACGCCCTTGAACACCAGTTTTACCTTCGCCACCAGCACTTACTGCATCTCCTCTACTGGTAACAGACGTCTGAGAGGGGTGCTTGTCCTCCTCGGTCTTCCGATCATGAGAGTTTGGGGCACAATTACTCACCTCCTTCCCCAGATTCACGAGGAAGGAGAAGTGCTACTCTTTTAGTTTTGAAGGAGTGCCATCTGTTGTCCAAGCCGGTGGAGCTTGCGAACTACCTGAAGCTGCTAGTTTCAGAAAAATATTGGAAGAAGATGCATTCCCTTTCGGTGGAGTTCTTGTTAAATAATGCTATGCACAATGCGGCAGCGGTACCATACTTGCTTTCTTATCACTTCTTTTCTATTTATCTGCTGCAATGGGATTTCTAACTTGATATTCTTTTTTACAGGCCAACTTTCTTGCTTCCCAAGGCCTGCAGAAATTGATCCTCGATAAGCAAGGACTCGCCTCCGAGCGGGATCAACTGTTGGCTGAAAAGAAGCAACTTGTGGCACGCCTACCGATTTTGGAGGCAAAAGCTGCTGAGGCGGGTGAACTTGAGGCCTGTTTACAGAAAAGTGAGCAAGAGATGATGGTCCACAACCAAGAAGCCACTCAATTACATGTACAACTTCAAGAGGCTAAGGCTAAGTGGGTTGAGCTCCAAGATACAGTGCTTGCTGCTGGCGAGCGTGATTTAGCATCGAAGGACCAAATAAATAATCTGAAGGTAGAGATGACCTCCAAAATAGATGAAGCCAATGTTGCTGAGGAGAAGAGGTCCAAGATGGAGGAGAGGATTAAGAGAATCATGGAACAAAATCGGATCCATTTATCTACAACTATGGAACTTGATTCTCGCCTCGGTGCCATGAGATCTGAAAGGGACGACCCCCAAGCCGAGGTTGATAGGCTTAAAGAAAGAATCCAGTACTAAGAGGATTCCCTCATGTTTGAAAAGACTTATGTTGTATATCACATGAGGAGGAAAACCTTGGAATAGGCCAAAGCGGACATCGTCGATATTGATGATTGCATCGTCAATGCCCGAGAACTGGAGCTAACTGCACGAGAAAATCTTCCTGCTCGGCCTGCTGTAACCGACTCTTCGAGCACCGATTTCGAATACTCGGGAAGCAAAGTGGAGGTTGAAGAAAATAATGATGATGAAGGTCCAGGCCCCGAACCAATAGCTGATTCGCCTTCTTCCCCGGGGACACAAATCCCTTTCTCCCTTCGGGCTCTGACGACGATAATGCTTCGATTCTTTCTTCCTTTCCTTTTGTTTTTTTTCCTTATTTGTACTTTGTAATTATGCCAAAATTTTTATTGATTTTGGCATTTTGATAAATAAAGAAGAATTTTGGTTAAGTGTTGTGCAAAATACATTCTCTTTCTGTTGAATTAGTTAAAGCTTCGAGTACTTTCATTCGATAACTTCTGATTCCGGGTATGAATTCTTCCGGAATCAAACCTTTACTATGAGAGTTTCGAAAGAGAGGGCCCTCTTATGTTTATGGTGTTCTTGAAGAGGACGTTTCCTGTTCATTCCGGTGCAAGCATTTGAAGTTTTTTGTTAACCTTCAAATGATAAAATCAACTCATCGTTTGGACAAGAAACAAGATAAAAATAAAATGACTTTATTTTATTCCTTTTATCTTTAAAAGTACATACGCATTCGTTTGCTAAAGGAAAAAAAGAAACTGCTAATACATGTGGCTAACTTGTACAACTTATTTCAACGGGGCTGGTCATGCAGTCCCTGGTCCCCATGAGACATTATTGTTCCTGATTCTCGCAGTCCTTAGTTTTCGTGGCATTTTTATTGCCGTATCTTATACTATTCCCCCTAGTATTCGAATGTGGAGTATGCTTATTGGTACTTTGTAAGTCTTGCTTTGTTGATAGAAACAACCCGTGAATGATTAAATAGTCTTTGGTTCGATGGCAAGCTTTTCTTCCCATTAGGAATTTTCAATCGAGCCAAATATTACTTAACTATCCCATAGCGGTTTATCATTGATGTGTAGACTTCAATTCCCTGTCGTTTAAAGGTCTTAACCTTCCAGATGGCGCTCCTTTCGTAGTATGCTTTCTGTTGCTACCTCGTTAAAAACCTTGCTAGAAAAACCCGATTGGGATAAAAGCTGGTCGAAGGGAAAAAGAACGCAGCACATACTTTCAGTATTGATAGGATCCATCAGCAGTAATACCTTTTGAGGTAAGTCACGTTCCAATTGCTGGGCAATTTGACTCCATCTTGATTTTCCAATTCGTACGATCCTTTACCGGTGATAGTTGAAACCCGGTAGGGACCTTTCCATTGGACCCAGCTTCCCAGCGTTGATTTTTCGAGTGCTCCGAGTTATCTTTTCCAAAACCAAGTCTCCTACTTTGAAGTAGCTAAGATTGGCCCTCCGATTATAATATCTTTCCATCCTTTGCTTTTGAGCCACTATCCTTACGTATGCAGTGTCCTTTTGTTCATCGAGCAAATCCAGCTTCACCAGCAATGCCTCATTGTTTCCTTCTTTGTTTGCTCGGGAAAACCGTAAAGTTGGCTCCCCTACTTCCACCGTTATCATAGCTTACACGCCATATACGAGGTAGAAAGGTGTTTCTCTCATTCTTGATTTCGCCGTTGTCCGATATGCCCGTAGAACACCAGATAATTCTTCGAACCATTTGCCTTTAGCAACGTCTAACCTCTTTTTGAGGTTTTGGATAATCACCTTATTGGTTGACTCCGCCTGTCAGTTATCACTCGTATGGTATGGTGAGGATGTAATCCTCTTCATTTTCAAATCTTCTAGAAATTTTGTGACTTTTGAGCCTATGAACCGTGGTCCGTTGTCACATGCAATCTCCTTCGGTATTCCGAATCGGCAGATTATGTGGTCCCATAGGAAGTCGACCACTTCGCGCTCACCGACCTTTTGGTAAGGGACTGTTTCAACCCATTTAGTGAAGTAATCAGTTAAAATTAAAAGGAATCTTACCTTACCGGGACCCGATGGCAGTGGACCAAATATATCCATCCTCTATTTCATGAAGGGCCATGAGGACAATACCAAATGCAAGAGTTCTGATGGTTGGTGTACCAACTTTGCATAGCGTTGACTTTTGTCACATTTCTAAACGAACGTATTTTCATCTTGTTCCATCCAGGGTCAATATTATCCTTCCCTAACCAGCTTCAGTACCAACGAAGTTGCACCCGAATAGTCCCCTCAAATTCTTTCATGGAATTTTCTCATCACGTAATCCACCTCCGAGGATCCTAGACATCGGGCCAACGTGCCTTGGTACGATCTCCTATATAATCCCATCCATGAGGTAGTAACGAGCCGCTTTGGCGCGTAGTGTTGATACCTAATTTTGCCCTCATATTTTTTAAATGATATATATATACTTTCAAAACATCATTTTTTGCATCATTATTTAGTTTACAAATCTATACAAGCATTGTTTATAATTTTCCATAATTTTAGAGCTTTAAAATTGATTTTTCTGTATTTAAATTTACTTGAATAATTATTAATTACTCCTTCAAATTATTTTTGTGATGACTTAGTTACCTAAAATTATTATTTGAACCTATAATACATGTTTTTAATTATTTACTTCATTTTATGTAATTACATTAATATTTTTAATCTATTTGCATAATTTTGCAGTAATAGCCTATATATGTACATAAATGCTCTTTATTTATATTATTTGTGTCAAAATAGTATTTTATATTTTTATAATACAAAGTTATTATTTTTAAGTATTTCAGTGTATCAATAATATTTTTACTTATTTGTCAAGCATTTTTATAAATTATTTTTTTTTGTATTTAAATAATAGCCTAGCTTTAAACTAATATTTTGAACCAAATTGGCCCAATATCCTTAGCCCAATAGACCCTAAGCCCAAACCAGGCGACCCTTGTATAATACCCGGTCGGTACCCATTTTTATGACCCGACCCGTTCGTTTTTTAATCCCAGCAGTTGATCTCTCAAGATCAACGGCCTTCGCCCACTCTCCTTCTTTAATTAACCAAACCCGCCCAAATCCTATCATTTTCTCTTAACCCGCCTCCCCTAAATCCTCTCATCTCTCTTTCTCCCTCCTTCAGAAACCCTAGCCGCCTCACCAATCTTCTCCAAATCCAAGTAAATCATGGATTCCCTTTGTAATGTATTTGCCTTTTACGCGTTATCTCGTTGTTACTTGCAAGATTATGGTGTTACTTGGTGCTTGCCTAAACATGGCAAGTACCATCTCTCTGATTCTGCCCATTCACTTCAAACGTTTGAATCTGGATGATATCTCGTCCATATGCATCATGGCCAGGCTATATTGGGTCCGATTAGCCAAGATTCTCGGTCAATCTTCGATTACTGTCGAATTAGGGTTCAGAACTTTATACTTTTCCTTTTACCCATTTCATTACTGATAGAATATGGTACTTTCTTTCCATATTTATGTTTGATTGATTGTTTTCCTTGTTTATTTTCTTGATTCCTACTACTATATAAACCCCTCCCCTTTCCCCTTTGAGAGAGACTTTTAATCACCCAGATTCACTAAAAATCGAAGCTATTATTCTATTGTTCTCTTATTCTCTTGTTCTATACTCTGATTCTTGGCCGGCTGAAAGCCAAGGCTATTAAACGACCTCCTCCGGTGCAAGCACTGCTCGGAGCCCATTCTCGAGGCTCTTGTGAACTTTGAAGCATCAAAGATCTGGGGTTCTTGCTATTACGCTCTTTATTACTCTTTTGATTTTGCTACTGCTTAGTGCTTTTAACCCTTGCAATGTTAAATTTCTTTCTTTCCTTTTGCATACCTATATGTGTTTGAATTACATACGCATGACTTAATTGTGAGTCCCTAATATCACACTACTGTGATAATGCTCAATACTCTTTGTTATTTTGTGTTAGTTGAACGCATGAGATAGTTTACTGCTTTGTCCTTAGTTTGTATTAGGCTAATCTGTAATATTCACTACAGTTTGCACTTCTATGTTGATTCTTTATTTTTCTGGAATGAGTTCTGTACCTCCAGCATCTGAATATGTTCAGTTTTGAGTCTCAATGCAAGTCCATTTTGATATAAATATGACTACTGTGACCATGTGTTGTTAGTTACAAAATTTCTGCATATTTTGTTTTGGATACCACCCCAACTCTATGGAAGCCACCCCCACATGAATGAATCCTTTAGTGCTAAGTCCTGTGTCTGTTTGACTGCTCTTTGTGTATTAGTCCTAACTATATGGAATAATGCTTCAAAGTTTGCTCTAAATATGTTTCCTTGCTATCTTGATTTTAAGATAAATACTCCATTTTTTCTATCAACTGTGACCTTGCTTCTATGCTAATATGTTTCTCCAGTATGCCTTTGGCTCATTTGCTACCCTGTCCCTTCAGTAAACATCATAATGTGTGCCCCCAATCATGTCTACATACTGATTAACATGGCACTAGGATGTATACTTAACTTAATTTGGATCTCTAGGTCTCAACTAGTTTAACTTCATGCATCTGTACATGATAATCTATGTATGCTTGTAAACCGATTCTTCTCCTAATTCTTTCAATATAAGGTTGTCTATGTAGTACTTTTCTATGTGTGAAATCCTGCTGAACCTACTGGGCTGCTTGACTAGTTGCTATGTATGCTCAATTTGGTGTATTACTTGATTTATGTCCCTCTATCACTATCCACTCTCCTTACTTGCTACTCATGCAATTCTGAATTCTCATTCTAAGCCGGCTGAAAGCCAAGGATATCTAGGTTCTATTGTTGGCCTTCCTAGTGTGAGCATTGCTCGGGGTCCAATTGAGGCCCTTGTGAACTCTGACACACTAGGGCTTGGTCCTAGTCACTCCCTCAACCTCCAAAATTGTTCCTACTCTTCTACTTCCCTGTCATGTACTGTGTATCTATATTGGTTGTTCCAAGTGGTGCAATACTTGGTGTTGTGGCTAAGTGAATTGGTTTGGACTCTTCTATGGACCCTTGGGTTGTGTATTGAACGTGGCTCTTTGTTGAAGGCCTGGGTACGCTGTGTAAGAGATATGGAAGGCCCAACAATGCTGGGTATTTATTTGTTTTATTTGGGCCTATATTGGGCCTGTTCACTGTTATATAATATTGTTACTTTACTCATTATTGGGCATGTAATAATCTTTGTATAAACAATTGAGGTTGTTAGTAAAAGGGAATGGGGTAGATTTTAATATTTACCTATGACGGGTAGATAGCATGCCTATAGGACTTAATAATATGTTTGCTATATGTATCATTCACTCTCTACGCACACTGTAGAAATCATGCCATTAGGAAAAGCACACACTCACACTACTTGTCTACTAGCAAAGCATGAGCTCAAATGCCTCCATTATCCTTGTTGCTACATGTTATTAGAAAACCTGCCCATAGGAAATAAATATCGTTGAACTTTCCTTCGATTTGCATCGCTGCAGTATATCCATTAGAGATCATGCCTATAGGATTTTAATCATCTCATTTGTTATTGTATCGCACTGTTCACCTAGAAAACATGCCTATAAGGTTAAAGTATAACAATAAAATCAGTTCCAAGTGCTAATCGTTAAAAATCCTGCCTATAGGATACCACAATTCGCCTTAATAACTGTTAATGATGCCCCTCTCAACATTGTTTATTGTTCACTTAGACCACTATCAAAAGCGTGAGCAATTCTGGGTTTCTCCCGTTAGATTTCATTGTCTTTACTACATAAATAACTTAGACGCAACATCTACAGGATTAATAACTGGAAATCTGCAATTTCAACAATCAATATGCGACAACTGTACAATCCTGTCTATGGGCAATGCTTGGTTTCTGAAACTGCTTGCATGCCTTAACGCCTTGTCACATAGAAATCATGTCTATAGGGATTTAAGTTCTTAATTCTGAACTGCTTAACATACAATTTGTCTTGCGTGCATTTGTTGCTTAAGTGTGGAGGCAAACTTGAGCCTTGACTGCCTATATGTAAAGTCCAATATGTTTGTATGTAGCCTAGTTTTGACATTTCTGAGCAACCTAAGTGAGGTCTAGAACCATCCAAAGTAAAGGTCCAATACCTCCTGAATCATAGGTATGGGACGGGTAGTGCACGCATAGGGTACGACCTATAATTGTATTAGAATGCTTTTAGGTAACAACTTTAACATAGTAATCGGGTAGCAGGAGATAATAGTCTGTGCCCGCTGAATAATATGAGTAACACCCCATCTTGAGGGAGTTACGAAGTATTATTTATGTTGCACGGGGTGATCCTTTAGGCTAAAAAACTTAGGACTCCCCTCCTCTTTATATGTTGTTATTAGATCTAAATAGTTGTATCCCTATATTCGCACTAAGATCTGTATTAATCATGTTGTAATAAAGTTCTTTGACTTCTGAATTCCCTTTATTTATTTGATCACCTAGCTTAATCATAATCCACATAACCATAAGTTCGGCCAGGTCCCACAGTTGTGGACCTCAAGGAGTTCCTAACACCTTCTCTTTGAGGTAACTTGAGCCCTTACCCGATCTTTGGTGGCGTTGACTAGTCAAGCAGAGTTATCTGCATAATAGGTGCCCTAACGCACCTTAAAACTCGTTAGGTGGTGACTCTTATCCTTTAGCACTCTATCTCCCATTCTAAAAGGAGTTGTCACATGTCGAAGCCCGCTTTTTGCGAGAAAAACGGGGCGCGACAGCATGGCGACTCTGCTGGGGATTTACTTTTAGGCTCTTACCATAATGAACTTGGCTTATGTGGATTAGTTTTCTTTGTTATAAAATGCACATTCTTTTTCCATCTTTATTTGTTAGATTTGCTATTACATGCACATCCCTTTCCCGTTCGCCTTTACTTGTTTAAAACCGTTATAACATGCACATCCCTTCCCTTCTCCACCTTTATTTGCTTAAATTTATTATAACATGCACATCCCTTTCCTTATTCACCCTTAGTTGCTCTAACTGCTATTTATTAGCTATATCATGTCTCTCCCACCCCTACTCCCTTGCTTACTTTATTATATTCCCTATATTCCACGAACTAACTTCTTCTTTTATCTTTCTTTTTACGTCCTTTATGTTTTATCTTAATACTGCGTTTATTGCTTTCACATATTTATCATGCAAATACTTGACAACGTGTTATTATTGCTGCATAAGGCATGCTCCACATCATATTCCACTCGTGCCTAACTAATACCATAGCGGCACTTGATGAGTGTCCGCTCTCTTCCAAAATTACCCTTTAAATTAGAAAGACTTATTTGCGGTAAACTAGTCGATCAACGGTGTAGGTTCCGTGCCTTTCCCTCTCAAGTTGTCCACTTGAGAGTACCAGTCGAGATCCTTCCAGAAACCTCGCTTCAATATCAACTGTTATATGCATCATGTCAAACCTAGTATGGGTTAGAACGTTGTCCGCGTGATTTCTATAATCCCAATGGGCACCATCACGTTATGTTCATTACTTGGAGAAAACATGCCGGTATGTTAATCATTAATGTGTAAATAGTCAGACCCGGAGGGGGAAAGGGCTAACTCTATTTGTTTTGCAGAAAATGAGGCACGAAGTCACCAGGTTCGGCATGGTTCAAAACATCCCACCTTTGCTGCTTGATTGGTGGAAGAACCTCTTACCTAGTTACAAGAATCATGTGAAAAGGGACCTCGGAAATTTACCTTCCTTATTGGACATTCGGCCAAATAACGCATTGATTGAGGCCGCCACTATATTTTGGGATGAGCAAAGACCTATATTCCGCTTTGGTGATGTAGAAATGACTCCTCTCTTAGAGGAAATAGGAGGCTTCGCTAGGCTGCCATGGGATAGTCCGGGTTTATTAGTACCAGAAAATCGCACTCCCCGCGGCTTTTTGAAAATGATGGGTTTCAAGAAAAATGATGAGTTACTCTGTATGAAGGAGTCATACATACCATTTGAATTCCTTTATGAACGTTATGGGCATAGCAAGTCATATCGCCTTCACCGTGATGAACTTGCCGTTACTTCTTTAGGTCGGACACACCGCCGAGTTTTTGTGTTCATTGTCTATTTCTTGGGGTTGCTGATATTTCCAATGAAAGGGGGGAAGATCTACACTCGCTTAGCCATGGCCGCTAGGACTCTAATGGAAGGAATTGAGGGACAAACTTACACTATCATCCCCATGATCTTGGCAGAAATGTACCGAGCTCTAGATCGATGCAAGCAGGGATATGTGCACTTCGAGGGCTGTAATCTATTGCTGCAGGTTTGGTTATTAGAACATTTCCAGAGAGGTGAATATCGTTAGGAGCTTCTGCGACGACCATTGAATGACTACATAGCCTACCATCATCCAAAAAAAATGACATTTATCCCAGATAGGTTCGCGCAACCTGGAAGTGCTGCGAGCTGGGTGCGTTTCTTCAGCAATTTGACTGACGAAAAGGTACATTGGATGTTCGAATGGTTCCCTAGTAGCTAGTTTATCATCAGGTCAAGAGAAACCACTTATTTAGTGCTGATCGGGTTAAGAGAAATCTATCTTTATGCTCCTATAAGGGTAATGAGGCAAGCGGGAAGAAAGCAAGTTATACCTTGGGTTTCCAACATGGTCCAGTACAAAGCAGACTTTAAAGGGAACATCATTCCGTTCAAGTTCGAGGCACAACATATGTGGAATCAAATGGTCATTGTAGAGAAAGACACTATCGAGCCAGACAGGTACCATGCCGACCATGTATACTTCTACCCATCATGATTGGTAGATGATATAGCGGGAGATGTCAAGCCATGGATTAATCTAAAAAATAGGGTTATAGATGATGCTGCTGAAGCACAAGTCAAGTATAGGATGCTGCGCAAGAGGGTTTTCGAGTCTGAAGCTAGGCATTTGGAACAACACAAAGTGGATATGGAAGCAATCAACGAATGGAAAGAAATTGCTACTAAATCAATAGAAAGATTGGAATATTTGGAGCAAGGTCTAATAGAACTTGAGGGGAAGATGAGGAAGAGGCTCTCGGATTGTCAGAATACGGAAGGCAATGAGGGAGGGCATCTAGCAAGGGCTTACCTACTATTGGACATGCGCGACCTGGGGAACTTGATTGATGGATCCAAAAAGGCCAAGCATGGAGAAGGTCCCTCTGGGGCCAAGTAGATTAGGAAATGATGTTCTTTACTACTTTTTAACTTAGTTTTAGATTTCGATTGTAATAAGGCAAATGATTTTTCTTATTATTGTCATTTTAGTAAGGATCTGATTCATTTTTGCATTAATGAAATGACACAATTATTGGCATCAATTTTCTCCAAGTCTATGTGTCGCTTAGGCCTACCTCGGGCATAATGAGGTCCCCCAAATTAGGACGCGATTCTGTTACATAATTTTGCAAAGCATGTTCAATATTGCAAGCATTTTTTCAGTATCCCTTAATGAATTGGTTACCTTTTTGTTTTTCTTTTCTTTTATTTATTCCCATTCCTCAAAGGTTGGTTCATGCATACTTGCATTATCCGCATATCACACTAGATCTAGAGGTCCTTCACCTCCTCCACCACCAAGTGATCCTAAAGGCAGAAGCAAAGGGAAAGGAAAAATGGACGATTTAAGCGGTATCGGAAAGGACAATGCAAAGAACGTTGAAACTTCGGACGATCGGAATACTCCAGCATAGAATGAATTAGTCCTACGTCTGGAAGAGAAAATATTGGAGCTACAAGGGGAACTTCAGCAGGTCCGGAACTTGGCAAACCTTTCCCTTACCCTAAATGCCCCCGACATTAACCAACAAAACACAAACGCCCAAAACCCGTCACCTTCCCAAAACACACAAAATCAAAATCCGCAAAATCCTCCCGCACCACATAAATACGCCACACCTCCTCAGACTCACAACCCTCCACCAGTACCTACTCCTCAATAACACCATCAGCACCCAACTCAGTACCCACAAACAACCACATACCATACCCCTCAGAATGCACCACAACCTACTCCTGACCCGCAAAACTCAACCAATGACCACCATTATGCCCAGATTCCCGGAGTCCACCAAAACAATCCTATATATGTGGAAACTTTACCCCACACCCCACAACAGACCCTATACATACCCAAATCCACCGAGAAGGACATGCTCATCAAGAACATGGCGAAAGAACTCAAGAAACTTACTGGCAGAGTTCAAAGTGTCGAAGGGGGCAAATGCATTGAGGGTTTGAATTATGAAGATTTGTGTATTCAGCCAGATGTAGAATTGCCAGAAGGTTACAAACCTCCTAAGTTCGAAATGTTCGACGGGACTAGTGATCTGAAGGTGCACTTGAGAACGTATTGTGACAAGCTTGTAGGAGTTGGCAAGGATGAAAGAATCCATATGAAGTTGTTCATGAGGAGCCTCACCTGAGACGCCCTGTCTTAGTACATCAGTTAGAACCCAAAGAAATGGGTTAATTGGGTGAGCATGGCATCAGATTTCATGGATCGGTTCAGGTTAACACAGAAAACGCACCAGATATTTTATACATTCAGAATCTTAAGAAGAAGCCAACGGAAACTTTCCGCGAGTATGCTACTCGGTGGAGGTCTGAAGCTGCAAAAGTAAGGCCAGCACTGGAAGAAAAATAGATGAATAAGTTCTTCATCAGATCTCAAGATCCGCAATACTATGAAAGACTAATGGTTATTGAAAACCATAAATTTTCTGACATCATCAAATTGGGAGAAAGAATAGAAAAAGGGATCAAAAGTGGAATGGTGACAAATTTTGAAGCACTCCAAGCCACAAATAAAGCCTTACAGTCAGGAGGTATCTCCAAGAAGAAAGAAGTAGGTGCGGCGATGGTAGCCCAAGGTCCAAAGTCTCCTCTTACATACCAAACACCCCCACCCATATATCAGCCTACACCTCCTAGATACCAACAACCTACCGCCACTTACCATACTTATAACACCCAACCAGCATACTACCACTCACCACCAGCCCGCCAAAACTACCAAAAACCTAGACCAAATTTCGACCGCAGACCACCTAGACAATACACCCTAATTGCTGAACCCATAGACCAACTGTACGAGAGACTGAAGGTTGCCAGTTATGTCACTCCCCTTCTCGCTGTTGCTATGGAAAACTCCTCCCAGTGGATTAATCCAAATAAGACATGTGCCTATCACTCAGGCATGAAGGGTCATACTATTGATGAGTGTCGTACTTTGAAGGATAAGATTCAAACATTAATTGACACCAAAGTCATACAGGCAAATGAGGATGTACCCAATGTCCGTAACAATCCTCTCCCAGATCACAGGGGTAAAAGGGTAAACGTGATAGAGACCGATGAAGAATGGGACTCAGAGGGGTTAATTGGACTCATTCGAGAAGGGGATAACCCTGAAATATCTCCAGTCACTCTCACACCTATCGTGGTACAAACTCAGGCACTAATTGAAGTTGAGGTAGCCGTACCAACTCCATTTGAGGTTGAGGTAACAACACCCTTCACCGTGATGGTGGCACCCACTCCGTCTTTTAAGTCTAATGCTTGATGTGTGGCTATAATTCCATAGTTTCGTACATTATTTGCCTTGCATTTTATATGATTTAATGATAAATTGCACTTTATTTGTGTGTAATGGAGTCTATTTTATGTGTAGGTGAATTAGAGATGAAAGTAGAGTAAAAGGGATACTTAAACATTGAAAGTGTGCTCGAAAACAGTGAAAAGGAGAAAGCTGGCGACGCCAGGATTGTATGCAAGCGTTAGACCTGGTGAAGTGTGCTCGAGAACAGTGAAAAGAAGAGACCTGGAGAGGCCAAACAAAGGCCAGCTTAACCAGACGTTAGCCCGACAACACCAGGCCTAGGGCGAGGTCCAGTCCGAGTTTTGAAGATTTATTTCGTCTCCTGGTTTGACTGGGACTTGACCTACACGTTTAGGTCTTTTCCTACACATATAAATAGACCTAAAAATGCCACTTTGAGGAGTTGTTTTGGCGACCGGAGGCAAGAACATCACGTGGACAACTTTTGGAGGAGAAAATCATAGAGTTCTGCATCCTTTTATCTTTTCTTTGTTATTTGTTTATGCAAAATACTTGAAAAATTGTTACTACGAACATGAGTGGCTAAGCACTCTACTTTTCAGGGTTGTGGTTGACATGATTATTAACGTTTATTAATTACATCTTCGTTAATTCGGATTATCATCTTGTGGTTGTTTCTTTAATTCTAGTTTTCACTTGTGAATTGTTTTAGCTACCAATTCACCCTACTATCTATGCTATGCTTGGGAAAGCCGTGTATCGATTAGATTATAACTAGAGAGAGCTTGTTTCTGAACCCGTGGCTCGGGGGGAGATTTTACGGTTAGGATAGGAATATACCTAACAGTCTTGCTTAATTAAATACCGTATTATATTCGTTCATGATAGACTCAATACCATAGGAATATAGGATTGATATATTGTGGGAAGGCGAGTAGTATTGTGGGAACATGCTATTCATATAAACGATCCGGTTAATTAGCAACCATAGATAATCTGGATTAACGAGTGTAATTATTGAACTTAATAGGATTGATAAACCAACCACAACCCTGTAATTTTCATCTCCTATGAAGTAAAATCTAATCATACGCATTTGCATTCTTGATAAATTAGTTGTTACTTGTTTAATTTCCGCAATAGTAGATTAATAGAAAAATGTGACTCTTAAATAGCTTGGACAATTAATTGATTTTAGTTTGCTTAGTTAACGATCAATCTAAGTCTCTGTGGGTTCGACATCTGACTATCGAGTCACTTTATTACTTGACGGCCACGTATACTTGCGTGTACTTGGGGAACCAACAAGTTTTTGGCGCCGTTGTCTGGGACTTAGTTATTGATTATTTAGTTAAGTTAGGCTTTTATTCGTTATTTGTTTAAGTTTTAATTTTTAGTTTGCTTTATTTGTGATAACGCAAGCTCTTCTCTTGAATGCGAAGGAGTAGAAGAGCAAACAATCTCCTTCCTCTTGATCTTGAAATCGAACAAACACTTCATAGAGTGAGGAGGGAAGTTGAAGCTAGAACTAGAATTGAAAGAGATTTGGACATCGTAGTTCAACCACAACCAGTAGAGATGGCAAGTAGTAAAGAGCGTCCGGTGATAGAAGCTGCAAGGCCCAATCTGGCTCTCATGACTCAGGCGATTGTGAAGCCTGATATCACGAGTCACTTTGAACTCAAATAGTACATGGTACAGCTGATTCAATCCACAAGGCAATATGTGGGTCTATCTCATGAAGATCCGCGGAGGCACATTCAGAACTTCCTGGAAATTACGAACACTTACAATTATCCAAACGTTTCCAAGGACTATGTCAGGCTGACACTGTTTCCTTTTTCACTGCTGGGGGAAGCTAAGGAATGGTTACAAAAAGGGCCCGCAAACTCAATCCACAATTGGAATGATCTAGCAAGGAAATTCTTAATCAAGTTTTTTCCCACAAAGAAGACAAAGTCACTGAGGAGCCAGATTCTTCGGTTTCAACAACGAGATGGTGAGACTCTTCGATAAGCTTGGGAAAGATACAAGAAGTTACTCAGAGACTGCCCACACCATTGTCAGACTAATGAGGTGTTGGGTCACACTTTCGTTGATGTGTTGGACAAAGCATCAAAGATGAATCTTGACTCAGCATATGGGGGTAGTTTCATGGCAAGACCGTATAGTGAGATCCAGATCCTGCTAAACAAATTTACTGCTAATGATAATAATTGGCAAGGAGATGGGGAACCACGAAGAACACTTAAACAAAAGGCAGCAGGTTTGATCGAACTTGATGACTTCTCAGCAATGAGGATAGATATAGCGAGATTAGCGAATCAGATGAATAAAATGACAATGCACCAAGCACAACAAATGCAGCATGTGCAACAGATGTCTACTTGCTGCAAGTTATGTGGTGAAAGTCACACAAGTGACATATGTCCCATGAATCATGAATCCATCTACTCCGTGGGGAAATAAGCTAGAGGGCCGATGAATCAAAATGCTCAATATGGTAACACATACAATCCGAACTGGAGGAATCATCCTAATTTCTCTTGGGGTGGAAATCAGAATATCAGGCCACAGGCGAATTACAATCATCCACCTCAACCCCCACAACAAGCAGAGGAGAGTTTGACTGATATGATGAAAAAGCTCTTGATAGATAATCAGCAATTGTGCACATAATTCAAAAATCTAGAGAGGCAGTTTGGGCAAATGGCTAACAATCAAAATACTAGACCTGCTGGAGCTCTTCCAAGTGATACTGAGCCTAATCCTAAGGCTCAAGTCAATGCGGTTACCTTGAGAAATGGAAGAGAATTAGAAGAAGTTCCACAGAAAAAAAAGTCTACAGCTAGTCCTGAAAGAGAATTAGTTCCTAAGCCAGTTGAGGAGAATAAGAAAGAAAACAAAGGATCAGATCCAGAAATTGTGACAAGGCCACCACCTCCGTTTCCACAAAGACTGCAAAACCAAAAAGATGATGCTATGTACAAGAAATTCTTAGATATTTTGAGCCAAGTGCATGTGAATTTTCCTTTGGTGGAAATTTTGCAGGAAGTGCCTAAGTATGCAAGGTATCTCAGAGATATTGTGGCAAACAAGCGAAGACACACAAAGTTTGAAACAGTTGCACTTACTGAAGATTGCAGTGCTAGAGTTCAGAGTAAACTTCCTCCTAAGTTGAAGGATCCTGGGTGTTTCACAATTCCTATGCCTCTTGGAAAACAAGAAGTTGGTAGAGCCCCGTGTGATTTAGGGGCTAGTATAAATTTGATGCCATCCTCTTTGTTCAAGCAACTTGGATTGGGGGTGCTTAGATCTACTACAATCACTTTACAGTTGGCAGATAGGTCACTAGTTATGCTAGAAGGAATTATTGAGGATGTGTTA
The DNA here is from genome assembly GCF_000715075.1 of Nicotiana tabacum. NCBI lineage: Eukaryota > Viridiplantae > Streptophyta > Magnoliopsida > Solanales > Solanaceae > Nicotiana > Nicotiana tabacum. The sequence continues at coordinate 22,993,904 of NC_134081.1, read as the reverse complement.
GTTCGAGTGAAAAAGTTTATTCTTCCTGCTGATTTTATTGTTCTTGATTACGAGGCAGATGAGGAAGTACCCATTATTTTGGGGCGACCATTCTTAGCTACTGGTGGAGCGCTTATTGATATTAGGGAAGGAAAGTTGAAGATGAGAGTTGGCGATGAGGAAATTACTTTTAATACGTATAAGGCACTTAAGCTCCCTAAGCATTATGAGGACTTGTGCATGATTACTGCGGTTCGACATCCGACTTTTGAGTCACTTTATTACTTGACGGCCACGTATACTTACGTGTACTTGGGGAACCAACACATTCTTACCTTGGGATTATGTTGCGGAAGCAAGAAGGAAAGGAAATACAAAAATGGAAGAAACAGGTACAGCACAAGGCATGACCAGAACTGGTAGGGTTTATACACCCGAGCATTTGGGAGGAACAAGCAAAGAAGCCGCCTCTAAGCCGCCCGTCATTGAGATTGGCCTAGATGATCTTTGGAGAAAGGTGCAGGCGAGAGAGTATTATGTGGTTGATCATCTGAATAAAACCCCTGCTCAAATATACATTTTATCACTGCTGCAAAACTTCGAGGCACATAGGAATGCCTTGATGAAGGTGTTGAATGAAGCTTATGTACCAAATAACATTACCAGTGGAGAGATGGCCAACATGGTAGGGCAAGTGTTAGAAAGCCACAAGATCACTTTTAATGAAGACGAGCTGCCACTAGAAGGACTAAGTCACCACAGGGCACTACATATCACTGTGCAGTTTGAGGACAAATTCATTGTCAGGGTCCTGATAGATGAGGGTTCGAGTCTCAACATATGTCCACTAACTATTTTGAAAAGGTTGGGTAAAGGTCTGCACGAGATAGGAGCAGGGAGTATAAATATGAAAGCATTTGATGGGTCTCAAAGGGCCACAACTGGGGAGACCAACCTCAGCCTATAGATAGGCCCGACCTGGTTCGATGTTGAGTTTCAAGTATTGGATATATCTGCTAAATACAATCTGTTGTTGGGGCGACCGTGGATACATGTCGCTGGGGCTGTGGCTTCTACACTACATCAGGCCGTGAAGTTTGAGTGGAACCATCAAGAAGTGATCATCCATGGGGATGGAAGTAATCCCATTTACAGCAATCAAATTGTTTCGGTCGTCGAGAATAGAAGGAAGTTGGGTGGGGAAATATACCATCACGTCGAGCACGTCAACGCAATTGAAAAAGACAAATACTGGAGCAGTAAGATAGAAAGCATATTGGTATGGACAGGGTATGAACCTGGCAAGGGTCTCGGTAAGAATCTCCAGGGGTTCACCAAACCGGTACAGCTAAAGCGTCACAGCACAACTTTTGGGTTTGGGTATGAATACACCTGGCACGAGTATCAAAATTGGTCGCCACCGTGGCGTGGTCCTTATTACCCTCTAGAGAAGCCTGTACCATATTTGAGTTAGTCATTTCATCAAGCTGGCATGATGTGGGGGTCTGAAGAAGATGAAGCTCTAGCTGGCATAAGGAAGCTATTTCTGGATGACAAAGACATGGACTGCAGTGTGATAGTTGAGGAGGAGGAGGAGGAAGACCTTATTATTCAGACAATGGAGAAGGGAGATGTTCTCAAGAATTGGACTGTTGCGCCATCAACGGCCCGTCGAGTTCCTAGCGTTATTATTACCTATCCCCATAAACCTATGACTATAACATGTAACGAGACAACGCAATATAAGGATAGTGATTAAGAGGATCTGGAAGAGGATATAATACCCGAAGAAATTGTCAGAGAAGTGAAAAATTTTGAAAACAAGCCTAAGTCCAATTTGGATGAGACTGAAACCGTTAATTTGGGAGACTCCGAAACAGTCAAGGAACTCGTGTAAGCATTCACCTATCGCTGTCAGAGAAAGAAGAATACATCCAGTTCTTAAAGGAGTATGAGGATATTTTTGCATGGTCCTATGATGATATGACTGGTTTGAGCATGTCCATAGTGGCTCATAAACTACCTACCAACCCTATGTGTCCGCCGGTAAAGCAGAAGCTCAGAAAGTTCAAACCAGATATGAGTCTGAAAATAAAAGAGGAAGTCACCAAGTAGATCAAAGCCAAGGTTCTCAGAGTGGTTGAATATCTGACCTGGTTGGCTAACATTGTGCCGGTTCCAAAGAAAGATGGGAAGGTTAGAGTGTGTGTCAACTATCGGGATTTAAACAGAGCGAGTCCCAAAGATGATTTCCCTTTGCCCAATATACACATACTGATTGACAACTGTGCCAAGCATGAACTTCAATCCTTTGTGGATTGCTTCGCGGGATATCATCAGATCTGGATGGATGAAGAGGATGCCGAAAAGACAGCCTTCATTACACCATGGGGAGTATATTGTTACAAAATGATGCTATTTGGCCTAAAGAATGCTGGAGCAACTTACATGAGGGCCATGACAACCATTTTCCACGACATGATAGACAAGGAGATAGAGGTGTACGTAGATGATGTCATCATCAAATCCAAGAGAAGCACAGTTCATATAGCAGATTTGAGGAAATTCTTTGATCGATTTTGAAGGTACAACCTGAAACTGAATCCTGCAAAATGTGCCTTTGGAGTCCCTACTGGAAAGTTGTTAGGGTTCATTGTCAGCCGCCGAGGAATTAAGCTAGACCCGTCAAAGGTCAAGGCTATCCAAGATTTGCCACCTCCGAAGAACAAGAAAGATGTGATGAGTTTCTTAGGGCGTCTCGATTACATCAACCGTTTCATAGCACAATCAACTGTGATCTGTGAACCGATTTTCAAAATGTTAAAGAAAGACGCTGCAACAAGTTGGACTACAGAGTGACAGAAAGCCTATGACAAGATCAAGGAATATTTATCCAAACCACCTGTCCTGGTCCCACCGGAACCTGGGAGACCTCTGCTACTCTATTTATATGTACAAGATGGGGCTTTCGGCTGTGTATTGGGACAACACGACGAGACGGGAAGAAAGGAACATGCCATATACTAACTGAGCAAGAAGTTCATACCCTACAAAGCACGATATTCTTTGTTGGAATGCACCTACTGTATTTTAACATGGATAGCTCAAAAGTTGAGGCACTACTTCTGTGCCTACACCACATATCTCATATCAAGGATGGATCCGTTAAAATACATCTTCCAGAAACTCATGCCCACGGGAAAGTTAGCAAAATGACAGATATTACTAAGTGAGTTCGACATCATCTTTGTAACTCAGAAGGCTATCAATGGGGAAAGCGTTGGCGGATCATTTGGCAGAAAATCCTGTAGATGGAGAGTACAAACCACTGAAAACGTATTTTCCCGACGAATAGGTATCATTCATAGGAGAAGATATCACTGAAATCTATGATGGTTGGAGAATGTTCTTCGATGGAGCTGCAAATTTCAAAGGAGTGGGTATTGGAGCAGTTTTAGTATCAGAGACAGGTCAACACTATCCAGTATCCGCAAAGCTCAGGTTTCCATGCACCAACAATATGGAAGAATATGAGGCTTGCATCTTGGGACTCAAGTTGGCCACTGACATGAACGTTCAGGAATTGCTGGTAATTGGTGACTCAGACATTTTGGTACATCAGGTTCTAGGAGAATGGGCTACAAAGAATACCAAAATACTGCCGTATTTGTACTATGTACAAGAATTGAAGAAAAGATTCACAAAGACAGAGTTCAAACATGTTCCGAGAATCTAGAATGAGTTTGCAGATGCATTGGCCACTCTATCTTCTATGATACAACAACCAGACAAGAATTTCATCGACCCTATCCCGGTAGGGATTCATAACCAGCCAGCTTATTGTGCTTACGTTGAAGAAGAAATTGATGGAAATCCATGGTTCCATGACATCAAAGAATATTTGGAAAAAGGAGAATACCCGGAGCACGCAAATCATACTAAAAACGCACACTCCGAAGATCATCTAACCACTTATTCCAAAGCGGAGGGATTTTATACAGAAGGACTCCAGATCTGGGGTTATTACAGTATGTCGACGCCAAGGAAGCATCCAAATTGCTCGAAGAAATACATGCCGGAACTTGCAAACCACACATGAATGGCTTTGTTTTAACTAAGAAGATATTAAGAGCATGGTATTTTTGGATGACTATGGAAATATACTGCATCAGGTATGTCCAAAAGTGTCATCAATGCCAAGTACATGCTGATATGATATGAGTGCCACCCAATGAACTCAATGCAACAAGTGCACCTTGGCCTTTCTGCGCTTGGGAGATGGATGCCATCGGTCCAATTGAACCCGCCGCTTCAAATGGGCACAGGTTCATTCTAGTGGCCATAGACTATTTTACAAAATAGGTTGAAGCTGCATCTTACAAGGCTGTAACTAAGAACATCGTAACAGATTTCGTTAGGGATCATATTGTCTATCGATTTGGGTTATCGGAGTCAATCATCACCGACAACGCTGCCAACCTTAATAGTGATTTGATGAGATCCATGTGTGAAACCTTCAAGATCAAGCATAAGAATTCCACAGCATACATGCCACAAATGAATGGAGCTGTGGAAGCAGCCAATAAAAATATCAAGAAGATACTAAGGAAGATGATAGATAATCATAAACAATGGCACGAGAAATTACCATTTGTCCTACTTGGATATCGCACCAACGGTTCGCACATCAACTGGGGCAACTCCTTATTTGCTGGTCTATGGTACTGAAGCTGTCATTCCTGTCGAAGTAGAAATTCCTTCTTTGAGAATCATACAAGAGGCTGAACGCAGTGATGCAGAATGGATACGAAGTTGTTATGAACAACTGGCTCTCATTGACGGAAAAAGAATGAACGCAGTATGTCACGGTCAACTTTACCACAACAGAATGTCCAGAGCTTTCAATAAAAGGGTCAGGTCCAAACAATTCACACCAGGGCAGTTGGTGCTAAAGCAGATCTTCCCGCATCAAGATGAAGCCAAAGGGAAATTTTCACCCAATTGGCAAGGGGCCTACATGGTTCACAGAGTACTAACAGGAGGAGCGCTCATACTTGTAGAAATGGACGGAGAAATTTGGCCAAAACCAATCAACTCAAACGCAGTCAAGAGATACTATGTTTAGATTATTTACATTTCTTCATTAGATGTAACTAAACTACGCTTGACCTGATTCCCGTTTAAGAGGGGATACATAGGCAGCCCTGTGGGTTCGGTCACATCTTAATAAAATCTTCATTTTTCCATGGTCAGAAACTGGGGCAGAATTTTGAGGGACAAGCCCAGCCAATTTCATCATACGCAGAACAATCAAAGAATTGCTTTTAAACTGGGGAAGAATTTTGAGAAGGACCCTCAAAATTCTAAAGCAAGGAAGTTGCAATGTCTCTAAAATATGTCACATTCATTGGTTCATCTAAATTACTTGATATTGCATACTAATGTATTTAAATAACTACATTCATCAAATGCACGCATATTTTTTGAAAATTTTATTTTTTATAAATAGCCAGATGCTGCCCAGGGTAACTCAAACATGATCTCAAGACAGGAGCAAAAGCAAAGCGAGAAGGTGAAAGCACGGGCGAACCTTCCCCGCAAACTCACAATTTTTCTTTGGATGCAGGCACAATGAACATAACAGGAATATGCACAAATACATACACACGTCAGAACCACTACCTTCATAATGACAAAGTTGCCAAACGCAAACACATCTTCAGCTTAGAAATACTCTACTATCACTCATTGTTTTCCCGCATAAGGCTAAGCACTACCTTTCTTTGCATGAGACTAAGCATTATCTCCCTTTCCTTGTATGAGACTAAGTATTGTCTCTTATTCTTGCATTAGGCTAAGCATTGCCTCCCTAATTGCATAAGGCTAAGCACTGCCTTTCTTTGCATGAGACTAAGCATTATCTCCCTTTCCTTGCATGAGACTAAGTATTGTCTCTTCTTCTTTCACGAGGCTAAGCATTGCCTCCCTAATTACATAAGGCTAAGCACTGCCTTTCTTTGCATGAGACTAAGCATTGTCTCCCTTTCCTTGCATGAGACTAAGCATTGTCTCTTCTTCTTGCATGAGGCTAAGCATTGCCTCCCTAATTGCATAAGGCTAAGAACTGTCTTTCTTTGCATGAGACTAAGCATTGTCTCCCTTCTTTGCATGAGACTAAGCATTGTCTCCCTTCTTTGCATAAGACTAAGCATTGTCTCTTCTTCTCGCATGAGGCTAAGCATTGCCTCCCTAATTGCATAAGGCTAAGCACTGCCTTTCCTTGCATGAGACTAAGCATTGTCTCCCTTCTTTGTATGAGACTAGGCATTGTCTCCTATTTGCATGAGGCTAAGCATTGTCTCCTTAACAGTATAAGGCTAAGCACTGCCTTTCTTTGCATGAGACTAAGCATTGTCTCCTATGTGCACGAGGCTAAGCATTGCCTCCTTAACTGCATAAGGCTAAGCACTGCCTTTATTTACATGAGGCTAAGCATTGCCTCCTTAACTGCATAAGGCTAAGCACTGCCTTTCTTTGTATGAGACTAAGCATTGTCTCCTATTTGCATGAGGTTAAGCATTGCCTCCTTAACTGCACAAGGCTAAGCAATGCCTTCTTTGCATGAGACTAAGCATTGTCTCCTATTTTGCATGAAGCTAAGCACCGCTTCTCTTACTTGAATGAGACTAAGCATTATCTCCTCATCCTGCATGAGGCTAAGTACTGCCTCCCTTCTTGTATACGGCTAAGCACTGCTTTTCCCCCGTGATTAAATGCTATCTCCTTTACACCATCTAAGACCCAGCACTATCCTATATTCACCTGGGGCTAAGCACTTCCCTAATCCTACACAAGACTAAGCTTTATCTTGTTTCGCATATGACCAAGCATCATATTTTTGCATTTCATGGGCTGAAACACCGCCATTTTGTCCAAAGGCATCATAGTCCGAAGGCATCATCCTCATAGCCGGAAGACACCATTCCATAGCCTGATGATCTCTAAAAAATGCACATCATTATTCAAAGGCGTCATGATTCAGAGGCACCATTCCCATAGCCCGAGGACACCATTTCATGGACTGCGAATCCCTTGTCGCATGATTCATGGCCCAGGACGTCATGGTCTAAGGACACCATCCTCACCGTCCAAAGACAACTTTCATGGCCCAAAGGGAATTTGCATCATGTTTAAATTCTCGCCATAATCTATATATTTGCATGCATCGTGTTTTAAGTTTTGCAGGTAATCCAGGAGGTAACCGTTCTCCTAATGGGAGAAATTCTCGCTCTGGTTTCTGTTCACAACGTTCACATCCTGCAATTATTTCAAACGTAACCAATCACCATCAGTTACCCACGTTTACTTGATAACCGTTCAGATATTCATTTTAAGATACATCCATAACGTTTCAGGCTCACATTCACGATTTTGTATAAACTCGTATGATACTGTCCTACCCTAAAAGAACTATTTTCAAAACATACGACCATTCCAATAACAACTCCATCGGTCTTGTTTACCGTTGGATCAAGAACTACACACGGCCTGATTCCCGTAATACCAGGGATATGTAGGCAACTCAGGAACCAGGGTTCGGCCCCCATTTTTTTTCAAATCACATCACCCCTCACTCAATTCGGCCAAAATCGATCATCATTTTCTTTACCTGACAACTCTTTCATCATTCCCGAGTAAAGAGGGGCAGCTGTTGATACCCAATTTCTCCCTCATATTTTTCAAATGATATATATACTTTCAAAATATCATTTTTTACATCATTATTTAGTTTACAAATCTATACAGGCATTGTTTTCTAATTTTCCATAATTTTAGAGCTTTAAAATTGATTTTTCTGTATTTAAATTTGCTTGAATAATTATTAATTACTCCTTCAAATTATTTTTGTGATGACTTAGTTACCTAAAATTATTCTTTACACCTATAATATATGTTTTTAATTATTTACTTCATTTTATGTAATTACATTAATATTTTTAATCTATTTGCGCAATTATGCAGTAATAGCCTATATCTGTACATAAATGCTCTTTATTTATATTATTTATGTCAAAATAGTATTTTATATTTTTATAATACAAAGTTATTATTTTTAAGTATTTCAGTGTATAAATAATATTTTTACTTATTTGTCAAGCATTTTTATAAATTATTTTTGTGTATTTAAATAATAGCCTAGCTTTAAACTAATTTTTGAACCAAATTGGCCCAATATCCTTAGCCCAATAGACCCTAAGCCCAAACCAGGCGACCCTTGTATAATACTCGGTCGGTACCCGTTTTTATGACCCGACCCGTTCGTTTTTGAATCCCTGCAGTTGATCTCTCAAGATCAACGGCCTTCGCCCACTCTCCTTCTTTAATTAACCAAACCCGCCCAAACCCTATCATTTTCTCTTAACCCGCCACCCCTAAATCCTCTCATATCTCCTCTCCTTCCTACAGAAGCCCTAGCTGCCTCCCCAATCTTCTCCAAATCCGAGTAAAACATGGATTCCCTCTGTGATTTATTTGCCTTTTACGCGTTATGTCGTTGTTACTTGCAAGATTATGGTGTTACTTGGTACTTGACTAAACATGGCAAGTACCATCTCTCCAATTCTGCCTATTCACTTCAAACGTTTGAATCTGGATGATATCTCGTCCATATGCATCATGGCCAGGATATATTAGGTCCGATTAGCCAAGATTTTCGGTTAATCTTCGATTTTTGTCGAATTAGGGTTCGGAATTTTGTACTTTTCCTTTTACCCGTTCCATTACTGATAGCATATGGTACTTTCTTTCCATATTTATGTTTGATTGATTATTTTCCTTGTTTGTTTGCTTGATTTCTACTACTATATAAACCCCTCCCCTTTCCCCTTTGAGAGAGACTTTTAATCACCCGGGATTCACTAAAAATCGAAGCTATTATTCTATTATTCTCTTATTCTCTTGTTCTATACTCTGATTCTTGACCGGCTGAAAGCCAAGGCCATTAAATGACCTCCTCCGGTGCAAGAACTACTCGGAGCCCATTCTCGAGGCTCTTGTGAACTCTGAAGCATCAAAGATCTGAGGTTCTTGCTATTACGCTATTTATTACTCTTTTGATTTTGCTACTGCTTAGTGCTTTTAACCCTTGCAATGTTAAATTTCTTTCTTTCCTTCTGCATACCTATATGTATTTGAATTACATAAGCATGATTTAATTGTGAGTCCCAAATATCACACTACTGTGATAATGCTCAATACTCTTTGTTATTTTGTGTTAGTTGAACGCATGAGATAGTTTATTGCTTTGTCCTTAGTTTGTATTAGGCTAATCTGTAATATTCACTATGGTTTGCACTTCTATGTTGATTCTTTATTTTTCTGGAATCAGTTCTGTACCTCCAGCATCTGAATATGTTCAGTTTTGAGTCTCAATGCAAGTCCATTTTGATATGAATATGACTACCGTGACCATGTGTTGTTAGTTACAAAATTTCTACATATTTTGTTTTGGATACCACCCCAACTCTATAGAATCCACCCCCACATGAATGAATCCTTTAGTGCTAAGTCTTGTGTCTGTTTGACTGCTCTTTGTGTATTAGTCCCAACTATATGGAATACTGCTTCAAAGTTTGCTCTAAATATGTTTCCTTGCTATCCTGATTTTAAGATAAATACTCCATTTTTCCTATCAACTATGACCTTGCTTCTATGGTAATATGTTTCCCCAGTATGCCTTTGGCTCATTTGCTACCCTGTCCCTTCAGTAAACATCACAATGTGTGCCCCCCATCATGTCTACATACTAATTAACATAGCACTAGGATGTATACTTAACTTAATTTGGATCTTTAGGTCTCAACTAGTTTAACTTCATGCATCTGTACATGATAATCTATGTATGCCTGTAAACCTGTTCTTCTCATAATTCTTTCAATATGAGGTTGTCTATGTAGTACTTTGCTATGTGTGAAATCCTGCTGAACCTACTGGCCTGCTTGACTAGTTGCTCTGTATGCTCAATTTGGTGTATTACTTGATTTATGTCCCTCTATCACTATCCACTCTCCTTACTTGTTACTCATGCTATTCTGAATTCTCATTCTTAGCTGGTTGAAAGCCAAGGCTATCTAGGTTCTATTGTTGGCCTCCCTAGTGTGAGCACTGCTTGGGGTCCAATTGAGGCCCTTGTGAACTTTGACACACTAGGGCTTGGTCCTAGTCACTCCCTCAACCTCCAAAACTGTTCCTACTATTCTACTTCCCTGTCATGTACTGTGTATCTATATTGGTTGTTCCAAGTGGTGCAACACTTGGTGCTTTGGCTAAGTGAATTGGTTTGGACTCTTCTATGGACCCTTGAGTTGTGTATTGAACGTGGCTCTTTGTTGAAGGCCTGGGTACGCTATGTAAGAGATATGGAAGGCCCATCAATGCTGGGTATTTATTTGTTTTATTTGGGCCTATTGTGGGCCTGTTCACTGTTATATAATATTATTACTTTACTCATTATTGGGCCTGTAATAATCTTTATATAAATAATTGGGGTTGTAAGTAAAAGGGAATGGGGTAGATTTTAATATTTACCTACGACAGGTAGATAGCATGCCTATAGGACTTAATAATATGTTTGCTATATGTGTCATTCACTCTCTACGCACACTGTAGAAATCATGCCATTAGGAAAAGCACACACTCACACTACTTGTCTACTAGCAGAGCATGAGATCAGATGCCTACATTATCCTTGTTGCTACATATTATTAGAAAACCTGCCCATAGGAAATAAATATCGTTGAACTTTCCTTCGATTTGCATCACTGCAGTATATCCACTAGAGATCATACCTATAGGATTTTAATCATCTCATTTGTTATTGTATCGCACTGTTCACCTAGAAAACATGCCTATAAGTTTAAAGTATAACAATAAAATCAGTTCCAAGTGCTAATCGTTAAAGATCCAGCCTATAGGATACCATAATTCGCCTTAATAACTGATAATTATGCCCCTCTCAACATTGTTTATTGCTCACTTAGACCACTATCAAAAGCATGAGTAATTCTGGGTTTCTCCTGATAGATTCCATTGTCTTTACTACATAAATCACTTAGACGCAACATTTACAGGATTAATAACTTGAAATCTGTAATTTTAACAATCAATATGCAACAAATGTACAATCCTGTCTATGGGCAACGCTTGGTTTCTGAAACCGCTTGCATGCCTTAACGCCTTGTCACATAGAAATCATGTCTATAGGGATTTAAGTTCTTAATTCTGAACTGCTTAACATATAATTTATCTTGCGTGCATTTGTTGCTTAAGTGTGGAGGCAAACTTGAGCCTTGACTGCTTATATGTGAAGTCCAATGTGTTTTGTATGTCGCCTAGTTTTGACATTTCTGAGCAACCTAAGTGAGGTCTAGAACCATCCAAAGTAAAGGTCCAATACCTCCTGGATCATAGGTATGGGACGAGTAGTGCACGCATAGGGTACGACCTATAATTGAATTAGAACGCTTTTAGGTAACAACTTTAACATAGTAATTGGGTAGCAGGAGATGATAGTCTATGCCCGCTGAATAATATGAGTAACACCCCATCTTGAGGGAGTTACGAAGTATTATTTATGTTGCACGAGGTGATCCTTTAGGCTAAAAAACTTAGGACCCCCTCTCGTCTTTATATGTTGTAATTAGATCTAAATAGTTGTATCCCTATATTCACACTAAGATCTGTATTAATCATGTTGTAATAAAGTTCTTTGACTTCTGAATTCCCTTTGTTTATTTGATCACCTAGCTTAATCGTAATCCACATAATCTTAAGTTCGGCCGGGATCCACAGTTGTGGACCTCGAGGAGTGCCTAACACCTTCTCTTTGTGGTAACTTGAGCCCTTACCTGATCTTTGGTAGCGTTGACTAGTCAAATAGAGTTATCTGCATAGGTTCCCTAACGCACCTTAAAAATCATTAGGTGGCGACTCTTCTCCTTTATTACTCTATCTCCCATTCTAAAAGGAGTTATCACGTGTCGAAGCCCGTTTTTCGCGAGAAAAATAGGGCGCGACACGTAGCGCCCAGGAAGTCTTCAGGTCTTCGGGTGATTTTCCATGTTAAAGATATTTGATGAACTCGTTCCTCTAGTCCCAGACTAAGTTGGTTGAATTGACTTCACAATAACCATCCACATCCAATACCGAATGTAAAAGTTGAACGACAGTACCAGAGTCAGATCCTTTCATCTCCATAGATGACCCCAAATTAGCTAATGCATCTACTTCCACATTATCTTCTCTCGGAATGTGTATGATCGACCATTCTCTGAATCATGCAAGTAGTGCCGGAACCTTGTTCACATACTGTTGTGTGCGCTCTTCCTTTGTATCAAAAATCCCGTACACTTGGTTTACTACTAGCTGGGAATCACATTTGATCTCGATGGCCTCTGAACTAAGTCCCTGGGCCAGTTCAAGTCCTGCAACCAAAGCCTCATACTCGGCTTCATTGTTAGCTAATGGAACAGTTTTAATGGCCTGCCTCGGGATTTCTCCCAATGGCGTGATTAGGACTACCCCGAGACCGGAACCTTGAATCTCCATCTGTAAACAAGGTCCAAACTTCTGGTGTCATTTTCGACACCAGCATTGCTTCCTTAGCAGACAAGGGCATTAATCTGGGGCTGAAGTCGGCCACAAAGTCGGCAAATATTTGTGACTTGATCGCAGTCTTGGGCCTGTACTCAATGTTGAATTCTCTAATTTTGACTACACATTTAGCCAACTGGCCTGATAACTTAGTCTTGTGAAGAACATTTCTCAAAAGGAAGTTTGTCACAACGGCTATCGTGTGGCACTGAAAATAAGGCCTAAGCTTCCGAGAGGCGACTACGAGAGCTAAGACCAGTTTTTTGAGGTGCGGATAATGAGTCTCCGCTCCCGATGATATTTTACTAATGTAATAAATAAGAAATTGTTTACCTTCTTATTCTCATACCAAAACAACACTTACCGCTACTTCCGAGACCGCTAGATATATCAACAACTGTTCACCTTCCCCCGGTTTTGATAGTAGCAGGGGCTAGATAGACCTTTTTAAATCTTTCAGTGCCTACTGGCATTCAGGAGTCTACTCAAAATTGTTCTTCTTTTTCATAAGCAAGAAGAAGTGATGACATTTTTTCGAGGATTGTGAGATGAACCTACTTAAAGCGGCCAATCTTCTGGTTAAACTATGTACTTCTTTTACACTCGTTAGCTGGTCCGAGATGTCTTTGATGGCTTTGATTTTATCGTGATTTACCTCGATCCCTCTTTGTGAGACCAAGAACCCCATGAATTTTCCGGAGCCAACCCCGAACGCGCATTTTTTCGTGTTGAGTTTTATGTTATGCTTCCTTAAGATTTCGAAGGTTTCTTGGAGGTGTTTCAATGATCACCTGCACTCAAAGACTTGACTAATATGTCATTGATATATACTTCCATTGTTTTGCCTATTTGTTTCTCAAACATCTTATTAACTAGCCTTTGATAAGTGACTCCGGCATTTTTAAGCCCAAATGGCATCACATTATAACAATATGTGCCAAAGTTTATTATGGAAGAAGTTTTTTCCCGATCCTCCGGGTTCATCTTGATTTGATTGTATCCGGAGTAGGCATCAAGGAAATTCATTAACTCGTGCCCGGCCATTGCATCAATTATTTGATCAATGTTTGGCAATGGAAAAGAGTCTTTAGGGCATGCCTTATTTAAGTCATTATAATCTACGCACATTCTAAACTTGTAATTCTTCTTTATAACTACAACTACACTAGCAAACCATTCTGGATATTTTACCTCTCGAATTGAACCGATGTCGAGTAGTCGGGTTACCTCTTCTTTAACAAACCTATTTCTTACCTTGGCTATCAGGCGTTTCTTCTGCCTTACTGGTGGGAAGTCTGGATCCAGGCTTAGCTAGTGCACGACCACATCTAATTGGATACCTTTCATATCCGAGTGTGAGCATGCAAAATAATCGACGTTAGCTTTAAGAAAATTAATAAATCCTGAACTGAGTTCGGGATTGAGTCCTGTTCCTAAATGAAACTTCCTTTCCAAGAATTCTTCAAATAAAGCCACTTGCTCGAGTTCTTCTGTAGTGGACTTGGTTGCATCGGTCTCCTCCAGTACCTGAAAGTATCTCGGCACCTGGTGGGATTCCGATGACTCCTCGCCTTTATCATCTTCATTTGGCAAGGGAGAAGGCACCGACTCCTGTAATTGCTATTTGTTGGACTCCTTTCCCTTGCAGCTAGAAATTGACATTACGTTCATCTCTCTTGCTGTCGGTTGATCTCCTCTTATCTGCTTGATTCCTTTCGGGGTTGGGAATTTCATTAATTAATGATATGTTGAGGGAACAACCTTCATCTCATGTATCCACGACCTTCCGAGGATTATTTTATGACCCATGTCGCCGTCTACCACTTCGAATAAGGTGGTTTTGGTGACCCCTTTGGCAATTGTGGGCAGCAGGATCTCTCCTCGGGTTGTCACACTTGTCAAGTTGAACCTAGTTAGGAGTTTTGTCACCGGAATGATGCTTCCGGTCAACTTTTCTTGTTCCACACTCTCCATTGAATGATGTTGGATGAGCTTTCCGTGTCAACCAAAATACGCTTAATTTTGAAATCTAAGATATTGAGAGAAATTACTAGAGCGTCATTATATGGTAGAAGAAGTCAGTTGGCGTCTTCCTCCGTGAACGTGATGTCATCTTCTGCGACTTCCCGGAGTCTCTTGTTGTGAGTCACTGATATCTTTGTTTTCTTAGCCGCCGAGAAGATTATGCCATTAATTTCATTCCCTATGGCTGGGATCAAACCTGATTGGTTTCGTGAATAGTGTTTCTTTGATATTCTTCATGGTCGATACCAACTCCACTATGCTAATGTTGAAGTTGTAATCCGATAACCTGGGATATGTGGAATCCTGGGCCCCGATACCTCATTTTCTTGTAATGACCTATTTTTCTGGCCCCGGTCGGTTCTTCTATCGGGAACGAACCTATTCGAGGATCGGAAACCTTTGTTGCCGCACCCCTCAGTTCTTTCGTATGGCAGGAAACAGCCTTTAGAAGACTGGCGATTGTGAATACCCTATTTTTGCACTATTTTAACATCTCCCAAAGTATTAGTTTCTTGTTGTTTTAATTATTTTTCTCTCAATTTTTGTGCACTTTAATTGCATTTTTATCTTTAAAAAAATAATACAAAAATATTATATTTCTTTCTTCCATTTGGATTTTAGGAATCAATTAATTAATTGATTGGTGAATTAAATTAGTTGATTTATCAATTGAATATTTAATTAAGTAATGGTGTTGTTGTATAATTATAGTTTAATAAGAAGGGAATAGGAGAAAGTGGGTTGACATTTGTTTTTCATAGAATTGGGCCACAAAAATTCGAAATCAGTGGCCCAAGCCTCATTGGCCTTGTCACAACCCCAAATCTACTAGTCGTGATGGCACCTAACCCAACCCGCAAGGCAAGTCAACTAGTAACTATCCAATTCCAATGATATTAATGAGATAATTAAACGAAAGTAATTTACTGAATCTTATACACTTTCCAAGGACTAGTAGTACAAATCATGAGCTTCTAAGAATAGAGTTAACAAAGCCGGTATGAAATAAATACATCATCTGTTTGAAAAGTACATAAACAGAGTTTTATGAATCTTAGGCTACCATGAACAAGTTGCAACTACAACCAGAATGTAGGCACATCTTCAGATCCAGCTCCTAACGAATACAACAACATCAGCAACCAACATCTACATGCAAGGTGCAGAAGTGTAGTATGAGTACAATCGACCCCATGTACTCAATAAGTAATAAACCTAACTTTAGGTTGAAAGTAGTGACGAGCTAACACAAAGGTCGAGTCCAATACCAATATTCCACAACAGTTCATAACAGCATAGTACAAGTACTAAACGAGGTATCTCAGAAATAAAATGCTCAGTTCGTTCACGGTTCCCGAAAAATAATAGGCATGCTTTCCAAGTATCTCAGTGAAAACCCAAATCTTTTACCGAAAATGCCAAAATACGAGTAAGTTTGAAAATTGTGATTTTTCCCAAAAATTCTTTCAACAAATAGTAAGATGTTTCATTTTCAGATAGCATGAGGAAAGTACTTCTCTATGCCTATATGTCAAGATACAGGTAAAATCATAAATCTCCCCAAAACTGGGTAGCAGAAGGAAATGCACCTCTATGCATGTATCTCAGGTACGCATGTCAAATGCAATGCATCTCGATGATGAGCTCATGTACTCACACTCTTAGAGTACTCAATCTCACTGTCTCGCATTCTCTCTCACTATGCTCAGCACACTCAATCACTCAGCGCTGTATAATACCTGCTGTGGCATGCAGCCCGATCCACATATATATAGTTGACTGCGCTCACTGGGGATGTGCAGACTCCGGAGGGGCTCCTTCAGCCCAAGCGCTATATCGCTGCGGCATGCAGCCCGATCCCATAAAAATATAATCATTATATCACTGCAGCGTGCAGCCCGATCCCATAATATAATTAATATAACATGCTGCGGCGTGCAGCCCGATCCCAAAATATCACCCTCAGTCAGGCCCTCGGCCTCACTCAGTCATCAATCTCTCAAGTCTCACTCACGGGCTCACAATGTCATGAAACTAGCCCGACAACAATGATATGATGTATCAATAAATAATAACTGAGACTGAGATATGGTATGAATGCATGGATATGACTGAGTATGAAATATGAATGAAATCAGTGAGATGACAGTAAGAAACGACCACTATGGGTTCAAACAGTGTCTGCATAATGCCTAAACATGATATCTAACATGATTGACAGCTTAACTACTTTATCACATGGTGGAAACACGGATATCAACAAAGTAGGATCACTATACAGTGCCATAGAAGCAGCAGAGTCCCAATTCACATGGTGCATGCCCACACGCCCGTCACCTAGTATGTGTGTCACCTCAACACCAATCACAAAACACGTATTACGGGGTTTCATACCCTCAACACTAAGTTTAGAAGAGTTACTTACCTCGAACAAGCCAATTCTAATACCGAGCAAGCCAAGCGATGCTCCAAAAATGCCATCTAGCACGTAGCGACCTCCGAACGGCTCAAAACTAGCCAAAAGAAACTCAAATACATCAAATAAAGCCCAAGGAAACAATTCCAAATGAAAAAGGTCGAATCTTTAATAAAAAGCCCAAAATCAGCCAAAACGTCCAACCCGAGCCCGCACCTCGGAATCCGACAAAACTCACAAAATCTGATAACTCATTCAATTACGAGTTCAACCATACTAATTTCACTCAAATCCGACTCCGAATCGATGTTCAAAACTCAAA
This sequence comes from Nicotiana tabacum, assembly GCF_000715075.1. Taxonomy (NCBI): domain Eukaryota; kingdom Viridiplantae; phylum Streptophyta; class Magnoliopsida; order Solanales; family Solanaceae; genus Nicotiana; species Nicotiana tabacum. The sequence continues at coordinate 22,976,511 of NC_134081.1, read as the reverse complement.
AATTAATATTATAAAACTTTAGACCAAAACCCCCAATTTCTTTTTTGGAACCCTCAATCAAATTCCGAAACGAAGATAGATTCATGATATAAAATTAAAAATGAGTAGAAAACACTTACCTCAGTTCACATGGTGAAAATTGCCTCAAGAATCGCCTCAATCCGAGTTCCATAGCTCCCAAAATGTAAAAATGGTTGAAACCCTCGAAATAGAGTACTTTATAATCTGCACAGGCCCCCTCTTTCGCGAATGCGGGAAATTCATCGCGTTCGCGATGAATAAAACTTACACTGCCACAAAAGACTCTACGCATTCGCGATACACCCCACGCGAACGTGCTGACCAATGTTGCCAAGGCTTCGCGAACGCGACTCGCCTTCCGCGATCGCATAGAAGAATTATCTAACTCCTAGCTGCCAACCTCATCACTACGCGAATGTGATCCTCCATACGCGAACGCGAAGAAGACTTGCCCCAACTCTACGCGAATGCAGGACATACTTCACGATCGCGAAGAACAATTTGCTGCTGCCATCGGAATACACTACGCGTTCGCGAAAATTTCCACGCGAACGCGATGAAGGACTGAGACACCAGAAACTAGCAGAACACAGCAGTGAAAACATGAAGGAAAAATAATCCGAAATCAATCCGAAACACGCTCGAGCCCCTCGGGACCCCGTCCTAACATACCAACAAGTCCCATAATATAAAGCGGACCTACTCGAGGCCTCAAAACACACATAACAATATCGAAACGACGAATCACACCTCAACTCAAAATCAATGAACTTTGAAACTTCAAACTTCCACAACCGAAGCCGAAACCTATTAAATCGCTTCCGATTGACCTCACATTTTGAACACAAGTCACATTTGACAAAAAAAGCTATTCTAATTTCTGGAATCACAATCCGAATGCGATATCAAAAAGTCCACCCCGGATCAAACTTTCCAAAAATTCAACTTCCGCCATTTCAAACCAAATTCCACTATGGACCTCCAAATCACAATCTGGACGCGCTACTAAGTCCAAAATCACCCAACTGACCTACCGGAACCATCAAAACTCCATTTCGGGTTCAAATTCACAAAAAATAAACTTGGTCATCTCTCTCAATTTAAAGCTTCAACAATGAAATCCATTCTTCCAATTTGATTCCGAATAACCTGAAAATCAAAATCGACAATTCACATAAGTCATAATACATTATACGGAGCTACTCATGCCCGTAAACTACCGAACAAAGTGCAAATTCTCAAAACGACCGATTGGGTCGTTATATTTTCCCCCACTTAAACATACGTCCGTCCTCGAACATGTCCAGAGTTGTTCTCAAAGTCATCAAACCGTCGTGTAACCTTACCATACACATGCTCGGGGGTGATCCCACGTCACCCTATCCCATACAGGTCCGATAACACTACATAAATAAAATTTCTCAATTTAACCTAGCCCACAAGCCTTAGAATCCAATTTCCAACATTAGAAATTTCTTATAAGATCTGAATCTCGCAACCTACACCCTGTACGGGTGATGAATGTGATTGGAGAAAGAGCATTCTCATCCATGAAGTACATCAAAGATGAATTGCGTAGTAGTATTGGTGATGCATTTTTAAATAATTATTTAGTTTGTTACTTTGAAAAAGAAGTATTTGCAAATGTAAGCAATGATGCTATTATTGACCGTTTTCAGAGTATAAAAACGCGTCGAGTTCAAGTATAAGTGGATGATGTACTTTTGTATATTAGTATCAATTAAAGATATTCTATAATATTGAAGTTTATATTTTGATTTAAGTTGTACCTTCTTTAGTTCTCTTTTTGGGACAACAGTAGATTAATGTTTGTATGTCGCGAAATGCTATTAAGGCCACTAAACTTGTTTTACATTTTAAAGTTTATTCCAGTTTAGTTCATGTGTACGCAAGGATGTGCAAGAATATTTTTTTTGGAATACTTATTTTAAAATTTGTGTTCGTAGGTCAATTTGGGAGTATGATGAAGTTGAAGTTTGTGTTTGCGGGTCAATTGGGGAGTCTGATGAAATCAAAGCGTAAGCTCTTTTTACTTTATTGTAGTTTTTTGCTTAGCAAGTTTATATTATATAGTGGATTATGCTGCTTATTTACTGGTTTATCCTAGAGTTTATATGTATTCTTTTACTGGCTAATAAAGTTTTGGGTAATTCACTCTAATGATAATGGTGCCCCGTCATACTCAAATCCTGGGTCCGCCTCTGGGTGAAGATATAATCTGTTTGCCTGAGTTCACCATTTTCTTGGATTCCGTTGTTGGCATCAGTGTTCATTCTGTTGATATCTTCAATTAGCATATTAATAAAGTTAGTGATTTAAATCTTGAAACATAAGTTGTTAATAGATGTATCAATCTTTGATGATACTTTGAATTTTTTGATGCTAAGTGTATTTGGTTCAATACTTCAATTTGATGCTAAGTGTATTTTGAAGTTTATTTTTATTTTTTAAAAAGCTGATAATGTGAATTAGAATAGGCAAAAAGTGATCTTTCATGGGATGACAAATAAGTGGGCTGTGGGGAAGGCTGGACGTATCAGCAGTAAAGCATTTGGGCCAGAAGCTCAATTTATGTAGGCCCAATGCCAATAAATAATCAGTTGGCCCATCCTTTCTTCTTTAAAATATAAATAAATAGCTGACCCATTTTCTAAGATAACCATAAGCTAGCCCAAATGATTAAAAACCATGTTTCTTCCAATAGATCCAATAAAAGTTGATGCATCTTTTAATAATTAATTTTTCCTTAATAGCTTAATTATTTTTAATTAATTTAAACGCAAAGCAACTAGTAGGTGCGCTTTAACTTTTTCATTCACGGATTCGCTTGCGTAGTGTGATGTTTAACATTAAATAAATTAATTCAACAATCTCATACCATATCCAATAGCTTTAATTAGTTTCTAATTTAATTAATCCTTTGCTAAAATCGTGGATTCGCTTGTGTAGCGTGATAGTTGATATTTAATTAATTTCTTCGAATATAGTAATTTCAAATGTATTAATGTACTAATAATTTTTGTCATGACTGCAGATTCACTTGCGTAGTGCTGTTATGATAAAATTTTTAAATTTTATCTCGATCACGTATTCGGTTGTGTAGTATGGTTATGACATCTTATTATTCAAAATATTCTTTAATTTTTCAAATAATCAAGAAATAAAAGCGGATAGGTAAAACATGAAAATCAATAAAACACAGTTTGTCCAAGACTAATTCAAGCTCTTTTTAGTCAATAAAAGCGACCGTGCTAGAATCACGGGACTCGGAGAATGCCTTACACCTTCTCCCCGGTCAACAGAATTTCTTACCCGGACTTTATTTTTGCAGACCAATAATAACAGAGTCAAACCTTCCTTTGACGAGGGATTCAAATAAAAGGTGATTTGGAACACCCAAAAAGTCAATTCCAAGTGTCGACTCTGAACAATAAAATAATCCCTATTTAAAAATTATCACTTTAATTGGAAAAACTCTTTATCCCACAATAATCATAACATATATCTTTTGGGATAAAAAAGGGATGTGACACTGATCTGCATCGAAGTTGCTTCTAAGCTTGTCATGTTTTTTGTCTTGGTCACATCTCTTGGTTAATGTGAGGAACCCGATCTGATCGTCTGCTATTCTTATTTTTGACTCGTAACTGATCTCGTCCAATTTCACACCTTAATTCAAGGTTATGAAATGATCGATTGCAATAATAGTACCCAACAAGAGTCGGGGTCGATTTCTACAGGGAGCTATATATTGGAGTTAGGAGTATATATTGTAGTATACGAGTTTGACTATCTCAATTTATACTTCCACAAATTTGGGTTGTTTTTATGTCTAATTTAAATCAAAGATTGAAAAGATGAGAAATAAAACTAAGAGAATTATTTTTGTTATTTTTCAAGTTTTGTAAAAAGCCTAGGCCTATGACCATCACCTAGGTGTTTGCCTTATGGGATATATACCTTAATACTTGTTTTATTGATTGGGGTATATTATAGCTATCAACTCTCAATTACCCACTCAATACCTCTCGGTCAAAGAGTGAGTTTGCCCAATTTGGCTTTCTCAAGTCCAAATGGGTGTTGCACAAAACGGTTGATAAAAGTTCAAGTTGGGTTATTACTATCTCTAGGTTGAACCCTTTAATTGGGATTATTAATCTCTCGATTAACCCAGTTTCTTGTTGCCAAGTTGTCCTAGACTAAGTCTTTCTTTCTCAAGTAGAGACTAAGTCAAATGGGCATGAACTAATATTTGCAACCATTAATTTCATAAATTAAAGCATGAACAAGGCCAAATAATAAACACTCAACCATAAACAAGCATCAAATTAAACACCCATAAGGTTTACACACTAGGGTTAGGTCACAACCTTAGTACAAATCTAGCTACTCATACTTGAAATTGAAGAAATAGAAGAAGAAATGATAAATAAACTCATATTGTGAAATCAAAATGATAAAATCTATGTTAAAATATCCCAAAATATGAAAAACTACTAAAAGAAGTAAAAAGAAACGACTACTGTAGCTGTTGATGTCAAAAATTGACCTAAAATTGTGAAACTCGTCTATTTATATATAGAGCTAAAAATTTCGGACAAAAATATCCCTCAGAAGGTTCTGCGGCCACACAATTCCATGTGTGGTTCACATATTTCTTTAACTTATCAGGAATTGGAGGTTTGTGGATGTAACGACCCGACCTGTTGTTTAGAGCCGTAGTGCGTCGTTCGGCAGTTTGAGGCCATGAGTAGCTTCACTTCAGGTATTATGACTTGTACATGTGGTCGGAATTGAATTTTGGGAAGTTCGAGGTTGATTTAGAGAGAAAATTCTAATTCCAAAAGCTTTAAGTTGGAAGAATTGGCTAAGGTTTAATTTTTGAGTAAACGACCTCGGAATCGGGATTGGAAGGTTCCAACAAGTTCGTATGATGATTTTGGACTTTGGCGTATGTCCGGATTGAGTTTTGGATGACCGAGGAGCGTTTTGGCGCCTATTGTGGAATTTGGCATTTTGGAAAATTTCATAATTTTGGGTTTAGGTAAATTTCAATGTTATCAATGTCCGTTTGGGATTTCGAGTCTGGGAATAGCTCCGTATGGTTATTCTAGTATTGGAAGCGTGTCCGAAAGTGGATTTGGAGGTCCATAGGTCATTTCGGGGTCATTTGGCGAAAGTTAGAAGTTTGAATGTGTTTGAGAAGTTTGACCGGGAGTGGACTTTTTGATATTGGGGTTGGATTCCGATTTTGGAAGTTGGAGTAGGTCCATAATGTTGAATGTGACTTGTGTGCAAAATTTGAGGTCAAGAGGACGTGATTTGATAGGTTTCGGCATCGAATGCAGAAGTTTAAAGTCCTAAAGTTCATGAAGCTTGAATTGGGGTGCGATTCATAATTTTGATGTTGTTTGCTATGATTTGAGGCCTCGAGCAGGTCTGTGTTATGTTACAAGACTTGTTTGTGTGATTGGACGGGGTCCCGGGGGCCTCGGGTATGTTTCGGGATGGTTTCAGATCATTTAGGGCTGTTTTGGAACTGCTGTGCTGGTGTCTGGTTTCCTCCTTCGCGAACGCGAAGGGAGTACCACATTCGCGAAGAAGGACTTTGAGGCTGCTGAGATTTAGCCTTCGCGAACGCGGTCAAGGCAACGCAAACGCGAAGAAGAAGGGGAGGGAGCTGGGCCTAAGGTTGTTTGGCCTACGCGAACACGAAGGGGCAGGGCAGCTGGCCTTCGCGAACGCGATCAGAGGGTCGCGAACGCAAAGTGTGATTTCTGGGCATGAGATTTTTGAGCTTCGCGAACGCGAGGGCTGTGCCGCGTTCGCGAAGAAGGGTCGGAATGGGCAGTGAGTTGTTTTAAAACGGGATTTTAGCCATTTTCACTTCATTTCCGCCATGGGAGCCGGTCATGGAGCGATTTTGGAGCTCCATCTTCATCATCTATGTCAAGGTAAGTGATTCCCACCTATTGCAAGTAAAATACTGGGATTATATATGGATTTAGACATGAAAATTTGTAGAAATTTGAGATTTTGAAGAAAAACCTAGAAATTGGTATTTTGGGATTTTGACCATGAAATTGGACATGGAATTTAGAATAAATTATATATTTGAGTTCGGGGTGTTTTGGGTAAAGTGTATTTTCAAAAAATTTCGGAATCCGAGCACGTGGGCCCGAGGGTTGATTTATCGACTTTTCGAACGGAGTTGAAAATTTGTTTAAATTGATTTGTTGGGAGTATTAGTGTATATTTTTATGGGGTTGCACATTATTTGATTAGTTTTGGAGCGACGGGCATCGATTTGAAGTGATAGAGTAGCATTGGAGCCGGTTATGGAACTTCGGAGCGGGGTAAGTCTTCTGTCTAACTCAGTGAGAGGGAAATTACCCCTAGGTGTTGTATATTGATATGTGTGCTACTTGTTGTGGGGACTACGTACGCACGAGGTGACGAGAGCCCATACGTAGCTACATTCATGTTATTGTCCGGGTAAGCTTAGGTTCACATCATGCTATAGCTGTACTATTTGAGCAGTCTCTCGCCTATTAAATTCCTCTATTTTACATTACTAATTGAGACTAGACTTGCTATTATAGAGACTTCACGAGTTCATGATTAGTCACCGAATAACTTTACTCCTCTTACGATATATTTCCGTGATATATATGTTTCATTGAAAGGTTTTTGTTAAAGAAATTACAATTCACATGTTTATTCGTGAGTGGGGTCAAGGACCCGTCAAAGCTCCTTATTCTAATGGGGTTGGGCCGATCGCCTCGGCAGGATTATGTATTTCGTATCTTACGGGATCAGGCCGATCGCCTCGGCAGGATTTATGTACTACACTCTATTAGAAGCGGGCTGTTCGCCTCGGCAATTTAATAGATACATCTATGGTTCATGCCGTTCGACCCTTGACAGTGCACGGTTTAAATATTTATGTTGGATCGGGTCGTACGCCTCGTCATTTCCCATAAGTTATCCTCATGGAATCGTGCGTAATATTTGGCAAGAAGCCAGTGTATCCGTGAGTTTTCCTGATTTGAATTATGACAATCTATTTGATGAGATACACTACATCTATATATATGCTCCGGTTAAGGAAGGGATTTCTAATGGAGAGCTTGAGTTCATTGTAAAAAGGGGAATTTGTACCACGTATTTTATGCTTGTTTATTTCACTTATTTACTCTGCCTCATATTTATTTACCTCTTTACTGTACCTGATATTATTGGACCACTAGTAAGTGTCGATGTCGGCCCTCGTCACTACTCTTCCGGGTTAGACTAGATACTTACTGGGTACACATTAATTTACGTACTCATATTACACCTGCTGCACATGTTTGTGCAGGTACATATATGTCTAGTGGCCTTGTGAGAGCAGAGGCGAATTTATACGCGGGGACCTAGGTGAGCTGCATTCCATATTATGACCCGCAGCCAGCATAGTCTCCCTCAGAGTATTTATATTTTTTTTCTGTCCAATTTGTATTCCGGACAGATGCTGTATTTTATTTTACATTCCTAGTTGATGTTCATGCACTTGTAACACCGGGTTTTGGGGTAATTATGGGTTGTTCAGTATTGAGATTGTGAAAATATTTTCATTAACTCTAGAAATTCCATCTTTTACTATTAAATTGAGGGAAATTATGATTTCAAAATACTAAAATGGGTAATTAAGTTAATCAAGTATTGCTGGCTTGCCTAACATCGGTGTTAGGTGCCATCACGACCTTTAAAGGATTTTGGTTCGTGACAACATGGTATCAGAGCCCTAGGTTCACTTAGATCTCACGAGTCATGAGCGAGTCTAGTAGAGTCTTGTGGATCGGTACGGAGATGTCTGTACTTATCTTCGAGGGGCTACAGGGCTGTTAGGAGCATTTCTTTTTCTTGATTCCTCATCATGCGATTTTATTCCTCTAAGGCTTATGTCTTTATTTCCTTCCTACTCAATCTTATGCGACGTGAATCGCTTGTTATTAATTGGTAATCGAAGAATTTTAATGGTACTATAGATGTAGGGCAGGATGTTTCTCCCTCCGCATTCGAGCAAGTTATTATTATCTTTTTGTGGAAGGGTGTTCTGTCATTTTGGCTCAGTAACTGTATTTATGATGGTTTTGAGGCTATGCGCAGGTTGCCATGATGTTCGTAAGTTGTTATCGCACAGTAATGATATAATGGTAGGATGATTGCCTAGGCGTCAAGGCAGTGAATGACCTAAAAGGAGGTTTTACTCAGTGCATGATTCAGAGATTCAGTATTTTATTTTCGGCGGAGGAAAGGCAATCGGACTAAGAATGTTCAGATTTGGGTTGATGGAACAACGAGACTTGGTATTTTCGAGTGTGGTGGAATTTTCATTTGTGATGTGGTGCCGTTATCATTGTTGAATGTGCTAAGTTCGCCGGTATTATGGTTTTCTTCAATTCGCCTTTGGGGCGGAGTATTGTAAAATGGTATCGGGGAAGCGAGTGTCACAAATCGCGGTGTGCAGTGGTTTAGAATCAAATCGGTATTCCTAGTGTTGATGGCTCGAGAAAGATGATCTTCGGGGAAGTTTAAAGTTGGTAGCGATTTATTGATCCAGGTGCTACAGAGATGGATTTTTGATTTAAGGCAACAACTGTGCAGCGAAGGATGAGGAAGGACATGTGGGAGACGTCTTGCGGTGGTTAAATTTCTAGAAGGCTAGATGTAAGAAACATGAGTCGGGTAGTTGCTTAAAGGAGAGGGTTTGACCAAAGTGGGAAAGTGGCAGAGTAGCATATGGGTTCCGTGGTAGGATAGTTGCACGCCTTGGGGAAAGTTTTGTGTGATTTGGGATTTATGGTGGACAACGACTAGGTCTACGGACTAATTTGGAATATTGGCTACTATACTGAGGAAGATTGGATACGACAGGAAGGAGTTGCTTGATATGAAGATGGATGCAACATAACTTTAGATTGGAATGTATTGTCGCACCTATAGTTGATGTCAATGGGCATAGAACGGAGTTTCACAGCTGGTGGAGGAGCATAGGCTCAGAATGGTTTATTAATTTCGTAGTAATTGTGCACAAAGCAGCGTCGTTGGAAGATGTCGGTATGGAAATTTTCACGGGTGGGTTATCTCCTGTGAGCAGGTCAGCGGTTGCATGATTTCGATGAAGTTTCTACAAAGAGTTCTACTTACTACCCAGCAGGAGGTCGAATGTGCGATTGTGGCTGCTGGTTCAGAATGTTTATGCAAAGTTTAATGTGGGATGGCGTGAATTTGGTGGGTTGACGGTGCGAGATCATGGTATTTGAGAAGGAAGAATCATTGTGCGCTCTACATTTTATGATGGTAGCTTAAAGCTAAGTGGGGGAGCCCACCGTCTGCAATTGGATCGTGTGGTTGTCTGCTTGTGCGGATTCTGATTATCGGTTTGTTGGTGGGTTATTATGACTATGGAAAGAAAAACATTAGTGGTAATTCGAGCAAAGGATTTGAGGATATGTGCTACATTTGGTCTTATCGATTCATGTTCAGGTTTTGGGAAGACTTAGAGTTTATACTTCCCTGATAGGGTGTTCACGTGCTAGCCGCGCCCTAGAGTTTGATTATGTTTGGAACCAGGTCAGAGTGGGTGACTCTCAACAACGATTCTAGTGGGTTCAAGAATTAAAGTGCAGCACCTAAGGATTTCGCGTCCGTGGTGTGGTTAAGTATCGAGATTTTGCAGTGAATTATGAAAGGGACTTGGAGTGTTCTATGTTATCATCGGTCTGTGGTGCAGCATTGAAGAAATGGGAGAAAATAACTTTGGAGTCGTAGAGGAACTATGAGGATGGGTGTACCAGTTGAAGATGTTATTGTGCACGTAAGGAGGGTATGAGATGGTTCATGAGTATTGATACGTTATGGTCCCGTGATTTGGATCACTCAGGATGAGTGCGGCTTGAGTTCGTTATATTTTGAATGGAGTTATTATTATTTCTAAGGCAAGTCCAAAGTAAATTAGAAGAAGTTGGTTCGGTTAGCAATGGTTGAATCGTCATGATGGTGGCAATGATCAGTTTCTCCAGCGTGTTAACTTATACATGTGATTGGTGGTGGTATGTGCGAGGCTTGACGGCCACCGTAAATTGATTTATTTGGAGGCATTTGATTATTAAAGCATGTTATGTATGGATGGATCCAGGAAAAGTTATGGTGGTTTAAACCACAATTTGAGGTTTGTATTTTCTGCGGTTATGGGAATTCAGTCACGTGTTGCATTGGTCCTCCTAAAATGAGTTAAGTGAAAGGTTTCTATATGATGGAGTGTTTATTCTATTAGTGGTTCAGGAGTTATAATGAAATTCTTGTACTCTCGCATAGTGGCATGTTAAGTGTAGTGAGTTGCAGGGGAATTGGAAGCAGAGGATCAAGTCTGCCGTTCGGTGTTGACAAGAATGTCACGAGCTCAGAAAGCAGGAAAGAATTCAGATGTATATAGTAAGCTAGTATTGTCCTTAGCGTCACCGAGGTCGGTGTCATATGGAAAAGGCTTTGTGTATTAACTTGTGGATTTTTGATTCACTTTACAAAATTAGAACGATTGGCAGTATGGATGTGCGACTTTGCTACCTGAGCGGAATGGTCATGGGAGCATGCCCCACGGGGAGGATTGTATAAGTGTGACATGTAGTCACTTGATTGATTAAAGATTGGAACCAAGTATGGAGATTGTGGTACTATCTCTAACGTGAGAATTTGTGCCTGAAAGAAGCTCTGTTCAATTGGTTGTGAATTATGGAAGTTTGTTCCGGATTTGACGGCTATTCTTAAGGGTGGATCCTTGAAAGGTTATTAGCTCAGTACAGTACGATCAGAATCGGCTTGAGGTCCATGAATGGATCTAAATATGAGTGTGTACTCTATATCGGGCCGGATGTGTTCATTTCAGCATAGCGTTGCTTGCGGAGGAGTCTACGGGCCTGGGATGTTATTTCCGTCGTCAGCTTTTTAGTGTAATCTCTATCGTGCCATGTGGGTTGTGAGACGGTTTGATTATTCGCACTTGTATTGAGATCCCGTGTAGCTTGTGCTGTTGTGAGAGCAGGATGGCTCTCAAGATACAAGTCATTTATTGCACCTAAATTGTGCTTGGGTTTTGTGCCGTATGGAGCTTTCTGTCTCCCCAGGATTTGTATTATGCACTTCGCGTGCTTGTGGTTGATATTCAGGTATTTCGTAGGTATAAACATTTCTGGCTTGATGGGTATTTCCCTATTTATTATTATGTGTGGATCGGGTGGCACGCCGCCACGGATATGTTATTTGGATCGGGTGGCACGCCGCCACGGGTATCATGGTTAGATCGGGTTGCACGCTGCAACGGTATCATGTGTGGATCGGGTTGCACGTCGCAACAGTGTGACGTTGAGTACAGTTTCCCATAGCTATTCTTGTGTGTTTTGTGTCTCATTTCTGAGGAAGGTTCATAACATCTTTTAGGTTATTAAATTAGTTATGTGGGTTGAATAGTTCATTCCAGAGTTCGTTTTCCTTATGAGGCTTTTGCAGTATCTGAGGTGGTTTATTGCCTGAGTAGCTTGTACTGGGTGAAACGATATTATTGGACCTGGGATCAGTGCGATCAGATTTATATAAGGCATATTAAAGAGTAAATATTGTTATTCAGTCCAGTATGAGGTAATAGTTCTTGTCGGGAGAAGAAACTCCATATATTGTGATTCGGCAGGTGGTTATGAGTTCTACATATCTTCTCTGTCGTGGCAGTATTGAAAAAGTTAAAGCAAGGCTTAATTGGTCATGAGGTACACTACAGGCTTCGGGTCAGTGAAAATTTTAGCAGTTGTGCTTTAGAAAGATTGCCTTGGGCAGATGAGTTACGCGGTGCATGGTAAGAATTCAGTAAGGGCATACAATTGTGTTTGGTGCAGTGTGTAGTGATTGATACGGTGTTCATATGTTAAAAAACAAGCATGCTGGAGAATTCTTGATGTTGGAATTTGACTCTAAGGCTTACTTAACTAAATAAAGGGGAAGATCTTCAGATTGGCTCGAGCTAATGTGCTCAACTGAGTTGTGGTAGCACGGGTATGTGCACGAGGTGTTAAACGGTGATTTCAAACAACTCCATAACAGTTCTTAGCATGTTCGAGGATGAACATATATTTAAGTGGGAGAGAATGTAACGACCCGATCAGTCGTTTTGAGCCCTAGCGCATCGTTCAAAAGTTTGAGGCCATGAGTAGCTTCACTTCAAGTATTATGACTTGTACGTGTGGTCGAAATTGAATTTCGGGAAGTTCGGAGTTCATTTGGAGAGAAAATTCCAATTCTAGAAGCTTTAAGTTGGAAGAATTGGCTAAGGTTTGATTTTTGAGTAAACGACCTCGGAATCGGGATTGGAAGGTTCCAACAAATTCGTATGATGATTTTGGACTTGGGCGTATGTCCGGATTAGGTTTTGGATGACCCGGGAGCGTTTCGACGCCTATTGTGGAAGTTGGCATTTTAGAAGAATTTCATAAATTTGGGTTGAGGTGTATTTCAATATTATCAATGTCCGTTTGGGATTCTGAGTCTGGGAATAGCTCCGTATGGTAATTCTAGTATTGGGAGCGCGTCCGATAGTGGATTTGGAGGTCCGTAGGTCATTTGAGTTCATTTGGCGAAAGTTAGAAGTTTGAAGGTTTTTGAAAAGTTTGACTGGGAGTGGAATTTTTGATATCAGGGTCGGATTCTGATTCAGGAAGTTAGAGTAGGTCCGTAATGTCGAATGTGACTTGTGTACAAAATGTGAGGTCAATCGAACGTGATTTGATAGGTTTCGGCATCGAATGTAGAAGTTTGAAGTTCTAAATTTCATGAAGCTTGAATTGGGGTGTGATTCATGATTTTGATGTTGTTTGCTGTGATTTGAGGCCTCGAGCAGGTCCGTGTTATGTTATGAGACTGGTTTGTGTGATTGGACGGGGGCCTCGGGTGTGTTTCGGGATGGTTTCAGATTATTTAGGGCTGTTTTGGAACTGTTGTGCTGGTGTCTGGTTTCCTCCTTCGCGAACGCGAAGGGAGTCCCGCATTCGCGAAGAAGGACTTTGAGGCTGCTGAGATTTAGCCTTTGCGAATGCGGTCAAGGCAACGCGAACGCGAAAAAGAAGGGGAGGGAGCTGGGCCTAAGGCTGTTTGGCCTACGCGAACACGAAGGGGCAGGGGAGCTGGCCTTTGCGAACGTGATCAGAGGGTCGCAAACGCGAAGTGTGATTTCTGGGCATGAGGTATTTGAGCTTCGCAAACGCGAGGGCTATGCCGCGTTCGCGAAGAAGGGTCGGACTGGGCAGTGAGTTGTTTTAAAATGAAATTTTGGCCATTTTCACTTCATTTCCGCCATGGGAGCCGGTCTTGGAGCGATTTTGGAGCTCCATCTTCATCATCTATGTCAAGGTAAGTGAGTCCCACCTATTGCAAGTTAAATACTTGGATTATATATGGATTTAGACATGAAAATTTGTAGAAATTTGGGATTTTGAAGAAAAACCTAGAAATTGGTATTTTTGAATTTTGACCATGAAATTGGACATGGAATTTGGAATAAATTATATATTTGAGTTCGGGGTGTTATGGGTAAAGTTTATTTTCAAAAAATTTCAGAATCCGGGCACGTGGGCCCAAGGGTTGATTTATCGACTTTCCGAACGGAGCTGAAAATTTATTTAAAGTTATTTGTTGGGAGTATTAGAGTATATTTTTATGGGTTTGTACATTGTTTGACTAGTTTTGGAGCGACGGGCATCAGTTTGAAATGATAGAGTGGCGTTGGAGCCGGTTATGGAACTTCGGAGCGGGGTAAGTCTCCTGTCTAACTCTATGAGGGGAAAATTACCCATAGTGTTGTTTATTGATTTATGCTACTTGTTGTGGGGGCTACGTACGCGCGAGGTGACGAGAGCCCGTACGTAGCTACATTCATGTTATTGTCCGGGTAGGCTTAGGTTTACATCATGCTATAGATGTACTATTTGAGCAGTCTCTCGCCCATTAAAATCCTCTGTTTTACGTTATTACTTGAGACTAGACTTGCTATTGTAGAGACTTCACGAATTCATGATTAGTCACAGAATAATTTTACTCCTCTTACGACATATTTCCGTGATATATATGTTTCATTGAAAGGTTTTTGTTAAAGAAATTACAACTCACATGTTTATTCGTCATCGGGTCAAGGACCCGTCAAAGCTCCTTATTCTAATGGTATCGGGCTGATCGCCTTGGCAGGATTATGTATTTCACATCTTACGGGATTAGGCCGATCGCCTCGGCAGGATTTATGTACCACACTCTCATGGGAGCGGGCAGTTCGCCTCGGCAATTTAATAGATGCATCTATGGTTCGTGCCGTTCGACCCTCGGCAATGCACAGTTTAAATATTTATGTTGGATCGGGTCGTACGCCTCGGCATTTCCTATAACATATCCTCATGGAATCTTGCATAATATTTGGAAAGAAGCCAGTGTATCCGTGAGTTTTCCTGATTTGAATTATGGAAATCTATTTGATGAGATCCACTACATCTATATATATATGCTCCGGTTAAGGAGGGGATTTCTAATGGAGAGCTTGAGTTTATTCTAAAGAGGGGAATTTGTACCTCGTATTTTATGCATGTTTATTTCACTTATTTACTCTGCCTCATATTTATTTACCTCTTTATTGTACCTGATATTATTAGACCACTAGTAAGTGTCGATGTCGGCCCCTCGTCTCTACTCCTCTGGGGTTAGGCTAAGATACTTACTGGGTACACGTTGATTTACGTACTCATACTACACTTGATGCACATTTTTGTGCAGGTACATATATGTCTAGTGGCCTTGTGAGACCAGAGGCGTGTTTATATGCGGGGGTGAGCTGCATTCCATATTACGACCCGCAACCAACAAAGTCTCCCTTAGAGTATTTTGTTTTCCTGCCCAATTTGTATTCCGGACAGATGCTGTATTTTATTTTACATTCCTAGTTGATGCTCATGAACTTGTGATACCGGGTTTTGGGGTGATTATGGGTTGTTCAGTATTGAGATTGTGAAAATACTTTCATTTACTCTTAAAATTCCATCTTTTACTATTAAATTAAGGGAAATTATGATTTCAAAATACTAAAATGAGTAATTAAGTTAATCAAGTATTGCTGGCTTGACTGACAGCGGTGTTGGCATCATCACGACCTTTAAAGGATTTTGGGTCGTGACAATCGCATAATTCTGATTTGCGGCCGAAAGGCATCATTTCTGCGGTCCGCACTTTTACACATGCGGCCGCAAGGCGCTTCTTCTACTGCCGCACAATTCCTATGCGGTCCGCACTTCTGAGGGACTTGAAATGTACATTCTCTGAACTTTGTTCCTAGCCATCGTTTGTGGCCGCACAATTCATGTGCGGACCGCATTTACACAAACGTCTGCTAGCCTTTCCTTCATCATCTACAGCCGCAGATGATATTCTACGGTCCGCACTTGTGAGCTTTTGTGCCTTTAATGGCCTTGAGTTGAGATTACTCCTTTTTGAGTTGGATTTCATCTCGGAGTCCATCTTCCAATATTCCCGCAATTTAGCACATTTCATCAGTTTTCGGGAACACAATTAAATGCTTTTGGACTAAAACAAAAGCTAAAAGGCGCTAATAAGTAGTCAAAATCTCCACTTATCAACTCCCCCAAACTTAAGATTTTGCTTGTCCTCAAGCAAATATATTTATTCCCACCTCCACAAGTTAAGGTCCATTCTAGCTAATCAAAAGTGAGTCATTCACATATCAATTGGGACCAACAATTACCGACACCACTTATGTATTATCAACAAGGCAACAAGTTAAAATTTTATGCACATATAATTATAATGTGACACTTGAGCATCAAGAGTTGACTTTATTCATCAAGGAAGCTCGCTCTTTCATGTAGGTCATTGTGGATCCCAAACTCCTCCTCCTCTACTCTCCGTTTGCCTATCTTGCTTAAGAATTTTAGCACTCAATCCAAAGATTTGCGAAAGGTTCACTCGTCTCTCTCAAAAGAATGTCGCAAGTACGGCTTTAAGTACCATAGGCTTTCCCCTCATGTAGATCGCCACTAATGTAAGCTCACTCGGCTTGAAATCACGTAGGGATTTTTTGGAGTGCAATGAAGATTTTTGGACTAAGGTTGGATATGCTATGATAGAGCGGGTTCATCTTTTCTTAAGCACTCCATTTTCTGTTCTCGGCTCATGCTTTGCCAATTCTTTGAGGCATTTTATTTTCCTTCGGGGGGGACTAGAGAGACTTAGCATCACTATTTCTTGATCATGACATTCATTTTCTCCCTCTTTGATTTCTCCACGCTTTGCATCATTACTTTTCTTTGAATCTCATCAACTCTTCCACTTATTCACTTTCTTTTTGCATTTTTCTTTTTGTTCTTTCCTTTTCTTGCCTTTCCTTCTCTTCATTTCTCTTCTCTTTTTGTGCCTTGATACCTCTTTCAAGTTACTCGTCTCCCCCAAACTTACATTTTTAGTCAATTATTTCACAAGAGTGTTAAGAAAAGCTCTGGTGCCAAGAGAAGGTCACGACAAAACGGGTAAAGGCTTGTAACATGGTTATCAAATGAGAAAGGTTCGGGGCTCAAATGGGTTGACTAGGGATAACAACATTGGTGGGCAATGGAAAACTTCAAGTGGGTCAAGAAGAGCCTACAATCACTTCTCAAGCCAAGCAAAACTTACGAATTCGCCTTGAAACACATTTAGGGCAAGTTCTAGACCATTCGCACGGGTACTTGGACTTGCAACAAAAATATTTCACCTCTCACGCAGCTGGATTGTTAAAGAGGATAGAGTCGAGGGCCCACAACGACCATATTCAAGATTTAAAATCATTATGGTTCGATTAAACTACTCGATGATTGCCTAAGTCAACACAAGAGTCATAAGGTCACTAACTAGAGCTATTTATTTCCAAAATACTTGTTTTTAACCATAAGCACGTAGTTAAGTGTGTTGGTACCAAGTGAAGCATGTTTGACTCTTCGAGCATGACTTAATTAGGTCTTTTTATTCATTACCACTACTATTATTACCTAAACACTTGAAACAGACTCAATCCCTTAAGAAGATTGTCACGCCATCCATCGTTGGGAAGAGTCACCCGGTTCACACAAAAACTACCTTTGAAAATAATCGTGACATTAAGAAAACTAAAGGCTTATTATCCACTAAAACATAAAAAGAAGCTATTAAATAAAAAAGAAGCTACTAATTCAAAAAATATATATATATATATATAAAGATAAAGAAGCTATAAAGCAAAAAACTATTGAAAGCTTAACGAATATACATAATGAGAGAGAAGAGAGAATATATACATAATGAGAAACGAAAAGAGAAAATATATACATAATAAGGAAAATACTTGTTACAACCCAAATTCGCGTACCTTAGATCACGCCGTAAGTTAGTCGACGTAAATCCAAGAATAGATTATCTTTGAGATGATAAGAAGTTAATCCTATTGGTCTTAAACGATACAAGGGTGTATAAGAGTGGTTAACAAGTATTAGAAGTTAAACGAATCAAGGATGTTGTAACCCGTATTTTCGGGTAACACTAGAGGTGATTAATTGTCCCAAGAGGTCATGTTTTAATGTATTTGAATCATATAATATACGTATCATAAGTCTAGAAGTCAAGCGAGTTATGAAACAAAGTCGATAAAAGTTGTCGCAACTTACATTTATAATTTTACTTAAACTTTAGGTCAAATATTACTACAATTTCCTCCCAATATACTTGGAATTATGGGGTGATCGACCTATCAAATTGAAGATCTATGAGTCTAGTTTCCAACGCATTAAACCGTTCGTCGATACGATCTCGGAATAGAGAGATATTCGCATTTTCGTGAGAGTGCGCCAAGCAGCTCTCTATGGGGCCCACATAGGCGGTTTAAGACATATGGATATATATAAGATACCTCAACCCCATTTTAAGTCATTATTTTTCAGTATATTCAGACCTTAGAACCCTAAAAACACTCTCTCAAGGTTCTCTCATGATCCAAGACCCAAACAAAGGGCAAACAACACAAATCAAGTGTCGGGAATCCCGTGGCGCTAGTAAGTTTCTTGTTCTTCTTGTTGTTGCTGATTTTTGTGTTGTTCCAGCTCGTGTGGGAGGTTGTTTTAAGTGTTTTATGTTCTGTAAATACTCCTTCAAGTTTTTAATATCAACCCTAAGTGATTTCAAGTCTTCTAAAGTAATTCTAGTGCCGAAAAACCCGAATTGATTGCTAGTTTCGCTTCCTTGTTCTTGTGGCAGAATTGGAGAGATATTTCGTGGAAAATTAAGGTCAAATTGGAGTTGTTATTTCTGTTTAAAGGTAAGGAACCTCTTACTCTATATATATATATTTAAGATTATCCAAGTTGCGGCTAAGTCGTTGAAGCTAGAACTTGTGAAATATATATCGAAAGGCTTGGTAGTAATGTTGTTGGTTGGTGGACTGTTTTTGGAGGCTCAATATGATTATTAATGATGTTGTTTGGGCTGTTTGGTGATTGTATTGACTTGTGTGAAGTCATATAAATAGGGGAGGTGTTGTCCGTTTCATCGTAAAATAGGTTGCGGTCGATACATAATAGTTACGACGCTTAAACGATAATGATAGTGTCATTTCTCTTATTGTAGACTAAGGAGTCGTGACATTTGTATAGCTTGAGGTTGGGCAGTATATACAAGGTATGTGAGGCTATCCCCTTCATTCTTTTGCACGACTCCGATTGTACATAATGTAATGAACGAGCTCCCAAAGATACTCTACTCTTAGAAGCTAGCAGTACTTACATTGCTGCCCTTCTTATGAAACGATTGATATTGATGTTACTTCTCTTATTCTTATATTATCAATATTGTTGGTAGTTCCTGATTCTTATAAGATTCTTGATGAAGAGTTAATCCTAATAACGTGTACGAAGGATACCGACCTTACGTCACTCCGAAAGGTTCAAAATGTGATTCCAATGAGTCCAGCATGCATCATATATATGTATCTATTTTACTCTACCGAGCCACGCTATAGTCGGCCGGGTATGGCACCTATTGTGCAACCACTGATCAGTTGGGTTTTACCGAGCTCCACGTGGCCGGGTATGATTCTACCGAGCCCTATGATGGCCGGGTACGTTTTACCGAGCCTATTACGGCCGGGTACGATATGATGATGGTGATGCCCACAAAGGCATATGTTTTAAAAGTTTATGTATATATATATATGTATATATCATGTGTATATATATATATATATATATATATATATATATGTATATATCATGTGTTTCATATCAGTAGCCCTCAGAGGTACCCAGATGTCACAGGTTGTATATTCCCTATCCCTGTTTACATTACTAATCTTACTTATGCTTTCCTGCCTTACATACTCAGTACTTTATTCGTACTGACGTCCCTTTTATTTGTGGACACTGCATGTCGTGCTGCAGGTCCTGATAAACGGGTAGACGCAGCTCCCCCACCACAGTAGGCTGTCCAGTTCACCGGTTATTGGCGAGATCCCTTCTCCGGACTTGCCGTGGTCTTGGTATGCATTTTTGTTATAGACATTATGGGTATGTCGGGGCCCTGTTCCGGCAATGTTGTAGAACTTATGTTCCTTTAGAGGCTCATAGACAGGTGTCGACTCATGGTAGCTCGTACCTTATATATAGTTTCTTGACAGTCTTGTCGTCCTATGTTATGTATGTTCATGACATTATCTTTCATTGTTGGATGTTCATGATCCATGTTTACCATTTATATTGATCTTATCGGCCCTTAAAGATAATAAGGAAGCTTAGATAAAATGTACGTTGGTGCTCGGCAAGTATGGCCCGGGTGCTAGTCATGACCCTCCAGTTGGGTCGTGACAAACTTGGTATCAGAGCAAGTCTGTCCTAGGGGTTGTCTATGAGCCGTGTCTAGTAGAGTTTTGATTATGGATGTGTAGCGCGCCACATTTATAATCAGGAGGCTACATGACATCTAGGGTTGTTACCTTCTTCCTGAATCTAGATCGTGCGTAGAGTTGAGTCGTAAGTGTTCATATCTAATATTCACCTTGTTTTCTTTTAGCGATGCCTTCGACTAGGAAGCAAGCGATTAGTAAACGGCTTGATACAGCTGTGGGAGAGGGTAACATTCAGGTGCCTCCAGCCATAGCAGGCCAAAGTGAGCCTCAGAGTGAGATGCCGTCTCATACCTCTCTGTCTCCTCCAGAGGATATTAGGAGGCACCCAGTACATCCAGTTCCTCCGTCTGGCACTACAGACCACGATATGCGCAGTGCGGTGCAGTTGTTGACTAGCTTGGTAGCTGCTCAGGCTCAGAGGCAGAATACCGGTGCTGCTGATAAACCGGTTAGTGCGAGAGTTCGTGATTTTATTAATCTAGACCCTCCAGTGTTTACCGGATCAGACCCCAAGGAGGACTCGCAAGCATTTATTGATCAGGTTCATTGTACATTGCGGGTTATGCATGCTAGTGATACGGAGGCAGTAGAGTTGGCTTCTTATCAGTTACGGGATTTAGCAATTTTATAGTATGATAGTTGGGAGAGATCTAGGGGTCCGAATGCTCCTCCAGCCGTGTGGAAGGAATTTTCTGAGGCCTTTCTTCGTCACTACTTGCCAGCTGAGATACGACGAGCTAGAGCTGATAAGTTCTTGAACCTTCGACAGGGTAATATGAGTGTACGAGAGTATAGTATACAGTTTGATTCTTTAGCAAGGTATACTCCCCATATGGTGGCCGAGATAAGTGATAGGGTGCACCTGTTCGTGAACGGGTTGGGACCACATCTGATAAATGAGTGCACAACAGCCTCCTTGGTAGAGGGCATGGATATTTCCCGTATTCAGGCTTATGCCCAGACCCTTCAAGATCATAAGTTATAAGCTAAGCTCTCTAAATGTGAATTCTTGCAAAACTCAGTAGCATTCCTTGGCCATGTGATATCTGATAAGGGTATTAGTGTCGACACTCAGAAGATCGATACAGTGAAGAATTGGCCGAGACCTACAACACCGTCAGAAGTCTGCAGCTTCCTGGGGCTAGCAGGATATTATAGGCAGTTTGTAGAGGGGTTTTCCTCTATATCAGCACCATTAACTAAGTTAACACAGAAAACTACCAAGTTCCAGTGGTCTGATGCTTGTGAACATAGTTTTTAGGAGCTAAAGAATCGATTGACATTCGCGCCAGTGCTCACTCTCCTAGAAGGAACAGAAGGTTATGTGGTATATTATGATGCCTCGGGTATAGGTTTGGGGTGCGTATTGATGCAACGTGGGAAGGTGATTGCTTATGCATCAAGACAATTAAAGAAGCATGAAAAGAATTACCCGACTCATGATTTGGAATTGGCTGCAGTAATATAAGCTTTGAAGATATGGCGACACTACTTATACGACGTCCATGTTGACATCTACACAGATCACAAGAGTTTACAATACATCTTCAAGCAGAAGGAGTTGAATTTGAGGCAGCGTAGGTGGCTTGAATTACTGAAAAACTATGACGTCGAGATATTGTACCATCCCGGTAAAGCCAATGTTGTGGCAGACGCTCTCAGCCGTAAATCAATGGGAAGCTTAATACATATTGAGGCAGGTAGACAAGGGTTGACCAAAGAGCTTCACCAGCTGGCCAATATGAGAATCAGATTGTTGGACTCTGATGACGGAGGTGTTACTGTACAGAATACAGCAGAATCATCTTTGGTAGCCAAGGTAAAAGCACGGCAATATGAAGATCCTACCTTAGTAAGATTGAGAGAGGGAATTCAGCAGTGTAAGATTACAGCTTTCAAGATCGGAGGAGATGGGACACTGAGATACCAAGGCCGATTATGTGTGCCTAGTGTGGCAGGGTTGTGAGAGAAGATTATGATTGAGATTCATCAGTCCCAATATTCCATCCATCCTGGCTCGACAAAGATGTATCATGACGTTAAGGAGCAGTATTTGTGGGATAACATGAAGGAGTCTATTGCAGAATTTGTAGCTCAGTGTCCTAATTGTCAACAAGTAAAGATCGAGCATCAGAAACCCAGTGGATTGATTCAGAATATAGAGATTCCGCCCTGGAAATGGGAGGTGATTAATATGGACTTCATTATTGGATTACCTCGCTCTTATCATAAGTTTGACTCCATCTGGGTGATAGTTCATCGACTTACAAAATCTGCCCATTTTCTGCCAGTTAAGACAACTTACACGGCTGAAGATTATGCGAAGTTGTATATCAAGGAGATTGTTAGGCTTCATGGTGTGCCGGTATCTATTATATCAGACCGAGGAGCTCAATTTACGGCTAACTTTTGGAGGTCTTTTCAGAAGGGTTTAGGCATACAAGTAAATCTCAGCACTGTATTCCATCCGCAGACCGACGGACAGGCTGAACGTACCATTCAGACGCTTGAAGATATGCTACGAGCATATGTTCTAGATTTCAAGGGGAATTGGGATGACCATCTAGCACTTATAGAATTTGCCTACAATAATAGCTACCACTCCAGTATTAAAATGGCCCCGTATGAGGCACTGTACGTGAGGAGATGTAGATCACCAGTTGGATGGTTCGAAGTCGGTGAGACAGAATTATATGGGCAAGATTTGATTCACCAAGCCATTGAGAAGGTGAAAGTGATACAAGAGCGACTGAGGACGGCACAAAGCAGGCAAAAGTCTTATTTCGATGCCCGACGTCGTGATCTGGAATTTGAGGTTGGTGATTGGGTTTTCCTGAAGATCTCGCCGATGAAGGGTGTTATGCGTTTTGGGAAGAAGGTTAAGTTGAGTCCGCGGTATATTGGGCCGTACAAAATTCTTCGACGAATTGGACAGGTTGCTTATGAGTTAGAATTGCCATCCGAATTAGAATTTGTACACCCGGTATTCCATGTATCTATGTTGAGGAAATGTATTGGAGACCCTTCTCGGGTCGTCCCTATCAAAGATGTACAAGTTACAGAGGATCTATCATATGATGAAGTGCCAGTGGCTATATTAGATCGACAAGTCCGCAAGCTGAGAATAAAGGATGTAGCTTCCGTCAAAGTATTATGGAGGAACAAGAATATAGAAGAAATGACATGGGAAGCAGAAGAGGAGATGAAGTCTAAATACCCTTACCTATTCCAGAGTGAAGATAACGAGGATGCCGGGGGAAAGAAGGACGCATTATAAGGTGGAACGGCTCTATAAGGTAAGCAATAGCTTGTGAATACTTTTTTTAATACAAAATGGTGATATGCAGATAATGTACATATCCATAATGCTTTGTATAGTCTTGTAAGGCCATAGGTTGGGTTTAACTGCTTGCAAGTTTGGCTAGTGTCCATTTTATAGGGGAAGCTCAGCCGGAAATTTCCGTCGGAATCCACGATGAGTTAGACACCCCATAAACCCTTACATTCGAGGACGAACGTTCCTAAGGGGGATAGGGTGTTACAACCCAAATTCGCGTACCTTAGATCACGTCGTAAGTTAGTCGACGTAAATCCAAGAATTGATTATCTTTGAGATGATAAGAATTTAATCCTATTGATCTTAAATGATACAAGGGTGTATAAGAGTGGTTAACAAGTATTAGAAGTTAAACGAATCAAGGATGTTGTAACCCGTATTTTCGGGTAACACTAGAGGTTATTAATTGTCCCAAGAGGTCATGTTTAATGTATTTGAATCATATAATATACGTATCATAAGTCTAGAAGTCAAGCGAGTTATGAAACAAAGTCGATAAAAGTTGTCGCAACTTACATTTATAATTTTATTTAAACTTTAGGTCAAATATTACTACAATTTCCTCCCAATATACTTGGAATTATGGGGTGATCGACCTATCAAATTGAAGATCTATGAGTCTAGTTTCCAACGCATTAAACCGTTCGTCGATACGATCTCGGAATAGAGAGATATTCGCGTTTTCGTGAGAGTGCGCCAAGCAGCTCTCTATGGGGCCCACATAGGCGGTTTAAGACATATGGATATATATAAGATACCTCAACCCCGTTTTAAGTCATTATTTTTCAGTATATTCAGACCTTAGAACCCTAAAAACACTCTCTCAAGGTTCTCTCATGATCCAAGACCCAAACAAAGGGCAAACAACACAAATCAAGTGTCGGGAATCCCGTGGCGCTAGTAAGTTTCTTGTTCTTCTTGTTGTTGCTGATTTTTGTGTTGTTCCAGCTCGTGTGGGAGGTTGTTTTAAGTGTTTTATGTTCTGTAAATACTCCTTCAAGTTTTTAATATCAACCCTAAGTGATTTCAAGTCTTCTAAAGTAATTCTAGTGCCGAAAAACCCGAATTGATTGCTAGTTTCGCTTCCTTGTTCTTGTGGCAGAATTGGAGAGATATTTCGTGGAAAATTAAGGTCAAATTGGAGTTGTTATTTCTGTTTAAAGGTAAGGAACCTCTTACTCTATATATATATTTAATATTATCCAAGTTGCGGCTAAGTCGTTGAAGCTAGAACTTGTGAAATATATATATATCGAAAGGCTTGGTAGTAATGTTGTTGGTTGGTGGACTGTTTTGGGAGGCTCAATATGATTATTAATGATGTTGTTTGGGCTGTTTGGTGATTGTATTGACTTGTGTGAAGTCATATAAATAGGGGAGGTGCTGTCCGTTTCATCGTAAAATAGGTTGCGGTCGATACATAATAGTTACGACGCTTAAACGATAATGATAGTGTCATTTCTCTTATTGTAGACTAAGGAGTCGTGACATTTGTATAGCTTGAGGTTGGGCAGTATATACAAGGTATGTGAGGCTATCCCCTTCATTCTTTTGCACGACTCCGATTGTACATAATGTAATGAACGAGCTCCCAAAGATACTCTACTCTTAGAAGCTAGCAGTACTTACATTGCTGCCCTTCTTATGAAACGATTGATATTGATGTTACTTCTCTTATTCTTATATTATCAATATTGTTGGTAGTTCCTGATTCTTATAAGATTCTTGATGAAGAGTTAATCCTAATAACGTGTACGAAGGATACCGACCTTACGTCACTCCGAAAGGTTCAAAATGTGATTCCAATGAGTCCAGCATGCATCATATATATGTATCTATTTTACTCTACCGAGCCGCGCTATAGTCGGCCGGGTATGGCACCTATTGTGCAACCACTGATCAGTTGGGTTTTACCGAGCTCCACGTGGCCGGGTATGATTCTACCGAGCCCTATGATGGCCGGGTACGTTTTACCGAGCCTATTACGGCCGGGTACGATATGATGATGGTGATGCCACAAAGGCGTATATTTTAAAAGTTTATGTATATATATATATATGTATATATCATGTGTTTCATATCAGTAGCCCTCAGAGGTACCCAGATGTCACAGGTTGTATATTCCCTATCCCTGTTTACATTACTGTTCTTACTTATGCTTTCCTGCCTTACATACTCAGTACTTTATTCGTACTGACGTCCCTTTTATTTGTGGACACTGCATGTCGTGCTGCAGGTCCTGATAAACGGGTAGACGCAGCTCCCCCACCACAGTAGGCTGTCCAGTTCAGCGGTTATTGGCGAGATCCCTTCTCTGGACTTGCCGTGGTCTTGGTATGCATTTTTGTTATAGACATTATGGGTATGTCGGGGCCCTGTTCCGGCAATGTTGTAGAACTTATGTTCCTTTAGAGGCTCATAGACAGGTGTCGACTCATGGTAGCTCGTACCTTATATATAGTTTCTTGACAGTCTTGTCGTCCCATGTTATGTATGTTCATGACATTATCTTTCATTGTTGGATGTTCATGATCCATGTTTACCATTTATATTGATCTTATCGGCCCTTAAAGATAATAAGGAAGGTTAGATAAAATGTACGTTGGTGCTCGGCAAGTATGGCCCGGGTGCTAGTCATGACCCTCCAGTTGGGTCGTGACAAACTTGGTATCAGAGCAAGTCTGTCCTAGGGGTTGTCTATGAGCCGTGTCTAGTAGAGTTTTGATTATGGATGTGTAGCGCGCCACATTTATAATCAGGAGGCTACGTGACATCTAGGGTTGTTACCTTCTTCCTGAATCTAGATCGTGCGTAGAGTTGAGTCGTAAGTGTTCATATCTAATATTCACCTTGTTTTCTTTTAGCGATGCCTTCGACTAGGAAGCAAGCGATTAGTAAACGACTTGATACAGCTGTGGGAGAGGGTAACATTCAGGTGCCTCCAGCCATAGCAGGCCAAAGTGAGCCTTAGAGTGAGATGCCGTCTCATACCTCTCTGTCTCCTCCAGAGGATATTAGGAGGCACCCAGTACATCCAGTTCCTCCGTCTGGCACTACAGACCACGATATGCGCAGTGCGGTGCAGTTGTTGACTAGCTTGGTAGCTGCTCAGGCTCAGAGGCAGAATACCGGTGCTACTGATAAACCGGTTAGTGCGAGAGTTCGTGATTTTATTAATCTAGACCCTCCAGTGTTTACCGGATCAGACCCCAAGGAGGACCCGCAAGCATTTATTGATCAGGTTCATTATACATTGCGGGTTATGCATGCTAGTGATACGGAGGCAGAAGAGTTGGCTTCTTATCAGTTACGGGATTTAGCGATTTTATAGTATGATAGTTGGGAGAGATCTAGGGGTCCGAATGCTCCTCCAGCCGTGTGGAAGGAATTTTCTGAGGCCTTTCTTCGTCACTACTTGCCAGCTGAGATACGACGAGCTAGAGCTGATAAGTTCTTGAACCTTCGACAGGGTAATATGAGTGTACGAGAGTATAGTATACAGTTTGATTCTTTAGCAAGGTATACTCCCCATATGGTGGCCGAGATGAGTGATAGGGTGCACCTGTTCGTGAACGGGTTGGGCACATCTGATAAATGAGTGCACAACAGCCTCCTTGGTAGAGGGCATGGATATTTCCCGTATTCAGGCTTATGCCCAGACCCTTCAGGATCATAAGTTATAAGCTAAGCTCTCTAAATGTGAATTCTTGCAAAACTCAGTAGCATTCCTTGGCCATGTGATATCTGATGAGGGTATTAGTGTCGACACTCAGAAGATCGATACAGTGAAGAATTGGCCGAGACCTACAACACTGTCAGAAGTCCGCAGCTTCCTGGGGCTAGCAGGATATTGTAGGTGGTTTGTAGAGGGGTTTTCCTCTATATCAGCACCATTGACTAAGTTAACACAGAAAGGCATATGTTTTAAAAGTTTATGTATATATATAAAAGTTTATGTATATATATATATGTATATATCATGTGTTTCATATCAGTAGCCCTCAGAGGTACCCAGATGTCACAGGTTGTATATTCCCTATCCCTGTTTACATTACTGTTCTTACTTATGCTTTCCTGCCTTACATACTCAGTACTTTATTCGTACTGACGTCCCTTTTATTTGTGGACACTGCATGTCGTGCTGCAGGTCCTGATAAACGGGTAGACGCAGCTCCCCCACCACAGTAGGCTATCCAGTTCAGCGGTTATTGGCGAGATCCCTTCTCCGGACTTGCCGTGGTCTTGGTATGCATTTTTGTTATAGACATTATGGGTATGTCGGGGCCCTGTTCCGGCAATGTTGTAGAACTTATGTTCCTTTAGAGGCTCATAGACAGGTGTCGACTCATGGTAGCTCGTACCTTATATATAGTTTCTTGACAGTCTTGTCGTCCCATGTTATGTATGTTCATGACATTATCTTTCATTGTTGGATGTTCATGATCCATGTTTACCATTTATATTGATCTTATCGGCCCTTAAAGATAATAAGGAAGGTTAGATAAAATGTACGTTGGTGCTCGGCAAGTATGGCCCGGGTGCTAGTCATGACCCTCTAGTTGGGTCGTGACAATACTGTCAGTTATTACAAACCAATTTGTCTCAGAATCATCAAAATATATCAAATAAACTCCACCCCACCCCCACCCCCACCCCTGAATAAAAATAAGCATTATCCCCAATGCTTAACAAAATAAGGGTAAATGAAGGGTAAGAGTGAAGAAAACTCCCTATGGCTCTGTGGCCATCTTTGTGTCCCTAGCAGTGTGACCGACCTCAGCCTCATCCAACTAGATCTCATCATCCTCAACTTCGAGAGTGGCTGGGTTGGTGAACATCTGACGTACTGCCTCGGTAGTGTCAGCAACAATGTCTGGATCCTCAGACTGGCCAGCTGGTGTTGTATGTGCTGTAGGATATGGGCCTGGGTGGTACGGGTCAATCAACA
Organism: Nicotiana tabacum; assembly: GCF_000715075.1. Lineage (NCBI taxonomy): Eukaryota > Viridiplantae > Streptophyta > Magnoliopsida > Solanales > Solanaceae > Nicotiana > Nicotiana tabacum. Next base: position 22,948,200 of record NC_134081.1, on the reverse strand, counting down.
TATCAAATGGAATGTCTCTGGCTGCTACAAGCTTGGTAATCTGTCTCCGGAGCTTGTCCACTGACTTCTTAGAGGCCTGGGACTTCCGCATCTTCTTTCCTTTCCTAGCTCTTTTATTACTGACTCATGCTGCACCAAAGTGGTCATAATTGTGTTTTCATTCTCCAAGAGCTTCTTCAAAGTTTCATCAACTGTGGGGGGAATCTGGGGTGCTGGAATGGATGACTGTGCTGCAACATTACTGGAGATGTCAGATAGCTTTGTAGTAGCTGTCTGCATCCAGTTGTTGAGGCTCGCCAGTGTCTGGGAGACTCGCAGCGCAGATAGTGGAGTAGTGGGCATCGACACTGGCTTCAAAGCCGAGGTGGAAGGCACTGAGGCTGAAGGTGGGGGCATAGCTGTTGCACTAGCTGAAGGCTCTCCTAAAGTGGATGGCATGTCAACTGTCTCTACAGCTACTACCGATGGCTCATCAGACTGGCCTATGGTGTTAGTCGGCTGACCCTTTTTCTTAGGGTTGTGTGCATCCATCAGAGAATATGATGAGAATGGCTTCGTAGCCCGAACCTTTGTATCAAAATCTCTCGGCTCCACCTGTGCATCCGTAAGATACTCAGTAATGGTGTTGGGATACGGGTATGAGGTATCAGCTTGCCTGGCGACCACAGATATGTTAGCCGACATCATGGCACCCACATTGATCGGGTACCCGGCCATGATTGAGGCGACTAGAACTGCCCGCGGGATAGGAAGATTTGTTTCATTCTGGCACGGGTCTAATCTAATGCAGACAAAGGTCTGCCATCCCTTCGCCTCAAAGCTTAGGGTGTTACTCTGAATAGGAACCCCTGCTGTGATCCATGGTAGTGGTGGCCCCAGAGCTGCAAGAATCTCAGCTAGCCATGGGCGAGCTGCATCCCCCATTGCCAACTTCTCCAAGTATTTGTAGGCTCAACATCATCACACCCCAAGTAGGTGTTCCATGTGTGCTGGTCAAAATGCACCTTCAGATTCCTCACTTTAGTTCCTTTTGTCCCTTTCTTTATGTGCGCCACATTGGTGTAGAACTCCCTGACAAGATATTCTTTTGCATCCACTACGCTTTGGGTGAACCACATCCACCCATTCCACTCCCGGAACTGCCTCAAGACTGCTGCATTGTACTTTTCAAGGTCTTTCAGTTGGAACTGCCGCTCAAGAGTGAGCGATCTTACTGGCCACCACCCACTGAAACTTGTGAAAGCAGCCGGACTGACGAACCAGTCATCACAAGCCTCTTTCTTCTTCGACCGCTAAAGGCCGACAACTGCAGTATCTCCCCCTCGACCATCATCTGGAATATCATCAACTGTAGTCATTCGTGCCTCAGGGATAGGTGTAGAGGAGGGCTCAGAAGCCTAACTGGCACTCTCCGAACCCTCGGAGGTGCTATGTGACGTAGAGGGCTCATCCCGGAGTTGATACCTTCACGTTGGATTTGATTGGACAACCGACTGCTCTTGAACTGAGTTGCCCTCCGATGTTTCCCTAGATGGGGCATAAGAACTGGATTCGGAGGGATCTACATTTCTTCCTCGGCCGGCTGTAACCTTCTTTGTGGGTATCTTTTGGAGGGTGAGGGTTAAAGTACTTTTGCTTCGGTCCCTGGAAGGTTCACCCCTCCCCTTTGAAGGTCCCTGGAAGTCTAAACACCAACCGGTATGGAGACATCCCGATAGGAGTTTTGAAAGCAATCTGATAAGCCCATAGTGCATCATCAAGCTTCTTTGACCAATCCGCCCGGTTAGCATTCACTGTTTTGGACAAGATACTCTTTATCTCCCGGTTGGAGACTTTAACTTGACCGCTAGCTTGTGGATGATAGGGAGTCGTAACTTTATGAGTGACACCATACTTGCTAAGCAAAGTATCAAAAGCCTTGTTACGAAAATGCGACCCCCATCACTTATGATAGCCCGCAGAGTACCAAATTGTGTGAAAATATTCTTCTTCAAGAACGCCACCACACTTCTCGCTTCATTGTTGGGTAGAGCAATGGCCTCAAATCATTTAGACACATAATCAACCGCGACCAAGATGTATGTGTTTCCACAAGAACTCATAAAAGGACCCATGAAGTCAATACCCCACACATCAAAAATATCAATCTCCAAAATGGTAGTGAGAGGCATTTCATTCTTCTTTGTGATTCCACTGGCCGGGTGACATTCATCACATCTTTTCACCACATCACTTGCATCTTTGTAAAGAGTGGGCCAGTAGAAATTGCAACTTAGCACTTTGGCCGTCGTTCTTGCTCCGCCATGGTGACCACCATAAGGTGAAGAATGGCAAGCCTCAAGAATATCACTTTGCTCTTCGTCTGGCACACATCTTCTAATTACCACATCCGTGCAAATCCGAAAAAGGTATGGCTCGTCCGAGTAATAATCTTGACAATCCTGTTTGAGCTTCTTCTTTTGATTTGAAGAGAGCTTATCCGGGATGATTCCACACACAAGGAAGTTTGCTATATCCGCAAACCATGGCACCTCCTTCAATGATATAGCCAAGAGTTGCTCATCGGGGAAGGGGTCATTGATTTCAAGGCCATCATGCGGCCTCCCCTCCTCCTCCAAATGAGACAAGTGGTCCGCTACTTGATTTTCACTCCCTTTTTGATCTTGGATGTCAATATCAAACTCTTGCAACAATAGCACCCATCTCATCAACCGAGATTTTGAGTCTTTCTTGCTCATACGATAGTGAAGTGCCGCACGATCCGTATGAACAATAACCTTTACAACCATCAAGTATGGGCGGAACTTCTCAATTGCAAACACAATGGCAAGGAGCTATTTCTCTGTAATGGTGTAATTGACTTGGGAATCATTCATGGTCTTACTAGCATAGTAGACCGAATGAAAAATCTTGTTGATGCATTTCCCCAAAACGGCTCCAACCGCTACATTACTAGCATCGCACATCAGCTCAAGCGGGATACTCCAGTTAGGAGCGGTGATAATGGGAGTGGTTGTGAACTTGAACTTTAGCAATTCAAAGGCTTTTATGTAATCGCCATTGAAGTGAAACTTAGCATCTTTCTCTAAGAGTTTTCACAACGGGTTCACCACTTTAGAAAAATCCTTGATGAAACATCGGTAGAACCCCGCGTGACCTAAGAAACTTCGCACGCCTTTCACTGAAGTTGGAGGTGGAAGTTTAGAAATCACCTCAATCTTTGCCTTGTCTACCTCTATGCCATTCTTTGAAATTTTGTGGCCAAGTACAATGCCTTCCTCGACCATGAAATGGCATTTCTCCCAATTTAGCACCAAGTTCGTTTCTTCACACCTTGCCAGCACTTTATCCAAATTTGCCAAGCAATCTCATCAAAGGAATCTCCGACCACCAAAAAGTCATCTATGAAGACTTCAAAGTAGTCCTCGACCATATCCTTAAAGATCGCCATCATACACCTTTGAAAATTCGCCGGTGCATTACATAAGCCAAACGACATCCGCTTGAAAGCGAAAGTTCCATAGGGACATATGAAAGTTATTTTCTCTTGATCTTCCGAAGCAATAAGAATTTGGTTGTATCCCGAATATCCATCTAGAAAGAAATAGAAATCACGGCCGGCCAACCTATCAAGTATTTGGTCAAGGAAGGAAAGTGGAAAATGATCCCTCCTCGTGACTTTGTTTAGCTTGCGATAGTCCATACACACTCTCTACTAGGTCAACATTCTTGTGAGAATAAACTCATTCTTGTCATTGGTGACCACCATCATGCCCTCCTTCTTTGGGACACATTGCATCGGAGAAGTCTACGAACTATCGAAAATGGGCTAGACAAGCCCGGTATCCAACCACTTTATAATCTCCTTTTTGACCACGTCTTGCATAGCTTCATTGAGTCTCCTTTGATGTTTAATAGATGGTTTGGCATCCTCCTCCAAGTTAATCTTGTGTATGCAAAATGCGAGGCGTATACCCCTAATATCCACCAAAAGTCCATCCAATAGCCTTATTCCTCTTATAGAGCACTGCCAATGTAGAGTTAACATACACGTTAGTCAAATAAGAGGAAAGAATAACCGGTAAAGTAGAACAAGGACTAAGAAATTCATACCGAAGATGTGGAGGTGATGGCTTCAACTCCAAGGTAGGCGGCTCTTCAATTGAAGGCTTTGTAGGATGCGTTTTCCTATTTTCAAGATCCAAGGAAAGTTTCCAGGCCACATAGTTGTACAACCCCATTCCTTGCAAATAACTCACACATTCCATGAAGCCATTCATCTTGTCATCGTCAAATTTGAGCAAGACGGCCTCCGACATATCACCCACATTAATCATGGTACTTGTATCATCAATAATTACATCGGTCACTAAGTCCACAAAAGAACACACTGCATTGCTATTTGGTTGCCGCATAGATTTGCACACGTGGAATACCACCTTTTCATCACCTACCCGGAAAGTGAGTTCTCCGGCTTCCACATCAACAAGAGCCTTCCCCGTAGAAAGGAAAGGTCTTCCAAGAATAATCGGCACCTCATAGTCCACTTCGCAATCAAGAATAACAAAATCCTCCAGAAGAATGAACTTATCAACTCGAACCAATACATCTTCAATCACTCCCAACGGTCTCTTCATTGTACGATCGGCCATTTGTAATCTCATAGATGTGGGTCTTAGTTGCCCAATTCCCAAGGTCTTGAAAACCGAATAGGGCATCAAATTGATACTTTCCCCAAGATCACAAAGAGCTTTAAAAATTTGGCACTTCCAATGGTACAAGGGATTGTGAAAGCACCAGAATCTTCCAATTTAGGAGCCAGTGAATGCACAATCGCACTCACTTGATGAGTGACTTTGATAGTTTCAAAATTTATCTACCGCTTCTTTGTCACCAAGTCCTTCATAAACTTTGCATAATCAAGAATTTGCTCCAAGGCTTCAACTAATGGCACATTTATTGAGAGACTCATCATCATGTCAATGAACTTTTTAAATTAATTCTCGCCATTTTGCTTGGCGAGCCTTTGAGGATATGGAGGAGGTGGCTTAGGCAATGGTGCCTTAGCTTTTGGCACTACCGTTTCTGGTATGTCAATAACATAATCCCTATATGGGTTCACTTCCTCTTGAGTCTCCTCCACAGTGTCATCAATATCAATCCACACTTTATCATTTGCTTGCACGATATTGTTCGGGATCTCTTCTTCTTCTTCTACCACTTGCTCAGCATCCACTAGTTGTCTTTGACTTGAGGTGGTTACATTCCCACCTCTTCCACTTCTTGTAGTAACGGCCATGGTATGCCCTGTATTGTTACCACCCTTTGGGTTCACCACCGTGTCACTTGGTAGTGCCCCCTTAGGACGAGAATTTAAAGCTTGAGAGATTTGCCCCATTTGCACTTGTAAATTGCGGATCGATGTGTTGTGTGAAGCAAGTTGGGCATCGAAATCGGCATTCTTCTCCATCATTTGATTGAATATGTTCTCAATACGGCCCATTTTATTATTGGAAAAACTAGGACCATGGGAAGGATAAGGAGGTGAGTTGCTCGGTTGTTGATACATCGGGGGCCTTTGAAAACCCGACCCCCGATTTCCTTGATTGTTATTTCACCCGCCTTGATTGTTGCCTCCCCAATTGCCTTGGTTATTGTTGTTATGCCAATTACCTTGATTATTTCCTCCACTCCAATTACCTTGATTGTTGTTGTTATTCCAATTGCTTGGATTGTTTCCACCACTCCAATTACCTTGATTGTGAGAATTCCAATTTTCTTGATTGTTTTGAGGTCTCCATTGTTGTTGGCTTGGGCCTTGGGAGTTGTTTCTTTGCCCTTGAAAATTGTTCACATATTGGACCTCTTCTTCTTGGTCATTGTAAGAATCCTCTTGCTCAAACCCATTATATTATTGCACAAAATTTTCCACTCGTTGTTGCACTTGTGGACTTCTTGTTCTTCGCTTGTTCACCATCATACTTACTCCCTAAATTGCATTGACTTGCCTCAGGTTTTGCACTTGTTGAAGTTGAGCCTTTGCCAATTGGTTCATGGTGGTGGTCAACTCGGCTATGGCTTGCCCATGGTCATGCAATTCTTTGTGAATGTAAATCACATTGGGATCACCTTGTGGAATATTTGCTCGGGATTGACACACCGAGGAAGTATTCTCCATATCATCCAAAATATCACATGCCTCCGCATAGGGGCGTAGTCATGAAGTTCCCACCGGCAAGTTAATTCACTACACATTGGTTGGTTGTATTGATCCCCTGATAGAAAGTTTGTTGAATCATGTTCTCCATCATATCATTGTTGGGGCACTCTTTCACCATTGTTCTATACCTTTTTCATATCTCGTGTAGTGGTTCATTGGGCTCTTGCTTGAATGCTAGAATTTCATCCCGAAGAATAGTCATGTGCCCGGGAGAGAAGTACTTAGAAATAAATTTCTCCGCTAATTCATCCCAAGTATGAATGGAATGATTTGGCAAACGTTCCAATCAATCTAAAGCTTTCCCCCGTAGAGAGAAGGGAAAAGCCTTAGCCTCAAAGCATCCTCAGAGACATTTATTTGTTTACTCCCCCAACACGTATCTACGAACCCCTTCAAGTATTTGTATGCGTTTTGACCCGGTGCACCGGTGAAGAACCCCCGTTGCTCGAGCAAAGTGAGCATCACATTGGTTATTTGAAAGTTGCGCACCCTAATACGGGGAGGGACTATTGCACTTGTGTACCCTTCATTCGGAAATACCTGGTATGGAGCCGCTCATGGTGGAGGTGGGGGTGGAGCATGCACATTGTCATGAGGCACTCGGCCTCGTCTATTGGCTTGAGGTTCAAGAAGGACCCCATCCATTTGATCATCCTCAACGTTCACATCCCCCAAAGCTATGTTTCCGAGCTCATTGTTTACCATGATTGCACCTACAATAACTCAACACGTCAGTAACAAGGAAGGAAAAGAAGATATTCCCAAAAACACACCTAAATATATGGCTAACACCATTTTTAGCTCTCCGGCAACGGCGTCAAAAATTGATCTCATCCAATTTCACACCTCAATTCAAGGTTATGAAATGGTCGATTGCAATAATAGTACCCAACAAGAGTCGGGGTGGATTTTTACAGGGAGTTATATATTGGAGTTAGGAGTATATATTATAGTATGCGAGTTTGACTATCTCAATTTACACTTCCACAAATTTGGATTGTTTCTATGTCTAATTTAAATCTAAGATTGAAAAGTTGAGAAATAAAACTAAGAGAATTATTTTTGTTGTTTTTTAATTTGTATAGAAAGCCTAGGGCTATGACCATCACCTAGGTATTTGCCTTATGGGATATAGACCTTAATGCTTATTTTATTGATCGGGGTGTATAATAGCTATCAACTCTCAATTACCCACTCATTACCTCTCGGTCAAAGAGTGATTTTGCCCAATTTATCTTTCTCAAGTCCAAATGGGTATTGCACAAAAGGGTTGATAAAAGCTCAAGTCGGGTTATTACTATCTCTAGGTTGAACCCTTTAATTGGGATTATCAATCTCTCGATTGACCCAATTTCTTATTAGCCAAGTTGTCCTAGATTAAGTCTTTCTTTCTCAAGTAGAGACTCTGTCAAATGGTCATGAACTAATATTTGCAACCAGTAATTCCACAAATTAAAGCATGAGAAGGCTAAATAATAAACACTCAACCATAAACAAGCATCAAATTAAACACCCATAAGGTTTACACACTAGGGTTAGGTCACAACCTTAGTAAAAATCTAGCTACTCATGCTTAAAATTGAAGAAATAGAAGAAGAAATGATAAATAAACTCATATTGTGAAATCAAAATGATAAAATCTATGTTAAAATATCCAAAAATATATAAAACTACTAAAAGAAGTAAAAAGAAACGGCTAATGTAGCTGTTGATATCAAAAGTTGACCTAAAATTGTGAAACTCATTTATTTATACAGGGCTAGAAATTTCGGACAAAAATGCCCTTCGGGAGGTTTTGCGGCCGCACAATTCCATGTGTGGTCTGTAGATTTCTTCAACTTGTCAGGAACTAGAGGTCTAAGACCGCATAATTCTGATCTGCGGCTGTACGGCATCATTTCTACGGTCCACACTTTTACATTTGCGGCCGCAACTGGTTCTTCTACGGTCTTCACTTTTACACCTACGGTCGCAAGGCGCTTCGTCTGCGGCCGCACAATTCCTGTGCGGTCCGCACATCTGAGGTACTTGAAATGCACATTCCCTAAACTTTGTTCCTAGCCATCGTTTGCGGCCGCATAATTCATGTGCGGACCGCACTTTCTACAAAGGTTTGCTGGCCTTTCCTTCATCATCTGCAGCCGTAGATGATATTCTGCGGTCCGCACTTATGAGCTTCTGTGACTTTTATGGCCTTAAGTTTAGATTACTTCTTTTTGAGTTGGATATCACATCGGGAGTCCATCTTCCAATATTCTTGCAATTTAGTACATTTTATCAGTTTTCGGGAACATAATTAAACGCTTTTGGACTAAAACAAAAGCTAAAAGGTGTTAATAAGTAGTCAAAATCCCCACTTATCAGTAATGATTATGGTTATTTGCCCATGTGGTAGTTTTGAATTCGAGCAGGCTTTCCTTCAGCTTTTGGGAGGTGTCGGAGCTCCTAGGATTCAAACTCTTTGTGAACGCCTCCACTGCCCACTCGTCTGGTACAACCGGTAGCAGCATCCTCTCTTCTTGGAACCGGATCACAAATTCTCGCAACAATTCGGACTCGCCTTGCGCAATTCTAAATATGTCCGCCTTCCTGGCTTGGACCTTCCTAGCCCTGACATGGGCCTTAATGAATGAATCTGTAAGCATTTTAAAAGAGTCAATTGAATGCTCGGGTAAGAGTGAATACCATGTCAGAGCCCCCTTGGTGAGGGTTTCACCAAACTTCTTTAGTAGGACCAATTCTATCTCATGTTGAGCCAAATCGTTCCCATTTACAGTCGTGGTATAAGTTGTGATGTACTCCTACAGATCCGAAGTTCCATCGTATTTTGGTATATCCGGCATCTTGAAGCTCTTCAGAATCAACTCTGGTGTTGCGCTTGGTTTAAATGATAACTATGTGTATTTTTTCGAATCCGGGCCTTTTAATATTGGTGGTGAGCCCGGAACTTGATTCATTCGGGCGTGAAACCCCTTTGCATTTTGATCCATCCGTTCGTTTATTTCCCTTATAAACCTCATAAACTCAATTTTGAAGGGATCATTCCCGTTGTTGTTTCCTGGTCCGTTACCGGTCCCTCTGACTTCGTCGAAACCAACTTCGCCTCTTGGGTTGTTGTTATCGACTCTCTGAGTCATTTGATTTGCAGGAATGCTGGGAGGAATTGGGCCCCATCCACTCGCATAATTGGAAGCGCCTGACAACGTTTGCTTCAACTCTGTCATCACCCGATCCTGCCTTGAGAGGTGGCCCATGATAACTTTATGTTGCTCCCTCAAGATTTTCACTATTTCCACGACATGTTCCTCCTTCACGTCGTCTGGAGTTGGCTCCCGCACATGCCGGGGGTACTGTCCTTCACGAACCGGGGTTGTTTCGCCCCTCGTTACGGGTGTCGCTAGTTGAATCTTCATGTTGAGGAAAATTTTCGTGTCCCTCAACATTGTGCGTGATGTTGACATCATTAGCTGTCGTTGCTGATTTTTTGATACGGGAAAAATCAAACAAGTTAGTAACAAATGTGATGATCAAAGCAATTATGCAACTGTCTGTCCCACGGTGGGTGCCAAACTGTTTATTCGTAAAACGGTACAGTTGAATTTTTTACGTGGTTTATAGACACGCGAACTGATTTGATCCAAAAATGATAAAGAAATAAGATTAAAACTAAGACTTAGCAATTAAAATTGAAGAAGATGACAAGCCTGGCTCCAAAAGCGGTGTCTTCGAGGATAGAAATGAGAGCAATGTTGAAGAGCAAATAAAGTTGTTTAATTAAGAGCGAAAATGAAATACAACATATGTTTTGCCAAGAATTTCCTCCCTTACAATGGTTGCTGAGCCTGCTATTTTTAGCTATACCTAGGGAAATAAGATTCTAGGATCAAGCCCCACTTAAATGATAATAAATGAGTCATTGATGAATATGTAACGGCAGGCCATGGATGCAAATATTCTCTGCAACGGCTGCCCATTTAATGTTAGAGAATATTTTTCATTGAATGATATCCGATGGCAAATATTCAACCTGCTCCCTTTGACCACACTCCCTTTGGGATTCACCCGATGTCAATTGCAACAGTTGTTCCCGATACCGATCGTTACTTGATTCGTTTCATACCTGTTTTTGATTCCACGTATCATGCTCTTATTCGACCACTTATTATAAACCAATTTTACCCTATACATTAATAAAACCACACCTCAAACTAGAACCCTTTTAAGCGTTGAGAAGGCGCGGCAATTTAACATCTTTAATTTTTAAGTTTGTAACTTTGCTACCAAAATTTCCACACAAGTTTAAGCTATACTTTTCATATTGAAGTTTCACCAATAAAGTTATGAAGTAGATGTCAAGATGTGAACAACGAAGTCAATGGGTTAGCACGTATGACTTTTATTAGTCTGCCTATGTTCGATTTTCTAACATCTGTACTTTATAATATGTTTCTTAAGGTCCAAGAATCTCCCTTCCACTTATTGGTCTCAAACTTCATGATTTTCGACAGAAACTTTCTAATAAGGAGGACATTGAATCTTTCAACACGCAGACATCAAAACACGTCTTTTGGTGTGTTAGGCATCAAGCCGTCAATTACAACGCAAGAAGCAAACCTATCTCAAATCTAACATGAAAAATCAAATGAATTGCAGCTAAAAGCAGCTACCCTATAGTAGTCGATCGGTTAAGCTAAAGAATCACGACAACAAAATATTAGTCTATTGAGTTTAAGCTTAACATATTGTTAAACATAAAATTAAGATATTTAGGGGTCGTGTCGTAGCAAAAATAATTCTGGATAAAATTTAGTACTGCCTTATCCCTTGTTTGGTTACTTATCCTGGAATAAGAATTAAATATAGTACCAGGATAACTTATACATCTTAGAAGATGAAATAGTAATTCCAAAATAAGTTATCTCAATCCACATGTTAATACAGCATGCCAAACATTCAATACGAAATAATACCAGAATAACTAATCTCAGTCAGTGGCAGACCCAAATGGTGGCTAGCGGGTTCAACTGAACCCGCTTCATAAAAAAATTATACTATGTATATATATAAATTAGGATTAAAGCTGTTTAAATTTTGCATAAATATTTTATTTGAACCTACTTGACAACTACTATTTTACGACTAAATTTATATACTTCTAAGATTGAACCCGTTTCAAAATTTTGGGCCCGCCACTGATCTCAGTATATATAAATAATCTCAGCATAATTAATCGAAGCATAATTTTGTCTTCGAACCAAAGGACCCTTAATTTGTAGAAGTTTAACATAGTTTCTGGACATGTATATCTTAAAGAAACAATTAAAGTTCAAATTCACATTAAAAAGGGTTGACTGTTATTCTCCAAACTAATTTTCATAGACAAGAAATAATAGTAATTTTTATTGGCGAAATATATAAGAATAATTAAAATAAAATAAAAAAGAAAAAAGCAATTCGTGGGATCCACTAACTTGTCCATCAACCTTCGAGCTCCCATCCCATTCCATCTGTGCTCTCCCAAAACAAGAGAAGCCGTCAAAATTCAGCATTGATTCATGCATTAATAGTCTAAACTTTTAAATTTAATAACAGAACATCAAATATAAATATTAATCCCAAAAAATAAAAATAAAAGTTAATAAACTAACTAAGCCGGTGACCAGCCATTTGTATGATTTGCATAGGTCATAACACATCTTGAATTTCTCCTCTCCCTTCCTAAACTCCCTATATAAAGTCAAGAAACCCCTTCATTCAAACTCATCTCACAAACTCACAAAAACAGTTCTCCATTTCTTCTTCAAGTTTTCCAAACAACACAACAAAAAACAAACAAAATCACACCAAAAATAAAAAAGAAAACAAGAAGAAGAAATGGCCTCTTCAATGAAATCATCTTTGATTCTTTTCTTTACCTGTTCCCTTTTCCTCCAAGTTGCTCTTGGTACGTATATCTATATCTAATTTTCTTTTCTTTCATTCACATAAGAGAATTCAGAATTTAGAACGATTGCTTATATGTGCATTGGAAATTTTACATATATTTAGCATGGTTCGACTCGAAAATAATGGATTCAGTTGAACCAATTGAATCGCTCTAGATCCGTTTCTGTTCATGTTCATGCAAAGATTCAATTTTGATGATCATATCAAGCATGTTAACATAATTCACTACTAAAAACCAAGAATTAGCGACAGACAAATTCTGTAGCTAAACAAGAAAATGCCGCTAATCCTTATTTAGCGACAGATTAGCGACCTCTAGAAATTTTGTTAGCTATGATCGATTTAGTGATGGATTAGCGATGAAATTCGTATCTAATTCCATTTTTTTGGAAGTACATATCTTTATAATTTAATTTTTATGTCTAAATATTTTCTTTCTTTATAATAGGGGAGATCATATGTGAGAATTTGCCAACAAATGTTTGTGCATTCTCAATTGCATCATCTGGGAAGAGGTGTTTGTTAGAGAAATCAGCATTAGAAGATGGGAAAAGTGAGTACCAATGCAAGACATCAGAGGTGATAGTTGGAAACATGAGGGAATACATTGAGACAGATGAATGTGTGAATGCATGTGGAGTTGATAGAAACTCTATTGGAATTTCTTCTGATTCTTTGCTTGAGGCTCAGTTTACCTCTAAGCTCTGCTCCCCTGATTGCTACCACAAATGCCCCAATGTTGTTGACCTTTACTTCAACTTGGCTGCCGGAGAAGGTAACCATAGCCTGTCTTATTTTTACACTGTCAGTGTACAAAAGTTAAATTCTTTCCCTTTTACATAATATATGTTCTTCATTTTTAATATTTTGTCCACAAATTTATAAGTTTCATAAGGTTGAAATCTGACATAAGATCTAGCAAAAGAAAAAAGAATACAATTTCAATTGATGTTTTGGCACTCGCACTCCTTTGGTATTAATTTAATACAAAGGCATAAATTGGATAGTTTTTTCAACCCAAATTAGAGTGTTTCTTGTTGAGGTGTGACGTGATTTTTGGATATGAAAAAGAAAAGTTGATTCTTTAAAAGGTAATAATAATGATGCCTTTCTTGCAACATAAAACCTTAAAGTTGAATCAAAGAATTACTATTTTTTTTATCTTAGAAAAACACTATGTGGAACTTAGATTCACAACCTTTTATGATTTTAATACACTCGATCTTTAGACGCCCTCTAGCTTATAATTCAATCTTGAGTTTCTCTTATGGTCAAAAGATTTAACTTTTCTTGCTTCTAAATATGCTTCTTCATCGATTGAATTACTCTTTTGGTCCAGTCGGTAGAATCGGTGAACCACGCGAGCTTGGTAGATGCGTGGGGCAGAAGGCTCGTAGTATCCCCTTTGATTGATCCACCCTTTTCCATACCAACCATGCCCCTTCTCTTTCTCCGATCATAAAGTCCCTTGATCCCTTTATTTTTCTTTCTTCCCTCGAATAAGTAAGACCTTGCTCTTTGGAAGGGCAAAGTGCGTGTTTGAAGTGGCGAAGGCATATGCTAAAGTAAGAAAGTGGATACTTTCTTTTAATAGAAAATTATGGCTCTTATAATAATCTATTTCATTCCATTATTTCAATTGCATTCTATCTCATCATATCACGTCAATTTAGGGCTTTACTAATGTTTAACTTTATTTATTTGGTGAAATGTGCAGGAGTGTACTTGCCAGACCTATGCAAGAAGCAGAGGACCAACCCACACCGTGCCATGATTGAGTTGCAAAGCAGTGGAGCTGCTGAAGATGTTGCTGATGCTCCTGCTCCTTCTCCTCTTTCTTTCTAAATTCTATTTGCACCTTTTTAATTACTATATACATTGTGTTTTTACAAGCAGCTTGTTGTTTGTAAAGAGTTTGCTTTCATTGTTTCTTTGGGTTTGTTGGGATTTTTTTCCGAGATATTCTTGAGTCTATTGTACTCTAATTCTTTTTCCACTGAGAATTGAATAAAGCTTCTACTTCATTTACATGCGACTTCTTGTTTGCTTACTTTACTTTTACCTAGTGTTAATTCCATGTTTGTTATTTCGATCAAATGACAATCCATCAAGTGGCAAATTTACGGAATCATAATTCATAGCAAGTCTTTTTGCATCGATGGCATCACTTGCAATTTTGTATATATACTTAATTTTTAAAAATTCAGTAAAATCCCACGTACATATCGTTTCATAATGTATCGTATAGTTATTTTATTATATTGTATCGTATCATTTGATAAATACAATATTTGGATAAAGTGTATCGTTTGCCGTTATTTCATGATGTCACGTACCAACAATATGAAGAATAAACTTGCAATATTACAAAAAAAAAGGTACGGGATAAAATTATTATATAAAAAGTAGGGTAAATAATTATTTAATAATAATAAATGACAAGATGAGAAAAAGACAAAATAACGACGCGACCACACCAAATCAGTCGTTACGTAAAGGGATATTTTTCGTCGTTATGTAACGATAAATTTAACGATACCATACAACCATAAATAGTTTATGTTGATAATTTTATTGTATTCATTTTCAACCTTTATTTCTAATGTAATTTCCATCTAGGTGCCTATTCATTATTTTGTGGAGGTGTACTAAACCATAGAATCTATTTGCTATTGTTATGTATATAAATCACATTTATTACATAATTGTATGGTCAAAATCCGCCTAAAGACATTCAACGTGAAGAGATGTGGCCAAAAGTAGTTTGGCAGAGGTTGACTAGTAACTGATGAGATTCACCGCCGAGCAGCCAGTCATGGCTGAAATCAAGTATCAGAGGGAGCAGTAACGGACAATTTAGTAATAGGACATTTAAGAGAATATTCCATTGGATATTCTTTATACTTGTAATTTTAGGGTTAATTGGGGGCATGTCCCTATAAATAGAAAGTGAGAGATCAGATGTGGGAGAGATTTTTTTTCCTCTATCAAGAACATTCTTGATAGAGCAGACTCTCGATAGATAAATAAAACGATTATCTTTCTAAAAAGATTCGATTGTTGATTATTCTATATCTTTTATATCAGATCCGATAAAGGCTCGGATATTCTTGTATCTATCTGTCATTCATCATAGTCGGAACAGGAATCATTCACCTCATTCAATATTGGGTGAATCATTCTCCTTATTTACTTTAGTGACATTTATTGTCATTAAATGCTTGATATTTCTCTTCCATTATTGATATCGATACATTACATACACATCTGAAGTTATTATTCTTAGCTAGGCTTAACCCTTTATTAAATATATTTAATTAGTTTAGCCAAAGATAATTATTTTTTGGTCAAACAATTTGGCGCCGTCTGTGGGGGATTTTTCTAGTTAAAATTTTAGTTTCTTCTAGATCTATAACTAGCAAAAAAAAGGACAAAACCCCATGCTTTCTTGTACGCACAGACCTAACATGGCAGGTAACAGAGAAGAAAGGATGAAGGCAGTGGACGACCTCACATATTGGTCTATATAGACGATATGTTGGTCAAATCCATACGGAAAGAAGATCACGTTGACCACTTGAAAGAGTCCTTCGACATACTCAGGCGATACGGTTCAAAGGCTGACCGGCCGCATCGCCGCCCTGTCAAGGTTCATCTCACGGTCGTCTGATAGGTGTCATAAATTTTTCAGCGTACTCAAGAAAGACAATGATCTTCTATAGACATCCGAGTGCGTTCAAGGCCTGGAGGAGTTAAAAGGCTTATCTATCATCACCACCATTGCTCGCCAAAGTAGAACTTGGAGAACGTCTCCTCGTCTACTTCGCCGTATCCGAAGTAGTAGTGAGCGCAGTCTTGGTCCGAGAAGACAAAGGTACGCAATCCCCCATCTATTGCATTAGCAAAACCTTAATCGACGTCGAGACGCGGTACCCTCACCTCGAAAAGCTGGCGTTGGCCTTGGTCGTAGCTTCACGAAAGCTTAGACCCTACTTTCAGTGCCACCCCATCTCGGTAGTCACAACTTTCCCCTTGAGAAGTATTTTACATAAGATATCGGGAAGATTGGCTAAGTGGGCTATATAATTGAGCGAGCATGATATCACGTATCAACCACAGACTGCGATAAAATCACAAGTCCTCGCCGACTTTATCGCCGACTTCAGCGCAAAAATAATGCCTGAAGTAGCAAAAGAAGCCGCCCATGCTTCCCCGCAAACACAAGATCAATGGATTTTGTACACCGATGGCGCCTCCAATGCATCAGGGTCCGGACTGGGACACGTACTCGAGGTCCCAACAAGCGAAATAAATCACCAGTCCATAAGGTGTTAGGACATGATTAACAATGAGGCCAAGTATGAGGCCGTGATTGCAGGATTAAGGCTAGCACTCAAGTATGGAGCGAGGCAGGTCATCCTATGCTGTGACTCACACCTCGTCGTCAACCGAGTCACATGGACTTTCCAGATCAAAGAGCAAAGGCTGCAAAAGTACCAAGCCGAAATCTGCAAATTACTGCCTGAGTTTGATGAATATCAGCTCGACCAAATCCCTCGAGCACAAAACACCGAAGCCGACGGCCTCGCCAAATTAGTGGCAGCCGCCAAAAGTATCATCGGCGAAGGAAACATGGTCATCATCCACTCGTCGCTAGATCAAATTGAGGTAAGGACTATAAATCTAAATTGGGACTAGCACAACCGTATTATTACATACTTGCAGGACGGCGTACTTCCAGATGATAAAAAAGAAGCCAAGAAACTTCGGATGCAATCATCCAGGCACAACATCATCCAGAACGATATGTACAAGAGGACGTGCGGCGGCCCCTAGCAAAATGCTTGGGCCCAAATCAAACTCGTCGTGTCCTAGAAGAAGTCCACGAAGGCCACTGCGGGGCTCATTCCGGCAACTGAGCTCTGGTCAGATGCCTCATACGAACAAGATATTACTGGCCTACTATGAAAAAAAAGGTTGCGGACTTCGTAAAAAGATGCGAGCAATGCCAAAAATACGCCCCAATGATCCACCAAGCGGGCGAGCAACTCCACTCGGCCATTTCCCCATGGCCTTTCATCAAGTGGGGGATGGACATCGTCGGCCCCCTCCCTACAGGACGAGGTAACGTACGTTTTCTTTTAGTTTTGACTGACTATTTTTCTAAATGGGTAGAAGCGGGAGCATTCGCTCAGATACGCAAACAGGAAGTGATCACCTTCGTATGAAAAATATTGTGTGCCGCTTCGGCCTTCCCAAAGAGATCAGTTGCGACAATGGACCCCGATTTACTGGAAAAAAAGTCGCCAAATTTTTTGAGAAAAAGGTTGGCCGAGCTCTTCGAGAAGTGGCATATCAAAAGAATACTCTCTACCCCATACCATCATGCGGGCAATGGGCAAGCGGAGTCCTCCAATAAATCAATACTGAACATCATGAAGAAAAAGCTCGAGGACACTAAGGGACTTCAGCCAGAAGTGCTATGGGCATACCGCACAACGCCAAAGACGAGCACAGGGGAAACGCCCTACTCGTTAGTCTGGGACTGACGCAGTAATACAAGTCAAAGTCGAAGAGCCCAATTCGAGATACTCCCATGAGAGCGGGCCGAGAAACGACGAAAATAGAAGGCAAGACCTCAACGAAGTCGAAGTACGGACAAGAAAAAGGCATGGTTCATTGCTCAACCTCTCGACATATCTCCAGGTCGCCCAATGAAGGGACTACATAGACCGGGACTGGAATGCCAGCCCAAAAAATATGTAAATTTCTCTAAGTATTGAGCAAAACATATGTACATCTACCCGACCCACGGCCGCAATTGAACAAACTACATTCGACCTCGTTCGAATTAAAAAGCATTCAACCTCGTTCGATTTAAACAACATTTGACCTTGTTCGAATTAAAAGTCATTCGACCTCGTTCGAATTAAACAACATTCGACCTCATTCGAATTAAAAGACATTTGGCCTTGTTCGAATTAAACAACATTCGGCCTTGTTCGAATTAAACAACATTTGACCTCGTTTGAATTAAAAGACATTCGACCTCGTTCGAATTAAAAAGCATTCGACCTAGTTCGAATTAAACAACATTCGGCCTCGTTTTGATTAAAAGACATTCGGCCTCGTTTGAATTAAATAGCATTCGACCCCGTTCGAATTAAACAACATTCTACTTCGTTCGAATTAAAAGACATTCGACCTCGTTCGAATAAAACAACATTCGACCTCGTTCGAATTAAAAGACATTCGGCCTCGTTCGAATTAAACAACATTCGAGCTTGTTCGAATTAAGCTGCATTCGACCTCGTTCGAATTAAAAACATTTGACCTCGTTCGAATTAAACAACATTCGATCTCGTTTTAATTAAAAGACATTTGACCTCGTTCGAATTAAATAACATTCAACCTCGATCGAATTAAACAACATTCAATCTCGTTCGAATTAAAAGACATTCGACCTCGTTCGAATTAAACAACATTCGACCTCGTTCGAATTAAACAACACTCGACCTCGTTCGAACTAAAAGTCATTCGACCTCGTTCGAATTAAAAAGCATTCGACCTCGTTCGAATTAAATAACATTCGAACTCATTCGAATTAAAAGACATTTGGCCTTGTTCGAATTAAACAACATTCGGCCTCGTTCGAATTAAACAACATTCGACCTCGTTCGAATTAAAAGACATTCGACCTTGTTCGAATTAAAAAGCATTCGACCTAGTTCGAATTAAACAACATTCGGCCTCGTTCTGATTAAAATACATTCGGCCTCGTTCGAATTAAACAGCATTCGACCCCGTTCGAATTAAACAACATTCTACTTCGTTCGAATTAAAAGACATTCGACCTCGTTCGAATTAAACAACATTCGACCTCGTTCGAATTAAAAGACATTCGGCCTCGTTCGAATTAAACAACATTCGAGCTCGTTCGAATTAAGCTACATTCGACCTCGTTCGAATTAAAAACATTTGACCTCGTTCGAATTAAACAACATTCAATCTCGTTTTAATTAAAAGACATTTGACCTCGTTCGAATTAAACAACATTCGACCTCGTTCGAATTAAGCAACACTCGACCTCGTTCGAACTAAAAAAAATTCGACCTCGTTCGAATTGGACAAACGCTCGACCCCGTTCAAATCAAATAACATTGACCTCGTTTGAATTAAAAAAGACATTCGACCTCGTTCGAATTAAAAAATATTTGACCTCGTTCAAATTAAACAACATTTGACCTCGTTCGAACAAAAAAAACATTCGACCTCGTTCGAATTGGACAAACGCTCGACCTCGTTGGAATCAAATAACATCGACCTCACTTGAATTTGCATTCGGCTTCGTTCAGATCAACTGTGGCTTATATCTTCACTCAAATTATGCTTATACGGCCCTCGACTATTTTTAGGTTTAGGTTACATTCGACCTCGCTTATATTAACAAAGTTACATTTCAAATCAAGCTCCGACTATGCTTAACTTCGTTAGACAACACTTAATCGTCCCCAGATCACGACTACTAAGTACGGCGTTTGAACTCGTTCAAATGTACAAATCGAGCTTCTACAGCTAAAAGCAGCCAAATGGCAGAATTAAGGAAATGATCGTACAAGACCGAACAGATAAAAGATTCAGAAACAAGCAACAAAAATAGCATTTCAAACTTCAAAAATATTCTTTACAAGGGCTAAACAGACGCCCACAAAAATATGTACATATTACAAATCAAAGGGATAACTACTCTCCACCCGACCCAGCATCGCCATCTTCATCATCGCCATCAGGATATTCATCCTCGTACCAGGCATCCTGCTCAATCCCATCTAGATCCTCCTCGCCATCGATGGTCCCCAGTATAGCAGGGTCGTAGCCACAGGCGATCCGAGTTATACGCACTTTGGCACGAGAATCCTCAAAATTAGCCTAAGGAACTCTCCCCGTTGTCATCATATCTCTGAATATGTCTAGCTAGGCCTCAGCATGGATCCACTTTTCATATAAATCCCGCGAAACATCAGGATAAGCAGAAGTGTGAGAGGAGGATGATTGAGCCAACAACTGCACCTTCTCGACCTCGAGAGTGACGATTTGGTCACCAAGGTTCGAGACCTCTTTTTCTAGCCCCCCGATTTGCTCGTCAAGCCGCTCTTCCCTAAGCCTGGCCGTCTCCAAATCGTTTGCCCGCTCAGACCGAAGGATGCGGATTTCATCCCCCAAAGCCTTCGCCTTTGTTAAAGCCACCAACCGAGAAAACTTGGCCTTCTCCAAATCCGTCGTCTTCTCAGCGACCTCATCACTTAAAGCATCGGCCCTGACCGAACATTGCTCGAGTTCGGCCCGCAGAAATACCACTTGGGCTTGAAGATCCGTGCATTCGGCCTCAACTCCCTTTCTCATTTCGAGCTCATCTTCTTTGTCCCTAAGCGCCCATTCAAGGATGTTGCATTTACCGATGACTCTCATTAGCTTATCGTCTTTCTGCTTCATCTCGTCCCTGATGGATCGGAAGTCACCGCTCTCACCAAATCGCCTACAGATCTCGTGATGCTTGTTGCAGTATTCACGATACTTACTTGCCATCTTCTTGAAAATGGTTTTATGCCTCTCTTCTCGGCGAGCACTCTCAGCCTCTAAGATAATTGTCTAAAGAAAAAAGGGGAAGAAAATCAGTTTATCGATAATAGTGCACAAGACATAAAAACTACCAAGGTCGGAAGATTTACCCTAAGGGCGAGGCTGGCTATACTCGACGACAGGGTGGCATCGTTCAACTTCTCGAGGGTCTTGCCCTCCACATCAGAGCAAAGGGGACCTAAGGAAGGGGCCACATTTTCAGTGTTCACCAGTAGGTCGCGGTCCATGGGGACCACAATGGTACGAGTGGACCCTTCCAACATCACTTCCACTCGAGTGAACCACTCGCTCAGCATCCGCAACTCATCGAGATCAATATCAGAACATGTTTCGTAGCCGTCCTCGGCAATACCTTTGCCTCTGACCTCGGCCGACGAGGGAACATCAACAGGTACCGAGGATGATGGATCACTTCTCGGTACGTTGTCACCGGCCTCCACGGACGTTCCTCCAACTTCAACCCCAACTCTAGGAAAGGGCGCACCTTCCACAACTCTTGTTGATAGTGAAACTCCACATGACGGATTCGCGTCTCTTTCAGGTACAACAATGGTCGGCTCATAGTCATCCCTTATAGAGTCTACTACTCGAACAGTACCATCGCCAACATCCACCAATCTCCTTTTTGTGGATTCAAATCTTCCCCGCTTGACGATGACTCATCCACTAAATGTAGCACAAGAAAAGTCTATGTCCCAGATGCTCATGTCGCCGATGGCTGAGCTGATCTCGCCAAAACTGGATATCAAACGGAGGTAGACAACCTGGCAGGATTGGTCGTAGTAGCAGTTGAAACAGATTCTATTGTGGCAGCCTCCTGGCGGAACGCAAGAGTAGGAGCTCTCGGCTTCCTCGGACCTCCCCGTACTGAACAAGAGAGAGAAAAGGTCGGAATCAACCCCTACAAAGATATAAGGCGACCTATCAGAAAAATTCAATAATGAAGACGAGCAAGCTTACCGAAAAATTTAGGTCCAAACTTATTGCGGAAGACCGACCATTCGCGAATCCCCACTATATGAGGAAGGACTCGGCTAACCCACTCGTGAATATTCTCGACCAAAGGAGGGGGTTCAGCCTCCGCTACATAAAAGGAGATAAGATACAGTACAACCAAGGTGACCAGCACAAAATGTAATAGAGGAAAAGGTAAGAAAGGAACTTACGAGCATAGTTCCAAAGCTCAGGAAACCCGTTTGCATTTGCCACCACATCCTCAGTTCTGACATAGAAGTAGTTAAGCCAAAACTGGCGGTTGGCCTTGTCATCCATTTTTACCACAAGACACTTGTTGCCCCGGTGGCAAAGATGCAACATCGTCCCCTTGTAAAAACTGGGGACGAAGAGATGCATCAAGTGACAGATGGCCAACTCGACCTCGGCCAACTCCGCGAACTTCAAAATCATGCGGATGAGCTTGTAAATATAAGGGGGAGTTGAGCCGGGCACAACCGGTAGTAGCGGCAAAATTCCTCGGCTATGGGAAATATAGGAAAAGAATAACCTACGAATAAGGGGTATGCATAGAAGGCGTAGTATCCAGGGCGATGTATTTGCACCACGTCGTGCCCCGCAGGTAAAAGGTCTATGTGGGCGAAAATTTTGAACTTAGCCCTAAACTCGGCAATGGCCTTATTTGTCATCAACGACTCCAAGATTTCGAGGTCATCTTCAGGCATCTTTGAGAAGTCAGACCTAGCCTTCTCCTAAGGGGGAATTATTTCCTCCACCGTGGGAAAGTTGTCATCTTCAGCAACCATGGCCACCCCACCATCGCGAGGAGGCATGCAAACAGCCAAGGGGGTAGGATCAGGTACTCCCCCTGAATTAATTGTATTAACCATTTTTGCTCGTTTTTATATGGAGAAGACGCAAGCACAAAAAATATATGAGTGGCCGAAGTTATCCGAACCGGTGAAAATAGGGACGTAAGAATAAAGGTAACAAAAGCAAGAACAATGTAAGTAGGAAGGAAGAGATGAAGATTCAGTGTTTGAAAAGCACAAAAAATCAGGCAAAAGGTCTTGAATTCCTATTTATAGGTACCCGGGCACCACGATCGAGAATACAAACCGTCGATGCCCAGCACGGATGTCGAAACGATAGAGGCATGGGAAATGATGCAATACATCGAGAAAACGCGTAATAATGACGCGTGGTATCGTGATGTCATTCTGAATCGACGTAACGATAAGTTATGGTTCACGAAATGCCACGTTATCATCTCGCCAAGAGCGTTACTATTCGACCCGCTCGCCTAAAATCTCTCAACTACGACTAGCGAAGTCCATTCATCGAGGTCGTCCGAAAGGCGACCCCAATAAGCGGAGGGACTAACTCTATGGGTCAAAATCCGCCTAAAGACATTCAACGTGAAGAGATGTGGCCAAAAGTAGTTTGGCCGAGGTCGACTAGTAACTGTGATGGGATTTACCGCCGAGCAGCCAGTCATGGCCGAGATCAAGTATCAGAGGGAGCAGTAACAACCAGTTTAGTAATAGGACATTTAAGAGAATATTCCATTGGATATTCATTATACTTGTACTTTTAGGGTTAATTGGGGGCATGTCTCTGTAAATAGAAAGTCAGAGATCAGATGTGGGAGAGATTTTTTTCCTCTATCAAGAACATTCTTGGTAGAGCAGACTCTCGATAGATAAATAAAAAGATTATCTTTCTAAAGATATTCGATTGTTGATTGTTCTATATCTTTTATATCAAATCCGAGAAAGGCTCGGATATTCTTGTATCTATATGTCATTCATCATAGTCGGAACAGGAATCATTCACCTCATTCAATATTGGGTGAATCATTCTCCTTATTTACTTTAGTGTCATTTATTGTCATTAAATGCTTGATATTCCTCTCTATTTCATACACATCTGAAGTTATTATTATTAGCTAGGTTTAACCCCTTATTAAATATATTTAATTAGTTTAGCCAACGATAATTATTTTTTGGTCAAACAATAACAAACTCACAAAATTTCAATTATTTTCTCAATGAAATTTATATCCAAATCAACTACAGTTTCATTTTGTTTCTCGATTTCAATCAAATATTGTCCAAACACCTACTAAAATTACACCGCTTTGACCATGGAACAATGGCACTTAGCAGACGTTTGGACATAAATTTCAAGATTTTTTTTCAAATTTAGAATTTCACTAAAATTTGATTTGAAGGTGAAGTTGTGTTTGGTTATAATTTTTGCAACATATTTGGATGTAATGTTTTCAAAACCATGAAACATAATTTATACCCCACAATTTATAAAAAAAAAATATCAAAACCACCCAGACTTGAATATCCTACTTGAAACAAACAATCAAACATCTTGATGGTTTAACTGTACGAACAATCCCTAATAGAAGTTGTAGTGGCCCCTTTAGGTAAAAGTATAAATTGTAGATCTCAACAGTGTATATCAAAATATAGTCCAAAGCCACTCAATCAGATGGTGGGTAGTTGCAGGTGTTACCTAGGTTTAATAACTGATTGGGGTCCTTTTATAAATTTAAAAAATATAGGGTAAATTTGTAAAATTTAAAAATACCAACTTTCCAATTTTTCAATTGAAAAACTGGTTCTCAACAGTTTTTCAAATTCGAAAATGCTTCTTCAAGTTGAATTTGAAAAAATATAAAATTTTCATAACCAAACATTGTTTTGAAATTATTTTTTTTGAAAAAAGGAAAATTTTCTTATGTCCAAACAGCTCTTAATGTAAAATTTTACAAGGATAAAAAGAGAAAAATAGAAGTTAACCAAAGACATGCCTTGACTTGCTATACCTACCTTTTTGCTGTTTTGCAGTTGCACTATAGGCGGGTACTCAAAACTACACAAACATCAAATTCAAAACGCCCTTCAACCCAAAAAAGAGAAAATAATTAAAAACCCAAAAACAAAAACGAAAAAACAGTTGTACTACTAAAGAAAAAATTCAAAAATGGAAAACAATATCCTGGAAAATCTTGAAGGTTGTTACGGCGGCGGAAGTGGCGACGCCGACGGTAGCGTCGGCGGAGACGACGAGGAAGCGTTGATGCTGGAAGATGGAAGTGGAAGCAGTGATAGAAAGAAAACAGCAGACCGTGTAAAAGGACCGTGGTCACCTGAAGAAGATGCTATACTTAGTCGTTTAGTAAGTAATTTTGGGGCGAGGAATTGGAGTTTGATCGCCCGAGGAATTCCCGGTAGATCGGGTAAATCGTGTCGCCTAAGATGGTGTAATCAGCTTGACCCCGCTGTTAAACGCAAACCCTTCTCCGGTAACTTTCAACTGCCATGTTTTTCTTTTTTCTTTTTTAATTTGTGTGTGTGTGACCATTTGGTGAAATGGTTTTATTTTTTATATGGAAATTTAGTTTCTACTTGTGTCTTTTGTACAGCATTGATGTTTAGTTCGAGCAAAGTTTGGATTTTTAACCTGAGGTTAATAAAATCTTGAACAGAAGGTATTGACCATAGTTGTGTATTTTGATAAATGTGGTTTTGTAGTGTATATTTTTAGTTCAAGCAAAGTTTGGATGTTTAACCTGGATCAAGATTAAAGTTTGGATTTTTAAACTGAGGGCATTAAAATACTGAACAGAAGGTATTCACCATAGTTGAGTATTCTGGTGAAATGTAGTTTCTACTTGGTGATTTCTTTTTTTGTGTGTGTGTGATCATTTGGTAAAAAGGTTTTATTTCTGATACTAAAATTTTGGTTTCTACTAATGTGTTTTTGTACAGCATTGATGCTTAAATTTAGGAAAGTAGTTTTTTTTAAAAAAATCTGGGTCAGGAAGTTTGGATTTTTTAAGCTGATGGAAGTAAAATACTGAACAGAAAGTCTTGAGCATAGTTGAGTATACTGCAATTTAGTTTGTACTTGTGTTTTTGTGTAGCATTAGACTTTCTATTCGAGCAAAGTTTGGGTTTTTAACCTGAGGTAAAAAAGATTAATGTTTGCATTTTGGACTGGGGTTCTTTTTTTTATCTTAATGAGACTGAAATGAAGTCTTGAACAGAAGTTATTAACCATAGTTGAGTATTCTGGTAAAATGTAGTTTGGACTTATAATTTTCTAGTGTACTGGTTTTAGTTCGAGTATAGTTCAGATTTTTCTGGGGGTGGTCAAAACTAATGTTTGGATTTTCAATCTGAGGTCAGA
Organism: Nicotiana tabacum; assembly: GCF_000715075.1. NCBI lineage: Eukaryota > Viridiplantae > Streptophyta > Magnoliopsida > Solanales > Solanaceae > Nicotiana > Nicotiana tabacum. The sequence continues at coordinate 22,922,231 of NC_134081.1, read as the reverse complement.
AGAATCTTGAACAGAAGATAGTAAGCATAGTTGACTGTTCTGGCAAAATGTAGTTTCCACTTGTGATTTTGTATTTAATTGATGTTTAGTTCAAGCAAAGTTTGGATTTTCAACCTGAGGTTAATGGATTCTTGAACAAAAGGTATTGACCATGGTTGCGTATTTAGGTGAAATGTATTCCACTTGTGATTTTGTAGTGTATTGATGTTTAGTTCGAACAAGATTTGGATTTTTAGTTTGTGTCAAAATTTAAGTTCTAATTTTCAGCTTAAGGTCAATAAAATCCTAACAGAAGGTATTAACCGCACTTGATAATTCTAATGATCTTTAGATTGGGAAATTATGTAGTCATAAGCTGAATTACCTTGATGTGAAGATTGGATCAGGGTTTGATGCAGTTAACGACGTCCAAATGCCTTCAGGTTTAAGTTATGGATCATTCAAGTGATCATCTATGCCACATGCATTTTTGACATGTAAAACAGACTGTTATTTCCATTCTTTTGGTTCCTTTTCCTATACGTCTTGGAGAAAGAAGAAACGAAATAGAGTCAACAACATATTTATAGACCGGGAAGGAAATCCCAAAAACATATTGACAGTGCTTGAAAAATTAAAAGATCGGTGTTATTTTGTGATTAAAAGGTACATAAAGTAGAGCTCTACTTAGCGTGGTTAAATTTGAAAGGTACGAGTGTAAATCTTCTCAAAATCCTCAAAATCCTAACTTATGTACGCTACTTTCCTTACACAAGAGTTCAGTAGTGCTGTTTTACAGTGGAACTGGTGTAAATTTAAGGGAGAAAAGCAAGGGTGGTTTTCAGAGACCCTGCCTGTCAAATCCTAAATCTAGAAACAGGATAATGAAGAATCTGAATGATGATGACAGTCTGAAGTGCATAAGTGCAACCTCAAAAATGGTTGAACTTGCACTTGTATTTTCATCCCCAGCTAGTCTTTGTGTCCTGATAATTATAAGGTTTGTGCTCATTTCAACTCTATTCAAGCTGAAAATACTCATGACATGATCAAGGGGTTTTAGCAGATCAGCCGCACTCAAGTCCAAGTATCTTTACCACTGTGACTGGCCATGTGACCCCGTTACCCCCATTCTCGAGAAGTAGACAATGATCGTTAAGAATAGCTCACCTTTAGAGAAGACTAAAGTATTTCTTAAGAGAAATCCTAGTAGTGAGATTGCAGAAGGACTTCATTTTCAGTTAACCAGCCATTTCTTTTTGAATCGCTTTGCGCCTTACTGTCCAAAGAGTACACTTCATTGAAATTTCTTTGAGTCATCCATTCAAAGCGAGGCCCCTCACTTTGCAACTCTTTATTGCTCTAAGCGTCGAAACGATCACATCTAAATACTGACTAAAACTTGACTACGGATAGGTTGCAACAAATTAGTGAACAAGGTTATGATGCCTTTGCTGGTTCTTCTCAGCCTCTATTACTTTTTACAGCCTTCCTCTATTCTATGCAAATTTCAAAGTTTTTAAGATTTTAACTTACTTAACATGTTAAAATTCAAAATTTTGAGATGATGTTTTTCAGCAAACTACCTTTTCAATAATCATTCTAATGTTTTCTACCTCTCTCCCAACCATATGGTGTCACACAAAATGGACAAAAGAAGTATTTTTGTTTCTTTGACTCTTAACTGAAAGCAGTGGTCTGTGTAATAACAGTTTATTTTGCAATTTAGAAAATTATATGTGGGGTTATTTAGAAGCTAATAATACCGACCAACAGACATGCTGGTTATTGACCACTTCTCCTATGCTAAGTTGGGTTGGGAAGTAAAAGAGGGAGTGCACGGGCTACTTTCCTATTTGTTTGAGGAGGGAAAACAAAAGTGTCGAAGTTGCATCTTCTCTACAGTGGGGACTTAGGTCCTTCCCCGTGGTTAACAATTAAACCTCTTAGCATCTATAATACTTGCTGTGAAATGTGGCGTTCTGCATATATGTGAAGATTTGGTGCTGTGCTACATCAAACTAGATATACTTCTTAGTTTCCAGCTGTTTCACCCATAGCTTCTGATCCTAAGAAGCAATTATCGTTATTCAAGCTTACACAATACAACTAGCTGGTGAATGAAACTAACAATTCTGCCACTCTTGACAGATGAAGAAGATCGGATTATCCTTCAGGCCCATGCTGTTCATGGGAACAAATGGGCATCAATTGCAAGGCTTTTGCCAGGTAGAACAGATAATGCTATTAAAAATCATTGGAATTCAACCTTGAGGCGCCGCTGTGCCGAACTTGGTAAGTTAAGAAGTGACTCCAGCAATGTTCCGGAAGACGTTAGTGCAGAAAAATCAAAAGCATCCTCTGAGGAAACCCAATCATGTGGAGATGTGAATTCTTCGAGAGCTATAGAAGGAAAAGATGTTAGCTCTCACGAAAACCAAGAAGATAATCACTATGATGATAAGACCCGTGAAGAAATTCAACGGAGTGATGTAGCAAATGATCCTCCTACTCTCTTCCGTCCTGTGGCTCGTATAAGTGCTTTTAGCGTATATGGTTCTATGAATGTCCCAGAAACCCAACTGCAAACTCCAAGGCTAACTCCTATCCAAGCGCCGGATCTTGGGGTAAGCAAGTTGCTTGAAGGAGCTTTCACTGAGAGATTAGTGCCTCACCAGTGCGGCCATGGTTGTTTTGGCAATGCCAGTCAGGAAAACAACGGAAGTTCATTGTTGGGACCTGAGTTTGTTGACTACGCAGAGCCTCCATTAATCTCAAGCCATGAGTTGGCTACATTAGCCACAGAGATAAGTAATGTTGCTTGGTGTAAAAGTGGGTTGGAAAACAGCAGCATCGAGGTTATATTCAATCCAGCAACCAGGGGAACGCGTGGTACCTCTCACTTGCCAAGCAGACCATTCTAATCTTTCAAATAAGTAACCATATAAATATTACTTGGAAATAATGATGGATCTAGTGTCAGAGACAAATAGGGACAGCTACCATGGAGTTGATTTATTGAATTCTTATTTGGAATATGAAGTATAGGATAAAGAGAAGAAGCTGGGTACCTGATTAAGTTAGTTTAGAAACTGAACTCTGGTTGAAAAGGGTGTATATGATTTATTTTCCCTTAGGCCTTCATTTATGAGAGGTGTTGGAGAATTTTTCTTAACCTAGTTAGATGAATCCAATTTTATGATTTGAAACTAATATGTTGTATTTTAACAACAATGATGATTTTTTAAGAGTGTGGTTCCTTGTTCCCTTAACTTATCGTCCTCAAAAATTGTATCAGTAATGAGGTATTAGCCCAGTTGGAGATGGCACAAGGAAAGAGACAGTAAATTCTTGTATTTCAGCAGCTTCTGGTAAAGTATCTAGACATAATGTCCTCTCTTCTATATCAGTTTACTTTGTGGGGGTGATTTTGTATGAACTTCAAATCACAGAAATGAGTCAATCTTCTCACTTTTGGACAATGGCTACTTCCTCTCTGGACTCTGATTAGTTTCTTTTGTTTGTACATTTCTGCTTTTGCAGCTGTTACCATAGGGACGGACGCTGGTCTTGCAATTATTGGAACTTCAGTGTTAGTGGCATTGTATATGTATAATTATATATTCTTGTTGCTGGCTACTTGCTGTATTATCCACTAATTGAAGGTTAAAGCAATTATTATTATTGCAAAAAGGGAGGTCTCAATACAATGATAGAATTGGTTATCCAAGTATTATGTGAATAAGCCAGAAGTTAGATCTGAGAAGCTATGTTGTGCGGAATCTCCAAACAGCTATCGCACCCATCGACATTTTTGGAAAGCCCGAGCAACGCAGCTGAGAAATGACAATTCTTTATTGTAAAGACTAACAAAAACACCACCACAGACACAGATCCACTGGTACCATGAAAGCAAAAGAAATCTGTCTGTTGTATTATTCTTTCTCCAAATCCTATCATTTATTGCCTTTTGACTCACATTTGGATATGTGAAAGCGATGGATAACGGCTATAGACTGCTAGATTTCATTTTCATACAAGTGATCAACTGGCATTGACGCATCTAAATTAATACATATAAATTATAAGTACATATTTCTACTTGGTGAAATTGGCCTTTTGCATGCATAATTTTGAGATCCATTTTTTACGTCATAGCAAACAATACCAACAAGTTTTGTCATGAACCCAAAGAGCAGAAGCGGATCCAGAATTTAAACTCTATTGGTTCAACCTTTAAGATTTTTTACATGAATTTGTGATGTTTTTAAAAAATTATAGGTTCATATCTACTATTTGTTATAATTTTAGTAGACTTTTACTCATAAATTTATGATCAAGTACTGGGTTCAAACGAACCCAATATAGAAACAGTGAATCCTCCCCAGCCAAAGGATCATCCAGTAAACAAGTATTTTGGGTTTAATACGTCTATGATATTTCATGCGAATTTCCTAATACTTCTTCATGAATTTAGTTTGGAATTGAACTGAAGAACATTCTTAAAAGAAGTGGTTAATCAAGTAAACAATTTTTAGCAGCTTTAGTAGTTAAACAACTATCAACAGCAAAAGTGGAAAGTAAATTCCAATAATAATTAATACTCTTTCATCTTTAATCAGAGGTCTCGAGTTTAAGCAACAATATGAATTCGCATTAATTAGACCTCAGGCGGAGTGAAAAACAAAAACAATAAAGCAAATAATTTTCTGTGAAACCATTTCTTTAAATAATGTAATAAAATTTCATAGCGACAAATTTCTTTCCTTTTTTCCTTAGGGAGAATGAGGAAAAAGAAAGGAAAAAATTAAGGGAAAATAATACTGTATAGTCGATATATTATATATAAAAAAATATATAAATTTTATACGTTTTTGTGACTATTGTTTAAAGTAATCTTTGCCCAAAAATTAACAGCAGTAGTATGATTCAAGTTTTGGTGGATGGAGTCTAAACCAAATTGAGAGTAGTTTCAGCTTTTCCTACTTATCACGCAAAGGCCACATACAAACAAACGTCAGTCCGAAGACCCTGGTCCCTTTTATTTGCTCCTCTCTTATTCCACTGTTATTTTCCCTGTCTGCACATCCTTTTTTTCTTCTTTTTTGTCCTGTATTTTCTTATTGGAGAGAGGACTGGCAACAGTCATTTCACTTAATTTTTGTTAGAGCATGTTTTTAGGCATTCATATTGATTCAATTCAATTAATTGAACTTCGCAATAGATAAGCCAGTAAAAAGATAAAACAGTTTCCTTTCTAAACTTGACTTAAAAGACCTTTAATTAAGAGTGAGGAATCCAAATCATCCTACATTTTACTCATATTCCTACTTTAATGAAAGTAAAAAGGGAAAAAAATGTTATCTAAATAAGAACTAGTATAAAAATTTAAGAGCTTCAAGATTAAGTAATAGTTCATCACTAGAGTTCTTATCTTGTTTCTAGGGTAAAGGTTTCATTAAACACACTTCTCTTTTTTATCCAAATTGGAACAAGCAGTGAGTGCAATTATGGGTGTCAATGGTTCGGTTCCGTCGGTTATTTTATAAAATTTGTACCATACAAATTTTTCGGTTATTCTATTATGTATAACCAAAATTAGACTTTTAGAAATCGTATCAATCATGTCGGTTTCTCTTCGGTATCGGTACGGTTCGATTAATTTTCGATTTTTTCTAAATGTCACTTAAAAGTCACTAGTAGAAGCAAAATGCAACAGCACACATACTTTTATTTTTATACGACTTAGCAAAACTCTCTAGACATTTTTACTATTTAAAGGGTGATGAATTAAGAAAACATGAAAGATGGCCAGAGTATAGATCCATCAACTATTCTACAACAGCGTAAAAGAAATTAAGCAAAGACAAAGAAAATATAAATCACACGAGTGGAAAGATATTAAGTAAACTGGGACTCAAGAATAAAGTGTATAGAAGATTAAATATTCGAAAATATAAATTTAAATCATGAAGACAAAGAAAATATAAATCACACGAGTGGAAAGATATTAAGTAAACTGGGACTCAAGAATAAAGTGTATAGAAGATTAAATATTCGAAAATATAAATTTAAATCATGCAAAAGAAAAAATATTCAATACATTGTAGTTTGCTACTCATAATCGCTAAAATACCTTGTGTCTTGCTAGTGAATATGCTGAAAATAATTTAGTTTAAGGATTTTGAGTTTAATTACTTCTTGGCTTGTAAACTTTTTCATAATTTCAAGGCCCAAGAAAAATATTAATGCTTTATTATTTTTAAACTTAATATATAAATATATTTTTTTCATGTAAATTTATTCGGTACGGTTCGGTATTTTTTCGATTTATTTTCATAAAATAAAAAACTTACCATATTTATCGATACGTTTATAGATTTATATAAAACCTACGATTTTATTAAAAGAAACTTAAAAATCGATACGGTTCGACCGATTTAGTCGATTTTTAAATATCAATTTACACCCCTACTTGCCATAGCTATCAAATGCCAAGAATTATAACAAGGCAATTATCTAGAATCACATCCCCGTGTTAAGGTGGAAGCAAAAAGACAATTAAGATTAGTAACAGAATATTTGTTAAGGTTGGCAACATAATGTCTTATATATGTTGGAAAAATAACTCATGTTTTCAGTGGAAGTTTCAATGTTTCATTCTCTTACTTTATCAGACAAAACTTTGACGTAAATTTTGGTTTGGGAGTCATCAGTTGAGTCTTTGAGGACTTTACAAGTCTATGCTATTGTAACTAAATGAACTATGCAAAAGCAATTCCACCACAAAATTAGAAACTTGCCATCTAAGCGGCACTTACTTTCTCAGTACTAAAAAACTAATTGTTGTTTACTTCTCTTCTATGGTAAATGACAATTGACAAGCCAATACAATACCAAATGTAATAAATTATAGAAGAAGAATATAGCCAATACTTACCAAACGTAATACTCTTTAGGTTTTAATTTATACCATACATTTCGCTTATCTAAAGTTTATAGAGAGTCAGTTTGACTAAGAAAATAGTTCAACTTAGTTTTTTAAAATTAAAATTTAGATATTCAAAAACTATACGAAAAGTACTATAAGTTGGAATATTTTTCATGTCAATATGATAACAAAATATATTTTAAAATCTTGGTCAACTTCACACAATTTACTCTTAATAAATAAAATATGTCATTTAAATTGAAACAGAAACATAATAATTTTACAAGAGATAAAAGATCCACACAATGACCCTATTGTCAGAATGAAGAACAAGGACGTTATATATTAGTCTATAATTTGTTTTTGTGAATATTAAAGGTTGCAAATAAGACAATACAATACCGAAAAGGATTTCCTAGTAGTATTCTAACTAAGATATATTCAATGACTATAACAGGAAAATTACAGACGCTTAACAAACTTCTCTTTAACCATCTTTTTAGGTAAAAGTTACTATACAAATATATAGAGAGAGGGGAATAAAATGGGATAGATAATTTTTTTCCTTAGTTTCATATCAATTTCAACAAATAACACATAAAAAGTGCCCATCATTTTGTCAAATTATCATTGCCATTTGCTCCATTCACCAACTCCAAAGAGATATGGAAAACAAAGTAAAAAAAGATAGGGGGGAAAGGAGCCAATACTCGAATGCTTATAATTTGCTTACACCAACCACAATCATTTTCACCACGCACACAAAATATAGGAAGGAAAAACTAGAAAAAGAGATTGAAAAGAAAAAAAAACAAAGAATCCATGATATATTTTTATTTCTACTTTTCACATTTTCTCCACACAAAAAAAGTTAAAAAATAAAAGCAGAGACCTTTCTCCAAGCCTCAAATGAACGGTTCAGATCAGTTGATCTTGAAACTGAAGATACTTCTTACTTCACCAACTACAGTACAATCATATCATATCTTAAATGTGGGCCACACATCAAAGGTAGAATATGATATTCTTTCACCAATAATTAGTGATTTCTGATTTTGTAAATAAAGAAATTTCTAGTAGGAAACACTTTATTTTTAATGGGCAATTTATGTAAAACGAATTTGAATTGATTAGTCGATAGATACCAGATACAAAATGGTTATAAAAAATATTTTTAAATTTTATACCTTGTTAGTGTTAAAACAATTCCATCATCAAGTTATTCTTATATGTTATAGTACATAATTTACCTTAGTTTTAAAATTATAAATCCTATATTTTAAGGAAAAATTACATATTAGATATTTTTTTACTTTAATTTTGTCTTTTTGGGCACAAAACAGAATATATAACTTATACTTTTAAAAAAATGGTGGGCCCTGCCTTCTAAAGTCTGTCACACAGCTACTCTAACAGAACCATGAGCCCCTCTCTCGCTTTTACGTTCTTGTTCTTTTCCTCCTTAAACCCTGCTATCTCTCTTCTCATCACTTTCCATACACTTGAAAAACAAAATTTAGTAACTCTCTCTCTCTCTCCTTTCTTTTGCTTTGGTGCTAAATTTTAGAAATGGGGTGTTAAATGGGTCACCTAATCCATCACCCCACTTCCTTAAAACTTTCATATTAATAGAGCCAGAATTCAGCCACTTAACCCATGCACCACAAGTGTGTGTTAAATTTTTATTTTTAGTTTTTTTGAATTTTGGAAGTTGAAATCCTCCGAAGTTTTAATTTTTAAGGTTTTAATGCTATCTTTTTGCTGAGAAAAGCATTTTCTTGTTTATGGGTTGGTAAAATGGCTCAAAAATTGAATCTTGGTAGTTAAATCCTCCAAAGTTTCAGTTTTGAAGGTTGTAATGCGATCTTCTTCTTCTTTTCTGAGAAAAGTATTTTCTTGTTTATGAGTTGTTAAAATGTGGAGAAATTGAATCTTGGAAGTTGAAATCCTCCAAAGTTTTATTTTTGATGGTTTTAATGCTATCTTTTTGCTTTTGGAAAAGCATTTCTTGTTAATGGGTTGTTAAAAAATGAATCTTGGTAGTTGAAATCATCAAAAGTTTCAATTTTGAAGGTGTTCGTGATATTTTTTTTACTGAAAAAAACTACTCCACTTTCTTGATTGTGGGGTTGTTAAAATGGCAAGAGTAGATATGTGTAATGTGGATTTAGAGGCCGGTGCCGGCGCCGGTGGACACAGTCGCCGGTGCTCCGGCAGTGGTAGTAGTGAAGAGGGTAGTGTCTGTTTCTCAGATGCTGATGAGGGTTCTTGTTATTCTCAGTTTTATTCAACAGCTGACGGTTCAAATAATGATGATTATAGCTTTGCTTGTGGCACTGAGTCTGAGATAGGTCCTGAGTCAAGGAGAGTCTCATCTGTAGCTGAGTCTGATGATTGTTCAGTGGATTTAGAAAATGGAGTTGGTAAAACGAAGCTGCATGTGGGGAAAATTGAAAGAGATTGTAGGATTTGTCATCTGAGTTTGGTGAGTTCTGGTCCTGAGTCCGGTATTGCTATTGAATTAGGATGTTCTTGTAAAGATGATTTGGCTGCTGCACATAAGCATTGTGCTGAGACTTGGTTCAAAATCAAAGGAAATAAGTAAGTATTTTTCCCTTTAATTGATGTCATGGTCTTTGAATTTTGATGTTTCCTTTGCTTCCTTTTTATTTATTTATTTTTTCTGTCGGTTGTTACTATTTCGTTTTACCTAGTTCTTTGTGATTTTGGATTCTCCTCAGACTCCACTTGTAAGAATACACTGTATGTTGTTGTTGTTGACTCGTATATGTTGTTGTAGTAGATTGCCTATGTGATTAATCTGAATGCTTAAGTAGTAATGTTACCATCTGGAAACAAATTATTGTTTAATTTGCTGGTTTTCAAGTGTAATTACTCTGCATATTATCTTCTATGGCTTGGCTTATATGTTAGATTCCTTTGCCCTTAGTGGTTGCAGTGGAAATGATTTGGTGATACTTCTGTTGGAATTGTTTGATTTTTTACAGTACATGATCTGTCAGAATAACCTTTTTTTTGGTAGGGTAACGTAAAAGTTTGGTTTTTGTGATATTTGTTCTCTTGGGAAAGAGATAGCATGATGTATTTTATGGGAAATAAGAAAAAGTTAAATAAAGAATCTGAAGGGAATAATTAAATTGAAAAGTGAGAGACTAAAGCAATGGTAACTTGACAAGTATAATTAGGCTCTTTAATTACTTTTTAAAAAGAATTAGGATTAGGATTTCTAATTACACCGACAATTCTTCCTACTACCATGCCTTTTAAATAATCTTTAGTTTCTAAGCTCTTCCTGATATTTAACATTCACTTTTCTTTAACAAAGTGGATATTTGACCTTAGTGGATAAAGTAATTACTTCTAATTTTCCCCCTCAAAAGATAATATTTTGTTGTCCTCCACTCTGCATGTTCTATTACTTAGATAGCAGATCTTTAATTAGATTATCTATTCTCTGACAATGACTTGTAATGTGTGCACAGTCAAGATTCTAATGTGTGCATACTAGTGATGCGCGTTATTTGTACTCACTGTACAAATGTGTGATCTCATTGGAAAGGAAATGATTTGAAAATTATAGCTGCCAAAATTTCAAGGTTTAAAGAGACAGATCTAGAAACTGGAGATTCTATGAAAAATTAGTGGAAAAGAGTACTATAATAACATGTGGTGAAGGTCAAGAGAACTGTATTTTTAGAGATTGAGATTTAATAAAAACAAGGCACTCAAAGTAATACCACAGACCAATGAATTACAAAAGATGCATCAGATGCATATCTCAGGCTTGCTTGATCCAAATGCAGTCTGGGCCTCTTTCCTACTTAAATTCGTCCTTTCGCCCTGATAACAACTAAGTAATTGAAAGGATCAAATGGAATTAAAAAGCAGATAATCTTGTAAATGTGCTATCTGAATTTGGACAACGAACTGCTACATTTTTTTGGACATCTTGGATATATCATATTGGCAACGAGATTGAATATCAGTATACAGAGAATATCAGTATCTCTTGAATAATTTTCTGTTTATGTTTGATCATTATTCAACTATGAAGCCAGGAATCCAATGTTCATTATTCCTACAGACTGCTGTGGTAATGCCAATCACCAAAACCAAAAGTGTAAAATCTGTCATACATTCAATTGTGCCATTACAGTTTAGTGACTTCATTCCATGGTTTATTTGCACCTTATTTTTGCTGTTGTAATTTTTCTCATCTCATAAGGTTGATTAGTTACTGATAGATCTGTGCAGTGAGATCTAACGGCAATACGATATCTTGAAGAGGCCATAGGTGCATTTATATATGTATATACATACTAACATACATAAATATTCGTCCCATATGAATGAATATCCACTTATATAGTATACTGATATTTAATATTCTCTGTACTGGCTCTAGAGGAGCTGCTTTATGTTTCCTTACCTTGTACTTTGTATCACAACTTGTATAAGTCAGAAATGCCCCTCAAGTTCATCCCTCCCCCCCCCCCCCCCCAAAAAAAAAAAAACCAACCAAACCCAATTAAACTTTTTCCACTTACAGAGAATATCTCTGGAGATCTGTCCAGTTCCACATGACAGCACCATTACCTTCTCTTATGACCTGATAGTCGTTGATTCATTCTCACAAGGGTTAATTTGTTATATTCTTACTACCTTTGTTTTTCTTGTCACCTGTCCTCAGTATAGTTGCATATTACTATCAATATTTGACTCTCGGCCTGTTTGTTATAGTTTTTTTCTTTCAGTGACAAAATGAATTGTCTGATAAATGCATCCCAGTAATCTTTCTGAACAAATTTTTGACCGGTTCATGTAAACCACATAATTGTAGATTATGTCTCTTGGCAGAAGGTACAAATTCTCAACTTTCAGTAGTCAAAGGAGACCTAGTTAGACAAGGATCTTGATAGGTAATTCCACCATCATGAGAAATGACTGCTTAAGCACTTAAACTTCTGCTCCTGCCAAAATAGCTAGGTTAATATGCAAATGTATCTCCAGTTATACGAACAGATGTCCAGTTAAAAACGTGGAAGTCCTACAAACTTGGACAGGACACCATTATCTTGTTGTAGTCCTAGGTTTTCAAATTTAGTTCTTTTATGTTCTAACAGATTGGTGTCTTCTGACAAAATAGCCCGGCATTTATTCAATTCGGGCTTAGCCCTTATTTATGTGCTTGAATCTTTATTCTTCTGTGTGACATTGGAATCCTTATCACTTTTGTTCTTTGAGATATTCCAGCTCGGTTTCATTTGTTCCGTCATTTGGTAATTCAAACAATTTTTACGATTCTTCTACTGGTTCCTTTTGAGAAGTATATCCCCTTTTATTGAATTTGTTATACTACTTGTTATGTTCTGGCCCTTTTTAAACATTTGAAATTGTTTTCCCAGGACTTGTGAAATATGTTGTTCTATTGCGCGCAATGTTGTTGGTCCAAATGATGTTGAGTCAGCACAGCAAACAAATGAATCCAATGCGTTGGCTACAAATGCAGCGTCTGCACCAGTATCATCAGCCACTTCAGAAACTCGAACTTGTTTGAATGGCCATCGGTTCTTGAATTTCCTCTTAGCTTGTATGGTGTTCGCGTTTGTCATCTCTTGGCTCTTCCATTTTAACATCCCATCATAGATAGTATAGTAAAGACTAAAGAGTTCATGTGACCATGAAATTCCAAGGCAGTAAAGGCAAGTGAAGGCTACTGTATATTCCAAGTGGTAAAAAAGAAATGTTAACACGTTTTTACGGACTAGCTTTGGCAATATATCTACCTACAGGGCAATATTTCATTTGTCTACACCTAGATTTAGAAACCAATTTGTGAGTGTGTCATCGTCGATTTATTTACTATATTGCCCTTTGATCTCATGAAAATGCCAGCAGTTGTTATAGTTTGTTATGTTCCAAGTATAAACTGAACCCCTTTTAATCCAAAATTAGGTAGTTGATTCCTGCATTTTCTTTATACCCAGTTCTTGTTTGGTTTTCGAGAAGTGGGGTGTTAATGACAAACAAGGAAGAGGATTTGTAAATGAATCTGAAGTTGGCAAAACTAGTTCAAGATTTAGATTGATTTCCAACTTGGAGCTCCATTTACAGTTATAAGTGCACTGAATAGATAGATCCACTTGTACTTAATTTGTAGAGAATGCATGGTCTACCTAGCATAAAATTCAAGAATTTCTGAGGATATTTTTTGTTTTATATATTGCAACTAGGGGTGTCCCGAAAACCGAATCAAATCGACACAAAAAAAAAACGATAATATTTTGGTTTGATTTAATTTTAATGTTAAAATTTAAAAACCGATCAAATTTGATTTGGTTTTGGTTTTAAGTAAAAAAATAACTGAAAAAATCAAACCAAACCGACTTTAAAAGTACTTATTTAAAACTTTATTATAAGCAATTAATGTAGTTCAACCTGCAATCCAATCGTAAATCCTCATTTCTCGTACACAATATTCTAAGCAGGCATTTGGACATAAAAATTATAATTTTTTAAAAAAAGTAATATTTGGAGTTAAGTTAAAAAATGGTATTTGAAATTTGTAATTATGTTTGGATATACATTTCATTTGAAAAATTATTGCAGCTTTGTGAGAGGAAAAAAAATAAAAATTTTGACAAACTTATTTTCGATTTTTTTTCAAAAAATTGTAATTTGTTTTGGACAAATACATTTTTAAAACAAAAATATCGAAAAAAGGAATTTTTTATGGACAAACGGATCCTGAGACTTTGTGCTAGTTCCCCATATTCTTTAATATACCTTTTTCTAAAAGCAAATGTCATTTCATCCTTTTGGATAGATATGTCAAAACGGGCGAGCACAACCCAGCTCAGCCCAAGCCTCGTGGGCTTTTAAATTTGGTGTGCTAGGACGGGTCGGCCCGCCATATGAATGGGCCTTAAAATGGTCAGTCCAACCCAACCCTAAGAGGGTCGCAGGCTAGGGCGGGCCGGCCTTTCAATTTTTTTTCGAAAAAAAGAATTTCTTTAAATTCTTAAATATATTTTCGTGACATAATCGATTAATCATGTAAACAACTTCTGTTTGCTAAGAGCGTACAAAAAGCTTGATATTTGATGAGGAATCTTTTAATTGAAATGCAAATTCTCTATATCTCTTGCTCTTCTTTTTTAAAGTTACATAAATATTTTCTTAATACTTTTCTTTCATTTTTCTCAGACTCGGGGATTGTTTCAATAAGTTTATATGCTGAGGATTTTTAATTTAGGATTAACATCATTTGCTTATTTCATCATTATAGTCCATAAAATTATTAAAATTTCTGAAATTTGCTAGTGGTCAATTTTTTTTTGTGTATTTAAAACTTATCTTTTTCTATACTGAATAGCAGTTTAAATATCAATAATATATTAAATTAATCCAAACTGATCATTGGCCACTTAAAGTAATATTTTCTTTTGAAAAAAGATTATATTGGCCACCTAAGACTTTTCGAGTTCGTTATTATTTTAGCAAAAGAAAAACTAATTTTGTCATATTACATGCATGTCAAAAATCTAAATTCTAGTTGATATGGAAGGGTAAATGAGCAATCTAGGGTTGGGGAATGGGGATTATAGTTACTAGTTTTTATTTTTTAAATATTAAATATTTAATAGAAATTAATTTAAATTTTAATTAATTTTTGGCCCACGGGCCGGCCTAGGCCCAGCCTCGATCAAGCCTCAAGGGCCAGCGGGCTGACTTGGGCGGGGCTTATAAGCCTCAGTTGTAAATGGGCTCAAAAATTCCTAGCCCAACCCTACCCAAGTAGCGGGCTGGGTTGGGCTGGTCTCACGGACCAAGCCCATTTTGGTGGCTCTACTTTTGGAGACAGATTTTAATTATGAAGTGATTTCATCTCAATTATTCAAGATTTTAAAAATAAAATATTATAAGCTTAGTAAATCGGGGTCTAAACTTATCAAATGACAGTCTCTTCTTTTTCTTTTCCAAATTTATCTATCCAAAGAGTAAATGTAAAACAGTGTTCTCTGAGCTGCAATGTAACTTTGGTCCCTTCTTATTACAATTCAAAATATTTTCTTAATCTTTAAGGACTTTTATGATGGGAGCAAACCATGTTGTTTGTAAAAGAAATAAAAGAGAAGACAAAACAAAAGTGGAAAAATCAAAGGAAGAAATAAATGAAAAGAGAAGAAAAAGATACGTGAAAAAGACAAAGAAAGAAAGGAAGTCATAATGAAAAGACTACAAAATGTGAATGATTTAAATTGGTTTACAATCGCGGTGTTTTCCTGTCGCATGTTCACATTTTGCTGAAGATTTCAGCTACTTCCTCTTCCTATAAATAGGCATCCCCTTCTTAGTTGTAATCCATTCCTCAGCTTCTTCTTTCTCTTCAATTAATAAAGAGTTATACTTTGTGTAACCGTGGAGTAGGTAAAAATTATCGAACCACGTAATTCTTTTCTGGTGTAATTTATTATTTTCTTTTTTAAATATATTTTTTTCTTTCTATTAGCCAGACACGCTTCCCAACAATTGGTATCAGAGCACAATAGTATAATTTTGATAGAAAAGTACGGTATTTATGCAAGTACTATTCACAATATTAGTGTGATGCTATTGATCATCAATATTAATACTATTCACAATAGTGAGGTATTATTCATTAATAGTGATAGTATTGTTCACCAATAGTGATTGTTGTCTACCTTATACGGTTGGGACATATTTTCTTACACAGACTAGTATTTGCGGTTACTATTCATAGGCACTGTTCACATTTTTTTGGGTGAAAAATGGTATCGGAAGAAGGGAAGGTTAAGATTGACGAGTTCAATTGGCAAAGA
Organism: Nicotiana tabacum; assembly: GCF_000715075.1. NCBI lineage: Eukaryota > Viridiplantae > Streptophyta > Magnoliopsida > Solanales > Solanaceae > Nicotiana > Nicotiana tabacum. The sequence goes on along the minus strand of NC_134081.1, from coordinate 22,906,457 downwards.
TTTTAGATTCTAAAAAATGCAAATAGAGGATTATTTATATCAGAAAAAATTACATTTACCTCTGACTGGGTAAAATCAGAGAATATGGCCAAAGCGGGTTGGGATCTATTAGATTGCCAAGCTCTTGATGTGATTCGTTTGACACTAACACGAAATGTAGCGTCTAACATTATTAACGAGAAAACCATTGCAGCCTTGATGAAGGCGTTATCAAATATGAACGAGAAGTTATCTGCTTCAAATAAAGTCTATTTGATGCGTCAATTTTTCAACCTAAAGATGACAGAAGGTGGATCTGTTACGGAGCATATCAATGAGTTTAATATAATATTAACTCAGTTGAGTTCTATTAACATTTGATGACGAAGTCAGGGCGTTGATTCTACTATCATCTATACCGGAAAGTTGGTCTGCAATAGTAATTGCAGTTAGCAGTTCATCGGGTAGTACCAAACTTAAATTGGATGATATTAGAGACTTGGTTCTAAGAGAAGATATTCGCCGGGGAGAATAAAATGATTCCCCAGGATTTGCTTTTAATACTGAAAGCAACGGGAGAAACAGCCAAAGAGGACAAAGTCATGGTTGTGGCATATCAAAGTCAAGGAGAAGATGGTAATCCAGAATTGCAAAGACATTACTTATTGGAATTGCGATAAGAAGGGTCACAACAGTAGTCAGTGTAGAGAGCCAACGAAGAAGAAGAACGATCAATACAAGGATGATAATTTAGCAAATGCAATTGCTTAACAAGTCGGTGATACACTAATTATTTGTACAGAAAGTCGTGTCGAATCTTGGATTCTGGATTCAGGTGCATCCTTCTACTCTACCTCATGCAAAGAATTATTGCATAATTATATTGCTAGAAAATTCAAAAAAGTAAAGTCCATATAAAGACTTCACAAGACACGCTGTGAAAATTACAAAATGTCAGGAATGTTCCAGGCCTCAAGAAAAATCTGATATCCATGGATCAGATTGACAACGAAGGATACACAATAGTATTCGGTAACGGATCGTGAAACATAACCAAAGAAAATTTAGTTATGGCACGAGGCTTCAAGAAAGGAACACTGTATGCAACCACAATGAGAGATACTATAGCAATAGTTAACCATGGTCATGACACAATATTGTGGCACCGGAGGCTCGGGAACATGAGTGAGAAGGGAATGAAGTTGTTAGCATCCAAGGAAAAGTTGCCAAACATCAAGCATGTTGAATTAGGTTTATGCGAAGATTGCATTTACGGAAAATAAAAGAGAGTTAGTTTCTCAAAGGCGGGAAGGACGCTAAAGAAAAAAAAGTTGGAACTAGTGTGTACGGATGTGTGAGGACCAGCTCCTGTAACTTCTCTGGGAGGCTCGTGCTATTATGTCACTATCATTGATGATTCCACGAGAAAGGTATGGGTTTATTTTTTAAAAATTAAATCTGATGTGTTTATTATCTTTAAAAGATGGAAAGTTGAAGTTAAAAATCAGACAAGCCTAGAGTTAAAATGTTTGAAGTCTGACAATGGAGGAGGGTATGATAGTAAAGAGTTCAAAGCATTCTGTTTGGATAATGGGATCAGAATGATCAAGACAGTTCTTGGAACACCGAAACAAAATAGAGTTGTTGAGAGGATGAACAGAACCCTGAATGAACGAGCCAGAAGTATGAGAATACATTATGGGTTGCCGAAATATTTTTGGGTCGAGATTGTTCACACGACATCTTACCTCATAAACATGGGACCTTATGTACCGCTGAATTTTGAAATTCCCAATGAGATATGGACAAGAAATGAGGTAACTCTCTCGCATCTGAAAATCTTTGGTTGTGTTGCTTATGTGCATGTAAACTCTAATGATAGAGATAAGCTTGATCCTAAAGCCAAGAAATATTTCTTTATTGGCTATGATAATGATAAATTTGATTATCTATTTTGGGATGATCATAATAGAAAGATCTTAAGACATATGAATGTCACATTCAATAAAAATGTGACATACAAGGACAAGCTTGGACTATAACCAACCAACACTAGCATACAAATATTCAAAACAGTTGAGTTAAAAGAAATTTAAAAGAAATCTCAGAAAATGGAGTGTTTATAGGGATTACAATTGATTCTGAAATTAAAGATGCAGAACCAGAAGCTGAATCTATATCAGAACCAGAACTAGAACCAGAATAGGAACAAGAGATAGAGTTAGATGCAAAATTAAATATGAAGTCAAGACTTGAATCAAATTCGGGATCAGTTACTCTTGAACATACATTAAGGAGATATAAAAGAGTCTCGAATGCTCTAGATAGGTTAACTCTATATCTCCACTATTTACTTCTGACTGATATTGGAGAACCATAGCATTTTGTTGAAGCAATGTAGGTGATAAACTCTAATAAGTGGAAGTTAGCCATGAAAGAAGAGATGAGTTCTCTTCAAAAGAATAAAACATGGATACTTACAAAGTTACCAAAAGGAAAGAAGGTATTGCAAAACAAGTGGGTGTGCATGGTCAAGGAAGAGCGTGGCGGAAAGAAGAGATACAAAGCACGATTAGTAGTAAAAGGATTTCAGCAGAAGGAAGGACTACATCGAGATCTTCTTTCCTATAGTCAAATTAACTACTAGCAGGTTGGTGCTAAGTATCATAGCTACAAAAAAATTGCATTTGGAGCAACTAGATGTTAAAATTGCTTTATTGCATAGTGACCTTGAAGAAGACATTTATATGAAGCAACCTGAAGGTCACCAAGTTTCTGATAAAGAAAACCTTATGTGTAAGTTGAAGAAGAGTTTGTATGGTTTGAAACAATCTCCCCGGTAATGGTACAAGAAATTTGGTGGATTCATGCATAATAATATTTTCACACGATGTGAGATGGACCATTGTTGTTACATCAAAAATCTCGATGAATCCTATAATATTTTACTGTTGCACATTAATGATATGCTAATTACAAGATCTAGCATAAAAAAGATCAGCAGGGTTAAGCAACAACTAGCAGAGGAGTTTGGAATGAAAGACTTAGGACCAGTTAAGCAAATTCTTGGGATGAGGATTAGCAGAAACAGGTCTGAAGGAACCTTAAAGTTGTCTCAAGAAAAGTACATACAAAAGGTACTAAGCAGGTTCAGTCTTCATGATGCAAAGATCAGAAGCACTCCAGTCGGAAACCATCTTAATCTGCCAAAGGACTAATCACCAAAGACAGACGAAGAAAGGAAGTACATGTCCAAAGTTCCATATGCCTCAGCAGTATGGAGTTTGATGTATGTTATGGTTTGTACTAGACCTGACATAACCCATGCAGTTGGAGTTGTCAGTAGATACATGTCAAATCCAGGAAAGGAACATTGAAAAGGTATAAAATGGATATTGCGATATCTCAAAGGCACATCAGGTATGAAACTTTATTTTAAAAAGAGTAATATTATCTTAGAAGGTTTTGCTGATGCAAATTTTGGCGACGATCTGGATAGTCGAAAAAGTACCACATGCTATGTGTTCACCTTGGGTGGTACTGCTCTTAGCTGGATATCCAGACTTCATAAAAGTGTTGCTCTATCTACCACAAAAGCAGAGTACATGGCAATATCAGAAGCTGGAAAGGAGATGATTTGGCTCGAGAATTTTCTTAAAGAGTTAGGTAAAGAACATGATAATTGTGAGCTTTTCAGCGATAGCCAGAGTGCAATTCATCTTGCTAAGAATCCAATGTTTCATGCAAGATCGAAGCATTTCCAGTTGAGGTATCATCATATCCGAGAGTTGATAAGTGAAGGAACTCTTTCCCTACAGAAGATACCAGGATTGAAGAATCCATCAGACATGTTGACCAAAGTTGTCGGTGTTGACAAACTGAGGTTGTGTACTGCCTCAGTTAGCCTTCAAGATTGATAATGTGAAGGCGCCACACATGAGATTAGCAAATCATTTTTTTCTTCCTTTATTGATGTAATATGAGTTTGAAGGGGAGATTGATGGTAGCAAACCATATTATTTGTAAAAGAAAGAAAAGAGAGAAGACAAAACAAAAGTGGGAAGTCAAAGGAAAAAGTAAATGAAAAGAGAAGAAAATGATACGTGAAAAAGACAAAGAAAGAAAGGAAGTCGGAATTAAAAGACTACAAAATGTGAATGAACTAAATTGGTTTACAATCGCGGTGTCGTCTTGCCGCATGTTCACATTTTGCTGAAGATTCCAGCTGCTTTCTCTGCCTATAAATAGGCATCTCAGTTGTAATCCATCCCTCAACTTCTTCTTTCTCTCCAATTAATAGAGAGTTTTCTTTGTGTAGCCGTGGAGTAGGCAAAATTACAGAACCGCGTAAATCTTATTTTGTCTTGTGCAATTTATTGCTTTTCTCTTTTAAATATATTTTTTCCTTCCTATTAGCCTGACATGCTTCCCAACATTTACTATTTAACAAAGACGAAAAGAACAAGTGAAGTTTGAACACTCACAAATGACAATCAATAAAAAATTTATATTTGATATTTAGCGCTCGCTTGACTATAGATTTTGGGTATATTTTTTTTTAAAAAAATTAAAAATATTATTTGTTCATAAAATATGATTAGTTTTTGAAAAAAATTATTTTTTTTTCAAGTTCCCAAAAACTGGTTTAAGTCAATTTTTGGGTGAAATTTTTTCTTCCACTCATAAAACTTTCAGTAATTTTTCAAATAAAATGCATATCCAAACACAAATTCAACTTTGAAAAATTATTTTTCAATACAACTTCAAAAACTCCTTTTTCAAGTTTCAACCAAATCTATGTCCAAACGCTAATTTAGTTAGTTTAAAGAGTTTGTGTAATTATTGTCCTTTTTTTTCTTTTTCTTTCCGAATGTGCATTTTCAGCACCTACTCTACAAGTATATATAGCTTGTTTGGCCAAGCTGCAAAAATCAGCTTGTTTTGAGAAGTGTTTTTTCTCAAAAGTACTTTTGGTGAGAATCGGTTTGTGTTTGTCTAATTAATTTGAAAAATACTTCTGAGCAGCAATTAGTGTTTGGTCAATTTTTTTAAAACTGCTTCTAAGTGTATTTTTGAAAAGAAGCTACTTTTTATGCTTCTCCAAATCTTCTTTTGTTTCTCCTCAAAAAATATTATTTTTTCTTCTAAAAGCTTGGTAAAACACTTTAACTTTGAAAAAAAGTACAATTTTTTGAAAAAAAAGTATTTTTGGATTTGGAGAAGCTAGGCCAAACAAGATAATATTGTGCTTCATTGTCGAACTTCGTTCGGAGACGTGCTCAAAACATGAACCGTATAAAGTATAAACTATGAAACAGTGTAAACTTCAATGAAAATTAGTAAAAATGATACTTCTTCCGTCCTGAAAAGATGATGTGGTTAATACATCTAATTCTCAGATCAATTTTTATTTTTGAAATTACATTTTTTAAGAAAACAATACAAGTAAAATTTTACATTAAAAAACTTAACTTTTAGATATTATTATTCTTTTGGGACAAAAAACTTTAAAAATATGACAAAATTGGTCCATTAAGTTTAGGAGTAGATTTAACATAGTTCCTTAAATATACTCTAAGCAATTTTGGTCTCTTAAGTTTGCCAAAAGTGAGCATATTTGATTTTGCTCAAATATTTAACAAATTATGGCTATTAGATTTAACAAAAATGGTGTAAAAAAGATTTAACATAGAAGAGAAAATTGGAGGTCTAATTTTTATATTTTTTGCTATTTTGATATATTTCTCTAGTGCAGTTTCTTGAAGTGTAATTTTTATTATTTTTGGTATATTCTATTGTTTTGTGCAGTTTGTTATTTTGCAATTTGTCCTAGTATTTCTAGTTAAATCCTTTTTTCTTAGTTCCTATTAAATCTAGCAGGCAGTGTTTGTTATATATTTGATGAAGATCAAAGGTGCTCAATTTTATCAAACTTAACGGACTAAAACCGGTTACAAGTATATTTAAAGGACTACTGTAAATCTAATCCCAAATTTAAGGGACTGGTTTGTCATTTCCTCGAGGTAGCAACATTCGTAGTATTGGGAGACAAGTTAACGCCATCAGATTAGCATTAGTTACACCTCAAAACCCTCAGTCTGTTCTTGCGCCTCTCATTCTTTCGCCTCTGCTTCATAGGTTTTACGTTTTCCCCGCAGTAAACAGCTTACTTCAAGATTTTCTTTCTTTAAACGTACAAAAGGGTATGTAAATATCTTATAAAGTTCATATTTTTGTGGGGTTTCAATTTCTACATGTACCTAATCTTTTCTTTACTCTTTCAGTTCTAATGGCTGCTCCTTCCGAGATGGAAAAAGAACAGGTTTTTGTTTTCTTCTTTCACTTAGTACTATTTTTGTATCCACCTTAAAGGGTGTCTATTCTGATCTATTAAATCTTGGGCTCTTTTAATTTTTTTAATTTTTTGGGTGAGCGCAGATATTTTCTATGGCAGAGAAAGAGATGGAATATAGAGTGGAGATGTTTAACAAGTATGTACCTTTTAGCTTTTTTGAATGTTTTGAGGTATACCATTTGCATAATTTTGCTGATACTAGCAAATTGTACAAGGAGCAAAATTTAAAAAAAACTAAGTGATTTTTGCCAACTGCGTCTTGGTAGGCAGAGTTACTCGGTACCAATGACGGATCTAGAGTATAGTTATTTGGTTCCTGGGAACCGTTAACTTTTGTGTAGATCCTTTATTTTTACTAAATAAATCCATTAAATATCTATAAATATATAACTGTGAACACAATTATTATTGTATATTAATTTGAGATTACAATAGGAACCCATAAACTTCAAATCCTGGATCCGTCTCTGAATTAATATACCCAGTATATTCTCACAAGTAGGCTTTGATCGATTGCGATAAAGTGGAGAAATAAAAATGTTGGTAGAAGTCAATTTCATAAGAGACTAAAGATGGATTCTTTACATCACAAATGCCTTTATGTTCATAATATCAGTATTTAAAATATGTTTAGAAAATTCCAGGGGAAGACCTGATGTGATTTGTGTAAACCACCTTAAACTAGTTAGAGAGAGGACACTTCTGCTTATTTATTTTGAGTTTTATACACACCCCTTTTCACGTGACCTATTTCTTTTTCTTGGGACAAGCACACAAAAATATTTTGTTGGTGGGTGGTGCAAGGTTCGAGCGCAGGACCTCTATACCATGTCGAATTCGGTAAACCGCTTCATGTGAAAGCACTGTCATGGAATGGACACTTTTCTTTGTTTATTTTAGGTTTTAAATGTGTAAACATTCCCCGATCTAGTCCCTCGAGAGGTACTGTGGGAACACAACAAATGCTAATGTATAAGATATACTACAAAACTCTTAATATGATGTTTGGAAGTTTTTTTTTCTTCTGCATGAAGGTAGCGTTATCTGTTGTCTAGTTTTGATTTTTGTTATCTGTTGTCTAGTTTTGATTTTAACTTGTTGGGCTCTTTTCCTACTTCTCATCCTGCCTACTTCTTTAATTTCTTACCTGCTCTATTTTCATTTTAAAACTATAATTCAGGCTTACACATACATGTTTCAACAAATGCGTGGAGAACAAGTATGTTACTCTACTCATTCTTCTTTATCCTTCTGGCCTAATATGAAGTTTTGCGCATCATTTTCTCAGGACTTCGTTTCGTGGCTGACATTGCATGTAAATGGCTTTTCAGGTACAAGGACTCGGAGTTGAACATGGGTGAAAACAGTTGTATTGACAAATGTGTTTCAAAGTACTGGCAGGTAAACAATGATAAAGCTTGAAGTTGACCTGATACCACGTAATAAATACACATTGATTTTTGTGTCTATGGTTTCACATAACATGCGTATATGCACTTGTTTATTTAAGTTACTGTTTATGTTTTTGAGTGGAAATTTCGATGGTCTGAGTTTGTACTGCGTAATGTTTGTTTTTCATGTAACATGCGTGCATGATATATGATTTAATCAACTAGAGCTCTATGCATATCCATTTCATTTAACACTAAATACATTTTCTTTTTAAGGCAAATTAGGAGTTCTTTGAACTAGAGTTTCTGTAAGGCCCAACTTATAGCTTGTTTGGCCAAGTTTTTTTTTGGCCAAAAGTTCTTTTTAGCCAAAAATGTTTTTTCCCAAGCTTTTAGAGGAAAAAACACTTTTGGCTAAAAAAGCACTTTTGCCCAAAAAAAAAACTTTTTTTCACCATTTAGACTAATAGCCTGTTTGGCCAAGCTTCTCCAAGGTCAAAAGTACTTTTTTTTTCAAAGTTGAGGTGTTTGGTCAAGCTTTTAGAGGGAAAAAAAGTGTTTTTGAGTAGAAACAGAAGTAGTTTTTGAGAATCAGAAAAAAATAGCTTTTCCCCAAAAGCTCTTTTTTGAAAATCATTTTTGAGAAAATACACTTAGAAGCACTTTTTAAAAGCTTGGTCAAACACTAATTGCTGCTCAAAAGTGCTTTTCAAATTGATTAGCCAAACACAAAATGTTTCTCACTAAAAGTACTTTTTGAAAAGTGCTTTTGTGAAAAGCACTTTTCAAAATAAGTGTATCTTAAAAGGTTGGCCAAATAGGCTATTATCCAACCTCGACATAACGTCTCTGACAAGAAAGTGCAAGATTAAACCAGTGTTTCGAAAAGTGACTGCTTCAGCGAGCAGACATGCTCTTCAGTTGTTCGCAGTGTTGTAATGAGCGTGGAGCGAGGAAAAACGACAAGCTCCTTTTCGCTTATAGCGAGAAGCGAGGTGCGAAGCGCTCGCTTTTTTGAAGTGAAGCGGAATTTAAAAAAAAATATTAAAATAAGTACTGCATAGACAACACATGTAACTGCAAGCAAATGTTCAATACTTCAATGTAAAAACTAAAGAGTAGCATCAATTAAAGCACAAAATAAGCATCTTATTCTTCTACAAGATTGGCAAATTCTTGTATCCCATTATCATTATTATATTGCTCGTCATCTTCTTCAATTTATAACTGAAACGAAAAATGGGCAGCATTTCGCTGCAATTTATCACTGAAACTGTGAAAGAAAATGAAGAAGAAGAGAAGAATGAGAAAAAGAAGAGGAGGGGGAGGAAAACTTGTCACAACCCCAATTTTCCTCCGTAGGATGTCGTGACGGCAGCTAGTCTCTAAGACTAGGTAAGCCTAATAAACATGCGGAATAACTTAAATGATAATTTAAATCTCAAAAACACCAACAACTATAATTATCAAAAAAAAAAAAAAGATCAACAACTATATGAAATAAAATCTGCAACTCAACATGTACATTTCCCAAAATCCGGTGAAAATATAAGTCACAAGCTCTAGATACAGTACTGAACACTCCTATACATCACTGTCTATAAAGATGTAAAGAAATAAGAAAAGAACAGGGTAGAAGGGGACTCCGAGGCATGCAGACGCTGCAAGTGGTTTCTCACCAACATGAATGAATGCAAGGCTACCCATACTTACCGCCTTTCTACTTAAGGCATCGACCACCACATTGGCCTATCCTGGGATGATACAGAATAGTAATATCATAGTCCTTTAGCAGCTCCAACCATCTCCGCTGCCTCAAATTTAGATCCTTTTGTTTGAACAAGTGTTGGAGACTGATGATCCGTAAATACCTCACAAGACACACCGTAGAGATAATGCCTCCAAATCTTCAATGCATGGATGATGGCAGCCAACTCCAAATCGTGGACGGGGTAGTTCTTCTCATGAGGCTTCAACTGACATGAAACATAAGCAATCACTCTACCCTCCTGCATCAGGACACACCCCAATACCGATCCGAGAAGCATCACAATACACTGTATAAGAGCCAGAAGCTGAAGGCAAAACTAGAACTGAAGCTGTGGTCAAGGCAGTCTTGAGCTTCTGAAAGCTCTCTTCACACTCATCCGACCACCTGAAAGTAGCACCCTTCTGGGTCAATTTGGTCAAAGGCGATATAATAGACGATAAATCCTCCACGAAGCGACGATAATAACCGGCCAAGCCGAGAAAGCTTCGAATCTCCGTAGCTGTGGATGATCTGGGCCAACTCTGAACCGCCTTTATCTTCTTCGAATCTACCTTAATTCCCTCATTGGACACCACGTGCCCTAAGAACGCCACCGAACTAAGCCAAAACTTGATGATCTTGATGTTGAGGGGGGGGGGGAGGAGGAGGAGGAGGAGGAGGAAGAAGAACAACATGTGACCAAACTTGATGATCTCGAAGTTGAAAAGTGTAGAAAATTTGAACCCTAGGTCGCGTCTGTTGTTCTCTGTTGCTGCTACTCGATGGTCTTAAAAAAAAAGACAAGCGCTCGCTGAAAAGTGTTGAAAATTTGAACCCTAGGTCGCCTCCGTTCTTTGTTGCTGCTGCTCGATGGTCTTAACAAAAAAGAGAGCCTTTCTAATTAATTAACGTTGGTAGCCAGTTAAAGAGAAGCGCTCGCTTCTATCGCTTTGTTCGCTTCCTCGCTTTTTCATGGGAAGCGATCACTTTAGTATACCTGATACACTTCAGATCAGAGAAGCGCCAGATGGTCCGCTATGCATCGCTTCTCGCTTTAAGCGAGGAAGCAGTCGCTTTTAACAACACTGGTTGTTTGAAGCGTAGCAGGTAAACAAAAGCAAACATGGAAGTGCAGTCAAAGCGAGAAGCGAGGGGAGCATGCACTTTAGGGGAAAATCAATTTAATGGGTCGAATTTAAGGCAAACAACAAAGGGGTCAAGTTCTTTTACTGAAACAGACTTCACAGCTAGGTTTTTTTTCAGTCCCTTCTCTATTTCTTCTTCAAGCTTATTGAGGGTTCTTCCAGGTATGATTTGATTTCTTTTCTTCTTCTTCTTCTTCTGTGATGTCTTAAGCATGGAGTTATGCTACCCAATTTTCTTCTTCTAATCTTCTTTTTCTTTCGTGATGTCCGAACCATGGGATACAGTGCCCATTTTTTTTTCTTTGGTTCTTGTTCTTCTTTTGTAATGTCTAAATTGTGGGATATGCTGTCCCAAAATTTTCAGATTATCAATTTGAATTAAAGTATCTTTTGAATTTTGTTGCTCTTAGCAGATTGTTAATGGCATCAAAAGATGATTAAAAAAACCTGACTTGAGTTTATGGCTTTATGCATCATGTGCTGTATTTCAATGTTGATTTTGATTAAAAAAAAAAAGACCCAAATAACATATTTTGATGTTGAATTTGACAATCTTGTACTTCATTTTGTGCTATCTACTGATTCTATTCTTTATTTTTTAAATTGAACATTTGCTTACATGTGTTGCCTCTATGCAATATCTGGTATTTTTTTTTAAATATCCGCTTCACTTCCGGAAAGCGAGTGCTCGCTCAGGGTTGTAAATAACGCTTGCTACATCGCTAATAGCGAGTAGCGACGCGAAACGAGGCTCAGGCGCTTTTTTTGGTCTGTTGCAGTGCGTTTTTAAAAAGCGCCGATGAGGCGAAGTAGCGCCGGCGAGGCGGGGTAGCGACAGAGGCGTTTCTTTTTTAAAAAAAGAAAGAAAACAAGAGACTTAAATAAAATTTAGGGTTTTCTTCGACTTTCAGGTTCTTTCTTCTTTCTTTCTTTCTTTTCTCTTTCTTTTTCGACAGTAAGCTCTGTTTTTCCGGCAGTCAGCCTCTTTTCTTTCTTCTTTCTTTTTCTCTTTCTTTTCCCGGCAGTAAGCTTCTATTTTTCCGGCAGTAAGCCTCTGTTTTTCCGGCATTAAGCCTCTCTTCTTTCTTCTTTCTTTTTCAGGTAGTAAGTCTTCTTTGTTCTTCTTCTTCTTTCCGGCAACAACTGATTTCCAGCAGACATATTCTTTCTTTCTTTTCTTTCACCTTTGTTTTCGCTTCTACTCTTCTTTCTTCTTCTGTTTCTCTCTTTTGATTTTTTTTTCCAGTTTAGTAAACAATTACTTGCATATTAACTTCTCTATAATTACAATTACAATTAAACATTATTTTCTTTCTCTAATTACAATTAATTTCTCTCTATAAACAGTTTATTAAAACATGTGATTTCTATCTATTGAGTTTTTGAATTGATATATTTATTAATATGCTGTTGTTATTGAGTTTTTAGTTATTTATATATGCAAATTTAATATTTTATTTTTTGTATTAAGTGGCACTTCACATCAAAAAGGCGAGCCTACGCTTCTCGCTTCTCGTCTCAGTGAAGCGGGCCCTCATCGCTTTTTGTCGTCTCACGCTATTCAAAACACTGGCTTCGCTTCTCGCTTCACACTTTAAGCGAAAAGGGCCTTGTAATTTTTTCTCGCTTCTCTCTCTCTCCAAAACACTGGGTCAAACTTACTTTTACAAAGTTTCATCTGCCTAGATTAATCAGAAAATATGTGGATTAGAAAGGTATAATTGTGTTTGCATGACAAATTGTACTATGCCCACTACAACTATAACAAAATAGAATTGATTACTCTTTAAAGTTACTTTGTTCAGTCTAAGATATCCTCACACTTGGAGTTTCAGGCATGTCAACTAGAAAAGATTCTTAAAAGTTAAAATGAACACCAAACTGATCCTCTTAAATGGTTGAAAGGAACATTAACTTCTTTAATGATTTTGTTGTTGAAAGAAGATATGAAGCAATAAACTAGGTTTAAAAGCCTAATTAGGCTTCAGAAGAGCATTTGTATCCATATAAACCAAAAGCAGGTTATGATTTGGACAAAACTTTTATCGCCTGGTATATTTGGATTGTGGGGATTAGAGATGAGCCTGGCAGAACTTCAAAAGGAGCTTTATTGCCGGGAGCCATGTGGAGAGAAAGTGTTGTTTCTCTAAATATAGTAGAAACTACCATGTGCACTTGTGCACTTTGTAGCACTTTAGACACCTCCAATTTTGGATGTCTGATATAGTAGTCAAAGTAGATTCGATACCAGATCTCCATTTTAATCACATCATCAAGTATCTAAGGCTTAATTAATACATAAATTACATTCTTTTGAGAAATACATACAGATATTACATTCAAGTGGTGAAATTAAATTTACTAAATTATGTTTGTCCATCTCAATGTTTCAGAGAGTGAGAAGCGAGAAAAAGCGACAATGCCCTTTTTGCTTAAAGCGAGAAGCAAAGCGCTCACCTTTTCGACTCGCCTTCTCGACGTGAAGCGGTTTTTTTAAAAAAATATATCAAAATAAATATTGTATAGAGGCAACACATGTAGATTACAAATGAACTACGAGATTGTCAAATTCAACATTATATCTATTTTTTGGGTCTTTTTTTAAAAATCAAAATTCAACATTAAAATCAACGCATGCTGCATAAGCCCAAGTTGGGTCTTTTTTATCATCTCTTGATGTCATTTACAATCTGTTAAGAGCAAAAAAAATAAAAATTAGCTACTTTAATTCAAATTGATAATTTGAAAAATTTGGGCAGCATAGCTCACGGTTCAGACATCACAGAAGAAGAATCAAAGAAGAAAAAAAATTGGGCGGTATATCCCCACGGTTCAGACATCACAGAAGAAAAAAAAATTAGGCAACATATCCTCACGCTTCAGACATCACGGAAGAAGAAAAGAAATTATTCCTTGAAGAAGCTTGATGACGAGGCTGGAAAAACCTAAATGTTTAGTCCGTTTCAGTAAAAGAGAAATTGACCCCTCTGTTTTCCTTTAAATTCGACCCATTAAACTGATTTTCCCCCCTAAAGTGCACTCGCCTCGCTTTGATTGCGGTTTGCGCTTCTTGGACAGAAGCGTTTGCTTTTGTTTACCTGCTACGCTTTGAACGGCTGAAGCGTCTACCTGCTTTCTTCACACGGCTTCGCGCTTTTAAGCGTTGAAGCAGCCGCTTTTCTAAACACTGGTCTGTCTAATGCAAATTGGTCAACCTTTCCTGGACAGATTGAGTAGTTATAAACTTTGAAGAGATGAGTAATCTTTTCAATTGACAAATGATTTGGCTTTAGGAAGATTTCCTTGGTTTAATCATGATAAGTTTTTTACTTTTTTAAAGTTCTTTTCTCCGTTTCACATTTTCGGTCAGTGCTAAAAAGGTATATCTTGACCAAATTACTAGAATAGAACAGATGACTCCCACTACTAAAAGTGGATTAAATATGAATTTTGACATTTTATAATTTTTGAAGGGAACAAACGGGTTAGACCGGAGAAAAATATGCACTGCTTTGCAGTTCATGCGAGAAACATCAGGGTATATACACTTGTTCATGCACCTTTGCTTACCCCCTCTAGGCGGGCTCACCGGGTACTGGTTACAAATTAGAAACACCAAAGTGAAGGTGGATGAGTTTATTGATCTTTATTGAACAGATGACGACTTTTGAACACAAGAACGGACAAACTTCCTAAACTAACTCCTCCAATAAAGGAGTCTTATTCTCAAAGCTAAACCATGAATGAACAACTTAACAACCTAACAATAAAAGAAGCAATCCTAACAAACTTCTAAGGAAAAGGTCAAACAGTAACATGTGTGCTAATACGCCCCCCTCAAGGTAAGTAGTGTGCAACAACACTTAGCTTGCACATGTTGCTGTCAAAATATGGTTTAGGAAGAGCCTTTGTGAGATTGTCCGCTAGTTGATCTGCAATGTGTACAACTTGATATTTATGCTGCGATTGCTTTCGAACATAAAGAAATCCACTTCAATGTGTTATGTTCGACTGTGGAAGACGAGATTTTCACACAAGTATGTGGCACCAACATTATCACAGTAGATAGTTGGAACTTTTTTTTTTTTCAAAGTATAGGGGGAGGGGATTACAAGGTGGGGAATTAAACTCCGACCAACAAGGTGGAAGTTCAGGTAGCCAACTCAACTTTGTTGAGTTGAGTTGCAGCTCTGCTAAAAGGTTCTTTACCCAGGTCATTTCACCAAGTGCACTTGCAACAGCTCGATATTCAGTTTTGTAAGAGGAACCAGTTACGTGTTTTGTTCTTGAGAAATGACTAATAGGATTATGGCAAAACAACCAGAAGATAACCAATAGTCGAGACTCTATCAATGACATTCTCAGCCTAATCCGCATCATAGTACATATAGCACGATTGCTACCACTCATGTTTTCATCACACAATATGTCGTTGATATAGTCAGTTGGAACAGAATAATGGCTTCTCAACTTCAAAGTACTAAAGCACGTAGAGAATAATTGAGATTGCTCTCGGTTCTCATCGTGATCCTTGTTGGAGATTTACAAAAGATACAAGTGAGATGGATCTTGTATCCTTAAATAAATACTGGGCCTAAACTTTTGTATGGAATTTTCCAATAATATGACAGATATGAAAAACACTTAACATTTGGAAAAATGCATTTTGGCTTTTGACCTAACCAAAATAAATAAATATTTTATATTCTTAAAGTTACAAATATATTGAAATTTTGAGCTTAAATTCATACAAAAATTCGGCAGTTAGTGTCTTGTTGGAATTTCCAAGTTATTCATTGAGATTTACCTTAAGCATATTATCGTCATTCAGTTAACATTTATCCCTTCATTTGATTTCAATTTTGTGCTCCAATTTTAGCTTTTAACTATTTGGGATTTATGGGTCTTATTACCTGTGTTATAAGCATGACTTTTGATGATTTGTTAACTGCTTTGACATTTTCTGTAGTTGATAACCTTCCACATGGGTCGGATATTTTATCCATTTTTGGATAACCCCTTTGCAACTTGCCCACATCCAAATCTGACCATTTGCCAGCACTACTCCCATATATGTACTGCTATTTTTAATGCCGCCCAACCTTTTCACTCGAGATTTTAGTGAATGTGAGGTGGCGATAATCTTGATATTCTTTATATCTTTTGCATCTCGTTTAGACAGTGCCCAAAGTTTGTGGTAGTTGGTATCTATGCTCCTGAAACTTCAAGTTATTTAGTGGAGGTTATATTTCTTTTCTCTTCAAGATCCAACAATAACTACTAAGCACACCATTTTAATTTTTTTCTGCAGGTGACTAACCTAGTGGGGCAGCTTCTTGGGAACACTCGACCTATGTAACAGTTTTCCATTGTCTACCTCGTGGTGTTTGCATAATCTGTCAGCGAGAATAGGAAGGAAGAAATTGATAATGCTTGTTTTATTGAGTGGTGACAGCTCGAATACGTTTTACTATCTATATATTTAGCATTCTGTTACTTTTTTACTCCTTGAATAGGAAAGATGATCTGAAGCAATGTCTAATGACTCTATTAATGATTTTTGTGTTGCAATAAAGCAGATATCAATGGTTTAGTAAATAGGTTGCTAGGTTTTTGTTCACCCTATTTCTTTGGATTTTGATTCTGTATTGTTGTCTTCAATCGACAAGTATGCTGCGCGTCTCATGTGGTGGGTATATGGGAAATTTCAAAATAGATAATGTGTGGGAGTTGTGATAATGTGTTTATAATAAGATATTTTATACAGGTATGTTCTGATATGGTGTGTATAAGTATCCTGTATGGATATATCTAGCTATTCCTTTAGTTTATAAGCTCATTTGATAGTGAATGTTGAAGATTCAGGTGTCACAAGAAAAACTGATTCATCGACATTCTAATATTTTGGGGCTTTGAGAAATCTTGAAAGTTGTGATTTGTGCCTTCAATGGGAAATTATCAAATCTACACGTATAAAATATAGTGGATAGTGCATGTGGAGAACATAAAGATGTGCCTTTGTGCATGGGTTGTTCACACTGATGGGACTAGAGAAGATATTATGTAATGTAATGTAATATGAAATTTGTCATAGAACGAGAAATACATATGGCATATATAAAGGAAAATGTCCAAATTTGCCCTTAATCATGCAAAATGGTCTAATTTTGCCAGCTATAGAAGGAAACTTAAATCACATTCTGCTGCTTCCAATTTATATTTTGTTCTTTAGCCACAAAAAAGGAAGGTAAACGTGAACAAGTGTTGGGAAAGTCCCTAGTATATAGTAGTAGCACAAAATTCTTCTCCCCTTAACTTAAGTTAATTCTCTCATGTGTATAAAAAAAATTTCATTTAAATCATATTGGGTTTCTCTTTATTCTGTTGAGATTGATTATGCATGATTGCTTGAGCCGAGGGTCTATCAGAAACAGTCTCTCTGCCTCCACAAGATAGGGGTAAGGCTCCGTGCACACTAAATACCTAAAAATCAATTGCGGGATTATACTGGGTATGTCGTTGTTAAGACAACCAAACACCTACAAATCAATGGCTGTAATTCTTGACCCCTCAATTACTATCTAGATATTTTACGTACTGCCTAGATAATCAGTAAGATACTATTTAGATGTTTGTTCAACCAAACCAAAATGTCCTTTATTCTGGATTTGGTATTTTACCCACACAAAAAAAAAAGGTGATCGCATGGTATCTGCAGCTCCTTACCTAAACCACCTCATCAGCTTCACTTCTTATCAGGAAAACAAAACTATATATACCATTCAAGCCTCCACTCTTTCCTAACTCAGTTCTTGATTTGTTTCTCCTCATACGGTAAAAAATGACTCAACTTTCCCAACTCACCTCTAAAACACTGCAAGCCACCTTGTGCATTCTGCTTCTAGCCCTCACATTTGGCTCTGCTCAATCAGCAAGAATCCTTGATGAATTGAGCTCATCATCCGACGAGCACGTTGTGGCTCCAGTGGTGGCCCCGTTGCCACATTGCCAAGTGGCCGGCCAATTACCAGCTACTGTCACCACTCCTGATTCCAACGTGGCGCCTGTTGCTGATCCTCCAGCAGATTTATCAACTGACCCTGAACCAGATTCAACCCCCGTTATCGCCCCTGCTGCCTCAGTAGCTCCACCTGATGACTTAACAAACAACGGGGCAACCCCCGTCACCAATGTAGCAGCTGCTACTTCTGGTGCCACAGAGGCAAATCCTGTTCCGGATCATCCCATGTTCTCCTTCTTCATGCATGACATTCTTGGTGGTTCACGCCCTTCAGGAAGAGTGCCAATTCAGATACCAACAATTTGCCTTTCTCCAAGCCCAATAATCAAATCTTCCCAATCAATGGTGGAGTTCCTGTGAACACTATTAATAACATTGTCAACAACAATAACTATCCATTCCTCGTAGGCCTAAACGGTCAACAGCAAGGTAACACAGTCCTCCAAAATACTGGTAATAACAACATAGTAAATGGTGGGAACAACCAACCTTTTGTAACAGCCGGGCAGCTTCCTGCTGGCCTATCCCTTCAGCAGCTCATGTTTGGTTCCATTACTGTTGTTGACAATGAGATAACCGAGGGGCATGAGCTGGGATCAGCTGTTCTTGGCAAGGCACAAGGATTTTACTTGACAAGCTCTTGGGATGGCACAAGTCACACTTTAGCCTTGACAGCACTTTTTCATGGAGAACATGATCATGAAGTGGAAGACACAATTAGTTTCTTTGGAATTCACAGGACAGCCACACCAATTTCTCACATTGCCATCATTGGAGGAACTGGCAAATATGAGAATGCCAAAGGATATGCTACCATTGAGACTCTTCCTCATGTGGATCAACATACAACTGATGGTGTAGAAACAATTATTCACTTCACTCTCTACCTCACTCCTTAGCTTTCCTTCTATATAAGGTGTTGAAATCACCTTGCCGAGTTCTGTATTTTTGAATCTTTATATTACATATCTTGAATGGTTAATTGTGTCATTGAGATTATGATCTGTATTAGAGTTCCTTAACTTAGTAAAAGAGGTGTATCCATTTTCATTTTGCTATCACAATGCCATTCAGTGATAACTTTTCTTCTGGCTCTCTGCCTTCAATATGAATTCTTGGCCTAGTCACATTGATAAATGACAATGATGAAAGCTGAATTCCATTACTTTCAAAATAAACAATAAAGAATAGAAAGTGCATCCGAGGATAGGAGATAATCTTTCACCAAATGTGAAAAACTACTTCCGAAAAGGAAAGAACAAAAATTGAATATTAACATTCAACAACCAATTTTGTTCATAAGCCCTTTAGTGTTGCTTTTGTTTATAAATACAAGAAACTTAAGACAATAAATATCAAAGAAATGCACATCTATACAGTTTCAGTTTTTGCTCCTTTTTGCTTCCAACTTTGTGGCTTCTTTAAGAGCTTCTTGGGCATCATTCTCAATCCCAAGGATAAAGAGGCCAGCAGCTTGGAGGTAAAAGGCAGTTGGCCACTCAGCGAAAACCACCTGAGCTTGCATTGCATCCCCTAGAGCCTCTTGTGGCATGTCGCTCATCAGATAACACAAGCAACGCCTCGCAAATACAGTTGGTGATACCATGGTCCCTCCATCAATGAACTATATTAAACAGAACAGCGTGTAAGCCCTCCTTCTGTTGTTAAATAGACGAATACTTATGTGACATATTTCATTTGAACTTTTACAGAACATGCCTATAATTCTTTTTACGACTATGATAGAAGCAGCCAATTTTAGCCATTAAGACAACGAACATATTTTAGATGGTCAAACCTGTGTATAGCAGTCAATGGCAGTAATGAAATCCTTGGCTCGAAAAGCAGCATCACCATGCTTCTTAGAGTTCAAGGTTTCCTGCATCTGATTTGTCCACATTTGGAATGAAAGCTGAAATGGAATCACAAAATAACAAAATCAGGATCAAGTTGTATTAATAAATATGAGACATGATCTTTATGGTGGGGCTATTGAGATATGGAGATGAAAACACATATATGAAAAATCATCATAGAACATTGGGTATCTTATGTTGGCTTATTGTAATCTCCTTGTTTTACAATCAAGAGACAAAAGATCTAAACTTTACTATCATATCTGAAAGGATAACACATGGGCTTAATAATGACAGCCAGGTAGGTCCCATTGCTATTTGATGGAAATAAAAATAGAATGAGTAAATTTAAAAGGAAAAACATAGTGGGCTCTTGCATGGTAATAATCAGAGGAAGAAGCATGATACTAAAGTTGGATCATTTACCTCGTACTTACCTCTCTCAATGAGGCATTATTCTACTCAATCTTCTTTTGGCAGGAGGGGGAAGGAGAGGGCAAATGTTCTATATCTAAAGTCACATTTTAAAAGTGGTTGCTTATCAAGATTACCATGTCAAAAAGTTATTTAAGGAAATAGAAACTTGTCTTTCACCTAAGGTGCTAAAGAAAGGGGAAGCAGGTTAATTATAGTAGGTTGTGCGATTAATACCTCAGCCAGAAGACATAGTTTATTTGACATTGAGAAACAAAGATAATCGATACTGCTATATGAGTAGTGAAATTTTGTAGAGAAAAGGAAAACCTCATTGGCAATTCCTTCATCATCCTTGTATCCAGTCTTCTCCAATATTTCATGAAGGGCAGTAAGATCTTTTCTCAAACATGCTTCACCCATTGGCGTCAACAATAGCGGTTGAGGTGGGGTTGCAGTTCCATGTGGAATGCCCAGCAAAACATGTGATGGCACCTGGATTATATCAATAATAAACATGGGCTTCAAGCACTACTCAAAACAAAATAAAGCAGAAACCTAGGTGGTTCATCTGAGGAATATATTGCAATTAAAATACAATATGCATCTATCCCATAAGTCAAATAATTCCACCAAGGTTTCTTGTTAACTAAATAGAAAAAACGAGACGGCGAAAGACATGGGAGATATGTCCACATTATAGTAAGAGAATCAACCTTGCTAAAGTGTGATCCTAGACAGCCAAATACAAAATGCAAAAAGGAAGGAGATTATTTCTTCTCTTTTTTTTTGAGAAGAAAAGGGAAAGAGATATTTCTATTTCTTCTGTAAGGCATTAATCCATTTTCAATCTCATAAATGAAGATACATAGCAGTTTTTAAAATAATCTATACGCAAGTCAAGGGACACATAATCCTATCAGTTGGTCATACCTCTGTTTCTTTCTGAAGAGACATAAGAGAAGTGACAAGAGATTTTGCATTAGGCCTCTCTCGTGCTTCATACTGTAAACAGCGTGTGGCTAGACGAACAAGCTCTGTTCCATCATCATTAGAAAAATGACCCTCCAAACAAGAATCCATAAGCATCAAAAAATTCTTCCCACGAATTAGATCAAGAGCCTATAAACAAAGTTTATAGAGTTAACAAACAAAGTTTCATTTATAAAGGATTTCATATAGTGCACATCAGAATCTTTTGCAACTTACATGGCTCGGAGGAATATGCTTTCCGCTCAAAAGATCTAGCAACATTGTTCCAAAGCTGTAAACTACACTTTCAGGGGTCACTCTTCCTGCCAATCATAAACTCGTTTCAACTTTCGCTTTAGCTGAATTAAGTACAGTACCATAGCAAAATACTAAAAGATATGCCAGATTGAACTAATTTATAAATTATTTAAGCAGATCTTTCTAAAGGCTAAAGCTTTAACGGTGAAAAACAAAAAGCCATCTTAAGTCCCCAATGCAGAACATGCAACTTGGATTGAGAAAATAATAGCTTAGAGAAATCATATTTGACCTGTTTTCAAGTACTCAGGGGGAGTGAAAGCCAAGTTTGTACTGTAACTCTTTCCATCTCTACTGTTCTTCATCAGGCCAAAGCAAGAGAGTCTAGGATTACCATCCTGTAAAAATGCTACCTAATGTTAAGAGCACTACACCTACAGCAAGCATTTAAGCATAACGAAAGCTGCGGTAGAATCAATCGTTACCAGATCAAATAAGATTCTGTAAGCATTAAGATCGTGATATAGTGCCCGACCCTTGCTACTGCAGTATTCCAAAGCTTGTGATAGGTAAAAAGCAACCCTCAACCTCATCGCCCATTTCATAGGTTGATTCTCCCCTTTTCCATTTCAAAGTTATTAAATATAAGGCATTAATCACAGACTCATAGATTCATTCAATTAAAGTTGATAAAAACACATGGATGCAATTGACCATACAACCACAACAACACAAAATAACAGTCAATCTAGTAATCACAAACAAATCCCGTCAGTTACAACATAATGTTCCTACAATCTAAATTTCTAAATACAAAATTTTAACATTATTACTTACAGTGAAACAAATGCTTTGCAAGGGTTTCATTAGGCATGAATTCAGCCACCAGCAATTTTTCTTCCCCTTCACAGCAACATCCAATTAGATTTGCCAATCTCTCACTCCTCAGATTCCCCACTGCCTTTGCCTCATCCTTTACAACAACACAAACATTGTCCAAATTACAATAAAATCAATTAAAGGGCCGCCGGGTGTACTAAGCTCCCGCAATGCCTGGGATCCAGGACCGGACCACAAGAGTGAGAGTGAGATCAACAGCTCGAACCATGACGCCAAGGCTCCCCTTCCAAAAAAAAAAGTTACAAAATTGGGAAATGGAGCAACACAATTTAATGAACAATACTAACCAAAAATTGGCGAGAATCAGGCCAAGCAGACCTATTGAATCTTTTAACAGCAACCCAACGACCATTTTCAAGCAAGCCTTTATAAACAACATTTGGAGCTTTTTCACCATGTTCTGATACAATGTTTTCTGGAGAAAATCCACTTGTAGCAATCTTTAACTCATCAAGACTGAACTCAGTAAAACTTGGCAATGCATTTTTCTCATTTTTCCCTCCATTCTCTGCCAAAAAAAGAGTAAAATCTCATGAAAAAATTGCACAAAAAGCACAAAAGTCAGAGAAACTTGCCAAGAAAATAAATACCCATATCAGAAGAATCAAGAAGTGATGGTTTGAGGTGAGAATGCCACCAGCAAAAAGAGAATTTTGAGCAACGAGCACCCATTTTACAGGGAAAATGAAGAAAAAAGAGGAACCTTTATGGCTACTTTTTTCAAGAAACAAAACAGAGAATGGCAATTTATAGGGATCCCAAAAAAAGGATAAATTTTTAAAGCTTTTGCAGTTCTCTTTAGTGAACAAGCATTTTAACTATGACAGAACACAAGTAGGCAAATGCGGAGAAAGAAAAAGGAGGAAGTTTTATAGCTATTTTTTTCTAAGGGAACAAACAGTGACCCAATTTTTGTGGGAATCCAAAGAAAGGATTTTGTTTTTGAAGCTTTTTGCAGAATTTGCAGTTCCCTTTTGGTGATTCTGTTTGCGTTGTAAGGTCTTTTTAAGAGCATGCAGAAATGAAGAAAAGAGGAGAGTATGTTTTACTCCCTCTGTCCCTAGTTATATGGAATAAGGGTTTTTAGTTTGTCTCAACAAAATGTCATACTTTTTTTTTATGTAAAAAATAATTTTAACTTTAAACTTATTATTTTAACCTTAGTGATATAGTCAAATAAATATTTATAATTTTATATTATAAAAATTACATGATACATCAAATATATACACTGTATTTACTATTTGTAGCTATATTTTTAGCAAATTTACTATTCGCGAATATATTTAAATTTTATAGCAAATCCATGAATCAAGAGATCAATTATTTTGAACTGAAACAAAAGAGCAACAAACTCTCGTAGCTCCGTCGATTAGAGTGCGCACTTAGTATGCGAAGGTCTTGAGTTTGACTAATAACAAATACAATTGATACATATTGTATTCGTTGCGCGTCTGAACACAAGTAATACAAACTGGTAACAATTGAGTTATTAGCCAAACAATAATCATTAGACTATAAACTATAGTGTTTTAAAAAAATTATTCTTTTATATTTAATTAAACACTGTCACATAAATTAAGACGGATGCAGTAATAGAATACAAAAAGTATTATAGGAAGTATGGGGTGTATGAATGAAAGATAGAGAGAACACAACACACATTGTGTTGGTTTTTTTTTTCTTCATGTGTCTTTCTTTTGAGAGGAATACATGTGTTGTTACTGCTAAAGAGAATGGCCTTTTTTCATCATAAATCTCTTTCTCTCTGTTTTTGTATTTGTAATTTGTGGTTTAAATTTCTGCTTTTTTGCTAAGTTTCAACTTGCTCATCATTTCCTCTTTTGTGCTTCCCACTGTCTGTTTTCTCTCACTAATCCTTCCCCCACTCCTCATGGGCCCCACCTTATGGTCCTAATGGGACCCCACAACTTCTCTTTTGCAGAATTGAAATTTTTTGTGGGAATAGAAAAGATCTAAGGCATCTTAAACCCTTTTCTCCATTTTCTTTCTCAAAATAGAGTAAGGTTATTCGAATCATTGCTCTATTTTTACTCTAAAAAGTAATATTTCATTTTATATTTTTCTCTTTCTTTAATATTATACTATTATCTTTTATTTAAATTTTCTATTTTTATTTCTATTAAAAAAATTCTATCTTTTTTTCTTTTTTACATATTCATCACATATAATTTATATTCTTTTCTTATATAACTATTTAATATAAAATTATTTTATACCATAAATTTTAAATAATATAATTTGTAAGTAAATATTTTAGATTATATATATTAACGGAAAAAATATTTCTTCTGTGACGAACGTGGGTCACGAATAGTTTGCACAAGGGTTGACCATTTTGCATATATACCATCAGCTAAATAATAACCCATATCATATTCTTTTCATTGAATAACATAATGCGCGAGATGAGCAATACGTGCAGCAAGATCGAAAATATTTTATACACACCTTTCAATTTTAGCAATATCTAGTATTTTATATTTGCACCATTCATTTTTTTGAGATGATTATATATTTTTGTGCAATTATAACTTATAATTAAATTAACTTATAATTTTACATAAAAAATAATAAATGCACAAAAATTAATTTATCAAAATTATACGTCAAAGTTAAAATATAAATTAATATTATAAAGATATTACATAAACATAATTAGGTATATATAAAGAGATAAATTAAAAGAGTTAAATAATAAAAATAATAAAGTGATAGGGAATATTAATGGAGGAGATGAATAGTGCCACTCCAAATTTGGAGTGACACTATTCATCCCCATTTTGCATCCAAAAATACAGCAGCGTTGGAGACCAATTAATCCAAAAACCACCTGCATTATAGCAAATGCAGTTGGCGTTGGACATGCCCTAAGTATGTATTACTCCATTTAAAGCACTAGAAAAATTCAACAAATATTATGGGCTACATTTATATAATTGAGAATTGATAATTCAGATTTTATTAGAAACTTATCACTTAAAAATACTTTTTCTTTTTTCTATCAACAATATTTTTGTAAAAGAAATGATTAAGAAAACTAATTAAATACTATCAGTAAGTTACCGTTTGTCCATAAAAGAATTCCCCTTTTTCAAAATCTTTTTTCAAAAATGTGTTTATCCATGAAATTTTATAAGTTTTTAAAAATTTTCCGAAATGAGTTTTTTAAAAATCAAAAAGTGTTTTTGACCACTTTTTCAAAATTATCAAAAAAACTTTTTTCCCCGCTCATAAAACTGCAACAATTTTACAAGAGAAATACATGTCCAGATATAATTTCAAATTTAAAATACCAATTTTCAACTTAACTAAAAATATAATTTTTTTAAAAAAATTATATTTTTTATGTCCAAACGCCTACTAAATACCATAGTAAATTTGGTGGGAAAAAAAAGTGAGAATGAGGTTCTAAAGAGACAATCTAGTTGTCAAAAGATTACAATTCGAGACGAAATGCATGAATCCCAGCTATTCTAGTCATTTCCTATTTCTGTTGAGCATTGACTATATGAAAACAAAACAAATTGAGGAGAAGACAATCAAAAGTGTTGCAACCGTAAATTTAGGGAAATTTAGCTTATATCTCTTTTTATTTTTGCGAACAATAATTTTATCTTTTTATTCGAAAAAGAGAAGAAGAAGAAAAGAAGAAGAGACTTTTAACTGAATTTCCAGTTCTCCACTTTCCCTTTCATAATTTCATTGATACGGTAGAACGGACCATTACGCGGCAAAATTAGGATAAGGAGTTTTGTAGGGCATGAAAGTCATTTTCAAAGGTCAGAGTCAAAAAAAGGTTTTTGGTTTGACGCATAATATTATCCTACTCTTGAAGTTTAGGTGAAGTTTCATTAATTAAGTAACAAAAGTAGTGTTAATTAATTTTGAGACCTTGTCAAGTCATTTTCACTTTATTCTGTTTTAGACCTTGGATTACTTGTTCTACTTTTATTGGATAAATTTTGATCATTAATTAAGATATTATGGAGTTTCATCATTATTATATTGCAATCTATGATTTCCACTATTAGAAACTTGTAGAATAAGAAAGATTTAATAACAAATCACCTTCAGCTGATTTTAAAATATAAGATGCATTTCCCTGCCCCGTGACAAATGCCAAACTCATTAGAATGTAAAGGAAAATATACGGTCAAACTTTTTTATAACAGACTTATTTGTTTTAATATTTTTTATTATTATATTGAAGTGCTGTTATAGAGAACATTACATAAAAAGTTGGTTCCAAAAAAACTAGGTCTCTATAGTGAAGTGCTATTTAGAGGATCATTATTATCGAGAGGTCGGTAGAAGATAAGAAAAAAATATCACCTCTTCTGTGTTTTTGTGTTTTTCCTTATCATAATGATGATGTTCAAATAATGCACCCTCAATTATTTTATTGGATATATATTATTTCCCGTAAGAATAAATATCGGATAACTCTGTTGATCATGAAAGCTTTAGATTAGAAAGTAACCGCCTAGTATTTCTTATCTTTAATAAATTTTAAGCACTAAAAGAATTTCCTTTCTCTTGTTTCAAATAGATGTGATAATTGTTTTAAAATTATGAAATTCTCTTCATTTTCTCATATCCCACATCTGATTTTTTTAAAAAAGAAAAAGGAAAAACTGTTCAAACGTGCCTGAAGAAATATTTGTTGGCTCATAAATTTGTTTTCCTCTGTTCAATTCCCATTCATCTTTTCTTTGCCAAGCTAAAATGGGAAATGAAAAATCATTGCCATTTTTCCTACCTGTCCTTCCTTCTCCTCCTTTCCAAATAAAGAATAATTTTCACCTCTCGTTGGTCATATTCTTTTCTAATGTGAATTCTGGAAAAGACAACCAAATGGTATAAATTAAAGGTAGTGCGAAAAGCCAAAATTATCATAGTTTGCTTGAGACTGGTACATTTTGCAGTTTGAATAGTGTTACGACTATTCGGATATGGTATTACTTTAGTAAAAATCTATACAATATATTCTCGTACTCCAATTTGTCATAAATCATATAGTGGAGTATATACCATATGAATTTAGTAATTATGAGAGATCCTTATTTGTGTCCGAGTTTTCACTATTTGCATGATTGGGTGCCCATAGCTAATTATATTTCAGTTTTTCTTTTCTTCTACTTAGCTAATTTCAGTTGCCTAGGATTTTCTCTTGTTTAGACTCCGATATTTTTATTATGGTATAGCTAAACTGTATTAAAAAATAAAAAATAAAAAATAAAAAAGAAGAAGAAGAAGAACTCAATTGAACGATATGATTATGCGATTACTGAATTCAAACTCGTAATCAGTAATTTTGAGACAACTCCAATTACTTGTCTTATGATTAGTTAGCTTATTTTTCAGGACATAATATATTTGCAGCTTATCAAGAATATGATCCTTACAGAAGGGTCGAAAATAGTTGAACATATTTCCTTTTCACACTTGTGGTATCAATACTATTCTAGTACTTTTTTATCAATACTATTCTCGTACTTTGTTATACTTAGATTTCTATACATAAGAGAGGACTTCAATGGTCACATTGGGGCGACATTTGGGGGGTATGATGGCGTGCATGGCGGCTTTGGCTTTGGAGTTAGGAATAGAGGAGCTACTTCGTTGTTGGACTGTGTGCTAAAGCCTTTGATATGGTGATTGCCAACTCGTATTTTCCGAAAAGGGAGGAGCACTTGGTTATATTTCGGAGTTCGTTGGCCAAGACTCAAATTGATTATCTACTCCTCTCGAAGTGCGATAGGAGTCTGTGCATGGACTGCAAGGTTATACCTAGCGAGAATCTCACAACTGAGCATAGATTATTGGTGATGGACTTAGAGATCGTGAGGAACAGGAGGAAGAGGGTCGTGCATGGTCAATCCAGGATCAGGTGGGGTGCTTTGACTAGTGACAAAGCGCAGAAGTTGGGGGGGGGAGGGGGGGAGTTGTTGGCTATGGGAGCATGGAGGAGCAATGGGGACGCGAGCTATATGCGGACCACGATAGCAGAGTGTATTAGAGTAGCTGCGAGAAAAGTGTTAGGGGTCTCGAAGGGTTTCTCTGGCGGCCACAAAGGTGACTGGTGGTGGAGTGAGGAGGTACAAGAGAAAGTGGAAGCGAAGCAAACGGCGTATTTGACGCTTATAGAGAGCATGGGTGAGGAGACGAAGAGGATAAACATGGAGGGGTATATGAGGGCTAAGAAGGAGGCGAAGTTAGTGGTTACTGCGGCTAAGACTGCGACGTTTGGGCGTTTGTATGAAGAGTTTGGGGCCAAAGGCGGGGACAAGAAGCTATACAGGCTAGCCAAGGTGAGAGAGAGGAAGGCCCGTAATCTGGTTCAAGTTAAGTGTATCAAAGATGAGGAAGGTAGAGTTTTGATGGAAGAGGCTCAGGTTAGACGAAGATGGCAGACATGTTTTCATAAACTCCTGAACGAAGAAGGTGATAGGGACATTGTTCTGGTCGACTTGGAGCACTCCGAGATGCGCCGGAATTTCGGGTATTGTAGGCGCATAAGAGTAGAGGAAGTCGAGGGAGCTATGCGTAAGATGCACAGGGTAGAGCTACAAGCCAGATGAAATACCTGTGGAATTTTAGAAGAATGCAGGTAGGGTAGGTTTGGAGTGGCTCACTAGGCTGTTCAATATCATTTTTAGGACGAAGAAGATACCCGATGAATGGAGGTGGCATATGATGATTCATCTATATAAAAACAATGGTGATATCCAAAGTTGCAATAATTATAGGGGGATTAAGCTGGTGAGCCATACTATGAAAGTTTGAAAAATGGTGGTTGAAGTGAGGGTGAGGACCAGTGTGTCCATTTTTGAGAACTAGTTCGGTTTCATGCCGGGGCGTTCGACTATGGAAGCCATTTACATTGTGAAGAGATTGGTGGAGAGGTATAGGGAGATGAAGAAGGACTTGCACATCGTGTTCATTGACCTAGAGAAAGCATATGACAAAGTCCCGAGAGAGGTGCTCTGGCGATGCTTAGAGGCTAAAGGGGTCCCAATAGCCTACATAGGGTGATTAAGGACATGTATGATGAAGCTAAAACTCATTTTAGGATAGCGGGAGGAGACTCGGAATACTTTTCGATTATGATGGGGTTGCACCAGGGATCGGCTCTTAGTCCATTCCTATTTTTCTTGGCGATAGACGCATTGACGAGACACATTCAAGGTGAGATGCCATGGTATATGTTATTTGATGATGACATAGTTTTAATTAACGAGATGCGGGGTGGTGTTAACGAGAGGCTGGAGGTTTGGAGGCAGACCTTAGAGTCTAATGGTTTCAAGTTGAGCAGGACCAAGACGGAATACTTGGAGTGCAAGTTCGGCAACAGTACCCAGGAAGGGGATATGGAGGTGAGGCTTGATACACAAGTCATCTCCAAGAGAGGTAGTTTCAAGTATCTTAGATCTATAATACAAGGTAACTGGGAGATTGATGAAGATGCCACGCATCGTATCGGAATAGGATGGATGAAGTAGAGGCTCGCTTCCGGTATCTTATGTGATAAGAATGTCCCGCTGAGACTTAAAGGTAAGTTCTACAAGGTTGTAGTTAGACTGACTATGTTGTATGGAGCAGAGTTTTGGACAGTCAAGAACTCTCGTACCTAGAAGCTAAAAGCAGCTGAGATGAGGATGTTGAGGTGGATGTGTAGGCATACCCGGTTGGATAAGATTAGGAATGAATTTATTCGATAAAGGGTTAGAGTGACCCCTGTGGAGGATAAGATGCGGGAGGCGAGGATGAGATGGTTCGGGCATGTTAAGAGGAGAAGTATAGAAGCTCTAGTTAGAAGGTGCGAGCGGTTAGTCTCGGTGGGTAGCAAGAAGGGTAGAGGTAGGCGTAAGAAGTCTTCGGGAGAGGTTATTAGGCGGGATATGGCGCAGCTAGAGCTGACTGAGGATATGGCCCTAGACAGGAGGGTGTGGAGGTCAAAGATTAGGGTAGAAGGTTTGCAGGTAGTCGAATGTTTCTCTTTGTCTTACTCAGTTCGCTAGCATTAGTGTTAGTATGATATCTTTTATCCATAGATGGCTATTACTACCTAGAGTTTGACTGCATTCTTGGATTCGATCTTATTTCATCTTGCTGTTATTCCTACTTATTGCAATTACTTTTTCTTTTTCAGTCGTTCTCTAGCCGAGGGTCTATCGGAAACAGCCTCTCTGCCCTTCCAGGGGTAGGGGTAAGGTTGCGTACATCTTACCCTCCCCAGACCCCACTTGTGAGAAACTACTGGTTTGTTGTTGTAGATTTCTAGTATTACCGCTTGTCTCTTTTTGCTTTGATTATCTTATTATCATGATGTTGTTAATTAGTGCTTCTTTTTTCATGTCTTATTCAGTACTATATTTTATTTCAACAATGTTGTAATTATGCTTTTCTTGAGCCGAGTGTCTATTGGAAATAACCTCTCTATTTTCACAAGGTAAATGTAAGGTTTGCGTACACACTATTCTCCTCAGACCCTGCTTGAGAAATTATATTGGGTTTTTTGCTGTTGTCGTCGTCGTTGTTCGGGCACAAACTAGGAATGTATGTAAAATTGTTACACAAAGTTGTCAACTAGTATAAGAATTAAAGAGTAAGTTTAGCCCCACCAAGAAACATTGAGATTCAAACTCGAGTGGTAGGTAAAGCTGTTAGAATTGCACCAGCTTATACGTTTGATGGTATGCAGTTATATCTTAGTCATTTAATAGTATAATTAAGATATTTCCAAACATATGAAAACAAATGAAAAATGTACATAATTTGGTATAGCCAATTGCTTATCAAGTTCTAACTCTAGATGAGACAAGTCATAAAATATGTGATATTTATTACTAAGTTACATTCTTGAATTTGAGTTGTATGTAAAACAAATTCCACTTTAAATGAATTTTAACCTAGGATAGCATGTTAGTTATTATTTTATTAGATTATCAATTAATATTTATTAAATTATATATTTATAATTATTTAATAATTAACCTGATTGTATTATGGAAAAAGGGTCAGATATACCCCTCTATTTTTAAAAATAGTTTATATGTAACCTCCGTTATACTTTAGGGACAAAGATACCCCTAACGTCAGCAAAGTTGATGAAAATACCCCTAGTTTTTAACGGAGGTCCACCGTGACAAGCCATTTCTCCTTCCACCATTTTTTTCTTTTCTTCTTTTATTCTTTTTTATCTTTTTTTTGTCTATCTCAATTCTCAACTATGATATCAGAAGCACTACAGAGAAAATCTAATATTAGCAAAGTTGGGGCTCACACTTTATGGGAAATTGCAGTAAAGTTAAGCTCTTTGTCAAAGATAAATATTACTAATACATTTTGCTATATATTTTTATTGGGTGTTAATGAATGTCATTGGATACTTATGATCTGGTAGTTTTTTTTTCTAGTTGGAAATCTTGTTTCTTTTGAAAATGAGAAAAAAGTCATCCTCACTACACTTTAAATTTTGCCGGAAATAATGGTGCCAGCGATCCTCAAGCTTTCCGACCAACCAAAATTTTCTCTCAACCTTTAATCTACTTCAGTTTCTCTTTTCTTTTCCTTCCTTCATTATGTTTAATATCAGTCCCCCATCAGATCTCTCTATAAAGGAAAAGAAGAAGAAAGAAGTAAAGAAAAATGGCGGAAGGGAAAATGGAAGTGACAACCTACAAAGTAGTTAGAAAAGAAGGAAAGAAAAAAAAGAAAGAAAGAAAGAGAAAGGAAAAAGAAGAAGAAAGGAAATAAATAAAATTCTCAAATGAAAAACAAATATTATTAAATAATAAATAAATAATGACATCCAATTAGAACATGATACTGTGTATAGTTTGAACTAAAAATTTATCTCAGATTGCCGCTGTGGACCTCCGTTAAAATAGGGGTATTTTCATCAACTTTGCTAACGGCAGGGGCATCTTTGTCCGTAAAGTATCATGAAGGTTGAATGTGAACTATTTTTTAAAGTAGATGGGTATATTTAGCATTTTCCCTTGTATAAATCTTTGTTATACGTTAACGTATGGAACTAAAATTACACATTCTTTGTATAGGTATATTTTAACACTCCAGTCAAATTGAAAATTTGGAGTAGGGGTCAGTACTGGTCAATGCTGATGAGTTTTCACCTCCATTTTATAAAATGTTTTACGTAAAGAAGGAAAAATGGGGTCAAATAATGGGGAAATTGACTCATTCAAGAACATATATAGTTGAGACTTGAGAATGGAGCTGAATAATTCCAAATTAGTAAACTGGAATTTGAGATTTTACAATACTGAATCTTGGACTGCTTCAAATACCAGATTCTGTCAGTCTTCCCTGACGTAAACCTTCTCAACCGTTTAAGATAAATATTTTGGCTTATTTTTTTTCTCTTTTCTTCTTTTGTAGCCTCTCATTCTTTTCTCTCTTTTTTTTCTTTTACAAAAATTAGACATACAGAAACTATGCAAAATGTATAAATCTATAAGTTTCAAGTTTGCTCACTTAATACGTTAGCCAAAGTTCATTTAGTTTAATTGTCCATAAGGGGATATTTTGGACAGATAAAGCACTCTTTAGTAGAGGAAGAACCCAGGACTTGAAGGTCGCGGGTACACTTTTGCATTCGACCAAAATTTACTTTATATATAAATTGGCGTGAAATATTCGTGCTTTTATAATAAATAAATAAATAAATATATATATATATATATATATATATATATATATATATATATATATATGTGTGTGTGTGTGTGTGTGTGTACACAAATTGCGGCCTCGGGCCCAAGTATACGTATACATAACTGCGTATAAGTATTTTTTGCTGAACTTTTCAAGTGTTGTGGCCCCTTTCTTTACAACATAGGTCCGTTTCTGCTATGAAGTATAATTATCCAGGTGAGGAGTTCTCGAACCTTGACATTTTGACAAATCTACACTACTTATTCTTCCTTTTTGTGCTAAATGCACGATTGTCCATTTCTTCTTTTACGTTAAATTTGGTTGAATTTGGATTATCCACATTTTATAATCACGTCCAATCAGTTGGAGAACCTCCAGATAAAAGGAGCGTTTTAGTCCTCTTAAAGAACCACTTATCAGGAATAAATTTGAATAAATCGAATCAATAAATTCTGAATACCAAGTACGTTAAAGAAAAATGGTTAATCCCTCTAAAAAACATGGCCAAATCAATTATGATCATCGCCATTCATTCCACATCGCAAAGTAACTCATAAGTAGGCCAATTTTGTGTGTGCCTCTAATAATTTGTACCATACAAAGGTATCAAAGAGGACCCCAAAAATAAGCATGCAAAAGATAAAGAAAAGTGGTCGTTATATTCACATACACTAATGATGATAATAGCATTATTTAATCATATCAGACACTAACATGTCTACAGACTTAGATTTTTTAGGCTCTCTTTCTTTTTTTGGCTGACTTTTACAGCTTAAATTGCGCCAACATGGGCTTTTTCTTCTCTTTTTATTTTATTTTATTTTAAATATTGGTGGTCCAGATCTTATGCTATATGACTTGTTTAATAATAGTAAATATTTTAATGAACAAAAGAATGGGACCGATCGAATTGGCTGTCAAGAGTATCAACAAAGATTAAATAGCATAATAGACAGAAATAAGACTTTTACTATAACCAAGCAAAACTAGCTGTGAACAGGCTATTACATATCGTGAAAGATGATTACCGAACAAGACAGAGAATAAATATAGCACAAAATCATTTAAATTCCTCTAATTGATGTGATGTGAAGTCTCAAAAGAGTTATTCATTCTTATCACTTTATCATAGTGATGTCTGATCAGTTTGCGTGTACATAACATATATAAAGAAATCTTTTAATGTTCTTTTTTGTCTTGATTTTCCTAAGATTCTAATTTTTTTGTTAATGTTTCGATAATTTGATTTTTCACGAAGTACTAAGATTATTGAAAAAAAAGATGAATATTTGTGAACAATATGGATATTATTTGAAAATGAATAGTTCAGATATTGACCTTTGGATTGATCTGGCGGATCTGGGTATTTTGGATCCTATGGACGAAGACATGGTCTTTCTGAATCCCATTGAATTTCATTCGGACGAGGAGCCTTAGAAAGATCATACTAATTCGAAGCAAAGGGAGCATAAAAGGGTTATTTGAAAATCCGACAAGTTCTTTTAAGAATTGTTTCATATCTTTATACAAAACAAATTGGACTTTCACATGTAATGTTCAAACCCTATGGTATGTGTGAGATACTAAATGTACTACCCTTCATATAATTAGTGAAGAAAAAAAATAGGATTAACATGCGCTAATAAGATGATTTACTCCATCAATTGTCTCATTCTATACGTTCTTATTCTTATTTTCAGTTTCCTTCTGATTCTTGATTTCAGCACATTGTTTCTACTTTCTAGTGGTGTTGCTGTTAACGAACAAAATCTTCCATGTGCCGAGATCCCTTACCAATTATCGACGGATGTGTTATGTATGATTATAGTACATATACCTTAAGCCAATAATTTCGATTCAAATCTTGTATATTTATTAAAAATTAATCTTAAGTAAGTACAAATTCTAACAAGTGACTTGTGGTAAAATTCCGTAAAGTTCAATTCTTGAATCTGGCTCCCGCTTAAGTTGCAGGAGTATCTGGAAAATTACTGTTTTCTTGAGTAAAGTAAAACCCAAAGCGTAAACATTTTTGAAGCTTCACCTAACAGGAACCAATGGCACATGGGCTAGTTTGTGATTGTTCATTAATAGGGACTTACGGGTGTACATAGGTTGGGTTAGTTCGGATTTTTCAATTATAAAACCAAATCAATGGTGTCGGGTTTTTAAATTTATAAACCAAATCAAACCAACAAAGTCGAGTTTTTCAATCTCGATTTTTCTCGGATTTTTCGGATTTTTTCCCAGTAAAGTCTTCATAGCATTAAATATATAACTTGTGCTCCAAATATTTCTCAAGTCCTAGTAAAATACAACTATATAATGTATTTTTCAAGAAACTAACACATGAGATAAGTCATAGCATTATACTAAAATATTCAATAACAAAGATAAAATAATAAAATTACATTAAACAAATATTGCTAATTAATAAGTCATAATGAAAATTAACATAATCTAAAAATACTATATAGGTCATGCTAAAATAAGTATAGCTAATAAGTACTAATATTAATTACATAACTAAGCACT
Organism: Nicotiana tabacum; assembly: GCF_000715075.1. Taxonomy (NCBI): domain Eukaryota; kingdom Viridiplantae; phylum Streptophyta; class Magnoliopsida; order Solanales; family Solanaceae; genus Nicotiana; species Nicotiana tabacum. The sequence goes on along the minus strand of NC_134081.1, from coordinate 22,871,177 downwards.
AAAGAAAAAGATAAACTAAGTTATGCATTTTCATTATAAACCAATGTAAAACTAAAATAATTATCCAACACTATCGTCATTCCTAGTATTGAATTGAATTTCTTTTGTTAGCATTAGTATTGATTTGAACTTTGTTTGAGTTACTACATTTATGAGCTTTAAAATTTATTTACCATTCAAGAATGTTAAGTCTAAACTTGAAATAATACGTTAAAAGATAAAATTGTGAAAAAGTTTAAGAAATATTTATAAATTACATTACAATAAATATTTATATGTATATAATATTTTGAAAAATTATATAAATGTACTATCGGGTTGGTTTGGTTTCGGTTTGACTTTTTTTAGTTAAAACCAAACCAAACCAATTATGATCGGGTTTTATTTTCCAATACCAAACCACATTGGTTTTTTTTTTCCGGTTTAACTCGAATTATCGGTTTGGTGCGGTTTATCGATTTTCTTTGTACACCCATAAGCGTAACATCAAGGGCGGAGCCAAAGTATGGAATGTGGGTTCGGCCAAAATAGCTTTTGATCAAAACCTGTATTTATCTTAAGAAATTCATTAAATATATACATTTTATTAATTTAGAATAAAGTAACTTCAATTGGTGGCTCCGCCACTGCGTAACATGGCAACAACCATAATGTTGTTGGAAGAGGGAGAAGCTTCTTGTGTCATTATAAAGGACAACTAGGCAACGCTAGTTGTGTCCCAGAGAAGGAAAGGGCAGGCAGCAACGTGCTGTGGTGCAGTCTCCTTTAAAATAAATGTACAAACAGGTAATGGGCGGAGAATTTGACAATGGACAAAGGGAATGCGAATGCGTGTGGTCCTAGGGACAGAAAGTATTCAGTTGGATCTACTACAACACCAGCTCACTCACGCCCATGCTACTGCCGCATAAAGGAACAACACATACTCTTTTGGAAATAAAGAAATGCGCTAACAGAATGAGGAAATAATTGCATTAACCAAAAAATAAAATAAATTCCATGATACATTTGATAAAATCAGAGGACCGTGGAGACATCGATAGCATCTCAATCTTTGATTTCGTATCCTACGCTAAAACCAAAACTATTGAACTTGGAAGAACACCCAGAACGATTTATATTAACACAACTTATAATGGCATTGTTACCAATCTCTGTACCAAGGTCGCAAGCATCAGTTAGTGGTGTTGCATGAAGTTTATCGTCTATGCACCATTAATTACTGCTTCAACGTGCACTGTTTTCCCATCTTCCACGATCTTCCCGTTTCGAGGCCTCTGCACATAATGCAGAAAACAGTGTCAAAACTAATCTCAGTAGTGACAAAGCTATGATCCCTAAGATGGAAATGCATAAATCTCTATACCCATTCTGCAGGATCTCCAGAATTTCCGTTCAGCAGTTTGTGATTCTCTTCTTTGGACTTGCTATCCTTGGTCACTGGAAGCAACAAGGCACTAGTGCGATCAGGAAGTTCTGCAAGATACACCTCAGCGCTTTAGCTTTTTTAACATTTCTTTTGTGTAATAACAAGAGGATGAAAATCAGATAAAGTAATTCATCTGTAAACTGAAAACTAACCTGGCAACGTTTTATCAATGAAGAACACTACAAGGTTGACTGTGTACCTGTAGCAAATTAATATGGCTCAATTAAGTTGCGATTACCCTTTCTCAGAAAAAATAAAAGAGACTCAATCAAGTCACACGCTTGGTTGTGAACAAGAATGCACCAAAGAGCACAGCAAGCACAAACACCAACTCACCATGCCACCACAACATCAACAGTGTAATGTTTGCGCGATGCAAGAATCAATAAGCTTTGTGCAATAACAGCTAACCAAGCACACTGTTTTATGAACCTGCAGAATAAACTCTAGCAATCAGTTACAAATACAAGCTGCGCCAAGACACTTAAGAAAATATAGCAATGCAGCATATGCAAGGAAAGGAGAAAGTTCCAGTCACTCAGTTAAAACATAAAATTTCTGTACCATACAAATAAAATTAATTATTGTAACACAAAAATAGAAAAAGGTTCAAAAGTCGCCCTTAGAAAAATGAACTTACAGAACCCTCGAAGAACTTATCTTCTAGGTAGATGATTGAAATAACAGGAGAAAACAAAGCAAAAGGAAAGAGAGGGAGTTGGAGCACCATCCATTAACTAGGTTGAGTACTTTCATTACCCGCACACTGAACTCCCTTCCCTACCAAGTAATGGATGATTTGCATAGTTTCATTGTCACCAGAGCTAATACTAGAATGATTATCACCCCAATACCCACAGATATCAAAAGTTATTTAATCAGCACTACCGCAGTACCTTCGTGTTCCATATTTCTGGTATGTCCGCACAAAGACAAGAGAGAATATCATATGAGAAGAAAATATGAGATCACCACAACCATAAAGCACGCCCCGAGGAACTGCACTTTCATAAACGCCATGTAAGTGTCTAAATTAAAGAATGTCACTTTGGAACCAGAAGGAGCATTTAGTAAAAGAGACTGCAACTTACCAATCAATAGCACTTCTAAAATATTGTCAGGAGGAGGAAGCGTGGCAAGCTTTGAACCCTGGTAATTTGCAGAGTAAAATTAGTTGAGGCAATGACAAAAAAGAGAATGAAGTAAGCTGAGGCACAGCTGACAGACAGCAAAACAGCAAAAGCTGAAACAAAAAGAGCATCAATTAAAGGAGAACAGCTTTTACCTCACGACAGTGATAATTTGGACCAGGAAGCTGCGTAGAATAGAATGTTATGATCCGAAGGAATTGACAACCCTGTGGCAAACAATTAACCAACTTAGAAAATGTAATGGATATCTAGGATTTCTCTCCAAATGTTTGTTATTTGTAGATAAGAATGAATAGTAATTGAAGGGGTACAAGAGAAAAGTAATCCTGGCCAAGAAAAGGGGGCACTTACGACTAAGAATGCCAGGACCCTGCACCATATCAGAACTGTATAGATCTTTTTGGTCTTAAAAATAAAAGGATGGAAGGTCCACTGCAGCAAAGCAAGAGAAAACCATTAGAATAAAAGATGCTAAATTAACTCTGCAGCAAAAAAAGATTAAGACCAACCACTACATCTCCAACATCCATTCATGGATAAAGGAAACACTGGTTTGACCACCACATCAACATAACTTAAACTAATATCAAGGATTTCCCTGATTCCAAAGCCTGAAGCAGCTTGGCCTCAGGGTTTGCCTAAAAGTAATGCATGTGTGCTTTTATACACTTAAATGTCAAGGGAATAAATACAGTAATGACAGACAAAGAATCCAGTTTCACTTATGTAAGCTCAATCTTGCCAAAGACAAAAGACAAAAGATGAGAAAAATTATAGAGAAACAAACTCACCAAGACAAAAGATAGAAAGATGGTGGTAAATAAAGTTTCACTTATGTAAGCTCTATCTTGTCCAAGCTCCTGGAATTTCAATCCAAAGAGAAAAGGTCAGTTTGCATCTACCATAATAGTGGGGGAGATGAGAAAAAAAACAAGAAAACCAACCGGAAGAAGATAGAAGCCGACGTCCTGAAGAATTGGTCCAGGCCGATGAAAGTAATGCACCCCTCTAGCCGCAAGTCCATGGATGTACTGAAGAAATGAATATAGAGATTTCATAACTCAGGAACCCAAAAAGCAATAAGAACAGGAACAAAAAACGATGATCAAACAAAGGAACATAAATCCTCATTTATTCGCCAAAAATCATATTCAACAACCATAAAAAAACTAATAACAAACGCTATAATTCAGTAAGAGGTTGGCAAGAAAAAAATTGGCAGCTCCCAACCTCCCGTCTCTCTGCTCAACCTTCGTCCCAGCCTAGACAGGGGAAACATAGCATATTGCTAAAAGAAACATCGAGCCTTGTGTAAAAGCAGTGAATTTCAACATAACTTATACCACCTAGCTACTCTTACAAATCGAAAGCAGTTATATTTCAACCTAAACTTACAGTACTTGCTACTCCTGCAAGTCCAAAGCAGAAAAACTAAGCATTTTGCCTAAAGCTAAGACTTGGGCAGCCCGGTGCACTGCCAAAAGCTAAGACGAATAAGATTTTGTAACCCAAATTTTAAAAGCTAATTGACTACAAATTGAAGAATTTTTGTAGCAGCACTGTAAAATACATGAAATCAGGCACCCTCAAATAACCATTAAAAAAGTATGAAAAAGAAAAAAGAAACTGAAATTGATGGAAAGGAAGAACATGTAAAAACCTGACAAATCAAACCGCCAAGAATATATTTCCAATTCTCAGCAAGAAGATTGATCTCTGTTGTTATCTCCGCACAAAATCTCTTCCACAACTGCTCTCCATAACAACAACAACACAATCAGGGGAAAAAAGGATCTCCAGAAATCCAAATTAAGAAACTTCCAGAAGCAAAAAGAGAGAACAAATAAAAAACGAACCTTTGAAGCCTCGCGACCAATGTAAAACGACATATCTTTATCTGTAACAACCCGTGCCATATTACATCACAAACCAACCATGGTGGTCAACATCTTTCAACCAAAACCCCCTTCACTTCCAAACAGATTTAAGACCTCCTTTTTCCTTTTTCTGTTCTCTTTCTGAAATACTTGAACCCGATTATCGAATCGAAACCAAAAAATTCCTGTTAACCCGAATTAACGAATCGAAGGATGATAACCAACCGATCTCGAAAACCTAATTACCAAATCGGTAATGGAGAATCTGGAGACGGCAACGCAATCAATTGACAATGAGTGTACAAATATGGAAACTTCACTTGAAAATAATTTATACAGTCACCGGAAAATTTTCTTCGAGAATAGTCCGGTTTACTTTTTTTCTCTCTCTAAAAACTGGTGTTGTTTTGTTTGGTTTCTCTCTCTAGAAACTACCTTCTCTCTCCTATTTGATTTCTCCAGTGGCTGCTAAAACGCGAGTTGAACACGGAGGACAGTTGAGAAGAAAGAAGAGAGATTGAAACAAATATATATATATATATATAAAGCCTTTGCCCCTCCCCTTATTTCAAAAGAAGAGAAATAAAGAAAATTCTCCCTTCGCGAAAAGGGAAGGAAATTGGAGACTGATAAAGACCTTCCATAAACTATATTATTTGTTCGAAAACATGAAAAAAAATATAAAATCATGCAAATAACAGAAAATAAGAAATATCTGATTGAGCAGCAATTTGTGGGATTTGAACTTATACACTACATTTTGAATTGTGACTATTGAATATTTTGAATAAAATTCACAAAAAGCATATATTGTTCTTGGAGTAAGATTTGCACACACACTACACTTCTCAAATCATCACTCGTAGAATTATATTGAATATGTGGTTGTTATTGTTATGTTTCATATTTGATAGATTATCATTTCGGACTTATATAATTTGAGAATCATTCCTTTATAAAACATATAATAGCATTCAAAATGTAGTCTTTAAGATAGTTTTATTTAGAGAAAGAATTTATTCTCTTGAATAAGTTATTTTTTCTCTTTTATATTAGCAGATTGATGTGGATCAACTGATCAAAACTATATTATAGTAGTATATTATGTCTCTTTTAGTATAATTTTTTTCGTTGTCTCATTTATCGTTACCAAAGTTTTGCTTTGTTAGCTTTCGAATGACTCCTTGTTACTTTTGATTCCAACAAGTGGTATTAGAACTAATGGTTCAAAGCGAGCTTGAAGACAGGTTCAAATCGGGTTCAGATCAAGTAACGTTTAATTTGACGATAATGAAGATTTTTGTCAAAAAAAAAATCCCGAGTGCTACATGTGGAGATAAAATTTTGAACTATATTTTTAACATTCTTCTTGCTACATCTTTTAAAAACAAAAAACTATTTTTAACGCATGAGCTCCTATTTTCAACTCATGCTTACTTCTACTGTATGGACTTTCACTTTAACTCTGCTCACTTTTAACGCATGACTCGACTTTTAACCCTGCGCGCTTTTAATGCAGGGCTCTATGATTTTTAACTGGTGCTCACTTTTAACGCACATGCTCTTATTTTCAAGGGAAAAGGGCCAAAATTACCCTTCTACTTTAGTATATTATTCACATCTACCCTTTGTTATACTATTAGGTTATATTTATCCTTACCGTTAACCAACCTTTTTAAAAATACCCCCGACCTAACAGAAAGCTACCATATTTTAAAAAAAAGATCCGTTTTCTTTTTTATAAAATTCATTAACCTAAATGACTCGAATAAATACCATTTTTTTGAAACTTCAATCGAGAGATAGAAAATACCATATTTACAAGAACAAAGTCGAAAAAATCAGGCTCATAATTGATGGACCAACACATTAGAAATGAGTCACACTTATAGATGATTTCTTCTAATTCATCTTTGTATATTATATTAAAACTTTTAGTAACAATGAGAAAATGCTACAAGCACTTAAATTTCTCTCAACGTGTTGAGGTGGCAGCCAGAGCTAGAGAGGAACTTATTTCTACATTTGAATATTGAATCTGAAGAATTATTAGTCATCTTGGATAAGATAAAAACCAGTCCATATACAATTAGTTGAGTTTTGGTTCAGCATCATTTATAAAATAAAAATAATTTCTAATCTCCTTGCATGATACTTTTTTCAATTTAATTTTATATATATATATATATATATATATATATATATATATTAGTAGGCAACACGTGTTGAGCTTTAATTTTCAACATTATGGTATTAGAGCTCAAAGGTCGTGGGTTATGAGTTAATGGGCTTTTTAAAATAGAAAACGGGTCATTATTTTTAATCTGGTAGCTTTCCGTTAGGTGAAGGGTATTTTTAAAAAGTTTGGTTAACGGTAAGGGTAGATGTGACCCAATAGTATAACAAATGATAGATGTGAATAATATACCAAGGTATAGGGGTATATTTGACCCTTTTTTCCTATTTTTAACCCATATCTACTTTTAACCATGGCAAAAAATATTGATGAAGATTATGTGAAGAAGGCGGATCAAGTTTTGCCAAGAAAATTCAAGCAAGATGGAAGGAAAGATAAAATATTTACCATGATTGATTTTACTTTTCCTTAAAGGAAATATAAATATCTTTTATATTTGATAATTTATTTTCTTGAAGGAAAAGATTGTGGAACTCTATATATTGAGAATTCCTCATTCATAAAATAACATAATAGCATCCACAATATAGCAGTTAAGAGATTTTTGTTTAGTGGGAGAATTAATTCTTTCGAATAAGTTACTTTTCTCTTTTATATTAGTAAAAATTAATGTAGATCAATTGATCAACTATATTATAGTAGTATATTATGCCTCTTTCAGCATAATTTTCTTTTATTGTCTAATTTAGTATCATCAAAATTTATTTTGTTAGCTTTCGCATGACGCTTGTTACTTCCTATCGCAACACCTATTTTCCCTTACCCTACCTCCATATATAACTAAAACATTATTTAAAAAAACAGCAAGTTTTGATAAGTACTCATTAACAAGTTAATGGTGATACATTTAGGTATGACGTGCTAGTTAATTAATTTTAGTACAAGCATGATCTCCTCAAATCTTTGTAACTAAAAAAATATAATAAATCCTTTTTTAACGCTTTATAAACATTGCACATGGAAGGGATGATTGACCAACTTGTTTCTGTTTCTTCAAATAAAATATAATAAAACGTTAAATTCGAGGGAAATAAGAAATAATTAAAGTAGGAAAAGTGTTCTTAGCAAAAATAAAATAAAATAAAAGTAATTTGTTTGTAATGGTTTTGGCGGAATTCGGAGTCACGAGGCTCACGGCCCGACGGCCGAGAGAAAAAACTCAAATTTTCTAACAGATCAGAACTGACCAATTTTATCATTTCTTCGTCGTTTTCGTCTTTTCTTTTTTCTAATTTATCAATAAGCAGCGACAACAACAAAACTCAGTATAATTTTATCAGTGGAGTCTGAGAATAATAAATTATACATAAATATTATCCCTACCCCCAAAGGATAGATAAACTATTTCCGGAAGATCATCAACTAAAAAATAACAAAAAGAGATAATAAATCTGTAATGACAACAGAAACCAAAAAAATAATATAAAAAAAAAAGAGTGGGAACACAACATAAACTAATATGTTGTTTATGAATATTCAATGAGATATTCAAATATTTGGTGTGTATTAAGACCTGGCAATGGGGCGGGTTTAGCCTTAACCCGCAAAGACTTTAACCCGCCCCGCATAACAAAGTTTTATGTTTTCAACCCGCCCTATACCAACCCGCATAAACCTGCCCCGCCCCGCAAAGTAAAATATTTTTATTTTTCATTTTTAAGAAATAATGAACTAGCACAAGTTAATATTTTTTTTCTCCGAATTGTTAAATCCCTCGTATGCTATGACTCAACTCTTTATTTATTCGATGGTGATTTTTTTTTTTTTTGGTCTTATGATACAATAGTCAAATGGTTATTCTTCTCATTTTTTCTACTTTCAGTGGAAATACTTTTTTTACGAAGGAAATCAAACAAAAACTTGTGCTAACAAATTATAAATTTGTGTCATATAGTGCTAACTCATATTTCTAAATGCCGCATCTTTTACAACTAAAATATACATACTACTTTTTTTTGAATTTTCTTAATATACCGATATTCGATTTTCTTGGTATCAAGATACTTTACAAGTTAAAGTATCTTTATTTCTTTTGAATAAGATAAATTAATGATATAGTGCACTAGTATAACTTTGACTATTACATAGCACATTGAAAAAAATTTAAATAATGTAATCATGGGTTAATGATAAAAGAAATCTTTACTTAAAAAGGTTTAAAAACAAAGAAGTAAAATTAAACAAGAAAATGCTTACAAGTTGTAGCTAAAAAGTAAAGCGAGAAAAATAGAAGAGGAATGGTTGCTTTGTACAAACTGCAGTCGAGAGGAAACCCGTCAAAACCCGCAATCGCCTCGCACCGCATTAGATTTTCAAAAAATAGTTTAAACCCGCCCCGCAACCACAACCGCAACCGCCCCGCATAAGATCAAACACACACCGCCCCGCATAAGATCAAACACGCACCATTGACATCCCTAATTAAGACTAATATTTAATTAAAATACGGCATTAAAATATTTAATATTGAAAATATTTTTTAGAAAAATTTAATTTGACATTATAAAAAGCTGTTTTGGCAAATAAGCTTAGGTGGGAGTCAATTGATTTCGTGGTCCACTATAATTACAAATATTTCAAGAGATTTTACCAAGATCTGACATTAAACACAAATATTTTTAATAAGATATTTAAATTATTTTCACATGTTATAGGTGATAGCTCGCGACTTTTTTCATCTCACGTTGATAAAGCTACATGATATTTGTGCTAGGAAAATATAATAAATATTCGCCAAATTATTTGAGTTGCCAAACTGGCTGAATACCGTCGTTACTCCAGAATAAGTGGTTTTTTTTCTCTTTTCAATTTCAAAAATTTCAAATATTATTTGAGCCTATCTATAGTGCGGAGGAAGGGAACAAACAGCCTAGAAGCCAGGCACGAGACAACTCAGAAATGCTGAGACCAATTGAGGTCCACGTGGGCATCATTAATTTACTTTAAAAACCGTTTTAACTGATAAGATTAAAGCTTTAATTCTGGGGCCACTACGTTAATCTTCCACTTTTTGGCATGTCTGTCTCTGCATTTCTGCAAATTTTTTACTATTCTTTTGGGCACAAATTGATGAAACGTTGTGTCCCACTCAAAAAAGCCAAAAAATGATTTTATACTTTGCACAATTAATGTAAATAAATTAAATGGCATTTCAAAAAGAAGTCCAATCTCTCTGGCACCTAATGTAAAGGAATCTACAAAACTTGAAAGTTCAAATAAAGCCGGCCAGCAGAATAATACTATTTTAAATTATTTATCTATCTGTTTTGCCTTCTCTTTTTCAATAAACATCTTGGAATGTTTATTGAGCTTGACCGGAAATAATGGAATACATCAACACTAATAACAATACCAACTGTATTCTTACATATTGTGGTTCGGATATAATGATGTGTACGCAAATTTTACCACAGAGGCGGATGTAGTGTGTTAATGCCGGGTTAATTGAACTTATAACTTTCGACGGAAAATAAAAATTTATATATAAAATTTGTTAAAGTTGCAAAAATATTAAATATGAACTCATAACTGTAAAAATATAATTAGTTCAATGCTAAAAACCCTTAAAAGTTAAATCCGTAAAGTTTAAATTCTGAATCCGTCTCTGACTTACACCTTGTGGAGGTAGAGAAACTATTTCCGGAAAGTCTTCGGCTCAAAAAAAGTATCTTTCTCGAAAATAATGAAATATCTATTTTTAATGAATGAATTATCTCCTAAAGAAATTATTTTGCGTTTCACCTTTTCCTTTTTCAGTTTTTAACATTTCTATATCAGGATTAATGAAAATTAAATTTTCTAAAAGTCGGAGAACTCAATTCAACATTTAAGAAGTTTGGCTTTCAATCAATTTGGTCGGTTCACAAACCAAATAAGTTGTGGAGTATTTCTTAACAAAAGTGTTCATTTTTGCTATTGAAAGTTTAGGAATTAAAAGCTCAAAGATTTAAACATGTGTATTCTCCAATTTTTGGGTTTTCACCATCTCAAAAGAAGTAAACATTTGCAGGTTAATGTGGAGGGGGAAAGCATTTGACCCTTTCATTCGTTAAACGATACGTGCTAGGGAAATTATCCACATTCCCTTGCAAAACTAATAATTGAATATTTATTTCGTCTCATTTTATACGATATTATTTGAATTAACATAAACTTTAAAAAAGGATTTTATAATTTGAAACATGTAATTTTAAACCATCAAGGATACTTATATGGTTATAAAAACATAGCATTGAGCAGAGGAAGAAGAGTGTCATGTAACATAAAGAGAATAGCTCACGCCATCTTCGTGGAAAATAATTTAAGTATTGTTTGACCCAAAATTTAGGTATATGTTTAAACAATTAGATTTTCTAATAAAATAGAGTTAATCTTAGCCAATATTAATATCTAAAAGGTCATTTAACTGATTTCGTGATGAAATGTCGCTAATTTCGTTAAATATCAATAAATATGTAACAACAACAATATTTAGTGACCCAAGAACTAAGAAGACAATATTCAATGGTAATAAATGAAATATTATGGTATTTATGTAAATAAATGCAAATGAGATAACCGTAAAGGGATGAAATCCTATGATATTTCTTCTAATAATGATAAATGATTAATGAGCCTTTGAATATTCGGATTCTTCTCGGATTGTGATAAAAAAATTAGATAAAGATCTCAAGAAAAAAGTGTATTTTGTATGTATGTAATAAAGTAAGAATATAGAGAATGTCAATGTATTGTTGGTGCCGCTTTTATGATATTCCCCTTCACCATTAAACCACATTCACCAGCTTGTACCGTCAATATGATTATTGGTGGCAGCGACGACTCCTCCATTAACGGCATCAAGTTCACCGCCACCCACAAGCTCAAAAGATCGATCACCCGCGAACGGTATGACAGACTCGAATAAAGTATCATTTTCGACGAGTCAGATGCCGACGATTTGACTTTCCCTCAGAATGATGCACTTGCCGTTACTTAACGAATTTTAGATACTGATGTTAAAAGAATCATGGTAGATGACGAAAGTGGAGCGTGCATCATCCATCCCCGAGTCCTCGTACAAATGAGGCTCGAAAATAAGATAGTGCCATGCTGCATAACACTAACCGAGTTTAATAATGCAGTTGAACGGACTTCGAGAGAAATTAGACTATCCGTCTTCGCCGGTGGGGTGACTTTAGAGACAACGTTCCACATCATGGACCAGGACACCACATACAATGCCATCGTGGGACGACCATGGATACACCTTATGAGAGTCGTCCCCTATAGTTTATACCAACTGATCAAATTCCTGACACCCTTGGGAATATTCAGCATACGAGGGGGTTATTACAATGAAATCCTATGATATTTCCTTCCTACTCTCGTCGTTGTTGGTGCCGCTTTTATGGGAGTACCTCATGCTGGGTTCTCCGACCTCGACCGGTATAACTACTTCTTTTCCGTAGACAAGGGAATAAGGGGTCTATCTTGTGCTCGACTTCGGGGTGAATCTGTGCGCCCATAATACTTTTGGGAGTATTTCTGGCCACAGTCCCTTGGCTTCTTCGAGCTTTTTTTTACGATGTTCAGTATGGACTTATTGGAGGATTCTGCTTGTCCGTTGCTAGCTGGGTGATAGGAAGTTGAAAGTATTCTCTTAATGTGCCATTTTTCGAAGAGCTCAGTGATTTTTGTCCCTGTGAACTGGGGGCCGTTATCGCAGCTTATTTCTTTGGGAAGGCCAAATCGGCAAATGATATTTTTTCATATAAAGGCTATTAGTTCTTATGCGCGCACTTGGGTGAATGCTCCTGCTTCCACCCATTCAGAGAAATAGTCAATTAAAACTAAAAGAAATTTTATGTTACCTCATCCTAGTGCCATCGCCCATTTAATGAAAGGCCACGGGGAAGTGACGGAGTGAAGGTGCTTGCCTGCTTGGTGAATTATCGGAGCATACTTTTGACATTGCTCGCATTTCTTTACAAATCCTATTAACATTGTTTTCATGGTGGGACAATAATATCCGACCCGTATGAGGCACCTAACTAGTGCTCGATCGCCGGAGTGACTACCGCAATGGCCTTCGTAGACTTCTTCGAGAACGCGTTGGGTCTGGTTTGGGCCTAAGCATTTTGCCAAAGGTCCACCATACGTTCTTTTGTATAAGTTGTTATGAATGAGGTTGTATCTAGCCGCATGCATTCTTAGTTTTTTAGCTTCCTTTTTGTCGTTTGGGAGGGTGTCATCCTGCAAATACAAAATAATACAATTGTGCCAATCCTACGTTATGTTTACAGATCTTTACCTCGATTTGGTCTAATGATGAGTTGAGGAGGTGGAGTACGCTCCTACCGCATGATGTTATGCTTTTGGTGGCGGCGACCAATTTGGCAAGGCTGTTTGCTTCGATGTTGTGAGTTCGGGGGATTTGGTCGAGTTGGCATTCGTCGAAACTGGGCAGCAGTTTGTAGATCTCGGTTTGATATCTTTGCAACCTTTGTTCTTTTATTTGGAAAGTCTCTGTAACTTGGTTGACTACGGTTGAGAATCACAGCGGAGTTTCAACCGCTTCACCCCATATTTAAGTGCTAGTCTCAGCCCTGCGATTAAGGTCTCGTACTCGGTCTAATTGTTAGTCATATCCGTGCACCTTATGGACTGGCGATAACTTCGTCGGTAGGGACGTCAAGTACAAGTCCTATTCCGGACCCGAAAGAATTGGATGCGCTATCGGTGTATAGGACCCAGAGGTCCCGTGTTGGAAGAGAAGCTTGAGTGGCTTCCTTCTCGGACTCAAGCATTACCTTTACGCTGAAGTCTGTGACGAAGACGATGAGCACTTAAGAATTTATCGTTGTTCGAGGCTAATATATGAAGTTGTGCTCACTTAACTCGTTGGCCCATTTGGGCAGCCTCCCCGACAGCTCAGGTTTATGTAAAATACTTCTTAAAGGAAAAATGGTGACGACCGAGATAGGGTGGCACTGGAAATAGGGTCTAAGCTTTTGTGAAGCTACGACCAGAGCCAGGACCAATTTCTCGAGGTGTGGGTACCTCGTCTCGGCATCGATAAGTGTTTTATTGATATAATAAATAGGAGATTGTGTACCTTTATTTTTTCGATCTAAGACTGAACTTACTGCTACTTCGGAGATGGCAAGGTAAACGAGGAGGTGCTCCCTGGGCTCGAGCTTCGAGAGTATGGGCGGTGATGGCAAGTATGCCTTCAGCTCTCGCGATGCTTGTACACATTCTGGTGTCCATTCGAGGCTGTTATTGTTTTTGAGTACGTTAAAAAACCTGTGGCATCTATTGGATGATCGCGAGATAATTCTAGACAAAGCGACAATCCGACCAGTCAATCTTTGGACTTGTTTCTTAGTAGTCAATAGTTCAAGTATCCCGTCAATAGCCTTGATTTGATATGGGTTAACTTCAATTCCTCACTGCGACACTAAGAAGCCAACAAAGTTTCCCGAGGCTATGACAAACACGCATTTCTCGGGGTTTAGTTTCATCCCGTACTGCCTCAGAATATCGAAAGCTTCCTTTAGGTGGTCGATATGATCTTCTGCCTTTACGGACTTGACCATCATGTCATCGATATACACCTCCATGGTTTTGCCTAGTTGGTCTTTGAACATCTTTTTGACCAACCTTTGATAGGTGGCCCACACGTTCTTTAACCCGAACGGCATGACCCTATAACAATCACCCCCATGTGGGTGATGAACGTGGTTTTCTCCTGGTCCTCTTCCTCCATAAGTATTTGGTTGTAACCAGAATAAACGTCCAAAAAACTCAACAGTTCGTGCTCGGCCGTCGCGTCAATGAGTTGGTTGATGTGTGTTAGTGGGAATGAATCCTTTGGGCATGCCTTGTTTAGATATGTGAAGTCCACACACATCCTCCATTTCCCTTTTTTTTTTACCAACACCACATTGGCGATCCATTTGGGGTACTTCGCTTCCTTGATGGAGCCGTTCGCCAATAACTTCTCCACTTCTTTGTTGATAGCCTCGTTGATGGCGGGGTTGAACTTTTGTTGGACCTGCCTTACCGGGGGGTAGAAGGGGTCGACATTCAGCTTATGCATGGCGAATTCTTTGAGGATACCTGGCATGTGTGCATGACTAAAAGCAAACAAATTCGCGTTAGTTATTAAGAATTGACTAAATTTACATGGTTCTCGGAGTTTGGAGCCGATGTAGGCCTTTTTGATATGGTCTTTATGATCTAAATGGAGGGGGTCGAGGTCTTTTATGGTTGACTCTGCGACTTCGACCATTTCGGGGTCCATGATGACTTCCTTAACTTCATCTTGTGGCGACCTCGACACTGCTGATTAATACGCTTCTTTTTCCTCTCCTTTTTTTTGTTGAGTTGTTAGACTATCCATGACGATTCGATAGCACTCCTGAGACGTGCGTTGTTCCCCTCATATGCTGAATATTCCCCAGGGTGTCGGGAATTTGATCACTTGGTATAAACTGGAGGGGACGACTCTCATAGGGTGTATCCATGGTTGTCCCACGATAGCATATGCGGTGCCTGGTCCATGATGTGGAATGTTGTCTCTAAAGTCACCCCACCGGCGAGGACGAGGAGTGTAATTTCTTCCTAAGTCCGTTCAACTTCATTGTTAAACCCGGTTAGTGTTATGCTGCGTGGCACTATCTTATCTTCGAGCCTCATCTGTGTGAGGACTCGGGGATGGATGATGCACGCTCCACTTTCGTCATTTACCATGATTCTTTTAACACAAGTATCTAAAATTCGTAAAGTAATGACAAGTGCATCATTGTGAGAAAAAGTCAAACTGTCAGCATCTGACTCATCGAAGATGATACTTTAATCGAGTCCATCATATCGTTTGTGGGTGATCGATCTTTATAGTTTGTGGGTGGAGGTGAACTTGATGCCATTGATGGAGGCGTCGTCGCTACCACCAATAATCATATTGATGGTATGAGTTGGTGAATGTGCTTTCGACGGGCTTGGACGTTCTCGACCCCTTGCTAAGGTGTTCCTGCCCTTGTCACTGAGCAGTTCCTTGAGGTTCCCTTGCTGTAGTAGGTTCGTTACCTCTAGTCGTAGGATGATGCAATCTTCTGTTTTGTGTCTGTGTTCTTGGTGGAATTCGCAGAGGGCGTCAGATTTCCTGGTGTTGGGGTGGGACCTCATCTTTGGTGTCTATTTCACCTTTGTTCCTAGCTTCTCGAGGCGTAGACCACCTCTGTAGGTGAAACACACAAATTTGAGCAAATAATAGGGGGGGCATACCTCTATCGTTCTTGTGAGTTCCTCATCTCGGCTTAGATGGGCCATCTTCATAACGAAAGGGCAGAAGAGCGGGCATCCTGACATAGGACTGGTATCGTTCCCTGCCTGACCGCGAGACTGGGTAATCTCTCCTCATGTTATCTTTGTGTTATTTCCTGGGCTCATATTGTACCGAGATGAGTCGTCGAGTTGGTCCATTGAGGTCGTCGTCGTCAGCTGTGACCTCGGCACAATAGGCATTATGGATTTCGTCCTTGCGATGACCATTCATTCGGAGACATTTGGTAAGGTCATCCTTACCCTATTGAACTGGGCGAGGAAGTCCCTCAGTTCGTCTCCTGGAGATTATTAGATGGCAAAAGTCTCGTTCACTCTTCATTCGACTTTCTTGGCCCCAGCATGTGCTATCACGAACTTATCGGCCATCTCTTCGAACGTTTCTATGGAACAGGATGGCAGCTATGAATACCATGTTAATGTCCCTCCAGTGAGGGTTTCGCTAAATTATTTCAGCAAAATAGAGGACACCTGCTCCTTGGTGAGGTCGTTGCCCTTCACAACTGTGACATAGTAAGTCACATGGTCTTCAGGGTCTGTTGTCCCATCGTATTTTCTGAGATATGAGGGCATCTTGAAAGTATTTGGTATGGCGTGTGAAGGCGTTTCCTCGCTATATGGCTGCTCTATTAATCTATCGGCATCCCTTTCTGCAGTAATTTGGGGGCGCATGGTATCTTGTCTACTTATTTCTGGTGCTCTTTCATTTGGTCTTTGAGCGCCTTATTTCTGTTTTTCATTTCTTCCATTCTTTTTAGCACAGCGGCGAGGACGTTGTCACTTGCATTTGTCAGTAACATTGTGAGTTTTACCTGAAGCCGGAGGATCTGGTTGGTCGCCCTGTTCGTCCCCTCGCTGTACTGCGCGGGGTCTCGTGGTTTCTGTGGTCGTACATGGAGCTTGTTTATTGAGCATGCTTACTAGGGTATCAGTTATCCATGCTTCGAGGAGCTTTTTGATAGTGGATGGCATCCCCTCTCCCGCGGACGTGGAGGGTCCTTTCCCATTTGGTTTTATCGTACTGCAGAAAGGTGGAGGTGATCTTTCTCGTGTGGGGAAGGCCGTGGGATTTATCCCCTCACCATGTGTGTCATAGTCTTCGTTGATAGCGTTCATGAGGTTGAGGGGAATATTATCTGTTGCCCTCGTTTCGTTTCCTTAGTTACCTGCCATGAAAACTTTGTACGCACATAGAAGAGAGATAAACTTTGTGGTTTGTTAGATTAATAAGTCATGTGAGTTGTAGATCTAGTGAAAACTAAAAAAATTGGTTGAGAAAATCCTCATAGACAACGCCAAACTGTTTGACCCAAAATTTAGATTTAGGTTTAAACAATTAGATTTTCTAATAAAATAGAGTTTATGTTAGCCAATATTAATATCCAAATGGTAGTTTAACTGATTTCGTGATGAAATGTAGCTAGTTCCGTCAAATATCAATAAATTTGCAACAACAACAATATTTAATGACCCAAGAACTAAGAAGATAGTATTCAATGTTAATAAATGAAATATAATGGCATTTATGTAAATAAATGCAAGTGAGATAACCGTAAAGGGATGAAATCTTATGATATTTCTTCTAATAATGATAAATGATTAATGAGCCTTTGAATATTCAAATTCTCCTCGGCTTGTAGGGAAAAAGTTAGACAAAGATATCAAGAAAAGGTGTATTTTATATGTATGTAATAAAACAAGAATTTGGAGAATATCAATGTATCGTTATTTTTAACGAGTGTCCAATCCCCTCCTTTAACTACATATCTTTCTATTTATAAGGGATACAGGCCACGAAACGCTAATAATACATATTCTGGAAATATTCGCTGGAATATTCTTTTTACAGTTTTATCCTTTAAACTAGCCGTTACTACTCTGTTAAGGAGAGTACTCATCCTCGACTTCGATCTCTGTTGATTCCTCGACCTCGCCTTCATCCTTTGTTAGATCACTTCGACCCCGTCTTCGTCTTTTGTTAAAATTATATGGATGACGCGTGTTAGCCTTCAAAGGCTCTCTTAATGTTGACGTGGTCCTCACATAACTGGAATAATTTTCGTCCATACAAGTGTTAAGAAATGGAGTTTTTTTTCTATTAATAAAATAACTAGTATGACTTAGATTATTTCTTCCAATAATTTTCATGTGTTCCCCGGTTTTCTTGTAGGAAAGGTTGAAACCAAATGGGAAATTGGTATCCTCCTCCTCTCACAGAGAATTGATTTACTATTTTGCCTTAAGTTGGTTTCATGGTTTGTAGCAAAGTTGAGTAGTCAAAGTTTTATGACATTATTTTATTTTGAGTGTATTGTCACCAATTATATGATTAATAAAGTACTTATTTCGGTCTACAATAATTAAATTTTTTGATTATTTTCACACAAATTAAGAAATCCATCTTTTAACATTAATTAGTAATGAAATTGACCATATTAATCTGTACTATCACTTCACATAAACACTCATAACACATACTCCAATACTATTTAGTCCAAGTGCAATATAGGAAAAAAATAATTAATTTATTCTTGAAATCTAAAAAAATTACTTATTTTGAACAAATTTTTTTTAGCTAAAACATCACTTATTATGGATCGGAGTAGTATTGAGTTTCAACTATAATGAAACGGAAAAGAGCACCAAATGTCTGCGCGCTCAAATGCTTTGAAGTGAAATAGTTGGGTTGAAATTTTGAAGTGCTAAAGATTTTCAAAGAAAGCACATTTTCCGAAACCTAAAAAGTCTAAATTGGGTTCCATGGTCAAACTAGTGGTGGCGTCAACTCATACTTTTATCATCACATGAAATCAAGAATTTTCTATATACCTTATCTTTTTTAAGAATTTCTTGTCTTCTAGGGTTTTGTGTTATTAATCCAATCCAAAGGCTAGAAAGTATTAATATGACTCCGAGCAAGTATAATATACACAAATTCAGAATAATAACGCTAATTGTACTAATTCGTCACTCAGAATATTTTCTAAAAAATTTATCAAATACAATCTGTTTATTAAACTCCGATTGAAAAGAAATCATTTTTGACCAAATCGACTGAAATATAAAAGCAAAGTCAAATATAATTTAATATTAATAAAATTTTAAATTTATTTTATTTTAACATTTTTTATACAGATATATAGTCTAAATTAAAAAGGAATAATTGCGATCTTATTCGATGGTGAAGGCTAAATCTGTGGGGGGGGATAGGCAAACAACTTTCATTTTCATGGGGTCTATTTTAAAATCCCATTACGTCGTTACATGGGTGCCTCATTTTACTTTTTGTTTTTGTTTTTTCAATATCTTTCCATCTCTCTCTTGAAATTTCTTTAATAAACACAAATAAGACGTCAATCTCAGCTTCCAGATTGAAATTTGAACAAAATGTACTCAAATGGCAAGAAAGTTCTAGGGAACTAAGGAAGTTTCCATTGGTACCTCAATTGATGAATAAGACATTTGACATGTGAAATCAAAGTTTCTTCATAATTTATACGTAAACTATGACTAAAACTTAAAAGAAGAGGACATTTTTTCCCTATATTATGAATAAAGAAACAATGACTGGATTATTATGATTTAGATGGATAATTATGTCTGAATATGTGAAATGTACGTGCAAGGCCAATGTTATTAAGGTGACAAGTGGTCTTTCTTTGGACCGACAATAAGCATGTGGTTTTTATTTAAATTTACGTAATTTGGCAATTGGATGACTCGATAAAGTTAAATGACACCTTCGATAATATTCCCTCAACTTCTTGTAATCAATTATTTGTTAAGATGCAGTACTGGATATTTTCTTTAATATTGTTAACGACAAAAAGGGAAAAAATCAACGAAATAATAGTATCATGCGATCGAAATTGCCATTGAATCCACTTCACCTTAAAAAGCTCATTTATGATCGACGCGACAATTTTTCAATAACATGTAAGTAGACAACTCCTTCTATCAACTAGTGTGCGATATTTTAACACTCGCATATTCAAGGACGGATACTGGAGTGTGCGATATTTTAACACTCGCACATTCAAGGACGGATATTGGAGTATGCATAATATAACATCACCGTCTAATATTGAAATATATCAAGATTTAAGAGTCAAATTAATTTAATTATGATATCATAGGAAGAAAATGAACCTTATACCTAAAGAGGCCTAGGATTTATTGATTGTGACATTACTGCTAAACCTCATTGATGACGTTTTTGGATTAGCAAAAGAAATTAAAATAGTAGAAGTCGTTAGAGAGACAGAGATTTAGATACACATTGATCATGCAACATGATGGCATGTTACACTAAGCCACAAGTATTTTTTGTTTAATTCGATTGTAATTTCTTTTTAAATGACAGCCAAGTTGAAGGAGTCAATGGTCAAAATGGACGTTAATTCCACGAGCCGACTCGTTTCCGGATGGCAGTGTCACCGAATTGAAAAGGACAATACACATTATTAGTGGGCGTTTGGAAGTAAGAATTGTAAAATTTCAAAATAAAAGAAAAAAAATTTTCAATTGAAAATGGTATTTGAAATTTAGAGTTGTGTTTGGATATGAATATAATTTTGGGTTGTTTTTGAAGTTTTGTGAGTGATTTGAGTTAAAATTTTGAAAAACAGTTTTTTGGAGTTTTTTTAAATTTTCGAAAATTTTCAAAATGCATCTTCAAATAAAAATTGAAAATTTTATGAACAAACGTTTATTTCGAAAAAAAAATTTTTTTTTTTAAAATCTTCTTATATCCAAACAGGCTCTTAATAAGTTAGACTTAAATTCCAAAGAATATTTTGTAGAGTTTGGATTTTGGAATGTGGAGACTGGTCTTGGCCGCCTAGGCGGTTTCTTCAACGTGACCACGACTTTTTTTCCATATTCCTTTCTTTTCGAAGATGCTAATTTTGAGCCGTTTGGAAATTATCGGAAAAGGGTTTTTTCAATGAACTTCTTAGAGAAAAGAAAAATATTGTGCTGTTTGGATGGTTGTAAAACTTACAATGGTTAACTCGTAAGTGTTGATTGAGTTGATTGAATGAGTGGTTTTTCACATAGGAGACCTGAGATCAATTCCACTCACCAGCAGCCTTCTCAGTCAGAACTCGTCGTACCGGGTATGCCTAGTGCGGTTTATATCTCATGTGTGGTTTACAAGCTATTGCACAATGAGCAGATTACTCATTGCACACCCGAAGAATAGAGGCTTTAGGTCTCTTGAGGATTTTCAAAAAAAAAAAATCTTACTATGGTTATGTGAGTAAGAAAGAGTTTTTTGTAAGAAAATTCTGAATTTTTGTTTCTTTTGAAAAGGCTTTTTGATAAAACTTGGACAAAGGAACCGAGGTTTGTTTATCATATAAATAAATATTAAAATGTTTAAATCTCCACATTAAAATCTCAAGTATCAAAATATCTTAACATCAGCATTTATCAATGTCGATGACTCTGTTACAAAAAACGAGATCTACGGGTAGTACCCCAACGGATCTGCTACGTTTTTTTCTTTCTTCTTCTTCTTCTCTTCCTGAACTAGTCATTTTAATTCAGAATATCATCACTCACAAAACATAGAATTACAGAGGAAAGACTATATCATTACTTTGCTTTTCGGATGAAAAAAGTTTCAGTATTGGGTTAAATTGAGATGCTAAACTTTTGTATATATAGTTATTTACCATGGGAAATTCTGAGGAAGACAAACAGAGAGGGTAAAAAGGGTAGTCCGGTGCACAAAGTATCTCGCGTTTATGTAGGGTTCGGAGAAGGGCAGCCCATGCCTAGCCTTTGGGTTGTTTAAGTAGATTTGGACTAAGGTCGTTGCGCTCTTGCCACCTCTTGGCAAAGTAGATTGATGGGCAAGCCCGGCGTGAGAGGCTGTTATCCCGTGGGACTTCATGGCTTTGAGGGAGGTTTAGCCTAGTCTTAAACCTTTTTGGAATATAATGCTTATTTGATAAAGCTTCAAGCAAGAAGGAGGCCTCGTGGGATATGATGTAAGCAACCTACCGTGATGCAAGTATCAATGACTGATTTCACGACTCAAAATCGTGACCTAAAGGTCAGATGGAGACAACTTAATCCTTTTTGGAATAGAATGCTTCTTTGATAAAGCTTCAAGCAAGAAGGAGGCCTCGTGGGGGTATGATGTAGGCAACCTATCCTGATGCAAGAATCAATGACTGATTTCACGACTCAAAATCGTAACCTACATGTCAGATGGAGATAACTTAATTCTTTTTGGAGTAGAATGCTTCTTTGATAAAGCTTCAAGCAAGAAGGAGGTCTTGTGGGGTTTGACGTAGGCAACAATCTCTGATACAAGAATCAATAATTGATTTTACGATTCAAAATCATGACTTATAGGTCAGATGAAGACAACTTAATCGATGTTCAAGGTTTCCTTCCAAACTGGGAGGACAAAAGGGAAAAATTATTTTGAGAACTTTTCCTCTTTTTTTTAGTTTATTTATGATTAGCGACGCTTTATTTACTTATTGGCTCATCTGCCACATCAGATACATTCGTGAATCATGCTCTCTGTTTTTTGTGAGATTGTCAAATTCGTGTTTAATAGACACACATAAGATTAGAGTGTTCAATAGGTAAATATTTTAGTTTAGTATCCAATAAAAATTGGTGTCAACTTTAAGTGGGATCTATGTATTTAGCGGCACCTTTACTTGAGTTTTTCTTAAAAACTCAAAAGAAAAAGGTATAATGTATCTGAATCCTATTGAATTTGACACCTTTTATTAGATATACACCTAAACTCGTTCTAATCCTAATTACTCCTATCAACTTGGTAGTTTGATAGCCTTTGCCTCGATGGACGACCTCAGCCTAAGGAGATGTGATACATTCGCTTTCACGTGGATATAACTTTTCATGTGGTATTTTTTAATAATAAAAGTATATTTTTATCTTTTAAAATTCATTAATTTTTTAAATTATTTTTTCGAGTCAAATTTGTAAAAACATGTTAAGAACTTTGTTTTTTGGGCTTTTTTATTTGACTAAACATAATGAAGTTTCACCCGATTTTTTTAATGAAATTTGCTGGAAAAGAGTACATAGTTGGTGCGATAAAGAAAAAATTATACAATTAGATTAAATATCTTGCATATAAAGAAGAAAATAAAATGAAAATACATACTTCGAACATCATTAATTTGGCGAAACTTTTTATCTGGCTAAAAATAATTAAATTTAATCAAGTTTTATTTATATATTTGACACGAAAAAGAAGAAATATACAATAAGAACAAAGTCATTGCACCAAAAGAAAAAAATTAAAAATCACAAATTTGAGGTAAATGTGTGGCATATTAAGAAGAAGCAAGAAATACAACTAGAAAAAAAAAAATCATTGTGTATAACTATGCGACAATTAATGGTTGAAAGTAGGGTGGCAAACGGCGGGTCGGATATCGTTTGGGTCGAAAATGAGTAATGCAAAAACGGATAAATTATTCAACCCGATTCATATTTAATACGATTAAAAAATGGGTTAACTAGCAGATAATATGGATATCTATATTATCTATGACTTCTTGAATATGATCACTTTTGTTTTTTCACACAATATGGATAACTAGTCATATAACTTTATTTTCTCACACAAAAAATAATATAACTATGATTTATTTTCACCAAAGTTATATAACCTTGTTTTCTCACACAAAAATCATAAAACTTTTACTAACTCACAAAAAAATCATAGTGATTGAAAAATATAATTATTCAGTAGCATTTTCTTATTTTCAGTCTAATAAATAATAATCTAATTAAAATAGGGATGAGCCAACCCGACCTGATCCACTCAACCCAATACTCATATATAAAAATTAAAATAATACTAAAAGTGAATAGTATATCCTTCAAAACATGATACTTCTATCTTTTATTTTTCTTTTCAAGATTTTTATTCAAATCGATAGCATTTTTATTTCAAGTGCTCTCTAATTATTCCTTTTATTTCCTTTTTTTTTTTTGGTCAGAATCCCATGCATTCTGAAATAAGTTTCTTATGGGGGAAGAATTCATTTTTAGTATTATTTTAACTTACGTATATGAGTATTGGATTAAGCTGGGTTGGGTCATTCCTATTTTAAGGAAAAATATTAAATTAACTGAACGGTCAAAACTAATTGCATTTTCTAGCATATATATATATATATATATATATATATATATATATATATATATATATATATATATATATATATATATATATATATATATATGTTATTATTTTTGGGAACGACTAAAAATATACTCATATTTCTCCTATTTTAATTGGATAATTATTTATTAGACTGAAAATAAAAAACCAAAAAAACCTAAAATAAGAAAATACTACCGAAAAATTTATTTTTTGAGCACTATGATTTTTGTATGATTTAGTGAAAGTTTTATGATTTTTGTACGAGAAAACAAAGTTATATGACTTTGATGAAAAAAAGTCATAGTTATAGTATGATTTTTGTGTGAGAAAACAAAGTTATATGACTTTGATAAAAACAAGTTATAGTTATATGATCATTTGTGAAATTTACCCCCAAGAGGAATCTCCAATTTGAGGCTTTACAAATGTAAACATTAAACTCATTAGTTATTCATTTTCTAAATGGATAATACAGTTCTTATTCATGTTTGACCCGTTTTTAAAAAATTTATTATCCAACCCATTTATTTGTGTATAATATGAATGGATAACTATTTTTTAAAAATTATTTTGCCATCACTAATTAAAAAATACCCCACTTGGAAGCTGATTTTTTTAATTTTTAGTCACTCTCACGCTCTTAAAAAAAGCATGTATCCACTTTCTTTCCGTATCATTGTTCGGGAGGGGGCGGAGGCTATCAAACTGACAATTGCAGGGGGTAATTAAGACTAAAAATAATTAAGTTTGCACATAAATAAGAAGTATCAAGTTCAGGCTGTACCGCTATATTATGCCAAAGAGAAAAAAAGCTTTTTGCTCCAAAATGGGTCATGGTACATCGTGTCAGCAATAGTGGTGTAGAGAGAAATCTTGCAAATGGTGTTCAAACTTTTAAAAAGTTAATATTTTTTTTGATGAATGAGTGCAACAATTAAAACAAACTATGCAATATTTGGCTAAATCATAAAAATACTTGTGATAGAACTATAGTTTATAAATCAAAACTAACATAAAAAAGACAATAAAAAGAAATTTAATTACTAATAAAAGTAATTATAGAGCCAAAGAAAATAGAGAGTTTAGTTTTAGAAAACAAAATGAGCATATAGAAATGTTAAGATAGGGATTCAAACCCAAGAACTCCACCTCACTTTAACATTCACGGGCGGCTGCCTCTCTTAACTATTTCAAGGGTGTTCAAAATATAATATTTACTCATATAAGATATTTGACCTATATACACAATATAATTTTTTGAGGGTGTTCGCTTGACCACCTTTTGAATAATGTACCTGCGCCACTGCGTATGGACCAAATCATAACTTTTTTTCTGGCCAACTTAATTGAATTGCAGATTATGAAATCTATCAATGGGTCCTAATATATACCTGTTATGTTTTTGGAGTGTGACTATTGGTCCTAGAAAACGAATTAAGATTTTGATGGGTCCAATAATATATATCATGATCAATGACTCTTGTCAACAAAAAATACAATATCACTGCTGCATATTGCATTTTTTTGGAAACTTAAAAGTTCATCACAATTATTTATTTAAATGAATGTTTTATAACCAAAAGAAGTAAAACGTTACACTCCACGATGCAGTTGTTAATTTGATGTGACTTTTAAAATACTTTTACTACCGAACTTATTATACTTTTAAAATTATTAAATCAAAATTTAATATTTATTAAAATTTAAAAATTATTCTCAGACCGTTTTAATACCTGGAAAAGAGCAACTTTCAAATACTGATAAAGGTGATTGATTATGATTTCTCAGCTCTAAGATAACTCCTCATCACTGTAGAATACAAAGGTCCCTCCTAAAATAAAGTTAGGATTTTTGAAGTGTCAAATGGAAAGTTTTTGGAGTAGTTGAAAAGTCCCAATCCAAATACACAGGACTTTACTTTTAGTGCTGCTTCGTCTGAGCATCAGAAAGCCACTTTTTAATCTATCTGTATACGTATTAAGACTAACCCATAGTAATAGATTTTATGGAAATGGCTTAAATATGCCATTAAATTTTAATAAATAGCTTATTTATGCCGTCCACTAAAAGTTGGACATATTTATGCTATTAATGTTACACTATTGGCTCATATGCCATTATCTACTAACCGAATCCTACTACTATCAGTTTTTGCCACGTGACATTATCTAAACCCTTCATCACTTACCAGCCCCTCCTCTTTCACCCCTTTTACGAGTGGTGCATATGAGTCATTTCATTAAGTTCAACGGCATATTTAAACTTTTTTTCTATTCCTATATTACATAACTCTCTTGGGTAAAATTTTTTATTTATCATTTGATGTATGACATTCAACCTTTTAGAATCATATTCCTATATGAAACCTTCATTTTTTCTAATTTAATGTAATAAACTTATATTTTTATATAACAAACTTATAAGGACAAGTTAGTCCTTGTACTATAACATTATTATTTTACATGAAAAACTATAAGTTGTTATTTAATTTAATTGGAGTAGGAATCTAATCCTATTTTACATCATCAAAAATTGCTCGTACATTAGCTCTTAAAAAGATTTAAAAAACACATAATTTTTATTTTATTTTAAAAAGAGACGAGCTTAAAAGAGAGTACATTAGTGAGGTATGTTTGAACATGAAAGTATATATGAGTGTGTGAATTAAGACTATGTATGTGTTTTTATGGTGTAATTTGGAGTGTTAAAGTGCATGAGACATGGTGATGGCTTGGGAAAATGACATAAAATTTATTTAGAAAAAAAAAGGGTCGGGCTTCAAAGAACACTAATGAGGTGTAGCCGCGTATGGCAAGTACATATGAGTGTGTGTGAATTAAGAGTATTATTTATTTTTATGGTGAAATTTGGGGTATTACAATGGTTATGCCGTAGTTGTGGCTTGGGAAAAGGCTGAAATATACCACTGAACTTAATAAAAAAGTTCAAATATGCCACTGAACTTAATAACATTGCTCATATATGCCACTCGTAAGGGGGCTTGAGAGTGGAGCGGGCTGGTAAGTGATAAAGGGTTTAGATGATGCCACATGGCAAAATCCGGTAGTAGTAGAGTTCCGTTAGTAAAAAGGGTATATATGAGCCAATAGTGTAATGTTAGTGGCATGAATATATCCAATTTTAACTGATGGTATAGATAGGTCATTTCTTAAAGTTCGATGGCACATCTGAACCTTTTCCGTAGATTTTATGCGAAACTCCCGACTTTCAACTCGGATTCTGTATACGTACTTGTGTAAAAAAACAAGTGTATACTTACTTCTATATATATATAAAACTCAAATTCACGATATCTAATTCTGAACCCTGATTAAAGTCAAGCTAGACGTTGTTGGAGATATATAGTTAGGTATACACTTAATTTTGAATTAGCTGGTGTGTTTATCCGAAATTTATCTCTGATATAAGAGAGATAGAAAAATAGTAATTGTTGTGAAAACTAGTACATTAAGCAAGAGAGAGAGAGGGTTTTCCCATTTTTGTACGTTATAAATAATAATTTGACAAATGTATGGATAAGAAAAAAATTAAAAATATAACACCTTAATAATGAAGTCACAGGTGGAGGAGAAAGAAGAATAAATCACGTAGGTTTTACACTTGTGTTACAAGAGAAAATAGTACTATAATATTTCCCAACTGCACAATCCTGGTCAGTTTCTTGTTGGCTAGACTTAACGCCTAAGTTGAGTCTGCTTGTCATCCCTCAAAAGAAAATAAAAATTGAAAATGGAGAAGATTTAGAATCAATAGGATAGAGAACTCTAAAGAAAAAATCGCAGATTTAGAATTTAAGTATGTGAGTATCCAATTGCCCACTATTGTGACAAACAATTCAGATTTAATATTTGGATGTATATTTTTTAAAAATTCCAAGCTCGAACTAAAGGCGATAAATGAGTCCGAATCTAAAGTTTTAAACTATTTAGATTCAAACTCAATTCAGAATTTCAAATTATTCTCATCGGGTGCTTGATTAAAGATCTTTAGTGGGGATTTCAGTCACAAGAATAAAAAATTAATTATCAACATATTATTAGAGTGGAACAATTAGAAAATTGTGCCAAATTTAAAAGCAGGCCATGCTTATATGATCAATAATCATGGAAAATCACTTTAATTTGACTAGTTAACTTTAACCATTTTCATCAAATTTAATATATACTTTATATACACACGCACATATCATTTGATTAAACTAGTCTTTTTTTGGTAACTAGATATATTTAATATATTAATATACTTATGTCACAAAAATTACATCACTAGTAAGGGAATGTGAGTTCCCTTGAGTAGTAGTATTAACAGAAAATGTATCAATATTACAAATATTGATTTTCCTTTTGAAAACAGATCCTAAGATATATGCCCACACTGATTCATTACCAAATACCGGAGGAACTGTCAAAAACTGTGTTCTTTCAAAGTTTCACTTCTTAGCTCCTTCCTTTGCGAGGAGATCCGCCACTTGGTTATGTTCCCTGTAGCTATGCCCCATGGCTGTATTCCCCAGCTGCTCCATCATTGACCTGCAATCATGGATTATGGGGTTGTGAGTCAAGTTACTATTTCTTATCATGTTTATTACCTTTGTGGAGTATGTATCTATCACAAAGGGGAATACACATTTGATCAATAGCAATTCTTAAGCCCATAGAGCTTGAAGCTCAGCTCTAATGCTATTTGTATGGGGATATCCCTTTCATGTAGCCCATAACCCAGTCGCCTCTATTGTTCCTAAAACATACCCTCTATTGTTCCTAAAGACACCACATATTCCCCCTGGCCCAGTTGAAGCACAAGCAGCCCCATCAATGTTAACCTTGAGAGTCCCAGCCTTTGTGGTTGCCACTTGAAGTGGAGGATAACTTTTCCAGGATTTAGTTTTTGACTAGCAGCTACATGACAGTACTCAATTGCCATAGCAATTATTTGGTGGATAGAGGTGTGGGTCTTTCTCTTCTCGAACACGTTGGTGTTTCTAATTTTCCAGATGCTCGAAAAACAGAAGGAGAGTAGCATCTTCCAATCAATACAAGCATTGAAGGGGACATGTTGGAGCGTATGCCAAGTATCCTCCCAATTTTGCATAGTGAAGGAAGACGGTGGAATGGCTTGACTGTTAGTGCTAGTCATTACCGGGTTGAGCCAGAATACCTTAGCATTAGGACACTCAAAGAAAATGTGGTTGATGTCTTCCATATGTACTCCACAGTAGGAGCAATTTGGGTTAATATTCAGACCAATATGATGGAGGTAACTTCCAGTGGGAAGTCTATTCTGACGCATCAACCATGTGAAGAACTTGATCTTATTTGGAACCTTCAGTTTTCATATCTAGCCATAGAGGTCTTGTTGACCAGGATTGCTGGTGAAGTTAGAGGCAATGAAATCATAAGCTGACCTAGAGGAGAACATCCCAGTGGGTGTGAGTTTCCAGATTAGTTTATCATTGGCCCTTGCATTGATAGGGATGAAAGTGCTTTGGATAATAGTAAAGATATCATGGGGAATGGGGTAGCTGATTGAGTTGAGGTCCCAGATCCCAATACAGTGCACAATATTGACTTTCTTGTTCAAGTCAGTCAGTTGCCAAGGCCCTCTTAGGATTGAATTAGGAAGATGCAGATTGGGTAACAAACTGTCCTCCAAAAAGTTGATCCTGTCCCCTTTGGGGACAATCCACCTGGAGGCTTTAGTGCACAATTTTCAACCCTTTTGAATGTATTGCTAGACCCTAGTCTTGGTTTAATGATCCGATCGATCGTTTTGAGCTCTAGTATTCTGTTCGGCAGTTTGAGACTTTGAATAGCTTCATATGATATATTATGACTTGCGTGTATGGTCAGTTTTAATTTTCGAGTGATTCAGGATTAATTTGGAAGAATGACTATCGATTTGGAAGCTTTAAGTTGAAAGAGTTGACCAAGGTTTGATTTTTGGGTAAACGGACCCGGAATAGAGTTTTGATGATTCTGATAGATTCGTATGATGATTTTGGACTTGTACGTATGTTCGGATTCGGTTTTGGAGGTTTCTAGAAGGATTCGACAATATTTGTAAATTGGCAATTTGAAGAACTTAAGAGTTCATAAGTTTGACCAAGAGTTAACTTTGATGTTATTGGACACCAGTTGATGTTCCGAGACTTTGTATGGTCTACATAGTTGTATTGAATTTGTGTGCAAAATTTAGAAGTAATCTGAAGTGTTTAAGTGTGATTTAGACACTCTTTTGAAAGAATGAAGATTTAACAACTTAAGGGAAATTCTATTCGGTTTGAGCCTCGATTTGTTTTTTTGTAATATTCACGTAGGTGTTTTGAGGCTTAAGATAAGTTTGGATAATGTATTAGTACTTGTTGTATGATTGAATGGGGTCCCGAGGGGTTCAGGTGTGTTTTGGATCATTGGTTGATAAACTAGTTAGTCAAGATGACCTCTTTTTGGTGTTTTGAGTGCGCGAGCAGGTTCATAGTATATTTTATAATTGAAATGCATATACGGTTTGTGTACGGGAGGTTCCGAATGAGTTTTGGGTGCTAAAACGAAGATTCTTTTGTTGTTGATTTTTTGGTGTAAAAGAATTACTAAAATGCCATTTTTGTGATTCTTAAATTTTAAGACTTCCTTTAAAACTTCAAAATATCATATCTCCCTCATTTAAGGCCATATTGAGTGATTCAAAAGGCTATCTTGGGTGTAATCTCGCAAGGATTATATTGGACTTATCAAATCTGAGTTTCGGGGTCATCTAGGCTCTGATTTGAGCTATAACAACTCCTGTATTTTTTTAATTGTACCGAAATTTAGTCATTTTTTCACATGGTTTTGGAGCTCGGATGTGGGTGATTTTGGAGAGAATTTTTACCACATGTATTGGGATAAGTGTTTTTTACTTAATTTTAATTATATTTCGCGATTCTATCTTAATTTTTGGCATTTGATTGATGATTTCAAAAGAGAAATTGGGATTTTTTGTCTAAACTTTTTTAAAGTAAATTTTTGAGTTTTGAACAACGATTCAGAGTCGGATTTGAGTGAAATTAGTATGGTTGGACTCGTAATTGAATGAGTTATCGGATTTTGTGAGTTTTGTTGGTTCTGAGGTGCGGGCCCGAGTTTGAGTTTTTGGTTGACTTTGAGTAAATGTGTAAAGATTCGACCTTTATCGATTAAGTTTGCTTCCTATTGCATTATTTGATAATTTTGAGTTGCTTTTGGCTTGTTTCGAGACGTTTAGAGGATGATTTGAGCGGGATGGCGCTTCTAGTGTATCGATTTGGCTTGTTTAAGGTAAGTGTATTGCCTAACTTTGTTAGGGAAAAGTTTTCCTACTAATTGATAATGTTTGTGATATGCGGGGGTGATGCATATATGAAGTGACGGGCGTATATGCATGTGCTAGGATTAATTATGCTCGGGGTAAATAATACGATTAATTGTGCCTTGTATAATTATGTGACCTTCTTGTTTCATGTCTTTCTTGACTTCTAGATTACTATTAATATGAAATTAAATGCTAGCAACCATGATTTATCTTATTGTAATTTGATTAAAAATTGAAGGACTTTTGTGAAATTATTGATGTGCTAAATTAGGTCGTTATTATACTTAATCATAAATACATCGTTACGACTGTTATTCTTGAGATATTGGATTGTATACTTGAGTTGAAGATCATCTTTGAGAATTGTTGAAATACTTGAATAATAAGGTTCTTGAGGTTTATTGAATTGTTATTGGCTTGAAAGCTGTGATTGGTGTTCATTTGGAATATTCACTTAATCACTCTCCTTGATGTTATTCATGCTTCCTACCTTGCTTGTTATTGATATACATGTGCTTGGTGAGAAAGAGTGTAAAACACGAAGGGTCATGCCGTGCCATTGCATATACATTATCATATGAGGAAGAGTGTAAAGCACGAAGGGTGATGCAGTTCCAATGCATATGCATTATCATGTGAGGAAGAGTGTAAATCACGAAGGGTGATGTTGTGCCATTTCATTTACATTATCATGTGAGGATGAGAGTAAAAGCACGAATGGTGATGTTGTGCCTTTTTATTTATATTATCATGTTTCCATTTACATTATCATGTGAGGATGAGAGTAAAAGCACGAAGGGTGATGCCGTGCCATTTATCTTGAGTTGTTACTTTTGCACCTACGTCATCTATGTGACTTATTGTTGTTGTTCTGTCTTTATCCTCTATCTCAATTGTTGTTGCGTTGTCCATGCGTTACATCTATTTAACTTGCAAATATCATGCTTTCCTTCTTGTTTGTCATATCTACATCTATGCCGTTTCTCACTTGTTGCACTTTCGTATAAGCCTTCTACCATGTAAGTTATTTATGCCTTTTATTTGTTTAGCTTATAAATATCATGCTTTCCTTCACGGCTGCTATAACTACATCTAAGCCTTCTACCATGTTAGCTAAAAAAATTTATGTTCCTCTATCTTAAATGCTATCATTACTTCTATGCCTTCTATCTAGTCTGTTAATGTTGCCCATATGCACTACGTTGCTCGTTATTACTTCCTGTATATCTCCCACTTTATCGTCATTGTTATTAGCATTTCTTTCACATGGTTGATACTGTTATACGTGTGCTCGGTGAGGAAGAGATAAATGCACGAAGGGTGTTATCATGCTAATTGATTTGACCTATATTCATATATTTGGTGATGATGAGATAAATGCACGAAGGGTGTTGCCGTGTTATTTGATTTGATATCTTGATTACATTTCTCACACTATGAAAGTTATGAATTTACTACCGTGATATCTTCAAGTAATCATTTACTGCCTCACATAGTTGTTTTCTTGTACTCTTTTATTTATTTTATTCTAGAACTGTTTCTATTGCTAGTCTACTACATAGGTTATAACAGTGAGTATCTTTTAACTAAAATCCTCGTTACTACTTTAACGAGGTTATACAATATATTTACTAGGTATATGGGGTCGATGTACTCATACTATACTTTTGCACCTTGAATGCAGATTTTGGAGCTGGAGTCGCTGTGTATGGCGGGAGCTGGAATTAAGATGTACTTGCATTCCGGCTATAGCTGCCACTTGTACTTGGTAGCTTTAGATTTTGCTAATCTATTTATGTAAACTTCAAACAGATGATGTATTTATTTGTACAAGCTTTTGTAAATTCTAAGTCTTAGAAACTCATGATTTGTACTATCAGTCCTTGGATTATTGTATAAATGTTCAGATAATTGTTCACTGTTTTCTTATAAATCTCATTTGGACTGCGTCGACTGTTATTAGGCTTACCTAGCGGGTTGGGTTAGGCGCCATCATAATTAGTAGATTTTGGGTCGTGACAAGTTAGTATCAGAGCACTAGGTTGGTAGGTTTTACGTGTCATGAGCAAGTGTCTAGTAGAGTCTTGCAGATCGGCATGATGATGTCCATACCTATCTTCGAGAGGCTACATGGCATCTAGGAAACTTCCTCTTTCTTTCCTCATCGTGCGACTTTGTTTCAGCTTGGCACCTATATCTTTGATTTCCTCCTATTCACTCGTATGTGATGGTGAGCACTCAGTATAATCTATGCGCTGACGATTTGTGATGCTGCAGATGGATTACGACGGGATATGGATGCTTGATTATCGTCGCGATGTACTGTCTAGTCTTGGTAGGAGAAATAGTGATAGATATTTCAGTCGTTCATTTGTGATACGAAGCAGATTCTTGTATCTGGTTGGTAAGCACGGACTTAGAAAGACTAGCTGGTGGCCTAGTTGTTGTGATTATGGTGGGTTCATGGTAAGGTGTTGATTTGAGTACAACAGGAGGGTTATCTCCTGCGTGATGAGTTTGGATCGTGTGTTTCATATGAGGTTTCCATTTGTAGAATAGATATATTATCATTTTAGAGCATTTGGGGAAGTTTGCTTGACTATTGCAAGGATGGGTATACGTTTGGCAGAGTCTTTGGAGTGTATTGCATGAGTTTTTGAAGTATTCAGCTAAATAGTCGTGCGGGATCGGGGCAGCTATAAAGATATGGTACTTTAGATTACCGACGATGTGTTCTATGGCTTCGAGATTAGTGAAGGAGTATGCTATGGACGATCGAATTGCAGGATCATGCGTTGTATCAGTTTTCAGACTGAGGGATTGCTCGGTTGTTTCTTTGAATAGTAATGTACTGGTGAATCGCGGGTTACTCGGTGCGTATTGGCTGTTTATTGAAGATCAGAGTAAGGTGAGTGGTTATCGAGAAGGTTCTGATGAGTTTCAGATCATATGTGGCATTTAAGGACTTATGAATTTGTGAATGAACAGGGCTTGAGATTGATAGTGAATGGAGACCGGATCTGCGATATTTCTATGTCAAGAATGATTCTACATGGCAATATCATATAGATGCAAGAAACGACTTCGAATTTGCAGAAGGTTCCTTCAGAGCGAGCATATCGGATTGAGTTACTTTCGGGTTGGCAGTCTGCTTGACTCGGTTCAGTTATAGGAGATTAGTTCTGATGACTTGATTATGAGTTAATGAGTTCCGAAGAATTCACCATGTTTATAGCCACAACCCGGAGTTGATGTTTTCTACAGGTATAGAAGATATATTGTGCGTGGTGATATTCTCCTGGATTGAGTTCAATGAAAGGTCTCGGTTGATAAGGTGTTCAACTTGCTTTTGTTTTAGAATTGATTATAAGATTTTTGTATTTTCACGGAGTTAGCATATTAGTGGTAGTGCGCCGTGTGGGGTTGAAAGTTGCGAATTCAAGGTTGCAATTTAGTTTTGAAGGGAAGGATATGATTTCTTGATGACACAGACGATTTCATGTGTTTAAGAGAATGCTGACACTATTTGATGTCACATGAGGAGAGTGCGCATGTTGGCAGGTGCATTGTATTTTGGCTTGCGGGTATTTTTCTGTAAGATGATGGAGTGTGAGTGACGTATCGGCCATTTGAGTAGCGGTGTTGAGATTAGATATGGAGATTCTGGTATTTATGAGATTCAGAGACTGGATGTTCTCGTAGGTAGACTAATACTTGATTGCGAATTGTGAAGAAATGTTGAGGATTGGATAGTTGATGATATGTATTATGGATAGGTTGCTATGGACTTTTGGAAGGTTATTTACCTATTTAGGAATGATCGGAATTTGGTTTCGGAGTTATTTGTGAGCCTAATGAAAATGTGTATTCTATATCAGATCGGACTTGCTTGCTCTTGCGCAACTATTACCAAAGGTATATCATCGGGCGTAATGGATGTTATTCGCGCCTTGGTCTATGTTATGTGTTTCTCTCTTATGCTATGACGGGTTGCGAGGATTACATGATTATTCGCAAGCATATTGTAATTTTGTTTTGGCCTTATGGCGTTATGGGCGAGATGGCCCTCATGATGATGATTTGCTTATTGCACCATAGTTGTGTTTGTCTTTCTCAGTATTGTTTTATGGCTAATCATCTTCCCACAATTATATTTGTTCACTCTATTGTGCTTGATGTTGACACACATGTGATTAGTGAGCCCGGGCATTATGGCTCGATGGGTACCTCTATGTGGATTGATATGATTGGATCGGGTTGCGTGCCGCAACGGTAGTGTGTGGGATCAGGTTGCACGCCGCAATGGTATAGTAATAAGATGTAATTCCTTAGGCTTATTTCGTGTTTTTTGCTTCTACTTTATGGAAAATAGTTCATGAGAAGATGTTAATATTACCCCGCCTGCTTAACTTGCTTAGTAGCCTTATATTTAACTTTCTTACTCTTATCTGTCATGTCTGAATTATTACTTGTTTGGTATACGGACCGCATTGTATGTGGCTTCGTAAGGCTTCTGGTGTGACTTGTCGGTTGGGCTGCTTGTATTGGCGGATATGAGGTTTCTAGACCTGAGATTTGCACTATCGTATTGGGATGAGGAATATTGGGAGAATGATACCATATTTCCGCTCAGAATTAGGCAATGGTCCTTGTAGGACGAGTGAGTTTCTTGACCTTTTGATCTGATGAGTGCTATGAGTTTCTGCGTGTTTCTTTCATTATCGGTAGTGTACGAAGGTTTTGAACGAGGTTTTATTTGATATGAGGTTTACTACTGATACCAGATTTGTCTTTTGGGCAACTACTGTGATCGAAAATTACTGCTACGAGTATGCGAGGTTTGTGGTATATCATGTGATTACATATTGGGTTATAGTTATGGCTTGATACAACTTGTTCAAACTTATACAGTGTGTAGATGTGAGATTCAGGTCTTGTAATGAATTTCGGATGTTGGAAATTTGGTTCTAAGGTTTACGGACTAAGGTTGAAGTAAGGATCATCAGTTATGTTGTGTTGACAGGCTTATATGGATTAGAGTGATGTAGTATCACCCCAGGTTTGTCCATGGTGAGTTTACACAGTGATTTGATGGCTTTGGAACGACTCTTGGCACGTTCGAGGACGAACATATGTTTAAGTGAGGGAGAATGTAACGATCTGATCAATCATTTTGAGCTCTAGTGTTCTGTTCGGTAGTTTGAGACTTTGAATAGCTTCATATGCTATATTATGACTTGCATGTATGGTCAGTTTTAGTTTTCGAGTGATTCGGGATTGATTTGGAAGAATGACTATCGATTTGGAAGGTTTAAGTTGGAAGAGTTGACCAAGGTTTGATTTTTGGGTAAACGGACTCGGAATAGAGTTTTGATGATTCCGATAGGTTCGTATGATGATTTTGGACTTGTACGTTTGTTCGGATTCGGTTTTGGAGGTTCCTAGAAGGATTCAACACTATTTGTAAATTGACAATTTGAAGAACTTAAGAGTTCATAAGTTTGACTATTTACTTTGATGTTATTGGACACCAAATGATGTTTCGAGACTTTGTATAGGTCTATATAGTTGAATTGAACTTGTGTACAAAATTTAGAATTAATCTGAAGTGTTTAAGTGTGATTCAGACACTCTTTTGAAAGAATGAATATTTAACAACTTAAGAGGAATTTTATTTGGTTTGAGTCTCGGTTCTTTGTTGTGATATTCCGATGGGTATTTTGAGGCTTAGGATAAGTTTGGATAATGTATTTGTACTTGTTGTGTGATTGAATGGGTTCCGAGGGGATCAGGTGTGTTTTAGATCATTGGTCGAGAAACTAGTTAATCAAGATGACATCTTTTCGGTGTTTTGAGTGCACGAGCAGATTCATAGTTCATTTTATGATTGAAATGCATATATGGTTTGTGTCCGGGAGGTTCCGAATGAGTTTTGGATGCTAAAACGAAGATTCTTTTGTTGCTAATTTTTTAGTGTAAAATAATTACAAAAATATCATTTTTGTCTCTTAAATTTTCATACTTTCTTTAAAACTTCAATACATCATATCTCCCTTATTTTAAAGAGACAAAAATGATATTGGGCTTCCCCAATCCATGTGGTAAAACTTCTCTCCAAAATCGCCCAAATTCGAGCTCCAAAACCATGTGGAAAAAGTGACTAAATTCTGGTACAAGTAAAACAATGCAGCAGTTGTTATAGCTCGAATCAGATCCTATATGACCTCAAAGCTCAGATTTGATAAGCCCAATATAATTCAAATGACTATCTTGGGTGTAATCTCGCAAAGATTATATTGGGCTTATCAAATCTGAGTTTTGAGGTCATATAGGATCTGATTCGAGCTATAACAAATGCTGCATTGTTTTACTTGTACAAGAATTTAGTCACTTTTTCCACATGGTTTTGGAGCTCAAATTTGGGCGATTTTGGCGAGAAGTTTTACCACATGGATTGGGGTAAGTATTTTTTACTCGGTTTTGATTATATTTCGTGATTCCATCTTAATTTTTGGCATTTGATTGATGATTTCAAAAGAGGAATTGGGGGTTTTTGTCTAAACTTTCCTAAAGTGAATTTTTGAGTTTTGAACAAAGATTCGGAGTCGGATTTGAGTGAAATTAGTATGGTTGGACTCATAATTGAATGAGTTGTCGGATTTTGTGAGTTTTGTTGGGTTTTGAGGTGCGGGCTCGGGTTTGAATTTTGGTTGACTTTGAGTAAATGTGTAAAGATTCGACCTTTATCGATTGAGTTTGCTTCCTATGGCATTATTTGATGATTTTGAGTTGCTTTTGGCTAGTTTTGAGCCGTTTAGAGGATGATTTGAGCGGGATGGCACTTCTAGTGTATTGATTTGGCTTGTTTGAGGTAAGTGTATTGCCTAACTTTGTTAGGGGGAAGTTTTCCTACTAATTGATATTGTTTGTGACATGCGGGGGTGATGCATATATGAGGTGACAAGCGTATATGTATGTGCTAGGATTAATTATGCTCGGGGTAAATTATACGATTAATTGTGCCTTGTAAAATTATGTGACCTTCTTATTTCATGTCTTTCTTGATTTCTAGATTACTATGAATATGAAATTAAATGCTAGAAACCATGATTTATCTTATTGTAATTTGATTAAAATTTGAAGGACTTTTGTGAAATTATTAATGTGCTAAATTAGGTCGTTATTATACTTAATCACAAATACATCGTTACAACTGTTATTCTTGAGATATTGGATTCTATACTTGAGTTGAAGATCATCTTTGAGACTTGTTGAAATACTTAAATAATAAGGTTCTTGAGGTTTATTGAATTGTTATTGGCTTGAAAGCTGTGATTGGTGTTCATTTGGAATATTCGCTTAATCACTCTCCTTGATGTTATTCATGCTTCCTACCTTGCTTGTTTTTGATATACATGTGCTTGGTGAGAAAGTGTGTAAAGCGCGAAGGGTCATGCCGTGCCATTGCATATACATTATCATATGAGGAAGAGTGTAAAGCACAAAGGGTGATGCAGTTCCAATGCATATACATTATCATGTGAGGAAGAGTGTAAATCATGAAGGGTGATGCTGTGCCATTTCATTTACATTATCATGTGAGGACGAGAGTAAAAGTACGAAGGGTGATGCCATGCCATTTCATTTGCATTATCATATTTTTATATTATCATTTTTCATGGCACGAAGGGTGTTTCTGTGCAGACGAGGATGAGACATGCATTATGTAGTGATATATTTTCCTTGTGTATACATACATGCCTTTATCTTGAGCTGTTACTTTTGCACCTACGTCATCTATGTGCCTTATTGTTGTTGTTCTATCTTTATCCTCTATCTCAACTGTTGTGTCGTCCATGCTTTCTATCTGTTTAATTTGCAAATATCATGCTTTTCTTCTTGTTTGTTATATCTACATCTATGCCATTTCTCATTTGTTTCACTTTCGTATAAGCCTTCTACCATGTTAGTTATCATGCCTTCTATTTGTTTAGCTTATAAAGATCATGCTTTCCTTCACGGCTGTTATAACTACATCTAAGCCTTCTACCATGTCAGCTAGTAAAATTTATGTTCCTCTATCTTAAATGCTATCATTATTTCTATGCCTTCTATATAGTCTGTTATTGTTGCCCATATGCACTCCGTTGCTCGTTATTGCTTCTTGTGTATCTCCCACTTTATTGTTATTGTTATGGGCATTTCTTTCACCCGGTTGGTACTGTTATACGTGTGCTTGGTGAGGAAGAGATAAATGCACGAAGGGTGTTGTCGTGCTAATTGATTTGACCTATATTCATAAATTTGGTTAGGATGAGATAAATGCACGAAGGGTATTGCCGTGTCATTTGATTTGATATATTGAGTACATTTCTCATACTATGAAAGTTATAAATTTCCTACCGTGATTTCTTCTAGTAATCATTTACTGCCTCGCATTGTTGTTTTCTTGTACTCTTATCTGTTATGTTCTAGAACTATTTCTATTGCTATTCTACTGCACAGGTTATAACCGTGAGTATCTTTTAACTAAAAAGCCTTGTCACTACTTCAACGAGGTTAGATAATATACTTACTGGGTACATGGGGTCAGTTGTACTCATACTACTTCTGCATCTTGCGTGCAGATTTTGGAGCTGGAGTCCCTGTGTATGGCGGGAGCTGGCATTGAAGATGTAACTGGGTTCCGGTTATAACTGCCACTTTCCTTGGTAGCTTTAGATTTTGCTAATCTGTTTATGTAAACTTCAAACAGGTGATGTATTTATTCAACCAGCTTTTGTAAATTCTAAGTCTTAGAAGCTCATATTTGTATTATTAGTCCTTGGGTTATTGTATAAATATTCTGATAATTCTTCACTATTTTCTTATAAATCTCATTTGTACTGCGTCGACTGTTATTGGGATTACCTAGCGGGTTGGGTTAGATGCCTTCACGATTAGTAGATTTTGGGTCGTGATACTTGGGCTTTCCCCTGTTACCAGTCTTACTGTAGTGCTTACCCATGAGCACTCTAGCCTAGATGGAATTGGTGTTATTGTACATTCTCCATGCTAGGCTAGTATGTCAAGTTTTATTCTTCATATGAGCTTGTTACAAACCCAGGCCCCCCATGTTCTTAGGCTTTGTGATTGTGACCCATTTTACCACGTGAAGTTTCCCTTTTTCAGCAGTAGTGGCCTAGATAAAATCCCTTTTAACTTTATCAATCTGGTTGGTTATTTTAGAGGGAAACTTAATGTATTACATTACATGGGTGGGGATGCTACTCAGACTAGCTTTAGCTAGAGTAGTACGGCCAACCATGTTGAGGAATTTTGTTTTCCAACCTGTCAGCTTGGTGTTAAGGTTGTCCAAGATGAATTGGAAATTTTTATTTATGGGCCAGTCTTGATGTCCGGGATTGAGCTACATTGACTAGCCTATTCCTCTTTACAGTTGGCAGAGAAAAAAACCTTAGACTTAAGGAAGTTGATCTTCTAACCAACGACATTGTTGAATTCCCCCAGTGCACTTAAAATAGCATGGCAGTTTTTATTGTTTGCCCTAGCAAATAGAGTGAGTTCAGTAGCAAAAAACAAGTGAGAGTTCTTAGGCCCACTCCTACTGATGCTGATTAGGAACCATGAGTTGTTCCTAATAGCCTCTTCTATATTCCTTGAGAGTCTCTCTATGCAAATGATGAAGAGGTAGGGGAGATAGGGCCACCCTGCCTAATACCCCTAGTTAGGTTGAAAAAATTAGTATGGTCTCTATTTACCAGGACAGAGATGGAACTGGTAGTGATGCAAGATATAATCAGGGTGATTAGTCTACTTGAAAAATTAAAGAAGAGCAGGGATTCTCTGATGAATGGTCGTTCCAGTCTATCAAATACTTTCTCTAGGTCTACTTTTAAGATCATGTTAGCATTTCCCCCCTTCACCTTCTGAAAGTGATTTATGTACTCCTGAACCACTATTACATTAACAACAACTCTTTTGTTGGATAGGAAACTAGCTTGAGTTGGACCAATGATATTGTTAAGTACATGCTTGATTCTGTTGACAATGATCTTAGTGACTAGCTTGTACATAGTGTTATACAGTCCTATAGGTCTGAAGTTTCTCAACATAGTAGCATTAGGACATTTGGGGATTCGGCAGAGATAGGTTCTGCTAACCTTAGAGGGCATGGAACCAGATAAAAATACTGACATGCAGTAATTATTTATCTGGTTGGACAAAATATGCCAATGCTTCTAATAGAAGAAAGGATGAAGCCCATCTGGACCTGGAGCCTTCATAGGCTTAAAGGAGTTTAGGGCACATTTAATTTCAAACAATCTCAGAGGGAATCCAAGGTTTCTTTGTCATTGTTATCAAGGACATGAGGTCTATCTTCACTATAGGAGGGATGATGTTCAGAGGTGAAGGTGTTGGAAAAGTACTTAAGGATGGCCTCCTTTATGTGGTGAGGTTCTTGGATTAGGTTTCCTACCTCATCTTTCAAATATAGGATTATGTTCCTCATTCTTCTGTTGAGTGTTGAAGTGTGGAAAAACCTGGTGTTGGCATCTCCTTCACTCAACCAGTTAATCCTAGATTTGAGTTTCCAGAAGTCCTCTTCATTCTTTAGGATAGCATTAAACTCCTGCTGTAGGTTAGCTTCTAGAGTCTGGAGAAAGGTGCTAAAAGGGTATTCATTGGATTTTTGAATGCCATTTAATCTAGCAGGGATATGCATTTTTCTTATGGAATATGTTGCCAAACACATTCTTATTCTAGATGGTCACCCCACTTTTGAAGATCTCAGTTGCCTTATGGATGTTGTACTCAGTAGAGAAACTATCTTGTACAATAGGGAGAAATTCAGGGTGGTTATACCATTGTGATGACCCGAAAGGTCATCTTTAAATTTAATAATTATTTTTGTGTTCTAAAACCTCAAATAACACCATTCAGCTTTCCTCAACTTGCGTGCATAGCCTGTAAATTTTTCTGAAAAGATTTTATGTGAAAAATTGATTAAAATGTGAAATGGAGCTTCAAAACTCATTTGAGTTGACTTCGGTCAATATTTTGAGAAAACGGACTCGGATCAGTGTTTTGATAATTCCAATAGTTCCATATAGTGATTTTGGACTTAGGAGCATGTCCGAAAAATTATTTGGAAGTCCGTAGTTAAATTAGGCCTGAAATGGCTAAAATAGAAATTTAAGTTTGGAAGTTTGACCGGGGAGTTGACTTTTGATATCGGGGTCGGAATCCGATTCTGGAAATTTGAATAGGTCCGTTATGTCATTTATGACTTGCGTGCAAAATTTGAGGTCAATCGGACATGGTTTGATAGGTTTCGGCATCGAATGTAGAAGTTAAATATTCTTAAGTTCCTTAAGCTTGAATTGGGGTATGATTCATGGTTTTAGCGTTGTTTAATGTGATTTGAAGTTTTGGCTAAGTTCGTATGATATTTTAGGACTTGTTTGTATGTTTGATTGAGGTCCCGGGGGCCTCGGGTGAGTTTCAGATGGTTAACAGATCGAAATTTGGACTTAAGGAAATATCTAAAACATTTGCCTTCTAGTGTAATTGCCCCTGCGGACATTTTCTCATACGTGTGAGCTTGCAGAAGCGAGATGGGCAAGCGCGGAAGCGGGGAGGGGCTGGTAAGACAGTGTGCGCAGGTGCGGAGATTTCGCTGCATCTGTGAAGCCGTAGAAGCTGCTTTGTGATTGCAGAAGCGGAACATATGAGGGGCAGGCTCCATCGCAAAAGCGGACAGCTTCTTCGCATAAGCGTGATTAGCCGCAGAAGCAGCTTAGTGTGCCGCAGATGCGAAAAGCCTAGGCAGAATGTTAAAAACAAGGTTTCGCGATTTTAACTTCATTTCTAATATTTCAAGCACGGTTTGAGCGATGTTTCAGAGGGAATTCACGGGAAAAATTGAGGTAAGTCACTTGTGATCATTGTTAGTCAATAATATTGAATTATCATCGATTATTCCGACTAGATTACGTATTTTTGAGGTGAAATTCGAGGATATGGCCCTAGGGATTTGAAAATAAGATTTGGGAATTTGAAGGTCGAATTGATGTCGGAATTTGGTAAAATTTGTATGGTTGGACTCGTTGTTGAATGAGCATTCACATTTTGTAACTTTTGTCAGGGTTTGAGACGTGGGCCCCACTGTTGATTTTTGAATTGAATTTTGGATTTTAATTGGAAAATTTAGTATTTTCATATAGAATTGATTTCTGTAATTCGTGTTGAGTATATTGAATTGTTTGTGACTAGATTCGAGGCATTCAGACACTAATTCGCGAGGCAAAGGTATTTTGGAATCTTGAGTTGGTTGCAAATCGAGGTA
This sequence comes from Nicotiana tabacum, assembly GCF_000715075.1. Taxonomy (NCBI): domain Eukaryota; kingdom Viridiplantae; phylum Streptophyta; class Magnoliopsida; order Solanales; family Solanaceae; genus Nicotiana; species Nicotiana tabacum. The sequence continues at coordinate 22,827,330 of NC_134081.1, read as the reverse complement.
AGTGTCGTGGTTAACTTTGACTTGAGTGAGTAGGACTTGTTTGTCTATTTGCTACTTGATTTAATGTGCGGGTACAACGTATATGTGAGGTGACAAGTACTTAGGCGTTGTGGTTGAGTCAAAGTATGCGGGTGAAATTTGCTTATTGTGAATAATTGCCTATTTAATTAAGATATTCGTTCTTAAGTTATTATTGTTTATTTGATCATTTTCATGAGATTTTTGCTAGTTTAATTATTGTTGAATATTTTAGAAGGTGAGGTCGGTATTCTAGTATTGATTTGATTGATAAGTATATATCCCTGCATTTAAATACTCTTTCGAATTTATATTATTATTTTCGTGGTAAGGAAGAACGTAAAAGCACGAAGGGTGATGTCGTGCCATTTATATTATTTATATTATCCTTGTCATGGTGAGAAAGAGTGTAAAAGCACGAAGGGTGATGCCGTGCCATTTTCAAATAGTGTAAAATCACAAAGGGTAATGTCGTGCCAGAAGAGAGTTAAAGCACGAAGGTGATGCCGTGCCAGAAAAGAGTTAAAGCACGAAGGGTGATGCCGTGCCAAAAGAGAGTTAAATCACGAAGGGAGATGTCGTGCCAATCTTATTATTTATTTATCAATTTATGGAAAGAATGAGTGTAAAAGCATGAAGGGTGGTGCCGTACCATTTTTATATTATCAGCTTCTCATTTTATTGTTGATGAATTAATTGGCTGCTACATGACATTTTTCCTGCTGAAATTTCTATATCATTCCCCTTCGCATGTTCCCTCCCAAATTTATAAATTGTTATTTATTGTGTTATTGTTGCTTCGTATTTATATATACTCGTACAGGTTATTTACGAACGTGTCTTGTCATAGCCTCGTCACTACTTCGTCGAGGTTAGGCTCAACACTTACGGAGTACATGGGGTCGGTTGTACTCATACTACACTCTTGTCACTACCCAAAATCCCAACCTGTTGTGATGGCGCCTATCTCGAAACTAGGCAAGCCGATAATCTCAATAAACCATAATTTCTCTTAAGTTTGAAAATATAATATTTGAATACAATACAAAATCTCACAAATACTGATACAAACACTCCGGAAACTACGATGTGAGTACATGCGTATCTAATATGAATACAAGTCTGGAAACTACGGCCTCTAATAATCAAGACCAAATACAGTAAACAAGGAAATAGGAAAATAGAGGCAAGGTCTGCGAAACACGACATCTACCTCTGAATCTCCGAAAAATCAACTGTGCGAGAAAATCAACACCCGCTATGTCCAGAAGCACCTGGATTTGCACACGAAGTGCAGGGTGTAGTATGAATACAACCAACTCATCAAGTAACAATAATAAATAAGGAATTGAAGATAGTGACGAGCTACACAGTTATAGTTCACTTTCAGTAATTCCAGCAAGAATAGACATGCTTTCAAATCCGGCAGTTTAAGTCAAATCAATTTTATGCAGTTCATGTTCACGTAATCCGGATATAAAATTTTTCAGAGAATTTCATAACAATGAAAGATAGCAACTAAGTGCAACAACAAATGAAAATCAAGTGCAGCCTCTCAAGGCAACAATCACTCAACTCGTCACAACAACTCAATCACTCAGCTCTCAGCCCTCAACACTCACACTCAATGGGTACCCGCGCTCACTAGGGGTGTACAGACTCCGGAGGGGCTCCTAGAGCCCAAGCGCCATAATCCGCACAGATAACTCACGTGTTGTACGAACAACTCACATGCTATAATATCCTACACGGATAACTCACGTGCCATATTATCCTTACCTCACCGACAGGCCCTCGGCCTTACCTCAGTCCTCAACCTCTCTAGTCTCTCTTGCTCTCAGAAATTACAAAGATCAGCCCACACAAAAATAACATAGTGTATCAACAAATATCAAGAAAGACTGAGGTATAATACGCAAGAAAAATCATGACTGAGTACAAGACAGCAATTAGCAAATAATTCAACAAGTACGCGACCTCTACGGGTCTCAACAGTACTATAACATAGCCTAAACATGATTTCTAACATGATTTATAGTCAAATTTCTTCAACACATAGGGATCATATAGCTAACAATAAATTATTCAACTTTACAGTTTTTCGGGACGGACCAAGTCACAATCTCGGTGCACGCCCACACGCCTGTCACCTAGTTGTGCGTCACTTCCAAAATAATCACATGACAAAATTTCAGGGTTTCATACCCCCGGGACCAGATTTAAAACTGTTACTTACCTCAGAGTGTAAAATTCTTTAATCTGCTATGCCTTTGCCTCGCAAATCGGCCTCCGAATGCCTAGAATCTAGTCACAAATAATTCGTTTCAGTCAATATAATTCATTGGAATTAATTCCATAAGAAAATGCTAATTTTCCATAAATATCCGAAATTTAGCTCAAAAATTGCCCGTGGGACCCATATCTCGGAACTCGACAAAAGTTACAAAATCCGGAAGCCCATTCAACCACGAGTCTAACCATACCAACTTTACCAAAATCCGACCTCAACTCGACCCTCAAATCTTCAATTTAAACCAAGAGAATTTTCAAACTTTTCCAACTTAATTCCCAAATTAAATGATAAAAACAGCCATGGATTCGGGTAATTTAACCAATATTGAGTTAAGAACATTTCCCTGTTGTTTTCCTTGAAAAACTCCCCCAAATCGCCTCTTCCCGAGCTCCAATACGTCAAAAATGGAAAATTTCATTTTCAGAATTTAAACTCTCTGCCCAGTCATTTGCTCTACGCGATCGCGAAGAACAATTTTCCACCGCCCAGATTTAACTCTACGCGATCGCGGACTTTCCTACGCGATCGCGATGCACATGATCACAGACCTACGCGATCGCGGACCTAACCACGCGATCGCGAAGCACAAATGCGTGATTTCCATTTCTGCCCCATTTCCTCTACGCGAACTTCTTCACGCGTTCGCGAATAACAAACTCACATAGCTACGCGATCGCGTCTCGCTTCACGCGATCGCGAAGCACAAAATATCACTGCCTCAAATTAACCCTACGCGATCGCAGATATCCCCACGCGATCGCGTAGAACAAAAACCTCCACTGACCAACTAAGCCTACGCGATCGAAGACACATTCACGCGATCGCGTAGAAGGAAAAACAGAATCAGATATCAGAAAATTCCAGCATCTGTTCAAGTCCAAATTTTTTATCCGTTAACCATCCGAAACTCATCCGGGCCCCTCAACCAAATATACCAAAAATTTCTAAAACGTCATACGAACTTAGTCGAACCCTCAAATCACCTCAAACAACAATTAAACCATGAATTACACCCTAATTCAAGCCTAATGAACTTTGAAATTTCTAATTTCTACAAACGACTCCGAAACCTATCAAATCATGTCCGATTGACCTCAAATTTTCACACAAGTCATAAATGACATAACAGGCCTATTCAAATTTTCAGAATTAGATTTCGACCCCGATATCAAAAAGGCAACCCCCCGGTCAAACTTCCTAAAAAATGACTTTTGCCATTTCATGCCTAATTCCATTATGGACCTCCAAATAATTTTTCGGACACGCTCCTAAGTCCAAAATCACCATACGGAGCTATTGAAATTATCAGAATTTGAATCTGAGGTCGTTTACACATAAGTCCCCATCCGGTCGACGTTTCTAACTTAAATTTTTAATTATGAGACTAAATATCTCATTTTACTCCGAATTCCTTCCGGATCCGAACCAATTAATCCGGTAAGTCATAAATCAACTGTAAAGCATAAATTGGACAGTGAATAGGGGAATGGGGTTATAATACTCATAACGACCGGCCGGGTCGTTACATTCTCCCCTTTTTAAACAAACGTTCATCCTCGAACGGGTTTAGAATCATACCTGGAGTCTCAACTAGGTGTGGATATTTGCTCCGCATCTCCTACTCAATCTCCTAAGTAGCTTCTCCGACTGGATGTCCTCTCCACTGTACCTTCACTGATGCTATGTTCTTTAACCTCAGCTTTCGAACCTGGCGGTCTAAAATAGCCACCAGCTCCACATCATAAGTCAAATTGCCGTCCAGCTGTACTGTACTGAAATCCAGAATATGAGACGGGTCCCTGACATACTTTCGGAGCATGGCTACATGGAACACTGGATGAGCACCTGATAGACTAGGTGGAAAAGCAAGTTCAAAATCCACCTCTCCAATTTTCTTAAGTATCTCAAAAGGCCCAATATACTGAGGGCTCAACTTTCCCTTCTTCCCGAACCTTAACACATCCTTCATGGGTGAAATCTTGAGCAGAACCTTCTCCCCAACCATGTGTACAACATCACGAACCTTCTTGTCGGCATAACTCTTCTGTCTAGACTGTGCCGTGCGAAGTCGTTCCTGAATCACTTTGATCTTCTCTAAAGCTCTCTGAACCAAGTCAGTACCCAATAACCTAGCCTCACCCGGCTCAAACCAACCCACCGGGATCGGCACTGTCTCCCATACAAAGCCTCATACGGGGCCATCTAAATACTCGACTGGTAGCTGTTATTGTAAGCAAACTCTGTGAGTGGCAGAAATTAATCCCAAGAACCCCCAAAATCATTGACACATGCGCGTAACATATCCTCCAATATCTGAATAGTGCGCTCGGATTGTTCGTCCATCTGTGGGTGAAATGTTGTACTCAACTGAACCTGTGTGCCTAATTCTCGTTGCACTGCTCTCCAAAACTGTGATGTAAATTGCGTGCCCCGATCTGAAATGATGGACACTGGCACACCGTGTAGGCGAACAATCTCGCGAATATAAATCCCAGCCAACCACTCTGAAGAATAATTAGTACCAACTAGAATAAAATGCGCAGATTTTGTCTACCGATCTACTATCACCCAAACAACATCAAACTTTCTCAAAGTTCGTGGGAGCCCAACTACGAAATCCATGGTAATACACTCCCATTTCCATTTCGGAATTTCATGTCTCTGAAGCAATCCTCCCGGCCTCTGATGTTCATACTTTACTTGTTGACAATTTAAACACCGAGCTACAAATCCAACTATATCTTTCTTCATTCGCCTCCACCAATAGTGTTGCCTCAAATCCTGATACATCTTCGCAGCACCTGGATGAATGGAGTACCGTGAACTGTGAGCTTCCTGGAGAATCAACTCACGCAAGCCATCTATATTAGGCACACATAGCATGCCCTGCATCTATAATACACCGTCATCTCCAATAGTGATTTCCTTGGCATCACTGTGCTGAACCGTGTACTTAAGGACAAGAAGATATGGATCATCAGACTGGCGCTCTCTGATGCGATCCTATAAAGAAGACTGAGAAACCACATAGGCCAAAACTCGATTCGGCTCGGAAACATCTAATCTAACAAACTAGTTAGCCAAGGCCTGAACATCCAAGGCTAAAGGCCTTTCTGCTACCGGTAAGTATGCTATGCTGCCCAAACTCTCCGCCTTACGATTCAAGGCATCAGCCACCACATTGGCCTTTCGGGATGATAGAGAATGGTAATGTCATAATCCTTAAGCAACTCTAACCACCTCCCCTGCCACAAATTAAGATCCTTCTGTTTAAAAAAATATTGTAGACTCTGATGGTCGGTATATACCTCACACTGGACACCGTACAAGTAATGCCGCCAAATTTTTAAGGCATGAACAATAGCTGCTAACTCAAGATTATGGACTGGATAATTCTTCTCATGTATCTTTAACTGTCTGGATGCATAGACAATCACCCTACCATCTTGCATAAGCAATGCGCTGAGACCAATACGCGACACGTCACAATACACAGTATAAGACTCTGAACCTGTAGGCAACATCAATACTAGAGTTTTAGTCAAAGCTGTTTTGAGCTTCTAAAAACTCTCTTCACACTCATCCGACCACCTGAACAGAGCACCTTTCTGGGTCAATTTAGTCATAAGCGATGCAATAGACAAGAAACCCTCCACGAAGCGATGATAATAACTGGCCAAGCCGTGAAAACTCCAAATCTCAATAACTGAAGATGGTTTGGGCCAACTCTAAACTGCCTCTATTTTCTTCGGATCCACCTTAATTCCTTCACTGGACACTATATGTCCCAAGAATGCCACTGAATTAAGCAAAAACTCACACTTGGAGAATTTGGCATGAAGTTTCTCCTCTCTCAGCCTCTGTAATACAATACCCAAGTGTTGTGCATGCTCCTCCTGGCTACATGAGTACACCGAAAATCGCCTCTTCCCGAATGAAGTCCTATTTTCAGAACTTAAACTCTCTGCCCAGTCATTTGCTCTACGCGATTGCGAACATTCCCACGCGATCACGAAGAAATATTTTTCACCGTCCACATTTAACTCTACGCGATCGCGATGCACAACATTACAGACCTATGCGATCGCGAAGCACAAACGCGTGATTTCCATTTCTGCTCCATTTCCTGTACGCGAACGCGATCTTCTTCACACGTTCGGGAATAACAAACTCACATAGCTACATGATCGCGTCCCGCTTCACGCGATCGCGAAACACAAAATATCACTGCCTCAAATTAACCCTACGCGATCGCAGATATCCCCATGCGATCGCGTAGAACAAAAACCTCCACTGACCAACTAAGCTTACGCGATCGAAGACACATTCACGCGATCGCGTAAAAGGAAAAATAGAATCAGATATCAGAAAATTCCAGCATCTGTTCAAGTCCAAACTTTTGATCCGTTAACCATTCGAAACTCACCCGAGCTCCTTGGGACGTCAACCAAATATACCAACAAGTCCTAAAACGTCATACAAACTTAGTCGAACTTTCAAATCACCTCAAACAACACTAAAATCATGATTTGCACCCCAATTCAAGCCTAATGAATTTTGAAATTTCTAATTTCTACAAACGACTCCGAAGACTATCAAATTATATCCGATTGACCTCAAATTTTGTACACAAGTCACAAATGACATAATAGGACTATTCAAATTTTCAGAATCGGATTTCGACCCCGATATCAAAAAGGCAATCCCCGATCAAATTTCCCAAAAGTTCGACTTTCGCCATTTCAAGCCTAATTCCACTACGGACCTCCAAATAATTTTCCGGACACGCTCCTAATTCCAAAATCACCATACGAAGCTATTGGAAGTATCAGAATTCGAATCCAAGGTCGTTTACAAATAAGTCCCCATCCGGTCGACTTTTCTAACTTAAAATTTTAATTATGAGACTAAGTATCTTATTTTACTCCGAATTCCATTCGGACCGGAACCATCTAATCCGGTAAGTCATAAATCAACTGTAAAATATAAATTGGGCAGTAAATGGGAGAACGAGGTTATAATAATCAAAACGACCGACCAGGTTGTTATAACTCTGCACTTCTTATGCAGATTTTAGAGTTGGTCCCAGTGGCGTACCATATACCTGCTCGAATTCAGCTACCCAGAGGAGACTTAAGGTATAACTGCACAATGTCCGCAGTTCTGAAGTCCCCTTCTATCTTATCTTAGCTGTGTATTATCTTTCAAATAACTTGAATTTTATTCAGACCTTTATTTGTATTATTCTAGTAGCTCATGCAGTTGTGACACTAGATCCAGGGATGTATTTGGATGATTCGATTGTTATGATCTTTTGCACTTTATTTCAGTAATCGACTTTCGTTTAATTTGATTTGTTTAAAAATGGTTAAGATTATTTTAACGTTGGCTTGCCTAGCAAGTGAAATGTTAGGCGCCATCACAGTCCCGAAGGTGGCAATTTCGGGTCATGACAAGTTGGTATCAGAACACTAGGTTATCTAGGTCTCACGAGTCACGAGCAAGCTTAGTAGAGTCTGAAGGATCGGTACGGAGACGTCTGTACTTATCTTTCATAGGCCATGAAGTTTAGGAACAATATCACTTCTTTCTTATTCTGTCATGCGATTTTATTCTGTCATCGACAATTGAACCATTCTATTTTATTCTCTCGCAGATGGCGAGAACACGTAATACATCTACCGACAGACAGGGACCAGAGCCCCTAGTGGCAACTATGACTAGGGGTAGAGGCCGAGACCGAGGTCATGCCAGAGGCCGAGGTAGAGGCAGAGGTAGAGCTCAGTCTAGAGCTCGAGCAGCAACAACTGTTGTAGAACCTTAGGTGGATTTGGAAGTAGAGGTTCTAGCTTAGAATGTACTTGTTGGACCAATTCAGGTCCCGGAAGGATTCATAGCTACTCTAGTACTTCAGGACGCTCTAGTCCGTTTGGTGAGCCTTATGGAGGGTGTGGCCCAAAATAGAATCTATCCAGTGGCACCGACCGTCTCACAGACTGGGAGAGGAGCACATACTCCCACTACGGAGTAGATGGTTCCTCAGTATCATGCTCCAGCATCCTCGCCAGTTGGGGTAATTCAGCCGGTGAGTGCGGCACAGGCCAGTGATAGGCCCGCCATGTCTTCTGAGGCCCTATTGAGATTGGACAAGTTTACTAAGCTCTTTCCAGTTCACTTCAGTGGTACACCTACTGAGGACCCATAGGATTATCTTGACCGCTGTCATGAGGTCTTGCGGAACATGGGTATAGTTGAGACCAATGGGGTTGATTTTACTGTATTTCATATGACGGGTTCCGCCAAGAGGTGGTGGAGAGATTATCTGTTGACCAGGACATCTGGGTCACCTGCATTGACTTGGGAGCAGTTCTCACGGCTATTTCTAGAGAAGTTCCTCCCTATTACATTGAGAGAGGATTACTGCAAGCAATTTGAGTGTCTCCAGCAGGCAGTATGACTGTTACTCAGTACGAGACCCGTTTTGTGTATTTAGCCCGTCATGCTCTCCTTTTACTTCCTACTGAGGGAGAGAGAGTGAGGAGGTTTATTGATGGACTCACTCACCCTATCAGGCTTCAGATGGCCAAGGAGACCGGAAGTGAGATTTCCTTTCAGGTGGCTGCTAATGTTGCTAGGAGGATCGAGATGGTTCTTGCACAGGAGAAAGGGCAGGGGTCTGATAAGAGGCCTCGTCAGTTCGGTGGTTTCAGTGGTGCCTCGTCTGGATGCAGGGGTAATTTTGGTAGGGGTCATCCTCCCAAGCCATTTCATTCAGTGCTCCATGCATCCTACAGTGTACCACCAGCTCGCAGTCCTCATATGTCTCATTCCGACCAGCTAGCTTACAGTGCACCACCAGCTCCTATTAGTGCACCTTCGATCCAGAGTTTTTAGGGCGGTTAGTTATAGGGTCAGCAGTCATAGCAGCCGAGGTCCTGTTATACTTGTGGTGATCCGAGGCATATTGCTAGATTTTGTCCTCAAGCACCTGGCAGCTCACAGCAATAGGGTTCTCGCACCATGGTTCCTGCACCGGTTGCTTCACCACTCGCTCAGCCAACTAGAGGTAGGGGTCAAGCATCTAGAAGTAGAGGTCAGGTTATTAAAGGTGGAGGTCAGGTTATTAAAGGTGGAGGTCATGCCGTTAGAGGTGGAGGCTAGCCAGTTAGAGGCCGTCCTAGAGATGTAGCTCCGAGTGGTGGGGCCCATCCCCAATTTTATGCTTTTCCATCTAGGCATGAGGCCGAGTCATCTGATGCCGTTATCACAGGTATTGTTCCAGTTTTCCATATAGATGCTTCAGTTTTATTTGATCTAGGATCTACTTATTCTTATGTGTCATCTTATTTTGCTTCATATCTAGTCGTGCCTCGTGATTCTCTGAGTGCTCGTGTGTGTGTGTCCACGCCGGTGGGAGATTCTGTTATGGTAGATCATGTCTATCATTCGTGTATGGTTACTATTAGGAGTCTTGAGACTAGTATGGATCTTCTATTACTTGATATGGTAGATTTTGATTTCATCTTGGGTATGGATTGGTTGTCACCTTATCATGCTATATTGGATTGTCACACCAAAATGATGACCTTAGCCATGCCGGGTTACCTCGAATAGAGTGGAAAGGGACTCATCGCCATTTCACCAGCAAGGTTATCTCTTACATGAAAGCTCGGCGTATGGTCGAGAAGGGGTGTCTAGCTTATTTGGTTTATATTTGCGATGCTAGTGCGGATATTACTTCTATGGTTTCAGTCCAGTTGTCCGAGAGTTTCCTTATATATTTCCTGCAGATTTGCTGGGGATGGCACCCGATAGAGATATTGACTTTTGTATTGATTTGGCTCCGGGAACCCAGTCTATTTCTATTTCACCATACTGTATGGCCCCGCTGGAGCTAAAGGAATTGAAGGAGCAGTTACAAGACTTGCTTGGCCAGGGATTCATTAGACCTAGCATCTCGCCCTGGGGTGCACCAGTGTTATTTGTAAAGAAGAAAGATGGTTCAATGCGGATGTGTATAGATTATCGGCAGTTGAACAAGGCTACTATCAAGAACAAGTATCCATTGCCAAGAATTGATGACTTATTCGATCAGCTTTAGGGTGCCAAGGTGTTTTCAAAGATCGATTTGAGGTCTGCTTACCATCAGTTGAAGATTAGAGCATCCAATATTCCTAAGACAACTTTTCAGACTCGGTATGGGCATTACGAATTTCTAGTGATGTTATTTGGGTGACAAATGCCCTAGCAGCATTTATGGATTTGATGAATCGGGTATTCAAGCCCTATTTGGATTTTTTTGTGGTTATATTCATTGATGATATATTAGTTTACTCCAGCAGTCAAGAGAAGCATGAACAACATCTTCGGATTGCACTTCAGACTTTGAAAAATAATCAGTTATGTGCTAATTTTCAAAATGCGAATTTTGGTTAGACTCAGTTGCCTTTTGGGGGCATGTTGTATCGGCAGAAGGCATAAAAGTGGATCCTAAGAAGATTGAGGCAGTTCAGTATTGGCCTAGACCTACTTCAGCTACAGAGATTCAGAGTTTCCTGGGTCTGGCAGGTTATTATCGCTGTTTTGTGGAGGGATTTTCATTTATAGCATCTCCAATGACCAAATTGACCTAGAAGGGCTCCCCATTCAGATAGTGAGACGAATGTGAGTTGAGCTTTGAGAAGCTCAAGATTGCTTTGACCACGACGCCAGTGTTGGTATTTCCCACATGTTCAGGATCTTATACGGTGTATTGTGATGCATCTCGCATTGGGCTTGGTGCAGTATTAATGCATGATGGCAGGGTGATTGTATATGCGTCGCAACAGTTGAAAGTTTATGAGAAGAATTATCATGTTCATGACTTAGAATTGGCAGCCATTATTCATGCGCTGAAGATTTGGAGGCATTACTTTTACGGTGTCTCGTGTGAGGTATTCACTGATCATCATAGTCTACAGTACCTATTCAAACAAATATATCTCAATTTGAGGCAGAGAAGATAGTTGGAGCTATTGAAAGACTATGATATCACCATTTTGTATTACCCCGAAAAGGCCAATGTGGTGGCCGATGCTTTGAGTAGAAAGGTTATGAGTATGGGCAGCCTTGCATATATTCCGGTTGGTGAAAGACCGTTAGCTACAGATGTTCAGACTTTGGCTAATCAGTTCGTGGGGTTGGATATTTCAGAGCCCAGTCGTGTTTTATCTTGTACAGTTGCTCAGACTTCTTTGTTTGAGCGCATCAGGGAGCGACAGTATGATAACCCTCATTTTCTTGTCCTTAAGGATATGGTACGACACGGTGGTGCCAAACAGATTGCTTTGTAGGAAGATGGAGTTCTACGGATGCAGGGTCATATTTGTGTGCCTAATGTAGATGAGCTTCGTGAATTAATTCTGGAAAAGACCCATAGTTTCAGGTATTCTATTCATCCAGGTGCCACCAAAAATGTATCGAGATTTGCGGCAATATTATTGGTGGAGGAGGATGAAGAGGGATATAGTTGCATATGTAGCTCGGTGCCTAAATTGTCAGCAAGTCAAGTACGAGCATCAGAGACCTGGTGGTTTGCTTCAGAAGTTAGAAATACCTGAGTGGAAGTGGGAGCGTATCACTATGGATTTTGTTGTAGGGCTTCCACGGACTTAGAGAAAGTTTGACGCAGTATCGGTCATTGTGGACAGGTTGACCAAGTCAGCACATTTTATTCCAGTAGTAGTTACCTATTCTTTAGAGCGGTTAGCGGAGATTTACATTCGCAAAAGTGCCCGCCTTCACGGTGTACCCGTGCTTATCATCTCTGATCGAGGTACCTTGTTCACCTCACACTTATGGAGTGTTGTACAACATGAGTTAGGCATGCGGGTTGAGTTAAGTACATCATTTTATCCATAGACAGACGGACAGTCAGAGCGCACTATTCAAATATTGGAAGATATGCTTCGCGCTTGTGTTATAGACTTTGGAGATTCTTGGGATCAGTTCTTGCCACTTGCTGAGTTTGCCTATAATAACAGCTACCAGGCGAGCATTTAGATGGCTCCATATGAGGCATTATATGGGAGGCGATGTCGTTCGCTAGTTGGCTGGTTTGAATCGGGAGAGGGTCGGTTGTTGGGTACCTATTTGGTACAGGATGCCTTGGATAAGGCCAAGATTATTTAGGATCGACTTCGCACAACTCAGCCTAGGCAAAAGAGTTATGCTGACCGTAAAGTTCGTGATGTTGCATTCATGGTTGGAGAAAGAGTATTGCTCCAGGTTTCACCTATGAAGGGAGTAATGAGGTTCGGAAAGAAGGGCAAGTTGAGCCCTAGGTACATAGGACCCTTTGAAATTCTTGAAAGGGTGGGTGAAGTAGCCTACATGCTTGTATTATCAACTAGTTTATCAGCAATTCATCTGGTGTTCCATGTATCTATGCTCCAGAAATATCATGGTGATTTGTCCCATATTTTAGATTTCAACTCAGTCCAATTGTACAAGGATTTGACTTATGAGGAGGAGCTGGTAGCTATTCTAGCCCGACAGGTCCGGCAGTTGAGATCTAAGAGTTATCCTTTAGTTCAGGTACAATGAAGAGGTCAGCCAGTTGAAGCATCTACCTGGGAGTCTGAGTCTGAGATATCCACAACTTTTCACCAACTCAGGTAATTTTCTAATTCCGTTCGAGGACGAACGTTTGTTTTAGAGGTGGAGAATGTGATGACCCGAAAGGTCATATTTAAATTTAATAATTATTTATGTGTTCTAAAACGTCAAATAACACAGCTTTTATCGACTTGCATGCGCAGTTCGTAAATATTTCCGGAAAGTTTTTATATGAAAAATTGATTAAAATGTGAAATGGAGCTTCAAAACTTATTTGAGTTGACTTCGGTCAATATTTTGAGCAAACAAACCCAGATCAGTGTTTTGATGATTGCAATAGCTCTGTATAGTGATTTTGAACTTAAGAGTATGTCCGAAAAATTATTTGGAAGTCCGTAGTTAAATTAGGCCTAAAATGGCTAAAATAGAAATTTAAGTTTGGAGGTTTGACCGGGGAGTTGACTTTTTGATATCGGGATCAGAATTCGGTTCAGGAAATTTGAATAGGTCTGTTATGTCATGTATGACTTGCGTACAAAATTTGAGGTCAATCGGACTTAATTTGATAGGTTTCGGCATCGAATGTAGAAGTTAAAAATTCTTAAGTTCCTTAAGCTTGAATTGGGGTATGATTCGTGATTTTAGCATTGTTCATTGTGATTTGAAGTTTCGTCTAAGTTTGTATGATGTTTTAGGACTTGTTGGTATATTTGGTTGAGGTCTCAGGGGCCTCGAGTGAGTTTCGGATGGTTAACGGATCGAAATTTGGACTTAAGGAAGAATCTGAAACTTTTTCCTTTTAGTGTAATCACACCTCCAGATACTTTCTCGCAGGTGCGAGCTCGCAGAAGCGAGCTGGGCAAGCGCAGAAGTAGGAGGGGCTGGCAAGGCAGTGTGCGCAGGTGCAAAGATTTCTCCGCATCTGCGAAGCCGCAGAAGCGGCTTTGTGATCGCAGAAGCGGACAGCTTCTTCGCAGAAGAGTGTCCGCAGAAGCATAATGAATCCCGTAGAAGCTTGATTAGTCGCAGAAGAGGTTTAGTGAGCCGTAGAAGTGGCTTAGTGTGCCGCAGAAGTGGCTTAGTGAGCCGCAGAAGTGAAAAGCCTGGGCTGAATGTTAAAAACAAGGGTTCGCGATTTTGACTTCATTTCTAACATTTCAATCACGGTTTGGGCGATTTTTCAGAGGGAATTCCCGGGAAAACTTGAGGTCAGTCACTTGTGATCATTGTTAGTCAATAATATTGAATTATCATCGATTATTCCAACTAGATTGCGTGTTTTTGAGGTGAAATTCGAGGATATGGACCTAGGTATTTGAAAATAAGATTTGGGAATTTGAAGGTCGAATTGATGTCGGAATTTGGTAAAATTTGTATGGTTGGACTCGTGGTTGAATGAGCATTCATATTTTGTAACTTTTGTCGGGGTTTGAGATGTGGTCCCCACTATTGATTTTTGAATTGAATTTCGGATTTTAATTGGAAATTTTAGTATTTTCATATAGAATTGGTTTCTATAATTCGTGTTGAGTATATTGAATTATTTGTGACTAGATTCGAGGCATTCAGACACTAATTCGCGAGGCAAAGGTGTATTGGAATCTTGAGTTGGTTGCAAATCCACGTAAGTGTCGTGGTTAACCTTGACTTGAGGGAGTATGACTTGTTTGTCTATTTGCTACTTGATTTAATGTGCGGGTACAATGTATATGTGAGGTGACGAGTACTTATGCATTGTGGTTGAGTCAAAGCATGCGGGTGAAATTTGTTTATTGTGAATAATTGCCTATTTAATTAAGATATTCGTTCTTAAGTTATTATTGTTTATTTGATCATTTTCATGAAACTTTTGCTAGTTGAATTATTGTTGAATATTTTGGAAGGTGAGGTCGGTATTCTGGTATTGAATTGATTGATAAGTATATATCCCCACATTTAAATACTCTTCCGAATTTATATTACTATTTTCATGGTAAGGAAGAGTGTAAAAGCACAAAGGGTGATGTCGTGCCATTTTCAAAGAGTGTAAAAGCACGAAGGTGATGTCGTGCCAGAAGAGAGTTAAAGCACGAAGGGTGATGCCGTACTAGAAGAGAGTTAAAGCACGAAGGATGATGTTGTACCAGAAGAGAGTTATAGCATGAAGGGCGATGCCGTGCCAATCTTATTATTTATTTATCAATTTATGGAAATAATGAGAGTAAAAGCACGAAGGGTGGTGCCGTGCCATTTTTATATTATCTGCTGCTCATTTTATTATTGATGAATTAATAGGCTGCTACGTGACACTTCTCCTGCTGAAATTTCTATATCATTCCCTTTCGCATGTTCCCTCCTAAATTTATAAATTGTTAATTATTGTTCCTTCGTATTTGTATATACTTGTACATGTTGTTTACGTACGTGTCTTGTCATAGCCTAGTCACTACTTCGTCGAGGTTAGGCTCGACACTTACAGAGTATATGGGGTCGGTTGTACTCATACTACACTCTGCACTTCTTGTGTAGATTTTGGAGTTGGTCACAGTGGCATACCATAGATCTGCTCGGATTCAGCTATCCGTAGTTCTGAAGTTCCTTCTATCTTATCTTAGTTGTGTATTATCTTTCAAACAACTTGAATTTTATTGAGACCTTTATTTGTATTATTCTAGGAGCTCGTGCACTTGTGACACCAGATTCGGGGATGTATTTGGATGATTCGGTTGTTATGGTCTTCCGCACTTTATGTTAGTAATTGACGTCCATTTAATTTGATTTGTTTAAAAATGGTTAAGATTGTTTTAACATTGGCTTGCCTAGCAAGTGAAATGTTAGGCGTCATCACGGTCTTGAAGGTGGAAATTTTGGGTTGTGACAACCACATAGATTCAAATCTAAAGGGTATGTTATGCCTAGTGTGTTTGTTACTCAGGATGTTGAGGAGAATGGGACAGAGATCAGAGTGAGTCCTAGGCAGATGAGTCACTGTGGATTCAGGGAATATCTCTATCCAAGTATCAGTTGCAAGGAATTTATCAAGTCTTTCTAAGATCAGGTCTTGCCTCCTAGCATATCTTTTATTGGTCCAGGTGTATTTAGAGCCTTTGAACCCCTGGTCCACAAGCTTAGATTGATTTAGACAACACTAGAATCTATTACTTCTATTGAAATTTAAGCAGTTTCCTCCCAACTTATATCTAGCTTTCAGGATTTCATTAAAATCTCCACCAACTAGCTAGCTACCCCTATATACAGATGCTAAGTCTTCTAGGAACTCCCAAAGTCTATTCCTATCAGCTATGCAGTTACTAGCATATATAGTAGAGAAGAGCCATTTTGAAGAAGAGGGAATTACTTGCACCATAGCATGAATCCCTTGAGGTGTGGTGAAAAATTCCTCGATCTTGAGCAAGTCCTCCTTCCACATTAGCACAATGCCACCAGATTGGCCAATAGAGGGAGTTTGGAATTGCGCATCAAACTGAAGCTCAAAAGTGAGGTGCTTGTGATCTGCCATCCTAGTTTCAAGCAGGACCAGTAGAGCAGGGTTATGAAGCTTAACCATAGAGGCACAGTGCCTACGAAACTAAGTATTATTAGCACCCCTAGCATTTTATTTTATGAAATTCATTAATAATGGATTTTGAGAGGGGGCCTTCCTCTTGGTTCTCTTCCCCTTTCCCATAGGGGTGGGCTTCATCACACCCAACAGGGGCTTCAGGGATACTGCTGAATTCCCTGAGTTTGGAGTTAAGGTCACTCATAGACCGATTATGCAGCTTGTTAGCTTTCTAGGGCAAATAGCAATAAGCATTTCCCCCAAGAGCTCTTTGAACTTTATTTTCAATGGTTCTTGTATAAGAAATGCTTTTGTTTTTGGGACACCTAGATTTTCTATGAGGTTCTCCAAATCCACATTGGATTCCCTGAGATAACTCAGGGTGTTGTTGAGTCCCCTGCTCAGTTGGTTGATGGAAGATAGTGGATGGGATGATGGGGGGAGGTACTTGCACGACTGGTGGCCATAGGGTGAAGTTGGGTAATGGGTTTGATCTCCTCCATGGATAACGGTTGTTGTGTCCCCGTGTACTGCGCCTGAAGTAGTGTGGACATCCATAACTGGTGTCCAAAGTTTGCCAGCCCCTAGTGGAGTAGCTGTGTCGCTAGCCGAGCTAAGTAGCAAGGGTCATAGTAATTTCCATGGGTACTAACCCCACCATCATCTGTAGTTTTTGGCTGCTCCCGTGTAATGCCAGTTCCAGCCAGGAATCCGGCGTGTGTTCTGGTGGTAGTGGGTGGAGGAAATCATTAGTGGAGATATGATTGGGGGTTGTGTGTTTGAGTTTGATTTTTCCATTGATGTGCTCAACTTCATGGAATCTGCTAGACATGGGGTTAGAAGAGTGGATCATATTTTGGGGACTATGGGTATAAGCCATCTCTTCTTCGTTGGGAGCCGTGTCTGAATATTTTGCTTGTGCACTCAATCTTGGAGAATTGACAAGCAAGGTCTTCTTACTGGTAACAATGGGCGATTTATGTGTTATAGGTAACCGATTACCTCTAGTAGAGGTGACACATATAGAAGAGAGTGGGGTGGGTTGGTCGGTTATGTGTGTGAGTGGACTGGGATCAATTTTTTGATCCCTTGGGGTAGGATGGCCCACTTTCAAGTGGGTTTGGGCTGTCAGAGGATTTCTTTGAGAGACTGGGGTATTCTTATTTTTTGTAAGAGTACCCGATTTGGGGGATACAGATTGAAGTCCATTGAGGGCATCTTTTTTCCCATCTTTGGTATCAAATTTAGGATTGTGGGTGTCAGGTATTTTCTCCATACAAGTATTTTTTATAGGTGGGTTAGGTAAATGCCTTTTATTTCTAGAAAGATTGGCATGTGGTGGGTTAGGTGGGCTACTCAGGCCCAATTGTTGTGTTTGGCTAATAAGTTTCTGGGCCTCATTAGGCCTTGAGAAGATGTCAAAGCCTCCTGACCACCCCTTTTGGCCCAATTGGCTTCTCCGGTCATTCTCAATGTGGCCCATTGAACTGTTTTACCTGCATTTGAACCGTTTTACCTGCGTTTGGGTAGCTTTTGCCGTTGTTCCCTTGCGTTGCCGCTGCATATGTTTTTTCTAAATGGGACGTTCTTCCATTGGGCATCACAGTTCAACACTTCTTCTTCATCGGTTGGGGTTGTATTGGTATTGAGGTCTGGGTTGGTATTTTGGTCTATGGGTTTAGCCTTAAATGAGCAAGATCTTAATGTGTGCCCAATCCACCCACAAGCCTTGCAAATGATCCCCTCTCCCTCATACAGTATAGGTAGGTTGTGGGTACCTATGGTTACTGCAGTGGTAACTGGGATTTTTGGGGGTGGATGAGGTGCATCTGTCAACTTTTAGTAGCTTTCCGATTCAGTTTCCGACTTGTTCGAGTATAGCTTTATCGTAGAATTCCGTAGGCAACTGGGGTAGCCTGATCTACATGGCCGTTATGGCTATCTTTGATTCCGCCGGGATAAAATTTGGTTCCCATCGGCGAATTGAGAAAAAATGCCCCGCTACAAACTATGGTCCCTCTGTTAAAATCTTAGTCATGCTCTCCTCGAGATTGAATTTGACAATGAAGAAATCTCAGCCCAAATTGATAAGAATAAGGGGCTCTATTGGTTTCCATAAGTATGCCAGCATTGCTCGCAGCACTTGGTGTGGGAGTTTTTTCCCAAATAGTTTAATAATTGGGGAATTTTTCCATGGGCGGTATAGTCTGACTTTATCTTCATTCGTCAGTTAAATCGGAATATTTTCGGTGTTCAGTTCAAACTAGGGGGTTGGGGGTGACTGATGTAGTAGTGGATACGAGGTAGAGGAAATGAGGTTTGCCTCCAAGAGAATTTTCTTGAAGGAGTTCTTTTGGGGCATATCTTCCTCCATATCCCATTGGTGGGATACATGGAGGATATCAGGGGGTTTCGGTGGAATTTGAAGTGTGGGGTCATTTGCTGGTGGTAGGCTTGCGGACATTTTGGAATTTTGTTGGGTTAGTGGGAGTTAGAGAGAGGGTAGTCTTTCTCTCACAGGAGCATTTTTTTAGGAACGATGTGCTACATGAACTTCAATTGATTAAACTAGTCTTTAGGATACGCACATTACGCGTGAACCTTAGGTTAATGAGTATAAGTTTTTCACGGAATTATATAAATTTAAAATTGAAAATTGAGTTTGAGTTTTTATTTTAAAAAGAGTTAAAGAAAAGAGTACAAGTTTTTGAAAATAATAATCTTTTGATATTTTCCTGTACATATGTGGTATTTCCCTATTTTTGATTTGTACATGAGTATGCTTTTGTTTTAGGACTCTTATACATATATAGCTACAACTTTCATATATGTTTCCTCGTTTAATTATACTAGTCTTAGGGTACGCGCTTTGCGCGTGTTCCCATGTCAACGAATAATAATATTTTAAAATAACATAAATTAAATAGTATTAAAAAGTTTATTTGAATTATAAAATAAAAATAATGGATAACTTTCTAAAATTAGGAATACTGATCTCATTTAGTTGGCTCAATAAAAGATAAAAATCCTGCCAATAAAAGTCCTTGAAGATTAATAAGAATTTGTAATACTAATTATTTATTATCTATTAAAGTTTTAGGAATCAAGAGGTTGGCCGATTGCTCCAAAAAATATTGATAAATGGCAGTACAAACTTTAAGAATGACTAATGTTTGAGTTAATAATTTACATATATTTCTCCCATAAAATAGAACTTTCATTTGTTGAATTTTTTGCAAAAAGAAAGAAAACTAATTAATGGTACCTCATTTAGACCACGTTTTATTTTCTACTTTATAATCCTTAGTGATTCAACTCTGCAAATGTTAATTTAAAAAATATTTATTGAATGTATGATATTTTTTAATTATTGAGTAAATTCTACTCATTTAGAACACTTTTCTTTATCTTGTAGATGATTTTGCAAGTTGAAATAATTATTGTTCCTTGTTTTTAAACATTATACAAAATTTTAACAAATAAAATTTTGGTTGATTATGAAGTTCTAAATATTAATAAAATTATCGTGCAATACATTATAGTTATGTTACATAGTCCAAATAAGAATGATTTATATAAGGTGAAATTTTAATTGATTTAAAATTTTAATTATTAATATTTTCTACATAATTCAAATAAAAAAATTTAATAACCAAAAATTTAGCTGATTTAAACATTCTACATATTTTTAAATTTTAGTAATTATTTCCAATGATTATGTTTACCTTGTTCCCAAACTATAGTGAGTTGTATATTTATGTTTTTTTAATATTATTTTCCATATATTTCTCCCATACCATATAGCTCTCATTTGTTGAAATTTTTGCAAAAACAAAGAAAAATAATTAACGACACCTCATTTAGAACACATTTTATTTTCTACTATATCATCCTTATTGATTCAACTCTGCAAATGTTAATTGAAAAATAATTATTGAATGTATGATATTTTCTAATTATTGAGTAAATTCTACTCATTTAGAACACTTTTTATTTATCTTGTAGATGATTTTGCAAGTTGAAATAATTATTTTTCGTTGTTTTTAAATATTATACAAAATTTTAATAAATAAAATTTTGGTTGATTTTGAAGTTCTACATATTAAGAAAATTATCATGCAATATATTATAGTTATGTTACATAGTCCAAATAAGAATAATTTATACAAGGTGAAATTTTAATTGATTTAAAATTTTAATTATTAACATTTTTTACATAATTCTAATAAAAAAAATTTAATAACCAAAACTTTAGCTGATTTAAACATTCTACATATTTTGAATTTTAGTAATTATTTCCAACGATTATGTTTACCTTGTTCCCAAACTATAGTGAGTTGTATATTTATGTTTTTTTATTATTTTTCCATATATTTCTCCCATACCATAGAGCTCTCATTTGTTGAATGTTTTGCAAAAAGAAAGAAAACTAATTAATGACACCTCATTTGGAACACATTTTATTTTCTACTATATCATCCTTATTGATTCAACTCTGCAAATGTTAATTGAAAAATAATTATTAGTGTATGATATTTTCTAATTGTTGAGTAAACTCTACTCATTTAGAATACTTTTTCTTTATCTTGTAGATGATTTTGCAAGTTGAAATAATTATTGTTCGATGTTTTTAAACATTATACAAAGTTTTAATAAAAAGAAATTTTGGTTTATTTTGAAGTTCTAAATATTAAGAAAATTATCATGCAATATATTATAGTTATGTTACATAGTTCAAATAAGAAAATGATTTACCTAAGGTGAAATTTTAATTGATTTAAAATTTTAATTATTAACATTTTTTACATAATTCAAATAAAACAAATTTAATAACCAAAACTTTAGATGATTTAAACATTCTGTAAGTATTTAAATTTTATTAGATTTAAACCAAAAAAATTACTTGGACTATATTTTAAATTCAAGATATGTTAGTCCAAATAAATAGTATGGGCTAATATAATTGGGTTAATTATTTAAGTTCAGTAAATACATAGTATTTAATAAATAGTCCAAATGCATTAGGCTAGCCCATTTGGTTGGGTTATAAATGATGAGCCTACTTCATTAGGCCCAAGATATCATCTTCCTAGATGCCCAGTTTGGTGCCACATGTGAAGTGACGTGGCACGCCAACTAAAACGGAAGAGCCAATAGGATCATGCCACGTGTTAAAATGACAAGGCATGCCAAGTCAAACTAAAAGGCCAGTGAAATCATGCCACATGTGCAAGTGACATATTCTGGCCAATCAAATGTGGCATTGTCGCGCTTTAATCTGATTGGTCGGAAAGAGTTTGTCCTCATCACGACTCTTCTCCTCCACAAATATAAATAAGGGTCTTCATAACTCAGAAAAGACACCAGAAGTTATAACAAAAATCAAGAGAGAGCTCGTGGATCAAACGCTGCAGATTTCTCTAAAAGCTACAAGCATTCAGTGTTCTAAGGATGAAAAGATCAAGAAGAAGATTCAAGAACAAACATCAAGCCCTTGGATTAAAAAAAATTCGTCAAGATCAAGATCAGACTCCAAGCACTTGGATTAAAATAAAATAAAATTCAAGATTAAGCTCGAAGGCACTTTTATTTATTATTGGAAAGAAGAATCACACGATTCATAGAGAGTCTAACACTCATATTGTTTGAAATAAAATACTACGATTGTTGCAGTACTTTTCGGTCTTGATTTTATTTTCTTGACACAAATTTATTGTCTACAAATTCTGGCACGCCTAGTGGGACCATCTCTACCTCTCATCTCAACTTTTCAGTCACCAAAGTTCAGAACATCGAAATGGCTTCAATGAAGATTAATTCCAGATCAACTTCCACCAAGGCTGCTAATTCCAGGTTCTATGATGATGTGGAAAGCATCCTAGATGTTATCATTGGAAACTTTGGACCAGTTACGAGGAGCAAAGCAATCTCTTTAGGAAAACAAGCACTCCAAGGGTCGTATGTATCAACACCCATTTTCGGATCTTCATCCTCAAAAGGATCAAGATCCTCTACGAACGTACCTAAAAGAGGAAGCAATATTGTTGAAAAGATCAAGATAATTGCTTGACCTCTCCGGATCCAAGAACTCTGCTATGAAGGAAAATGATGATATTTCAAGTGATGGATCCTCCCCACTTACACCTCATAGCGTGAGCCAATCGAGGATAAATCTGTATGACAATCCATGCTACTCTCCATCATCCACAACAATCATGCAAGCCATGGTGACAAATGCTTAATCTGTGGAGGAGCATTTGGCAAACTTGACGGAAGCAATTGCTAGCTTGACCAAGTGCTTGCAAAATCAAAATTCTAGAATTGAAAATCTAACATAAAGGGTAGGAATCTTGATGGAAGAAGAATTCACCCATGCACCTGGTGTCGAATCCCATTTTCTCGCGAAAGCGGGTTTCAACACGTGACAACTCTTTTAAATAGGTATTAAAAGAGAAGAGTCGCCACCTAACGATTTTAAGGTGCGTTAGGGCACCTATTTGCAAATAACTCTGTTTTAACTAGTCAACATCACCAAAGATTGGGTAAGGGCTCAAGTTACCTCAAAGAGAAGGTGTTAGGTACTCTTCGATGTCCACAACTGTGGGTCCCGGTCGAAGTTTACACTATGCGGATTATAGGATTACAATTATCCTAAGCGATCATATAAGTGAATGAGGACATGGAATTTAAAGGTTCTATTATGAACACGTGCAAAGAAAATCGGACAATAATTAGACTATATAGATAATCAATACAAGTCTTGAGAGGTTACAAGGTACAACTATATTCGATGACTAAGTGTAAAGAGCAAACATATAGAAGGGGGTCCTATATTTTTTAGCCTAAAGGATCACCCCGTGCAACATAAATAATACTCCGCAACTCCCTTGAGGTAGGGGTTGCTCATATTATTTAGCGGGCATGGACTATCATCTCCTGCTACCCGATTACTATGTTAAAGTTGTTTACCTAAAGGCGCTCTAATTCAATTCTAGGGCGTGTCCTATGCGTGCATTACCCGTCCCATGCCTATGGTCCAGGGGGCTTTGGACCTACTATTAAGTGGTTCTAGACTCTTTTTAGGATGCTCAAAAATGATAAAACTGGCGCACATTCAAAAAATATATAGGACTACACATAAATACAAGGAAAGGCTCAAGTTAACCTCTACACGTAAGCAGCAAATTGCACGTGGGCAGATTCAGCAGTAGGCTATTTTTAGACACACTAGAGCCGTTAAGTCCTATAGGAATGATTTCTATGTGATTCCGATTTTCAGTAATGTATAAGCGGTATTGTAGCTTTAGATTAACTCATAGACAGATTAGAAGCATTGCAAGTCCTATAGGCATGATCTCTAATTGTTTGCGCAATGAGGCAGCGAAACGATCCCAGAATTTCGAATTACCAATGTTGATTTTTATAGACATGCTTCTTAGGCACCTGACAATATCCTATAGGCAGGATTTCTAATAATTGAAATTGATTTTATGATACATTATCCCTATAGGCATGTCATCTAAGTGTGGCAATACAATGAAGCAACAAAAATAGTTGATTAGTTGATTAAGATTCTATAGTCATGATATCTAGATGGGCAGTATACTAAAAGCAATAGAAGGAATTGACATATTGATTAGTTAGAGTCCTATAGGCATAGTATCTATATTAACAAAGCATATGTTATTACCTCCTATAGGCATACTGTCTAAATGCAAAGTAGTAACATAGAAACAAGAATGGAAAATACTTGGACTAACGTGCTTGAACAATGTATAAGTGAGATGTGCACGATTCCTATAGGCATGATTTCTATGAGTGTGTAGGATAGGAGCATGTAGAACAAAGTAGCAAACAAATCATGTAAACCCTTATAGGCATGCTCTCTACCCGTTCATATAAAGATTAAAGGATACTCGTTTGCCATTCCACTAATTCCCCAACTGTCTAGTTTACAAATTATTACAGGCCCAAAATAATGAATATGAGTATTAAATATTACATGCTTAACAACTGCTGGCCCAAGAGCAGGCCCAAATGAAAATAACCCAGCACTGCCTGGGCCTTCAACATGTTCATTCTCACTCGAATAGCAGACCTAGATCCAAAAGCATCTCAAATAGGAGAGTGTGTCCATTTGCACAACCTAGGGCCACGCATGAACTCATGCCAAACCCAACAATTACAGATAAACCGCTTAGCCATATAAGCTAACGAACCACACATAGCAATCGATTAAACAGTCTTGAAGTAATACCTCATAGGGACATGATTACATAACATTCAACAGGATTCACATAAAAGCATATTGGCACTTGCATTTTAGAATATAGGGTGACAAGATTGGTCAAACAAGGTCTTGAACATGAAACTAGGAGAACCAGTAGAACTTAGTCTCCACATGGTGAGTTGACATGAAAAACTAGCAACATAGGTTCATAAAAAGTGAAAGAGTATAGCATGTGCAACATTAGCAGAGTTGGAAAGGCATTTCACTTAGGTTAACATGGCAAGCACACATACATGCTTAGTTTTTCAGAACAACAAGTTTATAGTAAAGCATGAGCAAGAATTAGCCTAAACGAGACTCAAAAACTAGGAGTCTAAGGAATGAAGGTCTGATAGAGTCATAGTCAGAGAATGGCAATTACACATAGTAAACAAGCAAGTAGGAATGGTCTACGACAGTCAACAGGCAGCCTAACATGCTGAGTATAACACAAAGATTCCAAGGTCTAAAGAATTCATGGTAGGCATATATATCCACTTAAGGTTAAAAGAAATAGGCAGACCCTAGGGCTTATGCCAGTTAACTATGCATGATAGAAGAAGCTAAGTATATTGAAAGTCAATTAGAAGTTTTAGGCAATACTAAGGAGTGCATGATTGAACAAACACAACAGTAGGGAGCAACATGTTTGGCTAAACAGTGAGATAATAATTGGCACATAAGGCTCATGTAAGCAGGAAAATAGTAGAACATACGTGAAGGATTCATCAGAAAGAAATTCACTCAAGCAAGTTTTGGGCAGGAGATAATCTCTTTAAGAATCCAAGGCAAGGCATGAGAAAGGGGCTCTTGAAGAGCAATGAGTAATCAGAATAGCAGAGCAAGCTGAAGGTAATCGGAAATCATTCAAATTGCACACATATAACAGGCATGCATCGAAGCTCAGAATTCAAACAGGTTCAGATACTAGGAAAGCACAGGGGTACAGGATAATGTTAAGGCAAACATGAATACGAACAGAGGCAAACAATATCATATTGATTCACAAAGGTTTGAATGACATGAACACAAGCAAAAGAGAATAGAATTGCAAGAGTCTCATTACTCACCAATTTGTAGAATTAACGAGCTAATAAGGAAGAAATTAAGAGTCAGCAGCTTGCTTATCAGTAACAAGGAGAGAACAACAGAAACCCTAAAATTCTCAGTGTGTCAGAGTTCCCAAAGGTCTCATATGAACCCCGAGCAGTGCTCACATTGAGAGAGGTCTAATAGTCAAATTTTGGTGGCCTTGGCTTTCAGTTAGCTAAAATCAAAGTCTCAGAATAATATAGAATGACTAACAGTGAGAGAGTAGTGGTAGTAACAGTAGTCAAGCGATGATCATCCAGACTTAGAAGGGGAACGAGGAAAGAGGGGGTTTATATAGTAGAAGAAATGGAACGAACAAACATGGAAAATAATCAATCAAGCACAAATAAGGAAAAAAAATATCACATGCAACCAATAATAGAACCGGTAAAGGAGAAATCAAAATTCAAACCCTAATTGGGTCCAACCAACTATAAATCGAACTAGGAGTGCAAGAATCGCCTCCTTTCAGGTGTATATAGACGAAATACCGTCTAAATCCTCGAAGATCAAAGTCAATCGGGCTTAATTTTGAAAGATAGATCTTGCCAAAAATATTGCAAGAACTAAGTAATACCACAAACATATGCACAATAGCGAAGTACGACAAAATAGGTAAGTGAATAAATGATTGATTCCATTTTAGGGCCGGGTCTGGAGAGGGTTTAGAGATACGGCGGCTAGGGTTCATAAAGAAGAAGAGAGGAGTATGGAGAATACAAAGGCGGATGGTTTTGAGGGAATGGTCTTTAGGGTTTGGGTAGGTGCGATTAAAAATGGGAGAATGGTTGTAGGCCGTTGGTCATTTGAGATCAACGCCCAGGATTAGAGGAGAAGCGGAGCGGTTAAATAAACGGGTCACCTTCGGGTTGGGTTAATGGGGTCGTTTGTTTTGGGACAAGGCAGATGGGCTAAGGTTTGGGCTAGCTTGGGGTGTGGGCTGGTGGATTGAGTCTAAGACTTTGGCATGTTTTGGCCAGAATTTAAATAAAATAAATTAAGGGAAAAATAATTTAATAAAATAGCTAAATAAATCTAAAAAAATATTATTTATGAAACGTAATGTTTTTAAAATAATAGTTGAAGGATATAAAAATATAAAAAATTATTTTGACCTTGAATAAAATGATAAATGCAATTAATTATAAAATATGGGCTATTATTACAAATATTGTGTAAATAGCTCAAAAATGCAAATGTAATTATATGAAATGAAGTGTAAATAATAAATTTGGATGATTAAGGCATCACAAAATAATTTGAAAGGATAATTAATGAACATTTGAATAATTTAAATGTAATAAAATCAATTTTAAAGCCCAAACAATTATGAAAAATTACTGAAAGTCCTTATATGACTCTTGTAATTTGGTGATGATGTAGAAATGATAAAGTATATATAATATTTATAAAAATATGAGGGCAAAATTGGGTATCAACACCTGGCAAGCTCCAGAAGTTCCACAGAGTGATTCTCCTCCAAGACAAGGAGGATCCATTAAGGCTATCCTTGTCTCATCTGAAGGGATGATTCCAATCGATCAACTAAAGGAGTTCATTGAAAGGACTATCAAAAGTAAGTCAGAAGTTGCTTCCAAGTCCTCCCTTACCTACGCAAAGTCGTACACTTCAAGGATCGATATGTTGAAGATGCATATTGGCTATCAACCTCCAAAATTTAAACAATTTGATGGCAAAGGCAATCCAAAGAAACATGTGGCGAACTTCGTTGAGATGTGCAACAATTCTGGGACTTGTGTAGATTACCTTATCAAGCAGCTTGTTCGCTCACTAAAAGTAAATGATTTTGATTGGTACACAGACCTCGAGGCTGGATCTATTGATAGGTGGGATCAACTAGAGCAAGAGTTCCTCAATCGCTTTTATAGCACGAGGCGTACTATGAGTATGATAGAACTTATAAATACTTGTCAATGAAAGGGTGAACCAGTTATCGACTTTATCAATCGTTGGAGGAATGCAAGCCTCAACTGCAAAGACATGCTTAGTGAAGCTTCGGGCATAAAGATGTTCATCCAAGGAATACATTGGGGATTGCGCTACATCTTACAAGGTATCAAGCCTAAAATATTTGAAGAACCTGCAACTCGTTCTCATGACATGGAATTAAGCATAGCCTCCGCTGGAAATGAAAGGCAGCCCATCTATGAGCATCGCAAAGGAAATGACGAGCAAGAAGTTAGGAAATAGAGCAAGTTCGTACCCAAGTCTAAAAACAAAGAAGCTATGAATGTCAACACATCATTTTTAAGTTCACGACGAAGGTGAGAAAGAAGAAAGAAGCTGAGTATGAAATCCACTTCTTTTTAAGATAAGTCAAGTGAAAAGTTGACTCTAAAAGAAATGTAAGAGAAGGAGTACCCATTTTTGGATTCTGATGTGCCTGCAATTTTTGAAGAACTTCTCGAGCTAAAGCTCATTGAGCTTCCGGAGATGAAGTGGCCAAATGAAGTCGGGAAAATTGATGACCCAAATAATCATCGACTTGTGAGTCATCCTCTTGAGAAGTTCTTTGTCTTTAAGGACAAAGTTATGGACTTGGCCTGTGAAAAGAAGATCGTGCTTGAAGATGAGAAGGCAAGTGCGAACCAAGTCTCTATCACCTTTGGCTCATTCAGTCTAGAAGAGCTATGCAGTTTAAAAGAAATCAAAGATGAAGAATTACTGTAGAATAACAAAGTTGAAGTAGATCATCCTGATGATGATGAAGGTTAGACGTTGGTGACTCGTCGTAGGCACCACAAAAGGAGCCCACGAAAAGAATTAATAGAACAACCAACAAGGAAAAGGATGGTAAAAAGACCAAGGAAATGGAATCCAGTTAAGCATTTGAAGAAGGCAAAAAGTGAAAATGCACCACCCTCAAAAGCCATGACATCCAGTGACCTTGGAGGAGTTCTTTCCAAGTTGGTTCCATACGAAGATTTCCCACGATGGTAGTGAGGCCTTTAGTTGCCATACTGGCAAAAGGGAAGAAAATGGTGATGACCTACCGTTAGCACCATCTTCGAAAAAGCTCATTGAGTCCATTCCTCAAAAAGTTAATGCTTGTGAGGAAAAAGTTACGTTCACGAATGACGATCTTATACTAGGTGACACTCCTCATAACCATCCATTATATCTGGTTGAATATATGCGCGATGAATGAGTAAATCGAATTTTGGTTGATTGAGGATCCTCAGTGAATATCATGCCAATTCGCACTGTGAAAGAACTTGGCATTCCCATGAACGAACTCTCAAAAAGTCATATGATGGTTCAAGTATTCAACCAAGGGGGTCAAAAAGCCATAGGTGCGTTCAGGTTTAGAATCACCGTTGAATATATACAATCAAGTGCATGGCTGCATGTGATCGATGCAAAGACTTCATATAACGTCTTGCTTGGAAGGCCTTGGATATATGAGAATAAAGTGGTTCCATCTACCTACCATCAATGTTTGAAGTACTACGAGGGTGAAGTCAAGAAGAAGATAATTGTCAAGTCATTCACTGAGGCTGAGTCATACTTCGCCGATGCAAAGTTCTACATGAAGAACCGCATTGTGAAGGAGTTAAAAGTTGATGATGTCATGAAGGGAAAGAATGACGAGTCTACAACTGAAAGAGCTGAGGTGGTTGCCAACAAAACCAAAGCTGTTGTTGAGGAGGTATACCCTAACTCAAATAAATCTCATGGAGGGAACACTGTGTCTTATGTCAATAAAGTAACTCATGCGCTCGCTATGTTCCTAAAAGAATAAAGAGGAGAGCGAATCATCCAATCTCCAAACCAATATGCTAAGGGGGTTAACTCTTCCGATCAAAGGAATTAAGGTAGTAAAGTTGCCCTCAACACAATTTTGTAGGGTTTGTGGCCCAAAATCATTTGCAGAATGTGGCACTCCCTACGACGCGTACAGATGAAGGCTTTGATCCTAATGCTTACAGGTTATCTGCAAAAGTTGGATATAATCCCAATAAGCCATCAAAATTAGGGAAGCTCCTATCAGAAGCTACTACAAGGCAACCACATGAAGGTCTGGGGTACAAGCAACCATCACCAGTTCTCATGTCTATAAGAAGGGCAAGCAATAATCATATCACTGCGGAATATGAACCTGCCACTTCCAATAGACCTTATGTCTTTGATCTACTTGGAAAATCAACTGTGAGGACTTCTGTATTTGAGAGATTGGGTCCATTAAAGAAGGGGAACAAGTTCCAGAGAAATTATCAAAGGATAAGAACACCCGCTTTGCCCAAAATCCAGAAGATCTCTAAGGACTTCCAAAGTTTGGTTCCTTCTAGAATGAGGCGACAAACAAAACTAGTGGTTTCATGTGAAGAGGTACTGAAGATGTAGCCATATATTGTGGTCTACACCAAGAAATGTGATAAAGATGAAGAAAGCGTGAGCTCTTCATATCACGTCACTGTAGAAGGCGAGCAATATGTTTCATCTCCAACGAAGGTAGACGAGAAATTAGAGGATATTTCTTGGTGTTACCACATATCTTTCAATGATGGAGACCCTAAAAAGATGATGATGTGAAAGATGCTCCCCCTGAACTTGAAGAAAGGGTGAAGACAACGATTAATGCCTTAAAAGAAGTTAACCTTTGTACAGATGAAGAACCAAGGCCCACTTACCTAAGTGTTTTACTAGCAATCGATGAAGAAAGCACTTATATCGAGTTACTCAAGAAGAACAAGGATATATTTGCTTGGAGTTACAAAGAGATGCGTGGCTTAGACCCTAAAGTAGCAGTCCATCACCTTGCAGTCAAGAATGGTGCTCGTCCTGTTAAGCAAGCCCAAAGGTGTTTTAGGCCGGACTTGGTTCCCTTGATCGAAAGTGAAGTTAACAAACTCGTTGAAGCTGGATTTATTCGTGAAGTTAAATACCCAATATGGGTTTCAAGTATTGTTCCCGTGAGAAAGAATAATGGCCAATTTCGAGTGTGTGTTGACTTTAGGGATCTCAATAATGCATGCCCTAAGGATGAATTTCTGCTTTCTATTCTAGACCTTATGATTGACGCTACCACTGGGTATGAGGAAATATCATTCATTGATGGTTCATCGGGCTATAACCAAATTCGCATGGCACCAAAAGATGAAGAGCTTATTGCATTCCGCACCCCAAAGGGTATTTATTACTACAAGGTAATGCCTTTTGGCTTTAAAAACGTTGTTGCTACTTACCAAAGGGCTATGCAGAATATTTTTGATGACCTTCTCCACAAGAATGTTGAATGTTATATTGACGACTTGGTGGTAAAATCGAAAAAGAGGAGCGACCACGTGAAAGACTTGAGAATGGTATTTAAGTTGCTCCAGAGGTACCAACTTAGGATGAATCTATTGAAATGTGACTTTTTGGAGTTACTTCTGGAAAGTTCCTTGGTTTCATTGTCCGGCATATAGGGATCGAAATTGATTAAGCCAAAGTTGATGCAATTTTGAAAATGCCTGAGCCTCGAGATATTCATGAATTGAAAAGTTTGCAAGTAAAGCTAGCTTATCTTAGGAGATTCATCTCGAATCTATCTAGGAGATGCCAACCATTCAATCTCCTTATGAAGAAAGGTGTCCCTTTCAAGTGGAACCAAGTGTATAGCAATGCCTTTGAGAGCATTAAATCCTACTTGATGAAGCCTCCAGTTTTAGTAGCCCAATACCTGAAAAGCCATTGATATTATACATTGCGGCATAAGAAAGGTCTGTTGGAGCACTGTTGGCCCAAGAAAATATTGGGGGGAAAGAATACTCTCTTTACTACTTGAGCAGGATGATGACACCCAACGAGCTGAATTATTCGCCAATTGAAAAGTTGTGTTTGGATCTAGTCTTCTTAATTCAAAAGTTGAAGCCCTACTTTCAAGCTCTTGTTGTTCGTCTTATTTCTAAAGCAGATCCCATCAAGTTCGTGATGTCAAAACTTGTTCTTAGTTATCGACTAGCGAGATAGTACCTCTAATTTTAACAATTCGAGATTGTGTACGTCCCTAAAAAGGTTGTAAATGGACAAGCATTTGTAGACTTTTTGGCAGATCATCGGATACCTGATGATTGGGAACTAACTAATGAACTACCTGAAGAAGACACAATGGTTGTTGAAGTACAACCTCTATGGAAGATGTACTTTGATGGTGTTGCACATCACGGAGGAGCCGGTGCTGGCGTAGTATTTGTCACTTCTCAAGGGAAGGTTCTGCCCTACTCTTTTATGTTGACACAACTCTGCTCCAACAATATTGTTGAATATCAGGCACTAATACTTGGACTTGAAATGGTTGTCGATATGAAGCAGTTGCAATTACAAGTCTTTGGAGACTCCTAGTTAGTGTTCAACCAGCTTTTAGGTAGCTACGAGGTCAAGAAACCTGAACTACGCCCTTATCATAATTATGCTAAAAACTTGATGGGATGGGTTGGTGATGTGACTATTCAACATGTACCTAGGAAAGAAAATAAGAAGACGAATGCTTTAGCTTCCCTAGCTTCATTGTTAACCCTGCATGATCAAGTGCAAGTTACTATCTGCCAAAATGGGTAGTACCGCCGTCAAATGAGGGTGAAAGTGGAGACAATAAACTCGAACATCTTGTCGTTGTTTCTGAAGATGAGAAGAAAGAATGGTGACAACCATTATCGATTACTTGAGCTACGGGATACTTCCATAAAATCCGAGGAGAAGGACTGAAATCCGCCGTCGTGCACCTTGTTTCCTTTACTACAAAGATACTCTATACATAATATCATTTGAGGGAGTACTTTTGCGATGCTTGGGAGAAGATGAAGCACTCTAAGATTTGCAAGAAGTACATTCTTGGGTATGTGGGTCACATCAGTCTGAACCAAAGCTCCACTTTCATAGAAAAATGATGGGATATTATTGGCCAACGATGATAAAAGATTGCTTGGACTATGTTCGAAGATGCAATGCTTGTCAATTCCATGCTAATTTTATTCATCAGCCTCCTGAAGTGTTGCACCCAACTGTTGCATCCTGGGCGTTTGACGCTTGGAGATTGGATATTGTTGGACCACTGCCAAAGTCCTCTAGTAGGCACCTATACATCTTGGCTGCAACTGACTACTTCTCAAAATGGGCTGAAGCTATTGCTCTAAAGGAGGTAAAGAAGGAAAATATTACAAGTTTCATCCGAGTAAACATAATCTATCGCTTTGGCATTCCTCGTTGCATAATAACAGATAATAGCAAGCCATTCGACAATAGGTTGATGAACAAGAATTGTGATCTCTTTGGCTTCAAGCAACGTAACTCTTTTATGTATAATGTTGTCGCCAATGGTCTAGCTGAGGCATTCAACAAGACTCTATGCAACTTGTTAAAGAAAGTTGTCTCCAAATCCAAACGAGATTGGCATAACTATATGGAAG
The DNA here is from genome assembly GCF_000715075.1 of Nicotiana tabacum. NCBI lineage: Eukaryota > Viridiplantae > Streptophyta > Magnoliopsida > Solanales > Solanaceae > Nicotiana > Nicotiana tabacum. The sequence continues at coordinate 22,794,112 of NC_134081.1, read as the reverse complement.
AAGCTCTGTGGACATACAGGACAACTCACTACACACCACCACAATCAACCCCTTATTCACTTGTCTATGGAGTCGAAGCCATTTTGCCACTTGAGCGTCAAATACCTTTATTACGATTAGCTATTCAAGAAGGGATCAGTGATGAAGAAAATTCTCGACTTTGACTAGCAGAGTTGGAGGCTCTTGATGAGAAGAGGTTGGAAGCTCAACAAAGTCTTGAATGTTACCAAGCTCGATTACCTCGCGCCTTCAATAAAAGAGTTCGCCCAAGATCCTTTTAAGTAAGAGATCAAGTCCTTGCCATACGAAGACCCATTATTACCTCCCATAAAACTATAGGGAAGTTCACTTCAAAATGGGATGGGCCATATGTCGTGCAAGAAGCTTATTCAAGTGGAGCTTACAAGCTGGTTGATGCAGATGGCATGAGAATCGGCCCTATCAATGGCATGAGAATCGGTACTATCAATGGTAAATTCTTAAAGAAGTATTATCCTTGAAGTTGCAACGCTCCTTGAAGTACAAGCCTAAACTGTATGTTCCTACACTCCTGGCCCACATGAGTCTAAACTATGCACGACCCACCAAAAAAGAAAAAAGGGTCCGCTAGGTTGAAAACCACGGAAGAGGCGGCCTGGCAAAAGTTAGGACATAAAAAATCATTCTGAACTACGGTATGGCTCGATCCTCTTCATCGAGGTACATAGGCAGCCTAGAATTTCATTCTAAGTTCAGTCGCATGAGTTCAAAAGATACATAGTGTCCCAATCATTGTTCGAATGAAGTACGATGGAATGTAATCCATTCAACCATCACTTGAAAATCTAGCTGAGATATTAAAGGGGGCAAGCCGCTAAGGTAAATTGATGCCTTCCATAAAATAATTATAGTCTTTTAGGAGGCTACAAAGTATTTGCATTGAAGTTTGGAGATTCGCTATGTCTTCATGTTTGCATAACCTTTAAGTTTCTTGGTCTTCATATCCGCTCACTTCCCTAAAAAAAGGGAAGAGAAGAGAGGCATCAAAAGGGAACACAAGTATAAGAAGAAAGATTACTTGGCACAACGTTTTAAATTCAGTGAGACTTGAACCCAAGATATTTGTGAGAATGGAGCTCTTGAATATCGATTGATAGCAAGAAAAACGCCTTGTGATCCCGAGGTTTCTATACTAAAACATAAAAGTTTTGGCGAAATCGTGACAATTCAGAACTGTCGGTATATCAAAATCTGATGTTGATTTCGAAATACTATATGAAACTATGCTTAAGGTAAATTTCGATATTTCTACACCAAGATACAATATTTTTGGTGAAGCTTTGCAAATCTGAAATTATCAACGTGTCGGAATTTAAAGTTAGTTTCAAAATAATATCTGGGACGATTCTGAAAGTGTTTGATTCCTAATTTTGGATATATCTTAGATTTTGAAGTCTAGTTTCCAAAAAATTAAACGGTTTGTAATTTCGACGTTTCTACGCAAAGGTACGATTTTTTTATGAGACTGCGCAAATTTGAAACTGACAGCGTGGTGCAATATAAAGTTGGTTTCAAAATATTGTCTGGGATGATTCTGAAGGTGCTTAATTATGGATATTGGATATGAGTTAGATGTTAAAGTTTAGTTTCTATGAAATCAAATGGCTCATCGTTGAGATATATACCTCCTACCGCAAAGCTACAAAGATGATGAACAATATTATCTTCAAAGAAAAAGGAGGATGTATATTCAATTGTAGAGAACTTCGAGACATGAATGATAGCGATGCTTAAAAGAAATCCAAGTTCTATTTTGTGGATGTCAATACATCATCTTAAGCAAGCAAAAATTGATATTGAACCGCAAGAAAAGTGGGGGGAAACATCAATGAAAACATGCAATATAAAGTAAAACAGATGGAGTTTTCATTTTCAAGAATAGTCGCTAGTTAACCAAATGCAAGGAAAAATAAGAGGCAAATAAAATACTCTATCTAGGCTAATCTAGACACAACTTATAATTGACCAAATCTTTAAGGGTGGCCTCTAAGTGTTGTTTCTTCATCTCTACATCGGCCAAGTCATCAGCACTCGCCAAGGAAACATCAGAACATCTACGGTACTCTTCTTCAGCAGATGAGACTCTAGATTCAATCTCTCCAACCTCTCTCTTGGCATCATCTCAGAGAGCTATTAACTATTTCACTTTCTCCTTGGCCTATTTGAGAGACTGACTGGTGGCAGACAATTTCTCGACCTTCTCTCTTTTTTCAGTCAAGACAAGATCAAGATATTCCTTAACTTTTAAAAATGACTCTGATTTTTCAACGTCACAACCTTATCAGAAAGAGTTGATCGTGCCGGGTCATATGAAGTGGCAAGCTCAAAGAAAGACGTTAATATGTCTTATAGAGGGGAAATATCCACACCCTTTCCATCCATCTCCTCGAGAATTACTTGGATCTCGAATTGAAGAGAAGAAGCATTGTCTGCAGTAAGGTCAGAGAGTTTGGCATGAATTTTAGCCCAGGCATCCAAAATGAAATCCTTGTGAAGAGTCAAGACAACCTTTCTTCCATCAAAGATAGACATCGTTTGTGTTGATCGTTGGTGAAAATTAGGCTTCGATTTTTGCTCCAAGATTAGGAATGGAAGTCACCTCTAGGTACGACTTAGATATTGGAAGTGATTTCCTCGAGTCTGGCTTCGCTATGGATTCACTACTACCTTGTGGCTTGCTTTGGTGTGACACTATCGAAATATGAACACCGTTTGGCTGCATATAAAGGATAGACGGTTAGTGAAGTTACTTGGATATTATAAGATAATATGAAAGTTTTAATCATTACCTCTTTGATAGCCGTCAAAAGTCCTTAAAGCACTGCCAATGTTGTCAGTAATCTCGACTACACCCAGATTAGCGTCTCCTTATTTGTTTGAATATGGCTTCACCCGCTTGAAGTTTTGATCTCCATGACTACTATCACTCTCATTTTGGGATGGGCATTTTTTAGAGGTAGGAACAATGGTGCCTAATGGAAAGGAACCCTCATTGACTTGATGAGCCTGAACAGGTCCCTTCTTTTTTGAATTTCTTTATATGGAGGTCCATTGATGTCACATGGTACAACCACTTTGAATTTTAAAGTAAGAGACTTGTCCTCCCTGTTATTCTCTTGAGGCGTGATCTCTAAAGAAGTAGCAGTAACTGGCCCAGCGGTACTCACCAAAGATTGCAAGTGGTTTTCAAGGAAGTTTCCATGTACTCTTTCCCACCAAGACTTATAATTGGACGAGACATACTTCTTCATCTTGGGCATAATAGGGAAAAATATGGCCTTTGACCTACTTTTAGACAATACACAAATTCGTAAAAGTTTCAAGCCTTCTTCTAAAGAGGACTTAAGAAAATCTTGATCCAAGCAACCGGGGATGTCTTGATAAAAATCGAATTGACGACTGAAGCGATGAGGGCTATAAGGCTCCACGATAAAGGTCGATCCATTTCTCAAAAGAAGGTAATTCGAGAAAATACTCATAAAATAATTTGACTCGGACTCTTCCGTATTGCCATCATCACGATAATATTACAGTTGAGAATTACTTGGCATTGTGAAAGTCCATGCAACACTTTCTCCTCCATGAATACGTTTTCTCGCGTCTTCATTCCCAAAGTATCTCCCTGTTCCCTCACCTGAATATATGGCCATCAGAGGAGTAGCCGGCCTATTTGTTAGAGAAAAATGAGTCTTGAAGTAACATGCCAACCAACCATACACATAATGAATTGGAAAGTAAATTCTAGAAGGATCGAGTGGTGAGCCATTTGAAATTGTGTTTAAGCCCCTGTAGATGCTAGCTAAGACTGGAATGACGAGGTTAATTCTTTTCCCACATGCTAGAAGGCCTACAATCTTGAAAGTCACGGGTCGAATGAAGTCGCCTTCTTTTGTAGGGAGCACAAAGACACATAACCAGCATGATAGAAAAGCATCCAAGTATATTTCGTCTTTCTTGTCGCTTCTAACGCAAAGTTTAACAAATGGTGAATCTTCAACTTCCGACCAATTGACTATTTTATCTATAGCTTCGATAGGGTTGCGTGTTGATTTGGGACGAGCTAACTTTTTTTCTTTTCTCGCTGGAGGTTATTCATACTTTACAATCTTTTTGCACCAAAACTCTATCCATCTTCTCACAGGGACGTCATGACTTTTAGTGTTTCCCTCTCGGAGTTGGTGATATGCATCAAACAATTGCTGACAAGCTTGTGGAAGGAACATTTTATCCTTGTCGTAAGCACCTGTAAATTCTAGAGTAACTGGAATAACTTCCTCATAAGAAGACCCCATTAAAGGAAGACCCAAATAGTGCATAAGTCCCAAAGAGATATGGATAACTCTCCAACAGAGGTGAGCAACATGTTTGTAAGAGGACACCAAGCCTCGCAAAAAGCTTGCATGATACTTGTAGAATGATCATAAGTAAACAATGAAGCATAAACAACATCATAAATATTGGTGGCCCTCAATGTTCGATGGCTCCTACTAAGGATATCTTCAGTCCACTCCCAATAGCCATGAACATAATGAAATTTGCCACTAAAAGTTAAGAAATTACTCTAGTGTACTTCTCCTCTGAGGATTCGCCGACCTAAGCATAGGAAAGAACTTGCCACATTCTTAACTTTGTGATTGTGGGAACGAAGAGTCCATGTCTTGAATTTACGTTTGGTATTTTCAAAAGTCCAGTCTACCAAGAGAAATGGATTTTACAAGGGTGGCCACGAAGCTGCATATAAGTCGGTCAGTGGTGTATCAACTAGCAATCTTGTCTCTGTTTTACTATTCATGCGCTCTAAAATTTCAAGATACTAGGACGTGGAGGAAAAGGATGTTGAGTCTCTGAAGTAAACCATATTCAAGCTGCATGAAAAAAAATTATTAATACCTAAGTCAAAAGGGAAGAGTAACAATCATAATCTTAAAAAAAAGAGCATTGATATGTAATTTTTTTTTAAAAGAGATATCCATATCGGAGTTTTTCTTTTTTTGCGAACTTTTAAAGATATTCGTTTTGGACTTTTAAAGGTTTTTATTGCAAACTTTTAAAGGTATTCGTCTCTAACTTTTAAAGGCATTCAAATTTTTAAGGTTTTTGTTTCGAACCTTTAAAAGGCGTATGTCTCAAATTTTTAAAAGTGCTCATCTTGAACTTTTAAGGGTGTTCACTGCAAATTTTTAAGGGTTCTAAGGGTTCTCACTAACAACTTTTAGAGATTCGTACTACGAGCTTTAAAGGATCTTTGCCACAAATTTTTAAAGGCCTTCGTCGTATGCTTTTAAAAAATTTTATCGCGAACTTTTAAAGGTTTTCACCATAAAATTTTAAAGATCTTAACCACAAGCTTTTAAGTGTGAACTTTTATAGGTCTTCGCCACAAACTTTTAAGGAACTTTTAAAGGTCTTTATCTCGAATTTTTTAAAATTCTTGACAAATATGGATTCAAGCAAGTTTGGGAATTGAAGATTGATGCTTAATAACATGTAAGCGTGAGGCTTATATAGATTTCGAAGGTGGTTGTTGAGGACAAATTGCCGATGTGGGATACTATAATCTGTCTCCTAATTGAATTGGGTTGGCAGTGGCGGTGACACAAGCTCCTAGTCGTCCAAACAAATAAGGAACTTTATATAATTGTCACAGTTTAAAAGAAATATAACAAATTCTTAGCATGAAATTCAATATTACAGTTATAGCAGAAAAATATTTATATTTGTATCACATAGTTCCATTAAAATAGAAATATTAATTATTAATCCCTAAACATAAGCAATTTGAATGGAAAGTCAATAATGTTTTGTACAAAAATCATGCCTTTTTTTTCTCTTTATCTATTAGCTTCTTCTTTTTTCTTCATCTTCTTAATTTTGTTTTCTGCCGAATCCAATATATTTTCTAAATTTGTTCCATTCGTTTTCTTTTTAATTATCTTTCTTAAGTTTTTCTCTTCCTTCTTTCTTCCTTTCTTAACATAAAGATCTTACTTCGATAATAATATATGTTAATATATAAAAAATATACATTGAATTAACACATATAAAATAAATAAAAAATATACATAAAAATACATTTTCAATTAAGATGACACTTAGTCATGTGAAATATACATAAAAAAAATATATCTTAAATTTAATTAAGATGGCATATAAATATACAAAAAAAAATACATAAAAAATACATCATGAATTAAAATGGCACTTGACATATAAAATATATTTAAAATATACATTAAAAATACATCTTAAAATAAGATGGCACTTCACAAATAAATATACAATAATTATATATATATAAATACATTTTGAATTAAAGTGATACTTGATATACAAAGTATAAAAGACGTATAAATCAATATATCTTGAATTTAGGTGGCATTCACATATGCATCAGATTTTCAAAAATGGTGTGAAGAAGATGAATGTTGGAAAGGGAGAATGGAGATGGACAAAAAAAGTACTTCATGTGATTAGTGAGTAAATTAACTTATTAAATATTGAGCTTAATTTTTATAATATGCTAATAATTAAAAAAAATACTCTTTGTGAAATAAATAATAAATAATAGTTAAAAAAGGATCAAGCGTATAAAAAAAAAAAAAGCGAAACAAATATGATTGTTGTGAAATCACAATTGTAAATGGAGATGGAGTAGACTGAGAATTGTCAACTGAAAAGAAGTGCGTATAAGGAGATTACGTGAAGAAAGTGAGATTGAACTGTCTAAACTTATGTTTAATCATTACAGGTGGAGGCAATATTTTCTAGTTTAAAGAAAATTGCAATTTTAAGTACTAAAACTTTAACAGTTGTATGGCATACTTGAAATTTGTATGTCTCTTTATACAATTAGGATCGAGTACTTAAAGGCAATTGCTTCTTTAAGCTCAAATCCATTTAGCAATTTTGGAAAATTGGAGCTAGAACAGCATGCTCTAAATTACATGGATAAAATGCCATTTTCCTTGAAAAAGGATGTTATAATTTTCGCGGTAACTTCAAGCCTAATCTTAGGGGCTCGCCAACCTACACCTCAATAAGCCTTGAAGTGGGGCATTTGTAAGCAATTAAATTTTATTAGATTTAAACCAATAAAATTATTTGGACTATATTTTAAATTCAAGATAAGTTAGTCCAAATAAATATTATGGGTTAATATAATTGGATTAATTATTTAAGTTCAATAAATACATATTTAATAAATAGTCCAAATGTATTGGCTTAGCCCATTCGATTAGGCTATAAATGATGAGTCTACTTCATTAGGCCCAAGATATCATCTTCCTAGAAGCCAGTTTGGTGTCACGTGTGAAGTGACGGGGCACGCCAAGTCAAACGGAAGAGCCAATAGGATCATACTACGTGTTAAAATGACAAGGCATGCCAAGTAAAACTAAAAGGCCACTGAAATTGCACCACATGTACAAGTGACATATTCTGGCCAATCAAATACGGCCTTGTCATGCTTAATCTGATTTGTCGGAAAGAGTCTGTCCTCATCACAACTCTTCTCTTCCACAACTATAAATAGAGGTTTTCATAACTCAGAAAAGACGCCAGAAGTTATAACAAGAATCAAGAGAGATCTCGTGGCTCAAATGCTGTAGATTTCTCTAAAAGCTACAAGCATTCAGGTGTTCTAAGAATTAAAAGATCAAGACGAAGATTCAAGAACAAACTGCAAACCCTTGGATTAAAAAAAATACGTCAAGATCAAGATCAGACCCCAAACACTTGGATTAAAATAAAATAAAATTCAAGATTAAGGTCGAAGGCTCTTTTATTTACTATTGAAAAGAAAAATCAGATGATTCATAGAGATTGTAACACTCATATTGTTTGAAATAAAATACTACGATTGTTGCAATACTTTTCGATATTGATTTTATTTTCTTAATGCAAATTTATTGTCTACACATTCTACATATTTTTAAATTTTAGTAATTATTTCCAATGATTACGTTTACCTTGTTCCCAAACTATAATGAATTATATATTTATGTTTTTTAAATTATATTTCCATACATTTCTCCCATACCATTCAAGGGTTTTTAAAATTTTTATAGTATTCATGATTTTTAGATGGTCATAAAGGGTAAAAAGTTATACGTAGTCAAAATATGAAGTATACTTTAACGATATAAGTATATTTTTTCAAGAAAATAACTATATAAAGTTAGATGTATATATGATAGTTTAATCATTTAATATGGTAGAAAAGTACGCATTTAAATTTAATCTAACTTTGAAATGCTAAAATTTTGATACGCACGTACATTTCTAATTAATTTATAGGGAAAAGGGTCGATTTACCTTCGAATATTGTCTACATTTAACCTCTGGTATACTATCCGGCCAAATTTACCCCTGTCGTTATACTATCTAGCCAAATTTATCCCTATCATCAGCAAACATTTAAAAATTACCCCTTGATCCGTTAAGTAATTCAAAATCCCCCAAATTCCTTTTATTTAAATCACTTGTTGTTCTTCCTGCTCCACTATTTTCAAAAATTACTATTGATGTGAATGCTAAAGTTACTAGACTATTCAAATTATTCATAAATTTTTTTATTATCAATGCACCCACTTCTCCTCTTGTAATAATGGGTTTGGAATTGGTTTAAATTTTTGTTTATTTTTCAATCATATACACACCTTAGAATTCAGTGGGTCCATTTATTGTGTATTATATGCAGCTGATCATCATGTATGTACATGTATATTCAAATATATTTTGTCATTGTCTGGTTAGTATAGAGTTCGATCGACTAACATAAGAGTACACAATGTGTAGGCATTTGATTAAAGTAAAGTTGAATTCGACAATGTAAAACCTCCTAGGAACTTAACTTCAATCACTAATACTTGCAAAGTCTTCATACATTTGGTGCAACAAATTCATTAAAATTGGGATGTTGTAAATACTTTTAAAATTTAGACAAGTTACCTAATTTAGATTTTTTAATTTACTATACTTTGTTTATTAACGGTTGTATTATTTAATATTTTTTTTTCCAATCCAGAAAGCAGATAAATGCTAATTATTTCATAAATAGTGGACTAAGAAGAAGGATCAGTAACTTAATTAAAATAATTTGGGAGATTCTCCCTCACCTTCCAATTAAGAGGTAATTTTTTAAAGTTTGTTGATTGTAGGGGTAAATTTGGCCTGATAGTATAACGATAGGGGTAAATTTAGCCCGATAGTATAACAGAGGTTAAATGTAGACAATATCTTAAAGTAGAGGGGTATAATTGGCCATTTTCCCTAATTTATATGTAGGTACAATAAAAAGGAATTTTTTAAAAAGATTTGTTTGATTAGTATAAGATAAATTTTAATTGATTTTGATGTCCTAATATTAGGATTTCCTATTTAGTAGTTTAAATAAGGAAAATTTTAATAAATAAAGTTGTAGTTGACTTCAAAGTGATATTATTAGGAAAATAATTAAATGACTATATTGTCCAGTGTAATTTTTACCTTAAAAGGGTAAAAAAAAGACGAACGATATTTCGTTAAAGTGTGCGTGTGTGTGTGTGTGTGTATATATTAGTATAAGATAAATTTTAATTGATTTTGATGTCCTAATATTAGGATTTCCTATTTAGTAGTTTAAATAAGGAAAATTTTAATAAATAAAGTTGTAGTTGACTTCAAAGTGATATTATTAGGAAAATAATTAAATGACTATATTGTCCAGTGTAATTTTTACCTTAAAAGGGTAAAAAAAAGACGAACGATATTTCGTTAAAGTGTGCGTGTGTATATATATATAATAGATATAGATAAGTATTATGTATCACGTAATGATTATTCCATCGTTCATTTGGTTTTATGTATGTAATTACGGTAACTTGCATAAAACTTCATATATTTTATTAATGTTCAATTTTATGGGTTTATTCCAATTAAACTGGTAAAATGTAATTAGAATTTGAAATTTCAAATATTAGGACTTTCTATCTATTTCAAATAAGGAAGGTTTGAAAAACAAATTTTAGTTGATCTCAAATTTCTAAAAATTAGGGAAATAAAATGACTATTTTGTCCAATATGAACTCTATTTTAAATGGCAAAAAAGACGAACGACGTTTCGCTAAAGGGCCTCGTGCTTTTTAGGGGTGTACATGGACCGCGTTGGTTTGGTTTTTATCAAAACCAAATCAAACTAACTATATCGGTTTGGATTTGTTCGGTTTTGTCGGATTTTTCGGATTTTTTGTTATATGAATATTATTTCAATCATACTTTGTTCAATTTTTTATAAGTAAATATATGTTTAGTAAAAATTAAAAAAATTGAAAAATATATGATCTATTAAAATATTCTTATGGAAGAATTTTCTTAGTAACACATGATAGTTATTTTTTAGTCGTCTGACAATTATTTTATGTTGATGTACACTTTCAAGGTTAACCGAATTTAATAATTAAACATAAAAATAAATATGAACTTATATAATGATATGTTCTATTTAATTTTAAATTATCGAAATACCATTTCAAATTTGAAAAATATATAAGAATTTAATAGATCTTGACATATGAATATGGAAGAACAAAGAGATTGACGCATTTCACTAACAATTGATAAGAAAGTGATCATACAATCCATTATTTAAAGTTAATAAATATGGAGCATTTCATATTTAACTAAATATTACATTCCATAAGAGAATCACAAATATTTTTTAAAGAAAATTATATAAAAAGTCTTAAAAGTATATATCAAAATTATATATATTTATATGTCAGTTTGGTTCGGGTTTTTTTACTCAATACCAAATCTAATCGGATTTTTTAATAGGTTTGGTTTGACTTTTCGGACTGGTGCAGTTTTTCGGTTCGGTTTGTACACCCCTATTGCTTTTAATATAGTATAAAATAAATATAAATAGATAGTTGACCCAGTTGCTTGTTGTTTGAATAAATTCTTCACTTCAATTGGTATTTATTTTTTTATGATAGCAAGCATGAGAGAAGAAATTCAATGTGTCACTAAAATTTCAAATAGTGGTCCCGAATTCAAATTGATTATATTTCGACTCTTCCTTAGAGAAAGATGGTCAAATAATTTTCAATCATGATCCTTGCGGATCGGACCATCCATATCATATACAAAAAGAAACTCCATATATTTGACATCTTTCTCTCTGAATAAAATCTCAATTCCAATGATGGTTCACTATCTATCTTACGACTAGAATTTTTATTTCTCCGATCCAATTCCTCCACCAACACGAATCCTAGTTAGATTCAGGTATGCTACATTTTTTATTTATTAGGAGAACCAAGAATCCTCTTTCGAATTCAGAAAATAGTTCCCGAAGATTTTTTTTTTCTTTGAGAAAATATAAAATAAAAACAATCAACCTACTGATATTGGAAGACCCAACGGATTCTTCTAATATATCATTTATGGGTTCAATATATATATATATATATATATATATATATATATATATATATATATATATATATATATATATAAAAGTACAAGTAAATAAAAAGATATACAATTTTAAATCTTGAATATGCCTATAAGCCACTTTCTCATTCACCATCCTTTCAAGATCATGGATTAGCAAATTTGATAGCTATGTTCTAATCAAAGAAAAAGAAGACGTTGAACTTAAGGTCGGAATGAGTGGCCTCTTTTCAACCGAGAAGAAGAATCAATCTTTTCATTTCGTCAAATTCCTACTCCATTGAAATTGTCTTTTGACATGTTAATTATATTAATTAGACTTGAGATATAAAGGTAATACGTATCTTCCTCTTGCTCAACATCCTAGAAGAAAATCAAAGAAGAAAAGGAAATAGCAAAACATATTGACACACTTCAACCTAGTTGGCTTTTTTGGGGCCAACAAACAATTAGGTGAATGGCAAACACATAAGATCGATGTGTGGTTCTTGACGAGAATCTTTTTTTACAAACATGTAAATATTCAGACGCAGACTCAGAATTATAATATGAAGGGGGCATCACTATTGTGCACAACCAGTACCCCTAAAAGACTTTTAATATTCATGGTGCCAAGTTATTTATATAATAATTTTAAAGGTATACACATATTGTTTATCCGAAAAACGGATGGAGTTAGAATTTATACGTAATTCTAAGGATATGTGGTATAGCTTGGTACAAATCGGAAAAGTATATAAAAAAATATCGAATATTGACTGTAAAAAAAAAAAAAAATACAAACCAAAACTGAGTAGAAAACGATTTATGAACAAGCAAGATGAATCAATGTACAAGGCTCACAAAATGATAATTTCTCCTGTATCTATATGTGAACATCAATAATCTTTTCAATAAGGGAGTGTGTAGATGCCTTAATGTTGCATCCTCCTTTACAGAAATGATAGCCACTTTTTTATATTGGAGGGATCCTACTTTGGATATAATAAAAAATACATAATGGGGATCCCATGATAGATTAGTTAATTTAGCTTTTCCTTAATTCCCGCAGAGATTCTCTCCACAAGTGCGGCTACAACGACTCTTGTCTCTTAGCTCGATCTCGGTCGGACTTGATATAGGTCGATCTCCAGATTTCAAGCTCGTTACTGATTCGAGCTCGATATTGACTCGGGATCGCTATTGACTCGGGCTCGGTATTGACTTGGGCTCGGATCTTGAGTTCGATAACGCCACTTTACATCATGGTTCGATTTGGACTCGAGCTCGATAATGACTTTGAGCTCAGTATCGATTGGTCCATGAACCTTGAGCTTGGTAACCTGGCTCCAGATCTTATCTCGGTATTATAAAAATGACCCTCGGTCCATCATGTTCTAATCTTGACTAAATTACATGAAAGGCAAAACCGGTTTTGACTGTATACAGATAGTCCCCTCGTTTCTCGGGAAGAATGTGGCGAGAAACGATATGATCTTCTATACGACTAGATATACACTAACGTTTGCATCGAGCTCGACCATGATGTATGTGATAATTTTCCCGTCGGTTCAGTTGCCAAGGCATTAAATGTGTGTCAGACGATGGTCGGCCACTGCTGATATTGAACCGTCATTGCCAACTCTATAAATAGCTCTTCTCTTTACCATTTTTTACTTTTAGATCTCCAATCTACAAATCTTCTAAGTTCTTTTTCGCATCTTCTGAGTTCTTCATCTGCAAATCTGTGATTTTTCACTGCAAATTTCTTCTCAAAATACCAAAATACTTCTGATCTTTGTTCACAGAAATTTAGATGGCCAAAACGTCAAAAATTATTCCTCAAAAAGAGAACGCCTCTTCATCGCGACCTCCCGGCGATAAAACACCGGTGGAGCCATGACCTGAGGAGTATGTTCCCGGTGGGTATGTTCTCACTTCTGATTTTAAGACCGATAAAGCCTCCTCGGTTCTCGGTCGATGCGAGCCAGTATCGAGGTATATGTGCTCGATAACTGAGGGATACCTTAAACGGGTAAGGAAAGATTGCAACTGAGAGAACAAAGAAGTGATAATCTCGGCTCCCGGAGAAGATATTACCACTCATGTGAAAGGGTTTTTAAGTGTTTACACTTACCCTTTCACGTTGGGCCCCCTCGACCATGTTGTCATCGATTTTTGCCGGCAATACCAAATAACCCTAGGCCAAATCATCCTTCATTTTAGCGAATCGTTATTCTGATCCGCTTATTCGTGAACAAAGCCGAGGGGATGCCTTTCACCCTCGACCACCTTATCAGTTTGTACAGCCCCCGCCTCTATCGAGGTGGGTTAATAAAGCTCCAGCGCCGGGCTACCAAAGTGTTGTTCTCGAGCATAGACGAGGATAGGGACCGAGCCTGGATGGGCCGGTTCGTTCGAGTGAGGACTTTCGACCTAATCCCGACCGAGAAAATGCCATTTCCCGAGCAGTGGAACTTGAAGCGTAAGTACAATCCCCCAGTTAGTTCCTATCAATTATTTTGCTCCTTTGCCTTTTTCTCATCGATATCCTTTTCTGTGATGTAGCGATTGCTTGGATACCCGGTGCAATTCCTAACCTCAAGAGCTGGTTCGGGACCTAACTTCGACCTTTACGTACGCCGAGCGCTCATAGTGCGATCTATCAAAGGGCCGATGGGAGGCCAAAACTCATGGTAAGCCCCTTTTTGCATTTTTGATGATTTTGTTTGAAGCATTTCTTACTTAATTTCCTTTCATACATGCCTTGGCAAAGATGCTGTCATGAGGCCCTTATCTGGTGAGGGGGAGATAAGTCATGAGGCCCTTATCAGAAAGAGGAAAACAATCTCAACCTTGGAGGATCCCGAACCCAAGAAGAGGATAACTCGTAGGTCAAGAAATAACATCATTCTCCTAACCAAAGACTTCGTTCGGCGTCTAAGGGATAAAGATGAAGGAGAGGAAGAAGACAATTTCGGGATGGTAGCCCGAGTGAGAATGAGCACCGAGGCTCCAAAGGCCACTGAATCGGTGAAGGCTGCAGAGATTCCATCTAGAGATGAGGGAGTCTTAGAAAGAGAATCGGGCGAAGTCCTCGAGCCATCGAGGATCGAGGGTGCCTCCCATCATAATGAGCCAAAGGTGGGTACGACTATGGGGGCTGATCCTGAGGCTCACCGAGATGGAGAGATCGCCCCAAGTGACCCACTTGGGGTAATGGAAATTGGAGGCTCCCCGCTGCTACCCTCATTTTCTAAGGAGATGATTCAAGAGGCTCGGGCCTTGAAGACCTTCTCCATCGAAGGAGGCCACGGAAAGGAAGATCCCTTCCGTGATTATTTTACTGGGGTCGAAGATGCTACTGGCCTGAGTGATGTAGAGGTCTCAAGGAAGGACTTGGTTGAGGCATCGAGCCCTTTCAGCGAAGTGCAGCAAACTATGAATCGGGTAAGCCTTTACTCCTCTTGTTGGTATTACCCTTGTGTTTGTTTTTCTCTTCCTGTCTAACTTCTTTTTTTTCTTTTTGCGTAGGCCTCAGAGTTTAATCGGGAAGCATTTTCTCGATCTTGAGCTGAGGTGAGTCGGTATACAGCCGAGCTTCGAGGACTCAAGGAGGAGAGGAATCTTCTCTGTGGGCAAAGGGAAGAGGAGATCAAGGACCTCCGAGCCGAGTTGGCTAAGGCTCACCAAGACCAGACCGACTTTACCGAGCAGGTAATGAAAATATTAAAAACTCATGGGCTCGATTCAGGAACGGTGGCTAACATTTCAATCTCACAGCTGCAGCAGAAAATCGAGATGATCGGGCAGCTCCGTGAGGAGGTCGATATGATAAAGGTAGAGACCTTGGGTTGGAAAGAAAGTATGGACCTCTTCGCTGCAGAAAAAGAAACTTCTTTATCCAAATTGTCATCGGCTGAAAGTCAGCTTCGAGGCATGAAGGAAAAAAGCTCAATTCAGTCGAAGAGGATAGAGGAGCTCGAGGCTCGGTTGGCTTCCGAACATGCAAAGGCCAAGTCTGAAGCTAAAAAGGCAAAGGCCGAGGCAGAAGCGATTGTGGCCGTCTACCGGGCCGATGCTAAAGCCGCTCAAGTACAAGTGAGAAACATAGCCGAGACCGCTCAAACTCGGGCATATTGGATTACTAAACTTGCCAAATGCCAATCTCTGAGGGAAACCCCAGAGGAGATCCACAGTTGAGGTTTCATCTTGCCGACGAGATAAATAAGGCTAGAGAGCATGAAACCGAAGCTGCAGCGTTGGCCTCCGATGATGACGACGATGATGACGAGGGCAAAAGCGGGTCCAAGAGCGAGAAGAACCTCGATGGAGGAGAAACGGAGAAAATCAGTGACCTTAGGATTTTTCATTTTTGATCTTTTTGTGTAGAGTTCTGATCGGACCATGTAAATATCTTCATATATATAAAGATATTTTTCTTTTCTGACTTGCCTTTATTTAATTCTGTGCCTTGTGAAAATTTTGTTTCATTCATGCCTTATGAAAAATTCATTCATAAGTTCGAGGCTTTAGGCAATTCGATCGAAGTCGGATTTGTCAAGTGAGTACTTGTACGAACTCAGAGTAGGATGACCCTTAGGGTTCAACTGAGTGAGTACTTGCTCGAACTCGAAATAAGGTAGCCCTTGGGTTTCGTAGTCGAGTGAGAATGATTTCTCGAACTCGAATTAATGGCAGCCCTTAGGCTCGATAGATAATCCCTGAGTGAGAATGGTTGCTTGAACTCGAGTTAGGATAACCCTTAGGTTTTATAGTCTAGTGAGGATTTACTCAGACGCGAAATAAGAATAGCCCTTAGGCTTAGTGGTTGAGTGAGGACTTGCTCGAACTCGAAGTAATGTAGCCCTTAGGCCTTATGGTCGAGTGAGTGTTGCTCGAACTCGAAGTAATGTAGCCCTTAGGTTTATGTGCGGCTTGATCTCGTTGATTTTTTGGTTGGCAGTACCTGATTTATGGGGTAATTTTTCAAACTCAGGTTATGGTCGGCCCTTGAGCCTGTTTGCACAATAGATCATGTAATAGAAAAATCTTTCCGAGATATGAGGTATCGGTAAAGAAGAGATTTCTTTTTACAAGTCATTATACATGTGTTCATGTTTTGTGCCAGGGCTCAAACAAACTACATGGGCATGGTTTATTTTGACCATTTGGCCCTTATAATTTTTCCTATCGAAACCTTGTTGCCATGATGTAACTTTCTTGCATCGAACTTAATATATTCGAGGGTAATACTCCCCAGTATTCGAGGTTAATTATAAAGAGGCCTTGGATACTATTGATCTGTTTTAAGTTAGCACGATCAATGGTTGCCTCATTAAAAACCTTGCCGAAAAATCCATTTGGGATAAAACCGATCTAAGAAAAAAAGAGTGCAACGCGTGCTTTCCGAATTAAAGGCTTTGAGTTGAATAATCCTGTATTCCTATTACATCCCGCATTTTCGTATGTTAAAGTTTCGTCGTAAGTTAATCGACGTAAGTTCGGGAATGAGATTATTTTGAGATTATAAGCATCATGCTATTTCAAACAAGTGATGAGTAAATTCGTGAAGGTGAGAGGGGAAGCAAGTCAAAGAAAATGAATTTCCGTCCAAGTTTGACATGTTGGGATAAAATACAGCCCGAACTAAAATACTCGGTATTTATGGACTAGTGCCATACAAGGTACCACATGATCATGATAATAAGGTGTATAAGATATGTGAAAAGTGGGTAGTATTTTAAGCAAGTGGAAATAATTCTTAATTATGTGGGTAATTGGTTAATTATTGGTAATGGGACATTACCTAGTTAATTAATAATTGATGATGGATTAATTGAAGTCTTTGGATAAAGACTAATGCATAAAAACGTGGCAGCCCTTTGAAATATATGAAGTGACTCATAATTTGAAAGGAAAGGTGTCAATTTAAGTGTCATACACATGACACATCCGTAGGATATCAAAAGTTTAGCCTTGGATAAACAAGTTCAAGTCTGGGATTCTCTTCTTCAGTTTCTCAAAGAAACTAATATCATATTCATTGGTCCTAACGACGTTCACGATAAATTCAAGCTGCCAGATTATAGTTGGGGTCGCTGCAAGAAATTAGAATTAAAAAGAGTTGTGAAAATTGGATGAAAGTGAGGTGCTTATGTTTGCTAAGCTATCGGATGAAAGCCATAAAATTCATACGAGACTACGTAATATTATAGCAACGGGATTTTGCGATTCTAAAAGAGTATGGTGCAATTTTTCGCAAGAATATCATATGAATTTTTCCCTACTCTGATCTCGCCGTTACGTAATTTGTTGCAATTGACATATATTAGAGAGATTGTCAAGAGAATCGGCTCAGATATGTTAAGACTATCCCTTCTTTCTTTTTGGCATGACCCAAATGATACTGAAAGAAACGAGCAAACGCACAGTTTCCATAAACGACTCTATTCATAGAAATATTAAGGGTGTCTATATTCTTGATTCCTCATGTGAATTATTATTATATCTTCTGTTCATGGGTCTTAGAAAAATACGTATTGATAAAATTTATCCGACAGGCATATTATTTTTATGACATTCCGAGAAAATTTTATTAACGTATTTCTTAAGGCATATTATTTTTATGACATTCCGAGAAAATATTATTAACGTATTTCTTATGCATTCCATGCATTTATACATATACATTGACCCAGGACCTGAGGGCGTTATATACGCGTATATATGTATATTATATGTATATGGGATATGAAAAAAAGGTTATGGCATTATATACGCACCACCACCTGATCAACTGGTATACGTTGATGATTTTGCCCACATTTGCCGAGATGATATGATGGGATGCCCTCAGAGGCTTGATGATGTTACCCTTAGAGGCTTGATGATGTTATGAACACATATACCTATGCATGGTATGACATTTATACGCATATGCATGACGTTATAAAAATGAAATGATTCACAGAGCTATGCAGACGTACATGTCGAGTCTTTTACTCCATGTTTCTCTCATGTCTATTATTTATTGATTTTTATTCCTTACATGCTCGGTACATTATTTGTACCGACGTCCCTTTTTTCTGGGGACGCTGCGTTTCATGCTCGCAGGTCTCTATAGACAGGTCGAGAGTCCTCCAAGTAGGCGATCAACTCAGCAGAAGATATTGGTGCACTCCATTTGCTCCGGAGTTGCTTGTTTGGTCAGTATTATTTATATGTGTATGGTTTGGTATGGCGGGGCTCTGTCCCGACCTTTATGACAGTTATATATTCTTAGAGGCTTGTAGACAGATGTCATGTATATGAAAGATTATACGGCCTTGTCGGCCTATGTTTTGAGTTTATTAATGATCATGTTGGCCTATTAGGCCCATATGTCATGTGTATATGATGATGTAATAAGAAAGATACGTTACGTTGGTACTCGGTTAAGAAAGGCATTGGGTGCCCGTCACGGCCCATCGGTTTGGATCATGACAAAAGTGGTATCAGAGCAGTTCTGTTCTAGGGAGTCTACAAGCCGTGTCTAGTAGAGTCTTGTTTATGAGTGTGTCGTGCACCATACTTATAAGCAGGAGGCTACAGGGCATTTAGGACTGTCACTCTTTCTTCCTACTCTAGATCGTGTGGTAGAGCTCAGTTGTAAGAACCCAATTTCCTAAACTCTATCTTACTTATAGTATGACGATACCTACATCCAGAAAGACGATTGGTAAGAGATATAGATGTGGAAGAGTTGAGTCACAGGAACTCAATTTTTGCA
This sequence comes from Nicotiana tabacum, assembly GCF_000715075.1. Classification (NCBI taxonomy): domain Eukaryota; kingdom Viridiplantae; phylum Streptophyta; class Magnoliopsida; order Solanales; family Solanaceae; genus Nicotiana; species Nicotiana tabacum. The sequence continues at coordinate 22,774,890 of NC_134081.1, read as the reverse complement.
TCATGCTTATGATGGATAAATATGAGGTATTCCGTAAATCATATGTGTATTAAGACATGTAAGCCTCTGGATAAGGAACCTTGAGGCAAGAATACTTATTCACCTTTATGGTGAAAGACAATGAGAGATTCAAAAGATAAATACTAGTTTCAACAAGCAAGAGAAGCAAGATGAAGAATGATACGAGGCGCCCAGTTAATGAAGGTTAATAGCATTTACAATTCAGGCAGAGGAATATAAGCTTTTTGAGTTACATTCAACAGTAACAGAGGTATGTACAATTAGCTACATCGATCTTAGTTATGCCCCATGGGAGCTAACAAAAGTAGTATAAGAGAAGGACGGATATCAAGATCTGACTGGGGTTAGAGTGACCCAGAATTGTGGATGAATTGTTTGCATTAGTTGACATTTCTGAAGGATATTACAAATATGCTAATAGATCTCCTTGTGAGACACCCAGATGGTGCACTCTAAAATAGTACAACTAGATATGAGTATCACAAAGATGGGCAATGGAAGCCTGGAAAGGATAAATATTATCTTAGTATGGCTCCCGTCTCTAGTAGAGAGATAATGCTAGGCAACCCAAAGAGCTAGTGGATGGAGTAAAGGGGATCTAAAAGCAAAAGAATATTTTGTTGAACTTTTCAGAATAAAGTGATCGGCAGAAATGTTAGCAAAAAATAAGAAGAGAGTTAATGAAGCATTAAGAGTAAAATATGATATACGGATGACAGTGGTAGATCAAAAGATGACAGTATTATAGAATCTATAGTCAAGTGAAGGAAGAGACGAGATGTGATAGACTTTAGGACAACAAAAGAGTATAGGCCATACAGTCATGTCCTCATTTTGAGAAATAAGTTCTTGACTCCAACGCGACTACCGGAAGGAAAAGTTAGACCCCAGAACAATAGAAATCAGTATGGACTAGTGAATAAGATAAACTAAACATGAATTAGGGACTGAGTGATTGGATAATAGTCAGTATCATGAGAATTTCATATTTCGTTAGAGTGGACAACATAAGAAGATCCATAAGAAATTCAGAGAATGGTCATTCAGGAAGACGCTTCCCTAAAGCAAGCAATGTGAGTAAAGTTAAGCTTAAGGGACTGTATGTGCCGGTTATACTAAGTGTCACCCTCGCGAATAAGGAATTTTATTATCCTTGATACAGAAGGATTTCCGCAATGTGAGTAAAGGTCATCAATGATTTAAAAAAACTCCAAAGATGAAGAGGTGAAATATCTATAGGTAGATCCTCGTGGCTCCAACTCCTAGTACTCCCCTAAAGGGGGGGAATATGGAGTGATGTGGCATTAAGTAAGAATTAAGTGGTTCTAGTAACTATGGTTTAATAAAGGAAGAATGTGATAAGAATGAGAAAGGGATAAGATTGCACTTATTCAAATCCTACATATATGCTACGATTCCAGAACATTATGCAAACACGACGTCAAGGAGAGGAGTTAAGGGTTCCTGTCTGAGATGTTATTGATAGATAAGGAGCCAGTACACAACGTAAGTTAAGATAAAGGAAATGACCCATGAAAGATTACGCAGAATATTGATATGAGAATGAGCCAATGAGTAGTTGATTCAGGAAGATCCTAGTTATGGCTAGATAAGAGGATACAGACAAATCAATAGATTGTGCAAGATAAACAGAGTGAACCTCAACATGGGGAATTCAATATCATAGATATGACATCGTGACCTTGAGAAATATTCAGATAGGAGTTGGAGTAGTTAAAGGAAATAAAAAAGAGTGCCACTGGGATGATAGTTAAAATATCAAGTTCAGAAGCAACCCTACAAGCACAAGGGCGTGGAGGTAAGTAACCACGGATAATTATAGGCGAGGAGGGACATCAAAAATTTCGTCGAGTATACGATGTAATAAGCTCGCAACTTTACAAGAGTCAGAGGGTCCTCCCTAGTACTATAATGAAAGACTAGTTGAGAAAGTAAGGAAGAAGGCTTCAACCTAAGCTCAGTGACCTAAGGAGGGAATGGTCTTATAAGAACAGTCTCACAACAATATTGTATGCACTCCATAAGAAAATAGCACCTACTGTGGCTAAGGAACGGGAAGTAAAATCAGAAGTGATATCCAAGATCATATGAGTTGTATGGAATTCCAATATGCGTGGACACTAAGATAAGCTAAGTATGCACACGAAAGGGGAAAGAAAGATTAGGAAAAGTAAAAGCCTACGTTTAAAGAAAGCTGAGAAGGAACAAAAGGAATTATTCGATCAATGATCCGAAGTTAGTTACATTATGGACGCACTTAAGAGTTGGAGTTTTATACATGCAGCATATACAACCGTGGAAGATTCCGGTATAAGTTAAAAGAAAGAATTGAGCCCAGGTCATAGATCGAATTGTTAAAGGATTATATCATGAATATTCCACAACGCCCATGAAAGGCTAAACATAATAACTCATACCATGAACCGCAGATCAGGAGATAGCTTAAGCCTACATAAAGGCTGATCAGAAGAAGGAGAAAACTAAAGAGTTACATCAACCAAGTAAATTAGGAATCTAATTATTGGACCCGAAAAATTATAGAAATTGTGATTGAGCACATTACACGGTCACTCTTAATGTCATAGGTACAAGAGGGATAGTACAACAACTATATTTTATAACGGCCTTATGATAAAGCCGGTTAAAAAAGTACCAGCCTCTTAAAAAGTCAGTACGAAGCTCCCACCGGATTGTGTATGCACCAGAGGTGCAAGTATTATAATAGAGCTTCAAATTATGGACGTGAATTATATCTATGTGGAAGGGAGGTCATGAAAGAGATAGAAGATACGATGCGAGATTTTAAGGTAAGTAAGGTAATAGAATAAGGGTGCAATTGTGATAGATAAAGGATGGCGCTTGGGCCTTCGATTGAGTAATGATTTGAGGAAGAAAAGAAAGGGATCACATGAATTGGACAGGATTAAAATACCCACGCAAGGTGAATCGCATTGGGATACTGTGAGATACGGTTATGAAAGCATGGTATCGCCTTGGGTGGATCAGTCTAATCATTTCAGATGTTCCCCGATGAAACGTGAACCCTAGCGGTAGTGTTACATAAAAGATTAAATTATTAGGGGTAGATTATAGATCGATTTTGAGGTGAATCAATAATGGATGGATAAAAGTTATGAAGTATGAGATGAGATTAGCCCGTCATTCTTAAGATGAACGGTAATGTGAAAGCATTAAAGGACATAGATTTATACATATTGGATAAGCAATGAAAGTAACCTGGAATTTGGTAGCAGACCTCAGTAACGAGAAATCGAGGTAAGAGTTATGGTATAATATGACCTATTCAGATACAGTAAAGTCATACGGATGGATAACCGGGTCTATGAAATAAGATATAACAATATTCGTAAGTTCAACAAAATACCGAGCGAAGAACTTCAGTAATGGCTAAAAATCGAAGAGAAAAGGAAAGAAGAGACGCATAAGCGCACTTACAAGGTCAGAGTCGTACAAGTTACATGATAAAAGATAGCAACAGTTACAAGACTAGAAGGATTCCGACCATAAGTCGTGGTGTGAGAAAGAGGCCTAAAGGGGGGAATGCCTTGGCCTTTAGACTTATTCACAGAACAGTTGCCTAGATGGCAAGAAGAGCACTAACGTATTCATAAGAGCTATGGGTTATGAGAATGATAAGTGCATCAGTCAATATTCGAGGACGAATATTCCAAAGGGGGAATAATGTTACATCCCGCATTTTCGTATGTTAAAGTTTCGTCGTAAGTTCGGGAATGAGATTATTTTGAGATTATAAGCATCATGTTATTTCAAACAAGTGATGAGTAAATTCGTGAAGGTGAGAGGGGAAGCAAGTCAAAGAAAATGAATTTCCGTCCAAGTTTGACATGTTGGGATAAAATACGGCCCGAGATAAAATACACGGTATTTATGGACTAGTGTCATACAAGGTATCACATGACCATGATAATAAGGTGTATAAGGTATGTGAAAAGTGGGCAATATTTTAAGTAAGTAAAAATAATTCTTAATTATGTGAATAATTGGTTAATTATTGATAATGAGACATTACCTAGTTAATTAATAATTGGTGGTGGATTAATTGAAGTCTTTGGATAAAGACTAATGCATAAAAACGTGGCAGCCCTTTGAAATATATGAAGTGACTCATAATTTGAAAGGAAAGGTGTCAATTTAAGTGTCATACACATGACACATCCGTAGGATATCAAAAGTTTAGCCTTGGATAAAAAAGTTCAAGTCCCAGATTCTCTTCTTCAGTTTCTCAAAGAAACTAATATCATATTCATTGGTCCTAACGACGTTCACGATAAATTCAAGCTGCCAGATTATAGTTGGGGTCGCTGCAAGAAATTAGAATTAAAAAGAGTTGTGAAAATTGGATGAAAGTGAGGTACTTATGTTTGCTAAGCTATCGGATGAAAGCCATAAAATTCATACGAGACTACGTAATATTATAGCAACGGGATTTTGAGATTCTAAAGGAGTATGGTGCAATCTTTCGCAAGAATATCATATGAATTTTTTTTCACTCCGATCTCGCCGTTACGTGATTTGTTGCAATTGACATATATTAGAGGGATTGTCAAGAGAATCGGCTCAGGTATGTTAAGACTATCCCTTCTTTCTTTTTGGTATGACCCAAATGATACTGAAAGAAACGAGCAAACGCACAGTTTCCATAAACGACTCTATTCATAGAAATATTAGGGGTGTCTATATTCTTGATTCCCCATGTGAATTATTATTATATCTTCTGTTCACGGGTCTTAGAAAAATACGTATTTGATAAAATTTATCCGACAAGCATATTATTTTTATGACATTCCGAGAAAATCTTATTAACGTATTTCTTAAGGCATATTATTTTTATGACATTCCGAGAAAATATTATTAACGTATTTCTTATGCATTATATGCATTTATACATATACATTGACCCAGGACCTGAGGGCATTATATACGCGTATATATGTATATTATATGTATATGAGATATAGGAAAAGGTTATGGCATTATATACGCACCACCACCTGATCAGCTGGTATACGTTGATGATTTTGCCCACAGTGGCCGAGATGATATGATGGGATGCCCTCAGAGGCTTGATGATGTTATGAACACATATACTTATGCATGGTATGACATTTATACGCATATGCATGACGTTACAAAAATGAAATGATTTACAGAGCTATGCAGACGTACATGTCGAGTCTTTTACTCCATGCTTCTCTCATGTCTATTATTTATTAGGTTTCATTTCTTACATACTCGGTACATTATTTGTAATGACATCCCTTTTTCCTGGGAACTGTACGTTTCATGCTCGCAGGTCTCGATAGATAGGTCGAGAGTCTTCCAAGTAGGCGATCAGCTCAACAGAAGATTTTGGTGCACTCCATTTGCTCCGGAGTTGCTTGTTTGGTCAGTATGATTTATATGTGTATGGTTTGGTATGGCAGGGCTCTGTCCTGACCTTTATGACAATTATATATTCTTAGAGGTTTGTAGACAGATATCATGTATATGAAAGATTGTACGGCCTTGTCGGCCTATGTTTTGAGTTTATTAATGATCATGTTAGCCTATTAGGCCCGTATGTCACGTGTATATGATGATGTAATAAGAAAGATACGTTACGTTGGTACTTGGTTGAGTAAGGCACTGGGTGCCCGTCGCGACCCATCTGTTTGGGTCATGACAAATCCATCCATGTTTCTGGTCGAACACCTGCAAGGGTTAATTTTGAAATATAATTGAACATGAGAGAGTCGTACCTTAGTAGTAATATTGTTTTAGGTGCGAAACGTTCCAATTGCTAGGTAGTTGTTTGCCATTTATTACGCCGAGCTTGTAGGACCCCTTTCCAATGATTTAGAGGACCTGATATGGTCCTTCCCAGTTCGGACCCAGTTTTCCTTCATTTGGATTTAGGGTGTTGAGGGTAACTTTCCTTAGTACCAAGTCCCCGATTTTAAAATATCAAAGATTGGTTCTTCGGTTGTAGTATCTTTTGATCCACTATTTTTGGGCGGCCAGTCGGACGAGAGCGACCTCTCGTCTTTCATCCAATAATGCAAGGCTCGTGTTCATGGTCTCGTTATTCGACTCCTTTGTCGCATATCAAAACTTGATGCTAGGTTCTCCGACCTCAATCGAGATCAAAGCTTCGGCACCATAGACCAACGAGAATGGCGTTGCTCCGGTACTTAGATTTTGATGTTGTGCGATATGCCCATAGGACATTGGGCAGTATTTCTTTCCATTTTCCTTTGGCGTTGGTCAATCTCTTCTTAAGATTTTGGATAATGGTTTTGTTGGTCGATTCGGCTTGTCCGTTTCCGCTGGGATGGTATGGTGTTGATAGGATCCTTTTGATCTTGTGATCCTCGAAAAATTTAGTTATTTTGCTGCCGATGAATTATTTTCTATTGTCACATACAATCTCGGTTGGTACCCCGAATCGACATATGATATGGTCCCAAATGAAGTCTATCATTTCCTTTTCTCTGACTTTCTCGAAAGCATGTGCTTCAACCCATTTAGAAAAATAACCAATCATAAACAAAATAAACTGAGCTTTACCTGGGGCCGATGGGAGGGGGTCGATGATGTCCATCCCCCATTTCATGAAAGGCCATGGAGATAGGACCGAATGGAGTAGCTCCCCGGGTTGATGAATCACGGGCGCATGTCTTTGGCATTTGTCGCATTTTCGAATGAACTCTCTCGCATCTTTGCTCATATCGGTCCAATAATACCCTGCTTTGATCACTTTTGCGGACCAGCGAATCGGCACTGGAATGGTTTCCACAAGTGCCCTCGTGAATTTCCTGTAGTATGTAATCGGTATCTCCCGGTCCCAAACATATTGCCAATGGTCCATCAAAAGTCCTTCTGAATAGCATTCCGTCTTCGGATATGGTGAATCGTGCTGCCTTTGTGCGCAAAGCTCTCAATTCCTTTAGATCTGATGGAAGCTTCCCATTCTTGAAGTACTCTATATATTTGTTTCTCCAATCCCAGGTTAGACTTGTGGAATTTATCTCGGCGTGACCTTCTTCAATTACTGATTTTATGAGTTGTACGACAGTCCTCGAGTTGAGTTTGTCATCTTCGACCGATGAACCTAAGTTCGCAAGAGCGTCAGCCTCGTTGTTATGTTCTCGGGGTACATGCTGCAAAGTCTATTCTTTAAATTGATGTAGAGTCACCTGTAATTTATCCAAGTACCTTTGCATTCGATTTTCTCAGACTTCAAAAGTCTCGTTAACTTGGTTTACTACGATGAGGGAATCACACTTAGCTTCTATTATCTCTACTCCCAAGCTTCTAGCTAGTTCGAGACCTGCAATCATGGCCTCAAACTCGGCCTCATTGTTAATCAATTTCATAGTTATGATAGATTGTCTAATTACATTACCTGTGTGTGATTTTAGTACAATGCCTAATTCGGACCCCTTCGCGTTCGAGGCACCGTCCATAAAAAGGGTCCAGACTCCCGAAGAGGTTCCCGGTTTTATAAGTAGCTCTTTTTTAATTTCGGGCACGAGGGTTGGCGAAAAGTCGGCGACAAAATCAGCTAAGATTTGAGACTTGAAGGGTCGATACTCGATATCATACCCACCGATTTCTATGGCCTATTTGGCCAATCGACCCGAAAGCTCGGGTTTGCACAAAATGTTTCGAAGAGGATAAGTTGTTACAACATGTATCGAGTGAGATTGGAAATATGGTTTTAATCTCATAGAGGCGCTTATTAAAGCAAGCGCTAATTTTTCTAAGTGTGGATATCTAGTTTCGGCCTCGCCTAAGGTCCGACTGACATAATAAATTGGGAATTACGTACCTCGTTCTTCTCGAACCAAGACTCCACTTACCGCTATCTCCGAGACAGGTAAGTACAAGTAAAGTTGTTCGTCCACTTTCGGGGTATGAAGCAGAGACGGGCTTGATAAATACCGCTTTAGTTCTTCCAAAGCGTGTTGGCATTCCAGAGTCCATGCAAAGTTGCTTTTCTTCTTAAGTAGTGAGAAAAATCGGTGGCTCCTATCTGAGGATCTCGAAATGAATCGTCCCAAGGCGGCTATTCTCCCCGTTAACCTTTGCACGACTTTCACATTATCTACTACCGTGATGTCCTCGATAGCTTTGATTTTATCGGGGTTGATTTTGATTCCTCAGTTGGATACCATGAAACCAAGAAACTTGCCCGAGCCAACCCCAAATGCATATTTTTCGGGATTGGGTTTCATATTGAACTTCTTTAGCACGTCGAAAGTTTTCTGCAAATGTTTTAAATGGCCCTCTGCTCGCAGGGACTTAACTAACATGTCATCAATATAAACTTCCATTGATTTTCCTATTTGTTTTTTTAACATTCGATTTACTAGGCGTTGATAAGTTGCACCAGAGCAGGCATCGAGAAAACTGAGAGTCTCGTGGCCGGCCGTGGCATCGATCATACGATCAATGCTGTTCTACTTCAATGGAATCTGTATCGATGAGGATGGCTTCGTAAAATCTCCTCATTTTGTATGGACTTTCAGTATTCACATAGTTGAAATCCGTGTAACATGGTTTGATTAGGTCTTCGAACTTTTCTTCTTTATGAAGATCTTCTTGCGGTGTCTTCTTGACTGTAGGATTGACTGCTTCTACAAAAGTCTCTGGGACTTTCATGGCATAGCTCTCTTTTGTCTGAACTGTAGAGCTAGATGCTGAAACGAATTACCCCTTAGGCATTTGTGAGAGAACCCTTGTGAATGGTAAATTTTCATTAACCTGTTTCAGTATATCCAAAAATCTCTCAAACTTCCGGTCCAACTTTTCTCTATATAGCTTCTGGGGGAAAGGTATAGCAGGCATGTGCTTGATCTCTTCATGTTCCTCCTTTCTAATTCTCTTCGTTCTTCTTTTTCTCAACTCCCTTCGTGGCAAAGGAAAGGAATCCTTAGTGCATGCTTTGTTCAAGTCTTTACAATCTATACACATTCTAAGTTTGTTTCCTTTCTTATGGATCAGCACCACATTTGCTAGCCATTCGGGGTATTTAACTTCTCGAATAGATACTATTTTAAGAAGTTTGGTTACCTCGTCCTTGATGAAGGCGTATTTGACCTCGGACTAGGGCCTTCTTTTTTGCTTTATCGGATAGAATTTTGGATCCAAGCTCAGTTTATGAGTGGCTATCTCCGGTGGGATCCCTGTTATGTCGAGATGGGACCAAGCGAAATATTTCATGTTAGCTATAAGAAATTGAATAAGCTTTTTCCTAAGCTCGGGATCTAACCCCGTGCCCAGGTATACCTTTCGTTCGGGCAGATGTTCGACTAGCGTGATTTACTCCAGTTCTTCGACCGTTGACTGGGTAGCGTCGGTATCATCGGGATCACAAAGGATCGAGGGATCCCATAGTTATCGTCTTCGTCAGTCTTCTGATTCTCTAGTTGGGTCAAAGCTGACGTTTGTGATTACTATTTGGTATCCTGTTCCTCCTTCAAATCTGATCCCTTTGTCGATGATAGTGTAGATATCGAAATCACCTCATCGATGGCAAACATTTCTTTTGCGGCTGGTTGCTCTCCGTAGACCATTTTAACTCCCTCCGATATTGGGAATTTCAGAACCTGGTGGAGGGTTGAGTATACAACTCTCATATTGTGGATCCACGGTCTTCCAAAAAGAGCATTATACCTCATGTCACCTTCGATCACGTGGAACTTCATTTCTTGGATAGTCCTGGCCACGTTTATTGGCAGTATTATCTCGCCCTTAGTAGTTTCACATGCCATATTGATTCCTCATTCGAATCTGATCCCTTTGTCGATGATATAGATATCGGAATTACCTCATCGATGGCAAATATTTCTTTTGCGGCCGAACTACCTGGATCAATTAACACACGCTTAACTTGAGTTTTATTCATAAGTACAAATATTACCAGTGCATCGTTATGGGGTTGCATGATTCCTTCTGCGTCTTCATCACTAAAGGACAAGGTTTCTTTAGGTGTGTTATCCGGGTACGATCATAGCTTCATTCATTCGTTGAACCTTGGGGATCACCATTAGCATTGAGGTCAATCACCACACTACCTCTATCATACATACGACATTACACGAAGCGAGAGTGCATGGTCAACACACACCTAAAGCGCCTACGTTCCGCTTGCAGCCAATACAACCACAACCTAACTTGCACGAGATTCAACAACCGAAGCTACTGGTAGTCCCGAGGGGGCGACATCCTCCTATAATAGTTAGCAGTACTGAACAAGCGAGTCATCGGTCCGAGGAAAGAAAAGGACCGCCTTTGAAAAAAAAAAGGAACTCGAATAGTCTGTTTTAACTCCTCCGCAAGGAAGGAACGAGGCGTTGACCCCTTTCCTTCCCCACCTAATCTTCCTTCCATATAGGCGTGGTATAGGAGAAGCCCCAGAACTAGGCTTGAAGCTTCATTCAGATCGATTCCAGTTGCCGCTATGCCACATCAATCCGTTATGGCTCGACCCTCTTCCTTAGCAGCTACGGATTCTCCGGGCATAGCTGCCAGCGGAAAAAAGCTCGTCAGCCTGATTAAAACGGAGAGCGAACTTCTATTCTGCTTGTTGGAAGGTTCGTCCGGATCTCTTCCCGGGTCAACCCACTCAATATCCGAGAGAGGGTAGGCTTTTGGCGGCCGCAGAGACGGCGGATAAGGCAGCGGATGATACGTACTTGGAAATAAGCAGATCATAGAGAAGTTTTTTCATGCCTCGACTCTCCCTCGGTTCGTTCGGAAATCATGGTAGTCTTTTCATGGAGATTATTGGGAACAGGCCCGGTCACTTAAAAATTCTCGAAGGTGCCCTTTATTGAATAACCGGTCTACCTCCTCTCTCAATTCCCTGCAATCTTCCGTTTTGTGGCCATGAGTGCCATGATATTCAAACATTTGATTGGGATTCCTCTGGATTGGATCGGTCTGCAGAGGTCGAGGCCATTTAGTATCTTTGATGCGTCCGATAGCCGACACGATGGCGGATGCATCGATGTTGAAGTTATATTCCGATAACCGAGGTGCTTCCATAGGTCCAGTATGCCTATCGAACCCATTCTTGTTTATCAGCCCCCGAGACCCTTGGCCTCGATCAATTCTTTTATTGCTTTGTACGAGGTTACGTCTTGGTTCGTTACCCCTATAGTCTCCACTATACTGTCGATATCGGTCCTTGATTGGCCTTTGTTCTCTGTTGATGTCCCTTTTAATAACGGACCCAAAACCCAACTGGTCGTCTTCGACTCTAATCTTCGATTGATACCGATTGTGAACATCGGCCCAGGTAATAGCTGGGTACTCGATCAAGTTCTGCTTCAACCGTCGTGAAGCTATCGAGCTTAGTTCGTTCAGACCCTGAGTGAAAACTTGAACATCCCAATTGTTTGTGACTGGTGATAGGTCCATTCGTTCCATTTGGAAACGAGATACAAATTCTCTCAGCATCTCGTTATCCTTTTGTCTTACCTTGAAAAGGTCCGACTTCCTGGTTTTGACCTTTATGGCTCCAGCGTGTGCTTTTACGAAAGAATCTGCAAGCATAGCAAAAGAATCGATAGAGTTAGACAGTAAATTATGATACCATATCATTGCTCCCTTTGACAGGGTTTCACCAATTTTTTTCAATAATACAGATTTGATCTCGTCGTCCTCTAGATCGTTCCCTTTAATGGCACATGTGTAAGAGGTGACGTATTCGTTGGGGTCGGTCTTTCCATTATACTTAGGAATTTCGGGCATGCAGAACTTCTTGGGGATCAGTTTCGGAGCTGCGCTCGGGGGGAAAGGTTTTTGTACGAATTTTTTGGAATCCAAGCCTTTCAATATCGGTGGTACCCCCGGGATATGATCAACCCTGGAGTTATACGTTTCCACTTTTTTGTCATTTGCTTCAATCCTCATTTCCCCTGACTCTATTTGTTTTGTTAGTTCCTCGAGCATCTTAACAATTTCGGGATTAGTCCCAGATTCTTGCTCATTTGACCTCACTACAACTGGCCCCATTTTATGGGTGATTCTTAGGGTGGATCGGGCTCGAGCCTGGTCGGTGCCTGGGTTTGGCTTTGCAACTGGGCTATTGCTACTTGTTGATCTTGCAACATTTCGAAAATCATACGCAAGTTGATTCCGTTTTCCTCACCGTTTTGGGTATTTCGAGCTGCAGATCGAGTTCCACCATGAATGCTATTTTCTGGGTCGGAACGTTGGTTTGCCTCTATGGCCACATATGAGTTAACGTCTATTGGTTCCTCGACCCGAGCACCAACGGGATCGACAAGTGGCATTTCACCCCCGGCGTTAAATTGTTGTTTTCATCTTGAAGGCCAACTTCGTTATCGATAGGTAGGGCCATTAATTGAGAATTTGTCATTTTTAGCCTGAAGTCAAAGACACTTCCAAGAACAAGTGTAAAATAGTGTGTTGCACAGAGATTCATACCAAATAACCATTATTATCCTTAGCCCCACGGTGGGCGCCAAACTGTTTACCCGAAAAATGGATGAAGTTGAATTTATACGTAGTTCTAAGGATACATGATATAGCTTGGTACAAATCGAAAAAGTATGTAGAAAAATATCGAATATTGATTGTATAAAAAGGAATGAAATACAAACCAAAACTAAGTAGAAAATGATTTATGAACAAGCAAGATGAATCAATATACAAGGCTCACAAACAGATAATTTTTCCTGTATCTATATGTGAATATCAATAATCTTTTCAATAAGGGAGTGTGTAGATGCCTTAATGTTGGACCCTCCTTTACAGAAGTAATAGCCACTATTTTATAATGAAGAGATCCTACTTTGGATATAATAAAAAATACATAGTGGGGATCCCATGATAGATTAGTTAATTTAGCTTTTCCTTAATTCCCACCGAGATTCTCTCCCCAAGTGCGACTACAACGACTCTTATCTCTTAGCTCGATCTCGGTCGGACTTGATATAGGTCGATCTCCAGATTTCGAGCTCGATACTGATTCGAGCTCGATATTGACTAGGGCTCGTTATTGACTCGGGCTCGGTATTGACTTGGGCTCGGATCTTGAGTTCGATAATGCCACTTCACATCATGGTTCGATTTGGACTCGAGCTCGATAATGACTTCGAGCTCGGTATCGATTGGTCCCTGAACCTTGAGCTTGGTAACCTGGCTCCAAATCTTATCACGGTATTATGAAAACGACCCTCGGTCCATTATGTTCCAATCTTGACTAATTACATGAAGGGCAAAATCGATTTTGACTGTATACACACACACACACACATATATATATATATATATATATATATATATATATATATATATATATACGGGTCCGATAACCCCTCAATATTATACATAGGTCCTCTATATAAAATTGCTCCTTAATTTGATCAAGCTACTAACTGCTCTAGCTAGTTGCTCCAATAATATTTGAGGTCCGAGAGACATGATAAATAAGAGAGAGGAGGAGGAAAGAGTTTAGTGAAAACTAGAACAGTTCTATAAGCTACAACTCAATGTTCTCGAAACTTCTAATTGGGGTTTAGATGTTAATGTCCGTGCATCATTGTGTGAGTAAATATTGCTCTGATCATTAATATTTGCAAATATATTGATTTAACATTTGCACACGGGTAAATATCGAAATACTCGTTTAAAGTGAAATATGATTTTCACTCACAAATCTTCTAACTCTTTTTTAAAGTGAAGTTCATATTCAAATATAATTTTAACATTCAAATGCTACATTGCAACTTCAACTTTACATATGTATTACCTTCTAAAATATTTTCAACTAAAATATTGTTCAAACGCCTACCAATTTGAACCCAAGGTGCTTGTACTGGGCAGAAGCAGTGGGCGAGAGCCCAAATATGAAGAGAACCCAATTTATTGGGAGCCCATTACCATTTTAACACACCCCACCAAACCCTCGAGTTTCGTGTCTAGGCTTCTTATATTTCCATTGACCCCTCAAGTCAAAAAAAAAAACTGAGACCTCTTTCTCTTCACTCTTCGCTTCGATGTTGCACAGGTAAAGTTCAAAAGTTAAAAAAGAACAAAGTTAAAGCCCATGTTCTTTTTTCACTTGTATTTCTGTGAGATTTGGCTTTCTTTTTTAATCTTGATGAATTCTTGGCTTTTGTTAGTTGTTACAGGTACTGAAGCAGTTGATGACTTGAAACTGTAATTACAATGTGGTCAGCGTCGAATTTGCAAGCAATGTCGTTGAGACCTCGAATCATTCAACCCCACTTCTTCAATGACGTGAGTTTTTAGCCTTCCAATTCCCCCTCCTTTTGTTTTATGGCCCATTGATCTGTCTATGTGAACTTCAGGAAGTATAGTCAGTCACAAAAAAGAGTTACAGTTGGTGCAACAATTATCTTCACTTCAATCCTAATATCGAGTACTGTTTCATTCTATTACACAATAATGTGGGTAACTAATTTTTTTGAAAAAAAAACTACTAAACAGATTAAGAATTTTCCTAGAAAATAGTGTACCTAATTTGAACATACCAACATGTCTAAACCTTAATTTCTACTAGTTGGTATCGTCTATATGGATATTAGGTCATTCTGCTAGAGGATCCAATATTTAAACTTTATGGTTCGGGATTCTAAGATAACGACCTCAAGTAGAAGCAAACTATGGAATCAATACCGGTATTTAATATATATTTAAAAAGTAATGAACCACTTAATACAACATATGATTATAAATATTACCATTATAATTGTACTTGGCGAGTTGTCATGTTTTGAAAACGATCAAAGATCGTATTATTAAGTACACTTTTAAATACTTCATCCTCTATATAACAAATTGAACAATCATTAAAAAGTTCATCATGAATTCTGCTTTACAAGTCATTTTTTACGTATTTCATCAAAGAAAATGATTTTTCTACCATTATTGTAGCGATTGGTAAAATCAAATTAACACTTAGAATATGCAACATATTTCTTATGTTGTTACTTGTTTAAAAACGAGGTAGGAAGATATGGAAAAAAGTCGGTGAATTTTTCGCAAAAAATAATTTTAGAGATTGACATAACAATATAAAAAAGCTTAAAGCACATGTGAGTGAAGTGAATAGTGCTCATAGTAAGTGTTTCTAGATGATTTTAGATTTAATGAATCAAGCACAATCTATTCTAACTTCTTTTGACAAACAGTGTGAGAAGATTAAAAGTGAGTATCGAGGTTTGCTTGAATGCTTCAGTTATGTAGCAAGGTTTCTTTTAAAAGTAGGAATGCCTTTTTGAGGCCATGATTAGAGTGAACTTCAATAGAAAAAGACAACTTCTAGATCTCTTGAAGTGGTATGTGGATAGGAAGGAAGTTGTGATAAAAAAATGTTGTTAGAAACTGCTCCAGAAAAATAATATCATGATTTCTAAGTATCCAAGCATGGAAGTCCAATAGTTCTAGTAGAGTAAGCTAGAAGATGAACCCAAGGGAAGGGGAGAGATTGCTTCTTATAAAGAACTATGGTTGGCTCCTTGTGTTTGATTGTTTACCCATTGCATAAGATAAAAATAGGGTGCGTGCTTCGACATCTAAGTTTTACACGAGGAACCTCCTGCTCTTAAGGATATACTACGATATTTGATGGAATAGAAGGTCGGCCGCATAATTTATCCCTCTCGCTGAACGAACTTGACCTGCTCCTTTAGTTTAGGGCTATAGAGTTTACTTGCTTTTCACTAATGGCAGAATCATGAGCCTCATCACTCGACTCTAAACCAAATTAAAAACACTCGGCTATAGGATGACAATCCTTCACTCAAGAAGGGTAGGTTCCATATCGACAAGACCTCCTATCCTAGAAACCTCTCATTTCACACCAACTAACGAGGAACTTAATCACCAAGGTAGAGTTGTATAAAGATATTGTGAGTTCTTGTGCAAAAGAGCAATGCAAGCGATTATTAAGGACTTGAATGTTGATCGATTTGAGATTGGTTAATGAGTCTAAGCATATGTCTTATAAGTACATGACCCTTGTTCTGTTGTATGTTTATAAAAAGGGTGAACTTATTGAGAGATTCCTTTATATTGTTAATTCTAGAGATACATTTGCATGACCATTGAAAGAAGCAATCTATTCTTTGTTTCTGGATCATTCACTAAATCCATCTTAAATATGGGGATAAGTATGTTGGAGCTAGTAACATGCAAAGAGAAATTAATGATTTTAAAACTTTGATTAGAAATATAGCCCTTCAACATATTAAATACATTACTTTGCTCATTCATTGCAATTGACTTTTGTAGCTGTTGCAAAGAAACATTATGAAGTGAATCGATTTTGTAATATTCTTGCTAATGTTTTCAATATTGTTGGAGGTTCTTTTAATCGTAGGAAAATGCTTTGCGATGATCAAACATAAAATTAGAGGAATTACTAGTGTTTGGTGAAATTCATAAGTAAAGTAGATTAAATCAGGTGACACCCATTGGGATCTCATTTTATGACAGTGCATAAATTTATTCTCTTCAATTGTTCATGTATTTTGAGTTCTTACAAATGAATGATCAAATAATAATGAGAGATCCGTGGCAAATAATTTAATGGATGCGATAAGATCTATGACTTTGTGTATATGTTGCATTTGATGTTGAAATCATTGTCAATTACAAATAATTTGCATATGATTTTGCAAAGAAAAGATCAAGATATTGTAAGTGTTATGAAGCTTGTTGATTTCGCGAAGAGACAATTGCAATTTACGAGGGATTCTAAATGAGATTCTTTGGTAGAGGATGTCACTTTATTTTATGCCAAGCATGATATTGTGATATTCAAAATGGATAATAATTACGCTCTTGGAAAGTCGAAGCATAAGAACTCCAATATTAAATATCCGCATCATTTGCATGGAGAAGTTCTTAATGTTGTTATTGATTTGTAACTTTCGGAGCTTAACAATCGTTTTGATGAAGCGAATGCTACTTTACTTCTTGGTATGGCTAGTTTGAGTCTAGATCTACTTCTTGGTATAGTTAGTTTGAGTCTAATTTTTTTTTTTTTTTTTTTTTTGCAAATTATGATAAAGACAAGATTATGAAACTTGCTACGTATTAGCTAAACGAGTTTAATGTTTATAAATTTGAGAATCTTAGTTTTTGAGTTTGTTAACTATATTAACTATGTGCTAGTTGTTAACTCTGTTTTAAAAGGCGTTTCTGGGGCGAGCCCCGGGGCGAGGCGTACCAAAAACGCCCTGGGACGATGGTGTGGGACGAAAGTCTCAAGAGGCGTACGCCCCACAATTTGGGGCGTACGCCTGGGCGTTCGGGGAGTACGCCCGGGCGTTCGGGACGCGTTTTTTTAGTAAGAAGTAAGCCCCAGAGACTTTTTCAAATTAAAATAAAATTTGTTGAATTAGTCCTTCATATAATACCCAAATTCTCAAAAGTCAGTTTGGTAATTACTCAAAAGGTTTAAAAAGGAACTCAAAAGTATTAAATTTAAAAGTAAAGACCTTTTTTTATTGATTTAAGCCCTAATTCATGGTTTTCCCAATTTTTTATCTTGTCCGCTAGTCTGCTAATATCTCCCAAATGCAACGAATATTTAATTATTTTTGCAAATACAAAGAGAACTACATTTTTCTTCATAGCAGCAAATTCAAAGTTCAAATTGCAGGTTAATCATCCTTTTTGTTCCTCCATATAGAAAATTTTATTCTTTTAGACTCAAATTACTTGTGCTTGTAAGTAACGTATAATAGATTGTTTTGATTAGTTGTGGGGATGGAGCACACATATATATAGTTTTCTTCAATTTTTATGCAATTTTACCTGTTTATAAATATTAACTGTCATTATATTATTTTATAAAATATTAAAAATTAAATACCTATGGGGCTTACGCCCCGCGCCTCGGGGCTTATGCCCCGCTGAGGCATATGTAAAACGCCCCGCCTTACGCCCACGCCTTTTAAAACACTGGTTGTTAATATAAAGAAATGATTATCCGCTTTTCTCACATAGGATTAGGGTTAGGCATGGGTAAGAGAGGGGGGCCTTAGAGAAAGTGAAGAAAGTCGGCCTTTTTTCCGGGATCATGCATTTGTTATGGGCCAAGGAAATAGCCTCATCAAGTGAAGTTACATTATGGACCAAAATGAAGGTTTGAATATTTGGTTTAACGCCTGAAGTTAAACAATGCAAAGAGATATTGGCCTCGAAAAGACATAGTCTCAAATTAATGACCTTAAATTGGTCTTGATAGTCGGCAATTGGTCTTCATAGTCGCCAATTGAGAAAATTTGGCGAAGCTTAGCCAAACAGACTTTTGGACACTGTCGAGTCCGGCCTCACCTCCCTGTCCCCTCGAGTCTCGCCACCGAACTTACACTCTAAGTATTCTGTCTTAGTCCTACTCAACTTGAAACCTTTAGATTCCAGGTCTGCCTCCATACCTCTAATTGCGTGTTCACACTTTCTTGCGTCTCGTCAATCAATACAATATCATCTGCAAATAGCATGCACTATGGCACCTTCCTTTGGATGTGGCGCATCAGCACGTCCATCGTCAGAGCAAACAAAAAAGGGCTGAGTGCCGACTCCTGATGCAACCTAATCATAACCGGAAAATGATCTGAGTCTCCACCCACTGTCCTCACTCGGGTCTTTACTCCATCATACATGTCCTTAATCAACCTAACGTAGGCAACAGGTACACCTCTAGCCTCCAAACATCTACACAAAACCTCCCTCGAAACTTTATCGTACGCCTTTTCTAAGTCGATAAACACCATATGCAAGTCCTTTTTTCTCTCCCTATACTGCTCCATCAAGGTGGATGGCTTCTGTAGTCGAACGCCCCGGTATAAACCCAAACTGATTCTCGAAAATAGACACACTCCTCCTCATCATTTTTTCTACCACTCTCTCCCAGACTTTCATAGTATGACTAAGCAGCTTGATTCCCCGATAGTTATTGCAATTTTGGATATCACCCTTGTTCTTGTATACAGGAACCATCGTGCTCCACCTCCACTTTTCGGGCATCTTTTTTGTTCTAAAAATGACATTAAATAACCTAGTGAGTCGCTCCAAGCCTGCCTTGCCCGCACTCTTCCAAAACTCCACCGGGATTTCATCCGGCCCGGTCGCTTTGCCCCTACTCATCTTACGCATAGCCCCCTCAACTTCATCAACTCTAATCCGCCTACAATACCCGAAGTCACAACGACTCCCGGAGAGTTCCAAATCACCCAGTACAATGCTCTTGTCCCCCTCCTCGTTCAAGAGACTATGGAAGTAGGTCTGCCATCTCCGACGGATAAGCCCCTCATCCAACAAAACTCTACATTTTTCGTCCTTGATACACTTCACTTGGTCCAAGTCATGCGTCTTCCTTTCTCGAGCCTTGGCTAACTTGAACAACCTCTTATCCCCACCTCGGCCCTCGAGTTCCTCATACAAACGACTAAAAGCTGCAGTCTTAGCCGCCGTAACTGCTAGCTTTGCTCTTTCTTAGTCAACTTATAATGCTCCCTATTCGCCCTCTTCTCCTCATCGTCTACACTTTCCACTAACTTCAGATACGCTGCTTTCTTGGTTTCCACTTTTCCTTGCACCTCTCTATTCCACCACCAGTCTCCCTTGTGACTATCAGAGTAACCCTTTGAGACCCCTAATACCTCTCTCGCGGCTTCCCTAATGCACTGCGCAGTTGTGGTCCACATAGCGCTTGCATCCCCACTCCTCCTCCAAGCTTTCTCAGACTTGAGTACTTTTTGAACTTATGGTGTTTTCAACATTCCATTTGTCTTGAGCTCTCAGTTCAAATGATAGCTAAATATGACCCACTGTGGTTTTGAAAAGTGCAAGGAGGTTCGTTTTCAGAAACTGCAAAAGCTTCTGTAAACTTTTTCATTTGTTTTAATTAGTCAAACAGTTCTCTCTCCCAAATTATAATAAG
The DNA here is from genome assembly GCF_000715075.1 of Nicotiana tabacum. NCBI lineage: Eukaryota > Viridiplantae > Streptophyta > Magnoliopsida > Solanales > Solanaceae > Nicotiana > Nicotiana tabacum. The sequence continues at coordinate 22,754,873 of NC_134081.1, read as the reverse complement.
CTCCCTATCTACTTCTAGTTTCATTCCTCCCTTTCACCATATGTTTGGCTTGTATGAATCCCCTTGCAATTTTTTCTCTTCTTCTAGTGCTCTTTGTTTTTCCATTTCCTTCGGACTATTGCATCAGTTCATTTTTTTTGACAAGTATATGGTATGAATTAGGTAAGTTTACTTTGAAAATCTTACTACTTTCTTTTAGTCTATAATTTAGTTATTATTTGTTTTAACTATGGAGCATTTTAATGCTACTGATAAGAGCCAGAGTTCTTAAGATAATGTACTTGGTCATGGAAAATCAGAGGATATTATAATAGATTCAAAATCAGGCATACTTTCTCGGCCTCCGAAAAAATGAAAAGGAACCAACCAAAAAGTCCCTCAAAAGAAAAGCAATGATCAAGGGTTAGAAGTTTGGTTTCATTTTACTAAAATTGAAGGAAGTAAATCAATTAAAGCTATATGTAATTAATGTAAAAATGATTGCCGCTTCGTGGCAAAATGACACTTTAGGCATGTAAAACCATATGACTCGATGTAAGTCACATCCTTTACGAAAGATAAAAAATTGAAAACCCATAACCGATTTTACCAACAAAGGTGAAAAGGTGATGGACCGGCAATCTTAAGGCCATTGAATGTTGAAGAAGTTAGAAACTCATTGGCCTCCATATTTATTATTGATGAATTTCCCTTTAAGATTGTAGAAGGAGAAGGTTTTCAGAGATATAGTGGAGCACTTGAATATAAGTTCATTGAATATAAGTTCATAATCTCTTCGATAAATACAGTTGTCAGGGATTATTACAACTTTATGTGAAAGACAAACCCAAATTGAAAAAAATAATTAAAAATCATCGGTTGTGCCTTACCACGAACACATGGACTTCAATTCGAATCCTATTTACATGTGTTTCATAATACACTAGATTGACGATGACCGATTATACTAAAAAAAGATTCTAATCTTTCAGTTCATTGACAACCATGAAAGAAGGATTGTTGGCAATTCTGTTGAGGAATGTTTGATTAATTGGAGAATTGAAGTGTTTCTACTGTGACATTAGATAGTGCAAGTTTCAATAATACTTGTCGTGATTGCTTAATGAAGCACATAAGTGGAAAGATCCAATTTTAAATAATAAAACATGCATATTAGATGTGCTGCTAGGCTTTGCAGCGAAAAGATAAGGCCATAATTAGAATTTGAAATGCAGTTTATGTGTTGAAGAGAAAATCTCTTATAACCATCTTGTTTGTCTTTGATATTGATACTAGATGGAATTCTGCATGTAAAATATTCGACCATGTTGAGAAATTTTAAAAAGTTTTTTTTAAAGATTTCCAAACTAGATGATCGAAATTATAAAAAGTACTTCGATGAAGGTTATGGTGAAATGGGAGATGAAAGTAAAGAGGTAACAAATAACAGAGAAAATGATCAAAAATTTTGTTGGACTTTCTAATAACAATGATGTTGGTAAGTTTTGTGAAGAAGTGAAAAATGGGAGTACGAAGTCTATGAATAAGAAAAAGGAGACAAGAAAAATATTATCTTAGAGAACTTTATTGTTCTTCCTCCCATCTTTTACTTCTTCACAAAAATTACTAACATTGTTATTAGAAAGTCCAAAATTCTTTTGATCATTTCATTTGTTATTTCTTACCTCATTCCTTTCGTCTCCCGCTCCATTATAACCTCATTTAAGGTACTTTTCATAATTTGGATCATCTAATTGCATCACAAAAGCTTTTTCAAATTTCTCAATACGTTTCAACATTTTATGTGAAAATTTATCTAGTATTAACATCAAGAGAAATAAGATGATTTTACATTTCTTGAACAGACAGTAGAATCGCACATAACTAATTGCATTTCAAATTCTTATTTTGCTCTATAATCATTCTTTTACAATTAAATTAACAATATGAACAACACATTTAACATGCATGTTATTGTCTAAAATTGAATCTTTTCACTTTACGCACTTATCAAGCAATCAAGATAAGTATAATTTAAACTTGCATTGTCTACTGTCACTGTAAAAGACACTTTCAATTCCTCAATTAGCCAAACACTTCTCAATGGAACTACCAATAATTCTTCTTGCATTGTTGTTAATGAGCTGAAAGTTTAAAATCCTCTTTTGGTATAACCAATCATCATCAATCAGTGTGTTGTGGAAAACACATATAATTAAATTTTGAATTGACGTCCAAGTGATCGTGGTAAGATACAAACGATGCTTTTTAATTATATTTTTAATTTGAATTTCTAACTCGTGTATCTATGTAAACAATCTCTTGCAATTGTATTTCTCGAAATAATTATGAATCTTATATTCAAGTGCTCCACTATATCTCTGAAAACCTTCTCCTTCTACAATCTTAAAGGGCAATTCATCAATAATAATCAGGACAGCCAATGCATTTCTAACTTCTTCTATAGTTAGTGGACTTAGTTTGCCAGTTTCTTTTCTATGAGTTAAGGTTTTTTGTTTTTCTTTCTTTTTTAAGAACTCATCAATGCATATCAGATGCATCCACATGCCTATTATGTCATTTCGCCCTAAAATGGCAAACGCTTTTCTTAGAATAGTTACATGTAGCTTTAAGTGGTTCACTTTCTTTAATTTTAGTAAAATGAAACCAAACTTCTGACGGTTGATCACTATTTCTTTTGAGGGGCATTTTGGTTGGTTCTTTTTCGTTTTTGAGGTGATCAGAGAGGTATACATGCTTTTGAATCTATTATAATATCCTCTATTTTGCCATGATTAGGTAGATTATTTTTTAAACTTCGGCTTTTCTTCGCAGCATTAGAATGCTCCATAGAAATGACATGTTAAAACCAGTGTTATCAAAGGCGCGCTTAAACCCTGAAGCGAGGCTCAAAACATGTTGAGCGCTTCGCCTCGCTTAGAGAGCACTTTAATGTTGTCATCAAGGCTCTAAGGCATACTTTTCCCTGCTAATGAGCGTAATCCGGAAGAGATGACACTAAACAATTGAGATTTCACTTTATCATAAATTTTCATCAATTTCTTTGTCTATATATTTGGTATTCATACTTGTATATATTAGTCTTGGACTACACATACATATTTGTAATATTTCTCTATTTGCGTCTTTCTTCATTAAATGCTTTATTTGCGTTTTGCGCTTAAAACCCTACCATACCTTAGAGTGTTTTTCGCTTTTCGCCTTTGATAACACTGGTTAAATGCTGATCTAGACATATTATTATTAACTAAAAGAAAGAAGTAAGGTTTTCAAAGTAAATTGACCTAATTCAAAACATATTTTTTTTATGATAAGTAAAAGTTATTATTAAAAATAGGCAAAATACATAAGTAGCCACCTAAACTATACACCAAATCCCTATTACACTTTCTGAGGACGAATATCATATTACACACGCAACCTTTCAAAATTTTGTCTAGTACACACTACTTTTTTCTCGACCAATTTTTCAAAATGTGTAATGTCATGCACCAATAACATTGTGACACGTGTTAATAATTTTTAAATAAAAAAAAATACTTAAATTTTTCTTGACCAGTTTCTCTTTCCTCGTGTCTTTCTCTTTCACAAGAAAACCAGAGGCACCATCATACTTCAATTCTTCTCTTTCTTTGAAGACCCACTTTCTTCATCATCTTTGTTCTTCTTTACAACTATTTCTCCTTACTCTAAAACTTTATCACCATTTTTTGGTTTCTAGGTTTTGTTTGTTTTGTTTGCTATGGAAACACCATTTTTACCGATGGGTGTTGCCACTGTAATAGTGGCCGGAAAATGGAGGTCACCGTCGTTTGCATCTTTTAACCAAACGAGATCAGATCTGAACGAAGAACCACCAACTTGCCGGAAAGATCTGAGAGCTCTACCTAGCCGGAGAAGATTGACCTCGTCGGCCATGAACTAACAGTGAAAGTAATGACCTGGAGGTCTCTGCGTTGCTTGAGGTCGTCGACGAGTTACAGCCGAGATCTACTTAAAGGAGATGAAAGGGGAGGCGTGGGAGAGAAAAGTGAGCTGTGGTTGTTGCCGGATTCTCAGGACGGCAAGGGCTCCAAATGGGGAAGAAGGGCCGAGACATTTTTTTTTCTTTTAACTAATAAAATAATTTAAGAAAATTAAGGAGAAAAAAATAAGATTTAGACACGTGTACTTATATAAGGATTTGGACAGATAATGCATAGGTTTCACGCGCTCAGGTTTTTTTGTTAACGGAAAAGGGTATGCTTTATTGTTCAATCATGTCCCCCATTATACTTTCCGTTCAGATTTACCCCTGCCGTCCATCAAAGTTCTAAATATGCCCCTATTTTAACGGCTGAGACACGTGGCGCATTCTAAAAGAATGAACCAATCCAACTCAAAAAATAACCTAACCCGATCCATTACCCGACCCATTCCCCAACTCACTCCTCTCCAATTCACTCTTACTTTCCCCCCAATTCTTCACATCAAGATCAAAACGTTACTAATTTCAGATCTCAAAATATCACTATTGAGCTCCTAGTTAGAAAAGAGAATTGGATATTGCTAAAAATTATGTTCTAAAGAATGAGTCACATGATAAAGTTGAAATCTTGAAAAGTCCCTTGAAGCCTTCTGTAAATAAGTTAGCAATAGCACCCATACCTTCTTCCAGATCGAATCAATAATTATCAGCTGTAAAGAATCAGCCACAAAGTAAAGATTTTGGTGATAAAGTTAGTCATGAAGGCAAAACAGAGCAAGAATTCAGTACCAAAATCAGAGGAAATTACTAAATGGGTGTGCTAGAATTGGCAAGTATAGGTGGTTGAGGTGTTTTTTCGGTCAAGCGGTGGTGGCAGCTCCGCCGGAACTGCCACCGTTTGAGCACCACCTGACACCATATAAAGGGCCTTTGACAAATAAAGTGTTGGAGAAATGAAAGAAATTTTTGGGTCGTTCTCTCTTCTGCTATTACACAAAATCAGTAACTATTTTTCTTACAACAACAACAACCCAGCAGTAACTATTTTTCTTCTTTTAATTGATTACACATTACTTCCATATTTTCTTGGTTTTGAGATGATTAGTGGATTTTAAAGTATTTGAATCAACAAATTGAGTTGTGTGGGTTACTTTTGAGGAAAAAGCGTAAAGAAAGAAGAGGAACGGAGATATGTTTCTCTGTACGTAAATTTGATGATCAAGATTTGATTTTCAATATTTTGGAATGTGTATTTGCTCGAGTTTCATCATTTTGATATTTATCATTGAAATGAGTCCAAGTTCTGTGTGAGTTGGGAATGGGTGTCGTGTGAGTTGGGAATGGGTGTCGGGTAATGGGTTGAATTAAGGGGCGGGTTTTAAAATTGGGGATGAGTCTTTTGTTCAAAATGTGCCACGTGTCTCAGCCGTTAAAATAGGGGCAAATTTAGAATTTTGATGGACGGTATGGGTAAATCTAAACGGAAAGTATAACGGAGGACATGATTCAACAATAAAGCAAAGTAGAGGGGTATATCAGGCCCTTTTCCGTTTTGTTAAACACATGCGTGCCATCTGGCATAAGTAGTTTATACTAGACACAATTTTAAAAGGTTGCATATGTTATATGATATTCGTTCTCAGAAAGTGTGTAACAGGAATTTGGTATATAGTTAAGGTGGCTACCTATATATTTTGCAAAAGTAAACTCAGTATCAAGAAGGTACTGAAGCAAAGTACGACAAAGGTAGATAAGAATCCTCTAAAGCTGTAAGGATTCCATAAAACCCAGCATAAGTTACATCGGGATCATTCGAACATTCAGCGTTGCACCAACTTTTTAAACTATGAATGCATCTATACCGCAGAAGCAGAAAATTCTCTTCCTTCCCTTCGTAACATCTTCCATTCCTCTAGAGCCAAACATTCCAAAATATGCAAAGAGGAATTCTCCTCCAAATCTTCTTCTTCTTCTTCTTCTTCACTTTCTTCATCCTCTGACTTTGCCAACTGCTTACCACTTGTTTCACATGTGCTGGAATGACCAGTTGAATCCCATACAAGTTAAGAAACATACACCAAACCTAACATACAAATTTGCAGTGTAATAGAAAAAATTTACTGTCTCGCCATTTTCTAAACTAAGTTGCTATTCTCAGCAGAGAGGCATTTAATAAAGACGAGGTTTCCACAATTTGCTACCACCGTGTCCTTTTATAGGTTTTCATATATGTCCTAGTTGGCTTGTCACACCATTTTATTGTGTTCAAACAGATACCCCAAAGTTGGATTCTCCTGAAATATCAGTAAAATTAAATACACTTCCATAGAACCTTCTGAAAGTCAAATTTCAACCCTGCAAGCTCCATGTCTCAACCATAGCAGCTTGAGGTTGCTGCATTATGGAAGTGTTGTAGAGGAAGAGGACAGAATAGCATGGGAAAGAGATAGCAGGGGAATTTATACTGTGAAGTCAGCTTATAGTTTTCAATGGACCTTGGAACTGGAAGCACATATGGGAGGTCAAGATACCTTTTAAAGTGGCATGCTTTTGTTGGCTAGTGGTTAAGGAGGCTGTTTTGACCATGATAGTTTGACAAGGAGTGGAATGCAACTATGCTCTAAATGTTTTTTGTGTGGCAATGAGATTGAAACAAATAGCCACCTCTTCTTACATTGTAAAGTGACCAGCAAGTTGTATTTATTCATGAGTATGAAAGAATTAAACTAGACAGTACCAGCTGCAGAAATGATATAATGCTGGAATGATCCAAGTATCCAACTGAGGCAGAAGAAATGGTAGAGCATTGTCCCAGCTTGTATTTGGTGGACAATATGGATGGAAAGGAACTCTAGATGCTTTGAGGATAGATTTAGTTCTGAATAGAAGATCAAGACGAATAGTTTATTTTTGTTTCATTTTTTGTGTAAAGAAGCCCTTGTAGAAGATGTTGAGTCTATAGTGGACATCATTGGGCCCTGTAACTATCACAAGACTATGTTTTTGCTCTTATTGGAGGGTTTTGTAACTTTTTGTAATCTCTTAGCAGTTAGCACAATCTTTGTGATAAGGGTTACTTATCTTACATATAAAATATGTTACCTTCTCCACACACACAAAAAAAAAGAATTAAATACACTTCCAGCCAAATCTCCTAATTTGAATCTGCCATTGTATTTCATTACAGGGATGAATTTTAATCCAGATTATTTGAACAGTCGAACAAACTTTACTATCTCTGTTGATCCTTTGAAAAGATATAAATTTGATTGACTCAAATATCACAAAACATAAAAGGGGAAGAAAAAGAAGAGTAGGACTGAAAGCGCACCTTTGTGCAATTGCTGTTTTGTTTCAGCAGCAGTAAAGTTAGGTCACACACTCTAGTAATAAGCACAAATAATGTGTAGTACTTTGTTTCAACAGTGGTAGGGTAGATTTGGGTATTACTGATAATCCACCCCAAGATCAAGGGTCAAATTTTTTAATGCTTTCTATTTTAAAACTAAACATATAACCATAATTTTTACTTATAAATTTATTCGGTTTGGTATTTTTTATAAAATCGAAAATCTACCCTAGTTATTTGGTAGGTTTATAAACTTACAGTTTCATTAAAAAGAATTTAACTATCGGTTCGGTTCGGTCAGTTTTCAAAATTATTTTGATACCCCTACTTGCAGTTGTATCCAACTTTGTAACTTATGTGGTTTCAATCTGTTTATTACTGCTGTTCTGCTCTAATTTGTTTTATCCTATTGCATTACCTGCAGACTTTCAAGATGCATTTCACCTTTATTCTTTGACTTCAAATGTAGGGATGCACTGAGTTCAGACAGCACATTATTTTAGGTTGGTCCAGCATCAACCGAGTCAAGATCAACCATTACCTTGCTTCACCTCTCCAGATGCAATGTTGTGCAATTTTAGATGGCAGATCTAAAATAGGGTCTGATAATTTTCCTGGAGATAGTGCTTTTGATGCGAAAACTAGAATTTTCAGTAAGTTGACTGATTTGAATATATCTGAAAACATATGATTTGCCTCTCATAGGATGAAAAAGTAGTTAAATTGACGTACAATTGATGAATGCATAAAGTTCTTTATCTTGTATATCCCATCATTTTTATCCTGCTGACTTGGAAGAGAGGAATGCATATCGAAGATTAATCCATCAGACTCCAACTAGCTTGGGATTGAGGTGTAGTTTATGTTATTATTTCTTGGGACTACTAGAATGCTACTCGAATGTACTTTTTGTTGATTTTTCTGTGCTGCTTTAAAAGTTCGTGTGTTTGGAATTATTTGGTGGTGATATGTAATTAGCTTCATTCTTTTGATGAACTTATATTATGTTACAATTTTGGCTGGACCATATGGTTTAATTTGCATTTCATTTTGGGATGTGGTGTTATGGATCTGTTGATGGTTTGATTCATATTTTAGTAAGCTAGCAGTTTAATGTACAATGCTGTGTGGTTTTGGAATTGGAAACAGTATGGTCTTCCCTTGAGAGATCAGTTGCTTTTGAATTTGATCCCTTGTTCATTGCTATTTGGACCTGTACTTAAGTTGAAGCTGAACATTAATTAATTAGGAGAGATTTGGTTTCCAGAGTTGGATAAAAGGTGCATCTAAGAAAAAGAACTTGGCCTTTTCGCGGATTTGATATGTTTTACGGGAAGAAATCGTTGTAAAATCTTCCTCATGTAAATAACCTATGCTTTCAGAAAGCATTTGTATATTGACTCCTCCTAGTGACAGCTTGTAGTTGTATCTCTCGATTCTTGTCATTTCCAAGTTCCAAAGTGTAAACTTTTGTCCATCATTTTTACCGGTCAGTGTTTTGGACAAGTCTTCAAATAGGTACTGCATGTAGCATGTCAGATTAACATCTATTTCTCTCTCGTTCTTCTTTAGCCTTCTGTTTGAATTACATTAGATTTCTCCTCTTAAGCTAAATGGTCTAATTGTGTATTTATCCAGAGCAGCACCTTTTAGGCAAGCATCCCGTTCATTATCTTTGGGACGATGCCAAGTCACAAGTGAGGATTCAGAAGGAACTCTGAGTGGTGAAAGCATCTTGCAAAATGAAGAAACATTGTTTCGAGATTTAAAGACTGCTATTAATGAGGAGAACAGCAAAACTCAGGGATAGCCTCCGGCTTCTCCAGGAGAACAGTAAAGCAGCTTTACTAGCAACAAATGCTCGATTTTACAATGCTTTCAGGACTGGGGATTTAGCTTCTATGCAAGGCCTATGGTCGAGGGGTGAGAATACATGCATCGTGCACCCAGGCGTGAGTGGCATATCTGGTTATGATCTTGTAATGGGAAGCTGGGAGTTTGTGTGGGCAGAATATGATTTCTCACTTGATATAGAGATAAGGGATGTCCAAGTTCATGTTAGAGGCGATATTGGGTACATTACATGCATTGAAATGGTGAAGACAAAGGACAGCAGCTGGGGAAAACAGTTCGCGACTAATGTGTTTGAGAAGGTTGATGGGCAATGGTTCGTCTGTCTTCACCATGCCTCGTATATTGACCTGTAAATTGTGAACGAGAAAGCTGTTTGAGGGAGTTGAAATCGTATATTGTCATAAGTTTTGTAACCTATTAGGCTATTATTAACGAGACAAACTACTAGTATAATCAGATTAAAGAGGAATGTTTGAAAGCTTTTACCATGACTTGGCTATGAGGCAAGCAACGAGATAGATCTTTTCCCCTTCTGAATTTATAACAAACATCTGATTTCATTCTGTACAAAATTTCCCTCTTCTATTCTGTTCAGGTGTACATTTCTTTTTTGTATTTTTTAGTAACTCTCCCACTTTGGATTTTGTCTCGGCTGACGGCTGGGATTTGAATCCCAATCTTCTATAATTTCCATCAATATCAGCATAAAAAAATTTAGTTTTCGAGTTATAGGATTTTGATACAGAAACAACAAAGCTTGAGATCCTGGGAAAAGAACATCAAGATAATTCTTTAAATAGGTCTCTGGAGTGTAAATGTGTTGGAATGATGCACAGCAACATCAACATAATATATAGGCATAAGTCTCTAGTTTAACGAGTTTCAGAAACCTCAATAACAGTAAGACTGTCAACATTACCTTTGATAAAAACAAAGGAAGCGGAATCCAGACACTGTATATTTAAAGAGTTCTACTTTCTCTATAGCCTTTTCCACCGAGTTCATTCTACTATACCTTGCGGCATTGACATTATTTCCTAAATATAAGAGAGAATTTACAGCTGATCAAAGACGTACAAAATGAGAGGTAGAAGATGACTTATTCGAACCACAGATTCTCAGTGAGTTGCAGTTGAGAACATGCTATGATCAAGTAGCTAAAATAATCTGGTTAAAGTGATTCTTGCTTCATCAGTTTCCTTTTCATCATATACCTAGATCCTTCCAACAGGTGACGGAGGTGGAGATGACACATATCTTTGAGGGACTTGTGCTTGGACAGTGGTTGAAGTCTTCATCGCCTTCTGTCCTAGAGATCCAATTTGGAAGATATCAGCTAGTTTGTGACTAGTCAGGGCCGAGACACAGATGGAGAATGCCTCTAACAAAGGAACCGATGAATCAAATTCAACAGAGTACAGTCCATTCTTGAGTGGTGCCATGCTGAAGATAGGCTTGCTCCTCTGATCCCCTCCCTGTGAAGACCAAATGTTATTGAAGCCTCATCAAGAGAAGCATTAAACGAAGTGATAGTTAATGAATAACACAAACAAGTACCTGAATGAAAAGGTTTAGAAAATCTTGGTTCCTGCAGTTCTTGTCCTGTTCAAGTACTTTTAGCTTGCAACCGACATCCCACCCTCCGCAATCACATACTCCACCAGATCTCCATCGTTCAAGCAATGAGGAAGGAGCTCCATCATTTGGCAAGCTATGTGTACCGCCAGGAAGAATGACTACAACGTCACCACATGTCTTGCTTTCTCCTGCTTCACAGGTCTCTCCAGGTAAATGCTGCATACCTTGTTTGTATTGATCAAATGGTGTATCTGCACCAATTTGGTTTTGACTTGAGTTCATAACGACAATGGCGGCCAGCTCTCTTTTTTGAGAAGAATCAGGCACTTGCTTGTCCACTCGTCCAGAATCAATGCTATACAAGACAGATTCCCTTCGCACAGATATGTTTTTGTGGTCATTTATACTTGAATTCAGAACTTTGGAACTAGAAATCTCCATCTGACCGATCACTTTATAACCAAAGCCAGCACTTTTCTCTTTTGGTCCCTGGCTCATCCAACCCCCACTCTTCCTTTTAATTTCATGGACTGCATAGAAAGCATAAACCAAGCTACTTCCACCCTTCCCATATGTTGGTAACTTCTTTACAGCTGCAGCAAGAATACCACCATCATCGTCAACCACAAGTTTAAAAAATGGAACTCCATCCTTAAGTGTAAGCTGCAGAAGAGCCTGAAGAGTTGAGGGCTGATGCTTTTTCATACGAACGTGCTTACTGTGGTTAGTGGGCAAAGTATTGCCATTTGAGTTTCCATTAGGAGGCGGACAAGTCTCAGCTGAATGCATCCCCTTAGGCCTCAGCAGTGGGTCTAGGAGTCTTCTCAAAGGGCTAGATCTCCCTCTGACACCAGCATTTGGCTTCTCTAGATTACTGGTATTCACACTGGAAGAAGCTCCAACGGGGCCAGACTTCGGGATGCTATTTGTACTATTCGATGGTGAAACAGCCGAGGTCTCCTTAAAACTGAAACTTCTGCTCATTCGACTAAGACTGAAGCTAAATCTCTTATTAGGGGACGGATGTCTTCCCTTTGCCACTGGCTGCTCTGCAGTGTCCAAATCCTTTCTCTGTGAAGTCTCAGCTGGGACTCCCAATTCTGCATCACATTTATGGTGATTCAGATATTTGGCATCAAATGAAGAGCGTGTAGTTATCCTCTCATTTTGACATGGGGATGAGCATAAATCTGACTTTATGCCTCGAGCATTAGGCAATTGGTGTTGCTTCACATGAGACTCTGTATTCGTTGCAGAGCTAGCGGGCAGAGGACACGAATGCGGAACAGCACACAGTTCACTAGAGTAGGACTCCAGAGAAGAACAGTCAGAAAATCTGGTCCTCATCACCTCAGCTGGTTGCTCATCAAAAGATTTTCGGGATTCTGAGAATTGAGAGTCCTCCATACTTGTTTCTGAACGATGTTTCGGAACCAATAGAACGATATTCTTGGGTTCAGCAGTGCAATTTTGGGTAGTAAGATTGACTTCGTTGTCGAATTTGATCTCTCTTTTGGGAATGTTGACATTCTTAATCTGTACCGAGGATAAATCTTCACTGCCCATGTATTTACCAATATTTAGCTCGGAATTGCGCCTGTGAGATGGTATCTCCTTCCTAAGACATTGTTTCTGCTTCCCATGCTTTGTTGGGCACCGAGAAGTTTGCAAATCCTGGGTCTGCATAAACTCTGATTGGGATCGCTGGACAGGTTCTGCAAACTTTTGTTCAGAAGACGAACCACCCGGTGATGGCATTTGCTTTCTCTGAGAAGGCATGCCATATGCAGTGGGAGGCCTTCCAGCAACAAATGGAGAACTAACTGATAACGTTTTACGATGACACTTTGCAGGCATACGTTCATTATACTTCCATTTCTCCAGACGCTCCCAATCAAGGACTCCAAAATTCAAAGCCTTCCCTTGAATATTCTTTCCCTTTTCTGCATGCTGCAGATAACCTGGCAAATTGGACATGTACTTGACAAGCTCGTCATCTTTGTTTTCCTTACTCCCAAACGAATTGTCGGAACAGGTCAACTGTATAACATTTTGCTTGACCGTCTTGCTTGAGTCATGATGCCTGTTAATGTATGGTTTATCGACTGTGTTTTCGACTTTATACTTGTCTCTGGACTTTGAACTTCGATTTGCTCGGGATGATTTGATCTCTTCTTCAGCTCCAGCACTGGAGCTTTCATGATGACGTGTAGTTTCTAGTCTGTGCCCCATTCTCAAAATAGGCTTCACCGGCTCATTATTTGATTTCACTTCACATGGCATAAAGTCTCATACTCCTGCCTTGTTATCTAAGTAATATTCCTGAAACAATGTTGTAAAATAAAAATCACAACAGAGATATGTTACAGGATCCACTGCTCATGTATCACTATGAAAGGATTTGAAGGATATGCCCAACCACAAGGACTTCTATAGAAAACAATTGCACGAAATATCTATTAAAACAAGAGCTCCTAAAAAAAACATCTATCCTACTTCTTGAACTAGTATGTAATCATTCAGGCCTAACAAAGCAACACTCCTAGTGGAGTTGGGTGTTTGACAGAAAACAGCAGCTTCGTAAAGAGTTAACGCATTGTGCCAAGTATGCTGAGTAATGACTCTAAACTGAATATAGAATTAAAATTTTAGAAGACCAATATACTAAATGCTTTAAATCAGTGGTCGATATCTTTTTATAGTAGTATGCAATCAACGCTTTTGCTTATTTAGAATAGGTAATTAGCCAACTGTGTGAGCTATACCAGCAAGTCACAGTAAGCAGATTGGCAAAGAGTACAGGGGGCAGTAATATGATTAAACCATTTCATATTCACAAAGCATGGATTTGAACTTAAAGCAAACTGGACAAGTAATGGATTGGCAGAAATGAGAGAATTTCAGCAAGTGCAAAGTTCATATTACTGCACCCTGTGCACGAAGCACCGTGCGTTTACGCAGGGTCCAGAGAAGGGCTGCACCCCAATGGAGTGTGATGTAGGCAACCTACCCTGATGCAAGCATCAGCGGCTGATTCCACGGCTTGAACCCGTGACTTATAGGTCACATGGAGACAACTTTACCTTTGCTCCAAGGCTCCCCTTCAGCCTTCTAAGAAGTGACACAAAAGATTTGTTACAAAAGCAGTTACACAGCTGTAGTTTCCAGGACAGATCTGTATATAATTTAGTGAAAAGAATCAGAATTGAAAACCAGAAATATGGGCTTTCCATAAACTTGTGTTGCTATAAAGACTTCCATAGTTCCATTCATATCCAAACTTATTAGACTAAAACCAGCAAAAAGCATTTGATTGGAAACCCAATAAGACATATTTTCTTCACATGAAAAGGCATGCCTGTAGATAACCTGACAAAAGTGAAAATCAAATCCTAATTGGACAAAAAGCATCAAAATATCATCTTTTTCTGACTCTTCAATCACAAGATTCTGTACACAAAGCCACATATTACAAACACCTTAATGATGAACAGATTGGACACCTCTTACCCAACTGGACCCAAAGTGTTATGAATCTATTTCTTTGAGAGCCGATAATCAGAAGTATTAATATGGTTGAATGAAATTAAAACCAGACTCACAGATCCAGCTAAATGGAGCTCATTCCAAGAATTAAACATAGTCAAAATAGCTAAAAAGAACACCTAAGACCTTCACTCACATTACTCATAACATTACTGTGCAAAGATTTATTACAAAAAAGGGCTATTCTATCTCATTCCATTGAAAAAATATCAAGAAAATGCAGACCCATAACACAAAATTAATAAAATCTCATATCAAGATTTAGAGTGGTAAAATAGAAAGAAAAATAATTTCAAGATAAATGCAGACCCATAACACAATACTCATTGAAACCCCATTTCAAGATTTTCAGTGGTAAAACAAGTAAATCAGATTTAGAGTAGTAAAAAAAGAAAGAAAATAAATTTCAACAAAAATTGCAGACCAGAACACAATAATCATTGAAACCCCATTTCAAGATTTAGAGTGGTAAAAAAGGAAAAAAAGAAAAGAAAGGGGAACTTGCAGAAATGAATGTACTTACATTAAACGCAAAGAAAGGTATAGCTGAGAGTTCCAAAAGCCAAAAGAAAATCTTCTTGGAATAGAGCATGTAACGTTTTCTTGAAAACCGGAGGAGTAAAAAAGAGAACTGAGAGTAATACTCCAAAAGCTGATAAGTATACGTATAGACAGAGACAGAGACAGAGAGAGAGAGAGAATCCCCGCGAAAAACTGCACTACATTACTGATTATAATGAGAGAGAGAGGGGGGGGCGTTTCGTTTTCAATCGAACGGTGAAAAGTGGAAGTGGGCCAAGAGATAAATGGTCGCGTCAAGTAGGAGGAGTGGCCGTGTGGGTCCTATAGTTGTTGGGGCCCATTTATTTGACATGATTTCAACGTCTCGAATCCCAAGGCCCAGAGATTCCTGATATCAGTGGGCCTTCTTCTCATCGTTGGATTGGATTGGATATCTGAGGTTCCACAACGTGAACTCTTTTTAGAACTATTCATTCTTAATTTTGTCTTGTTTTCTTTTTTCTTTTAAGAAATATATTCCTACTAAAGAATATTTGGGAAAAAGACTAACTAATTATAGGAATTTTCTTTTTCATTATAAAGGAGTATAAGATATTAGTGGCCAAGAGACGTGTACAAGAGCTCTATTTTCTGTAAAAATTAATGAAATTCGGTGTTTATACCAAATCGATATATTGCGACTAAGAAATAAGTTAGGTAAAAATACACATTAATTAATCATAATTAGGTAATAAAAGAATAGGGAAAAGGCACATGTCATATTATTATCTGTTTGGTGTCGATAGGGTTTTAACCTACTTCTCTATCTTAAATTGTTTTGCTTTTTCTGTTTTTCAATTGTTAATTTGACCAATTTTTCATGCAGATATTAAAGTTTTGTGACACTCTAAGTAGCATAGAGTATCAATGGAAGAAATATCAAGGTATACTAAAACAACTACTATGTTATAAGTTGGTGGTTAACAGGACAAAGTTGGTAAAGAATAAACTAACTTACAAGTTATATCTTCCTTAACGTTCACAAAACAAGGCACCAAATACTCATAATTAATGACTTGGTGCAAAAACAAGAAATAGTCAATTAAGGGGAATGAAGAAAAAACAAATTAAATCTTGCAATGTACTATATGATTTTTTCTTATATTATTATTTATTTATTTATTCCCTTCCCTAGCTGAAAGGGTACCTTATTTGTCTACAAGTCCATTGAATTAGTTTGACAAGAAGCTTTATGGACAGTGTGTGGATGAATTGTTGAAAGAAGGGGCTTACATTGTTTTATTCATTTGTCTATTTACTTTGTAA
Source organism: Nicotiana tabacum (assembly GCF_000715075.1). Taxonomy (NCBI): domain Eukaryota; kingdom Viridiplantae; phylum Streptophyta; class Magnoliopsida; order Solanales; family Solanaceae; genus Nicotiana; species Nicotiana tabacum. The sequence continues at coordinate 22,738,752 of NC_134081.1, read as the reverse complement.
ACATAGAGAAAGAACGACATTTTTATAGTCATACTGAAGGTGAATTCAGGTGGCTCTTTTGGACTTTTTGGCATTAGAGGTTGAAAAAATGTCCCAAATACAATTCTTTTCATGTGTTAGAATTAGTCTTAGATTAGCCATTTGCACGATCTTTCATGTTAAATATCCAAATGTGGGGCTCCTTCCTATTTCTTCCTCATCGTCATTATTTTTATTGAAGGGGAGTGTAACGACCCGATCGATCATTTTGTGTAATTGCGATATGTTATCCCTTTTTATGCTTCACACGCGTATGTTCATGATTTTATGACTTGTGGGATCGGTTAGTTTCGTTTCGAGAAGCTTTCGGGTTGATTTGGATCCTTTGATTCTTGACTTAGATGTTTAAATTAGAAAATATTGACCAAACTTTGATTTTTGTGAAAACGACCTCCGAACTGTGTTTTGATGGCTCTGATAGCTCCGTATTGTGATTTCGGATTCGTGTTATGCCCGGAATTGATTTTGGACGTCTGTAGGTTGATTTATGTTGATTTGGAGAATTTTGACAATTTGAAGTTGAAACGTTTGACCGTAGGTTGACTTTTAGCTACCGAGATTGGAATTTGATTTTTGGGACTTAGAATAGGTCTGTTATGATATTTAGAACTTGTCTCCAAAATTTGGTGTCATTTGGAGTTGGTTTGATAAGATTTGGACGTTTAGTTGTAATTCTAGAAATTTTGAACTTTAATTTGAAATTCATGTGTTTTAGTGTTCAATTTATAGTTTTAGATGTTATTTTTGTGTTTTGATCGCGCGAGCAAGTTCATATGATGTTTCTAGACTTGTGTGGATGTTTGCTTTGCAGCCCCGGGGGTTCAGATGAGTTTTATATATGTTTCCGAATGGTCTTGGACTGAAATTGAACTGCTGGTGTTGCTGGTGCTCGGGTATCGCAATTGCAAGCACGAGCATCGTAATTACGAAGGTAGCAGTGCGGGCTCAGATGTCGCAATGCAACTTCCTCTTTGCAGTTGCGATATCTGTCAGATTTTGCCTTAGTTCGCATTTGCGAACATTTGTTCGCTTTTGCGAAGTTCCCAACTTCGCAATTGCGAAGCCTTTTCTCGCAAATGCAATGATGACATAGGCTATCACGGTTCGCAAATACGAACCCTATATTGCAAATGCGACATTTGCAGTTGGTACAAAGAGCTGGGAGACGGGATTTTCGAAAATATTCTCTCATTTTTTAAACCCTAGACTCGGTAGGAGGCGATTTGGAGAGGGAATTTTCATCTACAAAACTTGGGTAAGTGATTCTAATATATTTCTAATCATATTCCATCAACATATCTCATATTTGAACATAAAAAATCATGTGAATCGAAGGAAAAATTTGTGAAACTTTGTCAAGTTTTTGAAAAATAAGAAATTGACTTTTGAGAGTCGATTTGGACTCGAATTTTGAAACTAATCACATATATGAACTCGTGGTCATGGGTAGTCGGAATCTATCATTAGACCCGGACAAGTCTCGGGTTGACTTTTATTGACTTTTTGGGGAAAGTGTACAGATCTTAGCTTTATATGTTGCAAATGATTTTCCTTGCATGGTTTGATGATATTAAGTCGATTCTGGTTAGATTTGAGCCGTGTGGAGGCAGATTTTAAGGAAAAAGCTATTTTCGAGTGTTGAATTGGCCTAGTTGAAGTAAGTATCTTGCCTAACTATGTTTGAGGGAACTACCCGTTAGGATTAATATTGATTGATTCATTTATGCTATGTGAAAGCCGTGTACGCAAGGTAACGAGTGGGTACGCGGGTTGTATATGGTATTTGACCGGTTTAGGCTACTTAGACTATTTTTATGCTTTAATTGAATTGTGGTATCATGTTCTAAATTCACATAGTCAATCTATTCCTACTTGTGTTAGTCTGTCCTTACCTGCCTTAAATGATGTCATTAACACTTATTCTATATTCTCATTGATAAATTGCTCTCATGCTTTAGTTGAACTTGTTATTGTTACATGTTATCTCTTTTATTGTTGATTATCATTATTTGAAGTTATTGTTCGTGTTATCCATTATTGATTGTCATTACTTGAAGTTATTATTCATGCTTTCTTTTTCCTTGTTGATTTTCACTATTTGAAGTTATTGTTACATGTTATCTCTTCCCTTGTTAGTTATTCTTATTTAATATCATGGTTATACATTATCTCTCATTGTTGAGTTATTGGTGTTGAAGTTGTGAAAGTCTTTATCACGTTGAGGCAAAATTGTTATCGTGGAAAGATCTTCCTTGTTGAGAATTTTACATTCATTGTTATCATTGATATTCTTGTACACGTTGTGGTAGAGTCGTGGGCTATTATCGTGGAAATATTAATATTGTTGATTGTTGGCAAGTTGTGATATATGGATACTTGTGGTGCGAGTTATTATTGTGATGTGATATTGACACGCATGCGACAATATAAGGCTTGGGCTTAATATGCATGCAACGGTATAATGTGGGACTTATGTGCGTGTTGCTTGTAGGGGAACTACATGAAGCCACGCGGCGGTATAAGGTGGGCTAAAGTGCGTATAGCTATTTTAGAAAAATTGTCTTCAAAACCTATTTCAAATGCAAGGCTCTCGCGACGGTATAAGGAATATAAGAAAAAATTTTGATTGAAATTGTGAATTGTGAATACGAGGTGGTACCTCAGTTATGATGCTTGATATATATACACGTGGCAGTACCTCGATGGTGATTCTTATTGCACAGGAGGCGGTACCTTGTTGTAATTCTTGTTATTTTGTTCTTTCTTGTGTTTGTTAGTTATTGACCGTATATGATCATTGTGGTTCTTTTTTAACTGATTTCTTATGTTAATTGCGTGCTTACAATTCTGGTATTAATTTATATTGTTAACTGTTCCGTATAAGTTATTTCTCAACTTTCTATCATTTATCTTTATTATGTTTTTATACTGTTTATTTATATATATCCTAGTAGTGTCTTGACCTGACCTCGTCACTACTCTACCGAGGTTAGCCTTGATATTTACTTGTACCGTTGTGGTGTACTCATACTACGCTTCTGCATATTTTTTTGTGCAGATTCAGATACGTCTGCCTATGCCGGATGCTAGAGTTGATTTGAGTAGTTGCTTGGGAGACTTTAAGGTATACCTGCTCTATGACAGCATACCTCGGAGTCACCATCCCTATCTTACCTCATGTTGTATTTTCTTTCAGACAGTGATGTAGTAAACATTCTAGTTTTTACTCTGTAGAGCTTATGACTCACTTCCACCGGTTTTGGAAAAGTATTGTTGAGATTCTATTTCAGGAGTTTATATTAGTTATTTAACCTTGTTTTAGTAGTTTGTTAATTATTTCTGTCAAGTTATTAATAATTATTAGGCTTACCTAATCATAAAGATTAGGTGCAACCATGACATCATTTGGAGGAAAAATTAGGGTCGTGACAGGGAGCTAGGGAGCAACAATAGTAAAGTTATTTTCGTATGACTATAGATCACGGATTCGAGTCGTGCAAAGAGCTTTTAATACTTGTATTAGGGTAGATTGTCTACATCACACCCCTGGGATGAGGCCACTTTTCGAATCATGCGTGAACATAAAATACTTTATGCACCGAATTATCCGTCATTATTTTTATAAATGAATGGCAAGTGGTACAAATTCTTTAGAAAATAGTCTTAGATTAAGGAGACAGCTAATCCATACCCAAGATGACATCAAAATCTACCATATCAAGAAGTATAAGATCCACACTAGTTTCAAGATTACCAATAGTAACCACACACGAACGATAGACATGATTTACTACCACAGAGTCTCCCACCGGTGTAGATACACACACAGAAGCACTCAGAGAATCACAAGGCACAACCAAATATGAAGTAAAATAGGAGGACACAGAGGAATAAGTAGATCCTGGATCAAATAAAACTGAAGCATCTCTATGGCAAACTGGAATAATACCTGTGATCACAGCATCAGATTATATCCACTATAACTATGTGACCAATATTTAATTAAGGGTAGTTTAATCATACTAGTTATTTTTGTATAAAATTTAATATTTTCTTAATGGGCATGCCTAAAGTAAACTGGTCACTTGTTGTGGACCGGAGAGAGCAGTTTATAACTTATTGGAATTCAAAGAAAAAAGATGTCCAAACTATGGCATTTATTATTTAATGTCGACTTTTTTGGCTTCATTAGACCTAATAAATAAATTGGTCTGGTTCTTGAATTGTCTAAAAAAATGTAGCTGAATTTAGTGGAAAGTGACTAGGACTTAGGAATCGCCAAAAGATTTTTTTTCTCCCTTTCCTTTAGAGAATGGGCAGAAACATTATTGACCAAAAAACAGTAGATCATTTTGGTACTTTGGCGCCAAAGGGAAGCAAAATGGTCAAAAAAGAAAGGAATCTAATTACTATCATTAATAAATGAAGATTTTTGCGGCTCGTGTTCCCTCTTATGGCCATGTAAAATAAATTGATGTTAAAAGGACCTAGCAATATAAATAATTTCTCAGTATTTTAACCTATATATGAATTAACTTTATAATAATTGAAAAATTGAATTTACATAAAAACCTTATATACTTTAATCCTTGTACTTCAGAATTTCATAAACTTGTAGAAAGATAAAGGGTATAAATATTCTTATTGATAATGTCTTTGTTAAAGAGGAAAATTTGTTATCCATAATATTCAAGAATGTTGAGATATTTCAAACGTCTCGGAAAGATACTTTGCACAATTAATAAAGATAAGAATTTGGACAATCCTAAAACTATGTGAGAAAAAAAAATAAGAAAAAAAATAGTGGCGTTGGGTTGGAGGGATGTCATATTCAAAAGATATTGTTATTTGGTTTCGAAGAGGACTTTGAATGGTTATCATGTTTAACATTCATGAAAATGACCGCAAGAATTATTGTGAGATGGATATGATCTCTAGTTTTGATTATGATTTAGGGATCCAGTTTTGAGTATGATTTTTTTTAAAATTAATCGCAGACCCAACACAAATATCGAGTAAAATAGAATTTTACTTAGCTATACTGTAAAAATTTATAAAAAGTTCATGAAATGAAGTGAATGCACCAAAGTCTAAATTCACTGATCAAAAGTCGCTTTCTCAGTTATTTGAACTCCTCTTCGTTAATAATTGGAGTAATATATTTCTCGATTCTATGACCTAAAGTTGCGCGGGTTAAGACTTGAAATAATTATTTACCTCTTAAGGGTCATTTTGTTTGAATACGGCGCTTATGCTAGAATTAGTTATGTTGAGATAAGTTATACTGTGATTAGTTATTCTAGTATTGTTTTTTATTTACTGTTTGGTATGTTGTATTAAAAATGATAATTGTATGATTTCTAAAAAGAATGTATAAGTTATTCCGGCACTAATTACCCCACCCCCTACAAGGTATAAGTTATTCCCGTACTAATTTTAAACCCGAGATAACTTATACCAGGTTTGCTAACCAAACAAAGTATTAAGGTGGTATTAAAATTTTATACCAACACTATATCTACTTATACCGCATACCAAACGACCCCTTAGTTTTTTTTAATCTTCGTGGCAATTCGAAGCATTTCTTTACATCTGTGGGTTTGTGTAATTGTGGTATCTGTTTTTAAAATTATGACTGCGTTTACAAAAAATTCAAAAATTACATGATACATATTTTAACGTACACTTTTATTGCTAAGTTACTACTCTCTCCGATCCACTTTAATTGATATTTAACTATTTTCATACATATTAAGAAATTTATCTTTTAATATTAATTAACAATAAAATTAACCATATTAATTTTAATTTATTCATTAAAAATATAATAAATACTCTTAGCCTCTTTACTCCAAGGGTAACTTTGGAAAAAAAAAGTTAATTCTTTCTTGATATATGAAAAAATTAAATATTATGGATCATAAAAAAAATGCTAAAAATTCAATTAAAATGGACTGGAGAAAGTATAATTTATTAGGAGCAATACACATCCTACTTATTTTAGTTTTTTATTTAGCCATGATAAAATAGCATGGTTTGGTATAAATATTGAGCGGGTAAGTTTTTACCGATGCGATATTCTCTATTCAAAAGTTTTAACTCACTCAAGTTCGTTAACACATTAGAAGTTAAATAGAGGTAAACTACCATCGGTTGTGGTAATGTACTTTTTTATCATTAAGTCTTAAGTTAGAGTCTAAGGAATACAGTTTCCTTTATTAGGAAGCGTTCTATCCCAACATAAAATTTTTTAGCACATATTTGAATTAGTCGAGTCCCAAAACAAATATCAAACACCGAAACATGAATAAAAAAATGCGAATATGATCAAATGGTAAAATTTCTCTTTGCCAAGAAGAAGATGCGGATTTGATTCTCGCTATTCACTCAAGATCCAAGATAAAGTAATTTTATTACTATTTATTTATTATTTAATTTCATAAATAACATTAACTGACACCCCGTCATAATGCCACCCACATCTTTTTTTTCTTTTGAACAAGCCTTCTAAATTCAAATTGTTTTGCTGCCTAAAAGCTTTTAATGTTCAGGTTGCTAAATTATTTATATAATTATTTTCAATATGTGTGTGTGTGTGTATATATATATATATGTATATATATATATATATTTTTTTTCTGTTGAAATTAATAAAAAAATAAACTTAACACATGTTATATAGGAAAATAAAAAAAAGTAAGCGAGGCCCTAGCCCCTAGGGGATAAAGAGATGAAAACAGTTTATTTGATTGAAGAGATAAATTTGTTCTCTCAAAATTACAGAAAAACTACTGACTTTTCTAAATGATTGTAATTAAATTGCGGTTATTATATTTTTCTTTTCCGCTTGTCATACGTACAACTCAACTTTTCTCTGTTTCCAATATGAAATGTTTGCATTTTCACTTGGTTTCTGGAGAAGTTTTAAGAAAACAATTTTGATAAACAGACTGTGCGTTTGGATTAGTTTTTGAATATAAAAAGTGATTTGAGAATATTAGTGTTAGTTTGCTGAAGATCTACTTTTGGAATAATTTTTTATTCCGAATATATTTTAATTATGATTTTAGAGAAATATATATATATATATATATATATATATATATATATATATATATTTATCTGTTAAAAACAAAAAACACCCTTCTGAGTTGTTGAAAATTTCTTCGAAAACTTTTTCTTATTCACACATATTATTTAATTTGTGGCAATCTTTGACCAAGTAAATGGGGGTTTTGCGAGAATATTATTTAATCCATGCTACACATGCAGAAAATATTAGACAAAAATATATTACTCGATCCTTATTTTGTGGACAACTTTTAATTGGTCATTGCTACGATGTTAACCTGTTCCCCTTTGGCGTGCCAAGTTTCCATTTAACAGTATCCTATCTTTTCTTTGTAACAACTTTTTCTTTTAATTGGTAGACGAATAATGGAATAATATCATAAATATTATTAGTTCAGAAGAACTCGCTATCGCAATGCTGCCAATACATTAAAAAACCCTCTATATGTGGGACGATCGAAATTCGCACTGATATCTACGTTTCAAATGTGAAAATAATGCCCTATTAGAGAGAAGAGAGACATGGAATTATTAATTATTATTATACATAATGAAAAGAACACTATATGAATATATTTATCTGGCGAAAGGTCGCCATCATGTAAAAATTCTATTACTTATATAGATTCCAACTTAATTAACCAAATGTAACATAAATAAAAGCGACGATAATATTAATGAATCCCTAGTGCATCCAATAGTATCAAAATCACCCTTGGACTATAGTCAGACGTTTCTATAACAACATTCTTACATAATATTCATTTACTATAAAAGTCAAGCATTTTTCCCAGAACTGATTTTTATGTTATGTTATAATATATGTCTTTTATACAAGCAATTCACTATAATAGCTAAAAAAATTCGGAACAAACGAGACAGCTGTTATAGAGAGGTTTGGTTGTAGATATATTTTTTCTTATGCATATATATTATATGTTGAATTTACATAATTTTTTCGTGTATTTAATTCTTTGACTCATTTTAGTAAGAATTATGATATACAACCCTTTCACATTTGAAAGCTGGACATGGATTATGGATATACGTTGGACATTGCTAAAAAATCCCAAAACGCCGCAAGTTATAAAGTAAATCAAAGTTGGCTAAACTTCACATAGGTGGTGGATCAAAAGAGATTTTAAAAAAAGCAAAAGGGGAAAAAAAGGAAGAAAACTAAATCATGAGAAAAGAATGTGGCACGCCTGTTAGTGTGAAACCATCCATTATTACCTTTTATTATCTATTCATTTCTTATTATACTTTTTCTTGTTTGTAAATGATGTCAATCTTGTAATGCATTCGTGCTCCATTTATTCAATTAATGCAAAGGTTGTGTGGACGATTTTCTTATCCTTTTCAAAGGCTATAAAAATATATTTTTTTGGGATTGGAAAAAGATGAAAATGGAATGAGTAGTTGAGTCTTTTCTGAGAATTTATACAATTCGTCTTTCCTTTTACTTGCAAATGGATGGATGAATATAGTTTGCTTGAAGGTGAAGCGTGTGTAATCATGGGTTTTTTATACACTTATAACCCATCATGCTTTGCTTTTTAGGGCATAGGTTAATTTATGGCGAAGCTTAATCCTCGCAATTTTTTATATCTAATGATATCGAATCAATTTATAAATACTCTATTATAACAATTAGAGGTATCCTAGGTTTAGCTGCAAGGACCAATGCACATTGAGGTAGTCTATAAGAAAATAAAAGTAACAAAAAGTATTCCTTTCTAAATCATTATTTGATTATTGATTATGCATAAAGATTGGTAACAAAAAGGGGTAGATATACGATAGTGTGCTGGTCTTGTATATTATAGTTAGGTGTAGTAAATGAGGACAATTATATTACACGTTTGTGGCAGAAAGCGGTCAAACTAAAAATAAAGGAAGGTACATAAATGAAAATTTGTTATGTCCTTAAATGATACCATAATTTGCCTAGTTCTTTTTCCTTTATTTCGTGAAAAAAATTTCAACAGCTTAATTAAACAACAAAACAACGAATGATGATTTCTTAATAAGATTACCTTAAAGAACATATTACGCAACATCTAGTACAGAATCTTGTTTTCCTAGCTAGAAGTCTTTCCCAAGGTTTCCTCGCAAATCTAGATACATTTTAAAAGGTAAAAACTTACCTGCATTTATATGATTTGGGGTAAACATCGGGGGAGAGAGTAACTTTTTACCTTAAAATGCAAGGGTACTCCTAAATTTTAAGTAGAGGGGACATTTCTTATACTGTTGTTGTTGTTGTTACACTTATATTAATCACAACACTTATTAGAGAATCTCTAGTAATTAGATGATTTTACGTCAAACAGTATTAAAATGAAATAACTCTGAATAGATGGAATTAATGCCTGAAAATTTATATTGTTGACCTCAACTAACTTATTTGGCTTAGTTATATGTAAGTGAAAGATAACTTTCTTTAGTTTAATTTCTCTAGTCTTCCTTTAAGCAACTCAAAAATTTTCCTCCTCTCTCTCTATGTATTTTTGGTGCTTGAAATAGAGGTGGATCCACGACGAAATTTATGGGTTCTTAAAGTGACGTCAAGCTAATAATATAATAATAACTGAATTTACGGTCAGATATTTAACGAATTTCTTAATTTACTATATATAACGAGTCTGAATAAAAGTTACTGAGTTTGAAGTTTTAATTTGTTAATTGTCTAAATTCGGATTAGAGTCAATTTAACTTGGGCCCGATCGGAGTCATCAAATTCTAGTTTGTTAGGCTTGGGCTTTTTATCTGACTAACTGGCTTTTCTGTGAACACTCTTTTGAGTTATCCATTCTGGCCCAAACGGAAATTTCAGCGTGCATACCACTCATAGGTGTTCAAATGTTTTTCCAGCATGTATAAATGTTAAACAAATCATCTTCACTTATTGTCACGATCCAACTATTTGTTTTGATTCAAGACTTTGAGTAGGTTCATACTATATTTTATGACTTGCATGTATGGTTGGTTTGAATCCTGAGAGGTCTGAGAATGATTTGAAACACTTAGTTCCTAATTAGAGATATTAAGTTAAGATTGTTGACCAAACATCAACATTTTGAGTAAACGAGCTCGGATTCATAATTTGAAGGTCACAATGGGTTTATATGATGATTTTGGACTTGTACGTATATTTGGATTAGGACCCGAAGGGCTCGGGCGCACTTCAACGCTGTAGCATGAAAATTGGAAGTTTAAGGTTCATAAGTTTGACTTGCAACTTGACAATTAGTCGTAGCATTTTCCTTTGTATTTTGACCCTTTAGATAAGTCCATATAGGCTATTTGGACTTGTCGACATGGTTTGGAGGGGATACGAGGAGCTCGAGTAAGTTTCGTTGCACTCGTTGCATTTGAAGTGCCAAACATGATTTTCTGCACTTGATCTAATTTCACAAGAGAACTATTCTAAATTTATGTCGGTGAAGATGCATTGATGAGAGTTATATCCCTTTATATCTTGTTTTAGGAAATTTAAACCGTTCGTCAATCAAACATCTATACAAAAAGTTATGACTATTTTAGTAAAGGATTAAAAAATATCGCTATTTCTGAAAATCTGTATCAAAAATTTCTACACCTGTGTATATAACCCCATTTCGTACTTGGACTTTATTTTATTTTAGGAGCTATGGAGCTCGATTTGAAGTAATTTTTGAAGGATTTTCACCTAAGATGATGCGGTAAGTGATTCTAACCTAGATCTATATATCATGAATCTACCATTAATTCTTTTCTTGGAAACACGAAATGTAAGAGGAAAAGAAGGATTTTGACTTAAAAGTTATGAGAGTATATTTTAGGGGGTTTTAACCGCATTTAGACCCAAAATTGAAAATCAATTACATATTTCGACTCGTGAGGTTATGGATCAATGGAATCCGACTTTTGCTTGGGGACTTGACCGTGTGGGTCTAGTGTTGGTTTTTTGTTGACTTTTGAGATTTTATTAAAGATCAAAACTTTATCATTTGGAATTGATTTCTATAGCTTCATTTGACTTTTTTGAGCATTCTTTGGACTAGATCCGACTCGTTGAGAGATTTGAAGCTAGAAACGGCGAATTTTGAAGAATAGAACTAGCCCGAGATAAAGGTAAGTATCGTGCTTAACCTCGGCTTTAGAATTTTTTTTCAAAGAATGGACTTATGTGCTACATTGTACGTGTTTGGAGGTGAGATATGTACGAGATGACGAGCGTATATACGGATACCATGGTTCTCCATGCTTGGGGGGAAAGGTAGAGTTTAGGCTTCTTTACGCCTTGTTTTGGTACATGTTCATTTATGATATGTCTGCTAGTATGACTACTTCAACTTTCTTATTCATGCTAGAGATCATGTCTAGGCTTTTGATATCTTATTTGAACATGATGGACTATTTTGTATGTTAGATTACATGTTATAGCCATAGTCATATTTTATACATATGCATACATCTGTGCATTTTTATATCTTTATCCATATGCATCACATATATTTATCTCCATATTATAGGTATATATCCATGTATATAATTCTATGATATGGACTGAGGTTGGCATGATGAGACATTTAGTGCGGCTGATATTACTATGGCATGATTGGACATTTCGTGCGGCTTAGTGACTGATTTATGAGAAATTGATGCTTGATTATGGAGCTATAATTCTTGGGTACATGGATTTGAATCCATCCCTATGGAGTCACATGATTACTCATTCTATATTGGGTTGTATGCGCACAATATTATTAGACATCTGGGAGGTATCAGGCACTGAAGAGGTATCGATTGATGTACAATTTGAGTCTTTATAATGCATAGACATTCTAGATTCATATAGAAGCATTCATGCATATCATTTACATATCCTTATTCATGCATTTTACACATGCATGAGACTTATTAGCAGGTTGTTGGACACTTGAAGGGTGTCAAAGTGACGTAAAGTTTCATTCTTTATCATGGATGGATATTCTAGACTTAGCTTACGCAGAAGCTTTCGAATTAATGCTACTTGTTACATATCTCCTTTATATGAGGATTTGGTGCATTTGTATATGATTTTGACCATATTATCTGAAAAAGCATGCTTATTATCTTTCTCTTTGACGGTGTACTTTATTATTAATATCCACTATCTTTGGTTGTTTCTATGTTATTCTATATGTTTATGACCACACAGGTTATATAAAGTGAGTATCTCTTGACTAAAATCTCGTCAGTACTTCATAGAGGTAGTCTTAATACTTAACTGAGTACATAAGGTCGGTTGTACTATACTTCTACAGCTTGCATACAGATTCTGAAGCTCAGTTATTGCGGAGTTTGACAGCGAGCACTGAAGACATATCAACATTCCAGTTATTAGTTGCCATTTGTTCATGGTAGCTTAGGATCTTGTATTTCTATTTAAGTACGTACATTGAAACAAATAATGTATTTTCTCATATCAACGTTGTATTCCTATTTATTGTTGCTCATGACTTGCGATACGAGCTCTTAGATAGTTAATAAAATTTCACATTTTTTCTTCTTATTTATATGCTTATCTCCTATAGTGAGTTATGCTTGTGTTGCTTGGTTCGCTTAGCGGGTTGGGTTAGATGCCATCCCGACCTGGTAGCATTTGGATCGTGACAAATCGGTATGAAAGTACTAGGTTTACAGGTCTTAAGACTCATGAGCAATGTCTTAATAGAGTCTTATTTACGGACACGTAGAGCTCCGTATCATGAGCGAGAGATACAAAAGCATTTAGGAAAAACTTCTTCGAACCATTGACAAAACATCATTCTTAAGTCATTTCCCAACTTTTCCGTTTTTGTCCATTCCTGATGGATTACCTCCGGCTCCGGGACATCCTACGAACAGTCCATTAATCATGGACTTATTTACTTATATTAGTTGTACGGGTAAGACTAAATTTAGAGATTAATCATTTCATTTTTTAAACAAAAGAAATTGAAGAAGATTACGAGGAGAAGTGGGAGGAGCCATGTTGTATTATATATAGCTGATGGGATAAATTCTTTTGCCATTGATGTGGGAGAGGAGGTTGAAATACCTGTTATCACTTTTCGCACTTATAGTGCTACCTGTACTTCAATCTGGAGAAGCTCATTCAAGTAGGGGAAATCCCCGTGCTTGAAGGTAAATATCAATCCATTTACTATTTATATTAAGGAATTTATTAAGTTAATTTTTTTGATTTTTCACTCGGTGTCCGTTATTCGCATTATAAGGCTCTGACTAATCCATATCCGTGTCACGTAACCCGTTAAAAAGGGAAGGCTGCCTACCAAATTTTTTTTCATTCTTGAAGCTCGAACTCGACATCTCTTAGTAAGGATGTAGGAGATCCTATCATCCCACCACAATTAGAGGCGGATTCAGGATTTAAACCCTATGGGTTCAACTTTTATGATTTTTAGCATTGAACCCATTATATTTTTAAAGTTATGGGTTCATATCTACTATTTTTGTAATTTATGAATTTTTACATACAGATTTTTATTCCGCGTCAAAAATTATGGGTTCAGTACTATGAGCATCTAATTTTTGACTATGCTTGAATTTTTTCCCGCTCATCTTACCAATACCTCACTTCTCACTCTATCTTTCCCGCTCTCATCTTCCCACGTGTGTCCCCACCCCACTTTCCTTTGTCCCCCCCATACTTTGTCCTCACTCCACTTTTCCTTGTCCCCCATGCTTGTCCCCACTCACAACCCCCCTTCCCCACATGTCCCTCTTTCAAAACACACACACGAAAAAGGGGGTGCTGAAAACAAAAGGAGGGAGGAGAAAAATCGGGGCGCCCTTTTTTTTTTCTTCTTTCCCAAAAGCCAAACGCAGCAACTGAGTCTGCCATGATACTATCACAAAATCTCCATTAAAAATACCTCATCAACTATCAAAGCTTCATGGATTTTTCCTTCCATCTTTAGATCCAAAAAGCAGCTGAAAAATGGCCCCTTTTCCAACAAAATATCAATTGCGAAAATAGCCAAAAAGCGATAAAAACCAGTCTGACTCCCAGCCCTAAAAACACCCGTAAAAATTCATGAATCATAGTTTATCCAAAATTAATTCAAGCTAAGTTGTAGTTAATAAAGCGACCGTGCTAGAACCACGAGACTCTGGGAATGTCTTACACCTTCTCCCCGGTCAACAAAATTTCTTACCCGAACTTTATTTTCGCAGACCAATAATAATAGAGTCAAATCTTCCTTTGACTAGGGATTCAAATAAAAGGTGACTTGGAACACCCAAAAAATCAATTTCAAGTGGCAACTCTGTAAATAAAATAATTACTATTCAAGTTTGTCACATTAATTGAAGAAATTCTTTAACCCACAATCCATAATACATATCTTTGTGGGGTAAAAAGGGGGTGTGACAGCTCTGGCGACTCTGCTGGGGACAACCAGAATTCGAGCTTGTACATATTGACTTTTATTTGGATTTATTAATTTTGTATATACTGTGATTTATTTAGGACTAATGTGCTACTTATCTATTTTTTACCACTTTGATATTATTGAACTGTATATATAAACTGTCTTCTCATGCACCCCTCTGAGTCTTCTTGAAATTAAATTGGATATTTGCTTGACATAGCCCACTTTCTTTGAGATAACCGAGGTGCTTGTCACCCGATGAAGGATTTTAGTCACACATATTTTAGGCGGAGAGCACCACCAGCTAAGCCGGAAAGCAATGCTACTGGTACGCTGACCCTCCCCGACTCGAGTTATCCGCTTGAGTATGCCAGTCTAGATACCTTCTCCACCAGGATTTAAACCTAGAAGAACAAATCTCATGCTGGATACCCCTAGTATGTTCGCTTTATTTGCATCACGTGCATTTGACTACACAAGGGCTGACACAGGGGCTGAGTTCTGTTTTAGGACAAGTACCTTGTTAAAACTATTATGTCATGTTATGTGCTATTTGTTGCATTATTTGGGAGGCTTGCATGTTGCCAACTTTAGCATAAATCAGTTGAATGAACAGAAAATAAAAAAAATAAAAAATAATGTGGTCTATTGCGTATGATTTTTAAAGATTAATTTTCATAAATAAAAAAAAAGAGAAATAGTTGGTTCTACCGAATTACGCGGGTCTGATTCTCACCGGATGTGAGATACGTAGGCAAACCTCATCGGTTCCAGCCCCAATTTTCAAAAATCCAAAAAAATATTGTCCTTTAATTCCTTCTTTAGAAGTCTTTCCTTAGAAAATCCCAAATAAAAAATTTAAAACAAAAAATATTTTCTTTCTTTTTATAAGTCTTTCATTAGAAAAGAAAATCAAATCAAAATCCAAAAATATATTTTTTTCTTTAAAGTCTTTCTTCGAAAAAAAATAAATCAAAATTCAAAAAAAATATAAAAAAACAATTCTCTTTTAAAAAATTCTCAAAAGAAAAAAAAATCAAAAACCAAAAATATTTTCTTTCTTCTTTATAATAAGTCTTTCTTTCGGAAATTAAAAAAAATAATTCAAAACCTAAAAAAAAAGAGTTACTTTATTTACTTTATTCCTAATCTTTCCTGAACTACGCAATGATCTGATTCATGCGGCATCATGATACGTAGGCAATCCCCATCGGATTCGATCATAACCATTAAATAAACTGAGTCAAAAAAATGAAAGAAAGGAGTGACTAAAATAATAAAGAAAAACAAAAAAAAAAAAAGAGAAAAGGAAAGCAAAAAAAAAAAAAAAAAATCCAAAAAGAGAAATGTTTGTCCAATTTGAAAAAAGAAAATCGCGGAAAGTTTCCGTGAATATGGTGTCAAATGACGCGAGCATGCCGTCAGGGTAAAGCCTTCAATGGACAGAGCAGAAATGGTTATAGTCTTCATATATGCCCAAGAGGCGGACTACTTTCATAAAATGATGTCCGCTATGGATGGATCATTCGCGGAGGCTATCAAAATTAGGGAGATGAGGAATTTGATCCGGTATTGAAGTCCATTGCAACCATTGCCTAGACAGAAGAAATGCTAAAAACGGGTGTCAAACCTGAAAGTTCCTTATTAGACGGGAGTCTCGGTAGCCGGTCTTGCTATCCTTTCTGCGTTCGGATTATTTCAGGGTGTAATCCAGATGTTTTACTTCACTGCTTTGCTTTCTGATATAAACCCTTCTATCTTTAAAAATTAAAAATAAAATAAAATAAATATTTCATTGTCGAGGAATGTCTCTTTTCTTAATCTTGTTACTTTTTCTTATTCTCTTTTTAACTCTGTTAATGCAGATTTTAATGACATGACATGCTTGCGTACTTCATGTCCAGATTCTAAAATGCTGCCAGTCCTCGAAATAATGAATCAAAAAGCAAAATGTGTTGAAGATAAGGCTTGTGAAAAAATAAATAAAGAATTGGAAAAGTAGGCCTAGGCCAAGTCCGAATGAAATTGGAAGAAGTTGAAATTCCCTCTCTTCGGATCATTGTTGAAGCCGAGATTGAGGATAAAGATCGTGTCAAGAACTGATTGGAATAATTGACACCGATTGATAAAAAATGATTAGCCGCAATTTTTCACGGGCAGTTGCATCAACAAAGACTGGTCCGTGTCTACAATAAGAAAGTGCGGTCCAGAAAATTTGAAGTAGGACAACTCATTCTGAGACGTATCCTCCCTCTTCATGAAGAAGCTAAAGGAAAATTGATTCCATATTGGAAAAGTTCATACATTGTAATGAGATTACTGCAAAAGAGAGCGTTGTACCTGGGAAGCATTAAAGGGAATGTCCATGAAACAACTGTCAACACGGATGCAGTCAAAAGGTACTATGTTTGACCCTCTATGTAACATTAATGTTCTCCGGTTGGGATGATGAAGGCTTTTTTTCTCACTATCCAAATATTTAACCCTTTTGCAAACTCTTTGTGCCAGATCTTTTTTTTACTCTCTTTAGAACCTGGAAGTTATTATTGAAAAAGAAAATGAATGAAAAAATGAAAAAACAAATGAAAAAAAAAACAAAAAAAAGAGAGGAAGAAAAGACAAAAAGAAAATGAAATGAAAAAAGGAAAAAGGAAAGGAAAAAGAAAGAGAAAAGGAACAAAACAGAAGAAAAAGCAAAAGCAAAATATAAAAAACAAAGTTCCTTGAACTACGTTCGATTTGATTCCGAAAGAATACGTAGGGAGCCTCTCTCTGGGGTTCAGTCACACCAAAACAAAAATCCAAATTCCCCCAAAAGTGAAACTGGGGCAGATGTTATAATGGTTCGACGATGGTTTCGCCTGAAAGGTTCCAAAGTTGTAATTCAATCTAAATTCTTTTTACCTCAAATCCTATTCAAGTCCTTCCGATCAATTAGCAAAGAGGTTCAAAATAGGAGGATACAATTACTTGGATCTGATGCAATCAAATGAGAGTTATAAATTGAGAGGGTCTTATTCGTGAAAACCCTCACGGGCACCGTAAGACGATGGTAAGCAGAGAAATTAAAATGAGAGAGTCTTGTTAGTGAAAACTCGCAAAGAGCACTATAAGGCGACGATGAGAAGAGAAATGAGAGAGGCTAGCTGTTGAAAACCTACAAAG
Organism: Nicotiana tabacum; assembly: GCF_000715075.1. NCBI lineage: Eukaryota > Viridiplantae > Streptophyta > Magnoliopsida > Solanales > Solanaceae > Nicotiana > Nicotiana tabacum. The sequence continues at coordinate 22,721,074 of NC_134081.1, read as the reverse complement.
TGCGCCATTGATCGAAAAAGGTTCCTCACAGCCATTGACATCGACACAGTTCGGGGCAAGGTTTCTCTGTTTCGAGGCAAATATTGTGATGAATTTTTGAGAGTCGGACGGTTTATACGGATTAGGCATCCAGTCCAAAAGGTATGTCATATTCATTGAAGTCCGCATGTAATCCAGATAAGTCCTTCTTTTCTTTCCCCGAAAGGAACACCTCTTGTTTAAACTCAATTTCCATTCCATTGTTTGTTTTTCTTTGAATCTATTTCGGTCTAACTTTGTTCCAAAACTAAGGCAAAGATGGGATGGCAGGACTAATTTACAGGGCTCTCGTTTGATACAAGCTAATATGCAAAAGAGGCACCCGGTATTGGCAGAGGCATCAAGTCGATCCCGACTGGCCATGGTGGCTGATGCTTTGAATCTAAAAACTCTCGAAAGGAGGAAATCAAATTGAAAGCGTCTACAAGGGCAAAATGAAGTTGAAAAGGTTAAGTCCCAATTGGCTAACCGTCTTGGAAAAGTTTGAAAAGCCAAAGGTTCCCCAATACTCTAAAGTTAAAATTGGAAGAAAGAAATCAAATGCCCACAAAGGCAAAATAAAGCTGAAAAAGGTTAAACTCACGCGACCAACCGTCATGGTAAAGTTTTGGAAAAGCCCAAGATTCTCCGAGGCCAGAAATGAAATCGGTTTTCAGGAAACAACCAGTTGCAGTTGAAAGTATCATCAAAGAATTCAGGCTGGTATCAAGTGACTGAAACACTCAAGGCCACAAAACCAACCACCGTTTCAAACTAACAGTTGTTCTTTATTTGAAAAAATAGGAAACATGTGCAATCCAAAAGCAACCTTGCAAGAAGCAGGTGCAACCAGAAAAAAAAGAAGAAGAAATATCGCGGTAGCTAGAAATAGCTATGCAACAGCAACAACTTCAAAAGGGAAGTCTTCTCCAAGTTCTTTCCCGCATTTTATTCATTCTCTTTAAAAATAAATAAAAAAAGGATTCAAAATCATGGTAGTATAGGGTCTCCAATCTCTATATGCGATTTCCAACATAGGGCTTCCATTCCCTAATTGATTTTATTTTAGATATTGGGTCTCCACTCCCTAGTTGAAGTTATTTTAGATATAGGGTCTCCTCTCCCTAGTCGTTTTTCCAACATAGGGTCTCCACTCCCTAGTTGATTTTATTTTGGACATAGGGTCTCCACTCCCTAGTCGCTTTTCCAACATAGGGTCTTTACTCCCTAATTGATTTTATTTTAGACATAGGGTCTCCACCCCATAGTCGCTTTTCCAACATAGGGTCTCCACTCCCTAGTTAAAGTTATTTTAGACATAGGGTCTCCACTTCCTAGTCGTTTTTCCAACATAGGGTCTCCACTCCCTAGTTAATTTTATTTTGGACATAGGGTCTTCACTCCCTAGTCTCCTTTTCCAACATAGGGTCTCCACTCCCTAGTTGATTTTATTTAGACATAGGGTCTCCACTCCCTAGTCGCTTTTCCAACATAGGGTCTCCACTCATTAGTCTCTCTTCCAACATAGGGTATCCATTCCCTAGTTGACGTTATTTTAGACATTGGGTCTCCATTCCCTAGTTGATTTTATTTTAGACACAGGGTCTCCACTCCCTAGTCTTTTTTCCAACATGGGGTCTCCACTCCCTAATTTATTTTTATTTTTAAAACAAAGGGTCCCCACTCCCTAGTTTCCTTTTCAGTAATACAGGGCGCTAACCCCTGGTTACATTTTCTTTTTCAGTAATATAGGACGCCAACCCCTAGTTACATTTCCCTTTTCAGTAATACAGGGCGCCAACCTCTTGTTACATTTTCCTTTTCAGTAATACAGGGCGCCAACCTCTAGTTACATTTCTTTTTCAGTAATACAAGGCGCCAACCCCTGGTTACATTTCCTTTTCAGTAATACAGGGCGCCAACCCCTGGTTACATTTCCTTTTTCAGTAATACAAGGCGCCAACTCCTGGTTACATTTCCTTTTCAGTAATACAGGGCGCCAACCCTTGGTTACATTTCCTTTTCAATAATACAGGGCGCCAACCCCTGGTTACATTTCCTTTTCAGTAATACAGGGCACCAACCCCTGGTTACATTTCCTTTTCAGTAATACAGGGCGCCAACCCCTGGTTACATTTTCTTTTACAGTAATACATGGCGCCAACCCCTGATTACATTTCCTTTTTCAGTAACACATGGCGCCAACCCCTGGTTACATTTCCTTTTCAGTAATATAGGGCGCCAACCCCTGGTTACATTTCCTTTTTCAGTAATACAGGACGCCAAACCCTGGTTACATTTTCTTTTTCAGTAATACAAGGCGCCAACCCCTGGTTACATTTCCTTTACAGTAATACAGGGCGCCAACCCTTGGTTACATTTCCTTTTCAGTAATACAGGGTGCCAACCCCTGGTTACATCTCCTTTTCAGTAATACAAGGTGCCAACCCCTAGTTACATTTTCTTTTCAGTAATACAAGGTGCCAATCCCTAGTTGCATTTCCTTTTCTGCCAACCCCTAGTTGCATTTCCTTTTCAGTAATACAGGGTACCAACCCCTGGTTACATTTTCTTTTCAGTAATACATGGTGTCAACCCCTGGGTATATTTTCTTTTAGTAATACAGGGTGCCAACCCCTGGTTTCATTTCTTTTTAGTAATATAGGATACACCACTCCCTAGTTGATTTGAGCGTAAATACAGGATACACCACTCCCTGATATCTTTATTAATATAGGGTACACCATTCCAAAAAAATAAATAAATTATCTTCATGTTTTCCCAGGGTACACCATTCCCGACACTTTAGTTTCTTTCAATAAAAAAGTACTTTGGAATTTTGTTACAATAACTAGCGAAATTTTTCTAGTGAAAACCGGGCCAGAAAAATTTCGTTCGTTTGTTTATTTTGATGTCTGAGCAGGTTTTTGTTTTACCTTGAGGCTGAGGGTTCTAGATGACCAAAAGAAGAATTCTCAATCCAAAATAAGGAAAAGAAAAGGAAAAGAAAAGGAAAAGAAGTGAATTCAAATGCAGAAGCAGATGAAAAGGATATGGAAAAGCTCAAGACATGACTAAAGTAACTAGCTTTACATTTTTCGTTTTGATCAGAAGAAGTCGTAGAAGAATGAACTAGCACCTGTAGCTAGCAAGCATCAAGGTTCAGATCAGAGTTTGTGTGAAGAACCAGTCAAAACTCAAGATCAAGTTTTAGATGACTTATAAATAGGAATCTTGTAATTCATAGCTGATAGGTTTGTTTAGTGTTTTTGATTTTGATGTAATAATAGGACCACCGACTGGAGCCTCGACGGAACCTCACTCGACTCTCCAACTCATCATTCCATCACTCTTCTTAAGCTACACACGACCTGATTCCCTTATAACCCGGGATATATAGGTTGTCCATATCCAAGACTCGGTCGCACTCTTTTCTCTTATCTCTTCCTTTTTGAATAATGGTATGGCCAAAAATTAGTGATATCGCTCATCTTTTCTTTGCTTGAAAACGCTTCGTGTTTCCAAACAAAGAGGGGCATGCTATGAGCACCTAAATTTTGATCATGCTTGAATATTTTCCCACTTATCTCACTAATATCTCACTTCTCACTCTATCTTTTTCGCTCCCATCTTCCCACGTGTGTCCCCACCCCACTTTCCTTTGTTCCCCATGCTTGTCCCCCATATTTTGTCCCCACTCCACTTTTCCTTATCCTCCATGCTTGTCCCCACTCACAACCCCCCACCACATGTCCCTCTTTCAAAACACACATACAAAAAAAAAGGGGAGGGGGGGGGAGGGAGGAGGGGGGCTGAAAATAAAAGGAAGGAGGAGAAAAATCGGGGCGCCCTTTTTTTTTCTTCTTTTCCAAAAGCCAAACGCAGTAACTGAGTTTGCCATGATACTACCACAAAATCTCCATTAAAAATAACTCATCAACCATCAAAGCTTCATGGATGTTTTCCTCCATCTTTAGCTCCAAAAAGCAGCTAAAAAGCGACCCTTTTTCCAGCAAAACATCAGTTGCGAAAATAGCAAAAAAGCGATAAAAACTAGTCCGACTCCCAGCCTTAAAAACACCCGTAAAAACCCACAAAACATCCATGAAAATCAAGCCAAAACACGGCTGAAATTGCTGCAAAAACGCAGCAACACTTACCCATTTAAAACACGCGAGTTTCAGTGGAGGGAGGCAAGTTTGCCGTTCCGTTTCAGTTGATGCTCCAGTCCACGGTCGAGTTTGGTTAGTTTTCTTCCTTGTAACCCAACACTCAAGGCTCTTTATTAATATAGTGAAAAGCTATGCTCAACAGAGGTCACTTTTTTCTTTGATTCACTTTTAGTTTAATATCATGTTCGTGTTTAATCTTTTAGTGCGTTTATTTTGTTTAAATGTCTTTGATAGCTTATTAAATTATTTGGTTGCCTATGTTTGTTCAAGAACATCGCTAGAATTTGTATGAGTTAAGATTTATATTCATGTGTTTACTTGATGGGTGGAAGTTACTGATTTGCATATTTCATGGCACTATAGAATTTCTTTTGTAGGTAAAATAACTACTAAAAAAAAAATAAATAAATAAAGGGATTTCTAGTAAGCTCTAATCAAATAGGTTGTGGTTGTTTTGTTTGTTTTCTTCCTTTTCTTTTTCTTATTCTGTAAGCATATAATTTTGGTTTAATTTTTATACATGTAAAATGGGAAACATTCGAAGAAGACAGTAGTTGAGTTGGTATTGTGCCTTGTGATTTATGGTGTATCAAAATGGGCCATAGGTTTGCTTGGTGGAAATTAAAAGGTTGCTTATTTAACATTTGTTTTAGTTCATATAGTATGAGTGAATGGGATTTGATTAGCTAGTTGGATTTTTAGAGATGTTTGATTATGTTTGGAGTAGTTTGGGGCTGATAGGATTCAAGAAGATTTAGCCTTTTGTCTCCATTTATTTCATAATTATAATAGTCAAATCTTACCCCTTCCACAATAATTCCATAAATCTTGACCTTACAATAATCTCAAGTTTAGGAAGAATAATGAATACCTCTTAGAGTGCTTTAGGCGTGCTTTTAATGAATCTATCGCGATTATGTATACGTTCGCGTGACATAATTGTGATTTTCAAAATTAAAACCGAAGTATGTGTTCGCGCAACTTTGGCCAAAACAATCTTAATATAATAAAAATGCTATTAATTGTGTACACGTACGCGTGTCATGATTTTGGCACAATAAACAAAACGGATTCACTCACGTGATTCGTTTCAAAGATAATTCTATATTTTAAAAGCGGATACATAAAATATGGAAACCAATAAATCATAGTTTATCCAAAATTAATTCAAGCCAAATTGTAGTCAATAAAGCGACCGTGCTAGAACCACGAGACTCGGAGAATGCCTTACACCTTCTCCCCGGTCAATAAAGTTCCTCACCCGAACTTTATTTTCGTAGACCAATAATAATAGAGTCAAATCTTTGTTTGACTAGGGATTCAAATAAAAGGTGACTTGGAACACCCAAAAAATCAATTCCAAGTGGCGACTCTGTAAATAAAATTATCACTATTCAAGTTTGTCACTTTAATTGGAGAAACTCTTTAACCCACAATCCATAATACATATCTTTGTGGGGTAAAAAGGGAGTGTGACAAATACCCGTCCCCAAAATACTACATCCGCCTCTGACCACAATGCATGGTTCTACTTATTAAGTTAAGTGCACAAGCTGATCACTCACTCACTACAATTTATTTCCATTTTCCTTTTTATTTTTGTAGTACTATAGTTTGTATGTATATAATCCTAGCTTATACAAGTTAGACATGTCATGATAAATTATATATTTTATTTATTATTTTTTAAGGGGTGTACAAAATCAATTGTGGACAAGTAAAAGTGAATGAAATAAAATCAATTGTGGACAAGTAAAAGTGAATGAAATAAGTGATTGATTAAGTATTTATTATACTATTTATTTTGTTATTGTATTTACATATAATACATTATTTAAGCCATGAGCTTAAAATACTTACTTTAATACTACATTAAATTAAGTGAATCACAACTATTTAAAGAACTTATAATGTTAGAGACAACATTTAATTCATCTGTTAAAGTTCGACTGCCAAACCTAATGCCAATGTATAAACATAAGAAATTAAAATTTTGGGATCCCGAGTCGTGAATATTTTACAAACAACTTTTATTGCTTACAAACCAGTTACAAGATAACAAAATAGAAAGAAACTCATATACTTATGAGAAATGCCACACATACTTATCAGATTTTAGAGTTAATTAGCCAGTAATCTCAATGGTTTTGACCTCAGGTTTCTTGACCTCCTGCTTAGGAATTGTGACAGTGAGAACCCCATTTTCCATACAAGCCTTCACCTCGTCAAGTTTAGCATTTTCAGGGAGCCAGAACTTTCTGCAGAACTTGCCACGTGGTCTCTCGATACGTCGCCACGTCTCATTCTCCTTCTTCTGATCAGCAGCACCGATCTCGCCGCTAATTTGCAGAGCCCTTCCTTGTTCAACTTCAACTTTAACTTCTTCTTTCTTTAAACCTGGAAGATCAGCTTTGAACACATGAGCTTCTTGCGTTTCCTTCCAATCAACTCGTGGGTTACAGGTTTCATTAGTTGAGCCAATTTGGAAGATATCGTCTAGCAATTGAGGAATCAGTGCCATTTTTTCAAATTGATGATAGCTAAGTGAACACTTTCTTGGATTGACAATTTAGTTAGTTTATGCCGATATTTATAGGGAGTTTTTAGAGTGATTGAAATTTCGAGGGTCTTCTATATATTTGGGCTACTTTTCTAAAGTAACGATCCAACTCTTCTAACGTGGCTTCTAGAGTTTGCTACTCTTTGGTAATTACTGGTGTTTTCTAGAGCAATTTAGTGCTGTCAAGCAGATAAGAATGGAAAGTTCTGGCTTTTGCTTCTCAATCGTTTCTGTTTACGTTAAAGTGTATTTTTATTTTATTTTAACTAACAGGTCATCTAAATGATATTTGTAGGCAAACGTCTTTGAATTGTGAAATTTATAACTATAAAAATAATATAGATTATCTGCTACAATAAATAAATTAATCAATATTTTTCACACTGAAAATATATAATACTAACTTAAACTCATGTTTTTTTTCCTTATCCGCGAAAGACTTCGATTAAATTTGTTCCTCTCTACTTCTAGAGTTAAACTCACGAGAACGTGGAAGGGTATTTAGCGTCTTCAATGCTAGCATCACACGTTTGGTTTTCAGCAAATTAAAACCCTATATTTAGTGTAAATTATTATACATGCAGGCACACAAACATGCATAGTTTATTTCTTTATTATATCTCATTATTGAATTTAAGCACAAATTGAAGACAAAAGAAAATTCACTTGAATCCAATAAGAAAAATGAAGAAAGTCCTAGAGTTCGTGAGAGAGAGAGAGAGAGTTCGTGAAAGCAATGAACCAAATTTTTGTATTTGAAAATACTGAATTGCACATGGTCCATTCTAGAAAAGTTCCATTATTTATATTTGAGCTTTTGACATAATTGGTCGTTCAGCTATTTTTTTTTTAAATATATGCTAACTAATAAAATTATATCTACGATGCCCCTCTGATAAACGGCCAAAAATGCATATTTTTCGGTGTACTTTTATCTCATAACTTGTGTGGTTATGGTAGGTTACATGAGTTTTTGTAATGAATTATGATCATTACGTGCATTCTTATGTGTAGAAACAAGTTGGACGAAAAGTGAGCAAACGAAGTTGATTCGGGACCAAAAGACAAATGAAGAACTTTGCTCGTTCATTCTCGCGTGCACACGAGAGAGTGAACGAGCTAGCTGAGGAAAAGCTTGAGAAAAAAATAACGGATTATGGCAAAAAGGCATGGAAGTGCACGAGAGACCTAGAAGGAAAAGAGAAAAGAGAAGTATTTCGCTCTCGTTCACTCTCGCGTGCGCACGTGAGAGTGAACGAGCTAACCTAAAAAGGTTGTTCCGAAGTGGGCTTGTATTATTTCGCCCCATGCAAACCCTATCACATATAAATAGTCCTTCCACTCACTTTTGAAGGGGGATTGGACGTTTTAAGGAGTGAATTTCGATCTAAGGAGGCAAGAACATACTAGGAGCAAGGCAGAGAATTCTTCTACGAGTTTTTCACTTCCTTCTTCCTATTTTCATTATTGGTTATCAATTCTAGTATTGTAGTTTTGCATACTATTATGAATAACTAATTTGTTATTTAGGGTTTTGATTGAACCTTTTGTAGGATGAATTCTTATTACGTGTTTATACAATTGAGCCGTTGGATTTCTCTACTTGTTCAACTACATGTTTATTGTTGTTGATTAAATAACCATCAATTAATTGTGCCTATTTAGTGTGTATTGCTTGGAAAATGGTGTATTTTTTTTAATTCCAAGTCACAATCTTATTACCACTTGTAAGGCAACAATTACAATTTGAAGAAGGAAGGGATAGCCTTGCCTTCTTAGAAAGATGTGAATTTGACACAACAAATTCATACAAAAGTTACAATGATTTGAGGCAATCTCACAAAACAGAAAGTGGTTATAAGTTCTAGAATTCATGGTGGCTCATATACTAGATTGATCGGTCTTATCCTCTTGACTCAGAAAGTTGAAATTTTCCATCTATCTACATTAAGTAACCCTCCAACCTGCCTTGGCAATGTGTCAAAGTAGGTATACATGAATATCTCCTCAAACTGGTGACTTAGAGAGGCCATCTTGTCCGCAACTTGATTTGCTTCTCTAAAGCAATGTTTAATGACAAGATTCTTATCTTGAATTAACTGCTTTATCTCCTTTACAGTATTTTTGATCCTCCATGGTGTGGACCAAGAATCTTGAATGCAGTTAAGCAGCAGCAAGGAATCGGTCTCACATACAATCAACCTATAACCTTGTTGGATGCACCATTTTAAACCAAAGAAGAGTGCTTCCGCTTCTGCAAAATTACTGGATCTTTTCCCCAAAGGCATCACATATGCCATAATCATCCTACCAACACTATCCCTGACCACACCACCACCCCCACAACTCCCATTAATACAACTCCCATCACTATTTACCTTAACAAACAATAGTGGTGGTCTAAGCCAGTTATCCATAGTGAAGGAATTTTCAAGCAGGGAAATGTCAAATAGTTTACAAATGTCCTCCCATTTACAACCAATAACAATTTTTCTGAAATGAGAGTTAACAATCTGGACAATATTAAAGGTAATAAAATAAATAGATCTATTGATTGATGGCCTCTCCATTTCATACCTGCTGCAATACCTTGATCTCCACAACTCCCACACAAAAATAAGAGGAAGAATTTTACAAACAAAGGAAGCTACAGAGTTACCGGCTCTATGGTTCCAGCAATTAGAGAAAAGGTTCCTCAAGGAGGTGTTTCTATGTTCAATTCATACCCTTCCAGCAATGTTTCCCCACAATTGTTACGCAAACTGTCCGTGACAAAATAAGTGCTCACAATTTTCCACGCTTGGGCTCATATTTGGTGGTGGACAATAGTTACATTTAGAAGGTAAATTATAGCCAAACCTGGTGACTCTATCATCCGTTGACAGTCTTCCATGTATAGCTCTCCAGGACAAGAAAGACATCTTGAAGGGAATGGCTTTATGCCATAATTTGGAGTCAAAAGGAGCAAAATCCTTTCTCTGCCTCAAAGAATTCCAAGTTGAAGCCACAGAAAAATTTCCAGAAGTACATGTTGTACATACTGGATCATCATCCTCTTCTTGATTAGTTGTAATCTTCACAGATGTTACAATATTCGGCTGACCACTGCCTAAACAGTGGATGGTATGTACTACAATACTTGGCTCTAACAAACTGAGATCACAATGAATTTGTGGTCCTCATTATCCACCATTGTTTAGCAGTAAAAGCTTTGCATATGTCTTCTAATTTTCTGAAGTTAGCTCCTCCCTCATTATATGGTAGGCACAACTTAGACCAAGTAGTCCAATGGTATCTGTCACTATCCTCTTGGCCTGACCAAAAGAACCTAACAAGATACCTCTCAATTGTAACAATAGTGCCTTTGGTTGGATGAACTGCATCAAGTGTATGTATGTTTAGGGCTAGTAGTACATGTTTGATAAGTACTGCTCTACCTCCCGTAGATAAGAACTTTAGATGCCACCCTCTTATTTTTTTAATCACCTTGCTAACCATGTTTGAGAAAATTGATACCTTCTTTCTACCAGAGTAGATAGGGCACCCAAGATATTGAATTGGTAGTGGTTCATGTCAGTAATTCTCCTTATCCTAGTGATAGATCTTTGAGTTGCAGATGGAGCCAGAGAAAAGCTGCATTTATCCTTATTGATTTGTTGTCCTGAAATATGTTCATAAGTGGATAAAGAGTCTAGGGCCTGCTGAAGGGTAGCCTTCCCACTATTACAAAATAAAATAGCATCATCAGCAAAAGCAGGATGATTCACCTGGGGTCCTCTATTGTTCATGTAGAAACCTCTATACCTCCTATTTTTCTGAATATCAATCAACAATTGGGACAACAGTTAAGCACTCAAGACAAAGAGAGAGGGGGAAAGAGGATCACCTTGTCTTAGTCCCCTCCCGAATTTTAAAAAAACCATGCCTACAACCATTAACAATAAGGGTGTACCAATTATTGCTTATATATCTGTGAATAATCTCAATCCATCTCTTAGAGAAGCCCATCTTCCGAAGCATATAACATAAATAGGTCCATGAAACCCGGTCATATTCTTTGGCCATATCCAACTTCAACACTACATTACCCCCATCCACATGTTTCCCAATATCATTCACTATCTCCTGAGCCAACGGAATGTTTTCTGTAATGGCTCCCCCTTTAACAAAACCACTCTAGTTGTGTGAGATGATTCTGGGCAATACTGAGCTTAGCCTAGCATTCAACAACTTGGCAATAATTTTGCTAGACATGTTACACAAACTAATTGGCCTAATATCAGAGAAAGTTTGAGGAGATTCCACCTTTGAAAGCATCACTAGTCATGTGTGAGTGAAAAACTTTGGCAGTTGAGCACCATTAAAGAAGGCAACTACAATATTAAGGACATCGGGGGTATATGTGATGAAAGCTCCAACCTGCCTCCCCCATACGTGCTATTACCAAGATGTAATGAATGAGCTACCACCCCCAGGGTGCGCATGGATTATGATACTAAGACAAGAAGCGGCGGATCCTCCCACACTCAATGTGGAGGATACTTCTTAGCGCTGTCGTCCCACTTGGCATTCGGTCAGCTCTTGGGATGACTCTTGGTGAGTACTACATTCTCAAAGTTATAACATCTCCGTATTCTCGAACAAAGCTCTTTATTTTCCAACTGTCACTTCCTCAGCAAGTACCTAATGTTCCCGGTAGTAGGTCACTACTCTCCCTATAGACAAGTACTCACTCGGTCCTAGTAGTATGACTTCCCGGTCCAGTTGTGCCACGCACTTGGTCACAACCCGCACTTTGGGGTTATGACTTCGGCCAAGAACTGGTGAGAAAAGGCTCTTCTGATTGACTGGCGTAGATCTGTCTACTCAGGTAACTTGGGCTTTTTAATTTTAAGCATATATAAGGGGGGTATAGGTGATAAAAGCTCCGACCTGCCTCCCACATACGTGCTGCTACCAAGCCGTATCAACTGAGCTACCTTGAGGGAGAACCTCAGGGGCCTGCCTGGATGACTCAAAGGAGTGTCCTAGGTATCCATACGAGTTAGGGAACTCTATGGATGGCGCGACGCCTTCGGGCTAGCGTTGGGTATCAAGTAGGCACTGGAGGCTCGATACGTGGGATGACCTGTGTGCCGATTGGATACTTTATGCACCTATCTTAGGGGCATCATGTGTTGACTTGTGAGAATGGATTGGGTTCAACCATGCGAGCAAGGGTCTGTTGGCTTAAACGTGCAGTTATGCGACTTATTTACGCTCGCCAGTGGCACCTAATTGCCCGTGCGGCACCTGCAGTTCCCCTCGCTGTAGGCCACCCTTCATCCTTTCCTAGGTTTTCAAGCACGATCATGTGCCTGTTGGTGGATCTTGCCGATGAGACTCGCCCCAACTTGTGCCGCTCGTAGGATGTCTAGGAACTTGGACCTAGATATGTCGTGGCGCTTCTCGTCTTTGAATCATAATTCATGTGCGCCCTGGGGGTTGGCTTAGGACATGTCTTATCCTAATGACGGTGACAAACAAATGTCGGGTGTCAATGTAATTGTGGCTGAGAACAGAGGAGACCAAGGGGCGTTGATTGTGAACCCCTTAGGACTCATAAATTGAGTTAATCGACGAGGACGTCGAGTTTCAAAGGGCGAGGGTGGTTTGTTAGACCTCCACTTCTTTGGGATTGATTTGGCAATGAGAGCGTTGTCAAGGCAACAAGAGTGTTGTCAAGCTAAGGTGCGCGAGCTAGCACCAAGGCAAAAGAGAAATGGGCAAGCGATGGCCAAGGTATTAGGACAGGCAAGACAGGTTTGGCAAAGGCTTGACGAGGTAGTGTGGGCAAATTGGTGCGGCATGGCATGACATGCGCGCCAAAGACAAAGGTACGGGCGATTCGGATTGTGGCAGCGCCAAGTAAATGCTAAGCTAAATCAAGACAACGCAAAATGATGGCAAGGGGTCTCAATAGCTAAGGCAAGGCTATGTGAGACAAAAGACAAGAAATGGCATAGGTGAAACAAGTATTGACAAAGACAAGGCAGAAACGCGGCTAAGGCAATGTGCGTGCGACAGGAGTGTCGGGCGTGTGCAGAAAAATCATGGGTAGCAGTTTGCAGACAAGGCATTGGTGCGGAGCAATGTCAAAAGACGCCAAGGCTAGGCACAATGCCATCCTTGGGAGTGCAACAACTGACCAAGTAAAACGGGCACATACACTGCACATGCCAAAGTAGAAGGCGTTTACCTTTATGTAATGGCTTGTACCCATGTCTGTTTAATGCTTGTATCTAATATCATTTCATGTGGGAAAAAAGCCTAAGTAGTTGGGGGTGTTAACTACAAGTTAGGACAGATTTAACAATGCTGTATGCAAGGGTTGTTTCAGTGGATGGTGGGACCAGTGCTCCACCAAGAGGACTGAGTGCTCCACAAAATAGAGCTAAGTGCTGAAGAGGACCATTTTGTGGGTGAGTGCGCCATTAAATGGTTAAGTGCTTATTTAGTGCTTTGACTGAGAAAAGCACTAGAATAGAATTGCCCCTTTGTAAGTTGCCCCTTCAAATATGCCAGTGACAGCCCCTATATCTATATATATATGGGAGAATTTCGTGATCAAGAGACATGAGAGAGGAGTCTTGAGATCTAAGACTAAGAGTAGTCTTAAGAGAGTCCCAAAACCGTGTAACAATGCATGTTTAACTTAGGAAAGAGTTCCTAAGTCTGGTTTCAAGAGTGAAAACACCTAAGGCTAAGAGTAGTCTTGAGAGAAAACCTGAGGTCAAGAGTGATCTTCTTTTTGTACGCGGTCGTACTTTGAGTTTGAGTTTCTTTGTATGCTCGAGCTAAATACAAAGTTGGGAAGAGAAACCTGTAAATTGTGCATTGTTTTCTTGTCAATTTACCATTGCCTTTCTTTTAATTCGTTGCCTAAATTAGTTCTAAGGCTTACTACGTTGAAGCTACCCGAAATTATTCAAAGTCCAAAGTTCCTGTAACTTTGGCCGACTGTTGTAAGAAGGCTGAAGTCAAGTGCGGGACTTGGCTACCGCACATGCCGGTTTCGACGGACAGAAACCACGCCCGTGACAACGAGGCAGTGTGGGCAAATTGGTGCGGCATGACACGACATGCGTGCGAAAGACAAAGGTACAGGCGATTCGGATTGTGGAAGCACCAAGTACATGCTAAGCTAAATCAAGATAGCGCGGAATGATGGCAAGGGGTCTCAAAAGCTAAGGGAAGGCTATGTGAAACGAAAGACAAGCAATGGAACGAGTGAAACTAGTATTGACAAAGACAAGGAAGAAACGTGGCTAAGGCAATATGCGTGTGATAGGAGTGTCGGGCATGTGCGGAAAAATCATGGGTAGCAGGTTGCAGATAAGGCATTGGTGCGGAGCAATGTCAAAAGGCGCCAAGGCTGGGCGCAATACTAGCCTTGGGCGTGCAACAACTGACCAAGTGAAATGGGCACATGTAGTGCATATGCCAAAGTAGAGGGCGTTTACCTTTTTGTAATGACTTGTACCCATGTCTGGGAAAAAAACCTAAGTAGTTGGGGGTGTTAACTACAAGTTAGGACAGATTTAGCAATCATGTATGCAAGGCTTGTTTCTGTAATGACCGAACCAGTCATTTTCACTTTTAGAACCCCGTTCCCTAAAATAGAACTCCCCAAATGTGCTTTTAATGATTTATAACTTGTGGGGATGGTTGGTTCGGGATTTGAAAGTGTTTGGGTTGAAATCGGAACACTTGGTTCCTTAAGTTAGCCTTAAAAGGCCAAGTTTTACTTCGGTCAACATTTTGAAAAAACGACCCCGAAATCGGGATTTGACAGTTCCAATAGGTTCGTATGGTGATTTCAGACTTGAGCATATGTTCGAATCGAGTTTTGGATAACCTAGGAGCGTTTTGGCGCTAAATAGTAAAACTCAACTATTTGAAGGTTTAAAGTTCTTTAAATTTGGTTTGGAGTAGGTTTTTGAGTAATTGATATCACTTTGAAATTTCGAGTTTGGAAATAGTTCCGTATAGTTATTTAAGATTTGCATGTCAAATTTCGTGTCATTCCGAGTAGTTTAAGTATGTTTCGGCTCATTGGAAATAAATTGAAGAACTTGAAGATTTAAGTATGAATCAATTTAGTTTATGGTATGATTCTTAGATTTGATGTTGTTTTACCCGTTCCGAGAGTTCGTGCGAGTCCGTTTTATGATTTTAAACCTGTTGGTATGTTCGGGCGGGGCCCCGAGCATCAACCGGACGAGGCTCAGACCAACTTTGGAAATTTGAGCAAAGACTGAAGCTCCCAGCTACTGTCATAATCGCACCTGCGCTTAGACAGTCGCAAGTGCGAGCCACCAATCATAGGTGCAAAGGAGAGGAGCGTGCCCAGCCATCGCAGATGCGAAGCATTTTTGTGCACCTGCGAACGCGCAGGTACGAAGGCCTTGTGCGCAGAAGCGGAGGGATACGCAGGTGCGAAGGAATGGGCGCACGTGCGCTTGGGTAGAAGTGATCACCTCTTCCGCAGGTGCGGTGCCAGGAAAAGAGGGGAAATGCGCACCTGCGAGGCTTTTCTGTAGGTGCGAAATTCGCATGTGCGGCACTCCTCCGCAGGTGCGGAAATCACTATTGGGCGGAACCTTAAAAATGGAAGAAGCTCAATCCATTTCTTTCTATTTTTCATCCATTGTTGGGCAATTTCAGGGCATTTGAGAGGAGGATTTCAACTAGCAATTGGAAGGTAAGTTAATTCCACACCTCTTGAGTTAAATACATAGATTATGAGTAGATTATAACTAGTAAATCTTAGAAATCAAGGGTTTAGATGAAAAAACTAGATTTTTATAAAAATGAGATTTTAACCACAAAAATGGTTATGGAATTGGGTAGAAATTATATATTTAAGTTCTTGAGATTATGGGTAACGTTTTCATCCGAAAATTTCCAGAATCCGGGCACGTGGGCCCGGTGTGAATTTTAGAAATTTTACTGTTTTGGTTAGGGTAAATTATTTAATAGCCTAAATTTGAATTATTGAACATGTATTAATTATTTTGTATAATATTTAGATAGTTTCAGATTTTTCGGCGTCGAATCGAGAATTTAACGCGACGTGGTAATCAGAAAGTGGACTTTGGGACAAGGTAAGTCTCTTGTCTAATCTTGTGAGGGGAAAATTACCCCATTGGTAAATAAAGCAATAATTATTGCTAATTGTGGGGGGCTACGTACGCACGAGGTGACGAGA
Organism: Nicotiana tabacum; assembly: GCF_000715075.1. Classification (NCBI taxonomy): domain Eukaryota; kingdom Viridiplantae; phylum Streptophyta; class Magnoliopsida; order Solanales; family Solanaceae; genus Nicotiana; species Nicotiana tabacum. Next base: position 22,705,074 of record NC_134081.1, on the reverse strand, counting down.
GTCCGTGCGTAGCTACTATAAATGCTAAAGTCCGGGTAGTTTAGGACTCAAAGCATGAATTACTTGTGTAAATTGTATTCTTTGTTTAATTAATATTTTTGTGAATTGTTAGATAAAAATATTAAAGGATGGAAATCTCATACGCTTGATTTTCTGTTTAAATTAATTAATTGTGAAGAGAAATTGTTCTTACTCCCGAATTTATCTTATAATAAATATACTCTCCTTCCGTAGGTACATAAGAAAATATCCTCCTTTCTTGTGGAGCGGGCCGAACGCCTCGGCAGGATTGATGCATCTATGGATCACGCCACACGTCCCTCGGCAGTGTACACAACACTTTGGATCGGGCCGTATGACCTCAGCAGAAATCGTGCTTAATAATAATAATAATAATAATAAATAAACGATATCACGATGTTTTAAATTACAGCTTGTGGATTTAATAAATGGATTGGAAATTTATTGGAATTGAAGGAATTTAATTAATATATTGAGAATTGTTGCATTTGAGGATATTTAATTATTTCTACTGATTAAATAAAATTATTATTGACCTTGTGAATCATGTTGAGTTAAATAAATTCTGTTTTTTTCTATTTAATATTGTTGACCCTTAGTGAGTGTCAAAGTCGATCATCTCGTCTCTACCACTTCGAGATTAGGCTTGATACTTACTGGGTACATGTTGTTTACGTACTTATGCTACACTTGCTGCACTTTTTGTGCAGGATCTGAGGCAGGTACTAGTGGAGGCCCTATCATCGTACATCCACGTTACCCAGAGGCGTAGTGGTGAGCTGTCTTGCTGAGTCATTCTGTAGTTACCAGTGACTCTCCTTGTATTTTCATTCTGTCTATTTTTATTTCAGACTCTATTTGGGGTTTTGTATAATTTACTAGATGCTCATACACTTGTGACACCAGGTCTTGGCACACACATTAGTAGAATTTGGAGTTGTATTATTTTCTTGGATTTAAGTTAATCACTATCTTTTCAAATTTATTTAATATTTCTAGAAAAATAATAAAATTACTTCGAAAATTATTCTGAAAATAATTGATATATGTTTAAATTATTTATTGGCTTGCCTAACTATAGTGTTGGGCGCCATCATGACCTATAGGTGAAATTGGGTCGTGACAACATGGTATCAGAGTACTAGGTTCATGTAGGTCTCACAAGTTATGAGCAGACCTAATAGAGTCTTGCGGATCGGTACGGAGACGTCTGTACTTATTTTTGAGAGTCTATAGGGTGTTAGGAAACTACCTTTCTTCATATTCCATCGTGCAATTGATGTAGTACTAAATATCTTTCCCTTATTCTCTCACAGATGGTGAGAACGCGCTCTAATGAGGTTCCAGACCAGGGAAGAGCTACTCCCCCAGTTGCTAGAGGCCGAGGGAGGCTCCAACCCGTGGTAGAGGTAGAGGACGTCCCAGGACTGTTCCAGTTATTCCACCAGTGGGTCCAGTAGAGGATCCCATTATTGAGGAGCAGTGTGAAGTGCCTGTGGCAGAGCCAGCTCCGGTGGATTTCACATCTGCACCGGGATTCCAGGATGTTATGGGTCGTATGCTGCGGTTCATGGACAATATGACTCAGGCCGGTTTATTTCCGGCAAACCCAGCCACATCCCAGACGGGCGGGGGAGTACAGGCCCCTACCGCACAGGCTCATAGATAGACAACTACTGTATATCAGACCCAGGGTGCACTTCTCGTGGGTGGAGCCCAGCCAGTGGCAGCAGCTACACCTGAGCCCAGGCCAGCTGCAACCGCTGATCCGCAGAAACTATTGGACAGATGAACTAGACTTCATCCTCCTGTCTTTGGGGGTGAGCGACATGAAGATCGCTAGGATTTAATTGATCGATGCAAGGATAGACTGTACAACATGAGGATATTGGAGTCTCATGGGGTAGACTTTGCTACTTTTCAGCTAGAGGGCAGAGCCAATAGATGGTTGCAGTCTTATGTTCTTGACAGAGCAATAGATTCTCCTCCCATGACTTGGGATAGGGTCACCCGTATCTTCCTGGACATGTATATTTCACCCTCCCAGAGGGAAGAGTTGCGGTTTCAGTTTGAGCAGCTCCAGCAGGGTCAGATGTCAGTGACCGATAATGATGCAAGGTTTTTTGAGTTATCTCGCCATGCACTTATGATACTCCCTACTGAGACGGAGAGAGTGCAGAGGTTTGTTGCGGGTTTACATACTAGCATTCATGCCACTATGGCTAGAGAAGTTGAGATGTGTACTTCTTATGAGCTAGTTATAGAGATAGCCTACAGGATTGAGGGTGTACGTCAGCAGAGCCGAGAGAAGGTCATGAGAGATAAGCGGTTCAGGTATTCTGGAGAGTTCAGAGGTGCTCCGTCTGGGGGAAGAGGTCAGACCAGCAGGCCCCCATATCCAGCACCACCGCCTCCTCGAGGTGCTCCAGTGCAACCCTATCTCAGTGCTATACCAGAGAGTTCTTATCACCCATTAGCTATTCAGGGTCCTCCCAGTGGGTATTCAGTTCCCCAGGGCCAGACTCTTAGTCAGCAGCCCATCGCACCGAAGAGTTGTTAGGAGTGCGGGGACCCCAATCACATACGAAGATTCTACCCCAGACTTCAAGGTAAACTAGTGCAACAGGGTCAACAACCTATGATTACCGGACCAGTTTCTCCACCAGTTGTCCGACCACTAAGAAGTAGAGGAAAGGTGGGTAAGGGCCATCCTAGAGGTGGAGGTCAGCCAGGCGGAGGCCAGCCAGTTAGCGCTCCAGCTCAGTTTTATGCTTTTCTGGCCAGACTAGAGGCAAAGGCCTCAAATGTCGTGATTACAAGTATTATTTCTGCCGGCAAAGATGCCTCAATATTATTTGATCCAGGATCTACGTATTCATATGTGTCATCTCTATTTTCTCCATTCCTGGGTGTTTCTCATGAGTCCTTGAGTACTCCTATTTATGTGTCCACTCCTGTGGGCGATTCTGTTATTGTGAACCGGATCTACCGGTCTTGTATTATTACTTTCTGTGGTTATGAAACTAGAGCAGATCTCTTATTGCTCGAGATGACCGATTTTGAAATTATTCTGGGCATGTATTGGTTATCTCCATATCATGCTATTCTAGATTGTCATGCCAAGACTATTACTTTGGCTATTCCAGCATTACCTAGGCTGAAGTGGAAGGGTTCATTTGTTAGTTCATTTAATCGAGTTATTTCTTTTATAAAGGCTCAACACATGGTTGAGAAGGGTTGTTTGGCTTATCTAGCCTATATTTTGGGATACTACTGCAGAGACTCCTGCTATTGAGTCAGTGCATGTAGTTAAGGAGTTCTCCGGTGTATTTCCTTCAGATCTTCCAGGTATGCCACATGATCGTGATATTGATTTATGTATTGACTTGGCTCCAGATACCCAACCTATATCTATCCCACTAAAGAATTGAAAGAACAACTTGAAGAGTTACTAGCCAAAGGGTTCGTCATACCGAGTGTATCGCCTTTGGGTTCACCAGTATTATTTATGAAGAAGAAAGATGTGACAATACGGATTTGCATTGATTATCGCCAATTGAACAAAGTCACTATTAAGCATAACTACCCGTTGCCGCGTATTGATGATCTATTTGACCAATTGTAGGGTGCTAGGGTGTTCTCTAAGATCAACTTGAGGTCGGGGTACCATCAGTTGAAGATTCGGGATTCGGATGTTCCGAAGACTGCTTTCTGGATTAGATATGATCATTATGAGTTTCTGGTGATGTCCTTCAGTTTAACTAACGCCCCAGCAGTGTTTATGGATCTGATGAACAAGGTATTCAGGCCATATATTGATTCGTTTGTCGTTGTCTTCATTGATGATATTTTGATCTACTCGCGTAGTAAGGAGGAACACGAGCAGCATATGAGAGTAGTGCTTCAGACATTGCGGGAACAAAAGCTATATGCTAAGTTCTCCAAATGTGAGTTTTGGCTAGAGTTTGTAGCTTTTTTGGGGCATATCGTATCGGGCAAGGGTATTAAAGTTGATCCCAAAAAGATTGAGGCAGTTCAGAATTGGCATCGTCCCACTTCGGCAATTGAGATCAGGACTTTTTTGGGTTTAGCAGGTTATTGTCGTCAGTTTGTGAAGGGTTTTTCATCTATTGCAGCACCTTTGACCAAATTAACCTAGAAGGGTGCTCCGTTCTGATGGTCTGATGATTGTGAGGTGAGCTTTCAAAAGCTCAACACAGCATTGACTACAGCACCAGTGTTAGTGTTGCCTTCCGGTTTGGGGATGTATACAGTGTATTGTGACGCTTCACACGTTGGCTTGGGTTGTGTATTAATGTAGGAAGGGCGAGTCATTGCATATGCTTCACGTCAGCTGAAGTCCCACTTAGAAGAATTATCCGGTACAGATTTGGAATTAGCTGCGATTGTTCACGCTCTTAAGATTTAGAGGCATTATCTTTATGGGGTGTCTTGTGAAGTTTACACTGATCATCGTAGTTTGCAGCATTTGTTCAAGCAAAGGGACCTAAATTTGAGGCAGCGCAGATGGCTGGAATTACTGAAAGATTATGATATTACTATCCTATATCCTCCAGGTAAAACAAATGTGGTTGTAGACACTTTGAGTAGAAAGGCAGAGAGTATGGGTAGTTTGGCTTTCATTGCAGCAGAGGAGAGGCCATTAGCTTTGGATATTCAATCCTTAGCTAACCGACTTGTGAGATTGGACATTTCAGAGCCCAGCCAATTTCTTGCATGTGTTGTAGCTCCGTCTTCACTATCTGAGCAGATAAAGGCTCGCCGGTATGATGATCCACACTTAATGGTTCTTCGAGAAACGGTACTACGGGGGGTGGGTGGGTGCCAAGGAAGTTATTATTGGAGCGGATGGTGTTCTGCGACTCCAGGATCGTCTATGTGTCCTAATGTGGATGGACTGAGGAAAAAGATCCTAGAGGAGGCACACAGGTCTCGGTATTCTATTCATCCAGGTGCTACGAATATGTATCGTGACTTGAGGTAGTATTATTGGTGGCGACGAATGAAAAAGGACATAGTTGAGTATGTAGCTAGGTGTCTAAATTGCCAGCAAGTTAAATATGAGCACCAGAGGCCAGGTGGTCTACTTCAGCAAATGACTATACTAGAGTGGAAATGGGAACGCATCACTATGGACTTTGTAGTTGGGTTGCCGCGGACATTGCGAAAGTTTGATGCAGTTTAGGTCATTGTCGACGGGTTGACCAAGTCGGCACACTTTATTCCTGTTGTGACTACGTATACTTCAGAAAGGTTGGCCCAGATATATATTCAAGAGATATTTCGGTTGCACGATGTGCCAATTTCTATCATATCCGATAGAGGCCCTCAGTTTACTTCACATTTCTGGAGAGCAGTACGGAGTGAATTGGGGACCCGTGTAGAGCTCAGCACAAACTTTCATCCACAGACCGATGGGCAGTCAGAGCGGATAATTTAGATTTTGGAGGATATGCTCTGGGCATGTGTGATTGACTTTGGAGGTCAATGGGATCGTTTCTTGCCTTTGGTCGAGTTTGCTTATAATAACAATTACCAATCCAGCATCGAGATGGCTCCATTTGAGGATTTGTATGGTCGGTGATGTCGTTCGCCTATCGGATGGTTTAAGCCCGGTGAGGCTAAGTTATATGGTACTGATTTGGTGAAAGATGCCTTGAAAAAGGGAAAGTTGATTCAGGAGCGACTTCGTACAACACAGTACAGACAGAAGAGTTACACAGATCAGAAAGCGCGTGATTTATCATTTATGGTAGGTGAAAAATTTCTCTTGAAGGTTTCGCCAATGAAGGGAATCATGAGATTCGAGAAGGGCAAGTTGAGCCCAAGGTTTATAGGCCTATTTGAGGTGTTGATACGAGTTGGGGAGGTTGATTACGAGCTTGCAATGCCTCCCAGTCTATCGGGAGTTCATCCAATTTTCCATGTATCTATACTCCGAAAGTATCATGCCGACCTATCACATGTGTTAGACTTCAACACAGTTCAACTAGATAATAGTTTGGGTTATGAAGAGGAACCAATTGCTATTGTTGATAAACAGGTTCGCCAGTTGAGATCCAAAGGATTTCTGTAGTAAAAGTTAGTGGAGCGGCCAACCAGTCAAGGAAGCGACTTGGGAGGCCGAGGAGGACATGCAGAGCAAATATCCCCACTTATTTAACACTCCAGGTATTATTCTAAACTCGTTCGAGGATGAACGTTTATTTAAGAGGTGGAGAATGTAATGACCCAACTGGTCATTTTAACTTTTAGAACCTCGTTCCCTAAAATAAAAATCCCCGAATGTGCTTTTAATGATTTATGACTTGCGGGGATGGTTGGTTCGGAATTTTGAAGTGTTTGGGTTGAAATCGGAACACTTGGTTCCTAAAAAAGGCCAAGTTTGACTTCGGTCAATATTTTGAGAAAACGACCCCGAAATCGGGATTTGGCGGTTCCAATAGGTTTGTATGATGATTTCGGACTTGGGCGTATGTTTGAATCGAGTTTTTGATAACCCGGGAGCATTTTGGCGCTAAATAGTAAAACTCAATTATTTGAAGGTTTAAAGTTCTTCAAATTTGGTTTGGAGTAGGTTTTTGAGTAATTGAAGTTCGTTTGAAATTTTGAGTTTGGAAATAGTTCCGTATAGTGATTTAAGACTTGCACGCAAAATTTTGTGTCATTCCGAGTAGTTTAAGTATGTTTCGGCTCATTGGAAATAAATTGAAGAACTTGAAGTTTTAAGTTTGAATCAATTTGGTTTAAGGTATGATTCTTAGATTTGATGTTGTTTTACCCATTTCGAGCGTTCGAGCGATTCCGTTTTATGATTTCAAACCTGTTGGTATGTTCGGGCGGGGCCCCGAGGCCCCCGAGCGTCAACCGGATGAGGCTCAGACCAACTTTGGAAATTTGAGCAAAGACTGAAGCTCCCAGCTACTGTCATAATTGCACATACTCTTAGACAGCCGCAGGTGCGAGCTCGCAGGTGTGAGCCACCAATCATTAGTGCAAAGGAGAGGAGCCTGTCTAGCCATTGCAGATGCGAAACATTTTTGCACACCTGCGAACGCACAGGTGCAAAGGCCTTGTGCGCAGAAGTGGAGGGATACGCAGGTGCGGAGGCATGGGCGCACCTGCGCTTGCGCAGAAGCGAGCACCAGAGCCTTCATCCGTGACCGTGAGTATGTGAAAGAGTTCACCAAACTCACCCTTCAGATCCCCAACTTGACCAGTGAGGATCTATTATTTTGTTTCTTGGATGGCCTTCAGAATTAGTACCAGAGCCTAGGTTCTTGCATGGCTAAGAACTCACATCGCAATATAGAAGAAACTGGCGAGGTCCCGTCACTTTCCGAGAAACACGTATTGAGGCTCCTAAACCTAAAGATTTTTGGGGTGAAAGAAGCGCTCAAGACGTGGAAAACTTCTTGTGGCAATTAGATGCTTATTTCGAACATATGAGCATAGCCAACGATGCTTCCAGCCATGCTTACAAGTCGACACCTGATGCCCCTAAGATAGGTAAATCAAGTATCCAATCGGCACAGAGGTCTTTGTCCAACATTTTAGCAGCCCGTGGGGCATAGCCGTCTATTTGATCCGGCTTGGTGGCAGCACGTATAGGGGAGGCAGGTCGGAGATTTCATGACCTATACCCCCTTATATATGCTTAAAATTAAAAAGCCCAAGTTACCTGAGTAGACAGATCTATGTCAGACAATCAAAAGAGCCGGTATCCATACGAGTTAGGGAACTCTATGGACGGCGCGACGCTGGGTCCGTTGGCCTAAACGTGTAGTTGTGGGGCAACACTGCACTATTCGGGATGGAAGTGTGTTGTGAGGGCTATATATGGGCATGGCATGAAAGACACTGTCTTTGTCCAACATTTTGGCATCCCGCGGGGCATAGCCGTCCCACATATCAACCTCCAGCGCCCTTTTGGTGCTCAATGCTATCCAGAAAGCGTCGCGCTGTCGATAGAGTTCCCTAACTCATATGGATACCTAGGACACTCATAGTTATTGAACAACATCACTCCTAACGTATGTGAGGAATCAATATGGAGGGTTTAAAGGTGGGATTAGGAATAACGAAACCTTGGTACGATCTTAGTGAGTGGTGAATTAGTGCCAACTAGCGTAGTTCAGAAGAATATGTCTAGTAAATTGTTGTAGTTATTCGGAAGTGAATTACGACAACCAAAGTACTCATGATCGGTAGAGAATACTTAGACAAAATTATAGAAAATGTAGCGGGGATAATTCTGACAATTGGGGAAATCATAACTCGAACTTGTATTTCTTAGCAATACTGAACCATTGTAGCTAAGCCTTAGTTCTCTGTGGGATTCGACTCCGGACTTTTAGATCGGATTATATTTGCAGCGACCGCTTATCCTTTTTAGGACCATAGTTGGGCGTGATCAAAATTTGGCGCCGTTGCCGGGGAACTAATGGTGTAGCTGTATGTGTACATATTGCTAGGTTTCAAGTTTAAACTTTTATTTTTGTTTTCTTGTATTTGATTTTTTAAAATTGTTGTTTTATTTATTAATTTGAGAAATATGGCACCGTGGAATTATGGGAGATTTGATGTTGGTAATTCTACTGTTGATTTTCCTTGTGTGTATTATGAAGGAAGCCATATGTGGCAAAATTGTCTAAATATTTCCGAGAGCGAGTTATTTTCACCAACTCAATCTTACGTGTGAAATGTATGTGATATGTGTGGTGGTCAAGATGGTTATTTTCATGGTTGTGCTTATATTTCTTATCTTCCCCCAACCCCTTACTTTGATGGTTCTTCTTTTTCTTGTGAAGTTAATTTGGAACAAAGAACCCAGGGATGATGACCTGTAAGAGATCAAGGATATGCTAAGATGCCTTGTGGAACAGAATAATGAGAAACAACTGTACATACAAAGGCAAGATGCTACTATTCGCAACCTGGAGGCACAAGTGAGTCAATTAGTTGAAACATTTAAGTCTCAACAAGCCGATATTATGGATAGTAGCCAAAATGAGCATGATTTAGATGCAAAAATTGAGGTGCTAATGGAGGAGGTGAGAGTAGAACACCAATAATCAATCCAACTAGAATTTGAGGATGCCGATGTTGAAAAAGTAATACTAGAGTCAGCCAATGATATTGAAGATACAAATTTAGTTTATTCTAGTGTGATTGATGTAGATGAGGTCAAAAATCTGTTCATGTATTTAAGTGCGTTGGACCTCATTCCAAACACTTCTCTATATTATGTTCAGATAGTGAAATGAAAATTGTACCTTATGAGCATAAAAATGAGTCAAGGGCAGAGGTCGATGAACCTTAAATTTTGAAATTTTCAAGGCCATCTAGGCAAAGTGACACTCCCCAGCCGAGAGCCAAAAAGTGCATGAAAATTTATTTAAACTTTGGCTCGAAAGAATTTGTACCGCCCAAGGAGCATAATCATAAACTTGACGCAAAACTTGGAGTTCAATTCATAAGCTCGAGGTGGAGACAAAAAGTGATTCGCGTCGTGTCGCGACGTTAAATCAAGACTTTGTTGGGAGGCAACCCAACTTTATTGTTTTTAGTTATTTTATTTAATTTAATTTATTATTATTGCAGTGTTTTTGATTTTTCTAGGAGCATGTGAAGTAAGGCTATTGAAAGAAAGCAAAAGCAAGGGAGATGGTCAGAACTAAGTGTGTGGTGCCCGCACAAAGAACCAAGTCTGGGAGAAGTCTGAGTACCGCATGAGCTGCTAATGTATCAGCCTTTGGCCTACGAGGGAGTTTGTTTTACCCTCTTGTATTTATGGGTGTACATTGGGGACAATACATAATTTTAAGTGTGGGGTGAAGAGACTGATTGTGTGTTCCTGTGCTATTTTAGTTGTGTTATTGTATGTGTGTTGAAAAAAAATAAAAAAATAATTAGGTAGTAATAATCCCTCTTGGGTTTTCTTATGGCTACAGTTCTTTTCCAAGGGATGACTCTTTGAACCGGGTAGTAGTTTTTTTGTAGGTAGAATTTTCATAAAAGTTTTGGACTTTTCCTGACGATGGATTTCTTAGACAGTTTTCTTGAGGGAGTAAAGTCTAAAGAAAAAAAAAATGCAAGAAGATTTTTCTTTTTCTTTCTTTTGTAGAACTGATAATGGAATGGAAAAACTTGAGTATATATGCTTTTTGACATGTTTTATGCTGGGACTTAGAGCTGATTGTATTTTTCGTGTTTTATATGGCCACATGCCTTAAGAATATATGTGACTTTCTTTTGACACTTAAGTTCATTTGTTGACTCCTATGATTACTTTTCATGTGTTGAATTAATAGGATGGTTGTGCTTAGTTGTTTAACTAGAGTATCGAGTTTGAGCCGTCCGGAGTGAATCATGTGCATTGTGTGATGTAAGGTCTTGATTATATTATGTGTTATCTTGTGTTAGTATTAAACTTGCCCCATGTGTTAGTCGAAGCGAAATAAATAAGCTTTGGGAGTCTAGGAGATGATGTAGGCATTTCTTTGATTGTCCATTGAGCTAGTATGCCACCATAAATAAATAAAAAATTCTTAGATCCCATTTGAGCTTATAAACCTTTTCTTTGACACCACTTTATAGCCGACTCCCTTTTTATTCTTAATTAGATCTTTTTGAACCTTTACCTCCGAAAACACGTAAGTCACTAGAAGAGTACGGTGAGAGTTGAGGTAGCCTTTGAGTGGAACTATAGAAAGGCCAAAAGGTGCATGTATGTTTTGATAGATCATTAGTCGGGCAACCCAAATATGGAGAGTGTTGGAAAAACAAATCAAAGAAAATACAACAAAACAAATATGAAAAAATAGAAAATACTCCGCCTATTCCTCTTAATTCGAGCTAGTGAATGCATAGTTGTACTTAAAGAAAAAGGTCCAAATTGTATATGATTTTGTGACATTACTTGAATTGGTCATGAAGAGTATGCATTTGAAAGTTAAGTGTAGTGTATTAAAGTGCTTAGGAGGGTTAGTCACTATACCCAAATATATCCTACCCATTCCTTAGCCTACATTATAACCTGAAAAGACCTAATTTATAATAGACTTCACAAGATTAAATTAGTAGAGAGATACACTACGGGCAAGCCAATGGAACGACCTCGGGATGCACATGAATTTCTTTGAGGGAGTGAGCAAATTCTTTCGATTTGTAAGTCCTTATATTATACTTGAATGCATATTTGAGTGTGCGGACTAATTTCTCTCTTTGGTTTATGGTGAGGGCACATGATTTACAAAGGATTGATAAAGTCCAGGCATTTTGAGTTGACACAACAAGTGAGTCATAGTAAGGAATGTATTGGAGTCATCTCTTGAGGTTAGGATGTTAGAAGAAGTCGCACAAATATTTTAAATAGTCATGGCATGGGTCTAATTTTGAAGAAAGGTGTCAATAGTTCTTATGTTGAGTTCTAAGTGTTGGTATAAGCCATTTTCATTGGTATGATGCTTGAGTATATTTCTTGCCATTGTGCTTAATTTTGAAAGTTGCTCGAGTACGAGCAAGAGTTTAAGTGTGGGGTACTGATAAACGGCCAAAAATGCATATTTTTCAGTGTACTTTCATCTCATAACTTATGTAGTTACGGTATGTTACATGAGTTTTGTAATGAATTATGCTCATTAATTGCATTCTTATGTGTAGGAGCAAGTTGGACGAAAAGTGAACAAAAGAAGTTGATTTGGGACCAAAAGACAAAAGAAGAACTTTGCTCGTTCATTCTCGCGTGCACACGAGAGAGTGAACGAGCTAGCTGAGGAAAAGCTTGAGAAACAAACAGCGGATTATGGCAAAAAGACATGGAAGTGCACGAGAGACCTAGAAGGAAAATAGAAAAGAGAAGCACTTTGCTCGTTCACTCTCGCGTGCGCACGAGAGAGTGAACGAGCTAACCTAAAAAGGTTTTTCCGAAGTGGGCTTATATTATTTCGCCCCATGCAAACCTTATCACATATAAATAGTCCTTAAACTCACTTTTGAAGGGGTATTGGACGTTTTTAAGAAGTGAATTTCAACCAAAGGAAGCAAGAACATACTAGGAGCAAGACAGAGAGTTCTTGTACGAGTTTCTCACTTCCTTCTTCCTATTTTCATTATTGGTTATCAATTCTAGTATTGTAGTTTTGCATACTATTATGAATAACTAATTTGTTATCTAGGGTTTTTATGGAACCTTTTGCAGGATGAATTCTTATTACGTGTTTATACAATTGAGCCATTGGATTTCTCTACTTGTTCAACTACGTGTTTATTGTTGTTGATTGAATGACCATCAATTTGGTGTGCCTATTTAGTGTGTATTGCTTGGAAAATGGTACATATTTAGGTAGTTGTTGAACAACATCACTCCTAACGTATATGAGGAATCAATGCGGAGGGTTTAAAGGTAGGATTATGAATAACGAAACCTTGGTGCGATCTTAGTGAGTGGTGAATTAGTGCCAACTAGCATAGTTCGGAAAAATATGTCTAGTAAATTATTGTAGTTGTTCGGAAGAGAATTACGATACCCGAATTACTCACGATCGGTAGAGAATACTTAGGAAAAATTATAAAAAACATAGCGGGAAGAATTCCGACAATTGAAAAAATTATAACTCTAAACCTCCTTAGTCTTGTTAGTTGATAATTTTATTACTTTTTGTATTCGTTAATTACTTAGTTTAAAATAAAAATTACAATCTTTATAATTAGGAAATTACTCGAACTTGTATTTCTTAGCAATACTGAACCATTGCAGCTACGCTTTAGTTCTCTGTGGGATTCAACTCCGGACTTTTAAATCGAATTATATTTACAGCGTCCGCTTATCATTTTTAGGATCATAGTTGGGCGTGATCACCCTCCCTACCTAACCGCCCCCTTCATCATAATTCCACCTCACCTCTATTATTTATTACTCTCATTCTCTTTTCCATAATAGGTCCACCACTTTGACCCACGTTCCTCTTTTTTCCTGTTTGTTTTTCTCGCATTATTAAATTAACATCGACCCCTGATGATGGAAGAAAGAAATAACAAAGTGGGGAGGGGGAGTGGCGGCTGAGGGAGAGGATTTAGGATGAAGTTTTGGTTTTAGTTATGGTTCGGGGGATTTCGTTTGTCCTTCATTTTCTTATATGTTTTCTTTTATTGTATTTCTTAATACAAATACCATAAAGGCAAATAAAAGTAAGAAAATTACCTATAAAATAAACCAAAAGCATAAATATATTATATTAAGTAAAATAGAAAAAATTAACTATTTACATTAAATAATGATATTCTAAAATATATTTTGTTTTATAGCTTTTTTTTATCATATATGATATTGTTAGTTCTCTTATATGTTCATATTTCAACAGTTTTAGTTTTAGGATATACGTTTTACGCGTGTACCCCGTATTAATAAATAAACTATTTTAGAAAATAACATAAATGTCATTAAATATTATCTTTGAGTTGTAAAGTAAAAATTAAATAAAAATTATAAGTTTATGAATGTTAGCTTAACCTATGCCGAGAGAAAATAACTCTTTAACCTTTTTAATATAAATTTTATATAAATATATGCACACACATGCAAAACATTATTTTTAGCTTTTCGTATGTGGTGCTTATAGTGTTGTATTCTAATAAGGCGTAAGTTTTTAACTTTGCATAGTAATATTATTATTTATATTTGTAACGTTAATTCAAGTTAATAAAATGTTAGCCATATATTTGTAATACAATATCTCGGATATTGTGGTAAAAATCTTATTCACTAATTTGAAGATTTAAGTAATTTTATTCAAATTTCTAAAATATTTTAAATGTTAAATGTATGCAATTTTTAAAAAAAAAAAAAGATTTTGTACTTTTTTTCTACCACCTTAAAAAATACAATCATAACATCTACTATTAAAATTATTTGGGGCCTCAAAATTTTAGAGGCCTAAAGCAAAAACTTTACTAACCTCCCTCTTAAGCCGCCCCTGGGTGGTGGAGAAGAGATACATATGTATTTATTTTAGGTAAAAATGTATAAGTTTTGAAGTAATGCAATGGGAAGAGGGGAGGGAGAATCGGCGCTACTAGAGTTGAAGGAGAGGAAAAGAATAGGAGTTGTGTTTGGGTGTAGCATTTGATATTAAAATCTGTAGTAATATTTTAATATTTTTGTGGATAAGTGGCTGCATAAATGGTTATGTGTCTTGATCTCCTTAATACTATGACCAAGTGTGTAGAGAACCTACCAAATTTCTCTTTGCATGGAAAGTTTTTGACAAGTAGATGAACACTTGTCACTTTCTTACATAATACTTACAACTATAAATGTTCACTTCCTATGCCCTCCGAAAACACACCAAAAATATTTTGTTCTCTCATGATTGCTAATGATTAGTAATCATCACTACAAGCCTTTTCATTTTCAATTACGCCTAGCCTTTTGTGCAATTCAATTTCTTTTATAACCTTTGTTTATTTCCTCGGTCCAAACATGCTGGTATTATTTAATTTTGCCGATTCTTGTATTCTCTAAATAAATAGAGGTAGGCTTGTTTAATCTTGGGTAAATATTTTACATTGCTGAAATAGTTTTTTAGGACAGTGCCTAACACGACTCAAGCCAATTCGTGTATTTTTGTTCACAAATATTATTGTAGTGTTATTGTTATTTTTTTCGTATTATTTTCATACAATCTAAGAAGCTATGGCAACTAATACCACTACGAAATTTTTTGATGGTGCTACCAATTTTGGTGTTGTCTTCACTGCTACTATTCCAGCTGTCCTGCCAGATATTCACGGTGTTGCAAATACGTTATTGCATCCACAACTTTGGTAGACACTAATGTCAAAACACATGTATGTGAATAAACATGGTTACATATCCAATGCTAATATTAAAATCTTCAAGAAAAATGTACCTCAATGCAAGAGAAGAGTTGGGATAAATGACAATCTCGCTAAGTCAAAATTAAATTTTACTAAAGCGGATAATATAATTATTGCGGTCATTTTCCAAATAAATAATGTGGCCAATGTGAGAGATTGAGTGATAGACTCTGGTGCTACTAGGCACATTTGTGCAAACAAAAATAAATTTTTGTCTTACACCCGAATTGAGGAAGGAGAAGAAACTATTTATCTTGGTGACTCAAGAACAACTGAAGTTCTTGGGAAAGGAAAAATGCTTCTCAAACTCACATCTGGTAAAACTTTAGCATTGAGTGATGTGTTGCATGTACCTAATATCCAAACCAATTTAGTTTCTGTGGGATTATTAGGAAAAGTTGGAATGAAGGTTTTCTTTGAAAATAATGAGGTCGTACTGCCAAAAATAATATTTTTGTGGGCAATGGATATTGTAACCATGATTTATTTATGCGTAATATTTCTGATACTAGTAATGAAAATTCATCTTCTTCTGCGTATATGGTTGAGTCTGTTTCTTTATGGCATGCTAGACTAGGACATGTTAATATCTCATATATAAAGAAAATGCAGTAACTAGGATTAATATCTGGTTTAGACTCAAATAATATTAACAAGTGTGAAATATGTACTGAACTTAAAAGTACTAGAAAGACTTATTTTTCTGTAAATAGAGAAACTAAATTGTTATCCCTGATTTACATCGATTTAGGCGATTTAAAGCAGACTATGACCAGAGGTGGTAAAAGATATTATGTGACTTTTATTGATTATTTTTCTAGATATACTAAGTTGTATTTGCTTAGAAACAAAGATGATGCTTTTACTGCTTTTATTTCTTATAAAACTGAGGTTGAAAATCAACTTAGTAGAAAAATTAAGAGAATTAAATCTGACAGAGGTGGAGAATATTTGTCTTTGAATGATTTTTGTGAAAAAGAAGGAATACTTTATGAAGTAACTCCGCCTTATTCACCTGAGTCAAATGGAGTAGCTGAAAGAAAAAATAGAACATTGAAAGAGATGATGAACTCTATGTTAGTTAGTTATAATGCTCCTGGGGTAAAGCTATTTTATCTGCATGTCACATACAAAATAGAATACCACATAGAAGAATTGACAAAACTGCTTATGAATTGTGGAAGGGTTATAAACCTAACTTGAAATATTTAAAAGTGTGGGGGTGCATTGTGATGTCGTGAGATAATTCCATATATTTTGATATTATTTTTCCTACTTACTTGTTATTTGGATGCTAATTTGTGCTACAATTGCGCTTAATATAGCTTATTTCATGTGTAGGAATGCTTGGATATGAATTGGAGAAAAATTGCACGAAATGGTAACCCACAGCTACAAAATAGAGTAATAAAAGAAGATGTGAAAGGCAACAAAAATTCAGTGCCATAGACAGTACCTTGCACAGTAACAACAGTGCCATAGACAGTGCAAGGCATTATTCAGGGCACTATCATCAGTGCCATAGACAGTGCCTTGTGCCGAAAAGATAGTGCCACAGATAGTACCTTGCACCGAAACGACAGTGCTACAGGCAGTGCAAGGCGCCAACAATGCCATCCGAAAAAAGTTTAATTCCTCATTAGTACTTAACATGTAAATTTGGCCCTTACCCTATAAATACCCCTAAAAGTTAATTTTTGAAGAGTTAGACATCATTAGAGAGGGGAGACATCTTTAGAGAGAGAATTGACCTAAGGAGGCAAGAACACACAAGGAGCAAGGCGGAGAATTCTTCTACGAGTTTTTCACTTTCTTCTTCCTATTTTCATTATTGGTTATGAATTCTAGTATTATAGTTATGCATACTATTATGAATAGCTAATTTGTTATCTAGGGTTTTGATGAAACCTTTTGTAGGATGAATTCTTGATAATTTGATATAATTGAGTCTTTGAATTTTTCTATTTGTTCAACTATGTGCTTATTTTAGTTAATTGAAGAGCTCTAAATTAACAATGCCTATTTATTATGTATTGCTTGAAAAAGAGTACATATTTAGGTGGTTGTTGAACAATGTCACTCCTAACGTATATGAGAGATCAATACGACGGGTTTAAAAGCAGGATTAGAGATAACGAAGCTTTGGGCGATATTTATGAGTTGTACAAATTGTCAACTAGAGTAGTTCGAGATAATACTTCTAGTAAATTATCGTAATTGATCCATAGATAATTGCGGTAATGTAATGACCCGACCGGTCATTTTGAGTGTTATAACCCCGTTCCCCTATTTACTACTCAATTTATTCCATATAGTTATTTTATAACTTATCGGGTTAGTTGGTTCGGGTCCGGAAGGAATTCGGAATGAAATGAGACACTTAATCTCATAATTAAAAATTTAAGTTAGAAAAATAGATCGGATATGGACCTATATGTAAACGACCTCAGATTTAAATTTTGATGATTTCAATAGTTCGGTTTGGTGATTTTGGTCTTAGGAGCGTGTTCGAAATATTATTTGAAGTTCCGTAGTGAAATTAGGCTTGAAAAGCCGAAAGTTGAATTTTTGGAAAGTTTGATCGGAGGGTTGACTTTTTGATAACGGGGTCGAAATTCGATTCTAAAAATTTGAGTACCTCCATTATGTTATTTATGACTTGTGCGCAAAATTTGAGGTAAATCGGACGTGATTTGGTAGGTTCCGGAGTCGTTTGTAGAAATTAAAAATTTCAAAGTTCATTAGGTTTGAATTGAGGTGTAATTCATGGTTTTAGCGTTGTTTGAGGTGATTTGAGGGTTCGGCTAATTCCGTATGCTATTTTAGGACTTGTTGATATATTTGGTTGAGGTCCCGAGGGGATCGAGTAAATTTTGGATGGTTAACTGATCATTTTTGGCCTTGGTGAGATTGCTGATATCTGCTGCTGCATTTTTCTGATTTTCTCTTTCGCATTCGCGAGTGGGCCCTCGCGTTCGCGAAGAGTGTTTTCTGAGTGTGAGGTTTTGTTCTTCTCTTCCGCGAAGGGGAGGACGCGAACACGAAGGTATGGTCTATTTGTGCATCGCGAACACGTGAGAGGTGTCGCGTTCGGGAAGGTCTGAGTTGGTAAAGCTTCGCGTTCGCAAAGCCGTGGTCGCATTCGCGAAGGGTAAGATTTACAAAGCTTCACGTTCGCGAAGACGTGGTCGCGTTCGCGAAGACGTGGTCGCGTTCGCGAAAGGTTAAATTTGTGGGTAGTCGAGTTGTGCTTCACGAACGCGAGGGACTTGTCCCGTTTGCGAAGACGTGGTCGCATTCGTGACTGGTTAAATTTGTGGGTAGTCGAGTTGTGCTTCACGAACGCGAGGGACTTGTCGCATTCACGAAGAAGAGAGGTTTGGACAGAGAGTTTAAGTTTTGATTTTTAGTTTTTGATGGATTTGAGCTCGGGAAGAGGCGATTTTCGGGAGTTTTTCAAGGAAAATAATAGGGTAATTGTTCTTAATTCAATATTGATTAAATTACCTGAATCCATGTTTGTTTTTATCATTTAATTGGCGAATTAAGTTGGAAAAGTTTGAAAACCCTCTTAGTTTAAATTGAAGATTTGAGGGTCGAGTTGGGGTCGGATTTTGATAAAATTGGTATGGTTAGACTTGTGGTTGAATGGGCTTGCTTTCGGATTTTGTATCTTTTGTCGAGTTCCGAGATGTGGGCCCCATGGGCGATTTTTGAGCTAAATTTTAGATTTTTATGAAAAATTAGTATTTTCTTATGGAATTAATTTCAATAATTTTTATTGTCTGAAACGAATTATTTGTGACTAGATTCGAGGCATTCAGAGGCCAATTTACGAGCCAAAGGCATAGCAGAGTAAAGAGTTTCACGTTTTGATGTAAGTAACAACTTTAAATCTGGTCCTGAGGGTATTAAACCCCAGATTTTAGTATCATGCGATTATTTGGAGGTGACGCACATGCTAGGTGACAGGCGTGTGGGCGTGCACCGAGGAGATTATGACTTGGTCCATCCCGAAAAACTGTAAAGTTGAATAAATATTTGTTAGCTATATGCTCTCTATGTGTTGATAAAATTTGACTGTAAATCATGTTAGAAATCATGCTTAGGCTATGTGATAGTACTGTTGGGACCCACAGAGGTCGCGTACTTGTTGAATTACCTGCTAAATGCTATATGTACTCAGTCTCAGTTTTTACTTGCACGTTTTATCTCAGTCTTTGTTATTATTATTGATACATCATATTATTGTTGTTTGGGCTGATTTCATGATTATTGAGTGCCCGAGAGGCTGAAGAGATTTATGACTGAGAGAGGTCGAGGGCCTGATTGTGAGATATTGATATCATAGCACGTGAGTTGTCCGTGCAGATCCTTATATTATACTATAGCACGTGAGTTGGCCGTGCAGCACATGAGTTATCCGTGCAGATCCTTATCTTATACTATAACATGTGAGTTGGCCATGCGGATCCAGATATTTCTATTATGGCGTGTGAGTTGTCCGTGCAGATTATAGCGCTTGGGCTGTAGGAGCCCCTCCGGAGTCTGTACACCTCCAGTGAGCGTGGGTACCCATTGAGAGTGAGTGATGAGGGTTGACAGCCCAGGGAGTGATGAGGGTTGGGAGCCCAGTGAGTGATTGTTGTCCTAAGAGGTTATACTTGATTTCCATTTATTGTTGCACTTAGTTGCTATATGTCATTGTTGTGAAATCTCTGAAAGATTGTTGATATACGGATTACATGAACAGGAACGGTATAAAAATTGATTTGACATTAAACTTCCAGATTTGATAGCATGTCTATTCTTTGCTGGAATTACTGGAAATGAACCATAATAGTGTAGCTCATTACTATCATCAGTTTCTTATTTATTATTGTTACTTGCTGAGTTGGTTGTACTCATACTACACCCTGCACTTCGTGTGCAGATCCAGGTGTTCCCGAACGTAGCGGGTGTTGATCCTTTCGTGCGTTTGATTTTCAGGAGATTTTGAGGTAGCTGCCGTATTCCGCAGACCTTGTCTCTTCTTCTCTATTTCTTTGTTTACTGTATTTTATTTCAGACTATTATAGACTTGTATTCATATTAGATGCTCATGTACTCAGTGACACCAGGTTTTGGGGAGTGTTCGTATTTGTATTTGGGAGATTTTGTACTGTATATAAATATTATATTTTCAAACTTAAAAGAAATTGTAGTTTAGTGACATTAACGGCTTGTCTAGTATCGAGATAAGAGCCATCACGACGGGTGAGATTTTTGGTCGTGACAGGTAAACAAGAACTCATCATCTTTAGAGAGTGTTACAGCGAGATTATAGCTAATGTGACAGGAAGTAATCCGACAATTGAGGAAATCATAAACCCTAGATCCTTTTATCCTTGATTCAACCTCATTCTTGCTACTTCCTTAATCTTTTCTCCAACTATTAGTATCCCTAGTTGTTAATTTACTACTTTAATTTGTTAGTTAATTAGTTAGATATAAGAATCTTAATATTTATAACTTCGCAATTGCTCGAACTTGTCTTCTTAGTGATAGTCAACCGTTGTAGCTGAACTATAGGTGTTTAACGGGTGGGCCGGTCCAGGTTGAGAAAAAAGGTGACCGACCGGTTTCCAATCCGGGCCGATTACCGATTTTTTCAAACCGGGCTTAACGGGTCCTGGTCCATCCGGGTAAAAAATAAACCGAAAGGGTTACGGGTCCAAGGGGCCGGGCCGGGTTAGTGTTATTTTTTTATTTTTTTTTTGTATTTTGTATAACTATCGTAATTTATATTAATATAAAGTAAAAATATAAAACAAAAAAATAATCTTCTTATAAAAAGAGTGTTTGAATAAAAGGATGCAAAGGCTTTAAAATCTTTATATTTGAAATTTTAAATATTTCATTAAAAATTTAAGATAATAGAATACAATGAAGATGGAAAACAAAATTGCACTTATAATTTGCAAGTGCTTTTTTTATTTCAAACTTACAAATTGAAGTTTGCATTTAACAAAAAGTAAATTAACGAAAAAGAGCAAATTCAAAGGTTTTGCATTGCCTTAGTAAGTTCTTCATAATCAATATGAACTTCTTGACCATCTTCTGGAGTGTTAAATTCAGATGGGTTACCATGTGTTAATATATCTCCAAGTTCCTCGTCTTCTGGTCTATCAACATCTTCACATCCCTGATTTCATCGTTCTGATCTAATCCAATCTCTGAAACATACTAAAACTTCCAAAGCATTGCTTCCCAATGAGTGACGGGTGTCTCCAAGTTGTTGTCTTGCTTGACTAAATGCACTCTCTGATGCAACAGTTGAAATTGGCACATTCAGCACGTCCCGAGCCATAGCAGAAAGAGCATGAAATTGCTTTTCATTCTCATGCCACCATCCCAATGGTGAAAATTCCTTTGTGCGAGGCTCTTTTTGCTTTTGCAAGTAGAATTGAAGTTCATCAGTGTTCTTGCTACTAGTTTGAGTGGTAGGAAATGTAGACCAAATATTAAAACCATCAAGGTCTTCATTATCATCCATAGTAGTAGAAATGGTACAATGCATAGTGGGATTAACATTGCCTATATTAAGAGCAGCATCATCAACTATATTTGCATAATAATTATATAGTTACTGTAAATAATCATTTAGTTTGTTCATACAACAATATATATCTGGGGTTTCAATTGGTCCAATCTTCATATAAGTATATAAAGCATTGATTAATTGGTGACAACCAGACATCTTAATAGAAGGATTTAAAGCAGCACCAATTAAGTAAATCGGATGAATTGGAAAGAAATATTTTTTGAATTTTTCTTGCATTTTTTCAACAACATCCTTATATTTTTCTTTCTTAAATTCAGAGAGTAGAAAAGAAATTTCAGCTATATGTACTAAAGCCATAGTAACAGTAGGGTAATATGCTCTAGAAAACTCAATCGTAGCTGTATAATATTTATGTAAAAATTTAACAACATCATTAATGGCCTCCCAAGTAGTAGTTGTTAACATACAGTTTGGATCAGTACAATGCCCATTAGCAACTTCAGTTATTGGCAATCTATATTTGTAGCAACATTTTAAAAATAAGTATGTATAATTCCATCTAGTAACAATTTCATCTGGCATGAATCTGGGGTTAAGGTTATGTTCAATACACTTATTCTTAAATTCTCTAATTCTAGATTGTCTATTATTTCCTTGAATAACACCAACTGCTCTTCTAACATGAGTAATCTCAGTTGAAAATAAATCAAACCCACTTTTAACAATTAAATTATAAACATGACATGCACACCTAACATGAAAAATTTCGTCAAGTGGTGGTTGCAAATGCAGTCTTAATATTGAAATTGCGGCATTATTGTTAGAAGCATTATCAAAATACATACACAATACTTTTTTCTTAAGATTATAAAATTCAACAACTTCGCAAATAGTAGTACTTATAAACATAGCAGTATGACTCTGATCTTCATCATATTTAAAAGCGATAATATATTTTTGCATACAATAATTATCATCTATCCAATGACATGTAATTGTCAAATAATCATTTTCATTAACAGCATGGCCAATATTAGAAGTTAGAGAAACTTTACAAGGAAGGTGGTCAAATAAATAACGTATGTATGTTTGGTATTGTCCATGAAGTCTAAAGATATCAGATCTACAAGTACTTCTAGGGATACCTTTAAATAAAGGATTATAAATCCTTTGAATGTACATAATAAGATATGATGAAGAAGCAAAAGAAAAAGGTAGACAACCCAAAACAATCATTTTTGCTAACTACTCACGATCCTTCATTTTATCATATTTCATAAGTCCTCTAGTGCTAGGGTTTAGAGTTCCTTGATTTTGATCTAAATCAGAGACCCATTCTATAGGATGCTCAATTCTCATATGTCTACTAAGTGTACCGGTCCCCCCTAATTGTCCTCCAGTCTTATGTTTAAAATCATCTTTACAAAGTCTGCATCTAACTCTATCAGTATTCTCTATTTCGTCAAAAAATTTTCAAACCTTACTTCTTTTTCTCCGATTAGTAGTCGGGGCCACAAGTGGTCTACTACTAGCACCACGACCACCACCTATGCTACCAACTCCAATACTACTAGGTGTAAGTGGTGTCTCATCTTCAATTTCTAATTCATTATCTTCTATACCGAAATCTTCCTGTAATTGTTCATAATCTATATTATTATCAGGTAATGTTTCAGAAATATGTGTAGAGTCATTTAAATTACTACCAGATGTTGAAGTAGTACCTTTTTTTATATTTTTTTCCGATTACCCCGATTAGCAACCTTATTACAAACTCTTTTTGCAGCATTAAACATATTGTAAAAATTTAACTACTAGCAAAAATTAAATATGCAAATAAAATAGTAAATAAGAGAAAGAGTTGGAGGGAGTACACCGAATTCGGCAATAAATTGAACACTTGATGATTTTACAACTCCAATGTTACCACAAAGAAACGTCAATTGTTCAAAGTTTTAAGTTCAATTGTTCAAACTTCAAATAATAAATAATACGATAAATTAAATTCCAAAAAAAAAAATGAGAGCCAAATAGTTGATTGCACTTTAGGTGAAGAATGAGAGAATGATAATTGAGAATATGAGTTTGAGAAATGAGAGATGAGTGAAGAAATGAAGAAGAGGGGGAGGGGGTGTATTTATAGTTTTTCAAAGGGCTAAATTAGTAATTACAAAAAGTGTTGATCTTAAAAAAATAGCCCCAAAAAGGGATATTTTTGCAATCCACCCATTGGGAAACAACCAAATTGAAGCTGACCGTTGCCAACGGTCATTTCACTTTAAAAATAAAATTCGGATTTATAGCCGTTAAACCGATCCGGGCCGAACCGGGTCAGTTAACTGGTTCAACAATAATTTTTGTTGACTGGGTTTGACCGGCCAGGTTAATCGAATTTTATTTTATAAACAGAGCAACCCTCCTAACCCCCTAACCCAGTCCACCCGGCCCCCTAACTACCGGTTCGGGTTTCAACCGGTCTGGGCCGGTCCGGAAACGGGTCAACCCGGCCCGTTTGACAGGCTTAAGCTAACCCTTAGTTCTCTATGGGATTCGACTCCGGACTTTTAGACCAGATTATATTTGCAGCGACCGCTTATCCTTTTTAGGACTAGAGTTGGGCGTGATCACCTTACCAAAATTCTATTGCCTGAACCCAAAAAGAGAAAAATAGGTTCTAAAACAGCTGACTGTATGCTTATTGGATATGCTGAACATATTGTTGCATATAGATTTCTTATTTTAAAAAGTGATGTGCTTGATTTCTGTGATGACCCAAAAGGTCATCTTATGTTTTAGAACTCGAATCTGTGCTCTTAAGACTTAAAAATCTCATTTTTTACCCTTCTCAATTTGCGTGCGTAGTCCGAGCGTGTTTTCGGAAAAATTTTTATGTTGAAAACTGATAAAAATAAGAATTTAAGCCTTAAAAGTTGATTTTAGTTGACTTCGGTCAACGTTTTTGGTAAACGGGCCCGAATCCGTATTTTGACTGTCTCGATGTGTCCGTATTGAATTATGGGACCTAGGCGTATGTTCGAAATCAAATTCGGAGGTCCCTAGTTCGAGTTATGAATTTTTGAGGAAAATTAAAAGTTTAAAAATTAATTATTTCTAAGAATTGATTGATGTTTGGCATTGTGAGTACCGTGTACATATTTTGATTCTTGAGCCCGGTACATGTTCATTATAATATTTAAGACTTTTCTGTGAAATTTGGTGAGAAACGGAGTTGATATGACGTGATTAGGACGTCCAATTGAGAAGATATGAATTTTAAAGTGTTCTTGAGAATTTCATTTGATTTGGTGCTAAATTCGCAGTTCAAGATGTTATTTTAGCGATTTGATCGCACGAGCAAGTTCGTATGATGTTTTTAGACTTGTGTGCATGTTTGGTTTGGAGCCCCGAGGGCTCGGGTGAGTTTCGAATAGGCCATGAGATGTTTTGGACTTAGAAAATCTGGTATTTTGCTGCAGCAGGTGTTCTGGCATGTCCTTCTTCGCGTTCGCGAAGGTACTCCCGCGAACGCGAAGAGTAAACTAGGCAGCTGGAGTTTTCTTCTTCGCGAACGCGAAGGCTTGGTCACGAATGCAAAGCGATGGGGGCGTTACCCTTCGCGAACGCGACCAACTCCTCGCGAACGCGTAGTGTTAGGCACACCTGGGGAAGAGTCGATCATTCCTTCATCGCGAACGCGAGCAGTGTCTCGTGAACACGAAGGCCGGGGGAGGGGGGTAGTCTACGCGAACGTGAACACTGTCTCGCAAACGCGAAGGTTTGGCAGCCTATACTCTCCGCGAACGCGACAGTGCTCTCGCGAACGCAATGAACATTGTCGCCCAGCACTTAACAGAATCCAAACACGGGATTTAGCCAAAAATTTATTTTTCTCAAAAACCAAACGGTGAGAGGCGATTTTCAAGAGTCATCTTCTTCCCCAAAGTGTTGGTAAGTGATTCTAAACTATTTTCTTTCAATTACCCATTATATTTTATGAATTATCAGCCTAAAATCTAGAGTTTTCATGGTAGAATTAGGGTTAGGGTAGAAACTAGGGATTTCGAAAATTTGAGGATTTAGACCTCAATTTGAGGTCGGATTCCAAAACCAATTATATATTCGGGCTCGGGGGTGAATGGGTAAATTAATTTTGGTCCGAACCTCGGGTTTTGACCAAACGGGCCCGGGGTCAATTTTTTGACTTTTTGGTGGAAAATTTGGGAAATTTAATTTACGCAAAATAATTGGTTCCTTTAGAAATATTTGATATTATTGAGTCATTTTTGAATAGATACGAGTGGTTTGGAGGTGAATTCTAAAGGAAAAGGTGTGATTGAGAATTAAGTGGCCTTCGAAGCGAGGTAAGTGTTGTGTCTAACCCTGACTTTAGGAGATTAGGAACCTTAAACTATTTGCTATGTGAAATTCATGTGAGCGGCGTATATGTGAGGTGACGAGTACTTATGCGCCTCCAATTTGCCAGTTTTCCATGTTTCTTCCGTTTTTCTTATATTGTCTCTTTTCTATGCCAAATTGCTACGTGTTTAGACTAGTGTTGTTAATTTGATTGTTCTTATCATGTTCATGGACCTTCTGGTGATAATTGAGTATTTATTTCGAAGATTGAGATTTATATTGTGGAACTAAATGTTGAGGTAAGGCTTGTACTTGTTATTTTATCTCCCTGTTGTTAATTGTTCATTGCATTATGGTAACGGAGAGTATTAATGCACGAAGGGTGATGCCGTGCCATATTATGAGTGTTAGTGCACAAAGGGTGATGTCGTGCCATGATATGAGAGTTAATGCATGAAGGGTGATGTTGTGCCATCTTTATTGATTTTATGGTGAGATTGAGAGTAAAAGCATGAAGGGTGATGCCGTGCATTTTTCCTTTACTGTATTCGTGCTCCTGTTGATTCATATTATGTTGGTTGTTTCAGTTCTCATTCTGATGTAGCTCTTTACTTCATATTTTCCACCAGCATGTATCCCCTCCGGATAATTCTTGTCTGATTCTTCATTACTGTTATTTATAAATACACTGTTAAATTGTACATGTTGATTGGTAGGTGCCTTGCCTTAGCCTCTTTATTACTTTATCGAGGTTAGGCTCGACACTTACCAGTACATGAGGTTGGTTGTACTAATACTGCACTATGCACTTCCCGTGCAAATTTTGGTACCAGTTCGGGCTAATCGAGATTTTAGCTGTTGGACCCACTATCTGGAGACTCAAGGTAGATCTGTCGGCATTCACAGAACTTGAAGTCCCCGTCTATCTTTTCAGTTTTACTGTTTCTTTAATCTAACAGTTGTATTTATTTCAGAATATTACTTGTAATGAATTCTAGAATGCTCGTGAATTGTGACTCCAGATCCGGGTAGTAGTAGTTAATGCAGTCTTTACATTATTCCGCACTCATTATATTTCACCTTAGCTAATTTATTGTTATTTACTAAATGGAAATAAGGATTTGGTTTAATGATTCTCTAGCGTTGGCTTTTCTAGCAAGTGAAATGTTAGGCGCCATCACGGTCCCGGCGGTGGGAATTCCGGGTCGTGATAAGTTGGTATCAAAGCACTAGGTTGCCTAGGTCTCACAATTCACGAGCAAGCTTAGTAGAGTCTGGAGGATCAGTACAGAGACGTCTATACTTATCTTCTAGAGGCTATGAAGTCTAGGAACAAATTTCACTTCTATTCTTCTCTGTCGTGCGATTTGTTTTCTCAATATAGATTGGACTCTTCTACTCTTATTCTCTCACTGATGGTGAGAACACGTACCACTTCCTCAGTTGAGAAGCAGCCAGAGCCTCCAGTGGAAGCTCTTACGAAGGGCAGAGGTCGAGGTCGAGGGTGTGCTAGAGGCCGAGGCAGTGACAGGGCTCAGCCCAGAGCCCGAGCAGCAGCCCCAGCCGTGGAGCCTCAGATAGAGCTTGACGAGGAGGTTCCAGCCCAGACTGTTCCTGCCGGGCCAGCTCAGGTTCCGGAGGGGTTCATTAACATCCATGTACTTCAGGACGCTTTGGTCCGTCTGGGGCCTTATGGAGAGTGTGGCCCAGACTGGCGCATTTCACATGGCACCAGCACTCTCTCAGGCTGTAGGAGGAGCCCATACTACCACTACTCCCACTCCGGAGCAGATAGCTCCCCAGTATCAGGCTCCAGCAGCTCAGCCAGTCGGAGTACTTGGGACAAGTTCTCTCAACTCTTCATAGAGAAGTTTCTGCCTATCACATTGAGAGAAAAGCTTCACCGTCAGCTTGAGCATCTCCAGTAGGGTAGTATGACTGTTACTCAGTATGAGACCCATTTTGTGGATTTGGCCCGTCATCCTATTCTTCTGCTTCCCACCGAGAGAGAGAGGGGGGTGAGGAGGTTTACTAATGGACTTGCTTAGCATATCAGATTGCAGATGTCTAAGGAGACTGGGAGTGAGATTTCTTTTCAGGAGGCTGCTAATGTTGCCAGACGAGTCGAGATGGTTCTTACTCAGGGAGGTTAGGGGTCTGACAAGAGACCTCGTTATTTCGGTGAGTTCAGTGGTCCCTTATCTAGAAGCAGGGGTACTTTTGGTAGAGGCCATCCTCCCAGGCCGTTTCATTCAGCACTCCAGGCATCCCACGGTGCCTTAGGTGGTCGTGGCCCTCATACGCATTATTCTGACCAGCCAGTTTACAGTACACTACCTCCTCTTATTAGTGCACCTCTACTCCAGAGTTATCAGGGTGGTTAGTCAGGTCAACAGGGTCAGTTTCAGGGTCAGTAGTCACAATAGCCGAGGTTATGTTATACTTGTGGTGATCCGAGGCACATTGCTAGATTTTTCCCTCGGACAACGGGCAACTCACAACATCAGGGTTCTCATGTCATGGTTCCGGCACCACCTGCTCAGCCAGCCAGAGGCAGGGATCAGGCAGCTAGAGGTAAGGGCCATACTATTAGAGGTGGAGGTCAGGCAGTTAGAGGTGGAGACCAGCCAGTTAGGGGTCGTCCTAAGGATGTAGTTCAGAGTGGTGGGGCCCAGCCCTGATATTATGCTTTCCTAGCCAGGCTTGAGGATGAGTCTTTTGACGCTGTTATCACATGTACTGTTTCAGTTTGCAGTACAGATGCTTCAGTTCTATTTGATCCGGTGTCTACTTACTCCTATGTGTCATCCTATTTTGCTTCCTATTTGGTTGTTCCCCATGATTCTTTAAGTGCCCATGTGTGTATGTCCACACCAATGGGAGATGCTATTGTTGTAGATTATGTTTATCGTTCGTGTGTGGTCACCATTGGGAGTCTTGACACTCGTGTAGATCTTCTACTTCTCGATATGGTTGATTTTGATGTCATACTTGGTATGGATTGGCTGTCACCTTATCATGTTATATTATATTATCACGCCAAGAGGGTGACCTTAACCTTGTAGGGGTTGCCTCGATTATAGTGGAAAAGGACTCTTGGTCATTCTACCAGCATGGTTATCTCTTACGTGAAGGCTTGGCATATGGTCTAGAAGGGGTGTCTAGCTTATTTAGCTTATGTCCGCGATTCTAGCGCGGAGGTTCCTTCCAAGGATTTAGTGCTAGTTATTTGTGAGTTTCCAGAGGTGTTTCCTGCAGACCTGCCGGGGATGCCACCCGACATAGATATTGATTTTTGCATTGATTTGGCTCTGGGAACTCAGCCCATTTCCATTCCGATGTACTGCATGGCCCCGCCAGAGTTGAAAGAATCAATGGAACAGTTGCAAGATTTGCTTGATAAGGGCTTCATTAGACCTAGTATCTCACCATGGGGTGCACCTGTGTTGTTTGTGAAGAAGAAAAAAGGATCGATGAGGATGTGTATAGATTATCGACAGTTGAACAAAGTCACCATTAAGAGCAAGTATCCATTACCTAGGATTGATGATTTATTTGATCACCTTCAGGGTGCCAAGGTGTTTTGGAAGATTGATTTGAGATCTAGCTACCATAAGTTGAGGGTTAGGGCATCTGATGTCCCTAAGACAGCTTTTCAGACTCGATATGGGAATTACGAGCTCCTAGTTATGTTATTTGGGCTGACAAATGCCCCAACAACATTCATGGATTTGATGAACCGGGTGTTCAAGCCCTACTTGGATTCCTTTGTGATTATGTTTACTGATTATATCTTGGTCTACTCCCACAGCCGAGAGGAGCATGAGCAGCACCTTCGGATCGTTCCTCAGACTCTAGGAGACAACCAGTTATATGCTAAATTCTCAAAATGCTAGTTTTGTTTGAGTTCAGTTGCTTTCTTGGGTCACGTTGTATCAGTAGAGGGTATTTAGGTGGATCCTAAGAAGAATGAGGCAGTTATGATTTGGCCTAGACCCACATCAGCTACAGAGATCCGTAGTTTCTTGGGATTGGCAGGTTATTACCGTTGGTTTGTGCAGGGGTTTTCATCCATAGCAGCCCCGTTGACCAGGTTGACCCAGAAGGGTGCCCCGTTGGATGGTCGGACGAGTGTGAGGCGAGCTTCCATAAGCTCAAGACAGCTTTGACTATGACACCGGTATTGGTGTTACCCACAGGTTCAGGATCTTATACAATATATTGTGACGCATCTCTTTTTGGTCTGGGTGCGATACTGATACAGGGTGGCAAGGTTATTGCATATTCTTCATGGCAGCTGAAGGTTCACGAGAAGAATTACCTTGTTCATGATCTAGAGCTGGCAGCCATTGTTCACGCGCTGAAGATTTGGAGGCACTATCTTTACGGCATGCCATGTGAGGTATTCACGAATCATCGGAGCTTGCAGTATTCTTTTCAAGCAGAAGGAACTCAATTTGAGGCAGAGAAGGTGGTTAGAGCTATTGAAATATTATGATATCACCATATTGTATCATCCCGGGAAGGCCAACGTGGTGGCCGATGCTTTAAGTAGAAGGTCAGCTAGTATGGGTAGCCTTGTTTATATTCCAATTGGTGAGAGACCGCTTGCATTGGATGTTCAGGCCCTGGCCAACCAGTTCATGAGGTTGGATGTTTCTGAGCCAAGCCGTGTTCTAGCTTGTACAGTTGCTCGGTCTTCTTTGTTTGAGCGCAGTAGAGATCAGTAGGATGACGACCCTCATTTACTTGTTCTTAGAGACACAGTGCGACACAGTTGTGCCAAGCAGGTTACTGTTGGAGATGACGAAGTTTTGAGGATGCATGGTCGTATTAGTGTGCCTAATATGGATGGACTTCGTGAACTGATTCTTGAGGTGGCCCATAGCTCCCGGTATTCTATTCATCCGGGCGCCGGCAAGATGAATCAGGACTTGCGGCAGCATTATTGGTGGAAGAGGATGAAGAAAGACATAGTTGCATATGTAGCTCGGTGCCTAAATTGCCAATAGGTAAAGTGTGAGCATCAGAGACCTGGTGGTTTACTTCAGAGGTTAGAGATTCCTGAGTGGAAGTGGGAGCGTATCACTATGGATTTTGTTGTTGGATTTCCACGGACTCAGAGGAAATTCGATGCAGTTTGGGTCATTGTGGACATGCTGACCAAGTCATCGCATTTCATTCCTATGGCAGTTTCCTATTCCTCGGAGTGGTTGGCAGAGATTTACATTCGTGAGATCGTCCGTTTTCATGATGTGCCCATGTCTATTATTTTTTATCGAGGTACGCAGTTCACCTTACAATTATAGAGGGCAGTACAACGTGAGTTGGGTACGCGGGTTGCGTTGAGCACAACATTTCATCCTCAGACGGACAGACAGTCCAAGCGCACTATTAAGATCTTGGAGGATATGCTCCGCGCATATGTTATAGACTTCGGAGGATCGTGGGATCAGTTCTTGACCCTTGCAGAGTTTGCCTACAACAACAGCTACCACTCTAGCATTCAAATGGCTCCCTATGAGGGATTATATGGTAGGTGGTGTTAGTCGTCAGTTGGGTGGTTCGAGCCGGGAGAGGCTTGGTTGTTGGGCACATACTTAGTACATGATGCCTTGGAAAAGGTCAAGATTATACAGAATCGACTTCGCACAACTCAGTCCAGGCAGAAGAGTTATGCCGACCGCAGAGTTTGTGATGTCGCATTCATGGTCGGAGAGAGAGTGTTGCTTCAGGTATCACCCATGATGGGTGTAATGAGGTTCGGAAAGAAGGCAAAGTTGAGCCCTAGGTATATCAAACCTTTTGAGATACTAGAGAGAGAAGGAGATGTGGCTTATAGACTTGCGTTGCCACCTTGTTTAACAGCTGTTTATCCGGTATTCCATGTGTCCATGCTTCGAAAGTATCACGGCGATTCGTCCCATGTGTTAGATTTCAGCTATGTCCAGTTGGACAAGGATTTGACTTACGAGGAGGAGCCGATGGCTATTCTAGCCAAGCACGTTCGCAGTTAATATCAAAGAGTTACCCTTCAGTTCGAGTGCAGTGGAGAGGTCAGCCTGTTGAGGCAGCTACTTGGGAGTCCGAGTCCGATATGAGGAGTAGATATCCACACCTTTTCACTAGCCCAGGTACTTTTCTATGTCCGTTCGAGGACGAACGATTATTTTAGAGGTGGAGAATGTGATGACCCAAAAGGTTATCTTATGTTTTAGAACTCGAATCTACGCTCTTAAGCTTTAAAAATTTTATTTTTACCCTCCTCAATTTGCGTGCACAGTCCGGGCGTGTTTCCGGAAAAACTTTTATGTTGAAAACTGATAAAAATAAGAATTTATGCCTTAAAGGTTGATTTTAGTTGACTTCGATAAACGATTTTGGTAAACGGGCCCAGATCGGTGATTTGACTGTCCCGGTGGGTCCGTATCGAATTATGGGACCCGGGCGTATGCGCGAACACGTAGTATTAGGCACACCTGGGGAAGAGTCGATCGTTCCTTCATCGCGAACACGAGTAATGTCTCGCGGACGCGAAGGCCAGGGGGGTAGCCTACGCGAACGCAAACACTGTCTCACGAACGCGAAGGTTTGGCAGCCTATACTCTTCTCGAACGCGACAATGCTCTCGCGAACGTGATGAATACTGTCGCCCAGCATTTAACAGAATCCAGACACGGGATTTAGCCAAAAAATTATTTTTCTCAAAAATCAAACGGTGAGAGGCGATTTTCAAGAGTCATCTTCTTTCCCAAAGTGTTGGTAAGTGATTCTAAACCATTTTCTTTCAATTACCCATTACATTTTATGAATTATCAACCTAAAATCTAGAGTTTTCATGGTTGAATTAGGGGTTAGGGTAGAAACTAGGGATTTCGGGAATTTGAGGATTTAGACCTCAATTTCAGGTCGGATTCCAAAAACAATTATACATTCGGGCTCGGGGGTGAATGTGTAAATGGATTTTGGTCTGAACCTCGGGTTTTGACCAAGCAGGCCCGGGGACATTTTTTCAACTTTTTGGAGGAAATTTTGAGAAATTTAATTTATGCAATATAATTTATTCCTTTAGCAATATTTGATATTATTGAGTCATTTTTGAATAGATACGAGTGGTTTGGAGGTAAATTCTAAAGGAAAAGTTGTGATTGAGAATTAATTGGCCTTCGGAGCGAGGTAAGTGTTGTGTCTAACCCTTTCTTGAGGGAATTAGGAACCTTAAACTATTTGCTATGTGAAATTCATGTGAGAGGCGTATATGTGAGGTGACGAGTACTTATGCACCGCCAATATGCCAGTTTTTCATGTTTCTTCCATTTTTCTTATATTGTCTCTTTCCTATGCCAAATTGCTACGTGTTTAGACTAGTGTCGTTAATTTGATTATTCTTATCATGTTCATGGACCTTCTAGTGATAATTGAGTATTTATTTCGAAGATTGAGATTTATATTGTGGAACTAAGGTAAGGCTTGTACTTGTTATTTTATCTCCCTGTTATTAATTGTTCATTGCATTATGGTAAGGGAGAGTGTTAATGCACGAAGGGTGATGCCGTGCCATATTGTGAGTGTTAATGCACGAAGGGTGATGCCGTGCCATATTATGAGTGTTAATGCACGAAGGGTGATGTTGTGCCATGATTGTGAGTGTAAAATCACGAAGGGTGATGCCGTGCCATATGGTGAGTGTTAATGCATGAAGGGTGATGTTGTGCCATGATATGAGAGTTAATGCATGAAGGGTGATGTTGTGCCGTCTTTATTGATTTTATGGTGAGATTGAGAGTAAAAGCATGAAGGGTGATGTCGTGCATTTTTTCTTTACTGTATTCATGCTCCTGTTGATTCATATTATGTTGGTTGTTTCAGTTCTCATTCTGATGTAGCTCTTTACTTCGTATTTTCCCCCAGCATGTATCCCCTCCCGATAATTCTTGTCTAATTCTTCATTACTGTTATTTGTATATACACTATTAAATTGTACATGTTGATTTGTAGGTGCCTTGCCTTAACCTCGTCACTACTTCATCTAGGTTAGGCTCGACACTTACCAGTACATGAGGTCGGTTGTACTGATACTGCACTCTGTATTTTCCGTGCAGATTTTGGTTCCGGCTCGGGTTGATCGAGATTTTAGCTGTTGGACCCGCTATCCGGAGACCCAAGGTAGATCTGTCGATGTTCACAGACCTTGAAGTCCCTGTCTATCTTTTCAGTTTTACTGTTTCTTTCATCCAAACAGTTGTATTTTTTTCAGACTAATACTTGTAATGATTTCAGTAGTTAATGCAGTCTTTACATTATTCCGCACTCATTATATTTCACCTTATCTAATTTATTGTTATTTACTGAATAGAAATAAAGATTTGGTTTAATGATTCTCTAATGTTGGCATGTCTAGCAAGTGAAATGTTAGGCATCATCACGGTCCTGATGGTGGGAATTCCGGTTTGTGACAAGTTGGTATCAGAGCACTAGGTTGCCTAGGTCTCACGATTCACGAGCAAGCTAAGTAGAGTCTGGAGGATCGGTACGGAGACGTCTGTACTTATCTTCTAGAGGATCCACATGAGTATCTCGACAACTGTCATGAGGTTCTACGGAACATGGGTATAGTGGAGACCAATGGGGTCGACTTTGCTGAATTCCAGATGACTGGTTCTGCCAAGAAATGTTGGAGAGATTATTTGCTGACTAGATCAGCAGGGTCGCTGTCAGGACCCAAACTAACCTCTGTCGTGATGACGCTTATCGTGGAACTAGGCAAGCCGAATCATTTCCAAAACAAACCGATATTTTCATTTCAAAGATAATTTCAAGGTTATTTAACATAAAACCTTCATTTAAAGAGTTCAAATCAAAGAAAACAGAAGTGCGGAAAAAGAAAAGGCCGAAATCGGGGTGTCACTAGTCATGAGCATCTACTACAATCTGTCTAACAATATCAAGGCTAACTCAGCCTACAAAATAGATAAATACAACTAGAGGAATATAAGAGGGAGAAGAGCAGGGGCTGTGATCGCCAAACAGCTACCTTGCTATCTCCAAGAAAAATCTGCAACCAGAACACTCAATAACCGCTACCGTATCCAGCTACACCTGAATCTACACACAAGGTGCAGGGAGTAACGTGAGTATGCCAACTCAGTAAGTAACAACAATAAATAAAGACTGAGCAGTAGTGACGAGCAATAAAGCATATAACGTTCATATTATGAAATCTCAGTAAAGTACAACATGCTTTAAAAATCAGTGTTTGAATCAAATCATCTCGCTTATACACGGTTCCAGTAAAAATCATTTAAAGATATTTTTCCAACAATTTTTCAAACAAAGGCTCAATTCAAAGGTGAGCCAAATGATGAAATCATAAACAACCCCTCGGGCATAACATCACTCATATACAGCCCCTTGGGCAAACCTCACAGTCACTCTTGCCACTCGGGCATACCTCACATTCACTCTTGCCACTCGGGCATACATCACAATCGTTCATGCCTCCCATTCACTCGGCACTCACACTCAGTAGGTACCTGCGCTCACTGGGGGTGTGTACAAACTCCGGAGGGGCTCCTTTAGCCCAAGCGCTTTAATCTGCACGGACAACTCACGTGCCATAAACAAACTCACGTGCCATAATAATAAAGTATGCTGCAGGCGGGCAGCCCCAATCTACACTCATCCTCACAAATAAGGCCCTCGGCCTCACTCAATCATAAACCTCTCAAGCCACTCTGGCATTTCAGTAAAATAGGGCATTCGGCCCAAAACATTTATATGCATCAAAATAGAGTCATAAAATTGAGTTATGCGGTAAACAAGTATAAACATGACTGAGTATAGATTTTCAATCGAAAACAATGAGAGGATGGTAAGAAACAGCCCCTAAGGGTCCAAACAACATTGGAGCAAGGCCCAAACATGGCATTCATCCCAATTTACAGAAATTCTTACTAAAACATATAGGTATCAAATGGTTTCAACAAAGTATGCAACTTTACAGTTGCTACGGGATGGACCAAGTCACAAATCCCTAACAGTGCATGCCCACACGCCCGTCACCTAGCATGTGCGTCACTTCAAAATAGTAGAATGATACGAAATCCGGGGTTTAATACCCTTAGGACCTGATTTACAATCGTTACTTACCTCAAACCGCAAAATTCTTATTCTGCAATGTCCTTTCCTCGTGAATTGGTCTCCAAACGCATCAAATCTGGTCATAAATAATTCGTTTCAGTCAATAAAATTCATTGGAACTAATTCCACAAGATAACAATGATTTTCCATAAAAATCCAAAAATTAGCTCAAAATTTTCCTGTAGGGCCTACATCTCGGAACTCGATAAAAGTTACAAAATCCGGAAACCCATTCAACCACGAGTCTAACCATACCAATTTTACAAAAATCCGACCCCAACTCGACCCTCAAATCTTCAATTTAAACCAAGAGGGTCTTCAAATTTTTCCCAACTCAATTCACCAATTAAATGATAAAAACAACCATGAATTCGGGTATTTAACCAATATTGAGTTAAGAACCCTTACCTCGTTGTTTCCTCTGAAAATCACCCACAATCGCCTCAATTCCGTGCCCTAAATCGCCAAAATCTGAAAATGGGACGAAGTCCCATTTCAGAACTTAAACTCACTGCCCAGACTTTTCTTCTTCGCGAACGCGGTCAGTGCCTCGCGTTCGCGAAGCACAAAATAACTCCCGTCCAAATTCCTCCTTCGCGAACACGACATCACCCTCGCGTTCGCGAAGCAAAAAATGCCTCTGCCTCAATGCCTTCTACGCGAACGCGTTCAACCCATCGCGAACGCGATGTTTCATTTCCCCCTCACTACGTGAATGCGACACCCCCTACATGAACGCGTAGATCAATTGCCTGGGGGTCTTCGGCTACTTTCTCTCTTTTTCGCAAATGCGTAACACCTCTCACGTTCGCGATGCACACCCAGTCCACCCTTCGCGAATGCGTGCTTCTCTTCGCGAACACGAAGAACAAATATTGCCAGTCTCCCAGTTGCTCTTCGTAAACTCGAGGCTCCACTCGTGAACGCGATGAAGGAAACCAGATGGTTCATCAGAAAAATTTCAGTAGAGTTCCAAGTCCAAAATCCAACCCGTTAACCATCCGAAACTCACCCGATCCCCTCGGGACCTCAACCAAATATACTAACAAGTCCTAAAACATCATACGGACTTAGTTGAACCCTTAAATCACCTCAAACAACGCTAAAACCATGAATTACACCCCAATTCAAGCCTAATGAGCTTTGAAATTTCTAATTTCTACAAACGACTCCGGAACCTATCAAATCACGTCCGATTGACCTCAAATTTTTCACACAAGTCATAAATGACATAACAGAGGTATTCCAATTTTCAGAATCGTATTCTGACCCTGATATCAAAAAGTCAACCCCCCGGTCAAACTTTGCAAATATTAAACTTTCGGCATTTCAAGCCTAATTCCTCTACGGACTTCCAAATAATATTTCGGACATGCTCCTAAACCCAAAATCACCATACGGAGCTATTGAAATCATCAAAATTCAAATTCGAGGTCGTTTACACATAGGTCCATATCCGGTTCACTTTTATAACTTAAATTTTTTAATTATGAGACTAAGTGTCTCATTTCACTCCGAGTTCTTTTCGGACCCGAACCAACTAACCCGATATAACATAATATAGCTGAATAACACAAAAATAAGTAGAAATGGGGAAAACAGGACTATAACTCTCAAAACGACCGGCCGGGTCGTTACATCCTCCCCTTCTTAAACATCTGTTCGTCCTCGAACGGGTCTAGAATCATACCTGGTGTCTCGAATGGGCGTGGATATCTGCCCCGCATCTCCCACTCGGTCTCCCAGGTGGCCTCCTCCACAGGCTAACCTCTCCATTACACCTTCACTGAAGCTATATCCTTTGACCTCAACCTTTGAACCTACCAATCCAAAATAACCACCGGCTCCATATCATAAGTCATATCACCCTCCAACTGAACCATGCTGATATCCAAAACATGAGACGGATCTCTAATATACTTCTGGAGCATGGCAACATAAAACACTGGATGCACACTCAACAAGCTGGGTGGCAAGGCTAGCTTATAAGCCACCCCCTATTCTCTGAAGCACCTCAAAAGGCCCAATGAACCGGGGGCTCAACTTGAACCTCTTCCTAAACCTCATAACACCCTTCATGGGTAATACCTTCAGCAAAACCTTCTCCCCAACCATAAAAGACACATCACAGACTTTCCTATCCGCGTAGCTCTTCTGCCTAAACTGTGTCATGCGAATCCGCTCCTGAATCAATTTTACCTTATCTAATGCGTCCTGGACCAAGTCTGTACCTAAGAGCCTAGCCTCACCCGGCTCAAACCATCCAACCGAAGATCTACACCTCCTCCCATATAAAGCCTCGTACGTAGCCATCTAAATACTCGATTGATAACTGTTGTTATATGCAAACTCCGCGAGCGGCAGAAACTGGTCCCATGAACCCCCAAAGTCAATGACACAAGCATGCAATATGTCCTCCAATATCTGAATAGTGCGCTTGGACTGCCCGTCCGTCTGAGGGTGAAAAGTTGTGCTCAACTCAACCTGAGTACCCAAATCTCGCTGCACGGCCCTCCAAAACTACGATGTGAACTAAGTACCCCTATCTGAAATGATGGAAACAGGGACACCATGCAGGCGAACGATCTCTCAGATGTAAATCTCAGCCAACCGCTCTGAAGAGTAAGTAGTACCAACTGGAATGAAGTGCGCGGACTTGGTCAGCCGATCCACAATAACCCAAATAGAGTCGAACTTCCTCGAAGTCAGTGGGAGCCCAACTACAAAGTCCATAGTGATCCGCTCCCACTTCCACTCTGGGATCTCTAATCTCTGAAGCAAGCCACCCGGTCTCTGATGCTCATACTTAACCTGCTGACAGTTTAGACACCGAGCCACAAACCCAAATATATTCTTCTTCATCCGCCTCCACCAATAGTGCTGCTTCAAATCCTGGTACATCTTCGCGGCACCCGGATGGATGGAATACCGCGAGCTATGGGCCACTTCAAGAATCAACTCTCGAAGCACATCTACATTAGGCACACATATCCGGCCCTGCATTCTCAGAACGCCATCATCACCAATAGTCACATCCCTAGCATCACCTATCCGAACCCTGTCCTGAAGAACAAGCAAGTGGGGGTCATCATACTGACGCTCCCTGATATGGTCATAAAGAGAAGACCTAGAGACCACACAAGCCATTACCCGACTAGGCTCCAAAATATCCAATCTGACAAGATGGCCCGCTAAGGCCTGAACATCCAATGCCAAAGGTCTCTCTGCTGTTGGAAGATATGCTAAACTCCCTAAACTCTCCGCCCAGCGACTCAAAGCATCAGCCACCATATTGGCCTTCCCCGGATGGTACAAAATAGTGATATCATAGTCCTTAAGAAGCTCCAACCATCTCCGCTGATGCAAATTAAGATCCTTTTGCTTTAACAGATACTACAGACTCCGGTGATCAGTATAGATCTCACAATGAACCCCATACAAATAATGACGCCAAATCTTCAAGGCGTGAACAATGGCTGCTAACTCAAGATCATGGACATGATAGTTCTTCTCATGGGTCTTCAACTAGCGCGAAGCATAGGCAATCACCCTACCTTCCTGCATCAAAACACAGCCAATGCCTATCTTCGAGGCATCACAACACACAGTGTAAGAACCTGAAGCTGATGGCAGAACTAACACTGGAGCTGTGGTCAAAGCAGTCTTGAGCTTCTGAAAGCTCTCCTCACACTCATCCGACCACCTGAATGGAGCACCCTTTGGGTCAATTTGGTCAAGGGCGATGCAATAGATGAAAATCCCTCCACAAAGCGACGGTAGTAACCCGTCAAACCAAGAAAGCTCCTAATATCCATGGCCGAGGATGGTCTAGGCCAACTCTGCACCGCCTCTATCTTCTTCGGATCCACCTGAATACCCTCGCTGGACACCACGTGCCCTAGGAATGCTACTGAACTGAACCAAAACTCACATTTGGAGAAGTTTGAATAAGGCTTCTCCTCCCTCAATCTCTGTAATACAATACTTAGATGTTGAGCGTGCTCCTCCTGGCTACGAGAGTACACCAGGATGTCATCAATGAATACAACAACGAATGAGTCCAAATAGGGCTGGAATACACTGTTCATCAAATGCATGATCGTTGCTGGGGCATTGGTCAGCCCAAAAGACATCACCAAGAACTCATAATGGCCATATCAGGCCCTGAAAGCTGTTTTAAGAATATCTGAATCCCGAATCTTCAGCTGGTGATAACCGGA
Source organism: Nicotiana tabacum (assembly GCF_000715075.1). Lineage (NCBI taxonomy): Eukaryota > Viridiplantae > Streptophyta > Magnoliopsida > Solanales > Solanaceae > Nicotiana > Nicotiana tabacum. Next base: position 22,664,892 of record NC_134081.1, on the reverse strand, counting down.
CCTCAAATCAATCTTAGAGAACACCCTCGCTCTCTGAAGTTGGTCGAATAAATCATCAATGCGAGGAAAAGGATACTTATTCTTGACTGTGACCTTGTTCAACTGCCTATAATCAATACACATTCTTATGTAACCATCCCTTTTCTTCACAAATAGAACCGGTGCACCCCAAGGTGACACACTAGGCCGAATAAACCCCTTATCAAGGAGTTCCTGAAGTCGTTCTTTCAATTCCTTCAACTCCACCGGTTCCATACGATACGGTGGAGTAGAAATGGGCTGAGTGCCCGGCACCAAATCAATACCAAAGTCAATATCCCTGTCAGACGGCATGCCCAGCAGGTCTATAGAAAACACATCCGGAAAATCACGTGCCACCGGAACAGAATCAATGACAGGAATCTCTGCACTAACATCCCTCAAAAAAGCCAATTAAGATAGGAAACCCTTCTCAACCATGCGCTGAGACTTCAAATATGAAATCATCCTACTTGGTACATAATCTACAGAACCGCTCCACTCAACTCTCGAAATTCCCGGCATAGCCAACGTCACCGTCTTAGCGTGACAATCTAGAACAAGTATGACATGGAGATAACCAATCCATACCCAATATCACATCAAAGTCAACCATACTGAGCAACAGTAGATCCACTCGGGTCTCCAGACCCCCAATAGTCACCACACATGACCGATATACGCGGTCCACAATAATAGTATCGCCCATAGGAGTAGATACATGTATAGATGAAACTAAGGACTCACGGGGCATATCCATAAAATGAGTGAAATACGAGGAAACATATGAATACGTGAAACCAGGGTCAAATAATACCGAGGCATCTCTGTGACAAACTGAGACAATACCTTAATCACAGCATCTGGTCTGGCAGGGAGAGCATAGAAAGGGGCCTAACCACCCCCTGATCTGCCTCCCCCTCTAGGGCGACCCCTAGCTGACTGACCTTCACCCAGAGCTGACGGGGCGGGTGGTGAGGTAACTGGTGTTGTAGTCAGAGGCTGACTCCTCTGCTGAGATAGACCTCCATGATGACGAGTACACTTCCTCCACATATGCCCAAGCTCCCCACACTCAAAATAACTCCCTGGTGCTGGCGGCGGAAACTGAAGGGAACCCCTAGCACCGTGATGATTGGTAAAAGAACCTGGCATGGAAGAGCCCTGAATAGGTGGAGCACGGGGCGAACTCTGAACTGGAAGGGCACTAAGTGATGAGTGGCCCTGATGAGAACTGTGAGAACCATGGCCAGATGATGTACCCCGATGAAATGACCGAGCTGACTGAGCCTGCCTGAAATGATGACCTCTACCGTGATGGAACTGACCCTCAAAAGGAGAACCGCTAAATCCACCCTGACCATGAGGCCTCTTGGCCTCCCGCTCAACCCTATCCTGACCGCGAACCATCTCAATCTGCCGAGCAAAGCCGACAACCTCATCAAAGGTAGCACCCGAAACCCGCTCCCTGGTCATGAGAAACTGTAGCTGATAAGTGAGGCCATCAATAAACCTCATGATCCTCTCTCTATCCGTGAGAACCAACCAGATAGTATGATGGAACAACTCAGAGAATCGCATCTCATACTGTGTCATAGACATATTACCCTGGCGAAGCGGCTCAAACTGTCTGTGCAGCTCCTCTCTGCGAGATCGAGGCACGAACTTCTCCAAAAAGAACACGGAGAACTGCTGCCAAGTAAGGGGTGCTGCGCCAACAGGCCTACGCCTCTCGTAAGCCTCCCACCATCTGAGTGAAGCCCCAAAAAATTGAAAGGAAGTGAATGAGACCCCACAAGTCTCCAAAATACCAGCAGTACGAAGTATCCTCTAACAGCTATCCAAAGAGTCCTGAGCATCCTCTCTATCTGTGCCACTGAAAGGTGGTGGCTGAAGTCTCCCAAACCTCTCCAACCTACGCTGATCATCCTCAGGCATAGCAGGAACCACATAATCCTGAGCAACAGGAATCGGCTGGGCTGGTGGTGCCTCTAGTGTCTGAAGTCCCTGAATAACTTGCTTGGGTGTGCGAGCAACGGGAGTCTGAGTGCCTCCCCTGGCCTGAGAAGTGGCTGCGGCCGTCGAAATAGAGACCGCCTGAGCAAGGCCAGTACATGCTATCAGAATCTGAGTTAGGGCCTCCCTAAGGCCTGGAATCACAATAGGCACATGTGGTGCCTGAGCTGGTGCATCAACAACTGGAACTTGATCTTGATCTGGGACAACCGGTGGATCTGCAGGTACTACCCTAGCTGTTGTACGGGCTGCACCCCTTCCCCTACCATGACCTCTACCGCAGCCTCGGCCTTTCGCGGCCCTGACTGGTTGTACTGGTGGCTGGCCCTCCTGACCGGTAGCACGAGTCCTCACCATCTGTGAGAGAACGAAACAACAGATGTTTAGTTACTAGAATCAACAGATTCGCACGACAAGAATTCAAGAATGTGGAGTTTCCAAAAGGTTCTGCCGCCTCCTGAAGATAAGTACAGATGTATCCATACCGATCCGTAAGACTCTAATAAACTCGCTCATGAATCATGAGACCTATGTAACCTAGGCTCTGATACCAATCTGTCACAACCCAAACTAACCTCTATCGTGATGGCGCCTATCGTGTAACTAGGCAAGCCGACTCATTTCCAAAACAAACCGATATTTTAATTTCAAAGATAATTTCAAGGTTATTTAACATAAAACCTCCATTTAAAGAGTTCAAATCAAAGAAAATAGAAGTGCAGAAAAAGAAAAGCCCGACATCGGGGTGTCACTAGTCATGAGCATCTACTACAATCTGTCTAACAATATCAAGGCTAACTCGGCCTGGAAAATAGCTAAATATAACTAGAGGAAGATAAGAGGGAGAAGAGCAGGGGTTGTGATCGCCAAACAACTACCTTGCTATCTCAAAGAAAAATCTACAACCAGAACATTCAATAACCGCTACCGTATCCAGCTACACCTGAATCTGCACACAAGGTGCAGGGAGTAACGTGAGTACGCCAACTTAGTAAGTAACAACAATAAATAAAGACTGAGCAGTAGTGACGAGCAATAAAGCATATAACGTTCATATCATGAAATCTCAGTAAAGTACAACATGCTTTAAAAATTAGTGTTTGAATCAAATCATCTCGCTTATACACGGTTCCAGTAAAAATCATTTAAAGATATTTTTCCAACAATTTTTCAAACAAAGGCTCAATTCAAAGGTGAGCAAAATGATGAAATCATAAACAACCCCTCGGGCATAACATCACTCATATACAGCCCCTTGGGCAAACCTCACAGTCACTCTTGCCACTCGGGCATACCTCACATTCACTCTTGCCACTCGGGCATACATCACAATCGTTCATGCCTCCCATTCACTCGGCACTCACACTCAGTAGGTACCTGCGCTCACTGGGGGTGTGTACAAACTCCGGAGGGGCTCCTTTAGCCCAAGCGCTTTAATCTGCACGGACAACTCACGTGCCATAATAATAAAGTATGCTGCAGGCGGGCAGCCCCGATCCACACTCATCCTCACAAATAAGGCCCTCGGCCTCACTCAATCATAAACCTCTCGAGCCACTCTGGCATTTCAGTAAAACAGGGCATTCGGCCCAAAACATTTATATGCATCAAAATAGAGTCATAAAACTGAGTTATGCGGTAAACAAGTATAAACATGACTGAGTATAGATTTTCAATCGAAAACAATGAGAGGATGGTAAGAAACAGCCCTTAAGGGTCCAAACAACATTGGCGCAAGGCCCAAACATGGCATTCAGCCCAATTTACAGAAATTCTTTCTAAAACATATAAATATCATATGGTTTCAACAGAGTATGCAACTTTATAGTTGCTACGAGATGGACCAAGTCATAAATTCCCAACAGTGCATGCCCACACGCCCGTCACCTAGCATGTGCGTCACTTCAAAATAGTAGAATGATACGAAATCCGAGTTTTAATACCCTTAGGACTAGATTTACAATCGTTACTTACCTCAAACTGCGAAATTCTTATTCTGCAATGTCCTTTCCTCGTGAATTGGTCTCAAAACGCCTCGAATCTGATCATAAATAATTCATTTCAGTCAACAAAATTCATTGGAATTAATTCCACAAGATAACAATGATTTTCCATAAAATCCGAAAATTAGCTCAAAAAATCCCCGTGGGGCCCACATCTCGAAACTCGACAAAAGTTACAAAATTCGGAAACCCATTCAACCACGAGTCTAACCATACTAATTTTACAAAAATCCGACCCCAACTCGACCCTAAAATCTTCAATTTAAACCAAGAGGGTTTTCAAAATTTTCCCAACTCAATTCACCAATTAAATGATAAAAACAACCATGGATTTGGGTAATTTAACCAATATTGAGTTAAGAACACTTACTCCGTTGTTTCCTCTGAAAATCACCCAAAATCGCCTCAATTCCGTGCTCCAAATCGCCAAAAACTGAAAATGGGACGAAGTCCCATTTCAGAACTTTCACTGCCCAGACTTTCTTCTTCATGAACGCGGTCAGTGCCTCGCGTTCGCGAAGCACAAAATAACTCCCATCCAAATTCCTCCTTGGCAAACGCGACATCACCCTCGCGTTCGCGAAGCAAAAAATGCCTCTGCCTCAATGCCTTCTACGCGAACGCGTTCAACCCATCGCGAACGCGATGCTTCATTTCCCCCTCACTACGCGAACGCGACACCCCCTACACGAACGCGTAGATCAATTGTCTGGGGGTCTTCGGCTGCTCCCTCTCTTCTTCGCGAACGCGTAACACCTCTCGCGTTCGCGATGCACACCCAGTCTACCCTTCGCGAATGCGTGCTTCTCTATTGCTAGTCTTCTAGTTCCTCTTCGCGAACGCGAGGCTCCACTCGCGAACACGATGAAGGAAACAAGATGGTGCATCAGAAAAATTTCAGCAGAGTTCCAAGTCTAAACTCCAACTCGTTAACCATCCAAAACTCACCCGAGCCCCTCAGGACCTCAACTAAATATACTAACAAGTCCTAAAACATCATACATATTTAGTTTAACCCTCAAATCACCTCAAACAACGCTAAAACCATGAATTACACCCCAATTCAAGTCTAATGAACTTTGAAATTTCTAATTTCTACAAACGATTCCGGAACCTATTAAATCACGTCCAATTGACCTCAAATTTTGCACACAAGTCATAAATTACATAACATAGGTATTCAAATTTTCATAATCGTATTCCGATGCCGATATCAAAAAGTCAACCCCCCGGTCAAACTTCGCAAAAATTAAACTTTCGGCATTTCAAGCCTAATTCCTCTATGTACTTCCAAATAATATTTCGGACACGCTCCTAAACCCAAAATCACCATACGGAGCTAGTGGAATCATCAAAATTCAAATCCGAGGTTGTTTACACATAGGTCCATATCCGGTCCACCTTTTTAAGTCAATTATGAGACTAAGTGTCTCATTTCACTCCGAGTTTCTTCCGGACCCGAACCAACTATCCTGATATAACTTAATATAGCTGAATAACACAAAAAGAAGTATAAATGGGGAAATCTAGGCTATAACTCTTGAAATGACCGGCCAGGTCGTTACAGTCGCTATTCTTCTGCTTCTCACCGAGAGAGAGAGAGAGAGAGAGAGAGAGAGAGAGAGAGAGAGAGAGAGAGAGAGAGAGAGAGAGAGAGAGAGAGAGAGAGGTGAGGAGGTTTATTGATGGACTTGCTCAGCCTATCAGATTGCAGATGGCTAAGGAGACTGGGAGTGCCAGACGAGTCGAGATGGTTCTTACTTAGGGAGGTCAGGGGTCTGACAAGAGACCTCAATATTCCGGTGAGTTCAGCGGTTCCTTATCTAGATGTAGGGGTGCTTTCCCATGCCGTTTTATTCAGCACTCGAGGCATCCCACGGTGCCTCGGGTGGTTGTGGTCTTCATATGCCTTATTCCGACCAGCTAGTTTACAGTGCACTACCAGCTCATATTAGTTCACCTCCACTCCAGAGTTATCAGGGTGGTTACTTAGGTCGACACGGTCAGTTTCAGGGTCAGCAGTCATTGCAACCGAGGTTATGTTATACTTGTGGTGATCCGAGGCACATTGCTAGATTTTGTCCTCGGATATCGGGCAGCTCACAACATTAGGGTTCTCGTGCCATGGTTCTGCACCACCTGCTCACCCAGTTAGAGGCAGGGGTTAGGCAGCCAAAGGTAGGGGCCAGACTGTTAGAGGTGGAGGTCAGGCAGTTAGAGATGGAGACCAGCCAGTTAGGGGTCTTCCCAGGGACGTAGTTCAGGGCGGTGGGGCCCAGCCCCGATGTTATGCTTTCCCAGCCAGGCCTGAGGCTGAGTCTTTTGACGTTGTTATCATAGGTACTGTTTCAGTTTGCAGTAGAGATGCTTCATTTTTATTTGATTCGGGGTCTACTTACTCCTATGTGTCATCCTATTTTGCATCCTATTTGGTTGTGCCCCGTGATTCTTTGAGTGCCCCTGTGTATGTGTCCACACCAGTGGGTCGTGTGTGGTCACCATTGCGAGTCTTGAGACTTGTGTAGATCTTCTACTTCTCGATATGGTTAATTTTGATGTCATACTGGGTATGGATTGGCTGTCACCTTATCATGCTATATTAGATTGCCACGCCAAGATGGTGACCTTAACTTTGTAGGGGTTGCCTCGATTAAAGTGGAAATGGACTCTTGGTCATTCTACCAGCATGGTTATCTCTTATGTGAAGGCTCGACATATGATCAAGAAGGGGTGTCTAGTTTATTTGGCTTATGTCCGCGATTCTAGCGTGGAGGTTTCTTTCATGGATTTAGTGCCAGTTATTCGTGAGTTTCCAGAGGTGTTTCCTACAGACCTGTCGGGGATGCCACCCGATAGGGATATTAATTTCTGCATTGATTTGGCTCCGGGCACTCAGCCTATTTCCATTCCGCCATATCGCATAGCCCCACTAGAGTTGAAAGAATTGAAGGAGCTATTGCAAGATTTATTTGATAAGGGCTTTATTAAACCTAGTGTCTTGCCCTAGGGTGCACATGTGTTGTTTGTGAAGGAAGAAAGATGGATCGATGAGGATGTGTATAGATTATCGGCAGTTGAACAAAGTCACCATAAATAACAAGTATCCATTACCAAGGATTGATGATTTATTTGATCAACTTCAGGGTGCCAAGGTGTTTTTGAAGATTGATTTGAGATCTAGCTACCATCAGTTGAGGATTAGGGCATCCGATGTCCCTAAAACATATTTTTGGACTCGATATGGGCCTTACAAGTTCCTAGTTATGTCATTTGGGCTGACAAATGCCCCAGCAGCATTCATGGATTTGATGAACCGGGTATTCAAGCCCTACTTGGATTCCTTTGTGATTGTGTTTATTGATGATATCTTAGTCTACTCCCAAAGCCGAGAGGAGCATGAGCAGCACCTTCGGATCGTTCTTCAGACTCTGAGAGACATCCAGTTATATGCTAAATTCTCAAAATGCGAGTTTTGGTTGAGTTCGGGTTCTTTCTTGGGTCACGTTGTATCAGTAGAGGGTATTTAGGTGGATCCTAAGAAGATTGAGGAAGTTATGGTTTGGCCTAGACCCATATCAGCTATAGAGATCGGTAGTTTCTTGGGATTGGCAGGTTATTACCGTCGGTTTATGTAAGGGTTTTCATCCATAGCAGCCCCGTTGACCAGGTTTACCCAAAAAGGTGCCCCGTTCGGGTGGTCGAACGAGTGAGAGGCGAGCTTCCAGAAGCACAAGACAGCTTTGACTACGGCATCGGTATTGGTGTTACCCACAGGTTCAGGATCTTATATAGTATATTGTGACGCATCTCGTATTGGTCTGGGTGCGACATTGATGCAGGGTGGCAAGGATATTGCATATGCTTCGTGGCCGCTGAAGGTTCACGATAAGAATTACCCTGTTCATGATCTAGAGCTGGTAGCCATTGTTCATGCGCTAAAAATTTGGAGGCACTATCTTTATGGCATGCCATGTGAGGTATTCACGGATCATCAGAGCTTGCAGTATTTGTTCAAGCAGAAGGAACTCAATTTTAGGAAGAGAATGTGGTTAGAGCTATTGAAAGATTATGATATCATCATATTGTATCATCCCGGGAAGGCCAACGTGGTGGCCGATGCTTTGAGTAGAAAGTAAGCTAGTATGGGTAGACTTGCTTATATTTCAGTTGGTGAGAGACCGCTTGCATTGGATATTCAGGCCCTGGCCAACCAGTTCGTGAGGTTGGATGTTTCTGAGCCCAGTCGTGTTCTAGCTTGTACAGTTGCTCGGTCTTCTTTGTTTGAACGCATCAGAGATCGGCAGGATGACGACCCTCATTTACTTGTCCTTAGAGACACAGTGCGGCACGGTGGTTCCAAGCAGGTTACTGTTGGAGATGATGGAGTTTTGAGGATGTAGGGTCGTATTTGTGTGCCTAATGTGGATGGACTTCGTGAGCTGATTCTTGAGGAGGCCCACAGTTCCCGGTATTCTATTCATCCGGGTGCCGCCAAGATGTATCAGGACTTGCGGCAGCATTATTGGTGGAGGAGAATGAAGAAAGACATAGTTGAATATGTAGCTCTGTGCCTAAAATGCCAGTAGGTAAAGTGTGAGCATCAGAGACCTGGTGGTTTACTTCAGAAGTTAGAGATTCCTGAGTGGAAGTGAGAGCGTATCACTATGGATTTTGTTGTTGGACTTCCACGGACTCAGAGGAAGTTCGATGCAGTTTGGGTCATTGTGGACAGGCTGACCAAGTCAGCGCATTTCATTCCTGTGGCAGTTGCCTATTCCTCGGAGTGGTTGGTAGAGATTTACATTCGTGAGATTGTCCGTCTTCACGGTGTGCCTGTGTTTATTATTTCTGATCGAGGTACGCAGTTCACCTCGCAATTAGGGAGGGCAGTATAGCGTGAGTTGGGTACGCGGGTTGAGTTGAGCATAACATTTCATCCTCAGACGGATGGGTAGTCCGAGCGCACTATTAAGATCTTGGAGGATATGCTCCACGCATATGTTATAGACTTTGGAGGATCGTGGGATCAGTTCTTGACCCTTGCAGAATTTGCCTACAACAACAGCTACCACTCTAGCATTCAAATGGCTCCTTATGAGGGATTATATGGTAGGCGGTGTCAGTCATCAGTTGGGTGGTTCGAGCCGGGAGAGGCTCGGTTGTTGGGCACATACTTAGTACATGATGCCTTGGAAAAGGTCAAGATTATACAGGATCGAGTTCGAACAACTCAGTCCAGGAAGAAGAGTTATGCCGACCACAGAGTTTGTGATGTCGCATTCATGGTCGGAGAGAGAGTGTTGCTTCGGGTATCACCCATGATGGGTGTAATGAGGTTCGAAAAGAAGGCAAAGTTGAGCCCTAGGTATATCAGACCTTTTGAGATTCTAGAGAGAGAAGGAGATGTGGCTTATAGACTTGCGTTGCCACCTTGTTTAATAGCTGTTTATCCGGTATTCCATGTGTCCATGCTTCGAAAGTATCATGACAATCCGTCCCATGTGTTAGATTTCAGCTATGTCCAGTTGGACAAGGATTTGTCTTACGAGGAGGAGCCGGTGGCTATTCTAGCCCGGCATGTTCGCCAGTTGATATCAAAGAGTTACCCTTCAGTTCGAGTGCAGTGGAGAGGTTAGCCTATTGAGGCAGCTACTTGGGAGTCCGAGTTCGATATGCGGAGTATATATCCCCACCTTTTCACCAGCCCAGGTACTTTTCTATGTCCGTTCGAGGATGAACGGTTGTTTTAGAGGTGGAGAATGTGATGACCCAAGCGGTCATCTTATATTTTAGAACTCGAATCTACGCTTTTAAGCCTTAAAAATCTCATTTTTACTTTCCTCAATTTGCGTGCACAGTCTAGGCGTGTTTCCGGAAAAACTTTTATGTTGAAAGCTTATTAAACTAAGAATTTATGCCTTAAAAGTTGATTTTAGTTGACTTCGGTCAACATTTTTGTAAACGGGCCCGGATCCTGGTTTTGACGGTCCCGATGGGTCTGTATCGAATTATGGGACCTGTATGTCCGGAATCGAGTTCGGAGATCCCTAGCTCGAGTTATGAATTTTTGAGGAAATTTAAAAGTCTGAAAATTAATTATTTCTAAGAATTGATTGATGTTTGGCATTGTGAGTACCGGGTCCGTATTTTGGTTTCGGAGCCCGGTACAGGTTTATTATGATATTTAAGACTTGTATGTGAAATTTGGTGAGAAACGGAGTTGATATGACATGATTCAGACGTCCAGTTGAGAAGATATGAATTTTAAAGTGTTCTAGAGAATTTTATTTGATTTGGTGCTAAATTCGTTGTTCTAGGAGTTATTTTGACGATTTGATCGTGCGAGCAAGTTCGTATGATATTTTTAGACTTGTGTGCATGTTTGGTTTGGAACCGTGAGGGCTCGGGTGAGTTTCGGATAAGCCACGGGATGTTTTGGACTTAGAAAATCTGGTATTTTACTGCAGCAGGTGTTCTGGCATGTCCTTCGCGTTCGCGAAGGTCCTCTCGCGAACGCGAAGAGTAAACTGGGTAGCTGGAGTTTTCTTCTTCGCGAATGCGAAGGCTTGGTCGCGAACCGAAGCAATGGGGGCGTTACCCTTCGCGAACGCGACCAGCATCTCGCGAACGCGTAGTGTTAGGCACACCTGGGAAGAGTCGATCGTTCCTTCATCGCGAACATGACAGTGCTCTCGCGAACGCGAACACTGTCTCGCGAACACGAAGGTTTGGCCTATGCCAGGGGGTAGCCTACGCGAACGCGAACACTGTCTCGCGAACGCGAAGGTTGGGCAGCCTATACTCTTCGCGAACATGATAGTGCTCTCGTGAATGCGATGAACATTGTCGCCCAACACTTAACAGAATCCAAACACGGGATTTAGCCAAAAATTCATTTTTCTCAAAAACCAAATGGTGAGAGGCGATTTCCAAGAGTCATCTTCTTCCCCAAAGTGTTGGTAAGTGATTCTAAACTATTTTCTTACAATTACCCACTATATTTTATGAATTATCAACCTAAAATCTAGAGTTTTCATGGTAGAATTAGGGATTAGGGTAGAAACTAGGGATTTCAAGAATTTGAGGATTTAGACCTCAATTTGAGGTCGGATTCCAAAACCAATTATATATTCGGGCTCGGGGTGAATGGGTAAATGGATTTTGATCTGAACCTCGGGTTTTGACTAAATAGACCCGGGGTCGATTTTTTGACTTTTTAGAGGAAAATTTGGGAAATTTAATTTATGCAATATAATTGATTCCTTTAGCAATATTTGATATTATTGAGTCATTTTTGAATAGATACGAGTGGTTTGGAGGTGAATTCTAAAGGAAAAGCTGTGATTGAGAATTAAGTGGCATTCAGAGCGAGGTAAGTATTGTGTCTAACCCTAACTTGAGGGAATTAAGAACCTTATACTATTTGCTATGTGAAATTCATGTGAGCGGCGTATATGTGAGGTGACGAGTACTTATGCACCGCCAATTTGCTAGTTTTTCATATTTCTTCTATTTTTCTTATATTGTCTCTTTCATATGCCAAATTGCTACGTGTTTAGACTAGTGTTGTTAATTTGATTGTTCTTATCATGTTCATGGACCTTCTGGTGATAATTGAGTATTTATTTCGAAGATTGAGATTTATATTGTGGAACTAAATGTTGAGGTAAGGCTAGTACTTGTTATTTTATCTCCCTATTGTTAATTGTTCATTGCATTATGGTAAGGGAGAGTGTTAATGCACGAAGGGTGATGCCGTTCCATATTGTGAGTGTTAATGCACGAAGGATGATGTCGTGCCATATTGTGAGTGTTAATGCATGAAGGGTGATGCCGTGCCATATTGTGTGTGTTAATAAACGAAGGGTGATGCCGTGCCATATTATGAGTGTTAATGCACGAAGGGTGATGCCGTGCCATGATATGAGAGTTAATGCACGAAAGGTGATGCCGTGCCATCTTTATTGATTTTATGGTGAGATTGAGAGTAAAAGAACGAAGGGTGATGCCGTAAATATTTCCTTTACAGTATTTGTGCTCCTGTTGATTCATATTATGTTGGTTGCGTCAGTTCTCATTCTGATGTAGCTCTTTACTTCGTATTTTCCCCCAGCATGTATCCCCTCCCGATAATTCTTGTCTGATTCTTTATTACTTTTATTTGTATATACACTGTTAAATTATACAGGTTGATTTGTAGGTGCCTTGCCTTAGTCTCATCACTACTTCGTTGAGGTTAGGCTCGACACTTACCAGTACATGGGGTCGGTTGTACTGATACAGCACTCTGCACTTTCTGTGCAGATTTTGATCGAGATTTTAGCTGTTGGACCCGCTATCCGTAGACTCAAGGTAGATCTGTCGGCGTTCACATACCTTGAATTCCCCATCTATCTTTTCAGTTTTACTATTTCTTTTATCCAAACTATTGTATTTCTTTCAAACTATTACTTGTAATGAATTCTAGAATTCTCGTGAATTGTGACTAGTAGTTAATCTAGTCTTTGTATTATTCCGCACCCATTATATTTCACCTTAGCTAATTTATTGTTATTTACTGAATGGAAATAAAGATTTGGTTTAATGATTCTCTAACGTTGGCTTGCCTAGCAAGTGAAACGTTAGGCGCCATCAGGGTCCTGACGGTGGGAATTCCGGGTCGTGACAATTGCAATATTATAATTGAGACAAATAATGTTGAGTTCTTTGAATATATTTATCCACTATCTGATAATATTATAATTGGTAAGTGATTCTAAACTATTTTCTTTCAATTACCCATTACATTTTATGAATTATCAACCTAAAATCTAGAGTTTTCATGGTAGAATTAAGGATTAGGGTAGAAACTAGGGATTTCAGGAATTTGAGGATTTAGACCTCAATTTGAGGTCGGATTCCAAAACCAATTATATATTCGGGCTCGGGGGGGTGAATGGGTAAATGGCTTTTGATCCGAACCTCGGGTTTTGACCAAGCGGGGCCGGGGTCGATTTTTTGACTTTTTGGAGGAAAATTTGGGAAATTTAATTTATGCAATATAATTGATTCCTTTAGCAATATTTGATATTATTGAGTCATTTTTGAATAGATACGAGTGGTTTGAAGGTGAATTCTAAAGGTAAAGTTGTGATTGAGAATTAAGTGGCATTTAGAGCGAGGTAAGTGTTGTGTCTAATCCTGACTTGAGGGAATTAAGAACCTTATACTATTTGCTATGTGAAATTCATGTGAGCGGCGTATATGTGAGGTGACGAGTACTTATGCACCGCCAATTTGCTAGTTTTTCATATTTCTTCCGTTTTTCTTATATTGTCTCTTTCATATGCCAAATTGCTACGTGTTTAGACTAGTGTTGTTAATTTGATTGTTCTTATCATGTTCATGGACCTTCTAGTGATAATTGAGTATTTATTTCGAAGATTGAGATTTATATTGTGGAACTAAATGTTGAGGTAAGGCTTGTACTTGTTATTTTATCTCCCTGTTATTAATTGTTCATTGCATTATGGTAAGGGAGAGTGTTAATGCACGAAGGGTGATGCCGTACCATATTGTGAGTGTTAATGCACGAAGGGTGATGTCGGGCCATATTGTGAGTGTTAATGCATGAAGGGTGATGTTGTGCCATATTGTGAGTGTAAAAGCACGAAGGGTAATGTCGTGCCATATTGTGAGTGTTAATGCACGAAGAGTGATGTCGTGCCATGATATGAGAGTTAATGTACGAAGGGTGATGTCGTGCTGTCTTTATTGATTTTATGGTGAGATTGAGAGTAAAAGAACGAAGGGTGATTCCGTGAATATTTCCTTTAGAGTATTTGTACTCCTGTTGATTCATATTATGTTGGTTGTGTCAGTTCTCATTCTGATGTAGCTCTTTACTTCGTATTTTCCCCCAGCATGTATCCCCTCCCGATAATTCTTGTCTGATTCTTTATTACTGTTATTTGTATATACATTGTTAAATTATACAGGTTGATTTGTAGTTGCCTTGCCTTAGCCTCATCACTACTTCGTTGAGGTTAGGCTCGACACTTACCAGTACATGGGGTCGGTTGTACTGATACAGCACTCTGCACTTTCTGTGCAGATTTTGATCGAGATTTTAGCTGTTGGACCCGCTATCCGTAGACTCAAGGTAGATATGTCGGCGTTCACATACCTTGAATTCCCCATCTATCTTTTCAGTTTTACTATTTCTTTTATCCAAACAGTTGTATTTCTTTTAGACTATTACTTGTAATGAATTCTAGAATGCTCGTGAATTGTGACTAGTAGTTAATCTAGTCTTTGTATTATTCCGCACCCATTATATTTCATCTTAGCTAATTTATTGTTATTAACTGAATGGAAATAAGTATTTGGTTTAATGATTCTCTAACGTTGACTTGCCTAGCAAGTGAAACGTTAGGCGCCATCAGGGTCCTGACGGTGGGAATTCCGGGTTGTGACAATTGCAATATTATAATTGAGACAAATAATGCTGAGTACTTTGAATATATTTATCCACTATCTGATAATATTATAATTGGTAAGTGATTCTAAACTATTTTCTTTCAATTATCCATTACATTTTATGAATTATCAACCTAAAATCTAGAGTTTTCATGGTAGAATTAAAGATAGGTAGAAATTAGAGATTTCAGGAATTTGAGGATTTAGACCTCAATTTGAGGTCGGATTCCAAAATCAATTATATATTCGGGCTCGGGGGGTGAATGGGTAAATAGATTTTGATCCGAACCTCGGGTTTTGACCAAGCGGGGCCGGGTTCGATTTTTCGACCTTTTGGAGAAAAATTTGGAAAATTTAATTTATGCAATATAATTGATTCCTTTAGCAATATTTGATATTATTGAGTCATTTTTGAATAGATACGAGTGGTTTGAAGGTGAATTCTAAAGGTAAAGCTGTGATTGAGAATTAAGTGGCATTCAGAGCGAGGTAAGTGTTGTGTCTAACCCTGACTTGAGGGAATTAAGAACCTTATACTATTTGCTATGTGAAATTCATGTGAGCGGCGTATATGTGAGGTGACGAGTACTTATGCACCGCCAATTTGCTAGTTTTTCATATTTCTTCTGTTTTTCTTATATTGTCTCTTTCATATGCCAAATTGCTACGTGTTTAGAGTAGTGTTGTTAATTTGATTGTTCTTATCATGTTCATGGACCTTCTGGTGATAATTGAGTATTTATTTCGAAGATTGAGATTTATATTGTGGAACTAAATGTTGAGGTAAGGCTTGTACTTGTTATTTTATCTCCCTGTTATTAATTGTTCATTACATTATGGTAAGGGAGAGTGTTAATCTACGAAGGGTGATGCCGTACCATATTGTGAGTGCTAATGCACGAAGGATGATGTCGGGCCATATTGTGAGTGTTAATGCATGAAGGGTGGTGTTGTGCCATATTGTGAGTGTAAAAGCACGAAGGGTAATATCGTGCCATATTGTGAGTGTTAATGCACGAAGAGTGATGTCGAGCCATGATATGAGAGTTAATGTACGAAGGGTGATGCCGTGCTGTCTTTATTGATTTTATGGTGAGATTGAGAGTAAAAGAACGAAGGGTGATGCCGTAAATATTTCCTTTACAGTATTTGTGCTCCTGTTTATTCATATTATGTTGGTTGTTTCAGTTCTCATTTTGATGTAGCCCTTTACTTCGTATTTTCCTCCAGCATGTATCCCCTCCCGATAATTCTTGTCTGATTCTTCATTACTGTTATTTGTATATACACTGTTAAATTGTACAGGTTGCTTTGTAGGTGCCTTGCCTTAGCCTCATCACTACTTCATTGAGGTTAGGCTCGACACTTACCAGTACATGGGGTCGGTTGTACTGATACGACACTCTGCACTTTCCGTGCAGATTTTGATCGAGATTTTAGCTGTTGGACCCGCTATCCGTAGACTCAAGGTAGATCCGTCGGCGTTTACAGACCTTGAAGTCCCCGTCTATCTTTTCAGGTTTACTGTTTTTTTCATCCAAACAGTTGTATTTCTTTCAAACTATTACTTGTAATGAATTCTAGAATGTTCGTGAATTGTGACTAGTAGTTAATCTAGTCTTTGTATTATTCTGCACCCATTATATTTCACCTTAGCTAATTTATTGTTATTTACTGAATGGAAATAAGGATTTGGTTTAATGATTCTCTAATGTTGGCTTGCCTAGCAAGTGAAACGTTAGGCGCCATCAGGGTCCTGACGGTGGGAATTCCGGGTCGTGACAATTGCAATATTATAATTGAGACAAATAATGCTGAGTTCTTTGAATATATTTATCCACTATCTGATAATATTATAATTGGTAAGTGATTCTAAACTATTTTCTTTCAATTACCCATTACATTTTATGAATTATCAACCTAAAATCTAGAGTTTTCATGGTAGAATTAAGGATTAGGGTAGAAACTAGGAATTTCAGGAATTTGAGGATTTAGACCTCAATTTGAGGTCGGATTCCAAAACCAATTATATATTCGGGCTCGGGGGGTGAATGGGTAAATGAATTTTGATCCGAACCTCGGGTTTTGACAAAGCGGGGCCGGGGTCGATTTTTCGACTTTTTGGAGGAAAGTTTGGGAAATTTAATTTATGCAATATAATTGATTCCTTTAGCAATATTTGATATTATTGAGTCATTTTTGAATAGATACGAGTGGTTTGAAGGTGAATTCTAAAGGTATAGCTGTGATTGAGAATTAAGTGGCATTCAGAGCGAGGTAAGTGTTGTGTCTAACCCTGACTTGAGGGAATTAAGAACCTTATACTATTTGCTATGTGAAATTCATGTGAGCGGCGTATATGTGAGGTGACGAGTACTTATGCACCGCCAATTTGCTAGTTTTTCATATTTCTTCTGTTTTTCTTATATTGTCTCTTTCATATGCCAAATTGCTACGTGTTTAGACTAGTGTTGTTAATTTGATTGTTCTTATCATGTTCATGGACCTTCTGGTGATAATTGAGTATTTATTTCGAAGATTGAGATTTATATTGTGGAACTAAATGTTGAGGTAAGGCTTGTACTTATTATTTTATCTCCCTGTTATTAATTGTTCATTGCATTATGGTAAGGGAGAGTGTTAATGCACGAAGGGTGATGTCATACCATATTGTGAGTGTTAATGCACGAAGGATGATGTCGGGTCATATTGTGAGTGTTAATGCATGAAGGGTGATGTTGTGCCATATTGTGAGTGTAAAAGCACGAAGGGTAATGTCGTGCCATATTGTGAGTGTTAATGCACGAAGAGTGATGTCGTGCCATGATATGAGAGTTAATGTACGAAGGGTGATGCCGTGCTTTCTTTATTGATTTTATGGTGAGATTGAGAGTAAAAGAACGAAGGGTGATGCCGTGAATTTTTCCTTTACAGTATTTGTGCTCCTGTTGATTCATATTATATTGGTTGTTTCAGTTCTCATTCTGATGTAGCTCTTTACTTCGTATTTTCCCCCAGCATGTATCCCCTCCCGATAATTCTTGTCTGATTCTTCATTACTGTTATTTGTATATACACTGTTAAATTGTACAGGTTGCTTTGTAGGTGCCTTGCCTTAGCCTCATCACTTCTTCATTGAGGTTAGGCTCGACACTTACCAGTACATGGGGTCGGTTGTACTGATACGGCACTCTGCACTTTCCGTGCAGATTTTGATCGAGATTTTAGCTGTTGGACCCGCTATCCGTAGACTCAAGGTAGATCTGTCGGCGTTCACAGACCTTGAAGTCCCCGTCTATCTTTTCAGGTTTACTGTTTTTTTCATCCAAACAGTTGTATTTCTTTCAGACTATTACTTGTAATGAATTCTCGAATGTTCGTGAATTGTGACTCCAGATCCGGGTAGTAGTAGTTAATCTAGTCTTTGTATTATTCCGCACCCATTATATTTCACCTTAGCTAATTTATTGTTATTTACTGAATGGAAATAAGGATTTGGTTTAATGATTCTCTAATTGGCTTGCCTAGCAAGTAAAATGTTAGGCGCCATCAAGGTCCCGACGGTGGGAATTCCGGGTCATGACAATTGCAATATTATAATTGAGACAAATAATGCTGAGTTCTTTAAATATATTTATCCACTATCTGATAATATTTCTCATACACCTGTTGAAACAAATAATGAGATTACCTTTAACGAGGAATTGAGAAGGAGAAAAAGGCCTATGAAAGAATATTTTTCTTATGGAAATGATTTTCAGACTTTTCTTGTCGATAATGAACCATCAAATTATTTTGAAGCTATATCTTCTTCGGAAGCTAATTATTGGTAAGAAGCAATACAAATTGAAATCAAATCTATTCTGAAAAATAATACATGGAATTTAAATGACTTACCTCCTGGTGCAAAACCTATTGGTTATAAATAGATTTTTAAAAAGAAATTTAATCCCGATGTATATTTAGATAAATATAAAGCTCGATTAGTAGCAAAAGGATTTTCTCAAAAATAAAAAATAAATTATTTTGACACATTTGCACCAGTGAGTAGAATTTCTTCTATTCGAGTTTTAATTGCCTTAGCTCCAATCCATAAGCTTTTTATCCATCAAATGGATGTCAAAACAGCTTTTTTAAATGGTGATTTAGAAGGAGAAATTTATATGGTTCAACTTGAAGGTTGTGTCATTCCTAGATAAGAAAATAAGGTTTGTAAATTAATTAAATCTTTTTGTGGCCTTAAACAATCTCCTAAGCAATGATATGAGAAATTTAAACAAGTCTTATTAAGATACGGTTTTTCTTCATAAGACTTGTTTAAATTTCTCATATCATTGCTTAGGAGAAAATGATTATGTGATAATATGTCTATATGTTGATGACATGGTTATATTTGGTGCAAGTTTAAATATTGTGCAAAGTACTAAATTATTTATGTCTGCTAATTTTGATATGAAAGATTTGAGTAAAATAAATACAATATTGGGAGTTAAAGTTATAAGGAGTGAGGATGGAATAATGTTGTCAAAAAAATATTATGTTGATAGACTTCTTAAGAAGTTTGAATATTTTAATGTCACATCTGTGAGCACTTCTTTTGATGCTAACTCTTAGTTGAAAAAGAATAACGGTGACCCAATTGCCCAATCTAAATATGCTCAAATTATTGTGAGTCTGATGCATGTAATAAATTTTACAATACCTGATACGGCCTATGCCGTGTGTAGACTGAGTAGATATACTCATAATCCAAACAACCAGCATTGGTCTGCATTAGCTAGACTAATGAAATATTTGAGAGGAGCCATGGATTATGTTATCCTATATAGTGGATTTCGTTCTACTTTAGAAGGGTACATTGATGCAAACTGGATCTCTGATTCAGATGAGACAAAATCCACTAGTGGTTATGTATTCACCCTTGGTAGTGGTGCAATATCGTGAAAATCAGCTAAACAGACGATCATAGCTAGATCGACTATGGAATCAGAGTTTGTAGCTCTGGAGTTAGCTGGTTCTGAGGCTGAGTGGCTAAGAAACTTCTTAGCTAATATCCGTTTAATAAATGTCGTATTGCTTCCTGTGTCTATGCATTGTGATTGTCAAACGACAATAGTTATTGCAAAGAATAAATCTTATAATTGTAAAAGTAGACACATGAAATTGGGACATGATGTCATAAAGCAGCTCCTGAGAGATTGAATAATTTTCATTGATTATGTGAGGTGAGAAATTAATTTGGCCGACCCTATGACTAAACCCGTGGGAAGAAAATTAATTCTTCAAACATCAAAAGAGATGGGGTTAAGGCCGACATGTTGTCAATAAAGATGATAACACAACCTATGTGATTGGAGATCCCATGAAGTAGGTTCATGTGGGTAATAACAAGTCAATATTGACACTGAAGTACTAAAAGAGAGTGCTTGACTGCTACTAATTGAGAGGATGTGTTATAACTCTTAATGAAATTCATATTCCTTATGGATGGTGTATTTAAAAGTAGTATACACTTGATTAATTCATCTATATGAGAGTGGAGTGGGGTCACTCCTATGAGATTTTGGCCTAGTTTCTAGAGCTCTTATGAATATCCAGGCAAGCGCATGACCTAGTAGCGCAAGACGACGTTGAATAGCAAAATTGTGAGGGTCAAAATGTGATTGATAAAATTTTTGACTTACAATAAAAATTATTGATTCATAGAAATATTATATTTCACCAGTAATTCTGTGAGTTAAGTTTTATTGGTCTAAATTTGGTTCATAGTCCTGAAGACACCAAACCTACTGCATTTAGACCATGCAAAACCAGCAAGTTTTACTTTTCTATCCATTACTCTTTTATTTGTACAACAAAAAAATTAAAATAGTGGGGGACTATGGTAGTATTTCAATATTTTTGTGGACAAGTGGCTACATAAATGGTTATGTGGCTTGATCTCCTTAATGTTATGGCCAAGTGTGTAGAGCACCTACCAAATGTCTCTTTGCATGGAAAGTTTTTGACAAGTAGATGAACACTTGTCACTTTCTTACACAATACTTACAACTATAAATACCCACTTCCTATACCCTCCAAAAATACACTAAAAATATTTTGTTCTCTCATGATTGCTAATGATTAGTAATCATCACTACAAACCTTTTCATTTTCAATTACGCCTAGCATTTTGTGTAATCCAATTTCTTTTATAACCTTTGTTTATTTCTTCGGTTCAAACTTGCTGATATTATTTAATTTTGTTGATTCTTGTATCCTCTAAATAAATAGAGGTAGGCTTGTTTAATCTTGGGAAAATATTTCACACTGCTGAAATAGTTTTTTAGGAGAGTGCCCAACACGACTCAAGCCAATTCGTATATTTCCGCTCACAAATATTATTGTAGTGTTATTGTTTTTTTTTTTTCATGTTATTTCCCTACAAATTCTTTATCGATTCAAACAGGGTAACTGTTATAAAATGGGCTCAACTTCTATTTTATTTATTTTCTAGTAGCCAGATAAGTGTATATTTCTCTTTATTTTAGTAGTTACGGAAAGCTGAAGAATTTGGATAATAAGTAAACAGATATAATGGACTAGGGCCATCTGGTGGATTAGATAATTGGACCATTGGGAATTAGGCCCACTCGGTGATTATGAAGGCTAACATTGTTTAATTTTTTGGGAAAATAATACTATCTAGCCACTCTTAAAATAATAGTCAAAAAATATATTTTTTTATATATATATATACATGATGTATATTATATAAAGAAATATATATATTTTATACACTTTTGTGGCTACCGAATATAAAGGTGGTAAGAAGAAGCCCAAGGCAAACCTGATGTTATGGTGTGACAGTTTAGCTTGTTAGAAACAAAGTGACTGTTCAAAATTTAATTTTTGTAGTTCAAACTTTAGGCCAGTGGCGTCAAGTTAATCTTATTAAAATCATAACATACTCCTTCATCAGATTTCTCCTGCAATAACACTCCAAGCATATTTAAGTTCAATGTTTTGAAGTTTGAGTTGTTTGTTTTCAAGTTTTAAGGAAAGAAGAAAGAAGAAGAAAATGCAGGCAGAAGAAGCGGGAGAGGAGTTCTTTTGTAGTTGATTAAATTTTAAATTACATCGTAAATATTAAGTATCCGTTAAACATTTGAACTAAAAGTGGCTACTGGTGCACTTACCCCCTAATTTTATCATTATTCTCAAGAATAATATTTTTAACCACAAAAAATGAAGGAAAACTTACACAAATGTCCCAAATAAGTCTCAACTTACCAACCTCTAGCCATTAATCATAGACTTATCAAAACTAGCCAAACACATATAAAAATTGAAAAACCAAATAAATAAGGTTATTTCTCTCAAAGAATCACATGTAAAAATCTCCTTCCATATATTTAAGCGTAATTAGCAACATTAGATGCAAGACGGAAATGAAATTTCATGGATGAGGTAGCAAAAAAGGTGATGAAATACAAAAAAAAAATACAATATTCCAAAAATCTAAGCAAAAAAAAAAAAAATTTCAATGGGTATAGTTGAAATTCATTGAAAACATATAGATAAGTCAATATACAAAATTTGAGGAAGATTGGAGGTGATTCGGACTGGTTTTGTATTAAAATTTATAATTAAATCGAGTTCAAAAAATTCTTCTGCGACACATGTATCAAGAATGTTTTACGCATGTATCTCACACACAGGTATACATGTGATACACAATTGATACAAATATGATACATATGTGATACACAAATGATACACGTTGTGATACACATATCTATTTTTTTTATGTTCAATTTTTACTTCGAATTTTCAATTCAAACCACCTCAAAACTTCACCAAATCATCCTAAAACTGAGATTCAAGCTCCTTAAGATATACTCAATCTATTCTAATAACACCCACTCAAAAGAGCACAAAAAATTGACCGTTTTTGCTTACAAATAGCTACTTGGCTAATATTAGTAATATTTTATGAGTTGGCCAATTATTGTAATAAGCTACTTGTTAATGGACATAACTGGTAGTTTCCCAAAAATAAAATTCTAAAATATTTTTAACAACAAAAATGGGCTATTGTTGGCAATGGCCCAAAGATGAACTATATGAAGATATAGGGTGAAATTCAAAAATAGCCAGATTTACAAGTGGTAATTGAAAAATAGTCACAGTTTCAAAAGTAATCGAAATTTAGCCACTTTTCATGTAAAGATAAATCTGAACGAAAACACTGTTCAAAATCAAAAAAATATTCCAGCATAATATACTGGAGTTCCAGCATAATATACTGAATTTCTAGCATAATATACTGGAGTTCCAGTATAATATATTGGTCCAGCATAATATGCTAGAAGTTCATACACAAGTGCTCCAATCTCCAGTATATTATGCTGGAGCTTTCCGTGTGTTGGAGTTCCAGCATAATATGCTGGAAGTTCATACATAAGGTGCACCGATTTCCAGTATAATATGCTGGAACATTCCGTATTGCAGCAAAATAGTGGCTATATTTCAATGACTTTACAAACGCTGGCTTATTTTTAATTACTAGTCCGAAAACTGGCTAGTCCGTGCCATTTTTACGAAGATATTAGCCATGTTTATAGTAAAAGCCCATTATCACTAACTAAAGTTAGCCCAACAAAGACATGTTTTATTTGGGTTTCTACAATTTCATCTGATTATTGAGATTTGAGGTCATTAGTAGATTGAGTAGAAATCAATAAGTTTCATCATATAACAGTTAGTTAAGGGTTACAAAATGATTTTCTTTTAATTAGACGGACATTAACGTTCCGGTCGCAAAAGCAAGTTAGCAAAAAAGAATCTGATTAATTAGATAAAACATGTGCTGATTTGATAGTTCATGATGTTTATAAATGCCAAGGTTTCAAATTCTTTTGGTCAAATGCAACATAAATTTCCAGCAATTAGATAATTATTATGTAAAGAACAAAAGAGGCCAAAACAGTAAAAAGTAATTCATAAGTTCTTTTTAGCATTTAATCTCATATAATTGGAGTGTTTTCACCTTTTGTATTAATTTTTTTTGAGTTACATTTGAGAGAATTCCTGCTTAGAAATATTTTTCTTGAACGGAGGGTCTACCAGAGATAGTCTCTGTACCTCCACAAAGTAATGGTAAGATTTACATGCATACTGCTCTCTTCATACCCCACCTGTAGAAATATACTGGGTATATTATTGGATTAAATTTGAGGGAAAGTTAATCCACTAAATTCTGTTAAAGTAGAAAGGAACTACGAGTAGTTCCTATTAGAAAAACAGAAGCAAACAACATACGAAGAACTTCGGTGGATGCAGTTCTTGTGTTTTAAGACTGTGTTTATTCAAAGTACTTTTTAAGTTTTAAGATCTCAAAGAAAGCTAGCTAAAAAAAAATACGGTCAGAGCTTTCTATAACAATATCCCTATAATAGTCATTCACTATAAAAACTATATTTTTTTTGCAACCGATTTTTTATTCTATATTTTACCTATCTATAATAACTTTTTATCTATAATAACAACAACAACCGTTTTTATGCAGTACGCTCTTATAAAATTACTCTTCTGTAATAGCCCTGTTGAGTTTCTAAAATTACCAATAATAAGCCTAATCATTTTAATTTGACCAAATCTCTTAGAACTTTAGTGCACCACTTATAATAAAAAAATTATGTTAGTACATACTTCAATAATTAAAGATTCCATTTAATTCAATCAAAATGCTTATATATATATATATATATATATATATATATATATATATATATATATATATATATATATTATATATATATATATATATTTATTTATTTATTTTATTATACAAAATCTTCTATCACGTATAATGTATGATATTTGCAGATCTCCACATACAATCTTTTCTACCGGACAAAGTTTTCGTCTTGTATAAGACATAAAATTTGAAAATTTGCACATATCCTTTTCAAAGTTCTTCTATCAATCTTGAAAGTATTTAATTTTCTAGTAGCTTTAAAATGTGTGCCTTAAAGTTTAAATCTTTGTATATTTAGTTATGAATTTATTAATAATGTACTAGTTTTCTTTAAATTTAATTAGTAAAATATGCATATCTTTTGAGATTTTTAATCTAAATAATTTCTTACTTTTAATTGTAACATTAAAAAAGGAAAAAAAAAAACAACTTTTTTTATAATTTTTCTGTGTAACAGCCAGAAATATTTAAATATCAAATGTTGTTATATGTGTATAACAGTCATTCACTATAAAAGCCTAAAAATATCTGAGCAAATGATGTTATTATAGAAAGATTTGACTATTCTTTCATTTTTATATCAAATTCCAATGATAATCTTTGCTGAAGCATAAATTTCATTGCCGG
Source organism: Nicotiana tabacum (assembly GCF_000715075.1). NCBI lineage: Eukaryota > Viridiplantae > Streptophyta > Magnoliopsida > Solanales > Solanaceae > Nicotiana > Nicotiana tabacum. The sequence continues at coordinate 22,640,028 of NC_134081.1, read as the reverse complement.
TCCTTGAATATTTCAAAATGATGTGGTGGCCAAGATATGAACCACTTAAAAGAAAGGATGCCTATCATCAATTTAGTCCATTATGGTTTTCTTTACCATTCGGGACTACTAAATTCAATTCTAGCAGTTGCCATCTCACGAAAATTGACCCATTCGCCAAGCTGACATAAAAAATGCTTTCCTCCATGGTCTCCGACTTATTCTTTTCATCCCAGTAATTGAGATCGTCCGAGAAAACAAAAGCAAATTTGATTCTTTAAATGGAATAATTTTCTATCTCTCTCTAATAATCTATATCTATATATCTATATATCTATAGATTAATATAAAGCAGGGCCCTAGCGGAGTGAGGTGGCATGTGCTATTGATCTCTAAATATATTTATCTACTTTTCTAATTTTTCAGGCTTTTCTCTCTAATTTTCACAAAATAAATTCAATTATTAAATTAAAAAAAATAACAACCAATCAGTAAAGGTACGTCTTTCAAAATTCTTTGGAACCCGTTCCAAACCAAAATCATTCCTTCAATTCCCACGACACCAAAAATAAAGAGTAAATCAAGAATCTACTTCAATTTCATTCCTCCCAAATATGTAGTATAAAATTGACAAAGAAAAATTCAACCAATACCCATATCAAGCCAGAGAACAAGTGAACATGGCAGAAGACTTTTACGGTCTGTGAGAAAGATCTAAGTTACAAAGCTTCATATTTGGTTGGTCGACTTCATGTATTTATGTGTTAAATTCCGTTTTATCATTTTCTATTGCAGGCCTTTATATTGATTTCCCCCGTCCTTGCACTACAGTCGGCGGAGCCAATTTGTCCAAGCATGTAGATTCCGGTAAAATATTTCCTTGTTGTTTTTCTTCTTCTTTTTTTATTTAGCTTTTACACTGTTTATCCCGAGATCAAGATTTATGTTAAGAAAAAAGAGTGAAAATTAGGGGGGGAAAATGAGAATAGCATCTCCAATTGGTGTTTGCACCATATATAGGTTTTATAATTATATTGAAGTATGATTAGTAATGTTAAAAGTGACATAATATTTTAGTTTCCATTGTGTTTATACTGACCAATAACTTGAGGTATCTGGAGATTCTAGGTCAAACTCCATGTTCAAATTGTACTTATATGATTGCTGCACAAAGGAACAAGCAAAGTAGTAGAAAAGAGAGGACGAACCACCGGTCAAGAATTATCTTACTCTTCCCGCTTTCCTTCTCCGAGGCAAAAAAATAATATTGTGTCCAACTCTAAATGATATTGTTTAATATTCGTGAAACTTATCTAATTATTTGAATGTAAGAGATATATTTCTATGTCTTATGTTCTTGATTTTTCTTGATTTTTATGTTGGTTTTAGCAATAAAGTTTGTATCTTTTGGTTATTTTGTCGTCCATTTTGTAACGTTTACTTAATCTTGAATGTGCTCTTAATAAAATTTTCATCTAACATTTTATGCAGAAATAATGATGTTAGGATGTTTGTTTGCCATTTGTTGTATCTATTTTCTCAATCAGCATCTTGATTTCAGTTTAATTTTGAACTATAAGCATTTTGGGTTTTCTATATGCACAAATGATGAGACTTTCTCATTTACTGTGAAATTTTTTAAGTTAATGGTCCAGTCAATTTTATCTGGACATGTAATGAGATAAAGATGTTACTTTTCTCATCCAGATACGTAATGAGGTAAAGATGTTACCTTTCTCATTTCAGATTGAGATGCGAACTCTTGAAATTGGTTGGAGCAATATTTGAATATTTTGAATAATTATTTTCAGTAAAAGAGCGAACACTTGGAAGCTTCTCTTTGTTAGTTTTTTTTTTTTTTTTTTTTTGGAATTTGTTTAGGTTGGATTTTGGATTATGATAATAGATTTTGTTTTGTACCATGAGGACAGTAGGCTATTCTGATATCATTATTTTAATACACGTTGGGTGATGCGCTGCTAACGGCAAGTATTCCAGTTATTTATACCGGAGATGGTTCTGGACAATGTTTTGATTATACATTATGACAAAGTAAACTTAATTAATCATCTCTTCATTTCTTCATCCTTCGCTTACAACTTAGATGATCATGAGTTTTTACCAGAGTGGCATCACAAACGTTTTCACGAATGTCATTTATTATATTTTTCATCCTTTTTTTTGTCTTTTCTCTCCATGTTTTGCCCCTCTAAAGATTTTTGGTTCTTTTGTTTTCCCTTTAACCTTCTTAAAGTCTTTCACATAGGAATTGCCAAAATATTAAATTGAAAGAGGCAATTAAGTGTTTTGGTCTTTCTCTCAGCTATACTTTATTATTAATGTGTTGTCTTTTCAGTTTTTGTTGTGACTCCTATGCCTCTTCATTTATATTAGTGTGTTTTCGTCCATCCTATATCCTTTTGCTTTCTTCTATGTTTTATTTTCAGTGTGCATTTTGATGGAATCAGAAGGTATTGAATTTCATGGGATAAACTTTGAGTTGTATACACATTGGAAGCATATTATTTATCAATGTGAATGAAAATTTTCTTATATGTTCTTGAATATTCATTTTGATATCGGTGAGTATTCCGCTTCAGTTGGAATTAGTGTAACTATGGTGTTGCCCTTTTAGTTTTTTGTGTTCAATTAATTTTGATTGTTATTTTAGCCGTTCCATGAGCATTAAAATTGTCTATCGATTTGTTTTTGTTTTTTGCAAAGAAAGACTATTTTCCATTGTTGTTTCAGATTCATAGGAGAAACTCTGCAGTGGTTATTTTATAGGAATACTGAAGAATCAAGTTCTAAGTAGTTATGCACTTAAATCTTTTTATTTGTTCTTATCACATAAGTTCCCTAAAATATTTGAACACTTCTATAATAAAGAAAGATTCATGCATCATCATGGATCTGTTTTAGAATTTCGGCTCTTCCACTATTTTCATGTTGATTTTAATTTCTGCATATGTATTATGCTTATGGTTTTATGCCTTTGCTCTTCCTAATTTTCATTATATTGTTGTTACTATCTTTATTGCCATCATGGGAACATATTTTCTTACTAACGGCTAAGAATTATTGGTGGTAGTAGACTTCGTTTTCTCCTGGTCTCTACAATTTTCTCTCTAGCTGTGCTCGGTATATTACTACTATTATGTTAAGGCTAAGATGTCAAAGTTCTTCATCACTAATTTTTACTTTAAATGTGTACATGATATTAAATTTTATCTTGCCATAGGATTTCTTTGCAGTGAGTGTGTGTTATTATTTTTTTTTTCAAACCATTTCTCCCATATTTAATCTATTGCTTGTGTGAATTCCAGTAAATTGTCATGTCATTTTGTGTTGCTTAATATATTACTATCAACCATGTCATTTTGGTCATTTGAATTTAGTTGCTATTGAAATTTCGCACTCAAATCTGTTTGTGATCGGAGGGTTTATAGAAACATCAAATGCGACTTATCTTTTGACGGAGAAGCTAAGAGTATGACTGTTGCTCCATTTGGTCGATATTTAGGAAGTAAGGTCAACAAAAAACTCATGAACCAATTATTATTGTGAGTTCAATGGGTTTTATTATGGTAGCCACCTCTGCTCGGATTATGGGGAGCCCTGAAACTTTTTTGGACTGTAAAGAAGATCTTTTGTTTCCTTTGTACTTGTATTAGAAAGAGAATTTGAATGATTCATGACTAGCTTAATAAAAGTTTCAATGTAATATAGTTATAAGTCAGCTTTTATACATATGAGGTGCCTTAAAATAAAGTTGTTTGTGTCATATACTTGATTTCTGCTGTGTAAACTTTTGCTGCTATAAATGTTATAACTATAGCTTTTATTATTAATAAAATTCTGAGACAAATGGTCATTTCTGTTTTTGGTTCTTGCTTAATATGGTCTGGCAGTCGTTGAAATTATCTAAAGTCATATTCATTAAAAAATTGCATTTGCTGCATGGTATGATAACCAAAGCGTTGATATTATGCTCAACATGAAAGTGGTTGTTCCATATAATACTAATATAACCCATTTTCAGTAAAAAAATAAAGAAAAAAGAAAAACTGTATTGCGGCTGAATCTAATTTGAAAGCTAAATCTTTAACGTGTAATAACATTTATTGGGCGCCACAATGCTTTACATGCCTTTACTTTTGCGACAATTAAAATGAATACAAGGATAAAAAACTTGAGGTAGAGGCTGAGAATAGTGAAGCCACCACCAATAGCAGCACATGCACCAACTAAGTCGATTTTTCAAATATTCAAATCAAATCAATTAAGTCGATTTTTTATCGATTCGTTTTTTGTCGGTTCGATTTTTTCGGTTATTTATTATTTTTTTTATAAATATGAGACATACACTACCAAACGCATATTCCGGCTACTACATTTTCAACGTAACACTATCAAACTAATTGCTCTTTGAGAAATCTATCATTTACCAAGATATATTCATGACAGTTGACTCAAATAGTGATGAATAATTTAAGTACTCAATTAAAAATTGATTATTTTTAACATGAAATAAATTCTTGTACTTAGCAAAATAAAATTACCAATCAAACTAGAATGCAAAGAATTAGATTATTATAATAGCAAGGAACTAGACTAAAAATACAAATGACTAATATGTACCATAAAATTTCAGAAACTTTATATAAAAATATACATATATATAGGTGTAATAATAAATTTATATAGCTACTTTTATAGTCGGTCTGGTTCGGTTTATTTTGGTTATTTTTTTTTATTAAAACCAAAACCAAACCAAATTTAATCGATTTTTAAAATTTAAAACCAAAACCAAACCAAACCTAAAAAGTATCGATTTTTTTAGTCGGTTTGGTTCGGTTTTCGGTTTGGTTCGGTTTTTCGGGTTTTTAGGAACACCCCTAATAGTATGATATACTCCCTCTGTTTCAATTTATGTGAACCCATTTGAGTGAGCACGGAGTTTAAAAAAAAATAGAAGACTTTTGAACTTGTGGTGTAAAATGAGGCACATATATTTTGTGTGGCTATAAATCATTGCATAAAGGTAAATTGTTTCCAAATAAGAAAAGTGGTCATTCTTTTTGGTACGAACTAAAAAGAAAATAGGTTAACATAAATTGAAACGGAGGGAGCAGTAAACAACAAATAAATCAGTTTAGCTGGGGAACATTCTACTCTATATATGTAAAAGCTTTTTTAATAATCATCTCCTTTTTCTTTTTCCCTTTTCCTATATACTATTTTAGTAAGACAAAAATTGGATTCATTATTCTTAACTTTTTAAGTTGTTATTTAAAGCATTCTTTTCGTGTCTTAAATAGTAGAGTATTATAGTACTATGAAGGATTCACTTCAATTAGACGAAGGGCGAGGTATTTTATCTGAAGTTAGATCTTTCGTTTTTAAGTGAGTAAAGATTAAAATTTAACTTTTAATTGTGTAAAAGATGTTTCACTGTTAATGTAATTTTACCAATTCTCATGTCATTATCCATTTTAATAGTTTATAGTAAAATCGTGAAAGAAATTTTTTATTAGTAAAGATTGATTTTCTGTTATATGCCATTACTGATTTAGATATATTTTAGCTTTTTATGATCGTGCGTAGCGCGAGTAAATTAACTAGTTCAAACTAATAAGTAGTATCACATATGGCAACTAGTTAGAACTATGCATATAAAATTAGGTCTACTTTGACGAGACGTATGGGAGTATCAACTATTTCTCGAGGACATAGCAAAATCCAATATAGGATACCAGAAAATACAAGACATTTACACAGTGCTTAAACTCCTAATTAATTCATATATAATATATGATATTCCTCCGTCTGGATATCCTCCATCTGGATAGGGATCATAAAAAGTTGTGGGCGGAACTGAGATATCGGATAGAATAAAGTATAGATGTGAACAGAATTAGAGGAGACACGTCCAACATAGAATTTTTGACAGACATAAAATGCAATGATTATTCTTGCAACAAGTAAGGCAATTTGAGCAAAATAGAAATATCGAACCTCTAAGAAAAGCAATTTGAAATCTCATTATGTTTGAAGCATTTCTGACTCAAGTTTCAACCACTTAATATAATCTTATTTGAGTACTTGGTTCATAGTTTTAATATTTTCAACAATTTCAGTGGATTTTAGACAAATAAATTATCTAGGTCTAAAAGTTGTCACAATTACAATACTAGATCTGCCCCTAGTTTGAAGTTCTTTAACATATCATCAGCTTCTTTCGAAAAAATATATATATGTGTTAGTGTATATTTTCTGATTAATCTTCACATCTAATTAAACTAATTCTATAAGCTTAATTTGTTTGGAGAAAAGTCCAATTTCCATCCAATTGACATAGAAATTAAGCCAAAGGCATATTTATACAGTACAAGACCTTTGCTAGCTATCACAACCTGAGTGGATTTTCCTCTGTTTTTTATTCCATTCTTATACAGATCGATCGAATCTTTCCCATGTTTTCGCCATTGTGTCCGTCAAATCCTTAAGGAATTCCATTCTCTTTCATTTCAACCGTAAAAATCTTCCATATTACACCATCTCCTTAACTTTACATCCCTCTCAAACAAATTCCATTTCTTGAAACTTCTAAATCTCTTCCCCTATATATATATTCTCCCATTCATAATACTTCCAGCAAGAAACAGTAGAAAAAACAAAATGTCGCACATGCCTGCATTTGGTCGAAGAAACCATGAACACCAAGTGTTCGATCCTTATTCTCACCACGCACGCTACCAAGTACACGACCCTTTTGCTCATCATAATGAAGTCTGGGATCCTTTCCATGAATTTTATTTGGAAACCCCTCGATCTCTCAAAGCACCAGCACCATCTTTCCACCATGCACCTGCAACGATGGCTCAAATTGAGTATAAAGAAACACCTGAGGCTCATATCTTTAGAGCTAACTTGCACGGCTACAAGAAAGAAGAAGTGAAAATACAGGTATCCTTCTTACCCCTAAATATATTATGCTTTTGAAATTATGGGTCCAAATTTTAGTGATTTCTTATATATACTCTCTCCCTCCCATTTCAAGTGTTATTTAGCCCGAAACTGTGCCGCTTTAAAAACCCAAGACGATTATTTTTTCAAATTTTATCTTTGCTATTAAAAACTACTTATAAGGAGTTGAATACTTTTAATGGTGTGAGGCCTTGTGGGGAAAACCGTGCGGGTTTGGTTTAAAGCGGACAATATCACATCATGTTAAGAGTATCTTTGGACAGTTTTAGCCCAACAACTAGTATCAGAGCCAATGGTTTGGCGACACGAGTATGGAGATGGCAAAGTGATGGTGTATGTCCCGATTTAGTGCCTTTGCCCGTCTATGAGCCAGTTCACTACCTTTACCTATAGCTTCAAAGACGCATACATAGTTTGATTTCTCTTTGGGCTTCGGTGACCGTAAATACTCAGATCATGTGGGTGACACACAGTTAATCTCCAAATTAGCCCATAAACTGTGATGGGTCAGGTAAAACTTAATTCAAAGGGGAGATTGTTGGGAGTGTGTGAACAAAGTCCCACATAGAAAGTAGAATAGAAAAATAAGCTACTTATAACAAGTTGAATACTCTTAATGGTGTGAGGCCTTTTGGGAAAAATCGTGCGAGCTTGGATCAAAGCGGACAATATCACACCATGTTAAGAGTATCTTTGGGCCGTTTTAGCCCAACTGCCCTATGGGCAACACTTTTGATTTTTGACCTTAAAAGCTTTGCCCATAGGACAAGCGGGAGTCAAAAAATCAAGACCATCTATTTTCAAGGTCTTTGGGTGTAATTACACTAGTAATTAATTACTCCCTCCGTCCTAATCTATATATGTGGCACCATTCAGTTTTGGAACTTCAAACACGTTTTTACCGCATTTTTCATGTCTTTTAAATATTTGAATTATTAATTGTTGTGACTTATAGAACTTTTTATGTTATTTTTGAATATTTATATTTTATTTCAAAAAACTTAAAGGCTACATGATTGCACACTATCAAAATTTAAAAGGTTTGATTCCCGATCTCCAAACAGTTTTACATAAATTGGGACGGAGGTAGTATACACTTTCCAATAGGAACATTTAATAGTCAAATGTTATCATTTATGGATAATTTAACAAATTATACTTTATACTTGGTATTTTTTTAATGGACTTGCAAAAACGTTAAATGACACTTAAAACAGGAGAGAGAGAGACTATCTATGGTTCGTGCGGTTAAACCCATTGTGATTATGTGTTACGTGTGCTTGTGCAGGTGGAGGATGACATAGTGCTGAAGATTACTGGGGAAAAGAGAATGAGGAAAGAAGATAATTACGATAATTGGCACCATTATGAACGCAGCAGTGGAAAATTCTTCACTTCCTTTTCACTGCCTATCAATTCTAGGGCTGATTATGTGAAGTCATCCATGGAGAATGGAATGCTCACTATCACTGTTCCTAAGAAGGAAATCACCAGGAATCACCACCACCTCAGAGATGTTGAAATACATTAACTAAAAGGTTGAATTTGATGCATATAGTATGTCTTCTTTGGTACTCCACATATAATTGTGGAATGAGAGAAGTAAAATAAAGAGAAAGCAAAAGGTTGTACTGGATAATATGGAGAGAAGTAAAATAAAGAGAAAGCAAAAGGTTGTACTGGATAATATGGAGAGAAAAGAAAAGTGAGTTTGGTATATGCTTGTGTAATATTAGTAGTAACTACATAAATAAATCGTGCTTCTATTTCTTTCATTGTTCTTCTTTCCTTTTGCTTTTCATTTTGAGCTAAACTATTGTTTCGGTCGTCATTAGTATTAAAGACGTAATAAAGTAATTAGAATTAGTCACGTCTACTTCTAATACATGACTCAACATTTCTTTAATTTTCTGTGATGTGAATGGGCATTTTGATAGGAAGAAACAGAGAAAAAAAGAAGACAACACTATTAAGCAAAAACAGAGAATAAAGAGTCAACAAGTTGAGATAAAAGAAATTATTTTCTGCACTATTTAGTTCTCAGAAGATGCAACAAACTTAAGAAAGAAATTTGGAGCTACTCACCTCCACTTACTCCTAAGTACTAGTTAATAAACCCATGATAAAATACTATTCGAAAGATTAGGACAAAGCTAAATAATAATTATTTATTTGCTAATACCCTCCCTTAAACTGAAAGCTCTCAAGCTTCAGTTTCACTTTAGCTTCTAAAACTCTTCCATAGTGCCAATGCCCATCAACTTCCTCAGATTTTGGAAAGGGGGAAATCTGAGAGGTTTGGTGAAAATATCCGCCAATTGGTCTTCACTTCGATAATATTGCAGCTCTATTGTTCCTTCGTTGTTGAGGTCTCGCAGGAAATACTACTTCACATCAATGTGCTTGCTTCTTCCATGTAGCACTGAATTCTTTGACAACTTGATGGCATAGTTGTTGTCCCAAAAATTGTAGTTGCTCTTTCTTGTTTGAATTTCAGTTCTTCAAGAATTCTCCTTAACCAAAAGCTTCACAAGCACAAGTTCTAGAAGCAACAAATTCAGCTTCGGTGCTTGACAAAGTGACAATTGATTGCTTCTTAGAGGACCACGAAATAGCCTATGTGCCTAGCATATAAACATAACATGGAGTGCTCCTTCTGTCCCCTTGATCTCCTAGATAATCACTGTCAGTAAAACCAATCAAACCAGATTTTTTACCCTTCTTGTAGAACTAAACAAAATCCTTAGTTCCTTATAAGTAACAGAGGATTCTCTTGGCAGCTACTAGGTGAATTTCAGTTGGGCTCTCCACGTATCTTATGAGTCTTACAACATATATGATGTCAGGCCTTGTAGCAGTAAGATACATCAAACTACCTACAATTTGCTTGTAGAGTATGCTATCCACCTTCTTGCGCTTCCAGCTTTACTTAATTTCAAGCCAAACTCAACTGGAGTATTTGCGGGATTGCAATTCTGTATCTTGAACCTGTCTAAAATTTCTTGCACATACTTCTTTTGGGTAACAAATATACCATCATTAGATTGCACTACTTCTAAACCAAGAAAGTAATGCATTTTACCAAGATCAGGCATCTCGAACTCATGCATTATAGACATTTTGAAATCAACAAACATGGTAATATCATTCCCAATAAATATAAGATCATTAACATATATACAGACAATGAGCATTTTCCAGGTTCTCTATTTTTAACAAAAAGAGGGTCACGACCCCAATTTCCCTTTGTAGGATGTCGTGATTGCACCTTTTCTTTAAGACTAGGTAAGCCTAACAAATATGCGGAATATAACTGAAATAGAAAATAAACTTTCAAATACTCAACATCTACATAGAATAAACTTCGATGCTCAACATTTACAGTTTCCCCAAAACCTTGTGATATTGAGTCACAAGCTCTACAACGGTATCATAGTCATCCCTATACAACTGTAACTAGTAGAAGAAGGAAAATATAAAGTAGATAAAGGGTGACTCCGAGGCTTGCGGACGCTGGCAGATGTACCTTGAAGTCTCCACGTACGAACTCAACTCACTGATGCTTGGACTGGTAGGAGGTACCTGGATCTGCACAAAAAGATGTGCAGAAGCGTAGCATGAGTACATCACAACGGTACCCAGTAAGTGACAAGCCTAACCTCGGTAGAGTGGTGACGAGGTCAGGTCAAGGCCCTACTGAAATAAATAAAAAATATTGTACAAATGTAAGGCAGTGTAGTAATGAAAGTAATGAAATTGAAACAACAAATAACATATTAAGGTTAGCTACACAGAACTAAGCAAATGATGCAATACGGATAGAACAAGGAATGATATGCTAAGGAAACAAAATAACCAAAGACAGGTGCATCAATAGAGAAATATCAACCAGAATCACTGCCGAGGTACCGCTTCATAGTCTCAAATCACAAGAATAAATCACAATCTTCCCTTATATCACAGCGGGAGCCTTGCATTTAGTTTTAAAAATCATTTTTTCCAAAATAGCATCCCGTGTTTTAGCCCACCTTATCACACTGCATGACTTCTAGTAGTTCCCCTACTAGCCACGCATATCAAGCCCGATTTATCTCACCACATGCGCTTAAGCCCCAAAACCATATACCACCGCATGCGTATCAATATCACAACGTATCACAAGTCGCACCTCAAGTGCCCAACATCACAACTTGCGAAAGAAACCAACATTAACAGTGTTTTCACAGTAAAGAGCCCATGGCTCAACCATAACGTACACAAGAGTCTCGACAATAACAACCGGAAATGAATAACTCAAATAAATGATATTTCACAACTTAACACTTTGCCTAAATGTGAATCACGACCTTTATAACTCAATACCAATTTCAACAAACAATATATTCCTAGAACAACAACTTCGAGTAAGAATTCAACGGTTAAATAATGAATATGGAATAAAGGAAATAAGAACTTCAACTAAACATGTAGTGCAATTAACAAATAAGAGCTAAGACAAATAGATCATGTAAAATAGACTAATCAATGAAGATAACATGTTAAGATAGCTCCATTAAGGAATTAAAGGAATCTACATAGCTAAAACCGGTAATATTCATATTTAGCCCATGCACACACTTGTCACCTTGCGTATACGGCTTTCGCATATCATAATTATCATAAACAACACCAAATCCCAAAATAAATTTTCCCCCACAAAGTTAGGCAAGATATTTACCTCAAAACACGCTAATCAATCCACCAGTAGGCCTTTTCCTCGATTATCCAACTCTGAACGACTTGAATCTTGCCAAAATAACTTCATACCATAAATATAAACTATAGGAAACTAATTCGAACAATAAAGTTATGATCTTTGCAAAGAAATAAAAAGTCAACTCAAAAAGTCAACCTGAGCCCGCGTCTCAAAACCCGACCAAAATTATAAAATCCGAACACTCATTTGATAAGGAGTCCAACCAAACAAGAATTACTCAAATTCGATCTCAAATTGCCTTTTAAAACTCAAAAATTTAGTCTAGGAAGTTTTCACAAATTTTCACCAAATTTCCAACTGAAATCCCTAATTAGATGATGAAAATAGAAATAGATTCATGAAATATAGTCCAATCCGGGTTAGAATCACTTACTCCAACAATCTCCATGAAGAACCCTCAAAATATTGCCTCACACCGAGCTCTCTAGGTCCAAAATATAAAAAGTGAGATGGACCCTCGTTTTTTAAATTATATTATGCTGCCCAATGATTCCTTCTTCACAAATGCGGAAGGTGCGTCGCGTTCGCAAAGCACAAAGATGTTGCTGCCCAAATTCCTCTTAAGCGGATGCTAGAACCCACTCGCGAACGCGATGACCAAACGATCCCAAGCTTCGCGAACGTGAAGTCTCACTCGCGAATGCGTAGGCCAAACGTGTGAGCCCCCCCCCCCCCCAGCCCTCCTCTTCTTCGCGAACGCGAAGAAAAAACTTCACCTGCCTCCTAGGTACCCTTCGCGAATGCGAGACCTCTCTCGCGAGCGCGTATAAGGACACCGGACACAAGAGAATCTGCAGCTCAACAAGTTCCGAAATGCGTCGAACATTGTCTGAATCACACCCGAGGCCCCCAGGACCTCAACTAAATATACCAACAAGTTCTAAAACATCATACGAACACGTTCGAAGTGTCAAATCATATCAAACAACACTAGAACCATGAATTGCACATTGTTTCAAGCCTAATGAACTTATGAATTTTTGAATTTTAAAACTAATGCCGATTCATACCAAAACAACTCCGATTGACTTCAAACTTTGCACACAAGTCATAAATGACATGATGGACCTATTCCAACTTCCGAAATCGGGATCAGACCCCGATATCAATAAAGTCAACTCCCGGTCAAACTTTCCAACCTTCCGAACCTTAAACTTTCTAACTTTCGCTAATTCATGCCGAAACGACCTACGGACCTCTAAATCAACACCTGAGAATGCTTCAAAGTCTAAAATCACCATACAGAACTATTGAAACCATCAAAACTCTATTCCGGAGTTATCTACACAAAAATTGAACTACGGTCAATTCTTACAACTTAAACCTCCAAATTTAGGCACTATATGTCCTATTTCACTCCGAAACTCACTCGAAACCAAAATCAAGCACCCCGGCAAGTCACATAATCACAATATAACATGGAAAAGACAATAAATAGGGGATCGAGGCTAAAATACTTAAAACGACCGACCGTGTCGTTACATCCTCCCCCTCTTAAAACAAACGTTCGTCCTCAAACGAGTATAGAGACATACATGAAGTGGTGAAAAGATGAGGATAGCGGCTATGCATATCATGGTCGGTCTCCCAAGTAGCCTCCTCGACTGATTGACCCATCCGTTGGACCTTCACTGAAGCAATGTTCTTCGACCTCAACTTTCGGACCTGCCTGTCCAAAAGTGCCACCGGCTCCTCAACATAAGACAAATTCTTATCCAACTGGACTAAGCTGAAATCTAACACATGAGACGGATCACCATGATACTTCTGGAGTACAGAAACATGGAATACTATATGAACTGCAGCTAGACTAGGTGGTAGTGCAAGCTTGTAGGCCACCTCTTAAATCCTCTCAAGAATCTCAAAAGGTACGATATACCTAGGGCTCAACTTTCCCTTCTTACCAAACCTCATAACACCCTTCATGGACGAAACCCGGAGCAAGACCCACTCCCTAACCATGAATGCAATGTCGCGAACCTTCCGATCCGCATAATTCTTCTATCTAGATTGGGTTGTATGAAATCGATCTTGAATCAATTTAACTTTTTCCAAAGCATTCTGAATCAAGTCTATACCCAACAGCCTAGCCTCACCCGGCTCGAACCAACCCACCGGAGTCCGGCATCGCCTCCCATACAAGGCCTCATACAGAGCCATCTGAATGCTTGACTGGTAGTTATTGTTGTAGGAAAACTCTGCAAGCAGTAAGAACTGATCCTAAGAACCCCCAAACTCCATCACACATACACAAAGCATATCCTCCAGTATCTGAATAATGTACTCGGACTATTCGTCCATCTGAGGGTGAAATGCTGTACTCAACTCAACCCGCGTTCCTAACTCACACTGTACCGCCCTACAGAACAACGATGTAAAATGCATACCCCGCTCAGAGATGATGGATACGGGCACACCATGAAGTTTGATAATCTCGCGAATATAGACTGAGCCAGCTGCTCTGAAGAATAAGTAGTCACCACTGGAATGAAATAAGCCGACTTGGTCAACCCATCCACAATTACCCATACTGCATCCATGGGAGCCCAACAAAAAAATCCATAGTAATCCGCTCCCATTTCCACTCTGGAATCTTTAGCCTCTAAAGCAATTCACCTCGCCGCTGGTGCGCATACTTCACTTGCTGACAATATAGGCACCGAGCTACATACTCCACTATATCTTTCTTCATTCTCCTCCACCTATAGTGCTGCCTCAAGTCCTAATACATCTTAGCGGCACCCATATTATTGGAGTACTGCGAACTGTGAGCCTCCTGAAGAATCAACTCACACAAACCATATACATTGGGCACACACAGCCTGCCCTGCATACGTAACATATTGTCATCCCTAATAGTGAATTCCTTGGCATCGCCGTGCTGAAATGTGTCCTTGAGGACAAGAAAATGGGGGTCGTCATACTGACGATCTCTGATACGATCATAAAGAGAAGAACGAGAAATCACACAAGCCAAAACTCGACTCGGCTCCGAAACATCCAATCTAACAAACTGGTTGGCCAAGGCCTGAACATCCAATGTTAATGGCCTCTCCGCTGCCGGTAGATATGCTAAACTGCCCAAGCTCTCCGCCTTACGACTCAAGGCATCGACCACCACATTGGCCTTCCGAGATGATATAGAATGGTGATATCATAGTACTTAATCAACTCTAACCATATCTATTGCCGCAAGTTTAGATCCTTCTGTTTGAACAGATGCTGTAGACTCCGGTGGTCGGTATAGACATCACAAGGGATACCGTACAAATAGTGCCGCCAAATCTTCAAGGCATAAACAATAGCTGCTAACTCAAGGTCGTGGACAAGATAGTTCTTCTCATGCACCTTCAGCTGCATAGACACATAGGAAATCACCCCACCATCCTACATCAACATCGCATCGAGGCCAACATGCAACGCATCACAGTACACAATATAAGACCCTGAACCCGTAGGCAACACCAAAACTGGGGATGTAGTCAAAGATGTCTTGAGCTTTTGAAAGCTCTCCTCACACTCCTTGGTTGACTTGAACGGATCACCCTTCTGGGTCAATCTAGTCATAGGTGCAGCAATAGATGAGAAACCCTCTACGAATCGACGGCAATACCCTGCCAAACCAAGAAAACTTCGGATCTCAGTAGCTGAAGACGGTCTGGGCCAACTCTGCATTGTTTCAATCTTCTTTGGATCTACCTTAATCCCCTCAATCGACACGATATTACCCAAAAATGCCACCGAATCAAGCCAGAATTCACACTTTGAAATTTTTTCATACAACTTCTTTTCTCTCAAGGTCTGAAGCACGGTCCTTAAATGTTGTTCATGATTCTCCCATCTCCGGGAGTACACCAAGATGTCGTCAATAAACACAATGATGAATGAGTCAAGATAGGGCTGAAATATACTATTCATCAAGTGCATGAATGCTGCTAAGGCGTTGGTTAGCCCAAATGACATAAAAAAGAACTCATAATGACCATACCGAGTCCTGAAGGCAGTCTTCGGAATATCCGTCTCTCGAATCTTCAACTGATGATAGACTGAATGCAAGTCAATCTTTGAGAACACTCTTGCACCCTGTAGATGATCAAATAGGTCATCAATGCGTGGCAACGGATACCTGTTCTTCACTGTCACCTTGTTCAACTGTCGATAATCAAAACACATGCGCATCGAACCATCCTTCTTCTTTACAAATAAGATTGGAGCACCCCCAAGGTGATACACTAGGCCAAATGAAACCCTTATCAAGCAACTCTTGCAACCACTCCTTTAACTCTATTGGGGCCATACGATATGGTGGAATAGAAATACGTTGAGTGTCCGGCAACAGATCAATACCAAAATCGATATTCCTATTAGGCGGCATGCCCGAAAGATTTGCTAGAAATACATCTGGATAGTCCCTCACTACCGAAACTGACTCAACAGTAGGAGTATCAATACTCACATATCTCACAAAGGCTAGATATGCCTCACACTCTTTCCCAACCATCCACTGTGCCTTAAGGAAAGACACCACTGTGGCAAACCTGGCATAGCCAATGTCACTGTCTTGGCATGACAATCAAGAATAGCATGATAGGGCGACAACCAATCTATACTCAAGATAACATAAAAATCTACTGAGCAATAATCGGTTGACTTTGGTCTCAAACCCACCAAGAACAATTAAACACGACCGATACACATGGCCAACAACAATGGAATCTCCCACAGGCGTGGACACATAGACAGGAGAACTCAAAGAATCATGAGATATACCCAAATATGGAGCAAAGTAAGATGATACATAGGAATATATGGAGCCTAGATCAAATAAGACTGATTCATCTTTATGACAAACTAGAAAAATACTTGTGATAACTGAGTCGGATGCAACTGCCTCCATACTAGTAGGAAGAGCATAACATCTATCCTGGCCTAGCCTCCCTCCCTCTAGGGTGACCTCTACCTTCCCTACCTCCATCCCTGGCCGGTTGTGAAGGTGGAGTGGCAACTGGTGCGGTAACGACGACCTGAGAAGCCCGAGGGCCCTGTGGAATACGTGGGGCCTGAGTAAGTTACCTATGAAAGAACCAGCAAAGTTAAAGAAACCCGGATAAATTTATTTGTTCAAGACTATGAACTCTTCTAGATTAAAGAAGGAGAATCCATTGAGGAGATGTTTGCACGATTCAGTAAAATTATTGGCGATCTGAAAGCCTTTGGTAAAACCTACTCAAGCGGTGATCAAGTTCGAAGAATCCTTAGAAGTCTGCCTACTACTTTTGAGAAAAATCATCTCAAGAAAACTCGTCAGGAAGAAAAGAAGAAAACAATTGCTTTCTAAACTACAACTAAAGGACCTGAAAATGAGGTTGATGATGATCCAAAAGCTCTTGAAGAAGAAACCGACATGGTGTCAAGAAACATGAATGGATTGATGAGAAGATATAGAAACACAAAGAAAGGAAGGATGTCATCCAAATGAACCAGGCAATACAATAAACAAGACAAAAATGACAGAAAATGCTTTGAATGTGGAAGATATGGCCATGTTCAAGCTGAATGCCCAGAACTTAAGAGGAAAATCTCTAGAGGATTCAATTAAAACAAATCCTTCGGAAGATGGAGTGATGAAGATAGTTTAGAACACAAAGAAATAGCAAATATGTGCTTCATGACCATCTTGGAAAATGACATGAACAAATACTCCGGTTGCTGGATTGATGAAGATGCATCAGACGATGAATGCAAAGAAGATACTGAAAATTGTTTCATGGCACGAGGTGAAACAAGCGAGGTAAGATCTTATGACTGTGATAGATGTAATGAATTACATGATATTCTTGACCTTACCCTGATGGAGTCTCAAAAAATGTTAAATGAATTAAGGAGACTCAATAGGGAAAAGAAGGACTGGGAACTTAAGTTTGAAGTCTGTGAAATCGAAAGAGATGTACTTCAAGATGAAGTTCAGGAATTGAAAATGCAACTTAATGATTGCGCAAGTCCACCAGTCACAGTTCTGTCAAGTCTAACCAGGTGACTTACAAGTCAATTGGAAAATGGCTGGCTAAAACTGAGTCCACAAGTACTAACACAAGTGGGAGATCGAAAACTGGATCAACCCCTGTGTATCATTACTGTAACAAGGTTGGACATAAATACTCTTTTTATAGATTTCGTAAATCTAATATTTTAGGATGGATTTGGAAACCCAAAAATAACCCTGATTCCAGTAGAACTAACCAACAAGGACCCAAGTAAGCTTAGGTACCTAAAAGAAGGTGATAACTCTATTTTGCAGGAACACCACAGAAAGAGTCGCAAAGAAAAGTGGTATTTAGACAGTGCGTGTTCCAGTCACATGAAGGGTGACAAAATTCTGTTCAAAGAAATCACAAAAATAAATGGAGGAAATGTCAAATTTGGAGATGATTCAAGAGGAAAGATAGTTGGTACCGGCATAACTCCATTCCGCAATAATTGTAATATTACAGAGGTATATCTTGTATATGGACTCAACTACAATCTCTTGAGCATAAGTCAACTGTGTGATTCAGCGTACGAAGTTAAATTTAAGAAAACAGGATATGCTATTGAAGATGAGGCAGGTAAAATCATTCTTTCTAGTAAAAGGTTTGTAAACGTCTACATTCTTGATGGCATTGAAAATCTAGATTGTCATATTTGTTTAGCATCCACATCTGATGATCCATGGCTCTGGCATAAAAAACTTGGCCATGCAAGCATGAATCTAATTGAAAAACTCTCAAAGCATGATTTAGTTATTGGTCTTCCTAAGCTCAATTTTTCTAGAAATCATGTATGTAATGCATTTCAAATTGGTAAACAAGCTAGAAACTCTTTCAAAACCAAGGACGTTGTATCTACTACCAAGCCTTTAAACTTGCTTCGCATGGACTTGTTTGGACCCACTAGAACTACCAGCATTGGAGGTAAACGATATGCTTTTGTTATTGTTGATGACTACTCAAGTTTTACATGGGTGATCTTCTTATATCATAAAGATGAAGCATTGAAAAACTTTGAGATTTTATATAAAAGAATTGAACGAGAAAAGGGGCATCTTATCACAACCATTCAAAGTGATCATGGAGGAGAATTTGAAAGCAGAGCTTTTGAATAATTCTACAACGATCAGGGATACACTCATAATTTCTCAGCACCAAGGTCACAACAGCAAAATAGAGTGGTAGAAAGTAAAAACAGAACTCTGCAGGATATGTCAATAACCATGATACTAGAACATTCCCTTCCGAATCACTTTTGGGCATAAGTAGTTAGCACAGCTTGTCACATTCTCAACAGGTGCTTAATTCGACCTATTTTGAAGAAGACTCCATATGAACTATGGAAAGGTAAGAAGCCCAACATTGGATACTTTCACCCCCTTTGGAAGCAAATGTTTTATCCACAACAATGGCAAGGATAATCTTGGTAGTTTGACCTAAGAAGTGATGACGGTAAATTTCTCGGCTACTCGAATAATAATAGATCTTTTAGAATCTATAATAAGCGTACCTTATGCATAGAAGAATCAGCCCATGTTATTGTTGATGATAATAACTCTATGGCCAATAAAGAAAATTTTCCAGGTGATGAAGAGATCAGTCAAAATCTACCAAAGATCAGTGAACAAAAGGCTTCAAAAGAAACTGTTGATAGTATGACTGAAATCCCATATTCGACTAATGAAGACATCAGTGAGCATCATCAACCTCAGAATTAGTCGACTAATCGACGTACTGAAGTAGTACCAAACGAAAGGAAAAGCGAACCAGAATATCCTTAGAAGTTTATCATTGGAAATCTAACTAATGGAATGAAAACACAATGAGCATTAAAGAAAAAGGCTAGCATCAATTCGTATTTTATTAGCATATATCTCTTTTAAAGGTTTTAAACTATTTCAAATGGATATTAAAAGTGCATTTTTAAAGGGCTTCATTGATAGGAGATTTATGTTAAACAACCTCCCGTTTTGAAAACTCGCAGTTTCTTTATCGTGTGTTTAAGTTTACTAAGGCTCTCTATGAGCTAAAACAAGCACTTAAAGCTTGGTATGAAAGACTAAGCTCATTTTTGGTTAGTCATGAATTTTCAAGAGGTAAGATTGATACTACCCTCTTCATCAAAAGATCGTCTTCAAGAAATCTCATTATTCAAATCTATGTTGATGCTATTATATTTGGAGGTGATAACCCTGTTTTATGCAAGGAATTCTCACATCTCATACAAAGTGAGTTTGAAATGAGCATGATGGGAGAATTGAATTTCTTCCTTGGACTTCAAATTCATCAATCAGATGAAGGAATCTTTATATGTCAGACAAAGTACACAAAGGAGCTAATACAAAAATTCTGAATGAGCAATACCAAGGCAATTGGGACTCCCATGAGTCCAGATACATCTCTTGACAAAGATGAAGAAGGAAAACCAGTAGATGAATCAAAATATCGTGGAATTATTGGATCTCTACTTTATTCAATTGCTAGTCGTCCTGACATAATGTTTAGTGTATGCAGATTTGTCAGGTTCCAAGCAGCTCCCAAGAAGTCACATTTAATAGTTATGAAGCGAATTATTAGATATCTTATTGGAACTATATCACATGGATTATGGTATCCACGCCTTAATAATTTTAAGCTTGAAGGTTTTTCAAGCGCAGATCTTGCTGGTGATAAAGATGACAGGAAAAGCACAAGTGGAACTAGTCAATTACTTGGTAAATTACTTATTTCCTGGAATAGTAAGAAACAGGGATCAGTTGCACTATCTACAACTGAAACTGAATACATTGACATTGGACAATGTTGTGCTCAACTACTTTGGGTGACTCATCAACTAAGTGATTATGATCTTTCGTTTAAGCCTGTTAAAATTTTCTGTGATAATTCTAGTGTTATCTGTCTTTCAAAATATCTTGTGCATCATTCTAGAGCAAAGCATATAGATATCAAGCATCACTTCATTAGAGACCATGTTCTTAAGGGTGACATTGAATTATCGTTTGTTAACACAAAAAATCAATTAGCTGGTATTTTTACTAAGCCTCTTCTAGAGGACAGGTTTCAAACCCTTAGGGATTTACTTGGCATTATTACCTTAAAATAAGGAATTAATTTTTTTACTTCACAAAGATTGCGTGTCAAAATAATTTTGGTAAAAAATCTTTTGTATTGTGTTACTTCATTATTACTGCATGCAATATTTATTATGCGCCTCCATTTTTAGCACTTCTTTCCGCCTTTTTGGTTTATCGATATGGAAACTGAATCAATCAGTCATTTCTCTTCCCCGTCAGTCATGTCGATTCAGTCGTGTCGCTTCACTCCTCCCTCCATCTCTATAAGTTTGTCTCTCCCTTGAAGCCATTTGTATACATCCTTCACTCATCCTCTCTAATGGCTAAAGATTCAAAAATTCCCTCTGTTTCCACTCTCAAAAGCACTCAGTCAGAAGCGAAACCCCCTTCTCAGCCATTAAAACCAGTCATTATTGGCTCTGACCACTCTGAGGGTTTCTCGTCTTCTCAAGAAAACCTTTCTGACGATGCATGAACAGAAAAGGCACTAGGAAAGTGAGGCATGGAAGAAGGAGCAGAAGCGTTCACTTTAAAGAAGGTGAATATAGACCCGGAGTCCGTACTGAACTATTGGGATTCTCCCAACGGAGATAAGTTTGTCTCCTTCAGAGGTAAATTAATTACTCATGGAAGAATCATCAATTTGGAAGAGATGGAAGTCCTAAATTGCAAGATAAAAGATTTCTTCACTTTTCAAGGTTGGGAAAACTTCTTTGCCCTAACCCCTCCAAAGGTCTATGAAGATTTGGTTTGCATGTTCTATGAAAATCTTCGTTCCCAAAAATCTGATAAAATTGAGTCACTCGTGCTAGGTCAGCGTATTATTCTAGACTATTCTACTTTTGATTCCCTGTTTAGGTGTAAAAATTTGGGTTGTTCTGCCCTTGTTTAAAAACTGATGGCTTGATGATTTTGAAGTGTCGTTTGAACAAGCCAAACAATATCTTGTTGATCCCCTGTCTGATCCTCTACCGAACCAATTAGGACCCAGTGACATCAATTTTAAAACTCGTATTCTTTCCCAAATTGTTGACACCACCATTCTTCCCAGAACTTGTTCTTACACCACTCTATCTCAAATGGACACCTTTTTGGTCTACTGTCTTCTCATCAAGCACAAGGTGAAACTATCATCCTGAGTAATAAATTTCATGATTGAATGTGCTGAAGATCCCTCAAGCCTACCCTACGGGATGATCATTACTCACCTCCTCGAGGCCTTCAATATCCCTCTCTCTAACTATCCCTATGTATTTGTTTCCAAGTGCTATAACAAAAGGGCATTTGTCAGTATGGGATATGTTTTTATGGATGGTACTTGGATAAAGAAGCAGGAAGTTGAAGCAAAAGTGATCCCCTTTAGTTCCAAGGTAAAGGTTGATACCTCTCAGATTGCCATCAACAATCCAGAGTTGCTTGAAAAGATAGTTGCACTTGATGACAAGCTGACTGTCGTCAAAGAGCTACTACTGGCCACCCAGACCTCAGTTGGAGATATCTATGCAGTTGCAAAGGAAACAGGATCTGACATGTCCTTACCTATTTCCTTGACAAAGGAAACCAATTGTTAAGAGTCATGGTGCTAAAAACCACAGAAAAGGCAGTGAAAGCATTCAAGGAAGTGCATGATCGTGTGGATGGAATCTCAGTCACAATGAACGCTAGTTTTGATCGCCTCAAAGAAGCTATCTGCAACACCCTTACCTATTTCCTTTGTCATTAATATGTATTGCCTGTTTAGATAATTTCTTTTGGTCTCTCTGGATTATTTTCTTTTGCATGTTTTTTTTGGATACTTTGTGGATGACTATAATTAAACATACTATCGGCTAATCTCATCTGCTAGTAGTTAATCTTGCTTAGCCCTCTTTTTGATTGATGCAAAAGAGGGAGAAGTAGAATATACTAACTTTGCAGGATGCAGGATATAGTCGATTGATTGAACAAAATTCAAATAGAATATTAACTTGTAGGATGTGGCTCAGTCGAATGAATGAAGTCAACTATTGGGCATCTGAGTGAGGGGGAGCATCTGAATGAGGGGGAGTCGACTCCAAGTACTCGACGTACCTCACAATAAGTTGAGGGGGAGCCAACTAGAGCATGAGTCTATAAACAGGGAAGTAAAATAAATTAAGCTTTTTTGTCATCATCAAAAAGGAGGAGATTGTTAGATATATATTTGAATGATAGACAATAACTTGACTCTACTTGCAGGAAACCAATTCGAAAGAAGGATGTCACAAAAATTGGAAAGATCCTAGCAGAAGATCTGAAAGCAAGAATCAAGGAGTCAAACGTGCAAGTCAAGATCCAAAGGCAAGAATCAATAAGTAAATTTGATGTGGCCGCATGTTTTATGGAAAACGAATACCCGATTCAACTATTTACGAAAAGGCATTAATCAATCAGCATAGAAGATCAATCAATTAGTACAGAAGATCAATCAATCTACATAAAAGATCTACAGAGAATATTTATCTCAACGGATTGCAAGGAAAAGGAAATCAAATAAGCAACGAAAAGAAAGTCCATTCTATTCTTGGAAGAAATTCATCTTGATTGATTCTGAGAATCAACTCCCTTGGGTTGCCTTTCAATCATTACACTATCACGCCGTGAAGAAGGGAGACCAACTCGTTATATATTCTACAGAAGATGCCAAAGAAGGACATACTTTGATCGAACCTATTTAAATCTCTTTGTTCTACTTCAAACAAGCATTGTAGTCTGCTATAGATTTCTTGTGTAACTAGGAAGAGAAGAAAGAGAGAAAAGAATACCGGTGAGGCATTGTATCGAGCATAGAAAGAAGAACAAAGTGACAAAGTTGTTGGTGTATAACAACATCAACGCATTTGTATTAAGCCACTTCATACTTAAAAGAAAACACTCTTGCAACCCAAGGGAACTGGGCATAGGATTCATTCTGAATCTGAACCAATATAAAAACATTCTGTGTCATGCAATTTATTTTGCCTATATTCAGTTTTCAAAAACCTAGTCGACTAGAACGCAAGTTAGTCGACTACCTCAAAAAGAAAAGAAAAATTACAATTCACCTCCCCTCTTGTACTTTCAGATAGCAGACAACTTGGTTCCGGGAGCAAGGCTTCCGAATGCAATAATTAGAATATTGATAGAAAAAAATAAAGTACTATTTTGCTTGGAATAATGTGCAGCATAAGTTTATCAGAAATTTCGTGTCTTACAATGGCGGTTGAAGTCACTATTTATAGCTATACTTAGGGAACAAGGTCCTAGGATCAAGCCCCCTCTTAAATAACAATAATGGGGTCCATTGTTGAATATATAACGGCAGGCTATGAATACCAAAATTCTCTGTAACAGATTGTGTATTTAATACTGAGGAATATTCTTCATTGAATGTCATTTGGTGGCAAATATTCATTTGCGCTCGTTAACAATGTTCCCTTCGGGTCTGCTCGGTACCAACCAAAGTTGTTGTCCTCGGTCTTGGTTTCACTCGCTTCGTCTTCCGTCTGTCTCTGATTCCACGTATCATTCTATCATTCGAGTATGTAATGTGAATCAATTTTATCCTATACAAGTAATTACTTGAACCATAATAAATATGTGGTCAAAATTGTAGATATACTCATTGTACATAGTACGTACAATTGTTGTCATTGTAGGTGTGTTTGGTATGAAGGAAAATATTTTTCATGGAAGATGTTTTCCTAGAAAATGTTTTCATGAAAAATGAGTAATTTTATTATTTATTTTCCCTTGTTTGGTGGGGTGTGAGGGTGGGTTGGTGGGGAAGGTTGAAAAAGAGTTTTGAAAAATGTTTTCCCTTCTCTCGAGAAAAATGAGTTCACGAAAAAAATATTTTCCAAAATATTTAAACCAATCAAACATGGAAAAATTGAAAAATATTTTTCGGAAAATATTTTTTCAGATACCAAACACACATGTATGTGACTAGGCGATAAAATAGAGACAGAGTTATGCCCAGGAAAACAAAAATTCTTGAAATTAAATAAAAACGATATTAGAAGTCGGTTTTATATCGTCAATCAAATGAAAGTGCATCTCCATGTGCCAGTGGTGCTACAATGCTTTTACGGCGATAAGAAACAAAGAAATTAAATCATAAACGTTCTATGGTTACAACAGTTCCAATTTTTTCTAAGGTCATCTTTTCTCTTATTTTTTGATTCCCGTAAGTTTTCTGCATTATTTATGGCTTATCACACCCCAAAAAAAGAATTTAAGAAAAAGAAGAAAGTAAAAACATTGTTGGTCCTTTTATCCTTACTGCACAATACACTCTTAACTCTTTTGAACGATGGTGCGAACTTTTACACTATATATCAAGTCACTTAAGAAAATAGAGATGATTGATCATACTTAGTAAAACTATAAGATTTCAAAAACATGTAAAAAAAAATAACTTGTTGCAATAGCAACAGATTAAATTAAATTGGAAGTATAAAGAATTTTAGTACTCTTCTCATAGTCAATGTCTAATGGCTATTGGCTAGTCTTCGGCAATTGGCCTCACGTCACTTCATTAGGACTATTTGATTTCGCGAGAAAAGGTTATTTACTTCAATTGGACACTGTTGTGTATCTGTAACTCATTCAAACGATGCAGATTCTTATCCAAAATTAACATTTCAACAACGAAAGCTAACGGACGCTGTTGTCTTTCTCTGCCATTTAGGCTGGCTCCAGCAAATAATATATTCTCCCTTGCCCGTTTCAAATTAACAGACAACAAACTATAGTAAATTAGTCATTTTCATCCTTGTTTTCCCCAACTCTAACAATGATTCTCGCAAATAAATAAATTTAAATACTCACAACCCCTAAAATCAAACAATTCATCTTTGTGTGATTTCTCTTCCAAGTCCCAAGTAATTGTTCTATCTCAAAATGTCTCACACACACAACCATGAAAACATGGACATCCATAATATGCCTACGTCCCATGGCAATGATACTATGATGATGAACATGGGCAACATGGTCATGCAGATGAATTTCTACTGGGGCAAAAACGCGACGATTTTATTCAAAGGTTGGCCAGACAATAACCTAGGCATGTACATATTGTCTTTGTTCTTTGTTTTCTTTATGGCCTTTGCAGTCGAGATTATGTCGATGGGCCTGAAAATCAACAAGAGTATGAATCCCATTGTTGGTGGACTGATTCTGAATTCGATTTATTATACTGTTCGAATGGTTCTTGTTTATTTTGTTATGCTCGCTGTTATGTCCTTCAACGTTGGAATTTTCATTGTCGCAATCTTAGGCCATGGTTTGGGGTATTTGTTCGTTAAATTTCGTGAACTTGCGGCGGCTGATTCTCCAGCAGAGACCACGGGTTCAAATGCTACTCATCCTAAGGTTTAATTCTATGGTGGCAATTTTAATCTTAGCTTAATATAGACTTCTGTTTCTTTTTTTTCATGCGGATAATTAACGGTAAGGATTCATCACGATTTGTTTGGACTGAGACATAATTGTTGTTGTTGGATAATTTGGTTGGCTCATATAAAAAAATTTCGTCTTTACTTGGCTTTCGGTTTGGTGTGATCTTCATTTGTTGGTCCTGCATGCAATCTTTCCATTTTCCTGCATCAAAGATTAATGTCTCCGTGCAATAACATTCTAATATAATGGAAATGAAAGTCAATACATTTATGGGAAAGCTTATTAAAGTTAGTGCTTCTTTACGAGTTGATGCGTCGATCAGCATAGGTCATGTAATGATATGTTAGAAAGTACACTTGACAGCAGAGACGGAGTTAGAACTTAAAGTTCATGGGTTCGGGATTCTAATTTTTTTTTTAAGTTACTAGGTTCTAAATTAATAATTTGTACATATTCAATGAATTTCTTCAGACAAATATAAAATTTGGACCAGAGCTAGTGAGTTCGACCGAACCCGTAATCGAAGTGCTGCTCCGCCCTTCGATTGACAGGAGATAGACAGAGAATTATAGAGAGTGATATATGGCCCTCCTTATAGCTAATATAATACCAACATTTGGGCCTTTTAGGGAGGGTTGTGGTTTTCCAATTCATTACCTAAATCATTAGATCAGATTCCATGTTAGTCCCAAGACGTTGATGTAAACATGTGAATTTTGTAGGATTAAAGTCTATATCAAATTTGAATAAATTCCTAAATTCAAGAAATATTATTTAAGTTCAAAAGATGGATTTAAATTAAAGTTCAAATTCTTTGGGCTAGTCCATTGAGTTGCTCTCCAAAAAAATAAGCCCGCTCCGTTAGCTCAAGGTACATGCCATGTGTCAAATGACATGGCGGGCGCCAAGTCAAACCAGACCAATAAAATCATGCCACTTGCGTAAGTGATGTAGCATGCCAAGTCAAATACAAAGATTAATCAAAAGTCGCCAAGTGTTCAAAATAACATGGTTCACCAATTACTTACAAGCTCATCACATAACTTTTGTGATAAGCTTGATGACAAGTTGACCAATCAAATTGGAAGAAAAAGGTTTGTATTCATCTCAAACGCTCTTCCCCTACAATAAGGGAGTCATGTGGGTCGGGCCCGGTCCTAAGTGGGCTTCGTGGGTCCGGTCCTAAGTGGTCTCGGGCTTCTTATTGGAACCGGCCCGGGATCGGGTCCACGAACTAACGGTCCCGAGTTAAGTGGGCCGGTCCCAGGCCTAAGTGGGCCCAATGGATACTTTCTATTTTTTTAAAAAAATTTAAAGAAGTTAGAGGGAAAAAATGGTAATAACAATATCTAAGGCAATTCCTTGTAAACTATATTATAAAATTGTGACCTAAATTTTTTAATTCAAATTTAAAGATAAAAATATTTTAAAGAGATATTCAATCCAATGACTGGTACCAGTAATCACAGTCATTACCACTTTTACCAATATCAGTTGTAATAGCAACACGACAATTTATATGAGTAAATAAATAGCGCAAATATTGTTCATATTCATGTTTATATTTATAAATATCGCTCTTTACGGTTGTGCGAGGAAAACCTTTATAAGTAGGATTATAAACTTTTCTAATATAATGCACAAAGTGAGGGTAAGAAGGAAAACTATAGGGTAAGCACATAACAGTAACCATTTTTGCCAATTCTTCCCGATCTTTTTTTGGATCATAATATAAAATACCACCGGTAACAGTGTTAATTTTCGGTTGAAATTGATTTGACCTGGTACTAAGGTCAGCCTGACTAGGTGCACTTATCCCCTCGGCCAAAGCTTTCATACGAAAATATCTAGCTTTATCTTGAGGGTGTAGCAATATGTGTCTAGTTAAACCCCCCCTTCCCCTCCTCCCCCCGACTTCCAACATATTTAAAAGCTAACTCTTTGCCACAAGTTTTACACTTAGCCCTTTTTTTTCTCTTAGTTGAGTAAAAAATGGCCAAACAATAGATGTTTCTGCCCGTTTAGAAGGTTGTCTAGAAAAAGTAGGGGCAGTAACAGGAGGGTCAGACGGGGCATCATTTGAATTATTATTAGTTGGGTTAACTTCAGGAGCAGGACTAGTGGGTGTATCGTCATCCGGTTGCGTTTTATCAAAATCTATTTCTTCATCATCATTTTCATCAATAGTTGGATTACCATAAAGAACATTCATATATTCATGGTTTAATTGTTCACCGGGTGCAATATTATGGCAAAATTGACTATCGGTAAATTGTAATAAACTATTATCGCTATCAAGAATAGGGGGTGTAGGACGGGTAATAGGTTTGGGTCGAAAAACCGGGGGAAGTTGAGGAGAAACACATTGGCCACTAGATTCACCACTCTTGAATTTTTCCTTATTTTTACTAAATATTTTTTTAAGGAATAAGTCATCTTAATTAATCAAGCAATACAAAGTAAATAAAACAAACAAAACTATAATATTAAAACTTAAGAGTTGGAACGAGTTTACCGAATTGACGAACAACTTGTTAAAAATTAATTATCGTTGAATACATGAAGACTTGAAATTCACCAACTTCACAATTTTGCACAAATTGTAACAATAAAGTAAGCAATTATAAAAGAAAATTAGAGAGAGATTGATAATTTTGTGAGAAAAATGATAGAATGAGGGGGCATTTATAGTTAAAAATAGGGGAAAAGTATAATTATAAAAAGTTCGGGGTTAAAACAAAGCTGGGAAGATTAAATGGCTATTTTATAAATAGCCAACGGCTATTTTGACAGGTAAAACGGCCATATTTTAAATGCCATAACGGCTATAATGTGGCAGATTTTTTTTTAAAAAAAATTAGTCGTTGGGCCCGGATAGACCAGTTTAGGATCGCTTGAACCGACCCACTTCTCAGCCGGTCCCGATCTAGCGGACCTCGCCTATGGGACCGGCCCACTATCCAGCCCACCTCCCCACAGCCCCGGTCCTATCCGGTTAGGACCGTTTAGGCCCACCGCCCATTTGAACTTGCGGTCCTGGGCCGGGCCCGATCCTAACCGGCCCACATGCCACCCTTACCCTACAACAACAAATTGTGGTCTTCGTAAGGCCAAAAGAGAATCAAAAAAGACATAGAGAAGCTCTCCTCTCCGGCGGTGATCCATAAGTCTTCCATAAATAAAGGAGCCTTCATCTTCGGTGGTGATCCACAAGTTTTCCATAAGTTCATTAAGCCTTCATCTTCGGTGGTGATCCGCTAGTCTTCCATACTTTCACCTTTGTGATTAAAGCCTAATTCCGCATTCGTGATAAAATTCAACCAATAAGCTTTGTTAGCCCGTAGTGGCAATAGCAGGATCTTCAGAGAAGCTAATTGTGGTTAAGGTATATATTTGAAATCATTAGTGAAGACTTTCGTGGAATTCTACCTCAAAAGTTGATAGTTATCGATCATATAATCTAACTAAAATGATTACTTATCCGAGTAGGAAATTAAAGGTAGCTCGGTGAATAAAGTATTCCGCGTTTACGCAAGATCGGGATCTATTCTAATGTAAGCATTATTAGCTGCTTCTACAACTCGAACCCGTGACCTATAAGTCAAATGAAGATAGCTGTCGTTGCTCCAAAGCTCTCTTTCATTCGAGTAAGAAATTAAGTAAAAGAAAACTATACATTATTTATAAGAAGAATTAACCCAAGTAATAGCCAATCCAACCACTTAAACTAAAAATAGTCGGTAGAGGTATAATATATGCATAATTTATATATTATAGATGTATAATTATGTATAAATATTGTATAATCTATATTTATGGCTAGAAAAAATAAACAGTAGATATGGCAGGCTATATGTGTAAAGATCCCAATTTATAAACGCCTGCTGCTTGGACCTCTAAACCCAATTCAAACTCCAGTCCGTTGTACTTTTTGAAAAAGCTCGTTCCATCAGGCCTAGAGATATGTTGGATAAAGTTCACAAATAGCCACTGATATAATTTAGAAATAGCCATTGCTATGGAGTTTCAAATTTTACCCATAATAATATTCTAAAATTTCACCTGGAAAATTTGAGACTCCATAACATAATTATTTTTCAATTAGAAAACTGTAAAGTGGCTAGAACGCGCTATCACTAAAACTACGTTGGAGTTGGTTAATAACTAAATATGAAGAGGGTTACTATTCAACCCAATTGTACAGTGTCGATACCAATTTGACCCCAGAAGTCTAGAATTGGTCTTTGTAGCTAAACTACGAAAATGGAAACTGCCTGCTTATTTCTCGATAGAGCCGTCAATACTACGTGGGCTTTGATATTTGATGGGTTGGGCTGGGCCGGCCCACTAATTTGATGGACCTTAAAATGATAGTAACCCAGCTCTACGGGGGGATTTGCAGCCGTATCCTATATTTGTGTCACATTTTAACCTGTACCCTAATTTTTAAAATTATTGATTTGGTAGCCATCTCACAAAAAACCCGTAATAATATGACAATTACACCCCTGACAAAAGATATAAAACGATCTCCTCCCCTCCTCTCAACAACTTTATAAAAAAAATCAGAAACTTGTCCAGATTCATCTTCAGAATCACAATTGCATAAAGTTGTTTCACCTTGAAACTAAAACTTCATGCTAATATAGCATGAAGTTGTTTCATGTTGAAGCTAAAACTTCATGCTAATATAGCATGGAGTTATTTCACATTGAAACTAAAACTTCATGCTAATGCATGCTGAAGTTATTTATCGTGCAGTCTACACTTTTGTCATGAATTTTATCCGAAACTTCAGTCTAAACATGTTGAAGTTATTTAGTTCATTTGCTAAAATTTCGGACTAAATAAGCTGAAATTATTTAGTTTATTTGCTAAAACTTCAGACTAAACATACTTAAGTTATTTAGTTCATTTTCTAAAATTTCAGACTAAACATGATTAAGTTATTTAGTTCATTTGCCAAAACTTCAGACTAAACATGCTTAAGTTATTTAGTTCATTTGCTAAAACTTCAGACTAAACATGCTTAAGTTATTTAGTTCATTTGCTAAAATTTCAAACTAAACATGCTTAAGTTTTTTAGTTCATTTACAAAAACTTCAGACTAAACATGCTTAAATTTTTATCTTGTAGTATGTAATTTTCTAATGAGTTTTTGTTAATGCATGCTGAAGTTATTTAGTTCATTTACTAAAATTTCAGACAAAACATGCTGAAGTTTAGTTCATTTACTAAAATTTCAGACTAAAC
Source organism: Nicotiana tabacum (assembly GCF_000715075.1). Classification (NCBI taxonomy): domain Eukaryota; kingdom Viridiplantae; phylum Streptophyta; class Magnoliopsida; order Solanales; family Solanaceae; genus Nicotiana; species Nicotiana tabacum. The sequence goes on along the minus strand of NC_134081.1, from coordinate 22,608,547 downwards.
ATGCTGAAGTTTTTTAGCTCATTTGCTAAAATTTCAGACTAAACATGCTTAAGTTTTTGCCTTGCAGTATGTAATTTTCTAAAGAGTTTTTGCTAGTACATGCTAAAGTTATTTTGTTCATATGCTAAAAAATTTTACCAAAACATGCTGAAGTTTTGAAACGCAGTCTACAGTTTTGTCCTGAGTTTTATCCGAAACTTCAGTCTAAACAAGCTAAAGTTTTTTAGTTTATTTGCTAAAATTTTAGCCTAAACATGTTTAAGTTTTTGTCCTACAGTTTGTCAAAAGTCTTTTATTAAAGAAGGGCAAAATCGTCTTTTTAAAATGCTTTTAACAAAAAATGGATACGGATGCAAACGGAAAAATAAAACGGGTATAAGTTAAAAAGGGACGACCAAATAGGGCGCCCCATGTAATTTTTACTACGTGGTCAAAGACCCCGACAAGCCGGCCCACCATTTAAATGGGTCACGGGCCTACTTGGGTTGGGCTTAAAAGTTTTATTTTTAAATGGGCTTCAAAAATCTTAGTCCAATCCTATTAAATTACGGGTTGGGTTGGACCGACCCAGCGAGCCAAGCCCATATTGATGACTCTATTTCTCGACTTGATTTGTAAAATAAAATTTATTATACAGAACATGAGAACAAGCAAATTTCTCGACTTGATTTGTAAATTTCTTTCTTATCCCTTTTGGGACATTCGATTAAAAAGGACTTGTCATTTTTTTTTTTTGGGAATAAATTTCAGTTTCTTCTTAACATACGTTAAAGCCATATTATGTTCATTCTTTTTCATATTTCTATGAAGGTAGCTATCATCCATTTCCCTTTTTGCTCATACTGTTAAAAAAAATGTTTTTTTATTGATGGCGTTGCGCCTTTTTGTGACCTTAACTATTTCACCGAGCATTTACAACTAAATAATTTTGTCAGCCAAGAATTGAATAAATGGAAAAAAATTACTTAATATTTTTTGCTTAAGCTGAATTTATACCTTAGACTAATTCCATTTAAAGATTCTTTTTAATTGATGGTCATGAAATCTCAGAAGTACAAAAGCGCCATACCCTTCTAAATGCAGTTTTTCCAATTTCTTTTACTTCCCAATGAGAGTAGATAAAACATTTCAATTAAAAAATTACAAAAACCAAATTTATACTTCTTATGCTTCAACCGATGGTTAGACTTTTTATAGCTTGTTTGGCTAAGATTCTCACGAGGCCAAAAGTATTTTTTTCTCAAAAATATTTTTTTTTTCTAACTTAAGGGCCAAGCTTTTGGGGGGAGGAGTATTTTTGGGAAGAAGCAGAAAAACGTAGCTTCTTTCCAAAAGCAGAAGCAGAAGCAGTTTTGACTTTTCTTCTTACCAAAAATACTCTTAACAAAATATAGTATATACCAAAATAACCGTTAAACCTAATACTTAGGATATTAATGTATAAATATTTTTTATCATTTTTAGGATAGCTTTCTAATATATAGTAACTTTAGGGGTGAATGCTTTTATATTTGTTGAATGATTTTTAAAATATTTAACTTATATTAAAAGAATTAAGTACTTTAAAATTTTATTTTCATATTTTACTTAAATAAAATGAAAAGATTTAATTATTGCTTGTAATAATAAATTTTTAAGATTATTTATTTACTTATAATATTAACTATTAAGTAAATTTATTCATGTCCTTATTTGTAATTTGATACTTAAAAGCACTTTTTGAAAAGTTTGATCAAACACAAATTATTGTTCAAAAGTGCTTTTCAGAGTGATTAGCCAAACACAAACTGCTTCTCTCCAAAAAGTAGTTTTTTCAAAAGCACTAAAAACACTTCTCAAAATAAGCTAATTTTTTCAGTTTGGCCAAACAGGCCAAAAAGAAGACATACATATTCCAAGTCTAAATCTTGACATTGCCAAAAATAACGGGCAAACATTTCAAAAAGTTAATAAAATAAAAATATAAAGACAACTAAGTAAAGCAACCAATAAATTTTAGTATAACAAAATAATACAAACGTGTACTAGTTTTATCTTAATGACCATACTATGTATAAGTAATACTATTAGGAGTGGTTTGGTAGGAGGTATTAGAAAAAATAATGCAAGCATTAGTTCTATGCATTACTAATACCTTGTTTGGTATATTTTTTCATATACTTGGTATTATCCTATGTATAAGTAATGCATAGAAAACCATGGCATTAGTAATACCAAGGCTAGTAATGCATGCATTAAGTTGGTTAAAGACAAAATTATCCTTAAAGTCCCTTAAAGCTTAAGAATATGGAGGGCATTTTTGTAAATAACTATTTTTCTTAAAAATTATGTAATGCATTATAATTTTAATACATCACACTACACAGTAGATAAAAAATAATATCTGCATAACTAATGCTTGCATTACTAACTCATTCATTACTAATACATGCATTACTAATAAACCTTATTCCGCACTATTCTTATATACATTACGCTCGAGAACTGTTTTTTCTTGTTCAAGTGGTTAATCAACCACTAATGCAGGCGCTGAATAGTGATATTTTTTTCAAATCTAAACTGAGTTTGCAATTCGGCTTTCAAGATTCTTACAAGTAATCCTTAATTAAATGGACATCGAGCGCAAGGGCAGATCATGTTGAGTTTAATATTCCTATATGCGTTCGACCCATTACAGATCATGTATATTTGTTATGAAATCTACACTAACATTTGAGATCGTCTTTCTAAAATCGATATTCATAAAATTCAAATTTTAAATCCGTCATTAATATCATTCTAGCTCTTTTTTATGTTAGTAATTAGGCGAACAACTTTGAAGAACAAGTTTGTTAGTTGGTGAGCAACTATTGAAAGTGAACACGTAAAACAAAAAAAACATCCACTACCATTTGAGAAACGTCATGACATAATTTCCTGATAATAACGAAATCAAAGCCACTCTTTTGGGGACAAATGGGCAGTCCCTGTTAACAATTGCATCATAGATTGAATCTTTCTTTCTCTTTTTTTTTTTTTTTTAATTTATACAATCTGACAAAGTTAAATAAAGGAGAATTTTGCATTCATCTGATCACAAAGCGTACGAAGAGGAAAATACTTAACGAGCAAGTTAACCATTTATAGGAGATACTATTGGTTTCCATCAGCTTCTCCCTTTTACCCTTTTTCTTTCTTCCATTGGCTTATTCAATGCTACATCATTCTTATATGTAATTAAGCTCGTTCTTTGTAAATATGAACTGAAATATTGGACCTATTGCATACAGATGGTGCTAACAAAAAATAGCACCTAAAGGCTAAGAATGTGACCTAGCAGTCAATAGAGAATAATTAAACAATGGAAGAAAAGTATTAGGTTAAATATCAGTAAAGACGAATATTAGCTAATCTTTTATCATTTGTTTAAATTTTGGTAGGCTGCATTACTATTTACTAGACAGAGGCGGATTCAGAATTTTAAGTTTATGGGTTCCTATAAAAATCTCAAACTAATATACAATAATAATTGTTTTAACGGATTAGGTTCCAAGCTAATTATTTTTATGCATTTAATGAATTTTTCAATACAAATACATGATCTAGACAAAAGTTATTGGGTTCACGTGAACCCGTAACTAATGCACTGGATCCGTTCCTGCAAATAGATACTAGTGAAGTGGGATTTCCACTAGAATAATCATAAATCGATGATCACTTGCGCTGGTCCAAACACCAGAGTTATTAAAAAGGAAAGAAGCTAAGAAAATGTTAAACTTTCAGTCCATTGATTACAACTTTGTATGGGCTAAAAACTACCATAATTATACGTGGGCTTAATCGACATTAAGGAAGCCTTCGAAGGCTGCCACATGTGATCGATTTAGTTTCAAAAGGTCGATGTCACAAGGTCGAGGTGGCTCAACAGAGGACGAAGATGAGGACGAGCACTCCCTTTAGTAAAGCAATAACGGCTAGTTTTAGACATAAGGTCCCGTAAAGAATATTGGGGCGAATAGTCCTCCCAACTGTACTATTTAGGGTTTGAAGATTCTTATTTTATCATATACATACAAAATCCACCTTTTTCTCAAATCTTTATCTATAATAATACATTGACATTCTCTGATGATTCTTACTCTATCATACACATACAAAATTCATCTTTTTCTCAGATCTTTATCTATCTTTTCTTCCACGATCCAATGAGGATCCGAATATTCAAAGACTTATCACCATCTATCTTTGTTAGAAGAAATATTAAGGAATCTCTTCCTTTTCGGGTGACCCACATCCATTTATTTACATTAATGCCATTTATTATTATTTATTGCTATTTATTGTTATCTTTCATATTCTTGGATCGTTGATAATAACATTGTTGTTGTTATTTATTGCTGCTGAAATAGCACACGTAAGATCTTACCACAAAGATATTTGGTCTATCTTTTGGATATTAATATTGGCTAAGATTAACCCAACTTTATTACAAAACTTTGTTGTATAAGCCTAGATCTAAATTTTGGGTCATATAGTTTGGCGCCGTCTGTGGGAATTTTCTCAGCCAAATTTTTTAGTTTTCATTAGATCCATAAGTCACGTGACTTGTTAATCTAACAAACCACCAAGTTTATCTTTTTTTCTCTGTGCGTACAAAAATCTCCATGGCGAGTAACCAAGAAAACGGAACTAAGGTAACAGATAATGTTCCCCTCAACCTCATTAGTGCCATCAACGAAGGCTATGACACCTATGATGAGGAGATAACGCACACGGTCTCTCCCAGACGAGAAAGGTTGCCTCCACCTTTCTACAGCACAACAAAACAAAACAGGAAAGGGTCCTCCACGTCCACGGGAGAGGGGGCATCACCCGCTATGAAAAAGTACCTTGAAGCATGGCTAACTAATACTCTAGTCAGCGTGCTCAGTAAACAAGCCCCATGCACGACCACAGAAGCCAAGAGAGTCCATGCAGCATAATGCGAGAACGAACAGGACGACCAACCAAACCCTCCGACTTCAGGTAAAACTCACACAATTACTGACAATTCAAATGACAGTGTCCTTGTGGTCGTGCTGAAAAGAATGGAGGAAATGAAAAACGAGAACAAGATGCTCAGGGACCAAATGAAATAGCACTAGGAACGGGTGGACAAAATACTAGGTGCTCCCAAATTATTGCCAAAAAGAGATGCCGGCAGGTTTGTGAAACAACCGTACAGGGAAGAAGCAGCTCCACACGCCATATTAAAGACCTTCAAGATGCCCCCATAACTCAGAATTTATGATGGAACAACTGACCCCGAAGACCTGGTAACCCACTACGTCATCGCCGTGAAAGGCAACGACCTCACCAAAGAGCAGGTGTCCTCCATCTTGCTGAAAAGGTTTGGTGAGACACTCACAGGAGGAGCTTTGACGTGGTACTCACAACTGCTAGCTTATTGCATAGAACTTTCAAAGAGATGGCCGATAAGTTCATAACGACGCATGCCGGAACCAAGAAAGCTAAAACCAGGGTAAACGATATCTTCGCCATCAAACAATCCCCATGAGAGGGATTGAGGGACTTACTTGCCCAATTCAACAAGGACTTCCTGGCCCGATTCAACAGGGTAAAGATGACTTTGCCAAACGTCTCTGAAGGGAAGGCCGTGGCAGCTTTTCAGAATGGGTTGAGCAGAGAGAGTTCGAGGGCGACCAGAAAATTACTGATTCAGTTGATGAAATACCCACCGACCACTTGTGATGAATGCCACAATGCCTACTATGCCGAGGTTAGAGCAGACGACGATGGCCTTAATGGACCAACTCGAAGACTCACCTCGGTACAATCCGAGCCTAGAAAAGAACGTAGAGATAACATAAGGAGGGAATCGAGCCCAGATAGGGAACGACATCAGCCCTATGTTAGGACACCCGTCCTTTTTTTCGCTATGAAGACGGCCCATCTAGGCCGAGATATGTCACTCACAGGAATGATCGAGGTATGCCCCCTTACTATTTGCTCACAACTTTTGTGTGTCTTCTAGAGAATTGGTCTACGCTCTTGAGAAGCTCGGTACGAAGGTAAAATGGCCATTAAAGATTAGATCCGACCCAAGCACCATGAAATATGACGCCCTCTGCGAGTTCTACCAAGAACGTGGACACAAAACAGAAGATTGCATTACCCTAAGACTAGAGGTGGAAAACTTGCTGCGGCAATGGCACCTCAAAGAACTACTCAACAACAAAGGTAGGAACACCATAGCAAGGGGTCGAGAACGTCCAGGCCCACCAAGGCCACCTTCACCAGCTCGCACCATCAATATGATTATTTTTGGTAGTGACGACACCTCTATCAATGGCAACAAATTCATCGCCACCCACAAGCTCAAAAGATCGATCACCCACGAACGGTATGACGGACTCGAAGAAAGTATCATCTTCGATAAGTGAGATGTCGACGGTTTGACTTTCCCTCATAATGATGCACTTGTCATTACTTTAAATATTTTAGATACTGATGTTAAGAGAATTATGGTAGATGACGGAAGTGGGGCGTGCATCATCCATCCCCGAGTCCTTGCACAGATGAGACTTGAGGATTAGATAGTGTCGCGTTGCATTACACTAACCGATTTTAACAATGCAGTTGAACGGACTTCGGATGAAATTACACTCCCCGTCCTCGCCGGTGGAGTGACTCTAGAGACAACATTCCATATCATGGAACAGAACAACACATACAACATCATCGTGGGATGACCATGGATATACCCTATGAGAGTCATCCCCTCTAGCTTATACCAAGTGATTAAATTCCTAACAACTTGGGGAATTTAGCATACAAGGGGAACAACGTACGTCCCGAGAGTGCTACCGAATCACCATGGACAACACGACAACTTAACAAAAGAAAGATAAGGAAAGAAGCATAGCAATCAGCAGGATCGAGGTCGCCACAAGTCGAATCCAAAGAAGTCATTATGGAGCCAGAGATGGTCGAAGCCATAAAATCAACCATAGAAGACCTCGACCCCGTCTAGCTAGATCATAGTGACCTCAGCAAAAAGGCCTACATCGGCTGCAAACTCTGAGATCCAGGTAAATTTAGTCAATTGTTAGTAACTAACGTGGATTTTTTTGCCTTTAGTCATATAGATATGCCAGGCATCCATAAAGAAATCGCCACACATCGACTGAACGTCGAATCCTTTCTACGCCCCAGTAAGACAGGTCCGATGAAAGTTCAATCCCACCATCAATGAGGTCGTCCAGGAAAAAGTAGAAACATTATTGGCAAATGGCTCTATTAGGGAAGAGAAGTACCCCAAATGGATTGCCAATGTAATGATGGTTAAAAAGAAAAATGGGAAGTGGACTATGTGCGTGGACTTCAAAGACTCAAACAAATCATGCCCAAAAGATTCATTCCCGTTTCCACACATCGACCAACTCATCAAAACAACGGTAGAACACGAGATTTTTAGTTTTCTAGACGCCTACTCAGGTTACAACCAAATACTCATGGAGGAAGAAGACTAGGAGAAGACTACGCTTATCACACACAGGGGAACGTATTGTTATAGAGTCATGCCGTTCGGGTTGAAGAACATGGGGTTACCTACCAAAGGTTGGTCACGAAGATGTTCAAAGACTAACACGGTTATCTATGGATGTGTATATCGATGACATGTTGGTTAAGTCCGTAAAGGCAGAGGATCATATCGACCACCTAAGGGAAGACTTCGACATATTAAGAAAGTATGAAATGAAACTAAACCCCGAGAAATGCGCGTTTGGCATGGCCTCAGGGAAATTTTTGGGTTTCTTGGTATCACGACGAGGCATTGAGGTGAATCCTGATCAAACTAAGGCCATCAACGGGATACCAGAACAATGAACCACTAAGAAGCAAATCCAGAGGCTGGCCGGTCGAATTACTACCCTATCTAGATTCATCTTGCGATCATCTGATAGGTGTCACAGGTTCTTCAATGTAGTCAAAAAGGACAACGGCCTCGAGTGGACGCCCGAGTGAGTAAAAGCATTACGAGAACTGAAGGAGTGCCTGTCGTCACCACCCTTGCTCTCAAAGCCCTAGCCCGAGCACCTCCTCAATTACTGATGAGCACAAAATACAACACGAAATTAATGCTCACTTGCCAAAGATAGTATAGTAAAATTATCGTCTCTGTTGGGGTTGGATTTAAACAATGCTCTAGTAATTTCTGGTTTAACTGCTATTCAGGATGATGAAAACTTGAATTAGAATGATTTCGAACTACGATTAACTATTAAAGTAAATCAATTGACAATTGACTGCAAGAGCTAGAGATTAGCAAAGTTGGGTTCTTATCAATGTGAGGAATAAGGGTCATGACAGGATAGGTACAAGATAGCTATTTGGGATTTAACTCTAGTTAATTCACTCTAATGTTCTAATAATTCTCACGAATTCACTTGATGATTAGTGCAGATGTGTAGTCAAGACTCCTCTCTCAATTAAATATTAACTCTACGAGGTGAACTAATATAAGCACTGTGAAAATATGCAAGCATGCGTTAATGTATTAGTCTGCAGGAAAATGTCTCTTGAATATTCTCCTAACTTGATTTAATCAACAATTCAATAAGCTCTTTTGATTACTTAAGAGAATCACTGAATTAAACCAAAATAAAATAATACAAAGATAATCACCAAAATATTTCTCTTTCGATTAAATAAATCGGTGAATAAAGTTGCAACAATTCAAAGCTCCATAAACTAATTCAAGCAAAGAACTAGAGTTAAAATCTATAAATATTTATTAAAACATCATATCCGTCAAACCCTAAGGAAAACTACTCAATAATCATGGAGGAAGTTATCACAAATATAATTAAAGAGTAAGAATGCATCAATCTAACGTTACAATCCAAACTCCCGTATTAAATTGATGGAAAGATGATGAAATCCTCTGTCTTGTAGCCTCCAATGCTCTCCCAAAGCTTCTAAGGTCAAAAGTCCTCTAAAATTCGTATTTTTGATGTATTTATACCATGTAGTAACGGGCCCGGAGGAAACTATTCTTTCCAAATCGAAGTGGAAAAAGTTGGGTGAGAAAATACACTATCGCGCCGCACCGGACAGCATACAGGAATTTTGCACTAGCTCCCCGCTACGCATGGCGCGGGGCGGTAGTGAAATTTTCTCATAGTAATTTTGTTTTCTCACTTTTTGACATCCAGACTTGGTCCTCGACCCCCGAACGTGATCCCAGCTTAATTTCTTGGGCTTTTACTTAGACTTCAAAGATCCAACTTGTTCAAATTAGCTCCAAATTATCTTAATAGCTCAGAATCATTTCCTCCAAGGCATAAAATACATAATAAGTGCAATACACTAACATTGAAGCTCAAACAAAAGTAAAATACAGTACGACCTAATCAAGGGTACGTTCAACCAGCTCGAACAACACCTAGCGACCCTCGGCCACAACTAACTCAAAGGTACATTCGACCAATTCGAGCAACACCTATCGGCCCTCGGCGAACACAAAGGTACATTCGACTAGTTCGTGCAACACCTATCGACCCTTGTCCACGACTTAACTTAAATGTATGTTCGATCATATCGAAAAATACCTATCGATCCTTGGTCGTACCTCAACTAAGAGTCACACTCAACTAATTTGAACAAGGGCCAAGACAACCCCACAGCTATTCGGCCCCAAGGCTACCGCAAACTAGAGGATAACAGTGAAGAAAGGTAGTACAAAAGCAAAAACTGCAGGTACAGAAATAAAACACAGAGATAAAAAAGATGCGTATAAAACAAAAATCAACTTTGATATTTAGAAAAAGGGACTTTACAAAGGCGCTCGAATTCGCCAACAAAAAGTACAAAAAGTTATACAAAAACTAAGGCAAAATATCTAATGGCCATTGCCACTCTGGTCTCCATTATCCTCTCCTTCCCTGCCTCGACCGTAAGCAACATCATACTAGGCACTTTCCGCGAGCTGGTCCATATCCCCACCATCGCCTTCCTCGGAATCAGGCTGAGGAGTATCAGGATCAAAATCACAGGCGAGCCAGGCATCACGAGCTTTGACTCGAGCCTCCTCAATGGCCGTCTTAAAATCGCAACCCGCCTTTTTTAAATCATGGATCACGTCCAGTCGAGATTCAACGAGGATCCAATCTTTGTACCTCTCCCGAAGAATATTAGGAAATTCAGAGGCATGAGACGTAGAGGGCCGCTCGGCACTCTTGACCTCAACAGCAGAAACCCGCTTAAGCAATCGAGCGTTCTTAGCCTCGTCAGCATAAGCTCGCTCGATCAGCTCGGAGTTCTCCTTACTCAACTCCCCAATCCTCTCCTAGAGAATGGCTTCATTAGCTTCTGCAGCTGATTGAATATTATCTCGTTCAGAACGGAGAGTTCTGTTCGCCAACTCGAGAATGTCCACCTTCCTCCGAGCATCTAGTCGAAAGGACTCCGCCTGCTTGAACATCTCTTGCTTCTCGGCGATCCCCCCCCTCCCCGAGAGCCTTTATTTGAAATCGGCACTAGTCCAACTGACTATGCAGCTGAACCCCCTGACTCTAGAGGTTGCTACATTGGGACTCCATACCCTTGATCAGTTAGAGTTCCTCTTCAACGTCCTTTCAAGAATGTTTTACCTCTCTGATAAGTAGGGATTTTAGCATATTAATTGCTCTCTTTTACTTGTGTTTTGGGCCAAAAATGCGTGAAGGTATTCCCGAAAACTAACTTAATATGCATGCTTGTAGGGATTATTCAAAATGAGACAAAGGAGCCATAATCAACTCATAAATGAGTCAAAACTTGAACAAAAACCAAAACTGGGCCAAGAGGTGTGGAACGCGGACCGCGACAAATAAGTGTCGCTGTGAAAGTATCAACGCGGACGCAACCATTATTTCAAGGTCCGTGATATGAAGAATCATAGAGATGGTACATGAACGCGGACCGCGATAAGAAGATGCGGCCGCGAAAGTGCCAGCACGGTCGCAGTAGGAATTCCGTGAACCGCGATTGCTAAGGTTCAGAGAGTGCTTAATTCAAGCAAAAATGAAAAGGGCGATCCGCGTCAAAATTACGCGGCCGGAAGTCTCTCACGCGAACGCGGTGGAAATTATGCGGTCCGCGAAATAAGGTTCAACCCAGGTCCAGATGTGAAGAAAAGCGGACCGCGATCAGAATTATGCAGCCACGAAAGCAAGTGTGCGGCCGCGATCAGAATTATGCAGCCATGAAAACTTCAGGAGGGTATTTTTGTCCGAAAATTTTAGCTTAGTATAAATAGATCTTTTTGTCAATTTTAGGTTATGTTATGTTTTTGCTGAGTACGTGAGACGGCTAGGTTTTCTTTTTTGGGCAATTTTGTATAAGAGTTATCTTATAACATTAGATTTTCATCTTTTAATTTAGTATTATGGATTATATCTTCTCTTTATTTTTGATTTCTGCTATTATTATGAGTAGCTAGACCCATAGCTAGGATTGTGACCCAACCCTAGTGTCGGTATTTAATGGGTCTTGAATTTTAGGACTTGATTGTTTATTGGTTAGTGATATTTAGCTTAGTTCATGCTAGAATTGTAGAATTAGTGGTTGCAAACACTGATTTATGCCTTTGTGACTTAGGCTCTTCTTGAGATAGGGACTAAGTCTAGGAAAATAAGGCTAAGAAGGAATTGGAGTGAACTCAAGAAATTGATAGCCCCAATAAAATGGTTAAACTTAGAGATAGTAATACCTGACCTGAACTAATATCACTTGTATTGCACGAATACCCATTTGGACTTGAGAAAGCCAAATTGGGTAAAATCACTCAAACTATCGAGAGCTATAGAGTGAGTACTTGGGTGTGATAGCTATAGTACGACCCCAATCAAATCAAACTCGCCCTAGATTCTTGATACCCGTTAGATATCCACCTAGGCAGAAGTCACTACCCTAGTCCTTTTAAACACTTGAAAGCTATTATCAAAAATATTGTATTTAGCTTTTATCTTAGCATACAATAGAAATAGAAGTAGAATCAACACTATCATGTTTGGAAGTGCAATTAGGAACATCACACGCATCTAGATTTAGATAAATACCTAATTCCAAATCAATTAACTCCCTCTGGAAATCGATCCCGACCTTGTTGGGTAAAACTGCACCGACCATCCTCGCTACTCAATAGTGGTGTAGGTTTGGCACCGATCAATATTTGGCGCCGTTGCTGGGGAGTTAAGCGGTATTAGCTATATATCTAACTATTTATGTGTTTTGTTTTTCTTTCCTTCCGTTTTTCTAATTTTTATGTGTCAATTGTCCCGCCCCGGATTCGGGCGAAAAATTTTCAAATAACCAATGTCATGCTTACTCTATTGGAACAAAGGGGTTTCTTCATCGGAGCTCTACATCAGAACGCATATAAGCATCTTAAAGGTTTTATAGACACATACTGGGGGAGAAAGCAGACGAATGTATCTGAAGACGCTTTAAGGTTGAGGCTTTTCCCTTTCTCACTTAGAGGGAAGGCTTTGGATTGGCTTGAGAGGCTACCCAACCATTCCATCTCCACTTGGGATGAGTTGGCCGAGAAGTTCATAGCGAAGTTCTTTTCTCCGGGACATATGGAAACATTGAGAGATGAAATCTTAGCCTTTAAACAAGAGCCAAATGAACCCTTACATGAAATCTGGGAGCGGTACCGGACAATGCTAAAAGAATGCCCCAACAATGATATGACTGAAGCAATGATCCAGCAAACATTTTATAGGGGTATCAACACAACCAACCAATGTGTGGTGAATCAGCTTGCAGGGGGTAACTTCATGAACACGCCATATTCGGAAGCATGTGAAATTCTAGATGAGATGGCGAACACCTCCTCAGCTTGGCAAAGTCGGGCAAACGTTCCTCAGGGTGACCCTAATGTCATCCAACTTCACAAGGAACTTCATGATCACGGACAAGCCATAGCAGAATTGACAACTACTATGAACCAGTTAGCAAAGGCTCAGCTTCAGCAGGTTCAGGGGCCAAAGCAAGTAAACGCCATGGAAAGAGTGAATGTAATGGTCAACAAGAGAAGACAGCGTGGTCAACAAGTGCAAAGCAATCAAAAACAATTTGAGCAGAGTGGTAGTGGCTACAATCAAGACTATTCTTATGATGATCAAAGTGAGGAAGTTTTATATGCCAATAATTACCAAGGCCAACGGAGCAATGCTCCAAATAAACAATGGAGATCACAAAAAAATAATCAAAATTGGGGCAACCAAGGCCAAGGGAATTGGAATAGTGGCAACAACAACAATCCGAACAATTGGGGTAATCAACAAGGCAATTGGGAGGAAACAATAATAGCAATTGAAGTGGCAACAATAATAACAATTGGGGAGGCAATGAAAACCAAGGTGGTTGGAACAACAGTAATCAAAGGAACCGGGGGTCGGGCCCTCAAAGGCCCCCGATGTATCAACAACCCAACAACCCACCTCCATATCTGTCACAAGGGCAAAGTTTTTCCAACAATGAGATGGGACAGATATAAAGTATGTTCAAGAAAATGATGGAAAGAAACGCCGACTTTGATGCCCAAATAGCCTCCCATAACACTTCTATCCGCAACTTGGAAGTCCAAATGGGTCAAATTTCTCAAGCCTTGAATACTCGCCCTAAGGGGGAACTACCAAGTGATACGGTAGTAAACCCGAAGGGTGGAAATAATACTGGCCATGCTATGGCGGTGATTACAAGAAGTGGTAGAGGTGGAGTTGCTAGTACCTCCAATCCAAAAAAGATCGTGAATGATGATGTGGTTGTGCAAGAAGATGATGAGATCCAAGCCAAAGATGAGAATGTGAATGATGAAGTAAGGATAGACATTGATGACAACATGGAGGAGACATAAAATGATGTGAACCCGTCTAGGGAACACATGATAGACATACCGAAAACGGTAGTGCCAAAAGCCAAGGCTCATTTGCCAAGGCCTCCTCCACCATATCCTCAAAGGCTTGCAAAGCAAAACAATAAAAACCAATTCAAGAAATTCATTGATATGATGAAGAGTTTTTCCATCAATGTGCCTTTGGTTGAAGCTCTAGAACAAATGTCGGGATATGCCAAGTTCATGAAGGACTTGGTAACAAAGAAGAGGTCAATGAATTGTGAGATGATCAATATAACACATCAAGTGAGTTCCATTGTGAATTCCATGGCTCCAAAGCTAGAAGATCTCGGTAGTGCCAATTTCGCCAAAGCCTTTTGTGATTTGGGAGCGAGCATTAATTTGATGTCATATTCTGTATTCAAGACATTGGGTATTGGGCAACCAAGACCTACTTCCATAAGGTTGCAAATGGCGTACCGGACAATAAAGAAGACGTTGGGGATTATTGATGATGTTCTAGTTCGGGTCGACAAGTTCATTCTTCCCGTAGATTTTGTGATTCTCGACTGCGAAGTTGACTATGAGGTGCCGATAATATTGGGGATACCTTTCCTAGCAATAGGGAAGGCATTGGTTGATGTGGAAGCTGGGGAGCTCACCTTTCGGATGGGCGATGAAAAAGTTATATTCCACGTGTGCAAGTCAATGAGGCAGCCTAATAGCAATGAAGTATGCTCTTTTGTGGATCTTGTGACGGAGGTGATTGTTGATGAAACGAGTGCTATGATCAATGTGGAAGACCCTCTAGAAGCTGTGTTGTTGAATCATGAGGATGATGCGAAGGTAGGCTTGATAGAATGTGCAAATGCTTTGTAAGGAATGGGATCCTACACATATGGACCCCGTACACTTTCCTTGGACCTTGAGAACCGGAAGACTCCGCCAACAAAGCCCTCAATCGAGGAGCCACCAACATTGGAGTTGAAGCCCTTGCCTTCGCACCTCAGGTATAAATTCTTAGGCCATTGTTCCACATTACCTGTTATTCTTTCTTCGTGCTTAACTAACGTGCAGGTAGATTCCACCCTTGCGGTGCTTCAAAGAAAGTAGAAGGAAATAGGATGGACTTTGGCTGACATTCGGGGTATAAGCCCTGCCTTTTGCATGCATAAAATCATACTTGAGGAAGATGCCAAACCATCCGTGGAACATCAACAGAGGTTGAATAAGGCCATGCAAAACGTCGTCAAGAAAGAGATAATCAAATGGCTAGATGCAGGGGTTGTGTACCCCATTTCGGATAGTTCATGGACTTCGCCAGTACAATGTGTCCCGAAGAAGGGGGTATGACTGTGATCACAAATGAGAAAAATGAGTTGATCCCCACCAGAACTATTACCGGTTGGAGGGGTACTCCGGGTACAACCAGATTCTCATTGCACTTGAAGACCAACAGAAAACTACCTTCACCTGTCCGTATGGAACATTTGCATTCTCATGGATGCTGTTTGGTTTGTGTAATATACCGGCTACCTTTCAGCGGTGTATGAAGGCAATATTTACGGATATGGTGGAGGACTTCCTCGAAGTATTCATGGATGATTTCAGTGTTGTGGGGGATTCATTTGAATAATATTTGGATAATCTTGACAAAGTGTTGGCCCGATGTGAAGAGACCAACTTAGTGCTTAATTGGGAAAAGTGCCACTTTATGGTCGAGGAGGACATTGTCCTCGGCCATAAGATCTCAAAGAACGGTATTGAAATGGACAAAGCAAAAATTGAAGTGATTTCAAAACTCCCGCCTCCTACTTCCGTCAAGGGAGTGAGGAGCTTTCTTGGTCATGCGGGGTTTTACCGAAGGTTCATCAAGGATTTCTCAAAAGTGGTGAACCCCTTGTGCAAGTTGTTGGAAAAAGATGCAAAGTTTGTATTCAATGATGATTGCATGAAAGCTTTTGAGCTTATCAAGTATATATTGACTACCACTCCCATCATTACCGCACCCAATTGGAGCTTACCATTTGAGCTCATGTGTGATGCTAGCGACGTTGCAGTAGGAGCGATTTTGGGGCAAAGGATCAACAAGATATTTCATCCAGTTTATACGGTGACCGAGAATGAGTTATTAGCCATTGTCTTCGCCATGGAAAAGTTTAGGCCGTACCTCATGGGTGCCAAAGTGATTGTGCACACCGATCACGCGGCACTTCGTTATTTGATGAGTAAAAAGGACTATAAGGCTAGGTTGATGAGATGGGTTCTTCTTCTACAAGAATTTGACCTTGAAATCAGAGACCGAAAAGGGAGTGAGAATCAAGTGGCGGACCACTTGTCCCGCTTGGAAGAGGAGGGAAAGCCCCATGATGGCCTCGAGATTAATGATTTATTTCCGGATAAATAACTCCTCTCTGTGTCTGTAACTGGGATACCTTGGTTCGCCGATATGGCTAACTTTCGTGTGATCGGCATTGTCCTGAATGAGCTCTCTTCAAACCAAAGGAATAAGCTCAAACGGGACTGCTTGGATTATTATTGGGACGAGCCATATCTTTTCAAAATTTGCAATGATGGTGTTATCCAGAGATGTGTTCCAGAAGAAGAGCAATTGAGTATTCTTGAAGCTTGCCATTCCTCGCCCTATGATGGTCACCATGGTGGGGCGAGAACTGCTACAAAAGTCCTAAGTTGTGGATTCTATTGGCCTACTTTGTATAAAGACGCTAGCGAGCTCGTTAGTGGTTGTGATGAATGCCAAAGAGCCGGTGGAATTTCCAAGAAGAATGAAATGACTCTCACCACCATCCTTAAGATTGATATTTTTGACGTGTGGGGCATCGACTTTATGGGGCCATTTGTGAGTTCATGTGGGAACACTTATATTCTGGTTGTTGTTGATTATGTTTCCAAATGGGTTGAAGTTGTGGCTTTGCCCAACAATGAGGCACGAAGTATGATGGCTTTCTTAAAGAAACATATCTTCACAAGGTTCGGCACCCCAAGGGCTATCATTAGTGATGGGGGTTCTCATTTTTGCAACAAAGCCTTCGACACTTTACTTTCTAAGTATGGTGTCAATCATAAGGTGTCAAACCCTTATCACCCACAGGCTAGTGGACAAGTTGAGGTCTCCAACAGGGAGATCAAGAGCATATTATCCAAGATTGTCAATGCAAATCGGACTGATTGGTCAAGGAAATTTGACGATGCTTTATGGGCCTATCGTACAACTTACAAGACTCCAATTGGTATGTCTCCGTACCGGTTTGGTATTTGGGAAAGTATGCCATCTTCCAGTTGAATTAGAGCACAAGGCTATGTGGGCGCTGAAGAAGTTGAACCTTGAATGGGATGTAGCTGCCAATCTCCGGGTAGAGCAACTAAATGAACTTGATGAGTTCCGGTTCCATGCTTATTCCATCTCGTCCTTGTATAAGGACAAGATGAAGTACTTACATGATAAATATATCCGAAACAAAGAATTTAAGGAGGGTGACTTGGTTCTTCTATTCAACTCTCGGTTATGGATGTTTTCGGGAAAGCTCAAGTCAAAGTGGAGTGGCCCTTTTGAAGTGGTATGTAACTTCGTTTGGTGCTCTAGATTTTAAAAACAAGAATAGTGAGATCTTTAGAGTCAATGGGCACCTAATGAAGTACTACCTTGGCAAGATTGATGATAGCCACATTGTGGCATTGATCCATTTCAAATGATGATGGTAACATGCGTCGTGCCGCGACGTTAAATCAGGCGCTTCTTGGGAGGCAACCCATGTGTGTTTTCTTTCTTGCTTTTGATTCTCTTCCTAGATTAGACATTGTTTTGGACTAACTTGTTGTGAAGTGTATGTAGGAATTGGTTGTGCAGTGCAGGATTTTGATAAGAAAAAATTTGGCTAAGTGTTGGAAGTTCGCGGACCGCGCCCAAAATTTCGCGCTCCGCCTGAGCATTTCGCGGCAGCATATTTTTGCCCGCGGACGCATACTTGAAAAAGAGAAAAATGCCAACTCTCTGAAGTTGGACTATCAAAAATCCTTCAGAGATCACGGCCGCGTTCCAATTTTCACGGACTACGTTGAATTTCGCGGGTGCGGCCAATATTCCGCGGACCGCGCCCATGTGCGTGAAGCTGGTCTACACAAGGTAAAATAGCGCGGACCGCGATAGAATTTCGCGGCCGCGCTCAGGTAAGGCGGTGGGTTTCCCAGTTGATTAATCTAAATTAGGGTTCCTTAAACATTTTACACTTTTCGAACCCTAACGTTTCGCCGCATAAAAAGCACTGTTCAACTCATCCTGCTCTCAATTTTCTTCTCATACACATTAAGAGTTCATTTCCTACTACAATTTTATAACTGGTATGTTCAATTCCATGATATGATTTTATCTTTTTATTTTATTTTCTCTTTGCTTTAGTGTTTTCTTTTTAGTTAGGGTTAGATGCATGCCATGATCTCAAATTAATGCTTAATTGATACTTAAGTGCATGTGGGTAGTGTTTATATGCCTAATGGGGGCTGGGGTTAGTAACTTTGCATGGTTAATTGAATAAATTTTTGCACACTTAGTGAAAACCCTAGTTATCAGTGTTCTTAGTGCCGATCCTATTTGAATTTCGCGGCTCCGGTCCGCGATAGGGTAGGCGGCCGCGTTCATTTTTTTTAGGTCCGCGCTACCCCAGCTTTTAGTTACTGAGTGATTACTAAGAGATTGCGGTTGCGGTCACTTTTACGCGATTCGCTATTGGTCCTTCGCAGTTGCGCTCAAGTTTTCGCGGTCCGCGCTTGTGAACTTCAAATAGTCTGTTAATTGCTTTCGTGGCCGCGTTCATTTTTTTGCGGTCCGCAGTTGGTCATTCGCGGCCGCATTTAATTTTTCATGGTCCGCGTGTGTCCAAGATTAGAGAGTCAGTAGTCTGAACCTGACCTCTTTGCTGCCGCGTTCACTTTTTCACGGTCCGCGATGGGCATTTCGTGGCCGCGTCCACTTTTTCGCGGTCCGCGATGCCCTATTTTGAGAAGCCTTGTTGTTCATTTCATCTGTACTGCTTTAAGGCATGATTGAACCCCAATTCTAATTATCTTTCACTAATTGTTTGTTGCAGAAAATGGTGCGATCTCGTGGAGGAGCAGACACATCAAAATGGAGGGTAGAATCCTCCCGAGGCTGGGGCAAAGGAAAGCAGGCTTTGCCCTTAGCAGCTCAAAGAATCATAAGCAAAAAGAAAACCCTCACTAGACCTCCTACCGAATTATGAGACACAAGTGAATATCTCCCATCCCGGGAGATTTCTGAGGGGGAATCTACACAACCTTGACAAGAGGCCCAATCACAACCCTTTCGCCTAATCAATGAAGCTACCTCCTCTTCTGGGTCGTCTGATGGCTCAGAGGGAGGTAGTGAGGCATCGGAGCCACCTTCCCCACCTGCTGCAACTCTAGCCTCAACAACTACTCCTATCAATGTAGATGAAGATGACAAGGTCCCGGATGACGGGAAAAGGGGTGATACCAATGTGGGTGGTCTTGCTAGATCAAGGAAGCCCGAGGTGTAGGTGGACAGATTCGTGAGCGAGAAAGCATACCTCAAATTCCGAGAATGGTGGCCCCAAAGGTCGCTCACCCTTGAGCGATAGTTTTTAGACAGAGATCTCCTTCCCCACAATCCAAATGTCAAGAGACAGCTTGAGGAGAGAAAAGGGTGGAAGTACTTTACCAGCAAGGTTCCGGATGTAAATGAGTACCTTGTCAAGGAGTTCTACGCAAATGTTGCCCACATCAATAAGGGCACCACTGTTATAAAGGTACAGAACATGAAGATACGGTTGATGGCGACACCTTGAACAAATATGCCAGATTTGAGGATGTGGAAGTTGTATAGTATTTGGAGAAGATGGCCCTATATGAAGTAGCTCGGCCTTGGCTAGCGGAAATAATAGCCATCCCAGGGACAACACCGGTCTGGCTCGCAGCTGGAGTCCCAATCGCCAAAAACACCCTCAGTTTTGAAGCAAAAGGGTAGTGCACATTTGTATGCAGCCGACTTGATCCTAGCCAGCATGATAGTGTCATTCCACTCTCCCGGGTGATCCTAATAGCTTTCATCATGGCGGGGTATCCAATCAATATGGGAAACCTTATGTCCTACCACATCTCCAAAGCAATCGGAAAAGGAGAAAGTTCATGCCCCTACCCCAACTTCATCACTATGTATCTCGAGGACCAAAGGGTAGAGGGGAGGCACTATGACACGAAGGTGAAGCCGAAGAAACCTTTCTCCTGGTATAGCCTCCAAGGACCGGACAACCCTAAAGCAAAGGGTAAATCCACTACCTCCACTGGCCAGTCTGAAGAGCCAAGTGTAGCTGCCACCGGGTCAGAGCCTTCCACAGCAAAGGGACTTTCAGCTGCCATGCCTCCTCCTCCATCCAGGCCATCCATCACTGTGCCACTATCTGTACCCTCATCTTCGACTTACCCCCAGACTGCACTGCGGGTTTCTCAGACCTTATCCAGCATCAACAACTTGATGCAGGCAGCTACATCAAAGTTGTCTGTCTTATCCAGTGCATTAGCAGCACAGTCAGCCCCAGAACAGCTTCAGGTACCTCCATCAGTGGAGGATTCATTGAAGGAGCTCCTGGACAACCAAAAGAAGATCCTGGAGACTTTGGATACTCATGGCAAGGTGATCAAGGATTTGGGCAAGTAGGTAAAGAAGATGAGAAAGACTCGGGCCTCAAAGGAGTCAGTAGAGAAGCTGAAGAATGAGGTAGAGAAGTTCACTTCTGCTGGAGATATCCCACTTGACTTGCTTATAGAGGAGACTTCTAGTAATGAATAAAAGTGTCTCATTTACCTTCGACCTCATGATTAGAGACAAGTTGATTGGCAAAGATTAGCTCTAGTTGTGACCTTTAGACTCTTGCGTTGGCTAAAATAATCATCGAGTAGTTTCCTTGAGCGATTTGTGATTTTCAATATTATCTAGGGTTGTTGTGGGCCCTCGACTCTGTTCTCTTTAACAATCCAGTAGCTTGAGAGGTGAGGTATTGAATTGCAAGTCCAAGTCTCGTGCCAATAAATCTAGAACTAGCCCTGAATGTTTGTCTAGGCGAAATTCTAAGTGTAGCTCGACTTGAGAAATGATTGTAGGATCTCCTTGGTCCAAGTTGAACTTTGAAAGCTTACGTAGCCTATCAATATGATATCCCTAGTCAACTCTTTTGAGCCTAATCCTTTTTCATTCAATAGCCACATTACAAGCCGTAATCCATTCTATAATGACCCTCTCTTGGCACCCAATCTTTCCTTAGCATTCATGATAAACAATTGGAAAAAGCATAAGTTTGGGGGAGAGACGAGTAATTTAAAAGTGATGAAAGGTTCAAAGAAGAAAAAGAATTGTTGAAAAGGAAAGGCAAAGAAAAGGAAGAAAAGCCAAAAAGAAATACGTCAAAAAGAAAGAGAAGGTTGAAGGGATTCAAAGAACATAATGATGAAAGGCAAGGAATGATGAAAAAAGGAGAAAAATGATTGTCATGAGTAAGAAAGATTGACGGTTTGTCTCTCTAGTTCCCCTAAGGAAGAAGAAAAATGACTCAAAGAGTCAAGAAAGTATGAGCCAAAATAAGAAAATGGAGTGCTTAAGGAAAGATAAAACCATCATAGTTCGTTATATCCTACCTTGATCCAAAAGCCTTCATTACATCCCTGCTAAAGCCCTATATGATTTCAAGTTGAGTGAGCTTACATTAGTGGTGATTTACATAAGGGGCAAGCTTATGGTACTTAGAGCCGGACTTGTGGCATTCTTTTGAGAGTGATGAGCGCACTTTTTCACAATCCTTATTTTGAGTGTTACATTCTAAAAAGCGAGATTTGCTCATGGAGATTAGAGGAGGAGGAGTGTGGGATCCACAATGACTTACGTGAGAGAGTGAGCTTCCTTGATGAATTGAGTCAACTCTTGATGCTCTAGTGTCACATTAGAACTATGGAACTCAAAAGGTCATAACATGACGTTGTTGATAAATCATTTGTATTGAGGGTAATTGTTAGTCCCAATTGATTCTTGATGAAGTTACCTTAGGCCAGCTGAAATATCCTTTTCTTTTTCTTGTGGAGGTGGGAATTATCTTATTTGCTTGAGGACAAGCAAAAGCTTAAGTTTGGGGGAGTTGATAAGGAGGAATTTTGGCCTATTAATTGCTCTCTTTTACCTGTGTTTTGGGCCAAAAATGTGTGAAGGTATTCCCAAAAACTAACTTAATATGCTTGCTTGCATGGATTGTTCAAACTGAGACAAAGGAGCCATAATCAACTCTTAAAAGAGTCAAAACTTGAACAAAAACCAAAACTGGGCCAAGAGGTGTGGAACGCGGACCGCGACAAATAAGTGCGGCCGCGAAAGTATCAACGCGGACGCAGCCATTATTTCGAGGTCCGCGATATGAAGAATCAAAGAGATGGTACATGAACACGGACCACGACAAGAAGATGCGGCAGCGAAATTACCAGTACGACCACGATGGGAATTTCGCGAACCGCGATTGCTAAGGTTCAGAGAGAGCTTAATTCAAGCAAAAATGAAAAGGGCGGTCCGCGACAAAGTTACGCGGTCGCGGAAGTCTCTCACGCGGAAGCGGTGAAAATTATGCAGTTCGCGAAACAAGGTTCAACCCAGGTCCAGATGTGAAGAAACACGGACCGCGATCAGAATTACGCGGCCGCGAAAGCACGTGTGCGGCCGCGGTCAGAATTACGCGGCCGCAAAAACTTCCGCAGGGGTATTTTTGTCCTAAATTTCATCTTAGTGTAAATAGATATTTTTGTCAATTTTAGGTTATGTTATGTTTTTGCTGAGTACGTGAGACAACTAGGTTTTCCCTTTGGGGCAATTTTATATAGGATTTACCTTATAACATTAGATTTTCATCTTTTAATTTAGTATTATGGATT
Organism: Nicotiana tabacum; assembly: GCF_000715075.1. Taxonomy (NCBI): domain Eukaryota; kingdom Viridiplantae; phylum Streptophyta; class Magnoliopsida; order Solanales; family Solanaceae; genus Nicotiana; species Nicotiana tabacum. The sequence goes on along the minus strand of NC_134081.1, from coordinate 22,585,719 downwards.
ATATCTTCTCTTTATTTTTGATTTTTGCTATTATTATGAGTAGCTAGACCGATAGCTAGGGTTGTGACCCAACCCTAGTGTCGGTATTCAATGGGTCTTGAATTTTAGGGCTTGATTGTTTATGGGTTAGTGATATTTAGCCTAGTTCATGCTAGAATTGTAGAATTAGTGGTTGCAAATACTGATTCATGCCTTTGTGACTTAGGCTCTTCTTGAGAAAGAGGGACTAAGTCTAGGAAAACTAGGCTAACAAGGAATTGGGGTGAACTCAAGAAATTGATAGCCCCAATAAAAGGGTTAAACCTAGAGATAGTAATCCCGACTTGAGCTTTAAACCTAGAGATAGTAATCCCGACTTGAGCTAATATCACTTGTATTGCACGAATACCCATTTGGACTACCGAGAGGTATAGAGTGAGTACTTGGGTGTGATAGCTATAGTATGACCCCAATCAAATCAAACTCGCCCTAGATTCTCGATACCCGTTAGATATCCACCTAGACGGAAGTCACTACCCTAGTCCTTTTAAACAAAAGCTATTATAAAAAATATTGTATTTAGCTTTTATCTTAGCATACAATAGAAATAGAAATAGAATCAACACCATCATGTTTGGAAGTGAAATTAGGAACATCACACACATCTAGATTTAGATAAATACCTAACTCCAAATCAATTAACTCCCTGTGGAAATCGATCTCGGCCTTGTTGGGTAAAACTGCATCGACTATCTTCGCTACTCAATATTGGTGTAGGGTTGGCACCGATCACTCTCCAGTGCCGCCATCAACTCCTCATCTTTATTCTTCAGCTCCTCCATCATGGCCGACACATTTCCCTCTTCACGAAGCCGCCTCCGAGCATCCCAGTACTTGTCGCGAAACTCCTGGCATTTGCCCTTTAGCCTCTGATAAATCTCTTTCCTTTTCTCCTCCCTCCGCACACTTTCAATCTCAAGAATAATAGTCTACAAAACAAGGAAAAGTAAGAGTTAGAGCCTAGAAACAAGTCAAAGGAAAAGAAGAAGAATGAGGAACAACCACACTTACCCTGAGGGCGAGGCCGGCAATGCTCTTCGACAGAGTGCCTTTAGTCAGTTCCTTGAGAGTAACCCGCTCAGCTTCGAAGCAGAGAGGACCGAGAGCGTTGACCACATCTTCGATATTCTTCAGCAGATAATGATCCTTGGGAATCGTGATAGTCCTTGACCCTTCCCCGGAACCTCTCTCCGTCCTTATCTCGATCTGGGTGGTCCCTTCGTCAATCATCGTAAGATCATCAGGGTCCATGTCAGAACCTAATCCGTCGCCCTCGTCAACGACACTTTTGCCTTTTCCCCATCGGCAGGAGAAGCATCCCCTGCCCGCTTGGAAGAAGAAGCCTCCTCTTGCCCTAAAGGTGCAGAACTTTCACTAGTTGTCCCATCTGCATCCTCTTCTCCTCTCAAAAGTCACCCCAATATCATCCTCGATATGTATCGTCGTCGTCTCCTGTATAACGAACTCATCCTCTACCAAGTCGACAGCTGAGTGAACTCATCCTCCTACATCCACGGCCTTCCTTTTGCAGGGCCTCAGGTCCGTGTCATGAGGAGGGACCTCATCATCTTTGTCAATAAGTGAAAACAAGGGAGGAACGGGTGCAAGAGCTGAAATAGGGGCGGAGGCGGAAGGCGTGGCGACCCTTCTCTTCATGAATGAGGGAACAGGCACCATGTTCGTTCTTGTAACCCCCCTGATGGAACCTAAAGAAAAATAAGAGAGGGGTAAAACACGACAATGTAAACCAATATGAGTACGGCACAGACTAGAAGAATGAAAATACATATTGAGGGAAGGGCCGATTTGAATTTTTGCCATAAGCTTGGCCAGCCTCGTATCCCTACAGTACAAGGGAGGACTCGCCTGACCCAGTAAGCGAGGTTCGCCACCAGCTGAAGGGGTCGATCAATAGCTGCAAAATGGAGAAGGTTATTACACAAATTAGAAATGGACAACGGCTAAAAGCGACGAATACAAGCACTTATGGTTGCGATTCCATGCCTCATGGAAACCTGCGATATTGGCATGACGGCCTCGGTCTTAACAAAGAAAAAGCCGAGCCAAACTGTCGATTCCCTTTGTCACCCATTTTAGCCACCAAACTCTTTCCCCCACGATGTCATAGATTCACCATCGTGCCAGGGTAAAAATGGGGTGCGAAGAGATAAATTAGATGTCGCACTGAGACCTCGATGTCAGCAAGCTCGGTGAATTTTGATAACATTTTGGTCACCTTATAAACATATGGGGCGAGATGGGCTGGGCAGACCCGATAGTGATGGCAAAACTCCTCCACGAGAGGTGAGAGAGGAAAAGGATAACTGACGGAGAAAGGATAGGCGTAAAGAGCGCAATACCCTGGGCGATGGATATCTACTACGTGCTCACCCGCAGGTATGACCTCAAATTGATTGGACATGCCATGTTTGGCTTTGAACTCCACTAAGCACTCATCCGTCAGAGTTGATCGGAAAACCTCTGTTACCACCTCCGATGCCCGCTGCAAATTAGGTTTCACATCAGGATTGGGGAAAATAATCTCCTTCACTAAATGAAGAGCCTCATCTTTAACGGTGAAAGTTGTGTCTCCCCTACGAACGGGAAACATGACCGCCAGTGGAGTGGGTTGATCCTCCTCATTAACACTAGAAGGAAGATTCGACATAGCTATAAAATATATGGAAAGTGGGGATATGGAAAACGAGAGTATAAAGGAGAATTAAAGATCAAAATGCAAAATAATTCGGGTGTAATAAAGCTGGAGGAGTTTCTGTGAGAGATGGTTCTAAAGAAAGTACAACTCGAACAATGGTGGAACAATCCCCATTTATAGAGATAGAGGGCACTGAACCCGAAATGGTTCATCATGATTGACACGAGAATCAAAGCGGTAGACACAATCAAAAGCCGCGAGTGAATCAATGCGATTCTTCAGGAATATGCGTCATCAAGACAAATGACGTCATGACGTCACATCTTTTCCTGGATAAGACGGTTCTAACAAATCACCCAGGAAAATTAAGATTTTAAAATATGCGGTCCAAGAAATGCCACGTCGTCTGTTTATCATAACGACCACGACCGTTGTTATCCGCTCATTGAATTCGCCCACGAGACCGACCTCACCAAAAGCAGAGGGACTAACTGTATGGGCTAAAAACTACCATAATTATATGCGGGCCTAGTCGACATTAAGGAAGCCTTCGAAGGCAGCCACGTGTCATCGATTTGGTTTCAAAAGATCGACGCCATGAGGTCGAGGTGGCTCAACAGAGGACGAAGACGAGGACGAGCACTTCCTTTAGTAAAGTAGTAACAACTAGTTTTTGAAATAAGATCCCCGAGAGAATATTCCAGTGAATATTCCTCTCAGTTGTACTATTTAGGGTTTTGTGGTTCATGTACCCTTATAAATAGAAAGGTATGTAGTTATAGAGAGGATTGGATACTCATTGTAAAAAATAATATATTGACATTCTCTAAAGATTCTTACTTTATCATCCACATACAAAATTCACCTTTTTCTCCGATCTTTATCTATCTTTTCTTCCACGATCGAAGGAGGATTCGAATATTCAAAGGCTTATCACCATCTATCTTTGTCTAAAGAAAAATTAAGGAAGATCACCTTCTTCGGGTGACCCACATTCATTTATTTATATTAATGTCATTTATTGTTATTTATTGATATTTATTGCTATCTTCCATCAATTATAACATTCTTGTTGTTATTTATTGCTGCTCAAATAGCACACGTGAGATCTTACCATAAAGACATTAGTCTATCTTTTAAATATTAATATTGACTAAGATTAACCCAACTTTATAATAAAATTCGATTGTATAAGCTTAGATCTAAATTTTGGGTAATACAAACTTCACTCATTGTCATTTGTCTGAATTAGGATAGCCGACTAAATGAACCTAACTATGAAAATAACATCTTATTATGATTCACATTAGCTTCACTGAAGTACTTCGGTTTCACTTTAAAACTTTCGAACTAGATAGATTGCACCGTGACAATTAGAGTAAAGTTCAAAAGGAGTGGGAAAGCGGCAGAAAAGAAACAAAACCAAGTGTACAAAGTATCAAATCATATTTGCAAGGGGAATATCAATGCTTAGCATGATCAAGTCCAAGCTCTAAAAATTTGTTGCCCACTTAGATAGAAGACGGCAGTCTTCTGCTATTGAGGTTGACATCTCTAATTAATAATTAAGCTCTTAGCGAGTTTAGGAGTAAACAAATTAAAATTAATTATGGTCAAACTTCTTTACTTCTTCAGAGGACTCTGCAACCTTTTTCTTTAGCCTAGCCTGTAAAAATATTTCTTCACTCAAATGGCGAGATATAAAACAAGATCTGTACTTATTCTGATATCACATATATTTTGGATTATAAAATTACAAAATATAAAATTTTGAATTGCGTCAATACTTTCTCCTCAGCCGGAGGCGGGATTGGCGCCCATTGCGTTGTGCAGGAAAACGCCATAGCCAATCTCAAGGAACAGTTAAGCTTCATAATGTCCGAAAATAAGCAAATTCAACCCTATCGGCATAATGATTGCTTTTAGTACAGTTCATCTTCTAGCGAATAGCGATTATTTAGAAAACTTAATTATAGTATAAAAATCTATACCCTCTACGTATATTCGTATAACTTAAATGTTACTACTTAAAAGCTTAAAGGCAATGGGGCCAGTGAGGAAAATAGAAATGTTGTCAGGCCATTATCATGAAACTCTCCAACTGAAGAAATGTGTGATGTTGTCGTGGACCATAACCCCGCAATTCCTCAACATTATGAACTTAGGGCAATCCAATTGCAGATTTCATTAAATATTTTACAAATAAAACGCGTGATATTACCCTCCAAACAAAGATAATAAATGAATCTGGGGTCACTTTGTTTACTGTTTGTGGGTCAGGGGGCACATGAAAATCTAATCTTTTTTCCGTTTTTTTTTCCTTTTCTTTTCTTTTCTTTTCTTTTTCCCCTTCATTGACAGCTCATGTACGCCCCCAACCTCAAAATAACTTTCCCTCTAAGCAAAACCAAGTATAGTGTATATAAAAGGAATGTAGGCACATAAATACATATGTATTGTAACTCAGATCCAACATTCTTTTAACGAAAGAGTTGTGCACTCACTATGTCTACCAAATCAAACAATATTAAATGTACGTATCTTGCATATATTAATTTGGCGCAAACAAAACGAAAAAGCTTTAGCCTTTACCAATGTAAGGGTCCTAACTATTTTACCTGTCATTAGTATACAAAACTAAACCTAATTAATACTATTGTAGACTCTACGCAATTAATTAGTGATAAAGAAGACAAATTGAATTAAAATAAAGTAGACATTGGGGAAAGACAGACGAAGACGAATGTACAAACTTGGCTTCCAGAAAAGAAATCGAAGATTCATCAGACAACATTCAACGAAGCATTGCACATTTCTCCACAACTAAACCATTGTTTCTTGCTTGGCACTATTCCAATACGAGTAGTTATAATATATTTGAAAATATATATATTTAAAAAAAACTATAATTTAATCAATGAAACATCGAAAGAGATACCAAAAAAGAAATGCCAGTTAATGGACAACCAATATGGTCAAAGTGAGAGCTAAAGCATGTGCTGCAACATGAAAATAGATCTTTAGGCATGTTAGACCCCCCCTTTCGTACTTTGACCATCACCACAACAAATTGATGAAATACTTTAAAAAAAAGATAGGTCGCATTCACGTAGAGTGAATAAAAAGACACAAGTAATATTTGCTCCAAGGCTTCGGAGCTAATGAGAAATTAAAGATTCAAAAAGGAAATTAAAGAACAAAAAGCAATTTAAAGTTTGGATTGCAATTAAATATGATAAATAATGGGTATAATTATTGATTAATTATACATAGACCATAAGCCATGGACAGGTATTCATACACTGAATAAAATATATGAGAATGGAAAGGGTTGTAATTCCAAACAAAACATGAGCCCAACCCTTTATCTCCCATCTCTTTGCAAAAAAACTTCTTCGAGACTTATTTTTCCTTACTAGTATTACCTAATCTAAAAACCAACCAAAGAAACAAATCATATCCGCCAATACCTTTTTCTTGAATCTTGAACCTTTCAATATCTTATTTTTTGCCTTTAAACCCTAATACTACCCCCACCAAAAAAGTCCCTATTTTGTTTAACTGCCAAAAACATCTTCGCCATCATCTTCATTCTGAAACTAACTACCCTATACTTGTTCAAATCTTCAGTACCCAAAAAACAAACAAACAAACAAATCCCCTTTCTGCTTCAAAAAAACACTATCATCTTCCTGCGTCAGTAAGTCCACTCCTGAGGAAGTTGAAGTTCTTGTGCCATTGCCACTTGCTGTACTCTCTGATTTCTCCTCTGTTGAGCTGCCGCCATATTATGTCGGTATGACAAGCCAACATCTGAACAAAAAAATTTACACAAATCAGATAAATTTCCTAAAATTAAAAATATAATTAGGGTGGGATTAGGAAATGATTATTACAAGTAGCTGGAGTGAAATTAGACTTTGGCCTAGTAGCGGCTTCCATAGCTTCTAAATTCAAATTCAAGGCTTGAACCACCCTGTCTGGCAATATAACTGGACAACCTGAATTTACACCAAACAAATTGAAGCATCAGATTAACAGAACAAACCGACCCCAAAAAGGAAAAAAGAAATTGACATCTGGTTCCAAACAAATCAGAAATAACAGGCATTAATTTATAGATTTAAGTTATTTAAAACAATTCATACTAGCCAAGAAAAAGGTCCAAATATTATCTTGGGTAAATAAGAATGCATTTTACTATACAACGAAAGTTGAATCTAAGGATTAAACTGTAACAGGGGAAGAAAATATTACCTGGTTTTTTTCTGGTTTCAGTTTGTGTACCAATTCTTCTAGGCAAAAAGACACCCGTTCCAGCACATTCCCGTTTAGGGCCAGGATTTCCTAAAAAAACAGCGCGCATGCCTGAACCAGTATTAGGCTGTTGCTGCTGAGACTGTTGTAAAGTAGGCCAAGCAGAATTTGGCAAGTTCATTAAACTACCCTTTACTCCATTTCCAGCCCTGTTCTCAGCTACTTGCTGTTGATTTTGGTTCACCGGAAACTGCCTATATCCACCTTGTTTCATCATTTGTTGTTGCTTCAAACGCTGAAACTGCATTTCCAAGGCTAAAATTAACAAACGCCCAAACAAAAAAAGTTAAAAATTTTACAAAAAACAGAGTGTAAAACTTACTTGAGCAACCTGCAATTGCTGGTATGAAAGTGGAGGCTGATTAGAGTTAAAAGAACCGGGATTCGGTTTGGTATTTTTTGGGCCAACAGGTACTGGACTTGTCTTCCGTGGAGGAGCAGCCCATATTCCACCTCCAGCTTTGATATGGTTGTACAGTCCAGTTGACTCCTCCATCATTCTAATCCTTGCCACTTCTCCGGCGGCCGCATAAAGCAGATCCATAGACACCTCGGGTCGGGCCATACGCGGCGGCGAAGATGCCTGTGATGGCCCGTTTGGGCTTCCGCGACTCGAACCCTGTTTGCAACCGCATAACGTCGACTGTGGAGAACGTGACAAACCCCAACCCTAAGGGAGGAAAACCCAGCAAACAAATTAGTCCCGAAAAAACTAAAACTGAAGACAGAAAGCAGAACAAAGAAAATAAAAGACAAAAATACCTTGGTGTTCTCCTCCAGAGTTGAGTGAGCCATTTTTCTAGTTAACCCAGTGATATAATCATCTTCATCACTCTCAGTTTCTGTTGACCCGACGACAGACTCAACGGGAGAACTCAGATCCGAGTGAGAACCAAACGGGTTAAACCCATAAGAAAACGGGTTAATCCCATCCTTACCGCCTTCACCAACACAAGAGTGGGTCTTAAAATCCATCAAAAGGTCATCGTCAGTAAGGAACTGAGGGGGAAGCCAAAACTCACAATCATCAAAATCTTTCTCCATCTTCAAATCCCACAAAAACACTAAGCAACTTCAGTACTTATATAAACAAAAAAGAGAAAAACTGTGATATGAATAGCAATAAGTAAAGAAAAAGAGTTTGCTGGTTTTTGAAGGTATAATTATACAGAGCAACAGTGATACAGAGAGAATGAAAAACAGATGGAGAGAGAGAAATGGAGGCAGCAAGTCTTTATAACGAAAAAATTTCGAACCCTAGGTGTTGGGGAGTAGATTTTATGTTCACTTGCGGTGATAGAGAGTGGGCCACGCGCCAGGGTTTGTTTTTTGGGTGCGGGAGTTGTAGCCAGGTAAGAGGAGTGGGCTCGGTCGACGAGTGGAGGGGTTTTTAGTGGGTCCGTAATCTGACAGTAGTTGCACGGCTTGCATGTGAGCCGGTGATGGGTCCCACTATGAAAGTTGAATAAAATAGTTTCAAATTTATTTTAATTTAATTGGGAAATAAATACTAAGTAGTTAATTAATTTGGAGAAGGATTAACATCGTAATGACGCCTTTGTGATTGGTTAAAGAGGGGGGTGGATAATGACAATTGTTTCTCATCCACTCCCATGTGGCACTTCATGCTTTGCATGTAAGCAAACTCATGGAATTGGGTCCATCTACTTTGCTTTTCCTTTTTTTGACAATTTAATAAATTAGTACTATAAAATTATACCAATCAAATAATGACGTTTCATTTTTAAATGTTTTGATTTTTTTTATTTATTTTTTTTACATTTTTTCGCATTTTTCTTAAGCCAAATGGTATTAGATAGCATTATGTTAAAAAAATTAAAAGTTTTTTGAAACAAACATCACCAGGCCACTCAAAATTTGAGTTTAGATTTTTAATATGGTGATTGAAACTGTGGAATCACTTAAGTGTAAATTTAAACTTTAAATCCTTTATATTTTTTATTTTTTAATTATTTGCAGAATTTCCTTTCCTCCAATAATTAACTAAAACAGAAGGGAAATCTTTTCTCTTAAAAGTCAATTGTAGCTAAATACACTTATGCTAAACATAAATTTGTAGTCCTGGAAAACAGTATAAATCAGCTAATTACGTTATGTGCAAGAACATTTTGCATCACAAATTGATAGAATCTTATTATTTTCCCTTTTTCTCGGGCGTTCATTGGTAAATCATTATTATTTTAAATAAATCTCCCCTGCCTTTCTTTTTTGCATACATATAATTGGTTCTCTTCATCTTTTCTTTTTTCACTTATTAAGTATTTTCCCTTTTTAACCTACTTATTGATACACACTATCTGTGTCTAAATTCTCCTTATTTTAGTTATTATAAAGTATTTAATTAACGGCAAATGCATCTGGTTCATTAAATTCGACATGTTATATTACTCGCGTATTTTGCAGGTTAATTGTTGTGTGAATGAAATGAATGATCACGGCAACGTATCAGGTATTTGGAGTCCTCTTATAAAAGTTTGTTATATTCTTTGTGTTTTTGATCAATTGTTCATGTTATTTGTTATCCATAAATGAAAATGACAATAGATCCAAATTTGCCTTTGAATTATCTATTTTGACTAAACTTTGTCATTTAATCATAAGTTAACAACAAAAAGTACTCATTGTTACCCTTTCATGTCATATTTGTCATGTGTTAACTAGATAAATGAAATTCTCGTTTATATAGTAATTCTGTTATTATTTGATTTTGATTGTCTAATCTGATATTGTATACAATTTTTTGTCAGATAGGAGAATTGTTACAAAATCATCAAAAATTAGAGTGTTGATCTTTTAGGAGAAAATGGACATAAATCTTTTCAAATATTTTCACTGTAGTGAACGTAAATTGACACGTAAGTTACACATTGTAATTTTAAGAGTCACAGGCACATGGTAAGAAAAACGTTTTCTTCAAAAACATTGTTCAAAATTGCACGAAAAATTGCTCAAAATGCCATCTTAATTATTCTTGGCCAAATACATAGGCAATTCCTCTAATTTGACACCAATTTTCATTTCGACACTTCATTTCAGCTTTTGTTCCATTTTGACATTCCAACCCCATTTCTTATGTTTCATTTTAACATAAAAAATTGATCCACGGTAAAAAATGAATAGTGTGTGTATAAACGCTTGTGAGGTGTAATAACTATCCAATTAAATGTTGCCACTTGGTTTTTAATTCATGTCAAACGGATTTAACCCAAATATTCAGAACCCTGAATTAATAACTTTGAATGTGATTTAAACACATTGTTATGTTTTTGACAGCTTTGTTACTTTTGAAAGTAGCAAATTTAAGCTATGTATTTTGAAGACTATATATTTAATATCTGATTTCAAGCCACTATTGTTCGCGATCAAGCTAAAAAAGCCCTTGTTATTTGAGAAATCTATCATTTATCAATATGATGAATATATTGATGATAATTGAATTAAAAAGTGATGAATAATTTAAATAATCAATTAAAAATCGATTATTTTTAACATCAAATAAATTTTTGTACTTAGCAAAAGAAAACTACCAATTAAACTAGAATGTAAAGGCAAAGAATTAGATTATTATAATAGCAAAGAACCAGATTAATATATATATATATATATATATATATATATACGGTCGAAATAGATTTCGGCTTTCGCACGTCTGATCGAGTTCGAATGGTAATCGATCGAAGTAAGACTTCGAGATGGGTTCCGAAGATGGAACAAACAAGCCTCGAACCCGAGGGGCCGATTAATGTCGAGTTCGATATTGTTATCGAGCTCGAATCCAAATCGAACTATGATGCAGAGCAAAGCTATCAAGCTTATGATACAGAGACCAACCAACATTGACCCCGAATTAATTTAAGGGTCCGAGTCAGAATCGAGTTTAAGCCAAAGATCGAGAGCTCGAGTTAGAATCGGGCTCAAGCCGAGATCGAGAGCCCGAGGGAGATCGGACTCACAGACAAAAGTCGTTGCAATCCCACTAGATAAGAGAATCTTGACAGGAAATTGTGAAAAAGTTGAATTATCTTGGATCTCCCACTGAGTATTTTTTAATTATATTTAAAGTAAGATCCATCTACAATAAAAGAGGGGTTTTTATCATTTCTCGAAGGGTAGTTTTTTGGAGCTCACATTGTAATTAAAGCAACATATTCACTTATATTCGAGAGTTATTTTTTTAAGCCTCATAAACTGATTCATCTTGCTTGGTCCCAAAAAATCGCTTTTGTTACAACTGTATTTATTTTGTCTTCTCTACGGTCCATATTTAATATTTCCTTTTATCCATACAGTTTGTATTGAGCTATATCACATATCCTTAAAACTAAGAATAAATTCAACTCTATCCGTTTTTCGGGTAAACAGTTTGGCGTCCACCGTGGGGCTAAGGATAACAGTGGTTATTTGATTTGAATCTGAAAAAATACGCCATTGTGGTTTGCGCTTGTTTCCGAAAATATCTTAAATATTATAATCGAAGAACCAAGCTCCGCCATTTCAAGCCCGGGGACTTAATGCTAAGGAAAGTTACCCTCAATACCCGAAATCCGAACGAAGGAAAACTAGGACCGAACTGGGAAGGACCATATCAGGTTCTCGAGAACGTCGGAAAGGGATCATACAAGCTCGGCATTATAAACGGCAAATAATTATCAAGCAATTGTAATGTGTCACATCTAAAACGATACTACTGCTAAGGTACGACCCTCCCACATTCATTTACATTTCAAAACTGACCCCTGCAGAAGACCGATCAGGAGCTACGATGGATCATTTGATACGAAGCCTTAAGATCTGAAAGCACGCGTTGCACTCTTTTTTCCTTAGACCGGTTTTATCCCAAATGAGTTTTTGGGCAAGGTTTTTAATGAGGCAACCAATGATCGTGTTGCGCTTACAACAGTATCCGAGGCCTCTTTACAATCGACATCAAATACCGGGGGGGCATTAGCCCTCAAAAATATCAAGTTCTGATACAAGAAAGTTATTTCGCAACAACGGGTTTCCAATAGAAAAAGTTGTAAGAGCCAAATGGTCAAAACGAACCAAAAATAAAGTCTTCACAAAATATAAGCAAGTCGGCAAAATTGTCTGCACGATTGATTACAACGTAAAACATTAAAGACTAGGCTTCCTGGTCATCCTCAGGAGCGGTCTCTTCTCTATCGGGCTCCCCCCTCCCCCCCGTCCCCCAATTCTCGGATCCGCTCTTACTCCCATCATCATCATCATTGTCATCATCATCGTCATCGTAAACCAGGGCTTCAGCATCGGCTTCGAGTTCTTTGGCCCTTTTTTATCTCTTCAGCAAGATCGAAACCACGAGCATGGATCTCCTCGAGGGTTTCCCTCCGAGATCGGCACTTAGCAAGTTCAGCGACCCAATGTGCTCGAGTATCGGCGGTCTCGGCCGCCTCTCTTGCTTGGACCTGGGCAGCTTCAGCATCGGCCCGAAAGACGGCCACGAGTGCATCCGCATCGACCTTCACCTTTTCGGCATCAGATTCGGCCTTGGCAAGTACAGAGGCCAACCGAGCCTCGAGCTCATCTATTCTTCTTGCTTGAACCAAGCCTTTTTCCTTCATTCTCTGAAGTTGGGTTTTGGTCGATGATAACTGGGCTCGAGCAATTTCTTTCTCTACAGCAAAGCGGTCCATACCTTCTTTCCACTACAAAGACTCCGCTTTTATCATATCGGCCTCCTCACGAAGCTTCCCGATCATCTCAATTTTTTTGCTGCAACTATGAGACCGAAAAATTAGCCATCGTTCCGGTATCAAGCCCATAGGCTTTTAAAAGTATCATTACCTGCTCACATAAATTGGTCTGCTCTCGATAAGCCTTGGCCAACTCAGCTCGGAGGTCTTTTATTTCCTCTTCTCTCTGCCCTAAGAGAAGTGTTAAGGAGTTCCTCTCATCAGTAACCCGTTGAAGGTCGGCCTCGTATCGACACATCTTGTTTTGGGATCGAGAACATGCTTCTCGATGAACTACCGCTGCCTACAAAAAAATAAGAAACGAAGTTAACGAAGAGTTAACATAAAGGTAGTACCGACAAAATAATTTTAAGGCTTACCTGATTCAAAGCCTGCCGCACCCCGTGAAAAAGATTCGATTCATCATCAGTACCGGCAACGTCCTCGATACCGGTAAACAGGTCACGAAAAGGATCCTCTCCATCATGAGGCATGTCTAGATCGAGGGCCCCCAGAGCTTGGGCTTCCCGAATCACCTCGGCGGAAAAAGCGGTAAAAGTGGGCGAATCTTCGATTGCTGCTGCCCCAAATGAATCACTTGGAGCATTCTATTCGGTTCGAAGGGATTCGAGGGCCCTTTCAGACATATCCCCCATCTGTTGGCTCCGATGAGATGCGTCTTCGATCTCCGATAATTCAGGGATTCCACCCGAATCTTTCTCCGGTATATCCTCAGTTCGAGGCGGAGCCTCATGAGGCATCATCGATCCAGCTGTCGATGGGGCATCGGTGTTTCTCTTCGTTCGGGCCGCCAGCGCGAACCCATCATTTTCTTCTTCTTCATCATATTTATCCCTTAGACGCAGAACTGATTTCACGGTCAAAGGAATGGCATTCTTGTTCGACTTACGAGCTGTCCTCTTCTTCGGTTTTGGATCTTCGGGAACAGAGGCTCTTTTCCTTTTATTTCAATTCACCGGCTTTGGAACAGAGGCCAAAGTTTCTTCCTCATTGGACAAGGGCTTCAAACCGCATCTTTGCCCAAACCTATATATGGAAAATTTTATTAAACCACCTCGTTCGAATTATCAAAGAGTACGAGAAAGAGGCTTACCATGATTTTTGGCCTCCCACCGACCCTTTGACAAATCACGCCATGAGCGCTCGGCGTATGTGGAGGTCGAAACAAGAGCTCGTACCCAGTTCTTGAGATCGGGAACTGCTCCGGGCATCCAGGGAACCGTTACATCATAAAAAGAAGAGTGTCGGTGAGAAAAGAAATGAAAGAACAAAATAGAAGTAACAGCATAATCACACTTACGTTTCATATTCCACTCCTTGGGAAAGGGCATCTTTTCGGTCGGAATGAGGTCCGAAGTCCTCACTCGAACGAACTTGCCCATCCCTCCCCGATCCTTGTCCTCATCAATGCTCGAGAATAGAGCCTTGGTAGCCCGACGCTGAAGTTTTATTATTCCTCCTCGAAAAAGTCAAGGACGGTACAATCAGATAAGATGGTCGAGGGTGAACGACATCCCCTCGATTTTGCTCACAAAGTATCAGATCAGGATAATTATCCGTCAAAAAGATGGATGGACTTGGCCTAGGGTTATTTGGTATTGACGACAAAAGTCAATAATAACGGAATCGAGAGAACCTAACGTGAAAGGGTAAGTATACACATTCAAAAACCCTTTCACGTAAGAAGTGATATCTTCGTCAGAAGTAGGAATTACTATTTCTTTTTTATCCCAATTGCAATCTTTCTTTAGCTGCTTGAGGTACTTCTCGGTTATCGAACATATGTACCTCGATACTGGCTCACATCGGCCAGGGACCGATGAGCCTTTATCGACCTTTAAATCAGAAGTAAGAACACACGCCCTAGGGAACGCACTCCTCAGGTCATGGTTCTGTCGGTGTCTCATCAACGGCACACTGTAAAGATGAAGCTTTCTCTTTCTGAGGAATGGTTTGTGATGTTTTCGCCATTTTAGAATTCAAAGGTAAGGAATAAAAGAAAGTGACAAGGATTTGGGAGAATTGATGAGGGGCTTTTGCAAAGAGAAACCATAGATTTACGGGTAAGTCAGAGAATACGAAAATGGACTTGGGAAATTTGGAAGATTAAAGATGTAAAAGTGGTAAATGATAAAAGGAAGGGTTATTTATAGGTATAAGCGATGGCGGTTCAGTATCAGCGGTGGCCGACCACCATCTGACATGCATTAAATACCTTGAAAGAGTAAAACCGACGGAATAACTATCACATGCGTCATGATCGAGCCTGATGGAAACGTCAGGTTATAATCCGATCGAGCCGTTAAAAGATCATATCGTTTCTCACCACATTCTTTCTGAGAAACGAGGAGACTATCTGTATACGGTCAAAATAGATTTCAGCATACGCACGTCTGAATGAGTTCGAATGGTAATCGATCAAAGTGAGACTTCGAGATGGGTTCCGAAGATGGAACAAACAAGCCTCGAACCCGAGGGGCCGATCAATATCGAGTTTGATATTGTTATCGAGCTCGAATCCAAATCAAACTATGATGCAGAGTAAAGCTATCAAGCTTATGATCCAGAGACCAACCAACATTGACCCCGAATCAATTCAAGGGTCCGAGTCAGAATCGAGCTTAAGCCAAAGATCGAGAGCTCGAGTTAGAATCGGGCTCAAGCCGAGATCGAGAGCTCGAGTCAGATCGAACTCACAGACAAAAGCTGTTGCAATCCCACTAGATGAGAGAATATTGGCAGGAATTGTGGAAAAGCTTAATTATCATAGATCTCCCACTGAGTATTTTTAATTACATTTAAAGTAAGGTCCCTCTACTATAAAGAGGAGTTTTTATCATTTCTGGAAGGACAGTTTTTTCGAGCTCACATTGTAATTGAAGCACCATATTTACTTATATTCGAGAGTTATTATTTTAAGCCTCATAAACTAATTCATCTTGCTTGGTTTCAAAAAATCGCTTTCGTTACAATTGTGTTTATTTTGTCTTCTCTGCGGTCCATATTTAATATTTCCTTTTATCCGTACAGTTTGTATTGAGCTATATCACATATTCTTAGAACTATGAATAAATTCAACTCTATCCGTTTTTCGGAAAAAAAGTTTGGCGCCCACCGTGGGGCTAAGGATAACAGTGATTATTTGATACGAATATGAAGAAACACGCCATTGTGTTTGCGCTTGTTTCCGAAAATATCTTAAATTTCGGATTAGCTACGACTAATCATC
This sequence comes from Nicotiana tabacum, assembly GCF_000715075.1. Classification (NCBI taxonomy): domain Eukaryota; kingdom Viridiplantae; phylum Streptophyta; class Magnoliopsida; order Solanales; family Solanaceae; genus Nicotiana; species Nicotiana tabacum. The sequence goes on along the minus strand of NC_134081.1, from coordinate 22,569,743 downwards.
AATCAAATGGCTTCACCGATCAATAACGGGGCCGGTCTTCAAGACGAAAATAACAACTTGACACCCAGTACTGAAAGACCACTTGTGAACACCGTTGGAGCTCGAATCGGAGCGCCAATTGATATCAATTCGCATGTAGCCATTGAGGCGAACCTATATGCTGAACCCGAGAATATCATCTATGGTGGCACTCGGTCTGCGGCTCAAGATACACATAACATCGAGGAAAACCAAAACCAAACCAAATTTGATCGATTTTTAAAATTTAAAATCAAAACCAAACCAAACCTAAAAAGTTTTTTTTTTTGGTCGATTTGGTTCGATTTTTCGCATTTTTATGAACACCCCTACCTATAGTAGTCTAATATGGATGGAATTGCTGGGACTTGTGACAAGAAAAATATTTGACTGATAGAAAGATTATGTTATGTAGTGACATGTTAGATTAATGGTGCCTTCCTATTAATTTCAGATGAAGATATGGATTCTATTAAATAAAGATAAGAAAAAACTGACTCACTAAATAAAGGAATTAAAAAAATGGCAAAACTCTGAAGCTTATCGGAGATGGAGATCAAAGGCAACCAATAAATTATTTAAAAGAGTAGATGAAATAAATAACGGGGAAGGAGGTTAGGCATTTAAATATATGTCCAACTGAAATAAAATTACTATTAAAATAGTGCCTCACGCGCCTATCAGGCAAGGAAACTCACCCAATGCAACTAGTCAGTCTTTTGTGTTTAAATAAAACATAAAAAATGAAGTTGAAATGTCAAAATGGAACAAGATCGAGATAAAGTGTTAAAATAAAAATTGACTCCAAGTTAAAGTGATTGTCTATGTATTTGGCCATTATTCTCTATACTTTTAAGTTTTTGAAAAAATAAGAAGGAATTTGGTGGGGAATGAGAAAACAAGACAAATGTAGTGATGGAAAGAGGCAGCAGGTTCAGGAACCTGAGTGTACACTGGAAGCCTATAATAAGGTCATGGTCAACCTGCACAAAATCTCTCTGTTGCAGTGTTTCAGAGATACACTCTCTAATAAAACAAAGAATTACTAATGCGCCAATCCCACTGTGGACATGGTTTAGAGTTTGTTTTTATAAAATAAAAATTTACCACGTCACAAGTTATTTAGTAGATGTTTGGACGTATATTGATTGAAATTTGAAATTATATTGAAAAATAATTTTTTTAAAAGTTGAGGATATGTTTGAATATGCATTTTATTTAAAAAAAAATTGTGAGAGGCCGAAATTTTTTCACCCTTGGAACTTGAATTATTTTTTTAATTAATTTTTTAAAAATTGATCAAATCCCCTGAATAGATAATATTTTTTTAAAAATAGTTAGAAAAATCTATATCGAAATGGGAACTTAATATTTGAGAGTAGACTGCTGATACTGATCACAAAATAGTAACCAGTACTAACATCTAAGAAATTGCGAAGTACGAATTGTTCACACTAGAGGGAGAAATGTAATGTTGTACACTATTGGTGAGATTTTGAATTCAAAATTTAGAGAATTTCGATCTTACAATTAGGCTAGACCTCGTTATTTTTAATAGAATATAAGCGACTCAGCAATAATATTTCATTGGTCATATGTATGTGGCACTTTTTTCTATTTTGAAATGGTCTAAAGTATTTACCGAATATCATTTCAACAACTTCAACGCATTTTATGATTACAATTTACATGAATTTTAAACTTTGATGTTATACTTTTTTTTTTCTCTTAAACCAACATTTTAGCTATTTAACTTCATAAATTATTCGACTATTGCTTGTATAAAGTCTGTGTCTAACTAAATTTAAACTTGTATACAGTTAAATAATTTTATATAAATTAAGATGGATAAAATAGTACTCCTAGTAATAAGTAATAACTAGTAAACCAAAAATCATCAAACAGATAATAATTGTTATGTAGGTAATTTTTAAATTTCATACCACATAATAATGAATTTTCAGTGCCAAGTCCAGCATGTATTTGCTAATCTGTAACTGAAGTCTATGGACAAGCATATTATTGCGTGTAAGTGACATGTTTCCACGTTTTCGATATGAGTCTGTTTGTTTTATTAATCTGTAGATCAGCTTGGCTTAAATTTATGATATACAAGTGTTTACCCGAAAAATCGGATAACGTTGAATTTATGTATGGTTCTAAGGGTAAGTAGATTCCTTTTGGTCTGAAAATAACAATACACGTATTTATGGTGCAAAAATAGAAAATGATGAACAAATATATTTAGTGAGCTTTAGAAAGATAAACACAATAAATTCTTAATCCCAGCGAACCTCCCTTCTATTACAATCTATCTCCCCTTTTATAGCCAAGGATCACTACTTTATCAATAGCAACATGATGGAATAATATTACTAGTGGAGGACCCATGATGGTGTGTCTCCTCCTTAATTCCCGTCGAGATTCTCTCCTTTGGTTCGGTTGTAACAGCTTTTTGTCTGTGAACTCGATACCGACTCGAGCTCGGTATCGGATCGGAACCTCGGCCTTGGTTTCGAACTAGGTGATCACTTTCGGGCATCGATGTTCGGGATCTGTATCGGTCGATGTTACCTCGGTCGATTCGAACGCCCCGAGCTCGACGCCCCCATCTCAGAATTCGTTCAGGTTCTCCATGAAGATATCCCTTGACTGAAATGCCATCCTCGATCGATCTTCATGATCAAGGATCGGTTTTAACCGTATACAACAAGTATTTACTTATTTTACTATCCCATTCTAACAGAAGCTTTGCTTTGAATAAGTTGCAATAATTTCTCAAAACAAATAAGTATAAGTGCAAGTAAATCATTCAACCATAGAGATCTTTTTTATATCATCTGTACTTATTCTGGATAAAGCATAATAAATATTCTATGTCCTTACTGTTTTGAAGAGGTTCTATTCCCCAACATGTTGATCATATCATTTTGCCGGTATATGCTCAAAAGGGTTCAATCGTTGTTCATATTATAGTGTAAAGATTTTTTATTTAAAAAAAAAAAACTAATTACACATAACTACCTATTCATAAATCAGTTATTTGGAAAAATATGAAAGCGATAAACTCTAATTAGAGCGGTCATATTTGTATTATACAGAGGAGTAGTGATATTATCGAGTAAATTTTATGGGTGACCATCCAATTTTGTACGCATTACACAAAAATCACTATTCTTTCTTTTGTTATATAAAAATCATTTTACTTTGCTCCATTTTTCACAAAAATAACTTTGGACATTTTTTGTTAAAATCCCACCTAAAATGTGAGAGAAATTAACAAAAAATGATCCTTATACTTTCTAGTAAGTTTAATATGCGCCCACAAATATACTCCTTAGTTGTTTTGATTAATAAAGTTGTCAAAAGTGAGTACTTTTGGTTTTCGTCGAGTATTTAACAAATTATAATTGTTATTTTAATAAAAAATGCGAAAAAGAGATTACTATGGAATCACATTTAGAAGTGTATTTTTTACAACTTCGGCTATTTTTGACTTATTATAAGATTTTGTATAATTTTTTAGGTGTAATATGCTATTTTAAAATTTATTTCTAGCATCTTGTGCATTTTTTATTTTACGACTTCTGGATTTGACAAGTCAATCCCATCAAAGTATTTAGTCTTACTTACGACTAGGTATAAAATAACTGAATTTTGTTGTTTCATAATCAATCATGCAGTCCGAAGATATAAAATTTGTATATCATGAAAGGAGTAACTCATTTTCAACGTGAATATAGGTTAGTTGCATTAAATTCGATTGTGGTGGTTGGTGAATTTGCGTTCATCCATTGGTTCGACTTTTGGACAAATCATTAGTTTTTTTTATCGATTAAAGGATCAAATACTAACTATTTAATTTAGTCCGGAAGAGGTGTGATCTGTTTGTATATATTGCAATAGTAAGCTACAGAGCTAAAATGTGTCGTTACATTCTTGTTTACTTTCCAACTAGTTTCACACTTATAATATTTTTATAATAACTTTATGTTTAAGTTAGCAGAGCACCTATGATTTTTAATTTTTTTTTTCCATTACTGGATTTGACGGAACTATATTAGTAATTTTAGTTAATTAAATTTTAGTTTTCAGTATATTTAATAAGCATAGTTTATTAAATCTTCCATGAAAATTAAAAGCGCTCATTTTTGACAATCTTATGGGATCAAAATAGCTAGGGAGTATATTTAAGGGCCAAATTTGAATTTACCCCAAATATAAGGATCATATTTTGTCATTTTCTCATATTTTAGGTGAGTTTTTTACAAAAAAAAATGATCAAAGTTATTATTGTGAAAAATGGAGCAAAGTAAAATAATTTTTATATAACAAAAGAAAGAATAATGACTTTGGGGTAATGAACACAAAGTTAAGTGACCATTCATGAAATTTACTCTGATATTATCTATTGTCACAAAAGAGCAATGAATGCCAAGCGAACCCATGATTCGATCTTAATAAGTTTAGCTTTTATGTTATTACTACTGAACTTATAATTCATAATTATGAGTTTAGAACTTGATATTTGCTAAATTTTACTTTTTACATATTTATCTATATTCAATATTAGCTAGTAATTGCGTTGAACACGTTGACACTAAAAGTTGCCTCTCGTGAATGTTGTTTATATTTCATACATACTATATTATATTAACATATAATAGTGACAAATGAACATTTGATTGTACATATCTATCGGTATATTTTTGCAATAGAATGGCGAAATTATCAAAGATTTGTATACGCAAACAAAGCAATAGTCCAAGGAAGTCATACATTATCTAAAGAGCATCTTAAACATATATACTAGAAGTAATAACATTTTGTCAAATAGACCTAAAGCATGTGGGGTTTAAAAGTGTGTTTGTCGGCGACTCCACTTGCTCTCTAACGTAGTAATTTGTTTTTCTTTCAATCGATGTTCGTTATTCTCTTTACGGAATCCACTAATTTAGATTTGTATTACGTATAATTTATTAAAGAAAAATGTTTATTACTAAGATTTTATTCATTTTCAGGTTTCGAATCAAAACCTCTAATTAAAGGTAATGAAATCTTATATAATGAAAGTTTAACGTTGTATGAAAACATCCATCAAGTTGGCTGTCAATTATTTTGTCTTAATTAGCTGCACCTTTTTTATAAACTACTCTTACGTACCAACAATCACTGCAGATTTTCACAAGTGGTCTACTTGTAGGAGAAGTCATAATCTAATACTCCCGACTAAGACCTCTGTCATTTTCTGCTTATTCAAAATACAGTGGGAAATTTTGGTTTTTTCACATTTCTTCTCACACAATGTTCATATGGATTTCAAAAAATTTAACTGGATTTCGATATTCTTTATTTTCTCAACATAATTAACATGAATTTAGTACAAATCTTTAAATAATATAATAAAAAAATATGAAAAATGAACGCATATATCGATTTGTTCATTTTATTTTCTTTAGTAAGAATATAAGATTAATATAAAGTTCGAGTTCCTCTTATTTAGATGACTTTTTTTTAGAAATGTAAAGTCAAATTTAATTGTTAAAAAGAAGAGAGGGGGTGGGGGTGGGGGTAAAAAGAGTGCAACTGCCTGCCAATCTATCATTTGTGTGATCCTTTTACCGAGCTTTTAGTCAAATGAAAAAAGCATAATGTGAAATTTCAAAAAAAAAATATATATATATATTAAGTGAAATCATTTTACCGTTTCAACTAACGGGCGTCATTTTCCCGCGCTAAATTTATGGCCCCGTCATTTTCATATCTCCGACACAGCCGGCGTTAGACGGCGCTTATTTCCCGCCTTATCTTCACTTTTATTATTTCATGGACAGCGCGCACATAACTTAAAATAGCCATCGGATTTATAATATATGTCTAATTCATGTTCAATATATATATATAATCGTATATAATTATTGTATAATCAATGTATACTATTTAGAAAAAGAAAAATAAACAGTGAATGCGATCGACTATTAGTATAATGTTTCATGGGCACGAAGCGCACACATAAATTGTAGTCCCTCCGTTTCAATTTAGATAAATTAGTTTGACTCGCCACAGAGTTTAAGAAAAAAATAATTTGAAAATTATGGTCTTAAAAGTTTAAGGGGGTAAAAGTTTTGTGTTGTCATAATATCTGTGTAGTTGTAAAAACTTCTCATTAAAGATAAAATATATAAAATGAAGAGTTTAAAATTAAATTATTTCTAAATTTAAAAATATATTATTTATTTTGTAACAGATTAAAAAAAAAAAAAACTCGTTTAATTTGAAAAGATGAAGTAATTAATAAGTAACAGGAGTACTTTTTTCTTTACTATAGTACTACTGTTAATCCTCGACATTTCTCTTCGAATTATAGCTAAAGCATGTACTATAATAATAACTGTACTACGTTGGAAGAAAAGCTCTGCGCCTGTGTTGTTTCAATACTATTTGTGGACAAAGACGTGCAGAGTGCTATAGTTCGTATACATATATGTTGATAACGAAGGTATTCCCGTATATCAATTTAGATAACACACTTTTCTTATTAGTTCGTTCTTAAAAAAAATAATATATTTTTATAATTGAAAATAATTTAACTTTATTTTACCCAATTTATCCTTAATGGGAAGTTTTTATAACCATACAAATGTCATGACCCTACAAAGCTTTTACCCATAAACTTTTAAGATCATAAGTTTCAAAAGTTTTCATCTTTTTTCTTAAATTTCGTGTCAAAATAAATTACCTCGTTTAAATTGAAACGGAGGGATTATGTTTTATTTTTAAAATTTAACTTGTTAACTGATTTTTCTGCCGATTTTGATCCAGTCCTTGAGTTGTGGAAGTAAAATTTCAAAAACAGGAGTTGAAACAACATTAATCTGTTCTTGTACCTATTACTCGTGTAATGAAGAGGATATTGAGGATTATGCAGTCTTTGTTTTGTCACTTTGCATTTGCTTTCATGCTTTTACCATGCTTATCAATTTACAGTTCAGTACATCATCATTTTCAGAATTTTATTATCGCACTGCAGAAATATTGCTACTTCTACGGGAGTAAAAGAATTTCAAATCGTGATTATAAACATTTTTACTATAGGAACAACAATATGAGTCTCAACCTTAAATATAATGGCGTACAACCTATATGAATCTTCACCGATTATGTTATTTCATTTGATATTTCCTTACATCCAAACAACAATGTGATGGAACCCTTAGCCGATTTGTCATCATATGCGGGTGTTGATATAATGTCTATCTTGTTTAATCCAAAAATAAATTTTACGGTCAAAGCTAATATTAGAAAAAATCACATTATTGAAAATCAAAATTACTTCACTTTCTAGGTAATTCAAAAAATAAAAATAAGGAAAGAAAGCTTATTGTTGATTGATAATCTCCCCTAGAATTTCGAATTGGATAACTTGAATCAAATAAAGTAAAAGACTTATTGCATATATTAAGAAATATTCATATGATCGTACAAAATGAGGTATGAATCCTTATATAAGGATACACAATTGTAACAGTTTTCCTACTTAATCCTGCCTAGTTAATGGCATTAATTGGCTTGATTGTCCGTTACCATATTTAATTGCAACAGTTACAGTAATAATTGAGGATCTCCCGTAATCAAAGTTAATGTTGATTCCCCTTCCATATTTATAATAGATTCGTGAATCTTCCCCTTTTACACTTTTCATTCATCTCGTACCTATTTCTTCATTCCTAGTTGTTAGAACCGATACCTCCTTTGATGAAACGCCGTGGGTGTTTCGTCTGTGCCTTTTCGTTTTCTTTTATTGACCCAGTCGTGAGTGCCACTAGTCACCTCACTGCTGGTTCACGTGTCATACTTTTTTTCCGCCAATAGAGATAGTCCCCCCACTTTCTGAATATTCTCAACTAAATATTCGTAAAGTGGTAAGTTTTTATGGCGGGAATATCTTACTACCTCTTCCCAACTATCATAATTCCTTCTTCAGAATCGATGAGACATACGTCATGTCCATTTAATGCCCAGGACACGCGTCTTATTGCAATTGGTTCTGTAATTTTCAACGCCTTTTTAGAGGTTTTCTGCGGCTGCACCAGTCACGAAGTGACGGTTCCATGATGAGAATTCATAATGACAATCTCTAATAATGGTTACTTTCCCTTATAAATACCTTATTACACTCAACTTTGAAAATTCCCTTCCTCTTTCCTGTATTCATACTTTTATCTTCTTTTGCAGTTCTTCTTCTTTCTTCTGTATCTTCACCATTAAAGATGTCTTCTCGTTCTTCAAACCCTTCTTCAGCATCAGACCCTCGTAAGGTAGTGATCGTTGATGAACTTCCCTGCCCTTCTGCCCCCACTAGGAGTAGAAGAGGTGGCAGACTACATAACTTAGGTTCTTTGTCCACCCGTAGTTCTATCTCTTCTCATAGTGGTACTACCAAACCTTCTTCATCTAGGGCTGGAACTTCCATAACCCCTAGATCTTCCTCTAGAGGTAAAGATCATAATGAGCCAATAGAGAACCCATTGTATCTGAGATTATCCCTAAAGAATTTTCCTTCATATCGGATGAGAAGCTATGAGAAAATATGTTTCTTCCATAACATCTCTTAACCTTGATGATCACTACCCTAATTTGATTATTCATGGCCTTCTTGCCCTTGTTTGACATGAATGCCATTGGAAACCTAATTTCCGAGTGATGACCCCTAATGTTAATAATAGAATCACCTGTTACCATGAGGGTTATTCTTTTGTTTACGCATATCCCTTCACCTTAGGGTTTAACCCTCATACTCACCCCGTGATTATTGAATTTTTCCACTATTTCAATGTCTTCTTCGGTCAGATAGGTCCGATTATGTGGAGGACAGTTGCTTGCCTTCGTTACTTGTCAAGTTTGGTTTTTGCTCCTTTTACTTTTCATCACATACTCCACCTGTACTCTCCAAAGCTTTTTCATGAGGGTGTTTTTTCTCTCATGGCGAAAAGTAAAAGAGTTTTAGTCAGCTCCGAGCATGATCGTGACCGTGGCTAGTATGCCCGGTTTGTTACTGTTCCCACTCGTGAATTAGTGGGTGATGAGAATATACCCTTCCATGAGAAATGGAACTTTGCACGTGAGTGTTTTTCTTTACCTCCTTGTTTCTCTTGACGTTTCAATTTTTCGCACATAAGTTTATGTTCATTTTTCAGCAACCATGGAAGTCTTCACAGAAAATTCATGACTTTTGCTTATTTTCTTTTCCTTGACCCCTTTTGCTTCTGCCGTTTTTAGGGTTTGCCATTCGTGGCATCAGCCCAACTTCCGTTCCTTCTGCTAGGCTTTCCGTTAGCTTTGCACAGGAACACATTCTAAGTGTATCTTCCTCTAAGAGAAAGAATGTTGAAGCCCGTGGCTCTGAAGAAGAAGAGGATAATGAAGAATATTCCTTAGTGAGCAAACCATGAGTCAGAAGGCGCGTGGTTTTGGATGATAAAGCCAATGTTTCTCAAGACCCCCCTCCGGGTTCTGTACCCTTTAACCTTGTTGACGAGCCAAAGAATGTCCACTTGGACATCTCTGATGAAGATGTTGATCATTTTGATAACCCCCCCCCAAGTCCCGTTGATAGACTCATTGCCCAAGAATTTGAGGGTGAATAAGCTTTTGGCCCTGTTTCAGAGGAGCCGCAAGTTGCCTCTCTTCCAATGACTTCGGTTACTCCCGCTGTTAATCCTCCAATTTCTGATGCTTCTTTACCTACAACTTCCCCGATTGCCGTCCCTGCCACTGCTTCTCGTGAAGAAACTGAGCCTTCTAGTGGTAGACATGGTATGAATAAGGTTTTGATTGAAATCCCCGGTGGTGAAAATTTGTTAATGAAATTAGGTCTGGTTGTTGTATGGTTGAATCCATTACTTGGCCCCATGGAAACGAAGAAACTTGAGTCTCATAACTCCTTGACTTTGATGAATGATATTATTCACTCTTCCCTCAAAGTATATTCTTATTCTTTTTATATTTCTTCCTTTTGTTTCGTGGTCGTAACTTTTTTCCTTATCTTTTTATAAATTAACTTGACAGGTCCGGAGCTTATGAGGAGAATTTCTTAGACTGATCAACAAATGATTGAATTGCACATCGAGATTGATAAATAGAAGGAGCAATCTTAAAGCCTTCAACTTGATAAGGATGTTCTTGCTGAGGAGAAGGGAGCTTTGGAACAATAATTGAAGATAACCACCGCCAAAATAGCAGTTTTGAAGGCTTCCCCCAATCAAGTTGAAAAGGACAAGGATAGACTGGAATCTTCCTTTGCTGAGCAGCACTCAAAGGAAACTGAAGAGATTAGAAGCTTGAACGAGATTCTAAACTATAAGGAGGTGTATGCGGGTGATTTGGAGCAGATGCTCACCCAAGCTCAAGAAGATCTTCGTGCCTCATCTAACAAGATTCAGTTCCTTGAGAGTTCTCTCGTACCTTTGAAGACATCCTATGAAGCTTAGGAAGCTGAGAAAGAAGACTTGAGTGTTGGAACTGAGCAGTGGGAGAAGGATTACGAAGCTCTTAAAGACAAGTTAACACTTGATTTTAGATGGAATTTTCTGAACACCCGTCTCGAGACTTTAACTGAAGCTAGCCATAAGGGTTTTGACCTTAATGTTGAAATCGCAAAGGCTTAGGAAGCGATTGAGCAAACTCAACAATGTCAAATCTTCTCAACACCCAAGGATGAAGGTTCCAAAGGTGATGGAGATGGAATTACTCCTGGTGAAACTAATATTCAACCTTCGTCTTGTCAAGTTGATCCCTCTACCCCCGTGAATATTGGTCCTTAGTTTTTACCCTTTGTTTTAGAAGTGACTTGTGTTGATTTTAGCTGAAACTCATTATGTTTGTTTTCAAGTAGTTTATGGGAAGTTTCCCCTTTCCTGTTTATGGGAAAATAATATAAATATCATATTATTGCATAGTTTTTTGCAGAAGTAATTCGTTTAATCTTACAACTTTTGAAAAAATCAGTAACCTTTGCACCATGAATTGTGGCCCATTATCACAAACGATTTCCTTTGGGACTCCAAATTAATATATTATTCCAAATGAAGTCCATAACTTCCTTTTCTCATACATGTTTAAAAGCACCTTCTTCTACGCACTTTGAAAAATAAACTGTTACAATTTACAAAAATCGTACATTTTTCTTAGCTTGAGGCAATGGACCTACGATATCCATCCCCCATTTCATGAATGGCCACGGTGATGTAACTGAATGTAGCAATTTCGCCGGTCGATGCATATTATTAGCGTACCGTTGGCACTTATCGCACCTTGCTACGAAATTTTGTGCTTCATCTTCCATTTTTGGATAATAGTATCCTACTATTATTAGAGTTTTTACCAACGATCTTCCCCCAACATGATTACCATAGTATCCATTTATGTACTTCTTTCATTACATATTTTGTTTGTGAAGATCTAATGCACCATGCTAAAGGCCCACCAAATATTTTGCGATATAAATTCCCCTTTATAAAAGAATATTGAGCAGCTTTCAACCGTAGTAGTTGGAATTTCTTCTTATCCTCGGAAAAAAATCTGTGCTGCAAAAATCTGACAAACTCGTTTCTCCAATTCCAAGTTAAATTATTGAAAATTACCTCATTCTTGGCTTGGTCGAGGGCTGAATAAAACAAGTGTATAACATCTACGTTTTATGCATTTGTCGCATCAGCCACGGAGGCGAGGTTTGACAATGTGTTCGCTTCTGCATTTTCCCCCCTGGGTATTTGTACAGCTTTTCATATTTGGAACTGCCTCAGTAATTCCTGAACCTTTTTCAGGTATTGTTGCATTCGTATTTCTCTTGCCACGTAAGTACCTTGCATCTGGTTTACTACCGGTTGTGAGTCGCTTTTGATTATTATTTGTTCAATGCCAAGCTCTTTCGTGACTCCAAACCTGCAATCACAGCTTCATGTTGTGCCTCATTGTTAGTAATTTGATAACATTTTGTTGCTTGCCTTCCTAAATGTAATTAGAAAAATTCCTAAACCTACTCCTTTAACATTTGAAGAATCGTCAGTAAGCAAGGACCAAGTCCTCGAGTTAGCTCCAGTGAATACTCGCAGCTGTTTTTCTGCTTCAGGAACCAGGTTCGAGCTAAAATCTGTTAACACCTGAGACTTTATCGCAGTTCCAGGCTAAGGAATAATATCATATTCACTATTTCTAATAATTCTTGCCTGTGTAATATATTCATTAGTGGAAAGTAGTTATAACATATATGAGATAACATTGAAAGTAAGGTCGTAACTTTCTTGATGCCATAATTAAATCCAATGTGAGTTTTTCTAAATGGGGGTACCGTATCTCAGCATTCAATAAGTATTTACTAACATAATAGATCGAAGACTGCTTACCTTTGTCTTCACGTACCAGTTCTACGTTTACCGCCACTTCTGACATATCATGGTAAATAAGCAATCTTTCACCGTCCTTTGGCTTTGCTAACATGGGCAGTTCTAACAAGTATAACTTTAAATCTTTCACATCTTGTTGACATTCAGCTGTCCATTCAAATTGGTTTTGCTTTTTCAATACTAAAAAGAATATAAAATACTTTTCCGAATATTTGGATATAAACCTTCCAAAAGCTGCCACTCTACCTGTTAACCTTTGTACTTCTTTCTTGCTCGTAAGCACATCAAGTATTTTCTCAATAGTTTTGATATGCGTGAGATTTACTTCAATACCTCTGCTAGAAGCAAGAAAACCAAAAAATTTACCAGAAGCAACGCCAAAGGCACACTTTTCCGGGGTCAACTTCATGTTGTACTTGCGGAGAATTTTGAAGGTTTCGGTAAAATATTGGAAATGATCCCCTGCCTGTGTTAACTTGATCAACATATCATTTATGTAGACCTTCATGGTTTTACCAAGTGCTCATGAAATATTTTGGTCACCAATCTCTGGTACGTTGCTCCAGCTTTTTTCAAGCCAAATGGCATGACTTTATAACAATAAGTCTCCATGTCTCTGATAAATGAGGTTTTTTCCTCATCTAGAGGGTCCGTTTTTATTTGATTATAACCATAATAGGTATCTAAAAACCTCAAAAGTTCATGACCTGCGGTAGAATCAATTAACTGGTCTATGTGCGGTAAAGGAAATGAATCTTTAGGGCAAACCTTATTTAAATTAGTATAATGTACACAAACTCCCCATTTTCCATTATTCTTTGGAAACACAATAGTATTAGCTAACCAGTTAAGATTCTTTACCTCTCGTATTGAATCAATTTTTAGAAGTTTTTATACCTCATCCTGGATCACTTGATTCTTAAATGCTCCTTGCTTCCTTTTCTTCTATTTGACAGGTGGATGCAACGGGTCCTCATTCAACTTGTGAGTCATTACCTCTAATGGTATACCTGTCATATTTGAATGCGACCAAGCAAATCAATATGTGTTAGCATGTAAGAATTCAATTAACTTACCTTTAATTTTCGGGCTCAAGTATGCCGTGATGTAAACTTTTCGGTTAGGCCAGTAGACGAATAATATTATAACTTTTCGGTTAGGCCAGTATGACCTCTCGGACTCTCAATTGAGGTGTGAATTGAACTATCCTCAACTGAGTTCTTTAATTGCTATTTTGCACTTCCGTCGTCGGATGTTGTATTTGAGATCACCACTAATTCAATATTTTGTGATGCATTTTGATCTCCCCGGATTTGTCGGATCCACCACTATGATGGGAACTTGATGACTTAATGCAACGTTGACGAGACCGGATTCATATCATGTATCCATAGCCTTCCAACGATCATATTATAGTCCATGTCCATGTCTATTACTTGGAACTTAGTGTCTTTGATGACACCTTCTGCAAATGTAGCTAATACGACCTCCCCTTTCGTAACAACGCTTGAACTATCGAACCAAGATAATGACCGTACTTTTGGTATGATTCTATCACTCACTTGTATTTCATTTACCACTCTCAGTAGAATGATGTTTACTGAGCTATCTGGATCAATCAAAACTCATTTTACGTTAGTATCATGTACAAGTAAAGATATTACCAGTGCATTATTGTGAAGAATTATCAAGCCATATGCGTCTTCGTCATCAAACACTATGCTCTCTCCTTTAAAAACTTGGTGAACTCGTTTCCCGTGGCTGACGACAACCTTTGATGTTTTCTTTGAGGTCGTGTACATTACCCCATTATCTTATTCTCCCTCGATTATGACATTTACCGTTCTTTTTGGATATGGGGCTTCGATGGCTCTTGAATTTTTTTCATGTATGATTGTTTTCCTTTCTCACTAAATAGATCAGTGAGATAACCCTGCTTCAAGAGATATTCAACTTTCCCCCCGTAATAGCCTACAATTTGCTGTTCTATGACCATGATCATTGTAATGCAATTTCCCCCTTTTTTCTTTCGTCCACTGTACCTTGTCATCCATTCCTCTCAAAACAGCTACCAATTCGGAAGTGCTGACGTTGAAATTGTAATCTCCTGAGAGTTTAAATCACTGCCTCGTGTGTGTCCCATTCCCTTTTAAATCGGGATGAAGAACTCGTCTCCTTTTGTCTTAATCTTGAATCAAACCGTGTGTTTTCTTGCTTAGATCGGGAATCTCGCCCCGCAGGTCCCATATAGGGTTCGTACCTGTTCTTACCAGAACTTCTCTCTGATTCCAAACGATTAGATCATGGCCTTTCTTCTACCCTTGGTAGAGAAACTGTGTCTTCTTCTATCCACAACTTCGTGATGTGTCGATTGTATACCTCGTTCCAAGTAGTTGCATGAAACTCCCGCAGACTCTCTTTCAATCTCCTCGTGGCTTCTAAAGTTTTTTCATTCAAATTAATTGCAAATGCCATAATTGCCCAGTTATCAAGTACTCATGGTAGCATCCTTCTCTCATGTTGGAATCCATATACGAACTCCCTGAGCAACTATGTACTTCCCTGTTTAACTTTGAAGATATCTTCCATCCCCTTTTTAACTTTCTGGGTCCCCGAATGTGCTTTTATAAATAAATCTGCAAGCTCAGCAAAAAAGTCAATAGAGTTTTCAGGTAAGAGTGATTACCATGTTAACACCCCTTTCATGAGAGTTTCGTCAAAGTTCTTGACCAAGACTGATTCAATTTCTCGTTTGGTTAAATAATTGCCTTTTATCCCTGTGGTGAATACAGTAACGTGATCCCGTGGGTCAGATGTCCCATCATATTTAAGGATATCAGGCATTTTAATTTTTTTTAAAAAAATTGGCAAAGGTGTTGCACTTGGCTTCTAGAGTTGTTGTGAATATTTATAAATATCCACACCCTTGATTACTGGAGGCAAGCCAGATATTTGCTCTATGCACTCATTTTGATCCTTGAGTTGTTTCTGCAAAGTTAGTACGGAATTTTGTAAATTGGTATTATTCGATGTACCCCGTGCTTCATTCACGTTTTGTGCAATCAACTGCTTTAATGTATCTTGCTCGATGGTTTGTTCACCCCCTTGGTTCCCATTGGTACGAGAAGCAGACCTTTTAGATGAACTTTCTCGTGAATGTTGTGGAGTAGCTGTGGGTGTGTGATGTGGTGGAGTTCCACTTTGTTGATTCACCTCATCTATTTCATTAGCAGTAGACATGTTTTGTTGCTAAAACAATGAAATTTAGAAAGTGAACAGATTATCAGATTTCCGGTAACTGAACCAATTTGTTTAACTGAAAAATAAATTTTATGGTCAAAGCTAATATTAGAAAAAATCGGGATACTGACAAACAAAACTATTTCACTTTCTAGGTAATTCAAAGAATAAGAAAAATAATGGAAATAAAAAGTAAGAAAATAAAAAGTAAGGAAATAAATCTTGATTCTAATTGATAATCTCCCCCAGAATCTCTAATTGGACACTTGAATCAAATAAAGTAAAAGATTGATTGCACATATATTAAGAAATATTTAGATGATCGTACAAAATGAGATATGGGTCTTTATATAAGGATACACAATTTTAACGATTTTTCTACTTAATCTTAACTCGTTAATGTTATTAATTGGCTCGATTGCCTCTTACCATATTTAGTTGCAATGGTTATAGCAATAATTGAGGATCTCCCGTAATCAAAGTTAGTGGCGATTCCCCTTCGATATTTATAAAAGATTCGTGAATCCTCCCTTTTTATAGTTTTCATTCATCTCGTGCCTATTTCTTCATTCCTAGCTGTTAGAACCGGTACCTCCTCTGATGAATCACCGTGCGTGTTTCATCCGTGCCTTTTCGTTTTTTTTATTGACCCAACTGTAGGTGCCACTTGTCATCTCACTGATGTACAACTAAAAAAACGAAAAAATTCGACCGCCGAAACCGAATGATGTTGGTCGGTAATTGGCAAAAATCGACCGATTCGTGGCTGTCGGTAATCGTAATGTCGGTAGAGCTAATCGTCTGACTTTCGTCGGTATCAGTCAGTCAATTAAATTAAAAAAAAAATTGCCGAAAAAATCGACCGAAATTGGTCTGTTTTTTCCGACCAAAGTCGGTAGGTATTTTAATTATGTAATTAAAACATACACCTTCTGGGAATCGAACCGGGGTCTGTACTGTGGGAGGATACTATTCTACCACTAGACCATGGTGCATTTTATTTTAAGACTGTCTTTTACTTTATTTATACTCTTTAATTGTATTTTCGCATGAAAATAACCGACCGAAGTTGGTCGGTTTCGTAAAAAAAAAATAAAATAAAAATTAAAAAACCGACCGACTTCGGTTGGTTTTTTGGTCGAATTTTTGACCTACCAAAATCGGCCGGTCGACCGCGGTCGATTTTTACCGAATTTCTAATAGTGATGGTCCATGTGTCATGTCTTTTTTCCAACAATACATACTTAGTTGAGCAGATTTCGACCAAATTTATTGAAAATTCATTTTAAATCGGCTAATTTTAGGCCGACGGTCAATCTATCACAACCAATATAAAACTAGCTAATGTAATGTATGAATTCAATTGGATAGCGATAATAAAATGGTATAAAGTCATGATACTGCAATTTGTTTTATGACATTTTGTTTTGCAGGACTAAGGAGACTTTTGACATTCTAATGCCAAATGTCGAAATCTATTTCTGTTTGATGGTTGTTTTGGAGGGTAGTAATAACACTTTGTTTTAGCATTATAAGCCCAAAAGAAATGGTATATTATTAGTGCATTACATTATAGTAATGCGCATCTCTATTCCTTAATCCAGTGGATATTATTAGTACATTAATTATTGCCTAATAGTAGAAACAAAATGGGTCGGCATGCCGGGCAAGTACTTTAATTTGCTCCATTCTCATCCAACCTAAAGTGAAAGAGAGTGGGAAAATGACTTTCCATGTTTCCTTTGCCGTAGTCTAAAGCATCAAATATTACTTTATTTTTTCATACTTTGCTTTCTTCTTTGTGTTATTTTTTTTGGGAAAAGATGTCATCTATACCAAATAGTAGTAATAGTAATGTTGAGCATTCTTTTGGCGCCGAAAGAAAGAGATATGGACGATTGAGATTTGAGAGTGCTCTCTGCCTCCCTTAATTGGGGTGCAACCCAAAATGTCATTTTCGTACCAAGTTGAAGTGTAGAACAAACACTTCATCTTATGTCTCCTACTACTTATCCAAAATCCAAATCAAATCTTTCTTAGCAATTTGCATATGGGATTTTGGTTGTGGAATTTTTTAATACTTTGCTTTCATCACATATTCTTTACGGGTAGTTAAATAAAGAAAAATTTGCTCCTACTTGATATCTGTATGACTGTATTAGACCAATAAATACTTACAGATGTTTCTTCATAAAAATTATTACTTAATTGTGACTAATTATTTGTATTATCGTTTTGATTTGCCACTCGACATGATAAACTAACATGTGGTGCAAACACAAAATACAAATTATTTTTGTTGTTCAAATAACCTCTAGTTCCACAATCTTGGGATTCGCACTTCAATTGGAGTCATTCAAATTCCAAATATGACTTAAAATGAGTCTCAAGTCTCAACATTTTCAAAGTTAATTAAATGATGTAAAAATAAAATATTCTATTTCACAAAAATAATAAAGAAAAGGTTCCCTCCATTTTTCCTACTGCCATGACCCCCACACTGCTCTTTTGCGGTTCCCGCCTTATTTCCACCCAATTCTCTCCAGTCCCCCCCCCCCCAACCCCCACCCCCCCACAAAATCTATCCACAGCTAATATTCACACCATAAGCTTTAAATATAATTTCCCATAGACTTTTCAACTATGTAATGAAATTAAAGATGAAAAAGAGGTGTTAAGTATAACAATGGTATTATATATCCCAACTAGAACAAACCTTTTTTTATTTTTTTAACATAATCGTTTACCAAGAATGTTGACCGCGGTCACCTCCATCAATATTACTCTGGAATTAGAATTTTTATTTTAAAAGCACATCTAAACTTTTCGGAAATCGAAAAAATCATGCACACAAGTCATAAGTTATCAAAAGAAGTTATTCACTCTCAAATTATCATAAAATAAAATGGAAAGCTAAAAGTCAAAACGACCTATGGTTAGAAAAGAAGACCGAACTAAATCTCACGGTTGACTCGAAATCATTTGTGAAGGAAAACAAGCGACCATTTTCTTTGTTTCGTCTACCTAACTCCATTAGTCTCAATAGATCTTGGGAGAAAATCTATCAGTTTTCTAACACTTTGACGTTGTGAAGTTGTTAAAGTTGGGACTTAGTAGTTTGAAGTAAAACTTAAACCAAGAACTCCCAAATGTATATTTAAAACAACCAAAAGTCTAATCTTAGTCGCCAAATCACCATTTACTTTTTGTCCTATATACATAATAATAGTGCCAACTTAGAAGACCCTTTATAATTTGGTCCTACGGCTACCACTCGTAAACTTACTTTCCTAAGTTGACCAAAAATATACCAACCAAAGAAAATATCTCCAAAAAATCATGAATCACTACGTATCAGTCTGAACAAAGGCTATTCTGGATTCTTGTGCTTTCAATTTAAAGTCGTAGAACGCATGCAAACTCGTTTGTTCTTATTGTGGCTTTTGTGGAAATATTTTGCATACACTTCTTCCCTTCTCTGTCTAACCAGCCATTTTCAGATGTGCACAATTTTGTGTATAAATACAACCAATTCACACTCAAACCTTAGACAGGACAAACAACACAGCTTAATTAATGGCCTAATGCATGCTTTGTCCCCTAAACTTGTGCGGAATTTCTTTTCACACCTTCTCGTTGCACATCCTTTTACACACTCCAACAGCAAATCAAGCGCATGAATTAATTAAAGTAAAAAAAATTGTATTTAATGTCTTGTATATTTGGATTTCGTGTCCAACACAACCAGCCATTTAAAGGAGTATATTACACATTTGTTTTGGGTATAGCACTAATCAATTCATAATTCAAACCTTCGTCAAGACAAACAACGTAACACATGTTAGACAAGGTCCTTTTTATTTTCTTTTGGTAGTTGATAATGAAATTTCGTTATTTCTATATTTTTGAAGTAAGACTGTACGAGTATGTGACTTGTTATAATAGATCTTATTAATAATATAGTGAATTCAAATTTTGGATTTATACATCTTGTGGGGTTTACCACTTTTTCGTACTATCGAAAAATTTAATATCTTGTTCGAAATTAAAATTTGTTTATAGTGACACACTCTTTTATTGGTCAGGACAAGATATACTAGCTACATGTAATTCTTATAGCTTGGTCTCACTAAATTTGGCTTGAAGTTAAAGATAGGTGGGCATTTTTATGAGAAAATTGTTGTAATCTTAATTATGTGATCTTGTAGTGGTGGACAGGGTCTATATGAGGACCCTAACAGCATGACAAATTAATCACAAGAATTAGAGTGATTGATAAGGACACTCACACTAATCAATGATTATGTAGGCGTTAGGTGGAAAAGGTTAGAAGGGAAAAGAAAGGAGTTAAGGAAAATAATCTAAAGATACATGGGTAATAATTTGAATAAATAAATAAATCATGTTTAGTGTTTTTATGATCCATGCCGTGAGTGGTGGGGAGAACTGAGTGGATTTCTTCCTTTTGACTTTTTTCTTCAAATTTAAATTTCTTTATTGTGTAATGTGTACTAATGTAGTTGAGTATGTGAACCCTAATAATGTAGGGGAATTTTTTGAGTGTTCTATAAGTTTGGTATCATGCTCCCACCTCAATTTTTTTTATTTTGTTTTTTATTTTTTATCAATTGTTGTTTTACTTTTGTTCTTGATTGTTGAGAAAAAAAGAAAGTAGGTCAACCTTCACATCTTAAGAATTCAGAATAGTAGTAGTCTTGTTTGGTTATTTATAGTTATTGTTAGGCGTATATGTAGGACCTTGAGCACAACAATTGAGGTACACATTAGATTCTTTTGCTTTTACGAGTTGAGATTCTTGAGAATAGAGGTGAATTTAAGATATGAAGTGTGCGTTTGGACATAAGACTTGTAAAATTTCGGGAAAAGCGAAATTTTTTTTCTAGGTTAAAAATTAGAGTTGTGTTTGGACATGAATATGATTTTGAGTTGTTTTTGAATTTTTGTGAGTGATTTAGTGAATTTCGAAAAATAATTTTTTGGAGTTTTTCAAATTTTAGAAAAATTCTAAAATTCAATTTCAAGTGAAAAATAAAAATTTTATGGCCTAACACTAATTTCGAAAAAAAGTAATAAATTTTCGAAAAAAAGTGAAAAATATTTCATGGCCAAACGGGCTCGAAGTACGCGAATTGGAAGACTTTTGGTAAAGAGGATTTAATTTTTTCTATAGGTAAGCGCATTATATAGACTTAAAAGAGAAAAAAATTATAATATTTAAAATGTATAAAAAAATAAAGGCTGATAATTTAGATAGTAGAATAGATATTTGACTATTAAATGTTTGAGAAATTTGGTTAATGATTTTTTTGATGCTATAAGCATATTTAAATGATTTTTCTGTTATAAATACAAAAAAAATGATTACATTAGGTAATTTTAGATACAGTTGAGAGTAATCTATTGATGGATTATGAAGATTCTAATTCAAGTTAAAGACCAACTTCTCACTGTGTTACCCATGAAATTGCTCACATACGAAGTTATCTGTTTTATTTTTTTTAATTAAATTGAATAAATGATAATTTACTGTTTTATTTATTTTCGGGGTTATTCTTTTTCTAAATCCCTTATTATTTGCTCCAACATGATAACATTGCTAGCTCTCCATTCTATTTTTGTTTTTCTTTTTCCTTTTTTTTGGGGTGTGTGTGTCTGTGCGCTTTTGATATGTCGATCTAAAGCTTCTCCTCCTTTGGTCCCAACAAAAAGATACTATTTTTCCTTTATTAGTAAATAACATTTGCTTGGGGAAAATAGTAAATAAAATCTGCTCTTATTAGTGGGGGTGTCACGGTTCGGTCAGCTATTTTATAAAATTGGTACCATATCAATTTTTCGGTTATTCTATTATATATAACCAAAATTAGACTTTTCGAAATCGTCTCAATCATTTCGATTTCTCTTCGATATCGGTACGGTTCGATTAATTTTCGGTATTTTTTTAAATATCATGCAAAATTTACCAGTAGAAGTAGAATGCAATAACATACGTTCTTTTATTGGACTTAATAAAACTCTCTAGACATTTTTACTGTTTAAAGGGTGATGAATTCAAAAAAAAATGAAAGATGGCTAGAGTATAGATCCATCAACTATTCTACAACAACGTAAAAGAAACCAAGCAAAGGCAAAAAAAATATATAAATTACACGAGTGGAAAGATATTAACCAAGCTGAGACTCAAGAATAAAGTCTATAGAAAATTAAATATTTAAAAAGATAAATCTAAATTATATGAAAGGAAACATATTCAATACATTGTAGTTTGCTACTCATTATCGCTAGAATACTTTGTGTCTTGCTAATAAAGATACTTGAGATAACTTAGTTTAAGTAGATGTAGCATAATAAGTTTTAGGAATTAGTATTTTGAGTTTAATTACTTGTTGGCTTGTAATAGTTTGCATAATTCCAAGGCCCAAAGAAAAATTTAATGCATTATTATTTTAAAACTTATTAGATAAATATATTTTTCACATGTAAAATTTATTCGGTACAGTTCGGTATTTTTTTGATTAATTTTTATAAAATAAAAAACATACCCTAATTATCGGTGCGGTTATAGATTTATATAAAATCCTACGGCTTCTTAAAAAGAAACCTAAAAATCAATTCGGTGCAGTACGGTTGAGTCGGTTTAGTCGGTTTTCGAATATCCATTGACACCCCTACTTATTAGTGATGAACTACGAGCAAGGAATTTTGACATACATGCACATTAATCTCAGTACAAATTTATGTGCACTAATATATGCATCAAATTATATTATTTTATTATGATTAAGTGATAAATAAAAATAAAAATATATAACTAATCATGACTTAGTAATAACCATATTTTTAAAGATGTTACACCTAATATTTTCGTACGTGAGAGTACGTCGTAAGTCAATTGATATAAGCTCAGAAATGAGATCCTTTTGGAAAGTATGTAAAGTAAGTTAATCGTGTTACCTTGGAGGTTACAAATATTTAAGATCATGAATAACAAGTACCAAAAGGATTGGAAGGCTTAGAAGCTAAACGAATTGAAGGAAATAAGTTTCGTCGAAAGTCGACAAGTTATGAATGTTATAACATGTACTTTTGGGGTGAGACTAGGGTGCTTAACATAATAAGGAGGTTATGTTATAAGTTATTATAGTCGCATAATATTTGTGTGTTGAGTTGTGAAATCATGCAAGTTGTGAAACAAAAGTCGACGAAAGGTCATCACAAGTTACATTCATAAATGTGCTAAATATTAGGTCAAATGTAGTAGAGCTTTTTTCTCAATATAACAAGAATTACCAGGTGATCCACCTATCATATTGAACATTTACGAGTCTAGTTTCCAATGCATTAAATAATAGATACGACATGTAGTAGAGATATATTCACGTTTTTGCGAGACTGCGCAAGCAGCTCCTCATGGGATCCACTTAGGCGGTTGAGATATCTTTATATATATATATATATATATATATATACTATATCTTGATATATATATGTAACGCCTACAACCCATTTTAACTCATTAATTTTCACTCTCTTCAGACCCTAGACACCTAAAAACTTTCTCTTAAAGTTCTCTCATTATCCAAGACCCAAACCAAGGGCAAATGACATTTATCAAGTATCGGGAATCCCGTAGCGCTAGAGAGTTTCTTGTTCTTCTTGTGGTTGCTGATTTTGGTGTGGTTCCAGCTCGTGTAGGGAGTTGTTTAAAGTAGTTTAGGTTCTGTAAAATACTCTTCCAAAGATTTCATATTAACCCTAGGTGATTTCATGTCTTCCAAAGTGATTCTAGTGCTGAGAAACCCGAATTGATTACTAGTTACGCTTCCTTGTTCTTGTGGCTACGTTGGAAGGATATTTGGTGGTGAACTAAGCTCAAATTGGAGTTGTTCTATCCTTTTAAAGGTAAGGAACCTCTTACTCTACATGTATTTAAGCTTATCCAAGTTACGGCTAACTCGTTGAAGCTAGAACTTGTGAGATATTGATCAAAAGACTTGTTAGAAATGTTGTTGATTGTTGGACTGTTTGGGAGTTTTTTTGTAGCGTTTTATGGCTGGAAAATTTATGGAATAACCTGAGTATATTGTGCTGTTATTATCAATATTTTTCTGAACATAAATAAGAGGAGAAGGGTTCAAAATATAGTGTGATTAGACATGAACCGAGCTTGCTGCTAGATGTGTTATTGTGTTGGTTGTGTTTCATATGGCTACTAGTTATTGTTTGGGATGTTTGGTGACTTTTAGTTACTTATGGGATGTATTACAAATAGGTGAGGTGTTGTCCATTTTTTTGTAGAATATTGGCTTTGACATATGAGAGTTACATCGCTTTTGTAATGATGACGAAGTCGGTTTACTCATTGGAGATGTAAGAAGATCATATTGAGCTTGGTTGACGATTGGAGAAAAGATTGCAAAGGTATGTTAAGGAACTTCCTTCTTTCTTTTGGCATGATCTATGTGAAAAGAACGTAAACGATACGCTATTTCATAACAGATCTACTCCTAGCAACTAAGTTTGTCCATGTTATTCTTTCTTTATAAAATTATTCTAAGCAAATGTGTATGATCTCTGAATCCTATTGAGGTTCATATTAATGGTATGGATGTCCATAATGTTAATCGAAGGTGCGACGACCGTACGTCACTCCGAAAGGTTTAGAACGTGATTCTATAAGTACAACATGCATTATATATATGTATCTATTTTACTCTACTGAGCCGCGCTATAGTCGGCTGGGTACAATACATATTGTGCAACCACTAATCAGTTGGGTATTACCGAGCTTCACGTGGCCGGGTAAGTTTTTACCGAGTCCTTTTCGAGGCCGGGTACGATATAATGATGATGATGCCCACAGAGGCGTCTATTTTTAAAAGTTTATATATATGTATGTATCATGCATTTCATGTCAGTAGCCCTTAGAGGCACTCAAATGTTACATGATGTATCTTCTCTATCTCTCTTTGCATTAGTTCTTATTTATGCTTTCCTACCTTACATAGTCGGTATCTTATTCGTACCGACGTCCCTTTTGCCTAGGGACGTTGCGTTTCATGCCCGCAGGTCCCGATAGACATGTTGATAATCTTCCTAGTAGGCTATTAGCTAAGCGGAAGGTGTTGGCGCACTCCACTTGCTCCGGAGTTGCCTATTTAGTTAGTATGCTTTGGACATCTAATGATTGGTATAGCGGGACCCTGTCCCGACCTTTATGAAGTTTATGTACTCTTAGATGCTTGTAGATATATGTCATGTATATGGATACTTGTATGGCCTTGTCAGCTTATGTTTTGAGTGTACAAATTATCATGTTAGCTTTATAGGCCTTTATGTTACATGTATAAGTTTGTATATCATGTTAGGTCATCTTATATTGAGTATTCCCTTATATTTTATTCTGGTTATCTCATGACGGACTTTATCGCTCATTTACCCATGATAATATGATAAGAAAGATATGTTACGTTGGTACTCGGTTAAGTAAGCCACCGGGTGCCCATCGCGGCCCCTCGGTTTGGCTCGTGACAAACTTGGAATCAGATAAGTTCTGTCCTAGGGAGTTTATAAGTTGTGTCTAGTAGAGTCTTGTTTACGGGTGAGTTGTGCACCACACTTATAAGTAGGAGCCTATAGAGAATATAGGACTGTCACTATTTCTTCTTACTCTAGATCGTGTGGTAGAGCTAAGTTGTAAGAATTCAAACTTCTAAATTCTATTTTATTTGTAATACAATGATGCCTACATCCAGAAAGACAGTGAGAGGTTGAATATGGCTGTGGAAGAGTTGAGTCAGAGGAACTAGATTTTGCATCGTGATTATGATGAGTAAATATTAGATCTTCAGTAGATCATGTGTGTACTAAGACGTGTAAGCTTCTTGATAAGGAGCCCTAAGGCATGAATATCTATCCACCCATATGGTAAAAACCAACGAGATAATCAGAAGGTAGGTACAAGTTTCAACAAGTAAAAGAAGCAAGGTGAAGAAGGGTACTAGGTACCTAGTTAATAAAGTTTATTAGTATTTACAATTCAGGCAGAGAAATATAAGCTTTCTGAGTTACGTTCAACAGTAACAGAGATATATACACTTGACAACACCCATCTTAGTTATGCCTATGGGAGCTAAAAGATATAGTTTAAGAGAAGGATATGATATCAGGATCCAGATGGGGTTAGAGTAACCCAAAATGGTTGATAGATTGTTAGCGTTAGCTGACATTTGTTTACGTGGTAATAGTTCTCCTTGTGAGACACCTAAATAGTGCACTCTAGAATAGTACAGTTAGATATGAATACTAGAAGGAATAAATATTTACTTTAGTATGACTCCCGTCCGTATTAAAGAGAGAATGTCAGGCGACCCTAAGAGCCAGTGAGATGGTGCAAGGGGAGCTAAAAGCGAAAGAATATTTTGTTGCAGTTTTCAGAATAAGGTGATAAATAGAAATACCAGCAGGAGAATAATAAGAGAGTAAAAGAAGCATTATGAGTAAGATGTGATAAATGGGTGATAACGGTAAATCAAAATATGACAGGATGATAGAGTCTGTAGTCATGTAAAGGAAAAGACAAGAGGTGATTGGCCTAGAGACAATAAATGAGTATAGGCCAAAAGTCATATTCTCATTTCAAGAAATTAGTTGGTGACTCCAACGTGATAACCAGAAGGAAAAGTTAGACTCATGGAGTAATAAAAATTAGTATGGGCTAGTGAACAAGATAAACTGAATATTAATTAGGGATCGAAGGATTTGATAATAGTCGGCATCGTGAGAATTTCAGAGATCACATTCCGACAATAATAAAATAGACAATAGAAGAATAACCTTTAAAGGTCATTCAGGAAGACGCTTCCCTAAAGCAAGCACTGTGAGTGGAGTTAAACTTAAGGGACTAAGGGTTCCAACTACACTAGATGTCACCCTCGTGCGTAAGGAATTCAGTTATCCTTAGTACATAAGGGTTACCGCAAGGCGAGTAAGATGTCGGTGAAGATGTGAAAGAAAAACGCCAAAGATGAAGAGGTAACTATGGAATAGTAAAGGAAGAATGCGGAAAAAAGGTGAAAGGAATGAGATTGCATTTATTCAAATCCTATAGATATGATACGACTCTAGAACATTATGCAAGCACGATGCCGGGAAGTGGCAGTAAGGATTCCCGCACCAGATGTTATTGATAAATAAGTGCGAATGAACACTTGATATATAAGAAGACAGTACGAGAGGTAAGTTAAGACAAAGGAAATAACCCGAGAGAGATTACGCAGAATATAGATACGAGAATGGACCAATAAGTAGTTAGTAGTTGATTCAAGAAGAGTCTAGTTATGGCTAGACAAGAAGATACAGATAAATTAACAGATCGTGCAAGATAAACGTAGTGAAACCCAACATAGGGAATTCAGCCTCGCAGATATGATGACATCATGATCTTTGAGAAATATTCAGATAGGAGTTGGGGTAGTTAAAGGTACTGTATAAGTGTTACGAAAACAAAATAAAGTGCCACTAGGGATATAGTCAAAATTTCAGTTCACAAGCAACCCTATGAGCACAAGGGCGCGGATGTGAGTAACTAAGGATAATTATAGGCGAGTAAGAACATAAAAAATTCTTTCGGGTATACGATGTAATAAGCTCGCAGCTTTACAGGAGTCAGAGGGTCTCCCCTAAGTACCATAACGAAAGACTAGCTGAGAAAATAAGGAACAAGGCTTCGACCTAAGGATAGTGACCTAAAGAAGAAATGATCTTGTAACAACAATCTCACTACAACATCGTATGCACTCCATAAGAAAGTGGCACCTATCGTGACTAATGAACGGGAAGTAAAAATCAAAAGTAGTATTCGAGATCATATGGGTTACATGGAATTCCAATATGTGTGGGCACTAAGATAAGCCAAGCATTCATGCAACAAGTGGCAGAACGAATAGGAAGAGTAATTGCTTACATTTCATGACAACTGAGAAGGCACGAAAGAAAATATATGGTGCTAGCAAGTTAAAAGAAGGTGCGAGTAGTATAAATAGATATGTGTAGATTGAAAGCTAAAGTATGGTAGAGCGACAAGGTTTTAGGTAGATAAGAGTAAGGAAAAGAAAATGTGAGCGAGAAGGTGACAAGAAGAAGTAAGGCCTTAAAATTAAGCCCCTCAAAACAGGAGAGTTGATGGTTTTCATAAGTTATAGAAAGCTCAGTATAGCATGAATGAACTCAAATGAGTTTAAAACTAGGAGCATTTAGAAGAGATGAAATACTGCCCTAGTAGTAAAGTAAATGTGTAATTTTGATAAATGATAAGAGGATGACATT
Source organism: Nicotiana tabacum (assembly GCF_000715075.1). Classification (NCBI taxonomy): domain Eukaryota; kingdom Viridiplantae; phylum Streptophyta; class Magnoliopsida; order Solanales; family Solanaceae; genus Nicotiana; species Nicotiana tabacum. Next base: position 22,541,733 of record NC_134081.1, on the reverse strand, counting down.
TAGTCCTTTGATTGAGTAATGATTTAAAGAAAATATATTTCATGAATTGCACGGTATTAGAATACCCCATAAGATGAATCACATTGGAATGCTATAAAATACGGTTATTGAAGTATAGTACCGTCTCTAGGTGGATCAGGCAAATCACTTCAGATGTTCCCCGATGAGACGTGAGCATTAGTGAAAATATATTACATAAGAGGTTTCAAGTTATTAGTGGTAAATTATAGGTCAACATTAAGGTGAATCAACAATAGATGGATAAAAGATCCAAAGTATGAGAGGAGATTAGGATGCCATTCTTTAGATGAATAGAATAAGGAAGCATTAAAAGACTTAGATTTATACATATAGGATAAGCAGTGGGAGAGTAACCTGGAGTTGGGGTAGATATCTCGGTAATAATAGACCGAAGTAAGATTTATGATATAGTATGACCTACCTAGATGTAGTAAAGCCATACGGATAGATAACTAAGGCTATGAAATAAAATATAGCGATAGCCGTAAGTTCGACAAAGTATCGAGCGAAGAACTTCAGTACACCTATAGATGCCTAGATAGACAACTTGTCATAGTTCTGTATATGTTCACAAAGTGAGGCCTAGAGATTGGATAAAACCTGGAGGAAAAAATAGAGAAGAGTCGCATAGGCGCACATATAAGGACATAGTCGTATATGCTGCATGACAGAAGGTAGCAACAGTTATGAGATTGGAAGAATTTCGACCACAAGTCGTGGTGTGAGAAAGAGACCTAAAAGGGGGGATGCCCTGCCTTTGGATTTATTAATAGAACAGTTGCATATATGGAAATGGCAGTATTAAAGTATTTTTAAGAGCTATAGGTTATGAGACTGATAAGCGCATCAGTCAACATTCGAGGACGAATGTTCCAAAGGGGGGAATGATGTTACACCCCATATTTTCATACGTGAGAGTACGTCGTAAGTCAATTGATGTAAGTTTGGATATGAGATCTTCTTGGAAAGTATATTAAGTTAATTATGTTAGCTTGGAGGTTATAAATATTTAAGATCATTAATAACAAGTACCAAGAGGGTTGGAAATCTTATAAGCTAAACGAAATGAAGAAAATAAGTTTCGTCGAAAGTCGACAAGTTGGGAATGTTATACCATGTAGTTTTGGGGTGAGAATAGGGTGCTTAACATGATTAGGATGTTATGTTTTGATTTATTATAGTCGTATGATATTCGTGTGTTGAGTTTTGAAGTCAAGCGATTTGTGAAACAAAAGTCGACGAAAGCTCATCACAAGTTACATTAATAAATGTGCTGAAAATTAGGTCAAATGTAGTAGAGCTTTTCTCTCAATAAAACAAGAATTTTGGGTCGTTAAACCGTTCGTTAATACGACATCGGAGTAGAGAGATATTTTTATTTTTGCGAGACTGCGCAAGTAGCTCCCTATGGGACCCACTTAGGCGGTTGAGATATCTTGATATATATGTGACTTATTGATTGAAGCCCTAATGCATGGTCTTTCTCAATTTTTTATCTTGTCCGCTAGTCTGCTAATATCTCCCAAAATCAACGAATATTCAATTTTTTTTCACAAATAAAAAGAGAATTTCATTCTCCTTCATAACAACAAGTTCAAAGTTCAAATTGCAGGTTAGTCATTCTTTTTGTTCCTCCATGTAGAAAACTTTATTCTTTTCGACTCAAGTTACTTGTGCTTCTATAAGTAGCGTATAATATATTATTTTGACTAGTTTTTTATGGGGATGTCGCGCGCGCACACACACACACACACACACACACACATATATATATATATATATATATATATATATATATATATATATATATATACACACACACACACACACACACACACACACACACATATATATATATATATATATATATATATATTATGCAATTTTACATATTTATAAATATTTATTGTAATTATATTATTTTATAAAATATTTAATATTAAATACCTATTGGGCTTACGCCCCGTGCCTCGGGGCTTACGCATCACTGAGGCATATGTAAAAAGTCTCGCCTTATGCCCACGCCTTTTAAAACACTGGAGCCGAGAAACCCGAATTGATTGCTAGTTTCGCTTCCTTGTTCTTGTGGCTGCGTTGGAAGGATATTTCATGGTGAACTAAGCTCAAATTGGAGTTGTTCTATCTGTTTAAAGGTAAGGAACCTCTTACTCTACATGTATTTAAGCTTATCCAAGTTACGGCTAAGTCGTTGAAGTTAGAACTTGTGAGATATCGAAAGGCTTATTAGTAATGTTGTTGACTGTTGGACTTTTTGAGAGGTGTTCTTGCAGCGTTTTATGGCTAGAAAATTTAAGGAATAACCTGAGTATATTGTGTTATTATTATCAAAATTTTTCTGAATATAAATAAGAGGAAAATGCTTTAAAATATAGTGTGATTATACATGAACCGAGCTTGTCGCTTGACGTGTCATTATGTTGGTTGTGTTCCATATAGCTACTGGTTGTTGTTTGGGCTGTTTGGTGACTTTTAATAACTTATAAGATGTAGTACAAATAGGGGAGGTGCTGTCCGTTTTTTTTGTAGAATATTGGTTTTGACATATGAGAGTTACAAGGCTTATGTGATGACGACGCAGTCAGTTTATTCATTGGAGACGTAAGAAGATCATATTGAGCTTGGTTGACGATTGGAGAGAAGATTGCAAAGGTATGTTAAGGAACTTCCTTCTTTCTTTTGGCATGATCTACGTGAAATGAACGTAAACGATACGCTATTTCATAACGGATCTACTCCTAGCAACTAAGGATGTCCATGTTGTTCTTTCCTTATAAAGTTATTCTAAGCAAGTTCGTATAATCCTTGAATCCTATTGAGGTTCATATTGATGGTATAAATGTCCGTAATGTTAATCGAAGGTGCGACGACTTTACGTCACTCCAAAAGATTTAGAACGTGATTCCATGAGTCCAGCATGCATTATATATATGTATCTATTTTACTCTACTGATCCGCGCTATAGTCGATCGGGTACAACACTTATTGTGCAACTACTGATCAGTTGGGTTTTACCGAGCTCCATGTGGCCGGGTATGATTCTACCGAGCCTTATGATGGCCGGGTACGTTTTACCGAGTCCTCTTCGATGCCGGGTACGATATGATGATGATGATGCCCATAGAGGTGTATGTTTTTAAAAGTTTATGTATATATATGTATTATGCATTTCATGTCAGTATCCCCCAGATCATATCAGTAGCCCTCAGAGGCACACATATGTTATAGGTTATATCTTCTTTATCTCTCTTTGCATTACTGTTCTTATTTATGCTTTCCTACCTTACATACTCGGTACTTTATTTGTACTGACGTCCGTTTTGCTTGAGGACGTTGTGTTTCTTGCCCACAGGTCCCGTTAGACAGGTTGACAGTCTTCCTAGTAGGATATCAGCTTAGCGGAAGGTGTTGGCACACTCCACTTGCTACGAAATTGCCTATTTGGTCAGTATGCTTTGGACATGTAATGATTGGTATGGCGGGGCCTTGTCCCGGCGTTTATGACGTTTATGTACTCTTAGAGGCTTGTAGACATATGTCATGTATATGGATACTTGTATGCCCTTATCGGCCTATGTTTTGAGTGTACAAATGATCATGTTAGCCTTATAGGCCTGTATGTCGCATGTATAAGTTTGTATATCATGTTGGGTCGTCCTATATCGAGTATTCCCTTATATTTTATTCTGGTTATTTCATGACGGCCTTTGTCGCTCATTTACCTATGATAGTACGATAAGAAAGATATGTTATGTTGGTACTCCGTTGAGTAAGGCACCGGGAGTCCGTCAAGGCCCTTCGATTTAGATCATGATAGATATGTATTATATATCTATTGATTTGATGTAAACATTCGATTTGAGTAACTATTTCTCGTTATCCAATGGAACATCAATGTGGGGTGAAGAGATAAATCTTATTTTCTTCATTTACTTTTTCCAAATTTTCTTATTTTTTTTTTCCTATTTTCAAAAGAAAGGAGTTATTTTCATAAAAGTGTTGCTTTTGGACAGGCATATGGGATCTGTTGTATTTAATCTTTTTAAGTCTAAGATTCTTCTATGCTGTCAAACAGAATATTACATACTAGTAGGCCATTAGGTCACGGAGATTTATATGATTTCATTTAGCTCTTTTGACCCACAAAGTGATATTATCACGGGAATTTATGTGGGCTTATTAGATAAGTATGATTTCTAATCAAACTATAAGAATGTTTTCTTTTTCCTCCTTTTCTACTTTCTTCTACAGGTCTATAGGATTTCCTTTTTTCTCTTAACTTTAGCTACCACTCTGCTTAGTCCAACTTCATACTAGGAAGATAATTAGTAGGGACCATCGACTCACATGGCTAAAGTTATTTTAGGGCAATTTATTTTCTAGTCTTGAAAGAAAAGACAATACCCATCAAATCATCCATCATTAACCTTCCATGTCCAAAATCAAGCCAAGATTATGGCGGATATCAATTTGTTGGAATTAGTCATGCGTAGAATTACATTTTTTCATGGATTGAGGTTACACATGGTAATTTCGAGAAATACACTGCTTTCGACTTCGAATCACGGAAATAATGAGAAGAGAAATATAATTGTACTCAAAATTGATTAGTAAACATATTTTTCTCTTAAAAAAATAAACAATTATGCACAGTCCTGAAATCAATTTTCTTACAACAATTCAAGGTTAAAGTATCTTCCGTTTATTTTTCTCACATGGAAATTATATTCCCCCGATCGGTTCAAATTCAAGTTATTTACAATAATTTTTAGTTGATTTTCAATAAAATATATGTTACTTCCACCTAATTGAATTGAACTTTATAATGGCCTTATAAGACGACACTCTTAGTGCATAATTAAAGTAATTAAAAATTTACTTTCTCCAACTATTTAAGTTTTTAGAGGAGTTGGTCATGTATAATTCAGCCGACACTTGGACATCAATGTGCAAATTTCATTTTTGTAAGACAAAATCAAACACAAATTTTATTGCAGGAACAAAAAAAGGTGCGACAAGTCGGATCTTTGGTTTTCAAACCTTATTAAGAAAGAAAGACTGGTATGACGAATACGAGCATGATTCATTCAAAGTAAAACTCATAGCTCAAGATTCTGATCGCAGTGTTGCTTATTCTTTCCACAATATCCTCTATTTGTTTCATTGGCTGGGGACAAGGGGAAGCTTTCTGATAAGTCTTGTGACCTTAGACTATTTGACAAGCCAAAGATTAAGTTTTGTCTCTTAGTGTAAAACCTCCCCAATACTATGTTTCAGAAAACTTCTAAGAAATATCCAGAAAAAATTACCGCAGGTATTACTCAATTTGTTGTACAGGAAATTGGTATTTTGGGGCATCGTCACGTTGAATTAACTTATTTTGTGACCTACTGTAACTTAATTGCCACGGGCTAAATTCTATATCCTAATAATCAAGGGATTTTTACCTATATATATTACATTAGAAACTTATTTACCCAAACCTCACTATTTAGATTTTAAGTTAATTACAAGTTGATATATAATTTATCAATTATATACAAATAAGTTTTAATGAATATCTCATTATATTAGGAATTGAATAGGGAATTCTCTCATCTCTCTCTTCGATCTCTCTCTCTCTCTCTCTCTCTTTCTTTTATTCTCTATCAGTATTCTTATATTAATATTTTCATGTGGATTAACTGAAAAAAATGATACTAATGCTAAGTGAAAAAAAGAGAGAAGATTAGTACATAGCAAAATTCTTGCTTCAGATCCTACGAAAACGAGGAAGTAAATAAGAAAGAAATTAGCTCTAATGAAGAGAATCATTTTAGTTATCATTCTTTTAGCTTTTTGCAATCAATAAACAAAATAATATTAATTAGAAGCGAGTAGATTGAATTGGAAACTATGTTAATCCATTAAAAACTCCATTGACAACCATTAAAAAGTTTCAAAGTTTTGGATTCGAAAATGAAATTTTATGAAATTATTTTTAGTTTGGATTGGGTCTTGTTGCAAATGATTGGGAATATCCGTTGAAGTTTATATCTCAAATTTGAGACAATTTGGTGAAGATTCGAGGTGGTTTTGGTTAAAATTTAGATTGAAACTCGAAAAAAGAAGACATGAACAAACTGTATATATTTTGTATGTCGAATGTAGAAACGGTATACAAAATATCTACAACTTACATAATTGTATATAAGTTGTATATAAATTATATGTAAATTGTAGTTTTTGATCGGATTCTGTACAAAAAATATATATTTATGTTGTAGATAAATTATAGATTTTTACCCGAGTAAAACACTTTTGTTACTTCTCGTAAGTATGAAAACTTAGACAAAACCGAGTAAATAAGTTTAAAATCTTGTATATATACGAAAAATTCCCAATAATCAAGAATTAACATACAAATTTTAAGATACAGGGCTGCGGAATGGCATTTCTATTCGCTCTACTTTGTTATAAAATCAATCTTGCATCAAACTTGTTATAAAATCTAATTTGTTATACTTACAAATTTATAACTACATATATAAAATTTGTGGCAAAACCAATAGATGCATCAACGCTCCCAATAGAATCTATACATCAACGTAACTGGCCATGTTTATGAGAATTTATATGAAATCAACGACAATAATTTTTTTTATATTGCAGCGCTTCATGAATTCTAAACAAGTTAGGGTTTATTGGAGGTGTTACACATATAGGAGAAAGAAGAATGAATCATTAACTAGATGTTTCCATTTTAAACCTTGGTTATGGCCGAATCGTCTTCGTTAAGAATTACTATATCCTTAATGTTGAATTTTCAGCAAGAATTCGAATTTATCCCATCCCAATACAAATACTATAGACTGAATGAAAAAAGAAAGCATAAAGCAATTGCCAGGGTGTGAGATCATAAAAAGGTCCATAGAAATTTAGATAACTTAGGTAGCACATTGTGCGGGAGTTTTGACGTAACTGGTAAATTTGCTGTCATGTAATCATGAGGTCACGGGTTCAAACCGTGAAAACAGTTTCTTGCAGAAATGCAGGGTAAGAATGCATACAATAGACCCTTATGGTCCGACCCTTTCTCGAACCCGTACATAACGAAAGTTTAGTTAACCGAATTTATTAGGTAGCACATTATGAGATAGTCGATCCCACGTTGGGACATTGTGGCTGAATCATTTAGGAAGAACAAGTGTCCATTTGTTAGGTTACATTAACAAGTGCTGCACATGGTACTACACTTTTATCAAACATTATTGTTTCTTGTAGATCCAGATCTCTTCTTTTCTTTAGGCATAGTTCTGTATAGACAAACCGCCATTCATTGTTCCTTTGACATATAAAACTACTAAACAAAATCCAGCCGTTGCCTTGCGGTGTAGCCTGATATCTATAGGCACGTGTCAATCTAGACTTGTACTTCAATTTTTATTTTCTAAGCAAGAAAAATTAGAGTACCTTACTTTTTTTTAACTCATGTGCACCTCAATTAATTTAACGGGATATTTGTTATCGTCCACCAACATACCAAGTAACCTGAATTCTCATGGTTCTCATCCACTTCATTTACCATTAAACCACACCGTTGGATACATTATTAAAATACCTTATTTTTCTTTAAGCATTCGGTATACAAAATTTAGTGGCCCAACTAATTTCGATTAGCATTAGGAGATCTCTTGTGAAATTATGCCGATCTAGAAGGTCCCTTTGAACTCAACCTTAAAGTATTGGGCTTTATTGAACACATAAACTTATGATTAAATATGGAAGAATTAACCAAATAGCTGTTCACCTAATCTTTTAAACTAATAATAACAAGTAGTTGTATAATATATGTATATAAATATATATAATTAATATATAATTTATGTATATCGGTTATAAAAAGTAAACAGTGAATCTAATTGGATATTTGAGTAATAATCCCAAAAATATGCCCCTGTTATGGGGATAAAAGGTTTCGTGAAAGGGACTCGATTAACTCGCAAACTTCTAATTAATAACTAAATTTTTTTACAACTACACCAATGGTTAAGTTTCTATCTACTTGTAGCTATATAAAATACTATATATTAAAAAATTTAGAATAAGAAATTTCAGAAAATGTTTTTGAATAGGAAAAGTGGAAAAAACAAAACCAGCTCCCTGTATATCTTTAGTTATATAGAAAAGCTGAGTATAGTTTTTACGAAAATATAGATGTCATTAGGAGCTATTAGGCAAAAATTCGTCATCCTAAACCATTAAAAGATCAAATCAGTTCCCCTAATACAAAAAATTAGTTGCAGAGCTGGTGAGCTTATTCCTATGAAGAGAAAAAAGAAGAAACTTGAAAGTTGACCAACCGAACTAACTACTCCTAAATCTTGATCTTTAAATTCAACGAAAGCAGAATTATTATAGTGACCTCCAATCATTGATTTGTCTCTTAATACTTTCTTCTAATATATAATCAGAGTGGGAATCAAGATTTCAAGCTTATGAGTTCGGAATTCTAGTTGTTTTGAGTTACTCGATTCTAAAATAATAAGTCGTACATATTCCAAATATTTCACAAGACAAATATAAAGTCTGCACAAAAGTTACTGGATTCGGCCGAACACAGAAGCAGAGGGCTAGCTCCGCCCCTGTCTATAATTACAGTAATAGTTGTGTCACCGTAGTTTCAATTAGCATAAAAAATTAAGTAAGTACTATATTATACTCTCTCCGTCTCAAATTGTCTGTTATGATTCTCTTGTACACGTTTTTAAAAAAAAAATTAATTAGAATGTGATTTTGACTACTTTACCATTATTCGTGTCTTAATATTTAATTTTTCTTTATTGGTATTCAAACAAAGTTATTCATAATTGGTATTTGTAGTATTCAATGATAATTATTACTAAGTATAAAATAGAAAAAAATAATTAATTTTGTCTTGAATTTTTAAAATGATAAATAATTATTTTTAGTTATCACGAGTGATAATATGAGACGGAAGAAGTAATTTATTTAGCTTTTACTTGTTAATATCAAATCATCTATCATCCAATCAAAGTTATTTTATTTCAACAGAAGAGGTTCGTAATTTACTACTCCATTATTTAAGTAGATCGGAGATACTTATCATAATTGGGGAAGTAATTTGCTTTTGTAATCTTTATTTTTCTAAGAACATAATGGTCGAGTAACTAAAAATAGAAACAAAATTTGAGAAATAATTAACAAGAAAGTAAATTTATTCAATTGGAAACTAACAATATAAAAAATGTAAAACTGCATCATATTGTAGTTTCTTGGCGATTGAACTTAATTTTTAACAATAAAAAAGAATTCAACAAGAGATAATAAACCAAAAGGACCCAAAATATATTTTTGAAAAAGAGAGAGCGGTGGCGCGTGATTGACATTGATTTCGGAAGAGTGTAGGGACAGGGAAAAAGAAAAAAAGCTAATTAAGGAAGGATTAAGAGGTTAATTAGAGAGGCAAAGGGAAATGGTGAAGTGTGTATAACGAGGAAACATGTCGCCTTGATTAGCGTAAGAGGTGGTTTTGGGTGTTGGCCAAACGTTGTCGTTTAGTATCGTTATTGACGGCAAGTGGCTATATGGTCTTTTCAAAGAATTTTCTGTTGGAAAATATTTGACCATCTGTCCCCCATTTGCATCAAAATATCTATCTAGTCCTTAATTTGGGGGCTGTCTCGTTATAATGGTTGATTAATAGGTTTTAAAAGGTTTATGTTTGTTGCATTGATAACACAAAAATATTTACATAAATAAGTCATATAAAAGTGATTATAAATACATGTTTATGATAAATAGTTTTAATTAATTAGTGATATACTAATATACTATATTGATTGGGTAAAATTGCTTGCTTGACTGTCATAGAACCCTCAGGAAAGAGACACTTGCAAGATATTGTAAGTGCATATAATATTTTTTTTATTAAAGAATAGCGGAGTCTAGTGTTTTACAAAGAAGAATTTAAAATTTTTAGACTTTTATTTCCTGTTTTAAAAGAAGATTTTTAGAGAAGTTGTAAAAACAGTTTTTTTTTTTCAAAAAAAATAAAAGAAAGTGCAAAGCAAATAAAAAACTTTATTGTATGGAGGAACCACCTTAAAATCTGCATTAAAGCCTACACAAAGTAATGGGGTAGTACGGGTGTTCGTTGGTCGGTACGGTATTTAGATATTTCGGTTCGATATTTTCGGTACTCAGTTTCTTAAAATTCTATACCAATACCGTACCTAATTAAATTCAGTATGATTCGTTTTTTCTTCTTCGGTTTCGGTTCGCTAACTTTGGTTTATTCGGTTTGAATACTAACTAGTGCATAGAGCCATAGACTCTAATATTCTTAATTAAAGTATTCAAAAATACAAAACTGAAAAATATTTGTTGACAAAAGTTTTGTCAAAAACCAGTAAATATCGACCCATAGAGAGAAAACTGTATATAAAAGAATAAATTCGAACATTAGAAATGTCTTGTTACTTGTTTAGAGTTAATTGATGAACTTAGAGAATAAAGAAAAGTAAAATTTTAGATTTTTTATATTTATGTTATAATTGATAATATGTGTTTTGTATAATATAATATATATTTTGGTACGGTATCGATATTTCAGTATTTTATTTTAAAATGTCAAATCCCATACCTAATACTAATTTTTTTTTAAAATTTAAACCAAATACCAAAATAACGAATACCAAAATTTTTGATTTCGATACGGTAATTCGGTATTTATCAATGCACAACCCTGTGGGGTTGGCAGAAAATAAGAAGGCGTCCACTTCTTAATTATTCAAAACAACCTTAGTACTGTCAATTATAACAGTCATTATTATTTATCTTAAAAACAGGTAGAAATTAGAATATTATTCATATGAACCATCAATGAGTCACAAAAATTTAGATAACAATGCTTTAAAAAATAAGTGTAAAAAGTACAGAGTAGACATTGAATCATCAGTGCTACACCAGATTGTATTGAATTAACTTAAATGTTTGTAGACAGCAAAACTTACCACCTTATTTAATCATCTATCTCGACTCTGCAAACAAGGCTTTTAAAGTACGAGGTAATTTTCATGTACAGTACTGTAGTAAATATAGGTCAGGCCTCGTAACCAGGAAAATCTTATTTTTGTAAATTATTAAAAAGCAAAATATTAAAGAAGAAGAAAAAGAAAATGATGACTATGATGATGAAAACTGCTGTTCATTGTCTGATATATGAGCTTCTAATGTGGAGCTAATTTTACTTCAGACACTCTAATTACTCCCTCCACTTTGTGTTTTATATTTCCTTTCATTCAATTTATATAACATAATTTGACTTCACATGAAATTTAAGAAAGAAATTACAACTTTTAAAATTTTTATTATTAAATATGCTATAATATTTGTATGATTATAAAACTTTTAAAACTTATGATTTTAGACATAACATAATATTTGCATGACTATAAAATCTTTATTAAAGATAGAACAAAAAGTTTAATTTAAAATAATTAATTTTTTTGGAATGGACTAATAAAAAAATAATATTATATAAAATAAAACGGAGAAAGTACACATTTTAAATTCTACTTGATCTTCCCCCAGGGTTTATCTTTCAGAAATTTTTGGAGTGGTTCGTAGTGATCTTTCCGGAATAAAGTCTGCTTACATTGTTAATTGATGACTATGCCAGAGAAGTTTAAGCATAGGCAACCCAATAATAAAAAGCACACAATGTCGTAGTATTACCAGTTTGAATCTTAAGTCTCCTACTGTTGTTGGCTAAATAGGTTCCTCTCCTGAAAAAGGAAAAGAAAAAGTTATTGGGCAAAGTACAAAATTAACTTGTTGGTCAAAGTTAATTGCATTAAGTATATAAAATATGTATATAATATATATATAGAGCGGTCAAAATTATATATTTCTCAAAGTAATTCCCACGAAATAGAAAAAGGCTTATACTCACTGAGAATGCGGTGTAAAAATTGCATGGGGCGCCTTATTTGGTCGCCCCTTTTTAACTTATACCCGTTTTGTTTTTCCGTTTGTATCCGTATCCATTTTTTTGTTAAAAGCATTTTAAAAAGATGATTTTGCCCTTCTTTAATAAAAGATTATTGACAAACTGCAGGACAAAAATTTAAGCATGTTTAGGCTGGAGTTTTAACAAATAAACTAAAAAACTTCAGCTTGTTTAGACTGAAGTTTCGGATAAAACTCAGAACAAAACTGTAGACTGCGTTACAAAATTTCAGCATGTTTTGGTATGAAATTTTAGCAAATGAACTAAATAACTTCAGCATGCATTAGCAAAAACTCTTTAGAAAATTACATACTGCAAGACAAAAACTTAAGCATGTTTAGTCTGAAATTTTAGCAACTGAACTAAAAAATTCAGCATGTTTAGTCTGAAATTTTAGCAAATGAATTAAATAACTTCAGCATGTTTTGTTTGAAGTTTTAGCAAATGAACTAAATAACTTCAGCATGCATTAGCAAAAACTCATTAGAAAATTACACACTACAAGACAAAAACTTAAGCATGTTTAGTATGAAGTTTTAGCAAATGAACTAAAAAACTTAAGCATGTTTAGTCTGAAGTTTTAGCAAATGAACTAAATAACTTAAGCATGTTTAGTCTGAAGTTTTAGCAAATGAACTAAATAACTTAAGCATGTTTAGTCTGAAGTTTTAGCAAATGAACTAAATAACTTAAGTATGTTTAGTCTGAAATTTTAGTAAATGAACTAAATAACTTAAGCATGTTTAATCTGAAATTTTAGCAAATGAACTAAATAACTTAAGTATGTTTAGTCTGAAGTTTTAGCAAATGAACTAAATAACTTCAGCATGTTTCGACTGAAGTTTCGGATAAAATTCATGACAAAACTGTAGACCGAAGGATAAATAACTTCAACATGCATTAGCATGAAGTTTTAGCTTCAATGTGAAACAACTTCATGCTATATTAACATGAAGTTTTAGTTTCAACATGAAACAACTTCATGCCACATTAGCATGAAGTTTTAGCTTCAAGGTGAAATAATTTCATGCAAGTGTGATTCTGAAGATTAATCTGGACAAGGTTCTGATTTTTTAATAAAGTTACTGAGAGGAGAGGAGGAGATCGTTTTATATCTTTTGTCAGGAGTGTAATTGTCATATTATTACGAATTTTTTGTGAGATGGCTACCAAATCAATAATTTTAAAAAATAGGGTACGGGTTAAAAGGTGACACACATATCAGAGGCGGATGCAGTGTGTTAGTTATGAGTTCAATTGAACCTATAACTTTCGACATTGAGTAGAAATTTATGTGTAAAAATTTATTAAAATTACAAAAATAATAGATTTGAGCCCATAACTTTAAAAATATAATGGGTTCAATATTAAAAATCTTAAAAATTAAACCCATAGAGTTTAAATCCTAAATCTGTTTCTCACAAATATAGGATACAGCTGCAAATTCCCCGAATTTGGTCCACGGCTGCCAGCTTCTTGTTGGGCCTAATACACTCTGGTCGATGTAAGGTGGATCCATTTGTGCGTGGGCCTTAATGTCTGATACGAGGTCTACTAATTCTTCGCATCAAAAGCTGTCATCCAATTTGTGTGTGTGCCGTTTCCTCTCAAGCTGGGACACAATAAAGACTTTAGGAAAGTCATTTGCATCTGCACCCAGTTTTGAGATCACCCCTAAGTTATATTCACTTTGCATAAAAATTAAGTTTACCCACTTTAGGATCAATGTTAGACTCATCGAGTCTGAAGTTAAAGAAAGAAAAATTTAGGCACTTAAGACCAATTAAGTCTAAAGTGCAGAAATTATACTTAAGATACACTTAAGATCGAACAGGTCTGAAGTACAACAAATATTTTCATACAATTAAGGCCAAATGTGCATGAAGTAAAAAATTACACTTAAAAGAGAAATAGGTCTAAAGTGCAACAAATATTTTCATGCACTTACCAAATAGATCTGATGTGAATAAATTACACTTACGATGCACTTAAGGCCAAATTGGTCTGAAGTGAAAGTGTGAAACCAATATTTTCATGCACTTAAAAGCCAAATAAGTCTGAAGTATAAATTGCCCAGAAATAAAAACTTGTTATTTAAATTTCAACAATTCAATACACGATCCAATACCTAAATCTACTCCAAATGAGCTCAAATTTGAAACCTAACCTTTAAATATCATAAAAAAATCAATCATTAATTTGTCAAAATAATAACATATCTAACAAACCCATTTTTCAATTAAGAAGAAGAAACCCTAAGCAAGAGCAAAGAAAGGAGCACTAATAAACTTCACTACTGTAAAATACAATAAACCACCCTTAAAACCTTCTTACAAACACCATATAAATTCACCGCCACTTTTGTTTTTATAACAACTACTAAGAAGAAGAAGAATAATAATGAGGAAAAGGGCTAAAATTGTACGTACTTTGGGTACTAGTTAAACTTTTCCTAAAAAGTGGGTATAAATTAAATGGGGCCGACCAAATAGGGGCCCATAAAATTTTTACCTCTTAGGAAAGGGTATATTCGACATAAAGCAGCTCAATTCTCGCGTCTAGCACTCTAGCTAATGGTCAAGACCTTACCATTCAGACCATAGAAGAAGGAGTTGTTCTTAAGAACTGGACCGCTGCACCATCCCGGGCCCGTCGAGTTCTTGGGTAGCCTCGCAAATTATCATGAATTATTTTAAAATAGTTTTGAGCATTTGAGATATTTTTCAGTATTTTGTTTTGAAATAATTACTCGAGCCATCGAGCCGCACTTGTTGACGTTTTATGACAAACTTATTTTGTAGTGATTGTAAACTCTTCTACCCAAAGAGTGCTGGGCGGCCCAAACCAACTCTGTCTAACTGATGTTTTTCTAAGTGGGTGTTTGAACATAAAAATTGTGAAATTCTCCAAATAAAAAAAAAGCAAATTCAACTGGAAATTATATTTGAAAATTAGATCGATATTTGGACATGAATACGATTTGAAATTATTTTCGTATTTTTGTGGGTGATTTGAAGTAAAAATTTTGAAATATAACTTTTGGAGTTTTTTAAATTTCTGAAAAATTTTGAAATTCGACTTCAAGTAAAATTTGAGATTTTTATGGCCAAACACTAATTTCAAAAAAGGTAAAAATTTCTGAAAAAAAAGTGAAAAAGTTTTTATGGCCAAATGGCCCTAAGTCAATTCAAATAATATCTTGTTTCAAAGTGGTTTCTCATTTTCTGTATTACTGGGGGAAGCCTCTAACGAAAAGGGATCTTTTTAAAAGTGAAGGAGTAGAAATGATGAATATCAGAGAAGTTATAGACGGTAAAAATTGTAGTTATAATTATCTCAAAAATCGGCAAAAATATTTGTTGAATCATGGAGCAACACGTGTTCGGGGTATTAAATGCGAGAAGACGTGCGTCCTTTCAAGCGTCAGAGACTGTTCAGGAACTTTTCCGTCAAGAAAGGAATCTTCACCAACTTTCCGATAACAGTAAGATATGTCACTGGAAAGTATGGGGACTATCTGTATGAGGTAAAATTGGTTTATAACATATGGTCGAATGGTAACATGACACATGGAATCTAATATAGGCAAAAGTCAGGGAACAATCAATATTGGATACAACGAATGTAATCGATATCGGATAAATTTCAAAGGGAGCGTAGTCGATGGGAGAAGGTCAAGGGTTTGTCATCGGATAGCATTCAATGAGGGAATATTTACTAACATTAAATGAGCGACCATTGCAGAGAATATTTGCATTCATGGTCTGTCGTTACGCGTTCATCAATGACTCTTTTATTATCATTTAAGAGGAGTTTGATCCTAGGATCTTGTTTCCCTGTGTAAAGCTATAAATAGTAAGTTCAACAGCCATGGTAAGGACATGAAACATTCTATACAAAAAAGGCTATATTTTACTATTTTGCTCTGAAATTAACATCTTTCTTTCACTTTGTAGTTATTTTTATTTGTGCTCTCAGAGACGCTGGATTCGGAGCCAGGCTTGTCATCTTCTTCAATTAAATCTCAATTTTAATCTAATCTCTTTATCATTTTTGAATCAAATTAATTCGTTTATCTATAAACCACGTTAACAAATTTAACTGTATCATTTTACGGGTAAACATAATGTACTCCAAAATAACAACAACGAAAAAAATGAGAAAAATGAAAATCGGCAAATAATGTTTCATTGAGAATTTATTGGTATTATTTTTTGTTCATCTTAAGCTACCTTTGCTCCTCAAAATCCCCACGCCACTCGAAAACCAATAATGCCAAAGAAAGCTGAGGGTAGTTTAGTTTGAAAATAAGTTATGTTGGAATTAATTATGTTAAGATTAGTTATATTTAGATTAATTATGATGAAATTAGTTATTTTGATATTATTTTTTATTAACTATTTGGCATGTTGTATTAATCATGAAATTGTCAATTTTACTGCTTTATTTTGAGATAATCTATCATGGGATTATTATTCCATCATGTAGTAGGTATAAGTTATTTCACTACCATTTTTTAATCTTGTGATAAATTATCACATGATTATTAACCAAATAAGAGATAAGGCGATACTAAATTTTTAGCCCAAAATTATTTTTGTTTATTTATCATACCAAACGACCCATAAGTATTTTAACCAGTTTTTGTTTACTCTCACTTAAAAAGTTTTTAACTTAATTAAAATTTGATGTATAATTTACCAAATATATAAAACATGTATTTTTATCGTTGTGTTTTCGTTCTCGTTACCCATTAACAAGTTTCTTTAGTTTACTGTCTTGGTTTAAGATGTACTCTTTCTTTAATCCTTCTTACCTACAAAGCAATTCTTATTTTTACAGTTTCGATTATTTCATCTTTTTCTTTTCTACGTTCTTGTTTTTCTTGCTTCTCTTCAGCGAGAATACCCCATTGGGTTATTTGGTATTATATTTATGGGAGCTACTAAGAGGAGCAGGTCCAAGAGGGAAGATCGTGAAATTTTTTTAGTTTTTTTTAATCAATAAGCTAAATAGTATTAATCAGAAATGAGTAGATTGAATTATAAACTCATGTTACTTCATTAAAAAATTTCGAAACATTGAAGTTGAAAATTGAATTTTACAAAATTGTATTTATTTGGATTGGAAGTTGTTGCAAATGATTGAGAACATCCTTTAGAGTTTATATCTCAATTATGAGAGAATTTGGTTAAGATTCGAGTTGATTTTGTTGGAATTTCACATTGAAACTCGAACAACAACACATAAATAAAAGTATATATTTGTATGTCGGGTGTATAAACGACATACAAAATATATACAACTAACATAATTGTATACAAGTTATATATAAGTGTAAATTGTAGGTTTTTTACTAGATTCTATATAACAATAATTGTATTCGATTTGTATATAAATTGTAGCTTTTGATCGAATTCTGAATAATAACAAATTATATTCAGGTTTTATATAAATTCGAAAAGTCGTACATGTTGCCTACGTTAGGTTGATTAAGGACATGTATGATGGAGTAAAGACCCGAGTGAGGACGGTGGGTGGGGACTCGAACCATTTTTCGGTTATGATGGGGTTGCATCAGGGGTCGACACTCAGCCCTTTTTTGTTTGCTCTGCTTTCTTTTCTCCGCATTTGCCTAGAAACCTCTCATAACCTTAAATTATCTCAGCAAAAATCTTACTAACATTTTATTAACATGGCTTCTTACACTACTTTCTCTGGCAACACTAGTCTTCTCTTCGGG
This sequence comes from Nicotiana tabacum, assembly GCF_000715075.1. Taxonomy (NCBI): domain Eukaryota; kingdom Viridiplantae; phylum Streptophyta; class Magnoliopsida; order Solanales; family Solanaceae; genus Nicotiana; species Nicotiana tabacum. The sequence goes on along the minus strand of NC_134081.1, from coordinate 22,523,938 downwards.
GGAGGCCCAAAGAAAAACAAGGACAAGGAGGTCGAAGTCGATTTTTAACCTCCCACTGTTAGCACCATCATACCACATCATCTTAGCACCGCGAATGACTTTCAAGAGAAAGATCCTTTTGCTTCTTCACGGACTTGGTCAGTTAGTAGGTATCCCTACTCCATTCGCCCTTCCAATATCCCAATTGTGAAGGAGGACTACAACTGCCCCAATCTTAAAATCTTCGCCCCGGATATGATAGAGCGGGTTACCTTCTCCAAGGAGGATTTTATATATGTCTATACATATCCCGTTACCTTGGGTCCATTCTCCCTAGGGGGTCGAGTGAAGGTTTCGACCCAATAATTTTAAAATTCTACCATCGATATCACATCTGCTTTGCACAAGTAGGCCCATTTATATGGCGGGCGGTGACCTGCCTTCGCCAACTGTGCACAGAGATCGGAGAAACCCTATCCCTTGCACATATAATGAACCTTTACTCTCCGAAATTTTTCCGTGGGGGAGTAATAAGCTTTAGCAAGCATGTCCACCATGCTCTCCTTACCAGCGTAGACGATGACAACGATTGTGGATAGATAGAACGATTCGTCGTCATTGCTACCAAGGAAATCATCCCGACCACAACTCCAACTTTTTCCGAGTCGTGGAATCGCTTTTGTAAGTTTTCGATCATTCACTACCTTCCTTCGTAAAAAGATTATTTTTCGTTGTTGTTGATTTTCTTATTTTTTTTGTTTCAGCTACCCGATGGGAACCACCACGGGTTCAAGACCCGGACCAGTGGGTTCAGAATATTTTGAAAATCACGACTCCAGAATCCCACCGGCAGAAGAAAATGTCCCCCAAATACGGGTGAAAAGCCAAGCACCATGGTAAGTCACTACCACAAAAAAGATTTTTCGCAGCAATCTATTAGAGGCAATAAAACAAAGGCCACTAAATGATTTCTGATGATAGGCTAGAAACTCTGTATTTTAGTAGTATTATTGCACTTTAATTACTTTATTTTACGTTTGTTTGAGTTTAATTCATAGTGAATTATACTTATTACGTGTTTTATGCCGTGCATGAAATAATTCCGAGCTATTAAGGTAAATTGGAGCTAAATCGAACAAGTTGAAGCTTTGAAGTATGAGTAGAAGCCCAAGAAATTAAGTCGGGATCACGTTCGGGGGTCGAGGACCAAGTCCGGATATAAAAAAGTGGACGAAAAAATATACTCTGAGAAAACAACACTAGCACGATGCGGTTGCATAAACGCGCATGCCTTACAGAATTCAGCTCTCTGAACTTCCTCACAAGCGTGCCTCATGGCGTGGCGTGGCGTGGCGTGGGTGTACAAATTTGTCAGAGTTATTTCCTGTTTCAGCTAGGAAAGGGTAGTTTCGTCCGTGCCCGTTCCTAAAGGGCATAAATACGCCAAAAATACATTTTTGAGGAGATTTTTGACCTACGAAAGATTTGAGAAGCAACTAAGGCAAGAAGACACAAAAATTCATCAAGATTTCAACCAATGATCAGTGCAATACGGGAGTTTGTATCGAATCATTAGCATTGATGCTTTTTTTTAATTTTTAAACCTTATTGAGATGATGTTTCCATTGCTATGGAATAATCTCCATTAGGGTGTTGACAGATACGGTGTTTTGATAACTTGATTAGGGATTCGATTCTTGATAATTGTTGGAATTAATTGATGGAGTTTTAATTCGTATTGTGGAGTTATTTCTTATTTTGCTTAATCGAAAGAGGAGCTTGATATTGGACTTCTTTACATTTTATGCTCTAATTTAAATTCGTGATTCAAATAGGTAACCAAAAGAGCCTCTTGAATTGTTAATCGAACTAGAAAATGGAGAAATATTAGTGAGAAGTTACCCTTTAGACCATAACCTTCATTTTGTCCGTTGCGATTAGATACCGTACTTCAATTGGATTAATTACTGAAATTAATGTTTAATCAAATGAGGAGCATTAACTTCAAGTGAAATCTAATTATCTATTTAATTCATGAGAATCAACAGTATTATAGAGTGAACTAACTCAAGAATTGGATCCTGAGTCAATTATCTTGCACCTGTCTAGTCAATTGCCCTTATTTCTCTCATTGATATTTCATCGTTTCTCATCTGTTACCTTTTGTGATCAATTGTTAATTGCTTAATTTTTAGTACTTAATGTTAGTTGATAATCATCAAATCAAGTGTTAATTTTTCTGGATCATAATCAACTGAAGATTATTCGAACACTGTTTAAATCCAATCCATGTGGAAAGAGAATTAACAAAATATTTCTTGGGTCATACTTCGATTCAAGATAACATGGAAAACAAAGAGATTGATGGAGTAGACTTAGCTGTAAGAGAGGCATCACACAAGAAGCTGCACGAATAGCAGCTGAGGCAACCCTTAGAGCTACTGAGGACACTATCGAAGATGGTAGGGGTCGAAGATTCAATCTAAATCGACCCTTGGTTGAAGACCGGTTTGAGAATGCAACACCCAGACCTGAGAGATCATTGGGTGATTATGCCAGACCAGTCTACAATCAAGGACTGTGAAGTGTTAGATCTCCACCTATAGCATTAAACACCTTTGAGTTGAAGCAAGGCTTGCTTCAAACCATCTAAAATAACTGTATCTTCAGAGGGAAGGTGAATGAAGATCCTAACACTCACTTGATGGATTTTGAAGAAATCATGAACACCTTCCAGTACAATGGAGTATCAAAAGATGCGGTCTACTTAAGGGCATTACCCTTCTTATTGAAAGATGACGCGAAACACTGGCTTCGTAGCTTACCCACAGGGTCGATTAGGACATAAGAAGATATGACAAAAACGTTTCTTGACAAGCACTTCTCAACTACAAAAACGGAAAAATCCAGAAGGGAAATACACAATTTCTACCAGAAGGAGACATAAACGATTTTTGAAACTTGGGAAAGATTCAAGGAGATAGTGAGAAGGTGTTAACATAATGGAATTGAATTGTGGATGCAACTTCAGGACTTCTTGGATGGACTGATACCCTCCTCATGATGAACTCTGAGTACTGCATGTGGAGGTCCATTAATGAAGAAAACTCCGGAGGAGGTCATCTTAATTCTTGATGAATTGTCTGAGGACGCTAACCAGTGGCATGCTGAGGATAATGATAAGAGAAAATCTGTTGGGGTTCACCAGGTGGACTCTAACACATCAGTGCAAGCCCAACTAGACACCATGGCCAAAGAGATAAGAAACTTGACATTAGCCAAGATATAGAGTGAACCGCAAACAGCATGTGACTTTTGTGGAATGGGACACCTCACATATGAGTGTCAAGCTTTAGATGAGGAATTAAATGCGGTAGGGAACATTAATAGAGGAAACTACCAAGGTGGGAACAACTATAATGCTATGGGTCAAAGACATCCAAGTTTTTCGTGGAGTTCACCTAGTGAGAGTTTGAACTCATGGCAACAAAATAATCTTAGAACCCAGGGTCAAGGACCGCCAGGTTTCAGAACCAGCAGAGGCAGCAATACCAGCCACAACAGTCAAATCAATTTAGTATGGAAGATCTCATGAAGGCATTCATCAGCAAATCAGATGCAAAATTTGAGACTCAGGGCACAACCATCCGAAATTTAGAAAGACAAATGGGACAAATTGCAAACTTATTATCTGAGAGGGATCTTGGACTCTACCCTCTGACACTAAAAAGAACCCAAAGGAAACAATCAAAGTTGTATCTTTGAGAAGCGGCAAAATATTAGCTGACCCAGTTGTGAAAGCTAGACCAGAGGCAGTAAACAAGCAGACTGAGACAATGGAAGAGAAAAAGAGTGAAAAACAGAAAGGCCAGAGTAGTAGGGTACAAAATGAGATTGAAGAAAGTAGATACATGCAAGCTATACCATTCCCTCAAAAGATAAAGTGGGAAAAACTTGACAAATATTTTGGGTGGTTCTTGGAGATGCTCAAGTAACTTTATGAGAACATTCCCTTCAAAGAGGTACTCACTCATATGCCTGCTTATGCTGAGTTCTTAAAGGAAATCTTGTCTAGTAAGAGGAAGTTGGAGGAGACAACAGTGGTAAAGCTAAATGCCCATTGCAGTTCCATATTGCAAAATAAAATTCCCTAAAAGTGTGGGGACCCAGGAAGCTTCACCATACCATGCTCGTTAGAGAGTGAGAAATTCGACAAGGCCCTCTGTGATTATGGTGCTTCTATAAATATAATGCCTTTGTCTGTATTCAGAAAACTGGAAGATGAGCTTGGAGTGATCAAATCAATACCAGTGTCCTTACAACTGAATGACTAGACCACAGTTTTGCTTGAGGGAATCATTGAAGATATTCTAGTGCAGGTAGACAAGTTTGTGTTCCCCATAGACTTTATTGTGGTGGATATGAAAGTGAATATGGAGGTATCTCTAATTCTAGGACGACCATTTTTATGTACAGGCAGAGCTATCCTTGATATCTACGAGGGGCAACTTATGCTCAGAGTGGGCAATGAGAAAGTGGTATTCCAGATGAAGATGATGATGAAATACCCCAATGATGAGGCATCTGCCTACTCGTGCTTCAAGCTAGATGTTGTCGGGGAATTGGCTGAAAAATATAAGTTTGACAAGCTTGTGAGGGATACTTTAGAGAGATGTATTACTCAGTCTAGAACTGTAAAGGATGAAGATCCTGAAATAAAGAAAGAGGCTGAAACTCTTAAAACTAAAGATCAAGTGGTTGATGAGGAGGAACTAAAAGAGGAGGCTTCTAAGCCTAGTGTGGAATTGAAAGTCCTCCCTACTCACTTGAAATATGATTTTCTTGAAACTAGCAATTTTTCTGTGATTATTTCTGCTTACTTGATAGGTACACAAAAGCAAAAGCTGGTGAGCTGCTGAAAAAGTACAAAAAGGCCATTGGCTGGAGTATAACTGATATTCAAGGAATCAGTTTAGCCATTTGCATGCACAAAATTTTGCTGGAAGAAAATAACAAGCCAGTGGTACAACCCCAACGCAAGTTGAACTAAAATCTGGAGGAGGTAGTGCACAAGGAGATCATTAAATTGTTAGATACGGGAGTGATTTTTCCATCTCTGATAGCCAGTGGATTAGTCAAGTGCAAGTTGTACCCAAGACCGGGGAAAAGATAGTGGTGAAGAATGAAGATAACGAATTGATCCCAACACGAATAGTCACAAGGTGGAGAATGTGCATTGATTATAGAAGGCTGAATGATGCAATAATTAAAGACCATTTCCCACTTCCCTTCATTGATCCAAATGCTCAAAAACGTGCCTGGACATGGATGCTACTGTTTCTTGGATGGGTACTCAGGCTACAATCAGATACCCATTTCCCCTGAAGATGTTGAGAAGACTACATTCACCTGCACGTCAGGTATTTTTGCTTACAAGAGGATGCCAGTTGGGTTGTGTAATACACCTGCCACTTTTCAGAGGTGCATGATATCTATATTCTTCGATCTAAACGGGACGTGTCTAGAGGTATTCATGGATGATTTCACCCTCTTTGGTGATGAATTTGATGATTGCTTGAAGAATTTGGAGCTTGTGCTTGAATGTTGCGAAACCACTCACCTGGTTCTTAACCGGGAGAAGTGCCACTTTATGGTGAAATAGGGAATTATCATGGGCCACAAAGTGATTGCACATGTCATTGAAGTTTATAGAGCAAAGGTTGATGTAATTGCTGGGCTCCCTCCACCGACTTCTGTGAAGAGCATAGGAGTTTCTTGGGACATGCTGGGTTCTATAGAAGATTCATTTAAAAAAAAAAAAAATTCAGCATTACCAAGCCGTTAATTGCATTGTTAGCGAAGGAAGTCAAGTTTGTTTTCACTGTGGAGTGCTTAAGAGCATTCGAATTGATAAAAGAAAAGCTTGTGAGTGCTCCTATTATGATTATACCTAATTGGATCTAGCCATTTGAAATAATGTGTGATGCTAGTGATGTGGCTGTGGGGGCAGTTCTAGGGAAAAGAAAAGATAAGATGTTTAGGCCCATCTACTTTGCAAGCAGGACGTTGGATAATGCTCAAGTCAACTATGCCACTACTGAGAAAGATTTCTTTGCTGTGGTCCTTGCTTTTGACAAGTTTAGATCATATCTGGTGGGGAATAAAGTGAATATACACACTGATCACTTAGCTTTGAAATACTTGATGAGTAAGAAGGAGTCCAAGCCGCGTCTGATGCGGTGGGTGTTGTTGCTCTAAGAGTTTGACTTGGAGATCAAAGATATGAAGGGCATAGAAAATCAAGTTGCAAATTATCTATCTCGACTTGAGAGACCTTCTATTGAAACAATTGAAGTAAGGGAAGATTTCCTTAATGAGCATGTTTTTATGCTGGTAGTAAGTTTTTATGACTAACCGTTTGGGTTGCTCTGATGGTAAGCAACTTCCACTTCCAACCAAGAGGTTGTGAGTTCGAGTCACCCTAAGAGCATGGTGGGGAGTTCTTAGAGGGAAGGATGCCGAGGGTCTATTGGAAACAGCCTCTCTATCTCATGGTAGGGGTAAGGTCTGCATATATACTACCCTCCCCAGACCCCACTAGTGGGATTATACTGGGTTGTTGTTGTTGATCACCTTACTATCTTATTATTTTTATTCTGCTTTTATATGGCTTTTTGTTACTATCCTTTCTTGTCTATAGTTTCATTAATGTGGTGCTTATGCTTTCTTGAGTCGGAGATCTAATGGAAATAACCTCTCTATCCTCACAAGGTAGGGGTAAGGTCTGTGTACATACTACTCTCCCTAAACCTCATGGTATGGGATAATACTTGGTATGTTATTGTTATTATTGTTGTTTGTTCCTTGATGAGCAGATTTTCTCCATTGATGCGGTCTCCGAAAGGCCGCCTTGGTATGCTGATGTAGCCAACTTTGTCTAGTGGATGGTTGCCTCATGGCCTCTCTCGTGATTAAAGAAGGAGGCTTCAAGGTAAGGTAAAAAGTAATTTTTGGAATGACCCGTTCTTGTTTAAACTGTGTGCAGATGGTGTGATTTGAAGATGTGTGCCTGAAGGAGAGATAACAAGCATTCTTTCTCATTGCCATGATGGAGCAGGTGGAGGACGCTATGGTGGAATCGCACTACAGCAAAGTTCATGAAACCGTTTTTTATTGGCCTACTTTGTACAAAGACACTCAGGCTTATGTAGTTGCATGTGACAAGTGTCAAAGGGCAGGTAATATTAGCAAGAGAGATGAAATGCCTCTCAAATCCATTTTGGTATATGAAATTTTTGACGGTTGGGGCATTGACTTCATGGGTCCATTTTCATCGTCGCATTCTTATGAGTATATCCTAGTAATCATTGACTACGTCTTTAAATGGGTCGAAGCAATCCCTACTAGGACCAATGATGCTCGGGTGGTATGTGAGTTCTTACGAAAGAATATCTTTACATGCTTTGGGACACCACAAGTGATTATCAGTGACAATGGGTCACACTTTGTGAACAAGCAATTTGCTGCACTGTTGTCCAAGTATGGGGTCACCGCATAAAACAGGAACCCCATGCCATGTCCAAACTAGTGGGCAAGTTGAAAAAGTGGCTAACCGTGAACTTAAATGGATTCTTGAAAATACGGTTAGTACTTCTCGTAAGGATTGGTCTATAAAGTTGGATGAAGCTTTATGGGCGTACAGAACTACGTTCAAAACAACCATAGGAACTTTACCGTTCAAATTAATGCATGAAAAATCATGTCACCTACCTGTTGAGATAGAACATAAAGCTTATTGGGTAATTAAGATGCTTAATCTTGATCTTAGTCTTACAGGTGAACACAGGTTGTTGCAGATGAATGAACTGGAAGAGTTTAGACGGGACGCGTATGAAAATACGCGAAATTTTAAAGAAAAGTCAAAGAAATGGCATGATCATCTGATTAAGCCAAAGAAGTTTCATGAATGGGACAAAGTTCTGCTATACAATAGTAGACTTAAGTTGTGCCCTGAAAAATTCAAGTCAAGATGGACAGGTCTGTATGTTGTGAAACACGTCTCACCGTATGACGCCATTAAAATACAGGATAAGGAAGAGAATGAAAGTTTTAAGGTGAATGGGCACAGGTAGGGATGGCAATGAGGTGGGTTTCAGCATTCGCGGGGGGAGGGGGGGGGGAGGGGGGGGGGTTAACATTGTTTGCGGGGGCGAGGCGGTTCTAATTTTTTTAAAAAAATTAATGCGGCGCGGGGCGCGGGTCAAGATTTTAATTTTTTAACTAAAACCTAAAAGCCTAAAACGCTACCAGCCAAAGACAAATTCTCAGAAGGCTAATGTTATGCATTTTCCTGCTCTTTTCTTGTTAACTAGACCACACCGTTTATTGTTAATTAAGACATAATATTAATATTTGGTAAATATGGACATAAGTTAATGGATTGCCTGCTTCCTTACATCATGATGGAGAGGTCCTAATGATAGTTTCACCAGTCACCAATCTAAAGGCCAAATTAATTTGTAAATACACACTCCCTTGTGCATATATTCACATTAACAAGAACATGATTTAAAAAATATGAGGTAACAAGAACCAAAATAGTTTGTAAGAAACACAACTTTAATTTATAAAGACAGTTACACAATATGAAAATTGAAAAATATGAGGTAACATAGAATTACTTCATATGCACAAAAGTAAGTGGAGTTAACACCAAAGAAAGAAGAAAAATTAAGAAATATTGAAGAATATATAAATTATAATGCATTGGAATACGGTATCTTTTGATAATACTCTTAAATTAAAAAAAATTAAGAACAACAAATTATACTTTGCGGGGCAGATTGAAACCTTCGTGGGTTTATGCGGGTTTTCCCACAACCTCACCGCCCACACCACTTGCCATCCCTAGGCACATGTTAAAACCGTACCTTGTTGGAGGATTTGACAAGCAATCCTCTAGCATCGTGATCAAATGAGCCTAAGTGACGGGGTCTAGCTGACAACTATAACTCAGAACTTCTTCTAACCCTTTTTTCTTGCTTTTGTAGAATAGTTAGATGATTGTAGTGTAGGATTATTAGAGTTTAGGAATTTCGATAATTGTTTGAACAAGTATGAGTATGAATTGGATACAAAATAAGTACATATTAGAGTAGGGGTGCACCCCGTATGCTAAAACATGAAAAAACCGAAATTCTGAGAAACATGGCTTACTGCGCCGCATAGGACTCCGCGCCAGACTAAACTTCACGTTTGATAGAAAAACAAGCCTCTGAATATCCCCACTACCGCGCCACACCCACCGACGCAGCAGTGGAAATATTGCGGCCATAAATTAAAACAAATCTGAAAAATTAAGAAAAAAAACATAACGCCCCCCCTTTCCTTATATAGACCCGTTCCCCCCTCTCCCATATCTCTCATTATTTCTTTTCAAACCTTCCTCTCTAACTCACCCTAAATCCCTCATTCTTCTTCTTCTTCTCCAATTTCTTCCACACCCATCTCCTACCACTCCTCTCCACCTTCAAGGTAAGTTCTTGATGACAGTCAAATCCACTACTAAAAAGTAAATGGACACGGTCGCATGTAATATAATTTACCCAACTATGAGTCGGGGTCGAATCCCACAGAGAATAATATGTAGGTGATTAGGCGTGTAAGTGAACTATCACTTATTATGCTAAGCCAAACAATTAGAAAGGTTTTGAGAAAATATTTATAACTAATTGCGAAAATGTAAACTAACCTAGAAAGCAAGTAAAATGATCAATAGCTACAAGCATGAATGCATTTGGAATTACACTCAAGTAACGATTTAATGTATTTCACGATTTTACAAATATGAGCGAGTTTATGTTAATTAGCCTGAGATATTAATTCTATAATAGCTTCTTTCGAAGACTAACAAGACTTTCTAATTGAATTATCCCTAAAAAAATTAAGAGATTAAGCACACCCGAATATGGCTACAAGTAGTTCAATCCTCTCCCTAGGTAGAATCTATAAAGTGAGGGTTAGCGCCTCAAGTTCTTGTTAATTAATCTTTTCCAACCCCAAATTATTTTTTCCAAAATTAATTCAAAGTGAATGGGCGAGTCTTAGGGTTAGCTAATCCCTTTAAAAATATTAAAGAACAAGAATAATTAAAGAAACAATAACTCACTTCATAATAAATAAAAATCATTCAATACATAAGCACAATAAGATATTTAATCCACACTTTAAATATGAATATTTTTATAAACAAGATTCAAGTGTTGGAAAAATTAGTACACACTTAGATATACAATACAAAGCAAGGAAATAAAGAAATGAACATAAATTGGTAAGAAATTCTAAACCAAAAGCTTCAAATCTTCAAGTCCCAAGTGTGTGTGCAAGAACCCTAACTCCAAAACTTGTGTTTTCTAGTCAAGAGACTGAAAATAAGTCAAAGATATATTTTCAATACGCTAGGTCATGTATTTATGGGTTTGGGATAGGGAAATGTGAATTGCCAAATCTGTCCAGAGCTGAAGCCCGTTGTCGCACCTGCGGAAGAATCCTCGCAAGTGCGGTTTTGCAGATGCGGATACCTGTTCGCAGAAGTGATATTTGGTGGAAATGGCTATTCCGCAGAAGCAGCTAAAAGAGCGCAGAAGCGCATCCGCAGAAACGGTCTTCAACCGCAAAAGCGCGATAGCAGATGCGGTCTTCAACCGCAGAAGCTGTTGATCAATAGCAGATGCGATTAATGCCTTGCAAGTCTTGTTCCGCAGATGCGGATGCTTCTGCGTAGATGCGATTTTACTGGAGATTTTTGCACTTCTTTTACTCTTTTTTGCATTAATCCACTTTATTTAATTTTAATTCTCTTCAAGACTTTATTTACTTGAAAATCTAACAATGCACACCATATATTACCTCATTTTATAATTAAAGGACACAAAAACTAAGGAAAATAGACTAAAATGAGTGGTAAAATCACCACTCATCAACACCCCCAACTTAAATCTTTTGCTTGTCCTCAAGAAAATCAAAACCAAATACTCAATGAGGCGCTAACATTTAAAACTCAATTAGCATCGCTATCATCTTCAAATCACATTCTCCAATTAAGCACAACACTTATGGTTTTTGTTGGTACTAATAATTAGGCTTAAGTATGTGAACTTCAACAATGGAGTTTTAACATAATCAAGTGACAACACCCAAGCCTCAAGAAGTGACTCAAAAGCACTAGTCTACTATATATGCTCAATTTACTTAATTCGAAATATATTAATGTCACTAATCCATCATAATCCATGTGCCCCCACAAGAAAGAAAGTCCCAAAATTAACATATTTACAATAACAATACAAGGAAAAAATGCACAAAGACACTCACTCTCAACAATGAATTTCAAGTGTTACAAAATATCATGCCATAAGCTTGCCCTTATTTTAATTCGCTACCTATTCAAGAACATTCGTTTGGAGATCCCATAAGGACTCTTTAAGCCTGTAATGTAGGCTTAGGGAAGGGTAAGATAAGCATTTGGGATACAAGTGACTACACCCTCCTTAAACACAACTCACATTTGTCTTTTCTTTTTGCACTTTGCTCCTTTTTAAATCACATAGCCCTTATTGATATCTAGTTACCAACATAGAACCACCTTAAAGTACCTCTCTAATTTTCTCAAGACTCCATATTTTTTTAACAACTATTTTCTTTTGGAGCTTGAGTATCTTCATATAAAAAACTTTGAGGTATATGCTTCTACACACAATGTACATCTTCACCATTTTTCAATTAATACTAATACCCCCAACTTAGGCTTTTAGCCTCATGTTTAACATTCAAGAAGGGACTGGTTCAAAAGAGGAAATTATTTCACAAAAAGGGTAAAGGTTTGTAATGTGTTAGCCAAAGAAAAGGTTAAAGGCTCAAATAGGATTAACTAGTGATAATATTTATATAATGGTAGGCTCGAAAGGCTTTTTCAAAGACCACAAAGAATGCCTAAGGTTATCCTTCCAACCAAACATAATTAACATTAGCATTGAAAGACCAACCAGACAAGTTCTAGATGATAAAAATAAACACAAGAATTATTTTTAACAAAAACTAACATACGTGGCACATGAACTAATCAAGACGAATCAATTTCACTTCTTAATAAGCACAATTTGAGCAGTATCATGCCAACTAGTGGGCAAAGAGTCACAAAATGAGCCAAAACATTATCACAAAAATTATTCTTCCCCATGCAACTTACTTTTTCAATTTACAACCAAAATGCGTAGGGGTATTCTTAATTCACACTCCACATACAAGAGACTAATTTTATTAGTACCAAACAATCCAAAAGTATCCACATACTAAATCAAGACTAATTCCCTTAAGAAAGTTTTCACACTATCCATCATAGGAAAAAGTTACCCGGTTCAACACAAAAATATTCCTCGGGAAAGAACCATAGCATAAGGAAAACCCAAGGAAATTTATTGAAAAGTATATTACTACTAAAGAGATAATAATAATATAAACTAAAAAATACTAAAGAAAATAGAATAAAAACTAAAGGGATAAAATAAAATAACTAAAATCTACTAAAGAAAATAAATAAGTAAAAAGAAAAATAAAATAGAATAATAAAAGCGACTAATACTAAAGGAACAAAAATAACATAAACTAAAAACTACTAAAGAAAATAAATAAGTAAAAAAAAAAATAGAATAAAAAAGAGACTAATCCGCAATTATATCATCAATCACAAACTACGCCCTGCAAAGGCACATGATAAATAATAGTAGAACAAGCCCGGCAATGGCATCTAATATTCATATAAAAGCCCGATAAGGGCACACAATATCCATACAAAAGCATAAGCCCGACAAGGGCACAAGTTAAGCATCAATGTACAAATAAAGTATATTTCCTAAAGCCACCCCTAACTAAAAATATTGCAGTGTCCTCACTGCACAATATCAAGATAAAATAAGAGTGGTTTGAGGCTTTCCCTGATATCTACATCAGACTAGCATACTGCGAAAAAAAGCTAATCACTTCCATGTGGAGCTCTCGGCCTCATCATCATCAGTAGCATCTGTATCAGCATCAACAACACTCGACAGGAAGGAATACTCTTCACTATCATCTTTGTCCTCGATCGGTATCTTCCTGTTCGGCATCCCCCATTTGAAAACGGCCTTGATGCCTCTCCACATCTTTATCATGAACTTGTTCTTCTTCTTATTTTTCTCTTTCTCCTTGTGGAAATCTGCGTGAAGATCTACATGTGCCTTGGGCATGTTGCCATAGGCTGCCTCAAGCCTTCTAACAGAAGCTGCCAACTTCTCCTGCGACTAGGCTTGTTTCTTCTGGTTCTCCAGGTAGGTCTTCATTTCTTCCCTGATAAAATACCCGGGCGTAGGCTGGGAGTGTAAGGGCCCACTAGGTATATGTGACACTAAGTCACGGATGGAGATAGGCTGTGAGTTCAACATCCTAAATGGTCCCTTAGGCAGGGCTGCCTGTGAGGAGGACTATGGTCCGGCAGCAATGGTGACTTTCCTCTTCTTACTCTTTACTGCACTACCCTCGCCTGTTACTCTCAACAAATGAAAGGGTTTGTCGACTGGTAACCACCGATCGGTGCTACACACCTCAACATCTGCCCGCTGGCACAAATCTGTAATCAGTGAAGGGAACATCAAGCCTGAGCTGTCGTCTAGCAAATACTCTTTTACCTCCTGAAGAATAAAATGGTTGACATTCACATGAATGTCGTCGAGTATGCGTGCAATCATCAGGGCTATGCCATATAAAACATCCAAAACATTTTCACACGGTGATACTCTGTTGCAGATGATGTAGAGCCACATCTTGGCCTCAGCTGTGAAGTCGATGGACTTCAAACCTTATCTCTTGTTTGCCCACTTTTCTCTCACGCCGGTTGGATAAAGTTTAGAAACTAGCCAATCTCCGTTTGAGCAATGATCCTTTTCTCGTACCGGCTCGAGTGGATGGTGAGGAAGCCCTAGAATATCGTTGATTTGTTCAGTTCCAAACCTCACTATTTTTCCTAAGCCCAACCACTGTTGAGTGACCGCGGAGAGGGGGTAGTCCTCCTGCAGCTCTGCCAAGTCAGTCTCTCCCCGACTGATCCACTAGAACAACAACAAAGGAGCAGTTGCACTATCTCCTCGACACGAAGTAATCTCTGATCCACTAGAACAACAACAAAGGAGCAGTTGCACTATCTCCTCGACACGAAGTAATCTCTGATCCACTAGAACAACAACAGAAGGGGGTCTGTCACAACTGTGACATCAAAGGCCTTAAGAGACCGCATCACCGAAATTCTCCAATCATAATGGAACTTCTCCTCCACATGGTGCGTCCGAAGAATCCGAGTGATCATGCTCGGGAAATACAGGCGGCGGGCCCCAAGTGGTCGTACTTGAGCCACGCGCTCAAGAATAATCTTGCCCAGATCAAACTTCATCCGAGTCAAGATGGCATAAATGAGACACACCTTCAACCTGGAGACATTAGTGTCATTTTGGGTAGGCAAGATCTTTGCATTAATCAACCGGAGAATGAACCTGGCGGGATGCTGGAAATTGCTATTCTTCATGTCATTGTGGAACTTATTAGCATCCCGCATCCACGTGGCAGAAGAATCAGCGCCACACAGTTGGCGCCTAATATCAGGATAGGGGGGCCGACGCAGTAACCTCTGGAACAACTTATGAGAGTGCTATGTGAACCCCATAACATGATTTATCACCTGTGAGGAAAAGGGGATCATCTTGCCTCTCACTTGCACCTTATACACCGCATCCAAACTGGCCTCAGATTGCTAGTTGGCATAGAACTCCTTTACCATGTTCACGTTCACTGACTCACCGGGACGAAACAAGCATTCAAAACCCAGGTATCTCATATTGTTATATATCCCTGAGTACCTCCTGGCTAGCTTGCCATCATCAATACTAACTTCCGGGTCGGGGCTCACCGCTGGAACAAAGGTCCGGTACCAATTTATAGCATGAGCTGGTACAACCCGAATGCCATACTTGCATCCCGGTACTACATCCGCATCTGGATCAATGCACTCCACTTCCTCCTCCACTAGGGCGGGGGGAGGTGCCCGCCTACCTCCGCTATGGCTACTAGAGGCAACCTTAGCACGTTTGCTAAGACAGCGAGAAATTGTACCTGCACAAGATGAAAACAAGTAGCCACAATACTTAAAACAAAAAGCATGACCAAACGGGGTGACCACCCACACTTATGTTATTGGCATGTTCACAAGTACAATGTATATCGGGGACTCAGACTAGCCCATTGAAAGCAAGCCACAAGTAATCAACAACCCACCCAACCACCAACATAATATTACAACAACATAACCATTGACCACACTTGTGTAAAATACAAAATTAAGAAGCTAAACTAGTAACTAAGAAAATAAAATAAGAAGTTATATTAATTTACTACTAATAAAATTAAGAAGTAATAATACAACACTACACAAGTACTTAGCATGAACCGAACACCCCAATTAGCACCTAGCAACACATTAGCATGGGGGTGGTCAATCGATTAGCACTCTGGGATAACACGTTAAAGTTTCACAACATAAGAACATGACCTCCCACCCCTCACTTATCATCAATCATCACATTATCTCATAATAAATATCCTCCAATTAAGCAACAATTTCACCTTCCATGTCATCGAGGTATTTTATCAAACACATTGTAGTCACCAAATTTAACTTATAAGTTTAACATCAGTGGTCTAAGATCACTACACAAACATATCAATCAACCACCCAACAACAACCAAAACATCACCACATTGAAACAATAACACAAAGTGCTCCAATGTTGCACCAAATAATTATGAATTTTCAGCCATATAGGCACCGCCACCAAGCTTTATCACAAAACAATTCCAACACCATCAAGACACACCAAAAATCATCCACAAGCATAATACCAGCGAAAATCCCACAACTTTAAGCATAAATTCGGCCATAATAAGCAAAGTAACCAAAAACTTATCAAAAACTACAACTACCTAGGATTAGGTTGAACTAAATTAAAACTACCTAAACACTACAATTAAATACTAAAAGAAAGAGAAGATATGAGAAGAGAGAACTGATGAGTGGTGATTTTACCACTCATTTTAGTCTCTTTTCTTTAGTTTTTGTGTCCTTTAATTATAAAATGAGGTGATTTATGGTGTGCATTGTTAGATTTTCAGGTAAATGAAGTCTTGAAGAGAATTGAAATTAAATGAAGTGGATTCATGCAAAAAGAGTGAAAGAGATATAATAATCTCCAGTGAAATCGCATCTGCACAGAAGCATCCGCATCTACGAGAAATGGTCCGCATCTGCGAAACAAGACTTGCAAGGCATAAATTGCATCTACGATTGATCAACCTCTTATGTGGTTGCGCTTCTACGGTTGAAGACTAATTCTACGGACGCGCTTTTGCACTCTTTTACCCGCTTCTACAGAGAAGACATTTCCACCAAAAATTGCTTCTGTGAACAGGTATCCGCATCTGCGAAACCACACTTGCGAGGATTCTTCTGCAGGTACGGCCAACGGGCTTAAGCTCTGGACAGATTTGACAATTCACATTTCCCTATCCCAAACCCATAAATACATGATCTAGCTTATTGAAAACACATCTTTGGCTTATTTTCAGTCTCTTGACTAGAAAACACAAGTTTTGGAGCTAGGGTTCTTGCACATACACACTTGGGACTTGAAGATTTGAAGCTTATGGTTGAGAATTACTTACCCATTTATGTTTATTTTTTTATTTTCTTACTTTTTATTGTATATCTAAGTGTGTAGTAATTTTTCAATACTTGAATCTTGTTTATGGGAATATTCATATTTAAAGTGTAGATTAAATATCTTGTTGTGCTTATGTATTGAACGATTTTTATTTATTATGAACTGAGTTATTGTTTCTTTAATTATTCTTGTTCTTTAATCTTTCCAAAGGGATTAGCTAACCCTAGGACTCGCCCATTCACTTCGAATTAATTTTGGGAAAAATAATTTGGGGTTGGAAAAGATTAATTAACAAGAACTTGAGGCGTTAACCCTCACTTTATAGATTCTATCTAGGGATAGAATTGAACTACTTGTAGCCATATTCGGGCATGATTAATCTCTTAATTGTTTTAGGAATATTTTAATTAGGAAGTCTTGTTAGTCTTCGGAAGAAGATAATATAGAATTAATATCCGAGGCTAATTAACATAAACTCGCTCATATTTGTAAAATCGTGAAATAGATTGGATCGTTACTTGAGAGTGTAATTCCCAATGCATTCATGCTTGTAGATATTGATCATTTTACTTGCTTTCTAGGTTAGTTTATATTTTTGAAATTAGTTATAAATATTTTCTCAAAACCTTTCTAAGTATTTGGCTTAGCATAATAAGTGATAGTTCTCTAACACGCCTAATCGCTTACATATTGTTCTCTGTGGGATTCGACCCCGACTCATAGTTGGGTAAATTATATTACATGCGACCGTGTTCATTTACTTTTTAGTAGTGGATTTGGACGTCATCAAAATTGGCGTCGTTTCCGGGGAACAGTTTGGCGTATTTGGGTTGTTTGAAAAATAAGCGTACATGCTTTGGTCCAAACTTATGAATATTTGTGTAATTAATTTCTTATCTTTGTTTATTTTTCTTGCTTGTTTCTTGTTTACTTTCTTAAATTTTGAAAAATGGCATCATATAATGAAAATTGGTTGGATGGTAGTTGTTCATACATTGATGACCCTTGTTCTTATTGTGGAGGACCACACTCATTGCAAAATTGTTTAAATTCTCCCGGGGGCGGATTGTGCACACAATCTCAAACCCATGAGTTAAGTATTTATGATAAGTGTGGAAATCAAAATGGCCATTGGAACAATTGTGCTTATTTGTACTTCCCTTCCCCGAACCCCCGCTATGATGATTCTACTTTTTGTAATAACAAGTATAGGGATATGGAAGTGGAAGAAATTGAGCATGGTCAAAATGGAGATTTCAAGCTCATGATAGAATGCCTACTTGAAGGAGGAAGCAAAGAGCAAAATGTATTGGAGGAGCTTTTGAAAAATAGTCTCTTAAATGATTTGGCTCTTGAAAGGTTGAACTCACAAATGTGAGAAATGTTTGAAGCTTTAGAGGTCCAAAAAGCCTCGGAAGTGAATGATAGCCAAAAATCTTCCTTAGAGGTTGAAGCCTAAAATCTTTTTTTGGCATCAAAATCAAGAAGAACTCTCAAATGCTCAAAATGAGAGGATGGTGCTCATGTTGGAGGCCATTCTTGAAAATGAGGAGAAGCAAAACTTGGCACTCGAGGACTTAAAACAAGCACTACGTCAAAATGATGAGACTATCCGCACTTTGGAAGATCAAATGAAGTCATTGATTGAGGCTCATTATGTCTATCAATTTGAGAGTATGGAAAGAAGTCAAGAAGAGTCAAACTTTGAGGAAGAAAGTGAGCTTTATTTCGAGGAATCAAGAATTGAACATTCTCCAACCAACTTCATGCTTGTTGGTGATGCCAAGAAAAATATGAAATTATATTCAAACGATATAATTGAAAAGATAGTTGAAAATGCATGTAGTTTGGGGGAAAAAGAGGATGTCAAAATCTGGAAAAGGTTGCAAGTTGGGAGTTTGATATCTCATTCCATGCACTTTTCAACTTTGGACTTGTATGGTGATATGGGAATTGAACCATGTGAATCTATGTGGGAGTGTAAAGAAGAAAGACAAGAGCCATACATCTTGCAATTTGAATATTCAAGAACGCAAAATGACATTCCTCACGTGAAAGCCAAAAAATCCAAAATGAAGAAATTAAAGTTTGGCTTGATCATCTACTTATCACCCCCCATCGCTCGTGGTCACTAAGTTAATTCCAAGTTAGGTGCCCAGTTCATATCTTCCAAGTGGCGAGAAAAGTGGTAAAGTTAATTCGCATCGTGTTTGGTGGGAGGCAACCCACCGTTTTCAAATTTTTAGTCATTTTTGAATTTATTTATTTTTAGAATAGCTTAGTATATTATTTTTGACTAATCTGCCAAGTTTCAGATTTTTTGGAATTGAATTGAGGAGGTTGAAGTGTTGGAACAAGCCAAAGTAGTGGCTGCCTAGTTATGGCATTAAGAAATTTGGTGCAACCGCTTCTACGGAAATATTCACGCAGAAGCGGCCACGCAGAAGCGTGTTCTTAGCCACAGATGCGGACTTATTGCAGAAGCGGCATCTTACACGCAAAAGCGCTCACGCAGAAGCGTGTTTTACACCGCTCATACGGAAGATTTGCAGAAGCGACTTGTTAACCGCATAAGCGCAGGCGCAGAAGCGGTTATATCCTCGCAGATGCGATTCGTCGGATAATTTAAAAGAATCCATATCTCTCACCAGGTAATACTATCTCCCTCTCAATCTCAACTCCCCAAGCGGTTCTTCTTCTTCACGGTCATTCCCCACAGTCCCATTTTTCTTATTTTTAATTAATGTTGATATTAGGGTGATAAAATTGGTTTAGAGTGTGCAATTGTGGGCTGTTGCTGTTGAAAAGCATATGGGGAATTCTGAGTACCTAATTTGTTTAAAGAAGTATAACATTCTCAGTGCCCATTAAATGTTCGATAAATTATCCGAAAGAAATTTTGTTCCTAAGTACCTTAAAATCACGTTTAATAAAGTCGTATGTTCATGTAATGCATTAATTTAGAATTCTTGAGTATAAATTATGTGCCAAAATCATGTTTGGAATTGAAAAGATTCAGCAGTTTCTGGGTTTTTTTGAAACCCCTGATGAACACCGCAGAAGCGAAAAAGCGCCGCAGATGCGATCTTGCACATGCGATGCCTTTTCTGCAGGTGCGATTCTCTGGTCGTTGTGAAAGTTCGCAAAAGCGACGACATTTCCACAGAAGCGGACCCGCACCTGCAAGGCTCTTTCTGCAGGTTCGGTGACTGGGCATTTTGTGCAAAAATAGTAGCTTTGCAACTGGAGCTTCCGGAGCCCATTTAGCTTGATTCTTTGGCCTAATTGCACTGTTTTGAATTGCTTAACATGATTATAATTCCCGACTAACTTGGTTTTGATTTTATTTTGGTACTTTAAGCTTAAAATGGACCCGAACATGAACGAAAATACGGCGGTTGATCATGAAATTAAGGATGAAGCTGAGGAGGAACAATTCGACACTGAACGATTCATGTCAGCTGATTGTCATCGCCAATATTATGACTACCTTCTTACAAAGAAGGTCGTACTTGAAAAGGGAATCTCTGAGGATAAATTGGCCGAGTTACTTCCGGTTTTTTATGGCAGTTTACAGACTACCAGCTGGTCTTGTTTCATGCCTACTCTGTGTAAGGCCAATGAGGAGTGGATTCGTGAGATTTATGCAAACTTTTAGCGTACAAACTTCAACGATGGAGCACAGTGCCACCCGATGAGGATGTAAATTGTGTTCCCTCCGACGATGAGAAGTATCTGCGCACCTTTGAGGGTGTTGATGAGGAGTAGGCCAAGGGCCTCATGAAGTTACCTTTTTACTCTTGTTTTTATTGTTTTGTATCGGGGATAATGCAATTTCTTAAGTGTGGGGTGGGGTGCTCCTATTTGGTTGTATTTGTTTGTTTTTATTTGCCAATTGGCTTCGTTTGATTTGTTTCTTGCTCTCTTAGACAATATGGCCTGTAATTATAACTCTAAATTCTATTGGCATGTAATAATTAGTAATCATAATTGTTTAGTTTCGACTCTTCCCAATAATGGATTTAGTCAACTGGCTTCTTGAGGGATTTGAATGCAAACGAGAAAAATAAAAAAAATTAAAAATCCAAAAATATGTCTTTTATTTTTATTTTATTAATTTTACTTTCTTAGGTTGTGTAATAATTCTCCCTTGATTTTTCTTTGTGTTGCGGTTCTTTTCTAAGTGTTTTACTTGAACCGAGTATAGTTAGTTTTTTTTTTTTTAGTTTTATAAAGAATCTTGAGTCATAGTGCTAATTTGAAGCAACATTTCTTGAATTTGTTTTGCCTTGAGAGCAGTGAATGCTTTAGTTGTGATGCTTATGCTCAATTCATGACTCATGTATAAGTACCTTAGTTTATTTGATTGTGACTTTGCTTAACTACTTTGACTAGAGAGTCGGGATAGATCTGATCCAAAGTGAGTTATATGCCAATGTATGAGTGAGTTTTTTTTTGATATTTTATGCATGTCAGTTGATGCCTAGAACTTGCCCCGTTTGTTTGCAAAGCGAAATAATAATCTTGTTGTAACGATCCGACCAGTCATTTTGAGCATTTGCAAAATCGCTCGGTAGTTTACGGGTGTGAGTAGCTCCATATAAGGTATTTTGACTTATGTGGATCGTCGATTTTAGTTTTCAGGTTATTCAGGACTGATTTGGAAGAATGATTCTCAACTAGGGAGCTTTAAATTCGAAAGAGTTGACCAAGTTTGATTTTTTAGCATTTGACCTCGGATTGGAATTTTGATGGTTCTGTTAGCTCCGTTGGGTGATTTTGGACTTAAGAGCGCGTCCAGATTGTAATTTGGAGGTCCGTGGTTGAATTTGGCTCGAAATGGCAAAAGTTAAAATTTTGAAAAGTTTGACCGGGAGTGGACTTTTTTGATATCGGGGTCGGATTCTAATTCCGGAAATTGGAGCAGATCCGTAATGTCAAATGTGAATTGTGTGCAAAATTTGAGGTCAATCGGACGTGATTTGAGAGGTTTCGGCATCGGTTGTGGAAGTTTGAAGTTTCAAAGTTCATAGATTTTGATTTGAGGTGCGATTCATCGTTTTGATGTTGTTATGTGTGATTTGAGGCCTCGATTAGGTCCGTATTATGTTATGGGACTTGTTGGTACATTTGGACGGGGTCCTGAGGTGGCTCGAGTGAGTTTCGGACGTAGTTTAAATAATTTCAAATGGTTTTGCATTGCTGATTTTTCTGTTGTTACATGTTGCTTCTGACGTTCTTAGCGATCGCGAAGGCTTGGCCGTGATTGTGAAAGGTGTTTGGTCAGTGGAGCTATTTGTTCTTCGCGTTCGCGCTGCTGAGGTCACGTTTGCACTGGATTGAAGATTGTAGTCTTCGCGTCCACTTTCATGTCTATGCATTCGCGTAGTGTTGAGCGGGGGTTGGTCAGTCTATATGGATTCTTCATCGCGTTCGTAGTGAGTTGTCCGCGATCGCGGAAGTCTGGTAGTGTCTTTCATCGCGTTCGCGAGGGGTTTTCCGAGAACGCGTAATGCAAAGTGAGGCAGTGTGGGTTGTGTCTTTCATCGCGTTCGCACTGGAGTGGTTTTATACTAGGGTCTCTTTTATGGTGAATTTTGGTTAAGGATCGTGGTGTTCTATCAAGGAGAAGTATCAATTTGAAGGTAATTTGGAAAGGATTTGGAGAAATAGGACAGCTTGGTAGTAGGTTGGATCAACACAATAATGGATATAATCGGTTCTTTAGGTACTTATGACGTGGCTAGTCTCTACAGGTGTTTCGTGGCAATGCTCTTGGGTTTTGGCGACTTGCGTGGCTGGGTTGAGTTAGAGAGATTTGGTTCTGATAGCTTGGTTATATGCAAATGGACTTCGACGAGTTCTCAATGGTTTTTACCCCGGTTCGAGGAGTATATTTCCTGCTGGCGTGAGGAGCATATGGTGTATAGTGAATTTCTCCTGGATAAAATCAAATGAAAGGTCTTTGGCTAATTGAGTATGTAGTTGCTTGTGACTCGGGGTGGACTATGAAGTTCTCGTAGTTTTCATATGATGGCATGGTATATGCGGTGTATTGCGTGGGATTTGGATTTACGTGAGCGAGATCACAATTAAGTTTTGAAAGGAAGGTCATAAGATTCGTAGGAAGCATGGACGGTTTCAGATGACTAGGTAACTGATATTACTAATAGGTATGGCTTGATGAGAGTATACATTTCAAAAGGGGCAATGTGTTTTGATTTATGGATACTTCACAGGTACTGCGACACTCTCCTGGTTGATCGACTACTGATATTCAAATTTTGCTAGGTGGCACGGAAAATTTTTAGAAGTATTCCTTGTGGGATGATCATGTATGAGAGATGTGTTAGACATTCGGGCGGTGGAGATGGAATCAGATATGGTGATTCGTATGTTTTATGGATATGGAGGTTGGGAGTTCTCAGGAGCAGATTGTTTCATGGTTGTGGACTGTGAGGTTGTGGCCGAAGCTAGCAAGATGATAGTATGTGTTATGATTCAGTCATTGTGGACTTCAGAGGGTTATTTATCTATTTGTGGGTGACCAGAGTCGATTTGGGGGTCCATTGGTAGGCCCAATTAGGATGTGTATTCTACACCGAGTCGAATTAGTTGGTTCCATACTGCTATTATTGAGGGATGTGCCATTTGGTTGTTGTTGAGCTTATTCGTGTTATGAAATGATCTGTGAGTTACTCTTCTATGCTACGAGGAGTTGTGATTCGTTAGTTATAAGCACACCTGGTGCGGTTCTATTTGGGCTTTATAGTAGAAGTTGAGCAAGATGAGTAATTGGGTATTGCATGGTCGATGGCGTATGGGTTATGTTCTTTTGGGTTTTGTGTGGCATTGTGTCATCTGCTTCTTCATGGTTATGGTAATGCACTTTGAGTACTTGATGTCGCATTTCGCGTGGTTATTGATTTTGAGCATGGTGGCTGAGGTATTTCATATGGACCAATGTTTGGATGGGGTCACGCATTGTAGCGGAGTTACGTTGATCCCTTGTGTTAGATTCGTGTGTTTTGGTTCTACGGTGTGTGATAGGTTCTTAGCATTGCGTTGTGGTGGTACTTGTTGAGCTTGCGGGACAGTTCTCCTGTCTGAGTCAGTTTTCCATGATTTTGAGTATATTTTGAATGTTGCTTATTGGTGCACGGATTGCACGGGTTATGGCTTTAGATTGTATTGATGTGGAATGTCACTAGAGTGGTCGTGTTGGATGAGATGAGATCATTGGACCTAGAATGGATACTATCGGAATTGATTGCAGCATGTTTGGAAGGATAATATCGAAAGTTAGCTTAGAATTGGCTATAGTTCTTGTCGAATGAGAGGGAATTCCATGATTGGTTGATCTGATGAATGGTTATGAGTTCTGCGTGTTTCTTACATCATCGACAGTGTACGAAGGTTTTAGAACGAAATTTTGTTTGACATAAGGTTTATTACCGATATTGGGTGGTTTTGAGTAGCCACTGTGATTAGAAATTATTGCTATGAGTATTTGAGTTATGAGGTATATCATGTGATTACATCTTGGATTATGGTTACAGCTTGTTCAGACTTATACAGTGTGTAGATGCGAGATTCTGACCTTATAGAAATTCCGAATGTTGGAAATTGGATTCTTTGGCTTATGGGCTAAGGTTGGAGTAATGATCTTCAGTTATGTTGTGTTGTTGGGCCTATATGGAATAAGGTGACGTGGGATCACCCCCGGTTGTGTGCATGGTAATGTTACACAGCAGTTGATGGCTTTGAGAACAACTCTGGGCACGTTCGAGGATGAACATATGTTTAAGTGGGGGAGGATGTAACGATCTGACCGGTTATTTTGAGTATTTGCATTTTGCTCAGTAGTTTATGGGCGTGAATAGCTCCATATGAGGTATTTTGACTTGTGTGAATTGTCGGTTTTGGTTTACAGATTATTCGGGACTGATTTGGAAGAATGATTCTCAACTAGGGAGCTTTAAATTCGAAAGAGTTGACCAAGTTTGACTTTTTAGCATTTGACCTCAGATTGGAATTTTGATGGATCCGTTAGCTCTGTTGGGTGATTTTGGTCTTAGGAGCGCGTCCGGATTGTGATTTGGAGGTCCGTGGTTGAATTTGGCTCGAAATGGCGAAAGTTAAAATTTTGGAAAGTTTGACCAGAAGTGGACTTTTTGATATCGGGGTTGGATTCTAATTCTGGAAGTTGGAGTAGGTCCGTAATGTCGAATGTGACTTGTGTGCAAAATTTGAGATCAATCGGACGTGATTTGATAGGTTTAGCATCGGTTGTGGAAGTTTGAAGTTTCAAAGTTCATAGATTTTGATTTGAGGTGCGATTCATCATTTTGATGTTGTTATGTGTGATTTGAGGCCTCGAGTAGGTCCGTATTATGTTATGGGACTTGCTGGTACATTTGGACGGGGTCCCGAGGGGCTCGGGGTGAGTTTCAGACGTAGTTCGGATCATTTCAAATGGTTTTGCATTGCTGGTTTTTCTACTGTTACATGTTGCTTCTGACGTTCTTCATGATTGCGAAAGCTTGGCTGCGATCGCGAAAGGTGTTTGGTCAGTGGAGATATTTGTTCTTCGCATTCGCGCTTCTGAGGTCGCGTTCACAATGGGTTGAAGATTGTAGTCTTCGCGTCCGCATCCATGTCTATGTGTTCGCATAGTGTTGAGCGGGGGTTGGTCAGTCTATATGGATTCTTCATCGCGTTCGCAGTGAGTTGTCCGCAATTACGGAGGTCTGGTAGTGTGTTTCATCGCATTCGCGAGGGTTTTGCCGCGAACGCGTAGTGCAAAGTGAGGCAATGTGGATTTGTTCTTCGCGAACGCGAGGCTTCTACCGCGTTCGCGTAAGGGGATGCCTGGGCAAAAGTATAAAGTACTCTATTTCAAGGGTTTCAGCCATTTTTACATTTTGGGAGCTATGGAGCTCGGATTGAGGCGATTCTTGAAGCAATTTTCACCATATGAATTGGGGTAAGCGTTCCCTACTCATTTTTGATTTTATATCACGAATCTACCTTCGTGTTTGGTAATTGGATTGTAAATTTTATAGTGGAAATTGGGGGTTTTGGCCTAAAGTTTTATAATATGAATTGTTGAGTTTTGAACATCGAATTGGAGTCGGATTTGAGTGAAACTAATATGGTTGGACTAGTAATTGAATGGGTTGTTGAATTTTATAAATTTTGTCGGGTTTCAAAGTGCGGACCCGGGTTGGGCTTTTGGCCGATTTTGGGCTTTTGGTTCAAGATTTGATCTTTTTCAATCGGGATTGGTTCTTTTAGCATTGTTTGATGTACTTGAGTTGTTTTTGGTTAGTTTCGGACTATTCGGAGGTCGGAACGCACGAGATGGCATCTTTGGAGCATCGTTTGGCTTGCTCGGCATTGGTATTGGCTTGTTCGAGATAAGTAACTCTTCTAATCTTGGATTTGAGGGTATGAACCTTGAATATACATGTTATGTGTTTGGTTTTGAGGTGACGCACATGCTAGGTGACGGGCGTGTGGGTGTGCACCGTGTGAACTGTGATTTCCATTATTTCTGTGGCACTGTGTAGTTACCTGAGCTTGTTTGAAATCATTTAATCTCTACGTACTAGAGTTATCGAGATGTGATTATGTTAGAAACCATGTCTAGGCTACATGTTTATCCTGTTGGGACACACTGAGGTCATTTCTATTGTTGAGTAATCTGCTTTCATTGCATTACATACTCAGTCATACGCATTCACATGCATATCATATCTCAGTCTTTGTTGTTATTTATTGATGCATCATATCATTGTTTTTGGGCTAGTATCATGACATTGTGAGCCCGAGAGACCGGTGAGATTAATGACTGAGTGAGGTCGAGGGCCTGATAGTGAGGACGATTATGGGATCAGGCTACACGCCGCAACGGGTTAGATTGGCTTACTATAGCACATGAGTTGTCCATGCAGCACGTGAGTTGTCAGTGCGATTCCAGATATTGATATTATGGCAAGTGAGTTGTCCGTTCAGCATGCGAGTTGTCCGTGCGGATTATAGTGGTTGGGCTGTAGGAGCCCCTCCGGAGTCTTCACACCCCAGTGAGTGCAGGTACCCACTGAGTGCGAGTGTCGAGTGCCGAGTGATTGGGAGGACCGAGTGAATTGGTACTCTGAGAGTATGCATATGATCTTTATCACTGATTTGCATCGCATTTGGCATGCACACTTGACATACATGCATAGAGATGCATTTTTCCTCATGCTGTATAGTATCACTTCATTTATGACTTCTCACACATGTTGACATATGGGCATAATGATGCATTTGTTTTACACTGGATATTTGGAAAGAAAGTGAGACATCTTAATCATTATTGAAAGGACTTTTGGGAAAAATTACAGTTTTCAAACTTACTCGTATTTTGCCTTTTTTTTTTCGGTAAAAGATTTGGATTTTCACTAGATACTTGAAAAGAAATGTTTATTTCTCTGGAACTGTGAACGAACTGAGCATTTTATTTCTGAGATACCTCTTTTGTTACTTGTACTATGCTATTATGAACTATTGTGGAATATTGATGTTGGACCCGACCTTTGTGTTAGCTCATCACTACTTTCAACCTAAGGTTAGGTTTGTTACTTATTGAGTACATGGGGTCGGTTATACTCATACTATACTTTTGCACCTTGCGTGCAGATATTGACTACTGACGTTGCTGTGATCGACGGGAGCCAGCATTGAAGATGTACCTGCATCCCGATTGTAGCTGCCTCTTGTTCATGGTAGCCTTAAATCTATAAAGCTCTGTTTATGTATTTTTCAAACAGATGATGTATTTACTTTATTTCCGCTTTGTAAACTCTATTCTTAGAAGCTCATGATTTGTACTACTAGTCCTTGGGAATGTATAAGATTAAGATAGTTTCTTTAATTAATTGCTTTATTAATTATTATTGGAATTGGTTAGTGGTTAACTGGCTTGCCTAGCGGGTTGGGTTAGGTACCATCACGACTAGTTGGATTTTGGGTCGTGATACATGTTCAGTCTAGGAAGTGATATAGACATTTCTTTGTGAGCCAATTATATGAATGTGACCTGGCTTATTGTTGTGTATCCTAGTTAGCCCCTTTGAGCCTGTAATCCTATTTTCTTTGGCAACCACACTACAAGCCTAATCCCTTTGTTTTGAATTAACTAGTTGTTTTACCTCTTTTGAGTACTTGAAATATTTATAAGTCTGTTAAAAGCTGAGTGGAGGTATGGTAGGATTTTGAGTGGAGCTAAGAATAATGGAGAAAGATTCACTAGTTGAAAATTTGTGAGAGCCACATGTAAGGGAGTGAAAACAAAAAGAGAAACAAAAATCAATCAGAACTTGGGAGTTTGTTTGGTAGTCTCATCTTGTCCGTGCTTAAAGAAAGTGGGAGCTTGAGGTTATTATGTTGTGAAGGTTGAGATTTGGTTCAACACAAATGTGTGGTTTTAAAATATAAAATTGTATGTATTAAAGTGCTCAGGGAGGTGTAGTCACTATATCCAAATGCATCATACCCGTCCCGCAGCCTACATTACAACCAATAAAAGTCCTACTTGATCCTTGACTGAATGAGCTCAAATTAGTAGAGTACTACACTACGGGCAAGCCTATGGTACGTTTTCTGTGGCGCATGAATTTTATTTTTGAGAGTGAGTTAATTCTTTCTATCTTGAGTTCCTATTTATTCTTGAATTTTATTGTGCGTGAAACTACTCTCTATCTTTAGTGTGAGGGCACATGATTTGCGAAGGAAAGGTGAAGTCTTTGACCTCTGTGTTAGAGTAAGTGAGCAGGTTGTGTAAAATACGTGGTGCTTTTGAGTCGAGTCTTGAGGCTAGGATGTTATGATATGGTACTTAGTCTATTTTAAATATTCTTGGCATTATGTCTTAGGGAGGTTGTTTGATGAAAGGTCGTCCCTATATGAAGTGTAGTTTGATTGCTCGAGGACGAGCAATAGTCTAAGTGTGGGGTGTTAATGATAGGCTAGAAACCCGTATTTTAGCCGTAGTATTGCACTCTAATTACTGCATTTTACGTGTGTTTGAGCTTAAATGATAGTGAATTACACTAATTACATGTTTTATGCCTTGTAGAAAAATGATTCCGAGCTATTAAGATAATTTGTAGCTAAATCGAATAAGTTGAGTAGAAGCCCAAGAAATTAAGTCGGGATCACGTTCGGGGGTCGAGGACCAAGCCCCGATATCAAAACGTGGACGAAAAGATTTTGTCACGACCCAAAATCACATCATATGCATCGTGATGGCACTTAGTCTTTAAGACTAGGCAAGCCGATTACTATTACATTTCGAGTCATTTTCTTTTGAAATAGATAATCAAAATCCACAGCGGAAATAATTATAACAACCTCCCAAGACTGGTAATACTGAGTCAACGAACTCTAACTGAATACATGCAATGATCTCAAGGATCGAATATACAATACTGTTCGAATAAGAGTTGACAATACAATAAAATAAAAAAACTCCAAGGGACTGCGACGACCAAACAACTCTACCTTAAATCCTTGCGATCACACTCTAAACTCTGTCCGAATCAGATATCTCCAATATCTGGCTCTGCACAAAAATGTGTAGAAGTATAGTATGAGTACACCACAGTCGGTACCCAGTAAGTATCAAGACTAACCTCAGGTGGAGTAGTGATGAGGTACAGTCAAGAAACGGACACCATAAATATTGCTCAAACGAATAAGGAGCAAAAGTACAACCAATTAATCATGTCCTTCAAATATACGCCTTTAAAATGTAAGTCTTTCAAATATAAATATTTCACATATAAGTTTTTCAAATAAAACTCTTTCGAATATAATTCTTTCAAATAAATATCTTTCGAATATACTTCCTTCAAATAAATATCCTTCAAGTATAATTCTATCAAATAAAAGTCACCCTGTGACACCTCATTTCATAATCATAGAACACGGGTCTCATCTCACTTTCATATTTTTATGGCACCTTGTGTCCATATCTCTATTACAATCGCACGGACAACTCACGTACCAAAATATCAATGTATATAAGATCCACAGGATCAATTTATTTTCAATAGAGTAAGTTTACAATTTTTAAACAAAATAAGAAATCAACAAAGAAATGAGTTTATTTTTGAACTCGTTTGGGTGAAGAAAATGACATTTCAATTGAAATGAAGCATCCGATAGCTACTAATTTGGATGTAAAATTTATCAAATTAAAATATAATAGCAAATTACTTTTATTCAAAACAACTCAAACCTCGAAAACCAGTAAAAAATCAGAAACACAAATCTTTAGAGTCTCGTGCGAAGAGCCAAAGCCAACACAATAAAACAAGAAGTACAAAACACATAATAAAATCAAATAATACATCACAGAAAAATACAAGAATTTACATATCATGGAAAAACAAAATAACCAAAGGCAAGTGCAGCCATAGAGAAATATCAACAAAGGGCACTCCCGAGGTACTGCCTCGTAGTCCCAAATCATAAATAAATTTCAATAAAGGACACTCCCGAGGTACCGCCTCGTAGTCCCAAATCATAAATAAATTTCAACATTTTCTTATATCACCGCGGGAGCCTTCACATTTAGTTTTTAAAAATTATATTTCCCGAAATAGCATCCCGCATTTTATCCCACCTTATCACACCACATGACTTCTAGTAGATCCCCTACTAGCCACGCGTTTCAAGCCCACCTTATCTCACCGCATGCATTTCAACACCCTGACCTTATATCACCGCATGCGTATCAATATCACTATATTCCACAAATCACACCTCATTGCCCAAATATCACAGCATAACACAACTTGCACCTCAAGTGCTCAAATATCAGAACATATTATAAATTGCACCTCAAGTGCTCAAATATCACCGCATATTACAAATTGCACTTCAAGTGCTCAACTATCACAACATATCACAAATTGCACATTAAATACTCAAATATCAAAACATATCACAAATTGTACCTCAAGTGCTCAAATATTACAACTTGCCACAGAAATCAACAATACATTATTTTTCACAATAAGGAGACCATGGCTCGACCATAATGTGCACAAAAATCTTAACAAAAATATACGGGAGTGAACAACCTAACAGAATAATATTTCACAATTAACACTTTGCCTCAATATGATTTACGGCCTTTATAACTCAATACCAATTTCAAAAACATGAATTGGAAAGTAATTCATCAAGGAACAACGCCTTCTTAAATAAAATATTTTGGCAAATAGATTAATACCTCCTTTTAAATTTATTTAATAAATTATTTGCAAATGAATAATCCATAATGAAATTATCTTCAGGAAATATCAACTCAACAAAAATACGGGATTCACATAAAATTCAAGGTGGTAATCACGCCAAATTATCATATAAAAATAAATTCAACAACCAAGGATTGAGGCATGGCAAATAGAGGATTTAGTAAATTCCAACAAATTTCCAATTTAATATTTAAGGGTTTCTTAGAATTTTAACCGGTATAATTTGTACATGTAAGCCAAGTACGTACTCGTCATCTCGCATACACGGCTTTTCACATTTCACAAATGGCACATACGACTCAATACCTAAGGGGTAATTCCCCCACTCAAGGTTAGGCAAGATACTTACCTTTTTGAAGTTATGCCGATATTCCAAAATAGCCTTCTTGCTTGAATTGACCTCCGGGGAGTTCAAATCTATCCAAATTGATTGTATAACTTCATTAAAATTCATCGAAAATAATTTCGGATAATAAAACGTCAACTTAAAATTTTGCATTAAAAAGTCAACCAAAAGTCAATGCGGGGCCCGCCTCTCGGTACCTGACAGAATTTTTACAACATTCTAACACCCATTCCGATACGAGTTCAACTATACCAAATTTACCAAATTCCGATAACGAATCGACCTCCAAATCTTAAATTTTCGTTTTTAAAAGATTTTGCAAAAATCCCATTTTCTTCCAATTGATTCACCAATGAAAGAAGAAAATAATCATGGAATCATGAAATGTAATGAAAATCGAGTAGGAAACACTTACCCCAATTCATTTGGTGAAAATCCTCTAAAGAATTGCCCAAATCCGAGTTCCCTAGCTCCAAAAATGTTGAAATGAGCTTAAAAAAACTGCTCAATAAAAACCCATTTCCCGTCACTAAAAGTCCATTGCCCGTCATTAAAGGTCCGCACCAGAACCTACTTGCACCAACAATTTAATATTTCACTAAAAAGGCTCTAACTCCATCATACGAACTCGGAATTCGACGATTCTTGTTCTTATGAGTCACAAATAATAATACGAACCTAGTCGTTTAATCGAAACTCAATTCAGAGCTCATTTGCTGAATGCGATACCAATTTCGCTCGTTAAACAATTAACTCATGTTTCGCGCTAAAAACCCAATCGCGACTTGATGAAATTAGACCAAACCTTCCAGATCATTCCTATAATTCATTATCAAACTCCTCGAAGTCTCGAAATCGAATTTTGATCTGTAGAACTAAAAATGGACCTTTGGATCATTACATGCTTATGTTCAAAATACCAAACTCTTCCAAAAACTCTTCCAAAACTCATTTGAGCCCTATGGGACCCCAACCAAGTATACTAACAAGTCCCATAACATGACACGAACTTAGTCGATGCCTCAAATTACATTAAACAATACTAAAACATGAATCGCACCCCAATTCAAGCTTAATAAAAACTAACGAATTCCAAATTGTACATTCGATTCTGAAACTTATCAAATCATTCCGGATTGACCCCAAATTTTGCACACGGGTCCTAAATGATATAATGGAGCTGTTCCAGTTTTCGAAATCGAATGTCGACCCCGATATCAATAAAGTCAACTCCCGGCCAAACTTTATAAAAATCTTCTATTTTTCAACTTTTCGCCAAAATGCGTCAAATTGTCCAACGGACTTCCCCATCCAAGTACGGACATATTCCTAAGTCCAAAATCATCATACGAGGCTATTGACATCATCAAAATCCTATTCCGGAGTCGTTTGCTCAAAAGTCAAACTTCGGTCAGCTCTTTTCATTTAAGCTTCAAAAATAAGGTTTGTTCTTCCAATTCAATTCCGAACCTTCCAAAACAAAACTCGACCGCATATGCAAGTCACAATACAAGTCGCTGAACGGAACGTTAATTTTCAAAATGACAAGTCGGGTCGTTAGATTCTCCTCCTCTTAAACATACATTCATCCTCGAACGTGCCAATAATTATTCTGAGGACATTAAATTACTGAGTGTATTCTTATACACATACTCGCGGTTGATTCTACGTCACCGCAAATTTAACATGGGTCCTACAACACCATCTTAGTTGAGATTATTTCTTTTATACATATTTATACACTTTAAAACCAATTTCTTACACTCCAAATATTTTTAAAAGACATGATTTTCACATCAACACACGATATTAGTCTCAACTGGCTGTAGCAACTCGTGCCTACGTATACGTTATACATATGCCCATAATCACATCTCTGGTCATAATAATTGTTCATAATTAATTTCAGTATCCTCAATTAATCTTATATTAACCAAAATCTTGTTTTAAAATTTTCACAACACTGACAGCAACATGCGAGGCATGAAGACCTCATAATTATTTATCCGAATTAACAAGTCGCATTTAACGCCACCTGGGCACTCACCTCGTAGGCTAAAACTCAATAATTACAGCACGAAATGGCTAAATATGCACATAAAAACACATACAAGAATTATCAAATAAGTCTAACAGGTATGACTCCCTATTAGTACTATAGTACAAATTTAATTTTACAAGGGAGAATTTAAACATATACATTTTTATCATAAGGATCTCGTCCTTATATAACTTCCACCACGACTTGTAGCCCAGTTTAAACATTTCACATCACATTAAACCGCGAGGATCCCATCCTCAATTCTGAATCACAAGTACTTTGCACATTGTGTCAACTGAAATTTTCCATTTTTTCTCTTTTTTTTAATAAATTCCGTGAAATAATTTCACAACACATAATGAACCCCCATACCGGTAGGGCATATAATTCATAAAATTGTAATCAATTATCCCGAAATTACATCAAAATCCACTGTAGTGAGTAATAAAAAGTCACTTTTAGCCTCATAGATCTCAATAGTGATCAAAACAGAATGATAGACACTGCTATCGCCATAGAATCTCCCAACAGGGGTAAATACAAAAGTAGATTACAGAATTACAAAGCTCGCCTATAAGTGGAGCATGATAGGAGGACTCACCTCGATACACAGAACCAAATCAAACTAAGGAAAATATTCCTTTATAACAAATCAAGATCGTACCAGTAACGACAACATCTAGTGTATCGACCCAGTCAATTCATATCAATTATATCAACGGGATGGGCCTCCCCCTCTAGGGCGCCCTCTACCTGCCTGTCCTCCACCCCTGACTGGTTGTGCACGTGGAGTATTAACTGGAATAAAGCATGTAGACTGAGTGTTCTGATGTAATCCACCCCTCCCAAGTTTAGGACAATTTCTCATGATGTAACTAGTATCACCACACTCATAACAATCCATCTGAGGGCACGACTGCTCGTACTGAGTCTGTGCCGGATAACTGAAATAACTATTTTAAGAACCTCATGCCGGTGGTGCACTAAAAGTATTAACTAGATCACTACGAGTACTTTGAATTGCGGACTGGGCTAACTAACTTCCCGAGCCTCCGCCATGATGTGTCATAGCTGTAGAGTAGAATCCATTAAATCCTCCAGAGTTCCGAGACCTTTTGGCCTCCTTAGACTCCTTCTCCTCACTTCGAACACATTCTATCATCCTAGAAATCTCTACTACTTGTTGAAATGGAATGTCAGTCCTATAACTCTCGAGCCATACATATTTTAAAATCATAATCGAGCCCTTCAGTGAATCTGCGGACTCGTTCTCTAACTGTAGGAACCAAGATAGGTGCATGGCGGGCTAATTCACTGAACCTGATAGCATGTTCTAACACCGTCATGGTGCCCTGGTGCAACCATTCAAACTCTGTGCGCCACGCATCCTGGAGAGTCTAGAGAACAAATTCTTTCAATAACATCTCGGAAAATTAAGCCCAAGTTGGTGGCATGACATCGTCTGGTCTACCTTCTCCATAAATGTGCCACCATTGATATTCTGCTCCTCACCGCTTAAATGTAGTAAAGGCAACTCTGCTCACTTCCAAAATACCCATGATGTGGAGAATACTGTGATAATTTTCTAGAAATCCTTGGGAATCCTCGGTAGCTGTGCCACAGAAGGTTGGTGGATTATACCTCTTAAATCTCTCAAGTCTCTTTTGTTCTTCTTCTAATGCGTGTGGCCTGACCTCAGGCTGAACCGGAATAACAGGCTATACCAGCACTACACTCGGAACCTGACCAACATGAACCTACTGCTATGGAGTACAGGCGATTAGATTCCTCCCCAATCTGTGAAATATTTGGTGAAACGGAGATCAATCTCGCCTGAGTCATTGTACCAAACATGTTCAGGAACTATGCTAAAGTCTACTGAAGTCCGGGGGTAACAACAGGTGCTTTCGATACCTTTTCCCCAACTAGAGCTACTGGCGGTTCCTGAACTGCTGCTCTAAAATGTGCTCTAGCTGCGACACGTGCCCTTTCTCAGAATCTACCTAGACCTCGACCTCTTTCGGCCCTAGCAGAATGCGCGGGTGTCTGCTCAGCTGACCCGATAACACGTGTCCTCACTATTTTGAGAGAATAGAGATACAAAGGCTCAAACTCCAAAATCAACAAATTCCGTGCGAGAGGAATAAAAAATATGGAAATTTCCTAATAGTTCTGTTGCCTCTCGAAGATAAGTACAGATGTCTCTGTACTGATCTGCAAGACTCTACTAGACTCGTTCGTGACTTGTAGAACCTATGAACCTAGAGCTCTGATACTTACTTATCATGACCCAAAATCCCACCACACGTGTCATGATTGCATTTAGTGTCTTAAGCTAGGTAAGCCGATTACTATTATATTTTGAGCCATTTTCTTTTGTAATAGATTGTCGAAACCAACAGCGGAAATAATTATAACAACTTCCCAAGACTGGTAATACTGAGTCACGAACTCTAACTGAATACATGCAATGATCTCAAAGATCGAATATAAAATACTGTTCGAATAAGAGATGACAGTACAATAAAAATGGAAAGGCTCCAAGGGACTGCGATGCCCAAGCAACCCTACCTTGAATCCTTGCGATCAACTCACTAACTTTGTCCGAGTCTGATATCTCCAATACCTGGCTCTGTACAAAAGTGTGCAGAAGTGTAGTATGAGTACACCACAGTCGGTACCCAGTAAGTATCAATACTAACCTCGGTGGAGTAGTGACGAAGTACAGTCAAGACACTCACTAGTCATTTAACCTGTGCAATATAGTAATATACAAGAATAATAGAAAAACAAATAGCAGTGACGACAACAAAGATCAATCAGGGATATGAACATCAAGGCAACAAAAATACCATAAATATTGCTCAAACGAATAAGGAACACAAGTACAACCAATTAATCAAGTCCTTCAAATATACGCCTTTCAAATGTAAGTCTTTCAAGTATAAATCTTTCACATATAAGTTTTGAAATAAAAATCTTTCGAATATAATTATTTCAAATAAATATCTTTCGAATATACTTCCTTAAAATAAATATCATTCGAGTATAATTTTTTCAATTAAAAGTCACTCTGTGATACTTCATTTCATAATCATAGAACATGGGTCTCAACCCACTTTCATATTTTCATGACACCTCGTGCCCATATCTCTATTATAATCGCACGGACAACTCACGTACCAAAATATCAATATATAGAAGATCCATGATCAATTTATTTTCAATAGAGTAAGTTTATAAATTTTAAACCAAGTAAGAAATCAACAAAGAAATGAGTTTATTTTTGAACTTGTTTGGGTGAAGAAAATGACATTTCAATTAAAAAGAAGCATC
Source organism: Nicotiana tabacum (assembly GCF_000715075.1). Classification (NCBI taxonomy): domain Eukaryota; kingdom Viridiplantae; phylum Streptophyta; class Magnoliopsida; order Solanales; family Solanaceae; genus Nicotiana; species Nicotiana tabacum. The sequence goes on along the minus strand of NC_134081.1, from coordinate 22,487,128 downwards.
CGATAGCTACTAATTTGGATGTAAAATTTATCAAATTAAAACGTAATAGCAAATTGCTTTTTTTCAAAACAACTCAAACCTCGAAAACGAGTAAAAAACCAAGAAAAACTAATTCTCAAAGTCTCGTACGAAGAGCAGAAGCCAACACAATATGTAACGACCCGACCAATCGTTTTGAGAGTAATAGCCCTGATCCACTATTTACTGCTTTCTTCGTATCTTTTTCTGCTTATGTGACTTGTCGGGAGGTTTCGTTTTTGGTTTCAGAGTGTTTTGGGACACTTAGTCCCTTAAACAGAAGCTTAAGTTATAAGAGTTTGACCGTAGTTAGAACTATGTGAAGACGACTCTGGAATGGAGTTTCGTCGGTTCCGTTAGCTTCGTTGGGTGATTTTGGACTTAGGAGCGTGTACAGATTATATTTTGGAGGCCTGTAGCTAAATTAGGCTTGAAATGACGAAAGTTAAATTTTTGAAAGTTTGACCGGAAGTGGACTTTTTGATATCGGGGTCGGATTCTGATTCCGGAAGTTGGAGTAGGTCTGTAATTTCGAATATTACTTGTGTACAAAATTTAGGTCAATCGGAGGTGATTTGATAGGTTTCAGCATCGGTTGTAGAAGTTTGAAGTTTCAAAGTTTATTGAGTTTGAATTGGAGGGTGATTCGTGTTTTTAGCATTGTTTGATGTGATTTGAGGGCTCGACTAAGTTTGTATGGTGTTTTAGGACTTGCTGGTATGTTTGGTTGAGGTCCCGGGAGCCTCGGGTGTGTTTCGAATGCTTAACGGATTGAAATTTGGACTTATGCAAATTGCTGAAGTTTTCTGGATTTTGGTGTAATCGCACCTGCGGTGGGGTGACAGCAGGTGCGGACTCGCACGTGCGGAAGGAGAAGCGCAGATGCAGATTTGGGCAGCCCAATCTGGGTTCGCAGATGCGGATCTATTTACGCAGATGTGGCCTCACTTCTGCGGTGGGATGGTGCGTAGGTGCGGTGAGGGTCGTAGGTGCGGCTTTTGGTCGCAGGAGCGCATCCGCAGGTGCGGCGTTTCTCTCGCAGATGCGGACCCAGGGGACTTAAGATAAGTCCGCACCTACGATGGAAATTCCACAAGTGCGGCATCGCAGGTGCGATTATAGGCCCGCAGATGCGAAATCGCAGGGCAGAAAAGGGCCAAGTTCGAGGGTTTTATCCCATTTTCAATTTTGGGACTTTGAGAGCTCGGATTGAGACGATAATTTAAGGATTTTTCAGAGAGAACTTTGGGGTAATGATTCTTAACTCATTTATGGTTATATTCCACTAATCTATAGTTGTTTTCATCATTTAATTAAGGAATTTGGTTGAGAAATTGGGAAAAAGGTTGGAAGTTCTTCAAATAAGTTTTGAGTTTTGATTAGGATTTTGATATCGAATTTGGATAATTTTGATACGAGTGAACTCGTAAGTGAATGGGTGTTCACATTTTGTGACTTTTACTCAATTCCAAGACATGGGCCCGGGTCGACGTTTTAGGGCGATTTTTGAAAGTTTTGTTAAAGTATTGATTTCATTAATTAGATGAGTCTATTATAGTAGTATTTATGATATGAAATTGTGTTTGGCTAGATTTGGGCCATTCAGAGTTGGATAATCGAGGAGAGGGCACTCTTACAGATTGATTGAGCTTGATTCGAGGTAAGTGGCTTGCCTAGCCTTGCGTGTGTGGGGGGGGGGGGAGAATCCCCTTAGGATTTGGTATTGTTGTTATATGTGAGCGCTGTGTACGTGAGATGACGAGTGCGTACACGGCCTATTTATTGGAATACCCGATTGTTACTGAGTAGTAACTTATTTTCATCTTAATTGGCTTATACCAGTATGTGTAGTTATCCTGCTTAGTCTAATATCGCATGTCTACGTGCTTTAACTGCTTATTTGAACTCTGTGAAGCATGCCTAGTTGATTTCCTATTTCTCCTAGATTTAGCAGTCTTAACTATAGGATTCTTGTTGTAACTGTTGTATTTATCGGTTTGATTTGTGTGTTTACTTTTGAGACTACGAGGCGGTACCTTGGGAGTTCTCTCTGTACATTTACTTTTGAGACTACAAGGCGGTACCTCAGGAGTTCTCCTTGCATATTACTTTTGGGACTACGAGACGGTATCTTAGGAGATCCCTTGTTGAGTATTTACTTTTGGGACTACGAGACAGTATCTCGGGAGCGCCCCTGTTGTTATCACATTGTGTTGTGTTGTTATTGCCTTGTGAATACTTTCTTTTAACTTCTCCGTTTTACTTCATTTTATTATATCATCTATCTTATTATTATATCCCAGTAGGGCCCAGACCTGACCTCATCACTACTCTACCGAGGTTAGGCTTAACACTTATTGGGTAGCGTTGTTGTGTACTTATGCTACTCTTCTGCACATGTTTTGTGTGCAGATCCAGGTGCTTCTTATCAGCCACGCTACTAGCTGAGAGTGTTTGCTTCTATACGGTGACTTTAAGGTACATCTGCCGCGTCCGCAGACCTCGAAGTCCCCCTCTATTCTCTCCTATGTCATTTACCTTACGTACTTCTTTTATTAAATTCTGGTGTATGGAGATACTAGTTTTTCTTCTATAGCTTATGACTTATGATGTTTCGGGTTTTGGGAATACTGTGTATTACTAGAGTGTTAGTTATTGTGCATGTCGTGCGGCATTGTTACCAGTTATTTAGTTATCTATTGCAGTTAGTTGTTAAGTTTTACTTCCATTTTGTTATTTTCGCATTTTTGTTAGGCTTACCTAGTCGTAGAGACTAGGTGCCGTCACGACGTCTTACAGAGGGAGAATTAGGTCGTGACAAGTTTGTATCAGAGCTCTAGGTTCATAGGTTTCGTGAGTCACAAGCCGATTTATTAGAGTCTCACAGATCGGTACGAAGACGTCTTTATTTATCTTTGGGAGGCTATGGAATTGTTAGGAAAATTACACTTCTTTGATTCCTTGTCGTGTGAAAATTGTTGACTTCAAAAAAAATTCTAATTTCTATATTCTGTTCTCTCACAGATGGTGACGACACGTACAGGCGGATCTGATGATCAGGCACCCGCGCCCCCTACTAGAGCCGCGAGAGGCCGGGCCAGGGTAGAGGCCGAGGACGTCCACGTGGTGCAGCTAGAGCACCCGCACGAACTGCCATAGAGGAGCCTCCAGTAGCTCCAGCTTGAGGGCAGACACCTGAGATACATGATGCTGCACCAGCCCTCCAGGAGACTCTAGCCCAGTTTCTGAGCATGTTCAGCACCTTAACTCAGGCTGGATTGATTCCACTTGCTCCTGCCACATCTCAGGCCGGGGGAGGAGCACAAACTCCCGTCGTCGATACTCCAGAGCAGTAGGTTTAGTTTGACCAGGTTCCAGAGATTATACCGATGCAGCCGGTAGCTCCAGCTCAGCCCGAGGTTAGGGCAGCTCAGACTTGAGAGGTATAAGAAGTACCACTCTCCTACCTTTAGTGGATTGACGTCGGAGGATGCCCAGGGTTTTCTGGAGGATTGTCACCGTATTCTTCGTACTATGGGCGTAGCGGAGTCGAGTGGAGTTTCTTTTACTACATTCCAGCTTAGAGGAGCAGCCTATCAGTGGTGGCGTGCTTATGAGTTCGGTAGTCTGGCTGAGGCATCTTCACTTACATGGACACAGTTCTCGGACATGTTCTTGATGGAGTATGTTCCTTAGAGTCTCATAGATGCATGGAGCGCGGAGTTTGAGCAGTTTCACCAGGGTACTATGACTGTGTCAGAGTATTCAGTTTGCTTCAGTGATTTGGCCTGAGATGCACCAGCCTTGGTTGCCACAGTTCGAGAGAGGGTTCGTCAGTTTATTGATGGACTCCACCCCAGTATTAGGCTTAGCATGGCCCGGGAGTTGGAGATGGATATTTCTTACCAGTAGGTTGTGAGTATTGCTAGGAGATTGGAGGGTATGCATGCTCGGGAGAGAGAGGAGAGGGAGGCCAAGACGTCTCGAGAGTCTGGCACTTATAGTGGTGCTCGTGCCCCAGCTGCAGTTCACCATGGTAGGGGTTATGTGAGTCGCCCCATTCATTCAGCACTTCCGGCCGCCAGTGGTATTCTGACCCCTTCTAGGCCCCAGGAGCCTTATTATGCACCGCCAGTATCTAGTGTGCCTCTTGCATGGGGTGCTTTTAGCGATCAGTCCATCGGACCTGGCCCTAGCCAGTCACAGCAGCGACGCCCTCAAAGAGCTTGTTTTGGGTGTGGCGACACTCGCCATATGGTGAGGGATTACCCCAGACTTAGGAGGGGTGCACCTCTATAGAATTCTCAGCCACTGCATGCTCCACCGGGTCCTCAGGCTATGAATACAGCACCAGCTACTGCCCCACCTGCTCAGCCAGCTCGAGGTGGAGGTCGGGGAGGTCGAGGTCACCCCAGAGGGGGAGGCCAGGCCAGATATTATGCTCTTCCTGCTCGTACAGAGGCAGTTACTTCTGACTCTGTCATTACATGTATTGTTCCGATCTGTCATAGAGATGCGTCGGTTTTATTTGACCCATGCTCCACTTATTCCTATGTGTCCTCTTATATTGCTCCGTATTTGGGCGTAGCCCGTGATTCTTTGAGTTCTCCTGTTTATGTGTCTATACCTGTGGGAGATTCTATTGTTGTTGACCGTGTGTATCGGTCATGTTTGGTTGTTCTTAGTGGTTTTGAGACCATAGCCGATTTATTATTGCTCAGAATGGTAGACTTTGATATTATTTTGGGCATGGACTGGTTGTCACCCCATTATGCTATTCTTGATTGTCACGCTAAGACCATGACGCTGGCTATGCTAGGATTACTGCGATTAGAGTTGAGAGGTACCTTAGAGTATACTCCCAACAGAGTTATTTCATTTCGTAAAGGTCAATGAATGGTTGAGAAGGGATGTGACGTGTATCTAGCTTATGTGAGAGATGTCAATATTGATACCCCTACCGTTGGGTCAGTTCCAGTAGTGAGGGACTTTCCAGATATATTTCCAGCTGATCTTCCGGGCATGCTGCCTGACAGAGATATTGACTTTGGCATTGATTTGTTGCCAGGCACTCAGCCCAAATCTATTCCTCCATATCGTATGGCTCCTCTTGAGTTGAAGGAGTTGAAAGAGCAGTTATAGTAGTTGCTTGATAAGGGCTTCATTTGGCCCAGTGTGTCACCTTGGGGTGCTCCTGTCCTGTTTGTGCAGAAAAATGATGGTTCTCTGTGTATGTGCATTGATTATCGCCACTTGAACAAAATCACAGTGAAGAACATGTATCCATTGCCCCATATTTATGACCTATTTGATCAGTTACAGGGTGCCAGAGTGTTTTCCAAGATTGACTTATGTTTAGGCTATCATCAGTTGAAGATTCGGGAGTCAGATATCCCGAAGGCTGCTTTTAGGACTCGGTATGGTCACTACGAGTTTCTTGTGATGTCATTTGGGCTGACCAACGCCCCAGTAGCATTTATGCACTTGATGCACAGTGTGTTTCGACCCTATCTTGACTCATTCGTCATTGTGTTTATTGATGACATTCTGGTGTACTCCCAGACTCGGGAGGATCATGAGCAGCACCTGAGGACTACGCTTCAGACCTTGAGAGAAAAGAAGTTATATGCAAAATTTTCAAAGTGTGAGTTTTGGCTAGACTCAATGGCATTCTTGGGTCATGTAGTATCGAGTGATGGGATCCAGGTGGATCCGATGAAGATTGAAGCAGTGCAGAGTTGGCACAGACCGTCCTCAACTACGGAGATTCAGAGTTTTCTTGGTTTGGCGGGGTATTACCATCGATTTGTAGAGGGTTTCTCCTCTATTGCATCACTTATGACAAGGCTGACCCAGAAGGGTGCTCCGTTCAGGTGGACAGAGGAGTGTGAGGAGAGCTTTCAGAAGCTCAAGACGGCTTTGACTACAACCCCAGTATTAGTATTGCCTACAGGTTCGGGGTCTTATACTGTATATTGGGATGCGTCGTGGATTGGTCTCGGCGCGGTGTTTATGCAAGATGGTTGGGTGATTGCCTACACGTCCAAATAGCTAAAGGTGCATAAAAAGAACTATCTTGTCTACGACCTTGAGCTAGCAGCTATTGTTCATGGCTTGAAGTTTTGGCGGCACTATTTGTACGGTGTCCCTTATGAGATCTACACTAATCACCGGAGTTTGCAGCTTAACTAACGTCAGCAGAGGTGGTTGGAGCTGCTTAAAGATTATGATATCACCATTTTGTACCATCTCCGGAAGGCCAATTTGTGGCGGCCGATGCTTTGAGTCACCAAGCGGAGAGTTTGGGGAGCTTAGCATAACTATCAGAAACAGAGAGGCCATTGGCGCTAGATGTTCAGGCCGTAGCCAACCAGTTTGTTAGATTGGATATTTTTGAGCCGAGTCGAGTGTTGTCTTGTGTGGTCTCTCGGTCTTCTCTTTATGATCGTATCATGTAGCGTGAGTATGATGACCCCCATCTGCTTGTCCTTAAGGACACGGTTCAGCGCGGTGATGCTAAGGAGGTCACTATTAGAGATGATGGTGCACTGAGGATGCAGGGCAGGCTATGTATGCCCAATGTAGATGGTTTGCGTGAGTTGATTCTCCAGTAGGCTCGCAGTTCGTGGTTAGGGAAAAAGTCTTACTCCGGGTGTCACCCATGAACGGTGTTATGAGGTTCGGAAAGAAGGTTAAGCTGAGCCCTAGGTATATCAGGCCTTTCGAGATTCTTGAGAGGGTTGGAGAGGTGGCTTACAGACTTGCACTGCCACCTAGTCTCTCTGCAGTTCATCCAGTATTCCATGTTTCTATGCTCCGGAAGTATCACGGCGATCCGTCCCATGTGTTCGATTTTAGTTCAGTCCAGTTGGCCAAGAATTTATCTTATGTTGAGGATCAGGTGGCTATTTTGGACAGGCAGGTTCTAAAGTTGAGCTCGAAGAACATTTCTTCCGTGAAGGTTCAGTGGAGGGGTCAACCGGTCGAGGAGGCAACTTGGGAGACCGAGCAAGATATGCGCAGTCATTATCCTCTTCTTTTCACCACTTCAGGTATGCCTTTATACTCGTTCGAGGATGAACGATTATTTTAAGAGGGGGAGGATGTAATGACCCGGCCGATCGTTTTGAGAGTAATAACCCCGATCCCCTATTTACTGCTTTCCTCGTATCTTTTTCTACTTATGTGACTTGCCGGGAGGTTCCATTTATGGTTTCGAAGTGTTTGTGGACACTTAGTCCCTAAAATGAAAGCTTAAGATCTAAGATTATGACCGTAGTTAGAACTATATGAAGACGACTCCTGAATGGAGTTTAGTCGGTTCCGTTAGCTCCATTGGGTGATTTTGGACTTAGGAGCATGTCCAGATTGTGTTTTGGAGGCCTGCAGCTAAATGAGGCTTGAAAGGACGAAAGTTGATTTTTTAGAGGTTTGACCGGAAGTGGACTTTTTGATATCGGGGGCGGATTCCGATTCCGGAAGTTGGAGTCGGACGTGATTTGATAGGTTTCAGCATCATTTATAGAAGTTTGAAGTTTCAGAGTTCATTGAGTTTGAATTGGAGGGTGATTCATGTTTTTAGCGTTGTTTGATGTGATTTGAGGGCTCGACTAATTTCGTATGATATTTTAGGACTTGTTGGTATGTTTGGTTGAGGTCCCAGGGGCCTCGGGTATGTTTTGAATGCTTAACGGATTGAAATTTGGACTTATGCAAATTGCTGAAGTTTTCTAGTTTTTGGTGTAATCGCACCTGCGGTGGGGTGACCACAGGTGCGGACTCGCACGTGTGGAAGGAGGAGCACAGATGTGGATTTGGGTAGCCCAGGCTCGGTTCGTAGGTGCGGATCTATTTGCACAGATGCGGCCTTGCTTCTGCGGTGGGATGGTGCGCAGGAGCGGTGAGGGTCGCAGGTGCGACTCCTTGGTCGTAGGGTAGAAAAGGGCATACTTCGAGGGTTTTATCCCATTTTCAATTTTGGGACTTTGAGAGCTCGGATTGAGGCGATAATTCAAGGATTTTTCATAGAGAACTTTGGGATAATGATTCTTAACTCATTTATGGTTATGTTCCATTAATCTATAGCTGTTTTCATCATTTAATTAAGGAATTTAGTTGAGAAATTGGAGAAAAAGGCTGGAAGTTCTTCAATTAAGTTTTGAGTTTTGATTCGGATTTTGATATCGGATTTGGATAATTTTGGTACGAGTGAACTCGTGAGTGAATGAGTGTTCATATTTAGTTACTTTTCCCCGATTCCGAGACATGGGCCTGGGTCGACTTTTTAGGGCGATTTTCGAAATATTTGTTAAAGTATTGATTTCATTAATTAGATGAGTCTATTATAGTTGTATTTATGATATGCAATTGTGTTTGGCTAGATTTGGGCCATTCAGAGTCGGATAATCGAGGAAAGGGCACTCTTACGGATTGATTGAGCTTGATTCGAGGTAAGTGGCTTGCCTAACCTTGTGTGGGGGAAATCCCCTTAGGATTTGGTACTGTTGTGATATGTGAGCGCCGTGTACATGAGGTGACGAGTGCATACACAGGTTATTTGTTGTAATACCCGATATTTACTGAGTAGTAACCTGTTTTCTTCTTAATTGAGTTATACCAGCATCTGTAGTTATCATGCTTAGTCTAATATCACATGTCTATGTGCTTTAACAGCTTATTTGAACTATGTGCAGCATGCCTAGTTGATTTCCTGTTTCTCCTTGATTTTATCAATCTTAACTGTAGGATTCTTGCTGTAACTATTGTATTTATCGGTTTGAGCTGTGTGTTTACTTTTGAGACTACGAGGCGGTATCTCGGGAGTTCTCCCTACACATTTACTTTTGAGACTATAAGGCGGTACCTCGGGAGTTCTCCCTGAACATTTACTTTTGAGACTACGAGGCAGTACCTCGGGAGTTCTCCTTGTATATTTACTTTTGATACTACGAGACGGTATCTCGGGAAATCCCCTGTTGAGTATTTACTTTTGGGACCACGAGACGGTATCTCGGGAGATCCTCTGTTGAATATTTACTTTTGGGACTACGAGACGGTATCTCGGGAGCGCCCCTGTTGTTATCACATTGTGCTGTGTTGTTATTGCCTTGTGAATACTTTCTGTTAACTTCTCCGTTCTACTTCATTTTATTATATCATCTATCTTATTATTATATCCCAGTAGGGCCCAGACCTGACCTCGTCACTACTCTACCGAGGTTAGGCTTGGCACTCACTGGGTACCATTGTGGTGTACTCATGCTACTCTTCTACACATGTTTTGTTTGCAGATCCAGGTGCTTCTTATCAGCCCCGCTACTAGCTGAGAGTGCTTGCTGCTGTTCGGAGACTTTAAAATACATCTGCCGCATCCGCAGACCTCGGAGTGCCCCTCTATTCTCTTCTATGTCATTTACCTCCCGTACTTCTTTTATTAGACTCTAGTGTATAGAGATACTAGTTTTCCTTATGTAGCTTGTGACTTATGATGTTTCGGGTTTTGGGAATACTGTGTATTACTAGAGTGTTAGTTATTGTACATGCCGAGCGACATTGTTACCAGTTATTAAATTATCTGTTGCAGTTAGTTGTTAAGTTTTACTTCCATTCTATTATTTTCGCATTTTTGTTAGGCTTACCTAGTCGTAGAGACTAGGTGTCGTCACGACGTCTTATTGAGGGAGAATTGGGTCGTGACACAATACAACAAGGAATACAAAACACATAATAAAATCAAATAATACATCACGGAAGAACACAAGAATTTACATATCACGAAAAAATAAAATAACCAAAGGCAAGTGCAGCCATAGAGAAATATCAACAAAGGGCACTCCCGAGGTACCACCTTATAGTCCCAAATCCTAAATAAATTTCAACAAGGGGCACTCCCGAGATACCGCCTCTTAGTCCCAAATCATAAATATTTTCAATCTTTCCTTATATCACCGCGGGAGCCTTCATATTTAGTTTTTAAAAATTATTTTTCCGAAATAGCATCCCGCGTTTTAGCCCAGCTTATCAAACCGCATGACTTCTAGTAGTTTCCCTACTAGCCACGCGTATCAAGCCCACCTTATCTCACCGCATGCGTTTCAACACCTTGACCTTATATCACCGCATGCGTATCAATATCACTATATTTCACAAATCGCACCTCAAGTGCCCAAATATCACAGCATAACACAACTCGTACCTCAAGTGTTCAAATATTACAACATATTATAAATTGCACCTCAAGTGCTCAAATATCACCACATATTACAAATTGCACCTCAAGTGCACAAATATCAGAACATATCACAAATTGCACATCAAGTGCTCAAATATCAAAACATATCACAAATTGCAACTCAAATGCTCAAATATTACAAGTTACCACAGAAATCAATAATACATTATTTTTCACAATAAGGAGCCCATGGCTCGACCATAAAGTGCACAAAAATCTTAACAAAAATATCCGGGAGTGAACAACTCAACAGAATAATATTTTACAACTTAACACTTTGCCTCAATATGATTTACAACCTTTATAACTCAATACCAATTTTAACAACATGAATTGGAAAGTAATTCATCAAGGAACGACGCCTTCTTTAATCTAAATATTTGGCAAATAGATTAATGCCTCCTTTTAAATTTATTTAATAAATTATTTGCAAATGAATAATCCATAATGAAATTATCTCCAGGAAATATTAACTCAACAAAAATACGGGATTCACATACAAATCAAGGTGGCAATCACACCAAATTATCATATAAAAACAAATTCAACAACCAAGGATTGAGGCATGGCAAATAGAGGATTTAATAAGTGCCAACAAATTTCCAATTTAATATTTAAGGGTGTCTAAGAATTTTAACCGGTATAATTTGCACATATAAGCCAAGTACGTACTCGTCACCGCGCGTACACGGCTTTTCACAATTCACAAATTGCACATACGACTCAATGCCTAAGGGGTAATTCCCCCACTCAAGGTTAGGCAAGATACTCACCTTTTTGAAGTTATACCGATATTTCAAAATAGCCTTCGTGCTTGAATTGACCTCCGGACAGCTCAAATGTATCCAAATTGATTGTATAACTTCATAATTCATCGGAAATAATTTCGGATAATAAAACGCCAACTTAAAATTTTGCATTAAAAAGTCAACCAAAAGTCAACGCGGGGCATGCCTCTCGGAACCCGATAGGATTTTCATGAAATCTGAACACCCATTCCGATACGAGTTCAATCGTACCAAATTTACCAAATTCCGATAACGAATCGACCTTCAAATATTAAATTTTTATTTTTGAAAGATTTTGCAAAAATCCCATTTTCTTCCAATTTATTCACTAAAAACGATAAAAATAATCATGGAATCATGAAATATAATGAAAACCGAGTAGGAAACACTTACCCCAATCCATTTGGTGAAAATCCTCTAAAAAATTGCCCAAATCCGAGTTCCCTAGCTCCAAAAATATTGAAATGAGCTAAAACAAAACTGCTCAATAAAAACCCATTTCCCGTCACTAAATGTTCATTTTCCGTCGCTGAAAGTTCATTTCCCGTCACTAAAGGTCCGCACCAGAACCTGCTTGCACCATCAATTTAATATTTCACTAAAAAGGCTCTAACTCCATCATACGAACTTGGAATTTGACGATTCTTGTTCCTATGAGTCACAAATAATAATATAAACCTAGTCGTTCAATCAAAACTCAATTCAGAGCTCATTTGCTCAATGCGACACCAATTTCGCTCGTTAACCAATTAACTCATGTTTCGCGCTAAAAATCCAATCGCTACTTGATGAAATTAGACCAGACATTCCAGATCATTCCTATAATTCATTATCAAACTCCCGGAAGTCTTGAAATTGAATTTCGATCTCTAAAACTAAAAATGGACATTTGGATCATTACATGCTTATGCTCAAAACACAAAACTCTTCCAAAAACTCTTCCAAAACTCATCCGAGCCCCATGGGACCCCAACCAAGTATACTAACAAGTCCCATGACACGAACTTAGTCGATGCCTCAAATTACATTAAACAACACTAAAGCACGAATCGCACCCCAATTCATGCTTAATGAAAACTAACGAATTCCAAATTCTACATTCGATACCGAAACCTATCAAATCAATCCGGAATGATTTCATATTTTGTACATGAGTCCTAAATGACATAATGGAGCTGTTCCGATTTCTGGAATCGAATTTTGACCCCGATATCAATAAAGTCAACTCTCGGTCAAACTTTCTAAAAATCTTCCATTTTTCAACTTTTGCCAAAATACGTCAAATTATCCCACAAACTTCCAAATCCAAGTCCGGACATACGCCTAAGTCCGAAATCATCATACGAAGCTATTGAAATCATCAAATCCCATTCTGGAGTCATTTGCTCAAAAGTCAAACTCCGGTCAACTCTTTTTATTTAAGCTTCAAAAATAAGGATTGTTCTTCTAATTTAATTCCTAACCTTCCAAAACCAAACTCGACCGCACACGCAAGTCATAATACATATTGCGAAGTTGCTCGGGACCTTAAGTCTCTGAACGGAACATGAATTCTCAAAATGACAAGTCGGGTTGTTATAGATTTACTCTCAGAAAACAACATTGCCGCGTCGCGCCATGCGCCATATGGGGAACCACATGGCGCGACGCAACTTTGTAAACGTGCATGCCTGATAGAATTTAGCTCTATGAACTTCCTCACAAGCGCACCGCATGGCGCGGCGCGAGTGTACAAATTTGGTAGAGTTATTTCTTGTTTCGTCTAGGAAAGGGTAGTTTCATCCGGGCTCGTTCCTACAAGGTATAAATCCACCACAAATATGTTTTTGAGGGGACTTTTGTCCCACAAAAGATTTGAGAAGTAACTAAGGCAAGATAACATAAGAATTCATCAAGATTGCAACCAACGATCGGTGCAATACGGGAGTTTGTATCGAATCATTAGCATTGATGTTTTCTTTGTTTTTAAACCTTATTGAGATGACGTTTTCCATTACTATGGAGTAATCTCAATTAGGGTATTGACATATACAATATTTTGATAACTTGATTAGGGATTCAATTCTTTATAATTGTTGGAATTAATTGATGGAGTTTTAATTTGTATTGTGAAGTTATTTCTTATTTTGCTTAATCGAAATTGGAGCTTGATATTGAATTTCTTTACATCTTATGCTCTAGTTTAAATTCACGATTCAAATAAGTAACCAAAAGAGCCTCTTGAATTGTTAATCAAACTAGAAAATAGGGAAATATTAATGAGAAGTTACCCTTTAGACCATAACAATCATTTTATCTGTTGCAATTATTTACCGTGCTTCAATAGGATTAATTACTGAAATTAACGTTTAATCAAAAAAGGAGCATTAACTTCAAGGTAATATAATTATCTGTTGAATTCGTGAGAATCAACAATATTATAGAGTGAACTAACTCAAGAATTGGATCCCGAGTCAATTATATTGCACCTGTCTAGTCAATTACCTTTATTTCTCTCATTCATATTTCGTAGTTGCTCATCTGCTGCCTTTTGTGATCAATTGTTAATTGCTTAATTTTTAGTAGTAATCGTCGTTGATAATTATCAAATCAAGTGTTAATTTTTTTGGATAGTAATCAACTGAAGATTATTCGAACATTGTTTAAGTGTTAATAGTTGGACTCGTGGCGTAATGGGCTTTCGAATTTTGTGACTTTTGTTGGATTTCGAGACGTAGGCTAGGGGGCCGACTTTTGAGTCGACTTTTTGACTTTTGCTTAATAACTTAGTATTTTGGTAAGGACCCGTAAAAATTTAAACCAAAAACTCGGGGTTTCGTGGTGCCAAGATAGATCCCTATGTTATATTAGTAGAAATTCTTCGCGGCGAGCGGACTTTTTGGATTGAACAGTACCCTACGGACTGAGAGGAAAATGTTTCACAGAAGAACACATTTCTGTGGCCCATTATGCGGCCTCATAATCACTCTGCGGACCGCATATCGATTGCATAATCCCTCTTGAGTTTTTGCGGAGGGAGTTCTGCAGTGCATTATGTGACCGCAGAACGAGTATGTGGACTGCATACTGGTCGCATACCTGGGCCGTAAGTTCAGGCCCCCATTTCTGCGGTCACTTTGCGGACCGCATAACCATTATGCGGTCGCATATGCGACCGCAGACCTGTGTCGGGGCATCATTTTTCTTAATTTAAAACCCGACCCCCATTCCGTTAAAACACCCATTTAGTCCATTTTGAAGCTCATTCCTCATATTTCTAGTGCGTGTGAGAGAGAGAGGGTTCTAGAGGGAGGGCCTAATTCCCACCAATTAATCTTCAACCATCACTTAAAGCTTGGAAATATTCAAGTAGAGTACCAAATTCTTCATCCAAAAAGATTGAGGTTGCTAAGGGTTCCGAAAAATTGTAGAGTCTAAAGAAGCGCAATTGAGGTATGTTGGCTAAACTTTATCTCTTGGAATTGAATTCCATAATGTTTCTGTAAGTTTCAAAGTGTGGGTTACGTATTAAAAGGTTATGGCTTTGAGTCGTATTTCAATGAAAGATAGAATTGTCTAAAAGCTTTTGTACTAAATTCATGCCCATTAGTGGTTGCTTTAACTAATGCTTTGATTTATAAATATATTCAGTGTGATTCGAGTTCTATATACTCATATGTTGAAATTGTACATTGTCATTTATGGGGGAGAGTATTGTAAGAGTAAATGGTGTATTGACTGTTTATGATTTTTCATGTGTATTTCTATTGTTGGTCGGTATGCTTCATTCTTTGGGAAGAAACCATTTGTGTTTGAAGTTTCCATTTTAAATGGATTTGAAGTATATGATTTTTAAAATATCCTATATGTTGATACTTGATGGTGATCTTTGAAATTGAAAGAGGTAAAAGTGTGGAATATGAAATACGGCCATTGTGCCAGGAATAAAAAATCTTGTGAATGGCCTAATGAGCCAAGAAAATATTGTTGTTGTGAATGACTGGAAATACTAATGAGAATTCATATAATGTGAAAGATGTTGAGGTGAGTACAATTGTATTTATGATATTTCTGTTTGCAAATCAAATCAAAACTATTTTGGGGAGCATCATTAGCAATACCGAGGAAGGGTGAGTCATAAGGCACACACCTGAAACTACACGTACCGGTGTAAGGGTGGATTGTGATATTATTCTCCTTAATTGGGATAAAACTGGAACCTTTGTGGATTGGAAAAGTCAACCCGCACGGTATATGTGGGAAGGCGGCCTAGCTGATCGGGTGGAGATAAGATGCCATATTGCGCATATGGTGGTACTACTCTTGGTAACAACTTTCTTTCGCATCACATGTCAAACCACATTGTTCGTGGGGAGATGGCCTAGCCGATCGGGCATGATCGGACTCCGTGCTAACAAAGACGGTGGTATATCGGTGCTAATGATCTCCCAACCAAAATTATATATGAAGTTTGTATTTTGAAAATTATTATGTTTTAACTGGATGTTTGGATATTGTTGATTGTGACTTCCTGTTCCTATGTGTTGCCTTTTCTTATATGGGATTCTATTTTGAAATAGGATTTTTAGCCATATATACTAGTGCTATTTGACAGTACTAACGTCCCTTTTGCCGGTGCACTGCATCTTTAATGGATGCAGGTGGTTCTTCAGCAGGCGGTATTGATCAGTGATAGCAAGTACACTCTTTTCAGCTGATTTGGTGAGTCCCACTTCATTTCGGGGTCATTATCTTTTGTTTCTCATGTACAGTGTTTTGAGGTATAGCGAGGGCCTTGTTTCCGGCATTTTTATATTACTCTTCTATTGTATTTAGAGGCTCCGTAGTCAAGTTGTGGGTTATGGTTGATGTTGAGAATTGACCTAGAAATGTTGGTACTTGAAAATTATGTTTTTCATTAATTTTATAAACTCGTAATGTTTTGGAAATTACGAATGAAGCTACTAATGGGAATGAAAAGGAAGTCGTTAATAAAATCTTTTTAGTGATTGATTAATGGAGTACATCTCATCTTTATTCATGGATGAGTTTTGGGTAGAAGTAAGTCTAATAGGCTTGCTCGGCCGGGTTCTCTCAGTTGAGCGCCGGTCGCGCTCCCTGAGTTTGGGGCGTGATAATTTTCATATGAAAATGATTCCTTTAGCTCGTGTTGATTGTATCGAACTGTTTGTGGCTAGATTTGAGGCATTTAGAGGCCGATTTATGAGGCAAGGGCGTGTTGGATTAGGGATTTGCACGGTTTGAAGTAAGTAATAGTTCTAAACTTGGTTCTCCGAATTTTGTGTCATGTGATTGGTGTTGAGGTATTGCACATGCTAGGTGACAGACGTGTGGGTGTGCACCATAGTAATTGTGACTCGGTCAATTCCATGGAACTGTATAGTTGATTAATCTATTGTTATCCGTATATTCTCCATGTGTTATAGAAATTGGACTGCAAATCATGTTAGAAATCATGCTTAAGCTATGTGTTGATACTGTAGGGACCCCTAGAGGTCGTGTTACATGTTTAATTATCTGTTAAAATGCCACTCTATACTTGGTCACAGTTTTTACTTTCATATTATGTCTCAGTCTATGTTGTTCCTTTTTGATACATTATATCATCGTTGTTTGGGCTGATTATCATGATTATTGAGAGTCCGAGAGACTGGAGAGATTGATTACTGAGTGAGGCCGATGGCCTAATTGTGTAGATATTTATTGGGATCGGGCTACACTCCTCATCATGTTTTATTAATCTATGCCACAATTGGCTTATTATAGCGCTTAGGCTGATGGAGACCCTCCGGAGTCTACACACCTATAGTGAGCGCTTGTACTTATTGAGTGCGAATGCGAGTGCCGAGTGACTGTGAGGTTGGAGTGGATGGGAGGACTGAGTGACTGTTACTCTAAGAATATGCAATTGATTTTATTTCTGTGTACTTCAACTGGCCTATATCACTGTCACGTAGTTTTTGAGAGATACTATATCCAGTTTCAATTGAACTTGACATGAATTAACTGTTTTGGCTTTAAATGTCGAACTTGAAAGCATGTTTATTTTCCTGTATTGTATTTTCTGTAATTGAACTGTCTCCGTGAAGCTCGTCACTACTTTCAATCCAATATTTAGTCTTATTACTTACTGAGTTGGTTGTACTCATGCTACACCCTACACTTCATGAGCAGATCCAGATATTTTCGGACACGGTGGGTGCTGATTATTTGAGCAGCTTGATCATTCAGAGATTTTGAAGTAGCTGCTCGGCGTTCGCCGACCTTGACTCTCCCTCCCTATCTTTCAGCCTTATGTATTTAGTTTCAGTTTTTCATAGACATTATTTTCAAACTTGTATTGTATAGACGCTCATGTACTCAGTGACACCCTAGTTTTGGGAATTTTTTGAGTTGAGTTTTGACCTTCTATCTAGTTTATGAAAGCTTTAAATTATTCAAACTTGGTTTAGTTCATCTTTTATCTAAAAGTGTTGGAATTTATTGAGTTGTCGGCTTGCCTAGTACCATGTTAGGCGCCATCACGACATGCTAAGTTTTGAGTCGTGACAGAGTATGTAAATATTGCATAATTATTTTCTTGATTCTTGAAGAATTTCATATATGGTTGTATGTTTGATATTCATTTTATTTTATCATTTTAGGTCATATATTTTGATATTTAGGTATTTGGCATGTGGCAACCTTCATTATGATCAAGGGCAAGAGAATTTCGTGAATTAAGCCAAGATGCGGACCTTGTAAACTAATTAAATTAACATGTGAATCTCGTAAAACTAATTAAATTTTTGTTTTGTAATATTATGGATTTTGTTTATTTACCAAAGTTAGAGTAACTAGCAACATATTTAATTCTTTGTAATCAGTGAGGTGGTTATTATTATTATTATTATTATTATTATTATTATTATTATTATTATTATTATTATTATTATTTACTTTTAATTGTAATAAGAAAAGTTGTTAAAATGTCTTCCTATATGGTAGTAAGATAATTTTACACTGACCATAACAAAAGTCCATAAATATGTAAAAGATGATGAATGCAGGGATAGTTTAGTGGCAATCACAATTGTTGCTAGATGGTGTTTCTTCTACAAGCAATTGAATTTGTCTTTAGCGACAATAATAAAAGCCGCAAAATGTGTTATATATGAAATTGTTTTGGAGCTTTAGTGGCAATTGTAATTGCTGGTAAATAATTTCCGCCAGAACTTGTTGACATTTACCGGCCATAATATGGGTCTTTACCAGTATTCTAATGGCCGCTAAAGCCTTTGCCGGCGCCAGCAACACCGACCAATAATCAATTGCCGGTAAAAGTTTTGGCGGCCATTTTCATTGCTAGTAAGAAGTATTTTTATTGCCGCTAAAGGTCTTTTTTGTTGTAGTGGGTCAAAACATCCTTTCTTTTACCCTTGTTCGTACATAAAAAATCTTCATGAACAAACTTCTAACTTCTATTTTTTGGCCCAATACAGGACTTCCAAGGGGCTCTGTCATTTGCCGCGAGGTCGACGCCTTAGTTGATTCCGAGGAGGCCATGAGGGTGTTGGAAAATGCCTTTGCCCAGAGCAGAGCTCATGGATCTATTCGAGCCTCTGGTGAGGGTGCCTCTTCTTAGAGTCCCCAGCCCGAGAGTAAAAAATCAAAGATAAGACGCTCCTCCTCGGCTGAGGCTCAAGAGAAGAAAGTAAGGAAAACGCCATCCGAGCCGACCATAGTGGTCCTCGTTGATGAAGGGGAAGTGAGTGACGAAGAGGCTTCCCTTCTCGGGAGAAAAGGATCTTCTTTTGGCTCAGTCGGGGGAGCTTCAAAACCCGACCGTAGAAGAAACCCAAGCACTTTGGGATGAGATGGACCTAGTAGAGAATGTTGATTCTATTTTCCCTGCCCCTATTGTTGTTTCTGGTCCAAGGAGTTCGGACCCTGGGTCTCTTCTGCCTTCGACCACTGAGCAAATAACAATCAACACTTCTTCTGCCACCACCGCTTCTTCACCTTCCACACTGATTGGTTCACGCCCATCGACACGAGCTGCTCCGTTCCACCAGCAACAACTACATCTCCTCCACCGGTACCATATGAACAAGAAAAAGACACCTCTCCTCCTTGATTTCCTGATCACGGGAACTTGAGTCATGATTATTTACTTCTTTCCCAGATCCTCAAGGGAGGAGAAGTGCCTCTCTTTCGGTTTAGAAAGAGTGCCATCTTTTATCCAAGCAATGGAAATCCTAACTTTAATATTCTTTTTTATAGGCCATCTGTCTTGCTTCTGAAGGCCTCGAAAGGCTGTTCCTTGATAAGCAATGACTTACTTTCGAGCGGGATCAACTTTTGGCCGAAAGGAACCAGCTTGCTGCGCGCCTCCTAGTGTTGGAGGCAAAGGTTGCTGAGATGGGCAAGCTTGAGGCTCGATTGCAGTAGAGTGAACAAGATAAAATGTCCCACAGCCAGGAAGCCGCTCAATTTCACGAAAAGCTTCAAGAGATTAAGGCTAAGTTGGACTAGCTTCATGACGGTGTACTTGCCGGTGCCGAATGCAAGTCTGCCTTCGAAGCGAAAATCAATAATTTGAAGGCAGACTTACACTCAAAAATCGGAGAGGCCAATGCCGTCGAGGAGAAGAGGGCCAAAATGGAACAGAGGTTTAAGAGAGTCATGGAGAAAAATCGGATCCACTTATCTAAAACTATTGACCTTGACTCTCACCTCCGAGCCATGAGATCTGAAAGAGACGGTCTTCAAGCCAAAATGGATAAACTTCGAGCTCAAATCCAGTATCAAGCAGATTTCCTTGTCTTTGAGAAAACCTATGCTATATATCATATGAAGAGAAAGACTTTTGAGGAGGCCAAAGTGGGCATCACCAACATAGACGATTGTATTGCCTATACCCGAGAACTGGAGTTGTCTACTCATGAAAATCTTCCTACCCGACCCGCTGCGACTGACTCCTCGAGTACTGACTCCGAGTACTCGAAAATCAAAGGGGAGACTGATGAAGATGAAGGCCCCAAACCGGCAGTAGATCCGCCTTCCTGTACCAGGCGAAACGTAGATCCCTCTCTCCTTTCGGGTTATGGTGGCAACGATGCATAACTTCTTTTTCTTTTTTTCCCTTTTTTTGTATTTTGTAATTGTGCCAAATTTTTACCGAGTTTGGCACATGATAATAAATAAATATTTTTTTGCTTAAGTGTTGTGCAAAAATATTTCTTTTGTGTTCAATCGATTAAAGCTTCAAGTATATTTTCATCTGATAGCTTTTGATTCAGGGCATAAAGTCTTCCAGAATATACCCTTTACTATGAGGGTTTCATAAGAGAGATCCCTTATTTTTACGGTGCTCTTGAAGAGGACGTCTCTTGTTCATTCTGGCACAAGCATTTGAAGTTTTAGTTAACTTTCAAACGATAAATTTAACTCATCATTTGGACAAGAAGTAAGATAAAAATAAAAGGACTTAATTTTATTCCTTCTATCTTTAAAAGTAGATAAGCATCATGCTAAAGTAAATAAAACTGCCAATACATGTGATTAACTTGTATAACTTATTTCTTCGAGGCTGATCATGCAGTTCTTGATCCTGATGAGACATTATTGATCCTGGTTCTAATAGTCCTTGGTTTTCGTGGCACTCTAGGTGTCGTATCAAATATTATTCCCCCAGTGTTCGAATGCAAAGCATGTAAATTTGAACACTGGAAGTCTTGCTTCACCGGTGAAAATGACTTGTGAATGGTTAAATAATCCCTTTTTAGTGATGGAAGGCAAAGTTTGCCACCGAACCAAAGATTATTTAATCATCCACATAGCCGTTTACCATCAATGTGAAAATTTTGTGCATTGATATTTAAAGTTCTTGCCTTTGACGATGACATTTCCTTCGTAGTATGCTTTCCGTCGCAGCCTCGTTAAAAACCTTGCAATAAAAAATCGATCGGGACAAAAACTGGACGAAGGAAAATAGAGTGCGGCACATACTTTCAGTATTGGTAGCATCCATCATCAATAATTTCTTTTGAGGTGAGTCACGTTCCAATTGCTGGGCAATTTGACTCCATCTTGATTTTACAACTCGTATATCCCTTTACCGGTGATAGATGAAACCCGGTGTGGACATTCCCATGTTGGTCCCAGCTTCCCGGCATTGACTTACCGATTGCTCTGAGTCACCTTTCTCAAAATCAAGTCTTCTACTTTGAAATAACGGAGATTGGCCCTGCGATTATAATATCTTTCTATCCTTTGCTTTTGAGCCACCATCCTCACGTATGACAAGTCCCTGTGTTCATCGAGGAAGTCCAGCCTTACCAACAATGCTTAATTATTTGCTTCTTCGTTTGTTTGGGAAAACCTTAATGTTGGTTCCCCTACCTCCATCGGTATTAGAGCTGCCGCACCATACACAAGAGATAAAGGTGTTTCTCCCGTGCTCGATTTTGCCGTTGTCCGATATGCCCAAAGTACTCCCGGTAGCTCATCGGGCCATTTGCCTTTAACATGTTCTAACTTCTTTTTAAAGTTCTGAATAATTACCTTGTTGGTTGACTCCGCCTGTCCGTTAGCACTTGAATGGAACAATGAAGATGTAATCCTCTTGATTTTCAAATCTTCCAAAAGTTTTGTGACTTTTGAACCTATGAACTGCGACCCGTTGTCATAGGCAATTTCCTTCGATATTCCGAATCGGCAGATTATGTGGTCTCATATGAAGTAGATCACTTCGCGCTCCCCGATCTTCTGGTAAGGACCTGCTTCAATTCATTTAGTGAAGTAGTCAGTTAAAACTAAAACAAATCTTACCTTTCCGGGGGTCGGTAGCAGAGGACCAACTATGTCCATCCTCCATTTCATGAATAACCATGGGGACAACACAGAATGCCAGAGTTCTGTTGGTTGGTGCATCAACTGTGCATGGCGTTGACATTGGTCACACTTCTGAATGAGCATCTTTGCGTCATGTTCCATCCGAGGCCAATAGTAACCTGCCCTGATCAACTTTAGAACTAGCGAATCTGCACCAGAATGATTCCCAGAAATTCCTTCGTGGACTTCCCTCATCACGTAATACACCTTCGAGGCTCCCAGACATCGGGACAATAGTCCTTCGTATGATCTTCTGTATAACTGCACATCTACGAGGCAATAGCGAGCTGCTTTAGTCCTTAGTGCCCGAGACGCCTTCAGGTCCTCAGGTAATTTACCATACCGGAGATACTCGATGAACTCGTTCCTCCAGTCCCAGACGAAGTTGGACGAATTTACCTCACAATAACCATCCACGTCCAGCACTGAATGAAGAAGTTGGATGACCGTTCTGCTGTCAGACCCTTTCATTTATGTGGATGACCCCAAATTAGCTAGTGCATCTACTTCCACATTTTCTTCCCTTGGAATACGTATGATTGACCATTCCTTGAATCGTACAAGCAATGTTGAACCTTGTTCAAGTACTATTGTATGCGTTCTTCCTTCGTGTCGAAAATCCCATACACTTGGTTTACTACCATCTGGGAATCACATTTTATCTTAATGACCTCAGAGCATAGCCACAAGGCTAGTTCAAGTTCTGCAACCAAAGCTTCATACTCGGCTTCATTGTTAGTTAACAGAACAATTTTAATGGCCTGCCTCAGGGTTTCCCCCAAGGGTGCGATTAGAACTATCCTGAGACCGAACCCTTTTACATTGGAAGATCCATCCATAAACAAGTTCCAAACTCCAATGTCGTTTCCGACACCAGCACTGCCTCTTTAGCAGCCAAGGGCATTAACCCGGACTGAAATCGGCCATAAAGTTGGCCAAAACTTATGACTTAATCGCAGTCCTGAGTTTGTACTAAATGTTGAACTCACTAATTTCGATTGCCCATTTAGCCAAGCGACCTGACAACTCAAGCTTGTGAAGGGCATTCCTTAAGGGAAAGGTTTTCACAATGGCTATCGGGTGGCATTGAAAATAAGGTCTGAGCTTTTGAGAGACACCTACGAGAGCTAAGGCCAGCTTTTCAAGGTGTGAATAATGGGTTTCTGCTCCAGACAATATTTTACTAACGTAATAAATGGGAAATTTCGTACCTTCTTCTTCTAGGACCAAAACGACACTTACCCCTAGAGACCACTAAATATATTAACAATTGTTCTCCTTCCCCCGGTTTTGATAGTAACATGGGGCTCGATAAGTACCTATTTAGGTCTTTCAATTCCTATTGGCATTCCGAATTTCATTCAAAATCGTTCTTCTTTTTCAATAGTGAAAAGAAGTGATGGCACTTTTCAGAGGATCTTGAGATGAATTTGCTTAGAGATGCCAACCTTCTGTTCAGCCTTTGTACTTTCTTCACACTTATCAATTGGTCTAGAATATCTTCGATAGCTTTGATTTTAACAGGATTTACCTCGGTACCTTTTTGCGAGACTAGGAACCATAAGAATTTACCGGAACCAACCCCGAACGCGCATTTCTTCGGGTTGAGTTTCATGTTATGCTTCCTTAGGATGTCGAAAGTCTCTTGGAGGTGTTTCAAATGATCTCCTGCATTCAAAGACTTGACTAACATGTCGTAATTTTATACCTCCATTATTTTGCCTATCTGATTTTCAAACATTTTATTAACGAGCCTCTGTTAAGTGGCTCCGTGTTCTTAAGCCCAAATGCCATCACATTATAGCAATATATGTCAAAGTTCGTTATGAAAGAAGTTTTTTTCTAATCCTCCGGGTTCATCTTGATTTGATTGTACCCAGAGTAAGCATCAAGGAAACTCATTAAATTGTGTCCGATCGTAGCATCAATCATTTGATCAATGTTCGGCAATGAGAACGAGTCTTTAAGGCACGCCTTATTTAAATCCTTATAGTCTTCGCACATCCTAAACTTGTTATTCTTTTTTGGTACTACAACTACATTGACTAACTATTCTGAATATTTTACCTCCCGGATTGAACCAATGTTGAGTAATCATGTTACCTTTTCTTTAACAAACATTCTCCTGATCTCTGCTATCGAGCGTCTTTTTTGCCTTACCAGTGGGAAATTTGGGTCCGGAGATAGCTTGTGAACGACTACCTCCAATGGGATACCTGTCATATCTGAGTGCGACAACGCAAAGCAGTCTGCGTTAACTTTAAGAAAATTTATAAACCCTAACCTCAATTCGGGATTTAATCATGTCCTCGGGTGAAACTTCCTCTCTAGAAACTCTTCGAATAAGGCCACTTTATCAAGTTCCTCTATGGTCGACTTGGTCTCACCCATTTCCTCTGGTACCTGAAAGTATCTTGGAACCTAATAGGATTCCAATGACTCGTTGCTCTTATCGTCTTTATTCGGTAACAGAGAAGGCATCAATTCCTATAATTGTTATTTGTTGGACTCTTTCCCTTTGCTGCTGGAAATGGTCATTGTGTTCATCTCCTATTATTTGCTTGATTCCTTCAGGGGTTGGGAATTTTAACAATTGACTATATGTTGAGGGTACAACCTTCATCTCATGTATCCACGGCCTTCCGAGGATTATATTATACCTCATAATGACATCTACTACTTCGAATAGAGTAGTCTTTATGACTCCTTCGATGTGTGTAGGCAACAAAATCTCTCCTCGGGTTGTCACACTTGTCAAGTTGAAGCCAACTAAGAGTTTTGTCGCTGGAACGATGTTCTCGGTTAATTTTGCTTTCTCCAAAACTCTCTATTGTATTATGTTGGCTGAGCCTCCTAGGTCAACCAAAACACATTTAATTTTGAAATTTAAAACATTGAGAGAGATGACCAAAGTGTCGTTATGTGGCAGAAGAAGTCCATCAATGTCTTCCTCCGCGAAAGAGATGTCATCTTCTGCGACTACTCGAGTCTCTTGTTGTGAGTCACCGATATTTTCGTTTTCTTTGCTGCTGAAAAGGATTTTGTCATGACCCAAACCGATGGGCCGCGACGGGCACCCGGTACCCTACTCAAGCGAGTACCAACGTAACGCATCTTTCATATCATACTATCATAGGTAAATAAGACGGAGAGGCTGTCGTGAGATAAGTAGAATAAAATATGAGGAAGTACTTGACATAGGACAACCCAATATGTAATACAAACTTAAACATATGACATACGACAAAAGACCAAAATGATCACTAGTATACTGAACATAGGCCGACAAGGCCATACAATCTTTCACGTACATGACATATGTCTACAAGCCTCTAAGAGTAGATAAATACCATAAAGGTCGAGTACTTCCTCATGTTTTATTTTACTTATCTTACCACGACATCCTCTTCGGCTCATTTACCTATGATAGTATGATATGAAAGATACGTTACGCTGGTACTCGGTTGAGTAGGGTACCGGGTGCCCGTCGCGGCCCATCGGTTTGGGTCGTGACAAAAGTGGTATCAGAGCTGCCACATTCCCATAGCCCCACGTGAATTGTTGTCCCCTTAATAATTAACCATTGACTTCATTTACTCCAAAAATCATGTTGATAGTTAGTCGGGGGGGGGGGGGGGTCTGCTACTTTCGGAGGCTCTGCATTGTCCCAGCTTCCGCCATAGTTGTTCTTGGCTCGGTCACTTAAAAATTCCCTATGATGGCCATTCTTCAACAATGTCGCCACCTCTTCACGAAGATGTCGGAAGTCCCCGGTTGTATGGTCATGAGTCCAAAGGTATTCACACCATAAACTTGGATCCCTCTGGCTAGGATCAGATCAGATTGGCTTCGAGAACAGTTCTTTTTGATATTCCTCATTACCGATACCAACTGTACTAAGATGATATTAAAGTTGTAACCTGATAACCTGAGATATGCAGAGTCTCAGGACCCTGGCACCTCCTTCTCCTATAACAACCTGCTGTTCGGGCCACGATCGGTTCTTCTATCGGGAGCAAAGTTATCGATGACTGAAATCCTTTGCTGCTACGACCTTCGGTTATTTCATATGGTAGAAAATGACCTCTAGAGGACCGCTGATCAAAGTCACTTTTAAACTTGTCCTAGTTTTTGTCTCGATCCCGTTCCTTGGTTGATACCGGGAACCCGAGATGATTGTCTTCTATCCTTATTTTTTACTCATAACGGTTATGGACATCTTCCCATGTGGTTGCTTGAAACCCGAGCAGGCTTTCCTTCAACTTTCGGGAGGCGTCGAAGCTACGCGGATTTAGATCCTTTGTGAATGTCTCCGCTGCCCACTTATCTGGTACCACCGATAACAACATCCTCTCTTGCTAGAACTGGATCACGAATTCTCGTAGCAGTCCGGACTCGCCCTGCGCAATCCTGGATATGTCCGTTTTTCTGGCTTGAACCTTCCTTGCTACGGCATGGGCCTTAATGAAGAGTGTGCAAACATCTCAAAGAGTCAATTGAATGATCAGGTAAGAGAGAATACCATGTCAGGCCCCCCTTTGTGAGGGTTTCACCAAACTTCTTCAGCAAGACCGACTCAATCTCATGTTGAGCCAAATCGTTCCCTTTTACAACTGTGGTGTAGGTTGTGATGTGCTCCTGTAGATCCGAAGTCCCACCGTATTTTGGTATGTCCGGCATCTTAAAGATCTTTGGAATTAACTTTGGTGCTACGCTTTGTTTAAATGACAATTGCGTGTATTTTTTTGAATCGGGGCCTTTTAGTACCAGTGGGGCGCCCTGAATATGATCCATCCGAGCATGAAACTCCTTCGCATTTTGATCCATCCGTTCGTTCATTTGCCTCATAAACCTCATGAGCTCGGTTTTTTGAAGGGATCGTTCCTATTGTTATTCCCAGATTCACTACCGGTCCCTCCGGCTTCGTCAAAACCAACTTCACCCCTTGGGGGTGTTATTATCGACTCTCTAAGATGTTTGGTTTGCAGGAACACTGGGAGGAACCGACCCCCTTCCGTTCGCATTATTGGAGGCGCCTCACAATGCTTGTTTTAACTCCGTCATCAGCTGATCCTGCCTTGAGAGGGCTTTCATAATTGCTTTATGCTATTCTCGTAGGATTTTAACCGTTTCCATGACATGTTCTGTCATGACCCAAAATCCCACCACAGGCGTTGTGATGGCACCTAGTCTCTAAGACTAGGTAAGCCGATTTCAATTACATTTTTGAAGCCATTTTTTTTAAAAAAGTAATCAAAACTAACAGCTGAACAAATATAAATATACAACTTCTCAAGACTGGTAGTACTGAGTCACAAACTCCAACTGAATACATGGAATGATCACGAGGACCGAATATACAATACTGTTTGATTACACATTAACAGTACAATAAAATGAAAAGACTCTAAGGGACTGCGACGACTAAGAAGCTTTACCTTGAATCCTTACGATCCCGCTTTAACTCTGCTCAAGCCCGACATCTCTTATACCTGGCTCAGCACAAAAATGTGCAGAAGTGTAGAATGAGTACACCACAGTCGGTACCCAGTAATTATCAAGACTAACCTCAGTGGAGTAGTGACGAGGTACAATCAAGACACTCACTAGCCTAATAACCTGTGTAATATAGCATACAAAAATAATAGGAAATAAATAACTATAATGGCAATAATAATCAACCAGTAATATAAACAGCAGAGCGACAAGAACACCATAAATATTGTGCAACAAATAATGAATACACGTACAACCAATTAATCAAGTCATTCCAATATAAATCTTTCGCCTATATGTTTTTCAAATAGAAATCTTTAGGATATAATACTTTCAAATAAAATTCTTTCAAATAAATCTCTTTCAAATCTCTTTCCTTCAAATAAATATCTTTCAAATAAAATTCTTCAAATAAATTTCTTTCAATAAAAGTCACCATGTGACACATCATTTCAAAATCATAAAATACGGGTCTCAGCCCACTTTCATATTTCCACGGCACCTCGTGCCAATTTCTCTATCACAACCGCATGAACAATTTATTTTCAATAAAGTAAGTTTATAATTTTTAAACCAAGTGAGAAATCATCAAGAAATGAGTTTATTTTTGAACTCGTTTGGGTAAAGAAAATGACATTTCAATTAAAATGAAGCATCTGATAACTACTAATTTGGATATAAAATTTATTAAATTAAAACATAATAGCAATTTCTTTTATTCGAAACAACTCAATTCTCGAAAACTAGTAAAAACGGGTAAAAACAAATCTGTAGAATCTTGTACAAAGAGCCAAAGCCAACACAATACAACAAGAAATACAAAATACATAATAAAATCAAATAATACATCACGGAAGAACACAAGAATTTATATATCATGGAAAAACAAAATAACCAAAGGCAAGTGCATCCATAAAAAATATCAACAAAAGGGCATTCCCGAGGTACCGCCTCGTAGTCCCAAAAGTAAATATGCAAGACATGGGGGATCTCCCAAGGTATCGCCTCATAGTCGCAAAAGTAAATATGCAAGACAGGGGGATCTCCCGAAATACCGCCTCGTAGTCCCAAAAGTAAATATACAAGATAGGGGGATTTCCCGGAATACCGTTCCGTAGTCCCAATGTAAATATGCAGGGCAGGAGGATCTCCCAAAATACCGTTCCGTAGTCCCAAAGTAAATATGCAGGGCAGGGGGACCTCCCGGAATATCGTTCTGTAGTCCCAAAGTAAATATGCAGGGCATGGGGATCTCCCGGAATACCGTTCTGTAGTTCCAAAGTAAATATGATTTCAACAACTGCACATCAAGTACTCACATATCACAAATGGCTCATCAAGTGCTCAAATATTATAACATATCACAGAAATTAACAATACATTATTTTCCACAATAAGAAGCCCATTGCTCGACCATAATGTGCACAAAATCTTAACAAAAATATTCGGGAGTGAATAACTCAACATAATAATATTTCACATAAATTCAAGGTGGCAATCACACCAAATCATCATATAAAAATAATTTCAACAAACAAAGATCTAGGCATGACAAATAGAGGATTTAATAAGTACCAATAATTTCCAACTTAATACATAAGGGCGTCTAAGAATTTTAACCAATGTAATTTGCACATATAAACCAAGTATGTACTCGTCACCTCACGTACATGGTTTTAAATTAAACAATTTATAAGACTCAATGCCTAAGGGGTCATTTCCCCCACTCAAGGTTAGGCAAGATACTTACCTTTTTGAAGTTATGCCAATATTTCATAATCGCCTTCTTGCTTGAATTGACCTCCAAACACCTCAAATCTAGCCACAAATAATTCGATTCAGTCAATAAAATTTATTGGAATTAATTCCATAAAAAAATACTAATTTTCCAACAAAAATCCGAAATTAGCTCAAAAATCGTCCGTGGGGCCCATATCTCAAAACCCGACAAAAGTTATAAAATCCGAAAGCCCATTCAACCATGAGTCTAACCAAACTAATTTTACCAAAATCCGACTTCAACTTGGCCTCCAAATCTTCAAATCTTATTTTCAAATCCCTAAGTTCAAACCCCCGATTTACACCTCAAAAATATGTAATCTAGTCGGATTAGTCGATGATAATTCAATATTATGGAGTAGAAATGATCATAAATAACTTACCTCAATTTTTCCTTGAATTCTCTCTCAAAATCGCCCCAAACACCGTGCTTGAAGGCCCAAAAATGGCAAAACTCGGAACCCTTCTGTTTCTAACATTCTGTCTAGGATTTTCGCACCCGCGTTGATTTCTTCGCGCCTGCGGTCTTCGCACCCGTGGTGATTTTTTCACGTCTACGGTCTTCGCACCCGCGATGATTTCTTTGCACCTGCAGTCTTCTCACCCGCAGTGCCTGGCCAGCCCATGCATTTTCGCTTCTACGAATCATTCCTCGTATACGCGAGCTTGCACCTACGGCCCGTTTTCGCGCAGGTGCGATCACATCAGATGCCCAACTGCTTCAGTTCCTCCTCCAAATCCAAATTTGATCCGTTAAGCATCCGAAACTCACCCGAGGCCCTCGGGACCCCGTCCGAACATACCAACAAGTTTCATAACATAACACAGATCTACTCGAGGCCTCAAATCATATCAAAGAACATCAAAACGACGAATCGCACCTCAAATCAAAATCTATGAACTTTGAATTTTCAAAATCTATATCTTGTGCCGAAACATATCAAATCAATACGGCATGACTTCAAATTTTGCACACAAGTCATAAATGACATAACGAAGCTATTCCAATTTCCAGAATCAGATTTCGACCCCGATATCGAAAAGTCAACCCCCGGTTAAAACTTCCCAAAATTCAACTTTTGCCATTTCAAGTTTACTTCCACTACGGACCTCCAAATAATTTTTTGGACACACTCCTAAGTCCAAAATTACCATACGGATCTATGGACATCATCAAAATTCCATTCAGGAGTCGTTTACTCAAAAGTAAACTCTCCGGTCAACTCTTTCCATTTAAGTTTCTAAATAAGGATTGTTCTTTTAATTAAATTCCGAATCTTCAGTAAATAAAATTCGACCACACCCGAGAGTCATAATACATATTGCAAAGCTTCTCGAGACCTTAAGTTACTGAACGGGGCGTAAATTCTTAAAACGACAAGTCGGATCATTACATGTTCCTCCTCCGCATTATCGGGATTCAGTTCCCGCACATGTCGAGGACAATGGCCATCTCGAACCGGGGTCATCTCATCCCCTTCATTGTGAGTCTTACTGATTGAGTCATTATATTGTGACAATTCTTCGTGCCCCTCAACATTATGTTTGATGTTGACATCATTAACTGCCATATCTTTTCTCTTCACTAAGAAAAGAATCAAAACTAGTTACTAATAAATGTAAGGATCAAAGCAATTACACAACTGTCTAAGCCCCACGGTGGGCGCCAAGCTGTTACCCGTAAAACGGTAGAGTTAAATTTGTTACGTAGTTTATAGACAATTGAATTGATTTGATCCAAAAATAATAAGGATATTAGATTAAAATTGAGATTTAATTGAAGAAGATGAGAAGCCTGGATCCGAACCCAGCGTCTCCGAGAGCACAAATAAAAATAACTACAAAGTAAAATTAAAATGTTAATTTCAGAGCAAAATAGTAAAATATAGCCTTTTGTATAGAATATTTCATGTCCTTATAATGGTTGTTGAGCCTGTTATTTATAGCTTTACCTAGGGAAACAAGATACTAGGATCAAACTTCTCTTAAATGATAATAAAAGAGTCATTGATGAACGCGTAACGGCAGACCATGAATGCAAATATTCTCTACAACGGTCGCTCATTTAATGTTAGTAAATATTCTCTCATTCAATGCTATCCGATGACAAACCCTTGACCTTCTCCTGTCGACTATGCTCCCTTCGTGATTTATCCGATATCGATTACATTCATTGTATTCGGTATTGATTATTCCTTGACTTGCCCTTTTCCTATCTTAGATTTTACGTGTCATATTACCATTCGACCATCTGTTATAAATCAATTTTACCCTACATTCTTCGTTTTCAATTTCCATTAATAGATTGTTGTTGGTGTTCGGCTTAAATATTGGCAAATTAAGCATACAGTTGCTTGAAGTCAGATGGATATCCAACAATCTTGTAACAATTCTCCTTTAGATGCCTTGTCTTATTACAAAATTTACACTTCATTAGTTTATAACATTCATTTCTAGTATGACCTTTCAAATGGAAAAAATCACATTCTAAGTTATAATTTCTCCTTGGTTTGGTTGTTGAATGAGCAATGAACAAGGCGGTAGGATCAATATGCCCAGTTTGGGTAAGGCATTGGGTTTGAGTCCTAATGCACCATATTGATAATAATAATAATAACTAAAAAAATAATAATATATTTTTCATGAAAAAACATGAAGCTTGTCCCACTTGATTTGCTCCATTCTTGAAGTGAATGTGATAGCAGTGCATGATAAGTCTAAATAAAGACAAGTGATTGAAAAAAGAATGTGGGCGTGCGAAAGGCCAAAATAATAATAGTTATCACTATGGTAATTATAAAAAGGGAGAAATTCTTTGAAGAGAATGTGACTTGTGATAAACATTGAGATTGCATACTCATTCCTGAAAGTGAATGTGAAAATATATATATATGATAAAGATTATGCATAATAATGTACTTGTGCATAGTTGGATAAATACTACAACTCACCTCTAAGGGAGGTTTGAGACAAAGAAAGATAATGAATATTATTGTGTAGTTACATAAATATATCATTGGTCGCATGCATATGATACGCCAAAATATATTTTGTCATGCCTTATGAAAGTTATTAAAAGCAAAATTAAAGCAAAAAAAATTATTTTGCTTGTGATGATTTTGAACATTACAATTATTATGATATGATTCTCTTTGTGAAGGAGACATTCATTATATGGATGGTGTGACAAAAGATCTTGTAGTACAAAAACAGTTAAGAGTTCTGAAAGAACTAATTTGTTACTACCCGGATGAATGAAATTGTTCATAACATTAATATTGTAGTAAGTCTCAAAAGAAATATTTTGATTTATAAATATATTAGCCAAAGTGGTTGGCATATTGAGACTATAAATGAAAAGAAGATTGAATATCTTTATATTACTATAATCATACCGGGTAAATATGAAAGGTTACCTGACTTTTCTTTTATTTGTACTACACAAGTATAAGCATGATGATGCAATCACAAGCCACAAGTAAACTAGAGGTTTACTGAAATAAATATTAGTTGGCATGACCGGTTGACCATCTTGGTTCAATTATGATGCGAAAAAATTAATTGAGAATTACATTGGCATATATTGAAGAAATATAAGATTCTTCAAGAATTCTCTTGTGCTGCTTATTCTCATGATATACCAGTTAAGGTTAGGGATTGAATCCCTTGATTTCTGGAACGAATAAAAGGTGATAAATATATAGGCCCAGTCACCTTACATGTGGACCGTTTACTATTATATGATTTTCATAGATGCATCTATTTTATGGTCACATGTGAATTTGTTATCAACTTGTAGTTTGGCTTTTGCAAGATTGATTGCTCAAATTATTAGAGCACAGTTCCAGAATATAAATTATGATGATTTATCTTGATAATACTGGTTTAAATCCAAGTTGGTTTAGTAGAAATTGTATGCCTCCAATTATATCTAAACCATTGGTTATGAGAACAAAATTGCCAAAATAAAATTTGGTATTTGATGTATTATTTAATATACAACAGCACTTGTAAGCATCTAGCCAAGTTATGATAAGTTCTCCCTATCACAATCGGTTCAGGGTCAGGAACCAAATAATTTCCATCTAGAAATATGAATGTGCTATATGATTTAATTATTCCACCACAGTGCACAAAGATAGATCCCCAAATAAGGCTAGGGATATGTGTTGGTGATCCCAACAATAGGGGGAGAAAATGGGCAGCTGAAAAAGTAATGCATGTAATGAATTATTATGAGTACATCGAGATCCTCGTACGAGAAAATGTGAACTTGAAGTTCAAGTGATAATTCATTTGCAAAATATTGCCGGGCGTATTTGCTGACCCAAAGCTAAATATCATATTCAGCTGCTAATGCTCCAAATAAAATAAAGTCCATAATAAATAGAGTCCATGGCATGCATAAAGCATAATAGACTAATCAGTTCCAAAGATAAAACTCCTTGAAGAAGGAGAGGAGCAAATGTTCAAGATGGTCATAATAAGGAGGCAAGTGCTCTAGAAGAGCACCACGACATAACACTTCATAAGGCCTCATGGGAGAGGCTCAGGTACCTGAAAATAATAAGATAAAGAGATCTCAATAAGTTATGTCTTTACTGAATAATAGTAGAACCGATATAAAATGATCGTCGACGATATTGTTAATATAATGTAGCGCTCAATATTATTAATATTGACGAGGATCTTGAGCTCAAATCTGTCATGAAATTTGGACAGATAAATAATTGGCCAAATGAAAAATATGTAATGAAAATTGATTTCACATGAAAAATATAAAGTTGGACGGATAGTCCCAACACCTGAAAGTATAAAGCCAGTTGAGATATAAATGTGTTCTTGTGCGAAAAAAAAAAGAAGAAGGTCAAGTCGATAGACATAAAGACGACTTGTGTCACAAGAAGATTTGCAAATATCCTGGCATTGATTATATAGAGACATGTTCTCCTGTGGTGGATGTCGCCATTTCAGGTTTTAATCTGGCAATACAAAAAAAATGTGATATGCGTATAATAGAAATCATTGAAGGATTTAAATTGTTCTGAAGCATATTAAGGTTTCCAAGTAATTTATTAAATAAAGCTTCAAAAATCCTTATACGGATTGAAACAATTAGGGCACATGTGGTATAATCGCCTGAGTGAGTACCTATTGAAAGAAGGGTACAAGAATGATTCAATCTGTCCTTGTGTCTTTATAAAAAGATCTGGATCTAAATTTATTATAATCATCGTGTATGTTGATGATTTAAATATCATTGGAACTCCAAGGGAGCTTCCTAAAGCAGTAGACTAATTAAAGAAAAAATTTGAAATGAAAGATCTTGGAAAGACAAAATTTTGTCTTGGTCTACAAATTGAGTATATGAAAGATGGAATTTTTATCCATCAACCAGCATACACTAAAATGATTTTAAAGCGATTATATATGGATAAAGTACATCCATTCCGACCTCATGAAAATAATGAAGAGCTTCTTGGTCCCGAAGTACCATATCTTAGTGCAATTGGTGCACTAATGTATCTTTCTAACATTACAAGGTCTGACATAACTTTTTCAGTTAATGTCTTAACAAGATATAGCTCTGCTCCTACAAGGAGACATTGGAATGGAATCAAACACATATTGCGGTATCTAAAAGGGACTACTGATATGGGATTATTTTATGGCAATGATTGCAGTCCCGATCTTGTTGGTTATGCCGATGCTGGGTATTTATATGACCCACACAAGGCTCGATCTCAAATAGGCTATGTGTTTACATATGGAGACACTGCCATATCTTGGCGATCGACTAAGCAATCAATCGTGGCTACTTCATTTAATCATGCTGAGATAATTGCTATTTATGAAGCAAGTCGAGAATGTGTATGGTTGAGGTCTATAATACATCTTATTCGAGACAAATGTGGTTTGAAGTGTGACAAACTACCCACAATTTTGTATGAAGACAATGTAGTATGCATAGCCCAATTGAAGGGAGGATTCATAAAGGAGATAGGACAAAGCAAATTTCACCAAAGTTATTTTTCACACATGATCTTCAAAAGAATGGTGATATCAATGTGCAACAGATCCGTTCAAGTGATAATATGGCTGATCTGTTCACCAAATCTCTACCGACGTCAACCTTCAAGAAACTAGTATATAAGATTGGGATGTGAAGGCTCAAGGATGTGAATTGATGCTCTCATCAGGGGGAGTTAATACGCGTTGTACTCTTTTTTCCTTGCAAGGTTTTGTCCCACTGGGTTTTCCTTGCAAGGTTTTTAACGAGGCAACCAAAAGGCGTATTTCTAAACATGTGTACTCTTTTTCCTTCACTAGGATTTTTTTCCCATAGGGTTTTTTCTTAATAAAGTTTTAACGAGGCACATTATCTATGGACATCCAAGGGGGAGTGTTATAAGACAAATCAAATTATGGTGGATGTCTACTCTTCCTCCATGATCTTCTCAAATGCTTAATGATATATTCAATGACATATTTCTATGTTTAATGACATATTCAATGACATATTTTTCTTCACTTTTCATGCCTATATAAAGGCCTTGTAATAGATAAGAAAATACACACAATTGAAGAAGAAAATCTCTTCCTTCTCTCTATCTCTATTTCTTGTTCATGTTTTGCTAAATTGCTTTTATTTCATAATATGTCTTCATGTTTTACTAAATTGCTTTTATTTTATAACAAATCTGATTTTGTTTCCTTTAGTAAGCACGTGAAAATTTGGGTGACGGTAACACTGAAACTTAAAACCTATACTATATCAAGCTAAATGTGTACTTATTTATTTATTTTTAAAAAAAAATTTAAGATGTTATTCAAGTGTCACTTTCATTTAAATTTGTAGATTTTACTCATACCAAACATGACCATCAAACCTTACAACATTAGTTGAGCATCGCATGAATAATCTTTTAATATTAGATTATTTAAATTAATAATATTTCGACAATTCAACCCTGTGACTCATACACAGTACGTGTACTAAATTCCAAATATTTCACAGTAAAATAGATTGACATGATCGGTAAAGATTTCGCTATATCTTTAATAATATGGCCGCCTTAAAATAATAACCGATATATATATTTTTTATATATTAAAATATAATATACATATACATAATCAATACTATATAATTTTTGTATATTGATTAATGATTGTAATTAATTTTTGACCGACTGATTAAATATAAAAGCCCTTTAATAAATTGCATCCTCGGTGAACTCCAAGAATCCGAGTTCTTCGAAAATAAATATTCAAATTTAACCCTTAATTTTTAATAATGATTTAAAATAATTCTCAAGTTGGAGCTCCGCCAAAAATCAAGAGCAAAATTAAAACTTTTTTCTAACAACAAAGATTTATACAAAAAAATTAATAAAGGAAAAATTTTACTCGATTTCAAGTAGTGTAAGGAAAATTTGACCATTTTTCCTTTTATTATCTTTTCATAAAGAACTACTTTTCATTTCAGAGTCAACCACACATATTCTCATAGGATTCCCTTAAAAGAAGCAACGATCAATGGTCTCATCTCTAGTAAAAACGATGTTCTGAAAAAAGAATTTAAGTATTAGATTGATTTTATCTGTAATTAACTTTTAGATTAATTTTATCTATTAATTATATACCAAATGACAATAGTGGTCCATCAAATTAAACATCAAGCTTAAACTAAAAGATTTTTTAAGACAAGTGGAGGCGGCGATGGAATAAACCAGTGGATTACAGACTAATACCACCATACTATCCAACGGCTAATTGTCGTTGATGCTGTGTATATGCATTATGCAGCATGTCATTTTAATTTCTTTATTCACTTTTTATTCTTTAGAAATCCACTTGAAGGCGGCTTTTGAGTTCTATATATATATATTTATATTACCTACCAACACTAGGGCCTCTTGGAAGAATTTTGAAAGCTATTCTTTTTAGTACAGCTTCATTATCTAATATAATTGAGATAATTAACGATTTTCTGTGCATTGGTAATGTGTAAAATTATAGGTAAATATGGTCATTTTGGCGTAAAGAAATTACACGGATAAACTTGTCCACTTGAGATTATAATGTAGTTTTATTACAGAAAGTATGTGAAGAGTAGGTTTTTATGATATTTGAAAATTGAAATCATAAGAAAAATATGAGTTATACGTCAAATACTTTAATTTAGAGAATGCATGTAAAATTCTCCCTCTACTATACTACCGAAAAGGATGATCAAAATTAATAACACAACGTTCAGTAATCATTAAGGAAAAATAAATTGTAATGTCATTCTGGGCAGAAAATATTAAAGCACTTTGGTTTGTATTAGCAGTTTTCGACCCGCTTGATCATATCCGATCCTATTCTATCCAATCCGACCCGCTCATTTATTACCCCTAGTTACAAACAAGGCATAAGAATAAGTATATGTATTTCCAACAAGGTTGACTATACTTTATCCATCTGTAAATCTTTATTTATATACTTGAAAAAGAAAAGAAGAGAACGAAATCCTTAAATAGCTGGCCCAAAGCGAACCTGGTTTATAGTACCTTTTTGCGTATCTTGTTTTTCGCTTTCAGTTTTCACACGAAAAGAATTAAAGGTGCTCTTCATCTCTTTAGTAATAAGAGAACCACGAAGAAGAAGAAGAAATCAGTAAGCAAAAAATGGTGAAAGACAGGACAATTGGTGTAGCAATGGACTTCTCAAAGAGCAGCAAAACTGCTTTGCAATGGGCCATTGATAACTTAGCTGACAAAGACGACACCTTTTACATCATCCACATCAAAACTCATTCTTCTGATGAGTCACGTAACAAGCTCTGGGCTCAATCTGGTTCTCGTAAGATACCCCTTCAACCTTTCTTCTTCTTCTTTTCTTTCTTTCGTGGATGGACTTAGCTTTTATGTTGAGTTAATTTGTAATATTTAGGGGTCTTAAAACAAACATATTTGTTGTCATGTGATCAGGAGGTCACGCGTTTAAGTTGTGAAAACAATCCCTTGTAAAAATGCAAGGTCAAGCTACGTATAATAAACTCTTGTAGTCTGGCCCTTTAGTACACTGGGCTGCCCTAAAACATACATATGTGTTCGTCAAAAGAGAATGACTTCTAAAAAGTCATCTCAAAAGTTCTATAAATATAAGGACTCTCGTGAAGTAGCATAATTAATATGCGGTATACTTTGGTTTGTTGAATTTTCAAGAGATTTGCTTATAATCTCCTAAATAATATACATATAATATATCTTTAAGGATAAGGAAAAGTGTTTTTCTTCTTCAATTGTGTTTTCTTATTTTTCTATTACTTGAGTTTATTGCAGTAAGTACTTTGATTTATTTCTTTGGTTGCTGATCCTACTTTCAATGGACATGCATGTTATTTGTATTTATAGTTTAGGTGATATGATAGTACGGAAATTCTTTCTCTGTTTTAAAGTTAAATTCTTTGCGTATCAGGTTGTTAATACTTTGATGTTTTCTTTTGTTTGTTAGCTTTAATTCCGTTGGTGGAGTTTAGGGAGCTAGAAGTGTTGGAGAAATATGATGTGAAGACTGATATTGATGTTCTTGATTTGCTTGATACTGCTACTAGGCAGAAAGAGGTTTTCATCAAACATCCACACTTTTCATTTTTCCTTTTGGTAATTTTCTTTTGTTTAATTTTTCTAAAATTATTAATCATTGATATTTCTATAGATAAATGTTGTCGCCAAACTGTACTGGGGAGATGCTAGGGAGAAACTATGTGATGCTATTGAAGATCTGAAGTTGGATTCTTTGGTTATGGGTAGCAGAGGCCTTACTACCATCCAAAGGTACTTTTTATTAATCTGTCCATAATTTCCACTTCTATTTTTCTAAATTTACTAGTTACAATTTGGTCTCTCTTTTTTTTTTTTTTTTTTTTTTCAAGTAATTAATTAAATATGCCATTAATATTTATATGTATTTCTTGGTAAAACAGGATATTCTTGGGAAGTGTGACAAACTATGTAATGTCTAATGCGACCTGCCCTGTGACTGTAGTCAAGGATCCAGATTTCCACAAGCACTGATCAACAACTCTTCGTCGTTGAATTCAAGCATTGCGACTTATGATGCCCGTTGAATAAGATAATAAGCTTAAAATGCATTTATTTCTCTTGTGATAAGATCGTGTTTTTGGTTTCAATAACTAAACAGAGATTGATAATTTGCTCAATTTTGCCTAATCCATATATATATGTTATGTTTCATTCTTTTAATTCCTTGGATAAAAAAGAACTATAAATAATTTTTTTCTGATATTATTATCAGATACTAGTGTCGGAGCACATGGTATCAAGTATCTACTTAATTAAGGTGCACATTTAGCTGACTCATACACACAACTTACCGCTTAAAAAAAATTAAACTATTTTATCCCTATGGTCATTGCGGATTCATACTATAGGGAATGCATGTAAAATACTCTCTTTACTTAATCAAAATTAACAACAGAACACGCATTATTTATATTAAGGAAAAATAAATTATATAATGTCATTTGAGACGGAAAATATTAAAGTACGCCTTTATTTCTTTGAATGTTAAGCTTAAACAAAAGAAAAGCAACTCAAACTTAAAAAATTTAATCATATTAAATGTTTATACCAAATCAATAAGCAAATGACATGCCTTATTTACATACAATTTCTTTGAATGCATGCATAAAGAAGTTACATGAACAAACTTGTTCATGAGATCAAAATTGTAACTTATGTTACAAACAGTACATGAAAATCAGGTTCAATGATATTCAAAATCACACGATAATATAGTTGAAGGTATTGTAGAGACGGTACGCAGAGGCGACCCGTCCATAAAGCAGGTAAAATAATTGCTTTAGGCCCTATATTTGTGGAGACCCTATTTTTTTTTTTTACACCTAATAGGCTATATATAAATTTTAAAAAAAAAAGTTATGTGAATTGAAAAAGTTTGATTTCTTTATTTAACGAATAAAGAGATGAAGGATTTGTAACTGTTTTGATTTCTGCCAAGGAAATTGCATTTGAAATTAATATCGAACCCGAATTTCATAAGAAACGTGTAATATATATGAAGAAACAATTTGAGGAGAATGTTAATAGTGAAATCTCAAAATCTCTCTGTGTCCTTTAGAGTTGATTACTTTTTATACATACTCCCTCTGGTCCATAATAAATGACTTTTTAACCTTTGATGTGCCCCTTAAGAAAATACTGACTCCTAAAATAAAAATATATTTTGACTGAATTATCCTTAATTAAAATTTATATGTTGTTAACTTGACACCAATAGATATGTAAATAAGGGCAAATTTTAAAAAAATAAAGTTAATTCTTTCTCGATTATATAAAAGGACACTTATTTTGGACCAAAATAAAATCCAAAAAATCACTTATTATGGACCAGAGAGAGTAGTAGACAAGGATATTTTTTCACTTTAAAATAGATTTGAACAATTAGAGGCATATGAAAATATTTTTGGTTTTATATTTAGCGGTAAAAACTGAGATCACTAGTTGATGGAAATTTGAATAAATATTGCCTTCATTTTGAACGCTCCTTAAATCATAATAATCAACCCGATATTGATAGTTTAGATTTATATTTTGAATCAAAAATATTAAGAAAAATAGTACAATTAGAAGATAATAATTTAATTGATATACTCAATCAAATAAAAAGGTTTGATTATTTTAGAATAATGTTAATAACTCCTATTACCGTTGCTTCAGCGGAAAAAAGTGTTTCAAAATTAAAATTGATAAAACCTTACCTAAGATTAACAATGTCTCAAAGATATTAAATAAATTAGTTATATTGTCAATTGAGAAAAACTTATTAGGAGAAGCTGATTATAAATAATTAATAATAACTTTGCATCTAAAAAAAGTTAGAAAAATAGATTTCAAATAAAAATAAAATATTTTTTATTAATAAACATGTTAAGACCCCTCGTAAAATTTGGTTTTAGGCCACGAAATTGATCGGGCCGCCCCGACGGTACGTATATAATTCTTCATCTACTAGTACTGCCAAAAGAAGTAATATCAAAATTAACAAGGCACATACATTACTCATTAAGGAATAATAAATTTGTAATGTCATGTACGGTACGCGGTTTTCTTTATTTTCTTTGCACATTTTAAGCTAAAACAAAAGAAATGAGCAACTCGAGCACTAAAACTTATCCATTCATGTTCACAATAAATTGATAAGCAGATTATATAGTTTTTTATATACACTTTTGTCACTTATCTAAAGTTAATTAATAAATTAATATGTATAGTCCCTAGCTCAATATATTTCTCTCTTTGTCCCAAATTTATGTAATGATATTTAACTAGATATAAAATTTAATTTTTTTTTAATTATAATTTTTGATAAAAAATAAGTTATAAATATTTGTACAGTTATAAATATCTCGCCAAAAGTAAATTAGAATAATTAAGACAATTAAAAGTGAACGTCACGTAAATTGAGACTGAGGATCACTTAACAATGATTAATTAAATGTGATTTAATGAAAACATCGGATGAGAATAATTTTTTTGCCGAGTAAAATGACTATAATGTGTCCATCCGTAAATTCTTAGTGTACTTTGAAAGCGAAAGAAGACAAGCGGCACTAAGAAAACGATATCCTTAAATAGCTGTCCCAAGCGAACCTTAGCTTTATATCTTTTTGCCTTAACGCGTATTTTGTTTTTCCGCTTTCAGTTTTCACACGCAAGAAAGTGCTCTGCATCTCTTTTTTAAGAAGAAAAAACAAAGAAGAAGAAGAAGAAGAAACTAGTAAGCGAAAATGGTGAAAGACAGGACAATTGGTGTAGCAATGGATTTCTCAAAGAGCAGCAAAACTGCTCTTAAATGGGCCATTGATAACTTAGCTGACAAAGACGACACCTTTTACATCATCCATATCAAGACTCATTCTTCTGACGAGTCACGTAATAAGCTCTGGGCCAAATCTGGTTCTCGTAAGTAATCTACCTTATTTTTTCTGTTATTAATTTAACTTTATATGAGCAGTTAATTGTAGTTATCTTTTAGGCGATCTGTTATACTTTGTGTGGATCATGTTGTTAATACTTTCATTTTCGTTTTGTTTTGTTAGCTTTAATTCCGTTGGCGGAGTTTAGGGAGCCTGAAGTTATGAAGAAATATGATGTGGAGACTGATATTGATGTTCTTGATTTGCTTGATACTGCTACTAG
The DNA here is from genome assembly GCF_000715075.1 of Nicotiana tabacum. Lineage (NCBI taxonomy): Eukaryota > Viridiplantae > Streptophyta > Magnoliopsida > Solanales > Solanaceae > Nicotiana > Nicotiana tabacum. The sequence continues at coordinate 22,444,709 of NC_134081.1, read as the reverse complement.
GCAGAAAGAGGTTTCCTTTTTATCATCAAATCTTTCTCTTTCTTTTTTGGGGTTAATTTTCCTGAAAATATTTCATTGATCTTTGTATAGATAAAAGTTGTCACCAAATTATACTGGGGAGATGCTAGGGAGAAACTCATAGATGCTACTGAAGATCTGAAGTTGGATTCTTTGGTTATGGGTAGCAGAGGTCTTGGTACCCTCCAAAGGTACTTCTTTTTAATGCTCTGTCCAAATTTTTTTTATTCCTTTTTGACAATTTACTAGCTAAAAATTGATCTTTAATTTACCTTTTGTCATTCAAGTAATATGTATTGCCATTAATATTTGGATATGTATCTTTTGGTTTGGTGATAAAACAGGATAATAATGGGAAGTGTGACCAACTATGTATTGACTAATGCGACATGTGGTGTGACTGTTGTTAAGGATCCAGATTTCCACAAGCATTGATCAAGAGTTCTGGGTTGAATATGCACCATTTTAATAAGATGAAGGCTTTTACATGTTTTATTTTCTCTTATGATAGCAATTTCCTTAATTTCAATGCTAAATGAGACATACTTTGTTTCTGGTTTCAATAACTAATGAGATTGATGACTTTCTCTAATTTTTCTGGTCTATATTATCTCCCCTTCTTTCTGGAATAAGAACTATAGTCTTTTTGGAGGCAGAGTTATTTCGTATTTGTATTTGATACCAGATAACAAGTATCCGGTGGATTGGTTGAGGTGCATGTGAACACCACTATTCAGAAAAAAAAAAAAGGCTGTTACTGTTCTTACGTTAGAATTCTTGAGATTTTGTGAGGTGGATCTAGAGTTCTAGATACGGGTTAAGCAGAATTCAACAGTTTTGGACAAAACACGGTTAAGAAATTCACTGAATATGTAAAAATAATTTATCTTGAACTCAATAAGCTATCTTTTTTAGAATCCAGAACTCATAAATTCAAATTTTTGGTTCACCTATTTGCTAGCAAAAGCTCTGTATTGCCAAAATAATGAAATTTATCTAAAACATAATCAAATAAATGCCTAAGTTAATTCATATAAACAATTTTCTGTTATAAAATAAAAGCAACTTAGTAAAACATGAACAAGACATGTTGTTATGAAATAAAAGCAATTTAGTAAAACATGAACAAGAAATGGAGATAGAGAGAAGGAAGAGATTTTCTTCTTCAATTGTGTGTATTTTCCTATCTATTACAAGGCCTTTATATAGGCATAAAAAGTGAAGAAAAATATGTCATTAAATATGTCATTAAGCATAGAAATATGTCATTGAATATGTCATTAAGCATTTGAGAAGATCATGGAGGAAGAATAGACATCCACCATAATTTGACTTTTCTTATAACACTCCCCCTTGGATGTCCATAGATAATGTACCTCGTTAAAACCTTATTAGAAAAAAAAAACCTATGGAAAAAAAATCCTAGTGAGGAAAAAAGAGTACACATATTTAGAAATACGCCTTTTGGTTGCCTCGTTAAAAACCTTGCAAGGAAAACCCAGTGGGACAAAACCTTGTAAGGAAAAAAGAGTACAACGCGTATTAACTCCCCCTGATGAGAGCATCAATTCACATCCTTGAGCCTTCGCATCCCAATCTTGTACACTAGTTTCTTGAAGGTTGACGTCGGTAGAGATTTGGTGAACAAATCGGCCATATTATCACTTGAACGGATCTGTTGCACATTGATATCACCATTCTTTTGAAGATCATGTGTAAAAAAATAACTTTGGTGAAATGTGCTTTGTCCTATCCCATTTTATGAATCCTCCCTTCAATTGGGATATGCATGTTGCATTGTCTTCATACAAAATTATGGGTAGTTTGTCACACTTCAAACCATATTTGTCTCGAATAAGGTGTATTATAGACCTCAACCATACACATTCTCGACTTGCTTCATGAATAGCAATTATCTCATCATGATTAGATGAAGTAGTCACGATTGATTGCTTAGTCGATCTCCAAAATATGGCAGTGCCTCCATATGAAAACACATAGCCTGTTTGAGATCGAACCTTTTGTGGGTCATATAAATACCCAGCATCGGCATAACCAACAAGATCGGGACTGCAATCATTTTCATAAAATAATCCCATACCGATAGTCCCTTTTAGATATCGCAATATATGTTTGATTCCATTCCAATGTCTCCTTGTAGGAGCAGAGCTATATCTTGTTAAGACATTAACTGAAAAAGTTATGTCAGACCTTGTAATGTTAGAAAGATATATTAGTGCACCAATTGCACTAAGATATGGTACTTTCGGGACCAAGAAGCTCTTCATTATTTTCATGAGGTCGGAATGGATGTGCTTTATCCATATAAAATCGCTTTAAAATTATTTTAGTGTATGTTGATTGATGGACAAAAATTTCATCTTTCATATACTCAATTTGTAGACCAAGACAAAATTTTGTCTTTCCAAGATTTCATTACAAATTCTTTCTTTAGATAGTCTATTACTTTAGGAAGCTCTACTGCTTTAGGAAGCTCCCTAGGAGTTCCAATGATATTTAAATCATCAACATACACGGTGATTATAACAAATTTAGATCCAGATCTTTTTATAAAGACACAAGGACAAATTGAATCATTCTTATACCCTTCTTTCAACAGGTACTCACTCAGGCGATTATACCACATGTGCCCTAATTGTTTCAATCCGTATATGGATTTTTGAAGCTTTATTTAATAAATTACTTGGAAACCTTAATATGCTTCAGAACAATTTAAATCCTTCAATGATTTCCATTATACGCATATCACGTTTTTCTTGTATTGCCAGATTAAAACCTGAAATGGCGACATCCACCACAGGAGAACATGTCTCTATATAATCAATGCCAGGATATTTGCAAATCTTCTTGTGACACAAGTCGTCTTTATGTCTATCGACTTGACCTTTTTTTTTCCGCACAAGAACACATTTATACCTCAACTGGCTTTATACTTTCAGGTGTTGGGACTATCCGTCCAACTTCATATTTTTCATGTGAAATCAATTTTCATTGCGTATTTTTCATTTGGCCAATTATTTATCTGTCCAAATTTCATGACAGATTTGAGCTCAAGATCCTCGTCAATATTAATAATATTGAGCGCTACATTATATTAACAATATCGTCGACGATCATTTTATATCGGTTCTACTATTATTCAATAAAGACATAACTTATTGAGATCTCTTTATCTTATTATTTTCAGGTACCTGAGCCTCTCCCATGAGGTCTTATGAAGTGTTATGTCGTGGTGCTCTTCTAGAGCACTTGCCTCCTTATTATGACCATCTTGAACATTTGCTCCTCTCCTTCTTCAAGGAGTTTTATCTTTGGAACCGATTAGTCTATTATGCTTTATGCATGCCATGGACTCTATTCATTATGGACTTTATTTTATTTGGAGCATTAGCAGCTGAATATGACATTTAGCTTTGGGTCAGCAAATACGCCCGGCAATATTTTGCAAATGAATTATCACTTGAACTTCAAGTTCACATTTTCTCGTACGAGGATCTCGATGTACTCATAATAATTCATTACATGCATTACTTTTTCAGCTGCCCATTTTCTCCCCCTATTGTTGGGATCACCAACACATATCCCTAGCCTTATTTGGGGATCCATCTTTGTGCACTATGGTGGAACAATTAAATCATATAGCATATTCATATTTGTAGATGAAAATTATTTGGTTCCTAACCCTGAACCGATTGTGATAGGGAGAACTTATCATAACTTGGCTAGATGCTTACAAGTGCTGTTGTATATTAAATAATACATCAAATACCAAATTTTATTTTGGCAATTTTGTTCTCATAACCAATGGTTTAGATATAATTGGAGGCATATAATTTCTACTAAACCAACTTGGATTTAAACCAGTATTATCAAGATAAATCATCATAATTTATATTTTGGAACTGTGCTCTAATAATTTGAGCAATCAATCTTGCAAAAGCCAAACTACAAGTTGATAACAAATGCACATGTGACCATAAAATAGATGCATATATGAAAATCATATAATAGTAAACGGTCCATATGGAAGGTGACTGGGCCCATATATTTATCACCTTTTATTCATTCTAGAAATCAAGGGATTCAATCCCTAACCTTAATTGGTATATCATGAGAATAAGCAGTACAAGAGAATTCTTGAAGAATCTTATATTTCTTCAATATATGCCAATGTAATTCTCAATTAATTTTTTCGCATCATAATTGAACCGAGATGGTCAAACGGTCATGCCAACTAATATTTATTTCAGTAAACCTCTAGTTTACTTGTGGCTTGTGATTGCATCATCATGCTTATACTTGTGTAGTACAAATAAAAGAAAAGTCAGGTAACCTTTTATATTTATCCGGTATGATTATAGTAATATAAAGATATTCAATCTTCTTTTCATTTATAGTCTCAATATGCCAACCACTTTGGCTAATATATTTATAAATCAAAATATTTCTTTTGAGACTTACTACAATATTAATGTTATGAACAATTTCATTCATCCGGGTAGTAACAAATTAGTTCTTTCAGAGCTCTTAACTATTTTTGTACTACAAGATCTTTTGTCACACCATCCATATAATGAATGTCTCATTCACAAAGAGAATCATATCATAATAATTGTAATGTTCAAAATCATCACAAGCAAAATAATTTTTTTTTGCTTTAATTTTGCTTTTAATAACTTTCATAAGGCATGACAAAATATATTTTGGCGTATCATATGCATGCGACCAATGATATATTTATGTAACTACACAATAATATTCATTATCTTTCTTTGTCTCAAACCTCCCTTAGAGGTGAGTTGTAGTATTTATCCAACTATGCACAAGTACATTATTATGCATAATCTTTATCATATATATATATTTTCACATTCACTTTCAGGAATGAGTATGCAATCTCAATGTTTATCACAAGTCACATTCTCTTCAAAGAATTTCTCCCTTTTTATAATTACCATAGTGATAACTATTATTATTTTGGCCTTTCGCACGCCCACATTCATTGGTCAACCACTTATCTTTATTTAGACTTATCATGCACTGCTATCACATTCACTTCAAGAATGGAGCAAATCAAGTGGGACAAGCTTCATGCTTTTTCATGAAAATTACATTATTTTTTCTTTAGTTATTATTATTATTATCAATATGGTGCATTAGGACTCAAACCCAATGCCTTACCCATATAAAGGCATGCTAGGCCATAATGCGTTGGAACTTGAATCCAACGTCTTTTCATCAACTTAGTGTGTTGGGACTTGAACCCATTATCTTACCCTCAAACTTTGGCATAATGGGCCAAAATTCACTAGGACTCGTACTCGAGCCTTTAAAATATTATTACTTCATAATTATAGGCATAAGTAAATTAACTTTCAAGAAGACATATATAACTATTTCAATCTTGAAACAGTTCCTCTGCAACAAAAATGCTAGTTAGGATATATGCCATGTTGTTTTCAAATGATACAATCACTTTTATATTTTAATAAATTAATTAGGGGAAAGGTGCAGATAACCTATAACCACTTATATTTCAAAGACTATAAGAACTTCACCAAAAAAATCCAATACGGAGGAATGAGCCTTATGTTTCCAGCAAAAATATTTAAGGCTTAATGCATAACTGTGACTATTATAAATTATAACTATAATGAGTTTATATTGATTGTATATTCGAATGCCAAATTTGCAAGGTACTGTAAAATCGCCTACATATTTGATAATTTTGCTTTCAATGAAATACATCATGTGATGGTAAAAATATTATTACTAAATTACCTTAATAATTATCTATCATAGTATGTAAAATGTCAGAACATATATATACGTTAGAATATTATCTTTGTCCTATAAGAGATGTAGCAAATAAAGACATACCTTTCCAGTTCTTTATTTTACTGGATACAATTGAAAAAAATATTTTTACTAAACACTGCACATAAAGTTAATGCAAAGATATGAAAATATGAATGGGTTTAGATGGATGTAAAACTTATCTTTGTATTATCATCCAAGATATTTTTTATTGTACTTGATCTCATTGTCTGCTTATAACTTACAAAGTCTTGACATAGAAGATTATGAAATGAGCAATTCGTGCTGATAACGTGTTATAAAATAAAAGCAACTTAGTAAAACATGAACAAGACATGTTGTTATGAAATAAAAATAATTTAGTAAAACATGAACAAGAAATGGAGATAGAGAGAAGGAAGAGATTTTCTTCTTCAATTGTGTGTATTTTCCTATCTATTACAAGGCCTTTATATAGGCATAAAAAGTGAAGAAAAATATGTCATTGAATATGTCATTAAGCATAGAAATATGTCATTGAATATGTCATTAAGCATTTGAGAAGATCATGGAGGAAGAGTAGACATCCACCATAATTTGACTTTTCTTATAACATTTTCAACTCTTTGGTGAATGTTAGATGGCATCTTGATTCAACATGTCACGTGGATGGTTGGATTTTTTTGAACTTTTTCAATTTATTTAAAAGTATTTACAAGTCAAGACCTTGCTGATAATGATTTACACCAACAAAAATAAAAAGATCTACACCAACTTGCTTGACTAATGGTCCAAGTTGATGGCATAGCTCCCCCACATGGCTCTGAAATATGATCGATTAGTTTTTAATTTTGGATTAATTATTAACCATTAAAATATGCCAGCTTGAGATCATAAACTGGTAATTTACTGACACAAAACCGTAGTAAGCACATGGGCTGCTGAGGGTTGGTGAGGTTTGAACGGGTAATGTGGAGATAGTTTTCAAGGAACATTAGTGAACAAATAAATGATTTTACCAACATATTTACTAGGACCAACTAATTAGTAGTAATATGTATTTTTGCTGTATCTGTAAGCTAAGTTAGCCCAAACTTTTGCATTATTTTCTAGGGCTTGATATTTTAAGCGAATCATTGCGCAATATTTGCTACATAGGAATGAAACTTTCGCATGGCTCTGGTTTTTTAAAGCAGGTTGTATTCAAAGAAACCGACAATAGGATAATTCAGAAAAGGATAGGAATTGATTTGCTATGGCCTTTCAAATTAAAGACATTTACATGTACTAGTGTCATGATGCACAGAGGCTACGAGGAATGTTAGCTCCTATTTGTCACCTGGCACACCAAATGGTCCAAACAAACAAGAGAAGTGTGGCATCACGTTTCTCAGACAAGCTATTTTAAAAAAACAATTAAGACTCAGTAAAGGTTCAATTTTATCCAGCAGCATTTCGTAGTTCAACTTTAGTTTGATAATTGTGTCTAAGTTCTATTCATCCGTCCCATTGTGTGATACTCTTTACTTTTTAATCAATTCAAAAGAAATAACATGTTTATATATTGAATAAAAAATTACTTTAAAATATCAATTATACCCATAACGAGATAAGTAAAATCAATATTTATGACTTATTTTAGATAATAAGTTTCAAAAAATTTTATTTCTTTTTAAAATTTTACGTTCACTCAAACACCATCACGTAAACGGAGGGAATACATTTTAATACATCCATGGTCCACTCGTAATGCTTCGTTGATCGCTCCAAAGTTCAAGCCATTAACTCTATGAAATCGGCGAAAACTTCAATGTATTTATTGAGGGAATTTTTTTGTCGAATCGGACTAACAAGTGGTCCAATTTTCAGTTTTTCACTTCCAGACGAATTATCTAGTTTGTGACCAGACAATTTATTGCGAAAAATGGGATTCTAATGATCCTCTATACGTTTCTACACATACTAAAGAAAGCGTAAAGATGGCAAAATCACATGCTGGAAATTTGTGTGAAAAGTTAGATCTTGACTAGTATTGGCTAAAATAAAAACTAGAAAACCGATAAAGAAAAATGTTGGGCTGAATAAGTTTGTTTGGATGATTGACAAAGAAATACATGCATGAACCAGGTCCATACATAGTGTACATAGGGAACGGGCAAATTCAAGCACAAGACATGCACGTGAAAGAGATAAGTATAAGTGGTTATATCTGATATCTCTTGAACGAAAATGTTGCATAATTGATAAGGAGGTATCTACTTGAAGAGAACTCTATCCTAGATAAAGGAAGAGTTCGAAGTTGGAGATAACTAGAACTCTCCCACCATGGAAGAGTATATCATTAGAACTTTAGTTAATCCTTATTCTACTAACTCTATATATATCAGTTGTGTTCTATTTTACAGGTACGCACAAACGCTGAAGTTAAACAAGAGTTGAGAGCAAAATAGCAAGGTATTTTGCAAGCCATTCCTGTGTGATTCAAGTGTGCGAACCTGAAGTTACATGAACCAAATAGAAGAATCAATTCCACGTGTCTGTCTTTTATTCTAGTTTCATTGTAGTAGGGCTTCTTGAGTTGTACCTTTCAACTTTATCTAGAAGCATTTGTACTAGGTACTCTGAGTGTATTGTTCAAGTTAGAGTTAACTTGAAATCATCGCAACAGCCTAAGGTTGGTTGCCACAACCCAAAGAAGAAGAAAAGTTCAAGTGTTAAAGTCCCTGGAACTGCTAGGGCACACAAGAAGAGAAAGGCTGCCTCTTCTATCCCTGTAGAGACTCCTCCTACAAGAGGAAGAGCTACAAGGAGTCGGAAGAAGCAGAGTGAGGCTGAACTTGAAAGGGCCTTAGAAGAGAGTAAAACAAAAGCTGCTGCAAAGGGAAAGAAGAAAGTGAGTGAACCAATTGAGGCAATTGAGATTGAGGAGATGGACCTGTTCCTTCACGATAAAGACGAGGCAGAGGAGGTGGAGGTTGTGACTCCAAAAGCGAAGAAAAGAAAAACTTCTTAAAAGAAGTCCCCTTCAAAGACTGTTGATACAAAGCCTTCTTCCTTGACAAAAAGAATCAGGTCTGCCAGGAAATCATGAAAATTACAAGTAGTGGAAGAAGAGAGTGAAGAAGAAGAGGAAACTGATGAAGTACAGGACAAAACAATGAAGCTTGGAAAAAGAACAATTTTGAAGGGTAGACTCCTCAGGGACTTGGAGGAGGAAAGAATGGTGATGCTGTTGGAGAAGGTAGAATTTCAGGGATGGAATGACATGGTTCTTCAGATGGAAGGAAAACTAGCCAGAGCAGAAATTGTGGAGTTCATGGCTAACTGTGTGATCAAGAATGGCAGGGTAACCAGTGTAGTGAAAGGGGTGACTGTGATCTTTGATGCCAAGGAACTGGGAGAAATTCTAGGGGTACCTGCTGAAGGGTACAATGATTACAAGAAGCTGAAATGGCCAAGCCTAGAAAACCTACCTACCTCCCTTGCCATTACAAGGAAATTTACTAACAATGACTTAGAGCTATAACCCAAGGTTGTGTACAAAAGTGAGATCAAGCCTGCCCACAAGCTGCTCTTTGAATTTGTCAACAATGTTGTTCTGCTCAGGTAGAAAAGAAGGCACATTGCAACCTTCATGGACCCGGTCCTTATAGAGTACCTGGGTAGTGAGAGGCAGTTCAATTGGCCGGGTTTATCATCCAGCTCCTTGATAGGGTACTCGCTGGCACCAAAACTTATGCCATACCCTATGGGTTCATTCTCACAGCTATGCTTGCTCACTTTAAGGTTCCCCTCAATAAATAGGATGTTAATACAAGCAAAGATCACTTTGGGTCAAACACCTTGATTGCCTGTGACTATGAAGTTCATGCTACTCCCAAAGAACCTGGTTCATCCAAGAGGGTGCTTGTGAACAGCAAAGTGAGAGTCTTGAAGCAGGAGAGTAGGGCTAAGGATGCTGAGATTGAGAGGCTGAAGAAAAGAATGGCTGAAGTAGAATCTGAGAGGGATGCTCTCAGGACTGAGCTTGGAAACGAAAAGGAGAAGAATGAAGGAATTCTTCATGACATGTTGAAGCTGCTTCAGGCCAGAAACCAAGAACCTGGTCCTTCCTAGACTTAAACCCTTCCTAGCCTAGTTATAAAAGCAGTGACCCGGATGGTATATTTGTTTTTTGTCTTTTTGCTCATGGTGCAGTACTTTTATTTCCTTCTATGCTTTGTGGATGACTCTCATAAATTATAATCACTGCTTTTGCTCTAATTATTTACTGATTGTTCTTAGATGGCTAATATCCTTAGATTGATAAGCGATACTTGACTTCATGATTGCATTTGAAGTAGCCTAAATGGCATGAGTAAGATCTGCTAAAATCTGATTATCTAACATAATTATGCAACTTTTCGATGATGCCAAAAGAGGGAAGGTAGGTTGTGCTTTTTTACTTTGGTCTGTGATGTTTATAACCTAATGAACCTGGTCCTTGATGATTTGTGGCTTTAAAATGAAAAATGTTCTAACATTTTGTTGAAGTTGAGCTGAGTTGAAATAATTTCTTGCTTATGAAATGCACAAAGTTTGTCATCATCAAAAAGGGGAATTTGTTGGCCTGAATAAGTTTGTTTTGATGATTGACAAAGAAACACATGCATGAACCAGGTCCATACACAGTGTACACAGGGAACAGGCAGATTCAATCACAAGACATGCACGTGAAGGAGATAAGCATAAGTGATTATATCTGATATCTCTTGAACGAAAAGGTTGCATAATTGATAAGGAGTAGGACTCCTTACTTGAAGAGAACTCTATCCTAGATAAGGGATGAGGTATAAGTTGAAGATACCTAGAACTCTTCCTCCATGGAAGAGTATAACATTAGAACTCTAGTTAATCCTTATTCTACTAACTCTATATATATCAGTTGTTTTCTCTTTTACAGGTACGCACAAACATTGATGTTAAACAAGAGTTGAGAGTAAAATAGCAAGGCATTTTGCAAGCTATGATTCAAATGTGCGAACCTGAAGCTACATGAACCAGATAGAAGAATCAGTTCCAAGTGTGTGTCTTTTATTCTAATTTCATTGTAGTAGGTCTTTTGAGTTGTACCTTTAAGCGTTATCTAGAAGTACTTGTACTAGGTACTCTGAGTGTATTGTTCAAGTTAGAGTTAACTTGAAATCGTCGCAACAGCCTGAGACTGGTTGCCACAAAGGGTAAGAGGTAATTCCTAGGTTTACAAGAGTTTTCTAAACACTGTTTTTGGCTCAGTAATTTAGTGGATTGTTGGAAAAAATCCTACTGGGAAGTAGGTCATGGTTTTTTTATTCCTTTTGAGCCTGGTATTTTCTACGTAAAAATACTTGTGTTCTTTACTTTATGCATTTACTATTCCGTAATTGTAGTGTAAGGAACGCATAGAAGAACCACGTCCTTCTATAATCTATGCACGCGTAAAATTGGACAACGCACAAATTACCCCCCTCTTGTATGGTATTGAAGTGCAAAATATCAGTAAAGGAAGCATGGAAATGCCGAAAGTAATAAGGAATGCTTGAAAATAGAATTGAATTGGACTGATTGTTGTGTAGTGATTGGGTAATGTCCATTAATGTACAAGGTAGTGAATATGCTCAAAGCCATGAACATGCTCAAAGCCACTATCTGAATATGCTCCAAGTTCTGTATATAAAAACTTAGATACGATCTAGCTGAGATGAGATGGGCTGGTGTTAGGATCAAAATAATCCGATATCATGTGGAAGCTAATAAAGTACACTCTCAACGACGATAAATTAGACAACAAAAGAGAAATATACCCAAAAGAGACACTAACATTAACGTGATTCAGCCAATTGACCTACATCCATAGGCGGAGATGAGCAATCTACTATATAAAAGAGAATATAAAATATCAAAAGAACAATCTCATAAGGAGGCACACACAAATAGTAGTCTAACACTTGTCTCAACTCTCCCACCCCCCTCCCCCCCCCCCAAAAAAAAGACTCTCAAAATCCTTATTGCTATATTAGGATGCTATTAAATGAGAAAGAAGGATTCTCAACTTATAGAAGTCCAAAAATTTTTCCTCCAAGAAAAAGAACTAGACAAGTATAAAAGATTTATAATTTAAGAAAAGAAAATTCTAATAAGTAAATATATTGCCCTTCATACAAGAGATATGAAAATAAAATATGGTAAGAAAATCAAGGCAAAGTCTCATTAGATGGTGCACGACGTATTTGGCTTACCGTTAGGGGCTGATGTAGGGTGTTAGTTATGGATTCATTCGAATAGCTTTGGCTCAAATTTTGTATGTATTAAAAACTCAGTAAGTAAGTACAAATTTATTGTAGAATCTCGAATTGAAATTCATAAAGTTTAAATCTTGAATCTGTTAGATATATATTTTAATGATAGACAATAACATAATTCTACTTGTAGGAAACCAATTTCAAAGAAGGATGTCATAAGAATTGGAAAGATTATAGCAGAAGACCTGAAAGCAAGAATCAAGGAGTCAAACGTGTAAGTGAAGATACAAAGGTAAGAATCAAGGAGTTAAATTGTTGTGACCGCGTGTATTATGGAAAACGGATACTCGATTCAACTATTTACGGAAGACATCAATCAATCAGAATAGAAGATCAATCAATCAGTGTAGAAGATCAATCAATCTACATAAAAGATCTACATAGAATATTCATCTCAATGGCTTGCAAGGAAAAGTACATCAAGGAAGCAACGAAAGGAAAGTCAGTCTATTCTTGGAAGAAAACCATCTTGATTGATTTTGAGAATTAACTCCCTTGGGTTGCCTTTCAATCATTACACTATCACGGCGTGAAAAATAGAGACCAACTTGTTATATGTTCTACAGAAGATGCCAGAAAAGGATATACTTTGATCAAATCAATTTCAATCTCTTTGTTCTACTTCAAACAAGCATTGTAGTCTGTTATAGATTTCTTGTGTAACTAGGAAGAGAATAAAGAGAGAAAAGAACACTAGTGAGGCATTGTATCGAGCATAGAGAGAAGAACAAAGTGACAAAGCTGTTGGTGTATAACAACATCAACCCATTTGTACTAAGCCACTTCATACTTGAAAGAGAACACCCTTGCAACCCAAAGAGACTGGACATAGGATTCATTCTGAATTTGAACCAGTATAAAAATATTTTGTGTCATTTATTTTCTGCAATTTATTTTCCATATTCAGTTTTCAAAAGCCCAATCGACTAGAACGCAAGTTAGTTGAGTACCTCGAAAAAGAAAAGAAAAATTACAATTCACCCCTCTCTTGCACTTTCAATTGGTATTAGAGCAGGTCTCACATGTTTTCATAACAACTTGTGAGAAAAGATAATGGCAAATCAAGTAACTATTGGAGCACTCTTTCAAGAAGGAACGTCGCAAGTCAGGCTACCATATTTCAATGGACAACACTTTTCTCACTGAAAAGTGCGAATGGAAATTTATACAAAATCTTATGATGTCAAAGTATAGCGCATTATCAAAAAGGAAAACTACCCACTACCAGCTGCAGCTCAACCACCCGTTGACCCTGAGGATATATATATCAATACATAGACGAGCAAATGGCTATTGTTCAAGTCAACGCTAAGGAACAAAACTTTCTTTATAATGCCATTAGTGGAGAAGAGTATGAGAAAATTTCAAGCTGTGACACCGCCAAGGAAATGTGGGACAATTTGGAAGTCACCTATGAAGGAACCAATAAAGTGAAAGAAACCCGGATAAATCTATTGGTTCATGATTATGAACTCTTCCAAATAAAATAAGAAGAATCTATTGAGGAGATATTTGCACGATTCAGTAAAATCATTGGCGATATAAAAGTTTGGTAAACCCTACTCAAACGGTGATCAAGTTTGAAAAATCCTGCGAAGTCTGCCTACTACCTATAAGACCAAGGCAATTGCACTCCAATCTCAAGATCTAGACAAACTTTTGTCTGATGAACTACGAGGAGATCTTATAGCATTTGAGAAAACCCATCTCAAGAAAACTCGCCAGGAAGAAAAGAAGAAAATAATTGCTTTCAAAACTACAACTGTGGGACCTGAAAATGAGGTTGATAATGATCCATAAGCTCTTGAAGAAGAAATCGCCATGGTGTTAAGAAACATGAATACATTGATGAGAAGATACATAAACACAAAGAAAGGAAGGATGTCATCCAGACGAACCAGGCAATACAATGAACAAGATAAAAATGGTAGACAATGCTTTGAATGTAGAAGGTATGACCATATTCAAGCTGAATGCCCAAAACTTAAGAGGAAAATCTCCAGAGGATTCAATAAAAACAAATCCTTCGGAAGCTGTAGTGATGAAGATAGTTCAGAACACGAAGAAATAGAAAATCTGTGCTTCATGACCATCTTGCAAAATGACATGAACAGATACTCTGGTTGTTAGACTGATGAAGATGCATCAGACGATGAATGCAAAGAAGATACTGAAAACTGTTTCATGGAACGAGGTGAAACAAGCGAGGTAAAATCATATGACTGTGATAGATGTAATGAATTGTAGGATATTCTTGACCTTACCCTGAAGGTGTCTCAATTTTTTTTGAATGAATTAAGGAGACTCAATAGGGGAAATAAGGACTGGGAACTTAAGCTTGAAGTCTGTGAAATCGAAAGAGATGTACTTCAAGATAAAGTTCAGGAATTACAAATGCAAATTAATGGCATGCGCAAATCCACCAGTCATAGTTCTGTCAAATCTAACCAGGCAACTTACAAGTCAACTGGAAAAGGACTGTCTAGAACTGAGTCCACAAGTACTAACACAAGTGAGAGATCAAAAACTGGATCAACCCATGTGTGTCATTAATGTAACAAAGTTGGACATAAATACCCTTTTTGTAGATTTCGTAAATCTAATATTTCGGGATGGATTTTGAATATCCAAAAATAATACTGATTTCAGTAGAACTAACCAACAAGAACCCAAACAAGCTTGGGTACCTAAAAGAATGTGATAATTCTATTTTGCAGGAAGACCACAGAAAGCGTCAGAAAGGAAAATGATATTTAGACAGTGCGTGTTCCAGTCACATGACGGGTGACAAAAATCTGTTCAAAGAAGTCACAAAAATAAATGGAGGAAATGTCAAATTTGGATATGATTCAAGAGGAAAGATAGTTGGTACCGGCACAGTTCTATACAACAATAATTGTGATATTATAGAGGTATATCTTGTAGATGGACTCAACTACAATCTCTTGAGTATAAGTTAACTGTGTGATTTGGGGTACGAAGTTAAATTCAAGAAAATAAGATGTGCTATTGAAGACGAGGAAGGTAAAATCATTCTTCCTGTTAAAAGGTATGGAAACATCTACGTTCTTGATGGCATTGAAAATCTAGATAGTCATATTTGTTTAGCATCCATATCTGATGATTCATGGCTTTGGCATAAAAAACTTGGTCATGCATGCATGCATCTAATTGAGAAACTCTCTAAGCATGATTTAGTTATTAGTCTTCCCAAGCTCAATTTTTCTAGAAATCATGTATGTGATGCATTTTAAATTGGTAAGCAAACTAGAAACCCTTTCAAAATCATAGACATTGTGTCTACTACCAAGCCTTTACGATTGCTTCATATGGACTTGTTTGGACCCACTAGACCTTCCAGCATTGGAGGTAAATAATATGCTTTTGTTATTGTTGATGACTACTCACGTTTTATATGGGTGATTTTCTTATATCATAAAGATGAAGCATTGAAAATCTTTGAGATTTTCTGTAAAAGAAGTGAACGAGAAAAGGGGCAACTTGTCACAACCATTTAAAGTGATCATGGAGGAGAATTTGAAAGCAGATCTTTTGAAGAATTATGCAACGATTAGGGATACACTCATAATTTCTCAGTACCAAGGTCACCACAATAAAATGGAGTGGTTGAATGTAAAAACATAACTCTGCAGGATTTGGCAAGAACCATGATACTAGAACATTCCCTTCCGAATCACTTCTGGGCAGAAGCAGTTAGCACAACTTGCCACATTCTCAACAGGTGCTTAATTCGACCTATTTTGAAGAAGACTCCATATGAACTATGGAAAGGTAAGAAACCCAACATTGGACACTTTCACCCCTTTGGAAGGATATTCTTTGTCCACAACAATGACAAGGATAATCTTGGTAAGTTTGACCCAAGAAGTGATGAAGGCATATTTCTCGGCTACTCGAATAATAGTAGATCTTTTAGAATCTACAATAAGCGTACCTTATGCGTAGAAGAATCAGTCCATATTATTTTTGATGATAATAGCTCTTTGGCCGATAAAGGAGATTTTGCAGGTAATGAAGAGATCAGTCAAAATCAACCAAAGATCAATGAACTAAAGACTTCAAATGAATCTGCTGACAGTACGACTGAAATCCTAAAGTCGATTAATGAAGTCATCAGTGAGCATGATCAACCTCAGAATGAATTGGCTGATCAACATTTTGAAGTAGTACCAAATGAATGGAGAATCAAACCAAAATATCCTCAATTGAAAATCTAACTGATGGAATGAAAACAAGAAGAGCTTTAAAGAAAAAGTCTAACATCGCACTCATATCCCAAATAGAGCCAAAGAAAGTTGATGAATCTTTGAAAGACTCAAGTTGGGTACATGCTATGCAAGAGGAACTTGATCAGTTTGACAAAAATCAAGTTTGAACATTGGTGCCAAACCAACAAATGCAGCAAATCATAGGAACCAAATGGGTATTCTGGAACAAACTGAATGAAGAAGGTAAAGTTATCCGGAACAAAGCAAGGCTAGTTGCTCAGGGATACTCTCAACATGAAGGAGTCGACTATGATGAAACCTTTACTCTGGTAGCCCGGTTAGAATCAATTCATATCTTATTAGCATATGCCTCTTTTAAAGGTTTTAAACTATTTCATATGGATGTTAAAAGTGTATTTTTAAATGGCTTCATTGATGAGGAGGTTTATGTTAAACAACCTCCTGGTTTTGAAAATTTGCAGTTTTTTAATCATGTATTTAAGTTGACTAAGGCTCTCTATGGGCTAAAACAAGCACCTAGAGCTTGATATGAAAGACTAAGCTCATTTTTGGTTAGTCATGGAATTTCGAGAGGTATGATTGATACTGCTATTTTCATCAAAAGATCATCTTCAGGAAATCTCATTATTCAAATCTATGTTGATGATATTATATTTGGAAGTGCTAACTTTGTTTTATGCAATGAATTCTCACATTTAATGCAAAGTGAGTTTGAAATGAGCATGATGAGAGAATTGAATTTCTTCCTTGGACTTCAAATTCATCAATCAGATGAAGGGATCTTTATATGTCAGACAAAGTACACAAAGGAGCTAATACAAAAATTCAGAATGAGCAATGCCAAGGCAATTAGACTCCCATGAGTCCAGCTATATCTCCTGACAAAGATGAAGAAGGGAAACCAGTAGATGAATCAAAATATCGTGGAATTATTAGTTCTCTACTTTATTTAACTGCTAGTCATCCTGACATAATGTTTAGTGTATGCAGATGTGCCAGGTTCCATGCAGCTCCCAAGGAGTCACATTTAACAGTTGTGAAGCAAATTATTAGATATCTTATTGGAACTACATCACATGGATTATGGTATCCACGCTTTAATAATTTTGAGCTTGAAGATTTTTCAGACGCAGATCTTACCGGTGATAAAGATGACAGGAAAAACACAAATGGAACTTGTGAACTACTTGGCAAATCATTTATTTCATGGAACAGTAAGAAACAGGGAACAATTACACTGTCTACAACTGAAGCTTAATACATTGTCATTGGACAATGTTGTGCTCAACTACTTTGGATGACTCATCAACTAAGTGATTATGATCTCTCATTTAAGCCTGTTAAAATTTTCTGTGATAATTCTAGTGCTATTTCTCTTTCAAAAATTCCTGTGCATCATTCTAAAGCAAAGCATATAGATATCAAGCATCATTTTATTATAGACCATCTTCCTAAGGGGAGTGACATTGAATTATCATTTGTTAACACGAAAAATCAATTAGCTGATATTTTTACTAAACCTCTTCTAGAGGATAGGTTTCAAACCCTTAGAGATTTACTTGGCATTATTACATTTTCCAAATGAGGCATTGATTTTGTTTTTGTACTTCAAAGATTGCGTGTCAAAATAACTTTGGTAGAAAATATTTTGTACTGTATTACTTCATTATTACTGCCTGCATCATTTATTATGCGCCTCCGTTTTTAGCACTTATTTCTGCCTTTTTAGTTTACCGAGATAGGAATTGAATCAACTAGTCACGTCTATTGCCTTTATCTGCTCTGTCAGTCATGTCGATTCAGTCTCGTTGCTTCACTTCAATCTCCATCTCTGTAAGTCCGCCTCTCCTTTTAAGTTCTATTTATACATCCTTCATTCATCCTCTTTAATGGCTAAAGCTTCGAAAAATCTCTCAGCATCCACTCGCAAAAGCACCCGGTCCAAAGCGAAACCCATTTCTCAACCATCAGAACCAGTCACTATTGGATCTGACCACTCTGAGGGTTTCTTTTCTTCTCAAGAAATCCTCTCCGATGATGCTCGGACATAAAAAGCACTAGAAAAATGACCCATGGAAGAAGGAGCAGAAACGTTCACTCCAAAGAAGGTGAAGATAGACCTGGACATTGTACTGGATTTCGAACTGAACTATTGAGATTCTCCCAACAAAGATAAGTTTATCTCCTTCAAAGGTAAGTCAATTGCTCATGTAAGGATCATCAATTTGGAAGAGATGGAAGCCCTAAATTGCAAGTAAATGATTTCTTCACTTTTCAAGGTTGGGAAAACTTCTTTGCCCTAACCCCTCCAAAGGTCTATGAAGATTTGGTTCGCATGTTCTATGCAAATTTTCGTTCCCAGAAATCTGATAAAATTGAGTCACTCGTGCTAGGTCATCGTATTATTCTAGACTGTTCTACTTTTGATTTCCTGTTTAAGTGTAAAAGTTCTGGTTATTCTGCCCTGTTTAAAAACTCATGGCCTGATGATTTTGAAGTGTTATTTGAACAAGCCAAATAATGTCTTGCTGATTCCCTGTCTGATCCCCTGCCAAATCAATTAGGACCCAGTGATATCAATTTTGAAACCCGTATTCTTGCCACATTTTTGCCACCACCATTATTCCTAGAACTGGTTCCTACACCACTCTATCTCAAAGGGACACCTTTTTGGTCTACTATCTTCTCACCAAGCATAAGGTGAAACTGTCCTCCAGGGTAATAAATTTCGTGATTGAATGTGCTCTAGATCCCTCAAGCCTACCCTACGGGATGGTCATTACTCACCTCCTCTAGGTCTTCAATATCCCTCTCTCAAACTATCCCTATGCATCTATTTACAAGTGCTATAACAAAAAGGGCATTTGTTAGTATGGTATATGTTGCTGTGGATGGTACTTGGATAAAAAAGCAGGAAGTTGAAGCCAAAGTGATCCCCTACAGTTCCAAGGTAATGGTTGATACCTCTCAGACTGCAATCAACAATCCAGAGTTGTTTGAAAAGATAGCTTCACTTGATGATAAGCTGATTGCCGTCAAGGAACTACTACTGGCCACCCAGACCTCAGTTGGAGATATCTATGAAGTTGCAAAGGAAACAGGATCTGACGTGTCCAAGTTAAGAATCATGGTGCTGAAAATCGCAAAAAGCAGTGAAAACATTCAAGGAAGTGCATGATCGTGTGGATGAAGTTTCAGTCACAATGAACGCTAGTTTTGATTGTATCAAAGAAGCTATCTGCAACGCCCTTACCTATTTCCTCCGTCGTTAATCTGTGTTAGCTGTTTAGACAATTTCTTTTGGTCTCTCTAGATAATTTTCTTTTGCATATTAATTTTTTGGATACTCTGTGGATGACTGTAATTAAGCATACTGTCTACTAATCTTATCTGCTACTTGTTAACTTTGCTTAGCCTTCTTTTTGATTGATGTCAAATGTGGAGAAGTAGAATATACTAACTTTGCAGGATGCAGGATGTAGTCGACTAATTGAGCAAAAGTCAAATAGAATAATAACTTACAGGATGTGGCTCAGTTGACTGATTGAAGTCAACTACTGGGCATCTGAGTGAGGGGGAGTCGACTCCAAGTACTCAACGTACCTCACAAGTTAAGTGGGAGCCGACTAGAGCAAGAGTCTATAAATATGGAAGTAAAATGAATTAAGTTTTTTTTGTCATCAGAAAAAAGAGGAGATTGTTAGATATATATTTTAATAATAGACAATAACTTAATTCTACTTGCAGGAAACCAATTCCAAAAAAGGATGTCATAAGAATTGGAAAGATTCTAGTAGAAGATCTGAAAGCAAGAATGAAGGAGTCAAACGTGCAAGTCAAGATCCAAAGGCAAGAATCAAGGAGTTAAATTACGGCGACCACGTGTTTTATGGAAAACATATAATCGATTCAACTATTTACGGAAGACATCAATCAATCAGCATAGAAGATCAATCAATCAGTATAGATGATCTATCGATCTACATAAAAGATCTACAGAGAATATCCATCTCAATGGCTTTCAAGGAAAGGTAAATCAAGGAAGCAACGAAAGGAAAGTCCATTCTATTCTTGGAAGAAAATCATCTTGATTGATTATGACAATCAACTCTCTTGGTTTGCCTTTCAATCATTACACTATCACGCCGTGAAGAATGAAGACTAACTTGTTATATATTTTACATAAGATGCCAATGAAAGATATACTTTGATCAAACCAATTTCAATCTTTTTTTTCTACCTCAAACAATCACTGTAGTCTGCTATAGATTTCTTGTTTAACTAAGAAGAGAAGAAAGATAGAAAAGAACATTGGTGAGGCATTGTATCGAGCATAGAGAGAAAAACAAAGTGACAAAGCTGTTGGTGTATAACAACATCAATCCATCTGTACTAAACCACTCCATACTTGAAAGAGAATATTCTTGCAACCCAAGGGTACTGGACGTAGGATTCATTCTGAATCCGAACCAGTATAAAAATATTCTGTATCATTTACTTTCTGCAATTTATTTTTCATATTCAGTTTTCAAAAGTCCAGTCGACTAGATCACAAGTTAGTTGACTATCTCGAAAAAGAAAAGAAAAATTACAATTCACCCCCCGCACTCCATCTCTATTGGCAGTGCTCAACCGCCATCATTTGCTCACCAAGTTGCGATTGAGTAGTTACTTGATCGGGTCCTCCTATTGGTAAAAACCTTGTAAGAGTTATTGAGATGTGGTAACTTCTTTGCTCACTCTCACAGTGTTCTTTATGGGATGTAGACTATGCGTTTCTGGCTGGTCTAATTAGACTTGTGAATTGTAATGGCTGTAGCGTCCAACTGATAGCCTTGTCCTTGATCCACTAGGGGGTGAAATCCAATTGCATATTTAGCTATTTTGGAGCTCAAAATAAAATTTGGTGTTGACAGTATCCAATAGTTTTTCCTTAGAGAAATCATTCCAAAGAAATTCAACAGCTCACTGATTTTACCCCTTGCTGTTGCGCGCCCTCCTTTTTATCAACTTTTGCAACTTGTACGTAGAGGCAAGCACCAGAAGAGATACAGACATGGTAAAACATGAATTACAGAAAACAATGTGTTTTCATCTACAAAGTTCTAGCCAAGAATGGCTGTGGCTCTACTAAGGATCTATAGGCATGACGCAACTGCATTTTCATCTAGACATACAAAAATCACTAGACATAAATTGGTTTTTCCATCTTGAACAAGCACGCGTCTCATCCTATCGCAGATCATCGCCAAGACGCCAATTTACTCATCTTCAATCCTCTTAATTTTCAAGACTGTATCACTTATTCCATCAGTTTGTTTTGCACTCAGGAGAAATAATTTTTATTTCAGGGCTCTAGCCTTTTGTTATGTGGTTTTTCCGTAACCTGAATATGACTTCTATCTAATCGAAAAATGTCTTGCTACATACTCTTCCTGTAATATGTCATACATACTTATCTCACGGCACTGAATATTCAAGCTTGAATGATGACTCAGGTGTCTAATGTTGCATAAATAGACATTTTGAAGAATTCATTAACCAAATGTAGCACTTTTCTTGAAAAACTACTATGGAGTATCAACATTGTAACTTTTTCTTTCATTATAAGTGCAACAAATGGTAACAAGTCAGTTGTCGTCGGGAATAAACCCCCCACAATAAATAATACTCACGGTAATAAAAGCGGAATAATAACGTAACACCGAAATACGGTAATCAACAAGAATAAAAGAGTGACAACGACATCAAGATTTTTACGTGAAAAATACTACAAGAAATCTGTCTTTTAGTGGCGATATTTAGTAGCGACTTTATTTATTGCTACAAATGGTATATTAATTGGGGCGAACTGATAAGTGGCTACAAAATAAAAACCTTTAGCGGCGACTTTTGCAGGTCGCCTCTAATATGTGCCACTAAATCCTGAATTATTTGTTCCCACTATGACAAAAAATTTGGCTCCAAATATTTAGTAGCGACTAATAGAGAGTCGCCGCTGAAGGTATTTTGGGGTGACTGGGTCGCCTCTAATGGTTTAAATATCTGACATTTAAAAATAAAAAACTAAATAAAAGACCCTAACTTAAATCTTCTCGTTTAATAAAAGAAGGCCGAAGGTCCCTTTCTTCTTCCCTCTTCTTGTTTTCTCTCTGCAAAAGCTCCATTACTTCTTCCAAATTCTCAAATTAAATCTTTCACTTTTGTTTAATCACAAGATGTGAACCTAATTTATAAAACCCAAAAGCCCTAACACCATTTGTATTTTAAGATTGTACTCAAATCAGGTAATGTGTCCAAACCCCAAATCCTTTAGGGTGTTAAATGCAGTTAGCAAGAGTTACTATTTCATCATATTCACCTCTAATTTCTTTAACCCATTTGAAATCTACAGGACTAGAAAGTAATTTTTCGAACAATATCATCGTGTAAAGCCCTTCTCGGTGTTGACGATCTCTTCGCTGGGTAAGTTTTTTGTTTTGAAATTCTGAACTTTTTCGTGATTGCATGTTTGGTATTCCTCTCAAAATGCTGAAATGAGATGTTGTGTGGTATGGGTCTGTTATTTTTCGTGATATTTTTCGACAAAATTCCAAAGAGTAGTTTTCAACTGATTCTTTTGTTTTTTACTCAATTCTTTGTTTTTTAAGCGATTTTGTTTTTCCCTTTTTGTTTATTTGGTTGGTTTATTTATTTTCCTCGTCTTTTTTTTTTTTACTGTACTTGTTAAGGTTGTAGCTTTCGATTTGCTTTTAGGGTTATGCTTAAATTATCGAGATAATTGGGGTACTAGCAAAACCCTAATTTTGATTTTTAAGTATGATTAATTTGATTTTGATGTGATTTTTGATCCACAATTGAATCTCCAAATGCAAAAACTGTTTTTACAACTACGTTTTTAGGTACATGCAGCTAGCGAGAATGGTTATTTCTTCTATTTCACCTTTAATTTCTCTGACCCATTTGAAAATATACAGAAATCAGAAGTAATTTTTCTTGAATAGCCATCGCCTAAAGCCCTTTCTCAGTGCCGACTGCTCTTTCGTTGGGTAAGTTGAAAACTTCTTTAGTTTCTCCTTTTAAACAATAGTGTTTTTCTTTCATAAACCAATGCATTAACTGATATTCTCTGCGTTGACAAAAAAAAGTTAATTGTCTGAGCTCTGAAGCCTTGGTTATTGCCTTATGCTTCTAAGTGCTTTACTTAAATTCACTTTATCTGGAGTACATTAGCAATTAACCATACCTCCAGAAGCCTGCAAAAGCTCTTAGGATCATGTAGATGGTCAGAGCAACCCAAATTCCGACGAATTTATAACTTGATGAAAGAATGAACAAGCATACAATGCTGAATAAACCCACGATAACCTGAACATATATAACATTCTCTTTTGTAAATATTTACTAATTAATGAAAAAGGAAAATATATATACTGACATTGTCTTCAGATCATAATCAAGGAAGATATATATGGTCATAAGGATATTTTTCCACTTGCATTAGGATTTTGGAGGTCTTGAGGGGAGGGAGAGGGTTGATTTTTGGCAGTTGATTAATTTTCAAAGACTATAAAACTTTAGATAAAGTGATCGAAACTTAAGTCTCAAGTCTCATGCATGATAGAGGCTTTAAGTTTTTTGTTTCCCTTTTTTGCCGGTTTCAAATACTTATGAAATGGATCAACTATGATAAAGTTGTCATGAATCTGGAATGGAGAGAGTTTAACATTTTAATTCTTGTTATAGTCTTGGAATTGGCATAGAAAATACTACTCATGAGTGATGACACCAAGAACTGAATCATGCCAAGGCATATTTTCCTGCTTATGAGGAATAAATAAACCTTCAAAGAATTTAGGTCAAATTAGTCCCATAAACATGCCCTGCCACTTCGTATGCCTCTTTCCATGAAACTTGTTGCTACTTATCTCCAATGTGGTTCAATTTCATTGATTTGCTCACACTCTTTATGAATCTAAGAGCTAAACTGTCTTGTCTCATATATTCACTTACTGACCGATATAGACTCTATTTTCCTCTTTTTTCACTTCGTACCTCATTAAATGTTTCAAAAGATCCAATCACTGGTCCTTTAAATTGTTATTTTTAACATGGAATGATTTAACATGGGAATGTCTTCTCTTCTTGCAGTATTTGTGACTGAACAGATACTCTTAAGATAATGGCAAGCTACAAAATCCTTTTTTCAGATTGTTTTTACCTGTGGAATGCTTTGTTTTTGTGTTTATATAAGTGGATTTCAGATATTAATCATCTAATACTTGATGCCTTAATGGCCTCACTATATCATCTTGGCTTAATATTTCACATCTAATTGAGATATTTTATGGAAAATGACCATGTTGGACAGTAAACATTTCCCTCTTTGACTAGTATAGTATTATTGTATTTTCGTTTGATGCACTGTTTGTATTGTGATCCTACTCTTAATAGGAAAAGGTTGTTGCTGCAATGCTAATTTTTTATGGGTGATTTGATTTGTTCATATTTTCCACTTATGTTCTTGTTGATATGTTGGTTCTTGTTGCACTTCACTTTTAGTTAATTAATTGATTGCCTTTTATCCTAAAAAAATTGGAATGGATAAAAGTTGGTTGAATCTTAGGAATAGAAGAGACCAAAGATACAGAGATGGAGTAGGTGGTTTTCTTATTTGGGCATTCGACCAACCAAGGGTGAGTACTATGATTCGATGTCCTTGTAAAGGGTGTATGAATACTGTGTTCAAGCTAAGAACCGATGTAAGAGGAGACTTATTGAGAAAGGGTTTCTGGGATTCTTATACTGTATTCAAGCTAAGAACCGATGTAAGAGGAGACTTATAGAGGAAGGGTTTCTAGGATTCTTATAAAGTGTGGGACTTGCATGGAGAAGTGTTAGTTAGAGGTAAAAATTCTAATGTAGCACGCAATAATGAAGTAGGAGATGATAGCATTGAAGTGGATAATATTACAGAAATGATTCACGATGCTTGTGGTTATACTAATGTGGCGGATGATAATAATGTTTCAGAGGATAATGAAGAGCTAAATATACATGCAACAAAGTTCTATAAATTATTAGAAGATGCCTAGATAGAACTTTATCCTGGTTGTAGTAAAGTCTCAAAGTTATCTTTTGTTGTTAAACTACTTCATTTGAAGTGCCTTAACCATTGGAGCAACAAATCGATGGATGCATTGTTGAGCTTTTTGAAAGAAATTCTTCCGGAGGGGTCATTTGTACCAAATTCTTTCTATGAAGCGAAGAAAGTTCTTCGTGACCTAGGCTTGGGGTACAACAAAATAGATGCATGTCAGAATGATTGTATTTTATATTGGCGCGATTATGCCAATGCTCAATCATGTCCTAAGTGTGGTAAGTCTAGATGAAAGTCAGACGAACAGAAAGGAAATAACGTAGCTTGTAAAGTATTGCGATATTTTCCAATCAAACCAAGGCTTCATAGATTGTATATGGCAAAAGAGACAGCAAAAAAGATGAGGTGGCACAAGGAGGGAAATATTGATGATGGTGTCTTGCGACATCTGTCCGACTCCATTGCCTGGAAATCCTTTGATGAGCGACATCCCACCTTTTCAGCTGAATTAAGATATATTCGATTAGGATTAGCAAGTGACGGGTTCCAACCTTTTGGTAACATGAGTGCCAATCATAGTATTTGGCTAGTCTTACTAGCTACATATAATTTGCCACCATGGGATTGCATGAAGGATTCATATTTTATGTTGACACTTCTTATTCCAGGACCTAAGTGTCCAGGTAATGATATAGATGTATACTTACAACCAATGATTGAAGAGTTAAAAGAATTATGAGATGGAGTGAAAACTTATGATGCATACTCAAAATCTAATTTTAAGATACGTGCAACTATCATGTGGACGATTAATGACTTTCCTGCGTATGAAAACCTTTCAGGATGGTCAACGAAAGGCAAGCTTGCATGCCCTTGTTGCCACAAAGACACAAAATTAGTTTCTTTACGTAATAAGTTGTGTTATATGAGTCATCGTCGCCTTCTCCTAATAGATCATCCATGGTGCCGAAATAGGAGGAAATTTGATGGGAAGGTAGAAAATGGGGTTGCACCTAATCCTTTAATAGGTGATGAAGCACTTATACAATTACAAGGGTTGGGAAATATTAGTTATGGGAAGGGAAAAAAGTGAAAATGTGATTTTCCAAAAAGTGCTTACAATTGGAGAAAGAATTTTTTTTTTTTCAAATGCCTTATTGGAGTACTCTTTTGTTACGGCATAACTTTGATGTAATGCACATTGAGAGAAATGCTTCTGATAATATTATATCAACCGTGATGAATATGGTTGAAAAGACAAAGGACACACTAAAAAGTAGATATAATTTGGTGGACCTTGGTATTAGGAAAGAGTTGCATCCGATAGAGGATGTGGATAATGTATTATTACCTGCAACATGTTATGCATTGTCCTTAGCAGAGAAGTTGAAGTTATGCAATTTCTTGGATAATATTGAAGGTTCCTGATGCCTTTTCATCAAACATTTCAAGGTGTGTCAACGTACTTGAAAAAATGATTTATGGATTGAAAAGTCATGATCATCATGTATTATTGCAAGACATTATCCCAGTTGCAATACGTGGCTTATTGCCTAAGGAAGTGTGTGAACCAATTATAGAACTAGGCAAAATTTTCAAAAATGTATGCTCTAAGTCCTTGACAATTGAAAAAGAGACAGCAAAAAAGATGAGGTGGCACAAGGAGGGAAATATTGATGATGGTATCTTGCGACATCTGTCCGACTCCATTGCCTGGAAATCCTTTGATGAGCGACATCCCACCTTTTCAGCTGAATTAAGAAATATTTGATTAGGATTAGCAAGTGACGGGTTCCAACCTTTTGGTAACATGAGTGCCAATCATAGTATTTGGCTAGTCTTACTAGCTACATATAATTTGCCACCATGGGATTGCATGAAGGATTCATATTTTATGATGACACTTCTTATTCCAGGATCCAAGTGTCCAGGTAATGATATAGATGTATACTTACAACCAATGATTGAAGAGTTAAAAGAATTATGAGATGGAGTGGAAACTTATGATGCATACTCAAAATCTAATTTTAAGATGCGTGAAACTATCATGTGGACGATTAATGACTTTCCTGCGTATGAAAACCTTTCAGGATGGTCAACGAAAGGCAAGCTTGCATGCCCTTGTTGCCACAAAGACACAAAATTAGTTTCTTTACGTAATAAGTTGTGTTATATGAGTCATCGTCGCCTTCTCCTAATAGATCATCCATGGTGCCGAAATAGGAGGAAATTTGATGGGAAGGTAGAAAATGGGGTTGCACCTAATCCTTTAATAGGCGATGAAGCACTTATACAATTACAAGGGTTGGGAAATATTAGTTATGGGAAGGGAAAAAAGCGAAATCATGATTTTCCAAAAAGTTCTTACAATTGGAGGAAGAAAAGTTTTTTTTTTAATTGCCTTATTGGAGTACTTTTTGTTACGGCGTAACCTTGATGTAATGCACATTGAGAGAAATGCGTCTGATAATATTATATCAACCGTGATGAATATGGTTGAAAAGACAAAGGACACACTAAAAAGTAGATATAATTTGGTAGACCTTGGTATTAGGAAAGAGTTGCATCCGATAGAGGATGGGGATAATGTATTATTACCTGCAACATGTTATGCATTGTCCTCAGCAGAGAAGTTGAAGTTATGCAATTTCTTGGCTAATATTGAAGGTTCCTGATGCCTTTTCATCAAACATTTCAAGGTGTGTCAACGTACTTGAAAAAAAGATTTATGGATTGAAAAGTCATGATCACTATGTATTATTGCAAGACATTATTCCAGTTGCAATACGTGGCTTATTGCCTAAGGAAGTGTGAACCAATTATAAAACTAGGCAAAATTTTCAAAAATGTATGCTCTAAGTCCTTGACAATTGAAGGTCTTGATATCTTGGAGGCTGAATGTGCATGCACATTATGCAAACTAGAAATTGTTTTTCCTCCGGCATTTTTTGATGTCATGGTTCATTTGCCAATTCACTTGGCAAGAGAGGCAAAACTTGGTGGACCAGCTCAATTTCGATGGATGTATCCTTTTGAGAAGTAATGTGTTCTATAATAAAAATGCCATATTTGTTAATGACACATTACATTAATGAATCATTTGCATATAGGTATTTGCGAACACAAAAGTCATATGTCCGCAACAATGCTCGTCCTGAAGGTTCGATTGTAGAAGGTTATTTGGCAACGGAAAGTTTCATATTTTGCTCACGATACTTAAAGAATATCTCAACCAAGTTAAATAAACCAGCTAGAAATGATGATGGTTCCGTGTCAAATGGTGAGATGTCTATCTTTAAGAAAAGTGAGCAAACAAAAGGTGGTTCAGAAGGCATCAGGTTATCTCATGATGAGTTCAAACAAGCTTGTATGTATGTGCTTCAAAATTGTGAAGAGGTTTCACCATTCAATGAGTAAGTTAATTATTAATTCTAAGATAGGCTCACATTAAAATGGTTTGAATACACTGTCTTAACGAACTCCATTATCAAAATATAAGGAATACAAGGAAGAGATTGAAAGACATGGTTCAAGGAGAGACGGGCCTAACAATGAGTTTCTTGATTGGTTTCGTGCACGTGTATGTGTCGAGTTAAATGATAATTTTAATATTAGTGTAATTATCACATAGTGTTATTAGTCACAAGGGTGTTGTTTGTCTTTGTAAAGCTTTATATTATTTGCACAAGGACGCGCAAATGATGAGATCATAAGCTTAGCCGTTGGTCCTGCACCAATGGTGCATCGATATTCTTGATTTGTAGTCAATGGATTCAGATTCCATACAAAAGATCTTGAGTTGAGAAGAAAAACTCAGAACAGTGGAGTCCTTGTAAAAGGAGATGATTCAGATTCTAATAAGGAGTATTATGGTGTATTAGAGGACATTTATGAGTTGTCATATGCGGGAAATAGGAAGTTCTACCTATTCAAGTATCATTGGTGGGATGTGGCTCGCTTAGGAAGAGGATATAAGATTGACAAATATGGCTTTACAAGTGTAAATACTCATTGTTCCTTGAACACTAATGAGCCATTTGTGTTGGCATCTCAGTCTGAACAAGTCTTCTACTTAGAAGACATGGTTGATAAAGATTGGCTTGTCGTTGTAGAGACAAATCCTTGCGACCTTTTCAATATGCCTGAAGTTGATGATAATTCTGTAGAAGTTGAAGATGAAGCATTACTGAATGAAGAAGCTTATCAACAAGAGGAAGTTGAATTGAATATTTTGCAAACCAATGACTAGGAAAATAATATCGATGTGGCTTTACATAGAGACGATGTTGAACCATAAAGTATTGATGCAAGCATACAAGCTCAGATAAGTATGCATGAAGAGGAATATGAGTTTCATTGATGGCAATCATATAGATGTATCTGATGATGAAGAAAGCGAAGAAGATTTACTTGGTGATGGAGAAGACACTGATGATGCTTTTGATGATTGAGAAGCAAAAACGGATGTAGTTAGATATATCATTTTATTTTAAAAAGTTCTCTGTATCTTACTCGTTATTAAACTGATGATGACATTAATCATGATGATTGTAACTTTAATTTCATAACTAGTTATCTATTAAGCTTTTGTGAATTGAATTGTTACCTGCCTTCTATGTGCACTAAGCTTAATTTTAATTTTTTATGTATAATGATAAGATCTTAACCCTAATTGTGCCTTGGTTCTTACTAATATTTTTCTATATCATGCAGGAGGTTCAACATGACAGGAATTGGACGTGGCAAAGGTCGAGGTGAAACGGGCCGTGGACGTGGCCATTTTCAAGGACGTAGCAATTCAGGAGCGACGTTTCAACTACAATTGCAGCTAAGGGGAAATACTAGAGCATCCCTAGAGATAGGAGAATCAAATAATCATTGTCAAGAACCTATAGAGACATGACAGATATCAAGCAACCAATTGCAAAGACCTTCTATAGAGACCGTTTCATCAAGAAATCTGGATAGAAGTGCGTATCTTTCTCCAGAAGCTAAAAGTGGTAGTGCATGTTAGTTTTTTATTTTTCCCTTTAATGTAACTACACACACACACACACACACACATATATATATATATATATATATATATATATTTGGCCACATATATTATTTCTTAAATTGATTGGTACAAGTATCAATACTATGCTTTCTCAGTAAATTTTTGTTTCCTTTGCAGTTTCTTCCACGAACAAAAATAGAGGAAGAGGAAAATATAAATCTAAAACTGTAGATATTAAAACTAATTACGGCGGAAAAATCACAATTACGATCCCAGATGACATTGATAGAGCAGTAGGTGCTGGGGCAAGAGATATTGTTAATTACTGTGGTTTGATCATGAGGAGCACTATCTCATTCCGGGATGGGTATTGGCAAAAGATTGTTTCGAAAAATGGAGAAATAATGTGGTTAATAGTTAAGGTAACAAGTTATTTTCAATACTGTGTTGGCTTCAAATTACATGGTTTATTATTGTAGTTAAAATCAATATAATTTTACATTTATATATGTTTAGGATAAGTTTGAAGTTCTTGGCAGTGTGCGAGAGCGTGTGTTGCAAGCCTTGGTCATCAGTACTATGCAAAGACTTTTTAGAGCATGGAAAATTCGATTGACCAGTCACTACTCTCGCCACATTGCTGATAGAATTATATTATCTCATCGACCTGAAGATGTTGAGCTCGAGGACTGGAAATACCTAGTAGAATATTTTGGAAGTTCTGAATTTAAGGTAACTTAATAATAGTGTTTGGTTCACTACTCTTTGAATAATAGTTTCATAATCTGTTGATTTAGTGCAGGCTGTAAGTGAGAGAAATAGAAAGAACATGGAAAAGCAGATAACTAAGCATACTTGTGGTATAAGGTCTTTTGTAGAAGTAGAGGAATCGGCGGTGAAAATATATTTATTATCATGCTATCATACATACTTCTTGTTACATGTCTATTAATTTATTTGATTATTTATGTTTCCTATTGAACTATATTGTAGAAAAATCCTGCCACTGGAGAAAAAGAAACACCAGATCGAGTTTGGGAGATCCAATATATACATAAAAATGATAATGGAGAAATTGTGTGGGTGGATCCACAATCCCAACAAATTCATGTAATATTCTTAAATCACTACATTCTTATCTTTTTATGTTTTTTTTTTACTATAAATGGATACGCGTAATTACAGGGCCAACTACAGGAACTAGTGGCTCAGCAACAATCTGAAGAGAACGAGCATCCCATGACTAGAGATGAGATTTTATCCTTCGTTCTCGGTGAAAGAACAAGCTATGTTCATAGTAAAGGGTACAGAAAGAATCCTCCAAAAAAGAGTCACATTCAAGCAGCAAACTTAGAGGCTAATGTGTCTTCTGCTATGGCAACTGTACGTCAAAAAATGCAAGCTGAAATGCAAGCTGAGATGAGTCGAAAGTTGTAAGAAAAACGTGAACAAATGGCTGCCGAATTAAGAAGTAACATGGAGCAAGAGTTGCAAAGGAAGTTGGAAGAGAAACTTGAGTACGTGAATGTGGAAGTAGACAACCGGATCAGTGTAGAAGTAGCCAAGAGGATTCAAGAACAACTGGCTGCTATCATGACTGGAATGCAACAAGTGATCTACTCTTAATGTTTCTGTACTCTTCCTTCCTTCTTGACTATTCTTCTTCTTTTTTTCTTGAATTTTGGTTCCTTCTTGGAAATTCTTCTCTTCATATCTTTTGTGAGGAATATAATGTGTTTGATAAAATACCTTCTTTTATGAGGCACATTGTTGCAATAGAGTTTGGATCCTTGTTGATCAACCAAGTGGTAATGGTCAGGTTGAAAATATTCCTACAGTTGGATAGTTGTAGACAGAGATTTAAAGACAGTGTTTTAAAAGCCCTTTTGGATATGAACATAGTGACTTTTTTGGATAAGTAAAAGATAAATTGACTTTTCTTATAGTTGGATAGTTTGGTGTAGAAAGTACTACTATCGCCTACAACATTTGGACTACAAAGAGTTGTAGGCGATATTATTTCACTTAAGACAATTGTTAGAAGTACTGATGCAAACAAGATGTCAAATACTTAAATCTTGGAATTGTAGTTGTTAAGTCTGAATCATACATGTGAAGTATACGATCAACATTAGCGTCCAACATACTACTGAAGGAAAGTCACAATAGATAAATGTGCATGAGCTAAAAGTTATTTTATTCACGCAGTAAGGTAGTGTTGAAAGATCCCATATGTCTCTTACAATTGAGTTGGCTCAGATATTCCAATCAATACTTGCAAGCTTATATTTAGCCAAATGTTTTAGAAAAAAACAGTTCCAATTGAAGAGAATAAATGCAACATTGTACAAAACAAGTTCTAGTAAGACGATTACCCATTAATACCTTCAACGGTTAAATCACCCATCTAACAGTTCTAGCCTTAACAAATCTTGGTGAACATACACAATTAAGGGAAGTTATTTTGGTTTTGCTATTAATCATAAAAAGATTAGCTTGGCTTTGCAATTATCAGAAGCTTAACAACACTGCACACACTCAAACCAAGTACTTGTATGAACACTGTCCCTCTTTCATATGCTAATCTATTTATTAGTCTTTGTGATCGAACACCACAAGCATTACATGTGAACGTCACTAATAGACTTCTTCTTGGTAGTTTCAAGTTAATAGCTGCTTCCTGCCAGAAACAAATGATATTTAAGTGGCCAAAGATCAAGTAGTAATTCTTTTAATTGCAAATTAGATGATCTAGTCATTCTTCGCCAAATAGGGGGTCTAAATGTCTCATCTTCAAATTGAAGTTTAAGTCGCTTCTTCGACCTAATGTTCTTATCTGTATCTTTTTTCACCTTGATGTTATCTTCATGCTCTAACAATGTTATGTTGTATTTTTTTCTTTAATAATAGGGACAAGGTTCTTAAACAGTTGTGACAATGAAGGAGAACTTGAAGCTAAGGCACTCAATATTTTGCTTTTTGGTTATATATAAATGAGTACAATGACAATGAAGTATTACGTAGTATATATGCGGAGGAACTTGAATCTAAGGCACTCAATATTTTACTTTTTGGTTATATGTATATGCGTACAATGACAATGAAGTATTACGTAGTGTATATGCGGAGGAGCTTGAAGCTAAGGCACTCAAAATTTTGCTTTTTGGTTATATGTATATGTGTACAATGACAATGAAGTATTGCATAGTATCTATGTAACTGAACTTTTAGTAATGGAAGTATTTAGTATTTGGTTTAGGAAATTCTTTTGGTGTTTATTAAATACTATTGGATGATCTTAAACTTATATATTAATCAGTTTCTAGATTAATATTACTATTAATACTAGAGTAAACTCTAGTATTCAGTTGCTACTAGAGTAATATTAATGGCGAGTTGCCACTAATGGCTTATCATTGTCAGTAGTGTTGCCACTATTCAGTAGCGTTATTAGAGTTTCCACTGATGGCTTATCATTTTGTGGCAACTAAGTCGCGCCACTAAATGTCAACATATTGCACCTCCTCTTCTTGTTCATTGTAAGAATCGTCTTGATCAAAACCACTATCCTCTTGCACATAATTCTCCACTCGATGTTGCACTTATGGACCCTTGGTCCTTCTTTTGTTCACCATCATGTTCACTCCCTCCATGGCATTGACTTGCTTAGGATTTTGCACTTGTTGAAGCTGAGCCTTTGCTAATTGATTCATGGTAGTAGTCAATTCGATAATGGCTTGCCCATGGTCATGCAATTTTTTGTGAAGGTGGATTATGTTGGGATCACCTTGTGGAACATTAGCCCGGGATTTCCATACCGATTATGTTTCCACCATTTCATCTAAAATCTCACACGCCTCAGCATAAGGCATAGTCATGAAGTTCCCACCGGCAAGTTGATCCACTACACATTGGTTGGTTGTGTTGATCCCACGATAGAAATTTTGTTGAATTATATTCTTCACCATATCATTGTTGGGACATTCCTTAACCATTGTTCTATAGCATTCCCATATCTCATGTAGTGGTTCATTTGGCTTTTACTTGAATGCCAAAATCATCCCGAAGTAGCCATGTGCCCCGGAGAGAAGAACTTAAAAATAAAATTTTCCGCCAACTCATCCCAAGTGTGAATGGAATGGTTCGGAAAACGTTCCAACCAATCTAAAGCTTTCCCCCGTAGAGAGAAAGGAAAAATCATTAGCCTCAATGCATCCTCGGAGACATTTATTTGTTTGTTCCCCCAACAAGTGTCCACAAATCTCTTCAAATGTTTGTATGCATTTTGACTTGGTGCACCGGTGAAGAAACCTTGTTGCTTAAGCAAAGTGAGCATCACATTGGTGATTTGAAAGTTGCCCGTCCTAATACGGAGAGGGACTATTGCACTAGCATATCCTTCATTGGGTAACACCCGATGTGGAGCCGCTCGTGGTGGTGGTGGGGTTGGAACGGGGACATTGTCATGAGGCACCCGGCCTCTTCTATTGGCTTGAGGCTCAAGATAAACCTCATCAACTTTCTCATCCTCGACGTCCACATCCCCCAAAGCAATATTTTCGAGCTCATTATTTGCCATGGTTGTACCTACGGATTTATCAAACAAGTTAGTAACACGGAAGGAAAAGAAGATATTCCAATAATACACCCAAATATATAGCTAACACCGTTTTTAACTCCCCGGTAACGTCGCCAAAAATTGATCACGTCCAAAGCACACCTCAATAGAGATATGAAACGGTCGTATGCAATAATTGAAACCCAACTAAGAATCAGGGTCGAATCCACAGGGAGCTAAGATGGGAGTTAGGGGTATATATTTCAATTTGCGCAATTGGATTATCTATATTGCACTTCCACAACAAAGATTTGTTTTCAATTTATAATGTTACTCTAATGATTGCAAAATAAAGAAAAAAGACTAGAGATAATTGTTTTTAAGGGTTTTCCAAATGGATAAAAAGCCTAGGGCTATGACCATGACCATGACCTAGGTGTTTGCCTAATGAGATAAAGACTTTAATGCTTGTTTTGTCGATTGGGGTGTATTATAGTTCTCAACTCTAAGTTACACACTCAATACCTTTCAGTCAGAGAGTGATTTTACCCAATTTGGCTTTCTCAAGACCAAATGGGTATCACCCAAAATAGTTGATAAGAGCTCAAGTCGGGTTATTGCTATCTCTAGGTTGAACCCTTTAACTGGGTTAATCAATCTCTCAATCGACCCAATTCCTTGTTAACTTAGTTATCCTAGACTAGGTCCCTCTTTCTCAAATAGAGACTAAGTCAAATAGGCATGAATCAATGTTTGCAACCATTAATTCTAAAATTAAAGTATGAACTAAGCTAAATAATCAATACCCAATCATAAACAAGCATAAAATTAATCACCCATAAGGTTTACACAATAGGTTTGGGTCACAACCCTAGTAAAAATCTATCTACTCATTATGGGATTTGAAGAAAATAAAGATGAAAAGCTAATAAAACTCATAATGGAAGATTAAAATGATGAAATCTAGTGTTAAAATAATCAAATAAGCTAAATCTTCCTAAAATAGCAAACAGAAACGGCTACAACAACTTTCTATGTTCAAAACTTGACCTCATTTTGTGAAACTCGTCTATTTATACAAGGCTGAAAATTTGAGACAAAAATGCCCCTCGGGAGGTTCTGCGGCCGCACAATTCCATGTGCGGTCTGCAGATTTCTTCATCTGGCAGGAATTAGAGTTCTGCGGCCGCACATTTCTGAAATAGGGGCACGAGGCATTTTCTGCGGTCGCACATTTCTGGACTGCGGCCGCAAGACAATACTTCTGTGGTCCGCACAATTAGGACTGCGGCCACATAAATCTTGTGCGGTCCGCAATTCACAGAAGCTCTTGGACTTGGTCTTTTTGCATACTCTCTGATCTTCCACTCTTAGCCTGGCTTTGCGGCTGCATAATTCATTTGTTGTCCGCACTTTGCGCAAATGTCTACTAGATTTTTCTTCTTTATTTGTGGACGCCGATGGAATTCTCCGGTACGCAATTTCTTCTGCGGACCGCACATTTGTGCTTCTGCATCCTTTATTGCCTTATTGTTCGGACTACTCCTTTTTGAGTTAGATTTAATCTCGGGAGACCAATTTTCAGCATTCCTACAATTTTTGCATAATTTTATTAGTTTCGAGAACACAATTCAATGCTTTTAGACTAAAACTAAAGTTAAAAGGTGCTAATAAGCAGTCAATATCCCCACTTAACAGGCGTTTGTGCCAGGAAACGAGGGAGGAGCAATCTTTAGCTCATGTGATGAACCTTTATTCCCCCAAGATCTTTCATGGCGAGATGATCAACTTTAGCAAGCAAGGCCACCATGCATTTCTATCCAGCATGAATGATGATAACGATCAGGGGTGGATGGAACGGTTTGTTTCCGTTTCCACCAGTGACATCATCCCGGCCTCGGCACCTTCCTTCCCGAAATTGTGGAACCACACTCGTAAGCATAAATTTTGCTTCTACTCTTGTTAAAGATCATTTTCTCTTCATTATTAACTTTTCTTCCTTACCTGCCTCAGTGACTCAGTGGGTTCCTCCTAGGGTTGAGGGCTTCGACCGATTGGTTCAGAAACATTTTAGACGTTACTGCGCCTGAAACCCGCTCGTGGAAAAAGTTGTCCCTGAAATTTGGGTGGAAGGCCAAAAATCATGGTAAGTTTTACTTATCATGTACTTACCTTTTCTTATAAGAAAGTTATCGGATTCTTCTCTCCTGTTGAATGTAGGTCTACCTAAGGCTCAGTTGTCGTCCCCGAGGAGGACATTTTGGTTGATCCTGCTGATGTGGCGAGGCTGCTGCAGAAAGCTTTTGCGCAGACAGGCGTCTCCGAGCTTGCTTCTGGTGCAAGTGCTTCTTGTTGGAGTCCCCGACCGAAGAACAAGCAACCAAAATGAAGGCTTTTCCTCCGCGGCCGGGGGAAAGAAAAAGAGGGCGAAGAATGCTGCCCCCAAATTATCTCTAGAAATATGGTGACGAGCCCTCCACCCGGGCCGACCATAGATATCGTGATGATTGACAATGATGGAGAAGCTAGCGAGGAGGGAGCTTCTCTACAAAGAAGATGACGACCTTCCTCAACTCAAAAGACCGCTCAATTATTGAGTTAGTTACACCAACCGAGGACATGTCTCGGCGCTCTAGGGGAGTATGAAATGGTGGAAAATGTCAACTCCCGCTTCCGGATCCCAGTTGCTGCACACGGTACTGTGGGGCTGAGTACGGGGTCTATGTCTTCTTCGGTTGATGAACAACCAGTAACCAGCACTGCATTTGTCACTGCTGCTTCTCCCCATTCAACATTATCGGCTTCATCTCCATCTTTACCAACACCAGCAACTACTATATCATCTCCATTGGCTGCATCTGCCCGAGAAAAGAGTGTTCTTCTCCCCCAGTCCCTAGTTCATGGGAATTTGGGGCTAAATTATGCTCCCCCCCCCCAAGAAGATCCACAAAGGAGGAGGAGCGTTACTCGGTCTCCACCAAATGCAATTTGCTATCCCGGCCGGTGGAACTTGCTAATTATCTGAAGCCTTTGGCTTCAGAAAAAGATTGGGAAAAGATACATGCTCTCTCGGGAGAGTGCTTGTTGAACAATGCCATGCACAACGCTGTAGTGGTAAGTTCTTCACTTCTTTTACTACTTATTCTATTTTTTACTAAAAATATCCTGAGTTTGCCTTTCTTATTTTGTAGGCCAATTTCCTTGCTTCCGAGGGCCTCCAGAGGTTGATTCGATAAAAATAAGAACTTACCTCTGCATGGGATCAACTTTTGGTCGAGCGGGAGAAAACCGTTGCTCGCCTTTCAAAATTGGAAGCCAAAGCCGCTGAGGTCGTTGTATTGTAGACTCATTTGCAGAAAAGCGAGCAATAAGTGGAAACCCTTACCCCAAGAGATTGGCCTGCTGAGGGTTCAATTTGATGAGGCCAAGGCCAAATGGGCTGATTTCCATAGCGTCATTCTTGTTGCAAACGATCGCGAGGCTGTCTCTACGGAAAGATTGACCAACTTAGAGGCAGTCTTTGACTCCAAAACTAAAGAGCTTGCTGTGAAACATGACCAATTGGAGAAGGATTATAAGAAGATTATTGAGCACAATATGAATTTTAGCTCAACTATCCGTGACGTTGATGTTAACCTCAAATCCATTAGATCTACCCAAGAAAACCTTTCTGCCGAGGTTATCCAACTCAAAGAAAAACTTAATCGCCGAGCAGCTTCCTTCGTTGTTGAGAAAACTTATGTTATGTACAACATGAGGAGAAAAACCTTGGAAAAGTCTAAAGTGGGTATCATTGACTTTGATGCCAAAATCGCTAAGGCCCGTGAGCTTGAGTCGGCTGCTAAAAGGGGTCTCCCACAGGGCCTGATACTTCTGGTTCCAGTTCCGAAACTTTGGGAACTAAAGAGGAAACAAAGGAGAAGATGTTGAAGACCAAACTGATGAGGGACAAGATGTTGAGCTATCGGCGAATCTACCCACTTCCCCTGGGGGCGGGGACACTTCTCTTCCTTCAAGTTTCGGAGATGCAGTAGTTTAGATTTTCCTTTCTTTTTCCAACTTTTGTATCTGTGCCGCTTTGAAACGTTTATTGTGAATAAAAACATCTTTTGCTCAAGTATTGCATGAGTCTTTCTTTCGTTTGAACATTTATGCAAGTTTTAATCTTTGCATTCTTTTTTGCTTTAGTGTTTTGTGCAAGTTTTACTGTTTGCGTCTTATTATGTGAGGCTTTGGATGTATTTTTCCCCCGAAAGCATATGGATTTCGGGCACAAGTTCTTCTGAAATCAACCCTTTATCGTGAGAGTTTTTGTAAGAGAGGTCCCTCTTATGTTTATGGTGCTCTTGAAGAGGACGTCTCATATTCATCACAGCACTAGCATTTTAAGTACTTGTTTAACTTTCAAATGATAAAATCAATTCATCGGTCAAATAAGAAACAAGATGGAAAATAAAAGGACTTTACTTTATTCCTTCCTTTTTAAAAAGTACATAAGCATTCGTTATGCTAAAAATAAATTGCCATTTCTAGTGGCTAACTTGTACAAATTGTTTATACGGGGCTGGCCGCGCAGTCCCCGATCCCGATGACACAACTATGTTCCCGATTTTCTTATTCCGTTCGACGTGGCAGTCTTTGTTGCCGTATTCACATATCATCCCCTCCAGTGTTCAAATGCGAAGAATGCGAATTGGAACACTGGAAGTTTTGCACCTTCGTGGACCCCACCAATGAATTGCTAGATAATCTTGAGCTCGGTAATAAACTTCGCTTCCCCTTAGGAATTTATGCTATCGAGCAAAATACTATCTAACAATCCTCTAGTGGCTTGCACTTGTAAATGGTTAGGTAACCTTTAGTTGATAGCAAATTCACTTTCCCGGTGGGAATTTTGCTATCGAGCCAAAGATTATCTAACAGCTCCAGAGTGGTTCTTCGCTTGTGTTCCTTGCTATTAAAGGTCTTATTGCTGCTGCTGAAATCTTCTTCGTAGTATGCTTTCTATTGCTGCGTCGTTAAAAACCTTGCCAGAAAAATCCAATTGGGATAAAAACTTGACGAAGGGAAAAAGAGAGCAGCACATACTTTTAGTACAGTTGATGTTTGTCACCAATAATATCTTTTGAGGTGTTCCACATTCCAGTTACTTGGAAACTTTTCTCCATCCTGATTCTACAACTCATATGAACCTTTCCCAGTGACAGTTGAAACCCGGTAGGGGCCTTCCCAGGTTGGACCTACCTTCCCTACATTGAGTTCCCGGGTGTTTTAAGTTACTTTCCTTAAAACCAAGTCTCCCACTTTGAAATAACGGAGGTTGGCTCTTTGATTATAATATCTTTCTATTCTCTACTTTTGGGTTGCCATTCTTATATGTGCCAAGTCCCTGCGCTCATCGAGTAGCTCCAAGTTGACTAACATTACTTCATTATTCATCTCTTCACTTGCCTAGAAATATCTCAAGGTAGGATCTCCTACTTCTACTGGGATTAAGCCTTATGATCCGTACACAAGGGAAAAATGAGTTTCTCCTATGCTCGATTTAGCTGTTGTTCGGTATGCCCATAGCACTCCAGGCAGTTCCTCAGGCCATTTACCTTTAGCCGCTTCCAACCTCTTCTTGAGATTTTGTATAATTACTTTGTTCGTTGATTCTGCTTGACCATTTGTAACGACCCTACCGGTTATTTTGCTTTCTAGATACTTGTTCCCGTAATTAAAGACTCCCTGTATGTTCTTTTACTATTTTATGACTTACGGGGATGTTTAATTCGGGTTGAAAGGGTTTGGGTTGAAATCAGAACACTTAGTACATTAATAATGCCTTAAAATGGATAAGTTTGACTTGAGTCAACATTTTGAGTAAATGACCTCAGAATCGAGATTTAAAGGTTCCAATAGGTTCGTATGATGATTTTGGATTTGGGCGCGTGTTCGGATCAGGTTTCGGATAACCCGTGAGCGTTTCAGCGCTTAATATTGAAAGTTGGCACATTGAAGGTTTTTAAGTTCTTTAAGTTTGGTTTGGAGTAAGTTTGGGTGATATCAAGGTCTGTTTGGGATTCCGAGCTTGGGAATAGTTCTGTATGATGATTTAAGACTTGCACGCAAAATTAGACATCATTCCTAGTTGATTTGATAAGAATTTGACGCGCGGAAGTGTTTATAGAAGTTTTTGAGTTTCATAATTTGATCCATGCGTTTGGGCGTCAAATTCATACTTCTAGATATTATTTTGGAGATTTAATTGCGTGCGCGGGTCGAGTTATGTTGTTGGATGTATGAGTGTGATTGGATGGAGTCCCGAGTGGCCCTGATATGAAACAAATTGGAATCGTACTTAGACATTTTGCATGGGGGACTACTGGTGCTCTAGTTGTGGTGCGTTCGCACCTGCATGATTTTGGCCACAGGTACGAGCTCGCAGAAGCGAGCCCGTGATCGCAAAAGCGGCCTAGGGTGAGTGGCCAGTGATCTGCAGATGCGGAGAAGTTTCGCGGAAGCGAACTCGCTTCTGCGATGATGGGGTCGCAGATGCGAACCAAGGTCAACCAGACGTGGGTCGCATGTGCGACAGGCTTTCCGCAGAAGCGGGTTCCCAGAAGCAAAAACCCGTCTGCAGAAGCGAAGGGAGGCAGGATATGCTAGAACCGCACCTGCGATTGATTTTTCCGCAGGTGCGGCGTCGCAGGTGCGATCCAAGGTCCGCAGAAATAGAAATCGCTGGAGGAAAAGGGGTTTTTAATCTGAGACTTAGGCCTTTTTCCTCACAATTTCACTTAGTCTTGTGAGATTTTGAGAGCTCATTGAAGGGGGATTTCCATAAATATCCTTAGGTAAGTAACTTCCACCAATTTCCAAGTTAATTGTACGGGTTTTAGGTAGATTAAACACGAAAAGATTATGAAAACTTGTAGGATTCATGAAGAACTTAGGGTTTTGGTAAAAGTGGAATTTGACCACGAAATTGGTTATGAAATTGAGTGAAAATTATATATTTGAGTTCGTGAGGCTATGGTGAATAATTATCTTCAAAAATTTTTGGAATCCGAGTACGTGGACCCGGGGACAAATTTTTAGAATCTTCTAATTTGGGTTGGGAAATTACTCTAATAGCTAAGTTATGAGCTTTTGAGAATATATTGATTAATTATTATAATATTTCGCTAGCTTCGGATTATTCGGTACCGACTTGAGGCTTTAGAGTGAATTTGTGGACCGGAAGTGAGTTTTGGAGCGAGGTAAGTCTCTTGCCTAACCTTGTAAGTGGGAACTCATTCGCTTAGGTATATTTTGTGGTGTATTTCTTGTGTGGGGATCTATGTACACATGAGGTGACGAGAGTCCGTGCATCATATCAGATAGAGGCCCTCAATTCACTTCGCACTTCTGGAGAGAAGTTCAGAGCGAGTTGCGTACCCGGGTAGAGCTCAGCACAGCATTTCATCTACAGACCAATGGGCAGTCAGAGCGGACAGTTCAGATTCTAGAGGATATGCTTAGAGCATGTGTCATTGACTTCAAAGGTCAGTAGAATAGATTCTTGCCCTTGGCCGAGTTTGCTTACAATAATAGTTATCAGTCCAGCATCGAGATGGCTCTATTTGAGGCTTTATATGGTCGGAGATGTCGTTCGCCCATCGGATGGTTTAAGCCCGATGAATCTAAGTTATATGGTACTGATTTGGTGAAGGATGCCTTAGAGAAGGTAAAGTTGATTTAGGAGCGACTTCGCACAGCACAGTCTAGAAAGAAGAGTTACGCGGGTGAGAAGGTGCATGATCTATCATTTATGGTAGGCGAGAGGTTCTCTAAAAGGTTTCGTCGATGAAGGGGATCATGAGGTTCGGGAAGAAGGGCAAGTTGATCCCAAGGTTTATTGGCCCATCTGAGGTGTTGCGACGAGTTGGGGAAGTTGCTTATGAGCTTGCTCTACCTCCCAATCTATCATGAGTTCATCCAGTCTTCCATGTGTCTATTCTCCGGAGGTATCACGCTGATAGGTCGCACATGCTAGATTACAGCACAGTTCAGCTAGATGAGAGTTTGGGTTATGAGGAGGAGACAGTAGCCATTATTGACAGACCATCAGTTGAGGTTCAAGAAAATTGCTGCGATAAATTTCTAGTGGAGGGGTCAACCAGTCGAGAAAGCGACTTGAGATGTCGAGTAGGACATGAGGAGCAGATATACACACCTATTCAACACTCCAAGTATGATTCTAGCCCCATTCGAGGACGAACGTTTGTTTAAGAGGTGGAAAATGTAATGACCCGATCAGTCATTTTGCTTCCTAGATTCTTGTTCCTCTAATTAAGACTCCCCGTATTTGCTTTTACTATTTTATGACTTGCGGGGATGGTTAGTTCAGGTTTGGAAGGATTCGGGTTGAAATCAAAACACTTAGTTCCTTTATAATGGCTTAAAATGGATAAGTTTGACTTGAGTCAACATTTTGAATAAATGGCCCTAAAATGGATATGTTTGCCTTAAGTCAACATTTTGAGTAAATGACCCCAAAATCGGGATTCAAAGGTTCCAATAGGGTTTTATGATGATTTTGGACTTGGGCGCATGTTCGGATGACCCGTGAGCGTTTCGACGAGTAATGTTAAAAATGGGTGCATTGAAGGTTTTTAAGTTCTTTAAGTTTGGTTTGGAGTAATTTTTGATGATATCGAGATCGGTTTGGGATTCCGAGCCTAGGACTAGTTCTGTATGATGATTTAAGACTTGCACGCAAAATTTAGCATCATTCCGAGTTGATTTGATAGGAATTGGACGCGCAGAAGTATTTTTAGAAGTTTTTAAGTTTCATAATTCGATTCATGCGTTTGGGCGTCCGATTCGTATTTTTAGGTGCTATTTCAGAGTTTTGATCGCGCGAGTGGGTCCGTCTTATGTTGTTGGATGTGTGAGTGTGATTGGATGAGGTCCTAGGGGGGCCGGATGCGAAATGGATTGGAACCGGGCTCGAATATTTTGCATGGGGGAGCTGCTGGTGCTCCAGTTCTGGTGCTTTTGCACCTGCATGATTTTGGCCGCCGATGCATTCGCACCTCCGTGATTTTGGCCGCTGGTGCGAGCTCGAAGAAGCAAGCATGTGATCGCAGAAGAGATCACATGCTTGAGCTGGGGTGAGTGGCCAGTGGTCCGCATAAGAGAAAACTCGCATGCAGAAGCGAAGGGAGGCTGCCTGGGCTAGGACCACACCTACGATTGATTTTTCCGCAGATGCAGCATCGCAGGTACGACCCAAGGTTCGCAGAAGCAAAAATCGTTGCAGGCAGTGGGGTTTTTAATCCTAGACTTAGACTCCTCACAATTTCATTTAGTCTTGGGCAATTTTGAGAGCTCATTGGAGGTGGATTTCCATCAATATCCTACGGTAAGTAACTTCCACCCAATTCCAAGTTAATTGTACGGGTTTTAGGTAGATTAAACACTAAA
Organism: Nicotiana tabacum; assembly: GCF_000715075.1. Lineage (NCBI taxonomy): Eukaryota > Viridiplantae > Streptophyta > Magnoliopsida > Solanales > Solanaceae > Nicotiana > Nicotiana tabacum. Next base: position 22,400,194 of record NC_134081.1, on the reverse strand, counting down.
AGATTGTGAAAACTTGTAGGATTCATGAAGAACCTAGGGTTTTGGTAAAAGTGGAATTTAACCATGAAATTGGTTATGGAATTGAGTGAAAATTATATATTTGAGTTCGTGAGGCTATGGGTAATAATTATCTTTAATAATTTCCGGAATCCGGGCATGTGGGCCCGGGGCGGATTTTTAGAATCTTCTAATTTGTGTTAGGAAATTACTCTAATAGCTAAATTATGAGCTTTGGAGCATATATTGATTAATTCTTATAATATTTGGCTAGCTTCGGATTGTTCGGCACCGACTTGAGGCTTTAGAGTGAATTTGTGGACCGGAAGTGAGCTTTGGAGCGAGGTAAGTCTCTTGCCTAACCTTGTAAGAGGGAACTCATCCCCTTAGGTATATTTTGTGGTGTATTTATTGTGTGGGGATCTAAGCACATATGAGGTGACGAGAGTCTGTGCGTAGCTATATTCCATGATATGGCTCGGTAGACTTAGATCCACAACATGCTTTAATTGTACTATTGTGATTACCTTGCGTATTGACTGTCTTGAATAGAGCTAATACTAGGAATTTTATGTTTCAAGTATCTATGTAGCCTTCTCCTTTGGAAAATTGAGGAATATTTAATAACTATGAAAAATCCATGTCCTCTCGCGTCGCAAGTACTTCCGCGAGCGAGGTAAACTTCTCTACTCTAATGGGATCGGGCCGTTCGCCTTGGCAGTAGCACTACTCTTATGGGATCGGGCCATTCGCCTCGGCAGTATCTCTACTCTTATGGGATCTGGTCGTTTGCCTCGGCAATGCCACTTCTCTTATGGGATCGGGCCGTTCGCCTCGGCAGTATCATATTCTTGTGGGATCGGGCCGTTCGCCTCGGCAATACCACTACTCTTATGGGATCGGTCTATTCGCCTCGGTAGTATTGAGTACTACTATTCTTATGGGATCGGACCGTTCGCCTCGTCAATTTCGTGCTAAATAATAGGAACGTATTCCAGTTTGGGCATAATTGAGTTAGGGTCTTCATGACCAGTTATGAGATATTGGTTATATGCCACGGATTCCTGTTACATTATTGTAGTTGCTTCTATTTGTTTCATTGATACATGTTATATGTTAACCATGTCTACCATATGCACTCTCATTATTATTATCGAACTTTAGTAAGTGTCCAGTCGACCCCTCGTCACTACTTCTTCGAGGTTAGACTAGATATTTACAGGATACATGTTGTTCTTCGTATTCATGCTACACTTCTTCACTGATGTGCAAGTACTGAGACAGGTTCCACCAGTAGTCACGTGGGCGTGTAGCCGATCTGTTACGGAGACTTAGGGGTGAGCTGCTTGCCTTGCTACGATCTGCAGCACTGGAGTCTCCTTCTATATTATTTACTATTTTTGTCTATTACTTTCAGATAGTAGTCTTAGTGGTTTGTATATTCCTTAGATTGCTCAAGTACTTGTGACGCCGGGTTTTGGGGATTTGTAGCACTTTTGTACTATTGTACTCGTCCCTTCTATCGCAATAGACTATATATAGTTTTATATTGAAACTTGTTTAAAATGGCTTATCATCATTGCATGAAATTACTGTAATTAAAATATGTTAAAAAGAGGATAAATAAATGGTAGATTTGCATATGTGCTTACCTAGCGGTTGCATTGGGTGCAGTCTCGACCAAGTACGGAATTGGGTCGTGACACCATTTGCACTCGGATGATAGGGTGAAGATGTGATTCTCTTGATTTTTAAATCTTCAAGAAACTTTGTGATCTTTGTGCCTATAAATTATTACACGTTATTCCAGGCTATCTCTTTTAGTATTCCAAATCTCCAAATTATGTTCACCTATAAGAAATCCACCACTTCATGTTCGCCGATCTTCTGATAAGGACCTGCTTCAACACACTTAGAAAAATAGTCAGTTAAAATTAAAATAAACTTTACCTTACCAGGGGCTGGTGGCAGTGGTACGGCGATATCCATTCCCCACATCATGAACGGCCACGGAGATAGAACTGAATGTAATGGTTATGCTGGTTGATGTACCAGTGGTGCGTAGCATTGACACTTACCACATTTTTGCACGAAAGCTTTGGCGTCTTGTTCCATTCAGGGCCAATAATATCCTGCCCTTACCAGTTTCAGCACTAAGGAATTTGTGCCGGAATGATTTCTACATATCACTTCGTGGACATCTCGCATAACATAATTAGCTTCGGAAACTCCCAAGCATCGGGCCAGCGGGCCTTGGAAAGATTTCCTATACAGTTGGCCTCCTTTGAAGCTATATCCTGTTTCTTTAGCGCGCAGAGCCCGTGACGCTTTGGAGTCTTCGGGCAACTTCTCGTGCTCGAGCTAATCGTTGATCTCATTCCTCTAATCCCATACCAGATTAGTCGTATTTACCTTATAGTCGCTATCTACATCGAAAACCGAGTGCATGAGCTGTATTACCGTCCTGGAATCCTATCCCTTCATTTTCGTTGATGAACCGAGGTTAGCTAATACATCTGCTTCTGCATTTTCTTCCCTCATGATGTGAGTAATCGACCACCCCCGAAATCGATCTAGCAGATCCTGGACCTTCATTATGTATTATTGCATGCGCTCTTATTTGGCTTCGAAGATCCCGTAGACTTGATTTACCATCAGTTGGAAGTCGCATTTGATTTCTATGACCTCAGAATATAGTCCACATGCTAGTTCGAGTCCTGCAATCAAAGATTCATATTATGCTTCGTTGTTATTAGAAGGGACCGTTCTTATGGCTTTCCTTAGGTTTTCTCCCGAAGGCGTGGTTAATACTATGCCAAGCCCAAACCCCTCTACGTTGGAAGCTCCGTCCGTAAATAAGGTCCAAACTCTCGATGTCGATTTGGACACCATCACTACTCATTTGGTTGCTAGAGGAAGCAATCCCGGACTGAAATCGGCCACAAAGTCGGCCAAAACCTATGACTTAATCACAGTCCTTGCTTTATATTCTATGTTAAATTCACTCAGTTTGACAGACCATTTGGCCAATATACAAGAGAGTTTTGGTTTGTGGAGGATGTTTCACAGGGGAAAGGTGGTCACCACAACTATCGGGTGACATTGGAAGTAAGGCCTCAGCTTCCGAGCGGCGACTATGAGAGCTAAGGCCAGCTTCTCCAAATGCGAGTAGCGAGTTTCTGCTCCCATTAAAATTCTACTAATGTAATAAATGGGAAATTACGTACCTTCATCCTCACGGACTAAAATGGCGCTTACCGCTACCTCCGATACTGCGAGGTAAACTAACAGTGCTTCACATTCCTTCGGATTTGAATGTAACGGAGGGCTTGACAAGTACCTTTTCAAACCTCTCAAAGCCTTCTAGCATTCTGGGGTCCATTCCAAGTTGTTTTTCTTTTTGAGCAGCGCGATGAAACTGTGGCATTTCTCTGATGAAAGGGAAATAAACCTGCTCAAAGCGGACAATCTCCCTGTGAGCCTTTCAATTTCTTTCACGTTTGATAGATGGTCCGAGATATCTTCGATGGCTTTGATCTTATCGGGGTTTACCTCAATCCTCCTTTGTGATACTAGAAATCCTAGGAACTCGCCGGAGCTGACCCTAAATACATATTTCTCAAGGTTAAGCTTCATGTTATGCTTCCTTAGGATGTCGAAAGTTTCTTGCAAATTCTTAAGATGATCACCTGTGTTCAAAGACTTAACGAGCATATTTTCTATATAAAATTCCATAGTATTCCCTATCTGTTTTCAAATATCTTGTTTACGAGCCGTTGATAAGTGGCTCCGGCGTTCTTTAGCCCGAAGGGCATCGCATTATAGCAATATGTATCGAAATTCGTTATGAACAAAGTTTTTTCCTGATCCTCCGGGTTCATCTTCATTTGGTTGTACTCGGAATAAGCATCGAGGAAACTCATTAACTCATGCCCGGCCGTCACATCAATCATTTGATCGATGTTTAGCAGTGGGAACGAGTCTTTTGGGCATGCCTTATTCAATTCCTTATAATCTACACACGTGCAAAATGTATTGTTCTTCTTAGGAACTCCTACATTAACTAGCCAGTCTGGATAATTTACCTCTCGGATCAAACCAATATCAAGTAGGCGAGTTACCTCTTCTTTGACAAATTTATTCCTGGCCACCGCAATAGGGTATTTCTTTTGTCTTACCGGAGGTATGTTGGGATCTAAGCTAAGCATGTGTACGGCCACTTCCGTTGGGATACCTGTCATATCCGCATGTGACCATGCAAAACAATCGGCATGATATTTAAGAAATTCAATAAAGTCAGACCTGATCTAGGTGTGAAGTCTTGTCCCCAAGTGGAATTTTCTCTCCAAGAACTTTCCAAACAACGCAACTTGCTCGAGCTCTTCTGCTATGGATTTTGTTGCATCCGTCTTTTCTGGTACCTGAAAATATCTCGGTACCTAGTAAGATTCTGACGTTTCTCCCCCAGGCTAACTTCACTCGATTCTGGAGCAGGTGCTAGTTCCTGTAATTGCTATGCTGTATGCTCCTTCCCTTTGCTGTTGGAGACCGAAATCGCATTCATCTCCCTTGCCGCCATTTGGTCGCCTCTTATCTATTTTATTCCTTCGGGTGTTAAGAATTTCAGCAACTTTGTACGGCTCTCATCTGGTGCAACCACGGTCTTCCCAGAATAATATTATAACTCATATCACCATCCACCACTTCAAGAAGAGTCATCTTCATCAACCCTTCGGCGTTCGTGGGCAGCAGGATCTCTTCTCGAGTTGTCACGCTTGCGAGGTTAAATCCGGTGAGGAGTTTTGTGGCCGGAATGATGCTTCTGGTGAGTTTGGATTGCTCCAATACCCTACATTATATAATAATGGATGAACTTCCTGGATCAACCAGAATAAATTTGATTTTAAAATCTAGTACATTTAAAGAAATTACAAGTGCGTCATTGTGTTGTAGCAACAGTCCGTCCGCGTCCTCCTCTGTGAAAGTGATATCATCTTCAATGACTTCTCGGAGTATCTTGCTATGGATTATTGATACCTTCATCTTTTTTTCTACTGAGAAGGTGACCCCGTTGATCTCGTTCCCCCCGAAGATCATGTTGATCGTCTGGCACGGGGGATCTTCTCCTACTTTCGAGGGCTCCGCATTATCACGGTTGTGGCTGTAGGTGTTCTTTGCCCGATCACTTAAGAATTCTCTGAGATGACCATTTTTAAGCAGTGGTGCCACCTCTTCCCCCAGATGTCGATAGTCCCCAGTCCGGTGGCCATTCGTCCCGTGGTATTTGCTCCACAAATTTGGATCCCTCTGGCAGGGATCAGACCTGATCGTCTTCGGGAATCGTGCTTCTTTAATGTTCCTCAAAGCCGATACCAACTCAATTACATTGACGTTGAAGTTGTATTCTGATAGCCTGGGGTAGGAAGGATATCGTGCATCTGACGCTTCTTTATCCTGCAATGATCTGTTGTTCCGGCCGCGATCGATTCTTCTGTCGGTAAAGAACCTGTATGCCTACCGGACCCTCTGCCGCGTCCTTCGGATAATTCGTAGGGCAAAACTCGGCCCCTCGATGACCGTCTTTCTGTGTCAAAATCTTCTTTTGATTTTTCTTTATTCTTCTCTCGTCCTTTTGCTGACGATGGGAAGCCAATTTGATCATCTTCAATCCTTATCTTAGACTTGTACCGGTTGTGGACATCCACCCTAGTCGTCACTTGGAACTCAAGCAAGCATTCCTTCAATTTACAGGAAGCATCAAAACTTCTTGGATTCAGATCCTTGGTGAATGCTTTAGCCGCCCATTCATCCGGAACAGTCGGGAGCAACATTCCTCCTTTTGGAACCGGGTGACGAATTCCCGCAGCAACTCGGACTCTCCTTGTGCAATTCTGAATATGTCGGCCTTTCGGACCTGAACCTTTTTGGCCTCGACATGCACCATAATAAAATAGTCCGCGAGCATCTCAAAGCATTCTATGGAATGCTCGGGTAACAAAGAATACCACGTCAAGGCTTCCCCCGTGAGGATCTCTCCAAATTTCTTCAGAAAAAAAGATTCAATCTCTTGGGGAGCTAAATCGTTCCCATTCACCGTCATGTATAGGTGGTAATATGCTATTGAGGGTCTGAATTTCCATTATACTTCGACATGCCGGGCATTTGAAACTGTTTCAGAATTAATTCTGGTGCCGCGCTTGGTTTGTACGAAAATTGAGTATATTTCTTTGAGTCCGGCCCTTTCAGCACTGGTGGTACACCCGGGATTTGGTCCATGCGGGCGTTCACTTCCCTCATAAATCGTAAGATTTTGCTCTTGAAGGGATCATTTTCGTTGTTGGGGCCAGTTCTGCTCCCCCCAGCCTCATCAGAGCCAACCTCGCTCCTCGGGGTGTTGTTGTCGACCCTCTATGTTGTTTGATTCGCGGGAGCACCGGAAAGAACTAGACCTCTTCCATTTACATTATTGGAAGCCCCCCAACAACGCTTCCTTCAATTCCGTCATAACTTTATCCTGTCATATAAGATGGCCTAGAATGATCGCTTGTGGATCTTGCAGGACCCTTACCGCTTCAAAAACATGCTCCTCTTCAGCATCATCGGGAGTCGCCTCCCAAACATGTCGCGGGTACCGCCTGTCATGGACCAGCGTAGCATCGTTCCCCTCATTGCGGGTGTCACTAACTAAATCCTCGTGATGACGCTGGTCTCCTCTGGCCTCAAGATTGTGTGTGTTGTTAATACCATTATCTGCCATTTTTGTTATCTTTTGATAAGAAAAATAATCAAAACACGTTAATAAAAGAAGCAAGGACCAACTTAATTACATGACTTTTTAGGTCCCACGGTATGCACCAAACTGTTTACCCGTAAAAGGGTATAGTTGAATTTATATCTGGTTTCTAGATAAGTAAATTAATTTGATCCCGAAATAAAAAAAATAACTGAAGAAATATGTAATACATAGCCTTGAAATGAAGACAAAACAGCAAAAACAATAATTCCGGAAGCAGGGCTTCCGGGCACAACAGTAATGAAATCAAGGAGTAAGAAGATAAAATTGTATAAAGCTTTGAATTGATTATAGCATGAGTTTGCCAGAAAATTCGTGTGCTTTATAATGATAACAGAGCTCACTACTTATAGTTGCACCTAGGGAACAAGGTCCTAGGATCATGCCTTTCTTTAATGTCAATTTTGAGGGCCATTGAAGAATGTGTAACGGTGAGCATAAATGACAAATTCTTTATAACGGGCAGTGTACTAAATGCTATGGAATATTCTCCATTAAATGCTACCGGGTGAAAGGTATTTATTGCATCTTTATGAGCGTCATTGATTTCGATGACAAATGGAACAGTTGTCTTCGGTTTAAACTATCCTCTGCTTTCGGCTCCACGTGTCACTCTATTATGCAACTACTTGGCATAACATATTTTATCCTATACAATATCGATATTATATATCACTGGATTCAAGAAACGATAAGGGATGAATCTATGTAGGTTAAGAAGATCCATACAAGTGAAAATCCTTTAGATATGCTGACCACGGTGGTACCAAAAGACAAGTTCGAATTGTGCAAAGAACTTGTCGGCATGCACTCAAACTAGAACCTGGTGCTACCTCCATCAGGTGAATGGGACTGGAGGGAGAGATTGTGAGGTCCATCCCATTGGTTGAAAATAGTTGGCAATAGACTTATGCCTATTTTTCCCATAGTATGAAAGAGAAGCATTGGTGAAAGATCTTACTTGGAGCCAAAGTTTGAAAATAAGTGGAGGTAATTAAAAGTGCTCATGTGCATACTTGGAGTCTACGACTCTTTTTCTCCTATAAAAGGAGGACCTCTTTCACTTGTTTATGCATATCATCAGAAAGAGAGAAAGAAGAGTGATGCATCACAGACAGGATATAAGAAAATAGTCTGTGAGGAAAATAGAAAGTGTGAGCGATATTGTAGTGAGGTGGAAATATCAAAAGAGGGATATTTCTTTTGAGTGTTGTTGTGGTCTTTGAAATATTTTACTCGAACCTATAAAGTGTAAAATTTCTTGCTATAGTGATATCAGTTGCTCCTCTCGGGGTCTAACCATTCCCTTATTCATAAGAGTTTCACTACAAAAAATTTGTCTTTTAGTGGCGACCAAAGTCACAACAAAATCATTGATAGTCGCCACTAAATATTTACAGTAGTGACAATGGAACTGCTGCAAGTACTTCCATTACTGAATGTTACTTATGGCGACAACATGAGGTCGCCACAGAATGTATACATTTTGTGGCGATGTTGTCGCTACAAAAACTAAATGTACTCGCCACAAGAAAGAGTTCCACCAAACTGATTTTATTGAAGTCGCTACTGAAGAGTAACATTTAGTGGCGACTTAGTCGCCACAAAAATAATAAATCATCAGTGGCAACTCTAATAGCGCTACTGTAGACAACTTTCAAGGGCAACGAAACAACTTCCAAGGCCCAAACCAACAAAAATGGTGACCTCAAAACAATCAAGGCAATTGGAATTCTAACAACCAAGGAAATTGGAGTGGTGGAAATAATTAAGGGAATTGGCATAACAACAACAATCAAGGGAACTGGAGGGGCAATAATCAAGGAAAATTGGGATGGGGGGGGGGGGGGGTTGAGGGTAACAACCAAGGCAGATGGAACAATAATCAAGGCAATCAGTGGTAGGGTTTTTAAAGGCCCTCGATGTATCAACAACCGAGCAACCCGCCTCCTTATCCTTCCCATGGACCAAGTTCTTCAAACAATTAATGGGGCGTATTGAGAACATGTTCAAGCAAATGATATAAAAGAATGCCGATTCGGATGCCCAACTTGCCTCACACAACACATCGATCTGCAACTTAGAAGTTCAAATGGGACAAATCTCTCAAGCTCTAAATGCTCGTCCTTAGGGGCACTACCAAGTGACATGGTGGCAAACCCAAAGAGTGGAAGCAACAAGGGGCATGCCATAGCCGTTACTATAAGAAGTGGAAGAGGTGGGAATGAACCGACCTCAAGTCAAAAGCAACTTGTGGATGATTAACAAGTGGTACAAGAAGAAAAGGTCTCGAACAATATGGTGCAATCAAATGATGAAGTTCAGATTGATATTGATGATAGTGTGGAAGAGACTCAAGAGGAGGTGAACCCGTCTAGGGATCACATTATTGAGATACCAGAGCCGATAATGCAAGTCTAAGGTATCATTGCCTAAGCCTCCAACTTCATACCCTCAAAGACATGCCAAACAAAATGGCGAGAATCAATTCAAAAGATGAAAGTCTCTCAATCAATATTCCATTAGTTGAAACTTTAGAACAAATGCCCGGTTATGCAAAGTTTATGAAGGATCTCGTGATGAAGAAGCGGTCAATGAATTTTGAAACTATCAAAGTCATTAATCAAGTGAGTGCAATTGTGCATTCAATGGCTCCTAAGTTGGAGGATCCCGGTGCTTTTACGATTCCTTGTACAATTGGAAGTGACGAGTTAAAGTTCTTTGTGATGGGAAAGTATCAATTTGATGCCCTATTTGGTTTTCAGGACATTGGGAATTAGGCAACCAAGGCCCACCTGTATGAAATTGCAAATGGACGATCGTACTATGAAGAGACCTTTGGGAGTGATTGAGGATGTTTTGGTTCGTGTTGATAAATTCATTCTCCCGACATATTTTGTCATTCCTAATTGTGAGGTTGATTATGAGGTGCCAATTATTCTTGGAAGACCTTTCCTTACTACGGGGAAGGCTCTTTGTGATGCTGAAGATATAGAACTCACCTTCTGGGTGGGTGATGAACAAGTGGTTTTCCATGTGTGTAAGTCCATGCGACAACCAAATAGAAATGAGGTGTGTTCTTTTATGGACTTGGTGACCGATGTTATTGTTGGTGATGCAAGTGCCACAATCAATGTTGGTTATATGTTGGAGGCCATCTTGCTCAACTTTGATAATGACGAGATGGATGGCTTAATGAAATGTGTGGACTCTTTGCAAGTAATGGGGTCATACAATGCGCCTCGAAAACTATCTTTGGATCTTGAAAATTAGGACAACTCCTCGTACAAAGCCTTCCATTGAATAACCTCCTACCTTGGAGTTGAAGCCATTGCCTCCACATCTTCGGTATGAATTTATTGGCCCTTGTTCTACTTTACCGGTTATTCTTTCCTCTTGTTTGACTAGAGTGTAGCTAGATTCTACATTGGCGGTTCTACAAAAGAGAAAGAAGGCTATTGGGTGGACATTGGCGGATATTCGGGGGATAAGCCCCACTTTTTTCATGCATAAGATCAACTTGGAGGAAGGCGCCAAACCATCTATTGAACATCAAAGGAGACTCAATAAGACTACACTAGAAGTTGTCAAAAAGGAGATTATCAAGTGGTTGGATGCTGAGATTGTTTACCCCATTTTCGATAGTTCGTGGACTTATCTAGTTCAATGTGTCCCGAAGAAGGGGGGCATGCCGGGGGTCACTAATGACAAGAATGAGTTAATTCCTACAAGAACGGTGACCGGTTGGAGAGTGTGTATGGACTATCGCAAGCTCAAAAAAGTCACAAGGAAGGATCATTTCCCACTTCCTTTTTTAGATCAAATGCTTGATAGATTGGCCGGTCGTGCTTTCTATTGATTTCTTGATGGGTATTTTGGCTACTACCAAATCCTTATTACTCCGAAGGATCAAGAGAAAATAACCTTTACATGTCCCTATGGTATTTTCGCCTTCAAGCGGATGCCATTTGGTTTGTGCAATGCACCAGCGACTTTTCAAAAATGTATGATAGCTATCTTCATGGACATGGTGGAGGACTACCTTTAAGTTTTCATGGATGAATTCTCGGTGGTTGGAGATTCTTTTGATGATTGTCTTGAAAATTTAGATAAAGTGTTGGCAAGATGTGAAGAAACAAATTTGGCGCTCAATTGGGAGAAGTGTCATTTCATGGCCGAGGAAGGCATTGTCCTTGGACACAAAATCTCAAAGAATGGAATTAAAGTTGACAAGGCAAAGATTTAGGTGATTGATAAACTTCCATCTCCAACTTTGGTGAAGGGTGTGCGGAGTTTCTTAGGCCACGCGGGGTTTTACCGGCATTTCATCAAAGATTTATCTAAGGTGGTGAATCCGTTGTGCAAACTTCTTGAGAAGGATGCTAAGTTCAACTTCGATGATAATTGCATGAGATCTTTTTAATTGTTAAAGTTCAAGTTGACAGCTACTCCTATCATCACCGCTCCAAATTTGAGTGCCCCTTTTGAACTCATGTGTGATGCAAGTGACGTAGCGGTTGGGGTTGTTTTGGCGAAATGCATCAACAAGATCTTACACCTGGTTTACTATGCTAGCAAGACCATGAATAGTGCCCAAGTCAACTATATTGTTACGGTAAAAGAGCTCTTTAACATTGTGTTTGCAATTGAGAAGTTCCGCCAGTACTTAATGGGTGTAAAAGTTATTGTCCACACGGATCATGCGGCGCTTCGTTATCTTATGAGCAAGAAAGATTCAAAAGCTCGATTGATGAGATGGGTGCTTTTGTTTCAAGAGTTTGATATTGACATCCAAGATAGAAAAGGGAGTGAAAATCAAGTGACTGACCACTTGTCTTGTTTGGAGGAGGAGGGGAGGCCGCATGATGGCCTTGAAATCAATGACTCCTTCCCCGATGAGCAACTTTTGGCTTTTTCAATGAAAGAGGTGCCATTGTTCTCGGATCTAGCAAATTTTCTTGTGTGTGGTATCATCCCAGATGAGTTCTCTTCAAACCAAAGGAAAAAGCTCAAACTAGATTGTCAAGATTATTATTGGGATGAACCATACCTTTTCCAGATTTGTACGGATGGGGTGATTAGAAGATGTGTACCAGAAGAAGAGCAAGGTGAAATTCTTGAGGCTTGTCATTCTTTTCCATATGGTGGTCATCATGGTAGAGCGAGAACGGAAACCAAATTGCTTTGTTGTGGTTTCTATTGGCCCACTCTTTAAAAGGATCATGTGATTTAGTGAAAAGATGTGATAAATGTCAAAGGGCTGGTGGAATCTCAAAGAAAAATAAAATTCCACTCATCACCATTTTGGAGATTCATATTTTCGATGTGTGGGGTATTCACTTCATGAGTCCTTTTGTGAGTTCGTGTGGAAAACCTACATCTTGGTCGTGGTGAATTATGTGTCCAAATAGGCGGAGGTCATTGCTCTACCCAACAATGAAGTGAGAAGCATGGTGGCTTTCTTGAAGAAGAATATTTTCACATGGTTTGGTACTCTGCGGGCTATTATAAGTGATGGGGGTCACATTTTTGCAATAAGGGTTTTGACACTTTACTTATCAAGTATGGTGTTACTCATAAAGTCACAACTCCCTATCATCCACAAGCTAGCGGTCAAGTGAAAGTCTCCAACAGGGAGATAAAAAGTATTTTGTCCAAAACAGTGAATGCTAACCGGATGGATTAGTCCAAGAAGCTTGATGATGCATTATGGGCTTATCGGACGACTTAAAAAACACCTATCGTAATGTCGTCGTAACGGTTGGTGTTCGGAAAAGCTTGTCATCTTCCGGTGGAACTTGAGCACAAGTCTATGTGGGCTCTTGTTTGGGATGTAGCCGCTAACTTGGGGGTTGCACATTTGAATGAATTGGATGAATTCCGGTACCATGCCTACAAAAGTTCATCCTTGTACAAACAAAATATAAAATATCTTCATGACAAATACATTTGGAACAAAGAGTTTAAGGTGGGTGATCTCATATTATTGTTCAACTCAAGGTTGAGGATGTTTCCCGGAAAGCTAAAGTCTAAATGGAGTGGTCCCTTTGAAATTGTAGGTGTGATACCTTTTGGTGCATTGGACTTGAAGAACAAAAACAATGAAGTATTCCGAGTCAATGGTCACTGAGTGAAGCAGTATTTGGGAAGAGTTATAGATGGCCAAGTCATGGCGGTCATCCATTTCAATTGATGGTATTCTGCGTCGTACCGCGACGTTAAATCAGACGCTTCTTGGGAGGAAATCCATGTTTCTTTCCCTTTCGTCTATTTTTCTTTTGTAGTTAGGTGTTATTTTTGTGCTAACTTGATTTGAAGTGTGCTACAGGGCTGAGTGTGACTTACAGGAACTGTGGACAAAAATGAGGCTAAGTATTGAAAGAAGTACGGACCGCAGTTGATTTGTGCGGACCGCACAATGTGGAGTGTTGTAGCAAAAGAGAATTGCGGCTGCATAATTACCTTGCGGACTGCACAAATGGAAGATTCAAAATGCACACTCTCTGAAGTTAGTCTGTTAGAGAAAAGGTCAATGTGTGACTGTAAGAGGAAATCTGCGATCGCACGTAGAATTTTGCGGATGGCAGATGGAGCACCTAAAATGAAGCCCCATGTAACAGAGTGCGGACCGCACATTAAATTGTGCGGCCGCACTCGCCCCTTTTTCCATTAGAAAACCAAGTTGTATAAATAGAGGGCTAAGGGCAACTGTTACATTTTTTTCCCTCTCTGAGAACAAACACAGTACTCTCTTGAAATTTCATGGTGAATCTGTCTGTAGACACATACAACATCTTTGATCAGTCACTCTTCACACTCATTCATCCGGTATGCTTCAATTTCATGTTAATCTTTTCTTTTAATTTGTAAATTTTTAGTCATTTTTAGGCCATTTGTCAATAGAATTCAATTGTGCATTCATGTGGGGGTAAAGCGGTAGTGGGTTAACTAGTACATGTTCTATGGGGACTGGGTCAATGTATTTTCATGCCTTTGTGCTGTTACCATGTCAAACATTGCACAAGAATTGCAAAACCTAGATAGTAATACTGGGATGTTCGTGTCTTTTTGGATTTTGCGGCCGCAGGTTTAATTGTGTTGTCCGCAGAAAGTGAATAAGGGTTTCATTGATGAAGAAGGGGTATGCGACCACAAGAAAATTGTGCGGATTGCAAAATTCCCATTGCGGCCGCAGAACAACCCTTTTACTGTCATCAGATAGTCTATATTTTGTGACTCCAATGTGCGGCCATAGGTTCAATTGTGTAGACCGCAGAAATCATGTTGCGGCCGCACATCAGCCAATTCTATATCATCGGAGAGTTGGCATATTTTGGATTTTTGAGATGCGACCGCAAGTGAAATTATGCGGACCGCACTTCACTTTTGTGGCCGCAAAGCTTAATTGTGTGGTCCGCAAAGCCTCAACCGCCTTTGCTTGATACAGACAATGGTACGATCTAGAGGCAGAGGCGACACTTCCAAAGGGAGGGGTGAACTTTCTCAGGGACGAGGCAAGAGAGCTTTACCTTTTTCCTAACAGAAGGAAATCAAAAACAAGACAACAGCCGGGAGAGGGAGAGATGCATATCTCTCTGAGAAGAGTTCATACTCCCCGTCTAGGGACCTATCAGAGGGCAAGTCAACCTCTATTCAGGAACAACCGGCAGCAAAGTCTAGGCCGCCAGGGAGACTTAAACTTAGGGACGAGCCGTCCTCATCCCAGAGCACTTCTGAGGGATTGGAAAGTGCTAGTCAGGCTTCTGAGCCTTCTTCATCACTAGTTCTTATGACACAGAATACACCCATTCAGGACATACCCAATGATGGTATAGGGGGAGATGCCACAACTGTTGGGATTGAAAGAACAAAGAAGAAAGAGGTTTGGGAGGACCGATTCGTCAGCCTAACAACTTTCACTAGTTTTCGCAAATGGTGGCCGGCGAGGTTGCTAACACTTGAGCTACATTTCTTACAGACAGATTTAGAGGGGTACAACCCGGCCGTGCTGAGGCAGTTTAGAGAACGCAAAGGGTGGATGTGGTTTACCCAGAGTATGGTGGATGCTAAGGAATACCTTGTCCAGGAATTCTACGAATGTGGCGCATATCAAAAAGGGGATAAAGGTGACAAAAGTGTGAAACCTCAAAGTGCGATTTGATCAGCACACACTGAACACATACTTGGGCTTTGATGATGTCGAGACAAAAGAATACATAGAAAAGTGTGCACTTGGGATGCAGTTCGTCCTTGGTTAGTGGAGATTCTAGCTGCATTAGGACGACCACCACCATGGATCACCGCTGGGGTTCCTATCCAACGGAGCACACTGAGCTTCGAAGCAAAATGATGGCAATCATTTGTCTGCATCAGACTGGATCAGAGTCAAAATGAGTCTCACTTGCCGATTCCTCGGACAGTCTTAGTTTCCTCTATTATGGTCGGGTACCCTATGAATGTGGGTAGTATTATTTCGGTCAATATCTCAGTGATCGCCCGGCAGGATGACTCTTTCTATAGATATCTTACAGATGCCGGGGTGGAACCAACACCATTGCGAGATTTTGATACAAAGGTGAGGCCGAAGAAGACTTTCATATGGTACTCACTTATGGATACAAACAACACGAAAAGAAAAGGTCAGTCGTTTACCAACACAGGCCAGTCTGATGAGCCAGTTGTGGTAGTTGCGGAGGTAGTTGATGTTCCATCCACTTTGGCCAAGCCTTCCTCTAGTTCCGCAGATATGCCTCCACCACCATCTTCAGTCCCTACTGTAGTTCCTGCCACAACTTCCACCTCGGATTTGAAGCTGGTGCCCATGGCTACTACCCCACTTTCTGTGTTGCGAGTCTCCCAGACATTGGTGAGCCTTAACAACTTGATGCAGACAGCACCTGCAAAGCTGTCTGACTTATCCAGTACTGTTGCAGCACAGTCTACTGTTCAGGCACCTTAGTTTCCCTCAATAGTTGAGGAGGCATTGAAGAAATCCTAGAGAACCAGAACACCATTATGGCTACCTTAGTACAATACGGGTCAGTGATCGAAGAGCTAGGAAAAGAAGTAAAGAAGATGAGAAAGTCCCAGGCCAACAAGAAGTTAGTGGACAAGCTCCGGAGATAGGTAACCAAGCTTACTGCAAGGTGGAGATATCCCCTTTGACATGTTGATTGACACACACCCTTCAGGACCAGATCCTGTAGCACCGGTGGCACTATCTTGGCAGTTTGATGAGCCAGATCTTGCTGCCGACACTGCCAAGGAAGTACGTCAGATGTTCACCAACCCAGTCACACCCAGGGTTGAGGATGATGAGATTCAGTTGGTTGAGACTGAGGGTGGTGACATTGCTGGGGATACAGAGATGTCCAAGGAGCCATAGGGAGTTTTCTTCACTCTTTCTCCTCTTGTGCTCTTATGTTGTTAAGCATTGGAGACAATGCTTATCTTTATTCGGGGGTAGAGTTTATTGATCATATTTGGTACATTCTGAGACATTTGGCCTGTAATAACTTGATATTATTTTCTTTTTCTTTCTTATTATATATATATATATATATATATATATATATATATATATATATATATATATATATATATATATATATATATATATATATATTCACTTCTTTTTCTCTCATTATGTGTATTCAGTAGTTTTTGTTTATTAGCTTCTTTATTTTTGTTCCTTTGTTAGTCTTAGTTTGAGTTAGTAACTTCTTTGTTTGATTTAGTAGCTCCTTTTTATGTTATAGTAGATAATAAGCCTTTGGTTTTCTTAATGCCATAATTTGTTCCAAAGGTAGTTATTGTGTGAACCGGGTAACTCGTCTCAACGATGGATGACATGACAACCTTCTTAAGGGAATCAGTCTATTTTTGGGGTTTAGGTAATAATAGTAGTAGTAATGAATAAAAAGACCTAATTAATTCATGCTCGAAGAGTCAAACATGCTTCAATTGGTACCAACACACTTAACTATGTACTTATGGTTAGAAACAAGGTTTTTGAAAGATATAGCGCTAGTTAGTGACTTTGTGACACTTGTGTTGACTTTGGCAACCATCGAGTAGTTTAATTGAACTATAGTGATTTTCAATCTTGAATGTGGTCGTTGTGGGCCCTCGACTCTATCCTCTTTAACAATCTAGTTGTGTGAGGGGTAAGATGCTTTGTTGCTAGTCCAAGTACCCGTGCGGAAGGTCTAGAACTTGCCCCGAATGTATTTTAAGGCGAAATCTTATGTTCTGCTTGGCTGTAGAAGTGATTGTAGGCTTTCCTTGGCCCATTTGAGTTTTCTATTTCCCACCAATGTTGTTATCCCTAGTCAACCCCTTTGAGCCTCGAGCCTTTCTCATTTGATAACCATGTTACAAGCCTTTACCCGTTTTGTCATGACCCTCTCTTGGCATCCGAACTTTCCTTAACTCTCTTGTGAAACAAATGGCTAAAACGTATCAAGGCACAAAAAAAAAGAGAAAAGAAATTATGAAAACAAAAGGCAAGAAAAAGAAAAGAACAAAAAGAAAAACGCAAAAAACAAAAGGTGAATAAGTGAAAGAGTTGAATGGATTCAAAGAGAGGTAATGTTCCCAAACATGGATAAATAAAAGAGGGATAAAATGAATGTAATGATCAAGAAAGAGTGATGTTAAGTCTCTCTAGTTCCCTAGGGAAAAGAAAGTGCATCAAAGAATTGGCAAAGTGTGAGCCGAGAAATGAAAAATGGAGTGCTTAAGGAAATGTGCAACCACTCACCCACACTGTATCCAACACTAATCCAAAAGCGTTCATTATATCCCGAAAGAAGTCCTACTTGATTTCAAGCCGAGTGAGCTTACATTAGTGGCGATCTACATGATGGGCAAGCCTATGGTACTTGAAGCCGTACTTGCGACATTCTCTTGAGAGAGATGAGTGAACCTTTCGTAAATCTTTGGATTGAGTGCTAAATTTCTTGAGTGAGCCAGGCAAATGGAAAGTAGAGGAGGAAGAGTTTGGAGTCCACCATGACCTACATGATAGAGCAAGAGTCCTTCATGAGTAAAGTCAATTCTTGAATCTCAAATGTCACATTAGAGCTATATGTGTATGAATGTTTAACTTGTCACCTTGTTGATAATACATGAGTAGTGTGAGTAATTGTTGGTCCCAACTGATGTGTGGATGGCTCACCTTTGACTCGCTGATATGACCCTTAACATTTGGAGGTGAGAACTAATTTATTTGCTTGAGGACAAGCAAAGATTTAAGTTTGGGGGAGTTGATAAGGGGTGATTTTGACTACTTATTAGAGCATTTTAGCTTTAGTTTTAGTCTAAAAGTATTAGATTGTGTTCCCGAGACTAATGAAATTATGCAAAAATCGCAGAAGAAATTGCGGACCGCAGAATTCCATATGCGGCCACAAACAAAGAGGAAAGTGCGGACCGCACATGAATTGTGCGGCCGTAAAGCTGAGCTAAGAGTCAAATATAAGAGAGAGTATGCAAAAAGACCAAGTCCAAGAGCTTTTGCGAATTGCGAACCGCACAAGATTTGTGCGGCCGCAGAAGAGTGCCTTGTGGCCACAGTCCTAATTGTGCGGACTGCATAAGTGTTGCCTTACGGCCGCAGTCCAAAAATATGTGGCCGAAGAAGAATGCCTCGCGACCGCAGTTCAGAAATGTGCGGCCGCAGAACTCCAGTTCCTGCCAAATGAAGAAATCTGCTGACCGCACGTGAAATTGTGCGGCCGCAGAACCTCTTGAGGGGCATTTTTGTCCGAGATTTTTGGCCTTGTATAAATAAATAAGTTTCACAAAATTAGGTCAAGTTTTTAACATAGAAAGTTGTTGTAGCCATTTCTCTTTGCTATTTTAGGAAGTTTTAGCTTATTTGCGTATTTTAACATTAGATTTAATCATTTTAATCTTCCATTATGAGTTTAATTAGCATTTCATCTTTATTTTCTTCAAAGCCCATAATGAGTATTTGACTTAATGGTTGCAAACATTGATTCATGGTTGAAAACATTGATTAATGGTTGCAAACATTGATTCATGCCTATTTCACTTAGTCTCTACTTGAGAAAGAGGGACCTATTCTAGGATAACTAGGCTAATAAGGAATTGGGTCAATTGAGAGATTAATTAACCCAATTAAAGAGTTCAACCTAGAGATAACAATAACCTGACTTGAGCTTTTATCAACTATTTTGGGTGATACCCATTTGTTCTTGAGAAAGCCAAATTGGGCAAAACCACTCTCTGACCGAGAGGTATTGAGTGCGTAATTAAGAGTTGAGAGCTATAATACATCTCAATCGACAAAATAAGCATTAAAGTATTTATCTCATTAGGCAAACACCTAGGTCATGGTCACAGCCCTAGGCTTTTTATCCATTTAGAAAAAACTTAAAAACAATTATATCTGGTCTTCTTTCTTTATTTTGCAATCATTAGAGTAACGTCAGAATAGAAAACAAATCTTTGTTGTGGAAGTGTAATCTTGATAATCCAATTGCGCAAATTGAAATATATACCCCTAACTCATATCTTAGCTCGTTGTGGATTCGACCCCGACTCTTAGTTGGGTTTCTATTATTTCATATGGCCGTTTTATATCTCTATTGAGGTGTGGTTTGGACGTGATCAGCGCTGAAGGCAAGAAATCATCCTCCACATGGAGGGACTCATATGTGCCAAACACATTTGGTAGCGGTGGCAAAACTCCTTAATGACGGAGTCAAGCTCTCCACTCAGAGAAAATGTCCCCAAAGTGAAGGGATACATATAGAATTACGTAAAACCCTTCTTGGGTAAGGTTACCCGCTCCGCCAGGTCAGGAGCGATAATGTTTAAATCCTGGTAACAACAATCTTTCTTCATAGCAGGAATGCTAGAAGGACGGATGAAAGAAAGATATCTGCTAACGGCCCATGTACGAGGGCTAATAGAAGGAAATTTCTCTTCAAAGTCCTTTGTTGTGAAAAGACTTCTAGGGATGATGGCGCTCACTGTTGGAGGAGCGGCGTCTTCAGCTTTGTTTTTGTTCTTTGAGGAACTGGTATTTTTTTGAAGAAGAAGCCATTGTATGTTATGGAAGAAGGAAAAGCTTTTCTCGTTTGAAGAGAGTTAAATAAAGGTTGAAGAACAAAATACAAGTTGAGTGAAGAGAGTGTGAGAGAGTTTGGAGAATTTTGAAGTATGAATAAAGGATGTTGATGCGTATAAGTAAAGGTTTAGGCGGCTAAATTCGTGGCCATGATTACCTCGATAACCGGTAAAAGTAAGACTAAATCGTGGGATGATGCGTGTTCGGGGCATTAAATGCGAAGAGACGTGTGTCTAATCAACCGTCAAAAGCTTTTCAGAGGGGAGCAGAGAAATTTTTGCCAAAAAGAATATTTCTACCAACTTTTCGGTGACACAAAGTTATGTCACTGGAATGCAGGATGACTATCTGTATATGGTAAAATATGTTATGCCAAGTGGTTGCATAAGAGAGTGACACGTGGAGCCAAAAGAAGAGAATAGCTAAAACCAAAGAAAATTGTTTCATTTGTCACCGAAAAGAATGACGCTCATAAAGATGCAATAAATACCTAGCACCCGGTAACATTTAACGGAGAATATTCTACAACATTTAGTACACTGCCCATTACAAAAAATTTGTTATTTATGCTCACCGTTACACATTCTTTAATGGCCCTCATAATTGACATTAAAGAAGGGCATGATCCTAGGACCTTGTTCCCTAGGTGCAACTATAAATAGTGAGCTCTATTATCATTGTAAAACACACAATTTTTCTTGCAAACTTATGGTATAATCAATTCGAAACTTTATACAATTTTATCTTCTTACTCCTTGATTTCATTACTGTTGTGCCCAGAAGCCCTGCTCCCGGAAATATTGTTTCTACTATTTTGTCTTCATTTCAAGGCTAAGTATTGCGTATTTCTTCAGTTATTTTATTATTTTGGGATTGAATTAATACACTTGTCTAGAAACCACGTATAAATTCAACTATACCGTTTTACGGGTAAACATATATGCTTCGTCCTTGCATGATACATGGTATTTTTGCTCAAGTCTATTGCACTTTGACTGTCACAATAGATTATATATTTCTTCCGGTGCAATCCAAGTTCTTGAAGAAACTGTTTCAGCCATACCATCTCCTTTCCAGCTTTCGTAGCGCTAATATACTCTACTTCAATTGTAGAGAGTGCGATGCATTTTTGCAACTTAGACTGCCATGATATAGCTCCCCCCCGAAAATGTGAACATGTATCCAGTAGTAGATTTACGATTATCAAGATCACCTTCCATATTAGCATCTGTGTAACCCTTTAAGATTGGACCAGATCCTCCAAAACACAAACAGTCTTCAGAGGTACCTCTCAGGTACTTGAGTATCCACTTGACTACTTCCTAGTATTCTTTTCCAGGATTCTCAAGGAACCTGCTAACAACACCAACTGTATGAGCAATATCTGGTCTGGTACATACCATTGCATACATCAAACTTCTGACTGCTGAAGAATAAGGAACTATATCCATGCTCTCTTTATCCTCGTTTGTTGTAGGACACAACCTCTTGCTTAACTTCAAATGACCAGTAAAAGGTGTACTGACTGGCTTAGCACTCTTCATGTTGAGGCATTCCAGTACATGTTCAATGTACTTCTCTTGAGATAGCCATAACTTTCTACGTATTCTCTCTCGAACAGTCTTCATCCCCAGAATTTGTTGTGTTGGGCCCAAGTCCTTCATATCAAATGACTTGGACAAATCTCTCTTCAATTTCAATCAGCTCCTTGTCTTGTCGTACAATCAACATGTCATCCACATACAACAATAATATAATAAAGTTATTATCAGAAAATCTTTTGAAGTATACATATGGATCACAATAGGTCTTTATGTATGTTTGAATTTTCATGAATGAGTCAAACTTCATGTACCACTGCCTTGGTGCAATTTGCACACCATATGTTTCTTTTCAGCTACTTCAAATCCTTCTGGCTGCTCCATATAAATCTCTTCTTCGAAATCTTTTTGAAGAAATGCAGTTTTTACGTCTAACTGCTCCACTTCAAGATTTAGGCTAGCTGCGAAGCTCAAAATTGTTCGAATAGAAATTATTTTGACAACGGGTGAGAAATTTTGTCAAAATCAATACCTTTCTTCTGTTTGAAGCCTTTTACCACCAATCGAGCTATGTATCTGACCACCTTGCCATTTCGATCTTTCTTGAGTTTAAAGACCCACTTGCATTTGAGTGGTCTTTTACCCTTTAAAAGTTCAACCAGCTTGTACGTGCTATTTTTCTGTAGAGATGCCATTTCTTCTTGCATGGCTTTCCTCCATTGGCTCTTTTCTGGATGGGACAACACCTCCGTAATACTTTCTGGTTCCCCCTCATCACTTATAAGGACATATTCTGTAGAAGCGTACCTGCATGACTCTACCTTTGGCTTTTCTGATCTCCTCAAAGGTTGTGGTTGTTCTTCTCCCTCAGTGGGGTACTTCACTTGCTCGACATTATCATCAAGTTGCTCCCCCTGCTCAATAACCTCATTAGGTTGCTCCCTCTACTCGGCAACCTCGTTAGTCATACTTTCTGTACTTGTGGGTAGGGGTGTTCATCGGTCGGTAAGGTACGATACGATATTTAGATATTTCGGTTCGGTATTCGATTTCTTAAAATGCTATACCAATACCGTACCTAATTAAATTCGGTATGGTTCGATTTTTCTCCTTTCGGTTTCAGTAACACCGGTTTATTCGGTTTGAATATTAACTAGTACATAGAGTCATAGACTGTAATATTCTTAATTAAAGTACTAAAAAGTACAAAACTAAAAATGTTTGTTGACAAAAGTTTTGTCCAAAACCAACAAATATCAACATAGAGAGAGAAAACTGTATATAAAAGAATATATTTGATCAATAGAAATGTCTTGTTACTTGCTTAGAGTTAGTTGATGAACTTGAAGAATAAAGGAAAGTAAAATTATAGAATTTTTTATATTTTTATTATAATTAATAATATGTGCATTGTGTAATATAATATATATTTCGATACGGTATCTGTGTTTCGGTATTTTATTTTAAATTAATAAATACCATACCTAATACCAATTGTTTTTAAATTACCTAATACCATACCGAATACCAAAATATCGAATACCAAATACCAAAGTTTTCGGTTTCGGTACGGTAATTCAGTATTTACCAAGTTATGCACAACCCTACTTATGAGATAGTTAGAAGTAGAAGAAATTATAACAAGGTTAGGAATTATACCATTCTTGGCCTTCTCTATAGTCATCTACAGTTCCAACTTCACTTTCTCGGAATACTACATTTCTGATTCTGATTACCTTCTTCTTTACAGGATCCCACAGTTTATATCTGAACTCTTCATCTCCATATCCGATGAATATGTAGGGAACATATTTATCATCCAGCTTTGTTCTTTCCTCCTTTGGTACATGTGTAAAAGCTCTGCAACTGAACACTTTCAGATGCGAGTAGGACACTTCCTTGTTGGAACTCTATCCTTGATGTCAAACGCTAATGGAACTGATGGACTCCTATTGATCAGGTAACAGGCTGTCTGAACCACTTCATCCCAGAATGACGTAGGCAGTTTAGCCATTTTGAGCATGCTTCTCACCTTCTCAACAATGGTGCGGTTCATCCTTTCGACTACGCCATTGTGCTGTGGGGTTTCAGGAATTGTCTTTTCATGTATGATCCTATGACTTGAATAGTAATCTTCAAATTCTCTTGAAGTGTACTCAACTCCATTGTCACTTCGGAGACGCTTTAGCTTTTGGCATGTCTCCCTTCCCACTAGAGCATGAAACTTTTGGAAAACATGAAACACCTGATCTTTGATTATCAAGATATAAACCCACAATTTTCGTGAAGAATCATCAATAAAAGCAACAAAATAATTGTTACCGCCCATCGATTCTATCTCCATTGGACCACAAACATCAGAATATACCAAATCAAGTATATTCAATTTTCTTTCAGACGATATTTGAAATGAGACTCTATGTTGTTTATGAAATAAACAGTGGTCACAAGGTTTTACCGTCGTACCTTTAGCAAAAGAGATAAGTGATTTAATTGCAAGAATCTGCAATTCCTTCTCGCTCATATGGCCTATTCTTTTGTGCCACAAATCTGCAGAAATCTCATCTTGTGTCGCGTTCAATTCACCTCCGCATATTTTTGTATTTGTCCTGTACAACGTTCCACGAGAAACTCCCTTTGCAATTACCAATGATCTTTTGGTAAGTCTCCACTTTTGATTCGAAAAATAGTTCTCGTACCAATATCGGTCCAAAGCAATTTCCGAGATTAAGTTCATCCGCAAATTGTTGCACGTCCTTTAGAACTAATATGCATCCGACATTTGTCTTAATACAAATGTCAGCAATCCCCAAAATCTTTGAGTACCTTGTGTTACCCATTCTCACAGTGCAGAAATTACCTGCTGCATATCTGTAAAAAATGATCTCTTACCGGTGTGACGTGGTTCTATGTCAACCACCCAATCCGATTTTGGACCTGCCAAGCGCATGCATTCATCTTTCTCATTTATAAAGAAAACAATATTAACATTATTTTGTACTGTGACAGTTGTGTTGTCGTTATTCTTCTGTCCACTTCTTTCACCTTTTCCCTTCATTAGATTTGGGAAGTCGCTTTTGAAGTGATCTGGTTGATCGCATATTTAGCAATTTCTGGATTTTGATTTGGATCGGTTCTTGGACTTCCCACGGCCTCCGGATCTACCATAGTTTCTTGAACTTCTTTGGTGACTCCTGCCCCTACCTTCTGTGATAAGAGCATGTCCTTGATTTCTAGACTTCTTTTTCGTCTTCTCATTGAGTAGAAGAGCTGATGTGACATCTTTCAACTCAATGATGGTCTTACCGTGCAGGATGGTTGTTGCTAAATTATCATACAAAGATGGCAACGAGTTCAAGAGCAAGATGGCTTTATCTTCTTCCTCAATTTTTACTCCGAGGTTGGCGAGCTGTGTGATTAGTTTGTTAAACACATTTAAATGTGACAAAAACTTAATACCTTCACCCATGTGTAGGACGTATAATTGTTTCTTCAGATATAATTTATTTGTCATCGTTTTGGACATGTATAGGCTTTTCAACCTTGTTCAAATACCACATGCAGTGTCTTCATCAATGATGTTATTTACCACATTATCTGATAAGTGTAACTTGATTGCACTAGCAGCCTTTTTATCCAATTAACCCAATCCTCAGCTTTCATAGTATCAAACTTTTTGGCATCAACATCTAGTACCTTGTGTAGTCCATGTTGGATGAGCAGATCCCTCATCCTTCTTTGCCATGCTGAGAAACCATTATCTTTGTTGAATTTTACTACCTCGTACTTTACTCCTGACATTTTTATTTTTTGAGTATAATGTTATCGACTGCGAATAGTATTTTTGTGTACGAGCAAAAAATGTGCTCTGATACCAGTTATTGAGAATAAATCTCACACAATAAATAATATTCACGTTAATAAAAGCAAAATGATAACGTAATACCGAGATACGGTAATCAACAAGAATAAAAGAGTGACAACTACAATATTTGAATAAAATACTCCAAAGACCACTACAACACTCCAAAGAAATAACTTTCTTTTGATATTCCCGTCTCGCTACAATATCGCTCACACTCTCTATTTTTCTCACAGATTATTTTCTTATACCCTTCTTTCTTTCTTTCTTTCTTTCTTTCTGACAGTGTATATAAACAAGTGGAAGAGGTCCTTTTATAGGAGAAAAAGAGCCGTAGGCTCTAGTGTGCACATGAATATTTTTAATCTCCTTCACTTATTTTCAAACTTTGGCTCAAGTTAGATTTTTCACCAAAGCTTATCTGCCATGGTATATGCAAAATAGGCATAAGTCTATTGCCAACAATGGACACAATGGACCCCACATCAGTATCTTTTGCTTTACATCTACACTCAAACTGAAGGTGTAATAGAATATTACTCATGATGTTTTTGCTCCTGTTCATGTTGGAGAAACCGAGAAAGTTGTGAGGTTTGAGGTGTGTTAAGACACACTATTTTAAGGATACTCGCCATTTGTGACCTATCCTCCAACATTTAACAAGATGTTTTAGTTGAAAATTAGGAGAAGATAAAGGCGAACCCACGATTTGAAAGTAGCCGGATGCATGAGCGAATTGCTCAATCAACGCGCCCATTGTATTTCTGATCTTAAGGATTCCAAACAAAATATATGACCATTTTCAATCTATATACACATATATCTAAAATTTTTGTCGAAGTTAACAGAACCCGATGACCCCTCTACTCAAAACATAGGTCCGCCTTTGAGAGCAGAAAAACATTAATTGGTAAGGTAAAACCCAACAGAGAAGCAGAAGCAAAAAAATATTTCACCATTGCAACGACACAAACAATTCTACGGGAAAAACCAACACATACATCATCCTGTAAACACAACTTTTTCCTTGTGGATTTCATTACATAGTCATATCTCTCGATTTGTTTACTGAGAACATTCTTTAAATGACAGCATTTAGTGGTTTGACGTACATTTTGTAAAATGCAAGTAATTTTTCTCTAGGCGGCAGATTTTCCTTGATAAAGCTAAAGCTTATCACATTTTCAGCCCAGGCACATATATTTGGAAATTCCTCTTTCGTCAATATGTCCACTTTCAATGCTTCTTGAATGACTCCAAGCCAATAAGTTATCAGAATAGAAACAATCTCAATATATCCAACTTTGTTTACTCCAAAAAAGTTCTTATCTTTGATAATTTCATTCTCAAGAAGTTTAAGGAGTTCATGAAGTTCTCCCCTCGCTTTCTCCCTTATTTCATTGTTGCTTTCATAACAAAGTTTCTTCATCTCTGGCAAACACTGAGATTGGACAATAAAACTTGTTATTACATAAAAATGTTGATTTTGAAATAAAATATTTCAAAATCTCCTGTGTTTGGTATGAACAAAAATATTTTTATGGAAAATGTTTTTCAGAAATAGTCATTAGATTTCCTTCACAATTATGTCTTAACTTCGTTTCACCATTTTAATAAATACTTAGACATTATTATCAATCTTTGACACTTAATATTTTTTTTCAGAAAAGAATTTTTACTCTCTAACCAGACGTCATTTCAGGAAAATATGTTCTACAAAATAAGTCATTTTCCGACATTTGAAAAACGTACCTTTTCATCCAAAAAGTTAGCCCAGAAACGTGCCATTGCTCTTTGATTATGATCTTTTGGTAGGAGGGGGCTTTCATCTTTCCAAGTTTCATCAATATATTCAAGAATAACAAGAGACTCAGCAATTGGCTTCCCATTATGCAAAATCAGTGGAATCTTTTTATGTACAGGATTGTACTTGAGAAGTGTAGCGCTCTTGTTTAACAGATCTTCTTCAATATACTCATATTGAATACCCTTGAGTTTCAAAGCAATCTCAACTCTTAAACTAAAAGGACTTGCCCAAGAACCCAACAATTTTATTTCTTCCATCTTTCACTTCTTAATTGCTTAAAATTCTTGGCTTAGTTTGTGATACTGTCTTCTTTACTATTGCCTTCTTATTGTACAGGATTTTGAATTAGTCTTATTTTCATCAAATCCATATTTTACAGGTGTCTCGAAAGATGACTTGTGTGCTTATGTCACACACTTCGTCAACTCTGATGGCTTTCTTTTTTCTTCTTCTTTTTGTTGTTAAATAATTACACAGTCAATTTTGAATTTTTCTTTAGGGGTTATTTGGTAATGTGTATAAGAATAACACTAAATATGTTTGGTAATGCTAAGATTAATAATGGTCAGATAGTTATGATAAGATTATTTTTTATTCATTGTTCGTTTTGGTGAATTAAATATTTTGAAATGACAATTCTGTCTTTATATATGCTTATTCATATATGACAATATGTTTTTGACAAGGTGGGTTGCTCTGATGGTAAGCACCCTCCACTTCCAACCAAGAGGTTGTGAGTTCGAGTCACCCCAAGAGCAAGGTGGGGAGTTATTGGAGGGAAAGATGCCGAGGGTCTATTGGAAACAGCCTCTCTACCCCAGGGTAGAGGTAAGGTCTGCGTACACACTACCCTCCCCAGACCCCATTAGTGAGATTATACTGGGTTGTTGTTGTTTGTTGTATATATGCTTACACTACTAGAAATTCGCTAAAAACCGACCAAAAATACTGACCAACGTTGGTCGGTTATGGCAAATTACCGACCAAAACGCGACCATTACGGTGTGGACGGTGTTTTGATGGTCGGAATGGCTTACCGACCAAAGTTGGTCGGAAATTACCGATCAACTTTGGTCGGTATATTAAAACGACCATCTGACAAGTTTAATTACTTACCGACCAACTTTGGTCGGAAACAGATTTTATTAATTTAATTTTACCGATCAAAGTTAGTCGGTTTAACTAAATTATATTTTTTTTATTAATTATTAAAATTAAAAAAAACCAACCAACTTTGGTCGGTAATTAAAAATATATATATTTTTTAAAAATAATTAAAATTAAATATTACCGACCAACTATGATCGGTAATCTCAACAATGCAGGCAAAATACCGAGCAAAGTTGGTCGGTAATGTTGAATTCTGGGAATTCAATGTTCATTAACCGACCAACTTTGGTCGGTATTTTGGAATAATTTATTTTTTTTATTAAAAATCGACCAACTTTGGTCGGTTTTTCTGGGTTTAATTTTGGCATAAAATGCCTGTTTTGGCAGCTAAACCACCTGCCAGCATACCAATACAACAACGCAACAACAACAACAACAACAACAACACAACAACAATAACACAACAACAACAACAACAACAACAACAACAACACAACAACAACAACCAAAATATTCAATAAATACTTTAAAACTAACAAATTAAAGTTCAATTGAACATAAAAATCCAAAATCAAGTTAAAACTAATTACAACTAGTTCAAAACTGGTTCTATTTGTCTAGTTCAAAGTATATAAAAGTCAAGGGGTGTTTTGTACAACATCATCATCACCGTCTGATGAACTTTCATATACAAGACGATATAGAGAACGGTCTTGTGGAGGACGGGAAGCACGATCACGTGGAGGGCGGGAGAAACGATCACGAGCAGGGCGGGAGGAACGATCACGTGGAGGTCGACCCTCTGGAGATGACTCACGAGATCGGGGCAACGGAAAAGCTCCACTAGATAGGAGAGTTCTGATCTGAGCTTGCATGCCAAGGAATTGAGCATCTCTAAGCCTTTCTCTTTCCTTGGCCGCTTCTAGCTCTGATGTGAGCTTTGTCACTGTCTCCCGCATAGCGGAGAGGCTCTCCCTATTAAGTTGCTCGCCTTGCGAGAAAGTCCCTATTCCTTGCATTCCACACTTATAGCGATGGAAGTTTTTAGTAGGAAGCCCGTATACCTTCCCCCATTTTGGACCGCCAACAGACTCCAACCATATTCTTTCAGCATCCTCGTCCGAAGGTTGGGTTGGCTCACCCGATTCACCAGCTGGATGACTACGGATGAATTCCTCCACGTTACTTTGGTAGCGACCCTATATTATTTTAAATTAAATCAGTATTTCAAGTTTTTTATAAAAGTAAATTATAATACTTAAATAAAATTGAAAGCTTACATATGCAGTCGAGGCCCGGTCCTCGACCCACCTATCTTGATCCCCCTCTTTCTTCTTCTTCACAACATGTGTCTCCTTGAATAGCTCATCATGACTCATTGGACGCCCATACTTCTTTTCCTGAAAATAAATTAATTTAGTTAATAAACAGAATAGATATACTTAGAAAAGTAAAATAATTTAAGCAATTACGTACCAATCTTCTTTTTATTGTCCCTAGGCTGATCGTACCTCCAGTGTGTAAGGAGCCTCCCTTCTCGGATGCGCGAGCTTTCTTTCCTTTTTCGCTCCTCTTTAAGAACTATGCGGTAAGCCATTGCCTTTGCAAATCACTCCACAAATTCTCAAGTAACCAGCCAGGCCTCTTGTTCTTCTTTCTAGCATTCGAGAAAGCATCCGCCAATCTCTTGCGAGCTTTATGATAAAAATTTATAGCCACTTCCGCGCTATAGCGGTCTTCCCATACACACTTGCTCTGTATTTCAAAAGTTAAATATTAGATGGAAATATCATAAATATAAATTATTAAACTGTTTAAAAGAACATTTATACCTTAAATTGATTGAAAATTTGCTCCTTCAGTGAGAATGGGCAATCAGTCCAAGTCGCATAAGGGCCATCATAAAGCTTTCTGATGGCATTGGTGATTATCCTCGTAGTCTTATTACCCGGCCTGAACCTGCAATTTAACAATAAAAACACATTAATATCTTAGTAAAAATATTACAAATCAATAGACGCAAAAATAATGAATAACACTTACCCATCACCCTCAGGGACTATGATGATCCTGCCATATCGATCATAATGCACTACCTCGTCATCACCATCCGAAGCATGTGTATCAGATGCATGTGAAGACGGTGTAGGTGGGTCAGAGCTAATGCCTCCCAGGCGAAGGCCTGCAATAGATGGAGTCGATGATGAAGATGGTTGCGATCCCTGTGACTGCGACATAGCTGGATGCGACCCAAGTGGATGTGATACCGATGGCTGTGACCCGAGTGGCTGTGACATGGGTGGA
The DNA here is from genome assembly GCF_000715075.1 of Nicotiana tabacum. NCBI lineage: Eukaryota > Viridiplantae > Streptophyta > Magnoliopsida > Solanales > Solanaceae > Nicotiana > Nicotiana tabacum. The sequence continues at coordinate 22,369,681 of NC_134081.1, read as the reverse complement.
TGCGATCCATGTGGCTGTGATATGTAGGGATGTGATCCATGTGGATGTGATGCAGATGGCTGTGAGGTAGCTGGACTGTATGTCGGACGTATAGTCCTGTGGCCTTGTGATAGAAGACTGGGTGTCTGAATGAAGGTGTACGGCTCGTGATGCTGTGGCAGCTCAGTATAGCCGTGTGGTGGAGGATAAGACATAGGCATCTCTGAAAAGGGTGGACAAGAGGGAGTATTATTTTCTACCCTCCTCTTTCCCTTCCTACCCTTTTCTCGACCCCGAGAACTAGTAGGGTCATTGTTACCTTGACCCTTGCCTGCCATCAGCATAATATAATATACATTTAGATTGAAACATATAAGAAACTAGCTATAAAACGAGAGTGCTTTAAAAACCCAACTTTTTAATCCTCATCGACGTATTGTTCCTCGTCCGAGAATTCTTCGTCCTCACTTGTTTGAGCTTCATCAGTTGATTCTTCGTCCTCATTTTCTATAATTGTTACTTCATTTATATCAACTTCTTCCAATATGCGTTCAGGATGTTCTAAATCATTTTCTAACTGATCATCTATTTGGTGAATATTGGAGATATCGTTTTGATATGCAACATCTAACACATTCTCGACTTCCACCCTACCTACAGGCTTAGTTTTTATTACAACCCACCAATCGGACTTATTCCGCCGTAATGGATAAGGAGCATAATATACTTGCCTAACGTTATGTACAATTATGAAAGGATCATAGCGATCATACTCCCTCGTATGATTAACCTCAATTATGTTGTATTGGTTGTGTACTCTTGTACCTCTTGTTGGATTTGGGTCAAACCACTTGCATCTAAAGAGTATCAATTTCTTATATGGCCAACCTGTATATTCTAGTTGTAATATTTCTTTGACCACACCATAATAATCAATATCTCCAACTTGGTTGCCATCACTACCTTGAACCCACACCCCGCTGTTGTTGCTATTTTTATTTTTAGAGCAATCCTCTGTATGAAACTTATAACCATTCACTACGTACTTAGACATTGTTGTGACCTGAAGCCAGGTCCCCAAGATATATCTTTCAAAAATTGATTTACACCATTATTTGGATTATTTACCTACATAGAGTTAAAAAAAGTCATAAGTTAGCATAACTTATGAATCAATTTTTATACATTCACTACAAATTTTTATACATTCACTACATATGTATATATATATACACACTTACAAACTATTTGAACCACGTATCAAATCTCGTATATACAGCATCATAGCCAAATTGACCCACGAAGTGACTGTGACATATCAAATATTTTTAGTAGTTGCATCAATATGTAGTCACAGTAAATTTTACATTTTGATAACTAATAAATCAATACTTACTTGAGAAATGGTACAACTTCGGGACAATTTAGCAACACATGAAGTGTAGCTGACTTGTACTCCATATCACTCAAACTTCTCTTTCTAACATCCTTAGAACATCGGCCTGGTTGATTGAATATGGACATTGGTGGATGTAATGGATCATTTACACATTCGACCGTGTGCCTATTGGGCCTATTCCTAGAACATGGCACGTTACTCTCAAAATAATAAGAACAAAAATGTGCAGTTTCTTTTGCAAGATAGGCTTCGCATATAGATCCTTCAATCTTATTCCTCTGCTTAACAAATTGTTTGCATTTGCCAATTGTCCTACATAATCTCATGTTAGCCAAGAACATTCAAATAAAACAGAATATTACATCAAACTTAAAATATTACCTCTCAAAGGGATACATCCATCTGTATTGAACAGGCCCTCCAAGTCGTGCCTCGTGTACAAGGTGTATTGGAAGGTGTTCCATCACATCAAAAAAACCACATGGGAATATTTTTTCCATCTTACTAGAAATTACACGGATGTTCTGGTCCATCCGAAGTAGGTTTTCTTCCCTTAATGTGGTAGAACACAAGTCTTTGAAAAGCAAACTAATCTCTGTGATGGGTTTCCAGATTCTTTCAGGCAAACCACAAAATGCAATAGGCACTAAGGTCTCCATGAAAACATGGCAGTCATGACTTTTCAAATGGCTCAACTTCCCTACCTCCATATCTACTTTTTTTCCAAGATTCGATGCATAACCCTCAGGCATCTTTAATTTCGTAACCCAATCACAAATTTGTCGTCTTTCCTCCAAAGTGAATGTGTAACTTGCTTTGAGCTTGAACACCTTACCATTATTTGCTGTCTGCAAGTATAATTCAGGCCGCCTGCAATATTCTTGTAAGTCCATTCTAGCCTTCGGATTATCTTTTGTCTTACCTTTAACATCCATCACTGTGTTGAACAAATTATCAAAATAATTCTTCTTAATATGCATGACATCAAGGTTGTGTCGGAGAAGATTATCCTTCCAATAAGGCAACTCCCAAAATATACTCTGTTTCGTCCAATTATGATTAACACCATATCCGGGGAATCTATAAGGTGGAGCCTCAGTAACTTTACTGAAGTTCTGGATCCTCTCCCAAATTTTCTCACCTGAAAGTATCGGAGGTAGAGAATCATATTCCACTTTATTCTTTTTGAATGCATTTTTCATCCTTCTAAACTCATGATCATCAGGCAAGAATTGACGGTGACAATCAAACCATGATTGCTTTCGGCCATGTTTCAAAGTGAACGCTTTACTATTTTCCATGCAGTAAGGACAAGCTAGCTTCCCAGCAGTCATCCACCCAGACAACATTCCATACGCAGGAAAATCATTAATAGTCCACATTAAATTAGCACGCATATTAAAATTCTGCTTGGTTGATATGTCATATGTTTCAACACCATCATACCACAATTATTTTAGCTCATCAATCAAAGGTTGCAAATATACATCAATCAAACTTTTTGAATTACGTGGACCGGGGATAATATAATTTAAGAATATATATGGACTAGTCATACACAACTCAGGTGGTAGATTATAAGGTGTAAGAAAGACAGGCCAACATGAATATGGTGTCACAGATATAGAAAAAGGCGTGAAGCCATCGGCACACAGACCTAACCGAATGTTCCTTGGTTCACTAGCAAAATCTGGATATGTCCTATCAAAGTGCTTCCAAGCTTCTCCATCTGAAGGATGAAACATAACACCAGGTGGTCTTCTATTTTCAAAATGCCATCTCATATGAGGAGCAAAACTCATCGACGCATATAACCTCTTCAACCTAGGTATAAGAGGTAAATAATGCATTGCCTTGACAGCGACCATATTCCCGCTGGAAAGCCTCTTGAAACGAGGCTTTTCGCAAAATTTACAACTGTCTAAAGTTGCATCATCTTTATAATATAACATGCAACCATCTTCACAACAATCAATTCTCATTGACGAAATTCCTAACTTAGAAACCAATCTCTTCGCCTTATAGAAATCACCAGGTAAGTTGATATTAGGGTCAACTAGTTCACTCATAAGGTCAATGAAACAGTCCATGGCTGCTTGAGAAATATTCCAATTAGATTTGATACTTAGTAATCTAACTGCAACAGACAGCTCAGAGTGCGGACTTCCTTCACGTAGTGGACGACTAGCTTCCTCTAACTGTTCATAAAAATATTTTGCGTCATCATTAGGAGTTTGTTCAACATTTTCATTGGGCTCACCCCCAAAAGCATCCGCAACCATATCCTGAATTCTAGAATCAAGATTTGTATTCTCCACCGACCTACTACTTTCACCAACAACCATGTTATGAAATATCCCACGGCTACCATCGATCTCTCCATGATTAGTCCACACAAAGTAATTCTCTATAAACCCCTTCCTATAAAGATGAAGCTTAACTTCCTCCGATTTTTTAAACTTCATACAATCGCACCTGACACAAGGGCACCTAATTACTCCTTCACTTTGGTATGGTGGAAGTGACATTGCATGTCTAATAAAGTCATCAACCCCTTCTACAAAATCCTCCCGCAATCCCCGCCGATTAGGATAATTTCTATTGTACATCCAAGTACGATGTTCCATCTATACAAATAAAACAAGAACAAATTAATTCAAGATAATTATTTTTTCCTAATTACACTAATTTATATCCTAAAAGTTCAATTCATATCCAAAAGGTCCAATTCATATCTTAAAAGTTCAATTCATATCCTAAAAGTTCAATTCACAAGAACAAATCCTAAAAACTAAAATTTCAATTCATATCCTACGAGTTTAAACATAAACTAACTAAACTAAAGAAATTTAACCCATACCCTAAAAGTTCGATTCACAACAACAAATTAATTTATTCTACAATTATAAATTAATTATATCTTTTTTTAGTTAATTCAAGATAATTATTTTTTCCTAATTACACCAATTTATTTCCTAAAAGTTCAATTCATATCCAAAAGGTCAAATTCATATCTTAAAAGTTCAATTCATATCCTAAAAGTTCAATTCACAAGAACAAATCCTAAAAACTAAAATTTCAATTCATATCCTACGAGTTTAAACATAAACTAACTAAAATAAAGAAATTCAACCCATACCCTAAACTAAACTAATTCATAAATAATTGACTAATTAACAAAATAAATTAGTTAATAAAACTAATTAACAAAACTAATTAAAACAAGACCTAAACCCTAATCCTCAATAAAATATAATGTTCAAATAATTGAAACACTAATCAATTGAAACTAATTCATAACTAAAATAAAACCTGAAAATAATAAATAAATGGGTTGTAATTCAAACCTAGAATTTTTAGGAGATGGAGAAGGAGATCGAGGGGCGGCAGTGGCAGTGGCAGCGGCGACGGCGACGGCGCGGCGACGGCGAGGGTGAGGGCTGGACGGCGAGGGGGAGGGCTGGACGGTGAGGGGGAGGGCTGGGAGAAGGAGAGAGGGGAATGAAGGTTTAGAGTGAAGAAGAGGGAAAAATTTCAGAGAAATGGGGGTTTCCCCCGTTTTTCACTTCTCTGATTTTAGAATTACCGACCAAAGTTGGTCGGTAATTTTGGTCTGACCGTTTGACCAAAAACCGACCAACTTTGGTCGATTTTTTTTTAAAAAAAATTTAAATTCTTTAACCAACCAACGTTGGTCGGTAATTTTAAATATAAATTCTTAAATATTATAAAATATTTTAAATAATAAAATAATTATTAAAATTTAAAAAATTGGATCTAGATTACCGACCAACGTTGGTCGGTAATCCAAAATTTTCTTGTCTGACCAGCTTGGTCAATTCGTTGACCAATTTACCGACCAACGTTGGTCGGTATTTAGTTTAAAAAAAATATAAATATTTTTTTTCCCCAGTTTCCGTCCAACCTGGACGGTTTTTGGTCGCATTTTTTGACCGACCAACGTTGGTCGGAAATAGTTTGGTCGGTTTTTAGCAGATTTTTAGTAGTGTTATTCATATATTAAAAGTTATAATATTATTAATGTCATGATTTGCTATTTATAAAAATAGTATTAAATATGATATATAACTAATACTATTAGTTACACGAAGATTGAAATATATTATAAACCAGAGATTAATAATAGCAAAACACGCCTTAGAATTATAGAAATGTTGGAACACTATGACTCACATTTTCTTAGAAGCTAGTGGAGCATTTCGTCATGTGACATATGTAGCTAGTCAAATTAAGGTGAGATGGTCCAAAAAAATATACTGTACTGGATAAGAAGGAACTTATTGAGGATTGGGTATATTGTCACTTTCCTCTGAGGCTACTTGTAATAAAAAAAATTCAACTTGTTTGACAAAATACTTGTCTTCCATTTGTTAATTTGATGAAAGTGGTTGATTGAAGATAGTATTAACAAGAACATTGTTAGATCTAAATCTCCATCTGGAGTTTACGATGGCATACAAATTAGAATGTTTTATAAGATCTCTAACTAGTTTATTTGTAGTATAAATGTTTTAAGGTAAATGTTTAGATAATATTAGATCGGGCTAATATCACAGATAGTATCTTAACTTTATTCGTTAACAGTAAAGTGACATAACTAAAATGGGTATGAAATAGGTTAGTTCATTTAGAGGGTTAAGCGGCATCTGATGTAACATGTCACAGTAGATTTTTGGTGCAAAGTATATAATTAAAGTATGTTTTAAGTTTGAGTTAAGCGAGATTTATCTATTTGTAAAATCTAGATTTGATACGTGAATATACATGGCGACACGACACTAGTTGGGACAAGTGTCATTCTTGGGGATGAATGAACATTGAGAGTTTGCCCTCATAATAAATAATTTCGACCCGACAGCTCCTTTCTTGAGAGATGGAAGCAGTGTCTCGGTGAAGCACTCCAAGGCGGCTTCGGGGATCCGTTGATAAAGCTATAATTCAGAGTCTTGCTTGGTTTTCAACCGCCTATGAAATGTTACGTTTAGAATTTTAATAATGATCAATAATCAAAAATACCTTGGCTAATGTTATCCCACTTTGTGTGCAGATTTGCAATAGCTCTGATGAATGCAAGAAAGGAAAGAAAATTATACAAGCATATCAGAGGAAGCCAACTGCTATGTTATTCAAACTCCATGCCAAATGGAAAAAGAATCAATCAAACAAGAAACAAGGAAGGAAAGACAAATCAATCAGACGAGCTAAAGATTCTCAAGCATGCAACGAAGGAAAGAGAGCCAATCAAGGAAACTCTGGGAAAACTCTAAACAAGGTTAATTGGAGGAGCCAAAACTTCAAACTGAGAATAAATCTGGCCACATATCTCAAGCTAGATTCATGAGGTTAACCTTGTGTCCTATTCTTAGAAGACTATGCCTCATAAGGAAACACCTCCAATTAATGATCTTTTGCGATCCCAGAAAAGAGAAATCAAAAGACTCATCGAGCACTATTAAAGAAGAAGTAGAAGGACAAGGAGGCTCACGCAACTTAACATACATTTCTACACCTTTCTAGTTCTTAGTACAAACACTGTATTTTTGAGTCTACAAATATCGCAAAGGATAGGAAAAGTTAGAAAATAAAACAAGATTTGTATCAACACTAGATAAACATTGTTGTTGAATATCATTGGTGGTGAACATACTAAAACCATTATTGTTGTAACACTACAAAAAACGGATAAATTGCGGAGGGTATAAGTAACCTCTGCAATTTTCATAATTTTGCGGTAATATATTAGCCCCCACAAAATTATACAATTTACGGGGTCTAAAATATCCGCAACCCTAAAATAATAGCGGGTAATTTATTTCACACTCCCTTCAATTTTTCCCAAATCTTTTTCGCCCTAGAAACTTCCGCCTCAACAACAACAAAATACTCCCACCGCTTCTTCTTCATTAATCAAGTTCTTCTTCTTCTTCTTCTTCTTCTTCTCTTCTTCTTCTTCTTCTTCTTCTTCTTCTTCTTCTTCTTCTTCTTCTTCTTCTTCTTCTTCTTCATTAATCAACAAAATACTCCTACCGCTTTTATTCACTGAAAGTGAAGATGTAGCTGAAGAAGTGGATCACTTATCTCCTCTATTAACATTTTCTATACTTTTGAACAGTGTCCAACCAGTTCTTTCTGGTAAGTTTCTAGATTCATATGTTATAATATGTACACATAATTTTCAAGATTTGATGTCACAACTTTAAGATTTCTCTTTCTTTCCTTATTTCCCCTCATGGATTTTCTGTTAATTTTGAATTTTTGTGTGTATTAAATGGTCGATCTGTATGAATTTTTGTGTATTTTTTCCTTGCTTTCTTTGTGCTTTTGGGTTTAATGGTCGAATCGACCCCTGGTTCAATGAAGCATCTGTGAGCCTTTAGTTCGAGAGCTTTTTTTCTGTATGTATGTGACATTATCTGCATAAATGGTTGTTGCACTAGGTTATTCATAAGTTGTTGACCTCTTACTTGGCTCTTTCAAGTTGTTTTTCTGAAATGTGGTGCTAGTTGTGTGAAAGATTCAAAGAGAATGGATGTAAGAAGAAACACTTTTCATGTAAATTTCTTCCTTTAAAGAAGATGATTATGATTGTTACAAAAATAATATTAGACAATGGCATGCAAGGTCGGCGGTGACTGTATGTTGTCTCAGAATGGTGTCTTGCAGCATACTAAATACCGTATCACACCTCTGATTGTTAAGAAGAATCTTAGTATATTGAGGATGATGATAATGAAACAGCACAGCACATACTCAAATTCAAGGGAAATGCTAAGCATAAATTAAGAAGGAAGTTCTAATTAATTACAAGGTACAGAAGTAAAACAAGTGTTCAGTGGACACAAGTCTATAAGTCCATAGCATTTTAAGCAATCATAGGATAAAATGGATAAAACACCGCATTCATAACAGAGAATTTTTGGTTTTGTGAAGCAGTTGATTTGTGTAGTTTGTGAAGATCTGTTATATTTGAGTGATTTTTCTCTGTTAATGATTAGATTGGGATGTAAATTCTGAGGAAATGGAATGAAGTGTGTGAATTGATAATCGGCTTAATGTATGCATATTTTGATAATATCGCTTCACATTTTGCCCATGTCTCGGCAATTTGAGATGTTTAATATGATTATTTGTGCTAAATTTTGGTATTTCTATATGTAGGGATCATTCGGATGCAATTTGGGACGAAAGGGCGCGAATTGGAGCGAAATCGGGAGAAAAAGGCAAAAATTGAAATTTGAGGGCCACAGCCAGCGTGGGGCGCTGGCTGTGGTGCAATTTACAATAGCTAAAATATTTGAGCGCCAGGGCCAGCGCCCAACGCTGCCCTGGACTCTCAAGACGGGAAAGTAGCCTTTTTCGACTAGGACTCAATTATTTCGACCCCTAGACGCCCCCAACTCATATAAAAGCCAACCTAAACCTATTTTTAGAGGTGGGACGTGACTTTGAGAGAGGAAGGGAGGCGCCAAACACTCGGGAGAATGGATTTGATCAATTCTTCCATCCTTTTCCTAATACTCATTGATTTTATGTTTGAAAACTTTATTTTTGATGATTGTATGAACATGAGTGGCTAAGAACCCTATTGTTCTAGGGTCATGGGTGATACATGAATGTTGATATTTGAAGTTTAATTTGACGAAATTGATTTTATCATATTGGGTTATTTATTTAATTTTGTTCTTAATTATTTTGTTGAGTAGCTAACAGTGAAATACTATCTACGAATCTAGAGTTGAACTCGAAAGTGGGAATTCTAGATTGCATATAGAATTAAATAGAGCAAGTTCTTGAACCCGGACATTGGGGAACAGATTCACAATTAGGATAGACATATACCTAATTGCCTTGCTCGGTTGAAATACAGGAATTGTAAATACATTCTTGTTAATCTTAATTCCATAGACATAGAGGCATTGAGTTAGCTTGAATAGGCGAGTAAGGACTCGACAGATTCTTATGAATAATATCAACCCTGCCAATCAACAATCCAGATAAATCCATTAGTCATTTTAAGCTAAGAACGCATAATGATTGATAACTAACCCGTGACCCTGGAATATTATCTGCTATTGATTGTTATTCAAAATTGTTTAAGTATTGTGGTTGATTTCTAGTATTTCATTACTTGATAGTTTTTAGGTAGTAAATTAGAAAATTATCTATTTTGTGAGAAATCGCTTGAATCGATAAGTTATTTGAGTTTGAATTAGTCAAAAGTTAATCATAAGTCTTCGCGGGAACGATACTCTACTCACTACTCTATTACTTGACGACCATGTATACTTGCGTGAGTGTGTTTGGTCGCAACAAGTTTTTGGCGCCATTGCCGGGGACTTAAAAATTAGCTACTTGACTGAGTTAAGATTTTATTAGTTATTTGTTCAAGCTCTAATTTTCAGTTTACCTTGTTTGTATTAATGCGGGTTCTTCTCTTGAATGCGGAGGAGTAGAAGCGCAAACAATCTCCTTCCTCTTGATCTTGAAATTGAACGAACACTTCACAGAATCAGGAGGGAAGTCAAAGCAAGAACTAGAATAGAAGGAGAGTTGGACATCGTAGTTCAACCACAGCCAACAGAGATGGCAGGTAATGAAGAGCGTGCGGTGATAGAAGCCTCAAGGCCCAATCTTGCTAATATGACTCAGGCTATTGTGAAGCCTGATATCACAGGGCATTTTGAACTCAAACAGTACATGGTACAGCTGATTCAGTCCACAGAGCAATATGTGGGTCTATCTCATGAAGACCCGCAGAGGCACATTCAAAATTTCATGGAAATTACGGACACCTATAATTATTCGAATGTTTCTAAGGACTATGTTAGGCTGACACTATTTCCCTTTTCACTGCTGCGAGAAGCTAAGGAATGGTTGCAAAAGGAGCCCGCAAACTCAATCCACACTTGGGATGATCTAGCAAGGAAATTCTTAATCAAGTTTTCCCCCACTAAGAAGACAAAGTCGATGAGGAGCCAGATTCTTGGGTTCCAACAACGGGATGGCGAGACACTGCGTCAAGCTTGGGAAAGATACAAGAAGGTACTCAGAGACTGTCCGCATCATTATCAGACTGATGAGGTGTAGGGTCACACTTTTGTTGATGGGCTAGACGAGGCATCAAAGATGAATCTTGATTCAGCTTGTGGGGGTAGTTGCATGGCAAGGTCTTATAGTGAAATACAACTCTTGCTAAATAGCTTCACTGCTGATGACCATAATTGGCAAGGAGATGGGGACTCACGAAGAGCAATTAAATAGAAGGCAGCCCGGATTAATTGAGTTTGATGACTTCTCAGCCATGAGAGCCGATATAACAAAATTGGCAAATCAGATAAATAGAATGACAATGCAACAAATACAACATATGCAACATGTACAACAAATATCTATTTGTTGCGAACTATATGGTGACAGTCATATGAGTGACATGTGCCCCACGAATCCTGAATCTATATACTATGTGGGGCAACAGAGCAGAGTTCCAATGAATCAGCATGCACAATATGGAAACACTTACAATCCAAATTGGAAGAATCATCCTAACTTCTCATGGGGCGGAAATCAGCCTAATCAGAATCACTATAGGCCCCATGGAAATTTCAATCAGCCTCAGAAGCCACCCCAACAAACAGAAGAGAGTACGAATGACTTGCTAATAAAGTTGTTGCTAGACAATCAACAGCTCAGGACCGATTTCAGAAATCTTGAGAGGCAAATGGGACAGTTAGCAGCAAATCAAAACATTAGACCTGCATGCACTCTTCCTAGTGATACGGAGAAGAACCCTCAAGTTAATGCAGTTACACTTAGCAACGGGAGGGAACTAGAGGAAGTGCCAAAGAAGAGAAAGGACAACCCTATATCTGAGGAGAAGTTGATCCCTAAGGCAATACACAAGTCAAAGAAAAATGATGCAGGTTCAGAGCCAGTGGAGGCTGCAAGGCCACCACCACCTTTCCCCCAGAGATTGCAGAAAAATAATGATGATCGCATGTTCAACAAATTTCTCTCTATGTTGAGCCAGGTTTAATTAAATATTCTATTGGTGGATGTACTTCATAAAATTCCAAAGTATGCTAAGTACATAAAAGATATAGTGGCTCACAGGAGGAAATTGACTGAGTTCGAGACAGTTGCACTTACTGAGGAATTCCTCAAAAGCTTAAGGATCCTGACAGTTTCACCATCCCTGTGCGAATTTGTAATATAGACGTGGGTCGTGCTCTTTGTGATTTGGGGGCGAGCATAAATCTAATGCCATTGTACTTGTTTAAGCAATTGGGTCTGGGAGCTCCAAGACTAACCACTGTGATGTTGCAATTAGCTGATAGGTCCATAGCCTACCCTGAAGGAGTGATTGAAGATGTGCTGCTGCAAATTAGGAAATTTATCTTCCCAACTGACTTCATTATTCTAGATTTTGAGGCTGATGAACAAGTTTCAATCATATTGGGACGACCTCTCTTGGCTACTGGTGATGCAATAATTATAGTGAGAGAAGGGAAAATGATTATGAGGGTGGACAACGAGGAAGCAGTTTTTAATGTCTACAAAGTGATCCAACTTCCCCGCCACTATGAGGAGCTCTCTATGATATCAGTTGTGGAGGTGGATGAACAACTTCTTGACACGAGTGTATATCTAGATGATTCTCTAGAAAAAGCACTCATGTTTTTCGATAGCTTGGAGATTGATGATGAGGTTGAGGAGATGATGCATCATGTGCTTACATGCAGGGAATACACCCGTTTGAGCCCCTGAATAGGCCAAGTGGCTCTCCTCCAAAGCAGTCAATTGAAGAAGCTCCAAAATTGGAGCTTAAACCCCTACCCCCTCACCTTCAATATGCTTATTTGGGTAGTTCTGACACTTTACCTGTTATTATTTCTTCTGAATTGTCTAAATTGCAGGAAGAAAAGCTGTTGAGAGTGCTACGTGAGCATAAGCGAGCAATTGGGTGTACGATGTATGTCATTAAAGGCATTAGTATAGCTTTCTGCATGCATAAAATCCTCATGGAGGATGGACACAAGCAAAGTATAGAGAAACAGTGCCACCTAAATCCAATCGTGAAAGAGGTGGTAAGAAAAGAAGTGATTAAGTGGCTTGATGCAGGTATTGTATTTTCAATCTCTGATAGCAAATGGATAAGCCCCGTTCAATATGTTCCTAAGAAAGGGGAGATGACTGTAGTGATTAATTAAAATAATGACTTAATTCCTACAAGAACTGTCACTAGGTGGAGAATTTGACAACTTATCATGACAACTTTCCCCTCCCTTTTATTGACCAAATGCTTGATAGGTTAGCTGGCCAGGAATACTACTGTTGCCTAGATGGTTATTCGGGGAATAATCAAATTGCTATAGCCCCGGAGGACCAAGAGAAAACCACATTTACGTGTCCCTATGGCACGTATGCGTTCAAGAGAATGCCCTTTGGTATCTGTAATGCACATGCAACTTTTCTAAGGTGTATGATGGATATTTTTACTGACATGGTTGAAAGATTTGTAGAAGTATTCATGGATGATTTTTCTGTGTTTGGGTGTTCTTTTGATAATTGTTTAATGAACCTTGATAAAGTGCTTGCTAGATGTGAAGAGACAAACTTGGAACTAAACTGGGAAAAGTGCCATTTCATGGCACGTGAAGGTATAGTCTTGGGACACAAGGTGTCCAAAAATGGTTTGCAGGTAGATAAAGCAAAGGTGGAAGCGATTGAAAAATTACCTCCACCAACATCCATCAAAGGCATTCGCAGTTTCTTGGGCCACGTAGTTTTTATCGTCGTTTCATTAAAGATTTTTCAAAATTTTCTTCCTTTTTGTGCAGGCTTCTTGAAAAAGATGTCACCTTCAAGTTTGATGATGCCTGTCTGAAAGCATTTGAGGAGCTGAAGGGAAGATTAGTGAATGCACCAATTATCATTTGCCTAGATTGGGCGCAACCATCTGAGTTGATGTGCGACGCAAGTGACATAGCAATTAGACCTGTTTTGGAGCAAAGGAGGGATAAAATCTTTCACTCTATTTATTATGCGAGCAAAACTATGAATCCGACTCAGATGAATTACACAGTTACTAAAAAGAGTTGCTTGCAGTAGTGTGGGCGTTTGACAAGTTCAGATCCTATCTAGTGGGAACCAAAGTCATCGTCTACACAGATCATTCAGCTATTAGATACTTGTTTGAGAAGAAAGATGCCAAGCCGAGGCTGATTCGTTGGGTCCTCCTCTTGCAAGAATTTGACTTAGAGATCCGAGATCGAAAAGGGACAGAGAATCAAGTGGCTGATCAGTTGTCCAGATTCAAAAATCGGAACTATGTAGCTGAAGGTGGGTTGATCAAAGAAATATTTCCTGATGAGCAGTTATTAGCAATCACCTCAAGTGCAGCCCCGTGGTATGCAGATTATGTGAATTTTATTGCAAGTGGGGTGACGCCACCAGAATTGACACCTGATAATAGAAGAATGTTCCTACATGATGTGAGTCTCTACATGTGGGATGAGCCATTCCTATATAGGCAGTGCGCAGATCAATTGGTGCGAAGATGTGTTCCTGAGGAAGAGATGAATGCAATATTGCATGACTGTCATGCTTCGCCATACGGAGGTCATCATGGTGGGGATAGAACCGCCCAAAAAGTGCTAAAATCAGGTTTCTATTGGCCAAAATTGTTTAAGGATGCAAATGCCTTTGTTAAAAAGTGTGACAGATGTCAAAGAACCGGAACTATCATGAAGAAGCACGAGATGCCTTTGCAAAATATTCTGGCAGTAGAGCTTTTTGATGTTTGGGGGATTGATTTCATGGGACCGTTCCCATACTCTAATGGTCACAGGTACATCTTGGTGGCAGTTGATTATGTTTCTAAGTGGGTGGAGGCCATTTCTCTTCCTACTAATGATGCAAAGGTCATGGTAAGCTTTGTAAAGAAGAACATCTTCACACGTTTTGGGACTCCAAGAGTATTGATAAGCGATAGAGGAACTAACTTCTGCAACAAATTGCTGAATAATGTTCTTGCAAAGTATGGAGTTAAGCATAAGGTTTCCACTGCCTATCATCCCCAAACGAGTGGTCAAGTGGAAGTTTCAAATAGAGAGGTAAAGCAGATTATGGAGAAAATAGTAAGTGAAAATAGAAAAGACTGGGTCGGGAAGCTAGACGACGCATTATGGGCATATCGAACTGCATACAAGACTCCCATAGGTACTTCTCCATATAAGTTAGTTTATGGGAAGGCATGCCACTTGCCCGTCGAGATTGAACACAGAGCCTATTGAGCAATTAAAAAGCTGAATATAGATATGGACTTAGCTGGTGAGAAGAGGTTGCTGCAACTCAACGAGCTTGATGAGTTTCGATTGCACGCATATGAAAACGCCAAATTATATAAAGAAAAAACGAAGAGGTGGCATGACAAGCACATCCGACATCGAGAGTTTGAGCCGGGTCAAGAAGTTATCTTGTTCAATTCGAGGTTGAAGCTATTCCCTGGAAAGCTTAAGTCTCGTTGGGCAGGTCCTTTAGTTGTGGTAAGTGTAAAGACTCATGAAGCGGTAGAACTGCGTGATACGAGCTCAAGTGGTACCTTCTTGGTAAATGGATAGAGAATAAAATATTATTGGGATAGTGACATTGCACGTCACAAGACCTCGATGGACTTGGCCGATGCTTAAACACGTGTTGAGTCGAGACGCGACGTTAAATCAAGCGCTCGTTGGGAGGCAACCCAATTTTTACTGCTTTCGAAGCATAGTGTTTTGTTTTCTTTTAGTTAGAATAGGATAATGTTTTCTTTGTAGTTGCAAAAATCTCAGGTGGAAATGGTGTGTAATGTATGTATTGAGTGCTCGGGTAGTCGGGATTGTTTATTTGAAAAAAAAAGAGCAAAATGAGCGCCCAGCCCAGCGCACCACGCTGGTTGGGGCGCACTTTCCAGTCGCTGGAGAAATTCAACGCCAGCCCCATCGTGGGGCGCTGGGCTGGTGATCAAGTATATAATATTTTATTTTTTATTTTTTTATTTTTGTTTTCTTAGTTTAATTAAACACCAAACCCAATTAACCCAACCCAATTACCTATATACACACACAACCTAACCCATACCCAATTACCCAAACCAATCCCCACCTAAATTAAAATAACTAAAACCCAAAACCCGCCCTTCACTCTCACGCCCACTGCCAATTTTCTTCTTCTTGCTCGTTTTTGCTTCTCTCTCAAGCCCTCAATTTTTCTTGCTCACTTTAATCTCAAGACTCAAAGGTATGTTTCTCTTGTTATATCTTTTCTTGTATTTTGGAATTTCTTAGTGTATTTGTAGTCTTCTTTCTCCCCCAAATCCCCTAGGTCTCTTAAACATACTTTGATGTTATTGTGGGTGGGTTGATTATACATGAAATTTGGTGCAAAATTTGGTTTTGAATTTGTGTTTGAAGTAGTAAACTATAATTTCCTCTACTTCATGTAAATTTGGGAGGGCCACCTTGTTCCACCATCATTGAAATAAAAGAAGTAAAAATTGATGCCCACAAGGTGTTTGCTAAAATACTTAAGAGAGTAAATTTGAACACCGGTGAAGTCTAAGTAGCCGAGTGTAGTTGTATATGAGGTTGGGCGAAGTGTGGGGTGTTTAGGGGTATTGTATCTTGTTGTAAACTCTTGTAAGCCGTAATTAGTGTACTAAATTAGTGTAGTAATGTAGACTTTAGCTTTGTTATGCTTGCACCATAGTTAAGTTACGACCATGTTAGACTAATTGAATTTTATGGCATAGGGAAGTCTGAGTACCTATAGCCTTGTGATGACATATTGGTGCACGTTGAATCAATATTATGATTCGATTATACATAGCCTTCGATTTTAAGTGTGGGGTCATCTTGCCTCTGACGATGACCTTAGGCGACATCTCTTGATTCATTCTCATCTTTGTATTTATCATGTATAGGTTGCTATGGCTCGTGACGGTGCCACTAAAGGAAATGGGGTAGGGAAGTCCTCCACTACTGCTCCCCCTCCAAAGAAACGCAAGCAAGGCGAGAGCTCTTCCTGACAAGCCAAGGGAAAGCAAGTGGCTAGCGGGTCTGTGAGGCCACCACGGCTTCGGGTGGAACTAGTGCGAGATGACGCCATCAAATGGCATGATACTTTTGTTCCATATGGGAGATATGTGTCTGAAATGGGGATAAATGTGAAGGTCTTAGAACGAAACTTCCTAGATGTACTTGCTACATTGATCAAAAAGAAGATGGATAAGCTCCTCAAATATCCGGGCCCGACAAATCTAAGCATGGTAAGATAGTTATATGCCAACTGGAATGAGAAAGAGGACGCGTCATGGGTCAGAGGAAAGGAAATTCCAATGGATAGGGAAGCCTTGTGTCATTTTTTGGGAGTTGATAGCCCTAACCCACGAAGGCTTCGAAAGTTCGTCAAAAGTCCACGCTACCAAGAAATACGTCACACACTTTGTGGCATTGATTCTAATGCAAAATGGACGCGAACTAAGGGAAATATTCATCTTGAAATGCTCCGGTTCGACTTCAACAAAACGGCCAAGGTTTGGCAAAACTTTGTGCAAGATAGATTAATGCCCATTGAACATAATACTGAGTGCACTCGAGCTCGAGTGTGCGTGATCTACTTTTTGATGACCGGGCGCCCCATAAATGTGGGTGAGCTCATGCTTGGGGAGATGACCCGCACCCGTTTTGGAGGAAGGATCAAAAGGTTTTTTTTTGGCAACATCCTGACACAATACATGCTCTCTCGTGGGGTACCAGAGTACCCTGGCTATGATGAGGTAGTGGAGGCACCCACAACATTATTAGACATCACATCCATGCTAGAGTCCACATCCAAGCTCACCCAAGTTTCTAGGAATGAGAGGGACTAAAACTTCAACAGGTATCTTTACAAATCCCTCAATGTTATTATGAGCAGGCTAGGGGTGTCAAATGAGGAGCGCACGCGATTGCGAAGTGATCTCTCCAGTTCTTCCAAGGAGATGTTGGGCATAGCACCAAGCAGTCTCGTTCATCCGTCTGAGGATGAAAACACTGACAAGGAATCTGATAATGAGGATGCGGATGATGATGAAGTTATGGGACCAATGGCTTTGGTACCCTTAGGAGATGATGATGAGCTCACTGCCACAGCTAGTTGGCATCCTGATGAGGCAGACTCCGATTAGCAGGGAGTTTTTTCTTTTCACCTTACTCTATTTTTGAATTTATTATGTATCGGGGACTATGCATTGTTTAAGTGTGGGGTTGGAGAATTCTCCTTGAATTGTATAAAAAAAAATTAGTGTTATTGTTTTTTTCTTTTATCACCTTTTAGCTTATTTTAAGACTAACATAGTCTAATTAGCTAGATTACATTAAAAAAAGAAAAAAAATAAAACAATAAAAAAAAACTTGAACTTTTTCCGACGATGGATATGTTGGACAATTTTTTTGAGGGAATAAAATCCGATTAAAAATACCAAAAAGATTTTCTTTTATTTTTTTAGGATAGTTAGGTAGTATCCCTTGGTTTTTCTTTAGACGCCGGTTCTTTTCCAAGGATGTAGCTCGAACCGGGTGTTTTATTTTATTTCTTTAGGAGTAGGATAAGGGAGAAAACTCAGGTGCTCGGAGATACCTTTTGACATGTTTGGTGTTGGCAAGTTAAGTTAGGGCATGCACTCTGTCTTCCTGCATATATGATTTGAATTGTAATGCCCACGTAAATTAAGTAGCCTACTCCTTGACGCCTTTTTCTCAGTTGATTGACTTGTATGCCACCTAGTGCATTGTTGCTTAAAAATTCTCAACTTGATATGCTTGCTTGACTTGAGAGTCACACAGAACCGTCTTGAGTGAGTCAAGTGCCATTTGTGTGTAAGGATTGTTGATATTCTGTGCTATCCTGTGTAGTCTAGAACTTGCCCCGTGTGTTAATCAATGCAAAATCATTAAGTTGTGCTAGTCAAGGAGATGGCGTAGGTGTTTCTTGCTTGACCATAAAGGTGCTTGTCACTGACAAATAAAATTTTCCCGTTGCTAGCCCTTTGAACCTATAGACCGTTTCCTTGGCAACCATATTACAAGCCGTACTCCTAGATGTTCTTAATTTGAGATTGTTGAACCTTTACCTCCTAAGGCACTTAGTCGCTAAAAGAAGTAAGGTGAAAGATTGTGAAGTAGCTATTGAATGGAACCATGGAAGGGCCCTTAAGGTGCACTAAAATTGTGAATAAAGGTCACTAGCTTATGAACTTCAATGTATGGAGTGTGTGGAAGAAAACAAAATGGGGAGAAAGACACACCTCCTAATACTTCTCACTCGTGCTAGTGAAACCATAGAGGTGCTTGATGGAAAAGAGGGCTATGTTAGTTATGGTGTATGACAAGTGAATGGGTTGAGAAGAAATTGCGCTTGAATTGTGAGTGTAGTGCATTAAAGTGCTTAGGAGGGTTAGTCACTTTTCCTAAATATATCCTACCCGTCCCTTAGCCTACATTACAACCGTAAAGTCCTAATTGATCCTAGATTTAGCTAGCTTAGATTAGTAGAGATGTATACTACGGGCAAGCTTATGGTACGACCACGGGATGCACATGAATTCTTTGTGAGAGTGAGTGAATGTTGTTCAATTGTGTGATGTCCTTAATTTATGTTCAATGACATATTTGAATTTGTGGACTACTTTGATATTCACTCTTTTGCTTGTGGTGAGGGCACTTGATCTCATGACGAATTGGTGATGTTGTATACTTTCTTGTGTTGGGTGAGTGCGTGAGTTGAGTATGCTTAGTGGTAATAAGTCGTCTCTTGAGGTAAGGTAGTCGTGGAGAGGTTGCTTGAGTTGATTGAGTTAGTTGAATAACATTGAGTATAATTGGGCTATTTAACAACGGGAAGAATGTGAAATTTGTTTGTTCATGCTTAATTGCCGATATCGATCATAGTAAAAAAGGTAGGGTGCTTGATTGAATTAATTGTGAAGTGCTCTTTCATAGTGATAAGTACATTTTGGGGGTGTTAATATAGTTCCATTGCTAGAGGACGAGCAAGAGTCTAAGTGTGGGGTGTTGATAATCGGCTTAATGTATGCATATTTTGATATATATCGCGTCACATTTTGCTCATGTCTCGTAGATTTCGGATGTATAATATAATGATTTGTGCTAAATTGTGATATTTCTATGTGTAAGAATCATTCGGATGCAATTTGGGACGAAATGGGCGCGAATTGGAGCGAAATTGGGACAAAAATATTTGAGCGCCAGGGCCAGCGCCCCATGCTGCCCTGGACGCTCAAGACGGGAAAGTAGCCTTTTTCGACTAGGACTCGGTTATTTCGACCCCTAGACACCCCTAACTCATATAAAAGCCAACCTAAACCTATTTTTAGAGGTGGGACGTGACTTTGAGAGAGGAAGGGAGACGCCAAACACTCAGGAGCACATATTTGATCAATTCTTCTATCCCTTTCCTAGTGCTCATTGATTTTATGTTTGAAAACTTTATTTTTGATGATTGTATGAACATGAGTGGCTAAGAACCCTATTGTTTTAGTGTCATGGGTGATACATGAATGTTGATATTTGAATTTTAATTTGACGAAGTTAATTTTATCATATTGGGTTGTTTATTTAATTTTGTTCTTAATTATTTTGCTGAGTAGCTAACAGTGAAATACTATCTACGAATCTAGAATTGAAATCGAAAGTGGAAATTCTAGATTGCATATAGAATTAAATAGATCAAGTTCTTGAACCCGAGCATTGGGGAACGGATTCGCAATTAGGATAGACATATACCTAATTGCCTTGCTCGGTTGAAATACAGGAATTGTAAATGCATTCTTGTTAACCTTAATTCCATAGACATATAGGCATTGAATTAGCTTGAATAGGCGAGTAATGACTCGACAGATTCTTATGAGTAATATCAACCATGTCAATCAACAATCCAGATAAATCAATTAGTCATTTTAAGCTAAGAACGCAACATGATTGATAGCTAACCCGTGACCCTGGAATATTATCTCCTATTGATTGTTATTCGAAATTGTTTAAGTATTCTGGTTGATTTCTATTATTTCATTACTTGATAGTTTTTAGGCAGTAAATTAGAAAATTATCTATTTCGTGAGAAATCGCTTGAATCGATAAGTTATTTGAGTTTGAATTAGTCAAAAGTTAATAATAAGTCTTCGTGGGAACGATACTCTACTCACTACTCTATTACTTGACGACCACGTATAGTTGCGTGAGTGTGTTTGATCGCAACATGGATCCTTATGTTTTCCACTGGAGATTACATATTGTCAATTAATTTCTGATTTTATTTCTTTCCTATAGCTCCACATATGTGCCATAATTGCAACCTTTCTGTTCTGTAATGTAGTACTACTTCATACAATCATTGAGAGGAATGGCACAAGATCTAGTGAAATATTGCTAGTAGTAGTATTTTTATTGGTAAAAAATATATCTAGTATTTGGTTACAGCATTTGGTTTTGCACTATTCTGACAGTGGGTATGGGAACTGTTGGCTTTCCGGTATTTCAGTGAGGTAATGGTAAATTATTCACCCACGCATAATACATAATATATATGGGTAGGTCATCTCTGATTTCTATGGAACTATTCTAAATAAACCTCTAGCTTCTGAAGAAAATTTCTCTAGTCTCACTTGTGCCATAGGGGATAGGAATAGCTACAATAACCTATGGCATATGAGTAAATTTTGCATATGCTAACAAAATTTGATTGTTGAAGCTCCATTTTGTCCTTTAAGTGCCATATCCACCTAGTTGTATGAACTTCTTTGCAATGGAGCTGATTTTCGCTTTTTGAATGAGGTGTAGTGTGTACCTGAAACCTAGACTATGATTGAAAAGGAGTTGACTTGGTGTTTTCAGTTAAGATTAAAACTCTTTGAGCATATTGTAGGTGCATGCTAATGCTTGAGAATATCTTAGTATTTCCCTGAGAGTAAGATTGGACATTTGTTCAATGCATAGCCTTGTCATTGTCTTGGGGAGTTTACTGCTATTTGTATATAATGAAAGTTCTTTCTTTTAAAAAAAAATAGATGAATGCTAGGCGTATAATATAATTTGTAAAGGTAAAGGTATTTTTTACTTTTGGGTAAAGCTAATGGATTTTCTTTGATTCCATTGCCTTTCCTGATAGCTAGAACTGGCTAGTAGTTAATACAAGTGGGAAGCATTATATGTATCATATCTATGACTATGACTATGCAAATGCATTCTTTCTTATGGGATTTTCAAGTTTGGTAGTGTTTATGATTATAGATGATTTTTGTTGTATGTATTTATTTCTTCATAGTTAATATTTTGTATTCTAATAATAGAGAATTGATATTTTCTCTTTATATTTTGAAAGGTTCATCAGCTGCACTTATTGTAACTCCTCAAACCAAAGTCTTCACTTACTGTGAAGACACGAGTCGCTGCCTTTTCTTTTTCTTCTCATTCTTTGTATTTTGACATATCAAAGTTCAGGTACTACACATTATTTATGTCACAATTACACTTGGTAAATCATCGGAAGTTTTTTGAGTAGGAAGTGATCTGTCTATAGGGGCATTGTGAGTTGCTTCTGTCTGCGTATATCTGGATTGGTTGGAAATGACTAACACTAGAGTATCTATTATTAGTTTGTCAGTAAAAAAGATCTAATTAATTCATCTAATGGGGAGGACTACTAACTAGCAAACAAATAACAAAAAATGTACTATACTTTTATAGGTCAGCAAAATCCAACATTGTTATCCTGATTCCAAATACATGAATAAATTTCCATTATCGCTTTGCTAATCAGCAAGTGATCTAGGGATTCATATACCTCCAAATATGTGAGAACTACTAGATATGTTAGACTGGTAGCTTGGGGTATGAACATCATCCAGCAATGCCCTTTATGCAATGATGCAGATGACTTTGCTCACAACATCCATAAAAGTGATGTTGAGCTTTTTAGATGAGACAACAGTTAGAGTTCTTTATTCCTTGTATAAAATTTGTATTCTGTTTGATTTTGAGGTTTAAGGATGAGTCATGCATAGTGAATTGTCCCTCCTGTAGAAGCAGACACAACTACAAGATGCATAAGTATTAGCTTTAAGTTGTGGTCAGTTTTAATTTGTAAAAATTTTGATGATTTTTAAGTTGTGTACTTTGCTGCAGGGTCTTTAAATTGATAGTTGAGTTGAGGGGGGAGTGGAGAGTGAGGCTCATGTGGATCCCCCCATATTAAATATTTGGTCAGTTTTAATAGTTGTACTTTTTTTTTTACTTTTTGCTGCAGCCAAGTGATGCAGCTAGTGGACCCGTTTCACCGACGGATGCAAGAAGATCTTCTGGCGCTAGTAATCCTAGTGACAACCATTGAGATTCATTTTAATTGAAGTGGATGTACTAAGACAATGTAATAGCTGACTAATATAGATGATTAACTATGTTCTAATTTAGCTTGATGACATATGATACTACTCTTTTACAGTATTTTTCACGGTTAATGAAATGCTGATGTTTCTTAATTTTAATGTTTTGGTTTAAGCATAAATATTTCAATTGATATTAGGGAAAACGTATGGCATATTAATGATAAAAATCAATTCTATAATATATTTAAAAATAGATGAGGTTAAAACCCCCAAAAGAAAATTGAAGAGATTCTGATGGTGTACGCATAAGAAATTGCGGGGGTTTACAACCCCTACACTAAAAAAAATTAAATTTTAAAAATAAAAATCTATTTTCGCGCATGAAATTGCGGAGGTTAAAATTACAGTTTGCGGAGGTTAGAAACCTCCGCTATTTATTGTCACGACGGTTCGAAAAACCCACATATTTATCTGCCGTAAATTAATAGTGGCGATGCTTACTACGGGGGTCTGCTCAACTGTCGTGGCAGTAAATAGCGGAGGTTTCTAACCTCCGTAAATTATATTTTTAACCTCCGCAATTTACCCATTTTTTTGTAGTGTAAAGACTTATTAAAGATCTAAGATAACCCTTGTGACCCAAGAGAACTCGACGTAGGTACCACACCGGTATTGAACCAGTGTAAAATTATTGTGCCTCCTTTTACTTTTCATTATGCACAATTTATTTCTGCTACAATTGATGCTACTGTGAAGTTTAGCTGACTAATTCCTTTCTTAGTCAACTAAGTTTTAAAATCGGTTACAATTCATCCCCCCTCCCCCTCCCTCCCCCTCTTGTACTTTCATGGAGTATCAGGGATTCACTCATATCCATTGTGCCTGACGCTTATCCTACAACTGGCGTGTATCTCGACCACTAACAACCACCCAGAGCAACGTGTGGGAGTAGAACTAGGGAAATAAACGTTAGGTTTAGACTATAAATACCTTTGGTCTTATATTCATTTTGATTCCGCTCTACTTAATTACTCATTATTATAAACTACTACATTTCGCTCTTGTCAAGCTCGGTAGTTGATCCTTACTTTACAACATTGTGACTCACAAACAATCTCAATAAGATTATTCTATCCTTTACTTGCCTACTTTAATCGCATTATTATCATCATTTGTTGCTTATTTAGTCTAGTCACTCGATTCATTCAACTAAGCTCTGATTTGAATTGATTGTTAGTGACCTCATTAAATATAAATTTAATTTTAATAGTAAAACTATTTTTTGGTTAAACAATTTAGATGAATATTTCTTAAATGATAAACCAGTTTTCTTGAAAAACAGTTTTCTTTAATGGGTAGTTTTGTTGCCACATTCAATGTTTAAATTTCACAAGAGATGTGTTCACTTGGGAGCAGCTACAGGTTGAAAGCGAGCTTGGAAATGGGCAAATAACGCATCTTTTGAAGGTAGATTATCTTTTACTTGGCTGCAGTTAAGGTACTCTTCTCTCCAAACACAATAATTGGGAAACTTTTCACTGGTCACCAAAATTATACCAGAGGCTTCCTCAATAATTCCCATCCAAAATGCCATCAAATTAGCAGCAATATCAGCAAATCCAATTTTGTCTCCAACAAAAAACTTCTTATCCTTAAGCTCATTATCAAGAATTTTTAGCAGCTCATCACATTCATCCTTAGCTTTGTCTGACTCCTCTTCTGTCCCAAAATAAACTTTTCCCATTGCTGGCAAGCACTGCAAAACAGTCAAAATATAAAGTTTCAATAAAAATTTTACTCAGTTCTGCAGATAGGAATATATACCATGACAACGAATGAAGTTTAAAGTTCTATCAATTGACCATATAAAAAATAAATACACAATCAGTTCACTTATAAAACAATCAAATGTAAATATAAATATAAATTATATGAATGCAGCTTATATACACGACAGTGTAAGGAAAACTTTTTTATATTATCAAATCATTCAAAAGATTTATATAAGTAACACCCATATTTTGATAATAAGGTAGTTACTTGCAACAAGTAAATGTGACGTAATAGTATAAAAATTCTTTACATCGTCGATGGATATTAGTTATAGTTGATAACGTGATAAAAATAGTAACGAACCAGCTAATAGATTAAACTGCAATGATAATTGAAAAATAAAATTTTTACACGTCAATGTATATAACTCAAATCCAAATAAATTCACCTTCTCGTCAAGGAACTTAGCCCAGAAACGAGCTAAAGCTCGTTCATAAGGGTCTTTAGACAAGATAGAAGGACCTTCGAATGTCTCGTCAATGTATTCAAGAATGATCATAGACTCAGAAATGGGTTTGCCATTGTGAATGAGCACTGGAATTTTCTTGTAAACAGGGTTTGATTGAAGAAGTAGATGGCTCTTGTTTTGTGGATCTTCTACTATAAGTTCATATTCGACGCCTTTAATCTTCAGAGCCCACTCAACTCTGTGAGTAAATGGGCTCAAGGAATTACCAAGCAATTTCATTTCTGTCATCTCACAAATTTGGATATGGTGGTTTTAATTCTTGATCAATTCTAGCCTTATTTTTATAGAGCAAAAGACAATGAAGTGTCTTCGCAACCAAGCAAATGCAATGACTTCTCTGACAATTGTGTTGTCTAATTTAATGCTTCGATATGGACCGACGACTTATCCTCAATTATAAGTCTAAAGAATATGAGAGGTACTTTTTAATTTTTTTAATTAGTATCTAGTATTCGAAATTTACTAATTCAATTTATTCGGATCCGTGTCGCGTACGGCGCTTTAAAGAAAAATGCTCAATATTAGAACTTCCTTTATTTTTAGAGATTGAACGTGAAACCTCAAATTAAGGATAGATCACATCCCTCCCGCCGCACCCTTGATGGTAAGGGGTAGGTACTGCTTACAGGTTCTGTTATTTACGTTGGTGCTCCATTTTGAGGGTAACTCTACCTAATGTTCGGATCAATTTCGGGAATCTAATTTTGATTTTTTTCAGAATTCAGAATTTTTGTATGAAGTAGTAGAAGAATATTTATAAGATTATCTTTCCTTTTATATGATAAGTTTACTTTTCTACAAAAAGTACTCAATAAATTTTCTTTAAAAAAATCTGTAGGTCTATTATCTATCTATACTATATTAAAAGCACGAAGGCCCTTAGCGAAATATCGTTCGCCTTTTTTATCCTTTAAAAATATACTATATGTTGGATAAAATAGTAATTTAAGTTATTTGCCTAAAATTTAGGGCTTCAATATTAATTATATTTTGTATATCAAATACTTCCTTATTTAAAATAGGTATTGATCCTAATTTATAGGACTTCAAAATCAATTACTGAAATTTTACCTTAAAGAATCATACTAAAAGAAATAAAAAACAACAAACATACTTTTACCACGTTTGTTTTCCCATTCTGTTTATTAATAAGAGATAATGTGCCTATTATATTTTAATTCTAGAATATTTAATAAAATACCTATAACGAAAGACTAAAGTAAAACTAACGCTTTTCATTTCAAACTTGATCTTTATAAACAAAAAAGAAAAATCTGAAGTCCCTCCAAATTAATGTTAATTATTATAAAAATACTTTCTTTAATAAGTCATTTAATTTTTTAAATTTTTAGAAGTTTAAAATGAATAAAACTTTTATTTATTAATTTTTTTACTTATTTGGACTGAAAATTCTAATATTTAGAACTTTAAAAATATTAAAATTTTACTTTATTTAGATCATGCACTTAAATTATGCGGGATGTCTTATGCACCGGGCTGCCCCTTCTTTCTTTTTAAAACAAAAATTCTAATTCTAACTCATTCTCTGGAGTAAATATGTCATGGATGAGTCTTCTTTCAATTATAAATTCTCTCACAAGCTTGCTTTAGTATCCTTTTAATTTTTTTTTTATTGTCATTGCTATTTAATTTGATTATGTGATCATATGAAAGTTGTAGATTATTAGTTGCCTGATTATATATTTTAAATTCTATCCTTAAGCATTATTTAGATTTTTAAGGACTTGTTCTTGGAAGCATGATAATTTGTGAAATTAAATTTATAATATTATTAAATTGAAATATATTTTAAGTTGAATTATTGACTTATTATTGCGGATTTTTATGAGACCTTCTTTATTTATCGAGTTATTATACACGATTAACTTATATGATCATCTTCAGGAACTTATACTTTTATTTTATTATTTAAACAAAAATTTTAAATAAATTAGTACTCATTGAGATAGAATATACGCGCATCGTGCGTACCTTGAGACTAGTTGTTAAAAATGAGGGGCATAAAAATTGGGGGCCTAAAACACTTTGCCTTAAGTGCTTTACCATAGAGCAAGTAAGATTTTTCGCCACGAATTTAATTTTACCCCCGCAGACATATAAAATTTATTAAGTTTAATCCAAACAAAATTTGGATTCAATCTTCATTTTATTTGGGTTAAATAGTTAATTTGGACTTTACAAATTAAATTAGTTCATTTTATTATTTTCAAGCCCAAGGTCCATTTCATCTTAAGTCCCATACTCATGCCATGTGTCGGGTGACATGGCATATCTAGTCAAACTCAAAGCCATAAGATGACTTCACGTGTGAAATGATGTAGCAATCCCAGTCTAAAACAATGACCAATCAAGAGTTGCCAAGTGTCTAAAATGATACGTCTTGGCCAATCACAAACAAGCTTATCATCACATAGCTTATGTGATAAGTTCGATGACTCACATGAGCCAATCAGAATCAAGCAAGAGAGTATATATGTAGCTAGACTGTCCATCCACTACCATTAAAAATGGAGGGGTTACATAACTCTCTGACGACATTCAGAGTTGGAGAAGAGCTTCCGCAATTGGTGAAGGCATCCGCATACAAAAAGATCAATCATCAAGTGCATAGTTCTTCAACAAAGGAGTGTTCTATAGAGTTCTTCCCGGAGATCAACCCAAAATAACGAAGTGCTTCTCGATATTTTTGGCGATTAAATACATCACAAGGAGGTCTGCATCTTCCTATATTCGAGAAAGACGCTTCTCAACCCCACGAATTAAGGGATACATAGAATTGTACTCATAAATATTTATCAATAAAATCACTTTTCTTCATATTTTTTGTTGCAGTTTATTTTTCATACTACAAAAATTTATTGTGAACAAATTTTGACATGCCCAGCGGGATAAATTCTACCCTTTGTCTCTTCCTCTTGCAAGTTGAAAACTACAAATTTCAGATCTACTACTGCAATGGCCTTTCTGGATTGTGATGATGTTCCATGAAAGGATGCTACCCCGCCGCATCCGTTGAGCTTAGTCGTGTTGTCCCAATCACTCGAAACATGTTCAAGGCTAGTGGCTTGGATGGATCCAAATAATTTGCCTCCTTGGAGATAGAAAAGAAGAGAAGATCTCACATGACGCCCGCCACCGCAATCTCTGGGTAACATCCCATTCTTGCTATTTGACGAACTTTCTGAAACAGCCTCCAACCTTGGTGGATTTGAGAATTTGGTGGATTCTCCAGTTTCAACGAAAGTCAACGCCTTAAAGACTGACACAACTAACGTGGACGAAAAGTTTGCCATGATGGAACAAACTATAGAAGTCTTAAAGAAATTTGTTGAAGATAAAGACCTTCAAATCGCTCAACTCATGAAACAATTTGAGGCCTATACACCAGGAGAGTTGAGCCCTGTCCCTCCTCGTTCAGCTGTTTTCACCTTGCAGAAAGCGGTTGTTGAGGAATCGCTTGCCAAGTTCAACAAGTTGCGGCATTATCTACCCAACAATTGCAAGACATGATAATAAATGCCATCAAAGCTCAATATGGTGGACCATCACAAAGTTCGTTGTACTATTCTAAGCCTTATACGAAGCAGATTGATTGTCTAACTATGCCAACCAATTATCAACCACCAAAGTTACATCAATTTGATGGCAAAGGAAACCCAAGGCAAAATATTGCCCACTTTGTCGAGACTTGTAGAAATGCTGGAATACATGGTGACCTTTTGATAAAACAGTTTGTTCGATCATTGAAAGGGATTGCATTTGACTGGTATATTGAATTGGAGCTCAAATTTATTGATATCTGGGAGCAACTTGAGAAGTAATTTCTCAATCATTTTTACAGTGCCCGAAGAACTGTAAGCATGATAGAGTTGACATGCGCAAAGCAAAGGAAGAACGAGCCCGTGGTGGGTTACATCAATCGTTGGAGAGCATTAAGTTTGGACTGCAAGGATCGCCTTTCAGAAATATCTGCTATAGATATATGTATTCAAGGAATGCACTGGGGCCTTTTGTACATCCTACAAGGGATCAAACCACCAACTTTTGAAAAACATGCAACGCGAATAAGGTTCTTGGCACATTCGAGGACGAACATATGTTTAAGGGGGGGAGAATGTAACGACCCAACCGGTCATTTTGGGCTCTAACGCGTCATTCGGCGGTTTGAGGCCTTGAGTAGCTTCACTTTAGGTATTAGAATTTTGGAAAGTTCAGAGTTGATTTGGATAGAAATTCTAATTCGAAAGCTTTAAGTTGGAATAATTGGCTAAGGTTTGCCTTTTGCGTAAACGACCTCGGTATATGGATTTGAAGGTTCCAATAGGTTCGTAAAATAATTTTGGACTTGGGCGTATGTTCGGGTTGAATATCGGGTGATCCGGGGGCATTTCAGCGCTTAATATGAAAAGATGGCATTTTGGAGGTTTTAGAATTTCCTAAGTTTGGTTTGAAGCGGACTTTAGTATTATCGATATCTGTTTAGGGTTCTGAGCCTTGGAATAGGTTTGCATCATGATTTAGGACTTGCATATAAAGTTTGGCGTCATTCCGGGATTGCTTAAGTATAATTCAGATGCGCTCGACGAAGTTCAAAGTTTGAAAGTTCAAAGAAAGGTTTCGATCGTCGATTCATAATTTTGATGTTGTTTGGCATGATTTGAGGCTTCGACTAATTTTGTATCATATTTTAGGATGCGTTTGTATGGTTGGATGGGCACCCCGGGGCCTCGGGTGCGAATCAGATTGGAATCGGGTTGAGTTGTGGACTTAAGGAATTGCTGAAACTTAAGGCTTCTGGTGTGATCGCATCTGCGAGGTTTATGGTCGCAGGTGTGAGACTGCAAAAGTAGCC
Organism: Nicotiana tabacum; assembly: GCF_000715075.1. NCBI lineage: Eukaryota > Viridiplantae > Streptophyta > Magnoliopsida > Solanales > Solanaceae > Nicotiana > Nicotiana tabacum. Next base: position 22,339,689 of record NC_134081.1, on the reverse strand, counting down.
AAGGGGTCGCAGAAGCGGTTCTGGGTGAGCTGGGCAGTGGTTGCAGGTGCGAGGAGGATTTTCGCATTTGCAAGTCTGCAGATGTGACGAGGCTTCGCAGATGCGGAGTTGGAGAGTCGTGGCTAGCTTCGTAGAAGCGGATGGGATCCCGCAGGCACGGAAGCGCAGAAGCGAGGGGAGGGCCGCAGAAGCGCCCTCGAAGGTGCGAACTTTGGGCCGCAGGTGCGGCTTGTCGGAGAGAAAGTGACTTCCGCAGGAGAGGACATTTTTTTCGCAGATGCAGAGCCGTAAGTGCGGCTGGGGTGCCCGCAGGTGCGAAGACGCCTGTGCAAAATATATGTTGCTCAATCGGGATTTTTGCTCATTTCACTAATTCCTCTCTTGCTTGGGCGATTTGGAGGAACCATTTTCATCATCAATCTTGAGGTAAGAGATTTCCACACATTGTGAGTTAAATACATAGTTTATATATAGATTTAAACATGAAAATTAGTAGAAATTGTGGGATTTTGGTAGAAAACCTAGAATTTAGTATTTTTGGATTTTGACCACGAAATTGAATATGGAATTGGGAATAAATTATATATTTGGGTTCATGGCGTTATGGGTAATGATTATCTTCAGGAATTTTTGGAATTCGGGCACGTGGGCCCGAGAGTTGACTTTGTTAACTTTTTCAACGGAGTTGAGAATTATTATAAATTGTTAAATTATACGCATTGGAGTATAGTTTTATTCATTTACACATTGTTTGACTAGCTTCGAGTCGTTTTGGCTTTGAATTGAAGAGTTAGACAGGCATTGGAGCTCGTTATGGAACTTCGGAGGGAGGTAAGTTTCCTGTCTAACCTTGTGAGGGGGAAACTATCCCCTAGGCGATGTAATTGTTATGTGCTACTAGTTTTGGGTGCTACGTACGCACGAGGTGACAAGAGTCCCTACATAACTAAAGCATATTTATATCCAGGTAGACTTAAGACTTTATCATGTAATATTTGAATTGTTTGGACTCATTTTGGCTAGCTTAATTAATTGAAATTACAATTGAAATTGATTTAGAACATATATATTAGGCTGAGCTTTATCACCTATGTTGTTGCCAAGATATTGGATAAACGTAAAGGGGTATATTCACTATTATGCACCTGTATCTGTGTTGTAAGCACGTGCCTCGTGATTCGATAAGTTTCTTCCTTTCTTGTGGAGCGGGCCGAACGCCTCGGTAGTATAATAGTTGCATCTATATTTCGTGCCGCTCGACCCTCGACATTGTACACATTATTCTAGATCGAGACGTACGACCTTCGCATAATCGTGTGTTATATCGCTAGCAGTCCGAATATTCACTAGATTATCCTTCCATTGATGCCTGACATTTCATATGGTATTCCTTATTTATTTGAAATTGGCACTTGATATTTTTCGAGCTGTTGAGATAGAATATGAGATTGAGAAATTTATATCGTTAAAAGAAAGTTTGGAGGATTATGTTGGTTACCGTTTCATCCCAATATTACTATTGTGCTTCATATTTGTTTAGGATTTAGCATATTGCTTTATTGGAACTCTAATAAGTGTCGATGTCGGCCCCTCGTCACTACTTTTTCGGGGTTAGGCTAGATACTTACTGGGTACGCGTTGATTTACGTACTCATGCTATACTTCTGCACTAAATGTGCAGGATCTGACAAGTTCATTTGGTGGACATCTGGGCACGTAGGCGCAGCTGCTGAGGAGACTTTATGGTGAGCTGCATTCCAGGCTACGTATTGTAGCCAATAGAATCTCTGTCGTACTATTTACTTTATCCTGTCTTATTTACATTCTAGACAGATATTATATTATTGTTGTACTCCTTAGTAAATGCTCATGCATTTGTGGCACCGGCTTTTGGGGATATTTTAGTTAATGCTTACGGATTTACATATTATTATCATCTTTAAGTTTATGCAATACTAATTATATATGTACCAGTGAATTTTAATGGTGTAAATTTCCCTACTTAATAAAAGTTTATGATTTCAAAAGTAATAAAATGAACCATTTACGTGATAGTTCACCGTTGGCTTGCCTAACAGCGACGTTTGGCATCATCACAGCCTGTAGTGGATTTTGGGTCTTGACATGGAAAGATAGTCAAAATTGATGCATATATTTATCCTTTCGCTGAGACAGAGTTATACTTTGCAGATATAAAATTCTACCTAGATTCTTGTGAACGGAGTGTGAAGAAACCATCATCAGAAGAGGAAGTTGATATCAATTCCAAAGAAGAAAATGAGGCTCAATGGACATCTGAAGGTGACATACAAACAAAGACTGATAAAGAGCATCCAGTTTTCTACTATATTTCGTGTGAATATCAACAGAAAAGACAAGCTTTGTTAGAGAAATGTACTCCAAAGAAGAAAATGAGCCACAGAGCTATCCAAGATTTGAAGAAGCATATGACTGTCCCTGCTGATGCCCAATTTTGCCCTCATATTTTATAGAATATTATATATACTTTCAAAATATCATTTTGCATTATTACCCAACTTACAAGAGTCATATAAGTATTTTCTATAATTTTTCATAATTTTTAAAGCTTTAAAATTGATTTTCTTGCATTTAAATTGTTCAAATATATATTAATTATCCTTTTAAATTATTTTGTGATGACTTAATCATCCAAATTAATTATTTATACCCACATACATTTTATTATATTTTATCTCATTTTTTATGATTACATGTGCATTTTTACTATTTTATATTGGTTAGCATAATAGCCTATATTCTATAAAATAATTGAATTTATTATATCATTTATGCAAAAATAGTATTTTATATTTTTATAATATTGAGTTATTATTTTTAATCATTTTTATTTTATAAATAATATTTTTTACTAATTATTAGACATTTTAATAATTTTTATTTTTTAATTTTGGGTGTTTTAAAAGCTGGCCCAAAACAAGCCAATTTTTAGACCAATTTAATGGCCCAAACGCCCCAAAATCTTTGGCCCAAAGCCAATTGCCAACTGTTGTAAACTATGCACAGTAGCCTATTTTTATGTTGTTTGTGACCACATTCTCATTAGGCTCTCATGATAAAAACCTTCATGTGAAAACTGCCACCTATTTGTTCATGTCTATGACTTTGCTAGATTCTCATGTTAATTGTCTTAATTCCTTTAGGCTAATTCTGGACTATGCTTTGCTTTAAAACTTTATTTGAAATAGTTTGCTAGCTTATGATGTTTGATCCTGTCACTTTGAAACCTAGCATGATCCCACCTTATGTATGCCTTGTGTACTTTCCAAACCTTCGTGTGATCCTGTTTATATGCTTTGGTTAGAATTGTTGTTAGTTAAAACTTTAAGAATTAAGTGTGAAAAGATGTTTAATTAAGTCCCCGAGTAGTTGCCACTTGCATGGTTAAGTTTGGCATCAGTTGGTTTAAGTAAGTCATTCATCTTGGGCCTGATATTGGGCCATATATGTTGTTGGGCCTGCGTGCCGGATTCAGGCATACTCTATTGCTCTTCTAAGCCTGGGATTTGGGTTTGCTGGTTGTGTGAAGAGTGAGGTTGTTGAAGCCCCAGTCAGTACTGGGTTACTTTCGTTTGGGCTTGTTCTTAGGCTTGCAGTTGTTCTTTGTGTAATTTTTGTACTTGTACTCATTATCTGGTCCTGTAATAATTTGTAAACAAATAATTGGGGAGTTAGTGAAATTGGGGAATGAGGTGCATCCTATTCTTGCATAAACGGGTAGAAAACCTGTCCTTAGGATTTAATTGCCTTGTTTGCTATGTTTAATCGACATGCTACACATAAGAATCATGCATATAAAGAATCACACACTCTACTTAACTTGACTAATACTTGTACACTATCCAAAAGTATATTAGGTTGAGTAAATGATGTACCTGCTCCCATGTTTACTACTGTGCGCTATTAGTTAGCATGTCTATAGGAATAAAATGCCAATAACTACTTGTTTAATTATTAGACAGCATGCCTATAGGATGCGATAATATATGCCTTCGTTAATGCTCATCTAGATATCATAACTATAGTGTTTTAATTAATTAATCGACTGTTTTTGTTGCTTTCATTATACTGCCCCACCTGGATGACATGCATATAGGGATAAGTGTGATAAAATCATGTTCAAATGCCAACTGTTAGAAATCCCATATAAGATATTGTTACTCACCTAGACAGTCTGTCTATAAAATCAACGATGGTAATTCTTAATTCTCGAACTATTTTACTGTCTTGTTGCGCAAACAATTTCGAGATCATGCCTACAGGGTTTATAATACCTTTAATATGAAAATTCGTTAGTCTAAAATAATAACGTTGCCTGCACGATGCTTGCAATCAGAATAACATAGAAGCCATGCCAATAAGACTTAATGACTCTAATGCGCCTTAATTCTGGAGTTGTTGACCGCCTAATATAAAAATCTGCCCGCGTGCATTTGCTGCTTTTGTGTGGAGGCTAACTTGGGTCGTATATTGCCCTTATGTGTAGTTCTCTATGTTTTGAATGTGCGCTTAGTTCTGTCATTTTTGAGCATCCTAAGTAAAGTCTAGAACCACCCAAATAGTATGTCCAAAGCCTCCTGAACCATAGGCATGGGACGGGTAGCGCACGCATAGGACACGATCTAGAATTGAATTAGAGCGCTTTAGGTAAACAACTTTAACATAATAATCAGGTAGCAGAAGATGATAGTCTGTGCCCGCTGAATAATATGAGCAACCCCTACCCTAAGGAAGTTGCGAAGTATTATTTATGTTACACGAGGTGATCCTTTAGGCTAAAAAACTTAGGAACACCCCCTCTTTCATCTCTTGAATGTAGAACGATTAAGTTGTATCTTCTAACCTCTAAGGACTTGTACTTATTATTTATATAGTTTGATTCTTGTGCGATTTTCTTCACACTCATTTATATTATAGTAGAACTTCTAAATTCCTTGTCTTCCCTCACTTATATGATCACCTAGAATAATTATAATCCGATAATCCCACATAGCATAAACTTCAACTGGGACCCATAGTTGTGGATCTCGAAGAATACCTAACACCTTCTCTTTAAGGTAATTTGAGCCCTTACCCGATCTTTGGTGACGTAGAGTAGTCAAGTAGAGTTACTTGTAAATAGGTACCCTAACGCACCTTAAAATCGTTAGGTGACAACTTTTCTCTTTTAGTACCCATTTAAAAGAGTTGTCACATGTCGAAACCCGCTTTCGAGAGAAAAAAAGGAGATGATAGTCCCAGTTACACAAATCTCATCTGTGACTTGTGAGTCTACTAAAGGCAATCCCCAAGTTGATAAAATAAAAGGGAACTTTGATCCTAAGGCCTTCACACTGCTTGAAAAGTCTGGTTACGACTTCTCCATTCCATCAAGATTAGGAGAACTCAAAGATAAAGTAATTGGTGAAAAGATACATGGGCTTACTGAGTCTTAAATGAGGTTGAGAAAACAAGGGAACTATGTTGCCACTCCTAAGTTTGAGTTAGGATTCAGTTTGGCAGAGCCTCTTTGAATTCATCTAAGAGAATCAATTAGATAGCTTAATCACAACACACCTCGGTAGAGGAGACGAAGGAAGTTAAAGATAAGAAAATAAAACAATGGGCTTTAGTGTTTGATCGCATTGGAGGCTCAACACCTCGTGTCTCAGTGTTTGGAAGGCTAGGTCACAAACGTTAACGTGTATATTCCAAACATCTAAAGGGGGTTGCCGCTATCTCAAAGACCTCCGTCTTTTGTCGACTGGGAATGACAAGAAAGTCACTATCTAGAAAATGTTGTCAAAACATGAGGCGCAAAGTCACTGTGAAGTTGTTGCTAACAAGAAAATCTGTATTGCTTTCCCATCACGTATGAAGAGGAAGTCTATTTTGTCAATATCTATAGATGGTCCGCTGAAGGTGAAAAGGAGTACCATCGTTTATACTTGCCAGCCTCATAGAGAAACAAAGAAAGAGGAAGAAGCCATGTTGACCATCCAAGAAAGTCAAAGAGAAAAGTCAGAATTTGTGGAAACTTCCCATCACATAATAGTAGAAGATAGCCCATGCCTTGACATTGACAATGGAGTCCAAGAGTATCCCCCTCAACTAGAAGATGGCGGGCAATAAACTGTAGATAAGTTTAAAGAACTCAATTTAGGTACTCTGGAAGATCCATACCCAACCTCCATTAGTGCACTTCCTATGCCTCAAGAAGAGGAGGAATACTTCAAGTTATTGACTAAGCACAACGATTTCTTCTCTTGGTCGTATAAAGAAATGCATGGCCTTAGTCCTAAGGTAGCCGTTCATAAATTAGGAATCAAAAGTGGAGCACACCCCGTGAAGCAGTCACAACACATGTTTCGACCTGAGTTAGTACCACAAATAGAAGTGAAAGTCAACAAGATCATTAAGGCGGCAATTATTCTAGAGGTAAATACCCATCATGGATCTCGAATATTGTACATGTCAAGAAGAAGAATGGTCAAATATGTGTTTGTGTTAACTTTCGGGACCTAATCAAGGCATGTACGAAAGATAACTTTCCTCTACCAATTATTGAACTCATGGTTGATGCTACAATAGGGCATGAAGCTATGTCATTCATGGATGAGTCCTCCGGATACAATCAAATCAGAATGTCTCCAAAAGATGAAAAGTATACTGCTTTTCGAACTCCAAAAGGGATACACTGCTACAAAGTGATGCCCCTTCAGTCAGAAGAATGTTGATGCCACCTACCAACGCACGATGCAAAACATCTTTGACGACATGCTTCATCAGAGGGTTGAATGCTACGTTGATGACTTAGTGGTGAAGATAAAGCATATCTTCTACCACCTTGACGACCTTCAAATTGTTTTCAAAAGGTTAAGAAAATTCGACCTGAAGATGAATCCACTTAAATATGCATTTGGAGTTACCTCGGGAAAGATTCTTGGCTTCATTGTGTGTCCTCATGGAATTGAAGTTGATCCCGCAAAGATTGATGCCATTCAAAAAAATTCCCGAGCCAAAGAACTTAAGGGAACTTTGCAGTCTCCAAGGAAACTTAGCATTCGTCCGGAGGTTCATCTCTAATCTGGCTGGACGGTGTCAACCCTTCAATCATCTATTAGGTTGGATGTCCCTTTTCACTATGATCAATCATGTCAAAATGCTTTTGAAAGCATCAAAAGGTACTAGCTGAATCCACCTGTGCTGGGGGGCCAATGCTAAGGAAGCCATTGATACTCTACATCGCGGCACAAGAACGTTCACTTGGGCACTACTTTCTCAAGAGAACAAGGAAGGAAATGAGCAAGCCTTATATTACCTCAGTCGAACTCTGATAGGACCTGAGTTAAACTGCACGCCTATTGAGAAAATATGTTTACCGTTACTTTATGCGATAAAATAACTAAGGCATTATTTTGAAGCATACACCATCAAAGTCATCTCTCAAGCAGATTCCATGAAGTTCGTAATGACTCGACCTGTTCTTTCTCGACGCCTACCATATTGTTTAACCAATATGAGATAACATACACACCTCAAAAGGGTGTGAAAGGACAAGCACTCGACGATTTTCTAGCCGATCATCCTCTTCCGGCAGAACGGGAGCTTTCTGATGAGTTTCCGGATGAAGACATTTTGTTCATTAAAGAATTGTCACCATGGACAATGTTCTTTGATGGATCTACACGTCATAACGGTGTGGGGGCAGGTGTTGTGTTGATCTCTCTAGAAATACAAGTCTTTCCATTCTCCTTTGTTATAGGGGAAACATTCTCCAACAATTCCGCAGAGTACCAAGCTTTGATCGTCGCGAGAGGCGGCCTAGGTAAATATTAGGACATAAAAAAATCAAAAAATATATTCATCTATCTAAACTACGTTATGACTTGATCCTCTTCATCGAGTTACGTAGTCATCTTAGAGTTTCATTCTAAGTTCATTCGCATCAGTTTTTAAAAAAAGGGTTTGGCTTATGGGATCATCACATTAACTCTTTCAAGTAGAGAGGCATATATAAATACAAAAAAGAAGACAATTTGTGTTGAAGTGTAAAGATATTTTATTTCTTCAATATTACAAAAGTTGATACATCCAAAAATGTGGAGACGAAAGGGATTAGACATTATCTTTCACAAAAGCCTAAGTAATGAAAATGATCGTAAACTAGGCTTTGTTTTTGCCGCGTCTTAAATGCGTTTCCATGTTTGTATGATGTCTCCACATTTAATACACCATTCTCAATGTACGTCTCTCACCTTCAGTGGTTGTGATGATCTTTTGACCATGTGTCTTGTTGTTAGGCCTCGAGCATGATAGTTGCTTCTCTGGTGCAAGTGTTGGTTGAAGGTCCCATATGTGAGAAGTTGTCTCTCTTGAAACAAACCTCCAATTACCATGGGATACTACGTTCTACCCCTAACATTATATATGTTGTAGATTCGGATGTCTAGTTTCCAACAACAGAAATTGTTTGTAATTTGGAGGCTCCTAGCTCAAGATACAATTTTTTCGTCGGAACTACACGAATCTGAAAGTTTACCGCAACTAGGTCGACATTGAGAATTTTCTCTTTCCAGCTCGAAAGGAGTTCTGCCATGAAATTTATATATGTTGCAGCTCTATGAGTTTACTTTCTAACATCACAAATAGATCGAGATTTCTACACGTGTAGCTCGAGATATGTATTTCTCTACGAGAGTGCACAAAGCTGAAAAGCAACAACGTAGACATCAGGAGAAACATCAAAATAATATTTCTACCAAATAATAAGGAGTTCTGCCATGATAATTTTAGGTGCTGCAGGTCTCGAACTTGTCTTTCTGATGGTGCAAACTGTTGACGGTCAATTTTGACTCTCCCTTTTAAAATTAATTTATTTATGCTTAAAATTTTACAATAAAAACTTTAAAAGTATTTTCTATTAATGAATATATATTTTTATAAATTAATTAAGTATTATTTTCAAAATTAATCATGTAGTATTGATATTGTGTAATTACAAATGTATTCACTATCATAAAATAACCTTTGTATATATATTACATAGGTTTTATAATTTGACAAAATTACTCCTTAATTTCAAGTGAATTAGGTTACTATGTTAATATTTTGAAATTAGTAATTTGAAATATGTGTCATTTATAGCTAATTAATTAAAATAATTAGCAACATATAGTAATTATAATTTTACCATATTGTTTATTGAAATTGTTAAGTTTAGTAAAATTAATTTTAAAAGGGTTAAAAACTAAGAGGCTACAATTGCAATTCCTCAACTAAATACTAAATGGCTATTTCTCAAATTATTTTAGCCCAAATACCCAGCCCAAGTCCACTCCTCTATTCTAACATGGCAATCCATGCCATTCTCACTAAAACAATAATATCGTACCACATCACCCTCCTTTATCACTCACAAAACAAACACACACGCATTTGAACCGTTGATCCATCTGATTAACAACTCACATTTAATCTCTGGCTTTCCTTTGATTTTTAAACACACGCCCAGAGATCAAATCTCAACCATCCAAATTTCTTTGATCTAATGGCCCCCATTTTCCCACTTAAAATATTTCTGAAAAATCCAATCACCAAATAATCAGAGCCGTTGATCAACAGATCCAATGGCTCATGTTCCGTCTCTCACCTTTAAGCCTAAAGACTAACCCCCAATTACCTAGAAGCCCTAATCATTTCCCCCACGCCTTCCCGCCCTCATTTCCCTTTCCTCTCTCTTTTCTCTCTTCTCAATCAAAAGATCACTCATAGAACCTTGCACAAATTCGTGCAACGTCACTCGAAAATACTGTAAATCATCTCCCCTGTCCCTGCTACACTATGATTCTTACTTAATATTCCATTTTTTCAATCACGAATCCCAGACCCCCAAATCCGAAACCCTAAGCTCAAAGGAGAAATCATTTGATTTTCTCTTATAAGTCAAAATCGGAGCCTGAAGTTACCTCTTGCCTTCTGAAATCCGCGGATCCTGCTGCAAATTCACTTTTTCAATCAGAATTCAAACGTTCAAATTCTGAAACCCTAGACTCAAGAATGCAATATGAAATATTCGTTTCTCATTCGTGTTCCATCAAATCGGAGCATGCATAGAGTCGTCTCAGAGTTTATTATGAGGATTTGAAGTCCAGAGTTAAAACTCAGTGACCTCTGGATATTAGGGCCTTAACCACTGGTCCAAAGCCTTCAACGATCAATCCCCCTTCTCAGGTAAAATCAACCTTGTTTTTCCCTCTGTTTCTTTCTAATTTTCACTCGATTTACTATCATCATCTACCATGTGACATCTTCCACTATCATTTTGAATCTTGTTAAACCCTAGAGGCATTGAATGCCACTATAAAATGGGGTCTTCAATGCTCTCACCTAACAGACATACACACATATTGTTTTCCCTCTCTTTTGCTGAGTTTTATTGCTGATTTGAACTCGAGAGTTTTGGGATTTTGAGAAATAAAAAGAGTCTAATTGGTCTTCTGCCCTAAAAAGGTCAGCATCTCTCTCACACTTTTCTCTTTGTTTGTCTTTTTGAGTGACATGAGTATACAGATATAGGTGCTATAGATCATAATTATGTGCTTGACATATTTGATGTTTATGCTTTGTTAGTTTGACGACCTTTTGTGGTCAGCTTGTTCTATTATGATTCTTTGAGTAACAATCGATTAAGTCATTGATAATTGTTGATCTTTGTTCTGAGTTTTTCAAACAGTCTCCATGCCTAAGTTCTTATGTATTCATGTTCAATATTAAATTCGTAGTCTTCATTGACTTGCAGTAAACTCATCTCTATCTTATTGCATCTTTGTAATCTTGTGAATTTTGGAAGTTGAACTTACGTGACTAAAATGAAACCTGAACTTGTTCAAGACTTATATTCCTACTCTTTTTAACCTTGAGCCTGAGCTTACAATATTTAAACACTTTCTTCTCTGCTTGTATTTGATAAATTATTTTTAAGTTGTTACTATAGTCTTTACTTTGTTTAAGTTTACCATTGTTAACTAATCATGTTCATGTTACCCCTTCACCAATGATACTGTTGTGATCTTCACTTTTGCATATTATTCTCTGCATCCTATTTGCTTTATGATTGAGTTCATTATTTGGTAATCTTGACTGATATACACCTGAAAGTTCAATAAGTCCATATCACTTAACTAAGTTGAAAGAATCGAAGTGTTTAGATGCTCTTCTTCTCTGTATCTGTATCTTCTAACTCTGAGGGCCAATTTCTGGGCTGTCACTATAACCTTCTCATGATCAAGCTCAACTGTTGTATGCATTTATAGGAAGCTATCTTATTTGCGTCAAACTGTCTTATTCTCATGAATATTTGTTGTATATATTATGTTAAAGTTAAGATATCTTCCTCTTCATATGCAAGTCATGATCTTGTTTGGATAAAGTCAACTGCTAATTGCTGCTTAACTAAGTTTGTTTGCCCCCATGATTAGTTGAGACCTTCATATACATGTGTAATTCAAAACTTGTACAGTACATCCCTGTCCTTAACTTCTTTAAGCCACTATTGATTCTGTAAAGCCTGCATGCATCTATTATTGACCTATCTTCCATGAAGATAGGACTTAGACACTATGTTATAATCAAGTGACACTTTTTAGGAGTTGAAGCCTGATCACTTCATACCTATATGCTGAACTAGATTTATGTTTGAGTTTGAACTTGTTTTGATGCAATGTTTTCCATCTCCTTTCTTTACCAACATGATGATCTGGTTCTGTAATTGATTATGTAATGTGCAAATCTCCCCTACTTATATGAGATCACTGTCTCACTCACCCTACTTATGCGTAGTTGATTAAATGTTGCAAGCATCTCTTTTTGACTCTACAACACCATGTTTGTCTTGAATTGTTCTCAGCCCTTCTCCCTATTGTTAATTTAAAACTGAATATGACTCTCAAACCTCATGAAGTCCATTTGTTGATATTGTTTGAACTTGATGATTTGCTAATACTGTTAGAAGCATGACCGTTCTTAGACCTTAGGGGTACCATGTTTGAGCCTGTGAATTTGTAATCATGATGAGAGCTTAATTCCATGATCTTGATAATCTCTCTGTAACAATGATTGATTATGACTGTTGGTTTGAATATGTCTCGATGTCTTTAAGGTGCCAAATAACGTTTTCAATACCTGTTTGAATATGTTATGCCTTAATGATTCATTCCTGCAATGTTGTGATTATGAAACCTTTTTTTTATCTATGTGTATTCTGAAACTCAGCCCCGTATAGGTTTCCTTGATATGTGTCCCCTATTTAGTATTAAAAGCAAATATGTATTATATAGTGTTATTTTAATTAAGAGGAAAGTATATATATTTTGTGGTGAGCAATGCTTTAGTACTTAGTTTGTATTGGAAGGGCCTTATTGGCACTTAAACCCGTAAGAAAAATATGTCGTTAGTGATTAAGAGTATTTGGGAGCGAAGTTCGACTCTAGGTTGGGCTGCCCTCCCCGACACAAGCATTTCACTAGGCCTTGAGTCCCTTGGGAATTTTGAAGTACAGGGAGATCCAAAGGGAGCATCGACCTCGAGTGGGGTTCCATCCTTAGCTATTAACTCATTGACACATTCAGTTCTTTAAGGGTTTAGTATTTAATGATAACGAAAGGTTTCCAATGTGAATTATTTGCTAAGTAAAGCCATCACATTAATATATAATTTCCTCTACCATATTAATCTTATTCTTGATTTAGTTATCTTTTTGTATATTTATCATGAACATCAAAGTATGATCTGTAGTTAGAATATGCTAAATATATATTGGATATATGTCTAATAACTTTCTTATTTTTTTTGACATGTACATCTGTTTGGGCCTCTGAGTTCTCGATGAACTCAGGCCCAATTCCAGCCTTATTGCATCTCGTCCAAGAGTCCAAAGTCAGTTGTGTTCGCATTTCTTTACTGTTGGGCCTACCTTCTTGAGGCCCAATCACAGAGTCATCCTCTTTCCCTCAACTCCTTTATCATTATTACTGTCTCACTAATTTAGTTTACTTCATCTATTAGTTTAATGTTAGTTGTATTTGTTAGGTATTTATTGTTGTTCTATCTCTCATGTATATAACACTCATATAATAGAACACATGCTTTTCTTTCATGCTTTAGTATCATATGAACTTAGGCAAGCCTTAAACAACATAGGATTTAAAAGGAAAATTAGTTAGAAGTAGATCCTTAACTCACTAGTTATAATCTGCCCGCAAAGTATTACTGTGTTTCACTTACCCTCCTTTCCTTGAAAGATTTTCAAATACAGAATTTAGCAAAACAACAGCTCTATTTCAAAAAGGAAAAATCAGATTTCAGCTTCATTTTCAAAAGAAAGAAAATCAGAACTTCAAGAATTGCCGCCTTTAAGGAATTTTCAGAAAACGACCTCTTCTTTGAAAACCCTCCGAATATGAGGTAATTTTAGGCTCACTTTCTTGCAAGACATCCTTTAGAGTTATGTAACTAACCATCCCCCAAATCAAAGTCTTTTCATAACTCAATCTTTTTTATAAACTTATAAAATCTAGACTATGTATGTACAAATTTCAAGACTCTTTTAATATTTCTTATAAACCTCTTCATAAACTCATATCCCTTTAGGACCTCGCATTATTTCTATTGATATCATACTTAGGTATATAGTAATCAGTATTCCTTATCACTAGTCAAAGCCTTTTATAAAATAATTGATCTCAAACTTAGTCTAAATCTTATGGAGCTACCTCAGATAGATTTTAAGGCGCTAACACTTTCCCCTTAGAAGAACAAGTACCATTACCCATAATTTTATCGGTTAACAGACTAATAAAGAATATGACTTAGTAATTAAATAAGTATCCTAGTATACCTTTAAATATTAGGTGGCGACTCTCCTTGATCAACAACAAAGAAACCACAAGTTGAATCCTATCTTAACTAGTGCAAAATAGGATGCAACACAGACGTCTAACGACTTGGACATTCCTAGCTTGAAATATCTACTTTTTAATGACAACATTCAGTATTGTGAAGTCGAAATGACAGACGTGTGCATCACATTCGAAAATTTATTCTGACTTGTCCTGATGGAATTTGCCCCTAAATTTTGGGTATGTCTTTGTGGTGCAAGTTTTGATTTTGTAGAATCAAGAGGATTGTAGTTTGGAAACTCCTAGCTCGATATATGATTTTTCAATGAGAGCATGCATTGTTATGAAGTCAAAGCGACAGATATTTGAGTTCTGATTCTTTAGGAAGAAGCGGCTTGTGATTTAATCGCGCCTACACCAAAGAATGGATATGTTTACGGAGATGTGCCAAGTGCTTGCTCATCAAGGTTGGAAAGGAATGCTCCAAGTAGTGTCAATTTTGCCAAGCAGCAAAAAAGAGACACGCCATATGCTCTCTTGCAATGAAGAATATGGTTGCTTGTCTAGCCTTCTATGATAAATTTCAAGAAGAGAGTGCTTCGTCTACTACTTCACGAAAACTGGGACTTGGAATACCATGTACATCTTTGGCCAACTATAAGAAGACGATGCTCTATGAATTTATTCGCTAAGTTGCAAGAAGTTGTCTAAGCCAAGGCTTAATGGATACAAAGTTTTCATGCACCTCTTCGCATGTAAAAAATCAAAACGATATGGTTGAACATGTTTTTCTTTGGTGAGAGCGCGTAAATTTGAAGGAGCTCGCATGTCGAAACTCGTCGCCTAAATTCTAGAAGATATCTGGGAAGATATAGGTGCAATCTAATTGTGATCTTCATATATTTTGTAGCTCTGGAAGTCTAGTTTCTGACGCCACAAACCACTCGTGATTTCAACGCTGCTACACCAAGATATGTGTCTTTTGGTGAAGGCACGCAAGGTTGTAAATTCGAGCACGACAACATCTGAAACAAAATTTCAAAATAATACATGAGAAGCTACAGAAGGAATTTCGCCCCAAATTTTGATATGTTGAAGTATTTTAAGTGTAGTGTCAAAAGGATCAGACAGCTTGTGTTTCCGATGTTCCTACGACAACATATGATAGTTTATTTTATAGATGCCTAAAGATGACTATCCCTGACAGTTTCTGCAGCGAAAGGGAAAAGATTTTGGAGTCCTCAGTGCCGACAGAACGAAACTTTTGGTTCTATCTAATTGATTGGTGCCAACGACCTGAAGTTTTGATTCAGCAGCAGGTACCAGTGTTAATGACATGAGGCTTCAACTCGTCACGATAGATAAATGTATTCGCAACTCGAACTTCGAATCAGTGTGACAGGTAATGGAGCCAACGACACGAAGCTTGAAACTATGGCCAAGTTTATGATACGCACTATACATAATTAGAAGGAGAATAAGCAAAACCTAAGAACCAAATGTGCATAATTGATCTTGAACAATTGAGCTTGATGGAGAATAAGAATAGAAGAAGAGTTGAGAGAGATAAGAGAGATTCTTATTGATTAAAATGTTCGAATGAATTGTACAACTAAATCCATTGCTATGTATACACGTGCAGTTCGAAAGAGAAAAGGAATCTGAAAGTTAGTTATAACTAACTCCCTCGCAGTTGTACCAGAAGTCACATGTTGCACATGACCTTAACTAATAACTAATACAATGATTAAATCTTCAATTAAAATACAAATTGGCTTCAACTAAAATATGAATTGGCAACTAAAACAGCTAATCTGGAAATCTAACTAGATCGACTCATATCAATACTCCCCCTTGTGACAATCCTTATCCTCAAGGATTGAAATCAGGAAATTGCTGGCAGAAGGACTCATGATCTTTCCATGTGCAGTCATCTTCAGCAGCATTGAGCCATTTAACTAGTAGTTGAGCTGCACGTTTGCCATCCTTTTTGATCAACCTCCTATCAATGATTTATTCAGGGACCATCATAACATGACCTGCCTCTGGAGGAGCTACAGGTAATGTGATAGAAGCTGTATGTGATCCCAATTTCTTCTTGAGTTGAGACACATAAAAAGTGGGATGAATCTTAGAGTCCCTGGGTAAGTTCAGGGTGTAGGCCACAACTTGTACCCTTGCAAGGATTTGAAATGGACCAAAGGACTTAGCAGATAGTTTTTGGAAATTATCGGACTTCAGAGACAATTGCATGTAAGGTTGTAGCTTAATGTACACCCAATCTCCTACAGAGTAAGATTTGTCAGTTCTTCCTTTGTTAGACTGAGTTTTTATTCTATTTTGAGCTCTCTACATGTGGAATTTGACGTACCTTAGTGTTGATTATCTAGCTTGTAAGCTTCTATCCACAAGGTCAAATTTTGAGTCAAAGGCCATATAGGGCAGTAGAGGGGGTGGTTTCTGACCATAGACAACTTCATATGGAGTCATGTTAATAGCAGAATGAAAGGTGGTGTTGTACCACCATTCAGGTAATGATAACTATCGGGGCAACTCTTTTGGATTTTCAAAGGTCATACACCTCAAGCAACACTCCAAACACATGTTGACCACCTCTTTCTGTCCATCAGTTTGTGGAGGGTAGGAGGTGGAAGTCAAGAGACACCTTCTGTAGTTTAAACAATTCCTTCCAGAATTTACTAGTGAAAATAGCATATCTATCATAGACAATAGTTTTAGGCATTCCATGCAGCTTGAATACACCATCGATGAACAGTTATGCAACATCCAATGCTGATTAAGGATGCTTGAGAGACATAAAGTGAGCTGACTTGCTTAGCCTATCCATCACAACAATAATGGCTTCCTTGCCAGCTGCCTTGGGAAGTCCCTCAATGAAGTACATAGAAATATCTTTCCAAATCTTGTCATGGATTGGCAGAGGTTGTAGCAAGCCAGAGTAGGCAACATTTTCACCTTTGCACATCTAGAAAATATCACAACATCTGATATAGGAGGATATGATAGAAGGATATCAAATCCTTCCTAAGTTCAGATACATTTCCAACCATCATCGTGCCCTTTTTACTGAGAACACCACCTTGATACTTATAATATGGTTTAGAGTTTTTGCCTGCTTGGATGGATGAACAAGCTATTGTAGCCTAATATCCTAGTTCCATGAATCCTTGACAGCCTCAAATAGTTGAGATTGCACACTAGAGATGCTAAATAGTTGGATAGGGTCCTACTTCCTAGATAAGGCATCTACAACTATATTATCTTTTCTCTTCTTATAAGAAATAGTGTAGTCATATTCAAGTAATTTCACTAGCCATTTCTGTTGACTAGGAGTAGTGATCCCTTGTTCCAGTAAATACTTCAAGCTATGGTGATCAGTTTTGATAGTAAATTACCTTCCTAGTAGGTATGGCCTCCAATTCTGCACATTAGTAACAAGTGCTAACAATTTCTCTTATAGACTGAAAGGGCCTTGATCCTTTAAGACTTGCCTTGGCTAAAGAATGCTATAGGTCTGTTGTGCTGAGCCAACACAATCCCAATTCTACTACCTGAAGCATTTGTTTCCACTACAAACTCTTGGAAAAAATCTCGAAGAGCTAAGACAGAAGCTGAAGTAATTGCTCTTTTTAGCTCCTCAAAGGCATGTTTAGTTGTATCATTCCACTTGAAGCTATCCTTCTTCAGCAGATCATTGAATGGTCTTGCAATGATGCCAAAACCTTGGATAAATCTTCTATAGTATCCATCTAATCTCAGGAACCCCCTCAAACTCTTGAGAGTGGTTGGTTGAGGCCAACTGACTACCGACTCCACATTTTGTCTGTCCATAGAGACACCTTCTTTAGAGATGACATGGCCTAAATAATCAATATGTCTGACCCCAAAGGTACACTTGCTCTTCTTTACAAACAAGAAATTGGTTCTCAAGATGTTGAAGGCCTCCTTCAAGTGAATAATATGGTTTTCCAGTTGGGGTTGTAGATGAGGATATCATCAAAGAAGATTAGGATGAACTTTATCAAGTGAGAATGGAAGATCTTATTCATCAAACTCTGAAAAGTTGAAGGAGCATTAGTTAAGCCAAATGGCATAACAGTGAACTCATAATGACTATGATGAATTCTAAATGTTATATTGGGTATATCAGACTCAAACATTCTAATTTTATGGTAGCCAGACCAGAGGTCCAGCTTGGAAAAGTACTTAGCACCATGGAGTTCATCTAGCGACTCTTCAATCACAGGGGTAGGAAACTTATCCTTCACATTGTGGTTGTTCAGTTCTCTATAGTCCGCACACATCCTCCAAGAACAATCCTTCTTTTTCACCATTACAATGGATGAAGAGTAAGGGCTTGTACTTGGTCTTATCACCCCTGATTCTAATATTTTATTTATCATTTTCTTAATTTCATCCTTCTATACTGTAGGGTATCTATAAGGTCTGATATTAACATGCGAGGTACCATCTTTGAGTGTAATGTTTTGGTCATGGTCCCTGAGTGGAGGTAATTCCTTGGGTACTTCAAATAAATCTTCATATTGTTGCATAATAGTTTGCAACTCATGCATATCCTCTACCTGATCAGTGTGGTCATTCATTGAAATTAAACTGGCACCAACTTCTTCCTGCAGGTCACACTTAAAAATTTCCAAAGTTCAGCTAGTTTAGCTAGTACTTTTTTAATTTTGTGTTGTCGAATCATCTTAACAGCAGCTGGTTGCATTCCCCTCAATGACAATTATTTCCCAAGTCACTAAACTCCATTTTGAGTTTCCTGAAATTCCAATATCACCCAAGGTGATCAACTATTATATCCCTAGAATCATGTTTCACTCTCTAATAGGCAGGACTAGCATATCAGAATCAAATATAACCTCTTGTATTTTATAGTTCAACTTCTTACACACAGAATGGCTCTGCATCTTTTTCCTATCAGCTACAAATACATTAAAGAATGTTATAGCAGTCAAGATACACCCTAATTTCTTAGCAGTATTGAGATCCAAAAATTATGTGTGCTGCCAGTATCAATCAACACATGAATGGCCTTGCCTTTGACAGATACTGTGATTCTTATTCATCTAAAGTCATCCAAGCCATTCATAGCATGACCTCAGACATGAGGCAGAATGGAGCCTTCATCATCAGTCTCAAATCTTTGGCCAATCATTGTTAAGATTTCAGCAAGTTCTAGTACTACATCATCATCCTCTAACTCCATTATTTCTTCACATCCTTCCTCTACTTCCATATAAAATAGTTGCCTTCTATTCTTACAAACATGACCATAGGTGTATTTCTCATCACAGTTGAAACATAATATTTTACTCCTTATTTCATCAAATTTCAGCAGGTGTTAGTAGTGTAGCATGTTTAAAGTTTGGTTTAACATTTAGGTTGCTATTTAGTTTGAACATGGGGTTGCTATGGGTGGTGCTTTGGGATCTTGGGTAATATTGGGGTTGTTTAGCAGGCTGGGTAGGTCCATAGGAAAAAGTAGGAACATGAGGACCAAACTTGTTCTTAGTTCTGGGATTCTGAGGGGAAGGGTTAGAAAAACATTGTTTCTGGACCATTAGAGTTTGTTCTTGAATTATAGCTAAGTTTACAGTCTTAGCTAAAGATCTAGGGCCTATCATTTTGATAGTTAACCCAATATCTGGTTTAAGCCCCGTCATAAAACAACTCACAACATAATCTTCAAAATGATATACCTTGTGAGTAATTCATCAAAAGCATCTATATAATCTTGGACAGTAGTTACCTGGTGAAGTTCCTTGAAATCACCCATTGGGTCATCGAACACTTCTGGCCCAAATCTCGCATACAAACTTCTGATATATTTACCCCATCTTGGCCATTCCCCTGCGACCCTGTGCTTCATGTATGATTGATGCCATTGTAAGGCCTTTCCTTCTAGTTTGCAGGAAGCCAATTTCACCTTAGCATCCTCAAGTGTTTCATCCACATCAAAGCAATGCTCACAACAGTAGAGCCAATCCTTCAACCCATAACCATCAAATTTTGGGAAGTCCACCTGGTAGTTTTGAGTTGTTATTTGAAAGTGACTAGCTAGGTTATTAAATCTGTACCCATTCTCCACAGAAACAACATTATTATCCACATGGTTTTCTCCATTAACATGAAGGTTTTGAACCATTTGAGGGTTCAAATTTTCCGTAATTAATTTCTTAATTTCCTCAATCGCTTGTGCCACCTTTGCATCTACTGCTTGTTGCAGATTTGCGATAGAACCAACCACACCTTCCATCGATACCTTCAAAGAATCAAGTTCTCTTTGTAACTCTTGCATACGAATGATGTGATCACCCATGGTAACAGGTCGGAGGAGCACTACTCTGATACTAATGATACGCACTATACATAATTAGAAGGAGAATACGCAAAACCTAAGAAGCAAATGTGCGGAATTGCTCATGAACAGTTGATCTTGAGGATGAAGAAGAATAAAAGAAGAGATGAGAGGGATTCTTATTGATTAAAATGTTCGAATGAATTGTACAACTAAATCCACTGCAATGTATACACGAGCAATTCAAAAGAGAAAAAGATTTCGTAAGTTAGTTATAACTAACTCCTTCACAGTTGTACCAGAAGTCACATGATGCACGTGACCTTAATTAACAACTAATACAATGATTAAATCTTCAACTAAAATACAAATGGCTTCAACTAAAATTTGACTTGGCAACTAAAATAGCTAATCTGGAAATCTAACTAGATCGACTCATATCAGTTTGATATCAAAGCAACCATCTAAATTGCTGAAGGTTTGCAGATTCGAACTTCCCTTTTGGCTGATGTCAATTCCTGAAAAAGAAAAAAAAGAAACCGTGAGAAGGAATATTAAAAAAAGAGATGCGAGAGAAATGAATTACAAATGGGAAGAGGTTTGTGTATCTTCTGCAATGGTTAGCCGAACTTCTCGAGTTGCAAGTTTGTGCTCTTATGTGTCTGAGGTCCAGCTCGTCTTTTTATAGAGCTCATGAGACAGTGGTGTCTTACTTGGTATACAGGACTTCCCCGTTAAATAAAAAGAGAATTCCTAGTTGATTACAAAGTCTCTTATTCTGTAAAGAAAAGGATTCTGAGCCGTATTTGAATTCAATAAAACACTGTGATGGGTGAATTAATTTTAGTAAGGCTAGTAGTGCACTCAAATTAGAAAGATTTGATTGGAGTCATAACTCAAGTGTGTTAAGCTTATTATCAAATCTGGTGATGGCCTTATATTGTCCTACGTGGCATATCTTTACATGTTGTGAAGTTGATTCACGTTGACTAAGTTCAAGCCTGACAAAGAAAAGCTACCAACTTTGGGTGTGTTTGGTACGAATTAAAATATTTTTCGAATGTTTTCTAATTTTTTCATGTTTAGTTGGATTAAATATTTTGAAAAATATTTTTCTCATCAACTTATTTTCCTCCCATTAGAGAAAAATATTTTCCCTATCAAAAGGAGAGAAAACGTTTTCCAAAACTCCTTTTCAACCTTCTACACCCTATTCCCCATGCCACCAACCCACCCCAATCCCCTACCCACTACCCCAACCATACTCTACCCATCCCAACCTCGCCCACCACCCGCCCTAAATAGAACTATTATTAAGAGTACTTTATTTTCATGTTGTAGATAGAGTACTTTTTTTTATTTCAACAAAATGAGAATATTTTTTTCATGATGTAGTAAAAGTATTTTCTTTCATTTCAACAGAACAAGCACTTTTTTCATGATGTGAAAAAAGTAGTTTCTTTCATTTCAACCAAACGAGTACTTTTTTTTATGATGTAGAAAAACTAGTTTCTTTCATTTCAACAAACTAAGTATATTCTTTTCCTGAAATGAAAAAAGTATTTTTTCCAACAAAACGAGTACTTTCTTTTCATGATGTAGAAAAAATAGTTTTTTTCATTTTAACAAAAAGAGTATTTTCTTTTCATGATATAGAAAAAATATTTTCTCATTTCAACAAACTGAGTATATATTTTTTTACGACATAAAAAAAATATTTTCTTTCATTCAACAAAATGAGTAATTTCTTTTCATGATGTAGAAAGAATATTTTCTCATTTCAACAAAATAAGTAATTTCTTTTCATGATGTAGAAAAAATATTTTCTTATTTCAACAAACTGAGTATTTTCTTTTCATGATATAGAAAAAGTATTTTTTTTCATTCAACAAAATAAGTAATTTTTTTTCATGTTGTAGAAAAGATACTTTCTTTTTCAACAAAATAAAGTGTTTTCTTTTTAGTTATCGAGTTTAAATTTTAACGTTGTTCTTGTGTGCTAAAAATATTTTATACTCTCTAACCAAACACTAGAAAATATTTTTCGAAAAACTTTTTCCATTCACCAACCAAACTAGGGAAAATAAGTGATAAAACCACTCATTTCCAAAAAATTATTTTTTAGGAAAACATTTTCTTTCATACCAAACACACCCTTTGTCTCCAAATTAAAGATGCCACACAAGTGTGGGATACCCGTTATTTGACTAGGATCTACTTGTCACTATGATTATGTGGTTCCACCTAATGCTCAACCAAAGTGCATGAGCAAGTGTTTTTGTTAGGTGACAAAAATATTGTTGTCTTCATCGGTACTTCAAGCCTCGTCACTAAGGCTCATGAAGTTTACACTTCGACAAGACTTGAAACAGTGGTATCTGTAGACATATAAAATTTATTTAGTTTAATCAATATAAAATTTGGATTGAATCTTAATTTTATTTAAGTAAAATAATTAATTTGGACTTTACAAATTAAATTAGTCCATTTTATTATTTTCAAGCCCAATGTCTATTTTATTTTAAGGCCCAGACTCATGCCATGTGTCAGGTGACATAGCATATCCAGTCAAATTCAAAGCCAACAAGATGACGCCATGTGTGAAATGATGTGGCAATCCCAGTCTAAAATAGTGACCAATCAAGAGTTGCCAAATATCTAAAATGATATGTTTTGGCCAATCGCAAGCAAGCTTGTCACATAGCTTATGTGATAAGTTTGATAACTTACATGAGCCAATCAGAATCAAGCAATAGAGTTCATATGTAGCTGAACTGTCCATCCTCTACTATTAAAAATGGAGGGGTTACATAACTCTCTAAGGACATTCAGAGTTGGAGAAGAGCTTCCGCAATTGGTGAAGGCATCCACAAACAAAAAGATCAATCATCAAGTGCATAGTTCTTCAACGAAAGAGTGGTCAACGGAGTTCTTTCCGAAGATCAACCCGAAACAACGAAGTGCTGCTCAACGTTCTTGGCGATTAAATACACCACAAGGAGGTCTGCATCGTCCTATATTCGAGAAAGACGCATCTCAAACCCTCGAATCACAGAGAATTTCAGAGAGGAGAATCAAGGGATAAACAAAATTGTACTCACAAATATTTATCAATAAAATTTATTTTCTTCATATTTTTTGTTGCGGTTTATTTTCCATAATACGAAAATCTGTTGTGAACAACCCCTAAAAATCTTTTGTTTCAAACTCCACTAGTTTAAGGCGAAGAAGATAAAAACATGACTCTTATCATGTAGTAGCTGGAAGAAATTACAATAACATACAACCACTGACAAAGCAGCAAAACAAATACACAAGATACTACCTACTCTGTGAAAAGCAGGCTAAGCTAGTTTTCTTTAATAGGTAGTTTTATTGCAAAAATCATGATAATTCACAAATAAAGAAGTGGTTTCATTAGGGAGCTGATACGGCTGCCGCAGCTTGAAAGCGAGCTTGGAAATGGGCAAGTAACGCATCCCTTGAAGGGAAATATTCTTTAACTTGGCTGCAGTTAATATACTCATCTTTCCAAGCACAAAAATTGGGGAATTTTTCCCTTGTCACCAAAATTACTCCAGAGGCTTCTTCAACAATTCCAAGCCAAAATGCTATCAAATTAGCAGCTATATCAGCAAACCCAAAGCTGTCTCCCACAAAGAACTTTTTGTCCTTGAGCTCATTATCAAGAATCTTCAGCAACTCACCACATTCCTCTTTAGCTTTGTCTGACTCCTCTCCTTTGCCAAAATAAGCTTTCCCAGTTGTAGTCAAGCACTGCAAAAAACTCAAATCTTGAGTTCCAAACATTTCTACTTTTATCAAAATATATTCTGCAGATAGGTATATATTGCATGACTTGCGGACAACAGGGTCAAAACTAATCCATTTATTCGTAATTCGCCCAAATCGTCCAACCTTAAACTGGTTGGATTAAGACTCATTTTACAAACTCAAAAATTGAGATTGAAGATTATATCAATTTACTAGTCCAAGCTATCTTTTAACTTGACATGTTTTAACTAGCCCAAATTTGATTCAACCTGCCCCTTTGCCACCCCTAACAACGTGACCATGAATTTCAATTGAAAGAAGGCAAGAGCAAGATAAATTAAAAAACGATTGACATAGCGAGGCTCAAATTAATAAATAATTTAAAATGGATCCTTAAAAGAAAAAGGACAAGTCAATTTGAGCAAAAGCAAATTCAACCTTACCTTAACATCAAGAAAATTAGCCCAGAAACGTGCCATCGCTCGTTCATAAGGGTCTTTAGGCAAAATAGAAGGGCCTTCAAATGTTTCATCAATGTATTCAACAATGACCATAGACTCAGAAATGGGTTTTCCATTGTGAATTAGCACTGGTATTTTTTGGTGAACAGGATTGGATTGAAGAAGCAGAGGGCTCTTGTTTTGTAGGTCTTCTTCTATAAATTCATATTCCACTCCTTTAATCTTCAGAGCCCATTCAACTCTGCAACTAAAAGGGCTGAGTGAAACACCAAGCAACTTCACTTCTGCCATCTCAATAATTAAGTTGTCTGGATTATTACTTCACTATGTTTAAAGGAAAGGAAATTTATGGGGTGGGTTTTGATTCTTGAATTTTTGTTTTCTTTATAGTGTTTTAATGACCAGGAGATGCAATGTTTCTTGATCAACAATTTTTTTATGCTTCATGTTGACCGACAATTTATCCTCAATTAATTCAAGGATGACTTATGTGCACTCGTCACCCACATTCAAATCTCTGCATTTTCATTAATGTTTTCTTCGTTGAGCTAATTGATGGAAGCAAGGGGTAGGGATGGTTGAGGTCTGTGGGGTATGTGTGGGTCAGGGGAGTGAGTGGATTTATTTTTGGTACACTGGAAAATACTAAAAAATATTAAAATCTTTCATAAGCACTGGGAAAAAGAAATTCATTTCGTTGAACGCCTCTCTTGCCATACTAGCAAGTTTTCTTTATGTTTGTGACCTTCATTTGCCAAAAATCCATGCCACAGATGTGACTAATTCGCGTCGTTGACTTGTAGCAAGTATCTGCAATCTTCAATAAAAATTCGAAGAGGATGATCCTGTATGTCGTCTTCTTTGATAAGCTTGACAGCAAACAGACCATCTATTTTCACTTCTATCTCTTAATTTAAACTTTGGACATGTTCGAATATGTGAAGAGTCCTCTACATCATCATCACATGATTGTTCTCATTTTTTGGTGAGTCGATTATCTTCCTGGTGAATTTAAGCTTATTGGACATTATAAGTCGTTTATTATGTCTTACAAGTCATATGAAATATTTTAGTTTCTCAGGAAGGCGAAGTTTCCATATATTAGTTCATCTCCTATCAACTGGAGTAGTAGCATCATCACAGGTATAATATATATTGCCGATTTAGTACTAAAATTTTCATTACTTGTTCTAATCCAAGTAACCGTATCGGCAAATAGAACATGGTCAGAAATAAATAGGGATAAAATATTATTTATGTCAGATAGGTTAAGAAAATAAACGACAAAAGAAAAATCTCATGCTCAATCCAACAACACGTCAGAGACTTTAGCATCTGTGTCAATTCGGTTAGTGTTTGACCCAAAAACTTAGATCTACCAATTAGATTTATATAAAACAAAGTCAATTTTAGCTAATATTAATAATTAAAAGATAAGGTTATCGATTTTATGACAGATAGTATGTATATTTGATTGAATGGCAATAAATGTAAGTAATAATAACAGTGTTCAAGTGTTCAATGATCCAAAAAGTTGGAAGATAGCATTAAAAAATAATAAGTAGAAATGAACGACATTTAAGTAAATAAAAATATGTGAATCACCCGAAAAGGGCGAGATCTAATGGATATTTTTTCTGACAATAATGAATGATTGATGAGCCTTTGAGCATTTAGGTTGTTCTCGGATCAAGTGGAAAAGTTAGACACGAATCTTAGTGAAAAAGTTATTTTCGTATGCTTGTAATATGCCCAGATTCTCTCTATAAAGTCAATACGTTTTTCGTGCAGGTGAATACCCTCATCATTGTGTCTTTTTCTATTTATAGGGAACATATTCCAAAAATAAAGCTAGCAGTACAGGTACATGAATATATTCTATGCGTTTTCGTATGCTTGTTTAACAATGCAGTAGCAACATTCTCTTATATTTCAATTATTTGTAATGTACCCCTTTGTATGAGCAGAATTGGTGTTTTGCATAATAAATTTTGAGTACCTTGCAAGAGTTAGTATTAATTTAGTTTGATGAATTTATGATGTTTGCTATTATGAGTTTTTTGTAATGGAATAATGCTACAATCTGCTTTTTTTTTAAAAACAAATGAGATCATATTACGGGGTTACCATCCCAAATATATATATATATATATATATATATATATATATATATATATATATATATATATATATATATATATATATATATATAAAAGTTATTTTCGTATGCTTGTAATATGCCCAGATTCTCTCTATAGAAAACCGTCACAAATTTAAAATTTAATTTGTGGGGGTTATCGTGGGAGTTTCAAAAAATATCACAATATTACTCGTGGCAATCGTAACTGTGGCATTTTTAAAAACCGCCACAATTCATTTTGTGGGGGTCAGAAACCGTCACAAATTATCAAAATAACCCCCCAAAAAATAAGCATTTTCTTGTAGCGTCTTTTGTCTCATATCCTAAAACTAGCCGTTATAAATCTGTTCAGGATGCTCGACCTCGACCTTAATCTATGACGACTTCTCGACCTTGATCTTCGCTGACTCTTCGACCGCACCATTCATCTCTTCAGGGACCACTTCGACCTTGGGCAGGTCTTTATTTAGGTCGTACTGATGACACGTGACAGTCTGTGAGTGCCTCCTTAATGTTAACATGGTTTGGTCATATTGGAGATAATTTTTGACCCATACAGTTAGTCCCTCAGCTTATTGAGGTCGTCCTCACAGGTAAGCTTAATGAGTGGATAATTTCATTTTCGTTCGACTTATCGAGTAAGCTGCAAGAGTCATAAACGTGGTGTCGAACAGGCAATGTGGCCCTCGGTGGGCGCATATTTCAAATACCTCAGGTTTCCCGGGTGATTTGTTGGAGTTATCCTGTCCAAGGGTTAGATTGATGTCACGACATCATGCATCATTATGACGCATATTCCCGATACGTTGCTTCGATTCGTGCATGAACCTTGATTGGATCTGCCGTTTAGATTACGTTGCCAATTATGACGAGCCATTTTCGATTTTAGCACCATGATCTCTATAAATAGAGGTTCTTGAACTTGAATTTGAAGTTTGTTTCCTCTAACTTTTCAGAGCACAAACCTCCATCTCTGCATTTTTCTTCTTTGAACTTCCTTTCCTCGTTTTGTTTCTCGTTTGTTATTCTTCTTTATTACTTTGCATCATGTCCAACTTACCCCAAACGTTGGCGAAGGGGTCACGTTGCTCCCTTGGCAATTGTGTTTCCTTCCTATGGGGATGGTGTTTCTTCCATTGTTGAGGATGAAGTATTCTCGTAAGTGGATGAAATAATCCCCTGCAATCCTGACGTTAGGTCTGACCTCACCCGATCACCGGACGCTGCACCCAGGAATTTCTTATCGACGATGACGTCTAAAGAATTGGCAGAACTTAAGGCCAAGTTCGGCCTTCCAAATCATGTCGAACTGATCCTGACTGGTGGGGACGTGGTACATGTTCATCGCCCTGGATATTGTACTTTATACGTGATGTTTGGCTATAATTACATATTTTTAATGCATTACTTACCTTACATTTTAGGTGCGTTAATGCTAAACTATACTATATTTGTGCTTAATTGAGTTTATTTTATGTGTAGGTACGTTGAAGACGAAAGTGGGAGCAAAGTAAAAATTTTATGTGTATTTTATGCACTACAAGAATGACTTGTGATTATTTGATGATGAAAAATATTATGATATCATGATTAGATAATGATTGAAGACAAAATTGTTAGAGGATAATGTGTGCAAATTGACGTGAGATGAAATTGGAAAGCAAAGGAAAGAAATGAGAGTGTTAGGCAACTAGCACTAACAAAAGACCTCAAAATTGAATTGAAGCGGAGAAGCATCAGGCGTAGCGAGTCAACAAGCTTGCGTTAGAGCAGGCGAAGCGAGGGATTTTTCTCACGATAGAGCTCGTGTTGCCAGGGTTGTAGCGAGGTGGAGCGCGCAACATAGCTCGCGCCGCGAGGCTTACAACGAGGTTCACTGGGCGGTAGAGCTCGTGCCGCACGGTCGGTAGCGAGGGTGTTCCGAGTTTTAAAGCCTATTTTATCTCTTTTTTGGTTTTGGACTTGGTTATTTCGTCTAGGCTTTTTCCCTACACATATAAATAGTCATTAAACACTATTTTTAGAGGAGTTTTGCGACCGGAAGCAAGAATTCACGTGGAGGAACACACACCACGCTTGGAGGAGGCTTTCAACTAGTTTTTCTTCTCTTCTCTTCCTTTAATCGCATAGTTTATTAGTTCTAGAGTTGTTGGGTGCTACATGAACGTTGTAGTTTAAAGTTTAATTTGTTATTACTATTTTATCATATTGGTTTATTTATTCAATTTTGCGCTTAATTATTTGATTGTTTGATCACCAATTGAATACTATCTACGAATCTAGGATTGAACTCGGGAGAGGGAATTCTAGATTGCATATAAAATTGAGTAGAGCAAGATCTTAACTCTGAGGGGGACGAATTTGCGGTTAGGATAGGAATATACCTAATCGCCTTGCTTGGTTACTATACAGAAATTATTAATGCGTTCTTGTTAATTCTAATTCCATAGGAATATAGGCGTTATATTAGCTTGAATAGGCGAGTAGTACTTCGGGAGAAGGCTACGAGCAATATTAACCTTGTCAACCAATAAACCTGATACATTAATTAGACGATTTAAGTGAAAAGCTCAATGAGATTGTTAGCTAACCCGTAGCTCTAGAATATTTACTCATATTGAATTCGTCTTTAAGCTTGTCGTTGTTTTCTTTAATCTCTTAATTTGTTACTCTAGATTAATTTTAGTTAAATATTCATACGTTAGGATTCACTTGAATAGATTAATTGCTTGATTTAATTTAGTTGATAGTTAATCACAAGTCCATGTGGGTACGATATCTGGACTTACAATTATATATTACTTGTACGACCACGTATACTTGCGTGTGCGTTTTGGAGCAACAAGTTTTTGGCGCCGTTGCCGGGGACTTAGAAATTAACTAGTCTACTAGATTAGATTTTTACTCTTTGTCTATTCAAGTTTTTAAATTTTTATCTTAGTTTAATATTTACTATCTTTGTTGATATGGCATCTTGGAATGATAATTGGTCGAATATTGGTTATTCTTATTTTGGTGATCCTTGTCCATATTATGGAGGACTACACTTGTGGCAAAATTGTGCATCTCAATCTTATGTGTGGAATTTTTGTAATGTGTGTGGTTGTCAAGGTGGCCATTGGTATGGTTGTCCTAATTCTTGTTATCCTCAGAGCTCTTATTATAATATTTCAAATAATGTTTATGAGTTTGATAGGAGCAATGAAGTGGAGGATATGGAACGCGATGCTCGTATTATGGACATAATGAGGCAAGTAGCCGAGCAACAAGATGAAAATTAAAAAGCTATTATGGACATGATAAGTCAAGTAACCGAGCAACAAGTTCTTGATGCCTTAGCGATCAAAAGACTTCAGGCTAGAATGGATGAATTAATGGCCAATTTCCAAGAAGAACCTCAACTCGACGAAGAGAGCGTGTTCCCACAAGAAGATAACTTTGAAGAAGAAGATATCATGAGCCAATCTTGGCTGGAGGAACAAGGTCAACTGGTAAAATTTCATGGGGTTCTACATAATGGTTTGTCAAATATGGCAGAATAGCTGATACACAAAAGAAATGAGCTCAGGCAAGAGGTAGACCAATTTGGCTCAGATATCCATTACTTGTAGGATTAATTGAATAAAACGTTTGAGCCGTCTGATGCCCTATAACCTATATTTGTGGATACTGGCCAACTTGTGGAGCGGAAAGAGGAATTCTAACTATTCGACCAAAATATATTTAATAATGCCCAGGTTGACTAAGTGTGCAAAAGCGAGGATGTCAAAAGTGAAGTAATTCTAGAGTTGGACCGCATTGGACCTCATTCTAACCATTTTTTAATATTGTGCTTAGTTGGTGACACGAGAATTGATCCATTCGAGTATATAGAGGAGTCAATGAATGGGGAACAAAGTATTTATATACTGAAACTTGTCATACCAATGAGACAAAACGACATCCCGCACTTAAAGGCCAAGAAGTGCAAGATGCGATACCTATTGCTTGGTTCCTTTATTTTTACACCACCATCCCAGGAATGTGATAGAAAAATTGATGCAAAATTTGGGGCACAATTTATATCCTCAAAGTGGAAGGAAAAGTGGTGAAAGTGATGGCGTCGTGCCGCGACGTTAATTCAGGCACTTGTTGGGAGGCAACCCATCTTTACTGCTTTCGTTTATTTCTATTTTTTTCTTATTATTGTTGCAGTATTTGTTTTTGTTTTGGAGGATTATGAGCATAGGAGGCAAAGCCATTGGAAGAGTGCAAAAGTGAGCTTGAGGGTGAGAACTAAGTGTGGGGTGCCCACACAAAGCATAATACATGGGAGAAGTCTGGGTATCCCGTGAGCTGCTAATTCTTCAGCCTTTGGCCTACCAGGGAGTCTCTTTTTCCCTCTTGTTATTTATAGTGTGCATTGAGGACATTGCACAATTTTAAGTGTGGGGTGAGGAGATTGTCTGGGTATTTTTTTGTGCTATCTTAGCTTAGTTGTAGTACTCGTTCTTAGTGTAGTAAAAAAAAAAATTATAAAATTTTGGACTTCTCCCAACGATGGATCGCATTCGACAAGTGTCTTGAGGGATATAAGTTGAAAGAAAAAAGATAAAAAGATTTTTTTTTGTTAGGTAGTGTAATAATTCCCCCTTGATTATTTTATTGTGTCTAGGTTCTTTTCCAAGGGTTTTGTTTGAACCAGGTGTAGTTAGTTTTATTTTTTTAGGAGTAGGAGCCACTGTGAGATAAATTAAATTGGAGCAATATCTCTTGAGTTTGTTATGCCTTGAGAATAGTGAGTACTTTGGTTGTGACGCTTAGGCTCAGTTTTTGACTCTGGTATAAGTACCTTAAATCGTATGATCTTAACTTTGCTTGCTTTGACTAGAGTATCTTGATGAGTCCAATCGTGAGTGAGTTATGTGCCATGTGTATGTGAGGTTTGTGAGTTATCTTGTGCATTGAATTAGATGTCTAGAACTTGCCCCGTGTGATTGCAAAGCGAAATAGTAGTGTTGTTCAGTCTTGGAAGTGATATAGGTATTTCTTTGTTGAGCCAGATATATATAGTTTACCCGCCTAATTGTTATGTATCGTAGTTAACCCTTTGAGCCTGTAATCCTATTTCTTTGGCAACCACATTACAAGCCTTACCCATTTGTTTGAATTAATAATCTATTTGAACCTTTTAACCTCTCATGAGCACTTGAGTTGTTATGAACTTTGTAAAAGTTAAAGTGTGAGGTGGTTGGTTTGGCTTTTGAGTGGAATTAATGAAATAAGGAGAAAGATGCACTGTTTTGAAAAATAAATAATAAGAGCCACTTGAATTGAAAAAGAAAAAAAAAATATAGTTGTATTGCTGTGAAAAATATTCCTTAACAATGGTGACTCTTGATGTAATTGTGCTTAAAGAAGTATGGAGTTAATATACATTTATGTGAAGGTGGAGTTATGGTTTGAAGTGTGGGGTTTAAATGTTAAAGTGTATGTATTAAAGTGCTTAGGGAGGTGTAGTCACTCTTATATCCAAATATATCCTACCTGACCCGCAGCCTACATTACAACCAATTAAAGTCCTACTTGATCCTAGACTGAATGAGCTCGATTAGTAGAGTAGTACACTACGGGCAAGCCTATGGTGCATCTTTTGTGGCATATGAATATTATTTCTGAGAGTGAGTGAATTTTTTCTATCTTGAGTTCCTAATTGTTCTTAAATTTTTATTGTGTGTGGAACTACTCTCTTTTGTTGTGTGAGGGCACTTGATTCATGAAGAAAATGTAATGTCATTGACCCCTATGTTAGAGTAAGTGAGTGAGTTGTCAATAATGCGTGGTACTTGTGAGTCAAATTTTGAGGTGAAGATGTTACATCCTTGTGCTTAGTCTATTTTAAAGATTTTTGGTGTGATGAGTTAGGAGAATTGTTTAAAAAGGTCATGTCTATATAAAGTGTAGTTTGATTGCTCGAGGACGAGCAATGTTTAAGTGTGTGGGGGTGATGTTTGACTATACTTATATATTTTTAGTGCATTACTTACCTTACATTTTAGATGCGTTAATGCTAAACTATACTATATTTGTGCTTAATTGAGTTTATTTTATGTGTACGTACGTTGAAGACGAAATTGGGAGCAAAGTAGCGATTTTATGTGTATTTTATGCACTACAAGAATGACTTGTGATTATTTGATGATGGAAAATATTATGGTATCATGATTAGATAATGATTGAAGACAATTTTGTTAGAGGATAATGTGTGAAAATTGACGTGAGATGAAATTGGAAAGCAAAGGAAAGAAATGAGAGTGTTAGGCAACCAGAACTAACAAAAGACCTCAAAATTGAATTGAAGCAGAGAAGCATCAGGCGAAGCGAGCCAACAAGCTCACGTTAGAGCAGGCGAAGCGAGAGATTTTGCTCGCGACAGAGCTCGCATCGCCAGGGTTGCAGTGAGGTGGAGCGCGCGACATAGCTCACGTCGCGAGGCTTACAGCGAGGTTCACTGGGCGGTAGAGCCGTGTCGCACGGTATGTAGCGAGGGTGTTCCAGGTTTTAAAGCCTATTTTGTCTCCTTTTTGGTTTTGGACTTGGTTATTTCGTCTAGGCTTTTTTCCTACACATATAAATAGTCATTAACCACCATTTTTAGAGGAGTTTTGCGACCGGAGGCAAGAATTCACGTGGAGGAACACACACCACGCTTGGAGGAGGCCTTCAACTAGTTTTTCTTCTCTTCTCTTCCTTTAATCTCATAGTTTATTAGTTCAAGAGTTGTTGGGTGCTACATGAACGTTGTAGTTTGAAGTTCAAATTATTCTTACTATTTTATCATATTGGTTTATTTATTCAATCTTGCGCTTAATTATTTAATTGCTTGATCACCAATTGAATACTATCTACGAATCTAGGATTGAACTCGGGAGAGGGAATTCTAGATTGCATATAAGATTGAGTAGAGCAAGATCTTAACTCTGAGGTAGGGCGGATTTGAGGTTAGGATAGGAATATACCTAATCGCCTTGCTTGGTTACTATACAGGAATTATTAATGTGTTCTTGTTAATTCTCATTCCATAGGAATATAGGTGTTATATTAGCTTGAATAGGCGAGTAGTACTTCAGGAGAAGACTACAAGCAATATTAACCTTGTCAACCAATAAACCAGATAAATTAATTAGACGATTTAAGTGGAAAACTCAACGGGATTGTTAGCTAACTCATAGCTCTAGAATATTCACTCACACTGAATACGTCTTTAAGCTTGTCGTTGTATTCTTTAATCTCTTAATTTGTTACTTTAGATTAATTTTAGTTAAATATTCATACGTTAGGATTCACTTAAATAGATTAATTGTTTGATTTAATTTAGTTGATAGTTAATCACAAGTCCCTGTGGGTACGATATCTGGACTTACAATCCTATATTACTTGTACGACCATGTATACTTGCGTGTGCGTTTTGGAGCAACAATACGCCTATCCCTTTCTTATCGTCTATTCTTTCCCCCTTCTTCTATTGGTGGAGGAATTTTGCCGTCACTATAGCGCCTGTCTTGCTCAGCTTGCGCCATACGTCTACACGATTATTAGAATGCTGACCAAATTTTTCGATCTGGCCGGAGTCGAACTGACGTTGCAACACTTGGTATATCTCTTCGCCCCTAGCTTCTTTAGGGGAATGATATTGAATCTTCGCCATCGCGAAGGCAAATGCTTGGTGTTGAAGACGGATGATAAGGCCAGTCGCTAGGTCTGTCTCAATTTCTTCTACCTCAGGACCGAGGATGTGGTGGCTAACGCTGATGGCTTTCCTGAGGCTTAGAATTATACGCGTAAGTGTCCGGTTTTCATTTGCATTCTTTTACTTGATTCAAAATTTGTTGAAGGATTTTCTTTTTCTTGTAGCCAGCAATCAACCTCCCCTTCTAGTCATGCGCATTTTTGACTGGGTCAAGCAAATCCTCCCCCACGTCATAGGAATCCGCGACTGGCCGAGTTTCATCAAGAAGTTCAAATCGGCTCTTCCTTCAATAGGTAACTTCTTCTGCTTGACCGTGGTCGTTTCATTTTCCGGTGTATGCAAATTCATTTTAGTAATTTCAACGTTTATCTTTTTCCCAGGCAGGGGGTCTTCTCGAGGGAGTCGGGCATCGGTGCCATCCTTTCAGAGAAAGGCTGTTGCACCTTAGGCTTCTGCCCCTATTGTGGCTACTGCCTCTTCTGTACCGACCCCTCCCTCGGCTACCGCATTCCAACAATCTACCTCCGTTCTGTCCGCTGCTTTCGCTCCTCAACTCGTTTCACTAATTGATGAGAACTACGATATCTCTCCTAAGGATTGTGGTCTAATGCCCCGTAAAAGGAGAGTCATTGATACGGGTGGAGAAAGGCCAATAGTCGTCGACTTAGAATAAGGCAACTTTTTTCTTCGAGAGACGGGCACATTGCATGTTGGGAAGAGCACTGGGGAGGACTCTGAGGCCCTGCATTTGGAGGAGATGAATGTGGATGCATCGGTGCATCTCGCAGGGGACACGGTCCAAGGCGGGATGCCTGATGACGGCCTCGTACTTCTGAGGCAAGAGGAGGCTTCGTCTTCTAGGGTTGCAGTGGATGTCCCCTCGTCTACTGATGACAGAGTGAAGACCGTTGCTGAAGAGGACGCTGGGTCTGATTCTTATATGGATCTGGACGAGTTGAGAATGATTGACGATGGACTTACTCAACTCGAGGTGAGGTTGGAAGGGGGCTCCATGACTATTACGATCTCAATAGATCGTAATCTATTTGTATATACCGAGGGAGTAGTCCCTGCCCTCAGTCCTCTTTGTTCTTAGATTGAGGGTACGACCCTCGAGACGATAAACGATAGTACTTTATCAAATAACATTGATGGTCTCGCTCTCAGGGTAAGTACGATTGTCATCTGTTCCTTTCCTTATGCCTTAGTTTCTTTATAAGTTCTAACACCTTTTCTTTGTTTTGTATACGGTTATTCTAGAGATTGAGAGTTCTCGATGGGAGAGGAGACGTAAAGAAATTTACGTGAAGCTAAAAGACAAGTATACAACGTGCCTTAGGAAGTACCGGGAGCTTTGGTGCCGGCTTTGTGATGGCGGCGATGTGCGGGTCCTGAGGGAGAACTTCAAGAAGAGGGACGAGGAGATGATACATGTTGTGGAGAAATGTAGTATCCTTGAAGGGACGTTGAGGAGTAAAGAGGACGAGCTCGAGCTTAGTAGAGGCGTAGAGACCCAGTGCAGCAATCTTCAAGCCCAAGTGGTCTAGCTATAAGGTAAACTTGAAGAGTGCCAGTTCAAGGAAGAGGCTCTCAATGGCGAGGTCGCCGAGAAGTAGGAGGAGCTTGATAAGGCGGAGTCCGCTCTATTGGAGGCTCGGAGAAGGGTGGAGTTCCTTGAGTTGGCGAACCGAAACCTTCATTCTGAGCGGGAAAATGACCCATCGATGGCGAGGGCCAAAGAGGAATGGCTTGATGAAAGGATTGGGGAGTTGAAAAAAGAGACCTCCGATCTTTATGATCGAGTTTCTTCTCTGGAGCACGAGAAGGCCCAACTTCTTGCACGACCTTCTTCGTCTACTACGACTTCTGGCTTTCCTGACGTCCCCTGTGAGCTGTATGAAGAATGGATTCATGCTGAGGCCCGACTGGATATGTATCGTGAGTTTCATACGATGAGTTCTGTTTCAGAGGCGGCCCTTGAGGATGCTCGGGTCAAGGCTCGTGAGGCTCGAATTTCTTATGGCTACGACCCAGCTACGCCTCGCCTTGGCGAAGAGGATGAAAACGGGGAGGATGTTGTAGATCATCTTGAGGATAAGGGCTGGTACTATTCTATTGACCCTCTAGGCAAGGATGGAGAGGACACTGAAGATTGGGACGGTGATGGCGTTGACGGTCAAGGAAGCGCCGTTTTTGAGGGTCGGACCGGTCAGGATGTTGTGGGTCGCGATGGCGATGGCCAATAATAAGTTGTTTTTATCATTTTGTGTACTATTGCTGGCGTCTACATGAGCCTTTGTAAAAAAAAACTTATCTGTAAATATTAAAGTTGATTTTTGCTTCCGTTTGTGTCTTTCTTATTTGTCGTGATTTGTTTTTGTACTTGCATGTTTTGTTCCTTTATATTTTTGTTGACGTTCTCTAACTGGTCGTAGTCTTTGGGTTGAATAGCCATAGGCTGAATCATCTCTTTGTCCGTATAGATCGAATATGTATGAGGATCGATTGGTTAAGTTTGAACTTAGTTGGACTTAGCTTCTCGTTTGGTTAAATTTAACCTTCCATTGCAACATGGCTGAGGGCCGATAGGTGTTATTCGAACTTGGTGGAATTTTTACCTCTTGTTAAATCGCGGTCGAGGGCTGACAGGTGTTGTTCAAACTCGGTCGAGCTTAACTTTTTATTAATTGAGCAGTCAAGGGCCGATAAGTATTGTTCGAGCTGGGTCGAACTTGACCTTTTATTATGGTGCATCCGAGGGCCGATAGGTGTCATTCGAACTGGGTCAAACTTAACCTTTTATTAAGGTGCGGTTGAGGTCTGATAGGTGTTATTCGAGCCAGGTCGAACTTAACCTTTTATTAAGGTGCGACCTAGGGTCGATAGGTGTTGTTCGAGCTGGGTCAAACTTGACCTTTTATTAAGGTGCGGCCGAGGACCGATAGGTGTTGTTCGAGCTAGGTCGAACTTGACCTTTTATTAAGGTACGACCGAGGCCCGATAGGTGTTTTTCGAGCTGGGTCGAACTTAACCTTTTGTTGAGGTGTTTTTGATAACCGTAAGTTTCTATTACTTTGACAATGTTGCTCTGATTACATGATTAAAGAAAGTTACAAACTTTGGGCATTGGCTAGCGTTCCAGTCCTAGTCCCAGTCTATCTAGTACCTTCATTGTTCGACTTGGAGAGTATTGAGGAGTCGGGCAATGTAAGAGAAAGCAGTCCCTTCTTCGCATACTTCGACTCGAAGTGTCCCTTTAGTCGCCTCGTTAAAAACTTCCTAGAGAAAACCCTAATGGGACTAAACTCAAGTGAGGGAAAAAGGGTACGACTTGGGGGAGCTTCTTCTTTTTAGTAGTTGAAGTATTTTAGGTGGCTGATATTCCAATTGTTTGGTAATTGTTTTCCTTCTCCCAGTTTGTTCCCAGTTTTGGCTTTGAGTATGTAGTCCCTGACTTTGAGCGGCAGGACCTTTGACTTCTTGTTGTAGTAACATTCTGCTTGCTGCTTCTGGAGAACCATTCTTATGTATGCCATATCTCTTCATTCGTCAATCTCATCGAGCTCTTGCCTTATACTCTCGTTATTACTAGTGTCGCTTTATGGGAATACCTTAGGCTGGGTTCTCCGACTTTGACTGGTATGACTACTTCAGTTCCGTAGATCAGAGAGTAGGTGTCTCTCCTATGCTAGTTTTCGCGGTAATTCTATATGTCCTCAATACTTTTGGGAGTATTTCCGGCCACAGTCCCTTGGCGTCTTCGAGATTTTTCTTCAGGATGTTTAATATAGACATGTTGGAGGATTCTGCCTGCCCGTTACCTGCTAGGTGATATTGGGTCGAAAGTATTCTCTTAATATGTCATTTCTCGAAGAATTCGGCGACTTTCTTTCCCATAAACTGGGTTCCGTTGTCGCAGCTGATCTTTTTGGGTATGCCGAATCGGTAGATGATGTTTTTCGATATGAAGGTGATTACCTCTTGTTCGCGTATTTGGGAGAACGCTTATACTTCCACCCATTTAGAGAAATAGTCAGTTAAAACTAAAAGGAATCGTACGTTACCTCACCCTGCTAGGAGGGGGCCCACGATGTCCATTACCCACTTGATGAAAGGCCATAGAGAAGTAACTGAGTGGAGATGCTCGCCTGCTTGGTGAATTATTGGTTCATATATCAGGCATTGTTCGTATTTTTTCACAAATTCTGAGGCATCCTTTTTCATGGTGAGCCAGTAGTATCCTGCCTATATGAGACATCTAACGAGCATTGATCACCAGAATGAGCGCCACAATGGCCTTCATGGACTTCTTCGAGGACACGCTGGGCTTGGTTTGGGCCCAAACATTTCTCTAGAGGGATGCCGTATGTCCTCTTGTATAGGTCGTTGTGGAGGAGGTTATATCTGGTTGGCTGCATTCTTAGTTTTTTGGCTCCCTTTTTGTCGTTTGAGAGTGTGTCGTCCTGCAAGTAGGCGATAATATGATTACGCCAATCCCAAGTTAAACTTACATATCTTACCTCGATTTGGTCTAGCGACGAGTTGAGGAGGTGGACAACACTTTTATCCTCGGTCGTAATGCTTTTGGTAGCTGCAGCCAATTTGACGAGGCCATCCGCTTCTACATTCTGAGCACGCGGGATCTGGTCCAGCTAGCATTCGTCGAATTTGGGCAACAACTTGCAGATCTCGATCTGATATGTTTGCAACCTTTGTTCTTTGATTTGGAAAGTCCTTGTGACTTGGTTGACTACGAGCTGGGAATCACAACAAAGTTTTAACTGATTCGCCCCATACTTGAGTGCTAGTCTCAATCCTTCAATTATGGCCTCATACTCGGCCTCGTTGTTAGTCATATCTGGGCATCTTATGGACTGGTGAATTACTTTGCTGGTAGGGACCTCGAGTACGAGTCCCAATCTGGATCCGGAAGAGTTGGATGTGTCATCGTTTTGTAGGACCCAGAGGTCTTGTGTTTGGAGAGAAGCTGGACGGATTCTTTCTCGACCTTATGCACTATCTTTGCGCTGAAGTTCGCGACGAAGTTGGCGAGCACTTGCGACTTTATTGTTGTTCGCGGTTGATATGTGATATCGTGCTCGCTTAGCTCAATGGCCCACTTATCCATCCTCCCCGATAATTTGGGTTTATGTAAAATTCCTCTCAGAGGAAAGGTGGTAATGACCGAGATAGGGTGGCACTAGAAATATGGTCTAATTTTTCGTGAAGCTATCACTAGTGCCAGGGCCAATTTCTCGAGGTGTGGCTACCTCGTTTCAGCGTAGATGAGTGTTTTGCTAATGTAATAAATGGGATATTCCGTACCTTTACTTTCTTGGATCAGGACTACACTTACTGCCACTTCGTAGACGGCCAATTAGACAAGGAGATGTTCCCCTGGTTCGGGCTTTGAGAGTAGAGGCAGTGATGAAAAATACTCATTCGGCTCTCGCAGAGCTTGTACGCACTCGGGAGTCGACTCAAGGCCGTTATCCTTTTTGAGCACGCCAAAAAATCTGTGACATTTGTTGGATGACCGCGAGATAAATCTTGATAGGGTGGTGATTCGACCAGTAAACCTTTAGACTTGCTTCTTAGTAGTCAGTTGTTCTGGTACCCCTTGGTTAGCTTTGATTTGGTATGGGTTAAATTCGATCCCCCGTTGTGACACTCATAAACCCAAAAACTTCCCCGAGGCTATGCCAAACACATATTTTCTCTGGGTTT
Organism: Nicotiana tabacum; assembly: GCF_000715075.1. NCBI lineage: Eukaryota > Viridiplantae > Streptophyta > Magnoliopsida > Solanales > Solanaceae > Nicotiana > Nicotiana tabacum. Next base: position 22,299,602 of record NC_134081.1, on the reverse strand, counting down.
AGTTTCATTCTGTACCGTCTCAATATGTCAAAAGCTTCCTTCAAATGGTCGATATGGTCCTCCGCCTTTATGGATTTGACCGGCATGTCTTCGATATATACCTCCATGGTCTTGCCAAGCTGATCTTTGAATGCTCTGCCTCTTTTTCCTTATCTTGCTCTTGTTGGTTGTCATGCCGTCTAAGGCGATGCAGTAGCATTCCTTGGACGTGCGTTGTTCTTCCCGTATGCTGAATATCCCCCAAGGTATTGGGAATTTGATCACTTGGTATAAGATGGAGGGGACAACTCTCATGTGATGTATCCATGGTCGTCCTACTATGGCATTGTATGCGGTGGATTGGTCCATGATATGGAACATTGTCTCCAGAGTTATACCACCGGGCAAGATGGGGAGTGTGATTTCGCCTGATGTTCGTTCAACTGCATTATTAAAACTGGTTAGTGTGATACAACGCGTCACTATCTTGTCCTCGAGTCCCATCTGGGTGAGGACTCAGGGATGGATAATGCATGCTCCGCTCCCATCGTCTACCATGATACATTTGACATTAGTATCTAAAGTTTGTAAAGTAATGACGAGAGCATCATTGTGAGGGAAAGCCAAACCGTCGACATCTGACTCGTCGAAGATGATACTTTCTTCGAGTCTGTCATACCGTTCGTGGGTGATAGATCTTTTGAGCTTGTGAGTGGCAGTTAATTTAACGTCGTTGATGGAGGCATCGTCGCTGCCGCCAATGATCATGTTGATGGTGTGAGCTGGTGATGGTGGCTTCGGCGGGCCTTAGCGTTCACGGCCTCTGGCAAAGTTGTTTCTTCCCTTGTCGCTCAGCAGCTCTTTGAGGTATCCTTGCTGCAACATGTTCACAACCTCTTGCTTGAGGGCGATGCAGTCTTCTATCTTGTGCCCGCGTTTCTGGTGGAATTGGTAGAGGGCATCAGATTTTCTGGTGCTCGGGTCGGACCTCATCTTTGGCGTCCACTTTACCTTCGTGCCGAGTCTCTCCAGGGCATAGACTATTTCTATAGGTGACACACAAAAATTGTGAGCAGAGAATAAGGGGGCATGCCTCTCTCATTTCGGTGAGTCCCCATCCTCGACCTAGATGGGCCTTCATCATAACGGAAGGAAGGCGGGGTAGGGTCCCTGACGTATGGCTGATGTCATTCCCTATTTGGTTGTGAGACCGGGTGATCCCTTCTTATGTTGTCTCTTTGTTCTTTCCTAGGCTTGGCTTGTACCAAGACGAGCCATCGAGTTGGTCCGTTGAGGTCGTCATCATCTGCTAGGACTTTGGCACAGTAAGCATTATGGATTTTATACCAAGTGGTTGGAGCGTACTTCATCAACCGGCTCTGCAATTTTCTGGTTGCTCTTGAACCCTCTCTACTCAACTCGTTCTGAAAGTCCGCGACTGTCATCCCTTCGTACACATTTGGTAGGGTCATCCTTACCTTGTTAAATCGGGCGAGGAACTGCGTGATGGCAAAGATGTCATTTACTCTTGTTTCGGCTTTCTTAGCCCCAGCATGCACTATTACGAACTTATCGGCCATTCTTTCTAAGGTTTCTATGGAACGGGTTGGTCGCTGTGAATACCATGTTAGTGCTCCTCCCGTGAGGGTTTCGCAAACTTTCTTCAGCAAAATAAAGGATACCTGTCCCTTGGTGAGGTCGTTTCCCTTCATGGCGGTGACATAATGAGTCACGTGATCTTTGAGGTCAGTCGTTCCATCATATATTTTGAGATATGGCGGCATGTGGGGCTGCTTCCATGCTATACGAATGTTATATGAATCTACCGGCGTCCTTCGTCGGCAATAGCTTCGGGGCCTCTGGTATCTTGTCGACTCATTCTTAGTGTTCTTTTATTTGATCTCATAGCGTTTTGTTTAAATTCTCCATTTCTTCCATCCTCTTTACGACGGCGGTGCGGACGTTGTCACTTGCATTGTTAGTAATATTGTGAAATATACCTGGTGTTGGTTGATCATCCTGCTCGTTTGCTCGTTGCACTGTGTGGGCTCTTGTGGTCTCTATGGTCATACATGGAGCAGGTTTGTTGAGCACGCTTACTAACATATCGGTCATCCACGCTTTGATGAGATTTTTCATGGCCGGTGGCGTACCCTCTCTTGTGGACGTGACGACCCCTTTTTCCATTTGGTTTTGTTATACTGCAATGGGGGGAGGCAACCTCTCACGCCTGGGGAGAGGCAGTGGGTGCCACGCCATCGCCTAGCATTTCACAACTCTCGTTGATAGCGTTCATGAGGTTTCCATAGAAGTCACCTGTCACTTTAGTCCTATCTCCTTGGTTACCTGCCATGTAGGTTTCCGTATGTGCAAAGAACGAGAATGATCTTGTGGTTTTTTAGGTTAGTGACTCACGTGAGTTATAGATCTAAAAGAAATTAAAATATTAGCTAAGAAGTCCCCAGAGACGGTGCCAAACTGTTTGACCTTAAAATTTAGATCCGGGTTCAACCAATTAGATTTATATAAAATAGAGTCAATCTTAGCTAATATTATATCCAAAAGACAAGGTTATCAATTTTATGGCAGATAGTATGTATATTTGATCGAATGATAATAAACGTAAGCAATAATAACAATGTTCAATGATCCAAAAAGGTGGAAGATAACATTAAATAATAATAAGTAGCAATAAATGATATTTAAGTAAATAAAAATATGTGAGTCACCTAAAAAGGGGCGAGATAAGTCGATATTCTATCTGACAATGATGAATGATTGATGAGCCTTTGAGCATTCAGGTTGTTCTCGGATCAAGTGGAAAAGATAGACAAGAATCTTAGTGAAAATGTTGTTTTCGTATGCTTGTAATATGATCAGATTCTCTCTATGAAGTCAATGCATTTTTTTCACAAGTGAATATCCCCTCCATTATTGTGTCTCTTTCTATTTATAGGGAACATATTCCAAAAAACCTAGTAGTACATGTACAAAGAATATCCACTAGAATATTCTCTTTTGTGTCATATCCTAAAATTAGTCGTTATAACTCTGTCTAAGATGCTCGACCTCGATGTTGATCTACGATGACTTCTCGACCTTGATCTTCGCTGACTCTTCGACCGCACCCTTCATCGCTTCGGGGACCACTTCGACCTTGGGCGGGTCTTTGTTGAAGTCATATTGATGACACGTGGCAGTCTCTGAGTGCCTCCTTAATGTTAACATGGTTTAGTCATATCAGAAATAATTTTTGACCCATACAGTTAACATCAACAATAAATGAATAAATTTGTCAATGAGTGGCCTATCACCACACCATCAATCAAGCCAGAAGTTAATTAATCTATAAAATAAAAAAGCAGCCTGGTGCACTAAGCTCCGCAATGCGCGACGTCCGAGGAAGAGCCGGATCACAAGGATCTATTATATACAACCTTACCCTTCATTTCTGCAAGAGGCTGTTTCCACATCTGTTTACTGAAGATAATTAATCTGCAGTAACCCAAATTCCATCTTACGCTCTTAAGCAGAACACCCTTCGCTTTCATAATACTTCGCCAGAAATAGGAAGTATTTTGCGTAAGTAACCTATTCGATATAGGTTGATTTTGAAAGTACATACTTGTATACGAGTAAAATTAGGGATAAAGTTATCACTGATTTTTGGGTAAATAAATGAGAGAGAAGCACGATTTGACATGGCGTCGAGTAAAGCCGAGGGATTCCACATCTTAGAGCCCGGGGAGGACGAATGGTGCACCCGGGATTGGACACGGCCGAGCATCGGGTCCTAGCAGAGTGAAAAGCCGAGACAATGGGAAAATATGGTTAGACAAGATAAGCGATGGGCTGAAATATTCGTCCTCAACCGGATGTTACGGTATAAATCTTGCCCGATATCAATTGCGTATCAATGATTACCGGAAGGGGATGATTTTTACCTTGTATAGACTTGTACTAGGATTGAAACTCCCCTACTATATAAAGTGGAAAACCCTTTTTTTTCTCTTAATATCACAATTATGGTGAGAGGTTAGGCATGACCTCAACCTATATATTAAAACCATAAAAAGGGAAGATTCGATACAAGAAGGGTTGATAAAACTAAGATAATTGGCCTCTTAGTTAAAAGCAGAGGAGCACAAAACAGAGAAATACATAGCCAACGCTCCAAATTAAAAGCCTGTGAAGTCCAAAAAACTCCTCATCAATAGGACAAGCTAAAATTGGGAAGGCTAAGCATTGAATGACTTTTTTCTAGTCCTAATTCGGAAGTTGACCAGCTGGTTTCTGTCATTCTTCAAAGAAGCTCTCACCTTCATAGGTAAAGTGTTAGCTTCCATGAAGAAAGTAGAAGATTTCCTATGTAAGATCCAATTAGCTAGAAAGTCGGCAGTGCAATTGGCTTCCCTGTAGCAATGTGAGAATTTAATGTGGCCTTCCTTCCTCATCTCTCTGATATGTTCAATTAAATGGGCAATCTGCCAAGGTGTTCCAGCCTGATTATTTATTGCATTGATTAGGATTAGAAAGTCAGATTCAATTTCGACCTCTTTATATCCACTGTTAATACACCAAATTAAGCCTACTAGAATAGCCCTTGCTTCCGCCATATTGTTAGTACATGAGCCAAGCCATAATTAGGTGTCCATATTGATTTCTCCTCCACCTGCTAACCCTAGGTTTCCTTTGCTACATCCATCAGTATTGAGGTTTAAATAACCATCGGGTGGTTTAATCCATTTAACAGGAATAATCTTTAGTAAAGACTTGCATATTTCCACACCATGGAGTAAATGTTTTCACTAAGTAAAGATAGGCAAGGATGGGAACTAGGCATTAATCAGAATGCAAATCATATTCTGGATCTGGACTACAAGTTTTTTGACAGAAAGTTTTCCATCTCCATATCTGATAGCACATCTTTGTTTCCAAATTTCCCAGCATATCAAGCATGGGAGACAGTGGAGTAAAATAGAGTGAACACTATTTTTTAGCTTTGCTAACCACAAGTTAAAGAGAGTTTGTCTCAAAGCAGTGGTGGCTTTCACACCACAATAGCCACCAAATAACTTCCAAGCATTTGATGCCCCATCACTATGAATGAACATATGTTCAATGGTTTCAGTTTTGGGAGCTTTACAACAAGAGCATATAGGCGGTCCAACAAAGCCATACCTCTTAGAGATCTCATCAATAGGTAGTCTATTATGTATCAATCTCATCATAAAGAATGAAATTTTAAAAGGGATCCCTTTATGCCAAATATTGAAAGCAGAGTTAGTAAAATTTGCAGCTTGTTTGAAAGTTTGCGAAGCCTATTTACAAAAAGAATGAACCATCATTAGTAATGGTCCAAATTGGATGATTAATTCTAAAATTGAAAGGCACATTAATCATGGAGATATTCCTTGCAATGGGACTAGGTAGGACAGTCTCAAGAGCTGCAAGGTTTCAGATACCTTCATAAGTGAAGTCCATAATTGTCTCCTTTCCTCTACTTGGATCATTAATAAGCTTGGCTAGAGTGCCAAAATCCGACCAGTTATCCCACCAGAAAGAGGCTCTTCCATTCAAAAGTCTCCAATTGATATGATTCTCAACAACAGTTTTAATGTCCATCATTCTTTTCCAAATCTGTGAGTGACCAGGTTTTCATGAAGCAGCAATAGGGTGAATAGTATTACAGTATTTAGCTTCAATAAAATCCCTCCAAAAGGAGTTTTTGGTTCTAAAGATCCACCATGACTTAGCTGCAAAAGCTTTGTCTATATCATGAATGGATCTAAAACCAGCTCCCCCTTATTCTTATCAAAACACAAAGATGACCAAGAGAACCAATGATGCTTTTTATTCTCTTCTAAGTTACCCCGAAAAAGTTACAACATTATTTTTCAATGGCCTGAAGTATAGTTTTGGGAGGGTTAGTAGCTTCTAGGATGTGCATAGGAATAGAGTAAAGAACTGCCTTAATAAGGATTGCTTTACCTCCATACGACCCATTCCAGTTTTGGATTCTCCTACCAACCTTGTCAGAAAGATCATTGAAATATTCAATTTTTTTCCTTCCTAGGTAAATAAGAGCACCAAGATAAGTGAACAGAAAATTCTTATTAGAAAAACCAGTAAGATTCGCAATATGGTGAGCTATATTATCCTCAGCATTAGGATGTAAGAAAAAATATAATTTATTGAGGTTTATTAGTTGTCCAGAAGTGTTGGAATAATCATCTAAGCATTGCTTGATGATCTCAATAGAAGTGGTGTCAGTAGAGCTGAATAATATAGTATCATCAGCATAAGTAAGGTGTGTTATGCAAGGCCCTTGTTTCCTCATTTTGTAAGGAATAAAGTCTTCGCACTGAATGATATTATTCAACGTCTTGGATAAGAGTTCAGAGAATAAGACAAGTAAAGAGAGAGAGATGGGATCTCCTTGCCTTAAACCCCTGGAGGAATTAAAAAAATCAGTTCTATTTCCATTTATGGAAATAGATTACCAGATATTAGAAATAAGTCTGAAAACAAGATCAATCCAAAATTCATTGAAGCCCAATCTTCTCATAACTTGACATAAAAAGGCCCATAATACTCTATCATAGGTTTTTGACATGTCCAGTTTAATGATAACATTGTCACCTTTATTATCCCAGCTCATATTTTGAGCGAGTTCTTGAGTAAGCATAATATTCTCTGTGATTGATCTGCCCATAATAAAGCCAGACTGATTTGGAGAAATCAGTTTTTGGCAAAATCTTAGCCAACCTATTGTTCAAGATCTTAGAGATGATTTTAGAGGTCACATTAGCTAGGCTAATGGGCCTAAGATCAGAAAGAGAATCGGGATGGTTCACTTTAGGAATAAGGATAATATAAGCATGCGTAATAAACCTTGGAAGGTCATGACCTGCAAAGAAATATAGTACAAGATTAATAAGGTTTGTATCAATAACATTCCACGAATCTTGATAAAATAACGAAGAGAAACCATAAGGTCCAAGGGCAGAATCATGGCTCATCGAAAAAAGAGTGTCTGTAATCTCATTCACAGTTAGAGTTTCAATCAACTTTGCATTGTCTTGGTCAGTCACAATTTTAGTAATACAATCCACGCAATTTTCATCTATATGTTCAGGGGGTTGAGTGAAAAGGTCCTTGATAAGCTGATGGCTTCATTATCTATTTGATCTTCCTCCTCAATCCATTGATCATCACTAGTCTTGATTCTATGAATAGTCAGCCTCCTTCTCTTTCTGGTGACAGCTGCATGAAAAAAACTTGTGTTTAGATCTCCTTCTTTGGCTCATTGTATGTTAGCCTTTTGTTTTCTGTATGCCTTTTGAATCTTGAAGTGTCTGGTAAGTAGAGCTTTCTTTCTGTTTAACGTAGACCTCATCAATTCATTATTATTCAAGAGATATTGTTCCTCTAGTTGCTCAACTTCCTTTTCCAATTCATTAGTGCCAGCAAAGATACCTTCCTTAGACCACTGGGAGAGTTTAGAGCTGGTTCTATTTAGTTTTTGATGGAAGATCCAAAAAGGATTACCAGTCACCTTGATATTCCATGCTTCTCTAAGGACCACTGTTGGCAAGCATATCAAATGAATAAAGTTAATTTTTGTTCTTTAGCTATAGTTCAAAGTGTTCTTCAGTTGCGTGTTTATTAAGTTGTAACCGAGCTCGTTCCGAGGGTTGAATCGGAACCGATATCCAAACATCCATTGCAAAGCTAAACTTATTCATCCATTATATTTGGTTTGATCTCTCTGATTTCCTTTAATTCAATTATTTATTGTTCATAGTTCATTCGTGTTAAATTAAATCACATATCCTTTAATTGCGTATAAATTCAATTGTTACTCATTTTAAAAAGTAAACAATACTCCTAAACACATTAGTCACAAGATCATTTGAGTTCATTGCCAGTTTGAAACCATATTTTGCAAGCATCGCAAGATTGGTTTCTCTATACTTCTTAATATCCAAAGCACCTATTCTTTTGCTCTTACAAATATTATCCTAGTTGACGAGGTGTACTTTCTTTTACTCCTTTGTATCCCCCATAGGAAATTCCTGTTAATTTTATCTATTTTTGCACACACCGTACTAAGAAGAACATTTGTAAACATTATATAAGTTGGTAAGGCATTTACCATAGAGTTGAGAAGAGTGGTTCTGCCAGCAATAGATAAAATTTTGCTTTTAACTGTTTGTATTTTTACTCAAAAGTATTTTTTTTTCCTACTAGTTAAAGTGAGCCCGTGCTGAGCACGAATCCAAGTCCACTTGATTTTTATTTTTAAATTAACATGTTAAATTATTAAAATCAAATCGACAGCAAAAAATTATATCATGAGAGAGATGCAAAATGACGTTAGCAAAGGCATAAATTTGTCAGCACTATGATTTTCTTTTTATTGACGTTCAATATTAAGGGTAATTTTAAATAACTTTACCATGGGATAGATTATGCAACTGAGTTTTGAAAGACTAACTCTGTACATTCCATTTCAAATATAGTTTAAGAGCTTTTTCTTTTTTGTTGACGAAAGATCAAGAAAAATATGGAGCAGATGATGACAGGGCAATAGAAAGCGGGAAATAACTTAGCTTTGCACACAATATAAGATGAGGCCTAATAGAAAATATTGAAAGCTTTATTTTGATCCCTTTGCCCAAATAAGTGAAAACCCCATTTACCAGCTTGCGTGTGGCTTCTTTTTTCGTAAAATATATGACTAAGCACCAGTATATGCAGCATAAAGGAGAGCTGATAATTTGGAATTTGCAGAATGACTCGAACATTATCTTTACTTACTAAATTGTGTGATGTCAGTTGTTGTAATAATGAGCTAATCCGGGCAAACAATATGGAGTATATAGTAATAGCTGCAAAAAAAACTAAGATATGATAACTGACCAAAGAAAGGTACACGTGTAACCCTTATTAATTGGAAAATTTTCATATAAGAACAACTAGACTCCCTACTTTTCAAGTTTATAGCTCATATTTCAATTTCCAACCAACTAGCCCAAAAATAATAAACTAAGATTCAACATTCAACTCCAATAGGTTCTCGAAATTACTATTTAATTTTTAAAAAAGATTGCTCAAGCTTTTAAGTTAATTTTCAAATTAGTAATTGTGACTCAAATATTAGTTCAACAAACTAAATCCATTCGGGCGGTGAAAATTAGATTTTTAACAAGCTTAAATATGTGGGTTTAAATTTCGAATTTGATTTTGTGAGAAATTTGGAGTAGGTGTTATTTAGACTTGTTAGAAATAGTATAAGGAGATTGTATATAAAATTTAAAGTCATTTAATGGAGATTTGGACTGATTTTGAACAAGAATTACAACTAAAAATCGTGGAAGAAGTTCGTCTATAGACACTTGTATAAAGGTGTATAAGATGTGTTTATACACTCTTGTACACTATTATATAAGATTATACATAATTATACAAAAAACTGACTTCGTCTTCTTCCTTGCATTTTTTTTGAAATTTAACTCAAATCTTGCTCAAATCTACTCCAAATCACTTCAAATTTAAATTTTGAACTACCTTTTGATATATTCAATCAATTGGAACAACACCCAATCCAAACAACTAATAAACTCAAAAAAATCCTATTTTCGAAAGCAAAACTTTGAATGGCCTTCAATGGCGGACTTCTACTCTTCAATTTTCTTACATTGCAATTAGGTGATACAGGGGGAGAAACAGTAATGGAGGACGGCCCCTTAAAGCATATGTAGAAGATGTGAGAAGAAGAGAGAGTGAAAGCAATGATTGTGAGAACACAGATTTAACTCCATATAGCTTTTAGAAATAATGGTTGTAAGAACACAGATTTTAAACTTGCTAGTGCTTTCAAAATATGTACAATATGAGCTAAGTCGGATAAAACTTAAAAACATGGGCCATTTTTTGTTATGATGTGAAGTCAAGTGTATTTTCTTGTAATTCTTTCGAGAATATGGGATACGAATGGGAGCTAATTAAAGGCGTCGTTTTGTTTATAGAAGCTTAAATAAAGGGAGAGTATTACCGATTGAAATGAAATGACTTCTTTTTTTTTACTCCCTCTGTTTACTTTTACTTTTCTAGCGTTCTAAAAATAGATTTTCACTTTTACTTGTCACTTTTAATATATCAAGAAAAGATATATTTTTTTTTTGTTATACCCATAGTATTAATTACTTATTTCAAAGCATTTTTTTTAAATCTATTAAAAATATGTATCAATTAATATGGGTATCATGGTAAATTTTACACTTCATTTATTATTTTTTAAGGAGTGTGCAAAATCCATAGTGAACAAGTAAAAATGAACAGAGGGAAGTAGTTCCTATTAATCGAAAGCTCCTCTCATTCCACTTTCTGTATAGTTGTAGTCTCGTGCGCACGAGCCTGAGCTCAATTGTTACAAGTGCCTGTTAAATATGTTTTTTTTTTAACCCTAAAGAAACCCGCAGTCGCTATAGCCTCTGTCACAGTCTCTGCCCTTCGGGTGAGCACTCTGTACGCATTGGGTAAATCCCCCACTATGTAATAGCCTGCAAACCACACATGAGATGTAAACCACACTAGGCAAGCCCTGTGCGACAAGCTCGACCCAGGAGGCATTGAGGGGGGATCGATCCCAGGTCATCTATATGGATGACCGTCCTCCAAACCAACTGGGCCATCCCCGAAGGGATATTAAATATGTTATTAATTAGTGTATTTTATTATATAAAATATAACAAAAAAACCTTACTTTTCTTCTGAATAAAATGCTTTTAAAATATATATAATCTTTTGAAAAGAAAAGGGAAACAGAGAACGTCAGAGAGGTCATCAAAGCTCTCTTCTCCTTTAACCTTTTGTGCATGCGAATGAGAGATATATTTCGTATGTAGTTTTGGTTCTTTTTGTGTTTGTGCTATTCGAGTACTTGCACTTTTGTAATATCTCAAAGTAATGTAATCTAATTTATATATTCTCTGGACCACATAAAATTCCAAAGACCGAAAATCTTCTTACTTTCGTTTTTTAATATTTGATATTCTCATGGTAAAAGTTTATTCAAATTAGAGCAGTAAAACTTTAAATACTGCGTAGTTAGATACACTACTAAAAAATTGTCAAAAACCGTCCAGAATAACCGACCGAAATCGGTCGGAATCGAACTAAAACCAACCGATTTCCGACCGTTTTCAATTCGTCGAAAAATAAATGGTCGCAATTGGGGAGCGACCGCAATCGGTCGGTAATTGTAAACGCACTTTGACCAAGTTATTTGATACAAAATAATCTTATCCGACCGAATTCGGTCGGTATTTTTGAAAAAAAAAATTAATTATTTTTAAATTAGCGACCGACGTCGGTCGGAATTTTATTTATTTTTAAAAAAATGTTCAATTCCGATCGATTTCGGTCAGAATTATTAAAATTTAAAATCAAAAATTCTGACCGAAGTCGGTCGGTAAATTTAAATTTCTGAGAAATCAAATGAACATTTCCGACCGACTTGAGATATCGTTTTGGTAAGAAATATCTAGCTCATTCTCAACCTCCACCGTACCAACAAGCTTAGTTTTGATTACAACCACCAATCAGCCTTATCCCTTCGCAATGGATATGGAGCATAATACACTTGCCATACTTTTCTGCAATTATAAAAGGATCTTAGCGATCATACTCCTTCTTTCTAGGTGTTGGGTCACACCACTTGCATCGGGAAAGTATGATCTTCTTATTTGGCCAACCTGAATATGATAATTCTAGAATCTCTTTGATCACACCATAATAATCATTTTCCCCATCCTGGTTGCCTTCACCACCTTTGACACACACCCCACTGTTATTGCTTTTTTAATACTTGGAGCATTCCTCGGTGTGAAATTTGTAACCATTCACAAAATACTTAGACATAGTTGATTAACATCGTTGTTTGGATTATTAACCTACATGTAGTGTTAAATAAATCACAAGTGAGCAAGTATATTCACAAGTGACCAAGTATGTATATTCACATGTGAGAAAGTATGTAAGATGCACTTACACACTATTTAAACCATGCCTCAAATGTAGAATATACAACATTATGGCCAAATTGACTCACGAAGTCACTGAGAGACACATTGAAAATTTTGTTAGTTGCATCAACCGAATTAAATAGTAGTCCATGTAAATTAATCTTACGTCAACACTTACATAAGAAAGGGTTGAACTTCCGGACAATTTAGGAACACATGATTTGAAGCTGATTTGTACTCCATATTACTTAGGCCCATTTTTAATCGATATTTAGAACCTCGGCCTGGCTGATTGAATATGGACATTTGTGGATATAACGGACAATCTCTATATTATGTCGATTGGGCCTATTTCTAGCACATGGCACATGACTGTCGAAGTAGTAAGAACAAAAATGAGTAGTTTTCTTTGCAAGATAGGCTTCGCATATGGATCCTTCAATCCTATTCCTCTGTTTAACAAATCGTCTACACTTGCCGATAGTCCTGCACATTGTCATATTAGACGATAACGTTAAAAAAAATTACAAGAATAAATCAAGGTTTGATCATTACCTCTCGAATGGATACATCCACCTGCATTGAACCGGCCTTCCAAGTCGCGCCTCGTGTACAAGGTGAATTGGAAGATGTTCCATTACATCAAAGAAACCACATGAAAAAATTCTTTCCAGCTTATTACTAATTACAGAAATGTTCCGATTCATTTGAAATAGGTTTTCTTCCTTTAATGTGGTAAAACATAAGTCTTTGAATATTAAACTTATCTCTGTGATGGATTTTCAGATATTTTCAGGCAAACTACAAAATGAAATAGGGATTAAGGTTTTCATAAAGATATGACAGTCATGACTTTTCATATGAGTCAGCTTTCCTTCAACCATATCGACACGTTTTTCCAGGTTCGAAGCATAGCTCTCGGGCTTCTTTAGGTTTGTAACCCACTCACAAATCTGTCGTCTTTGTTCCAAAGTGAATGTGTAGCTGGCCTTGGGCTTGACCACCTTATCATTGTTCGCAGACTACAAATGTAATTCAGGTCGCCTGCAATATTCTTGTAAGTCCAGTCTAGCATTTGGGTTATCTTTTGTCTTAATCTTATCATCCATCACTATGTTGAACAAATTGTCAAAAACGTTCTTCTCAATATGCATGCCATCAAGATTGTATCGGAGAAGATTATCCTTCCAATATGGCACCTCCCAATATATGCTTTGTTTTGTCCAGTTATGAGTATTACCATATCGAGAAAATCTAGAAGGTCGTGCCTCGGTAACTTTAGTGAAGTTCTAAACCCTCTCCCAAATTTCCTCACCGGACAAAATTGGAGGTGGAAAATCATGTTCAACTGTATTCTTTTTTAATGTGTTCTTTATCCTTATAACTCATGATCAACTGGCAAGAACTGACGATGACAATCAAATCATGATTGCTTTCAGCCATGTCTTAAAGTGAACGCTTGTCACGACCCCAATTTTCCTCCGGAGGATTTTAAACATTTAACCCGAGTACGCACTCATCACCTCGCGTACACGGGCTTCACGTATTGCAAATACCATAACAGTACCAAATCCTAAGGAGATTTTTCCCTACACAAGGTTAGACAAGTCACTTATCTCAAACCTCGCTCAATCAATCAATAAGAATGTCTTTCCCTTGACTTTTCGACTCTGAACGGCCCAAATCTAGCCAAAAGCAATTACATACTATTAATATAACTATAAGAAACTAATCTAAATAATGAAATTATGACTTTAACAAGGAGTTAGAAAATCGCCCTAAAAGGTCAATCCGGGCCCATGTCTCGGAACCCAAACAAAATCACAAAATCTAAACACCCATTCGATAACGAGTCCAACCATACAAGAATTACTCAAATCCGACCTCAATTGGCCTTTCAAAACCCAAAAATTCGGTCTAAGAACTTTCACCATTTGCCCCAAATTTCTAAACCCAAATCCTTAATTAAATGAAGAAATGAATGATAGATTAGTGGGATATAATCAAAAATGAGTCAAGAATTCTTACCCAAATGTTTCTTCTGAAAATTCCTTAAACTTTCGCTTCAATTTGAGCTCTCTAGGTCCAAAAATGGAGAATAAAATCATACCCTCGAACTTAGGCCTTTTCTGCCCAGTCTTACCGCATCTGTGGACCAAGAATCACTTCTGCGATGCCGCGCCTGTGGAAAAACCATCGCAGGTGCGGAAAATGCCCAAGTACGGGTCTTCCTCTTTTGCGGATAAGGGCCCGCATCTGCTAGACCGCTTCAGCGGTAAATCGACCGCACCTATGACCACTGACGCTTTTGTGCCCCTACCATCGTAGAAGCGAAGGCGCTTCTGCGGAAAATGTACCGCTTCTGCGACCACAGCTGGGCAAGGCCAGCTCTGCATCTACGACTCAAAGCTCACTTATGCGAGTCCACACCTATGTCCAATCCCACCGCAGGTGCAATGACACCAGAACCAGCCCAGCATCAGCAATCCTCTAAGTACAAAAATGATCTGATGGTAAACCGAATCACACCCGAGCCCCCTAGGACCTCGTCCGAATATACCAACAAGTCCTAAAACATCATACGAACTTAGTCGAGCCTTCAAATCACATCAACCAGCGCAAAAACACGAATTGTGTATCAATTCAAGCCTAATGAAACTTTAAAACTTCTAACTTCTACATTCGACGCTGAAACCTATCAAATCAAGTCCGATTGACCTCAAATTTTGCAAACAAGTCAAAATTGACATTACAGACCTACTCCAACTTCCCAAAACAGAATCCGACCCCGATATCAAAATATCCACTCCCGTTCAAACTTTCCAAAAATCATTCAATTTTCCAACTTTCGCCAATTAACGCCAAATGACCTACGAACCTTCAAATCAACATCTGGACACTCTCTTAAGACCAAAATCACCCTACGGAGCTACTGGAACCGTCGAAACTCCATTCCGGAGTCGTCTTCATACAATTAAAACTATGGTAAATTCCTATAACTTAAACTTCACACTTAGGGTCTATATGTCCTATTTCATTCCGAAACTCTCCCGAACCCGACACCGAGCATCCCGGCAAGCCAAGTAACCATAAAACTAATCAGAGGGGCAATAAATAGAGGATCAAGTCTAATACTCTCAGAACGACTGGCCGGGTCGTTACATCTTTCCCCTCTTAAAACAATCGTTCGTCCTCAAACTAGCATAGAGACATACCTAAAGTGGTGAAAATATGAGGGTAACGGCTGCGAATATCATGCTCGGTCTCCCAAGTCGCCTCCTCGACTGGCTGGCCCCTTCACTGAAGCGATGTTCTTTGACCTCAACTTTTGAACCTGCCTGTCCAAAATGGCCATCGGCTCCTCGACATAATATAGATCCCTGTCCAACTGCACTGAGCTGAAGTCTAACACATAAGACAAATCGCCGTGATACTTTCGGAGCATAGAAACATGAAACACGGGATGAAATGCAGAGAGACTAGGTGGTAGTGCAAGTATTTAAGCAATCTTTCCAACCCTCTCAAGATTCTCAAAAGGCCTGATATACCTAGGGCTCAACTTGCCCTTCCTCCCGAACCTCATAACACCCTTCATGGGCGAAACCTGGAGCAAGGACCGCTCCCCAACCATGAATGCAACATCGCGAACCTTCCTATCCGCATAACTCTTCTGCCTGGATTGGGCTGTACGAAGTCAATCCTGAATCAATTTAACCTTTTCTAAAGCATCATGAACCAAGTCTGTACCCAATAATAGCCTAGCCTCGCCCGGCTCAAACTAACCCACTGGAGACCGGCACCGTCTACCATACAAAGCCTCATACGAGGCCATCTAAAAGCTCGACTGATAATTGTTGTTGTAGGCAAACTCCGCAAGTGGCAAGAATTGATCCCAAGAACCCCTAAAATCCATCACACACGCATGAAGCATATCCTCCAATATCTGAATAGTGCGCTCGAACTGTCCGTCCTTCTGAGGGTTAAATGTTGTACTCAACTCCACCTGAGTACCCAACTCATGTTGTACGACTCTCCAGAATCGTGATGTAAACTGCGTACCTTGGTCAGAGATGATAGATACCAGCACGCTATGAAGCCTGACAATCTCGCGAATGTAAACCTGAGCCAGCTACTCTGAAGAATAGGTAGTAACCACAAGAATAAAATGAGCCGACTTAGTCAATCTATCCACAATCACCCAAACTGCATCGAACTTCCTCTGAGTCCGTGGGAGCCCAACAACGAAATCCATAGTGATCCGCTCCCATTTCCACTCCGAAATCTCTAACTTCTGAAGCAGTCCACCTAGCCGATGATTCTCATACTTCTGGCAATTTAGGCACCGAACTACATACTCCACTATGTCCTTCTTCATTCTCCTTCACCAATAATGTTGCCTCACGTCCTGATACATCTTCGCGGTACTTGGGTGAATGGAGTATCACGAACTGTGAGCCTCCTGTAGAATCAAATCGCGCAAGCCATCTACATTGGGCACATATAGCCCGCCCTGCATCTGTAACACACCGTCATCTCCAATAGTGACCTCCTTGGCATCGCCGTGCTCAACCGTGTCCTTAAGGACAAGCAGATGAGGTTCATCATACTGAAGCTCTCTGATACGATCATAAAGAGAAGACTGAGAAACCACACAAGCCAAAACCCTGCTCAGCTCGGAAACATCCAATCTGACAAACTGGTAGGCCAAGGCCTGAACATCCAAGGGTAAAGGCCTCTCTGCTACTGGTAGTTATGCTAAACTTTCCAAACTCTCCGCCTTGCGACACAAGGCATCGGCCACCATATTGGCCTTCCCGGTATTATAGAGAATGGTGATGTAATAATCCTTATGCAACGCCAACCACCTCCGCTTCCGCAAGTTAAGATACTTCTATTTAAACAGATGTTGTAGACTTCGGTGTAGACCTCACAAGAGACACCATACAAATAGTGCCGCCAGATCTTCAAGGCATGAACAATAGCTGCTAACTCGAGGTCGTGGACATGATAGTTCTTCTCATGCACCTTCAACTTTCTAGACGCGGCAATCACCCTACTGTACTGCATCAACACCGCACCGAGACCAAGGCGTGATGCATCACAGTACACCGTATAGGATCCCGAACCAGTAGGCAACACCAACACCGGGGCTGTAGTCAAAGCAGTCTTAAGCTTTTGAAAGCTCTCCTCACACTCCTCGGTCCACCTGAACGGAGCACCCTTCTGGGTCAGTCTCGTCATAGATGCTGCAATAGACAAAAAACCCTCTACAAATCGGCGGTAATACCCTGCCAAGTCAAGAAAACTCCGGATCTCTGTAGCTGAGAACGGTCTGGGCCAACACTGCACTGCCCCAATCTTCTTTGGATCTACCTTGATCCCCTCACTCGATACTACATGACCCAAGAATGCCACTGAATCTAGCAAGAATTCACACTTCAAAAATTTCACATATAACTTCTTTTCTCTCAAGTTCTGAAGCACAGTCCTCAGGTGTTGCTCATGATCCTCCCGGCTCCGGGAATACACCTGTCATCAATAAACACAATGACGAACGAGTCAAGATAGGGCTGAAATACATTGTTCATCAAGTGCATGAATGTTGCTGGGGCGTTGGTCATCCCAAAAGACATCACAAGGAACTCGTAATGACCATACCGAGTCTTGAAAGAAATCTTCGGGATATCTGGCTCCCGAATCTTCAACTGAGGATAGCCTGAACGCAAGTCGATCTTAGAGAATACTCTGGAACCCTAAAGCTGATCAAATAGGTCATCAATACGTGGCAATGGATACATGTTCTTCACTGTAACCTTGTTCCACTGGCGATAATCAATACACATTCGCATAGAACCATCCTTTTTATTTACAAACAAGACAGGAGCACCCCAAGGAGACACAATGGGCCAAATGAATCCTTTATCAAGCAACTCTTGCAACCGTTCCTTTAACTTTTTCAACTCGGTTGGGGCCATACGATAGGGTGGAATAGAAATGGGCTGAGTGTCCTGTGACAAATCAATACCAAAGTCGATATCTCTGTCGGGTAGCATGCCCGGAAGATCCACCGAAAATACGTCTGGATAATACCTCACTACCGCAACTGACTCGACGGTAGGAATGTCAAAACCAACATTCCTCATATATGCCATATATGCATCATACCCCTTCTCAACTATCCGCTGAGCCTTTAGAAATGAGACAACCCTCTTAGGAATATAATCTAAGGTACCTCTCCACTTTAGTCGCGGTAGACCTGGCATAGCCAATGTCACCATCTTGGCGTGACAATCAAGGATAGTGTGATAGGGCGACAATCAGTCCATGCCCAAAATAACATTGAAATCCACCATACTGAGCAACAACAAATCAGCTCTGGTCTCAAAAACACTAAGAACAACCAAACACGACCGATACACACGGTCAACAACAATAGAATCACTCACGGGTGTAGACAAACAGACCAGGAGAACTCAATGAATCACGGGATACCCCCAAATACGGAGCAAAAGAAGATGACACATAGGAATAAGTGGAGCCTGGATCAAATAAGACTGATGCATCTCTATGACAGACCAGAACAATACCTGCGATGACGGAATCGGATACAACTGCCTCCGTCCTAGTAGGAAGGGCATAATATCTGGCATTGCCTCCCCCTCTGGGGTAACCTTTACCTGTCCGACCTCCACCTCCAGCTGGTTGTGCAGGTGGAGTGGTAGCTGGTGCTGTAACTATAGCATGAGGACCTAGTGGAGCACGAAGTGCCTGAGTGGTCTGTGGAGGTGCACCCCTCCTGAGTCTGGGGCAATCCCTCACCATATGACGAGTGTCAGCACACTCAAAACAAGTTCTCGGAGGACGTGGCTGATGTGGCTTGCTCGGGCCTGATCGGCTGGACTGACCGCTGAAAGCACCCCATGTAAGAGATATACTAGACAATGGCAGTTCATAATAGGGAGTCTGGGGCCTAGGAGTGGCCGGAGTACCGCTAGCGACTGGAAGTGCTGAATGAACAGGGCGACCCACATAGCCCCTACCCTGAAGAGCTGCAGCTGGGGCAAGAGTACCATTATATGTGCTAGACTCTCGAGACCTCTTGGCCTCTCTCTCCCGAGTCAACATACCCTCTAATCTCCTAGCGATCTCCACCACCTGCTGGTATGTGATGTCTATCTCCAACTCTCGGGCCATGCTAAATCTAATACTAGGGTTGAGCCCCTCAATAAATTGACGAACCCGCTCCCGAACAGTAGCAACCAAGGTTGATTCATGCCTAGACAGATCACTGAACCGTACCGCATACTCTGACACGGTCAAAGAACCCTGGCGTAACTGCTCAAACTCTATGCGCCATGCATCTCTAAGACTCTGGGGAACAAACTCCCTCAAGAACATATCTGAGAACTGAGTCGAAGTGAGTGAAGCTGCCTCCGCCGGACTACCCAACTCATATGCTCGCCACCACTGATAAGCCGCTCCCTTAAGCTGGAACGTAGTGAAAGCAACCACTAGACTCTGCAATATCCATAGTACGGAGGATACAATGGCTCTCCTCAAGAAAACCCTGGACATCCTCTAATGCCAAGCCACTGAAAGTAGGAGGCTGGTACTTCTTGTACCTCTCGAGCCTGAGCTGCTCCTCCTCAGAAACTGCTGCCCTAACCTCTGGTTGAACTGGGGCTACCGGCTGTATTGGTATGATATCTGGAACCTGATCAACCTGGACCCGCTGCTCTAGGGTACGGGAAGCGGGAATTTGTGTTTCTCCCCTGGCCTAAGATATGGTAGGAGCAAGTGGTATCAATCCTGTCTGAGCCAACATGCTGAACATGCTCAGAAACTGGGCGAGAGTCTCCTGGAGGGTTGGTGCAGTAACAGGCGTCTCAGGTGCCTGCCCTCCAACTGGAGCTACTGTGGCTTCTCTGTAGCAGTGCGTGCGGGTGCTCTGGCTGCACCACATGGACGTCCTGGGCCTCTAACCCGACCCCGGCCTCTCGCGGCTCTAGCAGGGGGCGGAGGTGTTTGGTCATCTGATCCAGTTGTACGTGTCCTCACCATATGTGAGAGAATAGAAAGACTGGAATTTAGAATCCTATTTCAAAATCTCGCATGATAAGAAATCAAAGAAGTGAAGCTTTTCCTAACAGTTCCATAGCCTCTCGAAGATAAGTACAGACGTCTCCGTACCAATCGGCGAGACTCTACTAAACCTGCTTGGGACTCATAACACTTATGAACCTAGAGCTCTGATACTAACTTGTTACGACCCCAATTTCCCTCCGGAGGATGTCGTGATGGCACCTAGTCTCTAAGACTAGGTAAGCCTAACAATTATGCGGAATAACTGAATATAAGCGGAAACTCAAACATCATCATCTGAAATAAATAAAAACTACGATTCAAATAGTTACAACTCCCAAAATCCAATAGAAATAAGTCACAAGCTCTAAAGGAAAATGCTAAATATCTCTATACATTAGAGTCTAATGAGAATAAGGAAAAATAACACAATAAAGATAGAGGGGGACTACGATGTCTGCGGGCGCTGGCAGATATACCTTGAAGTCTCTACGCACGGGCTAGCTCACTGATACCTGGTCTGGTAGGAAGAACCTGGATCTGCACAAAAAGATATGCAGAAGAGTAGTATGAGTACACCACAACGATACCCAGTAAGTGCCAAGCCTAATCTCAGTAGAGTAGTGATGGGGTCAGGTTAGGGACCTACTGGGAATAATAGGAAACAAGGCAGAAGATAAAATAATATAATGAAATGACTAAGAAGTGAACAATGAGAATTTTCAGAAAGATAACAACACGGGATTCAAGAAGACAACTACAACACATGAGGAAAAATAAGATTCTTACAAGTTAAGAAACAACAACAACAATAACAACACAGCAAATAGAGGTAAACAATAGGGGAGCTCCCGAGGTACCGCCTCGTAGTCCTAAAAGCAAATATCTCACACAATAGGGGCACTCCTGAGGTACCGCCTCGTAGTCCCAAAAGTAAATATCTCACACAACAGGGGCACTCCCAAGGTACCGTCTCGTAGTCTCAAAAGTAAATATCTCACAATGGCACAGCAGAAACCTCATGCAAATAATGATAACCGCATGGTAGAATTCTCGTGTCACAATAACACTCCGCACGGCAGAAACCCTCTTGCCACAATAACACTCCGCACGGTAGAGACCTAGTGCCACAACCGAAAAGTTATCTCAACAAAAGTCACGAAAATAACATATAAAAAATGGAACAATTAAATTACAGCAAGGAATCCTATAGTTAAGGAATGAATACGAAATCAAAGGAAGCAGGTAATTCAACTAAGCATGTTGCAAAAATTGCAAGTAAGAGACAAGACACGTAGACATGCGAAATTAGGCTAAACATGATGACTACACATGCTAGAGTAACTCGTTTAAGGAATTGAAAAGGGAACTACTTAGCAAAAACCGGATTTTTAACATTTAACCCGAGTACGCATTCGTCACATCGCGTACACAGCCTTCACGTATTGCAAATACCATAACAGTACCAAATCCTAAGGGGATTTTCCCCCCACACAAGGTTAGACAAGTCACTTACGTCAAACCTCACTCAATCAATCAATAAGAATGCCTTTTCCTTGACTTTTCGACACTGAATGACCCAAATCTAGCCAAAAGAAATTACATGCTATAACTATAACTATAAGAAACTAATCTAAATAATGAAATTATGACTTTAACAAGGAATTAGAAAATCGTCCCAAAAAGTCGATCCAGGCCCACGTCTTGGAACCTGACCAAAATCATAAACTCCGAACACCCATTCGA
Source organism: Nicotiana tabacum (assembly GCF_000715075.1). Classification (NCBI taxonomy): domain Eukaryota; kingdom Viridiplantae; phylum Streptophyta; class Magnoliopsida; order Solanales; family Solanaceae; genus Nicotiana; species Nicotiana tabacum. The sequence continues at coordinate 22,277,763 of NC_134081.1, read as the reverse complement.
TAACGAGTCCAACCATACAAGAATTACTCAAATCCGGCCTCATTTGACCTTTCAAAACCCAAATGTTTGGTCTAAAAGCTTTCACCATTTCCCCCCAAATTTCTCAACCCAAATCCTTAATTAAATGAAGAAATTAATAATAGAGTAGTGGAATATAATAAAAAATGTGTCAAGAATCCTTACCCAAATATTTCCCTTGAAAATCCCTCAAACTTTCGCCTTAATCAGAGATAGGTTAAAAAATGGAGAATAAAATGAAACCTTCGAACTTAGGCCTTTTCTGCCCAGTCAAACCGCATCTGCGGACCAAGAATCGCTTATGCGATGCCGCACCTGTGGAAAAACCATCACAAGTGCGGAAAACACCCAAGTCAAGGTCTTCCGCTTCTGCGGATAAGGGCACGCATCTGCGAGACCGTAACTGTGACCATTGGCGCTTCTGCGCCCCTACCATCGCAGAAGTGAAGGTGCTTCTGTGGAAAATGTCCCGCTTCCGCGACCATTACTGGGCAAGGCCAGCTCCACATCTGCGACTTAAAGCTCTCTTATGCAAGTCCGCACCTGCAGCCAAACCCACCACAGGTGCGATGACACCAGAACCAGCCCAGCATCAGCAATCCTCTAAGTACAAAAATGATCCGATACAATCCGAATCACACCTGAGGCCCCCGGGACCCCGTCCGAATATACCAATAAGTCCTAAAACATCATACGAACTTAGTCGAGCATTCAAATCACATCAACCAATACTAAAAACATGAATTGTGTATCGATTCATGCCTAATGAAACTTTAGAACTTCTAACTTCTACATTCGACGCCGAAACCTATCAAATCAAGTCTGATTGACCTCAAATTTTGCACACAATTCACAATTGACATTACGGACCTACTCCAACTTCCAGAATCGGAATTCGACCCTGATATCAAAAAGTCCACTCCTGGTCAAACTTTACAATAATTATCCAATTTTTCAACTTTCTCCAATTAACGCTGAAATGACCAACGGACCTTTAAATAAATATTCAGACATGCTACTAAGACCAAAATCACCCAACGGAGCTACTGGAACTGTCAAAACTTTATTTCGGAGTCGTTTTCATACAATTCAAATTACGGTAAATTCCTAAAACTTAAACGTCATACTTAGGGACTATGTGTCCCATTTTATTCCGAAACTCTCCCGAACCTGACACCGAGCATCCCGGCAAGCCAAGTAACCATAAAATTAAATAGAGGGGGCAATAAATAGGGGATCGACGCTAATACTCTCAGAACGACCGGCCGTGTCGTTAAAACGCTTTACCATTTTCCATGCAGCAAGAACATGCTAACTCTCCAGCAGTCATCCACCCAAAAAATATTCCATATGGAGGAAAATCATTAATGGTCCCCATTAAATTAGCACGCAAGTTGAAATTTTGCTTAGTTGATATGTCATATGTCTCAACTCCTTCTTACCACAATTGTTTTAGCTCATCAATAAGAGATTGCAAATATACATCAATCAAACTCTTTGGATTGTGGGAGCCGGGAATAACACAATTTAAAAAAATATATGGACCAGTCATACACATTTCAGGCGGAAGAATATACGGCGTAATAAAGACCGGCCAACATGAATATGGTGTTGCATAAACAGAAAATGGCGTGAAACTATCAGCACACAAACCAAACCAAACATTCCTTGGTTCTCTAGCATAATCTGGATACATCCTATCAAAATGCTTCCAAGCTTCCCCATCTGAAGGATGACACATAACACCGGTCGGCCTTCTATTTTCATAGTGTCATTTCATATGAGGAGCGGAACTCATCGATGCGTACAACCTCTTTAATCTAGGAATAAGAGGTTAATAATGCATCGACTTCACATCAACATTCTCCCCGCTGGAAACCCGCTTAAAATGAGATTTTTTACAAAATTTACAACTTTCTAAATCTGCATCACCCTTATAATACAACATGCAACCCTCTTCACAATAGTCGATTCTCATAGACGAGAGTCCTAACTTAGAAAACAATCTTTTAGCCTTATAGAAATCTTCAGGTATGTTGAAAGTTGGGTCAACTAGTTCACTCATAAAGCTAATGAAAGAATCCATTCCCGCTTGAGAAATATTGGTATCTGATTTAATACTTAATAATCTAACCGCAACAAACAACTGAGAGTGCATACTCCCTTCCCTTAGTGGATGACTAGCGGCCTCTAACTGTTCATAAAAATATTTTGCTTCTTCGTTAGGAGGATGTTCAACACTTTCATGGGGTTTCAAAATCGAAGTGCATCCCAAAAGTGTAACGATCCGGCCAGTCGTTTTAAAGGTTGTATCCCCATTCCCCTATTTACTGCTCATTTTGTGCTTTATAACTATTATGTGACTTGTCGAGGTAGTCAGTTCAAGTTCGGAGAGATTTTATTTGGAAGTCCGTAGTTAAATTAGGATTGAAATGGTTAAAATAGGAATTTAAGTTTGAAAGTTTGACCAGGGAGTTGACTTTTTGAAATCGGGGTCGGAATCAAGTTCCAAAAATTTTCATAGCTCTGTTACGTCATTTATGACTTGTGTGCAAAATTTGAGGTCAATCAGACTTGATTTGATTAGTTTCGACATCGAATGTAGAAGTTGGAAATTTTTAAGTTCCTTAAGCTTGAATTAGGGTATGATTCGTGATTTTAGCATCATTTTATGTGATTAGAGGTTTCAAATAAGTTCGTATGATGTTTTAGGACTTGTTGGTGTATTTGGTTGAGGTCCCGAGCGCCTCAGGTGAGTTTTGGATGGTTAACGGATCAAAAGTTGGACTTAAACAGCTGCTGTAATTTTTCTGCTGGAAATTCGGAGGCAGAAATCGAAGCCATGATTGAGGCCCAGGATCGAGGGCCAAGATCGAGGCCCAGGATCGAGGGCCATGATCGAAGCCATGATCGAGGGCCAGGATCGAGGCCAGGATCGAGAACATGATCGAGGGCAGCCTGGACAAAACTTTAAGTTATAAAGCAGGGGACTTCGTCCCATTTTCCATATTTGACGAATTGGAGCTTGGAGAGAGGCGATTTTTGGGAGATTTTTAGAGAAAACATCGGGGTAAGTGTTCTTAACTCAATTTTGGTTAGATTACCCGAATCCATGATTGTTTTTATCATTTAATTGGTGAATTAAGTTGGAAAAGTTTGAAAACTCTCTTGCATAAATGTGAGGATTTGAGGGTCCGATTGTTATCGGAATTTAGTAATTTTGATATGGTTAGACTCATGGTTGAATGTGCGTTCATATTCCTAACTTTCGCCGGATTCCGAGACGTGGGACCCACGGGCGATTTTTGAGTTAATTTCGGATTTTATTGAAAAATATAATATTTTCTTATGAAATTGATTTCTATAATTTTTGTTGACTGTATCGAATTATTTTGGCTAGATTCGAGCCATTTAGAGTTGGATAATCGAGGAAAAGGCTTACTAGTGGATTAAATTGGAGCCAGTCGAGGTAAGTGACTTGTCTAACCTTGTGTGGGGAAAATTTCCCCTAGGATTGGTGTTGATATGATAATTGTAATGTGATAAAAGTCATGTACACGAGGTGACGAATTTGTACACGGGCTAAATGTGGAAGATTATGTCTTTAACCTTTTGTAGATCACTGTTTCAAATTAATTAAATTATTTTATCTTGTATATTCTTCACCATTGATCTAGTTTTTATACTTTAAACTTGCTTGACCTTTTCCTACTAATTATTTTACCTGTTTAGTTGAAACTTGGTTTCTTTGATTCTGTGCATTATTTGAAAGTTGAATTTCTTAAATTTAAATATTATTAATATGATGTATTGATATTCTAAATTTGGTACGAAGGCAACGTATTAAAAAATTTAAAGTATTATTTTGTTGAACTATTTATTCTCGAATATTTTTGTGAGATTTTTGTACTCATTGTGATTGCGCCGTGAGCTCCCTATTATGGAAAATATTGTTGATATTGTCTATTTTGGCAAATTGAAATATCTGAGCACTTGAGGTGGAGATTGTGATATATTATGATATTGATACGCATGTGGTGGTATAAGGTCTGGGTGTTGAAACGTATGCGGTAAGATAAGGGTGGCTTGATACGCGTGACTAGTAGGGAAACTACTAGAAGTCATGCGGTGTGATAAGGGTGGATAAAATGCGGGATGCTATTTTGGGAAAATATTTTCTTTAAAATTAAATATGAAGGCTCCCGCGGTTCTATAAGAAAATGAGTTATTGTGAAATTATTTACTATTTGGGACTACGAGGCGGTACCTCGGGAGTGCCCTTGTTGATATTTATTTATGGCCGCAGTTGCCTTTGATTATTGTCGTGATTTTTCTTAAAGTTATAAATTTCTATTTTCTTTCCACAAGATATTATTTTCCCTTATTCTGCGCAATTTAATGGTGACATATTACTTACTTGATTCACTTCCATTGCCATTTATTGTTATTATATTGTTAAACATGTCACCATGTCTTTTATTATTCCAGTAGGGCCTGACCTGACCTCGTCACTACTCTACCGAGGTTAGGCTTGGCACTTACTGGGTACCGCTATGGTGTACTCATACTACGCTTCTGCACATCTTTTTGTGCAGATCTAGGTACTTCCTATCAGACCAGGTATCAGTGAGCTAGCTGAACGCGGAGACTTCAAGGTATATCTGCCCGCGTTCGCAGACCTCGAAGTCCCCTTCTATCCTTATTATGTTGTTTTTCCTATTCACATTAGACTCTGATGCATAAAGATATTCGTACTACTTCTTTAGAGCTTGTGACTTGTATTTTTACCGAGTTTTGGGAATTTCTTTATGTACTGAGAGGTTGAGATTTTAAAGTTTTTAATTGATATTTTGATTATTTCGCATATTGATAGGCTTACCTAGTCTTAGAGACTAGGTTCCATCATGATATCCCATAGAAGAAAATTTGGGGTCGTGACAAGCTGGTATCAGAGCTCTAGGTTCATAGTTGTTATGAGTCACAATCAGGTTTAGTAGAGTCTCGCGGATCGGTATGGAGACGTCTGTACTTATCTTCGGGAGGCTATGGAACTATTAGGAAAATATTCACTTCTTTGATTCCTTATCATACGCATTTGTTGACTTCGAAATTTTAAACCATTGTCTTTCTATTCTCTCACAAATGGTGAGGACACACACAACTGGATCCGATGATCAGGCACTCGCGCCCCTTTTTGGAGCCGCAAGAGGCCGAGGTCGGGTCAGAGGCCGTGCCAGAGGCCGAGGAAGACCACGTGGTGCAGTCAGGGCACCTGCACGAGCTGCAGCAGGGGAGCCACCAGTAGCTCTAGTTGGAGAGCAGGCACCTGAGACACCTGTTACTACCCCTGCACTTCAGGAGACTCTTGCCCAATTTTTGAGCATGTTTGGCACACAATCTTAGGCAGGGTTAATTCCACTTGCTCCTGCCATATCTCAGGCTGGGTGAGGAGCACAGACTCCCGTCGCCCGTACCCCAAAGCCACGAAACCAAGTTGACCATGCCCCAGAGGTTATACCAGTGCAGCCAATTGTCCCAGTTCGGCCCGAGGCTAGGGCAGTAGTTTCAGAGGGGGAGTAGCTCAGGCTCGAGAGGTACAAAAAGTACCACCCTCCCACATTCAGCGGTTTAGCTTCAGAGGATGCTTAGGGTTTTCTTGAGGAATGTCACCGTATCCTCCGTACCATGGGTATTGTGGATTCCAGTGGGGTTTCTTTCACGGCATTCCAGCTTAGAGGAGCGGCCTACCAGTGGTGGCGGGCATATGAGTTGGATAGTCCGGCTGAGGCAACTTCACTCACTTGGACTCAATTCTTAGATATGTTCTTGAGGGAGTATGTTCCTCAGAGTCTTAGAGATGCATGGCGCGCAGAGTTTGAGCAGCCGCGCCAGGGTTCTATGATCGTGTCAAAATATGCGGTCTGATTCAGTGATTTGGCTAGGCATGCACCAGCCTTGGTTGCTACTGTTCGAGAGCGGGTCTGCCAATTTATTGAGGGGCTTCACCCTAGTATCAAATTCAGTATGGTTCGAGAACTGGAGATGGATATCACATACCAACAGGTGGTGTCAATTGCTAAGAGATTGGAGGGTATGCGGACTCGGGAGAGAGAAGAGAAGGAAACTAAGAGGCCTCGAGATTCTGGCACATATAATAATTGTTGTGCCCCAGCTGCAGCCCGTCATGGTAGAGGTTATGTGAGTCGTCCTATTCATCCAACACTTCCAGCTTCCAGTGGTATTCCGGCTACTCCCAGACCTCAGGTTCCATATTATGTACCGCCAGTGTCTTCTGTACCTCATGTACGGGGTGCCTTCAGCGGGCAGTCTAGTCGATTAGGCCCGAGCTAGTCCCAATAGCCATATCCTCCGAGGGCTTGTTTTGAGTGTGGTGACACTCATCATATCATGAAGGATTGCCCCAGACTTAGGAGGGGTGCACCTCCACAGATTTCTCAGGCCACACCTATTCCCCAAGGCCCTCAGGCTTCTCAGGCCATGATTACTGCACCAGTTGCTACTCCACCTGCACAGCCAGCTAGAGGTCGAGGTCGGACAGATAGAGGTCTCCCTAGAGGGGGAAGCCAGGCCAGATATTATGCCCTTCCTGCTAGGACCGAGGCCGTTGCATCCAATTCTATTATCACATGTATTATTCTGGTCTGTCATAGAGATGCATCAGTCTTATTTGATCCAGGCTCCACTTATTCTTATGTGTCATCTTATTTTGCCTCGTATTTGGGTGTATCCCGTATTTCCTTGAGTTCTTCTGTTTATGTATCTAAACCCGTGGGTGAATCTATCATTGTTGATCGCATGTATCGATTGTGTTTTATTGTTATCAGTGGTTTTGTGACCAGAGCTGATTTATTATTGCTCAGTATGGTGGATTTCGATATTATTTTGGGCATGGACTAGTTGTCGCCCTATCACACTATTCTTGATTGTTACGCCAAGATGGTGACGTTAGCTATGCCAGGTGTACCGCGGCTATAGTGGAGAGGTACCTTGGATCATGTTCCTAGCAGAGTTGTTTCATTTCTTAAAGCTCAACGAATGGTTAATAAGGGATGTGATGTGTATCTGGCCTATGTGAGATATGTTACTGTTGATACTCCTACCGTGGAGTCAGTTCCTATAGTAAGGGATTTTCCTGATGTATTTCCAGCGGATCTTCCGGGTATGCTACCCGACAGGGATATTAACTTTGGCATTGATTTGTTATCGGGCACTCAGCCCATTTCTATTCCACTATATCGTATGGCCCCGGAAGAGTTAAAAGAATTAAAAGAACAGTTACATGAGTTGCTTGATAAGGGTTTCATTCGGCCCAGTGTATCGCCTTGGGGTGCTCCCGTCTTATTTGTGAAGAAATGGGATGGTTCTATGTGAAAATGTATTGATTACCGTCAGCTGAACATGGTTACAGTGAAGAACATGTATCTATTGCCACGTATTGATGACCTATTTGATCAGCTTCAGGGTGCCAGAGTGTTCTCTAAGATCGACTTGCATTCCGGCTATCATCAGTTGGAGATTTGGGAGCCAGATATCACAAAGACTGCTTTTAGGACTTGGTATGGTCAGTATGAGTTCCTTGTAATGTCATTTGGGCTAACCAACGCCCTAGCAGCATTTATTCACTTAATGAATAGTGTATTTCAGCTCTATCTTGATTCTTTAGTCATTGTGTTTATTGACAACATTCTGGTGAATTCCCGGAGTCAGGATGATTATGAGCAGCTCTTGAGAACTATGCTTCAGACTTTGCGAGAAAAGAAGTTATATGCAAAATTTTCAAAGTGTGAATTCTGGCTTGATTCAGTGAGATTTTTGGGTCATATAGTTTCATGCGAAGGGATCAAGGTGGATCCGAAGAAGATTGAAGCAGTGCAGAGTTGGTCCAGACCGTCCTCAGCTACGGAGATCCGGAGTTTCCTTGGTTTAGTAGGGTATTATCGTCGATTTGTATAGAGTTTCTCTTCTATTGCTGCACCTATGACCAAATTGACCCAGAAGGGTGCTCCATTCAGGTGGACCGAGGAATGTGAGGAGAGCTTCCAAAAGCTCAAGATAGCTTTGACTATAGCCCAGTATTGGTATTACCTACAGATTCAGGATCTTATAATGTGTATTGTAATGCATCGCGTATTGGTCTCAGCGCAGTGTTGATGCAAGACTGTAGGGTGATTGCCTACGCATCCAGACAGTTAAAGGTACATGAGAAGAATTATCCGGTCCACGACCTTGAGTTAGCAGCTATTGTTCATGCCTTGAAAATTAGAGGCATTATTTGTACGGTGTCAATTATAAGGTCTACACCAATCACCGAAGTCTACAGCATCTGTTTAAACAGAAGGATCTTAATTTACTGCAGAAGAGATGGTTGGAGTTGCTTAAGGATTATGATATCACCATTCTCTATCATCCCGGGAAGGCCAATGTAGTGGCCGATGCTTTGAGTCATAAGGCGGAGAGTTTGGGCAGCTTAGCATATTTACTGGTAGCATAGAGGCCTTTAGCCTTGGATGTTCAGGCCATGGCCAACCAGTTTGTCAGATTGGATATTTCCGTGTCGGGCAGAGTTTTGGCTTGTGTGGTTTCTCAGTCTTTTCTTTATGATCGTATCAGGGAGCGTCAGTATGATGACCCCCATCTGTTTGTCCTTAAGGATACAGTTCAGCACGGTGATGCCAAGGAAGTCACTATTGGAGATGACTGTGTATTATGAATGCAGGGAAGGCTATGTGTGCCTAACGTAGATGGGTTGCGTGAGTTAATTCTCCAGGAGGCTCACAATTCGCGGTACTCCATTCATCCGGGTGCTACAAAGATGTATCAGGATTTGAGACAGCACTATTGGTGGAGGTGGATGAAGAAAGATATAGTGAAATATGTAGCTCGGTGCCTAAATTGCCAGCAGGTGAAGTATGAGCATCAACGGCCAGGTGGGTTACTTCAAAAGTTAGAGATTCCGGAGTGGAAATGGGAGCAGATCACTATGCATTTTTTTGTTAGAATCCCACGGACTTAGCCGAGGTTTGATGCAGTCTGGGTGATTGTGGATATGCTGACCAAGTCAGCTCATTTCATTCCTGTAGTTACTACTTACTCTTCGGAACAGCTGGCTCAAGTCTATATTCGCGAGATTGTCAGACTTCATGGCGTACCGATATCTATCATCTCTGACCGGGGTATGCAGTTTACATCATAGTTCTGGAGGGCAGTACAGTGTGAGTTGGGTACTCGGGTAGAGTTGAGTACAGCATTTCACCCTCATATGGATGGGCAATCCAAACACACTATTCAGATACTGGTGGATATGTTTCGTGCGTGGGTGATAGATTTTGGGGATGCTTGGGATCAGTTCTTATCACTTGCGGAGTTTGCTTACAACAACAGCTACCAGTCGAGCATTCAGATGGGTCCGTATGAGGCCTTGTGTGGTAGGCGGTGCCGGTCTCCAATGGGTTGGTTCGAACCGGGCGAGGCTAGGCTATTGGACACGGACTTGGTTCAAGATGCCTTGGAAAAGGTTAAATTGATTCAGGATCGACTTCGTACAGCTCAATCTAGACAAAAGAGTTATGCGGATCGGAAGGTTCGTGATGTTGCATTCATGGTTGGTGAGCGATTCTTGCTCCGGGTTTCGCCTATGAAGGGTGTTATGAGGTTTGGGAAGAAGGAAAAGTTGAGCCCTAGGTATATTGGGCCTTTTGGGATTCTTGAGAGAGTTGGGGAGTTGGCTTACAGACTTGCACTACCACTTAGCCTCTCTTCAGTTCATCCAGTATTCCATGTTTCCATGCTCCGGAAGTATCACGGCGATCCGTCTCATGTGTTAGACTTTAGTTCGGTTCAGTTGGATAAGGATCTATCTTATGTCGAGGAACCAGTGGCTATTTTGGACAGGCAGGTTCGAAAGCTGAGGTCAAAGGACATTGCTTCCGTAAAGGTTCAGTGGAGGGGTCATCCAGTCGAGGAGGTGACTTGGAAGATCTAGCAAGATATGCGCAGCCATTATCCTCAGCTTTTCACCACTTCAGGTATGTCTCTATGCTCGTTTGAGGATGAACGATTGTTTTAAGAGGGGGAGGATGTAACGACATGGCCAGTTGTTTTAAAACTTGTAGCCCCATTCCCCTATTTACTGCTCATTTTGTGATTTATAACTGTTATATGACTTGTCGGGGTAGTCGGTTCAGGTCCGGAGAGATTTTAGAATGAATTGGAACACTTAGTTCCAAAGTTTAAAACTTAAGTTGAAAAGGTTGGCTGGATGTCAACCTATGTGTAAACTACCCCGGAATAGAATTTTGATGATTCCAACAGCTCTGTATGACGATTTTGGACTTAGGAGCGTGTTCAGAATTTTATTTGGAAGTCTGTAGTTTAATTAGGCTTGAAATGGCTAAAATAGGAATTTAAGTTTGGAAGTTTGATCGGGGAGTTGACTTTTTGATATCGAGGTCGGAATCCAGTTTCGGAACTTTTCATAGCTCTGTTACGTCATTTATGACTTGTGTGCAAAATTTGAGGTCAATTGGACTTAATTTGATAGATTTGACATCGAATGTAGAAGTTGAAAATTCTTAAGTTCCTTAAGCTTGAATTGGGGTATGATTCGTGGTTTTAGCGTCGTTCTATGTGATTTGAGGTTTCAAATAAGTTCCTATGATGTTTAAAGACTTTTTGGTGTATTTGGTTGAGGTCCCAAGAGCCTCGGGTGAGTTTCGGATAGTTAACGGATCAAACGTTAGACTTAAACAGCTGCTGTAATTTTTCTGCTAGAAATTCGGGGGCAGAAATCGAAGCCATGATCGAGCCCATGATCGAGGGCCAGGATCGAGGGCCATGATAGAGGGCCAGGATCGAGGCAGGATCGAGGGCAGCCTGTACAGAATTTTAAGTTATAAAGAAAGGGATTTCGTCCCATTTTCTATTTTTGACAAATTGGAGCTTGGGGAGAGGCGACTTTTGAGAGATGTTCAGAGAAAACATCGGGGTAAGTGTTCTTAACTCAATTTTGGTTAGATTACCTGAATCCATGGTTGTTTTTATCATTTAATTGGTGAATTAAGTTGGAAAAGTTTGAAAACTCTCTTAGATAATTTTGAGAATTTGAGGGCCCTATTGTTATCGGAATTTAGTGATTTTAGTATGGTTAGACTCGTGGTTGAATGGGCGTTCATATTACACAACTTTCTCTGAATTTCGAGACGTGGACTCCACGGACGATTTTTGAGTTAATTTCGAATTTTATTGAAAAATATAATGTTTTCTTATGAAATTGATTCCTATAATTTTTGTTGGCTGTATTGAATTATTTTGGCTAGATTCGAGCCTTTCAGAGTTGGATAATCTTGGAAAAGGCCTACTTGTGGATTAAATTGGAGCAAGTCGAGGTAAGTAACTTGTCTAACCTTGTGTGGGGGAAATTTCCCCTAGGATTGATATTGATGTCATAATTGTAATGTGATGAAAGTTATGTACACGAGGTGACGAGTGTGTACACTGGCTAAATGTGGAAGATTATGTATTCAAATTTTTGTAGATCACTGTTTAAAATTAATTAAATTATTTTATCTTATATATTCTTCACCATTGATCTAAGTTTTATACTTTAAACTTGCTTGACCTTTTCCTGCTAATTGTTTTACCTGTTTAGTTGAAACTTGGTTTCTTTGATTCTGTGCATTATTTGAAGGTTGAATTTCTTAAATTTAAATATTATTAATATGATGTATTTGATATTCTAAATTTGGTACGGAAGCAACGTATTAAAAATTTTGAAATATTATTTTGTTGAGTTATTTATTCCCGAATATTTTTGTGAGATTTTTGTACTCATTGTGATTGAGCCGTGAGCTCCCTGTTGTGGAAATATTATTGATATTGTTTATTTTGGCAAATTGAAATATTTGAGCACTTGAGGTGCAGATTGTGATATATTGTGATATTGATATGCATACGGTGGTATAAGGTTTGGTGTTGAAACGCATGCGGTGAGATAAAGGTTGCTTGATACACGTGACTAGTAGGGGAACTACTAGAAGTCATGCCGTATGATAAGGGTGGCTAAAACGCGGGATGCTATTTCGAAAAAATATTTTCTTTAAAATTAAATGTGAAGGCTCCCGCGTTGATATAAGAAAATGAGTTATTGTGAAATTATTTATTATTTGGGACTACGAGGCAGTACCTCGGGAGTACCCTTGTTGATATTTTTTTTTTATGGCCGCAACTGTCTTTGATTATTATCGTGATTTTTCTTAAAGTTCTAAATTTCTGTTTTCTTTCCACGAGGTATTATTTGCCCTTATTCTGTGCAATTTAATGGTGACATATTATTTACTTGATTCGCTTCCATTGTCATTTATTGTTATTATATTATTAGACATATTACCATGTCTTTTATTATTTCAGTAGGGCCTGACCTAACCTCGTCACTACTCTACCGAGGTTAGCCTTGGCACTTACTGGGTACCGCTGTGGTGTACTCATATTACACTTATGCACATCTTTTTGTGCAGATCTAGGTACTTCCTATCAGATCAGGTATCAGTGATCTAGCTGAACGCGGAGACTTCAAGGTATATACGCCCGCGTCCGTAGACCTCGGAGTCCCCTTCTATCCTTATTATGTTGTTTTCCCTATTCACATTAGACTCTGATGTATAAAGATATTCGTACTTCTTCTTTAGAGCTTGTGACTTGTATTTTCACCGAGTTTTGAAAATTTCTTTATGTACTGAGAGATTGAGATTTTTAAAGTTTTTAATTGATATTTTGATTATTCCGCATATTGATAGGCTTACCTAGTCTTAGAGACTAGGTGCCATCATGATATCCTAAGGAGAAAAATTTGGGGTCGTGACAAAAAGCATCCGCAACCATTTCATGGTATCTAGGATGTTGAATGCTATTCTCCACCGATATACTACTTTCACCAACAATTACCTTATGAAATACACCATCAGTACCATCAACCTCTCCATGAATAGATCACATAAAATAATTATCCATAAACCCCTTTTCTATAAAGATGGGTCGTAACATCCTCCGAACCCAAAAATTTCAAACACTTGAATTTCGTACAAGGACACCTAATCATCCCTCCTATCCGAAATGGTTCAAGTGACATTGCATACTTAATAAATTCCTTAACCTCTTCTATAAATTCCTACCTCAAAATTCGACGATTAGGATAATTCTTATTATATATCCAACTACGTTATTCCATCAACATAAAGAACATATAAATTACATGTTATATTAATCATAATTCAAATTAATTTATAGAATTAAGTTACATAATAAACTTTAGTTACAAAGTATAATATTTACTTACTAAAATATTGAATTAGTTAAGTCATTCAATTACACTAACTTACTAACTATTAATCATAATTAATAAACCCTAAATCATAATTTAATATTATACATCCAACTATGATATTCCATCTGCATAAAGAACAACTATAGAATTAAGTTACATAATAAACTTTAGTTACAAAGTATAACATTTACTTACTAGAATATTGAATTAGTTAAGTCATTCAATTAGACTAACTCACTTATTATTAATCATAATTAATAAATCCTAAATTATAATTTAATATTTTCTAAATCATAGTTTAATAAGCCCTAAATCATGATTTTGTAAATCCTAAATCTAAAAAATTATAAATAAATTTAAATAATTCCAAAATCACAAATTGTAAACCCTAGTTTATACAATTGAAAGAATTTAAATAACTAAAATCAACAAATGTAGATAACTAACCTTCAAAGAGAGCAGAGGGGTCTGATTTTGGGAGTGGCGCGGTAGTGGATGGCCCGGCAGTGGTGGCGGAGGAGCAGTGATGGCGCAGCAGGGGTGGGACCAACGGAGAACGGGGAGAGACGAAGTAGGGGGTTTGATTTTGGGTGAGAAGGGGGTGATGAGTTTATTTGGGTGGGGTTTGAGAAGGGTTCACGGATGTGGAAGAAAGAGTGAGAGAAAGAGAAAGAGAAAAGAGAAAAATGGGGAAGAAACCCATCTATTGGCACCCTAAATTAAAATTTTCCATCCGACTTTGGTCGAAAACTACGGTCGGTATATTTAAGTTAGTGTTTGACCGTTTGACCACACATTTCCGACCGAAATCGATCGGTATTTCAGTTTTATTTTTAAAAAAAAATTAATTTAATGAAAATACCAATCGAAGTCGGTCGATTTTAGTCAATTTATACAAATAGCTTTTAAATAAATAATAAATAATATTTAATATATATATATATATATATATATATATATATATATATATGTGTGTGTGTGTGTGTGTGTGTGTGTGTGTGTGTGTGTATAAATATATATACAATTTAGGATGTTTTATATACGTAGATTGTAAGTAACACTAATATATAAGTGTTTGACCATTTTGACCACTAATACCGACCGATTTCGGTTGGTAACCTATTTAAAAACAAAATGTATAGTGCTATAAGATGTAGTGCTATATTAAAATTTAAGTTGTAGCAACAACAACATATATCCCTATATACACACACACACACACACACACACACACACACACACACACACACACACATATATATATATATATATATATATATATATATATATATATATATATATATATATATATATATATATATGTAGATTGTAAGTAACAATAATTAATCTATAAGTGTTTGACCATTTTGACCACTAATACCGACCGATTTCGGTCGGTAACTTATTTAAAAATAAAATGTATAGTGCTATAAGATGTAGTGCTATATTAAAACTTAAGTTATAGCAACAACAACATATACTCGATCAAATCACACAATTGGAGAATATATATATATATATATATATATATATATATATATATATATATATATATATATATATATATATATATATATATATATAGATTGTAAGTAACAATAATCTATAAGTGTTTGACCATTTTGACCACTAATACCGACCGATTTATATATGTAACTTATTTAAAAATAATTAAATATTTAGTGTTATAAGATGTAGTGTTATATTAAAACATAAGTTGTAGCAACACCAATATATACTCTGTCAAATCACACAATTGGAGAATATATATACACACAATTTAGGATGTTATGTATATGTAGATTGTAAGTAACAATAATTAATTTATAAATGTTTGACCATTTGACCACTAATACCGACCGATTTCGATCGGTAACTTATTTAAAAATAAAATGTATAGTGTTATAAGATGTAGTGCTATATTAAAACTTAAGTTGTAGCAACAACAACATATACTCGGTCAAATCACACAATCGGACATACATAGATATATATATAATTTAGGATGTTATATATATGTAGATTGTAAGCAACAATAATCTATAAGTGTTTGATTATTTGGACCACTAATACCGACCGATTTCGGTTGGTATTTTTATAATTATATTAAAATTAATTTTTTATTATCAAAAATAATAATTGACGCAGGGCGGATTTTTTTTTTGAATTTTTGACTAACATCGGTCGGTATTTTTATAATTATATGTAAAAAAAATTATTATAAAAAAAAAAACAATTGATGCAGAGCAGAAAAAAATAAATTAAAATTTTCGACCGACTTCTGTCAGTATTTTTATAATTATATGAAAAATAATTTTTTATTATCAAAAAAAATAATTGACGCAGGGCGGGAAAAAATAAATTAAAATTTTCGATTGACTTCAGTCGATATTCTATAATTGTTTTAATTAATCATTAGCATGTCAGTATTCCGTTTTGAAAAAATTTGGACTTGCGTTGTTTAGGGAGTCCCCACACGTGGGATATTACTGGATTGTTGTTGTTGTTGAGTTGTTTAAGGAGTAATACATTATAACTGAAGAAATTATAAATTTTTTAGAACAAATAATTAAGGAAAATGCACATATATATTCATACTTTATTTATGAATGATGACTTTAGATTAGTCAAGCTGCCATCGAATAACGCATTATAATATATCGACATTCTTGGATATCTTAATTATTTTAAGTAAATACATATATTAATGGTAAAATATCATTAAATTATTATAGTATTCCTTCATTTATTCTTTAACATTCACTGAATGAAGTGATTCTCTTAGAAGTACCTTTTTTCTATTCAAAGAGTACATAGATTTGTTCTAAAACAATTGCTTAGTTTTTAATATTTAAAACTTTATGCGGTGAAGTTTTGAGAAGTTCGCTTCCTTGGTGTTGAATTATATCTTCTAAATATTTTTGAAAAGTTTTAATTTTTTTTTTTTTACTTTAAGGAAGAAATCATTCTTTATTTACAACAAAAGTTTTCTAAAAACTGACTTCGCCGGCTTTGGTTTTGAAACTTACTTACTATCCTTGATTACCTTTTACTTTGTCATGTTGCTATTAAAAACAATTTGGTTAGTGACATGCCGAAGGAAAAGTCAAAATGGGGACCACGTTTTAAAAAAATGTCATGCTACATTTTTGCTCCAACTACTTTGCAACACCCGTTAGTACATAATGAGTAAATTCCCAAAATACCCTTATGGCGGCAAGCAGGTACCGGAAGCTCCGCAAACTCTCCCTTATGTGTAACTTTCAAAAATTTGGTCAAATATTAAAATGCATTTTTGGTCCAAAAAGAAGGTTGGCCAAACAGATTATACGTCTAAAGAATATGAGGTACTTTTTATTTTTTTCTTAATTAGTATCCATTATTTGGAGTTTACTCATTCGATTTATTCGGATTCGTATGGCTCATGAAAGAAAAATGCTCTCTATTAGAACTTTTTTTTATTTTTAGAGATCGAATATGAGACCTCAAATTAAAGATGAAGGGCCATTTTGTTATTTTATTCTGTTATTTTAGCTGGTGCTCCATTTTGAGGGTAACTCTGCCTAATATTTGGATCAAATTTTGATATTTTTTCTAAAATTCGGAATGTTTGTCTGAAGTAATAGAAAAATATTTATAAGTGTCTTTCCTTTTATATGAAAAACTTTACTTTTCTACAGAAAGTACTCATAATTTTTCTTAAAGAAAAGCTGTAAGTCTATGATTGCTAAAACTGGGGACCACTAAAATTTGGGAGCAAGATTTTTTGGCACTAATTTAACTTTGCCCCTAAAAAAATCTTTTGTTTCAAACTCCACTTGTTTGGAAAGGCGAAGATAAAAAATAAAACATGACTCTTATCATTTAGTAGCTGGAAGAAATTACAATCACACAAAATCATTGACAAAGCAGCAAAACAAATACACAAGATACTACCTACTCTGTGAAAAGCTGGCTATGCTAGTTTTCTTAAATAAGTAGTTTTATTGCCACAACCAAATCATGGTAATTCGCAAATAAAAAAGTGTTTTTATTTGGGAGCTGCTGCAGTTTGAAAGCGAGTTTGAAAATGGGCAAGTAACACATCCCTTGAAGGTAAATATTCCTTAACTTGGCTGCAGTTAATATACTCATCTTTCCAAGCACAAAAATTGGGAAATTTTTCACTTGTCACCAAAATTACTCCAGAGGCTTCTTCAAGAATTCCCAGCCAAAATGCCATCAAATTAGCAGCTATATCAGCAAATCCAAAGTTGTCTCCTACAAAGAATTTTTTGTCCTTGAGCTCATTATCAAGAATCTTTAGCAGTTCACTAGACTCCTCCTTAGCTTTGTCTGACTCCTCTCCTTTGCCAAATAAAGCTTTTCCAATTGTAGTTATGCACTGCAAAAAGCTCAAATCTTGAGTTCTAAACATTTCTACTTTTATCAAATATATTCTGCAAATTGGTATGTATTGCCCGATTAGAGGTCCAAACCAATCCATTTATTTGTAATTCGTCCAAACTTAAACAGGTTGGGTTATGACTTATTTATTGACTTGATAGAACAGGTTGAATCGATATGGGTTAAAACAATGTATCCCCACCACGTCTTAAAATCCAACCCAAAGCTAAGCATACAAAATCAAAATTGAGATTGAGAATTATATAAATTTACTTGTAACCCGCCCAATTTGCCTAAGCTATATATTATCTTGACATGTTTTGACTAGACCCTTGTGGGAATATATTGTTGTTGTTGTTGTTATGTTTTGACCAGCCCAAATTTGATTCAACCTGCGGCTTTGCCACCGGTAATAGCACGACCATAATTTCCAATTGAAAGAAGGCAAGAGCAAGAAAAATGAAAAAAAAAATATTGACATAGCAACAATAACAATAACAACCTTAGTGTAATTTTACGGTTGAGGTCCAGGGAGAAGTTATTTATACACAGACCTTAAAGATTGACGTAGCAGAGGTTCAAATTAACAATTAAAGGCGATATTTAAAAGAAAAAGGACAAGTTAAATTGAGCAAAAGCAAATTCAACCTTACCTTAACATCAAGGAAATTAGCCCAGAAACGAGCTAAAGCTCGGTCATAAGGGTCTTTAGGCAAAATGGAAGGGCCTTCAAATGTTTCATCAATGTATTCAAGAATGATCATAGACTCAGAAATGGGTTTTCCATTGTGAATTAGCACTGGGATTTTTTGGTGAACAGGATTGGATTGAAGAAGCAGAGGGCTCTTGTTTTGTAGGTCTTCTTCTATAAATTCATATTCCACACCCTTAATCTTCAGAGCCCACTCAACTCTGCGACTAAAAGGACTGAGTGAAACACCAAGCAACTTCACTTCTGCCATCTCAATAATTAAGTTGTCTGGATTATTACTTTACTATGTTTAAGGAAAGGAAATTTATGTGGTGGGTTTTGATTCTTGAATTTTTGTCTTCTTTTTATAGATGGGAACCACGAGTGTCTTAACAACCAAGAAAATGCAATGTTTCTTGATCAACAATTCAGTTGTTGCATCTTTTTTTATGCTTCCAAGTTGACTGGCGACTAATCCTCAATTAATTGTAAGTCTATAATTATGAGTGGTTGGAGGTTTTATTAGTTATAAAATGCTGGTCCATTTGAAACTTACATCCCACATGAGCTGGAAAAGGAGAAGAAATGCGAAGCTTCTATTGAGAATGAACTGTACTCTTTTCAGATGTAAAGTATACACCTCCATTTCAGTTTTCAATATATGTGGTAACGTCAAACGGTGGTTAGGATAATAAGATGACTTATATGCACTCGTCACCCACATTCAAATCTCTGCATTGTCATAAATATAAGAAATATAAAAATGTTTTCACTAGATCTCGAATTCAATTTTGACTAAAACTAATTGTAAGATAAAGCTAGTTTCGTGGGCTATTCACATACCAGGAAAGTGTCTTGTGTTACAGTTTTACTGATTAGTCAGTGTTTGTACAATAATTAATCATATCAATTCTCTCGTAGACTTGGAAAAAGCAAGAAAGAATTGAAAGCTCACGTTTGGTTAGTGAACAGAAAATAAGTATCCCAAGCCTAGGCAAATATTTTGGTGGTGTATATGGTCGAAATACATTTCGGCCTTCGCACGTCCGATCGAGTTCGAATGATGGTCAATCGAACTGAGACTCCAAAGATGGAACAAACAAGACTCGAACCTGAGGGGCCGACCCATGTCGAGTTGAACATCGTTTTCGAGCTATAGTCCAAATCGAACTATGACGCAGAGTAAAGCTATCATGTTTATGATCCAGAGACCGACCAGCATTGACCCCGAATCAATTCGAGAGCTCGAGTCAGAATCGAGCTCGAGCCAAGATCAAAAGCTCGAGTCAGAATCGAGCTCAAACCAAGATCGAAGGCTCAAGGCAAGATCGAGCTCACAGACAAAAGCCGTTGCAATCCCACTAGCGAGAATCTTAGCAGAAATTGTGGAAAAGCTGGTTTATCATGGATCTTCCACTGAGTATTTTTTTATTATGCTTAGAGCAAGGTCTCTCTATTATAAAGGGCATGGTTATCATTTATCAGGGCAATTTTTTCTCAGGCTTACATTGTAATAAAAATGCTATATTCTTCTACAGTAAAGAATCGTTCTTTCGAATTTCTTAAATTAATTCTATTTGTTGAGTCCTGAGATTCATTGTTCCTTATAACCTTATCTACTTCACATTCTTTGCAATCCATATTTATATTTCTATTTATCCTTGCAATTTGTATTAAGTTACGCCACATATCCTTGGAACTACGTATAAATTCAACTCTATCTATTTTTCAGGTAAACAGTTTGGCGCCCACCGTGGGGGCAAGGATAACAGTGGTTATTTGATACGACTCTCAAAAAACATGCCATTGTGTTTTGCGCTTATTTCCGAAAATATCTTGAATTTCAGATCAGCTACGAATAACCATCAATCAAATGGTTTCACCGGTCGATAACGGGATTGGTCTTCAAGACGAAAACAACAACTTGACACCCAGTACTAAAAGACCACTAATGAACACCGTTGGAGCTCAAATCGGAGCGCCAATTGATGTCAATTCGCACGTAGCCATTGAGGCGAACCTATATGTCGAAACCGAGAATAGCATCCATGATGGAACTCGGTCAGCGGTTCGAGATACTCACAACGTCGAGGAAAACAGTGTTAGCTTGCGTATGATTTTCGTAATGTTGCAAGCCCAACAGGCAGCAATAGCCCAATTGCAAAGCCAAACCCAACTACAAAGCAGGTTGGAGCCCAATCTACCCCGAGAAATCACCTCACAGAACGGAACCAGCCATAGTGAAGTTAAATGAGCAAGAATCGGGGACTACTCCCGAAATTACTAAATTACTCGAGGAACTCACAAAGCGAGTCGAAGCCAACGATAAAAAACTAGAAACTTATAACTCTAGGGTCGATCAGATCCCGGAAGCTCCACCAATGATAAAAGGGTTAGATTCGAAAAATTTCATGCAAAAACCCTTTTCCTCGAGCGCAGCCCCAAAACCAATCCCCAAAAAATTTTGTATACCAGAAATACCCAAATATAACGAAACTACCGATCCCAACGAGCATAACACTTCTTATACATGTACCATCAAGGGCAATGATTTAGAAGACGATGAAATAGAATCTGTGTTGCTGAAAAAATTTGGAGAGACCCTCTCGAAGGGGGCGATAATTTGGTATCACAACCTACCGCCGAACTCCATCGACTCGTTCTCCATGTTAGCAGATTTTTTTGTGAAAGCACATGCCGGCGCCATAAAAGTCGCAACAAGGAAGTCGGACCTCTTCAAGGTAAGACAAAAGGATAATGAGATGCTGAGGGAATTCGTATCTCGTTTTCAAATGGAACGAATGGACCTGCCTCCAGTCACAGACGACTGGGCCGTTCAGGCTTTCACTCAAGGTTTGAACGAACAAAGTTCGACGGCTTAACGACGATTAAATCATAACCTGATCGAATACCTAGCCATCACATGGGCCGGCGTGCACAATCGGTACCAATCGAAAATTAGGCTCGAAGATGATCAATTGGGGTCTGAACCTGCTGTTTGAGGGGTTACTAATCGGGAACGAGGTCTGATTGGAGATCGATACCAACCGTACAACGAAAGTCGCAGAGTCAGTGAATCGAGACATAACCTCAGGAAAAATAACAAAAGAAGCGATCGAAGTCATGGCTCTCGAGGGCTGCTAAACAGAAGCAGTATCGATAGGCCTGCCGGATCTAAGGAAGCACCTCGGTTATCGGAATATAACTTCAGCGTTGATGCATACGCCATCGTATCGGCTATTGGACGCATCAAAGACACTAAATGGCCTCGACCCATGCAGACCGATACTACCCAGTGGAATCCCAATCAAACATGTGAATATCATGGCACCCATGGCCACAGAACGGAAAATTGCAGGCAACTAAGAGAGGAAGTAGCCCGCTTATTTAACAAAGGGCACCTTCAGGAATTTCTGAGTGAGAGGGCGAAGAACCATTTTAAAAACAAGGATTTCGGCAAGCAAAATGAACAAGAAGAACCGCAGCACGTCATTCACATGATCATCGGCGGCGTCGATACCCCTCAGGGACCAATGCTTAAACGCACTAAAATATCGGTTGTGAGGGAAAAGCGATCTCGAACTCAAGATTACGCACCCATAGGGACTTTGTCCTTTGATGATGAAGATGCAGAAGGATTCATTCAAACTCATAACGATGCACTGGTAATATCCGTACTCATGAATAAAACTAAAGTTAAGCGGGTGTTGATCGATCCAGGTAGCTCGGCCAACATCATCAGATTGAAGGTTGTAGAATAGCTCGGCATGCAGGACCAGATCGTACCCGCAACTCTGGCTCTAAACGGATTCAATATGGCATGTGAAACCACCAAAGGCGAGATAATCCTACTAATAAACGTGGTCGGAACCATCCAGGAAATGAAGTTTCACGTGATCGAAGGCGACATGAGATACAATGCCCTTTTCGGAAGGCCATGGATCCACAACATGAGGGTTGTACCTTCGACCCTACACCAGGTCCTCAAATTCCCAACATCGAGAGCTGTCAAAACAGTGTACGGAGAACAACCAACCGCAAAAGAAATGTTCGTTGTCGAGGAAGCGAAATCAATATCCTCGCCTTCGCCAATAAAGGGATCGGGCTC
The DNA here is from genome assembly GCF_000715075.1 of Nicotiana tabacum. Taxonomy (NCBI): domain Eukaryota; kingdom Viridiplantae; phylum Streptophyta; class Magnoliopsida; order Solanales; family Solanaceae; genus Nicotiana; species Nicotiana tabacum. The sequence continues at coordinate 22,255,221 of NC_134081.1, read as the reverse complement.
AAAAGGATAATGGGACACCAAATAGCAATCACAGAAGTCGCCTTCGACCCAGCCAGATAATTAGAAGATCGAAGAAGATGATGATCAAAGGGTCCCTCGATCTTTCATGATTCCCGATGACTCCGATGCCACCAAATCAACAATTGAGGAACTAGAGCAAGTCACACTAATCAATCACTGGCCCGAGCGAAAGGTATACTTGGGAACGGGGTTGAACCCCGAACTCAGGAAGAAACTTGTTCAATTTCTTATCGATAAAATTGATTGTTTTGCCTGGTCTCATTTAGATATAACAGGGATTCCATCGGACATAACAACGCATCGGCTAAGCTTGGACCCTAAGTTCAGACCGGTGAAGCAAAAGAGAAGGCCCAATCCGAGGTAAAACACGCATTCATAAAAGACGAGACAACCAAACTTCTCAAAATAGGGTCCATTCGGGAGGTGAAATATCCCGAATGGTTAGCTAATATAGTTGTAGTGCCTAAAAAAGGAAAGAAACTTAGAATGTGTGTGGACTATAAGGATTTAAACAAAGCATGCCCCAAAGATTCTCTTCCGCTGCCCAACATCGATCGCATGATAGATGCCACGGCCGGCCATGAGATCCTCACTTTTCTCGATGCCTATTCCGGGTATAATCAAATCCAAATGAGCCCAGAGGAGCAGGAAAAAACTTTATTTGTCACCAAATATGGAACATATTGTTATAATGTGATACCCTTCGGGCTAAAAAATACAGGGGCTACTTACCAGCGCCTAGTAAATAAAATGTTTGAAGAACAAATAGGTAAATCAATGGAAGTTTACATTGATGACATGCTAGTTAAGTCCCTACGCGCAGAGGACCATTTGACCCATTTGCAGGAAACGTTCGAGATTTTGAGGAAATACAACATGAAGCTTAACCCCGAAAAATGTGCTTTCTGGGTCAGTTCGGGCAAGTTCCTCGGCTTCATGGTGTCGAATCGAGGAATCGAGATTAACACCGATAAAATCAAAGCCATCGAAGACATCACCATCGTGGACAGCGTAAAAGTTGTACAAAGGCTAACGGGACGGATTGTAGCCCTAGGCCGATTCATTTCGAGATCATCAGATCGAAGTCACAAATTTTTCTCTCTACTCAAAAAGAAGAATGGTTTCGCTTGGACCCCGGAATGCCAACAGGCATTAGAGGAACTAAAACAATATCTATCGAGCCCACCACTACTTCACACACCAAAAACAGACGAAAGACTGTGCTTGTACTTGGCAGTGTCGGAAATCGCATTGAGCGGTGTCCTAGTTCGGGAAGAGCGAGGTACGCAATTTCCCATTTATTATATAAGTCGGACCTTAGGAGAAGTAGAAACTAGATATACGCACTTAGAAAAAATAGTACTCGCACTGATAAGCGCCTCTAGAAAGTTAAGACCATACTTTCAATGTCACCCCATATGCGTATTAACTACTTACCTGCTTCGTAATATTTTGCACAAGCCCGAACTATCAGGCCGATTAACTAAATGGGTCGTCGAACTCAGTGGGTATGATATCGAATATCAACCCCGTCCGGCCATTAAGTCTCAAATTTTAGCAGACTTCGTGGCCGACTTCACGCCAACCCTCGTACCTGAAGTCGAAAAAGAACTGTTGAAATCGGGTACATCATTGGAGGTATGGACCCTTTTTACGGACGGGGCTTCGAACGTGAAGGGGTCCGGGCTAGGCATAGTTTTAAAGCCACCCACGGGTAACACTATTAGGCAATATATTAAAACTACAAGGTTGACTAATAACGAGGCCGAGTATGAGGCCATGATTGCAGGTCTCGAGCTAGCTAATAATTTGGGAGCAGAAGTCATTGAAGCCAAATGTGACTCTTTGCTGGTGGTGAGTCAAGTAAACAAAACCTTCAAAGTTCGAGAAAATAGAATGCAAAGGTATTTAGACAAACTACATGTCACTTTGCACCATTTCAAACAATGGAATTTACGGCATGTTCCACAAGAACAAAACAGTGAGGCCGATGCACTTGCAAATTTGGGATCGTCGGTCAAGGAAGATGACTTGAGCTCGGGGACTGTCGTTCAACTCTCGAGATTCGTGATTGAAGAAGGTCACGCCGAGATAAATTCTACAAGCTTAACCTGGGATTGGAGAAATAAGTACATTGAATACTTAAAGAGCGGAAAGCTCCCATCGGACCCTAAAGATTCAAGGGCCCTACGGACTAAAGCTGCTCGATTCACGTTGGCTTCCGATGGAAAGCTATACCGAAGGACATTCGATGGACCATTAGCAGTATGCTTGGGTCCAGGAGATACTGATTACATCCTACGTGAGGTGCACGAGGGCACTTATGGGAATCAGTCCGGTGCCGATCCATTAGTCCGAAAAATAATCAGAGCAGGGTATTATTGGATCGACATGGGCAAAGATGCGAAGAAATTTGTTTGAAAATGTGACAAATGTCAAAGGTTTGCACCAATGATCCATCAACCCGGAGAGAAACTTCACTCAGTCTTATCCCCATGGCCATTCATAAAATGGGGAATGGATATCGTCGGCCCTCTGCCATCGACATCAGGTAAAGCTAAATTCATTTTATTTATGACTGACTATTTCTCTAAATGGGTCGAAGCCCAGGCGTTCAAGAAAGTAAGAGACAGAGAAGTTATAGACTTCATCTGGGATCATATCGTATGTCGATTCGGGATGCCTGCCGAAATAGTATGTGACAATGGAAAACAATTTGTGGGCAGCAAAGTGACGAAATTCTTCGAAGATCACAAAATAAGAAGGATATTATCAACACCGTACCACCCCAGTGGGAACGAACATGCCGAATCAACAAACAAAACCATCATTTAGAACCTAAAGAAGAGGCTGAACGACGCTAAAGGAATGTGGAGAGAAATCCTACCCGAAGTCCTTTAGGCATATCGAACGACGTCAAAATCCAGTACGGGGGCAACCCCGTTCTCCTTAGTATATGGGTCCGAAGTATTGATACCAGTCGAAGTCGGCGAACCTAGTGCCAGATTTCGATACACAACATAAGAATCAGATAACGAGGCTATGAACACTAGCCTTGAATTATCGGGCGAGAAGTTGCTCTCATCCAAATGGCTGCCCAAAAGCAACGAATCGAAAGATATTATAATCGAAGAACCAAGCTCCGCCATTTCAAGCCCAGGGACTTAGTGCTAAGAAAAGTCACCCTCAATACCCGAAATCCAAATGAAGGAAAACTAGGACCGAACTAGCAGGGACCACATCAGGTTCTCGAGAACGCCAGAAAGGGATCATACATGCTCGGTATTATAAACGGCAAACAACTATCAAGCAATTGGAATGTGTGACATCTAAAACGATACTACTACTAAGGTACGACCCCTCCATTATTCATTTACATTTTAAAACTGATCCCTACAGAAGTCCGATCAGGAGCTAAGATGGATCCTTCGGTACGAAGCCATAGATCTGAAAGCACGCCTTGTACTCTTTTTCCCTTAGATCGGTTTTATCCCAAATGGGTTTTTCGGCAAGGTTTTTAACGAGGCAACCAACGATCGTGTTGCACTTACAACAGTATCTGAGGCTTCTTTACAATTGACCTCGAATACTGGGGGAGCATTAGGCCCTCAAATATATCAAGTTCATATGCAAGAAAGTTATTTCGCAACAACAGGGTTCGAATAGGAAACGTTGTAAGAGCCAAATGGTCAAAACGAACCATGATCATGTAGGCGTGAAACATGAACACATGTTTAGTGACTTGCAAAGAAAGTTCTCCTCTTTACCGACATCTTATACCCAAGAAAATTCCTCTATTTGGAGATTTATTACGCAAACAAAATTAAGATAAATTCGACCTTTACGCCTACGGGCTACATTACTTCGAGGTCGAATCATTCACTCGACTACTAAGACTAAGGGCTACTTTTATTTCGAGTTCGAGCAAGCACTCACTCGACCTTTATGCCTACGGGCTACTTTACTTCGAGTTCAAATCATTCACTCGACGACTAAGCCTAAGGGCTACTCTTATTTTGAGTTCGAGCAAGCACTCACTCGACCTTTACGCCTATGGGCTACATTACTCCGAGTTCGAATCATTCACTCGACGACTAAGCCTAAGGGCTACTTTTATTTTGAGTTCGAGCAAGCACTCACTCGACCTTTACGCCTACGTGCTACATTACTTCGAGTTCGAATCATTCACTCGATGACTAGGCCTAAGGGCTACTTTTATTTCGAGTTCGAACAAGCACTCACTCGACCTTTACTCCTATAGGCTATATTACTTCGAGTTCGAATCATTCACTCGACGACTAAGCTTAAGGGCTACTTTTATTTTGAGTTCGAGCAAGCACTCACTAGACCTTTACGCCTACGGGCTACATTGCTTCAAGTTCGAATCATTCACTCGACAACTAAGCCTAAGGGCTACTTTTATTTCGAGTTTGAGCAAGAAATCACTCGACCTTTACACCTACGGGCTACATTACTTCGAGTTCGAATCATTCACTCGATGACTAAGCCTAAGGGCTACTTTTATTTCGAGTTCGAGCAAGCACTCACTCGACCTTTATGCCTACAGGCTACATTGCTTCGAGTTCGAATCATTCACACGACGACTAAGCCTAAGGGCTACTTTTATTTTGAGTTCGAGCAAGCACTCACTCGACCTTTATGCCTACGGGATACATTGCTTCGAGTTCGAATCATTTACTCGACGACTAAGCCTAAGGGCTACTTTTATTTCGAGTTCGAGCAAACACTCACTCGACCTTTATGCCTACGAGCTACATTGCTTCGAGTTTGAATCATTCACTCGACAACTAAGCCTACGGGGTACTATTATTTCAAGTTTGAGCAAGCACTCACTCAACCTTTACGCCTACGGGCTATATTTATTCTAGTTCAAATCATTGACTCAACTAGTAAGCCTAAGGGCTAAACTTCTTGGTCATCCTCAGGAGCGGTCTCTTCTTTATCAGGCTCCCCCTATTCTCGGATCCGCTATTGCTCTCATCATCATCATCATTGTCTTCATCATCATCATCGAAAACCAGAGCTTCAGCATCGGCTTCGAGCTCTTTGGCCCTTTTTATCTCTTCAGTGAGATCGAAACCACCAGCATGGATCTCCTCGAGGGTTTCCCTTCTGGATCGACACTTAGCTAGTTCGGCGATCCGATGTGCTCGAATATCGGCGGTCTCGGCCGCCTCTCTTGCTTGGATCTGGGCAGCTTCAGCATTGGCCCGATAGACGGCCACGAATGCATCCGCATCGGCCTTTGCCTTTTCAGCATCAGTTTCGGCCTTGGCAAGTACAGAGGCCAACCGAGCCTCAAGCTCCTCTATTCTTCTTGCTTGAACCAAGCCTTTTTCCTTCATTTTCTAAAGTTGGGTTTCGGCCGAAGATAACTGGGCTCGAGCAGTTTCTTTTTCTACAGCGAAGCAGTCCATACCTTCTTTCCACTACAAAGACTCCGTTTTTATTACGTCGACCTCCTCACGAAGCTTCCCGATCATCTCTTTTTTGTTACTGCAGCTGTGAGACTGAAAAGTTAGCCATCGTTCCAGTATCAAGCCCATAGGCTTTCAAAAGTATCATTACCTACTCAGACAAATCGGTCTGATCTCGGTAAGCCTTGGCCAACTCAGCTCGGAGGTCTTTTATTTCCTCTTCTCTCTGCCCTAAGAGAAGTCTTAGGGAGTTCCTCTGATCAGTAACCCGTTGAAGGTCGGCCTCATATCGACGCAGCTCATTTTGAGACCGAGAACATGCTTCTCGATGAACTGCCGCTACCTACAAAGAAACAAGAAATGAATTTAACGAAAAGTAAACATAAAGGAAGTACCGGCAAAATAATTTTGAAAGCCTACCTGATTCAAAGCCTGCCGCACCCCGTGAAAAAGATCCAATTCATCACCAGTACCGGCAACATCCTCGATACCGGTAAATAGGTCACAAAAAGGATCATCTCCATCGTGAGGCTTGTCTAGATCGAGGCCCCCCAGAGCTTGGGATTCCCGAATCACCCCAGCAGAAAAAGCGGGAAAGGTAGGGGAATCTTCGATTACTGCTGCCCCAAATAAATCACCTGGAGCATTCTCTTCGGTTCGAAGGGATTCGAGGGCCCCTTCAGTCATATCCCCTGCTCGTTGGCTCCGATGTGATGCGTCTTTGATTTTCGATAATTTGGGGACTCTACCCAAATCTTTCTCCAGTATATCCTCAGTTCGAGGCGGAGCCTCATGAAGCATCATCGATCCAGCTGCCGATGGGGCATTTTCTTCTTCTTCATCTTCATCCCTTAGATGCAGAACTGATTCCACGGTCAAAGGAATGGCATTCTTGTTCGGCTTACGAGCCATCCTCTTTTTCGATTTTGGGTCTCCTAGAACGGGGGCTCTTTTCTTTTTGTTTCCCTTCACCGATTTTGGGACAGAGGCCAAGATTTCTTCCTCGTTGGACAAAGGCCTCAAAACTGCGTCTTTACCCAAACCTGCATATGGAAAATCTTAATAAAATATTTGAAAACCACCTCGTTCGAATTATCAAAGAGTACGAGAATGGGGCTTAGCATGATTTTTTGCCTCCTACCAACCCTTTGACAAATCACGCCATGAGTGCTCGGCATATGTGGAGGTCGAAACAAGAGCTCGTGCCTAGTTCTTGAGATCGGGAACTGCCCCGGGCATCCAGGGGACCACTACATCACAAAAGGGGGAGTGTCGATGAGAAAAGGAATGAAAGAACAAAGTAGAAATAATAGAAGGATCACACTGCGTTTCATGTTCCACTGCTCGGGAAAGGGTATCTTTTCAGCCGGAATCAGGTCCGAAGTCCTCACTCGAACGAACCTGCCCATCCAACCCCGATCCCTGTCCTCGTTAATGCTCAAGAATAGAGCCTTGGTAGCCCGACGCTGAAGTTTTATTAACCCTCCTCAAAAAAGTCTAGGATGGTACAATCATATAAGATGGTCGAGAGTGAACGACATCCCCTCGATTTTGCTCACAAAATATCGGATCAGGATAACGATCCTCCACGAAGAAGGATGGATCTGGCCTAGGGTTACCTTGTATTGACGACATAAGTCAATAATAATGGAATCGAGGGGACCTAAAGTGAAAAGGTAAGTATACACATTCAAAAACCCTTTCACGTAAAAAGTGATATCTTCGTCAGGGGTAGGAATTATTATTTCTTTGTCACCCCAATTGTAGTCCTTCTTTAGCTGTTTGAGGTGCTTTCGGTTCTCGAACACAGGTACCTCGATACCGGCTCACACCGGCCAGGGGCCGATGAACCTTTATCGACCTTAAAATCTGAAGTAAGAACACACGCCCCAGGAATACACTCCTCAGGCCGTGGTTCTGCCGGTGTCTCATCGGCGGCACACTGTGAAGATGAAGCCTTCTCTTTCTGAGGAATGGTTTGTGATATTTTTGCCATTTTCGAATTCAAAGGTGAGGAATAGAAGAAAGTGACAAAAATTTGGTAGAATTGAAGAGGGGCTTTCGTTTGGGAAAATCACAAACTTGCGGGTGAATCAGAAAATATGAAAAGAGACTTGGGAAGTTTGGAAGATTGAAGATGTAAAAGTGTTAAATGGTAAGAGGAAGGGTTATTTATAGGCTTAAGCGATGGCGGTTCAGTATCAGCGGTGGCCGACCACCGTCTGACATACATTAAATGCCTTGAAAGACTAAACCAACGGGACAGCTATCACATACATCATGATCGAGCCCGATGGGGACGTCAGGTTATAATCTGATCAAGCAGTTAAAAAATCATATCGTTTATCATCACATTCTTCCTGAAAAATGAGGGGACTATCTGTATACGGTCGAAATAAATTTTGGCCTTCGCACGTATGATCGAGTTCGAACAATGGTCGATCGAACTGAGACTCCAAAGATGGAACAAAAAAGACTCGAACCCGAGGGGCCGACCCATGTCTAGTTGAACATCGTTTTCGAGCTCTAGTTCAAATCGAACTATGAAGTAGAGTAAAGCTATCATATTTATGATCCAGAGACCGACCAGTATTGACCCCCAATCAATTCGAGAGCTTGAGTTAGAATCGAGCTCGAGTCAAGGTCAAGAGATCGCGTCAGAATCGAGCTCAAACCAAGATCGAAGGCTCAAGGCAAGATCCAACTCACAGACAAAAGCCGTTGCAATCCCACTAGCGAGAATCTTGGCAGAAATTGTGAAAAAGCTGGTTTATCATGGGTCTTCCACTGAGTATTTGTTTTTTTATTATGCTTAGAGCAAGGTCCCTCTATTATAAAGGGTATGGTTATCATTTATCAAGGGGCAAGTTTTCTCAGGCTTACATTATAATAAAAACGCTATATTCTTTCATAGTAAAGAATCGTTCTTTCGGATTTCTTAAATTGATTCTATTTGTTGAGTCCTAAGATTCATAGTTCCTTACAACCTTATCTACTTCGCATTCTTTGCAATCCATATTTATATTTCTATTTATCCTTGTAATTTGTATTAAGTTACACCACATATCCTTGGAACTACGTATAAATTCAACTCTATCCATTTTTCGGGTAAACAGGTGGATAGGTAGGTGTGCTATTGGTCAGGGGGAAAGGGCAGGGTAGGGGGAGGTGCACAGGGGGGGAGGATTATGGGTGAGAGCAAGTGGTGGGGGCGCGGTTTGGGTGTGAGAGAGGGTGTGGGTAGGGGAGGTGGTTAGAGTGGATGGGAAAAGTTGAAGCAGTCAATTAGAGAGTTTCTATAAATATTTTTCCTCGGATAGTAAAATCATTTTTTTAAAAAAATAATTATAAATAGGAAAATAAAGTTCATAAGTAAACTAAGATTTGACGAAAATGTGGGTGACGAGAGCACATAAGTCATCTTAGTTGTTTGATTGAGTTGGTCAAAACTATGGTCCTTTTTTGAAGCCATACAATGTCACATTCCAAATGGAAATTACTTATTCAGATATGGTTCTTAATATTAGGAGTTAGATGTCTTGCATTATGGTTAATTATGCAAGAGAAAATTTGGACTAGATAAAATAATAATTACATATTACTTACCCTAAAAATAGGATAATAATTGAATTTATACGCGGTTTTAAGGATACGTGATATAACTTGATACAAATTAAGGAAATAGATTAGAATTGAAATTGATGATAAAAGAATAAATGCAAACCACACAAATCGAATAGCCTTACGCTAAACTGTTTACCAAATCGAACAGCCTTGGCCCTAGAGTTCAATCACCCTTGAACCAAGAGATGTCTCCACTGATGTATGAACAGAATAACAAGATGAATAAAAGCTAGAAAATGACAGTATATTATTTTATGTTGCGTAATATGTTCTGTTACAAATGATCAGACCCCATTTATATAGTATGGAAGTCCTACTTTTGATACAATTCTATACAAGGTAAAAAGTCTCATGATTTGCTAATCAATCGGCCTATCCTTGATACGTGCCGAGATTTTTGCCGTGATCTACAACCGATCACGGATATTTCGTCCTTCTGTTATTCGGCTCGGCAAATTTCCCTCGATCTCAATTTTGTTTGATGACATGGTCTCGAGCTTAATGATATAACTTCGCACCTCGGTTCGATATAATTCGAGGTCGAACTTTAACCTATCATAATTTAGTCTTGATTAGTCATAAGAGGCAATCCCGGTTTTGACCGTATATAGATAGTCCCCTTATTTCTCGGAGAGAAGAATACGAGAAACGATATGAACTTCCGAATCCCCTCTCGATGTGCCATGACCTAAGCGACAAACATCCACTGAGACACCCAACTATGATGTAAGCGACAAACGGATACCGAAATATCCCGTCGGTCTAGCTACCAAGGCATTGAATGCCTGTCAGTTGTTGGTCGGACACCACAGGTTCTGAACCGTCATCAGTAAGCTATAAATACCCTAACTTTCATTTATTCAAACTTTACGTTCAAAGCTCTTCCTATTCTTATTCTTCAAAAATCCATTTGCTCTCCAACACTTGCACCCAAATTTTTTAAACTTTTAGCAAACCGCTAAACATACCTTCTTAATTTCCTTTTCTTCTGTTTTACAATGGCGAAAACGTCTAAGACTATCCCAGGCCGCCTCTTCATCATGACCCGCCGGCGATGGGGCTAGGTGGAACCACACCCTGAGGAGTTCGTTCCTGCAGGGTGCCCGACCATTGCCGATTTTAAGATTGAAAAAACTTCCTCGGTACCGGGTTGATGTGAGCCGGTCTTAAGGTACATATGTACGATCACCGATGATCTCCTCACTAACGTTAAAGAAGATTGTAACTGGGCCAATAAACATGTGGTGGTGCCTTCGCCTGAGGAGTCAATCACTACCCACGTGGAGGAGTTTTTAAGTGTTTACACTTACCCCTTCACGTTGGGTCCCTTAGACCCGATCATTATTGCCTTCTGTAAGAGGTACAACGTGACTCTTGGCCAGATTCACCCTTCATTTTGGAGAATAGTGATTCTCCTTCGATTCTTCGTAAACAAAATCGAAGGATGTTCCTTCACCCTCGATCACCTTATGCGCCTCTACAGTCCCTGACTCTATCGAGGGGGTTAATCAAGCTTGCTCGCCGAGCCAGTACGGCCCCATTCTTGAGTATAGATGAGGCTCGGTACCGAGGTTGGATGGGCCGTTTTGTTCGAATAAAGACTTCAGATTTGATCCCTGCTGAGGACATGCCGTTTCCCGAGAAATTGAATATGAATCGTAAGTGTTACTTTGCCTTGAAGATTTAATCTATTGTTTGTCCTTTTATCTCCTTTCATATGGGTGTTTTTGGTGTGTAGCTGTGGATCAGATGCCGGATGTGGTTCCTCTACTCAAGAAATGGGTCGAGGACCTTGTGTCACAGAGACCATACTACGAGCGTGCTTGGATAGAATTATCGAAGGGTCGGTGGGAGGCCCGTAATCATGGTAAGTTTCATTTTCTGGTTCGATAAGGTTTTGACTTTCTCCTTGTGTTGTCGAATTCTTATCGGCTATATTTTGTTTTGCAGGTCTCCCCAAGGATGTTGCTATGAGGCCTTCATTCGAGATTGGGGATGTGCCTCTCGAGTCCCCTGCTCCGAAACAAGTGACGAGAAGAAGAGGAAAAGGGCCTCGGGCTCCCTGGACTCGGAGAAGAAAAAACCAAAGAGGAGGCTGGCGCGTAAAGCTAAGGAAAATACCAATGCCCTCCCATCGGACTCGATCCATCGACCGAGGGATGAGTCCGAAGAAGAAGAAAAAGATAACTCCGGGCTAGTGGCTCAGGTACGGCCCGCTTTGCTTCAAACTGAGGAGGCTGTTGAGAAGGCATTAGCTGGTACCTGCGTACCGGAATGGGGTGCGACTGTTTTGCCCCAGGCCAGGGAGATCGAGAGAGAGACCGAGGCCGACACTTCTCGGGCAGAGGGAGGTGCCCCGAGGGATGAGCTTGGGGCGATCGACCTTACCAGGTCCCCTCAAATCTCAGACGCCATGATACGCGAGGTCGGTATGCTAGAAGGTCGTTCTTACGAGGGGCCTCAGGGGGCGATTGATATCCACAACTTCTTGGATGGGTTAGAGTCCGCTGCCTTAGAAGATGTCACCGGTCTTGGTGACTTGCCGGTGCCAAGGAAGGTACCGTCATTGGGTGCCAGTGGGTATTCATCAAGCTCAAAGCTGGTGGATCGGTTCCCGGCTCCAAGTGTTAACCCTGACCGTAGGTGGTCGATAGTTTTCTCTGTCCCGGAGGATGCCCTGGTTTTCTCTGCCCTCGTGGGGGTTTCTAGCTACCTTAGTTGCTTGGTGACCGAAGAGGACCAAGACGTGATGGAGGCGGTGGAAGCATCTTGCCTATTCAATGAGGCCCAACACGCTTTGAATCGGGTAACTTCGAGTGACACTTCATTATTTATTTTAAATTTGAAGTTGTAAATAATCCTAACACCTTTTTTACGCTTGCAGGCCTCGGTATTGCACCATGAGGCTTTCCTCCAAATCCGAGAGGAGTTCACCCAGCACGAGGCTGAGGTTCGGGAGCTCACCTAGAAGAGAGATACTTATAAGCTTCTGAGTGAGTAGCTTTAGACCGAGTTAGAAGCGGCTCGGAAGGAGCATACCGAGTAGGTCGAGCAGGTAAATCGAGTACTTGAAGATAATGACGACGAACTGTACTTAGTGGCTAACGATCCGATCCTGCAAGTTCGACAAAGGCTTGAACAAATCGGGCAGCTCCAAGTGCATATAGACGCGATACAAACTGAGGCTGAGGAGTTAAAGAAAAACATGGACCTGATAGCCTCGCAAAAGGAAGTTGTCCAAGCACACTGGCGTCGGCCGAGGCTCAACTTCGGGATGCAAAGGAGAAGACCTCGATGCAGGCCAAGAGGATCAAGGAGCTTCAATCTGAGCTTAACTCGGCTATTTCTAGCCAAGAGAGCCTGGCCACGGAGCTCGAGGCAGCAAAATCTGAGGTAACCATAGCTAATACCAAGGCCGATGCTAAAGTTGCCCAATTCAAGGTTGACGTCGAGGCTATTCAGGCACAAGCCAAGAGTATGGTGGATCATGCAAGGTGGGAAGCTCGAAAGGAAGCCCTCGAGGGAGTCCATGCTCAAAGCTTTGACATACTTGCGGAAATTGAAAATGCCAAGGTAGATGAGGCCGGGGCTCGGAAGCTAGCTTTTCCTGAGAAAGGCTCCGAGAGCTTAACTGAATCTGAAGGTGGGGAAGACCCCGATGATAAAGACGCTGCCTCCGATAAGGACCAGACCACTTAAGCCACTTAGGCCTTTAGATGTTTTTATTTTTTGCTTTTTGTATCTTTTTGAGGCCGCTTTGGCCGTTGTATATTTTTAAATCGGGCAATTCTAGCCTTTGTAAAAGTATTATATATACAAGGCTTTCTTTCCCTTTTGGCTTTCAAAATTTTCCTTTGCTTTATTTCTTGTATTCATAACGGTCGAAACACCTTAACATAAAGTAATTTAGGATGTGTTCGAAAGCTCGAACAAACCTTGCCTTTGCCCTACTTTGTTTTAAGGCATCTTGAGGGTTCGATGTTACCGGAACCTTTTCCCTAAGTAGGTAGCCGAGATTGTAGTTTTTCGAGGGTAGCCTCTAGAACCAATTGTGAAAACTTTTCTTTTTCGAAGGCCTAGTTTTTGTTACGGGTTTCGGACATCTCTAAGCCATATTAATTTGGCTGTAGCTTTTTAGTTTGGGAGCTGCCAATTGGACTTGTTTTCCCGAGCTATCCGGGCTTACCCAAGATAACAGTCTCCCAGTAGGGTAACCGTGGCTTTTAAAAATCAAGGAATTGCCTAATAGGTCTTATTCCCCCTAGGCCTAGTGACTTGGCCATGTTCGAGTTTTTCGGACGACAGTCCCCGAGTGAGGGAGTGGTCGTTCGTGTTCCGGTTATAGACTGCCCTTGGGCTCGTTATTTTCAGGAGATCGGAAGTACAAAACTCTTTAAGGGATGTAAAGAGGAAATATTTTTAAAACGTAAGATGATTGCAAGGAAAGTACTTCTCTTTATTCTTGTGCAAAGCAGCCATACATGTGTACATATTTTATGCCAGGGCTCGAGTAATCTATGTGGGCACGGTTCGTTCGACCGTTTGCCCTTACAATAAATCCTACCTATCGAGATCCTTCCTTTTCGAAGTAATTTCCTCTCTAAAGTTAATATCCGAAGGTAATGTATATCCGAGGGTAATATCCCCCCTCCCTAGTATTCGAGGTTGATTGTAGAGGGACCTCGGATATTGTTGAATTGATCTTCGATACCGATTCATGATCAGACTTGATTCTAAGTTAGCATGATCCATTGCTGCCTCATTAAAAACCTTGCCGAAAAACCCATTTGGGACAAAACCAGTCTAAGGAAAAAAGAGTGCAACGTGTGCTTTTAGACCTAAACAATTCATGCCGCTTCTTGTTGATCACCTGCAAGTGTTAGTCCAAAATAAAAAAGAAATGAAATGGGGTCGTACCTTAGCAATAATATCATTTTAGGTGGTATATATTCCAATTGATTGGTAGTTGTCTCCGTTCATCATTCCGAGCTTATAGGATCCTTTCCCGGTGACCTCGAGAATCTGGTACGGTCCTTCTGAGTTGTGACCCAATTTCCCTTCGTTTGAATTCTGGGTGTTTAGGGTGACTTTCCTTAGCACTAAGTCCCCGACATTAAAGTATTGAAGGTTGGCCCTTCGATTGTAGTACCTCTCGATTCGTTGTTTTTGGGCAGCCAATCGAACAAGGGCGGCCTCACTCCTTTCATCCAATAGTTCCAAGCTCGTATTCATGGCCTCGTCATTTGAATCCTTTGTTGCATATCGGTATCTAATACTTGGTTCCCCAACTTTGACCGGTATTAAAGCTTCAACTCCATAAACCAATGAAAACGGAGTAGCCTCGGTACTGGATTTCGCAATTATGTGGTATGCTTAAAGGACTTCGGGTAGGGTCTCCTTCAATTTTCCTTTGGCGTCAGTTAACCTCTTCTTAAGGTTTTGGATTATGGTATTGTTGGTCGATTCGGCTTGCCCGTTCAAGCTAGGGTGATAAGGTGTCGATAAGATTCTTTTGATCTTATGATCTTCGAGAAACTTGGTCACTTTGCTGCCGATAAACTATTTTCCATTGTCACACATAATTTCGGATGGCATCCCGAACCGACATATGATGTGGTCCCAAATGAAGTCGATGACTTCCTTCTCCCTAATCTTCTCGTATGCCTGTGCTTCAACCCACTTAGAAAAATAGTCAGTCATAAATAAGATAAATTGAGCCTTACTTGGTGACCATGGAAGAGGGCCAACGATGTCCATTCCCCACTTCATGAATGGCCATGGTGACAAGACTGAATGCAGCAGTTCCCCGAGTTGGTGAATTATTGGACCATAACTTTGGCATTTGTCACATTTTCGAACAAACTCCTTCGCATCTTTTTCCATGTCGATCCAGTAATATCCGGCTCTGATTACCTTTTGAACCAATTATTCGGCGCCTGAATATCATGAACTTCCCTCAAAACATACTCGGTATCTCTCGGTCCCAGACATATTGCTAGTGGGCCATCGAACATTCTTCTGAATAAGGTTCCGTCTTCAGACAAGGTGAATCGGACTGCCTTTGTGCGCATGGCCCTCGATTCTTTTGGATCTGAAGGAAGTTTCCCGGCTTTCAAATATTCTACGTATTTATTTCTCCAATCCCAGGTTAAGCTTGTGGAATTTATCTCGGCGTGACCTTCTTCGACCACTGACCTCGTGAGTAGCACAACAGCCCCTAAGTTGAGCTCGTCGTCCTCGACCGACGACCCTAAGTTTGCGAGGGCATCGACCTCGCTATTTTGATCTTGAGGCACGTGCTGCAAAGTCCATTCTCTAAACTGATGTAATGTTACTTGTAACTTATCTAGGTACCTTTGCATTTATTTTTCTCTGACTTCGAACGTTCCGTTAACCTGATTCACCACAAGGAGGGAGTCGCACTTAGCTTCGATCACCTCCGCCCCCAATATTTTGGCTAGCTCAAGACCTGCAATCATGGCCTCATATTCGGCCTCGTTGTTAGTCAACTTCACAGTTCGAATGGATTGTCTAACCAAATTTCCTGTGGGTGGCTTCAGTACGATGCCAAGTCCGGACCCCTTTGCGTTTGATGTACTGTCCGTAAAGAGGGTCTAGATTCCCGAGGACGCTCCCGAGTTTACGAACAACTCTCTTTCAACCTCGGGTATTAGGGTCGGCATGAAGTCAGCCACGAAATTTACTAAGATTTTAGACTTAATGGTTGTTCAGGGTCGATATTTGATATCGTACCCGCTGATTTCCACGACCCATTTGGCCAATCGTCCCCGAGAGTTCGGGTTTATGTATTATATTTCGTAATGGGTAAGTTGTCACAACACATATAAGGTGGCATTGAAAGTACGGTTTCAGTTTCCTATAGGCGCTTAACAAAGAGAGCGCCAACTTTTCTAGGTCGGGGTATCTAGTTTCGGCCTCACCCAAGGTCCGGCTAACATAATAAATCGGAAATTTCATACCTTGTTCTTCCCGAACTAGGACTCTACTTATAGCTATCTCCGATACTGCCAAATATAAGTATAATTGTTCATCTGCCATCAGCGTGCGAAGCAGTGGCAGGCTCGACAAGTATCACTTAAGTTCTTCCAGGGCCCGTTGGTATTCCGATGTCCACGTGAAGTTATTTTTCTTCTTCGGCAATAAGAAAAATCGATGACTCTTATCGGAGGACCTCGAGATGAATCACCCAGGGCGGTTATGCGCCCGGTTAGCCTCTGCACGGCCTTCACGTTGTCCACTACCGTAATATCCTCGATAGTTTTGATCTTGGCGGGGTTGATCTCGATTCCTCTGTTGGATACCATGAATCAGAGAAATTTACCTGACCCGACTCTGAACGCGCATTTTTCTGGATTCAATTTCATGTTGTACTTCCTCAATATACTGAAGGTTTCCTGCAAATGCTTCAAATGGTCCTCTACTCGCAGGGACTTAACTAACATGTCATCAATGTAAACTTCCATAGATTTCCCTATTTGTTCTTCGAACATCCGGTTTACTAGGCGTTGGTAAGTGGCACCGACATTTTTTAATCCAAATGGTAGTAGTATGTGCCATACTTAGTGATGAAGGAGGTCTTTTCCTGATCATCCGGGTTCATTTGTATTTGGTTGTACTCCGAATAGGCATCACGAAAACTGAGGATCTCGTGGCCGGCCGTGGCATCGATCATGTGATCGATGCTAGGCAAAGAAAAAGAGTCCTTGGGGCATGCCTTATTTAAATCTTTGTAATCCACACACATTCTTAGTTTGTTCCCTTTCTTAGGGACTACTACTACATTTTCTAGCCATTCGGGTTATTTGACTTCCCATATGGACCCTATTTTAAGGAGCTTAGTTACCTCGTCTTTGATGAAGGCATGTTTGATCTCGTACTGGGATCTCCTTTTCTACTTCACCGGATGGAATTTCGGGTCCAAGCTTAATTTATGAGTGGTGACCTCTGGTGGGATTCCTGTCATGTCGAGATGGGACCAAGAAAAACAATCCATGTTAGTTATAAGAAATTGAATGAATTTTTCCCTGAGTTTGGGAGTTAACCTCGTGCCCAGCCCAGGTATACCTTTCGATTGGGAAGATGTTCGATCAGTATGACCTGCTCCAGCTCTTCGACCGTTGATTTGGTAGTGTCGGAATCATCAGGGACTATAAAGGATCGAGGAACCCCATAATCATCGTCTTCGTCAGTCCTATGCTTATCCAGTTGGGTCGAGGCCGGCATTTGTGATTGATATTAGGCTTTCTGTTTTGCTTTCGAATCTGACTCCTTTGTCAATGAGAGTGTCGATATTGAAATCACTTCATCGACGGCAAACATTTCCTTCGCGGCGGGCAGCTCCTCGTAGATTGTTTTAATCCCTTCTGGTGTAGGGAATTTTAGCACCTGGTGAAGGGTCGAGGGCACAACCCTCATGTTGTGGATCCACGGTCTCCCGAACAGGGCTTTATATCTCATGTCCCCTTCAATCACATAAAACTTGGTCTCCTGGATGGTCCCGGCTGCGTTCAGTGGTAATGTTATTTCTCCCTTAGGAGTTTCACAAGCCATGTTGAATCCGTTTAGCACTCGAGCCGCGGGCACGATTTTGTCCTGTAGGCCGAGTTGTTCTATGACCCTTGATCAAATGATGTTGGCCGAACTACCTGGATCAATTAACACACGTTTAACTCGAGTTTTATTCATCAGTACAAATATTACCAGTGCATCATTATGGGACTGTATGATTCCTTCTGCATCATCGTCATTGAAAGATAAGGTTCCTTCTGGTATGTAGTCCCGAGTTTGTTTCTCCCTCGTGATTGACACCTTGATGCATTTTAACATCGGACCTTGGGGAACATCGACAACTCCGATAATCATAAGAATGACGTTTTGAGGTTCTTCTTGCTCATTTTGTTTATTGGAATCTCTGTTTCTGAAATAATTCTTAGCTCGATCACTCAGAAACTCCTGAAGGTGCCCGTCATTGAATAACTTGGCTACTTCTTCTCTCAATTGTCGACAATCTTCCATTCTGTGTCCATGAGTGCCATGATATTTGGACATTTGGTTAGGATTTCTCGGGGCAGGATCAGTTTGCAAAGGTCGAGGCCATTTGGTATCTTTGATGCGTTCGATAGCCGATACGATGGCGGCTTCGTCAACATTAAAGGTATATTCTAATAATCGTGGTGCCTCTTTAGGTCCGATAGGCCTATCGAAGCTATTCTTACTCATAAGCCCTCGAGAGCCCTGGCCTCGATCACTCCTCCTTTTATTTCATATAGGATTTCACCCAGATCCGCTGCTCCTACGATCTCCATTATATGACTGGTACCGATCTCCGTTCAACCTCAGTTCTCGATGAATGTCCCTTTTGATTCTATCAATGGGCCTGATAGGATAAACGAACCCGGAAGGAGCCCCAAGCTGGTCGTCTTCTACCCTGATCTTTGATTGATACCGATTCTGCACATCGGCCCAAGTAATAGCCGGGTATTCTATCAAATTATGCTTCAACTTCTGCGAAGCCACTGAACTTCGAACATTGAGTCCTTGGGTGAAATCTTGAACAACCCAATCATCGACGACCGGTGGAAGATCCATTCGTTCCATTTGGAATCGACATACGAATTCTCTGAGCATTTCGTTGTCCTTCTGCCTTACCTTGAAAAGGTCCGACTTCCTGGTTTCGACCTTGATGGCCCCAGCGTCTGCCTTTACAAAAGAATCTGCAAGCATAGCAAATAAATCAATAGAGTTAGGTGGTAAATTGTGGTACCATATCATAGCTTCCTTTGATAGGGCTTCCCCAAATTTCTTTAGCAAGATAGATTAGATCTCGTCATCCTCTAGATCATTCCCTTTGATAACACATGTGTAAGAGGTAACATGCTCATTTGGGTCGGTCGTTCCATTGTATTTAGGAATCTCGGGCATGTAGAACTTCTTGGGAATCAGTTTGGGAGCCACACTCGGGGGGAAGGGTTTTTGCACAAACTTTTTGGAATCCAGACCCTTCAATATTGGTGGTGCCCCTAGGATTTGATTGATCCTGGAGTTGTAAGTTTCCATCTTCTTGTCGTTTGCCTCGATCTTCTTTTCCCTCGACTTAACTCGTTTTGTCAGTTCTTCGAGCATTTTCATAATTGCAGGATCGGCCCCCGATTCCTTCTTGTTCGATTTCCTTGAAACCGATTCGACATTGTGGACGACTTCCTGGGACGGCCCGGGCTCGATCTTGCTCGGTGGGTGATTCTGGTTTTGGAGCTGGGCTATCGCTGCTTGTTGAGCCTGCAACATTTCGAAGATCACCCGCAGGCTGATCCCGCCCTCTTCGCCGCCACGTGTGCTTTGAGCGGCTGATCAAACGACTCTACGGATGCTGCTCTCGAGATCGACGACCAAATTTGCATTGATGGCTACATGCGAGCTGACATCGATTGAATCTACAGCCGGAACTCCGTCGAGGCCAACTGGAGGTACATCGTTCCCTGGTGCTATGTTATCATTTTTGTCGTGGTGACTGAAACCATTATCCACGTGTAGGGGTGTCGACTGGGAGTTCGACATTTTGATCCTGGAATCAAAGATACTCCAAAGAACAAGTATAAAATAGTGTGTGTTATGAAAGTTTATACCAGGTAATCACTATTATCCTTAGCCTCCACGGTGGGCGCCAAACTGTTTACCTTAAAAATCGAATAACAATTAAATTTATACACGATTTTAAGGATAGGTGATATAACTTGATACAAATTAAGTAAACATATTAGAATTGAAATTGACGATAAAAGAATAAATACAAATCACACAAGCCTTACGTCAAACTGTTTACCAAATCGAAGAGCCTTGGCCCTCTAGTTCGATCACCCTTGAACCAAGAGATGTCTCCACTGATGCATGAATAGAATAACAAGATGAATAAAAGCTAGAAAATGACAGTATATTGCTTTATGTTGCGTAATCTGTTCTATTACAAATGATCAGACCCCCTTTATATAGTAGGGGATCTTGATACAATTCTACACAAGGTAAAAAATCTCATGATTTTCTAATCAATCGGCCTATCCTTGATACGTGCCGAGATTTCCGCCGTGATCTACAACCGATCACAGATATTTCGTCCTTTTGTTATTCGGCTCGGCAAATTTCTCTCGATCTCGTCTGATCTCGAACTTTAACCTACCATATTTCAGTCCTGATTAGTCACACAAGAGGCGAACCCGATTTCGACCGTATATACATATATTATGATTATGCGAAATACATGTCTTGCATTTTATTAATTTGGACTAGATATCGATTACAAATGAACTTTTTAATTCCGAATTCTATTCTGTAAAAAGGCAATTCCAAAAAGATTTCACATATACTGAACATAGAGTTTGAGTAATTAAGAAGGGGAGGATGCCTATTTCCAAGATAAATAAATAAATAAATAAATACATAATTAAATAACCCAATTTGCCTGGTCTATTCATCATTGACTAGAACTATATATTCAAAGTAACTGAAGCTATTTGAAGTAAACCAAACTTTTGATAGCAACTAATAAGGGAATTTGATTCAACAATTGAAAGGAAATTACAAACTTGAAGGAAATTGAAAAGCTGCAACAGAAGGGTAAGAGGTGAGAAGGGATTATATCAAGAAAGTGGGGAAGAGATAGAGAAAGAGATGCAACATTACACATTAACCATACCACAACTGATACTAGACATGTCTATTATAACAATATAATATCCCCCTATAACCAACCAGCTATTGACACTTGCCTCATCCAGCTTGCCATATAAAATCCCCCAAAAGCCTATTGGGCTGTTTCAATCTTCTGCTCCTACGCAGTTGATCCCCAGGCCCAAGTTCTTCTCCTATTTGGTTTTTCAGCCCAATTACATCATTATCCAACATTGGGTCCAATGACGGGTTCATAACACTATTGGATGTAATGGCTTACGCCAAATATCCTACTGTAATTTGTTCATCTGGCTGCCCCCTACAGCGCTTGAGTAAGGAAATGTGGAACACTGAATGAATCCTAGCTTTTTCAGGTAATTGAAGCTTGTATGCCACAGAGCCAATCCGCTTCAATACCTTGTAAGGTCCAAAGTACTTCCTACTTAGCTTGTGTTGGTGAGCGCTCCTCAAAGACTGTTGCTTATATGGCTGCAATTTCACGAACACCCAGTCACCTTCCTCAAAATGATCATCAGTTCGCCCCTTATCAGCATCTTTTTTCATGCGGGATTGTGACTTGGACAGATTAAACTTCAGGATCCCCAGTACTTCATCTCGCCGTAGCATGTACTGCTCAATCAAATCATCGGAACCACTGCCCAACACATAGCGAGCGATAGTGGGAGGCTCTCTGCCATATAATGCTTGGAAGGGTGTCATCCCCGCTAAAGTTTGAAAAGCTGTATTATACCAAAACTCGGCCCATGGTAACGTGGGTACCCATTCATGCGAGCTGTCATCCACAAAATACCTTAAATATTGCTCCACACACTTATTTAATGCCTCAGATTGCCCGTCGATTTGGGGATGGTAAGCAGTACTCATGGCTAGAACAGTCCCCTGTAAATGATGAAGCTCTTGCCAAAATGAATGTAGGAAGCGAGGGTCTCGATCCGTCACAATTGTTCGAGGAGGACCATGCAACTTAATGATATGGACTACAAAAGCTTCAGCCACGGACTGGGCAGTGAAAGTTGCCGGTAAAGGAATAAAGTGCCCGTACTTAGAAAGTCTATCAATCACGGTCATAATGGTGGCTTTTTCCTTAGAGCTCAGCAAGCAAGTGATGAAATCCATAGCTATCTCCTCAAAAACCATTTCGGGAACGGTTAACGGTTGTAAAAGACCTGCAGGTAGCTTATTGATGTCCTTGGATCGTTGGCAAATTTGGCAAGAGGCAATGTAAACCTTAACATCATTACGCATTGCTGGCCAGTAAAAGTTTGAGGAAAGTACGAGCAACACCAGCATGTCTGCCTATCTTTGAATCATGAAATTCATGAAGCAAAAGTTGCTTTAAGGAAGAATCGTGTGGTATGACCAGACGACCTTTGTAAAAGAGCAACCCTTTGCGAAAAGAGTAGGCTGCATAATCCGTATGTTTATTTTCCATGCCCTGCTGGATGGCCAACAACTCAGGATGAATTTTGTTTGCCTCTATCAACTCAGCGAGCCACTCAAATGAACGCTCAGAAATAGCATAAAATGTGCCAGCCTCAGGTGGTCTAGACATGGCATCCGTAGCCTTATTCTGTTTCCCGGTCGATAATTAATGGTGAAATCATACCCAACTATTTTTCCTAGCCACTTTTGTTGTTCTAGGGTCTAAATTATCTGAGTTGTGAGGTTTTTGAGGGACGGTTGGTCAGTGATTATTGTGAAACGTCGCCCTAAGAGATATTGCCTCCATTTTGCCACAACTTGTGTGATGGCATACATCTCTCGGTGGTAAGTTGAGGCTTTTTGCATCCTAGGACATAAGTTTTGACTATAAAAGGCAATGGGGTGCCCTTCCTGTGACAGGATTGCCCCAATCCCTACGCCAGAGGCATCAGTCTCCAGAGTAAAATCATCATCGAAGTTGGGCAGGGCCAGAACTGGAGTAGAGCTAAGCCTAGACTTCAGGTCCTCAAAGGCTTGTTGAGATTGCTCATTCCAAACAAAGGCGTCTTTCCGGAGTAAATCAGACAATGGACTGGCCACAGTAGCAAAGTGACGAATAAAGCGCCTATAATAACCCGCAATACCCAAGAAACTACGGACCTCTTTAACTGACTTAGGTGTGGACCATTGTTGTACAATAGAAATTTTTGAGGGGTCGACGGCAAGTCCATCTGAAGATATAACATGGCCCAAATAATCCACATTGGTCTGCCCAAACTGACATTTGTTGCGCTTTGCAACCAATTGGTGTCGTTGGAGCAATTTGAGAACTAACTCCAAATGCTCCAAATGCAACGACCAGGATGAACTATAGATGAGAATATCATCAAAGAATACGAGTACCAATTTGCGAAGATGAGGCCGAAAAATGTCATTCATGGTTGCTTGAAAGGTCGATGGGCCACTGGATAAACCGAACGGCATAATCAAAAATTCGTAATGGTCATCAAGTGTCCGGAATGCCATTTTAGGAACATCAACAGGGCGAACACGGATCTGATGATAACCATACAAGAGATCCAACTTTGAGAAACATTTAGCCCCATATAATTCATCAAACAACTCGTCAACTGAGGGAATTGGAAATCTGTCATGCACGGTAATGGCATTAAGGGCCCTATAGTTAACACAGAAGCGCCATGATCCATCCTTCTTTCGCACCAACAAGACTAGTGATGAGAACGAACTTGTACTAGGTTGTATTACTCCGTCCCTTAACATATCAGATACGAGTTATTCCATCATTTGCTTCTAAAAATAAGGGTATCGATAGGGCTTGACATTGACTGGACGAGCCTCGGGGGCAAGATGAATGGAATGATCAGTTGTTCGCACTGGTGGAATTCCGTGTGGTTTGGTGAAGACAACAGCATGTGAATCCAGTAATGCCCCTAACTCTGAAGGTATATCCTGTGGTGCCCCAGAATCCTCATGCACTAGTAACAGGAAAAAACAAGTAGCAATGGCATCAGTGGCATGATATCGGCGTAATGTTTGTAATTGAGCCGGTTGCAGATCATCCGGGGGGTCACCCACCCACTTAACTTGTTGGCCTTCCAAATAAAACTCCATTTGGCGAGTGGAATGGTTGGTCAGTACCGGACCTAGAGTGGCTAGTCAAGCGCCGCCCAGAACAATATCCGCGCCATAAAAACCCAAGAGATATAAGTCCATTATGAGGTCTGTTCCCTGGAGAGTAAACGAAAAAGCATGAATTACTCCTTCACAACGCAAACGCTGGCCATTTCCCACAACCACCGAAAAATTAGTGGTGGGTTCAACTGTAAGATTCAGGAATTTGGCTGCTCGTGTCTGAATAAAATTATGTGTACTCCCACCATCAACCAAGACAGCAACAGGGGAACCATGGGCATGACCCTTGAAGCGAAGAATTGTTGGAGAATGACCACCAGCTAAGACGTAATAAGACATTGTCGATTGGGCCTGTAACTCCAAGCACTAAAGTTCCTCTGCCAATATTTCATCCGACGTGATTTGTGCGGATTCGGCAATGAGTGGTTCGGAATCGTCTTCAAGCAGAAGGATTTGGGGTAGGGATTTGCATTTGTGATTTGTCACGTATTTCTCATCATAATAATAACACAACCCCTTATCGCGACGTTGCTGCATCTCCGCCGGCGTTAGCCGTTTGACGGGCACTCGAGGGCCCGATGTGGAGGCATTGCGTGCTAGCACTATAACTTTGGACGGAGGAGTAGGCAGTAAGGGTTGGGTTCTAGAAAAAGCAGGTTGCATGGGCCCTCTTTCTATCTGCAAACGCTGCTCATGAGCTTGGGCCAAAGAAATGGCCTCATCAAGTGTTTTGGGCCTGTGAACCAAAACTGACGTTTTAATATCCGAATGGAGCCCAGACACAAATAACTTGAGCATCAAGGATTCAGAAACATCTTCCGTTTCATTAGCTATTGCTTCGAACCGAGCGTGGTAGTCGGCAATGGTGGAAAACTGATGGAGCTTGGCCAAGCGACCTTCAGGTTCTTCCAGCTCTTTTTTTAAAATCGAATTACCAACTTAGTCGCAAAATGAGGCCAGTCAACCAGTTGTTTGTTACGGAAGAGCCAACGATGCCATTCGAGAGCCTCCCCGTCTAAGTAAAACGAAGCAATCGTCAGCCTCTGTTCTAGAAGAATTTTGTAGAACGAAAAATACCTGTCAACCTGAAAAACCCAAGCATCTGGGTGATCGCCGGAGAACCGACTCAACTCCACAGAAGCAGGTTTGTGCCGGAGCACGACAAAGTTACCACCACTATCGTTTGTGGACAGAACCAGCTCAGTCGTCTTCGAACGAGACGTCTCTACTACGGACCCGTTCAACTGAGATCCAATGGAAGCCATCTGAGAAAGAACCTCTTGCATCAATTTATGTTGACCATCAAATGCTATGCGGAGTTCCGACATCTCCCGGGCCATGCCCATTTGCGCGTCTTCCAGTTGCTTGAGTCGAGTATCCACCATTTGGCAGATAACAATAAAAGCACCAATGAAGTAAATCAAACTTTTGATAGCAACTAATAGGGGAATTTGATTCAACAACTGAAAGGAAATTACAAACTTGAAGGAAATTGAAAAGCTGCAACAGAAGGGTAAGAGGTGAGAAGGGATTACATCAAGAAAGTGGGGAAGAGATAGAGAAAGAGATGCAACATTACACGTTAACCATACCACTATTGATACTAGACATGTCTATTATAACAATATAATATTCCCCTATAACCAACCAGCTATTGACACTTGCCTCATCCAGCTTGCCATATAAAATCCCCCAAAAGCCTATTGGGCTGTTTCAATCTTCTGCTCCTACGCAGTTGATCCCCAGGCTCAAGTTCTTCTCCCATTTGGTATTTCAGCCCAACTACATCATTATCCAACACTGGTCCAATGACAGGTTCATAACACTATTGGATGTAATGGCTTACGCCAAAGCTCCTACTGTATATGTTACCTTATGAGTACCAAATTAAATATTATCTTATATTCGGTATAGGTTGCAAAAAATTAATGACCAAACCAATGCCCGAAACTAATCTGAAAACAAGGTAGTCTGCCTCGAAAATGTTTAGTTCACTCGATTTAACAATTTTGAAATTTAAATTACTTTATTAAAATATTTACTATATATTTTATTGTCACCGGTGAACAATTTAGAGAAAACTTTACTTTTTAGGCAAAACAATTAAGTATTAATATAATATAATTTATCATTTATCGGCGGTATCCCGTCGATGGCGTGGTTGATAACTGCGTTGAAATTTCCGGTATTCTTACCAGTGTATATGCTTGTACTACTTATCTTTAAGCTAGCGTTTGGTCATAGATTTCTAAATTTATTCTGAAAAATCTGATTCAGATGAAGTTTGGTTTGAAGATGAAAATGTGTTTGGACATCTGTTTTGGGTGAAGTTTGGTTTGGAAAAATATGAAAGATGACTTATACCCACAAGTTTTAAAAAGTATCACAAATAGCCAACAGTACTATTATTAATAACATTCATTATATTATCGCAAACCATAGTCCTGAACATAAATAAATTTGATACAAAATTATCATTTTTGTAATGAGCTACATGATACACTATCAGATGACCGAGAAGACGAAGCAACATCGTTACAAAATAATAAATGGTGGGCTCTTTTATAAAATACCAAAGTTTGGGGCAGTTTTTAAAAAATATTATAGTGATATTTTGGCCCGCTGGTTTTGGGATTTGAAATTTGACCAAAATATAGGCAAAATCTATGGCCAAATATGTATTTGCCAAATAAAAGCCAAGTTTATTTTGACAAAATCTATGTCAAAATAACTCTTCGGTCAATATGAAGCAGTAAAGTAAGAAGATTGAATTAGTCAAAGCATTTGCTAATTGGCTGTCAAGACATTTCCTTGGTTTTTCCTCTATAAAAGAAGCAACTCAAGAGAGAACCATTAACCACCACATAAGAATTAAGATTCCTAAACATAGTAAAGCAAAGACACTTAGAACCAAAGTAGTGATATCATATGGCAGGAGTGAAGTTGCTTGGTCTTTGGTATAGCCCTTTTAGTCACAGAGTTGAGTGGGCTCTTAAGATTAAGGGCGTGGAATATGAATTTATAAAAGAAGATCTACAAAATAAAAGCCCTCTACTTCTACAATCAAACCCTGTTCACAAGAAAATTCCAGTGCTAATTCATAATGGAAAGCCCATTTCTGAGTCTATGGTAATTCTTGAATACATTGACGAGACTTTTGAAGGCCCTTCCATCTTGCCTAAAGACCCTTATGACCGTGCTATAGCTCGTTTCTGGGCTAAGTTCCTCGAGGATAAGGTAAAATCCGTCTTCATGCTTTGTATTTCTCTTTGCAGAATTTAGTAAAAACTTTATTGAAACTTAAAAGTTTTTGACTGTTTTATTTTTCATATGATTGGTCATGTCCTGTGTCGATTTTAGATGCTGTGTGATCATCATGGTGAATAAATGTGTTAAAAGGGCAAGGTAATATTAAAATCACATCAAAAGAAGTTAGAAAAAAAACCGAGAATTTCTTGGATTTATGCATATTTAGATGAGTTTAAATTAAAGGAAACAATATTGTTAGTCAAAATTCATATATCGGACTTCGATGTGGTTAGGGTTGAGACATTATATATTGTCATTGTTGTTAAGTTTTGAATTTATTGCAGGTGCCACCAGTGGGAAAAACTTTCTTTCTCAAAGGAGAGGAGCAAGAGAAAGGTAAAGAGGAAGCTTATGAGATGCTGAAAATTCTTGACAATGAGCTCAAGGATAAGAAGTTCTTTGTCGGTGACAAAATTGGGTTGGCTGATATTGCTGCAAATTTTGTGGGAATTTGGCTGGGAGTGTTTGAAGAAGCCTCTGGAATTGTTCTGGTTACAAGAGAAAAATTTCCAAATTTTTGTGCGTGGAGAGATGAGTACATTAACTGCAGCCAAAACAAGGAATATCTACCCCCTAGAGATGAATTGCTTGCCCATTTCAAAGCTCGCTTTCAAGCTGCAGCCGTTCCCAAATGAACACCTCCAGTGAAATTTCAAGATTTTGTGTGGCAACTTCAAAATAAAAATCTTCATATGTCTGAACTTGGGCTTTAACAATTTCAGACCCGAATATCTGAAGTCTATGAAACTCTAGACTTGCAAACTTCAAGGTACATTTTGTGTGGCTACAAAAATATTTGTCGAAAGGCTAGTTTAGCAAGATATTCACATGCTTTTCGTGTTACTGTTTTGTTTGGTTGATCAGAGATTGTAGAATAATTAATAAATATTATGACTTCTCTCATCAAATTGATTAAGGCAAAGAAAGAAATGTTGACTCATAGTGTGAAAGCATTTTATATTTCTAAGAAAGCAGAAAATATTACAAGGAAATATCTCGTGTTACAGTTTTGTTGGTTAGTCGGTGATTATACAATAATTATTCATATCTTTTTTCCTCATCGAATTGAAAAAAGAAAGGATTGGTGACTCGAGTGTGAAATCAGTTTTATATTTCTAGGAAGCACAAAAAATTAATTAGCATGTTATGACATTTGACGAAAATGTTGGTGTCATGAGCACATATATAAGTCATCGGTATTATTTTGTACCTAAAAAAAGTAATAGTATTATTGTTAATCTTCTCACCATCGTTGAGTTCTAAGAAAAGGAAAGCCTTTTATTAAGATTGTCACAGTCCAAAAAACTCGTTCTATAAAAAGTATTATTGTTAATAGTATTATTGTTAATCTTCTCACCATCGTTGAGTTCTAAGAAAAGGAAAGCCTTTTATTAAGATTGTCACAGTCCAAAAAACTCGTTCTATAAAAAGGATACAATAACAACAACTCAGTATAATCCCACTAGTGAGGTCTGGGGAGGGTAGGCTATTTTCAAATGACCCTCGGCATCCTTCCCTCCAAGAACTCCCCACCTTGCTCTTGGGGTGATTCGAACTCACAACCTCTTGATTGGAAGTGAATGGTGCTTACCATCAGAGCAACCTACCTTGTCAAGGATAGAAGCAAGAAAAAAAGTAAGAGTTCTTTACTTTCTAGTCGGAATACACAGATTACATATTGAGTTTTACACGGTTATACACATATTTTACATATGTTATACACTTATCGACTATTTTAATTTAAGTGATTGATCAACGACTATTTTAATTTAAGTGATTGATCAACGACTATTTTAAGTTAAATTCTCACCTTCTCTCCGCGCTAAGCGACGACTTTAAGCAATTATACGAGGCGGAGGATGGCCCAGTTTCAAGGGAAGAGAGAGTGCTGATAGTTATGATGTTAGCCCAATTGTCTGTTTTGCTTCGAAAAATATTTGTAAAAATAAATAAATGTTGTAAATTAGTTAATTCTTAAGGTTCTTTCTTTCTCTCTACATTTTTTATTTATTTTCTTGTTAAAATATTATTACTTGAGCTAAATTTGTCAACAATAAATAGATATTTTTTAAACTTGGCTGCAGTTAATGTAATTATCTCTCCAAGGGAAAAATTACCAATACAATAGCGGAGGCTTCTTCAATAATTCCAAGCCAAAATGGCACTACATTTGCAGCAATATCAGCAAACTCAAATTTGTCACCTACAAAGAACTTTCAGCGTCTCATAAGTTTTCCCTTTACCTTTCTTTTGCTCCTCTTTTGAGAAAGAAAAATTTCGTCACTGCTGGATGGTACCGGCAAAACACTCAAAATTAAAATGAATTTTTTCCTAGATTTAGCATAAATGAATACGCAACAAAAATAATTACGTTTCAATCTCAAATAAGTTGAATTTTCGCTTCATTTAAGTTCATCTCAGACCAATATTATATAAAAATAAAATAAAAATCAATAAAAGTTCTTCATATTTTCTATTGGTCGCTATTTTGCAGTCATGGTTGAATGCATTTCGGCCGTCAATGTTGATTCTTTTGAACTTCCTTTTTATTTTTATTTTTCTGTATAGTAGTTGGAATATTTATAATATTTCACAACACAACGAAGTGAAAAGTAACAACCTTACACATATTAGCAGGGAGAGCAATAACAAGGATGACTTATGTGCTTATGTCACTCACTTTTTCGTCAAATCTCGTGGCTTGCTTTGTCATTATATTTTTTAGCCTCCTTAATTAGAATTTAGAAATAGAAGACTGTTGTTTAACATTATGAGTCACCAACTTTATCTTTCTTTTTCAGTTCAATAGGAAAACTGATATGATTAATTATTGTTCAATCACTGACCAACCAATAATATAGTAATACGAGACACATACGTAAATAGCCAGCTAAGCTTACTCTCTCGGACAAGTAGTTTTATCAAGATTTAGCATCAGTGGGTTGTGAATTAGTTTGATTTTATAACATGCATACATTTTAAATATCTTTAAGGTGTGAATGAAAATGAAGGGATGCTGCCCGCGTGGAAGAAAGAAAAGAAATTTGTTGGATTTATATAAAAAATGTTATAAAATAAAACTGTAAAGTAAATAAACCGAAGACAAGTATAGAGATTGATATATTATTCAACTTCAAACTCATGTACATAATGAACTGAATTCTCCTCTATTTATAGAAGAAAGGAAGTTGTTGTGTAAGCTACTACTGCAAGCTGCTTGTAAGCTGCTATTATAAGCTGCTGTGTAAGTTGCTATGTAAGCTGCTACTGTACCAGATATAGATAATCTTCTACCAGAGGTAATATTTATCCATAACGGAGTACCGAAAGGATAAGCTTTTTCAAGAGGCTTATTTCCAATAGAGTACTAAATAGATAAACATATTTACGGTGGAGTCCCATATGGATAAGATTCTTCAGGAAGCTTATTTACAATAGAGTACTAAATGAACATCCATAATATAATATATTCATAACACTCCCTTTTGGATGTTCATTAAAAGATATTGTGCCTCGTTAAAACCGTACTAGTAAAAACCCAGTGGAAAAAATCCTAGTGAAGGAAAAGAGTACACATATTTAGTAATACGCAATTCTAGCTGGCTCATTAAAAACCTTATAAGAAAAACCCCATGGGAAAAACCTTAGTAAGGAAAAAAGAATACAACGCGTATTTCACTCCCCCTGATGAAAACCTTGTTCCAAATATTTGAGTCTCCGCATTCCAATCTTGTATACCATCTTCTCAAAAGTTGAAGTTGGCAAAGTGAACAAATATGCCGGATTGTCACTTGAACGGATTTATTGTACATCGATGTCACCATTTTTCTGAAGATCATGTATAGAATATTTTTAGTGAAATGTGCTTCGTTCTATCTCATTTTATAAATCATCCTTTAATTGGGTTATGCATGTTGCATTGTCTTCATATAATATTGTGGGGGGTTTTTATCACATTCCAACCCACATTTTTCTCGAATAAAATGAATCACTGATCTCAACCATACGCATTCCCTACTTGCTTCATGAATAGCTATTATCTCAGCATGATTTAAGAAGTAGCAGTAATAGATTGCTTTTTGAAGCGTCATGATATGACAGTACCTCCACATGTAAACACATACCCGATTTGAGATCTAGCTTTATGGGGATCGGATAAATAACCTACATCTGTACAACCAATATGATCTGCACCACCTTTGTTAGCATTAGCAAGATATATAAGTGCACCAATTACACTGAGATAGAGTATTTCAGAACCAAGGAGTTCCCCATCCTCTTTTAGAGGTCGAAACGGATCCTTATTCACTTCATGTGATCGAACACCCATTTGGTGTACTTAATAGGTGTATTTTATCCATATAAAAGCGTTTTAAGACCTTTTCTGTATAGACAGATTGATGGATAAAGATCACATCTGCTAAATATTCAATTTGCAGATTAAGACAAAGTTTTTCCCTTTGGAGCTCCTATGGAGTTCCTATGATATTTATGCCATTAACATAAACAACAAATATAACAAACTATGATGTTGTTTTCTTTGTAAAAGTATGGACAAATGCCATCATTTACATAACCTTCATTCATCAATTCAGTGAGGCGATTATATCACATGCGCCCAGATTGATTTAAACCGTACAAAGAACTTTGTAATCTGATTGAATACATTTCACGATGCTTTGAACTATATGCTTCAGGCATTTTAAATCCTTCAGGGATCTTCACATAGACTTAATCAAATGAGTCATATAGGTTATGGCTTGCATTTAAATGGCATGACATCTTCAGGTGTCTGGACTACAGGTCCGATCCTCATAATCTTTTACAATATTGTGAACTATATTGTATCAAATATATCGTCGACGATCGTTTTGTATCGGTTCCTAAGCGACATAACTTGTTGAGATCTCATCACTTTCCTTATTTTCAGGTACCTGAACTTCTTCTGGAGCTTCATGAAATGTTATGTCGTGGGCTCTTCTAGAGCTCATTCCCTCCTCATTATGATCATTTTGATCATTTGCTCCTATCATTTTTCAAGGATTGTTACCTTTGGAACCGATCGGTTTACTACACTTCATGCGTGCAGTAAACTTTATCCTTCAGGGACTTTAATTTTAATAGGAGCATTTGCACCTGTAATATCATATTTAATTTTGGATCAGCAAATGCTTCTGGCATTTGACTTGAGTTATCTTCTAAGTGAGGATCATATTAATGATAATTCGATTCATATAACATATTTTTCAGCTGTTTGTTCCATCCCCAAATGTTAGAAAAACTAACACATATCCCCAATCTTCTTTGAAAAACCTATATTTATGCATTGTGGTTGAGAAATTAATTATATACCACACATCAAAAGTTATTAAATAGTAAAAATATTTGGTTCCTGATCCTAAACCAATTGTGAGGGGAGGACTTATCATATATTATTGGTCTGATGCATACAAGTGTTGTTGTATGCAATTTAAAAAAATCTTAGACCAATATATGAGGCTTTGCTCTCATAAGCAATAGTTTAGCCATTAATAGGAGGTATTCAATGCTAAACTAGCTTGGATATAAACCAGCATCATCAAGATGAACTATCTTGATTTCATAATCTGAAAATTATGCTCTTAATTGAGAAAGGCAATTTCAAATGCCAAACTGCAAGTTGACAATAAACACACATATAACCATCTCATATATGCATCTATAAGTGGTTCACACGATAGTTGAATGGGCTCATATTCATCTTTTATATATTTCAGAATTCAGGGATTTTAGTCTCAACTTTAGCTAGTATAATCAATTTATTATGAGAATAAGCAACACAAGAGAATTCTTGAAGAATCTTCTAGTTCTTTAGTATATGCTTATCTAAATTCTCAAATAGCTCATTTAAAAATGGCAAATGAAAATTTCAAATTTATCATGGCATGTGCTATATCTAAGTAAACTTCTGGTTTACTATGACATAAACTTTTCTATCAGTAAATTTTTGATTGTAAATTTCTGATTTACTGTGGCTACTTTTATATCAGTAAATTTCTGGTTTACAGTAGCTATTTTTACCTCAGTAAAACTTCTGATTTACTGTGACTTCTTTTGCATTAGTAAGCTTCTGATTTACTGTGATACATGATATAGTACGAATTAAAGAATAAGGCGGGTCACTTCTCACATACATATTATTTTACCCCCTATGATTATGGAAACATAAAGATTTTCAATCTTTCAGTCATTTGTAGTCTCAATATGATAGTCATTTATTAGTAAACTTCAAGTTTACTATAACATATATTTTGACCATAATCATATAATATGAATGACATATTTGTATATAAGCTCTTCGAGAGTCTTCATTTATTATCCACAATCTAATATTTATCCGACACTACTTGTGTCATGTATCTTCTAGACAAACAGTTAGATCTTCAGGAGCTTTTGATAAATTTTGTACTACCAAATATTGTTCAGACACTTCTGGTGTCATGAGAGAACATCATAATCAAATGAACAATATAAAGACAATTCTAAATTTATAAATGACGAAAATTAAGAATTTTAATTTTTTTTTACCACTACATAATATTTTCCTGCTTCAGGAGGAAATTTTAATTATTTACTACTTTAGGAGAAATTTAAAATATGAAATATTCAGAATATATTTTCTCAATCGTATTACCTCTTCTGGAGGTGAATCGTAATATATTTACATCAAGAGCGCATTCATATTTAATATTGTCACATTCACTTCAGAAAATGAATTAATATTATCAAAAGTTCTCTTCCTTCAGGAGATAGAACATAATTATCTGAACGTGCATAATCACATCAAACTGTGATGCTTCGAACCTCTTTTAAGATATTTGCTACTTCAGAAACAAATCGAGGTATGAATATAATATAGAGAATTTTTTCTAACTTATCTTCATTGTAACCATAGCAAGCCTAAATTATCACTTTTTGTGGTCATAGCCTCTTCTGGTGGCCGTACTCTGCTAGAGTTCAAGTGAACCATGAAGTTAAGTCATAACGAGACTTCAGAAATATTACCACTGTTGGTAATTATATATTTCTCATAAACTCTGCTGGAGCTTAGATGGATCTGACATTGTTATTCACTTTGTAATCTTTTATGGAGATGACAACATGATGAAAAGAAGTATATAAAAAAATAGTTGTTATATGCTAATACGTATACAGAGCACGTAACATAGCAAGTTGATTGAATATCCATTGTCTTCTTAGCCTTCAAATTTGTATTTCAAATCACAATATACCTGCAAGTCCTGCATCACTAGTTGCTTAGAATTAGCACGTGATGGACATAGATAATAAGCATAATTTTTCAAGATCATGAAGGAAATCAAATTAACATTATAAATTAATAAGCCTTATCTTTGAGAAATGACATCAGAAGGATTTCATCTCTTCATAGAGTTGGAAATTAACAAAACCAACGTGTTGTTCACCACTCCAAGGCTGTATTTTCCTCAAAATGCTCTGAATGAACTCGGTTTGACCATGCACAAGGGCAGTATGTTGCCTCACAGTCAGGTAGTAATGGTGAAATTAGAGACTCGTGTTGATAACGTGTTATAAAATAAAACTGTAAAGTAAATAAACCGAAGACAAGTATAGAGAGAGATTGATATATTATTCAACTTCAAACTCATGTATATAATGAACTGCATTCTCCTCTATTTATAGAAGAAAGGAGGTTGTTGTGTAAGCTGCTACTGGAACCTGCTGTGTAAGCTGCTTGTAAGCTGCTACTGCAAGCTGTTGTGTAAGCTGCTACTCTAAGCTGTTGTGTAAGCTACTACTGTACCAGATATAGATAATCTTCTACCAGAGATAATATTTATCCATAACGGAGTAGCGAAAGGATAAGCTTCTTCAGTAGGCTTATTTCCAATAGAGTACAAAATAGATAAACATATTTACGATGGAGTTCTATATGGATAAGCTTCTTCAGGAAGCTTATTTACAATGGAGTACTAAATGAACATCCATAATATAATATATTTATAACAGAAATTATATTTTTACACTAATTTAAAGGGTTTGAAAGAAGGCAAGCCCTCATGTCATTATTGTCGGCTTGTATTAAGATTGATTAATTTTGTGGACGATAAATTTGTATCTTTAATCTCATGAAATTTTCGTAAAGACACCTGGTTATTTCCGAAAAGGCAACAACTTTGGTCCTCTTACCCATTTAAATAAATAGAGGCCTTGCCTCAAATTTCATTATCGAATTTTTAAACTTCTCCCATTATTTTTCAAACACATAACAGAAGCTGAGTGTAATTTGTTCTAGTCTTTGAGTTCGAAACTTGTTGGGAAATTTGAAGTACCGTTATCACAATAAAGGTAAATGCATTCTATTTCGGGAGGGAATAATCCAACACCTTGACTACTGTTTACTCTAAAAAATAGATAACAATTAAATTTGTAAGTGGTTTAAGGATACATGATTAATTCGATATGAACGATAAATTGCGTTAAATTAAACAAATAAAGATATAGTAAATTCAAACCACGCGAGAAGGATGATTCCAGCTTTGATGAAATATTCACCCTCAATCCGGATTCACAATGGCTAGAACATACAAACGAGAATAAGAGCTATGAATAATGGTAAAAATAATAGTATATTACTTAGGGATGCGTGTTAAAATGTCCCCAATGAATAATCACACTCCCCTTTATATAGTAGGGGATTTTACCCTAAGTACAATTCTATAAAAGGTAAAAATCTCCCGTTTACCTGATTATTAGATTCCCGTCGGTACGTGACGAGATCTGCACCGTGATACCCAGTTGATCGCGAATATCATGACCTTCCGTTAATCGTGTTTGATCGCCAATAATGCTCTCCGAAGTCTCTTGAGATTTGGATCGATCCGGGGTCATGGCCTCGTTATACTCGAGGGCGGGCATCGTGCCCCAGATGCCTGACTTAGTGAGTCCCTTACCTCGATTCTGGTTCCTTGTCATCACGTTCCTTACTCAATTTATTTTATTGGGAATCAAGCCAACTTATGGGTCCGGTTTCACCCATATACAGATAGTCCCCTCATTTCTCGGAGAGTAAGTTTTATGAAAACGACGAGGAATGACATGAGTTCTTCGATCTTTTCTTCAACACGCTGCGACACAAAACGTCGAAGAAATCGAAATGTCCCATCAGTCGCGTCATAATGACCTCAAATGTGTGTCAGTCATCGGTTGGCTGCCCCTAGATGCGAAACGTCGTGGAAACCCTATAAATATCTCCTAATTCGTTCATTTTCCACTTTACGTCCAAACTTCTACCCTCAATCCTTTAAGATATTACAATATTCTTTTATCCCTCAATATTCTTACCTTCGTTACTCAAGATTTCTCAGTACGTTGCAAAATTTTTACTCATCCTCCACTCAAGACAACACATCTGAGCTTTCAACTTTCACCCTTTCTCTATCTTTTT
Source organism: Nicotiana tabacum (assembly GCF_000715075.1). NCBI lineage: Eukaryota > Viridiplantae > Streptophyta > Magnoliopsida > Solanales > Solanaceae > Nicotiana > Nicotiana tabacum. The sequence continues at coordinate 22,218,585 of NC_134081.1, read as the reverse complement.
CAAGTTTTTGCAGCTAACAATGGCCAAAACCTCCAAATCTATTCCCCAAAAGGTCGCCTCTATCTCCCAACCGACTGCTGAAATTAACGAAACTGCTCTCGATGTAGTCGACCTCGGGAGGTCCGTCGCTAACGTTGCTACCGATGAACTGGCTCCTGAACCTCCCTTGAAGATGTTCATTCCCGGAGGTTGTTTGGTTGTGGACGACATCAAGGTTGAGAAGCCTTCTTCGGTGCATGGTCGGCGTGAAGAGGCATCGAGATACATTTGCTCAATCACCGAAGATGACCTCCCCACAGTCCGAAAGGACTGCAACTGGGTCGACAAGGACATAGTGGACCCGGTTATTATAAACTTCTATAAGAGATACGAGGTATTCCTCGGTCAGATCTACCTATCGCTGTGGAGGATCATAATCCTCCTTCGGTTTTTTATGAACAAGATTGACTCTTGTTGGCTCACCGTGGATCATCTACTCTACCTGTATAGTCCCCGAATCTTTCAAGGGGGACTGATAAAGCTCGTGCGCTGGGCTAGTAAAGCCCCATTCTCAAGCATCTATGAAGATCAGGATCGAGGCTGGCAGGGACGCTTTGAGGAACTCAGACTTGATTCCGACCAAATTTAGGCCATTCCTCGAGAAGTGGAATGCATCACGTAAGTACAACTTTCCTTTGAATGTTGATTTCATGTTCATCTCCCTTTTCCTTATTGGTATTCAAGGCAGTGCAGTTGTTTCTCGAGTCCCAAATGATATCCCTCGGTTAAAGGAGTAGATCAAAGTCATTGTTTCACAGATTCCCTACTCTGAGCGCTCGTGGTGCAAACTCTCAAAGGGCCGTTGGGAGGCCCGTTCCCATGGTAAGATCTCTTTCCCGAATAAGTCGCGTTAGGATTCTTCTCCTAGCATCACATTCTTATTTCTTTTATTTCCTTTTTGTAGGTTTGCCTAACACCGTCGAGCTTAGGCCTCCGGTTGGGGACGAGGACTTGGCCGCTGATTCTTCTGCTTCGGAGCAGCCCGGAGCTACAACACGAGAGAAGAAAAGGAAGAGGGCACCGAGTTGCCCGAGCTCGGAGAAAAAGAAACCAGGGAGAAGGTTGGCTCGTAAGTCAAAGGAAAGCTCCACCTCCCGAGTGCCTCACTCTGACTCACTTCACCGGCTCAGGGACTAGCCCGGGGAGGACAAATATTTTGTTGCCCACGAGTCGTCTTTCCCTGAGGAGCAGGTGGCAACCGAGGGGGAAGCGATAGAGGAAAATCGTCCTCAAGAGCACGAGGCTGGCGCAGGGGCGAGGGTCGAGACTCCTCAAGACGCTGGCTCTGCCTCACCCGGTGTCATAGAAATTTTAGGACCACCCTCGTTCACGGAGTCTATTTTTGACGAAGCCCGAGCGACGAAGGGGAGATCCAACAAAGGGGTCCATGGAGTGGACGACCCCCTTCGATGCTTCTTTGATGGTGTGGACTCAATGATAAGTTGGAATTTTGACTACTTATTAGCGCCTTTTAGCTTTCGTTTTAGTCCAAAAATGTCTAATTGTATTCCCGAAAACTGATGAAATATGTTTACCTGCAGGATTATTGGAAAATGAGCCATTACGATGTAATCCAACTCAAGGAGGAGTGATCTGAACAAGGACAAAAATCATACACAGAAGCTCAAGTGCGGACCGCAGATTACTATCTGCGGCCGCAGAATGTGAAGAAAAATCAACAGAACCCTAGTGCAAAGTGCAGAGCGCACAATTATTGTGAGGCCGCAGAAGCTACGTAAGAGCCAAAGTTCAGAGAGTTTCATTTCAGGCTCAAGAAGAAATGCGGACCGCACAATAATTGTGCGGCTACAGAAATAGCTATGCGACCGCAGTCAGGAAATGTGCGGTCCGCAGAAAAGCCTAGTGTGGCCGCACCCAGAATTGCGCAGACCGCAGAACATTAGAGATGCGGCCGCAATCCAGAATTGTACGGCCGCAGAGTCAACACCTGTCAATAGCTGAAGAGAAGTGCGGACCGCACATATAATTGTGCGGCTGCAGAACCTCTGAAAGGGCAATTTTGTCCAAAAATTTTAACTTTGTATAAATAGACTACTTTCATGAAATTAGGTCAAGTTTTGAATATTGAAAGTACTGTAACCATTTTTCTTTACCCAATTAGACAATTTAAGCTTATTTTGGCGATTTAACATTGAATTTTTATCTTTTAGTCTTGCAATATGAGTTTTATCATCTTTTGTTCTCTATTTTCCTCTATACCCATTATGAGTAGCTAGATTTCTAACTAGGGTTGTGACCCAACCCTAGTGTGTGAACATAATGGTGTTTGATTTATGGCTTGTTTATAGTTGGGTGTTTATTATTTATCCTTGTTCTTGCTTTTGATTGTAGAATTAATGGTTGCAAATATTAGTTTATGCCTATTTGACTTGGTCTCTTCTCGAGAAAGAGAGACTTAGTCTAGGAAAACATGGCTAACAAGAATTTAGGATAAAATCAAGAGATTGATAGTCCCAGTTAAAGGGTTGAACCTAGAGATAGTAAAACCCGACTCGAACATTTTATCAATTATTTTGTTCAATACCCATTTGGACTTGAGAAAGCCAAATTGGGCAAAATCACTCTCTAACCGAGAGGTATTGAATGATTATTTGAGTGTTGATTGCTATACTACACCCCGACCAACGAAACAAGCTTTAAAGTTTACAACCAGTTAAGAAAACACCTATGTGAAGGTCATAACCCTAGGACTTTTTATATATTTGAAAACCATCCAAAAATAATATTCTCTAGTTTTATATCTTTAGAATTGTAATCCTTAACGTAATTTTAGAAGTAAAAACAATACCATATTTGTGGAAGTGCAACCAAGATACTTCACGTGCTTTATCCATATATATACCATTAATCCCATCTCAGCTCCCTGTGGATTCGATCCCGACTCCTTGTTGGGTATTATTATTGCAATCAACCATTTCACAACCCCGAATAGAGGTGTGACTTGGACAAGATTAATTTTTGGCGCCATCACCGAGGAGCATAAAAATGGATTCAGCTATATATTTGGTATTGTGTGTGAATTGTCTTCTTTTCCTTCTGAGTTACTAATCTTTTTGGTGAAACAATTGTAGGAGAAACAATGGCTCTCAACAACAATGATCTTCTCGAAAACATGCCTTTGGGGGATGTGTACGTGGAAGATGACCAAGTTGAAGAGGTTCCTACTGAACCTCAGGCAAATAGACGAGGCCGACCGCCTCAAGACAATGTTCCCGTTCCACCCCCACCTCCACCAAGAGAGACTCCACACCGGGTGTTGTCGAATGAAGGGTATGCAAGTGCCATAGTCCCTCCCCACATTAGGGTGGGCAACTTTTAAATCACAAATGGTATGCTCACAATGCTAGAGCAACGAGGATTCTTCATCGGGGCTCCGAATCAAAATGCGTACAAACACTTGAAAGAGTTTGTGGACACTTGCTAGGAGAGTAAACAGATAAACGTCTCCGGGGATGCTTTAAGGTTGAGGCTATTTCCTTTCTCTCTACGGGGGAAAACCTTGGATTGGTTAGAAAGGTTGCCAAACCATTCCATCCATACATGGGATGAATTGGCGGAGAAATTTATTTCCAAGTTCTTTTCTCCCGAGCATATGGCTACTCTTAGAAACGAGATTCTAGCATTCAAACAAGAAACCAATGAGCCATTACATGAAATATGGGAGAGGTACCGAACTATGGTAAAAGAGTTCCCAAACAATGACATGACAGAGGCTATGATTCAACAAACTTTCTACAGGGGGATCAATACTACCAATCAATGCGTGGTCAACCAACTTGCCGGTGGAAATTTGATGACAACGCCATATGCGGAAGCTTGTGAGATCTTAGATGAAATGGCGGATACTTCATCTGCATGGCAAAGTAGAGCAAATGTTCCTCAAGGTGATCCAAACGTGATTCACCTACATAAAGAATTGCATGATCATGGGCAAGCAATTGCCGAGTTGACCACCACAATGAATCAATTAGCCAAGGCTCAACTTCAACAAATGCAAGGTCCTAAGCAAGTCAATGCAATGGAGGGAGTTAATATGATGGTAAACAAGAGAAGGCAAAAGGGTCCTCAAGTGCAAAACCGTGCGGAACATTATGTGCAAGAAGATAGTGGGTTTGATCAAGATGAATCTTACAATGAACAAGATGAGGAAGTACAAATATGTGAACAACTTCCAAGGGCAAAGATACAACTCTCAAGGCCCGAATCAACAACAATGGTTACCTCATGGTAATCAAGGGAATTGGAATTCTAGCAACCAAGATAATTGGAATAGTGGTAACAACCAAAGGAATTGGAACAATCAAAATAATCAAGGAAATTGGAATGGTCAAAATAACCAAGGCAATTGGAGTGGCAATAGTCAAGGATATTGGGGAGGCAACAACCAAGGAGGATGGAACAATAACTAAGAAAATTGGGGGTTGGGCTTTCAAAGGCCCCCGATGTATCAACAACCAAGCAACCCGCCTCCTTATCCTTCCAATAGTCCAAGCTCTTCCAACAATGAGATGGGATGAATTGAGAACATGTTCAAATAAATGATGGAGAAGAATGCCGACTCTGATGCTAAACTAGCTTCTCACAACACTTCAATTCGTAATTTGGAAGTTCAATTGGGGCAAATCTCGCAAGCTTTAAACACTCATCCTAAGGGGGCACTACCAAGTGACACAGTGGTGAACCCAAAGGGTGGGAACAACACGGGACATTTCATGTACGTGACTACAAGGAGTGGAAAAAGGTAGGGATGTACCCACCTCAAGTCAAAGGAAAATCATGGATGATGAGATCCCGAACAATGTGGTGCAAGCAAATGATGAAGTAAGAATTAATATTGATGACAATGTGAAGGAAACTCAAGAGGAAGTGAACCCGTCTAGGGATCATGTGATTGACATACCGGAAACGATAGTGCAAAAAGCTATGGCACCATTGCCTAAGCCACCTCCTCCCTATCCTCAAAGGCTTGCCAAGAAAAATGGCGAGAATAAATTCAAGAAGTTCATTGATATGATGAAAGGTCTCTCTATAAATGTGCCATTACTTGAGGCTTTGGAGCAAATGCCCGGTTATGCAAAGTTCATGAAGGACTTGGTGACAAAGAAGCGGTCGATGAATTGTGAAACTATAAAGATGACTCATCAAGTGAGTGCAATTATGCACTCAATGGCTCCTAAATTAGAAGATCCCGACGCTTTCACAATCCCTTGTACCATTGGAAGTGTCGACTTTGCTAAAGCTCTTTGTGATCTTGGGGAAAGTATTAATTTGATGCCCTATTAGGTTTTCAAGACTTTGGGAATTGGGCAACCAAGACCCACATCTATGAGATTACAAATGGCGGATCGTACCATGAAGAGACCGTTGGGTATAATTGATGATGTGTTGGTTCGTGTTGATAAATTCATTCTCCCAGCAGATTTTGTGATTCTTGATTGTGAAGTAGACTATAAGGTGCCGATTATTATCGGTAAACCTTTTCTTTCTACGGGAAAGGCTCTTATTGATGTAGAAGCCGGTGAATTCACTTTCCGGGTGGGTGATGAAAAGGTAGTTTTCCATGTGTGCAAATCTATGAGGCAACCGAATAGTAATGAAGTGTGTTCGTTTGTGCACTTGGTGACCGATGTGATTATTGATGATACTAGTACCGCGATAAATGTAGATGATACTTTGGAGGTCGTTTTGCTTAACCTTGATGATGACGATACAAGTGGCTATGTGGAATGCGTGAACTCATTGCAAGGAATAGGGTCGTATCCTTATTAACACCGCAAATTGTCCTTGGATCTTGAAAATCGGAAGACTCTTCCAACAAAGCCCTCAATCGAGGAGCCTCCCACTTTGGAGTTAAAGCCATTGCCTCCGCATCTCAGGTATAAATTCCTTGGCCCTTGTTCTACTTTACCGGTTATGCTTTCCTCTTGTTTGACTAACGTGCAGGTAGATTCTACATTGGCAGTGCTACAAAAGAGGAAGAAAGCTATCAGATGGACATTGGCGGATATTCGGGGAATAAGCCTCGCATTATGCATCCAAACCCTCCATTGAATATCAAAGGAGCCTAAATGAAGCAATGCAAGAGGTGGTCAAAAAGGAGATCTTCAAGTGGTTAGATGCAGGGGTTGTTTACCCCATTTCCGATAGTTCATGGACCTCTCCAGTGCAATGTGTCCCAAAGAAAGAGGGGCATGATGGTGGTTACCAATGACAAGAACGGTGTGATTCCTACAAGAATGGTGACCGGGTGGAGAGTGTGTATGGACTATCACAAGCTCAACAAAGTCACAAGGAAGGATCATTTCCTACTTCCCTTCCTAGATCAAATGCTTGATAGGTTGGTCGGCCGTGCTTTCTATTGTTTCCTTGATGGGTATTCTGGCTAAAATCAAATTCTTATTGCTCCGGAGGATCAAGAGAAGACTACTTTCACATGTCCTTATGGTACTTTCGCATTCTCGCGGATGCCATTTGCGTTATGCAATGCACTGACTACTTTTCAAAAGTGTATGATGGCTATCTTCACAGACATTGTGAAGGGTTTCCTTGAAGTCTTCATGGATGACTTTTCGGTGGTCGAGAATTCTTTTGATGTTTGCTTGAAAAATTTGGATAAGGTCTTGGCAAGATGTGAAGAGATGAACTTGGTGTTGAATTGGGACAAATGTCATATCATGGTTGAGGAAGGCATTGTCCTTGGCCACAAAATTTCAAAGAATGTCATTGAGGTCGACAAGGTGAAAATAGAGGTGATTTCTAAACTTCCACCTCCAACATCCGTGAAGGGAGTGAGGAGTTTCTTGGGTCATGCGGGGTTCTACCGGCGTTTCATCAAGGATTTTTCCAAAGTGGTGAACCCCTTGTGTAATCTTTTAGAGGAAGATGCCAAATTCCATTTCAATGAGGATTGCATGAAGGCATTTGAATTTCTCAAGTTCAAATTGACAACTACTCATATTATCACCGCCCCGAATTGGAGCTTGCCTTTTGAGCTCATGTGTGACGCTAGTGATGTGGCTGTCTGAGTAGTTTTGGGGCAACGTGTTAACAAGATCTTTCATCCGGTCTACTATACTAGTAACACCATGAATGATGCCCAAGTCAATTACACTATGACCGAAAAAGAGCTCCTTGCTATTGTTTTTGCTATGAAGAAGTTTCGCCCGTACTTGATGGGTACAAAGGTGATTGTCCACACGAATCATGCGGCACTTTGGTACCTTATGAACAAGAAAGATTCAAAGGCTCGGTTAATGAGATGTGTGCTTTTATTGCAAGAGTTCAATATAGACATCCAAGACCGCAAAGGCAATGAAAACCAAGTGGCGGATCACTTGTCTCGCCTGGAGGAGGAGGGGAGGCCACATGACGGCCTTGAAATCAATGACTCCTTACCTGACAAGCAACTTCTAGCCATTTTAATGACCGAGATGCCATGGTTCGCTGATTTAGCAAATTATCTTGTGAGTGGTATTGTACCGGATGAGTTCTCTTCAAACCAAAGGAAGAAGCTCAAACGGGATTGCCTAGACTATTATTGGGATGAACCGTACCTCTTCCGGATTTGTACCGATGGCATGATTAGAAGATGTGTGCCGGAGGCGGAACAAGGTGAAATTCTTGGGGTTTGTCATTCTTCATCCTACCTTGGTAACCATGGGGGAGCAAGAACGGTGGCCAAAGTGTTGAGTTGTGGATTTTATTGGCCTACTCTCTACAAGGACGCAAGTCATCTAGTCAAGCATTATGATGAATGTCAAAGGGCCGGTGGGATTTCAAAGAAAAATGATATGCCTCACACCACCATCTTGGAAATTGATATTTTTGATGTGTGGGGTATTGATTTTATGGGACCGTTTGTAAGCTCTTATGGGAATACCTACATTTTGGTAGCTGTGGATTATGTGTCAAAATGGGTTGAGGCCGTTGCTCTACCCATCAACGAAGCTAGAAGTGTGGTAGCATTTTTGAAAAAGAATATCTTCACAAGGTTTGGTACTCCGCGGGCCATTATAAGCGATGGGGGGTCACATTTTTGCAAAAAAGCTTTTGATACCTTGCTTATAAAGTATGGTGTCACTCACAAAGTCAGGACCCCCTATCACCCTCAAGGAAGCGGACAAGTGGAAGTCTTCAACCGGGAGATCATGAGTATTTTGTCAAAAACAGTGAATGCCAGCCGGACGGATTGGTCAAAGAAACTTGATGATGATTTATGGGCTTATAGGACGGCTTACAAAACACCGATTGGGATGTCTCCATACCGGTTAGTGTTTGGGAAAGCTTGTCACCTTCCGGTGGAACTTGAGCACAAGGCCATGTGGGCTTTGAAGAAGCTAAATCTTGAGTGGGATGCCGCCTCCAACTTAAGGGTGGCACAATTGAATGAGCTAGATGAATTTCGGTACCATGCATATACAAGTTCATCCTTATATAAGGAGAAGATGAAGTACCTCAATGATAAGTACATTCGGAACAAGGAGTTTAAAGAAGGTGATCTTGTGTTATTATTCAATCCTCGTTGAAGTCTAAATGGAGTTGTCCGTTTGAAGTTGTGAGTGTGACACCCTTTGGTGCATTGGACTTGAAGAATAAAAATGATGAAGTGCTTAGAGTCAATGGTCATCGGGTGAAGCACTATTTGGGAAAAGTTGGTGATGTCCACGTAGTGGCAGTGATTCATTTCAAGTGATTGATGGTAATTTGCGTCGTGCCGCGACGTTAAATCAGGCGCTTCTTGGGAGGGAACCCATGTTTCTTTTTCTTTTCCTTTTTCTTCTTCTTTAGATAGGTCTTGTTTTGTGCTAACTGGTTTTGAAGTGTGTTGTAGGAATGAGTGTGCTTTACAGGAACTGTGCTCAGAAAAGGTGTCTAAGTATGAAAAAAGTGCAGACCGTACATTTATTGTGCGGACCGCATAATTTTGAAGGCCACAACAGAAAGGGATATGCGGCCGCACAATTCTTGTTGAGGCCGCACAAGTGGATATTAGAAATTGCAAACTCTTTGAAGTTGTGCATATAAGAGAAATGGCCAAAGTGCGGCCGCATAAGGAAATGTGCGGTCCGCACAAAAATTTGCGGCCGCACTAAAAAATGTGCGGACCGCAGATCATCAAAAGGGTAATGCATAACAGGTAAAGGAATGCGGACCACACACAAAATTGTGCGGCCACACTCAGCTCTTGAGTCCTTGCCCTAACAAGTCAAGTATAATTAGTAGCCTTCTCACTATTGTTGAGACTTTACAAACTTTGAACAATTAACACAAAGGAAAACACATTTCAATCAACTGATTCACGCATATAACACTCATTTAATCATCTTTTATTCTTCCTTAGCATCACTACATCACTTATGTTCAATTCATCTTTAAATTTTTCAATTTTCTTAATTTTGTTCATAATTAGTTTAGTTATTTTTAGGCCTAATGTCAAATACATCATCATGTGAGCTTACATTTATGTGGGTAACTTCATATTTTCTATTTGGGGGATGGGTAAACTGTGTATCATGTCTAAATTGCTACTACCATGTCTAAATTGTGAGTAAATTAGAAAACCTAAAAATCTTCCCGATAAGTTTTTGAATTTTGCGGACGCACAAGGAATTGTGTGGTCCGCAGATCAGTAGGCTAGGGAATTTGGTGTAGAATGATTGTGTGGACTGTACTTGAAATTGTGTGGTCCGTAGAAATTCAACCGTGGCAGCAGAAAAGTGTGTGCAGCTGCAGATCAAGAAATTCTCTGACTTTAGAGAGTTATCATTTTGGAGCTTGTAATTGTGTGGCCGCACTCAAGATTTTGCAGACCACATTTCAATTGTGCGGTCGTACTTAAAATTGTGCGGACCACAGAACCATCACTGCGGCCGCACTTCCAAAATTGTGTGGTCCGCACAAGCCCATCTGCGGCCGTACCCAAAAATGTGCGGACCACACTTCCCCCAACTTGCATACTGTTTGTCTACCACTGTCTGATACTTTGGATTTGAACTATAACTGATTCCTATTGCTATGTATTGCAGACAATGGTTAGATCACGGGGACGAGGTGATATATCAAAGGCAAGAGGTGAACCCTCCCCAGGTCGAGGCAGGTGTACCCTACCACTTTTCGTGCAAAAAGTTATATCTAAAAAGGAAACTGTAGGGCGAGGTAGGGATGCATAGCCCTCTAAGTCAAGTTCATACATCTCGTCTAGGGAAGCATCAGAGGGCCACTCTGTGGAAGAACGACCTGATGACCAATCTCAACCACATCAATTTCCAGGGAGATACCAGCTCCGAAATGAGCCTTCCACCTTAGCAAGCACTTATGAGGGTTTAGAACCCTCATATACTCATGCCCCCACCGCACCAGTCACAATTGATGATGATGATGATATTCCGAATGACGGTCGAGGGGGTGATACCATAGTTGCAGGCCCGGAGAGGTAAAAGAAGAAGCAAGTTTGGGAAGATAGGTTTGTGAGCCTGACTTCTTTCAACAAGTTCCAAAAGTGGTGGCCGTAGAGATCTCTCACTCTTGAGTGGCAGTTTGTGTTGAAAGATCTGGATAGATACAACCCAAATGTGTTAAGACAATTTCGGGAAAGAAAAGGGTAGAAATGGTTCACGAAAATCGTATTGGATGCCAGGAGCACTTAGTCCAGTATTTCTACGCCAATGTGGCGCACATTAAGAAGGGGACTAAGGTTAGGAACTTGAAAGTACAATTTGATCAGAGCACCCCGAACACTTATTTGATGCTCGAGGATATGGAGTCGGTGCAGTATTTAGAGAAGTTTGTAATGGGTGATGAAGCTCACCCTTGGATAGCTGAGATACAGCAGCTCCAGTACCACCACCACCATAGATCACAACAGGGGTTCCCATTCTGCGGCATACCCTCAACTTTGAAGTAGAAAAGGTGGCAAACATTTGTGTGCAGTCGCTTAGACCCAAGCCGGAATGAAAACAATCTCCCAATACCTCGGGCAGTCCTAGTTGCTTCCATCATGGTCGGGTACCCAATCAATGTGGGTGCCATCATGTCGGCCAACATTCTAAGTAAGCACGATCTATTGTTGCCTCATTAAAACTTTCCCGGAAAAACCATTTGGGACAAAACTGGTCTAAGGGAAAAAGAGTACAATGCATGCTTTCAGGCCTAATAGCTGTATCATTCTTTGGTCGTTGCCTGCAAGTGTTAGTTCAATTCGTAATATTAGGTCAAGAAAAGAACGAATGGGGTCGTACCTTAGCAGTAGTACCGTTTTAAGTGGGTCACATTCCAGTTGTTCGGTAGTCGCTCACCGTTCCCTGCTTCGAGTTTGTATGATCCTTTGTCGGTCATCTCGATAATTTTATATAGACCTTCCCAATTCGGTCCCAGTTTGCTTTCGTTCGGGTTCCAGGTGTTTACTGTCACTTTTCTTAACACCAAGTCCCCGATATTGAAGTGTCAGAGGTTGGCTCTCCGGTTGTAATATCTTTCGATCCATTGTTTTTGGGAAGCTAACCGGACGAGGGCGGCCTCACACCTCTCGTCCAGTAGTTCAAGGATCGTGTTCATGGCCTCATCGTTTGACTCTTCGGTCGCGTATTAGAACCTGAGACTCGGTTCCCCTACTTCGACCGGTATTAGCGCTTCGGCACCGTAGATCAACGAGAACGGGGTAGCCCCGGTACTATATTTTGAGGTCGTTCGATACGCACACAGGACTTCGGGCAAAACTTCTTTCCATTTCCCTTTGGTGTCGACCAACCTCTTCTTAAGATTTTGGAGTATGGTTTTGTTCGTAGATTCTACCTGCCTGTTCCCACTAGGGTGGTAGGGTATCGATAGGATCTTTTTGATCTTATGGTCTCAAAATATTTACTCACTTTACTGCCGATGAACTGCTCCCCATTGTCGCACACGATCTCGACTGGCATTCCGAACTGGCATATTATGTGGTCCCAAATAAAGTCAATAACTTCTTCCTCCCTGACTTTCTCAAATGCCTGGGCTTCCACCCATTTAGAAAAACAGTCTGTCATATATAATATAAATTGAGCCTTACCGGGTGCCCAAGGCAGGGGGCCAACGATATCCATTCCCCATTTCATGAATGGCCAGGGTGACAAGATCGAATGTAGCAGCTCCCCGGGCTGATGAATCATCGGTGCATGTCTCTAACATCCGTCACATTTTCGCACAAACTCCTTCGTGTCCTTTTCCATGCCAATCCACTAGTATCCTACTCTGATTATCCTACGAACCAACGATTCGGCACCCGGATGATTCCCGTAGGTACCTTTGTGAACTTCCCTCAAAACATACTCGGTATCTCCCGGTCCCAAATTTATGGTGAGTGGGCCATCAAACGTTCTGCTGAATAGGGTATTGTCTTCGGACAAGCGAAACCTGGCAGCCTTCGTATGCAGAGCTCTTGATTCTTTAGGGCTCGGGGGTAATTTTCAGGTCTTACAAGTATGGCCTCATACTCGGCCTCATATTCGGCCTCATTGTTAGTCAATTTTACAGTTCTAATAGATTCCCTAACTACATAACCCGTTGGTGGCTTCAACATGATGCCAAGTCCGGACCCCTTTGCATTCGGGGCACCATCTGTAAAGAGGTTCCAGATTCCGGAGGAGGTCCATTAATTCAACAACAACTCCTTCTCGACCTCGGGTATCAAGGCTGGTGTGAAGTTGGCCACGAAGTCTGCCAAAATTTGAGATTTGATGGCGGTTCGGGGTCGATACTCGATATCGTACCCGCTGATTTCCATTTCCCATTTGGCAAACTGTCCCGAGAGTTTTGGCTTATGCATTATCCTCCTCAACGGGTAAGTAGTCATGACACAAATGGGATGGCATTGAAAATACGGTTTTAACTTCCTAAGGGCACTTAGCAAAGCGAGCGCCAATTTTTCTAGGTGAGGATACCTAGTTTCGGCCTCGCCCAGAGTTTTGCTTACATAGTAGATAGGAAATTGCGTACCTTCTTCTTCCTTAACTAGGACTGCACTTACCGCTATCTCGGATACCGCTAAGTACATGTAAAACTATTCATCTGCCTTCGGAGTATGAAGCAAAATCGGGCTTGAAAGGTACCGCTCGAGTTCTTCCAAGGCTTGTTGACACTCCGGGGTCCATGAGAAATTATTTTTCTTCTTCAATAAGGAGAAGAACCGATGGCTCTTGTCGAAGGACCTTGAAATGAATCGGCCCAAAGTGGATATGCGCTCGATTTACCTTTGAACGGCCTTGACATTGCCAATCACTGTAACATCATCTATGGCCTTGATTTTATCGGGGTTGATCTCGATTCCCCAGTTAGACACCATAAATTCGAGATATTTCCTGGATCCGACTCCGAACGCGCATTTCTCCGGGTTCAGCTTCATATTATATTTCTTCAATATGTTGAAGGTTTCCTGTAAATGTTTCAAATGGTCCTCTACTCGTAGGGACTTAACTAACATATCGTTCAATGTAAACCTTCATTGATTTTCCTATTTGTTCTTCGAACATCCGATTTACTAGGCGTTGGTAAGTGGCACCGGCATTTTTTAGTCTGAATGGCATTACGTTATAGCAGTAGGTGTCGTACTTAGTGATGAAGGACGTCTTTTCCTAGTCGCCCGGGTCCATCCAAATTTTGTTGTACCTAGAATAGGCATCGAGAAAATAGAGGATCTCGTGGCCGGCCGTCGCATTAATCATGCGATCGATGTTGGGCAGAGGGAAAGAGTCCTTGGGGCATGAATTAATCAAGTCTTTGTAATCTACACACATTCTTCATTTATTCCTCTTTTTAGGGAATACCACTACGTTTGCTAACCAATATGGGTACTTAACCTCCCGAATGGACCCTATTTTAAGGAGTCCAGATACCTCGTCTTTGATGAATGCATGCTTGACTTTGGCTAAGGCCTCTTTTTTTGTTTGACCAGGTAGAACTTCGGATCCAGGCTCAGTTTGTGAGTAGTTATTTCGGCGGGATCCCTGTCATGTCGAGGTAGGACCAAGCGAAACAATCTATGTTAGACATAGGGAATTTAATGATTTTCTTCCTGAGCTCGAGATTTAACCCCATGCCCAGGTATATCTTACGATCGGGCAGGTGCTCGATCAATATGACTTTCTCCCGTTCTTTGACCATTGATTTGGTGGCGTTGGAATCGTTGGGGACTATGAAAGATCTAGGAAATCCGTAGTCGTCGTCCTCACCCATCCCATGCTTCTCTGGTTTGGTCGGGGCCGGTGTCGGTGATTGCTATTTGGTTCCTTCCTTGGTGACCAAACTCGGATCCTTTGGTATAGAAAGTGCGGATACCGGAACCACTTTGTTGACCATAAACATCTCATTTGCGGCCCGTTATTCTTCGTAAATTATTTAATCCCTCATGGCATTGGGAATTTTAACACCCAGTGCAGTGTTGAGGGCACTGCCCTCATTTTGTGAATTCACAGCCTCCCGAACAGAGCGTCGTATCTCATATCTCCTTCGATCCCGTAGAACTTTGCTTCTTGAATGGTTCCGTCGTTGTTCACTGGTAGTGTTATCTCCCCATTAGTGGTCTCACATGCTATATTGAATCCGTATAGAACTCGGACTGCAGGCACAATTTTTGTATTGCAGACCCAGCTGTTCTACGACTCTCGATCTGATGATATTGGCCGAGCTACCTCGATCAATTAACACATGCTTAACTCGAGATTTATTTATTAGTACAAATATTACCAGTGCATCATTGTGTGGCTGCACGATGCCCTTAGCTTCCTCATCATTGAAAGATAAGGTTCTTTCTGGCATGTAATCTTAAGTCCATTTTTCTCTAGTGATGGACACTTTGGTGTGATTTAACATCGGCCCCTGGGGGACGTCGACCCCACCGATGATCATGTTAATGACATGCTGAGGTTCCTCCTGCTTGATTTGCTTATTAGAGTCCCTATTCCTGAAATGGTTTTTGGCTCGGTCGCTTAGGAACTCTCGGAGATATCCGTTGTTTGATAACCGGGCTACTTCCTCCCTCAATTGTCGGCAATCTTCCGTTATGTGGCCGTGAGTGCCGTGATATTTACACATTAGGTTGGGGTCCCTTTGGGCTGGATCAGATTGTGGAGGTTGAGGCCATTTGGTGTCTTTGATGCGTCTGATGGCAGATACGATGGCAGTGGCATCGACATTGAAGTTGTACTTCGATAACTTTGGCTCTTCCCTAGGTCCTATAGGCCTGTCGAAATCGCTTTTGCTTATGAGTACCCGACTATTTTGTCCTCGATCACTTCTCCTTTCACTTCTCACAGGGTTTCGTCCAGACACACTACCTCTTTGGTCTCCATTGTATGGTTGATACTGATCCATATTTGATCTCCGTTCACGATCAATGTCTCTCTTGGATTTGTCGATAGCTCTGATAGGATAAACGGACCCAAAAAGGGCCCCAAAGTGATATCTTCGACCCTAATTTTCGACTGATACCGTTTATGTACGTCGGCCCATGTCACATTCGGATATTCTATCAGATTTTGCTTCAACTGCTGTGAAGCCAGTGTGCTTCGAGTATTGAGTCCTTGGGTGAAGGCCTGTACGGCCCAATTGTCCGCGACCGGAGGCAGGTAGAGCTGTGCACAATTTGGTAAATACCGAATTACCGTACCGAAACCGAAAATTTTGGTATTTGGTATTCGATATTTTGGTATTCGGTATGGTATTTGGTTTAAGTTTTAAAAAATATTGGTATTAGGCATGGTATTTGGTATTTTAAAATAAAATATCGAAATATCGATACTGTACCGAAGTATATATTATATTACATAATACACATATTATTAATTATAACATAAATATAAAAATCTAAAATTTTAACTTTCCTTTATTCTCTAAGTTCATCAATTAACTCTAAGCAAGTAACAAGACATTTCTAATGATCAAATCTATTCTTTTATGTATAATTTTCTCTCTCTAGGTTGATATTTGCTAGTTTTGGACAAAACTTTTGTCAACAAATGTTTTTAGTTTTGTACTTTTGAGTACTTTAATTTAGAATACTACAGTCTATGTCTCTATGCACTAGTTAGTATTCAAACTGAATAAACCGAAATCGAAAGGAGAAAAATCGAACCATACCGAATTTAATTAGGTACGGTATTAGTATTGCATTTTAAGAAACCGAATATCGAAAATACCAAACGAAAATGTTTAATTACCGTACCGACCAACGAACATCCCTAAAGGCACACGAATTCCCTGAGCATCTCATTATCTCTCTGTTTCACTTTGAAAAGGTCTGACTTCCTGGTCTCGACCTTGATGGCCCCGGCGTTTGCTTTCACGAAGGAGTCTGCAAGCATAGCAAATGAGTCAATAAAATTGGGGGATAAGTTGTGATACCATATCATAACTCCCTTCGACAAAGTTTCCCCGAATATTTTCAGCATGACGGACCGGATCTCATCATCCTCCAAGTCGTTCCCTTTGATAGTGCATGCGCAGGAGGTCACATGCTCATCTGGGTCAGTTGTTCCGTTGTACTTAGGAATTTCGGGCATATGGAACTTCTATGGAATTGGCTTCGGAGTCGCGCTCAGAGGGAAAGGTTTCTAAAAAACCTTTTTGGAATCCAGACCCTTCAATATCGGTGGTGCTCATGGGATTTGGTCAACCCTAAAATTGTTGGTTTCCACCTTTTTGTCATTGGACTCGATTTTCTTTTCTTCCGATTCTACCCATTTTGTCAGTTCCTCGAGCATTTTTATGATCTCGGGTGTCACGACCCAAAATTTATAAAGGTCGTGATGGCGTCGGACTCCACTGTCAGGCAAGTCAATAATAAATACTTAATTGGGTTCTCATTTTGTTACTTTTGAGATCATGTTTTTCCTTCAATTTAAATCGTAAAAGATGAAGTTTATAAAAATAAATATTAATATCTTTAAAGTTTCCAATACATCACAACCCATAATCCTCCCAAAATCCGGTGTCACAAGTGCATGAGCATTAACTAGGAAAGTAAAATAAAAAACAACAGCTGTCCGGAATACAAATTAGACAGGAAAAGAAAATACAATACTCAAAGGGAGACTATGTTGGTTGCGAATCATCGTAAATAATGCAGCTCACCCAAGTCCCTGCCATAATAGCGCCTCTGCGCCCGCAAGGCCGCTAAACATATGTGTACCTGCACAAAAATATGCAGCAAGTGTAGCATGAGTACGTAAATCAACGCGACTCTCATAGTAGCATGAGTACCTACTATGGGCTATAATTAATATACTAATGATATGATTAAGCATGGATCACGTAGAACGGCTGTAAGCCCGATATTATGAAATAAGTAAAAAATTCTTTTGTTAACAAGAAATTTACCAAATTCATTTTCATCATTTTAACAGTTTATATCGCAGGCCAGTGAGGCAATATCAATTATTATAATCTTCGAAGAAATTAATACAATCATGCGCAAGTCATGCCGAGGTCGTACGGCACGATCCAACAATAAAAATAAATTGTGCACTGCCGAGGATCAAACGGCGCGAACCATAGATGCATCTATAAATTTTCCCGCTCGCGAATCCTACATGTGACTCGGTCCCTGCTCGCGAATCATACATGCAACGCGGTCAAATATAAATTTAAGGTAATACCCCACTCGCGAATCATACCTGCGACGCGGCCAAATATAAGTTTAACATTTAAATCATATTTCTTTCTTGATTTTTTTCAAAATAAGGGAAATTCAATTTGAAGCTTTTTAAGGAAATTACCCCGCTCGCGAATCATACATACGACGCAATTATACATAGATTGCTTAAGCTATTATAATATTCCTCAATTCTTTTCGAAATTACGAAGTTCAAATGAAACCTTTTAAATCTTAAATTCTTCAAATTTCCATTCTTTCTAGACAATCATTACTCAACCTCAATCTTGTTTCTTCTCAAGGCAAATAATAACATAAATCAACAACAATGTTAACAAGGCATGATGTAAACCTAGACTACCCGGACATAGGCATAACTAGTAATTACGTACGGACTCTCATCACCTCGTGCGTATGTAGCCCCCCACAATTGGAAGCATATATTAATTTATTTCACCTATGGGGTTAATTCCCTCTTATAAGGTTAGAAAGGAGACTTACCTTGCTCCGAAGTTCCATAACTGGCTTCCGAGCCCTTCAAACAACTTGAATCGATGCCCAACGCTCTAAAACTAGCCAATGATTATGCAGACCCATTAATATATACTCAAATACTCAATATATTTCAATTTATAATAATTTCTAACCCCGATCAAAAAGCCGATAAAATCACCCTCGGGCCCACGTGCCCAGATTCCAAAAATATTTGAAGATAAACTTTACCCATAACCTCACGTACTCAAATATATAGTTTATTCTCAATTCCATGCCCAAATTTCGTGGTCAAAAATCAAAAATACCAAATTCTAGGTCTTCTACCAAAACCACCACCATTTATACTAATTTCCATGTTTAAATCCTTATACAAACCATGTATTTAACTTATAATAAGTGGGAATCACTTACCTTGGCATTGATGACGAAGAATGAGCTCCAAACTCGCTCCAAGACCGGCTCTCATGGAGAAAATGGGGTAAAGCCAAGCCCTCATTTTTAAAGAACACACTGCCCATCCCCGACATTCGCACCTGCGGTGCCTTGTCCACATCTGCGGTCCCGCATCTTCTGAAATCCCATCGCAGGTGCGGCTCCAGCTCGGCCCAACATTCTCGCACCTGCACTCCATGCGGCGCATCTGCGCGTCCGCTCCTGCGTTACTCTCTTCGCACCTGCACTTTCGCAGGTGCGCAAATCTTTCCGCTCCTGCGGTTCTTAGCAGCCTGCCCCTTCCGCTTCTGCGAGCCATTTTCCCGCACCTGCGGACTCGCACTTGCGGCCCTCCTCACGCAGGTGCGGTTACACTAGATGCTCAGCCGCTTCAGCCCTTCTTCAAATTCCAAATTCGATCCGCTAACCACCCAGAATTCACCCGGGGCCCTCGGGATCTTAACCAATTATACCAACACATCCCAAAATATATTACGAACTTAGTCGAGCCTTCAAATCATATCAAACAATGTCGAATTCATGAATTGCATCCCATTCCAAGCTTAATGAACTTTATAATTTCAAACTTCCTCATTCGATGCCGAAATCTATCAAATCATGCCCGATTGCCCTAAAATTTTGCACACAATTCGCGTTTGACATTACGGACTACTCCAACTTTCGAAATCGGATTCTGATCCCGATATCAAAAAGTCCACTTCCGGTCAAACTTCTCAAAAACCTTCAAATTTCTAACTTTACCCAAATGACTCCAAAATGACATCTGGACCTCCAAATCCACTTCCGGACGCACTCCCAATACCAGAATCACCATACGGAGCTATTCCCAGGCTCGGAATCCCAAACGGATATTGATAATATATAAATGCACTTTAACTCAAATTTAAGAAATCCTTCTAAAAATGCCAACTTCCATAATAGGTGCCGAAACATTCCTGGGTCATCCAAATTTCGACCCAGACATACGCCCAGGTCCGAAATTGTCATACGAACCTGTTGGAACCTTCAAATCCCGATTCCGAGATCGTTTACTCAAAAATCCAACCTTAGTCAATTCTTCCAACTTAAAGCTTCCGAAATGAGAATTTTCTTTCCAAATCAACTTTAAACTCCCTGAAGCTCAATTCCAACTACGCGTACAAGTCATAATACCTGAAGTGAAGTTGCTCATGGCTTCAAACTGCTGAACGACGTGCTAGAGCTAAAAATGACCGGTCGTGTCTTTACATCAGGGTTGGTCTCGGGTTCAGCTTCGCTCGGCCTCTCCGTAATTGGTTCGTTTATGCGAGTGATATTCCGAGACGGCTCGGGCTCAATTTTGCTGAGGCCGCGACTTTGGTTCTGCAGCTGGGCTATCGCTGCCTGTTGGGCCTGCAGCATTTCGAAGATCACTCGCAAGTTGATCTCATCTCCTTACCGCCGTGTCTATTTTGGGATGTCAATCGGACTCCCCCGTGGATGCTGTTCTCAGGATCGGTAGACAGATTCGCATTGATGGCCACATGTGAGTTAGCGTTGATCGGGTCCGTGATCGGAACTCCGCTAGGATCGACATGGGGCACCTCGCTACTGGGTACCGTATTGTTGTTCTCGCCTCGGTGACCGGACTCAGCATCCACGTTTAGAGGTGCAGATTGGGAGTTCGACATTTTGAACTTTGACCTGAAATTGAAGACTCTTCAAAGAATAAGTGTAAAATAGGGTGTGTTATGGAAATTTGTATCAAATTATCACTATTATCTTTAGTCTCACCATGGGCGCCAAACTGTTTACCCTAAAAAATAAATAATAATTAAATTTGTAAGTGGTTTTAAGGATACGTGGATTAATTCGATACGAACGATAAATTGCGTTAGATTAAACAAATAAAGATATAGTAAATTCAAACCATGCGAGGAGGATGATTCCAACCTTGATGAAATATCCACCCTCGATCCGGATTCACAATGGCTAGCACCGACGAACGAGAATAAGAGCTATGAATAACAGTGAAAATAATAGTATATTACCTAGGGATATGTGTTACAAGTATCCAATGAATAATTAGATTCCCCTTTATATAATATGGGAGTTTTACCCTAAGTACAATTTTATAAAAGGTAAAAATCTCCCGTTTAACTGATTACTGAATTCCCATCGGTATGTGCCTAGATCTGCGCCTTGATACCCGGTTGATCGCAGATATCACAGCCTTCCGTTAATCGTGTTCGATCGTCCAATAATGCTCTCCGAAGTCTCTTGAGATTTGGACCGATCCGGGGTCATGGCCTCGTGCCCCCGATGCCTCACTTGGTGAGTCCCTTACCTTGATTATGGTTCCTTGTCATCGCGTTCCTTACTCGATTTATTTTATCAGAAATCGGGCCGGCTTATGGGTCCGGTTTCAGCCGTATACAACTACTATGAGGGGATTAAATTCCTCAGGGACACGTGAGTTCAGTAGATGAATTAATTCAAGTTCATATTATACTCTGTTTTATTTCCATTTCGAACACAGTAAATAACATACATTGGTCGAGCCAATACGAATGATTCAGTTAAACCGCACTAAATCCACTTCTATTTTATTGCCACACAAAATCTTGGAACTTAAAAGATGAATAAGAAAGTATTCATTTGGGAGCAGAAGCAGCAGCTCCAGCCTGAAAGCGAGCTCTGAAATGGGCAAGCAACTCATCTCTTGGAGGCAGATATTCCTTGTTTTGGCTGCAGTAAATGTATTCATCTCTCCACGCACAAAAATTTGGAAATTTTTCACTTGTCACCAAAACAACTCCAGATGCTTCTTCAAGTACTCCCAGCCAAAGTGCCGCAGCATTTGCGGCAATATCAGCGAATCCAAATTTGTCACCGACAAAGAACTTCTTATTCTTGAGCTCATTATCAAGAACTTTCAGCATCTCACAAACTTGCTCTTTAGCTTTTTCTTGCTCCTCTCCTTTTAGAAAGAAAGATCTCCCCACTGATGTCCCCTGCAAATTTAGAACACTCAAAACTTATATTTCAATAACAATTTATGCAAAATAGGAATTTACCACTACAACAACAACAACCTTCAACCCAAGCAAGTTGGCATCTGTCTGATGATGTTGCCTTATTTGAGCTCATCTAAGTCATATTATACAAAAAAAAAAAAAAAAAGGTACTAGAAGTTCCTTGTATTTTCTATCGACATACAAATCTCTAACATGGAAAGACTCGTAAAATATGGTAAACGTACTATTACTAAAATATATTCCCAATTAATTGGAATATATAGCACTGAAAAGAATATACCTTTTCTTCAAAAAACTTAGCCCAGAAACGAGCTATAGCACGGTCATAAGGGTCATTAGGCAAGATGGAAGGGCCTTCGAAAGTCTCGTCAATGTATTCAAGAATGAGCATAGACTCAGAAATGGGCTTTCCATTGTGAAATAGCACTGGAATTTTCTTGTGAACAGGGTTTGATCGAAGAAGTAGAGGGCTTTTATTTTGTAGATCTTCTTCTATAAATTCATATTCCACGCCCTTAATCTTAAGAGCCCACTCAACTCTGTGACTAAATGGGCTATACCAAAGACCAAGCAACTTCACTTCTGCCATCTCACAAGTCACAACTTTGGTTCTCTGTGTTTGCTTTACAATGTTGGTTGACGAATTTTATGTGGTGGTTCTGATCTCTCGAACTCTGGTCTTCTTTTATAGAGGTAAAAATTAGGAAGTGTCTGTTTAACCAAGCAAATGCAACTTTTCTTCTTTGACAAGTCAATTTTCTGGTTTGATGCTTCCATATTGACTGGAAGACTAGTACTCACTCACTCCATAAGAATTGACCATTTTACATTTGATACACCTATTAAGGAAATATCAACTCCTATAGAAAAAATATGTATTAATTAAATTAATCTTAATTAATTATTATCTTGATACATTGAAATATGTAAATAAGGGCACACTTTGGAAAAACAAAATTAATTCTTTCTTAATTATGTAAATAGATACTTATTTTGGACCAAAATAAAAAGATAAAATAGAAACTTATTGCGGACAGGAGAGAGTAATAATCACAAGTCTTAAAATTTAATTAGAAGGTTCTATTCATTTAATAAAATATTTATATCAGTAGATACATTAAATGTATTTGCACGAAAACTTTCACTTAATAATGATTAGTTAGTAATTTGTATTCTCACTGCGAGTAAGTTTTACCGTTAGATTGGTGCTCCACGTTGAGAGTCACTTTGGATTAAACTTCGGATGCCAATTCTTGATTCTCAAATATATATTCTGTGTTGTAGGTATGTTTTTAGTGGTGAGTACACCAACATAGAACTTAAACACAATCTGAGAATTCTTCATCGGCTTTAAACTCTATAGCTTATAGAAAAATTGGCATCCTATAACAACACATAACAGGAATTGGCAATTTTTTAGTTTTATATTAGGTTTGGCAAAGATAGCCCCAAACAATTGGCATTATATAGCCAAATCTTAACAAAACTACTCTCTTTTATATTCTCTCTCAAAAAAAACTACACGCTTATTTTGGCTTCCCATCCCTTTTCTCTCATTGTATTTCTTCTTCTATCTTTTCTCTTTTCTCTCATAATTTAGCAAAAATTCTTACAAATTATGTTAAAAAAATCAGTGGGATGAAAAAGTAAGGTTGATCTCACATCAGAGAAAATCAGAAGCAAAAACTAAGAGAGAAAAAATATATTTCAACTTTATTTTTATTCTCTCTTCTTTTCTTGGTTGAATTGAATAAGTGGGTATGATTGAAATTAGTTGAAAATACCTAAACGAGGCTATATACAAAATTTGAGCAAGATTAGCAAAAACTAAGAGAAAAAATATATTTCAACTTCGTTTTTCTTCTCTCTTCCTTTTTTTGTTTGGATTGAATGAGTGGGTGTGATTGAAATTGCTTGAAAATGCCTAAACAATGCTATATACAAAATTTGAGCAAGATTAGAAGTGATTTAGACTGGTTTCAGGTAAAAATATCAGACCTAAAAACCCAACTGCGACATGTATATATCACGTTGTATATCATGTACATCAGTGTATATCACACACATATTTTTAAGGACGTCTATGTATATCACTTTGTATATCGTTTATACAACACAATTGTTTATGGACGCCCGTGTATATCACATTGTATATCGTATATATAACACAAATTTTTATGGATATACACAGACACACATGAGATATCACTGATGTACATAGAGATATACACATGTTACAATAGGGGATACACATGTCAAGTCGTCTTGAACTTGAGTTTTCAATCTGAAATGTGTTATACAAAGAAGGAAAATAAAATTTTAATAAATTTGTTTGATATACACATTATTATTATGTTATACACTGTGATATACAAATAATATAATTATTAATTATGATCGAAAAATAAATTTTTTTTATATAGCATGTTTAAGCAAGTTTTAAAATATAAAAATAATAAATATAATTGCGGGAGTAAATAATATTTTGGTATACAAAGAAAATTAATTTTTGATATACACAAAGAAGAAAAGTAAACTTATGATATCTATTTTGGTATACACATGTCTGATGTGCTATACACTGTGATATATAAATAATAAAATATTTTAATTGTGATATACATTGATATAAAGGCAGCAATAACTATATATATAATTTTATATTATCGATATACAAAGAATAATATTATTTATATGCAAAGAATGAAAATAAAATTTTAATATACATGTTGATATAGACAAAGAAGAAAAAAAAAGTTGTGATATGCATATTATTATTATGATATATATTTACTAACTATTTGATGCTAATATTTATAACTAGGGCTATTTTCTGCTAATTATATGGGTATGTTATTATACCATGCCAAAACCCCTAGCTTATATATGCCAAAGAGTGTTTTATAAATATTCTCTAATTAAACAAAAGAAATTATAAATTCAAAAGAATTAAAAATTAAGTACAAGATAATTACTAATTTAGTTTTTCATTGTTAAATACAGATCTGGAGATATTTACAATTGGAGAAGATACTCGAAAAACCGCATTCACTGAAATAGAGCATGCTTAATTATGATCTCAGTT
The DNA here is from genome assembly GCF_000715075.1 of Nicotiana tabacum. Classification (NCBI taxonomy): domain Eukaryota; kingdom Viridiplantae; phylum Streptophyta; class Magnoliopsida; order Solanales; family Solanaceae; genus Nicotiana; species Nicotiana tabacum. The sequence continues at coordinate 22,193,876 of NC_134081.1, read as the reverse complement.
TAATGAATCCAAAAGTCAAAGCTAAAGAAATATAATCAGACTACTCTATAACGGTATTTCTATACAACATTCATTATATTCACTATAAAAGCTAAGTTTTTTTTGAAATCGATATTTATATTATATTATATTTTTTCTATAATAGCACTTCACTGTAACAAAAAAAAATTATCGGAACAAAAACAAAGTTGTAGAAAAGTTTGACCATACATGGTTCAAGTGTTGGATGAAGAACTATTGGCATGGTAATCGTAAACTAAGTAGGCGTTTGGACATAAGAACCGTAAAATTCCAAAAAATGGTGAAAATATTTTTCAAGTAAAAATGATATTTGAAATTTAGAGTTATGTTTGGACATAAATTTCAGATTGGGTTGTTTTTGAAGTTTTGTGAGTGAAAATTTTGAAAACAGTTTTTTGAAATTTTTTAAATTTTCAAAAATTTCCAAAATGAACCTTCAAGTGAAAATTGAAAATTTTATGAACAAACGCTGATTTTGAAAAAAGTGAAATTTTTTTGGAAAAAAAGGAAAAAAAAAATGTATGTCCAAAAGTGCTCTAAGATTCATTATATTCTTGTAATTCCCCTCTCTAGGCAAAGCAACCCTACCTAGTTTTTTCCCCTTCAAGATCATGTATATAAGTATTTGTCAGAGAAAAGTAAATAAAATTAAACTCTCGCTATGAAGGTCCGAGCCACGTTGAATTTATTGTATACAACATTACCATATATTTATACAAAAAAATATTTTGTAGACAAGCTTTATTCCACATACAAGAATCTTAAAAGTTTACAATCAATTCGATAGATATTCATTTAGCAGCAGCCGCAGCTTGAACTTTAGCTTTGAAAAACACAAGCATCATATCCCTATCAGGAAGGTTTTCCTTAACTTCACTACAGCTGAGGTACTCATCTCTCCAAGCACACAAATGGGGAAACTTTTGACTTGTAACTAACACAACCCCTGTTGCTTCTTCAACAATTTCCAACCAAAATGGTATGTAATTTGCAGCTAAATCAACAAATCCAATTTTGTCTCCCCCAAAAAACTTCTTGTCCTTAAGTTCATTGTCAACAATTTTCAGCAGCTCATAAGCTTCTTGTTGTATGCTCTTCTCTTGCTCCTTTCCTTTGCTCCACAGAGCTTTTCCCACTGCTTCCAAACACTGAAAGCACAAAGAAAAACTAAAAAATTCTTAGGATTTATTGCTTGTAATGATAAAGTTCTAACATCATTGTTTGTCCGTTAAAACAATTGGACTTTATCTGTTTTAATTTATAAGGACTATCTTTTGGCACATTAAAGTAACTGAACCATCGTAATTTGCTCAGGGTAAACAAATGACCGAAAGGTCATAACTTTTGGCTCAGAAAATAAAAAAAATCAATCATATAAATATTTTGACTATCCATATTTTATAAAACAAAATACAATCAACAAACATTAAACAAAACAAAAGGAAGAAAATTATCCGACATCGGAACTTTGACTTTTCAATCATTAGTATTGTCTCAGCATTCAGTTACTTTAATATGACAAAGAATAATTTTGTAAAATTCAATGATTATATGTGAAATTAACTAAATAAAAAAATAGAGGCACAGAATTATGGAAATAAACTCGCCTTTCCGTCAAGGAACCTAGCCCAAAAACGTGCAGTGGCTCGTTCATAAGGGTCTTGAGGCAAAATAGAAGGGCCTTCAAAAGTCTCGTCAATGTATTCAAGAATGAGCATAGACTCAGAAATGGGCTTTCCATTGTGAATTAGCACTGGGATTTTTTGGTGAACAGGATTGGATTGAAGAAGCAGAGGACTTTTGTTCTGTAGATCTTCTTCTATAAATTCATACTTCACTCCCTTAACATTTAGAGCCCATTCAACTCTGCGACTATAAGAGCTGCCACTAACACCAAGCAAACTAACTTCTCCCATTTTTTAGAACTTTGTTTCTCGCTTAGCTTGGCTTCAAAACTCACTTTGTTGAAGAATATGTATCTATTTGTTTTGAGGTGGTTTTAGTCCTCTTTTCTATAGTGAGAGATTTAGAATAAGTTTCTTGTCAACAAAGCAAAGCAAGTCCACCAAAATAACCTAGTTGCCTTGTTTGACGTTTGCGTTTGCACTGACGACTTTTCTTGTACCGCAAAAGATATACTCCTACTCTCTCAATGTACTCGTTTGATTGGACACAAAATTATTTATTAAAAAAAGAAGAAATATTTTCAAAGTTTGTCGAATCTCTAAAATAAGGCAAAGACATTAGTGTAACTATAAATAGTTTCATTAAGTGTTAAATAAAAAATTTAGAGTTAAATTATTTCTAAATAAAAAAAATAATATTTTGAGATAAACAAAAAAAGAGAATATGACACACAAATTAGGAAGAAAGGTGCATTACAATATGTAGAATTCAGAAGTAGTTTTTATTTTTATTTTTAAGCAATCCACTAGGCAGTGCCTAGGACTAGTTTTTATTTATAGTAAAAGCAATAAAACAAAGTAGCATATTGTCTTACGATATGTAAGACTATAAGATATGACTACTACATAGATCCTATTATCAAATTTGGGCTTGAGATTCCCAAAAGTGATATTACAAAGTGATCTAGTAAAATTATGAACTAGAATGTATAAAACTTGTATAAAAACTAGCCTATTACAGACATAGCCACTTCCTGCATGTGCGCACATTTGATTGCCAAAATCATTGATGATCTTTTCCTGTGAAAATGCAGCTTGCATTTAATAATTCTGAGTTTCATACAATGGCCTATTTGTGTCTCCAGCACTGCCCAACATCAGCTTCTCCTGATGAAGTTGCACTTTTGCTTTCTTATTTCGAGCATGATCCTTGTGTGGATGGAGTGTTTCTCGCTTAGCACCTCTTCCTTGTAAGTCCTGCTTAATGTCAGTTGTTAATATCTGCTGCTTGCACCTATAGCCCTGCTCCATATGAAATCCAGTCCTAATCTGATAATTGGGTACATAGCCTCTTTTTTGTTGTGTCACAGTTACTGTCCTTTTGTTGTTGACGTGAAATTCATCATACTGCATCTTGATTCTTAGTGCATTACCATTTACAGTATCAAATATATCCTCCCAGTCACAGTTGCATGAAAACCAATACTTCATTCTGCTCCTAAATTGGAAAGCAACTACTGCCCAGATATGTGTTCTTGCTCTATGTTTTCCATCATTTTCGCATGCTCTCCTTCTGTGTGTTGCTTCATTCTTTGCTTCAAAATCCTTCTGAGTTGTCCTATAGTTATGTCGCAGTGAGATAGGTACCCAGTTGGAATCAATGGTTTCCAAAAAATATTGCCAAGATTGCCATGTCAAATGCCCTGTCCAGCACTGCAGCAGCATGTGGATTTGATGTCGATTTTCTTGTGCTTTCCTTATAATTTCCTTTGAACTCTGTGTATGGTTACTCCTTTGGAAAATCAAATAAGAGTACTGCATTGAGATTATGTATCTCAACGTTGGCTTTTTACACAAAATTCTGAGCCATATCCAGCAGTTTGAGTATTCTTTCTTGTGACTCTGCTGGGCATCAGTATCATTGCTTCCCATATTTGCTTCTGTGTTTGTGCTCGTCCATGATTCCCCTCCAATGGAATGAGTACTAAGAAATACTAATACCACCAATTGAAAGTTCGTCAATAGACAAGGCATAGCTACAGTAATGTTCCCCACTGAAACATAAATTTTCTCGTCAGTTCATGTTATTTTAACCATGTTTTTCCAGTTTTCGTGTGCGATCCATGCTTGTTCTGTAGATATCCCATCATATTCCTAGCAGGAAAATTGCAGTTGTAGATTTTCTTCCATTCCTTGTGTATCAAACTTGTTCACAAACCTCATTGCTCCTTGCGTCCAGTAGAAGTGTACATAATTGATCATGCACAGTTTGTCCTGAATCTCTTGTGAATTCCAACAGTAGGTTAATGTGTCCTTTGTGTGGCACCATTGTAGGGATGTAGAATAACTGAAGTGCACTAGGATATGATACCCCAATGCCTTCATAGTTCCCATATTTTGATGCCAAAACAGTGTACCTCCTTTGAATGGCCCTTTGATAATCATGGGCATTGTACTGTTGCATCTCAAGCACTTCCTTCTTGGCTGCACCTTCCATTGATAGGTACTGATCATTGATGTATTAGGGAAATAAGAACACCCTCGAGTACTGGAGATCTTCCATGCTTCCATGCTTGTGGTCATCTATGATATCCTTTCCTGGGAATGAGCACAATGTGCTAATACCACCCATAGAATTTCAATCACAAGACGAGGCATGGTAACAGTATCGTTCCCTGCAAAAAAACAAAAGATGTTAGTTAAAAAATAGTAAACTATGAACTCCTCCCTTAGGATTCGATCATAGTATTCAATGTGACCTTCTTTTCTCCTTTTGAGCACCAGATTCATCAGTTCAAACTGCAACACTTTACTCCACCTTGTTATCTCCCCTCCTTCTAATTTCTCGCCACTCTTATTGTTAGATTTGGATATTGGAGTTTATCAATATTCACAATCCTCCTACTTTGTGTATCTAGCTCCCAGAATCCATGAGCGTCAATGGGTCCAATATCTAAAGCATAATTAGCTAGATGATCTGCCAATCTATTACCTTTCCTTAATGTATGAGATATACTTACATTGCACCGTGCCATAAGCTCTTTAATTTCATCCACAAACTCAGCCACAGACCAAGGAACAACCCATTCTCCATTCACAGAGTTTTTAATCAACATCGAGTCTGTGTGCAGCTCTATAAGCACATAATCATGCTGGACACAATACCTCATTGCTTCAAGTATGGCCCTTGCCTCTGCTTCAGTATTAGTTCCTTCTTGAATTTCCTTTCCACACGCATACAGTACATCCCCCTCTTCATTTCTCATTACAAATCCAATGGAACTCCTCCCATGATTGCCTTTCGATCCCCCATCTGTGTTCATTTTAACCCAACCCGGACTAGGATATTCCTATATCACCTTAATAACGTTTAGCTTAGTCATATAATTCTCTAGTAGATCAATCTGTTCTGGCCATTTGTAAGGAACATGAATAAGCCCAGGTTTTCTGTATTTTATCAATGCTTGGATGGTGGAATAAATCTGGTATATTACTCGATTAATAGTGACTGACTCCCCATATTTATAACTGTTATGCCTCTTCCATAGTTCCCAAATAATTATGGATGGTAAAGCCGGCATAATAGGTTGCAATCTAGGTATAACTTTGGCAGTCCAACACTTCACCACTGCTTGATGAAATGTAATTCCCTCCACACCAATGCCTGCATGATTTAAGAAGTACGACCACACTGTCTTGGCAGCATACGAGGTGAAGAACACATGTTGTCTGGTTTCCTCCATTGGATTAGTACAACACCAACATTTTGATGCCATTAAATATCCTAGCCTCCTAAAAAAATCATCTAGAGGTAGCTTATTTCTCCATACTTTCCACATAAAAAAAGATATTTTAAATGGCAATCCCTTTGCCCAAATCATCTTGAATGCATTGCGAGGATCCTTTCTACTTCTAAGATATTCCCACGCTGATTTCACACTAAATTCTCCACTGGTTTCAAGCGTCCAAACTGGCTTGTCTAGTATGTCCTGCACTCTAGGAGGTTTGATATTATGTAAAATATGTGTTGCAAATTCCTCCGGCAATATTTCTCTGATCTTTTCTTCATCCCACTGCCCATCACTGACTACATCATATATATATTTTGAATGGATTCATCACAAACAAAGTTTGGAGGAGTAGCAAAATATAGGGCACCCAAACTTGTCCAATTTTCAAACCAAAACAATGACGATCCCATTTTTGGATGCCACAATATTTGATGTTCAATAAGATCTCTACACTCAAGCGTCTTTCTCCACACATGAGACCCATTCCTCCAAGGAACCACAATTGGATTAAGTTTTTTGCAAAATTTTTGGCTCATGAAGGAACTCCATAAACTAGGCTTAGTTCTAAAGTTCCACCATAATTTGCAAAACAACGCTTTTGAAACATCATGTAAGGATCGAAATCCTACTCCACCTTCCTCATAAGGTAAGTATAGTGTTGTCCATGAAGCCCAATGTCTGCTCGAACTGCCAACATTATTGCTCCAAAAAAACTGAGCAAAAATTTTATGCAATCTATTTATCACATAAGCATTTCATTACGCGTAAAATAAAATTTTTAGAGTTAAATTATTTCTAAATAAAGAATATGATATGTTGAGATAAACAAAAAAAGATAATATGACACACAAATTAGGACTAAGGGTGCATTACAATATGTTGAAGTGAAAAGTAGTTTGCTTTGACGTATATGCATTTGTTTTTGGTATAATCATCCCTTATATGGTATTCATTAGCTTGACTAATAGGACCTATTAAAGCAAAGAAATGCTCCCTATAGAAATTTTCTTAGTTTTCGAGTGTTTGTAAGCGAAACCTCTCATTAGAAATTTCTTTTCTTGTAAAATCTCTAAAGTAGCATAACGTACGCTTTAGAGAATCTCTGGGTGATGAGTCAAAATAGAGTTAGCTATATGTCTTTCGAGTCTTGGACAAACATGAATTAATTTAATAATCATTAGTCTTTTCAAGGCTTAGATAACATTTAATTTGGCGCCAGGCATACAAAACAAAATAAAAGAAGAAATAGAAAAGAAAATAGTAAAAATAGGAACCTTCAACCACTCCCTCATATTTTGAGACATGCTTATTATAAAAGTATTCGGTCAATATGGAAACATATAATTAGAAAATTGTATTCTCAAAGAGGAAACATTAAATCATTTACTTGGTTTCTCAGACACTTCATTGATTTTTCCTTCTATAAAAGAAGACCACAATTAAAGAGAGAACCACCACTGGAAATTGCTTAACATAGTAAATTAGCAACAAATTGAGAACCAAAGTTGTGAGATGGCAGAAGTGAAGTTGCTAGGTTTTTGGTATAGCCCATTTAGTCACAGAGTTGAGTGGGCTCTAAAGATAAAGGGCGTGAAATATGAATATATAGAAGAAGATCGAGATAACAAGAGCTCTCTACTTCTTCAATCCAATCCTGTTTACAAAAAAGTCCCTGTTCTCATTCACAATGGAAAACCCATTGTTGAGTCTATGATCATTCTTGAATACATTGATGAGACTTTTGAAGGCCCTTCCATTTTGCCTAAAGACCCTTATGATCGAGCTTTAGCTCGTTTCTGGGCTAAGTTCCTTGACGATAAGGTAAATACCTATCTGCATAATTTAGTAAACTTTTATTTGAGACTAAAATTATTATTATTATTATTATTTTTTTGGTAAGAGGAGAAACACGCATCAGCTGTAACCTCTGCCCTTCGGGTGAGCACTCTGTGGTGAGCATTTTGTGCGCATTGGGTAAACCTCCCCTTGTATAATAGCCTGCAAACCACACAGGGGATATAAACTGCACTAGGCAAGCCCTGTGCGACATGCTCAACTTAGAAGGCATTGAGAGAGGAGTCGATCCCAGGTCATCCGTATGGATGACCGCCCTCCAAACCAACTGGGCAACCCCGAAGAGTTAAAAGTTATTTTTGAATATTGTTTTATTCCATATATGATGGTTTAGTCATGTCATGTGTCAATGTTCAGATCAACATATCCGTAAGTGTGAAACTATTATAGTGGAGGTGTTAAAAGGGGACAAGATAGACTTAAAATCGAATGGGAAGAAGTTGCTTCAAAGTACCTACAATATCTTTTAATCCATGCAGGTGTTATGGAAAAAAGTACGGCAAAATGAAACACAAGATCTCTATAAGCGGTATCAATTAGTTGAGAATATGTTTTAGTGATGTTAGAACGTTTACTTGGGCCTTATATTTTTTAGAAATTTTTTAATCGTGCCATTTTTATATGTGAGTAAAAAATATAAAGAGCTTGGAATACTTTTCATAATTTTGTATAGCAGTAGTGCGGATTTAGAAGGTATTTGGATTGACTTATTTTAAGTGTTTATTGGCTTTAAAATACTTTTCTAGTTGTTGTGGTATTTGACAATGATAAAAAGTGCTTAAAAGCACTTACTTTTAGGCATGAAAAAGTACAAAAATAAACCAAAAATCAAAAGTTGGGTATTACCAACTTATGACTTTTGGCTTATAAGATACTTTTTACCAGCCAATCCAAAATAGAGCCGACTCTAACTTACTTGTGATTGAGGCGTAGTGTTGTCGTTGTTGTTGTTAAGTTAAGAGCGTTTTGCAGGTGACTGCAGTACCGAATATTTTCCTTCGCAAAGGGGAGGAGCAAGAGAAAGCTAAAGAGAAAGTTTGTGAAATGTTTAAAGTTCTTGACAATGAGCTCGAGGATAAGAAGTTCTTTGTGGGTGACAAATTTGGGTTTGCTGATATTGCTGCAAATTTGGTGGCATTTTGGCTAGGAGTTTTTGAAGAAGCCTCTGGAGTTGTTTTAGTGACAAGGGAAAAATTTCCAATTTTTTGTAAGTGGAGAGGTGAGTACATTAACTGCAGCCAAATCAAGGAATCTCTGCCTCCTAGAGATGAGTTGCTTGCTTTTTACCGAGCTCGTTCTTAAGCTGCAGCAGTTTCTGCGTCCGCTCCCAAATGAACACATTCTCATTCATCTTATGAAGTTTGGAGATTATGTGTCAGAATAAAATTGAGAATCTAGGACGAGTTCTAAAGATTATGTATACGTATGGAAAAAAAAGAAATTAAAATATATGTTTATATAAGATTAGGCTTCTTCAAAATTAATGACTCTAGATTCTGCTTTCTCTTGATCCTAATAAAACTACTTGTTAGAAAAAGCTAGCTTAGTCCCAGCTAGTCACATACAGGAAGTGTCTCGAGTTACTGTTTTAATTTGTTTGTTGGTCAGTTATTATACAATGATTAATCATATATAATTATTGATGAAATAGTGGGTGACATAAGCACATAAGTCACTCATGTGTACAGGTAAGCATCGATCTAAAATGATACTATCACAAATATGTAGTACAAGTAAGCTTGCATACAAAATGGAGTTTATATACTTTTCTTGCTTGACTATATATATGGACAGCATTAAATTTCGATAAATCTCAGAAAGCCAAGACCAATATTTATTCAAAATCCCAAATAAGGTTTGCGAGATTGCAATGGATTTCAGAAGTTTTAAGACTCCCATAGAGGCATAGACAAAGTCCAGGAAACTTGTAGTTTCTAAATAAATAAATAAAAAAAAAAAATGGAAACTTGTAGTTAAGTGGGTGATTTTCACGGATTTCTTTTTTGGGTGCATTACTTAAGTTTTGACCCGGCTTATTGAAACTTTGCACGAATAGCCCAATTTTCAAGTTACGAAGGATGCATTTGCAACTTTATATTCTTGTACTACAAGATGCACTACTGCGATATGTGAAATTAGAAGGACTGTGGTGAAGGGCAGATAAGATTCGGTCGAAACTCTATGTATATATATATATACAAGTGAGAGGGGATATAAACTGATAAGGGGATAACCTTATGTTGTAAAATCCTACTTGATAGGGGGATAACCTTATATTGTAAAATCCTACTCGATACTCTCTCTATTCTTTGGATTTTCTATTTCAGTTTTTACTTTTTTGTCCTTAATAATTTTATCTAATTTTTTATTAACTTCTAAAAGTAATGCTATTATTGTGTTATTTTGTTTTATTATTATCTGGTCCTATTTTCCTTGAGGAACGTAGTCCGTAAATCCTTTTGGATTATGCTGAAACTTCATTGTTATTCTTTACACTTTATCATATACTGGATCTAAATCGTTCATGAATGGGAGATTTCTTTTAGCGTCTCTATTGTATCTTTTAACTTACTAATATCAGTAGTTAGTACTTCTATCTGCTGTGTTATTTTTGATACCAATTGCGTTGTTTGGATTTCTAATTCTTTAGGCTTTTCTGTAATAGTTCTAATTAGTTTTTCTATGTCGTTCTTAGTCGGTATTTTTTCTAGATTAAATTTATTGTTTAAAATTTGGATTTTTCTATCTATTTCTAGTTCTTGTGACTTTAAAAAGTCGAAATTATGTTCTAATTTTTCTAAAATCTTTCTTTGTTTGTTTTGTAAAGATTCTATTAGATCTAGTGTTCTTATTATATTCTTATTATTTTCTTGCGATTTTTCACTGAAATTAATTATTAAATCTACCAAAGTATTATATTGTTTGTCTTCTGTATGTAATATATGTTCTCCACTGCTAAAGTTACACTTTATGATTGAATTTTCTTTTAATATTCTATATTTCTTTTCTGGATATATTCTTAAGTCTAGATATTCTAAATTTTTTTAATTTATCTATTATGCTTGATTTTATCCATCTCAATGGTATCCACACTTTGGTCTTTTTTAGGAATTGTATTCTATGTTCTATGTATTCTATCTCAGTTCTTATTCCTAGTAATTCCCAATTTATGAAAGATATTGTTTCTTCACTTATAATATGTTGTACTACTCTATTTACTATTAACTCTGATAATTCTTATTTAGCTAATTCTAAGATTTTTATTAGTAGTTTTTCAATTTTCTTTAATTTTCTTTTTCTTTCTACTTCTCTATTTAAATACAATTAATTTATAGATATTTGTCAACGGGTATTGTTTCATAAATATGTATTTTAATATGGTTTGAAACTACTTGTTATATGCTTTTTAGAGAATCGAACTTTTATGTAGCCTAGTAGTCTAGATTCTAATCTTGATATTGTATCTATTAGTTGGTTTAACCTGTGGGCATTCTCTTTTGTTCTATTTAATCTGATATATTATGGGTATAATCTATTTAATTTATTTTTTTTACCTCTGGATAAGAGTATGTTTTTAACATCTGTTATCCTAATGGGATATATTTTATATGACTTTTGATGAATCTTATATAATTTCTTCTTTGTGTTATCTCGATATTGAAATTCTGTATTTCCCAAATAAGGTAATTTTTAAAATTTTCGTCGTATAAATCAGTGTCTAATTCTTTTTTATGAGGTTTGTTTAAGGTGTTCAAATATTCTTCAAGTGTTGTTCGAAAATCTTTTGTATTTTTAATTTTTTCTAAAGTAAGATGTATTATAAGGTTGTGGAAACTTATATATTTAGTAAGACAATGTTGTCTCACAAATGTATGGTCCAAAGATCTCTAGCTCTGATACCAAAGTGAGAAGGGGGATATATAAAGTGATGAAGTTATAAAAAGTGATTAAGTGAGAGGGGGATATAAACTGATAGGGATAATCTTATGTTGTAAAATCCTACTTGATAGGGGTAACCTTATTGTCACGACCCAAATTTCACTATAGGTCGTGATGGCGCCTAACGCCGCCGTCAGACAAATCAACGTTAATTTATCAACTAAATTATCCATTTTATATTTTGAAATCATAATTTTCCTTAATTAAATCGTATGAAATAGAATTTACACAACTACAATAACGAACAACCTGTAGGAACCCCCAAAACCCGGTTCACAAGTGCATGAGCATTTTCTAAGGAGTACAATAATAATACAACATATGTCCTAAATGTAATAAGACAAAATACAATAAATAGTATAATGGAGTCTCGGTGGACTGCGATACGTAGCCTGAAATGCAGCTCACGTGAAGTCTCCTCAACAGGTGCGCCTACGCGCTAAGGTAATCATCAATGAACCTGTCAGACTCTGCATATTTAGTGCAGAAGTGCAGCATGAGTACGTAAATCAATGCGTACCCAGTAAGTATCTAGTCTAACTTCGGAGAAGTAGTGATGAGAGGTTGACATCGACACTTACTAAAGGTCCAATAAAACAATGTAATAAAACATGAGCAGATATGAATCATACGATAATGATGAGGTAAATCTGTAAATTTTGTAATCTTCCAATTACTTCTTTTAAAGCAAAAATTTTTAAATCTTATTTTCTACATTAACAGCTCAGAAAATGTCAAGCGTCATTATCAAATAAATAAGGAATACAATATATATGCCGGCATCAGTGGAGAGATTAGCTCGTGAATATTCAAACTACTAGCGACATAACACACGATTCTACCGAGGTCGTTCTGCCCGATCCAGAATAATGTGTACACTGCAGAGGATCGTACGACACGAACTATAGATGTATCTATATACTGCCGAGGCGTTCGGCCTTCTCCACAAGAAAAAGGAAGGAAATTACCGAATTACGAGACACGTGTTTACAATACAGTACATGAACACATAACGAATATAATCTTTACGCTTCTCAAATAACTCGCCCACAACTCAAAGTGTTAGGGCTCGGCCTATTATACATACATTTATTTCTAAATCAAATTCAGTTATAATTTTAATTAATTAAGCCAGCGGAACGAGTTCAAATAATTTAAATATTACAGGATAAGATCCTAAGTCTACCCGTACATAAACATGCTTTAGCTACGTACGGACTCTCGTCACCTCGTGCGTACGTAGCACCCACAACTAGTTGCACATAAAAATAATTATCACCTAGGAAGTAATTTCCCCCTCACAAGGTTAGACAGGAGACTTACCTCGTTCCGAAGTTCCATAACTGGCTCCATGGCCTCTCTAACACCTCAAACCAAAGCACGTCGATCCAAAACTATTCAAACAACGTGCAAACCAATCAAAATATATTCTAATATCCATAATTAATCAATTTAAACGATTTTTAACTCCGCTCGAAAAGTTAATAAAGTCAACCCTCGGGCCCACTTACCCGGATTCCAAAACTTTTCGAAGATAAACCTTACCCATAACACCAGAAACTCAAATACATAATTTATTCCAAATTTCATGTCTAATTTCGTGGTCAAAATCCAAAAATATTAATTTTCTAGGTTTTATACCAAACTCCGAATTTCTACAAATTTTCATGCTTAAATCCACATATAAACCATGTATTTAACTCACAAAGTTGATGAAGAATTCACTTATCCCATGATAGTTGATGAAGATGACACTCCAAAACTGCTCCAAAATCGGCTTCCATGGACAAAATGAAGTGGGATTGAACCAAACCCTCATTTTAAAGAAACACATTGCCTAGCCCGACCTTCGCACCTACAGTCCAATAGCCGTTTCTGCGGCTCCGCACCTGCAGAAAATCCATCGTAGGTGCGGCTCCAACTCAACCCAGCAGCCTCCGCTTTTGCGGCCCGAATAGTGCTTATGCGCTTCTGCAGACAACAAGTGCTTCTGCGCTCACGCACCTGCGTGCCAAAGTTCGCTTCTGCGGCCCCAGGCCTTCTTGGCCAACTCCGCTTCTGCGATCTCCCCTCCGCATCTGCGACTTTGCAGGTGCGGACATTTCCTCGCACCTGCGCTCCTGCCCAACTCGCCCAGAACCCCTTCTACGACCCTCTTGGCCGCTTCTGTGGCTCCGCACCTGCGGCCAAAACCTCGCAGGTATGGTTACACCAGATGCCAGCTGCTTCAGCATTTCTCCCAAGTCCAAACTCGATCCATTTTCAATCTGATTCGCTCCCGAGGCCCCTGGGACCCCGTCCAAACATACCAACACATCCCAAAGTACAATACAAACTTAGTCGAAGCCTTAAACCACGTCAAATAACATCAAAATTACGAATCGATGGCTAAAACCTTTCTTTCAACTTTCCAACCTCAAACTTTGACGAACGCGTCCGATTCTTATCAAAACATTCCGGATTGATGCCAAACTTTGCGCACAAGTCATAAATCACAATATGATCCTATTCCAATGCTCAGAATCCTAAACGGACATCGATAACATTAAAATCCACTTCAAGTCAAACTTAAGAATTTTTTAAACTTTTAAAATACCAACCTTCCATAATAAGCGCCGAAATGCTCCCGGGTGATCTGATACTCAACCTGAATATACGCCCAAGTCCGAAATCATCATACAAACCTATTGGAACCTTTAAATCCCGATTCTGTGGCCGTTTATTCAAAAGTCAAATCTTAGCCAATTCTTCCGACTTAAAGCTTCCGAAATTCAATTCCGACGACACATACAAGTCATAATACCTGAAGCAAAGCTACTCAAGGCCTCAAACCGCTGAACGACGCACTAGAGCTCAAAATGACCGGTCAGGTTATTACATTCTCCCCCACTTAAACATACGTTCATCCTCGAACGTACTAAGGACTGCTCCAGAGTTGTCCAAAATCACTGTTTAACACCTCGTGCACCTAACCGTGCCACCACAATCCAGTTGAACACATTAGCTCGAGTCAGACTGAAGATCCTCCTCTTATTTAGTCAATAAGCCTTAGAACCAAATTCCGACCTCCGAATATCTCTACAAGACTTGATTCTAGCATACGAACACCGTACCAATCACCACACACGGTACCAAAACATGATCATGCACCTATGCCAAAATCACACCATGCACCACATAAGTCGGTTGCCAATAATAACATCCTCCAACCACCATAGCTGGAATTTCACAAACCCGATGCCCGCAATACACTCCATAGCACATGTAAGCCTTGTTCCAATTCTTGCAGTACTGCCACAACAAAGGATACATGTAGAAACTCATAACCACTCGCCAAATCAATAAACCATGGACTCTCTCCTCCGGACAAGAACCATCATATCATTTTGAACTGAATAACGATATTTTCCCTTTAACATACCCTTCATAACTCCGATCGCACTGATCCCAAGTTCAATAACCTCGTCTTACCCAGTTCTGGATGCTCAGACAATAAGCCATCTCAAACACTGCCAAAGATCTCATATGACGCCAATAATGCGCCAGTAAGCTACAAACTCGAACGCGATACATAAGGGGAAAACGAACTATGGAAAATGAATTACCCAGCCCATGTAAAGAATAAAACGGCCGAATAAATGCTGTGAACCTACCTCAGGGATGAAAATAAGGCACACAAAATAAGTGTAAGGATCTATGCTCAACATCTCGTTGTTGCAGCGTGCAAGCCGATCCGACATGGCTCTGTTGTGGCGTGCAACCTGATCCACATAACATGCCCATTGCGGCGTGCCACCCGATCCAGACAATATACCCGTGGCGGCGTGCCACCCGATCCGCACATAACATCAAGAAGAAAACACATACGTCAAGCCGTAACACTTATACTTATGAAATGCCCGAATATCGACCACAAGCACACCAAGTGCATAATACAAATCCTGGGGAGACGGATAGCGCCATACGCTACGAAATCCAAGCACAACTAAGGTGCAATGATGACCTGCATCTCGAGAACCATCCTGCTCACATAATACCACAAGCTACATGAGACCTCAACATGTGTGCGAATAATCAAGCCGTCTCACAACTCACATGGCACAATAGAGGTTTACATGGAATAACTGACGACATGAATAACATCCAATGCTCGACGCCTCCTCCATAAGAAATGCTATGATAAACGAACACATCTGACCTGACGTAGAGCACACGCTCACATTAGACCCACCAACGGACCTCACACCGATTATGATCATACCATACTAGGCCAATAACCTTCCAAAGATCCACAATGGCCCTATTCATGACACATAAGAACATTCGTCCACAACCCATGGAATAGGACAACTCTCAGGCATAAACTCTCGCATTTGAGATATTACAATAACCTTCATATTTGGTCTTAATATTTAACAATCAAGTAACTAACATGCCATACTTATACAAATCACCCCGTGGGGTACGCTCCCACGACCTTTCGCTCAGGTAGCAAAGTCCGCACATCCATACCACCAACCGTACTAATTCTGCAAGGCGAATCACAATCCACAAATCAATATGCTAAGCCTCTTACACAAAACACTGTTCTCAGGTGACACTAAAGAAAATGCCAGCTTACTCTGAACATCTGAATTCTCCCATGCTCATCCGAGCTCGTGACATTCTTGTCAACACCGAACCACAACCTTGATCCTCAACTCCCAATTCTCATGCCGCTCACTGCACCCATCATGCCGCTATACGAGAGTACAAGAATTCATCATAACCCCTGAACTACTAGTAAAATGAACACTTCATTGGCTATAAATCTTTCACTTAGCTCATTTCAGAAGAGCCAATGCAACATGCAACTGAATTCCCAAACCACAAAAACTACAAACCTCAAGTCGTGATCTAGACCACCATGACTCTTCTGGAATCCATTTACACAACAAGACCATTCGAACCCAATACTTCCCAAATCAATCAAGTTATGGTGACTTCCATGCCCGCACGCATAACTACAACCCACACGTATGAATTCATATGCCGAAGGAACTGATCATTGCCACAATCTTGCTGATTCAACCATGTAAGGCCCCGTAAAATTTCATAAAGGAATTTAAGGTTTCGTGGTGCAGAAGTAGGCTTATGTGTTTGAGCAGGCTCGAACCTTTTGGGTTGAACAATGCGCTAGTAAGTAAAGGAAAATTTCGGGCAGAAAAATACATTTCTGCAGCCCACTATGCGGCCACAGAATCGCTCTGCGGACCGCATAATGGCCGTAAAGTGAAGCGGTTGAGGCAAGTTTGGAGACCAGTTCTGCATTGCATTATGCGATCGTAGAATAGGTCTGTAGGCTGCATAATGATCGCAAACTGAGTCTATTTCGCCCAGTTCCGGAGGGCAATTATGCGGCCTATTCTGCGGACCATAGGTTTTGGTGAGCCCTACTCTATTCCGGGCTTTATGTCATCTTACGTTGTATTTTGTACTATGAGGTATATCCGGGGCCTTGTCGCCGGCACTTCCATTCTTCACTTCTGTTGTACTTAGAGGCTCCGTAGACAGGATGTGAGTGGTATTCGATGTTGGGAATTAAACTACAAATGTTGGTATTTGGCAAACATGTTTTTCATTATATCTATAAACTTGTAATAATTTGGAAATTATAAATGAAGCTGCTAATGGAAATGGAATGGGAGATGTTAATGAAATCTTTTTAGTGTTTGATTAATGAAGTACATCTCCTATTTATTCATGGATGATTTTGGGTAGAAGAAAATCTAATAGGCTTGCTCGGCCGGGTTCACTCGGTTGAGCGCCAGTCGCGCTCCCCGATTTCGGGGCGTGACAAACCATTACTAACCGACCCAACTTCTTCCAATTTACTCTGGACTTGCCTCAAAAATAATAATAGCTCCATTCAAACATACGAACCCAATCCGTACTTATACCGAGTGACCCGAATTGCCAGACCACATCTTCTCAATACTCATGAACCATCTCATACCCTCTTTATGCGCTCAATAGCATCTCCGACTGGTACACCCGTTCTGCAAGCCCTTTCTCGTATTCGAAGCTAATTATTCCTTTCCTCCAATACTGAACCGTATACCCGATGATAACATTTAACATTTTGAGTCCCGTTCACAATCCGTTGTGAAGATTTGATCCTTAACCACACAACGGACCCGAAATCCTTAGGCACTATACTTTAATTCTTGAACCTACTAGAATCGTTATTGAGAGTCACCCACTCAGACTTGATCCCAAATATAACCAAACTCCAACTCTCTACGACCAAATGAACACCCTCTCAAAGAAGCAATCGACTGAATTATTTTCCTTGTACATTACATCTAAAAGAAGCAGAAACTCTAAGTCTTCCCAAATCCAGCACCTCAATCGATAAGGCGAAGTATAACACACATTCATCGAGTTCCTTGTTCGAATTACTCCTAAAATTTCCTTTTTCCTAGTCATAATTAATCCACCAACGCATCGATAACCAGAAAACGCACAAGCAGGCAACCACGCGATCCAATCGTAAACGGTGGGGCTCCCCCACTTAGCTTTAAGCTGCCATTACATAAACCTATAACCCACGAGGATTCCTCCTCCTCAGTTACCATGATCTCGCACCTTTAACCCGCCAAATTGCTCGAAATCATTTGTTAAACGTTTCCTGAAACATTTCGAATTATTGGCCACGATCGCATACCCGACCTTCTGTTGGGTAGTAAGTTGGACTCTTCGTAGAAACTTCATCAAAATTACACAACCGCTAATTCTGCTCATAGGAGATCACTCACCTATGGAATTCCTTACCGGCATCTTTCAACGACGCTGCACAGGATACAACTACCACTTAATTAATAAATTTTCCTGAGCCCATGCTCACCCACTAGCTGTATAAATCTGTTCCTTTCCCATTGACATCAACTGAAAGTTCAACGATACCTTCCAAACTCAAGTCATATTGCATCTAAAACGATAATCAAATCTTCACACCCCTCTTCATTTCAAGCAAACTCCTTTATCCCATATTCAATCTTTATTCATACAGTAACCATCATTCCAAATAAAATCCGTAGACCAAATCACCTTCCATCACGATTCCCAAACCGTTCTACACATTCTCAAGGCACGCAACTAGTCTACCACAGAATTCATATGCTAATCTTCCACTCTTACTTCGGTTAAATCATCTCTTTTATGCAACTCCTCGACCTCTGTTGTTCGTACTTGACCTACTAGAAGTTCAACTACCGCAGGATACCTCCCGCTATGTCCTTCCTCATACTTCGCTACTGTAACGACTCGATCGGTCGTTTTGAGCATTTTCACTTTGCTCGGTAGTTTACGGGCATGAATAGCTCCGTATGATTTATTGTGACTTATGTGAATCGCCCGTTTTGGATTTTCAAGTTATTCAAAATCGATTTGGAAAAGTCGATTAAGTTTGACTTTTGTGAATTTGATCCCAAAATGGAATTTTGATGCTTCCGTTAGGTCCGAATAGTGATTTTGGACTCGAGCGTATGCTCGGATTTACATTTGGATGTCCGTAGAAGGATTTGGCACTAATTGGCTAAAGTTGGAAATTTGAAGGCTTGGAAAGTTCATAAGTTTGACTAGAAGTTGACTTTGTGGATATCGGATTCGGATTGTAGTTCCGGGAATTAGAATAGCTTCATTATGTCATTTTGGACTTGTGTGCAAAATTTGAGTTTACTCCGAGTTGATTTGATATGTTTCGGCGCGAGTTTTGGAAGTTGAAAGTTCAAGTTCATTGAAGTTCGATTTGAGGTGTGATTCGTCGTTTTGATGTTGTTATGTGTTATTTGAGGCCTCGAGTAGGTCCATGTTATTGTAACACCCCGAAAAATTTTGAAGTACTTAAGAACTAGTAAGAGAGTTGATGTGTGCTAATTATATTATTTTGTGTACAGATGAGGACTATTAATATAATGGATATCAATTGGATATGGTAATAAGTGTACGAGGCATATTATATGTGATGTGGGTATAAGGAGAGCCCTAAGTCCAAGTCAAGTTGGAAATTACATGATAGGGTAAAAGTTTCAAATGAGTACGCACAAAACCAAATTTTGGACGAGTATATCTACATATATATATATATATATATGGAGTTGTGTGATGGATGACCTATTAAATCAAATATCTTCGAGTCTAGTTTCTAATGCTTCAAACTGTTTGTCATTTGGACACTCCTACAAGAAGTTATGACCAAATTACCAAAGGCTGGCAGAATGTGATTCTGGTGCCAATTCCGCGACCGCAGAAGTGGTCTGCGGACCGCAGAATGGTCGCAACATTGGCCAGTGCAGCCCAGTTCTCGGCATCTGTTTTGCGGTCCATTGTGCGACCCACATACCCATTCCGCGGTCAATTCTGCAACCACAAACCTGAGTTCGGAGGGTTAATTTTTCTATTTTCGTAACCCGACCCCATTTTGATAATTAGGCTTTGGGGCTTATTTTGGAGAAATTATCTGATGATTTTAGAGAGAAGTGATTGTGTTCTAGAGAGAGGAAGTAGATGAAGTGTTTTGTTCACCAAGATCTTGTTCAAACCTTGAAATCCAACAAGGAAATCTCACAAGATCTTCACTCAAGAGGTAAGATTCAAACCTCTAGTCTTCAATTTTGAGTTTGGGTAAAAGATGAGTGATTGGGAGTATGATTCTTGGGTGTAAGAGTATTATGTATATATTCTTGTACCAATAAGGTTTGTGGGAAGATTGTTGATCTCAAATAAGTAAGGATTAGGTTGTGGAGTGAAGGAAATCTTATAGAAGAACCTTGTAGCCAAATTTGCACACCTAGTGTTTGATAAAATGCTCAAATGAGCTGAAACCATGAATATCTTCCTAATTTGTGTTCAATTTTGTTATGTCTCAAAATAGATTGGGATTGCTAGAATTTCTGAAACATTGTAGTAATTTAAGGAAAGCTCAAAGCGAGGTATGTTGGCTAAACTACTCTCTTATAATTGAATTCCATGATGTTCCTGTAAGTTTCAAGTATGATTGTCTCAAGTTCCTTATTCTATGTTCTGAGTTGTTCCCAATAAATTCGATTGTCCCAAATAAGCAAAGTGTCGAGAATTATGTATTCAATACGTGTTCCGAATGTTCCTATCACATTATGTTCTTCTTTGGGAATGTGTTCAAGAATGATATATGTATTAAAATACTATGTCTTTGATTCGTGTTTCAAATGAAGGTTATGATGCCAAATTGTGTGAGAAAATCTCGATATGCTTAGACTCTTAATTGCTCATATGTGTACCTAATGTCTTGATTGGAAATGCCTTATTATTGATGATCTATAAAGATGGTTGGAAGTGAAATAAGTGAATTGGGGATATAAAGTGTGGCCACCGTGCCAAGAATAAAAGTTATACTTGTGGCCAATGGTGCCAATGAAATGAAATGATGTGAGAAAGGTTATGAAATGAGTCTTGATTCAACTATTCCAAATTGACTACGAAAATAGAATTGTCTAAAAGCTTATGTACTCAAGTCATGTCCAAATGTGGTTGTTCTAACTAATGCTATGCTTGGTAGATATTTCCAATATGTTTTGAGCTCTTACATAATCATGAGTTGAAATGGTGTATTGCCCTTTTGGGGAAAAGTATTTCAAGAATAAATGGTGTGTTACTCGTTTATGATTTTAACTTGTGATTCGATTGCCAATCATTTTACTCCATTTCTTGGAAAGAAATCTATTGTGTTTAAAGTCTTCATTACCAATGAACCTAAAATTGTGATTTCCAGAATATTCTATATATTGATATTTATGATGATGATCCATGAAAGGAAAGATATGAAAGTGTGGAATATGAAATACGGCCATTGTGCCATGAAAGAAGAATCATATGTATGGCCAATAGAACCAATGAAATTATGATGTTGTAAGTGGTTGAAAGTACAAATGAAGTGATATATGGTGTGAAAGGTTGTGAGATGAACATATTAGTACTTTTGTTTCCAATGTGTTATAAGCTCCTACGTTCTTATGAGTAAAGGCTATGGTGTTCCTATGTTTTAAATGCTCTTAATGTTCTATGATCACCCATGGCAAGTACAAGTAAGTGATAGTATGAACATAAAATGTGGTTGTTGCCTAAATGAGAATTATGAGGTGTTGTATGTCCCAATGGTTTCAACTATAGTTGTATGCTTCTGAAATAATGTATGCAAATGACTTCGATTGTTAAGTCCCCAAGAGTTATGAACCTATATAATGACCTCAAGATGTAAAGTGAGTGAATAACGAGATGAAAGGGAGATGTCCTATGCTAAATGATGATGAACCTTAAGAAAATAAATTAGGCTTATGTGCCATTGAAATCGACTTATTGATTTACCATGCATGTTCTAATGTAATGAGTTGTGTTCTCCATGATGAGCATAAACATGAAGTTTTCCAATGGTATGAGAAATTACGACCTTAAATGTAATGACAAACTATGTATCTTTGAGTTTATATATGGTATTGTGATTGGGATTACACCTCCAATCGCATACATTGGGGTGAGGCCGCAAGGCCGCTTTGTGTAGGAATTGTGGTATTGTGATACACCTCCATCCACATTTATTGGGGTGAGGCGGTAGGACCGCTTTGGGTAGGGATTGTGGTATTGTGATACACCTCCACCCGCATATATTGGGGTAAGGCAATAGGACTACTTTGTGTAGGGATTGTGGTATTGTGATACACCTCCACCCACATATATTGGGGTGAGGCGGCAGGGCCGCTTTGTGTAGAGATTGTGGTATCGTGATACACCTCCACCCGCATATGTTGGGGTGAGGCAGAAGGACCTCTTTGTGTGAAGGTAGTTATAGAGGATCCCGGACTTAATATCTATAAATGATTAATGGAAGCTCTTAGTAAATTGGCTCGACGTTGATGGCTATCTAAGCCCTTTTATTTTTACCATGATTCATCATATTCATGTTGTATTTCCAAGCCCCTTAATAGGTGTATTGTATAGGTGATACTGTGAACGGTCTATGAGCCGCATAGGTGTATAATATGATATGTGAACACTAAGGACGATCTATGAAATGTATATGTGAAAAATAAGAGAGGAAGGTGCCACTTTCATTGGCCTTATTTGTACATGTTGTTACAATTACACAATATTATGTATTCCACGTATAGTCATATGGCTCAGTTGATCCTAAACGAAGTTTAGAATGATGCAAGTATAATAAGACTTGAAATGTAATTCTATGAGATGTTTCGTAGTTTCTTGATGTACTTTATTTGCCTCTTATTTGAGTTATCGTACTTTCATATGTTGTTTTGACTGCTTTACATACGAGTACTATTCCATATGTACTCACGTCCCATTTGCCGGGGGCGTTGCATCTTTTAATAGATGCAGATATACTTCTACAGGATGATATGGATCTTTGATAGGGATCTTGTTCACTACTCAGCTTATCGTGAGCCTGCTACAGTTTGAGTGGGTGTTTGGGTCTAGTTCATTTTATATATATATAGGTATCTATTGTCATACAAGCTCCACGTACACTGTGGGTTAGGTACTTAAAGTTTTGAGTTTTGTCATGTATCTATGTTCACAGTATTTACAGTTATTTAAAAAGCTATGTATCCATCATGAGGAGAATTTTAGGCCATTGAGCCAAATGTATTAAATTTAAAAGTCAAGATCCTATTATGTTATGGTAAATCATACATGAGTAATGATGAGAGATTAATGTAAATTAGGCTTGTTCGACTGGGTTTACTCGGTTGAGCATCGGTCATGCTCCCCGATTTCCGAGTGTGACAGTTATGTAATGGAACTTGTTGGTATATTCGGACGGGGTCCCGGGATGGCCCAGGTGAGTTTCAGACGAGGTTCAGATCATTTTTGTTTCATGTTGCATTGTTGTAGGTATGCTGGTTCTAGTGCTTCCGCATCTGCGGAAGAATAGGCGCAGATACGAGTCTGCAGATGCAGACAGTTTGTCGCAGAAGCGTAAGCATGCTTGGCTGGAGAATATCGAAGAAGCGGAACTTGGGGCGCATCTGCGGCCCCGAAGAAGCTATTGTCTTGGGCGCAGAAGCGAGATTGAGCGGAGAAGCATGTTATGCTTCGCACCTATGGTTGCGCAGAAGCAGATGGTTATCCGTAGGTGCAAGGGGTCAACTGGCTAGTGGAGTCCACAAAAGCGGAGCTTGTGTCGCAGTAGCGATGATGCAAAAGCGGCTCGTGTGTCCGCAAAAGCAAAAATGGCTGGGCAGAAGCCTTTAAATCGAGGGTTTGGTCGTTTTGTTCATATTTTGAGATGTGGGACTCGGATTGAGGCTATTTTGGAAGCAAATGTTTTCACAAGGATTGGGGTAAGTGTTCTATACTCGGTTTTGATTATATTTCGAGATTTTATCTCCATTTTTGGTAATTGGATTATGAGTTTTAAAGAGAAAATTGGGGGGTTTTGTCTAAAACTTCGTAAATCAAATTTTTGAGTTTTGAACATCGATTCAGAGTCGGATTTGAGTGAAACTAGTATGGTTAGACTTGTAATTGAATGGGTTGTAAGATTTTGTGAGTTTCATCAGGTTTTCGAGATGCGGGCCCAGGTTGGGCCTTTGGTTTGATTTTGGGTTGTTGATTAAGATTCGACCTTTATCATTTGGAATTGTTTCCTTGGATTTTATTTGATGTATTTGAGTTGCTTTTGGCTAGTTTCGAGCCGTTCCATGGTCGGTACGCGCGGGATGGCATTGTAAAGCATCGTTTTGCTTGCTCGGTATTGGATTTGGCTTGTTCGAGGTAAGTAACACTTCTAAACTTGATGTTGCGTGTATGAAACCTTGAATTTCATGTTATGTGTTTGCTGTTGAGGTGACACAGATGCTAGGTGATGGGCGTGTGGGCGTGCACCGTGTGAATCATAACTCTATTATTTCTGTGGTACTATGTAGTTACCTAAGCTTATTTGTAACCATGAAATCTCTACGTACTAGAGCTATTGAGCTATGATTCATGTTAGAAACCATGTCTAGGATACATGCTTATTCTGTTGGGACTCACTGAGGTCATTAATGCTGTTGAGTTATTTGCTTACATTGTAATTTCATACTCAGTCATGTTCATTCATTTCATATCATATCTCAGTCTCTGTTGCTATATATTGACAAATCATATCATCATTTTTGGACTAGTTTCATGGCATTGTGAGCCCGAGAGACTGGAGAGATTGATGACTGAGTGATGTCGAGGGACTAATTGTGAGGTTATTGATACTATGGAACGTGAGTTGTCCGTGCAACACATGAGTTGTCCGTGCAGATCCAGATATTGATACTATAGCACGTGAGTTTTCCATGCAACACATGAGTTGTCCGTGCGGTTTATAGCGCTTGGGCTGAAGGAGCCCCTTCAGAGTCTGCACACACTCCCAGTGAGTGCAATTAATTTATATCGAGGGATGGATCTTCCTTGGACATAGATCTTGTCTGAATCTTTTATAACTTGGGATGGATCTTCCCCACGGGCTGGATTGGCCCTACCCCGTACTGAGTGGCTGATGGTCAGTTGATTTATATATTCCGGGATGGATCTTACCTGGGCTGGATTGGCCATATACAGTACTGAGTGATTGAGAATAATGAGTGGGAAGTGTGAGACATTGAGATTAGGTACTCTGAGAGTGTGAGTGCATGAGTTCATCTTTGAGATAAATTGTATTTGACATGCACACTTGACATACATGCATAGAGATGCATTTTTTCTCATGATGTACGACATTGCATCATTCATGATTTCACCTTCATAGTGACATGTAGACATAAATATGTACTTTCCTCATGCTATCTGAAAAATGAAACATCTTAAGTATTATTGAAAAATTTTGGGAAAAATCACAATTTTACAAACCTACTCATATTTTGGTGATTTAGGCAAAGGATTTGAGTTTTACTGTATACTTGAAAAGAAGCATTTATTTTCCGGAATTTTATACGAGCTAAGCATTTATTTATTGAGTTATTTCTTGAACCATATTTACTATATTGTTATGAACTGTTGCTGGTTGTTGGAGTTGGACTTTGACACCTTGTCCCAGCTCGTCACTACTTTCAACCTAAGGTTAGGTTTGTTACTTATTGAGTACATGTGGTCGGTTTTACTCATACTACACTTCTGCACCTTGTGTGCAAATGTTGGATGCTGATGTTGCTGTGATCGACGGGAGATGGTTATGAAGTCTTACCCACGTACTGTTTGTAGTTGCTTCTTGTTCATGGCAGCCTTTGATTTATAAAAATCTGTTTATGTACATTTCAGACATATGATGTATTTATTTCATACCAGCTTTGTAAATCCTAATCTTAGAAGCTCATGATTTGTACTACTAGTCCTTGGGAATTTTTTTGTATAAAAGTTGTGTATTAACAATTCTTTTCTTAATAAATCTCATTAAATTAGATAGTTGCTAATTGTCATATCTGACGGGTTGGGTTAGGTGCCATCATAACAAGGGGATTTTGGGTCGTGACAAGTTGGTATTAGAGCTCTAGGTTCATAGGTTCTACAAGTCATGAGCAATTGTTTAGTAGAGTTTTGCGGATCGGTATGATGACGTCTATACCTATCTTCGAGAGGCTACAAGGCATTTATGACATACTTCCCATCTTTCTTTCCTTATCGTGCGATATTGATTCAGCTTGAAGCTTAACTCTTTGAATTCTTACCACGCATTTGTATGCGCATGTGAGTGCCCAATATCAGCTGTGCATTGGATGGTGTCGAGACTCACGGTATTTCTATATCACTATGAATTCTACATTTCAGTACCAGGAAGGTAAAAGAAATAGTTTCAGGTTCACATGATTCTTCGGAGTGGGTGTCTCGATTGTGGTACTTTTGGAGTGCTGGAGAGGGAATACAACGGCTTATGGGCCTTAGGGCAGTGTGGTTTTATTCTAGGATCTCGTGGGGTGAGTTTTGGTTAAGGATCATGGTGTTCTGGAAATAAGAAGTGTCACCTTGAGGGTAATTCAGAAGGAACTCAGAGAAATAGTGCATCTTGGTAGTAGGTTGGATCAGCAAAGTAGTAGATATGATCGGTTCTTTGGGTACTTATGATGTGGTGAGCCTCTATTGGTGTTTCGTGGCAATGCTCTTAGGTTTTGGCGACCTGCGTGACTTAGTTGAGTTAGAGGGGTTCGGTTCTGATAGCTGGGTTATGTACAAGTGGATTTCAAAGTTTTCTCAATGGTTTCTACCACGGTTCGAGGTGTATATTTCCTGCTGGCGCGATGAGCATTTTGTGTGTTGTGATTTTCTCCTAGCTGAGATCAAATAGAAGGTTCCTGGCTAATTGAGTATGTAGTTTTCATGTGACTCAGAGTTGATTATGAGATTCTCGTACTTTTCATATTCATGTGGTATGTTGTGTGGAAATAAGATTTGCGTGTGCAAGGCTACGGTTTAGTTTTGAAAGGAAGGGCACGAATTCTTAGTCAACATTGGTGGTTTCAGATGACTAGATGAATGATATAACCACTTGGTATTGCCTGAGGAAAGCGTATATTTCAGAAGATGCACTGAGTGTTGACGTACAGATGCTTCATTGGTATTACGGTACTCGCCTGGTTGATTGGCTGCTGATATTCAGATTTTGTTATGTGGAATGGAAGAATTTTAGAAGTATTCCTTGTGGGATGATCGTGTATGAGAGATGTGTTAGACATTTAGGTAGTGGAGTTAGGATCAGATATGGTGATTCGTGTGTTCTATGTATCTAGAGACGATTCTCAAAAGTAGATTGTTTCGTAGTTGTGGGCTGAGAGGATGTGGCTAAAGCTAGCCAGATGATGATATGTGTCATGGTTAGGTCATTGTGGACCTTCGAAGGGTTATTTATCTATTTATGGATGACCAGAGTTGATTTGGGGCCCAATTATTAGACACAATGAGGATGTGTATTCTACACCAGGTCAGATTGGTTGACTCCGTACTGCTATTGTTGAAGGATGTGCCATTCGGTGGAGTTGAGCTTGTTCGTGTTCTGATATAATCTATCTGTTATCCTTATATGCTACGAGGGGTTGTGATTCGTTGGTTATATGCACACATGGTGCGGTTCTATTTGGGCCTTATGGCAGAGTTTGAGCGAGATGGGTATTAGGGTGTTGAATGATTGATTGCGCATTGGTTATGTTCTTTCGGATTGTGGTATTGTGTTATTTGTCTCTCCATGATTATTGTTATGCACCTTGGGTACTTGATGTCGAATTGCGTGTGGTTATTGATTTTGAGCATGGTGGCTGGGGTATTTCATATGGACCAGTGTTTGGATGGGGTCACGCATTGCAGCGAGTTATGATAAGATATGATCCTTTGTGTTCGATTCGTGTGTCTTAGTTTTACTAGGTATGATGAGTTTGTAGTATTTCGATTGTGGTAGTACTTGTTGAACTTGCAGGATGGTTCTCTCGTTTGATTCATTTTCCATGATTGAGTATATTTGAATTGGTGCATATTGGTGCATGGATTGCACGGTTTGTGGCTCTGGGTAGTATTGGTGTGGCATATCTGTAAGGTAGCTGGTATTTGTCAATATGAGGTCATCGGATCTAGGATGGATGCTATCAGATTTGATTGTAGCATATATGGAGGATAATATCGGAAGTCGGCTTAGAAATTGGCTATAGTTCTTGTCGAAGGAGGGAGAGTTCCATGACTTGTTGGTCGGATAAGTGGTTACGAGTTTCTGCGTGTTTCTTTCATCATCGGTAGTGTACTAAGGTTTTGAATGAGGTTTTATTTGATACGAGGTTTATTACCGGTACCGGTTTTGCTTCGAGCGGTTATTGAGGTCGGAATTATTGCCATATGTATGTGAGTTATGTGGAATATCATATGATTACATCTTGGGTTATGGTTTTGGCTTGACACAGCTTGTTCAGACTTATACAGTGTGTATATGTGAGATTCGGGTCTTATAAGAAATTCCTGATGTTGGGAATTGGATTCTGTGATTTACGGGCTAAGGTTGAAGTAATGATATTCAGTATGTTGTGTTGTCGGGCCTTTATGGAATAGGGTGATGTGGGATCACCCCCGGGTATGTGCATAGTAAGGTTACACAGTGATTTGTCGGCTTAAGAACAACTTGGGGCATGTTCGAGGACGAACGTATGTTTAAGTGGGGGAGAATGTAACGACCTGACCAGTCGTTTTGAGCATTTGCACTTTGTCGGCAGTTTACGGGAATGAGTAGCTCCATATGATGTATTATGACTTAGGTGAATCGTCGGTTTTGGTTTTTCAGGTTATTTGGAATCGATTTGGAAGAGTCGACCAAGTTTGACTTTTGTGAATTTGACCCCGGAACGGAGTTTTGATTGTTTCTTTAGGTTCGGATGGTGATTTTGGACTTGGGCGTATGCCCGGATTTACATTTGGATGTCCGTAGAAGGATTTGGCACTAATTGGCGAACATTGAAAATTTGAAGGCTTGCAAAGTTCATAAGTTTGACCGGAAGTTGACTCTTTGAATAACTTCGTTATGTCATTTAGGACTTGTGTGCAAAATTTGAGTTTATTCCGAGTTGATTTGATATGTTTCAACGCGAGTTTTGGAAGTTGAAAGTTCAAGCTCATTTAAGTTGGATTTGAGGCGCGATTCATCATTTTGATGTTAGTACATGTGATTTGAGGCCTTGAGTTGGTCCGTGTTATGTTATGGAACTTGTTGATATATTTGGACGGGGTCCCGGGTGAGTTTCGGACAAGGTTCAGATCATTTTCGTTTCATGTTGCATTGTTGTAGGTATGCTGGTTCTGGTGCTTCTGCATCTGCGGAAGAATGGGTGTAGATGCGAGCCCGCAGATGCCGACAGTTGGTCGTAGAAGCGCAAGCAGCCTTGGCTCGAGAAGATCGCAGAAGCGAAACTTGGGGCGCATCTGCGGCCCCGCAGAAGCGATGGTCTTGGGTGCAGAAGCGAGATTGAGTGCAGAAAGGTGTTTAGCTTCGCACCTGCGGTTGTGCAGAAGCGAATGTAGATTCGTAGGTGTGAGGGGTCAGCTGGCTAGTGGAGTCCGCAGAAGCAGAGCTTGTGTCACAGACGCGATGCCGCAAAAGCGGCTCGTGTGTCCGCAAAAGCGGAACTAGCTGGGCAGAAGCCTTTAAATCGAGGATTTGGTCGTTTTGTTCATATTTTGAGATGTGGGACTCAGATTGAGGCGATTTTGGACGTAAATTTCATCACAAGGATTGAGATAAGTGTTTTAAACTCAGTTTTGATTATATTTCGAGATTTTATCTCCATTTTTGGTAATTGGATTATGAGATTTAAAGAGAAAATTGGGGGGTTTTGTCTAAAACTTCATAAAGCAAAATTTTGAGTTTTGAACGTCGATTCAGAGTCGGATTTGAGTGAAACTAGTATGGTTGGACTCATAATCGAATGGGTTGTTGGATTTTGTGAGTTTTTTTGGGTTCCGGGATGTGGGCCTGGGTTGGGCTTTTGGGTCGATTTAGGGTTTTTGATTAAGATTCAACTTTTATCATATGGAATTGTTTCCTTGGGCTTTATTTGATGTATTTGAGTTGATTTTGGATTGTTTCAAGCCTTTCAGAGGTCGGTACGCATGGGATGGAATTGCGAAGCATCATTTGTCTTGCTCGGTATTGGATTTGGCTTGTTCGAGGTAAGTAACACTTCTAAACTTGGTGTTGAGGGTACGAAACCCCGGATTTCGTGTTATGTGTTTGCTGTTGAGGTGACACATATGCTAGGTGACGGGCGTGTGTGAATCGTAACTCCGTTATTTCTGTGGTACTGTGTAGTTACGTGAGCTTATCTATAACCATGAAATCTCTACGTACTAGAGCTATTGAGCTGTGATCCATGTTAGAAATCATTTCTAGGCTACATGGTTATTCTGTTGGGACCCACTGAGGTCATTACTGCTGTTGAGTTATTTGTTTACATTGCAATTTCATACTCAGTCATGTTCATTCATTTCATATCATGGCTCAGTCTTTGTGGCTATATATTGACACATCATATCATCATTTTTGGGCTCGTTTTATGGCATTGTGAGCCCGAGAGACTGAAGAGATTGATGACTGAGTGAGGTCGAGGGCATGATTGTGAGGTTATTGATACTTGGGCTAAAAGAGCCCCTCCGGAGTCTGCACACACCCCCAGTGAGCATGATTTATTTATATTGAGGGATGGATATTCCTTGGACATGGATCTTGTACGAATATTTTATACTTGGGGATGGATCTTCCCCACGGGCTGGATTGGCCCTACCCAGTACTGAGTGACTGATGGTTAGTTGATGTATATATTCCGGGATGGATCTTCTCTAGATTGGATTAGACATATACAGTACTGAGTGATTGAGCATTATGAGTGAAAAGTGTGAGACATTTAGATTGAGTACTCTGAGAGTGTGAGTACATGAGTTCATCTCTGAGATACATTGCATTTGACATGCACACTTGACATACAGGCATAGAGAAGCATTTTTCCTCATGCTTTATGACATTGTGTCATTCATGCTTTCACCTGCATAGTGACATGTAGGCATTGAGATGTACTTTCCTCATGTTATCTGAAAAATGAAACATCTTAAGTATTGTTGAAAAGTTTTGGGAAAAATCACAATTTTACGAACCTACTCATATTTTGGTGATTTCGGCAAAGGATTTGAGTTTTACTGTATACTTGAAAAGAAGCATTTATTTTTCGGATTTTTTTACGAGCCGAACATTTATTTATTGAGTTATTTCTTGCACCATCTTTACTATATTGTTATGAACTGTTGCTGGTTATTAGAGTTGGACTCTGACCCTTGTCCCAGCTCGTCACTTCTTTCAACTTAAGGTTAGGTTTGTTACTTATTGAGTGCATAGGGTCGGTTGTACTCATACTACACTTCTGTATCTTGCATGCAGATGTTGGATGTTGATGTTGCTGTGACCGACGGGAGCTGGATTTGAAGACGTACCCGCATTCCGGTTGGAGCTGCTTCTTGTTTATGGCAGCCTTAGATTTATAAAAATATGTTTATGTACATTTCGGACAGTTGATGTATTTATTTCATACCAGCTTTGTAAATTCTAATCTTAGAAGCTCATGATTTGTACTAGCAGTTATTGGGAAATTATTTGTATAAAAGTTGTGTATTAACAATTCTTTTCTTAATAAATCTCATTAAATTGGATAGTTGCTAATTGGCTTACCTGACGGGTTGGGTTATGTGCCATCACGACTAGGTGGATTTTGGGTCGTGACAGCTGCCCATATGTTGCCTCAAATCAAATCCATACTAGTAGCATCGAAACTAATGAATTGCTGCAACCTCTCAACCTCATAAAAGATCATCTTTCTCGAGCCATCAATACTAGAAATACCAATTCTATTCTGAACCGCTGCACACGGCTATCTTTGACAACCGCTCTTCAGGCACCATTTCACAACACCCTGCCCCGAAGGCAAAATCAAGAAGACTATACCACCGGCGAACCATAATGCATTCAAACAAGGATGACGACACCGCATCACAATGAAAATTCCACCACGCTCGAAAATTCCAAGTCTCGTTACTCCATTAACCAAAACCTAAACATCCATAGTCCGATTGTCTTTCCTTTATTGGAATTAAATGCTGAACCTCTAAATAATGCACTGAAAAATAACCCTTTCAAGTCATTCACTCACTCGACACATAGACAAACACCCTACAATTACCCCAACACTGTGAGATAATGACATATGAACATCATAACAATCCGCGCATAGCCTCAAAACCATCAAAAATATAGCTACTGAGCTGAAATGACATAACATCCTTCCGCAAGGCGATGACAATAGCCTGCCCGAACTGGCAGGGAAAAATATCCCGCACCACATTTGTAGTACCACTACAACTCCTCGATGCCTAATTGATAGCAAGCGCTTCACGTCGTATAAGATTGAGTAGGAAGGAAATAAAGGCATAAGCCTCAATGGAATCAAACCGCACGATGAGGAAATCAAGAAAAGTGCCCCTAACAGCCCTGTAGCCTCTCAAAGATAAGTACAGGCGTATCCGTACCGATCCGCAAGAATCTACTAGACTTGCTCATGACCCGTGAGACCTAAGTGAACCTAACGCTCTGATACCAAGTTGTCACGACCCAAAATCAACTACAGGTCATGATGGCACCTAACATCACTGTCAGGAAAGCCAACATTAATTTATCAACTAAATTACCTATTTTGTATTTTTAAATCATAATTTTCCTTAATTAAATCGTATGAAATAGAATTTATCCAACTATAATAACAAACAACCCGTAGGAACCCTCAAAACCCGGTGTCACAAGTGCATGAGCATTTTCTAAGGAGTACAATAATAATACAACATCTGTCCCGAATGTAATTAGATAGAATATAATAAATAATACAATGAAGACTCGGTGGACTGCGATGCATAGCCTGGAATGCAGCTCACGTGAAGTCTCC
Source organism: Nicotiana tabacum (assembly GCF_000715075.1). Classification (NCBI taxonomy): domain Eukaryota; kingdom Viridiplantae; phylum Streptophyta; class Magnoliopsida; order Solanales; family Solanaceae; genus Nicotiana; species Nicotiana tabacum. The sequence goes on along the minus strand of NC_134081.1, from coordinate 22,161,140 downwards.
TCAATAGGTGCGCCTACGGGCCAAGGTGATCATCAATGAACCTGTCAGATCCTACACATTTAGTGCAAAAGTGCAACATGAGTACGTAAATCAGCGCGTACCCAGTAAGTATCTAGCCTAACCCCGGAGAAGTAGTGATGAGCAGTCGACATCGACACTTACTAAAGGTCCAATAAAACAGTATAATAAAACATGTGCAGATATGAAGCATACAACAATGAAGGGGTAAATCTGTAAATTTTGTAATCTTCCAACTACTTCTTTTAAAGAAAAAATTCCTAAATCTTGTATTCTACATTAACAGCTCAGAAAATTTCAAGCATCATTATCAAATAAATAAGGAATACTATATAAATGCCGAGCATCAGTGGAGAGATTAGCTCGTGAATATTTGGACTACTAGCGATATAACGCACGATTTTGCCGAGGTCATTCGGCCCGATCCGGAATAATGTGTACACTACCGAGGGTCATGCGGCACGAACCATAGCTGCATATGTATACCGCCGAGGCATTCGGCCTACTCCACAAGAAAAAGGAAGGAAGTTGCCGAATTACGAGATACGTGTTTACAATCTAGTACATGAGCACATAACGAATATAATCTTTACTCTTCTCAAATAATTCGCCCACAACTCAAAGTGTTATGGCTTGGCCTATTATACATACATTTATTTCTAAATGAAATTCAATTATCACTTTAATTAATTAAGCTAGTAGAACCAGTTCAAATAATTCAAATATTACAGGATAAGATCCTAAGTCTACCCGGACATAAATATGCTTTAGCTGCGTACGGACTCTCGTCACCTCGTGCATACGTAGCACCCACAACTAGTTGCACATAATAATAACTATCACCCAGGGGGTAGCTTCCCCCTCACAAGGTTAGACAGGAGACTTACCTTACTCTGAAGTTCCATAACCGGCTCCAAGGCCTCTCTAACACCTCAAACCAAAGCCCGTCGATCCAAAACTATTCAAACAACGTGCAAACCAATCAAAATGTATTCTAATATCCATAATTAATCAATTTAAACAATTCCTAACTCCGCTCAAAAAGTCAATAAAGTCAACCCTCGGGCACACGAAATCAAATACATAATTCATTCGAAATTCCATGTCCAATTTCGTGGTCAAAATCCAAAAAATACCAATTTTCTAGACTTTCTACCAAAATCTCAATTTTTACAAATTCCCATGCTTAACACTTACCCCATGATAGTTGATGAAGATGGCACTCCAAATTCGGCTCCCATGGACGAAATGAAGTGGGATTGAGCCAAACCCTCATTTTAAAGAAACACACTGCCCAGCCCGACCTTTGCACATGCGGTCCAATAGCCGCTTTTGTGGCTCCGCACCTGCGGAAAATCCATCGTAGGTGAGGCTCCAACTCAATCCAGCAGCCTCCACTTTTGTGGCCCAAATAGTGCTTCTGCGCTTCCGTTTCTATGGAAAACAAGCGCTTCTGCGCTCACGTACCTGCGTGCCAAAGTCTGCTTCTACTGCCTCAGGCCTTCTTGGCCAACTCTGCTTCTGCGATCTCCCCTCCGCATCTGCGACTTTGCAGGTGCAGACATTTCCTCGCACCTTCGCTCCTGCCCAGCTCGCCCAGAACCGCTTCTGCGACCCTCTTGGCCACTTTTTGTGGCTCCACACCTGCGGCCAAAACCTTGCAGGTGCTGTTAGACCAGATGCTAGCTACTTCAACATTTCTCCCAAGTCCAAACTCGATCCGTTTTCAATCCAATTCGCTCCCGAGGCCCCCGGGACCCCGTCCAACCATACCAACACATCCCAAAGTACAATACGAACTTAGCCGAAGCGTTAAACCACGCCAAACAACATCAAAATTACAAATCGACGGCCAAAACCTTTCTTTCAACTTTCCAACCTTCAAACTTTGACGAACGCGTCTGATTCTTATCAAAACATTCTGGAATGACACCAAACTTTGCGCATAAGTCATAAATCATAATACGATCCTATTCCAAGGTTCGGAATTCCAAACGGACATCGATAATATTAAAATCCACTTCAAGTCAAACTTAAGAATTTATAAACTTTTAAAATACCAACCTTCCATACTGAGTGCCAAAATGCTCTCGGGTGATCCGATACTCAACTCGAACATACGCCCAAGTCCGAAATCAGCATACGAACATATTGGAACCTTTAAATCCTGTTTCTCAGATCGTTTACTCAAAAGTCGAATCTTAGCCAATTCTTCCGACTTAAAGCTTCCGAATTAGAATTTTCTTTCAAATCAACTCCAAACTTTCCGAAATTCAATCCTGACCATACGTACAAGTTATAATACCTGAAGTAAAGCTTCTCAAGGACTCAAACCACTGAACAATGCACTAGAACTCAAAACGACCGGTCGGGTCGTTACACTTATGTTGTAAAATCTTACTCCATACTCTCTCTCTTGATCTGTAGATTTGTATCGTTAATATTTTATCAAAATTATGAACTGACATTACCCCTTATATATACTTGTTTTCACTCTGTTCATCTCTTCTCCCCAACCTTTTAAAGATCTAGTTCTTTTCTTAACACCGCTTTCTTTAACCTCACTCTGGCCGCAGTTAAATATATTTATCCATATTAACACCTTTCTGGCAATGTTTTGGGCTCATCTTAATCGGTCTCTCCTAGGAATTTTAAGGTTAATCCATCAGAGTTATTAAGAAGTTAGAAAGATAACCATATACTTAGAGTAATATTTTTAGTTATTTACAAACTAGCAACTGAGAAATTAAATACATAAGGCATAGTATAAAGCTATAAATAAATTGGATTAATAAGCAGAAACATAATTTTTTAGATAAAAATAGTAACTTACATATTTACAGGAGAGAGATTTCCCTTTCGTTAAACCCGAAAGAGTTTACTGAACTTGAAAATAAAAAACTTGCACACTAAAGCATAAAGCTTTATTTATTTTACATATTTGAGATAGAAAATACTAAAGCACACATAGGGGAATATTTTACAAAGGGAGTTATAAATAGAGGATGGTTTTCTGGTTTAGGTGAAGGGAATGGTGAAGGGAGGATAGTATGCTTTTCTTCAGATGGTTGTTCTAGTCGTTATATATTCTGTCTTCATAGAACACTCAATTTATAGTCATTGCGGACTTCACTTCCGGACTTCATTTTGCTTGAAGAATTTTTCTATTTTCTTGTTCACGTGAAGTTTTCAGAATCTGTCTTGCATTATTGTCTTTGATTTACTGTAGATCTTGCATTATTGTCCTTGATTTACTGTAGAAGATGCCTTTCCATTGTATTGTCGTTTTCAAAATGTCTCTTTATTCCATTATTGTGCCTGTGCCAGAGTCTTTCTTTTGATTCCTCACTACTTTTTGTCTTTTCCTTTGTTTTATTTTTTCTATTATGACTAAATTCTGCTTCTACGTGTCATGATTATGTAAAGCTATTGAGTCAAAACTCATTCCTGAATCATCATTTGGGTCTTGGGCATCTTGATAATTTATTCCTAAGTCATCATTTCAGTCTTGAGCATCTTGATAATCTTGATAATTTAGATTATTATCTTCTCCTGATCTCTAAGATATTTCTGGACTGGGATTTCTAATCATATGTTTGTCTTGCTTCTCCTTGTCTTGAAATTTTCTTTCTACTATTTGTTTAACTATATCTTCTATTTTCTCATTTTTTTCTTTTTTGAGATTATTCCTTTCTTTTTCAATGCTTCTCCTTTTATCAATGTTCTAGGTAGTCTTCATCTTGTTTGGTTTGATGAACCTTCATCTTCACTTTTTGGCAAAGTGGCTGCCATAAACGGGTTTGATAAGTCTTTACCGGCTACCGTTTGAACAGGACTAGCGGTATCTCTATCCGATACAGTGGATTTCATTACATTCATTGGGGAATGCACACCCTTCTCATATATTTTATTTTGAGATTGAGATGGAGAACTTAATTGTTTTGGGCTACACCTTTGTTGAGAGATAACTTGAGTCTGGGATTGCGCTAACTTAAACTTTACTGCTTGGAGTCTGTGTTCTAATACTTTCACCTGCTCCACTAATCTTGCTTTTTCTTGTACTAAAAACTCGTTCTTTTGGTTGAGTTTCTTGAAGGCTTCAGTCATTGATGAACAATGATCACCAAAGATTATCTTGTCTGTATCTTTTTGAATATTATATTGAGAAATTATTTCTGGGTTTTGTCTGAGTGCTGGAGAGATATAGTAATTTGGTCCTAATATACCCCTTGTATAGTATAATGCTTCATTGAAATCATTAAAACCTTTAAAAAGAGGTTTATCTAAATCTTTTATAGAGTTTAAAACTTCTAACCATGTTTGAAAAATACCATTTGTCTTACCATGTATTACTACATAATATTTAAATTTTCTTTCTTGGCTATTGTTTGTAAAATATTAGCATAGAGCATTTAGAACTGCTATAAAATATTTTGTGTTTTTTTTATTATATGCTATCCACAAATTATCTATCAGGCATCTCTGTGGTCTATATATTATACATTCTGCTAAAACTCTAAATGACATATTTGACGGCAGAAAGAATACTAAATTATCTTTTCCAAACCATATTCAATCCATACTAGTCTATTATACTAATGTTTGTGGCTTACATTGAAGATTACCTAACATTGTCTCAAAATATGTGTCTGAGGGTGAGGCTTTGACGCCCTTTCCCTTATCTTCAGTCTTGGGGGCTGTTGGTCTCATGCTGTCAATGCAAAACATGTCTATTAGTTAAAAGTAATTTTTAACCTACTTAACTGGTCTGTTAAGTTATTATCTTTTCCTTTAATATGTTCAAATATAAAGTTATAGATTGAAATAGTATCAACGAAGTTCAACCATCTTCTTCTACTGCTATTCTTTTCATTTATCTTTTGGTGGATTTTTACTATAGCTTCACAGTCCGTTCTAATTAATATTTCTAGTTTGTTTAATATATAAAGTCTGAAGTAGTTTAGTCCATAGGTTACAGCTAATATTTCTGCATCTATACTGCTCATATTCCCTTTTTCTTTATATTTACCGCTTTAGTAAGCACATATTGTTTCTTCACTTTATTCACTATATTTGTGGGTTTTGCTTTTAGGACAACTCCCCATACTTTAAAACATCCATCTGTTTTTATAATTAAATAGTCTGTCCCATAGAACTTGTCTTAGCATATAAGGGTCCTGCTATTTTGCCTTGATCTTTTATGAAATTTGTTGCGTAATTTACTATTCCTAGAAACCTTTGTTGTAACCATCCGACCGGTTATTTTACTTTATAGATCCCTGTTCCCCTGAATAAGACTCTCCGTATATGCCTTTACTATTTTATGACTTGCGGGGATGGTTAGTTCGGGATTGGAAGGACTCGAGTTGAAATCGGAATACTTAGTTCCTTAATATTGACTTAAAATGAGTTAAGCTTGACTTGGGTCAACATTTTTAGTAAACTGCCTCGAAACCGGGATTTGGCAACCCCAATAGATTTGTAAGATGATTTTGGACTTGATCGTATGTTCGGATTGGATTTTGGATGACCCGGGAGCATTTTGGCGCTTAATATTGAAAGTTGGCGCATTGAAGGTTTTCGAGTTTTTTAAGTTTGGTTTGAAGTAGGATTTGGCGTTATCGAGGTCTGTTTGGGATTCCTAGCTTGGGAATAGTTTCGTATAGTGATTTAAGACTTGCACACAAAATTTGGCGTCATTCCGAGTTGATTTGATAGGAATCGGACGCTCGAAAGTGTTTTTAAAAGTTTTGAATTTCATGATTTGAGTCATGCGTTTTGGTGTCCGATTCGTGATTTTAGATATTATTTTGGTGTTTCGATTGCGCGGGCGAGTTCATATGATATTTTTAGACTTGTGTGGACGTATGGTGTGGAGCCCCGAGGGATCGGGTGAGTTTCAGACGCGTTCGGAGGGATAGGAGGACTTCAATTTTCTGGTTTTATTTTGCTAGTGCCTCAGGTATCGCAAATGTGAGACTTTGTTCACATTTGCGAGGTTGGCTTTGCAATCGCGATGAACCCTAGACGAGGTAGGACTCGCATTTACGAGCTTTTCCTTTGCTTTTGCGATCAACACCTCTTCACATTTGCGAACATCCTGATCGCATTTGTGTGTCACAACCCAAAACATAGCCTCTCATGATGGCGCCTAACGTGGTACTAGGCAAACCGACACTTCAAAATACTTCCAACACTTTTAAATGAAAAATAAAAATAACGCAGGTGTAAATCATTAAAACCCTCAAAACTGGATAGAAAGTCAAAATCCAATACGAAAATTCCCAACATCGGGGTGTCACTGAGTACATGGGTGTATATACAACACAAGTCTAGAAATACACTCTATGAAAGACTAAAATTAAATACATAAAGTGGAAAGATAGGGAAGGAGAGACAAGGTATGCGAACGCTGGGCAGTTACCTTGGAATCTCTAAACGATCAAGCTGTGCAAAGAGATCAACACCTACCGTATCCGAAAATACCTGGATCTGCATACGAAGTGCAGGGTGTAACGTGAGTACAACCAACTCAGTAAGTAACCAGACTAAATAATGGACTGAAAATAGTGACAAGCTTCACGGATATAGTTCAATTACAGAAATTACAACATATAAAGATCGTCATGCGTTCAAGTTCAACGGTTAAACTCAGTGCAAGTAATATGGATCAATTATGAATGATATGAGGAATATGACCTCTCTATATATACATGCCAATGTACATGTTGTATGTAATGCACCATACTAGAAGCTTTGTGTACTCACACTTTCGGATTACTCAATCACTTAGTACTGTATATGGCCAAAAAATGCCCAGGGAAGATCCATCCCAAATATATATATATATATATATATATATATATATATATATATATATATCAGTCAGTCAGTCACTCACTACTGTATAAGGCCAATCCAGCCCAGGGAAAATCCATCCCTCAATATAAATGATTCCTCTCAATCACTTAGCACTCGGCACTCGCACTCAGTAGGTACATGCGCTCACTGGGGGTGTGTAAAAACTCCGGAGGGGCTCCTTCAGCCCAAGCGCTATGACAAGCCAATCATGGCATAAATCAATAAGACATGTTGCGGCGTGCAGCACGATCCCATAATATGCTCACAAAATTAGGCCCTCGGCCTCACTCAGTCATCAACCTCTCCAGTCTCTCGGGCCCTCAGTAGTTATGATAATCAGCTCAAACAACAATGAAATAATGTATCAATAATTAACAATAGAGACTGAGATGTAATATGCAAGTAAAAACTGTGACTGAGTACAAAACATCAATTTAGTAGATAATTCAACATGTACACGACCTCTATGGGTCCCTACAATGCCAACACATAGTCTAAACATGATTTCTAATATAATTTACAGTTCAATTTCTATAGCATATAGAGAATATACGGATAAGAAATTCAGAGTTGTTACTTACCTCAAATCGTGCAAATCCCTACTCCAACATGCTCTTGCCTCGTGAAACGGCCTCTGAATGCCTCGAATCTAGTCACAAATAATTCGATACAATAAACATTAGCCAAAGGAATCATTTCCATAAGAAAATACTAAGCTCTTAATCAAAAGTAAAAAAAAGTCAACTCAAAAGTCGCCCCCGGTCCCACGTCTTGAAATCGAGTAAAAGTCACAAAATTCAAATACCCATTCAACCACGAGTCCAACCATACCAAAATTACTCAAATCCAATACCAAAATCTCGATCAAAACCTCAATATTCGGCCTAAGAACTTTCCTCCATTTTCCCCCAATATTTCCACCCCGAATCACTAATTAACTGATGAAATCAAAGACATAATCATGGAAATTAACCAAAACTAGGTAAGAATCACTTACCCTAATCACCCACTAGAAAATATCTCCAAAAATCGCCTCCCACCGAGATCCCAAAATCAATTTTATGTTATGAACTCCAACCCTTATTTTTGAAATGTTTAAATCTGCCCAGGTATCCCTTCTTCGCGAACGCGACCCCCTTCTCGCGTTCGCGTAGTACAATTGAATCTGTTGCCCAGAAGCCTCCTACATTAACACGAGGTACCACTCGCGAACACGATGCCTTGCTGACCCCATGCTTCGCGAACGCGACCTACCTTACGCGAACGCGACCTACCTTACGCGAACGCGTAGACCAAATGCGTTGGGTCCCAACTCCCAGAACTCCATCCAACTGAACTGTGCTGAAATCCAAAACATGAGACGGATCACCGACATACTTCCGGATCATAGAAACATGAAACGCTTGATGCACACTCGACACCTTGAGCAGTACCTTCTCCCCAACCATGAAAGCAACATACCGAACCTTCCTATCGACGTAACTCTTTTGTTTGGACTGCGCCGTGCGAAGGCGATCCTAAATCAATTTAACCTTGTCCAAAGCATCCTGAACCAAGTCAGTACCCAATCGAACCAACCCACCGGAGATCGACATCGTCTATCATATAGAGCCTCATACGGAGCCATCCGAATGCTCGACTTTAGCTGTTGTTGTAGGCAAACTCCGTTAGTGGCAGAAACTGATCCCAAGAACTCCCAGAATCAATGACACAAGCGTGTAGCATGTCCTCCAATATCTGAATACTGCACTCAGACTGTCCGTTCATCTAAGGTGAAATTTGTACTCCAACTAAACTTGGCTGCCCAACTCTTGCTGCACGGCTCTTCAAAGTTGCGATGTAAACTGCGTACCCTAATCTGAAATGATGGAAACTGGCACACCATGGAGGCGAACAATCTCGCGGATGTAAATCTCAGCAACCCACTCTAAAGAATAAGTAGTCCCAACTGGAATGAAGTGCGCGTACATGATCAGCCGATCCACAATCACTCAAATAGCGTCGAAACTACCTCGAAGTCCATGTGGAAGCCCAACTACAAAATCCATGGTTTTCCGCTCCCACTTCCACTCTGGAATCTCAAGCCTTTGGAGCAATGCACCCGGTCTCGGATGCTCATACTTCACCTGCTGACAGTTAAGGCATCGAGCTACAAATCCCACTATATCCTTCTTCATTTTCCTCTACCAATAATATTGCCTCAAGTCATGGTACATCTTTGTGGCACCCGGATGAATGGAATACCGCAAACTATGGGGCTCCTCAAGAATCAACTCACGTAGCACATCTACATTAGTCATACAAATCCGACCTTACATCCTCAACACCTCATCATCCCCAATAGTAACGTCTCTGGCATCACCATGCTTAACCGTTTTCTTAAGGACAAGCAAATGAAGATCATCATACTGGCGCTCTCTTATGCGATCATATAAGGAATACCGAGAAACCACACAAGCTAGAACCCGATTGGGCTCCAAAACATCTAATCTCACGAACTGGTTGGCCAATGCATGAACATCAACTACAAGCAGTCTCTCACCAACAGGAATGAATGCAAGGCTACCCATACTCACCGCCTTTCTACTCAAGGCATCGGCACCACATTGGCCTTCTTGGGATGATATAGAATAGTGATATCATAGTCCTTTAGCAGCTCCAACAATCTCTGTTGTCTCAAATTTAGATACTTTTGTTTGAAAAAGTGTTGGAGACTCCGATAATCCGTAAATACCTTGCAAAACACATCGTAGAGATAATGTCTCCAAATCTTCAATTCATGAACGATGGCAGCCAACTCCAAATCATGAACATGGTAGTTCTTCTCATGGGACTTCAACTGACGTGAATCATAAGCAATCACTCTACCTCCCTGCATCAAGACACACCCAATACTGATCTGAGAAGCATCACAATACACTGTATAAGAGCTTGATGCTGAAGGCAAAACTAGAACCGGAGTTGTGGTCAAGGCAGTCTTGAGCTTCTGAAATCTCTCCTCAAATTCATTCGACCACCTGAAAGGATCACCCTTCTAGGTTAATTTGGTGAAAGGCGATGCAATAGACGAGAAACCCTCCACGAAGCGCCGATAATAACCGGCCAAGCCGAGAAATCTCCGAATTTCTATAGCTGAGGACGGTCTGGGCCAACTTTGAACTGCCTCAATCTTATTCGGACCCACCTGAATCCCATCACTGGACACCACATGCCCCAAGAACGCCACTGAACTAAGCCAAAACGCACACTTGGAGAACTTGGCATAAAGCTTCTCCTCCCTCAACCACTGTAACACAATCCTCAAATGCTGGGCATGCTCTTCCTGGCTACGTGAGTTCACCGGGATATCATCAATGAATACTATATCAGGTAAGTGATTCCGGCACATTGTTAGTTAAATACATGGTGTATATGAGGATTTAAACATGAAAATTAGTAGAAATTTGGAATTTTTGTAGAAAATCTAGAAACTGATATTTTTGGATTTTAACCATGAAATTGGACATGGAATTTGGAATAAATTATATATTTGAGTTCGTGGTGTTATAGGTAAAGTTTATATTCAAATAATTTAGGAATCCGGGCATGTGGGCCCGAGGGTTGATTTTTATCGACTTTTCGAGCAGAATTGAAAATTGTTTAAATTGATTAATTATGGGTATTAGAATATATTTTTATTGGTTTGCATGTTTGTTTGACTAGTTTTAGAGAGACGGGCATCGATTTGCGGTGTTTGAGTGGAGCTGGAGCCGGTTATGGAACGTCGGAGCGAGGTAAGTCTCTTGTCTAACCCTGTGAGGGGAAACTACCCGCTAGGTGTTAATTATTGTTATGTGCAACTAGTTGTGGGTGCTACGTACGCACGAGGTGACGAGAGTCTATACGTAGCTATAGCATGTTTATGTCCTGGTAGACTTAGGATCTTATCATGTAATATTAGAAATACTTGAACTCATTGTGCTAGCTTACTTAATCGAAGTTATAAATGTAATTGATTTAGAAATAAAAATATGTATACTAGGCCAAGCCTTAACACTTGAGTTGTGGGCGAGTTATTTGAGAAGGGGTAAAGAATATATTCATTTTATGCCCATGTGCTATAATTTAAATGTGTGTCTCGAAATTCCGGAAACTTCCTCCCCTTTCTTGTGGAGCGGGCCGAACACCTCGGCAGTATATAGATGCATCTATGGATCATGACCCATGTCCCTCGACACTGTACACATTATTCTAGATCAGGCCGAACGACCTCGACAGAATCGTGCCTTATATCGCTAGTAGTCCGAATATTCATGAGATAAATCCTTCCACTGATGCCCCGCATACTATGGTAATTCTTATTTGTTTGGTATTAAAACTTGGCATTGTCCTGAGACATCACGGCAAAAATACAAGATCGGGAAAGTTATGCTTTAAAGGAAAACAAATTAGAAAGTTATGAGTTACAGAGTTACTCCATTATTGCTATGCCCTTCATATTTGTTATGAATCATTATATTGCTTTATTGGACCTTTAGTACGTGTCGATGTCGACCCCTCGTCACTACTTCTCCGAGGTTAGGATAGATACTTACTGGGTACGTATTGATTTACGTACTCATGTTGCACTTCTGTACTAAATGTGCAGGAATTGACAGGTTCATTTGATGATCATCTTGGCGCGAAGGAACACCTGCTGAGGAGACTTTACGTGAGTTGCATTCCTGGCTACGCATCGCAGCCCTACGAGTATCCATTGTACTGTTTACTTTATTTTGTCTTATTACATTCGGGACAGATGTTGTATTTATTATTGTACTCCTTAGAAAATATTCATGCACTTGTGACACCGGATTTTGAAAATTTCCTTCGGGTTATTTATTATTGTGGTTTGTGTAAATATTCTCATTTACTTTATAAATTCTATTTTATATTATTCAATTAAGAAAAAACAAATTCGATTTCAAAAATACTAAAATGAGTAAGTAAATTGGTAATTCACTGTTGGCTTGCCTGACGGCGGCGTTAGGCGCCATCATGACTTGTAGTGGATTTTGGTTAAACAAATATTCTCATTTCTCTACCAAAAACTTTCCTTTACTTAAACATGTACGAACCAGTTCGGCACCACGAAACATTATTTTCCTTTGCGAAATTTTACGGGGCCTTATATTCTTCCCCACTTAGGATCATTCGTCCTCGAATGAGAGACAAAATCTCTTATTAGAATCGTATGTGTCCCAACTGTTAATTCACACACACCAGCAGTTTCAAAATTTGGCTAACTCCCTAAATTTCCAAAAAATTTGCCAGAGTCTCCCCTGTAACTGGGCCTATCCACCTGTCAGAGAACCCCAGAAACACATCCTAACAATATATACATAATCCAACGACGTAACATAACACAAAACAACACCAACTGTGGCCTCATAAGCAATTATATTACCAGAAAAGGAACATTCTTAACATCAACAATAAAAATGATACATAATTCATAGAATGTAACTCTTAGAATTTTCATAGAGTACAACTTATAAGTACATGGTTATTCAAATAAATAAGCATACTTCTTCTTCATTTCTTCCTCGGCCTCCCAAGTAGCCTCTTCAATCTGCTAGTTTCGCCATAACACTGTCACGGAGGCGATATCTTTATTTCTCAACTTTCGGACTTGCCGATCAATAATAGAAACTGGAATCTCTTCATAAGTCAAATTCTCATTAACCTCAATAGTCTCAACCGGAACAATGATTTTCGAGTCTTCAACTACTTTCTTCAACATAGACTCATGAAACACCGGGTGCACTAATGACATCCCAGGTGGTAGCTCAAGCTTGTGCGCCACTTCACCGATCCTCTGGATGATTCTGTACGGTCCAATGTACCTCAGACTCAATTTTCATTTCTTACCAAATCGCATTACACCCTTCATGGGGGAAACCTTCAAGAATGCCCAATCATCTTCTTTGAACTCCAGATCCCTATGACGAACATCCGAATAAGACTTTTGATGACTCTGAGCAGTCTTAAACCTCTCCTTAGTGATTTTAACTTTTTCCATGGCCTGATGTACAAGGTCTGGCCCTATCAACTCTGCTTCACTAATTTCGAACCACCCAATGGGAGATTTACATCTCCTACCATATAAAGCCTCGAACGGTGCCATTTGAATGCTAGCGTGATAGCTATTGTTGTAGGAAAATTCTATGAGTGGTAAGTGACCATACCAACTACCTTTTAAGTCTATAACACAAGCGTGCAACATATCCTCAAGCGTCTGAATAGTCCGCTCTGCCTGCCCGTAAGTCTACGGGTGAAAGGATGTACTAAGATTCACCTGAGTATCCAAACCTTGCTGAAATGCCTTCCAAAAATTAGAAGTGAATTGTGCCCCCCCCATCAGAAATGATAGAAACTGGAGTGTCATGCAACCTTACTATTTCTTTGCTATACAATTGAGCATACTGTTCCGCTGTGTCGGTAGCCTTAACCGGCAAAAGTGTGCTGATTTCGCGAGTCGATCTACAATCACCCAAATCGAGTCAAACTTACGAGGAGTATGAGGTAATCCTACCACAAAGTCCATATTAATCATTTCCCACTTGCACATTGGAATTTCTATGTTCTGCGCCAACCCACCGGGCCTTTGGTGTTCGGCCTTCACTTGCTGGCAATTTGGACACTTTGCCACAAACTCTACTACATTGCTCTTCATATCATTCCACTAGTAGACTTCCTTAAGATCATGATACCTTTTCGTTGAACCGGGGTGTATGGAATACATAGCAGTGTGAGCTTCTGTCATGATTCTTTCCCGGAGACCTTCCACATTTGGAACACATAGACGCCCTTGGTACCTTAGTGTACCATCATCCATGCCAAGAGAAAAGTCCATGGTCTTATGTTTATGAATCCCCTATTTCAATTGTGCCAACAATGGATCGTTGTATTTCTTCTCCTTAACTTCAAAAACAAATGATGATTCAACCCTACTTTGCATAATCACCCCTCCTTCACTAGAGTCCGCAAGACGAACTCCCAAACTAGCCAATCGGTGAACTTCCTTGGCCAATGGCCTTTGATATGCCTCCAAGTGTGCTAAACTACCTATAGATTTTTGGCTAAGAGCATCCACCACAACATTAGCCTTCCCCGAATAATATAGAATATCAATGTCGTAGTCCTTGAGTAACTCAAGCCATCTTCTCTGCCTCAGATTCAATTCCTTCTGCTTGAAAATATATTGAAGGCTCTTATGGTCCGTGAATATATCCACATGGACCCCATATAAATAATGACGCCAAATTTTCAATGCAAATACCACCGCCGCAAGTTCTAAATCATGTGTTGGATAGTTCTTTTCATGATTCTCGAGTTGCCTAGAATCATAAGCTATAACCTTGCCATGTTACATTAATACACACCTAAGCCCAATTCTTGAAGCATCACAATACACCACAAATCCATCTGCACCCTCTGGTAAGGTCAACACCGGTGCTGTAGTCAATCTTGATTTCACCTCCAAGAAACTCCTTTCACAAGTATCTGACCATTAGAACTTAACTGCCTTCTGAATCAATTTAGTAAACGGAGAGTCAAGGGTAGACAACTCGTCCACAAATTTTCTGTAATACCCAGCTAAGCCTAAGAAACTGCGAATCTTTGTTGGAGTTATAGGCCTCGGCCAATTCCTCACAACCGCAATCTTTTGAGGATCAACCATAATTCCTTCACTAGAGACTACATGACCCAAGAATGTGACATATTTAAGCCAAAATTCACACTTCAAAAACTTTGCATATAACTTGTGCTGATATAGGGTTTACAAAACTAGCCTGAGATGATTGTCATGGTCCTCTCGATTGCATGAATATACAAGGATATTGTCAATAAACAATATCACAAATAAGTCAAGAAAAGGCTTGAAGACTCGATTCATAAGATCCATGAAAGCTGTTGCGGCATTTGTTAGCCAAAAAGAGATACACCAGAAATTCAAAATGCATATACCAGGTCCTAAAAGCTGTTCTCAAAATATCCAGCTCCCTAATCTTCAATTGGTGGTACCCGGACCATAAATCAATTTTGGAGAAGTACCTTACACCCTGTAACTGATCAAACAAATCATCTATTCTTGGTAATGGGTACTTGTTTTTTATTCTGACTTTGTTGAGTTGCCGGTATTCAATACACATCCTCAGTGATCCATGTTTCTTATTCACAAAGAGAACCAGTGCGCCCCATGGTGACACACTCGGTCAGATGAAACCCTTTTCTAACAAATCCTTCAATTGTTCCTTTAGTTCCTTCAATTCTGTTGGTGTCATCCTATAGGGTGGAATAGATATAGGATGCGTGTCTGGCATTACATCAATCCCAAAATCAATCTCCCTATATGGTGGGATCCTAGGGAGTTCATCCAGAAAGACTCCCGGAAATTCATTCACAATAGGCACGGTCTCAAGTGTAGGTGCCTCAGAATCGGTGTCCGTAACCCGGACCAAATAGTAAATACACCCCTTGTTGATCATTTTCATAGCCTTAAAGTAAGAAATAAACCTACCCTTCGGCACTACATCATCACCCTTCTACTAAATAACTGGCTCATTTGGAAATTCAAACCTAACAGTTCTGGTTCGGCAATCAACCTTTGCAAAACATGAATAAAGCCAATCTATCCCCATTATCACATCAAAATTTACCATTCTCAATTCAATAAGATCAGCCATGGTGTCCCGATCACGCAACATGACAACACAATCCCTATAAACCCGCGCGCCCAAAATAGACTCACCAACCGGAGTAGATATAGAGAACGGCTCATAAAGCTGTTCCGGTTCTATCCCAAATTCCATAGCAACATAAGGAGTGACATATGATAAAGTGGAATTGGGATCAATAAAAGCATATACATCATGTGATTGGACAGACAATATACCTGTGACAACATCTGGAGAAGCCTCTGAATCCCAACGCCTCCGCATAGCATAAAATTTGTTGGGTCCTCCCGAATTCTGTGCACCACCCCTAGCTACACCACGCCCTGAGGGTGTTGGGGTACCTCGAGCTGGAGGTGTTGTGGATGTAGTAACTGTAGAATTAGTTGGCTGCGCCGCACCTCTGCCCATGTTCCGGCGGGACGAGTGACAATCCCTCTGAATATGACCCCTCACACCGCACCCATAGCATATATGTAAGTCCATGAAGCAGGACCCAAAGTGCATCCTCCCACACTTAAGGCATGGGAGCCTCCACTTCTGAAACCTCCCGTTGGGACGACCTTGCTGGTGGGGTCCCCGGTTGCCCTGACTGGGTCCAGATAACTGTGCACCTATCGAAGACTGGGCGAATGATTGGGATGGTTCTGATGACCCTCCCCTAAATGCAGATCTATCACCACCCCACCAGAAGAATCACCAAAGTTGCTCGCGGACCGAGCCTTGCTTCTACTCTGACGCTCCATTATATTCTTCAATTTGTGGGTGTCTGTGGCTTGATCAAATGCCACCATCTTACCATAGTTCATATCGGAATTCAAGGCAGTTGTAGCGGCCTCATTAATAATCAAGGGGCTAAAGCCTTGAACAAACCGGCGCACTCTAGCCTCCATAGTGGGCAGCATGTGAATAGCATACTTGGACAGGCACGCAAACTCTATATGATACTCCCACACATTCATACTACCCTGCTTCAGGCTTTCAAACTTAGCGACACGGGCTGCCTTAGTTTCGGCAGGCAAGAAATAATCCATAAAGGTATACATGAATTTACCCTACCTTGCCGGAGGGCTTCCCTCCTCACGAGATTCCTCCCACAACTCAAACCAAGAATAGGCCACCCCTTTCAGGAGGTAAAAGGCCAACTCTACTCCATCCGTATCTGTAGCATGCATAACCTGGAGAGTTTTGTACGTCTCATCAATAAAGTCCTGGGGGTCCTCCTCTGGATCAGTACCCGTAAACACTGGAGGATCTAGCTGAAGAAACTTGTTTACCTTGGAACTAGCAGATTCCCCTGGTTAACTAGAAGAAGTAGCCCAACACTTGATCTCTAGGCATGAGAAGCCACTATCTGTGCCAACATCTGTATGGCTCCCCTAAGATCAACATCAGAAACACCATAAGTGAAAGCTGGAATTGAAAGTGGAACTGGTATATTAGTTGGAGGAAACGTTGCACCCTCAGTAGATGTAGGGACATGTGCGATGTATCAGTTGTGGTAGAATCAGGCAGCATAGTAACTGATGGAATATCCTTACCCCTTGGGTGCTCACCCGCATCATCAAATATCTGATCAACTACCACTCCTAGGGTGACATTGGCTCTTTGGCCAGTTGTTGCCTTCTCCTTTGGTACCATGTACTGAAAATTAGAGCAACTCAGGAGTTAAAGGAGGAACAATCTTACAACCATCTTTATCGCACGATCAAGAACACGAAAGAAGGGTATTATTCCTAAATGCCCATGTAGCATCCTAATTATAGATGTGGTCGACAACACACCGATAAGAATGACTCTACTAGACACGGCTCCGAGACATCCTAGGACACTTTAAAACCTTAGGCTCTGATACCAAGTTTGTCACGCCCCAAAGTCGGGGAGCGCGACCAGCGCTCAACCGTGTGAACCCGACCGAGCAAGCCTGTAAGATTTCCTTCTATCCAAACTCATCCATGAATGGAGATAATACATATTTTTATTAGTTAGACAAAAAGGTGACCATGTCTACAATACCAATTCATTACCAATGGTTTCATCATTTTTTTTAAGTCTCAAAAGGAACAAGTAATACAACCACAACATAACATAGTTTGACTTCCCCATCACCATTACACAACCCACACTATGTCTACGGAGCCTCTATAGATAAAAAAAAGTACTATGATAATGCTGGCAACAAGGCCTCGGCTATACCTCAAACACAATACATAAAGAACAAAAGATACATGACCCCGAAATGAAGTGGGGCTCAGCAAGTCAGCTGGAAAGAGGGTGTACTGCTATCACTGATCAATGTCTCCTGCTGTGGAACCACCTACATTCATTAAAGATGTAGCGCCCCCGGCAAAAGGGACGTTAGTACCGTCGAATAGCACTAGTATGAAAACCAAGCACCAATTTAAAAAATCGGAAGTACAATATGCATATAATGAATCAGGGCGGCAATAGAATAATATAGATAACTGTTTAAACCAGAGCAAGCTTATCAAGAGCTATCAATAACATTTATAGGATTTAAGATGAGATCTACTGTAACCATCTTTACACAAAACGGCCCCGCCGCCTCACCCCAATGTATGCCGGTGGAGATGTAAGCACAATACCACAACTCTCCTCAAATGGCCCTGCCGCCTCACCCAAATGTATGTGGGTGGAGGTATAACCACAGTACCAAGAACCTACACAAAGCGGCTATGCCGCCTCACCCTATATATATATATATATATATATATATATATATATATATATATATATATATATATATATATATGGGTGGTGGTGCAACAACAATACCAAAACTATACACAAAGCGGTCGTACCACCTCACCCCAATGTATGCGGGTGAAGGTGTAATCCCACAATACCATAATCCCTACATAAAGCGGTCATGCCGCCTCACCCCAAAATATACGGATGGAGGTGTATCACAATCACAATCTCTCCACAACTTTGCATAATAACTTCCACATAAATCATGACTTGAAATTATAACATCTAGATACACAATCCATAGTTTGGAACACCTCCTCAATTTATAATGCAATATGATTGTCATGACCCAAAATCCAAAAACAAGTCGTGATGGCGCCGGACACCACTGTCAGGCAAGCCAATCATAATCAATTAACTTAATTACCCATTTTAGTATTTTTGAAATAAAAATTTCTTTAATAAAATTGTAGAGATAAAACTCATATAGTAAATGATAAATATTTTTGCAGCTAAATTTCTAAACAATTCACAACCATTCCCAAAATCCGGTGTCACAAGTGCATGAGCATTTACTGGGGAATTAAAATAAAATATAGCATCTGTCCAGAATACAAA
Organism: Nicotiana tabacum; assembly: GCF_000715075.1. Taxonomy (NCBI): domain Eukaryota; kingdom Viridiplantae; phylum Streptophyta; class Magnoliopsida; order Solanales; family Solanaceae; genus Nicotiana; species Nicotiana tabacum. Next base: position 22,142,235 of record NC_134081.1, on the reverse strand, counting down.
TTAGACAAGAAAATATAATAACTCTGAAGGAGATTTTGTTAGCTACGGATCGTAATATAGAATGTAGCTCACCTATGTCTCCACAATTATTAACCACACCTCTGCGCCCACAAGGCCGCTATACATATATGTACCTGCACAATAAAATGTGCAGCAAGTGCAGTATGAGTACAAAAATAACGTGTACCCAGTAAGTATCAAGCCTAATCTCGAAGAGGTAGAGACGAGATGGCCGACTATGACACTCACTATGGGTCAATAATATTAAATAATCATGAAAAAAGAAATATTTATATCAACGTGATTCACATAATTAATAATACTTTATTGAACCAACAGAAGTAATTAAATTCCTTCAATTCCAATAATTCTCAATATATTAATTAAATTCCTTCAATTCAAATAATTTCTAATTTATTAATTAAATTCTTCAATTTCAATAAAAATTCCAGTTTATCAAATAACTTTACAAGCTGCAATTCAATTTCAGTAAATTTTCAATTTATCAAATAACTTTACAAGCTTTAATAAATTGTCCAAGTATCGTGTAATTATTATTAAGCACGATTTCTGCCGACGTCGTACGGCCCGATCCAGAGTTTCGTGTACACTGCCGAGGGATGTGCGACACGATCCATAGATGCATCTATCCTGCCGAGGCGTTCGGCCCGCTCCACAAGAAAAGAGGACATTTTCTTATGTGCCTCCGGAAGGAGAGTATATTTATTATAAGATATATTCGGGAGGAAGAACAATTTCTTTTAATAATTAATTAATTTAAACAGAAAATCAAGCATATGAGGTTTCCATCCTTTGATATCTTTATCTGAAAATTTACAATTCACAATATATTCATATATATCAATTAATATTAATTAAATAAAGAATATAATTTACACAAGTAATTCATGCTTTGAGTCCTAAACTACCCGGACTTTAGCATTAATAGTAGGTACGCACAGACTCTCGTCACCTCGTGCATACGTAGCCCCTGCAATTAGCAACAATTATTCAATTTAATCCCTATGGGGTAATTTTCCCCTCACAAGATTAAACAAGAGACTTACCTCGCTCCGAAGTTCCATAGCCGGCTCCCAAGCTTTTCAAATAACTCGACCAATGCCCAATGCTCCAAAACTCACTTTCGCTTTATTAACATTCACAAGCTTTAAATCCTCCTCTGACATCGTAACATTGAGTAAAATGCTCATACGCCACCAACAAATTGGGATGTACAATTACAATCCCAATTACAATCAAAATATGACTCAAAAATATTTATCAATATCCATTTACGGCTCTCAAGTTGGCTACAAGCCTCCAGCTCAAATCGTCTAATAGGTTCACTTACTAGCACATTCAGCTCCACTCTTATCATTCAATACCAATTTGAGGTCATCAATGATACTACATAAATTCTCCAACACCGCCAAATTACTATTCATCGTCTTCCTTAACCAACATTTCCAAAACATTCAATTTGGTGATTACTTAGTTGAATACTTCCAACTAAGCTAGAAAATGATTCCATAGATTAATTGCATCCTTTAATTTCATTTCTAAGAACACTATTTATCTTTCCCTCATTTTCTCAAGAACATTATTCATACCAGGAACTAGAGTTTATGAAATCAATTATCCAACCAGAACAACTTGAAACAAATATTAGAAATACTCTCACCGATTCATAAGAAATGAGCTTGAAGCATTAGTATTACCTTCTTGAAGCTTTTCCTTGAAATTCCAATATTTGGGAAATTTGGTGTTCTTGAACAACTTGAAAGATTTCTAGGGATTTCAAAGATTGAAGGATGTTAATACTAGTGTTAATAGGATGTTATTAACTTAAAATATCCAAAAATAGCTCACCTTGTATTCTTAAGTAGTCCCCAAGGTCGAATCCACCATGAAAGAACCAATCCCTAGCTCAAGAAAATCCCTAAAAATGGCTGCTGCCCGTGACTGCCTTATAAAGGCACAGGTGCTTCAGCGAGTTGTATCTTGCGCTGTGCAGGTTGTACCTCGTATTACAAGTTTTGCCCTGCTGGACACCTTTTACAAACACGTCCATAAGTCCTTGTAGAAATATCCAAATAACGAACGATTGAAAGATTTAGAAACTAGACTTGAAGAGCTTTCATTTGATTTGATAGGTTGTCCACCATATAACTCTTTATATATATAGGTATGCTCGTCCAAAGTTAGGTTTTTGTGTGTACTCATTTGCAACTTTAGTCTATCAAGTAATTTCCAACTTGATTAAGACTTAGGGCTCTCCTTAGACCCTACATCACTTATAATATGACTCGTTCACTTATTAACATATGAACCTACTGGAACCTTCAAATCCCGATTCCGAGGTCGTTTTTTCAAAATGTTGACCGAAGTCAAACTTGCCCTTTTAAGGAATCAGGTGTTCCGATTTCTACCCAAACACTTCCAAATCCCGAACCAACCATCCCCGAAAGTCATAAATCATTAAAAACATATTCAGGGAGTTTTATTTAGTGGAACGGGGTTCTAAAAGTCGAAACGACTAGTTGGGTCGTTACATTCTCTCCCACTTAAATATACGTTCGTCCTCGAACGTGCTAAGGATTGTTTCAGAGTTGTCCAAAATTACTGTTTAACACTTCGAGCACCTACCCGTGCTACCACAACCAATTGAGCACATTAGCTCGAGCCAAATCTGAAAATCCTCCCCTTTATTTAGGCAAATAAGCCTTAGAGCCAAATTCTAACATCCAGAATTCTCCACCATGCCTGTTTCCAACCTATGAATGTCGTATCAATCACTACACAATGCACTAATATAGGATTGCATAACTTTGTTGAATTTAGACCATGCACTGCATCATTCACATGACTATAATAACATCCTCCGATAACAATAGCCAAAATTCCACGAATCTGATGTTCACAACACACCTCATGATACATATAAAACCTGTTCCAACTCTTGAAATGCTTCCACAATGGAAGAAATGTGTAGAAATTCATAACCAACTGCCGAGTCAACAATTATTGAGTTTCTCCTTATGACAAGAACCATTGCCTCATTATAACCAAATAATGATATTTGCTCTTTATTACACTTCATATAATCCGATCGCACTGATCCTGAATCCAATAATCTCATCTCACCAAGTATAAGTTGCTCAGGCAATAAACCACCTCAGACGCGATCAAAAAGCCTCATATGACACCACAATGAGCTAATAAGCTACGGACTCGATTGCGATACATAAGAAAAATGAACTCTGGAAAGGATTTCTCAACCCACGTGACTAATTAGACAACTGAAAAGGTGTCATGAACCTTCCTCAGAAAATGGGACACAAACACACAAAATAGAATATAAGGGACTGTACTCAACATCACACTATTGCGGCGTGCAACCCGATCCACACATGATACCGTTGCGGCATGCAACCCGATCCATACATGATACCCCTGGTAGCGTGCTACCCGATCCGCACAAAAAGAATCTATAAGAAAATACTTACCGAGCTAGAATGCTCATTACTACAAAATATCTAAATATCGGACACAAGCACGCTCAGTGCATAATATCATCCCCGGAAGGACCGACAGTGCCATACGCTACAAAACTCAAGAACAACTAAGGTGCGATATATGATCTTAATCTCGAGAGTCATCCTGCTCACATAACACCATCGCTATGCAGAACCTCAACACATAAGAAAATTATCAAGCCGTTTCGCAACTCACACGGCACAATATAGTATTACATGTAATAACCGACGACGAAATGACATCCAACGTCTGAATACTCCTCCATAGGGAGCGGTTATGCTGAAATGAACACATACGGCTTGATATAGAGCCCATATTCATATTCAAATCCATCCACAGACCTCAAGCCGATTCTGATCACATCGTACTAGGCTAATAACCTTTCAAGTATCCATAATAACCCTTTTTCCCATAACATACAAGAATAGCCATCATAATCGGAACAATACTTCCACAGTCGACAACCAAATAAACCAAGCACCCTCCGGGCATAAATTCTCGAATCAGCGATATTATCAAAATCTTCATAATTGGTTTCAATATTCGCTCAATCAAGTGACTACATGTCACTCTTACATAATCTTTCCGTGAGACACGCTCCCACGACCTTCCGCACCAGGTAACAAGTATGCACATCCATGCTACCGGTTACACTAATGCTGTAAAGCATATCGAGAATCCACAAATCAATACACAAGGTCTCTTACACCTGACATCGACCTTAGATGATGCCAAAAAAAATACCATCTTACTTTAAACATCTAAATCCCTTTCCTGCTCATCCGAGCTCATAACATCCTTGTCAACACCGAACCAAAATCTTAAATCCTCAACTTTCGAATCCCATGCTACTTAGTGCACTTAACCACGCCAATACGCAGGAGTACAAGAATTCCATCATAACTCCCGAACCACTAATAGGGTAAACACTTCATCATATAGAAACCTTCTTCTTAACTCATTTCAAGAGAACCATTGCAATACGTGACTGAATTCCCATATCCGTAGAAAATACCGGCCTCAAGTAGTGGTCTAAACCACCATAACTCTTCTGGGATCCCTCTACACATAACATGTCATAATACTTGAATTCCTCCAAACAAAATCAATTACGGCGGCCGTCAAGCCTCGCACGTACTGCCACAATTCACATGCATAATTCAATGCGCTGAAGGAACTGATCATTGCCACTATCGTGTCGATTCAACCATTGTTAGCCGATCCATCTTTTCTCAATCTACTCTCAACTTGACTTAGAAATAATAATAGCTCCATTTATTACATCACGAACTCAAATTCGCACTCATCCCAAGTGACCTTATTTCACGAAACCACGCTGTTTCAAAACCCACGAATCATCTCATACCCCTCATTTTGTGCACTTTTACATCTTCAATCGATATACCCATTTTGATACTTCTTTTATGAATCCGAAGTTATTTTCTTCCGTTTCTCAAATGCTACACCACAACCTGAAGATAACGCAGAGTACTCCAAGTCCCGTTTCATAACCTGCTGCAAAAGCTCGATACTCAACCATACTACGGACTCGAGATTCTTAGGCACCGTACTTTAAATTTTTGAGCCCTCTAAGACCGTTATCGAGAGTCACTTGCTCTGACTTGTTCCCAAATATGATCAACACCAAGGCTCTGCTAGCACATGGACACTTTCTCAAGGAAACAACCGACTGTCTCACTTTCCCTGTGCATTACATCTACACGAAGCATAAACTCTGAGTCTTCCAAAAACCCGAATATGAGTCGATAAGGGCAAATATGGCACACATTCCCCAAATCATTTGCTCAAATTACCACTGATGTTTTCTTCCCTTAGTTGCAATGATCCACCAATACACCGATAACCAGGAACCTCACAAATAGACAACCATGCAATCCAATTGTAGATGGTGAGGCTCTCCTACTTAGCTTGAAGCTACAATTACATAAATTCTGGAATCCACCGAGATTATTTCTTCATTGTTGACATGATTCTTCACACGCAACTCGCCAAATTTCTCAAAATCTTTCTATTAACCTTTAATAAACACTCCGAACCACTAGCCACATTTACATATTAAATCTCTTACCAGGTAGCCAGTAGAATTCTTCGCAGAAGCTTCGTCAACACCACGTGACCGCTAACTTGCTCACAGGAGATAACCTACCTGTGGAAATTACATGCCGACATATTCCAACGTCGTTGCACTAGGTGCAATTACTACGAAATCAGTAGATCATCCCGAGTCTGAGCTCATTCACCATCTACATCAGTGCATTCACTCCTCATGGACATCAACTAGAGGTGCGACAATACATTCCAATCCAAAGTCATGTTGTATCCTTCTTCATATCAAGCAACTCCCTCCTGTTGTTTCCAATGTTCCTCAATATAGCAGCTAATATTACAACTTAAGTCCGTAGACCTAGTCATTGTCCATTCTACATCCCAAATCACTCCAAACTTTCCTCAAGATGCGTAATCATCCTACCACGTAACCCATGTGCTACCTTGCCACTATCCCACTTTGGTCAACCATCTCCTTTAAGCAACTACTCGACTTTTGTTTTCTTACACTTGGCCTTCTCGGAACCTAACCACCACAAGACTCCTTTCATATGTCCTTCCTCATCCTTCGCTGCCCAGTTGTTGCCTTAACTAAAAATCCGTCTCTGTAGCACTTGAACCAATAGGTCGTTACCAGCTTTAAACCTTTCCGGGGATTATCCTTCTCGAGCCATTAATACTAGGAACACTGCTTTGATCCTGAATCATTGCACACCACGATCTCTAATGACTGCTTCCCCTATATCAATTCCTAACACCTCACCGTGAAGGCGAGTTGAAGAAAACTATAACACCGACAAACCTTAACGCATTTAACCAGGTGATGACACCACATCAAAATTGAGAACTCTACCACACTCGAAAATATCAAGCTTCGTTACTCGATCAACACCAAACCTAAACATTCATAGTCCGGTTGCCTTTTCTCTGCTGGAAATAAAACATGGAACCTCTGAATCATGTACTGAGAAAAACCTTCTTGCAAGTCGTTTACTACCCTGACACATAGACAGGCATTTTACTATTTCATAAACACTATGCGATAACAACGCACGAATCGTCATAACAATCAATGCCAAATCTCAAAACCTTAGGTAGTACTGATACTTAATTTGAAATGACAGAGCGGCCTTTCGCAAAGCGACGACAATAGCCCAATTAATTACACATGGAGAAGCATCCTGTACTACATCTGTAGTAGCATTAAAAATTTCCTCGATCCCTAATTTATAACAAGCGCTTCACGTCGCATAAGATTGAATAGGAAGGAAATGTAGGCATAAGCCTCAAAGGAATCGAATCGCACGGTGAGGAATCAAAAAGAGAAGTATTCCTAACAGCCTTGTAGCCTCTCGAAGATAAGTACAGACGTTTCCGTACCGATCCGCCAGACTCTACTTGACTTGCTCATGACTCGTGAGACCTACGTGAACCTAGTACTCTGATACCATGTTGTCATGACCCAAAATTCAAAAAAGGTCGTGATGGCGCCGGACACCACTGTCAGGCAAGCCAATCATAATCAATTAACTTAATTATCCATTTTAGTATTTTTGAAATAAATAATTTTTTAATAAAATTGTAGAGATAAAACTCATAGAGTAAATGATAAATATTTTTGTAGCTATATTTCTAAACAATTTACAACCATTCCAAAACTCGGTGTCACACGTGCATGAGCATTTACTAGGGAATTAAAATAAAATACAGCATCTGTCCAGAATAAAAATTAGACAAGAAAATATAATAACTCTGAAGGAGATTCTATTAGCTGCGGATCGTAATATAGAATGCAGCTCACCTATGTCTCCACAATTATTAACCACACCTCTGCGCCCACAAGGCCGCTATACATATATGTACCTGCATAATAAAATGTGCAGCAAGTGCAGTATGAGTACGAAAACAACGTGTACCTAGTAAGTATCAAGCCTAATCTCGAAGAGGTAGAGACGAGATGGCCGACTATGACACTCACTATGGGTCAATAATATTAAATAATCATGAAAAGAAAAATATTTATATCAACGTGATTCACATAATTAACAATAATTTATTGAACCAACAGAAGTAATTAAATTCCTTCAATTCCAATAATTCTCAATATATTAATTAAATTCCTTCAATTCAAATAATTTCTAATCTATTAATTAAATCCTTCAATTTCAATAAAAATTCCAGTTTATCAAATAACTTTACAAGCTGCAATTCAATTTCAGTAAATTTCTAATTTATCAAATACCTTTACAAGCTTTAATAAACTGTCCAAGTATCGTGTAATTATTATTATTATTAAGCACGATTTCTGCCGAGGTCGTACGGCCCGATCCAGAGTTTCGTGTACACTACCGAGGGACGTGCGACACGATCCATAGATGCATCTATCCTGCCGAGGTGTTCGGCCCGCTCCACAAGAAAGGAGGACATTTTCTTATGTGCCTCCAGAAGGAGAGTATATTTATTATAAGATATATTCGGGAGGAAGAACAATTTATTTTAACAATTAATTAATTTAAACTATAAATCAAGCATATGAGGTTTCCATCATTTGATATCTTTATCTGAAAATTTACGTTTAATATCTTTATCCAACAATTCACAATATATTCATATATATATATATCAATTAATATTAATTAAACAAAAAATATAATTTACACAAGTAATTCATGCTTTGAGTCCTAAACTACCCGGACTTTAGCATTAATAGTAGCTACGCACGGACTCTCGTCACCTCGTGCATACGTAGACCCCGCAATTAGAAATAATTATTCAATTTAATCTCTATGGGATAATTTTCCCCTCACAAGATTAGACAAGAGACTTACCTCGCTCCGAAGTTCCACAGCCGGCTCCCAAGCTTTTCAAATAACTCGACCGATGCCCAATGCTCCAAAACTCGCTTTTGCTTTATTAACATTCACAAGCTTTTAATCCTCCTCTGACATCGTAACATTGAGTAAAATGCCCACCAACAAATTGGTATCTACAATTACAATCCCAATTACAATCAAAATATGACTCAAAAATATTTATCAATATCCATTTATGGCTCTCAAGTTGGCTACTAGCCTCCAGCTCAAATCGTCTAATAGGTTCACTTACTAGCACATTCAGCTCCACTCTTATCATTCAATACCCATTTGAAGTCATCAATGATACTACATAAATTCTCCAACACCGCCAAATTACTATTCATCGTCTTCCTTAACCAACATTTCCAAAACATTCAATTTGGTGATTACTTAGTTGAATACTTCCAACTAAGCTAGAAAATGATTCCATAGATTCATTGCATCCTTTAATTTCATTTCTAAGAACACTATTTATCTTTCCCTCATTTTCTCAAGAACACTATTCATGCCATGAACTAGAGTTTATGAAATCAATTATCTAACCATAACAACTTGAAACAAATATTAGGAATACTCTCACCGACTCATAAGAAATGAGCTTGAAGTTAGTATTACCTTCTTGAAGCTTTTCCTTGAAATTCCAATATTTGGAAAATTTAGTGTTCTTGAACAACTTGAAAGATTTCTAGGGATTTCAAAGATTGAAGGATGTTAATACTAGTGTTAATAGGATGTTATTAACTTAAAATATCCAAAAAAAAACCACCTTGTATTCTTAAGTAGTCCCCAAGGTCGAATCCACCATGAAAGAACCAATCCATAGCTCAAGAAAATCCCCAAAAATGGCTGTTGCCCGTGACTGCCTTATAAAGGCACAGGTGCTTCAGCGAGTTGTATCTTGCCCTATGCAGGTTGTACCTCGTATTACATGTTTTGCCCTGCTGGACACCTTTTACAAAAACGTCCATAAGTCCTTGTAGAAATATCCAAATGACGAACGGTTGAAAGAGTTAGAAACTAGACTCGAAGATCTTTCATTTGATAGGTTCTCCACAATATAACTCCTTATATATATATATATAGGTATGCTCGTCTAAAGTTAGATTTTTGTGTGTACTCATTTAGAACTTTAGTCTATCAAGTAATTTCCAACTTGATTAAGACTTAGGGCTCTCCTTAGACCCTACATCACTTATAATATGACTCGTTCACTTATTAACATACGAACCTGCTGGAGCCTTCAAATCCCGATTCTAAGGTCGTTTTCTCAAAATGTTGACCGAAGTCAAACTTGCCCTTTTAAGGCTAACTTAAGGAACCAAGTGTTCCGATTTCAACCCAAACACTTTCAAATCCCGAACCAACCATCCCCGGAAGTCATAAATCATTAAAAATACATTCGGGGAGTTTTATTTAGGGAAACGGGGTTCTAAAAGTCGAAACAATTGGTTGGGTCATTACAATGATAAGAGCATTTGAAACAAGAATTGAACATATATCTTTATCACAAAATTTATTGGAATACCCGATTTGTAATCAACATCTTGGAACTTACAAGGATAATGGGGATTCCAATTCTTAAAGAAGAGTTTAGCCAACATACCTCAATTGAGCTTCCTTCTAAAATGTTCCGGAATTCTTAGCAACTTCAATCTATTTTAGAAATATAACAAGTTGAACCAAAATTAGGAAGATGATCATGGTTCTAGCTCGAGCATTTTATCAAACACTTAGTGTGCATAAAGTTTCAAGGTTTTTTTTATGGAGGATTCCATCATCCCACAACCCATTCTTTATCATTTTTAGCCCAACAATCTTCTTACACCCTTTGATAACACATACATGCAAGATGAACAACTCCCATGCCCAAATATTATTTTACTAATTACCCAATTCTAGACAAAATTCGAAATTGAGGGTTAGGGTATAGAATCTTACCTCTAGGGTGAAGACCTAGTGAGTTTACCTTCTTAATCTTTCAAGGTTTGAGCAAGAATTGAAGAGCAACTGTTGAGGAACACCTTCTCACTCTAGGGCACTCTCTATCACTCTAAAATGTCAGATGTTTAGTCAAAAAATGGTCCATTGCATCTATTTAATGAAGTAGGGTCGGGTTGTAAAAACTCAAAAATGAATCTCCGAAACAAGGTTTGCGATCGCATAATCGATATGCGAACCGTAGATAAGGCCGCATAATTGGCCTTCAGAACTGGGAAAATCTGCTTGGGTTTGCGATCACTATGCGGTCCGCAGACCTATTCTACGGTCGCATAATGAACCGCAAAACAGTTCTGCAGTCGCATAGTCGATCGCAAAATGGCATCCAAACATGCCTATACCTACCTCACTCTGCGGCCATTATGCGGTCCGCAGAGTGATTCTGCAGTCGTATAATGGACCGCAGAAATGCATTTCTTTGCCAAAAACTTTCCTTTACTTAAACACATAAGAACCAGTTCAGCACCACAAAATATTATTTTTCCTTTGCGAAATTTTACGGGGCCTTACACTTGTCTAACCCTGTGAGGGAAAACTACTCCCTAGGTGTTAATTATTATATGCAACTAGTTGTGGGTGCTATATACGCACGAGGTGACGAGAGTCCGTACGTAGCTATAGCATATTTATGTCCGGGTAGACTTAGGATATTATCATGTAATATTTGAAATACTTGAACTCATTGTGCTGGCTTACTTAATCGAAGTTATAAATGTAATTAATTTAGAAATAAAAATATGTATATTAGGCCAAGCCTTAACACTTGAGTGGTGGGCGAGTTATTTGAGAAGTGGTAAAGAATATATTCATTTTATGCTCATGTGCTATAATATAAACGCATGTCTCGAAATTTTGGGATCTTCCTCCCCTTTCTTGTGGAGTGGGCCGAATGTCTCGAAAGTATATAGATGCATCTATGGATCGTGTCGTACGTCCCTCTGCAGTGTACTCATTATTCTGAATCGGGCCGAACGACCTCGGCAGAATCATACGTTATATCGCTAGTAGTCCGGATATTCACGAGATAAATCCTTCCACGGATGCCCCGCATACTATGGTAATTCTAATTTATTAGGTATTAACACTTGGCATTGTCTTGAGACATCACGACAAAAATATAAGATCGAGAAAGTTATGCTTTAAAGGAGAAAAAAATTAGAAAGTTATGAGTTATAGAGTTACTCCATTATTGCTATATCCTTCATATCTGTTATGAATCATTATATTGCTTTACTGGACTTTTAGTAAGTGTTGATGTCGACCCCTCATCACTACTTCTCCGGGGTTAGGCTAGATACTTACTGGGTACGCGATGATTTATGTTCTCATGCTGCACTTCTGCACTAAATGTGCAGGAATTGACAGGTTCATTTTGTGATCATCTTGGCGCGAAGGCGCACCTACTGAGGAGACGTTACGTAAGCTGCATTCCAGGCTATACATCGCAGGCGTCCGAGTATCTATTGTAGTATTTACTTTATTCTGTCTTATTACATTCGGGACAGATGTTGTATTTATTATTGCACTCCTTAAACAATGCTCATGCACTTGTGACACCGGATTTTGGGAGTTTTCTTCGGATTATTTATTATTGTGGTTTGTGTAAATATTCTCATTTACTTTGTAAATTCTATTTTATATTGTTCAATTAATAAAAAAACTTTCGATTTCAAAAATACTAAAATGAGTAAGTAAATTGGTAATTCACTGTTGGCTTGCCTGGCAGTGGCATTCGGCGCCATCACGACCTGTAGTGGATTTTGAGTCGTGACTACAGATATGCCTGATAGATAATTTATGGATAACGTATAATAAAAAAGACACTAAATATTTTATTCTATGCCAACATTTTACATACAAGAGCCAAGAAAGAAAATGTAAATATTATGTGATATGTAATACATGGTAATGATTTTAGACTCTATAAAAGATTTAGATAAACCTCTTTTTAAAGGTTTTAATGATTTTACTGAAGCATTAGACTATGCAAGGGGTATATTAGGACCAAATTACTATATCTCTCCAGCACTCACTCAAAACCCAAAAATAATTCCTCAATATAATATTCAAATTGATACTGACAAGATAATCTTCTGTTATCATTGTTCATCAATGATTGAAGCCTTCAAGAGACTCAACCAAAAGAACAAGTTTTTAGTATAAGAAAAAGCAAGACTAGTGGAGCAGTGAAAGTGTTAGAATACACACTCCAAGCAGTAAATTTTAAGTTAGCGCAATCTCAGACCCAAGTTATCTCTTAACAAAGGTGTAGCCCATAACAATTGAGTTCTCCATCTCAATTTCAAAATAAAATGGATGAGAAGGGTATGCATTCCCCAATGAATGTAATGACATCCACTGTATCAGATAGAGATACAGCTAGTCCGGTTCAAATGGTAGACGATAAAGACTTATCAAATCTGTTTATAGCTGCCACTTTGCCAAAAAGTGAAGATGAAAATTTATCAAGCCAAACAAGACGAAGACGACCTAGAACATTGGTGCAAGGAGAAGCATTGAAAAAGAAAGGAATAATCTCAAAAAAGAAAAGAAAAAAGAGAAAATAGAAGATACGGTTAAACAAACATTAGAAAACAAAAATTCAAGACAAGGAGAAGCAAGACAAACATATGATTAGATATTCCAATTCAGAAATATCTCAGAGCTCAGGAGAAGATAATAATGTAAATTATCAAGATTATCAAGATGCTCAAGACCCAAATGATGATTCAGGAATGAGTTTTGACTCAATAACTTTACATAATCTTGACACATAGAAGCAGACCTTAGTCATAATAGAAAGAATAAAATAAAGGAAAAGACAAAAAATAGCGAGGAATAAAAAAAAAAAGACTTTGGCAGAGGCACAATAATGCAATAAAGAGACATTTTGAAAAAGACAATACAATGGAAAGGCATCCTCTACAATAAATCAAGGACAATAATGCAAGACCTACAGTAAATCAAGGACAATAATGCACACATTCATTCTGATATATATATATATATATATATATATATATATATATATATATATATATTTAATGCATACCCATAATAATAAATGATATAACTGTGCCAATGGCAAAAGTAGGAGATTTCACAAGAGAACCCCTAGTATATTATGCTGAAAGTTCACATGTAAAAAATTCGAACTCCGGTATTTTCCAGATTTTGAATAGTGTTTTCGTTCAAATTTATCTTTACATGAAAAGTGGCTAAATTTCAATTACTTTTGAAACTGTGGCTATTTTTCAATTACCACTTGTAAATCTGATTATTTTTGAATTTCTCCCCCTAAAATATGGTTGGAAAAAATTGGGTTAAAATAGCACAGGCTAGCCAGTTTTCGGACTAATAATTGAAAATTTGACAGCGTTTGCAAAGTCATTGAAAAATAGCCATTATTTTGCTGCAACACGAAAAGTTCCAGTATAATATACTGGAGATTGGAGCACCTGTGTATGAACATCCAAAATATTATGCTGGAACTCCAGCACATAGAAAGATCCAGCATAATATACTGGAGATTGGAGCACCTATGTATGAACTTCCAGCATATTATGTTGGAACTCCAGCACATTATGAAATTCCAGTATGTTATGCTGGAAGTTCACACGTAAAAAATTCGAACTCCAGCATATTATGCTGGAATATTTTTCGGATTTTGAATAGTGTTTTTGTTCAGATTTGTTTTTACATGAAAAATAGTTAAATTTCGATTACTTTTAAAACTATGGCTATTTTTGAATTTCATGCCTAAATTGGGTTGCATAACCACTTATTCTACCACATAATGGGCTTTCATAGCCATTTACAATGTTAAAATTAAGAAAGTGTCATTTTTAGATCTTTTATGTGTAAAAAATAAATCTTTTATGTGTAAAAGTAAATTTCTCGTGCGTAATAAAAGAAATAGTTATAAAATTAAAAACAAGTTTGTAAAGACCCACAAAATCATATTCTACCGGCTTTTAGAGTTTATTCACATCTTAAAATATAATACCAAAATAGCCAAATTTTAATTATAAAGACGTTTTTGCCCCCAACACAATCTCCCTCTTCAGCTACTCAACAACGCTATTAACTTTCTTTTTAGATTAAACAAGATTTTTTATTCAAAATTGTCCCTCATGTATAGGATTAAGTATATTTTTGTCCCTTTAATATATCCTTGAGCATTTTTAATTTCTTAGGTTTGCTAAAACACCTTTGGTCTAACTAACAAAAATAGATTAAAAACTAACGGTGCCACCATCAGCTATCCTAGACGGTTTGATGGGGTTCGACATTGGACCAAACTCTGTCAAGACTTTCAATGATGGCTTGAAGACTATTTAAACAGTAATCTAGAATAGACCAATGGCGGTGTTTGAAGTTGACAAGTTTGCTGTAGGAACTGAGATACCGATTTTCATTCCTCGTATTTGTTAATTACCACCTGCAGAGGTTTATAATAGAAAGGGAAAGTGAATAAAACTAGTTTACGTGGCTTTGTAAAATAAAAAGGAGAGGAATACGTTGGTTTACCAGGTCACTAATTGCATTAATTTTGTAATTTACTTATTATTCTAATCATTTGGTGAGGGTGTAATATTAATGTTTGTGTATGTTGTTAATGTTTACCTTCAATTCTGATAGTGTTGTTTCTGTAACTGAAGAGTAAATAGAAAAGCATGTTAAAGTAGTGATAGGCAATTGCAAAGAAGCTTGCAGAACTAAGTGGGAAAGAGGTGACACGACTCATAGGCGGATTCAGAATTTCAGAAGGATGAGTGCACTATTGTGAAGAGGTGGATATAAAATTTATATTTGACTGGTTTAGTTTTAGTCTCTTACCATGACCCACTACACTTTTAAAATTATAGGTTCAAAATTATATTCTTTTTGATTTTTTAGTAATTTTCATATATATATATATATATATATATATATATATATATATATATATATATATATATATACTCTGTGCCGAAAATAAGACCGTTCAGAGTGTTATTTTTTTTAATTTGAGTGTCTTCCTAATTACTAAAGAACTTGGTATTTTGGCTTACTTCTTATGCTTAAATGAAATAAACAGTAAAAACAAGGCCAACAATTTTTACGTGAAAAATCACCCTACTCAATGGTGCAAAAACCACGACCTACCACATATGATTTTAACTTCAACTTCACTAGAACAAATGAGTCAAATGTACTGATTATAAGACATGTAAACCAATACATACACTTCTCCTACTTCAACTATTTGAATAAATTACAAGTTACTCTAACTTGTATGCTCAAACAGTCACTCCAACTGACATAATATGAACGACCTCTTGATTATAAATCGATTTTCTAATACACATGAACTAACAGTCTCAAGAAGAACTGTAACGATCCGGCTGGTCGTTTTGAGTATTATAACTCCGTTCCCCAATTTGCTGCTCAATTTATGCCTTACAGTTGATTTATGACTTATCGGATTAGTTGGTTCGTGTCCGGGAGGCTTTCGGAGTGAAATGAGACACTTAGTCTCATAATTAAAAACGTAAGTTCGAAAGATTGACCGGATATTGACTTATGTGTAGACAACCTTGAAATTTAATTCTGATGATTCCAATAGCTCCGTATGGTGATTTTGGACTTAGGAGCATGTCCGAAAAATTATTTGGAGGTCCATAGTGGAATTAGGATTGAAATGCCAAAAGTTAAATTTTTGGAAAGTTTGACCGGGGGATTGACTTTTTGATATCGGGGTCGGAATCCGATTCTGAAAATTTGAATACCTCCGTTATGTAATTTATGACTCGTGTGCAAAATTTGTGGTCAATCGGACGTGAATTGATACGTTCCAGCGTCGTTTGTAGAAATTGGAAGTTTTGAAGTTCATTAGGCTTGAATCTATGTGTGATTAGCGTTTTTTGTGTTGTTGGATGTGATTTGAAGACTCGACTAAGTTCGTATGATATTTTAGGACTTGTTTGTATATTTGGTTGAGGTCCAGGGGGCCTCGAGTGAGTTTCGGATGGTTAACGGATCAAATTCGGACTTAAGACCACTGCTGGAAATTTTGCTTCTGGTATTTTTGCACCTGTGGAAGGTCTGATCGCAGGTGCGAAGCCGCATGCACGCACCAGCCATCGCAGAAGTGACCAGACGTGAAGAGGGGTAGTAGTCGCAGGCGTGAAGAGATTTCCGCACCTGCGAGGTCGCAGGTGCGAAAAGGAACGCGCAGAAGCGGAGGGAACATTTTGGGCGATCGCAGATGCAGACATTTCGTCGCACCTGCGAGACCATTGATACAGCTCATCTGGTCGTAGGTGCGACAGGCCCTGGACATAATAAAATTGGAGGAGTTCCGAGCTTTTGTCATTTTTGGGCATTTCAATCTCGGGTTGGGCGATTTTGAGCGAGGTTTTCATGGGAAAACATGAGGTAAGCCTCTTGTGATCATTTTTACTCTATAATATTGAATTATCATCGAATAATCCGACTAGATTACGTGTTTTTGAGGTGTAAATCGGGGGTTTGAACTTAGGGATTTGAAAAATAGATTTGAAGTTTTTGGGGTCGAGTTGAGGTCGAATTTTGGTAAAATTAGTATGGTTAGACTCGTGGTTAAATAGGCTTTCGAATTTTGTAACTTTTGTCGGATTCTGAGACGTGGGCCTCACGGGCGAATTTTGAGCTAAATTTCGGATTTCTTTTATGGAAAACTTGCATTTTCTTATGGAATTAATTCCAATAAATTTTATTGACTGAATTGAATTGTTTGTGGCTAGATTCGAGGCGTTTGGAGGCCAATTCACGAGGTAAAGGCTTAGCGGAATATGAAGTTCACGGTTTGAGGTAAGTAACTGTTATAAATCTGGTCCTAAGGTTATGAAACCCCGTATTTTTGTGTCATGTGATTATTTTGGAGGTGACGCACATGCTAGGTGACGGGCGTGTGGGCGTGCACCGAGAAAATTGTGACTTGGTCCGTCCCATGGAAACTGTATAGTTGAATAATTTATTGTTAGCTATATGCTCTCTATGTGTTAAAGAAATTTGGCTGCAAATCATGTTAGGAATCATGCTTAGGCAATGTGATAGTACTGTTGGGACCCGCAGAGGTCGCGTACTTGTTGAATTATTTGCTAATTTATGTCTTGTACTCAGTCATGATTTTACTTGCGTATCATACCTTAGTCTTTCTTGATTTTGTCGATACACTATGTTATCTTTGTTTGGATTGATCTTTGTGATTTTCGAGAGCCGAGAGACTAGAGAGGTTGAGGACTAAGTAAGGCCGAGGGTCTATCGGTGAGGTAAGGATATTATAGCACGTGAGTTGTCTGTGCGGGATATTATAGCACATGAGTTGTCCGTGCGGATTATGGCGCTTGGGCTGTAGGAGTCCCTCCGGAGTTTGTACAAACCCAGTGAGCGCGGGTACCCATTAAGTGTGCGTACTGAGGGCTGAGAGTCGAGTGGTTGAGCTGTTGTGACGAGTTGAGTAAATGTTGGCCTGAGAGGCTGTACTTGCTTTTCATTTGTTGTTGCACTTAGTTGCTATCTGTTATTGTTGTGAAATTCTCTGAAAGATTTTATATCCGAATTACATGAACTTGAACGGTATAAAATTGATTTAACTTAAACTGCTGGAATTGATAGCATGTCTACTCTCTGCTGGAATTACTGAAAATGAACTATAACTATGTAGCTCGTCATTATCTTCAGTTCCTTAGTTATTATTGTTACTTGCTGAGTTAGTTGTACTCATACTACACCATGCACTTCGTGTGCAGATCCAGGTATTTTCGGACATAGCAGGTGTTGATTCTCTCGCACAGTTGATTTTTCGGAGATTCAGAGGTAGCTTCCGCGTTTCGCAGACCTTGTCTCTCCTTCCCTATCTCCTTGTTTATTTTATTTGGTCTTAGATTATTATAGACCATATTTTCCAGACTGATATTCATATTAGATGCTCATGTACTCAGTGATACCAGGTTTTGGGAGTGTTTATATATGTATTTGTGAATTTTCTTCCGCTGTATTTAATCATTTTGCTTTTAAACATAAAAGATATGGGAGTTTATTGAGTTTGTCGGCTTGCCTAGTATTTAGATAGACGCCATCACGATAGGTGAGATTTTGGATCGAGACAAGTTGGTATCAGAGCCTAGGTTACATAGGTCTCACGAGTTATGAGCGGGTTTAGTAGAGTCTTGTGGATCGGTACGGAGACGTATGTACTTATCTTCGAGAGGCTGCAGAAACCTTAGGAAAAACTTTACTTTCTTATATTCTGTCGTGCGAATTTGTGATTCCGGAAATTAAATTTCTGTTATTCTATTCTCTCATAGATGGTGAGAACACGCACTACCGGATCGTACGGTCAGCCACCAGTTCCACCAGTAAGGGCCGCGAGAGACCGGGGCCGTGGTAGAGGCCGGGGCCGAGGAAGAGGTCGAGGTATAGCTCGTGCAGCAGTTGGAGCAGGTTCCGGATACAGTCGAGCCGGCGGGACCGGTTTAGGCACCAGCTACACCTATTGTGATTCCAGGCCTTCAGGAGGATCTGTCCCATATATTGACAGTTTGTACTAGTCTTGCACAGGTGGTTTCGACTCAGGCCGCACCTGCCACTTTTCAAGCCGGAGGAGGTACTCATACCCCTGTTGACCATACTCCAGACCAGGAAGTATAATGACTTCATATACCGGGAGCACTACCAGCCCAGCCGGTTGCAGCTGCTCAGGCCCCGGTAGTTCCTGTTATGGCAGATGATGAGCAGAGGAGGGTTGAGAGATTTGAGAGGCTTCGACCTCCACCATTTAGCGGTGCTGAGTCAGATGATGCTCAGGATTTTCTGGATAAGTGTCAACGGATGCTTCGAAAAGCGGGTATTCTAGAGACCAGTGGGGTCTCCTTCACTACTTTTCAGGTTTCTGGGGCTGCCTTCAGATGGTGGGAGGCTTACGAGAGGTGTAGGCCGGTCGGCGCAACACCCCTTACCAGGCAGCAGTTCTTCGATCTATTCCTGGAGAAGTTCATGCCTCAGTCCCGCAGAGAGGAGCTGCATAGGCAGTTCGAGCAGCTTCGTCAGGGTGATATGTCCGTGACATAGTATGAGATGAGATTTTCAGAATTGTCCCGTCATGCTATCTGGTTGATTGCCACAGATAGGGAGAGGATCAGGAGGTTCATAGATGGCCTCACTTTTCAGTTGTGATTACTCATGACTAGAGAGAGTGTCTGGTGCTACTTTCGACGAGGTTGTCAACATTGCTCATCAGATTGAGATAGTTCGCAGCCAGGAGCCAGTTGAGAGGGAGGCTAAGAGGCCTCCTAGTTCAGGTGATTTCAGTAGTGTTCCTTCAGGTGGTCAGTTTTACTGTGGTAGGAGTCGTTCTTGCAGACACGCTCAGACGGGTCGTCCAGCTCATCATGGTGCATCAGCTAGCCAGAGTTCATACAGTGCTCACTCAAGCCAGCCTTCATTCAGTGCACTACCAGTGCAGAGTTCTCACCATGCCTCATCCGCTTAGGCTTCTATAGGTAATTCCTCGGGTTATTAGGAGCAACATTTCCATCAGAGGAGGGGTTGTTTTGAATGCGGAGAATTGGGCCATTTTAAGAAAGATTGTCCTAGGCTGTTGAGCGGGGCTCTACAACAGAGTTCTCGAACAACGGCACCAACACCAGTAGTTACACTACCCACTCAGCCAACTCGGGGTGGGGGTCAGGCAGCTAGGGGCCGCCCAAGAGGGGGAGGCTGGTCAGGTGGCGGACATGCCCGATTCTATGCTTTTCTTGCCAGGCCAGATGCTATTGCTTCAGATGCAGTGATCATAGGTATTGTTTCAGTGTGCCACAGGGAGGCTTCTATATAATTTGACCCTGGATCCACTTATTCATATATATCATCATATTTTTCTCATTATCTAGACATGCCCCGTGAGTCCTTAGTTTCACCTATTTGTGTGTCTACACCAGTGGGCGATATTATTACTGTGGACCGTGTGTATCGGTCGTGTGTGGTAACTATTGGGGAACTGGAGACTGGAGTTGATCTCTTATTACTTGGTATGGTTGATTTCGATGTAATCTTGGGTATGGATTGGTTGTGGCCATATCATGCTATTCTGGACAGTCACGCAAAAATTGTGACGTTGACGATGCCGGGGTTGCCAAAGGTTGAATGGAGAGGTTCTCAAGATTTTGTTCCTAGCAGGGTAATTTCTTATTTGAAGGCTCAATGTATGGTTGGAAATGGATGTTTGTCATATTTGGCCTTTGTGAGAGATGTGGATGCAGATACTCCTATTATTAATTCAGTACCGGTCGTGCGAGACTTTCCGGATATATTTCCTGCAGACATGTCGGGTATGCCACCCGACAGGGATATTGATTTCGGTATTGACTTGGTGCAGGGCACTCAACCCATTTTTATTCCTCCGTATCGTATGGCACCAACTGAGTTAAAAGAATTGAAAGAGCAACTTCAGGAATTCCTTGAAAAGTGGTTTATTAGGCCTAGTGTGTCGCCTTGGGGTGCGCCGATTCTGTTTGTGAAAAAGAAAGATGGTACTATGCGGATGTGCATCGATTATAGGCAGTTGAACAAAGTTACAATCAAGAATAAATTTCCTTTGCCGCACACTTATTTGACCAGCTTCAGGGAGCGAGGGTGTTCTCCAAAATTGATTTGAGATCTGGATATCACTAGTTGAAAATTCGGGATTCGGATATTCTAAAAACGGCATTCAGAACTCGTTATGGCCACTATGAATTTCTTGTGATGTCTTTTGGTCTAACCAATGCCCCAACAATATTTATGCATTTGATGAATAGTGTATTCCAGCCATATCTTGATTTATTTATCGTAGTATTTATTGATGATATCCTGGTGTACTCACGTAGCCAGGAGGAGCATGCACAATACTTGGGTATTGTATTACAAAGATTGAGAGAGGAGAGACTTTATGCCCAATTCTCTAAGTGTGAGTTCTGGCTTAGTTCGGTGGCATTCTTGGGACACATAGTGTCTAGTGAAGGGATTAAGGTGGATCCAAAGAAAATTGAGGCAGTTCAGAGTTGGCCCAGACCATCTTCAGTTACTGAGATTTGGAGTTTTCTCGGCTTGGCTGGTTATTATCGTCGCTTCGTGGAGGGTTTCTCGTCTATTGCATCACCTACGACTAAATTGACTCAGAAAGGTGCTCCGTTCAGGTGGTCGGATGAATGTGAAGAGAGCTTTCAGAAGCTCAAAACAGCTTTGACTATAGCTCCAGTATTGGTGTTGCCTACATGTTCAGAGTCTTATACTGTGTATTGTGACGCGTCGCGTATTGGTCTCGACGCAGTGCTTATGGAAGACGGTAGGGTGATTGCCTATGCATCCAGACAGCTAAAGGTACATGAGAAGAATTACTCGGTCCACGATCTTGAGTTAGCAACTATTGTTCATGCCTTGAAAATTTGGCAGCATTACTTGTACGGTGTCAAGTGTGAGGTATATACCGATCATCAGAGTCTACAATATTTGTTTAAACAGAAGGATCTTAATTTGCGGCAACGAAGGTGGTTGGAGTTGCTTAAGAATTATGACATTACCATTCTCTATCATCCTGGAAAGGCCAATGTACTGGCCAATGCCTTGAGTCGTAAGGCAGAGAGTTTGGGCAGCTTAGCATACTCCGGTGGCAAAGAGGCCTTTAGCCTTGGATGTTCAGGGCTTGGCTAACCAGTTTGTTAGACTGGATGTTTCGAAGCCGAATCGAGTTTTGGCTTGTGTGATTTCTCGGTAATCTTTATATGATCGCATCAGAGAGCGCAGTATGATGATCCACATCTGCTTGTCCTTAAGGACACGGTTCACCATGGTGATGCCAAGGAAGTCACTATTGGAGATGATGGTGTATTACGGATGCAGGGCAGGCTATGTGTGCTTAATGTAGATGGTTTGCGTGAGTTGATTCTCCAGGAAGCTCACAGTTCGCGGTACTCCATTCATCCAGGTACCGCGCAAATGTATCAGGATTTGAGGCAACACTATTGTTGGAGGCAAATGAAGAAAGATATAGTTGGATTTGTAGCTCGGTGTTTAAATTGTCAACAGGTAAAGTACGAGCATCAGAGACCAGAAGGATTACTTCAGAGGCTTGAAATTCCAGAGTGGAAATGGGAGCGTATTACCATGGACTTCGTAGTTGGGCTTTCACGGACTTTGAGGAAGTTTGATGCGGTTTGGGTGATTATAGATCGTTTGACTAAGTCCGTGCATTTTATTCCAGTTGGTACCAATTATTCTTCGGAGCGGTTGGCTGAGATTTATATCCGCGAGATTGTTCGCCTACATGGTGTGCTAGTGTCCATCATTTCAGATCGGGGCACGCAATTTACATCACAGTTTTGGAGAGCAGTGCAGCGAGAATTGGGCACCCAGGTTAAGTTAAGTACATCATTTCACCCTCAAACGGACGGACAGTCCGAGTGCACTATTCAGATATTAGAGGATATGCTACGCGCTTGTGTCATTGATTTTGGGGGTTCATCGGATCAATTTTTGCCACTCGCGGAGTTTGCTTATAATAATAGCTACCAGTCAAGCATTTAGATGGCTCTGTATGAGGCTTTGTATGGGAGATGGTGCCGGTCTCAGCTGGGTTAGTTTGAGCCGGGTGAGGCTAGGCTATTGGGTAGTGACTTGGTTCAGGATGCTTTAGAGAAGGTCAAAGTGATTCAGGAACGGCTTCGCACGGTGCAGTCTATACAGAAGAGTTATGCCGACAAGAAGGTTCGTGATGTTGTTTACATGGTTGGGGAGAAGTTTCTACTCAAGATTTCACCCATGAAGGGTGTGTTGAGGTTCGGGAAGAAGGGCAAGTTGAGCCCTCAGTATATTGGGTCTTTTGAGATACTTAAGAAGATTAGAGAGGTGGCTTATGAACTTGCCTTGCCACCTAGTCTATCAGGTGTTCATCCAGTGTTCCATGTATCCATGCTCCGGAAGTATGTCGGGGATCCATTTCATATTCTGGATTTCAGTACAGTGCAGCTGGACAGTAATTTGACTTATGATGTAGAGCCGGTGGTTATTTTAGACCGGCAGGTTCGAAAGCTGAGGTCAAAGAACATAGGATCAGTGAAGGTACAGTGGAGAGGCCATCCAGTCAGAGAAGCTACTTGGGAGATTGAGCAGGAGATGCAGGGCTAATATCCACACCTATTTGAGACTCCATGTATGATTCTAAACCAGTTCAAGGACGAACGTTTGTTTAAGAGGAGGAGAATGTAACGACCCGGCCGGTCATTTTGAGTATTATAACCCCGTTCCTCAATTTACTGAATTTATGCCTTACAATTGATTTATGACTTATCGGGTTAGTTGGTTCGTGTCCGGAAGGATTTCGGAGTGAAATGAGACACTGAGTCTCATAATTGAAAACTTAAGTTGGAAAGGTTGATCGGACATTAACTTATGTGTAAATGATCTCGAAATTTAATTCTGATGATTCCAATAGCTCCGTATGGTATTTTTGAACTTAGGATCGTGTCCGAAAAATTATTTGGACGTCCGTAGTGGAATTTGGATTGAAATGCCGAAAGTTGAATTTTTGGAAAGTTTGACCGGGGGGTTGACTTTTTGATATCGGGGTCGGAATCCGATTCTGAAAATTTGAATACCTCAGTTATGTCATTTATGACTTGTGTGCAAAATTTGAGGTCCATCGGACGTGAATTGATACGTTCCGGCGTCGTTTGTAGAAATTGGAAGTTTTGAAGTTCATTAGGCTTGAATCTATTTGTGATTCAGGTTTTAGTATTATTGGATGTGATTTGAAAACTCGACTAAGTTCGTATGATATTTTATAACTTGTTGGTGTATTTAGTTTAGGTTCCGGGGGCCTCGGGTGAGTTTCGGATGGTTAACAGATCAAATTCGGACTTAAGACCACTACTGGAAATTTTGCTTTTGGTAATTTCGCACCTGCAGAGGTCTGATCGTAGGTGCGAAGCCGCATGCGCGCACCAGCCATCACAGAAGTGACCAGACGTGAAAAGGGGCAGTAGTCGCAGATGCGAAGAGATTTTTGCACCTGCGAGGTCGCAGGTGTGAAAAGGAACACGCAAAAGTGGAGGGAACATTTTGGGAGATCGCAGATGCGGACATTTCGTCGCACTTGCGAGACCGCATATGCGGCTAATCTGGTCGCAGGTGCGACAGGCCCTTGACAGAATAAAATTGGAGGAGTTTCGAGCTTTTGCTATTTTTGGGCATTTCAAGCTCGGGTTGTGTGATTTTGAGCGAGGTTTTCACGGGAAAACTTGAGGTAAGCCCCATGTGATCATTTCTACTCTATAGTATTGAATTATCATTGAATAATCCAACTAGATTACGTGTTTTTGAGGTGTAAATCGGGGGTTTGAACTTAGGGATTTGAAAACAAGATTCGAAGTTTTGGGGGTCGAGTTGAGGTCAGATTTTGGTAAAATTAGTATGGTTAGACTCGTGGTTGAATGGGCTTTCGGATTTTGTAACTTTTGTCAGGTTCTGAGATGTGGGCCCCACAGACATGATTTTGAGCTAAATTTTGGATTATTTATGGAAAACTTGTATTTTCTTATGAAATTAATTCCAATAAATTTTATTTACTGAATTAAATTATTTGTGGCTAGATTCGGGGCGTTTGGAGGCCAATTCACAAGGTAAAGGCTTAGCAGAATAAGAATTTCACGGTTTGAGGTAAGTAACAGTTTTAAATATGGTTTTGAGGGGATGAAATCCCGGATTTTTGTGTCATGTGATTATTTTGGAGGTAACGCACATGCTAGGTGACTGGCGTGTGGGTGTGCACCGAGGAAATTATGACTTGGTTTGTTCCGTGGAAACTGTATAGTTGAATAATTTATTGTTAGCTATATGCTCTCTATGTGTTAAAGAAATTTGACTGCAAATCATGTTAGGAATCATGCTTAGGCTATGTGATAGTACTGTTGGGACCCGCATTGGTCGCGTACTTGTTGAATTATTTGCTAATTTCTATCTTGTACTCAGTCATGATTTTACTTGCGTATCATACCTCAGTCTTTCTTGATTTTGTCGATACACTATGTTATCTTTGTTTGGATTGATCTTTGTAATTTTCGAGAGCCGAAAGACTAGAGAGGTTGAGGACTGAGTAAGGCCGAGGGCCTATCGGTGAGGTAAAGATATTATAGCACGTGAGTTGTCCGTGCGGATTATGGCGCTTGGGCTATAGGAGCCCCTCCGGAGTTTGTACACCCACAGTGAGCGTGGGTACCCATTGAGTGTGAGTGCTGAGGGCTGAGAGCCGAGTGGTTGAGCTGTTGTGACTAGTTGAGTAACTGTTGGACTGAGAGGTTGTACTTGCTTTTCATTTATTGTTGCACTTAGTTGCTATCTGTCATTGTTGTGAAATTCTCTGAAAGATTTTATATCTGGATTACATGAACGGTATAAAACTGATTTGACTTTAACTGCTGGAATTGATAGCATGTCTACTCTCTGCTGGAATTACTGAAAATGAACTATAATTGTGTAGCTCGTCATTATCTTCAGTTCCTTAGTTATTCTTGTTACTTGCTGAATTGGTTGTATTCATACTATACCCTGCACTTCGTGTGGAGATCTAGGTATTTTCGGACATAGCGGGTGTTGATTCTCTCGCACAGTTGATTTTCCGGAGATTCATAGGTAGCTGCCGTATTTCGCAGACCTTGTCTCTCCTTCCCTATCTCCTTGTTTACTGTATTTAGTCTTAGATTATTATAGACCGTATTTTCTAGACTGGTATTCATATTAGATGTTCATGTACTTAGTGACACTGGTTTTGGGAGTGTTTATATATGTATTTGTGAATTTTCTTCCGCTGAATTTAATTATTTTATTTTTAAACATAAAAGATATGGGATTTTATTGAGATTGTCCGCTTGCCTAGTATTGAGATAGGCGTCATCATGACAGGTGAGATTTTGGGTCGTGACAAGAACAATGACACCAACGATCATCTTGAGTGTTGAAATGTTGTTCCTCGGTTGATGTGCAAAAGAATAATATCCTCAGTCCATCAGGAAAGTATTTAACTTCCTAGTACTCTACGATCTTTGAGAGGCCTATACACAGTCAACTTCTCATTTGATAGGACTGCTAAAGCTCCAAGGACTCCATAAATCTTGTGGTTCTTGTCTATCACTTATGCGAGCAAATATTGGACAATTGTCATTATCTAATTTACAGCCTTTTTCCAGCAATCTCGGATTATAATAACTTTGTGCAAAAGTTACTACCTTGTAGGAACCTTCAACAACTATCTTGAGGACCTAGTTCTTAGCATACTTCAGCGGCCACCATGAGGACCTAGTTCTTAGCATACTTCAGCGGCCACCTTGAGGACTTTGTTGTATCCTGAAGAGAATCGTTTTGTATTTTCTCTAAATTAGTATACAGGCGATAACTCTTTAAGTACAGTCGATTTTCACGCCTCAAAGCCAATTTTGTTTATTATTCTCTAAATATATATTCCCTCCGTTCAGTTTTAGTTGTCCATTATGAACTTTGCACACCTCTTAAGAAATGATAAATGAAGTGTATAATTTACCATGATACTCATATTAATTGATGCATACTTTTAATAGATTTGAGAAAATAATTTGAAATGAGTAATTAATATTGTGGGTATTATAGGAAAAAAGAAATTGTTTTCTCTTAATATGCTAAAAGTGACAAGTAAAAGTAAAAATCTATTTCTAGAATACTGGACAAGTAAAAGTGCACGGATGAAGTATTTAAGTAATTTTGAAAAAATATAATATTGTTATACATGATTTAGGAAGAGAAGTATGAGTTCACGTGAACCTATATCCCTCAACTTGGAAACGCCTCTACACCACTGCCATCGGAGGTGGAGACATTACGGCTTAGCTTGTACCACAAAAGATATACTCCAATTACAATATGTAGAATTTGTTCTTTCTTTTGGTATAATCATGTATCTGGTATTTATTAGTCCGACTAATTCAGAGAACTCGAATACAGACTCCCTATATAAATTTCCTCTTTCAACCACACCCTCATATTTTGAGACTTATACTTATTAAAAGTATTCGGTCAATATGGAAACATTAAATTAAAAAATTGAATTCTCAAAAAAGAAACATTAAATCATTTACTTGGTTGGTAAGACACTTCATTGATTTTTTCTTCTATAAAAGAAGACCACAATTCAAGGTAGAATCACCGGTGAAAATTCCTTTAACATAGCCAATAATTGAGAATTACCAAAGTTGTGACTTGTGAGATGGCAGAAGTGAAGTTGCTAGGTTTTTGGTATAGGCCATTTAGAGCCCGTTTCGTCAAGCTACCAAAAACGGCTTATTTTGAAAAGTAATTTTTTTAAAAGTACTTTTGAAAAAAAATAATTTATGTTTGGCCAATTCATTTCAGAAGTACCTTTTGCATTATTTGATAAACAAATTATGTTTGGTCAATCTTTATAAAAAGTGCTTTTGAGTGTCAAATTACCAAAAATGATAGTATCAAGGTTTTATAATTATTTTAAAGAGAAAAATAAATCTAAATATTTATTATAAGAGACTGTTATTATATTTTTATTTAATTTAATTAAAATTAAAAGATAAAGTAAACATACATACTAAATATTTAAATTATTATAACATATATAGTTATACCAAAACAATAATATTATCTAGTATAATTACTTAGTATCTACACGATGATTTGAATAATCAAAATATCCATCTGACACGCCCAAAATCCAACTAGTCGTGATGGCACTTGACCCAACCCGTCAGGTAAAACAATTAACAACTATCCAATTTAATGAGATTTATTAAGAAAAAAAATGATAATACAACTGCTTTTATACACGAATTTCCCAAGGACTTGTAGTACAAATCATGAGCTTCTAAGATTTAGAATTTACAAACTTGGTATGAAATAAAGTATATCATCTGTCTGAAATATACATGAATAGATTAAAATTTTAAAGCTTCCAAGATCGAGAAGCAGCTATGACCGGAACGCAAGTACATCTTCAAATTCAGCTCTCGCAGTGTACAACAACATCAACATCCAACATCTGCACGCAAGGTGCAAAAGTGTAGTATGAGTACAACCGACCCCATGTACTCAATAAGTAACAAACCTAACTTAGGTTGAAAGTAGTGACGAGCTAGGACAAGAGTCAGAGTCCAACTCCAATAACCAATAACATCTCATAACAACACAATTTAAAGCAGCACAAGTAATAACTCAATAAATAAATGCTCAGCTAGTATACAATTTCGGAAAATAAATATTTTCTTTTCAAGTATAACAGTAAAACTCAATTTTGTTGCCGAAATCACCAAAAATATGAGTAAGTCTGAAATCTGTGATTCTTCTCAAAAACTTTAACAACAGATAAGAAATTCCATTATCAGATGGCATGAGGAAAAATACTTCTCTATGCCTACATATCAAGTATGCATGTCTAATGCAATGCAACACAGTGATGAACTCATGTGCTTGCACTCTCATAGTACTCAATCTCACTATCTCGCATTTCCACTCATCACGCTCAATATTCATCACACTTCGTCACTCGTCACTGTACAGGGAAGATCCAGCCCAAATATAAATGACAACTCGCGCACAGTCACTCAGTACTGTATATGGCCAATCCAGCCCAGGGAAGATCCATCCCAAGTATATATGTATATCCATCAACTGATAATCAGTAACTCCATCCCTCAATATAAATGATTCGGTCAAGATCCATGCCCAGGAAAGATCCATCCCTCAATATAAATAATTAGGCAAGATCCATACCAGGGAAATTCCATCCCGCTCATTGTGGGTGTGCAGACTCCGGAGGGGCTCCTTCAGCCCAAGCTCTATAATAAGCCAAATTCAGGTATAAATCAATAAAACATGTTGCGGCGTGCAACCCGGTCCCATAAATATCCTCACAATTAGGCCATGCGGCGTGCAACCCGATCCACATATATATAGCCATAAGGCTCGTTGCGGCGTGCAACCCGATCCATATATATATATATATATATATATATATATATATATATATATATATATATATATATATATATATATATGAGAGAGAGAGAGAGAGAGAGAGAGAGAGAGAGAGAGAGAGAGAGAGAGAGAGACACTCAAGGCCCAACTCAGTCACCAATCTCTCCAGTCTCACGGGCTCACAACGCTCATACTAAGCAACCCTAATCAATGATGCAAGATGTGACAATATACAATAATAGAGACTGAGATATGATATGAAATGATAAATGCGAGTGCGTACATAACTGCAATTAAGCAAATAACTCAACAATAAAAAATGGCCACTGTGGATCCCAATAGTACCAACATATAGCGTAAACATGATTTCTAGTATAAATTACAGCTCAAGTGCTCTAACACATAGAGTACATAAAAAATGTTCAGATAAGATAGCTACACAGTTTCACAAAATCGACTAAATCACAACTCACAAGGTGCACGCCCACACGCCCGTCACCTAACATGCGCGTCACCTCAACATCAATCACATAACACGTAATTCGGGGTTTCATACCCTCAGCACCAAGTTTAGAAGTGTTACTAACCTCGAACAAGCCAAATCCAAAACCGAGCAAGCCAGACGATGCTCCAAAATGCCATCATGTGCGTATCGACCTCCGAACGCCTCGAAACTAGCAAAAAATAACTCAAATACATCAAATAATTTCAAAGGAAACAAACCCAATCGATAAAGGTCGAATCTTTAATCAAAAGCCAAAAATCAACCCAAAATTCCAACATGGGCCCGCACCTCGAAACTCGACGAAACTTATAAAATCTGACGACCCATTCAATTACGAGTCCAACCATACTAGTTTCACCCAAATCTGACTCCGGGTCGATATTCAAAACTCAAAAGCTCACTCTATGAAACTTTAGGCAACCCCCCCCCCCCCCAAATTTATCTCTTGAAATCCTCAATCAAATGCCAAAAATGAAGAAAGATTCATGAAATATAATTAAAAATGAGTGGAGAATACTTACCCCAATCCATATGGTAAAAATTGCTTTAAAAATCATCTCAATCAGAGCTCCATAGCTCCAAAAATGCAAAAATGTCTGAAACCTTCGAAATAGAGTACTTTATACATTGTTCCAGGGGGTACCCTTCGCAATCGCTGTCACAAACCTCTCGATTGCAATTACAAAATTTTGCAGGACAATTTTTACCCTATGCGATCGCGGCCATTTCCCCGCGATCATGATGAACAAACTTCCATTTAACCCTCCCCAACTCTTCTCAGACAGCTTGTAGTGTATTAGCCATAACATTTTGTACAAAATTCTAAATGACAAACGGTTAGATTTTCTGAAAACTAGACCTAAAAGGTCTACAACTGTCATTTTTGGATCATTTCAAAATTCCTTATGGATTGCAAGTTATAAGCTTCTAAAGTTAGGTCAATGCAGCAGAGATTTTTCTTCTATGCGATCGCGTGATAGCTTCCGCGATTGCAATTCACAACTCCATTTTTCCTATTTTTCTCTTCGCTATCGCGGCCAAATCCACGCTATTGCAATGTACACCCCTGTAACCAAAAATCAGCAACTAATAATGGCCTAGAAATAGTCCGAAACCACCCCGAAACTCACCCCGAGCCCCTCGGAACTCAGTCCGAACATACCAACAAGTCCCGTAACATAACACGAACCTACTCGAGACCTCGAATCACACGTAAAAATATCCAAATCACAAATCGCACCTCAATTCGAACTTGAATGAACTTTGAACTTTCGACTTTCAAAACTTGCGCTGAAACGCATCAAATCAACCCGGAATTAATCTAAATTTTGCACACAAGTCCCAAATAACATAACAAAGCTATTCCAATTCCCGGAACCACAATCCGATATCCTCAAAGTCCACCCCCGGTCAAACTTATGAACTTTCCAAACCTTCGAATTTCCAACTTTAGCCGACTTGTGCCGAAACCTTCTAGAGACATCCAAATGCTAATCCGGGCATACGCCTGAGTCCAAAATCACCATCCTGACCTAGCGGTACCATCAAAACTCTGATCCGAGATCAAATACGCAAAAGTCAAACTTGGTCAACTCTTCCAACTTAAACCTTCCTAGTTGAGAATCATTCTTCCAAACTAATTTCGAATCACCCGAAAATCGAAACCGATGATACACACAAGTCATACTACATCATACGGAGCTACTCATGCCCTCAAACCACCGAGGGAAGTGAAAATGCTCAAAATGACCAGTCAGGTCATTACATCCTCCCCCACTTAAGCATACGTTCGGCCTCGAACGTGGCAAGAGTCGTTCCAAAGCCATCAAATCGCCGTGTAATCTTACCATGCATGTACCTGGGGGTGATCCTATGTCACCCTATTCGATCTAGGCCCGGTAACACAAACATAACTGAAGATCATTACTTCAACCTTAGCCCGTAAACCACAGAATCCAATTCCAACATCCGGAACTTCCTACAAGATCCGAACCTTGCATCTACATACTGTATAAGTCTGAACAAGTTGTATCAAGCCATAAACATAACCCAGGATATAATCACATGATATACCGCATAACTCGCGTACTGGAGGCAAACATTCTAACCACAATAATTGCTCAAAACAAACCCGTTACCGGTAATAAACCTCATATCAAACAAAACCTCATTCTAAAACCTTCGTACACTGCCAATGATGAAAGAAACATGAAGAACTCATAACCATTCATCATATCAACAAGTCTTGGAGCTCTCTCTCGTCCGACAAGAACTAAAGCCAAATCCTAAGCCAACTTCCGATATTATTCTTCCGTAATTAAATCTGATAGTATCCATTCTAGGTCTAATGACCTTATCTCATCAAACACAACCACTCTAGTGACTTGCCTCATCAATACAACCTAAAGCCACAACCCGTGAAATCCGTGCACCAATAAGCAACAATCCAAATGTGTCCAATCATGGAAAATGACTCAAACGAGAAAACCATCCCGCAAGTTCAACAAGTACCACCATAATCGCAATGCTACGAATCCAGCATACATAGTAGAACCAAGACACACGAATCTAACATAAAGGATCATATCGCAACATAACTCTGCTGCAATGTGTGACCCCATCCAAACACTGGTCCATATGAAATACCTCAAGCCCATGCCTGAAATCAAAAACCACGTGCAATTCAACATCAAGTACCAAAGATACATGACTGTAACCACGGAGAAACAAATAACACAATACCACAGTCCGGAAAGAACACAACCAATGCACAATCACTCATTCAACACCCTAATACCCATCTTGCTCAAATTTTGCTACAAGGCCCAAATAGAACCGCACCATGTGTGCATATAACCAACGAATCACAACCCCTCCTGGCATAGAAAGGAAACTCATAGAACATATCAGAACACAAATAAGCTCAACTCTAACCGAATGGCACATCCCTCAACAATAGCAGTACGGAGTCAACCAATCCGACCCGGTGTAGAATACACATCCTCATTGGGCCTACCATTGAACCCCAAATCAACCTTGGTCCCCAAAGATGGATAAATAACCCTCCGAAAGTCCACAATGACTTAATCATAACATATACTATTCTCTGGCTAGATTTGACCACATTTTTCACAGTCCACAACCACGAAACAATCTACTCTTGAGAACTCCCAGTCTCCAAATACCTAGAGCACACGAATCACCCTATCTGATTCCAACTCCATCGCCCGAATGTCTAATACATCTCTCATACATGATCATCCCATGAGGAATACTTTGATAATTCTTCTATGCCACATAGAAAAACCTGAATATCAATAGTAGATCAACCAAGCGAGTACAACAAAATCAATGAAGCATCCATAAGTCAAAACATAATGCACCTTCTGAAATGCGCACCCATCTCAGGAAATACCAAGTAGTAATAATATTCATCTATACGTCTGAAACCGTCCATGTTGTCTAAGAATTCATGACCATCCCTTCAAAATTGAACTGTGACCTTGCACATACAATCTCAATCCTACACAACACATCGCATCTATCATGCTATCATATGAAAAGTACGAGTATCTCATAATCAACTCTAAGTCACCAGCAGAATACATACTCGATCAGTAAGAAACCTTCCATTTGATCCCATCCAGAAAAAAATCACAATATGCAATGTGCTCCTCATATCGGTAGGAAATATCTATCTCAAACCGTGGTAGAAACTATCGAGAACTCTTCCAAACCCATTTGCCCATAACCAAACCATCAGAACTGGGTCTCTCTAACTCAACCAAGCCACGCAGGTCACCAAACCCAAGAGTATTGACACCAAAGAACTTGTAGATCCTCACCACATCATAAGTACCCAAAAACAAACAGATCATATCCATTACCGTACTTATCCAAACTTCTACCAAGCTGTACTATTTCTCTGAGTTCCTTCTGAATTACCCTCAAGGTGATACTTCTTATTACATAACACCACGATCCTTAACCAAAACTCACCCCGCAAGATAATAAAATAAAACCGCACCACCCTAAGGCCCATAAGCCATTGTATTCCCTCTTAGGTACCCCAAAAGTACCACAACCGAGATACACATTTTGAAGAGACCTTCTGTGAATCTAAAGTCGTTCCTTTTTACCCTTATGATACTGAAATGTAGAATCTATCATGATACAAAAATACCGCAAGTCTTGACACCATTCAATGTAAATATCAGATTCTAGCCATATGCACATCTTGAAAAAAATTCCCAATTGCCACATATAAATCTTGGACCCATTAGAACCCTTTCGAGAGTCATCTACTCTGCTCAAATCTAACGTGTACCGCCCAAACAGGCCGAACGGCCTGTGCCCCATTAGCACAATAACACCCACAGAAGTAATCCATACCTCTAAACAACCGATCCATGCACGCTGCATCTCTCACAAATAACCACTCAATCATTCCATGAATCACATATACCCATAGAGCGTAATACAACCCGTATCCTAAAATTCCCTCACTCTAATCATCCTCGATCTTAACCTCTGCAAGCCATAACTGATTCATGAGTATACCTCAAACCGAAACTAATACAACACATAACCATCAATCAACTCGTCGATAACAGACTCCCCCACTTGGTTCAAAGTCATGGAATAAAACATCTGATAACTCGCAACACCCATACTATATTACAACCATAATACCGCAGGGAGATTCAACTAAATCCTTCATAATTTCACATAACACAAACCCTATAGTACCTCCAATCATCTACTAAGCTGGCATACATCCATGTGATAGTCAGGTCAACTATTACAACTGATCCAAACTCAAATCGCACAAATATAACCCACTGGTAGAAAGGAAAGCCTCAACACAACATTATAAAAATCACACATCCATAGATTACCTCGCAGGTTATAACCCACCTACTTAGCCTCAAACTGACATCTCTCTATACCTTTTCATAACTACAACTACTATGCAATCACTCAATTTTCCTAAGTCCGAACTCATTAATAAGACATGAGAATCGAATTTTGTTCCATAATTAAGCAACATGAAAGATCCTTCTATACACTCAGAGCTCGAGACTATACATCACATCAAGATATAAATCAAGCACCCAATAGTCCTTTGTACATCTTAACCAAACTCTTCTCGTCACATTCAATTCATCTGAATACATCCCGCAATCACATCATACTCATCATATAGCCATCCAACCACTCATCGAGCCATAAATTCCACTAATTGGGACACTACCAAACTTATAAGTCCAAAAGCACGTGCTCACACAATTGAAATCCCCGTGCTCAAGCTACAGTCAAAACCCAACCACAAGTCCTCCAAACTGGTCTATCATCAGCACACAGAAATCACATCTTAGACCTCATCTAAGGATTCAAAAGTCGTCGATGTACAGCTAATAGCGAGCGCTCTTATGCACACATGGATGCGTGGAAGGGATTCAAAGAGTTACGCTTCAAACTGAATCAATACCACACGATAAGGAAAGAAAGATGGGAAGTTTGTCCTAAATGCACTGTAGCCTCTCGAAGATAGGCATGAACGTCATCATACTGATTCGCAAGACTCTACTAGACACTTTCTCATGACTCGTAGAAGCTATGAACCTAGAGCTCTGATACCACCTGTCATGACGCAAAATCCAACTAGTTATGATGGCAACTAACAAAACCCTTCAGGTAAGCCAATTAACAACTATCCAATTTAATGAGATTTATTAAGAAAAAAAAAATAATGCAACTGCTTTTATAAAAGAATTTTCCAATAACTGGTAGTACAAATCATGAGCTTCGAAGATTTAGAATTTACAAAGCTGGTATGAAATAAAGTACATTATCTGTCTGAAATATACATGAACGGATTAAAATTCTAAAGCTACCAAGATCGAGAGGCAGCTATGACTAGAACACATGTACATCTTCAAATCCAGCTCCCGTCGTGCACAACAACATCAACATCAACATCCAACATCTGTATGCAAGGTGCAGAAGTGTAGTATGAGTACAACCGATCCCATATACTCAATAAGTAACAAACCTAACTTAGGTTGAAAGTAGTGACGAGCTGGGACAAGAGTTAGAGTCCAACTCCAATAACCAATAACATCTCATAACAACACAATTTAAAGCAGCACAAGTAATAACTCAATAAATAAATGCTCACCTTATATACAATTCCGGAAAATAAATATTTTCTTTTCAAGTATAACAGTAAAACACAAATCTTTTGCCGAAATCACCGAAAATATGAGTAAGTCTGAAATCTGTGATTTTTCTCAAAAACTTTAACGACACGTAAGAAATTCCATTATCATATGGCATGAGGAAAAATACTTCTCTATGCCTACATATCAAGTATGCATGTCTAATGCAATGCAGCACATTGATGAACTCATGTGCTAACACTCTCAGAGTATTCAATGTCATTATCTCGCATTTCCACTCATCACGCTCAATATTCAGCACGCTTAGTCACTTGTCACTATACAGGGCATATCCAGCCCAAATATAAATGACAACTCGCGCATAGTCACTCAGTACTATATGTGGCCAATCCAGCCTAGGGAAAATGCATCCCAAGTATATATATATATATGATAACTGATAAGAAGTCACTCAGTACTGTTGTCACGACCCAAACCGATGGGCCACGACGGGCACCCGGTACCTTACTCAACCGAGTACCAACATAACGTATCTCTCGTATCATACTATTATAGGTAAATGAAACGGAGAGGCTGTCATGAGATAAGTAGAATAAAGCATGAAATACCAACTTGGGCCTATAAGACCAAAATGATCACTCGTACACTAAACATAGGCCGACAAGGCCATACAATCCTTTACGTACATGGCATATGTCTATAAGCTTCTAAGAGTAGATAAATACCATAAAGGTCGGAATAGAGCCCCGCCATATTAAACAATACATGTCTGAATCATACTGACCAAATAAGCAACTCCGGAGCAAATAGAGTGCACCAACATCTTCCGTTGAGCTGATAGCCTACTTGGGTAACTCACAACCTGTCTATTAGGACCTGCGGGCATGAAACGCAGCGTCCCCAGGCAAAAGGGAGGTCAGTACAAATAAAGTACCGAGTATATAAGGCATGACAGTAGTATATAAAAGACTTGAAAGAAACATAGAGTAAAGAACTCAACCTGAAAATTTGAATAGCTCTGTGAATCATGAAAATTTATAATGTCATGCATGTGCATATAAATGCCATACCATGCATAGGTATACGCATACATAACATCATCAAGCCTCTGAGGGCATCCCATCATATCATCTCAGCCACTGTCGGTAAAATCATCAACGTATACCAGTTGATCAGGTGGTGGTGCGTATATAACGTCGTAACATTTTCCCATATCCCATATACATATAATATATGCGTATATAACGCCTTCTGGTCATGGGTCAATGTACATGTATAAATGCATGAAATACATAAGAAATACGTTAATAAGATTTCTCGAATATCATAAAATCAATATGCCTTTCGGACAAACTTTATCAAATACGTATTTTTCTGAGACCCATGAATAGAGGATATAATAATAATTCACATGGGGAATCAAGAATATAGACACCCCTAGTATTTCTATGAATAGAGTCATTTATGAAAGTTACGTATTTTGCTCGTTTCTTTTGTATCATTTGGATCATGCCAAAAGAAAAGAAGGGATAGCCTTAACATACCAGTATGATCTCTTACTTATTACTCAACCAAGCTCAACACAACCTCTTTTATCTACAATAAGTGAAATGATATTGCTGTTAACATATAATGTCATACCATCGTATTTGGCTAGTCATATGGTTTAAGAAAAATCGGACAGCAACTCCCCTATATTTAATACATCCCAAAGACCACTAAGGGCCATCAACAGCCCAAGAACAACTATAACCAACAATAGCAATAACAACAATATGATCCAATATGAGTTTCTCCGATTATCTTAACCAAATTGAGCGGCAAGCTCGTTTTTACTCACAACAAGATATAAATTGAATAGAAATCATATTCCATAAATTAGTTTATAACATTCAGAACATCATACTTATATGTAATATATTATTTCTAGTTAAAAACATCCACAAAATGCCTTCCAAAACAGCCCGATACGTCTAGTACCTTAATTTTTATCGTCAATCACTTGTTTTTTCATCTTTTTTTCTTAAATAATCGTAATTAACACCTAGAAAAGCTTAACAACAGCAGACACAACATTATCAAATTATTTCTTACAATTTCCAGCCACCACAAACCATCTATTTAGCCACAAAACAGTCCAACCAAAGACAACTACATCCCATGTTCTTTCAAGTGCTATCTTATGGTTTCTCACTCAAACAACATAACCAACACAAGATTAGCCTTAGGCACAATCAAGAAGATGTTATACATACCTTGGACAGCATATAAAACTCGAAACCATGTCTCAACGTAGCTCACAATAGCCCTCAATCACACCACAACATCATAGAACCATTCTCTTGTAGTCCTTAACACTTTTGATGATGATTTGAGTTGATTTCCCTTGAGAACTTGGGATATGTTAGGGAGGGTTTTGGAGAGCTGTTAGATGAAAATTGGGTGAAAATTGACCCGCAATGAGTCTGAAACACCTTTAAAAAAATGTAAGGTTGGAGGTCGTCTCAATTGGATCCCAACTGAACTGCTTGTGCAGTCTCACAAAAATGTGGATATCTCTCTACTTCGATGTCGTATCAATGAACGGTTTAATGCATTGGACACTAGACTCATAGACCTACAATTTCATATATAATATATCCCAAAATACCTCATATAGAACACGAAATGTATTTCTCAAAAATCTCAGTTACAAGGAAAATCCTTGGTTGGTTTTTCCGAACGTAAATCCGATTTTTTCCCCAAACTTTATATATTATATCCAAACGTCATATAGAGTCATAACATGACTTTAAACTAATTTAAATAATGATTAACAAGTCTCATATTCATTAAGTCACCTTGGGACGCACAAGGTGTAACAATCTTCCCCCCTTAGAAACATTCATCCTCGAATGTTAAACTCCCAGAAATCTATAGAAATTTTTGCGGAGTCTCCTCTGTAACGGTACTACTACCAAATTGTCACACAGAAAACCAAACAATACAAAGCCACACTGGGCCACAATCATCAATAACACAAATGGCCTCACACGACCAATAACAATAACTAACATAAGAATCAAGTACCATATACATACCTAAAGGCTGTGATGTTTCATTCTGATTCTCCTCCGGAAGTGGAAACAAGTGAGAATACCTAGTCTTCATTTCTTATTCAACTTCCCGAGTCATCTCCTCCACATTATTGTTAATCCAAAGTACTTTAACCGAAGCTACATCCTTAGTTTTTAATCTCTGAACTTGTCTATCTAGTATAACAATATGAGCTTACACATATGATAGCAGCTCTGTAATCTTAACATCGTCAACTAGAATTATTTTAAAGGGATCTCCAATACACCTACGGAGCATAGACATATGAAATACTAAATGTACATATTCCAATTTGGAAGGCAAGTCTAATTCATATGCTACTTGGCCTACTCTGCATATAATCTTATAAGGTCCAATGTACCGAGGGCTAAGCTTTCCTTTCTTACCGAATCTCATGGCGCCTTTCATCGGTGATACCTTTAGGAATACCCAGTCATCTACTTGAAACTCCAAGTCTCGTCGTCGATTATTTGTATAGGACTTATGACGACTCTGTGCTGCTAATAGCCTTTCCCTTATAAGCTTAATCTTCTCAACTTCCTGTTGTACCAACTCTGGTCCTACTAACTTAGTTTCCCCAATCTTGAACCATCCTATAAGAGACCTACACTTTCATCCGTAAAGAGCTTCATATGGAGCCATTTGAATGCTGGAATGATAACTATTATTATATATGAACTCAATAAGTGGAAGATGATTATCCCAGCTACTCCTGAAGTCCATCACACAAGCCCATAGCATATCCTCCAGTGTCTGCATAGTACGTTCCGCCTGATCATCTGTCTGGGGATGAAATGATGTACTAAGACTTACCCGAGTCCCCAATCCTTTTTGGAAGGACCTCCATAAATTAGCTATAAACTGAGCACCTATATCTGAGATAATAGATATAGGGACACTATGAAGTCGTACTATCTCCCTAATGTAAAGCCTTGCATAATCCTCTGCTGAATAAGTAGTCATGACAGACAGAAAATGGGCTAATTTTGTAAGTCTATCGACAATAACCCATATAGTATCAAACTTACGTTGGGTATGAGGTAAGCCTATGATGAAATCCATATTAATCACTTCCCATTTCCAAGTTGGAATCTCTATAGCCTGTAATAATCCATCGGGTTTATGATGCTCAATCTTAACCTGCTGACAATTAGGGCATTGAGCAACAAACTCTGCTATATTCTTCTTCATTCCGTCCCACCGTTATATTCCCCTAATATCATGATACATCTTCGTCTCTCCTGCATGAATAGAATAACGAGAATAGTGAACTTCTCCTATAACCTACTGACGCAACCCTGCCATATTAGAACACATAATTGACCTCGATATATGAGGACTCCATCTCCTGTAATCTCAAATGTTGTATTCTCCTTTTGAGGGGATGTATCTTTTTAATGAGCTAGCACAAGATGCTCATATTGGTATTCCTTCACTTCAGTTACTAAAGAGGATGCTGCCTTGTCCTGAATAGTAACTCCGGTATCACCTGAGTCCAGTAATCGAACTGCAAAACTAGCTAGCTAATGAATCTCATGGGCTATCTCACACTTCTCTGGCTGTAAATATGATAGGCTACCCATATATCTATGGCTGTGGGTATCGACTACTACATTCGCCTTCCCCGAATGGTAAAAATAACAACGCCATAGTCTTTCAGTAGCTCCAACCATCTCCTTTGGCATAAATTCAATTCCTTTTGATTGAAGATATATTGAAGGCTCTTATGATCCGTATAGATATCAACATGAATGCCATACAAATAGTGCCTCCACATCTTTAGTGCATGAATAACCGCGACTAACTCTAAATCGTGGGTCGGGTAATTCTTCTCGTGCTTTCTTAGTTATCTTTAAACATAAGCAATTACTTTTCGTTGTCGTTCTGCCACTTGTTGCATGAATGGCTTATCTCATTGCCCACAAATACTGGAATTTCCTGTAACTCATATGATCTCAAATATCATCTTTTGATTTTTTTTTTCTTCCCGTTCATTAGTCACGATATGTGCCACTTTCTTATAGAGTGCATACAATGTTGTTGTGAGACTATTATTACAAGACCAATTCTCTTATGTCACTATGCTTAAGTTGAAGCTTTCTTCCTTATTCCCTCAGCTAGTCTTTCTTTGTAGTACTTAAGAAAGACCCTTTGACTTTTGTAAAGCTGCGAGCTTATTACATCGTATACCCGAAAAAAATTTTGACGTTCTTACTCGCCTATAATTATCCTTAATTACTTACCTCCGTGCCCTTGTGCTCGTAAGGTTGATTCTGAACTGACATTTTTGACTGTCTTCTCAGTGGCACCTTTTTTTCTATTTTTTTCATAACACTTATACGATACCTTTAACAACCCCAACTCCTATCTAAATATTTCTTAAGGATTACGATGTCATCATATTTGCGAGACTGAATTCCCTATGTTGGGTTTCGCTATGTTTATCTTGCACAACCTGCTGATTTGTCGGTTCCCTCTTGTTTAGCCATGGCTAGGCTCTACCTGAATCAACTACTAACTACACGGTAGTCCATTATCATATCTATATTCTGCGTAATCTCTCGTGGGTTATATCCTTTGTCTTAACTTACCCCTCACACTGGCTCCGTATGTATCCGGTGTTCATTTGCACTTACTTGTCAATAACATCTAGTGATGGAACCCTTTCTGCCTCTCCCCGTCGTCATGCTTACATAATGTTCTGGAGTCGTATCATATCCGTAGGATCTGAATAAATGCAATCTCATTCCTTTCTCATTTCTACCACATTCTTCCTTTGCTATTCCATAGTAACCTTAACCACATAACTCCGACTTAATACTATATCACACCATCTTCCCCCCTTTAGGGGAGTACTAACATTTATTGCTATGAAGATTTACCTATAAATGGTTCACCTCTTCATATTTGGCGTCTTTTCATATCTTCATGGACTCTTACTTGCCTTGCGGTAACCCTTCTGTACCAGGGATAATTTAATTTCTTACACACAAAGGTGACACCTAGTATAACTGGCACACTTAGTCTCTTAAGCTTAAATCTGCTCACAACGCTTGTTTTAGGGAAACGTCTTCCTGAATGACCTTTAAAAGTTATTCTTCTGTTGTCCATTCAATTATTGCCCGGAACACGATCTCTGAAATTCTCACGATGTCAACTATTATCAAATCCTTCGGTCTCAAATTCATGTTCAGTTTATCTTATTCACTAGCCTATACTAATTTCTATTACTCCGGGGGTCTAACTTTTCCTTCTGGTAATCACGTATGAGTCACCAACTCATTTCTCGAAATGGGGACATGACCTTATGGCTTATACTCTTTTATTGTCTCAAGGCATGTAACTTCTTGTCTTATCCTTCACTTGTCTATAGAATCTGTAGTCCTGTCATATTTTGATTTACCGTTATCATCCATTTATCACATCTTACTCATAATGCTTCATTTACTTTCTTCTTATTCTCCAGCTAATATTTCTGTCTATCACATTATTATGAAAACTTCTTCAAAACATTCTTTCACTTTTAGCCCCCTCTTGATTCAACTCACTGGCTCTTCGGGTCGCCTAACACTATCTCTTTACTAGGGACGAGAGCCATACAAAGATAAATATTTATCCCTTCTAGGATTCCAATGCCAATCTTCTAAAATTTCTGAACATTCTAGTATTCATATATGATTGTACTATTCTAGAGTGCACCATCTGGGTGTCTCA
The DNA here is from genome assembly GCF_000715075.1 of Nicotiana tabacum. Classification (NCBI taxonomy): domain Eukaryota; kingdom Viridiplantae; phylum Streptophyta; class Magnoliopsida; order Solanales; family Solanaceae; genus Nicotiana; species Nicotiana tabacum. The sequence goes on along the minus strand of NC_134081.1, from coordinate 22,099,252 downwards.
CAAGGAGAACCATTTCCACGTTTGCAATATCCCTCGGAAATGTGAGCTAATGATAACAATCCATCCACAAATTTGGGTTACTCTAACCCCAGCTGGATGCTGATATCCCATCCTTCTCTTAAATTATATCTCTTAGCTCCCATAGGACATAATTGAGATAGGTGTGACCAATTGTATATATCTTTGTTACTGTTGAAAGTAACTCAGAATGTTTATATTTCTCTGCCTGAATTGTAAATACAGATAATCTTCACTAATTGGGTACCTCGTACCCTTCTTCACCTTGCTTCTTTTTGCTTGTTGAAACTTGTATCTACCTTCTGATTCTCTCGTTGCTTTTTACCATAGGGGTAGATAGATATTCATACCTTACGGCTCTTTATCAAGAAGCTCACACGTCGAAGTATACACATAATCTATTGAAGGCCTTACATTTACTCATCATAAGCATGATGCAAAATCGAGTTCCTCTAACTCAAATCTTCCACAGCCACATTCAATCTCTTACCAACTATCTTTCTAGATGTAGATGTCATTGTATAGCGAATAAAATAAAATTTAGGAGTTTGAATTTCTTACAACTGAGCTCTACCACACGAACTAGACTAAGAAGAAAGAGTGACAGTCCTAAATGCCTTGTAGGCTCCTGCTTATAAGTGTGATGCACAACACACCTATAAACAAGACTCTACTAGACACGACTTGTAGACTCCCTAGGACAGAACTGCTCTGATACCACTTATGTCATGACCCAAACCGATGGGGTACGACAGGCACCCGGTACTTTACTCAACTAAGTACCAACGTAACGTATCTCTCGTATCATAATATCATAGGTAAATGAACTGGAGAGGTTGTCGTGAGATAAGTAGAATAAAACATGAAATACCAACTTGGGCCTATAAGACCAAAATAATCACTCGTATACTAAATATAGGCCGACAAGGCCATACAATCCTTTACGTACATGGCATATGTCTACAAGCCTCTAAGAGTAGATAAATACCATAAAGGTCGGGATAGGGCCCCGCCATATTAAACCATACACGTTTGAATCATACTGACCAAATAAGCAACTCCGGAGCAAATAGAGCGCAACAACATCTTCCGCTGAGCTGATAGCCTACTTGGGTAACTCTCAACCTGTCTATCGGGACCTGCGGGCATGAAACGCAGCGTCCCCAGGCAAAAGGGATGCCAGTACAAATAAAGTACCGAGTATGTAAGGCATGACAGTAGTATATAAAAGACTTGAAAGAAAAATGGAGTAAAGAACTCAACCTGAAATTCTGAATAGCTCTGTGAATCATGAAAATTTATAATGTCATGCATGTGCGTATAAATGCCATACCATGCATAGGTATATGCGTACATAACATCATCAAGCCTCTGAGGGCATCCCATCATATCATCTCAGCCACTGTGGGCAAAATCATCAACGTATACCAGCTGATCAGGTGGTGGTGCGTATATAACACTGTAACCTTTTCTCATATCCCATATACATATGATATATGCGTATATAACGCCTTTTGGTCATGGGTCAATGTACATGTATAAATGTACGAAATGTATAAGAAATACGTTAATAAGATTTCTCGAATATCATAAAATCAATATGCCTTTCGGACAAACTTTATCAAATACGTATTTTTCTGAGACCCATGAATAGAGTATAGAATAATGATTCACATGGGGAATCAAGAATATAGACACCCCTAGTATTTCTATGAATAGAGTCATTTATGAAAGTTACGTATTTTGCTCATTTCGTTTGTATCATTTGGATCATACCAAAAGGAAAGAAGGGATAGCCTTAACATACCAGTATGATCTCTTCCTTATTACTCAACCAAGCTCAACACAACTTCTTTCATCTACAACAAGTGAAATGATATTGCCGTTAACATATAATTTCATACCATCGTATTTGGCTAGTCGTATGGCTTAAGAAAAATCGTACAGCAACTCCCTTATTTTTAATACATCCCAAAGACCACTAAGGGTCATCAACATCTCAACAACAACTATAACCAACAATAGCAACAACAATAATATAATCCAATATGAGTTTCTCCGATTATCTTAACAACCAAATAGAGTGGCAAGCTCGTTTTTACTCACAACAAGATATAAATTGAATCCAAATCTTATTACATAAATTAGTTTATAACCTTCATAACATCATACTTATATGTACTATATTATTTCTAGTTCAAAACATTCACAAAATGCCTTCCAAAACAGACCCATACGTCTAGTACCTTAATTTTTTATTGTCAATCACTTGTTTTTTCATCTTTTCTTCTTCAATAAACTTAATTAACACCTAGAAAAGCTTAACAACAGTATCCACAACATTATCAAATTATTTCTTACAATTTCCATCCACCACAAACCATTTATTTAGCCACAAAATAGTCCAACCAAAGACAACTACATCCCATGTTCTTTCAAGTTCTATCTTATGGTTTCTCACTCAAACAACACAACCAACACAAGATTAACCTTAGGAACAATCAAGAAGATGTTATACATACCTTGGAAATCATATACAACTCGAAATCCTATCTCAACTTACCTCACAATAGCCCTCAATCACACCACAACATCATAGAAGCATTCTCTTGTAGTCCTTAACATCTTTGATGATGATATGAGTTGATTTCCCTTGAGTTTGGTTCTTGAGAACTTGGGATATGTTAGGGAGGGTTTTGGAGAGCTGTTAGATAAATATTGGGTGAAAATTGACCCGCAATGAGTCTGAAACACCTTTAAAAAAACATATGGTCGGAGGTCGTCTCAAGTGGGTCCCAACCGAACTGCTTGTGCAGTCTCACAAAAATATGGATATCTCTCTACTTCGACGTCGTATCAACAAACGATTTAATGCGTTGGAAACTAGACTCGTAGACCTTCAATTTCGTATATAATATGTCCCAAAAAGACCTCATATAGCATACAAAAGTTATTTCTGAAAATTCTCTGTTATAAGGCAAATCCTTAGTCGGTTTTTCCGCAACTTAAATCCGATTTTTTCCCAAACTTTATATATTATATCCAAACGTCATATATAGTTATATCATGACTTTAAACTAATTTAAATCATGATTAACATGTCTCATATTCATTACGTCTCCTTGGGACGCACAATGTGTAACAATCTTCCTCCCTTAGAAACATCCGCCCTCAAATGTTAAACTCAGAGAAATCTATATAAATTTCGGCGGAGTCTCCTCTGTAACGGTACTACTACCAACTTGTCACACAGCAAACCCAACAATACAAAGCCACACTGGGCCACAATTATCAATAACACCAATGACCTTACATGACCAATAACAATAACTAACATAAGAATCAAGTACCATATACGTACCTAAAGGCTGTGATGTCTCAGTCTAATCCTCCTCCGGAAGTGGAAACAAGTAAGGATACCTAGTCTTCATTTCTTATCCAGCTGCCCGAGTCATCTCCTACACATTATTATTAATCTAAAGTACTTTAACCGAAGCTATATCCTTAGTTCTTAATCTTTGAACTTGTCTATCTAGTATAGCAATGTGAGTTTACTCATATGATAGCTGCTCTGTAACCTTAACATCGTCAACTGGAATGAATTTAAAGGGATCTCCAATACACCTACGGAGCATAGACACATGAAATACAGGATGTACAGATTCCAATTTGGAAGGCAAGTCTAATTCATATGCTACGTGGCCTACTCTGCATATAATCTTATAAGGTCCAATGTACCGAGGGCTAAGCTTTCCTTTCTTACCGAATCTCATAATGCCTTTCATCGGTGATACCTTTAGGAATACCCAGTCATCTACTTGAAACTCCAAGTCTCGTCGTCGATTTTTTGCATAGGGCTTATGACGACTCTGTGCTGCTAATAGCCTTTCCCTTATAAGTTTAATCTTCTCAGTTGCCTGTTATACCAACTCTGGTCCTACTAACTTAGTTTCCCCAATCTTGAACCATCCTATAAGAGACCTACACTTTCGTCCGTAAAGAGCTTCATATGGAGCCATCTGAATGCTGGAATGATAACTATTATTATATGTGAACTAAATAAGTGAAAGATGATCATCCCAGCTACTCCTGAAGTCCATCACACAAGCCCATAGCATATCCTCCAATGTCTGAATAGTACGTTCCGCCTGATCGTCTGTCTGGGGATGAAATGATGTACTAAGACTTACCTGAGTCCCCAATCCTTTTTGGAAGGACCTCCATTAATTAGCTGTAAACTGAGCACCTCTATCTGAGATAATAGATATAGGGACACTATGAAGTTATACTATCTCCCTAATGTAAAGCCTTGCATAGTCCTCTGCTGAATAAGTAGTCTTGACAGATAGAAAATGGGCTGATTTTGTAAGTCTATCGACAATAACCCATATAGCATCGAACTTAGGTTAGGTACAAGGTAAGCCTATGATGAAATCTATATTAATCACTTCTCATTTCCAAGTCAGAATCTCTATAGCCTGTAATTATCCTTCGGGTTTCTGATGCTCAATCTTAACCTGCTGACAATTAGGGCATTGAGAAACAAACTCTGCTATATTCTTCTTCATTCTGTCCCACCGTTATATTCCCCTGATATCACGATACATCTTTGTCTCTCCTGCATGAATAGAATAACGAGAATAGTGAACTTCTCCCATAACCTACTAACGCAACCCTGCCACATTAGAACACATAATCGACCTCGATATATGAGGACTCCATCTCCTGTAATCTCAAATGGTGTATTCTCCTTTAGAGGGGATGTATCTTTGTAATGAGCTAGCATATGATCCTTATACTGGCGTTCCTTCACTTCAGTTACTAAAGAGGATGCTGCCTTGTCCTGAATAGTAACTACGGTATCACCTGAGTCCAGTAATCGAACTCCAAGACTAGCTAGTTGATGAATCTCATGGGCTATCCCATACTTCTCTGGCTATAAATATGACAGGCTACCCATATATCTACGGCTGTGGGCATCGACTACTACATTCTCCTTCCCCGGATGGTATAAAATATCAACGCCATAGTCTTTCAGTAGCTCCAACCATCTCCTTTGGCGTAAATTCAATTCCTTTTGATTGAAGATATATTGAAGGCTCTTATGATCCGTATATATATCAACATGAATGCCATACAAATAGTGCCTCCACATCTTTAGAGCATGAATCACCGCGGCTAACTCTAAATCATTGGTCGGGTAATTCTTCTCGTGCTTTCTTAGTTATCTTTAAACATAAGCAATTACTTTTTGTGGTCGTTCTGTCACTTGTTGCATGAATACATGGCTTATCTCATTGCCCACAAATACTGGAATATCCTATAGCTCATATGATCTCAAATATCATCTTTTGATTTTTTTTTCTTCCCGTTCATTAGTCATGATATGTGCCACTTTCTTATGGAGTGCATACAATGTTGTTGTGAGACTGTTGTTACAAGACCAATTCTTCCTTATGTCACTATGCTTAAGTTGAAGCCTTCTTCCTTATTCACTCAGCTAGTCTTTCTTTGTAGTACTTAAGAAAGACCCTTTGACTTTGGTAAAGCTTCAATCTTATTATATTGTATACCCAAAAGTATTTTTGACGTTCTTACTCGCCTATTATTATCCTTAATTACTTACCTCCGCGCCCTTGTGCTCGTAAGGTTGATTCTGAACTGACATTTTTGACTGTCTTCTCAGTGGCACCTTTTTTTCTATTTTTTTCATAACACTTATACGATACCTTTAACAACCCCAACTCCTATCTGAATATTTCTCAAGGATTACGATGTCATCATATTTGCGAGAGTGAATTCCCTATGTTGGGTTTCGCTATGTTTATCTTGCACAACCTGCTGATTTGTCGGTACCCTCTTATTTAACCATGGCTATGCTCTTCCTGAATCAACTACTAACTACATGTTAGTCCATTATCATATCTATATTCTGCGTAATCTCTCGTGGGTTATATCCTTTGTCTTAACTTACCCCTCACACTGGCTCCATATGTATCCAGTGTTCATTTGCACTTACTTGTCAATAACATCTAGTGATGGAACCCTTTCTGCCTCTCCCCGTCGTCATGCTTACATAATGTTCTGGAGTCGTATCATATCCGTAGGATCTGAATAAATGCAATCTCATTCCTTTCGCCTTTCTACCACATTCTTCCTTTACTATTCCATAGTAACCTTAACCACATAACTACGACTTAATACCATATCACACCATCTTCCCTCCTTTAGGGGAGTACTAACATTTATTGCTATGAAGATTTACCTATAAATGTTTCACCTCTTTATATTTGGCGTGTTTTCATATCTTCACGGACTCTTACTTTCCTTGCGGTAACCCTTCTATACCAGGGATAATTTAATTTCTTACTCACAAAGGTGACACCTAGTATAACTGGCACACTTAGTCTCTTAAGTTTAACTCTGCTCACAACGCTTGTTTTAGGGAAACGTCTTCCTGAATGACCTTTAAAAGTTATTCTTCTGTTGTCCATTCAATTATTGCCCGGAACACGATCTCTGAAATTCTCACGATGTCAACTATTATCAAATCCTTCGGTCTTGAATTCATGTTCAGTTTATCTTATTCACTAGCCTATACTAATTTCTATTACTCCGGGGGTCTAACTTTTCCTTCTGGTAATCACGTATGAGTCACCAACTCATTTCTCGAAATGGGGACATGACCTTATGGCTTATACTCTTTTATTGTCTCAAGGCATGTAACTTCTTGTCTTTTCCTTCACTTGACTATAGAATCTGTAGTCCTGTCATATTTTGATTTACCGTTATCATCCATTTATCACATCTTACTCATAATGCTTCATTTACTTTCTTCTTATTCTCCAGCTAATATTTCTGTCTATCACATTATTATGAAAACTTCTTCAAAACATTCTTTCACTTTTAGCCCCCTCTTGATTCAACTCACTGGCTCTTCGGGTCGCCTAACACTATCTCTTTACTAGGGACGAGAGCCATACAAAGATAAATATTTATCCCTTCTAGGATTCCAATGCCAATCTTCTAAAATTTCTAACATTCTAGTATTCATATATGATTGTACTATTCTAGAGTGCACCATCTGGGTGTCTCACAAGGAGAACCATTTCCACGTTTGCAATATCCCTCGGAAATGTGAGCTAATGATAACAATCCATCCACAAATTTGGGTTACTCTAACCCCAGCTGGATGCTGATATCCCATCCTTCTCTTAAATTATATCTCTTAGCTCCTATAGGACATAATTGAGATAGGTGTGACCAATTGTATATATCTTTGTTACTGTTGAAAGTAACTCAGAATGTTTATATTTCTCTGCCTGAATTGTAAATACAGATAATCTTCACTAATTGGGTACCTCGTACCCTTCTTCACCTTGCTTCTTTTTGCTTGTTGAAACTTGTATCTACCTTCTGATTCTCTCGTTGCTTTTTACCATAGGGGTAGATAGATATTCATACCTTACGGCTCTTTATCAAGAAGCTCATACGTCGAAGTATACACATAATCTATTGAAGGCCTTACATTTACTCATCATAAGCATGATGCAAAATCGAGTTCCTCTAACTCAAATCTTCCACAACCACATTCAATCTCTTACCAACTATCTTTCTAGATGTAGATGTCGTTGTATAGCGAATAAAATAGAATTTAGGAGTTTGAATTTCTTACAACTGATCTCTACCATACGATCTAGACTAAGAAAAAAGAGTGATGGACATAAATGCCTTGTAGCGTCCTGCTTATAAGTGTGGTGCACAAAACACTTATAAACAAGACTATACTAGACACGACTTGTAGACTCCCTAGGACAGAACTGCTCTGATACCACTTCTGTCACGACCCAAATTGATGGGCCACAACGGGCACCCGGTACCTTACTCAACCGAGTACCAACGTAATGTATCTCTCGTATCATACTATCATAGGTAAATGAGCCGGAGAGGTTGTCGTGAGATAAGTAGAATAAAACATGAAAGACCAACTTGGGCCTATAAGACCAAAATGATCACTCGTACACTAAACATAGGCCGATAAGGCCATACAATCTTTTACGTGCATGGCATATGTATACAAACCTCTAAGAGTAGATAAATACCATAAAGGTCGGGACATGGCCCCGCCATATTAAACATTACACGTCTGAATCATACTGACCAAATAAGCAACTCCGGAGCAAATGGAGCGCACCAACATTTTCCGCAGAGCTGATAGCCTATCTGGGTAACTCTCAACCTGTCTATCGGGACCTGCGGGCAAAATCATCAACGTATACCAGCTGATCAGGTGGTGGTGCGTATATAACGCCGTAACCCTTTCCCATATACCATATACATATGATATACGCATATATAACGCCTTTTGGTCATGGGTCAATGTACATGTATAAATGCATGAAATGCATAAGAAATACGTTAATAAGATTTCTCGAATATCATAAAATCAATATGCCTTTCGGACAAACTTTATCAAATACGTATTTTTCTGAGACCCATGAATAGAGGATATAATAATAATTCACATGGGGAATGAAGAATATAGACACCCCCAGTATTTCTATGAATAGAGTCATTTATGAAAGTTATGTATTTTGCTCGTTTCGTTTGTATCATTTGGATCATGCCAAAAGAAAAGAAGGGATAGCCTTAACAAACCAGTATGATCTCTTCCTTATTACTCAACCAAGCTCAACACAACTTCTTTTATCTACAACAAGTGAAATGATATTGCCGTTAACATATAATGTCATACCATCGTATTTGGCTATTCGTATGGCTCAAGAAAAATCGGACAGCAACTACCCTATTTTTAATACATCCCAAAGACCACTAAGGGTCATCAACAGCCCAACAACAACTATAACCAATAATAACAACAATAATAATATAATCCAATATGAGTTTCTCCGATTATCATAACAATCAAATTGAGCGGCAAGCTCGTGTTTACTCACTACAAGATATAAATTGAATCCAAATCTTATTCCATAAATTAGTTTATAACCTTCAGAACATCATACTTATATGTACTATATTATTTCTAGTTCAAAACATCCACAAAATGCCTTCCAAAACAGCCCCATACGTCTAGTACCTTAATTTTTATTGTCAATCATTTGTTTTTTCATCTTTTCTTCTTTAATAAACTTAATTAACACCTAGAAAAGCTTAACAACAGCAGACACAACATTATCAAATTATTTCTTATAATTTCCAGCCACCACAAACCATCTATTTAGCCACAAAATAGTCCAACCAAAGACAACTACATCCCATGTTCTTTCAAGTACTATCTTATGGTTTCTCACTCAAACAACACAACCAACACAAGATTAACCATAGGCACAATCAAGAAGATGTTATACATACCTTGGACAGCAGCTAAAACTCGAAACCCTATCTCAACGTAGCTCACAATAGCCCTCAATCACACCATAACATCATAAAAGCATTCTCTTGTAGTCCTTAACACCTTTGATGATGATTTGAGTTGATTTCCCTTGAGTTTGGTTCTTGAGAACTTGGGATATGTTGAAGGCCTAAAACACCTTAAAAAAATGACCCGCAATGAGTCTAAAACACCTTTAAAAAAATGTATGGTCGGAGGTCGTCTCAAGTGGGTCCCAACCAAACTGCTTGCGTAGTCTCACAAAAATGTAGATATCTCTCTACTTCGACGTCATATCAACGAACGGTTTAATGCGTTGGAAACTAGATGCGTAGAACTTCAATTTGGTATATAATATGTCCCAAAAGACCTCATATAGCACACGAAATTTATTTCTCATAAATCTTTATTACAAGGCAAATCCTTAGTCGGTTTTTCCGCAACTTAAATCCGATTTTTTCCCAAACTTTATATATTATATCCAAACGTCATATATAGTCATACCATGACTTTAAACTAATTTAAATCATGATTAACAAGTCTCATATTCATCACGGCACCTTGGGACGCACAAGGTGTAATAACTGTATAGAGCCAATCCAGCCCAGGGAAGATCCATCCCTCAATATAAATAATTAGTCAAGATTCATGCCCAAATATAATATCAAATGCGCTCACTGTGGGTGTGCAGACTCCGAAGGGGCTCCTTCAGCCCAAGCGCTATAATAAGCCAAATTCAGCCATAAATCAATAAATCATGCTACGGCGTGCAGGGCGATCCCATAAATATATAGCCATAAGGCTCGTTGCGGTGTGCAACCCGAACACACACACACACACACACACACACACACACACACACACACACACACACACACACACACACACACACACATATATATATATATATATATATATATATATATATATATATATATATATATATATATATATATATATATATATATATATAAGGTTCGTTGCGACGTGCAACCCGATCCACATATATATAGCCATAAGGCTCGTTGCGGTGTGCAACCCGATCCATATGTGTGTGTGTGTGTATGTGTGTGTATATATATATATATATATATATATATATATATATATCACCTTTTATTCCTTGCCCAACTCAATCACCAATCTCTTCAGTCTCACGGGCTCACAATGCTCATACTAAGCAGCCTTAATCAAAGATGCAAGATGTGACAATATACAAAGAACAACAAAGAACGACCACTATGGGTCCCAATAGTACCAGCATATAGCCTAAACATGATTTCTAGCATAAATTATAGCTCAAGTGCTCTAACACATAGAGTACATAAAAAATGTTCAGTTAAGATAGCTACATAGTTCCACGAAATCGACTAAATCAAAACTCACACGGTGCACGCCCACACACCCGTTACCTAGCATGCGCGTCACCTCAATATCAACCACATAACACATAATTCGGAGTTTCATACCTTCAACATCAAGTTTAGAAGTGTTACTTACCTTGAATAAGCCAAATCCAATACTTAGTAAGCCAGACGATACTCCAAAATGCCATCATGCGCATACCAACTCTGAACGGCTCGAAACTAGCCAAAAGCAACTCAAATACATCAAATAATGCCAAAGGAAACAAACCCAATCGATAAAGGTTGAATTTTTAATCAAAAGACAAAAATCTACCCAATAGTCAAACCCGGGCCCGCACCGACGCATTCAATTACTAGTCAAACGATACTAGTTTCACCCAAATTTGACTCTGAATCGATGTTCAAAATTCAAAAGCTCACTCTATGAAACTTTAGGCAAAATTCCCCAATTTCTCTCTTGAAATCCTCAATCAAATGCCAAAAACAAAGATAGATTCATGAAATACAATAAAACTTGAGTGGAGAATACTTACCCCAATCCATATGGTGAAAATTGCTTCAAAAATCGTCTCAATCCGAGCTCCATAGCTCCAAATATGCAAAAATATTTGAAACCTTTGAAATAGAGTAGTTTATACACTGTTCCAGGGGTACCCTTCGCGATCTCGGTCACAAACTTTGCGATCGCGATTACAAAATTTTGCAGGACAATTTTTACCCTATGCGATCGCGGTCATTTCCCCGTAATCGCGATGAACAAACTTCCATTTAACCCTTCCCAACTTTTCTCAGATAGCCTATAGTGTATTAGCCATAACTTTTTATACAAAATTCTAAATAACAAACAGTTAGATTTTCTGAAAACTAGACACAATGATCTACAACTTTCTTTTTTTGGATCATCTCCAAATTCCTTAGAGATTGCAAGTTATAAGCTTCAAAAGTCGGGTCAGTGTAGCAGAGAGTTTTCTTCTATGCGATCGCGTGAAGGCTTCCGCGATCGCGATTAACAGCTACATGTTTCCTATTTTTCTCTTCGCTATCACGGCCAAATCCATGCTATCACAATGTACATCCCTGTAGCCAAAAACCAGCAACTAAAAATGGCCTAGAAATAGCCCGAAACCACCCCGAAACTCACCCGAGTCCCACAAAACTCCATCCGAACATACCAATAATTCCCATAACATAACACAGACCTACTCGAAGCCTCAAATCACGTGTAAAAATATCAAAATCACGAATTGCACCTCCTTTCAAGCTTGAATGAACTTTGAACTTCCGACTTCCAAAACGCGCGCTGAAACACATCAAATCAACACGGAATGAACCCAAATTTTGCACACAAGTCTCAAATCACATAACGAAGCTATTTCAATTACCGGAACCACAATCCAAATCCGATATCCTCAAAGTTCACCCCCAGTCAAACTTATGAACTTTCTAAACCTTCAAATTACTAACTTTCGCCGAATTATGCCGAAACTTTCTAGAGACATCCAAATGCTAATCCGGGCATATGCCCAAGTCTAAAATTACCATCCGAACCTAACAGAACCATCAAAACTCCGATCCGAAGTCAAATACTCAAAAGTCAAACTTGGTCAACTCTTCCAACTTAAAGCGTCCTAGTTAAGAATCATTCTTCCAAACTAATTTTGAATCACCCAAAACCTGAAAGCGATGATACACACAAGTCATACTACATCATACGAAGCTACTCATGCCCTCGAACCACCAAGCAAAGTGCAAATGCTCAAAATGACCGGTCGGGTCGTTACACCATCATTGTTGGATAGCCTAAATCAACTAAATAATATTTACCTACACCATATAAAAAAGAGTTAATTAAGATGAATAAAAATAAAATATACATGTTAATATAACACAAGGCATAGTATTAGTGTTGCTTACGTGACGAAGAATGAGAAAAGTCAAGGTTTTGCCTTCTAAGTACATGATCAAATATTGTAGCATCATGTAGAGTACCTTCCTAACCAGCCCATACAAATGTGAAGCACGTGTCTCTATCACATACATCCATTATGTTTTGTGAAGTGAAGCCTTTTCTACCGGTGTATTTGATTTGATTTTAAGGGATAATTTGTAAAATATAAATTTATAGCGAGGATAATTTTGTCTTGAATAAATTAATTTTTTGCTTCTGCTTTTTGGAAGAAGCTAGAATTTTCTGTCTCTTTCCAAAAATAGAAAAACTGCTTTTGTTGTTTTCCAAAAGTACTTTTTTATTTTGACTAAATACCTTAAATTTTTCAAAAAGTACTTTTTTGACAAAAAAAAAAAGGTACTTTTGACCAAAAAAAAAAAAAAAAAAAAAAGTACTTCTGGCCTCCTTTGGCCAAACGCACTCTTAGTCACAGAGTTGAGTGGGCTCTAAAGATAAAGGGCATGGAATATGAATATATAGAAGAAGATCGAGATAACAAGAGCTCTCTACCTCTTCAATCCAATCCTGTTCATAAAAACGTCCCTGTTCTCATTCACAATGGAAAACCCATTGTTGAGTCTATGGTCGAGCTTTAGCTCGTTTGTGGGCTAAGTTCCTTGAAGATAAGGTAAATACCTATCTGCATAATTTAGTAAACGTTTATTTGAGACTAAAGTTGTTTTGAATATTGTTTTATTCCATATATGATGGTTTAGTCATGTCATGTGCCAATGTTCATATCTACATATCCATAAGTGTGAAACCATTATAGTAGATGTGTTAAAAGGGGCAAGACAGAATTAAAATCGAGTATATCACTCACAATTGGGAACTCAGGCCCCAACTCAGTCACCAACCTCTCCAGTCTCTCGAACTCTCAATGTCATTAAAAATCAGCCCAAAATAATGATGTGATGTATCAATGGTAACAGAGACTGAGATATGATATGCATACGAATGCGTATGACTGAGTATGTAAACGCAATGTAAGCAAATAACTCAACAACGGAAATGACCTCAGTGGGTCTCAACAGAATATGCATGTAGCCTAGACATGGTTTATAACATGGATCACAACTCAATAGCTCAAGTACTTAGAAATTCCATGGTTACAAGTAAGGTCAGGTAATTACACAGTACCACAACAATAGCGGAGTCACAATTCACACGGTGCACGCCCACACGTCCGTTACCTAGCATGTGTGTCACCTCAACACCAAACACATAACACGTAATTTAGGGTTTTATACCCTCAACACCAAGTTTAGAAGTGTTACTTATCTCGAACGAGATAAATGTCGAATCTTTAATCAAAAGCCTAAAATCGACCCAAATGCTCAACTCAGGCCAGCGCCTCAGAACTTGATCAAACTTACAAAATCCAACAACTCATTCAATTACGAGTCCAACCACACTAGTTTCACTCAAATCCGACTTCGAATCGATGTTCAAAAACCCATGATTTTGCTCTATGAAACTTTAGTCAAAAACCCCCAATTTCTCTTTAAAATCCATAACCCAATTATCAAAAATGAAGATAAAATCACGAAATGTAATCACAAGTGAGTCAAGAACGCTTACCCTAAGTCACATGGTGAAAATTGCTTCAAATATCGTCTCAATCCGAGCCCCCATACTCAAAATGTGATAAAAGAACCAAAACCTCGAAATATATAGAATCTGCCCAGCAAATTTGCATTTGTGAACCAGTTTTCGCTTCCGCGGACTCGCACATGCGGCCCAGCCTCCGCTTTCTGTTTTTGTGTTCATCTTTTAGTGTAGTGTGTTGCATATTTTTCTGCTTTTGCTCCTGTTCTGTTTTTTTTTTTGTTCTTCTTTTCTGTTTAAATGTTATTAAGTTGTACTTTTGTTTGTTGATTACAGGCTATTAAACATGGTTACGATTGACTTGATCTTTTACTATGGTGGTAACTGGATGAGGGAGCCACAACTTGTATATTCAAGAAAGCTTACTCACACTTGGAAAGGTTATGATGTTGATCTCTTATCTTTTATAGATATGGTTAATGAATACATGAACAAGTTAGGGTATGTTGGAGTTAAACAATTGATAGTGATTGGCCCTTCTGTGAAATATTATGAAATATTAGGAGATGAGGGTAATAGGACATTATTACTACTTGTGAATGACCAGTTTAATGTTATTAACCTGTTTTCTGTAGAGGACAATGAATTATCTGTTGATGTTCAAAATATAGTGCAACACACTGAGTCATACTTAGTAGTAGATGAAGCAGCTAGTGATTGCAACTCAAATGGTAGTAATTCTAACAGTGAAGATGACACAGATGATAGTGACTGTAATAGTGAAGATGCTTCAGGTTATGATTCTGATAGGTTGGAGGCATTAGCAAAAGAAAGAAAGAGGGTAATTGCTGATAGGTTGGTTGATTACAAGGACATAGACATGTCCATGACATTCAAAGATATACCTGAAGCTAGGAAATTCATGAACTTGTATGCCCTTGCCAATGGTTATGATTAAACACTAATTAAAAGTGACACAATAAGGGTCAGATATGTGTGCGAGGATGATGAATTCCCTTTTTTGTCTGCCTAATTTCCAAAGATAAGAGGAATATAGGTGTTAAGGTCAAGACACTAGAAGCTAAACATGAGTGTAATCATGCTTTTGATAACCAGAGGGTTGATGCTACCACCATTGCACATTATTTCAAGAGGAAGTTGCAGGAATCCCCAAAATATAAGATTAAAGAGATGAAAGCAGATATAAAAACAACTTTTAACATCAATGTTTCATTTTCAAAGTGCAAGAGATCCAAAAAATGATATTGGAGAATCTGGAAGGTAGCTTTATACTGATGAATATAACAAACTTGATGCCTATGCCAATGCCTGGAGGCCGAGTAATGTAGGAAGTGATATCATTATTAATATTTCAAAAGATGCCGTTGCTGAAGGAAGATTTTTGAGGATGTATATTTGCTTTGACGCAATGAAGAAGGGGTTTAAGGGAGGGTTAAGACCTTTCATTGGCTTGGATGGGACCTTTTTAAAAGGAAAAGCCAAAGGTCAACTCTTAGTAGCTGTAGCTCAAGATGCTATGAACCACTTTTATCCACTTGCTTGGGCTGTTGTAGACAAGGAAACAAAAGTCACCTTGAATTGGTTCTTGAGTTTGCTTCAGAAGTCTTTAGACCTCAACAATAGAGGGAGTCAAATTTATATCAGACATGCAAAAGGTAAAAAAAATTATTACTTTACTTGTTTTCTGCCACTTTTTAAATGTGTTGACTGACTTCTTTTTTCTCTGTTTGGCTTTCTCATGTAGGGTCTACTTGATGCTGTCCAATCTATCTTATCTGAGGCCCACCATAGATATTGCGTGAGACACATAGTATCCAATTGGAGCAAAAAAGGACATGGGTCTGGAGAAATGACAAAGCTGGTTTGGTGGTGTGCATGGAGCAGTTATCATGAGGAATTAAATGATCATTTGAAGACATTGGGAGAGATGTCTGAGAAAGGGGTGAAGGATTTACTGCACTATCCAGTCAAATGTTGGTGCATGGCTTACTTTGATACAGTGTGCAAGAAAGCAAGAACCAGAAGGTAGAAAATAACCTAACTGAGTCCTTCAACTCTTGGATCTTGGATGCTAGACACCAGCCAATAATTGGGATGCTTGAGGAAATACGAATAAAGGTGATGAATATGTTGAGTAAAAATGAATCTGATGTAATGACATGGCCTACTCAATGGAGTCCACAAGCAATGAAGTTATACAATGAATACTTGCGGATTACTCACAAGTGTACAGTTGGTTTCAATGGTAAGTATGGGTATGATGTGAGTGAAGGGAGTAACAAGTTCATAGTCAGCTTGGAAACACAAAAATGCACTTGTAGGACATGAGACCTTACTGGAATCCCATGTCCTCATCCCCATCAGAGCAATATTATACTAGGGCAACCCATTGGATGGAATTCACTGGTGGTACAATAGGAAGCTTATCTCCAAACTTATAGACACAAGTTACAACCAGTTCCATGGCAAAAGTTCTGGAAAATTGACCCATCACAGGCAATGGATCCACCCTTATTAGTGAAGTTGGCTGGCAGACCTAAATTAAAGAGAATTAGAGATAAAAATGAGGCAGTAAAGAGCGGCAAGGAGAATGGTCTACTCCTAGGAAAGTCAGGGTTATGTCATGTTCAACCTGTGGAGAACCTGGCGACAATGCTAGGGGTTGTAATAGTTAGTAGCCATTTTATTTATTAATTGTTATATAACTCTAATTATTTATCTTCTTGTTGCTCTAATAATGTAGAATATGGACAGTCATCTATGGGTGAACAACAGAAGAAGAAAAAGCAGTCAAACAAGGGAAGACAACTAATGAAGAGGCAAAGAACATTTCCTGATGAAGATGAAGGCGAAGAAGTTCCCAGATCCCCAACTGCAGCAACAATCGGAGAACTACCATTGTCAGCACCACAGTCCAGTCAAATTAGTCAAGCAAGTGAAGCTAGACAATTTATTTTTATGCCAACACCAAAGGTGCATATGCAGCAGTCCAACAACAATGAAGATCCTGATTTTGAGATTCCAGGCTTTGAATTTGAAGAAGACCCAGCTATAAGGCCTAGAAGTGTTTCAGAGGTAAATTCTAGACTCCAACAGAGGCAGAAAGAACTAATATCAAGTGGAAAAAGAATAATTAACTTTGTTGGTGATTCTGCTACATCTAGCAAGCAGTTGGAGAAACAAAAAATGGACAAGCTAAACGCAAGAAAGGGCAATGGAAAAGCACAACAGTGAAGCTGTTTATTTTTGGTGTTACCTGGAAGCTATAATGAATGATGGTGGCAGTAGGATTAGTAAAAGCTTTAGTTTTTGTTCTTAGTTGTTCATGGGGCATTAGGATGTCTTGTTATAATATGGCATCCCTTTGTCTAATGTAATGCACACTTTGATAGTTGGTTTATGTGTTGGTAACAACTTATATGTATCGTTGATCGTACTTGTGTTTGGTTAATATATCTTACTATGCATGGTTCTTGCCTTCTTGGTATGGATTTGGTATTTAGCTAGCATTAGCACCATGCTTTCTTCAACTGGTAATAATGTATAGCCATAAATGTCTAGCACTAGCTTACAGTTTTTAAGTACCCAGCGTCATTTATGTTGTGTATTCTTTGGCAAAAGTGATCACTGGTTGTTTGAGATTTCCCTTTATGAATTCTATTACTTCTCCATCCATGTAATTGTCAGCGTACCATCCATGTAATTGCTACGTACTGAAATACTATATTTATTTTTATTTCTCCATTTTCAGGTGTAGATGCACTGTTCATATTGTTAAAGGCCTAGTAAAGGTGATAACTAAACCATAGAAACATAACACCATTATAATTAAGTTCACATCATTATATTACATTCACCAGATCCAAAGAACACATTACATTCACTAACATACAAACTAAAATTAAAACAGTTAAACCTACATTAAACACAATGATTTAGTTCATCAACTATTAGACATAGATATTAGCTTCATCAGCCCAGAATTAAGGACACGATAAACATAATACTACAACGATTCACCAACTATTACACATAGATATTGTGAAAAGTCACTTTATCATCGAAGGGGAAATTTACTTCATCATCAATGCCGCAACAAATCCAACAAAAAGAGCCCATGAAATCATAAGAAAAATTCTCATCTTCATCAACTTCTCTTCAAATGTTATAGCTTTGTTCATCTCCAACATGTTAATAGCCTCCAATGCAACATCTTTTTCCTTCAAATTGTCTCGTTCAATCTTAACCGCATCCAACGACAACTTTAAATCTCTTATTACAATTAAAGCTTTATCCGGGTATACTTCGTCTTCCCATTCCCAATAGCCACATGAAATAAACTGTCGACCACAATCCAAACAACTTACTGTTAGTAACATTAAAGGAATACCAAAAATATTAAGTTTAATAAGAGTGAAAATGTAACGACCCGACCGGTTGTTTTGAGCTCTATCGCATTGTTCGGCGGTTTGAGGCCTAGAGTAGCTTCACCTCAGGCATTATGACTTGTACGTGTGGTCGGAATTTAATTTCGGGAAGTTCGGGATTGATTTGGAAAAAAAATTCTAATTTCAGAAGCTTTAAGTTGGAAGTTGGCTAAGAATTGAATTTTGAGTAAACGACCTTAGAATCGGAATTTGAAGGTTCCAACAGGTTCATATGATGATTGTGGTCTTAGGAGCGTGTCCGGATGTTGATTTGGAGGCCCATGGGTCATTTTAGCGTCAATTGGCGAAAGTTAGAAAAGTGGATGATTTTTGGAGAGATTTTCACGCGGGTGATTGGAGTAAGTGATTCTTACCTAGTTTTGGTTAATTTTCACGATTATGTCGTTAATTTCATCATTAAATTAGTGATTTGGGGTTGGGCAATTTGGCAAAAATGGTGGAAGTTCTTAGACTGAAAATTTGGAAATTTAAAGGCGATTTGAGTAATTTTTGGTATGGGTGACCTCGATATCGAATGGGTGTTCATAATTTGTGACTTTTACCCGATTCTAAGACATGGGCTCGGGTTTTTGGGGTGATTTTTTAATTATTTGCTAAAGTCGTAGTTTTATTATTTAAATTAGTTTCTTGTAGTCGTATTATAGTATGAAATTGCTTTTGCAAGATTTGGGCTACTCGGAGTTGGAAAGTCGAAGAAAAGGCATTTTTATCGATTGATTGAGTGAGATTCGAGGTAAGTGACTAGTCTAACCTTGTGTGAGGGAAATCCCCTTAGAATTTGGTACTGTTGTAAGAATTTGTGATATGTGAGCGTCGTGTATGCGAGGTGACGAGTGCGTACACGAGCTAAATGTGGAAATTCCGGTTTTTGCTGAGTAGATTTCTTTTAAATTCCTTAAGTGAGTTGCCTTAGCATGTGTAGCTGTCATGTTTAGCCTAGTATCGCATGTCTGCGTGTCTTTACCTTCACTTGAAATTCGTGCAACATGCTTAGTTGAATTACTTGTTTCCTTAATTATTGCATTTAGTCTTTAACTGTAGGATTCTATCACGACCCAAAATTCAACTAGTCGTGATGGCACCTAACCCAACCCGCTAGGTAAGCCAACTTTCAATTATTCAATTCCAATAACAATTATTAAAGCAATTTAAGTGAATAAAGATCTTAATCTTATACATCCCCCAAGAACTGGTAGTACAAATCATGAGTTTCTAAGAATAGAGTATACAAATGAAAAATAAAATAATTACATAGTCTGTTTGAATAATACATAAGCAGAGATTTATTAATCTAAGACTACCATGAACAAGAGGCAGCTACAACAGGAACACTGGTACATCTTCAAATCCCGTAACCATCGAGCACATCAACAATAACAACCAAGATCTGCACGCAACATGCAGAAGTGTAGTATCAGTACAACCGACCCCATGTACTGAGTAAGTAACAAACCTAGGCTTAGGTCGAAAGTAGTGACGAGGTTGTACCAAGGTTAGAGTCCAACTTCCATAACCAACAATAGTTCATAACAATATTAAACAAGTAATACCAGAAGTAACTCAAAGAATAAATGCTTATCTAAATCATGACTTATGAAAATAGTTCTGCCTTTCAAGTACATAAATGAAAACCCAAAACAGTAATTTTTCCAAAATCCTTTCAATAATAAATAAAATGTCTTATTTTCTTTCTAGATAACCAGTGTAAAACAAATGCATCACTATGCCCATCTGTCAACATGTGTGAGAAATTATGAATAATGTGATACCGTGCAGCATGGCAAAAACACATCTCTATGCATGTATGTCATGTGTGCATGCCAATGCAATGTATCTCAGAGATTGTACTCATGTACTCACACTCTCAGAGTACTAAATCTCACTGTCTTGCATTCTCTCTCACTATGCTCAGCACACTCAATCACTCAGCGCTATATAATACATGTTGCGGCGTGCAGCCCGATCCCTGTTTATATTCAACTACGCTCACTGGAGATGTGTACAGACTCATGAGGGGCTCCTACAGCCCAAGCGCTATAAGCACAGACAACTCACGTGTTGCACGGATAACTCACGTGCTATAATATCATATTTGGATCCGCACGGACAATTCACGTGCTGCACGGACAACTCACGTGCTATAATATTATCTGGATCTGCACGGATAACTCACGTGCTGCACGGCCAACTCACGTGCTGCACGGCCAACTCACGTGCAATAGTATAATATATATAAAGCCAACATGGTCTGCTGCGGCATGCAGCCCGATCCCAAAAATATTCTCACAATCAGGCCCTCGACCTCCTTCAATCATGGATTCGGGTAATTTAACCAATATTGAGTTAAGAATACTTACCCCGTTGTTTCCCTTGAAAAACTCCCGAAAATCGCCTCTTCTCGAGCTCAAATCCGTCAAAAACTGAAAATTCGTCCCATTTTCATAACCTAAACTCTCTGTCCAGACCTCTCTTCTTCGCGAACGCGGGGGACCTGTCGCGAACTTGACTGCCCACAAATTTAACCCTTCGCGAACGCGACCATGGCTTCGCGAACGCGAAACTTTGCAAATCTTACCCTTCACAAATGCAACCACGACTTCGCGAATGCGAAACTTTACCAGCTCAGACCTTCGCGAACGCGAACTCCACCTCGCGAATGCATATAACAAAGACCCGGGGGTCCCCAATAGCCTCACTCCTCTTCGCGAACGCGACACCTCTCATGCGTTCGCGATGCACACAGAGACCATACCTTCGCGTTAGCGTCCTCCCCTTTGCGAATGCGAAGAACAAAACCTCACACTCAGAAAACACTCTTTGCGAACGCGAGGGCCCACTCGCGAACGCGAAAATCAGAAAAATGCAGCAGCAAATATCAATATCTCACCAAGGCCAAAAATGATCCGTTAACCATCCAAAACTCACCCGAGCCCCTTGGTACCTCAAACAAATACACCAACAAGTCCTAAAATATCATACGGACTTAGTCGAACCCTTAAATCACCTCGAACAACGCTAAAACCATTAATTACACTCTAATTCAAGACTAATAAACTTTGAAATTTTTAGTTTCTACAAACGACGCCGGAACCTATCACTTCACGTCTGATTGACCTCAAATTTTGCACACAAGTCATAAATAACATAACCGAGGTATTCAAATTTTCAAAATCAGATTCCGACCCCGATATCAAAAAGTCAACCCCCCGGTCAAGCTTCCCAAAAATTCAACTTTCGGCATTTCAAGCCTAACTACACCATGGACCTCCAAATGATTTTTCGGACACACTCATAAGTCCAAAATCACCATACGGAGCTATTGGAATCATCATAATTAAATTCTGAGGTCGTTTACACAAAGTCGACATCCAGTCACTATTTTAACTTAAGCTTTAAACCTTGGAACTAAGTGTTCCAATTCATTCCAAAACCTCACCGGACCCGAACCAATTACCCCGACAAGTCACACAACAACTATAAAGTATAATTTGAGCATAAAACAGGGAACCGGGGTTGTAATACTCAAAATGACCGCCCGAGTCATTATAGATTCCTTGTTGTGAATTCGTTATTCCATAATTTATGAGTTGCATATTTACTTTTAGGATTACGAGGTAGTACCTCGGGAGATCCCCTTGTCATGTATTTACTTTTAGGACTACGAGGCGGTACCTTGGGAGATCCCTGTAGCGAATGTACTTTAGGGACTACGAGGTGGTACCTCGGGAGATCCCCTATTGCATATTTACTTTTGGGACTATGAGGCGGTACCTCGGGAGATCCTCTATTGCGTATTTACTTTTTGGAATACGAGGCGGTACCTTGGGAGACCCCCCGTTATGTATTTATATTTGGGACTATGAGGTGATACCTCGGGAGTGCTCATATTGTTTACCTCTATTTGATGTGCTGTTACCTTTCTGTAATTTCTCGTTGTTAATTTCTTTGTCATTTCATGGTATTATTATATTTTCTACCTCATTTCCTTTTATTTCAGTAGGGCCCTGACCTGACCTCGTCACTAGTCTACGAGGTTAGGCTTGACACTTACTAGGTACCATTGTGTGTACTCATACTACACTTCTGCACATCTTTTTGTGCAGATCCAGGTTCTTCCTACCAGGCCAGATACCAGTGAGCTGGACCGTACGTGGAGACTTCAATGTATATCTGGCAACGTCTGCAGACCTCAGAGTCTCCCTCCATCATTATTATGTTGTTTTCCTTTTTCTCTTTAGACTCTGATGGATAGAGACACTTAGTATTTTCTCTTAGAAGCTTGTGACTTATTTCTACCGGGTTTTGGGAGTTGTAATTATTCAACTCATAGTTTCTAATTACATATCATGTGTTGCAATTTGAGTTCAGTTTTATATTCGGTTATTCCGCAAATTGTTAGGCTTACCTAGTCTTAGAGACTAGGTACCATCACGGCATCCTATAGAGGAATATTGGGGTGGTGACAAGTTGGTATTAGAACTCTAGGTTCATAGGTGTTATGATTCAAAAACAGGTTTAGTAGAGTCTCGCGGATCAGTATGGAAACGTCTGTACTTATTTTCAGGAGGCTATGGAACTGTTCGGAAAAGTGTCACTTCCTTGATTTCCTCATCATGCGATTTGATTCCTTTAGGGCCTATGCCTTTATTTCTGTAATACCCCAAAAAATTTCGAAGTACTTATGCGCTATTAAGAAAGTTGATGTGAGCTAATTATATTATTTTGTATGCAGACGAGGGCTATCAATATGATGGATATCAATTTGATATGAATTTTAGTGTACGAATCATATTATAAGTGGGGTGGGGTCTAAGGTGAGCCCTAAGTCTAAGTCAAGTTAGAAATTTCATGATAGACTAAAGTTTCAAATGGGTACGCACAAGACCAAACTTTGGACGAGCATATCTACATATATATAAGGATTTATGTGATGGATGACCTATCAAACTAAACATCGTAGAGTCTAGTTTTTAACGCTTCAAGCTGTTTGTCATTTGGACACTCATACAAGAAGTTATGACCAAATTACTAAAGGCTAGCAGAATAAAATTCTGCGGCCAATTCTGCTATCGCAAAATCAATCTGCGGGCCGCAAAAGTGGTTATGCGACCGCAAAATGGTCGCAAACCTGTCCAGTTAAGCCCATTTTTGGGCATTAGTTTTGCGGTGCATTGTGCGGTCCATTATGCGACCGTAGACCTGAGTTCAGAGAGTTAATTTTTCTATTTTCATAACCCGACCCCATTTTGATAAATAGCTTTTGGGGCTTATTTTGGGGTATTTTTCTGAGGGTTTTAGAGAGAGGTAAGATAATTTTAGAGAGATAAGGAGGGAACCTAACATTCTAATCATCCAGTCTTGCATAAATCTTCAATAATCAAGTAAGCCAATCACAAGATCTTCATCTAAGATGTAAGATTCAAACCACTTGTCTTCAATTTCGAGTTTGGGGTAAAAGATTGGTGATTAGGAGTATGATTCTTAGGTGTAAGAGTATTATGTATATATTATTGTACCAATAAGGTTTGTGTGAAGAATTTTAAGCTTAAATAAGTAAAGATTGGGTTGAGGAGTGAAGGAAATCTTGTAGAAATACATTGTAGTTAAATTTGCACACCTAGTGTTTGATAAAATACTCAAATGAGCTAAAACCATGAATACATTCCTAATTTATGCTCAATTTTGTTATGTCTCAAAATAGATTGGGATTGCTAAAAAATTTAGAACGTTGTAGTAATTTAAGGAAAGCTCAATGTGAGGTACGTTGGCTAAACTTCTTTCCTAGAATTTAATTACATGATGTTCTTATAAGTCCCGAGTTATTCTTTATAAATCAACTATCCCGAATAAACTTTGTGTTGAAAGGTATATGTTCAAAATGTGTTCCGGATGCTCTTATCATATGATGTTATCCTTCGGGAATGTGTTCAAAATATGAGCTGGGTATAAAAATATTATGACTCCAAGTAGTATTTCAAGTGAAGGCTATTATGCCAAATTGTGTAAGAAGTCTCAATGTGCTTAAGTCTCTTAATTGCTCATAGGTGTACTAAAAGTCATGATTATAGATTCTTTATTGTCGATAATCTATAAACATGCTTGAAAGTGAAAGTAGTGAGTTAGGGATATAAAGTCTGAACACGGTGCCAAGAATG
Organism: Nicotiana tabacum; assembly: GCF_000715075.1. Taxonomy (NCBI): domain Eukaryota; kingdom Viridiplantae; phylum Streptophyta; class Magnoliopsida; order Solanales; family Solanaceae; genus Nicotiana; species Nicotiana tabacum. Next base: position 22,074,356 of record NC_134081.1, on the reverse strand, counting down.
AAAGTTACACTTGTGGCCAATAGCGCCAACGAAATGAAATGGTGTGTGAAATATTATGAAATGAGCCTTGATTCAACTATTCCAAATTGACTCTGAAAATAGAATTATCCAAAAGCTTATGTACTCAAGTCATGTCCAAATGTGGTTGTTCGAACTAATGCTATGCTTGGTAGGTACTTCCAATATGTTTTGAGCTTTTACATAATCATGAGTTGAAATGGTGTATTGCCCTTTTGGGAAAAATTATTTCAAGAATAAATGGTGTGTTACTCGTTTATGATTTTAACTTGTGCTTCGATTGCTAATTATTTTACTCCATTTCTTGGAAAGAAATCCATTGTGTTTAGAGTCTTCATTGCCAATGAATCTAAAGTTGTGATTTCCGAAATATTGTAATATGTTGATATTTATGATGATGATCCATGAAAGAAAAAATATGAAAGTGTGGAATATGAAATACAGCCATTGTGCCATCAATGAAGAATCATATGTATGGCCAAGAGAGCCAATAAGATAATAATGTTGTAAGTGGTTGAAAGTACGGATTAAGTGATATATAGTGTTAAATGGTTATGAGATGTACGTATTTGTACTTTTGTTTCCAATGTGTTATAATCCCCTACGTTCTTGCGAGTAAAGACTATGATGTTTCTAAATGTTCTAAATGCTCTTAATGTTCTATGATCACCCATGGCAAGTACAAGTAAGTGATAGTATGAACATGAAATGTGGTCGTTACCTAAATGAGAATTATGAAGTGTTGTTTGTCCTAATGGTTTCAACTATAGTTATATGCTTCTAAAATAATATATGTAAATGACTTCAATTGTTAAGTCCCCAAGAGTCATGAACCTAGATAATGACCTCAAGATGTCAAGGGAGTGAATAATGAGATGGAAGGGAGATGTCCTTTGTTAAATGATGATGAACCTTAAGAAAAGGAATTGGGCCAATGTGCCATTGAAATTGACTTATTGATTTACCATGCATGTGCTAATGTAATGAGTTGTGTTTCTCCATAATGAGCATGAACATGAAGTATTCCAATGATATGAGAAATTATAACCTTAAATGTAATGACAAACTATGTCGCTTTGAGTTTATATATGGTATTGTGATTGGGATTACACCTCCACCCACATACATTGGGGGTGAGGCGGCAAGGCTGCTTTGTGTAGAGTTTTAGTATTGTAAAATACACCTCCATTTGCATATATTGGGGTGAGGCGATATGACCGTTTTGTGTAGGAATTGCGGTATTGTCATACACCTCCACCCGCATATATTGGGGGTGAGGCGGCATGACCGCTTTGTGTAGGGATTGTGATACACCTCCACCTGCATATATTGTGGTGAGGTGGCAAGACCGATTTGTGTAGGGATTGTGGTATTGTGATACACATCCACCTGCATATATTGGGGTGAGGCGGCAGGACCACTTTGTGTAGGGATTGCGGTATTGTGATATACCTCCACCTGCATATATTGGGGTGAGACGGCAGGGCCACTTTGTGTAGGGATTATGGTATTGTGATACACATCCACTCGCATATATTGGGGTGAGGCGGCAGGGCCGCTTTGTGTAGAGATTGTGGTATCGTGATACACCTCCACCAGCATATGTTGGGGTGAGGCGGCAGGGCCGCTTTGTGTGAAGGTGGTTATAGAGGATCCCCGACTTAATATCTATAAATTTGAATGGAAGATCTTAATAAATTTGCTCGATGTTAACGGCTATCTAAGCCCTTTTACTGTTACCATGATTCATCATATTCATGTTTTATTTCCAAGCCCTTGAATATGTGTATTTGTATTGTATAAGTGAACACTGTAAATGGTCTATGAAACACACAGGTGTATTGTATAAGTGAGACTGTGAACGGTCTATAAGACACATAGGTGTATAATATGATATGTGAACACTAAGGACGGTCTATGAAATGTATATGTGAAGAATAAGAGAGGAAGGTGCCATTTTTATTGGCCTTGTTTGCACATGCTGTTACAATTACATTATATTATGTATTCCACGTATAGTTCATATGGAGCAATTGATCCTAAAAGAAAGTTAGAATGATGGAAGTATAATAAGACTTGAAATGTGATTCTATTGGATGTTTCGTAGTTTCTTGATGTACTTTATTTGCCTTTTATTTGAGTTACCATATTTTCATATGTTGTTTTGACTGCCTTACATATGAGTACTATTCCACACGTACCCACGTCCCTTTTGCCGGAGGCGCTGCATCTTTTAATGGATGCATGTATACTTCTACAGGATGATATGGATCTTTGATAGGGATCTTCTTCACTACTCGGCTTATGGTGAGCCCGCCACAGTTCTAGTGGGTGTTTGGGTCTAGTTCATTTTATATTTATAGGTATCTATTTTCATAGAAGCTCCATGTACACTGTGGGTCATGTAATTAAATATTTGAGTTTTGTCATGTATTTATGTTCACAGTTATTTATGAGGCCACACACCCATCATGAGAAAGATTGTAGGCCATTGAGCCAAATGTATTTAATCTAAAAGTCATGATCTAATGATATTTTGGTAAATCATAAATGAGTAATGATGAGAGGTTAATGTAAATTAGGATTGCTCGACTGGGTTTACTCGGTTGAGTACCGGTCGCGCTCCTCGAGTTCGGGGCGTGACAATTTCCTTCCTACTCAACCTCATGCGACGTGAAGTGCTTTTTATCAATTGGGCACCGAAGTGTTGTAGTGGTACTGCAGATATGGTGCAAGATGTTTTTCCCTGCGAATTCGGGCAGGCTATTATCGTCGCCTTACGGAAGGATGTTCTATTTTTTCAGTTCGGTATCTGTACTTCCTACGATTTTGAGGCTATGCACGGATTGCTATGATGTTCATGCGTTATTATCGCACAGTGTTGGTATAATGGTAGGGTTCTTGTCTATGTGTCGAGGCAGTGAATGAATTGAAAGAAGGATTTCTCAGTGCATATTGTAGAGGTTCGACATTCAATTCCAGCGGAGAAAAGGCAATCGGACCATAGATGTTCAGGTCTTGGTTGACGAAGTGACGAGACTTAATGTTTTCGGGCGTGGTGGAATTCTCAATTGTGATGTGGTATCGTCATCCTTGTTAGAACGCATTAAGGTTCACCAGTGTTATGGCCTTCTTCAATTTGCCTTCAGGTTAGGACACTAGGGAGCGGCGGCTAAGAAATGGGTGTCACAGATAGCGAGTGTAGCTGTTTCAAAATCGAATTGGTGTTTCTAGTGTTGATGGCTTGAGAACAAAGATATTCTAGGAGGTTGGGAGTTGGTAGTGATTTACAATTCAAGTGCTACATGTATGGATTTGATTTGAGGAAATATTTGGGGCAACAAAGTATGAGGGAGGACATGGCGGGAGGTGTCGAATTACTAGCAGGTCAAGAATGGAAAGTAGAGGTTGAGCAGTTACTTAAAAAAGATGGTTTAACCGAAATGAGAGTGGCAGAGTAGCATGTGGATTATGTGTTAGGGTAGCCATGTGCCTTGAGAAAGTTCAAAGCGATTTGAGACTCATGGTGGAAAGTGACTAGGTCTACGGACCTTATTTGAAATAGTGGGTACTGTACTAAGGAACATTGAATATGGAAGAAATGAGTTTTCTTGAAATGAAGAGGGGTGTGAAAACTTGATTGTCGTGGGATGCAACATGACTTCGAGTTTGGGATGTATTGTCGAACTTTTAGTTGATGTCAATGGGGAATGAACAGACTGGTACAACTGGTGGATGAGCACGGGCTCAGGAGGGTTTATTGATTTTGTGGTAGTTGTACCCAGTGCAACATCGTTGGGAGATGTCGCTATGGAATTCCACATGTGGGTTATCTCCTGTAAGCAGGTTAGCGGTTGCGGGATGTTGATGAAGCTTCTGAGAAGAATACTACTTGCTACCCGGTAAGAAGTCGAATATGTTATTGTGACTGATGATTCACAGTGTTCCTGAAAATCTTAACAAAAGACTTCGAGAAATTTGGCGGGTTAATGGTACGGGATGATAGTAAATGAGAAGGAGGAATCATTGTGGGCTCTACATTATGTGATGGTAGTTTAAAGCTTAGTGGGGGAGCCCCACCGTCTACGAGTGGATCGCGTGGTTGTCTGCTTGTGCGATTTCTGGTTATCGATGCGTTGGTGGATTATTTATGACTAAGAAAAGGAACCAACACGGGTAATTCAACAAAGAACTTAATGAATGTGTGCTATACTTCACCTTATCAATTGAGGTGCAGGTTTCGGGAAGACCCATAGTTTATGCTTCTTATGGATGTAATGTACAAGGAAAGGAATTCAGCCGGTTGCCTCTTTGATGGGGGTGTTCATGTGCTAGCATAGAGTTGAAGTTTGGTATATTTACGATCAGGTCAGAGTGGGTGACTCTCAACAACAGTCCTAGTGGGTTCCAGAATTAAATTGTAGTGCCTAAGGATTTCGGGCCTATTGTGCGATTAAGGATCGAGTCTCGCGATTCGAGTCACTCGAGATGGGTGCGGATTGAGTTCATTATGTTGTGAATAGAGATATTATATTTCTAAGTCGGGTCAAGGGTAAAGTGAAAGAATTTGGATCGGTTAGTAATGGCTGGGCCGACATGATTGTGGCAACGATCAGTCCCTTCGGCGTGTGAAGTCATACATGTGGTTTTGGTTGTACGTGCGGGCTTGACAGCCACCATAACTTGATTGATTTAGGAGGTATTTTATTTAAATGGCCTTGTTGTGTAAATTTCGGAAGAGTCGTGGCGGTTCAGACTATGGCTTGAGGTGGTATTTTCTGCGATTTGGGAATTCAGTTGCGTGTTGCATGGGCTCTTCGGAAATGAGATACATGGAAGGTTTCAAGCCAATGAAGTGTTATTCTACTGGTAGTTCAAGGATTATGATGAATTCATGTACTATCGCGTAATGGCATTATAGGTGCAGTGAGCAATATGGGTATTTGAAAGTTGAGGACCAAGGTTGCAATTCAGTGTTGACAAGAGTGTCACGAGCTCGGATGAGCCAGGAAGAATTTGATGTTCAGAGTAAGCTGACATTTTCCTGGTGTCGCAAGGGAATGGTGTTCTGTGGATGGAGCATTGTGTATTGATTTGCAGATTCTTGATCTGCTTTATAGAATTTGTATAGTTAGTGGTATGAATGTGCAGACTTGGCTACCTGGGCGGAAGGTTGTGGGAGCGTACCCCACGGGGAAATGGTATGAGTGTGACATGCTAGCCACTTGATTGTTAAGGATCGAAACCAAGTACAAATATTTTTGGTACTATCGTTAATGTGAGAATTTATGCCTAGAAGGCGCTCTATTCCTTTGTTTGTGAACTGTGGGGGTTGTGCCGAATTGAGACAGCTTGATTATTCGCACATGTGTTGAGATCCCGTGTAGCTTGTGGTATCATATGAGCAGGATGGATCTCGAGATATAGATCATTTATCGCACATTAGTCGTGCTTGGGTTTTGTGGAATATTACACTATCCGTCTCCCTAGAGTTGTATTTATTTTATTTGTTTTTGCACTTGGCGTGCTTATAGCCGATATTCGGTATTCCATAGGTAGAAACATTATGGCTTGATGGGTATGTCCTTATTTATTGTTATGAGTGGATCGGGTGGCACGCCACCACGGGTGCGTTATTTGGATCGGGTTGCACATCGCAACGGTATCATATTTGGATCGGGTTGCATGCCGCAACGGTGTTATGTTGAGTATGGTTCCCTGTGTGTGTTCCTACATATTTTGTTTCTCTTCCTCTAAGAAGGGTTCATAACATCGGTTCGACCGTTTTATTCGTTACGCGGGCTGGGTAATTCTTTTCTTGAGTTCATTTCTCCTTATGTGTCATATTGGAGTTGTAGCTTGTTGGCGCATTGATGGCTTCATGTGAGATCTGAGTCAGTGATTGAGGTGGATTATTTCCTGAGCAGCTTGTACTAGGTGAGACGAGATTATTGGACCTAAAATTTGTGCAATCAGATGTATACAAGGTACATTAAAGGGAAAATATCATTATTCAGTTCAGAATGATATAATGGTTCTTGTCAGGAGGAGAGAGTCCATGAATTATTGATTCGGTAGGTGGTTATGAGTTTCTACACGTCTCTTTCATTGTGGCAGTATTGCGAGAGTTGAAACATGATTTATATACATAATGGAATGTATTTGCGGGCATCAAATTTGTGAAATTTTAGCTATTTTGGTCGGAGGATGTTATTATGGGTATGTGAATTATGCAGGGCATGGTGTGAATTCAGAAAAAGGTTTACGAACATGTTTTGGTACAGTATGTGGTGATTGATACGATGTTCGTATGTTAGAATCAGGTCTTGTAGAGAAATTTAGATACTGGAATTTGGTTCTAAGGCTTATTGACTAAATAGAAAGGAGGACCTTCAGTCCGACTCGAGCTAATGTGCCCAACTGGGTTATGGTGGCACAGGTAGGTGCACATGGTTTTGCACAGTGATTTTGGACCTCTCTGGAGCAGTTCTTAGCACGTTCGAGGACAAACGTATGTTTGAGTGGGGGAGAATGTAACGACCCGGCCGGTCATTTTGAGCTCTAACGCGTCGTTCGGCGGTTTTAAGCCTTGGGTAGATTCACTTCAGGTATTTATGACTTATATGTGTGGTCGGAAGCTTTAAGTTAAAAGAATTGGCTAAGATTTGACTTTTGAGTAATAGACCTCAAAATCGAGATTTGAAGGTTCCAACAGGTTCGTATGATGATTGTTGTCTTAGGAGCATGTCCAGATGTTGATTTGGAGGCCTGTAGGTCATTTTGGCGACAATTGGCGAAAGTTGGAAAATTGGACGATTTTTGAAATATTTGACCGGGAGTGAACTTTTTGATATCGAGGTCGGATTTCGATTCCGATTTTGAAAGTTGGAATAGGTCCGTAATGTCAATTAAGAATTATGTACAAAATTTGAGGTCAATCGGACTTGATTTGATAGGTTTCGGCGTCAGATGTAGAAGTTTGAAGTTCTAAAGTTCATTAGGCTTGAATCGATATGCAATTCGTGTTGTAAGCATTGTTTGATGTGATTTGAAGACTCGACTAAGTCCGTGTGATGTTTTAGGACTGGTTGGTATATTTGGTTGAGGTCTCGGGGGCGTCGGGTTGATTCTGGATGATTAACAAATCAAAAGTTGAAGATGTGAAATTGCTGAAGATTGGGTTGTGCTGGTGTAACCGCACCTGCGGAGCTTTGATCGCATGTGCAAGCTTACATGTGCGGGCTGTGTTGCACAGATGCAGAGGAATAAACTGGGGACCGTGGAGTGCAGATGTTGCACAAATTCCGCAGGTGCGGATCTTAGATGGTCGCAAAAGCGGAAGCAGGGGTGATGAAGCGGGGACTTGACCGCAGATGCGAAGGATGGACCGTAAATGAGGTGCGACAAAAGCGGCTAATGTGGTCGCATAAGCGAAAAGCCTGGACAGATTATATTCCAAATACGAAGGTTTGAGTTTATAACACAAAATTGATTTTTGGAGTTCGATGTGAGGCGATTCTTGGAGAAAGTTTCACGCGGGTGATTGGGCTAAGTTATTCTTACCTAATTTTGGTTAATTTTCACGATCATGTCATTAATTTCATCGTTAAATTAGTGATATGGGTTTGAGAAATTTAGGGGGAAATGGTAGAAGTTCTTAGACAGAAATTTTGGGAATTTAAAGGCGACTTGAGGTCGGATTTGAGTAATTGTTTTAAGGGAGAACTCGATATCGAATAAGTGTTTGTAATTTGTGACTTTTATTAGATTCCGAGACGTGGGCTCGGGTCGACCTTTTGGGGCGATTTTTCAATTCTTTGCTAAAGTCATAGTTTTATTATTTAAATTAGCTTCTTGTAGTCATATGTATAGTATGAAATTGCTTTTGGCTAAATTTAGACCGTTTGAAGTCAGAAAGTCGAGGGAAATGCATTCTTATCGATTGATTGAGCGAGATTCGAGGTAAGTGACTTGTCTAACCTTGTGTGGGAGAAATTCCCTTAGGATTTGGTATTGTTGTAACAATTTATGATATGTAAGCGCCGTGTAAGCGAGGTGACGAGTGCGTACAAGGGCTAATTGTGGAAGTTCCGGTTCTTGCTGAGTAGATTTCTTTTAAATTCCTTAACGGAGTTGCCTTAGCATGTGCAGCTGTCATGTTTAGCCTAGTATCATATGTTTACGTGTCTTAACCTTTACTTGAAATACGTGCAATATGCTTTGTTGAATTACTTGTTTTCTTGATTATTGTATTCGGTATTTAACTGTAGGATTCCTTGCCGTGAATTTGTTGTTCCGTAATTTATTAGTTATATATTTACTTTTGGGACTACGAGGCGGTACCTCGGGAGTTCCCCCTGTCGTGTATTTACTTTTGGGACTACGAGGCGGTACCTTAGGAGATCCCCTATTGCGTATTTACTTTTGGGACTACGAGACAGAACCTCGGGAGATCAGCTGTTGCTTATTTACTTTTGGGACTACGAGGCGACACCTCGGGAAATTTCCTGTTGGGTATTTACTTTTAGGACTACGAGGCGGTACCTCGAGAGATCCCCCCGTTATGTATTTATATTTGGGACTACGAGGCGATACCTTGGGAGCGCCCCTATTATTTACCTCTATTTGTTGTGCCGTTACCTTTCTGTAATTTCTCGTTGTTCATTTCTCTGTCATTTCATGATATTATTATATTTTCTGCCTCATTTCCTTCTATTCGAGTAAGGCCCTAACCTGACCTCTTCACTACTCTACCGAGGTTAGGCTTGGCATTTACTGGGTACCGTTGTGGTGTACTCGTACTACACTTCTGTACATATGTTTTTGCAGATCTAGGTTCTTCCTATTAGGCGAGATACCAGTGAGCTGGACCGTACATGGAGACTTCAAGGTATATCTGCTAGCGTCCGCATACCTCAGAGTCCCCCTCCATTCTAATTATAATATTTTTCTTATTCTCTTTTTACTCTGATGGATAGAGATACTTAGTATTTTCTCTTAGAAGCTTGTGACTTATTTCTACCGGGTTTTGGGAGTTATAATTATTTGAATCGCAATTTCTAATTACATATCATGTGTTGAGATTTGAGTTCAGTTTTATATTCAGTTATTCCGTAAATTATTAGGCTTACCTAGTCTTAGAGACTAGGTTCCATCACGACATCCTATGGAGGGTACAATTAACAAGTGAAAAATATCAGCTTTATAAATGAGGTGACATACATTTGGCCTAGGACATTTATAAAATCTCCTTCCCGGGTTAGAAGGAGTGCTGGAAGTAAAGTGGTTGGCAACCAAATCACAAGGACACCTTCTTTGTGATGAACAACTATTTTGCGATATTTGACAACCTAAGCGTACTCAACTTAGGAAGCAAACTAGAGAAAAGATGAGAGGGAAAAGAAATTTATTGAGCTATCAATTAATTTTTATAATGCAATCTTACAAGAAACCAAGCACAATCAACGAAAATATGGAAAAAACATTGCACCTTTGCAGCATTCACAGAGAAACTTTGGCAGCAAAACCCTAGGACATGGCACTTCTCGGTTTTTCTCTAATGAAAAAGGTGTATTTTGAGTGTTCCAGTATAAAATTATGGGTCTCTTTGGTTAAACGGATTATGGGTCGATGGGTCGAAACTTTTTAATTTTAAAAATGGGTCATGCCAACATGTCTGATGGCTTTTCGTTTAATGAGGGGTATTTTTATAAAGTTGGGTAACGGTAAGGCTAGATGTTGCCCTATAGTATAACGGATGGTACATATGAACAATATACCAAAGTAGAGGGCTATATTTGGACCTTTTCCCTTGTTTAAATGAAAGAGAATAAAATTTTGGGCTATGTTGTTTTTAATTTTAAAAATGGGTCATGCCAACATGTTTGATGGCTTTTCGTTTAATGAGGGGTATTTTTATAAAGTTGGATAACGGTAAGGCTAGATGTTGCCCTATAGTATAACGGAGGGTACATGTGAACAATATACTAAAGTAGAGGGCTATATTTGGACCTTTTCCCTTGTTTAAATGAAAGAGAATAAAATTTTGGGCTATGTTGTTTTTAATTTTAAAAATGGGTCATGCCAACATGTTTGATGGCTTTTCGTTTAATGAGGGGTATTTTTATAAAGTTGGATAACAGTGAGGCTAGATGTTGCCCTATAGTATAACGGAGGGTACATGTCAACAATATACCAAAGTAGAGGGCTATATTTGGACCATTTCCCTTGTTTAAATGAAAGAGAATAAAAGTTTGTGCTATGTTGTGTTTTTATCCGAAACATGCCAAAATATCGGATCAAATCTGTGGCCCAATGGCACTGACCCGATCCGGATGAGGCAAGCCAAGACCTGGTTCAAAACGGCATAGTTTCATGATGAAACTACGTCATTTCATTAAGTGAGGGGAGATTAAATATCATCCATTCATCTCATGCAGATACGATGACCCTTATTCACTCTCCATCCCCAATATTTAAAGCCTCTAATCCCCAATTTTCCCCTTGTTTTCCCCTTATTTCCTTCTCTCTTCTCCTCTGTCTCACCCTCTCTCTAAAGAATCGCCGCTCAGCCACTGCCACCACTGTGCGCTGCCACCGGTGGTGGTCCAAACCACCCCATCTTTGTACCATACAATCCATTCAACCTCCTCTTTCTAAATCTCAACCCTAAAACCTTTAATTCTCCCTCAAACTCCATAAACTTTCGATCTTGAAAACCCTAGCCGTCACTTTTTTCCCTTATTCTTGAAGCTCCGGCCACCACCACCCTACAACACATACATAAATGGATAGAGATCCACGATATTTGCACTTCCCCTTTAGTCTCACCTTCGAAACCCGACCACCCCCGTTGCCACTACCTCACCACCGCTGAGCCTCTGTTCCAGGATGAACACGACCCCATAGCCTCTCTTTCTCTTTGACAGAGTGCTGGACTCAACTATGTTTCGCTAGAGTTTGTTTTTAGGCATTTGTCATCGAGAAAAAGAGGCGTGGAGGTCGATTTGGTGTCTAGTTGCATTGTACTATGGTTTGAAGCTCGAGCGTTTAGGTAAAATCCTAATGCTTCCTACAAATTTTTGATTCTTTGTTTCCCTGTCATTTGTTTGTAGTTCTGTTATAGTTTAATTCTGTTTAGTGATTCATTTTAGTTAGCGCTCTGTATGATTTTTGATTTCGTCTTAGTTTAACTTAAGCGATTCTAGTTCTCTTGGTTAGTTATTAGTTAAAATATTGTTTAGTCTAGTTATTACGTAAGCATGCTATTTCTTTTGTTAGTTAATAACTAAGTTCTATTAACTTCTTTGTAGTTTGAATTACATAGGTTGGTACTGTTTTAGTTTAAAGCTGATGGTAGATGAGTTTAATCATGAAATAAAGTACTTTTTTAGTAGCTAGTAGGGTGGCTTCAAGGACCCTTTTCCTTCTTGCTTCTGCCACAATAGATTTTAGGCTGTACTTTCACCTTTTGGGCAGCCCTTGGGTAGTGTTTTGACACACAAAGTCAGTTTTTTTGGACAGACTTTTGGTGAACTAAAATAAAGTGGTTTTCTTTACCTATTTAAGGGCTGCTCTTTCCTAGCTTTACACATACACTCGATCACTCTTTGACATCTTACACTCTAAGTAAACACAAAATTTGAGAGAAAAAGATTGTTGAGCATATAATAAGTAAACTAAAGAACATAGAGCTTCTTTGGAGGGATAACTTTGAGGGAAAAAATCCTCTAAAAAGTTGAGTCTTTCAAGGTTCTTTGGTTTTCTTTTGAGGTTCTTGTCTATTCAACTGTGGCTGATGTTTTCTCGGGTCATTGTCATGGTTTCGGGCTGGTGAATTGTTTTTCATTTCTTGCTGGGATTGCTGTCCATTTTTCCTTTCGTATAATGTTCACAAGCATAGGAAATATTGTTTTGCTCACTAACTAATAAGAGAATCATGAATTAATCTTGAAAGAAAGGATGGGACTTGAACGTAACAATTGGGTAACAGTTGAGTTATGACGATTTTGATAGCTTTTAGATTAGTAAATCTACTAATTGAAATTAAACGGGATTGCACTTTTCAACGTTTTCTCCCATGGTATTAGTACTTCATAAGAAAATTATCATATTTTGAATGAAAAACCTAATCACTTCAAATTAATTTAAATGCTAGGTAACTATTAGGCGCGCTTTAAATTTTTCATTCATGGACTCGCCTGCATTGCATGATGTTTAATTCAATAATCTCATATCATATCCAATAGTTGTAATTAATTCTACTTTAATTAATCCCATGTTATAGCCGCGGATTCGCTTGCGTAGCGCAGTAGATGAAATTTAATAAATTTCAAAATTATTTTCCTCAAATGTAGTAATTCTTTCAAAAGTAATAACATGCTTCGTCATGATTGAGGATTCACTTGCGTAGCACGGTTATGACAAAAATTAATAAACTTCATCTCGATCACGCATTCACTTGCATAGTGTGGTTACGACATCTTATTATCCAAAACATCCTTTGATAATTCTAATAACGAAACAACAAAAGCGGATATAGGAAAAACATGAAAATCAAACAAATACAGTTTGTCCAAAATTAATTTAAGCCAAATGTAGTCAATAAAAGCGACTGTGCTAGATCCATGGGACTCGGGGAATGCCTTACACCTTCTCCTCGGTCACTAAAATTCCTTATCCAGACTTTAGTTTTGCAGACCAATAATAAAAGAGTCAATTCTCTTTTGATTAGGGATTCAAATAAAAAGTGACTTGGAACACCCAAAACTCAATTTCATGTGGCGACTCTGTAAATAAAATAATCCCTACTCAAATTTATCACTTTAATTGGAAAACCTCTTTAACCCACAATTACACATAACATATATATCTTTTGGGGTAAAAGGAGCATGACAGCTCTGGTGACTCTGTTAGGGATATCAGAATTCGAGCTTGTACATTTACTTTATTTGGCTTTATTAAATTTGTACATACTTTGATTTCTTTGGGCCTAATGTGCTGCTTGTCTGCTTTTTATCATTTTGATATTGTTGAATTTTACATATAAATTGACTCTTTCTGAGTCTTCTTGAAATTAAAATTGGGCATTTGTTGACATAGCCCGCTTTCTTTGAGATAGCCGAGGTGCTTGCTACGCGGTGAAGGATTTTAGTCACATATGTTTAAGTGGGGAGCACCATCAGCTAAGCTGGAAAGTAATGCTACCAGTACGGTGACCCTCCTCGACTCGAGTTGTCCGCTCGAGTAAGCCAGTCTATATACCTTCTCCACTAGGATTTAAACCTAGAAGAACAAATCTCATGCTGGATATCCCTAGTAGGCTAGCTTTATTTGCATCACGTGCATTTGACTTAGCAGCGCTCGATATAGGGGTCGGGTTCTATTTTAGGACAGGTACCTTATTGAGACCATATGATATTCATGTTATGTGCTACCTGTTACATTATTTGGGAGGCTTGCATGTTGACTGACTTTAGGGTGGATCGGTTGAATGAACATAGATAAATAAAAAAATATGCTCCCGATTTTTGTACAAATGTAAAAATAAATGATGTGATCTAGTACATATGGTCTTAAAAGATTAATTTTCATAAAAATCAAAAAGAAAAAAACCATAATCGGTTTCAATCAAACTACGCGGGTTTGATTCTCACTACCCGGTGAGATACGTAGGTAACCTCTATCGGGTTCGGCCCCAAATTTTTTTAAAGAGTAATATATATATATATATATATATATATGCGCGTGTGCATAAAAAATTTCAAATTTGTTTTAGCTATTTTTGTTCACCTTTTACCATTTCACCCTTATGTCCAACTACTTTTGCCGAGACAGCCTTAAACCTTGCTCGAAAGTTCTTAAAGTCTTGTTTTTTTTTGTAAAAAATAGTGATCTCATCCATTTTTGTTTACCTAGTACCATTTTGTCCCTATATTCTGTCGTTCTTGCTGAGACAACATTTAAACCTTCTACGAAAGTACCGAAGGGCTGTTTTTGCAAAAAATATTCATCTCATCTAGTTTTGTCCACTTTATCTTGTGTATGTCCGTATTTGCCGAGACAACCTTTAAACCTCCCTCGGGAGTACCAAATGGCCGTTTTCATAAAAACAACTATTTTAATCTATTTTTGTATACTTTTTATTATTTTTTCCCTATGATCGGGTGTTTTGTCGGGACTTCCCCAAAACCTTTTTTGAAAGTGACAAAGGGCCGTTTTCGTAAGAAAGGTCTTGTAGTCTAGTTTTGTCTCTTGTACGAACTACGTGCACTTGATTCTTGACCTTATGAAATATACTTAGGCAACCCTTCTATGGTTCGGTGCTCCGTTCAAATCGGTCAAGTCTTACCATTTTAGTCACAGTTGACTGATCTTTCAAAATTGTATCATCTCCTAACGAGAGTGTCCGCTCTATTTCAGCAAACCCTCACTTCAAAACATAGGTAGAGTCGGTTACTTAAGTCCCATATGGCAATTTCTAACTTTCACGAGTCAAATCCCAAGGTATCCCCGATTTTTTATTATCTAAGTTTGCTTAGGCCCTAACCTCATGTTCTTCCACTTAGGTGTTATATGGATACAATGAGAAGAAGATATGAAATAAATTCAAAAGATGGCGAGCCCCCATAGATTTGGCTTGTGCATAAAACACCCTAGTTAGTTAGAGAATATTGGAAAAATATGGGTGTTTATGAGCAGGAAAAGATAAAGGACCATGTGGGTCACTTTGTGAACATTATGGAGATCAACCCAAGGAGGGACTTAATCGAGGCATTGGTATATTTCTGGAATCCTAATAAAAATACATTCCATTTTATTGGCTTTGAAAGGACTCCCACTTTAGAGGAGTTAGCTGGATACACAAGGTTAGGCAATGTGCTTCATAAGAAGAGACCTTTGGCCCCCAGGGATGTCACTGGCAGTAAGTTCCTTGAGTAGATGACAATCAGCCAAAATAAAATAGCAAGTGTGTAATGAGGGCATGCTCAATTGGATTTCTTGTACGACAAGTATGGGTGTCTAAGAGGATATTCAAAGTACAGAAAAGAACTTGATAATTAAATTGGATACACATCTTAGTAAAGACATGGGCGGGGAGCATTCCTAGGAACAATGGTTTTCCCGAGGCATGACAAAAATATTGATATTCGATTATCTTGCATATTCACCACTTTATTGCGTGAAAAGGATGTCACTATCATTCCTATGGTATTGTTAGATATTTACCGTGCCCTGACCAAGTGTCAAGAAGGAAAATATTTCTTTGACGGATGTAACATCATACTCCAAATATGATTTTTAGAGCACCTTCTCCGTATCCAATACGAGTAAATTTTAGCGTCCATTGGAGCAACAATGAGCATGAATATATGTTTAAAGATATGACCAATGATAATAGTTTTCACAAGGGCATCGAAGCATGGAGAGGTCATCTTCAAACGTTGACTGCTACTGAAATCATATAGAAATAACACTGGTTCTCACCAAAAAGGTCATATACATGTCTTACCACTATTTGTGTTTGATTTTGATGGGTCTTTGGGGTTTTGAGCCATATGTGCCTACGCAAGCCCTATGGAAATTAGGTCAAAAATAAATAGTGCCTACAGTGGAGCACATGCAAAGATTCATCTAGGAGGTAATATTAGAGGATCCTGTTCGTGAGGCTTATGCTTAGCAGGTTTGGGAAGAAAATAAGGTGCTTGAATTTCACACTATGGTAGAAGATTGGGATCAAGGAGAGTTATACCCTGCATAGTTTGAGTGGTTCTATGACCAAGATGCTTTTGGATCCAGGCAAGAGACAGTTCTAAAGAGCACAAAAGATTAGGAGTTTGAAATTAGAACAAGAGTGGGGCAAGTCAAGGAGGAAATAACAAGAGACTATGATTCAATCATCTAGACACTACGTAGGGATATAAGTATCGTCAGCGTGAATAAGAATTTGTAGTACACTATGTTTGATGAGGAGAAAACTAGATTAACACATGAGGTTCAAGTTCTTCAAACACAGCTTCGGCAAGCGAAAATAAGGGTCACTACCCAGCACTAGGTGGATATTCCAAAGAACGAAGAAATTCATTATAATGTTATCATCCATGATCTAAGGGCTCGGGCTAGGGCTGTAGAATCAAGTAAGAACCATCTAGAGAATGAGATAGCAAGGGTCCAGAACCTACTGAATGTAGCATTACAATGCGAGGCGGATGTATCAGACATAGAAAATAACCATGAGCAACAGATCCACTTCTTAAGTCAGATCCAGGAGCATGTTAGATATAGGGTCTATGAAGCGGCTACTTATACCTCTCAAGGGTGTGTGACTTATCAGGGTTTGAGTCGAGAGCAATTTTCTACGGTAGTGCCCAACTTCGCATGCCATATTGCCACAGACTTGAAGCACATATACCATGATATGGGAGTTCAGCCACATGAATAAGCACCTTGACTACAATGATGCTGGTGGATTCTCTTGCATAGATATGAGTCATCTTTTATTTGGCAATCCACTTTGATTGTTCCTTTGTCTCTATAAGAATATTTTGGTATTTTTTTAGTCTTGTTGTTTTGCCTTTCTAAAAATATTTGTTTGGGTCAAGTCCGGTCTTATTTAAATGTTTGGCTTTTCAAGTTGTATCTCTATGTAATTTTTATTTTTGAGTCTTGTGTCAAAAACAAATTAAAAAACAATGAAAAGATTTTCTTTTAGAAACAAGTTGAAAATGAACAAAAAAGACTTTGTTTTCGTAAATTAAAAAAAAGATATTTATTTTTTTGTAAATAAAAAAACACAAAATAAATGGTCATGTCCCTGAGCTACGCAATAATCTAATTCATGCGACGACAAGATACGTAGGCAACCACCAAAAGGTTTGATCGAAATATTTCTCAATAATTCCAAAATAGAGGTTGAAGATAATTGTGGTGAAACTGGTAACACATCATTACTTTACCAGATCTAAGGGAAAGGTACCGATGGCTAACCATGATGAAATCGAGTAGGTCAGTGATGAACCCAGGGTCAGTCAGTTGAGCAAGAGTCGGAGGAAGTAAGAAGATTGAAACAACAACTATCTGATGTGTATCAAGATTGGGTCTCCGGTCAGCCACCGCCTCAAGGTCCCTCGGAGGGAACTTTCACCATACCCCTGGCTACTCAACCGCCACTCCATACAATGAGCGATCACATTCTACCACCAGGGTATGTGCCAAATTAAAGCTTCCCTGCTGCCCTTGGTACCTCTAACGTGCGACCTTCAGCTGCACCGGTCAGGAACACCCCCCCTCGTCGTATTTAAAGAACCGACATATACATTCCCGCCACCACCTCTTGTGACGAGGCCAAAAAATGAGCCACCATATCATGCTTATCATGGCCAATACTACTCTCCAAATATGGTTTTTAGGGTCTCGACTCCATACAACCAGACTCCTCATTACGAGTCACCAGTGGAAACTAAAAAGGATGCCAAGACGGCGAAAGCGATGGCGAGGAAAATGAAAAGTCTTGAGCAAAATATAAGAACATACAAGTACTAGATGGTCACAAAAGTGTCTCATTCAGTGATCTATGCATGTACCTTCACATTCATTTACCACCAGAGTTATGACCCCAAAATATGAGAAGTATGATAGATACGGCGACCCTATCGCCCACTTAAAGAGGTATTGCAACCAGTTGAGGGATGCGGGTGAAAAGGAAGAGTTGTTGATGGCTTATTTTGGAGAAAGTCTTGTGGGGGTATCCTTCGAATGGTTCATTGACCAAGACATCTCTCACTGGCATATTTAGGATGACATGGCCTATGTCTTTGTCAAACAATGTCAACACAACATTGATATTGTGCAGATCACAATTCCCTCTCCAATATGAAGAAGAAACTGATTGAGAGCTTCAGGGTGTATGCCGTTAGGTGGGCAGAGTAAGCATCTGGAGATAAGCCAACCACGGATGACCATGAGTTAATCACTGTCTTCCGTCGTGATCGGTATCTTGATTATTTTTAAAATATGATGTCCACAATAGGTACACCTTTTGGTGAAGCAATCAAGATAGGAGAAATGGTTGAGAATGGCCTCAAAACTGGCCGAATTATAAGTCAAGCATCTTTTAAAGTAGCCTCCCAAGAATCCAGAATAGGTCGGACAACCTTGCTAACCGAAAGTAGAAAGATGAGGAGGCCATGATGGCATCACGGGCAAAAAGAGGCCAAATAGCATCATCTCAACAATATGAGCAGTCTCATAAGTTTTTATATGGTTCCCCACATCACTCCTATCCACCCCCGGATTCTAAATACTTAGTTGCTCCGCAACACGTAACATTCAATTATCAGCCTTATGCCAAACCATTCAATCGCCAATTGATGCGAGCCCCAACTCTAAGAGACCTATCACGAGCCTCGTTTCCCTTCGTAGAATGTCATGACGACACCTAGTCCCTAAGACTAGGTAAGTCTAACACTTACTGCATTAATAGAAGAATTCAAACTGATAAATATTAAATATAAATTTTTATATACAACTTACAAATTCTAAACCCGGTAGTACAAGTAGTAAGCTGTATTGAGTTTTCTTGAAAATCCCAAAATACAACTGTCCGGAATAGAATTAAACAGTACAAGTAAAGTATCAGAAGGTGACTCTGAGGCCTTCGAATACGACAACAGGTTTACCTTGAGTCTCCACGGCAATGCTCGACCTGCCAGCTAATAATCAACAATAACCGTGGCACCTCGATCTGCACAAAACAATGTGTAGAAGCGTAGTATGAGTACACCACAACGGTACCAGTAAGTATCAAGACAAACCTCGGTGTAGTAGTAACGAGGGACAGTTAAGACACCTACCAGACTAAATAACCTGAATAAGTGTGAATGTGAACTAACAGAGAAAAACAATAATAATATACAACTAAGCAGGGTAAGGAATACAAAACAATACTTGCAACGAGGAACCAATAACAACAATATTTAACAGGAAGCAACCAGGTAAGAATGCCATAGAGTAAGCTGGACAGAATCTAAGTCCGGTGAAATCAAAATAAAGGAAAAACCAGCAACAACTCAATAAGAACAACCGCTGTCACACCAGATTTGTTCAAGCATTTCCGCGAGGTACTGATCCTCATAATCACAGCTCACGCATCCCAATTCTTGAACCTTAATCACTTGGCATCTTGTATGCACATTAAAACGCATATCCGCACAGACGACTCACATGCCAATAGAACATTCCTCACACAGAACACAAGTAGACAAGAGTACGTACAATGGTTAATGACGTCAGGATTCACCTTTTGAAATCGATATTGGTGATTTAACTAAGTGTACGCTTGTGCAAGTATTCTACCATAATTCCAGTCAATAATTATGAGTAGAGAAAATGAATGGCACATAATAAACGATCACCATAAAATGTATAGTGTAATAAAAGTAGCAATGAAGTTTGAAGAAGCGACTAGCACAACAAGATTAGATGCATAGAATTGAGTAAAAATTGCATCACGGAGGAAAACAATTTGTAATATGCTAAGGAAAACAACAATCAAAGACAAGTGTACAGAAAAGGGGAAATGACAACAAGAGCCCTCCCGAGGTACAGCCTCATAGTCTCAAATCATAAAATGAATCACAACATTCCTTATATCACCACGAGAGCCTTTAAGTTTTAGTTTTGAAAATGATTTTCCTGAAATAGCATCCCGCACTTTAGCTCACCTTATCACACCGTATGGCTTCTAGTAGTTCCCTTACTAGCCACGCGTATCAAGCCCACCTTGTCTCACCATATGCGTTTTAACACCCAGACCTTATACCACTGCATGCGTATCAATAATAACAACAACACGAAAGAAAGCTCGTGAAACACAATAAAAACCGCACGACAGAAACCTCGTGTAAACACAATAACAACCACACGGCAGAAACCTCGTGCAAACAGCATAACAATTCTCTCAACAAAACAAGTATATCAAATACATAACAACTCAAATAAATGACTTTCACAAAATGTGCCCATATGCCACAACATTTCCTCAAAACAGTTTTAATATCATAACCATGTATAGCCCCCGGCTCAACAACACTAAATACAACATCCACAACAACAATAACACGATAATACTACAAGTAAATCAACACAAGAACATCAGAACACAAAGAAATGAAAGAACGAACTCACAAAGAAAGGCACGACAGGGAAAAATAGTCTCAACAAGAATAGTGAAACAAGGGAGAGGTAATGTGTAACAATGATTCCACGAAAGGGCAATTCGACAAAAAGAGAGATAGCATGAATCAATGACCCCAAATATAAATACGTCAACAATGAAAGGGATAACAAACTTCCATTAAGGCTAAGCAATTTCGGAAGAGATAATAATGATTTTGATTAAGATTAAGCAATTACAGAAAAATAATAATGATTTCTATTAAGGTTAAGCAATTATGGAAATGATATCATGACAATAAAAAAGGCAACAAGTTAAGTTAAGGCACATAAGAGTTTAATCGCCAATAATGGTAAAACATGAAGCAATTAATTCCAAAAAAAAGAAGTAAGGGTAAATTTAGTAAATGGGGAATTTAACATGACAAAACAACTTCACATTTAATGGACATAAGAACCTAAGAGCCCTAAACAGTAAAATTTCCACAAATAAGCACGCACTCGTCACCTTGCATACACAGCCTTCACGTGATACAATTAGCACCAAAAACCCAAATCCTATGGGGGAATTTCCCCACACAAAGTTAGGCAAAATACTTACCTCAAAGAAGCTAGACCGTTACTCTAAAATGACCTTCTCGAAAGAACAAACCTCTGGACGGTTCAAATCTAGCCAAAATAACTTCAAATCATAAATAAAACTCATAGGAAATAATTCCGGATAATAAAGTTTCAATCTTTAACAAGAACTAAAAGTCAACCTCCCTGGGTACGCGTCTCGGAACCTAACCAAAATTATAAAATCCGAACACCTATTCGATAACGAGTCCAACCATACCAGAATTACCAAAAAATTCAGATATCAATTCGTCCTTCAAATCATCATTTTACATTTTGAAAGATTTCTTCAAAAAATCCTATTTTTTTTCAACTCAAAACACTAATTTAATGATAAAAATAAAGATGAAATCATGAAGTATAATCGATTCCGAGAGAAGAACACTTACCCCAATGATTTTCTTGAAAAACCCATGAGAAATCGCTCAAAACCAAGTTCTACAACTCAAGATATGATAAACATTGCTAAACCCTCGATTTGGAAAATATATTCTGGTGCCCATGTATTTGCACATCGTGATCGCGTAAATATACATGCGATCGCGAAGAAGAAATAATGACTTCCCCAAAAATGCACTACGCGATCGCAAATGGCTCCATGCGATCACGAAGAAGAAAAGAACACTGCCCCACGAAAAGGTACTACGCGAACGCGGAAGGCTAAATGTGAACACGAATTGACCATGAAAACGCAAAGAAGATGGCATCAGTATGGCAAGTCAACAAATACACTACGCGATCGCGGCTAACACTACGCGATCACGAAAGAGGTTATCAGACACTAGAATATCAGTATTCCAAAACATAATAAAATGGCATGTAGCCCATTCGAAACACGCCCAGGGCCCCCAGTCCCCATCGAAACATATCAACAAGTTCCATAACCTAACACGGACCAGCTCGAGATCTAAAATCACATCAAATAATGTTGAAACTACGAATCACACCACGAATCGAACTTATGAACTTTAAAATCTTCCAACTTCTAATACTCACGCCGAAACATATCAAATCAACCCGGAATGACGTCAAATTTTGCATGCCAGTTTCAAATGACACAGCGGAGCTCATCCAACTCTCAGAATCACATTCCAAACCCAATAACACCAAGGTCAACTCTCAGTCAAACCTCTCTACCTTCCAACATTTAAATTTTCTAATTTTTGTCGAAATACTTCAAATTATCCTACGGACCTCCAAATCCAAATCCGAATGCACAACTAAGTCTAAAATCACCATAAGAAGCTATTGGAATTATCAAAACACTATTTTGGAGTCATCTACATAATAGTCAAAACTCCGATCAATTCTTGTCGCTTAAGCTTCTAAATTGACCTCGAATCATCCGAAAACCAAACTCGACCACACACCTAAGTCATAACACATAATACGAAGCTGCTCGAGACCTTAATCTACCAAATGGGATTCTAATTCTCAAAAAAATGATCGGGTCGTTACATTCTTCCCATTCTTAAACAAACGTTCATCCTCGAACGTGTTAAGAACCATTCTGAGGTCATCAAATTATTGAGTGAACTACCATACATACACCCACGGGTGATCCCACGTCACCCCAATCCACATAGGCCCGACGACACCATCCCAACTAAAAATTATCCCTTCCACCCACATTGGTAAATCTTAGAATCAAATTTCTCACCATCCAATCATTTCCAAAACACCCGATTCCTAAATTAACACACAATATAAGCCTCAACCAGATGCAAAAACTTATGCCTACACCCACAAGATACAACCACAGGATGTAACACATCACACATATGCCCTTAACAACAACTCTAGCCACAATAGTTGCCCATAATCAAATCCAGCACCGACAAGTATCCTCATATCCGCTAGAACTCTATTTCAAACCTTTATAACACTGACAACGAAGCAAGAAACATGAAGACCTCATAACTATTTACGCAAATTAAAAAGTCACATCTAGCACCACCTGGGAACACACCTCGCAAGCTAAAACTCAATAAGCACAACATGAATATGACTGAATATACAAGGAAACACATGAAGGAACTACCAAATAAGCCCGACAGGCATAACTCCCTATCAGTACCATACCACGAATAAATTTCACAAGGGAGAATCAAAACATATGAACTAATCATATGGATCTCATCCTGGTATAACTTTCACTGCGGCACATAGCCCGATTCAACATATCGACCATATGAAAATGTGAGGACTCCATCCTCAACTCGGAATCACAAATAGTATACACATCATACCAACCAAAACCTTCCATTAACTCAATTCCACCAACAAAGCCACAACACATACTGATCTCCCACACCGGTAGAGCATCTAAATCTCAAGTCGTAACCTATCACACAAAAATCACATCAAAACTACCAAAATGAGTAACAGAAAGTCATTTGTAGTCTCATAGCTCTCCATAATGCATTAAAACAACACAATACACACATACTACAACCACATATTCTCCCAACAGGGGTAAACACATAAACAGAGTACAAAATCACGAAATTCACCCGTACATGAAGCAAAATATGAGGACTCGCCTTTATAAGAAGAACTGAAATGAAATATGAATGATGCTCCTCTATAACAAATCAAACCCATGATTGTACGAAATCATCTGGTGTAGCGGCCTCAGCCCTACCGTAGAAATACATCAACGGGCTGGGCTTCCCCCTCTTGTGCGCCCTCTA
Source organism: Nicotiana tabacum (assembly GCF_000715075.1). Lineage (NCBI taxonomy): Eukaryota > Viridiplantae > Streptophyta > Magnoliopsida > Solanales > Solanaceae > Nicotiana > Nicotiana tabacum. Next base: position 22,050,855 of record NC_134081.1, on the reverse strand, counting down.
CTCGCCTGTCATGCACCTCAAGCTGGCGGTGCAGGGATATCAGCAACTGAAACAGAACTCATATCTTGAATACTCCGCTGTGACATATCTGTCTGAAGACTGGGACAATCTCTCACCATGTGGCTGGTATCTCCACCCTCAAGCAACCTCTCTGCTGACGTGCCTATGGAAGCTCTCTGGCACGGGTACCCTGAGACCCATGGGCAACTAGAATATCGTGCGAAGCTTAATGTGCAAACTGAACTGGTTGCCCTACAAAACCTCTACCATGTCATATCATGCCTCCAAAATCGGGACCAATATATCCTCCCGGTCTACGAGTCCTCTTAGCCTCTCTGTCCTTTCTCTCCTGACCCCGCATTCCCTCTCTTTTCTAGTCCCGCATTTCCTCTAATCGGCAAGCGATCTCTACTATATGTTGAAATGAAACATCCGACTCTAACTCCCGAGCCATGTTGAACCAGATATCATGACTGGGCCCCTCAATGAACATGCGAACTCGCTCTCTAACTGTAGAAACCCAAGTAGGCGCATTTCTCGACAATTCATTGAATATAACAACATACTCTGACACTGGCATAGTGCCCTGACGCACCTGCTCAAACTCCACGTGCCATGCCTCCCGAAGGGTCTACGAAACAAACTCTCTCAAGAACACCTCTGAAAACGGAGTCCATGAAAGTGAAGTTGCATCGGCCGGACTACCCAAGTCAAACGCTCTCCACCACTGTGTGGAGAATACAGTAGAACTCCCCTAGGAACCCATGCGCATCCTCTGAAGCTAAACCACTTAAAGTAGGAGGGTAATAATTCTTGAACCTCTCAAATCTAAGCTATTCTTCCTCAGATGCAGCTTCCCTAACCATGGGATGAACGTGGATAGTAGGTTGTGTCGGCATGACACCTAGAACCTGACCAACATGGAGTCACTGCTCCGGAGTACGTGCGGCGGAAGTCTGAGCTCCTCCCCCTATTTGTGAAATAGCTGGTGCATTTGGAAATAACCTCGCCTTAGCCAATGTACCAAACTTGCTCAGGAACTATGTTAAAGTCTCCTGAAATCCTGGGGTCACAACCGGCGCCTCCGGTGCCTGTCCCCCAATGGAAGCTTCTACCAGCTCCTCAACAGCTGCTTTGACAGGTGATCTAGTTATAGCACGTGCTCCTCCCCGGCCTCTGCACCGGCCCCTAGTAATACCGGTTATGGGGGCATCATCTTCGGTAACTGTAACTCGTATCCTCACCATTTGTGAGAGAATAGAATAAAAAAGGTTCAAACTTCGAGATCAATAAACTCACACGATAGGAATTAAGGATGTGAAACTGTCCTAATAGTTCAGTAGCCTCTCGAAGATAAGTACAGACGTCTTCGTACCGATCCGCAAGACTCTAGTAAACTCACATATGACTCATAGGACATATGAACATAGAGTTCTAATACCAACTTGTCACGACCCCAGTTTCCCTCCGTAGGATGCCATGTCAACACCTAGTCCCTAAGACTAGGTAAGCCTAACACTTGCTGAATTGATAGAAGAATTCAACCATCAGCTGATAAACATGAAATAGAAATCATAACTTTTTTCCAGAGATTGCTAGGGAACTCAGCTACTTAGTTACCTTGTATTGATGTTGATATAGCTAGACATGTCCCTTGCTTATCATTTCAACAATAGCAAGAATTACTAATACATGTTACCAGAGAGGAAATCACAAAGGTGATCAAAGATCTTCCAACTGATAAGGCACTTGGGATTGATGGATTCCAAGTTGAATTCTTTCAGAAGTACTGGGAGGTGATTGATGATGAAGTAACCCGGGCAATACATCAATTCTTTGAGAATGGGAAACTCTTAAAAGAAATAAACTACACAACCATCACCCTAGTGCTTAAACTCCCAAGTCTTAGCTATGTCAAGGACTTTAGACCTATTGCATGTTGCTCTACTATACACAAGATCATTTCAAAGCTCCTTACCAACAAGCTCAAGAAGGCAGTAAATTACTTGGTTAGTAAGTTCCAATCTGCTTTTATTGAAGGTAGGAGCATTCTGGACAATATGATAGTAGCTCATGAACTAGCAAAAGGATACTCAAGGAAAGGGGTGTCTCCTAGATGCATTATCAAGGTGGACATTAGAAAAGCTTATGATTTAGTTGAATGGAGATTCTTGAAAATGATATTACTTGAGTTTGGCATTCCTTTTAGAATAGTGAATTTGATCATGACTTGTGTCACTATAGTTAGTTATACACTGTTGATAAATGGAGGACTGACTTCAAAGTTTTAAGCAAAGAAGGGACTAAGACAAGGAGATCCTATGTCTCCATATCTCTTTTTCTTTGCAATGGAGTACTTAAACAGATCTCTAAAACAATTGAGACATAACCCAAATTTTAACTTCCACCCCAAGTGTGCTAATCGAGAATTGATACACATCTGCTTCGCGGACGATCTGTTGATGTGCTGTAGAGAACATACGATCTCAATTCAACTGATTCTACAAGCTTTCCAACATTTCTCTGAAGTCTCAGTGCTATAAGAAAATCTGGATAAAAGCTCCATATATTTGGCAAGAGTATCGAAAGAATTTAAAGAATAAATCACAAAGGAATGGCAATTTACTTTGGGTGAATTACCTTTCAAATACATGGGGGTGCCACTGTCTTCTAAAAATCTAACCATACATCAATGTATGCCCTTGGTGGACAAAATTATTGCAAGGGTCAGATGTTGGACAACAACGTTCTTGTCATACAGTGGGAGAGTGCAACTGATTAAGAGTGTACTATTTGAGATGCAAACTTATTGGGCCCAGGTCTTCTTGTTGCCAAAAAGGATTCTAACCATGGTTACCAATATTTGCAAAACCTTCCTATGGACATGAAGTACTGATCAATCTAGGAAAGCTCTTGTGGTATGGGATAAATTATGCCTGCCTAGGTCTGCTGGGGGACTCAACATTATTAACATCTTCAAGTGGAATAAAGTTGCTTTGTGCAAACTCCTATGGGCAGTAGCATTGAAATAGGACAGGTTATGGATATAATGGATACATGGTATCTACATCAAGACAGAAGATCTAATGCAAATGAAGACACCAAAGCAAGCTAGCTGGTTGGTTAAAAAGATTTTTGAAGCAAGGAAATGGTTAGCTGAAGCAGGAGATCCTATCACAATGCTAGATGGAATGGTTGACAAGGGTAGATTCAGCATCGAGAAAGCTTACAGATCTCTTACGCCTCAGTATGAAAAGGTCTCATGGAAAAGTTTGGTTCTAGTTAAAGGCTTACTACCTAGGCACCAATTCATACTATGGTTAGCTGTCCAAAAACGACTAGCCATAGTAGACAGACTAAAGAGATATAGGGTGTAGGTTTCTCAGAACTGTGTGCTATGTGAGACTGACTCCATTGAAGATCTTCAGCATCTGTTCTTCTCATGTCCATATTCAAACAACAGGTGGAGGATCCTAACAAGATGGGTAGGGATAACAAGACCAATAGGCAACAAGGATGAAGAGGTAATATGGTACTCCAGGAAAGTTAACAACTGCAGACCAACGGTGGTATCCTGGGATTTTTATTTGCAGCAACAGGCTACCAGATCTGGGTAGAAAGAAATAGGTGCAGGTTTAACCAACCAAAAACTGGGAAGCAAACAGCTCATCATAGAGATCATAATACAACTACATATGAAAGGGCAGAAGATACTCAAGTGGAAGAAAGAGTTAGAACAGTTAAATAGCTACCCTGTATAGATCAGATGGAATTAGTAAGTATAGTTCAAGTGAAATTAGTGAATAGATAGTGAAATAGCAGATCCAATTGTAATTGAGGAATGACTCTATAGTCCAGGCGAGTCATCTTGTACATATTGAGTTACTTGGTTAAATAAAGTTTTGCAGTTTAACCAAAAACATAACATGAAATAGAAAACTTTATACACAACTTACTATTCAAAAAATCGATAGTACAACTCATAAACTCTACTGAGTTTGCTAGAAAATCCCTAAATACAACTGTTCGAAATAGAATTAAAGAGTACAAGTAAAGTATCATAAGGTGATTCCGAGGCATGCGAACGCGGTGATGGGTTTACCTTGAGGCTCCACAGCAATGCTCGACCAGTCACCTAATAATCAACAATAGCTGTGGCACCTGGATCTGTACAAAAAATAAAGGCAGAAGGGTAGTATGAGTACACTACATCGGTACCCAATAAGTATCAAGACTAAAGTCGGTGGAGTTGTGACGGGGGACAGTCAAGACACCTACCGAACTAAACAACCTGAATAAGAGTGAATGTGAACTAACAGAGAAAAACAATAAGAATATACTACTAAGTAGGATAAGGAATACCAAACAATACTTGCAACGAGACACCAATAACAACAATATTTAACAGGAAGCAGACGAGTAATAATACCGTAGAGTAAGTTGGACAAAGAAAAAAATAGCAACTACTCAATAAGAACAACCGTTGTCACACCAGATTTGTTCAAGCATTTTCACGAGGTACCGAACCTCATAATCACAGCTCACGGGTCCCAATCTTGAACCCTAATTACTTGGCATCTTGTGTCCATAATACAACTCATATCCGCAAGGACGACTCACATGCCAATAAAACATTCCTCTCACAGAGGGCAAGTAGACAAGAGTATGTATAATGGTTAATGACGTCAGAATTCACTTTTGAAATCGATATGGGTAATTTAACTACGTGTATGCTTGTGCAAGTGTTCTACCACAATTCTAGTCAACCATTAGGAGTAGAGACAATGAATGGAACACAAAAACTAATCACCACGAAATGTACATTGTAATAAAAGCAGCAATGAAGTTTGAAGCAGCGACCAACACAACAAGATTAGCTACATAGAACTGAGTAAAATGTGCATCACGGAGGAAAACAATTAGTAGTTTACTAAGGAAAACAACAATCAAAGACAAGTGCACAGAACAGGGGAAACGACAACATGATTCCTCCCGAGGTAGTGCCTCGTAGTCTCAAATAGTAAAACGAATCACCACTTTCCTTATATCACCGCGGGAGCCTTTATATTTAATTTTGAAAATTATTTTACCGAGTTAGCATCTCGTGTTTTAGCCCACCTTATCACACCGCATGGCTTCTAGCAGTTCCCTTACTAGCCACGCATTTCAACCCCACCTTATCTCACCGCATGCATTTCAACACCCGGACCTTATACCACCGCATGCGTATCAATAATAATAACAACACAGTCGAAATATCATGCAAACACAATAATAACCGCATGACAGAAACCTCGTGCAAACACGATAACAACCGCACGTCAGAAACCTCGTGCAAACAACATAACAATTCTCTCAACAAAAAACGTATACCAAAAACATAACAACTCAAATAAATGATTCTATGTGTCCATATGCCACAAAATTTCCTCAAAAAAGCTTCAATATCACAACCGCGCATAGCCCTCGGCTCAACAACACTGAATATAACAATCATAACAACAATAACAAGAGAATACAACAAGTAAATCAACACAAGAACTTCAGAACACAAAGAAACGGAAGAATGAACTCACAAAGAAAGGCACAACATGAAAATAATAGTCTCAACAAGAATAGTTCAACAAGGGAGAGGTAATGCGTAACAATGATTTCACGAAAGGGAAATTCGACAACAAGAGAGATAGAATGAATAAATGACATCAAATAAGAATACGTCAATAATGAAAGGGATAACAAACTTCCATTAAGGCTAAGCAAATACGAAAGAGATAATAATAGTTTAATTAAGGTTAAGCAATTACGGAAAGATAATAATGATTTCAATTAAGGTTAAGTAATTATAGAAAGGATAGTATGCCACATAAGAGTTTAATCGCAAATAATGGTAAAACATGAAGCAATTAATTCTTATAAAACACGTAAGGGTGAATTTAGTAAATGGAGAATTTAACATGACAAAACAACTTCATATTTAATGGACATAAGAACCTAAGTGTCCTAAACGGTAAAATTTCTACAATTAAGCACGAGCACGTACTCGTCACCTTGCATACACAGCCTTCACGTTACACAATTAGCACCAAAGACCCAAATCCTAAAGGTGTAGTTCCCCCACACAAAGTTAGGCAAGATACTTACCTCAAAGAAGCTAGACCGTTACACTAAAATGACCTTCTCGAGAGAAACAACCTCCGGACGGCTCAAATCTTGCCAAAATAACTTCAAATCATAAAAAAAACTCATAACAAATAATTCCGGATAATAAAGCTTCAAATTAACAAGAACTAAAAGTCAACCTCCATGGGACCACATATTGGAACCCGACCAAAATTATAAAATCCGAACATCCATTCGATAACGAGTCCAACCATACAAGAATTACTAAATTTCGATATCAATTCATCCTTCAAATTATCATTTTACATTTTGAAAGATATCTTCAAAATTTTCCATTTTTCCTCAACTCAAAACACTAATTTAATGATAAAAATAAATATGAAATCATAAAGTATAATAAATTTCGAGTGAAGAACACTTAACCCTATGATTTTCTTGAAAACTCCATGAGAAAGAGCTCAAAACCGAGGTCCACAACTCATAACATAACACGGACCCGCTCGAGATCTCAAATCATGTCAAACAATGTCGAAACTATAAATTGCACCACAAATCAAACTTATGAACTTTCAAATCGTCCAACTTCTAAAACTCACGCCGAAATATATTAATTCAACAAGGAACGACATCAAATTTTGCATGCAAGTTTCAAATGACATAATGGAGAAAATTTAACTCTTGAAATCGCATTCCGACCGCGATATCTACAAGGTCAACTCTCGGTTAAACCTCTCAACCTTCCAAAACTTAAATTTTCCAATTTTCGCTGAAACGCTTCAAATTACCCTGCAGACCTCCAAATCCAGATGCATGCCTAAGTCCAAAATTCCCATACGAAACTATTGGAATCATCAAAATGCCATTTTGGAGTCGTTTAAACAATAGTCAAAACTCTGGTCAACTCTTACCGCTTAAACTTCTTAAACAAGAATCCCTCTTCCAAATTGACCGCGAATCATCCGAAAACCGAACTCGACCACACACACAAGTCATAACATATAATACAAAACTTCTCGAGACCTTAAGTCACATAACAGGATGCTAATTCTCAAAACGACCAGTCGGGTCATTTCAAGACCTTCATCCGTGACAGTAGAACTTTCAATCAGCCGATAACCCTCGTCTGAAACAAGAGTATGAAAGGGAACATAAGAAAAGGGATAATTTGACGCCAATTGTAGAGTCATACACAAGTTTGTTTGAAAGGTTGAAACTCTATGGCATGATTGATCTGTTTCAAGGGTATGTTTCTGATTTGTATGCAAAATGTTTTGACCCAGCTGTACGGTGTGTGTACCATTCTAATATCTAGGGGCATAGCACTGAGGATTGTCGGGCTTTGGAAAAGGAAATAGAAATGATGATTCAAGAAAAGATGATTGTGGTTCAAGATAATGGCACCCTAAACGTCATGACAAAGCACACAATGTTTGAATGATTTACAAAGATAAAGAATATGAGGACAGTTTGCTGAAAACATCAAGAACCTGCCCACTGAATTCAAGGCGATCAAAATTGTTGAAGGTCTTATTTGACGTTGATGTGCAAATTCGTAGCTAAGATGTCGAGCTTGGCAATTAGAAATCCACTCCCCTCCTTACCGGGAAGGAGTCTTGGTAATTGTTTTTGTCATAATTTCTATCATCTAGATTATTTCGAGGTTGTGATCCAAATGTTGTTTGTTTGTCCTTTCATCAAACCTCTCTATCCTTTAATCTATGAGATGCAACTTTTCATTTTATGTCATTTTAATCCATTGTGTTTAGGTTTTATTGCATATATAGTTCTTTTCACGTTAATTTTAGCAACATGACATGCATGTAGAGTTTTCGGCTAGATTTTTGAAAGTTTGTACGATCTTGAATTGAATCGAGGAACAACACCTAGAGGATAAGGAAAAGGTTGAAAAACTTTGATGATAAGCCTGAGTCAAGATTACATGGAACGAAAGCAGTCATATCCATAGAGGTTAAAGACGTTTATCTCAAATCTTTCATGAATACCGGCTTAAGGACATCTGAATGTTTTGAGGTCTAGTTGGACTAATCAATGAAAGGGTTTTGGCCACGGCCTGCCATAATTTAATCATATCAGGGAAGATGAACTATGTTTGACTTGATTACTTTAAATGATACGTAGGTAGTTTCAACACTAGGGTTCAGCCTAACTAAATCAAAAATAAAAATTTCCGAGTATGTGAAACTAGGGCGGAGGTCTTTTTTATGTTTTTATGAAGTGTCGATTCCAAGAGTTGTAAGTATACAACCGCATTATTTTGAGTCTATTTTGAGCCTCCATGCGACCATTTCTTTCGACACATGATCCAAAGGCCTTCCAAATAAAGACCTCTTAATTAGTCTTTAAGAATGCAAAGGGAAGCACGCAATAAGCAACAGTTGTCACACGATATAGAACAATGTCAAGTTGCTCACACAAAAAGGCTTAAAAATATATAATGAATGGAAATGAGAGAGTCTTATTGGTGAAAACCCTTATGGGTATTTGTAAGGCGATGGTAAGTAGAGATAAATAAATGAGAGAGGCCGGTTGGTAAAAACCTTTCGGGGCATTTTTGGTCGAAAAGTGAGCTGTGATTTGATGAAAATGATTGGCACAAAGAGGGAAACTTCAAAGACTAAAGGCAACAACAAGAAGAAAGGATGGATTGTTTGGATAGATTCGGTCGCTCAGTCCAAAATGCATGTCATGATCATGAAAGTTGGCCACCATATTCAAAGGAGCCCCTTATTTCCTTCTTTCCCCCTAAAATGGCATTTTCAGTTAAACACTATTCCTTCTAACTTTTACATCATGTCATTTTCTCTATTTGCATTTTTATTTTGAGTCAGTATTTGTTCAAAAATCCAAAAAATGATTTCAAAATCTGTTACCAGCTTTCTAATTGTACAAAGTGAGTTATATCTTAGCACATTAAAAAGAACATAATTTAGGAAGCAATGCGCACAATAAGTAATTGAAGTTAAACAAGATATGAGTGTTCATGCCAACGGAAGTTCCAAAGAGACGTTTGCTGATCTATTTGTTTAGAAGCCAACAAAGAAAAGGCCACAAAATTGGTCACCATTTCCCAGAAGTGAAAAATAAAGAATGTGGGGCATACAAAGCAGGGACGAAGACACAAATATATCTTTGATGTTCTTTTGATAAAAATGCTTGAAAATCCTAACAATGCATTTTAAATAAATCAGAAAGAGTCACCTGAGCAAAACTTGCTTCAGGGGTAAATGATGATAGTTTTACAGACTCAAAAAATAATGCTAGGTATGAGACAACCAAGTTTAATCCAGAGAGGAAAATCCGCCCATAACAAGTATTTTATTTTTAGACAAGGGTCAACGACACCATGAACATATGGGTACAAAACAGTCAGGTGCGATATTAGAAAGCCAAAGTTTCCACAACACGGTACAGAGCCTCCAAGACGTTTGATACCACACTGACAAATCAGTTCTCTAACAACGGGGTGGCTGCAGATTCAAACTACTTAGGGCATTTAAGGCCACAAATCGACCATCACTATTAAACTCATAAATATTTCTTTGTTTTAAGCAGGAAACAAAGTAGTGTAGAAATAAAGTTCTCAAAGGATGAATGCCACCAAAGGTAAGTTCTCTCAAGTCTCTGCTTTTTTTTTCTAGGCATGCCCATAATCACATCATCAACTACTTCATTTTCCAACATAAGGTACACTAGTCTTTAGTTGAGATTCCATTTTGACATAGGGCACACCACTCCCTAGTCGCATGTTCAGTATATGGTACACCAATCCCTAACTGTTTTCCAACATAAGGTACACTAATCCTTAGTGAGGTTCCATTTTAATACAAGGTATCCTATCCCTTGGTTACCTTCTCTCTAAGTGATACAGGGCGCAAACTAATCGTGATGGCACCTAGTCACTAGGACTAGGTAAACCTAGCTCATACTGAGTATTAATGGAATTTTACTAACTTAACTTCAATACATTAAATAATAAATGAAAAATGTAGCTAAACCAACATCGGTCATAGAATCCCAAAACTGGTAGTACAAGTCATAAGCTTTTCTTAGAGTAACTACCCGGAATAATAGTAAACAGTAGAAATGAAAGAAAACAAAAGGTGACTTCGGGGCTTGCGAACATCAAGCAGGTATACCTTGAAATCTCCAGTCGCGCAGACATAAGTCTCAAAACCAGCTCGATCAGAAGTACCTGGATTTGCACAAATATATATAGAAGCCTAGCATGAGTACACCATATCGGTACCCAGTAAGTATCACGCCTAACCTCGGTAAAATAGCGACGAGGCCAGGTCAAGATACATACTAGACATGTAAACATGTGCAAGATATAACATAAAGCTAACAATGGAAAAAATATCAATATAAGACCAACAACGGAAGGACCACAGATTTACAACCAACAGTGAAAATAATAGAAGCACAAATGGCAAAAAGAAATAACCATGTAATAAATCAACAACATAGTTAGAATATAAATGAAATGTGATTGAACTCAAGTAAGGAAAACCGATGACAACTCAATTAATCAAATTGTTCATAATGCACCAATTACAACAAGAATCACCCTAGGTACCACTCCTCGAAATCACAAATCATGAGTCACAACTTCCAAATCTTTCACCTATGGCACCTTGTGCCTACAATAGCAATCACCTTCGCACGGTAAAGTCATCGTGCTACCATGTACATCATATTCGAATCAGTATTAACTAAGATGATCGAGGGATAAATCTAAACACAATAAAACACAATTTTAAACTTGAATAAAGTAAAGCGTCAAATGAGATATTAAGTTTGTTTTAGGATTCAAATAAAGTAAAATAAAGGAGAGGTTGTGAATATAGAGTATCAGATAAGCATAGTTTAGAAATTAATAAGATAAGGTAAAAATATCGTATTTAAAGAAAGTAAGACATCAGTTAAATGTAACGAGTTAAATATAGAATTTTTTTAAAATAAAACGTGATAATAATTTTTATGTAAAGTACACAATAATAAGGTGATGAGTAAAATTTGAGAACCCAACTAAAGTAAAAATATGATGACCATTAAAATTAATAAAGCACCAAGTGAGATAACAAGTTTTATTTTGAAAGTCACACAAGTGAAACATCTTAAGTACTCTTTCATTTAAAACTGCTATATTACCAACAACTCAATAGAATATGAGATAATGACCCCATGTACATAAATTCACATTGACAATCAATTTATCAAGAAATAACGGAGGCACAAATTGACATGATAAAGTAACACAGCAAATCACGTAGAATGCATGACTCACACAAGAAGTCAATATCGTTCCATTATTAGAATACTGACAGTTAACCAAATACGATGAAAATATAAGTGAAATGATTTAAGAAACAACAATAACCATTCATCCGATAAACCGTTCCAACATAAAATGCACCATGGGACTCACAATCGGGAATAACTTTACTATCACAACAACTACAACATATAAATCTATTGCGGCGTGCAACCCGTACCCACCTATATCATATCATCCGTCCTTATTGTTCCATATCATATCTTTCCACATTTTTTCAATACCGTTGCGGCGTGTAACCCTCTCCCCAAATAATATAAATTAAGCAAACAGACTATAACCAACTATGGCGTATCACAAAATTAAGCGAATTAGAGGAACTAAACAAAGAAGATTAGAAGCGGATAAAAATAATTACACGATGACCCACAAAGTCAAATAACAAGTAATGACGGTTCATAACTAAATGCAACATTACAAAGAATCAATTAGCAATTAAGGCACATAACAGATAAGGCATGAATTCAACAAGTGATTGCAATTAATATATAAAGCAGGTAAGGAGTAAACTTGACAATAAAAGATAGACAATGTAATAACTACTTCAATTAAATGTAAGAAAGAAGTCGAGCCTCTGTTCCAGCATGAACACAACCTCGTAGCCTCTCTTTCTCTTTGACACAGTGTTGGACTCAACTATGTTTCGCCAGAGATTATGTTTTTCGACATTTGTCATCGAAGAAAAGAGGCATGGAGGTCGATTCAGTGTCTAGTTGTGTTATACTACTGGTTTGAAGCTCAAGTGTTTAGGTAAAATCCTAATCCTTCCTCCAAGTTTTTGATTTTTTGTTTCCCTGTCATTTGTTTGTAGTTCTTTTATAGTTTAATTCTGTTTAGTGATTCGTTTTAGTTAGCGCTCAATATGATTTTTGATTTCACCTTAGTTTAACTTAAGCGATTCTAGTTCTCTTGGTTAGTTATTAGTTAAAATGTCGTTTAGTCTAGTTACAACTTAGCATGATGTTTCTTTTGTTAGTTAATAACTAAGTTCTAGTTACTTCTTTGCCGTTTGAGCTACATAGGTTGGTACTGTTTTAGTTCAAAGGTTAGATGGGTTTGATCATGACTTAGGGTACTAGTAGCCTACCTTTTTACTAGTAAGGTAGCTGAAAAGACCCTTTTCCTCCTTGCTTCTGCCACAACAGGTTTCAGGCTGTCCTTTCACCTTTTGGACAGCCCTTCGGCAGTATTTTGACACACAAAGTTAGTTTTTTTGGACAGACTTTTGTTGAACCAAAATCTGTCCAAAAAGTGGTCTTCTTTGCCTACTTAAAGGCTGCCCTTTCCTCACTTTACAGACATACTCTATCACACAATATATGCATCTTTTACAAAGTAATAACGTGCTTCGTCATGAATGAGGATTCACTTGTGTAGCGTGGTGTAATGACACGGTCGGTCGTTCTGAGTATTGTAGCCTCGTTCCCCCATTTACTGCTCAATTTATGCTTTACTGTTATTTTATGACTTACCGGGTTAGTTGGTTCGGGTCCGAAAGGATTTCGGAGTGAATTGAGACACTTAGTCTCATAATTGAAAACTTAAGTTAGAAAAATTTACCGGATGTTGACTTATGTGTAAACGACTTCGGATTTAAATTTTGATAGTTTTGTTAGCTCTGTTGGGTGATTTTGGACTTAGGAGCGTGTCTAGATTGTGATTTGGAGATCCGTAGTGGAATTAGGCTTGAAATGATGAAAGTTGAATTTTTGGAAAGTTTAACTGAGGAGTTGACTTTTTGATATCGGGGCCGAAATCAGATTCTGAAAATTGAAATAGGCCTGTTATGTCATTTATGGCTTGTGTACAAAATTTGAAGTCAATCGGAATTGAATTGAAAGGTTTCTGCATCGACTATAGAAGTTGGAATTTGTTAATTTTCGTTAAGCTTGAAACGTGGTGTGATTCGTATTTCTAGCATCAGTTGATGTGATTTGAAGGCTCGACTAAGTTCATATGATGTTTTAGTACTTGTTGGTCTATTTGGTTGAGGTCCCGGGGGTCTCGGGCAAGTTTCGGATGGTTAACGAATCAAATTCAGACTTAAGGAAACAACTGGAAATTTCAGTCTTCTGTTGCAATCGCACCTGCGGAATTTGGTCGCAGGTGCGAACTTAGGAGCACATATGCGACCATAAAGGGAGCTGGGCAGAGCTCGTAGGTGCGATAATTTTTTCCACACCTGCGTGGTTGCAGGCGCGGTGAGGGGCTCGCAGAAGCGCACCCGCATGTGTGGGATTTTGAGCACATGTGCGAGAGTCGGGGACTGGGTGTGCCTTCGCATAAAAGGTTAACATGTAGGTTAGCATTGTATACATATTTGCTTTCTCATGAATACCCCTAACATCATATCAGCAACATATAATGAAATCTCGATTTTTAACTCCTTCACAGGAAACTCCAATAACATTAATCTAAAAACTAAAGTATATCATTTTTGACTCCTCCTCCTCCTCCCTCAGAAGAAGCTCCAAACATTAAACTCAAACAATGCCCTCTATTAAGTCTGTAAACCCAGCAATCAAAAGCTTAACGTAATCTAATCAATTTTATTAGTATGATCGGAAATATAAACCCAACAATCAAAGATTAAACTAAATATAACCATTTTTCTTTTTTACCGTACTGAAAAGTCCATCTCCAAATGAAAGATTGAGTAAAAAGAATTTCCAAAAAAAAGGTAGGTGAAAATTTTACACCCGCAAAATCCCACGGCCAAATTGTTTTGCAGAATGTTTACTAGAACTATTATTCAGTTCGACATTTGATTTTATATTGCTCTATCAGTGCTATCGTTTTTGCTTTGGTTTAAGCATAGTCGATGGAAAAGAGGAGGAAAACAGAGGGGGAGGAGTTTTTACTTTTTGGAGAAAAGACAACAATGTCCCTGTCAATGTTCCTATTTAAAGGGTTGAAGGAGCTCCTCCGGAGTCTGCACCCCCACAATGAGCGTAGTTAATATATATATGGGATGGAATTTCCCTAGGCATGGATCTTGCCATAGATATATATTGAGGGATGGATCTTCCTTGGGCATGGATCTTGCCCGAAGCATTTATATTGAGGGATGGATTTTCCTTGGACATGGATCTTGTCTGAATCATTGATATTCAGGGATGGATCTTCCTCTGGGCTGGATTGGCCTTATACAGTACTGAGTGACTGACTGTCAGTTGATGGATATACATATATATTTGGGATGGATCTTCCCTGGGCTGAATTAGCCATATACAGTACTGAGTGATTGAGTATTTTTAGATTGTGAGTACACAAAGTTTTCACTAAGGTGCATCACATATGGTATGTGCATGGGCATGTAGATACAGAGATATGATATTCCTCAAATTGTTCAGAATTTGTCTATTTTACTTGTACTGAGTGTAACTGTTGAATTTGAAAGCTTACCTACATTTCTGTACCACCATTTCTATACTGGACTGTACCTGCTGAGCTCGTCATTACTTTCGGCCCAAAGGTTAGTCTTATTACTTATTGAGTTGGTTGTACTCATATTACACTCTGCACCTCGTGTGCAGATCCAGGTACTTTTGGACACGGCCATTGTTAGATCTCAGAGTGCTATCCGTTGGAGAATATCAAGGTAGCTGCTTGGTGTCCGCTGACCTTGACTCTCTTTCTTTTAGTTATTGTACTGTTCTATATTTCCAGACAGTGTTTTTGTTAGTCAGACTTTGCATTCATTTAGATGCTCATGTACTCAGTGACACAAGGTTTTGGGAGTGTATTTATATGTCACGACCCAAACCGATGGATTTTGACAAGTGCCCTAGTTCTACCTACCGAACACCCCTAAGCATACGTCTAAGCACTACAAAAAAAATAACGTTTAGCGACGGATTTTAGCGACAAGCCATATTTCGTAGCTAAATAACGACGGATTAGCAACAAATTTTATAGTTTGTCACCAAATAAGATACAAAAGATTTAGTATCTAATATAGTGATGGATTAGCTACAAATATTTATATCCGTCTCTAAAAATTGGCGCCTTTATTTTACCTACAAATTTAGCGACAAAAATGGGGCGACAAAAATTATTAAAATATAGCGACGGAAATTTGTCGTTGCCTTTATTTTACTTAGCAAAAAATTCAAAAATTAGTTTTGACAGAAATTTTGTCGCTAAATTCTTAGAAACAAATTTTCTAGGTTATTATTAGCGATAGAAATTTATCCGTCACTATTTTCGTTGCTAGTTTTGTAAAGTTTATCTAGGGCACAAACTTCTTACAGACTCATATTATGTCCTCTCTATCAAGGTTTCCACTTGCTCTCATCTTCAATAATGTGAGTTTCTTCCTTCCAATACAACAAATTAGGCATGAATCTAAGGCTCATATGCAATGGGAATATAGACATCCGATAGCAGATAGAAGAAATTTTGAAATTGGGCAAAAATGTTTGTTGTAGAACTCTATAAATTGCCAAAATTTTCAAAGTAGCCTTCATCTTTATTTCGTTTATGTTTTCTGCTCCACAAGATTCTCAAACAAAAGCCCTTTTTTTTTATTTATTTTTGCACTTCATCTACACAATTATTCTTATCTTTGTTCAGGTAAGCTTTCTCTTTTCTGTTTTGTTTTTCTTTCTCTTGATGAATTTTTATATGGTAATTCTTGTTTGACTGGTACCTTGATTTTCATACTTTTGGGTCAATAATAAATTGATATGATTTTAGGGTTTAGATTTCAGTATTTTATTAGGGATTTACCTTAATATTAAATTGATATGATATGTTCCAGCAAGAACTGATTTTTACATCCTTGATTTTATGGGAAAAGTAAAAGTTGTATTGAAAATGAGGATGTCACGATCCGATTTTCCCTCTGTTGGGTATCGTGATGGCACCTAGTCTTAGGGACTAGGTAAGCCTAACATTTACTAAATAACAACAATAATTAAATAACATCTAACAATTTGAGATAGAAATCTCTTAAAAATTTACAATTCCAAAACCGGTAGTACAAGTCATAAGCTCTACAGAGTGTTTGCTAGAAAATTTCTAAATACAACTTTCCAGAAATAAGAATAAACAGTGCAATATGAAAGCTTGAAGGTGACTTTGAAGCCTGTGAACGCAACATCATGTTTACTTGAGATAGAAATCTCTTAAAAATTTACAATTTTCAAAACCGATAGTACAAGTCATAAGCTCTACAGAGCGTTTGCTAGAATATTTATAAATACAATTATCCAGAAATAAGAATAAACAGTGCAATATAAAAGCTTGAAGGTGACTCTGAAGCCTGCGAACGCAGCAACAGGTTTACCTCGAGTCTTCACAGCAACGACCCGCACAACTACTAACGAACAAATACCTGGATCTGCACAAAAATGTACAGAAGTGAAGAATGAGCACACCACAGCGGTGCCTAGTAAGTATTAAGACTAACCTCGGTGGAGTAATGACGAGGAACAATCAAGATACTCACTAGTCTAATAAATTGAACAAGTATGAGTATGGGAACAACAAAAATATGATATCTACATAAAGACTATAAAAATATGGCTCACAATACAGTAATGGCAATAAGAAAGGAAACAACAAGTATCAGCGGAATACCATAAAAAATGACACAGAAAAGTGAATGGAACATAACCTATATCCGGAATCACAAATACGACAAGGACAAGTAATAACTCAGCAACTACAACCACTTTTACATCAGGTTTTAGTCATCAAAATCCACGAGGTACCGAACCGCGGACAAATCACAACTCATGAGTCTTAATCCTTGAACCCTAATACTTGGCATCATGTGCCCTCATAACACATTATAACTACACTGGCGACTCACGTGCTAATAGAGCCATTCTCACATAGAAGGCAAGTAAATAAGGGTGAGCATTTATGCCCCACAATATCAAGAACACCTCTTATCCGATAAGAGTACTTAACTACGTGTATGCTTGTGCAAGTGTCCTGACATAGTCCATACCAGCAAATAAGCATAAGAAAAAAGAACGGACAGCACCTAGAATATTTTTTCACAGCTTTCACAAGATAAAGCTCACACAGGTAGGTGTACCACTACACAATATCAACAACAAGAATGCCCCCAACCCAACACAAATCATCACAAATCAATCTCTCACACAACCCACCTTGTCTCGCCACGTGTGCGATAATAATATAAATACCCGCCTTGTTTCGCCACACGTGCATAATAATATTCCCACCTTGTCTCGCCACATGCGTAACCCATATATATATATATATATATATAGAGAGAGAGAGAGCCTCGTCACGCCGCATGTGCAAATATCAATAGTAACATTAGCGCGACAGAAATCTCGTGCAATCCCATAACAACAACCGCATGGCAGAAACCTAATGCATCACAATAACCACAATCGCACATCAGAAACCTAGTGCATTATAATAATAAATACAATAACAACAACAACAACAACAATAACAACAACAACAACAACAACAACAACAACAACAACAACAACAATGATAATAATACAAGGATACGACAAATACGTCAAACTCAGAAATTCCAAAACTCAAGGAAATGGAAGAACTAATTCACAAGGAGTATCCATAATAGGGAACACTAGTCATAATAAGAACAGCTCAACAAGAAAGGAAATATTATGTAACAACGCTCCCACAAGGTACAGTTCAACAACGAGAGAGATATCATGAGTCAATAATTCCAATAAGGATGAGTCAATTAAGATATATGATATCTAAACTTTTTTTAAGGTCGGGCAAGTATGAAAGAGACACAACAGCTTCAATTAAGGATAAGCAATATGAAGATAATCATAGCCTCAATTAAGGATGAACAATACAGAAGAGATAATTATAATTTCAGATAAAGATAAGTAGTTAGGAAAAAGACAACACGGCAATAGAAGATATACAATTTCAGTTAAGGCACATATGAATCTAATGAATAACAAAAGTGGATCATGAAGCAATTAATTTCAATTAAAGCAGGTAGAACTGAAACTGGAAATTTAGAAACGTAATCATAACGAGAACAACTGCATATTCAGTGAGTACAAGGACTTAAGAATCTCTAAAGGCCAATATTTCCACAAATAAGTCTGGGAACGTACTCGTCACCTAGCGTACACGGACTACAATTAGCATAGAAGAATCAAATCCTAAGGGGTAGTTCCATCACACGAAGTTAGGCAAGATACTTACCTCAAAGAAGACATACCGATACTCAAAAATGAACTTCTCGGGTAAAATGACCTCCGGACGGCTCAAATCTAATTAAAATAACTTCAAAGCATATATAAAACTCATAAGAGACTATTCCAGACCATAAAGCTTCAATCTTTATCAAAATATAAAAATCGGTCCAAAAATCAACCCCTGGGCCCGCACCTCGTAACCTGACAAATTTTATAAAATCTGAACACCCATTCCAATATGAGTCCAACCATACAAAAATTATCAAATTCCGATACCATTTCGTCCCTCAAATCATGATTTTTTATTTTGAAAATTTTCTTCAAAAAATACCATTTTCCTCAACTCAAAACACAAATTAAATGATAAAAATAAATATACAATCATGGAATATATAAAATTCTAGATGAGAAACACTTACCCAATCGATTTGCTTGAAAAACCCACAATAAATCTCTCAAAACCGAGCTCTAGAACTCCAAAAATGTTAAAAATGACTAACCCTCGGAATAGAGAACTTATATTCTGCCCAGGTGTTTATGCATTGCGAACGCGGAGAAAGCAACGCATTCGCGAAGAAGAAAAATTAAGGCTGCCAGGAAGTGCTTCGCGAACGCGAAGAAACGCTCGCTAATGTGGAGAATAAGAGACATAATCCTACGCGAACGCATAGGGAAACATGCGAACGCGAAGCGGAAAATGATCACCAGCTCCTATCTCCTAGTTTCTACTACGCAAACACTAAGGTGGAGCTGTGAACACGAAGAAGAGAAGGGCATACTTACGCGATCATGGATAGAAGCTCGCGAACCCGAAGAAGAAATATTCCCTCCTCTAAAATTACTCTTCGCGAATGCGAAGAAAGGGACGCGAATGCGATTAAGGAAACCAGATGACTGAAAACAACAGTTCAAAAATAGAAGAAAATGGCCCGTAGCCCATTCGAAATACACCCTAGACTCCGTCTAAACACACAAACAAGTTTCATAACCTAATACGGACTCGCGCGAGGTCTCAAGTTACATCAAACAATGCCGAAAATACAAATTGCACCACGATTCGAACTTATGAACTTTCAAAACATCCAACTTCTAAAACTCGCGCCGAACCTATCAAACTATCCCGGAATAACGTTATATTTTGCAGGCAACTCCCAAATGACATAAAGGAGCTGTTCCAACTCTTGGAATCGCATTCCGACCCAAATATCAAAAAGTCCACTTCCGGTCCAAATCTCCAAAAATTCGACTTACGCCATTTCAAGCCTAAATGAGATGCAGACCTCCAAAATACAATCCGGACATGCCTCTTCGTCGAAGATCACCCAACGGAGCTAACGGAATCGATAGAACTCTATTCCGGAGTCGTCTTCATACAGTTCCGACTACGGTCAAAATCCTAAGACTTTAGCTTCCGTTTTGGGGACTAAGTATCCCAAATTACTTTGAATCATCCGGTAACTAAATTTAACCACGCACACAAGTCAATACACATAATACGAAATTGCTCAGGGTTTTATGCTGCTGATCGGGACTTAAATTATCAAAACGACCGACCGAGTCATTACATAGGAGGATGATAAGGAAGAGTTTGAAGAAGAAACATATGATGACTAATGTGTTGATAAAACTACACTATAATTTTTTCATTGACTTTTGTTTGTAGTAGTTTGTCTGGTATGTTATAAGTTATGTGTCTATGTTGTAATATAATCTATAGAGAATTAAATTGAATATCACGTTTGTAGTAATCTAAGTGGTACACATTTATAGATTACGTTGTGTTTCCGAAGTTAATTGTGAAACTTCAATTCTGATTATCATGTGCATTCCTTTATGCTTAATACAATTAGTCTCGCAGAGTAAAATGATTTAGAAGTTTTTAATGTCTTGTTATGTTGTCATATTAAGATTGAATAATCGGAAGTGAAATCCTTGTAGCTGAAAGATAGGGATGAATAATCATCTTTATTTTGTAGGAATTGTCTCCTTATAATCTCAAACTGCATTATGTCTAGCAATCTTTGATAGGACATAAAGGTTTTGATAGGGGAATCCTTTGATACTTCTCCTATTTTGGAATAGTTATGGAATTTTAAATGCTTTATATATGTCAATGTTTGGTTAGACAACAAGAATCAGCAAGCTATAACCAGGTTGTTACAAGCACTACTGGTTAATACAATCTTGTACAAGTTGTTCTATCTCCTGGTAAATACTCTTTAGTATGACTATATATTTAATACTTGTTAAGCCACTGTTAACTTGTATGATGTAAGTGTTTGTGGTTTATCATCCCTAGTTGAAAAGTCTTCAGTTGTCAAAATTCAATAGGAAATGCATAATTGTTGTTCTCAGAGATTGATATTCTTTGCTAATTTATTTCTTGATTTCTATAGATTGGAATTTACTAATATAATCTGACTTGATTGGCATTGAGGTGTAGTTGATTAATGGATATATACAAATAATATAAAGTATTATTATGGTAAAAGATGATATGAGCCGTCGATTTTATTTAACACAAGATATAAAGAGTAATTTTGATATTATTGTTATTATCATACATTTAAGAATACAAGATTAAAAAAATTTATTTTACTTTATTAATTTTGTATCTAATAAAATCAAACTAAGACCCAAAAAAAGAAACAAAAGGACAAGTATGCTTTTGGCTAACCAATGCTCTAGTTAGCAAAGCAAACCATAGCAGTGTAATCAATCAACTAACTAATTACACTTCAATTCGAACCAATTAATATCAACTATAGCATAAAACTTCTAATATCCACCTATTTGAACTATATAAAGCTTCTATATCTAACTAATATAATCCTATTTAGTATACTCATACTAATACTAAAACCATATCTAGTTGCAGCTAACGGAAGAAACTGCAAGAGGATAACTAAAAGTATTGGAATATTAAAAATTGAGTAATTGTCGAGGTTTTAAAGGCTTTCCATTATTGACAAGGCAATCATTATAACCAAGTCTTCTGAAAATTGCAGGATTTATAAGTCTTGTCGAACTGAACCAACCACAACTCAAGTGAATGTTAAGACAACTTCCAGAGGAGCATGTGTTTATGATTGTGACCGAGTACACTGGAACCTCATTCAGTGTTCCTGACGGACCTTGAGTTACTTGTAAGCTGTCTTTTCAACATAATTCAATTAACCCTACTTCGTACTGTGAGTTATTGCGTTCATCACCACTACCACCACTATTACTATGATTTTCTTGAATAGCACCACCTTCTTCAGCTAGTTTCAATGCATGATTATCTTGCATCACTGCATACAATACCATCAAAGATATTAATAAAAAATACTTGATTCAAGATTTGGATCAGAAATTGAACATTCAAGATAGTTAAGAGTAATTGAGTCAATCCTTAATTAAGGGAAAAATTCACAAAAAGTTAACCAGAAGAAGATCCTACTAGAAGCTAAGGTATATAAAGTCAAACATTTTTATAACAGTCTCGTTAGTCCTGATATTTTTTTGCTGTTATAGTGACGTGTTGTTATAGAAAATATATATTATAGCAACATAATATTAAAAATGATTTCAAAGAAAACTTCAATATTATAATGAAGAGCAATATGTATATAATATATATAGTACATGCATATACGTTTAGATTTTCCAACTTCAGTTTTTTTTTGGCACATAAAAAAAAAGAGAAGAGAACAATGAAAGGGAGAAGGAAAAGAGAGCTTATATAGTGAAGTGCTATTATAGAGAATAATTTACTAGAAGCTAGGGTATATACAATCTCTCTATAACAGTCTCGCTTGTTCCAATATCTTTTGGCTGCTATAGTGAAGTGCCGTTATAAAGAATATATATTATAACATGATAATAAAAAGGATTCCAAAAAACTCACATTGTTGAAGATGAGAGCAAGTGGTGACGTTGATAGAGAGGACAAAATATGAGTATGTAAGAAGTTTGTGCCCTAGATAAACTCTAAAAAATAGCAACGAAAATAGCAACAGATAAATTTATGTCTCTAATAATAACCTAGAAAATTTATTTTTAAGAATCTAGCGACGGAATTTCCGTCGCAACTAATTTTGGAATTTTTTGCTAAGTAAAATAAAAGCATCGACAAATTTCCGTCGCTATTTTCGGGCGCTATATTTTAATAATTTTTCTCGCTAAATTTGTAGGTAAAATAGAGGCGCCAATTTTTAGCGACGGATATAAATATTTATCGCTAATCCATCGCTATATTTGATACTAAATCTTTTGTAGCTTATTTGGCGACATACTATAAAATTCGTCGCTAATCCGTCGTTTTTTAGCTACGAAATATGGCTTGTCGCTAAACGCTATTTTTTTTTGTAGTGGCATTGAAGTCCGATTATATCCGGATTCGCGCCGGGTAGGGCCCTTTTCGGAGGGAAGCGCTCCTTACCAAGGATATTTTTCATATATAGGGCTCGAAATCAAGACCTCTGGTTAAGGGAAGAGCAACCATATCCGCTGCACCACATCATTTGGTGGTAATCATGTATTGAATTTAACTTTAGTTAGTTATACCAGCTCCATTTGAACCCCAGCTCTCATGCAATAAGATAGAAGTTCAAGATTGATTTTTCATGTACATTAACTTCATTTTCAAGTGTATTTTTGCTAACGTCACCAAAGCATATAGTATGATTTTCTGAAAAATGTTTAATTACAATTGTCATATTTCTACCAAGTACCCCTTTTTTGCATGAGAAACCTTTTGAAGGACTAGGATTACGTAACTTTTTTCATATGATGTGAAGAGAACTACATATTTTTGTTTCACAAAAAAAAAAAAAAAAAAATTGATTTTCCCTCTTTTTTGGCTCGCCCATGCACACACTTACTCATCAATAAATGATTGAAACTTCAAGTAGATCTCTATGTAGTTTACAATTTAGTTATATATATTGACTGTATAAAGATTTTCTTACACTACTTTTACAGATTATAGAAGATTGTTTTCCATTTTTCAAAGCTTACCCATTAATGTTTCTATAGAGCATCATATGTAGTTGCATTAAATTTAAGTAAAAATTTCCTTACAGTATAAGAATATTTCGACCTTCTATAAAAGATTGTTTTCCATTCTTTTTCCTGCAAGCCCTAATGGGGTCTTATAAGACACGAAATTTAATAGTTGGACCCAACAGGGTTCTAATTTCGAATGATTAAATAAAAAAGAAGTGCATTTGTAAAAAAAAAAAAAAAAAGGAAATAGGGAAAAAAGAAGTGCTAACTTAAGGTTAATTGAAATTTTTTGCTAATTAATGATGTTCCTAGTGATATTATTAATTAAGGAGTTTGACTCGCCCATGCGTGAAATACTAGTATTTTACAATATATTTTGACCTATTATCGAAGATTGTTTTCCATTTTTTTAATATTACTAATTAATGTTTGTATATAGCATCAAATAAGAATTTGCTTATATATAGTATTAGTAAATTTTGACCTATTAAATTATTTTCCAGTTTTATAATGTTACCAATTAATGCTGGTCCGTGCATACACACTATAAATATCTCCAATCTATAAATCTATAAATAAAAGAGGGGATGAAAGAAATGACTTGGCACCTCTCCTAGGCTAGGATTGCCATTTATTTTTTTTCTCATTTATTTGACATTTTTCCTCATTTCCCACTTATTTTCCCTTATTCTTTCTATATACTATATAAGTAGACTCCTATCCTGTTGCACCGTTTCTAAACAAGTAACTGCACATATTCTTTCAGTTACAACTTCTCCAAGCCGTTTTGTTTTTTACAGAACAAATTTGTCCAAAAGCATTTAACAGTTTAGTTCTTTTTTCTTTCCATGTCTTCTAATATTCCATGTTAAATAATGATCAGTGGCAACTCTTTACCTCCTTCAAACTAGATCACTCATTCAAATTACTAGGTAATGTGAATCATCTCAAAATTTTCAAGTTTATAACTTTTCACTTTGGTTGTTTATTATATATAATTTCCTACTAGAATTTTTGTTTTCCCTTTTTTTGCATGTGGTGATAAACGATGGAGTAGTGTGCATAAATCCAAGGGAAATACACAGAGAGGCATACAATACAATGGAATTAACAACTTTATAGAAGGTGTTGTCACTCTTTCTATGCCTATGTTCTTTCTCTTATGAAATTGAAGCCTTTATATTTATTTTGTACTGTGATGAT
The DNA here is from genome assembly GCF_000715075.1 of Nicotiana tabacum. Taxonomy (NCBI): domain Eukaryota; kingdom Viridiplantae; phylum Streptophyta; class Magnoliopsida; order Solanales; family Solanaceae; genus Nicotiana; species Nicotiana tabacum. The sequence continues at coordinate 22,026,009 of NC_134081.1, read as the reverse complement.
GAAAGATGTCTCCCTTTGGTGATTTACAAAATCTACGACAACAATTGAGTCTTCTTCCTATCATTTGAATACTATGATAATCTCCAGCTTTTTGCAACTATAGTTACATAATGTATTTGATGTAATTTAAAACAAACAAGTTTTGGGACCTTTTTTATTACAACACAAAGGCAAAGTAACACAATGAAAGGTATCGTACGTTTTTCCTTTTTTCTTTTTTGGGTTGGTTCACTACTCATTTCATGATGATTTTCAATTTTGCTGCTGATCTTTTTGTGATAAAATAAACAGAAGAAACTCTATTTTCTAGATTTCACATATATTTAGTGCTGAATAGTAATGTTAATTTTAACAAACTCTATGCAAAGAGTTAATTTTTCATTGATAAGTAAACCTGAATTTCTATGTGGGCTTATTCGCAAGCTTGAACTATATTACATACTATTGATTCATCGAAATTTAAGTTTAAAAAAAAATTACTCTATTTTGGGGATAATTACAAGAAATAGTTTTCTTGGTTTGACATTTAGTGTAGAGATTAGTACTGTGATATACTAATTTTATAATACTTTTTGATTTGGATGGTAAAAAGAACCAAATAGAAAAGGTTACTATGAACTTCTCTGCAGGGCTATTTACATGTTTGACTGTTTCTGATTCTTTTAGTATATCCAAATTAGTGTAGGAAGAAAAAATTCTGAAGAGCCATATCTTCCTGCTATAAGTATGCTAAGAGAAGCGTTTACTTACAATAGAACAACAATATAAGTGGAAGATCTTGAGATTGAGGCTTAACTATTATAGTTTTGTTTATTTGTTTATCAGGAGTAACTTTTGTCTGGTTAGACCTTTGTGACTAAGTAATCCGTGCTATTTCTAATTCTTCAAAAACTCAAGAATATTAGGCAAGCACACTTTTATGACATATTAACATGAAGATGCAGAACGTGATAAAGAATTTCTGCACAAACGAACAACTAGAAAAGTGGAGTAGTTCCGATACTTTTACTTTAGGCATTTTGTTGTTGGGCTGCCACAACTCTCTTTTTTATTTGTTCTTTATTTGTAGCAAAACAAAATTTAGGTGAAGTTTTCATTGAGTTTTGGTTTACTTTATTGTTGAAGTTTTGTAAATATGTAAAGTTATAAACGTGTATGTGCAAGTTATTCTTTTTGACAGAAAACTAGAAAATGCGTATAGTTATTGCAAATTTACTTATCAGTCATTACAAAAGCATTACCATAAATTAAATGATACTTTTATGATCGCGCGAAGCGCGGACAAATTTACTAGTGATATAATAGTTTCGTACCCTCAAACCGAAGGTTTTTTCTTTTTTCTTATTTGTAGTTTCACTTTGAAAAATACAACTGAATAACAATGAGGAGCATTAATGGTGAACGAAGCCTTTTCATGGTTTATGTGGCTTTCTTGCTTGTTTCATTCTCTGGTATATATATATATATATATATATATATATATATATATATATATATATATATATTACCTCTCTTCTTTCCCTTCTCCCTTTTCATTATTCTCTTATCCTTTACTTTTTCTTGTTTATTTTTGTATTATTTTAAAAAAAGAGAAGAGAACAATGAAAGGGAGAAGGAAAAGAGAGCTTATATAGTGAAGTGCTATTATAGAGAATAATTTACTAGAAGCTAGGGTATATACAGTCTCTCTATAACAGTCTCGCTTGTTCCAATATCTTTTGGCTGCTACAGTGAAGTGCCGTTATAAAGAATATATATTATATCATGATAATAAAAAGGATTCCAAATTTTTGTTTGGTTGTTATAAGAAAAAACCTTCGGTTTGAGGGTACGAAACTATTATATCACTAGTAAATTTGAGAATAATTTACTAGAAGCTAGGGTATATACAATCTCTCTATAACAGTCTCGCTTGTTCCAATATCTTTTGGCTGCTATAGTGAAGTGCCGTTATAAAGAATATATATTATAACATGTGTGAGTTTTTTGGAATCCTTTTTATTATCATGTTATAATATATATTCTTTATAACGGCACTTCACTATAGCAGCCAAAAGATATTGGAACAAGCGAGACTGTTATAGAGAGACTGTATATACCCTAGCTTCTAGTAAATTATTCTCAAATTTACTAGTGATATAATAGTTTCGTACCCTCAAACCGAAGGTTTTTTCTTATAACAACCAAACAAAAATTTGGAATCCTTTTTATTATCATGATATAATATATATTCTTTATAACGGCACTTCACTGTAGCAGCCAAAAGATATTGGAACAAGCGAGACTGTTATAGAGAGACTGTATATACCCTAGCTTCTAGTAAATTATTCTCTATAATAGCACTTCACTATATAAGCTCTCTTTTCCTTCTCCCTTTCATTGTTCTCTTCTCTTTTTTTAAAATAATACAAAAATAAACAAGAAAAAGTAAAGGATAAGAGAATAATGAAAGGGGAGAAGGGAAAGAAGAGAGGTAATATATATATATATATATATATATATATATATATATATATATATATATATATATATACCAGAGAATGAAACAAGCAAGAAAGCCACATAAACCATGAAAAGGCTTCGTTCACCATTAATGCTCCTCATTGTTATTCAGTTGTATTTTTCAAAGTGAAACTACAAATAAGAAAAAAGAAAAAACCTTCGGTTTGAGGGTACGAAACTATTATATCACTAGTAAATTTGTCCGCGCTTCGCGCGATCATAAAAGTATCATTTAATTTATGGTAATGCTTTTGTAATGACTGATAAGTAAATTTGCAATAACTATACGCATTTTCTAGTTTTCTGTCAAAAAGAATAACTTGCACATACACGTTTATAACTTTACATATTTACAAAACTTCAACAATAAAGTAAACCAAAACTCAATGAAAACTTCACCTAAATTTTGTTTTGCTACAAATAAAGAACAAATAAAAAAGAGAGTTGTGGCAGCCCAACAACAAAATGCCTAAAGTAAAAGTATCGGAACTACTCCACTTTTCTAGTTGTTCGTTTGTGCAGAAATTCTTTATCACGTTCTGCATCTTCATGTTAATATGTCATAAAAGTGTGCTTGCCTAATATTCTTGAGTTTTTGAAGAATTAGAAATAGCATGGATTACTTAGTCACAAATGTCTAACCAGACAAAAGTTACTCCTGATAAACAAATAAACAAAACTATATTAGTTAAGCCTCAATCTCAAGATCTTCTACTTATATTGTTGTTCTATTGTAAGTAAACGCTTCTCTTAGCATACATATAGCAGGAAGATATGGGTCTTTAGAATTTTTTCTTCCTACACTAATTTGGATATACTAAAAGAATCAGAAACTGTCAAACATGTAAATAGCCCTGCAGAGAAGTTCATAGTAACCTTTTCTATTTGGTTCTTTTTACCATCCAAATCAAAAAGTATTATAAAATTAGTATATCACAGTACTAATCTCTACACTAAATGTCAAACCAAGAAAACTATTTCTTGTAATTATCCCCAAAATAGAGTAATTGTTTTTAAACTTAAATTTCGATGAATCAATAGTATGTAATATAGTTCAAGCTTGCGAATAAGCCCACATAGAAATTCAGGTTTACTTATCAATGAAAAATTAACTCTTTGCATAGAGTTTGTTAAAATTAACATTACTATTCAGCACTAAATATATGTGAAATCTAGAAAATAGAGTTTCTTCTTTTTATTTTATCACAAAAAGATCAGCAGCAAAATTGGATATCATCATGAAATGAGTAGTGAACCAACCCAAAAAAGAAAAAAGGAAAAACGTACGATACCTTTCATTGTGTTACTTTGCCTTTGTGTTGTAATAAAAAAGGTCCCAGAACTTGTTTGTTTTAAATTATATCAAATACATTATGTAACTATAGTTGCCAAAAGCTGGAGATTATCATAGTATTCAAATGATAGGAAGACAGACTCAATTGTTGTCGTAGATTTTGTAAATCGCCAAAGGCAGACATCTTTCATCATCACAGTACAAAACAAATATAAATGCTTCAATTTCCCAAGAGAAAGAGCAGAGGCATAGAAAGAATGACAACACCTTCTATAAAGTTGTTAATTCCATTGTACTGTATGCCTCTCTGTGTATTTCCCTTGGATTTATGCACACTACTCCATCGTTTATCACCACATGCAAAAAAAGGGAAAACAAAAATTCTAGTAGGAAATTATATATAATAAACAACCAAAGTGAAAAGTTATAAACTTGAAAATTTTGAGATGATTGACATTACCTAGTAATTCGAATGATTGATCTAGTTTGAAGGAGGTAAAGAGTTGCCACTGATCATTATTTAACATGGAATATTAGAAGACATGGAAAGAAAAAAGAACTAAACTATTAAATGCTTTTGGACAAATTTGTTCTGTAAAAAACAAAACGGCTTGGAGAAGTTGTAACTGAAAGAATATGTGCAGTTACTTGTTTAGAAACGGTGAAAAAGGATAGGAGTCTACTTATATAGTATATATAGAAAGAATAAGGGAAAATAAGTGGGAAATGAGGAAAAATGTCAAATAAATGAGAAAAAAAATAAATGGCAATCCTAGCCTAGGAGAGGTGCCAAGTCATCTCTTTCATCCCCCTTAGGTTTGAGGGTACGAAACTATTATATCATTGGGGATATTTATAGTGTGTATGCACGGACCAGCATTAATTGGTAACATTATAAAATTAGAAAATAATTTAATAGGTCAAAATCTACTAATACTATATATAAGCAAATTCTTATTTGATGCTATATACAAACATTAATTAGTAATATTAAAAAAATGGAAAACAATCTTCAATAATAGGTCAAAATTTATTGTAAAATACTAGTATTTCACGCATGGGCGAGTCAAACTCCTTAATTAATAATATCACTAGGAACATCATTAATTAGCGAAAAATTTCAATTAACCTTAAGTTGGCACTTCTTTTTTCCCTATTTCCTTCTCTTTTTTTTTTTTTACAAATGCACTTCTTTTTTATTTAATCATTCGAAATTAGAACCCTATTAGGTCCAACTATTAAATTTCGTGTCTTTTAAGACCCCATTAGGGCTTGCAGGAAAAAGAATGGAAAACAATCTTTTATAGAAGGTCGAAATATTCTTATACTGTAAGGAAATTTTTACTTAAATTTAATGCAACTATATATGATGCTCTATAGAAACATTAATGGGTAAGCTTTGAAAAATGGAAAACAATCTTCTATAATCTGTAAAAGTAGTGCAAGAAAATCTTTATACAGTCAATATATATAACTAAATTGTAAACTACATAGAGATCTACTTGAAGTTTCAATCATTTATTGATGAGTAAGTTCATGCATGGGCGAGCCAAAAAAGAGGGAAAATCTAACCTTTTTTTTTTTTTTTTTTTTTGTGAAACAGAAATATGTAGTTCTCTTCACATCATATGAAAAAAGTTACGTACTCCTAGTCTTTCAAAAGGTTTCTCATGCAAACAAGGGGTACTTGGTAGAAATATGACAATTGTAATTAAACATTTTTCAGAAAATCATACTATATGCTTTGGTGACGTTAGCAAAAATACACTTGAAAATGAAGTTAATGTACATGAAAAATCAATCTTGAACTTCTATCTTATTGCATGAGAGCTGGGGTTCAAATGGAGCTGGTATAACTAACTAAAGTTAAATTCAATACATGATTACCACCAAATGATGTGGTGCAGCGGATATGGTTGCTCTTCCCTTAACCAGAGGTCTTGAGTTTGAGCCCTGTATATGGAAAAATCCTTGGTAAGGAGCGCTTCCCTCCGAAAAGGGCCCTACCCGGCGCGAATCCGGATATAATCGGACTTCAATGCCACTACAAAAAAAAACAGCGTTTAGCGACAAGCCATATTTCGTAGCTAAATAACGACGGATTACCGACAGATTAGCGACGAATTTTGTAGTATGTCGCCAAATAAGCTACAAAAGATTTAGTATCAAATATAGCGATGGATTAGCGATAAATATTTATATCCGTCGCTAAAAATTGGCGCTAAAAATTGGCGCCTCTATTTTACCTACACATTTAGCGAGAAAAATTATTAAAATATAGCGCCCGAAAATAGCGACGGAAATTTGTCGCTGCTTTTATTTTACTTAGCAAAAAATTCCAAAATTAGTTGCGACGGAAATTCCGTCGCTAGATTCTTAAAAATAAATTTTCTAGGTTATTATTAGAGACAGAAATTTATCCGTTGCTATTTTCGTTGCTATTTTTTAGAGTTTATCTAGGGCACAAACTTCTTACATACTCATATTTTGTCCTCTCTATCAACGTCGCAACTTGCTCTCATCTTCAACAATGTGAGTTTCTTCCTTCCAATACAACAAATTGGGCATGAATCTAAGGCTCATATGCAATAGGAACATAGACATCCGATAGCAAATAGAAAAAAAATCGAAATTAGGCAAAAACTTTTGCTGTAGAACTTTAGAAATTGCCAAGAAATTCAAAGTAGCTCTCATCTTCATTCCGTTTATGTTTGTTACTCCCAAAATTCTCAGACGAAAGCCCTTATTTTTACTATTTTTGTACTTTGTCTACACCATTATTCTTATCTTTGTTCAGATAAACTTTCTCTTTTCTATTATGTTTTTCTTTCTCTTGATGAATTTTTATATGGTAATTCTTGTTTGACTGGTACCTTGATTTTCATACTTTTGGGTCAATAATAAGTTGATATGACTTTAGGTTTTAGATTTATGTATTTTATTAGGGATTTACCTTAATAATAAATTGATATGATATGTTCCAGTAAGAACTGATTTTTACATCCTTGATTTTATGGGAAAAATAAAAGTTGTATTGAAAATGAGGAGGAGTATGAGGAAGAGTTTGAAGAAGAAACAGATGATGACTAATGTGTTGATAAAATTGTACTACTATATTTTCAATGACTTTTGTTTGTAGTAATCTGTATGGTATGCTATATGTTATGTGTCTATATTGTAATAAAATCTATAGAGAATTAAATCGAATATCACGTTTGTAGTAATCTAAGTGGTACACATTTATAGCTTATTGTCACGATCCAAAATCTTAACATGTCATGATGATGCCTTTCTCGATACTAGGCAAGCCGACAATCTCAATAAACCACAATTTCTTAAAGTTTGAAAAACATAATAATTTGAGTTTAATAAAAGGCCTCGTAATTTCCGATACAAACACTCCCAAAACCTGGTGTCACTGAGTACATGAGCATTTAATATGAATACAAGTCTGGAAAAAATACGGTCTAAAGTAGTCTAAGACCAAAATACGGTAAACAAGGAGATAGCGAAGGAGAGACAAGGTCTACGAAATACGACAACTACTTCTGAATCTCTGTAAAATCAACTGTGCGAGAGAATTAGCACCCTCTATGTTCGAAAATGCCTGGATCTGCACAAGAAGTGTAGGGTGTAGTATGAGTAATACCAACTCAGCAAGTAGCAATAATAAATAAGGAACTGAAGATAATGACGAGCTACATAGTTTAGTTCACTTTCAGTAATTTCAGCAAAAAATAGACATGCTTTCAAATCCATCAGTTTAAGTCAAGTCAATATTATACAATTCAAGTTCATGTAATGTGGATATAAAAATCTTTCAGAGAATTTCACAACAATAACAGATAGCAACTAAGTGCAATAACAAATGAAAAACAAGTACAGCCTCTCAGTGCAACAATCACTCAACTCGTCACAACAGCTCAACCACTCGGCTCTCAGCCCTCATCACTTTCACTCAATGGGTACCCGCGCTCACTGGGGGTGTTCAGACTCCGGAGGGGCTCCTACAGCCCAAGCGCTGTAAGCACGGACAACTCACGTGCTATAGTATAATATAAGGATCCGCACGGATAACTCACATGTTGCACGAACAACTCATGTGCTATAGTATAATATCTCACAAGCAGGTCCTCGGCCTCACTCAGTCATAAATCTCTCCAGTCTCTCGGGCTCTCAATAATCATGAAATCAGCCCACACAACAATGATATGATGCATCAAATAATGAACAATAAAGACTGAGATAAAATAATAAGTAAGTTGTGACTGAGTACAAAATAATAATTTAGCATATAATTCAACATGTACACGACCAATGTGGGTCCCTACAGTGCCAACACATAATCTAAACATGATTTCTAATATGATTTACAGTCAAATTTTTACAACACATAGAGAGCATATGGCTAACAACAAGTTATTCAACTTTACAGTTTTACGGGACGGACCAAGTCACAATCCCCTCGGTACACACCCACATGCCGGTCACCTAGTTTGTGCGTTACCTTCAAAATAATTGCATGACACAAAAATCCGGGGTTTCATACCCTCAGGACCAGATTTAAAACTGTTATTTACCTTAAAACACGTAATTCTATATTTCTCTATGCCTTTGCCTCGTGAATTGGCCTCCAAATGTCTCGAATCTAGCCACAAATAATTTGATTCAGTCAATAACATTTATTGAAATTAATCCCATAAAAAATACTAATTTTCCATAAAAATCTGAAATTTAGAACAAAAATCGCCCATGGGGCCCATGTCTTGGAACCCGACAAAAGTTACAAAATCTGGAAGCCCATTCAACCACGAGTCTAACCATACTAATTTTATCAAAATCCGACCTTAACTCGACCTCCAAATCTTCAAACCTTATTTTCAAATCCCTAAGTTCAAACCCCTGATTTACACCTCAAAAATATGTAATCTAGTCGGATTATTCGATGATAATTCAATATTATGGAGTACGAAGGCTCACAAGGGACTTACCTCAAAATTTTCCGTGATTTCTCGCTCAAATATCGCCTCACCCACTTTTGGAAATGTCAAAAATGATAAAATCTCGGATTCCTATGTTTTTAATATTCTGCCCAGGAGTCTCGCACCTGGAGAATTTGAACCGCTTCTGCGCATCTGCTTATGCGGATTTTTCCCTCGCTTCTGCGAAATTTTTGCTCCTGCGATCACCCACGCGCAGGAGCAAGTTCGCACCTGCGAGATGCCTTCCGCATCTGCGCTCAAAAATCCCCACCCTAGGCGCCCGTGCAATTCCGCACCTGCGCACCTCGCTTCAGCGCACCCCAGCTCGTACCTGCGACCATTGATCTGTAGGTGCGATTACACCAGAAGGATTCAGTTTTAGCAGTCTTTCAAATTCAAAAATTAATCTGCTAACCGTCCGAAACTCACCCGAGGCCCCCGGGACCTCAACTAAATATACCAACCAGTCCAAAATCATCATACGAACTTAGTCAAACCTTCAAATCACCTCAAACGATGCTAAAACCATGAATCATATCCCAATTCACGCCTAATGAATTTTAAAATTTCAAGTTTCTACAAACAACGCCAGAACCTATCAAATTAAATTTTGCACACAAGCCACAATTGACATAACAGAGGTATTTCAATTTTCAGAATCGGATTCCGACCCAGATATAAAAATGTCAACCCCTGTTCAAACTCCCCAAAATTCAACTTTCGTCATTTCAAACCTAATTCCACTACGGACCCCCAAATAATTTTCTGAACATGCTCCTAAGTCCAAAATCACCATACGGAGATACTGGAATCATCAGAATTTGAATCTGAGGTCGTTTACATATAGATCAATATTCTGTCAACTTTCTTAACTTAAAATTTTAATTATAAGACTAAGTGTCTCATTTCACTCTGAATTCCCTCCGGACCCAAACCAACTAACCCGGTAAGTCATAAAATAACTATAAAGTATAATTTGAGTAGTAAATGGGGGAATGAGGTAGTAATACTCAAAACGACCGGTCGGGTCGTTATACTTACGTTGTGTTTCCGAAGTTAGTTGTAAAACTTCAATTCTGATTATCATGTGTATTCCTTTATGCTTAATACAATTATTCTTACAGAGTAAAATGATATAGAAGTTTTTAATGCCTTGTTCTGTCATCATATTAAGATTGAATAATCGGAAGTGAAATCCTTGTAGCTGAAAGTTAGGGATGAATAATCATCTTTATTTTGTAGGAATTTTCTCCTTACAATCTCAAACTGTATTATGTCTAATAATCTTTGATAGGACATAAAGGTTTTGATAGGGGAATCCTTTGATACTTCTCCCATTTTGGAATAGTTATGGAATTTTAAATACTTTATATATGTCAATGTTTGGTGAGACAACAAGAATCAGCAAGCTATAACCAGGTTGTTACAAGCACTACTGGTTAATACAATCTTGTATAAGTTGTTCTATCTCCTGGTAAATACTCTTTAGTATGATTATATATTTAATACTTGTTAAGTCACTGTTAACTTGTATGATGTATGTGTTTGTGGTTTATCATCCCTAGTTGGAAAGTCTCCGGTTGTCAAAATTCAATAGGAAATGCATAATTGTTGTTCTCAGACATTGATATTCTTTGCTAATTTATTTCTTGATTTCTATAGATTGGAATTTACTAATGTAATCTAACTTGCTAAATTATCCATGCGCTCATATATAAGGATAGAGAGGGCTAAGACAGTAGGTTTATATTTGGCTGCCAGTTGCATTAGAGAAGCTTGTGACAACAAGTATTTAAATAGAGACATTGATTAATTCTCTTTCATCACTCCAGTTTTTCTTTCGTGGGCCATGAAATTATTTAAATTGATACTAATCTGCCCTGCAAAAAACAAAAATTTGGAATGTATTAATCACCTCTCGCCAGTTTCTTATTATGTTACAAGTCTTCAATATCCTGCTACAACACTCATTTTTAAAATGTTTCAGTACAAGTCATCTATATGTTTAATGTATTAAGAAATCATCAGAGGTCCCAATTTCTTTACTGTCTCCTTATGCATATATTGATTGCATTGCTTTGTTTAACAATGGATTATTGTTTCTTGATACTTCTCCAGCAGGTCTGTAAGTAAATGTACTGTTGTTCTCTCTCACTTTTCAGACCATTACCTCATCTGATGTGAACAAAGGCGAGTTCCTTTTAGTTGATGTAAGCACTTAGCTGAAGAAAAATAAATTCACAACTGATTGTTTCTTGAAGAAAGGCGAGTACCTTACAATTTATTTCTCTTTGCTCTTAATCGGATTGTTTCGTGTTCTTGTTTTAAATTATAATAAATAATATCAAATACTTTGTTCAACAATTATTGTTGTAACTTGACATGTTATGACATCCAGTGTATCAATGTCTATCATACATAGTTTCTGTGCATATCTCTTTCATCAGACAGTTGAAAGAGTTCCATCCATCAGTGTTGTGTTATGTCATCCGCTCTCACTTTATCCATTCTCTTCCTGCGATTTCTGATTCTATCAACAAATCATGTCTTATATGTTAGCTTATAATGTTTAGTGGTCTTGGTTATAGTGATGTTCATGTCTGATGTGATTGGATAAGCTACTTGAAACCATATTTGATTTCCACCATTTATGGAAAGGATTCAGGTAAACATCTTTTTAAGTCTCAATTTAAACAATCAAAGCCTTCTTATTACATCTGTATGTTCATTTAAACTACCATAAGTGGTATAAGCTAGCTTCCCTTCTTTCTAACATAATTGGTATTAGTCTTCCAAAAAGAAAAAAGTTAAGAAAACGGAAATAAGAAATTAAGTTGTTGTTTGCTAATAAAGTAAGCTGATGTGTGAATATAAATGGTATAAGTTGTATCAGAGTGAATATACAGTATGCTAATAAGTGGTATAAGAGTGAATATAAATGGTATAAGTTGTATCAGAGTGAATATACAGTATGCTAATAAGTGGTATAAGAGTGAGTATAAATGGTATAAGCTGTTGTTTGCTAATAAAGTTTAGATTAATAATACAGTTAGATATGCATTGTATCATATCCTTCTTTATTTTTATATTTTTGTAGATGTGCCTCGAGGGAGAGGCCGAGGTAATGCAGGTCGTGTAAGCAAATCTTTAGTTAGGGGTAATGGTGCTACTCGTGAAAACATGACTAATATTCCCATTCCCACAACTAGTCCTCAACAAGGTGACATCAGTTCCTCCGATGGACCAGATCACATCAACCAAGTTCAAACATCAGGCCATGGTAGTACCCTACCTATTAATTTGGAACCATCTCCAATTATACCTAATCAAAGCAACCTAATAGGCGAAGTTAAATGTAGCAGTACCCGTGAGCCACAGACGCTTCTTACTATTTTTCCCACTGGGTAAGTCCATCCTTCTACTATTATTTTTTATATATTGTTATTGATATATGGTATACCTTGGAATAATATCTTCTAATCTGTTCAGGTTAGAACGTTCAAGAGAATACTCTGAATGTATAACTAATTCTTTCAAGCATGAACTTGATCCTAATGGAATCAACTAGAAAAACGCTTGGACGAGACAAAAAGATTTTATTTTGGAAAATTTATGGTATAATCCATCACAATTGAATTTAGAAAGTATATTAACTTTTATATGTAATTTATTAATGTTACTACTTTACAAAATTATTTCAAAAAGTATTCTACTGGGATTCTTCAATTAATATTGTTGTGTGGAACCAATGGGATCATAGGGCAGCAAAACGATATAATGATTTTATTAGCAAACTTAAAAAAAATGGGGTGCAACGGAAATCTCTTCCAAATGATGTGCGGCAAAGTTGGATGAGACGTTTGAAAGATCCTAAGTGTGTTGAAAAGTCAGAGATAAATGCAAACAATCGTTATGGTAATGAGAGCGGAGTTGCTACTGGGACTCACACGGGTGGCTCTATCAGTGTTGGGGAGTATCACAAGAGACTTGTAAGTGTATATAAAATATCTAAAAATCTCATTTAAGTTTGCACTAATTCAAATCTGAAAATCTTATTTAAGTTCGGTTGCCTGAAGTTGTGAGTTGCAGGTTGTCTCTTATTCAATTTTTAATATTTTGTGTTTGAAATCATTGTTTGAGAATTTCTTTTTGAAAAATTTGGGTTGTCAATGTGGGCCGAAATTGAAGTTAGCAGCTGGATGAAGGGATTTTAGGTGTTGATTTATTTTTTGCTAGTTGTTGACCTTTCTATTTACAAGAGCGCACCTTTCTTATCAATTAGTGCACCTTTCTTAACAATTAAAAATATGTTTGTTAAAGGAATTGGCCAAATAGTACTATTAACTATTAGATGAGTTTCTACATCTGTTACAGCCATTCAATTTTTCTGTTTTTGATTTCATGGCGAATGATATGAAACAAAAAAAAGTATAAAGGTTTATTTCACCAAACATGCATCCTTGTGACACTGTTGGAAGTTTGACCCCTTTATATTTTATATTTCTTTGTTATTATTATCATAAGCTAATACTAAGCTAGTAGACAGATTTTGGCACCAAAGAAAAAAGTTCTTATGCCTTAAACTAACAAGATTTTGAAGGTGGGAACTTGTTTAGTTTTTAGTTTTTCTGTTTTACTTAAGTTGCTTCCTTTTCTCTATGTCATTTTTCAATCCCATTTTTATACAAATATTTTTTTGCCAATCTTTTGAATTTAATAGATTTTATATAGGCTATTAAAATGGGTCGAGATCCAACACCAAGTGAGATATATTTGCACGTCCATACACAAGGTAATGATGGAAAATCTTGTGTTGGTGAGAAATCCCGAATCATACATGTAAGTCAACTTTTTAAATGATTTTATTGACTTTACTTTCATATATTTTTTTATTTTGTAAATTGAATACTCAATATTTTTTAATGTTTCAATTTCACTAATTATTAACTCTTCTACATGAAAAGTATCAGAAAATATTACAACAACAAACACAGAGTCAATCTGATATTGATAAATGTAAAGCATATTACGAGGCTGCGGGAGTAGAAAAGAAAAGAACAGTATATGGTATTGGATTTCAAGCAAAATGCTACTACGTGCCGAATCTTCGTGACTCTTATGGATCTGGTGCAACTTCCTCAGCAACACCTTCAAATGCTCAATCGACACCGATAGGGAATATGGATGAGTTAGTGACACGATTGATTCATGTACTGACAGATCATATAGTTCATATAATCGTTGAGCGGGCACGCTAATTAGTTTCTTTACCCTCGCATCAGCAAAATATTGATCTTACTAACCACCAATCAGATGTGGCACCTACAGTTCCTACCTCTTCTACTGCTGCTAACATTGATGAGGTTCATGCATTGGATTTTGATGATGACCATGACTCTCCAGCCTCGCATAGTTAGCCTATTTTGTTTAGACTTTATTGCTGGTGCTTGTGAAAGTTTTGCACTTAACGATACAGTTATATGTATTATGATATATATTTTGGACCTTGTTGAATGTTAATTTTTATTAATGCTAGTCACTTTTAATTAAGTGTATTTAATAGCATTTTTGTAATATCCTTGAACAGGGTACATTTAAAATAATAAATTAATTAAAAATTAAAAATGAAATAGCGACAAATATGTTTCGTAGCTAAAATTAACACATAAAATTAAATCTTGTGACATATTGGCGACAAAAGATTTTTATCGCTAGAAGCAGGAAGAACTAGCGACGGATTCTTTTATTACTAATCAGAACAAACGAAGAATTTTATTATGAATTGTAGCGACAAAATTAGTCAAAATAGCGACGAAACCAAGCACAACAACGACAAATTTTCGGTAGCTAAACTTTGCTATGGATATATTGCCTCGCTAATCCGTCGCTAGATCTGCGACGGTTTGTATTTTTTGTTGCTATGAGCTTAGCTACGAGCATTTTAGAGACCAACTTGAATCCGTCGCTAAACTAGTTTAGCGACGGAAATAACATATTTAGCGACGACATATGTCCGTCGCTAAACGCTATTTGTTTTGTAGTGAAGATATAAACATGAAATAAGTGTAGGTCATGCATGCATAACATCTGCCCCTAAACTGCTGAATCGTGTGAATAACATATGTGAGGAGACATACTCAGAACACATATATACATATACATGCGGAATATAGTAGGGCGAGCCGACAAGGCCACATACTATCCAACTATACATGACTTTCTACAGATCTCTAATATAGTGTAAAACTATATAAAGGACGGGACTGGGCCTCATCATACCCAATTATATATACAAACGTATCGTACTAAAATCAAAAGCAGCTCCATATCAAATGGAGCACACCAACTCTCGCTGAGCTAGGATCCTAAGGAGGGGGACCGTCAGCCTGTCTACCTGCACCTGCGGGAACGCACACCCCCAGGCAATAAGGGAGTCAGTAAGAATAATGTACCGAGTATGTAAGGCATAAAAGTCAATATATAAAAGGCATGAAAGAAACATGGAGTAAAGAACTCAACCTGTAAGTCTGAATAGCTCTATGAATCATGAAAATATTTATAATGTCATGTGTATGCATATAAATATCATATCATGCATAGGTATATGCGTACATAACATCATCAAGCCTCTGAGGGCATCCCATCATATCATATCAGCCTATGTGGGCAAAATCATAAACGTATACCAGATGATCAGGTGGTGGTGCGTATATAATACCATAACCTTTTCCCATACCTCATATACATATACTATATGCGTATATAACGCCATCTGGTCATGGGTCAATATATATGTATAAATGGATGAAATGCATAATGAAGTAAGTCAATAATATCTTAAGAAATATCATGAGACCCATGAACATACAATATTAAAGTGGGACATATAGGGAATCGAGAACATAGGAATGCCTAGTACTTCTATGAATAAAGTCATTTATGAAAGCTCAGCATTTACACGTTTCGTTTGTATTATATGGATCATGAGAAAAGGAAAGAATTGATATCCTTAACATACCTCAAGGCATCAATGCAACTCAACAACAATCTTATGACAACTAGCGCGCCAACCCTATAACAAAGAAATACGTGTACAAGTTAGATAGCGGTAGTATATCACGTATCTCAAACGATAACTCGATTTTAAGATAAAACGAGCAGCATTTCTCCTGATTTCACTGCTCCCTCAAGCCTACTATAGGCAAGATACAAACATAATATAATCAGCAACTCGAAAATAACTCAACTACCATTCAGGACCTATAATACAATAAAACCCCAAAATATACCATAACATACCCAATCAATAAGTTATCAATTAACCTGAAATTGTAGCGACGAGCGATCAAATTAATACCCTACCACATGTGGTGTTTATCCATGCCATTCATCCTTCCAAACTCCATCAATCAGCAGCATAATAGGCCAATACGAGTGGACTACAAAATAGTCCACTAAAAGTGAAATAAATCGAACTCACGGCTTCCGATCACCGTCCCGTGAGTTCTAAATATTACGAAATGAATCAACCTTCCTTGATATTTAAATCTTAAATACAAAAATTAAACGTTTTCTTAACTATGAAGTGAAGTGTCTTCCAAAACTCAAACAACAAAGAAAAAGAGAGGTGATATAGCGATACTTACGTCGTTGGGATTGTTCTAATGTTATCACTTCTTGATTTCGCACCCGGGGATAGTAATCTCCTTTGAAACCATAGAAGAGAGCTTATGGATATGTTTATGGATGTTCTACGGTCGTGTTCTATGTAAAAATGAAGATAAAGACGTCTTAAGACCTATATATATCAAGTTTGGAAAAGTCAAAGAGGTGCTAGCTTGAAACCCTATCATTGGCCCATCTTCCAACGCTTATATCTTTTTATCCGGATATCGTATGAACAAACGGTTAATAGAGTTAGAAACTAAATTCCAAGACCTTAAATGTGGTATATAATATGTCCCATAAAGACCCCATATAGCATATGAAATTTATTTCTAAAAACAAAGCTCTGTTACAAGGCAAATCCTTAGTCGCTTTTTCCGCTACTTAAATTCGACTTTTTCCAAACTTTATATTTTCTATCCAAACATCATATATAGTCATATTATGACTTTAAACATATTTAAATCATGATTAACAAGTCTCATATTCATTATACGTCACGTTGGGACGCACAACGTGTAACAATCACCCCCCTAGAAACATTCGTCCTCGAATGTTAAACTCCCTAAGATCTATAGACATTTTGACAGTCTCCTCTATAACAGTACTACTAGCAACCCGTCAGGTAGAAAATCTAACAACACAAATCCATACGGGGCCACATTCATCAATAACACCAATGGCCTCACACGACCAATGACAATATCTAACATAAGAATCAAGTACCATATACGTACCTAAAGGTTGTGATGTCTCAGTCCAATCCTCCTCCAGAAGCAGAAACAAGAGAGGATACCTAGACTTCATGTCTTTTTCAGCTTTCCAAGTCATGTCCTCCACATTCTTGTTCCTCCAAAGTACTTTAACTGAAGCTACGTCCTTAGTTCTCAATCTCCGAACTTGTTTATCTAGTATAGCAATGGGAGCTTCCTCATATGATAGTTGCTTTGTGAGCTGAACATCGTCAACTGGAACGACTCTAGAAGGATCTCCAATACACTTGCGGAGCATAGACACGTGAAAAACCGGATGTACTAACTCCAAGTTGGAAGGCAAGTCTAACTCATATGCTACATGGCCTACTCTGCGTATGACCTTATATGGTCCAATGTACCGAGGGCTAAGCTTTCCTTTATTACCAAATCTCATAACGCCTTTCATCGGTGATACCTTTAGGAATACCCAGTCATCTACCTGAAACTCCAAGTCTCGTCATCGATTATCTGCATAAGACTTCTGATGACTCTAAGCTGCTAATAGCCTTTCTCGTATAAGCTTAATCTTCTCACCTGACTGTTGTACCAACTATGGTCCTACTAACTTAGTTTCCCCAACCTCAAACCATCCGATAGGTGACCTACATTTCCGTCCATAAAGAGCTTCATATGGAGCCATCTGGATGCTTGAATGATAGCTATTATTACCCGTGAACTCAATAAGTGGAAGATGATCATCCCAGCTACCCCTGAAGTCCATCACACACGCCCGTAGCATATCTTCCAGTGTCTGAATAGTACGCTCTGCTTGACCATCTATCTGGGGATGATATGTTGTACTAAGACTTACTTGAGTCCCCAATCCTTTTTGGAAGGACCTCCTGAAATTAGTTGTAAACTGAGTACCTGTATCCGAAATAATAGATATAGGAACACCATGACATCGTACTATCTTCTTAATGTAAAGCCTTGCATAATCCTCTGCTGAATACGTAGTCCTAACATGCATAAAATGGGCTGATTTTGTAAGTCTATCAATAATAACCCATATAGAATTGAACTTACGCTGGGTACGAGGTAAGCCTATGATGAAATCCATATTATTCACTTCCCATTTCCAAGTCGGAATCTCTATAGCCTGCAATAATCCACCGGGTTTCTGATGCTCAATCTTAACATGCTGACAATTAGGGCACTGAGCAACAAACTCTGCTATATCCTTATTCATTCCTTCCTACCAGTATATTCCCTCGATATCATGATACATCTTTGTTGCTCCTAGATGAATAAAATAATGAGAATAATGAGCTTATCCCATAACTTACTGGCGCAACCCTGCCATATTAGGAACACATAATCGACCTCGATATCTGAGGACTCCATCTCCTGTAATCTCAAATGGTGTCTTCTCCTTTTGAGGGGTTGTATATCTGTAATGAGCTAGCACAGGATCCTCATACTGGCGTTCCTTCACTTCAGTCACTAAAGAGGATGTTATTATGTCCTGAATAGTAACTCCGGTATCACCTGAATCTAGTAATCGAACTCCAAGACTAGCTAGCTGATGAATCTTATGGGCTATTCCACACTTCTCTGGCTGTAAATATGACATGCTACCCATAGATCTACGGTTAATGGCATCGGCTACTACATTCACCTTCCCTGGATGGAATAAAATATCAACGTCATAGTCTTTCAGTAGCTCCAACCATCTCCTTTGGTGTAAATTCAATTTTGTTTGCTTGAAGACATATTGATGGCTCTTATGATCCATATAGATATCAACATGAAGGCCATACAAGTAGTGCCTCCACATCTTTAGTGCATGAATTACCGCGGCTAACTCTAAATCATGGGTTGGGTAATTCTTGTCGTGCTTTCTTAGTTGTCTAGAAGCATAAGCTACAACCTTACCATGCTGCATCAGAACACAAGCCCAATCCAATGCACGAAGCAGCAAAATAGATAGCATAACCTTCAATACCCTTTAGGAGTGTCAGAACTAGCACTGAAGTCAATTTATCCTTCAATGCCTAGAAACTCCGCTCACAAACATCAGTCCACTGAAACTTAGTTTCCTTATGAGTCAACTTTGTCAATGTTGCTGAAAGAGAAGAAAATCCCTATACAAATCTCCTATAATAACCTGCCAAACCCAGGAAGCTACGAACCTCCGTCGGTGTCGTGGGTCTAGGCCAAATCTTCACTGCCTCAATCTTCTGTGTATCAACCCGAATACCCTCACCTTTAATAATATGTTTAAGGAAAGCTACAGAATTCACATTTGGAGAATTTTGCGTACAACTTCCTTTCTTGTAGAACTGTGAGCACAGTACGCAAATAATTTGCTTGCTCAGTCTCTAAATGAGAATAAACCAAAATATCATCTATAAATACAATCACGAACAGATCTAGAAAGGGCTTGAACACACTGTTCATCAAGTCCATGAATACTGTTGGGGCATTGGTCAAATAAACGACATAACACAAAACTCAAAGTGTCCATATTTGGTCATGAATGCTATCTTTGGAATATCTTTCTCTTTAACCCTTACCTGATGGTACCCAGACCTCAAGTCTATCTTTGAGAAACACTTGGCACCCTACAACTGATCAAATAAATCATCAATCCTCGAGAGCACGTACTTATTCTTAATTGTCTCCTTATTCAACTGCATGTAATCAATACACATCCACAAGGAACCATCTTTATTTCTCACAAATAACACAAGTGCTCCCAACGGTGATGTACTGGGTCTGATAAAGCCTTTTTTAAGCAAATCCCTCAGTATTTCTTTCAACTCTCTCAACTTTGTAGGTGCCATTCTATAAGGAGGAATAGATATCTGCTGAGTATCTGGTAATGTGTCAATAGCAAACTCAATCTCCCGCTCTGGCGGAAGGCCTGGAAGCTCATCGTGAAACTTATTAACCATCGGGATTGACTGAAGGGTCGGTGAGTCTACTTTCACATCATGTACTCGAACTAAGTGATAAATATAGCCTTTTATGATCATCTTTCTTGCAATGAGATAGGAAATAAACCTACCTCTCAGCGATGCAGTATTACCTTTCCACTCTATAACTGGATCCCCTGGAAACATGAACCGAACCATCTTTGATCTACAATCAACGTAAGCATAACAAGAAGCCAACCAATCCATACCAATTATAACATCAAATTCTACCATATCTAGCTCAATCAGGTCTGCTACTGTAGAATAACTATGGACTACTACTATACAATCTCTATATACCTGTCTAGCTATCACTGGATCCCAACAGGTGCAGACACCTCAAAAGGTTTAATCAACTCAGGTTCTATCCCAAACTTGCTACCGACCAGCGGAGTGACATACGATAAGGTCTAACCTGGATCAATTAATGCATATACATCATATGAGGAGACTGATAATATTCTTGTAACAACATCAGGTGATGACTCCTAATTTTGTCAACCCGCTAATGTATAAATGTGGTACTGAGGACTGCTCGATCTAGATGCTCCACTTCTACCTCTATCACGACCGGCTGGTGCCTGTGAACCTTGCCTAGGGGGCGTACTGATGATGATGAAATAGCTACAGATCCCGCTGGCTGAACTATACCTACAGTACCTCCCGTCGGACAATCTCTCATGACGTGGCCTGGATAACCACAAGTATAACAAAGACCCAACCCCACGAGGCATTGACCAGCATGCTGTTTACCACACTGAGCACATCGTGGAAAGGGTGGCCTCATCTGACTTGTCTCACCCCTATACTGAGAACTAGAGGCCCTGGAACTTGGACTGGGCCCTGGATAGGTGGAACGATCAAATCTCCTAACGCAAATTGAGGAGTTGCACTAGCCAATGGTTGGGCTGGATACCTCGGGTACTATTGTCTCAGACTACCTCGAAACTCACCAGAAGGACCTAAAGATCTCGCTATCTTACTTTGGCCCCTATCATGCTCACGGTCAGCCCTATGCTTCTGCTTACGCTCCTCTACACCCTGAGTGTATGCCTGAATACGATAAATATCAATGCATGGATGAAGTGAGACCGACATACAGTCATTAAGTAGGTGTGGCTCCAACCCCATCACGAACCGGTGAACCCAATCCTCCATCTTAGCTACAATAGTGGGAGCATACCTAGCCAAAGAATCAAACTGAAGGTTGTATCCTGAACACTCATATTACCGTGCCGAAAGGTCAAGAACCTATCAACTCTGACCCGTTTAAGCTCTGGTAGCCTTTGTTAACTCCTGTCATACTGCTGGAAGGGCATCTTCACCTCTAGACAACTACCAAGACTTGTACCAATTAACTGCAACATCCCGAAGTCTATAGGAAGCTAGCTCAACTGACTCAGTCAAAGTGGCCTTCATTACCCTCAAAGTCCTCTGCATCCTATCGAAAAATACCTGAGGGTCCTCATTTAGATCTGCTCCAATGCATATATCGGAGGGTCCAAATTAATTAAATCATGAACCCTCGCACTGATGGCCCTATCTGCATGACCAATACCTACCTCCTGGCTCCGAGCCTGTGCGGCCACTAATCGAGTCAATAGTCGAATAGCATCTCTCATCTCCTGACCTGGTGCATCTGGCTGAGGAGCTGGGGGTACTGGAGCGGGCGCTGGAGCTGGTGCCCCTTGGATCTCCTCTGGAAAGGGCAGGGTATGTGTAGTCTAAGAAGGAGTCTCACTATGTGACTCTCCCCGAGCCCTGGTAACTCCTGGCGCTCAACTTGTAGTCTCATCAGCCACGGAGTTGCCCGTCTAGGCGGTTTTAGCCTTCTTGGGCATTGCTGAAAACATAACATATCGTTAAAAGAATGAATCTTTATATCGCACGAACTAAGATAAGAATGGAGGATAACATCCTATATGTCCTACATCCTCTTCTTTATAAGTGTGGTGCACAACACACTCATAAACAAGACTCTACTAGACACGATCTAGAGACAACCCTAGGATGAAACTGCTCTAATACCACTTTTGTCACGACCCAAACTGATGGGCTGTGACGAGTGCCCGAGTTCTACCTACCGAACACCCCTAAGCATACGTCTAAGATATAAACATGAAATAAGTGTAGGTCATTCATAACATCTTCCCCTAAATTTCTAAATTATGTGAATAACATACGTGAGGAGACATACTCAAAAGACATATACACATATACAAATAGAATACATTAGGGCGAGCCGACAAGGCCACATACTATTCAACCATACATGACTGTCTACAGACCTATAATAGAGTGTAAAACTATATAAAGGACGGGACTAAGCCCCGCCATACCCTTATATGCATACAAAAGTATCGTACCAAAACCCAACAGTAGCTCCAGATCAAATGGAACACACCAACTCTTGCTGAGCTATGATCCTAACGAGGGAGACCGTCAGCCTGTCTATATGCACCTGTGAATAATGTATCGAGTATGTAAGACATAAAAATTAGTATATAAAAGAATGAAAGAAACATGGAGTAAAGGACTCAACCTGTAAGTCTGAATAGCTCTATGAATCATGACACAATTATAATGTCATGTATATACTTATAAATGTCATATCATGCATAGGTATAATATGCGTACATAACATCATCAAGCCTCTGAGGGAATTCCATCATATCATCTCGGCCTATGTGGGTGAAATCATAAACGTATACCAGCTGACCAGGTGGTGGTGCATATATAATGCCATAACATTTCCCCATACCCCATATACATATACTATATGCGTATATAACGCCATCTAGTCATAGGTCAGTATATATGTATAAATTGATGCAATGCATAATGAAGTAGTCAATAATATCTTTCGTAATGTCATGAGACCCATGAACAGACAATATGGAAGTAGGACATATGGGGAATCCAGAACATTGGAACCTTTAGTACTTCTATGAATAGAGTCATTTATAAAAGATCATAGTTTGCATATTTCGTTTGTATTATATGGATCATGCTAAAAGGAAATAATGGATAGCCTTAACATACCTCAAGTCATCAATGCAACTCAATAACAAAGAAATACATGTACATCTTAGATGGCGGTAGTATATCACGTATCGCAAATAATAACTCGATTCTAAAATAAACAGGTAGCATTCCCTCTGGTTTCACTGCTCCCTCAAGCCTACTATAGGCGAGATACAAACATAATACAATCAGCAACTCAAAAACCACCCAACTATAATTCCGGACCTTCAATACAACAAAACCCCCAAATATACCATAACACACCCAATCAATAAATTATCAATTAACCTGAAATTGTAATGACGAGCGACCAACCTACTACCCTACCACATGTGTTATTTCTCCACGCTATTTATCCTTCCAAACTCCATAAATCAGCAGCACAATAGGCCAACATGAGTGGACTACAAAACAGTTTACTAAAGGTGAAATTAATTGAACTCACGGCTTCTGATCACCGTCGCGTGAGTTCTAAATATTAGGAAATGAATTCATCAACCTTCCATGATATATAAAGCTTAAATACAGAAATTTAATGTTTTCTTAAATATTAAGTACCTTCCAAAAATAAAACAACAAATAAAAAGAGAGGCGATATAGCGATACTTACGTCTTAAGGATCGTTCTAATGTTATCGCTTCTTGATTTCGTACCCGTGATGTTAATCTCCTTTGAAACCCTAGAAGAGAGCTTATGGATATGTTTATGGATGTTCTTAGGTAGTGTTCTATGGAAAATGAAGATAAAGGCGGCCTAAGACCTATATATATCAAGTTTGGAAAAGTCAAAGAGGTGCTAGCTTGGCACCCTATCATTGGCCCATCTTCCGACGCTTATATCTTTTTAACCTGATGTAGTATGAAAAAACGGTTAAGAGTGTTGGAAACTACATTCAAAGAACTTAAATTTGGTATATAATATGTCTAAAAAATACCTCATATAGACCACGAAATTTATTGCTCAAAATAAAGCTCAGTTACAAGGCAAATCCTTAGTCGGTTTTTCCGCAACTTAAGTTTGACATTTCCCAAACTTTATATTTTCTATCCAAACATCATATATAGTCATATTATGACTTTAAATGTATTTAAATCATGATTAACAAGTCACATATTCATTATACGTCACCTTGGGACGCACAACGTGTAACATTATATCAAGTAATTGTGAGAATTACTCCTAAATTTAATTATTATGTTTTCAATATTTAAAAGAAATTATGAGTTATTGAGGTTGTAGGCTTGTCTAGTATTGAGATAGGCGCCATCACGACAGTTGTGATTTTGGGTCGTGATAAGTTGGTATCAGAGCCAAGGTTACATAGGTCTCACGAGTCATGAGCAGGTTTAGTAGAGTCTTGCGGATCGGTAGGAAGACGTCTGTACTTATCTTCCAGAGGCTGCCGAACCCTTAGGAAAATTTTCATTTTCTTGTATTTTATCATGCGAATTTGTTGATTCCGGAAACTAAATTTTTGTTATTCTATTCTCTTATAAAAAATATTGTGAGTACATGTACTATCTAATCGGACGGTCAGCCACCAGTGCCACCAATTATGGCCGCAGGAGGTCGGGACCGAGGTAGAGGTCGAGGTGTAGCTCATACAACCGTTGGAGCAGCACCTGTTGCACCACCAATTGCTCCAGCTCCAGAGCAGATTCCAGATATAGCTGAGCCGACAGGACTATCTCAGGCACCAGCTGGGCCCATTGTGATTCCAGGCCTTCAGGAGGCTTTGGCCCAGATATTGACAGTTTGCACTTGCCTTGCTCAGGTGGTTTTGGCTCAGGACGCACCTGCCACTTCTTAGGACGGGGGAGGTACTTATACCCCTATTTCCCGTACTCTAGAGCAAGTAGTGCATAGACTTTAGATACCGGGGGCACTATGCCCAGCCAGTTGTAGCTGCTCAGGCCTCGGTAGTTCCTATTATGAAATATGATGAGCAGAGGAGACTTGAGAGATTTGGGAGGCTTCGACCTCCATCATTTAGCACTGCTGAGTCAGAGAATGCTCAGGGTTTTCTGGATAAGTGCCATCGAATTCTTTAGACCACGGGTATTCTGGATACTAGTGGGGTCTCATTCACTACTTTTCAGTTTTTTGGGGCTGCCTTCAGATGGTGGGAGGCTTATGAGAGGCGCAGGCCGGTCGGTGCAGCACCACTTACATGGCAGGAGTTCTCTGTTCTCTTTTTGGAGAAGTTCATTCCGCAGTCTCGCGGGGAGGAGCTGCGCAGACAGTTTGACCAACTTTGGCAGGATGGTATGTCTGTGACCCAGTACGAGATGAGGTTTTTCTGAGTTGGATCGTCACGTAGTTTGGTTGGTTCTCACCGATAGGGAGAGGATTTGTAGGTTCATTGATGGTCTCACGTATCAGCTGTTGTTGCTTATGACTAGGGAGAGGGTGTCTAGTGCCACTTTTGATGAGGTGGTTGACATTGCTCGGCAGATAGAGGTGGTCCGTAGCCAGGAGCGTGGTGAGAGGAATGCCAAGAAGCCTTGAGGTTTGGGCAGTTCTGGTGGGGTACCTTCTGGAGGGCAGTCCTACCACAACAGGGGTCATCCTTACAGGTACGCTCAGACGAGTCGTCCAGTTCACCGTGCTGCATCATCCATCCATGGTTCATACAGTTCTCATCAGGGTCAGTCATCTCTCAGTTCCCTTCCAGCCCAGAGTACGTCTCGTGCTCCTTCAGTTCAGGGTTCATTTGCACCAGGTGCTTCTAGTAGTTATTCTGGTTCTCGAGGTCTGCCTCAGAACTTAGTGGTATTTTCAGAAAGGGGTTGCTTTGAGTGTGGAGACTTGGACCACATAAAGAGATATTACCCTCGTCGTACGAGAGGTTAAGCTCATCAGATGAGTCAAGATACAACTTCTGCACTAGTTGCTCCACCACCCGCCCAGCTAGCTCGGGGTGGGGATCGGTCAGCTAGGGGTCACCCAAAAGGGGGTGGACGATCAGGTGGCGGTCAGGACCGATTCTATACTTTTCTTGCCAGGCCAGATATTGTTGCTTCAGATGTAGTGATCACATGTATTGTCTCAGTGAGCCACAAGAAGGCTTCTATATTATTTGACCCTGGTTCCACTTATTCGTATGTATAATCATACTTTACTCATTATCTGGATATTCCCCGTGAGTCCTTACTTTCATCTGTTCATGTATCTACGCCGGTGGGCGATACTATTATTGTGGACTGTGTGTATCGGTCATGTGTGGTAACTATTGGGGGACTGGAGACTAGATTTTATCTTTTATTGCTCAGTATGGTTGGTTTCGATGTGATTTTGGGTATGGATTGGTTGTGTCATGCTATTCTGGATTGTCACACAAAAACCGTGATGTTGGCAATATCGGGGTTGCCGAATGTTGAATGGAGAGGTTCTCTAGATTATGTTCCCAGCAGGGTAATTTCTTATTTGAAGGCTCAACGTATGATTGGGAAGAAGTGTTTGTCATATTTGTCCTTTGTAAGAGATGTTGATGCAGATACTCCTACTATCGATTCAGTACTGGTAGTGCGAGACTTTCCGGATGTATTTCCTGCAGATTTGCCGGGCATGCCACCCGACATGGCTATTGATTTCGGTATTGACTTGATGTCGGGCACTCATTCCATTTCTATTCCTCCGTATCATATGGCACCAACTGAGTTGAAGGAATTGAAAGAGAAACTTCAGTAACTCCTTGATATGGGGTTTATTAGTCCTAGTGTGTCACCTTGGGGTGCACCGGTTCTGTTTGTGAAAGATGGTACTATGCGGATGTGCATTGATTACAGGCAGTTGAACAAAGTTACAATTAAGAATAAATATCCTTTGCCACGTATTAATGATTTATTTGATCAGCTTTAGGGAGCGAGGGTATTCTCCAAAATTTATTTGAGATCTAGGTATGACCAATTGAAAATTCGGGATTCGGATATTCTAAAGACGACATCCAGAACTCGTTATGGCCACTATGAATTTCTCATGATGTATGTTGGGCTAACCAAAGCCCCAGCAACATTTATGGACTTAATGAATAGTGTATTCCAGCCATATCTTGATTCATTTGTCGTAGTATTTATTGATCATATCTCGGTGTACTCACGTATCGTGGAGGAGCATCCACAACACTTGGGTATTGTATTACAAAGGCTGAGAGAGGAGAGGCTTTATGCCAAATTCTCGAAGTGTGAGTTCTGGCTTAGCTCGGTGGCATTCTTGGGGCACATAGTGTCTAGTGATTGAATTAGGGTGGATCCGAAGAAAATAGAGGCAGTTCAGAGTTGGCCCATGCCATCTTCAGCTACTGAGATTCGGAGTTTTCTAGTCTGGGCCGGTTATTAGTGTCGCTTTGTGGAGGGTTTCTCGTCTATTAAATTGCCTTTAACTACATTGACCTAGAAAGGTGCTCCATTCAGGTGGTCGGATGAGTGTGAAGAGAGCTTTCAAAAGCTCAAGACAGCTTTGACTACAACCTCAGTATTGGTGTTGCCCACGAGTTTAGGGTCTTATACTGTGTATTGTGATGCATCGCGTATTGGTCTCGGCACAGTGCTGATGCAAGACGGTAGGGTGATTTCCTATGCATCCAGATAGTTAAAGGTACATGAGAATAATTATCCTATCCATGACCTTGAGTTAGCAGCTATCGTTCATGCCTTGAATATTTGGCGACATTATTTGTACGGTGTCCATTGTGAGGTTTATACTGATCACAGGAGTCTACATCATCTGTTTAAATAGAAGGATCTTAATTTGCGACAGCGGAGGTGGTTGGAGTTTCTTATGGATTATGATATCACCATTCTCTATCATTCGGGAAGACCAATGTGGTGACCAATGCCTTGAGTCGTAAGGCAGAGAGTTTGGGCAGCTTAGCATACTTACTAATAGCAGAGAGGCCTTTACCCTTGGATGTTCAGGCCTTGGCCAATCAGTTCGTGAGATTAGATGTTTCGGATCCGAACCGAGTATTGGCTTGTGTGGCTTCTCAGTATTCTCTTTATGATCGTATTAGAGAGCGTCAGTATGATGACCCCCATCTATTTGTCCTTAAGGACATGGTTTAACACGGTGATACTGGAGGATATGCTACGCGCGTATGTCATTGATTTTGGGGGTTCTTGGGATCAGTTTCTGCCACTCGCAGAGTTTTCTTACAATAACAGCTATCAATTAAGCAGTAAGATGGCTCCGTATGAGGTCTTATACGGGAGACGGTGCCGGTCTCTGGTGGGTTCGTTTGAGCCGGGTGAGGCTAGGCTATTGGGTACTGACTTAGTTCAGGATTCTTTGGAGAAGGTTAAATTGATTCAGGTGCGGCTTCACATAGCGCAATCTAGACAGAAGAGTTATGCTGACAAGAAGGTCCGTGATGTTTCTTACAAGGTTTGGGAGAAGGTTCTTCTCAAGATTTCACCCATGAAGGGTGTGTTGAGGTTCGGGAAGAAGGGAAAGTTGAGTCCTCGATATATTGGACCTTTTGAAATACTTAAGAAGATTAGAGAGGTGGATTACGAACTTGCTTTACCACCTAGTCTATCGGGTGTGCATGTAGTATTTCATGTATCCATGCTTCGGAAGTACGTCTGAGATCCGTCCCATGTTTTGGATTTCAGCACAGTGCAGTTGGATGGTAATTTGACTTATGATGTGGAGTCGGTGGCCATTGTAGATCGGCAGGTTCGAAAGCTGAGGTCAAAGAACATAGCGTCAGTGAAGGTATAGTGGAGAGGCTAGCCAGTCGGAGAAGCTACTTGGGAGATTGAGCGAGAGATGCGGAGAAAATATCCAAACCTATTTGGGACTCCAAGTATGATTCAAAACTCATTCGAGGACGATCGTTTGTTTAAGAGGAGGAGAATGTAACGACCCGGTCGGTCATTCTGAGTATTACAGCCCTATTCCCCCATTTACTGCTCAATTTATACTTTTCTATTGTTTTATGACTTACCGGATTAGTTGATTTAGGTCCGAAAGGATATTAGAGTGAATTGAGACACTTAGTCTCATTATTGAAAACTTAAGTTGGAAAAGTTAATCGAATGTTGACTTATGTTTAAACGACTTCGGATTTGAATTTTGATGGTTCTGTTAGCTCCATTGGGTGATTTTGGACTTAGGAGCATGTCCGGATTGTGATTTGGAGGTCCGTAGTGGAATTAGGCCTGAAATGACGAAAGTTAAATTTTTGGGAAGTTTGACCGGGGAGTTGAGTTTTTGTTATCGGGGTCGAAATCCGATTCTGATAATTAGAATAGGTCAGTTATGTCATTTATGACTTGTGTACAGAATTTGAGGTTAATCGGAATTGAATTGATAGGTTTCGACATCAAATGTAGAAGTTGGAATATGTTAGTTTTTGTTAAGCTTGAATTGAGGCGTGATTCGTGTTTTAGCGTCGTTTGATGTGATTTGAAGGCTCGACTAAGTTTGTATGATTTTTTAAGACTTGTTGCTGTATTTGGTTGAGGTCCCGGGGGCCTCGAACGAGTTTCAGATGGTTAACGGATCAAATTCGGACTTAAGGAAAAATCTGGAAATTTCAGTCTTCTAGTGCAATCGCACCTGCGGAATTTTGGTCGCAGGTGTGAGCTGAGAGAGCAGATGCGACCATGAAGGGAGCTGGGCAGAGCTCGCAGATGCGATGATTTTTGCACACCTGCGTGGTCGCTGGCGCGGTGAGGGGCTCGTAGAAGCGCACCTACAGATGCGCGAGTCAGGGACTGGGTGTGCCTTCGCAAAAGCGGAAGCTTCCCCACAGAAGCGGCCTCGCAGAAGCGAGAAATTTAGCCATAAGTGCGAAAGCACTGGGCAGTGTACAAAATAGAGGAGTTCCGACATTTTTGTCATTTTTGACATTTCAAGTACGATTTTGGGCGGTTTTTCAGAGAGAATTCACGGGAAGGTAAGTCATTTGTGATCATTGTTAATCAGTAATATTGGATTATCATTGAGTACTTCGACTAGATTACATGTTTTTGAGGTGAAATTAGAGAATTTGGGCCTAGGAATTTCAAAATAAGAATTTGAGATTTGTTGGTCGAGTTGATGTCGGAATTTGGTAAAATTTGTATGGTTGGACTTGTAGTTGAATGGTCGTTCATATTTTATAACTTTTGTCAGGTTCCGAGACGTGGGCCCCACAGGCAAGTTTTGGGTGAAATTTTGGATTTTGTTGAAAAATTAGTATTTTCATATGGAATAAATTCTTATAATTTGTTTTGACTGAATCGAATTATATATGACTAGATTCAAGGCGTTTGGAGGCCGATTCACTCGGCAAAGGAAATGCAGAATAAATATTTACACGGATCGAGGTAAATAACACTTCTAAACTTGGTTCTGAGGGTATACATCTCTGAATTTCGTGTTGTATGAATTGTTTGAAGATGACGCACATGCTAGGTCACGGGCGTGTGGGCATGCATCATGGAAATTGTGAATTAAATTGATTCTGTGGAGTTGCATAATTAAATAAATATCATTATCCGCATATCCTCCACGTGTTAGAGAAATTGAGATGAGACTCATATTAAAGATCATGTTTAGGCTACACGCTGATATATTTTGGGACCCACATGGGTCGTATTGTTGTTGAATTATTTGTTTAAATTTATAATTTTGTACTCAGTCACACCTATCACTTGCATATCATATCTCAGTCTCTATTGTCATTCATTGATACTTCATATCATCATGTCTGGTTGAAATTTCATGTCATTGAGAGCCCGAGAGACTGGAGATTGTGAGTGATATTTATGTTTATTTATTTATGCCAGGATTTGGCTATTATAGCGCTTGGGCTGAATGAGCCCCTCCGGAGTCTGCACCCCCATAGTAATAATTGGTGTGTGTGTGTGTGTGTATATATATATATATATATATATATATTGAGGGATGGATCTTCTCTGGACATGGATCTTGTCTGAATCATTGATATTTGGGAATGGATCTTATATATATATATATATATATATATATATATATATATATATATATATATATATATATATATATTGAGGGATGGATTTTCTCTGGACATGGATCTTGTCTGAATCATTGATATTTGGGGATGGATCTTCCCCTGGGCTGGATTGACCTTATACAGTACTGAGTGACTGACTGTCAGTTGATGGATATACATATATATTTGGGATGGATAGTTGATGGATATACATATATATTGAGGGATGGATCTTCCCTGGGCTGGATTGGCCATATACAGTACTGAGTGATTGAGTATTTTTAGATTGTGAGTACACGAAGTTTTCACTAAGGTGCATCACATACGGTATGTGCATGGGCATGTAGATACAGAGATGTCATATTCCTCAAATTGTTCAGAATTTATCTATTTTACTTGTACTGAGTGTAACTATTGAACTTGAAAGCATGCCTACATTTCTGTACCGTTATTTCTATACTGGACTGTACCTGCTGAGCTCATCACTACTTTCAGCCCAAAGGTTAGTCTTGTTACTTATTGAGTTGGTTGTACTCATGCTACACTCTACACCTCATATGCAAATTCAGGTGCTTTCAGACACGTTGGCTGTTAGATCTCAGAGTGTTATCCGTTGGAGACTATTAAGTTGTCTGGCGTCCGCTGACCTTGACTCTCTTTCTTTCAATTATTGTACTGTTCTATATTTCCAGACATTATTTTTGTCAGTCAGACTTTGTATTAATTTAGATGCTCATGTACTCAGTGACACCGGGTTTTGGGAGTGTATTTATATCCAGTAATTGTGAGAATTTCTCCTAAATTTAATTATTATGTTTTCAGTATTTAAAATAAATTGTGGGTTATTGAGGTTGTCGGCTTGCCTAGTATTGATATAGGCGCCATCACGAAAATTGTAATTTTTGGTCATGACACGTGGTTATGACAAAAAATAATAAATTTCGTCTCGATCATGCATTCGCTTGCGTAGTGTGGTTACGACATCTTGTTATCCAAAACATCCTTTGATAATTCTAATAATCAAGTAATAGAAGCGAATATTGGCAAAATATGAAAATCAAACAAAACATAGTTTGTCCAAAATTAATTTAACCAAATGTAGTCAATAAGAGCGACCGTGGTAGAACCACGGAACTCGAAAAATGCCTTATACCTTCTCCCCGTTCAATAGAATTTCTTATTCGGGCTTTATTTTTGCAAACCAATAATAAAAGAGTCAATTTTCTTTTGATTAGATATTCAAATAAATGGTGACTTGGAACACCCAAAACTCAATTCCAATCGGCGACTCTGTAAATAAAATAATCCCTACTCAAATTTGTCACTTTAATTGAAAAAACTCTTTAACCCACAACTATTCATAACATATATATATTTTGGGGTAAAAAGGGATACCTAGAAGAAACATTATATGAGACATTTTCTTAGAGGTATGTATATTTTTATCTTTCTTAACGTTTTTTCATGCTTTTGAAAATGGAATTTTTGATATTCTTAGGGAAAGGTTTGGCTTTTTAGTATGTTAAATGGTAAGGAATCATGATTTTTGTTTCTTGTCTTTTTTCTGAGTTTGTTCATATGGGTAGCTTTATTTTTGTTGTTTTTCACCACGGGGTGGTTTATTGAAATGCTATATGTTAGGGAGTTGCAAAAAGCTCTATTTATAATAGATCTTTACCATTTGTCTTCAGACCGAGATAAAATATTACACTAAAGATATTGGGTATGATAAAATTAAAGCCTTTTATGTCAAAGACCATATCACTTTTCGATTTATTTTATTGGAAATTAATATCCAACTATATAATATTGTTAAAGACTTGAGTACTAGTCCTAACAAGAGTAGGTGGTGAGCACCCTCCACTTCCAACCAAGAGGTTGTGAGTTCGAGTCACCCCAAGAGCAAAGTGGGGAGTTCTTGTAGGGAGGAAGCCGAGGGTCTATCGGAAACAACCTCTCTACCCCAGGGTAGGGGCAAGGTCTGCATACACACTATCCTCCTCAAACCCCACTAGTGAGCTTATACTAGGTGATTGTTGTTGTTGTACTTGAGTACCGGTCCATTATTGACATGTATATGAAATATTTAATGGTGAAATATGGGATCCTTGCTGGCAATGTGTTAGGTACGCTTATTTATAATATGGACCAAGAAAAAAGTAATATAGAAAGTGAGGTTCATTATAGGTCAACGCAGATTGAGGATGCTAAAATGAGACCATAAATGAGGCAACAAGGGTTGAGGGGGAGGTAGAACAATCACTTAGCAATGAAGAAAATAGTGACAATGAAGACT
The DNA here is from genome assembly GCF_000715075.1 of Nicotiana tabacum. Taxonomy (NCBI): domain Eukaryota; kingdom Viridiplantae; phylum Streptophyta; class Magnoliopsida; order Solanales; family Solanaceae; genus Nicotiana; species Nicotiana tabacum. The sequence goes on along the minus strand of NC_134081.1, from coordinate 21,992,613 downwards.
TTGAAAAAGATAACTTAGAGAATATTTCTAATGAGGATAACAGTAAAGTTTATGAGGAATTGAGAGCTTTTAGAGAGACTGCTAGGAAACAAAAAAATAAGTGAACGGAAGACTAAAAACATAGGAAATCTAATGTCCTTTAAAAACTGAAGCTGGGATAGATAAGGGATTTGAGGATTTATGGATGGATAAGTGTGATGACCCGATAAGTCATTTTGAATTTTAGCCTTAATTTTCGTATTCTTTGACCTCAATTAGCTTTGTTTAGTATTTCTCGATTTTCGTGCGCAGTTCGTTTCTTGTTCTGAAAAGTCTTTATGTGAAAATTGAAGAAAATATGAATTTTTGCCTTAAAATAATATTAGTTGATTACGGTCAACATTTTGTGTAAAAAAATCCAGATTAGTATTTTGACGGTGGGTACGTATTGTGATTTGGGACTTGGGCATATGTCCAAAATTGAATTCAGAAGTCCCTAACTTGATTTAACGTGATGTGTTGAAAACTAATAATTTGAAGGTTTAAAGAATTCCGAAATTTGACCGTATATTGACTTTATAGCTACCGAGTTTGAATTTCAGCTCCGGGACTTGATATAGGTTCATTTTACTATTATTGATTTGTCTGCAAAAGTTGTTCAAAACGAAGTTGATTTGGCATGAAATTTCATGCATTTTGATGTCCGGTTCATAGTTCTGAGTGTTATTTCGGTATTTTGAGCGCGCGAGCGAGTTCGTATAATTTTATTACATTTGTGTGCATGTTTGGTTTGGAGCCCGAGTGGCTCGGGCGAGTTTCGAATAGGCTGCAGACCATTTCAGACTTAGGAGAATGCTGGTTTTCAGTAGTTTTTCATTTATGTTGTGATGTATTTCACTATCGGGAAGAAGTTCTCGCGATCACGAAAGGGAAGTTGATCTGGGAGCGAAGTTTTTCTAAGCGAATGCGGGGATGAGTTTGCGAACAGGAAGCAGTGGTGGGATTACCCTTCGCGAACGCAACCCAAACCACGTGAACGCGATGGGTTAATGGGTCTAGGAGGGGGTCTATTTGATCTTCTATGCGAACGTGAACCTTGGATCGAGAACATGAAGGCTAGGGGGAAGAGCCATCGCGAATGCGTACGGCGTCTCGCGAACACGAAGGCCACTGGGCCGCTATTTTTCGTGATCACGTCAACTCCTTCGCGAAAGGGAAGAAGACCTGATGCCAGTGATTAAAACTTCCAAAAGGCGGGATTTATCCTATTTCTCACCATTTTTAAGTTTGAGCTCGGCCAAGAGGCGATTTTGAAGAGGTTTTTCATTCCAACTTTATAAGTTAGTAGATTTTAACTTGTTTCCTTCCATTTTCATAAACACCCATTGATATTAACCTTTAATCTATGCTTTTTCATGGTAGCATAAAGGAATTTAGGTAGAAATTGGGGCTTTTGAGAAATTGAGATTTAGACCTCAAATTGAGGTCAAATTTCAAAATTAATTACGTAATCGGGCTCAGAGGTGAATGGATAATTGGATTTTGGTCTGAATCTCGGGTTTTGACCAAGCGAGCCCGGGGTTGACTTTTTTCAAAATTATTAAAGATTGACTCCTTTTCACTCGTGGATAGTTTCTAAAGCTTATTTTGAATTGTTTGAACTATATTTGGTTAGATTCGATTGATTTGGAGGCAAATTTTAGAGGAAAGATCCCGGTTGAGATTTGATTTGATTGCGGAGTGAGGTAAGTGTTGGATCTAATATTGACTTGAGGGAATTAGAAATTTTTGAACTATGTGTGGTGTGGATTGTGTGAGAAAATGGCATATATGCTAGGTGACGAGGATAGTATGTATTATGATTCAATCGTTGTGAATTTTTGGAGGGTTATTTATTTATTTGTGGGTGACCAGAGTTTATTTGGGGGTCCACTGGTAGGCCCAATTTGCAGGCGTATTCTACACCCAGTCGGATTGGTGGCTCGGGGTATATAATATGGACCAGCATTTGGATGGGGTCATGCAAGGCAGCAGAGTTATGTTAAGGTATGGACCTAGTGTTATAATCGTGTGATGGTTCTACGGTGTGTGATGGATTTTCAATATTTCGCTGTGGCGGTACTTGTTAATCTTGCGGGGCAGTTCTCTCATTTGAGTCATTATCTATGACCGAGTACATTTGCATTGTTGCGTATTGGTGCACGAATGGCACGGTTTGTGGCTCTGAGTTATATTGGTGTGACATGTCTGTGGGATAGTTGTGTTTAATAATATAAGGTCATTGGACCTAGAATGGGTACTATCAGGTTTAATTACGGTATATTCGGGAGGATAATATTGAAAGTTTGCTTAGAAAGTGATTATAGTTCTGATTGGGGCATGAGAGCTCCATAACTTGTTGATCTGATAAGGGGTCAGGAGATTTCTGCATGTTCTTTCATTATCAGCAGTGTACGAAGGTTTTGGGATGAGGTTTTGTTTGATATGGGGTTCAAAACCAGTATCGTGTGGGTTTTGGAGTAGTTACTGTGATCAGGAATGGTGCTACGAGCCTGCGAGTTGTGTAATATGTTAGGTGATTATATCCGTGGTTATAGTTATAGCTCGATGCAGCATGTTCAGACTTATATAGTGTGTAACTATGAGATTCGGGTCTTGTAAGAAATTCTGAAGGTTGGGAATTTAAATTTCAAGGTTTATGGGCTAATGTTAAATTAATGATTTTCAGTTGTATTGTGTTGTCAAGCCTATATAGAACAGGATGACGTGGAATCACCCCCGGTTACGTGCGTGGTAAGATGGAATAGTGATATGATAACTTGAAAACAACTCTCGGCACGTTCGAAGACGAATATATATTTAAGTGGGGGAGAATGTAACGACCCGGCTGGTCGTTTTGAGTATTACCACCCCGTTTCCCCCATTTACTGCTGCATTTGTGCTTTACAGTTGTTATATGACTTACCAGGTTAGTTGGTTATGGTCTGGAAGGATTTCAGAGTAAAATGAGACACTTAGTCTCATAATTGAAAACTTAAGTTGGGAAGGTTTACGGATGTTGACTTATGTGTAAATGACCTCGAATTTGAATTCTGATGATTCCAATAGCACCGTATGGTGATTTTGGACTTAGAAGAGCGTCCGAAAAATTATTTGGAGGTCCGTAGTGGAATTAGGCTTGAAATGGCGAAAGTCAAATTTTTGGGAAGTTTGACTCGGGGAGTGACTTATTGATATCGGGGTCGGAATCCAATTATGAAAATTTGAATAGGTCTGTTATATAATTTATGACTTGTGTGCAAAATTTGAGGTCAATCGGACGTGATTTGATAGGTTATGGCGTCGTTTGTAGAAATTATAAGTTTCAAAGTTTATTAGGATTGAATTGGGGTATGATTTATTTTTTTAGCATTGTTTGATGTGATTTGAAGGTTCGACTAAGTTTGTATGATGTTTTAGGACTTGTTGGTAAATTTGGTCGAAGTCCTGGGGGCCACGGGTGAGTTTCGGATGGTAAACATATCAATTTTTAGACTTGGAGTGTTGCTGGAAATTTTCTGAAATCTGTATCTAGTTTCCTTCTACGCGATCGCGTAGTGTTAATTGGGGGCTGTTGCGTTTTGTTCTCTACGATCGCGTGAAGGGCCGTGCGATCGCGTAGCTCTGGGATTTTGTGATTTGCGAACGCGTGGCTAAGGCAGCGTTCGCGTAGAGGAAATGGAGCAGAAGTGGAGGTCACGCATTTGTGCTTCGCGATCGCTTGGATGAGTCCACGATCACGTAGGTCTGTGAAGTTGTGCATCGCGATCGCGTGGTCGGGCCACGATCGCGTAAGGTTAAAATTGTTCAGGGGCAAACTGTGCTTCGCGATCGCATGAGATTGTCCGCGATCGTGTAGAGCAAATGACTGGGCAAAGAGTTTAAGTTCTGAAAATGGGACTTCATCCCATTCTCCATTTTTTACCGATTTGGAGCTCGGGAAGAGGCGATATTTGGGAGATTTGCAAGGAAAACAACGGGGTAAGTATTCTTAACTCAAAATTGGTTAAAATACTTGAATCCATGGTTGTTTTTAACTTTTAATTGGTGAATTAAGTTGAAAAATTGTGAAAACCCTCTTGGATTAATTTGAAGATTTGAGAATCGATTTGCTATCGGATTTTAGTAAAATTTGTATGGTTGGAATCGTGGTTGAATAGGCGTTCATATTTTGAAATATTTGTCAGGTTCTTATATGTTGGCCCCACTGGCATTTTTGAGTGTAATTTTAGATTTTTGTGGAAACATTAGTATTTTGATGTGGAATAAATTCCTATAAATTGTGTGGACTGAATCAAATTAATTGTGACTAGATTCGAGTCATTCAGAAGCTGTTACGCGTAGAATGGAATTTCTGGAGCATTGTTTAGCTTGCTTGACATTGGATTCATCTTGTTTGAGGTAAGTAACACTTCTAATCTTGGAGTTGAGGGTATGAACCCTGACTATACGTGTTATGTGTTTGGTGTTAAGGTGACGCACATGCTAGGTGACGGGCGTGTGGGCGTGTACCGTGTGAACTGTGACTCCGTTATTTTATGTGGTACTGTGTAGCTACCTGAACTTATCTAAATCATGAAATCTCTACGTACTAGAGTTATCGAGCTATGATTTATGTTGGAAGACATATCTAGGCTACATGCTTATCCTGTTGGGACCCAGTGAGGTCATTTCTACTATCGAGTTATTTGTTTAAATTGTAACTTCATACTCAATCATGTTCGTTCATTTCATATAATCTCTCAGTCTTTGTTGCTATTTATTGATTCATCATATCATCATTTTGGGATGATTTTTAAGACATTGTGAGCCCGAGAGACTGGAGAGATTGATGACTGAGTGAGGCTGATGGCCTGATTTATTATTATGGGATCGGGTTGCACGCCGCAACAGGCCAGATTGGCTTATTATAGCACGTGAGTTGTCCGTGCGGATACAAATATTAATACTATAGCACGTGAGTTATCCGTGCAGCACGTGAGTTGTCCGTGCAGCACGTGAGTTGTCCGTGCATATTATAGCGCTTGAGCTGAAGGAGCCCCTCCGGAGTCTGTATACACTTCCAATGAGTGCAGGTACCTACTGAGTGCGAGTGCCGAGCGATTGGAAGGATTGAGTGACTGTGAGGATTGAGTAACTGTGAGGACTGGGTGATGGGGAAGACTGGGTGAATTGATACTCTGAGAGTACGCATATGGTTTTATCATTGAGATACATTGCATTGACATGCACACATGACATACAGACATAGAGATGTATTTTTCTCATGATGTACAGTATCACGTCATTCATAATGTCTCACACATATTGGCATATGGGCATAGTGATGCATTTTCCACTGGCTATCTAGAAAGGAAATGAAACATTTTATTTATTATTGAAAGGAATTTTAAGAAAAATCACAGTTTTCAAACTTACTCATATTTTGGCTTTTTCGGTAAAAGATTTGCGTTTTCAGTGAGATACATGAAAAGTAATGCCTATTTTTCTGTAACTGTGAACGCATTGAGCATTTTATTTTTGAGATACCTTTTTTGTTACTTGCACTATGTTGTTATGAACTGTTGTGAAATATTGATGTTGGACCTGACCTTTATGTTAGCTCATCACTACTTTCAACCTAAGGTTAGGGTTGTTACTTATTTAGTACATGGGGTCGGTTGTACTCATACTACACTTCTGCATCTTGCGTGCAAATTGTCACGCCCCGAACCTAGGAGCGAGACAAGCACCCCATGCCTCACCTAACCTGGCGTACCAAATTGCGACTAAGGGACTCTGAACACATAATGTCATACTTTGGCCATGGGGCCACCTTGCAAGACAATTTGCGAAGCAAAATATAAAACTGAATGGAAACTAGCACTAACTAAATATCAATATAAAGCTAGGCCGACAAGGCCGTCATAGCTACTACAGCTGACAAACCACCAATTTATACAAACCCAACATACTGCACTAACCAACAGGATATGCCTACAAGCCTCTACTGATAGATGTACTGTGATCGGAACAGGGCCCCGACCTACCCATAACATATATACAGATATACATAAGATGTACACAAAACTCTAGTCCTGACAACTCCGAAAGACGTAGAGCTTACCGATCAGGCGGAACTCGGAAAACACCTACTGAGGAGGTCTACCCGTCTGTCTGTCTGAACCTGCACGCATGAAATGCAGCGCCCCCAAAAAGGGACGTCAGTACGAAATAATGTACCGAGTATGTAAGGCAATAAAATAACTGAAATCTGAAACTGAACTGATAATATGATAACTGAAATTAACTGGGAGTCAAAGATGATCTGGAGATATACTTACCTGCTGATACTGACTCAACTCCTTCAATATAGTAAGTAAAATAATTGTACGGCCTTATAAGGCTCGGTATATATAACTGCTCTGCCATAGTAGGCTCGCTTATAGGCGCTCGGCCATACTAGGCTATGTATCTCGACCATGCTGGGCTCGCTCATAGGCGCTCGGCCACAGTAGGCTCGGTATATAACTTTCCATCTGATCAGTGGTTGCCCAATAGGGGCCTGCCCATCGATTATAGCTCGATGGTAATGAAAATACTGTAATACTGTATATATAGGCTTGCTGCTCTCTTGACTGAAATAAGACAATACTAAAATTGAATATAGAGTCTCGATAAGGAATAATATTGTAACTTATGAGACTAGAATAGTGTGAATAAATTCATGAATATGAACTTCTCTTTTTGTCTCATTACTAACACATGTAGCTACGAGATCATGCCAAAATGAAGGAAGGCTTAGCCTTAACATACCTTATCACAATCTTTTCAATCACCAAGTTGAACTCACCTCTTCGCACCTTAATCTACAAGAATGATAATAATACTATCGTTAAGTTACGAAAGGTACAACTATCGCACAACGAACGACAAACCTATTTTGTATTAAAACGGGCAGCATCTCCCCTATAATATGCCCTTCCTCCAACTTCAAGATAACACCAACAATACAAGGACAGAACAATAACAACATATATACATCATTTTCCAGCCCTATATACACCATCAAATACTACAAAACAGCCCAACACACCCCAATCTCTTCGTACACAAAACGACCACCGTAGTAGTATCAAACGACCCGAAAATGTTATGACGAACGACCAGCCAACCACCCTACATTTATATGGTGTTTATAAACCCCCTTACTCCTCCAAAACTCCACAAAATAGTAATAAAACACGCAGCCCAACAGCAACACAAAACAGTCCACAAAACAGTCCGCTACAAGTGAATAACTCGAACTCACGGCTTCCGATCACCATCCCGTGAGTTCTTACAAGTATAGAACGACTTACCATGAATTTACAGCAGAAAAAATGGATGAAAGAGAGCAGTAAACTCACCTTATTTGTTGGATAACTCAGCTCCTATCTTGGTTCTTCAAACTCTAAGTTTTATCTCCAATTGGAACTTGAAAGTGAGAGAAAATCAATTAGGGTTTGTGGGAAATTTTTGGGAGGATTCTTTGCAGAGCTTATGTCTGGTTATTATGCTCTATTTTAAGTCTAATATATGAAGAAAATAGGCCCTTAAAAGGCCTCTTTGGACGACCCGAAATGGCCCATTTTTGGGCTTTCATTTAAGCAAGTAGGTGACACACCTACTTGTCACCTAGCAGCTTGCGCAGTATCGCAAAAATGCACATATCTCTCTACTCCGATGTCATATTGACAAATGGTTTAATGCGTTGGAAAATAGACTCATAGATCTTTAATTTGATTTGTGGAACACACCATAACTCTAAGTATATTGGGAGAAAATTGCAGTTACATTTGACCCAAAGTTTCAGTAAAACTTATGAATGTAACTTGTGATGACTTTCATCGACTTTTGTTCCACAACTCGCTTGACTTAAAAACATAACACACGGATGTAATACGACTAATATAAATCATAACATAATCTCTTTATCATGTTAATCACCCTAGTCTCACCCCAAAGGTACATGTTATAACATTCCCAACTTGTCGACTTTCGATGAAACATTGTTTTATTTAATTGCTTTAGCTTCTGAACTGTCCAACCCTCTTTGTACTTGTTGTTCATGATCTTCAATATTTGTAACCTCAGAGGTAACATGATTAACTTACTTTATATACTTTTAAATATTATCTCATTTTTTTGTCCTACATTAGTTTGCTTACGACGCATTTTTACATACGAAAATATAGGGTGTAACATCACTCCCCCCTTGGGAACATTCGTCCTCGAATGTTTACTCTTAGAGACTTTGGAAACTTTTTCCAGAGTATCCTTCGTACACTAGGTTAAAACCAACCTGCACGTAGCCAGAAACATACTATGCATGCCACACATGGCCAATCTTTATAAATAGCAGCAATTTGCCTCACCGACCGTAAATCATAAATATTGAAAGTGAAAAATAAAAGCTTACCTGATGACCTGCTAGCCTACATAGAGCTATGTTGTAGCGTCCCATCTCGAACCATATCTTCATTTTGAAATAGGTGGGGGTATTTAGACTTCATTTCTTCCTCCGATTCCCACGTCATCTCTTCTACATTCTTGCTCCTCCATAAAACCTTTACGGAAGCTACCTCCTTATTTCGTAGATTGCGGATTTGTCGGTCTAGGATGGCAACTGGAATTTTCTCGTATGACAAGTCCTCTGTAATCTGTACATCATCCGTGGGCACCACTCGGGTAGGATCGCCAATGCACTTCCGTAGCATAGATACGTGAAAAACCGGATGGACAGACTCCAATTCTGAGGGCAACTCTAACTCATAAGCTAGTTGGCCCACTCTCCGAATGATCCTATAAGGCCCAATATACCGTGGGCTAAGCTTTCCTTTCTTGCCAAACCTCATCACGCCCTTCATAGGTGATACCTTTAAGAATACCCAGTCATTAATCCTGAACTCTAAGTCTCGTCGCCGCACGTCAAAATATGACTTCTGACGACTCTGAGCTGTCAACAGTCGCTCCCGGATAACCTTTACTTTCTCTACGGCCTGCTGAACCAGGTCTGGCCCATGTAACCCAGATTCTCCAACATCAAACCACCCTATAGGAGATCTGCACTTACGCCCATACAAAGCCTCGTACGGAGCTATCTGGATACTTGAGTGGTAACTGTTATTATATGCAAACTCGATAAGAGGTAGATGTTCATCCCAACTTCTTTTAAAATCCAACACACATACTCGTAACATATCCTCGAGCGTCTGAATTGTGCGCTCGGCTTGTCCATCAGTCTGTGGATGAAAAGCTGTGCTGAGATTCACCTGAGTCCCTAGACCTCTCTGAAATGACCTCCAAAAATGTGCTGTAAACTGAGCCCCACGGTCAGATATAATAGAAACTGGTACTCCGTGTAGCCGCACTATCTCCTTAATATATAACTTTGCATAATCTTCTGCTGTATATGTAGATCTGACCGGTAGGAAGTGAGCTGATTTCGTGAGCCTATCGACTATCACCCATATGGAATCGAACTTACGATTAGAACGAGGTAAACCCATGATAAAGTCCATGTTTATCGCCTCCCATTTCCATGTCGGGATCTCTATAGTCTGCATTAGCCCTCCGGGCTTCTGGTGTTCTACCTTCACTTGCTGGCAACTAGTACATTGGGCGACAAACTCAGCAATGTTCTTCTTCATATCATTCCACCAGTACATATCCTTAATGTCATGATACATCTTCGTCGATCCAGGGTGGATGGAATACCATGAATAATGTGCCTCTGACATAATCCTGTCTCGTAGCCCTGCTACATCTGGAACACACAAACGACCCTTGTATCTGAGAACCCCATCTCCCTTGAGCTCTAACAATGGCTTCTTCTGCTGCGGAACTCGCTCTCTCAACTCGACCAACTCTGGGTCCTCGTACTGCCTTTCCTTGACTTCAGCTATGAGGGATGATTTTGCAGTGTTTTGGATTACAACTCCACCATCCTCAGAATCTACTAACCGAACCCCCAACGAAGCCAATTGATGAATATCTCTAGCTAATTGTCTTTTCTCGGGCTCTACATGTGCTAAGCTACCCATAGATCGGCGACTTAAGGCATCTGCTACAACATTAGCTTTCCCTGGATGGTAGAGAATGTTAACATCGTAATCTTTCAATAACTCAAGCCATCGCCTCTGTCGCAAATTCAACTCTTTCTGCTTGAAAATATATTGTAGGCTTTTATGATCAGTAAATATATCAACATGAACACCATATAAATAATGCCGCCATATCTTAAGTGCATGGACAACCGCAGCTAACTCGAGGTCGTGGGTCGGATAATTCCTCTCGTGCTTCCTCAACTGCCTTGAAGCATATGCAATTACCTTCCCATGTTGCATCAGGACACATCCTAACCCGACACCTGATGCATCACAATACACGGCATAACCCTCTAGACCCTCTGGAAGTGTTAGAACTGGAGCTGAGGTCAACTTGTTCTTAAGCTCTTGGAAACTCCGCTCACAAGCCTCTGTCCATTGAAACTTAGTTTCTTTCTGTGTCAACTTCGTCAATGGTGCCGAAAGGGAAGAAAAACCCTCTACGAACCTCCGATAGTATCCTGCTAAGCCTAGAAAGCTACGAACCTCTGTCGGAGTGGTAGGTCTAGGCCAAGATTTCACGGCCTCAATCTTCTGAGTGTCCACCTTTATCCCTTCATCTGATACAATATGCCCCAAGAATGCTACAGACTTCAACCAGAACTCACATTTAGAAAACTTAGCATACAACTTACGATCACGGAGGGTTTGGAGTACCGCTCGCAGGTGGTCCGCATGCTCATCCTCTGAACGGGAATAAACCAGAATATCATCAATAAATACTATCACGAACAGATCTAAAAATGGCCGGAATAGGCTATTCATCAAGTCCATAAATACAGCGGGTGCATTAGTCAACCCGAAGGACATGACAAGGAACTCGAAGTGGCCATATCGGGTCCTGAAGGCTGTCTTTGGAATATCTTTTTCCCGAACTCTGACCTGGTGGTACCCCGACCTCAAATCAATCTTGGAAAAGCATCTAGCTCCCTGCAACTGATCAAACAAGTCATCGATCCTTGGAAGTGGATACTTATTCTTAATAGTTACCTTGTTCAACTGCCTATAATCGATACACATCCTCAGCGAGCCGTCTTTCTTCCGCACAAATAGTACCGGTGCACCCCAAGGTGAGGTACTGGGCCTAATGTAACCTTTCTCCAGCAAATCTTTTAACTGCTCCTTCAACTCCTTCAATTTGGCAGGTGCCATTCTATACGGAGGGACGGATATTGGTTGAGTTCCTGGAAGCAAATCGATGCTAAAATCAATCTCTCGCTCTGGAGGAATACCTGGAAGCTCATCTGGAAACACATCTGCATACTCTTTGACTATGGGAATAGACTGAAGTGTAGGTATCTCAGCATCTGCATCTCTAACTCGCACAATATGATAAATGCACCCTTTTGCGATCATTTTCCTCGCCTTCAGATAGGAAATAAACCTACCTCTGGGTGTTGGTGTATTACCTACCCATTCAAGGACTGGCTCACCCGGAAAATGAAATTTGGCTACCTTTGCTCGGCAATCAACTGTGGCATAGCAAGCTGCCAACCAGTCCATGCCCATGATAGCATCAAAGTCCATCATCTCTAGCTCAACTAGGTCAGCTGAGGTCTGACGACTACAAATTGTCACCGTACAACCTCGGTAAACCCGTCTAGCAATAATCGATTCTCCGACCGGTGTAGATACCGCAAAAGGATCACTTAGTATTTCAGGCACTATACCAAACTTCCTCGCGACAAATGGGGTAATATACGATAAAGTAGATCCTGGGTCTATCAAAGCATAAGCATCGTGAGAGAAAATGGTTAATATACCTGTCACAACGTCTGGTGAAGACTCCTGGTCCTGTCGACCCGCTAAAGCATAGATACGGTTCTGATTACCACTTGAACTGGAACCTCTACCTCTGCCTCGACCTCTACCAGCCGAAGACTGAGACTCGCGCCTTGAAGGATGCACGGACATAGACGATCCTGTTGCTGAACTCGCTGGTTGTGCCATTCCCCCAGAATCTCTATTTGGGCAATCTCGCATCATATGCCCCGGACGCCCACATGTATAACAAGCATCAGAACCTGCTCGGCATTGACCCAAGTGTCCTCTACCACAGATGTCACACCGCGGAGGAAATGACCATGTCTGCGCAGAACCTCGTTGTCGCTGCAAACCTGACGCCCGTGAGCTCTCACCTGGTCCTGACTTAGTATAGCGGTCAAACCCGTAACCCTGTAACTGAGGTGGCGGAGGCCTAGGTGGCCGTCTGAAGTACTGGGTCCTATAACTACCCTGAGATTGCTCCTGAGACCTGGGAAATCTCATCCTCTTACATTGCCCTTGCTCAGCCCTCTCTGTACCCTGCTGCCGACGCCTACCCCTTTCTATATTCTGGGCGAATGCCTGAATCCGGGAGATATCTATACTATCCTGCAATGCAGCGGTGGCACATGCCTCGGTTAACTCTGGGGCTAACCCTGCTATAAACCTGTGAATCCTGTCCCGCATAGTAGAAACTATGGATGGTGCATATCTGGCCAATGAGTCAAAACGGAGACTATACTCTCGAACACTCATATTACCCTGCTTGAGGGCTAGAAACTGATCGACTCGAGCCTGTCGGATCTCCCGCGGTAAGTACTGGTCAAGGAAAGCATCTGAAAAATTCTCCCAAATAGCTGGAGGTGTATCACGTCCCCTGGACCTCTCCCATCCCTCATACCAAAGGATGGCTATATCTCGGAGTCAAAAAGCTGCTAGCTCAACTGCCTCTTTCTCCGTGGCATGCATAACACGAAAGATCCTGTGAAGCTGATCTATGAAATCCTGCGGGTCCTCCCTCTGATCTGTCCCCGTGAACTCTGGGGGACTCAAAGCAATAAACTCTCGGACCCTTGAACTCCCAGACCCCTCAGAAGTTCCTGCACTAGCTGATGCCCTAGCATGTTGCTGGGTAGCTACCAACTGTGTCAACAAATGCACCGCACTCCTTAAGTCCTGATCTGATGGAAGTGGAGGGGGAACTGGATGTGCGGTTTCCCTAGGAATCTCCGTAGTTGGTGGAGGAGCCGGTAATGGCTGAGTAGGGGTCTCCCCTTGAGCTTCAGACTGGGCCCCATCTACTGGGGGTACCCTGTTGGTCCCCTCACCTACTACTGTATCTCTCCTCTGGCTAGCCGTAGTCTTCCTAGTCACCGTCATCTGTGCATGCAAACACCAACACATAAGTTTAATTCAAATTTCCTATAACTCAGTTCTATAGCACGATTTAGATTTCAAAGAAGTGTAACCAACTCCTAAATGCCCTGTAGTTCCTTGCTTATATAATGTGGTGCACAACACATCTATAAACAAGACCCTACTAGACACGGCTTGTAGACTCCCTAGGACAGAACTGCTCTGATACCAAGTTTGTCACGCCCCGAACCTAGGAGCGAGACAAGCACCCCGTGCCTCACCTAACCTGGCGTACCAAATTGCGACTAAGGGACTCTGAACACATAATGTCATACTTTGGCCATGGGGCCACCTTGCAAGACAATTTGCGAAGCAAAATATAAAACTGAATGGAAACTAGCACTAACTAAATATCAATATAAAGCTAGGCCGACAAGGCCGTCATAGCTACTACAGCTGACAAACCACCAATTTATACAAACCCAACATACTGCACTAACCAACAGGATATGCCTACAAGCCTCTACTGATAGATGTACTGTGATCGGAACAGGGCCCCGACCTACCCATAACATATATACAGATATACATAAGATGTACACAAAACTCTAGTCCTGGCAACTCCGAAAGACGTGGAGCTTACCGATCAGGCGGAACTCGGAAAACACCTACTGAGGAGGTCTACCCGTCTGTCTGTCTGAACCTGCACGCATGAAATGCAGCGCCCCCAAAAAGGGACGTCAGTACGAAATAATGTACCGAGTATGTAAGGCAATAAAATAACTGAAATCTGAAACTGAACTGATAATATGATAACTGAAATTAACTGGGAGTCAAAGATGATCTGGAGATATACTTACCTGCTGATACTGACTCAACTCCTTCAATATAGTAAGTAAAATAATTGTACGGCCTTATAAGGCTCGGTATATATAACTGCTCTGCCATAGTAGGCTCGCTTATAGGCGCTCGGCCATACTAGGCTATGTATCTCGACCATGCTGGGCTCGCTCATAGGCGCTCGGCCACAGTAGGCTCGGTATATAACTTTCCATCTGATCAGTGGTTGCCCAATAGGGGCCTGCCCATCGATTATAGCTCGATGGTAATGAAAATACTGTAATACTGTATATATAGGCTTGCTGCTCTCTTGACTGAAAGAAGACAATACTAAAATTGAATATAGAGTCTCGATAAGGAATAATATTGTAACTTATGAGACTAGAATAGTGTGAATAAATTCATGAATATGAACTTCTCTTTTTGTCTCATTACTAACACATGTAGCTACGAGATCATGCCAAAATGAAGGAAGGCTTAGCCTTAACATACCTTATCACAATCTTTTCAATCACCAAGTTGAACTCACCTCTTCGCACCTTAATCTACAAGAATGATAATAATACTATCGTTAAGTTACGAAAGGTACAACTATCGCACAACGAACGACAAACCTATTTTGTATTAAAACGGGCAGCATCTCCCCTATAATATGCCCTTCCTCCAACTTCAAGATAACACCAACAATACAAGGACAGAACAATAACAACATATATACATCATTTTCCAGCCCTATATACACCATCAAATACTACAAAACAGCCCAACACACCCCAATCTCTTCGTACACAAAACGACCACCGTAGTAGTGTCAAACGACCCGAAAATGTTATGACGAACGACCAGCCAACCACCCTACATTTATATGGTATTTATAAACCCCCTTCCTCCTCCAAAACTCCACAAAATAGTAATAAAACACGCAGCCCAACAGCAACACAAAATAGTCCACAAAACAGTCCGCTACAAGTGAATAACTCGAACTCACGGCTTCCGATCACCATCCCGTGAGTTCTTACAAGTATAGAACGACTTACCATGAATTTACAGCAGAAAAAATGGATGAAAGAGAGCAGTAAACTCACCTTATTTGTTGGATAACTCAGCTCCTATCTTGGTTCTTCAAACTCTAAGTTTTATCTCCAATTGGAACTTGAAAGGGAGAGAAAATCAATTAGGGTTTGTGGGAAATTTTGGGAGGATTCTTTGCAGAGCTTATGTCTGGTTATTATGCTCTATTTTAAGTCTAATATATGAAGAAAATAGGCCCTTAAAAGGCCTCTTTGGACGACCCGAAATGGCCCATTTTTGGGCTTTCATTTAAGCAAGTAGGTGACACACCTACTTGTCACCTAGCAGCTTGCGCAGTATCGCAAAAATGTACATATCTCTCTACTCCGATGTCGTATTGACAAATGGTTTAATGCGTTGGAAAATAGACTCATAGATCTTTAATTTGATGTGTGGAACACACCATAACTCTAAGTATATTGGGAGAAAATTGCAGTTACATTTGACCCAAAGTTTCAGTAAAACTTATGAATGTAACTTGTGATGACTTTCATCGACTTTTGTTCCACAACTCGCTTGACTTAAAAACATAACACACGGATGTAATACGACTAATATAAATCATAACATAATCTCTTTATCATGTTAATCACCCTAGTCTCACCCCAAAGGTACATGTTATAACATTCCCAACTTGTCGACTTTCGATGAAACATTGTTTTATTTAATTGCTTTAGCTTCTGAACTGTCCAACCCTCTTTGTACTTGTTGTTCATGATCTTCAATATTTGTAACCTCAGAGGTAACATGATTAACTTACTTTATATACTTTTAAATATTATCTCATTTTTTTGTCCTACATTAGTTTGCTTACGACGCATTTTTACATACGAAAATATAGGGTGTAACACAAATATTGACTGTTGACGTTGCTGTGATTGATGGCAGCCGAAATTGAAGATGTACCTGCATCTCAGTTGTAGTTGCCTCTTGTTCATGGTAGCTTTAGATTCACAAAACTCTGTTTATGTACTTTTCAAACATATGATGTATTTATTTCATACCGATTTTGTAAACTCTATTCTTAGATGCTCATGATTTGTACTACCAGTTCTTGGAAAAATGTATTAGTTTCATATATTTTCTTTTAATTAATTGCCTCATTAAATTTCATTGGAATTGGACGGTTGATAATTGGCTTACCTAGCAGGTTGGGTTAGGTGTCATCACGACTAGTTGGATTATTGGTCGTGACAGTAGCACTCTAAATGTTCATGTACTCATGACTCCAGGTCCTGGGATATGTTTAGACTTTGTTGTTCGGTATTATTTTACTCTACTCCAGACTTATATCATTTTCATTGTTAATATCTTGTTATAAATTGTTAAAATCAGTTAATTTTCTATTTCACGTCGGCTCGCCTACTAAATAGATGTTACGCGCCATCATGACCCCGAGGTTGGGATTTCGGGTTGTGACAAGTTGGTATGAGAGCACTAGGTTGCCTAGGTCTCACGAGTCATGAGAAAGCTTAGTAGAGTCTGGAGGATCGGTACGGAGACAACTAGTGTTTTAAAAGGCGTGGGCGTAAGGCGAGATATTTTACATATGCCTCAGCGAGGCGTAAGCCCCATGGGTATTTAATTTTTAATATTTTATAAAATAATATAATTATAGTAAATATTTATAAATATGTAAAATTACATAAAAATTGATGAAAACTATATATATATACACACACACACTCCATTCCCACAAACAATTAGTCAAAATAATTCATTATATACTATTTACAAGCACAAGTAACTTGAATAAAAAAGAATAAAGTTTTCTACATAGTGGAATAAAAAGGATGACTAACCTGCAATTTGAACTTTGAACAAGCTGTTATAAGGAGAATGGAGTTCTCTTTGAATTTGTAAAAAAAATACTATTCATTGCTTTTTGGAAACTTTTAAATTTAATACATTTCAGTTCCTTTTTAAAACTTTTGAGTAACTACAAGCCATTTTTGTGAATTTGGGTATTATATGAAGCACTTATTCAACAAAATTTATTTTAATCTGAACAAATCTTTGGGGCTTACGCGTTACTACAAAACCGCACCTCAAACGCCCGAGCATACGCCCCGAATTACTCGACATACGCCTCTTGAGACTTTTTACCCACACCATCGCCTCAGAGAGAGCCCCGAAAACGCCTTTTAAAACACTGGTATGTACTTATCTTCTAGAGGCTATGGAGTTTTAGGAAAAAATTCACTTCTTTCTTTCCCTATCGTGTGATTTTGTTCTATCATTGATGTTTGAATCATTCCATTCTTTATCTCTCGCAGATTGTGAGAACATGCACAACATCTACAGTTGGGCAGGAGCCGGAGCCCCCTGTTGCAGCTACTACCAGGGGCAGAGGTCGAACCAGGGGCCGAGGCTGAGGCTGAGCTCAACCTAGAGCTCGAGCAGCAGTGTCACAACCCAAAATCCACTAATTATGATGACACCTAACCAAACCCACTAGGTCAGCCAATTAATAGTTAACACAATTCTAATAAACTAAAGGTGACCAACAAATGATATATCTAGATTCCATACAATATCCCAAGGACTGGTAGTACAAGTCATGAGCTACTAAGACTGGATTATTGCAAAAACGGATATGAAATGAATACAACTTTTGTTTAAAATGCACATTAACAGAATTAAACTCTAAAACTACCCAAGGACAAGTAGTAGCCATACCCGGAAGGCACGAACATTTTCAGTGCCAGCTCCCGTCATCCACCACAGCTCTGCTCCAAGATCTGCACGCAAGGTGAAGAAGTATTGTATGAGTACAACCGACCCCATGTACTCAATAAGTATCTTGACTAACCTTAGTGAAGTTGTGACGAGGCTTTTTAGTTGAAAGATACTCACTGATATAACTTGTGCAGTACACTATGTAACGACACAGTCGGTCATTTTGACTATTACAGCCTCGTTCCCCTATTTACTGCTCAATTTATGCTTTACATTTATTATATGACTTGTCGGGGTAATTGGTTCGGGTCTGGTGAGGTTTTGGAATGCATTGGAACACTTAGTTCCAAGGTTTAAAACTTAAGTTAAAAGGGTTGACATGATGTTGACTTATGTGTAAACAACGCCGAAAAAGTATTTTGATGATTCCAATAACTCTGTATTTTGATTTTGGACTTAGGAGCGTGTCCGAAAAAGTATTTGGAAGTTCGTAGTTAAATTAGGCTTGAAATGGATAAAATAGAAATTTAAGTTTGGAAGTTTGATGGGGGAGTTGACTTTTTGATATCAGGGTCGAAATCCAATTCTGGAAATTGGAATAGGTCTGTTATGTCATTTATGACTTGTGTGCATAATTTGATGTCAATCGGACTTAATTTGATAGGTTTCGGCATCGAATATAGAAGTTGGAATTTCTTAGTATCATTAGGCTTGAATTTGGGTATGATTCGTGTTTTTAGAGTTGTTTGATGTGATTTGAGGTTTCGGCTAAGTTCGTATGATGTTTTAGGACTTGTTGGTGTATATGGTTGAGGTTCTAGAGGCCTCGGGTGATTTTCAGAGGGTTAACGGATCAATATTTGGACTTGGAGCTTTGCTGGAAATTTTCTGATGCACTATCTGGTTTCCTTCATCACGTTCGCGAGAAGATTCTCGCATTCACGAAGAGGAACTGTGAGGCTAGCAATATTTTCTCTTCGTGTTCCTGAAGAGGAGGACGCATTGGCAAAGGGTTGGCAGGTTGTGCAACACGAACGCGAGTAGGGTGACGCGTTCGCAAAGAAGAGAGGAGCAGCTGAGGACCCCATGCAATTGGTCTATGCGTTCGCGTAGGGGAGGTCGCGTTCGCGAAGTGAAGGGGCAGCAAAGCATCGCTTTCACGGTTGGTTGAACGCATTCGCGTAGAAGGCATTTGAGGTAGAAGCACTTTGTGCTTCGCGAACATGTGGGAGATGCTGGTTTTGCGAAGGAGGAATTTGGGCAGAACAAAATTTGTGCTTCGCGAACGCGAGGCAGTGACCGCGTTCGCGAAGAAGTAATCGATGGGCAGAGAGTTTAAGTCATTTTCCATTTTTGATGAATTGGATCTCGGGAAGAGGCAAGTTTTGGGAGATTTTCAAGGAAAATAACGGGGTAAGTGTTCTTAACACAATATTGCTCAGATTACCCGAATCCATGGTTGTTTTTAACATTTAATGGGTGAATTAAGTCGGGAAAGTTTAGAAAACCCTCTTGATTTAATTTGAAGATTTGAGGGTCGAGTTGATGTCGGAATTACGTAAAATTGGTATGTTTAGACTCGTGGTTGAATGAACTTTTGGGTTGAATGGAGTTTTGTCGAGTTCCGAGACGTGGGCCCCACAGGCGATTTTTGAGTTAAATTTCGGAGTTTGTTAATTATGACTAGATTCGAGGCGTTTGGAGGCCGATTCGCTAGGCAAAGGCATAGCAGAATAATGAATTACACGGTTTGAGGTAAGTAACAGTTCTAAATTTGGTCCTGATGGTATGAAACCCGAATTTTATGTTATGTGATTGGTTTTGAGGTGACGCACATGCTAGGTGACGGATGTGTGATCGTGCACCGTAGGAATTTTGACTTGGTTAATTCCATAGAACTGTATAGTTGAATAATTTGTTAATATCCGTACATTTTCCACATATTAGAGAAATTGAACTATAAATCATGTTTAAACCATGTGTTGACACTGTTGGGACCCACAGAGGTCGTGTACATGTTGCGCTATTTGCTAAATTGATGTTTCATACTCAATCATGATTTTTAATTGCATATTACGTCTCAACATCTCATATTCATTATTGATGCATCATATCATTGTTGTTGGGCTACTTATCATGATTTATGAGAGCCCGAGAGACTGGAGAGGTTGATGATTGAGTGAGGCCGAGGGCCTAATTGTGAGGATATTTATGGGATCGGGCTGCACGCCGCAACATGTTTTATTAATTTATGCCATGATTGTCTTGTTATAGCGCTTTGGTTGAAAGAGCCCCTTCGGAGTCTGTACATACCCCCAGTGAGTGTAGGTACTTACTGAGTGTCGAGTGCAGAGTGCTGAGTGATTGAGAGGAATGAGTGATTGTGAGGTTGGAGTGAATGGGAGGACTGAGTGACTGTTGCTCTAAGAGGATGCATTGATTTCATTATTGTTGCACTTCAGCTGTCATATATCACTGTGTTGGAAATTTCTGAAAGACATTATCTTTTGTTTCAGTCGAACTTGATATGAAATTACTGTTTGAGTTTTAAATGATAAACTTGAAAGTATGCCTACTTTCTTATCTTAGAAATTACTGTAATTGGACTTAGCTGAGAAAGTCGTCACTACTTTCAGTTCTTTATTTAGTATTGTTACTTGCTGAGTTGGTTGTACTCATATTAACCCTGCACCTCGTGTGTAGATCCAGGTGTTGTTGGATACGGTGACTATTAGATCTCAGAGTGTTATCGGTTGGAAACTATCAAGGTAGTTGTTTGGCGTCCGCTGACCTTGACTCTCTTCCTTTCAGTTAGTGTACTGTTCTATAATTTTAGACAGTGTTTTATATGTCAGGCATTGTTATCATTTAGATGCTCATGTACTCAATGACACCGGGTTTTGGGAGTGTTTTATATCGGTATTTGTGAGATTTTGTATTGAATTTAAATATTATGTTTTTAAATTTAAAGGAAATCGTGGTTTATTGAGGTTGTCGGCTTACTTAGTATAAAGATATGCGCCATCACAACAGGTGTGATTTTTGGGTCGTGACACACTAACAATAGAACAATACTAGAACATAACAGAAAAGAGTACAAGACACAAATATGCGAAGCAATAAATGGTTACTAGAAGAAATCACAATTAATATTTATCAATATCACGACCAATCCTTTCCTTAGAGAGATAACCAACAAACCACGGTAGTAAATCCATAACTTTCATAGTGTGAAAAATATACTCAAGACATCAAATCAAATGGCACAAAAACACCCTTCGTGCATATACCTCATCCTCATCACATAGAGAATAGAGGGCAACAGTAACAGCTCAAGGTAAAGGCATGAATGTGTACACAAGGAAAATATATCACAACATAATGCATGCCCCTCGTCCTCGCCTTCACAAAAACACCTTTCGTGCCATGAACACATTATAATATAAAAACATGATAATGTAAATGAAATGGTACGGCATCACCCTTCGTACTTTTACTCTCATCCTTACATGATAATGTAAATGATAAAATGATAATATAAATGAAATGGCACGGCATCGCTCTTCGTGCTTTTACTCTCATCATGAATTGGAACAACATCACTCTTCATGATTTTACTCTCTTCCTTACATGACAATGTTAATGAAAACATGATAATGAAAATGACATGGCACGGCATCACCCTTTGTTCTTTACACTCTTCCTCACATAATAATGTATATGCAATGGCACGGTTTCACCCTTCATGCTTTACACTCTTCCTCACATGATAATATGTATGCAATGGCACGGCATCACCCTTCGTGCTTTACACTCTTCCTCACCAAGAACATGTATATCAATAATAAGCAAGGTAGGAAATATGAATAACATCAAGGAGAGTGTTTAAGCAAATATTCCAAATGAACATCAATCACAGTTTTCAAGCCAATAACAATTCAATAAAGCTCAAGAATCTTATTGTACAAGTATTTCAACAAGTCTCAAAAGTTATATTCAACTAAAGCATGGAATCTAATATCTCAAGAATAACGATCATAGCGATGTATTAGTGACTATTCATAGTAATGACCGAATTTAACACATCAATAGTTTCACAAAAATCCGTCAAATTTTAATCAAGTTATAATAAGATAAATCTTGGTTTCTAGCATTTAACTTCATATTCTTAGTAATCTAGGAGTCAAATAAGACATAAAACAAGAAGATCACGTAATTCTACAAGGCACAATTAATTGTATAATTTACCCCCGAGCATGATTAACCCTGGCACATACATATACGCTCGTCACCTCATATATGCATCACCCCCACATGTAGCAAACAATGAAAAATAGTAAGAAAAATTCTCCCAACAAAGTTAGGCAAGATGTTTACCTCAAACAAGCCGGATCGATACACTAGAAGCACCATCCCGCTCAAACCATCCTCTGAACGGATCGAAACTGGCCAAAAGAAACTCAAAATTATCAAATAATGCCATAGGAAGCAAACCCAATCGATAAAGGTCGAATCATTACACATTTACTCAAAGTTAACCAAAAAATCAAACTCGGACCCGCACCTTGGAAGCCGACAATACTCACACAATCCGACAACCAATTCAATTAAGAGTCCAACCATACTAATTTCACTCAAATCTGACTCTGAATCGATGTTCAAAAGTCAAAAATTCACTTCAGGAATGTTTAGACAAAAAACCCCCAATTTCCCTTTTGAAATCATTAATCAAATACCAAAAACAAAAATGGAATCACGGAATATAGTTGAAACCGAATAGAAAACACTTACCCTAATCTATGTGGTGAAAATCGCCCAAATCCGAGCTCCCCAGCTCAAAATGTGATGAAATAACTCAAAGTCCGAAAATAGAGTACTTTATAATCACTGGGTAGTAATACAGATCGCGATCGCGAAATATCCTTCGCGATCGCAAAGAACAAATGCTACTGCCATCAAAGTCTATACGTGTTCACGATACTGGCCACGCGAACGCGATGACCATAGATGCTAAGGCTACACGAATGCGAACTGACTTATGCGAAAGCGATGAAGAATTCTCCAGCTTCCGCTCCCACTCAACCCTACGCGTCCACAATATCCCATGCGCGAACGTGAACTGTAATCAATCCAACCCCCCGCAAATCGCGTACCATTTGTCGCGTCCGCAATGAACAAATCCACCAACAGACTAAATTACTCTTCGCGATCGCGGCTGGACCTCCGTGATCGCGAAGAACACTAGGGGCATCAGATAACAGCAGAAACCAGCAATGCATGAAAGCTCCAAAATGGTCCGAAATCAACCCAAACAGACCTGAGCCCCTCGGGACCCCGTCCGAACATACCAACAAGTCTCATAACATAACATGGACTTACTCGAGACCTCAAATCATGCATAACAACATCAAAACCACGAATCAGACCTCAAATCAAACTTAATGAATTTTTGAACTTTCAACTTCCAAATCTCATGCCGAACTATATCAAATCAACTCGGAATGACCTCAAATTTTTCACACAAGTTCCAAATGATATAACGAAGCTATTCCAACTCCGGGAACCGAAATCCATACTCGATATGACCAAAGGCAACTTTCGGTCAAACTTTTGAACATTCCAAAACTCCAAATGCCAACTTCAAGAAACATCCAAATGCGAATCCGGGCATACGCTCAAGTCCAAAATCACTATATGGATCTAACGGAGCCATCAAAACTCTTATCCGGGGACAAATACACAAACGTCAAACTTGGTCAACTCTTCCAACTTAAAGCTTCCTGGTTGAGAATCATTCTTCCAAATCAACTCTATATCACCTGAAAACCAAAATCAACGTTTCACACAAGTCATAATACATCATATGAAGCTACTCAAGACTTCAAACAACTAATCAGAATGCAAATGCTCAAAATAATCGGCCGGGTCGTTATATCCTCCCCCACTTAAACATTCGTTTGTCCTCGAATGTGTCAAGAGTTATTCCAAAGCCATCAAATCACTGTGTAAACTTACTATGGACAAACCCGGGAGTGATCCCACATCACCCCAATCCCAGCAAGTTCATCAACACAACATAACTGAAGATCCTCACTTCAACCTTAGTCCTTAATCCTTAGAAACGAATTTCCAACATCCGAGATTCATACAAGACCCGAATCTCGCATATACACATTGTATAAATCTGAACTAGTTGTATCAAACCATAACTATAACCCAAGATGTCATCACATGATACACCACATAACTCAGATACTCAGAGTAATAACTGATAACCACCATAGCTGCCCAAAAGCAAATCTAGTACCGGTAGTAAACCTCATATCAAATAAAACCTCATTCAAAACCTTCGTTAACTTCCAAACATTCTTTATCCCAATAGGATAGTATAAATCTCATGTCTAGAAATCTCATCTCAGCCAATACAAGCAGCCCAACCGACAAGTTTCACCAAAAACCATATGGAGCCCCACATACGCGGTTCCGTACACCAAGCGAGTGGCAGATATTAGTAAGAAAGTTAAATAAGAAGGCTACTGAGCAAGCTAAGCAGATGGGGTAATATTAACATCTTCATATGAACTATTTTCAACAAAGTGAGAGCAAAACACGCGAAATAGGCATAAGGAGTTACGTCTTATCACAGTTCCGTTGCGGTGCACAACCCGATCTAATAATATCAATCCACATAGGGGTACCCATCGAGCCATAATACTCGGGCTCACTGATCACATGTGCATCACATCAAGCACAGTAGAGTGCACAAAATATAACTGTGAGAAGATGATTAGGCATAAACAACACTGAGAAAGACAAGCACAACTATAATGCAATAAGTAAGCCAACAACATGAGGGCCATCTCGCCCATAACACCATAAGGTCTAAACAGAATTACAATATGCATGCAAAATATCATGTAACCTTCACCACTCATCATAGCATAAGAGAGAAACACATAACATAAACCAAGGCGCGAATAACATCCATTCCGCCCGATGATATACATGTGATAACAGCTGCACAAAAGCAAGCCAATCCGATCTGATACAGCATACACATTCGCATTAGGCTCACAAATAATCCCCAAACCAAATTCGGATCATCCTAAAATAATTAAATAACCTTCCAAAAGTCCACAGCAACCTTTTCCGTAACACCTACCATCAATCATCCAATCCTCGTCATTTCTTCACAATTTGCAATCAAGGAATAGTTTTCCAACGAGAACATCGAGTCTCTGAACCTCACGAATACCAAAATCTTCATATCCGATCTCAACACTGCGACTCAAATGGCTGATACGTCACTCATAGTCTATCATCTTATAGAAGATACCCACAAGTCAAAATACAATGCACTTGCCAACATGCGCACCCTCCTCCGGGTATATCAAATAGTTCCCACATCCTCTTAAACATCTGAAATTACCCGTGTCATCAAGAACTCATATCCCTCCCTCCACAACTAAATCGCAACCTTGGACTTGCAACTTTCAACCCCACACGGTGCACAACCTCCAACATGCTAACTCATGACACTACGAAAATCTCATAATCAACTCTGAACCATAAGTAAGTTGAACACCTCATCAACCGTGAACCTTTCATTTAACTCAATCCATGAGAATATCACCACACGCAATGTAGCTTCTATACCTATAGCAAACATCAAATCCGGTCGTGGCCATAATCATGGTAAATTCTTTGGATCTCATTAACACATAATCGACTCATTAGAATTGATCGCCTCTTACTCAACTGAGTCACACATACTTCCAACCCGAAAGTAACTCAATCTGATATGCTCTCTCTAAAGGAACCTTCTGCAAATCCGAAGTCATTTCTTGCATCTCTCTAATATTTCCATGTGGAATCATTCTTGACATAAACATACCGCAGATTCGGTCACCATATACTACCGACCTCAAGCCCTATCCATACACAAATTCAGAAGTCCTTAAATGCTACATATGATCATCAGAACCTTCTCGATAATCACTCACCTTACTATGTCCTTCAATACACAGTTAATACATACTGAGCAACCCGCGCTTCACCAGCACATGATTATTCAAGAAACAACCAAGTAAATCCCTTGGCCCGAAAATCGATACAACGCATGATCCTACAATCTGATCGCGATTAGCAGACTCCCCCACTTAGCTCGAAGCCATAGAATGCATCATCGGAAATCCAAAGTACCATATCTTCATAGCTGCACTGATTCCGCATGCCTATTTAGTTTAATACTTCAAAACACTTGCAATATTGATCATAAAACACTCCGAAGACTCTTAGCACTTACCCATCCTTGCAATAGTTAAGAAAACTTTCCAAAATGCTCTGAAATGACAATATATGCGTTCTACTAAATGGAAACCTCATACGAAACACACAATCCAAACCTATCATGCATGAGATAACCTATCGGTCTTACTCAAATCTAAACATTACCATGAACCCACCATAATCACAATAACTAGAACACCGACCATCCTTCCTAAGTCCGTTCTTACCAACCACATATAAGAACTCGCCTGGCACCGCAAATGAACGATTGAAAGATCTCTCCCAAGACCAGACAGCACATCACGATAATAATCAAGCATCCATAGTCCTTCATAATCCATCTGCAGTATCACAAACCGTCGGTGCATAGCGAATACCGAGTGCACAACATCACATATGAACGAATAGGAAGAATCAAAATCATAGGTTTAAAGCCTTGTAGCCTCTCGAAAATAAGTATGGGCGACATCATACCGATCCGCAAGACTCTACTAGTCGTAGAACCTACGAACCTAGGGCTCTGGTACCAACTTGTCATGACCCAAAATCCACTAGTCGTGATGGAACCTAACCCAAACTATTAGGTCAGTTAATTAACAGTTAAGACTGGTAGTACAGGTCATGAGTTATTAAGACTGGATTATTGCAAAAACTGATATGAAATGAATACAACTTCTGTTTGAAATGTACATAAATAGAATCCAACTCTTCAGAGCCAGCTCCCGTCATCCACCGCAGCTCCGCTCCAAGATCTGCATGCAAGGTACATAAGTGTAGTATGAGTACAACCAACCCCATGTACTCAATAAGTATCTTGACTAACCTTGGTGAAGTAGTGACAAGGCTTTTTAGTTAAAAGATACTCACTAATATAACCTTTGCAGTAGACTAACAATAAAACAATACTATAACATCACAGAAAAGAGTACAAGAAACAAATATGCGAAGCAATAATTGGTTACTAGAAGAAATAACGATTAATATTCATCAATATCACGACCTATCCTTTCCTTAGAGCAATAACTAACAAACCACGATAGTAAATCCATAACTTTCATAGTGTGAGAAATATACTCAAGACATCAAATCAAATGGCACGGCAACACCTTCATACATTTACCTCATCCTCACAAAATATACGTATTACAGTACCAACCAGGTGAAAAAACATACCAATAACAGTAATGACAAAGTGGGAAATACACAAGTAGCAATAACGAACAAGGCAGTACATAAGGACACCGATAACAGGCGATGTAGAAGGCATAGAAGTAAACAACAACTAACCCAGTTTGATTCCAACAGGTGGAGTCTGGGGAGGGTAGTCTGTACGCAGACCTTACCCCTACCTAATGCAGGTAGAGAGGTTGTTTCCAAAAAGCAACATCTTAACCATGGTACCAACATGCCGTTTGTAGATATAACATAAATTTAACTAACTAACTAACATGTTAGAAGGCCTAGATGTAGATATAACACACAAGAAGGAAAGCATGATCTTTATGACATAACAAATAGAATGCATGAATAACTAACATGGTATAAGGCTTATACGAAAGTGCAATAAATGAGAAACGGCATGAATGTTGATATGACAACAAGAAGGAAATCATGATATTTGCAAGTTAAACAGATACAAGGCACGGGCAACACAACAACAATTGAGATAGAGGACAAAGACAGAACAACAATGACAATTCACATAGAGAACATAGGTTCAATAGTAACAACTCAAGGTAAAGGCATGAATGTGTACACAAGGAAAATATATTACAATATAATGCATGTCCCTCATCCTCGCCTGCACGGAAACACCCTTCATGCCATGAACGCATGATAATATAAAAAATGATAATGTAAATGAAATGGTATGGCATCACCCCTTGTGCTTTTACTCTCATCCACACATGATAATGTAAATGATAATATGGTAATTTAAATGAAATGGCACGGAATGACCCTTCGTGCTTTTACACTCATCCTCACATGATAATGTTAAGGGAAACATGATAATGTTAATGAAATAGCATGGCATCACCCTTTGTACTTTACACTCTTCCTCACATGATAATGTATAAGCAATGGCACTGCATCACCCTTCGTGTTTTACACTCTTCCTCACTTGATAAAGTGTATGCAATGGAATGGCATCACCCTTCGTGCTTTACACTCTTCCTCGCCAAGCATATGTATATCACTAATAAGCAAGGTAGGAAATATGAATAGCATCAAGGAGAGTGTTTAAGCGAATATTCCAAATGAACATCAATCATATTTTTCAAGCCAATAATAATTCAATAAACCTCAAGAATCTTATTGTACAAGTATTTCAACAAGTCTCAAAAATGATCTTCAACTCATGTATAGAATCAAATATCTTAAGAATAACGGTCATAGCGATGTATTAGTAATTATGCATAGTGATGACGGAATTTAACACATCAATAGTTTCACAAAACTCCGTCAAATTTTAATCAAGTTATAATAAGTTAAATCTTGGTTTTTAGCATTTAACTTCATATTCTTAGTAATTTATGAGTCAAGTAAGACATGAAAGAAGAAGGAAACGTAATTCTACAACGCACAATTAATCTTATAGTTTACCCCCGAGCATGATTAACCCTGACACATGCATATATGCCAGTCACATCATATATGCATCACCCCCCATATGTAGAAAATGATGACAATTTTTAGGAAATATTCCCTCAACAAAGTTAGGCAAGACACTTACCTCAAACAATATGAATCGATACATTAGAAGCACCATCCCGCTCAAATCATCATCTGAACGGCTCGAAACTAGCCAAAAGCAACTCAAAATCATCAAATAATGGCATAGGATGCAAACTCAATCGATAAAGGTCGAATCTTTACACATTTACTCAAAGTCAACAAAAAGTTAAACCTAGGACTGCACCTCAGAACCTGACAATACTCATAAAATCTGATAACTCATTCAATTACGAGTCCAACCATACTAATTTCACTCAAATCTAACTCTGAATCAATGTTCAAAACTCAAAAATTTACTTTAGGAAAGTTTAGACAAAAATCCCCAATTTCTCTTTTGAAATTATCAATCAAATGCCAAAAACGAAGATGGAATCACGAAATATAATCGAAACCGAGTAGAAAACACGTACCCCAATCCATGTAGTAAATATTGCATCCATAATCTCCCAAATCAGAGGTCCCTAACTCAAAATGTAATGAATTAACTCAATGTCTGAAAGTAGAGTATTTTATAATCACTGGGCAGTAATACACATCGCGATCGCAGGATATACTACGTGATCGCGAAGAACAAATGCTACTGCAATATACTCTACGCGTTTGCAATACTATCCACGGGAACGAGATGACCACAGGAATTAAGGGTCCGCGAACGCGAATGCGATGAAGAATTCTTCAACTCCCGCTCCCACTCAACCCTACGCGTCCGCGATACCCCATGCGCGAACGCGACCTGTAACCAATCCAACCCTCCACGATCACATACCATCTGTCGCACCTGCGATGAAAAATTCCACCAGAAGACCAAATTACTCTTCGTGATAGTGAAGAACATTAGGGGCATCAGATAACAGGAGAAACTAACAATGCATGAAAACTCCAAAATGGTCCGAAATCAACTTGAAACACGCTCGAGCCCCTCAGGACCCTGTCCGAATATACCAAAAAATCCCATAACATAACATAAACTTACTCAAGGGCTCAAATCATGCATAACAACATCAAAATTATGAATCACACCTCAAATCAAACTTAATGAATTTTTGGACTTTCAACTTCCAAATCTCGTGCCGAACCATATCAAATCAACTCGGAATGGCCTCAAATTTTTCAAACAAGTTCCAAATGACATAATGAAGTTATTACAACTCTTGGAACAAAACTATGATCCCGATATTACCAAAGTCAATTTCCGGTCAAACTTATGAACATTCCAAAACTCCAAATTACCAACTTTCGCCAATTAACGCCAAAACCTTCAAGAAATATCCAAATGCTACTCCGGGCATACGCATGAGACCAAAATCACCATCTGAATCTAATGGATCCATCAAAACTCTGATCCAGGGTCAAATACACAAACGTCAAACTTGGTCAACTCTTCCAACCTAAAGCTTCCTAGTTGAGAATCATTCTTCCAAATCAAATCTGGATCACCTGAAAACCAAAACCAATGATTCACACAAGTTATAATACATCATATGAAGCTACTCAAGACTTCAAATAGCTGATCGAAATGCA
Source organism: Nicotiana tabacum (assembly GCF_000715075.1). Classification (NCBI taxonomy): domain Eukaryota; kingdom Viridiplantae; phylum Streptophyta; class Magnoliopsida; order Solanales; family Solanaceae; genus Nicotiana; species Nicotiana tabacum. The sequence continues at coordinate 21,962,212 of NC_134081.1, read as the reverse complement.
AATGCTCAAAATGATTGATCGGGTCATTACAAGCAGCACCCACAGTGGAGCCTCACATTGATCATGAGGAGGAATCCCAATGCAGACCATACCAGTTGGACCAGCTCAGGTGCTAGAGATATTCATAGCCACTCCGCTGCTTCAGGACACTCTAATCTACTTGGTGGGCCTTATAGAGAGTTTGTCCCAAACCGGTGCATTTTCGATGGCACCAGTCGTCTCTCAGGCTGGGGGAGGAGCACAGACTCCCTCTACTCAATCTCCAGAGCAGATGGCTCTCTTATATCAGACTCCAATAGCATATCTAGTTGGGATGGTTCAACCGGTTATTGCGGCATAGGCCGAGGATAGGCCTGTTATCTCTTCTGAGGCCTTGATGAGGCTAGATATGTTTACCAAGCTTTTTACAGTTCATTTTAGTTGAGTACATTCTGAGGAACCACAATATTAGTTGGACCGTTGCCACGAGGTGTTTCACAACATGAGTATTGTTGAGACCAACGGGGTCGACTTTGCAGTGTTCCAGATGACTGTTTCTGCCAAAAGATGGTAGAGAGATTATGTGTTGACCAGACTAGCTGGTTCGCCTTTACTTACCTGGGATCAGTTTTCACAGCTATTTCTAGATAAGTTCATTCTTTTCACTCTAAGAGAGGATTATTGCAGGCAGTTTGAGCGCCTTCAGTAGGGTGGCATGACCGTCACCCAATATGATACTCGATTTGTGGACCTAGCTCGCCATGCCATTATCTTGCTCCCAACTAAGAGGGAGAGAGTGAGAAGATTCATTGATGGGCTCACTTTCAGTATTAGGATACAGATGGCTAAGGAGACCGTATATGATATTTCTTTTCAGAAGGTCATAGAGATTTCTAGATGGATCGAGATGGTTTGTGGACAAGAGATGGGAAGATAATAGGCCTCGTCATTTTGGAGGTTTCAGTGGTGTCTCATCTAGAGGAAGGAGTATTTTTGGTAGAGGCCATCCTCCCAGGCCGTTTAACTCAGCACTTTAGGCATCCCACGGTGCTTCGGGTAGTCGTGGTCCTTATGTATCTCATCCTGGGCAGCTAGCCTGCAGTTCACCATTAGCTCTTATTAGTGCGCCTCCGATCTAGAGCTACCACAATGGTTATCCGGCCCGTTTGGGTCAGTCTCAGCTTCAGCAGCCACGGCAGTTGGGAGGTATTGCTAGATTTTTCCCCCAGTCATAGGGTAGCGTACATCAGCAGGGTTCTCGTGCCATGATTCCGGCACCGGTTGCTCCACCGCTTGCCCATCCAGCTAGAGGCAAGGGTCAGGCAACCAGAGGTGGAGGCCAGGCTGTTAGAGGTGGAGGTCAGCCAACTAGAGGCCTTCCTAGAGATGTGGTTAAGAGTGGTGGGTCCCAACCCCGATGTTATGTTTTCTCAGCTAGGCCTGAGGCCGAGTCATCTGACGCTTTTATCACAGGTATTGTTCCAGTTTTCCATATAGGTATGCTTCGATTCTATTTGATCCGGGCTCTACTTATTCCTATGTGTCATCCTATTTTGCGTCATATCTGGTTGTGCCTCGTGATTCTTTTAGTGCTCATGTGTATGTGTCCACACCTATGGGAGATTCTATTGTTGTAGATCGTGTCTATCGTTTGTGTGTGGTTATCATTGGGGGTCTTGAGATCTTGAGACTAGTGTAGATCTCCTACTTCTTGATATGGTAGACTTGAGAGTATTTTGGTCATGGATTGGTTGTCACCTTATCATGCTATATTAGATTGTCACGCCAAGACGGTGACCTTAGCCTTGTAAGGATTGCCTCGATTAGAGTGGAGAGGTACTTTTGGCCATTCTACCGACATGGTTATTTCTTATATGAAGGATCGGTGTATGGTCAAAAAGGAATGTCTAGCTTATGTAGCCTATATTCGTGATTCTAGTATAGAGGTTCCTTCCATGGATTTGGTACCAGTTGTGCGCGAGTTTCCAGAGATGTTTCCTACAGATTTGCCGGTGATGCCACCTAACAGAGATATTAACTTTTGTATTGACTTGGCTCAGGGAATGCAGCTGTTTCTATTCCACCACACCGTATGGCCCCGCTTGAGTTGAAGAAAAAAGAGGTAGTTGCAAGATTAACTTGATAAGGGATTCATTAGTCCTAGTTTCTCGCATAAGGGTGCGCCCATGTTTTTCGTGAAGAAGAAGGATGGTTTATGAAGATTGATTTGAGGTCTAGCTATCATCAATTGAAGATTAGGACATCAGATTTCCCTAAGACAGTTTTTGAGACTCAGTATGGGCATTATGAGTTCCTAGTGATGTCATTTGGGTTAACAAATGCCCCAGCAATATTTATGGATTTGATGAACCAGGTATTTAAGACTTATTTGGATTCTTTTGCGATCGTATTCATTGATGACATCTTGATCTACTCCCACAGTCGAGAGGAGCATGAGTAGCATCTTGGGATTGTACTTTAGACTCTAAGAGATAGTCAGTTATATGCCAAGTTTTCAAAGTGTGAGTTTTGGTTGGATTCGGTTGCCTTTTTGGGACATGTTGTATCGGCCAAAGGCATTAAAGTAGATCCTAAGAAGATTGAGGCAGTTCAAAACTGGCCTAGACCTACTTCATCTATAGAAATTCGGAGTTCTTAGTTTTGGCGGGTTATTATCGCCGATTTGTGGAAGGTTATTCATCCATAGTAGCCCCATTGACTATATTGACCCACAAGGGTGCTCCTATCAGGTAGTCTGATGAGTGTGAGTTGAGCTTTCAAAAGCTCAAGACTGCTTTGACTAAAACCTCAATATTGGTATTGCCCATAGGTTCAGGATCCTACATAGTGTATTATGATGCATCGTGTATTGGGCTCGGTGCAGTATTGATGTAGGATGGAAGGGTGATTGCATACGCATCGCGGTAGTTGAAGGTTCAAGAGAAGAATTACCCTGGTTAAGACTTAGAGTTGGTAGCCATTGTTCATGCACTGAATATTTGGAGGCATTACCTCTACGGCATGTCGTGTGAGGTATTCACGGATCATTCTGTCTACAGTATTTGTTCAAGAAAAATGATCTCAACTTGAGGTAGCGGAGGTGGTTAGATATGTTGAAAGACTATGATATCACCATTTTTTATCATCTCTGGAAGACCAATGTGGTGGTCGATGCCTTGAATAGAAAGGTTGTGAGTATGGGTAGCCTTGCGTATATTCTAGTTGGTGAGAGACCGCTGGCATCAGATGTTCAGGCCTTGGCCAATCAGTTTGTGAGGTTAGATGTTTAGGAGCCTAGTCGGGTTCTATCTTGCACAGTCTCTCGATCTTCTTTGTATGAGCGCATTAGAGAGCGTCAGTATGATGACCCCCATTTGCTTGTCCTCAAGGCCATAGTGCGGTATAGTGGTGCCAAAAAGGTTACTATTGGAGATGATAGGGTGTTGCAGATGCAGTGCCGGATTTGTATGCCCAATGTAGATGGGCTTCGTGAGTTGATTCGTGAGAAGACCCGCAGTTCGCGATATTCCATTCATTCGAGTGCCACCAAGATATATCAGAATTTGAGGTAGCATTATTGGTGGAGAAGAATGAAGAAGGATACAGTGGAATATGTGGCTCGGTGTTTGAATTGTCGGCAGGTAAAGTATAAACATCATAGGCCCGGCGATTTGCTTCAGAGGCTTGAGATTCCCGAGTGAAAGTGGAGCGTATTGCCATGGATTTTGTTGTTGGGCTCCCACGGACTTCGAAGAAATTTGATGCAGTATGGGTCATTGTGGACAGGTTGACCAAGTTGGCACATTTAATTCCAGTAGGAGTTACCTATTCTTCAGAGCGGTTGGCTGAGATCTATATCCGCGAGATCGTTTGTCTTCATGGTGTGCCGGTGTCCATCATTTCTGATTGGAGTACACAGTTCACATTGCACTTCTGGAGGGCCATACAGCATGAGTTAGGCACACGGGTTGAGTTGAGTACAGCATTTCACCCTAGAGGGATGGATAGCTCAAATGCACTATTCAAATATTGGAGGATATGTTTCACGCCTGCATTATGGATTTCGGGGGCTCTTGGGATCAGTTTTTATCGCTTGCGGAGTTTGCCTACAACAAGAACTACCAATTGAGTATTCAGATGGCTCCCTATGAGGAATTATATGGGAGGCAGTGTCATTTGCTAGTTGGTTGGCTTAAGCCGGGAGAGGCTCGATTGTTGGGTACCGATTTAGTTCAAGATGCCTTGGAAAAGGTCATGATAATTCGGGATCGACTTCGCATAGCTCAGTCTAGGTAGAAGAGTTATGCCGACCGTAGAGCTCATCATGTTGCATTCATGATTGGAGATAGGGTTTTGCTTCGGGTTTCACCCATGAAGGGTGTGATGAGGTTAGGAAAGAAGGGAGAGATGAGCTTTAGGTATATCGGACCCTTTGAGATTCTTGAGAGAGTTGGTGACATGGCCTACAAGCTTGCATTTCCACCTAGCTTATCAATAACTCACCCGGTGATCCATGTCTCCATGATCTGGAAGTATCATGTGATTCATCCCATGTATTAGATTTCAACTCAGTCCAATTGGACAACGATTTGACTTACGAGGAGGAGTCGTTGCCCATTCTAGCACTGCAGGTCCGGAAGTTGAGGTCAAAGAGTTATACTTCCATTAGAGTGCAGTGGAGAAGTCAGTCGATCGAGGCAGCCACGTGGGAGTACGAGTCCAACGTGCAGAGTAGATATCTACACCTTTTCACCAATCTAGGTACCTTTCTATGTCTGTTCGAGGATGAACATTTGTTTTAGAGATAGAGAGTGTGATGACACGATAGATCATTTTGAGTTTTAGCCTTTATTTCTGTATTCTGAGACCTCGATTAGCTTTGTTTAGCATTCCTCAATTTGCGTACGTAGTCCTGTCTTGTTCCGAAAAGTCTTTATGTGAAAAATTGAAGAAGATGTGAATTTTTGCCTTAAAAATAATTTGAGTTGAGTATAATCAACATTTTCTGTAAATAGACTCGAATCATTATTTTGACGGACCTAGTGGGTCCGTATCGTGATTTGGGATTTGGGGGTATGGTGTGATGTTCTTCGCGATCACGAAGAAGCTCTCGCGATCGCGAAGGGGAATTAGGGTTGGGATGGATTTCTTCTTTGTGAACGCGAGGATGAGGTCGTGAACGTAAAACAGTCATGGGATTACCCTTCGCGAACGCGACCCAAACCATGCGAACGCAATGGGTTAATGGGTCTGGGAGGGGGTCTTTTTGATGTTTTACGCGAACGCGAACCTTGGATCGCGAACGCGAAGGCCAGGGTGAAAGGGACATCGTGTACCCGTACGACGTCTCGTGAACACGAAGGCCACTGGGCTGCTATGCTTCGCGATCATGTCAGGTCCTTCGCGAATGCGAAGAAGACCTGATGCCAGTGATTTAAAACTTCCAAAAGTCAGGATTTATCTCATTTCTCACCATTTTTAAGTTTGAGCTCGGCCTAGAGGCGATTTTGAAGTCATCCAAACTTTATAGGTTAGTATATTTTAAATTGTTTTCTTCCATTTACATAGACCTCAAATTGAGGTTGAATTTCAAAACTAATCACGTAATCGGTCTCGGGGATAAATGGGTAATCGGGTTTTGGTCCAAATCTCGTATTTTGACCAAGCGAGTTGGGGGTTAACTTTTTCCGAAATCATTAAAGATTGAATCTTTTTCACTCGGGGGTAGTTTCCAAAGCTTATTTTGAATTGTGTGGACTATATTTGGTTAGATTTGATTGGTTTTGAGGCAAATTTTATAGGAAGGCCCCGATTGAGCTTTGATTTGATTGCGGAGTGAGGTAAGTGTTGGATCTAACCTTGATTTGAGGAAATTAGGAATTTTTGAACTATGTGTTGTGTGGATTATGTGAGAAAATGCCGTATATGCGAAGTGATGAGTGTATATACGCCGTAAAGATATTTGTCTTTGTGTTTCTCGTTATTTCATGACTTATCCTATTCCATGCCTTAATTGTTACATGTTTTATTTGACTTTTATGTCGTAATGTCGTAATTGTCATTTATCATTTTATTATTCTTGTATTAAATTGTTCGTCTTTTCCATGACTTTGTGCTTATTTGCTATTTGCCTTAATTATTTTACTTCCACATCTTGATTGTCACATGCTTTACTTCTCCTATTAATTTTGTAAAATTTGTTGCATTCTAATATGTAGTTTCATTTGTGTGATCCGTTGAGTTTGTTAGACACCAATAAACTTATAAATTAGAAACTTCAAATTTTAAAGAGTTTTTTATTATTATATGGTCCTTTATTGCCTTGTACTTTTACTCTTTGATGTATAAATTCTTGTAAATTGAGTTATTTGATTGTGTATGCTAATTAAAATTATTTGAAGATCTGGTTGTACGTAGCAACGGAAATTGAAAGATAATAAATTAAAATGGTGCAATAAGGGCGGATACTTGATATTGATAAATGACGATATGGTGGGATCGGGTTGCGCGCCGCAACAGATTGCATATGTGGTACTTGATGTTGATAAATGATGATATGGTGGGATCGAGTTGAGCACCGCAATGGATTATATATGTGGTACTTGATATTGATAAGGGATGATACAGTGGGATAGGGTTGCGTGCCGCAATGGATTGTGTATATTGTACTTGTTGTTATTATTGTGTGGGCTTCGGCATTTTTATATGAGATTACGAGACTTGTTATTCTAGGCTCTCTGATAATGAGGTTTCAGTTCATTTTCACAAGTTAATTGCTCTACTTCCATTTCATGTCTTTCCTTTCCTGTTATTATTATTATTATTATTATTATTATTATTATTATTATTATTATTATTATTGCTTACATGTTATTGTAAGTGGCCACTATAGCCTCATTACTATTTCGTCGAGATTAGGCTCGGCACTTACAGAGTACATGGGATCGATTGTACTCATATTATACTATGCACTTCTTGTGCAGATACCGGAGTTGGTGCTAGCGGCGTTCAGTAGCTTTTGCTTAGATTCAGTTGCTGACATAACTGCACATCATCCACAACCCTGAAGTCCACTTCCCTCCTATCTTTACTGTTTTATTAAGTTTCAAAACAATGTATTTTGTTCATGCCATGTTTGTAGCACTCTAGATTTTTATGTACTTGTGACTCCAGGTTCTAGGTTGTGTTTAGACTTCGGTGTTTGGTATTATTTAACTCTACTCCAGACTTATATCATTTTTATTGTTAATATCTTGTTATAAATTGTTAAAATTAGTTAATTTATGTTTCACGTTGGCTTGCCCAGCAAGTAGATATTAGGCGCCATCATGACCCCGAGGTTGGGATTCCGGGTCGTGACAATAAGAAAGACAGATTTGTTTGGAAAGCTGGATAGTGATGAAGACTTCATTGACTCGTCAGATGATGCTAGGGAAGACAGTGCTGAAGACTTAGATGTTCTTGCACAAACGGGTGTTGATTTACCTTTCCGAAGAAGCAAAAAGCTAAGGTATGATAAACAACCGAGTATGCTTTATTTGAATTAGGTATTATATTTGAAAATGTAAATAATTTTAGACAAAGTTGTGGCTACTATACTATTCAGGAGAAGATTCAATTAACTCTAAGACCTAATGAACCACATAGAATAAGGGTAAAATGCAAAGGAAAGTTGTGCAAGTGAGAAATCTATGCTAGTGTTGATAAAGATTCAGGAGATTTTTCTATGAAAAAGAACTATCCTGCCCATATATGTAAAAAAAGAACATGAACAAGTTATGCTAAACCAAATATGTTACTAGGAAGTTCAAGGACAAAATAATCTCCCAGCTTGACATTAGAGGATCTCCAAGAAACAATAAGAAAAGAGTGGCATTTGTAGGTGTCACGACCAGGAATTTCCACCGTCGGGATCGTGATGGCGCCTAACATTTCACTTGCTAGGCAAGCCAACGTTAGAGAATTCATCAAGCCAATTCTTATACATTTCAGTAAATAACAGCAACTAAGCTAATACGAGTTAAAATGAATGCGGAAATTTATAACAGCCTCAATATATACACTATTACCCGGATCTGGAGTCACAATTCACGAACTTCTAAGATTTTCTACAAGTAAATATTTGAAAGAAATACAACTATTTTTGAAAGGAAAGAAATAGTAAGTGCAATGTCTAGAAGGGGACTCCAAGGTCTACGGACGCCAGCAGATCTACCTTGGGTCTCCTGGCAGTAAATCCAAGCTGCTAAACCTCACGATCAGCTAGGACCGGTACCAAAATTTGCACAAGAAGTGCAGAGTGCAGTATCAGTACAACCAGCCCCATATACTGGTAAGTGTCGAGCCTAACCTCGACGAAGAAGTGACGAGACTATGACAAGACACCCACATAATAAACTTGTGCAGATAACAATATATGTACAAGAAAATAACAGTAACAGCTAAACATGCACTATTGGGAGGGGGAACATGATAAAGGGGCACATGATATAGGAGATACAACGGAAATGATAACCAGAACAGTCAACATGTTTTTAACTAGTGAAAACAACTAAACACAATGAAGAAAATTGCACGGCATCACCCTTCGTTCTTTTACTCTCAGCCTCACAATATAAATCAATAGATACCGCACGGCATCACCCTTCGTGCATTAACACTCACAATATGGCACGGCATCACCCTTCGTGCATTAACACTTACAATATGGCACGGCATCACCCTTCGTGTATTAACACTCACAATATGGCACGGCATCACCTTTCATGCATTAACACTCTCCCTTACCATAATACAATGAACAAATAACAAGTACAAGCCTTACTTCAACATTTGGTTCCACAATATCAACCTCAACTTCGGAATCAATACTCAATTATCACTAGAAGATCCGTAAACATGATAAGAACGATCAATTTAATGATACTAGTCTAAACATGGATAACATGAACAAAGGAAGCTATAATTGCAATAAACCAAGCCCCGCCCGCATGCTTTAACCTGACTACAACGCATAAGTACTCGTCACCTCACATATATGTTGTTTCCTAACATTTAAACATGTAGCAAATAGACGAACCAGTCATATTCCCTTAAGTCAAGGTTAGACACCACACGTACCTCGCTCCAAAGGCCACTCAATACTCAATTACCGCTTTTCCTCCAGAATCCACCTCCAAACCAATCATATCTATCCACAAACGACTCAATAATATCAAATATTTCTAAAGAAATTAATTATATTGCATAAATTTAGATTTCCCAAACTATTCCCCAAAAAGTCAAAAATTGCCTCCGGGCCCGCTTGGTCAAAACTCGAGGTTGACCAAAATTCATTCACCCATTCACCCTCGAGCCCGATTATATAATTAGTTTCGGAATCCGACCCCAAATTGAGGTCTAAATCCCCAATTTGAAAAAAAAACCAATTCTTCCTAAATCCCTAGTTTTCTACCATGAAAGAACAAAGATTAGGGCTAGGAATTTAATGGGCGATGATAGAAATGGAAGAAAATGAGTTAAAGAATACAAACCTATGAATTGATGTTGAGTTTTCCCTTCAAAATCGCACCTAGGCCGAGCTCTAATGGAGAGTTTATGAAAAATGGGTAAAATCCCGTTTTGATTTTGCTTTAAGTCACATGCATCAAGCCTTCTTCGCGTTCGTGAAGGCAGTTCCCCCTGGGCTTCATGTTTGCGAGCCAATGCTCGCGTTCGTGTAGAAGAATGACTGACCCCTCCCCCAGGTCTCACGAGGAGGTGGTCGCGTTCGCGAAGGGTAAGGCCCCCACTGCTTCGCGTTCGCGACCCAGCTACCACGTTAGCGATTAAGAAAATCACCCTGCCCCAGTTTACTCTTCGCGTTCGCGGGAGTACCTTCGCAAACGCGAAGAAGAACACACCAGATATCAGCTGAAGCACAAAAACCAGATTTTTTTCTTAGTTTCAAAACACCCGTAGCCTATCCGAAACTCACCCGAGCTCTCGGGGCTCCAAACCAAACATGCACACAAGTCTTAAAACATCATACGAACTTGCTCGCGCGATCAAATAGCCAAAATAACACCTAGAACTACGAATTGAACACCAAATCAAATGAAATTTTCAAGAAACCTTTAAAACTTCTATTTTCACAACCGAACGTCTGAATCACATCAAATCAACTTTGTTTCTCACCAATTTCGACAGACAAGTCATAAATATTATAGTGGACCTGTACTGGGCTCCGGAACCAAAATACGGACCCGGTATCAACAAGACCAACTTCAGTCAATTCTAAAAATTATTAAACTTTCAAACTTTTAATGTTTCATCAAAATTCTATATCTTGAGCTAGGGACCTCGAAATTCGATTCCGAGCATACGCCAGGTCCCAAATTACGATACGGACCTACCGGGACCATCAAAACACGGATCCGGGGCCGTTTACTCAAAATGTTGATCAAAGTCAACTCAAATTAATTTTTAAGGCAAACATTTTTATTCTTATCCATTTTTTCACATATAAGCCTTCCGGAAACACACTCGGACTGCGCTCGCAAATCAAGTAAGGCTAAAAATGAGGTTTTTAAGACCTCAAAACACCGAATTAGGTTCTAAAATATAAGATGACCTATCAGGTCATCACATTCTCCACCTTTAAAACAATCGTTTGTCCTCGAACGGGCATAGAAAAGTACCTGGGCTGGTAAAAAGATGTGGATATATACTCTGCATGTCCGACTCGGACTCCCAAGTAGCTGCCTCGACGGGCTGACCTCTCCACTGCACTCAAACTGAAGGATAACTCTTTGATCTCAACTGGCAAACCTGCCGGGCTAGAATAGCCACCGGCTCCTCCTCGCAAGTCAAATCCTTGTCCAACTGGACAGAGCTGAAATCTAACACGTGGGATGGATCACTGCGATACTTCTGAAGCATGGACACATGGAACACCGGATGAACTGATGATAACCCCGGTGGCAACGCAAGCCTGTAAGCCACCTCTCACACTCTCTCCAGAATCTCAACAGGTCCGATATACCTAGGGCTCAACTTGCCCTTCTTTCCGAACCTCATTACACCCTTCATGGGTGATACCCGAAGCAACACTATCTCCTCGACCATGAATGCAACAACACGAACTCTACAGTCGGCATAACTCTTCTTCCTAGACTGAGCTGTGCGAAGTCTATCCTGAATAATCTTGAACTTATCCAAGGCATCCTACACCAAATCTATCCCCAATAACTGAGCCTCCTCCGGCTCAAACCATGCAACCGGCGATCGACACAGTCTACCATATAATGCCTCATAGGGAGCCATATGAATGCTCGACTGGTAGCTGTTGTTATAGGCGTACTCTGCAAGGGGCAAGAACTGATCTCAGGATCCTCCGAAGTCTATAACACATGCATGGAGCATATCCTCCAAGATCTGAATAGTGCGCTCGGACTGTCCATCCGTCTGAGGATGGAACGCTGTGCTCAACTCAACTCGCGTGCCCAACTCACATTGTACTGCCCTCCAAAAGTGCGAGGTGAAGTGCTTACCTCGATTAGAAATAATAGACACGAGCACACCGTAAAGACGGACGATCTCGCGGATGTAAATCTCTACCAACCGCTCCGAAGAATAGGTAACTTCCAAAGGAATGAAATGCGCTGACTTAGTCAGCCTATCCACAATGACCCAAACTGCGTCGAACTTCCTTTGAGTCCGTGGTAGTGATATTCTCCCACTTCCACTCAGGAATCTCTATCTTCTAAAGTAAACCACCAGGCCTCTAATGCTCGTACTTTACTTGCTGACAATTTAGACACCGAGCTACATATGCAACTATATCCTTCTTCATCCTCCTCCACCAATAATGTTGCCGCAAGTCCTGATACATCTTGGCGGTGCCCGGATGAATAGAATATCGGGAACTGTGGGCCTCCTAAAATCAACTCATGAAGTCCATCCACATTAGGCACACAAACATCAAACTGCATCCTCAAGACTCCGTCATCTCCAATAGTAACCTGCTTGGCACCACTGTGCCGCACTATGTCTCTAAGGACTAACAAATGATGGTCGTCATACTGCCGATCTCTGATAATCTCAAACAAGGAAGACCGAACGAATGTACAAGCTAGAACACGGCTAGGATCTGAAATATCCAACCTCACAAACTAGTTGGCCAAAGTCTTAACATCTTATGCAAGCGGCCTCTCACCGACTGGAATGAACGCAAGGTTGTCCATACTCACTGCCTTTCTACTCAAGGCGTCGGCTACCACATTGGCCTTCCAGGGGTGGTACAAAATAGTGATATCATAGTCTTTCAATCGCTCCAACCACCTCCTCTGCCTCAAATTGAGATCCTTTTGCTTGAACAAATACTGAAGGTTCTAATGATCTGTGAAGACCTCACACGACACGCCATAAAGATAGTACCTCCAAATCTTCAGCGCATAAATAATGGTTTCCAACTCTAAGTCATGGACACAGTAATTCTTCTCATGAACATTCAACTGCCACGATGCATACACAATCACCCTTCCCTCCTGCATCAATACTGCACCGAGCCCAACACGAGATGCATCACAATATACCGTATAAGATCCTGAACCTATGGGCAACACCAACATCGGCGTTGTAGTCAAAGCAGTCTTAAGCTTCTGAAAGCTCGCCTTACACTCGTCTGACCATCTGAACGGGGTACCCTTCAGGGTTAACCTGGTCAACGGGGCTGCTATAGATGAAAACCACTCCACCAATCGATGGTAATAGCCTGCCAAACCCAAGAAACTCCTGATCTCTGTAGCTGAAGTGGGTCTAGGCCAGTTCTAAACTTCCTCAATCTTCTTAGGATCTACCTGAATTCCATATGCTAATATAACGTGCCCCAAGAAAGCGACTGAATCCAACCAAAACTCGCACTTTGAAATTTTAGCATACAACTGGCTGGCTCTCAGAGTCTGAAGTACAATCCTGAGATGTTGCTCATGCTCCTCTCGACTGCGGGAGTATATCAAGATATCATCAATAAACACGATCACAAAGGAGTCCAAATAAGGCTTGAACACTCGGTTCATTAAATCCATGAATGCTGCTGGGGCATTTGTCAACCCAAAGGACATTACCAGAAACTCATAATGCCCATAACGAGTCCAAAACATTGTCTTAAGGACATCGGATGCCCTAATCCTCAACTGATGGTAGCCAGATCTAAGATCAATCTTCGAAAACACCTTGGCACCCTAAAGTTGATCAAATAAATCATCAATCCTCGGCAATGGATACTTGTTCTTGATGGTGACTTTGTTCAACTGTCGATAATCTATACACATCCTCATCGATCCATCTTTCTTCTTCACAAACAACACGGGTGCACCCCAGGGCAAGACACTAGGTCTAATGAAGCCCTTATCAAGCAAATCTTGCAAATGTTCCTTCAATTCTTTCAAATCTGGCGGGGCCATGCGGTATGGCAGAATAGAGATGGGCTGATTACCCGGAGCCAAGTCAATACAAAAATCAATATCCTTGTCGGGCGACATCCCCGGTAGATCTGCAGGAAACACCTCTGGAAACTCAAGAACAACTGGCACTGAATCCATGGAAGGAATCTCCGCACTAGAATCGCGGACATAAGCCAAATAAGCTAGACACCCCTTCTCGACCATATGTCGAGCCTTCACATAAGAGATAACCCTGCTGGCAGAATGGCCAAGATTCCCTCTCCACTCTAATCGAGGCAACCCCTGCAAGGCTAAGGTCACCGTCTTGGCGTGACAATTTAATATAGCATGATAAGGTGACATCCAATCCGTACCCAAAATGACATCGAAATCAACCATATAGAGAAGTAGAAGGTCTACACTATTCATAAGACTCCCAATGGTGACCACACACGAACGATAAACACGATCTACAACAATAGCATCTCCCACAGGTGTGGACACATACATAGGAGCACTCAAAGAATCACGAGGCACAACCAAATATGAAGCAAAATAGGATGACACGTAGGAATAAGTAGAACCCGAATCAAATAGAACTGAAGCATCTCTACTGCAAACTAAAACAGTACCTGTGATAACAGCGTCAGATGACTCAGCCTCAAGCCTGGCTAGAAAAGCAAAGCATTGAGGCTGGGCCCCACCACTCTGAACTACATCTCTAGGACGGGTCCTAGCTGGCTGGCCTCCACCTCTAACAGCCTGACCTCCACCTCTAACAGTCTGGCCTCTACCTCTAGCTGCCTGACCCCTTCCTCTGGCTAGCTGCGCAGGTGGTGCATCAACTGGTGCCGAAACCATGGCACGAGAACCCTGATGTTGTGAGTTGCCCGATGCTCCAGGGCAATTTAAAATCTAGCAATGTGCCTCGAATCACCACAAGTATAACAGGGCCTTGGCTGTTGTAACTGCTGACCCTGAAAACTCTGGAGCGGAGGTGCACTAATAGGAGCTGGTGGTGCACTGTATGCTAGCTGATCGGAATAAGGCATATGAGGGCCACGACCATCTGAGGCACCGTGGGATGCCTGGAGTGCTTAATAAAATGTCCTAGGAGGATGGCCTCTACCAAAAGTACCCCTGCCTCCAGATGAGGAACCGCTGAACCTCCGGAATGACGAGGTCTCTTGTCAGACCCCTAACCTCCCTAAGCAAGAACTATCTCGACTAGCCTGACGACATTGGCAGCCGCCTGAAAAGAAATCTCACTCCCAGTCTCCTCACCCTCTCTCTCTCGGTAGGAAGCAGAAGAAGAGCATGACGAGCCAAATCCACAAAACGGGTCTCATACTGAGTAACAGTCATATTGCCTTGTTGGAGACGCTCGAACTGACGGCGATGCTCCTTTCTCAATGTGATATGTAGGAACTTCTCTAGGAAGAGCTGAGAGAACTGGTCCCAAGTAAGAACAAGCGACCCAGCTGGTCTGGTCAACACATAATCTCTCCACCATTTCTTGGTGGAACCATCTATCTGAAATGCAGCAAAGTCGACCCTATTCGTCTCCACTATACCCATGTTCTGTAGCACCTCATGACAGTTGTCAAGATACTCCTGGGATCCTCTGAAGGAGCATCACTGAAGTGCACTGGAAGAGCTTGGTAAACTTGTCCAATCTCTATAAAGCCTTAGAAGACATAACTGACACATCATCGGCCTGTGCCGCAATAATCGGCTGAACTACTCTGACTGGATGAGCTGCCGGAGTCTAGTACTGGGGAGCCATCTGCTCCAGAGTGTGAGTATCAGGAGTCTGGGCTCCTCCTCCAGCCTGAGAGGCGGCTGGTGCCATGAGGAATGCACCAGTCTGGGCCACACTCTCCATAAGGCCCACCAAACGGACCAAAGCATCCTGAAGCACTGGGGTGGAAGTAAACCCCTCCAGAACCTGAGTCGGTCCGACAGGGACAACCTGGGCTGGAACCTCCTCATCAAACTCTACATGAGGCTCTACCGCTGGTGCCGCTGCTCGGGCTCGGCTGAGCTCTGCCTCAGCCTCTGGCACGGCCTCGACCTCTGCCCCTCGTAGGAGCTGCCACTGGAGGCTCTGGCTGCTTTCCAACTGAAGATGCGGTATGTGTCCTCGCCATCTGCGGAAGGACAAGAATAGAAAAGTTCAATGATAAATGATAGAATATAATCGCACGACAGAGAAGAATAGAAGTGAAATTTGTTTCTAAACTCCATAGCCTCTGGGAGTTAAGTACAGACGTCTCTGTACCCGATCCTCCAGACTCTACTAAGCCAGCTCGTGAATTGTGAGACCTAGGCAACCTAGTGCTCTGATACCAACATGTCACGACCCAGAATTCCTACCGTCGGGATCGTGATGGCGCCTAACATTTCACTTGCTAGGCAAGGTAACGTTAGAGAATTCATCAAGCCAATTCTTATACATTTCAGTAAATAACAGCAACTAAGCTAATACAAGTTAAAATGAGTGCAAAAATTTATAACAGCCTCAATATATACACTACTACCCGGATCTGGAGTCACAATTCACGAACTTCTAATATTTTCTACAAGTAAATATCTGAAAGAAATACAACTGTTTTTGAAAGGAAAGAAACAGTAAGTGAAATGTCTAGAAGGGGACTCCAGGGTCTGCAGATGCTAGCAGATCTACCTTGGGACTCCTGACAGCAAATCCAAGCTGCTAAACCTCACGATCAGCTAGGAACGGTACCAAAATCTGCACAAGAAATGCAGAGTGCAGTATCAGTACAGCCGACCCCATGTACTGGTAAGTGTCGAGCATAACCTCGACGAAGTAGTGACAAGGTCATGACAAGACACCCACATAATAAACACGTGCAAATAACAGTATATGTACAAGAAAATAACTGTAACAGCTAAATATATACTATTGGGAGAAGGAACATGCTAAAGGGGCACAGGATATAGGAGATACAACGAAAATGATAACCAGAACAGTCAACATACTTTTAACCAGTGAAAACAACTAAACACGATGAAGAAAATTGCACGGCATCAACCTTCGTGCTTTTACTCTCAGCCTCACAATATAAATCAATAGATACGGTACAGCATCACCCTTCGTGCATTAACACTCTCCCTTACCATAATGCAATGAAAAAATAACAACAGGGAGATAGAAAAATAAGTACAAGCCTTACTTCAACATTTGGTTCCACAATATAAACCTCAACTCGGAATCAATACTCAATTATCAGCAGAAGATCCGTAAACATGATAAGAACGATCAATTTAAGGATACTAGTCTAAACATGGATAACATGAACAAAGGAAGCTATAATTCCAAGAAACCAAGCCTCGTCTGCATGCTTTAACCCGACTACAATGCATAAGTACTCGTCAACGTACATATACGTTGTTTCCCAACATTTACACATGTAGGAAATAGACAAACCAGTCATATTCCCTCAAGTCAAGGTTAGACACCACACTTGCCTATCTCCAAAGGCCACTCAATGCTCAATTACCGCTTTTCCTCCAGAATCCACCTTCAAACCAATCGTATCTATCTACAAATGACCCAATAATATTAAATATTGCTAAAGAAATCAATTACATTGCATAAATTTAGATTCCCCAAACTTTTACCCAAAAAGTCAAAAATCGCCACCGGGCCCGCTTGGTCAAAACCCGAGGTTAGGACCAAAATCCATTCACCCTTTCACCCTCGAGCCCGATTATATAATTAGTTTAAGAATCTGACCCCAAATTGAGGTGTAAACCAATTTGCAACCCCCCCCCCCAATTCTTCCTAAATCCCTAGTTTTCTACTATGAAAGAACAATGATTAGGGCTAGGAATTTAATAGGTGATTAAAGAAAAAGAAGAAAATGAGTTAAAAAGTACAAACCTATGAATTGATGTTGAGTTTTTCCTTCAAAATCGCACCCAGGCCAAGCTCTAATGGAGAATTTATGAAAAATGGGTAAAATCTCGTTTTGGTTCTATTTTAAGTCACAGGCGTCAGGCCTTCTTCGCGTTCGCGAAGGGCCTGCCGCATTCGCGATGAGCAGCATCCCGAATAGCTTTCGCGTTCGCGAATCCTCCTTCGCGTTCGTGAGTCCTCCTTCGCGTTCGCGAAGGCTGTTTCCCCTGGCCTTCGCATTCGCGAGCCAATGCTCGCGTTCGCGTAGAAGAATGACTGACCCCTCCCCCAGGTCCCTAAAGCTTCGCGTTCGCGAGGAGCTGGTCGCGTTCGCGAAGGGTAAGGCCCCCACTGCTTCGCGTTCGCGACCCAACTACCACGTTCGCGATTAAGAAAATCACCCTGCACTAGTTTACTCTTCGCATTCATGGGAGTACCTTTGCGAACGCAAAGAAGAACACACCAGATATCAGCTGAAGCACAAAAACCAGATTTTTGTCTAAGTTTCAAAATACCCGTAGCCTATCTGAAACTCACCCGAGCCCTCAGGGCTCCAAACCAAACATGCACACAAGTCCTAAATCATCATACGAACTTGCTCACGTGATCGAATCGCCAATATAATACCTAGAACTACGAATTGAACACCAAATCGAATGAAATTTTCAAGAAAGCTTTAAAACTTCTATTTTCACAACTGAACGTTCGAATCACGTCAAATCAACTCCGTTTCTCACCAAATTTTACAAACAAGTCATAAATATTATAATGAACCTATACCGGGCTCCAAAACTAAAATACAGATCCGGTATCAACAAGACCAAACATCAGTCAATTCTAAAAATCATTAAACTTTTAAACTTTTAATTTTTCATCAAAATTCCATATCTCGAGCTAGGGACCTCGGAATTCGATTCCAGACATACGCCCAGGTCCCAAATTATGATACGGACCTACCGAGACTGTCAAAATATAGATCTGGGTCAGTTTACTTAAAACGTTGAACAAAGTCAACTCAAATTAATTTTTAAAGGAAATGTTTTATTCTTATCACCTTTTTCACATATAAGCCTTCCGGAAACATACCCGGACTGCGCTCGTAAATCCAGGAAGGCTAAAAATAAGGTTTTTGAGACCTCAAAACACCGAATTAGGTTCTAAAGTATAAGATGACATATCGGGTCATCACAGTAGATGGGATGATTAGTCTGTTATTGGGAATATATGAGTGTTATTAGTAGGTTCATGGGTGACTGGGCTCTTGAGTTTTTGAAGCAATTGGATTATGATGATATCATCATGAGTACAAATCATGGGACTTGTTGTTGGGTCAGAACTGATAATGAGGCATTTCCTAAAAATACTTGTTCAAGTATTTCTATGTGTGTTTTGATACATTGAAAAATGTATTATTAGAAGGTTGTAGGAGGATCATAGGGTTAGATGGTTGTTTCTTAAAGGGGCTTGCAAGGGATAACTGTTAGTTGCTATTGGAAAGAATGAGAACGAGCACATGTATCCAATAGCCTGAGCAGTTATTGACCAAAAAATTAAATATTCTTTGAATTGGTTCATAAGCCATTTCATTCGGGAGTTGGAGCTTGTTGTATAGATGGATTAACAACAATGTTAGACATCTAAAATGAACTATATTATTATGTATCTGCGTATTCTTGACCTGTTTCATTTATAATTTTTACAAGGGTCTTGTTACAAAAAAGATACATACTTAAATTCTTACAAGTACTTCATTCAACCAATCCCCAATATGAAGATATGGCCTGAATCAAAGAATCCATCAGCGAAGCCACCTGAAGCCAAACTAATGTGTCGTAGACCAAAGGACAAAAATGAACCAAGAAAAAAGAAATACGTGAAAGCAACAAGAAGGGAGCTAAGATGACATGTTATAAGTTATAACTGCCACCAAGTTGGCCACAACAAAAAAAGGTACAAATTAGCGGTATGTACATGCTTTTATTTATTTTTATTTATCTGATTACTATTTCTCTTCTAATCCTTTTTGTTATTTACAGACATAAGAAAGACCAAGAACAACAACTGAAGCAAGGCCAATCAGTCAATCTGCAACTCAATAATCTAGTCAAACTACTGAAGCAAGGGCAATGAGTCAACCTGCTTCTCAATAATTCAGTGGTCCATCTTTTTTGTGTCAAGATACTACAAGAGTTAGAGACACAACTTCAATTGGTAGAGGTAGAGTAAGGGGATTGGGAATAGGAGTTGCCAAATGAAGGGGAAAGAGAACTGTCCAATAAAGGGGAAGGGGAGTTGGTTCTAATTCTACAAGTATAGCAGCATCTGCAGCAAGTGCAGCTGCTAGCTTTGCAACTACTATTTCTCTTGATATTATTAGAAGATCTGCTTCTGCTACTGTTAGGAAAAAAATGAACAAGAAAAATAAGATTTAGTATTTACATACACACAATCTGGTAGAGAAGTCCTTAATGTAAGTTTTTTCACATTTTTATATTATTCTGTGTATGCACTTT
Source organism: Nicotiana tabacum (assembly GCF_000715075.1). Taxonomy (NCBI): domain Eukaryota; kingdom Viridiplantae; phylum Streptophyta; class Magnoliopsida; order Solanales; family Solanaceae; genus Nicotiana; species Nicotiana tabacum. The sequence goes on along the minus strand of NC_134081.1, from coordinate 21,942,374 downwards.
TAAATTTTACAGGCAGGAAGACCAAGTGAAAGAGTTATCTCTAGTGATGAAAGAGTTATCTTTAGTGAGGGACAATTAAAAAGTGCATCATTTACAAATATTGATCTTGGATTCAAGCCACCTGAATTGAAATGGAAGGAAACATATGCTATTACTGAAAACCAACTTCAGAAATAAAGAAAGATGCAAACCATTAAGAAAAGGGCTCACTAGAGAACATATCACTTTATGTATTTTGTTCAAGTGTTTTGTTAATGAACCTAAAATTGCAGTTTATGTTGCTTGATATTCCAACAATGTTTTAAATGTATGTTTTCTTGGCATTTAACTTTAGGACTATTATGATGGTTTGAGGAATATATTACTGCAAATTTTAGTCAAAATGTGGCATACTTTACATAGATGTCAATACACAAAAGGAAGATACTTCCACCAATCTACTAGGCGCAACATTCAAAAGAGCTCCTTCAACCAACTAAACTTCCGCATAATTAGCAAATATTACCACAAAAAAAAACCTCTATGAGAATCCAAGCTAGTATAACAATGAGAGTCCGGAACCTAAATAATGGATTTTTAAAATTGAACTCATTATTTTTTTAAAGTTATGAGTTTAGATCTATTATTTATTATAATTTTAATGAATTTTTACAATTATATTTTTACTTCGCAATGAAAGTACTAGGTTCAGTTGAACCAGCTACTAAAGGACCGGATCCGCCCATGTATCTTGTACCACAAAAGATATATTCCTCTTATAATATGTAGAATTTGTTCTTTTTTTTTTGGTAGACTCAAGTATCTGGTATTCATTAACCCGACAAATTTATATACACATCGTTGAAAGGAAAAAATACTCCCAATATAAATTTCTTCATTCACATCATTCGAATTCGAAACTCTCTGTTAAAAATTTCTTGTACATGAAATCTTTAGAGTAGCATAACCTTTGAAAGAATCTATGGGAGATGAGTCATGAGTCAAAGTAGAGTAGTTAGCTAACTGCTTACGTATGTCTTTCAAGTATTGGAAACATGAATTAATTTATTTAATTAATCATTTGCCTTTTCAAGTCTTAAACAATGTTTGGCGCCGGGCAAACGCAACCAAAATATATAGTATAAGAAGAATTGGTAAAGAAAATAATAAAATAAGAACCTTCAACCACTTGAAGAAATAGTAAAATAGGAACCTTCAACCACTTCCTCAAATTATGAGACTTGTGCTTATTAAAAGTATTCGGTCAATTATGGAAACATTAAATTAGAAAATTAAATTCTCAAAAAAGAAACATTAAATCATTTATTTGGTTGGTAAGACACTTCCTTGATTTCTCCTTCTATAAAAGAAGACCACAATTCAAGAGAGAACCACCACTGAAAATTCCTTTAACATAGTAAATTAGCAAAAAATTGAGAACCAAAGTTGTGAGATGGCAGAAGTGAAGTTGCTTGGTCTTTGGTATAGCCCTTTTAGTCACAGAGTAGAGTGGGCTCTGAAGATTAAGGGCGTGGAATATGAATTTATAGAAGAAGATCTACAAAACAAGAGCCCTCTGCTTCTTCAATCCAATCCTGTTCACCAAAAAATCCCAGTGCTAATTCACAATGGGAAGCCAATAGCTGAGTCTATGGTAATTCTTGAATACATTGATGAGACTTTTAAAGGCCCTTCCATCTTGCCTAAAGACCCTTATGACCGTGCTATAGCTCGTTTCTGGGCTAAGTTCCTTGACGATAAGGTAAATTCCTATCCGCATAATTTAGTAAACTTTTATTTGAGACTTGAATATTGTTTTATTCCACATATGATGGTTTAGTCATGTCATGTGTTAATATTCAGATCTACATGTGAAATGATTATAGTGTAGGTGTTAAAAGGGAACAAGGTAGACTTAAAATAGTATAGAAAAAAGTTGCTTCGAAATACGTACAATATCTCTAAATCCACGCAGATCTTATTGGAAAAAATGAGACACAATGAAAAACAAGATCTCTATATAAATGGTATCAATTAGTTGGGAATATACTTTAGTGATGTTAGTATGTTTACTTAGGTCTAATATTTTGCTTGAAATCCTTTAATCATGTCATATTTATATGTCAATAGAAAATATACAGAGCTTGAAATACTTTTCAGAGAAATCTGTATAGCAATGGTTCAGATTTTAATTGAACGACGTTGCTAATGAGAATTTATATATGTACATAGTCGACTCTAACTTACTTGTGATTGAGACATAGTATTATCGTTGTTGTTGTTGTTGTTAAGTTATGAGCATTTTGCAGGTGGCAGCAGTGGTGAATACTTTCCTTCGCAGAGGAGAGGAGCAAGAGAAAGGTAAAGAGGAAGTTTATGAGATGCTGAAAGTTCTTGACAATGAGCTCAAGGATAAGAAGTTCTTTGTGGGTGACGAATTTGGGTTTGCTGATATTGCTGCAAATTTTGTGGCATTTTGGCTAGGAGTTTTTGAAGAAGCCTCTGGAGTTGTTTTAGTGACAAGTGAAAAATTTCCAAATTTTTCCAAGTGGAGAGATGAGTACATTAACTGCAGCCAAGTCAAGGATTCTCTACCTCTAAGATATAAGTTGCTTGCTTTTTTTCGAGCTCGTTCTCAAGCTGCTGCTGCAGCTTCTGCGTCCGCTCCCAAATGAACACATTCTCACTCATTTTATGAGGTACTTTTGAGATAATGTGTTAGAATAAAATTGCGAATTTAGGACGAGGTTTGTAGATTCAATTATGTATACGTATGCAAAAGAAAAAAAAAATTATATAAGATTGAGCTCATTCAGAATTAATGATTCTAGATTCTGCATTCTCTTGATCCTAATAAAACTACTTGTTAGAAAAAACTGGCTTAGTCCCAGCAAGTCACATACATGAAGTGTCTCGAGTTACTGTTTTAATTTGTTAGTTAGTCGGTGATTATACAATAATTAATCATATCAATTTCCTCATCGAATTGAAAAAAGGCAAGAAAAACAATCTATATAGCCAACAAATGGTTAAGAGGAAAAGGTGTAATTCAAAAGTTGTTGCTTTTTCGGGAATAACCAGGTGCCTTTACGAAAAAGTCGTGAAATTAAAGATAAAATGCAGAATACATAAATGAGCCTTAAACTTAGCCCTTTTTGTTACTTGGACACTTAGTTTCTACGAGTCACTCCAACTAAACCTCATCTATGTCAAGTGACGGGCACAATGTGTGGTGCACGTGAAAATAAGAAAAACTTGTTGATTTGTTATTATTATATCCATATTATGATTATTTTATATATTCTAATATATTATTCCTATTAAAGCTCTAACTTTTATCCTCATTCTTCTATTTCTTTTCTTCTTCCCCTTAGACAGAACCTGTCGATTTTTTCTCTTAATTTGTTTGCCCCTTTTTGCATATAAAGCTCACTCCTTTGAAGCTCTCTTGAATTGGGTCTCATCTTCTTCACATCTTGAAGTGTTTGTGGCTCCTTTGAAGGTCACTCATTGATGTGGGTATTAGCTTGTCCGGTGATGTCGAACAAATAGAAATCACCTTCTTTAAAAGAAGTTTCTTGTTATTGTGGGACTGCTTCCGAATTATTATTTCGTAGACTCCTTAAACCCATATCGTCATTTTTATTCTTGGTAACATCAAAGGCAAAGTTGCTTGTAATTTTTTCAGGCGGTATGACGATAAAATTCTTAAGAAACCTAAGAGGGTAATTTCTAGTTTATTGAGCAGAGTAAAAAAGTTTGAAGAAGAGAGGGATCAAGTTGGGATAATCGGGTTTTCCATTTTATGAAATGAGTTTCAATTTGTTTTGGGGGTTAAATTTATTAAGTGAAAGGTTTTAATTATTTGGAACAATTTGTTATTAAATTTAGGGTGTTAAGAGGCAACTGTAATAAACGCATTTAATTTTTTTAAAAGTTTTTCGCGGACAATCTGGACAGTGTTTGATTGGCACAGATAGGATTTAGTTGGAGTGCTCGATAGGAACAACCCTTTGTTTAGGTGTCCAAATAATATTTAAAAAAAAAACAAAGTTTAAAAGCCCACTTATGTATTCGGCCAAGATAAAAATTTATCGTCCATTACATAGCCATTATAGGTCCTCATAGGAGACTGACAACAACTGATCTTATTTGGAATGCAGTAGCTCAACCAAAACGTAGGATCATCATGTGAGTTGCTACTCAAGGTAGACTGCTCAATTGCTCACTAAGGAATGGCTAACTAATCTTCACATACAGGGGATGAAGACAAATCTAGTTTATGTGTTGATCAAGTAGTGGAAACAAATCAACATCTGTTTGTGGACTGTCCATGGTCCACATTAATTCGAGACACCTTAATGTCTCTTGCTCAAAGTCGTTCGAGCTTTTCCTAGGAGTATGGCATGAGTTACTTCAGCGTCATAGGGCATGGTATTCGAATATTGGTTCGAGACATTTTCTCTACCCCTTCTTACTCAGAAAAAGCAGGGACATCTTACGTTGAACCGATAACCATCTTTTGGCTAACCTATCCTCCTCCGTTCCTCGGGACCAACAAGGGAAAATACGGGAATATTCACTTGTTGTCCATCGACTACGCGATCGCCGATCGTGATACTTATCCGGGAGATGTTTTTTATTTGCATTCACATCTTTTGGTAAGACCGCCCTTATTATAGGAAGTGATTTAAGGCAGTTGTCATTCTTTTGTAAAAGTGCACTGGGCAGGTGTTCAGATGCAACCAGGAGATATAAAAAGAGTTCTATACATAATAAAAAGGAAGAAATGGCAGCAGGTAAAGAAGGAAGTCATAGCTGCACTCTGGGCAGCAATAGTATACCATATTTGGAATGCTAGGAACTGGAAAATTTTCAGGAGTATAACTATAAATGTTGAGATTATTGTAACACATTAAAAAAAGAGATAGGAGATAGGATTGACCTGCTTAAAAAGTCTAGGAAAGGGCTGAGATGCAATGTTTTGTTTAAGAGATTGCTGTGTAACTAGTGGTTACTCATCCATAGCTCTCCTCCTAAAAGTAAGTTTTGTGTTCGAGGTGCTCTATAGGTGTATACTTATTGTTTGTTATCAATATTGATTCACAGTGTTATCAAAAAAAAAAAATCATGGTCCAAAGAATTAAACAATTCTGATACGAGTCGACAATGACGTAAGGGTTTGCCATCTTCTAAACTCTTTAAATTAGCGTAAAAATATCTTTCGATATAAATCCAACAAATTTCTTTTCTTCTTCCACATGGCCAACATCCCTTAAAGTGTACCTTTTTATTCATACCTTAAAGTGTACATAAGAAAAAAGATATTTAAAATGTATGCATATTAAAAAATCAAACTAATTCACAACCCACTGATGTTAAATCTTGATAAAACTACTTGTTCGAGAGAGTAAGCCTAGCCGGCCATTTACATATGTGTCTCGTGTTACTATTTTATTGGTTGGTTAGTGATTGAACAATAATTAATTATATCAATTTTCCTATCGAATTGAAAAAGAAAGATAAAATTGGTGACTCATAATGTTAAACATAAGTTTCTCTTTCTAATTAAGGAGGCAAAAAATATTAATGAAAAAGCAAGCCACCAGATTTGACGAAAAGGTGGGTGACATAATCACATTGTATACTGTCAAAATCGAATTTGTCCTTCGTGTGACTAATCAAGATTGGAGCATGATGGACCGAGGTTCGTCATTATAATATCGCGCTGTGATATGAAGTTGGAAGGTCGAGCTCGAGACCCAGAGACCGATCAATACCGAGATCGAGTCAAGGTTGAGCTCGAGACCCAGAGACCGATCAATACCGAGAGCGAGTCAAGGTCGAGCTCGAGACCCAAAGACCGATCAATACCGAGATCGAGTCAAGATCAAGCTCGAGACCCAGAGACCGATCAATACTGAGACCGGCCAGGATCGAGACCGAGCCAAGGAACAAAAAAGCCGTTATACCCGCATTTGGGGAGAGAATCTCGGCAGAAATTACGGCTTGAATCAAGAAAAAGCTTATTAATTAATCTATCATGAGATCCTCACTATGTATTTTTAATTATATCCAAAGTAGGATTTCTCCACTATATTAAGAGTGGTTATATCTGTAAAAGAGAGATATTCATTCATTCACATATTTAGATTTATTCAGATTTACATAACATCTATCAAATATTATCCTTTTTGGACTTTGATATTGATTCATCTTGTTCTTTTATCAATCACTCTCTATTCAAATTGGGTTTGTATTCATTATTTTTTATAGTTAATATTCGATATATCTTTACTTATTTTTCCTATTTGTACTAAGTTATACCACATATCCTTAGAACTACGTATAAATTCAACTCTATCTATTTTTCGGGTAAACAGTTTGGAGCCCGCCGTGGGGCTAAGGATAATAGTGGTTATTTAGTACGAATCTCTGTAAAACATACTATTTTACACTTGCTCTTGGAAGTGTCTTTGATTTCAGGTTAAAAATGATGAACTCTCAATTAATGACCCTACCTATCCACAACGAAGTTGGCCTTCAAGATGAGAATAACAACTTGACGCCCGGGGATGAAAGGCCACTCGTTGACCTCGTTGGAACTCGGTCCGTAGATCCAATTGACGTTAATTCGCATGTGGCCATTGAGGCGAACCAACGTTCCAACCCCGAAAACAGCATTCATGGAGGAACTCGTTCTGCACTTCGAAACACCCAAAATGTTGGAGAAGACAGGATCAGCCTGCGTATGATTTTCGAAATGTTACAAGCTCAACAGGTTGCGATAGCTCAGTTGCAGAGGCAAATCCAGTCACCGAGCAGGACCGAGCCCGGTCCACCTCGAGAAGTCACTCACAAAATAGGGCCAGCTGTAATAAAATCAAATGAACAAGAATCGGGGATTAATCCCGAAATTATTAGGATGCTCGAGGAACTGACAAAACGAATTGAGTCAGGAGAAAAGAGGATTGAAGAAAACAACAAAAAAGTAGAAACTTATAACTCTAGGGTTGATCAGATCCCGGGGGCACCACCAATATTGAAGGGCTTGGATTCCAAACAATTCGTACAAAAGTCCTTCCCCCCGAGCGCAACTCCCAAACCGATCCCCTAGAAGTTCCGCATGCCCGAAATTCCTAAATATAATGGAACGACCGACCCCAACAAATATGTCACCACTTGCACATGTGCCAACAAAGGGAACGATCTAGAAGGCGATGAGATCGAATCCATATTATTAAAGAAGTTTGAGGAAACCCTGTCAAAGGGAGCAATGATATGGTATCATAATTTACCGCCTAACTCTATCGATTCTCTTGCTATGCTTGCAAATTCTTTTGTAAAAGCACATGTCGGAGCCATAAAGGTCGAGACCAGGAAGTCGGACCTTTTCAAGGTAAGGCAAAAGGATAACGAGATGCTAAGAGAGTTCGTATCTCGTTTCCAAATGGAATGAATGGATCTACCACCGGTCACGGATGATTGGGCCGTTCAAGCTTTCACCCAAGGACTGAACGAATGAAGCTCGATGGCTTCACGATAGTTGAAGCAGAACTTGATCGAGTACCCAGTTGTTACCTAGGCCGATGTACACAATCGATATCAATCGAAGATTAGAGTCGAAGACGACCAGTTGGGTTCCGGGTCCGTTATTAAAAAGAAACATCGACCGAGAACTAATGTCGAGCAGGGACCGATACCGGCCGTATAACGGAGATCGTAGGGGTAGCGAACCGGGACGCAACCCCGTACGAGGCGAAAGGAGAAGTGATCGAGGCCAAAGGTCTCGAGGGCTAATGAACAAGAATGGGTTCGACAGGCCTACCGGACCTAAGGAAGCACCGCGGTTATCATAATATATCTTCAACATTGATACATCCGCCATCGTGTCGGCTATTGGACGCATCAAAGATACTAAATTGCCTTGACCTCTATAGTCCGATCCAGCCTTGAGAAATCCCAATCAAATGTGCAAGTATCATGGCACCCATGGCCACAGAACGGAAGATTGCAGGCAGTTGAGAGCAGAGGTAGCCTAGTTATTCAATGAAGGGAAACTTCGAGAGTTTTTAAGTGACCGGGCCAAGAACCATTTAAAAACTAGAGAATTCAATAGACAAAATGAACAAAAAGAGCCACATCACATCATCCACATAATCATCGGAGGGATCGATGTCCCCCAGGGGTCGGTGCTTAAATGTACTAAGACGTAGATTATAAGAGAGAAGCGATCTCGAACTCAAGATTACTTACCTAAAAGAACCTTGCCTTTTAGTGACGAAGATGCGGAAGGAATCATGCAGCCCCATAACGATGCACTGGTAATATCTGTACTTATGAATAAAACTCAAGTTAAGCGTATGTTAATTGATCCAGATAGTGCGACCAACATCATTCAATCAAGGGTCGTAGAGCAACTCAGTCTACAGGACCAGGTCGTGCCCGCAACCCTGGTACTAAACGGATTCAATATGGCATGTGAAACTACTAAGGGCGAGATAATTTTTCCAGTAAACGTGGCCGGACAATCCAAGAAACGAAGTTCCACGTGATCGAGGGTGACATGAGATATAATGACCTGTTCGGGAGGTCGTGGATCCACAACATGAGAGCAGTACCCTCGACCCTTCACCAGGTTCTAAAATTCCCAACACCAGAGGGAATCAAAATGGTATACGGGGAGCAAACGACCGCAAAGAAAATGTTTGTCGTCGATGAAGTGATTCGGATATCATCACTATCATCGACAAAAAGATGAGATTCAAAGGAGAAACAGGACACCAAATAGCAATCACAAACGTCGGCCTCGACCCAACTAGAGAAGCAGAAGACTGACGAAGATGATGATTATGGGATCCCTCGATCCTTCATGGTCCCTGATGATTCCGACGCTACCAAATCATCGGTCGAAGAACTGGAGCAAATTACACTAATCAAATATTTGCCCGAGCTAAAGGTATACCTAGGCACGGGGTTAAATCCCGAGCTTAAGGAAAAAGCTTATTCAATTTCTTATAGCTAACATGAACTGTTTCGCTTGGTCCCATCTTGACATGACAGGGATCCCACCGGAAATAACCACTCATAAACTAAGCTTGGATCCGAAATTCCATCCGGTAAAGCAAAAAATAAGGCCCCAGTCCAAGGTCAAACATGCCTTCATCAAGGACGAGGTAACCAAACTTCTTAAAATAGGATCCATTCGAGAAATAAAATACCTTGAATGACTAGCAAACGTGGTGGTAGTCCCTAAGAAGGGAAACAAACTTAGAATGTGTATAGATTATAAAGACCTGAACAAAGCATGCCCTAAGGATTCTTTCCCTTTGCCTAATATCGATCGTATGATCGATGCCACAGCCGGCCACGAGACTCTCAGTTTTCTCGATACCTACTCCGGGTACAACCAGATATAGATAAACCCGGAGGACCAGGAAAAGACCTAGTTTATCACTAAGTACGGTACCTACTGTTATAATGTAATGCCATTCGGTCTGAAAAATGTTGGTGCAACTTATCAATGCCTAGTAAACCGAATGTTTGAAAAACAAATATGAAAATCAATGGAAGTTTATATTGATGACATGTTAGTTAAGTCCCTGCGAGCAGAGGATCATTTAAAGCATTTGCAGGAAACTTTCGATATACTGAGGGAGTACAATATGAAGCTCAACTCCGAAAAATGTGCATTCGGGGTTGGCTCGGGCAAGTTTCTTAGTTTCATGGTATCCAATCGGGGAATCGAGATCAACCTCGATAAAATCAAAGCTATCGAGGATATCACGGTAGTGGATAATGTAAAGGTCATGCAGAGGCTAACGGGATGGATAGCCGTCCTAGGACGATTCATTTCGAGATCCTCAGATAGGAACCACCACTATTTCTCACTACTTAAGAAACAGACCAACTTTGCATGAACTCTGGAATGCCAGAAGGCTTTGGAGGAACTAAAATGGTATTAATCGAGCCCGTCGCTGCTTCATACCCCGAAAGTGGACGAACATCTTTACCTGTACTTAGCTGTCTCAGAGATAGCGGTAAGTAGAGTCCTGGTTTGAGAAGAACGAAGTATGTAATTCCCTATTTATTACGTAAGTCGGATCTTAGGCGAGGCCGAAACTAGATATCCACACTTAGAAAATTTAGCGCTTGCTTTAATAAGCGCCTCTAGGAAACTAAAACCATATTTTCATTGTCATCCGATATGTGTGGTAACAACTTATCCTCTTCGAAATATTTAGCACAAACCCGAGCTTTCGGGTGGATTGTCCAAATGGGCCATAGAAATCAGTGGGTACGATATTGAGTATCGACCCCAAACCTCTATTAAATCTCAAATCTTGGCGGACTTCGTGGCTGACTTTATGCCAGCCTTTGTACCCGAGATTTAAAAAGAACTACTGATAAAATCGGGTACCTCTTCGGGAGTCTGGACCCTCTTTACAGACGGTGCCTCGAACGCGAAGGGGTCTCGACTAGGCATCGTACTAAAATCACCCACAGGTAATGTAGTTAGAAAGTCTATCGGAACTACAAAATTGACTAATAATGAGGCCGAGTATGAGGCCATGATTGCAGGTCTCGAACTAGCTAGAATCTTGGGAACAGAAGTCGTAGAGGCTAAGTGTGATTCCCTCCTCGTGGTAAACCAAGTTAACGGGACTTTTGAAGTCCGAGAAGATCGAATGAAGAGGTACTTGGATAAACTACAAGTGACTCTACATCGATTTAAGGAATGTACCTTGCAACATGTACCCTGAGAACAGAACAGCGAAGCTGACGCTCTTGCAAACTTAGGTTCATCGGTCGAAGATGACGAACTCAACTCGGGGACTGCCATACAACTCATGAGATCGATAATCGAAGAAGGTCACGTCGAGATAAACTCCACAAGTTTAACCTGGGATTGGAGAAACAAATACATAGAGTACTTTAAGAACGAGAAACTTCCATCATATCCAAAGGAATCGAGAGCTCTGCGCACAAAGGCAGCAGGATTCTCTATGTCTGAAGACGGAACACTATTTAGAAGGACGTTCGATGGACCATTGGCAATATGTTTGGGACCGGGAGATACCGATTACATCCTACGGGAAATTCACGAGGGCGCTTTTGGAAATCATTCTGGTGTCGATTCACTGGTCCATAAAGTAATAAGAGCAGGGTATTATTAGACCGATAAGAGAAAGGATGCAAGGGAGTTCATTCGAAAATGCGACAAATGACAAAGGCATGCGCCCATGATTCATCAACCCGGGGAACTACTCCACTCGGTCCTATCTCTATGGCCCTTTATGAAATGGGGAATGGACATCGTTGGCCCCTTCCCATCGGCTCCAGGTAAGGCTCAGTTTATTTTGTTTATGACTGATTATTTCTCTAAATGGGTTGAAGCACAGGCTTTCGAGAAAGTCAGAGAAACGAAAGTGATAGACTTATGTCGATTCGGGATGCCATCCGAGATTGTATGTGATAATGGAAAACAATTCATCGGCAGCAAAGTAACTAAATTTCTTGAGGATCATAAGATCAAAAGGATCCTATCAACACCTTATCATCCCAGTGGAAACGGACAAGCCGAATCAACCCACAAAACCATCATCCAAAATCTTAAGAGGAGATTGACCGGATCCAAAGGAAAATGGAGAGAAATACTACCCGAGGTCCTATGGGCATACCGCACAACATTGAAATCTAGTATCGGAGCAACACCATTCTCGTTGGTTTATGGCGCTGAAGCTCTGATCCCGGTCGAGGTCGGAGAACCTAGCATCAGGTTTTGATATGAAACAAAAGAGTCAAATAACGAGACCATGAATACGAGCCTAGAATTGTTGGATGAAAGACGAGAAGCCGCTCTCGTCCGATTGCCCGCCCAAAACAGCGGATCGAAAGGTAATACAATCGAATAACTAATCTTCGACATTTTAAAATCAGGGACTTGTTGCTAAGAAAGGTCACCCTGAACACCCGAAATCCGAATGAAGGAAAACTGGGTCCGAACTGGGAAGGACAGTATCAGGTTCTCGAAATCGTCGGAAAAGGATCCTACAAGCTCGGTATGATAAACGACAAACAACTACTGAGCAATTGGAATGTATCGCACCTAAATCGATACTACTGCTAAGGTATGACCCTCACATGTTCATTTGTATTTCGAAACTAACCCTTGCAGGTGTTCGACCAGAAACAAGGATGGATTCTTCAACACGAAGCCTTTAGGTTTGAAAGAACGTGTTGCACTCTTTTTCCCTTTAGGTCTGGCGAGGTTTTTAATGAGGCAACCACTGATCGTGCTAAATTGGAACAATTCAACAGTATCTGAGGCCTCTTTACAATCAACCTCGAATACTGGGGGCATTGCCCTCGAAAATCAAGTTTGATGCAAGAAAGTTACTTCATGGCAACAGGGTCTCGATAGAAAAAATTTGTAAGGGCCAAATGGTCAAACGAACCAAGCCCGTGTAGTTTGCTCGAGCCCTAACACAAAACATGTACGCATGTATAATGACTTATAAAGAGAAATTTCTTCTTTACCGATATCTCATACCTCAGAAAGGTTCTTCTACTTCATATTCTCGATCTATTATGCAAACAGGCTTAAGGGCTGACCATGACCGGAGTTCGAATAATTACCCCCACAAATCGGGGACTGCCGTCCGAAAAATCAACGAGATCGAATTATATAAACTCCGAAGATCATAAGCCCAAGAGGCAAATCCCGAACTAAAAAGGGATATTTATAGGCCACGACCACCACACTCGGGGACTGATACTTCGGGCAAGCTCAAAAGTAAAATGGGAAAATAATCCCAAGACGCAAATCCTAGACTAAAGAGGCTACGACCGAATTAACACGAATCAGAGACGTCCGAATTCCGTAACAAAACAGGCCTTCAAAATCAATCATAAACTAGTTAAAAAGGCTACCCCCCGATAAAATCATAAAAGGCTTCGATATTATCAAGCCTCGAAAACGCCAATGAGTTCAAAATTATTCGAACTCTCAGACAATTCCCTATTTCATGCTAAGGCATTACAAGTTTCACAAATACGAATGATAAGAAACTCTTTCAAGCCAAAAAGGGGACAAAGCCATAAACAATCTTTCTTACAAAAGCCTAAGGTTTACTTTACTTCGAGTTGGAGCAAGCACTCACTCGATCATAAAGCCTAAGGGCTATTTTTTGTCTTGAGTTCGAGAGACCATCCTCGCTCAAATGAAAAACCTAAGGGTTACTTTACTTCGAGTTCGAGCAAGCACTCACTCGACCATAAAGCCTAAGGGCTATTTTTTGTCTTGAGTTCGAGAGACCGCCCTCGCTCAAATAAAAAACCTAAGGGTTACCTTACTTCGAGTTCGAGAAAGAACTCACTCGACCATAAAGTCTATTCGCTATACTAATTCGGTTCCAATCGAATTGTTTAAACCTCGGAACTTAGAATACAACTTCATAATTTTATAAGGCGGAAAGGAAGAAAGTTTAATATATGTGTGTCAAAAATCATTTACAAGGGCACCATGGCCCGATCAAGTTTCTCTATAAAAGACCGAAACGGTCTTAAAAGAAGAACAAAAAAAAAATATACTAAAGGACTTAGTCCTCTCCAGGAGCAGCATCTTCACCCTCAAGGCCTCTTTCACTTTCAAATCCGCTCACACTCCCGGTATCATCATCATAAGGAAAGGCCAACACTCCGGCTTCGACTTCAAGCTCCTTAGTTTTCTCGATCTCGGCTGTAAGATCGAAGCCACGAGCATGGATCTTCTCGAGTGTCTCCCTTCGAGACTGGCATTTAGCATGCTCGGTAACCCAGTTTGCTCGATCCTGAGCAGCTTCAGCATCAGACCGGTACAATGCCACCATTGCATCGCATCAGTCATGGCTGCTTCGACCTCCGATTTGGCCGCTGCAAGTTCTGTGGCCAGTCTCTCTCGATCAAAAGTTGCTGAGCCCAACCGAGACTTGAACTCCTCGATTTCCTTGGCTTGCACCAAGGCCTTCTCTTTCAAACTTCGGAGTTGAGTCTCTGCCGAGGCTAGTTGACCTCGGGCAGCCACCTTTTCTGAGGCAAGGCGGTCCATGTTTTTTTCCACTCTTTGTCCTCCGCTTTCACTGTGTCCACTTCAACACGAAGTTGCCTGATCACATCAAACTTTTGTTGGACCTGTGGAACCGAACTGTTATCCATCACGCCCGAGTCAGTATCATTAACTTCAAAGATTCTTTTTACCTGCTTGGACAAATCGGCTTGTTCTTTCCGAGATGTTTCTAGCTCAGCCCGAAATCATTTTGCTTCTCCCTCTCTCTGCTCAGTGTGAAGCTTGAAGGCATATCTCTCCTCAATAAGCCCTCAGATTTCAGCTTCGTACCGGCTAAGCTTCCCTCGGGATCGGAGAAACACCTCATGATAAAGCATATAGGCCTACGAAAATAGAGAGAAGGAATTATACAAGGAAAGAAAAATACAAGTATGAAAATTGACAAAGAAAAGATGAACATACCCGATTCAGGGCCTGTTGAGCTTCGTTGAAAAGACAAGAGACTCCCACCTCGCCCGAGCTCTTCTTCGGAGCCTCCAAATCACTCAGACCGGTGGCATATTTTACCTCAATAAAGTAATCACGGAAAGGATCTTCCTCTCCATGGGCTCCCTCCCCGTGAAAAATCTCCACGGCCTGTGGATCACGTATCATCAATTGCAAAAATAAAAGAAGCGAGGGGGACCCGATCTCTATTGCCGCAAGTAGTTTTTTCGAGACGCAACCTCCGTATTGGGGAGCCTCAAGCTCGGTTCCTACACCGGCATCCACCGCCTCTTTAACGATCTTTTCTTCCCGAGATAAAACACCCTCGGTCCCCCTCGGCTTAGGAACTTGGGTCAAAGTCTCCTCCCCGACCTCCTCAAGCCTGGACGGAGCAGTATCAACTTCCACATGTACCGAAATATTTTGAATATCGGTGCAAGATCGTGCACAGGCCACTAGCCCAAAGTCACCTTCTTCTTCTTCTTCTTCTTCTCCTTCTTCTTAATCCCTTAGACTCAGGACCGACTCCATATTCAGTGGGATTGTTTTCCCCTTTGGTTTAGGGGCCGCTCTCTTCCTGGGTTTCTGACCCTCAGAGTCCGAGGCCCTTTTTCTCTTATCACCTTTGCCGGTTTTGAGATAGGCGGTAAAGCTTATTCATCACCTGACATGGCCGCATCTTTTTCGAGACCTACAAAAAAAAAGTAACTAAAACTTATGCTAGAAAAGAATGCTTGAACGATAGGCAAATTGGTAAGCCAAGAAGAAGGGTTACCATGAGTACGAGCCTCCCACTGGCCCTTTGACAATCCGCACCACGTGCGCTTGGCATATGTCGACGTTGAAACCAGACTCCTGACCCAGGTATCGAGATGGGGAACCGCACCCGGCATCCAAGCAACGGCTGCATCGAGAAAAACACTAATAAGAAGGTATGAAGTAGTAAAAACAACAAACATAAATTAAAAATGGCATCATACTAACGTTTTATATTCCATTTCTCAGGAAATGGCACGCTCTCAGCCAGGATTAGGTCAGTGGTCTTCACCCGAACGAACCGGCCCATCCAGCCCCGATCTTTGTCTTCATCGATACTCGAGGTGAACACCTTGGTGGCCCAACATTGAAGCTTTATCAGCCCACCTCGGTAGAGTTGAGGGCTATATAATCTTACGAGGTAGTGAAGGGTAAGGGGAGCCCGTCGATTTTGCTCACGAAGAAATGGAGCAGTATTACAATCCTCTAGAAAGAAGGGTGAATTTGGTCGAGGGTCACTTGGTATTTTTTGCAGAAATCGACGATGACCGGATCGAGGGGACCCAGCGTGAAAGGATAAGTGTAAACACTCAGGTACCCTTCCACGTGGGTAGTGATCACTTCCCTCGGTGAGGTAACCTTTTCCCACAAATATTCCATTCTTACTAATTACAACCTTGTTGGATACAAAAACGCACTTAAAACCGTGCTTAACAAGAAGTCCAGTAGAGACTAAATTCTTTCTCATTTCGGGAACATGAAGGACATTGTTCAAAGTCATGACCTTGCCAGAAGTCATTTTTAGAAATACCTTCCCATATCCTTCAACTTTTGCTGTTGAAGCATTTTCCATATAAACTGTCTCTCCGGGTTCAGCAAGAGCATAGGTAGCAAAAGCCTCTCTAACTGCACAAACATGGCGAGTGGCTCCTGAATCAAACCACCACAGTTTAGGATTTTCCACCAAGTTACATTCAGAGAGCATGGCACACAAGTTATCAACATCATCATGGTTTACTATCATATTTGCTTGACCCCTTTTCTTGTCTTTCTTCGAAGCACGACACTCCGTAGATTTGTGTCCGGTTTTCCCACAGTTGTAGCAGTTTCCACTGAACCGCTTCTTGCTTGGGTTGTATTTCGGACTAGAAGCCTTCTTCCTCTTTTTGTTAGCTTCAACAATATTTGCTCCCATTATTGTTGAATTTCCACGGCCTCTCCTTTCAGCAGCTTTATTGTCCTTTTCGATTCTCAACCGAACAATGAGATCTTCAAGGGATATTTCCTTTCGTTTGTGTTTCAAATAATTTTTGAAGTCCTTCCACAACGGAGGCAACTTCTCAATCATTGCTTCTACTTGGAATGCTTCGTTGATTACAAGACCTTCAGCAAGTAGATCATGAATAATCACTTGCAATTCCTGGACTTGAGTAATAACAGACTTGCTATCTATCATTTTGTAGTCCAGAAATTTTGCGGCAACGAATTTCTTCATCCCGGCATCTTCAGTCTTATATTTCTTTTCAAGCGCATTCCACAATTCTTTGGATGTCTCCATGCTACTGTATACATTATACAGATTATCATCCAGTCCGCTAAGAATATAATTCTTGCATAAAAAATCAGAATGCTTCCACGCTTCAATCACGAGAAAGCGTTCATTATCTGGAGTTTTATCCAGCAGATCAGGAACATCTTCCTTGATGAACTTCTGTAGACATAACGTAGTTAAGTAGAAGAACATCTTCTGCTGCCAGCGTTTAAAATCAATCCCGGAAAATTTTCCGGGTTTTTCTGCCGGTGCCAACGCCGGTGTTCGGCTTGTCGTTGCGTTGGCAGTCGCCATCGGAACAGCTTGGTTTTCGTTTTCAGTCATCATCTTTTCTATAAAAGAATGACACAAACAAACGTTTAATACACGTTTTTAAACTGGAGTAAAAATCACGTAGATTTTAATATCCAACAAAACGCCACGAAGGCTTAACTCTCCAAAACGGGAGTACACAAACCACAAAGGTTTTAGTTTGCAGAATAATAAGAATAACACAAGTACAGAAATAAATATTAAATTCCTTAAGATTGTTATTCCCGGTCAATATTGCTGTATTTGTAAATATTAATTCTGCAAAATATAAGTTAACGTAATAAAACAATAATAATAAATTCGAGCCCACTGAATTCACAGTGTTTCCTTAAGGAATTTAATCCCCTCCTAGTACCCAAGGTAATGGATTATTTCCTCCCAGGATAGAACGAATAACACACTGGTGTAGCGGTACTTCAAACCCCAGTGTTTCGGCGAACACAAAGTTCGGTAGCAAATCACACTTACAGTTGCTTTGTTTGAAGTTAAAAACAATGCAGAACGAAGGAGTATATACTCAGAAAAATGTATGGAAGTTCTGAGAGGAAGGAATGCAATGTATAGCCAATTTGTGGAGCGAATTGTATGTTGAGTTGAGTATCTTTCTTTAACATTTGCTGCTCATATATATAGCAGCCAAGAAGGAGTGCAAGACCAAACGTCCACCCTTCATGGTGGAGCAAGCATTACATGTTTGTGGAGCAAGCACTTCATGTTTGTGGAACAAGCACTTCATGGTGGGAAGACCATTATCCGGCTGCCAAATTATCAATACACGGATTGGAAAATATCCGTTTACAAATACGGATAATCTTACGTTAATATTTACTATTAACAAATAATCCGAAGCTGAAGCCGAAGCCGAAGCCGAATCCGTAGCCGTAGCCGAAGCCGAGCCGAGCGACGACGACGACGACGGCGCGAGGCTTGCTTTCTTCTTAACTCTTTAAGAGCTACAAGAAGAGCAATTATATATATACCCACCAAAAATGTCTTCCACTTCCAATATGGGACAATGTCTCATTGTTAAGAGGGGAAAACTTAAAATTTTACTCAAAATTTCATTTTCCCTCCATTTCCCATTCACCCTCATTTTAAGAATATTACATCTTAAAAAATAAAATCTCAACAAAATAAACTCTCGCTATGTGCAAGAATTGGAGAAGGTCCGAGCCACATTGAATTTATTGTATACAACATTACCTTATATTTATGCAAAAAAATATTTTGACAACTTTTTGTAGCCTCCTAATCATACGGCGATAACTTTGCTATTGTACCGACGATCTCCTTCAAAGCTTAATGATGTTTGGCATATTTCGATATGTGTTGATGTTACTTTGCCCATACTTTAACCACTTTTTGATGTTATTTAATCTTTAAAACACCCAACATGCTGTAATTATTGGTTTGATGACTAATTAAGTTATGTGTGACGATTTAAGGTGTTCGGAGTGCAAAATATGAAGAAAAGGTGGTTTAGCTAGAGGAAGAAGGGTTGGATGCGTCGCATCCAACCTAGGAAAATATCATCCTGCATGCAACCTTAGCAGTGAAGTTGGGCCATCGCGTCCGCCATCGCGTGCGAAACTGGGAAGTAGAAGTGAAGCTGGATGCGTCGCGTCCACCATCGCATGCAAGCTGAGAAATAGAGGACAAGGTGGATGCGTCGCATCCACCTTCGCAGGCAAAAATTGAAATGGAGGACAAGGCATCCACCTTAGTATCAATCCCTGAAGCCGAATTGGACTAGGAATAGGAGAGCTTTGGCCCACGACTTTTGTACGCAATATATAAGCTAAAAACGCCTCTTTTAGGTTATCTAACATATTGGAAAAGGAAAAAAAGCCACGAAAAAGCTGTGGAGGCCGGAATTCATCAAGTTTCATCTTTCTCCCACCAAACTTAGTAATTTTTATGTTTCTTTATATGATTTGTTGTTTGGCTACCATGTCTATGTGGAGCTAAACTTCACGTTCTAGGGTTGTGGTTCTTTCATGAATATTGTTATTCGGATATTGATTTTGACTTCTTGATTTATCATATTAGTTTATTTATTCAATCTTGCACTTAATTATTTAATTGCTTGATCACCAATTGAATATTATCTACGAATCTAGAATTGAACTCGAAAGTGGGAATTCTATATTGCATATAGGATTGAGTAGGGCAAGTTCTTGAACTCGGGCATCGGGGAACGGATTCGTGGTTAGGATAGACATATACCTAATTGCCTTGCTTGGTTGATTTACAGGAATTATAAATGCGTTCTTGTTGATTCTAACTCCATAGACATATAGGCGTTAGGTTAGCTTGAATAGGCGAGTAAGAACTCGACAGATTCTTATGAGCAATATTGACCCTGTCAACCAATAAGCTAGATAAATTAGTCGGTCAATTCAATTGAAGAATACAATAGGATTGTTAGATAGCCCATAACCCTAGATCATTTTTCTTACATTGATATCATAAAAATCTGCTCTTTCTCTGTTCAAAGTTCATTATTTATATTTTCTTATTTAATTAGTTTAGAATAAAATATTTTTAGGTTTAATTCTTGTTTAGATAATTAGGATAGTCTAATTTAGTTAATAGTTAATCATAAGTCCTCGTGGGTTCGACATCCGACTTTTAGTCACTTTATTACTTGACGACCGCGTATACTTGCGTGAGTGTGTTTGGTCGCAAAAATAATAACTTATAAACCAGTACCTAAAAATATCATTTATTAAGAAAAAAACTCTCACTTAGTAACATCAATAGAAGTGATTCTCTCAATACATAAAAAGAAAAAACACCTAAATTTCTGAGAAGACAGGCTTTATTCCACATACAAGAATCTTAAAAGTTTACAATCAATTCAATAGATATTCATTTAGCAGCAGCGGCAGCTTGGACTTTAGCTTTGAAAAAACCAAGCATCGTATCCCTATCAGGAAGGTTTTCCTTAACTTCACTACAGCTGAGGTACTCATTTCTCCAAGCACACAAATGGGGAAACTTTTGACTTGTCACTAACACAACCCCTGTTGCTTCTTCTACAATTTCCAACCAAAATGGTATGTAATTTGCAGCTACATCAACAAATCCAATTTTGTCTCCGCCAAAAAACTTCTTGTCCTTAAGTTCATTATCAACAATTTTCAGCAGCTCATAAGCTTCTTGTTGTATGCTCTTTTCTTGCTCCTTTCCTTTGCTCCACAGAGCTTTTCCCACTGCTTCCAAACACTGAAAGCACAAAGAAAAACTAAAAAATTCTTAGGACCAAGATGGATAAGGGAAGGGGTAATTTCAAGTATAATTACTTAACTTTATTCACTGTAATAATAAAGTTATAAAATTATTTTTATCACATTAAAATAGATAAACTTTACTTGCTATAAAAATTAATTCATAAAAATTAGTACTACCTCCGTTTCAATTTAGACAACACATTTTCCTTATTAATCTTTTTAATAAAGAATGACACATTTCTATAATTAAAAATAATTCTACTTTAAACTTTTCATTTTACTCATTTTACCCTTAATGAGAATAACCACACCAATATCATGATCCCACAAAATTTTTACTAAATTTGTTATCACATCAACGTAACTAAACTATATGTTAAATGACCGAATGGTCAATTATTTTGCTCAATAAATAAAAAAGCCAATCATATACACTTTGACTACCCATATTTTATATAAACTAAAGACAATGAACAAACATTTAATTAATATAATAAGAAGAAGAAGAAGAGGAAGAAGAAACAATTACCGGTGTCGTGAGTTTCACTTTCAAGTCATTTGTATTTTCTGAATGTTCCCCACATAATTCATGATATAAAATAGTTTTATAACTTCACTATTCTAATTGATAAAGTTCAGTAATTATATAACTCGATCAAAAAACACACACACATAAAATAGGTTAATAAACTCGCCTTTCCGTCAAGGAACTTAGCCCAGAAACGAGCTATAGCACGGTCATAAGGGTTTTTAGGCAAGATGGAAGGGCCTTCAAAAGTCTCATCAATGTATTCAAGAATGACCATAGACTCAGAAATGGGCTTTCCATTGTGAATTAGCACTGGTATTTTCTTAAGGACAGGATTGGATTGAAGAAGCAGAGGACTTTTGTTCTGTAGATCTTCTTCTATAAATTCAAACTTCACTCCCTTAACTTTCAGAGCCCATTCAACTCTGCGACTATAAGAGCTGCCACTAACACCAAGCAACCTAACTTCTCCCATTTTTTAGAACTTTGTTTCTCACTTAGCTTGGCTTCAAAACTTACTTTGTTGAAGAGTATGTATCTATTTATTTTTTTGAGGTGGTTTTAGTCCTCTTTTCCATAGTGGGAGATTTAGAATAAGTTTCTTGTCAACAAAGCAAAGCAAGTACACCAAAATAACCTAGCTAGTTGCGTTGTTTGACGTTTGCGTTTGCACTGACCGACTTATCTTGTTTGCGTTTGCACGGGTTTGATTGGACACAAAATTATTTATGAAAAAAAAAAAGAAATATTTTCAAAGTTTGTCTCAATCTAAAATAAGGCAAGAGACATTTGTGTAATTATAAATCGTTTCATTACGTGTAAAATAAAATTTTTAGAGTTAACTTTTTTCTAAATAAAAAAATAATATTTTGAAATAAACAAAAAAAGATAATATGACACACAAATTAGGACGAAAGGTGCGTTATAATATGTAGAATTCGAAGTAGGTTGCTTTGACGTACATGCAATTATTTATTTTTTGGGTATAATCATTCCTTATATGGTATTCATTAGCTTGACTAATAGGACCTATTAAAGCAAAGAAATGCTCCCTATAGAAAGTTTCTTCGTTTCCGAGTGTTTGAACACGAAACCTCTCATTAGAAATTTCTTTTCTTGTAAAACCTCTAAAGTAGCATAACGTACGCTTGAGAGAATCTCTAGGTGATGAGTCAAAATAGAGTTAGTTAAGTGCTTACGTATGTCTTTCAAGTCTTGGACAAACATGAATTAATTTAATAATCATTAGTCTTTTCAAGTCTTAGATAACATTTAATTTGGCGCCAGGCATACAAAAATAAAATATAAGAAGAAATAGAAAAGAAAATAGTAAAAATAAGAACCTTCAACCACTCCCTCATATTTTGAGACTTATGCTTATTATAAAAAGTATTCGGTCAATATGGAAACATATAATTAGAAAATTGTATTCTCAAAGAGGAAACATTAAATCATTTACTTGGTTTCTAAGACACTTCATTGATTTTTCCTTCTATAAAAGAAGACCACAATGATCAAGAGAGAACCACCACTGAAAATTCCTTAACATAGTAAATTAGCAAAGAATTGAGAACCAAAGTTGTGAGATGGCAGAAGTGAAGTTGCTAGGCTTTTGGTATAGCCCATTTAGTCACAGAGTTGAGTGGGCTCTAAAGATAAAGGGCGTGAAATATGAATATATAGACGAAGATCGAAATAACAAGAGCTCTCTACTTCTTCAATCCAATCCTGTTTACAAAAAAGTCCCTGTTCTCATTCACAATGGAAAACCCATTGTTGAGTCTATGGTCATTCTTGAATACATTGATGAGACTTTTGAAGGCCCTTCCATTTTGCCTAAAGACCCTTATGATCGAGCTTTAGCTCGTTTCTGGGCTAAGTTCCTTGACGATAAGGTAAATACCTATATGCATAATGTAGTAAACATTTATTTGAGACGACTAAAGTTGTTTTGAATATTGTTTTATTCCATATATGATGGTTTAGTCATGTCATGTGTCAATGTTCAGATCAACATATCCGTAAGTGTGAAACCGTTATAGTGGAGGGTGTTAAAAGGGCACAAGATAGACTTAAAATCGTACGGGAAGAAGTTGCTTCAAAATACCTACAATATGGCATAATAAAACACAAGATCTCCGGAAAAAAATATGGCATAATGAAACACAAGATCTCTATATAAGTTGTATCAATTAGTTGAGAATATGTTTTAGTGATGCTAGTATGTTTACTTGGGTCTTATATTTTCTAGAAATTTTTTAATCGTGTCATTTTTATATGTCAGTAAAAAATATAAACAGCTGGGAAAACTTTTCATAATTTTGTATAGCAGTAGTGCGGAATTAAATGGAGCCGACTCTAACTTACTTGTGATTGAGACGTAGTGTTGTTATTGTTGTTAAGTTAAGAGTGTTTTGCAGGTGACTGCAGTACCGAATATTTTCCTTCGCAAAGGGGAGGAGCAAGAGAAAGCTAAAGAGAAAGTTTGTGAAATGTTTAAAGTTCTTGACAATGAGCTCGAGGATAAGAAGTTCTTTGTGGGTGACAAATTTGGGTTTGCTGATATTGCTGCAAATTTGGTGGCATTTTGGCTAGGAGTTTTTGAAGAAGCCTCTGGAGTTGTTTTAGTGACAAATGAAAAATTTCCAAATTTTTGTAAGTGGAGAGGTGAGTACATTAACTGTAGCCAAATCAAGGAATCTCTACCTCCTAGAGATGAGTTGCTTGCTTTTTACCGAGCTCGTTCTTAAGCTGCAGCAGCTTCTGCGCCCGCTCCCAAATGAACACATTCACATTCATCTTATGAAGTTTCGAGATAATGTGTCAGAATAAAATTGCGAATCTAGGACGAATTGTATAGACTATGTATACGTATGCAAAAAAAAAAAAAAAAAAAAAATTATATATATATATATATATATAGTATCTTTGTAGATAGTAATAATCCCCTGATTCTGCATTCTGCTGATCCTAATAAAACTACTTGTTAGAAAAAGCTAGCTTAGCCCCAGCTAGTCACATACTGTCACGAACCAAAATTCAACTAGTCGTGATTGTATCTAACCCAACCCGCTAGGTAAGCCAATTAGTAACAATCCAATTCAAATGAGATTTACTAAGAGAAATAATGATAATATAACTAAACTTTTAAATAAAGAATTTCCAAGGATTGGTAGTACAAGTCATGAGCCACTAAGATTTAAATTTTTACAAAACTGAATTGAAATAATTACAATATCTGTTTGAAATGTAAATGAACAGAATCTGAATCTAAAGCTACCAAGGATAAGTGATAACCATAACTGGAACACAGGTACATCTTCAATGCCAGCTCCCGCCAAACACAACAACGTCAATACCAAGATCTGCACGCAAGGTGCAGAAGTGTAGTACGAGTACAACCGACCCGATATACTCAATAAGTATCCTAACTAACCTCGGCGAGATAAACGAAGCAAGAACTATAGATGATACTCACTAACACATGTGTAGTTCATAATTTCAACAAGTATAAAACAGATATATGATCAAATCAGGAAATCTCAGGTAAAACCATTTTGATGCTCACAAGTCTTGATTTTAAAGTGTTCTGCTCAGTCAGCAATCCAGCATATAAGGAAGATATGCAAGTAGATCAGATAAACAATCAAGGAAATTGCAAGTAAAGATGAAATGCAATAACTAACTATCAGTCTGTTGCGGCGTGCAACCCAATCTAATAACAGTAATCAGCTCTCCAGAGCTCACATCAACCAGAAACCCATGGGTTTCTCACAATCCGTGCATACCCCATCAAGAGAGAAACATGAGAAGGTGACCCTAGGGAGATGGATCCTTACCCACATGCAAGCACGACCAATTCAACGTACTACCAGTCCGGCGTGGTCACTGGCTCAATATCATAATCCGCCTGGCATGGTCACAGGCATATCATCACAATCCACCTGGCATGGTCACATGCTCAATATCATAATTCGCCCGGCGTGGTCACAAGCATATCATCACAATCCGTCCGGCGTGGTCATATGCATAACAATACAATCCGTCCGGCGTTATCACGAGCTCAATATTATAATTCACATGGCGTGGTCACAAGCATATCATCACAATCCGCCTGGCATAGTCACAGGCATATCATCACAATCTGACCGAAGTGGTCACATGTATCCAGTCCAATAATATCACACAGGAGTAAATGAACAAGAATATATGTATGTGATGAATGAATAGCAATTCTCATGCTCCTGGACTGGTATAAAAGACATGCTAAAGTGTAGGCATGTGTAAAGTGTGCTATCATAGCTCAAATCGGCAATTTCATAATAGAATAGTATTTATCAAGTATTCAGGGATTAAACCTCTATATAGCCTCAAACATGGCTCAAATAGTTCACAATATGTTACAAATATGAGAAACATCATATCTTAAAGCTTAACAGTCAATTCTAGGCTTATTATAGCCTAAACACGACCCGAGCATGGATAAATACCCCTGATGTCAGCACATGGGTTCAAATCCCACACATGCGCGCACTTATAGCACGCAGCTATCACAAATAATTCAGGAAACTAGGGTCTCAACTAAGTTTAAATAAGATACTTACCTTAAACAAGCCAAGACAAATATCGAGCACGCCAAACGACACTCTAGAAATGCCATCTCGCACGTACCAACCTCCGAACGGCTCGAAACTAGTCAAAAGCAACTCAAGAATATCAAACAATACCAAAGGAAACAAACTCAATCGATAAAGGTCGAATCTTTAATCAAAAGCCCCAAAGTCAACCAAAAATATAAACTCGGGCCCGCACCTCGGAACCTGACAAAACTTATAAAATTTGACAACCCATTCAATTACGAGTCCAACCATACTTGTTTCACTCAAATCCGACTCCAAAATGATGTTCAAAACTCAAAAATTTACTTTATGAAATTTTAGACAAAAACCACAAATTTCTCCGAGTAGAAAACACTTACCCCAATCCATGTGGTAAAAATTACCTAAAACCTCGCTTCAATCCGAGCTCCATATCTCCAAATATGTAAAAATGGCTGAAACCCCCGAAAATAGAATACTAATAATCACTGTACGAATCAATGAATCGCGATCGCGAAGAAGAAAATGCACTGCCCCTAAAATACGCTACGCGATCGCGAAACACAAAATGCTCTGCCTCGAAGAATCTTTATGCGAACGCGGGCCCAAGCACGCGAACGTGTTGAA
This sequence comes from Nicotiana tabacum, assembly GCF_000715075.1. Classification (NCBI taxonomy): domain Eukaryota; kingdom Viridiplantae; phylum Streptophyta; class Magnoliopsida; order Solanales; family Solanaceae; genus Nicotiana; species Nicotiana tabacum. The sequence goes on along the minus strand of NC_134081.1, from coordinate 21,916,255 downwards.
GAAGTCATGAAGACATGCCCAACCTAGCTCTACACTACGCGAACGCGTATACACTTGTGCGAACGCGATGCTCAAGCTCCAGTAACCTACGCGAACACGGATGAATATTCGCGAATGCGATAATGAAGATACCCAGCTACAATTTTTCTCTACGCGATCGCACCTCCATCTTCTTGATCGCGAAGAACAATTGGGGAACCATACATTAGCAGAAACCAGCAGAAACCAGCAATGCAAATATGAAGAAAAATGGTCCGAAATCAATCCGAAACACGTCCGAGCCCCTCGGAACCCCGTTTGAACATGCCAACAAGCACCATAATATAACACGAACGTACTCGAGGCCTCAAATCACCCGTAACAACGTCAAAACCACGAATTGCACCTCAAACCAAACTTAATGAACCTTTTATCTTTCAACTTCCAAACCTCGTACCAAACTATATCAAATCAACTCGGAATAAACTCAAATTTTGCGCACAAGTCCCAAATGATATAACGAAGCTATTCCAATTCCCTGAATCACAATCCAAACCTGATATCATCGAAGTGAACTCCCGGTCAAACTTATGAACATTTCAAACCTCTAAATTTCTAACTTTCGTCAATTAGTGACGAAACCTTCTAAAAATAACCAAATGCAAATTCGGGCATACGCCCAAGTCTAAAATCACCATCGGGGCTTAATGGAATCATCAAAACACCGATCCGAGATCAAATACTCAAAAGTCAAACATGATCAACTCTTCCAACTTAAAACTTCAAACATGAAATTAGGGGTGGGCATAGTTTGGGCAAACCCAAAATCCAAACCGAAATCCGAATTTTTTGGATTTTTGGTTTGGATTTTCGGATTACGAATTGGATTTTGGATTTAATTTTTAAAATTTTGGATTTTGGATTGGATTTGGTACTTCGAATATTTGGATATCCGAAAATTCGAAACTCTTATACTTTATTTTTAGTCAATTATCCATATGTCAAAAGTAATAGTTCAACATTAGATGTTATTTCATATATTCAATATTAATTACTGTTACTGTGAGAATACTTTCTATTTGGGCATGGTTTTACTATTTTTACTTCTTATCTTCCGTATTAATGTCTCTTTAGTATTTGTTTGATAATAATTTCATTACTTGAATACTTCATTTGGATGATTGCGGTGAGAAAGAGAAACTTTTTAGGAAATTTAACATGAGTACTTCATTTGGATATTTATTTTTGTAAAAAGAATAAATATCTCAACTTATAAGCTCAAAATCGAAAATTCAAAATATTCAAACCGATTAATCCGAAACCGAACTTAAAAAATTCGATCCAATCCAAATTTATTTGGATTGTCATTTCTTCAATCCGAAAACTGAAAATCTAAATCGAAATTTTTATATACAATCTGAACTGCCCGAACGCCCACCCCTACATGAAATTCATTTTTCCAAACCAATTCTGAATCACCTAAAAACCAAAATCGACGATTCACACAGGTCATGATACATCATACGGAGCTACTCATGCCCTCAAACCACTGAGCAAAGTACAAATGCTCAAAATGACCGGCCGAGTCGTTACATTCTCCACACTTAAACATGTGTTCGTCCTTGAACGTGCCCAGAGTCGTTCCACAGTGATCAAATCGCCGTGTAACCTTACCATGCACATATCCGGGGGTGATCCCACGTCACCCCAATCCATATAAGCTTGACAACACAACATCACTGAAGATCCTTAATTCGACCTTAGCCCATAAACCTTGGAACCCAATTTCCAACATCCGAAATTCCTTACAAGACCCGAATCACGCATCTACACACTGTATAAGTATGAACATGTTGTATCAAGCCATAACCATAACCCAAGACGTAATCACATGATATACCACACAACTCGCATACTCGTAGCAAAAATTCTCGATCACAGTAGCTGCTCAAAACAAACCCAATACCAATAATAAACTTCATATCGAATAAAACCTCGTTCAAAATCTTTGTATACTGCCGATGATGAAAGAAACACGTAGAAACTCATAACCACTCATCATATCAGCAAGTCGTGGAGCCCACATCTTGTCCGACAAGAACCAAAGCCAAATCCTAAGCCGACTTCCGATATTATTCTTCCAAACATACCGTAATCAAATTCGATAGCAATCACTTTAGGCCCAAAGACTCCATCTAATCAATTACAAGCTATTCTACTGACACGCCATACCAATACTACCTAGAGCCAGAAACTTTACAATCTGTGCACCAATAAGCAACAATTCAAATGTATTCAAACATGAAAAAATGACTCAAATGATCGGAGTGTCCCGCTAGTTCAACAGATACCACCACAAGCGCAATGCTACGAACTCATCACACATAGTAGAACCAAGACACACGAATCTAACACAAAGGATCGTATCCCAACACAACTCTACTGCAATGCGTGACCCCATCCAAACACCGGTCCTGTGAAATACCTCAAGTCACAATGCTCAAAATCAACAACCATGCACAATTCGACATCACGTACACGAAGTGCATAACCATAACCATGAAGAAGCGAATAACACTATATACCACAATCCGTAAAGACCATAACCAAGGCGCAATCAGCCATTCAATACCCCAATAACCATCTCGCTCGAATTTCGCTACTAGGCCCAAACAGAACCGCACCATGTGTGCACATAACCAAAAAATCACAACCCCTTGTAACATAGAAAAGTAACACATAGAACATATCAGAACACAAACAAGCTCAACTCTAACCGAATAACACACATTTCAGCAATAACAATGCCGAGTCAATAAATCCGACCCGGTGTAGAATGCACATCCTCATTGGACCTACTAATGGGCTCCCAAATCAACTCCAGTCACCCCCAAATAGATAAATGGCCTTCTAACACTCCACAATGACCTAACCATAGCACGTACCACCATCTAGCTAACTTTGGCCACATCTCCATAGTCAAGAACCACAAAACAACCTGCTTTTGAGAACTTCTAGTCTCCAAATCCATAGAATACATGAATTACCATAGATACTCCCAACTCCACCACCCAAATGTCTAACACATCTCTCATACATGATCATCCCGTGAGGAATACTTCTATAACTCTTCCGTGCCATATAACAAAATTTGAACATCAGCAACCGATCAACTAGGCGAGTACCATAATACTAATGAAGAATCCGTAAGTCAAAGCACAGTGTGCCTTCTGAAGTGCGCACCCTTCTCAGGCAATACCAAGTAGTAGTAGCATTTATCTAATCACCTAAAACCGTCCATGCTGTCTAAAGATTCATGGCCATCCTTTCAAAACTGGACCGCCACCTTGTACATGCAAATTTCAATTTCATAGGACGCACCGCATCTATCATGTCATCATGAGAAAAGCACGAGAATCTCATAATCAACTCTGAGTCGCCAGCAGAATGCATACCCGATAAGTCAGAAACCTTCCATTTGATCCCATCCAGGGGAAAAATCACAATACATAACATGCTCCTCATACTTGTAGATAATATCCATCTCAAATCGTGGTAGAAACCATCAAGAAAATTTTGAAATCCGTTTTCACATAACCCGGCTATCAGAACCGAATCCCTCTAACTCAACCAAGCCACGCAGGTCGCCAAATCCAAGAGTATTTTCACAAAGCACCCGTAAAGCCTCACCTCATCACATGAAGCATAAGAACCGAGCATACCATTACCATACTGATCCCACCTACTACCAAGTTGTCCCATTTCTCCGAGTTCCTTCTGAATTAACCTCAAGTTGACACTTCTCCTTGCTAGAATACCACGACCCTTACCCAAAGCTCACCAAAAGAGATCCTAGCATAAAACCACACCGCCCTAAGGCCCATAAGCTGTTGTACTCCCTCTTAAGTACTGTGAACAATTAATTTTTGACCACTCCCAAATTCGATACTATTTTTAGTGTAAATATTTATTTTAGGTCTAATCTTGATATTTTAAACTTTTATCTTACTCTTAATAGGTCTTATTTGAAATTTTGTTTTATTAAAAATGACAAAAATATTCACATTCTTTGAGTATAAGTTTTATTTCTATTTACAAGAGAAAAGAAATTTAAAAAAAATAATATTTAGTTTCTTTTAATTAAATTTTTGATAAGTAAGATATGGTATTTTTTTAGTGTCATTTAAATTATATGTAAATAGTTAGATTTCTTATAGATTTCTTAGTCTAAAGCTAGTTGGTTAACATTATTGTCTGACTTTTTTAATTTAACTTCACTTCTAAAAGAATACAAAAACAAAAAAGAGGCATAATCTCACAAAAAGACCCCACCACTCATAATCCCCTTTTCCCCCAACTCCCTCACGTAATCTCCACAAATCCTAACTCCCTCATACCTCCCTTACCACTTTTCCCACTCATCTCACCACTCCCTTACGTCACTTTACACTAGCACACACGTAAAAATTACACGGGGCGCCCTATTTGGTCGCCCCCATTTAACCTATACCCACTTTTTAAAAAAGTTTTAATTTATACCCAGTTTTTAAATAACTTCAGGCCTCTTTCTCCTCCTCCTTCTCCTCATTCGTTTTCTTCTTCTTCTTCTTCTTTTGGAATTTTGGCCTTAAGTGCATCCGAAGTGCAATTTTTCACTTCAGACTTATTGGCCTTAAGTGTAGCAAAATATTTATTGCACTTCAGACCTTTTGGCCTTAAGTGCATCTGAAGTGCAATTTTTTACTTCAGACTTATTGGTCTTAAGTGTAGCAAAATATTTGTTGCACTTCAGACCTTTTGGCCTTAAGTGCATCTAAAGTGTAATTTTTTACTTCAGATTTATTGGCCTTAAGTGTAACAAAACGTTTGTTGCACTTCAGACCTTTTGGCCTTAAGTGCATCTGAAGTGTAATTTTTCACTTCAAACTTATTGGCCTTAAGTGAATGAAAACGTTTGTTGCACTTTAGACTTTTTGTCCTTAAGTGCATCTTAAGTGTAATTTATCACTTCAGATTTATTGGCCTTAAGTGCATCTGAAGTACAATTTTTTACTTCAGACTAATTAGTCTTAAGTGCATGTAACACAAAATCAATATCAATCTATCAAAATCTCTCTCTAATTTTCTTTTATACTTGCTACAATTATTTACTTTATCAAAAAAAATGAAATAATTGTGAGGTTGCTACTATTATTTACTTTATTCCAAAGTAGTCAAACAAAATATTGAGGTTGTTACAATTTGTGAAAAAATTGTGAAGTTGGTGAATTAAAGTCTTCAAGTCGAAATAAATTTTAAGAAAGTACAAGCCAATAATAACGAGAGCTTAACCCTAGTGAGGTGATTGGCGCTTTCAAGGCAACTCACGAGAGCTTCCCTCCCATGGCTGCTCCGGCCACTAGACAACCTCCTGATGGAGCTGGTCAGTCATCTACACCTCCCCTACAACCCACTATATCCATTACACCCACAAATCCAATCCAAAACTATGCAAACCTGTTACAACCAAAAATATTAAGTATGCCCATGCAAACCCTAGCCGTCGTTCCCATGAAACCAGTGGAATATTTACATGGGGAGCCCATTATACAATGGAAAAAGACAGAAGTGAAGCAGTCAATCGTGAAACAAGACTTGCAATTGGCAGTTCTGGGCAAGTTTTCTTATGGCAAGCCTGTGATCAACGAGTTACGTAAAGTTATCCCAATTCAATGCGAGTTGAAAGGCGCATGTTCTATAGGGCTTATTGAGGATAACCACGTGCTAATCAAGCTATCACGTATGGAGGATTATGTGCACCTATTATCGAAGCCAGCTTTCTATGTATAGGTACAAGGAGAGATTTGGCAAATGCGATGCACAAAGTGGAACCCTTGGTGGAAACCTGATGAAGAGACACCAATAGCAATTGCATGGATTAGTTTCCCTGAGCTGTCACCTAACTTTTTTGGCAAGGAGTTCATATTTTCATTAGCTAGAGCTGTTGGTAATCCACTTCATGTTGATTTAGCTACACAAAATGGAACTAGACCTAGCTGTGCCAAAGTAAAAGTTGAGGTGAATCTGCTTGCCAAATTACCTCAAAGAATTAAGATCGTGGAAGAAGAAGATAAAACTGGGCCGGAGGAATCCAAGTGGTTTAAAATTAAATATGATTATCTCCCAAAATACTGTAAGATATGCAAGAAACAAGGGCACAATGAAGTAGAATGTTGGGTCATTCATCCAGAATTATATAGGAGCTTTGAGGATGCTGGTGAAGTTCAAGGGAGTGATAAGGAAATAGTTGGTACTGCAGCTGCTACCACTAATGTTCTTACAAGTGGTAAAGTTTTGGGAAAGCCTATCACAAATCTTGCCAAACAAGAATGGATGCAAAGGAGAAAGAATAGGTATCAAAGGGATAATAGGGGTTACATATTTAAGGATGCAAAGGATCAAGAAGCTGACTGGTAAGGGAAACAACAAGGTAGAAATAGTTACAACAAAGAACAAATTTGATGCACTTGAAATTGAGGAAGTTGATCCACCAGTGTTACAAATTACAAGTGGCAAAGATGATGGAAAGTCAAAAGAGAAAGATAAACAACAAAAGCTAAACGAGTCCAACAAGGAGAGGGAATGAGTCCAACAAGGAGAAGGGGAAGAAGAAGCTGGAAAATTCAAAGAAATCCAGTCCAAGTCCTAAAGGAACTGGGATTACTAAATGGTTTGCTGAAGGTGATAAGAATACAAGGGTGGCAATTGATCCCAATGGAACAGTAACTTCTGCAAATAGAGCTATAGTGAACCCTATTCTGGAATCCATATATGAGTTGCAATTCAGGCTATTGCAGCAATCTTTGGGAGCTGAAGATCATAATGTCATTGTGTTGAAGGAGACAAATGGAGATGAATCTCAGCATGGCATGGTACCTCATCAAGAATGTGTAATTGAGCCAAGTCCCATGGCTTGTGCTTCTGGAGCAGGGCAGCCATTGCACATTTAACTCAACATTCCTTTGACGTCTCCAATGCAAGTTTTGTATGACATTGTATCGCACAATGTTACACCTATGGAGATTAAGCAGGCAATATATGATCAAGAGCAAGTTGAAGAAGAAGGTGATGAATCAACAATTGGAAATTTTAAGGCAGTAGCAAGGGAAGCAGATTTATCTACTAGATCTGGAGATAAGAGTGGTAAAAAGGTCAAAACAAAGAGGTTCCTCAACCTAAAAGAATCTTTCCTAGAAGGGCAACTACACAGACTAAATGATGATTAAGACTCTAATTTGGAACATAAGGTCTGTGAAAACACAACAAGCCTTTTAGAGGGTGATCAATATGCAAAGAGAGCATGGTTTTATTTTTATTGTTGCATTGATGGAACCTTTTTAGAATCATAGATATATTCAAAGATACAGAAGAAGGTTAGGAATGGATGTTGTGATGTCAAATATTAATGGTAAAATTTGGTTGTTCTTTAATGTTGTGATTGAATGAGAGGTGCTACTAGACACTGAACAACAGGTTACTATTAGAGTGTATCATCAGGACATTGTCAAACACATTATGATGACATTTGTGTATGCTAAATGTTCATCCTTAGAAAGGCTTGAATTGTGGGATAACTTGTACTACTTATCAAGTGATATGGAGTTACCTTGGGTTGTTGGAGGAGATTTTAATGTTATAATGCATGAGGATAAGAATATAGGTGGCTTACCAGTGTATCCACCTGAGTGTGAAGACTTTGCATTCTGTGTAAACTCTTGTGGATAATTTGATCTTGGATACAAAGGCAGCCCTTTCACTTGGTGGAATGGTAGACCAAACTCAGAATGCATATTCAAAAGGTTAGACAGAATCTTTGTTAACCTTCCCTTTCAGAATCTTTTCCCAAATATTGAAGTGAAGCTCTTATTAGGACAGGTTCTGATCATGCCCCTTTATTGATGAGTTGTGGGGAAGAAGCTATGCAGTTTGTTAAGCCTTTTAAGTTCCTTAACTTCTAGATTAAGCATGAGACCTTCAAAAATGTGGTAAGGCAGAATTGGGTGGTAGACTTCATTGGTGATCCATTTTTGATGTTCAAACAGAAGCTGAAAAGGGTGAAAACTTCTCTATCCCAATGGAGTAATCTCACATATGCAGACATATTTAAATAATTAGCCATTAGAGAGGATATTGTCAGGGTGAAGGAGATGTTATTTGAAGATGAAGCAATTATTGAGAATAGAATTATGCTCCAAAAGGCGCAAGCTGAGTTGAAGAAGTATCTTAGCATTATGGAGCAGTATTGTAAGCAAAAAACAGGCAGAAAATGGTTTGCCGAAGGTGATAAGAACATAAGGTTTTTTCACAACCATGTGAATGGCAAGAGGCAGAGGCTGCAGCTCAAAAGCATTCAGAATGGAGAGGGTGTTTGGTTGGAGTCTCAAGATCTTATGGCTGATGCTGCAGTAGATTTTTTCCAAAGACAGTTCATACAAGAAGGAGATCCTACAAGCTTTAAGTTACTTAATAATGTGCCAAATATGGTGACTATGGATTAGAACTCGGAGCTTTGCAAATTTCCTACCATTGAAGAAGTTAAGGGAGCAGTATTTGCATTGAGTGGAGATAGTGCCAGTGGTCCTGATGGCTTTACTGGAGTATTTTATCAGCACTATTGGGACACTGTATGGGAGGACATATTCAAGCTACTAAAAGAGTTCTATGGAGGTGCATCATTGCCAAAATTAGTCACTCATACTAACCTTGTGCTGCTACCTAAGAAACCCCAAGTTCAAATATTTTTAGACTTAAGGACTATAAGGCTAAGCAACTTCATCAATAAGGTGATCTCTAGGGTGTTGCACGATAGGTTGGAAAAGATCCTTCCTTATTTGATATCCCCTAACCAATCTGGATTTGTGAAAAGAAGGAGTATATTTGAGAATATTCTGCCCACATAGGAAATTGTCACTGACATAAGATTGGGAGGGAAGCCTGCTAATGTTGTGATAAAGCTTGACATGGCCAAGGCTTATGATAGGGTGTCTTGGAAATACCTAATGCATATTTTGAGGAAAACGAAGTTTGTTGAGCATTTTATCAACATGATATGGAACCTATTGGCAAATAATTGGTGCTCAGTACTAATTAATGGGCAAGCTTAAGGATTTTTCAAGTCCACTAGAGGGGTGAAACAAGTGGATCCTCTGTCTCCAGCATTGTTCATTGTGTCTGCAGAGGTGCTATCAAGATCACTGAATAAGTTATTTGAGGACAAGAGATTTATAGGATTTGGATTTCCAAAGTGGACTGATCCATTAAACCACTTGGCTTATGCTGATGATACAACAATTTTTGCTTCTGCTGATCCTTACTCATTAGGAAAAGTAGTTGAAGTGCTCACAATGTATGAACAAATTTTTGGCCAGTTGATTAACAAGACAAAGAGCTCTTACTATATGCATACAAAGGTGGCAAGGAACTTAGTTGACTCTATTGGTGCTATTACTGGATTTTAGAAAGGTAAGTTCCCATTTACTTACCTAGGGTGTCTAATGTTTTACACAAGGAGGAGGAAGGATTACTATAATGATCTCATTAAGAAGGTGAAGGCAAAACTATACTCTTGGAAAGGGAAACTATTGTCCTTTGGAGGCAAAGCTACTCTTATAACTAGTGTGCTTCAAAGTTTACCTACACACATTTTGTCTGTGTTGGATCCCCCTAATAATGTGCTTGAATATTTGCACAAGATGTTTGCTAGATATTTCTGGAGCACTAAGGAAGAAGGCAGAAGTAGGCACTAGACCAAATGGCTAAATTTGTGTCTTCCTAAGGAGGAAGGAGGACTAGGATTCAGATCTCTATTTGATGTGTCTAAAGCCTTATTTGCCAAATTGTGGTGGAGATTTAGGACCTCTAAATCATTATGGTCGAACTTTATGTGGAAAAAATATTGCAAGAAGGAGATTCCTACTGTGGTGCAATTTAGACAAGGATCTCATGTATGGAAAAAAATGCTAGATGCAAGAGAGGAGGTAGAACATAAAATTTTGTGGGAAATGAATAGAGGTTCTACTAATGTTTGGCATGAGAATTGGACTGACCTTGGTGCATTGTATCATGTAGTACCTCCAGAGTTCAATATTAATGAAGATCTACATGAGGTGGCAGAATTGAAAGATACGGATGAGTAGAATGATCAGATTTTGGAGCAAAACTTCCCAGAAGATATTGCTGAGAATATAAGGCAAGAGGTGTACTTTGATAACTCTAATGAATACTGGGATACACCTAAAGGGATGCCAACACCTTCAGGCAAGTTTACAGTAAGCAGTGCTTGGCAAATATTAAGGCATATGGCTCCTCCAAATCCAGAATACAAGCTGCTATGGACAAAAAGATTACCATTCAAGATATCCTTCTTCTTATAGAGACTATGGAAAGGGAAGGTGACAACAAATGATTTATAGAGAAGAAGTGGATATTTAACCGTCTCTAAGTGTTGGTGATGCCTACCACCACAAGAGGAAACTTTTAAGCATATATTTCTTACAAGTGATATCGCTACCAAGGTGTGGAAGTTGTTCTTACAAGGTGCAGGACTGGTGGTGAACTTGGTGCAAATTCATTAGGTTATTAGAGCATGGTGGATTGTTGATTGTTGTTCTAAACTCAATCCATTGTTCCAAGAAGCTCCAGCCATTATAACTTGGGAGCTTTGGAAAATAAGGAATTCAATGAAACATGAAGGAGGTGCAGTATCTTTTCATAGGGTAGTGCATGATGTGAACAAAATACTACACTATCTTGCTAGAGTTAGATATCCTCGGCTGCCTAACATTCCTTTACTTTGGCCAGATATGGTCAGATTCTTTGAAGAATATAAGCCGTACATTGTTACTAAAAGAATTATATGGCAGATGCCTTATGCAGGGTGGTTTAAATGCAACATTGATGGTGCTTCTAAGGGTAATCCTAGACCAAGTTCATATGGATTTCGTGTGAGGAATGATGATGGGAATGTGGTATATGCAAAGGCAGAAGAGATAGGGTGGTCAACCAATATTGTAGCTGAGGCAAAGGCAATTGTTGAAGGACTTTCGTATTGTATGGATAGACAGTTTCATCCTCTTATCTTTGAGATAGACTCATTGGTGATGAAGAAGAATATAGATGGAGAACGGGATGTACCTTGGAGTATAGGGAAGGAAGTAAAGAGGATTAAGGAGATGAAGGACCAATTCAATGTGATCTTTCAACATGTGTTAAGAGATGGCAATGCAGTAGCAGATGTTTTAGCTAACCTTGTGTTTTCTTTTGTAGGTACATTAATATTCCAATCATTTACTGAGTTGCCTACTGCAGGAAGGAAACTAATCAACTTAGACAAGGCTCAAATTCCTAATCTTAGGATTAGAGTTGAAAAGAGAAAAGCCCCATATTGATGTGTGATATTATACATATAATGCATGCTTCTGTCTGCTCTTATATTTGTTATATTCACATAAGGTTGAACTACTATCCAGTGGTATTAGCACGGTTTTATGCTCAACCTGGAAGTGGTTGGACACTAAACATACAGATGTTATTAAAGCTTGGCAATGACATTTTCTTCATAGAAATTCTGGGAGTGACTACAACAACTACTACACTTGAAATGCTGGATGTTGGATGGTTACAAATCACTTTGGATAATTCTTTTGGACAGCTGATGTACTATGTGGTGTTGTATCATTTCTCAGTGGTATTAGCATTGTATAATGCTTATTCTGGGAATGGTATGACAACATATGGGAAGGTGCTGCTCAATTGTTCATTCATGAAGTATCTCCCTAAACGTGCAAATGTATTCTGTGTATGTCTTGCACAACTAGGTCACAAGATAAATGGGCTCTTGTTGATGAAGACTATCTCATGCTTCTGTTTGTTGAGCCGTGTATCATGCGGCTGGTTCTACTTTACAGATATTATGAACTCCTCTTTGTTGTGGTGTAGCAGTGTTGTGTTCATTCATGCCTTGTCCCTTGGATTGCAAAAATTGGCGCCTGGTGAGAGCTTTGTAGTTGCTACTTTGGAGTTTTTGCAACTAACGTGTGGATACATATGCAAATTTATCACCTGGAGACCTTTGGAGTCTGTAATAGTTAGCCTATATCTAGTTAATTTTACATTTGTAATAGGTAGCATTAGTATGCTCTTTTCAGCTTATATTTATTCAACTTATAAGACTTGGACCTATTTTGGGATTTTATTTATATATAGTAGCTACTAGGCACATAGTCTAGTAGTATATTTGCTAAAAAAAATAAAAAAAATAAGCGCATGAAACCATTGGTTTCACTTCAGACCTATTTGGCCTTAAGTGCATTTGAAGTGTAATTTTTTCACTTTACACTAATTTTTTTAACTTCAGACCCGATAAGTCTGTAGTTGATCGTAAAGTGGGTACTCTTGCAAACGTTTTTGTAAAGTGTGGTATAGGTTCAATTGTGATCCCAAAACTGGGTATAGATGCAAAAGCCCCAAAACTCACGTCTCAATTCCTCTCCTTCCCTTTAAATTAAAGGTGTCAAACGGGCCGGCCTGGATCGGTTTCGGATCAGCCCTGACCGGTTTTAGACCGGACCGGATCGGCTCGATAGTAAGGGGGCCAGGAAGGGCTGGGTTGGGATGGGGACTGGCCTGTGCGGGGTAGATTTTTGGTACCGGTTAACCGGACCGTACGACCTGTTATGGTCAAGTCATTTGGGAATCGGTTAACCGGACCAGCCCGGTTCAATGGTTATTTCATTTTTTTATTTATAAAGTTGACTGTTTGGCAACGGTCAGCTGCCATTTTTTACCGTTGCCCAACGGGTAATTTGCAAGAATAGCCTTTTTGGGGGATTTATTTTCAAAAATAATACTTTTATTATTTACTTATTTAGCCCTTTAAAAAACTATAAATAGACCCCCCTCCCTCCCCCTTCTTCTTCGTTTCTTCACTCATCTCTCAATCCTCAAGCCCAAATTCTCAATTCAAGTTAAATCATGACTCGTGCTTCAAGAGTACGCTCATATGTTTGGGAATACTTTGAGGTGGTAGAAGAAAATAGAGAAGTTCGCAAAGTAAAGTGCAAGAACTGTGGTTGAGTCTTAAATGTTCATTGAAAGTGTGAGGGCACAGGCTGTTTAAGGAGGCATATAAAGAGTTGTCTTGAGGGCCCTCCAGAAATTCGTATTTAAGTTGATTTGAGATAATTTGTGTTATTTTAAAATTATTAGAAGTTATCAACACTCCAGTATAAGACTTATAATATAAGTTATATTTTTTTCATGTTCATTGTATTATCTTAAATTTGTAATGAATTTTTCAAATATAAGGCTTTTAAAACCTCTTAAATTTATCCAAACATTCTTTTTATACTCTAGTTTTTAGTGTTTTACATTTCTACTTTATCTTAATATAAATTATGATTATTATACAAAATATAAAAGAAAATTAAATAAGCCCGGCTTGGCCTTTTAGGCCCTGAACCGTTCTGGTTAAATTTTACACCGAGAAAGTCCGGAACCGATAAACCTGATAAAAAATAACTGAAAATCGGCCCGGTAACGAAACCGGCCGTTCCCTTTTCCTCTACCCAGACCGCCCGACCCCTTGACACCTTTCCCCATTCCAAATTGAGGAGGAAGAGAAAACAACAACTACTATTATTATTCTTCACTAAAAAGGGGAACACAAAAAACAAACGAGAGCAAAAGAGCTGGAAAAAATAGAAGGGGGATCTGAAAAAAATAAAGAGGGGAGGGAAAATTGAGAGCAAAAACAGGGAGGAATCGAGAGAACAATAAAAAACATCCCCAACTTTCTCTTCTTCCTCCATAAAAATCCCAACCTAAAACCACCATGAAAGAACCCTGGATCTGACCATTTTCTCCACTATTTTTACTCAAGAACTCACCTCAAAATACCATGACACCCAGCTGCAAAATCCTCCTAAAACCATCACTGTCCAGCCCTCAAACCCAGCAAAGAATAGCCCAAAATCGAGTCCAAATTCCTCACAACAAAACGCTACCAAATCAGCCCCAAAACCTCCCTAAAACCATCCCAAATGAAGCTCCAAAAATGTAGCTAGAATAGTCCTGAAACTAAGCTCAAAACTGACCCCAAACTAGCCCAAAACAGCTGTGTTACTGCTGAAATATCAGTCATGAAACATCCTTGAAACACCTCCATAAGGTCTTCAAAATACCCTTGAAATCCCAACCCAAAACCATCATCAAACTCGACCTCAAACTAGTCCCATTCGAGTTTAGGTGAGGTATCTGATTCAAGGCTTTTTGTTTGCGAATCTGATTCGTCATGGAGGCTCGACATTCGCTGCTGTATTATCTAGTTTTCTTGGAGGTTTTTGTTTATCAATATATTGAAGAAAGTTTGCTTGAAGGTCCATTTTCTTGTTTTATTGGGTTCTTTAATTCATGAATCTTAGGATTTGCTTTTTGGACGAATAATTTTGTGCTTGAATGTTTGTTATTTTGAGTCTTCTTTATGTGTTATCTTAACTGATTCATGAGACTAATTTGAGTAGATAAGTTGGTTCATTAGTGATTGTTCTCTGATGAGTATTAATATTATATATGATCAAAGTCGAGCTCGATTTTGACTTGGTAGATTAGGTTTGGAACATGACGATCACGGATTGAAGACCGACCTCGAATCTCACCGAGCTAGCACCCGAGGTCGAAAAACCCGCCTTTGAGGAAAATTGAGTCCGGTGTCAACCTTATCCTCAAACGAGCTCGAAGATAACTAACAAAACACCAAAATATCCGCGACCGGACGGATATTATGGCAAGAATCTCGGCACATATTAGCAAGGAACCAGTAATCAACAAATTAAGAGATTTTTTATCTTATATAGAATTATACCTAAAGTAGGACTCGTCTACTATATAAAAGGGGTCTGATTATTTGTAAAGGACATGGTGAAATGCATCCTAAAACAATAAACTGTTATTTCTAATCATTATTATCTCATCACTCTGTTCCGGCGTCGATTGCAGCATCTTTGACTCAAGGGTGACTAACCTTCAAGACTAAGATTGTTCAACCTGTGTGGTTTGCATTTACTTTTTTATCATTAATTTCAATTTGAATCTGATTTCTCATTTTGTATCAAGTTAAATCACGTATCCTTAAAATCGCATATAAATTCAATTGTTATCCAATTTTGAGGGTAAACAGTTTGGCGCCCACCGTGGGGCTGAGGATAATAGTGGTTATTTGATATAAATCTCCATAACACACTGCTTTACACTTGCTCTTTGAAGTGTCTTTGATTCCAGGCAAAAATACAAAAATGTCAAACTCTCAATCAGCACCTTTGAATGTTGACAACGAGTCCGGTCACCAAGGTGAAAATAACAACATAGCGCCCAGTAACGAGATACCACCTGCTGATCCCGCTGGAATTCCGATCGCAGATCCGTTTGACGCTAATTTGCATGTGGCTATCGATGCAAACTTACCCACTGACCCCGAAAATAGCAATCGCGGTGGAGCCCAATCGGCAACTCGAAACACGCAAAATGTTGAAGGAGACGGGATCAGTCTACGAGTGATCTTCGAAATGTTGCAGGCTCAACAGGTGGCGATAGCTCAGTTACAGAGCCAAAGCCGTCCATCGAGCAGGGTTGAGCCCGACCTCCCCGTGAAGTCACCCACAAGGATGAACCGGTCATAAAAAGGTTGAAAGAACACGAATCGGGGGCTAACCCCGAGATCATAAAAATGCTCGAGGAGCTAACAAAACGGATAGAATCAGGGGAGAAGAAGATCGAGGCTAATGACAAAAAGGTGAAAACCTACAATTCCAGGGTAGACCAAATCCCAGGAGCACCTCCGGTATTGAAGGGCCTGGATTCCGGAAGTTCGTGCAAAAACCTTTTCCACCAAGCATGGCTCCGAAGCCGATCCCCAAGAATTTCCGTATGCCTGAAATACCCAAGTATAACGGAACGACCGACCCAAACGAGCATGCAACGTCTTATACATGTGCTATCAAAGAGAACGACATGGAGGACGATAAGATCGAGTCTGTTCTGGTGAAAGTATTTGGGGAAACCTTGTCGAAAGGAGCTATGATATGGTATCACAGTTTACCTCCTAAATCTATTGACTCATTTGCTATGCTTGCAGATTCTTTTGTAAAAGCACACGTAGGTGCCATCAAGGTCGATACTAGGAAATCGAACCTTTACAAAATCAAACAGAAGGATAACGATATGCTCAGAGAGTTCGTGTCCCGGTTTCAAATAGAACGAATGGATCTGCCGCCGGTCGTTGATGATTGGGTTGTTCAAGCTTTCACTCAGGGACTTAATAATCGAAGCTCGGTGGCTATCACAAGTTGAAATCCCACGCATACGCGTACCCATAGCACGTAGCTATTACAAATAATTCAGGCAACTAGTGTCTCAACCAAGTTTAACTAAGATACTTACCTCAAACAAACCAAGACAAATGCGAAGCAAGCCAAACGACACTCTAGATATTCTATCCCGTGCGTACCAACCTCGGAACGACTCGAAAATAGCCAAAAGCAACTCAAGAACATCAAACAATACCAAAGAAAACAAATCCAATCGATAAAGGTCGAATCTTTAATCAAAAGCCCCAAGTCAACTAAAAAGTTAAACTCGAGCCCGCACCTCGGAACCTCACAAAACTTATAAAATCTGACAACCCATTCAATTACGAGTCCAACTATACTTGTTTCACTAAAATCCAACTCCGGGTCGATGTTCAAAACTCAAAAATTCACTTTATGAAATTTTAGACAAAAACCACAAATTGCCAAAAATAAAGATAGATTCATAAAATATAATCAAGACCGAGTAGAGAACACTTACCCCAATCCATGTGGTAAAAATTGCCTAAAACATCGATTCAATCCGAGCTCCATAGCTCCAAATATGTAAAAATGACTGAAACCCCCGAAAATGGAGTACTTATAATCACTGGACGAAACAATGAATCATGATCGCAAAAATGCCATTGCAATCGCAAAGAAGAAAAAGCAATGCCCCTGAAATACTCTACGCGATCGCGGAAAAAACCTCGCGATCGCGAAACACAAAATGCTCGGCCTCGAAGAATCTCTACGCGAACGTGGCCCCAGACACCCGAACGCGATGAAGAAGTCATGAAGACCTGCCCAGCCTAGCTCTACACTGCGCGAACACGTACACACTTGCGCGAATGCGATTCTCAAGTTCCAGTAACCTTACGCGAACACAGACATTTATTCGCGAACGCAAAGAAGAAGATACCCAGCTCCAATTTTCCTTTACCCGCTCGCACCTCCATCTTCGCGATCGCTAAGAACAGTTGGGGCACCAGACACCAGCTGGACGCCCGAACCCCTCGAAACCCCGCCTGAACATGCCAACAAGAACCATAACATAACACGGACCTACTCAAGACCTCAAATCACCCGTAACAACGTCAAAACCACGAATCGTGCCTCAAACCAAACTTAATGAATTTTTGAACTTTCAACTTCCAAGCCTCATGCCGAACCATATCAAATCAACTCGGAATGAACTCAAATTTTGCGCACAAGTCCCAAATGACATAAAGAAACTGTTTCAATTCTTGGAACCACAATCCGAACCCGATATCATCAAAGTCAACTCCCGGTTAAACGTATGAACATTCCAAACCTCCAAATTTTTAACTTTCGCCAATTAGTGCAAAAACCTTCTAGAAATATCCAAATGTAAATCCGTGCATACGCTCAAGTCCAAAATCACCATCCAGACCTAACAGAATCATCAAAACTCAGATCTGAGGTCAAATACTCAAAAGTCAAACTTGATCAGCTCTTCCAACTTAAAGTTTCAAACATGAAATTCATTCTTCCAAACCAATTCTGAATCACCTGAGAACAAAAATCGACGATTCACACAGGTCATAATACATCATACGGAGCTACTCATTCCCTCAAACCACCGAGTGAAATGCAAATGATCAAAACGACCGGTCGGCTTGTTGCACATACATGAAGTGTCTCGAGTTACCGTTTTAATTTGTTTGTTGGTCAGTTATTATATAATAATTAATCATATATAATTATTGATGAAATAGTGGGTGATATAAGCACATAAGTCACTCATGTGTACAAGTAAGCATCGATCTAAAATGATACTATCACTTATATGTAGTACAAGTAAGCTTGCATAAAAAATGGAGTTTATATACTTTTCTTGCTTGACTATATATATGGACAGCATTAAATTTCGATTAATCTCGGAAAGCCAAGACCAATATTTATTCAAAATCCCATTTAAGTGATTATGTCCCACATTAATAGCCTGTTTGGCCAAGCTTCTAGCATGCCAAAAGTGCTTTTTTTTTCAAAAAAGTGCTTTTTTCCTCAATTTGAGGTGTTTGGCCAAGCTTTTTTTTGAAAAAAAAGTGTTTTTGGCTAGAAGCAGAAGCAGTTTTGAAAAAGCAGAAAAAAGTAACTTCTCTCCGGAAGCAGAAGCAGTTTTGACTTTTCTTCCTACCAAAAATACCCTTTGCAAAATATTATATATACCAAAATAACCTTACTTAGTTTAAACTATTAAGTAATATAAAATGACTTTTGGGATGAACTTTCATATTTATTGGATGATTTTTGATATATTTAAATTATCTTGAAAGAATAAAGTACTTTTCAATTTTATTTTTATATTTTACTTAAATAAAATAAAAAACTTAATTATTATCTTTAATAATAAAAATTTATAATTATTTATCTACTTATATAATATTAACTATTAAGCAAATATTTTCATGTCCTTATTTATAATTTGACACATAAAAGCACTTTTTGAAAAGTTTGGCCAAACACAAATTATTGTTTAAAAGTGCTTTTCAAATTGATTAGTCAAATACAAACTGTTTTTCTCTAAAAGTACTTTTTTAAAAATCACTTTTAAAAAAAAATACTTTTCAAAATAAGTTAATTTTTTTCAGTTTGGCCAAACATGCTAAAGGACTCCCATAGAGGCATAGACAAAGTCCAGGAAACTTCTAGTTACGTGGATGATTTTCACGCTTTTTCAAGTTACGAAGGATGCATTTGCAACTTTATATTCTTGTACTACAAGATGCACTGCAATATGTGAAATTAGAAGGACTGTGGTGAAGGGCAGATAAGTTTCGGTCGAAACTCATTGTATATATGTATTTATATATAAGAAATTTTTAAAGCGCCACCCATAATAACAAATGATATAAATACACCAATGACACAAAGGGTAGGAGATTCCACCTTGGTTGTGAAGGATTGAACCCCATTGGCAACAACTTTTGAACCTTTTGGGCTATATCACATTAAGCTTTCTATCATTTTATGTAGGTAAAATACATAAGTTACCTCTGAACTATGAATCAAATTCCTGTTACATACTTTTTGCGGACGATAATCATCTTACACACTCAACCTTTCTAAAGTGTAACTAAGACACACCATTTTTTTGTTGATAAGTTTTTTAAAATATGTGTAATGTCACGCACCAATAAGGTCATGACACGTGTCCTAACTCAAGGAAAAAAAAAAAGCAAAATACTAAATTTACACTCAATTGATAATATTTAAAAGAAAAAAATTGAAAACAACCCCCCTTCCCCACGTTCTCATCTTCTTCGAACCCCCACACCCGTCGACTTCCTCCTCTAAACTCCAATAGCCATGGCAAATACCCACCAGAAAATAATATTCACATGAATCAACCACCTTAATATCCATACAATTGAAGCACCCAAACTTATCAACTTTTGAAATTTCTATTTATCAAAATTGAAATCAAAATCTGCAACTTTAGAATATATTTCAAGTTGAAAATGCAAAAATATAAACACCCTTTTTGTTCGGCCTGGCATTTCGCTGGCGGAAAAGGAAAAAAGGGAAAAGTAAAATATGATGGTGCTTTAAATGTTTGCCATGGCAGGAGGAATTGCCTATGTATTTACCGCTTTCAATTTACAGCTCTAACCTCGCCGGAGGAATTAGCTCTATATCGAGTCCAAATCCCTCAATATCCAGGCTTGTAACGCTGCGTACACTTCCATTTCGGTTAATGACAAAATTGAGTTAGCTCTGCAACTTTTCTGGTTTAACCACGGTGGAAGGTGGAGAGCTTTAGATGGGTCTGGTAGTGGGCGGGTAGGTGGGCTACTTTAGAAAAATGAAAAAAGAAAGAAACTCAAAAGAAAAAAAATCAATTTTAACCGTTGGATAAAATTTATAGATATGGACCGTTCAAATAAAGCACCAAATATACAGGTTTTTATTGTTCAAACGCCACATTTTGTTTGTAAATCACGCACTGGCCACGTAGACTAAGAGGTGAGTCTTAGTTATACTTTAGAAAGGTTGAGTGTGTAAGATGATTATCGTCCGCAAAAAGTATGTTGTAGGCATATAAATTTTATTAGAATTAAATTTATTAAATAATTTGAACTATATTTAAATGCAAGATATATTAGACCAAATAAATATTATGGGCTAATATAATTGAATTAATTTTATATGTCCAACACATATGGATTAAATAAATAAGTCTTAATCCATTGGGCTAGCCCATTTAATTGGACTAAAGTGATGAGCCCACTTCATTAAGCCCAAGATGTCATCATCCTAGAGGCCCAGTTGGTACCACGTGTCAAATGATGTGGCGCACCAAGTCAAACGGAAGAGCCAATAGGATCATGCCACGTGTTAAAATGACAAGGCATGTCAAATCACATTAAAAGGCCAATGAAATCGTGCCACATGTGCAAGTGACATATTCTGGCCAATCAAATGCGGTCTTATCACTCTTCAATCTGATTGGTCGGAAAGAGTTTGTTCTTATCATAACACTTCCCTCCCACAACTATAAATAGGGGTCTTCATAACCCAAAAAAGATACCAGAAGTTATAACAAGAAGCAAGAAAGAGCTCGTGGATCAAACGCTGCAAATTCCCCCACAAGTTTCAAGCTTCAAGCAATCAAGTTCAAGTTCAACAAATCAAGTTCAAGTTCAACAAATCAAGTTCAAGCTCAAGAACGAAGAACAAATCAAGATTCGAGAAGTACGAGTTCAAATCAAAGTTCGTGCTAGTTGAATTCAAGATCATCGTTCGTGACAATAAATATAGGTTCAAGATCAAGCTCAAAGGCCCTTGAATTTATTTACTATTGGAAAGAAGAATCAGAGGAATCATAAAGATTGTAACACTCAAATATTTGAAATCAAATACTATGATTGTTGCGATATTTTTCGGTCTCGATTATTTTCTCAACGCAATTTATTGTCTCCAAATTCCGGCACGCCCGGTAGGACAATCTCTACCTCTCATCTCAACTTTTCAATCACCAAAGTTTAAGAATATCGAAATGGCTTCGGAGAAAATTAACTCCAGATCAACTTCCACTAAGGCTACTAATTCCAAGTTCTACGCTGATGTGGAAAGCATCCTCGATGTTACCTTTGGAAGCTTTGGCCCGATTACAAGGAGGAAAGCAAGCTCTTTAGGACAACAAGCACTCCAAGTGCCATCTATATCAACCCCTATATTTGGATCTTCATCCTTAAAAGGAGCAAGATCTTTTACAAGCACGATCCAAAAAGGGAACGACGTCGCCAAAGGGATCAAAAAGGTTCTTGCCCAACTTAGTTCATCTAAGTTCAAGAAACCTTTCATGCAAGCCGATGATGATGACTTGAGCGTTGGATCTACTCTAGTCAACATTAACGCGACATCTAAGCTTTATCCCAATAATGATCCATATCATTATTCATCCTCTACGGCGATCATGCAAGCAATAGTTATTGAAGCTTCTACCATAGACGAAAAACTTGAAAATTTGACTAAAGTTGTTAAAGCCTTGTCAAAGCGCGTGCAAGATCAAAATGCTAAACTTTCCAAGTTAACATATAAGTTGGATAGTATAGTAGAATGAGAATCCACACAAGAACCTTTAAATCTTCAAAGGTCACAAAAGAAAGGAGACTCATCCGAAAAGTAAGCAACAACAACTAAGGAGATCCAAGTCTCCGTTGAAGGTCTAATTCCCATTGAAAAATTGAAGAACTATATCGTGAAGGCTATCAAAGATAATACTGAGTCGACATCCAAAATATCTCACATATGCAAAGCCGTATACGCAAAGAATTGATAACTTGAAGATGCATGTTGGTTATCAACCTCCTAAGTGGCAACAATTCGACCGCCAGGGAAATTCAAAACAACATGTAGCGCACTTTGTTGAAACTTGCAACAATGGTGGAACGTACGGTTATTATCTTTTCAAACAGTTTGTTCAATCTCTTAAAGTTACTGCATTCGATTGGTACACAGATCTCGAATCTTGTTCCATCGATAGTTGGGAGCAGTTAGAGCATGAGTTTCTTAATCGTTTCTATAGCACAAGACGCATCGTAAGTATGATCGTACTTACAAACGCTTGTCAACGAAATGATGAGCCAGTTATTGACTTCATCAACCGTTGGAGGAGCTTAAGCCTCAACTACAAAGATTGCCTTAGCGAAACTTCTGGCATCAAAATATGCATTCAAGGCATGCATTGGTGTCTTCGCCATATCTTACAAGGCATAAAGCCGAAAATATTTGAAGAACTAGAAACTCGTGTGCATGCTATGGAACTAAGTATGGCCCTATGTGGAGACCAAGAGCTACTTGTCTTTGGGCCTTACGATGAAGATGAAGAAGAAGAAGGCGAGGATGGGGGCAAGTTTTCATTCGAAAATGAAATCGAAGAGTCTATGCATGTCACTGTACTCCTTAACGCATGAGCCTAAACTGCAACTTATAATTCTCCTTAACACATGAGCCTAAACTGAAAGTTATAATGCTCCTCAACGCACGAGCGTAAACTACAAGTTGTAATGCTCATCAACGCACGAGCCTAAACTGCAAATTATAATACTTCTTGGCACATGAGCATATATTGTATATCACGAAGCTCCCCAATTTTGAACTAAATCTATTAGGCGTAAAGCTCTTCAAATTTGAGCAAAGTATTCAAGTCGCAAAGCTCCTCAAATATGAGCAAAAACTCAAGTCGAAAGCTCTTCAAAGTCGAGCAAGAACTTCAAATCGCAAAGTTTTTCAAATTCGAGAAAAACTTCAAGACGTAAAGCTCTTCAAATTTGAGAAAAATCTTCAAGTTGTAAAGCTCTTCAAATTCGAGAAAAGTCTTCAAGTCAAAATCTCTTCAAAGTCGAGCAAAGACTTCAAGTCACAAATCTTTTCAAATTCGAGCCAAACTTCAAGTTGCAAAGCTCTTTCAAATTTGAGCTAAATCTTCAAGTCACGAAGCTCTTAAAATTTGAGCTAAATCTTCAAATTACTATGCTCCTTAACGCAAGAGCATAAACTGTATGTTACTCATAGCCTGCAAGAGTATAAACTGTGTACGTCCCCAAAAAAAGAGTCTGCTAGATTGAAAACCTTGAAAGATGCGGCCTAGGCAAAAGTTTAGGACATATAAAAAAAATACCTATTCTGAACTACAGTATGACTTGATCCTCTTCACCGAGGTACGTAGGCAGCTTAGAGTTTCATTCTAAGTTCAGTCACATAAGTTCAAAAGATACATATTACCCCAATTATTATCCGAGTGAAGTATGAAGGAATGTAAAATCAAGATGAAACACCATTCTTCTGTTGAACTTTGGATATCATTTGATTTAAGGGGGGAAACCCTCAATGGTAAATTGGTATCTTCAATCGGATGACTTTAGGAGGATGCCAAGTATTTACATTGAAGTTCGGGGATTCGCTATGTCTTCATGTTCGACAAACTTTCAAGTTTGTTGGTCTTCAAGTCCACCGTCCTTCAAGTTGAAGTCTGCAAGTCTTCCAGTATTTAAGTTGAAGTATTCAAGCCCTCCAAGTCTTCAAGTCCATCGG
This sequence comes from Nicotiana tabacum, assembly GCF_000715075.1. Classification (NCBI taxonomy): domain Eukaryota; kingdom Viridiplantae; phylum Streptophyta; class Magnoliopsida; order Solanales; family Solanaceae; genus Nicotiana; species Nicotiana tabacum. Next base: position 21,892,334 of record NC_134081.1, on the reverse strand, counting down.
TCTTCAAGTTGAGTTGTTTAAGACCTCCAATTCTTTAAGTTGAAGTCTTCAAGTCTGCTAATTTTTCAAGTTGAAGTTTAAAGTCCATCGCTCTTCAAGTTGACGTGTCAAAGTCCGCCAAATGTTCAAGTCTGTCAAATCATCAAGTTTGTCGATCTTCAAGTTGAGGTCTACAAATCTACCAAGTCTTTAAATTGACGCTTTCTAATTCTCCAATCTTAAGGTATGCGTTTAAATCCCTTTGCACCTTAATTTGGCTTCTTTACGGTTTGTCCTTAAAAGGAACTATAATTTTTCAATCTTAAGGTAGATGTTTAAATCCCTTTGCGCCTTAAGTTGGCCTCTTCACGGGTTTGTCCTTAAAAGGAACTATAATTTTCCAATCTTAAGGTGGATGTTTAGTCCCTTTGCACTTTAAGTTGGCCTTTTCGTGGGTTTGCCCTTAAAAGGATCTGTAATTTTCCAAGCTTAAGATGGACATTTAAGTTCTTTTGTACCTTAAGCCAGTGTTGGTATGGATTTATCCGTCTATATGTTGATGGGGATTTATCCGTCTATATAGTGATGTGGATTTGTCTGTCTATATGGTGATGTAGATTTGTCCGTCTATATGGTGATGTATATAGAAGGATCAACTCGTAATGACTTGAAGATGTAGTCCCAAGTCAGAGCCTTAAGGTTAGGAAACTCCATGACTTCTTCACCAAGTTCCAAAAGAAGTTACTCCTCGCCACTGCCGCAAGGATGGAATATGGTTGGTCCAAGCCTCTTTTTCACCAAGCCGCAAGAAGGAGACACGCATGTACTGCTTTCTCAAGCTGAAAAAAGGAGGTGAATCACATGCTTCTTCAAGATAGGTGGATATACCAACTAGTCCCTCGCCTAGGTCACAAACTATAAAAGGAAGGAACCTCTCACCAGAGGATGAATTTTCAAAGCAAGAACTTCGGCGCGCGAAATTTGCTTGCCGCCAACAATCTCAAGGAAAGGGTATGGCGTATCATGACTGAAGTGCATCTTTGCTTACGGGGTTCAAGGTTCTCCACACGTTGTCAATCTGCAAAAAAAAAAAAAAAAAAAAAGATTAGTAAATATTAAGTCAACGACAATTGACAAAATGAGGAGAAGATTCTAGTCCTTTGTGCTTTGGGTAAATTTCTATAAGCGATTAAGAATTTTTCCTTCTATATGTTATCATGGGTTTAATCTTCTTTATGTTGATATGGATTTATCCGTTTATATGGTGATATGGATTTGTTCGTATATATGGTGATATGGATTTATTCGTCTATATGGTGATATGGTTCTTCACTTTAGGACCGCTAGGCCCGGGACCGTTTGGGACCGGGACCGGACCGGTCCTTGGCGGGCCCAAACGGTCAAAATTCATTAAAAAAACTTGCCCGTTGGGCTTTGAAAAATCTGGTCGTTGGCCTTTAAAAAATAGCCGTTGGCTATTTACAAAATAGCCATTTAACCTCCCAACTTTATTTTAACCCCAAACTTTTTATAATTCTATTTTTTCCCTATTTTCAACTATAAATACCCCCTCATTCTTTTATTTTTCTCAGATAATCATCAATCTCTCTCTAATTTTCTTCTATAATTGCTACTAAATCTTACTTTATTGTTACAATTTGTGAAAAAATTGTGAAGTTGGTGAATTGAAGTCTTCAAGTCTTCAATGATAATCAATTTTTTAACGAGTTGTTCGTCAATTTGGTAAGCTCGTTCCAGCTCATAATTTCTAATATTATAGTTTTGTTTGTTTTATTTATTTTCTATTATTTGATTAATTAAGATGGCTTTCTTAAAAAAATAATTTGGTAAAAATAAGGAAAAATCCAAGAGTGGCGAATCTAGTAGCCAATCTGTTCCTCCTCCACTGCCCCCGGCTCCCCGACCCAAGCCCCATATCCGTCCTACACCTACTATTCTTGATAGCGATAATAGTTTATTACAATTTACTGAGAGTCAATTTTGCCATAATGTTGGAGCTGGTGAATAATTAGACCATGAATTAATGAATGCTCTTTATTCTAATCTAACTATTGATGAAAATAATGAGGAGGAAATATATTTTGATGAAACTCAACTGCATGACGATACACCCACTAGTCCTGCTCCTGAAGTTAACCCAACTAGATAGAATTACATGTATGAAAGTTTGGTTGTCGCATATGAATATAGAAACCCCATAAACTCAACGTTTAATGCATATGTAAGTGATGATGATGAGAACCTTACGAATGGGGATTGGGCTAATGTTAAAATACTTGTTGATTTTTTAGAAAATTTTTTTATTGCTACAAATGAATTTTTTAGGCAATATTATCCTACTATTTCTAACTGTTTAGTTTATATTGCAGAACTTGCAAATTTGTTTGCTAATTTTTCAGAGGGTGGGAAAATTTATCAACTTGCTATTAATTCTATGAGAAAAAAGTTTAAAAAATATTTTTTCCCAATTCCCCCTATTTATGGTATTGCTGCTTTGTTAAATCCTTGTATAAAATTAGGAGGTCCTCAATTTTGGTACGAAACTATTTATAATGGTTTAGAACTTGAAGATGATGAGTTGTCTCAACTTACGGAACCAATAGCCTCAATTAGAATAAACGCTCAAACTATTTATAATACTTATCAAGTTGCATTAAATCATGCTAGACCAAATGTTCCAACTCCTTCTTTTTCTGATTCTCAATCATCTAAAAGAACTGCGGGAGTAAGAACACTTAGTGCTTGGGCGGGGTTTAGGGGTTCTCAAGGTTCTAGTAGTAGTATTTTTTCACAACTAAATGAGCTTGATGTTTATTTGTCGCAGGGAATTGAGAAAGTGAATCCCGACTTTTTTGCAATGGTGGAAGGACAAAGAAAAATACTTTCCGGTTCTTTCAAGGATGGCCCGAGATATTTTAACTATTCAAGCTTCAACAGTGACATCAGAGAGCGCTTTCAGTCAAGCAAGACTTCAACTCGGTGATTATAGAGCATCTATGAGGGAGAGCTTAGAAAAATCAGTACTTTTCAGAGATTGGATCCGTTCGGAAAGAAGAAATTTTGGACTTGCTGAATCAAAACCAGAGGTAGACAAAGCTTACGAAGAAATGCTAGCTGAACTTGCAGAGGATGCTGCTTTGCCCGGAAGCGGTGATGACCAAGCTTCTTTTCCGCCACCACCAACGGAAATTCCTCCGGACCTTGATGGATTTATGAAGTTTATAAGAGATACCATGTAACTTGTACGAACAAAAATTAGTATGTATTATGTAACTTTTATTTTGGTACATCTTGATTAGTTTATTTTTCTTCTCAATTGCGGTATTAACACCTTGTTGTGCTCATTCCATAGGGGGAGGAAGACTAAGAAAGATATTGCCATATTTTTTTTAATGCTATAATAAAATTATAACGCATTGCTTTGAATATTTCTTTACAATATTTTTGTCTTTAAATTTGAATTAAAAAATTTAGGTCACAATTATATAATAAAATTTACAAGGAATTGCCTTAGATATTTTTATTAACATCTTTTTTTCTCTAATTTCTATTTTTTTTTAAAAATTAAAAAGTGTCTGTTGGGCCCACTTAGGCCCACTTAGCCCAGGGACCGGGACCGTTTTGCCCGGGACCATTAGTTCGTGGGCCCAGTCCCAGGCTGATTTCTACAAAAAGACCACCAGGACCGGGACCGTTTGGCCCGTTTAAATTGGGATCGGCTCGGGACCGGGATCGTTTGGCCGGCCTTCTTAGCCCACTTAGGCCCGGGACCGACCCACTTGTCACCCTTACACTAATTCAATTAAAAGAAAAACAGGAAAGGCGGTAGAGTTTGTCTCTACTTACATACAAATTGGGAAAGGGACGATGGCATTCCTTTTCTAGTGGACTAAGGAAAGAATGTCCAAGTAAAGGGAAACAAAGATGACATTTTGTTCAAATTTTTGGATCCATGTCGCTTTATCCTAAATACCTCAATGAAAGAAAACTTCAAATTCCAATCTGTTGAAGATGCAAAAAATTTTAATGTACATTTTTCTCAAAGTTCATTAACTGAATAGTGATCAAATTTGAGCGCTTAGTTGCACTACAACGTTTCATGGAGCGTCTTTGAGGGACATTACGTGAAGAATTTCCTACTTCAAGACTAGTCTTTGAAATTCACACAACAAGTCTTGAAGTAGGGGCATTTGTAGACATATAAATTTTATTAGATTTAAATTTATTAAATAATTTAAACTATATTTAAATGCAAGATATATTAGGCCAAATAAATATTATGGGCTAATATAATTGAATTAATTTTATAAATCCAATACATATGGATTAAATAAATAAGTCTTAATCCATTAGGCTAGCCCATTTAATTGGACTAAAGTGATGAGCCTACTTCATTAAGCCCAAGATATCATCTTTCTAGAGGCCCAGTTTGGTGCCACGTATCAAATGACGTGACGCGCCAAGTCAAACGGAAGAGCCAATATGATCATGCCACGTGTCAAAATGACAAGGCATGCCAAATCACATTAAAAGAACAATGAAATCGCGCCACATGTGCAAGTGACATGTTCTGGCCAATCAAATGCGGCCTTATCACTATTCAATCTAATTGGTCGAAAAGAGTTTGTTCTTATCATAACTCTTCCCTCCCACAACTATAAATAGGGGTTTTCATAACCCAGAAAAAATACCAGAAGTTATAACAAGAAGCAAGAAAGAGCTCGTGGATCAAACGCTGCAAATTCCTCCACAAGTTTCAAGCTTCAAGCAATCAAGTTCAAGTTCAACAAATCAAGTTCAAGTTCAAGAACGAAGAACAAATCAAGTTCAAGCTCAAGAATGAAGAACAAATCAAGATTCAAGGAGTATGAGTTCAAATCAAAGTTCGTGCTAGTTGAATTCAAGATCATCGTTCGTGACAACAAATATAGGCTCAAGATCAAGCTCAAAGGCCCTTGAATTTATTTACTATTGGAAAGATGAATCAGAGGATTCATAGAGATTGTAACACTCAAATATTTGAAATCAAATACTACGATTATTGCGATATTTTTCGGTCTCGATTATTTTCTCGACGCAATTTATTATCTATATGTGTAACATGGGATTTGGTCCATAGTTGAGGGGTTAACTTATGTATTTTGCATTTTATGTATTCCATTTTCTTTTTTCTTCTTCTGTAATTAGTGTTAACTATCTTATTTATTTGTTAATTTTTTACTTTCTTTTTGTCTCTTATTAGTAGTTACATAGTTGATTTTTTCACACAAAGTTAAAATAACACTTTCTTTTTGCAAATCTTTGTTCTATCATAACTATAGCATTATAGTTTTCCTTTCAATTGATTTATATTATATACCAAAACAATAAGTAATCAGAACCAAAGTTCAAAGTTTCTTGAATGGACAAAATATTTACTCTATCTCAATGTATAAATAGCGACACATGGACGTACAAAGTTAGGTGGTCCCCGAAAACTCCAAATTTTGGATCCGGTAGTTTTTTCTTACATTACAATTTCTAATGTAGCATCAGCTTAAGAGAATCTTTAGATTATTGAATCAAAAGTAAAGTTAGCTAAGTGCTTACGTATTCCTTTCTTTCCATATCAGTGATATGGTTGGCAATAAATAAGATTGTACCTTATGAATTCCAATAATAAGTGATATGGTTGGCAATAAATAAGAATGTACCTTATGATCGCACGAATTAGTAGTTTGACTATAACTTTCGGGTCGTATTGTAGCTAATATCATATTTGGTAGTCTTTAATTATTTTATACAAAAATCAGCATAATTAATGTTATGTTTGGTTGTGTTTTTCATTAGGGTATAAGTAATACATGGATAAGTTATACAACAATTCTATATATTATTTATGCAAGGTAGAATATAGAATAATTAATATATGTATTAGTAATACATGGATTAAACAATCAAATAATCAAAAAATCCTCATATTTATTTTAAATTATGCATTGTATAATTAAAATAAAGTAAATATTTAACAAAAAATAATCTCTACATTACAATTCATAAATTACTAATTCATGCATTACTAATCCTTACATAATTAATTCCTTCATAATTAAACCATACATAAGTAAATCATGTATAGTTAAACCCTGCATAACTAATCCCTACGTAACTAAACCATACATAACAAATCTCTGCATAATTAATTTGTACATTATTAGTACCTACATAAGTCTAACCAGCAACCAAACTACCCCTTTTTGTCTAGTTAATGCATTCCGAGGTCTTCATGTACTTTTGAAAAATTGTGGTCAACTTATATAAAGTTTTGTAACGACCCGACCTGTCATTTTGAGAATTAGCATCCCGTTCGGTAGCTTAAGGTCTCGAGTAGTTTCGTGTTATGTATTATTACTTGCGTGTGTGGTCGAGTTCAATTTTTCGGATGATTCGGGATTGATTTGGAAGAACAATTCTTGTTTTAGAAGTTTAAGTGAAAAGAGTTGATCGGAGTTTGACTTTTATTAAGACGACTCCGGAATAGTATTTTGATGATCTCAATAGTTTCGTATGGTGATTTTGGACTTAGGCGTGTGTCCGAATTTGGATTCAAAAGTTCGTAGGTTAATTTGATGCATTTTGGCGAAAATTGGGAAGTTGAAGGTTTTGAAGGATGAGAGATTTGACCAGGAGTTGACTTTTTCGATATCGGGTCCGGATTTCGATTTCAGGAGTTGGTATAGCTCCGTTGTATTATTTAGAACTTGCATGCAAAATTTGACTTCATTTCGGGTGATTTGATATGATTCGGTGTGAGTTGTAGAAGTTGAAAGTTCATAAGTTCATTAAGTTCGATTTGATATGTTATTCGTGATTTTGATATTGTTTGATGTGATTTGAGGCCTCGAGCAGGTCCGCATTATATTTTTGGACTTATTGATACGTTCGGACGGGGTCCCGAGGGGTTCGGGTGAGTTTCTGATAGGTTTGGGTTATGTTGCGCTCATTTTTGATGTTTCGACTTCGTTTCTTCAAGCATAAATATATCATATTAAGAATATGAGCTCTAATTTATATTTTTATTGAAGAATTAGATATGTATCGTAATTACAGAACCATAGAAAAAATAATCGTCGAATTTGAACATCGTATGAGGGAGTGATGCTTATTTTAGTGTCGGACAAGAGAGCTGGCGCTGGTGCTTCGCATATGCGGATCCGCATTTGCGACCCCGCAGGTGCGAGAAATGGTCTGCAAAAGCGAAAATGACAGCTGGAAATGCGCAGATGCATATTTTTTATCGCAAAAGCAAAACTCCCTGTGTATAAAAAATCAGACCACTTTCTTTTGGTATTTTGAGCATATCTTGAGTTCTAGAGCTCCGATTGAGGTGATTTTTGTTGTGCTCCTCTCGTATTTTCATGGAGGTCAGTATATAACTATAAATTTTGTATTTTAATATAACTACAGACGTTCATTTTTGAATTAATTCATATTTTGATTGGAGAATTGGGGGGGTTTATCAAAATATTTTCTAAAGAAAATAATTGAATTTTGAACATCTATTCACAGTCGGAATTGGATGAAATTGTATGGTTGGACTCGTAATTGAATAGGTTGTCGAAATTTATGGGTTTTATCGGGTTTCGAGGTGCGGGCCCGGGGTTGACTTTTTAGTTTTCATTAAAGATCAAAGATTTATTATCCGAAGTTATTTCCTATGATAATATTTATAATATTAAGTTTTTTTTGGCTAGATTTGAGCCGTCCGGAGGTTTTTTCATATGAGAAAGTCATTTTAGAGTATTAGTTTAGCTTCTTTGAGGTAAATATCTTGTCCAACTTTGTGGGGAGGAACTACCCCTTGAGTTGTTTGTGCTAACTGTGTGATGTGAAAGCCGTGTATGCGAGGTGACGCGTACGTACTCGGGCTTATTTGTAAAAATTAACTAATTTAGACTCTTAAGCTTCTTTTCATGTATTTATTTGGAATTGTTAGCACATGTTATAACTTTTATTCGCCATGTCTACTATCACATGCTTTATTTGAAGTTGTCGTTACATGTCGCATCCTTTACTTGTTGAGTTAACTCTTATATGCTTTATTTGAAGTTGTTATCACTTTTATCATTATGTGATCTCTTTTATTGTTGAGTTACGCTTAGTTGAAATTGTTGTACATGATATCCTTTTGTTGCCGGATTATTATCATACATTTAGATGTAGTATTAGTTCGTGGAATCTCTCTTTTATTGTTAGTGTGATGACCCAAAATGTCATCTTTAAATTTAATAAGTAATTTTGTGTTCTAAGACCTCAAAAATCACTATTTATCATTCTTCGACTTGCGTGCGCAGTCCGTAAAATTTTTCGGAAAGTTTTCGTGTGAAAATAATGGATTAAAATGTGGAATAGAGTTTTAAAACTCAACAGAGATGACTTTGGTCAATATTTTTAGCAAACGGACCCGGATCAGTATTTTGACAGTTTCGTTAGCTCCGTATTGTAATTTGGGACTTAGGCATATGCTTGAAATTTAATTTGGAGGTCCCTAGCTCAAGATATGACCATTTAACGGAAACTAGTAATTTAAAGGCTAAAGATTTCCAAGTTTGACCACGGGGTTGATTTTTTGATATCGGAGTCAGAATCCGATTCTGGAAATTTGAATAGCTCCGTTATGTCATTTATGACTTGTGTGCCAAATTTGAAGTCATTCCAGATTCATTTAATATGTTTTGGCACAAATTTTACAAATTGAAAAGTTTAAAACTCAAAGTCCGAATCGAGGTGTGAATTGAAATTTTGATAATATTTGATGTGATTTGAGACCCCGAGTAAGTCCGTATTATATTACGGGACTTGTTGGGATATTTGGATAAGGTCCCGAGGGGCTCGGGTGAGTTTTGGACGAAATTTGAATTGTTTAGAGTATGTTGAAAGCAGCAGGTTCTTGGTAGACCCTGGTATAATCGCACCTGTGCAATGGTGATCGCAGGTGCGCAACCGCATCTGCGAGAAGCTGGTCGCTTCTGTGACCTGGGCACTGGCCAGTTGCATCTCTTATGCGGAGAAATGGGGCGCAAATGCGCGACCACTTCTGCGAAGTCTGAATCGCTTCTGCGGTCGTTTGGTCGCTTCTGCGATGTCGCAGGTGCGATAGAAATGTCCGCAGATGCGGAACCTCGCATGGCATCCCTACTTCGCAAATGCGCGACTGCAGGTGTGAAAATATAGCCCGCTGATGCGAAAATACTGGGCAGAAAACATAAAATTGGGTCTTAGCCATTTTTACTCATTTTTGAGTTTCAAGTCTCGGATTTGGGCGATTTTGTAACGACCCAGCCGGTCGTTTCGAGAGTTATAGCCTCGTTTTCTCTATTTCTACTTCTTTTTGTGTTATTCAACTATATTATGTTATATCAGGTTAGTTGGTTCGGGTCCGGAAGGAACTCGGAGTGAAATGAGATACTTAGTCTCATAATTAAAAAATTAAGTTAGAAAAGTGGACCGGATATGGACCTATGTGTAAACGACCTCGGATTCGAATTCTGATAATCCCAATAGCTCTGTATGGTAATTTTGGGCTTAAGAGCATGCCCGGAACATTATTTGGAGGTCCGTAGAAGAATTAGGCTTGAAATGCCGAAAGTTTAATTTGTGAGAAGTTTGACCGGGGGGTTGACTTTTTGATATCGGGGGTCGGAATCTGATTCTAAAAATTGAAATACCTCTGTTATGTCATTTATGACTTGTGTGCAAAATTTGAGGTAATCGGACATGATTTGATAGGTTCTGGAGTCGTTTGTAAAAATTAGAAATTTCAAAGGTCATTAGGCTTGAATTGGGGTGTAATTCATGATTTTAGCGTTGTTTTAGGTGATTTGAGGGTTCGACTAAGTCCGTATGATATTTTAGGACTTGTTGGTATATTTGGTTGAGGTCCCGAGGGGCCCGGGTGAGTTTCGAATAGTTAACGGGTAGGATTATGGACTTGGAACTCTGCTAGAATTTTTCTGATGCACCATTTGGTTTCCTTCATCGCGTTCGCGAGTGGAGCCTCGCGTTCGCGAAAAGGAACTGAGAGGCTGGCAATATTTGCTCTTTTCATTCATGAAGAGAAGAACGCATTTGCGAAGGGTGGACTGGGTGTGCATCACGAACGCGAGAGGTGCTACGCGTTCGCGAAGAAGAGAGGAAGCAGCCGAGGACCCCAGGCAATTAGTCTACGCATTCGCGTAGGGGGTGTCGGTCGCGTTCACGTAGTGGGGGGGGACGAAGCATCGCATTCGCGATGGGTTGAATTTTGTGCTTTGCGAATGCGAGGGTGATGTCGCATTCGCGAAGGAGGAATTTGGACGGGAGCTATTTTGTGCTTCGCGAACGCGAGGCACTGACCGCGTTCACGAAGAATAAAAGCCTGGCCAGTAAGTTTAAGTTCTGAAAATGGGACTTCGTCCCATTTTCAGTATTTGATAATTTGGAGCTCGAATTGAGGCGAGTTTTGGGTGATTTTCAGAGAAAACAATGGGATAAGTGTTCTTAACTCAATATTGGTTAAATTACCCGAATCCATGGTTGTTTTTATCATTTAATTGGTGAATTGAGTTGAAACAATTTGAAAACCCTCTTGGTTTAAATTAAAGATTTGAGGGTCGAGTTGCGGTCGGGTCGGATATTGGTAAAACTGGTATGGTTAGACTCGTGGTTGAATGGGTTACACTTTTGAATTTTGTAACTTTTGTCGAGTTCCGAGACGTGGGCCCCACGGGCAATTTTTGAGCTAATTTTTGGATTTTTATGGAAAATTATTATTTTCTTATGGAATTAATTCCCATGAATTTTATTGACTGAAACGAATTATTTATGACCAGATTCGAGGCGTTTGGACACCAATTCACGAGGAAAGGACATTGTAGAATAAGAATTTCACGGCTTGAAGTAAGTAACGATTGTAAATCTAGTCCTCAGGGTATGTGTAACGACCCGGCCGGTCGTTTCGGGAGTTATAGACTCGTTTCCCCCATTTTTGTTTCCTTTATGCTCTTAAATTATATTATGATATACCGGGTTAGTTGGTTCGGGCCCCGAAGTAGTTTCGGAGTGGAATGAGACACTTAGTCTCTTATTTAGAACCTTAAGTTGGAAAAGTCAACCGGATATTGACCTATGTGTAAACGATCTCAGATTTGAATTCTGATTGTTCCGTTAGATCCGTTAGGTGATTTTGGACTTAGGAGTGTGTCAGGAATGTGATTTGGAGGTCCGTGGTAGAATTAGACTTGAATTGGCGAAATTGGAAATTTGGCGATTTCGATCGGCAGTGAAAAATTTGATATCAGGGTCGGAATGAAATTCCGGAAGTTGGAGTAGGTTTGTAGTGTCATTCGTGATGTGTTTGCAAAATTTGAGGTCATTCGGACGTGGTTTGGTTGGTTTCGGCATCGGTTGCCGAATTTAGAAATTTAGAAGTTCTTGGGCTTGAATCCGAGTGCAATTTGGTGTTTGGATGTTGTTTTGAGTGATTCGAAGGTTCGACTAAGTTTTTATGTTGATATATGACTTGTTGGCATTTTTGGTTGAGGTCCCGAGGGTCTCGGGGTGATTCCGTGTGGTTAACGGATTTGTCGAAGTTGGAATTTGCAGCTGGAGCTGCTGCAACTGCTATTTTCGCACCTGCGGAAGAAATCCTCGCAGGTGCGAGGCCGCTGGAGCGAGTGGGTAGTGCGTAGGTGCGGGCAACGTTGGGCCAAGGCTGGGAATGCAGGTGCGAAGAATTGGCCGCATCTGTGAGCCCGCAGGTGCGAGGCCTTGAGCGCAGATGCGGAGATGAGGAGTTTGGGCTGGTTTCGCAGATGAGCACTTGGGACCGCAGATGCGAGTCCGCAGGTGCGAGGAAGGTGTCCGCAGGTGCAGAAGCTGGGTGATTAAGTGAGTTGCATAGGTGCAGCTCCTTGGACTGCAGGTGCGGTCGCGCGGGTGCGAGAAAATGGCCGCATGTGCGAAAAACCTAGGCAGAAACCATAAATAGAACCCTTCGTGAATTTGGTTCATTTCCACCATTTCTATTCGATTTTTGGAGCTTTTGGGAGAGATTTGAAGAGGGAATCAAGGGGATTTCGTTGAGGTAAGTTACTTGAGCCCTAATACTTGTATATATAGTGATTTTCCGTTGTTTAATCATGGTAATTAGTGAAAATGAGGGGTTAGGGCTCGAAATTTTTGGAAAGTAATTTAAGGATTTGAAGGACCAAACGATGTCGGATTTTGATGAATTTGGTATGGTTAGACTCGTGAGTGAATGAGCTTTCTAGTTTTGTAAATTTTGTCGGATTTCGAGACGTAGGCCCCGGGGCGGGGTTTGAGTCAATATCGGGTTTTGGTCTAATTTTGAAGGTTTTCTTGTGGAATTCATTCCATTAGCATATATTGATGGTATTGTACAGATTGTGAATAGATTTGGAGCATTTGGAGGCCGAGTCCAGAGGCAAGAGCATTGCGGAGTAGAGATTTAACCGGTTTGAGGTAAGTAACGATTATAAATCTAGTCCTGAGGATATGAAACCCCGGATTTCGTGTCATTCTACTATTTTGAAGTGACGCACATGCTAGGTGACAGGCGTGTGGGCTTGCACTTTTGAGGATTTGTGACTTGGTCCGTCCCGTAGCAACTGTAAAGTTGCATACTTTGTTGAAACCATATGATACTTATATGTTTTAGAAAGAATTTCTGTAAATTGGGTTGAATGCCATGTTTGGGCCTTGTGCCAATGCTGTTTGGACCCTTAGGGGCTGTTTCTTACCATCCTCTCATTAATTTCGATTGAGAATCTATACTCAGTCATGTTTACACTTGTTTACTGCATAACTCAGTTTTATGACTCTATTTTGATGCATATAAATGTTTTGGGCCGAATGCCCTGTTTTACTGAAATGCCCGAGTGGCTTGAGAGGTTTATGACTGAGTGAGGCCGAGGGCCTAATTTGTGAGGATGAGTGTGGATCGGGGCTGCCCGCCTGCAGCATATTTATGACTGAGTGAGGCCGAGGGCCTTGTGAGGATGAGTATGGATCGGGGCTGCCCGCCTACAACATACTTTATTATTATGGCACGTGAGTTGTCCGTGCAGATTATAGCGCTTGGGCTGAAGGATCCCCTCCAGAGTCTGTACACACCCCCAGTGAGCGCAGGTAGCTACTGAGTGTGAGTGCCAAGTGCTGAGTGACTGGGAGGCATGAGTGATTGTGAGGTATGCCCAAGTGGCAAGAGTGATTGTGAGGTATGCCCGAGTGGCAAGAGTGACTGTGAGGTTTCCCCGAGGGGCTGTATATGAGTGATGTTTTGCCCGAGGGGCTATTTATGATTTTATCATTTTTGCTCACCTTTGCATTGAGACTTTGTTTGAAAAACTGTTGGAAAAATATCTTTAAATAATTTTTACTGGAACCGGGTTTAAACGAGATGATTTGATTCAAACACTGATTTTTAAAGCATGTTGTACTTTACTGAGATTTCATGATATGAATGTTATATGCTTTATTGCTCGTCACTACTGCTCAGTCTTTATTTATTGTTGTTACTTAATGAGTTGGCGTACTCACGTTACTCCCTGCACCTTGTGTGCAGATTCAGGTGTAGTTGGATACGGTAGCGGTTATTGAGTGTTCGGGTTGCAGATTTTCTTGGAGATAGCAAGGTAGCTGTTTGGCGATCGCAGCCCCTGCTCTTCTCCATCTTATCTTCCTCTAGTAGTATTTAGCTATTTTCCAGGCTGAGTTAGCCTTGATATTGTTAGACAGATTGTAGTAGATGCTCATGACTAGCGACACCCCGATGTCAGATTTTTCTTTTCCACACTTTTATTTTCTTTGATTTGAACTCCTTAAATGAAGGTTTTATGTTAAATAGTATTGAAATTATCTTTGAAATAAAAATATCGGTTTTGTTTGAAAAATGAGTCGGCTTGCCTAGTTCCACGATAGGCGCCATCACGATAGGTTAGGTTTTTGGGTCGTGACAGATTGGTATCAGAGCCTAGGTTACATAGGTATCGCGAGTCATGAGAGGGTTTAGTAGAGTCTTGGGGATCGGTACGGAGACGTCTGTACTTATCTTCGAGCGGCTGCAGAACGCAGAATCTTTTCATTTAAAGAAGTACCAAATTAATCTTTTGGTCCTAAGGGCATGGTGTTGTAAGTGAAATACAGAAACTCAAATATGTACTAAGTGTGAATACTCGATGTGCCTTGAATACAAATGAGCCATTTGTGTTGGCATCTCAATCTGAACAAGTGTTCTATGTCAACGACATGGTTGATAAAGATTGGCTTGTTGTTTTAAAGACAAGTCCACGCAACCTTTTTAATATGCCCGAAGAGGATGATAATTGCACAAATGTTGAAGATGAAGCATTACAAAATGGAGAATCTTATCAACAAAAGGAAGTTGAATTTAATATGGAGCGTAATGGTGATCAAGAAAATGATATTTTAGTGTCTTTACACAGGAATGATGTTGAACCTCACATCATTAATTATGATCATGTAATAGAACAAGCTGGGACAAGTGGGCATAATGAAGAAGATGGTTTCATTAATGATAATGATATAGATATGACCGAAGATGAAGAAAGCGAAGAAGAGATATTTGATGATAATGAAGGAGAGGATAATGATATGGACTGATCAAAGAAATGGCTTCCTATCTGTAGTTATTTTGTGCTTTTTTAAGCAAGGCTTCTTATGCCTTTCTAGCCTCTGTTATTTTGCCATTAATATGAATTTTCTATCTTGCATTGCAACTATCCTGATACTTTATCTTCTATTCCTATTAAAGGTTTGTCCTTTGGTTCAAGGTCATTGAAGGATTGCGTCCTGCTTGGTTTGTTGTAACTTGATTTCTGATTTGTTTTTAGTTTAGAATTGAGAGGATATGATATAAATATTGTAGAGAAGACTAAAGTTTCTATAGTGCATTGAGAGGATTCTAACCAAGAATTCTAAACTTTAGCCAAACATATGCACATACATAAATTTATTACCTATTTGGTTATGCCTAAGTCATGATTTCTGGTTGACAGAATACTTTGAACGAATCCGAACGGGTCAAACTGATGATAGTTCTACAGTCAAGTTCAACAATAAAGTTGAACTCAAGCAACAAATAATTTCTAAACTGATTGAGAAGAAATAGCTTACTGATATTCTTTGGTAAAACCTCAGGAGATCAAAGAAACAATACACCTTCGTTGGGTTTTTCAGCGCAGCAGGGTAAATATCGCCATTTGGGTGAAAATGGTCACTTGGATTCGTCGATTTTGTATTCTGGCTTAAGGTTTTTTTGAAGAGAGAATTTTCATTTGGGTTTTGAGATTACAAATCGATCTCTTGAGCAGATCTCTACCCTTTTGAGTTAGGGCTACTTCTGAGTTCTCTTCCCTTTTTGAGCGTGAGAGATTTTTGAGAATTGAGAGCAGATTCTTTTAACTTTAAAAAGTAGAATAAATAACTTTATATATTTCTCAACTGTTTGTATTTTAATTTATCCTTAAAACTTTAAAATGAAAAGAATAGTGGCGATCAAATTGCCACAAAAGTCAACGAGCTAAATATTTGGAGCCAAATTTTTGGAGCCAAATTTTCTCTTTTAGCGGGAAAGTAAAAATTTGTCCTGTAGCTGAAAATATTTGTTGCGACTAGATAAAGTTGCCACTATAGTGTCTTTTCCGTGGTGACCTATTATAGTCGCCACAAATAACTTTACCTTTCTATTGCGATTTTCTAGAGTCGCCACTAAATCCCTAACCTTTGTGGCGATTAGTAGAATCACCACTGATACCTGCCACTAAAAACCCTTTTTCTTATAGTGCGCGAAACACTTCCCGTCATGTCTTCCCTCATACTTTGCTACCCAACCGCTGCATCAAATCGAAATGTATCTCTGTCGCACCTGAACCAATAAAATATTACCGACTCTAAGTCTCTTCGAAGATCATCTTTCTCAAGCCATCAACATCAAAAATACTCATTCACAACCACAATTACTACACAATCACTTACTCTTTTTGTGTCCAAACTCATTGACAAGACATGAGAATTTAATTTGCCCCAAAATTTAACAACGTGAAAGATCCTTTAAAATATTCACACTCAGAGACCGTACGTCACATCAAAACGAAAATCAAGCGTCCAATGGCCTTCCTTTACATTTTAAGGAAACACTTCTCGTCACATTCAAATCGTCTTAACACATCCCGCAGTTACATCATACTTATTACAAAGTCATTCCACCGCTCATCGATCCACGAATTTCACTCGTAGGGACATTATCGGACATATGAGTCCAAATATATATGTTACAACTGAAGCTACCGAGCCAAAACTACGGTTTAAACCTGACCTCAAGTCCTCTAGACTAGCCCATCACCAAAACACATAATACACATCTCGAACCTCGTTCATAGAATTACAAGCCGGCGATGCACAACTGATTCAATATAGAATTTGAGATTATATTTATCCCATATTTAATTATAAATATTAATTAGTTCCAAGATAAATTTTACGCTAAAAGGTGTAATTAGCTATCCCATATGGAAATTGAGATAGCTAATGAATATCTTATCTCATAGGATATCCTTGTTTATCTCGTTAATGAGCTAAACTACCCCCTTAATTCATTAATTATGTGCTTTCACTTGCAATTACAACCATTACTTGTGTTTAACTATTATCTGTACTGCTGAACATAATAAATTTTTCGTGGTGAACAAAATAAATAACTCGATTGGTCAAGATCCGAACTCAAAATCTCTTATTGGTGTTCTTGACATTTATGGTTTTGAAAGTTTTAAACTTAATAGGTATGCGTCAAATCGTTCTTGGACAGACAGGATAATTGTTAAATGTGGTGTTTTCTCATTGACTCATTTAACTTTTGTGTCCCAGTTTTGAACAATTCTGCATTAATTTCACAAATGAGAAGCTGCAGCAACATTTTAACCAGGTATTTTTTGTTGAAATTTTAGAGCATTTTCTGTCAATTTCATCTAAGCCTTTGAACTGAATAATTCTACACACGTACACACACTAGGATATAGGACATCAATATTTTTTATAATAATGAGAATACATTAGATATGCTAAAAAATAATTAAATACCATAAAATGGTCTTATAGAAGACAAGTCCCAAAAAGAATCAATTCAGTTGTCATGTAAGGTTAGACTAAGTTTATTTTCCCCTTCTCAAAAGGTTAAGAACCTCTTGTCTAGCTTTAAATGTCATGAATGAACTCCATTAAGACTCATAGTTCAGAAGACGATTTAATATAGAATTCGTTAAATTAACACATGTAATCATTTTGTATTGTCGGTAAAACTAAAATAGATTAGTTAATAAAATTTCAATGAAGACAAACACTCATACTGAGAAAGAACATATATTATAAAATATAGGGAATGAAACTAATACTCATGCAACTCCAACTTGGCCCAAGAGTCGAGCTCTGGCCAAAATTTCTTAAGTTAAGACCCCTGCAAATCATAAATCATACAAAGACATACCAAAAGAAATAGGCATCTCGGAGAGATTCACCACAAAAATTAGACTCTAACTTTTTTTATTTCCTAATCACATAGAGCAAGCATATATCTTTTGTCCAAAATTGATTTGTTAACCATCTGAAATCTACCCGAGGCCCCCGGGACCTCAACCAAACCCACCAACAAATCCTAAAACATCATACAAACTCGCTTGAAGTGTCAAATCACATCAAACAATAATAAAACCACGAATCGCGCATTGATTCAATCCTAATGAACTTATGAACTTCTAACTTTTACATTCGATGCCGAAACCTATCAAATCAAGTCCGGTTAACCTAAAATTTTGCACACAAGTCACAAATGACACAGCAGACCTACTCCAACTTCCGAAACTCCAATCTGAGCATGGTAACCACAAGGTCAACTCTCGGACAAACTTTTAAATTTTCAAAGATTCTAATTTTCCAATTTTCGCCGTTTCAAGCCTAATTCAACTACGAACCTCCAAATCACTATCCAGACTCGCTCCTAAGTCCAAAATATCTAACTGAGCTAACGGAACCATCAAGTTTCTATTCCGGAGTTATTTACACAAAATTCACATCCGGTCAACCTCTTCAACTTAAGCGTTCAACCATTGAGACTAAGTGTCTCATCACATTCTAAAACATCCCCGGAACCGAACCAAATACTCCAGCAAGTCACATAACAACTATTAAGCATGAAATGAGCAATAAATTGGGGAACAGGGCTACAATTCTCAAAATGACCGACCGTGTCATTACAACTCTACAACACATTAAGAGTCATCTGTAAAACAGATATGCACCAACTTCAACTTCCTACATCTTGGATGATAGTTAAAGTTGGGATTATGCTGCAATTGCTTGAGGGTCCTGTTAAAATATTCCATAGACAATACAAAAAGGTAAAAAGACATAGGGCCCCCCTACCTTAGCCCATTTTTGCCACAAACTTAGGAGTAAGTCCTCCATTAATCACTAGGGAGTAGCTTACTGTAGTGACACATTCCATATTCAGATCCACATATTTTCCAAGCAAGCCAAATTCTAACAGTACACTCTTGAGGAACCCCCACTCTACTGAATCATATGCATTCCTTATGTCAACTTTAATAAGGCATATAGGTGACAGTCCTTTCTGACTATAGCCTTTAACCAGTTCATGAGCCAATGTAACATTGTCTAGAATACTTCTCTTTGCTATAAAAGTTGATTGGGATGGCCCAACCAAAAACTCCACTACTAGTTTTAATCTGGCAGTAAGAATCTTTTCTATGAGCTTGTAAATGGTAGTGCAACAAGCTATAGGCCTATATTCCTTCACATGAGTTGGATTGGGAACCTTGGGTACTAATGTTATGGTAGTGCAGTTGATCTCTCTCAAGAGTTTTCTATTGTCAAGGAATTATAATATAGCCTGAGTGACTTCCTCCCCTATTATTTCCCAATACTCTTTAAAAACTCTGCAGTGAACCCATCTATTCCAGGAGACTTATCATTAGGTAGATCCCTTAATGTCTGGAGTACTTCTATTCTAGTGACATGTTGAATAAGATCTTATTGTTGTTCCCTTTGTAGACATGGTCCATCCTTAGCAAAGTAAGTGTTAGGATAAGGCAGCTCTTGAGCACTGGTTACCAACAGACCTTGAAAAAAATCTGTGAATTCTTTCTGCACTTGTGTATGTTCTGTTAGTTCACTCCTTGGTCATTCCATATAGATACAATACTATTCCTCGCTTGTCCAACTTTGAGTTGAGTATAGAAGAACTTAGAATTAGAGTTTCCGTGATTGATCCAGACAACTTTGGATTTCTGTCTAAGTACTCTTTCATGAATATTAGACCACCTCTTTAGTTCCAGTAGAATCTTTTTCTCTTCCAGAATCAAGTGGGGGTTGTAGGGATCATTCTCTAGCTCACCCTGTGCATCATTTAGCTTTGCTTGTAACTCCTCAAGTCTGTGGTCCAAGGATGACATCTCTTTATTCATTTGTTTAGTTACAAACTCAATATGCTTCAGCTTCTTACATACTCTATATATAGCATGCCCAATTATGTTAACCTCCCAAGCAGTTTGAGTAGCCTCTTTGAATGTTTATTGTTGCAATAAGAGATTTAGTAACCTAAAAGGCTTGGGTACCCTCTATTTAGACACTATAGTAGAGATATGGATAGGTGAATGATCTGAGCAGTTCGAATTAAGGTAACTAGCTTCCAGATTACCATAATTGTTGAACCATTAAGCATTGCCAAAAGCCCAATAAATTAGGCTATAGATTCTATCCTCAAGGTCTCTCTTATTACTCCATGAAAATTGGCAGCCCTTCCTTCTAATTTGGCCAAGTCCAACTTCATCTATGCATTCTTGAAAATCTTTTATTTATATTTTTATGTGATGCTGCAGGAAATGACAGGAATTGGACGAGGTAAAGGTAGGCGAGGTGGAAAGGGTCGTGGATGCAGCAATGTAGGAGTACTACATAATAATTCTAGTGCGACGTCATCCTTTAGACCTAATCCACAAACACAACTATCTCCAGATATGGGACAATCGAGTAACCCTCATCAAGTACAATCTATGGATTCATTATCATCAAGGGCTTTTGTAGAAAGTGTGCATCCCACTCCAGAGACTGAAAATAGTGGTGCAGGTTAGTTCTTTATTGAATTGGAATCATGTATTTCATTTGGCATTTTTTAGTTATTTTTGGTTATTTGTATTGAACATACAAAGTTTATTCTGTTTGTTCAGTCTATATGTTATAGGATCAAATAATAAACCTACACTTTTGAAGGAGTACAAGTTGTTTCGTCATTATGAATTTAGATGTTTTATCCATATATGGAAATGTCGTTTCATTACACCAAAGACCTCTCTGCATATAGTTTTTGCTTTCTAAAATTGCACTCAGGAAGTATAATCACTAAAAAGTAGCCTAACATGGCAATACTCTATCACTATTTTACCAGCATCCCAACACTATCACTATTTTGCTCTTTGATCTCGCTCTAAACAAGAACTTGATCACGACTTACAGTACTTTATCCCAAGTATTATTTTCTGTTAATAAACAATCTTGTTGCTTATTACTAGTACTTAGTAGATTTAAAGCCACTTCTGCGTACTAGGAAACAAATAGTAAGGTTGTCAATTCAGAGTTGGAATGAATCAATATCTTTCAAACAATTATAATTAAGGAGGGCTAGTTGGTAAAGACAATGCCAATTTTGTTAAACTGGTATAGCTTTAAGTGTAGCATCCATGAAACAGAACTCACAATCTTTAACTAGAAGGCGATGGCCTGCTAATTAATCAGGAACAAATCAATGGTTAAATGATCCCAGTTTTCACTCCTTCAATTTCACTCTCTTATATCTTCTGTTCAGCTCACTATATGTGATCCATTTATCATAGAAGAACACATGCGTAATTTATCGGGTTTAGAAAAGTTATTTTTCCCATCAAATTCTGAACCTAAAACCATTCTGTATGATCTAACCATGAACAATTAAAGTCATGTAGAATAAATCTACTTATTAAGTGAGTATGACATAAATTTTCTTATTCTTGTGAAGGTAATCTTTGTGAAAACAGAGATAACAAGAAAGGTAGAGGGAGATACAAATCCCTACATGTGGATATGAAAACTAAGTATGGCAGTAAAATTTCCATCATCATTCCGGATGACATTGTGAGAGCTATAGGTCCAGGGTCTAGGGATATTGTAAACTACTATGGCTTGATTATGTGGAGCACTATCTCATTCAGAGATGGTGATTGGAAAGCGATAATTGCAAAACATGGAGAAGCAATGTGGTTGAAGGTTAAGGTAATAATTTACTTTTAATATTACATTGACCTTATATCATACATTTTATTTACTTTCAATAGCTTTACATATTTGTTTTAGGATAAATTTGAAGCTAGTGGTATGCGAGAACATGTGTTGCAAGATCTTGTTGTTGACATTATGCGAAGGCTTTTTAGAACATGGAAGACTTGATTGCATAAAGAATACAATCTCTATACTACTGATAAAGAGAGACTGTCTCATAGGCCGGATGATGTTACGCCTGAGGATTAGGTGTTTCTTGTAGGACTTTTTGGGAGTCCAAAATTCAAGGTTACATTGTAATAAAAATTCTTGATAAATCAATATTTAATTATTGGTTCTTATATATTGATTTAATTGCTAGGCTGCAAGTGAGAGGAACAAACTTGATAGGGGAAAACAGATAATTAAGCACTCTTGTCGCTCAAAGTCATTTGCCGAAGTGGAGGAATCGACGGTAAATGCATTTACCACAATCACTATAAAACTATTCGTCATTAATTTATAACATATTATGTGCTTATAAATATTTTCCTCTACTGAAATATATTTTAGAGAGATCCTGTTAGTGGAAACAAAGCAGCACCAGGTCGAGTTTGGGAGCTCCAACATACTCGTAAGGATGACAAAGGAGAAATTGTGTGGTCGGATCCACAGTCGCAACAAATTCATGTAATTTCTTAGCATAATTATTTTGTTATTTTATTATATATTTCCTATTTTATATTATAAATTCATACATATTTGTAGGGCCAACTCAAGAAAATTGTAACTCAACAACAATCTGAAGAAAATGAGCAGCCAATGAGTGTAGATGAGATTTTAGCCACTGTACTTGGCGAACGAACTGGCTATGTTCGTAGAAAAGGGTATGGAAAGAAGCCTACAAAAAAAAGTAGTTTGCAGTAGGTAGACTTAGAGGTGAGTATGTCTTCTCAAATGGAAAGAATGCGTCAAGAGATGCAAGAGGAAATGGATAGAAAATTACAAGAAGAACGTGAGCAAATGGCTGCCGAGTTGAAAAGCAAGCTAGAAGAAGAAATGGCTGCTGAGTTGCAAAGTAAGCTAGAAGAACAAATGGTTGCTGAGCGTGCACGGATAGATTTACAAGTTGACAAAAAGTTTAAAGAAAAGATGGATGCATGGCCGATCAGAATACAACAGGTAGGGATTTCTCTTGAAATCAGTTTAGTGTATATTCATAAATCATAAGCTTATATAGGTATTTCTCTTGAAATCAGTTTTACTCTATATTTATTAAAACTGAATGAGTTGTCCTTGAAAACATAAGCATATATAAGAATTTCTACTCAGACCATTCCACAAGTAGCTTTTCTTATTAAAATTTAAATATCAAGAGTTAGTAAGAACCAGTTGACTACAGTTAAAAGCACTAGTTAGAATGTTTAGACTCTGCTCTTTTAGATTTGGGTGTATATGATATGGTTTTCTATTTCTACTAATTTAACTTGATCAGTTTCCATATCAGTGGAGATTGGACATAACAATTGTTCTTGTCATTTTCTTACATTTACTAAGACATGGACAATAATACTACTATAAAGCTACTCTAGGGAAAGAAGCATACCTTTACCTAAAAAGTGACAGTATATATGATTTTTCATTTTACATGTATCCATTATTTTTTAAACTAAACTTAGCACAATGTCTAAATTCAAAAGAAAATATCTGGGGACTCTACTGTCCCCACCATCTCCTTTCACATTCAAGAAAATAACCCCCTTTTACTTTGCTGAGTGCTAAATCTGCTGACAAAACCAATTTAGATGATATGGGGACCAACTAATTACTAAGAAATTCTCAAATTTAGCTCTGGTCATTTTGGTCTCTAGTATATGTCCCTCTCTGCTCAATGCATAAGTAGTTTTTTGGTGATCATTTGTCGTGTGCGTTTACTCACCATAGCAAGATGAATAAATCATTGTTAGGTGGTTGACTGCATAGAATTCAATTCTGTTATTTTATTGACTGGTGATTAATTGTGCATTATAGATGGTTTCAGTAGGTTCTTAGTCAAATATTACGTTGTCGTGTTACTTTCAACAATTTGGACAAAGATTATGTAATACGACTTTGTGCATTCAATTCAATTCGTGCACTTCAGATTTATTATTATTAGTTTTGGTTTTGATAACTGAATTTCACAAAGTATCAATTGCATCTCACACCGATTGAATTTTTTTATAATAATTTAGACTAAGCATCCTACCATATATATATATATATATATATATATATATATATATATATATATATATATATATATATATATATATATATATATATATATATATATATATATATTGACAGCAAGATTGACGTTTCCATGCTTTAAAAAGTTATTGCTTGTGGGGTTTTAAATATTTTCCAGAAATACCTTTCTTTGCTTTACATCTTCTCGCTCTTTTCGGCTAATTTTCTCTTCAAACTAACAGTCTTTTTTATATGCGTTTATTAATGATGTTCATCTTTATTTTTTAATAGTAAGGACAAGATACTTTAAGAACGAGGAAGTGAAGTTGCTGAAGGTGTAGTTTGAAGATATTTTTATGGTCGTTTTGTTTATCGTAGAAGACATTGGAGTATGTCTTGAAGACTATTCCTTTTTTGTTTGTGTCGTGAAATGGCAATGTATATACATTGACTACTTTTGACTGTGTAGACTTTTTAACATTAAAAAGACTAATTCTATTTTGAGAATTGTTATCGGGTTGTACAAATATTTATAGTTTTATATTTTCTTTTATGAAAAACTTGTGTTGTGATGAAAAATAAGAGCTTCTGCGATTATAACCTACTGCCACTAAAATAAAATATAATTAGTAGCGATATTTTGATACCACAAAAAATGGAGATTTGGTGGCAATACCAAGTTGTCACTAAAATATAATTTTTAGTAGCGACAAAAGTAGCCACCAAAGTCAGGCTTTGGTTGCACCCATAGTCGCCTCCAATGATCTATGGCGATATGAGTCGCCACCAAAGGCTAGCATTTAGTGATGACGGATTCTCTAAAGTGAATTCTAGTGGCAATCCAAAATAAATTTTGTGACGACAAATGTCGCCACAAAAGGTGGACCTTTTGTGGCGACCATTATAAGTCGCTACTAATAAGTATCTGCTATTTAGTATAGTCAACGGTCACTTGGTCGCCACATCATCACCACGAAAGGTATTCTGCGATGACAATTAAACATTTTGTGGCAAATTTTGTCGCCACTAAAAGCCCTTTTTCTTGTAGTGGCGGTGGTTGAAGTACTAGCAGGTCAAGTAGGAGAAGTAGAGGTTGAGAAGTTTCTTAAAGGAGATGATTTAACCGAAGTAAGAGTGGCAGATTAGCATATGAATTCACTAGTAGGGTAGTCGTGCGCCTTGAGAAAGTGTAGAATGGTTTGGAATCGTGTTAGTATGTGAATCGTCCTGCAGACTCTATTTGGAGTGATGATTAGTATACAAAGGAAAATTGAATATGGCAGAAAGGAGTGTGTTTGAAATGAATAGAGGCGTGAAGATCTGATTATCGTGTCAGGTACAATATGACTTGAGTTCGGAAGGTATTGTTGACGTACAGTTGATGTCAATAGGGAAAGTGCAGACTTATACAAATGGTGGACGAGAATGAACTAAGGAGAATTTACGGATTTAGTGGTCGTTGCACTCAGTGCAGTGTCATTGGAAGATGTCGGTAAGGAATTCCACATGTGGGTTATCTCCTGTGTGCAGCTAGCGGTGGCGTGATGTTGATGAAGCTTTGCGAGGAATATTACTTGCTACTTGGCAGGAGGTCGCGTGTGTGATTTTGGCTGGAGATTCAGAATGTTCATGAAAGGCTTAATAAAAGACTTCGAGAAGTCTGGCAGGTTAACGGTGCGAGACCTTGGTAATTGAGAAGGAGAAATCCTTACGGGTTCTAATTTTATATAATTGCAGCTTAAGGCTAAGTGGGGGAGTCTGCTATCGACGAGTTGATTGCACGGTTATGGGTCGTATTAGTTTCGGTTCGGGGTATACCGGTGAATCTCTTATGACTTGTAGAGGTTGAGATCGAGGATGACTCGGGTAAAGAAATTTCTGGACACAAGTTGTATTATACTCTATGGTTATAGGAGGACCATAAAATAATTGAGTGGTTATTCACAGAGAATGTAGTGTACATGGAGCGGGAATTTGCTCGGTTGCGTAGAAGTGTGGGTTACTCTTTATTCCCTTGGGTGTTGGTGTGCTAATGGGGCACAGGTCGTTTTGGTCCGTTTGGTCGGTTAATTCGAGAATGGTTACAATGGATTCAAGATTTATAAATATGGCTAAAAAACTGGGAGTTGCATTGAACGGTGTTGAGACTCGTGGCATCTTATATCATTGTGAATTATGCATTTCAGTATCAAGAAGGTGAAGGAAACAGTTTTAGGTTCACATAAAGTCTCTTCGGAGTAAGCATTTTTGGTTGTGGAAACTTTGGAATACATAAAAAGGGAATTCGACGGCTTAT
Organism: Nicotiana tabacum; assembly: GCF_000715075.1. NCBI lineage: Eukaryota > Viridiplantae > Streptophyta > Magnoliopsida > Solanales > Solanaceae > Nicotiana > Nicotiana tabacum. Next base: position 21,866,446 of record NC_134081.1, on the reverse strand, counting down.
AAGCCTTAGGGCGGCGTGATTCTATGCTAGAGTTTGTGGGGTAAGTTTTAGTTAAGAATAGTAGTGTTCTAACAAGGAAAAAGTAGCAATTTGAAGGCAATTTAGAAAGAACTTGGAGAAATAGGATAACTTGGTAGTAGGTTGGGTTAGCACAGTAATGGGTATGATCGGTTCTTTGGGTACTTATGATGTGGCTAGTATCTACAGGTGTTTCGTGGCAATGCTCTCGAATTTGGCAACCTGTGTGGCTTGGTGGAGTTAGAGGAATTCAGTTCAGATAGCTTGGTTATGTGCGAATGGATTTCAAAGTGTTCAGGATGGGTTCTACCATGGTTTGAACTGGATATTTTCTACCGATGCAAGGAACATGTTGTGTGTTATGATTTCCTCCTTGAAAGAAGCAAGAAAGAGGTTTCTGACTAATAAGGTATGTAATTTGCTAGTGACTCAGAGTTGATAATGGAATTCTTATGCTTGTCACACGATGGCATAATATATGTGGTGTGTTGTGCGGGAATAGGATTTACATGTACAAGGTCACAGTTCAGTTTTGAAGGGAAGGACATAAATTCTTAGGCAGCATGAACGGTTTTTGATGACTAGGTAAATGATATTACTATCTGGTATAGCTTGATGGGAGTATACATTTCAGAAGGGGCTGTGTGTTTTGATTTATGGGTACTTCGCTGGTATTGTGGCACTCCCCTGGTTGATCGACTGTTGATATTCAAATTTTTGCGAGGTGGAACTGAAGAATTTTAAGTATTTCTCGTGGGATGATTGTGTATGAGAGAGGTGTTAGGCATTCGGACGGTAAAAGTGGAATCAAATATGGTGATTCATGTGTTCTATGGAATTGGAGATTGGAAGTTCTCAGGAGAAGATTGTTTCATGGTTGTGGACTGTGAAGTTGTGGCCGGAGCTAGCCAGATGATAGAAGGTATCATGATTCCGTCATTGTGGACTTTCAGAGGTTGTTTATCTATTGGTGGCTGACCATAGTTGATTTGGGGGCCCATTGGTAGGCCCAATTAGGATGTGTATTCTACACCAAGCCGGATTTATTGGCTCCATACTGTTATTGTTGAAGGATGTACCATTCGGTTGATGTGAAGCTTATTCGTGTTCTGAAATGATATGTGAGTTACTCTTCTATGCTACGAGGAGTTGTGATTTGTGGTTATATGCACATATGGTGCGGTTCTATTGTGGCCTTATAGCGGAATTTGAGCGAGAATAGTATTGGATATTGCTTGGTTGATGGCGTATTGGTCATGTTCTTTCGGGTTTTGTGTGGCATGGTGTCGTTTGCTTCTCCGTGGTTATGGTAATGCACTTTGGGTACTTGATGTCGAATTGCGCATGGTTATTGATTTTAGCAGGGTGGCTTGAGGTGTTTCATATGGACCAGTATTTGGATAGGGTCGCGTATTGCAGCAGATTTATGTGGGAATATGATCCTTTGTGTAAGATTCGTGTGTTATGGTTCTATAGTGTGTGATGGGCCCGGACCGAAAGACCCCTTTTTGCAGCTAACTCTAGCTTAAGGGCCTTAGCGATTTCGACATCAAAGTCAATCATACCTGCTTTGGACTCTTCCAAGGTTTTTTTCCCCATGCTATACATAGCATATGTTTTTTCGACAATGAGGGAAGCCTCTTGACGCTAAAGTTCTTAGTTAAGCTGGCCGACCTCAACAAAAAGGTTTTCTCACGCGGATCTAACGGACCGGAGGCTGATATCGAGGTCGCAGACAGTAGAGCTGAAAATTCTATTATGCTCAATGGTCCTCTTATGCTTCTCCTCCAATTGGGCATACTTCGCCCCGACAGCAGCAAGCTCTTCATCTTTGGAGTTTAAGGCCGCCTCCAAATTATTCAATCTTTCAATGGAGGCAACCTCATGATCGGATGCAGCATGAACGACATTTTGGACTTTAACACATTTTTCCCTAGCCTTTTCAAATTGAGCCATCAACAGGGAAACCTCTTGGCTAAGGGTCACTACTTCTTGCTCACTTTCCTGCAACCGAGCCTACAACTCAACGGCCTCAACAGCTCGAGCTTCTAGTTCTGAGAGGCGAGCAACACTTTGGTCCCTCTGCGCCAAAAGTTGATCCCCCTCTGAGGTAAGTTCCTCCTTATCACGAATCAGCCTTTGAAGGCCCTCAGAAGCAAGGAAGTTGGCCAGCAAAACAAGAATGCAAATTCAAAACCTTGCCATAACACACATAGAAGAAACAACAGGGAAAACAAAGACTATAATGCTGTTGCGTTGTGCATGGCATTGTTCAACAAACGCTCTCGAGAGAGAGTTTGTATTTTTTTCCCAATCTTCTCTGAAGTCAAGGGCTTCAGATAGTTAGCAAGTTCCACCGGTCGGGATAACAGATTTCATCTGGTAGAAACTGAGAGGGTGGCGCTCCTCCTCCTTTGAGGATCTTCTGAGGGGGCATCATAATTTTGCCCCAGGTTCCCATGAACTGGGGATTTTGATAAATTTGGTATGGTTGGACTTGTGGTTGAATGAGCTTTCAGGTTTTGTGACCTTTATCGAATTTCAAGACGTGGGCCCAGGGGCCGGGGCCGGCATTTTTTACTTTTGATTAATGACTTAGCATTTTCTTATGGAGTTGATTCCTTTAGTTCGTATAGATTATATCGACTTATTTATGGCTAGATTCGAGGCATTCAGAGGTCGTTTTGCGAGGCAAGAGTATGTTGGAGTAGAGATTTGCTCGGATTGAGATAAGTAACAGTTTTAAATTTGGTTATGAGGGTTTGAAACCCCGTATTATGTGTCATGTGTTTGATTTTGAGATGACGCACATGCTAGATGACGGGTGTGTGGGCGTGAACCGTAGGAATTGTGACTTGCTCAAATTCCATGGAACTGTGTAGTTGAATACTCTGTTGTTATTTGTACTTTCTCCATGTATTAGAGAAATTAAACCGCAAATCATGTTAGAAATCATGTTTAGACTATGTGATGGCACTGTACGGACCCACAGAGGTCGTGTACATGTCGAATTATCTGCTAAATTACTGTTTTGCACTCAGTCATAGTTTTACTTGTATATTACATCTCAGTCTCTATTGTTCATTATTGATGCATTATATCATTGCTTTTGGGCTACTTATCATGATTTCTGAGAGCCCGAGAGACTGGAGAGGTTGATGACTGAGTGAGGCCGAGGGCTTGATTATGAGGATATTTATGGGATCGGGCTGCATGCCGCAGCATGTTTCACGGATATACGCCATGATTGGCTTGTTATAGTGCTTGGGTTGAAGGAGCCCCTATGGAGTCTGTATACACTCCCAGTGAGCGCAAGTACCTACCAAGTGCCGAGTGCCGAATGCCGAGTGCTGAGTGATTGAGAGGAATGAGTGACTGTGAGGAAAGAATGATTGTGAGGTTGGAGTGAATGGGAGGACTGAGTGACTGTTGCTCTGAGAGGATGCATTGACTTCATTATTTTTGCACTTCAGCTGTCATATATCACTGTCTTGAAATTTCTGAGAGATATTATCTTCTATTTCAGTTGAACTTGACATGAATTTACTGTTTTGGTCTTAATTATCGAACTTGAAAGCATGCCTACCTTCCTATGTTGAAATTAATATAATTGGACTATAACTGTGAAGCTCGTCACTACTTTCAGTTCTTTATTTAGTATTGTTACTTTCTGAGTTGGTTGTACTCACGCTAAACCCTACACTTCGTGTGCAGATCCAGGTGTTTCCGGACACGGTGTGTGTTGATTCCATCGCATAGTTAATCTTTTGGAGATTTCAAGGTAGCTGCTCGGCATTTCACAGACCTTGTGTCTCCTTCCCTATCTTTCCGCTTATTGTATTTAGTTTCAGACTATCATAGACAGTATTTTCCAGACTTTTGATGTATAGATGCTCATATACTCTGTGACGCCCTGATAGTTGGGAACTTCCGCGTTGTGTTTTGGGTTTCTATGAGAACTTTTATTGTTTAAGCTGCTTTAATTCGTTTTCTGTTAAAAGTGTTGGGAGTATTTTGAAATGCTGGCTTGCCTAGTACTACGTTAGGCGCCATCACGACATGTTAGGATTTTGGGTAGTGACAAGTTGGTATCAGAGCCTAGGTTACATAGGTCTCACGAGGCATGAGCAGGTTTAGTAGAGTCTTGCGAATCGATACGGAGATGTCTGTACTTATCTTCGAGAGATTGCCGAACCCTTAGGAAACTTAATATTCTTGTATTCTTGTCGTGCGGATTTGTTGACTTTGGTAACTAAACTTTTATATTCTATTATCTCATAAATGGTGAGGACACGTGCTACCGGAAAAGATGGACAGCCACCAGTACCACCGGTTAGGGCCATGAGAGGTCGAGGTCGCGGTAGGGGCCGCGGTAGGGGCAGAGGTATAGCTCGTGTAGCAGCTAGAGCAGCACCTGCAAATCCACCAGTTGCTCCAGCTCAGGAGCAGGTTCTAGATGTGGCTGAGCCAGCGGGGACAGCTCAAGCACCAGCTGTGCCCATTGTGATTCCATGCCTTCAAAAAACTTTGGCCCAGATATTGATTGTTTGCACTGGCCTTGCTCAGGTGGTTTCGGCTCAGGCCATACCAGCCGTCTCTCATGCCGGGGGAGGTACTCATACCTCCGCTGCCCGTACTCTAAAGCAGGTGATGCATGGACTTCAAACCCTGGCGGTACTACCAACCCAGCCGGTTGCAGCTGCTCAGGCCCCGGTGGTCCCCGTTATGACTGATGATGAGCAGATGAGACTTGAGAGGTTTGGGAAACTTCAGCCTCCATCATTTAGCGGTGCTGAGTCAGAGGATGCCCAGGGTTTCTTGGATAGGTGCCAGCAGATTCTTCACACTACGGGTATTCTAGAGACCAGTGGGGTCTCGTTCACTTCTTTTCAGTTCACTGGGGCTACCTTCAGATGGTGGGAGGATTATAAGAGGCGCAGGCCGGTCAGTGTAGCACCACTTACATGGAAGGAGTTCTCCGTTCTCTTCTTGGAGATGTTCGTGCCGCAATCTCGCAGGGAGGAGCTGCGCAGACAGTTTGAGCAGTTACATCAGGTGGTCATGTCTGTGACACAGTGTGAGATGAGGTTTTTCGGGTTAGCTCGTCATGCGGTTGGTTGGTTTCCACTGATAGGGAAAGGATTTGGAGGTTCATTAATGGCCCCACATATCAGTTGCGGTTGCTTATGACTCGGGAGAGGGTGTCTGGTGCTACTTTTGACGAGGTGGTTGACATTGCTCGGTAGATAGAGATGGTCCATAGCTAGAAGTGTGTAGAGATGGAGGCCAAGAGGCCTCGTGGATCAGGTGGTTGCAGCGGTGTTTCTTCTAGAGGTCAGTTCTACCACGGCAGGGGCCGTCCTTATAGGCACACTCAGACAGCTCGTCCGGTTCACCGTGGTGCATCTAGCCATGGTTCATACAAATCTCATCAGGGTCAGCCATCTCTCAGTGCCCTTCCATCTCAGAGTTTATTCCGTGCTCCATCGGCTCAGGGTTCATCTATGTCGAGTCCTTATAGTAGTTATCATAGTTATCCCGGTGCTCGGGGATCCCTTCAGTCCCCCACAACCAGTACCGGGGAGTTGCTTTGAGTGTGGGGAGTTTGGGCATATGTGGAGGCAGTGTCCTCGTCGCCCGGAAGGTCTAGTGCATCAGAGGAGTCAGGCTGCGACTTCAGCACCAGTTACTTTACCACCCGCCCAGCCAGCTCGGGGTGGGGCCCAGTCAACTAGGGGTCTCCCAAGAGGGGGAGGCCAATCAGCTAGAGGCTAGGCCTGATTCTATGCTATTCCTTCCAGGCCAGATATTGTTTCTTCCGATACAAAGATCACAGGTATTGTCTCAGTATGCCACAGGTATGCCTCTGTATTATTTGACCCTGGTTCCACGTATTCGTATGTATCATCGTATTTTACTCATTATCTGGATATGCCCCGTGAGTCCTTAGTTTCATCTGTTCATGTATCTAGGCCAGTGGGCGATACTATTGTTATGTATCGTGTATATCGGTAGTGTATAGTGACTATTGGGGGATTAGAGAGTAGAGTTGATCTCTTATTGCTTACTATGGTGGACTTTGACGTGATCTTGGGTATGGATTGGTTGTCTCTATGTCATGCTGCTCTGGATTGTCGCACTAAGACCGTGACATTGGCGATGTCGGGGTTGCCAAGGATTGAGTGGAGAGGTTCTCTAGACTATGTTCCCAGTAGAGTGATTTCATATTTGAAGGCCTAACAGATGGTTGGGAAGGCTTGTTTATCTTATTTGGCCTTTGTGAGGGATGTTGGTGCTGATACTCCTGCTATTGATTCTGTTCCGGTGGTGAGAGATTTTTTGGATGTATTTCCTGCAGACTTGTCGGGCATGCCGCCCGACAGGGATTTTGACTTTGGTATTGACTTGGTGCCGGGAACTTAGCCCATTTCTATTCCGCTGTATCGTATAGCACTGACTGAGTTGAAGGAATTGAAGGAGAAGCTTCAGGAACTTCTTGATAAGGGGTTTATTAGGCCTAGTGTGTCGCCTTAGGGTGCACTGGTTCTGTTTGTGAAGAATAAGGATGGTACTATGCGGATGTGCATTGATTACAGCAGTTGACCAAAGTTACAATCAAGAACAAGTATCCTTTGCCGCGCATTGATGATATATTTGACTAGCTTCAGGGAGCGAGGGTGTTCTCTAAGATTGACTTGAGGTTTGGGTATCACCAGTTGAAGATTCGGGACTCGGATATTCTAAAGACAGTAGTCAGGACCCATTATGGTCATTATGAGTTCCTCGTAATATATTTTGGGCTGACCAACGCCCAAGCAACATTCATGCATCTGATGAACAGTGTATTTCAGCCTAATCTTGACTCGTTTGTCATAATGTTCATTGATGATATCCTGGTGTACTCTTGTAGCCAGGAGTAGCATGCCTAGCATTTTAGGATTGTATTGTAGCGGTTGAGGGAGGAGAAGCTTTATGCCAAGTTCTCCAAGTGTGAGTTTTGGCTTAGTTCAGTAGAATTCTTAGGGCACGTGGTTTCCAGTGAGGGGATTTAGGTGGATCCAAAGAAGATAGAGGCATTTTAGAGTTGGCCCAGACCGTCCTCAGCCACAGAGATTCGGAGCTTTCTAAGCTTGTCCGGTTATTATCGTCGCTTCGTGGAGGGTTTATCATCTATTGCATCGCCCTTGACCAAATGGACCCCAAAAGGTGCTATTTTCATGTGGACGGATGGGTGTGAGGAGAGCTTTCAGAATCTCAAGACTGCCTTGACCACAACTATAGTTCTAGTTCTACACCTTCAGCTTCTGGTTCTTATACAGTGTATTGTAATGCTTCTCGGATTGGTATTGGATGTGTGTTGATGAAGGAGGGTAAAGTGATTGCTTATGCTTCGCGCCAGTTGAAGATTCATGAGAAGAACTACCATGTCCATGATTTGGAGTTAGCTGCCATCGTTCATGCATTGAATATTTTAGAGGCATTATCTCTACGGTGTGTCTTGTGAGGTGTTTACAGATCATTGGAGTCTCCGACATTTGTTCAAATAAAAGGATCTAAATTTGAGGCAACGGAGATGGTTGGATTTGCTAAAGGACTATGATATCACTATTCTGTATCAACCCGGGAAGGCTAACATGGTAGCCGATGCCTTGAGTAGAAAAACGGTGAGTATGGGTAGCCTTGCATTCATTCCTATTGGTGAGAGACCTCTTGTAGTTGATGTTCAGGATTTGGCCAACCAGTTCCTGAGATTATATGTCTCGGAGCCCAGTCGGGTTCTAGCTTATGTGGTATCTTGGTCTTCCTTATATGATCGCATCAGAGAGTGCTAGTATGATGATCCCCATTTTCTTGTCCTTAAGGACATGGTTCAGCACGGTGATACCAGAGATGTTACTATTGGGGATGATGGGGTATTAAGGATGCAAGGTCGGATTTGTGTGCCTAATGTGGATGGGCTATGTGAGTTTATTCTTGAGGAGGCCCACATTTCGCGGTATTCCATTCATCCGGGTGCCGTGAAGAAGTATCAGGACTTGAGGAAACATTATTGGTAGAGGAGAATGAAGAAGGATATAGTAGGGTTTGTAGCTCGGTGCCTCAACTGTCAGTAGGTGAAGTATGAGCATCAGAGACCGAGCGGATTGCTTCATAGGTTAGAGATTCCAGAGTGGAAATGGGAGCGGATCACCATGGATTTTGTAGTTGGGCTCCCACGGACTTCGAGGAAGTTCGATGCTATTTGGGTAATTGTGGATCGGCTGACCAAGTATGCACACTTCATTCCAGTTGGGACTACTTATTCTTCAGAGAGGTTGGCCGAGATTTACATCCGAGAGATCGCTCGCCTTCACGGTATGCTAGTGTCCATCATTTCAGATCAAGGCACGCAGTTTACATCGTCGTTTTGGAGAGCCATGCAGCGAGAGTTGGGCACCCAAGTTGAGTTGAGCATATCATTTCACCCTTAGACGGACGGATAGTCCGAGCGCACTATTCAGATATTGGAGGACATGCTACGCGCTTGTGTCATCGATTTTGGGGGTTCTTGGGATCTGTTTCTGCTGCTAGCGGAGTTTGCCTACAACAACAGCTACCAGTCGAGCATTCAGATGACTCCGTATAATTCTTTGTATGGGAGACAGTTTAGATCTCTAGTGGGTTGGTTTGAGTCGGGTGAGGCTAGGCTATTGGGTACTGACTTGGTTCAGGATTCTTTGGATAAGGTTAAATTGATTCAGTAGCGGCTTTGCACGACGCAGTCTAGACAGAAGAGTTATGCCGACAGGAAGGTCCGTAATGTTGCTTACATGGTTGGGGAGAAGGTTCTGCTCAAGGTTTCACCCATGAAGGGTGTTATGAGGTTTGGGAAGAAGGGCAAGTTGAGCCCTCTGTATATTAGGCCGTTTGAGGTACTTCAGAGGATTAGGGAGGTGGCTTACAAGCTTGCCTTTCCACCCAGATTGTCGAGTGTGCATCCAGTGTTTCATGTTGCTATGCTCCGGAAGTATGTCGGCGATCCGTTTTATATTTTGGATTTCAGCACAGTTCAATTGGATGGTGAGTTGACTTGTGATGTGGAGCCGGTGGCCATTTTGGATCGGCAGGTTCGAAAGTTAAGGTCTAAGGACATAGCTTCAGTGAAGGTACAGTGGAGAGGTCAGCCAGTCGAGGAGGCTACTTGGGAGACCGAGTGGGAAATGCGGAGTAGATATCCACACCTATTTGAGACTCCAGGTACGTTTCTAGACCCGTTCGAGGATGAACGTTTGTTTAAAAGGGGGAAGATGTAATGACCCGGCCGGTCATTTTGAGATTTACAGCCACGTTTCCCCTATTTACTGCTCATTTTGTACTTTATAGCTATTATATGGCTTGCTGGGGTAGTCGGTTCGGGTCCAGAGATATTTCAGAATGAAATGAGACACTTAGTCTCACGGTTGAAAGCTTAAGTTAAAATGATTGACCGGATGTTGATCTATGAGTAAACGACACCGGAATGGAGTTTTAATTGTTTTGTTAGCTCCGTTGGGTTATTTTGGACTTAGGAACGTGTCCGTATTGTGATTTGGAGATCCGTAGTGGAATTAGGCTTGAAATGGCGAAAGTTGAATTTTTGGAAAGTTTGACCGGGAGTGGACTTTTTGATATCGGAGTCGGATTCCGATTCTAGAAGTTGGAGTTAGTCCGTAATGTCAAATGTGACTTGTGTTCAAAATTTGGGGTCAATCAGACGTGATTTGATAGGTTTCGGCGTCGTTTATAGAAGTTGAAATTCCTTAGTTTCAATAGGCTTGAATTGGGGTGTGATTCATGTTTTTGAAGTTGTTTGATGTGATTTGAGGGATCGACTAAGTTCGTATGAGGTTTTAGGACTGGTTGGTATGTTTGGTTGAGGTCCAGGGGGCCTCGGGTTGATTCCGAATGGTTAATGGATCAAAAGTCGAAGTTGAGAGATTGCTGAAGGCTGGACTCTACTGGTGTAACCGCACCTGTGGAGCTTTGATCGCCGGTGCGAGCTCGCAGGTGCGGACTGGAACGCACAGGTGCGAGTTTGGAGGGGATTGTGTAGGTGGCCACAGATACAAGGTAATTGCCGCACCTACGTGACCTCAGATGTGGTAGGGGGACCGCAAAAGCGAAATTGGGCAGGTGAGCTTGGTCAACAGAAGCGGCTTGGATGCTCGCAGAAGCGGAGTGAAGGAACGCAAGAGCGGAAGGAGCCACATATGCATGTGAGATGTCGCTTCTGTGATACTGCAGAAGCGGTTAAGTTTCCGCAGAAGCGGAAGTGTTGGACAAAACACTTAAATGCAAGGGTTCGCTACTTTGCTTCATTTTAAATATTTTGAGCTCATATTTAGGCGATTCTTGAGAGGGTTTTCGAGGGGATTCTTGAGGTAAGTCCCTGTGCTCATTTTTTATCAATAATCTTGCTTCCCCATTGATTTTCCCACCTAGTTGGTGTGTATTTAAGGTGTAAATTGGGAGTTTGAGGCTAGGGATTTGGAGTGTTTGATTTGGGGATTTGCGTGACGATTTGGTGTCGGATTTTGATAAATTTGGTATGGTTGGACTCGTGGTTGATGGGATTTTGGGTTTCGTGACCTTTATCGAATTTCGAGACGTGGTCCCGGGGCCGGCTTTTAAGTCGATTTTTTAATTTTTATTAATGACTTAGCATTTTCTTATGGAGTTGATTCCTTTAGCCCGTATAGATTATATCGAATTGTTTATGGCTAGATTCGAGGCGTTTGGAGGCCATTTCGCGAGGCAAGGGTGTGTTGGAGTAAAGATTTGCTCGGATTAAGGTAAGTAACAGTTCTAAATTTGGTTCTAAGGGTACGAAACCCCGTATTATGTGTCATGTATTTGGTTTTGGGGTGACGCACATGCTAGGTGACGGGCGTGTGGGCGTGTGGGCGTGCACCGTAAGAATTGTGACTTGGTCAAATTCCATGGAATTGTGTAGTTGAATACTCTGTTGTTATATGTACTTTCTCCATGTATTAGAGAAATTAAACCACAAATCATGTTAGAAATCATGTTTAGACTATGTAATAGCATTGTAGGGACTCATAGAGGTCGTGTACATGTCGAATTATCTGCTAAATTACTGTTTTGCACTCAGTCATAGTTTTACTTGTATATTACATCTCAGTCTCTATTGTTCATTATTGATGCATTATATCATTGCTTTTTGGGCTACTTATCATGATTTCTGAGAGCCCGAGAGACTGGAGAGATTGATAAGGCTGCACGTCGCAACATGTTTCACTGATATACGCCATGATTGGCTTGTTATAGCGCTTGGACTGAAAGAGCCCCTCCGGAGTCTGTACATACCCCCCAGTGAGGACTGGTACCTACTGAGTGCGAGTGCTGAGTGATTGAGAGGAATGAGTGACTGTGAGGAAAGAGTGATTGTGAGGTTGGAGTGAATGGGAGGACTGAGTGACTGTTGCTCTGAGAGGATGCATTGACTTCATTATTATACAATTCAGCTGTCATATATCACTGTCTTGAAGTTTCTGAGAGATATTATCTTATGTTTTAGTTGAACTTGCAATGAATTTACTGTTTTGGTCTTAATTGTCAAACTTGAAAGCATGCCTAACTTCCTATGTTGAAATTAATGTAATTGGACTATAACTGTGAAGGTCATCACTTCTTTCAATCCCTTATTTAGTATTGTTACTTACTGAGTTGGTTGTACTCACGCTACACCCTGCACTTCGTGTGCAGATCCAGGTGTTTCCGGACATGGTGGGTGTTGATTCCATCACACAGTTGATCTTTTGGAGATTTCAAGGTAGTTGCCCGGCGTTTCGTAGACATTGTCTCTCCTTCCCTATCTTTCCGCTTATTGTATTTAGTTTCAGACTATCATAGACAGTATTTTTCAGATTTGTGATATATAGATGCTCATGTACTCTGTGACACCCCGATAGTTAGGAACTTTCGCGTTGTGTTTTGGGTTTCTATCCCTATTTATGAGAACCTTTATTGTTTAAGCTGCTTTAATTCGTTTTCTGTTATAGGCCAGCTCTATTACACCGCGTCCAGGGGTCTAAAGCCAGCTATGTTCGCTCTTCTTTACTTCTGAGCCTATCTTCTTGAGGCCCAATCCCAGAGTCCAATCCTCTTTCTCTCAACTTTTTATCATTATTACTGCCTCGTTAATTTAGTTTACCGCCTCTACTAGTTTAATGTTTAGTTGTATTTGTTATGTCTTTATTGTTGTTTTATTTCTCATTTATATAACACTTATATATTAGAACACATTCTTTCCTTTTTCCTTTATGATTTAGTAACATATGAACTTTGGCAAGCCTTAAACAATATAGGATTTTAAAAAAGGGAAAATCAGCTAATAGTAGGTTTTTAGTTCGCAAGTTGTAATCTGCTCACTAATTGCTACGTTTTTCACTTACCCTTCCCTTATTTAAAATATTTTGAAACACAGAACTTAGTGAAAAATAAATCTATTTCTAAAAGGAAAACCAAATTTTAACTCTCGTTTTCTCAAAGGAAAAATCAGAACGTTAGAAAATCGTCGCTTTAAGGAATTTCTAGCAAATGACCTTTTCTTTGAAAATCCTTCGAAACTAAGGAAAATCTTAGATATGATTTTTCTCAAACATCCTTTTTTCATTATGTAAATAACCATCTCCCAAATCAAAGTATTTTCATAACTCAATCTCTTTATTTTAAGATTTAGACCACTTATGTGCCAATTTCAAATTCTTTTAACATCTCTTATGAACCCTTTCATAAATTCATATCCTTTTAAGACTCCGCATTCTTTATCATCCTTAGGTGTACAGTAAGCAGTCTTCTTTATTATTAATCAAAGCTTTTTTACAAATAATTGATCACAAATTTAGTCTAAATCCTATGGAGCTACCTCAGGTAGATTTTAAGGGGTGCCTAACACCTTCCACTTAGAAGAACAAGAACCCTTATCCATAATCTCACCGGTTAGAAGACCCGTAAAGATCATGACACAGTAATTAAATAGGTACCCTAGTAAACCCTAAAATATTAGGTGGTGACTCTCTTTTATCAACAACAGAAAAACCACAAGTTGAATCCTGTCTTCACTAGTGCAAAATAGGGTGCAACAAGGTTTTCGGTTGGCGGATAGATTTGCTACCGATAGGAGAACTGATCGCAGCTGAAACAACAGGTCATTGCAAAACAAGGAAACGTTAGGTTCTCAAGATTCTTCCTACCCCAAGCTTTCCGAATACAACTTCAATGTCAACGTAGTGGAGCTACAACTACGGTCACAATCGTGATAATGCAGAACCTTCAAAAGGAGGAGAAGATCCCCCGCGCCTGACGATCAACATAATTTGCGAGGTGAACGAGTTTAATGGGGTTACATTATCGGCGATAAAAAAGACGAAGGTGTCAGTGACCCACAGCACGAGACTACGGGAAGTCGCTGAAGACGACATTACTTTCACGGAGGAAGACGCAGATGGATTGCTTCAACCGCACAATGATGCGTTGGTAATTTCTTTAAATGTCTTAGATTTTAAAATTAAATGTGTTATGGTGGACCCAGGAAGTTTGGCCAACATCATACAATGGAGGGTGTTGGAGCAAGCCAAGCTCACCGGAAGCATCATTCCGGCCATAAACCTCGTCGTCGGGTTCAACCTAGCAAGTGTGACAACCCGAGGAGAGATCCCACTGCCCACAAATGCCGAAGGGGTGATGAAGAGGACCCATTTCGAGGTGGTGGACGGTGATATGGGTTACAACGTCATCCTGGGGAGACCATGGTTGCATGAGATGAAGGTTGTGCCATCTACATATCATCAGTTGTTGAAGTTCCTAACTCTCGAGGGGATTAAACAAATAAGAGGCGACCAACCGGCAGCAAGATAAATAAATGCAATCTCAGTTTCCAGTAGCAATGGGAAGGAGCATGCGGCATAGCAATTACAAGAACCGACGCCTTCTCCTGAGCTGAGCGAAGTCAATCAGGGGGAAGAGTCTTCGAAATCCTATCAGGTGCTAAGGTATTTCCAAGTACCACAAGAGATGGACGCAACAAAGTCCACAATAGAAGAACATGAACAAGTCGCATTGTTTGAAAGGTTCCTGGAGAGGAAGTTCCACTTGGGAACAGGACTGCACCCCGAACGCAGGTATGGATGTATTAAATTTCTTAAATTTAATGCCGATTGTTTTGTGTTATCCCATTCGGATATGACAGGTATCCCACCAGGAGTGGCCATACACAAGCTAAGATTGGATCCTAGCATTCCTCCGGTAAGACAGAAAAAATGTCCTATTGCCGAGGTCAGAAATAAATTTGTCAAAGAAGAGGTAACTCGCTTGCTTGATATCGGTTCAATCCGAGAGGTAAAGTATCCTGACTGTCTAGCTAACATACTAGCAATTCCAAAGAAGAATAATAAATTTCACATGTGCGTAGACTATAAGGACGTAAATAAGGCGTGCCCAAAAGACTCGTTCCCATTGTCAAACATTAATCAAATGATTGATGTAAAGGTCGGGAATGAGTTAATGAGTTTCCTCAATGCTTACTCTGGGTATAACCAAATCAAGATAAACCCGGAGGATCAGGAGAAAACTCCATTCATAACAAACCTTGGCACATACTGTTACAATGTGATGCCTTTCAGGCTAAAGAATGCCGGAGCCACTTATCAATGGCTCGTGAACAAAATGTTTGAAAAGCAAACAGGGAAAACCATGGAAGTTTACATATATGATATGCTTGTTAAGTCTTTGAACGCAGATGATCATCTCAAATACTGACAAGAAACGTTTGACATCTTAAGGAGGAATAACATGAAGCTTAACCCCGAGAAGTGAGCATTCAGGGTCAGTTTCGGTAAGTTTCTGGGATTCCTGGTGTCACAAAGGGGGATCGAGGTTAACCCCGATAAAATTAAAGCCATCGAAGACATCCTGGACCAGCTATCAAGCGTAAAAGAGTTTCAAAGGCTAATAGGGAGGTTGGCCACATTGAGTAGATTTATTTCCCGGTCTTCAGAGAAATGCCATCATTTATTCGCTGCTCAAAAAGAAGAACAACTTCGAATGGACCCCGGAATATCAGCAGGCTTTGAGGGATTTGAAAAAATATTTGTTAAGTCCTCTGTTGCTATCAAAACCGGAGGAAGGTGAACAACTGTTGATCTACTTAGCAGAAACTCGCTACCCACATCTGGAAAACAAATTGGCCTTAGCCCTCGTAGTCGCCGCTTGAAAGCTAAGGCCTTATTTCCAATGTCACCGGATAGCTGTGGTGACCACTTTTTCCTTGCGGGAATATTCTTCATAAGCCCGAACTTTCAGGTACGCTAGCCAAATGGGTCATCAAAATGAGCGAATTTGACATAGAATATAAACCTAGGACGGCAATTAAGTCATAGGTTTTGGCCGATTTTGTGGCCGAATTCAGTCCAGGACTTTTACCTCTGGCTACCAAAGAAGCAGTAATGGTGTCGAAATCGATATCCGGAGTCTGAACCTTGTTCACGGACGGAGCTTCCAATGTGAAAGGGTCCAGGCTTGGCATAGTATAAACCACGCCTTCAGGAGAAACCCTAAGGCGGGCTATAAGAATTGTTCCTCTGACTAATAATGAAACGGAGTATGAAACTTTGATTGCAGTGCTCGAATTGGCCCGGGGAATGGACTCCGAGGTCATAGAAATCAAATGCGACTTCCAGTTGGTGGCAAATCAGGTCTACGGGATCTTCGAAGCCAAAGAGGAACGCATGCAATAATACGTAATGAAGGTTCAAACTCTGCTCGCTCGGTTTTGGGAGTGGTCAATCACGCATATCCTGAGGGAAGAGAATGCAGAATTAGATGCACTAACTAACCTTAGCTCATCTACGGAAATGAAAGAATCGGACTCCAGTACGGTCGTACAGCTTATGCACTCGCTACTGGACGCATATAGCTATTACGAGGTAAACGCGACTAATTTGGTCTGTGACTGGGGAAACGAGATTATTGACTAGCTCGAACACGGGAAATTGCCTGAAGACCCTGAGGCATTTTGAGCACTGCGCACTAAAGTAGCTCGATACAGCTTCAAGGGGGGTCAATTTTACAGAAGATATTTCCAAGGCCCGTTGGCCCGATGTTTGGGAGCCTCCAAAGCTAATTATGTTATGCAAGAAGTTCACGAAGGGGTCTGCGGAAATCACTCAAGCGCAGATTCCTTTGTACTAAAGTTAATAAGGGTATGATACTATTGGCCCCGGATGGAACAAGACGCCAAAGCTTATGTTCAAAAATGTGATAAATGTGAATGCTACGCACTGTTGGTACATCAACCGGCAGAGCCATAGCACTCAATTATGTCACCATGGCCGTTTATGAAGTGGGGAATGGATATCGTCGGACCACTGCCCCCGGCCCCGGCCCCGGTAAGGTAAGATTTCTTTTAATTTTAACTGACTATTTTTCTAAGTGGGTTGAAGCAGGTTCTTATCAAAAGATCGAAAAATGTGAAGTGGTAGATTTCTTGTGGGAGAACATTATTTGTAGATTTTGGATATCAAAAGAGATAGCCTGCGACAACGGACCACAATTTATGGTGCAAAGGTCACAAAGTTCCTTGAAGACTTGAAAATCAAGATGATCACATTATTACCCTATCATCTGAGCGCAAACGGCCAAGCAGAATCAACGAACAAGGTGATTATACAAAATCTCAAAAAGAGATTGGAAGCAGCTAAAAGAAAATAGACTGAAGAGCTGCCAAGTATACTATGGGCATACCGAACAACGGCCAAATCGAGCACGGGGGAGACTCCTTTTTCTCTTGTGTACGGGGCAGAAGCCCTGATCCCGGTGAAAGTAGGAGAACCTACCCATAGGTATTTCCGGGGAAAAGAAGAAGCAAACAATGAAGCAATATTAGTCAATTTGGAGCTGCTCGACGAACGTAGGGACTTGGCTCATATAAGGATGGCAGTCCAAAAACAGAGAATAGAGAGATATTACAATAGAAAAGCCAACCTCCGTTATTTCAAAGTAGGAGACTTGGTTTTAAGGAAAGTAACTCAGAACACCCGGGAACTCAATGCGGGGAAGCTATGTCCAATATGGGAAGGCCCCTACCGGGTATCAGCTGTCACCAGGAAAGGGTCATACGAGTTAGAGAATCAAGATGGAGAAAAGTTGCCAAGCAACTGGAATGTGGCACACCTCAAGAGATACTATTGCTGATGAATATCACCTGTACTGAAAGTATGTGTTGTACTCTTTTTTCCTTCATCCAGTTTTATCCCAATTGGGTTTTTCGGGCAAGATTTTTAACGAGGTAGCAATGGAAAGTATACTACGAAGGAAGCTTCAGCAATAAGACCTTTAAAAGATAAGGCACACAAGCAAAGAACCACTATGGAGTGGTTAGATAGTCTTTTGCTCGATAGCAAAGTTCCTACCGGGAAGTTAAGTTTGCTGTCGTACAAAGATTACCTGACCATTCCCAAGTGCAAGCCAGTAGGGGATTGTTAGATAATCTTTGGCTCAATAGTATATATTCCTAAGTGGAAGCGAAGTTTGTTATCGAACTGAAGATTATTTAGCAATTCAGTAGTGGAATCCTAGAAGGTGTAAACATCTAGTGTTCAAATTTGCATTCTTCGCATTCGAACACTAGGGGAGAATGATATGAGGATACGACAACAATGACTGCCACTTCGACAGGAATACGAAACCCGGGAACATAGTCGTATCATCAGGACCGAGGACTGTGCGGCCACCCCTATAGAAACAAGTTGTACAAGTTAGCCACAAGAAATTTCAATTTCTTTAGAGCACAACGAATGCTTATGTACTTTTGAAAATGGAAGGAATAAAGTAAAGTCTTTTAGTTTCTATCTTGCTTCTTGTCTGAACGATGAATTGATTTTATTATTTGAAAGTTAAATATGTACTTCAAATGTTAGTGTCGTAATGAACATGAGACGTCCTCTTCAAGAGAACCGCAAACATAAGAGGACCTCTCTTATGAAAACCCTCACGATAAAGGGTTGATTTACGAAGAACTTGAGTCCAAAATCCAAACGCTTTCGGGGGAAAATATACCCAAAGCCTTGCACAATTAGATGCAAACAGTAAAACCTGCGCAATTACTTAAATGAAAAAGACGCAAAGAGCAAACTTATGTAAATATTTAAACAAAAGTACGCAGAAAGGAAAAATTATATAATAATTTAATGAAAAAGTGTTCTTATTTACAATAAATATGCCAAACAGAACAAGTACAAAAGTTTGAAAAGGAAAGAAAGAACTAAGCTGTTGTATCTCCGGAACCCGCAGGAAGAGAATCATCTACGCCCCCAAGAGAAGTGGGTGGATCCGCCGCTGGTTCGATATTTTGGCCTTCGTCATTTTGGCCTTCACCATCATCGCCTTTTGGTTCCTCTTCAGTTCCCGAGAGCTCAGAACAGGTATCGCATCTTGCACTTCTTAGCCTTTAAGTGAGGGATGTCGTTTTGTCTCCTTGGCATCACAAATTTCAGAATATATGCACTTTATTCCTCATACATTGACTCCCCCATTTGTTCGAATGGATCATTTCTCATGTCACCAATCAAACACAATGTTGAAAAATGGTTAGAATGAGGTCCAATGCGCTCAAACTCTAGAATTGCTTCACTTTTGACATCCTCACTTTTGCGCACTTCGTCACCCTTGGCATCATTAATAATTTGGTCGAATAGTTGGGATTCCTTTTTTTGCTCCATCAGTTGGCCAGTATCCACAATAATTAGTTGTAGGGCATCAGACGCCTCATCCTTTTTATTCAATTGAGCCTGCAGTTCATGGATATCTGAGCCAAATTGGTCTATCTCTGATCTGAGCTCAGTTCTTCCTTCTATTAGTTGTTCTGTCATATTTAAAATACCATCATGAAAGAAACTCATAAGATTTTATCAGTTGAGCTTGTTCCTCTAGCCAAGATTCGCTCACTATATCTGCTTCTTCAAAATTATCTTCTTGTGGGAACTCGCTCTTTTCGTCGAGTTGAGGTTCTTCTTGGAAATTGGCCATTAATTCGTCCATTCTGCCCTGGAGTCTTTTGATCGCTAAGGCGTCAAGAACT
Source organism: Nicotiana tabacum (assembly GCF_000715075.1). Classification (NCBI taxonomy): domain Eukaryota; kingdom Viridiplantae; phylum Streptophyta; class Magnoliopsida; order Solanales; family Solanaceae; genus Nicotiana; species Nicotiana tabacum. The sequence continues at coordinate 21,847,311 of NC_134081.1, read as the reverse complement.
TGTTGCTCGGTTACTTGGTTTATCATGTCCATAATAGCATCACGTTCCATATTCTCCACTTCATTGTTCCTATCAAACTCATAAACATTATTAAAAACATTATAATAAGAGCTCTGAGACGGATAATAAGAATTAGGACAGCCATCCCAATGGCCACCTTGACAACCACACATATTATAATTATTCCACACATAAGATTAAGATGCACAATTTTGCCACAAGTGTGGTCCTCCACAATATGGACAAGGATCATGTCACGACCCAACTCTATGTCAGGCCGTGATGGCGTCCATCACCGTTGCTAGACAAGCCAACAATGAACAACTTAGTGATTTCCCATTTTTGTTTATTAAGCAATTCCAATATTTAGCTTTACATACATTTAAAGCATTTGATAAATAAAGAATTTTTAAGGCAAACAAATGGAAACATCTAAAAGTAGTTATAACTATTGAACTACAATCCAAAAATCAAAGTCTACTAATACGTGCCAAGATCTAGTGTCACAAGTGTGTGGGCAACTAGTGCAATATACAAAAGATGACTATCCTACTGTCTGAAATAGAATAGACAAATAAAAACAAAAGAGAATCTCCGATATGCTGCTGAACGCCTCAGAAGGGGGCAGCTCACCGTGAAGTCTCGGTCCAAGATAAGGTATGCGCGCCGGGCGGGTAACTAGAAGCACCAGCCTCAGATCTTGTACAATTAAGTACAGAAGCGTAGTATGAGTACATAACCAATATGCACCCAGTAAGTATCCCGCCTAACCTCAAAGAAGTAGTGACGAGGGGTCGACTTGACACTTACTAGGGCCAACAATAATGTAATTAAAGTGTTATGCTAAGTATGGATATCATGAATAATACTGACAGTTCAATAACGGGAAGAGATAAGTTCTTCTTTCATAATTAAAATATCAATTTCAGTCATATCATTTAAGAACTTACATTTCAAGGCATTTAAGCAGTATAAATCACGGAGAGTTCCACATAATTAACATGCGCAATTATGTCGAGGTCGTATGGCTCGGTCCAATATAATATTAAATTGTGCACTGCCGGAGGGTCGAACGACGCAAACCATAGATACATCTATTTACTACCGAGGCGCTCGGCCCGATCCATAAATAACAATTATTTTTAAGGAAACACGAATTCCCATTTACAATCAAGTATTCTAATAAATTCTGTAAATAGGAGAACTTAGCCCTTTTTCGAATTCTTTTGTCAAATTTTATCATGATTCGAGTAATTGAATTAGCTAGTAAGGGCACAAACATTTTGAATAAGGCATGATACGATTGCTATACTACCCGAACAATAGCATAATAGTAGCTACGTACAGACTCTCGTCATCTCGTACGTACGTAGCCCCCACAAATAGGTACACACATATATTTAATTCACCTATGGGGTTAATTCCCTCTTACAAGGTTAGAAAGGAGACTTACCTCGTCTCAAAGCCTACTTCCCAGTTCAAGAACGCGCTCAAACCTCCAAATTTGATGCCAAACAACTCAAAGCTAGTCAAACATTACATAAACTAATCAATCTATGCTCAAAAGTTCATAATTCCACCATTTAAGTGATCACCCAACCTAAAATGCAAGAGTCCTAAAATTCACTCGTGGGCCCACGTGTCTGGATTCCGGAAATTTTCAAAGAAAGTTGTTACCCCTAACCTTAGGAACATAAATATATGATTTTCATTAAGTTCCATGGTCAATTTCATGGTAAAATCTCATTTTTATCAAACCCTAGGTTTTCATCTAAACCTATGATTTCTACCAATTTTAATGCTGGAATCTACCCATAATCTATGTATTAAACTCATAATAGGTAGAAATTACTTACCTCCAAAAGCTAGGTGGGAATCCCACTCAAGAACCTTCAATAATCGCCCAAAGAGTGAGAGAATATGAGTGAAAAATGGCTCAAGTCCCATCTTAAGTGATCCCCACTGCCCCTGCGATTTTCGCACCTGCGGATTCGCTTCTACGGAATTGGCTGGGCCGGCTGGGGCCGTATCTACGGAAGGGCTCCCGCTTCTGCTGTCCCGCTTCTGTGTGGAAGGAGCCGCATCTGCGGAACCTGGCTGGCCATCCTTGGATCACATTTGCGGGGGTTTGGCTCGTGCCTGCGGCTGGCCACAGAACTATTCCCAGTCTCATAATTCTGTTTGGACCTCGATATCACCAAAACCCACTCCAAACCATATTTTAAAGAACTTCTAAAACCTTCAAGAACCAACTTTCACTATTAGGCACCAAAATGCTCCCGGGTCATCCAAAATCCAATCCGAACCTACGCCCAAGTCCAAAATTACCATACGAACCTATTGGAACCGTCAAATCCTGATTCCGAGGTCATTTACTAAAAATGTTGACCGAAGTCAATTTTGGCCTTTTAAGCCAACCTTAAGGAACCAAGGGTTCCGATTCCAACCTAGTCTCTTCAAAATCCCGAACTAACCATCCCCACAAGTCATGAAACAGTAAAAGCATGTACGAGAAGTCTTATTTAGGGGAACGAGGTTCTAGAAAGAAAAATGACCGGTCGGGTCATTACATTCTCCACCTTTTAAACAAACGTTCATCCTCGAACGAGTTTAGATTCATACCTGAAGTGCTGAATAAGTGTAGATATCTGCTCCGCATGTCCTCTTCGGACTCCCAGGTTGCCTCTTAGACTGGTTGGCCCCTCCACTGAACCTTTACTGCAGAAATCCTCTTGGATCTCAACTGACGATCATGTCTAGCAACAATGGCAACTGGCTCCTCCTCAGAACCCAAGCTCTCATCAAGCTGAATAGTGTTGATGTCTATCACATGTGACAGGTCGGCATGATATCTACAGAGCATAGACACGTGAAAAACTGTATGAACAGGTTGTGCGGTCGCATAACTGGCCGCAAAATTGACATCAAAAATAGCCCAAGTAGCTGCTTCACTCTGCGGCCATTCTGCGGCCCGCGGAGTGATTATGCGGCCGCATAATGGCCCGCAGAAATGCCTATTTCTGCCAAATAGTCACGGAACCCCGGTTTTTAGGAAATATTTTTACGGGGCCTTACAAAAAGTCAATAAAGTTAACCCTCAGGCCCACGTGCCCGGATTCTGAAAATTTTTGAAGATAATCATTACTCATAACACCACGAACTCAAATATATAATTTATTCCTAAATTCATTTCCAAAACCGCGATCAAAATCCAAAATTACCAATTTCTAGGTTTCTTCAAAAAATCCCACAATTACTACATTTTTTCATGTTTAAATCCACATGTAAATCATGCATTTGACTCACAACAGTAGGAATCACTTACCTCATGAAGGATGACAAAAATGGCAATCCAAAATCGCCCCTAAGGCCGCTCCAATGAGAGAAAAGAGGTGAAATGAGCCAAAACCCGATTTGGCTAACATATACATTCTGCCCAAGCGTTCTTCGCATCTACGAAAACAATGGCCGCTTCTGCGGCAACAAATCCGCTTCTCTAAAAAACACTAGAGGCCGCCCCTTTGCACCTGTGGACAAGGTCCTGCTCCTGTGACATCACAGGTGCGACAATCTCCCTCGCTTCTGCGCTCCACTCCGCTTATGCACTCCAAGAAGCCGCATATGCGCCATCGTAGATGCGGAAATAGTATTGCACTTGCGGCCACTGTGTAGCTCGCCCAGAACTACTTCTGCGACCCTCTTGGTTGCTTCTGTGGCTCCACACCCGCGGCCAAAACCTCGCAGGTACGGTTACACCAGATGTGCTGCCACCAGAAAATGCATAAGGGCAAATGCTCACTCCGATTTCAATCTGAATCAAACCCGAGGCCCCCGGGACCCATCGAAACATACCAACGCATCCCAAAATATGACATGGACCTAGTCGAAGCCCCAATCACAACAAACAACATCAAATTTACGGATCGACGACCAAAACTTTTCTTTAAACTTTTAGACCTTAAAACTTTGCCGAACGTGTCTGAATTACACTTAAACATCCCGGAATGGCGCCAAACTTTACGTGCAAGCCACAAATCACGATACGAACCTATCCCAAGGCTCGGAACTCCAAACGGACATCGATAACATCAAAATCCACTTCAAACCAAACTTATAAAATTCTAGAACTTCCAAAATGCCAACTTCCCATAATAGGCGGCGAAATGCTCCCAGACCACCCCGATACTCAACTTGAACACACGCCCAGGTCCATAATCATCATACAAACCTATTAGAACTTTCAAATCCCGATTCCGAGGTCGTTTACTCAAAAGTTAAACCTTGGTCTTAAAGCTTCTGAAATTAGAATTTTCCTTCCGAATAAACTCCGAACTTCTCGAAATTTAATTCTGACAACACGTACAAGTCATAAAACATGAAGTGAAGCTACTAAAGGCCTCAAACTTCCAAACGACGTGCTAGATCTCAAAACGACCAGTCGGGTCATTACATTCTCCCCCACTTAAACATACGTTCCTTCTCGAACGTGCCAAGAACTGCTCCGGAGTTGTCCAAAATAACTGTTTAACACCTCGTGCACCTATCCATGCCACCACAACCCAGTTGGGCACATTAGCTCGAGCCAGACTAAAGATCCTTCCTATAACCTTTGCTAACAAGCTTTAGAACCAAATTCCAACATACAAAATTTTCCACTAGACTTATTCTAACATACGAACACCGCATCAATCACCAGACATTGTACCCAGCATGACCATGCTCCTCCGTTGAAATCACATCATGTAGCACATAAGTCGCTTGATCACAATAACATCCTCTGACCACAATAGATGTAATTCCACAAACCCGGTGCCTGTAATACACCTCATAACACATATAAGCCTGATCCAACTCTCGTAATACAGCCATGACGGAAGAGATGTGTAGAAACTAATAACCATCTGTCGAATCAACAAATCATGGAGTCTCTCCTCCTGACAAGAACCATTACCTCATTCTGAACTGAATAATGATATTTTCTCTTTAATACACCCTACATACTCCGATCACATTGATCCCAGGTCTAATAACCTCGTCTCACCTAGTACAAGATGTCTAGACAATTAGCCACCTCAAACACTAACCAAGATCTCATATGACGACATCAATGTGCCGACAAGCCACAACTTGAATATGATATATAAGGAAAAACAAACTCTGGAAAAGAACTACCCAGCCCGCATAACAAATAAAATGGTTGAACAAATGCTATGAACCCTTCTCAGAGAATGGGAAACAAAATACACAAGAATAGATATAGGGAACCGTACTCATCATCTCACTATTGCAGCGTGCAACTCGATCCACACATGATACCATTGCGGCATGCAACTGTAACACCCCGAAAAACTTTGAAGTGTTTTAAGACCATTAAGAAGATTGGCGGGTGCTAATTATATTAATTCGGGTATGAACAAGACTGATAATTTGAATGATATCAATTGATCATGATAATATATGTATGAGGTACATTAAGAATGGTTTATGTTCTAATAAGAGCCCTAAGGCTAAGTCAAGTTGAAAATTATATGATGGAATAAAGTTTCAAGTGAGTTCGCACAAAACCTAAATTCAAATGAGAATAACTCTCAAACTATGAAGATTTATATGGTGTATAACTATCAAATTAAATCAATTTGAATCTAGTTTCCAACGCATCAAACTGTTTGTCATTTGAATATGTATGCAGAAAGTTATGGCCATTTTACTAGACCTGTGTCATATGCGCGCCCAGATGCACGGCCGCGCATATTTGAGAGTTTCTGCCTCGGGTGTGCGGCCAGATGCGGTTGATTTTTGTTCATCGCGAGCACGACACAGGGGTCGCGAACGCGGATGCGAACGCATAGAAGAAAAGGGGGAGCTGGGCCTGGAGCAGGTTGGCCTTCGCGAACGCGGCTCTTGGACCGCGAACACAAAGGGGCAGGGGTCTGAGGTTTCGCGAACGCGGCGTAGGTGATGCGAACACGAAGAGGAATTTTGAGGCAGTGGCATATGGCCTTCCCGAACGCGAGGCGTTTCACGCAAACACAAAGAAGGGTCGCCTGGGCAGTGCATAAGTTTGCCAAAACAGGTTTTGGCTCATTTTATCTCAATCTTCCATGGGAACCGAGCTAGGGGAGATTTTGGAGGATCTTCTTCGTTACCCATCACAAGGCAAGTGATTCTCACCTATTATAAGTTAAATACTTGGTTTATATATGGATTTAAACATAAAAATTAGTAGAAATTTAGGATTTTGTAAGAAAACCTAGAAATTGATATTTTTGGATTTTGACCACGAAATTGGACATGGAATTGGGAATAAATCATATATTTGGGTTCGCAGTGTTATGGTAATGATTATCTTCGAAAATTTTCGGAATCCAGGCACGTGGGCCCGAGGTTGAGTTAATCAATTTTCCTAGTGGAGTTGGAAATTGTTATAAATTGATTTATTATGAGTATTAGAGTATATGTTCATGTAATTTCACATTTATTTACTAGTTTTGGAGCGACGAGCGCCAATTTGAGTTGTTAGAAAATCTTTGGATCCGGTTATGGAACTTCGGAGCGAGGTAAGTCTCTTTTCTAACCTTGTAAGATGGAATTAACCCCATAGGTGAATTGATTTAATATGTGCTTCTATTTGTGGGGGCTGCGTATGCACGAGGTGACGAGAGTCCGTACGTAGCTACTAATTATGCTTATGTCCGGGTAGTCTAGGACCCAAATCATGTTATACTTGCGATGTTTGAACCCTACTTGTTAATTTAATCGCTTAAATCATATTGAAACTTGATAAAGGAATTGTAAAAGGTTAAATTTCATTTACTTGAGTTTTGACGGGTCACTTGACCGTTAATGAGAATTGGTGTTTCTTTGAATATTAGCCTCTTAATAATCTTGAATCGGTTGCTTATAAAGTATTTTCTCTTCTCGTGGAGCGGGACGAATACCTCATTAGCAGATAAATGCATCTATGGTTCGTGCCATTTGACCCTCGGCAGTGCACAGTTTATATATTTGTATTTTGGATCGGGACATACGACCTCGGCATAATTCGTGCGTAATAATTCTTGGAGTCCAATTATAATTGATATTGTTTCATTGGCTTGAGAGATTAATTTGTTAAATGATGGAAATTAATTTGGGATTTACTATCAGTGATAGAATTGATTATATATTTCTTGTTATTGAGTTTTAAGCTGTATTTACATAATCCATGCTTAATTATAATTTCAGTATTTTATTGTTAGCCTATAGTAAGTGTCGATGTCGACCCCATCATCACTACTTCTTCTAGGTTAGACTAGATACTTACTGGGTAACACATGTTTTATGTACTCATGCTACACTTACTACACATTTTGTGCAGGTACATATATGTTTAGTAGTCTTGTGGGCGCAGAGGCACGACTATTGCAGAGACGTAGGTGAGCTACATTCCATGTTACGAGTCCGCAGCACACAGAGTCTCCATCAGAGTTATTTACATTCTCCTGTCTAATTTGTATTCCAGACAGATGTTATTTTTTATCATATTTCCTTGTTGATACTCATGTACTTGTGACACCGAGTTTTGGGGGTTCCTACTGGATGTTTAGTATTGTAGTTCACGTAATTATCATTGTTTCATCCTGTAAAATCTATTTCATACTATTTAATTAATGGAAATTATGAGTTCAAAAGGAATAAAAATGAGTAAGTGGATCAATCATCGTTGGCTTGCCTGACGGCGACGTCAGGCACCGTCACGACCTATTGTGGAGTTTGGGTGGTGACATCTATGATTCAGGCCGGTCGACCCTCGGCAGTGTACACACTATTCTGGATCGGGCCGTATGACCTCGGCATAAATCGTGCATGATATTGCTAGGAGTCCAATTATACTTGATGTTTCCTTCTTTACTTGAGATTTGATGATTACTTGGAGGCTCTTATGTGTTAAAATTGGCATGTGTTAATTGGAGGTTGTAAAGTGATATTCTGTTAAAGAATCAATATTTATTGTTTCTTATTCCATTATTACTATTGTATTTCATGATTATTTATAATTCTTGCACTTTATATATATTGACCACTAATAAGTGTCGAAGTCGATCCCTCGTCTCTACTTCTTCAAGGTTAGACTAGATACTTACTGGGTATATGTTATTTTACGTACTCACGCTATACTTCTGCACACATTGTGCAAGTACTGAGGCAGGTACAACTGGTGTCCGTCCAGGCGCGCACCCCTTTATCCGAAGGTTTAGTGGTGAGCTGCTTTCCATCCTCTGTTCTGAAGCACCCGGAGCCTCCTTTTGTTGTATTTATTATTTATGTCTATTTTACTTCAGACAATAGTTGTAGGCGATTTTGTATATTCTACTAGATTACTCGTGTACTTGTCACATAGGGTTTAGGGAATTTCTAGTAGATATTTATGGTTTTTGCCAATTAATATCACTATTTCACTCTTATATTTTATTTTATGCTTTATGTTATCATGACTACTTATTCTTGGTTTCTTTATTAAATTAAATTTACGATTTTAAAAGTAATAAAATGAATAATTTAATGGATAGTTCACCATTTCCTTGTCTAAAAATGACGTTCGGCGCCATCACGATCTTTAGTGGAAATTGGGTTGTGACAAATTGAAGGTTAAATTATTAAAGTTTAAATTAATATCATTAAAATCATGATGTGAATATTTAAACCGAAGGTTAAATTATATGTACTTTAGGGTTTGAATCTTTAAATTGATGGTTGAATCTACATTTGGGGGTACAGTTTAAATTAATTTATAACTATTAGAGTTAATGTTTGAATAATGAATCCTTAAATTGAAGGTTGAATTATATTGACTTTAGGATTTGAATCTAGGGTTTGAATCTTTAAATTGATTGTTAAATCTAAATCTAGGGCTATAGTTTAGATTAATATAGTTAGAATCTATAATTGCTATAATTTATGTTTGAATAATGAATCTTTAAATTGAAGGTTTAATTATATTGACTTTAGGGTTAAGATCTTTAAATTGAAGATTAACTCAAAATTTAGGGCTATAGTTTAAAATGATATTGTTAGAATCTATAATTATTAAAGTTTGTGTTTTAATTATGAATCTTTAAACTAAAGGTTGAATTATATTGGATTTAGGGTTTGAATATTTAAATATATCTGTGAAATTCTCAATCTCTTTCTGTGTTCTTTGTGTATACGGAACATCGTAGTTGGATGTATAATAGAAATTTCCTAATGGTAGGAGATTGATGGAGGATTTTGTTCAAGGGGTTGATATGTTTATTAGGCATGCAATATCACTTTCTCCATTTCAAATTGAAGGAATGATTATGTGCCCTTATGTGAAGTACAAATGTATAACATTTTATGAACTTGTTATGGTTAAGATTCATCTTTATAATAAAGGATTAATAGTTAAATATTTTGTGTGGACTAATCATGATGAGATCGATGGTAGTAATGGTATATCTGAAAATATGATTGTTGGCAAAAGTAGTAGGCCAATGAATAATAGTGTTCAACATTCTAGATTTCATGATATGCTTGTAGATGCTTTTGGAATGCACTTTGGCTTTTAACCAATTGAAATTGTTGAACAAGCTCCTAATGATGAAGCAAAGAATTTCTATGAACAGTTAGAGGCTGCTAGTCATCCACTAAGTGTGTCATGACCGAAATCCAAACCAAAGGGATCGTGATGGAACCTAATCCACTTACTAGGCAAGCCAACACTTAACAATCTAAAAAAATAAAAATATAACAGCATAGTATCATAACTAAAGAGTAAAGCTCCAAATTTACATAGCCAGTCTAAAACGAGTACAATCGCCTAAACAATACAAAGTCGGAAATTACATACAATACTTTCTAATACAAATAAAGAGTAGCAGAGATAATGAAGGTGGCTCCAAAGTTTGCGAACATGTATGCAACACTACCACAAGTATTCAACTAGTAACGATTAAGCACCTCCCAGGACTCCGCTGGTGTCAATGCCTGAATCTGCACAAGAAGTGCAGAAGTATAATATGAGTACATCCGACCTAATGTACTCAGTAAGTGTCTCGCCTAACCTCGGCGAGGTAGTGGCGGGGCTATTACAAGACACTTACTTATAAACTTATGCAAGTAATAAGTAGAAAATAAATAGCAATAAATAGACGAATAAAATTATAAGATCAAACAGCATATCGGTGCACTAAGCTCCCGCTATGCACGGGGTTCGGGGAAGGGCTGGACTATAAGAGTCTAACAACCCGACTGGTCGTTTTGAGCATTCACATTTATTTTGGTGGTTTGAGGTCATGAGTAGCTTCATATAGTGTATTATAACTTATGTATGTCGTCGGTTTTGGTTTTCAAGTGGTTCAGGATTTATTTAGAAGAATGATATTCATCTAGGAAGCTTAAAGTTGGAAAATTGACCAAGTTTGACTTTTGTGTATGGTGATTTTGAATTTGGACGTATGCCCAAATTTGCATTTGGATATTTCTAGAAGGTTTTGGCTCTAATTGGTAAAAGTTGGCAATTTGAAGATTTGGAAAGTCCATAAGTTTGACCGGGAGTTGACATCGATGTTATCAGGTCTGGATTATTATTCTGGGAGTTGGAATAAGTTCCTAATGTCATTTAGAACTAGTGTGCAAAATTTGAGGTGATTCCGAGTTATTTAGACATGTTCTGCGTAAGTTTGGAATTTGGAAGTTGGAAATAGTTCATTAAGTTTGATTTGAGGTGCGGTTCATGGTTTTGATGTTGTTATATGTGATTTGAGGCCTCGAGTAGGTCCGTGTTATATTTTGGGACTTGTTGGTATATTCGTATGGGATCCCGAGGGGCACGGGTGAGTTTCAGGGTGGTTCCAGACCATTTTGTCTCTTATTGGTATTGCTGGTTTTTCTGCTAGTTTTGATGCTTCAGGTCTTTTTTGCGATCGCGAAGTTTAGGCCGTGATCACATAGTGTTCTGGGAGCTGCTGGTAGTTTATTCATCGCATTTGTGAGAGGATGAGCGCGTTCACGGAGGGTTGAGATGTTTGTTTTTCGCGTTCGTGCCAATGGTACCGCGATTGCGTAGTGATTCTTGGAGCTGGGAGAGTTTGAGCTTCACGTTCGTGATGTAGGCATCTCGTTCGCAACACTCGGGTGATTTGGTGCTACATGTCAGCGTCAGGATGTCGCATTTATGAAGAGGTACAAATGTGGAATATGTTGTTCATCGCATTCGTGTTGATGAAGCTGCGAACGTAAAGGCTTATTCAGGGGCAATGTTATTTTCTTCTTCGCGATCTTTAGGTATATGATGCGACCGTGATTCATATTGCCGGGACAGTGCAATATATATATATATATATATATATATATATATATATATATATATATATATATATATATTCTACTTTAGACGGTTTTGAGTTATTTTATCACATTTTGAGTTATAGAGCTCGGATTTGGGCGATCTTGGAGGGAATTTTCACTATTTGGATTGGGGTAAGTATTTTTGACTCGGATTTGATTATTTTACATGATTCCATCTTCGATTTTGGCATTTTGATTATGAATCTAAAAGTGAAATTGCGGGTTTTTGTCTAAACATTCTAAAGTGAATATTTGGGTTTTGAACATCGATTTGCAGTCAGAGTTGAATGAAATTAGTATGGTTGGACTCATATTCAAATGGCTTATTGGAATTTGTGAGTTTTGTCAGATTTAGGGGTGCGGTCAGGGGTTAAAGTTTTTGTTGACTTTAAGTAGTTGATTAAATATTCAATCTTTATCATTTGTGATCAATTCCTATGGCATTATTTGATGTTTTTGAGTTATTTTTGCTAGTTTCAAGCCGTTCGGAGGCCAATTCGTATGGGATAACACTTCTAGTGTATCGATTTGGCTTGTTTGAGGTAAGTATTTTGTCTAGATTTGTTGAGGGAATTTTATTTACTAAATGATATTGTTTTCTACATGCGGGGATGATGCATATACGAAGTGACGAGCGTATATGCATGTGTCAAGGTTTCCATGTTTGGGAGGGGAAATTATATGCTCCTTCATGCCTTGTTGAACTTGGTTATCCCTTGTCCTATGTTTCATTTAATTCTACGACTAATAAAAATTCAATGATCCGTGTTAGAAATCATGTTAGAACATATGACATCTTAAAAGGATTTAATATGTTATTTTGTGAACGTTTACCTTCCTAATTAAACTGAAGCTTCATGAAAAATCATCTATACCTGTTATTGTCATGCTACTTGAGATTCTTTATTTGTAGTAAGATATGATGATTAGGGCCTTAGGGATATGTTTGGCACGATAGATATTTTCGTGCGGTTGATATGTTGTTGGCACGATATGTATCGCTGTGCGGTGTGGAATAAGATTGGCCGGTTGGTTGTTATAGTGTGAGAAGAATGAGACTTGGCTTTTCGTTATGATTACTCATTCGTTAAACACTTATATGCCTTCTACTTTGGTTTCGATTAATGCTTGATGTTTGTAAGTTATATTAACTTTTGTGTTCCTTATATAATTACCTATGTGTTTCATGTTTGGCCTGATACTGTTATATTTATGTTCCTACTTTGTATGCTATTATTACTCCTATGATTTTACTTGATTTACTCTGCTACATGTTCTCTTTGAATTCATGCCTTTACTTACGTTCACTTCCTATATGCCTTTTCTTGTTTCATGCCTCTTTTTGTTACATAATTTCACTTATAACACACCTCTACTTGATACCTATTTTTACCTTGCGTACATCCTTCCGCGGTTCATGTTATACACTTCATTGCTTAGACGAATTGGGTGACTTTTAAATTAGTTGTATATTTGTGCTTTGTGGAATCCTTGTCTTTATATGTGGGAGACTAGTCTGGGGCACTGTGTTGCCCGTCTCATTTTGTTTAGTTTGTATTTCCTTAGTTGAATTTTGCGTGTTATTTTTCTTGGTGTCAGGTTGTGAATTTTCCGTGCTTGGTTGTTGTTAAATAGTTTCAAATGAATCTATATTGATATTGGAATCGAGTTGTGCGCCACAAAGAAGAAGATATTATGTGTGGGATCGGGTTGCACGCCGGAGAGGGGTGTGTGTGTGTGTGTGTGTATATATATATATATATATATATATATATTGATATTGATATTGGGATCGAGTTGCACGCCGCAACGACGTTAATTTTATGTATGGGATCGGGTTGCACGTTACAATAGAGAAGATATTATGTGTGGAATCGGGTTGTACGCTGCAATAAAGTAGATATTTTATGATTATTCTTGTCTATTGATTTCTATTATCATATTGTGTTGTGATACTGCGAAGTGATGATATTTTGGGCCCCTCTGTCATTTGTATTTTTGTTTCATTTATTACATAATTATTCATGTCTCTTTTTCGTATTGCTTTTTTTGATTAATATCTGCCCATGTAAAATATTGAGTGAGTATCTTTTGACTTAAAACCTCTCCACTAATTCACTGAGTTTAGTCAACATACTTACTATGTATATGGGGTAGGTTGTACTCATAATACACTTCTATACCTTGCGTGCAGATCTTGGAGCTGCGTAGCAGTGGAAGACGAAGCCTAGCATTGAAAGCGTACCCGTATTCCAGATTCAAGATACCTCTTGTTCATGGTAGTTTGGGATTTAAATTCTATTTATGTAAACTTCAAACAAATATTGTATTTATTATTCATATCAGCTTTGTGAAACTAAATCATAGTGTTTCATGTCTTGTACTACCAATCCTTGGAGTAGTTATATTGAATTTGGTTGTAGTTTCTATTATACATAGTGTTGATTTTTTAATTTAGTTGAAACTTATATTATTTGACTTACCTAGCGGGTTGGGTTAGGTGCCATCATGATTTAGTAGTATTGTTTGGGTCGTGACAAGTTGGTATCAGAGCACCAGGTTCATAAGTTCTACGAGTCATGAGCAAGTGTCTAGTAGAGTCTTGCGAATCAGTATGATGACGTCCATACCTATTATCGAGAGGCTACATAGCATTTAGGAAATTTCCCTTCCTTCTTTCCTTATCATGTGGCCTTGTTTCAACATGAAAACTGCAACTTTGATTCTTCCTATTCGACCGTATATGATGCTGAGCACCAAGTATCATTATGCACCAACGACTTCTGATGATGCGGATGGGATGCAAAGGGATGTGTGTCATGCCCCGACCTCGAGGAGCGCGACCGGCGCTCAATCGAGTGAACCCGGCCGAGCAAGCCTGTCAGATGTTCTTCTACCCAAACTCATTCATGAAATAAGAGAAGATGTACTCCATTAATCAAATACTAAAAAGATCTCATTAACAACTTTTATTTCATTCCTATTAGCAGCTTCATTCAATATTTCCAAAATAGTATGAATTTACAGATATAATGAAAAACATGATTTTCAAATACCAACATTTCTAATTCAACTTCCCATATCAAATACCACCCACAACCTGTTTACGGAGCCTATAAGTACAACAGAAGAAAAATATGGAAAAGCCGGCAATAAGGCCCGGCTATACCTCAATCACAAAGTACATGAGAAACCAAAGATACATGACCCCGAAATGAAGTGGGGCTTCCCACGTCAGCTGAAGTGAGTGTACCACTATCATTGATCAATGCCGCCTGCTATAGAACCACTTGCATCCATTAAAGATGCAGTGGCCCGTCAAAAGGGACGTTAGTACCGTCGAATAATACTAGTATGTATAGCTAAAAGTCCTCTTCCAAAATAGAATACTCATATAAGAAAAGGCAATACATAGAAACAGCAAGTCACAATCAACAATATCCAAATGTCCAGTTAAAACATAATAATTTTCAAACTACGAACTTCATATACAATTTTAGTTGGAAAATCATTAGCACCGATATACCACCGTCTGTTAGCACGGAGTCCGATCAATTGCGATCGGCTAGGCCATATCCCCACGAATAATGTGGTTTGACATGTGATGCGAAAGAAAATTGTTACTAAGAGTAGTACCACCATGTGCACAACATGGCGTCCGATTTTCACCCGATCAGCTAGGCCGCATTCCCACATATGCCGTGTGGGTTGACTTTTTCAATTCACAGTTATTACCAGTTTCATCCCAATTAAGGGAAATAATCACAATTTTACCAATATTTCAATTTCATCCCAAATAAGGGGAATAACCACAATCCATCCCTACACCGACACGTGTAGTTTCAGGTGTGGGCCTTATGACCCACCCTTCCTCAGTTTCTAATGATGCTCCCAAAAATCATTTTTTGATTTGATTTTCACACAAAGGTAACATAAACACAATTGTACTCACTTCAACATCTTTCACTTTGTATAACTTCTCAGTAGTATTTCCAGCCACTCACAACAACAATATTCCCTTGGCTCATTTGGCCATTCACAAGATTCTTTATTCCTGGCACGGTGGCCGTATTTCGTATTCCACACTTTCACCTATTTCAATTTCAAAGATCACCATCAATTATCAACATATAGAATATTTCAGCAATCATATACCTCAAATTCATTAGTAATGGAAACTTTAAAGACAAAAGGTTTCATCCCAAAGAATGGAGCATACCGACCAGCAATAGAAACACACATCAAAACCATAAGCAATTAATACACCATTTATTCTTGCAATACTCTTTCCCAGAAATGACAATATATAATTTCAACACCTGAGTACGAGAGAACTCGAATCGCACTGGATATATTTATAATGCAAAGCAATAGTTAAAGCAACCACTTATGGGCATGAATTGAGTACAAAAGCTTTTAGGCAATTTTATTTTAGAAATCATTTTTAAACAATTGAGTCGAGGCTCATTTCATATTCTTTATCGCATCCTCTCAAATCATTTGCACTACTAGCCACAATCATAACTTAAATTCTTGGCACGTTGGCCACACTCTATATCCCCTTGGCTCATTGACCATTCACAAGATTCTTTATTCCTGGCACGGTGGCCGTATTTCATATTCCACACTTTCACCTATTTCAATTTCAAAGATCACCATCAATTATCAACATATAGAATATTTCAGCAATCATATACCTCAAATTCATTAGTAATGGAAACTTTAAAGACAAAAGATTTCATCCCAAAGAATGGAGCATGCCGACCAGCAATAGAAACACACATCAAAACCATAAGAAATTAATACACCATTTATTCTTGCAATACTCTTTCCCAGAAATGACAATATATAATTTCAACACCTGAGTACGAGAGAACTCGAATCGCACTGGATATATTTATAATGCAAAGCACTAGTTAAAGCAACCACTTATGGGCATGAATTGAGTACAAAAGCTTTTAGGCAATTTTATTTTCGAAATCATTTTTAAACAATTGAGTCGAGGCTCATTCATATTCTTTATCGCATCCTCTCAAATCATTTGCACTACTAGCCACAATCATAACTTAAATTCTTGGCACGTTGGCCATACTCTATATCCCCTTGGCTCATTTGGCCATTCACAAGATTTTTTATTCCTAGCACGGTGGCCGTATTTCATATTCCACACTTTCACCTATTTCAATTTCAAAGATCACCATCAATTTTCAACATATAGAATATTTCAGCAATCATATACCTCAAATTCATTAGTAATGGAAACTTTAAAGACAAAAGGTTTCATCCCAAAGAATGGAGCATACCGACCAGCAATAGAAACACACATCAAAACCATAAGAAATTAATACACCATTTATTCTTGCAATACTCTTTCCCAGAAATGACAATATATAATTTCAACACCTGAGTACGAGAGAACTCGAATCGCACTGGATATATTTATAATGCAAAGCACTAGTTAAAGCAACCACTTATGGGCATGAATTGAGTACAAAAGCTTTTAGGCAATTTTATTTTCGAAATCATTTTTAAACAATTGAGTCGAGGCTTATTTCATATTCTTTATTGCATCCTCTCAAATCATTTGCACTACTAGCCACAATCATAACTTAAATTCTTGGCACATTGGCCACACTCTATATCCCCAATTCACTTATTTCACTTTCAACCATATTTATAGATTATTAGCAATAAGACAATTCCAATAAGGACTTTTGGTATACATATGATCAATTAAGAGTCTTAAGAATACTGAGATTTTCTCACACAATTTGGTATCATAACCTTTATTTGGAACACAACTCAAAGACATAGCATTTTAATGCACATATCATTCTTGAACACATTCCCAAAGGATAACATAATTTGATAGGAACATTCGTAACAAGTTTTGATTTCACAATTCTCATCACTTTGCTTATTCAGGACAATAGAATTTATTGGAAACAACTCAGAATATAGAATAAGGAACTTGAGACAACCATACTTGGAACTTACGGGAACATCATGGTATTCAATTCTAAGAGAGAAAGTTTAGCCAACATACCTTGATGGAGCTCTTTAGTGCTACTAAAACCACCTACTACTCTTACAACTTCAATCTACATCAACACAATTTAATTTGACCAATATTAGTAACAAATTCCATAATTTAGACCATTTAGGCATTTTGTCAAACACCTAGTAGGCATGAATCTTTACAGCTCTTACCCATAGAATTAGTTCATCCAACTACTACCATTTACCAACAATTTATCCCACCATCATTCTTAAACATATCATAACTTCCAACATCACATACATGACCATCCATCTACACCCAACCAACAAAATTCCATCAAATAATCACCTTTCAATCTCTATAATGGTTATGTATTTAAATTAGGAACGTATGGCTTCCGATCACCAAAATATAAGTTACAATACTTAATTCATACTCATATTCCCATATTATATCCATACATTTAAGTCTAAGGGTGTAGAATTACCTTTGGGAAGAAATCTTGCAAAACCCTCTTTTGAGTTCTTGAAGATCTAAGGATTTCATGGCGCACTGGGTTAGTTTTAGAGTGGAATTGATGGAATGAAACACCAAATTAGTAGAGATTACTCACCTTGAAGATGCGGGGAGTTGGAGGTCTGAGAGAGTGGAGGAAAACCCCAAAGTTCGGCCAAGAAAAATGGGTAAAATGAACCCCGAATGAGTATATAGCACTTCGGGCGCCACAGGTGATGTCGGGGGGCTGCCTGTGGCGCAAGGGGACTACCTGTGGCGCTGGATCCAGTACCTAAAAAAAATCCCAGCGCCAGGGATAGGGCCCTACGCTACCCTGGACGTTGGCGACGGAAAATTGTTTCCCCACTCGCGAATGGGCATAACTCTCAAATACGATGTCCGAATTCGACGATTCTTTTTGATATGTCTCCGTAATTTCAATACGGATATAATGCTTCAATAAAACTGAATTTGGAGATCATTTACTTAATGTGATACCACTTATTCTTGAAGAAACAACGTCGTTGAAACATTTTTGTTGTCAAAATAATGCGGTTCCACCCCATAGTTCTCCCTTGATACTAGAATACGTTATTCTCGAATACCTTTTTCACACTTTAAAATATTAAATTATTTTAAAATTTTAACGGGGCCTTACATTCTCCCCCGCTTAAGATCATTCATCCTCAAATGAGGGTTAGAATCCGCCATAGACACCCAATGTGACTTAAATCTTCATTCACACACCAATAGCTCCCAATTTTACCAACTCCATAAATTTCCAAAAATTTCGGCAGAGTTTCCCCTGTAACTGGGCCTATCCACCTGCCAGAGAATCACCAAAACCACTCCTAACAACACATCCATAACTCGACAAAGCATCACAATATATATATATCAACAACACTAATCTCAACATTGCAGGAATTATATTATCAAAAGTGGCACCTGAACATGAGCTGCACATACTTAAATCGTAACACAAAGAAAGTACCTTTTGATCCTCAATCATTTAACTATACACTCAAGTGGGAATATTTTAGACTTCGCCATAACACATTAACAGAGGCAATCTCAACTCCCGGCCTTTTTTAACAACGATAGCAAATAGTTGCTCCTCATAATCCAATTATCCATTAACTTCACCTTCTTAGACATAGACACATGAAACACCGGGTACACGGAGAACAATAATGCAGAAATATCATACTCATAGTTTGGCCTATTTCCTTCAAGATTTCATAAGGCCTAATGTGACTACACATACTTTACCTTCCTTAACAATACACCCAATATATTCATAGAGAAAATAATGAGAATAACCCGTTCACTTTCTTCAACTCTAAGTCCCTACGCTGAACACCCAAACTAAACCTTTGGCAACCTCCAACAATTACTTCAAGATGTTCTTAGCTTGAATATGACCATAAAACTTCCTATCCAATATATTACAATATTTTTTTTTCCTCATGGGATGATGCTTCTTCTTTGACATGTTTGAACCTTCAACCCCCATAGGTTACTATAAATAGGAACAACGAGGTCCGAGATTGGGCTGGAATTTTTCAAGAATTCCATAAACGTGTTAAGAAGGGTATTTTAGGAAGTCATATCCTAAGAGACATGAAGGTTACTACTAATAGTGCTGGCATGATTAATCATTGTGATGACATCATTGATTCGACAAATGAGTCATAGAGTTGCCTAGTAGGCATTGTTAATGTAGGGACCATGTTCATGATTATGAGATTTAAAAGAAATGAGTCATTTTAGACATGTGACATATGAGAGGCATGGTCGGGAGGATAAAGACATTAGCGTCAGTTATTCTTGGAAGAAGATGAGTCATGAAAAGGACAACAACAATTGTTTCATTCGATATGTGCCTTGTTTGGCAATAGTAGGCCTCAAAGAGAAATAGCCAAGTACGTGACACCAGTCGTCTCCTGGAGTGTAGGGAAAATCAGTTTAACTTGAAATGAGAATATTTTGGCACCCCGAATGTTATATGAGTTTCAAAATACATGAAATTGCTTTACGCTCTTAACATTAACTTACCCAAGGAATCTATGTCACAAGCCCATGGGGATGAAAAAAGAAGTTGAACACTTGTGAGATTATTATCATTCTGATAGCTTAACCCTTCATAATAGTTGATCCTATATGAGAGGACAAGAGATACAACAAACTTGTCTTTCAAATTAATATGCTCATCATATGTTCCAGAATCTGAAACATCCACCTGAAGTGGGGAGGAAAAGTCGTTGTAAGGCTGCATAACTTTCAACCACACACGAGTGAAACCATGCAGCTAGGACATCTTAATATTGGGATCCAATCATATATTGATTAGAGAGAATGAACACTTTGCTATGAGCTAGACATGTTTTTGCACATTTGGAATGTTGCTATTTGGTGCACGGATTGCACGGGTTGTGGCTTTAGATTGTATTGATGTGTCATTTCATTAGAGTGGTCGTGTGGGATGAGACGAGGTCATTGGGCCTAGAATGGATGCTATCGGATTTGATTGTGGTATAATTGGGAGGATAATATCGAAAGTCAGCTTTGAAATTGGCTATAGTTCTTGTAGAAGGAACGGGAGCTCCATGACCTATTGGTCTAATGAATGGTTATGAATTTGGTAGGTTTCTTTCATCATCGACAGTGTACGAAGGTTTAGAAATAAGGTTTTTTCTGATATGAGGTTATTACTAGCACTGGGTTGATTTGAGTCGATATTGTAATTAGAAATCATTGCTTTGAGCATTCGAGCTATACGGTATTTGAATTTGAGTATTTGAGTTATGGTTACGGCTTTTGGTACAGATTGTTCTGACTTATACGGTATTTAGATGCAAACTTCTCATCTTATAGGAAATTTGATTCGAAGGCTTATGTGCTAGGTTGAATTTAGAAATTTCAGTTATGCTGTGCTATCAGACCTGTATGGGATAGGGTGACGTGGGATCACCCCCGGGTATGTGCATGGGAAAGTTACACAGTCATTTTTTGGTTTTTTGAACAACTCTCGACACGTTCGAGGACTAACATATGTTTAAGTGGGGGAGGATGTAACGACCCGACCGGTCGTTTTGGGAGTTATAGCCCGGTTTCCCCCATTTCTGTTTCCTTTATGCTCTTAAATTATATTATGATATACCGGGTTAGTTGGTTCGGGCCCGGAGCAGTTTCGGAGTGGAATGAGACACTTAATCTCTTATTTAGAACCTTAAGTTGGAAAAGTCAATCGGATGTTGACATATATGTAAACGATCTCGGATTTTAATTATGATGGTTCCGTTAGCTCCGTTAGGTAATTTTGGACTTAGGAGTGCGTCCGGAATGTGATTTGGAGGTCTGTGGTAGAATTAGGCTTGAATTGGCGAAATTAGAAATTTGGCGATTTCGGTCGGCAATGGAAAATTTGATATCGGGGTCGGAATGGAATTCCGAAAGTTGGAGTAGGTTTGTAGTGTCATTCGTGATGTGTGTGCAAAATTTGAGGTCATTCGGACGTGGTTTGGTTGGTTTCGGCATCGGTTGCCGAATTTAGAAATTTAGAAGTTCTTGGGCTTGAATCCGAGGGTAATTTGGTGTTTGGATGTTGTTTTGAGTGATTCGAAGGTTTGACTAAGTTTGTATGTTGATATATGACTTTTTGGCATTTTTGGTTGAGGTCCCGAGGGCCTCGGGGTGATTCCGTTTGGTTAACGGATTTGTCAAAGTTGGAATTTGCAACTGGAGCTGCTGCTACTTCTATTTTCGCACCTGCAGAAGAAATCCTCGCAGGTGTGAGGCCGTTGGTACGAGTGGGTAGTGCGTAGGTGTGGGAGACACTAGGCCAAGGCTGGGAACGCAGGTGCGAAGAATTGGCCTCATCTGCGAGCCCGCAGGTGCGAGGCCTTGAGCGCAGATACGGAGATGAGGAGTTTGGGTTGGTTTCGCAGATGCGCACCTGGGACCGCAAATGCGAGTCCGCAGGTGCGAGGAAGGTGTCCGCAGGTGCGGAAGCTGGGTGATTAAGTAAGTTACGCAGGTGCGGCTCCTTGGACCGTAGGTGCGGTCGCGCGGGTGCGAGAAAATGGCCGCAGGTGCGAAAAACCTCCGCAGAAACCATAAATAGAACCCTTCGCGAATTTGGTTCATTTCCACTATTTCTATTCTATTTTTGGAGCTTTTGGGAGAGATTTGAAGCGGGAATCAAAGGGATTTCGTTGAGGTAAGTTACTTGAGCCCTAATACTTGTATATATGGTGATTTGCGTTGTTTAATCATGGTAATTAGTAAAAATGAGGGGTTAGGGCTTGCAATTTTTGGAAAGTAATTTAAGGATTTGAAGGACCAAACGATGTCGGATTTTGATGAATTTGGTATGGTTAGACTCGTGAGTGAATGAGATTTCTAGTTTTGTAAATTTTGTCGGATTTTGAGATATTGGCCCGAGGCCCCGGTTTGAGCCAATTTCGGGTTTTGGTCTAATTTTGAAGGTTTTCTAGTGGAATTCATTCCATTAGCGTATATTGATGGTATTGTATTGATTGTGAATAGATTTGGAGCATTTGGAGGCCGAGTCCAGAGGCAAGAGCATTGCGGGGTAGAGATTTGACCAGTTTGAGGTAAGTAACGATTGTAAATCTAGTCCTGAGGGTATGAAACCCCGGATTTTGTGCCATTATACCATTTTGAAGTAACGCACATGCGAGGTGACGGGCGTGTGGGCGTGCTCTTTTGGGGATTTGGGACTTGGTCCGTCCCGTAGCAACTGTAAAGTTGCATACTTTGTTGAAACCATATGATACTTATATGTTTTAGAAAGAATTTCTGTAAATTGGGCTGAATGCCATGTTTGGGCCTTGCGCCAATGCTGTTTGGACCCTTAGGGGCTATTTTTTACCATCCTCTCATTGTTTTCGATTGAGAATCTATACTCAGTTATGTTTATACTTGTTTACCGCATAACTCAGTTTTATGACTCTATTTTGATGCATATAAATATTTTGGCCCGAATGCCCTGTTTTACTGAAATGCCCGGGTGGCTTGAGAGGTTTATGACTGAGTGAGGCCGAGGGCCTGATTTGTGAGGATGAGTGTGGATCGGGGCTACCCACCTGCAGCATATTTATGACTGAGTGAGGCCGAGGGCCTTGTAAGGATGAGTGTGGATCGGGGCTGTCCGCCTGCAACATACTTTATTATTATGGCACGTGAGTTGTCCGTGCAGATTATAGCGCTTGGGCTGAAGGAGCCCCTCCAGAGTCTGTACACACCCCCAGTGAGCGCAGGTACCTACTGAGTGCGAGTGTCGAGTGCCGAGTGCAAAGTGCTGAGTGACTGGGAGGCATGAGTGATTGTGAGGTATGCCCGAGTGGCAAGAGTGATTGTGAGGTATGCCCGAGTGGCAAGAGTGACTGTGAGGTTTTCCCGAGGGGTTGTATATGAGTGATGTTTTGCCCGAGGGGCTGTTTATGATTTTATCATTTTTGCTCACCTTTGCATTGAGCCTTTGTTTGAAAATATGTTGGAAAAATATCTTTAAATGATTTTGACTGGAATCGGGTTTAAACGAGATGATTTGATTCAAACACTGATTTTTAAAGCATGTTGTACTTTACTGAGATTTCATGATATGAACGTTATATGCTTTATAGCTCGTCACTACTACTCAGTCTTTATTTATTGTTGTTACTTACTGAGTTGGTGTACTCACGTTACACTCTGCACTTTGTGTGCAGATTCAGGTGTAGCTAGACACGGTAGCAGTTATTGAGTGTTCTGGTTGTAGATTTTCTTACAGATAGCAAGGTAGCTATTTGGCGATCGCAGCCCCTGCTCTTCTCCATCTTATCTTCCTCTAGTAGTATTTAGCTATTTTCCAGGCTGAGTTAGCCTTGATATTGTTAGACAGATTGTAGTAGATGCTCATGACTAGTGACACCCCGATGTCGGGCTTTTCTTTTCTGCACTTCTGTTTTCTTTGATTTGAACTCCTTAAATGAAGGTTTTATGTTAAATAGTATTGAAATTATCTTTGAAATGAAAATATCGGTTTTGTTTGGAAAATGAGTCGGCTTGCCTAGTTCCACGATAGGCGCCATCACGACAGGTTAGGTTTTTGGGTCGTGACAGTATGAAACCCCGAATTTTGTATTATTTTAATACTTTGAGGTGACGCACATGCTAGATAACGGGCGTGTGGGCGTGAACCGTTGGGGATTGGTGGCTTGGTCCGTCCCGTAGCAACTGTAAAGTTGCATATTTTGTTGAAACTATATGATACTTATATATTTTAGAAAGAGTTATTGTAAATTGGGCTGAATGCCATGTTTGGGCCTTGTGCCAGTGCTATTTGGACCCTTAGGGGCCTTTTCTTACTATCCTCTCATTGCTTTTGATTGAAAATCTATACTCAGTCATGTTTATACTTGTTAATGCATAACTCAGTTTTATGACACAATTTTCAGGCATATACATGTTTTATGCCGAATGCCCTATTTTACTGAAATGTCCGAGTGGCTTGAGAGGTTTATGACTGAGTGAGGCCGAGGGCCTGATTTGTGAGGATATTTATGGGATCGGGCTGCACGCCGCAGCATGTTTGATATCGGCCGAGGGCTTGATTGTGAGGATGAGTATGGATCGGGGCTGTCTGCCTGCAGCATACTTTATTATTATAGCACGTGAGTTGTCCGTGCAGATTATAGCGCTTGGGCTGAAGGAGCCCTTCCGGAGTCTGTACACACCCCCAGTGAGCGCAGGTACCTACTGAGTGCGAGTGCTGAGTGCTGAGTGACTGGGAGGCATGAGTGATTGTGAGGTATGCCCGAGTGGCAAGAGTGATTGTGAGGCATGCCCGAGTGGCACAAGTGACTGTGAGGTTTGCTCGAGGGGCTATTTATGAGTGATGTTTTGCCCGAGGGGATGTTTATGATTTCACCATTTTTGCTCATCTTTGCATTTTTTCTCTGTTTGAAAACTGTTGAAAAATATCTTTAAATGATTTTTACTGGAACTGGGTTTAAACGAGATGTTTTGATTCAAATCCTGATTTTAAAAGCATGTGGTATTTTACTGAGTTTTCCTAATATGAATGTTGTATGTTTTATTGCTCGTCACTACTGCTCAGTCTTTATTTGTTATTGTTACTTACTGAGTTGGCATACTCACGTTACTCCCTGCACCTTGTGTGCAGATTCAGGTGTAGCTAGACACGGTAGCGGTTATTGATTGTTCTGGTTATAGATTTTCTTGGAGATAGTAAGGTAGCTGTTTGGCGATCGCAGCCCCTGCTCTTCTCCCTCTTATCTTCCTCTAGTGGTATTTAGCTATTTTTCAGGTTGAGTTAGCCTTGGTATTGTTGGACAAATTGTAGTAGATGCACATGACTAGTGACACCCCGATGTCGGGCTTTTTCTTCCGCACTTTTATTTTGATTTGAACTCCTTTACGAAGGTTTTTATGTTAAATAACATTGAAATTATCTTTGAAATGAAAACATCGGTTTGTTTTGGAAATGAGTCGGCTTGCCTAGTTCCACGATAGGCGCCATCACGACAGGGGTTAGTTTGGGTCATGACAGATTGGTATCAGAGCCTAGGTTACATAGGTCTCACGAGTCATGAGAGGATTTAGTAGAGTCTTGCGGATCATTACGAAGACGTCTGTACTTATCTTCGAGAGGCTGCAGAACCTTTAGGAAACTCCACATTCTTGAATTCTTGTCGTGCGAATCTTTTAATTCTAGTAACTAAACATCTGTTGTTTCATTCTCTCACAGATGGTGAGGACTCGTGCTACCGGTCAGGAGGGCCAACCACCAGTACCACCAGCCAGGGCCGCGAGAGACTGAGGCCGCGGTAGAGGCCGTGGTTGGGGCAAAGGTGCAGCCCGTACAACAGTTGGGACAGTACCTGCAGATCCACCGGTTGTCCCAGATCAGGACCAGGTTCCAGTTGTTGATGCACCAGCTCAGGTATTACCTGTGCCTATTGTGATTCCAGGCCTTCAGGAGGCCCGAGCTCAGATTCTGACAGCATGTACCAGCCTTGCCCAGGCAGTCTCTATTTTCACGGCCGCAACTACTTCTGAGGCCAGGGGAGGCACTCAAACTCCCGTTGCTCGCACACCCGAGCAGGTTATTCAAGGACTTCAGACACCGGAGGCACCACCAGCCCAGCTAGTTGAAGTTGCTCAGGATTATGTGGTTCCTGCTATGCCTGAGGATGATCAGCGTAGGTTGGAGAGGTTTGGGAGACTCCAGCCACCACCTTTCAGTGGCACAGAGAGAGAGAGGATGCTCAGGACCTTTTGGACAGGTGTCAGAGGATACTCCGTACTGCTGGTATTTTGGAGACTTATGGGGTCTCATTCATTACCTTTCAGTTTTCTGGGGCTGCACTCAGATGGTGGGAGACTTACGAGAGGCGTAGGCCTGTTGGAGCAGCACCCCTTACTTAGCAGCAGTTCTCTGTGGTCTTTTTGGAGAAGTTCGTGCCTCGATCCCACAGAGAGGAGCTGCGCAGACAGTTTCAGCAGCTTTGCCAGGGTGATATGTCTGTGACACAGTGTGAGATGCGATTCTCTGAATTGGCCCGTCATGCTATCTGGTTGGTTCCCACGGACAGAGAGATGATCATGAGGTTTATTGATGGCCTCACTTATCAGCTACAGTTGCTCATGACTAAGGAGCGAATTTCGGGTGCTACCTTTGATGAGGTTGTCGACATTGCTCGGCAGATTGAGATGGTTCGCGATCAGGAGAGGGTTGAGAGGGAGGCCAAGAGGCCTCGCAGTCATGGTGGATTCAGCGGTACTCCTTTTGGGGGTCAGTTCCAGCACAGTAGAGGTCGTCATTTTAGAGAGGCTCAGTCAGCTCGGCCATTTCACCGTGGTGCATCATCTGGCCATGGTTCTTACAGTTCTCATCAGGGCCACTCATCACTTAGTGCCTTTCCAGCTCAGAGTTCGCTCCCGTGCTCCACCTGTTCAGGGCTCTTCCATGCCAGGTTCTTCTACCAGTTATCCCAGTGCTAGGGGTTCCCTTCAGTTTCCGCCGCTAGCACCAGGGAGTTGTTTTGAGTGTGGGGAGCTTGGGCATATGTGGAGGCAGTGTCCTCGTCATTATGGAGGTCTATCTTAACAGAGGAGTTAGCCTCCGATTACAGCACCAGTTACCTCACCAACCGCCCAGTCAGCTCGGGTTGGAGGTTAGTCAGTTAGGGGTCGCCCTATAGGGGGAGGCAAATCAGGGGGTGGTCAGGCCCGTTTCTATGCTCTCCCTACCAGAACAGATGCTATTGCTTCAGATGCTGTGATTACGGGTATTGTCTCAGTTTGTCACAGAGATGCCTCAGTAATATTTGACCCTGGTTCCACATATTCATATGTTTCCTCGTATTTTACCCATTTTCTGGATATGCCCCGTGAGTTTCTATTTTCTTCTGTTCATGTATCTACTCCTGTGGGTGATACTATTATTGTGGACCGCGTATATCGGTCATGTGTGGTGACTATTAGGGGTGTAGAGACCCAAGTGGACCTTTTGCTGCTCAGTATGGTCGACTTTGATGTGATATTGGGTATGGACTGTTATCTCCATATCATGCTATTCTAGATTATCACGCTAAGATGGTGACGTTGACTATACCGGGAATTCCTAGGGTTGAGTGGAGTAGTTCTGTAGATTATGTACCAAGTAGGGTGATTTCATATTTGAAGGCTCAGCGCATGGTTGAGAAGGGTTGCCTATCTTATTTGGCTTTTGTGAGGGATGTTAGTGCAGAGACTTCTGTCATTGATTCTGTTCCGGTGGTACATGATTTTCCAGATGTGTTTCCTGCAGACCTGCCGGGCATGCCGCATGACAGGGATATTGACTTTGGTATTGATTTGGTGTCGGGCACTCAGCCAATTTCTATTCCACCGTATCGTATGGCACTGCGGAGTTGAAGGAATTGAAAGAACAGCTTCAGGAACTCCTTGATAAGGGGTTTATTCGACCTAGTATGTCACCTTGGGGTGCACCGGTTCTATTTGTGAAGAAGAAAGATGGTTCCATGAGAATGTGTATTGATTACAGGCAGTTGAACAAGGTCACAATCAAGAACAAGTATCCTTTTCCTCGTATTGATGATTTCTTCGACCAACTTCAGGGAGTGAGGGTGTTCTCCAAGATTGATTTGAGGTCCGGTTATCATCAGCTGAAGATTCGGGATTCAGATATTTTTAAGACAACTTTCAGGACCCAATATGGCCATTATGAGTTCTTGGTGATGTCGACCAATGCCCCAACAACGTTCATGCATTTGATAAACGGTGTATTCTAGCCCTATTTGGACTCATTCGTCGTTGTATTCATTGATGACATCCTGGTGTTCTCTCGTAGCCAGGAGGAGCACACTCAGCATTTGAGGATTGTATTACAGAGATTGAGGGAGGAGAAGCTTTATGAAAAGTTCTCCAAGTGTGAGTTTTGGCTCAGTTTAGTAGCATTATTGGGACACGTTGTGTCCAGCGAGGGTATTCAGGTGGTTCCGAAGAAGATAGAGGCGGTGCAGAATTGGCCTAGACCGTCCTTAGCCACGGAGATTAGGAGCTTTCTTGGTTTGGTGGGTTATTACCGTCACTTTGTGGAGGGATTTTCATCTATTACATCGCCCTTGACCAAATTGACTCAAAAGGGTGCTCCATTCAGGTGGTCGGATGAGTGTGAGGAGAGCTTTCAGAAGCTCAAGACTGCTTTGACCACAACTCCAGTGTTAGTTCTGCCATCAGCTTCAGGTTCTTACACCATGTATTGTGATGCCTCGAGGATAGGCATTTGTTGTGTTTTGATGTAGGAGGGTAGGGTGATTACCTATGCCTCGCGCCAGTTGAAGACCCATGAGAAGAACTATCCTATGCATGATCTTGAGTTAGCAGCCATTGTTCACGCCTTGAAGATTTGGCGCCATTATTTGTATGGGGTTCATTGTGAGATCTATACTGATCACCGGAGTCTGCAGTATCTGTTAAAGAAGAAGGATCTTAATTTACTTCAGCGGAGATGGTTGGAGCTTCTTAAGGACTATGATATCACTATTTTGTACCATCCGGGGAAGGCCAATGTGGTGGCCGATGCTTTGAGTCGTCGGGCAGAGAGTTTGGGAAGTTTAGCATATCTTCTAGTAGCAGAGAGACCTTTGGCATTGGATGTTCAAGCCTTAGCGGGCCAGCTTGTCAGATTGGATATTTCGGAGCCTAGTCGGGTATTGGCTTGTGTGGTCTCCAGGTCTTCTCTTTATGACCGTATCAGGGAGCGTCAGTATGATGACCCCCACTTGCTCGTTCTTCAGGACATGGTTCAGAGAGGTGATGCTAGGGATGTGACTATTGGTGAAGACGGCATGCTGAGAATGCAGGGCTAGATATCTGTGCCTAATTTCGATAAGCTTCGAGAGTTGATTCTTGAGGAGGCCCACAGCTCGCGATATTCCATCCATCCGGGTGCCGCGAAGATGTACCAAGATTTGAGGCAGCACTATTGGTGGAGGCGGATGAAGAAGGATATAGTTGGGTTTGTGGCTCGGTGCCTCAACTATCAGCAGGTTAAGTATGAGCATCAGAGACCGGGTGGCTTGCTTCAGAGATTAGAGATCCCAGAGTGGAAGTGGGAGCGGATCACTATGGACTTTGTAGTTGGGCTCTCACGGACTTCGAGGAAGTTCGATGCTATTTGGGCTATTGTGGATCAGCTGACCAAGTCCGCGCACTTCATTCCAGTTGGTACTACTTACCCTTCAGAGCGGTTGGATGAGATTTACATCCGGGAGATCGTTTGCCTGCATGGTGTCCCAGTTTCCATCATTTCAGATAGGGGCACTCAGTTCACATCACAGTTTTGGAGGGCCGTGCAGCGAGAGTTGGGTACTCAGGTTGAGTTGAGCACAACTTTTCACCCTCAGACGGACGGGCATTCCGAGCGCACTATTCAGATATTGGAGGACATGTTGCGTGCATGTGTCATTGACTTTGGGGGTTCATGGGACCAGTTTCTGTCACTTGCGGAGTTTGCATATAACAACAGTTATCAGTCAAGTATTCAGATGGCTCCGTACGATGCTTTATATGGGAGGAGGTGTAAATCTCTGATTGGATGGTTTGAGCTGGGTGAGGCTAGGCTCTTAGGTACAGACCTAGTCCAGGACACATTAGATAAGGTGAAATTCATTCAGGAGCGGCTTCGCACGGCACAGTCTAGGCAGAAGAGCTACGTGGATAGGAAGGTCCGTGATGTGTCTTTTATGGTTGGGGAGAAGGTTTTGCTGAAGGTATCACCCATGAAGGGTGTTATGAGGTTTGGGAAGAGGGGCAAGTTGAGCCCCCGGTTCATTGGGCCTTTTGAGGCGCTTTAGAGAATAGGGGAGGTGGCTTATAAGCTTGCCTTGCCACCCAGCTTGTCGAGTGTGCATCCAGTGTTTCATGTTTCCATACTCCGGAAGTATATTGGAGATCTGTCCCATGTTTTGGATTTTAGCACGGTTAAGTTGGAGGGTGATATGACTTATAATGTGGAGCTGGTGGCTATTTTGGATCGGCAGGTTCGAAGGTTGAGGTCAAAGGATATAGCTTCAGTGAAGGTGCAATGGACAGGTTAGCATGTGGAGGAGGCCACCTGGGAGACTGAGCGGGAGATGCGGAGCAGATATCCACGCCTATTCGAGACTCCAGGTATGTTTCTAGACCCATTCGAGGACAAACGGATGTTTAAGAGGGGGAGGATGTAACGACCCAGCCGGTCGTTTCGAGAGTTATAGCCCCGGTTTTCCCATTTCTACTTCTTTTTGTGTTATTCAACTATATTATGTCATATCAGGTTAGTTGATTCGGGTCCGGAAGGAACTCGGAGTGAAATGAGACACTTAGTCTCATAATTGAAAAATTAAGTTAGAAAAGTGGACCGGATATGGACCTATGTGTAAACGACCTCAGATTCGAATTCTGATAATTCCAATAGCTCTGTATGGTGAATTTGGGCTTAGGAGCATGTCCGGAATATTATTTGGAGGTCCGTAGAGGAATTAGGCTTGAAATGCCGAAAGTTTAATTTG
Source organism: Nicotiana tabacum (assembly GCF_000715075.1). Lineage (NCBI taxonomy): Eukaryota > Viridiplantae > Streptophyta > Magnoliopsida > Solanales > Solanaceae > Nicotiana > Nicotiana tabacum. Next base: position 21,816,378 of record NC_134081.1, on the reverse strand, counting down.
TGAGAAGTTTGACCGAGGGGTTGACTTTTTGATATTGGGGTCGGAATCCGATTCTAAATATTGGAATACCTCTGTTATGTCATTTATGACTCGTGTGAAATATTTGAGGTCAATCGGACGCGATTTGATAGGTTCCGGAGTCGTTTGTAGAAATTAGAAATTTCAAAGTTCATTAGGCTAGAATTGGGGTGTAATTCATGGTTTTAGCATTGTTTGAGGTGATTTGAGGGTTCGACTAAGTCCGTTTGATGTTTTATGACTTGTTGGTATATTTGGTTGAGGTACCGAGGGGCTCGGATGAGTTTCGGATGGTTAACGGGTAGGATTATGGACTTGGAACTCTGCTGGAATTTTTTCGATGCACCATCTGGTTTCCTTCATCGCGTTCGCGAGTAGAGCCTCGCGTTCGCGAAGAGGAACTGAGTGGCTGGAAATATTTGCTCTTCGTGTTCGCGAAGAAAAGAACGAGTTCGCGAAGGGTGGACTGGGTGTGCATCGCGAACGCGAGAGGTGCTACGCGTTCGCGAAGAAGAGAGGAAGCAGTCGAGGACCCCAGGTAATTAGTCTACGTGTTCGCGTGAGGGGTGTCGCGTTCGCGTAGTGAGGGGGAACGAAGCATCGCATTCGCTATGGGTTGAACGCGTTCGCGTAGAAGGCATTGAGGCAGAGGAATTTTGTGCTTCGCGAATGCGAGGGTGATGTCGCGTTCACGAAGGAGAAATTTGGACGGGAGCTATTTTGTGCTTCGCGAACGCGAGGCACTGAACGTGTTCACGAAGAAGAAAAGCCTGGGCAGTGAGTTTAAGTTCTGAAAATGGGATTTTTGACGATTTGGAGCTCGGATTGAGGCAATATTTTGGTGATTTTCAGAGGAAACAATGGGGTAAGTGTTCTTAACTCAATATTGGTTAAATTACCCGAATCCATTATTGTTTTTATCATTTAATTGGTGAACTGAGTTGGGAAAATTTGAAAACCCTCTTGGTTTAAATTGAAGATTTGAGGGTCGAGTTGGGGTCGGATTTTGGTAAAATTAGTATGGTTAGACTCGTGGTTGAATAGGATTCCGGATTTTGTAACTTTTGTCGAGTTCGGATTTTTATGGAAAATCATTATTTTCTTATGGAATTAATTCCAATAAATTTTATTGACTGAAACGAATTATTTATGACCAGATTCGAGGCGTTTGGAGACCAATTCACGAGGAAAGGACATTACAGAATAAGAATTTCACGGCTTTAAGTAAGTAACGATTGTAAATCTAGTCCTGAGGGTATGAAATCCCGAATTTCGTATCATTTTACTACTTTGAAGTGACGCACATGCTAGGTAACGTGCGTGTGGGCGTGCACCGTTGAGGATTCGTGACTTGGTCCATCCCGTAGCAACTGTAAAGTTGCATATTTTGTTGAAACTATATGATACTTATATTTTTTAGAAAGAGTTTCTGTAAATTGGGCTGAATGTCATGTTTGGGCCTTGTGCCAGTGCTGTTTGGACCCTTAGGGGCCTTTTCTTACTATCCTCTCATTGTTTTCGATTGAAAATCTATACTCAGTCATGTTTATACTTGTTTAACACATAACTCAGTTTTATGACTCTATTTTGATGCATATAAATGTTTTGGGCCGAATGCCCTATTTTACTGAAATACCCGAGTGGCTTGAGAGGTTTATGAATGAGTGAGGCCGAGGTTTATGGGATTGGGCTGCACGCCACAGCATGTTTGATATCGGTCGAGGGCCTGATTATGAGGATGAGTGTGGATCGGGGTTGCCCGCCAGCAGCATACTTTATTATTATAGCACGTGAGTTGTCCGTGCAGATTATAGCGCTTGGGCTGAAGCAGCCCCTCCAGAGTCTGTACACACACCAAGTGAGCGCAGGTACTTACTGAGTGCGAGTGCTGAGTGACTGGAAGGCATGAGTGATTGTGAGGTATGCCCGAGTGGCAAGAGTGATTGTGAGGCATGCCCGAGTAGCACGGGTGACTGTGAGGTTTGCCTGAGGGGCTGTTTATGAGTGATGTTTTTCCCGAGGGGTTGTTTATGATTTCACCATTTTTTTCTCACCTTTGCATTTTTCCTCTGTTTGAAAACTATTGAAAAATATCTTTAAATGATTTTTACTGGAACTGGGTTTAAACGAGATGTTTTGATTCAAATCCTGATTTTAAAAGCATGTGGTATTTTACTGAGTTTTCCTGATATGAATGTTGTATGCTTTATTGCTCATCACTACTGCTCAGTCTTTATTTATTGTTGTTACTTACTGAGTTGGCGTACTCACGTTACTCCCTGCACCTTGTGTACAGATTCAGGTGTAGCTAGACACGGTAGCAGTTATTGATTGTTCTGGTTGTAGATTTTCTTGGAGATAGCAAGGTAGCTGTTTGGCGATCGCAGCCCCTGCTCTTCTCCCTCTTATCTTCCTCTAGTGGTATTTAGCTATTTTCCAGGCTGAGTTAGCCTTGGTATTGTTAGACAGATTGTAGTAGATGCTCATGACTAGTGACACCCCGATGTCGGGCTTTTTCTTCTGCACTTTTATTTTGATTTGAACTCTTTTACGAAGGTTTTTATGTTAAATAACATTGAAATTATCTTTTAAATGAAAATATCGGTTTGTTTTGGAAATGAGTCGGCTTGCCTAGTTCCACGATAGGCGCCATCACGACAGAGGTTAGTTTGGGTCGTGACAAATTTCAAGGGGGATTTTCACGACTTTGAATTGGGTAAGTGTTCTATAACCAAAAGTGATTATATTTTACAAATCCATGTCTATATACATCATTTATTTCGGATTTAGATGAAAAAAAAACATATTTTTATAAAATCTTTCAAAAATGAAAAGTTAATATTTGAAGGTCCATTTGATATCGGAATTGGACAATTTTTGTATGGTTGAACTCGTAGCGGAACGGGTGTTCGGATTTCGTGAGGTTTTTTGGGATTTGAGACGTGGGTCCCACTGTCGAATATTTTAATAAATTTCAGATTTTTATTTGGAAAATTTATAAATTCATATGGAATTAATTCCTATGATTAGTATTGATTATATCGAATTATTTGTGAATAGATTTAAAGCTTTCAGAGACAAAATTAAAAGGAAGAGTTGTGGTTGAATAATTGATTGGAATTTGCAAAGCGAGGTAAGTGGCGTGATTAACTTTGACTTGAGGGAATAGAACACTTAAATTATTTGTTATGTGAAAAGAATGTGAACGACGTATAGGCGAGGTGACGAGTGTCTATACGTCGTGAAATTAATTATTTGCCTGCTTACTTGAAAAATCATAAATTATTTTAAATCATAAATTAATTATTATAATAATTATTTCTCTCCTATTTTTTGTCAAATATTAATTCTTGAATTCCTGCATTAATTGTTACATGCTATTTGAATTATGTGTTTTAATTATTATTTGACATTTAGCATATTAAATATTAAACTGCCTATTTTATCCCTGATTTCCATAATAATTTGCTATTTGTCATTGCTTGTTTCATAATTAAATTATAATTATTGTATGCTTGTTGTCTTATAATTTTATATTAATTGTTGTATTTATTGGGGAAATTTCTTCTATAAGAATTGATTGAAATGGATATATTGGAGGATCAGGTTGCACGCCGCAAAAGACTTATTAAAAGTCAATATTGGGGGATCGGATTGCACGCCGCAACAGATTTATTAAAAATCAATATTGGGGGATCGGGTTGCACGCCGCAACAGACTTATTAAAAAGTCTATATATACTTGATTGAAATAAATATACAAAGACTTATTAAAAGTCAATATTGGGGGATCGGATTGCACGTCGCAATAGACCTATATAAACTCTCTCTCTCTCTCTCTCTCTCTCTCTCTCTCTCTCTCTTATATATATATATATATATATATATATACACACACACACACACACTTGATTGAAATAAATATATGACAGACTTGATTAAAAGGAATATATATATTGGGAGAGCGGGTTGCACGCTGCAACTGAATTAAGTGTGAATATATTGTGAGAGCGGGTTGCACCCTGCAACAGAATTGGTTGAAATGATAATGGATTATGACTGTTGAGTTGGTTTCAATTATTATAAACGAGTTACATGTTTTATTTCTATTATTTGTTATTATTAATATTGCGTACAAGTTAATGTAAGTGAGCCGCCTTAACCTCGTCATTACTTCGTCGAGGTTAGGCTCAGCACGTACCAGTACATGGGGTCGGTTGTGCTGACACTACACTCTGCACTTCTTGTGTAGATTTTGAAGTTGGTCCTAGCGGCGTACCATAGATTTGCTCGGATTTTAGCTACGAGAGGAGACTTGAGGTATAACTACACAGTGTCCGCAGTTCTGAAGTCCCCATCTATTTTACTTTAGCTATGTGTTTATTTCCAAGCAGCTTTATTTTATTCAAACCTTTATTAGTATTTATTCTAGAAGCTTGTGCACTTGTGACACCAATTCTGGGATGGTATTTAAACACCGTTGTTTTTATGGGTTATTTCACTATATTTCAAACTTTGCTTCCGCATTTGTTTCTTTGATTATTAATAATTTAAAGATTGTTTAAAAATTGGTCAATATTATTCTAACGTTGGCTTGCCTAGCAAGTGAAATGTTAGGCGCCATCACGGTCCGCAGGTGGGAATTGTGGGTCGTGACAGTTGGTATCGGAGTGCTAGGTTACATACTTAGTAGAGTCTGAAGGATCGGTACGGAGACGTCTGTACTTATCTCTCGGAGGCTATGGAGTTTAGGAACAATTTCACTTATATTCTACTCGGTCGTATGATTTTATTCTATCATTGATGATTGAACTCTTATATTCTTGTCCTCTCGTAAATGGCGACAACACGTACTGCGTCTACAACCGGACAGGAGCCAGAGCCCCCAGTGACAGCTACAATTATGGGCAAAGGTCGAGGCCGAGGTCTTGCTAGAGGCCGAGGTAGAGCTCAGTAAAGAGAACGGGCAACTGAACCTGTTGTAGAACCTCAGGTGGATCTTCAGGAGGAGGTTCCAGTTCAGGTCCCGGAAGGATTCATAGCCACTCCAGTACTTCAGGATGCTCTAGTCCATTTGGTAAGTCTTATGGAGGGCATGGCCCAGAATGGTACATTTCCAGTGGCACCAGCCGTCTCACAGGCTGGGGGAGGAGCACAAACTCCCACTACTCCCGCTCCGGAGCAGATGGCTCCCCAGAATCAGGCTCCAGCAGCCCCGCCAGTTGGGGTAGGTCAGCCAATTATTGCGGCATAGATCGGTGATAGGCATGCCATGTCTTTCGAGGCCTTATTGAGACTGGATAAGTTTACCAAGCTCTTTCCACTTCACTTCAGTGGTACACCTTCTGAGGACCCACAAGATTATCTTGAACGCTGCCATGAGGTGCTGCGGAACATGGCTATAGTTGAGACCAATGGGGTTGATTTTGCTGTATTCCAGATGACGGGTTCTGCCAAGAGGTGGTGGAGAGATTATACATTAACCCAACCAGTCGGATCGCCTGCACTTACATGGGAGCAGTTCTCTCAGCTATTTCTGGAAAAGTTCCTCCCTATCACACTGAGAGAGGAATTTCGCAAGCAATTTGAGCGTCTACAGCAGGGCAGTATGACTGTTACTCAGTATGAGTCCCGTTTTATGGATTTGGCCCGTCATGCTCTCCTTTTACTACATACGGAGGGAGAGAGAGTGAGGAGGTTTATTGAGGGCTCACTCACCCTATCAGGCTTCAAATGACCAAAGAGACTGGAAGTGAAATTTCTTTTCAGGCGGCTGCTAATGTCGCGAGGAGGATCGAGATGGTTCTTACACAAGAGAGAGGGTAGAGGTCTTATAAGAGGCCTAGTCAGTTTGGTGGTTTCGGTGGTGCCTCGTCTAGAGGCAGGGGTAATTTTGGTAGGGATCATCCTCCCAGACCGTTTCATTCAACACTTCATGCATCGCCCGGTGCTTCAGGGAGTCACGGTCCTATTATGCCTTACCCTGGGTAGCTATTATTCAGTGCACATTTAGCTCCTATCAGTGCATCACCACTCCAGAATTACTACAGTGGTTATCCGGCCCCTTTGGGTCAGCTTCAGCTTCAGTAGCCACGACATCAGGATATGCGTTATGAGTGTGGAAACATTGGTCACATCAGGAGGTATTGCCCTAGATTGGCGAGTAACAGATCTTGGCAAGATTCTCGCGCCATCATACCGGCACCGGTTGCTTCACCGCCTGCTCAGCCAGCTAGAGGTAGGGGTCAGGCAGCTAGAGGTGGAGGTCAGGCCATTAGAGGTAGAGGTCAGACCGTTAGAGGTGGAGGCCAGCTAGTTAGAGGCCGTCCTAGAGACGCAGTTCAGAGTGGTGGGGCCCAGCCCCGATTTTATGCTTTTCCAGCTAGGCCTGAGGCCGAGTCATCTGATGTTGTGATCACAGGTATTATTCCAGTTTGCCATAGAGATGATTCTGTTCTATTTGATCTAGGATCTACTTATTCCTATATGTCCTCCTATTTTGCTTCATATTTGGTTGTGCCTTATGATTCGCTGAGTGCTTCTGTGTATGTATCTACACCGGTGGGAGACTGTGTTGTAGTAGATCATGTCTATCGTTCGTGTGTGGTTACTATTGGTAATCTTGAGACTAGTGTGGATCTTCTACTTCTTGATATGGTAGATTTTGATGTCATCTTGGGTATGGATTGCTTGTCTACTTATCATGCTATATTGGATTGTCATGCCAAGACGGTGACCCTAACTATGCCGGGGTTACCTCTATTAGAGTGGAAAGGAACTCTTGCTCATTCTGCCAGCAGGGTTATTTCTTATATGAAAGCTCGGCGTATGGTAGAGAAAGGGTGTCTAGCCTATTTGGCTTATATTCGCGATCCCAGTGCGGATGCTCCTTCTATGGACTCAGTACCAGTTGTTCGTGAATTTCCAGAAGTATTTTCTGAAGATTTGCCGGGATGCCACCCGACAGAGATATTGACTTCTGTATTGATTTGGCTCCGGGCACTCAGCCCATTTCTATTCCACCATACCGTATGGCCCCGCCGGAGTTGAAAGAATTGAAATAGCAGTTACAAGACCTGCTTGATTAGGGATTCATTAGATCTAGTGTCTCGCCCTGGGGTGTACAAGTATTATTTGTAAAGAAGAAAGATGGCTCTATGCAGATGTGTATAGATTATCGGCAGTTGAACAAAGCCACTATCAAAAACAAATATCCGCTGCCAAGAATTGATGACTTATTTGATCAGCTTCAGGGTGCCAAGGTATTTTTGAAGATCGATTTGAGGTCTGGTTACCATAGTTGAAGATTAGGGCATCTGATGTCCCTAAAACAGCTTTTCGAACTCGGTATGGGCGTTACGAATTCCTAGTGATGTCATTTGGGTTGACAAATACCCCAGCAACATTTATGGATTTGATGAATCGGGTGTTCAAGCCTAATTTGGATTCTTTTGTGGTTGTATTCATTGATGATATCTTGATTTACTCCAGCCGTCGAGAGGAACATGAGCAGCATCTTCGAAGTGTGCTTCATACCTTGAAGAATAATCAGTTATATGCCAAGTTTTCAAAATGTGAGTTTTGGTTAGACTCAGTTGCCTTTTTGGGGCATGTTGTATCGGCATAAGGCATAAAGGTGGATCCTAAGAAGATTGAGGCTGTTCAGAATTGGCCTAGACCTACTTCAGTTACAGAGATCCGGAGCTTCCTGGGATTAGCAGGTTATTATCATTGGTTCGTGGAAGGGTTTTCATCTATAGCAAGCTCATTGACCAGATTGACCCACAAAGGTGTCCTATTCGGATGGTCAGACGAGTGAGAGTTGAGCTTTCAGAAGCTCAAGACCGCTTTGACAACGACGCCAGTGTTGGTATTACCCACAAGTTCAGGATCGTATACGGTGTATTGTGACGCATCTCACATTGGGCTTGGTGCAGTATTAATACAAGTTGGAAAGGTAATTGCATATGCGTCGCGGCAGTTGAAAGCTCACGAGAAGAATTATCATGTTCATGACTTAGAATTGGCAGCCATTGTTCATGCGTTGAAGATTTAGAGGCATTACCTCTACGGTGTCTCGTGTGAGGTATTTACTGATCATCGTAGCCTTCAGTATCTGTTCAAACAAAAAGATCTTAATTTGTGGCAGAGAAGATGGTTGGAGTTGTTGAAAGACTATGATATCACCATTTGGTATCACCCCGGAAAGGCCAATGTGGTGGCCGATGCCTTGAGTAGAAAGGCTATGAGTATGGGAACTCTTGCGTATATTCCGGTTGGTGAGAGGCCATTAGTTGCAGATGTTCAGACTTTGGTTAATCAGTTCGTGAGGTTAGATGTTTCAGAACCCAGTCGGGTTCTAGCTTGCATAGTCGCTCGGTCTTCTTTATATGAGCGCATCAGAGAGAGATAGTATGATGATCCTCATTTACTTGTACTTAAGGACATTGTGCGGCACGGTGATTCCAAATAGGTTGTTATGGGGGAAGATGGGGTTCTACGAATGTAGGGTCATATTTGTGTGCCTAATATGGATGGTCTTCGTGAATTAATTCTTAAAGAAGCACATAGTTCCAGGTATTCTGTTCATCCAGGTACCGCCAAAATGTATCAAGATTTGCTGCAACATTATTGGTGGAGGAAAATGAAAAAGGATATAGTTGCATATGTAGCTCGGTGTCTGAATTGTCATCAAGTTAAGTACGAGCATCAGAGACTTGGTGGTTTGCTTCAGAAGTTAGAAATTCCTGAGTGGAAGTGGGAGTGTATCACTATGGATTTTGTTATTGGGCTCCCACGGACTCAGAGAAAATTTGACACAGTTTGGGTCATTGTGGACAGGTTGACCAAGTCAGCACATTTCATTCTAGTAGCAGTTACCTATTCTTCAGAGAGGTTAGCTAAAATTTACATTCGTGAGATTGTCTGCCTTCATGGTGTGCCCGTGTCTATTATTTCATATCGAGGTACACAGTTTACCTCACATTTCTGGAGGGCTATACAACGTGAGTTAGGCACACGGGTGGAGTTCAGTACAACATTTCATCCACAGACAGACGAACAGTCAGAGCGCACTATTTAAATATTGGAAGATATGCTCCGCGCTTGTGTTATAGACTTTGGAGGTTCTTGGGATAATTTCTTGCCACTTGCGGAATTTGCTTATAATAATAGCTACCAGTCGAGCATTCAGATGGCTCCATATGAGGCATTTTACGGAAGGCGATGCCGATCGCCAGTTGGTTGGTTTGAGCCGAGAGAGGCTCGGTTGTTTGGTACTGATTTGGTATAGGATGCCTTGGATAAAGTCAAGATTATTCAGGGTCGACTTTGCACAGCTCAGTCTAGGCAAAAGAGTTATGCCGACCGTAAAGTTCGTGATATTGCATTCATGGTTGGAGAAAGAACATTGCTCTGGGTTTCACCTATGAAAGGTGTAATGAGGTTCGGAAAGAAGGGCAAGTTGAGCCCTAGGTATATCGGACCCTTTGAAATTCTTGAAAGGGTGGGTGAAGTAGCCTACAGGCTTGCATTACCACCTAGTTTATTAGCGGTTCATCCGGTGTTCCATGTGTCTATGCTCCGAAAATATCATGGTGATCCATCCCATGTGTTAGATTTCAGCTCTGTCCAGTTGGACAAAGATTTGACTTACGAGGAGGAGCCGATGGCTATTCTAGCCCGGCAGGTCCGACAGTTGAGGTCTAAGAGTTATCCTTCAGTTCGGGTGCAATGGAGAGGTCAGCCGGTAGCGGCATCTACCTGGGATTCCGAGTCGGACATGTGGAGTAAATAACCACACTTATTTACCAGCTCAGGTACTTTTTCTAACTCCGTTCGAGGACGAACGTTTGTTTTAGAGGTGGAGAATGCGATGACCAAAAATGTCATCTTTAAATTTAATAAGTAATTCTGTATTCTAAGACCTCGAAAAACACCATTTATCATTCCTCGACTTGCGTGCGTAGTCCTTAAAATTTTTCGGAAAGTTTTCATGTGAAAACAATGGATTAAAATATGGAATAGAGCTTTAAAACTCAACTAAGTTGACTTTGATCAACATTTTTAGCAAACGGACCCGGATCAGTGTTTTGACAGTTTTGGTAGCTCTGTATCATGATTTGGGACTTGGGCGTATGCCCGGAATTTAATTTGGAGGTCCCTATCTCAAGTTATGACCATTTAACGGAAACTAGTAATTTAAAGGCTAAAGATTTTCAAGTTTGACCACGGGGTTGACTTTTTGATATCAGAGCCAGAATCCGATTCTGGAAATTTGAATAGCTCCGTTATGTCATTTATGACTTGTGTGCCAAATTTGAAGTCATTCCGGATTCATTTAATATGTTTTGGCACAAAATTTGCAAATTAAAAAGTTTAAAACTCAAAGTCCTAATCGAGGTGTGAATTGTAATTTTGATGTTATTTAATGTGATGTGAGACCTCGAGTAAGTCTGTATTATGTTACGGGACTTGTTGTGATATTTGGATAAGGTCCCGAGGGGCTCCAGTGAGTTTCGGACGAAATTCAGATTGTTTAGAGCATGCTGAAAGCAGCAGGTTCTTGGTAGAACCTGGTGTAATCGCACTTGCGCAATGGTGATCGCAGGTGTGCAACCGCATCTGCGAGAAGCTGGTCGTGTCTGCGACCTGGGCACTGGCCAGTTGCGTCGCTTCTGCAGAAAAATGGGGCGCAAATGCGCGACCGCTTCTACGAAGGCTGAATCGCTTCTGCGAAAGAGACCGCTTCTGCGGTCGTTTGGTCGCTTCTGCGACGTCGCAGGTGCGATAGAAATGTCCGCAGATGCGGAACCTCGCCTGGCAGCCCTACTTCGCAAATGCGTGACTGCAGGTGCGAAAATATAGTCCGCAGATGCGAAAATGCTGGGCAGAATACATAAAATCGGGTCTTAGCCATTTTTACTCATTTTTGAGTTTCAAGTCTCGGATTTGGGCGATTTCAAGGGGGATTTTCACGACTTTGAATTGGGTAAGTGTTCTATAACCAAAAGTGATTATTTTTCACAAATCCATGTCTATATTCATCATTTATTTCGGATTTAGATGGGAAAAAAAATCAGATTTTTATAAAATCTTTCAAAAACGAAAAGTTAAGATTTGAAGGTCCATTTGATATCGGAATTGGACAATTTTTGTATGGTTGAACTCGTAGCAGAACGGGTGTTCGGATTTCGCAAGTTTTTCTGGGATTTGAGACTTGGGTCCCACTGTCAAATATTTTAGTGAATTTCGGATTTTTATCCGAAGAATTTGTAAATTCATATGGAATTAATTTCTATGATTAGTATTGAATATATCGAATTATTTGTGAATAAATTTGTAGCTTTCATAGATAAAATTAAAAGGAAAAGTTATGGTTGAATAATTGATTGGAATTTGCAAAGCGAGGTAAGTGCCGTGGTTAACCTTGACTTGAGGGAATAGAACCCTTAAATTATTTGTTATGTGAAAAGCATGTGAACGACGTATAGGCGAGGTGACAAGTGTCTATACGTCGTGAAATTAATTGTTTGCTTGCTTACTCGAAAAATCATAAATTGTTTTAAATCATAAATTAATTATTATAATAATTATTTCTCTCCTATTCTTTGTCAAATATTAAATCTTGAATTCCTGCATTAATTGTTACATGCTATTTGAATTATGTGTTTTAATTGTTATTTGACATTTAGCATATTAAATATTAAACTGCCTATTTTCTCCCTGATTTTCATAATAATTTGCTATTTGTCATTGTTTGTTTCATAATTAAATCATAATTATTGTATGCTTGTTGTCTTATAATTTTATATTAATTGTTGAATTTATTGGGGAAATTTCTTATATAAGAATTGATTGAAATGGATATATTGGAGGATCGGGTTGCACGCCGCTACAGACTTATTAAAAGTCAATATTGGGGGATCGGATTGCACGCCGCAACAGACTTATTAAAAATCAATATTGGGGGATCGGGTTGCACGCCGCAACAGACTTTTTAAAAAGTCTATATATATTTGATTGAAATAAATATACAACAGACTTATTAAAAGTCAATATTGGGGGATCAGATTGCACGCCGCAATAGACTTATTTAAAAGCCAATATTGGGGGATCGGATTGCACGCCGCAACAGACGTATTTAAAAGTCTATATATATACTTGACTGAAATAAATATATGACATACTTGATTAAAAGGAATATATATATTGGGAAAGCGGATTGCACACTGCAACTGAATTAAGTGTGAATATATTGTGAGAGTGGGTTGCACGCTACAACAGAATTAGTTTAAATGATAATGGATTATGACTGCTGAGTTGGCTTCAATTATTATAAATGAGTTACCTGTATTATTTCTATTATTTGTTGTTGTTATTAATATTGCGTACATGTTAATGTAAGTGAAGCTCCTTAGCCTCATCACTACTTCGTCGAGGTTAGGCTCAGTACTTACCAGTACATGGGGTCGGTTGTACTGATACTACACTTTGCACTTCTTGTGTAGATTTTGGAGTTGGTCCCAACTACGTACCATAGACTTGCTCGGATTTCAGCTACCAGAGGAGAATTGAGGTATAACTACATGGCGTCCGCAGTTTTGAAGTCCCCGTCTATTTTATTTTAGCTGTGTGTTTATTTCCAGAAAACTTTATTTTATTCAGACCTTTATTTGTATTTATTCTAGAAGCTCGTGCACTTGTGACACCTATTCTGGGATGATATTTAGACACCGTTATTTTTATGGGTTATTTCACTATATTTCAAACTTTGCTTCCGCATTTGTTTCTTTGATTATTAATAATTTAAAGATTGTTTAAAAACTGGTTAATAATATTCTAACGTTCGCTTGTCTAGCAAGTGAAATGTTAGGCGCCATCACAGTCCGAAGGTGAGAATTTCGGTTCGTGACAGTTAGCCTAATTCATACACTAGAACCCAGAGTTTGTCATTTCATGAAGATACTTTCACTATTGAGTTTATCCTTAAACAATTAAATGGAATTGAGGTTATCGAAAGTCATTAATCTATTTTAAATTAAAGTTGTGTTTAAAGGGGTGTTGTTCATTGTGAGTTACTTTCTCACTCGTTTTGTTGTTATTGAGATTTTATAGACATTGTGTTTGAGTCGTGGGCTATTTATTCTAAAAATATTGCTATTGTTGGATCTTTGGAAAGGTTATGGCCTATGGGCACTTGTGTTATGAGTTTATACGTCGAGTTGTTGTGATGTTAGCATTTGTGAATTGCTGTGTGGTTTGGTTGTTGTTATGCGGGGTATAAGGGTAGCAGCTCACCGTTGTTATGCGGGACATAAGGGCGGCATCTCATTGTTGTTGAATGTACGGAGTGATAAGGGTGGCTATTATGTTATTGTCAGGGCAGAGTGGTACGGGTGGCTATTATACGGAGTGATACGGGTGGCTATTATACATAGTGATATGGGTGGCTATTATACAGAGTGATACGGGTGGCTATCGGAGAGATAAGGGTGGCTAACTATATTGTCAGGTCGGAGTGATACATGTGGCTATCAGAGAGATAAGGGTGGCAATGTCAGGGATGATGTGTGATGGCTTGGGGACATTGCGTTGGTGATTTTTGTGTGTTGGTGTGCTTTTTCTTATGTCTGTCATACACCTTACGTGACTTATTTTGTTGCTTCGATGAGCTACTCGATGCCCTTGATATTACTTGTTGACTAGGGTTGTAGTAGTACACTCGCACAAGCATACATCGTAGCATGTCACTTATACTAGCTTAGGAGTATGAAACTTGACATTTATTAATCATGCCCATATGTTCTTCTATTATCCATCTTTATCTTGCTATCGAGCCTGTGACCATACCAGGCGGATTGTGATTGTGAGCATGTGTCCATGTTAGGCGGATTGTGATTGTGAGCCTCTGACCATGCCGGGTAGATTGTGATTCTGAGCCTGTGACCATGCCAGGCGGATTGTGAATGTGAGCCTATGATCATACTTGGCGGATTGAGATATTGGCAAGTGAGTTATCCGTGCTTTTGTGATTCGAGATGCGGGCATGAGGTGCCGTGAGTATATGATGGTGGGTTGAGACCCGTGACTTGTGACTATGAAATGAGGTATCACGAAGTGATTTCGTTGAGAGTCTTGTGTTAGAACGGTTTGATTAATTGGTTGTCCTTTGTGTTCCTTATTTGGTTTCAATGGCATTTTTATGGTGTTCTTATTGCTTTACTGTTTATATCAGTCAATTTTGTTGCCATTTACTGATTTTGGCTTTCCATTTGCTTTATATTTCTACACTGCACAAGTTATTTTTTCTAGTGAATGTCTTGACTGTACCTCATCATTACTCCACCGAGGTTAGTCTTGATACTTACTGGGTACTGACCGTGGTATACTCATACTATACTTTTGCATATTTTTGTGCATAGCCAGGTATTGGAGATATCTGACTCGGGCAGAGTTAGCTTGTTGATCGTGAGGATTCAAGGTAGAGTTGCTTGGTTGTCGCAGTCCCTTGGAGTCCTTTCCTTATATTATACTGTCGTTTGTTATTTAAACAGTATTTTATTTCGATCTTTGAGATAATTCCATATATTCAGCTAGAGTTCGTGACTATGTATTACCAAATCTTGGGAGGTTGTTATGATCATTGTCGCGTAGGCTTATTCCGCTTTTGTTTCAGTATTTATTTTAAACTATGTTTTAAATTATCATTGTTAAAACTGGCTTAATCGTTGTTAGTAATCGGCTTACCTAGTCTTAGAGACTAAGTTCCGTCACGACGTCTGCGGTGGATTTTTGGGTCGTGACAAGTTCCTTTTTTCAAAGCGTAGCTGACATCAGGGCTGATATCTGACTATCGGTGCATTAGGCTATCTTATCTTTTCTTATTTGACTATACGAACATCATTAAATTTTATATTAAATATATTTTCAGCTTTACTTTAGGATTGCTAGAGTCGCAATATATTTCAGGAGGGTGTTAGGAGTTGTAAAAGCTCATTACTAACAAAGCACAGTAAATTTCTAGGAGGGTCTTTCATCTTGTTAGCAACCCTAAAGTGAAGCTGTAAAGAGTACTATAAAAATTGGGATTTTACCTGCCTATACTACATAGAAAACTTATTTACTCTTCCTAATCAAGTTTTAACTTAATTACATGGTCATATACAATTTACCAGTTATATACAAATTAGTTTTAAATGAGTATCCCTTTATATTAGGAATTGAAGAAAGAATATCAGTTATTTCCCCATATACCTACTCTCTCTCTCTCTCTCTCTCTCTCTCTCTCTCTCTCTCTCTCTCTCTCTCTCTCTCTCTCTCTTTCTTTCTCCCTCTCTGTCTCTTTATCTCTACTTCTCTATTTTTTTCCCAATTTTTCTTCCTTTGATATTTTTTATTTTTTATCCTTTCATGTTGTATATAATTTTAATGAAATTCATCAATGGATTTCAATCGTTTTGCTATAGAGTTTTAACTTAGCAATTTCCTTTCATGTTGCACAATTGGTGTTTAAATTAAAATTGTCAATCAATAAATTTTGAAGGTGTTTGAATCTCGACCATTGAAAGCCATTAAAAAGTTTCGTTGCGTTGAATTCGAATTTGAGTTTTAAAAAACTATTACTATTTGTTTGAATTGGGTGTTGTTGCAAATAATTAGGAATATTGTTTGGAGTTTATATCTCAATTTTGAGGGTGTTTGGTGAAGATTAGACTTGATTTTGGCAAAATTACAGATTGAAACTTGACGAAGAATATATGACATACAAAATACTTACAAAATTGTATTATAGTTGTATGTAAATTGTATTTAAGTTGTATTCTATTGTAATTATATATTTTTTTTATTTGAATATTGTATGAAAGTTGAAAAATAGTTGTATAATGTATGAATCGTTGTATGAAATTTGTATTTAAGTTATAAATACCATCTTTTTACATAAAATTATTGATATGTATCAAAATTGTATTAAGAGATGAAGTTTTGATTGGAATTTCAGAGAGGAAGAAGAACACACCACATACCAAATACATACAGAAGACATATTGTATAAAATTATATAAAAATTATATTTAAGTTGTATGATATTGTAGTTATATTTAACTGGTATAAATGATGTATGAAAGTTGTATGAAATGAAAAGGTCGAGTTATCAAATCAGATTGGATGGTCTCTCTTATTGATTGTGATATGTTATTTGTAACGACTTGAATGGTCGTTTTGAGCTCTAGCGTGTCACGTCATGTGTTTATGACTTGTACAAGTGGTCAGAATTGAATTTCCGAAAGTTCAGAGTTGATTCGGAAAAACAATTCTCAATTCGGAAGCTTTAAGTTGGAAGAGTTGACCAAGGTTTGACTTTTGAGTAAACGACCTCGGAATAGGAATTTGAAGGTTCCAATAGGTTCGTATGATGATTTCGGACTTGGGTGTGTGTTCAGGTTGAGTATCGGGTGGCCCGTGAGCAATTTGGCGCTTGTTGTGTAAAGTTAGCATTTTTGAAGGTTTTAAAATTCCTAAGTTTGATTTGAAGTGGATTTTGATGTTATGGATGTCCGTTTGGGATTCCGAGCCTTGGAATAGGTTGGTATCATGATTTGTGACTTGTACATAAAGTTTGACGTTATTCCGGAATGATCAAGTGTAATTCGGACGCGTTCGTCGGAGTTTTTATGTTAGAAAGTTTAAAGAAAGGTTTTGATCGTCGATTTGTAGTTTTGATGTTGTTTGGTATGATTTGAGGCCTCGAGTAGGTTCGTGTTATATTTTGGGACTGGTTGGTGTGATTGGACGGGGTCCTAGGGGCCTCGGGTGTGTCTTGAGATGGTTTTGGACCATTTTCGCTTGTTTTATGATTGCTTGTTTCTCGTGTTTGGGTTGTTCATTGCGATCACATAGTGTTGACTGGGAGCTAGTAAAGTTGTTCTTCGCGATCACATATAGTGGCTCCCGATCGCAGAGTTTGGTCTGATGGTTCATCGTGTTCGCATGGCAAGGGTCGCGAACGCGAAGTGTTAGCGGGGTAGAGTCACATGCAACTTTAGTAGAGTCTTGCGGATCGGTATAGAAATGTCCGTACTTATCTTTGGGAGGCTATGTTACTGCTAGAAAAAGTTTTGCTTCTTTGATTCCTTATCGTGCGAATTTATTGACTTCGAAATTCTAAATCTTTGTCTTTTATTCTCTCAAAGATGGTAAGGACATGCACAGCCGAATCTGATGACTAGACACCGAAGCAGTGGGTAGAGGCCAAGGCCAGGGCCAGGGTAGAGGCCGAGAACGGGCATGTCGTGCAGCCATAGCACCGGCCCGAGCTGCTACAGAGGAGCAACCAATAGCTCTAGTTGAAGGACAAGTATTGATGCGTCTGTCACTACCCCTGCACTTTAGGAGACTCTCACCCAGTTTTTGAGCATGTTTGACACTCTGGCTCAGGCAGGGTTGATCCCACTTGCTCCTGCCACATCTCAGGCCGGGGAAGGAGCATAAACTTCCGCCGCCCGTACCCCAAAGCAGTGGGTCCAGTTTGACTAGGTTCCAGAGGTCATACCAGTGCAACTGATCTCCCTAGTTCAGCTCGAGGTTAGGGCAACAACTTCTGAGGGGGAGAAGCTCAGGCTCGAGAGGTACAAGAAGTACCACCCTCCTACTTTTAGCGGTTTGGCATTAGAGGATGCCTAGGGTTTTCTTGAGGAGTGTCACTGTATCCTTCGTACTACGGGTATTCTGGAGTCGAGTGGGGTTGCTTTAAGGGGGCAGCTTATCAGTGGTGGCGAGCGTATGAGTTGGGTAGTCTGACCGAGGCAGCTTCGTGACAACGCAGTTCTCAGATATGTTCTTGAGGGAGTTTGTCCCCCAGAGTCTTAGGGATGCATGGCGCATAGAGTTTGAGCAGTTATGCCAGGGTGCTATGAACGTATCAGAGTATGCAGTCCGATTCAGTGATTTGTCCGGGCATGCACCAGCTTTGGTTGCTACTGTCAGAGAGTGGGTTCATCGATTTATCGAGGGGCTCAACCCTGGTTTCAGATTCAGTATGGCCTGAGAGTTGGAGATAGACATCCCATACCAGTAGGTAGTGGAGATCGCTTAGAGATTGGAGGGTATGTGGGCCCGGGAGAGAGAGGAGAGGGAGGCCAATATAGTGGTGCCCGTGCCCCAGTTGTAGCCCGTCATGGTAGGGGCTATGTGAGATACGCTATTCATTCAGCACTTCCAGCTTTCAGCGGTATTTCGGGCACTCCCAGGCCCTAGGTTGCCCATTATGCACCACTAATATCTAGTGCGCCTCTTGCACGGGGTGCTTTTAGCGGCCAGTTCACCCGATTAGGCCCGATCCAGTTCCAGTAGCCATGCCCTCTGAGAGCTTGTTTTGAATGTGGTGACACTTGTCATATGGTGAGGGACTGCCCTAGACTCAGGAGGGGCGCACCTCCGCAGACTACTCAGGACCCACATATTCCAAAGGGTCCTCAGGCTTCTCAGGCCGTAGTTACCGCACCCGTTGCCACTCCACCTACACATCCAGCTAGGGGTGGAGGTCGGGCAAGTAGAGGTCGACCTAGAGGGGGAGGCCAGGCCAAATATTATGCTCTTCCTGCTAGGACGGAGGCGGTTGCATCCGACTCATTTATCACATGTATTGTACCCATTTTTCATAGAGATGCATCAGTGTTATTTGATCCAGGCCCCACTTATTCCTTTGTATCATCTTACTTTGCTCCATATTTAGGTATATCCCATGATTCTTTGAGTTCTCCTGTCTATGTGTCCATGCTTGTGGGAGATTCTATTGTTGTTGACCGTGTGTATCAGTCATATTTAGTTGTTCTTGGTGATTTTGAGACCAGAGCCGATCTATTGTTGCTCAGTATGGTATATTTTGACGTTATCTTGTGTACAGACTAGTTGTTTCCCTATCATGATATTCTTGATTGTCACGCCAAGACGGTGACATTGGCTATGTCAGGTTCACCGCGGTTGGAATAGAGAGGTACCTTAGATTATGTTCCTAGTAGGGTGGTGTCTTTCCTTAAGGCATAGCAGATGGTTGGTAAGGGATATGATGTGTATCTAGCCTATGTGAGGGATGTTAGTGTTGATACTTCTATCGTCGAGTCAGTTCCGGTAGTGAGGGATTATTCGGATGTATTTCCGGCAGATCTTTCGAGCACGCGCCCGACAAGGATATCAACTTTGATATTGATTTGTTACCGGGCAATCAGCCCATTTCTATTCCACCATATCGTTTGGCCCCAGCAGAGTTGAAGGAGTTAAATGAGAAGTTGCAGGACTTTCTTGATAAGGGTTTCATTCGGCCCAGTGTATCACCTTGGGGTGCTCCGGTCTTATTTGTAAAGAAGAAAGGATGGTTCGATGCATATGTGTATTGATTATCGATAGTTAACCAAGGTTAAAGTGAAGAAAAGGTATCCATTGCCATGCATTGATGACCTACTTGATCAGTTATAGGGTGTTAGAGTGTTCTCAAAGATTCATTTGTGGTCAGGCTATCATCAGTTGAATATTCGGGAGCCGAATATTTCGAAGACTTCCTTCAGGATTCGGTATGATCATTATGAGTTCCTTGTGATGTCATTTGGGCTGACCAACGCCCCAGCAACATTCATGCACTTGATAAACAGTGTATTCTAGCCCTATCTTGACTCATTCATCATTGTGTATATTGACGTTATCTTGATGCCCTCCCGAAGCTGGGAGGATCATGAGCAGCACCTGAGGACCGTACTCCAGACCTTGAGAGAAAAGAAGTTGTATGCAAAAATTTTGAAGTGTGAATTCTGGCTTGATTTGGTGGCATTTTTGGGTTATGTAGTTTCGAGTAGGGGAATTAAGGTATATCTGAATAAAATTGAAGTAGTACAGAGTTGGACTAGACTATCTTCAGCTACTGAGATCCGTAGTTTTCTTGGTTTGGCAGGGTACTACCGTCGATTCGTAGAGGGCTTCTCATTTATTGATGCACCTATGACCAGATTGACCCAGAAGCGTGCTCCGTTCAGATGGACCGAGGAGTGTGAGGAGAGTTTTCAAAAGCTCAAGACTGCTTTGACTACAGCCCCGATTTTAGTGTTGCCTACGGGTTCGAGGTCTTATATTGTGTACTGTGATGCGTCGCGTATTGGTCTCCACGCGGTGTTAATACAGGATGGTAGGGTGATCGCCTACGCGTCTAGACAGATGAATCTGCCTGAGAAGAACTATCATGTCCACGACCCTGTTAGCAGCTATTGTTCATGCCTTGAAGATTTGGTAGCACTATTAATACGGTGTCCCTTGTGAGGTCTATGCCGACCACCGGAGTCTACAACATCTGTTCAAACAGAAGGATCTTATCTTGCGTAAGCGGAGGTGGTTAGAGTTGCTTAAGGACTATGATATCGTCATTCTGTATCATCCCAAGAAGGCCAATGTGGTTGCCGATGCCTTGAGTCGCAAGGCAGAGAGCTTGGGCAGTTTAGCATATCTACCGGCAGCGGAGAGGCCATTAGCATTGAATGTTCAGGCCTTGGCCAACCAGTTTGTTAGATTAGATATTTCAGAGCCGAGTCCAGTTTAGGCTTGTGGTTTCTCGTTTTTTTTTTAATTTATGATCGTATCAGAGAGCGTCAGTATGATGACCCCCACTTGCTTGTCCTCAAGGACACGATTCATCACGCCGATGCCAAGGAGGTCACTATTGGGGATGACGGTGTATTACGGATGCATGGTAGGCTATGTGTGACCAATGTAGATGGTCTACGTGAGTTGATTCTTCTAGGAGGCTCACAGTTAGCGGTACTCCATTCATCCGAGTGCCACCAAGATGTATCAGGACTTGAAGCAACACTATTGGTGGAGGAGAATGAAGGACATAGTGGAGTATGTAGCTCGGTGCCTAAATTGTCAGCAGGTGAAGTATGGGCATCAGCGTCCAGGCAGATTATTTATGAGGTTAGAGATTCTAGAGTGAAAATGGGAGCGGGTTACTATGGATTTCGTAGTTGGACTCCCACAGACTCGGAGGAAGTTCGATGCAGTATGGTGATTGTGTATAGATTGACCAAGTCAGCCCATTTTATTCCAGTGACGACTACTTATTCTTCAGAGCAGCTGGCTCAGGTTTATATTCGCCAGATTGTCAGACTTCATGGCGTATCGGTATCCATCATCTCTGACCAGGGTACACAGTTTACACCGCGGTTCTAGAGGACCGTGTAGAGTGAGTTAGGCACTCATTGAGTTGAATACATTATTTCACCCTCAGACGGACGGACAGTCCGAGCGCACTATTCAGTTATTGGAGGATATGCTCTGTGCATATGTGATGGAGTTTGGAGTTTCTTGGGAATCAGTTCCTGCCACTTGCGGAGTTTGCCTACAACAACAATTACCAGTAGAGCATCCAGATGGCTCTGTATGAGGTCTTATATGGGAGGCGGTGTCGGTCTCTGGTGGGTTGGTTTGAGCCGGGTGAGACTAGGCTAGCCTAGGCTATTAGGTACAGACTTGGTTCAGGATGCTTTGAAAAGGTTAAATTGATTCAGGATTGACTTCGTACATCCCAATCTAGACAGAAGAGTTATACAGATTGGTAGTTTCGCGACGTTGCATTCATAGTTGGGGAGCGGGGCTTGCTCCGGGTTTTGCCCATGAAGGGTGTTATGAGGTTCAGGAAGAAGGGAAAGTTGATCCCTTGGTGTATCAGACCTTTTGAGATTCATGAGAGGGTTTGAAAGGTGGCTTACATGCTTGCACTACCACTTAGTCTTGCTGCATTTCATCCAGTATTCCATGTATCTATGCTCCGGAAGTATCACGGCGATCCGTCTCATGTGTTGGACTCTAGCTCAATCCAGTTGGACAAGGATTTGTCTTATGTTGTGGCCATTTTGAACAGGCAGGTTTGAAAATTGAGGTCGAAGAACATTGCTTCAGTGAAGGTTCAGTGGAGGGGTCAACCAATCGAGGAGGTGACTTGGGAGACCGAGAAGGATTTACGTAGCCGTTACCCTCATCTTTTCACCACTTCATGTATGTCTTTATACTCGTTCGAGGATGAACGTTTATTTTAAGAGGGGGAGGATGTAACGACCCGACCGATCCCCTATTTACTGCCTCCCCTATGTTGTATTACGGTTATGTGACCTGCTGGGGGTGTTTGGTTCTGGGTTCGGGAGAGTTTCGGAGTGGGGACACATAGTCCCTATGTTGGGGTTTAAGTTGAAAGAGTTGACCGTAGTTTGACTTTTGTGTAAACGACTCCGAAATAGAGTTTTGATAGTTCCAATAGTTCAGTATGGTGATTTTGGACTAAGGAGCGTGTCCGGATGTTGATTTGGAGGTCCGTAGGTCGTTTTGGCGTGATTTGGCGAAAATTAGAAAAATTAAGGTTTGTTTTGGAAAGTTTGATCGGGAGTTGACTTTATTGATATTGGGGTCGGATCCCGATTCTGGAAGTTAAAATAGGTCTGTAACATCATTTATGACTTGTGTGCAAATATTGAAGTCAATCAGAATTGTTTTGGTATGAATAAGCATTGGTTTCAGAATTCAGAAGTTCATAGTTCATAGGCTTGAATTTGGGTTGCGATTTGTAGAATCGATGTTGTTTGATGTGATTTTTGGTCTCGAGTAGGTCCGTTAGGTATTTTTGGACTTGTTGGTATATTCGGTCGGGGTCCCGTGGACCTTGGGTGTGATTTGGATTAGAACCGAATCAAAATTGGACTTGTTGGATTGCTGAAGTTCCCAGCTTATGGTGTCATCGCACCTGCGGAGGGACTGGCTGCAGGTGCGGACTTGCAAAAGCGAGCTTTGGATCGCAGAACCAAAGCTGGCCTTAACCAGCTGGGGTCGCAGAAGCGGGATGGTCTCCGCAGAAGCGAAGTCTCTTTTGCGATGGAAGGGAGCGCAGGCGCAGACTAGATCGCAGGTGTGACTTATTTGCCGCAGGTGCGCATGCACAGATGCGCGTGGTTCTCGGGAGGGTGCAGGGCTAAGTCATGACCGCACCTGCGATGGAAATTCCGCAGGTGTGGAGCCACAGATGCGGCAGTTGGTTCGCAGGTGCGAGTTCCCTGGGCAGAAAATGGGAAATTTTGAGGGTTTGTTTCATAATCCACTTTTGGACTTAGAGAGCTCGGTGTGAGGCGATGTTTCGGGATAGTTTCAGAAAAATCATTGGGGTAAGAATTTCTAACTCGGTTTTGGTTAAATTGCACAAATCTATTATTAATTTTATCATTTAATTAGTGGTTTGAGTTGAAAAATTGGGAAAAAATGGTAGAAACTTCTTAAACTAAATTTTTGAGTTTTGAAAGGTAATTTGAGGTCGGATTTGAGTAATTCATATATGGCTGGACTCTTTATCGAATGGA
The DNA here is from genome assembly GCF_000715075.1 of Nicotiana tabacum. NCBI lineage: Eukaryota > Viridiplantae > Streptophyta > Magnoliopsida > Solanales > Solanaceae > Nicotiana > Nicotiana tabacum. Next base: position 21,792,980 of record NC_134081.1, on the reverse strand, counting down.
TGTTCGAATTTTATAATTTTGGTCGGGTTCCGAGACGCGAGCTCGAGTTGACTTTTTGAGTTGACTTTTTATTTCTTGTTAAAGATCGTAATTTTATTGTTTGAACTAGTTTCCTATAGTTTATATTTATAGTATAAAGTCGTTTTGGCTAGATTCGAGCCGTTCAGATTTGGATAATCGAGGGAAAGGCCTACTAGTAGATAGTTAGCGTGATTTGAGATAAGTGTCTTATCTAACTTTGTGTGGAGGAAATTACCTGTTAGGATTGGTGTTGTTTGTGATAATAGTGATGTGTGAAATCCGTGTACGCAAGGTGACGAGTGTGTACACGGGATAAATGTGAAAATTACCGATCTTAACTACGTAGATTACTTTCATGCCTTAATTGAGTTATCTTAAAATATTATCTTCATCATCATTAGTATACTTTCACATGCTCTACTTATCTTATATATTACTTGCTAACTGCTCTACATGTTTAGTTGAAGTTCTTGTTTCTTTTATTACGTATTCATTATTTAACTGTTGAACTCTTTACTTGAAGTTGTCATTCTGGAATATCTTGTTGTTGAAATTGATATTGAGTTACAAGAGTCGTGATTCCTATTGAAGCAAAGTGTTAAGTTGTGCAATATCATTCTGATGAGTTATTCACTTCCGGTTATAATTGTTGAGACTTTGTGTACATTGTGGTTGAGCTGTGGGCTCCTTATTATAAAAATACTGTTATTGTTGATTTCTTTTGGCAAGTTGTGATATGGGGCACTCGAGGTGCGATCTGTGATATATTGTGATATTGATACGCATGTGGTGGTATAAGGTTTTGGGGTTGAAACGCATGTTGTGGGATAAGGTGGGCTTGATACGTGTGGTTAGTAGTGGAACTACTAGAAGTCATGCAGTGTGATAAGGTGGGCTAAAATGCGGGATGCTATTTCAGGAAAATAAATGTTAAAAACTACATGTAAAGGCTCCCACGGTAATATAAGAAAATATTGTGACTTTTTTCTTATGATTTGAGACTACGAGGCAGTACCTCGGTAGTGACTCTTGTTGGTATTTCTTCGTTGTTGCATTTGTCTTAGGTTGTTATTTTCGTAGTATATTATTATTTATTTTCTCCATGTTGCTCTAATTGCTTTAGTTCCGTGTAGCTAACTTTGATATGCTATTAGTTGTTTTAATGTCATTACTGTTATTATTACACTGCCTTACACTTGTTCAGTCTTCTTATTTATTCCAGTAGGGCCTTGACTTGTCCTCGTCACTACTCTACCGAGGTTAGGCTTGGCACTTACTAGGTACCATTGTGGTGTACTCATGCTATGCTTTTGCACATCTTTTTGTGCAGATCCAGGTACTTCCCATCAGCCCAGACATTAGCGGGAGTTCAGTTTTCGGAGACTTCTAAGTACACTTGCCAGCGTCCGCAGGCCTCAGAGTCACCCTCTATCTACCTTTATACTTTTCCTACTTTTACTAGTTACAGTTATATAGGGTTGACTATGACACAGTTGTAGAGCTTGTGACTCGATATCACCAGGTTTTGGGGAAATTGTATATGCTGAGCAGTGAAGTTTATCCTATATAGTTGTTGAGTTTTGAGACTTTATTTTGATATTTAAGATATATTCGCATGTTTGTTAGGCGTACCTAGTCTTAGAGACTAGGTGCCGCCACGACATCCTACGGAGGGAAATTGGAGTCCTGACACTTACTGAGTATACGTTGATTTACATACTCATGCTATACTTCTACATTAAATATGCAGGATCTGATAGGTTCATTCGATGGTCATCTTGGCGCGTAGGCGCAACTATTGAGGAGACTTTATGATGAGCTGTATTCTATGCTACGCACCGCAACCCTTAGAGTCTCCATTTTATGTATTTACTTTATCTTGTCTATTTCATATTCTAGACAGATGTGGTATAATTATTGTACTCCTTCGTAGATGCTCGTGCACTTGTGACACCAGGTTTTGGGATGTTCTAAAAGTTGCATTGTGGTTTGCTTAGCTTTCACACACTTCTACTATCTATTCTATTTAAATTGTAGGTTTTCATGATTTTACTGCTTTAATTTCTTTATCTAATAAAACTTATGATTTCAAAAATAATAAAATGAATAATTGAATTGATAGTTCACCGTTGGCTTGTCTAATGGCGACGTTGTGCACCATCGCGACCTATAGTGGGAATTGGGTCGTGATATTATTACTAGAAAATCAACTTCCTTTTTTTGTCCTCGTCAAACTTTATGACATGACTAAGGGTCATACAAAGTCATTCATAAGAATGGTGAAAATTTACTGAAAGCCGACTCCTAAATTTCTAAGTGAATCGTATGGTATTAATGCCAAAGAAATCAAACATTTACTTCAAGTGTTACACATGTGTCGTTGCCCTTCAAAGATGAAAACTAGCAGCCTAATTGGGAACCCTTGGCAGATATATGAGTCCAACGAGACGCTAACTATGGATAAGTAATATGGCACCATCTTATGCAAAGTGAAACAGAGCTTGATGAAGCCGGAATTAACTTTTCAAAAATTGAAAATATTTATAGAAGCTTTGAAAAAGGCATGGAGGATAGCACACGTGTGTTCGGAATTAACTTAATATGAAGCGGGACTTCACTGCCCATATATTTTGGCTCTCAATTACGGAAATTTTGGGTGGAGAGAGGCAGCAGAGAATAGGAAAGAGGAGAGAAGAGACAAAAAAAGAAAAATGATGTAATTGAATCTCTTAATTTAAACACTAAGAATTGATTGCATATAAATTGTAATTAAAACTTGTATAGGGCGAGTAATATACAAAATTTGAACAATTTTGATAAATAAGTTTCAAATATTGTATAGAAAAATCTCTTCTAGTTAAGTCTAACAGTTAAGGAAGGTGAGAGTTCGTGATAGAGACTAGGCCTGTCCAGGACCAGCACAATTAAACATTTGAACTCTTCGCTCTAAATTACTGTCCAATTAAGGAAAATTGCCCAGTAGATTGCACCTTCCTACCCCTAAAATATGGTTGAAAACAAATGGGATGCATAACCACTTATTCTACCAGAAAATGGGCTTTCATGGCTACTTACAATATTAAAATTAAGAAAGTATCATTTTTAGATCTGTTATGTGTAAAAAAAAAAAAAATCTCTTATATGTAAAAGTAAATTTCTCATGCGTTAAAAAAGAAATAATGTCATAAACTAAAAATAAGTTTGTAAAGTCCCACAAAATCATATTCTACCGGCTTTTAGAGTTTATTCACATCTTAAAATATAATACCAAAATAGCCAAATTTTAACTATAAAGAACCTTTTTGCCCCCAACACAATCTCCATCTTCAGCTCCTCAACAACGCTATTAACTTTCTTTTTGGATTAAACAAGATTTTTTAGCCAAAATTGTTTCTTATGTATAAGAGTAAGTATATTTTTGCCCCTTTAATATATTCTTGAGCATTTTTAATTCCTTACTTTTGCTAAAGTAAAACACCTTTGGTCTAACCAACAAAAATAGATTAAAAACTAACGGTGCCACTATCAGCTTTCCTAGACGGTTTGATAGGGTTGGACATTGGATCAAACTCTATCAAGACTTTCAGTGATGGCTTGGAGGCTATTCAAACAGTAATCTGAAATGGACCAATAGGGGTGTTTGATGTTGACAAGTTTGCTGTAGGAACTGAGATACCAATTGCCATTCCTCGTGTTTGTTTACCACCTGCAGAGGTTTATAATAGAAAGGAAAAGTGAATAAAACTAGTTCACGTGGCTTTATACAATAAAAGGAAAAGGAATACGTTGGTTTAACAGGTCACTAGTTGCATTATTTTAGTAATTTACTTATTATTCTAATCATTTCGTGATGGTGCAGTATTAATGTTTGTGTATGGTGTTAGCGTTTACCTTCAATTCTCATAGTGTTGTTTCCGTAACTGAAGAGTAAATATAAAAGCATGTTAAAGTAGTGATAGGCAATTGCAAAGAAGCTTGCAGGGGTGACACCACTGAAATGCGGATCCATGATTTCAAGAGGATAGGTGTACTTTTGTAAAGAGCTGGATCTAAAATTTATATTTGACTGATTTAACTTTAGTCTCTTACCATGACCCACTACACTTTTAAAATTATATTCTTTTTGAAATTTTCACTACTAGAAACATAGTATTTTCCCACAGAAATTTTTCATGAAAAAATTGTTAGTAGCGATTCCCACCGAAATTCAATGGGAAAAGTGAAATTTTTTTTCCACTAATAAACAATAACGTTTCCCATTGACTATCCGTGGGAACGTTTTTGTGCAAATATGCGCGTAATTTAGTTCCCTCTGATTCGGTGGGAAAAGTCATTAAAAAAATAATTATATAAAACTAAAAATAATTCCCAGGGAAAACAGTAAAAAAATAAAAAAAATAGTTTTCAAATATTCCAACAGATTCTGTGTGAACGAAAAATTTTGAATTTTGAATTTTTGTACTTTATTAAAAAGTTTTCCCATGCAGATTTCCCACAGAAGTAGTGAGAAAGTTTTATTATTATTCACATAACCTTTAGTTTTCTCTTAGTCTATTTCGTGTTTTCTCCCTCTGTCTCTTCACTCCAACGATGAATTCTTCACCTCACTCAATTTTCAGGTAAGCCTCTCTCTCTCTCTCTCTCTCTCACCCACTCCTTTTTTGATTTTGATTTTTCGAAACTTAGGGATTTTCTGTTATTTCAAACCCTAGGTTTGAAAAAATTATTGTTGTTCTCTTGTGTATGTATAGTCTAATTAAACTTAAGTCTTTATTTGTTCGTCTTAGAAATAATGAATTGGTTAAAAGACAATATTGAGTCGGTTTATTCTTGTTAGTTTGGTCTATTTTTCAGATCTATTTTTTTATATGGATTGGTGCTATGTATTTACAGGCTTTATTCACAAATATGGAGAAATTAGAAAGATTTTTACGTTTTCCATGTCAAAACGAGGAATATTTTCTTCCTTGAGAACTGTAAAATAATGTAGTCTTTATTTATAATTAGCTACAGATTTAACAATGCAAGCATAATCCTGCTAGGACCGCAGACAAACACCTTCTAAAACTAGAGTTTCCTTGAATTATGCCATATTTTTTATGACATAGTTACTAAAGTAATGTCTAAGTTTATATTGGAATATTTTTCAGATTCTTTTAAAAGTGCATGAATGAGGGTGAGTTTGGGTTTGTTCACAGTAATCTAAAAATATAGCTTTAATTGAATTAAAAAAGAAAAAAGAAAAAGAGTAGTTACTAATATTTTTCAGAATTAAAGAGGAGAAATTAATGAGTTCATGGCTTATTTCATTAGGTGATTGAATGTGTCTATTTGAGAATGATTTTATCATTTGAGTTCTTGTCTTAGCTTAATATTTCCATTTGATTTTCTTTGTTTATAGGTGTTTGGTTCTTTAGAAGTTGAAGGTGATAGAATCTAACTGAGAGCAGATGCCAGTGGTGCCTATTAGTTGGCTTATGGGTATTGATTTTTACAAAAGAGATGGTGTAGTAATTTTTTTCCCATTAGAAGTACTGATACCTTATCTATATGCGAGTAAGTTTCATACATTAGATATTTTTAAAACATATTAAAATGATTAAGTCCAGCCAGACTGCTAAGCTTTTTATCTTTCCGTGTGCTTCATTTTAAAGTTTGAGAAATAAAAATACTTACTTGCATAAATTTTCTTTAATAAAGTTTACTTTTATAATAATTATATTTTCTTTACAGGATACTTTCAAACGAAGGTTGGAGGAGTTTATTCAAAATCAGTCGATTGATGATAACTATGGAATACTTGTCGCTAGTGATGTTAAAAGTCTCAAGTCTCAGATAAACTCTTTTTTAGCATCTGGTGCATTTTCTATGCCCCGCTCTCTAGCATCTGATGATAACTAAGGACTAGTTTCTTTTATTAGTTTGTCTTGGATGGTAGCTGGATGTTAAATATTGAATGTTGGATTTTTTGAGTTTTTGTTCTACTTTCTGTTTAGTTGGATGTTATTTATGAAATGGATTGAATTAGGTATTGTTTATGAAATGAATTGAATTGCATGTTGAATTTGGTACTTGAATGCTTAATTGTATTTAGTCTTGTATTGTTGGTTGTACTTTCTGTTTGCCAGATGGTGTAGTTCTAAAAATAAATTTGGCCATGAAAATATTTTCTAAATTTTCCACGTATTTTCCACCGACTCCGTGGGAATTTTGTGCATATTTTTTCCAGAATTTTAATATTTTCCACTGATTTTCGTGGAAATATTCATATGTTTATTTTCACGTTATGAATATTTCCCACTGCTTCTATGTGAAAATTAAAAAATACCTAAATTATTTTAATTATATCCCACAGATTCGGTGGGAAACTTAAGAAAATTAAATTATTATATTATCTTACTTTTTTCACGACGTTCATGAGAACATACACTATGTGACCCCACCAAGTTCTCGTGAAGCCCTTAGTGGAAAACTCCCTGGGAATTACCCACAAATATCCTGAGAAACTATTTTCCCACCAGCCATATTCCCACTTAGCGTCTCCCCTAGGAATGTCGTGGGAATATTAAAATTTCACACAGATTCTTTCGTGGAAAAAGTCTGTATTTCTAGTAGTGTTTAGTAATTTTGTTACTCCTTGCCGAAAACAAGATCGTTCAGAGTGGAATTTTGTTAATTTGAGTGCCTTCCTAAATTACTAAAGAACTTGGTTTTTTGACCTACTCCTTATGCTTAAATGAAATAAATAGTAAAAACAAGAACAACAATTTTTACATGAAAAATTACCCGGCTCAAAGGTACAAAAACCACGACCTACCACGTAGGATTTTAACTTCAACTTCACTAGAATAAATAGGCCAAATGCACTCATTACAAGACCTGTAAACCAATACATAAACTTCTCCTACTTCAACTATATGAATGAATTACAAGTTACTCTAACTTGTATGCTCAAACAGTCACTCCAACAGACATAATATGAACGACCTCTTGATTACAACTTGATTTTCTAAAATACATGAACTAACAAACTCAAGAAGAACACTGACACCAACGATCGTCTTGAGTGTTGAAATGTTGTTCCTTCATTGATGTGCAAAAGAATAATATCCTCAGTCCATCAGGAAAGTATTTAACTTTCCCGTACTCCGAGATCTTTGAGAGTTCTACACACAGTCAACTTCTCATTTGATAGGACTCCACAAATCTTATGGTTCCTGTCAATCACTAATGCGAGCAGATATTGGACAACTGTCCTTATCTCATTAACAACTTTTTTCCCGCAATCTCGGACTATAGTAACTTTGTGCAAAAGTTACTATCTTGTACGAACCTTCAACAGCTACCTTGAGAACCTAGTTCTTAGCATACTTCAGCGGCCACCTTGAGGACCTGGTTTGGAGCACATGTTCATAGGACACACTTTGTTAATCATCAAAACCCCAATTCTCAACAGATTTGAACTGTCAATTTCACTTATAGAGGTGCACCCAATAATAATTGCACCATAATAGTTGTACCATAATAGTCTTTGAACATGGCTTCATGACCCGCATATTTTTAAATAATTTTAAAAAAATATAATATTGTTATATATGGTTTAGGGAGAGCAGTATGAGTTCACGTGAACGCATATCCTTTAACTTGGATGCGCCTCTGCTCGTGGACAAGAAATGGATTCATATAAATATGTCAAAAATAACACGGTTAAGGAATAAAATCTTTTGGCAAATTTTAACATTCTCATATATTCATTAGTCCGACTAATTCATATTCACCGGATAAAAAAAAGTGCTCCTTATATAAATTTCCTCATTCACAGAACTCGAATACGACTCCTCTAATTAGAAATTTCTTGTGCATAAAATCTCTGATGGTAAGCACCCTCCACTTCCAACTAAGAGGTTGTGAGTTCGAGTCATCCCAAGAGCAAGGTGGGGAGTTCTTGAAGGGAAGGATGCCGAGGGTCATTTGGAAACAGCCTCTCTACCCCAGGGTAGGGGTAAGGTCTGCGTACACACTACCCTCCCCAGACCCCACTAGTGGAATTATATTGGATTGTTGTCGTTGTTGTTGGGCATAAAATCTCTAAAGTAGCTTAACAATTGAGAGGATCTCTGGGAGATGAGTCAAAATAGAGTTAGCTAAGTGCTTACGTATGTCTTTCAAGTCTTGGACAAACATGAATTTATTTAATAATCATTAGTCTTTTCAAGTCTTAGATAACATTTAATTTAATTTGGCGCCAGGCATACAAAAACAAAATATAAGAAATAGAAAAGAAAACAGTAAATATAGGAACCTTCAACCACTCCCTCATATTTTGAGACTTAAGCTTATTATAAAAGTATTCGGTCAATATGGAAACATGTAATTACAAAATTGTATTCTCAAAGAGGAAACATTAAATCATCTATTTGGTTGGTAAGACACTTCCTTGATTTCTCCTTCTATAAAAGAAGACCACAATTAAAGAGAGAACCACCACTGGAAATTGCTTAACATAGTAAATTAGCAACAAATTGAGAACCAAAGTTGTGAGATGGCAGAAGTGAAGTTGCTAGGTTTTTGGTATAGCCCATTTAGTCACAGAGTTGAGTGGGCTCTAAAGATAAAGGGCGTGAAATATGAATATATAGAAGAAGATCGAGATAACAAGAGCTCTCTACTTCTTCAATCCAATCCTGTTTACAAAAAAGTCCCTGTTCTCATTCACAATGGAAAACCCATTGTTGAGTCTATGATCATTCTTGAATACATTGATGAGACTTTTGAAGGCCCTTCAATTTTGCCTAAAGACCCTTATGATCGAGCTTTAGCTCGTTTCTGGGCTAAGTTCCTTGACGATAAGGTAAATACCTATCTGCATATAATGTAGTAAACTTTTATTTGAGACTAAAGTTATTTTGAATATTGTTTTATTCCATATATGATGGTTTAGTCATGTCATGTGTCAATGTTCGACTCGTGGAAGCAATCACTAACTTGTAGTAGGGTAGGTTGTTTATATCACAGCCCTTGAGGTGCAGCTCTTATCCGGATGATCATGTGTGAATGCGGGATATTTTGTGTATCGGGTTGCTTTTTTTAAGTAGGGCCGAAATCCAAGTTGAGATGTTAGTAGGATTACTTAGGTCTAATATTTTCTAGAAATCTTTTAATCATGTCATATTTATATGTCAGTAGAAAATATATAGAGCTTGAAATACTTTTTATAATTCTGTATACCAATGGTGAGGATTTAAATGGAACGACATTGTTAATGAGAATTTACATATGTACGTTACGTTGTTGATTCTAACTTACTTGTGATGATTGAGACGTATAGTATTGTTGTTGTTATTAAGTTATGAGCGTTTTGCAGGTGGCAGCAGTGGTGAATACTTTCTTTCGCAAAGGAGAGGAGCAAGAGAAAGGTAAAGAGGAAGTTTATGAGATGCTGAAAGTTCTTGACAATGAGCTCAAGGATAAGAAATTCTTTGCGGGTGACAAATTTGGGTTTGCTGATATTGCTGCAAATTTGGTGGGATTTTGGCTAGGAGTTTTTGAAGAAGGCTATGGAGATGTTTTGGTGAAAAGTGAAAAATTTCCAAATTTTTCTAAGTGGAGAGATGAGTACATTAACTGCAGCCAAGTCAATGAATCTCTACCTCCAAGAGATGAGTTGCTTGCTTTTTTCCGAGCTCGTTTTCAAGCTGTTGTTGCTTCTGCTTCCGCTCCCAAATGAACACATCCTCATTCATCTTATGAAGTTTCGGATTATGTGTAGAATAAAATTACAAATCTAAGACGAGTTCTGTAGATTCAATTATGCATGTATGCAAACGAAAAGAAATTAAAATATATGTTTATAGGAGTATAAGATTAAGCTCGTTCACAATTAGTGACTCTAGATTCTGCATTCTCTTCATCCTAATAAAACTAGTTGTTAGAAAAGCTAGCTTAGCCCCAGGCAGTCACATACAGGAAGTTTCTCGAGTTACTGTTTTAATTTGTTAGTTGGTCAGTGATCATACTATCATTAATCATATGAATTTCCTCATCGAATTGAAAAAAAAAAATGCAAGAAAAGCAAACCACATAAATAATTGAATGAAATAGCGGCTGACATAAGCACATAAGTCACTCATATGTACATGTAATCATCGATCTAAAATGATATCACTTATATGGAGTACAAGTAAGCTTGCATAAAAAATGGAGTTTATATTCTTTTCTTGCTAGACTTTATTCAAAATCCCAAATAAGGTTTGCTAGATTGCAATATTTAAGAAGGTTTAAGATTCTCATAGACAAAGTCCAGGAATCTTCTAGTTAAGAGGGTGATTTTCGCGGATATATTTTTTTTTTTCTTGGCGAAATACATAAACAGACATTTAAAGTTGGTCTCACCTGTCAATTAAACACTCTAACTTATCAAGTGACCATACTAAAGAGACATTATATTGGTTTACGTGTGTCTCATAATTAAGTACACTTACCCGGAAGGTATAATGCGTGAGACACAATTGCTCCTACGTTATTAAATGAATCTATTAGAATTTAAAATGTAGACTACATGTGGTTAAACGAAAAAGAGATAAATAAAAATTAAAAAGAAAATGAAGATTAAAACAAAAGAGGGGAGGGCTTGAAGAAAAATAACATTAGACATTTTCTTAGAGGTATGTATATTTCTACCTCTTTAAACGCTTTTTCATGCTTTTGAAAATGAAATTTTTGATATTCTTGGGAAAGCTTTGGCGTTTTAGTCTGTTAAATGGTAGGGAATCTTGAATTTTGTTTCTTGTCTTTTTTCATAGTTTGTTCATATGAGTGGCTTTATTTTTGCTGTTTTTCACCACGGGGGTGGATTATTGAAAGGCTATATGTTAAGGAGTTGCAAAAGGCTCTATTTATAATAAGATAAAGGCCATTTGTCTTAGATCGAGATGAAATATTACAATTGGGTATGATAAAATTGAAGCCTTTTATGTCAAAGACCCTATCACTTTTCAACTTATTTTATTGAAAACTGATAGCCAACTATATAATAATGCTAAAGTCTTGAGTACTCGTCCAATATCGACATATATGTGAAACATATAATGGTGAAAGATGGGGTCCTTGCCAGCAGTGTTGTAAGTCCACTGATTGGTAATATAGACCAAGAAAAAAGTAATATAGAAAGTGGGGTTCGTTATAGGGCAACACATATTGAGGGTGTTAAAAATAAGACCTTAAATGAGGTAGCTGGGGTTGAGGGGAGGTAGAACAATCTCTTAATAATGATGTCACGATCCCAAGTTCCCATTCTAGATGCCGTCACGACATATCGAGTCCAACCATACAAGAATTATTCAAATCCGACCTCAATTCGCCTTTCAAAACTCAAAAGTTTAGCCTAAGGAATTTCTACCAATGTTTCCCAATTTTCAACTCCAAAGCACTAATTAAATGATGAAATTATCAATAGATTCATGTGAATTAATCCAAAACGAGTTAGAATTCCTTACCCCAAAGTTCTCTCTGAAAATCCCTCGAAGTTTTGCTTCAAACCGAGCTCTCTAAGTCCCAAAATAAATTATGAATCAAACCCTCGAATTCTTCCATTTTCTGCCTAGTTAAATCGTACATGCGGTCCGCTTCTCGCACCTGCGATCCCAGCTGGGCTAAGTCATTTTCGCACCTGCGATCACCAGCTCGTTTTTCCGAGCCCGGACCCGCGGTCAATCCCTCCGCAGGTGCGATGAGACTAGAACATCCCAGTTTCAGCAGAATACTAAGTCCAAAGAATGATCTGATTTCCATCTGATTCACACCCGGGGCTTCCAGGACCCCATCCGAAAATACCAACAAGTTCCAAAACATATAACAGACCTAGTCGAGGCCTAAAATCACATCAAACAACGTAAATTCTATGAATCGCAATCCAAATTCAAGCCTAAGAAATTATGAACTTCTGAATTTCGAAACCAATGCCGATTCATACCAAAACAACTCTGATTTACCTTAAATTTTGCACACAAGTCATAATTGACATTACAGACATATTCCAACTTCTGGAATCAGGATCCAACCCCGATATCAATAAAGTTCACTCCCTATCAACTTTCTAAAATCTTCCAACTTTTGCCAATTCACACTGAAACGACCTATAGACCTCCAAATCAACATCTGGATACGCTCCAAAGACCAAAATCACCCTACAGAGCTATTGGAACCGTCAAAACTCCATTCCGGAGTCTTCTTCATACAAGTCAAACTACAGTCAACTCCTACGACTTAAACCTCCAACTTAGAGATTATGTGTCCCATTTCACTCTGAAACTCACCCGAAACCAAAACCAACCACTCCGGCAAATTACATAACCACAATATAGCATAGAGGAAGAATAAATTATGGGATCGGGGCTAATACTCAAAACAACCGGCGGGGTCGTTACATCCTCCCTCTCTTAAAACAAACGTTCGTCCTCGAATGAGTATAGAGACATACCTGAAGTGGTGAAAAGATGAGGATAACGGCTACGCATATCATGCTCGGTATCCCAAGTCGCTTCCTCAATTGGCTGACCCCTCCACTGAACCTTCATTGAAGCAATGTTCTTTAACCTCAACTTTCGAACATGCCTGTCCAAAATGGCCACCGGATCCTCAACATAAGATAAATCCTTGTCCAACTGGACCGAGCTAAAATCCAACACATGAGACGAATCAACGTGATACTTTCGGAGCATAAAAACATGGAATACTGGATGGACTGCAGCTAGACTGGGTGGTAGTGCAAGTCTGTAAGCCACCTCTCCAACCCTCTCAAGAATCTCAAAAGGTCCGATATATCTAGGGCTCAACTTGCCCTTCTCCCCGAACCTCATAACACCCTTCATGAGGGAACCTCGGAGCAAGACCCGCTCCCCAACCATGAATGCAACGTCACAAACCTTTCGATCCGCATAACTCTTCTGTCTGGATTGGGATGTACGAAGTCGATGTTGAATCAATTTAACCTTTTTCCAAAGCATCCTGAACTAAGTCTGTACCTAATAGCCTAGCCTTGCCTGGCTCGAATCAACCCACCGCAGACCAATACCGTCTACCATACAAAGCCTCATACGGGGCCATCTAAATGCTCGACTGGTAACTGTTGTTGTAGGAAAACTCCACAAGCGGCAAGAACTAATCCCAAGAACCCCAAACTCTATCACACATGCACGAAGCATATCCTCCAATATCTGAATAGTGCGCTCGGACTATCCGTCCGTCTGAGGGTGAAATGTTGTACTCAACTCCACCCGCGTGCCAAACTCATGCTGAACGGCTCTCTAGAATCGCGATGTAAACTGTGTAACCCAGTCAGAGATAATGGATATCGGCACGCCATGAAGCCTGACAATCTCGCGAATATAAACCTGAGCCAGCTACTCTGAAGAATAAGTAGTCACCACTGGAATGAAATGTGCCGACTTGGTCAACCTATCCACAATCACCCATACTGCATCGAACTTCCTCCGAGTCTGTGGGAGACCAACAACAAAATCTATAGTAATCCGTTCCCATTTCCACCCTGGAATCTCTATCTTCTGAAGCAATCCACCTGGCCGTTAATGCTCATACTTCACCTGCTGAAAATTTAGGTACCGAGCTACATATTCCACTATGTCCTTCTTTATCCGTCTCCGCCAATAGTGTTGCCTCAAGTCCTGATACATCTTGGCGCCTCAAGTCTTGATACATCTTGGTGGCACCCGGATGTAAAGTCCTCCTAGAGAATCAACTTACTCAAACCATCTACATTGGGCACACATAGACTGCCCTACATCCGTAATACACTGTCATCCCCAATAGTGACCTCCTTGTCATCACCGTGCTGAACCGTGTCCTTGAGGACAAGCAGATGGAGGTCGACATACTGATGCTCTCTGATACGATCATAAAGAAAAGACCGAGAAACTACACAAGCTAAAACTCGACTCGGCTAAGAAATATCCAATCTATCAAACTAGTTGGCCAAGGCCTGAACATCCAAGGCTAGTGTCCTCTATGCTACTGGTAGATATGCTAAACTGCCCAAGCTCTTCGCCTAGTGACTCAAGGCATCGGCCACCACATTGGCCTTCACAGGATGATATAGAATGGTGATATCATAGTCCTTAAGAAACTCTTACTACCTCCGCTGCCACAAGTTAAGATCCTTCTGTTTGAACAGAAGTTGTAGACTCGGGTGGTCGGTGTAGACCTTACAAGGGACACCGTACAAATAGTGTCACCAAATCTTCAAGGCATGAACAATAGCTGCTAACTCAAGGTCGTGGTCATGATAGTTCTTCTCATGCACCTTTAGCTATCTAGACACGCAGGCAATCACCCTACCATCCTGTATCAACACAGTGCCGAGACCAATACGCGACGCATCACAGTACACAGTATAAGACCCCGAACCTGAAGGTAACACCAAAACTGGGGCTGTAGTCAAATATGTCTTGAGCTTTTGAAAGCTCTCCTCACACTCTTCAGTCCACCTGAACGGAGCACCCTTCTCTGTCAATCTGGTTATGGGTGCAGCAATAGATGAGAAATCGTCTACAAATCGACGGTAATACCCCGCCAAACCAAGAAAACTCTGGATCTTTGTAGCTGAAGATAGCCTAGGACAACTCTGCACTGCTTCAATCTTCTTCAGATCTACCTTGATCCCCCCACTCGACACTACACGGCCTAAAAATGCTATCGAATCAAGCCAGAATTCACACTTTGAAAATTTTGCATATAACTACTTTTCCCTCAAGGTCTGGAGCACGGTCCTCAAGTGCTGCTTATGATCCTCCCGGCTCCAGGAGTACACCAGGATGTCGTCAATAAACACAATGATGAATGAGTCATGATAGGGTTGAAATACACTGCTCATCAAGTGCATGAACGTTGCTGGGGCATTGGTCAGCCCAAATGACATCACAAGGAACTTGTAATGACCATACCGAGTGTTGAAGGCAGTCTTTGGGATATTTGGATCCCAAATCTTCAACTGATGATAGCCTGAACGCAAGTCAATCTTTGAGAACGCTTTGGCACCCTGTAGCTGATCAAATAGGTCATCTATGTGTGGAAATTGATACATGTTCTTCAATGTAACCTTGTTCAACTGGCGATAATCAATACACATGCGCGTAGGACCATCCTTTTTTTTTTTTTACAAACAAGACTGGAGCACCCCAAGGCGACACACTAGGCCGAATGAAGCCCTTATCAACCAACTCTTGCAATTGCTCCTTTAACTCTGCTCGGTCCATACGATATAGTGGAATAGAAATCGATTGAGTACCCGGTAACAAATAAATACCAAAGTCGATATCCCTGTCGGGCGGCATGCAAGGAAGATCCGTCGGGAATATATCTGGATAATCCCTCCTTACCGGAACTGACTCAACGGTAGGAGTATCAACATTGACATCTTCCACATATGCTAGATACGTATCACACCCCTTCTCAACCATCCGTTGAGCCTTTAGAAATGATATAACCCTGCTCGGAACATAATCTAAAGTACCTCTCCACTATAACCGTGGAAAATCGGGCATAGCCAATGTCACAGTCTTGGCGTGACAGTCAAGAATAGTATGATAGGTCTACAACCAGTTCATGCCCAAAATAACATCGAAATCTACCATACTGAGCAACAATAAATCGGCGTTGGTCTCAAAACCACTAAGAACAACCAAACACGATCGATACACACGGTCAATAATAAGGGAATCTCCCATAGGTGTGGACACACAGACGGGAGAACTTAAGGAATCACGGGATACACCTAAATATGGAGCAAAGAAAGATGACACATAGGAATAAGTGGAGCCTGGATCAAATAAGACTGGTGCATCTCTATGATAGACCGGTACAATACTTGTGATGACTGAGTCGGATGCAACGACCTCCGTCCTAGCAGGAAGAGCATAATATCTGGCCTGGCCTCCCTCTCTAGGGCGACCTCTACCTGCCCAACCCCCACCTCTAGCTGGCTGCACAGGTGGAATGGCAACTGGTGCGGTAACCATGAACTGAGAAGCTTGAAGACCCGGTGGATAGCCTGAGTAATCTGTGGAGGTGCACCCCTCCTGATTTTAGGGAAGTCCCTCACCATATGACGAGTGTCTCCACACTCAAAACAAGCTCTAAGAGCATGTGGTTTCTGTGGCTGGCTTGGGCCTGATTGGCTGGACTGATACCTAAAAGCACCCCGTGCAGGAGGTGCACTAGACAATGGCGGTGCATAATAGGGAGCCTGAGGCCTAGAAGTGGTCTAAATACCGATGGAAGCTGGAAGTGTTGAATGAACAGGGCGGCTTAAATAGCCCCTACCATGACAAGCTGCAACTGGGGCACATGCACCACTATATGTGCCAGAATCTCGAGGCTTCTTAGCCTCCTCTCCTCTCTCTCCCTGGCCCACATACCCTCAAATCTCCTAGTGATCTCCACTACCTGTTGGTATACGATGTCCATCTCTAACTCTCTGGCCATGCTAAATCCGATACCAGTGTTGAGCCCCTTGATAAATCGACGGACTCGCTCTCTAACAGTAGCAACCAAGGCTGGTGCATGCTTGGAAAAATTGCTCAACCGGATCTCACACTCCGATATGGTCATAGAACCATGGATCAACTTCTCAAACTATGTGCGCCATACATCTCTAAGACTCTGGGGAACAAACTCCCTCAAGAACATATCTGAGAACTGATCCCAGGTGAGTGAAGCAGCCTCGGCCGGACTACCCAACTCATATGCCCGCCACCACTGATACGTCACTCCCTTATGCTGGAACGTAGTGAAAGCAAATCCACTAGACTCCGCAATACCCATAGTACGGAGAATACGGTGGAACTACTCAAGAAAACCATAGGCATCCTCTGACGCCAAACCGCTGAAAGTAGGTCGGTGGTACTTCTTGTACCTCTCGAGCCTGAGCTGCTCCCCCTCAGAAGTTGTTGCCTTAGACTCGGGCTGAACTAGGACGATCAGCTGTACTGGTATGACCTCTGGGACCTGGCCAACCTGGACTCGCTGCTCTGGGGTACGAACGGTGGGAGTCTATACTCCTCCCCTGCCCTGAGATGTGGCAAGAGCAAGTGGGATCAACCCTGCCTGAGCTAAGGTGCCGAACATGCTCAGAAACTGGGCGAGGGTCTCCTGGAGTGCTGGGGTAGTAACAGGCGCCTCAGGTGCCTGCTCTCCAACTGGAGCTACTGGTGGCTCCTCTCTAGTAGCTCGTGCAAGTGCTCTGGCTACACCACGTGGACGTCCTCGGCCTCTACCCCGGCCCCGGCCCCGACCTCTCTCGGATCTAGCAGGGGGCGCGGGTGTCTGGTTATCTGATCCGATTGTGTGTGTCCTCACCATCCGTGAGAGAATAGAAGGATAGAAGTGACGACACCTTAAGCTCCGATACCAACTTGTCACAACACCAAGTTCCCTCAGTAGGATGTCGTGATGGCACCTAGTCTTTAAGACTAGGTAATCCTAACAACATGCGAAATAATTGAAATACAACTAAGAATCTCAAAACTTCAGCAACTAGATAAATAAAATCCGTAACTCAATATGTACAACTCCCAAAAACTGATGAAGTATAAGTCACAAGCTCTAGTAACAGTACTGAACAATCCTATACATCACTGCTTAAGATAGTGTAATGAAATAAGGAAAAACATGATAGAAGGGGATTTCGAGGCCTACGGATGCGGGCAGGTGTACCTTGAAGTTTCCAACAAAACCTTAGCTCACTAATGCCGGGACTGATAGGAAATGCCTGGATCTGCACAAAAAGATGTACAGAAGCGTAGCATGAGTACACCATAGCGGTACCCAGTAAGTGCCAAGCCTAACCTCGGTAGAATAATGACGAGGTCAGGTCAAGGTCCTACTGGAGATAATATGAAACAAGACGAAAATATAACAATATAATGATAATGACAATGGAAATGAAACAATAAGAAATTTATGGAAAGTTAACAACACGGAATCAAGACAGTTAATACAACACGGAAGGAAACAAGGATTTACATGTCAAGGAAACAACCAACCAAGGCAAATACAGCAAATAAAGAAAGATTAACAAGGGCAACTACCGAGGTACCGCCTCGTAGTCCTAAATTATAAAAGTAACTCCCAATCTTTCCTTATATCACCGCGGGAGCCTTTACATTTGGTTTTAAAAATTATTTTTCTCGAAATAGCACCTCGCGTTTTAGCCCACCTTATCACATCGTATGACTTCTAATAGTTCCCCTACTAGCCACGCGTATCAAGCCCACCTTATCTCATCGCATGCGTTTCAACACCCAGACCTTATACCACTGCGTGCGTATCAATATCATAACGTATCATAATTAGCACCTCAAGTGCCCAATATCACAACTTGCCAGAAAAGCCAACAAATAACAGAATTTCACAATAAGGAACCCACGTCTCAACCACAACGTACACAAGGTCTCAACAATATCAACCGGAGAGTAACTCAACAAAATGATGTTTCACAACTTACACTTTGCCTCAATAGAAACCACATCCTTTACAACTCAATATCAAGCTCAACAACAAGATATTCCAAGAATAGAAATTTCAAGTAAAGAATCCAACAGTTAAATAATGAATACATAATAAAAGAAAGCAAGTAATTCAACTAAACATGTAGGACAAGTTACAAATAAGAGATAAGACAAGTAGACGTGTAAAATTCGACTAAATATAGTGACTATAACATGTTAAAATAACTCAATTAAAGCATGAAAGGAAACTACATAGCTAAAAAACCGAAATTTCAACTTTTTTTGCCCATGATCTACTAGACACATGCTCATGACTTGTAGAACCTATGAACCTAGAGTTCTGATACCACCTTGTCACGACCCAAAATCCAACTAGTCGTGATGGCACCTAACCTTACCCGCTAGGTAAGTCAAAAAACAATTCGATTCAATTAATAGTTAATTGACTCTAATACACTCCCCAAGGAATGATAGTACAAATCATGAGTTTCTAAGATTAGAATTTACAAAGCTGGTGTGAAATAGAAATATGTCATCTGTTTGAAATATATATCAACAGATTTAAAAATTTAAAGCTACCTAGAACAAGAGGCAGTTATGACTGGATCGCAAGTACATCTTCAATGCCAGCTCCTGCCATGTACATCAGCATCAACATCCAAAATCTACACGCAAGGTGCAGAAGTGTAGTATGAGTACAATCGACCCCATGTACTCAATAAGTAACAAACCTAACCTTAGGTTGAAAGTAGTGACGAGCTGGGACAAGGGTCAGAGTCAAACTCCAATAACTAATAACATCTCATAACAATACAATTTAAAGCAGAACAAGTAATAACTCAATAATAAAATGCTCAGCTCGTATAAAATTCTGAAAAAATAAACATTTTCTTGTCAATATAACAGTAAAACTCAAATCTTTTGCCGAAAGCCATCGAAAATATGAGTAAGTATGAAACCTATGATTTTTCTCAAAAACCCTAACGACCGATAAGAAATCTCATTATCAGATGGCATGAGAAAAATACTTCTCTATGCCTACATATCAAGTATGCATGTCTAATACAATGCAACACATTGATGAACTCATGTACTTACACTCTCAGAGTACTCAATCTCACAATACTTTATATGGCCAATCCAGCCTAGGGAAGATCTATCCCAAATATATACATAATAACTAACATTCAGTCATTCAGTACTGTACAGGCCAATCCAGCCCAGGGAACTACACCCCAAATATAATAAAATTAATTGTGCTCACTATGTGGGGTGCAGACTCCGGAGGGGCTCCTTCAATCCAAGCGTTATAATCTGCACGGACAACTTATGTGCTGCACGGATAACTCACGTGCTATAGTATCAATATCTGGATAATAAACAACAGGGATGCTCCCGAGGTACCTCCTCGGAGTCCCAAAAGTAAATATGTAACAGGGCGCTCCCCAGGTACCGCCTCGTAGTCCCAAAAGTAAATATGCAACAGGGGAGCTCCCAAAAAGTAAATATGCAACAGGTGAGCTCCCAAGGTACCTCCTCGTAGTCCCAAAAGTAAATACACCACTCATAATCTATGGAACGACGAATTTACAACAAGGAGTCCTATAGTTAAAGACTGAATACGAAATCAAGGAAACAGGTAATTCAACTAAGCATGTTGCGCAAATTGCAAGTAAGAGTTAAAACATGTAGACATGCGACATTAGGCTAAACATTATGACTACCCAATTCCATGAAATCAATTACGTCACAGTTTCTACGGTGCACGCCACACGCCCGTCACCTAGCATGTGCGTCACTCCCAAAGAAATCATATAACACGTATTTTCGGGGTTTATACCCTCAGCTCCATGTTTAGAAGTGTTACTTACCTCAAACAAGCCGAATCCAATGCCGAGCAAGATAAACAATACTCCGAAAATTCTATTTCGCGCGTATCAACCTCTGAACACCTTTATATCTCCTCAATTCCAAGCCAAACGATTCGAAACTGGTCAAACAACGTGCAAATTAATCAAAATATACTCCAATGTTTAAATTTAACAATTTATAAAAATTCTCAACTCTGCTCGAAAAGTCGACAATGGGGCCCACATCTCGGAACCCAACGAAACTCACAAAAATCCGGCAACTCATCCAATTACGAGTCCAACCATACTAATGTCATTCAAATCCGACTCTGAATCGGTGTTCAAAGCTCGAAAATTTATTTTATGGAATTGTGGAAATTTCCTCCAATATTTCTTGAAAAATCAATAATCTAAAATCGAAACCGAAGATTAATTCATGAAATATAATCATAATAGAGTCAAGAATACCTATCCCAAGTCGTGTGAAAAATTTCTCCAAAACAATCCGAGCTCCAAAATCAGAAAATGAAGAAAGAAACCAAAAACCTCGAATTATAGGTTCTACCCAGGCGTGTTCGCTTCTGCGAATAAAATCGTGCTTCTGCAGCGTCGCTTTTGCGATCCATTTCCCGCATCTGCAGATTCTCACTCAATAGCCATCCCTCTCACCTGCGGAACTTCTTCCACTTCTGCGTAATCGCAGGTGCGAGCCAAGGGTCCGCATCTGCGCTCCTTCGGCTTCTGCGATCAGCATCACCGCTTCTGCGGTCGCGCTTCTGCGCAATTCCCTCTGCATCTGCTGCTCCTGTCCAGCGGTGCCTATTTCGCTTCTATGATATGCTGCTCGCTTTTGCGACAAAGCTTCCGCAAAAGCGGTTGCACAAGCAACCCAAAAATTCCAGCAACTTCAACAAGGTTTCAATCAATCCGAACCTCGTCCGAAACTCATCCGACCCCGTCCGAATATACTAACAAGTTCCATAACATCACACGGACCTACTCGAGGCCTCAAATCACACATAATAACATCAAAATTATAAATTGTAACTCGAATCGAACTTATAAATTTTTCAAATTTTCAAATTCGATATCTTGTGTCGAAACATGTCAAATCAGTCCGGAATGACTTCAAATTTTTCACACAAGTTATAAATGACATAACGAAGCTACTGAAATTTTCGGAACCACGATCCGAACCTGATATCACCAAAGTCAACTCCCGGTCAAACTTATGAACATTCCAAACCTTCAATTTCCAACTTTCGCCAATTGGTGTCGAAACCTTCTAGAAATATCCAAATGAAATTTCGGGCATACATCCAAGTTCAAAATCACCATCCGGACCTAACGGAAATTATCAAAACTCCGATTCGAGGTCGAATACTAAAAAGTCAAACTTGATCAACTCTTCCAACTTAAAGCTTCAAACATGAAATTCATTCTTCCGAACTAATTCCGAAATACCTGAAAACCAAAACCGACGATTCACACTCGTCATAATACATCATATGAAACTATTCAAGAGTTCAAATAGTTGAAAGGAGCATAAATACTCAAAACGACAAATCAGGTCGTTACAAGTACATAGTCTTTGCATAATAAATTTAATAAAGCAAAGAAAGGGGAAGATTTCAAAAGACATCTTTTAATCCAGTGAGACCCAAGTACTCACATGGCTAGCTAGAACATGTGCTACCATATTTTCCCCACGGTGTGTATGGCGCACTGGTTGATGGTCCATCACATCTAGGAGCAACCTACAATCATTTAATAAATGTGACTAACTCGGATAAAATACTGATAATGAGATGAAGGTAGCCAATACCTGCAAATCTGTTTCCACTATCTATGGATATAAATTCTTAGTAAAAGCCAACTCTAACCCTTTCAAGAGAGCAATTAAATCCAAATTATACAAAGGCAAAACAATCATCTCTATCTTGCAACCTACAAATGTCCTAGTCCTTAGTGGATGGCAGATTCATTGTTGGTGGTAATTAAGCAAAGTTGGAATACTTAACTTTAAACAATTTAAAATATAAGAATTCCGCAAAAGAGTTTGAAAAATTCACTCCTCTTGTGTGTTTTATCATTTCCACGATCAATTTTACATTTTCCCACACTTTCGTTTTGTGAAATATGGTTGAATATTTTCTTGTTTATAGTATTATGACTTTAGTACAATAAATTTAAAATTGAATTACCACCCAAGAAATCTATTTTATTCTAAAATTAGGCAATTATCTTGAATTTGGACAACTTGCTTGAAAGATTTTGAAAATGAAGAGTCCAAATTTAGCATAATATAAATGAGGACTATCATAATGTGACAGATGATGGGCAACTTTAAGTAAAGCATTCATTCTCCATATGTTTAGAATCTTATTAAGGGACTTTTTTTGTTCCTTTACAATATTTGAAACTTATTTTCAAAATTATTTTAATTTTGTATATTATCCGCCCTAAACAAGGATTACTTACAAATTATATACATTCCACCTTAAAAGGCTCTCAATCCATTATTATTGCCTTCAATCAATGGATTTAGTTACATCATTTTCCTTTTTTCTCTCCTCTTTCCCCTTTTCTCTCCAGATCGAAAATATTTAGTAATCAAATCCAGCAGCAACTTTCATCACAAAAATTCAAGGATTACGACATAGCAACTGGGTTAGCAACAATTAACTTAAAAGAAGATAGAAATTTTCATCCTAAAAATTTTAGACGGGAAAATTGATTCAATCATTAAAGTCGATTACTTCAATTGTCTCAGCATTGAAAGTCATTTTAATGGTAAAGTCGAGAAAGGAAACTAAAATTTGCAAAGTTTCAATAAAAAAATCTAAGAATATTCAACTTCAACTTTGAAATATGAAATTTGTTAGTTGTTTTTGAGTGGGTGTGGCTGAAATTTATCGAAAATATTTGGACAAAGTTATATACAAAAGTTGAGAAAATTTGAAAGTGATTTGGACTAGTTTGAATCAAAATTCGTAATTGAAATTGGTTGAAAAATGTCTTTACGATACATGTATCTCAATTGATATCCATGTATATCCCATACACGAATATACACATATTACATTATACAACTTATCTACAACATTCATACATTATTTCTACCCAGTTAAATACAACTACAATATCATACAACTTAAATACGAATTTTATATAAATTTTATATAATATGTATTTTGTATATATTTTGTATCTCATTTTTCTGAAATAATGAAGAAAGGGGCTATTTATAGATTTCACAGTGACGGTTCAAAATTGGCAGTGGCCGACCATTGACTGACACGCATTTAATGTCTTGGTAACTGGACCGACGGGACATTTGTCACATACGTCACAATCGGGCTCGACGCAGACATCAGTATGTATCTTGTCAAAGGTTGAAAAATCATATCGTTTCTCACCACCTTCTTTCCGAGAAACGAGGGGACTATCTGTATATGGTCAAAACCGAGTTTGCCCTTCGTGTAATTAATCAAGATTGGAACATGATGGACCGAGGGTCATCATTATAATATCGAGCTGTGATTTGAAGTTGGATTATCGGGCTCAAGATTCAGGGACCGATCAGTACCGAGATCGAGTCA
Organism: Nicotiana tabacum; assembly: GCF_000715075.1. Lineage (NCBI taxonomy): Eukaryota > Viridiplantae > Streptophyta > Magnoliopsida > Solanales > Solanaceae > Nicotiana > Nicotiana tabacum. The sequence continues at coordinate 21,768,986 of NC_134081.1, read as the reverse complement.
AAGTCGAGCTCGAGATCCAGATACCGACCAAGATCGAGATCCAGAGACCGATCAAGCTCGAGTCAATATCGAGCTCGAGATCTAGAGACCGACCAATACCGAGACCGACCAAGATTGAGATAGAGCCAGGAGACAAAGAGCCGTTATAGCCGCACTAGGGAAGAGAATCCCGGCGAAAATCAAGGGAAAGCTAATTAATTAATCTATCATGGGATTCCCACTATGCATTTTTATTTATATCCAAAGTAGGATTCCTCCACTATATTAAGAGTGGCTATCATTTGTAAAAGGCATATTGACATTCATACATTGATACACTCTCACATTTCAGAGATTATTGAGATTTACACACATATAGTAAATATTATCCTTTTTTGGGCTTTGGACATTGATTCGTCTTGTTCATTTATCAATCATTCTTTACTCAAATTGGAATTGTATTCATTCCTTTTTTACAGTCAATATTCGATATATTTCTACTTATTTTTCCAATTTGTACCAAGTTATACCACATATCCTTAGAACCACGTATAAATTCAACTCTATCTGTTTTTAGAGTAAACAATAGTAATCCCAAAATATTGAATAATCTTTATAACATTCTATAATTAAATTACTTCTTAAGATTTTAATATTTAGGTTTTGTCTAATATTTAGGGATTTTAAATCAACTAAGATTTCTGTCCATTTTGAATTTAGATAAATCAATTTAACCGCAAATACAAGAGATTTGGCATAAATCAATTACAATAAAAGAGTATTCAATTGGTTTGATATTCAAAATATTTCTGGAATTTCAGTGGCAAACAAATATTATATGTAATTGTAAGAGAGGATGAAAACTGGTTATGAAGTTCAAGCCAGTGTTTAAGATAAAATTTAAAGTTACCTACCATATTTACAAGTCAGTCTAAGACTAGCTAAAGATTTCGATTTAGAGTTAATTAAAGAATGCGATTAGATGGTTCCTCCAAAACTAGCCTGCTAATATGGAAGATCTTTTTCAAGCTCTTAAAACGATGAGAATATTTGTATAATAGGTTTTTAGGCTGGTCTTTAAAGAGGAGAATACGGATAAGGCCTCCTCACAACCAACTCAAAATTGATTTAATCTATTTATGTTGTAATGTAATCCCTAGTAACATGGGATCTCATCTCATCCTAACAGTATAGTTTTTGTACTATAAATACTAACCTACATCAATGAGAAGATATGTGTGTGGAAATTCTCACAACAACTTGATTTGTTTTATGGTATCGAAGCATCTCAAACTCCAACGAGCTAAACCCCTTTCCGGGTCCATAAAAATTGTTTTAGGAATTCAAGTCAACTCATGTTCTACAACAACCAACTCAACGTCTCCCTCACTAGCCTCTCCCTCACTAGTTTGTTCAGTTATCAAACCTTCTCAATTAGTCCCCTTCAACCCAGCATCCCAACTATCGCTTAATTTAACTAGAAGCACCAATTACTCCATATGGAAAGCCCAAGTCAAAACCTTGCTCTTCTGTTATGACTTAATTGGCTATATCGATGGATCCTCAGTGTCCTACTCAATTTATAATTGAAAATTATTAGCAACTTGTTAATCACAACTGTAAACTCTGGCAGTGCCAAGAAAGTTTAGTACGTAATGCTATTATGGCATATGTCGATCACTCTATTTCTCCAATGATAGCGTACACGGTGACGATGAAAAATGCGTGGGAGACACTTCAGACAACTTTTGCAAGCAAATCACAATCCAGAATTTTTGGCCTTCGTGAGATTCTTGCCAATATGCGAAAAGAAGCTCGACCAGTTGCTGACCACATGAAGTAAATCAAAGCTATTGCTGATGATCTCGCCTCCGGTGGATCCCCATTAACCAAGAAAGAAGTGGTTATCAAAGTACTTAGTGGTCTTGGACCTGAGTTTAAGGAAATTAGCAGCTATTCGTGCTCGTGACAATCCTATATCTTTTGAGGAATTATATGATAAACTTCTAGCTTATGAAGTATTTGTTCAAAATTCAGAGCCCAAAGTTGTTGCTCCTGTTATACATCCCAATTCAACCAGCGTGTTTCAAACGCCCAAATTTCTCAGCAACGAAACTACAATAATGCTGGGAATCAAAACCCACAGCGACGCAACCAAGGAGTTCCAAATTCAAACCATACCTCTAATGGCAGGAACTTTACTGGCCAAAATCAATCCTCCAAATCCTTTAGATCACGACAGATCACGACAGCGCGTTCAATGTCAACTATGTGACAAGTATGGTCACATCGCTAAAGTTTGTCGCTCTCAGTCACGCATCAAATATGAAGCTCAGGAAAATATGGCATTTCGTTTCTATAACAATAATGATAATTCCTGGATCATTGACTCTGGCGTATCGCACCACATGACGGAAAACCTCGGGAATCTTACTTCTGCAACAGAGTTTTCAGGAAGTGATGACATAGTCATCGGAGAAGGTAACAATATTCCTATTTCACATATTAGGCAAACTACTCTTCATTCTACTTCATTCTACTCAATAATGAGTGGAAATGGTCATTGGAAGAATAGTACCCAAAAAAATTGGGGTCAATTTTCACAGGGAGTTTAATATGGATGTTAGGGGTATACACTTGACGCGAGCAAATGGAACAACTAGATTGAACTTCCAAACAAAGGATTTTGATTTCTACTTCTAAATTAACTCTAACAATTATAAGCTAAAGAGAAGAAACTAGAAAGCGAATGATTGTATTTGTTGTTTTTCCAATTAGTTAAAAAGCCTAGGGATATGAGCTTAACCTAGGTATTCGCCTAATGAGTTAAATACGTTAACACTTATTTTATTGATCGGGGTGTATTATAGCTCTGAACTCTAAGTTACCAACTCAATACCTCTCGGTCATAGAGTGATTTTGCCCAATTTGGCTTTCTCAAGCCCATATGGGTATCAAGCTAAATAGTTGATATGAGCTCAAGTCGGGTTCTCACTATCTCTAGTTCAAACCCTTTAATTAGGCTAATCATACACTTAATTATCCCAATTTCTTGTTAGCCAAGTTATCCTAGACTAGGTCCCTCTTTCTCAAGTAAAGACCAAGTAAAAAAGGCATGAATCAAGGTTTGCAACCATTAATTCTAATATTAAAGCACAAACAAGGCTAAATAATCAACACCCAATCATAAAAAATATTAATTTAAATACCCATAAGGTTTACACACTAGGGTTGGGTCATAACCCTAGTAAGAGTCTAGCTGCTCATAGTGAAAAATGAAGAAAACAAAGAAGAAATACTAATTAAACTCATAATCTAAGATTAAAGTGATAAAATATGATGTTTAAATCCCAAAATAGTCACAAACGTTCTAAAATAGAAAAATATAACGGCTACAACATCTCAAACTTCTAAACTTGACCTAAAAGTGTGATTCTCGTCTATTTATAGTGGCCCAAAATTCGCTGACAAAAATGCCCATCGGGAGGTTATGCAGCCGTACAATTCCATGTGCGGTTCGCAGATTGCTTCAGCTTGCAGGGACTAAATTCTGCAGCCACACAATTTGGTCTGCGGCGGCAGTGCATCTTCTATTGCCGCACAATTCTTGTGTGGTCCGTACTTCAGGCAAGGCTTCATGTCTTGGTCATTTGCACACTCTCTGAACTTTGAATTCTTTATCAGTGCGGACCTTGTTCTGCGACCGTACATCAACTTAAACTCTACTAGACTTCTTCACTTGTTCTGTAGCCGCAAAAGGAATTCTGCAGTCCGCACTTTTTTTTGTAGCCGCAGAATTTCCTCTTCAGACCACACTTCTTATGTCCTGCACCTCTTCTTGCCTTGTGAGTCGGAACACTTCTTTTTGAGTCGGATTTCTTCATGGGATCCCAAATTTCCAATATTCCTTCAATTTTCACACTTTCATTAGTGTTGGGAATATAAATCAATACTTTTGGACTAAAACAAAAGCAAAACGTTGTTAATAAGTGATCAAAATCCACACTTATCAACTCCCCAAACTTAAGTCTTTGCTTGTACTCAAGCAAATAAATTAGTAACCACCTCCTCAAAATTTAAGGTCATTTTAGCGGGTCAATGGTGAGCCATTCATACATCAGTTGGGACCAACAACGACCCACACTACTCATAAATTATCAACAAGGTGACAAGTCAAATATTCATGCACATATAGTTCTAATTTGACATTTGAGCTTCAAGAATTGACTTTACTCATCAAGAACTCTTATTCTATTATGTAGGTCATGGTGGACTCCAAACTCTTCCTCCTCTACCTTTAATTTGCCAAGCTCACTTAAAAAGTTAGCACTCAAACTTAAGATTCATGAAAGGTTCACTCTTCTCTCACAAGAGAATGTCACAAGTATGGCTTCAAGTACCATAGGCTTGCCCTCATGTAGATCATCACTAATGTAAGCTCACTCCGTTCGAAATCAAGTAGGACTTTTTTATGGTTGTAATGAAGGCTTTTGGATTAGGGTAGAATACTATATGGGTAAGTGGTTAAACCTTTTTTAAGCACTCCTCATTTTATTTATCGGAGTAGAGGTGGAGTATGATGATTCCGTTGTACAAGAATAAGGGTCCAAAACTGCAATAACTATATGGGTATCAAGTTGTTGAGTCATACGATAAAAGTTTGGGAGAGGGTGATAGAAGGGAGGATGAGGAGGAATGTGTCCATTTCTGAGAACTAGTTTGGCTTTATGCCGGGACGGTCGACTACTGAAGCCATTCACCTTGTGAGTAGATTAGCGGAGCAATATAGGGCAATGAAGAAGGACATGCATATGGTGTTCATTGACCTATAGAAAGCTTATGACAAAGTCCCAAGAGAGGTCCTATGGAGATGTTTGGAGGCTAAAGGAGTGCCTGTAGTGTATATTTGAGTGATCCAGGACATATATGATGGAGCGAAGACACGGGTAAGGGTAGCAAAAGGGGAATTTGAATACTTTCCAGTTGAGATGGGTTTGTATCAGGGGTCAACACTTAGCCCATTTTTGTTTTCCTTAGCAATTGATGTATTGACGCGATACATTCAAGGGGAGGTGCCTTGGTGCATATTATTTGCGGATGACATAGTTCTGATTGATGAGACACGATGTGGTGTTAATGAGAAGCTGGAGCTATGGATACATACCCTTGAGTCTAAAGGTTTCAAGTTGAGAAGGACCAAGACAAAATATTTAGAGTGCAAGTTCAGCGGTGTTACCCAGGAAGCAGACGAGGATGTGAGGCTTGATACGCAAGTCATTCCCAGGAGAGAGAGTTTCAAGTACCTTGGCTCTATAATTCAGAATGATGGGGAGATTGATGAAGATGTGACACGTCATATTGGAGCAGGGTGAATGAAGTGGAGGCTCGCTTCCGGTGTCTTGTGTGATAAGAATATGCCTTTCAGACTTAAAGGTAAGTTCTACAAGGTAGTAGTTAGATCAACTATGTTATATGGGGCAGAGTGGTGGCCAGTCAAGAACTCCCATGTCCAGCAGATTAAAGTAGCTGAGATGATGATGTTGAGATGGATGTATGAACACACTAAGTTAGATAAAATTAGGAATGAAGTTATTCGGGACAAGGTGGAGTGTCCCATATGGAGGAAAAGATGCGAGAAGCGAGGCTAAGATGGTTTGGGCATGTTAAAAGGAGAAACACAGATGCCCCAAATAGAAGGTGTGAGAGATTGGCCTTGAGGGGTAAGAGGAAGGATAGAGGTAGCCTAAAGAAGTCTTGGGGAGAGGTGATCAGGCAGGATATGGCACAACTGGAGCTAACCGAGGACATGACCCTTGATAGAAGGGTGTGGAGGTTGAGAATTAGGGTAGAAGGTTAGTAGGTAGTCGAGCATTTCCCTGTGTCTTCCTTAGCTCAATAGTATTAGTGTTAGTCTGTGTCCCTTTTATTCTTAGTTTGTTATTACCTCATATTTTGTGTTGTTACTTGCCTTCCATACGCCCTTAGTTTGTTATCATTTCATATCTTGTACTATTATTACTAACTATTAGTTCTTATTTCAAACTCTCTTTTGCTTTCTTGGGTTTTGTTTTCTAAATACCTTGTATTGATATTACTTGATGTAGGTGCTTCCTCCATCCTTTCTTTAGCTGAGGGTCTACCGGAAATAGTCTCTCTTCCCTTCCAGGGTAGGGGTAAGGCTGCGTACATCCTACCTTCTCCAGACCCCACTTGTGGGATTACACTTGGATGTTGTTGTTGTTGTTGGCTAACAATTACCAATTCTTAGAGGTATTTTCTTTTCATTGAGGGCTAGAGAGACTTGACATCACTCTTTCTTGTTCAATTCATTCTTTTTCCCTTTTTGATGCTCATGTTAGGGATTATTACCTCTTTTTGAATCCATCAACCCTTCCACTTATTCTCTTTTTTTGCATTTTTATTTTTGTTCTTTTCTTTTCTTGCCTTATATTTTCATAGAGATAATTTATTTTCTCTTTTTTTGCCTTGACATATTTTTTCAAATTCCACATCTCCTCCCCCCCCCCAAACTTATGCTTTAAGCCACTTATTTCATAAGAGAATTAAGAAAAGTCCGGGTGCTAAGAAATGGTCACGAAAAAATGGGTAAAGACTTATAACATGGTTATCAAATGAGAAAGGCTAGAGGCTCAAGGGGGTTTGACTAGGGATAACGACATTCGTTGGCAATAGAAAGCTCAAACGGTCCAATGAAAGCCTATAATCACTTCTCAAACCAAGCAAAACTTAGTATTTCGCCTTGAAACACATTCAGGGCAAGTTCTAGACCATTCACACAGATACTTAGACTAGCAACAATTCATCTCATCCCTCACGAAACTAGATTGTAAAAGAGGATAGAGTCGAGAGCCTACAATGGCCACATTCAAGTTTAAAGATCACTATGGTCCAATAAATCACTCGATGATCACCAAAGTCAACTCAAGAGTCACAAAGTCACTAACTAGAGCTAGTTTTTTCAAAAACCTTGTCTCTAATCATAAGCACGTAGTTAAGTGTGTTGGTACCAAATGAAGCAGGATTAACTCTTCGAGAATGACTTGATTAGGCCTTTTTATTCATTACTACTACCACTACTATTATTACCTAAATACAAAAACAGACTCATTCCCTTAAGAAGATTGTCACGCCATCCATCATTGGGATGAGTCACCCGCTTCACACAAAAACTACCTTTGGAAAGAACCGTGGTGTTAAGAAAACCAAATGCTTATTATCTAGCAAAGCTTAAAAAAAAAACTACTTAATAAAACTAAGATGGAAAAAATAAAGAAGCTAATGAACAATAACTACTAAAGATAGATAAATACACATAAGAAAAGAGAGAGAAGATAGATAAATACAAATAAGAAAAGAGAGAGAATCATCAAATTATTATAGACCAAATGTATCCAAAGTATGTCAATGTATCAAATAAACTCCCCCCCCCCCCCCCGATTAAAAGTAACCATTGTCGCCAATGCTTAGCAAAATAAGAGTAAAAGAAGAGAGGGTAAAGAAAACTCCCTAAGGATCCTTGGACATCTCAGTTTCCCCAGCAATATCATCTCCCTCAAGATCATCCAACTGCTCGTCATCATCAAACCTAGGCGTGGCTGGGTTGTCGAACATCACACGCACTGCCTCAACAATGTCGGCAGTAAGGTCTGGATCATCAAACTGGCTAGCTAGTTCTACCGGTGCAGATGGTGCTGAAGGATCTGGGGCGGGTCAAGCAACATATCAAAAGGTAGGTCTCTGGTTGTGGCAAGTCTAGTCACCTCTGTTCGGAGCTTGTCCACTGATTTCTTGCTTGCCGGGGACTTTCTCATCTTTTTCACTTCCTTTCCCAGTTCCTCAATAACTAACTCGTGTTGTACCAAGGTGTCCATGATCGTCTTCTGGTTCTCTAGAATCTTCTTCAGCGTCTTATCAATATTAGAAGGAGCCTGTGATGCCTGAGTAGTGGACTGCACTACAACAGTACTAGACAAGTCAGACAACTTAGAAGTAGTTGTATGCATCCAGTTGTTGAGACTCACCAATGTCTTGGAGACTAGTAGAGCAGATAATGGAACTATGGGCTCGGACACTGGCTTTAGAGATGCTCTAGGGGCTGTGGTAGGAGCTGAGGATGATGTCGGAGGCATAGCAGCAACACTGGTAGAAGGCTCAACAGAGGTGGAAGGAAGATCAGCTGTCTCAGCAGCTAGCATTGTTGGTTCATCAGAATGGCCTGTGGTGGTAGAAGGCTGGACTTTCTTCGTTGGGTTGCTTGCATCCATCAGTAAATACCAGTCGAATGGCTTCTTCGGCTTCACCTTGGTGTCAAAATCTCTCATTTGTACCTTAGCATCAGTGAGGTACTCTGTGATAGTGTTAGCATAAGGGTAGGCCGAGCTATCCTGCCGTGTAATCACAAAAATGTTGGCCGAAATCACAACACCCACATTGATTGGGTACCCGACCATGATGGAAACCACAAGAACTTCCCGAGGAATAGGAAGGTGAGTCTCGTTCTGGCATGGATCCAATCTTCTACAAACAAAGGTCTGCCACCCCTTTGTCTCAAAATTCAAAGTGCTCCGCTGAATAGGAACCCCAGCGGTAATCCATAGTGGTGGTGGCCCTGGTAGTACTAAGATCTCAGCAAACCAAGGTCGGATTTCTTCCTTCATTGTGCATTTATCCAGATACTCCTTTGGCTCTACATCCTCGAAGCCCGAGTACGCGTTTAGCGTATACTGATCAAACCTCACCTTGAGGTTGCATACTTTGGTCACCTTCGTCCCTTTCTTTATATGAGCAACATTGGCATAGAATTCCTGGATGAGGTATTCTTTGGCATCCTCCACTCTCTCATTGAACCACATTTCAACCCTTTCGTGATATGAACTGACTCAATATTGCCGGATTGTATGTCTCCAAATCTTTCAAAAGAAACTGTGTCTCAAGGGTCAACGACCTCATTGGCCACTATATACGAAAACTAGTAAAGGCGGCCAAGCTGACAAATCAATCTTCCCAGACCTCCTTCTTGTTTGATCTCTCCATACCTACAGTTGTACCATATCCCCCTCCACCATCATCGAGGGTCTCATGTATAGGTTGTGCCTTTGGGACTGGTGCAGCTGATGGCTCAGAAGCCTGGCTAGCACTCTCCGACCCTTCGAAGGTGCTGTGAGATAAAGAAGGCTCATCCCTGAGCTGATATCTCTCCTGTGGACTCGATTGTGTAGCCGTCTGCTTCTCCTAAACAGAGGATGAGTTGCCCTCTGACACCTCCCTAGACGGGACATAGGAGCTGGACTCGGAGAGGTTTGCACCTATCCCTCTGCATTTGTTGTTTTCTTCATGATTTTCTTAGGCTGGCCAAGGGGCAAGGTACCTCTACCTCGACCCCGAGAAGATTCACCTCTTCCCTTTGAAGTGTCGCCTCGGCCTCTTGATCTAACCATTGTCTGTATCAAAGCAAAGAAGATTGTTAGTTGCAATTCATTGTTGAACACATTCAGGACTTATGTAGGTAAGGGAGAAACAATTAGACATAGTGGGGTTATGAATATAATACATGTCTGCGGGTAAATGGGATCTACGGTCCGCACATTTTTTATGTATGGCCATAGAAGGGGGTTGCGGTCCGCAGAAGGGAAGTGCGGTCTATAGATTTTAACTTGCGGCCGCACTTCTGAGTCTCAAAAATGCTAACTCTCTGATGACAAAGAATGGGCTGACCTGCGGACGCAGAGGGAAATATGTGGTCCACACATTTTAACGTGCGGCCTCTGATTCCTTCATCACTGAGTTGCCCAAATTCAACATCTGCGGACCACACAAATTCAAGTGCGGCCGTAGATTTCAAAAGTTACAAACATACCAATTTTCTCTACTTAGGATTTTTCAGTTTCTTGTACAACTAGTCATGGCAACATGGTAAAAATATGAAATTATACTAACCCAATCCCATTGGAGCATGTATTAAGTTTACCAGTTAAGATCTACCCCACATGGACACATAATTGAACTCTAATAACAGATGACCTAAAAAGAACTAAAAATCTAAAAATTAAACTAACAATAAAAATTTAACATGAAATTGAAGCATACCAGATAGAGTGAGTGTAATGAGAGAATAATCAAGGTGGTGGTGTGTGAGGACAGTTAGAGATCTCCAAGAAAATCAACAGAGCAACAACGTTTTGTTCAGAGAGGGAAAACTGTACAATGAGCCCTATTCTTCTATTTATACCAACCATTTTGAGAATGGAAAATAGGCGAGTGCGGCCCCACATTTTCATGTGTGGTCCTCACTCTGTCACCTGGCGAACATTCTCAGAACCCAATCGGTGGTCCGCACATTTTCAGATGCGGCCGTAGATTTCACGTGCGGTCGCAGATTGACCTCCACGCTGACAAGCTCAAAATTCAGAGAGTTGGTATTTTGACATTTCAAATCTGCGATTTGCCAAAGAAATGTGCAGACACAATGCTCATCTTCTATGGAACATAGAAATGTGCGGTCCGCACAATCTGGAACACTTAGCCATATTTTTTTCCACCTTTCTTGTAAGTCACACTCATCCCTATAGCAAAATTAAAATCAAGTTAGAACACAAGTAACACCTAACTACAAAAGAAAAAGGAAAAGAAACACCAGTTGCCTCCAAAGAAACTCCTGATTTAACGTCACGGCACGACGCAAAATACCCTCAAGTCAAATGAATGACCGCTACCACGTGGCTATCTCCAACCTTTCCCAAATAATGCTTCACCCGGTGATCATTGACTTAGAATACTTCATTGTTTTTGTTCTTCAAGTCTAACGCATCAAAAGGTGTCACACCAACAATTTCAAAAGGACCACTCCACTTGGATTTTAGCTTCCCGGGAAATATCCTCAACCTTGAGTTGAACAACAATACAAGATCGCATACCTTGAACTCTTTGTTCAAATGTATTTGTCATGAAGATATTTCATCTTTTCTTTGTAAAAGGACGAACTCGCATAAGCATGGTACCGGAACTCATCCAATTTATTCAAATGTGCAACCCTCAAGTTAGCGGCTACATCCCAATCAAGATTCAACTTTTTTTTAGAGCCCACATTGCCTTGTGCTCTAGTTCCATCGGAAGATGACAAGATTTCCCGAACACCAACCGGTATGACGACATTTTGATAGGTTTTTTGTAAGCCGTCCGATAAGCCCATAATGCATCATCAAGTTTCTTGGACCAATCCGTCCGATTAGCATTTGCCGTTTTAGAAACGATACTCTTTTTCTCCCAGTTGGAGACTTCCACTTGCCCACTACCTTGTGGGTGATAGGGAGTCGTGACTTTGTGATTAACACCATACTTACTAAGTAAAGTGTCAAAAGCCTTGTTGAAAAAGTATGACCCCCCCATCGCTTATAATTGCACGTGAGTACCAAACCTTGTGAAAATATTCTTGTTCAAGAAAGCCGCTACACTTCTCGCCTCATTGTTGGGTAAAGCGACGGCCTCAAACCATTTGGACACATAATCCACCGCGACCAAGATGTAGGTGTTTCCATAAGAACTCACAAAAGTGCCCATGAAGTCAATGCCCCACATATCAAAAATATCAATCTCCAAAATGGTTGTGAGACGCATTTCATTTTTCTTTGAAATTCCACCGGTCCATTTACATTCATCACATCTTTTTACTAACTCACTAGCATCCTTGTAAAGAGTGGGCCAATAGAAACCACAACTAAGTACTTTGGCTGTCGTTCTCGCTCCACCATGATGACCACCATATGGCGAAGAATGACAGGCCCCAAGAATATCACCTTGCTCTTCTTCCGGTACACATCTCCTAATCACCCCATCCGTACAAATCCGAAAAATGTATGGTTCATCCCAATAATAATATTAACAATACCTTTTGAGCTTCTTCCTTTGGCTTGAAGCGAACTCATCCGAAATGATTCCACACACAAGAAAATTTGCCAAGTACGCGAACCATGGCACATCTTTCATTGAAATTGCCAAAAGTTTCTCATCGGGGAAGGAGTCATTGATTTCAAGGCTATCATGCAGCTTTCCCTCCTCCTCCAAATGAGACAAGTGGTCCGCCACTTGGTTTTCACTACCTTTTCTATCTTGGATGTCAATATCAAATTCTTGTAACAAGAGCACCCATCTCACCAACCGAGCTTTGGAGTCCTTTTTGCTCATAAGATAACGAAGTGTCGCATGATCCATGTGGACAATAACCTTTGCACCTATCAAGTACGGGGGGAACTTCTCAATTACAAACACAATAGCAAGGAGCTCTTTATCCGTGATGGTATAGTTTACTTGGGCACTATTCATGGTCTTGTTAGCATAGTAGACCAGCTGAAAAATCTTGTTGATGTGTTGCCCCAAAACAGCCCCAACCGCTACGTCACTTGCATCACATATGAGTTCAAAAGGCACACTCCAATCTGGAGCGGTGATGATGGGAGTAGTTGTCAACTTGAGCTTTAACAGTTCAAAAGCTCTCATGCAGTCATCATTGAAATTAAACTTAGCATCCTTCTCAAGAAGCTTGCACAACAGGTTCACCACCTTAGAGAAATCTTTGATGAGGCGCCGGTAAAAACCCACATGGCCTAAGAAACTCCGCACACCCTTCACCAAAGTTGGGGGTGGAAGCTTAGAAATTACCTCAATCTTTGCTTGTCAACTTCAATTCCATTGCTTGAGATTTTATGGCCAAGGACAATACCTTCCTCGACCATGAAATGGCATTTCTCCCAATTGAGCACCAAATTGATTTCTCCCAATGGCATTTCTCCCAATTGGCATTTCTCCCAATCGGACGAACTCGCATAAGCATGGTACCGGAACTCATCCAATTTATTCAAATGTGCAACCCTTAAGTTAGCGGCTACATCCCAATCAAGATTCAACTTTTTTTTAGAGCCCACATTGCCTTGTGCTCTAGTTCCATCGGAAGATGACAAGATTTCCCGAACACCAACCGGTATGACGACATTTTGATAGGTTTTTTGTAAGCCGTCCGATAAGCCCATAATGCATCATCAAGTTTCTTGGACCAATCCGTCCGATTAGCATTTGCCGTTTTAGAAACGATACTCTTTTTCTCCCAGTTGGAGACTTCCACTTGCCCACTACCTTGTGGGTGATAGGGAGTCGTGACTTTGTGATTAACACCATACTTACTAAGTAAAGTGTCAAAAGCCTTGTTGAAAAAGTATGACCCCCCCATCGCTTATAATTGCACGTGAGTACCAAACCTTGTGAAAATATTCTAGTTCAAGAAAGCCGCTACACTTCTCGCCTCATTGTTGGGTAAAGCGATGGCCTCAAACCATTTGGACACATAATCCACCACGACCAAGATGTAGGTGTTTCCATAAGAACTCACAAAATGGCCCATGAAGTCAATGCCCCACATATCAAAAACATCAATCTCCAAAATGATTGTGAGACGCATTTCATTTTTCTTTGAAATTCCACCGGTCCATTGACATTCATCACATCTTTTTACTAACTCACTAGCATCCTTGTAAAGAGTGGGCCAATAGAAACCACAACTAAGCACTTTGGCTGTCGTTCTCGCTCCACCATGATGACCACTATATGGCGAAGAATGACAAGCCCCAAGAATATCACCTTGCTCTTCTTCCGGTACACATCTCCTAATCACCCCATCCGTACAAATCCGAAAAATGTATGGTTCATCCCAATAATAATATTAACAATACCTTTTGAGCTTCTTCCTTTGGCTTGAAGCGAACTCATCCGAAATGATTCCACACACAAGAAAATTTGCCAAGTACGCGAACCATGGCACATCTTTCATTGAAATTGCCAAAAGTTTCTCATCGGGGAAGGAGTCATTGATTTCAAGGCTATCATGCAGCTTTCCCTCCTCCTCCAAATGAGACAAGTGGTCCGCCACTTGGTTTTCACTACCTTTTCTATCTTGGAGGTCAATATCAAATTCTTGTAACAAGAGAACCCATCTCACCAACCGAGCTTTGGAGTCCTTTTTGCTCATAAGATAACGAAGTGTCGCATGATCCATGTGGACAATAACCTTTGCACCTATCAAGTGCGGGGGGAACTTCTCAATTACAAACATAATAGCAAGGAGCTCTTTATCCGTGATGGTATAGTTTACTTGGGCACTATTCATGGTCTTGTTAGCATAGTAGACCAGCTGAAAAATCTTGTTGATGTGTTGCCCCAAAACAGCCCCAACCGCTACGTCACTTGCATCACATATGAGTTCAAAAGGCACACTCCAATCTGGAGCGGTGATGATGGGAGTAGTTGTCAACTTGAGCTTTAACAATTCAAAAGCTCTCATGCAGTCATCATTGAAATTAAACTTAGCATCCTTCTCAAGAAGCTTGCACAACAGGTTCACCACCTTAGAGAAATCTTTGATGAGGTGCCGGTAAAAACCCACATGGCCTAAGAAACTCCGCACACCCTTCACCAAAGTTGGGGGTGGAAGCTTAGAAATTACCTCAATCTTTGCTTGTCAACTTCAATTCCATTGCTTGAGATTTTATGGCCAAGGACAATACCTTCCTCGACCATGAAATGGCATTTCTCCCAATTGAGCACCAAATTGATTTCTTCACATCTAGCCAACACTTTGTCCAAATTTTCAAGACAATCATCAAAAGAATCTCCAACCACCGAGAATTCATACATGAAAACTTCAAAGTAGTCCTTCATAATATCCGTAAACATAGCCATCATACACCTTTGAAAAGTCACCGGTGCATTGCACAAACCAAATGGCATCCGCATAAAAGCAAAAGTACCATAGGGACATGTAAAGGTTATTTTCTCTTGATCTTACGGAACAATGAAAATTTGGTTGTAGCTCGAGTACCTATCAAGAAAGCAATAGAAAGCTCGTCCAGCCAATCTATCAAGCATTTGATTTAAGAAAGGAAGTGGAATGTGATCCTTCCTTGTGACTTTGTTGATCTTGCGATAGTCCATGCACACCCTCCAGCCGATCACCGTTCTTGTAGGAATCAATTCATTCTTGTCATTGGTAACCACCGTCATGCCCCCTTCTTTGGGACATATTGAACCAGAGAAGTCCATGAACTATTGAAGATGGGGTAGACAACCCCGACATCCAACCACTTGATAATCTCTTTCTTGACAACTTCTTGCATAGCCTCATTGAGTCTCCTTTGATGTTTAATAGATGGTTTAGAACCATACTCCAACTTGATCTTATGCATGTAAAAGGTAGGACTTATCCCTCGAATATCTGCCAAGGTCCACCCAATAGTCTTCTTCCTCTTTCATAGCACCGCCAATGTGGAATCTACCTGCACATTAGTCAAACAAGAGGAAAGAATAAGCGGTAAAATAGAATAAGGGACAAAAAATTTATACCGAAGATATGGAGGCAATGGCTTCAACTCCAAGATAGGTGTCTCTTCAATAGAAGGCTTTGTAGGAGGAGTCTTCCTATTTTCAAGATCCAAGGATAATTTTTGGAGTGCATAGTTGTACGACCCTATTCCTTGTAAAGAGTTCACACATTCCATGAAGCTATCCATCTCGTCATCATCAAAGTTGAGCAAGACGGCCTCTAACATATCACCAACATAGATTGTAGAACGTGTATCATCAACAATGACATCGGTCACCAAATCCACAAAAGAACACACCTCATGGCTATTTGGTTGCCGCATGGACTTACATACATGGAATACTACTTTTTCATCACCAATCCGGAAAGTGAATTCTCCAGCTTCAACATCACAAAGAGCCTTACCCGTAGCAAGGAAAGGTCTCCCAAGAATAATTGGCATCTCATAATCAACCTCATAATCTAGAATGACAAAATCCGCCGGAAGAATGAATTTATCAACCTAGACCAAAACATCTTCAATCACACCCAATGGTCTTTACATGGTACGATCGGCCATTTGTAATCTCATAGAGGTGGGTCTTGGTTTTCCAATTTCCAAAGTCTTGAAAACCGAATAGGGAATCAAATTTATATATTGCCCCAAGATCACAAAGAGCTTTAGCAAGCTCGACACATCCAATTGTTCAAGGAATCGTGAAAGCACCGGGATCCTCCAACTTATAAGCCATTGAATGAACAATTTCACTCACTTGATGAATGACTTTGATGGTCTCAAAAGTCATTGACCGCTTCTTTGTCACAATATCCTTCATAAACTTTGCATAACTGGGCATTTGTTCTAAAGCTTCGACTAATGGAACATTGATTGAAAGACTCTGCATCATTTGAATGAACTTCTTGAATTGATTCTCACCATTTTTCTTGGCAAGTCTTTGAGGGTATGAAGGTGGAGGCTTATACAATGGTGCCTTAGCCTTTTGCACTACCAGCTCCGGTATGTCAATAATGTATTCCCTAGACGGGTTCACCTCCTCTTGAGTCTCTTCCACACTATCATTAATATCAATCCAAACTTCCTTATTAGGATGCACAACATTGTCCGGGATCTATTCTTTTTTCATTATTTGATAACCGCCATGGAATGCCCCGTATTGTTACTGCTATTTGGGTTTACCACCGTGTCACTTGGTAGTGCCCCCTTAGTACGAGAATTTAGAGCTTGAGAGATTGCCCCATTTGAAGTTCTAGGTTGCGGATTGATGTATTGAGTGAGGCAAGTTGGGCATCCGAATCGGCATTCTTTTCCATCATTTGATTGAACATACTTTCAATACGTCCCATCTCATTGTTTGAAGAGCTTGAACCATGGGAAGGATAAGGAAGTGGATTGCTCGGTTGTTGATACATTGGGGACCTTTAAAAACCCGACCCCCTGTTTCCTTGATTGATACTCCATCCACCTTGATTGTTGCCTCCCCAATTTCCTTGGTTGTTTCCACTCCAATTTCCTTGATTGTTGTTCTTATCCCAATTCCCTTGATTTTTGAGTTCCAATTGCCATGATTGTTTTTTGGTCGCCATTGTTGTTGGCTTGGGCCTTGGAAGTTGTTTCTTTGCCCTTGAAAATTGTTCACATATTGCATTTCCTCCTCTTGTTCATTATAAGAATCATCTTGCTCAAAACCACCATCATCTTGCACATAGTTCTCCACTCGAGTTTGCACTTGTGGACCTTTGGTCCTCCTCTTGTTCACCATCATGTTCACTCCCTCCATAGCATCAACTTTATTAGGAGCTTGCACTTGATTTAGTTGGGCTTTTGCTAGTTGAGTCATGGTAGTGGTCAATTCAGCAATGGCTTGCCCAAGGTCTTGCAATTATTTGTGAAGGTGGATCATATTCGGATCACCTTGTGGAATGTTGGCCGGGGATTGCCAAGCCAACAACATTTCCGCCATCTCATCCAAGATTTCACACGCCTCCGAATAAGGCATAGTCATAAAGTTCCCACCGGCTAGTTGAGTCACTACACATTGGTTGGTTGTGTTAATTCCATGATAGAACGTTTGTTGAATCATGTTTTCTGTAATATCATTGTTGGGACATTCCTTAACCATTGTTCTATAGCGCTCCCATATTTTGTGTAGTGGTTCATTAGGCTCTTGCTTTAATGCAAAGATATAATCTCGAAGTGTAGCCATGTGCCCCAGGAGAGAAAATCTTAGCAATGATAATTTCCGCCAACTCATCCCAAGTGTGAATTGAATAGTTCGGCAATCGTTCCAACTAATCTAAAGCTTTCCCCTATAGAGAGAAGGGAAAAAGCCTTAGCCTCAATGCATCCTAGGAAACATTAGTTTCCTTGATCCCCCAACATGTATCCACAAAGCCTTTCAAATGTTTGTAAGCATTTTGAGTTGGAGCATCGGTAAAGAAACCCCGTTGCTCAAGCAAAGTGAGCATCACATTGGTTATTTGGAAGTTGTCCGCCCTAATACGGGGAGGGACTATTGCACTAGCATAACCTTCATTGGGAAATATCCGGTGTGGAGCCGCTCATAGGGGAGGTGGGGGTGGAACGGGCACGTTCTCATGAGGTACTCAACCTCTTCGGTTGGCTTAAGGCTTAAGAGGCACCTCTTTTACTTGCTCCACCTCGCCGTCCAATTCCCCCAAGGGCAAATTTTCGAGATCATTGTTCGCCATGTTTGTACCTATAGTTTCTCATACAAGTTAGTAACACGGAAAGAAAAGAAGATATTCCAAAAACAAAATCAAATATATAGATAACACTGCTTTAACTCCACGTAAACAACAATAAAAATATACCCAGTATTATGCCATACTGTGGGGTCTGGGGAGGGTAGTGTATGCGCAGACCTTACCCCTACCTTCTGAGGATAGAGAGGCTATTTCTAATAGACCCTCGGCTGAGGAAAGCATAAGCACCACATTAATGAAAATATAGACAAGAAGGGACAACACCAAAAAGCCATATAAAAGCAGAATAAAAACAACAAGATAGTAAGGTGATCAACAATGAAAGAAAATAACTGTTAGTCATAAAACCCTACTACCAACAGAAAGCGAGACTGCATGCCAATACTACTGTTATGAACACTCTAGACTACCTACTCTACTACCCTAATCCTCGAACTTCATACCTTCCTATCAAGGGTCATGTCCTCGGTCAGCAGAAGTTGCGCCATGTCTTGCCTAATCACCTCTCCCCACCTCTTCTTTGGCCTACCTCTACCTCTCCGTAGGCCCTAATGCCAACCTCTCACACCTCCTCCCCGGGGCGTTTGTGCCCCTCCTCCTCACATGACCAAACCACCTAAGTCGCGCTTCCCGCATCTTGTCCTCAATAGGGGCCACACTCACCTTGTCGCTAATAACCTCATTTCTAATCCTATCTAACCTGGTGTGCCTGCACATCCATCTCAACATCCTCATCTTTGCTACCTTCATCGTCTGGACATGAGCGATCTTGACTGGCTAACACTCAGCCCCATACAACATCATCGGTCTGACCACCACTCTGTAGAACTTACCTTTAAGTTTCAGTGGCACCTTCTTGTCACACAAAACACCGGAAGCGAGTCTCCATTTCATCCATCCTGCCCCAATACGATGGGTGACATCTTCATCAATCTCCCCATCCCCCTGAATAATAGACCCAAGGTACATAAAACTTCCTCTCCTAGGGATGACCTACGAGTCCAGCCTCACCTCCCCTTCCCCCCTTGAGTTTCACCACTGAACTTATACTCCAAGTATTCTATCTTGGTCCTGCTCAACTTGAAACCTTTAAATTCCAAGGTCTGCCTCCATACCTCTAATTGCGCGTTCACACTGCCTCGTGTCTTGTCAATCAATACAATATCATCTGCAAATAGCATGCACCACGGCACCTCCCATTGTATATGGCGCGTTAGTACGTCCATCGCCAGGGCAAACAAAAAAGGGTTGAGTGCCGACCCCTGATGCAACCCCATCATAACCGAAAAATGGTTCGAGTCCCCACCCACCACATCAAGACAGTAATCAAGCACCTAATGGCATTTTTTTTACATCTAAAAAAAACTCTCCTCGTCACATTCAAACCATCTGAACACATCTCGCAGTCACACCATACTCATCATATAGCCATTCCACCGCTCATCGAGCTACAAATTCCACTCATAGGGACACTACCGGACATATGAGTCCAAATGTACAACTTCACACAACTGAAGCTACCGAGCCTAAGTTGCAGTCTAAACCTGGCCTCATGTCCTTCAGACTGGCCCATCACCAAAACACAGAATACATATCTCGTACCTCAATCATAAAATCACAAGTTGTCGATGCACAGCTAATACCAAGCGTTCACATACACATACGAATGAGTGGAAGAAATTCAAAGTGATACGCCTCAAGCTGAATCAACGCCGCACGATAAAGAAAGAAAGATGGGAAGTTTATCCTAAATGCCCTATAGCCTCTCGAAGATAGGTATGGACGTCATCATGTCGATCCACAAGACTCTACAAGACACTTGCTCATGACTTGTAGAACCTATGAACCTAGAGCTCTGATACCAACTTATCACGATCCAAAATCCAACTAGCCGTGATGGCACCTAACCCAACCCGCTAGATAAGCCAATTTACAATAATCCAATACCAATGAGATTTAACTGAAAAACTAAAGATAATATTTCTGACTCTAATGCACTCACTAAGGTCTGGTAGTACAAATCATGAGCTTCGAAGATTTAGCATTTACAAAGCTGGTACGAAATAAAATACATCATCTGCTTGAAATATACATGAACAAATTAAAAATTCTAAAGCTACCAAGAACAAGAGGCAGTTATGACCATATCGCAGGTATATCTTCAATGCCAGCTCCCGCCATGCACAACAACATCAATATCCAAAATCTGCACGCAAGGTTCATAAGTGTAGTATGAGTACAACCAACTCCATGTACTCAATAAGTAACAAACCTAACCTTAGGTTGAATGTAGTGACGAGCTTGGACAACAATCAGAGTCCAACATCAACAGTCAGGAAAACAACTTAGAAAAATATAAATAAAACAATACAAATAATAAATCAAGATGATGCTCCGCTCTTTAAAATCCAGAAAAAATAGCATGATTTTCAAAAATGACAGTAAAACTCAATTCTTTTCACCACATCACCAAAATATGAGTGAATTTAAAAAGTGTGATTCTTCCTAAAAAGAAACCTTTCTTCCACAATAGGAAATTTCATTACCAATTGGCATGAGGAAAATATATCTTTACGCCTGTATGTCAAGTTTTCATGTAAAATGCAATGCAACACAGTGATAAAACCATATGCATACTCTAAGAGTATCAATTCACTCAGTCCTCCCAGTCACTCAATCCTCACAGTCGCTCATGCCTCACAGTCCCTCAATCCTCCCAAATCACTCGGCACTCGTACTCAGTAGGTACTTGCGCTCATTGTGGGTGTGCCGACTCCAGAGGGGCGGATCCAGCCCAAGCACTATAATAATCCAATCCCGAAATGAATCAATAGAACATGCTGCGACGTGCAGCCTGGACCCATAAATACACTCACAATCAGGCCCTCGGCCTCACTCAACCATCAATCTCTCCAGTCTCTCAGGCTCAAAATGTCATGAAAATCAGCCCAAAAATGATGATATAATATGTCAATGAATAGAAATATAGAGTGAGATATGATATGAAATGAATGAAGAGTATGAAATTACAATTTAAATATATAACTTAATAGCATAAATGACCTTAGTGGGTCCCAATAATACCAGCATACGCCTAAGCATGATTTCCAAAATGAGTCATAACTCGATTTCTCTAACATATGGAAAATAACAAGTTATTTGACTGCATAGCTCTACGGAATCGATTGAACCACAATTTCTACGGTGCACGCCCACACGCCCGTCACCTAGCATGTGCGTCACTTCCACACCAATCACATAACACATAATTCAAGGAATTATACCCTGAGCTCCAAGATTAGAAGTGTTACTTACCTCGACCAGGCCGAATCCAATACCGAGCAAGCTAAACAATACTCCATAAATACCATTCCGCACGTATCAACCTCCGAACGGCTCAAAACTAGCCAAAAGCAACTCAATTACATCAATTATCGCTTAAGGAAATAATTACAAATAATAAAGGTCGAATTTATAATTACAACTCCGAAGTCAACCAAAAGTCAATGTGGGGCCCTCGCCTCGGAATCCGACAAAAATTATAAAATATGAACTCCCATCCAACCATGAGTTCAACCATAACAAATTTACCAAATTCCGACATCAACCCGATCTCCAAATCCTCAATTTAAATTCTAGAAAATTTCTACCATTTTAAATTCAATTCACTAATTTAATGATAAAAATAATAACATATTCGTGTAATTTAACCAAAATCAAGTTAGGAATTCTTACCCCAATATTTTGGTTGAAAATCTCCCGAGGAATCGCCTCACACCGAGCTCAAAATCCAAAAATGAGGAAAAACCTCAAGACCCACGATTTTATCTTCTGCCCAGGCCTCTTCACTTCTGCGAATAATTGAGCAGCTTCTATGGCATCGGTTCTACGGCGTAGAGCCTGCTTCTGTGGAAACAGCTGGTCCAGTAACCCTCGCCCCTGCGAAAAAACTCTGCTTCTACGCAAATCGCAAGTGCGAGACTAAGGTCCGCTTCTGCGAAGCTCTTTGCGCCTGCGCTCCAGTTCATCGCACTTGCACCTTTGCAGGTGCGCCATTGTTCTCGCTTCTACGACCCTAGTGCCAGCCTCCAAATCCGCTTTTGTTCCTCATTCCTCGCACATGCGGCTCTCGCACTTGCGCCCAGTGGTCCGCAGGTGCAACCACACTAGATATTGCCCAGAACAAGCCTTAGCAAAAATTTCCAAAATGATCCGAACCATGTCTGAAACACTCCCGAGCCTCTCGGGACCCCGTTCGAATATACCAACAAGTTCCATAACATCACACATACCTACACATGGCCTCAAATCACACATAACAATATCGAAATGACGAATCACATCTCAATTCAAACCTAATGAACTTTAAATGTTTCAACTTCCAAATCACGTGCCGAATCATATCAAATCAACTCGGAATGAACTCAAATTTTGCGTATAAGTCATAAATGACATAGCGAATCTATTGAAATTTCCGGAAACACAATATGAATCTGATATCATAAAAGTCAACTCCCGGTCAAACTTGTGAACATTTCAAACCTCCAAATAAACTTTTCTCCAATTAGCGCCGAAACCTTCTCTAAATATCCAAATGAAATTTCGGGCATACGCCCGAGTCCAAAATCACCATCCGGGCCTACCGGAATCATCAAAACTCCGATCCGAGATTGAATACTAAAAAGTCAAACTTGGTCAACTTTTCCAATTAAAGCTTCAAACATAAAATTCATTCTTCCGAACTAATTTCGAAACACCTGAAAACCTAAATCAATGATCGAAACAGTCACAATGCATTATACGAAGCTACTCAACACTTCAAATAGCTGAATAGAAGTGTAATTGCTCAAAACGAACGGTCGGGTCGTTACAAAAGCCTAGGGATGTGACCTTAACCTAGGTGTTCGGGGTGTATTGATCGGGGTGTACTCAACACTTCAAATACTTAACACCTGTTTTATTAATTGGGGTGTATTATAGCTCTCAACTCTAAGTTACTAACTCAATACCTCTCAGTCATAGAGTAATTTTGCTCAATTTGGCTTTCTCAAGCCCAAATGGGTATCAAACTAAATAGTTGATATGAGCTCAAGTCGGGTTCTCACTATCTCTAGTTTAAACACTTTAATTAGGCTAATCAAACCCTTAATTAGCCCAATTTCTTATTAGCCAAGTTATCCTAGACTAGGTCCCTCTTTCTCAAGTAAAGACCAAGTTAAAAGGCATAAATCAATATTTGCAACCATTAATTCTAAAATTGAAGCATAAACAAGGGTAAATAATCAATACCCAATCATAAACAAGCAATAATTTAAATACCCATAAGGTTTACACACTAGGGTTGGGTCACAACCCTAGTAAGAGTCTAGCTACTCATAGTGAAAAATCAAGAAAACAAAGAGGAAATACTAATTAAACTTCCTAAAATAGAAAAATACAACGGCTACAGCAGCTCAAACTTCGAAACTTGACCTAAAAGTGTGATTCTCATCTATTTATAGTAGCCTAAAATTTGCTAACAAAAATGCCCCTCTGGAGGTTCTACAGCCTCACAATTCCATGTGCAGTCCGCAAATTGCTTCAGCTTATAGGGACTAAGATTCTGCAGCTGTACAATTTGGTATGCGGTTGCAATGCATCTTCTGCGGCCGAACAATTCTTGTATGGTCCGCACTTCAGGCAAGGCTTCAAGTCTTGTTAATTTGCACACTCTATGAACTTTGAATTCTTTGTCAGTGAGGACCTTGTTTTGCGGCCGCACAATTCATGTGAGGTCTGCACATCAACTTAAACTCTGCTGGGTGTCTTCACTTATTCTGCGGCCGCAGAGGGAATTCTGCGGTCTGCACTTTCTTCTGCGGCCGCAGAAATACCTTTGCGGACCGCACTTCTTATGTTTGCACCCCTTCTTGTCTTATGAGTCGAAACACTCCTTTTTGAGTCGAATTGTATCATGGAAGCCAAAATTTCCAACATTCCTTCAATTTACACACTTTCATTATTATTGGGAACATAAATCAATACTTTTGGACTAAAATAGAAGCCAAAAGGTGCTAATAAGTGATCAAAATCCACACTTATCAACTAATTTCCATCACTTCCTTTGATAATTTTTGATTTTATGTTCTCTTTAATGATCACTTTACAAAATATACATGGTTGTTTCCAATTAAACACAAATATGATGTTACACAGATATTTATAAATTTCAAGAAACTAGTTGAGAATTATTTCTCCACCACAATTGGTACCTTGTATACTGATGGAGGTGGTAAATGTCTTGGTCTCAAATCCTTTCTTCAAAACTCTAGCATTCATCATCTCTTGAGTCCTCCATACAAACCTCAACTTGTTGGTACACTGGAACGCAAGCATCATCATGCCATCTCCCGCTATGCACAATAACGTCAGCTCCAAAATCTGCATGCAAGATGCAGAAATGTAGTATGAGTACAACCAACCCCATGTACTCAAAAATTAACAAACCTAACCTTAGGTTGAAAGCAGTGACGAGCTCAGAAAAATAGTCACAGTCCAACACCAATAGCTGAAAATAACTCGTAACAATATAATGAAAGCAGTACATGTAATAACTCAAAAGATTTCATGCTCAGCGCGTTCATAGTAATGGAAGAATAGACATGCTTTTCAGGTATAACAGAAAAATCCAAACCTTTCACCGGAATTACTAAATTATGAGTATATCAAAAAACTATGATTTTTTCCAAACTTTCAACAACAGATAAGATATTTTATCATCATATAACATGAGGAAAGTACATATCTATACCTACATATCAATATGCATGTCAAGTCATCACTTATCATATACCGTCTAGCATGAGGGATATACATCTCAATGCCTACATGTCAATGTACGTGTCAGCTCATGAATGTTACAACATTGTGTAGCATGAGGAAAAATGCATCTTTATGCCTACATGCCAAGTACGCATGTGTAAGGCCCCGTAAAAATTTCGCAAGGTAATTTTAGGTTTTGTGGAGCTGAAGTAGGCTTACGTGTTTGAGGATTGTAGAATACGGACTTTTTGGGTTGAACAGTGCGCTGAGGTGGCGGAAAAAGGCCTTTCTGCGGTCCATTATGCGGCCACAGAATCACTCTACGGGCCGCAGAATGGCCACAGAGTGAGGCAGGGCTGGGCAGGTTTGGGTACCATTATGCGGATAACTATGCGATCGCAGAACTGTTCTGTGGCTCATTATGTAACCGCAGAACAGGTCTGCGGGCCGCATAGTGACCGCAAACCCAGACAGAGTTGCCTAGTTTTGGAGGTTCATTTCGCGGACCGCAGATGCATTATACGGTCGCATATGTGACCGCAGACCCTGTTCCGGAGCTTCATTTTTGGGTTTTTATAACCCGACCCTACTTCGTTAAATAGACAATATGTACCATCTTTTGAGCAAAAACCTGATATTTTGAGGGTTAGAGAGTGCCCTAGAGTGGGAGTGAGTTCTTCAACAATTTGTTCTTCAATTCTTGCTCGAATCTTGTAATATTAACAAGGAAAACTCACTAGATCTTCATCCTAGAGGTAAGATTCTACACCGTAACCCTTCATTTCAAAAGTTAACTAGAAATGGGTAATTAGTAAGATAATTTTTGAGCATGAGAGTTGTTTATTTTACATGCATGTGTTATCAAAGTGTGTAGGATGATTGTTGAGCTAAAAATGGTAAAGATTGGGTTGTGGGATGATGGAATCCTCCATAAAAGGACCTTGAAACCTTAATACACACCTAGTGTTTGATAAAATGCTCAAATGAGCTAGAACCATGATCATCTTCCTAATTTTGTTTCAATTTGTTACATTTCTAAAATCGATCGAAGTTGCTAAGATTTTCGGAACATTTTAGAGTTTAAGTAAGCTCAAGTGAGGTATGTTGGCTAAACACTTCTCTTAGAATTGAACCACACATTATTCTTGTTTGTTTCAAGTTGTTCACCAAGTAACGATTATTTCAAATAAGCTTTGAGACAAGAGATATATGTTCCGTACGTGTTCCAAATGTTATTGTTGTGTTGTGTTACTATTGTGAGAACGTATTTAATGTATGGATTGTATATCCCAGCTGACTTGGTGATCCCCACTTCATTTTGGGGTTATGTATCTTTTGTTCCTTGTGTATTGTGTTTGGGGTATTGCAGGGGCCTTGTTGCCGGCATTATCATAGTACTCTTCTGTATCAATAGAGACTCCGTAGACATAATGTGGGTTGTATATTGGTGCTGGGGAAGTCAAACAATGTTATGTTATGTTTGAATTACTTATTCCACTTTAGACCATGAAATATGTATGTGTAATTCGAGACCTTACAATGAAGTAACTAATGGTAACAAATTTGGTATTTTCTACATGATCTCCTTATTGGGTAATTGAACAAAGTTATCTTTCTCTTTATATCATGGGTGAGTTAGGGTATAAAGGAAATCTAGTAGGCTTGCTCGACCGGGTTATCTTGGTTGAGCGCCGGTCGCTCTCCCCGAGATCGGGGCGTGACAAACTTGGTATCAGAGCCTAAGGTTTTAAAAGTGTCCTAGGATATCTCAGAGTCATGTCTAGTAGAGTCCTTTTTATCAGTGTGTTGTCGACCACATCTCTAATTAGGCGGCTACTAGGGCACTTAGGAATAATACCCTTTTTTATGTTCTCGATCGTGCGATAAAGCTTATTATAAGATTGTTCCTCCTTTAACTCGTGCTTTACTCTAACATTCAGTACATGACACCTAAGAAGAAGGTAAGAATTGTCCAAGGAGCCAATGTCACCCCAGGAGTGGCAGTTGATTCGATATTTAATGATGCGGGTGAGCACCCAAGGTGTGAGAATATTCCCCTAATTACCACACCGCCTGAATCTACTATTCCTGCTCAGACTGCACCAGTTCCTACACCTACTGAGGGTGCAACAGTCCCTCCAACTAATATTCTAGTTCCACCTCCAGCTCCAGCTTCTGGTCCCGCTGTTTTTGATGGGGATCTTAGGGGAGCCATATAGATGTTGGCTCAGATAGTGGCCTCCCAGGCCCAGAGATCAATATGTTGCACCCACTTCTTCTAGTCAGCTAGGGGATTCCACTAGTTCCAGGGTGAATAGGTTTCTCCAGTTGGACTACCATATGGAATTCACGCGCCTGCCCAAGTATGCTATTCACATGTTGCCAACTATGGAGGCTAGAGTGTGCCGGTTTGTGCAGGGCCTTAGCCCCTTAGTTATTAATGAGGCTGCTACAGCTGCCTTGAATTCTAATATGAACTATGGGAATATGGCGGCATTTGCTCAAGCTACAGAGGATCGTAAACTGAAAAATAGAAGGGAGTGTGAGGGTAGCAGCAAAGCCCGAACCGCGGGCAACTTGGGCGGTTCTTCTAGTGGGTAGGTAAGCATTTAGGGTAGGGTCATCAGGACCATCTCAGTCATTCGTTGAGTCTTTGAGGAGTGCACCACCATCCGGGCCCATTTCGGGCAACAGGGGACCCCACCAGCAGGGTCGGCCTGGAGGGAGATTCTAGCAACAGCGGAGGCCCCCATGACCTAAGTGTGGGAGGATGCACTTTGGAGTCTGCTTCATGGACCTACCTATATGCTACGAGTGCGATATGAGGGGTCACATTCAGAGGGATTGCCACTATTCCCGCCGGATCATGGGCAGAGGTGCGGCGCAGCCAACTAGTTCTGCAGCTACTACATCCACAACACCTCCTCCATATCGAGTCACCCCAGCACCCGCAGGGCCTGGTATAGCTAGGGGTGGTGCACAGAATTCAGGAGGACCCAGTAGATTTTATGCTATGCGGAGGCGTCGGAATTCAGAGGCTTCTCCAGATGTTTTCACAGGTATATTGACTGTCTAATCTCATGATGTGTATGCTCTTATTGATCTCAGTTCCACATTGTCATTTGTCACTCCCTATGTTGCTATGAAATTTGGGATAGAACCGGATCAGCTCCATAAATCATTCTTAGTATCTACTCTGGTTGGCAAGTCTATTGTGGTTGCGCGGGTTTATAGGGATTGTGTTGTCATGGTGCATGGTCGGGACACCATGGCCGATCTCTTTGAATTGGGGATGGTTAATTTTGATGTAATAATGGGAATGGATTGGCTTTATTCATGTTTCTCTAAGCTTGATTGTCAAACTAGAACCATTAGGTTTGAATTTCTAAATGAGCCAGTTATTGAGTGGAAGGGCAATGATATGGTGCTGAAAGATGGGTTTATTTCTTACCTTAAGGTCACGAAGATGATTAACAAGGGGTGTATCTACCATTTGGCCCGGGTAACTGACACTGACACCGAGGAACCTACATTTGAGTCTGTGCCTGTTGTGAATGAATTTCCTGGAATCTTTCCGGATGAACTCCTTGGGATACCTCCAGACAGGGAGATTAATTTTGGGATTGATGTGATGCCAGACACATAGCCTATATTTATTTCGCCCTACAGAATGGCACCGACAGAATTGAAGGAACTAAAGGAACAATTAAGAGATTTGTTAGAAAAGTGTTTCATCCGGCCGAGTGTGTCGCCTTGGGGTGCACCGGTCCTTTTTGTAAGGAAGAAAGATGGGTCACTAAGAATGTGTATTGACTATCGACAACTTAACAAGGTCAGAATCAAGAATAAGTACCCACTACCAAGGATAGATGACTTGTTTCACCAATTACAGGGTGCTAGCTACTTCTCCAATATCGATTTAAGATCCGGATATCACCAATTGAAGATCGGGGAGTAGGATGTTCCGAAAATAGCTTTTAGAACCCGATATGGCACTTTGAATTTTTGGTGATGTCTTTTGGGCTAACAAATACCCCAGCAACTTTCATGGATCTTATGAATCGAGTCTTCAAGCCTTTTCTTTACTCCTTTGTGATAGTTTTCATTGAAGATATTCTTTTATATTCACGAAGTCGAGAGGACCATGTTGATCATCTCAAGGCAATTCTGCAAACCCTATATCAACACAAGTTATATGCAAAGTTTTCAAAGTATGAATTTTGGCTTGAATCTGTCACATTCTTGGGTCATGTCATCTCTAGTGAAGGAATTAAGGTTGATCCTCAGAAATTTGCAGTTGTGAAGAATTGGTTGAGGCCTACAACTCCAACAGAGATTCGCAGTTTCTTAGGCTTAGCTGGGTATTACAGAAAGTTTGTGGGGGGGTTTTCTACTCTTGCTTCTCCGTTGACTAAATTGACGTAGAAGGTGATTAAGTTCCAATGGTCAGATGCTTATGAAAGGAGCTTTTAGGAGTTGAAATTGAGGTTGACTACGACACCAGTGTTGACTCTACCAGACGGTACATATGGGTTTGTAGTATATTGTGATGCTTCGAGAATAGGGCTTGGGTATGTATTAATGCAACATGGCAAGGTGATAGCTTATGCTTCTAGGCAACTCAAGAATCATGAAAAGAACTATCCAACACATGATTTAGAACTTGCGGCAGTGGTATTTGCATTGAAAATTTGGCGTCATTATTTATATGGGGTCCATGTGGATATATTCACGGACCATAAGAGCCTTCAATATATTTTCAAGCAGAAGGAATTGAATCTGAGGCAGAGAAGATGGCTTGAGTTACTCAAGGACTACAGCATGATATTCTATATCATCCGGGGAAGGCTAATGTTATGGCAAATGCTCTTAGCCAGAAATTTATGGTTAGTTTAGCACACTTGGAGGCGTATCAAAGGCCATTAGCTAAGGAAATTTACCAATTTGCTAGTTTGGGAGTTCGTCTTGCGGACTCTAGTGAAGGAGGGGTGATTGCGCAAAATAGGGCTGAATCATCAC
Source organism: Nicotiana tabacum (assembly GCF_000715075.1). Classification (NCBI taxonomy): domain Eukaryota; kingdom Viridiplantae; phylum Streptophyta; class Magnoliopsida; order Solanales; family Solanaceae; genus Nicotiana; species Nicotiana tabacum. The sequence goes on along the minus strand of NC_134081.1, from coordinate 21,739,078 downwards.
TTGTTGTGGAAGTCAAGGAGAAGCAATACAACGATCCATTGTTGGCACAATTAAAAGAGGGGATTCATAAACATAAGACCATGGCCTTTTCCTTGGCATGGGTGATGGTACACTAAGGTACCAAGGGCGTCTATGTGTTCCAAATGTAGATGGTCTCCGGGAGATAATCATGACTGAGGCTCACACTTCTAGGTATTCCATCCACCCGGGATCTACAAAAATATATCATGATCTTAGGGAGTCTATTGGTGGAATGATATGAAGAGGAATGTAGCGGACTTTGTGGCGAGATGTCCAAATTATCAGCAAGTGAAGGTCGAACACCAAAGGCCCGGTGGGCTGGCATATAACATAGAAATTCTAATGTGGAAGTGGAAAATGATTAATGTGGACTTTGTGGTAGGACTACCTCGCACACCTCGTAAGTTTGACTCGATTTGGGTGATTTTGGATTGACTCACGAAATCAACACACTTCTTGCTGGTTAAGGCTACCGACACAGCGGAACAGTATGCTCAGTTGTATATTAAAGAAATAGTCAGGTTGCATGGCACTCCAGTTTCTATCATTTCTGATAGGGGGGCACAATTCACGACTAATATTTGGAAGAAATTTCAGGAAGGTTTGGGTACTCAGGTGAATCTCAGTACAGCCTTTCACCTGCAGACTGACGGGCAGGCAGAGCAGACTATTCATACGCTTGAGAATATGTTATGCGCTTGTGTTCTAGACTTCAAAGTTAGCTGGGATGATCATTTTCCACTTATAGAATTTGCCTGCAACAATAGTTATCATGCTAGCATTCAGATGACACCGTTCGAGGCTTTATATGTAAGGAGATGTAGATCTCCCATTGGGTGGTTCGAGGTTAGGGAAGTAGAGTTGATAGGGCCAGACCTCATGCATCAGGCTATGGAAAAAGTTAAGATCATTAAGGAGCAGTTGAAGACTACTCAGAGTCGTCAGAAGTCCTATTTGGATGTTTGTCGTAGGGATTTGGAGTTCAAAGAAAATTATTGGGTATTCTTGAAGGTTTCCCCCATGAAAGGTGTAATGAAATTTGGTAAGAAAGGGAAATTAAGTCCGAGGTATGTCGGACCGTACAGAATCATTCAGAGGATCAGTGAGGTGGCGTACAAGCTTAAGCTACCACCTTGTCATTAGTGCACCAGGTGTTTCATGTGTCTCTGTTGAAGAAAGTAGTTGGAGACCCGACAGTCATTGTTCCGGTTGAGACTATTGAGGTTAATTAGGAATTGACTTATGAAGAGATTTCAGTTTCTATTATTGATCGGCAAGTCCGAAAGTTGAGAAATAAAGAAATTGCCTCCGTGAAAGTGCTATGGCGAAACCAACAAGTTGAAGAGGTTACTTGGGAGGCCGAGGAAGAAATGAAGAAGAAGTATCCTTATTTGTTTGAATAGCCATGTATTTATAAAGTTGGGTTCTATTAAAATGCTAAGAGTTACCTTCTATGAATTATGTATCATTTGTACAGTTGATGTTAAGGGTGTTCCTTTTCTAGTAATATATTACTTATGAGGCCACAATTGGTGTTGTTTTTATGTTATATTGCACTATCGGATTAAGTATATGTTGTTAGGATTGGTTTCTGGGATTCTATGACAGGTGGATAGGCCCAGTTATAGGGGAGACTCTGGCAAACTTTTTGGAAATTTAAGTAGTTATCCAAATTTTGAAATTGTTGGTGTGTGTAAAATAACAGTTGGGCCACATTTGATGCTAATGTTAGATTTTGACCCTCATTCGAGGACAAATGATCCTAAGTGGGGGAGAATGTAAGGCCCCGTAAAAATTTCGCAAGGTAATTTAAGGTTTCGTGGTGCCGAAGTAGGCTTACTTGTTTGACGATTGTAGAATATGGACTTTTGGGGTTGAACAGTGCGCTGAGGAGTTAAAGGAATTTCTTTTGGTGGAAAAAGGCATTTCTGCGGTCCATTATGCAGCCGCAGAATGGACGCAGAGTGAGGCAGGACTGAGCAGGTTTGGGTGCCATTCTGCGATCGACTATGCGACCGCAGAACTATTCTGCAGTTCATTATGCGATCGCAGAACATGTATGCGGGCCGCATAGTGACCGCAAACCCAGGTAGAGTTGCCCAGTTCTGGAGGTTCATTTCGCAGACCGCAGGTGCACTATGCGGTCGCATATGCGACCACAAATCCTGTTCCGGAGCTTTATTTTTGGGTTTTTATAACCCGACCCTGCTTCGTTAAATAGACGATATGTACCATCTTTTGAGCAAAACCTTATATTTTGAGGGTTAGAGAGTGCCCTAGAGTGGGAGTGAGTTCTTCACCAACTTGTTCTTCAATTCTTGCTCGAATCTTGGAAGATTAATAAGGAAAACTCACTAGGTCTTCATCCTAGAGGTAAGATTCTACACCCTAACCCTTCATTTCGAAAGTTAACTAGAAATGGGTAATTAGTAAGATAATTCTTGGGTATGAGAGTTGGTTATTTTGCATACATGTGTTATCAAGGGGTGTAGGAAGATTGTTGAGCTAAAAATGGTAAAGAATGGGTTGTGGGATGATGGAATCCTCCATAAAAGGACCTTGAAACCTTATTGCACACCTAGTGTTTGATAAAATGCTCAAATGAGCTAGAACCATGATCATCTTCCTAATTTTGGTTCAATTTGTTACATTTCTAAAATAGATCAAAGTTGCTAAGATTTCCGAAATATTTTAGAGTTTAAGGAAGCTCAAGTGAGGTATGTTGGCTAAACTCTTCTCTTAGAATTGAACCCCACATTATTTTTGTAGGTTTCAAGTTGTTCACCACGTATTGATTATTCCGAATAAGCTTTGTGACAAGAGACATATGTTCCGTACGTGTTCCAGATTTTATTGTTGCATTGTGTTACTATTGTGAGAACGTATTCAAAGCATGGATTGTATATCTAAATATTACAACTTCAAGTCATGTTTCAAATAAAAATTGTGATGCTAAATTGTGTAAAGATTGTGATTGGGATTACACCTCCACCCGCATACATTGGGGTGAGGCAGCAAGGCCGCTTTGTGTAGAGTTTTGGGTATTATGGAATACACCTCCACCCGCATACATTGGGGTGATGTGGCAAGGCCGCTTTGTGTAAAGTTTTGGTATAGTGGAATAAACCCCCACCTGCATACATTGGGTTGAGGCGGTGGGGCCACTTTGTGTAGAGTTTCTTGTATTGTGAGTGCACCTCCACCCGCATATATTGGGGTGAGGCAGAAAAGCCGCTCTATGTAAAGGTAGTTGTAGAGAATCCCCCACTGGAAAATTTATAAATGTTATTTGAAGGTCTTAAAAAATCTGTTTGACTTTTATGGCTATCTAAGCCCTATGATTGTTACCATGATTCATCATATTCATGTTGTATTTCCAAATTCTTGAATAGATGTTTTGGTTTTCATACTAGTACTATTCAACATGTACTAACGTCCCTTTTTACTAGGGGCGCTGCATCTTTAATGGATGCAGGTGGTTCCATAGCAGGAAACATTGATAAGTGATAGCGGTACATTCTCTTCCTAGCTGACTTGGTGAGCCCCACTTCATTTTGGGGTCATGTATCTTTTGTTCCTTGTGTATTGTGTTTGGGGTATAGCCGGTGCCTTGTTGCCGGCAGTATCATAGTACTCCTTTGTATCAATAGAGGCTCTGTAGACATAGTGTGGATTGTATATTGGTGCTGGGGAAGTCAAACAATGCTATGTTGTGTTTGAATTACTTGTTCCACTTCACACCATGAAAAATGTGTGTGTAATTTTAGACCTTACAATGAAGTAACTAATGGTAATAAATTTGGTATTGTCTATATGATATCTTTATTGGTTAAATAACAAAGTTATGTATTCTCATTATATCATGGGTGAGTTTGGGTAGAAAGGAATTCTATTAGGCTTGCTCGAACGGGTTATCTCGGTTGAGCGCCGGTCGGGCTCCCCGATCCATAATAATAATAGATAAAGCCTATAGGGCTTGCTGCAGCATGCAATCTGCTTCATAATAATAATAATAGATATAAAGCCAATATAGCATGCTGCGGCATGCAGTTCGATCCATAATATCACTCACAATACGGCTCTCAGGCCCCAACCCAGTCATCAATCTCTCCAGTCTCAAAGGCTCACAATCTCGTACCAATCAGCCCAAACAATGGTAACATGTGATGTAACAATGAATGATTGAACAGAGACCGAGATATGATATGCAAATGAAAAATCATGACTGAGTATATAATTACAATTAGAGTAGATAACTCCAAATATTTATAGCCTCATTAGGTCTCAATCGAGTAAGCACATAGCCTAAACATGATTTCTAATATGATTCACAACTCATATAATCAACAAATAAGGAGAACATGATGTAACAAGAAATAACAGCAAAACAAGTTTGGTCACAGTCTAATAGTCAACTAGAATCATGATTTTTCCGGTGCACGCTAACACGCTCGTCACCTAGCATATGTGTCACCTCAATTAATCTCGTACACGATAGTCCCTAGGGTTAAATACCCTCAAAACCAAGTTTAGATATGTTACTTACCTCGAAAAAGTCAAATCCAATACCAAGCAAGCCAAGCAGTACTCTAGAAATGCTAGTCCCCAGGGTTAAATACCCTCAAATCCAAGTTTAGATATGTTACTTATCTCGAACAAGTCAAATCCAATACCGAGCAAGCCAAACAGTACTCTAAAAATGCCATCCAGCACGTAACAACCTCCGAACGGCTCGAAACTAACCAAAAGCAACTCAAATACATCAAATAATGCCTAAGGAAACAATCCCAAATGATAAAGGTCGAATATTTACACATTTACTCAAAGTCAGCCAAAAAGTCAAACTCAGGCCCGCACCTCGAAACCCGACAAAACTCACAAAATCCGACAACCCATTCAATTACGAGACCAACATACTAATTTCCCTCAAATCGGACTCTGAATCGATGTTCAAAACTCAAAAATCACTTTAGAAAAATCACTTTACAAAAACCCCCCAATTTGTTTTTAAAATTCATAAACCAAATGCCAAAATCGAAGATAGATTTATGAAATATAATTAAAAAAAAATGATAGAAAACACTTGCCCCAATCCATGTGGTGAAAATTGCTTCCACAATCGCCCAAATCCGAGCTCCATAGCTCAAAATATGATAAAGTGACAAAGACTTTCGAAATAGAGTACTTTAAATACTGCTCTAGAGGAACCCTTCACGATCGCGGTCACAGCCTCACGATCGTGATTCAAAATTTCCAGCACACATTTTACCCTTCGTAATCGCGGCCATATCCCTGCGATCACGATAACAAATTTTCATTACCCTTCCCAAACTCTTCTCAGACAGCCTGTAGTGTATCAGCTGTAACGTTTTGATTTTCTGAGAACTAGACACAAAGGGATACAACTTTCATTGTTTTATCATCTCCAAATTCCTTATAGATTGCAAGATATATGCTTCAAAATTCGGGGCAGTGACAGCAAAATTTCTTCTTCGTGAACGTGAGGATTCCTCCGCGAACGCGATTCACAGGTCCTATTTTCCCATTTTACTCTTCGCGAACGCGACCCAAAGTCTGCGATCACGATGCACACTCCTGTAGCCAAAAACCATCAACAAAAAATGGCCCAGAAATGGTCTGAAACCACCCTAAAACTAACTTAAGCCCCTCGGGACCCCGTCCGAATATATCAACAAGTTTAAAAACATGTTACGGACCTACTCGAGGCCTCAAATCACACATATTAACATCAAAACCACGAATCATCAATCAAGATCAATCTCTTAAGTTCATAAACTTCAAACACCAAACCAAGCGTCCGATTCAAGCCTAACTAATCCGGAATAAATCCAAATTTTGCATACAAGTTCCAAATGACATAACGAACCTATTACAATTCTCGGAACAACAATGCGAATCACCCGATATCATCAAAGTCAACTCTCGATCAAACTTATGAACAATTCAAGACCTTCAAATTTCCAACTTTTGCCAAATAGTCTCGAAACCTTCTAGAAACACCCAAATACAAATCCGGACATACAACCAAGTCCAAAATTACCATCCGGACCTAATGGAACCAACAAAACTCCATTTCGGGCTCAAATACACAAAAGTCAAACTTGATCAACTCTTCGAACTTACATCTTCAAACATGAAATTCATTCTTCCAAACTAATTTTGAATCACCCAAAAAGCAAAACTGATAATACACACAAGTCATAATACATCATACGGAGCTACTCATGCTCTCATACCACCAAGCAAAGTGCAAATGTTCAAAACGACCGATCGGGTCGTTACATTCTCCTCCATTTAAAAATAATTTAACCCTCGAATATGGTAAGAGTCATTCCAAAGCCATCAAATCATCGTGTAACTCACCTTGAACATACCCGGGGGTGATCCCACATCACCCCAATCCATGTAAGCCTAACAACACAACATAACTGAAGATCATTACTTCAACCTTAGTCCGTAAACTTTAGAACCTAATTTCCAATATTCGAATCCTTTACCAGATCTGAATCTCGCATCTACACCATGTATAAGTCTGAACAAGTTGTATCAAGATATAACCAAAACCCAAGATGAAATCACATGATATACCACATAACTTGCATACTGGTAGCAATAATTACCAATCACTGTAGCTACTTAAAAACAAATCCGGTACCGGTAATGAACCTCATATCAAATAAGACTTCGTTCAAAAACTGTGTACACTGCCAATGATGAAAGAAACATGCAAAAGCTCATAACCTCTCATCAGATCAACAAGTCATAGAGCTCTCTCACCTAACCAGAACTATAGCCCAAATTCTAAGATGACTTCCGATATTACTCTTCCAAACACACCGTAATCAAATTCGATAGCAATCACTTCAGGCCCAAAGACTTCATCTCATCAAATACAAGCTACTCTACTGACATTCCATACCAATACTACCTAGAGCCATAAACTGTGCAATCCGTGCATCAATAAGCAACAGATCAAATGTATTTAAACATGGAAAATGACTCAAATGATAGAACCGTCCCGTAAGTTCAACAGATACCACCACAAGTGCAATGCTACGAACCCATCACACATAGTAGAACCAAGACACATGGATCTAACACAAAGGATCATAGCCAATCATAACTCCGCTGCAATGTGTGACCCTATCCAAACACCAGTCCATATGAAATACCTCAAGCCACAATGCTCAAAAGAATTAACAATCATACGCAATTTGACATCAAGTACACGAAGTAAATGACTATAACCATGGAGAAACGAATAGCACCATACACCATAAACAGGAAAGAGCATAACCAAGGCGCAATCAACTATTCAATACCCCAATAACCATCTAGCTCAAATTTCGCTACAAGGCCCAGACAGAAACGCATCTAGCGTATAATTAGCCAACAGATCACCACCCATCGTAGCATAGAAGAGTAATGCATAGAACATATCAGAACATTAACAAGCTTAACTCTAAACGAATGACTCGCCCCTCAACATTAAATGTGTTGAGTCAACAAATCCAACCCGGTGTAGAATACACATCCTCATTGGACCTACCAATGGACCCCAAATCAACTCTGTCATCCCCAGATAGATAAATAATCCTCCAAAAGTACACAATGATCTAACCATAACACATACTATTAGCTATCTAACTTTGCTCATACCTTCACAGTCCTCAACCATGAAACAATTTACCTCTGAGAACTCCCAGTCTCCAAATCCACAAAACACATGAATCATCGTAGCCGATCTCAACTCCTCCACTCGAATGACTAACACTTCTCTTATACACAATCATCCTACGAAAAATACTTCTATAATTCCCCCGCGCCGCATGAAAAAATATGAATATCAATTGTCGATCAACCATGAGAGTACCGCAATACCAATGAAGTATATGTACGTCAAAACACAGTGCACCTTCTGAAATGCGCGCCCTTCTCGGTATGTAAACACAAGTATTCCTAGCATTCATCTAAACATCTGGAACAATCCATGTTGTCTAAGAATTCATGACCTTCCCTTCAAAATTGAACCATGACCTTGCATATGCAAATCTCAATCCCACATGACGCATTGCATCTATAATGCCATCATATGAAAACACGAGAACCACATTATCGACCCTGAGTCACAAGAAGAATACATACTCAATTAGCTAGAAACCTTCCGCTTGATCCCATCCAGGACAAAATCACAGTACGCAACATACTCATCATGCCGATAGAAAATATCAATCCCAACTTGTGGTAGAAATCATCGAGAACTCTACGAAACCTATTTGCCCATAACCAAGCCATCAGAACTGAATTCCCCGAACCCAGCCAAGTCACGCAGGTCACCAAGCCCAAGAATATTGCGACAAAACGCATGTAGAGACTCACCACATCAGAAGAACCAAAAGAACCTATTATACCCATTACCATGTTGACCCAATTTGCCACAAAGCCGTCCTATTTCTCCGAGTTCCTTCTAAATTACCTTCAAATTAACACTTCTCCTTGCCAGAACACCACAATCCTTACCCAAAACTCAGCACAAGAGATCCTAGCATAAAACCACATCTTCCTAAAGCCTATAAACTGCATATTCCCTCTTAAGAACCCCAAAAGTTCCACAACCGAGACACTCACTCTGAGCAGACCTTCTGTGAATTTAAAATTATTCCTTTTACTTTTCGGATACTGAAATGTAGAATCCATAGTGATATAGAAATACCGCACGTTCCGGCACCATCCAATGCAAATCTCAGATCTTAGACATATGCAAATTTGGAAAAATTCTCAATTGCCACATATAAATCTTGAATACATTAGAACCTTCTCGAGAATCATCCACTCTGCTCAAATCTCAATTGCACCACCCAAACGGGCCGAACGATTAGTGCCCCATTAGCCCAAGTGAATCTTTTTTCTTGGTACATTACATCCATCACGAACATATATCCATAAGGTGTAATACCTCATGCATCCAGAAATTCCTTACTCAAGTCATCCTCAAAACCAACCTCTGCAAGTCATAACCGATCCACACATAACCATGCAATCAAATCACTGATGGTAGACTCCCCTACTTGGCTCAAAGCCATAGAATACAACATATGATAACTCACAATACCCATACTATATTACTGCCATAATCCCGCAGTGAGATTCAACTAAATCCTTCACAAGCTCATGCAACACAAACCATATAATACCTCAAATCATCTGATAAGCTCACATTCATCCTCGTGACGGTCAGATCAACTTTCTCAACCAATCCAAACTCAAATCGTAACACCTATACCCACTGGTAGAAAAGAAAGCCTCCATAAAATATATTAAGGATCACACATTCGTAGATTACCCCGCAGGTGATAACCCACCTGCTTAGCCTCAAAATGACATCTCCTTATACCCTTTCACAGCCACAATTACTACGCAATCAATTAATCTTCCGGAGTCTGAACTCATCTACAAGACATGCGAATCTACTTCATTCTATAAATAAATGACATGAAAGTTTCCTCAACACAATCATAACTCGAGATAGTACAACACATCAAGACAGAATTCAAGCATCCAATAGTCTTTTCCACATCCCAAGCAAACGTTTTTCGCCACATCCAAACCATCTGAACGCATACCACAATTATGTCATACTTATCACATAGTCATCCAACCACTCACTGAGCCATAAATTCCACTCATAGGGATATTAACGAACATATAAATCCAAAAGCATGTGCTCACACAACTGAAACTATCGAGCCTAAGCTGTAGTTGGCCTCAAGTCCTCTAGACTGGCCCATCAACACAAGATCGAAAATGCATCTCACACCTCATCCATGGAATTATAGGCCGTCGATGCACCGCTAATACCGAACGCTCACATAACATACGAGTGAGTGGAAGGAATTCAAAGGGATATACTTTGAGCTGAATCAGTATCGCACGATAAGGAAAGAAAGATGGAAAGTTTATCCTAAATGCCATGTAGCCTCTCGAATATAGGTATGGATGTCATCATACTGATCTGCAAGACTCTACTAGACACTTGCTGATGACTCGTAGAACCTATGAACCTAGAGCTCTGATACTAACTTGAAACGATCCAAATTTAGCTATTCGTGATTGTACCTAACTCAACCCGCTAGGTAAGCCAAATGATAAATAACACAACTCAATTAGGATAACAAGATTCAATAAATAGAATATTTGAACTTTCTATAAAAAAATCCCAAGGATTGGTAGTACAAATCATGAGCTTCTAAGATTTAGAGTTTACAAAGCTGGTATGAAATAAATACATTATTTATTCAGGATATACATAAATAGATTTATAAATCTAAAGCCACCAAGAATAAGAGGCAGCCAAAACCGGAATGCAGGTACATCTCCAATGCCATCTCCCGTCATGCACAGCAACGTTAGCTCTAAAATTTGCACGTAAGGTGCAGAAGTGTAGTATGAGTACAACCGACCGCATGTACTCGGTAAGTAATAAACCTAACCTTAGGTTAAAAGCAGTGATGAGCTTGGAAAAATGGTCAGGCTTCAACAGCAATAGCCGAAAATAACTCGTAACAATATAATAAAAGTAGTACATGTAATAACTCAAAAGATCTCATGCTCGGCTCGTTCACAGTTACAAAGAATAGACATGCTTTTCATGTATAATAGAAAAACCAAAATCTTTTACCGAAATTACCAAAATTTGAGTATATCAAAAAACTGTGATTTTTCCCAAACTTTCAACAATAGATAAGATATTTCATTATCAGATAGCATGACGAAAGTACATATCTATGCCTATATGTCAATAAGCATGTCAATTCATCACTTATTATATACCGTCTAGCATGAGGGATATGCATCTCAATGCCTATAAGGCCTGCTATTATAAAGCCAATATGGCATGCTGCGGCGTGCAGTCTGATCCATAATAATAATAATAGATAAAGCCTATAAGGCCTACTATGACGTGCAACCATATCTATAATAATAATAATAAATATAAAGCCAATATGGCATGCTGCGGCGTGCTGCCCGATCAACAATATCACTCACAACATGGCACTCAGGCCCCAACCCAGTCATCAATCTCTCCAGTCTCAAAGGCTCACAATCTCGTACAACTCAGCCTAAACAATGATAACATGTGATGTAACAATGAATGATGAACAGAGACTGAGATATGATATGCAAATGAAGAATCATGACTGAGTATATAATTATAGTTAGAGCAGACAACTCCAAAACAACAGAAATAGACTCATTAGGTCTCAACCGAGTAAGCACATAGCCTAAATATGATTTCTAATATGATTCACAGCTCATATAATCAACAAGTAGGGACGACATGGATGTAACAAGAAATAACAGCAAAACAAGTTCGGTCACAGTCTAATAGTCAACTAGAATCATGATTTTCCTGGCGCACACCCACACGCTAGTCATCTACCATGTGCGTCACCTCAATTTATCCCGTATACGATAGTACCCAGGGTTAACTACCCTCAAATCCAAGTTTAGATATGTTACTTACCTCGAACAAGTCAAATCCAATACTGAGCAAGCCAAACAATACTCTATAAATGTCATCCCACGTGTAACAACCCCTGAACGACTCGAAACTAACTAGAAGCAACTCAAACAATCCCAAATGATAAAGGTCGAATTTTTACACATTTACTCAAAGTCAACCAAAAAGTCAAACTCGAGATCTCGCCTTAGAACCCGACAAAACTCAAAAAATCTAACAATCCATTCAATTACGAGCCCAACCATGCTAATTTCACTCAAATCCGACTCTGAATCGATGTTCAAAACTCAAAAATTCACTTTAGAAAGGTTTAGACAAAAAACCCAATTTCTCTTTAAAATTCATAATCCAAATGCCAAAATCGAATATAGATTTATAAAATATAATCAAAACCGAGTTGAAAACACTTACTCCAATCCATGTGGTAATGATCGCCTAAAAGATCGCCCAAATCTGAGCTCCATAGCTCAAAATATGAGAAAATGATCAAAACCTTCAAAATAGAGTACTTTAAACACTGCTCTAGAGGTACCCTTCATGATCGCGGTCATCGATCTCATGATCGTGATTCAAAAAATTTCCAGCACACATTATACCCTCTGCGATCGCGGTCATATCCCTGCGATCCCGATGAACAAATTTCCATTACCCTTCCCAAAATCTTCTCGGACAGACTATAGTGTATCGGCCATAATATTTTGTACAAAACTCCAAATTATAAATGGTTTATGTTTTTAAAAACTAGATACAAAGGGCTACAACTTTCTTTTTTGGATCATCACTAAATTCTTTATAGATTGCAAGATATAAGCTTCCAAAATCGGGTCAATGATAGCAGAATTTCTTCTTCGCGAACGTGAGGATTCCTCCGCGAACTTGATTCACATGTCCTTTTCCCCATTTTTATCTTCACGAACGTGAATCAATGTTCGCAATTGCGATGCACACTCCTGTATCCAAAATCCAGCAACTAAGAATGGCCTAGAAATTGTCTGAAACCACCCCGAAACTCACCCGAGCTCCTTAGGCCCTGTCTGAACATACCAACAAGTCTCAAAACATAATACGGACCTACTCGAGGCCTCAAATCACATATATTAACATCAAAACCACGAATCATCAATCAAGATTAATCTCTTAAGTTCATAAACTTCAAAATTCAAACCAAGCGTCTGATTCAAGCCTAACCAATCATGAATGAATCCAAATTTTTCATACAAGTTCCAAATGACATAACGAATTTATTACAACTCCTGGAACAACAATTCGAACCCGATATCATCAAAGTCAACTCTCGATCAAACTTATGAACATTTCAAACCTTCAAATTTTTAACTTTTGCCAAATAGTGCCAATACCTTCTAGACACACCCAAATGCAAATCTGGGCGTACGCCCTAGTCCAAAATCGCCATCCGGACCTAACGGAACCATCAAAATCCCATTCCGGGGTCAAATACACAAAAGTCAAACTTGGTCAACTCTTCCAACTTAAAGTTTCAAATATGAAATTCATTCTTCCAAACTAATCTGAATCACCCAAAAATCGAAACCGACGATACACACAAGTCATAATACATCATATGATGTTACTCATGCCCTCAAACCACTGAGCAAAGTGTAAATGCTCAAAGCGACCAGTCGAGTCGTTACATAACCCTCAGAAGTTAAAAGTATTTGGTTGTCTATGCTATCCTTGGTTACGACATTATTCAAAGCACAAACTTGACTCAAAAGGCCGTCCTTGTGTGTTCATAGTTTACTCATCATCTACGAATAGTTATGACTATCTTGATCAAACCACCAATAAAAGCTACATATCATGCCATGTAGTGTTTGTTGAGCACATTTTTCCATTTGTCTCCATGCATACTAATCTAACATGTGTCTCTCCCATATTAACAACTGCATGGTTATGTCTCTAGGCCCTGTCACATATTCCTCCAACCTCCACTAGTATTCCAGCTGAATCGTCCACCCCTTTACCTCCAATTACTCAGGCCATTCATGCAGGGACTTCTTCAACCTCCACAGATAATGTTGCCACCGCGTCTCCTCAAGATAAGGTACATTCTTCTCCATCGCCCTCGTTAAGCTCTACTTCTCAGACCTTGGCTTCACCACCAACTATCTGCCCAAATTCACAAACCTCATCTGCTCCTTCTCTACGACACAGTATCAGTAGATCCCAAAATAATATTTTCAAACCCAAGCAGGTATTTGATTATCTTGCTACAAAATCCTCTTCTATAGTACCTTTAACTCCTAACACCTTCAAACAAGCACAAACGTATCCCAAGTGGTGTGAAGCAATGAATAATGAGTATGCTGCTCTTATGAGAAATAGAACCCAGTATCTTGTACTATCTACTTCTGCTCATAATATTATAGATTGTAAATGGGACTTTTGCATTAAACATAAACCTGATTGTTCCATTGAATGCTACAAGGTTCATCTTGTAGCTAAAGGTTTTCACCAATGCCCAGGAATTGACTTTCATGCTACTTTCAATCCGATAGTTAAACATACTACTATTAGAATTATTTTTTCTCTAGTTGTGACTTACAGATGGCATCTGCACCAACTCGATGTGAACAATGCATTTTTGCAAGGAACTCTAGAGGAAACTGTGTTCATGTAGCAACCACAAGGATTTGTTGATCCTCTGCATCCAAACCATGTATGTTGCCTTCAATTTATGGACTTCACCAAGCTCCTCGTGTCTGGTATAATGCTCTTTTGCAGTTCCTCCTTTCATGTGGTTTCAAGAGGGCATACTCTCACACTTCTCTGTTCATTTATCAATATTTTAATGTTATGGTCTTTGTGTTAATTTATGTTGATGACATCATTATCACTGGTTCTTCAGAAGATCACATTCGCTCGGTTGTGAATTCATTGGGAAGCAGATTCTCTCTAAAGGACCTTGGGCATATCCACTTCTTCATGAATATTGAAGTTATTTCGTTCAATGATGGCATACTTCTCACTCAAAGTAAGCCAATTGCTGATGTTCTCAGTCGCTTCAACATGCTTGAAGCTAAAGGTGTTGCCACCCCAATATCCACCACAGAACCCCTCACTCTCACTGATGGTTCTCCTGCTGCCAATGCAAAAGAATACCGTCAAGCTATTTCTGCTCTGTAGTATCTGACAAATACTCAGCTAGATATCTCATTCACTATCAATCATTTAGCTCAGTTCATGCACTACCCGTACAGGAAACACTGGCAAGCAGCAAAGCGTCTTCTTTGCTATCTCAAACATACTATCACCTATGGCTTACATCTTCGACCGCCAAATTCAACAAATCTTGTTGCATATGCTGACGTTGGTTGGGATGGGGACCCTATCTCTCGTGCTTCAACTTCAGCTTATATTATCCTCCATGTTTACAATCCTATTAGCTGGAGTTCTAAATAACAACGTACAGTCGCACGATCCTCTACTGAGGCAGAGTATCGTTCAGTTTCAGTTGTTATAGCGCTTGTCAACCGTCAACGTGAGTTTTATATTCCTCTTCCTCTTCCTCTTCCTCTTACCCACACCCCATTGGCTCTATGTGATAATATCGGCGTCACCTATCTGTGCAAGAATCCTGTATTACATTGTCGCATGAAACATGTCGTTATAGATTTCTATTTCGTTCATGATCAAATTGAAAAGAAGGAAATTTAAGTCAGCCACATCTTATCTGTTGCACACCTTGCAGATGCTCTTACGAATCCCTTGTCAAAGAAGTTGTTCATTGACTTTATTTCCAAGATCAATCTCCATCCAGTAGAGCTGATCTTGCGAGGGCGTAAAGAGATAATATGGATAAGGCCTCCTCACAACCAACTCATATTTGATTCAATCTATTTATGTTGTAATGTACCTCTAATAACATGGGATCTCATCTCATCCTAATATGTCACGACCTGGAATCCCAACCTCGAGATTATGATGAAACCTAGCATCCCCTTGCTAGGCAAGCCGACGTGAGATAGTTGATTAGCCAAATTTTAACAGTTTAACAATGTGATGATAAATAATGAGAGATAGGAACTCAATCTAATACAACATCAGCATAAGTCATGTAATAGTATGTACTCTCAATGATCCAAAGTCACGAGTACACGATCTACAAGAAATTCTACAAATAGAGTCTGAAATAAATACAACTATTTTGAATGAAATGAACCGTAAAAGAGGGAAGAGGAAGGGGACTCCAAGGTCTACGGACGCCAGTAGATCTACCTCAAGTCTTCGTATGCAATGATCTGAGCTGACGCACCTCACACACCACTGGGACCAATACCAAAATCTTTACAAGAACTGTAGAAGTGTAGTATGAGTACAACCAACCCAATGCACTCCGTAAGTGTCGAGTCTAACCTCGACGAGGTAGTGAAGAGGCTATGACAGGACACTCATATAATTAAACATGAATATATGTACAATATCAACAAAATAGAGATTTAATAATGTACAATTAGGAGGGGACATGCGAAAGGGGAAAAGATACGATAATTATAACAGATATGACATCACAAGATACCCAAATAACTCATCAACCAATGAAGACAGATAAACATATGGTATAAAGATGAAACGGCATCACCCTTCGTACTTTTACTCTCATCCTTACAATGAAATGATGACATAAGTAAAATGAAATGGCACAGCATCACCCTTCGTGCTTTTACTCTCGATCTTCCCATGTATCAATGAATAATTGGGAAGAATGGCACGTCATAACCCTTCGTGCTTTTACTCTCGATCTCACCACATAACAATGAATAAATGATATAGATGGCACGTCATCACCCTTCGTGCTTTAATTCTCTTTCTCGCTATGTATTAATTAGTAAATGAGATAATGAAATGGCACGGCATCACCCTTTATGCTTTAACACCTTCCCTTACTATGTAGTAAAGATAATATAAATTAGAGAGATAGATAGTGCGGAGAATGCGCTTTATGTCAAATATGATTCCAAGATACCAAACTTAAAATTTCAAAATACTCAACCATTACTAATTAAGCAATAATTACAGAAGGAATGATCAAATAAGTAATAATCTATTCTAAGAATGGATATCATAATACAAAGGCAACAAATCACAAGGAAACAAAGACACTCACATGCTTTATCCCATAACAACACATAAATACTCGTCACCTAACATATCTATTGTACCCACACGTTAATCACGTAGCAAGTAGGCAACCAAATCCTAATCCCTCAAGTCAAGGTTAACCACGATACTTACCTCGCTCCGCAATCAAATCAAAGCTCAACCGGGACCTTTCCTCTAACATCCACCTACAAACCAATCGAATCCAACCAAATATCGTTCAAACAATTCAAAATAAGCTTTAGAAACTACCAATAAGTGAAAAGGATTCAATCTTTAATGATTTCGGAAAAAGTCAACAAAAGATAACCCCAGGCCCGCTTGGTCAAAACCCGAGATTCAGGCCAAAACTAAATTACCCATTCACCCCCGAGCCCGATTATGTAATTAGTTTCAAAATCCGACCTCAATTCGAGGTCTAAATCCCAAATTTACAAAAATCCCTAATTCTACCCAAATCCCTAATTTCTGCCATGAAAATCCTACATTTGATGTTGAAAACTTTTGAAATATAATGGGTAATTGAAAACAAGTAGATTAAAGTCACTTACCAATGAATTTAGGAAGCAAATATCTTGGGAAAATCGCCTCTAGGGTGTTTAGGGTTGAGAGTTTGAAAGAAATGAGCTAAATCCCGTTTTCCCCTCTTTTACCCACCTACAGTTATCGCAATTGCAAAACATAGTTCGCAATTGCGATGATCGCAAAAGCGATCAACCCTTCGCAAATACGAAAGAGTCATTGAGCCTGTGTCGTCACAAATGCGACAATTTTATTGCAAATGCGAACCAAGGTTGTCCGCAAATGCGAACTATACTTCGCAAAAGCGAAGCAGTACCAAGTCAGTCAGTGGTCGCAATTGCTACCAAAACCTTTGCAATTGCGAAGATACAGAGTCCGCGAATGCGAACTCTTCCCAACCCAGCCCATGCTCGCAAATGCGACTCATTGTTCTCAAAAGTGAGGCTCGCATTTGCGAGCCAGACCTCGCAAATGTGAGATCTGCAGTCCAACACGAGAAACAAATATGCGTCAACAATTCTTCTAAATACAAAATCACTCAGTAGCCTATCCGAAACTCACCCGAGCCCCTCGGGCTCCAAACCAAACATGAACACAAGTGTAATAACATTATACGAACTCGCTCGCACGATCAAAATACCAAAATAACACCTAGAACTATGAATCGGACACCAAAACAAATGAAATTTTCAAAGTGCTTAAGAACTTTCAATTTTTCAACCAGACGTCCGAATCACGGCAAATCAATTCCATTTTGCACCAAATTTTGCAGACAACTTATAAATACTGAAACGAACCTATTCCAAGTTCCCGAACCGAACCCTTCTAAGTCAACTTACGGTTAAACTTGAGAATTCTTTAAACCTTTAGATTTTTAGTTTTCAATAATTACGTTAAATGAAGTTAGGGACTTCCGAATTTGTTTTTGGGTATACGCCCAAGTCGAAAATCACGATACGGACCCACGGACCGTCATAACACTGATCCGGGTCCGTTTGCTCAAAATGTTGACCGAAGTCAACTCCAATGAGTTTTAAGGCACGATTTCACATTTTCATCAATTTTCTGTTAAAATCTTCTGAAAACTGGACATGGACTGTGCACGTAAATCGAGGAAGGCTAAACAGAGCTATTTGAGGTCTCGAAACACATAAATGAAAGGTAAAGATATAAATGACCTATCGGGTCATCATATTCTCCACCTCTAAAATAAACATTCGTCCTCGAACGGACATAGAAAAGTACCTGGACTGGTAAAAAGGTGTGGATATCTACTCCGCATGTCCGACTCGGACTCCCACGTGGCTGCCTCGATCGGCTGACCTCTCCAATGCACTCAAACTAAAGGATAACTCATAGACCTCAACTGACGGACCTTCCGGGATAGAATAGCCACCAGCTCCTCTTTATAAATCAAATCCTTGTTCAATTGGACTGAGCTAAAATGTAACACATGGGACAGATCACCGTGATACTTCCGGAGCATGGACACATGGAACAACGGATGGACAGCTGATAAACTAGGTGACAATACGAGCTTGTAGGTCACCTCACCCACTCTCTCAAGAATCTCAAAGGGTCTGATATACCTAGGGCTTAACTTGCCCTTATTTCCAAACCTCATCACACCCTTCATGGGTGAAACCCAGAGCAATACCCTCTCTCCAGCCATGAATGCAACATCACAAACTCTACAGTCGGCATAACTCTTCTGCCTAGACTGACCGGTGCGAAGTTGATCCTGAATAATCTTGACCCTACCCAAGGCATCCTGTACCAAATCTGTACCCAACAACCGAGCCTCCCCCGGCTCAAACCATCCAACTGGCGAACGGCACTGCCTCCCATAGAATGCCTCATAGTGAGCCATTTGAAAGCTCGATTGGTAGTTGTTGTTGTAGGCAAACTTCGAAAGCGTCAATAAATGATCCCAAGAACCCCAGAACTGATCCCAAGAACCCCCGAAATCCATAACGCAAGCTCAAAGCATATCCTCCAATATTTGAATAGTGCGCTCGGACTGCCCATCCGTCTGGGATGAAATGTTGTACTCAACTCAACC
Source organism: Nicotiana tabacum (assembly GCF_000715075.1). Classification (NCBI taxonomy): domain Eukaryota; kingdom Viridiplantae; phylum Streptophyta; class Magnoliopsida; order Solanales; family Solanaceae; genus Nicotiana; species Nicotiana tabacum. The sequence goes on along the minus strand of NC_134081.1, from coordinate 21,719,810 downwards.
TGTGTGCCTAACTAACATTGTACGGTCCTCCAGAAGTGTGAGGTGAACTGCGTACCTCGATCAGAAATGATAGACACGGGCACACCGTGAAGACAGACGATCTAACGCATGTCGATCTCAGTTAACTACAATGAAGAATAGGTAACTGCCACTGGAATGAAATGTGCCAACTTGGTCAACATGACCACAATGACCCATACCGCGTCGAACTTCTTCTGAGTCTATGGGAGTCCAACAACAAAGTCCATAGTGATACGCTCACACTTCCACTCGGGAATCTCTAATCTCTGAAGCAACCTACCTGGCCTCTGATGCTCATACTTTACTTGCTGACAATTTAGACACTGAACTACATGTGAGACTATATCCTTCTTCATCCTCCTCCACCAATAATGTTACCGTAAGTACTGATACATCTTGGCGGCACCCAGATGAATATAATATCGGGAATTGTTATCCTCCTCAAGAATCAACTTACGAAGCCCATCCACATTGGGCACACAAATACGGCCCTGCATCCGCAAAACCCCATCATCTTCAACAGCAACTTGCTTGGAACCACCGTGTTGCACCGTGTCCTTAAGGACAAGAAAATAGGGATCATCATATTGACACTCTCGGATGTGCTCATACAAGGAAGACCGAGCAATTGTGCAAGCTAGTACACGACTAGGCTCCGAAACATCTAACCTCACGAACTGATTGGCCAAATCCTGAACATTAGCAGCAAGCGGCCTCTCACCAGCTGGAATATACACAAGGCTACACATACTCATAGCCATTCTACTCAAAGCGTCATCCACCGCATTGGCCTTCCCGAGACGGTACAAAATAATAATATCATAGTCTTTCAACAGCTCCAACCACCTCCTCTGCCTCAAGTTGAGATCCTTCAACTTGAACAAATACTATAGACTCTGATGATCTGTGAATACCCCACATGGCACGCCGTAAATATAGTGCATCCAGATGATCAGTGCATGAACAATGGTTGCCAACTCTAAGTCACGAACATGGTAATTCTTCTCATGAACCTTCAACTGCCACAATGTGTATGCAATCACCCTGCCATCCTGCATCAATACTGCACCGAGCCCAATACGAGATGCATTACAATACACCGTGTAGGATCCTGAACATATGGGCAACACCAACACCAGCACCGTAGTCAAAGCAGCCTTGAGCTTCTGAAAGCTCAACGCATACTCATCCGACCATCTGAATGGGGCACCCTTCTGGGTAAATCTAGTCAATAGGGCGGCTATGGATGAAAACCCCTCCACGAAATGGCGATAATAACCCGCCAAACCTAGAAAACTCTTGATCTTTGTAGCTGAAGTGGGTCTAGGCCAGTTTTGAACTGCCTCAATCTTCTTAGAATCCACTTTTATGCCCTCTGTCGATGCAATATGCCCCAAAATGGTGACTGAGTCTAACCAAAACTCACACTTTGAAAACTTGGCATATAACTGGCTATCTCTTAGAGTTTGAAGTGTAATCCAAAGATGTCGCTCATACTTTTCTTGACTGCGGGAGTAGATCAAGATTTCATCAATGAATACAATCACAAAAGAATCCAAATAGGGCTTGAACACCCGGTTCATCAAATCCATAAATGTTGCTGGGGCATTTGTCAAACCCGAATGACATCACCAGGAACTCATAATGCCCATACCGAATTTGAAAAGTCGTCTTAGCGACATCAGATGCCCTAATCTTCAACTGATGGTAGCCAGACCTCAAATCAATCTTCAAAAACACATTGGCACCCTGAAGCTGATCAAATAAGTCGTTAATCCTCGGCAACGGATACATGTCCTTGATAGTGACTTTGTTCAATTGCCGATAGTCTATGCACATCCTTATCGACTATATTCCTTCTTCATGAACAACACAGGCGCACCCCAAGGTGAGACACTAGGTCTAATAAAGCCATTATCAAGCAAATCTTGCAACTGCTCGTTTAACTCCTTCAACTCTGGCGGGGCCATACGGTATGGTGGAATAGAAATGGGCTGAGAACCCGGAGCAAAATCAATACAGAAGTCAATATCTCTGTCGGGTGGCGTCCCTAGCAGATCTGCAGGAAACACCCCAAAAAACTCAAGAACAACTGGTACTGAATCCATGGAGGGAACCTCGGCACTAGAATCGCGGACATAGGCTAAATAAGCTAGACATCCCTTCTCGACCATACATCAAGCCTTTACATAAGAAATAACCCTGCTGGTAAAATGGCCAAAAGTCCCTCTCTATTATAATAGAGGAAACCCCGGCATGTCTAAGGTCACTGTCTTGGCGTGATAGTCCAATATAACATGATAAGGTGATAACTAATCCACACCCAAGATAACATCAAAATCTACCATATCAAGAAGTAGAAGATCCACGCTAGTATCTAGACCCCCAATAGTAATCACACACGAGCGATAGACACGATCTACAATAATAAAATCTCCCACATGCATGGACACATACACAAGAGCACTCAAAGAATCACGAGGCACAACCAGATATGAACCAAAATATGATGGAACATACGAATAAGTGGATCCCGAATCAAATAGAACTGAAGCATCTCTATGGAAAATTGGAACAATACCATTGATAACAATGTCAGATGACTCGGCCTCAAGCCTATCTGGGAAAGCATAACATTGGGGTTGGGTCCCACCACTCTGAACTACGTCTCTGGGACGGCCTCTAGCTAGCTAGCCTCCATTTCTAACGGCATGTCCTCCACCTCTAATAGTCTGACCTCTACCACGGGTTGCCTGGCCTCTACCCCTAGCTGGCTGAGCGGGCAGTGGAGCAACCGGTGTCAAAATTATGGCACGAGAACCCTACTGTTGCACGCTGCCCTATGACCGGGGGAAAAATCTAACAATGTGTCTCGGATCACCACAAGTATAACAAGCCCTCGGCTGTTGTGAATGCTGACCCTAGAATTGGCCTTGTCAACCTGGGTAACCACTCTGATAACTTTGGATCTAAGGTTCACTAATAGGAGCTGCTAGTGCACTGTAGGCTAGCTGCTTAGGATAAGACACATAAGGACCCCGTCTCCGTGAAGCACTGTGAGATGCCTGAAGCGCTGAATGAAATGGACTGGGAGGATGGCCTCTACCAAAAGTTACCCTGCCTCTAGATGAGGCACAACTGAAACTACCGGAATGACGAGGCCTCTTATCTAACACCGACCCCCTCTCCTGAGCAATAACCAACTCGATTCGTCTAGCAATATCTACGGCCATCTGGAAAGAAATATTACTCCCGGTCTCCTTGGCTATCTGTAGCCTGAGAGTGAAAGTTAGCTCAACAATAAATCTCCTCACTCTCTCCCTCTCAGTAGGAAGCAAGATAGTGGCATGGCGAGCTAGGTCCACAAATTGAGTCTCGTACTGGGTGATAGTTATACAACCTTGCAGAAGTCGCTCGAACTGCCTGTGGTACTCCTCTCTCAGAGTGACAGGAATGAACTTCTCTAGAAATAGCTGTAAGAACTGATCCTAGGTAAGTGCAGGCGACTCAGCTGGTCTAGTCAACATATAATCTCTCCACCATCTTCGGGCGGAACCAGTCATCTGAAATGTTGCAAAATCGACCCCATAGGTCTCAACTATACCCATGTTGCGCAACACCTCATGGAAATGGTCCATGAAATCCTCTTGGTCCTCAGAAGATGCATCACTGAAATGAACAGGAAAGAGCATGGTAAACTTATCCAACCTCAACATAGCCTGAGAAGACAAAGCGGGCCTATCACCAGCCTGTGCCGCAACAACTAGCTGAACTACCCCAACTAGCAGGGTTGCTGGAGTCTGATACTGGGGAGCCACCTACTTCGGGGTGTGAGTAGCGGGAGTATGTGCTCCTCCCCCAGCCTAAGAGACGGTTGGCACCACCGGAAAGGTACTAGTCTGGGCCACACTCTCCATAAGGCCCACCAAATGGACTAGAGCATCCTGAAGCACTGAGTGGCTATGAACTCCTTCGGGACCTGAGCTGGTCCAACGGGTACAATTTGAGCTGGAACTTTCTCCTCAAAATCCACTTGGGGCTCCACTACGGGTGCTGTTGCTCTACCTCGGCCTCTGGTGCGACTTCGACCTCGGCCTTTGCCCCTTGTCGTAGCTGTCATTGGGGGCTCTCTCTCATGTATGGTTGTAGATGCAGTGCGTGTTATTGCCATTTGTGAGAGGACAAGAATAGAAAACTTCAATCATCGATGATAGAATAAAATCGCACGATAGAGTAAGAAATAAGTGATATTTTCCTAAACTCTATAGCCACTGAAAGATAAGTACAGATGTCTAAGTACCGATCCTCCAGACGCTACTAAGTTTGCTCGTGACTCGTGAGACTTAGGCAACCTAGTGCTCTGATACCAACTTGTCACGACCCGGAATCCCAACCTCGGGGTCATGATGGCGCCTAACATCCACTTGCTAGGCAAGCTGACGTGAGATAGTTGATTAGCCAAATTTTAACAGTTTAAACAAGGTGATGAAAATTAATGAGAGATAGGAACTCAATCTAATACAACACCAGCATAAGTAATGTAATAGTATCTACTCCCAACGGAGTCACAAGTACACGAGCTACTAGAAATTCTACAAACATAGTCTGAAATAAATACAACTGTTTCGAATGAAATGAACAGTAAATAAGGGAAGAGGAAGGGGACGCCAGCAGATCTACCTCAAGTCTCCGTATGCAATAATCCGAGCTGACGTACCTCACGCACTGCTGGGACCAATACCAAAATCTGCACAAGAAGTGCAGAACTGTAGTATGAGTACAACTGACCCAATGTACTCCGTAAGTGTCGAGTCTAACCTCGACGAGGTAGTGACGAGGCTATGACAGGACACTCACATAATTAAATATGTACAAACATGTATATATGTACAACATCAACAAAACAGAGATTTAACAATGTACAATTGGGAGGGGACATGCGGAAGGGGGAAAAGATACGATAACTATAACAGATATGGCATCACAAGATAACCAAATAACTTATCAACCAATGAAGACAGATAAACATACGATATAAAGAGACACGGCATCACTCTTCGTGCTTTTACTCTCATCCTTACCATGAAATGATGACATAAGTAAAATGAAATGGCATGACATCACCCTTCGTGCTTTGACTCTCTATTTGTCCATATATCAATGAATTATTGGAAAGAATGACAAGACATCACCCTTCGTGCTTTTACTCTCGATCTCACCATATAACAATGAATAAATGATATAGATGGTACGGCATCACCCTTCGTGCTTTTACTCTCGATCTCACCATGTAACAATGAATAAATGATATAGATGGCACGACATCAACCTTCGTGCTCTAATTCTCTTCATCACTATGTAATAATCAGTAAATGAGATAATGAAATGGCACGGCATCACCCTTCGTGCTTTAACACTCTACCTTACCATGTAGTAAAGATAATATAAATTCAGGAGCTAAATAGTGTAGAGAATTTGCTAAACGTCAAATATGATTCCAAGATACCAAACCTCAACTTCCAAAATACTCAACCATTACTAATTAAGAAATAATTATGGAAGAAATGATCAAATAAGTAATAATCTAATCTTAGTATGAATATCATAAATAAAAAGGCAACAAATCACAAGGAAACAAGTACACTCGCATGATTTATCCCACAACAACGCATAAATGCTCATCACCTCACATATACGGTGTACCAATATGTTAATCAAGTAGCAAATAGGCAAACAAGTCCTAATCCCTCAAGTCAAGGTTAACCACGACACTTACCTAGCTCCGCAACCTAATCAGAGCTCAACCGGGACCTTTCCTCCAAAATTCACCTCCAAACCAATCGAATCTAACCAAATATCGTTCAAACAATTCAAAATAAGTTTAGAAACTACCCATAAATGAAAAAGATTCAATCTTTACTGATTTCGAAAAAAGTAAACAAAAGTCAACCCCGTGCTTGCTTGGTCAAATCCCGAGATTCGAACCAAAACCAATCACCCATTCACCATCGAGCACGGTTATTTAATTAATTTCGAAATTCAACCTCTATTCGAGTTCTAAATCCCAAATTTACAAAAATTCCTAACTCTATCCAAATCCCTAATTTCTACCATAAAAATCCTAGAATTGATATTGAAAACTTATGAAATGTAATAGGTAATTGAAATAAAGTAGATTAAAGTCACTTACCAATGAATTTAGGAAGAAAATCTCTTATCACCTCTAGGGCATTTAGGATTGAGAGTTTGAAAGAAATGAGCCAAATCTCATTTTTCCCCTCTTTTACCCAGCCGCAGTTATCGCAATTGCGACACATAGTTCGCAATTGCGATGATCGCAAAAGCGATCAACCCTTCGCAAATGCGAAAGAGTCACTGAGCCTGTGTCGTCGCAAATGCGACAATTTTATTGCAAATGCGAACCAAGGTTGTCCGCAAATGCGAACTATACTTCGCAAAAGCGAAGCAGTACCAAGTCACTCAATGGTTGCAATTTCGACCAAAATCTTCGCAATTGCGAAGATACAGAGTCCGCAAATGCGAAGAATTTCTCGCAAATGCGAACTCTTCCCGACCCAGCCGTAAGTGTCGCAAATGTGACTCATTGTTCGCAAAAGCGAGGCTCGCATTTGCGAGCTAGACCTCGCAAATGCGAGATCTGCAGTTCAGCACGAGAAACAAATATGCATTTGCTATTCTTCTAAGTCCAAAATCATTCTGTAGCCTATCCGAAACTCACTTGAACCCCTCGGGCTCCAAACCAAACATGAACACAAGTGTCATAACATCATGCGAACTCGCTCGCGCGATCAAAACACCAAAATAACACCTAGAACTATGAATCGGACACCAAAACAAATGAAATTTTCAAAGAAACTTAAGAACTTTTAATTTTTCAATCGGGCGTTCGAATCACGTCAAATCAATTCCGTTTTGCACCAAAATTTATAGACAAGTTATAAATACTGAAACGAACCTATTCTAAGTTCTGGAACCGAAATCCGAATCTCGTAACAATAAAGTCAACTTACGGTCAAACTTAGGAATTCTTTAAACCTTTAGATTTCTAGTTTTTAACAAATTACGTTAAATCAAGCTAGGGACTTCCAAATTCGTTTTCGGGCATATACCCAAGTCCCAATTTACGATACGGACCCACCGGGACCGTCTGTTTGCTCAAAACGTTGACCGAAGTCAACTCCAATAAATTTTAAGGCACGATTTCATATTTTATCAATTTTTTCATAAAAAACTTTTAAAAATATGACACGGACTGCGCACGTAAATCGAAAAAGACTAAATGAAGCTATTCGAAGTCTCGAAACATAGAAATAAAGGGTAAAGCTATAAATGACCTATCAGATCATCAAATAATAGCTTTTGTACTATAAATACTAACCTACAGCAATGAGAAGACGTATGCGTGGAAATTCTCACACGAGTTGTTTTAGTCTTATGGCTACGAGTGTGTCCTTAAATTTTTATTTTTTTTTCTGTGCCTTTTCTATTCAATTAAAGAAGTGTAATCACTAAGCTTAGACTGTCAGGTCACGTAGATTTCTCGTCATGTCTTAGCCTTCTTCACTAGAAAAGTGTTGTCGGGTGATATGGTAACATCGATTGTATGTTTTTCAAGTCTATGCTTTTTCATTTGATACATCAAATCAAGGCACCATCTCTAATTGAAGCACTACTTCCTTTTACTTATTCTGATGCGTGATTAAATGGTCAAGTGTGATAATAAAAATTGGAATGTTTTATGCTGGTAAGTCACTAAAAATCAGACGCGTGTCTTTTCGGTTCAATAAAGCAAACAATCAACTATTCAATATACAAAATTTATGAACACACACGTTTTCCTGTAGAAAGACAAAAAGGTGATATGATGAAAAAAAAAGTGAAATGGAAGAATAACTTGATAAGCGAAAGGGCAAAGTGACATTCTTTTTCAAATATTGTCGCTTAATTGACATAATTTAAGATGTGAAAATTATTTATTGTTTAAAGTTGGATAAAAATTTTATTTTTTAATATGAAGTATGAGCAAGAAATACGTTTCACTTTATCTTTTAACAGTTAGCCAGAGATATACGTGCAACACACGTACATGAAAATTAGAAAAAATTAAACACATTAGTTATTCATTGGTTATTTATTTTTTAAGTCTATAATATAATTTTTATTCATATTTAACATACTTTTAAAAAATTCATTAATTAATCCATTATTTAACGAATAATATGGATGCATAACTATTTTTTTAATCCATTTTACCATCAATAAGTGAAAGTCAAAAGAACTATGGTAGTGGTTTGTTCGTACATTGAAATTTCTAAAGTAGCATCACGCTCAAGAGAATCTTTAGATGATTGACTCAAAAGTAAAGTTAGCTAACCGCTTGTTTGGATGGTTGTTACCCATTATATGCTATTGTATTGTTATCCCAAAATAATGTTTGTTTTGATTATTTAGTTAAAATTGGTTATATTATATTATTAAATCCATTGTTCCAAAATAATGAAAAGCCTCATATTATAAAACAACCAATTTGATGTGATGGAATTGTTTCCTATTTTACTTTCCAACGTCAAAGGCAGTAAGAATAGGTTTTGCCTTCTTTTTTGTTTCATTTTTCACCTACTTTGATTTTAACTCCAATTCTAATTACTTTAATCTCCAATTAGCTGTATAGTATTGGTTGTTTTCAAGTGTGCAAAGTGTTACTTATTTATCTTCGTTTCTTTGTTCTGCCAACTGCACGGTCTTCATCTGTTTCTCAATTATCGTCTTTTATTATTTGTTTTCTAATGATAGTTAATCTTTCATTTTAGTAGAAAGTGATTTCTTAAATTATTTTTATGCGTAATTCTTGATAAATTTAATATTTAAAATAATTGAGGATATTTTAATAAATATATCAGTTACAGTACAGTATGATACTGTAACGACCCGATTGGTCGTTTTGAGTAATTGCACTTTTCTCGATAGTTTGAGGGCTCGAGTATCTCCGCATGATGTATTATAATTTGCGTAAATCGTCGGTGTTAGTTTTCAAGTTATCCGGAATTGATTTGGAAGAATGAACTTCAAGATTTAAGCCTTGAGTTGGAAGAGTTGACCAAGTTTGACCTTTTAGTATTGGATCTCGGAATGAAATTTCGTGAGTTCCGTTAGCTCCGTTGGGTAATTTTGGACTTAGGAGCGCGTCCGGATTGTTAGTTAGAGGTCCGTAGTCGAATTAGTCTTGAAATGGCGGAAGTTGGATTTTTGGAAAGTTTGACCGGAAGTGAACTTTTTGATATCGGGGTCGAATTCCGATTTCGAAAGTTGGAATAGGTCTGTAATGTCAAATGTGACGTGTGTGCAAAATTTGAGGTCAATCGGACGTGCTTTAATAAGTTTCGGCATCGGTTGTAGAAGTTGAAGTTCCAAAGTTCATTGATTTTGAATTGAGGTGTGATTCATCGTTTCGAGGTTGTTATGCGTGAGTTGAAGTCCCGAGTAGGTTCGTTTCATCACATGGAACTTGTCTGTAAAATTTGGCGCCATTTGGAGTTGATTAGATATGGTTCGGACGCTTGGATGCGATTCTAGAAGTTCTTGAAGTTTCGTTTGATCTTCATGTGTTTTGGCATCCGATTCATGATTCTAGAGGTTGTTTTGATGTTTTGATCGCTCGAGCGAGTTCGTGTGATATTTTTAGACTTGTGTGGGTGTTTGGTTTGGGGCCTCGGGGGCTCGGGTGAGTTTCGGATTGGTTTCGGATTGTTTTTGTTAAACTTTTGAGTGTTGGTTCTGGTTTAATCGCATTTGCGATGTTTTGGTCGCAAATGCGGCTATCGCATTTGCGAAGCAGCCTCGCATTTTGCGAACCTGGGCTGCTGGGCTGGAGTTCGCTTTTGCGAAGAATATCTCGCATTTGTGATGGGCCCCTTTTTCGCATTTGCGAAGCTTTTGGTCGCAAATGCGACCTTAGCAGGAAAGTCTCCAATTCATAATTGCAATATTTTATTCGCATTTGCGAATCCCCTATCGCAAATGCGACATTTGCAACCTGCTAAATGCTGAGAATTCCGAGACTTAGCTTCATTTTGATATATTTTGAACCCGAGCTTCGATGGGAGGCGATTTTGTGAATGTATTTTCATATTAAATCATTGGGTAAGTGCCTCTAATCTATTCTCAACTACATTTCATGATTTTACACAAGATTTAACATCAAATTCATGAGAAATCTAGGAAAAAATTTGGAAATTTTGTCAAAACTTTGAAAAATAGAAATTTGGGATTTGAGAGTCGAATAGGACTCAGATTTGGAAAAAGAATATTTGGACTCGTGAGGCTATGGGTAGTCAAGACCTACCCTTGGACTCGGGTTTTGACTGGGGCGGGCCCGGGAGTTAACTTTTGTTGACTTTTTAGAAATTGAATAAAAATCATAGCTTTATTAATTAAAATTGATTTCTCTTGCATTGTGTGATATATTTAAGCTGTCTTTGGCTAGATTGAGCCGAGCGGAGGTGGATCTTGTAAAGGAAAAGCTAAATTGAGTATTTAGATTTACCCGAATTGATGTAAGTATTTTGCCTAACTTTGTTGAGGAAATTTTCCCTACTATTTAACACTATTTACTACATGCGGGGGTGATACATATATGAGGTGACAAGCATATATGCATGTGCCAGGGTTAACCATGCTCGGGGGTAAATTATGTTATGAATTGTGTCTTGTACATTCACGTGATCTTCTTGCTTCATGCCTTACTTGATTCCTAGATTGTCACGACCCAAAAATCACGCCTGTCATGATGGCACCTATCTCGATACTAGGCAAGCCAACAACCTCAATAAACCATAATTTTATTTTAAAATCCGAAAACATAATAATTAAGTTTAAGAGTAAATTCCACAAATACTAGATATAAAAACACTCCCAAAACCCGGTGTCACTAAGTACATGAGCATCTATAGGGAAGGAGAGACAAGGTCTGCGAAACAAAGAAGCTACCTCTGAATCTCTGAAAAATCAACTGTGTGAAAGAATCAACACCCATTGTGTCTGGGATCACCTGGATCTGCACACGAAGTACAGGATGTAGTATGAGTATAACCAACTCAGTAAGTATCAATAATAAATAAGGAACTGAAAGTAGTGACGAGCTTCTCAGCTAAGTTCAAATATAGTACTTTCCAACATAAAAGGGTAGGCATGCTCTCAAGTTCAACATTTAAAATTTCACAGAAATCTCATATCAAATTTAACTGAAACATAAAATAATTTTTTTTCGAAATTTCCAAAATAGTGATATATGACAGCTGAAATGCAGTAAATAATGAAATCAATGCATCCTCTGAAAGCAACGGGGATACCTCACAATCACTCTTGCCACTCGGGCATACCTCACAATCACTCATGCCTCCCAGTCACTCAGCACTCGGCACTCGCACTCAGTAGGTACATGCGCTCACTGGGGGTGTGTACAGACTCCGGAGGGGCTCCTTCAGCCCAAGCTCTATATCAAGCCAATCATGGCATATAACAATGAAACATGTTGCGGTGCGCAGCTCAATCCCATAAACATCCTCACAATTAGGCCCTCGGCCTCACTCAGTTATCAACCTCTCCAGTCTCTCGGGCTCAAGATGTCATGAAAATCAGCCCAAAAATGATAATATGATGTATCAATAAATAGCAACAGAGACTAAGATATGATATGAAATGAATGAACATGACTGAGTATGAAATTACAATTTGAGCATATGATTCAACCACATAAATGACCCTAGTAGGTACCAACAATAACATCGTATGTCTAAGCATGATTTTTAATACGAGTCTCAGCTCAATTTTCTCTAACACGTTGAGAATGTACGGATATCAACAGATTATTCAACTATATAGTTCCATGGAATTTGACCAAGTCATAATTCCTACGGTGCACGCCCACACACCCATCACCTAGTATGTGCGTCACCTCAAAACCAATCACATAACACATAATCCGGGTTTCATACCCTCAGGACCAAATTTAGAACTTTTACTTACCTCAAACCGTGTAATTCTTTATTCCGCTATGCCCTTGACACAAGAATTGGTCTCCGAAAGCCTCGTATCTAGCCACAATTAATTCGATTCAGTCAATACCAATTATTGTAACTAATTCCATAAGGAAATAATAATTTTCCAATAAAAATTCGAAATTCACTCAAAAATTGCCCGTGGGGCCCACATCTTGGAACCCGATAAAAGTTATAACAAATGAACGCTCATCCAACCACGAGTCCAACCATACAAATTTCACAAAATTCCGACATCAACTCGGCCCTCAAATCTTCAATTAAAGTCTATGAAATTTCTACCATTTTTAACTCAATCTTTACCCATTTGAACTCAACAATCTTTCCACAAACCTTATTAGTATGTGTATGTATAAATAATACTCTAACACCCAAAAATCATAGTCTTAATCACCCATCTTTACCCAAACTCGAAATTGAAGACTAGGGGTTAGAAACTTACCTCTTGGGTGAAGATCTTGTGATATTTCCTTGTTGGATTTCAAAGCTTGAACAAGATCTTGATGAACAAAGCACTTGAGCTTCTTCCTCTCTCTAGAACACTCTCCTTTCTCTCTAAAAATGTCAGATTTTGACTCAAAAATGGCCCTTTGCGCGTATTTAATGAAGTAGGGTCGGGTTGTAAAAACCCAAAAATGAAGCTCCAGAACAGGATATATGCGACCGCAGAATAGATATGTGTTCCGCATATCGGCCGCACAATTGACTCCAGAACTGGGAAGAACCTGCCTGGGTTGCGGTCACTATGCGGCCCGTAGACCTGTTATGCGGTCGCATAATGAACCGCAGAATGGCATCCAAAACGGTCCCTTACCTACCTCACTCTGTGGCCATTATGCGGTCCGTAGAGTGATTCTGCGGTCGCATAATGGACCGCAGAAACACATTTCTCTGCCACAAAGTTTCCTCTACTCCCCAGTGCATTGTTCAACATAAAAAGTTTCCTTTGTACTAATTGATCTACCTCGGCACCACAAAACCTTAATTTCCTTAGCAAAAGTTCTCCTGGGTTGTTACACATAAGTCAACATCCGGTCAACCTTTTCAACTTAAATTCTAAACCTTGGAACTAAGTGTTCCAAATCATTCCAAAACCTCATCGGACCCGAACCATTACCCCCGGCAAGTCACATAACAAATGTAAGGCATAAATTGAGTAGTAAATGGGGGAACGGGATTGTAATACTCAAAATGATCGGCCGAATCGTTTTCTCCCCCCCTCTTAAACAAATATTCGTCCTCGAACGGGTTTAGAATTATACCTGGAGTCTCAAATAGGTGTGGAAATTTGCTCTATATCTCCCGCTCAGTCTCCTGAGTAGCTTCTCCGACTGGCTGGCCTCTCCACTGTACTTTCACTGAAGCTATATTCTTTGATCTCAACTTTTGAACCTGTCGGTCTAAAATAGCCACCGGCTCCACATCATAAGTCAAATTACCGTCCAGCTACACTGTACTGAAATCCAAAATATGAGACAGATCCCCGACATACTTTCGGAGCATGGATACATGGAACACTGGATGAACACCTGATAGACTGGGTGGCAAAGCAAGTTCATAAGCCACTTCTCCAATTTTCTTAAGTATCTCAAAAGGCCCAATATACCGAGGGCTCAACTTGCCCTTCTTTCCGAACCTCAACACACTCTTCATGGGTGAAATCTTGAGCAGAACATTTTCCCCAACTATGTAAGCAACATCACGAACCTTCCGATCGGCATAACTCTTCTGTCTAGACTGCGCTGTGCGAAGCCGCTCCTGAATCAATTTAACCTTCTCCAAAGCATCCTGAACCAAATCAGTACCCAATAGTCTAGTCTCACCCGGATCAAACTAACCCACCGTAGACCGACATCGTCTCCCATATAAAGCCTCATACGGAACCATCTGAATGCTCGATTGGTAGCTTTTATTGTAAGCAAACTCTGCCAGTTACAGAAATTGATCCCAAGAACACCCAAAATCAATGACACAAGCGCGTAGCATATCCTCCAATATCTGAATATTGCGCTCGGACTGTCCGTCCGTCTGAGGGTGAAATGTTGTACTCAACTAAACCTCTGTACCTAATTCTTGTTGTACTGTCCTCCAAAACTATGATGTAAACTGCGTGCCCCGATCTGAAATGATGGATACTGGCACACCGTGTAGGCGAATAATCTCGCGGATATAAATCTCAGCCAACTGCTCCAAAGAATAAGTAGTACCGACTGGAATAAAATGCACGGATTTGGTCAACCGATCCACAATTACCCAAACAACATCAAACTTCCTCAAAGTCCGTGGAAGTTCAACTACGAAATCCATGGTAATACGCTCTCATTTCCACTCCGGAATTTTAAGTCTCTGAAGCAATTCGCTCGGTTTCTGATGCTGATACTTCATATGTTGACAATTTAAACACTGAGCTACAAACCCAACTTAAATTTGTACTAATTGATCTACCTCGGCACCACAAATCCTTAATTTCTTTAGCAAAAGTTCTCTTGGGTCGTTACACATAAGTCAACATCCGGTCAACCTTTTCAACTTAAATTCTAAACCTTGGTACTAAATGTTCCAAATCATTCCAAAACCTCACCGGACCCGAACCATTACCCCCGGCAAGTCACATAACAAATGTAAGGCATAAATTGAGTAGTAAATGGGGGAACGGGATTGTAATACTCAAAACGATCGGCTGGATCATTTTCTCCCCCTCTTAAACAAACGTTCGTCCTCGAACGGGTTTAGAATTATACCGCGAGTCTCAAATAGGTGTGGATATTTGCTCTATATCTCCCGCTCAGTCTCCTAAGTAGCTTCTCCGACTGGCTGGCCTCTCTACTGCACTTTCACTGAAGTTATATTCTTTGATCTCAACTTTCGAACCTGTCGATCTAAAATAGCCACCGGCTCCACATCATAAGTCAAATTACCATCCAGTTGTACTGTACTGAAATCCAAAATATGAGACAGATCCCCGACATACTTTCGGAGCATGGATACATGGAATACTGGATGAACACCTGATAAACTGGGTGGCAAAGCAAGTTCATAAGCCACTTCTCCAATTTTCTTAAGTATCTCAAAAGGCCCAATATACCGAGGGCTCAACTTGCCCTTCTTTCCGAACCTCAACACACTCTTCATGGGTGAAATCTTGAGCAGAACTTTTTCCCCAACCATGTAAGCAGCATCACGGACCTTCCGATCGGCATAACTCTTCTGTCTAGACTGCGCTGTACGAAGGCGCTCCTGAATTAATTTAACCTTCTCCAAAGCATCCTGAACCAAATCAGTACCCAATAGTCTAGTCTCACCCGGATCAAACTAACCCACCGTAGACCGACATCGTCTCCCATATAAAGCCTCATACGGAACCATCTGAATGCTCGATTGGTAGCTTTTATTGTAAGCAAACTCTGCCAGTGGCAAAAATTGATCCCAAGAACACCCAAAATCAATGACACAAACGCGTAGCATATCCTCCAATATATGAATAGTGCACTCGGACTGTCCGTCCGTCTGAGGGTGAAATTTTATACTCAACTAAACCTGTGTACCTAATTCTCGTTATACTGTCCTCCAAAACTGTGATGTAAACTGCGTGCCCCGATCTGAAATGATGGATACTGGCACACCGTATAGGCGAATAATCTCGCGGATATAAATCTCAGTCAACCGCTCCAAAGAATAAGTAGTACCGACTGGAATAAAATGCACAGATTTGGTCAACTGATCCACAATCACCCAAATAGCATCAAACTTCCTCAAAGTCCGTGGAAGTTCAACTACGAAATCCATGGTAATACGCTCTCATTTCCACTCCGGAATTTCAAGTCTCTAAAGCAATTTGCTCGGTCTCTGATGCTCATACTTCATATGTTGACAATTTAAACACCGAGCTACAAACCCAACTTAAATTTGTACTAATTGATCTACCTCGGCACCACAAAACCTTAATTTTCTTAGCAAAACTTCTCTGAGGTCGTTACACATAAGTCAATATCTGGTCAACCTTTTCAACTTAAATTCTAAACCTTGAAACTATGTGTTTCAAATCATTCCAAAACCTCAACGGACCCTAACCATTACCCCCGGCAAGTCACATAACAAATGTAAGGCATAAATTGAGTAGTAAATGAAGGAACGGGGCTGTAATACTCAAAATGACCGGCCGGGTCGTTATATAGATACTAAGAATATAGTATTAAATATTGGAAACTAAGACTTAGTTTATTATGACTTGATCAAATTTGATGGAATTCTGAGATTACATTGATGTGTTTAACTTGGTTATCATTATGCATAATCATTAATATATTGTTGCGGTCGATATTTTTGAGATACTAGATTTTACACTTATGTTGTAGATCATTTGTGAGATTTGTTGGAATACTTGAATAATAAGGTTCTTACGGGTTTATTGAACTATTGTTGGCTTGGGAAGTTGTGATTGGGATTCATTTGGAATATTCATTTAAATACTCTCCTTGACATTATTTATGCTTCCTGCCTTGTTTGTCATTGATATACATATGCTTGGTAAGGAAGAGTGTAAAGCACGAAGGGTGATGTCGTGCCATTGTTTATACATTATCATGTGAGGGAGAGGGTAAAGCACGAAGGATGATACCGTGCCATATTATCTGAGAGTAAAAGCACGAAGAGTGATGTCGTGCCATATTATCTGAGAGTAAAAGTACGAAGGGTGATTCCATGCCATATCATTTGTGAGAAAAAGCACGATGGGTGATGTCGTGCCATGTTATGTGAGTAAAAGAACGAAGGGTGATGCCGTGCCATTGCATTTATATTATCATGTTTTTGTGTTATGGTGAGTTCATGGCACGAAGGGCGTTTTCGTACCAGTGAGGACGTGGGACATGCATTATGTTGTGATATCCTTTTCCTGCAGATATCTTCATGTCCTTACCTTGAATTGTTACTGACGTACTTACAGTTCTTATATGACTTGTCGTCACTGTTCTGTCTTTATTCTCTTTCTCAATTGTTGTTGTGTTGCCCATGCCTTCTACTTGCTTAACTTGTAAATATCATGCCTAATTCCTACTATTATAGTTGCATCCATGACATAACTGTTTTGTTGCACTTAGGTACAAGTCTTCTTCCATGTTAGTCATTCATGTCTCTACTTGTTAACTTATAAAGATCATGTATCCCTTTTCTTGTTTGTTATATCTATATTCATGCCTCCACCATGCTAGTTAGTTGAAGTTACATTCATTTTCCTAATTGTTGTCATGACCTTTATGCCTTCCTCCTAGTCTGTTACTGATGTCCTTATGTACATTCTCATTCATTATTACTACTTGCGTATTTTCTACTTTGTCATTTCTGTTATCAGTATTTCTGCCCTTCGGTTGGTACTGTTTTACACATATTTGGTGAGGAGGAGATAAATGCACGAACGGTGTTGTCGTGTCGTTGAATTTGATGTCTTCAGTCTTTCTCTCACACTATGAAAGTTTTGAGGTGATTATTGTGGTTCATTGGGTTTCACTCTAAGGAAAGGATTGGTCGAGATATTGGAAACTGTTGAATTGTGATCTCTTCTAGTACTCTGTTATTTTTTTGTACATTCGTTTAGTGCACTCTATCATGTTATACTGTAGTATAGTTCTATTGCTAGATTTCGGCACAGATTTTTTTTAGTGAGCATCTTTTTACTAAAAAGCCCCGTCACTACTTCGATGACTTTAGACAAAATACTTACTGGGTACATGGGATCGGTTGTAGTCAAACTACACTTCTACACCTTGCGTGCAGACTTTTGGAGCGGAGCTGCTGGTGATGTCGGGAGATGGCTCTGAAGATGTTCGTGCATTTCGGATATAGCTCCCACTTGTCCTTGGTGGTTTTAGATTTTGTTAATATGTTTATTTAGCTTTCATACAGATCGTGTAATTATTTGTATCAACTTTGTAAATTCTATGTCCTAGAAGCTCATGATTTGTACTACTAGTTCTTGGGTTAATTTGTAAAAGTTCAGATAATTCTTCTTATTTTTCCTACAAATTTCAATTGAATTGTATTGACTGTTAGTTGGATTACCTAGCGGGTCGAGTTAGGTGCCATCACGACTGGTGATTTTTAGGTCGTGACAGGTGGTATCAGAGATCTAGGTTCATAGGTTCTACAAGTCATGAGCAAGTGTCTAGTAGAGTCTTGCGGATCGGTATGATGACGTCCATACCTATCTTTGAGAGGCTACAAGACATTTAGGATATACTTCTCATCTTTCTTTCCTTATCGTGCGGCATTGATTCAGCTTGAAGTGTAACTCTTTGAATTCCTTTCACGCATTTGTATGCGTACATGAGCGCTCGGTATCGGTTGTGCATCGACGACTTGTGAGTCCATGGATGAGATGCGAGATGTGATTCCTGTGTGCTGATGATGGGTCAATCTGGAGGACTTGAGGCCTGGTTTTGACTGCAGCTTGAGCACAGAGATTTCAGTTGTGTGAGCATGTGCTTTTGGACTTATACGTCTCGTAGTGTCCCTATGAGTGGAATTTATAGAAGGAGGGTGGTTGGATGACTAAATGACGAGTAGGATGTGACTGCGGGATATGTTCAGATGATTTGAAGGCGACGAAAAGAGTCTGCTTGAGGTGTAAAAAGGGCTAATGGGTGCTTGATTTCTGTCTTGATGTGACGTATAGTCTCGAGTTATGAGTGTATTGAAATGTTTTCATGTTGTTTAATTGTGGAACGAATTTGATTCTCATGCCTCATTGATGAGTTCAGACTCAGGAAGATTAAGCGGTGGCATAACAGTTGTGGCTAGAGTTTAAGATTTACACTGGATGGTGTCGAGGCTCGCGGTATTTCTATATCATTGTGGATTATGTGTTTCATTAACAGGAAGACTAAGTGGTGGAGGAAACAACTTTGGATTCACAGAAGGTCTCTTCAGAGCGGTTGCCTCGGTTGTGGTGCTTTGGGTGCGAAGAGGAAATGCAACGGCTTATGGGCCTTGAGGCGGTGTGGTTCTTATGCTAGGATCTCTTATGGCGAGCTTTGGGGTAAGGATCATGGTGTTCTCGCAAGGAGGGGTATCAACTTAAGGGTAGTGTGGAAGGAACTCTGAGGAAACAGGCCAGTTTGATTGTAAATTGGATCAACATGGTAATGATATGATTGGTTCTTTGAGTAATTATGATGTGGTGGGTCTCCACAGGAGTTTCGTGGAAATACTCATGGGTTTTGGGCAACTGCGTGGCTTGGTTGAGTTATAGGTATACGGTTCTGATAGCTTGGATATGTGCAAACGGATTCCAAGGGGTTCTCGATGATTTTTATCACTGTTCTAGGTGAATATTTCCTACTGGAGTGAGGAACGTGTTGCGTATTGGGATTTCCTCCAGGATGAGATCAAATAGAAGGTTTCTGGCTGATCAGGATTGAGTTTTGTATGCGCAAGGTCACGGTTCAGTTTTGAAGGGAAGGTCATAGATTCTTAGACAGCACGGACGATTTCAGATGTTTAGATGGATGCTATTACTACCTAGTGTTTCCTGAGAAGGGTGTGCATTTCAAAAGGCACATTATGTTTCGACTTACGGATGCATCATTGATATTGTGGTGCTCACCTGTTTGGTCGACTACTGAGATTCAGATTTGGTTATGTGGCACGGAAGAATTATAGAAGTATTCCTCATGGGATGATCGTATTCGAGAAATGAGTTAAGCATTTGGGCAGCAAAGTTGGGATCAGGTAGGGTGATTCATGTATTCCATGGATTTGGAGACTGGGAGTTCTCAGAAGCAGATTGTTTCATGGTTGTAGACTGTGAAATATGGCCAAACCTAGCTAGATGATAGTGTGTGTGATGGTTATATCGTTATGGACTTTTGGAGGACTATTTGTCCGTTCGGGGATGATCGGAGTTGATTTAGGGGCCCATTGATAGGCCCAATGAGGATGCACATTTTGTATCAGATCGGATTTGCTTGCTCCTGCGCAGCTGTTACCCCAGGTATATCGTCGGGCAGAATAGATGCTATTCGCGCCTTGGTCTATGTTATGTGTTCCTCTCTTATGCTATGACGGTTTGTGAGGGTTACATGATTCTTCGTACGCGTATTGTAATTTAGTTTAGGCCTCATGGAGCTATAGGCGAGATGGCCTTTGTGATGTTGATTTGCTTATTGCACCATAGTTGTGCTTGTCCTTATCAGTATTGTGTGTTACTAATAATTTTTCCCACAGTTATATTTTGTGCACTCTATTGTGCTTGATACCGACGCACATGTGATTAGTGAGCCCGAGTATTATGGCTCGAGGGATACCCTATGTGGACTTATATTATGGGATCGGGTTGCACGCTGCAACGGTACTGTGATGAAATGTAACTCTTGATGTTTACTTCACGTATTTTTGCTTTCACTTTGTTGAAAATAGTTCATAGGGAAAATGCTAAACCTGCTTGCTTAACTTGTTTAGTAGTCTTCTTATTTAACTCATTTACCATTACATGTCATGTCTGAATTATTACTTGTTGGTGGTCGGGACCGTATTGTGTGGGTTTCCATATGATTATTGTTGATACCTGTCGGTGGGGCTACTTGTATTGGCTGAGATGAGGTTTCAAGGCTTGAGATTTGCACTATTGTATTGGGACGAGGAAGGTTTGGGAGAATAATACCATATTTTGCTGAGGATTTGGGCAATGGCCCTAATCGGACGAGTGAGTTTCTTGGCTTCTTGATCAGATGAGTGGTTAAGAGGTTATGTGTGTTTCTTTCATCACCGGCAGGGTATGAAGGTTTTGAACGAGGCTCTAATCTATACGAGGTTTGCTACCGGCACCGGGTTTGTTGTTGGGCAGTAATGGTGGTTAACAGTACCTGTTGTGAGTGTCTAAGTGATGGGGCGTATTATGCGATTTCATCTTGGGGTTATGGTTATGACTTAATATAGTTGTTCAGGTTTATACAATGTGTAGATGTGAGATTCGGGGCTTGTAACGAATTTTGGATGTTGGAGATTGGGTTCTAAGGTTAAGGACCAAAGTTGAAGTAAGGATCTCAAGTTATGTTGCGTTGGAAGGCTTATATGGAGCAGGGTGACATGGGATCACCCCCAGGCATATGTATAGTAAGGTTACACCATGGTTTCACATCTTTGGAATGACTCTTGGCACGTTCGAGGACGAACGTATGTTTAAGTGGTGGAGGATGTAATGACCCAACTGGTCGTTTTGAGCAATTACCCTTTTCTCAGTAGTTTGAGGGCTCGAGTATCTCTGCATGATGTATTATGATTTGTGTAAATCGTCAGTGTTGGTTTTCAAGTTATCAGGAATTGATTTGGAAGAATGAACTTCAAGATTTAAGCCTTGAGTTGGAAGAGTTGACCAGGTTTGACATTTTAGTATTGGATCTCGAAATGGAATTTTATGAGTTCTGTTAGCTCCGTTGAGTGATTTTTGACTTAGGAGCGTGTCCGGATTGTTAGTTGGAGGTCCGTAGTCGAATTAGTCTTGAAATGGCGGAAGTTGGATTTTTGGAAAGTTTGACGGGGAGTGGACTTTTTGATATCGGGGTCGGATTCCGATTATGGAAGTTAGAATAGGTCCATAATGTCAAATGTGACGCGTGTGGAAAATTTAAAGTCAATCGGACGTGTTTTGATAGGTTTCGGCATCGGTTGTAGAAGTTGAAGTTCCAAAGTAAATTGATTTTGACTTGAGGTGTGATTCGTCATTTCGAGGTTGTTATGCATGAGTTGAAGTCCCGAGTAAGTTCGTTTTGTCACATGGAACTTGTCTGCATAATTTGGCGCCATTTGGAGTTGATTTGATATGGTTCGGACGCTTGGTTGCGATTCTAGAAGTTCTTGAAGTTTCCTTTGATCTTCATGCGTATTGGCATCTGATTCGTGATTCTAGAGGTTATTTTGATATTTTGATCGCTCGAGCGAGTTCGTGTGATATTTTTAGACTTGTGTGGGTGTTTGGTTTGGGGCCTCGTTGGCTCGGGTGAGTTTCGGATTGGTTTCGGATTATTTTTGTTAAAGTTTTGAGTGTTGGTTCTGGTTTAATCGCATTTGCAATGTTTTGGTCGCAAATGCGGCTATCGCATTTGCGAACCTGGGATGCTGGGCTGGAGTTCGCTTTTGCGAAGAATATCTTGCATTTGCGATGGGCCCCTTTTTTGCATTTGCGAAGCTTTTGGTCGCAAATGCGACCTTAGCAGGAAAGTCTCCAGTTCGCAATTGCGATATTTTGTTCGCATTTGCGAACCCCCTGTCGCAAATGCGACATCTGCAACCTGCTAAATGCTGAGAATTCCGAGACTTAGCTTCATTTTGATATATTTTGAACCGTAGCTTCGATGGGAGGCGATTTTGTGAATGGATTTTCATACCAAATCATTGGGTAAGTGCCTCTAATCAATTCTCAACTACATTTCATGATTTTTTTAGAAGATTTAACATCAAATTCATGAGAAATCTAGGGAAAATTTGGGAATTTTGTCAAAACTTTGAAAAATAAAAATTTGGGATTTGAGAGTTGAATAGGACTCGGATTTGGAAACAAAATACATATTTGGACTCGTGAGGCTATGGGTATTCAAGACCTACCCTTGGAGTCGGGTTTTGACCGGGCACGCCCGGGAGTTGACTTTTGTTGACTTGTTAGAAATTGAATAAAAATCATAGCTTTATTAATTAAAATTATTTTTTCTTGCATTGTGTGATGTATTTAAGTCGTCTTTGGCTAGATTGAGCTGAGCGGAGGTGGATCTTGTAAAGGAAAAGCTAAATTGAGTATTGAATTAGCCGAATCAAGGTAAGTGTCTTGCCTAACTTTATTGAGGGAATTTTTCCCCTATTTGTCATTGTTTACTACATGCAGGGGTGATACATATATGAGGTGACAAGCATATATGCATGTGCCATGGTTAACCATGCTCAGGAGTAAATTATGTTATGAATTGTGTCTTGTACATTCATGTGATCTTCTTGCTTCATGCCTTACTTGATTCCTAGATACCAAGAATATAGTATTAAATGTTGGAAACTAAGACTTAGTTCATTATGACTTGATCAAATTTGATGGAATTATGAGATTACATTGATGTGTTTAACTCGGTTATCATTATTCATAATCATTAATACATTGCTACGGCCGATATTCTTGAGATAGATTTTACACTTGTGTTATAGATGATTTGTGAGATTTGTTGGAATACTTGAATAATAAGGTTATTGCGGGTTTATTGAACTATTGTTGACTTGGGAAGTTGTGATTGGGATTCATTTGGAATATTCGTTTAAATACTCTACTTGATGTTATTTATGCTTCCTGCCTTGTTTGTCATTGATATACATATGCTTGGTAAGGAAAAGTGTAAAGCACGAAGGGTTATGCCGTGCCATTATTTATACATTATCATGTGAGGGAGAGTGTAAAGCACGAAGGGTGATGTCGTGCCATATTATCTGAGAGTAAAAGCATGAAGGGTGATGCCGTGCGATATTATCTGAGAGTAAAAGCACGAAGGGTGATGTCGTGCCATATCATTTGTAAGTAAAAGCACGAAGGGTGATGCCGTGCCATGTTATGTGAGTAAAAGCACAAAGGGTGATGTCGTGCCATTGCATTTATATTATCATGTTTTTGTGTTATGGTGAGTTCATGGCACGAAGGGCGTTTTCGTACAAGTGAGGACGAGGGACATGCATTATGTTGTGATATCATTTTCCTGCAGATATCTTCATGTCCTTACCTTGAATTGTTACTTTTGTACTTACGGTTCTTATATCACTTGTCGTCACTGTTCTCTCTTTATTCTCTTTCTCAATTATTGTTGTGTTGCTCATGCCTTCTACTTGCTTAACTTGTAAATATCATGCCTACTTCATGCTATTATAGTTGCATCCATGACATATCTGTTTTGTTGCACTTAGGTAGAGGTCTTCTTCCATGTTAGTCATTCATGTCTCTACTTGTTAACTTATAAATACCATGTGTCCCCTTTCTTGTTTGTTATATCTATCTTCATGCCTCCACCATGCTAGTTAGTTAAAGTTTCATTCCTTTTCCTAATTGTTATCATGACCTTTATGACTTCCGCCTAGTCTATTACTGATGTCCTTATGTACATTCTCGTTCATTATTACTACTTGTGTATTTCCTAATTTGTCATTTCTGTTATCGATATTTCTGCCCTTCGGTTGGTACTGTTTTACGTATATTTTGTGAGGAGGAGATAAATGCACGAAGGGTTTCGTCGTGCCGTTGAATTTGATGTCTTGAGTGTTTCTCTCACACTATGAAAGTTTTGAGGTGATTATTGTGGTTCATGGGGTTTCGCTCTAAGGAAAGGATTGGTTGAGATATTGAAAACTGTTGAATTGTGATCTCTTTTAGTACTCTGTTATTTTTTTGTACATTCATTTCGTGTACTCTATCATGTTATACTGTAGTATAGTTCTATTGCCAGATTTCGGCACAGATTTTTATTAGTGAGTATCTTTTTACTAAAAAGCCTCGTCACTACTTCGACGAGGTTAGACAAAATACTTACAGGGTACATGGGATCGATTGTACTCAAACTACACTTCTGCACCTTGCGTGCAGACTTTTGGAGCAAAGCTGCTGGTGATGTCGGGAGCTGACTCTGAAGATGTTCGTGCATTCCGGATATAGCTGTCACTTGTCCTTGGTGGCTTTAGATTTTGTTAATCTGTTTATGTAGCTTTCAAATATATCGTGTAATTATTTGTATCAACTTTGTAAATTCTAAGTCTTAGAAGCTCATGATTTGTACTATTTTGTTCTTGGGTTAATTTGTAAAAGTTTAGATAATTCTTCTTATTTTTCCTACAAATTTCAATTGGATTATATTGACTGTTAGTTGGCTTACCTAGCCGGTCGAGTTAGTGCCATCACGACTGGTGATTTTTGGGTCATGACAGATACATTCAAACCAAACAGAAAAAAAAATTATTTAACAATAACAAACAATACAATCTATCCAATCATTGTATTCATAAAATGATACAATACAATATGATACGATATAATACAATCCAATACAATACATTATGAAACGATGGATAACAATGATCCAAACAAAGTGTAAGTGCTTCTGTATTCCTTTCTTTTCATAATATCAGTGATATGGTTGGCAATTACTCTACGCTTCTCAAATTATTATTTTTCTTTTACACGCTTCTTGAGAAAATAATATTAAGAAGGTATTTTTAATATTTTACCTTTATTTATGTCTTATTAATATTTGAACAATTATAATATTACCCTATTATTAAGATGTTTGTAGTATTCAAGAATGATTACTACTAAGGGTAAAATAAAAAAATAATAATTAAGTTTGTCTTGAAATTGTAAAACTTTGAGACAATTATTTTTAGAAATTATAATCAGTGTTTTAAAAAGCGTTTTCAGGGCGAGCCCTAGGGCGAGGCATACCAAAAATGCCCTGAGCGATAGTGTGGAGCGAAAGTCTCAAAAGACGTATACCCAGCAATTCGGGGCGTACGCCCTGGTGTTTGAGCCGCATTTTTGTAGTGAGGCGTAAGCCCCAGAGATTTTTTCAAATCAAAATAAAGTTTGTTGAATAAGTCCTTCATATAATACCCAAATTCTCAAAAATCAGCTTATAGTTACTCAAAAGTTTTAAAAATGAACTGAAATATTAAATTTAAAAGTCAAGACCTTTTTTATTGATAGAAGTCCTAATTTATGGTCTTTCTCAATTATTTATCTTGTCCGCTAGTCTGCTACTATCTCCCAAAAGTAACGAATAGTCAATTGTTTTCTCAAATACAAAGAGAACTCCCGTTCTCCATCATATCAGCGAGTTCAAAGTTTAAATTGCAGGTTAGTCATTTTTTTGTTCCTCCATGTAGAAAACTTTATTCTTTTCAACTCAAGTTACTTGTGCTTGTACGTAACATATAATGGATTGTTTTGACTTATTTTTTGTGTGGATGGAGCACATCTCTATATATTTTTCACATATTTATAGTTTTCTTCAATTTTTATACAATGTTATATATTTATAAATATTTACTGTAATTATATTATTTTATGAAATATTAAAAATTAAATACTTGTGGGGCTTACGTCTCGTTGAGGCATATGTAAAACGTCTTGCCTTAAGCTCATACCTTTTAAAACCAAATAGTGATAAATAATTTAAGACGAGGGAGTAGATTGTACCTTATAAATTCCAATAGTAAATGATCTGATAATTCTGCTATCAATTTGTGTCTAGTTAATGCATTCGGAGGTTTTCATTTACTCCTCGTAATATAATGTGGTCAATATACATAATGTTTACTTTTTCAAAGTGAAGCTGACATAAGGGCTGATATCAAACTATCAGCATTGAGCTCTCTTGTCTTTTCTTGTTTGACTATTTGGACATCATTAAATTTTTATATTAATATTTTCAGCTGCACTTTTGGGTTGCTAGAGTCGCAATAGATTTCAGAAGAGCCTTTCATCTAGTTAGGAGTTTTAACAGGGAAATTTGATCTCCTATAGAAAAGTTTATACCCTATTTATTATAAATAAAAATTCTTTTAAAATATTATTTTATATAACTATCTTTTAGTTTTTATAGCAAAATATATATTTATGGTCACTCCCTATGGTTAAGTCATAAAATACGGTATCTAATATTTTTCTCTCATATTCTTTCAGTTTATTCTCTCACTAAATTACCGAACAGTTCTCTCTCCACAAAATTCTTAATTCTCTCTCAACGTTCTCTCTCACACAGCATTGTCCTCCCCATTGTTGAAGCACGATTCTCCTTTATCAGCGTCATTGTTTTTCTTAATTTTTAATTTTTTTTTGCTCCAAATAATTGTGATAAGTGTTAAAGTTTTTAGCTTTTGGCCGGTTAAAGCTTCTTCTTTTTCTCTTTAATATTTTTTTAAAAATATTCACCATTCTTTAGTTTTCACAAGAAACTTGAAATTTCCTCTTCAATGGCTGATTCAACAACCCAGAAGAGGGTTACCAGAGGTATACCCACCAAAGCACTAAATTTCGATGGGCCATCTTTCGATTTGCAAATCACTCAAGCGGAACTAATATTTGCAGGTTCATTAGTAACCACTGAAGCCGAATTGAGAATAAAAATACACAATGACCCTACGAAACAAGGTCAAGTTGTGAAATTTTCAAAAAAATCAACACTTCCTGATGTGAAAAAGAGAAGAAAACCCATGGGTGATGCTTCAGAGAGTAAGAGAAAAGAGGTCGCTAAAGGAACTAGCTCGAAAACAGAGAACGACAAGGTAATTATATATGTATTTATATGTATTCGAGTCCTCATACATTAATTATTAGCTTGTACATTGGTTGTCTCTTCTTGTATGTATGTATTTATATGCATTCGATATTTCCTACATTGTTTTTTACTTTTTTACAATGATTTTGGACTGTTGTAGTTAGATATATTTATATGTATTTTAGTTCATTCAACAACATTTTTAAATACACCAGTTGTTCTGTATTTAGTTATGTATTCACCCTAAATGTATTCATATGTATTCTCAAGCCAACCGTATTCTGTTGTATTTAAAATAATAGTCAATGCCATAACTCATAATTTTTGTGGTAAATATCAGTGCATTATGTTGTATTTCATAACTGAATTATGTATTCAACATAAATTTATAATCTTATATATATAAATTGTATTTAACTGTGTCAATCTTCTTTTTTCAGGGATGGTGGGTTGTATGTCACAGTATACGCAGAATATTTGAGCACTTATGGATTGGTTCCACAAACAACCTTTTATGTCAATTTACTCTGTCAAAGATATGTTGCCCTCCTTGGGGACTATACTATGCGGAAGATAGACGCTGATGCCATAAGCGATAATGAAGCACCCGCAAAGATTGTTAGGCAAATCACAGCTTCGAATACTTCTGTGAAGATAGTTTTAGAATAGTTTTCTGTAAATCAGATTGTGTTTGCAGCTTATTACTGAATACATCATGATTTTACTCAATATTTGTTGTTTTTGAATACATGAATGTATTTTGTCTTTAAGGTGTTAGTGAATGAAACCATAACAGTCTTTAAGTTATGATATTAATTCATATATTATGTTATATTTATGTATTAATAATCATCCACATACTTCTATTATGTATTTATATAGTTGTATTATGCTGATATATATCCCTATTATATTCAGCATAATTCAATGGTTTTAAATCCCTGTTATAATCCAGCTATATTCTGCAATATTTGAATGATAGGCAGTAGTGTATTCAATTGTATTTTACTGTATTTATTAAATTTCAATGATAGACAGTGTTGTATTCAATGGTTGTATAAATGTCCTCCTATATACATGTCCTGTTATATTCAGCATAATTCAATTGCATACAGATACAAAAAATAGCATTAAAGCTATATTAAAAAGACAAAACACCATATTTAATGTTAATCTAACTTGTATGTATTCAGTCAAAACACCATATTTAATGTTAATCTAACTTGTATTTTTTTTTTACTGTATTTTAGTGTATTTAAATGATAGACAGTGTTGTATTCATTATGTTGTATTCATTGTATTTTACTGTATTTGTTATATTTTCAGACTTAGCTATGTTCAAATGATCATATTCTGTTTTTATTTTCTAACGTTTGTATTCTACTGTATTTATGTATTAGTATAATCTTCCACATAGTTTTATTTCAAGCTATATTAAAAAGTCATAAACACTATATTTTATGTTAATCTAACTTGTATGTATTTTTGTTTTACTGGATTTCAGTGTATTTAAATGACAGAGAGTGTTGTATTAACTGTATATTTTTGTTTTACTGTATTTCAGTGTATTTAAATGATAGACAGTGTTGTATTCATTTTATTTTACTGTATTTATTATATTTTCAGACTTAGCTATGTTCAGTGATTATATTCTATTTTTTTATTTCCAAACGTTTGTATTCTACTGTATTTATGTATTAGTATAATCTTCTACATAGTTGTATTATTTTTTCAGCAGTTTTTTTGGAATTCAATTATATATGTATTCAATTTTATTTTGAATGTACATTCATGTATTTTATGAATATATGAACTGCTATACCACATACCTGTATATGAATCATTTTGTAAAGATACCACGAAACATAATAGCGTCAATTTAGTAATCTAAACTTAAAAAATTCATCTAGTAAGCAACCAATACACCAATAAATCAATATGTAATAGAAAACATTGAACAAATCTATGGCATATAGTTATTATAATAATTAAAATTAGAACATGAACTAATTCCTACGTGGAGCATTTCTATAACTACGCTATTATGTCCTCCCTGCCCACATATACTACACGAATGTTGATTTTTCTTGTGAAGCAATTCAATTAACAGCTTATCACGCTTCTTCTTTGGCCTTCCAGGAGGTCTTTTCCATTTGGGTAGTAAGACAACTTCCTTTGATGTATGTGCTGGTATATTCCATTCACTTCGGTCGGGTAGTGGATACACCGACACCTCGTATGTCATTACAACAGACTTTGATTTGTAATAATCCGAGCAACAATCTTCCGGCATTAGAAACTTGCTTTTCAAGACAGCCCAAGCATGTGGGCATGGTAATTCGTCAACTTGGAACCTCCCACAACTGCAAGTTTTCTCTAGGAGGCAAACAATATAATGTCTTCCTTCATCATTCACCATGTGCAAGTATTCTGTCGATGGTACAACCTACATTAAATAGAGAAATATAAGTTGTGGACATTGGTACAAGTCGTGTATCTGTTAATGACTAAACGTATTAGATACACTATACATGTATACAAGAAAAAAAATATTTAAAATACACTGAATACAAACGCTATTTATTTGACAGAATAATAAAGTTATACATATATTTGTGCAATACAGTGAAATATACTAAAATACTGTCGATACAAAAATAAAACTATTGAATATAACCAATGAAATACAGCTGTAGCAACATGTATTATCAATATATAATATGCATTAAAAATAACCGTTTGATACAACAGAATACATGCACTAGTGTTACTATAAAAATGGCAGGTAGTAGGTGAATAAATTAATACATATCTATGTGAAATACAGTGAAGTTTATCTATACAAAATAAAATCATTGAATTAAACCAATGAAATACAGTTGTAGCAACATGTATTATCAATATATAATATGCAGTTAATACAACCATTTGAATACAACAAAATACCCGTTTGATACAATAGAATATTAGGTGTGCAATTTCCTTCCACTTTGTATTCATTTTTAATTGACTTTGAGCTCAAATCTATGTCAAGTTGCTTCGAAATTGAAGCAACCAAATCATTGTACGATGCATACTCTTTTATCAGTATCCCATCAATCGAATAATCGACATAGCAATTTTTAATTTTCTTGCCAGAATGACGAATTAGGACGGTTAAACTTGCCATCTATTTTTGTGGTTACGTGTATCACTTGCAAGCAGAATCTCGAACAGTATCAGTGAAAAAAAATTATCGAACGATACCAGGGAAAAAAGGAGTGAAACTCTGAAGGTGGCTCTGTTTTTTTGTGTTTAACGTTTGCAGAATCTTCTCATAAATTGGATTGCTAATGTTGCATGTTTTAATAGTGTTTGTTGAGTTATATTACGAGTGTATCGCGTTAATTGATCCACTTTTCATTTTTAAATAGCTAGAGGGACCTATTTTTACGTTGATTTCTGTTACTGTATTCGTAAATACATAGCGTGAATGCACCTGAATACATAAACGTACAACTGTGTTTTCCTATTTTTTTAGCCGAGTTTTCCTACTGTATTCATGAATACAATAGATTGAATACATTACCTTAACAACTGAAAAGGTAATTATAGAAAGTAATTAAGTATATGGTAGTTATAGGAAGTTAATAGCCACTAAACAATAGCGGTTTCTGAAAATTTCTATAAGAGGGACTCCTAATTGACAAAGCCCAGTAAACTTCTCGTTTAGTCTTACTGTTAGGGAAGGTGAGAGTTTTCGATACAGACTGGGCCTGTCCAGGACCAGCACAATTACACATTTGAACTCTGCAGTCTAAATTATTGTCCAATTAAGGAAATTGGCCCACTAGATAGCAGCTTCCTTCACATAATTGATTTGGGAAAAAAAAGGGCTGCGTTACTGTGTAGTCACTTTTTCTACCCGCTTTTACAGTTTATCCATATTTTAAAAAGCAATAGTAAAATGTAAAATAGCCAAATGTTAACAATAAAGACATTTTTGCCCCCAAAGCAATCTCCTTTTTCAGCTAGTCAACAATATCATTTTTTTCTTTTGTTGGTTTAAACAACGCATTAACTAATAACCGTAAAATTGTTTTCACGTGACAAATTAAAGAACTAAACATTTTTATACATATTTTTTTTTTTACAAAGCTGCATTAACCTACAACTAATATATATAAATTTGCTACAAGATCATGATAAAAGTCAAAAATAAAATACTAAATGTGATACTCAAGAACCACAAACTCTATCTTGATTTCTCAATTGTAGAATTACATGCTCCATGAGGCCATCCTTGATTTCTCAATTATAGAACTACCAACTCCATGACACCATTCTTGATTTCTTCTAAGTTGTAGAACCACGAACTACATGACGACATCCTTGATTTCTCAATTGTAGAACCACAAACTCCGGGACTCTATCCTTGATTTCTCAATTGTAGAACCACAAACTTCGGGACTCTATCCTTGATTTCTCAATAATAAAAACACAAGCTCCATGACTCTCTATTGAGTCCTCAATTATAGAAACACAAACTTCATGACTCTATCCTTGAGTTCTCAATTATATAATTACAAACTCCATATATGACTCTATACTTGAATTCTCAATTTTATATATAAAATAACCAATTGTCAACGAGAAGGAAGAAAGAAAATTCCACAATGCCGTTTGGATAAATGAATTAAAATAAGTATATAGATGAATTTGATTATTAAAAGCTTACTCTAAATAGTAAGAACATTGACTGAAGGATTAAAGATCGTGATAACGGCAATGCCGTTAGTTCTGTGCAAAGAAAACTAGCAGGTCCTTCGCCACAGATTCGAAACGGCGGTGATGGTGGGCATAGTTTTTTTCTTTAGTTTAGTTTTAGGGTACTTTGTCCAACTAATTACAAAGTGGCAATGTTAAATTAGTTTTGAGATGGTGGCTAGTTTCTAATTAGCACGATAAAAAGTGGCTAGCTTTCCATTTCATCCAATGATTTGGTAGGCAATCCCTCTTTAGGCAATTTTATTTTTGTTTCTTGCCCCGTGTTCGGTAGCCATCTCAACAAAGTCCTCCGATCTAGTTGGATTCGTTCGACGTAAGGTTCATTAATGGGGGACACGTTCCCTATTAGAATTTTTTTCATTCTCGGGGCTCGAAGGATTCTATCAATCCCACGAGAACCCATGGTTGTCTCTTTAAGCAATCATTTAAATGTGAGTCTCATAATAGAGATTGACCCTTCACCATAACACCATATACACATGAATGTATAGCTTTGGGCTTTGGCAGCGGATGCCATTGCTCAAGGTACCTTCAATTTTAAACTATATAATATGACTCGTCATTAAGTTCTGAATATACATAATAGGCACTACTTAAAAAAAAGGGGGAAATCGATTGCCAAAATTGACCGATGTTGGTTGGTAATTGGCAAAAATCGACCTAAAATCGATCGATTCGTGGCGGTCGATAATCGTATGGTCGGTAGAGCCAATCAATCGGTATTTTCTGACAGATTTCGGTCGGTCAATTAAATTCCGAAAAAAAAATTTGCCAAAAAAACCGACCGATTATTTTTAAAATGACCGGCCGAAATAACCGACCGATTGCGGTCGGCTTTTTTGAATATTTATTTTAATTTTTTTAAAATGAAAAATCAACCAAAATTAGTCGGTTTCTTGAAAAATAAATTTCGCAGGGCGCAAAAATAGTTTCCCGCATTTTTGCGCCAAAACAAACTAACCAAAGTCAGTTTTTTGGCCGGTTTTTTGATTGACCAAAGTCGGTCAGTTGACCGCGGTCGGTTTTGGCTGAATTTCTAGTGAGGTAAAATCTAAAAATATTACTCCCTCCGGTCCACAATAAGTGATCAATTTGCCTTTTATTTTGGTCCAAAATAAGTGTCCATTTATATAATTAAAAAAAAAATTCAATTTGTTTTTCCAAAATTACCCTTATGTACGTATCCCTAAAAAGTCTTTTACTCCTCACATTAATTATGCTGCAACATTTAATTAAGGGTAGTTTAGTCACACTAACTATTTTTGTCTAGAATTTTATATTTCCTTAATTGGTGTGCCCAAGGCAAATTGGTCACTTATTGTGGATCGGAGGGAGTAATATTTTGAGAGTTTTTAAATTCATCTCTAGACATTCTATACATGCATAACTAGAACAAGACACAAAAAGAGAGATAGAGAGGAGGGATGGAAGAGCACTTGCTACTAAGACCTGACTGGGATTACGAATGTTGTTTTTTCCAACAAAACATATCTATGTCTAATGTGGAAATTCGTATTTGTGGAACAAAATTAAAAGCATTGATGTTTCCCCATAGCATATATAACTGTAGCCTTCCACAAGTTTCCTAAACATTAGAAAAATTGTCAATCATAAAGTGAAAACAAGATCAAGAAAAGCATACTCTACATTCGAAAGTTTTGGAGGGATCCTGTTCAAATATAATAAAGAGAAGAGTATCTTTACCTTTACATAAGTTGTCTTTAACCTATGGTAGGCTATAACTTTACTAAACGGTCAGAAGTACGAATGGAGGTTGTTTAAATTCAACTATCAACTTCCATTCATATGAAATCAAACAATAACTCTAGCCGTTGAGAGGAGCTTTTCTAAGATCTCCGCTGCCTTTTTTTGTGGGAAATTAGAATTTAAACTCTATGATTTCAATCTTGTTCTCTTGAATTTTACTTCATATCTCGTAGTTCACTAAATAATAGTGATTTTTTATATATAAATTTATATATATATATATATATATATATATATATATATATATATATATATATATATATATATATATATATATATATTATGAATTGTTAGGAAAAGTTATCCCGGAAGTAATACTCTAATTTTGCCCAGATTTTTCTACTCTTTTTTTTCTTTGTGTGTGGTTTATTCAACTTTTTTCTATTTTTCGCTTTTGTTGTTTTCAGTTGGATCAACCGCCATAATTATTAACAAGTATTCATTCATTGGCATGGAGAACTTAAACCCTTACAAGTAAAGCTACAAAATAAAATAGATATAAAGTAGGGATTTAAAGTGTTAGATATATATGATGTTGAGAAATACTATGATTATTGTGGTCCATTTATATTGCCATCTGTAGTTATAACGAATTAATTTCAGTTTCCTAGCTCTATATGTCGAATGATATATTCCTATTTTTGCCTTTTCTTTACTTTTTCAAATTCCCACTAGAGTAGAAAAGGTTCTAACCATTATATTCTATTAGGGAGTATTCCCTTTCCTGTATTTGATACCTGTTCTGGCTTGTTTACCATTTTCTATCTCTAGTTGTTATCTTATTTACTATGAAGTCAAATTTTAAATTATAATGTGTAATTCTCTTTCTCTTTTAACCTTTTCTTTTCCCACCACCCACCTTTCATTAAAAAAAAAAAAAAAAATAAAGGCCAATCGCATGCTTGTGGCGCAGCAAATTTTAATCTATTATAGTATGTTACTTACCTTCCCGGGCAGATTATCAATTAATGTTTATCAAGAAATTTACATAAAAAAGAACGACAAAAATGATGTACGTTCCTTTCATCAACTTAATTAGTCTGTTTCTTTCCAAATTTTATGGCAGAATAGCCTGAGAGATACTTATACTAGTATGGTTTTGTCATCTCGGTCCCTTTACTAAACGAAATTTCAATCGGATACTTGAACTCGATCAAAACGTAAATTTTAAACACATGTGCTGCTCACTCGTTTGACATGAAAGACATATCATATCCACCTCAGCTAAATTAATGCCACATCATTATCTATTACAAAATATTATTTTTTTATAAAAATTTCAAATCCATCCCCTTTTTCCAAAAAATAAAATTTCAAACAGTGCTCTCTCTTCTACTATTCCATTTCTCAATCTTCTACCCACCATCACTGTACATCAATACCCCTTCCTACTTCGTCTGCAAATACATAACCAAACTCACGTTTGGTTACAATTTTCAATCAGCCTCGTTAACCCCATTGTGTCACTGTTACCGGTGAATCTCTCCAAAACCATCAGTACACTCCTTTTCTTTTCACTTTTACTATCACTTCTCAAAATCCAAGCAGTCCATTTATCTACCACTTGTTTAGCAGAATACTACATAAAGTACAATACTTAACCTCCACAATTTAAATGTCACGACCCAAATGCCTATCTCAATACTAGGCAAGCCGACAACATCAATAACCCACAATTCATTTTAAATACTGAAAACATAATAATTAAGTTTAAGAGAAAATCCCACAAATACTGGATATAAATACACTCCCAAAATCTGGTGTCATTGAGTACATGAGCATCTATATGGTAACAAAGTCTGATTGATAAAAACACTGTTTGAAAATATAGAACAGTACAAAAACTGAAAGGAAGAGAGTCAAGGTCTGCGGACATCAAACAGCTACCTCGATAGTCTCCAACAGATAAAGCTCCGAAAAACTATCAATCGCCGTGTCCGGAGGTGCCTGGATATGCACACGAGGTGCAGAGTGTAGTATGAGTACAATCAACTCAGCAAGTAACAATACTAAATAATTTACATCCAAGTCCAATTACAGTAACAATACTAAACTCAGCAAGTGACGAGCTTCACATCCAAATCTAATTACAGTAATTTACAACATAAGAAGGTAGGCATGCTTTCAAGTTTGACATTTAAAACTCAAACAGTAATTTCATATCAAATTCGATTGAAACAGAAGATAATGTCTTTCAAAAATTTCCAAAACAGTGATATATGACAACTGAAGTGTAATAATAATGAAATCAATGCATGCTCACAGAGCAACAGTCACTCGGTCCTCCCATTCACTCCTACCTCACGATCACTCTTTCCTCACAGTCACGCATTCCTCTCAATCACTCATAACTCGCGAATTGGTCTCCAAACGCCTCAAATCTAGTCACCAATAATTTGATTCAGTCAATACAAATTATAGGAATTAATTCCATATGAAAATATAAATTTTTCAACAAAATTCAAAATTGCACTAAAAAATCGCACGTCTCGGAACCCGACAAAAGTTACAAAATATGAACGTCCATTCAACCACGAGTCCAACCATATAAATTTTACCAAAATCTGACATCAACTCGACCTTCAAATCTTAAATTCTTATTTTGAAATCCCTAGGCCCAAATCTTCTAATTTCACCTTAAAACACGTAATCTAATCGAAATACTCAATGATAATCCAATATTGTTGACTAACAATGATCACACTTCTGCGGAATTCATCCCGCTTCTGCAAAGCTGCCTCACCAAGCGCCCTTGCGCTTCTGTGATCAAACGCCCGCAGGTGCGGGGCCGCTTCTGCAGCTACCTGCCGCTTCTACGATCATAGAACCAGCCACTCCTGGCCGCATCTGCGATGAAGATCTCTCTTCTGCGGGCTCGCACATGCGATGGGATTTCCGCAGGTACGATTACACCAGCAGCTTCCAACTTCAGCAATTCTCTAAGTTCCAAACTCGATCCGTTAACCACCCGAAATCAACCCTAGACCCTCGGGACCTCAACCAAATACAACAACAAGTCCTAAAACATCATATGAACTTAGTCGAAGCCTCAAATCACATCAAACAACGCTAAATATACAAATCATACCCCAATTCAAGCCTAATGAAACTAAGAAATTCTAACTTCTACATTCGATATCGAAACCTATCAAATCAAGTTCGATTGACCTAAAATTTTGCACACAAGTTGTAAATGATGTAACAGACCTATTCAAAATTCCAGAATCGGATTCTGACCTCGATATAAAAAAGTCAACTCCCCGGTCAAACTTCCAAACTTAAATTTCTATTTTGCCATTTCAAGCCTAATTTAGCTACGAGCTTTTAAATAATTTTGTGAAAACGCTCCTAAGTCCAAAATCACCATACGCAGCTATTGAAATCATCGAAACTCTATTTTGGGGTCGTTTACACATAAGTCAATATCCGATCAACCTTTTCGACTTAAGTTTTTATTTTGGAGACTAAGTGTCTCAATTCATTTCAAAACCTCACCGGACCCGAACCAATTACCCAGGCAAGACACATAACAACTGTAAAGCATAAATTGATCAGTAAATAGGGGAATGGGGTTTAATACTCAAAATGACTGGCGGGGTCGTTACATTCTCCCCCTCTTAAATAAATGTTCATCCTCGAACGGGTTTAGAATTATACCTGGAGTTTCAAATAGGTGTGAATATTTGCTCCGCATCTCCCGCTCAGTCTCCCAAGTAGCTTCTCAGACTAGCTAGCCTCTCCACTGCACTTTCACTAAAGTTATGTTCTTTGATCTCAACTTTTGAACCTGCCGGTCTAAAATGGCCATCGGCTCCACATCATAAGTCAAATTACCATCCAACTGCACTATGCTAAAATCCAAAACATGAGACGGATCCCCGACATACTTTCGGAGCATAGATACATGAAATACCGCATGAACACTCGATATATTAGGCAGCAATGCAAGTTCATAAGCCACATCTCCAATCTTCTTAAGCACCTCAAACGGCCCAATATACCGAGGGCTCAACTTGCCCTTCTCCCAGAACCTCAACACACCCTTCATGGGCGAAATCTTGAGCAGAACCTTCTCCCTAACCATGTAAGCAACATCACTGACCTTCTGGTCGGCATAACTCTTCTGTCTAGATTGTGCCGTGCGAGGCTGCTCCTGAATCAATTTAACCTTCTCCAAAGCATCCTGAACCAAATTAGTACCCTATAGCCTAGTCTTACCCTTCTCAAACGAACCCACTGGAGACCGACATCGTCTCCCATATAAAGCCTCATACGAAGCCATTTGAATGCTCGATTGGTAGTTGTATTTTAAGCAAACTCTGTTAGTGGCAGAAATTAATCCCAAGAACCCCCAAAATAAATGACACAAGCGCATAGCATATCCTCCAATATATGAATAGTGCACTCAGACTGTTTGTCCGTCTGAGGGTGAAATATTGTACTCAGCTGAACTTGTGTACCTAATTCTCGCTACACTGCTCTCCAAAACTATGATGTGAAATGTGTGCCCCGAGCTGAAATGATGGACACTGGCACACCGTGTAGGCGAACAATCTTACGGATATAAATCTCATCCAACCACTCCGAATAATATGTAGTACTAAGTGGAATAAAATACGCGGACTTGGTCAACCGATCTACAATCACCAAAACAACATCGAACTTCCTTAAAGTCCGTGGGAGCCCAACTACGAAGTCCATGGTAATACACTCCCACTTCCACTCCGGAATTTCAAGTCGCTGATGCTCATACTTCACTTGTTGACAATTTAAACACCGAGCTACAAACCCAACTATATCTTTCTTCATTCACCTCCACCAATAGTGCCACCTCAAATCCTGATACATCTCCACGACACCTGGATGAATAGAGTACCGCGAACTGTGAGCCTCCTGGAGAATCAACTCACTCAAACCATCTACATTAGGCACACATAGCCTGCCCTGAATCCATAATACATCGTCATCCCTAATAGTGACTTCCTTGGCATCACCGTGTTGAACCGTGTCCTAAAGGACAAGCAAATGGGGGTCATCATACTGACGTTCTCTGATACGATCATAAAGAGAAGACTGGGAAACCACACAATTCAAACTCGGCTCGGCTCGAAAATATCCAATCTGACAAACTGATTGTCCAAGTCCTGAACATCCAAGGCTAAAGGCCTCTTTGCTACCGGTAAGTATGTTAAGCTTCCCAAACTATCTGCCTTATGACTCAAGGCATCGGCCACCACATTGGACTTTCCGGGATGATAGAGAATGGTGATATCATAATCCTTAAGAACCTCCAACCACCTTCTCTGCCACAAATTAAGATCCTTCTGTTTAAACAAATGATGTAGACTCCGGTGATCGGTATAAACCTCATAATGCTAACTCAAGGTCGTGAACCAGATAATTCTTCTCATGTACCTTTAACTGCCTGAATGCATAGGCAATCACCCTACCGTCTTGCATCAATACTGCGCCGAGACCAATACGCGATGCATCACAATACACAGCATAAGACCATGACCCTGCAGGCAACACCAATATTGGGGTTGTAGTCAAAGTTGTCTTCAGCTTCTGAAAGCTCTCTTCACACTTATCTGACCACCTGAACGAAGCACCTTTTTGGGTCAACTTAGTCATAGACGCCGCAATAGACGAGAAACCCTCCACGAAGTGACGATAATAACCGGCCGAGCCGAGAAAACTCTGAATCTCAGTAGTTGAAGATGGCCTATGCCAACTCTAAACTGCCTCTATCTTCTTCAGATCCACCTTAATTCCATCACTAGACACTATGTGTCCCAAGAATGCCATTGAACTAAGCCAGAACTCACACTTAGAGAATTTAGCATAAAGTATCTCCTTTCTCACCCTCTGTAATAAAATACCCAAGTGATGTGCATGCCCCTCCTGGCTACATGAGTACACCAGGATATCATCAATAAATACTACAATAAATGAATCAAGATATGGATGGAATACACTATTCATCAAGTGCATAAACATTGCTGGGGCATTGGTCAGCCCAAAAGACATCACGAAAAATTCATAGTGACCATAACGGGTCCTGAATGCCGTCTTTAGAATATCTGTATCCCGAATTTTCAATTGGTGATACCCGAATCTCAAAAAAAATTTCTCTCCTTGAAGCTGGTCAAATAAATCATCAATACGCGGCAAATGATACTTATTCTTGATTGTAACTTTGTTCAGTTGCCTGTAATCGATGCACATCCGCATAGTACCATCTTTATTTTTCACAAACAGAACCGGTGCACCCCCAAGGTGACACACTAGGCCTAATAAACCCCTTATCAAGAAATTCCTGAAGTTGCTCTTTTAATTCTTTCAACTCAGCTGGTGCCATAAGATACGGAGGAATAGAAATGGGTTGTGTGCCCGACACCAAGTCAATACCAAAATCAATATCCCTGTCGGGTGGCATACCTGGCATGTCTGCAAAAAATATATCTGAAAAGTCTCGCACTACCGGTACTGAATTAATAGTAGTAATATCTACATTTGCATCAACATCTGTCACAAAAGCCAAATATGACAAGCACCCCTTCCAAACCATACGTTGGGCCTTCAAATAAGAAATTACCTTGCTGGGAACATAATCTAGAGAATCCCTCCATTCGACCTTCGGCAACCTCGTCATCGCCAACGTCATGGTTTTTGCGTGACAGTCCAGAATAGCATGAATTGGAGACAACCAATCCATACCCAATATTACCTCAAAATCAACCATACTGAACAATAAGAGATCAACTCTAGTCTCCAGTCCCCCAATAGTTAGAACACACGGTCCACAATAATGGTATCACCCACCGACGTAGATACACGAACAGGAGAAACTAAGGACTCACGGAACATATCCAGATAGTGAGCAAAATACGATGATATATATGAATAAGTGGAACCAGGGTCAAATAATATTGAAGCTTCCCTGTGGCACACTGAGACAATACCTAAGATCACTGCATCTGAAGCAACGACATCTGGACTGGCAGAAAAAGCATAGAATCGGGCCTGACTGCCACCTGATCGGCCTCCCCCTCTTGGGAGACCCCTAGCTGATTGACCCCCACCCCGAGCTGGCTGGGCGGGTGGTAAAGTAACTAGTGCTGAAGTCGTAGTCTGATTCCTCTGCTGCACTGGACCTCCCGGGAGACGAGGATACTGCCTCCACATAGGCCCAAACTCCCCACACTCAAAGCAACTCCCCGGTACTGGTGGTAGAGAGGACTGAATTGGGCCCCAAGAACCAGAATAACCGCTAGAAGCACCCGGTGCAAATGAACCCTGAACTAAGGGAGCACGTGACGAACTCTGGGTTGGAAGGGCTCTCAGAGATGACAAACCCTGATGAGAACTGTATGAACCATGGCTGGATGATGGACCACAGTGAATTGGACGACCCGTCTGAGCGTGTCTGTAAGGACGACCCCTGCCGTGGTAGAATTGATCCCCAAAAGGAACACCGCTGAAACCACTCAGTCCACGAGGCCTCTTGGCCTCCCTCTCTCTTCTCTCCTGGCTACGGACCATATCTATCTACCGAGCAATGTCAACTACCTCATCAAAAGTAGAACCAGACACCCTCTCCCTAGTCATAAGTAACCGCAGCTGATATATGAGGCCATTAATGCACCTCCTAATCCTCTCCCTATAAGTGGGAACCAACCAAACTGCGTGACGATCCAACTTAGAAAACCTCATCTGGTACTGAGTCACAAACATGCCATCCTGCCGAAGCTTCTCAAACTGTCTGCGCAGCTCCTCCCTACGAGACTGCGATATGAACTTCTCCAAAAAGAGAACAGAGAACTCCTGCTATATAAGTGGTACTACACCGACCAGCCTGCGCCTCTCATAAGCCTCCCACCATCTGAAGGTATCCCCAGAAAACTGAAAAGTAGTGAACGAGACCCTACTGGTCTCCATAATACCCGTCGTCCGAAGCATCCACTGGCACTTATCCAGAAAAACCTGAACATCTTCTGACTCAGCACCACTAAATGATGGAGGTCGAAGCCTCCCAAATCTCTCAAGTCTCCTCTGCTCATCATCATCCATAACGGGGACTACCGGGGCCTGAGCTACTGCAACCGACTGGGCTGGTAGTGCCCTCGATATCTGAAGCCCTTGCACTACCTGCTCTGGAGTACGGGCAACAGAGGTATGAGTACCTCCCCCGGCCTGAGAAGTGGCTGCTGCGGCCTGAGCCGAAATCACCTGAGCAAGGCCAGTGCAAACAGTCAATATCTGTGCTAGTGCCTCCTGAAGGCCTGGAATCACAATGGGCACAACTGGTGCCTGAGCTGGTCCCGCTGGTTCAACTATATCTGGATTCTACTCCTGAACCGGAGCAACTGGTGGTGTAACAAGTGCTACTCCAAGTGCTGTACGAGCTACACCTCGACCTCTACCTCAGCCCCGGCCTCTCGCAGCCCTAACTGGTGGCTGACCGTCCGATCCGATAGTACGTGTTCTCACCATCTGTGAGAGAATAGAATAACAGAAATTTAGTTTCCGGAATCAACAAGTTCGCATGAAAGAATACAAGAAAGTAAAATTTTTCTAAGGGTTCGGTAGCCACTCGAAGATAAGTACAAACGTCTCCGTACCGATCCGCAAGATTCTACTAAACCTGCTCATGACTCGTGAGACTTATGTAACTTAGGCTCTGATACCAACTTGTCACGACCCAAAAATCACACCTGTCGTGATGACGCATATCTCAATACTAGACAAACCGACAACATCAATAACCCATAATTCATTTTAAATACTGAAAATATAATAATTAAGTTTAAGAGAAAATTTCACAAATACTGGATATAAATACACTCCCAAAATTCGGTGTCACTAAGTACATTAGCATCTATATGGTAACAAAGTCTGACTGATAAAACACTGTCTGAAAATATAGACCAGTACAAAAACTGAAAGGAAGAGAATCAAGGTATGCGGACGTCAAGCAGCTACCTCGATAGTCTCCAACAGATAAAGATCCAAAAAACTAGCAATCACCGTGTCCGGAGGTACTGGATATGCACACGAGGTGCAGGGTGCAGTATGAGTACAACCAACACAGCAAGTAACAACACTAAATAAAGAGCTGAAGATAGTGACGAGCTTCACAGCTAAGTCCAATTACAGTAATTTCCAACATAAGAAGGTAGGCATGCTTTCGAGTTCGACATTTAAAACTCAAAGAGTAATTTCATATCAAATTCGACCGAAACAGAAGATAATGTCTTTCAGAAATTTCCAAACCAGTGATATATGATAGCTGAAGTGCAACAATAATGAAATCAATGCATCCTCTCAGAGCAACAGTCACTTAGTCCTCCCATACACTCCAATCTCACGATCACTCTTTCCTCACAGTCACTTATTCCTCTCAATCACTCGGAACTCGCACTCAGTAGGTACATGCGCTCACTGAGCGTATGCACAGACTCCGGAGGGGCTCCTTCAGCCCAAGCGCTATAACAAGCCAATCATGGCATATAACAATGAAACTTGCTGCGGCGTGCTCCCCAATCCCATAGATATCCTCACAATTAGGCCCTCGGCCTCACTCAGTCATGAACCTCTCCAGTCTCTCGGGCTCTCAGAAATCATAATAAGCAGCCCCAAACAGCAATGATATGATGCATCAATAATGAACAATAGAGACTGAGATGAAATATGCAATTAAAACTGTGACTGAGTGCAAAACAATAATTTAACAGATAATTCAACAAGTACACGACCTTTGTGGGTCCCTACAGTATAAACACATATTTTAAATATGATTTATAGTTTGATTTCTCTAATACGTGGAAAATATACGGATATCAACAGATTATTCAACCACACAATTACATAAAATTTATCAAGTCACAATTCCTACGGTGCACGCCCACACGCCCGTCACCTAGCATGTGTGTCACCTCAAAACCAATCACATATCACAGAATCCAGGGTTTCATACCGTCAGGACTAAATTTAGAACTGTTACTTACCTCAAACAATGTAATTCTTTATTTTTGCTATGCCTTAGCTTCGCGAATCGGTCTCCAAACGCCTCGAATCTAGTCACAAATAATTCGATTCAGTCAATACAAATTATAGGAATTAATTCCATATGAAAATATAAATTTTTCAATAAAATCCGAAATTACACTCAAAAATCGCATGTGGGGCCCACGTCTCGGAATCCGATAAAAGTTACAAAAATATGAACGCCCATTCAACCACGAGTCCAACTATACCAATTTTACTAAAATCCGACATCAGCTCGACCTTTAAATCTTAAATTTTTATTTTAAAATCCATAGGCCCAAATTCTCTAATTCCACCTCAAACTACATAATTTAGTCGAAATACTCAATGATAATCCAATATTATTGACAAACAATGATCACAAGTGACTTAACTCAAGATTTCTTGTGATTTCTCGCTCAAACATCGTCTCAACCCGT
The DNA here is from genome assembly GCF_000715075.1 of Nicotiana tabacum. Taxonomy (NCBI): domain Eukaryota; kingdom Viridiplantae; phylum Streptophyta; class Magnoliopsida; order Solanales; family Solanaceae; genus Nicotiana; species Nicotiana tabacum. The sequence continues at coordinate 21,675,425 of NC_134081.1, read as the reverse complement.
GTTGAAACTGTCCAAAAATGCCAAAATCCCGCAACCCCTATGATTTTATTCTGTCCAGGGGTTTTCGGTTCCGCGACTCACTAAACCGCTTATGTGATTCCCGCTTCTGCGGCGAAGCTTCCGCTTCTGCGGCTAATCACGCTTCTGCGAAGCTGCCTCACCAAGCGCCCTTGCGCTTCTACGATCAAACGCCCACAGGTGCGGGGCCGCTTTTGCGGCTACCTGCCGCTTCTGCGATCACAGCCCCAGCCACGCCTGGCTGCATCTGCGATGGAGAGCTCGCACCTGCGATGGAATTTTTGCAGGTGCGATTACATCAGCAGCTTCTAACTTCAGCAATTCTCTAAGTTCCAAACTCGATCCGTTAACCACCCGAAATCAACCCGAGGCCCCGGGACCTCAACCAAATACACCTTCAAGTCCTAAAACATCATACAAACTTAGTCGAAACCTCAAATCTCATCAAACAACGCTAAATCCACGAATCATGCCCCCAATTCAAGCCTAATGAAATTAATAAATTCTAACTTTTACATTTGATACCGAAACCTATCAAATCAAATCTGATTGACCTCAAATTTTGCATATAAGTCGTAAATGACGTAACAGACCTATTCAAAATTCCAGAATCGTATTCCGACCCCGATATCAAAAAGTCAACTCCCCGGTCAAACTTTCAAACTTAAATTTTTATTTTCGCCATTTCAAGCCTAATTTAGCTACGGGCTTCCAAATAATTTTCTGGACACGCTCCTACGTCCAAAATCACCATACGGAGCTATTGGAATTATCAAAATTCTATTCTGGGGTCATTTACACATAAGTCAATATCCGATCAACCCTTTCAACTTAAGTTTTTATTTTGGAGATTAAGTGTCTCAATTCATTTCAAAACCTCACCGAACCCGAACCAATTACGCTGTCAAGCCACATAACAACTGTAAAGCATAAATTGAGCAGTAAATGAGAAAACGGGATTATAATACTCAAAACGGACAGCCTGATCGTTACATTAAAACATCCCATAAAGAATTGAAAAAGTCAAAGAAAAATAAAGAAAACCAGATGAAAATTATGAGATTCTTTTACTAGCAATAACACCTTCCCTGACACCATTGTCGAAATCGAATTTTAGAAGGGGAACTAAAATGGGAAAAAGGGCTAGATATACCCCTCTACTTTAGAATATTGTCTATACGTAACCTTCGTTATACTTTGCGAACAAAAATACCCCCGTCGCTACCAAACTTATCATATATACTCCTATTTTTTTTTACAGAAATCCACAGTGGCAAAGACCCACCTATTAAAATCCTACGTGGCATGATATTTAGGTAAGGTGGATGCCACATGGCGTGCCACCTCACCCCTTCCCCATACCTTCTCTTACCCTTCTATCTTCCGCCATTTCTATTCTTGTCACATGTCGAGGTGCTTATGTTTCTTCTACTGCTATATCACAAGATCCTACTAGTTTTCCCATGACAACTCACCCTCTAAACTCAACTAGCAACCTTCATATTTGAAAAAACAAATCACTTCTTTCTTAAATGGGTATTCACTAATTTGTGTAATTTTTCTTTTATTTATGAACAGATTGAAAATGTGATTTTTTATTTTTTGAGAAATTCCCTTTTTGGTTAGTTTGTTATCAATTTATTTCTGGGTTTTAAAACTTTGACTTCCCAATTGAATTGATTACTTGTTTGATTCTTTGAGTTTTTTTTTGGAGTAAAAATGGGATTGATTTTTTTTTTTTGGTGAAGTCGTTTGTGATGAATTAGTTTGCGAGTCTAAAAACTTCACTTTTCTTGACTGGGTTACAATTAATTCTACTTATTTCTACTTGTGTTTGGGATGAAAATGCAAATGGTAACTTTTTTTTTGTAGTAATGTTATTCTTATTTTAAGTTTAGCCGGTCTCAATTGATCTATAAGATTCTTCAAGTATTTATAAAGAAATTGGACATGGTAAAGTATTCTCCATAATGATTGAGGTTCAATTATCTGGGTTTGAATCTTTTCTCTTCTTTCATTACCGAGAGGCAAGAATGGAAATGGTGGAAGAAGAAATAGAAGGGAAAGAGAAAGTATTTGGGGATAGGGCTAGGGGTGACGAGGTGACATGTCATGTGGCATCCACCTCACTCAAATATCATGCCACGTAGGATTTTAATAGGTGGGTCTTTGCCACTGTGGATTTCTGTAAAACAAATAGGGGTATATATGATAAGTTTGGTAACGACCGGGGTATTTATGTTCGCAAAATATAACGAAAGTTACATATAGACAATATTCTAAAGTAGATGGGTATATCTGGTCCTTTTCCCAACTAAAATTGAAGCAGCATGTTTCATGATTTAAGCCATAAATTTCAATTGATTATTTTGAGTCCACTTAACATCAAAAAGTAAACATGCAAGTGATTATTCATACTAACCCCGAAAATCCATGAATTCAGGCCTTCCTCATCAGAAATTAAAAAAAGAAAAATTCGAAATTAAATCAAATCATAGGGGAAAACATTTTTGATAACAAGAAACATCCATTTTCAATAAGGGATTGCTTTGGTTTTTTTTATTGGTGGGGGAGGGGGTGGGGTGGGGGAGAAGAAATGAACAGGGAGAAAAGAAAAGACAACGAGATGGGGTGGGGGTGCTGGGAAGAACGAGTTTCTTGTTTTGCTTTTGTTCATTGTTTTTTATTTACTTTTTGACTTTATATTTTTATTTGTTTTTTCTTCTTATTTTAATAATTTATTGTTCAAAATGTTCATATTCATGCTCACTGCCTCGCGTGAATTATACCTATTTTGTCCAGCTCAATATTTTGTTGCCACATGTGCTCGATCATTGGTCTGAGGTATTTAAAAATTATGTTTTGCATAGTTTAAGTGTCCGGTTAAAACTTTGTAGAGTAAAAAGATTGGGATGACAAAACTATACTAGTACAAATGTCCATTAGTCTATTCTGCCAAATTTTATTGTCAAACATTGCTACGAAATAAGCTAGGCAACGAATCCATTTAAAATCTCTATAAGAAATAAAAAGGTACTCTTAAAATGAACAGCACAAAAATTGTAAAAGATAATTCGAATAAAAAAGTTCCAATTGACAGGTGCTCTTCATTTTCTGCAGGTCAAAGATTTAGTTGAGATAAAGGACATGAACCTCGTCAACTTGATAGGAAAGCGAAAGAAGCAAAGAGGACAGACAAAAATGATAGGAAAAGACAAAATTAAACAAACACGTATTTCCTATTATTTTGTCAAATTAAATAACGTCTAAAATGTTCAGATTATCAAATACAGTAGAACCTCTATTGTCGGATCATGAAATAATATTGTTTTGTAGAGGTATTATTTAATCGATAAATTAATATTTATTAATTTAAAGAGTGTTTTCGAGATTCAATGAAGGATAATTTTGATTACATCAAAATCATTATATCTTACTAATTTATGTATTACATTTATTGAATTAGTATAAAAAATAAATTCATTATACGTAAAGTACAATGTATGATATATGATTCATTGTAATATTTTTTTAATTAAATGATTCATTGTGATGTTCATTGTTTATTCATTGTAATTAATAAACTATTGTAATGTTCATTGTTTCTTAGTAATCAAATATTATTCATTGTATTTTTACTAAAAACATTCAATACATGATGGTGAGAGAATAAACTATATAAGCAACATAGAAAATTTCTTCATTATTAAAAAGGTTATGGTTTCTTGCTAGCCAGATGTGCCATAAGCAAAAAGGAAGGATGTTTTCCCATGGGATAATATTGTTAAAAGAAAGCTTCTTTAGCTTGTTTCAGGTTATTGGCCTGAGCCGAGCTGAGAATATGGGATCCAACTGCTGACTTTCAGTAGATCCCTTGGCTAGTATTTCATGCGAGAAGTGGGCTACATTGGGGCATTCATAAAAAATGTGGTCACTGGTTTCAGGATATGCTGAGCAAAAACAACATTGAAGGTTGGAATTAACCCTAATTTTGTGCATGAAGGCTCCAATAGGCAGCCTATCTTGGGCAAGTAGCCAGATAAAGTTTTTGATTTTGTTAGAAACTTTTAACTTCCATATCCAATTGAAGTTACCTTTATGCTCTTCCACAAAATCTATTTATTGCTGCTAAGGAAGGTATAGGCTGATATGGTGGTGAAAGACCCATTTGGAATCAACCCCATATTAACCTGTCTTCCTTGGCAGAGTTAGTAGGGATGAAAGTTGATTTGATCAAATTAGTAATGTTCTCAGGGATGTCTTTAGAGATGGATGAGATATCCTAGTTTCCAGAATTGTAGACAGCTTCCACTTTGGTAGCTATGTCATTAGGGGTTAAAGGGCCATCAATCATGTCCCTAATTGCTGATTGATTTGGGATCCATGCATCATTGATGAAGCTCACCTTATTTCCCTTGTGGACAACCCATCTATTGGCCTTGTTGAATGTATCCCAACCTTTGAGGATACATTACTAGATTGGAGATTTTGGCTTCTTGGGGGTATGGTTCCAGTTACAGTGCTTTGAGATCAGGACTCTAGCCCATAAGCTGGAGGTATTATGGTAGATCCTCCAAGCCAACCCAGCATGGGAGGCTTTATTTTTAAGCTCAGCTTTCTATAAACCTAGCCCACCATGCGATATTTGCCTAGTGACTTTGTCCCAGCTAACTAGGTGCAATTATTTCTTGTTTGAAGTTGTACCCCAAATAAAATTCCTCTGAATTCTATCAATTTATTTGGTAGTCTTGGTGGGATATTTGATGTATTGTATAACATGGCTTGGGATGATACTAAGGGAGGCTTTGGCAAGGATGATTTTTCCAGTCATATTTAGATAATTTATTTTTCAGCCAGCCAGTTTGGATTGCATATTGTCTAATATGAATTGAAAGTCAGTACTAGTGGGTCTTCTAAGGAACATAGTGAATCCTAGGTATTTCCCAAAGGACGTAGTAGCTTGGATTGACACGGTATTTATGAGGCATTCCATTGTGTCAGGCTTTGTGTTAGAGGAGAAGAGAACCCTGGACTTGGTGAGATTAAATTTTTGCCCAGAAACCTCATTTAAGGCCTGCAAGATACAGTAGATTGTGGTGCAGTTCCTAATATTTGCTTTTGCAAAGAGAGTACGGTCATCAGCAAAGAAGAGTTGAGATAATTTTGGTCCAGGCCTACTGATACTGATAGGGAGCCATTGTTTATCCTGGACAGCTCTATCAATTGACCTAGAAAGCCTCTCCATACATAGAATGAATAGGTAAGGGGAGATTGGGTCCCCTTGTCTGGTGCCCCTAGAAGGCTTGAAGGTGCTTGTTTTGCCCACATTCACTTGGATGGAGATGGTTGATGAGCTAATGCAGGATAAGATTAACTTAGTTAGCCCAGGAGGGAAGTTGAAGGCATGTAGTGTGTCCCTAATGAAGGACCACTCCAGCCTGTCAAAAGCTTTCTCTAAGTCAATTTTGAGAATCATATGAGCCTGGTTCCCTTTCAGTTTCCCAAAATGGGCGATGTATTCTTGGACAATGATGACATTATTAGATGCCCTTTTATTGGATAGGAAACTAGCCTGGCTAGGGCTAATTATAACATATAGAAGAGGTTGTATCCTAATGACAATGATCTTAGTGATGGTCTTGTAGATGGTGTTACAAAGCCCTATTGGTCGGACATTTATTAGCATAGTGGCTTGGGGACACTTGGTAATGAGACAGAGAAGAGTTTGGTTCATGGTCTCATTCATGGAGTATGTGTAAAAGCATAACTTGCAGAAGTCAACTACTGAGTTCCCCACAATGCTCAAGTACCTTTGGTAAAAAATTGGGTGAAGCCCATCAAGGCCTGGTGCCTTGAATGGTTTAAAGGAAAAGATGGTCATTTTGATTTCTCTAACCTCAAGGGGCATCCAAACTGTCTCTTTGACAGTTTGAGAGGATATGGGTCATGTCCAAATGATTGGCAGTGGAAATGGGAGCTTTTGTGTGGGAGGAAGTGTAGAGACTCCCAAATAAGTGCATTATAAAGGCCTTAATGTCCCCTTAGTCATGGAGCCAGTTTTCACTATCCTCGTTGAGGGACAGGATCATGTTCATTCTTCTCCTATTGAGGGTGTAAGTATGAAAAAATCTAGTGTTGGCATCACCTTCAGTTAGCCAATTGACCCTTGACTTGAGTTTCCAGAAGTCTTACTCATTCTTGAGGATGGAGTCAAGCTCTCTGGTCAGGTTACTTTCCAGATTTAGTAGGTAACTGCTGAACTGGTAATTTGGTGATTTTTTGATCTCAGCAATTCTGGCCAAGATCCTTCTCTTTTTGTAGAAGATGTTAACAAAGGTGTGCCTGTTCCACTGGGTCATAAGGTTTTAGAAGGTTTCAGTTGATTGGATTAGGGGGAAGTTATTAGTGAAGGCATCATTGATGATACTAGTGAAGAAGGGGTGTCTAGTCCACATTGATTCAAACCTGAAGGGTCTGTTAGAATTACTGAAAAAATCCCTCTTTAGCATTATTTGAACAGGGCAGTGATCTGAGTGGGTCCTAGGGAGATAGTTAACACTAGCCTCAGGGTATTGAGAAATCCAGCAGTCGTTAGCAAAGTGCCTATCTATCCTTTCTAAGATTAGACTACTCATATTTTTGTATCTTTTGTTAGTCCAAGTGAATTTACTGCCTTTGTAACCTAAGTCAACTAGTTTGCATTCATTGAGGCAGTTCCAAAATAGGTTACTATGACTTGAGTTAATGGAGTTACCCCCAAATTTATCCCTAGCTTTTAAGACCTCATTGAAGTCTCCACCTACAAACCAGTTCCCAGTATTGCTTTTAGAGATAGTAACCAAACTTTTTCATAACAATTTCCTATCAGCTGATATGTTGCTAGCATAAATGACTAAAAATAACCAAGGGGTGTGGGATGGGAGTACCTTCACCATGGCATATATGCCCTTAGGGGTAGTAGATACCCCATCAACACTGACGCAGTCCTCCTTCCATATCGTAACTATCCCACTAGACAACCCTACTGCCAGAGACTAGATAAGCATATCAAAGTGTAGTTCCTCAGTCAGATTTTTATGGTCAGCCATCTTAGTTTCTAACATAACCAGCAGTGCTGGCTTGTGAAGATGAACCATGTCGAGGCAGTGTCTCCTGAACTCCGAGTTGTTTCCACCCCTAACATTCCATTTGATTTACTTCATCAGGGGTGGTTGGCGGTTGGGGGGACTGGTTTCCATGAGGCTTCTCCATTCCTTGAGGAGACGTCACTGGTTTCTTTTGGTTATTTTTCTTCATGCTTAGAACTGGGGTCAGATTGAGGAGTGGTTTGGTCACACCTTGAGTGTGGTGAGAGAACAAGCTCAGACCACACCTGGTCATGACTCTGGGAAATAACAGCACAAGCACTTCGCTATTCTCGACACTGAATTATATTGCTCTAACTGAGTCCAGTAGGAGAGAGTTTGTGCGTAGAGGGTCGTAGGTTGTTCCTTCCATTTCTGGTGGGGTTTTCCTCTTTAGAAGCTCTAGGGCTTTGTTGATCTCCCTTGTAATATTTCCTAATGGTGGGGGGATTAGTTCTTCTCTACTGGAGCAAAAGGTGATGGTGTTTGATGGGATTGGGGCTCGATAGTCACAAACACTAGAGACGCTGCTAGGTCCTCCGTTCCTGTGTCTTGGAAGAAGGGGATTAACTGGAACGCTTGGGAGATGAGGGTGTTGATCATTTGTGGGTCCAGATTGGGTTGCATGTTGCCATTGCTTGTCGTTGCTTGCCACAGGCTTAGGACAAAGGCTACCAAGGCCCTATTTAAGGCCTCCACCGTTACCCTCGCCAGATGCATAGGGTTTTGGACAATCAGGGTTACTGGTTGATTTCCTATGGTGAAATTGTAGGCTAGTCCTTGTCCTTGAAGCACCCCATCTAGCCACGATACCGGTGATTGGTCCGGTAGCAGTGGAAATGACGTCACAATAATGGGTGGCAGCTGGGTTATTTTCATTTTTGTGGTTTTTTTGTTTTACCTCTTTGGGTAAGAGTGGGGGTTATGTTAACGAGTCGGCTCATAATGGCGTTGTTTGGTGTCAAATCTAGATCAGTGGAAAGGTCATCAGTTATTGCATCTGGAGAAATGGATTCGAAATTAATGTGGTATTTGTTGGAGTGGATGGAAGGTGTCATGTCACCTGAGATTGGGTGGGTTCTCAGGTGAGGCCCTTGAGTGTTCATGGAGTGTGGTGAGTTTTTCCCATTAGAGTACTCTGATGGGAAGGGAGTTGGGGGCATATAGATATTTGGGTAGGGATAATTATTTGGGCTAGGTGGTTCCAATTGTATATGAACCCCAGTGGTTGATTGGGTATTAGTGCTAGGCCATATATTTAGTTGGGTATATGTCTAGGGTTGGGCTATTAGTAGGGGACTCCTGGTAGGCATCATTAACGGGCCCAACTGACTTTTGAATATCAGCTCCATCGGGCCCCATTCCCGCCTTGTGTTTGCCATTGTGCTTGGGCTGGGGCCTCGTGTGTTGGGCTGTTGGGGAGTGGGGGATTGGGTTTTGTTTATTCACAGGGCCACTGGGCCTATTGTAATTTTTGGACTGCATATTATTGGACTTAGAATTATATTGAAAAGTTTTGGTTTTCAGAAATTTACCAGAGTTTGCATCGAACATTTTTACCTGGATCTTTTGTGATTTTTGTGTATGATGCTGATTGCTTTTGTTTCCATTGTTCCTTCCCTTCATCGGTTGTTGGCTTGTTTTCTTTTGTCTAAGGAAAGTGACTATCTTTCATCCATCGTCCTCTCCTTCCTTGGTGTGTATTCCTGAATTTTTAGGGACTTCTTGTGACAGCGATAATTGGAGTTTTTTGAAATTGCAAATTTTTGTTGTGTGGCCAATTCTTCCACACGTTGTACATAACGTACCTTCACCTTCATAAATCACAGCTTGCTTATGGTCACCAATAATTACTGATGTTTCCACTGGGGTTTCAAGTGGTACTTGGATACAGATGCGTGCATATCTTCCTTTCAACGTGGAAGATGTGTATGAATCAATTTTGAGTAGTTTTTCAAGTTTTCTACCAACTTTTTCCAATATTTCTTTGTCATAGAATTCTGTTGGTAGTTGGGGTAGGCAAATCCATATGGATGTGGAAGAGAGTGAAGCTTCTTATGGGATAAATTTTGTTTTCCATTTACGCACTGATAGAAAATTCCCAGAGACAAACCATGGCCCTAGGTGTAGTTCCTTAGCCATATTTTCCTCTAGACTAAATTTGACAATGAAGAAGTCCTATTCTAAATCAATCAAGATTAACTGTTCGGATGATTTTCATAGGTCAATCAGTTTAGATCGAAGGTAATGGGAAGGCATTCTATGACCAAAAACCTTTATGATTACTTAGAAGCATCATGGTTGGTATATGTGTTTCTTGTCTTCTTGTGAGAGGAAAATTAATCCTTCAATATTTTTTCCTTTATCATCTTTGTTGATTTGGGGGGTATCTTCATCGTAGTATTCTGTTTGGCTTACTGCCTGCTTGTCGAGTTGCATTTTCTTATAAGAGTGTGTTATTATTTCTTCCACATTTATTTTGGCTATTTTTGTCCGGTGGTATAATTGGTGGTGTAGTGGTTGTGTCCATGTAGGTATTCTTAGAGAGAGTGGAGAGTTTCTATGACTAAAAGAAAATCTTGAGAATCACCCACGCCATAAATCTCTTTGTATTATTGAAAAAGTTATGGTTTCTTGCTAGCCAGATGTGCCACAAGCAAAAAGGAAGGATGTTTTCCCATGTGATAGTATTGTTAAAAGAAAGTTTCTTTAGCTTGTTCCAGGTTATTGGCTAGAGCTGGGATGAGAATATGGGATTCAATTGCTAACTTTCAGTAGATCCCTTGGCTAGTATTTCATGCCAGAAATGGGTTACATTGGGGCATTCAAAGAAGTTGTGGCCACTGGTTTCAAGACATGCTAAGCAAAAACAACATTAAGGGTTGCAATTAACCCTTCAAAAGGTGCTATCAGGATGCCATTCCATACCAGAGTTAAATGGGAACCTCCCAGGATGGGGAACTATAAACTCAATACGGATGGTGCTGCTAGGGGCAACCTAGGCATTAGGGGAATTGGTGGAGTATTCATGAATCATAGTGGGGATTGGATTATGGGATATATGAAAAATATACCACATACCACCAACATCATGGCAGAACTAAAATCACTACTAAAGGTCCTCCAAATAGCAGAACAAAATGGTTGGGTTCCACTAGACATAGCTACAGATCCGACTGAAGTAATAAAAATGCTACTCACCAACTTACGATCCTATAATTTATGAATGCAGGTTATTGATGCAAATGATGGACAAGGTGGTGGTGAGACACCGCTACAGGGAACAGAATAGGATGGCCGATACATTGGCAAAAGAGGCAGCAAATTTAAGCTTTTTGGGTAGAACTACCATGCTAGCAGTTCCTCTGATGTTTTTAAATTATGTATTTTGAGCAGACATCCTAGGAACTAAAATTGTTAGGAATTTTTGGACATGTAACATAGATACAATTAAAAAAAATATGAGCTCATTCAACTGTAATGGAATGCGCCCTCTTATAAAGTCTGCAATGTAATACCTAGTTTCTTATATATATATATATATATATATATATATATATATATATATATATAGAATAAACTATATAGGCAACATATATAGATTTTTTTTTCAAATCATACTCAACAATGGCTTCTCATCTAAAAGATGTCATAAAATCAACAATGATAGATCAAATACGTAAAGCATTATGTGAGTACAAAAGAGATCATTTCACATGCACTTAAAAAGATTTGCAGTTCTGGCTTGATGAAAATATTCATTTGAAAGCTAGTCAAGGTATAGTATCAAACACACTCATACAATCAACTGAGTATCTTTCGACTAAACTTAGAAAAGGGAAGGGATATCAAGAGGCACAAGCCAGTAAAATTTTCAGACATGAAAAAGGTTGTTTATGAGTGGTTTCTCCAATACTACAACCGTGTAAATATAATCGGAGAGTTAATTTTGGAGAAAGCGAGAGATACCATGAAACTTTTATATCCTCAACAAGATTTTGAGAATAACTTTTCTCAAGATTGGCTTGAGAAATTCAAGCTAAGACATGGTATCAAGTTATTTCGTCATTTTGGCGAGAGTGGTTCTTGATATACAAGACATGGAGATGACATTGGAGTCCATAAAAGAAAAATAGACTAGTTCCCTATGAATGATGTTTTTAATATGGATGAAACTGGTTTGTTGTACAGTTTACAAGCTGATCATTCTCTTGCTACTAAACAACTTGAAGGAAGAAAGCAGGACAAAGAAAGGCTCACAGTTGTTATTTGTTGCAATGAGGATGGATCTGAAAAACTTTTTTTTATGGATTATTAGAAAATATGCAAAGCCACGTGGCTTCAAGAATGTCAACATGAACAGTTTGAATTGTCAATATCGTGCAAACAAAAGAGCATGGATGACAAATGTGCTTTTTGATGAATATATTCGTTGGTTTGACCAAAAAATGCATGATGGACGAATTTTGCTTGTGGTAGATAATTATCCAACACATCCAAGAAATATTGAATGACTAAAAAATGTTGAATTATTTTTTTTGCCCCCCAACATGACATTAAAAATTCAACGTTGTGATGCTTGGATAATAAGAGCTTTCAAGATGCATTATCGCAGTAGATTTTACCGTAGGATATTCGAAGGCTATGAGCTTGGACAAAACTAATACAAGAAAGATTAATATTTTGGATGCTATCAATCTTGCGATGCGGCTAAGACAACAAATGTTCAGCAAGAGACAATAGCAAATTATTTCCGACACTGCAAAATTCATGCGGGGAATGAAGCCTCAAGGAATTTAAATAAACCCACTTGTGAAAATGATATTCATGAACTTGAGGTCATGGCTAATGATCTCGGTTACCGCAATAAAATATATGTCAATAGAAAGTTCGATTATCCGGGTGAAAATGATGTATGTTCAAAGGTTCGGAGCTTAGAAGAAATTATGGATACCATCGGAGAAAACAATATTGATGATGAAGTTGAAGACGATACAATACCTTTAGAACCAGTTGCGCGTAACGAAGCACTTATCGCGTCTAAAACTCTTCACAATATTTTGGTGCAGTTCGAGAAAACAACACCAGAATATTTTGATGCAATAAGAAAAGTTAGATATGAGCTTCAACTAGATTTAAATTTTAAGAAAAAATAAAAAATACTAGAATCATGTTTCGCTAAATTGTCTTAGATATTTTTATAATTTTAAAGAATTATTAATTTATAATATTAATGGGACCATATATTTATATAGGTGTATTTCAAAAATTATTATCTTATAATCTTACAGAAATCGGTGATATTTTCCACTTCCCCAAGTCGGGATCGGAGAAAAATATTATTTTAGAGAGTTTATTAATTTACCGAGTATTAACGTAGAGAGGTTCTATTGTATATGCTTTTGAACATCATTTTGTACGCAATTTAATTTGACAGTAAGTGTGAACATATTTACTATCTCGATTGATCATTAAAACATTTGCATAATATTAAATACTACTGTAAGTAAATGGTAAATGTTTTGAATTTTGCACCTATATATTAACTTAAAAGTTTGGAATCGTCTTTGTGCTCTAATTATCCATGGATTAGCTTAATTACCCGTTTAAACTTCAATATTGTATAGGCCAAAAATTATCTTTGATATAGGCAAGCCACGTCAGCATCGTGATAGCCATCATATGCCTCAACGTATTATCAGTAAGATTTCTACAATGATCTGCCCGAGGTCAAAGTGGCCTTGAAGAGATGAAGGGTGCGGTTGAAGAGTTAGCAAAGATCAAGGTCGTGAATTCATCGTAGATCAAGGTCGAGCATCGTAGACAGAGTTATAACAACTAGTTTTAAGATAGGACACTAAAAACAATATTCTAGTGGATATTCTATGCACTTGTACTATCAGGGTTTTTAGGAATATGTTCCCTATAAATAGAAAGAGACATAATAATAGGGGACATAAGATATTCATTTATAAGAGAAAATATTGACTTAATTGAGAGAATCTTACCATATTGCAAACATACGAAAAAATACCTTTTCACTAAGATCCTTGTCCAACTTTTTTACTTGATCCAAGAACAACCTGAATGTTCAAAGACTCAACAATTATTTATCATTGTCATAAGGAATATCAACAGATCTCACCTCTTTCAGGTGACTCATATGTTCTTATTTACTAAAATACCATCTATTGCTATATATATATTGTTAGTTAATGCTACATCACTCCTTTTGAGCTGTTAAATAATATTGACATTGTTCATATTTATTGCCATGTGACCTAACACATATATATTATTTTATTACAAAACTAGTTATCTTGTCTTTTGGATATTAATACTAGCTAAGATTGACTCTACTTTATTTAAATTTAATTGGTTGAACACGGATCTAAATTTTGGGTCAAACAATTTGGCGCCGTCTATGACCCTTTAGATCTACAACTCGCGTGAGTTGCTAACCTAACAAACCACAAGGTTTCACCTACGGATACTTACATGGTAGGTAACCAAGGAGATAGGACGAAAATGACAGGTGACTTCCCTGGCAATCACATGAACGCTCTCAACGAGAGCTGTGAAACACTAGGCGATGATATGATACCCACTGCCTCCCTCATACGTGAGAGGTCGCCTCCCCCCCTCAATTGTAGCATAACAAAACCAAATGGAAATGGGGAAACTACGTCCACAGGAGAAGGGACGCCACTGGCCATGAAAAAGCTCCTCGAAGCGTGGTTGACCGATACACTAGTAAGCGTGCTCAACAAACCTGCTCCATGCATGACCATAGAGACCACAAGAGCCCACACAGTGCAATGAGAAAATGATCAAGGCGAACAACCAGACCCTCCAACACCAGGTATAACTCATAATATCACTAAAAATCCAGGTGACGACATCCTCGCCGATGTTCTTTAGAGGATGGAAGAAATGGAGAATAAAAATAAAACGCTCAAAGATCAAATGAAAGAACACCAAGAACGGGTCGGTACGATACAGGGCACCCCTAAACTACTGCCAAAGAGGTACGCCGGTAGATTCGTAGAGCAGCCGTATAGCGAGGAAGCAGCCTCGCATGCCATACCAAAGACCTTCAAAATGCCATTGTATATCAGGATATATGATAGAACGACTGACCTCGAAGATCACGTAACTCATTATGTCACCGCCGTGAAGGGCAACGACCTCACCAAGGAACAAGTGTCCTCCATCTTGCTGAAGAAATTTGGTGAAACCCTCACGGGAGAGGCGTTAACATAGCATTCACAGTTACTAACCCGCTCCACAAAAACCTTCAAATAAATGGCTGATAGGTTCGTAACGGTGCATGCCGAAGCCAAGAAAGCCGAAACAAGAGTAAATGACATATTCGCCATCAAGCAGTTCTTGGGAGAAGGACTGTGGGACTTCCTCGCCCGATGTAAAAAGTTAAGGATGACCCTACAAAATGTGTCCGAAGGGATGGCAGTCGTGGCCTTCAGAATGGGTTGAGTAAATAGGGTTCAAGAGCGACCGAAAAACTGCTGAGCCGATTGATGAAATATCCTCCAACCACTTGGAATGAAATCCACAATGCTTACTGTGCCGTAGTCCGAGTAGATGATGATCCCTCAACGGACCAACTCGACATCTTATCTCGGCACAAGCTGAGCACTGGAAAGAACAAAGATATAACATAAGGAGGGATCACCCGGTCTCACGACCCAATAGGGAACGACATCAGCCATACGTCAGGGCCCCCGCCCCATCTTCTTTTCGTTATGATGAAGGCCCATCTAAGCCGAGGACGGGGACTCACTGGAACAAGAGAGGTATGCCCCCCTTATTGTCTTCTCATAATGTTTGTGTGTCACCTACAAAAATAGTCTATGCCCTAGAAAAACGCAAAATGAAGGTGAAGTGACTGCCCAATATGAGGTCTGACCTGAGCACCAGAAAATCCGACGCCCTCTATGAATTCCACAAGGAGCGCGGATACAAGACAGAAGACTGTATCGCCATAAGGCAAGCGATGGTAAACATGTTGCAGCAGGGACACCTCAAAGAGTTCTTGAGCGACAAGGGGAGAAACAACTTCGCCAGAGGTCGTGAACGCCAAGGTCCACCAAAGCCACTATCATCAGCTCGCACCATCAACATGATCATCGGCGGTAGCGACGATGCCTCTATCAACGGCGTTAAATTCACTGCCACTCACAAGCTCAAAAGATCTATTACCCACGAATGGTATGACTGACTCGAACAAAGTATCATCTTTGACGAGTCAGATGCTAACTGTTTGAATTTCCCTCACAGTGATGCTCTCGTCATTACTTTGGAAATTTTAGATATTGATGTCAAATGTATCATGGTAAACGATGGAAGTGGAGCGTACATTATCCATCCCTGATTCCTCACACAGATAAGACTCTAGGACAAGATAATGTCGCGCTGCATCATACTAAACAGTTTTAATAATGCAGTTGAACAAACATCGGGTGAAATTACACTCCCCATCTTGGTCGGCGGCATAAGTCTGGAGACAATGTTCCACATCATGGACCACGCCACCACATACAATGCCATAGTAGGACGACCATGGATACATCCCATTAGAGTCGTTCCCTCCAGCTTATACCAAGTAATTAAATTCCTTACACCTTGGGGAATATTCAGCATACGGAGAGAACGGTGCACGTCCCAGGAATGCTACCGCATCGTCTTAGATAGCGCAACAACACAATAGAAGAAAGACAAGCAAAAAAGAGGCATAACACAACAGGTTCGATGTCGACGCAAGAAGATACCAGGGACGTCATCGTGGATCCCGAAACTATTGAAGCCGCGGACTCAACTATAGAGGACCTCGACCTCGTTCAATTAGACTCCAGCGACTTCAGCAAAAAGGCCTACATCGATTGAAAACTCCGAGAACCAGGTAAATTTAGTCAGTTTTTAATATCTAAAGCGGATGTTTTTGCCTTCAGCCATGCAGATATGCCGGGCATCCCCAAGAAAATCGTCACATACAAATTAAATTTCAATCCATTCTACCTTCCAGTAAGGCATGTCATACGAAAAATCAACCCTGCCATCAATGATGTCGTCCACAAGGAGGTGGAGAAGCTACTAGAAAATGGCTCCATCAGGGAGTCGAAATACCCTAAGTGGAGCACCAACGCAATGATGATTAAAAAGAAAAACGGGAAATGGAGGTCAAATCCATAAAGGCGGAGGATCATATCGACAAATTGAAGGAAGCTTTCGACATATTGAGACAGTACGAAATGAAGCTAAACCATAGAAATGAGCGTTTGGCATAGCCTAGGGGAAGTTTCTAGGTTTTTTAGTGTCGCAACGAGGGATAGAAGTCAACCAAGACCAAATCAAATCTGTCGAAGGGATACCGGATCAACTGACTACTAAGAAGCAAATCCAAAGGTTAACTGGTCGAATCGTCGCCCTGTCGAGATTTATCTCGCGGTCATCTGACATATGTCACAAATGTTTTAGCATACTAAAAAAGGATAACGGCCTTGATTGGATGCCTGAATGTGCACAAGCCCTGCGAGAGATAAAGGCGTATTTTTCGTCACCACCTCTACTCTCAAAGCCCGAACCCGAGGAACATATCCTCGTCTACTTGGCCATCTCCGAAGTGGCAGTAAGTGCAGTACTGATCCAAGAAATTAAAGGTACATAGACTCCCATTTATTACATTAGCAAAACACTCGTCGACGCCGAAACAAGGTATCCACACCTCGAGAAACTGGCCCTGGCACTAGTCATAGCTTCATGAAAGCTTAGACCTTATTTCCAGTGCCACCCAATCTCGTTTGTTAGCAACTTTCATCTGAGAGGCATTTTACATAAACTCGAATTATCATAAAGGCTGGCCAAGTGGGCCATCGAGCTAAGTGAGCACAATATCATATATCAGCCGCGAACAGCGTTAAAGTCGCAAGTTCTCGCCGACTTCGTCACAGAATTCAGCGCAACGATAATGCCTGAAGTCGAAAAGGAAGTCGTCCAAGCTTCTCTCCAAACACAAGACCTCTGGGTCCTATACACCGACGACGCATCTAGAGCTTCCGGATCCGGACTAGGACTCGTACTCGAGGTCCCTACCGGCGAAGTGATTCACCAGTCTATAAGATGCCCAGATATGACTAACAACGAGGTCGAGTATGAGGCCGTAATTGCAGGATTGAGACTAACACTCAAGTATGGGGAAAATCAGTTAAAGCTCCGTTGTGACTCTCAGGTCGTAGTCAACCAAGTCATATGGACTTTCCAAATCAAAGAACAAAGGTTGCAAAAATATCATATCGAGATCTGCAAGTTGCTGCCCAAGTTCGACGAATGCCAGCTCAACTAGATCCGGGGTGCTCAGAACATTGTGGCGAATGGCCTCGCCAAATTGGTTACTGCCACCAAACGTATCACGATCGGGGATGAAAGTGTAGTCCACCTCCTCAAGTCATCGTTGGACCAAAGCGAGGTAAGATATGTAAGTTTAACTTGGGATTGGCGTAATCGTATTATAGCCTACTTGCAGGACGGCACACTCCCAAACGACAAAAAGGAAGCCAAAAAACTAAGAATGCGGACAGCCAGATACAACCTCCTCCACAGCGACCTATACAAGAGGACATACGGTAGCCCTCTAGTGAAATGTTTGGGCCCAAACCAAACCCAGCGCGTCCTCGAAGAAGTCCATGAAGGCCATTGTGGCGCTCATTGCAGCAATCGAGCACTTGTTAGATGTCTCATACGGGAGGAAACTACTAGCCACCATGAAAAAAGACGCCTCAGAATTTGTGAAGAAATGCGAATATTGTCAGAAGTACGCCCCAATAATTCACCAAGCAGGTGAGCATCTCTAATCAGTTACCTCCCCATGGTCTTTCATCAAGTGGGGAATGGACATCGTGGGGCCCCTCCCAGTAGGGCGATGTAATGTACGATTTCTTTTAGATTTAACTGACTATTTCTCTAAATGGGTAAAAGTAGGAGCGTTCGCCCAAATACGCGAATAAGAGGTAATCTCCTTCATATGGAAAAACATCATCTACCGATTCGGCATACCCAAAAAGATCAGCTGCGACAACGGAACCCAGTTTATGGGAAAGAAAGTCGCCGAATTCTTCGAGAAATGACATATTAAGAGAATACTTTCGACCCAATATCACCTAGCAGGTAACGGGCAGGCAGAATCCTCCAACATGTCTATATTAAACATCCTGAAGAAAAATCTCGAAGACGCCAAGGGACTGTGGCAGGAAATACTCCCAAAGGTATTGTGGGCATATAGAACCACCCCGAAGACTAGCACATGAGAGACACCCTACTCGCTGGTCTACGGAACCGAAGCAGTCATACTAGTCAAAGTCGGAGAACCCAGCCTAAGGTATTCCCACGTAAGCGGCACTAACAATAACGGGAGTAGAAGGCAAGAGCTAGATGAGATCGACAAACGAAGATATATGGCGTACATAAGAATGGTCGCCTAAAAGCCGCAAGCGGAATGCTACCACAACAAGAAGGCAAAGGTTCGGCCACTCAAAGTCGAGGACTATGTACTCAAATCCAAAATTCAAGCAAGCAGAGATCCACGAAAAGGAAAGTTGGGAACAAACTGGGACCGCCCATACAAAATTACTACCAAAGCAGACAAGGGTTCGTTCCAACTAAAAACAATGGATGGAAACAATTACCAAACAATTGGAACTCCAGCCACCTCAAATACTTCAACTTCTAAAAGGAAGAAGCGCCCCCAAGTCGTACTCTTTTTCCCTCACTTGAGTTTTATCCCATTAGGGTTTTCTCAAGTATGTTTTTAATGAGGCGACGAAAGGAACACTTTGAGTCGAAGTATGCAAATAAGGGACTATTTTCTTTTTCATTGCCCGACTCCTAGAGACTCTCCAAGCTGAATAATGAAGGGACTAGATAGACCGGGACTAGAACTAGAACGCTAGCCAATTCCCAAAGCTTGTAACTTTCTCCAATCATGTAATCAAAGCAACAACGTCAAAGTAATAGAAACTTACGTTTATCAAACAGCCTTAATGAAAGGTTAAGTTTGACCCAGCTTGAACAACACCTACCGGCCCTCAGTTGCGCCTTAATAAAAGGTCAAGTTCGACCAGTTCGAACAACACTTATCGGCCCTTGGCCTACAATTTAATGAAAGGTTAAGTTCGACCCAGCTTGAACAATACCTACCGGCCCTCGGTCGCGCCTTAATAAAAGGTCAAGTTCGACCCAGTTGGAACAACACATATCGGCCCTTAGCCCACAATATAATAAAAGGTTAAGTTAGATCGACTTTGAACAACACCAACGACCCTCGGTCGCGCCTTAATAAAAGGTCAAGTTCGAACAACACTTATCGGCCCTCGGCCCACTATTTAATGAAAGGTGAAGTTCGACCGACTTTGAAAAATACCCATTAGTCCTTGGCCCACAATTTTAAGGAAATGTTAAGTTCGACCCATTTCGAACAGACATCTACCGGCCCTCGGCCATAACTTGGCAAAAGATCAAAATCAACCAAGTCCAAAAAACACCTATTAGCCAAACCTAAATGAAGAAGCACACTCAACCAATATAAACAAAGGACAAATACGGGCCATAAATATTCATCCCCAAGGCTACGACCAACAAAAAGACGGCGATAATAAAAAGAACAGAAATTATAACAAGCAATTTTCGGCAAAATCAAAATATAAGAGTGTAGAAACAAGTGACAAATATGGAAAAAGGTGCAGAAAACAACCATAATATTCATATACGAATATAGAGTTCATTACAAGGGCTCTTGAAGACGCCAACAAAAATACTCAAAAAAGTCTAAAAGAAAGACTATTGGCCCTCGCCATCACGACCCCATGCGACCCTATCATCTCGGTTCCCAGCATGCTCACCACCCTCTCCTTGAGGATAAACGATATCATACCGGGCATCCTCCTCAAGCCGGTCTACATCTTCTTCCCCATCCTTGTCGTCAGGTCGAGGCGTGGCGGGATCGTATCCACAAGCGACCTGAGCTTTGCAAGCCTTAACTCGAGCATCCTCAAAGGCAGTAAGAAATAGAGCCCGTTGCGTGCAAGTCCTGAAACACATCTAACCGGGCCTCGGCATGGATCCACTCTTTGTACAACTCCCGAGGTACACTGGAAAATCATAAGCGTTGGAAGAGGACGGTCGTGCAAGTAGTTGAGCCTTCTCGGCCTCCAGAGCGGTCACTTGATCATGAAGGTCAAAGTTCTCCTTTTCCAATTCCCCGATCCTCTCCTCGAGCCAGTCCTCCTTAGCTCTAGCCATTGATTGATCATTTTCCCTCTCAGCCCGAAAAGTCTTATTCGCCAACTCGAAGATCTTCGCCTTCCACCGAGCGTCCAAACGAGAAGACTTCGCCTTCTTAAGTTCCTCCTATTTCTCGGCAATCTCGCCACTGAAGGCTTCCAACTGAAGCCAGCACTCTTCAAGTTTCCCTCGCAATTCAATCACTTGGGCTTGAAGATCACTGCATTGGGCCTCTACGCCCCTGCTAACCTCAAGCTCTTCCTCCCTACTTCTCAACGTCCCTTCAAGGAAGCTGCACTTCTCGATGACCTTCACCAGCTCCTCATCCCTCTTCTTCAAATATTCCCTCAAGTCCTGCACATCACCGCCCTCGCGAAGCCCACTTCAGAGATCCTGATACATGCAGCAGTACTCAGTGTATTTACTTTTCAACTTCATAAATATCTCTTTATACCTTTTCCCCCTCCGAGTGCTCTGAATTTCCAGAATTAGCATCTACAAACCAAAAGAAAAAAGTTAGAACTTAGAATGCTCTAAAAAGTTAGGAAAGGTTCATATGACAAATACTTACCCTGAGAGCGAGGGCGGCAATGCTCTTCGATAGGGCGCTGCCATTTATCTCCTTAAGGGTCTTACCCTCGACATTGGAACAGAGAGGGCCAAGGGTAGGGACTGTCTCCTCAGTGTTCACCAACAAGTCACGATCCATCGGGATCGTGATAGTCCTCGAATTCCCCTATAACCACACCTCGAGTTGGGTAAGCCCCTCGTCGATCATTCTCAGGTCGTCCATGTCGACATTGAAACCTGACTCATCGCCCTCTTCATCAACACTTTTTCCCCTATCGTCAGTAGGCAAAGAAGCGTCCACGGTCGTTCAAGATGTTGAAGCCTCCTCCTGCCGTGAAATTTCATGGCCGTCAGCAGTCGCCTCATCGATTTACATCCCCTTGGAATGTAGAGACATACCTATATCATCTTTCACCGGCCTCATAGCCTCAAGACTCGGTTCAACATCATCATTCACAAAAATCATCGTTGTCTCATGTAACGTGAATTCCCTTTCCGCAGCATCAATGGCCAGAGGGACTCTATCACCCATGTCCACACACCTCATTTTTTGAGGCTGAATATCCATGTCGCTAGGTGGTTCATCATCCTCGTCAATAAGTGAAAATAGAGGAGGGGCAAAAGTCGTAACGACCGGAACAGAAATGGAGGAAGAAGAGGCAACTGTCGAAATTGGGATGAAGGTAGGAGCGGCAGTGAATGAGGCAGAGACTGAAGGCGTAATGGCCCTCCTCTTCTGGAATGAGGGCACAGAGGCCCTCGACCTCCTCGTAGACCCTCTGACCAAACCTAGAAAAAAATTGGAAAGGAAGAAATCAGCAAATGGAACAGACATAGATGAAAGAACCACTATGTCGATGGTAGGGAAGAGGTTACCTGTCGAGGGAAGAGATGGCTTAATATCTGAGAGAAACTCGACCAGTCACGTATCCTCGCCATATGAGGAAGGATCTGTCTGACACAATCGGCAATGTGGTTCACCATCTGGAGAGGTCGAACAGTAGCTTCAGAAGGAAAAGTTGATTAACGAACCCACAACAAGAAAAATGCTAAAATAAATAAATAAATAAACACGAGCACTTACGAGTGGGGTTCCAAGCCTCAGGGAAGCCGACAACAACTGACACTATGGCCTCAGTTCTGACGAAGAAATAGTCAAGCCAGAAGTGCTGACTAGCCTTCTCATCCACCTCACCACCAAACACTTCCCCCCGTTGTGACGAAGATTGAGCAACGTCCCACGATAGAAATGTGGGGCGAAGAGATGGATCAGGTGGCATACCGTTATCTCGACGTCGGCCAATTTGGCAAATTTTGTCAGCATCTTGACCACCTTAAAAACAGAAGGGGCAAATTGCACTGGGCATATGTTGTAGTAGCAACACAAGTCTTCTATCAACAGTGGTAGAGGGAACGAATAACCGATAATGAATAGATATGCATAAAGGGCACAGAATCCAGGACGATGAACCCGCACTTCGTCGTCACCCGCAGGAACCAAGTCCATGTGACCGGGGAGGCCGAGCCTAGCCTAGCCTTAAATTTGGCTAAATGCTCAACCGTCATCGTAGATTGGAACCTCTTCGTCACCACTTCTGGCGCCTTGTGGAAATCAGGTTTAGTGTCGGGGTATTGAGGCACGATCTCCTCTACAGTAGGAAGGGTTTCCTCCTCAACAGCAACTCCATCGTCTTCCCTGTGATAAGGAAAAATGACATTAGAATGATATTCCATGTGGATATCTGATGGTAGGTCCGACATTGTTGTGGAAGGAGGTAAAGAAGCAGAGAAAGCAACAGAGAAACGAAAAGGTTCTACGAAGGAGAAGGAGAATTTCTGCTTATAAAGAAGAAGGAATGTGGGAAAAGTTTCAAATTCAACGAGCCACCCCCTATTTATAAAGTTTGGGGCACCATAATCAAAATGGTGTGTCATGATTAGCATGGAGATTGAAACGACAGAACCAATCAAGGGTCACACGAGAATCGACGTAATGCATCGGAAAAAGGCGTCATCATGACGTATGACATAATGACATCACTCTTTCTCTTGGACCAGATGACTCCAACAAATTTATCGAGAAATTCGAAGAATTCCAAATAGGTGGCTTATAGAGAGCCACGTTGCATGATCGTTAAGTCGATCATGACCTGTATAGCCAGCCCGATAAGCTTGACCACAAACGGCATTGTCCACTCATCGAACGCGCCCGCGAGGAAGACCTCGACAAGCGAAAGGACTAACTATCTGGGCTAAAAAATATCTTTGATATAGGCAAGCCACGTCAGCATATATCCTGATAGACTTCATCGGCCACCACGTGTTATCAGTAAGATTTGTACAAAGATCTGCCCAGATCGAAGTGGCCTTGAAGCGATGAAGGGTGTGGTCGAAGAGTCAGCGAAGATCAAGGTCGTGAAGTCATCGTAGATCAAGGTCGAGCATCGTAGACAGAGTTATAACTGCTAGTTTTAAGATAGGACACTAAAAAGAATATTCTAGTGGATATTCTCTGCACTTGTACTATTAGGATTTTTAGGAATATGTTCCCTATAAATAGAAAGAGACACAATAATAGGGGACATAAGATATTCATTTATAAGAGAAAATATTGACTTAATTGAGAGAATCTTACCCTATTGCAAACATACGAAAAATATCTTTTCACTAAGATCCTTGTCCAACTTTTCCACTTGATCCAAGAACAACCTGAATGTTCAAAGACTCATCAATCATTTATCATTGTGAGAAGGAATATCCACAGATCTCACCTCTTTTCGGGTGACTCATATGTTCTTATTTACTAAAATACCATTCATTGCTATTTATTGTTAGTTAATGCTACCTCACTCCTTTTGAGTTGTTAAATACTATTGACATTGTTTATATTTATTGCTATGTGACCTAACACATACATATTATTTTATTACAAAATCAGTTATCTTATGTTTTAGATATTAATACTAGCTAAAATTGACTCTATACTTTATTTAAATTTAATTGGTTGAACCCGGATCTAAGTTTTGGATCAAACAAATATAGCTCCAAGTGAGTGACGGATCTACCAAGTAAGTTAGGGATTCACGTAAATTCAGTAATTTTTTTATATAAATATATATTAAAATTTTACTAAATATTTATAATATATTAACTTGAGATCGATTTAACAAGCCATAACTTCGAATTCTAGATCCTCTTATGCTTTAATTGTTATTTTGTATTGCAAAATGGTAAAAGCTTTCAAGTTCAAAGTTTTTGCGGAAACAAACAAAATAGAGGTACATGGATTCTAAATTATAATCTGTCGCTGTGACCTGTGCTATACGTAGTTTCCCTTGTTATAATGCCGAAGACGACAACAAAATCTTCTTTAGAGAATTATAACAAAGGGAACAAAATTAAAGGAAAAAGAAAAAGGGCATTATTAGTAGACCTTTTTTCGGTTTTAATATTTTTGTCTTGGGTTTTCCTCTATGAATTGACATTCAGTGTAAGCTAAGTTTAGATCAAGTTTTAAATCTTATTAACCAAACAAGATAATAATGACAAAAATCAACTTTAATCTTGTTAATTAGCTCGTTGGGTCGACAACAATCGAGGGGAGTGAGATTATCGGTTTTTTTTTTTTTTTTTTTTTTGGTTTTTCTTTCAATAATTTCACCATTATATTATTTTTCTCTAACTGAAATTTAAAAAATAGGAAAACTTTAAACACATTTGGTATTTACATCAAAGTGAAGAAACTGATGTACACATGACCTTTTTTTTCCTTTTTGTTTTGGTTTGAGATGCACACATGACTTGTGTCTTCTACTTATAATTTTATCACTTATCATTTAATAATGTTGAATTTATATGCAATTTCGCTTAATCATAAAGAATTAGTAATATAGCTTGGTAAAAATATTGTTATGGAAAAATATTTTCTAACGTCATATTATATCATGTCTAAGCCACAAAAATAAAAATAAAAAACATATATAAAAGACTTTATGGGTTGATCCGTCAATTACACGACTCCCACGACCAAGTAATCTACACCAACAAATCACTTTAATAATGTCTAAGAAAGGAGCTTGAATATTGAAGTCTTATACTATTACAAAAATGTAGTTATAAGCAATAATTATTTAAGAGCTCTTGTTTAAGCAAACTCAACAAAACAACACGAGTGACAGTGACATACAGTAAATTGTAGAGGCTCCTCATTTAAGTACATACTCCCTATAATCTAAGCCCAACCAAAAACCTCACACTTACTGCTTTCTTGTTCTGCTTCATTACTCATATTATTGTCATTGCTTCTTTTATCTTAAAGGAAGTTTCTTTATTCTTGTTTTTTGTATTCTTTTTCAATTCTAAAACTTCTCCAGTTAGCAGACATGTTTAAAGTTGAAACCTTATGGAAAAAGAGGTTTCTCTGCAATTTCAGCCACAGCTCAAGCATTTTATTCCTATAAACACTTGTACAAAATCCAAGAATCATACCCCTGGCCCTTTATCAGTATTCAAATTTCAAGTTTGTAAATCTTTCAAGAATCTGTATCAAAAAGCAAAAGTGTCAAAAGGTTTTGGCAGTAAAAGGTTTGAATTTGATGAGGTTGTAGTAGTGACAAACAACTCAGTTTATTGCGCTTCTCCTGGTTTTCTTGTTGATGATAAAATGGAGGTTTTGGCTGACAAGAAAGATGGAACAGAAGGGAATTTTGATGGTTTTGAGGTGAATGACAGTAAAGTTGAGTCTTTTGTGTATGAAGAGGAAGGAGGAGAGAGCAGTTTAAGTTCTGAATTTTTGATTTCTGAGGGAACTGTGAATGATGAACATAGTAGCTCTGAAGATTCTTGTTCACCACCTTCAATTGTTTGGCATATTAAGAAGAATGAGGTGCAGCATTGTGGCAATTCTGGTGAGTCTGAAGAAGTAGAGAAACCACAAGTGGATAATAGGAAGTTAGCAAAACAAGGGTCTTGTTTATCAGGTATGTTACTGTACATATTCTTAGGCGTTTGGATATGAATTGGTTGATATCCGGAAAAAAGTAGTATTTGAAGTTACCTTTAAAAAAGGTATTTGGAAGTTGTTGTTTAGACATGAAAACACAGTTGGAGCTACCGTTTGGACATAGATTTGGTTGAAATTTGTAAAAAGAGTTTTTGAAATTGTGTTGAAAAATAATTTTTGGAAGTTAAAAAGTTGTATTTGGACATGCATTTTATTTAAAAAATAATTGAAGTTTTGTGAGAGAAAGAAAAAATTTCACCCAAAAACCGGTTTAGTTTTTCAAAAATTAATCATATTCTATGAACAAATGTTTTCAATTTTTTTTTGAAAACAAAAGAAGCCAAAACCTATGGCCAAACCGGAGCTAAGTTTCGGGAATGAAGACTTGAACTCCTATAACCTGTTTTTCAAACTTCAAATTCCATATTTCAAGTTCAAAATAATCTCAAATTATTTGAAATTTTTTTTTTTTCAAATAAAATCTATGGACAAAATCTCTTAAATTCAAGAAATTGGGAAATTGGATTTTTGGTTGAATTTTTTTGGGGTTTCTGTAGAGGTTGAGATGATGAAGGAAAGATTTTCAAAGCTGCTGTTGGGTGAAGACATGTCTGGTTGTGGAAATGGGGTTTGCACGGCACTTGTAATTTCAAATGCTATAACTAATCTATGTGGTACGTTTCCTTGTTATTTTAGTTTCAATTAATATGAGTTGGTTTGTTTTGGTGTTTTTGTTTTACTAATTGAAAAGCTGCGCTTTGTGTCTCCTATTCTTCTTTCTTGCCCTTAGCTACACTTTTTGGGCAAATTTGGAGATTAGAACCTTTACCTACAGAGAAGAGCTTAATGTGGAGAAGAGAAATGGAATGGCTTCTTTGTGTTAGTAATTACATTGTAGAATTGACACCCTCTTGGCAGACATTTCCAGATGGCACTAAGCTTGAGGTAAATATATTTACTTGGACTTATACGTCTGCTCCTCAAAATAAATGATGTAAATTGCAAGATTTACTCTGTCTCACAACAATAACAACAACAACAATCATCAGGTGTGTGTACGCAGACCTTACCCCTACCCTGGCTAGAGAGACTATTTCCGATAGACAAATTTTACTCTGTCTTACATGGTTACCAAATATTTGAAACTTGGACTTAAACTTGACTTGTTGCTAGTAAATGTGATTTAAACTTGACTTGTTTCTTGAGAATGGCTATGTATATTTAGGTAGGAGTGACAAACTTTTAAGTTTGTGTTCATTTGTTCTTCCTATGTTTTGTTATAGGTTATGACTTCTAGGCCGCGGTTGGACCTTTATGTCAACCTTCCAGCACTCCGAAAACTAGACAATATGTTACTTGTAAGATACACACATTCCTTTTCCTTGAGATTTCAGCCTTTTGCTGTTGAATGATGTATTCTAAACTCTCTTGCATCTTTCACAGGAGATTTTAGACAGTTTCAGAAACAATGAATTCTGGTATGTTGACCAGGGGATCTTAGGGGAAGACGCTGATGGATCGTCCTCTTTTCGAAATCCTCTCCCTCGTCAAGAGGAGAAATGGTGGCTTCCTGTTCCTAGAGTCCCCATCGATGGTCTCAGCGAAAATGCAAAAAAGCAGTTGCAGCACAAACGCGACTGGACAAACCAAATCTTGAAAGCTGCAATGGCTATTAACAGCAACACCTTAGCTGAAATGGAGGTTCCTGAATCATATCTTGAAAATCTTCCTAAGGTACAATTTTCTTGCAGATAATGACTCTTACATATACGTAATGAAAACCACCATATCGTTGCTGATTTAGCGTTGTATTTTATCCACCTACAGAATGGAAAAGCTAGCTTAGGTGATCTTATTCACCGATATATCACCTCAGATCAGTTTTCACCTGAATGTTTGCTTGACTGCCTTGATTTATCTTCTGAGCATCAAGCATTAGAAATAGCAAACAGAGTGGAGGCCTCAGTTTACGTGTGGCGCAGAAGAACTCACCCAAAATCCTCAAATATTATGCTCCGATCCAATTCAAAGTCCTCGTGGGATATGGTTAAAGATTTAGTGAGTGATGTTGATAAGAGGGAGCTGCTTGCCGATAGAGCTGAAAGCCTATTGCTTTGCTTAAAACAACGGTTTCCTGGTCTTCCTCAGACCACCTTAGACATGAGCAAGATCCAATATAACAAGGTTTCACTTGAAATCAAATCACCCTTTATTTTTTTTATGTCATTTTGCCAATGATAGTAGGAGACATCAGCACTACCATTATTGTCTTGTTTAGCTACTCCATGTTTGATAGTTGTTGTTGAATGATGTTCTCAGGATGTTGGCAAATCAATATTGGAGAGCTACTCAAGAGTTCTTGAGTGCCTGGCATTCAATATTGTGGCTCGTATCGATGACCTTATTTACGTGGATGATTTGACTAAGCACTCAGATCAATTTATTCCAATCTCCAAAGTAGGCATCATTGCGCATAAAAGCATTGGAACTCCACTCTCGCGACATGTCTCGGGTAGTCAGATTAAAGCTCCTTTCTCCACACCAATCTTCTCGCCTTCTCAACATATTAGTCCAGCAAAGGGAGATAGATCACAGTTTTCTCAGTTTGGTTTTGGTGTGAAAAAGATGTTGACTGATTATTGGAGTGTTAGTGATTCTAAAGGGAAGGACTACAGCTACAGCAATGAACTTAAGAGATCAGATTCATTTTCGAGCACAGCTCAAGAAGTTTCAGCGACAGCATCAGTAGGCTCCTCTGAATGTTCAAGAGAAATTGTCAGCCCATTGACACATGACTCACCTGGAGAACAGTAATAAATCAACACTAAAAATTGCTCTTTTCAGGCATGTTATCACTGATGATAAAGAAGGAGTCGTGTGATATAGGTTGTATATGTGTTGATGGTATAAGCTGATCTTTTCTATCCTTGCAACATTTCTCTGTTGTGCAGTTTTATCATTTTCTTACAAGCCTAATCTGATGGCAATGAATAAATTAAAATGCAAAAAAGCTATATTGATCGACAATTTGTCATCGTTACCATGTATATTTATCAGCCAGTGCTACCTAAATGTATTTTTGTCCCATTAAAGCTACTAAAGATTAATAAAAATATGCTGGTTTTAATGCAAGATTCAAATAATAGTTTGCTTTGAAGAAAACAATAACAAAAAGATGGGGCATTCCGAGAATTGAACTCGGGACCTCTCGCACCCTAAGCGAGAATCATACCACTAGACCAAATGCCCACGCTGGTGCTGTGCGGATCTATCATATCTAACAGCTGTGCACTTTTTTACTAGTATATTATAATTTTTGTTTCTATCAAATTAAATATTTAATTTTACTAATTTTCTTTATATAATACTTTCTTATAATAAAAGCATCCCTCTTGGCTCTTGCGTGTGACAGGAATTAGGAAATGAGATTGTTTTCTCACCCAGAGGGTTCAAAAGCGCAATTGCATTCCTTTGCTCTAAGCTAATTCTGAAAATTGAATGAGCAAATAATAGGAATGCCCAGAAACAACAACAACCCATTAAAGTCTCACAAGTGGGGTCTGGGGAGGGTAATGTATACGCAGACCTTACCCCTAATCCGATAGAGTAGAGAGGTTGTATCTGATAGACTCCCGACTCAAGAAGACGAAAAGAGACAATATATCAGTACCATAAAAAAAACCATAGAAATAATGACAGAATCAGACAAACCAGAAAATAGATGAAAAACAACAACAATAATCAGTAAATAAGGCCCGACACAATGAAAAAGGGAAAATAGTGTGAACACAACATTAACCACTAGCAGTCCAAGACAAACCCTATCAGACTAGCCTCATACCGGTAGGAACGCCCAGAAAAGGGAAAAATATTAACCATAGGAATTAATATTCCAATAGTAATTCACAAAATATGCTAGGAAATGGTCTAATAAAGTTTTAAAATCGAAATATTCAGCATTCAAAATGGGCAAGTGCAATGATAAGCTTCTGTTTTGAAATTTATAAAACATAAGGATAAAGCTTTTTCATGTTTATTTCAAACGGGAGGTCATTTTATGCTTAAAGATAGATATGAAGGCAAACATTTTGCATATAAAGTGTTTGGAAAATCATCTTTAGAGTTATTTTCTAATGTTTGGTCGAAATTACTTTTCTCACAATTAAAGATAATTTAACACTGAAAATATTCACTATACCATCTCATATAATTTATAAAAAAATAATTAAATACTTAAATCACCATCATCGTCGTTAAGGTGCTCGAGTGTGATTTTACGTTCGAACTGAGTTGGACAATGCAGATGTATCAGCAACCAAAATGATTTATATAAATGCACTGACCGATTGCAACAACAAGTCGTTGTAGTATAGTGGTAAGTATTCCCGCCTGTCACGCGGGTGACCCGGGTTCGATCCCCGGCAACGGCGTTTCTTTTTCTTTTTGTTACACGATTGGTTGATGTTTATCAACTAGGAAACTTTTTCCTCACTATATACAAAGAATATGTGCCTTCTCTTCAAGTCAATCTTTATATTTTCCTTCTTCCTTTTCTCCTCTTCTTTCTCTATTCTGGTTGAAAGGACAATTTCTAAAGTCAATCTTAATGCACTGGAACTTTTGACTTTGGATTTCCATCTAGTAACTAATTTCAGTTTCGTTAGACGAATAGAAATGTGGAAAATTCCTAGTTTTAGAATACCTAGTTTGTCATTGGAGCAAATTATTATATTGAAAACTGAATGAAACAAGTATAAAAGGAGCGAAATGAATATTCAGAATTTGTACATCAATCCCAACTAATTAAGAATTGAAGAGCGAAACTAATCATGATCAGAAGGGGTATCTATTGTAACCTTTGTTGGAATTAAGAGAAGATAGGATTCGACTGAGCAATTATGTAAATGCTAAAAAAATAAGGCCCTTGGGCTTGATCGATTGTTAAGAGCATATGGTGTGATGTGTGGATTAGGTGCGTGTCACAAGTTCGAATCCTGATACGGACAAATGTCTGACATTTAAGTAAAGAAAAATAGAGGGATAAGCCTATTTTCTATCGAGTCTAGAACATGCACCAGCTGATCTCTTGGTTAATTAAAAAAATAATTCTACAAAAAATGATTAAAAGCACCATTAGGATTTGGAGGTGTGCAGATAGCAGGGCCTTGTTGGAGTTCATCTCCAGATAATGAGGCGATAAAACTCCTTCCTTGTGCAGATCCAGCAGAAGAATCTAAGGCTTCTGTTTCAAGAAGCCCGTCTAGCTCAGTTGGTAGAGCGCAAGACTCTTAACCTTGTGGTCGTGGGTTTGAGCCCCACGGTGGGCCTTTCTTGTTTTGAAGGGAAACCTTAGAACAACAGTAAAGTTGATTCGAGTCGTGAAAGCAGTTATTAATGCTTGCCGTAATTTCTTGTTTTGAAGGAAAACCTTGAAACAACAGTAAAGTTGGTTCGAGTCGTGAAAGCAGTTATTAATGCTTGCCGTAATTTCTTGTTTTGAAGGAAAACCTTGAAACAACAGTAAAGTTGGTTCGAGTCGTGAAAATAGTCACTAATGTTTGCTGTAGAATAGGCTTCAAAACATCCATTTTTCTATTGGAAGCGGTCACGGATAAGTTTCAAAACATCCATTTTTCTATTAGGGGCAATATTATATAGTTAAAATATTTATTGTTGCTTACTGTGTTAATTATGGAGGGTGTCGAAAAAAACAACCAGAGAGCTCTCTAGTCTTTGACCAACAGAAACTGTAAATCTCCTTCTGCCACATATACAGATATTTAGTGGGGATGGAACAATTCAGTTAAAGTTATCCATAAAGGATAAGTCTGTTTTAGACGGTTAGTCGGTGGACAAACAATAGATAAGAAATTGAAAGCATGAGATACCAACAGTAACATTTGTATTTGTCACCAAGACATTTGCATGTCACAAATAGTTTTAAGTTTCTGAATGGGAACAGATAATGATGTTTGGTTTCTGATTGGACAATGAATGAAACTAAGAAAGAACCAAACAACCCTTTCATGTGACAATTAAAGATAACAAAGTAACCGAAATGGTATGAAAAAGAAGTTCCAAGAATCAAAAATATCTATAGATAAGGTTCATCTTGAATAATACCCATAGAAGAAGTACAACAGTAACATCCAAATGTTCTGACCAAGTCTTTTCACCTTATCAGAACTGACACTTTAACCACCAGAGAACTGAAAAAGACAGTTGTGGCCCTTAGTTGAACGTGGCTTCATCTCATAAGTTTGAAACCAGGCCGGAGCTAGCAAAGAAAGTATGGGTTGGACAAAAACAGTAACTTAATCTCGTAAGTTCGAGAATCAAGGGTGGAGCTAGCAAAGAAAGAATGGGTTCGACAGAAACAGTAACTTAATCTCATAAGTTCGAGGATCAAGGACGGAGCTAGCAAAGAAATTATGGGTTTGACATAATCTTAATTTTAAATTCTAAATTTACTTCTATCGAGAATCACATACGATTTTCTAAGTAAACAGTTCTTAGACAAATTCGTGAACTTGTTACGAAGATAATATTGTTCTCACTGCTTCTATTAAGAATCACATACGGTTTTCTAAGTAAACAGTTCTTAAATAAATTCTTGAACTTATTATGAAGATAATATTGTTCCCACCGCTTCTATTGAGAATCACATACGATTTTCTAAGTAAACAGTTCTTGGACAAATTTTTGGACGAAAATAATATTGTTCTCATGGGCACATTCATTGGATTTGATTCGACGGTTATATGAATGGACGTAAAACCAATTCGACGAACCACAAGATAGTTCTTGTGAAGTCGCAATCTTTTTGAATTTGACCACCATACATTAATAAACTCATAAAGCACCTTTAGAGAGGATATTAAGAACTTCAGAAAGTATAAAATCATATTTTCTGCAAAACAAAACATTACGTATTTGAGATGTATTGAAGCCAAAAAATTAATAGTAATTACTAAGAGCACAGAATTTTATGGTATAAGCTAGTTCCTAAACAGAACTTTTTTACATTATAAAGTAAGTACATAAGGTCTATAATCCTTTACAAGGAAAGTAAAGAGAAAAACACCTAACTACAATAACATATTATATTATAATAATTATGATAATATGTAGGTCCACCAACTAATTAAGGGTCATATTTAGCTAATTACTAGTAATCATCCATCTTTAATATGGACTATAGATAACTGCTTCTCTCTATATTAACCTTAACTTCCTGCCAAAAGACAAATTAAAGAGGATAAATTAGAAGAAACCAAAAAACACAATAAGTTCAATGAAAATAATTAAAGATAAGAAATTGAAACCAAAAAAAAAAAAAAGAAACTTGCAATCTGCGGTAGCATTGATAAGAAAAAGAGTAAAAGACCAAAGGTCCTCGAACTGATCAATATTAGATGAATAAAACCAAGTCCTTCAAATACCTAGAGTATATATATATGTAACATCCATGTCATTGGTAATGAGATCTCAATAATATAAAGACCCTGCAAAATGAAAAACCATGTCTTATTGATGAGAATGAGATCAAATTATACTAATTTAACAATTAAAGCCGCTATATACCTTGCCACCAGTTTCCTCTAGACGCGCTGCTAGAATCATCTTCACCATTATCTTTGTTGAACTGAACTCAAAGGAAAAAATAGAAACATCAGAATGAGCAATGACCGTCTTGTTAGAAGCAAAACACTAGCTATTCTAAAGTATACCGTCTTGTTAGAAGCAAAAGATCGTTTAAAAAATGAACCTTAGTGTTAATATTATAAGCATTAGTAACTTAGAAGGATTGCGCCAATAAATCTAAACACTAAGGCATTATTTCCTTTGCATACATGAGATTATGTACTCACAGTTGTGTAGTTAGAATTCTGGTTATTTTGAGGAAATGAATAGACATCTTGCCCGCCATAGTATATTGATGAGCTAAGATGGCATGGCTGTACTTTTTCATTCTGATAAAATGAATTTGTCTGCTTATTTTGTGCGGTTTGGCTAGCAGCTTCATTGCTAGGAGTAGTACTTCCTGCAAAAAGAAAGTGGAAAAAAATTGAATCTCAAATATAAAAACCCATCAAATGAGCAAAGATTTTGATATACAGAGGAAATCATTGAATTACTCACACAAGTGATGGAAAGCTTATATCATTGAAATTCAATTAGGAGAAAGAATCGATCTCCTTTTTCTTACACAATACATAGTTTAATACAAGAACCTAGCTGGGATTGGAAAGTGAAAGCTTTCGAAAAAAACTAGTGTTAGAAACCAAGCCAGCAAACTGAGACATTTGAAAGATCTCATTCTTGTGTATCTATCCTACACCTGAAGAGAAAAATCCTTTAGTGGTTAGCAAAATTATCATAACAAATCCCGCTCATACTTCTGTGGAGTATACTTTAACCAATTCATATTATGATTATTGAAGACATAATTAAGTAAATAAAAGTATGTTTTGTCTAAGAAGTGAAGCTTGATGAGATGGTCAAATGCTTCAACATCATATCGGAGAAGCCAGATGACCTGATTCAAGTCTTATCGCCCATCGTTAAAAAGATTTTTCATGTGCTTAGCCTATGAAAAAGAATAAGGATCATATATATGTACAGGGCCATGTTGAAGACATAATTAAACAAACGAAATTGTATTATGTTCACATACTTCAACAAAAGTGAAAAATAAACCTAAGTTGTAACGACTGATCAGCTACACCATAATCTCACCAATTACTTTGATTCCAAACTAATTCCTTTTCTCAAAGCTATAAGCATCACTAACCTGAATATCCACCTTTAGTATTTCGTTCCTGAATCACAGGATCTTGCTTCGGTTGAACCGTCTCCGAATGTACCGATCCAGGACCCTTAAAAAGGAAAAGGAAAAGGAAAAGGAAAAAGAATTGAGGTATATATATGAGAATATAGCAACATGAGATCAAGAATACTAAAAAAGAACATTCTCATCAAAATTCTAACGTCCTCCTTTAAGTTTGGCATCCTTAACTCACTAGAATTACCTATATCAAAAGGCATCACAAAAGTACACCAACTCTAAAGTCTAAACCAACAGAATATAGCAACTTCTGCTTTTTCAATTCAATTCTTGTCTAAGATTCTGTCTGACTTCAAAATTCTCAAATTGAGTAAGCTCTTTACGAAATAGGTCAACTTTTAACCTAAAAATCCAACAATTCTTCTTGGGAATCAGGGCTACAATCCCCAAACCCCACTCTTAATTTTTTTATCCCTTTTTTCAAATTTTCACCTAATCTATTTTGCTAATGAACTTATGTGGTTATATTTGATTAAACACGAAATTTTAAGAAAAACAAACTTTCAAAGCATCGTGGTCAAAAACAAGCCTTAACATATATGTTTGGTTATATATAAATTATTTTATTAAAGGTAAAATAATAAATTTACACTTAACTTTTATCCAAATACAGAAAGATACTAATATTGTTTAATATCACATAAATTTGTACAAGAAGAGATATTTTTTCCTTGTTACAAACAGACAAGAGATCCCATTAGAACTAAAACATTAATCAACTGTTGGTCATTGAGATGGGGAAAACAGAGCAAAATGAAGAAAAAAAATGCATAAACACCCACAACACACAACACCTTAATTCATTGCAAAATTTATTGAAAACCCAAAAATCATACCTTAGAAGGAGGTGGGAAAATAGAGCCAAAAATCCCAGAAGTTGAAGAAGCAGAAGACTCCTTAGAACCAAAAAGATCAGAAGTAAATGAAGAACTCGTTGGCTTTGTTCCTTCCATTTTTCCCTTACAAACTCTTTCTTGAAATATTTAACGAGATTTACCTTAGTTTATATAGGAAAACCACCGTCAAAAGAAGGATCAGATAAAACGTAAAGGCCCACAGCTTTTTCTCCTCAGAAACAAACAGAAAACAGAAGAAAAAAGGAAAGAATAAAGAGAGAGACACGTGAAAAGATGGGGTGACGAAAAGAAACTGTTAAATTTTAAAAGAAAAACATAGAAATTTGCCTTTGCCTTTTAAACTGTCTCTATCGAACACAGAGGAATTTGGTATTATTATGTGAAAAAAGTTTGAAGGCTTTAATTTGTATGTTCATATTTTTTTCTTGACCGACGATTATGTTTTTGTCTCTCTCTCTCTCTTGTATTCTATTTTCTGCGAGTTTTCGGTTGTTCAGTTTCGGTTACACGGCGTTATTTTCTGAAATAAGTCATACCTGTCGGAAAATCGAACAGATTGTCGCCACGTGGATCAATGGATCTGCCAAATGGGACCAACTATTGTACTTCCAACCTTTTATCGCCACGAATTCCCCAGTCCATCATAAGTTCATAACCAACCCCCTCTCTCCTCCTCCTTTTTCTTTTTATTGTTTTTTCCATTCCTCCTCTCTTTTAAAAATATTACTCCCTCTTTTTAAAAACAAATGGCACTATTTCCTTATTAGTTTGTTCCAAAAGATTGATATTTTTCAATATTTCTTTAATATGAAGCATTTTTAGTTACACAAATGTTATGACAGCTTTCATATCACAAGTTTCAAAAGTTTTACAGTTACACAAATGTTATGACTTATTTAAGACCACATATCTTAAAAGTTTTTCCTTCTTTATTAAAGTTTGTGCGAAGTCAAACTAATATAATCTTACTGAAACGGAGGGAGTATTAGTGATAATTTGAGGTGGAAATGTAAAAAAAAAATTTATTGTCTTTATAGTATTTGTATTATTTTATTCTATTTATTTTATCCATAGATTTGAATTTGGGTGAATGATGTAGGGTTAGTTTCTTAACCACTGGTTTTTATATTGATTTTGATAGAAATTGAGCGTTTTAAAGATGATGTGGGTGGTGGTGGTGGAGATGCCACAGAAAGGATGATGATAAGTAAGAGAAAAAGAAAACAAAAGTAAAAGAGTTATAAGTCATTAAATTGGGTCGGGAGGATAAAAAGTTAGGGTAGATTTTAATTGGATTCGGGTA
The DNA here is from genome assembly GCF_000715075.1 of Nicotiana tabacum. Taxonomy (NCBI): domain Eukaryota; kingdom Viridiplantae; phylum Streptophyta; class Magnoliopsida; order Solanales; family Solanaceae; genus Nicotiana; species Nicotiana tabacum. Next base: position 21,638,410 of record NC_134081.1, on the reverse strand, counting down.
TTTAAAATTGGGGCGGGTCTTTTTATTTATGAGTTTTTATGTGATACTTCGTTTAAAATAAGGGTATATTTATGTCAAAATATAACGATAGAGTTATAATCGAACTGACAGTGAAACAAAAGATATATTTAAACTATTCTCAATAGTACAAGAATATATTTGATCAATTTCCGTTCTAATTTTGATTCTTTGAAGATTTGTAAGGAATCATTCTTTTTACTTTTGTAGGAGTATGGAATTATCTTAAGAATCTGTGTTGTCTGCAACTCCCTTGTTTTTGTTGGAAAAAGCGGCACGCCTTCATCTGGTTGTGAGACTCAACTCACCTTTCAAAAACTACTGAATTTAAAGAAAGCTCTTAATAAAGAAAATAATAAGGTAACAAAATTCAAGTAAAAGATTTATAAGTGGTATAAAATCCAACATCTAAACCAAAAAACGTTGTTAGAGAATTGCTCATCCATCGTTATGGATTAGGGGTATTCATGTGTTTCGATTTGGGTAGATTTTTCCCCCAAAAAAAAAATTAAAACCAACTAAGTCAATTTTTTAAATATGAGAATCAAACCAAACTAACGGAATTAGTTTTAATCCGTTCGATTTTTGTCGATTTTATTGGATTTTTTGATTTTTTTGTCTGTTTTTTCTAAAATATATAACATACACTGTGAAACACATTCCACCTACTATAAGAGTATATTCTAGCATAATACTACCAAGCCAATTATTCTTCAAGAAAAATTATTATTTACCAAGATATCTTGATAAGAATTGAATTAAAAAGTGATGAATAATTTAAAGATTCAATTAAAAATAAATTAATTTTAAGATAAAATATATTCTTGGCCTTATCAAAATAAAGATACAAACCAAACTAGAAAGTAAAGGTAATATCTAAATTACTATAAAGGCAAAGAATGTAAACCAATAGTACAAAAGATTTACCGTAAAATTGTATGAGATTTACATATGAAATGTATGATATATATATATATATATATATATATATATATATATATATATATAGTATATGTTTTAAATAGATATTTATATACTGTTTGGTTCAGTTTTTTGGGTTATTTTTGGCTTAGAACCAACTAAACTTTATCGGGTGTTAAAATTAAATCAAACTAAAAAAATAACAATTTCTTTTTTGGAAAAATGCATTAGTAACCCCCCTCCAAATCTATGACCGAAGTTCCTACTATACACCTTTCTTTTCCGAGGGTCCTATTACCCCCAAACTATTTTAAAGTAGAATAAATTTACCCTTAAACACTACAATCAGATTTATTGGGAGGAGAATTACACGCCCTAGACAAGTGTATATTTCATTAAGAAATATTTTTTTCTTTTCTTTCCCTTATTTTTTTCCTTCTCTTTTTCTCTTCTTGGTTTACTCATGTCACCACCAAACTAGACAACAAAGTTTCACACCATGTTCTAAATTTTGGCCTCTAATTTATTTATTTTTTCTTTTTTTTGCTAAGCAGGCTTGTGGCCTTTAAATCGCTATTGTGGTGGAGGTTTTCTGGTTAGGTTTCTATCATTGGTGATTATGAGGGCATAAAAATGGTGGCTTTTATAATTAAGAGGTAAGTAATGGTAAATGATGTGAGTATATGTGTGTTTGCTGGGTAACAAAAAAGACTTCTTTCCGTTTGAAATTTCAAAAACTCCATATTTTTTTGACATAAAAAAGGTTTTTCGGTGATGGATATTTCTAGATCTTAGTGGTTTTGCTTTACATATGTATAAATTTTTCATGAAAGTATGATTTGTGTGTTCGAGATCTCGAGAGAGAGGAAGAAGACTAACAGAAAAAAATAAAGAAGAAGGCCAAAAAAGTCACCGGCGAATGCTGTATGTTGTCGACAGAGAGGAGAAGAAGTAAAAGACAATGAAAAAGAAAAAGTAAGAAAGTATATTTTTAATTTTAATAAAAGTAAGAAAGTAATATTTTAAAATATTTTTTTCTTCTCACACTCTGAGAGAGAGAGAGAAAGAGATACACACTGCCACCTAAGCCTTTAAGGTGCAATTAATTATACTTTAAAATAGTACAAGGGGTAATAGAAATTCTGAAAAGAAAAAATATGTAGTTAAAAATTCGGTTATAAGTTGAGGGGGTACTTATACATTTTTTTTTTCTTTGGTTTGAGTCGATTTTTGATTTGATTCAGTTTTTCGACTTTCCATGAACACCCAGTGACAAACTCACAATGCAAGTTTTCCGTGGAGTATTAATACTCCGTAACTTTTCTCAGGTATAGTTTTTATTTAATGGACCTCAAAAATTAAAAAATAGCAATTTTATTATTGCATAATTAAATTAAAAAGAAAAAATATAAACAAAGCTGCCACTTTAATTTTTCCAAGGCAAATTAGAGAAACGACGAAAAGAGTCACGGGTGGCGAGAGGTGAAAAATTTCTACCGGTATTTATATCAATAAATATAATATATGTGTCTTTTGTTACAAAATAAATACTATAAAGTAGATAAACTGAAGACAAGTATAGAGAGAAACTGATATATTATTCAACTTCAAATTCATGTACATAATAAACTGAAAACTCCTTTATTTATAGAAGAAAGGAAGCAGCTACGAGGCTTTTCAGAAAGCAACTGCAAGGCTTTTCTTTAGCTGTTTGTAAGCTGTCTGCATGAGCTGCTTGCAACCTGCATGTTTAATAAGAAGCTGCTGCAAATCATTTTATTGAGCTGCTTGCAACCTGCCTGCATCAGCTACTTGTAGATAAACTTCTACAGAGTACTAAATGGATAATCTTCTTCAGGAAGATTATCTATAGCAGAGTAATAAATGAACATCCACAATATAATTATTTTCATAACACTCCCCCTTGGATGTTCATTAAAAGATAATGTGCCTCATTAAAACCTTACTAGAAAAAAATCCGGTGGAAAAAAATCCTAGTGAAGGAAAAAGAGTACACATATTTAGTAATACGCATTGCTAGCTGCCTCATTAAAAACCTTATAAGGAAAACCATGTGGGAAAAACCTTAGTAAGAAAAAAAGGGTACATCGCGTATTTTACTCCCCCTGATGAAAACCTTGCTTCAAATATTTAAGTTTTCGCATTCCAATCTTGTATACCATCTTCTCAAAAGTTGAAGTTGGTAAAGATTTAGTGAATAAATCTGCCGGGTTGTCACTTGAACGGATTTGTTGCACATCAATGTCACCATTTTTTTGAAGATCGTGTGTATAGAATAATTTTGGTGAAATGTGCTTCGTTCTATCTCCTTTTATAAATCCTCCCTTCAATCGGGCTATGCATGCAGCATTGTCTTCGTATAAAATTGTGGGTCTTTTATCACATTCTAACCCATATTTTTCTCAAATAAAATGAATCATTGATCTCAACCATATGCATTCCCTACTTGCTTCATGAATCACTATTATCTCAACATGATTTGAAGAAGTAGCAGCAATAGATTGTTTTGTAAAGCGCCATGATATGACAATACCTCCACATGCAAACACATACCTAATTTGAGATCGAACTTTATGGGGATCGGATAAATAACCTGCATCTGCATAACCAACAAGATCTGTACTACCTTTATTAGCATAAAACAAACTCATATCAAGAGTTCCCTTTAAATATCGCAATATATGCTTAATCCCATTCCAATGTCTCCGTATAGGAGAAGAATTATATCTTGCTAGTAAATTAACAGAAAATGCTATGTCAGGCCTTGTAGCATTAACAAGATACATAAGTGCATCAATTGCACTGAGATAGAGTATTTCAGGACCAAGGAGTTCCTCATCCTCTTCTGGAGGTCAGAACGGATCCTTATTCACTTCAAGTGATCGAACACCCAATTGGTGTACTTAATGGGTGCGCTTTGTCCATGTAAAAGCGTTTTAAGACCTTTTCTGTATAGACAGATTGATGAATAAAGATCTCGTCTGCTAAATATTTAATTTGTAGACTAAGACAAAGTTTTTCCCTTTGGAGCTCTTCTGGAGTTCCTATGATATTTATGCCATTAACATAAACAACAAGTATAACAAACTATGATGTTGTTTTCTTTGTAAAAATGCATGGCAAATGCCTTCATTTACATAACCTTCATTCATCAATTCAGTGAGGCGATTATATCACATGTGCCCAGATTGATTTAAACCGTACAAAGATCTTTATACTCTGATTGAATGCATTTCACGATGCTTTGAACTATATGCTTCAGGCATTTTAAATCCTTCAGGGATTTTCATGTAGACTTAATCAAAAGAGTCATATAGGTTATGCCTTGCATTTAGATGGCATGACATCTTCAGGTGTCTGGACTACAGATCCGATCCTCACAATCTTTTACAATATTGTGTACTATATTGTATCAAATATATCATTGACGATCATTTCATATCGGTTCGCAAGCGACATAATTTGTTGAGATCTCATCACTTTCTTTATTTTCAGGTACCTGAACTTCTTCCGGAGTTTCATGAAATGTTATGTCGTGGGCTCTTCCAGAGCTTATTTCCTCCTTATTATGATCATTTTGATCATTTGCTCCTATTCTTTTCAAGGATTGTTACCTTTGGAACCGATTGGTCTACCACGCTTCATGCGTACAGTAAACTCTATCCTTCAGGGACTTAATTTTAATAGGAGCATTTGCAACTGAAATATGATATTTAATTTTGGATCAGCAAATGCTTCTGGCATTTGACTTGAATTATCTTCTAAGCGAGGATCATATTAATGATAATTCGATTCATATAGCATATTTTCCAACTATTTTATTCCATCCCCCAAATGTTAGAAAAACTAACATATATCCCAAATCTTCTTTGGAAAATATATCTTTGTGCATTGTGGTAGAGAAATTAATCATATACCACACATCAAAAGTTATTAGATAGTAAAAATATTTGGTTTCTGATCCTAAACCAATTGTGAGGGGATGACTTATCATATTTTATTGGTCTGATGCATACAAGTGCTGATGTATGCAATTTAGAAAATCTTAGACCAACACATGAGGCTTTGTTCTCATAAGTAATAGTTTAGCCATTAATAGGAGGTATTTAATACTAAACTAGCTTGGATATAAACCAACATCATCAAGATGAATTATCTTGATTTCATAATCTGAAAATTGTGCTCTTAGTTGAGAAAGACAATTTCAAATGTCAAACTGCAGGTTGACAATAAATATACATGTAATCATCTTATATATGCATCTATAAGTGGTTCACATGATAAGTGAATGGGCTCATATTCACCTTTTATATATTTTAGAATTCGGGGGTTTTAGTCCCAACTTTAGTTGGTATAATCAAGTTATTATGAGAACAAGCAACACAAGAGAATTCTTGAAGAATCTTCTAGTTCTTCAATATATGCTTATCTGAATTCTCAAATAGCTCATTTAAAAATGGCAAATGAAAACTTAAAGTTTATCATGGCATGTGCTATCTCTAAGTAAACTTCTGATTTACTATGGCATAAACTTTTGTATCAGTAAACTTCTAATTTACTGTGGCTACTTTTGTATCAGTAAATTTTTGATTTACTGTGGCTGCTTTTGCCTTAGTAAACTTCTGGTATACTGTGATATATGATGTAGTATAAATTTGAAGAATAAGGCGAGTAACTTCTTACATACATATTTACCCCATATGATTGTGGAAACATAAAGATTTTCAATCTTTCAATCATTTGTAGTCTCAATATGATAGCCATTTGTATCAGTAAACTTCGGGTTTACTACATCATATGTTTTGACCATAATCATATAATAAGAATGACATATTTGTATATAAGCTCTCCGAGAGCCTTCGTTTATTATCCACAATCTAATATTTATCGGACACTACTGGTGTCATGTGTCTTCTAGACAAACATCTAGCTCTTCAGGAGTTGTTGATACATTTTGTACTATCAAATATTGCTCAGACACTTCTGGTATCATGAGAGAAAATCATAATCAAATAAACAATATAAAGACAATTCTAAATTTATAAATGTAAGAAATCAAGAATTTCAATATTTTTACCACCAACTTTGTGTCTCCTTCAGGGAGAAACGCCATTAACATATGAATATTTTATATCAAAGCGGCAACCACATAGTCATTACATCCTTCAGGGAAATATACATGAGTTGTTATTTTCTTCGGGGTAGTTAATAACAACTAACCATAATATATCAATGTGATTGTAGTATAAAGCATTCTACAAGAATGATTTTGCCTTAGAATGATACTTAATAAAATTATCCAAGATGTTTTACGTACAACAGGTACGTGCGACAATGATCTTTATGCCACAAAAATAATATTTATATCATATGTTATTCTAGCTCTTCCGGAGGTGAGTTATGGTATTTCTTCATTCACTACAGGGAATGAAAATGTGCTTCAAAAATAAGTTTGAATAGCTCATTATTTTATTTACACACAGAAAGACACTGTTTCATAATATTTTTCTACTTCGGGAGAAAATTTTAATTGTGTTACTTCTTCAGGAGCAAATTAAAATACGAAAAATTGAGTATATATTCTCTCAATCATATTACCTCTTATGGAGGTGAATTGTAATATATTTACATCAAGAGCACGTTCATATTTACGACTTTATTAATATTATCACATTCACTTCATGGAATGGATTAATATTTATCAGAAATTCTCATCCTTCAGGAAATCGAATATAATTATCTGAACGCGCATTAATCACATCAATTGTGATGCTTCAACCTCTTTTAAAATATTTACTACTTCATGAGCAAATCGATGCGTGCATGTAATATAGAGAATATTTCTCTAGTTTATCTTTAATTGTAACCATAGAAAGCCTAAATTATCACTTCTGGTGGTCATAGGCATATACCACTTCTGGTGGTTAACAAAATTTAGTTACAATGAGATATACGAAACATAACTACTTCTGGTGGTTGTATATTTCTTGCAAACTCTGCTGGAGTTTAAGTGGATCTAACAATGTTATCCACTTTGTAATCCTTTATTAAGATAATTAGGATGAAAACAAATACCAAAATAGGTACTATATACGTAACATATAACCAAGCAAGCGATGCTAATGATATTAAAATATAAGCAAAAGACTCAAATTAAATTATGCAAATTTGGCCATACCAGATGTAAGTGATATCTATATCACTACTGCCAAGAAGAAAAACTCACCACCTCAAGGATATAATCTGCCTTATGATGCTCGTTATGAACAAGATCTAACCACGGACATAAGAGTGTCGCCTTACATCGGAGACGAACACTGAAATAGAAATTAAATTCGAAGAAAGTGCTCAAAATGGCAGAGTCTCGTGCTGATAACGTGTTATAAAATAAATACTATAAAGTAGATAAACTAAAGACAAGTATAGAGAGAAACTGATATATTATTCAACTTCAAATTCATGTACATAATGAACTGAAAACTCATTTATTTATAGAAGAAAGGAAGCAGCTGCGAGGCTTTTCAGAAAGCAGCTGCAAGGCTTTTCTTTAGCTGCTTGTAAGCTGTCTGCATGAGCTGCTTGCAACCTGCATGTTTAATAAGAAGCTGCTGCAAATCATTTCATTGAGCTGCTTGCAACCTGCCTGCATCAGTTGCTTGTAGATAAACTTCAACAGAGTACTAAATGGATAATCTTCTTCAGGAAGATTATCTATAGCGGAGTAATAAATGAACATCCACAATATAATTATTTTCATAACATCTTTTAAATACATTTTTGTTTACATTTAATTACCGTGGATATTTTCGTTTTTTATTTATCGCTTTACCCTAAAATATTTGTGATTTACATAAATAACAAAATAAGTATTCTCCGAAGTAGAGTAGGACTTTGGGTCGGATGGTGATTTTTTTAATGAACCGGGTTAAGACAAGAGATGAGTCGATTTAATCTGGCGCAACCACGTGGCACTCCGTCCAAAATATAAGTATATTTGTTCCATAGTATAACTATAGGATATGAAATAGCCAAATAGTATAACAAAGAGTATATCTAAAATATATTTATAATACATGGGTATATTTGACCTTTTTCAGATAAATATATTGTATGTGTCTTTTATATAAAATTATCGTGTGTAGACATTTAAATTTTACTTGATTTTAGTGTCTACACCATGTATATTCATAAAATATTATTGCTATTTGACGTAAATATCAAATAACTATTCTAAAAAGTTGAGGAGGAGCCGAGGAGGTTGTTTAAGAGATTGATCGTAGCTAGTTTGGTACGAACGATAAAGAATAATTAATTTTGAGATGAGTTTATCCTATGTTTGATAAGAAAAAAATTGCGATAAATTAATCTCGATATTAGTTATCCCGAAATTATAGTATTTTTTTTTTTATTTCTATGACAGAATGAAATAACTAATCCCAAAATAACTAATTTCCAACCAAACAACTCACGAGTTTATCATTTTATCTGCACGTTGTGACGACTTTAATTAATTCGCCACTACGATTTGGCTGGTGGGACAAAGGCTTCAGACACTAGATAGAGAAAAGCAAAATCAGGATATTAATGTTTTTTGTGTATAATATTAACATAAAGACGCTTTATTTGATTTATTCTAATTTCAAATTTTCAACTACCTTTAAGTTAAACTTCCTTTCGTTATATTGCGGTTTCAGTGAATATCGGATCTTCGTAAATGCAGAGGCGGATCAAGGATTTAAACTCTATGAGTTAAATTTTTAAGGTTTATAGCGTTGAACCCATTATATTTTTAAAGTTATGAGTTCATATCAACTACTTTTGTAATTTTAATGTATTTTTACATATAAATTTTTACTCACACCACATCCGCCCCAGCATAGATAGTATTAGAAAATTATTCCACTTTTCTATTGAGTTGCGTGACTTATTCCTACTTAAGAGTTTTAAATAGACGAGTACTATCAAGACTTTGTGGTAGTGAAAGTTTTTACACAATGGGTGTGATTTTAATTTTTACTATCCTTATTATTCGTTATACCCTAGTGTAATTAAAATAACTAAAATATAAGGGAGTTGAGCTACATTTAAAAAAATTAAAATGGATCAAATTAAATAAATATGTCAGGTCAATCGCACCCAATATTTGATTAGATCAAGATGAGGAACAAAGTGCATATATTTGGTGATCAAGATGCGCGGTCGGACTAAGTAGCTCACAACCAAGGCCACCAAACTGAAAATCTTTTTTCTTTATTATTTTTCCATTCTTCTTAATTTGAATTATCAACTTGAACTAATAAAAGTTATTTTTCTGTTATTTATAATGACTTTATTGAAAAATAAACCCGAAATATTTATTTTTCTATATTTTGATAAATTCGTTTAAAAAGACAATATCTACTTATACATATGCAACTCTAATTGGCATGGTAGACTAACTTGGACTATACACAAAATAATCTGTAAATAAATTCATAATTAGCCAAACTCGCACAAGTCTAACTGATACGGTGATGTTTTATATAATTTAAACTCTTTAATTTATATTTGACACTTCATATCCTAGCTACTTCGATAAGAGCATATATCTATACCCAGCTTAAGTCTTGACAACTTAGGTAAATTATACTTTCTCAATGACACTAATAGCTTGTTTGGCCAAGCTTTTTCAAGCTAAAAGTACTTTTTTCAAAAAAAAAAAGTATTTCTTTTTAAAGTTAAAGTGTTTGGCGAAACTTTTAAAAGAAAAAAATACTTTTGAGTAGAAGCACAAACAGTTTTGGAGAAGCAGAAAAAAATAGTTTATTCTCAGGAGCACTTTTTGAGAAGCACATTTGAGAAAAATACAATTAGAAGCAATTTCTTACAGCTTGATTAAACACTAATTGCTGCTTAAAAATACTTTTCAAATTAATTAGTCAAACACAAACTCCTTCTCATCAAAAGCACTTTTAAATAAAAACACTTCTCAAAATAAACTGATTTTTCCAATTTGACCAAACATTATAAATTTGGCACCCTTGTTTTGGAAACTACTCTCCTCTTTTTCGGTGGATCAGGTAAACTTCAAGATTCAGGTACGATTTGAGTTTGGCCAGAGCTGTTTGGTAGGATAAGATTTGCAGCTTTAATGTAAGTTCATTTTTCCCCCCTCTCTTTTCGTTTTTAATTCGCTGTCTAATAAGTATTTATTATTGAGGTTCGATTAAATTGAATTTGTACTAAAAAGTCTCACCATAACATACGTCCATTCACCTCATGTCATAACAAGATGCATGGTATGCAGGGGTTTCTATATTTGATGTCAAAGCAGTAAAAATTTAGCAATGGCATGGGGTTCAATCCTTGAAAATGATAACGCCGCCCACTTATTTGTTCAGATGTTGATATGATCGTGATTTAATGTACAACTGATCAAGTTGTCAAATTGCAAAGGTGTACTATGAAATAATTGGCGTATTTAGATTTAAAATACAATGTGGACAATCTTTGATATGATTTCTCGTAGTGTTTTTCTTTTACAAGCCAACAACAAATGCTAAACTTAATGATTAAAGGTGTTAAAATAGGAAAACGTAAAATCTAAAATCACATGAAAATAAGTTATTTCAAAAGATTTAATATATCTCGAAAATCAATCAGATCTAATTGAAAATAATAAAAATTAAAAATGCAAATATACAAGTGATACCAACTAAAAGGCTAGTGCTTACTAGAAGATTCTTAGGCGTTTTTTGATTCGTGGGATAAGGGAAAACAATTTTGCGATGAAATGCAAAATTATTTTATCTCGTGTTTGATTGGATTTCTTATTTCAATATCAGTAATTTCGAAATTAGTTATACTATGATCGTGATATTAATTTGTAGCACATTTAATTTCGCCTCTGATCAAGGACAAGAAGGATTTATAAGAAAGAAGAAATGTTCTTGATTGGGTATTTTGATTACAAATCTTTATTGTAAATTTGCAAGGCAGAATAGCTTTGAAAACACTTGTATTTATTTCAATTTGATATTCCGGTCCATGTACTCTACAAAGTTTCATCCATATACTAATTTTACTTAATCAAAACAACTCTTTTAAACCCTCTGGACCTTGTATGCTCTTCACTGATCCTTGTCATTCATGTCCACCTCAGATTTTTATGCCACGTCATTATTTTTTCACTTCATTTCAAAATTTTCTACTCCATTTTTGATTTCTTTGCTATTTTCTACTCCATTTTAGATTTCTTTGCTATTTTCCCTCAAAATCATCTCTCAACACGCCTCTCTTCCTCTTCATGACTGCCCGTCGCCGGATTTGATCACTGGCTGGATGGCACATCTATTCCTATCGATGCTTTTCCCGTTTCCTCTTATCCTTACCACATTGTCTTCTTATTTTATATTTCTACTATCATATGGATTTTAGATATTGAAGCTATCGAGAGAGTACCAAATGTTGACGGTGACGAAGGTTACCGACTTTCGGTGGACGCGGCGGAACTTTGGCCGGATTTTTTGCCGGTAGTGACTCTAATATAGCCGGCGATATTCAATGAAGCTAACTCCGGCGACTTGTTGAGCTTTTTAGTCGTTGTTCGGTATCATTGCCGTCGGAGCAACACCACTAACCCCCACCTTTATGCCGCCACTTTCAACAACCTCCGCTAGAAACTACCTTCGACCACCGGGAATTCTCGCCGGTCTTTCTCATCTCCACTTACCTGGTGCGTTCTCTCGCCTATGTATGCCCCAATCTATAATATTATATACAACGAGCGAAACAAAATCGAATTTTGATTATAATTACACAGGGAACAAAAACTAGAAATTGGGATTTGGGGAATTCGAGGAGGGAAAATTTAAGGTGTGATTATCCTAATATGTGTAATATATATATATATATATATATATATATATATATATATATATATAGAGAGAGAGAGAGAGAGAAATAAAATCGAATTTTGATCGAATTTAGTAGTAATATATATGAAAAGGTGAAATTATTTTTTGAGTGTTTGAGGGTAGAAAGAAGGGGATGAAAAGGGGGGATAAAGGGAAAGAGTAGAAAAGTGCAAACAATGATTTGGCGATAATTAAATCAATGATTTGCACTAAGAAATTTGATTTAAATCTCATATCAGTTTTAAATCAAATTCATTGTTTATCCTCAGCTTTATAAGCGTGTATTTTACACATTTTGTCCAACTCAATAGATTCAATGCCATATAAGCTTGGTCAACGGTTTGAAGCGTTTAAAATACTAATTCTAATCGAGTAAAGTATCTGAACAAAATTTTGTGGAATACAAAAATTGGGATATCAAATCGAAACAAATAATGAATGCATACATCCGTAATTGTGACAGATAAATGTACTCGATTAAGGACCTATTGACTTGGCTTCCTTTTCACCAACCTTCGTATCTACTTAATCTTATCTTTAACCGTGGATATTGCAATGTGACTCCAAAATCCAACGCACACATCATAAAGTTCTTTTCAAGCGAGAATTCTTGGATACGAAGAGGCAATCCACGTACTTTTTTTTTTATGACCTTGACTCAACTTGTGTGCACTTAAATAATTTTGAAGAATACCTATTTTCATTCATTAGTATTCAGTAATTTATTGTTTGTAGGGAAGTTTTGACGTAATTGGTAAAGTTAATGTTATGTTATTAGGAAGTCATAAAATTGAGCCGTGGCAACGATCTCTTCCAAAAATATTGGGTAAATTTGCGTACAATAAACCCTTATGGTCCGATTCTTCTCCAAGTCCCGCGCATAACGGACTTAGTCCACTAGGCTGCCCTTTACTCTTTCTGTTAATAATGCTTAAATAGATGGAAAGAAATCATTCAACTTTGTTTGAGTAAGTTGAAATTTAAAATTTAATTTTTTATAGTAATACTTAACACTTTATTGACTACTATAACCTGTTTGGCCAAGTTTTTCAAAGTTGAAAAGCATTTTTTTTTGTTGAGGTGTTTGACTAAACTTTTAGAAGAAAAAGAGTATTTTTGAGTAGAAGCAGAAGCAGTTTTGAAGAATTAAAAAAAATAGCTTCTTTCCAAAAGTATTTTTGTGAGAAGCACTTTTGAGAAAAATACACTTAAAAATACTTTTTTATAGCTTGACCAAATACTAATTGTTGCTCAAAAGTATTTTTTAAATTAATTAGCCAAATACAAACTGTTTATTATTAAAACGTACTTTTTAAAAAAAACCACTTATCAAAATAAGCAGATTTTTTCAGCTTTGCCGAATATGCGATAAGTCACACGACAAATTAGCCACATATATTCTCTCTTTCTTTCCAAGAGGACAACGATATTAACATGAATCGCAATTCAACGAAAGTTGAGGCTATCAGTATGATGTACAATACTAAGAAATGGGAGTCCAGAACCCATTTGTGGTTCATTTGGACAAGTGTGACGAAAATATGTATTTAAAAAAAAAATAACATTTTTATATATAGCGCTCTTTTAAAGAGCGCTATGCTTTAACGGATAACGCTCTTTTAAACCGCGCTATACCTGTTTTATGGGCCCACCAATAAGTCTCCTGCGTTTTACTGACATAACAATAATTCAAATGTGGCATATGGAATGGCGTATGGAACGTACCATCGCCAGCTTGATGAATGGGATTCCCGACAAAAAGTTGGGTAACGCGGCGGTACCAGGGCATATAGAGCTGGATAGTCTCCGTCTGGATCTTTGAAGGGGGCGGCGGTACCTGGGCATCTAACGCGGCGGTACCAGGCCGCAAGCGCTGGACTACACGGGGATGGAGATCTCTGTCCTTCATAAAATCCCACATGTCGTCCACTCTCCTGGCGCAGAGAGTCTGGGCCAGTAACTCTCCCTCCCATACGTAGGCGGACCTATGATCGCCCTGTAACACTAATAGCTCATCGGAGACAGGTCCGGGATGCATAGGCGGCACGTCCATGTCGTCTACTGTAAATTAAACAACATTAATTGTATGTTTGATCTGTAAATAAAATAATTATTTTTTATAATTATATAATATTTAATTGGACCAAGCTATTTAATTGGTCCGGTATCCAGGCTCGATATTTGATGCCCAGTAGGACCAAGCTATCGTGAGTTCTTGTGTGTGTCAATTTTATTATTTTCGTAATTTTGTATGTTTGTTTTGTAAATTAAATAATTAATTTTTATCATATTTAGTTGGACAGAGTATATACCTATGGGTTCCAGGCTCGATATTTGATGCGCAGTAGGACCAAGCTATCCTGAGTTCTTGTGTGTGTCAATTTTATTATTTTTGTAATTTTATATGTTTGTTTTGTAAATTAAATATTTTAATTTTTATCATATTTAATTGGACAGAGTATATACCTATGGGTTCCAGCCTCGATATTTGAGGCTCAGTAGCACCAAGCTATCCTGAATTCTTGTGTGTGTCAATTTTAATATTTTCATAATTTTGTATGTTTTGTTTTATAGAGTATATACTTATGGGTTTCAGGCTCGATATTTGAGGCCTAGTAGCACCAAGCTATCCTGAATTCTTGTGTATGTCAATTTTAATATTTTCATAATTTTGTATGTTTATTTTGTAAATTAAATAATTAATTTTTATCATATTTAATTGGACAAAGTATATACCTATGGGTTCCAGGCTCGATATTTGAGGCCCAGTAGCACCAAGCTATCCTGAATTCTTGTGTGTGTCAATTTTAATATTTTCATAATTTTGTATGTTTGTTTTGTAAATTAAATAATTAATTTTTATCATATTTAATTGGACAGAGTATATACCTATGGGTTCCACGCTCGATATTTGAGGCCCAATAGCACCAAGCTATCCTAAATTCTTGTGTTGTCAATTTTAATATTTTCATAATTTTGTATGTTTGTTTTGTAAATTAAATAATTAATTTTTATCATATTTAATTGGACAGAGATTGTGTTTGATCTATCAGTATAAAAGATACTTAAACTACATGGATTCTATGCTAAAAGGATCTATATTTTACTACGCTAAAATGGCACTAGTCTTAAAGTAAATAAATAATCTAAAGTTGATAAAAATAACAAATACATTTTAATCATAAAACAAACACAAAACACTAATATCTTAGTCAGGATAAAAATAACATACTAGTTTAATCGCAAAAAAAAAATACAAAACATGGAAACACATTCAAAACAACTAATATGCATTATTATACGAGTTTTGACATAAACTAAATCGGAATACCTCGATTTATGTTTTTCGGAAAGTCGATGAATTAAAAATTTGAGTCCGAAATGAGAAAACCACAACAATAGAAGGCTTGGCTAGGATGTGGGACCTACAATCTTATCTTTTTGTGTGACGGGTGGGGTCCACTACAATTTTTTTAGAAGGAAATTTTTGTGTGTGTTTTGGGGGGGGGGGGAGGGGGAGGGGGGCGGTTAAGAATTTTTAATTTGGGGGAGGGTTTGAGTGTGGGGAAGAAGGAGGGGACCGTTTATTTATCTATGTATAACGCGGTATATAACTGCGCTATACATATATAACCCGTGACCAGATGGCGTTATATATATATATATATATATATATATATATATATAGTGCTTTTTTTGAAGTAGCGCTATACTTTAATGGTCAAAACTCCGTTAAAGCATAACGCTCTTTAAAAGAGCGCTATATATAAAAATGTCACTCTTTTTTTTAAACACATATTTTCGTCACACTTTTTCCAAAAAATCACAAATGGGTTCTGGACCGTAAGATATGGACCTTATCCAGTGTTGCCACCGGAACAAACCTCGGGACCTGGATCTTATAAATGAATGACTCTCCGACGTCAAGAGGTCCGGACTTGAGACAGTGCTCATTTAATTATCCGGAGAAATAGTCGGCAATCAATCAAATGCTATTCTATCACTAATATATATCGTACGGAAGTAAGCAAAGATTAATTCCGGAAGCACAAAAGAGATTAGCTTCAAAGAAGAGAAAAAGAAGCTAGAAGTCTTATAGTCTGTTTGACCAAGGTAGAAAAATCAGCTTATTTTGAGAATTACTTTTTTTAAAAGTGCTTTTCAAAAAAATATTTTTGGAGAAAAACAGTTTGTTTGACAAATCAATTTAAAAAATACTTTTGAATAATAATTTGTGTTTGACCAAACTTTTCAAAAAGTACTTTTGTGTGTCAAATTACAAATAAGGACATGAAAAGATTTGTTTAATAGTTATTACTATTATATAAGTAGATAAATAATTATAAATATTTATTATTAAAGATAATAATTAAGTTTTTTATTTTATTTAAGTAAAATATAAAAATAAAATTGAAAAATACTTTATTCTTTCAAGATAATTTAAATATATCAAAAATCATCCAATAAATATGAAAGTTCATCCCAAAAGTCATTTTATATTACTTAATAGTTTAAACTAATTAAGGTTATTTTGGTATATATAATATTTTGTAAAAGGTATTTTTGGTAGGAAGAAAAGTCAAAACTGCTTCTGATTCTGCTTCTGGAGAAAAGTTATTTTTTTCTACTTTCTTCAAAATAGCTTCTGTTTCTTCCCAAAAGCACCCTCCCCCCAACAAAAGAAACTTGGTCAAACACCTCAAATTGAGGAAAAGAGCACTTTTTGAAAAAGGAAAAAATTTTTGGCATGATAAGAAGCTTGGCCACAATTTTTTTTTTTTTTTCTCAAAAATACTTTTTTTTCTAACTTGAGGTGTTCGGCCAAGTTTTTTTGGGGAAAAAAATACTTTTGGGAAGAAGCATAAGCTGTTTTTGAGAAGCAGAAAAAAGTGATTTCTTTCCAAAAGCAGAAGCAGAAGCAGTTTTGACTTTTCTTCTTACCAAAAATATCCTTAACAAAATATAGTATATACCAAAATAACCGTTAAACTTAATACTTAGGATATTAATGTATAAATATTTCTTATTATTTTTAGGATAACTTTCTAATATATAGTGACTTTAGGGATGAATATTTTTATATTTGTTGAATGATTTTTAATATATTTAACTTATATTAAAAGAATTAAGTACTTTTAAATTTATTTTCATATTTTACTTAAATAAAATGAAAAGATTAAATTATAGCATGTAATAACAAATTTTTAAGATTATTTATTTATTTATAATATTAACTATTAAGTAAATCTATTTATGTCCTTATTCGTAATTTGATACTTAAAAGCACTTTCTGAAAAACTTGGCCAAACACAAATTATTGCTCAAAAGTGCTTTTCAGAGTGATTAGCCAAACACAAACTGCTTCTCTCCAAAAGTACTTTTTTCAAAAGCACTTTTGAAAAAAACAATTCTCAAAATAAGCTGATTTCTCCAGCTTGGCCAAACAGGCTATAATAGCCCATTTGGATGAGCTTATTTTAAGTGAATTTTAAGCCAAAATAGCTTTTAAGTCATAAATTAGGAATTATATCTTTTGGCTTTTGACCTGTTTTTGTCATTTTAACTTAAAAACGAGTGTTTAGAATCAATTTTTACTTTATCCAAACATTACAAAATAACTTTATTTTGACTTTAAAACACTTAAAATAAACCAATCCAAACGGACTCTTAGTTTTTCCTAACTTGGAAGAAGATTTGGTTAATTAGACAATCAAATCTGCTTAGGACTTTTAGTTTGAAACTCAATCGAACCTTAAATGAGCAAACGGACAGTATAAGATTCATCTGTTTCTACGGATTTTTGATGCGTTACACAAACAAATACTTCCAAAGCCAGTAGAGAATGCGAATCGATTACTAATTTGACAAAAGAAAAGTGATTTCATATACAAAAAGGGAAAAGGTTAAAATTTTCCATCAAATATTAGAAATAGATGAATTTTGCCATTCGTTATCCTCTTCATTCATAATTCATGTCCTTGAAGTTACGTTTTGTATTTGATTTTTGCAATGATGGAACCCCAGTATAAAATAGGTGGACTTTACTTGTTCATTTTTTCAAGGAAAAAGATTAACTTTATCCCTCAACTTTTGATTGTGATTTAAAATTATTCTCAAGTTTAAGCTCAATTAGGAGTTAAGGGTAAAACACGAGACTCTTTTTTAATTAGGGGTTAAGGGTAAAATAACGAACCAAAAGTTAAAACGAAGAACATAATTATTCTTTTCTTTTAATTTTTTTAATTACATCCGGAAGGGGAGAGTGAATTCTACACTACTAATGGAATTTGAGTCTTTCACCGAAGCAAGCTGGCCTTGACTTCAAAGATAAAATTACTCAAATTCAAATAGTACATGAATAAATTTAAATTTTTTTTTAAAAATAGTAAAAGTTGCGAAAAGAAAGAAAATAAGGTGGGTTGTTTGTTTTATTATTTTTGGGGAGGAGGGAGGTAAAGGTTTTGGGTGGAATTTGGCTATTTTTCGGAAGGGGTCAAAGATTGAGATAATATGAGGGTCCCACTTTAATGGATTGGATACCGACAAGAAGCTGAAGATGACAAAGTGGAAAAAATGGGACCTACATTTGAAGATTACGTTACATTGGCAATGTTTTGTATTTTACTGAAATGAAATAGAAACACAAGCACTAAGGGTCGCCGTATGATATACGTGCGTCCCATATTTTGCCACGTGTTGTATCACAGTCCTTTCTATTGACTATATTACCCCTACTACTGTATGTAAATGGGATTTTTCGAAGCAGTGGATCTAGAGAGTTAGGTTTGACGTAAAATTCAATAGTTTTTGTTCATAGTATGAATGTAGGGAAAAATGTCCGGAACTCTAAACTTCACAACTTTTATTTAGTTTTTTCTTAATTTTATGTGGTCCTTAATATTTATTTGGATTTTAAAAATTAATAATCTTGACCTCCTTAGTTGTTGATGCGGCAAAGAGCATAACTATACTCTCTTTTAGGTGCATGAGAAGAAAGAAAGAATATACATTGCATACTTTACCCAAATTGTATTTTTCTAGATATAATGGATATATATTTCAACTATGTATTTCTTTTTCTTTTGTCCAAATCTACAAAAGTTAGTTGAAACTCTATTTATTTTAACCAAATAAAAAGAAGATTTAGCCAAAAAAATAAAGTTCAAATGGTGTATTTTCTACGAAAAGAAAAAAATACTGTGTATTTTTATTTTTATTTTCATGCAACGACTATTTGATTAAATCATGCCTTTTTTTTCCGAGTCAAATTAGCAAATTGTTCAGAATTTTATTATTTTTAGCTAAAATATTTATTTAGCCAATATACGAAGTTCTATCAATATCTTTTTTTAGATGCAATGATAATATGTTAATATTTTCCTTTTTCTGACCAAATATGTAAAAGTAACTTGATTAAAATATCATTACCTTTAGCCACATAAAAAATTATAGTCAAAATAATGTTATTTCAAGTTTTTTAGACAGATTTTGACACGAAAAAAAATAATTAAATAGTTGATGAACTTAAAAAGATAAAAATATATATTTTATTATAAAGAAATGCCACATGGACAAAAAAATCCATATGACAGTGCGCGCGTCATACTCCCATGAATTTTCAGCGTCCCGGGGGTTGAGGCTATAAAATTTTCAAGTTTAGAGGGAGAGGTATTAATGACCACATGAAGTTTAAGAGGGAACTAAACAAAAGTTGCCAAGTTCAAGGTGGTCCCGAACTATTCTGCCTATTAAACCCGGTTCTTCACTAAAAAGTGGAAAACTACCTCGATGGGCATTTAATTATTATTTTAGTATTAACTTGACGTTGCTATAAGAATCTATAAATTTCAATCCGGATTCTCCCTCTGGCTTCCCTAAATCATACTCTATGTCAAGTCTATGTTTATGCTAAAATATACAAAGGAATCGAGAACAGAAAGACTAGTAAGTAGTAACTGTTATCTATCACTATTTGTAAAATAATTACGGAGAAAATAAAATAATATAAATATATAAAAAACAGAATTTAATCCGAGCCCACTGAATTCACAGTATTTCCTTAAGGAATTTAATCCCCTCCTAGTACCCAAGGTTGTGGATTATTTTCTCCCAGGATAGAACGAATTACACACTGGTGTAGCGATACTTCAAACACCAATGTTTCAGCGAACACTTACTGATACTTTGTTTGTAGTTAAAACAATGCAGAAGAAAGGAGGAGAAATCAGAAATTCGTATGGAAAATCTGAGAGAATGGACTGGTATTTATAGCTAATGTTTAGCTCAATCTGAAGAGGTGCAACTCTTCAAATCCGAAGAGGTGCTAACTGTTTCTTCAAATCTGAAGAGGTACAAACTGTTCTTCAACTCTTCAGATTTGAAGAGGTACAAACTGTTCTTCTGAAGAGGTGCAAACTGTTCTTCTGAAGAGGTGCAAACTGTTTTGTAAACGTCTTTTACAAAAAGCGAAGGGCATATACTATTACGTTTGGATTTAATATTAATATTCCGTTTATAAAAAACCCGGATATTTAATAACAATTCTGTTAATATTTACTATTAACAAATAAATTTGGTCCAAAAAATTAATCAATCAATCGATCATTTGACCAAATTCGAATTTGAATCCAAAGCCGAAGCCGTAGCTGTAGCCGAAGCCGAGCCGAGCGAGCGAGCGACGACGACGGCGTGAGGCTTGCCTTCTTCTTAAATCTTTAAGAGTTATAAGAAGTGCAATTGTATATATACCCATCAAAATCTTTTCCTCTTCCAATATGGGACAATATCCCTTTGTCAAGGAGAGAAACTTAAATATTTTCAATTTCCCTCAATTTTCAATTCACCCTCTTTTAAGCTACATTTAAGCTTAAAAAACCCAACAATCCCCTACATGAATGGGGAATGGCTATATCACGGAAATATGCATGAAAAACAGTGTGATTAGCAAGCAAGGATTAATTGTATCAGGATAAGTAGGTTTCCCTTTGAACTTTCCATAGTGAACATATGTCGGATATACTCGGTCAATCGGTAGATTTGATATCTTTGAACCGTCGAACTTTGGTGTATACCTAGACAACCATAAGTCACACAACCAATCCTTAACCGTCTTTAGCTCTCATTGTTGTGTTCGTTTTAGCCATGAACACCGCCTGGTTTAATAAGTGCGTAGAGAATTGGCCTTACAAAATTCTCCTTGAAGTGGATAACACTTCACACTTACATAGGTGATTCCTAAACGTGTCATCCCGTAGATACACTATTTGATATACCCCGTATCAAATTTAGAAATCATTAAAAAGCCTTAATGCTTTATCCTTGGTACTGAACATTATCTCATCACGAGAATGGATCAAACTTTTAGTTGACAATGTTGAACCGTCATTAATGACTTTGTTTGATCTCCTTGAACCTAGATCTTGGGATCTCCAGTCTTCTAGGTAGAGTTACTGCCACAATGACTTGTTCTCGGCCATAGTCCCATTCCCCTCGATGATTTCTCAACTACCTCTCTAGTTAGGCCTTTTGTAAGTGGATCCGATACATTATCGCTTGACTTTACATAGTCAATCGTGATAATACCTCTAAAGAGTAATTGCCTAACGGTTTTATGTCTTCGTCGTATATGACGAGATTTACCATTATACATCACGCTCCCAGCCCTTCCAATTGCAGTTTGACTATCGCAATGTATGCATATTGGTGCCAACGGTTTGGGCCAAAATGGAATGTCTTCCAAGAAATTCCGGAGCCATTCAGCTTCTTCACCGGCTTTATCTAAAGCTATGAATTCAGCTTCCATTGTAGAGCAGACAATACAAGCTTGCTTGGATGACTTCCAAGATACCGCTCCTCCACCAATAGTGAATACATATCCACTTGTGGACTTAGAATCAGTTGAACCGGTGATCCAATTTGCATCACAATATCACTCAATCATCGCAGGATATTTACTGTAGTGCAAAGCAAAGTCCTGGGTATGTTCTAAATATTCCAGAACTCATTTCATTGCCATCCAATGAGATTGACCTGGATTGCTCGTGTATCGACTCAATTTGCTTATAGCACAAGTTATATCTGGTCGTGTACAATTCATGATATACATTAAGCATCCTAACACACGAGCATAATCCAATTGTGATATGCTTTGGCCTTTGTTCTTTGCTAATGCAAGTTTCACGTCAATTGGAGTCTTTGCAACTTTAAACCCTAAGTGCTTGAATTTTCTAAGTACTGTCTTAATATAATGAGATTGTGACAATGCCAAACCTTGAGGAGTCTTATTGATCTTAATCCCCAGAATTAAATTAGCAACTCCCAAGTCCTTTTTTTCAAACTTGCTAGTTAGTATACGCTTAGTCGCATTTATGTTGGCAATGTCATTACTCATTATCAGCATATCATCTACATATAAGCAAATAATGACTATGTGATTTGGAATATTTTTAATGTACACACATTTATCACATTCATTTATCTAAAAATCATTTGACAATATTGTTTGGTCAAATTTCGCATGCCATTGTTTGGGTGCTTGTTTTAGTCCGTAAAGAGACTTAACAAGTCTACATACCTTATTTTCTTTACCAGGAATCACAAACCTTTCAGGTTGTTCCATGTAAATTTCTTTCTCCAAGTCTCCATTTAAGAAGGCTGTTTTAACGTCCATTTGATGAATTTCAAGACCATAAACTGCAGCTAATGCCACTAACATTCGTATAGACGTAATTCTTGTAACCGGAGAGTATGTATCAAAATAATCAAGACCTTCTCGCTGTCTATACCCTTTGACTACAAGTCTTGCCTTATATTTATCAATAGTGCCATTATCTTTTATTTTTCTCTTAAAAATCTATTTAGAACCCAAAGGTTTATTTCCAAGAGGAAGATCAACCAATTCCCATGTATGGTTATTCAATATGGATTCTATTTCACTATTGACTGGCTCTTTCCAAAACAATGATTCCGAAGAAGACATAGCTTCTTTAAATGTTCGAGGCTCATTTTCCAATAAGAAAGTCACAAAATCTGGTCCAAATGAAGTAGATGTTCTTTGACGTTTACTACGTCTTGGATCCTCCTGATTAAATATACTTTCTTTTGTTTCTTCCCGAGGTCGTTTAGATCCTTCACCAATCGACTCACATTTCTTGTTATACGGGTATATATTTTCACAGAATTCAGCATTATCTGATTCTATAACCGTATTATTATGAATGTCGGGATTTTCTGATTTATGAACCAGAAATTGATATGCTTTACTATTGGTCGCATATCATATGAAAACACAATCAACGGTTTTCGGTCCTATTTTTACTCTTTTGAGTTTAGGAATTTGTACTTTTGCCAAACATCCCCACACTTTAAAATAATTCAAGTTGGGTTTCCTTCCTTTCCATTTTTCATATGGAATTGATTTGTTTTACTATGGGGTACTCGATTTAGTGTCCGGTTAGCCGTAAGAACGGCTCCCCCCAAGTTCTGTGGTAAACCAGAACTTATCAATAATGCGTTCATCATCTCCTTTAATGAGTGATTCTTTCTTTCCGCAATCCATTGGATTGGGGCGTGTAAGGGGCAGTTGTTTGATGAATTATTCCATATTCTAGACATATTTCTTCAAAAGGAGATTCATATTCGCCGCCACTATCACTTCTTATCATTTTAATTTTCTTGTTAAGTTGCGTTTCAACTTCATTTTTGTATTTCCTGAATGCATCTATTGCTTCATCTTTACTATTAAGTAAGTAAACATAGCAATATCGAGTACTGTCGTCAATAAAAGTTATGAAATACTTCTTTCCACCGCGAGATGGTATTGACTTCATGTCGCAAATATCTGTGTGAATTAAGTCTAAAGGATTTGAATTCCTTTCAACTGACTTATAAGTATGTTTAACATACTTAGATTCCACACATATTTGACATTTTGATTTTTCACATTCAAATATAGGCAATACTTCCAAATTAATCATTTTTCGCAAGGTTTTGTAATTGACATGACCCAAACGTATATGCCATAATTCATTTGACTCAAGTAAGTAAGAAGAAGCTGAAATTTTATTATTATTCTCAATAACCATTACATTCAACTTGAAAAGGCCCTCAGTGAGGTAACCTTTTCCTACAAACATTTCATTCTTACTTATTACAACCTTATCAGATATAAAGACACACTTAAACCCATTCTTAACAAAAAGTCCAGCAGAGACTAAGTTCTTTCTAATCTCGGGAATATGAAGGACGTTGTTCAAGGTCACCACCTTACCAGAAGTCATTTTCATAAATATCTTTCCAGATCCTTCAGTTTTTGCCGTTGCAGAATTTCCATAGAAAGCGTCTCTTCGGGTCCAACAAGAGCATATGTAGCAAATGCTTCTCTAACAGCACAAACATGGCGAGTGGCTCCAGAATCAATCCACCACTCCTTAGGATTTCCTACCAGGTTGCATTCAGAAAGCCTAGCACACAAGTCATCGATATCTTCGTGCTTTTCAACCATGTTTGCTTGACCCTTCTTCTTGTCTTTCTTTGGAGCGCGACAATCTATAGATCTGTGTCCAGCTTTTCCACAGTTGTAGCAATTTCCGTTGAACCGCTTCTTGCTTGGGTTGCTTTTCGATCCCTAAGCCTTCTTCCTCTTTCTATCCTCAACAATGTTTGCTCCCATTATTGTTGAGTTTCCACGTCCTTTCTTTTCAGCAGCTTTATTGTCCTCTTCGATTCTCAACTGAACAATGAGATCTTCAAGGGACATCTCCTTTCGTTTGTGTTTCAAGTAGTTTTTGAAGTCATTCCACAAAGGAGGCAACTTTTCAATCATTGCTGCAACTTGAAACGCTTCATTGATGACAAGACCTTCAGCGAAAATTCTGTTAGTAGAAACAATATAATTAATACTTTCAACATTAGTATTAATTTGACTTATACCTTCAGCAAGGAGATCGTGAATCATCACTTGCAATTCTTGGACTTGGGTAATAACAGACTTGCTATCTACCATTTTATAGTCTAAATATTTAGCGGCAACGAATTTCTTTAACCCGGCATCTTCCGTTTTGTATTTACTTTCAAGGGCTATCCACAGTTGTTTTGACGTCTCTATATTACTATAGACGTTATACAAATTGTCCTCTAGTCCACTAAGAATGTAATTCTTGCATAGAAAAACAGAATGCTTCCACGACTCAGTCACGAGAAAGCGTTCATTTTCTGGAGTTTCATCGGGCAGAACAGGAACATCTTCCGTAATGAACTTCTGCAGACTTAAAGTCGTCAAGTAGAAGAACATCTTCTGCTGCCAGCGCTTGAATTCAATCCCGGAAAATTTTTCGGGTTTTTCTGCCGGTGCTAGTGCTGGTGTTGTTTGGCTTGTCGATGCGTTGGCAGTTACCATAGGAACAGTCTGGTTCCCGTTGTCGTTCGTCATTTCTATAAAAGAATGACACAAACAAACATTAAAATCACGTAGATTTTAATCTCCACTGGAGTAGAAAATCACACAGGTTTTAGTCTCCAAAAATAGTGAATATAACACAAATACAGAAAATATTAAATTCCTTAAGCTTGTTATCTATCTGTATTTGTAAAATAATTACGGAGAATATAAAATAACATAAATGTAAAAGAAACAGAATTTAATCCGAGCCCACTGAATTCACAGTGTTTTCTTAAGGAATTTATTCCTCTCCTAGTACCCAAGGTTGTGGATTATTTCCTCCCAGGATAGAACGAATTACACACTGGTGTAGCGATACTTCAAACACCAATATTTCAGCGAACACAAAGATCGGTAGCAAATCACACTTACTGATGCTTTGTTTGTAGTTAAAACAATGCAGAAGAAAGGAGGAGAAATCAGAAATTCGTATGGAAAATCTAAGAGAATGGACTGGTATTTATAGCCAATGTTGAGCTCAATCTGAAGAGGTGCAACTCTTCAAATCCGAAGAGGTGCCAATTGTTTCTTCAAATCTGAAGAGGTGCAAACTGTTCTTCAACTCTTCAAATTTGAAGAGGTGCAAACTGTTCTTCTAAAGAAGTGCAAACTGTTTTGTATATGTCTTTTACAAAAAGCAAAGGGCATATACTATTACGTTTGGATTTAATATTAATATTCCTTTTACAAAAAAACCGGATATTTAATAACAATTCTGTTAATATTTACTATTAACAAATAAATTTGGTCCAAAAAATTAATCAATCAATCGATCATTTGACCAAATTCGAATTTGAATCCAAAGCCGAAGCCGTAGCTGTAGCCGAAGCCGAGCCGAGCGAGCGAGCGACGACGACGGCGTGAGGCTTGCCTTCTTCTTAACTCTTTAAGAGTTATAAGAAGTGCAATTGTATATATACCCATCAAAATCTTTTCCTCTTCCAATATGGGACAATATCCCTTTGTCAAGGAGGGAAACTTAAATATTTTCAATTTCTCTCAATTTCCAATTCACCCTCTTTTAAGCTACATTTAAGCTTAAAAAACCCAACAATCCCCTACATAAATGGGGAATGGCTATATCACGGAAATATGCATGAAAAACAGTGTGATTAGCAAGCAAGGATTAATTGTATCAGGATAAGTAGGTTTCCCTTTGAACTTTCCATAGTGAACATATGTCGGATATACTCGGTCAATCGGTAGATTTGATATCTTTGAACCGTCGAACTTTGGTGTATACCTAGACAACCATAAGTCACACAACCAACCCTTAACCCTCTTTAGCTCTCATTGTTGTATTCGTTTTAGCCATGAACACCGCCTGGTTTAATAAGTGCGTAGAGAATTGGCCTTACAAAATTCTCCTTGAAGCGGCTAACACTTCACACTTACATAGATGATTCCTAAACGTGTCATCCCGTAGATACACTATTTGATATACCCCGTATCAAATTTAGAAATCATTAAAAAGCCTTAATGCTTTATCCTTGGTACTGAACATTATCTCATCACGAGAATGGACAAAACTTTTAGTTGACAATGTTGAACCGTGATTAATGACTTTGTTTGATCTCCTTGAACCTAGATCTTGGGATCTCCAGTCTTCTAGGTAGAGTTACTGCCACAATGGCTTGTTCTCGGCCATAGTCCCATTCCCCTCGATGATTTCTCAACTACCTCTCTAGTTAGGCCTTTTGTAAGTGGATCCGATATATTATCGCTTGACTTTACATAGTCAATCGTGATAATACCTCTAGAGAGTAATTGCCTAACGGTTTTATGTCTTCGTCGTATATGACGAGATTTACCATTATACATCACGCTCCCATCCCTTCCAATTGCAGCTTGACTATCGCAATGTATGCATATTGGTGCCAACGGTTTGGGCCAAAATGGAATGTCTTCCAAGAAATTCCGGAGCCATTCAGCTTCTTCACCGGCTTTATCTAAGGCTATGAATTTAGCTTCCATTGTAGAGCGGGCAATACAAGTTTGCATGGACGACTTCCAAGATACCGCTCCTCCACCAATAGTGAATACATATCCACTTGTGGACTTAGAATCAATTGAACCGGTGATCCAATTTGCATCACAATATCCCTCAATCACCGCAGGATATTTACTGTAGTGCAAAGCAAAGTCTTGTGTATGTTCTAAATATCCCAAAACTTGTTTCATTGCTATCCAATGAGATTGACCTGGATTGCTCGTGTATCGACTCAATTTGCTTATAGCACAAGCTATATCTGGTCATGTACAATTCAAGATATACATTAAGCATCCCAACACACGAGCATAATCCAATTGTGATATGCTTTGGCCTTTGTTCTTTGCTAATGCAAGATTCACGTCAATTGGAGTCTTTGCAACTTTAAACCCTAAGTGCTTGAATTTTCCAAGTACTATCTTAATATAATGAGATTGTGGCAATGCCATACCTTGAGGAGTCTTATTGATCTTAATCCCTAGAATTAAATTAGCAACTCCCAAGTCCTTCATATCAAACTTGCTAGTTAGCATATGCTTAGTTGCATTTATGTTGGCAATGTCATTACTCATTATCAGCATATCATCCACATATAAGCAAATAATGACTATGTGATTCGGAACATTTTTAATGTACACACATTTATCACATTCATTTATCTTAAAACCATTTGACAACATTGTTTGGTCAAATTTCGCATGCCATTGTTTGGGTGCTTGTTTTAGTCCGTAAAGAGACTTAACAAGTCTACATACCTTCTTTTCTTTATCAGGAACCACAAACCCTTCAGGTTGTTCCATGTAGATTTCTTCCTCCAAGTCTCCATTTAAGAAGGCTGTCTTAACGTCCATTTGATGAATTTCAAGACCATAAACTGCAGCTAATGCCACTAACATTCGTATAGATGTAATTCTTGTAATCGGAGAGTATGTATCAAAATAATCAAGACCTTCTCACTGTCTATATCCTTTGACTACAAGTTTTGCCTTATATTTATCAATAGTGCCATCATCTTTCATTTTCCTCTTAAAAATCCATTTAGAACCCAAAGGTTTATTTCCAGGAGGAAGATCAACCAATTCCCATGTATGGTTATTCAATATGTATTCTATTTCACTATTGACTGCCTCTTTCCAAAACAATAATTTCGAAGAAGACATAGCTTCTTTAAATGTTCGAGGCTCATTTTCCAATAAGAAAGTCACAAAATCTGGTCCAAATGAAGTAGACGTTCTTTGACGTTTACTACGTCTTGAATCCTCCTGATTAAATATACTTTCTTTTGTTTCTTCCCGAGGTCGTTTAGATCCTTCACCAATCGACTCACATTTCTTATCATACGGGTATATATTTTCAAAGAATTCAGCATTATCTGATTCTATAACCGTATTATTATGAATGTCGGGATTTTGCTGATTTATGAACCAGAAATCGATATGCTTTACTATTGGTCGCATATCCTATAAAAACACAATCAACGATTTTCGGTCCTATTTTTACTCTTTTGGGTTTAGGAATTTGTACTTTTGCCAAACACCCCCACACTTTAAAATAATTCAAGTTGGGTTTCCTTCCTTTTCATTTTTCATATGGAATTGATTGTGTTTTGCTATGACTCGATTTAGTGTCCGGTTAGCCGTAAGAACGGCTCCCCCCAAGTTCTGTGGTAAATCAGAACTTATCAACAATGCGTTCATCATCTCCTTTAATGAGCGATTCTTTCTTTCCGCAATCCCATTGGATTGGGGTGTGTAAGGGGCAGTTGTTTGATGAATTATTCCATATTCTAGACATATTTCTTCAAAAGGAGATTCATATTCGCCACCCCTATCACTTCTTATCATTTTAATTTTCTTGTTAAGTTGCGTTTCAACTTTATTTTTGTATTGCTTGAATGCATCTATTGCTTCATCTTTACTATTACGTAAGTAAACATAGCAATATCGAGTACTGTCGTCAATAAAAGTTATGAAATACTTCTTTCCACCGCGAGATGGTATTGACTTCATGTCGCAAATATCTGTATGAATTAAGTCTAAAGGATTTGAATTCCTTTCAACTGACTTATAAGGATGTTTAACATACTTAGATTCCACACATATTTGACATTTTGATTTGTCGCATTCAAACATAGGCAATACTTCAAAATTAATCATTTTTCGCAAGGTTTTGTAATTGACATGACCCAAACGTATATGCCATAATTCATTTGACTCAAGTAAGTAAGAAGAAGCTGAAATTTTATTATTATTCTCAATAATCATTACATTCAACTTGAAAAAGCCCTCAGTGAGGTAACCTTTTCCTATAAACATTTCATTCTTACTTATTACAACCTTATCAGATATAAAGACACACTTAAACCCATTCTTAACAAGAAGTCCAGCAGAGACTAAGTTCTTTCTAATCTCGGAAACATAAAGGACGTTGTTCAAGGTAACCACCTTACCAGAAGTCATTTTCATAAATATCTTTCCAGATCCTTCAATTTTTGCCGTTGCAGAATTTCCCATAGAAAGCGTCTCTTCGGGTCCAACAAGAGCATATGTAGCAAATGCTTCTCTAACAGCACAACATGGCTAGTGGCTCCAGAATCAATCCACCACTCCTTCGGATTTCCTACCAGGTTGCATTCAGAAAGCATAGCACATAAGTCATCGATATCTTCGTGCTTTTCAACCATGTTTTCTTGACCCTTCTTCTTGTCTTTCTTTGGAGCACGACAATCTATAGATCTGTGTCCAGCTTTTTCATAGTTGTAGCAATTTTCGTTGAACCGCTTCTTGCTTGGGTTGCTTTTCTGTCCATAAGCCTTCTTCCTCTTTCTATCCTCAACAATGTTTGCTCCCATTATTGTTGAGTTTCAACGTCCTTTCTTTTCAGCAGCTTTATTGTCCTCTTCGATTTTCAACCGAACAATGATATCTTCAAGGGACATCTCCTTTCGTTTGTGTTTCAAGTAGTTTTTGAAGTCCTTCCACAAAGGAGGCAACTTTTCAATCATTGCTGCAACTTAAAACGCTTCATTGATGACAAGACATTCAGCAAAAATTCTGTTAGTAGAAACAATATAATTAATACTTTCAACATTAGTATTAATTTGACTTATACCTTCAGCAAGGAGATCGTGAATAATCACTTGCAATTCTTGGACTTGGGTAATAACAGACTTGCTATCTACCATTTTATAGTCCAAATATTTAGCGGCAATGCATTTCTTTAACCCGGCATCTTCCGTTTTGTATTTCCTTTAAAGCGCTATCCACAGTTGTTTTGACGTCTCCATATTACTATAGACGTTATACAAATTGTCCTCTAGTCCACTAAGAATGTAATTCTTGCATAGAAAATCAGAATGCTTCCACGACTCAGTCACGAGAAAGCGTTCATTTTCTGGAGTTTCGTCGGGCAGAACAGGAACATCTTCCGTAATGAACTTCTGCAGACTTAAAGTCATCAAGTAGAAGAACATCTTCTGCTGCCAGCGCTTGAAGTCAATCCCGGAAAATTTTTCGGGTTTTTCTGCCGGTGCTAGTGCCGGTGTTGTTCGGCTTGTCGATGCGTTGGCAGTTACCATAGGAACAGTCTGGTTTCCATTGTCGTTCGTCATTTCTGTAAAAGATTGACACATACAAACGTTAAAATAACGTAGATTTTAATCTCCACTAGAGTTGAAAACCACACAGGTTTTAGTCTCCAAAATTAGTGAATATAACACAAATACAGAAAATATTAAATTTCTTAAGCTTGTTATCTAATCTGTATTTGTAAAATAATTACGGAGAAGCTAAAATAACATAAATGTAAAAGAAATAGAATTTAATCCTAGCCCACTGAATTCACAGTATTTCCTTAAGGAATTTAATCCCCTCCTAGTACCCAAGGTTGTGGATTATTTCCTCCCAGGATAGAACGAATTACACACTGGTGTAGCGATACTTCAAACACCAATGTTTCAGCGAACATAAAGATCGGTAGCAAATCACACTTACTGATGCTTTGTTTGTAGTTAAAACAATGCAGAAGAAAGGAGGAGAAATCAGAAATTCGTATGGAAAATCTAAGAGAATGGACTGGTATTTATAGCCAATGTTGAGCTCAATCTGAAGAGGTGCAACTCTTCAAATCCGAAGAGGTGCCAATTGTTTCTTCAAATCTGAAGAGATGCAAACTATTCTTCAACTCTTCAGATTTGAAGAGGTGCAAACTGTTCTTCTGAAGAAGTGCAAACTGTTTTGTATATGTCTTTTACAAAAAGCGAAGGGCATATACTATTACATTTGGATTTAATATTAATATTCCGTTTACAAAAAAACCGGATATTTAATAACAATTCTGTTAATATTTACTATTAACAAATAAATTTGATCCAAAAAATTAATCAATCAATCGATCATTTGACCGAATTCGAATTTGAATCCAAAGCCGAAGCCGTAGCTGTAGCCGAAGCCGAGCCGAGCGAGCGAGCGACGACGACGGCGTGAGGCTTGCCTTCTTCTTAACTCTTTAAGAGTTATAAGAAGTGCAATTGTATATATACCCATCAAAATCTTTTCCTCTTCCAATATGGGACAATATCCCTTTGTCAAGGAGGGAAACTTAAATATTTTCAATTTCTCTCAATTTCCAATTCACCCTCTTTTAAGCTACATTTAAGCTTAAAAAACCCAACAATCCCCTACATGAATGGGGAATGGCTATATCACGGAAATATGCATGAAAAACTGTGTGATTAGCAAGCAAGGATTAATTGTATCAGGATAAGTAGGTTTCCCTTTGAACTTTCCATAGTGAACATATGTCGGATATACTCGGTCAATCGGTAGATTTGATATCTTTGAACCGTCGAACTTTGGTGTATACCTAGACAACCATAAGTCACACAACCAACCCTTAACCGTCTTTAGCTCTCATTGTTGTGTTCGTTTTAGCCATGAACACCGCCTGGTTTAATAAGTGCGTAGAGAATTGGCCTTACAAAATTCTCCTTGAAGCGACTAACACTTCACACTTACATAGGTGATTCCTAAACGTGTCATCCCGTAGATACACTATTTGATATACCCCGTATCAAATTTAGAAATCATTAAAAAGCCTTAATACTTTATCCTTGGTACTGAACATTATCTCATCACGAGAATGGACCAAACTTTTAGTTGACAATGTTGAACCATAATTAATGACTTTGTTTGATCTCCTTGAACCTAGATCTTGGGATCTCCAGTCTTCTAGGTAGAGTTACCGCCACAATGGCTTGTTCTCAGCCATAGTCCCATTCCCCTCGATGATTTCTCAACTACCTCTCTAGTTAGGCCTTTTGTAAGTGGATCCGATACATTATCGCTTGACTTTACATAGTCAATCGTGATAATACCTCTAGAGAGTAATTGCCTAACGGTTTTATGTCTTCGTCGTATATGACGAGATTTACCATTATACATCACGCTCCCAGCCCTTCCAATTGCAGCTTGACTATCGCAATGTATGCATATTGGTGCCAACGGTTTGGGCCAAAATGGAATGTCTTCCAAGAAATTCCGGAGCCATTCAGCTTCTTCACCGGCTTTATCTAAGGCTATGAATTCAGCTTCCATTGTAGAGCGGCCAATACAAGTTTGCATGGACGACTTCCAAGATACCGCTCTTTCACCAATAGTGAATACATATCCACTTGTGGACTTAGAATCAATTGAACCGGTGATCCAATTTGCATTACAATATCCCTCAATCACCGCAGGATATTTACTGTAGTGCAAAGCAAAGTCTTGTGTATGCTCTAAATATCCCAAAACTTGTTTCATTGCTATCCAATGAGATTGACCTGGATTGCTCGTTTATCGACTCAATTTGCTTATAGCACAAGCTATGTTTGGTCGTGTACAATTCAAGATATACATTAAGCATCCCAACACACGAGCATAATCTAATTGTGATATGCTTTGGCCTTTGTTCTTTGCTAATGCAAGATTCACGTCAATTGGAGTCTTTGCAACTTTAAACCCTAAGTGCTTGAATTTTTCAAGTACTATCTTAATATAATGAGATTGTGGCAATGCCATACCTTGAGGAGTCTTATTGATCTTAATCCCTAGAATTAAATTAGCAACTCCCAAGTCCTTCATATCAAACTTGCTAGTTAGCATATGCTTAGTCGCATTTATGTTGGCAATGTCATTACTCATTATCAGCATATCATCCACATATAAGCAAATAATGACTGTGATTCGGAACATTTTTAATGTACACACATTTATCACATTCATTTATCTTAAAACCATTTGACAATATTGTTTGGTCAAATTTCGCATGCCATTGTTTGGGTGCTTGTTTTAGTCCGTAAAGAGACTTAACAAGTCTACATACCTTCTTTTCTTTACCAGGAATCACAAACCCTTCAGGTTGTTCCATGTAGAGTTTTTCCTCCAAGTCTCCATTTAAGAAGGCTGTCTTAACGTCCATTTGATGAATTTCAAGACCATAAACTGCAGCTAATGCCACTAACATTCGTATAAACATAATTCTTGTAACCGGAGAGTATGTATCAAAATAATCAAGACCTTCTCACTGTCTATACCATTTGACTACAAGTCTTGCCTTATATTTATCAATAGTGCCATCATCTTTCATTTTCCTCTTAAAAATCCATTTAGAACCCAAAGGTTTATTTCCAGGAGGAAGATCAACCAATTCCCATGTATGGTTATTCAATATGGATTCTATTTCACTATTGACTGCCTCTTTCCAAAACAATGATTCCGAAGAAGACATAGCTTCTTTAAATGTTCGAGGCTCATTTTCCAATAAGAAAGTCACAAAATCTAGTCCAAATGAAGTAGACGTTCTTTGACGTTTACTACGTCTTGGATCCTCCTGATTAAATATACTTTCTTTTGTTTCTTCCCGAGGTCGTTTAGATCCTTCACCAATCGACTCACATTTCTTATTATACGGGTATATATTTTCAAAGAATTCAGCATTATCTGATTCTATAACCGTATTATTATGAATGTCGGGATTTTGCTGATTTATGAACCAGAAATCGATAAGCTTTACTATTGGTCGCATATCCTATGAAAACACAATCAACGATTTTCGGTCCTATTTTTACTCTTTTGGGTTTAGGAATTTGTACTTTTTCCAAACACCCCCACACTTTAAAATAATTCAAGTTGGGTTTCCTTCCTTTCCATTTTTCATATGGAATGGATTGTGTTTTGCTATGGGGTACTCGATTTAGTGTCCGGTTAGCCATAAGAACGGCTTCCCCTCACAAGTTCTGTGGTAAACCAGAACTTATCAACAATGCGTTCATCATCTCCTTTAATGAGCGATTCTTTCTTTTAGCAATCCCATTGGATTGGGGCGTGTAAGGGGCAGTTGTTTGATGAATTATTTCATATTCTAGACATATTTCTTCAAAAGGAGATTCATATTCGCCACCCCTATCACTTCTTATCATTTTAATTTTCTTGTTAAGTTGCGTTTCAACTTCATTTTTGTATTGCCTGAATGCATCTATTGCTTCATCTTTACTATTAAGTAAGTAAACATAGCAATATCGAGTACTGTCGTCAATAAAAGTTATGAAATACTTCTTTCCGCCGCGAGATGGTATTGACTTCATGTCGCAAATATCTGTGTGAATTAAGTCTAAAGGATTTGAATTCCTTTCAACTGACTTATAAGTATGTTTAACATACTTAGATTCCACACATATTTGACATATTCACCCTCTTTTAAGCTATATTTAAACTTAAAAAACCCAACAGTAACTAGGTAACTGAAATTGAACAATTAAATGAGAATTAGTAAATGTAAAGAGGAAACATTTTATTGATAGTCATGAATGCTACAATGTCTTCCCCCCCCTTATGCTACAATATCTTCTTGAGAAATAGAATAAATAATTCCAAATAATCAAGAAGCTTGAAGTAAATAATGCTGGAAGTATTGGGAGCAATGTAGTTGTTACAAGGTAGTTCATGTAACGAACGGGGTATTCATGGTTCGGTTTGGATCGATTTTTCCCTAAAAAGAAATCAAACCAAGTAAGCCGGTTCTTCAAATTTTGGAACAAAACCAATTAAGTCGGTTTTTTATCGATTCGATTTTTTTCGATTTTTGTCGATTTTTTGGTTTTTTATTGATTTTTTTCTTAAATATGAGACATACACTACCAAACACATATTTCGGCGAGTACATTTTCAACGTAACACTATCAAATCAATTGCTCTTTGAGTAATCTATCTTTTACCAAGATATATTGATAATAATTGAATCAAATACTGTTGAATAATTTAATTACTCAATTAAAATTTGATTATTTTTAACATGAAATAAATTCTTGTACTTAGCAAAGAAAACTACCAATCAAACTAGAATATAAAAGCAAAGAATTAGATTATTATAATAGTAAAGAACTAGACTAAAAATACAAATGACTAATATGTACCATAAAAGTTTAGAATATATATATATAAATAGCTACTTCTATAGTCAGTTTGGTTCGGGTTTTTTCGGTTATTTTTTGATTAAAACCGAAACTAAACCAAATTTGATCGGTTTTTAAAATTCAAAACCAAAATCAAACCAAACCTAAAAGTAGTATCGGTTTTTTTTGTTCGATTTCGATCCAAATCGAACCATGAACACCCCTAGTTACGAGGGGCCATTGGAGAAATGAAAAATCGATATGAGTCTAACTCTGATACACTATTAAAAAATACTGCAATTAAGAAAATATATGTTGAACATAACCAAAAGTTAACTCATGACATAAGAATATTAAATATACCGTTAGGGTTTGTCGTGCTTTTCTATAATAATTAAAAAGATTTTCTTGGTAAAAAATAATTCTGGGTGAAAAAGGCCTCTTTCACATTTGACTAATAACTTCTTTTTTAACACTTCTATTAATTGATTCCTTCTCACACAATAACACATAGCATCTAAAATTGTAGTCTATATATACCGTTAGGGTTTGTCGTGCTTTTCTATAATAATTAAAAAGATTTTCTTGGTAAAAAATAATTCTGGGTGAAAAAGGCCTCTTTCACATTTGACTAATAACTTCTTTTTTAACACTTCTATTAATTGATTCCTTCTCACACAATAACACATAGCATCTAAAATTGTAGTCTCCTAGGTTGAGAGAGTTTTGTTTATTGAGAAAATTTGCTCTCAATATTTTTATGCTCTCTATTTTATTTTAGTGAATCGATTATATGTAGGTTATTGGGCAAATGATATTAAATTATTATATATTTTTAGCTTCCACATGATACATTGCTATTTCGGTTCTAACCAATGGCGTAGTCAGGAATTTCGTCAAGGCTGTTCAAACTATAAATAAGCCAATAATTATTTTGTCGATGAATGGTTACCAATATTCTTAGATCAAACTAGGCAACATTTAGCTAAACAATAATTTTTTTTAATAGAACTATAATTTTATAAATCAAAATTAAAATAACAAAAAGACAACATTAGAAATTTTACTAATAACCAAAGGAAAGAGAGATTCGAGAGGATTTGTAGTTTGTAGAGAGCTTTTGTTGAAGAAATTTTTGTAGAGCATGACTTTTAAAATTATAAAATATATTTAAGAATAACTTTAGTAAAAAAAATTACTTTTAAGATTAGTTATTAATTTCTCCACATATTTTAAGTTTTAAGAGTTATTTTATTAAGAACTTTTTTAGATAAAAAAAGAATCAAATAGATCTATGTAGTGGTCTCCGTTTAGCTTTGGCAAATAAAATTGGCAGAATTTTGAACCCGTGAACAACGCGTCACTTTAAACACCCTGAACTGTTGGACTGCCTCACTCAACTGTGTTAAAAATATAATATATCACCACTAAAAATATGCTATTTTCCGTCCGACCACAACCGACCGAAGTTGGTCAGTCCAGAAAAGCGACCAAAAAACCAACCAATGCGGATGGAAAATACCAAAAATTTATTTTACAATTTTTTAAAATAACACACCGACCAAAGTTGGTCGGTAAATTTTGGTAAAATTAAAAAGAAAAGGATTACCAACCAAAATCGGTCGGTAATGTGGTCAACAATTTGACCGGAATGGTTAGACTTGCTTAGTCAAAGCAGAGTTTTAGTTACCGACCAACATTGAACGGTTATTTAGTCCCACAATTTTAATTTTAATAATTATATTATTATTTAAAAATATGTATAAAATTTATATTTCAAATTACCGACCAAAGTAGGTCGGTTTGTACAGGAGGGACATATTACCGACCAACTTTGATCAGTAACTGTAACTTCTGGAAAATTACAGACCAATTTCAGCCGGTTCTTAGGTCAAACATGGTCAAACTAATAGATTACATTTTATTTTATTATATAAATAATACAAATATAATCGTTGTACTACTTTATTTTGTAATACTGTTACGACCCAAATTTCACTCCGTAGGATGCTGTCATAGAATCTAATCTCTAATACTAGGTAAGTCTAACAATTTTGCGGAATAACTGAATATAAAAGTAAAACTCAACCTCAACATCTGATATAAAAAAGAACTACGATTCGAAATATTTACAACTCCCAAAATCCGGTAGAAACAAGTCACAAGCTCTAAAGAGAAAATGTTAAGTGTCTCTATACATCAGAGTCTAATAAAATAAAGAAAGCAATATCATAGAGATAGAGGGGAACTCCGAGGTCTGTGGACGCTGGCAGATGTACCTTGAA
This sequence comes from Nicotiana tabacum, assembly GCF_000715075.1. Classification (NCBI taxonomy): domain Eukaryota; kingdom Viridiplantae; phylum Streptophyta; class Magnoliopsida; order Solanales; family Solanaceae; genus Nicotiana; species Nicotiana tabacum. The sequence goes on along the minus strand of NC_134081.1, from coordinate 21,600,411 downwards.
GTCTCCACGTACAGGCTTACTCACTGGTACCTGGTCTGGTAAGCAGTACCCGGATCTGCACAAAACGATATGCAGAAGTGTAGTATGAGTACACCACAATGGTACCCTGTAAGTGCCAAGACTAACCTCGGTAGAGTAGTGACGAGGTTAGGTCAGGGCCCTACTGGAATAAAAGGGAAACAAAGCAGAAGATATAATAATATAATGAAATGACTAAGAATTGAAAATGAGAAATTTTAGAAAAATAACAACACAACAAATAGAGGTAAACAACCGGGGCGCTCCCAAGGTACCGTCTCGTAGTCCCAAATATAAATACACAACAGGGGAGCTCCCGAGGAATCGCCTCGTAGTCCCAAAAGTAAATAGGCAACAGAGGAAACTCCCGAGTTACCGTCTCGTAGTCCCAAAAGTAAATATGCAACAGGGGGAGGTCCAGAGGTACCGCGTCATAGTCCCAAAAGTAAATATGTAACATGGGCGCTCCCGAAGTACCGCCTCGTAGTCCCAAAAGTAAATATACAACAGTGGGAGCTCCCGAGGTACCGCATTATAGTCCCAAAAGTAAATACACAGCCATAACCTATGAAAAAATGAATTTACAGCAAGGAATCCTACAGTTAAAGACTGAATACAAAATCATGGAAGTAGGTAATTCAGCTAAGTATGTTGCACAAATTGCAAGTAAGGGTTAAGACACATAGACATGCGAAATTAGGCTAAACATGATGACTACACATGCTAGAGCAACTCAGTTAAGGAATTAAAAGAAAACTACTCAGCAAGAACCGCATTTTTCAACATTTAACTCGAGTACGCACTCGTCACCTCGCGTATACGGCCTTCACGTATTTCAAATACCATAATAGTATCAAAACCTAAGGGGAGTTTCCCCCCACAAGGTTAGACAAGTCACTTACCTCAAATCTCGCTCAATCAATCGATAAGAATGCCTTTCCCTCGATTTTACGACTCCGAACGGCCCAAATCTAGTCAAAAGTAATTACATACTATAAATATATCTATAAGAAACTAATCTAAATAATGAAATTATGACTTTAACAAGGAATTAGAAAATCACCCCAAAATGTCGACCAGGGCCCACGCCTTGGAATCGGGTAAAAGTCACAAAATACGAACACCCATTCTATATTGCGTTCACCCATACCAAAATTACTCAAATCCGATACAAAATTCTCGATCAAAATCTCAAAATTCGGCCTAAGGATTTTTCAACTTTTTTTCACAAATTTCTCAACCCAAATCCTTAATTAAATAAAGAATAAATGATATATTAGTGGAGATTAATCAAAAATAAGTCAAGAATCCTTACCCAAATATTTCCTCTGAAAAACTCTCAAAATGTTGCCTCAATCCGAGCTCTATATCTCAAAATATGAAGAAAATGGCAAACCCTCGATTTAATATAATCTACCCAGTGTTCTCCACTTTTGCGGTCCAAAATCCGCTTCTGCGGTACCGCTTTTGTGGTGAAAACTCCGCATTCGCGGCTCTCACTTAAACTCCCAGATATCAGACCTGCGCACATCTATCCGCATCTGCGCCCACTCGCCTGCTTCTACGGAAACCTTGGCCACCTCAGTTCCCTCACTCTTCGCTTCTGCGATCATCCTTCCGCAGAAGCGGCTCCGCTTCTGTGGCCTTCATGTCGCATCTGCGACCACTGACCACCCCCTTCAGTTCCGCTTCTGTGCTTGGCCTCACACTTCTGCGGGCTCGCACCTGCGGTCAAACTTGCGCATGTGCGGTTACACCAGAACTGATGCACTTCAGTCATTCTTTAAGCTTCAACTTGATCCGTTAACCATCCGAAACTACTCCGAGACCCCCAGGACCTCAACCAAACATATTAACAAGTCCTAAAACAGAATAAGAACTTAGTCCATCCTTTAAATCATACCAAAAAATGCTAAAAATACGAATTGCATATCGATTCAAGCCTAATGAACTTTAGAACTTCAAACATCTGCATCCGACGCTGAAACCTATCAAATCAAGTCTGATGGACCTCAAATTTTGCACACAAGTTATAATTGACATTACAGACCTACTCACACTTCCGTAATCAGAATCCGACCCCGACATCAAAAAGTCCACTCCCGGTTAAACTTCCCAAAATCATCCAATTTTTTAACTTTCGCCAATTGACGCCGAAATGACCTATGGACCTCCAAATCAACATCCGAATACGCTCCTGATGCCAAAATCACCCTACGGAGCTATTGGAACCATCGAAACTCCATTCCGGGGTTGTCTTCACACACATCAACCTATAGTTAATTCCTACGACTTAAACTTCTATTTTAGGGACTACGTGTCCCATTTCACTCCAAAATAAAATACCCAAACCTCCCGGCGAGTCACGTAACCACAGAAAGAAATAGAGGGAGCAATAAATAGGGGTTCGAGGCTAATACTCTCAAAATGACCGGCCGGGTCGTTACATCCTCCCCCTCTTAAAACAAACATTTGTCCTCAAACAAGTATAGAGACATACCTGGAGTGGTGAAAAAATGAGGATAACGGATGCGCATATCATGCTCGGTCTCCCAAGTCACCTCCTCGATCGGATGACCCCTCCAGTAAACCTTCACTGAAGCGATGTTCTTCTACCTCAACTTTCAAACCCGCCTATCCAAAATGGCCACCGGTTCCTCAACATAAGATAGATCCTTGTCCAACTGGACTGAGCTGAAGTCTAACAGATGTGATTAATTGCCGTGATACTTCCAGAGCATGGAAACATGGAATACTGGATGAGCTGCAGAGATACTAGGTAGTAGTGCAAGTCTGTAAGCCACCTCTCTAACCCTCTCAAGAATCTCAAAAGGCCCGATATACCTAGGCCTCAACTTGCCCTTCTTTCCGAACCTCATAACACCCTTCATGGGCGAAACTCGGAGCAAGACCCGCTCCCCAACAATGAATGCAATGTCGCGAACCTTCCGATCCGCATAACTCTTCTGCCTAGATTGGGCCGTACGAAGTCGATCTTGAATCAATTTAACCTTTTCCAAAGCATCCTGAACCAGGTCTGTACCCAATAGCCTAGCTTCGCCCGGCTCGAACCAACCCACTGGAGACCAGCACCGCCTACCATACAAAGCCTCATACGGTGCCATCTGAATGCTTGACTGATAACTGTTGTTGTAGGAAAACTCCGCAAGTGGCAAGAACTGATCTCAAGCACCCCCAAAATCCATCACACATGCACGAAGCATATCCTCCAATATCTGAATAGTGTGCTCGGACTCTCCGTCCGTCTGAGGGTGAAATGTTGTACTCAACTCCACCTGAGTACCCAACTCATTCTGTACGGCTCTCCAGAACCATGATGTAAGCTGCGTACCCCGGTCAGAGATGATAGATACCGGTATGCCATGAAGCCTGATAATCTCACGAATGTAAACCTGAGCCAGCTGCTCCGAAAAGTAAGTAGTAACTACAGGAATGAAATGAGCTGACTTGGTCAATCTATCCACAATCACCCAAACTGCATCGAACTTCCTCTGAGTCCGTGGGAGGCCAACAACGAAATCCATAGTGATCCACTCCCATTTCTACTCTGGAATCTCTATCTTTTGAAGCAATCCACCTGGACGCTGATGCTCATACTTCACCTGCTGGCAATTTAGGCACTGAGTTACATATTCCACTATGTCTTTCTTCATCTGCCTCCACCAATAGTGCTGCCTCAAGTCCTGATACATCTTCGCGGCACCTGGATGAATGGAGTACCGTGAACTGTGAACCTCTTTAGAATCAACTCATGTAAACCATCTACATTGGGCACACATAGCCTGCCCTGCATCCGTAATACACCGTCATTTCCAATAGTGACTTTCTTGGCATCACCGTGTCCTTAAGGACAAGTAGATAAGGGTCATCATACTGACGCTCTCTGATACGATCATAAAGAGAAGACTGAGAAACCACACAAGCCAAAACCGTGCTTGGCTTGGAAACATCCAACCTGACAAACCGGTTGGCCAAGTCCTGAACATCCAAGGCTAAAGGCCTCTCTGCTACTAGTAGATATGCTAAACTGCCCAAACTTTTCGCCTTGCGACTCAAGGCATCAGCCACCACATTGGCTTTCATAGGATGATAGAGAATTGTGATGTCATAATCCTTAAGCAGCTTCAATCATCTCCGATGCCGCAAGTTAAGATCCTTCTATTTAAACAGATATTGTAGACTCCGGTAATCGGTGTAGACCTCACAAGGGACACCATACAAATAGTGCCGACAGATCTTCATGGCATGAACAATGGTTGCTAACTCGAGGTCGTGGACATGATAGTTCTTCTCATGTACTTCAGCTATCTAGATGCGTAGGCAATCGACCTACCGTCCTGCATCAACACCGTGCCGAGACCAATGCACGACGCATCACAATACACCGTATAGGACCCCGAATCAGTAGGCAACACCAACACTAGGGCTTTAGTTAAAGCAGTCTTGAGCTTTTGAAATCTCTCCTCACAATCCTTGGTCATCCAGAACGGAGCACCCTTCTCGGTCAATTTGTTCATAGGTGATGCAATAGACGAGAAACCCTCTACAAATCGGCGGTAATACCCCGCCAAGCCAAGAAAATTCCGGATCTCCGTAGCTGAGGACAGTCTGGACCAACCCTGAACTGCCACGATCTTATTCGGATCTACATTGATCCCCTCGCTCGATACTATATGAACCAAGAATGCCACTAAATCTAGCCAGAATTCACACTTTGAAATTTTGCATATAACTTCTTCTCTCTCAAGGTCTGAAACACAGTCCTCAGGTGCTGCTCATGATCCTCCTAACTCCGGGAGTACACCAGAATGTCGTCAATAAACACAATGATGAAAGAGTCAAGATAGGGTTGAAATACACTGTTCATCAAGTGCATGAATGCTGCTGGGGCATTGGTCAGCCCAAAAGACATCACAAGGAACTCGTAATGACCATACCAAGTCCTGAAAGCAGTCTTCAGGATATCTGGCTCCCGAATCTTCAACTGATGATAGCATGAACGCAAGTCAATCTTAGAAAACACTCTGGCACCCTGAAGCTAATCAAATAAGTCATAAATATGTGGCAATGGATACCTGTTCTTCATTGTAACCTTGTTCAACTGGCAATAATCAATACACATTTGCATAGAACCATCCTTCTTCTTTACAAATAAGACTGGAGCACCCTAAGGCGACACACTGGGCCGAATGAATCCCTTATCAAGCAACTCTTGCAACTATTCCTTTAATTCTTTCAACTTTGTTGGGGTCATATGATAGGGTGGAATAAAAATGGGTTGAGTGCCCGGTAACAAATTAATGCCAAAGTCGATATCTCTGTCGGGCGGCATGCCTGGAAGATCCGCCGGAAATACGTTTGGATAATCCATCACTACTAGAACTGACTCGACAGTAGGAGTATCAACACTAGCATCCCTCACATATGCTAGATATGCATCACACCCCTTCTCAACCATCTGCTGAGCCTTCAGAAATGAGACAACCCTTCTTGGAACATGATCTAAGGTACCTCTCCACTCTAGCTGCGGTAGACCTAGCATAGCAAATATCACCTTATTGGCGTGACAATCATGGACAACGTGATAGGGCGACAACCAGTCCATGCCCAAAATAACATCTAAATCCACCATACCGAGCAATAATAAATTGGCTCTGGTCTCAAAACCACTAAGAAGAACCAAACACGAGCGATACAGATGGTCAACAATAATAGAATCACCCACGGGTGTAGACACATAGACAGGTGAACTCAGAGAATCACGGGATACATCCAAATACAGAGAAAAATAAGATGACACATAGGAATAAATGGAGCCCGTATCAAATAAAACTGATGCATCTCTATGACAGACCGTAACAATACATGTGATGACAAAATCGGATGCAACTGCCTCCATCCTAGCAGGAAGGGCATAATATCTGGCTTGGCCTCCCCCTCTAGGGCGACCTATACCTCAAGCTAGATATGCAGGTAGAGTAGTAGCTGGTGTTGTAACTATAGCCTAAGGACCTGGTGCAGCACGCAGTGCCTGAGTGGTCTGTAGAGGTGCACCCTTCCTGAATCTGGGGAAATCTCTCACCACATAACGAGTGTCACCATACTCAAAACAATCTCTCAGAGGACGTGGCTGCTACGACTGGCTCGGGCCTGATCGGCTGGACTGACCACTGAAAGTACCCCATGCAGGAGGTGCATTAGACAATGGCGGTGCATAATAAGGAGCCTGGGGCCTAGGAGTGGCCGGAGCACCTCTGGCGGCTGGAAGTGCTGAATGAACAGGGCAACCCATATAGCCCCTACCCCAACGAGCTGCAGCTGGGGCACGAGTACCACTATATGTGCCCGACTCTCGAGACCTCTTGGCCTCTCTCTCCTCCCTCTCTCGAGTCAACATACCCTCCAATCTCCTAGCAATCCCTACTACCTACTGGTATGCGATGTCCATCTCCAACTCTCGGGCCATACTAAATCTGATACTGGGGCTGAGCCCTCAATAAATCGACGAACCCTCTTTCGAACAGTAGCAACCAAGGTTGGTGCACGCCTAGACAAATCACTAAACCAGACTGCATACTCTGACTCGGTCATAGAACCCTGGCACAACTGCTTAAACTCCACGCGCTATGCATCTCTGAGACTCTGGGGAACATACTCCCTCAAGAACATATCTGAGAACTAAGTCCAAGTGAGTGAAGCTACCTCGGCTGGACTACCCAACTCATATGCTCGCCACCACTGATAAGCAGCTCCTCTAAGATGGAACGTAGTGAATGAAACCCAACTAGACTCCATAACACCCATAGTATAGAGGATACAATGGCACTCCTCAAGAAAAACCTGGGCATCCTCCGACGCCAAGCCACTGAAAGTAGGAGGGTGGTACTTCTTGTACCTCTCAAGCCTGAGCTACTCCCCCTTAGAAACGGCTGCCCTGACCTTGGGTTGAACTAGAGCTACCGACTGTATCGGTATGACCTCAAGAACCTAGTCGACCTGGACCCGCTGCTCTAGGTACGGGTGGCGGGAGTCTGTGCTCCTGCCCCGGACTGAGATGTGGTAGGAGCAAGTGGTATCAATCTTGCCTGAGCCAAGGTGCTGAACATGCTTAGAAACTGGGCGAGAGTCTCCAGAGGGCTGGTGCAGTAATAGGCGTCTCAGGTGCCTGCCCTCCAACTGGAGCTACTGGTGGATACTCTGTAGTAGCTCATACGGGTGCTCTGGCTACACCACGTGGACGTCCTCGACCTCTACCCCAACCCCGGCCTCTCGCGGCTCTAGCAGGGGGCGTGATTGTTTGGTCATCTGATCCAGCTATATGTGTCCTCACCATCTGTGAGAGAATAGTAAGACATAAATTTATAATCTGAAATCAAAATCTCGCACAATAAGGAATCAATGAAGTGAAGCTTTTCCTAACAGTTCCATAGCCGCCCGAAGATAAGTACATACGTCTCCGTACTGATCCACGAGACTCTACTAAACCTGCTTGTGACTCATAACACCTATAAATCTAGTGCTCTGATACCAACTTGTCACGACCCAAATTTTCCTCCGTAGGATGTCGTGACGATAGTTAGTCTCTAAGAATAGGTAAGCCGAACAATTTTGTGGAATAACTGAATATAAAGGTTAAACTGAACCTCAACATCTGAAATAAATAAAAACTATGATTCAAAATATTTATAACTCCCAAAACCTGGTAGAATCAAGTCACAAGCTCTAAATAGAAAATATTAAGTTTCTCTATACATCAGAGTCTAATAAAATAAAGAAAGCAACATCATAGAGATAGAGGAGGACTCAGGTCTGCGGATGCTGGCAGATATACCTTGAGGTCTCCACGTACGTGCTAGCTCACTAGTACCTGGTCTGGTAAGCAGTACCTGGATCTGCACAAAAAGATGTGCAGAAGTGTAGTATGAGTACACCACAATGGTACCCTGTAAGTGCCAAGCCTAACCCCGGTAGAGTAGTGATGAGGTCAGGTCAGGGCCCTACTGGAATAAAAGGGAAACAAAGCAGAAGATATAATAATATAATGAAATGACTGAGAATTGAACAATGAGAAATTTCAGAAAAATAATAACACAACAAATAGAGGTAAACAACATAGGGCGCTCCTGAGGTACCGCCTCGTAATCCCAACTATAAATACACAACATGGGCAACTTCTGAGGTATCGTCTCGTAGTCCCAAAAGTAAATATGCAATAGAGGGAGATCCCGAGGTACTGCCTCGTAGTCCCTAAAGTAATTATGCAATAGGGGGAGCTCCCGAGGTACCGCCTCGTAGCCCCAAAAGAAAATATGCAACAGGAGTGCTCCCGAGGTACCGTCTCGTAGTCCCAAAAGTAAATATACAACAGTGGGAGCTCCCGAGGTACCGCCTTATAGTCCCAAAAGTAAATACACAGTCATAACCTATGAAAAAAAGAATTTACAGCAAGGAATTCTACAGTTAAAGACTGAATACAAAATTACGGAAGTAGGTAATTCAGCTAAGTATGTTGCACAAATTGCAAGTAAGGGTTAAGACACGTAGACATGCGACATTAGGCTAAACATGATGACTACACATGCTAGAGCAACTCAGTTAAGAAATTAAAAGAAAACTACTCATCAAGAACCAGATTTTTCAACATTTAACCCGAGTACGCACTCGTCACCTCGCGTATACGGCCTTCACGTATTTCAAATACCATATCAGTATCAAAACCTAAGGGGAGTTTCCCCCACACAAGGTTAGACAAGTCACTTACCTCAAATCTCGCTCAATCAATCAATAAGAATGCCTTTCACTCGTCTTTCCAACTCCGAACGGCCCAAATCTAGCCAAAAGAAATTACATACTATAAATATAACTATAAGAAACTAATCTAAATAATGAAATTATGGCTTTAACAAGGAATTAGAAAATCGTCCCAAAAAGTCAACCCGTACCCACGTCTTGGAATTGGGTAAAAGTCACAAAATACGAACACCCATTTGATATCGAGTTCACCCATACCAAAACTACTCAAATCTAATACAAAATTCTCGATCAAAACCTCAATATTCGGCCTAAGGATTTTCCCACCTCTTTTTCACAATGTTCTCAACCCAAATCCTTAATTAAATAAAGAATAAATGATATCTTAATGGAGATTAATCAAAAACAAGTCAAGAATCCTTATCAAAATGTTTCCTCTGAAAAACTCTCAAAATTCTGCCTCAATCTGAGCTTTATATTTCAAAATATGAAGAAAATGGCAAACCTTCGATTTAATATAATCTGCCCAGTGCTCTCCGCTTTTGCGGTCCAAAATCCGCTTCTGCGATACCGCTTTTGCTGTTAGAACTCCGCATCTGTGGAGCTCACTTAAAATCTCAGATATCAGCCCTGCGTACATCTATCCGCATCTGCGGAAGTGCTTCTGCACCCACTCGTAGGCTTATGCGGAAACCTTGGCCAGCTCAGTTCCCTCACCCTCCACTTCTGCGATCATCCTTCCGCTGAAGCTGCTACTTTTTTGTGGCCTTCATGTTGCATCTGCGACCACTGAATACCCCCTTCAGTTCCGCTTCTGCGCTTGGCCTCATGCTTCTGCGGGCCCGCACCTGCGGTCAAACTTGCGCAGGTGCGGTTACACCAGAATTGGTGCACTTCAGCCATTCTTTAAGCTTTAACTTGATTTGTTAACCATCCGAAACCACCTCGAGGCTCTCGGGACCTCAACCAAACCTACCAACAAGTCCTAAAACACAATACGAACTTAGTCGAGCCTTTTAATTGCATCAAACAACGCTAAAAATATGAATTGCACAACGATTCAAGCCTAATGAACTTTAGAACTTCAAACTTCTACATCCGACGCTGAAACCTATCATATAAAGTCCGATTGACCTCAAATTTTCACACAAGTCATAATTTACATTACGGACCTACTCCAAAAACAACATATATTCGGTCAAATTCCACGATTGGGTCAAATTACTTGGTATTGTAAATAGATAATTTTAAAAAAAAATTACACTCAGCTTACCGACCGATTTCGGTCAGTTATTTTATGGTCAAATAGTCACTTAACTGTACCGACTGCTGTTTCCGACCGAAGTCGGCCGGAAATGTTTAATTTAGGTCCCAGGCAGACGGATTCTTCCCCATTTCTCTCTTTTCTCAATCTCTCTATCTCTCTTCCACCTCCACACCCAAGATCCAAATCCCTCCCCACCACTGCCCCACCGCTCCGCCGCTGCCACCCACCCCCACTGCTCCACACCTACTGCTCCACCAACCCCCATGTCCAGCCGCTGCTCCACCGATGCCACAGTTGCTGCCACCACTGTTCCGCTAGTGCTACACCTTCTGCCACCACAACCCCACAACCACCACTGCTCCCCATTTCCCTCTTGAAGAATAGTTATCCAAATTTAATAATTTAAATTATTTTAAATTAGGGTTTATTATTGATTTTTAATTTAGGGTTTATTTTTTTATTGAAATTAGGTTATTGTTCTATTATGGTTTATTGTTGATTAGGTTATTTTTCTATAAGTGTTTATTGTTGAATAGGTTATTGTTCAGTTTACGGTCTTTTGTTGATTGAAATTAGATTATTGTTCTATTAGGATTTGATGCTACAAATTATATTATCTTTATATGTTATAGTTTATGTTTAAATAGTATTAGTTAATTAATTTATCTTAATTAATTATCTTAATGTAACGACCCGATCAATCGTTTTGAGCTCTAGCAAATCGTTCAGCAGTTAAAGACCTTGAGTAGCTTCACATCAGGTATTATGACTTGTACGTGTGTTCGGAATTGAACTTCGGGAAGTTCGGAGTTGATTTGGAAAGAAAATTCTAATTTCGGAAGCTTTAAGTTGGAAGAATTAGCTAAGGTTTAACTTTTTAGTAAATGACCTTAGAATCGGGGTTTGAAGGTTCTAATAGGTTCGTATGATGATTTCAGACTTGGGCGTATGTTCGGGTTAAGTATCGGGTCGCCCAGGAGCATTTCGACGCTTATTATGGAAAGTTGGCATTTTGAAGGTTTTAGAATTTCATATGTTTGATTTGAAGTGGATTTTGATATTACCGATGTCTGTTTGAGGTTCCGAGCTATGGAATAGGTTCATTTTATGATTTTTGACTTGTGCATCAAATTTGAAGTCATTCCGGATTGATTTGGTACGTTTCGGCACAAGATATAGAATGTGAAAATTTAAAAATTTATAAGTTGATTCGAGATGCGATTCGTAATTTTGATGTTGTTTGACGTGATTCGAGGTTTTGACTAAATCCGTATCATGTGGTGGGAAGTGTTGGTATGGTTGGACGGGGTCCCGGGGGGCTTGGGTGCGAATCGTGTTTGAAACGGGTTGAGTTTGGACTTGGAAGAACTGTTGAAGCTTAAGGCTTCTGGCGCGATCGCACCTACGAGTTTATGGCTGCAGGTGCGAGACCGCAAAAATGGACCAGGAGTCGCAGATGCGGTAGGGAGTGAGCTGGATGGGATTCGCAGGTGCAAGGAATTTGCCGCACCTACGGGCTTGCAGATGCGGGCGGGGGAGCGCAGAAGCGGAAGTGGCCCGGGGCTGGTTGATCGCAGGTGCGAGTGCTTTAGCACACCTGCGGAGCCGCAGGTGCTGTCATGGGCGCGCAGGTGTGGAATTTTGCTTGAGCAGGGGTGTTCGCAGGTGCAGAGGTTTTCCGCAGAAGCGGATGCACACCTGCAGTTGATTGTCCGCAGAAGCGGAAAGTGCTGGCCTTGGGGGTAGCCGCATCTGCGAGGATGTTTCCGCAGAAACGGCGACTGTTCCACAGATGCGAAAAGGTCGCTGGGGCAGTGTTGTTTTAAGAACGAGATTTGGCCCATTTGCTTTCATTCTCTCTTGATTTTTGCGATTTTTAGAGAGCTTAAAGTGGAGGTTTTCATCATCTATGTCAAGGTAAGTAACTCCCACATATTGTGAGTTAAATACATGGTTTGTATGTGGATTTAAACATGAAAATTAGTGGAAATGTTGAGATTTTGAAGAAAAACCTAGAAATTAGTATTTTTGGATTTTGACCACGAAATTGGACATGGAATTAGGAATAAATTATATATTTGAGCTCGTGATGTTATGGGTAATGCTTTTCTTCGAAAAGTTTTGGAATCCGGGCATGTGAGCCCGAAGGTTGATTTTATTGACTATTCGAGCGGAGTTGAGAATTGTTATAAATTGATTAATTATGGGTAATAGAGTATATATTTATGGTTTTGCACATTTGTTTGACTAGTTTGGAGAGACGAGCATCGGTTTGAGGTGTTTGAATGAAGTTGGAGCCGGTTATGGAACTTCGGAGCGAGGGAAGTCTCCTGTCCAACTCTGTGAGGGGAAAACTACCCCTAGGTGATGTATTTGATATGTGCCACTTGTTGCGGGGGCTACGTACGCACGAGATGACTATAGTCCATACGCAGCTAGATTCATGTTATGTCCGGGTTGACTTAGGTTCCCACCATGCTATAACTGTACTATTTGAGTTGTCTCTTGCCTATTAAATTTCCTTTATTGTTACGTTGGGACTTGAGACTAGACTTGTGTAGAGTGATAGACTTTCTATTGTAGAGACTCGACGGGCTTCATGATTAGCCGCAAAATATTTATACTCCTCTTACGAATTTCTTCCGCGTTATGTGTTTTCATCGAAAGGTTTACCTTAAAATTTATAACTCACACGTCTATTCGTGAGTGGGATCAAAGACCCGTCAAAGCTTCTTATTCTAATGGGATCGGGCCGTTTTCCTCGGCAGTATAATAGATACATCTATGGTTTGTGCCGTTCGATCCTCAGCAGTGCGCACATTATGATAGGATCGGGCTGTTTGCCTCGGCAGGATTATGTAATACACTTTCATATGAATGGGCCGTTCACCTTGGCAATACAATAGATGTATCTATGGTTCAGCAATATTATGATCGATCGGGTTGTACGCCTCGACATTTCTATCAAATACTATTATGAAATCGTGCATAATAATTAACAAGAAGACAATATATCTGCGAGTTTTTTTGATTTGAACTGTGACGACCTATCTGCTGAGGTCCATTATATATACTCCGATTGAGGAGGTAACTACCAGCTGAGAGTTTGAGTTATTGCTGAGAGGGAAATTGTACCACGTATTTATACTTATTATTTCGTTTATTTACTTTGGCTCACATCTGTTTACTTCTACTGTATCTGTCTTATTGGACCACTAGTAAGTGTCAATGTCGACCCCTCGTCACTACTTCTCTGGGGTTAGGCTAGATACTTACTGGGTACACGTTGATTTACGTACTCATGCTACTCTTATTGCACTTATTGTGTAGGTACATATATGTCTGGTGGTCTTTTGTGGCACAGAGGCGCGACTGTTGCAGTGCTTTTATCGTGAGCTGCATTCCATGTTACGATCCGCAGCCTGCAGAGTCTCCATCAGAGTTATTTATATTCTCCTATCTAAATTGTATTCCAGACAGATGTTGTATTTTATTATATTTCATAGTTGATGCTCATGCACTTGTAACACCGGGTTTTGGGGGTTCTTACAGGTTGTTCATCATTGTAGTTCGTATATATATTATTCTTTACCCTGTAAATTTTATTTTATACTAGTTAATTAATTGGAATTATGATTTCAAAGTAATAAAATGAGTAAACAAGTCGATCAATCATCGTAGGCTTGCCTGACGGCGGTGTTAGGCGCCATCACGACCTATAGTGGACTTTTGGTTGTAACAGCTTGGTATCAGAGCGTTAGGTTCACTTGGGCCTCACGAGTCATGAGCAGGTCTAGTAGAGTCTTGCATATCGGTACGGAGACATCTTTACTTATCTTCAAGAGGCTACATGGCTGTTAGGAGCACTCCCCTCCTTGATTTCCTCATCGTGCGGTTTGATTCCATTGAGGCTTGTGCCTTTACTTCCTTCCTATTCAATGTTACGCAACGTAGGGGCGCTTGTTGTCAATGGGGTGTCGAGGAGTTGTAGTGGTACTGCAGACGTGGTGCAGGATGTTTTCCCTGCGTGTTCGGGCAGGCTATTATCGTCGCCTTGCGGAAGGATGTTTTGTTGTTTCGGCTCAGTATCTGTATTCCTTATGGTTTTAAGACCGTGCACGGATTTCTATAATATCTATGCATTGTTGTCACACAATGGTAGGGTGCTTGATTATGGGTCGAGGCAGTGAATGACTTGAAAGGAGGATTTCTCAGTGCATAATTTAGAGGTTCAGCATTTAATTCCAGTAGAGAAAGGGCAATTGGACTATAGATGTCCAGGTGTGGTTGATGAAGTAACGAGACTTGTTATTTTTTAGCATGGTGGAATTTTCCTTGGTGACGTGGTGTCATCGTCCTTGTTCGAACGTATTAGGGTTCCCCGGTATTATGGACTTCTTTGATATTTGCCTTCGACGAAGGGTGTTGTGACATGGTGCCCGAGAAGCGGTTGTCAAAGATATCGGTGTGTAGTGGTTCAGAATCGAATTGGTATTTATAATGTTGATGGCTCGAGGAAGACGATCTTTTAGGTGGTTGGGAGTTGGTAGCGATTTATTAGTTCAAGTGCTATAGGTATGGATTTAATTTGAGGCAACATTTGGGCAGCAAAGTATGAGGGAGGATATGGAGGAAGGTGTCTCGCGGTGGTTGAATTACTAGCAGGTCAAGTATGAAAAGTAGAGGTCGAGCAGTTACTTAAATAAGAAGGTTTAACCGAATTAAGAGTGGCAGAGTAGCATGTAGATTCTATGGTACGATAGCCACATGCCTTGAGAAAGTTCAGAGCGATTTGGGAGTCATGGTGGAAAGTGACTAGGTCTACGAACGTTATTTGAAAAAATGGCTACTGTACCAAGGAACATTGAATATGACAGAAAGGAGTTTGCTTGAAATGAAGAGGGGTGTGAAAACTTGATTGTCGTGGGATGCAACATGACTTCGAGTTTGGAATGTATTGTCAGACTTTCAGTTGATGTCAATGGGGAATGAATGGACTTGTACAACTGGTGGATGAGCATGAGCTCAGGAGGGTTTACTGATTTTGTGGTAGTTGTACCCAATGCAGCGTCGTTGAGAGATGTCGGTATGGAATTCCACAAGTGGGCTATCTCCTGTGGACAGGTCAGCGATTGTGTGATTTTGATGAAGTTTCTACGGAGAGTTCTACTTACTATGAAGCAGAAGGTCAAATATGCGATTATGGATGATAATTCGGAATGTTCATGAAGCGTTTAATAAGAAACTACAAGAAATTTGGCGGGTTGACGGTGCGAGATCATGGTAATTGAGAAGAGAAATCTTTGTGGGTTCTAGGTTTATAAAATTGTAGCTTAAAGTTAAGTGGGGGAGCCCCACCGTCTAGAATTGGATCGCGTGGTTGTCTGCTTGTGCGGTTTCTGGTTATCGATGCGTTGGTGGATTATTTATGACTAAGAAAAGAAAATATCAGGAGTAATTCGAGGAAGGAACTTGATAAATGTGTGCTATGCTTCGCCTTATCGATTAAGGTACATGTCTGGGAGGACTCAGAGTTTATGCTTCTTATGGATGTAATGTACAAGGAAACGAATTCAGAAAATTGCTTCTTTGAGAGGGTGTTCATGTGCTAGCATAGCGTTGAAGTTTGGTTATATTCGGGATTAGGTCAGAGTGGTTGACTCTCAACAATGGTCCTAGTGGGTTCAAGAATTAAAGTGCAGTGCCTAAGGATTTCGGGTCCGTTGTGTGGTTAAGGATCGAGTTTTCACAGTGAATTACGAACGAGACCTGGAATGTTCTATGTTATCAACGGGTATATGGTGCAGTATTAGAGGAAAGGAAGAAATAGCTTCGGATTCACGGAAGGTCTTTTAGAATGGGTGTACCAGTTGGAGATGCTCTTATGCGCATAAGAACAGTATGAAATGGTTCATGAGTATTGAGACGATGCAGTCTCATGATGCGGGTCACTTGGCATGAGTGCGAATTTGGTTTGTTACGTCTTTGAATGGAGCTATTATTATTTCTAAGGCAAGTCGAGAGTAAATTGGAAGAAGTTGGGTCGGTTAGTAAAGGCTGAATCAGCATGATTGTGGGAAAAATCAGTTCTTTCAGTGTGTGATGTTTTACATGTGGTTTGTGGTTGTATCCGTGGGCTTAACAGTCACCACAACTTGATTGATTTGGGAGGTATTTGATTCAAATGTCCTTGTGGTGTAAGTGTATTTCGGAGGAGTCATGTCGATTTAGACCACGACTTGAGGTTTGTATTTTCTGCGGTTTGGGAATTCAGTTGCGTGTTGCATTGGCTCTTCTCAAATGAGCTAAGTGAAATGTTTCTAGCTAATGAAGTGTTTATTCTACTGGTAGTTCAGGGGTTATGATGAATCGTGTATTCTCGCATAGCGGCATGATAGGTGCAGTGAGTGGCATGGGAATTTGAAAGTTAAGGATCAAGGTTGCGGTTCAGTGTTGACAAGAATGCCACAAGCTCGGATGAGCAGGGGAGAATTCAGATGTTTAGAGTAAGCTGGAATTTTCTTTAGTGTTGCCTGAGAACGGCGTTATGTGTAATAGGCTTGGTGTATTGATTTGCGGATTCTTGATTTGCTTTACAGAATTAGAATAGTTGGTGGTATGGATGTGCAGACATTGCTACCTGGTGCGAAAGGTTGTGGGAGAGTATTCCACGGGGAAACCTGTATAAGCATAACATGTTAGTCACATGATTGTTAAAGATTTAAACCAAGCATGGAGATTATTGTACTATCGTTAATGTGAGAGTTTATGCCTAGAAGGCGCTCTATTCCTTCGGTTGTGAATGGTGGGAGTTGTTCCGGATTGAGACGAGCTTGATTATTCGCACATGTGTTGAGGTCTCGTGTAGCTTGTGTTGTTATATGAGCAGGATGGCTCTCGAGATGCAGGTCATTTATCGCGCCTTAATTGTGCTTGGGTTTTGTGGCGTGTTGCGCTATCCGTCTCCCCAGGGTTGTATTTGTTCACTTGGTGTGCTTGTGGATGATATTCGGTATTCCGTAGGTAGAAGCATTATGGCTTGATGGGTGTGTCTTTATTTATTGTTATGAATGGATAGGGTGGCACGCCGCCACAGTTACGTTGTTTGGATCGGGTTGCACGCCGCAATGGTATCATATTTGGATCGGGTTGCACGCCGCAACGGTAACATGTATGGATCGGGTTGCACACCGCAACAATGAGATGTGGAGTACGGTTCCCTATATCTGTTCTTGTGTATTTGGTTTCTCATTCTCTGAGAAGGGTTCATAGCAGTTGTTCGGTCATTTTATTCGTTACGCAGGCTGGGTAGTTCTTTTTCAGAGTTCGTTTTTCCTTATGCATCAAATTCGAGTTTGTAATGTGTTGGCGCATTGTTGACATCATATGAGATTTTGGTAGTGTTTGATATGGCTTATTGCTTGAGCAGCTTGTACTGGGTGAGACGAGGTTATTGGACTTGGGATAAGTGTGATCAGAGTTATGTAGGGTATATTAAAGAGCATATATCATTATTCAGTTCAGAATGAGGTAATGGTCCTTGTCGGGAGGAGAGACTCCATGATTTATTATTTCGGTGGGTGGTTATTAGTTCTATACATCTTTTCTGTCCTGGCAGTATTGCGAGAGTGGGAACAAGACTTATATGAGTCATGAGGTGTACTGCAGGCATCAAATTCGTGAAATTTCCAGCTATGGTGGTCAGAAGATGTTTCCATGGGCGACCGACTTATGTGGTGCGTGGTGTGACTTCATGGGTGCATGATCATGTTTTGGTACAGTGTGTAGTGACTAATGCGATGTTCGTATGTTAGAATCAGGTCTTGAAGAGAAATCTAGAGCTTGGAATTTGGTTCTAAGGCTTATTGACTAAATGAAAGGGAGGATCTTCAGTCTAGCTAGAGCTAATGTGCTTAGCTGGGTTGTGATGGCACTGGCAGGTACACGAGGTGTTAAACAATGACTTTGGACAACTCCGCAACATTCTTAGCACGTTCGAGGACGAACATATGTTTAAGTGGGGGAGAATGTAACGACTCGACCGATCGTTTTGAGCTCTAGCGCGTTGTTCGGCGGTTTAAGGCCTTGAGTAGCTTCACTTCTGGTATTATAACTTGTACGTGTGGTCGGGATTGAACTTCGAGAAGTTCGGAGTTGATTTGGAAAAAACTTTTAATTTTGGAAGCTTTAAGTTAGAACAATTGTCTAACGTTTGACTTTTGAGTAAATGACCTCAGAATCGGGATTTGAAGGTTCCAATAGGTTCGTATGATGATTTCAGACTTGGGTGTATGTTTGGGTTGAGTATAGGGTCGCCGAGAGCATTTCAGAGCTTATTATGAAAAGTTAGCATTTTGAAGGTTTTAGAATTTCATAAGTTTGATTTGAAGTTGATTTTGATGTTACTGATGTTTGTTTGAGGTTCCGAGCCTTGGAATAGGTTTGTTTTGTTATTTGTGGCCTGTGCAAAAAATTTGAAGTTATTCCAGATTGATTTGGTACGTTTCGGCACAAGATATAGAATTTGGAAATTTGAGAATTTATAAGTTGATTCAAGGCGTGATTCATAATTTTGATGTTGTTTGACGTGATTCGAGGTTTCGACTAACTTCGTATCGTGTGGTGGTATGTGTTGGTATGTTTGGACCGGGTCCCGGAGGCCTCGGGTGCGAATCGGGTTCGAAACGGGTCGAGTTTGGACTTGGAAGAAGTGCTAATGCTTAAGGCTTCTGGTGCGATCGCACCTGCGAGGTTATGGCCACAGGTGCAAGACCGCAGAAGCGGCCCAGGAGTCGCAGAAGCGGTACAGAGTGAGCTGGATGGGAATCGCAGGTGCGAGGAATTTGCCACACCTGCGGGCTCGCAGATGCGGGCGGGGGAGCGCAGAAGCGGAAGTGGCCTAGGGCTGGTTGATTGCAGGTGCGGGTGCTGTAGCGCACCTGCGGAGCCGCAAGTGTGGTCATGGGCGTGCAGGTGCGGAGTTGTGTTCGATCTGTGTTCAAGCGGATGCGCACTTGCGGTTGATTGGCCGTAGAAGCGAAAAGTGCTGGCCTTGGGGGTAGCCGCATCTGCGAGGATGTTTCCGCAGATGTGGCTACTATTCCGTAAATGCAAAAGGTCACTGGGGCAATGTTGTTTTAAGAACGGGATTTGGCCCATTTTCTTTCATTCTCTCTTGGTTTGGGCGATTTTTGTAGAGCTTCAAGTGGAGGTTTTCATCATCTATGTCAAGGTAAGTAACTCCCACATATTGTGAGTTAAATACATGATTGTATGTGGATTTAAACATAAATATTAGTGGAAATGTTGAGATTTTGAAGAAAAACCTAGAAATTTGTATTTTTGGATTTTGACCACGAAATTGGACATGAAATTAGGAATAAATTATATATTTGAGTTCGTAATTGTTATGGGTAATGATTTTCTTTGAAAACTTTCGGAATTCGGGCACGTGGGCCTGAAGATTGATTTTATTGAATATTCGAGCGGAGTTGGGGATTGTTATAAATATATTAATTATGGATAATAGAGTATATATTTATGGTTTTGCACATTTGTTTGACTAGTTTGGAGAGACGACCATCAATTTGAGGTGTTTGAGTGGCGTTGGAGCCGGTTATGGAACTTCGGAGTGAGGTAAGTCTCCTGTCTAACTTTGTGAGGGGGAAACTACCCCTAGATGATGTATTTGATATGTGCCACTTGTTACGGGGGCTAGGTACGCACGAGGTGACGAAAGTCCGTATGTAGCTAGATTCATGTTATGTCTTGGTAGACTTAGGTTCACGCCATGCTATAACTGTATTATTTGAGTTGTCTCTTGCCTATTAAATTTCCTTTATTGTTACGTTGCGACTTAAGACTAGACTTGTGTAGAGTGATAGACTTGCTATTGTAGAGACTCGACGGGCTTCATGATTAGCCGACGAAATAATTGTACTCCTCTTACGAATTTCTTCCGCGTTATGCGTTTTCATCGAAAGGTTTCCCTTAAAATTTATAACTCACACGTCTATTCGTGAGTGGGGTCAAGTACCCGTCAAAGCTTCTTATTCTAATGGGATCGATCCGTTCGCCTCGGCAGTATAATAGATACATCTATAGTTCGTGCTGTTCGACCCTCCGCACTGCGCACATTTTGATGGGATCGGGCCGTTCGCCTCGACAGGATTATGTATCACACTCTCATATGAACGAGCCATTCGCCTCGGCAATACAATAGATGTATCTATGGTTCAGCAATATTATGATGGATCAGGCCGTATGCCTCGGCATTTCTATAAAATACTCTTATGAAATCGTGCGTAATAATTGACAAGAAGCCAGTATATCTGCGAGTTTTTCTGATATGAACTGTGACGACCTATCTGGTGAGGTCCATTATATATACTCCGATTGTGGAGGTAACTACTAGTTAAGAGTTTGAGTTATTTCTGAGAGGGAAATTATACCACGTATTTATACTTGTTATTTCGTTTATTTACTCTAGGTCACATCTGTTTACTTCTACTGTATCTGTCTTATTGGACCACTAGTAAGTGTCGATGTAGACCCCTCATCACTACTTCTCTGGGGTTAGGCTAGATACTTACTGGGTACGCATTAATTTACGTACTCATGCTACACTTGTTGCACTTATTGTGTAGGTACATATATGTCTGGCGGTCTTTTGGGGTGCAGAGGCGCGGCTGTTGCAGGAATTTTACCGTGAGCTGCATTCCATGTTACGATCCGCAGCCTGCAGAGTCTCCATCAGAGTTATTTCTATTCTCATGTCTAAATTGTATTCCAGACAGATGATGTATTTTATTATATTTCCTAGTTGATGCTGATGCACTTGTGACATCGGATTTTCGGGATTCCTATTGGTTGTTCATCATTGTAGTTCGTGTATATATTATCATTTACCCTGTAAATTCTATTTTATGCTACTTAATTAATTGGAATTATGATTTCAAAGTAATAAAATGAGTAAACAAGTCGATCAATCACCGTTGGCTTGCCTGACGGTGGTGTCAGGCGCCATCACGACTTATAGTGAATTTTGGGTCGTGACACTTAATTCACAAATAATTATCACCATTAGTTACCTTAATTAATTCAATATAAATTAATTAATTTATAATTGTATAATTACTTATCATAATTAATTAGTTATCTTAATTAACTAAAAACTATCACAATTAGTTATCTTAATTAACACAATATTAATTACTTAATTTAAAATAGTGGAATTACTTATCATAATTAATTTATAATTTATCGCAATTAGTTATCATAATTACTTATGAAAATATCTCAATTTCGTTTTTTTCATTGTATAGATGGAGCATCATACTTGGATGTATAATAGGAATTATCCTAATCGGCGGGGATTGAGAGATGATTTTGTAGAAGGGGTTGATGACTTTATAAGACATATAATGTCACTTTCATCATACCAAATTGAATGAGTAATTAGGTGTCCTTGTGTAAAGTGTGATGTTTAAAAAACCGGAGGAAGTTAAGATGCATCTTTAGTTGGGTGTTTATAGAGAATTAATTTGTGTGGTCTAATAATGGAGAGATTGATGGTAGCTTTGAAATAATTCATAACATGGTTGCGGGTGAAAGTAGTAGGTCGGTGGAGAATATGAATCAAGATTCTAGAATTCATGATATGGTTACGGATGCTTTTGGGATGCACTTCGGGGTTGAGGAAGATGAAAATGTTGAACAAGCTCCTAACGATGATGCAAAACGGTTTTATGAATAGTTAGAGGAAGCTAGTCGTCCATTACGTGAAGGAAGTTCTCACTCTGAGCTGTCTGTTGCGGTTAGATTACTAAGTATCAAATATGTTTGGAATATTTCTCAAGCGGCCATGGACTCTTTCATTAGCCTTAGAGTGAACTAGTTGACCCAGATATCAACTTACCTGGTTATTTCTATAAGGCAAAAAAAATGGTTTCTAAGTTAGGACTGTCGTCAACGAGAATTGATTGTTGTGAAGATGGTTGCATGCTATATTATAAAGATGATGCAATTTTAGAAAGTTGTAAATTCTGTGAAAAGCCTCCTTTTAAGAGGCTTTCCAGCGAGAATATGGTTGTTGTGAAGGCGATGCATGTTTTACCTCTTATACCTAGGTTAAAGAGGTTATACGCATCGATGAGTTCCGCTTCTCATATGAGATGGCACTTTGAAAATAGAAGACCACTTGGTGTTATGTATCATTCTTCAGATAGAGAATCTTGGAAGGACTTTGATAGGACATATCCAGATTATGCTAGTGAACCAAGGAACATTCGGTTAGGTTTGTGTGCGGATGGCTTCACGCCCTTTTCTATCTCTGCGATACTGTAACGACCTGATCGGTCATTTTGAGCTCTAGCGCGTCGATCAGCGGTTTGAGGCCTTCAGTAGTTCACTTCAGGTATTATGACTTATACGTGTGGTCGAAATTGAATTTCAGGAAGTTCAGAGTTGATTTGAAAAGAAAATTCTAAATTCAGAATCTTTAAGTTTGAAGGGTTGACTAAGGTCTGCCTTTTGAGTAAACGGCCTCGGAATTGAGATTATAAGGTTCCAATAGATTCGTATGATGATTTCGGACTTGGACGCATGTTCGAGTTGAGTATCGGGCAGTCCGGAACCATTTCGGCGCCTATTATGCAAAGTTAGCATTTTGGAAGTTCTAGAATTTCATAAGTTTGGTTTGAAGTGGATTTTGATGTTATCGATGCCCGTTTGGAGTTCTGAGCCTTAGAATAGGTTCGTATCGTGATTTGTGACTTGTGTGTAATGTTTTGTGTCATTCCAAAATGTTTAGGTGTAATTCGGGCGCGTTCGGCGAAGTTTGAAGGTTGGAAAAATGGAAGAAAGGTTTTTGGCCATCGATTCATAATTTTGATGTGGTTTGACCTGATTTGAGGCTTCGGCTAAGTCCGTATCGCATTTTACGATGTGTTGGTACGTTTGGATGGGATCCCGGGGGCCTCAAGTTTGAAACAGATTGAAAATGAATTGGAATTTGGATTTTAGGAGATGCTGTTGCTGCTGACGACTGGTGTAATCGCACCTG
The DNA here is from genome assembly GCF_000715075.1 of Nicotiana tabacum. Classification (NCBI taxonomy): domain Eukaryota; kingdom Viridiplantae; phylum Streptophyta; class Magnoliopsida; order Solanales; family Solanaceae; genus Nicotiana; species Nicotiana tabacum. Next base: position 21,577,291 of record NC_134081.1, on the reverse strand, counting down.
CGGAAGTAGTGGCCGCAGGTGCGTAGGGGGTCATCACAGGTGCGATTTTCGTGAAGAAGGTCTGGGGGCACAGGTGCGAGGAAATATTCCACACCTGCGAAGTCGCAGATGCGGAGAAGGGGTTGGAGAAGCGGTGCTGGGCAAGAGGCTATGGTTGCGTAGGTGCGAGAGAATTTCCGCACCTCCGAGCTCGCAAGTGCGGGCTGTTGGTCGCAGAAGCGGGAAGGGGACTTGGGCTAAAGGAGCGAAGAAGCGGACTCTTGTCCACAAAAGTGAACTGCTGGGAGGCAGGGGGTTTTCATAGATGCGATGTTTGGACCGCACCTGCGAAACCGCAGATGCGGTCAAGTGACCGCAGGTACGATGACCGCTATGCATAGGGCCATGTTAAGTACATGGGTTTGGCTTATTTTTATTTCATTTCTTCCATGGGATCCAGCCTTGGATCAATTTTGGAGCGTCATTTTCATCGTTAATCATGAGGTAAGTAATTTCTACAAGTTGTGAGTTAAATATACAAATTTGGGCTTGTAAATACATGAACAATTATGGAAATTGTGGGATTTAAAGAGAAAACCTAGAAATTAGTATTTTTGGATTTTAACCACGAAATTGGACATGGAATTAGGGATAAATTATATATTTGAGTTCGTGGTGTTATAGGTAAAGTTTATCTTCAAATAGTTTCAGAATCCGGGCACGTGGGCCCGAGGGTTGACTTTATTGACTTTTCAAGTGGAGTTGGGAAGTATTATGAATTAATTAATTATGATGTTGGAGTATAGTTTTATTGGCTTCCATGATTGTTTGACTAGTTTCGGAACGTTTGGCTTGGAGTTGAGTGTTAGAGTGGCGTTGGAGCCGGTTATGGAACTTCGGAGTGAGGTAAATCTCCTGTTTAACTTTGTGAGGAGGAAACTACCCCATAGGTGATGTAATTGTTATGTGCTATTAGTTGTGGGTGCTATATATGCACGAGGTTACGAGAGTCTGTACGTAGCTAAAACATGTTTATGTCCGGGTAGACTTAGGACTTTACCATGTAATATATGAAATATTTGAATTCATTTTGCTGGTTTAAATAATTGAAATTATAATTGAACTTGATTTAGAAATATATATACATATACATTAGGCCGAGCCTTATTGTCTTAAGTTGTTGGCAAGTTATTTGAGAAACGGTAAAGTTTATACTCACCTTGTGTTCATATACTGTATCGTAAGCTCGTGTCTCGTAATTCGATAATTCCTTTCCTTTCTTGTGAAGCGGGCCAAATGCCTCGACAGGATTATGTACCACACTCTCATGGGAGCAGGCCGTTCACCTCAATAGTATAATAGATGCATCTCTAGTTCATGCCGCTCGACCCTCGGTAGTGTACACATTATGATGGGATCGAGACGATCACCTCGATAGTATCATATTGTTTCTCAAATATGGCCGTGCGACCTGGGCATAATCGTGCGCTATAACGCTAGCAGTCCGAATATTCGCGAGATTTTCCTTCCACTAATGCCTTACATTTTATATGGGAATTCTTATCCGTTTGTTATTGGCACTTGATATTCCCGAGCTGTCGAGATAGAATACGAGATTGAGAAATTGATATCGTTAAAAGAAATTTTGGAAGATTGTGTTAGTTACAGATTTACCTCACTACTATTGTTGTACGCTTATCTGTTTATGATTTACCATATTGATTTATTGGACCACTAGTAAGTGCTGATGTCGATCCCTCGTCACTACTTCTCCGGTATCAGGCTAGATACTTACTAGGTACACGTTGATTTACGTACTCATGCAGCACTTCTGCACTAAATGTGCAGGATCTGACAGGTTCATTTGATGATCTTCTTGGCGCGTAGGTGCTGCTGTTGAGGAGACTTCATATGAGTTGCATTCCATGCTACACATCGCAGTCCACAGAGTCTCCATCGTACTATTTATTTTATCCTGTCTTATTTATATTCTAGACAGATGTTGTATTATTATTGTACTCCTTAGTAAATGCTCATGCACTTGTGACACCGGATTTTTCGGGGTACCTACTAGGTGTTCATTATTGTAGTTCGCGTAATTATTATCATTTCACCTTGTAATTTATACCTTATACGGAAATTGAAAAATAAAATCACGGGTTTTCTACGAGTACTAGATTTTACACTACTTATTCAATGGGATTCATGATTTCAAAAATAATAAAATGAGTAACTAAGTTGATTAATCATCGTTGGCTTGCCTGACGGCGGCGTTAGGCGCCATCATGACCTATAGTGGATTTTTTGGTCATGATAGCTTAGTATTAGAGTGTTAGGTTTATTTAGGTCTCACGAGTCATGAGCAAGTCTAGTAGAGTCCTGCGGATCGGTACAGAGACGTCTGTACTTATCTTTGGGAGGATACAGGGTTTTTTGGAGCACTTCCCTTCTTGATTCCTCATCGTGCGATTTAATTCTATTAAAGCTCATGCCTTCATTTCCTTAGTACTCAATCTTATGCGACGTGGGGCACTTGTTATCAATTGGGCATCGAGGAGTTGTAAATGGAACCGCAAATATGGTGCATGATGTTTTTCTCCTTGAGTATTTGAGTGAGCTATTATCGTTACCTTGCGGAACAGATTGTTGTGAAATGGTGCTTGAGAAATAGTTGTCAGAGATAGCGGTGTGTAGCTGTTTCGGAATCGAATTGGTGTTTCTAATGTTGATGGCTCGAGAAAGATGATCTTCTAGGAGGTTTTGAGTTGGTAGTAATTTATTAGTTCAGGTGCTATAGGTATGGATTTGATTTGAGGCAATATTTGGGCAGCGAAGGATGAGAAAGGACATCGCGGGAGGTGTCTTGCGGTGGTTGAATTACTAGCAGGTCAAATATGAAGAGCAGAGGTCGAGAAATTGCTTAAAGGAGATGGTTTAACCGAAGTGAGAGTGGTAGAGTAGCATATGGATTCTGTGGTAGGATAGCCACATGCCTTGAGAAAGGTTTAGAGCGATTTGGGAATCGTTGTGGGAAGCGACTTGGTCTACGGATTTTATTTGAGATGGAAGCTACTGCACTGAGGAAGATTGAGTATGGCAAAAAGGAGTTTGTTTGAAATGAAGAGGGGTGTGAAAACTTGATTACCATTTTTAGATTCAACATGACTTCGAGTTTGGAACGTATTGTCGGACTTTCAGTTGATGTCAATGGGGAAGGAATAGACTTGTACAACTGGTGGACGAGCATGGGCTCAGGAGGGTTTACTGAATGCGTGGTAGTTGTACCCAGTGAAACGTCGTTGGAAGATGTCGGCATGGAATTCCACAGGCGAGTTATCTCCTGTGAGTAGGTTAGCGATTGTGTAATGTTGATGAAGCTTCTACGAAGAATTCTACTTGCTACCCGGTAGGATGTCGAATATGTGATTATGGCTGATGATTCAGAATGTTCATGAAACGTTTAACAAAAGATTTTGAGAAATTTGGCCGGTTAAAGGTGCGAGATCATGGTAATTGAGAAGGAGGAATCTTTATGGGTTTTAGGTTTATGTAATTGTCATGCCCCAAACTCGAGGAGCGCGACCGACGCTCAACCGAGTGAACCCAATCGAGCAAGCCTATGTTACATTCTCATCATAACTCATGCTTGATTTATCAAGATATAATTAAATCATGACTTTCATATTTGAATGCATTTGGCTCAATGGCCCGTAATTGTTTTTTTCTTTTCTTTTCTTTTTCTCTCGTGATGGGTACATAGCTTCATAAATATTTGTGAACATAAATACATGACAAAACTCAAAAACTTAAGTGCATGACCCACAATATACATGGAGCTTCTATGACAATAGGTACCTAAGTACATAAAACCAACTAGACTCAAATGCCCACTGGAATTGTAGCGGGCTCACCATAATCTGCTGCGAAGAAGATTCTTATCAAAGATCCATATCATCCTGTAGAAGTATACCTGCATCCATTAAAAGATGCATTGCCCCCGACAAAAGGGACGTTAGTACTGTCGAATAGCACTAGTAAGTATAGCTAAAAAATGCTCTTTCAAAATAGAATGCCAATATGATCTATACGTGGAACACATAATATAAATTAATTGAAACAACAAGCACGAACAAGGCCAATGAAAATGGCACGTAATGTCTGCGTTAACAATGCAGTTCACTAGACCGTCCATATCCTTCTCTTATCTTACACCTATACATTTCATAGACTGTTCATAGAGTTCCATAGACAATACACCTATGCGTCTCATGGACCGTTCATAGGATTCACATATATCATACAATACACATGTGCGTTTCATAGACCGTTCACAGTGTTTATTTACACAATACAACTGTGCGTTTCATAGACCGTTCATAGTATCATCTATACAGTACACTTGTGCGTTTCATAGATCGTTCACAATGTTTACTTACGCAATACAAATACACTTGTGTGTTTCATAGACCGTCCATAGGATTTCATAACACAATATACCTATGCGTTTCATAGACCGTCCATAGGATTTCATAACACAATATACCTATGCGTTTCATAGACCGTCCATAGGATTTCATAACAAGATATACCTATGCGTTTCATAGACCGTCCATAGGATTTCATAACACAATATACCTATCCGTTTCATAGACCGTCCATAGGATTTCATAACACAATATACCTATGCATATCATAGACCGTCCATAGGATTCCATAATATAATATACCTATGCGTTTCATAGACCGTCCATAGGATTTCATAACAAGATATACCTATGCGTTTCATAGACCGTCCATAGGGTTCATAACACATCATTATGCATATCACCATGTATAAACTCAAAGAGACATGATTAACATTACTTTTAAGATCGTAAGTTCCCGGATCATTGAGACACTTCATGTTCATGCTCATTATGGAGAAACATCGCTCATTACATTAGCACATTTATGGTGAATCAATAAGCCAATTTCAGTGGCACATGGCCCAAATTCATTTTCATAAGATTTATCATTATTTATTGTATTTGCCATATGTGATCATAGGACATCAAGAACATTTAAAATATTTAGGAACGCTATAGCTTCTCCTCATGAGGGCGTAAGAGCTTATAACACATTGGAAACATAAGTACAAATACATTCGTCTCATAACCTTCCCCACCATATATCACTTCACAATTACTTTCAACTACTTACAACATCATTATTTCTTTGGCTCCCTTGGCCATACATATTCTTATTCATTCATGGCACTATGGCCGTATATCATATTCCACACTTTCAATTCTTCCCTTTCATAGATCATCATCATAATTATCAACAAGTAGAATATTCCAGAATTCACAACTTTAAGTTCATTAGTAATGAAGGCTTTAAACACAATAGATTTCTTTCCAATAAATAGAGTTAAATGATTGGCAATCGAAGCACAAGTTAAGATGATACACAATTTCCACTCACAAATGTGTAAGAACACAAAACACATTGAAAATACTTACAAAGCATAGAATTAGCTAAAATAGCCACATTTGGGCATCACTTGAGTTCATAAGCTTTTACCGAATTATATTATCGAAGTCAATTTTGGAATAATTGAGTCAAAGCTCGTTTCATAATCTTTCTAACATTATTTCATTTCATTGGCACCATTGGCCACAATTATAAAATCACTCTTAGCATGTTGGCCGTACTTAATATTTCATGCTCACCTTTTTACTTTCAAACATAAACATCATCATAACCAACAACAACATTTCAAATCAAGGTGTGTAGTACACATGTGAGCAATTAAAAGTCTAAGGCACATAGAGATATTTCAAAAATTTGGCATAATAGCCTTTGTTTGAACTCGATACATTATTAATGCACATACCATACTTGAACACATCCTCAATTGGTAACATAACATGAATAAAGCATTTAGGATACTTATTGAACATATATCTTTCAACACAAACTTACTCGGAAGATATATCTTTCAACACAAACTTACTCGGGACATATATCTTTCAACACAAGCCACTCGAGTCTTACATAATTTACATGAACATCGTGGGATTCAATTCTAAGAGAAGAGTTTAGCCAACATACCTTGCTTTGAGCTTTCCTTAAATTACTATAACATTCCGGAAATTCTAGCAATCCCAATCTATTTTGATATATTATTTGGAAGATATTCATGATCTCAGCTCATTTGAGCATTTTATCAAACACTAGGTGTGCAAATCTAACTACAAGGTTCTTGTTTAAGATTTCCTGCACTCCACAACCTAATATTTACTATTTGAGCTCAAAACACTTTCCATAAACCTTATTAGTACAAGCATGTATATATAATGCTCTTATACCCAAGAATCATACTCCAAATCAACCATCGTTTACCTACATTCAAAATAAAAGATTATGGGTTTGAATCTTACCTCTTAGATTAAGAACTTGTGAGATTTCCTTGTTAATCTTCCAAGGCTTGAGCAAGACTTGATGAATAATTTGCCTAGGGTTTCCTCTCTCTCTCTAAAACACTCTTCCTTCTCTCTAAAAATATCAAAATGTTGGCCAAAATGACTTAACCCCCCTCTATTCCCGTCTTTGTGGTTGTTTAATGAGTTCCCACTTGCACGGCCGCGGATTTGAGGAAGAAACTCTAAAATATGCTCGGCCGCGCATCTGGGCGCGCATATGACAGAGGTCCAGTAAAATGGCCATAACGTTCTGTATATATATATATCCAAATGACAAACGGTTTGATGCATTAGAAACTAGATTCAAAGAGAATTAATTGGATAGGTAGATCACTACGTAAGGCATTATATTGTGGGAGTTCTATGCATTTGAATTTGGGTCTTGTGCCAATTGAAACATCCTTTCTACTTAATGAGTCCAACTTGTTCCACACAAGTTCTTGCCATTCCCAAAATTCCTTAGTATGTTCCAACACACCTTAAACATACATTATCAATTCAACATGATGTGGCTCTATCCCATAGGTCTCCTTTTAATACTCAAATACGTTATTCCCAGATACCGTTGGCGCACTTTAAAAACATAAATCATTAGGAAATATTTATGAGGCCTTACATTCTCCTCCACTTAGGATCATTCGTCCTCAAATGAGGAGTAGAGTCCATCCCAAAACATTTAACATAACTCGACTCTTCTTTCAAATATTTTAATCCCCCAAATTTGACTAACTCCAAAACTTTTCAGAAATTTCGGCAGAGTCTCCATTGTAACTAGGCCTATCCACCTGTCAGAGAATCCCAGAAATTAATCCTAAACAACATATAGATAACACCACATTGTACCATATACATGAAATCAACAACCATGACTCTCGAGGCTAACTGTATGACCTTGCTTAACTTGGTCGTATCCTTGACTTTTCCTTCCTCCATTACGAGGACAATTGGGCACCTTACACATTATTCCTGGCATGTGCGTCATTCCTTTAATCCTTATGCCTTTATAATTTCATAGCATGATGTGCAAACATTCCTTGACATTAACAAGTGAACTCAGAGACTAACTCAGAACCTTAACGCACGATCGAGGATAAAAGAAGAGAAATATTTCCAAATTATTGTTGTAGCCTCCCTATTATAAGGGTGGCCGGCAACACACCGATAAGAGGGACTCTACTGACACAGCTCCATGACACCTTAGGACTCCTAAACCGTGATCTGATACCAAGTTTGTCACGCCCCAAACTCGAGGAGCGCGACCGACGCTCAACCGAGTGAACCTAGTCGAGCAAGCCTACGTTACATCAACCTCTTGTCATAACTCATACTTGATTTATCAAAACATAATTAAATCATGACTTTCATATTTGAATGCATTTGGCTCAATGGCCTGTAATTGTTTCTTTTCTTTTCTTTTCTTTTTCTCTCGTGATGGGTACATAGCTTCATGAATATTTGTGAACATAATTACATGACGAAACTCAAAAACTTAAGTGCGTGACCCACAGTGTACATGAAGCTTCTATGACAATAGATACCTAAGTACATAAAACCAACTAGACTCAAATGCCCACTGGAATTGTAGCGGGCTCACCATAATCTGTTGCGCAGAAGATCCTTATCAAAGATCCATATCATCCTGTAGAAGTACACCTGCATCCATTAAAAGATGCAGCGCCCTCAGCAAAAGGGAAGTTAGTACTGTCGAATAGCACTAGTATGTATAGCTAAAAAATCCTCTTTCAAAATAGAATGCCAATATGATCTATACGTGGAACACATAATATAAATTAATTGAAACAACATGCACGAACAAGGCCAATGAAAATGGCACGTAATGTCTGCATTAACAATGCGTCTCACTAGACCGTCCATATCCCACTCTTATCTTACACCTATACATTTCATAGACCGTTCATAGGATTCCATAGACAATACACCTATGCGTCTCATGGACCGTTCATAGGATTCACATATATCATACAATACACATGTGCGTTTCATAGACCGTTCACAGTGTTTATTTACACAATACAAATGTGCGTTTCATAGACCGTTCACAATATCATCTATACAGTACACCTGTGCGTTTCATAGACCGTTCACAGTGTTTACTTACACAATACAAATACACTTGTGCATTACATATACCGTTCACAGTGTATACTTATACAATACACATGTGCGTTTTATAGACCATTCACAGGATTACATATACAATACAAATACACCTGTGCATTTCATAGACCGTTCACAGTGATTTAATAACATGATATACCTATGCATTTCATAGACTGTCCATAGGATTTCTTAACACAATATACCTATGCATTTCATAGACCGTCCATAGGATTTCATAACACAATATACCTATGCGTTTCATAGACCGTCCATAGGATTTCATAACAAGATATACCTATGCATTTCATAGACCGTCCATAGGATTTCATAGCATAATATACCTATACGCTTCATAGACCGTCCATAGGATTTCATAACAAGATATACCTATGCTTTTCATAGACCGTCCATAGGGTTCATAACACATCATTATGCATATAACCATGTATAAACTCAAAGCGACATGATTAACATTACTTTTAAGATCTTAAGTTCCCGGATCATTGATACACGTCATGTTCATGCTCATTATGGAGAAACATCGCTCATTACATTAGCACATTTATGGTGAATCAATAAGCCAATTTCAATGGCACATGGCCCAAATTCATTTTCATAAGATTTATCATCATTTATTGTACTTGCCATGGGTGATCATAGGACATCAAGAACATTTAAAATATTTAGGAATGCTATAGCCTCTCCGCATGAGGGCGTAAAAGCTTATAACACATTGGAAACATAAGTACAAATACATTCGTCTCATAACCTTCCCCACCATAAATCACTTCACAATTACTTTCAACTACTTACAACATCATTATTTTATTGGTTCCTTGGCCATACATATTCTTATTCGTTCATGGCGCTGTGGCCGTATATCATATTCCACACTTTCATTTCTTCCCTTTCATAGATCATCATCATAATTATCTACAAGTAGAATATTTCAGAATTCACAACTTTAAGTTCATTAGTAATGAAGGCTTTAAACACAATAGATTTCTTTCCAATAAATGGAGTGAAATGATTGGCAATCGAAGCACAAGTTAAGATGATACACAATTTCCACTCACAAATGTGTAAGAACACAAAACACATTGAAATATACTTACAAAGCATAACATTAGCTAAAAAAACCACATTTGGGCATCACTTGAGTTTATAACCTTTTAGCGAATTATATTATCGAAGTCAATTTTGGAATAGTTGAGTCAAAACTCATTTCATAATCTTTCTAACATTATTTCATTTCATTGGCACCATTGGCCACAATTATAAAATCACTCTTAGCATGTTGGCCGTACTTAATATTTCATGCTCACCTTTTTACTTTCAAACATCAACATCATCATTACCAACAACAACAATTCAAATCAAGGTGTGTAGTACACATGTGAGCAATTAAAAGTCTAAGGCACATAGAGATATTTCATAAAATTTGGCATAATAGCCTTCGTTTAAACTCGACTTGAAGTTGACACTTTATTAATGCACATCCTTAATTGGCAACATAACATGAATAAAGCATTTAGGATACTTATTAAACATATATCTTTCAACACAAACTTACTCGGAACATATATCTTTCAACACAAACTTACTCGGGACATATATCTTTCAACACAAGCCACTCGGGTCTTACATAATTTACATGAACATCTTGACATTCCCAAAACTCCTTAGCATGTTCCAAAACTTCTTGGAAAGATTGTTGAGCTCAAATAGTAAATATTAGGTTGTGGAGTGAAGGAAATCTTGTAGAAGAACCTTGTAGTTAGATTTAAACACCTAGTGTTTTATAAAATGCTCAAATGAGCTGAGATCATGAATATCTTCCTAATAATGTCTCAAAATAATTATTAAAGCACGATGTTCATGTAAATTATGTAAGACCCGAGTGGCTTGTGTTTAAAGATATATGTCCCGAGTAAGTTTGTGTTGAAAGATATATGTTCCGAGTAAGTTTGTGTTGAAAGATATATGTTCAATAAGAATCCTAAATGCTTTATTCATGTTATATTACCAATTGAGGATGTTTACAAGTATGGGATGTGCTTTATAATGTATCGAGTTCAAACGAATGCTATTATGCCAAATTTTGTTAAATATCTCTATGTGCCTTAGACTTTTAATTGCTCACATGTGTACTACACACCTTGATTTGAATTGTTGTTGTTAGTGATGATGATGTTTATAGTTGAAAGTAAAAAGGTGAGCATGAAATATTAAGTACGGCCAACATGCTAAGAGTGATTTTATAATTGTGGCCAATGGTGCCAATGAAATGAAATAATGTTAGAAAGATTATGAAACGAGCTTTGACTCAACTATTCCAATATTTACGGGGCCTTACAGTAATTATAGCTTAAAGCTAAGTGGGGGAGCCCACAGTCTATAATTGGATCGTGTGGTTGTCTTCTTGTGCGATTTTTGGTTATCGGTGCATTGGTGGATTATTATGACTAAGAAAGTAAAATATCAGGGGTAATTCGAGCAAAGAACTTGATGAATGTGTGCTATACTTTGCCTTATCGATTCATGTGCAGTTTTGGGAAGACTCAGAGTTTATGATTCTTGTGGGTGCGATGCACAAGGAAAAGAATTCAGTCGGTTGCTTCTTTGAGAGGGTGTTCATGTGCTAGCAGAGCGTTGGAGTTTGGTTATACCCGGGACCAGGACAGAGTGGGTGACTCTCAATAGTGGTTCTAATGGGTTCAAGGATGTAAGTGCGGTGTCTAAGGATTTTGGGTCCGTTGTGTGGTTAAAGATCGAGTTTTTACAGTGGGTATTGAGATAATATGATCTCGTGATTTGGGTCACTCGGGATGAGTGTTAATCTAGTTTTGTTATGTTTTTGAATGGAGCTATTATTATTTCTAAGGTAGGTCAAGAGTAAATCAGAGGAAGTTGGGTCGGTTGGTAATGGTTTGAATCAACGTGATTGAGGCAATGATCAGTTCCTTCGGTGTGTTAAAGTTGTACATGTGATTTGTGGAGGTACGTGCTGGCTTGACAGCCACCGTAATTTGATTGATTTGGAGGTATTTGATTATAATGGTCTTCTATGTGTAGATAGATCCCGGAAGAGTTATGGTGGTTTAGACCGCATATTGAGCTTTGTATTTTCTGCAGTTATGGGAATTCGGTTGCGTGTTGACATCGTTCCTCTGAAATATGTTGAGTGAAAGGGTTCTAGACGATGAAGTGTTTATTCTATTGGTGGTTCAGGAGTTATGATGAAATTCTTGTACTCTCACATAGCGACATGATAGGTGCAATGAGCGGCATGAAAATTGGAAGTTGAGGATCAAGGTTGCGGTTCGTTGTTGACAAGAATGTCACGAGCTCGGATGAGCAGAAAAGAATTCAGATGTTCAAAGCAAGCTGATATTTTCTTTAGTGTCACCTGAGAACGGTGTCCTGTGTAAGAGGCTTTGTGTACTGATTTGCGGATTCTCGATTTGCTTTATAACATTAGCATTGTTGGTGGTATGGAGGTGCAGACCTAGCTACCTGGTACGGAAGGTCGTGGCAGCATATCACACGGGGACATCTGTATAAGTGTGACATGTTAGTTACTTGATTGTTAAAGATTGAAACCAAGCATGGAGATTATGGTACCATCGTTAATGTGAGAGTTTATGCCTGAAAGGCACTCTATTCCTTTGGTTGTGAACTGTGGAAGTTTTTTCCGGATTAGGATGACTGCTCGTGTGTGCCATGAATAGGGCCATTGTGGATCCTCGAAAGGTTGTTGGCCCAGTATGGTATAATCAGGATCGGCTTGAGGTCCGTTGGTGGGTCTAATGTGAATGTGTGCTCTACGTCAGGTCGGATGCGTTAATTCGGCATAGCATTGCATACAGAGGATTCTTCGGGCGTTGGATGTTATTCTCGTTGTCAGCTATTCTATGTATTACTCTATTGTGCCATGTGGGTTGTGAGACGACTTGATTATTCACACATATGTTGTGGCTCTGTGTATTTTGTGGTATTATATGAGCAGGATGGCTCTCGAGATGCAGGTCATTTAATGCACCTTAGTCGTGCCTGGGATTTGTAGCGTATGGCGCTATCCATCTCCCCAGGGTTGTATTTTTGCACTTAGCGTGCTTGTGGTCGATATTCAGGTATTTTGTAGGTATAAGCATTATAGCTTGATGGGTATTTCCTTATTTATTGTTATGTGTGGTCGGGTGTCCCGCCACCACGGGTATGTTGTTTGGATCTGGTTGCACGTCGCAACGGTATCATGTGTGGATCGGGTTGCACGCCGCAATAGTGAGATGTTGAGTACGGTTCCCTATATCTATTCTTGTGTATTTTGTTTCTCATTCTCTGAGAAAGGGTTCATGGCATCTGTTCGACCGTTTTATTCGTTACGTGGGCTGGGTAATTCTTTTCCATAGTTCGTTCCTCCTTATGTGTCATATTCAAGTTATGGCTTATCGGCGCATTGATGACATCATATGAGATCTTGGTCAGTGTTTGAGGGGCTTATTTCCTGAGCAGCTTGTACTGGATGAGACGATATTATTGGACCTAAAATCAGTGCAATCAGATTTATATCAGGTATATTAAAGAGCAAATATCGTTATTCAGTTCATAGTGAGTTAATAGTTCTTGTCAGGAGGAGAGACTCCATGATTTGTTGATTCGGCAGGTGGTTATGAGTTTCTACACATCTCTTTCGTCGTGGTAGTGTTGCAAGAGTTGGAGCTGGGCTTACATGTGTTATGAGGTGTATTGCGAGCATCAGATTCGTGAAATTTCAGCTATTGTGGTCGGAGGATGCTATTATGGTCAAACGACTTATGAGATGCATGGCGTGATTTCAACAGAGGAGCATGATCATGTTGATATAGTGTGTGGTGATTGATGCAGTGTTCATATGTTAGAATTGGGTCTCGTGGAGAATTTCGGATGTTGGAATTTGGTTCTAAAGCTTGTTGGCTAAGGTTATAGGAAGAATCTTCAGTCTGGCTCAAGCTAACCTGCTCACATGGGTTATGGTGGCACGGGTAGGTGCACGAGGTGTTAAACAATGATTTTGGACAACTCCAGAGTAGTTCTTGGCACGTTCGAGGATGAACGTATGTTTAAGTGGGGGAGAATGTAATGACCCGATCAGTCATTTTGATCTCTATCGCGTCGATCAACGATTTGAGGCCTTGAGTAGCTTCACTTCAGGTATTATGACTTGTACGTTTGGTCGAAATTGAATTTCGGGAAGTTCAGAGTTAATTTGGAAAGAAAATTCTAAATTCGAAAGCTTTAAGTTGGAAGGGTTGACTAAGGTTTGACTTTTGAGTAAACGACATCGAAATCGGGATTTGAAGGTTCCAATAGATTGGTATGATTATTTCGGACTTGGACGTATGGCCGGGTTGAGTATCGAGTGGTCTGAAAGTATTTCGGCTCCTATTATGGAAAGTTGGCATTTTAAAAGTTGTAGAATTTCATAAGTTAGGTTTGAAGTGGATTTTGATGTTATCGATGTCCGTTTGGAGTTCCGGGCCTTGAAATAGGTTCGTATCATGATTTGTGATTTGTGCATAAAGTTTGGTATCATTCCGAAATGTTTAAGTGTAATTCCGACGTGCTCGGCAAAGTTTGAAGGTTGGATAGTTAGAAGAAAGGTTTTTGGCCATCGATTCGTAATTTTGATGTAGTTTGACGTGATTTGAGGCTTCGACTAAGTCCTTATCACATTTTGGGATGTGTTGGTACATTTGGATAGGGTCACGGGGGCCTCGAGTTTGTAATGGATTTAAGATGGATTGGAATTCGGATTTGAGGAGATGTTGTTGCTGCTGAAGACTAGTGTAATCACTCATGCGGAAGGAGTGGCCGTAGGTGCATGCAGGTGCGGTCACGCAAGTGGGTAGGGAGTCGTCGCAGGTGCGATTTTTGTGAAGAAGGTCTGGGGGCACATGTGCGAGGAAATATTCAACACCTGCGAAGTCGCAGATGCATAGAAGGGGTCACAGAAGTGGTGCTGGGTGAGAGGCTATGGTTGCGCAAGTGCGAGGGAGTTTCCGCACCTGCGAGATCGCAGATGCAGGCTGTGGGTCACAGAAGGGGGAAGGGGCCTTGGGCTGAAGGAGCGCAGAAGTGGAGGAATTCCGTAGAAGCGGACCCGCAGAAGCGAACTCTTGTCCGTGAAAGTGAAGTGCTGGGAGTCATAGGGTTTTAATAGATGTGATGTTTGGACCGCACCTGTGAAACTGCAGATGCGGTCAAGTGACCGCGGGTGCGATGACCGCAGGGGGCCTTGTTAAGTATGTGGGTTTGGCTTATTTTCATTTAATTTCATTTCTTCCATGGGAGCAGACCTTGGAGCGATTTTGGAGCGTCATTTTCATCGTCAATTATGAGGTAAGTAATTTCTACAAGTTGTGAGTTAAATATACGAATTTGAGCTTGTAAATACATGAAAACTTTTGAAAATTATGGGATTTTAAGGAAAAACCTAGAAATTGATATTTTGGATTTTTACCACTAAATTGGATATGAAATTAGGAATAAATCATATATTTGAGTTCGTGGTGTTATGGATAAAGTTTATCTTCAAATATTTTCGAAATCCGAGCAAGTGGGCCCGAGGGTTGACTTTATTGACTTTTCGAGCGGAATTGGGAAGTATTATGAATTAATTATGATGTTGGAGCATATGTTTCTTGGCTTATGTGATTGTTTGACTAGTTTCGAAATATTTGGCTTGGAGTTGAGTGTTAGAGTAGCGTTGGAGCCGATTATGGAACTTTGGAGCGAGGTAAGTCTCATGTCTAACTTGTGAGGGGAAAACTACCCCTAGGAGATGTAACTGTTATGTGCTATTAGTTGTGGGTGCTATGTACACACGAGGCGGTGAGAATCCGTACGTAGCTAAAACATGTTTATGTCCGGGTAGACTTAGGACTTTACCATGTAATATTTGAATTCATTATGCTAGCTTAATTAATTGAAATTATAATTGAACTTGATTTAGAAATATATAAATATACATTAGGCCTAGCCTTATTACCTTGAGTTGTTGGCAAGTTATTTGAGAAATATTACAGGTTATACTCACCTTGTGTTCATATACTATATCGTAAGCTCGTGTCTCGTAATTCGAAAATTCCTTTCCTTTCTTG
This sequence comes from Nicotiana tabacum, assembly GCF_000715075.1. Taxonomy (NCBI): domain Eukaryota; kingdom Viridiplantae; phylum Streptophyta; class Magnoliopsida; order Solanales; family Solanaceae; genus Nicotiana; species Nicotiana tabacum. Next base: position 21,561,585 of record NC_134081.1, on the reverse strand, counting down.
TGGAGCGGGCCGAACGCCTCGGCAGGATTATGTACCACACTCTAATGGGAGCGGACAAGTCGCCTCGACAGTATAATAGATGCATCTATGGTTCGTGCCGCTCGACCCTCGGCGGTGTACACGTTATTATGGGATAGGGCCGATCGCCTCGGCAATATCATATTCTTTCTGAGATCTGGCCGTACGACCTCGGCATAATCGTGCATTATATCGCCAGCAGTCCGAATATTTGCGAGATTTTCCTTCCATTGATGCCTTGCATTTTAGATGGGAATTCTTATCCGTTTGTTATTGGCACTTGATATTTTCGAGGTGTCGAGATAGAATACGAGATTGAGAAATTGATATCGTTAAAACAAATTTAGGAAGATTGTGTTAGTTACATATTTACCTCAATACTATTGTTGTACTCTTATCTGTTTATGATTTACCATATTGATTTATTAGACCACTAGTAAGTGTCGACGTCGACCCCTCGTCACTACTTTTCCGGGGTTAGGCTAGATACTTACTGGGTACACGTTTATTTACGTACTCATGCTGCACTTCTGCACTAAATGTGCAGGATCTGACAGGTTCATTTGATGATCTTCTTGGCGCGCAGGTGCTGCTGTTGAGGAGACTTCATATGAGCTGCATTCCATGCTACACATCGCAGTCCACAGAGTCTCCATCGTACTATTTATTTTATCCTGTCTTATTTATATTCTAGATAGATGTTGTATTATTATTGTACTCCTTAGTAAATGCTCATGCACTTGTGACACCGGGTTTTGGAGGTACCTACTGGGTGTTCATTATTGTAGTTCGCGTAATTATTAGCATTTCACCTTGTAATTTACACCTTATACGGAAATTGAAAAATAAAATCACGGGTTTTCTACGAGTACTAGATTTTACACTACTTATTCAATGGGATTCATGATTTTAAAAATAATAAAATGAGTAACTTAGTAGATTAATCACTGTTGGCTTGCCTGATGGCGGCGTTAGATACCATCACGACCTATAGTGGATTTTGGGTCTTTAAAGACACCATATTCATGCTGGCATGCCTTTCTTATACCTTACAATCTACTGCTTGAGTTGTGTATGACAAGTCCATATATATTTTTAAATAGTATTATCCCCGATCCACGTAATCCAAAAAGTTTGATTGATGTATATTTGCAACCTTTGATTGATGAGCTAAAACATTCGTGGTATGATGGTGTTGAAACATATGACATATCAACCAAGCAGAATTTCAACTTGCGTATGGAATGTTGTATGGGTGAATGACTGTTGGAAAGTTAGCTTGTCCTTACTGCATGGAAAATGGTAAAGCGTTCACCTTAAAACATGGCCGCAAACAATCATGGTTTGATTGTCACCGCCAGTTCTTGCCAGTTGATCATGAGTTTAGAAGGATGAAGAATGCATTCAAAAAGAATAAAGTGGAACATGATTCTACACCTCCGATACTTTTCGGTGAGGAAATTTGGGAGAGGGTGCAGAACTTCACTAAAGTTATAGAGGCTCCACCTTCTAGATTTTTCGGATATGGTGTTACTCATAATTGGACGAAACAGAGCATTTTTTGGGAGTTGACTTATTGGAAGGGTAATGTTCTTCGACACAATCTTGATGTTATGCATATTGAGAAGAATTATTTTGATAATTTGTTCAACAAAGTGATGTATGTTAAGGATAAGTCAAAAGATAACCCGAAGGCTAGAATGGACTTACAAGAGTATTGCAGGTGACCTGAATTGTATTTGCAGACAACGAACAATGGTAAGGTGTTCGATCCCAAAGCTAGTTACACATTCACTTGGAGGAGAGACGACAAATTTATGATTGGGTTACGAGCTTAAAGATGCCTGAGGGTTATGCGTCGAATCTGGGAAAATGTGTAGATGTGGAAGTAGGGAAGTTGAGCCATTTGAAAAGTCATGACTGTCATGTTTTCATGGAGACATTAGTACTTATTGCATTATGCGGTTTGCCCGAAAGAATCTGAAAACCCATCACAGATATTAGTTTGTTATTCAAAGACTTGTGTTCTACCACATTGAGGGAAGAAAACCTACTTCGTATGGATTAGAACATTCTTTTAATTTCAAATAAGTTGGAAAAAATATTTTCATGTGGTTTCTTTGATATGATGGAACACCTTCCATTCTACCTTGTATACGAGGCACGACTTGGACGACCTGTTCATTGCAGATGGATGTGTCCCTTTGAGAGGTATTATTATAAGTTTGAAGTAATCTTCTATTTTATTTGAATGCTCTTGTCTAATACGACATTATGCAGGACAATTGGAAAATACAAATAATTTTTTGAGTAGAGGAATAAGATTGAAGGATCTACATGCGAAGCCTATCTTGCAAAGTAAACTGCACATTTTTGTTCTTACTATTTCGAGAGTAACGTGCCATGTTCTAAAAACAGGCCCAATAAGCACAATGTCGCATGGGAGAATGATCCATTATATCCACCAATGTCCATCTTCAATCAACCAGGCTGATGTTCTAAGGATGTTAGAAAGAGAAGTTTAAATGATGTGGAGTACAAGTCAGCTACAATGTATGTGTTGCTAAATTTTTCTGAAGTTCAATCATTTCTTAAGTAAGTGTTAATTTATTGTTAATCAAAATGTAAAATATACAATGATTATATTGATGCAACTATTAAATTGTTTTGATGCGTCGCTGTCACTTTATGGCTCAATTTGGTAATGATATTGTATATACGAGATTTGATACGTGGTTGAAACAATTTGTAAGTTTATCCTTAAAATATTCTGTTTATTCCTATTTTATATATATATATATATATATATATATATATATATATATATATATATATATATATATATATAAATGATAATTTGTGAGTTTTTTTCAACACTATCTGTAGGTAAATAATCCAAATAATAGTGTAAATTAAATTTTTAAAAGATATATCTTGGGGACCTGGGCTTTAGGTCATAACAATGTCTAAGTACGTAGTGAATGGTTACAAGTTTCATACGGAGGATTGCTCTCATAATAAAAAAAGCAATAACAATGAGGTGTGGGTTAAAGATGGTTATGGCAACCAAGTTGGAGATATTGATTATTATGGTGTGGTCAAAGAAATAATAGAACTAGAATATACAGCTTGGCCATACAAGAAATTGGTACTCTTTAGATGCAAGTGATTTGACCCAAATCCAATAAGAGGTACAAAAGTGCATCAGCAATACAACATAATTAAGGTTAATCATACGAGGGAGTATGATCGCTATGAGCATTTCATAATTGCATATAACATTAGGCAAGTGTATTATGCCCCTTGTCCATTGTAGAGGATTCAGTCGGATTGGTGGGTGGTAATCAAAACTAAACCTGTGAGTAGGGTAGAAGTCGAGAATGTGTTGGATGTTGCATATCAATACGGTATCTCAAGTGTTCACAAAATAGTGGATGATCAGTTAGAAAATGATTTAGAGCATACTGAACGTATATTAGAAGAAGTTGATATAAATGAAGTAACAACTATAGAAAATGAGGACGAAGAATCAGCTGATGAAATTGAAATAAGTGAGGACGAAGAATTCTCGGACGAGGAAGAATTTGCCGAGGAGGATTAACAAGTTGGTTTTTTTAAAGCACTCTCGTGTTATAACTAGTTTCTTATTTTATCATTCTAAATATATATTAAATTATGCAGATGGTAGGCAAGGGTAAAGGTAATGATGATCCAGGTAGTTCACGGGGTCGTTCTAGGAAGGGAAGGAGGAGGGTAAATTCTGCGGATAATGCTACTCCCTCATTTTCAGCTGCTTCATAGAAGCATCATTCGATGCCTATGTCTTTTCCTCCACCACATAGCTATACTGAGCTTCCACAACAGCACCATGCTTATACTTTCATGCAGACTCTGGGTTTGCCATCACAGGGACATAGGACTATACGTCCGTCATATAGTCCAGTTGCCTCACATCCATTTGGATCGCATGCAGCTGACTCACATCCATTTGGATCGCAGCCACCGGCCTCATATCCACTTGGATCACAGCCATATGTGTCGCAGCTACATGGATCGCAGCCAAATGGATCGCAACCATCCATATCACAGCCACATGGCTCACAGCTATCTGTGTCGCATCCACATGGATCGCAACCATCCATATCACAGCCACATGGATCGCAACCATCTTCATCATCTACTCCTTCCATTTCTGGTCTTAGCCTGCGAGATCATAGCATTGAGCCCCCCTCTACACCGTCTACGCATTCCTCTGATACATATGCTGAGGATGATGATCCATAGGTAGTGCAGTATGATTGTTATGGAAGGATCATCGTAGTCCCTGAGGGGAATGAGTAAGAGTTATTTGTTATTTTTTACTTTATTGTTTTATAATTCATTAACTAATATTTTCATGTGTTTTTACTGTTATATTGCAGGTTCAGACCAAGCAAGAAGACTACGAAGATAATCCACCAATGCCATTTGCAAAATTATGATAGCCCCTATGCGACTTGGAGTGATTTTCCATACTCGCTGAAGTAGCAAATATTCAATCAGTTTAAGGTATACATGTTCTTTTAAGCAGTTTAAGAATTTATGTTTAATATATTTCCATCTAATATTTACATTTTGATATGCAGAGTAAGTGTGTATGGGAGGACCGCTATAGTGAGGCTGTAGCTTCAAATATTTAGTATAAAGCCCAGAAGAGATTGGCCGATCATTTCTCGGATGCTAGAAAGAAGAACAAGAAGCCAAGCTAGTGTCTACATTATTTATGGGATGACTTGATAAGGCAATGGGTGGCCGGGGAATTCTTAATAAGGAGTTCATTCGTAGTTAGCAAACTGCTGAATCGGGCGAGCCAACCCAACCTTCAGACGAGGATGCTGAAAAAATGTGATTGGAGGTTGTTGGCAGTCCAAAAAAGGGAAAGGTATACGGGGTACTTGAGAAATCATTCCATCGCTACAGGTGTGGAATGCAAGGCATAGAGACTTCCTCACACCACAAGGAACTTAATAGGGAGGCCCTCTCGGCTATGGAGCAGAAGGTGGCAATGTTTACATCCGAGCTTGAAGCGGCCAAGGAAAGGGATAAGCTTAGAGATGCACAATTTTTAGGTATGCAAGCCCAAATCAGAACTCTCATATCTACTGGAGCCTTTCTGCCCCGGTCTCATGAGTCATCATCAGAGGTCCAACCTCCATATGATCGTTTCACCTGTCCTCCACGTGATTGGTCTTCTTGTCCTCCACGTGATCGGTATGATCGTCCTCCACATGATCGTTCTTATCGTCTTATAGATGAAAGTTCATCAGATGGTGGGGATGAGGTAGAAAATATTGCTTGAACATTAGTTTAATATACTTTGAGTTATTTTAATTGAATTGTTAAATAGTTAGAATTTGTTTTGAATTAGTATTAACAATGTTGAATGTTTATAAGTTTTGATTCTATTTTATTTGGTTAGAAATGTTTGGTTGGTTGTTTAGTTGAATGTTTGGTTAAGTGGTGTTGATTGGATATGAAATTTGGGGGTTATTGGTTGTTTGAATATTCTGCTTTCTTTTGGCAGGTGGTGTAGCTACCAAAATAGGCATTTCTTGCTAAAAATAAACCCAAAAAACCGATCGACTTTGATCGGCAAACAGATAAAAAAAAATATTGTTAACTACCGACCGATATTGGTCGGTAAACACAAAAAAAATTATCAGAAATTTAAAAATACCGACCAATATCGGTCGGTAACTAAGATATGTATCAAGATTACCGACCAACTTTGGTCGGTAACTTTTAATATTATATAAAAAATTTAATAAAAATTATTTAAGACACCGACCAACTTTGGTCGGAAAGGTCAATTAAAATAAATAAGTTACCGACCAAAGTTGGTCGGTAAATTCATTTAAATAAAAAAAATTCCAGTTTACATACTGACCAATGTTGGTCGGTTTTATTTAATTATTAAAATAATATACCTACCAACAATGGTCGGTATTATTAAATTAATGTCAGATGGTCAATTACAGTGACCGGCCAAAATTAGTCGGTAATTTCCGACCAACTTTGTTCGGTATACTCTACCACCACTAATTTTCCGACTGCCCTTACTTGGTCGCTTATTGGTCGCTTTCTGCCTATTACCAACCGATATTGCTCTATTTTTTCGGACGGAAAATAACAGATTTTTAGTAATGTATAGATATAAAGTAGTACTTAACTTATATATACAGTATAATATTTTGGTGAACAATGTGCGTTGACCACCCTTGACAAAGGGTCGCGTAAAGCGTGGTTACGCCACTGATCCCATCAACGACTACTTCTATTAATTCCGTATTTAAAATTATGTCAAAAATGCTCGTTATGAGTGACATAAATTCTTCTTGAAATGTTTTTCCTACCCAAAGGTCGAACTTGAAAGCTCTACGTTCTGTTGAGGAAAGGAAAACTTTTACCGTCCTACTGCATTTCTGGAGTCATATATCGTCCCGTCTTCAATCCTACTATTTTAATCTTACGAACTTAGCTGGCAATGATACATATACATTTGAAAATTTGTTTAGTCCATCCTATTTATACACATATAATATATGAATTATGGTTATATTATATCTTCACCGGTTATTTTTAATTTAAGCGGTTGGGTGAATAACTATTTGAATTAATTCTTTTAATATATGAATTATGGTTATATTATATCTTCACCGGTTATTTTTAATTTAAGCGGTTGGGTGAATAACTATTTGGATTAATTCTTCTTTTAGGACATTTTGTGATTTTGTCGAACAACAATGATGGACTTAAAAGCTTTTATGATTGGGCTTATTGTACCATGGCAATAACGGGCTCTTTTGGGGGAGCCTAATGGAGGAGGATTTTACTAACAAAATCTAGACCCGGGTTTCGTTCAATGCCTGTTTTACAGGTTGAAAGAAGGAATTTTGTACATGGTACAATTAAATTATACACTATATTTATCATAAATAAATTCACTTTAAATTATTTATAATACATAGCTACGTATTGGATTTTATAGCAAATACCCTCTCTAAGGGATTTCTAACCCTAAAGTAACTTTTTCCTCTCTTCCTCCTCTCATCTCCGTGCTATAGCCTAGCCACCTCCCCCATCTCCCTTAAACTTTCTATCCATCTGGTGTTACAATCTCGCTGGAGAACCACCGCCGGCCTAACCCGCTGGAACACTACCATCCGACCTCCTTTTTATTTTTTTCTCTCCTTTGTACTCTCTCTTCTCTCACTTGCTATGAAAATTCCTCAATTTAGTACCTCAAATTCCTCAATTCAGACCGGCCTCATCATTACCTCCATCGCCGCCGTCATCTCTGGCTGAAATCCATGGCCAACCGACCGCATTTCTCAAATCCGAGTATATTTTCTCCGATCTGAGTGTATTTTCTTAGATTTGAGTATATTTCATTTCATGTGGCCGAATTAAATACAACGAAATATACATTATGGCCGGATTTTTGTTTGTCTGACTAGATTTTGGTAGATACAATGCGATAGTATATTCTCAGATCTGGCCGAATTTTTGTCTGTTTCCATTTTTAGTTTTAATACAATGTATACAATGTTTTGCTTGGCAGGAAGGCGTCATATCCGGCGAACTTTCTTCTCTTCTTTGCTGTTGAGTCACATACAATAATACAAATACATTGTATCATATACAAATACACTCAATTTGAGTGTATTATGTATTTTTCAATGCGAATACATATTATTTTTTGTATTTTTGCCTGTATTTATGTATTTTTGAAGGGTGTTTTTTGCGGCAGATCCTTGTATATTTTGAATTTTTGTTGTTTGAATACAACCAAATTAAATACAGTAAATTGAATAAAGTATAAAAGCAGCTATGAATGAATATAATGAATTGAATACAGCCGAATATCACTGTTTTCTTAATTTTTTATTGTTTGAATACATTCGAATTGAATACAGTGAAATTGAATACAATGTAAAATAGTTAAGAATGAATATAGCCGAATTGAATATAGTGTATACAACTGAATTGAATACAGTGGTATACACCCTATTTCTTATTTTTTTTATTTGAATACAACTGAATTCAATACAGTAAAATTGAATACAATGTAAAATATATAAGAACGAATAAGTCCGAATTGAATACAATATATATAACTCAATTGAATACAACGACATACATCCCATGACAAGCAATTAGTAGCTACGGAATATAATTAGCTAAATTAGAAAATAATTAGCTAAATTATAGCTATGCTCAGCAATAAGCCTCCAAACAATAGTCATTTCTAAAAATTCCCCTTAAAAGAAAAGATTTGAGTATGTGTTGCCTTCAACTTAAAGCTCAACTTTAAGTTATTACCAGGGTAAGACTACCCAAACATTTATCGATGTTTTTATTCATAAATAAGACTACTTTGTGGAGGCCAATTAACTAGGAAAGTTACGTGATACATTAAATATTTATATTGTATGTACTATTTGTAGATACATTTTCAGTAAATTTACCATTCGTAGGTGTATTTGAATTTTTTAATAAATCCATGAAATAAGAGATTAATTATTTTGATGATTTGAAATAAGAGATCAACAAGCTCTCGTAGCTTAGTTGGTTAGAGCACCTGCTTAATTAGCGGAGGTCTTGAGTTCGACTCTTAACAAGACTGTTTTATTTTTTTGTATATGTGTATTTTGCCTTAGTTGTATTTGTTGTGCGAACAAATACAGTCGAATCAATCAATGTGTCTATACTCCACATAACAAATTCAATTGTACTGTTTAGCGGGTAAATAGTTTGGCGCCCACCGTGGGGCATAGACAATAGTGGGATTGTTTCCGATCCGTTCATTTGTTTCTAACAAGTTTTGATTCTTTTGCCAAGTAGAAATAAAACCAGATAATGGCAGCGAATGGTATCAAGGGTTCTCGCAATATAGGAAAACTCGATGAACACGAGAATGCGTTCCAACGCACAGACTCAGAGAAGGAGACCCACAACGTTGGGGGAGAAACTACTCCAATACAAAGAGGCCGAGACACTCAACACACGAGGGATCCCACTCCCGATGACACGGAAGATAATCTCGTAGTAGAAACAGTCAATATTTTAAGAGAGCAACAAAGGGTGATCATGGATCACCTTTTCAGGCAAGATCAAGTGATCACGGAATAAAAGCAAGCATTATCAGGGGCCTCCAACAACGCCAATGTGCGTGCACAAGCTCTTCCTGCTGCTCCCGTGGATTACACTGTTCAAAGGACCAAAAATGCTATCCCAAGGGAAGATTTCGGCTTCACCGAAGCAGGCGATACCGACAGCGGGTTAGGAAAAATAAATAATGGAGGCGACCCGTTCAAGATCGAACTTATGGAATTCACGAGAGAGATTAATGAACGAACGGATCAAAATGCGAAGGATTTTCACGCGCGGATGGACGAGATACCGGGAGCACCACCAGTATTAAAGGGACCATATTCCAAAAAGTACACAACTACCGTTTAAGCCGATCGCGTCCCCGAAATTAATCCAAAAAAAATTCAAGATGCCGAGCATTCCGAAATACGACAGAACCTCGAACCCATAGGAACACATCACCACTTACACAACGGCCGTGAAGAGAGATGACTTGGCCCAACAGGAGATCGAATCTGTTCTATTAAAGAAATCCGGCGAAACCCTAACAAGAGGCGCCTTAACTTGGTACTCTCTCTTACCCGAACACTCTATTGACTCGATTGTAATGCTTGTAGATTCGTTCATAAAGGCTCATGTCGGGGCTAGAAAGGTACAAGCAAGAAAGGCAGACATATTCAGAATTTTGCAGGGAGAAACTGAACTGCTATGAGAATTCGTGATCTGATTCCAAAAGGAAAGGATGCTGTTATCGGCGGTACCGGATGAGTGGGCGGCAAGAGCATTCACAAGGGGTCTCAATCCCTTTAGCTCGGACGCCTCTCATAAACTGAAAGAGAGTTTGTTAGAATTTCAAGCAACTACGTGGGCAGACGTCCATAATCGCTATGAATCAAAAATCAGGATAGGAGATGATTACTTGAATTCCTCGGTATCCCATAAGGGGAAAACTCGAGATCAAAACCACGATAAGACCAGGGCTAACTTTAACACTGACAGAAGGCCTTCCAGAAGTCATTTTCAACCTTACAAAAGGAACACATGACAGAACAATAGGGACTCCATGTCATCGGAAGAATTACCTCTAACAGGGGTACAGATTGTAGCAGAAGCAACATGTCATTACAGGAAAAGGAAATGTGCCTCAAGATACGACTTATCCTCGGGTATCCGATTACAATTGCAATGTCAGCCTGGTAGAACTGGTATCAATAATGAGGAATATTAAAAAGGCTAGGTTCCCGAAGCCTATGAGGTCAGATCCGGACCAGAGGGATCTCAATCTGTGGAGCGAATTTCACAGAGCCCACAGACATAAAATCGGGGATTGATGGCATCTACATGAGAAGGTGGCTATGTTGTTGAAAAATGGCCATCTCAGAGAATTTCTAAGTGACAGTTCCAAGAACAATTATGGGAGAGATCAGAACGCCGCTAAGTCATCAAAGCCGGCAACAGAAACACCTCGGTTGACCATCAATATGATATTTGGGGGTAGCGAAGTCAACGTGGTAACATTTTCGGCTATAAAGAAGCTAGAGTTAACGGAAACACACGGTAAAAGGACTCGAGAACTCTCAGAAGATGACATCACTTTCACAGAGGAAGAAACCAATGGCCTTCTCCTGCCGCACAATGACGCATTGGTAATCTCTTTAAATGTACTTGATTTTAAAATTAAACGTATTTTGGTTGACTCAAGAAGCTCGTCCAACATAATACAATGGAGAGTTTTAGAACAAGCTGGGCTAACCAGGAACGTTATACCAACAACAAAGCTCCTGGCTTGTTTCAATTTGACCAGTGTCACCACCTAAGGGGAGATCTTACTTCCGATACATGTTGAGGGAGTAACGAAGACTACCTCGTTCGAGGTAGTAAACGGTGACATGGTCTACAATGTGATACTCGATAGACCTTGGATACACGAGATGAAGGTTGTGCCTTCAACTTACCACCAGCTGCTGAAGTTTCAGACACCCAAAGGGATCAAGAAAATACGGGGAGACCAACCAGAAGCAAAGGAAATGAATGAAATAACCCCCGCCAGCAGCAAGGAAAATGATACCAACACGTAGTAATTACAAGGACCGGTGCCTTCTACCTCCCTAGAGGAAACCAATGAGGTGTCATCGGAATTGTACCAGGTGCAGAGATCTTTTAAGATACCAGAAGAAATAGATGCCAAAAGGTCAACCGCAGAGGAACTCGGACAAGTGGTTTTGTTCGAAGAATTCTTGGAAAGGAAATTTCATTTAGGGACAAGACTAGATCCCGAACTCAGGTTAAAAATGATAAATTTCCTTAAAGTTAACGCTGATTGTTTTTCATGGTTGCACTCTGACATGACAGGTATCCCACCGGAGGTAGCTATGTACAAATTGAGCATGGACCCCAGAGTCCCTCCAGTAAGGCAAAAGAAATGCGCAATAGCCGAAGGAAGAGGTAACTCGATTGCTTAACATAGGTTCCATTCGGAAGGTTAACTACCCCGAATGGTTAGCTAACATACTGGTTGTTCTTAAAAAGAACACTAAATTTAGAATGTGTGTACACTAAAAAGATTTGAATAAGGCAAGCCCCAAGGACTCATTCACATTGCCAAACATCGATCAAATGATTGACGCCACGGCCGGGAACGAGCTGATGAGTTTTCTCGATGCCTATTCCGGGTAAAATCAAATCAGAATGAACCCGGAGGATCAAGAAAAAACTTCTTTCATCACGAACTTCGGCACATATTGCTATAATGTGATGCCTTTCGGACTAAAAATACCGGAGCCATATATCAAAGGCTCATTAATAAAATGTTCGAAAAACATATTGGTAAAACTATGGAAGTATATATTAACAATATGTTTGTCAATTCTCTTAATGCAGGGGATAGACGTTCGACATCCTCAAAAAATATAATATGAAGCTTAACCCGAAAAATGTGCCTTCGGAGTTGGCTCCGAAAAATTATTGGGTTTTCTAGTCTCTTAGAGAGGGATCTAAGTAAATGCCGATAAGATCAAGGCCATAGAAGACATACCGCAAGTGTAAAAGAAGTGCAAAGCCTTATCGAAAGATTGGCGGCATTAAGCAGGTTCATCGTCGTCTGAGAAGTGCAATCACTTCTTTGCTTTGTTGATAAAGAAGAATAATTTCGTATGGACCCCGGAGTACCAACAAGCATTGAAGGACCTGAAAAGGTACTTATGTAGTCCCTCGTTGTTGTCAAAACCCAATAAAGTGGAGCAATTGCTGATTTATTTAGCAGTTTCAGAAGTTGCGGTAAGTGCCGTCTTGGTCCGTGAAGAGGAAAATATGCAATTTCCTGTTTATTGCATAAGCAAGATCTTATTGGGAGCGGAAACATGTTACCCACACCTTCAAAAGCTGGCCTTAGATCTCGTAGTCGCCTCTCAGAAGCTAAGACCCTACTTTCAGTGTCATCCGATAGCCCTCGTAACGACATTTTCGGTGAGAAGCGTCCTTCATAAACCCGACCTATCGGGTTGTTTAGCCAAATAGGCTGTCGAATTCAGCGAATTTGACATCGAATAAAAACCCAGCACTGCGATTAAGTCGCAAGTTTTGGCCGACTTTGTGGCCGACTTTAGTTTGGGTTTACTTCTGTTAGCTCCTAAAGAAGCAGAACAGGTATCAGGATCTGCATCAGGAGTTTGGACACTGTTCATGGATGTGGCATCTAACATAAAGGGTTCTGGTCTTGGAGTGGTACTGGTTACCCCTTCGGGAGAAACCCTAAGACAGGCCATAGAAATGTTAACTCTGACTAACAATGAAGCAGAGTATGAAGCTTTGATTGCAGGACTTGAACTAGCTCGGGGAGTAGGAGAAGAAATCATTGAAATCAAATGTGATTCACAGTTGGTGGTAAATCAAGTGTGCGCAGTCTTCGATACTAAAGAAGAACGTATGCAACGGTATGTGAACAAGGCACATATGCTACTTTCCCGCTTCAAGAAATGGAACATCATTCACATCCCGAGAGAGGAAAGTGTGGAAGCAGACAGATTAGCTAATTTGGGCTCTTCTACGAAAATAAAGGGGTCTAAATTCCGGTTCAGTTGTTCAACTGCTACACTGCGTATTGGATGTGGATGGCTATTACAAGGTGAACTCTACCAACCTCGTCTGGGTTTGGAGGAACGAATTCATTGAGTACTTAAGACATGGTAAGCACCCGAAGATTCGAAGGCATCACGAGGCCTACAAACTAAAGCAGCACGATATTTCCTCGCCGATGGACAACTGTATAGAAGATCCTTCAAGGGCCGTTAGCTCAATGCTTAGGAGCTTCCGAGGCAGATTACATGTTGGGGGAAGTACACAAATGAATGTTCGGGAATCATTCAGGCGCAAATTCATTGGTCTTCAAATTGGCAAGGGCTGGCTACTACTGGCCTCAGATGGAACAGGATTCGAAAGCATTCATTTATAAATGCGACAAGTGTCAGCGACACGCCTGCATCAACCAGGGGAACTTTTGCACTCGGTGACATCGCCTTGGCCCTTCATGAAATGGGGGATGGATATCATTGGGCCCTTGCCATTGGGGGCTGGCAAGGTAACAGTTCTTTTGATTTTGACTGATTATTTCTCCAAATGGGTTGAAGCAGGTGCCTACCCAAAAATTGGAGAACACGAAGTGATCGACTTTATATGGGATCACATTGTGTGCCGGTTTGGAATACCGAAGGCTCTAGCTTGTGACAATGGGCCAAAATTCGTAGGCTCTAAAGTCACAAAGTTTCTAGAAAACTTGAAAATCAAAATAATCACATCCTCTCCTTATCACCCAAGTGCTAATGGGTAGGCTGAGTCAACGAACAAAGTTACAATACACAACCTCAAGAAAAAGCTAGAAGATGCAAAGGGCAGGTGGTCGGAATTATTACTGGAGGTGCTTTAGGCATATCGAATAACGGTAAAGTCAAGCACAGGAGCAACACCTTTCTCACTTGTGTACGGATCCAAAGACCTGATTCCAGTAGAAGTAGGAGAACTGACTCTGAGGTTCTCTCGGGCCAGTGAAGAAGCAAACAAGGAAGCTTTGCTGGTAAGGTTGGATTTGCTTGAAGAACACATGGGACTGGCGTACATGAGGATGATGGCACAAAAAAAAAGGATAGAGAGATATTATAACCTAAGGGCAAATCTCCAATATTTCAAGGTTGGAGATCTGGTCTTAAGGAAAGTCACTCAAAACACATGGGAACTCAATGCAGGAAAATTGGGATCTACGTGGGAAGGACCTTACCTGGTTTTGGCCATCACGGGAAAAGGTTCTAACAAGTTGGAAAATGAAAACGGTGATGAATTACATAGCATTTGGAATGTATCCCATCTCAGTTCGGTACTATTCTTGAATACCGTCACTTATACTGAAAGTATGTGCTGCACTCTTTTACCCTTCGCCGGTTTTTGTCCCAAATCAGGTTTTTTCCGATAAGATTTTTAACGAGGCGGCAATGTAAAATATACTACGAAGAGGGAATGATCACCGAGAACAAGACTTCTAGTGCTCGAATTCACTGACTTCGCATTCGAACACTGGGGGGGGGGGGTGGGAGGGAGGGGGCCAGTATACACATATACTGAAGACAGTCAAAAATATTATGGAAACCAAAGGCAATGATTCATATGGCAAACTACTTGTAGATGGTTAAATAATCTTTGGATAGATATCATGATTATCTCCCAAAGATCTCATATTATTTGATCATACACAAGCTACAGATTATTTGGTCATTCACAAGTTGTTCCCATCAATGAGGAAGCAACGATCACCGAAAGGAATAAGACCCTCAGTTCTCGAGTTCATATATTTCTCACTCAAACAACGAAGGGGTGGGGGGGGGGGGAATAGTTTCTTAAACACCAAAGAGTGTCTTAACACCGGGGACTGCACAGTCATCCCCGATAGTAAAATCTTCTTAGGACCGGGGACTGCACAACCAGCCCCGTAGAAATAAGTCATGTAAATCAACCATATGTATTGGCAAGCAATGTAAATGTATTCACATGAATGAAAGGAATAAGTGAAAGGCCTTTTTACTTCTTCGTTATTTCTAGTACAAATGATAAGTTAATGTATTTTTCATTCGAAAGTTACTTAGAACTTCAAATGCTTGTGCCGGAATGAATAGGAGACGTCCTCTTTAAGAGCACCGTAAATATAAGAGGTCCCTCTCTTATAAAACCCTCATAGTATAGGGTTGATTTCGGATGGTCAAAATTCCTGAAATCGGAGTCTTTGGACGTAAATTCCTAAAGACTCAGTTAAATTTATAAGACCCTCACGATCAAGGGCAGACTACCGGATGGACTAAAAATCCCGGAACCTAAGTCCTCAAAGACTCAATTAAATTTTGAAAACCCTCGTGACAAGGGGTAAATTCCGACGGGTGAAGATCTAGGAGTCAAAACCTCTGATTACAGAACAAGTTTCAAAAAACTTGACAAAGGCATAAAGAAAGTATACTTTCTCAAAGCAATAAAGACAAAAATCCTCTTATTTATTATAATAACCAAACTCGAACTCGAGTCTTGGCAAGATTACAAAAAAAAAAAGACTATGTATTTTCTTGTGGTGCCGGGAGAGAAGAATCTTCAGCAGCTTCGATGGAAGAGGGATGTCGCGTTGATGGTGCAGAGCCACCATCATTCTCATCCTCTCCTTCTTCTTCAGTTCCTGAATATTAAAAAGCATAACTCGAAGAACCGGACGTAGAAGGCGGAGCAAGGAGATTCTTAAGGGCAGTGGACTCTAGTTCCCGGGCCTTGGCAATGCTCTGTTCGATATTTACAAGTCATGCCTTAGCTTCCTCCAACGTCTTCCGCTTCATGTGAAACATAGAGTAAGTTTTTTCAAAGATGAAGGAGTCTTCCTGGTTTTGGAGCCGAGCCCGAAGTTTCTTGACCTTTGCCTGGAGCTCCTCATTCTCAGCCTTCATTACACTGTCTCTAGCATCAAATATAACGTTAGTAGAAGAATGGAGTCGGTTTTGCTCCATGACCTTAAGAAGCCTCTCTTCCATTTTGGCTTTACCTTCTCCGGCAACCCTTGCCTCCTCGGTCCTGACACGTAAATCATCCTCCAAATTATTAACTTGGGACATGATGGCTGATTCACGTTCGGTGACATCAGTAATAATATCATGAAGCTGTACCCATTTATATTTAGCCTCTCTCAGGCTCTTATTCAGATGGGCAGCTTCTTGGCTAGAATCCATCAAGTCCTGCTCGGACTACTGCAACCGGTCCTCAAGCTCCGCCCTATCGGCAAGCTTTGCCTCTAGAACCAAGAGGCGCCCGGCAAGTTGAGTCTTCTCAATCGAAAGCTAATCTCGTTCTGCAGCCAATTCCTACTTATCCAGAATCAACTTCTGTAGGACCTCAGAAGCAAGCAAATTGGACTAAGAAAAGACAAAGTCAGGAATCAGTATTTCGGTAAGAAGGATACCAGGAACGAAAAAAGAAGGGTTATGCTATTACCTGTGCCGAGCAGTGCATACTGTTGTTAATAAGACACTCCCCGGAAAGGGAGTCCATTTTCCCCCAGTCCCTGGCCGTCGCCAGCGGCTTCATATAGTTGGCGAGCTTCATCAGTTTGGAAAGAATTTGGCATCCCTTCAAAACCAAAAGGGTGACACTTCGCCTTCCTTAGGGGTCCTGAAAAGTTGAGTAAATGTTCCCCAAGTTCCCGTGGTCAGGAGACCGGGGAGGAAAGGCATCTCCATCTCTTGTTGATGGCGCCGGTAGCGGTGAAGCAGCCGATAACGGTAAGGATAGAGCTGGTGGTGTTGTTGGTGAAGAGGCCATCAGTGTGGATGGAGAAGTAGAGATGGCAATTATTGGGTCAGTAGAAAGAGGCTCAGAACTTGAACCCCTCTGAGCAGAAGTATCCATAGGTATCGGAAAGAGAAATCAATATTTTCTGCCAGTTCCATTCCCCCCACAGGTTCTGAACCTCTTGTGGTGTGGGAGAACGGAGCTCTCTCGGCTGAGCACCCGGTCGAGCTGATGAAAATTTCCTTCTTTGTAAAAGGGCGACCGCTTCATCATCGTTCTCCTCCTCATCAAGAACCAATATGGCCGGTGTCAAGGCCTTAACTGATCTCGAGAAGGCCAAACGGATAGTGCAAAGTATCCTTGCTGGAAGGCAGGCCCGCAGAATCTCCTCTATCTCCGGCGAAGGTACCTCCTCGAAGAATCCCCAGCAGAAGAGAATGATATGGTAATATCTGCAACAAACTTAAAAAATATATACAAAAGGCTAAAAACTTACGCTTGAGATTCCACGACTCCGGAAAGGGCGGAGCTATGGCCGGAACAATGTCCTTGGTGGAGACAAGAACAAACCTCTCCATCCAACCGCGATCGTTGCCGTCATCCACACTAGTGAGGATAGCATGGTAGCTATGCTTGCTAAGGTTCAATACTCACCCAGGAAAAATCTTTGGGGAGTAAAGATTCATCATATGTTCCTGAGTAAGGGTTTCCCTACACTCAAAACACATCTGGCGAAGGCAAGCTACCGTTCGCCAGATTGAAGGGCTGACCTGTGCCAAGCAAACCTAGTACCAGTGGCAAAGTTCTAAAATTATGGGGTCGATTCCTTCATTCGACCCTAAGGAAAAGAAACCAAGAGAGAATGGGTAGGTTTATAAGAAGGTGAAATCTGCTTTAGAGAAGGTGATTCTATCTACCTCCTCGGGGGCAAAGATTTCTAGATTTGGGCGGTTGCAATCCTCCTTCACAATGGAAATGTGAGATGCACAGATGGAAGAAGGAAACAGACAAACCGGCCAAAACCTAGCATTGGTGGTATCTACAGAAGCCTTCTGTTCTTGAAGGTCTGCTATGGTGTTAAAGTTAACAGGGATGATAAAAGTGATAGTGGGGGGCTCATTGTCTACTTCAACTTCTTTGGTTTTCCTTTTCTTCGGGCCACCACCAAAAAGAGAACCAGTGTTCTTGGGGATAGCGGTGTATGAAGACATGTCTTTGTAGAGAAGGAAAGAGGATGAAAACTTGTGAAAAATGGTAAGTAGAGAGTTCTGAAAGAGATGAGGAAGACTGAGAGTTTGCAAAGATTGGAAGAAGAGAGATATGTTTAGGAGACGAGTTATATAGGTCAAAAAGGTGTGAAATCATGATTACCTCGAAACATAGCAAAAGTACATGTTGAATCACGAGGCAACACGTGTTCGAGGCATTAAATGTGAGGAGACTCCCATCCTTTCAAAAGTCGGAGATCGCTCAGAAACTTTGCCGCCAAGAAAGGAATTTTGATCTACTTTCCGACGGCACAAAGTTTTTGCCATCGGAAAGTAGGGGGACTCTCTGTATAGGGTAAAATTTATTAAAGAAAAATGTCGAATAGCAAAGTGACATGTGGACTCGAGGCCACATAATTGATGACTCGGCCACTAAAGAAACAACTACGAGCATAGTTGGCACCGGGCACAAACAAGTAAACTATTACTAAATAGGCTCTGAAGGCGGAACAACCAAAGGTAAGAGATCAAATAACCGAGGACAAGGAGTAGATTCTTCAACATCGGTTAGTATTTAATGAGCAACCGTTATAGAGAATGTTAGTGGTCAATAAGCACACGTTTCAGAGAATATCACATTTATTCCCAACCGTTGGGAAATCATCAAGGGACGGTTTCATTGTCATTTATTAGGTGCTGAATGTAAGGGTTTGACCTCCTCGATAATACCTATAAATTGAGGAGTCAACACCCATTGGGGGGGGGAGGGAGGGGAGGGGGAGGGGGGTTGTGCAGAGAATTGCAAAATACTTCTCTCTCTCTAAAAAGTTCTCAAACATCCCTTAACGCTAATATACTATTCTTTCATGCTCTATTTCTTCTCGCTGTCATCGGAAAGGCTAAATCTGTAGCCAGGCTCGTCATTTACTTATTTTCTTACTTCTGCTTTATTTCCTGTTTATTTCTTATTTATTGGATCGAATCAATCCATGTGTCTATACTCCACATAACATATTCAACTGTACCGTTTAGCGAGTAAACAACAGGCTGTATTCGTTGCGCGTTTAAATACAAGTGATACAAGTTAGTAACAACTGAACAGTAACTACAAATGATAATTAGACAAACTATAGTTACTAGGCTCTAAATTATACTAGTAGTTTATGAAAATTCTTCAATTAATCGGGGTTAAGGAATGACCCAATTGATAGATATGGCCTGAAAGCCACTGCATTTAAATCCTTCACGCTTCGTTTTAGATAGTTATTTGGATTATTGAAGTATCTCCACGGGGGAAACGCGTACTATTTTAGAGTTAGATACTGTTGGGCAAGTAGAGTTTGCCTGAAATAAACATAATCAAAAGTAACTCCTACCCAGTACCCATAAAAAAACTAAAATAAAATTATTTTTTGTGGACCAATTCTACAGGACACTTCCTTATGACGGGTATGGAAACAACCACCAACTGCTGATTATTAATGAAAAAATGAATCAGTAGTCTGTAACTTATATTAATGGCAATACGTTCTTGTCATTATGGAGGGAGAGGCTATTTCATGCTTCGCAGCACACCAACTATGAGAAAATTTCAAATCCAGTACAAGTTACTAGGAGTAGCTGTTCCTATATCTCTATATATATGAGGAGGAAAAAAAAAAGAACTTGTACTATCTAACCTTGAATACGATAATTTCAGTTTCTAGAAGCAAAATCAGGTCAAAAGCTAAGTTAGATGCCGCCCAAAGAAAATTTCTAACTTTCTTGTTAAGAGTCCGTTTATTATCTTTATGGGTAATTTAGAAGAATTTAAGTTATATACACTAGAGAGTGTAATTTTTTTAATAATATCAATGTATTTTAACTTGAGATAATAGATAAATTGTTATTTGACAAGATTACCAATTAATGATTATTATGAGATATATACTTGTATTTTTACAACAACAATAACATATCCCATGGAATCTCACAAGTGGGGTCTGGGGAGAATTGTGAAGGTAGAGAGATTCTTTCCGCCTTTCCAGTAGACTCGGCTAAAAAAAGCAATCTAAAGCAGTTTTGAAAATGAAAATCAGTAGTGAAGAAGCCATGAAAAAATAGTAAGGAAAGCATTACAAAGCAATTGAAAAAAGGGGAATTAACAATAACAAAATAATAAGATAACTCAATCACAAGAAATAATATATAGTAATAGAAGCCGAAGAATAAGACAATACGAGAATAATACTAATACTACTGGTATGAAGGGACAAGCCTATAACGAGCTCCAAACTACCACCAAGCCTCTCCTACAGGAAAGCTAGAGAATTCGACTACATATTAACCTTCTACTTTAATCTGCAACCTCCATATCCTCCTATCTAAGATTATGTCATCAGTGAAATACTTATAATTTTCTTTTAAGTAATTTGATCGTGTAATTATTTCTTACGTTGTGAGTGCATAGTTTGTAATATGGTTGTTACTCTTCCATCAGCTACAAATCATAGAAGAAAATTGTATGACATCAATGCTTCTCCCTTGAAATCGTATATGATGAGACTCTGCCATCCTTTAACTAATAAATTCTGGAGTACATTGAAAGAAAGTCACGCTTGACTTTATTTATTTCATCAATTGGATAATTTTATAAGATAAACTTTTTGGATTTCTGATTTCATTATATAAACATTAATGCAGATGATAGAGAAAGACTAACAAAGGAAGGAAACTAATATCGAGATTTGATCTCATGCTTGAATACATCCTTTTTCAATTAAAATCTCCTTACATGCTCTAAAAAGGGGTCACGTACTCTTTTCTTTCTTTAGAATCCCTTTCTACGGTTAATTATCTATTGAAGTTAAAGCAACTCTATAAAATGGAGAGAGTAACTTTCTTTGGGTCTCAGGAGCAAAATTCGAATTTGAAATCGTATGCTAAAAGTTGTATGGGTACATGTATATTTGTGCCCCAGTAATCTCCAAAGTTGCTTTTTCTTCTCTTGTTTGGACGTTTAAGATTGAGAAGATAAATAAAAGATACAACTTAAAATAGTCTTTTTCCTCCACTTCCCTTACCAGCTAATATTAGTAATGTTTAATTTTCATCTCCTGTTCTTTCCATATGCCAAAAATAAGCTTCAAGAATGAAAGAAGAAAGCCCTGTGTAAAACGAAAAGAAGAGGCAATTTAGCCATTGAATCTCTAGGAATATATAGTGTATATACAAAGCAAAAGCCTCTTTCTAAACCGTAAAAAAACAAACATAATTCAATCTCAAAAGTTAGCTTATAAATTAATGATCGTCCAAAACTTTATAAGGAGACAACAATTCATCTTTCAACCAATATGGTTAACACTTAATATTCCTTGTGAACCCAAGTGGCCATGCCTAGAATTCTAGAGCGTGGAGTCCAACATTGGGTAAACCAAGAATTTGAATGAGTCTTACTCGATGCCATGTAAAGATTACGAATTTTGAGTCTAACTCAATCTTAAAAGTTATCTCATAATTAATATGAGGATCGTCGAAGACCATAAAAGAGACAACAATCCGTTCCCTCAATTGATCTATATGGTACACTTGACATATACAAAGCAAAAAAGCCATAAAAAATCATTGGAATTTCCAAGGGAAGCACTGAAGATTGGAGCAAGAAACATTCCAAGTAGCACTACACAAATCTTGCTTTTTTCCTTCTCCAGAATCTGCCCCATCACAACACTTGCAAACCATTCCAAGAGTCTCAAACATCTTCAAATACTCTACTGAAGAGGAAAACTTACTATTCTGGGATTGTAAAGAAATTGGTCTTGCAGCATCAGCAAGTCCAAATCTTGATTCTTCTTGGAATGAGAAATTGATAACCAACAATAGCAAATACACCTTAAACGATTTCATATTATTTTTTACACTTTGGGAAACACAACTTATTATATGGTAATGATTGTAAATGCATCATAAGACACACACACATATATATGCAGATTCTTAGAGAAGAAAGTGAGATTTAATAAAATAATACTGCGACAAAGTCGTATTTAAATCTAGAAATGGTTGGTTTTCTTCCTTTAATTTGAGTGACAGGTATAATGTGAGCTTTTGGAGATGAGAGAGTGTACAATACGGTAGATAAGCCCGCCCCACACGTTTTCAAAATTTCCTGTGTCCACAAAAAAAACTACGCATAATTTATAATTATGTTTAGAGTGTTTAATTTCCTCTCTAGCAAATTTAACTTTACACTTTCCTTTTGCAAGAGTAAATTAATATATAGGGGATAAGGGATGAACCAACTGATAGCTGCTAAAGCCACTAAATTTAGATCCTTCACACTACATTTCCGATAGTGATCTAGACCATCGAACTATGTTTTTCAAATAGAATTATATTAGGAGTTAAATGTCGTTAATACATTAAATGTACTTCTACTTAGAAAATGGAGTATGATTGAGTTGAGATAAAACAAAACCATAAGATATATATTCTATCCAACAATTATAACGAAATTAGTTGGGGACAGATTCAATAAGAGACCCTGTTTATCCGTAAAACGGTACAATTGAATTTATACATGATTTCTAGACAAGTGAATTAATTCGGTCCTGAAATAATAAGATAATTGAAGAGAAATATATAACACTTATCCTTGATAGGAAGACGAAATGACAGAAATAAAGATTCTGATCATGAAGCTTCCGGGAGCAACAGTAATAAAAACAATAATAAGGACAGAAAATAAGAAGATAAAATTATATAGATATTTTAGTAGATTGTAGTATTGGTTTGCGAGAATATTCGTGTTCCTTACAATGATAAGTGAGCTCACTATTTATAGCTACGTCCAGGGAATGAAGTCCTAGGATCGTGCCCTTCTTTAATATCAATTATGAGGGCCATTGATGAAGATGTAACGGTGAGCATAAATGTCAAATTCCTTGTAACGGGCAACGTACTTAATGTTGTAGAATATTCTCTATTAAATGCTACCGAGACAAGAGTATTTATTGCATCTTTATGAGCGTTATTCTTTCCGGTGACAAATGAGACAATTGCCTTCGGTTTTGGCCATCCCCCGTCTTGGGCTTCACGTGTCCCTCTTTTTGACAGCCACATAGAATAACATATTTTACCCTATACATATAGTTCACCTGCTTTCCGGTGACATAACTTTATGTCACCGAAAAGTTGGTAGAAACACTCTTTTGGTGGAAATTACTATGATTCCCTCTGAAATCTTCTGACGGTTGATTAGACGCACGTCTCTCCGCATTTAATGCCCCGAACACGCGTCAACCCACGATTCATCATAACTTTTGCCGGTTATCGAGGTAATCATGACCACAAACTTAGCCGCCTAAACCTTTACTTATACGCTTCAACCTCTTTCATGCATACTTCCTAACTCACCAAACTTTCCTTATTCGACCTGCATCCCGTTCTTCAACCTTTCTCTAATTCTCTTCAAGTGAAAAAAAACCTTTTTCTTCTTTCATATAATGGCTTCTTCCTCAAAGAATACTAGTTCTTCAAAGAACAAGAACAAGGCCTATGACTCTACTCCTCCAACTATAGGCTCCATCATCCCTAGAAATCTTGTTACCACAAAAGACTTCGAAGAGAAGTTTCCTTCTGCTAGCTCTCATACATGGGCCGTCAGTAGGTATCCTTCTTCAACCAATCCTTCTAGCATTCCTGTTGTGAAGGAAGAATGTCGCTGCCAGGACCTAACCATTTTTGCTCCCGATCTGATGGAGCGGGTAACCCTACCCAAGGAGGGTTTTACATACTTTTATATGTATCCCTTTACTTTGGGTGCGTTTTCCCTGAGTGGAGAGCTTGACTCCGTTATTGTGGAGTTTTGCCTCCAATATCAGGTGTGCTTGGCACAAGTAAGTCCTTCTGTGTGGAGGACGGTTTCTTGCCTTCGGCGTTTGTGCCACAAGATGGGAGAGGAGAGCTAACCTCAGCTTATGTGATGAATCTCTATTCCCCCAAGATCTTCCGCGGGGGAATGATAAATTTCAGCAAGCGCGACCACCATGCTCTATTATCTTGCATGAATAACGACAACGATCGTGGATGAATGGAGTGGTTTGTTGCTGTTTTCACTAGCGATATCATTCCAACAACGGCTTCATCCTTTCCGGAATCATGGAACTGCACTCGTAAGAGCCTTGCTTAATATCCCTTTTACTAGAAATTTCTTCATATTTGTACTGATCCTCTATCTTTTGCCTATTTTACGAACTAGGTGGGTTCCACCTAGGGTTGAAGGCTTGGTCCGGTGGGTCCAGAAAATCCTGGTCGTCACTACGCCTGAGACCCGTACATGGACAAAATTAGCCCTTAAATACGGGTAGAAGGCCAAAAACCTTGGTAACTCAAACTTGTCTTGTTCTTTCTTTTCACGATAGGAAAGTGATTGACTCCTTCGCCTTTTTTCCTAAAATCAGGTCTACCTGCGGGCTCGGTTGCTGTCTCCGAGGAGGACATTTTGGCTGATCTTGCTGACGTGGTGAGGCTGCTTCAGGAGGCGCTTACTCTATCCCCGTCCATAGAACAAACAACCAAAAAGAAGACGCTCTTTTGCGACCAGGGAAAAGAATAAGAGGGTGAAGGCTGTTGCCCCCGAGTCATCTACAGTAGTTGTGGTGACAAGCCCTCCTCCCGGGCCGGTCATAGACATTGTGATGATCGACGATGACAGAGAAGATAGTGATAGGGAAGCTTCTCTAAATAGAAGGCGATGACCCTCATCAACGCAATATAATGCTTAACCTGTTGAGTTAGTTACACCATCTAAGGACGATCTATCGGTGCTCTGGGGGAATATGATATGGTGGAAAATGCCAACTCCTACTTCCGTGTCCGCAGTCGTCGCGCCCAGTATTTTGGGGCAGAGTATCGGGTCCCTTTCATCCTTGGTTGACGAGCAACTAACAACTAGCTTTGCGTTTGCTGCAATTGCTTCTCACTCTTCAACTCCATCGTTACCAACACTAGCAACTACTACATCATTTCCACCTTCATCCGCTTTTCCACCAGCAACTGCTACATCATCTCCACCGGCCGCACCTAACCACGAAGAAGGTGTTCCTCTTCCCTAGTCCCCGGTTCATAAAAATTTAGGGCAAAATTATGCTGCTTCTTCTGAAGATCCTCAAAGGAGGAGGAATCCTACTCTTTTGGTCTCTACCGGATGCAACTTGCTATCCCGATCGGTGGAGCTTGCTAATTACCTGAAGCCTTTGGCTTCAAGAAAGATTGGGAAAAGTTTCAGGCACTCTCGGGGGAGTGTTTGTTGAACAACGCCATGCACAATGCAACATATCTTGAGTTTTACCTTTTTTTCTTTGTAATCCAACTTTCTTGCTTCTGAGGGCCTTCCGAGGTTAATTTGTGAGAAGGAAGTGATTACCTCCACACGTGATCAACTTTTAGCGGAGCGGGAGCAAAGTGTCTCTCACCTCACAGAACTAGAAGCCAAAGCTGCTGAGGCTGTTGCATTGGAGGCTCGATTGCAGCAAATCGAGCAAGAAGTGGTAACCCTTAGCCAAGAAATTGGCCCGCTGAGGGTTAGATTTGATGAATCTAGGGCCAAATGGGCTAAAGTCCATATCGCCGTTCTTGCTGCAATCAAATGCGAGACTGCCTCCGCTGAAAGACTGACTAACTTTGTGGCAGCCTTGAACTCCAAATTTGAAGAGCTTGGTGCTGCGGGGGAGAAACATGCCTAGCTGGAGGAGAAGTACAGGAAAATATTTATCATAATAGGCTCTTTAGTTCAATTTTCTATGACCTTGATGTTAACCTCAGATCTATTAGATTAGCTCGAGAAATCCTTTCTGCTGAGGTAACCCAATTCAAAGAAGAACTTAAGCATTGTAACGAATCGGCCGGTCGTTTTGAGAGTATTAGCCCTGAACCCCTACTTATTGCTCCCTTTATTTTATTTTTGTGGTTTCGTAACTTCCCGGGAGATTTGGTTTTTGGTTTTGGAGTGAAATGGGACACATAGTCCATAAAAATAGAAGTTTGAGTTATAGGAATTTACCGTAGTTTAAATTGTATGAATATGACTCTGGAATGGAGTTTCGACGGTTCTAGTAGCTCCATAGGGTGATTTTGGTCATAGGAGCATGTCCGGATGTTGATTTGAAGGTCCATAGGTAATTTTGGCATTAATTGGTGAAAGTTGAAAAATTGGATGATTTTTGGAAAGTTTGATAGGCAGTGGACTTTTTGATATCGGGGCCGGATTACGATTACTGAAGTTGGAGTAGGTCCGTAACGTCAAATGTGACTTGTGTGAAAAATTTAAAGTCAATCGGACGCGATTTATTAGGTTTCGCCATCGTTTGTAGAAGTTAGAATTTTCTTAGTTCATTAAGCTTGAATTGAGGTGCGATCCGTGGTTTTAACGTTGTTTGATGTGATTTAAAGCCTCGACTAAGTTCGTATGATATTTTAGGACATGTTGGTATATTCGGACAGGGTCCCGAGGGCCCCGGGTATGATTCGTATTGAATCCAGAACAAATTTTGGACTTGTGAAAATGCTGAAGCTCCCAGCTTCTAGTGTCATGGCACTTGCGGTGGGGTTGGCCGCAGGTGCGGACTCGCAAAAGCGAGATTTTAGAAAAAGGTGTGAAGCTCGCTTGGCCCAGCTAGGATAACAGATGCGAGGTGAGGGCCGCAGATGCAAAGGTTCGATCGCAGAAGCGGGTGATGCTAGTCTGGGCTAGGGTCACAGAAGCGGAAGGTTCTCTACAGAAGCGGACTCGCAGGTGCGGGCCTTGGTCTGCAGAAGCGAAAATCGTGGCCATAAGTGGAATCCGCACGTGAGATCGTTTTTTTCAAAGGTGCGGCGTCACAGGTGCGACTGAGGCATTGCAGAAGCGACTTCACTGGGCAAAAAAGGCCTAATTTCGAGGGTTTGATCTCACTTTGATTTTTGATCTAGAGAGCTCGGTTTGTGGCGATATTTCGAGAGGTTTGCAAGGAAATCATTGGGGTAAGAAATTCTCACTCGATTTTGGCTATATTACACGAATATATTGTTGTTTTCATCATTTAATTAGTGTTCTTTGCTGGAAATTTGAGGAAACATTGGGAAAACTTCTTAGGCTAAGATTTGGGGATTTGAAAGGCGATTTGAGGTCGGATTTGAGTAATTCTTGTATGGCTGGACTCAATATCGAATGGGTGTTCGTATTTTATAATTTTGGTCAGGTTCCGAGACGTTGCCCCAGGCCAACATTTTTGGGCGATTTTTCAATTCTTTGCTGAAGTCGTAGATTCATTATTTAAATTAGTTTCTTATAGTTATATTTATATTATGTAATTATTTTGGCTAGTTTTGAGCTGATCCGAGTTGGAAAATCGAGGCAAATGTCTTTTTATTGATTGATTGAGTGAGACTTGAGGTAAGTAAGATTTGTGGGGGAAATTGCCCTTAGGATTTGGTACTGTTATGGTAAATTGCAATACATGAAGGCCATGTACGCGAGGTGACGAGTGTGTACTTGGGCTAAATGTTGAAACTTCGGTTTTTGCTAAATAATTCTTTTTATTTCCTTAATTAAGTTACTCTAGCACGTGTAGTCGCCATGTTTAGCCTATTGACACATGGCTACATGTCTTATCTCTTACTTGCAACTTGTGAAACATGCTTAGTTGATT
The DNA here is from genome assembly GCF_000715075.1 of Nicotiana tabacum. Lineage (NCBI taxonomy): Eukaryota > Viridiplantae > Streptophyta > Magnoliopsida > Solanales > Solanaceae > Nicotiana > Nicotiana tabacum. Next base: position 21,533,756 of record NC_134081.1, on the reverse strand, counting down.
TACCTGCTTCCTTGATTTTGTATTCGGTCTTTAACTGTAGGATTCCTTGATGTAATTTCATTTTCGCATTAGTTATATGTTGTATATTTACTTTTGGGACTACGAGGCGATACCTCGGGAGAGCCCCTATTGTATAGTAACTTTTGGGACTACGCGGCATTACCTAGGGAGCACCCCTGTTGCATATTTACTTTTGGGACTACGAGACGGTACCTCGGGAGCACCCATATTGTATATTTACTTTTCGGACTACGAGGAGGTACCTCGGGTGTGCCCCTGTTGTGCATTTACTTTTGGGACTATGAGGCGGTACCTCGGGAGCGCCCCTGTGGTTGACCTCTATTTACTGTGTTTTGTTGTTGTTGTTGTTATTTCTTAACTTGTTAGAATCTCGTTTTTTCTCACGTATTGTAGATATCTTCTTGAATCCCGTGTTGTTATCTTTCTGTAAATTCTCATTGTTCACTTCTCAGTCATTTCATTATATTATTATTTCTTCTGCCTTGTTTCCTATTTATTACAATAGGGCCTTGACCTGACCTCGTCACTACTCTACTGAGGTTAGGCTTGACACTTATTGGGTACCGTTGTGATGTACTCATACTACACTTCTGTACATCTTTTTGTGCAGATCCAGGTACTGCGTACCATACCAGGTACCAGTGAGCTAGTCCGTTTGTAGAGACTTCAAGGTTCATCTGCCAGCATCTGCAGACCTCGAAGTCCCCCTCTATCTTTATTATGTAATATTCCTCATTTCTCATTAGACTCTGATGTATAGAGATATTTAGTATTTTGTTTTTCTCTTTGGAGCTTGAGACTTATTTCTACCGGGTTTTGGGAGTTGTAACTATTTTGAATTGCACGATTTATTTATTTTAGATGTTGAGGTTGAGTTTCAGCTTTATATTCAGTTATTCCGCATAATTGTTATGCTTACCTAGTCTTAGAGACTAGGTGTCATCAAGACATCATACAGAGGGAAATTTAGACCGTGACAACTTGGTATCACAACTCTAGGTTCATAGGTGTTATGAGTCACAAACAGGTTTAGTAGAGTCTCGCGAATTGGTACGGATATGTCTGTACTTATCTTTGGGATGCTTTGGAACTGTTAGGAAAAGCTTCACTTCTTTGATTCCTTATCGTGCGAGATTTTGACTTCGGATTCTAAATTTCTGTCTTTCTATTCTCACACAGATGGTGAGGACACGTACAGCTGGTTCAGATGACCAGATACCTGCGCTCCCTGTTAGAGTCGCGAGAGGCCAAGGACGGGGTAGAGGCCGAGGACGTCCACGTGGTGCAGCCAGAGCACCCGCACGAGCTGCTACAGAAGAGCCACAAGTAGCTTATGTTGGAGGGCAGGCACCTGAGACTCCTGTTACTGCACCAGCCCTCCAGGAGACTCTCGCCTAGTTTCTGAGCATGTTTAGCATGTTGGCTCAGGCAGGGTTGATACCACTTGCTCCTGCCACATCTCAGGCCAGGGGAGGAGCATAGACTCCCGCCGCTCGTACCCAAGAGCAGATGGTCCAGGTCGACCAGGTTCTAGAGGTCATACCAATGCAGCTGGTAGCTCCAGTCCAGTCCAAGGTTATGGCAATAGTTTCTGAGGGGGAGCAGCTCCGGCTCGAGAGGTACAAGAAGTACCACCCTCCTACTTTCAGTGGCTTGGCATCGGAGGATGCCCTGGGTTTTTTTAGGGAGCCACTGTATACTCAGTACTATGGGTGTTGTGTAGTCTAGTGGGGTTTCTTTCACTATGTTCCAGCTTAGAGGAGCGACCTATCAGTGGTGACGAGCATATGAGTTGGGTAGTCCGGCCGAGGCAGCTTCACTCACTTGGACTCAGTTCTCAGATATGTTCTTGAGGAAGTACGTTCCCTAGAGTCTCAAAGATGCATGGCGCGCAGAGTTTGAGCAGTTACGCCAGGGTTCTATAACCGTGTTAGAGTATGCAATCCGGTACAGTGATTTGGCTAGGTATGCACCAGCCTTGGTTGCTACTATTCGGGAGCGGGTTCATTGATTTATTGAGGGGCTCAACCCCGGTATCATATTTACGTTGGCCCGAGAGTTGGACATGGACATCACATACCAGCAAGTGGTGGGGATCATTAGGATATTAAATGGTATATTGACTCGGGAGAGAGAGGCGAGGGAGGCCAAGAGGTCTCGAGAGTCTGCCATATATAGCGGTACTCGTGCCCCAGTTGCAACTCGTCAGGGTAGGGGCCATGTGGGTTGCCCTGTTCATTCACAACTTCTAGCCGCCAACACTACTCTGGCTACTCCTAGGCCCCAGGTTCCCTATTATACACTGCCATTGTCTAATGTACCTCATGCATGGGGTGCTTTCAATGGCCGGTCTAACTGATCAGTCCTGAGCCAGCCACAGTAGCCACGTCCTCCGAGAGCTTGTTTTGAGTGTGGGGGCACTCGTTATGTGGTGAGGAATTGCCCCAGACTCAGGAGGGGTGCACCTCTACAGACCACTCAGGCACCGCGTGCTCCACTAGGTCCTCGGGCTATGGTTACAGTACCAGCTACCACTCCACCTGCAAAGCCAACTCGAGGTAGAGGTCGGATAGGCAGAGGTCGCCCTAGAGAGGGAGTCCAGGCCAGATATTATGCCCTTCCTGCTAGGACGGAGGTAGTTGTATCCGACTTTGTCATCATAGGTATTGATCCGGTCTGTCATAGAGATGCATCAGTCTTATTTGATCTAGCCTCCACTTATTCCTATGTGTCATCTTATTTTGCTCCGTATTTGGGTGTATCCCATGATTCTCTAAGTTCTCCTATCTATGTGTCTACACCCATGGGTGGTTCTATTGTTATTGTTCGTGTGTATCGGTCATGTTTGGTTATTCTTAGTGGTTTTGAGACCAGAGTCGATTTATTATTGCTCAATATGGTGGATTTCGATGTTATTTAGGGCATGGACTGGTTGTCGTCCTATCATGCTATCCTTGATTGTCACGCCAAGATGGTGACGTTGGCTATGGAAGGTCTACCACGGCTAGAGTGGAGAGGTACTTTATATTATATTCCTAGCTGGGTTGTTTCATTTCTTAAGGCTCAGATGATGGTTGATAAGGGGTGTGATGCCTATCTGGCATATGTGAGGGATGTTAGTTTTGATACTCCTACAACCGAGTCAGTTTCGATAGTGAGGGGTTATCCTGACATAGTTTTGGCGAATCTTCCGGGCATGCCTCCCGACAGAGATATCGACTTTGGTATTGATTTGATACCGGGCACTCAACCCATTTCTATTCCACCTTATCGTATGGCCCCAGTAAAGTTGAAAGAATTAAAGGAACAGTTGCAAGAGTTGCTTGATAAGGGATTCATTCGGCCCAGTATGTCACCTTGGGGTGCTCCTGTCTTGTTTGTAAAGAAGAGGGATGGTTCTATGCGGATGTGTATTGATTATCGCAAGTTGAACAAGGTTACAATGAAGAACAGGTTTCCGTTGTCACGTATTGATGACCTATTTGATCAGCTTCAGGGTGCCAGAGTGTTCTCTAAGATCGACTTGCGTTCAGGCTATCATTAGTTGAAGATTCGGGAGCCAGAAATCTCGAAGACTTCTTTCAGGACTCGGTATGTCATTACGAGTTCCTTGTGATGTCTTTTGGGATGACCAATTCCCCAGCAGCCTTCATGTACTTAATGAATAGTGTATTTCAACCCTATCTTGACTCGTTCGTCATTGTGTTTATTGACGACATTCTGGTGTATTCTCGTAGTCGGGAGGATCATGAGAAACACCTGAGGACTATGCTTTAGACCTTGAGAGAAAATAAGTTATATTCAAAATTTTTGAAATGTGAGTTCTAGCTGGATTCAGTAGCGTTTTTGGGTCATGTAGTATAGAGTGTAGATCTGAAAAAGATTGAAGCAGTATAGAGTTGGCCCAGACCGTCCTCAGCTATGGAGATATGAAGTTTTCTTGGCTTGGCGGGGTATTACCATCGATTTGTAGAGGGTTTCTCGTCTATTGCAACACTTATGACCAGATTGACCCAGAAGGGTGCTCCGTTCAGGTGGAACGGGGAGTGTGAGGAGAGCTTTCAAAAGCTCACGACTGCTTTGACTACAAACCCAGTATTGGTATTGCCTACTAGTTTGGGGTCTTATATGGTGTATTATGATACGTTGCGCATTGGTCTCGGCGCGGTGTTGATGCAGGACAGTAGGGCGATTGCCTGCGCGTCTAGACAATTGAAGGTGCATGAGAAAATCTATCCTATCCTCGACCTCGAGTTAGCAACTATTGTTCATGACTTAAAGATCTGGCGGAACTATTTGTATGGTGTCCCTTGTGAGGTCTACATTGATCACCAGAGTCTACAACATCTGTTTAAGCAGAAGGATCTTAACATGCAACAACAAAGATGGTTGGAGTTGTTTAAGGACTATGACATCACCATTCTCTATCATGACGGGAAGGCCAATATGGTGGCCGATGCCTTGAGTCGCTAGGCGGAGAGTTTGGGCAATTTAGCATATCTACCAGTAACAGAGAGGCCTTTAGCCTTAGATGTTCAGGCCTTGTCCAACTAGTTTGTCAGATTGGATATTTCCGAGCCGAGCAGGGTTTTGGCTTGTATGGTTTCTTAGTCTTCTCTTTATGACCATATTAGAGAGCGTCAGTATAATGACCCCTATTTGCTTATCCTTAAGGACATGGTTCAGCACGGTAATGCGAAGGAAGTCACTATTGGAGATGATGGTGTATTACAAATGCAAGGCAGATTATGTGTGCCCAATGTACATGGTTTTAGTGAGTTGATTCTCCAGGAGGCTCACAGTTTACGGTACTCCATTCATCCAGGTGCTACGAAGATGTATCAGGACTTGAGGCAGCACTATTGGTGGAGGTGGACGAAAAAAGACATAGTGGAATACGTAGCTCAGTGCCTAAATTGTCAGCAGGTGAAGTATGAGCATCAACGACCAGGTGGATTGCTTCAGAATATAGAGATTTCAGAGTGGAAATGGGAGCGGATCACTATGGATTTCATTGTTGGGCTCCCACAGACTCAGAGGAAGTTCGATGCAGTTTGCATGATTGTAGATAGATTGACCAAGTCAGCTCTTTTCATTCTTGTGGTTACTACTTACTCTTCGGAGCTGCTGGCTCAGATTTGCATCGCGAGAGTGTCAGGATTCATGGTGTGCTGGTATCTATCATCTCTGACCGGGTTACGCAGTTTACATCGCGGTTCTGGAAAGCCGTACAGATATTAGAGGATATACTTTATGCGTGTGTGATGGATTTTGGGGGTTCTTGGCATCGGTTCTTGCCACTTACAGAGTTTGCCAACAACAACAGTTATCAGTCGAGCATTCAGATGGCCATATATGAGTCTTTGTATGGTAGGCGGTGTCGGTACCCAGTGGGTTGGTTTGAGCCGGGTGAGGCTAGACTATTGGGTACTGACTTGGTTCAGGATACCTTGGAAAAATGTTAAGTTGATTCAGGATCGACTCCGTACAGTCCAATCCAGGTAGATGAGTTATGCGGATCAGAAGGTTCGCGATGTTGCATTCATGGTTGGGGAGCGGGTCTTGCTCCGGGGTTCGCCCATGAAGGGTGTTGTGAGGTTCGGAAAAAAGGGCAATTTGAGCCCTAGATATATCAGTCCTTTTAATATTCTTGAGAAGGTTGGATAGGTGGCTTACAGACTTGCACTACCACCTAGTATCTCTGCAGTTCATCCAGTATTCTATGTTTCTATGCTCTGGAAGTATCATAACGATCTGCCTCATGTGTTAGACTTTAGCTCAGTACAGTTAGATAAGGATCTATCGTATGTTGAGGAGCCGGTGGCCATTTTGGATAGGCATGTTCGAAAGTTGAGGTCAAAGAACATCGATTCAGCGAAGGTTCTGTAGAGGGATCATCCGGTCGAGGAGGCGACTTGGGAGAACGAGCATGATATGCGCAGCCGTTATCTTCATCTTTTGACCACTTCAGGTATGTCTCTATACTCGTTCGAGGATGAACATTTGTTTTAAGAAAGGGAGGATGTAACGACCCGATCGGTTGTTTTGATAGTATTAGCCCTGAACCCCTACTTATTTCTCCCTCTATTTCATTTTTGTGGTTTTGTGACTTTCCGGGAGGTTTGGTTTTTGATTTCGGAGTGAAATGGGACACATAGTTCCTAAAAATAGAAGTTTGAGTTCTAGAAATTTACCGTAGTTATAATTATACGAATACGTCTTCGGAATGGAGTTTCGACAGTTCCACTAGCTCCGTAGGGTGATTTTGGTCTTCGAAGCATGTCCGGATGTTGATTTGGAGGTCCATAGGTCATTTCGGCGTTAATTGACGAAAGTTGGAAAAATTGGATAATTTTTGGAAAGTTTGACTAGGAGTGGACTATTTGATATCGGGATCGGATTCCGATTCCGGAAGTTGGAGTAGGTCCGTAATGTCAAATGTCACTTGTGTGTAGAATTTGAAGTCAATCAGACGCGATTTGTTAGGTTTCGGCATCGTTTGTAGAAATTGAAATTTCCTTAGTTCATTAAGCTTATGTGGGTCTCGTTGGTCTCATGTGTGATTCGGATTGAATCCGGAACAAATTTTAAACTTGTGAAAATGTTGAAGTTGCCAACTTCTGGTGTCATCGCACGTGCGGTGGGGTTGGCCGCAGGTTCAGACTTGCAAAAGCGAGTATTTGGCCGCAGGTGCGAAGCTGGCTTGGCCCAGCTGGGATCGCAAGTGCGAGGTGAGGTCCGTATCTGCGCGTCCGCAGATGCAGAGTTCGATCACAGAAGCGGGTGAGATAGGCCTTGGCTAGGGTCGCAGAAGCGGAAGGTTCTCTGCAGAAGCTGGCTCGCAGGTGCGGGCCTGGTCCGGAGAAGCGAAACTCCTGGCCACAAGTGGAATCCGCACCTGCGATTGTTTTTCCATAGGTGTGGCGTCGCAAGTGCGAATGAGGACTCGCAGAAGCGATTTCACTGGGCAGAAAAGGTCTAATTTCTAGGATTTTATCCCACTTTGATTTTTGGACCTAGATAGCTCGGTTTGTGGCGATTGTTTGAGTGGTTTGCAGGAAATCATTGGTGTAAGAAATTCTCACTCGGTTTTGGTTATATTACACGAATCTATTGTTGTTTTCATAATTTAATTAGTGTTCTTAATTGAAAATTTGAGGAAAATTTGGGAAAACTTCTTAGGCTAAAATTTGGGGATTTTAAAGGAGATTTGAGTAATTCTTGTATGGTTAAACTCAATATAGAATGGTCGGGTTCCGAGACATGGGCCCGAGTCGACGTTTTGGTGCGATTTTTCAATTCTTTGCTAAAGTCATAGATTCATTATTTAAATTAGTTTCTTATAGTTATATTTATAGTATGTAATTGTTTTGGCTAGATTCGAGCCGATCAGAGTTTGAAAATCGAGGCAAAGGTCTTCTTATTGATTGTTTGAGCGAGGTTTGAGGTAAGTGACTTACCTAACCTTGTGTGGGAGAAAATTTCCTTAGGATTCGGTACTGTTATGTTAAATTGCAATACGTAAAGGCCGTGTACGCAAGGTGATGAGTGCGTACTCGGGCTAAATATTAAAAATACGATTTTTTCTAAATAGTTCCTTTTATTTCCTTAATTGAGTTACTCTAGCACGTGTAGTCGCCATGTTTAGCCTAATGTCACATGTCTACGTATCTTATCTCTTACTTGCAATTTGTACAACATGCTTAGTTGAATTACCTGTTTCCCTGATTTTGTATTCAGTCTTTAACTGTACGATTCCTTGCTGTAATTTCATTGCCCCATTGGATATGTGTTGTATATTTACTTTTAGGACTACGAGGCGGTATCTCGGGAGCGCCCCTGTTGTATATTTACTTTTGGGACTACGATGTGGTACCTAGGGAGTGCCCCTATTGCATATTTACTTTTGGGACTACGAGGCGGTACCTCGGGAGAGTCCCAGTTGTGCATTTACTTTTAGGATTACGAGGCGGTACCTGGGGAGCGCCCCTCTTGTTTACCTCTATTTACTATGTTGTTTTTGTTGTTTCTTAACTTGTAAGAATCTTATTTTTCCTCACGTGTTGTACTTGTCTTCTTGAATCCCGTGTTGTTATCTTTCTGTAAATTGTCATTGTTCACCTCCTAGTCATTTCATTATATTATTATATCTTTTGCCTTGCTTCCTATTATTTCCAGTAGGGCCATGATCTGACTTCGTGACTACTCTACTGAGGTTAGGCTTGGCACTTACTGGGTACCATTGTGGTGTACTCATACTACACTTCTGCACATCGTTTTGTGCAGATCCTGGTACTGCTTACCAGACCAGGTACCTGTGATCTAGCCCATATGTCAAGACTTCAAGGTACATATTCCAGCGTCCGCGAACCTCGACGTCCCCCTATATCTTTATTATGTTTTTCCTCATTAGACTCTGATGTATAGAGATATTTACTATTTTTTTTCTCTTTGGAGCTTGTGACTTATTTCTACCAGATTTTGAGAGTTGTAACTATTTTGAATCGCAACTCTTATTTATTTCAGATGTTAAGGTTGAGTTTCATCTTTATATTCAGTTATTCCGCATAATAGTTAGGCTTACCTAGTCTTAGATACTAAGTGCCGTCACAACATCCTACGGAGGGAAATTGGGGTCATGACAAGCACCGAGCGGCTTCCCTCGTTGTTAAGAAAACTTATGCTATGTACATCATGAGGAGAAAAACCTTGGAAGAGGCCAAAGCTGGTATCATTGACTTTGATGTTAAGATTGCTAAGGCCCGTGAGCTTGAGTTGGCTGCTAAAGACGGTCTCCCGGCAGAGCATGCTGCTTCCGATTCTTTCGATTCTGGTTCAGAAACTTCGGGAACTGAAGAGGAAGCGGAAGACGAAGATGTGGAAGGCTAAACTGGCAAAGGCCAAAATGTTAATCCATCAGCGGATCTACCCACTACTCCTGGGGATGCAGACACTTCTCTTCCTCCGAATTTCGAAGATGTTGTAGTTTTGTTTTTTTTTTCTTTCCAATTCTTGTATTTGTGCCATTTTGGCATGTTATTGTAAATAAAAATATCTTTTTTTCCAAGTATTGTTTGAGTCTTCTTTTCGTTTGAACATTTATGCAAGTTTTAATTTTGTATTCTCTTCTTTTTGCTTAAGAGTTTTGCGCAGGTTTTAATGTTTACGTCTTATTATGTGAAGCCTTGGGTGTATTTTTCCCGAAAGCATTTTGATTCCGGGCATAATTCCTTCCAAAATCAACCCTTAACTTAAGGGTTTTTGTAAGAGAGCCTTATTATGTTTACGATGCTCTTGAAGAGGATGTCTCCTGTTCATTACGGCACTAGCATTTGAAGTACTTGTTTAACTTTCAAATGACAAAGTTAATTCATTGTTCAGACAAGAAACAAGATAAAAATAAAAGGATTTCATTTTGTTCCTTCTATTTTCAAAAAGTACATAAGCATTTGTTATGCAAGAAAAAAAAAGAAATTGCCATTAGTTGTGGCTAACTTGTACAACTTGTTTCTACGGGACTGGCTGCGTAGTCCCCGATTCCGATGATACAATTATGTTTCTGGTTTTTCGTTTCCCGTTCGACGTGGCAATCATTGTTGTTGTATCCTCATATCATCCCCCCCAGTGTTCGAATGCGAAGAATGCGAATTGGAACACTAGAAATCTTGTACCTTCGAAGATTCCACTAATGAAGTGCTAGATAATCCTTAATGCAGTAACACACTTTACTTCCTCTTAGGAATTTATACTATCGAGCGAAGGACTATCTAACAACCCTTTAGAGGTTTGTGCTCATGAACAGTCGGGTAACCTTTGCTCGATAGCAAATTCAACTTCTCGGTGGGAATTTTCTATAGAGCAAAAGATTATCTGACTGTCCCATAGTAGATATTTGCTTACGTGCCTTACTAATAAAGGTCATATTGCTGCTGTTAGAGCTTTCTTCATAGTATGATTTATGTTGTTGTCTCGTTAAAAACCATGCCATAAAACTTGGGACAAAAATTGAATGAAGGGAAAAAGAGTGCAACACATACTTTCACTTCAGGTGATGTTCATCAGCAATAATATCTTTTGAGGTGTGCCACATTCCAGTTGCTAGGCAACTTTTCTCTATCTTGGTTCTCCAACTCATATGAACCTTTCCCGGTGATAACTGAAACCCGGTAGGGGCCTTCCCATGTTGGACCTAGCTTCCTTGCGTTGAGCAACCGGGTATTTTGAGTGACTTTCCTTAAGACCAAGTCTCCTACTTTGAAATAATGAAGGTTAGCTTTTCGATTATAATACCTCTCCATTCTCTGTTTTTGGGCTGCCATTCTTACATGCGCCAAGTCCCTGCGCTAATCAAGTTGCTCCAATTGACTAATATTGCTTCATTATTTGATTCTTCATCTGCTTGGAAATATCTCAAGGTGGGTTCCCCTACTTCCACCTTGATTAAAGCTTCTTCCCCGTACACGAGGGAAAAAAGAGTTTCTCCTATGCTCGATTTGGCCGTTGTTCGATATGCCCATAAAACTCCGGGTAACTCCTTGGGCCAATTACCTTTAGCCGCTTCCAATATTTTCTTGAGGTTTTGTATAATCACTTTGTTTGTTGACTCATCTTGACCATTTGTGCTCAGATGATAGGGTGAAGATGTGATCATCTTTATTTTTAAATCTTCGAGGAACTTTGTGACTTTTGCACCGATAAATTGTTTCCCAATTCTGCATGCTATCTCTTTTGGTATTTCGAACCTGCAAATTATATTTTCCCATAAGAAATCCACCATTCCATGCTCGCCAATCTTCTGATAAGGACATGCTTCCACCCACTTAGAAAAATAGTCAATCAAAATCAAAAGAAATCTTACCTTTACGGGGGCCGGCGATAATGGTCTTACGGTGTCCATTTCCCATTTGATGAACAACCACGGGGACAGAACCAAATGCAACGGTTCTGCCGGTTGATGTACTAGTGGCGTATTGCGTTGGCACTTATCACATCTTCTTACGAAGTCTTTAGCATTTTGTTCCATGCGGGGCCAATAATATCCCGCCTTTACCAACTTCAACACCAATGAATTTGTGCCCGAATGGTTTTCACATATCCCTTAATGGACTTCTCGCATAACATAGTTGGCTTCGGATGCCCCCAAGAACGGGCCAGCGGGCCTTGGAAAGATTTTCTATACAGTTGGCCTCTCTTTAAGCTATATCGCGCTGCTTTGGCGTGAAGCGCTCGGGACGCTTTGGAGCTTCGGGCAACTTCCCGTGCTCGAGATAATCGATGATTTCATTCATTTAGTTCTAGATCAAATTAGTCCTATTTACCTCATAGTAGCTATTTACATCCAGGACCGAGTTCATCAGTTGTACTACAGTCCCTGATCCGATCCCTTTATTTTCTTTGATGACCCAACGTTAGCCAATGCGTCTGCTTTTGCGTTATCTTCCTAGGCCAGTTTTTCTAAATGAGGGTAGCGAATTTCTTCTCGCATTAAAATTTTACTAATGTAATAGATGGGAGATTGCATACCTTCGTCCTCACGGACTAAAACTGCACTTACTGTGACTTCCGAGACCGCGGGGTAGATTAGCAGCGTTTCACCTTCTTTTGGTTTTGAAAGCAACAGAGGGCATACCAAGTACTTTTTCAAATCTCTTAATGCCTTCTCGAACTCCAAGGTCCATTCAAAATTGTTTTTCTTTTTTAGCAGTGCGAAGAAATGGTGACATTTTTCTGATGACCATGAAATGAACCTGCTTAAAGTTGCCAATCTCTCTGTGAGCCTTTGAACTTTCTTCACGCTTGACAGTTGGTCCGAGATGTCTTCGATGGCCTTGAGCTTATCGGGGTTTACTTCAGTTCCTCTTTGTGATACCAGAAACTTGCCAAAGCTGACCTCGAACGCGCATTTCTCAGGGTCAAGTTTCATATTATGCTTTCTTAGGATGTAAAAAGTTTCTTGCATATATTTAAGATGATCACCTGCATTCAAAGACTTAACGAGGATATCGTCTATATAAACTTCCATAGTTTTTTCTATTTGTTTTTTAAAAATCTTGTTCATGAGCCGTTGGTAAGTGGCTCCGGCGTTTTTCAACCCGAAGGGCATCACATTATAGAAATATGTAACGAAATTCATAATAAACGGTGTATTTTCCTGATCCTACGGGTTCATCTTAGTTTGGTTGTACCCGGAATAGGCATCGAGGAAACTCATTAACTCATTCCCGGCCGTAGCATCAATCATTTGATCGATGTTTGGAAGTGGGAAAGAATCTTTCGGGCACACCTTATTCTAATATTTATAATCTACACACATGTGGAATTTAGTGTTATTCTTAGGAACTACTACTACATTAGCTAGCAAGTCTGGATACATTACCTCTCAGATCTAACCGATATTAAGTAAGCGAATTACCTCTTCCTTGAGGAATGTATTCCTGGCTTCGGCAATATGGCATTTCTTTTGTCTTATCAGAGGTATGTTGGGATCCAAACTTAACTTGTGCACGGCTACCTCCGTCGGGATACCTGTCATATCCGCATGCAGCTATACAAAACAATCGGCATTAGATTTAAGAAATTTAATAAAGCCAGACCTGAGATCGGGGTGCAGTCCTGTCCCCAAGTGGAATTTCTTTTCTAACAAATCTTTGAACAATGCAACTTGCTCAAGCTCTTCCGTTGAGGATTTTGTTGCATCCGTCTCTTCTGGAACCTGGAGATACCTCGGCACCAGATACAATTCTGGTGTTTCTACCCCCGGGCTAACTTCATCTTGTTCGGGGGCGGTCGCCGATTCGTGTAATTGCTATGCGACATGTTCCTAGCCTTGCTAATGGAGATAGAAATTGATGACCCCCCGCTGCCGGTTGGTCACCCCTTATCTGTTTAACTCCATCGGGCATTGGAAACTTCAACAATTGATGATATGTTGATGGCACAACTTCAATCTCGTGCAACCATGCTCTTCCCAGAATAATGTTATATCCCATATCACCATCTACCACTTTAAAACGAGTTGTTTTAATTACTCCTTCTGGATTTGTGGGTAACAAAATCTCCTCTCGGGTCATCACGCTCACGAGGTTGAATCTGGTGAGGAGTTTTATGGCCGGAATGGTGCTTCCGGTGGGGTTAGATTGCTCCAATACTCTCTATTGTATGATATTGGCCGAACTTCTTGGATCCAATAGAATATGTTTAATTTTAAAATCTAGCACATTTAAAGAAATACTAGTGCGTCGTTGTGCGGCAGCAAAAATCCATCTGCGTCCTCCTCCGTGAAAGCAATATCGTCTTTGGAGACTTCCTGGAGTCTTTTGCTATGGGTTATTGATACTTTCATTTTTTTACTGCCGAAAAGGTGACCTCATTGATCTTGTTCCCCCCGAAGTTCATGTTGATTGTTTGGCAGGGGGTATTCTCCTGCTTTCGAGGGTTCCGCGATGTTACGCCTGTAATTGTTGTTCGCTCGGTCACTCAAGAATTCTCTAAGTTGACCATTCTTCAACAATGTTGCCACTTCTTCCCGAAGATTTCGGCAATCCCCAGTCCGGTGTCCATTCATCCCATGGTATTCATACCACAAGTTGGGATCCCTCTGGCAGGGATCAGATCTCATTAGTTTCGGGAATCGTGCTTCTTTGATGTTTCTCATGATTGACACCAACTCTACTATACTTACGTTGAAATTGTATTGTGATAGTTTGGGGTAGGAAGGATCCCGCGTTCCTGATGCTCCTTTATCCTGGAATGATCTATTGTTCCAACCACGATTAGTTCTTCTATCGATCGTGAACCTGTTCGCTGATCGGAAGCCTCTGCCGCGGCCTTCAGTCCGTTCAATGGATAAAAACTGACTTTTCGAACACCGTCTGTCCGTGTCAAAATCGTTTTTTTGATTTTTCTCTGTTCTTCTCCCATCCTTTTGTCTATGATGGAAAGCCAACATGATCATTTTCTATCCTTATCTTTGATTCGTACCAGTTGTGGACATCCTCCCAAGTCATTGCTTGAAACTCAAGCAGGCTTTCCTTCAATTTTTGGGAAGCGTTTGAACTTCTCGGATTTAGTCCCTTGGTGAATGCTTCAGCCGCCCATTCATCCGGAACAACCCAGAGCAACATTCTCCCCTTTTGGAATCGGGTAATAAACTCTGCATCAATTCAGACTCACCTTGCGCAATCCTGAATATGTCAGCCTTCCGGGCATGTACTGTTCTAGCCCTGACATGAGCCTTGATGTTAGAGTCCACAAGCATCTCAAAGGAGTCTATGGAATGCTCGGGTAACAGTGAATACCACGTCAAGGATCCGCTCGCGAGAGTCTCTCCAAATTTCTTCAGCAAAACAAATTCAATTTTGTGAGAAGCTAAATCATTCCCCTTCACCGCCGTTGTGTAGGTGGTAATATGTTCTTGAGGGTCTGAAGTCCCGTCATACTTTGGCACATCAGGAATTTTAAACCGCTTCGGGATTAATTTTGGTGCCTCACTTGGCTTCTATGGAAAATGAGTATACTTCTTTCAGTCCGAACCTTTCAGCACTGGTGGTGCCCCCGGGATCTGGTCCATACAGGCGTTCACTTCCCTCATAAACTGTAAGAGTTCATTCTTGAAGGGATCGTTTTCGTTATTGGGACCGGATCCGCTCCCCCAACCCCATCGGATCCAACTTCGCCCCTCGGGTTGTTATTGTCGACCCTCTAGATTGTTTGATTCACGGGAGTACCAGGAGGGACCGGTTCTCTTCTATTCGCATTATTCGAAGCCCCTGACAATGTCTGCTTCAACTCCGTCAGAACCTTATCCTGTCGCGTGAGGTGGCCTATAATAATCACATGTTGTTCTTGTAGGACACTTACCGCATCAACGACATCTTCCTCTTCAGCATCATCGGGGGTTGTCTCCTGAACATGTCGAGGATATCGCCTGTCATGCACCAGCGTGGCGTCATTCCTCTCGTGGTGGATGTCACTGATTTAATCCTCGAAATGAGGGTGATCCCCTCGAACCTCGGGATTGTGCGTGTTGTTAACACCATGATCTGCCATTTCTTATGATATTTTCTAACATAAAATAATCAAAACACATTAGTAAAAGAGGCAAGGATCAACTTAATTACACGCTTGTCTAGGCCCCACGATGGGCATCAAACTGTTTACCCGTAAAACGGTACAATGGAATTTATATATGATTTCTAGACAAGTGAATTAATTCGATTCTGAAATAATAAGATAATTGAAGAGAAATATATAACACTTAGCCTTGATAGGAAGACGAAATGATAGAAATAATGATTCTGATCATGAAGCTTCCGGGTGCAACAGTAATAAGAACAATAATGAAGATACAATTGTATAGATCTTTTAGTAGATTGTAGTATTGGTATTGCCAGAATATTCGTGTTCCTTATAATGATAACTGAGCTCATTATGTATAGCTACATCTAGGGAAGGAGGTTCTAGGATCGTGCCCTTCTTTAATACCCTTCTTTCCGGTGACAGACGAGACAATTGTCTTCGGTAAGAGGTATGCAACCAATTCGTTTTCCAATCCGTTTATGACTAGGTCTTTTTATGACCTTTTCGGACACATTAATTTGGGAAGGCATTACCTGTTGACTCATTTGTTTATAATTGAAAAAAAGAAAATATAACGGGATCCTAGTATAATGCAGAGGTGAAGCTAGACTTTGAAGTTATTGAGCTCGAAATTCTAATACTTTTAAGTTTTTGGGTTTTAAATTAAAAATTCGTACATTTTAGTGAATTTTCTAAGACAAATATAAGGTTTTGATTAAGTTACTCTGTTTGACCGAACCCATAACATATACACCGGCTGATACAATGAACCATCACCATCTGATTATAAAAAAAACAAGAAAATCAGTAGTCCGTAAGTTAAATATTTAAGGCAGTTATGTCATACTTTGCTGCACCAACTATGAGAAATTTTCAATTCCATTGAGATTTACTTGTAGTTTCTTATTTCAACCAAAGAAAAATAAATTGTGTTGTCCGAGCTAGAATATGACAACTTGAGTTTCTAGGTGAAAACAATAGGTCAAAAGCTCAGTTAGATGCCGTCTAAATGTTTTCGAAAGTTTCAAATTTCCCAGCTAAGAATCAGTTTATTACTTTTTAAGGAGTAATTTTTAAATTTAGGTGCTACTATTCCATCAGCCCACTTAAGCTTCTCCTTTGTCATAGGCTCATATAGCGTATGATTAGACTTTGCTGTATCAAATTGAAAGTAAAGCTGCACTTTCTTATTTATTTTCATGAAATGGATAAAACCTATGTTGCTGGGATTTGGGTAGTGGATAGCCGAATTAGGTGCGAATCTAGAGATCATATACTTTATCATAGAAATTTAATTTAGGATTCACGGATATGAATACGAATGCAAATGGGATACAGCCAAAAAATATATATTACGACATATAAAGTATATATTTTAATTAGTTAAAGTTATTGAACTAAAACTAATAAAACTTTGTTCTTTATAAATGATGTTGTGCAATAATTCCATATATTTTTGATGTTATTTACCCTACTTACTTGTTGTTTGGATTCTAATTTGTGCAACAATTGCGTTTAATAGAGCTTATTTCACGTGTAGGAATGCTTTGACATGAATTGGAGAAAAGTGCCACGAAATGGTAACTTAGAGCTACAAAATGGAGCAATAAAAGAAGACATGCAAGGCAATGAAAAGTCATGGCCATAGATAGTGCAAGGCATTGTCCAAGGCACTGTCATTGGCGCCCCAGACAGTGCCTCGCGCAGAAACAATGGCGCCATAGACAGTGCCTCGTGCAGAAATATTGGTGCCCCAGACAGTGCCTCGCGCCGACGATGCCATCCGAGTAAATTTTAATTCCTCACTAGTTTTGGACATGTAGACTTCGGCCCCTACCCTATAAATACCTATTAAAGTTAGTTTTTGAAGGGTTAGACATCATTAGAGAGGCAAGAGGCTACGGAATACTTTGGAAGCACGAATCACTCGAGTTGTTCTCTCCGCTTTCCTTTAGTTTAATGCTCTCATATATTACTATGATTATTTACTCAATTATGGGTAGCTAAACCCGTCATCTAGGGTTGATGGAACCAATTCTTGGATGAAGTATTGATTGCGTTTTGATATAATTGAGTCGTTCTTACTCTTTAATGGTTCAACAATGTGTTTCTTGTGAATAATTATTTGAATTTAAAAGCGGGATTAGAGATAACGAAGTTGTGGCGCAATATTTATGAGTTGTGTGAATTGTCAACTAGAGTAGTTCGAGAGAATACTTCTAGTAAATTATCGTAATTGATCGAAAGATAATTGCGGTAACAAGAACTCATCATCTTTAGAGAGTGTTATGGCGAGATTATTGCTAACGTGTCAGGAATTAATCCGACAATTGGAAAAATCATAAACCCTATATTCTTTTATCCTTGATTCAACCTCATACTTACTAATTGATAGTTTTTATTGTCATTTTTTCGTTAGTTAAGTAATTTTGATAATTCACAAATTCATTCTTGAACTCTGAAAGTTGTGTGAGCTTGTGATCAGTGAAACTGAAAAGTTGTAGCAAATTGGTTAGTCCCCTGTGTGATTCGACTCCGGACTCTGGAACCGAATTATTTTTGCAGCGACCGCTTAGTCCTTTTTATAAGGCATAGTTGCCCATGATCAAATTTTGGCGCAGTTTCCGTGGAACTAATTGTGTTATTCGTTACAACTTGAAATAATTGCTAGAATTTTTAGTTTAGATCAATTTTCCGTGGTGCTAAAAGTATTTCCATTGAAATTCTCACATTTGAATTCTTATGTGCTTTAGGTGCATGCCTCGAAGCTCCTTGAGAACTGGTTAACTATTTGAAGGTCTCTCAGATCCCAAGAAAGCATCAGGACATTGAATTGGCCTAACAAGAAGAGCAAAGAACTAAAATAGAATGAACAAATCGAAATTGAAATGGGCGATGTCGAGAACGTCAACGGGAATAATAAAAATAATCAGGTTAACCCAAACATCGGAGTAGTAGCACCTCTTGTGCCGGAAGCTTCTCTATATGATTGAGCACAACCAACTGCTGACAATATGGGAACTGCAATTGCAGTCCCTCTCATACAAGCAGAGACTTTTCAAATTACAAACAACATGTTGCACTTGCTACAGAAAAATGGGTTGTTCTCTGGGTCTTACATCGAAGACCCACAACAATATCTGAAGAATTTCCTATCAATTTGTGTCACTCAAAGATAGCCGAATGTGACACCCGAAGCAATAAGATTGTTACTGTTTCCTTTATCAGTGACTGGGGAGGCTCAAACTTGGCTGAATTTGCTCCCAATAAACTCCATTGCTACATGGGAGGAACTAGTTAGACCGTTCTTAAACAAGTTCTATCCACCTAATAAAACTGTAAGGCAAACTGATGAGATATTGCAATTCAGACAGAAACCAATTGAAACTTTGCAAGAAACCTGGGAGAGGTTTAAGGGTATGTTGGTGAAGTGTCCACACCATCTCCCAGATTAGATGCTAGGTCAGAGATTCTATATGGGTTTGGCTGAGAGTCTGAAGGCCAATGTAGATGTTTCAGCTGGAGGTGCATTCTTGAGCAAATCATTCACAGAGTGTAAGATTCTTCTTGAGAAGATGGCTCAAAATTCAGGCTGGATGACGAAGGATACAACATTCACTCCAATAGTACATTATATTGCTCCTGACCCAAACAATAGAAATGCAGAAAACATAGCCACTCTCATGACCCAGATGAGCTTGTTGACAAAGAAATTGATCAGATGGGCACGAAACAGGTTCATATTGTTGACACAACAAATGGAGGCCAATGCACTCCCTGTATCAATCAGTCACATGTTTGCTCGTGGAGTGGAGAGAATGATAACCAGGGCTTCAGAGAAGACATGAATTACGTAAATAATTTTGGGGGTCAGAGGCAAGGTAGATAGCAATGGGGACCACAAAATCAGCATTATAGACCAACCCGGCAATAGTACAATACCAATCATGGGGGAGCGTGATCACAAGGCCAAGTTGTGCCCTAACAAAGGCAGCATGGTTACAATCAGCAACACCAATAACAATTGGCGTACCAACAGCCTCATCAACAACAGGTGACCAGAGAGGATAACAGTAATATGATAGAAATCAAGAGCATGCTGCAACAAATCATTGGGACAAATGGAAGGATGCAAGAAAAGTTAGCCGTGCATGACTCGGATATTAAAGGCATTGAAACTCAATTAGGGCAGTTGTCCATGGCTTTGAACAATCATCTATAAGGAATTGTTCCTGTAGACACAAACATCAATCCAAATTAGCAGAACCCACATTAGTTAATGGTAGTGAGTCTCAGGAATGGAAGGGATTTGGACAGAGAGCAAGAGGTTTCTCAATCTAATAGAGATGACGTGCCACTTACTCAAGTGCCATTCGAGATCGATGAGTCGAGGAAGCTCACAAAAGTTGTAATTGAACAAGCACAAGTGGACGAAAGCAAGGAGAAGGAAATTGAACAGCTCCCAGAACAAGTAGCGGAAAAGACTTCTAATCAGGAAAAGACACAGGGTGTCACGACCCGAATTTTCCACCTTCGGACCGTGATGGCGCCTAACATTTCACTTGCTAGGAAAGCCAACGTTAGAATAATATTAGCCATTTTAAAAAAAAATTAAAATTTATTTATAACAAAGAAATAAATGCGGAAGTAAAGTCTGAAATATAATGATTAATCCATAAAACAACGGTGTCTAAATACCATCCCAGAATTGGTGTCACAAGTGCACAAGCTTGTAGAATAATACAAATAAATGTCTGAATAAAATAAAGCTGTCTGGAAACAAACACACAACTAAAGTAAATTAGATGGGGACTTCAGAACTGCGAACGCCGTGCAGTTGTACCTCAAGTCTCCACTGAGTAGCTGAAATCCGAGCAAGTCTATGGTAGGCCGCTGGGATCAACTCCGAATTTTGCACAAGAAGTGTAGAGTGTAGTATCAGTACAACCGACCCCATGTACTGGTAAGTGCTAAGCCTAACCTCGACGAAGTAGTGACGAGGCTAAGGCGGTTCACTTACATTAACCTCTACGCAATATTAATAACAACAACAAATAATAAAAATAAATCAGGTAACTCATTTATAATAATTGAAGCTAACTCAGCAGACATATTCCATTATTATTTCAACCAATTTTGTTGCAGCGTGCAACCCGCTCACACAATATATTCACATTCAATTCTATTGCAGCATGCAACCCGCTCTCCCAATATATTCCTTTTAATCAAGTCTGTCATATATTTATTTCAATCAAGTATATATATATATATATATATATATATATATATATATATATATAGAGAGAGAGAGAGAGAGAGAGAGAGACTTTTAAATAAGTCTGTTGCGGCGTGCAATCCGATCCCCCAATATTGACTTTTAAATAAGTCTATTGCGGCATGCAATCTGATCCCCCAATATTGACTTTTAAATAAGTCTATTGCGGCGTGCAATCCGATCCCCCCAATATAGATATATTTACTTTCATTTTCGTTGCGGCGTGCAACCTGTTCCCCCAATATATATAACTTTAAACAGCTCATAATGTAAATAAACATTACTCCAAAAACTACCACGTCCAATGAGAAACTATTAAGCATCAAGGCACACAATAATTATAATTTATTTATGAACAAACAATAACAATAATAATTTATTTTGGAAATCAGTGAAAAAATAGATAGTTTAATATTTAATATGCTAAATGTCAAGTAGGAATTAGTGCACATAATTCAAATAAGCATGTAGCAATTATTACAGGAATTTATGAATTAATATTTGGCAAAGAATAGGAGAGAAACAATTATTATAACAATTAATACATGTATTAAAACAAATTTAGGATTTTCTAATAATTATGCAAACAGTTAATTTGATGACGTATAGGCACTCGTCACCTCGCCTATACGTCGTTCATATGCATTTCACATAACAAATAATTGTTATGTGAAATAATTTAAGGGTTCTATTCCCTCAAGTCAAAGTTAACCACGACACTTACCTCGCTTTGCAAATTCCAATCAATTACTCGACCACAACTTTTCCTTTTAAATTTGACTCCAAAAGCTTCAAATCTATTCATAAACAATTCAATATACTCAATACGAATCATAGGAATTAATTCCATATGAATTTACTAATTTTTCGGATAAATTCGAACACTCGTTCCGCTACGAGTTCAACCATACAAAAAAATTATCCAATTCCGATATCAAATGGACCTTCAAATCTAAATTTCTCGTTTTTAGAAGATTTTAGAAAAAATTGATTTTTCTTCCATAAATTCTCGGATTCATGATATAAACAAGTATGGAATCATGAAATATAATCAATATAGGATAAGGAACACTTACCCCAATGTTTCCAGTGAAAATCGCCCAAACATTCGCCTTAACCGAGCTCACAACGACCAAAATGTGAAAATAATATCCGACTCTTCGATATATATACAGTGCCCAGGCATTGCCACACCTGCGGTGCTTGGGCTCGTACATGCGAGCTCGCATCTGCGAAATGGGGCTGCCAAGCGAGGCTTCACACCTGCGGAGGAAAAATACGCACTTGCGCCGACCTCCGCTTCTGCGATTATTGTGTCCTCTTCTGCGGACGCGCGGGTGCGTGCAGGTTTCCGCACCTGCGGAATTTTGCCCAGCCACGCCCGGGCACATCTGCGAGCTCGCACCTGCGGTTAAAAATCCGCAGGTGCGATTACACCAGAAGGCCAAATTTTAGATTTTTTCTTAAGTCTAATTCTTGTTCCGATTTCGATTCGAATCACGCTCGGGGTACTCGGGATCCCGTCCGAATATACCAACAAGTTCAGAAACATAACACGGACATACTCGGGGTTTCAATTCACGCCAAACACCTCGATTCGATCTTTTAAGTTATAAACATTTCAATTTGCAAATTTTGTGCCAAAACATATTAAATGAATCCGGAAGACTTCAAATTTGGCACACAAGTCATAAATGACATACCGGAGCTATTCAAATTTCCAGAATCAGATTTCGGCTCCTATATCAAAAAGTCAACCCCGTGGTCTAATTTTGAAGTCTTGAGCCTTTAAATTGCTAGTTCCGTTAAATGGTCATAACGTGAGCTAGGGACCTCAAAATTAAATTCCGGGCATACACCCAACTCCCAAATCACGATACGGAGCTACCAGAATAGTCAAAACCTGATCTAGGTCAGTTTTCTAAAAATGTTGACCAAAATCAACTCAGTTGAGTTTTAAAGCTCTATTTTATATTTTAATCCATTTTCACATGAAAACTTTTCTGAAAATTTTACGGACTGCGCACGTAAGTTGAGGAATGATAAATGGTGCTTTTCGAGGTGTTAGGACATAGAACTACTTATTAAATTTAAGGATGACATTTTTGGATCATCACATTCTCCAACTCTAAAACAAATGTTCCTCCTTGAACGGAGTTAGAAAAAGTACCTGAGCTGGAGAAAAGGTGTGGATGTTTACTCTGCATGTCCGACTCGGACTCCCAGGTAGATGCCTCTATCGGCTGACCTCTCTATTGCACCTGAACTAAAGGATAACTCTTAGACCTCAATTGTCGGACCTGCCGGGCTAGAATAGCCACCGGCTCCTCCTCGTAAGTCAAATCTTTGTCCAAATAGACTGAGCTGAAATCTAACACATGGGACGAATCATAATGATATTTCTGGAGCATAGACACATGGAACACCGGATGAACCGCTGATAAACTAGGTGGTAATGCAAGCCTGTAGGCTACTTCACCCACCCTTTCAAGAATTTCAAAGGGTCCGATATACCTAGCTTAACTTGCCCTTCTTTCCGAACCTCATTACACCTTTCATAGGTGAAACCCGGAGCAATATTCTTTCTCCAACCATGAATGCAATATCACGAACTTTACGGTCGGCATAACCCTTTTGCCTAGACTGAGCTGTGCGAAGCCGATCCTGGATAATCTTGACCTTATCCAAGGCATCCTGTACCAAATCGGTACCCAACAACCGAGCCTCTCCCGGTTCAAATCAACCAACTGGCGATTGATATCGCCTTCCGTATAATGCCTCATATGGAACCATCTGAATGCTCGACTGGTAGCTATTATTATAAGCAAACTCCGCAAGTGGCAAGAAATGATCCCAAGAACCTCCAAAGTCTATAACACAAGCGCAGAGCATATCTTCCAATATCTAAATAGTGCGTTCTGACTGTCCGTCTGTCTGTGGATGAAATGTTGTACTCAACTCCACCCGCGTGCCTAACTCACTCTGTACAGCCATCCAGAATTATGAGGTAAACTGCGTACCTCGATCTGAAATAATATACACGGGCACACCGTGAAGGCGGACAATCTCACTAATATAAATTTCAGCTAACCTCTTTGAAGAATAGGTAACTGCCATTGGAATGAAATGTGCTGACTTGGTCAACCTGTCCACAATGACCCAAACTGCGTCAAATTTTCTCTGAGTCCGTGGGAGCCCAACAACAAAATCCATAGTGATACGCTCCCACTTTCACTCAGGAATTTCTAACTTCTGAAGCAAACCACCACGTCTCTGATGCTCGTACTTAACTTGCTGAAAATTCAGACACCGAGCTACATATGCAATTATATACTTTTTTATTCTCCTCCACCAATAATGTTGCCGCAAATCTTGATACATTTTGGCGGTACCTGGATGAATTGAATACCTGGAACTGTGTGCCTCTTTAAGAATTAATTCACGAAGCCCATCCACATTAGACACATAAATACGACCCTGCATTCACAGAACCCCATCTTCCCCCACAGTAACCTGTTTGGCATCACCGTGCCGCACTGTGTCCTTAAGGACAAGTAAATGAGGATCATCATACTGCCTCTCTTTGATGCGCTCATATAAAGAAGACTGAGCGACTATGCAAGCTAGAACCCGACTGGGTTCTGAAACATCTAACCTCACGAACTGATTAGCCAACGTCTGAACATCTACAGCTAATGGCCTCTCACCAACCGGAATATACGCAAGACTGCCCATACTCACAGCCTTTCTACTCAAAGCATATGCCACCACATTGGCCTTTCTGGGGTGATACACAATGGTGATATCATAGTCTTTCAACAACTCCAACAATCTTCTCTGCCTCGAATTAAGATCTTTTTGTTTGAATAGATACTAAAGGCTGCGATGATTAGTAAATACCTCACACGAGACACTGTAGAGGTAATGCCTCCAAATCTTCAGCGCATGAACAATGACTGCCAATTCTAAGTTATGAACAGGATAATTCTTCTCTTGAGCCACGCCCGGGCACATCTGCGAGCTCGCACCTGCGGTCAAAAATCCGCAGGTGCGATTACACCAGAAGGCCAAATTTCAGATTTTTGCTTAAGTCAAATTCTTGTTCCAATTTCGATTCGAATCATGCTCGGGGTACTCGGGACCCCGTCCGAATATACCAACAAGTCCAGAAACATAATACGGACTTACTCGGGGTTTTAATTCATGCCAAACAATATCAAAATTTTAATTCACACCTTGATTCGATCTTTTAAGTTTTAAACTTTTCAATTTGTAAAGTTTGTGCCAAAACATATTAAATGAATCCGGAATGACTTCAAATTTGGCACACAAGTCCTAAATGACATAACAGAGCTATTCAAATTTCCAGAATCAGATTCCGGCTCTTATATCAGAAAGTCAACCTCGTGGTTAAACTTGATAGTCTTCAGCCTTTATATTGCTAGTCCAATTAAATGGTCATAACTTGAGCTAGGGACCTCCAAATTAAATTCTGGGCAGACACTCAAGTCGAAAATCCCAATACGGAGCTACCAGAACTGTTAAAACACTGATCCGGGTCTATTTGCTGAAAATATTAACCAAAGTCAACTCAGTTGAGTTTTAAAGCTCTATTTTACATTTTAATACATTTTTCACATGAAAACTTTCTGGAAAATTTTACGGACTACGCATGTAAATCGAGGAATGATAAATGGTGCTTTTTGAGGTCTTAGGACACATAACTACTTATTAAATTTAAAGATGACATTTTGGGTCATCACACATGGCTGTGGGCAGAAGCTAATTCCTGCACCATTCCCTCAAAGGTTGGCAAATTAAAAAAAGATAATCAATATAGGAAATTCATGAAAATTTTCAGACATATTCAATTGAATATTCCGCTAATGGATGCCTTGAAGGAAATGCCAGGTTATGCTAAAATGATGAAGGATTTGATATCGCGAAAGTTTGACTTCCAGGTCCTGTCTACTGTAACTCTGACTCAAACTTGTAGTGCGGTATTGACAAGACCTATGCTCAAATATTGTCTGATCCAGGTAGTTTCACTATCCCATGCACGATTGGAAGCTATGATTTTGCTAAAGAATTGTGTGACTTGGGAGCCAGTATCAAATTGATGCCCTTGGCAATCTACACAAAATTAAGCATTGGCAGAACTAGACCGACCTTAATGTTGCTGCAACTTGTTGTTGATATTTGGCTTAAAGTATGCATATTTTGATATATATTTCCTCACATTGTGCTCATGTCTCGTAGATTTTGGATGTATAATATAATAATTTGTGCTAATTTGTGGTATTTCTATGTGTAGGAATCATTCAGACACAATTTGGGATGAAAGTCCACAATTTGGAGACAAAATGGGAAGAAAAAGCAAAAGTGCGCATTTGAGGGCCACAGGCAGCGTGGGGCGCTGCCGGTGGCGCACAAAACAAAAACTTGGGAAGCTGATCACCAGGGCCAGCGCCCAACGCTGACCTAGACGCTCAAAATGGGAACATGTCCTATTTCGACTAGGACTCAGTTATTTCGACCCCAAGACGCCCCCAACTCATATAAAAGCTAACCTAAACCTATTTTGAGGGGGAGGATGTGATTTTGAGAGAGGAACAAAAGTACGAAACACTCGGGAGCATGGATTTGATCAATTCTTCCATTCTTCTTCTAGTATTCATTGATTTTATGTTTGAAAACTATATTTTTGATGATTGTATAAACATGAGTGGTTAAGAACCCTCTTGTTCTGGGGTCATGGGTGCTACATGAATGTTGACGTTTGTTTTGTTAATTCTGCTTTTAATTATTTTGCTGAGTAGCTAACAGTAAAATACAATATACAAATCTAGAGTTGAACTCAAAAGTGGAAAATCTAGATTGCATATAGAATTAAGTAGAGTAGGTTCTTGAACCCGAGCATCTGGGAACATATTCGCAATTAGGATAGTAATATACCTAATTGCCTTGCTTGGTTGAAATACAAGAATTGTAAATGCATTCTTGTTAGTCTTAATTCTATAGACATATAGGCATTAAGTTAGCTTGAATAGGTGAGTAAGAACTCGACAGATTCTTATGAGTAATATCAACCCTGTCAATCAACAATCCAGATAAATCAATTAGTCATTTTAACCCAAGAACGCAACAAGATTGTTAGCTATCCTATGACCTTGGAATACTCTCTCTACTGATTTTTATTCGAAATTGCTTAAGTGTTATGGTCAATTTCTAGTTATTTCATTGCTTGTTAGTTTCTTAGGTAGAAAACTAGTTACTTACACATTTTATGAAAACTCTCTTGAATCAATAAGTTATTTGAGTTTTAATAATTCAAAAGTTAATCATAAGTCTTCGTGGGAATGATACTCTACTCACTACTCTATTACTTGACGACCACGTATACTTGCATAAGTGTGTTTGGTCGCAACAAGTTTTTGGTGACTTTTCCGGGGACTTTGAAATTAGCTACTTGACTGAGTTAAGCTTTTATTAGTTATTTAGTTTTAATTTTCAGCCTGCCTTGTTTGTGTTAACTCAGGCTTTACTCTTGAATGCGGAGGAGTAAAAGCGCAAACAACCTCCTTCCTCTTGATCCTGAAATCGAACGAACACTTCACTGAGTGAGGAGGGAAGGCGAAGATAGAACTAAAATAGAAAGAGAGTTGGACATCATAGTTCAACCACAACCAATAGAGATGGCAGGCAATGAAGAGCATCCGGTGATAGATGCTGCAAGGCCCAATCTTGCTAATATGACTCAGGCTATGTGAAGCCTGATATCACGGGGCACTTTGAACTCAAACAGTACATGGTACAGCTGAGTCAATCCATAGGGCAATATGTGGGTCTATCTCATGAAGACCCGTAGAGACACATTCAGAACTTCCTGGAAATTACAGACACTTACAATTATCCGAACATTTCCAAGGACTATGTCACGCAGACACTATTTTCCTTTTCACTGCTGCGGGAAGCTAAGGAATGGTTGCAAAAGAAGCCCGCGAACTTAATCCACACTTGGGATGATCTGGCAAGGAAATTCTTAATCAAGTTTTTCCCCACTAAGAAGACAAAGTCGCTGAGAAGCCAGATTCTTGGGTTCTAACAACGGGATGGCGAGACACTTCGTCAAGCTTGGGAAAGATACAAGAAGCTACTCATAGACTGCCCGCATCATTGTCAGACTGATGAGGTATTGGGTCATACTTTTGTTGATGGGCTAGACGAGACATCAAAGATGAATCCTGATTCAGCTTGTGGGGGTAGTTGCATGGCGAGACCGTATAGTCAAATCTAGCTCCCGCTAAACAATTTCACTGCTAATGATCATAATCATCAAGAAGATGGGGAACCACAAAGAGCAATTAAACAGAAAGCAGCCGGTGTAATTGAGCTTGATGACTTCTTAGCTATGAGAGCAGATATAGCAAAATTGGCAAATCAAATGAATAGAATGATAATGCATCAAACACAACAGATGCAGCATGTACAACATATGTCTACTTGCTGCGAATTATGTGGTCATAGTCACATGAGTGACATGTGCCCTACGAATCTTGAATCTATCTACTATGTGGGGAACATACCAGAGGCCTAATGAATCAACATGCACAATATGGGAACACTTACAATCAAAATTGGAAGAATCATCCTAACTTTTCCTGGGTTGGAAATCAGCCGACTCAGAATCATTATAGGCCTGGCGGAAATTTTAATCAACCTCAGAAGCCACTTCAACAAATAGAAAAGAGTACGAATGACTTGTTGAAGAAGTTGTTGCTTGACAATCAACAACTCAGGATCGATTTCAGAAATCTTGAGAGACAAATGGGGCAGCCAGTATCAAATCAAAAATACTAGGCCTGCAGGCGCACTTCAGAAGAACCCTCAAGTTAATGCAGTTACACTTATAAACGGGAGGGAATTAGAAGAAGTGCCAAAGAAGAGAAAGGACAAGCCTATACCTGAAGGGGGAGTTGATTCCTAAGGCAACACATGAGTCAAATAAAGATGATGAAAGTTCAGAGCCAGTGAATGCTGCAAGGCCACCATCACCCTTCCCCCAAAGATTGCAGAAGAAGAATGATGATCGCATGTTCATCAAATTTCTCTCTATGTGGAGCCACGGTCAATTGAATATTCTATTAGTGGATATACTTCACGAAATTCCAAAATATTCTAAGTACATCAAAGATATAGTAGCTCACAAGAAGAGATTGATTGAATTCGAGACAGTCGCACTTACTAAGGTGTGCACTTCAAGAGTCCAAAACAAGGTTCCTCAAAAGCTTAAGGATCCTGGCAGTTTCACCATCCCTGTGCGGATTGGTAATATCGTTGTGGGTCTTGCTCTTTGTGATTTGGGGGGAGCATAAATCTGATGCCCTTGTCGTTGTTCAAACAATTGGGTCTGGGAGCTCCAAGACAAACCACTGTGATGTTGCAACTAGTTGATAGGTCCATAGCCTACCCTGAAGGAGTGATTGAATATGTGTTGCTGCAAATTGGGAAATTCATCTTCCCAGCAGACTTCATTATCCTAGATTATGAGGCTGATGAACAAGTTCCTATCATATTGGGACGACCCCTCTTGGCTACAGGTGATGCAATTATTAAAGTGAGAGAGGGAAAAGTGATTCTGAGGGTGGACAACAAGGAAGCAATTTTTAATGTCTACAAGGCGATCCAACTTCCCCGCCGTTATGAGGAGCTCTCTATGATATCTGTTGTGGAGGTGGATGAGCAACTTATTGATACGAGTGTATATCTAGACGATTCTCTAGAGAAATCATTCATGTTGTTCGATAGCTTAGAGATTGATGATGAGGTTGAGGAGATGATTCATATCCTATATGCATCATGTGTTTACATGAATGGATTCAACCCCTTTGAGCCCCTAAATAGGCCAAGTGGGCCTCTTCCAAAGCCGTCGATTGAAGAAGTCCAAAATTAGAACTTAAACCCTTTCTCCCTCACCTGCAACATGCTTATTTGGGTGGTTCTTACACTTTACCTGTTATTGTTTCTTCTGACTTGTCTAAATTGTAGGAAGAAAAGCTGTTGAGAGTGCTACGTGAGCACAAGCGAGCAATTGGGTGGACAATGTCCGACATTAGAGGCATTAGTCCAGCTTTCTACATGCATAAAATCCTCATGGAGGACGGACATAAGACAAGTGTAGAGTAACAACGCCGCCTAAATCCAATCATGAAAGAGGTGGTAAGAAAAGAAGTGATTAAGTGTCTTGATGCGGGTATTGTATTTCCAATCTCTGATAGCAAATGGGTAAGCCCCGTCCAATATGTACCTAAGAAAGGGGGTTGAGATGACTGTAGTGGTTAATAAAAATAATGACGTGATTCCCACAAGAACTATGACTAGGTGGAGAATATGCATAGATTATAGAAAATTAAACAATGCCACCCGAAAAAACCACTTTCCCCTTCCCTTTATTGATCAAATGCATGATAGATTAGCCGGACAGGAATATTACTATTTTTACACTTGTGTTGCCACGACCCGAAATTCTCACCTTCAGGACCGTGATGACGCCTAACATTTCACTTGCTAGGCAAGCCAACGTTAAAAATAATCTTAACTATTTTTAAGCAATTTAAATTAAATAGTAGTCAATTACTAAAATAAAGTGCGAAAGACCATAAATACCGGATTATAAAAATATATCCCCGAATCTGGTGTCACAAGTGCACGAGCTACTAGGATAATACAGATAAAGGTATGAATAAAATTCAAGTTGTTTGAAAGATAATACAAAGTGTAGATAAGATAGAAGGGGACTTCAGAACTGCGGATGCTATGCAGTTATACCTCAAGTCTCCTCTTGGTAGTTGAATCCGAGCAAGTTTATGGTACGCCACTGGGACCAACTCCAAAATCTGCACAAGAAGTGCAGAGTGTAGTATGAGTACAACCGACCCCATGTACTCCGTAAGTGTAGAGCCTAACCTCGACGAAGTAGTGACGAGGCTATGACAAGACACGTACGTAAACAACATCTACAAGTATATACAAATACGAAGAAATAATAAAATAATAAATAATACTTTATAATTTTAGGAGGGAACATGCGAAGGGGGTTGATATAATAGCTTCAGCAGGAGAATTATCACTTAGCAGCCAATTAATTCCTCAACAATAAAATAAGCAACTGATAATATGAAAATGACACAACACCACCCTTCATGTTTTTACTCTCATTTGTCTCATAAACTGATAATTAAATAATAATAATATGCAAGGCATCACCCTTCGTGCTTTAACTCTCTTTTGGCACGGCATCACCATTCGTACTTTTACACTCTCTGAAAAAGACACGACATCACCCTTCGTGCATTTACACTCAAAAAAGGTACGGAAACACCCTTCGTGCTTTTACACTCTTTCTCACCATGACAATGATAGTATAAATAATAAAAATAGCACGTCATCACCCTTTGTGCTTTTACACTCTTCCTTACCATGAAAATAATAATATAAATTCGGAAGAGTATTTAAATGCGGGGATATTTATTTATCATTCAATTAAATACTAGAATATCGACTTCACCTTCCAGAATATTCAACAACAATTCAACTAACAATAATCCCATGATAAATGATCAAATAAACAATAATAATTTAAGCATGAATGTATTAATTAAATATGCAATTATTCACAATAAGCAAATTTCACCCGCATGCTTTGACTCAACCACAACGCATAAGTATTCATCACCTCACATAAACGTTGGACCCGCATATTAAATCACGTAGCAAATAGACAAATAAGTCCTACTCCCTCAAGTAAAGGTTAACCACGACACTTACCTCGCTTTGCAACCAAATTCAAGAATTCAATAAACCTTTTCCTTGCGAATTCGTGTCTGAAATCCTCAAATCTAGTCATAAACAATTCAATATACTCAATACAAATTGTAGGAATTAATTCCATATGAATTTACTAATTTTCCGTATTAAAATCTGAAATTTATCTAAAAATTCAATAGTGGAGCCCACATCTTGAATCTCAGAAAAACTTACGAAATCCAAACACCCGTTCAGAGACGAGTCCAACTATACAAAAATTACCAAATTCCGATGTCAAATGGACCTTCAAATCTTAAATTTTTGTTTTTGGAAAGTTTTACAATAATTCTAATTTCTTCCATCTAAATCCGAAATAAATGATGAATATTGACATGAATTTATGAAATTTAATCACTTTCAGATATAGAATACTTACCCAAGTCGAAATTGTGATAACCCCCTTTGAAATCGCCTAAATCAGTGCTTGAAATGTCTAAACAATGAGAAAAATCTCGGACTCTTCGATTTATACACTGCCAAGGAATTTTCGCTTCTGTGATGGACTTGACCACAAATGCGCATCTGCACTACCTTCCTCTTCTACGATCGAAGGGTCCGCTTCTGCGGACGCGCAGGTGCGTTCAACGTTCCGCACCTGCGGTTCTTTGCCCAGCTTGCCCAGGCCGCTTCTGCGAGGGATTTATCGCTTCTGCGAAGCCGCTTCTGCAGCCAAGGCTTTGCAACAAGTCCCATAAAATAATACGGACTTACTCGGAGTCTCATATCATGTTAAACAACGCTGAAATTATAATTTTTACTTAGATTCGAATTTTTGAGTTTCAAACTTTTCAATTTACAAAACTCGTGCCAAGACATATTAAACGAATTCGGAATGACTTCAATTTGGCACACAAGTTATAAATGATATAACAGAGCTATTCCAATTCCCGGAATCTCAATCCGAGTCCGATATCAAAAAGCCAAATCCGTGTTCAAACTTTGGAAATCTTTAGCCTTTAAATTACTTGTTTCTATTAAATGGTCATAACTTGAGCGGGGGACCAACAAATTAAATTCCGAGCATACGCCCAAGTCCCAAATAACGATACAGACCTACCGGTGCTGTCAAAATACTGATCCGAGTCCGTTTTTTCAGAATATTGACCAAAATAAACTCAGTTGAGTTTTAAGGCTCTATTTCACATTTTAATTAATTTTTCATATAAAAACTTTCCAGAAAATTATTCGGACTGCGCACGCAAGTCAAGGAATGATGAATTGTGCTTTTTGAGGCCCTAGAGCACATAAATAACTATTAAATTTAAAGATGACTTTTTGGGTCATCACATTCTCCATCTCTAAAATAAACGTTCGTCCTCGAACAAAATTAGAAAAGTATTTGAGCTGGTATAAAGGTGTGGATATTACTCCGCATGTCCGACTCGGACTCCCAAGTAGCTGTCTCAATCGATTGACTACTCTATTGCACCCGAACTGAAGGATAACTCTTAGATCTCAATTGTCGAACCTGCCGGGCTAGAATAGTTACCGGTTCCTCTTTGAAAGTCAAATCCCTGTCCAATTGGACTGAGCTGAAATCTAACACATGGGATGGATCACCATGATATTTTCGGAGCATAGACACATGGAACACCGGATAAACCGCTGATAAATTAAGTGGTAATGCAAGTATGTAGGCTACTTCGCCCACCCTTTCGAGAATTTCGAAGGGTCTTATATAGCAAGGGCTCAACTTGTCCTTCTTTCCAAACCTCATTACACATTTCATAGGTGAAACCCTGAGCAATACTCTTTATCCAACCGTGAATGCAATATCACAAACCTTATGGTCGGCATAACTCTTTTGCCTAGACAGAGTTGTGCGAAGTTGATCCTGTACCAAATCGGTACCCAACAGCCGAGCCTCTCCCGGTTCAAACTAGCCAAATGGCGAACTGCATTGCCTCCCATACAATGCTTCATACGGAGCCATCTGAATGCTCGACTGGTAGCTATGATTATAGGCAAACTCCGCAAATGGCAAGAATTGATCCCAAGAACCTCCAAAGTCTATAACACAAGCGCGAAACATATCTTCCAATATCTGAATAGTACGTTTTGACTGTCCGTTTGTCTGTGGATGAAATGTTGTCATCAACCCAACTAGCGTGCCTAACTCAGATTGTACAACCCTCTAGAAGTGCGAAGTGAACTGCGTACCTCGATCAGAAATGATAGACACGGGCACACTATAAAGGCGGATAATCTCACGAATGTAAATTTCAGCCAACCGCTCTAAAGAATAGGTAACTGCCATTCGAATGAAATGTGTTGACTTGGTCAACCTATCCACAATGACCCAAACTGCGTCGAATTTTCTCTGAGTCCGTGTGAGCCCAACAACAAAATCCATAGTGGTACGCTCCCACTTCCACTCAGGAATTTTTAACTTCTAAAGCAAACCACCAGGTCTTTGATGCTCGTACTTAACTTGCTGACAATTCAGACACCGAGCTACATATGAAACTATATCCTTCTTCATTCTCCTCCACCAATAATGTTACCGAAAATCTTGATACATTTTCGCGGCACCTGGATGAATCTAGAGTTGTGGGCCTCTTCCAGAATTAATTCACGAAGCCCATCCATATTAGGCACACAAATACGACCTTACATTCGCAGAACTCCATCTTCCCCCACAACATCTTGTTTGGCATCACCGTGCTGCACCGTGTCCTTAAGGATAAGTAAATGAGGATCATCATACTGCCTCTCTCTGATGCGCTCATATAAAGAAAACCGAGCGACTGTGTAAGCTAGAACCCGACTGGGTTCTAAAATATCTAACTTCACGAACTGATTTGCCAAAGTCTGAACATCTGCCGCTAACGGTCGCTCACCCACCGGAATATATGCAAGACTTCCCATACTCACAGTCTTTCTACTCAAAGCATCGGCCACCACATTGGCCTTTCCGGGTTGAAACAAAATAGTGATATCATAGTCCTTCAATAACTCCAACCATCTTCTCCGCCTTAAATTGAGATCCTTTTGTTTGAACATATATTGTAAGCTACGATGATTAGTAAATACCTCACACGAGACACTGTACAGGTAATGGCTCCAAATCTTCAACGCATGAACAATGACTGCCAATTCTAAGTCAAGAACAGGATAATTCTTCTCGTGAACTTTCAACTGCCGCGACGCATATACAATCACCCTGCCATCTTGCATCAATACTACACCACGCCCAACGCGAGATGCATCACAATACACCGTATAAGACCCTGAACCTGTGGGTAATACAAACACTAGCGTCGTAGTCAAAGAAGTTTTAAGCTTCTGAAAGCTCAACTCACACTCGTCTGACCATCCAACTGGAACTCCTTTCTGGGTCAGTCTAGTCAATGGGCTTGCTATAGATAAAATCACCTTCACGAACTGACGATAATAACCTGCCAAACCCAGGAAACTCCGGATCTCTATAACTGAAGTAGGTCTAGGCCAATTCTGAATAGCCTCAATCTTCTTAGGATCCATTTTTATGCCTTTGGCCGATACAGCATGCCCCAAAAAGGCAACTGAGTCTAACCAAAATTCACATTTTGAAAATTTAGCATATAACTGATTATTCTTCAAAGTTTGATGCACACTCCGAAGATGCTGCTCATGCTCCTCTCGATTGCTGGAGTAAATCAAGATATCATCAATGAATACAACCACAAAAGAATCCAAACAGGGCTTGAATACACGATTCATCAAATCCATATATGTTGCTGGGGAATTTGTCAGTCCAAATGACATCACTAGGAATTTGTAATGCCCATATAGAGTCCAAAAAGTTGTCTTAGGGACATCAGATGCCCTAATCGTCAACTGATGGCAACCACACCTGAAGTAGATCTTTGAAAAAACCTTGGCACCCTGAAGCTGATAGAAAAAGTCATCAATTCTTGGTAGTGGATACTTGTTCTTGATATTAGCCTTGTTCAACTGCCGATAATCTATACACATTCGCATTGAACCATCTTTCTTTTTTATAAACAACACTAGAGCACCCTAGTGCGAGACACTAGGTCTAATAAATCCCTAATCAAGTAAGTCTTGTAACTGCTGCTTCAGTTCTTTCAGTTTCGGCAAGGCCATACGGTATGGTGGAATAAAAATGGGCTGAGTGCCCGGAGCCAAATCAATACAGAAGTCTATATCTCTTTCGGGTGGCATCCTTGGAAAATCTGCAGGAAATACTTCTCTAAATTCACGAACAACTGGTACTGAGTGCATAGAAGGAACATCCTCACCGGGATCGCGAATATAAGCCAAATAGGCTAGACACCCCTTCTCGACCATACATCGAGCCTTCATATAAGAAATAACCCTACTGGTAGAACGACCAAGAGTTCCTTTCCACTCAAATAGAGGTAACCCTGGCATGGTTAGGGTCACCGTCTTGGCATGACAATCTAATATAGCACGATAAGGTGATAGCCAATTCATACCCAAGATGACATCAAACTCTACCATATCGACAAGTAGAAGATCCACACTAGTCTCAAGACTCCCAATAGTAACCACACACGAACGATAGACATGATCTACTATGATAGAATCTCCCACCGGAGTGGACACATACACATGAGCACTTAGAGAATCACGAGGCATCACCAGATATGAAGCAAAATAAGAGGACACATAAGAATAAGTAGATACTAGATCAAATAGAACTGAAGCATCTCTATGGCAAAGTGGAACAATATCTATAATCATGGCATCGGATGACTCGGCCTCAGGCCTAGATGGAAAAGCATAAAATTGGGGTTGGGCCCCACCACTCTGAACTGCATCCCTCAGACGGCCTCTAACTGGCTGGCCTCCACCTATAACGCCCTGACCTCCACCTCAAATTGTCTGACCTATACCTATAGCTACCTGACCCCAACCTCTAGCTCTCTGAGTAGGCGGTGAAGCAACCGGTGCTAGAACCATAACACGAGAACCTTGCTGCAGTATGCTGCCGTAAGACCTGGGGCAGAATCTAGCAATGTGCCACGGATCACCACAAGTATAACAGGACCTCAGTTGTTGTGACTGTTGACCCTAATATTGTCCCTGTCGCCCTGAATAACCACCTTGCAAACTCTGTATTAGAGATGCACTGATAGGAGCTGGTGGTGCACTGTAGGATGCTTGGAGCGGTGAATGAAACGACCTAGGAGGATGACCCCTACCAAAATTACCCCTGCCTTCAAACGAGGCACCACTAAACCCACAGAACTGATGAGGCCTCTTATCAGACCCCTGCCCTCTCTCCTGTGCAAGAACCATCTCGATCCTCCTAGCAACATTAGCACCTGCCTAAAACGAAATCTCATTTCCGGTCTCCTTGGCCATTTAAAGCCTAATAGGGTGAGTAAGTCCCTCAATAAATCTCCCCACTCTCTCTCCCTCAGTAGGAACTAAAATGAGAGCATGATAGGCTAGATCCACAAAATGGGTCTCTCAGTAATAGTCATACTGCCCTGCTGGAGACGCTTAAACTGCCTGCGGAAATCCTCTCTCAATGTGATAGGGAGGAACTTCTCTAGAAATAGCCGTGAGAACTGCTCCCAAGTCAGTGTAGGTGACCCAGCTGGTCTGGTCAGCATAAAATCTCTCCACCACCTCTTAGCGGAACCCGTCATCTAAAATACAGCGAAATCGACCCCATTGGTCTCAACTATACCTATGTTCCACAGAACCTCATGGCAGCAGTCAAGATAATCATGTGGGTCCTCAGAAGGTGTACCGCTGAAGTGAATTGAAAAGAGCTTAATAAACTTATCCAGCCTCAATAAGGCCTCAAAAGACATGGCGGACCTATCACCGGCCTGTGCCGCAATAACTGGCTGAACCCCAACTGGCGGGGCTGCTGGAGCCTGATACTGGGGAGCCATATGCTCCGGAGCGGGAGTAGTGGGAGTTTGTGCTCCTCCCCCAGCCTATGAGACAGCCGGTGCCACTGGAAACGTACCATTATGGGCCACGCCCTCCATAAGACTCACCAAATGGACCAGAGCATCTTGAAGCACTGGAGTAGCTATGAATCCTTCCAGGGCCTGAACTAGTCCAAGTGGTACAATCTGAACTGGAACCCCTTCCTGAAGTTCTACAACAGGTGCTGCTGCTAGAACTCTATACTGAGCTCTACCTCTGCCTCGGCCTCTATCACGACCTCGGCCTCGGCCTCTAGCACGACCTCGGTCTCGGCCTCGACCTTTACCCCTGGTCATAGTTGCCACCAAGGGCTCTGGTCCCTGTCTATCTGTAGATGTATTACGTGTTCTCACCTTCTGCGAGAGAATAAGAATAGAATAGTTCAATCATCGATGATAGAATAAGATTACACGACAAATTAAGAAAGAAGTGATATTGTTCCTAAACTTCATAGCCTTTGAAAG
Organism: Nicotiana tabacum; assembly: GCF_000715075.1. Taxonomy (NCBI): domain Eukaryota; kingdom Viridiplantae; phylum Streptophyta; class Magnoliopsida; order Solanales; family Solanaceae; genus Nicotiana; species Nicotiana tabacum. Next base: position 21,496,136 of record NC_134081.1, on the reverse strand, counting down.
ATAAGTACAGACGTCTCCATACCGATCCTTCAGACTCTACTAAGCTTGCTCATGACTTGTTAGACATAAGTAACCTAGTGCTCTGATACTGATTGTCACGACCCAAAATTCCCACCCTTAGGACCGTGAAGGCGCCTACCATTTCACTTACTAGGCAAGCTAACATTAAAAATAATCTTAACCATTTTTAAGCAATTTAAATTATATAGAAGCCAATTACTGAAATAAAGTGCGGAAGACCATAAATACCGAATTATCAAAATACATCCCCGAATCTGGTGGTACGGGAGCACGAGTTACTAGAATAATATAGATAAAGGTCTGACTAAAATTCAAGCTGCTTGAAAATTAATACACAGCTAAGATAAGATAGAAGGAGACTTCAAAACCGCGGACGCTGTGCGGTTATACCTCAAGTTTCCTCTGGGTAGTTGAATCTGAGCAAGTCTATGGTACACCACTGGGACAAACTCCACAATCTGCACAAGAAGTACAAAGTGTAGTATGAGTACAACCGACCCCATGTACTCTGTAAGTGTCGAGCCTAACCTCGACGAAGTAGTGACGAGGCTATAATAGGACACATACATAAACAACCTATACAAGTATATACAAATACGAAGCAACAATAAAACAATAAATAACACTTTATAAATTTAGGAGGGAACATGAGAAGGGGGTTGATATAATAGTTTCAGCTGGAGAATTATCACTTAGCAGCCAATTAATTCCTCAACAATAAAATAAGCAACTGATAATATGAAAATGACACTGCACCACCCTTCGTGCTTTTACCCTCATTCCTCTCATAAACGGATAATTAAATAATAATAATTGGCACGACATCACCCTTCTTACTTTAACTCTCTTTTGGCACGACATCACCCTTCATGCTTTTATACTCTTTGAAGATGACACGGCATCACCCTTCGTGCTTTTACACTCAAAAATGACACGACAACACCCTTCGTGCTTTTACACTCCTTCTCACCATGACAATGATAATACAAATAATAAAAATGGCACGGCATCATCCTTAGTGATTTTACACTCTTCCTTACCATGAAAATAATAATATAAGTTCGAAATAATATTTAAATTCAGGGATATTTACTTTTCATTTAATTAAATACCAGAATATCGACTTCACCTTCTAGAATATTCAACAATAATCCCATGTAAAATGATCAAATAAAAAATAATAATTTAAGCAGGAATATATTAATTAAATATGCAATTATTCACAATAAAAAAATTCCACCTGTATACTTTGACTCAACCACAATGCATAAGTACTCGTGACCTCATATATACATTGTACCGCACATTAAATCACGTAGCAAATAGACAAATAAGTCCTAGTCCCTCAAGTCAAGGTTAACCACGACACTTACCTCACTTTGCAACCAAATTCAAGAATCCAATAAACCTTCTCCTCGCGAATTTGTGTCCGAAATCCTCAAATCTATTCATAAACAATTATATATACTCAATACAAATCGTAGAAATTAATTCCATATGAATTTACTAATTTTCCGGATTAAAATTCGAAATTCATCTAAAAAATCAACAGTGGGGCCCACATCTCGAATCTCAGAAAAAGTTACGAAATCCGAACACTTGTTCCGGGACGAGTCCAACCATATCAAAATTACCAAATTCCGATGTTAAATGGACCTTCAAATCTTGAATTTTCGTTTTTGGAAAGTATTGCAAAAATTCTAATTTTTTCCATCTAAATCCGAAATAAATGATGAATATTGATATGAATTTATGAAATGTAATCACTTTCAGATATAGAATACTTACCCAAGTCAAATTCGTGAAAACTCCCTTTATAATCACCTAAATCCGTGCTATGTCTAAAAATGAGAAAAATCTCGGACTCTTCGATTTACACATTGCCCAGCGATTTTCGCTTCTGTAGTGGACTTGACCGCGCCTGCGGTCTCGATTCTGCGGAACCAAATGCGCATCTGTGTTGCCTTCCGCTTCTGCGATCGAAGGGTCCGCTTCTGCAGATGCACGGGTGCGTTCAAGGTTCCGCACCTGCGGCTCTTTGCGCAGCTTGCCCAGGCCGCTTCTACGAGGGATTTCTCGTTTATGCGGAGCCTCTTCTGTGGCCAAGGCTTCGCAGAAGCGAAGGCACCAGAAGCAACGATATTTCAGATTTTGCTTAAGTCTAATTTTTGTTCCTATTTCTATTTGAATCATACTCGGGGTACTCCGGACCCCGTCCGAATACACCAACAAGTCCCATAACATAATACGAACTTACTCGGGGTCTCATATCACGTCAAAGAATGCTGAAATTATAATTTTTACCTCGATTCAAATTTTTGAGTTTCAAACTTTTGAATTTGCAAAACTCGTGCCAAGACATATTAAACGAATCCGGAATGACTTCAAATTTGACACACAAGTCAAAAATAATATAACAAATCTATTTCAATTCCCGGAATCTCAATCTGAGTTCGATATCAAAAAGTCAAATCTATGGTCAAACTTTAAAAATCTTACCCTTTAAATTACTAGTTTTAATTAAATGGCCATAACTTGTGCTAGGCACCTCCAAATTAGATTTCGGGCATACGCCCAGTCCCAAATCACGATACGGACCTACCGGAATTGTCAAAATACTGATCCAAGTCAGTTTTCTCAAAATGTTGACCAAAGTCAACTCAATTGAGTTCTAAGGTTCTATTTCACATTTTAATCAATTTTTCAAGTCGAGGAACGATGAATAGTGCTGTTTGAGGTCTCAGAACACATAAATAATTATTAAATTTAAAGATAACCTTTAGGGTCATCACACATGTGGATGTTTTAGTATAGAGGCTTCGGATGAGTTTCGAACGTGTTGCAGCATGGTTTGAGGTCAATTGCTGGTTTTTGGTATGCTGGTGTCCCAGATGTTGCATTTTCCACAGTAGCATTTGCAATGAGAAGCGATTAGAGGGGCTGCAGGTATCGCATTTGCGACTGCCAAGTCGTATTTGCGAGGGAGGTAGGCTTCGCAAATGCGAAGCCTTAGTCGCAAACGCGACCTCCCTATAGGCATGTCAGGCACCAGAATTGTGAGCCATCCTTTACAATTGCGAACCCTGAGTCGTAATTGCGACATCCGCACCTGAACACAAGGGCCGAAAGTCGGAAGTTTTCTCCATATCTCACATTTTTAGAACCCTAGGTTCGAGAGTAGGCAATTTCGAGGAAAGATTTTCATTTACAATTATTGGTTAAGTGCCATTGTTCAATTTATAATTATATTTCATGATTATACTTGAGATTTAACATAAAAATTGTCAGAATCAAAGTGAACGTTCGGAAATTTTTGTCTAAGTTTTCAAATATGAAACTTCATGATTTGAGAGTCGAATTGGACTCTGATTTGAAAATAAATTATATTTTTGAACTCGTAGGGTTATGGCTAATCGAGATCTACCCCTCGACTCGGGTTTTGACCGAGCGGGCCCAGGGTCGGCTTTTGTTGACTTTAAAAAAAAGTGTAAAGATCCAACCTTTATGTATTGGAATTGATTTCTCTTGCATTATTTGATGTACTGAGTCGATTTGACTAGATTTGGGTCAATCAGAGGTGAATTGTAAAGAAAAGGCATTCTTAGAGTATTGAGTTTGAGGTTTTGAGATAAGTATCTTACCTAACTTTATGTGGAAAAACTACCCCTTAGAATTGGTACTGTTTGTGTAAATTAAATTATATGGAAGATAGGTACACAAGGTGACGAGTGTGTACACGGACTTGAATATGAGGGAAATTGAATTGATTTAGACTCTTAGGTTACCTATACGCTTTTAATCAACTTCTATGCTTCATGTATTATTATTTATTGTTGAGTTTGACCTTAATTGTAGTTACTAACACATGCTATTTATTTCATTGTTATGTTAACTCTACTTATCCTGAATTGAATTTGTTTCTATGTGTTACTTCTTTTGTTGTTGTGTTCATTTAGCTTGCTAGTTGGTATTTCATGATCTATTCTCTTCTCCTTATGACTACTCTCACATGTATCTAGTGTTAGTCGACCATATGCTAAATCTTCATCATAGAGTTGGTTCCCTATACATTGTAGAAGTCTTCATTTATGCTAAATTTTCTATCAAAGTGTTGATTCCCTATACATTGTAGAAGTCTTCATTCACGCTAAATCTTTCATCATTGTGTTAGTCTCTCTTTCCCTATTCTGAGACCTCTGTTTATCGATCTTCGATTTGCGTGCGTTATCCGTCTTTTGTTCCAAATAGTCTTTGTGCCAAAATAGAAGAAAATGAATTTTAAGCTTTAATAATAATTAAATTTGACTTCGATCAATATTTTGATTACAAGATCTCAGATCGGTATTTTAATGATTTCAGTAGGTCCATATCGTGATTTTGGACTTGGAGGTATGCTCTGCTTTTAAATTGGAGGTCCCAATGTGATTTGGTGTAATGTTTTTAAATAAGTATTAACTTTGAAAAGCAGTGAATTTCAAAATTTGGCTGTAATTGGATTTTGTTGATACCGGGTCCCAATTTTGATTCCGAGAGTTTGAGCAGATTCGTAACAATATTTATGAATTGTATGGAAAATTTGAAATTATTCCGAGATGCGTAGGCACGTTTTCCGTTAGTGTTTGAAAAAGTAAAAGTTTTGATTTTACAAATCTTGAATCCTTTTCGATTCATAATTTTTTTATGTTATTTTTGTGTTTTGATGGCTCGAGAAAGTTCGTAGCGTGTTTTATGATTGAAATGCACATATTGTTTGTGTCCAGGAGGTTCCGAATGGGTTTTGGGTGCTAAAACAAAATTTTCTTATTGCTGATTTTTTTATTTTCTGGTGTAAAATAATTACAAAAAATATCATTTTTGTCCTAGAAATTTTCAGCCTTCTTTTAAAACTTCAAAACATCATATCTCCCTCATTTAAATGCCAAATTGGATGATTCAAGAGGATATCTTGGGTGTAATCTCACAAGGATTATGTTGGACTTATCAAAAGTGAGTTTCGAGATCAGCTAAGATCTGATACAAACTGGAACATCTGCTGCATTTTATTTACTTTTTCACAATTTAGTTACTTTTTCTCACAAGGTTTTGGAGCTCGGGTTTGGACGATTTTGGAGGGAGGTTTCTCGATTTGGATTAGGGTATGTGTTTTTGACTTATGTTTGTCCGTTATCCATGATTTCATCTTTGTTTTTATCATCTATTTAGTGATTTGAGTTGGAGACATTGGGGGTTTGAGTAAAAACTTTCCCAAATCATAAATTGAAGTTTTGAAGGTTGATTCGAAGTCGAATTTTAGTACATTTGGTATGGTTGGACTCATAGATGAATGTGTATTTGATATTTTTGAGTTTGTTTGGATCTCGAGGCGCGGGTCTGGGGTTGACCTTTTGGGTTGACTTTTTGTTTTCTTTGAGGATCGAAGCTTTATTGTTCGAAATCGCATCCTATAGCTTTTATTTATGTTATGGAACTATTTTTGACTAGATTTGAGCCACTCGGAGTTGGATTCTCATGGGAAAGGCTTACTAGTCGAGTGATTTGGGCTTTATTTGAGGTAAGTGTCTTGCCTAACTTTGTGTGGGGGAAATCTACCCCTTAGGCTTGATTATTTGTAATATTTGTTATATGGAAGGTGTGTGCATAAGGTGATGAGTAGGAACACGGACCTGGAAATGTGGTATTTTACCAGATATGAGTTGAGGCTTCTATTTACTATTAAATTTGGAGATTTGTTCATTTATGTTCTTTCTTTCATTATCATGATTTTTCCTTAGTTGCTTATTTGATATTCTTCTCCTTGATCTCCATTTTATTGTTATTAGTGCCGTATTTGCTTTATTTAAGGTTATCACTCTAAGTATTGCTGTTACTGGTTAAAGTACGAAGTTGAGCTTCGGGTTGGATATACCCTTGATGATTTTAGTTTCATTGTGATGATATTGGAGTTGTTATTCTGTCGAGACTTACATGCATATTCTACTTTTACATTGATACTGATTCTTTTTAACACCTTTGAGGCAACACAGCCCCGGTAGGGCATCGCATTGTTATTGTTACTGAGCCCCGGTAGGGCGTTGCATTGTCATTATCTTTGAGCCCCAGTATGGCATGCATTTTTTTGTTATTGAGCCCTGGCAGGGCATGCGTTATTGATGCGTATGCGATGGTATAAGCATAGATTGATATGCGTACAACGGTGTAAGGCGAGAGATCAGATGCTTGAGCTAACTTGGTACTGGTAAAGGTCGCGTGATGGAATAAGGGTGGCTATAGATCCGTTGGCTATTTTGGGAAACTATTTTCAAACTATTGTTTTACTTAAAGGCTCAAAGGATGATATAAGGAATGAGATTTACGATTTGATAGCCATCGATTGGCCATATCATGCATTCACGAGACATGATGGCATAGTACTCGCTCTGCCTTAATAGTTAAGTTGTCCCTGTTAAGAGAGACTAGATGTGAGCCAGGAAATTGTAGGCATCTACCTTGTGGAATCAGTAAATTCATATATTCATAACTGTTATTTTAGGATGCACCTAGAAACAAGAAGGGTTAGATACTGCTTTATATTATTCTTATTTAGAATCGGTAGGCGTCTGGACCTGACCTCGTCCCTACTTTACCGAGGTTAGGCTGGGCACTAATACTACACTTCTGCACATTTTTGTGCAGATCCAGGTACCTCTCAGATGTTCAGACCCCGAGGTTGATATTTGTTGTCATCGTAACACTTCGAGGTATTATCCGCCAGACGTCTGCGGAACTTTAAGGTCCCTTCTTCCTATTGCATTTTTCATTCCTTAGCAGGCATTTGTATTAGAAACACAGTATATTCGTAGCAGTTGTGACTCACACTATCAGATTTTGTGGTTGATTTATCTATATCAGAGTTTATTTTTAGTTATCAGTCTTTGCTTAATTTTGTTTTATGCTACTATTTGGCTTACCTAGTCGTACGGATTAGATGCTATCATGACTACCTGAGGTGAAAATTGGGGTCATGACAATATTGTATGAGTCTTCATTCATGCAAAAACCCTTTTATATGGAGCAATTCTTTGTAAGTATTTTGTTATTCATGCTACCACTCTTATTGTGAAGTTATGGTATACATTTGAAATTGAAGTTATCATTTAAGGAAAACTTGGAACATTGTTGAGATTATTGAAGTTGTAGCCATTGAAAGCTAATGATACATTTGTGGTTGAAATTGCGGATACTTGGAGTATCATTTCTTATTGAGTTGTTTCCAAAAGTGCTTATTATTGTTGATTGAGTTGTTTGTACACAGTGTGATTGAGCCGTGGGCTATGTGTTGAAATGGTATTGTTGTTGTTGATTTTGGAAATATTGTGATATATGAGCACGTGTGGTGCGAGATGATTGTGTTGTGATATCGATGAGCATGCGGCAGTTTAAGGTTAGGGGTTGATGTGCATGCGGCAGTATAAGGTGGGATTGATATGCGTGTGCTAGTAAGGGAAATTACTCGGAGCCACATGGTGAGATAAGGGGCCTAAAGTACGTGAGTCCATTTTGGAAAAAACTGTTTTAAAAACTACACCTTTTCATATAAGGTTCACGCGGCGATATAAGGATATTATGATTGTGAATTCAGAAAAGTGGAAATTGAGGCGTGGTACCTCGGATTGTGATTTCTTGTAGTAATCTGTGTTTTAACAGACTTGTGACCTTACGTGGTTCATTCCTTTTACTTCAGTGATTTCTTGTGTTGGTGCTGATTGTAACTTGTTGTGGCTATCTTGCCTTTTTTCCTATATTAACTCTAGGTTTCTATGTTTCTTTCATTGCTAGTTGTTTCGTTGCTTTCTATTATTTTCCGTTGTATTTATCATGTTGTACAGGTTTCTTGACTAGTATGTGTTCGAACTAACTTCGTCATTACTCTAACAAGATTATGCCTGATACTTACTGGGTATCACTATGGTGTACTCATACTACTCTTCTACATATTTTTATGTTGATCCGGGTACTTCAGCTCGTACTGGACATTAGGATTGGATTGGTTATTTCTAGAGACTTCAAGGTACTCCTACATGACATCCGCAGGACTTGGAGTCACCTTCTACTACCATCTCTTCCTTTCTTTCTATTGTTATGTTGTATTAGATAGTAGAATATTTATAGTAGATAGTACACTCTTTAGAGCTAGTAACTCGACTGCACCAGGTTTTGGCAGAACCATAAATCTTGTTCTGTGCTATTGTCATTTTTAGCTTTATTAGCTTGTTCGGTTATTATCAGTTGTTATTTCTATCATGTTTTCCTTGTATGTTAGGTCTACCTAGTCTTAAAGACTAGATGCCATCACGACTACCTCATATAGAAAATTGGGGTCGTGACAAGTTGGTATCAGAGCTCTAGCTTCATAGGTGATATGAGTCACAAGCAAGTTTAGTAGAGTCTCGTGGATCGGTACAGAGACGTCTGTACTTATCTATGAGAAGCTACGAAACTATTTGAAAAATTCCACTTCTTTCATTCCTTATCGTGCATATTTATTGATGTCGAATATGAGCCTTGTCTTACTATTCTCTCACATATGGTGAGGACTCGTACCACCGGTTCAGATGATTAGACACACGCGCCCCTTGCTAGAGCTGCTAGAGGCTAGGTCCGTAATGGAGGCCGATGAGTGGCACATGCCGCATCTAGGACACGTGCCAGAGTAGCCACATAGGATCCACCAGTAGTTCTGATAAGGGAGCAGCCATAGGAGACTCATGCTGCTACTTTTTTGGCACTTCAGGAGACCATAGCCCATTTCCTGAGTATTTTCAGCACTTAAAGTCAGGCGGGATTGATCTAGTTGATCCAGCTACTTCTCGTGCTGGGGGATGAGTTCAGACTCATGCGACCCATGCCCTAGAGAAGCGGGTCCCTATTGATCATATTCCAGAGGTTATGCCAGCACAACCTGTGATACCGGTTCAGCCTGAGGTCAGGGTAGAGGCTTCCGAGGAGGAGCATAGGAAATTGGAGAGGTTCAAGAAGTGTGATCCTATAGTGGTACAATTATCGAGTATGCACATGTATTTATGGATAAGTGCCATTGTATTCTCCTTCCCATGGGCACAATGGAGGTGAGCGGAGTTGCCTTTACTATATTTCAGCTATCAGGATAAGCATATAGGTGGTGATAGGCATACGAGGAGGTTTGGCCAGCTGATGCCACACCACTCACTTGGACTCAGTTTCAGATATGTTCTTGAGGGAGTTCGTTTCACAAACCCTCCGAGATTCTTGGCGCATAGAGTTTGAGCAACTGCGTCACGTTACCATGTCAGTGTCAGAGTATGCCATCAGATTCAGCAAGTTGTCCAGGCATGTACCTACTTTGTTTGCCATAGTTAGATATCGAGTCCGTACTTTTATCTAGGGTCTCAATTATGGTATTAGATTCAGCATAGCTTTGGAGTTGGAGATAGATACTCCATTTCGGCAGGTTATGGAGATAGCTCGCAAGTTAGAGCGTATGTCGGGCCAAGAGAGAGGGGACAAGGAATCTAAGAGGCCTCGAGGTACTAGAGGATTTAATAGTTCCCATGCTGTAGCTTCAGCCCATCATGGCAGAGGGTAAGTGAGCTGCCCAGTTCATTCAGCACTTCTAACTACACGCAGTGCTCTTGCTATTCCGAGATTTCATGTCACCCATTATGCACATCCACTTTCTAGTGCACCACCTGCACGTGGTTTCTTCAGCGATGCACATCACTTAGGAGGGATGCACCTCCACAACCTTCACAGGCTCCAAAGGTTCCACGGATCTCAAAGGGTCCGTAGGGTTCATAGGCAATGGTTGCAGCTCCAGTTGATGTTCCACAAGCACCACCAGAAAAACTTCAAGAGTTACTTGATAAGGGTTTCATCAGACCCAATGTATTGCCTTGGGGTGATCCAATCTTGTTTGTAAAGAAAAATGATGGTTCTGTGAGGATGTGTATTGATTATAGGCAGTTGAACAAGGTTACAGAGAATAAAAAGTACCCATTACTGCTTAATGATGATTTGTTGACCAGTTGCAAGGTGCTAGAGTGTTTTCTAATATTGATTTGAGGTCAGGGTATCATCAGCTGAATATACGGGATTCAGACATCCCGAAGACTGCTTTCAGGGCTTGCTATGGTCACTATGAGTTTTTGGTTATGTCATTTGGGTTGACCAATGCCCCAGCAGCCTTTATTCACTTGATGAACAGTGTATTCCAGCCATATATTGATTCCTTCATCATCCTGTTCATTGATAACATTCTGGGGTATTCTCGCAATCAGAAAGATCATGAGCAGCACTTGAGGATCGTGCTCTAGACCTTGAGGGAGAAGAAGCTCTATGCTAAATTCTCCAAGTGTGATTTTTGGCTTGATTCGGTGGAAGCTTTGGGTCATGTGGTCTCTAGTGAGGGGATCAAGGTGGTTCCGAAGAAGGTGAAGGTAGTTCAGAGTTGACCCAGACCGTCTTATGCTACTGAGATTGGGAGTTTTCTTGGCCTAGCCAGATATTATTGCTGGTTTATGGAGGGGTTTTCATCCATTACAGCTCCTATGACCAGATTGACTCAGAAAGGTGCTCCATTCAGGTGGTCGGATGAGTGTGAGGAAAGATTTCATAAGCTCAAGACTACCTTGACCATATCCCCAGTACTGGTTTAGTCTTTAGCATTGGGTTCATATAGAGATTATTGTGATGCTTTGCAGATTGGCATTTGGTGTGTATTGATGCAGAAGGGTATAGTGATTGCTTATGCTTCGTGTCAGTTAAATACCCATGAGAAGAACTACCTTGTTCATGATTTGGAATTGGAAGCTATTGTTCACACGTTAAAGATTTGGAGACACTATCTCACGGTGTATCTTGTGAGGTATTCACAGGCCACAAGAGTCTACAACACTTGTTTAAGAAAACTGAACTAAACTTGATGTATCAGAGATGGTTAGAGTTGCTCAAGGACTATGATATGACTATCATTTACCATCCCGGGAAGGCCAATGTGGTTGCCGATGCATTGAGTAGAAATTCTGAGAGTATGGGTAGTCTTGCTTTTATCCAGCTGGGGGAGAGACCTTTAGCATTGGATCTTCAGGCTTTGGCCAATAGATTTATGATATTGGATAATTTAGAGCCTAGTCATGTTCTTGCTCGTGTGGTTCGCGGTCTTCCTTGTTTGAGTGCATCAAGGTGCGTCAGTATGATGACCCCCACTTTCTTGTCCTGAAGAACACAGTGAAGCACGGTGATACAAAAGATGTGACTATTGGCGATGAAGGTGTATTGAGGGTGCAGGGATGGATTTGTGCGCCTAATGCGCATGGGTTGCGTGAGATGTTTCTTGAAGAGGTCCATAGTTCACGGTATTCCATTCACCCAGGTGTCGTGAAGATGTATCAGGATATGAGGTAGCATTATTGGTAGAGATGAATGAAGAAAAGGCATTGTCAAGTATGTTGCTCGGAGTTTGAACTATTAGTAGGTGAAGTACGAGCATCAAAGACCTGGAGGTTTGCTTTAGAGGCTTGATATTACATAGTGGAAATGGGAGCGTATCACCATGAATTTTTTAGTTGAACTTCCACGGACCTTGAGGAGATTTTATGCAGTATGGGTTATTATGGACAGCCTTACCAAGTTTGCTCATTTCATTCCAATCATGACTGCCTACTCTTTGGAGCAGTTGGCTCGAATTTATATTCGTGAGATTGTTCGGCTTCTTGGCGTTCCGGTGTATATTATCTCTAATCGAGGCACGCAGTTCACATTATATTTTTGGAGAGTCGTACAACATGAGTTAGGCACACATGTCGATTTGAGCATGACATTTTATCCCGAGACATGAGGGCAGTCCGAGAAGACTATTCATATCTTTGAGGACATGATATGTGCCTCTGTTATTAATTTTGGGGGTGCATTGGATTAGTTTCTACCACTCGCAGAGTTCGCCTACAATAACATCTTTCAGTCGAGTATCCAAATGGCTCCTTATTAGGCCTTGTATGTGAGATAATGTCATTCACTAATTGGATGGTTTGAACTGGGGAATGCTAGGTTGTTGGGCATTGATTTGGTTAGTGATGTCTTGGAGAATGTAAAGTTGATTCAGGATCAGCTTCATACAACATAGTCCAGACATAAGAGTTATGCTAATTGGAAGGTTTGCAATGTTGTTTTTAGGGTGGGTAAGAGAGTCTTGCTTAGGGTTTCACCCATGAAGGGTGTGATGAGGTTCGGGAAAAAGGTCAAGTTGAGCCATAGGTATATTGGCCCTTTTGAGATCCTTGAGAGAGTGGGTAAGGTAGCTACAGACTTGCAATGCCACCCAAATTATCGAAAGTTCACCAGGTGTTTCATGTTTCCATGCTCCGGAAGTATATTGGTGATCCATCGCATGTATTAGATTTCAGCTTAGTCCAATTGGACAAGGATTTGACTTACGATGAGGATCATGTGGCTATCTTAGATAGGCAGGTTTGGAAGTTGAGGTTAAAGAACATTGCTTCAATGAAAGTTCAATGGGGAGGTCGAGCGGTTGAGGAGGCGACCTGGGAACATGACATGCAAAGTCGTTATCCTCATCTTTTTGTCACTTTAGGTATGTTTCAATACTCTTTCAATGTTGAACGTTTGTTTAAAAGTGGGAGAATATAACCGCTTGACTTGTCGTTTTGTATATTATTGCCATGTTTCCCCTTTTAATGCTTTCTACATGTTCATTTGAGTTTTTTTGACTTGCCAGGATGGTTTGTTTCGATCCGAGAAGGTTTTGGGTTGGTTTTGACCCTTTGGTTCTTGGTTTGGAAGCCTACGTTAGAAATGTTAAATAATAGTTGATTTGTATGAAACCGACCCCGGAACGGTGTTATGAGGACTCTCTAATAGGTTCATATTGTGATTTTGGACATGGTCGTATGCTCAGAGTGGAACTCGGAAGTTCCTATGTTGGTTTGTCGAAAGTTGGGAATTTGAGGCTTGATAAATTTTCTATGTTTAACCGTAGGTTGACTTTTTAGCTAACGAGCTCGAAATTTAGTTTTTGGACATAGAATAGGTCCGTATTGTTTGTCTGAAAATTTTGGTGCGAATCGGAGTTGATTTGGTAGGATTGAGACAATTGATTGTGATTCTAGAAGTCTTTGAGGGTTCAAGTAAAATTCATGTGTTTTGGCGTTTGATTCTTGGTTCTAGATGTAATTTTGGCATTTTGATTGTGCGAGCAAGCTTATATGGTATTTTTAGACTTGTGTGGATGTTTAGTATAGAGCCCTGGGGACTCGAATGAGTTTCAGACATGTTGCAAAATGGTTTGAGGTCAATTGCTGGTTACTGGTGTGATGGTGTCCCAGATGTCGTATTTGCAACACCAACATTCGCAATTGCAAAGTAATTAGAGGGTTGCAGGTATCGCACTTGTTTGCAGTTGCGAACAGGGTCTTGATTGGCTAGACTATGCATTTGCGATTGCCAAGTCGCATTTGTGAGGGAGGCGGGCTTCGCAAAAGCGAACCCTTAGTCGTAAATGCAACCTCCTCATAGGCTTGCCAGGCACCGTAGTTGCGAGCCATCCTTCACAGTTGCGAATGTTGTTTCACAATTGCGAGATCCGCGCTTGAAAAAAAGGGCTGGAAGTTAGGATCTTTCCCCATTTCTCACATTTTTATGTTTCATGTATTATTGTTCATTGTTGAGTTTGCCCTTAATTGTAGTTACTAACACATGTTATTCCTTTCATTGTTATGTTAACTCTACTTATCCTTAATTGAATTTTTTTCTATGTGTTACTTTTTTTGTTGTTGTGTTCATTTATCTTTCTAGTTGTTATTTCATGATCCATTCTCTACTCCTTATGACTACTCTCCATGTATCTAGTATTAGTCTACCATATGCTAAATCTTCATCATAGTGTTGGTTCCCTATACATTATAGAAGTCTTCATTTATGCTAAATCTACTATCAAAGTGTTGGTTCCTTATACATTGTAGAAGTCTTCATTTATGATAAATCTTCTATCAAAATGTTGGTTCCCTATATATTGTAGAAGTCTTGATTCATGCTAAAACTTTCATCATTGTGTTGGTTCCTTATGTATATTGTCGAAATCTTCATTCATGCAAAAACCCTTTTACCTCGTTCTATTCTTTTGTAAGTATTTCGTTATTTATGCTACCACTCTTATTGTGAAGTTATGCTATACATTTGAAATTGAAGTTATCATTTAAGGAAAACTTGGAACATTGTTGAGATTATTGAAGTTGTAGCTATTGAAAGCTAATGATACATTTGGGGTTGAAATTGTGGATACTTGGAGTATCCTTTCTTGTTGAGTTGTTTCCAAAAGTGCTTATTGTTGTTGTTTGGGGTGTTTGTACACATTAAGATTGAGCCGTGGGCAATGTGTTGAAATGGTATTGTTGTTGTTGATTTTGTTAACATTGTGATATATGGGCACGTGTGGTGCTAGATGATTGTGTTGTGATATTGATGCGTGAGGCCATTTTGGGATAACTATTTTCAAAATTATACTTTTCATATAAGGCTCATGTGGAGATATAAGGATATTAGGATTAGGAATTGATAAAAGTGAAAATTGAGCCATGGTACCTTAGATTGTGATTTCTATTGTAATTTGTGTTTGAGTAGACTTGTGGCCTTACGTGGTTTCAGTCCTTTTACTTCGGTGATTTCTTCTGTTGGTGTTGATTGCAACTTGTTGTGGCTATCTTGTGTTTTCTTCTTATTTGCCTATTTCTTGTATTAACTCTAGGTTTATGTGTTTCTTTTGTTGCTAGTTGTTTCCTCGCTTTCTATTATTTTTCTATTGTATTTATCATGTTGTACAAGTTTCTTAATTAGTAGGTGTCACGACCCAATTTTTCACCCTAGGCCGTGATGGAGAAACTTCTATTTAACCGTCTGTCTTAAAACATTTATTCTTAACAATTTCATTACGCAATTAGCAAAGATTTAGAAATTAACACTCAGATGCACTATGTAACTAGAATTGTGAGTGTAAATAATACATTTAGGCAAAGTGATACAGAGAGTAAATACAACCGTGGAGATCGGGCAGGTAGAGGTCACCCTAGAGGTGGAGGCCACGCTCGTTTTAATGCTTTTCCCAGTAGGATGAAGGCTATCGCATCATATGTTGTCATCACATATATTATTTCGATTTGTCATAGGGATGCATCGATTTTATTTTATCCGGATTCCACGTATCCATATGTGTCATATTACTTTACTTCCTATTTGGATTTACCTCGTGATTCTTTGAGTGCTCCTGTTTTTATGTTTACACTTGTTGGGGAATCTATTATTGTAGACTGTGTGTACTGGTCATGTTTGGTCATTATTGAGGGTTATGATACTAGAGTTGATATTCTATTGATTTGTATGGTAGACTTTTGGTTTTCGCCGTATCACGCTATTCTAGATTGTCACGCCAAGATTGTGACATTGGTTATGCCAGGGTTACGACGGTTGAAGTGGAGGAGTGTGTTGGATTATGTTCCTAGCAAGGTTGTGTCTTTTCTAAAGGCACGCCAAATGGTTGAGAAGGGATGCGAGGCCTATCTAGACTTCATGAGCAATGTTAGTACTGATACTTCTACCGTTGAGTCAGTTCTTGTAGTGAGAGATTTTCCAAATATGTTTCCAACAGACCTACTAAGCATGCCACCCAATGGGGATATTGATTTAGGTATTGACATGGTGCCGGGCACTCGGCCCATTTCTATTTCACCATATCATATGGCACCAGCAGAGTTTCAAAGTTAAAAGAAAAACTTCAAGAGTTGCTTGATAAGGGTTTCATCAGACCCAGTGTATCGCCTTAGGATTATCCAATCTTGTTTGTAAGGAAAAAGGATGGTTCTATGAGGATGTGTATTGATTACAGGCAGTTAAACAAGGTTACAATGAAAAACAAGTACCCCTTACCGTGTATTGATGATTTGTTCGACCAGTTGCAAGGTGCTAGAGTGTTCTCTAAGATTGATTTGAGGTCAGGGTATCATCAGCTGAACATACGGATTCGCACATCCCGAAGACTACTTTCAGGGCTCGCTATGGTCACTATGAGTTTTTGATTATATCATTTGGGTTGACCAATGCCCCAACAACCTTTATGCACTTGAAGAACATTATATTCTAGCCATATATTGATTCCTTCATCATCGTATTCATTGATAACATTCTGGTGTATTCCCACAATCAGAAAGACCATGAGCAGCACTTGAAGATCATTCTCTAGACCTTGAGGGAGAAGAAGCTCTATGCTAAATTCTCCAAGTATGAGTTTTGGCTTGATTCAGTGGCAGTTTTGGGTCATGTGGTCTCTAGTGAGGCGATCAAGGTGGTTCCGAAGAAGGTGGAGGTAGTTCAGAGTTGGCCTAGCCCGTCCTATGCTACTGAGATTCGGAGTTTTCTTGGCTTAGCTGGATATTATTGCTGTTTTGTGTAGGGGTTTTCATCCATTACAACTCCTATGACCAGATTGACTCATAAAAGTGCTCCATTCAGGTGGTCGTATGAGTGTGAGGAATGCTTTCATAAGCTCAAGACTGCCTTGACCACAACCCTAATACTGGTTTAGTCTTTAGCATCGGGTTCATATACATATTATTGTGATGCTTTGCAGATTGGCATTGGATGTGTATTGATGCAGAAGAGTAGAGTGATTGCTTATGCTTCGTGTCAGTTGAATACCCATGAGAAGAACTACTTTGTTCATGATTTGGAGTTGGCAGCTATTGTTCACACATTAAATATTTGGAGGCAATATCTCACGGCTTATCTTGTGAGGTATTCACAAACCACAAGAGTCTACAACATCTAAAATTGATGTAGCGGAGGTGGTTAGAGTTGCTCAAGGACTATGATATGACTATCATTTACCATCTCGGGAAGGCCAATATGGTTGCCGATGCCTTGAGTAGAAAGGTCGAGAGTATGGGTAGTCTTGCTTTTATCCAGTTGGGGAAAGACCTTTAGCATTGGATCTTCAGGCTTTGGCTAACAGATTTGTGAGATTGGATAATTTAAAGCCTAGTCCTGTTGTTGCTTTTGTGGTTCGCGGTCTTCCTTGTTTGAGTTCATCAAGGTGCGTTAGTATGATGACCCCCACTTTCTTATCCTGAAGAACACAGTAAAGCACGGTGATACCAAAGATGTGACTATTGGTGATGAAGGTGTATTGAGGATGCAGGGCTAGATTTGTACGCCCAATGTGGATGGGTTGCGTGAGATAATTATTGAGGAGGTCCATAGCTCATGGTATTTCACTCACCCAGATGTCGTGAAGATGTATCAAGATATAAGGCAGCATTATTGGTGGAGATGAATGCAGAAAAGGCATTGTCAAGTATGTAGCTTAGTGTTTGAACTATTAGTAGGTGAAGTACGAGCATTAAAGACCTGGAGGTTTGCTTCATAGGCTTGATATTACAAAATGGAAGTAGGAGTGTCTCACCATGGATTTTATAGTTGAACTTCCACGGACCTTGAGGATATTTGAAGCATTTATAGGTTATTGTGGATAGTTTGACAAGTTTGCTCATTTCATTCCAATCATGACTACATACTCTTCGGAGTAGTTGGCTCGAATTTATATTCATGAGATTGTTCGGCTTCTTGGCGTGCCGGTTTCTATTATCTCCAATCGAGGCACATAGTTCACATTGCATTTTTTTAGAGTCGTACAACTTGAGTTAGGCACACAGGTCGAGTTGAGTATGGCATTTCATCCCCAAACAGGCGGGCCATCCGAGCACACTATTCATATCTTTGAGGACATGATACATGCTTGTGTTATTAATTTTAGGGGTGCATTGGATCCGTTTCTACCACTTGCAGAGTTCGCCTATAATAACATCTATCAGTCGAGCATCCAAATGGCTCCTTATGAGGCCTTGTATGGGCGGCAATGTCATTCTCTAATTGGATGGTTTGAACTGGGGGATGGTAGGTTGTTGGGCACCGATTTTTTTAGTGATGTCTTGGAGAAGGTAAAGTTGATGCAGGATCATCTTCGTACAACATAGTCCAGACATAAGAGTTATGCTAATTGGAAGGTTTGCAATGTTGTTTTTAGGGTGGGTGAGAGAGTCTTGCTTAGGGTTTCACCCATGAAGGGTGTGATGAGGTTTGGGAAGAAGGTCAAGTTGAGCCATAGGTATATTGGCCATTTTGAGATCCTTGAGACAGTGGGTCAGGTGGCCTATAGACTTGCATTGCCACCCAAGTTATCGAAAGTTCACCAGGTGTTTCATGTTTCCATACTCCGGAAGATATTGGTGATCCATTACATGTATAAGATTTCAGCTCAGTCCAATTGGATAAGTATTTGACTTATGATGAGGAGCCTGTGGCTATCTTAGATAGGCAGGTTCGGAAATTGAGGTCAAAGAACATTGCTTCAATGAAAGTTCAATGGGGAGGTCGAGCGGTTGAGGAGGCGACTTGGGAGATCTATTACGACATGCGGAGTCGTTATCCTCATCTTTTTGTCACCTTAGGTATGTTTCATTACTCTTTCAATGATGAACGTTTATTTAAGAGTGTGAGAATATAACCGCTTGACTTGTCGTTGTGGGTATTAGAGCCATGTTTCCCCTTTTGATGCTTTCTGCATGTTCATTTGAGGTTTTGGGACTTGCGAGGATGGTTTGTTTTGATCCGAGAAGGTTTCGGGTTGGTTTTGACCCTTTGGTTCTTGGCTTGGAAACCTACATTAGAAATGTTAAATAATAGTTGACTTGTATGAAACCGACCACGGAACGGTGTTATGATGACTCTCCAATATGTTCATATTGTGATTTTGGACATGGCCGTATGATCGGAATGAAATACGGAACTCGCTATGTTGTTTTGCCGAAAGATAGCAATTTGAGGCTTGATAGATTTGCTATGTTTAACTGTAGGTTGAATTTTTAGCTAATGAACTCGAAATTTAGTTTTTGGTCATGGAATAGGTCCGTATTGTTTGTCTGATAATTTTGGTGCGAATCAGAATTGATTCAGTAGGATTCAAACAATTGATTGTGATTCTAGAAGGCTTTGAGTGTTCAAGTGAAATTCATGTGTTTTGGCATTTGATTCTTGGTTCTAGATGTAATTTTGGCATTTTGATTGTGCGATCGAATTTGTATGATTTTTTTAGACTTGTGTGGATGTTTAGTATAGAGCCCTGAGGAATCAGATGAGTTTCAGACAACTGCGTGACAAGCCAACTCAGAAAATCTCATCTCGTACTACTACATATACATGCCATCCTGACGTAACTGCTCAAATTGTCCGTGCAGCTCTTCTCTGCGAGACTGCGGCATACAATTCTCAAAAAAGTGATCGGAGAATTCCTACCATGTAAGTGGTGCTGCACCGATCGTCCTACGCCTCACATAAGCCTCCCACCATCTGAAGGCAGTCCCAGAAAACTGAAAAGTGGTGAACGAGACCACACTGGTCTACAGAATACCCGTTGTCCGAAGCATCCGCTGGCACTTATCCAGAAAACTCTGAGCATCCTCTGACTCAGCACCACTAAATGATGGACGTCGAAGCCTCCCAAATCTTCTATTCTCATCATCTGCCATAACGGAGACTACAGGGACCTGAGCAGCTGCATTCGGCTGGGCTGGTAGTGCCCCCGGTCTCTGAAGTCCTTGCACTACCTGCTCTGGAGTACAGGTAACAGAGGTATGAGTACCTCCCCCGGCCTCAGAAGTGGCTGGTGCATCCTGAGCTGAAACCACCTGAGCAAGGCCAGTGCCAACAGTCAATATATGTACTAGAGCCTCCTGAAGACCTGGAATTAGAATAGGCACAACTGGTGCCTGAGTTGGTCCCGCCGGCTCAACTATATCTGGAATCTGCTCCTGAACTGGAGCAACGGGTGGTGCTACAGGTGCTGCTCCAACTGCTGTACGAGCTACACCTCGACCTCTACCTCGGCCCCGACCTCTACTAGGGCCCCAACCTCTTGTGGCCCTAACTGGTGGCTGACCGTCCGATTTGGTAGTACGTGTTCTCACCATCTGTGAGAGAATAGAATAACAAAATTTTACTTTTCCGGAATCAACAAATTCGTACGATAGAATATAGGAAAGTGAAACTATCCTAAGGGTTCGGCAACCTCTCGAAGATTAGTACAGACGACTCCTTACCGATCCGCAAGACTCTACTAAACCTGCTCATGACTCGTGACACCTATGTAACCTAGGCTCTGATACCAACTTGTCACGACCTGAAATCTCACCCGTCGTGAAGGCGCTTATATCAATACTAGGTAAGTCGACAACATCAATAACCCACAATTTCTTTTAAATACGGAAAACATAATAATTAAGTTTAAGAGAAAATCCTACAAATACTGGACATAAATACACTCCCAAAACCTGGTGTCATTGAGTATATGAGCATCTAAATGATAACAAAGTCTAACTGATAAAAACACTGCCTGGGAATATAGAACAATACAAAAACTGAAAGGAAAGAGAGTCAAGGTGTGCGGATATCGAGCAGCTACCTCGATAGTCTCCAACAGATAAAGCTCCGAAAAAATAGCTATTGACGTGTCCGGAGGTACCTGGATCTGCAAACGAGGTGCAAGGTGTAGTATGAGTACAACCAACTCAGCAAGTAACAATACTAAATAAAGAGCTGAAGATAGTAACGGGCTTCACAACTAAGTCCAATTACAGTAATTTCCAACATAAGAAGGTAGGCATGCTTTCAAGTTCACCATCTAAAACTCAAACATTAATTTCATATCAAATTCGACTGAAACAGGAGATAATGTCTTTCAAAAATTTCCAAAACAGTGATATATGACAGCTAAAGTTCAACAATAATGAAATCAATGCATCCTCTCAAAGTAACAGCCACTCAGTCTCCCCATTCACTCCAACCTAACAATCACTCTTTCCTCACAGTCAGTCATTCCTCTCAATCACTCAGCGCTCAGCACTCGGCACTCGCACTCAGTAGGTAGTTGCGCTCACTGGGGGTGTACAGACTTCGGAGGGGCTCCTTCATCCCAAGCCCTATAACAAGCCAATCATGGTATAAATCAATAAAACATGTTGCGACGTGCAACCATATCCCATAAATATCCTCACAATTAGGCCCTCTGCCTCACTCAGTCATCAACCTCTCCAGTCTCTCGGGCTCTCAGAATCATGATAAGTAGCCCAACAACAGTGATATGATGCATCAATAATGAACAAGAGAGACTAAGATGTAATATGCAAGTAAAATCGTGACTGAGTAAAAAATAGTAATTTAACAGATAAGTAGACATGTACACGACCTCTGTGGGTCCCAACAGTGTCAACACATCGTTTAAACATGATTTATAGTTCAATTTCCCTAATACGTGAAAAAATGTATGGTAACAACAATTTATTCAACTACACAGATCTATGGAATTGACCAAGTCACAATTCCTAAGGTGCATGCCCACACGCCCGTCACCTCAAAACCATTCATATAACACATAATATAGGGTTTCATACCCTCAGGACCAAATTTAGAACTGTTACTTACCTCAAACCGTGTAATTCTTTATTCTGCTATGCCCTTGCCACGAGAATTGGTCTCGGAAAGCCTCGTATCTAGCCACAATTATTTCGATTCAGTCAATACCAATTATTGTAATTAATTCCATAAGAAAATATTAATTTTTCCAATAACATCCGAAATTTAACTAAAACATTTCCCTTGGGCCCACGTATTGGAACCTAACAAAAGTTACAAAATATGAATGCCCATCCAACCACGAGTCCAACCATACAAATTTCACACAATTCCGACATCAACTCGACCCTCAAATCTTCAATTAAAGTCTTTGAAGATTTCTATCATTTTCAACCCAATCTTTACCCATTTGAACTCAACAATCTTTCCACAAACCTTATTGGTATGTGTATGTATAAATAATAGTCTCACACCCAAGAATCATACTCCCAATCACCTATTTTTACCCAAACTCGAAATTGAAGACTAGTGTTAGAAATTCTTACCTCTTGGAAGCCCTAGCAAGATCCTTGTGAAATCTTCAAACCTTGAACAAGAAAATGATGGATAGATGACTAGGTCTTCACTTTCTCTCTCTAAGATGCACTCACCTCTCTATAAAATATCTGATGAAACCCTTCAAAATAACCCCCAATAGTATTTTATAAGAATGGGGTCTGGTTTATAAAATTATAAAAATAAAGCCCCGAAACACACTCTGTGGCCTCATAGGCGACCGCATAATGCTCCTGTGGCCCGCATAATGGGTCGCAAAAATGGCCTCTAGAACTGGGCAGTGCTGCCTTAGTCTGTGGTCGTTATGCGGTCCGCAGACCTGTTCTGCGGTCGCATAATGCACCGAAGAACTTATCTGCGGTCACATAATGTGCCGCAGACTTTCCTCCGCACTTGCCCCACTCTTGATTCACTCTAAGGCCATTATGCTGTCTGCAGAGTGATTCTGCGACCGCATAGTGGGCCGCAGAAATGACCTTTTTCAGGCAAAACCTATCCTTTACTCATAGATGCATTGTTCAACCCATAAAACCTTAATTTTCATCCGGTCACCCTTTTTAACTTAAGTTCTAAACCTTGGAACTAAGTGTTTAAAAACCTCACCGGACTCAAACCAATTACCCCAGCAAGTCAAATAACAACTGTAAATCATAATTTGAGTAGTAAATGGGGGAATGAGGTTGTAATACTCAAAATGACTGACCGGGTCGTTACAAGACGGTAAACAGATAGGAGCAATAAGCAAGTCAGAAGCATATGGAAAACGGTAACAGATGAGGTAAAAGGCACATAAATAGTTATAGCAAGTAAGGTATAAAAACATAGATTTCAACAGTTAGCGAGGTAGAAGGTTTATGTGGAACCACAACAAACAATCAAAGGCATAGATGTATATACAACAAACAAAAAGGTAAGCATGAATGTAACAACAATTAACAAATAGAAGGCATGTATACAACAATAATAAATAAGGTAGAAGGCAAAGACGTGACAACCACAAGCAACATAGAAAATATAGGTACAACAATAACAACTCATGATAAAGGCATAAACATATATGCAAGGAAAGATAACACAATATAATACATGTCTCTCATCCACGCCTGCACGTAAACACCCTTCGTGCCATGAAGAATAACACTTGTACGACATCACCTTTTGTGCTTTTAATTTCGTCCTCACATGATAATATAAAATAATGGCACGACATCATCCTTCATGCTTTTACTTTTAGCTTCTCATAATAATGTAGAACAATGGAACGACATCACCCTTTGCGCTTTTACTCTCATCCTCACATGATAATGTAAATACAATGTACGGCATCACCCGTTGTGCTTTACACTCTTTCTCACCAAGCCTATATATATCAACAACAAGCAAGGTAGGAAGTATGGATAACATCAAGAAGATTGGTTAAGCTAAGTACACCACATGAACGACAATCACAACTCTTGCACCAATAAACAATTCAATAAACTTCAAGAAACCCATTGTTCAAGTATCTCCAAAACGCTATAACATGATCTTCAGCATAAGTATGGAACCCCATGTATCACGAGAATAATGGACATAGAAATGTATTCGTGATTTAGGTATAGTTACGACCAAATTTTGCAAATCAATAGTTTCACAAAGAGTCCATCATATTTAGTCAAATTGTAATAGGCTGAAGCATGGTCTCTGGCATTAAAATTCATACTTATATTATTATATAAATCAAGTAAAGCCTAAGGCAAGAAAATCACAAAGTTCATCAAGGTACAAAGAAGTATATAATTCCCTATCTCGAGCATGAAAACCCTGGCACATACATATATACCTATCACCTCGTATATGCATCACCCCCGCATGTCACAAACAATATCATTTTATTAGGAAAAAGTCTCTCAACAAAACTGGGCAAGTCACTTACCTCAAACAAGCCAAATCATTACTCTAAAAATGCCTCGCCACGCGAATCAACCTCCGAATGGCTCGAATCTAGCCAAAAATATTCAATACATCAAATAATATCACTTGAATCAAACTCAAACTATAATGGTCAAATCTCTTATCAAATATTCAAAGTCAACCAAAAAATCAACTCAGGCTCGCACCCCGGTCGGAAAAACTCACAAATTCTGACAACCTATTCGAGTACGAGTTCAGCCATATAAGTTTTATCCAAATTCTACTCTGTATCGATGTTCAATAACCCACTTGTTCACTTTAGAAAAGTTTTTTCCACCCCCCCCCCCCCAATATGCACTTTCATATCCTTTAAGCCAGAACCCTTTTTCCTTCTTTAAGATTCCTTTATTAGAGCCAAAAGCAATGATAGATTCATGTTATAATCATAAATTCGAGTTAGGCTTACTTAACTCAATGAAGTAGATGAAAAATCCCTAAAAATTGCCTCTTCACGAGCTCCAAAACCTTGTGAGAAAAAGTAGCTAAATTCCGAAATAACTAAAAATGCAACAACTGTCCCAGCCCAAATCAGATAATAAATGATCCTTAAACTCACATTTGATAAGCCCAACATGATTCTTGAGATATTACACCCTAGATATCCTTTTGAATCACCCAATTTGGCCTTAAAATGAGGTAGATATGATGTTTTGAAGTTTTAAAGGAAGTTTGAAAATTTCAGGGACATAATCAGTATTTATGGAATTGTTTATACCAGAAAAAATCAGCAATCGAAAAATCTTCGTTTTAGCACCCCAAAACTCATTCGGAACCTCCCGGACACAAACCATATATGCATTTTAATCATAAAACATGCTACAAACCTGATCGTTCACTCCAAACACTGAAAATAGGTTGTCTTGATCCGATGTTTACCATTGTCAAACTCTAAATCCTTAACTTAAGTAGTCTCTCCACCAATGGTTCAAAACACATTCGAGCCCCTCGGGACCCCATTCAATCATACCAACAAGTATAAATACATTATACAAACTTATCAAAAGGCTCAAAACACCTTCGGGAACAACACAACAAAGAATCGCGGCTCAAACCCAATAAAATATTTCTTAAGTTATTAAATCTTCATTCCTTCAAAAGAATGTCCGCATCACACTTGCACACTTTAGATTACTTCCAAACTTTGCGCACAAGTTCAATTCAACTATAAAGACCTATCCGAAGTCTTGGAATACCAATTGGAGTCCAATAACATCAAAGTCAACTTTTGGTCAAATTTATAAACTCTTAAGTTCTTCAAATTTCCATCTTTCGAGAAATAGTGTTGAATTGTTCTTGGAACCCCCAAAACCAAAATCTGAAACATACGTACAAGTCCAAAATCATCATATGAACCTATTGGAATAATCAAACCCCGATTCTGAGTCTGGTTTCCCAAAAGTCAATCCCTGGTTAACTTTTCAAACTTAAAGCTTCCAAATCAAGAGTCATTCTTCCAAATCAATCCCGAACCACTCGAAAATCAAAACCAACCATACACACAATTTATAAGACATCATATGAAGCTATTCAAAACCTCTAACCACTGAACGGAATACCAGTTCTCATAACGATCGGTCGGATCGTTACATTTTTCCTCACTTAAACATACATTCGTACTCGAACGTGCCAAGAGTCATTCCAAAGCCATCAAACCACTGTATAAACTCACCATACACATACCCATGGGTAATCCCACATCACTTCAATCCATATGCCCGTCAACACAACCTAACTGAAGATTCTTCCTTCAACATTAATATATCAAGTATAGACCCAAATTCCAACATTCGAAATTCCTGATACTCTTATTCTTGCATATACATAATATATCAATCTCAACAAGCCGTAGCAAATCATAAATATATTCCCAATACATAATCAAGCGATGTATCTCATCGCTCATATATCATTTTCGCGAGGCGTTTCTCGGGTTCGCGAAGAAGAGTCTGGGGGCTGGAATCGATTGTGCTTCACTAACACGAGGGTGATGCCACGTTCACGAAGAAGGGTGTCATGTGTAGAATATAAGTTTGCAAAAATCGGGATTTGCTCATTTCTTCTCATTTTTCTCTCTTGGAGCTGACTTTGGGAGCAATTTTGGAGGGATATTTTATCCATCTATTGAGGGTAAGTGTTTCCAACCCACTTTTGATTATATCTTCATGATTTTATATGATTTGTTTTTTTTTGGAAAATTATACTACTAGGCGTGCCCAGTAGTTATTTTATTAATAATAGAAAAGAAAAGCACAACACATAGGAAAAGTATAAATAAGGGGGACAATAGCAACAGTAGTGTTGCCTGTATGCCTTGGCTATATAATCACTCCTCTGCGCCTCACATTGCCTTATGATGGCAGCCTCATGTAGAGGATCATGGATCTGCCGGCAAAGTCTCACGAGGGCATATAATCTCATAGCCATTTGGATGTCTTTCCAAAGGCATAGGACATGAGCAACCACATACTGGGCCTAACCTTACCTTACTAATCCTATTGAGGCATAAATATCCTCGCCTACTAATAAGCATGTAAAATGAAAGAGCTAGAGAGCACTAAATATTCTATGATCATCACAGAGTTTATAACATACTCCGTGATGATATTACAAATGACTATACTAATAAAATGGTAAAATAAGATGTAGTAGGAATTTGATTCTTGTCCCTTGTTTCCCAAACTTGTAACTTCTTCAATTTATAGTTCTTGATCATCTTCATCAAACCTCTTTAGAATATCTTCAAAATTCATGACTTTTTTATTGAACATTTGGACCTTGGAGATGTAGTTGTGGCTGCATGTTTTTATTTGGCAACTTTCATTGGGAGTTGCCTAACGTTTACTTCCTCATTCACCGAAATAGCTGGAGTGGTTGTAAATTGTTGTTGTCCAGCTTGTGTAGTCGTTACTGCAAAACATGGTTGTAAATGTTGTTGCTGCTGTCCAGCATTTGGAGTTGATATTAATGCTTGTGGCATGCTTGAAATTTACTTCTGTTGTCCAGCAATTGCTGGTGTTGTTGCATATTGACCAGACACAAGAGTATCAGCTGGAGTGTTTGCAAAAATCTACTGCTGCCCAGTCCTTTTTGTTGCTGCATTTTTCATTCAGATAGCACCTGCTTTGCTTGTTCCAATATGTTCTTGCCCAACATTTGGTGGGGTTACTGCATTGTAAATGCATGTAGCACCAGGAGACTTTCTAGGAATGAAATCTGGAGCATCCAAATTAATCTTGCTCTTTAGTTTTCTAGTCGAACTACTTTCAATTTTTGGCATCAGATGTGTGTCCTTGATAATTTTTTCCACGCGAAGGCTGGAAATATGCAGCATTGTACTGTTTCTTGAGGCTGCCTCATGTTGAAGTTGCTGCACTTTTTTCCCAACATGATCCACAACTTGTATAATTTCTTTGTTATTGCTAGTGGAAAGTATAGGTTGCCTAGATTCACCCCCATGTTCACCAAATGACTCGCACGATTGAGAGGGAATGTCATTCGTCGATGTGCTCAAGGTGATCAATGGTTGCTTGAACATAAGATTGGCATTCAACATCATTTCTATCTGTGATTATTTGATAATTTTCTCCACTTGTGGACTACAAAAATGAATCGTAGGAGTGCTGGAACTAGGTATATGCTCTCCCTTTAACACTTCTGCCACGCTGCTATTTATAGCCTTTTGTCAAACTCCGAAAACCTTAGCCAAATTATCGTTGGTTCTGCCTCCCTTGTTACTGCTTGAAATTGGGACTATTTGCTGGTTAAAAGAACCATCATTTAAGGTTGTTGTGTTAGCAATCTTCTCATCATAATCATTCACGTTGGAAAGAGCATTAAAAGGATTCGAAATATTTCTCAAAATCTGCTCAACCTACTGCACTTTGTTCTTATTTGGAGTGCCTTTTTTGCTGGACACCATTGTCCAATCGTTTTCAGTTGAGTTGTGAATTGTACCATAACCCTTAGGTCCTTGACAAACTGATTCAACGGCATCAATAACAGCTTTATCAGTAGTTGTTTTCAATGCACCATAAGTAGCAATAGTATGTTTCAAATTCCCAATAGCAGGTTGCTCAACTCCAGCTAAAAGTTATGGATCATTAGCCTCTATGTTTGGTCCTTTAGTACCTGTAGTAGATTCACACTCAAATGCCATAACACCTACCTGATCTTGGCCCTCATCAGTCACAACAATAGTTTTAAGGTGTGTTGATTTATCAGCTGATTCACCAAATGCAGCAGAAGGTCGATCGCACACCTGTTGAATGTACCCTGGTTCAAAAGATGAGCCTTTAGGAACTCCAGCAGAAATTCCTACATCTGCCACACGATTTTGTCCAGAATTCTTTTGCCCTGCAGTTCCATGAGTTCCAAATCCATTAGCTGTTATAATTTTTTTTCCATCACCCTGATGTTCATTAGCACGACTTGCATTATTTCTTGTATACACCTGAACACTAGCGTTAGGAACACCAACAATAACACCTTCGTTGACATTAACAGCTTGTTGCACTCCTTCAGTCTGCAAATTCAAAATATGTTGCTGCTTGCATTCATTATCCTCCAGTAAACCTCCTGCACAATTTGAACACTAGATGCACCAATAACAGACATTGCATTATTCAAGCCATTTCCTGTTAGTTTTGTATCAGCTTCCCTTATCAAGTGTGCAGCTGATATTTTTTCTTTGTTAGCTCGATCACCAGTAGCATCCAAAGACAGTGGAAGTAAATCACTCTGCCTAGCTACACCTACGTCATGAGTATTCTTAGTAATAGCTCTTTCTAAAGGAACCAAATCAGTACTAGAAACAACTGCTGCATGTGATGTCTTGATCAATTGTTCTGCATATTCATGAGCCTTTTGAGGTGCTTCTACAATATGTGTAGCAGCTGTAGGATTCTTGTGATCTCCAGCACTTCGATCACCATCATTGAAAGCCCTCATCTCATTCAACAATTGGCGCAAATCTCCTTTATATTTTGCGCCAGCAATTTGTTCTTGCCGGGTATGAACTTCTTCGATCCGAGCATCATCCTCATGATTTCTTTATTGAAGTCATCGACATGTATTTTCATTGTGGCCTTGATGCTTATAAAAATTACAATACAAAGGTAAATTATCGTAGACGATCTCTTGAAAAACCTCCAGTATTTTTCCAGACATTTTATCAACGCTTTGCAATCTTACACGATTTGGATGTTTGTTGAGCAAATCTAAGATCACCTTCACCCTAGCTGTGCTAGGTCTGGACTTTGTTTGTGTTGCTTTATCAATAGAAATAGGTTTTCCAGCTGCCGACGCGATCGATAAAAGTGCAGACATTTCCAACAGTTCTGGTGATCGATAAAAGTTAAGACATTGTACTACTTAAATTCAATTTGTTAGCTTAATTATTTGAAACTTATAAATTAAATTTGATAAGGATCATGTTCGAACGAATCTAAATAGCTTGAGTTGTTTAGCGAGATGATTGGTTGATGGAAAGATGTAATATTTTTCATGTCTCTAGACTTGTATTACAAATATGTGACTTGTAATTCGATAAGTTTCTTCTCTTCATGTGGATCAGGCGGAATGCCTCAGTAGTATATATATTGGGATGCATCTATGGATCGGGCCGACCGACCTCGGCAGTGTATGTCCACGACTATATGGATCAGGTCGTATGACCTCGGCATACTCGTGCATGATATCGCTACGTGTCCGGATATTTATGAGAACCCCCCCCGTCTGAGACCTGGTACTACACAATATCTCCTATCTATATGAGATATAGTTTGATATTTCTCACTTTTTTGTGGAGGCATTCGATACTTCTTATCTGTTGAGATAGCTTATAAAAGTTGAGAGATTTTCATGGATTTTGTATTGGAGGATCACATTATTCACTATTTCTTCTGTCATTACTACTGTTATATTTTATGCTTATTTATAATTCATGTATCATGCATATTGGACTATTAGTACGTGTCGATATCGACCCCTCGTCACTACTTCTCCCGGGTTAGGCTAGATACTTACTGGGTACCCATTAATTTACGTATTCACGCTATACTTCTGCACTGAATGTGCAAGTACTGAGACAGGTACACTGTTGGTCATCGTGGCGCTTAGGCACAACTACTGAGGAGACTTTGTGGTGAGCTGAATTTCCTGCTACGACCAACAGTGCATAGAGCGCCCATCATATTTATTGTTTATTTTTATCTATTTTACATTCTAGACAGATGTTGTAGTATTATTGTATTATTCTTTGTGGATGCTCATGCACTTGTGACACCGAGTTTTGGGATATTCTGGTAGATATTTACAATTTCGCTTAAATTTTGTCACCCTTTATTTTATTTCTTGCCATTATTGTATGTATTTATAATTTTCCATTCATTAATTTTCTTTATTTAATAAAATCTACAATTTCCAAAGTAATAAAATGGATAATTAAATTGATAAGTTAATCGCTGGCTTGCCTAACAACGACGTTGGGTGCCATCATGACCTATAATGAGAATTGAATCATGACAGATTATGTGCAAATGGGTTCCAAACAGTCGCGATGGTTGGGCCACGACTTGCGATTGTGTGCTCCACAGGCGCGTGAAATTTGTTATGTGTTGTGAATTTGTTCTACAGGATTGAGTTAGTGGAAGGTTTTCAGCTGCCGGGATGCCTATCCTATCGTGATTTAGAATTGAGAACGGGATCCTCTTGGTTTTAAGATGATAGCATGATAAAGGTTGTGCACAGTGTGGGATTGAGAATTAATGGGAAAGGTTGCGGTTCCGCTTCTAAAAGAAAGGTCATGAGTTCCAGACGGCATGGGAGATTTCAGATGTTTAGAGGATGTTAGTACTACCTTGTATCGCATATGGGGTATGAGTGTTGGGAGATGCATTGTATTTTGACTTGCAGATGCTTTACTAGTATTATGGTGATCACCTGGTTATTGGCTAATGAGGTTCAGGTTTTGCTACGTGGCGCATAAGATTTATGTGAGTATTTCTGTGAGATGATTGTGTATGAGCGATGTGCCAGTCCTTTGAGTGGCGGAGTAGGGATCGGATTGTCGCGTCCCAAACCTGGGGAGGTGAGAGCGGCACCCGATTCCTCACTTGACCGAGCGTACTAACCTGAGATTGAGAGACTATGAATAGATAATGTGATACTTTGGCTGGCAAGGCCACATTGCAGGACAATTTGTGAAACAAAATATAAAATTGAATAGAAACTAGCTCCACCTGAACATCAATATAAAGCTGGGCCGGCAAGGCCGTCATAACTACTATAGCTGACCAGCCAAAAGGATATACATACAAGGCCTACAAGACCAACATATGCGAACGCGAAGGCCAAAATCTCCAAGCCCAACTTACTCTTCGCGAATGCGACACCTATGTTGTGAACGCGTAACTTAGCCGTCCAAGCCTTCGCGAACGCTAGGACCTTATCGCGAACGCGAAGCACAAAAATACTGTAGCCAAAATTCCTTCTTCACGAACGCAAGCCTCCCATTGCATTTGCGAAGAACAACACCAGACACCAAAAACATAGGCACCAGCAGTAGCAAAACAATGCAAAAATGGTCCAAAACTATCCTGAAACTCACCCGAGGCACCTGGGACCCCAACCAGATATTCCAACAAGTCCTAAAACATGATACAAACTTGCTCGAAGCCTCAAATCCTGTCAAACAACATCGAAAATATGAATCACACTCCAATCCACGCCCAATGAATTCAAGAACATTTCCAAATCCAAAACTAATGGTAAACATGCATAAGCACCTCAGAATGACCCAAAAGTTTGCACGCAAGTCATAATTTACCCAGCGGACATACTCCAACTCTCGGAAATGAAATCCAACCTCGATAACAATAAATTCAACCCTCAGTCAAACCTCTCAACCTTCTAAACTTCCAACTTTTGCCAAAAATCACTGAATCAACCTACTGACCTCCAACTTAAAGCTTCCAAATTGTGAATTATCCTTCAAAATTAACTGCGAACATCCCGAAATTCAAATCCGACTACACGCACAAGTCATAATACATGAAGTGATGCTACTCAATGACTCAAATCGCTGGAAGACATGCTAGGGATCAAAATGACCGGTCAGGTCGTTACATAATCAAATCATTAGAACTACATCCCTCTAAATCAACCAAGTCACGTTGGCTGCTAAGAGCAAGAGTACCTCAACATGAAAATAACCTCATTGAAGAACCCTCTAATAAATCTAAAGATGTTCCTTTCAAGTTTCTAATACCTTAATGTATAATCAATATTGATATAGAATACTGTAAATCTCGGCACCATCCAATGTAAGCCCCAAGTCCTAACTATACGCAAATCTTAAAATCCTTAAATATCACATATGAGTCCTGAACCCGTTGGAACCATCTTGAAAGTCATTCACCTTACTCTAAATCACCCTCGATGGAACCTTTCTCAAATCATAGCCAATCCGCAAGCATATCCTAGTCTAATAACTAATATAATGCATGACCATGCAATCTGATCGTCAATGACAGACTCCCCCACTTGGCTCGAAGCCATAGAACACATCGTCTATAACCCATAGCACCCCTCTTTCATAGATGTCCCGGTCTCGCACTGCTAACCAACTGAATACTTCATAAACACATGTAACACTAGTTATAAAACACTCTAAAGACTTTGCCAAGTACATACTCATCCTTGTGGCAGTCGTGCAAACTTCCTCAAGCCCTCTAAAATGGTAGTAAATGCATTTCGATGAATAGAAGCCTCATACAAATCACACAAACTCAAATCTTCTCGCATGAGATAACCCACCTGCCCCTCCCATGATAACAATAATTAGGCAACCAATTAATCCTCCCAAGTCTGTACTCATCAACCAGATACAAGAATTTGTTGCATCCCACAAAGGAACCACTAAAAGATCTACCACTACATCTGCTTCCAAGCCTAGGCCACATTACAACGATAATCAAGCATCCATTGCCCTTCATAGTCCATCCATAGCATCACAATACGTCAGTACATAACAGATACCGAGTGTGCAACATCACATACGAGTGACTAGGAAGAAATCAAAGATACATGCTTCAAGCTAAAAAAAGGTCGCATGATAAGGAAAGAAAGATGGTAATTTTCCTACAATGCCCCGTAGCCTCTCGAAGATAGGTATGGATATCAGCATACCAATCTGCAAAACTCAAGTAGACATTTTCTCATGACTCGTAGTACCTACGAACCTAGAGCATTTATACCAACTTGTCACGACCCAAAACCCCACTAAGTCGTGATGGCACCTAACCCAACCCGCTAGGTAAGCCCAATAGTATAAGTCACTATTATGATAAGAACCAACAGAGATAACGAATAAAATAGCCAAAAGAGTTTAATAAAACTATCCCAAGGAATTGTAGTACAAGTCACGAACTACTAAGAATAAGAGTACAACCCAATCTGAAGAAAGATACATCATATGTTGGAATTTACATAAACGAAATTAGAATCCTAAACTACCACAAACAAGTAGTAGGTGGTATCTACAATGCTGGCACGTCTTCCATGCCAGGCCTACGAACTCTGCAGCCTCTCATCACCGGATATTTGCACGCAATATGCAGAAGTGTAGTATGAGTACAACGGACCCCATGTACTCAGTAAGTATCTTGACTAACCTCGGTGAAGTAGTGATGCAATTTATAGCTCAAAAGATACTCATTAATATAACCGATTTAGTTAAATTTGCAATCGAAACAACACTAGGAATAACAAAGTAGATTACAAGAACAAATATGGGAAGTAATAAATTATTAGCTAAAAGTAATATGATCAAGTTCCTCGTTATCACAACCAATCCTTTTCTAGGAGCTCAAGTCATATGGTTGAAGGAATAACCACTAAAACAACATAGTAAACGCACAAATTTTCATAATAAGAGGAATGTGTTTAAGATATCAAATCAAATGGCACAGCAACACCCTTCGTGCACTTATCTCATCCTCGCCAAACACACGCATTTATGTCAAATTAAATGTCACGGCAATACCCTTCGTGCATTTACCTCATCCTCTCGAAGCACATAGATAACAATACCAACCAGGTAGAAGGAATGCCAATAATAGTAACAACGGAGTAAAAGGTACACAGATAGGAGCAATAAGCAAGTCAGAAGCATATGGAAAACGGTAACAGATGAGGTAGGAGGCACATAAGTAGTTATAGCAAGTAAGGTATAAGAATATAGATCTCAACAGTTAGCAAGGTAGAAGGTTTATGTTAAACCACAACAAAAGATCAAAGGCATAGATGTAAATACAACAAACAAGAAGGTAAGCATGAACATAACAACAATTAACAAATAGAAGGCATGTATACAACAATAACAAATAAGGTAGAAGGAAAAGACGTGACAACCACAAGCAACATAGAAAACATAGGTACAACAATAACTACTCGGGATAAAGGCATAAACATATATGCAAGGAAAGATAACACAATATAATACATGTCTCTCATCCACGCCTGCACGTAAACACCCTTCGTGCCATGAAGAATAACACTTGTACGGCATCACCCTTTGTGCTTTTAATATCTTCCTCACATGATAATATAAAATAATGGCACGACATCATCCTTTTCGGAATTGTTTCCACCAGAAAAATCAGCAATCAAAATATCTCTGTTTTAGCACCCAAAACTCATTCGGAACCTCCCGGACACAAACCATATATGCATTTCAATCATAAAACATGCTACAAACCTGATCGTGCACTCCAAACACCGAAAAGATGTCGTCTTGACTCGATATTTACCATGGTCAAACTCTAAATCCTTAACTAAAGTAGTCTCTCAACCAATGATGCAAAACATATTCAAGCCCCTCGGGACCCCATCCAATCATACCAACAATTACAAATACAATATAAAAACTTATCCAAAGGCTCAAACCCCCCCACGGAAACACCATAACAAAGAATTGAGGCTGTCACGGCCCAGAATCCCAACCTCAGGGCCGTGATGACGCCTAAAATTTACGTGCTAGGCAAGCCGATGTTATCCACCAATTTAACAATTTAACATAAACTTAACAGAATAGAAAGAACTACTCCCTCCGTTCCAGTTTATGTAAACCTATTTTCTTTTTGTTTTTTTCCAAAAAGAATGACCCCTTTCTAAATTTGAAAATAATTTAACTTAAACTTTCAATTCTACCCTTAATGAGAAGCTTTTATAACCACACAAATACTCTGGCATGTTTAACACCACAAGTTTCAAAAGAATTACAGCCATACAAATATTCTAACTATTTTAGAACCACAAATTTCAAAAGACATCATTTCTTTCTTCAACTCCATGCTCAGTCAAACAGATTCATATAAATTGAAATTTAGGGAGTACTAAATTACTCATAGCGTAATAATTCACAATAACACAAAAACTGCGATATAGCCTTTCCTAGACATCTGGTGTCACGAGTATATGAGCTACTAGATTTGTACGCAACAAGGTCTGAAAGAATACATAACACTGTCTGAAATGAAATAAACAGTGGGAAGGACATAGAAGGGGACTCCAGGGCTGCAGACGTCATGCAGCTGAACCTTGAGTCTCCAAAGCCTGGTCTGATCGTCTGCCTAAGCTCCGCTGGGACCACCAGTATCTGCACAAGAAGTGCGGAAGTGTAGTGTGAGTACAACTAATCCAGTGTACTCGATAAGTGTCGAGCCTAACCCTGACGAGGTAGTGACGAAGCTAAGACAAGACACCTACTTAAATAACCTGTACAGTTTCATATATGTATCACAGGAACAACAATTTCGGAGTAAGATGAGAAACAGAGTAAGAGCAAGTACGAAGAAAACTAGACAACAACAATAAATACAAGTCATGAATTAACCTCTTCACAAAAATGTGTCGAAATCACCAAAGTCATGCTCAAAATACCGGACAACATAAAAATCAAAGACACAATAACTTGCACGGCATTACCTTTCGTGCTTTTCTCTATCCTCGCCATATCAAATAATAGAATGCATGTGTACGGCCTCACCCTTCGTGTTTTTTCTCTCATCCTCACCATATAAAATAATATAATACATGTGCACGACCTCACCCTTCGTGCTTTTACTATCATCCTCACTATATCAAATAATAGAATGCATGTGCACGGCATCACCCTTCGTGTTTTTACTCTCATCCTCACCATATCAAATAATTGTATGCATGTACATGACATCACCCTTCGTGCGTTTACTCTCTTCCTCACCATATACGATAATAGAATGCATGTGTACGACATCACCCTTTGTGTTTTTACTCTCATCCTCACCATATCAAATAATAGAATGCATGTGCACGACATCACCCTTCGTGCTTTTAATCTCATCCTCACCATATCAAATTATAGAATGTATGAGCACTGCATCACCCATCGTGCTTTATCCTCACGTCGCTTAAACAACAAAAATAAAATGCAAAAGCATGGCACGACAACACTCTTTGTGATTTTCACTCTTCCTCACCCACCAACAATAACAACAACCAAAGAATTAATAAGATAGAAACCAAGTTCTGTTTCAATGGTCATACCAAAAATACGAATTCTCAACTCGATGTCCAAAACTTTCAATACAAGCATTAACACGAAAATGAATAGTTAAAAGAGTAAACAGTGTAGCTAAAGCATTGGTACGTAGTAGAAGTAACAACAAAGCACAATTAAGGCCGAAACCTCACCCACATGCTTTATCCCTATCAGACTCTTATCTGAGCCCCTCGGGATCCAAACCAAGCATGCAAAAGTATAATAACATCATACGAACTTGCTCGAGTGATCAAAACACGAAAATAACATCTAGAACCATGAATCGCAACGAAATCTAAGTCTAATTAAATCAAAACATTTCAATTTTTCAGAAACTAACGAAAATTGTGCCTACTCGGAATGACCTCAAATTTTGCGCACAATTCATAAATACTACTACGGATCTACTCCAACTCTCGGAATCCAAATCCGAACCCGATATCAACAAAGTCAAATTATAGTCAAACTTTAGAAACTCAAAATCTTTCAAGATATCCAATTTTTAGGAAATTACATCAAATTAACATAGGGACTTCCCATTACAATTCCAGGCATACGCCCAAGTCCAAAATCACGATACGGACCTATCAAAATTTTCAAAACACCGATCCGAGGTCGTTTAGTCAAAATGTTGACCGAAGTCAAATTTTATCATTTTTAAAAACTAGAAATTCATTTTCTTCCATTTCTAACATAAAAATATCCGGAACAAAACACAGATAATGTACGCAAATTGAGGATCACTAAACAGAGCTAACAGAGGTCTCCAAACATGAAAATATGGGCTAAATCTCAAGATGACTTACCAGATCATCACATTATCCACCTCTAAAAAGAAACGTTCGTCCTCGAACGAACATAGAAAAGTACCTGGACTGGTAAAAAGGTGGGGATAACTACTATGCATATCGGACCCGGACTCCCACATAGCAGTCTTAATCGACTAACCTCTCCACTGCACTTTCACAGAAGGAAAACTATTTGATCTCAACTTTCTAACCTGCCGATCAAGAATAGCCATCGGTTCCTTCTCATAAGCCAGATTCTTATCAAGTTGAACCGTACTATAATCCAAAACATGCGATATGTCCTATGGTATTTTCGAAACATGGAAACATGAAATACCGGGAGTATCCCTGCTAGGCTAGGAGTCAATGCAAGCTTGTAAGCAACCTCACCAACTCTATCATAAATCTCAAATGGGCCAGCAAACCTCGGACTTAACTTTCCCTTCTTCCCAAATCGCATCAAGCCTTTCAAAGATGACACATGGAGAAGAACCTTCAGACCCACTATATAGGCTACATCTAGAACCTTCCGATCCGCATAACTCTTATGTCTGGACTGAGTTGTATGAAGCCGTTCCTAAATCACCTTAACCTTATCCATAGCATCACAGACCAAATCGGTGGCTAACAATCTAGCCTCACCGGGCTCAAACCAACCAATCAGCGAACGACATTGCCTCCCATACAAGGCCTCACACGGCGCCATCTGAATGCTCCATTGATAGATGTCATTGTACGTGAACTCCTATAAAGGAATAATTGACCCCATGAACCTCCAAAATCTATAACACAAGCATGTAATATGTCCTCCAAAATCTGAATAGTGCGCTCGAACTATCCGTCCATCTGAGGATGAAATGTGGTACTCAACTCAACCCATGTGCCCAAATCACGACTCTCCAAAAATGCAATGTGAACTGCATGCCTCGATTAAAATGATAAAAGTAGACACACCATGCTGGCGGATAATCTCTCGAATGTAAATTTGATCCAATCACTCTAAGGAATATAAAGTCATCACTGGAATGAAATGTGCGGACTTAGTCAGCCAGTCTACAATAACCCAAACTACATCATACTTCCTCAATGTTCGTGGCAAGCCTACCATGAAATCCATAGTGATGCACTCCTACTTCCTCTCCAGTTTCTCCAATCTCTGAGTCAACCCACTAGGTCTCTAATACTCATAATTCACCTGCTGACAATTCAAACACTGAGATACATAAGCAACGATGTACTTATTCATTCTTAGCCACAAATAGTGATTTTTCAAGTCACGGTACATCATCGTGGCACCTTGGGTGAATAGAATAGCGCGAATTGTGCGCCTCCTCAAGGATAAAATCTCTCAATCACCAATCACAACCTCCTTGGCACCACCCCACTGCACCGTATCCTTCAACATCAACAAATAAGGATCATCAAACTAGTGAGCCTTGATACGCTCCAACAATAAAGACTGTGCCACAACACAAGAAAAAACACGACTGGGCTTCGAAATATCCAGTATCACAAACTGATTAGCCAAAGACTGAACATCCATGGCTAGTGGCCTCTCTTCTACCGGTAAATATGCCAAACTGCCCATACTCTCAGCCTTCCTACTCAATGCATCGACCACCACATTGGCCTTCCTCGGTGATACAATATAGTGATATCATATTCCTTTAGCAACTCTAACAAACTCCGCTGCCACAAATTAAGATCTTTCTACTTGAACAGGTGCTGGAGACTCTGATAGTGCCTCGAATTCTTCAACGCATGAATAATGGTTTCTAACTCTAGATCATGAACATGATAATTTTTCTCATGAACCTTCAAGTGTTGTGACGCGTAGGCAGTCACCCTACCGTTCTGCATCAAAACCATGCCAAACCCAATACGCGATGCATCATAATACACGGTGTAAGATCCTGAATCAGTAGGCAATACTAACACTTAGGTTGTAGTTGATGCAGTATTGAGCTTATGAAAGCTCAACTCACATTCCTCGGACCATCTAAAAATAGAAACCTTTTGGTTCAACTTGGTCAATGGGGCTGAGATAGATGAAAACCCCTCCACGAACCGGAGATAGTAACCTGCCAAACCCAAGAAGCTCTGAATCTCTCTAGCTGAAGTAGGTCTAGGCCAGTTCTGAACAACCTTAATCTTCTTCAGATCCACTCTAATGCCCTTGAAAGATACAACATGGCCTAAAATAGACAACCAAGTCCAACCAGAACTCACACTTTGAAAACTTGACATATAACTGACGATCCCTCAAAGTCTGAAATACTACACGCGGATGCTACTCATCCCCCTCTCTACTGTGGGAGTAAATAAGAATATCATCTATGAAGCGATCACAAAAAAATCTAGTAAAAGCTTGAACACTTGGTTCATCAGATCCATATATATTGATGGGGCATTGGTCAACCAAAACGATATCACTAAAAACTCATAATGACCATACCGAGTCCAAATAGATATCTTAGGGACATCCGATGCCCTAATCCTCAACTGATGGTAGCCAAATCTCAAATCAATCTTGGAAAACAGCTTGGCACCCTAATGTTGATCAAATAAATAATCAATCATAGGCAACAGATACTTGTTCTTGATTGTGACCTTGTTCAACTGCCGATAATCAATACACATCCTCATAGTACCATCTTTCTTTTTTACAAACAACACTCGTGCACCCCAAAGAGAGGCACTAGGTCTAATAAATCCCTTATCAAGCAAATCCTGAAGTGTCTCCTTTAATTCTTTCAAATCAACTAGGGCCATACGGTACGATAGAATAGAAATAGGTTGGGTGTCCGAAACTAAGTCAATGCAAAAGTCAATATCCTGATCAAAAGGCATACCTGGCAAATATGTAGGAAATACCTCTGGAAACTCGCGCACAACTGGGACCGAATCCATGGAAGGAACCTCCACACTAGGATCATGGATATAAGCCAAATATGCTAGACACACCTTCTTGACTATATGTCGAGACTTCACATAAGTAATAACCCTGTTGATAGAATGACCAAGAGTACCTCTCCACTCTAATCTAGGAAACTTTGGCATAGCCAATGTCACAGTCTTGGCTTGAGAATCCATAATTGCATAATAGGGCAACAACCAATCCACGCCAATATAACATCAAAGTACACCATGTCGAGAAGTAGAAGTTCTACATGAGTCTCAAGACTCCCAATGAACCCTTGCATGAACGATAAACATGATCTACCCCAATAGAATCTCCCACATGTGCGAACATAAATAGGAGCACTCAAGGAATCACGAGGCATAACTAGATAAGAAACAAAATAGGATGACATATATGAATAAGTAGAGCCTAGATCAAAGACTAAAGAATCTTTATAGCAAACCAGAACGATGCATGTGATGAAGGCATGAGATGACTCTTCTCAGACCTATCTGGAAATGCATAGAAATGGGCCTTGGCCCCCACCACTCTGACCTCCACCTCTCGGAGGGCCTCTAAATTGTTGGGATCCACCTCTAATAGCCTGACCACCACCTCTAGTTACCTGACCCCTAGCTCTAGCGGGATGGGTGGGCGGTAAAGCAAACGGTGTTGGAACCATGGCACGAGAACCCTGTTGTGGTGCACTGCTCTGAAGTCTATGATAGAACTTCCTGATATGACTTGAACCTCCACACTCATAAAACTCTCTCGGCTGATGTGGTTGTTGAAATTGAGACTGGCCCTGACGGCCCAAATAACCACTATGATAGCTCCAAAGAGTTGGTGCAATGATGGAAGTTTATGGTGCACTGTAGGCTAGCTGCTCTAGACGAGACCCATAAGAACAACGACTTCCCAAAGTATTGTGCGAAGCCTGAAGCATAGACAGAATTGGCCTGTAAGGATGACCCCTACCAAAAGAATCCCTGCATGTATATGAGGCTCCACTGTAACCACTAAAATGTCGAGGCCTCATCTCAAAAGCCGACTATATACCCTGGCCCTGAATCATCTCGATCCGTCTAGCAATATCTATGGCTCGTTGAAATGAAATAACATCCCTAGTCTCTTTGGCCATATGAATCCTGATACCATAAGTGAGGCCATCTATGAACCTCCTCACTCTTTTTATGTTTGTGGGAAGCAAAATAGCTGACGGGATAGGTCCATAAATCTGGTCTCATACTGAGTAACAATCATACTACCCTGCTAAAGATACTCAAATTGCCTGCGCTGCTCCTCTCTCGGAGTACATGAAATAAACTTCTCCAGAAATAGGTGTGAAAATTGATCCAAAGTAAATGGAGGTGCATATGCTGGTGTACCTCGAACAAAATCCCTCCACCACCACTTGATAGAACCGATCATCTGAAACACTGTGAAGTCAACTCCATTGGACTCCATTATACCCATGTTGTGAAACACCTCATGGAAGTGGTCCAAATAATCATGTGGGTTCTGAGAAGGTGTACCACCAAAATGAATAGGGAAGATCTTGGTGAACTTATCCAACCTCTTCAATCCCTCAGAAGTCTGTGTAGCAACCACTGGCTAAGCTACTATAACTGCTAGAACTAGGGGTGCTTATCAGGCGGATCGAACGGATATTTATACTTAATTGTTCATCTTAACGGTTATCGGATAATAAATGTAGTAATCTGTTAGCCACCCAATAATATAATGGGCGGATTGGTATTGGATTGACGATTATTAGGCGATTATCGGATGATTTTATTGGCTAAACCAAATATAAATTTTTGAACAATCAAGTACATACAAGAACTACTGATAAGGAATACATAACAGATACGAGCTAATCTATGCAAAGAACATAGTTCTAATTCATTGCATTGTACAAAACC
Source organism: Nicotiana tabacum (assembly GCF_000715075.1). Lineage (NCBI taxonomy): Eukaryota > Viridiplantae > Streptophyta > Magnoliopsida > Solanales > Solanaceae > Nicotiana > Nicotiana tabacum. Next base: position 21,453,929 of record NC_134081.1, on the reverse strand, counting down.
CAGATGATCATCCTAAACATGAAGAAAACTAGCTTCATCCATCTTACTACAGATCCGCCTAACTTTATTGTGCTATAATATGAGCTAACTGTAGAAGTTAGGGATTTAGCCATTTAGGGTTTCAATAGTACTTTATATATATAAGGGTAATAGTGTAAATATAAAAGAAAATTAACGGGTTAACGGTTTACCCGATAAGAAAATTGAGTAATCCGCCCCAAACCATTAAGCCGTTAATTATAAAATCTCAATCAGTTCACCATCCATTACCCCGATAATCCGATACCAATAAGCCAATAAGCCATCGCTTTGGTTAGATTAATGATTTCGGTTCGGTTTTGAACAGCCCTAGTTGGAACTGCTGGAGTCTGATATAAGGGAGCCATCTGCTCCAGAGTGTATGAGTAGCGGGAGTCTAGGCTCCTCCCATCCGTAAGAGAACAAGAATGGAATGGTTCAAACTTTGGAGATAGAATAAAATCGCACGATAAGGAAAGAAAGAAGTGACACTTCCTAAACTTTATACCCTCTAGAAGAAAAGTATAGACGATCTACTTGCTATCCAAGCCGACGTTATCAACCAATTTAAAAGTTTAACATAAACTGGACAAAATAAAAAGAACTACTAAATTACTCAAAGCGTAATAATTCACAATAACACGAAAACTACGATATAGCCTTTCCCAGACATCTGGTGTCATGAGTATATGAGCTACTAGATTTCTACACATTAAGGTCTGAAAGAATACATAACACTGCCTAAAATTAAATAAACAGTGCGAAGGACATATAAGGGGAATCTAAGGTTGCAGATGTCATACAGTTGTACCTTGAGTCTCCAAAGCCTGGTCCAATCGTCTACCTAAGCTCAGCTGGGACCACCAGTACTACACAAGAAGTGCAGAAGTATAGTATGAGTACAACCAACCTAATGTACTCAGTAAGTGTGGAGCCTAACCCCGATGAGGTAGTGACGAGGTTAACACAGGACACCTACTAAAATAACCTGTATAGTTTCATATATGTATAATAGGAACAACAATTTTGGAGTAAGATAGAGCAACACAGTAAGGGAAAGTATGAAGAAAACTAGATAGCAAGAATAAATACAAGTCATGAATAACCTCGTCAAAGAAATATATCGAAATCACCAAAGTTATGCTCAAAATACCAGATAGGAAATAAATCAGAGAAACAATAACTTGCACGGCATCACCCATCGTGCTTTTACTCTCATCTTCACCATATCAAATAATAGTATGCATGTGCATGGCATCACCCTTCATGCTTTTACTTTCATCCTCGCCATAGCACATAATACAATGCATGTGCACGGTATCACCATTCATGCTTTATCCTCACCTCGCTCAAACAACAATAAAAATAGGCAAAAGCATGGCACCGACAGCACCATTCGTGCTTTTCACTCTTCCTCACCCAACACCAACAACCAAAGAATCATCAAGATAGAAACCAAGTTCTATTTCCACAGTCATACCAGCAATACAAATTCTCAACTCCCGATGTCCCAACACTTTCAATACAAGCATAAACACGAAAATGAATAGTTAAAAGAGCAAACAATCTAGCTAAAGCATGGGTACATAATAGAAGTAACAACAAAGCACAATTAATTCCCAAACCCACCCTCATGATTTATCCCATAACAACGTATATAATCTCGTCACCATGCATATACTCTATTTTACCCACATAATTCACATAGCAAATAATTCAACAAATCCTAATCCCTCAAGTCAAGGTTAGACACAACACTTACTTCGCTTTGTAACCCACAAATTACATGATGACAACATTTCCTCTAGAATCCACCTCAAATCTAACCAAATATCGATCAAATAGTACAAATCAAGCTTTCGAAACCAACCACAAATGAAAAAATTTGGATGTTTGATGAAATTAGAAAAGGTCAACAAAAGTGAACATAGGGCCACTTGATCACCCCCGAGCCTGGATATGTGATTTGTTTTGAAATTCGACCTCAATTTGAGGTCTAAATCTGAATTTATCAAAATCCCCAATTTCTATCCAAATTCCTAATTTCTACCATGAAAATTCATAGATTAGTAGTTAAAATCAATGGGTAATTAATGAAATGTGAAGAAACTAGTTTAGATTTACTAACCAATGAACTTGGGGTGAAAATCCTCTTCAAAATCTCCTCTAGGCCGAGCTCTAACTCAAAAATGGTGAAGGATGACAAAAATTCCTATTTTTAGTCTTTTAATAATTGGGTGTCAGGTCTTCATCACATTGCATAGGTGCAATGGTCGCAGAAGCGACAAAAGAGTCGCAGAAGAAAGGTGACAGCTGGGTGAGGAAGATCGCAGAAGCGGATATTTGGGCGAAGGTGCGAGGGGCGGCATCGTAGGAGCGAGATCTCGCGCAGGAGAGGATGGTGGCTCGCACCTGCGATGTCGCAGAAACGGATGTTTTGTCCGCAGGTGCGAGGTTTGAGTTTTTAGCTGGTTCTGAATAAGCAGATGTTCTATCGCAGAAGCAGCTAATTTGTTCACAAAAGCGAAAAAAGCCTGGGCAGAGTATTAAAATCGAGGGTTCCATGATTTTTCTTAATTTTGAACATTCCAAGCTCGTGATTAGCCAATTTTTAAGAAGTATTTCGAAGGTATTCTTGAGGTAAGTCACTTGTGGTTAAAGTTATTCAATAACTATGTTTCCCCATTGAATTTTCCACCTAGATTGTGTGGTTTTGAGGTGTAATTTTGGGAGTTGAGGCTAGTGATTTGGAGAGATTAAATTGGGAATTTGGGTATCGAACAGGTGTCGGATTTTGATAAATTTGGTATTGTTAGACTCGTGGTTGGTTAGGCTTTTGGATTTTGTGACTTATATTGGATTTCAAGATATGGGCCCGGGGGCCAATGTTTGAGTTGACTTTTTGACTTTTGATTAAGAAATTAGTATTTCCTTATGGACTCCTTTATCTCGCGTTGATTGTATCGAATTATTTGTGGCTAGTTTCGAGCCGTTCGGAGGATGATTTGAGCGGGATGACGCTTCTAGGTTATCGATTTGGCTCGTCTGAGGTAAGTGTCTTTCTTAACTTTGTTGAGAAATTTTTTTCAACTAATTACCATTATTTGCTACATACGGGGGTGATACATATATGAGGTGACGAGAATATATGTATGTGCCGGGGTTAATCATGCTCGGGGGTAGATTGTTCTCTTAATTGTGCCTTGTAGAATTATGTGACCTTCTTGCTTCATGTCTTACTTGACTTCTAGATTACTAAGAATATGGAATTAAATGTCAGGAACCAAGATTTAGTTTATTATAACTTGATTAAAATTTGACGGCATTTTGAGGAATATTGATGTGTCTAATTCGGTCATCATTATGCTTAATCATTAATACATTGCTACGACCGTTATTTTTGAGATATTAGATTTTATACTTGAGTTGTAGATCGTCGTTTTTAGATTTGTTGAAATACTTGGACAATAAGGTTATTAAGGTATATTGAACTATTGTTGGCTTGATAATTGTGATTGAGATTCATTTGCAACACTCGTTTAACCACTCTCCTTGATGTTATTTACGCTTCCTACCTTGCTTGTCGTTGATATACATGTGCTTGCTGAGGAAGAGTGTAAAGTATGAATGAGTCGAGCATGCATTATATATATATATATATATATATATATATATATATATATATATATTATCATGTGAGGGAGAGTGTAAAGCATGAAGGGTAATGTCGTGCCTTTTCATATATTTTATAATGTGAAGGAAAGTGTAATGCACGATGAGTGATGCCATGCCAATTCATTTGAGTGTAAATCACGAAGGGTGATGTTATGCCATTTCATTTAAGAGTAAAAGCACGAAGGGTGATGCCGTACCATTTCATTTATATTATCATGCATTTATATTATCACGAGTTCATGGCACGATGGGTATTCATGGCACGATAGGTGAGGACGAGGGACATGCATTATGTTGTGATATCTTTTCCTCGTGTATACGTTCATACCTTTACATTGAGTTGGCAATGTCGTACCTAAGTTTCCTATGTGACTTGTCGTTATTGTCCTGTATTTTGTTCTCTATCTCAATTGTTGTTGTGTTTCCCATGCCTTCTACTTGCTTAACTTGCAAATATCATGCCTACTTCCTACTGTTATATTTATATTCATGTCATAACTATTTTGTTGCACTTTAGTACAAGCCTTTTGCCATGTCAGTCATTCATGCCTTTACTTGTTAGCTTATAAAGATCATGTTTTTTCTTCTTGTTTGTTATATTTACATCTAATCCTTCCACCATGTTAGTTACTGAAATCTATGTTCCTCTACCATACTTGTTGTCACTACTTTTGTGCCCTCTATCTCGTCTATTTCTATTTTTTATATGTTTTCGACTTGTTATTTGTTCTTATCTAGGTACTCTCTACTTAGTAGATATTATTTTTGTAAATTATTCTACCTGGTTGGTACTACTACATGCACATTTGGCTAGGATTAGATAAATGCACGAAGGGTGTTATTGCCGTGCTAATTGATTTGACACACACACACGCACACACGCATGCACACACACACACACACGCATATATATATATATATATATATATATATATATATATATATATATATATATATATATATATATATATATATATATATATATATATATATATATATATATGTGTGTGTGTGTGTGTGTGTGTGTGTGTGTGTGTGTGTGCCATTCCATTTGATTTGATATCTTGAATATACTTCTCACACCGGGAAAATTATGAATTTACTATTGAGATTTCTCTTAGTAATCGTTTACTGCCTCGTATAGTTGTTTATGGTACCCTTATCTGGTATATTCTATAATTGTTTCTACTATTAGTCTGTTGCACAGGTTATAACAGTGAGTATATTTTTAATCTATAAATCCTCGTCACTACTTCGACGAGGCTAGACAATATACTTACTGAGTACATGGGGTCGGTTATACTCATAATACACTTTTGTACCTTGCGTGTAGATTTTGGAGCTGGAGTCGTTGTGTATGTCGGGAGTTGTCATTGAAGATGTACCTACGTTCCAATATAATTATGCCTACCACTTGTCCTTGGTTGATTTAGATCTTGCTAATCTGTTTATGTAAACTTTCTAATAGATGATGTGTTTAATTGTAGCGGCTTTGTAAATTTCAAATTTTTAGAAGCTCATGATTCGTACTACCAGTCCTTGAATTAATATGTGAATGCTCAGATAATTCTTCACCGTTTTCCTATAAATCTCATTTGGATTGTATTAACTGTTAGTTGGCTTACCTAGCGGGTCGAGTTAGGTGCTATCACGACTAGTGGATTTTGGGTCGTGACAAGTTGGTATTAGAGCCCTGGCTTTGTAGGTTCTACGAGTCATGAGAAAGTGTCTAGAAGAGTCTTGCGGATCGCTATGATGACGTCCATACCTATCTTTGAGAGGCTACAAGGCATTTAGCAAAATTTCTCTTTTCTTCTTTCCTTATCGTGCGGCCTTGTTTCAGCTTGAAACCTACAATTTTGATTATTTCTATTCGTATGATGTGGCGCACTTAGTATTCGCTATGCGTCGACGATCTATGATGTTGCAGATGGATTACGAAGGGCTATGGATGCTTGATTATCACCGTGATGTGTTGTCTAGTCTCTGGAGCAGATGCAATGTTAAATCTTCTAGTCATTTATTTGTGGTACGAGGTGGGTTCTTATATCTGGTTGGTAAGCACATACTTGGGAGGACTAGCTGGTAACCTAGTTGTTGTGATTAAGGTGGATTCATGGTAAGGTGTTGATTTGAGGACAGTCGGTGGGCCATTTTCAGGGTAATGAGTTTGGATCCTGTGTTCGTATGAGGTTTCCATTTGGTGGAATGCATAATTGATCATTTTAGAGCATTTGGGGAAGTTTGCTCAACTATTGCAAGGATGGGTCAGTGCTCGGCAAGTCTTTAGAGTATTCTATGGCCAGTATTGCATGAGTTTTATTCAACCAAATAGCCATGCAGAATCGGGGTAGTTATGAATATATGGTACTTTAGATTACCGATGATGTGTTCTATGGCTTCGGGCTAAGTGGGGGAGTCTGCTAATGACGATCAATTTGTAAGATCGTGCATTGTATCAGTTTTCGAAATGAGAGATTGATTGGTTGTTTCTTGGAATAGTCATGTGCTGGTGAAGCGCGGGTTGCTCAATGCGTATTAGCTATCTATTGACGATTAGAGTAAGCTGAGTGGTTATCGAGAAGGTTCTGAGGAGTTCCAGATCTTATGTAGCATTCATGGACTTCTGAATTTGTATACGGGTAGGGTTGAGATCGGTAGCGAATGGTGATCGGATCTGCGGTAGTTCTATGTCAAGAATGAATTTACATGGCAGTATTGGAGAGATGAAGAAACGGTTTCAGATTCGCCAAAGGTTCCTTCAGAGCGAGCATATCGGATTGAGTTACTTTCGGGTTAGGAGTCTGTGTGACTCGGTTGAGTTAGAGGCGATCGGTCCTGATGACTCGATTATATGTTAATGAGTTCTGAAGAATTCATCATGGTTATGACCACATCTGGAGTTGGTGTTTGCTACATGTATATAAGCTATATTGTGTGGTGATGTTTTCCTGGATTGAGCTAAATGAAAGGTTCGCAGTTGATGAGATGTTCAATTTGCTCATGGTTCAGAGTTGATTATGGAATTTTCGTACTGTCACGAGTTATCATGTTAGAGGCGATGCGCCGTGTGGGGTTGAAAAGTTGCATGTACAAGGTTGGGGTTTAGTTTTGGGGGGGAAGGATATGAGTTCTTGATGACATGGACGATTTCGGGTGTTTAAGATTATGCTGGAACTATTTGATATCGCCAGAGGAGGGTGCGCATGCTAGCAGGTGCATTGTATTTTGACTTGTGGGTATTTTTTGTAAGATGGTGTATTATGAGTTACGTATTATTCATTTGAGTAGCGGTATTGAGATCAAATATGAAGATTCAAGTATTCATAAAGTTCAGAGACTGGATGTTCTCGTTGGCAGACTATTCCTTAATTGCAAGTTGTGAAGAAATGTTAGGGATTGGATGATTGATGGTGGATGTTATTGAAAGGTTGCTATGGACTTTTGCAAGTTTAATTACCTATTTGAGGATGATCGGAATTTGGTTTGGGGATTATTTTTTAGCTTAATGAGAATGTGTATTCTGCATCGCATCAGATTTTCTAACTTTTGTGCAGTTGTTACCACATGTATATCATCGGGCGAAATGGATGTTATTCGCACTTTGGTCTACGTTTTGTGTTTCTCTCTTATGCTATCATGGGTGGTGAAGGTTATTTGATTTTTTGCATGCATATTGTAGTTTTGTTATGGCCTTATAGCGCTATGGGTGAGATGGCCCTCGTGATGTTAGTTTACTCATGGCGCCATAGTTGTGCTTGTCTTTCTCAGTATTGCTACGCCTAATCATCTTCCCACATTTATATTTTGTGCACTCTATCGTGCTTGATGTTGACGCACATGTGATCAGTGAGCCCGAGAATTTTGGCTCAATGGGTACCCATATGTTGATTGATATGATTGGATCGGGTTGCGCACCGCAATGATGATGTGATGAGATGTAAATCCTTATGCTTATTTTGTGTATTATTCTTTCACCTTATTAAAAATAGGTCATAGGAAAATGTTAAAATTACCTTGCCTGCTTAACTTGCTTAGTAGCCTTCTTATTTAACTTTCTCAATATTATCTGTCATGTCTGAATTATTACTTGTTGTTGTTCGGGACCGCGTCGTAAGGGTCTCCATATGGTTTTTGGTGGGGCTGGTAGGTTGGGCTGCTTGTATTGTTATAGATGAGGTTTCTAGACCTGAGATTTGCACCATCATATTGGGATAATGAATGTTTGGAAGAATGATACCATATTTCCACTTAGGATTTGGGCAATGGCCCTGGTCGAACGAGTAAGCTTCTTGGATTATTGATTAGATGAGTGCTTAAGAGATTCTGCGTGTTTCCTTTATCATCGGCAGTGTACAAAGGTTTTGAGTGATGTTTTATTTGATATAAGGTTTATTTTCAATACCAGATTTGCTTTTGGGCAACTATGGTGGTCAACAGTTATCGTTGTGAGTATCTGAGTGATGTGGTATGTCATGTGATTATATCTTGGGTCATGGTTATCACTTGACACAACTTGTTCATACTTATATAGTGTGTAGATATGAGATTCAGGTCTTATAATGAATTTTGAGTGTTGGAAATTGGACTCTAAGGTTTACTAACTAAAGTTGAAGTAAGGATCTCCAGTTACGTTGTGTTGGCAGGCTTATATGGAGCGGGGGACTTGGGATCACCTCCGGGTATGTGCATGGTAAGGTTACACCGTGATATGATGACCTTGTAATGACTCTTGGCACATTCGAGGACGAATGTATGTTTAAGTGGGGGAGAATGTAACAACCCAGCCAGTCGTTTTGAGAATTTGCATTCTGTTTAGCAATTTGAAGTCTTGAGCAACATCGTATGATGTATTATGGCTTGTGTGAATCGTCGGTTTTGATTTTTAGTTTTTCGGAGATGATTTGGAAGAATGAATTTCATGTTTGAAGCTTTAAGTTGTAAAAGGTTGACTGGGTGATGACACGTGTAAATGGCTCCGGAATGGAGTTTTGATTGTTCCGTTAGCTCTGTTGGGTGATTTTGCACTTAGGAGCACAACCGGATTTTGATTTGGAGGTTCGTAATTGAATTAGGCTTGAAATGGCGAAAGCTGAAAATTTATAAGTTTGGCCGAGAGTAGACTTTGTGATTACTGGGCTCGGGTTGGGGTTCCGAGAGTTGGAGTAGGTCCGTTGTGTCATTTGTGGCTTATGAGCAAAATTTGGGGTCAATCGGACATGATTTAATATGTTTCGGTGCGAGTTTTAGAAGTTGAAATTCAAAGTTCATTAATATTGATTTGAGATGCGATTCATCGTTTTGATGTTGTTATGCGTGATTTGAGGCCTCGAGTAGGTTCGCGTTATGTTTTTAGTCGAGTAGGTTCGCATTATATTCGGACGGGGTCGCGAGTGGCTCGGAAGAGTTTCAGACGAGGTTCAGATTATTTGGATCAATTTTGGCTAAGGCTATTGGTCACAGGATCTGGTGAGATCTCACCTGCGGCTGGTTTTGCGTAGGTGCGATGGTCACAAAAGCAATAAAGGAGTCGCAAAAGTGAGGTGAGAGCTAGGTGAGGAAGGTCTCAGAAGTGGAGATTTGGGCGCAGGTGCGATGGGCTGAAGCGCAGGAGCGAGATCTCGCGCAGGAGGGAATGATGTCTCGCACATGCGATGTCGTTGAAGCGGATGTTTTGTCCTCATGTGTGACGGTTGATTTTTCAGCTGGTTTTGCAGAAGTGGCTAATTATTTCGCAAAAGCGAAGAAGCCTGAGAAGAGTATTAAAATCTAGGGTTCCTTGATTTTTCTTCATTTTGAACATTCCATGCTCGGGATTAGGCAATTTTTGAGAGGGGTTTCGATGGGATTCTTGAGGCAAGTCACTTGTGGTTAAAATTATTCAATAATTATGTTTCCCCATTGAATTTCCCACCTAGATTGTGTGGTTTTGAGGTGTAATTTTGGGAGTTGAGACTAGGGATTTGGAGAGTTAAAATTAGGGATTTGGGTATCGAATTGGTGTCGCATTTTGATAAATTTGGTATGGTTAGACTTGTGGTTGGTTGGGCTTTCGGAGTTTGTGACTTTTATCGGATTTCGAGACGTGGGCCCGGGACCGACTTTTGAGTTGACTTTTGATTAAGAACTTAGTATTTCTTTGTGGAATTGATTCCTTTAGCTCATGTTGATTGTATCGAATTGTTTGTGGCTAGTTTCGAGCCGGTTCGAAGGATTATTTGAGCTGGATGGTGCTTATAGGGTATCGATTTGACTTGGCTAAGGTAAGTGTCTTTCCTAACTTTGTTGAGGGAATTTTTCCTACTAATTACCATTATTTGCTATATGCGGGGGTGATACATATATGAGGTGATGAGCGTATATGTATGTGCTAGGGTTAATCATGCTCGGGGGTAAATTATACTATAAATTGCGCCTTGTAGAATTACGTGACCTTCTTACTTCATGTCTTACTTGACTTCTAGATTACTAAGAATATGGAATTAAATGTTAGGAACCAAGATTTAGTTTATTATAACTTGATTAAAATTTGATGGCATTTTGAGGAATATTTATGTGTCAAATTCGGTCATCATTATGCTTAATCATTAATACATTGATACGACCATTATTCTTGAGATAATAGATTCTATACTTGAGTTGTAGATAATGTTTTTTATATTTGTCGAAATACTTGGACAATAAGTTTCTTGGGGATTTATTGAACTATTGTTGTCTTGAAGGTTGTGATTGAGATTCATTTGCAACACTCGGTTAACCACTCTCCTTGATGTTATTTATGCTTCCTACCTTGCTTGTCATTGATATACAAGTGCTTGATGAGGGAGAGTGTAAAGCACGAAGGGTGATATAGTGCCATTGTATATATATATTATCATGTGAGGGAGAGTGTAAAGCATGAAGGGTGATGTCGTGCCATTTCATTTGAGTGTAAAGCAAGAAGGGTGATGTCCGTACCATTTCATTTGAGTGTAAAAGCACGAAGGGTGATGCCATGCCATTTCATTTATATTATCATGTTGTTATATTATCACGAGTTCACGACATGATGGTTGTTTCCGTGCAGGCAAGGATGAGGGACATGCATTATGTTGTGATATCTTTTCCTCATGTATACATTCATTCCCTTACATTGAGTTGTCATTGTCATACCTATGTTTCCTATGTGACTTGTCGTTATTGTCCTGTCTTTTGTTCTCTATCTCAATTGTTGTTGTGTTTCCCGTGCCTTCTTCTTGCTTAACTTGGAAATATCATGCCTACTTCCTGCTGTTATATTTACATCCATGTCGTAACTATTTTGTTGCACTTTAGTACAAGCCTTATACCATGTCAGTCATTCATGTCTTTACTTGTTAGCTTATAAAGGTCATGCTCTTTCTTCTTGTTTGTTATATTTACATTTAAGCCTTCCACCATGTTAGTTAGTGAAATTTATGTTCTTCTACCATACTTGATGTCATTACTTTTGTGCCCTCTATCTCGTCTATTTCTATTTTCTATCTGTTTCCGACTTGTGATTTGTTAGTGTCTGGGTACTCTCTACTTAGTGGATAGCATTATTGTAAATTATTCTACCTGGTTGGTACTGCTACATGCACATTAGGTTAGGATGAGATAAATGCACGAAGGGTATTGTCGTGCTAATTGATTTGACACACACACACACACACACACACACACACATATATATATATGGTGAGGAAGAGATAAAAGCACGAAGGGTGTTACCGTGCCATTTTATTTGATATCTTGAATATACTTCTCACACCAGGAAAATTATGAATTTACTACAGAGATTTCTCCTAGTAATCATTTACTGCCTCGCATAGTTGTTCATGGTACCCTTATTTGTTATGTTCTATAACTGTTTCTACTATTAGTCTAGTACACAAGCTATAACAGTGAGAATCTTTTTAAATGATAAATCCTCATTACTACTTCGACGAGGTTAGACAACATACTTAGTGAGTATATGGGGTCGGTTGTACTCATACTACACTTTTGCACTTTGCATGCAGATTTTGGAGCTAGATTCATTGTGTATCTTGGGAGCTATCATTGAATATGTACCTGCATTCCAATTATGGCTACCAGTTGTCCTTGGTAACTTTAGATCTTGCTTATCTGTTTATGTAAATTTTCAAACAAATGATGTGTTTCATTGTACCAGCTTTGTAAACTTCAAATTTTTAGAAGCTCATGATTTGTACTACCAGTCCTTAGATTAATATATAAATGTTCAGATAATTCTTCACTATTTTCCTATAAATCTCATTTGGATTGTATTGACTATTAGTTAGCTTACCTAGCGGGTCGAGTTAGGTGCCATCACAACTAGTGAATTTTGGGTCGTGACAGATTTTAACCAAGGCAATGTCGTTGGAAGATGTCAATATGAGGTTAGACCGGTGGGCTATATCATGTGAGGAAGTAATAGGTTGCATAATTTCTAATGAAGTTCCTATAAAGAGTTCTACTTTCTATCCAAATGGAGGTATGTACTGCGTTGTGGGTCTAGATCGCCTGAGGAAGATGACAAAACCGTCATGAAGTTGAGTGTGCATTGGGGATGATGATTTGGGTTGTGCTATGATTTGTGCAACTCAGTTGGGTAACAATGCGGGATCATGGTAACTAAGAAGGATAAGTCATTGTGGGTTCTTGGTTTATGTGATTGTGGCTTAAAGCCAAGTGGGGGAGCCTACCATCAGTGACTTGGTCACGTTGTCATATGTCTTTGCAGCTTCTAGATTTCGGTATATTGGTGAATTAGTTATGACTGAGGAATAGAACATCAAGGGTAATTCGAGCAAGGAATTTGATGAATGTGTGCTACATTTTGCCTTTTCAATTCATGTGAGGATTGTGGGGATTACTCAAATTAGATATTTCTTTGTGAATGTGATGTGCAAGGGAAAGGATTCCTTCAGTTGATTCTTTAAAGTTTTCGTGTTCTAATGAAGCACTAGTTATTTGGTCATATAATCGGGACTGGCATTAGAGTGAGCGACTCTCAACAATAGTTCTAGTGGGTTCACGATTTATAATGTGGTGCCTAATGATTTTCGGGTTCGTTGCGTGGCTAAGGGTTGAGTGTTGTAGTAGATTGTAAAAAGAGACTTTGTGTATTTCTATGTTATCATCGGGTCTGCGGTGCGGTTTTATAAAGGTGGAAGAACCAGTTTCAGATTCGCATAAGGTCTCTTCGGAATGAGTGTATCAGTTGGAGGTACTATTGAGTGCGCGCGAGGGTGTAAAATGGTTTATGGATATTGAGAAAACGTGGTATTGTGATTTGGGGTCACTCGAGATGAGTGTTGATTAAAATCCATTGTGTGTTGGGGAGAGAAGTGTTGTTTTGAAAGCAAGTCAAGAGGAAATCTGAAGAGGTTGGCTTAGTTCAGCAGTGGCTTGAATCAACGGGGTAAGGGAAATGATAGGTTCCTTCAGTATGATAAGGCCAAACAGATATTTCGTGTATATGCTGGTGGATAAGCAATCTTTGTAATTTGGTTAATTTAGAGGTATTTAATAATGATGGTTTTATTATGAGCAAATGAGTCCCTAAAGAGTTACGACGGTTTAGACCACGACTTGAGCTTTGAGTTTTGTGCAGTTATGGCAAGTTGGTTGTGTATTGCTAATTTTCTTCTGAAATGAGTTAAGTGAAAGGTTTCTAGTCGATAAAGTGTTATTCTACAGGTGGTTCAGGAGTTATGAAAAAATTCTTGTACTCTTGCATAATAGCATGATAAGTGTAGTGAGCGGTGTGGAACTGGATTTGAAGGATCAAGGTTGCGGTTCTGTTTTGACGGATGTCACGAGCTTGAAGGAGCGAGGGATATTTCATATGTTTAGAGTATACTGCATTACTTTAGTGTCACCCAGATAATGGTGTATTATGTTGAAGAGGAATTGTGTATTGATTTGCGGATGCTTGACTAGCACTATAGAAATAACATAGTTGGTAGATGCAGATATTTAGATTTTGTTACTTGGTGCTCAAGGTTGTGGGAGTATCTCCCACGGAATGATTATGTAGCTGTGACATGTCAGTCATTTAAGTAGTAGAGATTGAGGTCATGTGTGGAGATTCTTGTTTTGTCGTAGACTGGAGAGTTTATGTTTGAGAAATGCACTATTTTTATGGTTACGGATTGTGGAAGTTTGTTCAGGATTTGATGATTGTTTGAATGTTCATGAATAGGGTCATTGTGGATCTTGAAATGATGCTTACCTATTTTGAGATATTCAGAAGCGGATTAGAGGTCCATTGGTGGGTCTAATGTGAAGGTATATTCTACACCAGATCAGATATGTTTATTCAGCACAATATTTATTTATGGATGAGCCTTCGGGGATGGTGGATGTTGTTCCTATCACCATCTATTTCTTGTGTTACCTTTATTCTATGTGGGTTGTGATCCGACTTGTTTATCCACACGTGTGATTTGGTCCTATGTAGCCTTGTGGGGTTATATGAGCAAGATGTCTCTCAACAAACTGATTTCTTTATTGTATCTTAGTCGTGCTTGGGCCTTTGTAGCGCATGATGTTATCTGTCTCCCCAAGGCTATGATTATGCACTTGGCGTGCTTGTGTTTATTATACGTGTGTCTAGTGAGTATGAGTATTTTCGCTTGATAGGTATTTCCGTGCAGATTGATTATGTGTGGATCGGGTGGCACGTCGCCATGGGTATAATATTTTGAACGGGTTGCTCGCTGCAATCGTATCATGCATAGATCGGGTTGCGCGCTGCAATGGTGAGATGTTGAGTACGATTCGGTGTACTTATTTTGTGAGTTTTGCTTCTCCTCTATGGGATAGATTCATTGCATTTTGTTTGGTTGTTATATTTGTTATGCATGCTGGGTACCTATGGTACTTGGGTACCCTTTTCTTATTGATCATAGTCGAGTTGTGTCTTGTTGGCACATGGAATCGCGTCGTATGGGATCTTAGATGGTGTTAGATATGGCTTGTCAGCCAAGCAGCTTGTACTGGGTGAGACGATATTATTATACCTGGAATCAGTGCAATCAAATTTATATAATTTATGTTTGGAGGGGAAATGTCACTAATCAATTTAGAATAAGGCAATGGTTCTTGTCGAACGGAAGAACTCCATAATTTATTGATTTGAGGAGTGGTCATGAGATTCTATATATCTCTTTCATCGTTGCAATGTTGCGAGGGTTGGAACAGGTCCTTCATGTGTCAGGGGGTGTATTACCGGTACCGAATTCGAAAAAACTGTAGCTATTATGGTTGGATGATATTAGTATGGGCAATTAAACGATGCGGTACATCGTGTGGTCACGACTTGAGTGTATATGTATGTTTTGGTATATCTTGTGGAGATTGATACCGTGTATATATACAAGAATTGAACCTTATAGGAAATTTCGGATGTTAGAATTTGGTTCTACAGCTTGTGAACTAAGGTAGCAGGAAGGATCTTTAGTCGGGGTTGAGATAATATGCTCATATGGATTGTGGTGGCACTGGTAGGTGCACGAGGAGTTACACTGTAACTCTGGTAACTTTGGAATGATTATTGGCATGTTCGTGGACGAACGTATATTTAAGTGGGGAGAATGTGATGACCCGACCAGTCATTTTGAGCTCTAGCATGTAGTCTAGTTGTTTGAGACAGTGAGTAGCTTCACTTTACATATTATGACTTGCACGGGAAGTTCTGAGTTTGATTTCGGGAAGTTCTGAGTTTGATTTGGAAGAATAATTCTCAATTCTTAAGTTTTAAGTTAGAAGAGTTGACCAAGGCTTGACTGTAATGACCCGACCGTTCGTTTGGTGTATTTCAGCCCCGTTCCCTTTTTATTTCTTCTTTTGTGTTCATTTGTGGATATGTGACTTGCCGGGGTGGTTTATTGCTCATCGCGAGGAATATTTTGCTTCGCGAATGCGAGGCACATGCCGCGTTCGCGAAGGGTATGCCTGGGCAGACTCTTTGAGTACTCTATTTCGAGGGCTTTGTTATTTTATCACATATTGAGCTAGAGAGCTCGGATTTGGGCGATTTTGGAGGAAAACGTCACGATTTGGATTGGAGTAAGTGTTTTTTACTTAGATTTGTCTGTTATCCATGATTCCATTTTTGTTTTTATCATCTAATTAGTGATTTGCATTGGAGAATTGGGGGTTTGAGTAAAAACATTCCCAATTCATAAATTGAGCTTTTGAAGGTTGATTTTAATTCAGAATTGAGTAATTTTTGTTTGGTTGGACTCGTAGTGGAATAGGTGCTTGGGATTTGTGAGTTTTGTCGCGTTTCGGGGTGCGATCCCGGGGTTGACATTTTGGTTTTTATAAAGATTGAAACTTTATTTTTTGGGCTTCCTACGGCATTGTTTGATGTTATTGAGTTGTTTGTGGCTAGATTCGAGGCATTCAGAGGTCTTTTCACGTGGGTGGGCTTTTTGGAGTATTGACTTTCCCTCTTTAAGGTAAGTAACACATCTAAACTTGGATTTGAGAGCATGCATCCTTGGTAATCATGTTATGTTAGAAATATTAGGGTGACGTACATGCGGGGTGGCTAGCGTGTGTACGTACACCGACGTGTTTTGGTTCGAGGAGGCTTGTAGCCTATCTTAGGGCTTGTTTGGTCATCATATTCTGTTATTGTTGTTTTCTTTGAACTTGTACAATTATTTGTGTTTGTTCATGTTAGAAATCATGTCTAGGCTATGAGCTACTTGTTGGAGACATGATAGGGCTATTTTGCTATTTCTGAACTAAATGCCTAAAGTGTACACATATTATTTGTTTTGCTATTATATTTGCCCATATTATCTTTGTCTCATTATCTCTTATTTTGTTCTTCACTTGTGGTTAATATTGTACATGTAAACACTGTTGATGTGAAATTTGAAAGACATGGTAACTATGACTTGGGCCAAGAGCCAATTGGGCACTGATTATCAAGTGACGCGTACGCCAGGCCTATAATGGGCTAAGTATTGTTGTTTTGGGGCAACGCGTGTACCAAGCCCCTACACTTGGGTTGTACGATATATTAGCGCTTGGGCAGGATCCACCCCTTTAGAGTCTGACATACCAACAGTGGGTGCAGGCACGTATTTTATACTCATGCTTGAGCTAGGGACTTTTGAGTGAGGCACCTTGAGTGTGCTAGAGTAATTCCTCTTGTTGATTCTCTGTGTTAACTGGTTTAATTGACATATATACATGACATGTAGGCATATATATGCATTCTCTTCCTGGTAGCTGATATATGTTATGTGATATTAGTGTTATACTTTATGTGTTGTATTTGTAAGCATGCTTAAATTACCATTGTTGAAAAGTCATTTCATTATCTGAGTTATTACTTGAGCTTCATTCTTTTACTGCTGAGTTGTACTAGATGCTGGTATTGACTGAGGACTACTATTGGAGCTCGTCATTGTCTTCGTCCAAAGGTTGGACGTGTTACTTATTGAGTACATTATCGGTTGTAATTATATTATACTCTGCACTCTATGTGCAAATCCAGGAGTATCCAGTCAAGGCGATCTATAGAGCTTTGCGTTCTGATTTGTTGGAGATTTCGAGGTAGTTGCTTCACTTCCGCAGACCTTGGGGGATCGCATTTATCCATTCTTGTTTTCTTTGTATTCAGATATTATTTTCCAGATATTGATTTTGTATTTATACACTCAGTATTTCTCATGTGCTCGATGACACCGGATCTTTTGGGATGGTTGTGGCTATTTTTACTAATTTCTCCTATTTTGGCATTTAGACTCGGTTATGGAAGTTTATTTCGTTATTATTAATAGTTGTGTTATTGATCTCTATTTGTTGTCTTGCCTAGGAAGCGGTGTTAGGCGCCATCACGGCTCTGATGAGAGTTGGGTCATGATATTAACTTTTGAGTAAACAACCTCGGAATCGGGGTTTGAAGGTTCCTATAGGTTCATAAGGCGAGTTTGGACTTGGGCGTGTGTTTGGGTTGAGTATCGGATGGTCTGGGAGAATTTCGACACTTATTATCGAAATTTTACATTTTTAGGATTTTGAAATTTGCTAAGTCCCTAGAGCAAGGTGGGTAGTTCTTGGAGGGAGGGAGCCGATGGTCTATCGGAAATAGCCTCTCTACCCTAGGGTAGGGGTAAGGTCTGCGTACACAATACCCTCCCCAGACCCCACTAGTGAGATTATACTGGGTTGTTGTTGTTGTTGTTGTTGTTGTCTTACAGTGGACTTTGGTATTATCGGACTCTAGGCGATGCTCCGGGATCTTGGATAGGTTCATTTAGTTGGTTGAAACTTGTGCGTAAATTTTGGTCATGATCCGGAATGCCTAAGTGTGATTTGGACGCTTTCGATATAGTTTGAATATTAGAAAGTTCAAAAGAAGGATTTTTATCCTTGATTCATGGTTTTGATATTATTCGTGGCATTTTGAGACTTTAGGTAAGTTTGGATAAGGTGTGAGGACTTGTTGGTGTGATTGAGCGGGACCTCGGGGGCCTCGGGTGCGTTTCGAGATAGTTTCGTACAATTTTGCTTTGTTTTGTGATTGCTGGTTTCTGGTGTCAGGGGTATGCATCGCGATCGTAAAGAAGGTATCGCAATTGTAAATGTTGTATGTTGCTGGAGAAGAATTTGTTCTACGCGACCGCAGGAAGGCATCGTGATCGTGTAGTGGTGATGTGGATTTTCATCGCGTTCGTGTGGTAAGGGTTGCAAACACGATGTGTAAGCGAGATGGCCTGGTCCGGAGAGTTTCTCATCACGATCGCGAGGAGATGTCTCGCGGAAGGTGTATTCTGGGCTTGAAGGTGTTGGCCTTCGCATTCGCGGAGCAGGGCTGTCGTTCGCGTAAGCTTGTCAGCCTGAACTTCGCGATCGTGGTACTGGCCTCTCATTTGCAAAGAGGGACTTCTGAGCGAGGCTTGTTTGGCCTTCGCAATCGCAAGGGAGCTTCCGGATCGTAGAGAGAAGTACTTGGGCAGAATATAAGTTAGCTAATAGGAATTTGCTCATTCGAACTCATTTCTCTCTTGCTAAGGCAATTATTTGGGAAATTTGGAGGAGCCATTTTCATCATCTATCATGAGGTAAGTGATTCTCACTTGTTGTTAGTTAAATACACTGATTATATATGTATTTGAACATGAAAATTGGTAGAAATTGATGAAATTTGGAAGAAAGCCTAGAAATAGTATTTTTGGATTTTGATCATAAATTGGACAGGGAATTGAGAATAAATTATATATTTGAGTTCGCGGTGCTATGGGTAATATTTATCTTCGAAAATATTCTGAATCCGGGCGCATGGACACGCGAGTTGACTTTATTGACTTTTCGTGTGGAGTTGGGAATTGCTTCTAATTATTAATTTATGAGTTTTGAGTATATATTTGATTGGTTTGCACATTCTTTGACTAGTTTTGGATCTTTTGACATTGGTTTGAGGTATTAGAGAGGCGTTGGATCTTGTTAGAGAGGCGTTGGATCTTGTTATAGGAGCTACGCACGTATGAGGTGACGAGTGTCCATGCATATGCTAGAATTCCTGATTATATCCGGGAAGACTTAGATTCACGCCATGCTTTATTTATGTTATTTAAGTTACTCTTTCCTGTTTACATGACTTAATTATTATTTTTAGCAGGAGACTAGACTTGGATAGTGTATCGAACGTTCCTATCTTAATTACTTGACAAGCTACTTGGTTAGTCGTGGAACGTATACTTTCTTTTATGTTTGTACGTATTTGTCCGAAAGTTTCTTGAATTTTATAACTCACACATATATTCATGAGTGGGGCCACTGACTCATCAAAGTTTTCACTATTCCTGTGGGATCGAGCTGAATGCCTAAGCAGTATCATTATGTGATAATTAAGTGCAAGATCGAATAAATAAACCAATGCGATAAACTAAGAAATCAAAATCAATATTAGAATAACAATAGTCATGAAAGAACTACAAACCTAGAACGTGAAGTTTAGCTCTACATAGGCATGGTAGTCAAGCAACAAATCATACAAAGAAACATAAACAATACTATGTTTGGCGGAAGAAATATGGAATCTGATGAATTCCGGCCTCCACGGCGGCTCTGTGCTTGTGTTTTACTCTCAAAAATGTTCTCTCCCTTTGTCAAAAGTTGTTCTAAAAACGTTCTCTCCTTTGGTAAAAAATTACTCTAAAAACGTTTTCCTCCAAAATAGGCTTAGGACCCCTTTTATATGAGTTGGAGGTGTGTAGGGCCGAAATAACCAAGTACGGGACGAGATAGGACAAGTCCCTGCTTCGAGTGTCCAGGGCAGCGCCTAGCACTGGCCTTGGCGCTAAATCCAGTAAGTTTTTCACGGTTAAATCCTTGGTTTTCTTTGAATTGTGTTTCATTTTCCTTTGTCTTCCACATGGGGGGCATACACCAAAAATTTCCCCCCTTTGTCTCCTTATTTATTTTCCTTTTTTTTTCTTTCACATTTTATTCAATTTTTCTCCAAATCTCTTTAGCTTCACACCGCTTTATTCCTACACAGCTAAAATATAATATTAAGCACAAAGTAATATAATTATACTCAAAAGATGATTAAAAGTACTATAATGTGAGGTAATAATGGTTAAATATATGCATTTTTGACCGAACATCAACACCCTACACTTAGACTCTTGCTCGTCCTCGAGTAAGCCAACAATTTGCATTATTGTTTTAGCACTTTTTTTTACACAATAGAGGCACACTACACTAATGACTATGGTTGATAGCAACAGTTAAGCTAGAGCATATGCATTCAACACATACTTC
Organism: Nicotiana tabacum; assembly: GCF_000715075.1. Lineage (NCBI taxonomy): Eukaryota > Viridiplantae > Streptophyta > Magnoliopsida > Solanales > Solanaceae > Nicotiana > Nicotiana tabacum. The sequence continues at coordinate 21,433,436 of NC_134081.1, read as the reverse complement.
CCATGACTCATGTCATTCTTCAAAAGAAATATTCACATCGAAGACAACATGCTCATAACAATCCTAGCCTCAAAAACTGACTCAAAATCACAATGTACTCATGGCTTGAACAACCAACATCATAGAGAAGTCTTATAACGTTACCTATCCCTCGTAAAATCATGTGTCTTCACAACAAGAACAATAGAGTAAGTTGAATCCACACATTCGAATCTCATGATCAAAATTAATTTAAGTACTCACATCTATCAAATTAAATCTCACTCTCACAAAGAAGTCACATGCATGCAATTGGTACCATAGGCTTTCCCATAATATAAAGATTTAATAATGTAGGCTCACTCGATCTAAAATCAATTAGGACTTTTTTGTGGTTGTAATGTGGGCTAAGGAATGGGTAGGATATATTTAGGAATAGTGACTCAACCTCCTAAGCACTTTAACACATCACATGATAACTTAAGCGCAAATTCCTCAATCCAATTTAGTTTCACAACTACCATTACCCCCAACAATGTTCCCTCTTTCTTTAAGCTTTACTTTAATTTATACCCCACTAGCAAGAACAAGACAACAATTTATTCATCTATATTCTTTTTTCTTCATTTTTTTCCTAGATTTTTCTCTTTTTTTCCAACAATTCTTTTTTGCTAGTGTATTATTTTACAAAATAAGTGCACATTTCTCCCTTTCATTGGTTCCACTTGAAAGCCACCCAAATTTTCTCCTTACTTCTTTTAGCGCTCATTTCACAATTCAAGTGCTTTAAGAGGTAAAAGGATCAAATATTTCAATTAAGAACAAAAGGGTATATAGGCTTGTAATGTGGGTGTTAAATAAAAGTCTATAGGCTCAATAGGGTTAACTAGGGATATATTTTATTTGTGATAAGCAATAAGTTCAAAATATTGAAGAAAGCCTAAAATCAATTATCAAACCGAGCATCACCTAAAATTTCGCTTCAACTCACATAACGTGCAAGTTCTAAACTCAATCACAAAAACATTGACAACACAAAAACCTCACCACACATGGCACATGACTCACTAAGGATGGTCCCATTCCGACTCTCAAACAATGCAAGTATTCAAAGAGCCACGAGATATTAAGCATTAAGCACAAAGTGAACATAAGTCAAGTAAACGAGACATAGGCATCAATAACATATTATCCAGTCTGTACCGGCATCATAGAAAATTTCAAAATATAGGGAAGATTCTACACATACCAAAGCTTAAATATGGTACTATCAAACAAGTCAAGGGCACCTAGGAATCTCATCTTTCTTCCATTTATTCCCTAAAGTCTATCCTATTATAAAAATAAAAAATTACTACCCGTTTCAAAATACATCCCATGGAAAAGAACCGATGCACAAAGAAAAACCACGGGGGATTATTGCTACCTAAGAAATTTAAAAGACATATTTTTGGACTTTCTCTATTTTCTAATTTGTTTTGTGTATTTTTGGTTAGACTTTAATCCCTCAAGAAAACTGTCTATGAGATCCATCGTCAGAAAAAGTCCAAATTTTCTTAATTAATTTTTGATTTAAAATAAATAAATTAAGTTACTAAAATACTACACTACTAAAAAAACAAAACTAAGAAGCTAAACTCAAAATAAGAAGTTAACATTTTTTTTTACTACTAATTATCTAGAGGAATTTTCCCCACCCCATACCTAAAAGAGTGCAGTGTCCCAAATACACAAATAAAGTAAAAAATAATGAGGGTGGATAAAAAAACTCCCTGAAAGGCCACAGGCCGAAGCACTAGCAGTTCACGGAGTACTCAAACTTCTCCCAAGGATGGTCTTTTGTGTGGGTACCTCACATTAGTTCCAACCATCTGGCTCGCTTTTGCACACTTTCAATGTTTCTTCCTATGCTCATAATCCTACAAAATAAAACAACACTACAAAAATAATACAAAAAGAAAAAAAATTAAAACTAAAAGAAAGAAGTAAAGCTGGGTTGCCTCCCAACAAGCGCCTAATTTAACGTCGTCGCATGACGTGAACCACTTTTTGCCTCCACCCTGAACTTATAAGTTGAGCCCCTAATTTGGCATCCAGTCTACGGCTATGCTCAATTGGTGGGGCTACAAAGATAACCTGGCCAAGATGAGGAATGTAATTTTTCCTTTTTGGCATGACAAATTCAAGAATATAGGCACTCTCATCCTCACTCTTTGACTCCCTCATAGGCTCAGATGGCTCGATTACTATCTTACCATCTAAACATAATGTGGAAAAATGATTGGAATGAGGTCTAATGCGCCCTAACTCTTGAATTGTACTACTATTTACATCCCCATATTTACATATACTAGAGTGTGCAAAAGTTATGTTATCTACTCTCTCTCACATGACTCTAGTGCACCCTTCTCAACATTGGTACTATCAAGAGAAATATGGTCTAATGATTGATATTCTCATTTTAGCTCCTCAATTTGGTCTAGAAGATTCTTTTCAACTTCACACAACTCATCATTAAATTGTTGGCTTTTGCACTCAAATCTACATCCAAGTTGTGCAAAGTCAAGCCAAACTTGTCAATTTCTTGTACAAGATCAACTCTCTCCTTCGACCAATCATTCACCAACTTTGTTAGAAGATAAAGTCGTTCTGCATATTCACGTAATTGTGCATATCCATCCCAATACCAACCCTTACTCCCATATTGAAATTCAGACCTCCCAGAGTTCAGGTCATGACAAGCCCAAAAAGACGGGCCATAAAAGTCTTTCGTCAACCAAGCATCTTCATCAATAACCTTACCTCCGAATATTTCATCCCTAGATGTCATGTTGAGAGAACTAGAAACACACTAAGAGGAAGATCAAATTGTTATAAAAATAAAAATATGTACCAAAAAAAACTTGTAAAGATAAAAGTAATGTCACGACCCAAACTCCCTTCGTATAACGTCGTGACGGCACCTAGTCTCTACGATTAGGTAAGCCTACCAAATTTTGAAAATAACAAAAAAAAAGTAAGTAAAACTTGGCAACTAACAGCAGTGGATAACCGAGTAACTAGTAACAATGTCGTTCGGCATGTACAATAACCAATACTCTATAATTATATAGTCTTCCCAAAACCCGGAACATTGTAAGTCACAAGCTACAGAAGGAAACTAGCATCTCTATACACCAGAGTCTAATAAAAAAAGTAAGGAAGGTAAATGACATAGGAGGGAATAGAGAGGGGATCCGAGGTCGGCGGACGCAGTAGATATACCTTGAAGTCTCTGTATAGCAGCAAGTACTCTCAGCTAGTAGCGGGGCTGATAAGAAGTACCTGCATCTGCACAGAAAACATGTGCAGAAGAGTAGCATGAGTACACCACAAAGGTACCCAGTAAGTGCCAAGCCTAACCTCGGTAGAGTAGTGATGAGTTTAGGTCCGGGCCCTACTGGGATATAATAATAAGACAGATGCTTTAATAAAATTAAAGTAAAACGGAGAAGATAACAGCAAGTATTCACAAAGCAATAACCACCACACAATGATATAACAACAGGGGGAGGTCCCGAGATACCGTCTTGTAGTCCCAAAAATAAATATATAGGGAGAACTCCCGAGGTACCACCTCGTAGTCTCAAAAGTAAATATGCAGGGAGAACTCCCGAGGAACCGCCTCGTAGTCTCAAAAGTAAATTTGCGGGGATAACTCCCGAGGAACTGCCTCGTAGTCTCAAAAGTAAATGTGCAGGGAGAACTCCCGAGGAACCTCCTCGTAGTCTCAAAAGTAATCACACAGCTCAAACCGATAAATACAACAGTTAACAGCAAGATTTCTACAGTTATACTGATAAAGAACAAGGAAAAGCAGGAAATCAACTAGACATGCTTCATAAAGTTCAAATGAGCAGTTAAAGCACGTAGACATGCGATATTAAACTAAACAGGATAACTACACATATTGGTATAGCTCAATTAAGAATGAAAACAGACTAATACTCATTTAAATGGTATAACTCAAATTTAAGGTAAAATAGGTTGCTACTCAGTAAAATAAATCGGTTTTTACAACAAATAGCATGTGTACGTACTCGTCACCTCACATACACAGTGCTCACATATTACAACAGTACTAAATCCTAAGGGGATTTTCCCTACACAAGGTTAGGCAAGTCACTTACCTCGAACCAAGCTCAATCAATCGGTAACAATGCCTTTTCCACGAATATCTGACTCTGAATGGCCCAAATCTAACAAAAATAATTACATACCATAAATACAACTATAAGAAATTAATCTTATTAATGAAATCAAAGCTAAATCAAGAAATTAGAAAATCACCCCAAAAGGTCTCCCCGGGCCCACGTCTCGAAATCGGGTAAAAGTCACAAAATATGAACACACATTCCCTCATGAGTTCACTCATACCAAAATTATCCAAATCTGATGTCAAAATCTCAATCAAAACCCGAAATCTTAGTTGAAGAACTTCTTCCCTTTTACTTAAAATTTCAACCCAAATCCAAAATTAAATGATGATATCAACCATACATTAGTGGAATATAAGCATAAAGGAGTTAAGAATCGTTACCCAACAGCTTTCTGTGAAAATCTCTCAAATAATTGCCAAATTCGAGCTCTCAAAGTCTCAAAATTGGAAATGAGACAAAACCCTAGAAATTTCCTCTTTTCTGCCCAGCGATCTCGCACCTGCGGACCACCAGTCGCACCTGCAGAATTTCCATCGCAGGTGCGGAAATGGCTCAAGATGAGTGGGACTGATTCTGTGATTGGGTGGCCGCACCTGCGTGCGCGCACCTGCTGATAGTGGTTCGCTTCTGCGGTCTCCCCTTCTAGCTCACTCTCCGCATCTGCAGAACTTCAAGCGCATTTACGGGCTCGCAGATGCGGAAATTCCCTCGCACCTATGACCCCTGGCCATTTACTCAATCCCGCTTCTGCGCTTGGCCTCTCCCACGTGCGTGTCCGTACCTGCGGCCACCCTACCGCAGGTGCGATTACACCAGAAGCTTGAAAGCTTCAGCAATTACACAAGTCCAAATTTCGATCTGTTAAGCATTTGAAACTCAACCGAGGCCCCAGGGACCTCAACCAAACATACCAACAACTCCTAAAATATCATACAAACTTAGTCGAGCTTTTAAATCACATCAAACAACGCTAAAAATATGAATTACACCTCGATTCAAGCCTAATGAACTTCAAAGTTTCAAACTACCACAACTGATGCCGAACCTATCAAACCACGTCCAATTGACCTCAAAATTTGCACACAAGTCATATTTGGCATTACGGACCTACTCCAACTTCCTGAACTAGAATCCGACCCCGATATCAAAAAGTCCACTACCGGTCAAACTTCCCAAAAATTCAACTTTCGTCATTTCAATCCTAATTTAGCTACATACCTCCAATTCATATTTCGGACACGCTCCTAAGTCCAAAATCACCCAATGGAGCTAACGGAACTGACCAAACTCCATTCCGGAGTCTTAAGACTTAAGCTTTCATTTTAGGGACTAAGTGTCCCAATTCACTCCGAAACCACAACAACAACTTCCCGGCAAGTCACATAAGTATAAAAAGGTACGATAAAAGTAGTAAATAGGGTATCGGGGCTAATACACTCAAAATAATCGATCGGGTCTTTACAAGTAACCAGATCCAGTCTTAATAAGGTGCTCCACCTCAATAGTGGGGAAGAGAGTGTGGAACTGTTGGTTGACAAAAATTCTATCTAGTCTCTTGATTATGCATTCTGTATTTGATCTCCAATTCCACCATGTAAAAGGACTCCATTTGTATCCCGTGTCAAATAAACCACATGAGTTAACAAAGAATGCAAAATTTTCAAACTCTGGTGGATATACTGGCTAGCCTCCTATTTTCTCCTCTTCAGAAAGAATGACATTAAAATCCCCTCCGACCACCCAAGGTAACTCCATATTTGAAGCAAGGTAGTATAGATTATCCCACAGTTCTAACCTATCCAGTGATGAGCACTTTGCATATACAAAAGTCATCATGATGTAGTTTCCAATATCTTGGTGATATACTTTGATTGTTAGTTGTTGCTCAGTACCAATCAATAACTCCCACTCTACCACATTATCAATAAATAACCATATCTTCCCATTGACATTTGAAATTACAGTTTCCATGCCTAGCCTTCTCCTATAGTTCTGAATTAACCCTTGCTTTTGAAAAGGCTCCATAAGAGCTACAATGAAAAACCCAAGTTACTTTTGCATGTTGATGACTCTTTGAAAGGCCTGTTGTGTCTTAACAGACCTTATGTTCCATATGAGTTTTTTGATCATCATCTAGTTGTTGAGGCTGCCCGCTTGGGCAAGATTCTTTTTGGGGGTAGGCTTTCTTTAGCCTGTGTTTGTTTCTTTCTTTTTTTTCCATTTTTTATGTGATCCTAGGTGACAAATCTCCTTCCCTTGTAATAACTTTGAAGTTTTCAGCAGTAGATTCATCATCACCTTCATCTTCTAGTTGTTATTTTTCCACCAAAGCATGATGAACCTCCATAGGAAGCTCATTGTGGGTGATAATGTCATGTAGTACCTCATTTGGAGATATTAAAGGGATATTGAGTTGTATATGCATCGGTGATCCAGTTGTTGAAGCACAAACAATGGGAACAGTAGCAGTTGCTTCTGAATCCAAATTTACTATTGCAAGCCTCATGTGATCAATCGGCTTGTTTGTTTCCTGACGAACAACTGTTTGTGACCTCATTGAATTTGTTGAAATTTCATTATCAACATCAGTACCATGATTCGTATTTGTAACTCCAACTAGAACTGCTGCAGTATTAGATAAAACCTACCATGTTTCACAGTTGATTACTTCAGTTGTGTTTAGTTTTTTGTGTGCTTTATCTATTACTGTATTGGTCATTTGATCTTCAGTTGTTAGAGCTTTATTTGCTTCTGAATTGTACTCAGTCTCCCATACATCATCATTCCAGATTTGTGTAGCATCTCTGGTGGAAGTAGGTGATGCCACAAAAGTTTGCGATGGTATATCATGGCATTAGTGGTTTAGTGTTACATTCATAACTTCTTTGTATTTGCCAAAACTCCTTTGAACCAAGTCAATTGTGTTCTCCTTTGTAGCTGCACCTTTTGTCCCAGTAGCAGTAGTAGCATTGTTCATAATACTCCCATTATAATTAGGATTGGAGATGTGACTGTCAGTACATCTGAAATGCTGGTCCTCCTGATTCACAAAATCAACTGTGGTATCCACCTGGTTTTTGGTCTGTATGTCTTTGGGTTCCACTTTTGGCTGCATTTGATGTTTGATCCTTATTATTATGTTATTGTTTTGAATTAGAACCAATAATCCCAAAAGATTCAATTGCAGCTGCTGGAATATTTGCAGGGCATTGTTGTATGGCATTATCATCAGCATTGTCATTCACAACATGAGGAATACTCCCAACCTTTTGAATCCCAGGTTGATCAACTTTAGTTATCTGCTAATTGTCCATCTTTCCAGTATTAACTTCAGCATCAGTAACTTCATGATTGGGAATTAGATCATTCACGATCTCCAAGGCAACTTGATTAACAGTGTGGGTCTTTGAACTCATGGACTTGTCTAGTTTGGTGACTTGTGTCTCTAGTACTTGTTCGGAGAAATTTTGAATTTCTGCTACTTGCTTTTTTGGTTCACAACCTTGAAATTATTTTTCTTTTGAGTATGCTATTGATCTTTGGAATGGTTATCCCTAGTCATTTACTGAGTTGTTCTCGTTTGTTTTAATTTTTTCTGTTGTTCTGCATTTTGGACTTGTACCCCCATCTATTGCTTGGAAATCTGATTGTTGTTCTGTCCTTGTAGGATTTGTGCCTGTTGATGTTGTAGGTAAGTTGTATCTGAATTTATAACTATCTTTTTGGTTTTCATGTTTGTTTGAAGATTCTACAAAGGCTTTCCTTTTTTATCTCCTCTTTTTTCCTGGTAGAACAATAATATTCCTCATGTCCCAGGTGTCTGCAGTGTGAGCAATATGTTGGAAGGTCTTCATACACAACTTCCAACCACTGCCAATCCTCATTGACATCCTGGTCATCGTCTAAACCCAGCCATACATGATGAGGTCTATCATGCGATACATCTACCTGCATCTTCACTTTTGCAACACTTCCTCTAGTTTTTTGCATTGATGCAAGGTCAAGGTGGAGTACCTTACCAATAGGTGATAACAGAATAGATAGGACCTCCCTAGAGTAGAAATGTCATGGTAGTTCTGGTATGACTATCCAAACAGGGACAATGGGAATATCTTCATTAGGGTTGAAGTTTGGAGTCCAAGCTTGTAACTCCATTCTTTGACCCTGAATGTATAAAGTTTTTGTCTAGACAGTTGTGTGATCATACTCATTGTCTAGGTCAATGTACATTGTCCTTGAATTGAAGTGGGCTATTTTGACCCCCCCCCCGAGCTCAGTTTGAGATATGAAGCTTCTCCTAATTCCATTCTAGGCATAGTGTTTAGGAATTTGCCTACGATAGTGTATTGGCATATGTAGGCTAGACTAACCATATAATCTTTCCTGGTAAAGATAACAGCTGGTTGGCCATGTTTGGTCGTTATTCTTGGAGGTGTGAATTCTATTGGTATTATATCTGCACCCTGCCTGGCCCTTAATTTTGTAGCTAAGGATAGTGTGATAGTAGGAGGTTGTAGAGCAGGGTAGTTAGATGGTTTATTTGGTTGGATAGTTGTCTCTTTAGGATAACTGGTGTGGTTGGGTGCTTGAGGGTTTGAAATAGTAGTTGTTGTATTGGTCTGAATCTGGGGATTGTGGATAGTAGTTGTATGTGTTTTAAAGGTCTGTGGGTGTCTTGGTTTATCAAAATTGGCTGTGGTATTTTGGTTTGTGTGAGAATGAGCCGATTTGGTAATTTGGCTGGCGTGTTTGGCTTTAGGAATGGTATCTGTAGCAGGTGAGTTATTGTTGGCATTGTTCTGTTATGGGTCTGTAGCTAGTCTTTGTTTGTGTGGAGCTGAAGGTTTATTAAAATTAGTGGATATTTTAGGAAAGGTAAGTGGTGTTGTTATTTGAGTGACATGGTTCTGTAATTTAGGATAGGAATTGGCAGTTGTAGTAGCAGGTGCATTGTTATTTCTTCCAGGTGGCTCAGATAGTGTGAGGATAGTGGTGATAGCCTCATCTCCATTGGCTAAACTAGGTACATCAATTCTGTCTGATGGTTCTATATGCGGAGTTTGATGGATTTCTTATAATAGATTAACATGAGCTAGTTTAATTACCTTATCCTTGGCAATAGGTAGCTTCTCAATTTGCCTGTCGATAGCTGGTATGGCTGGCACTCCAGCGTTTAGAATCTACACAGTTGATAGGAAGGAGTTTGATGGATCACTATTATTCTCAGCGTGTGACTGCAAATTTACTAGCCGTCGACCTTCAGCATCCTGTTGAGGATCGTATCCATCCTGTTGGACGGTAATTGGATTGGCAGTACTGGTAGACGCATTTTGTCAAACACCCTTGATGCTCGGATTTACAGAACTCATTTTTCAAATTGTTGTGGAGTTTGGGTCGACGAAATTATGTTTTGATTGCTCAGAAATGATCTTATGCAGAATCAATTTCAAATTGATCTTGTTCCAATTGGATATCTGGTTCATGTTCTTCATTCTACGTGTGGGCGTCAGTGAATTTGAACATGGCGGAGCTTTCAATTCCCACATTGGAATGCTCTAATAATTTGTGATGAGGTAGTATTTGATCTGGAGAAGACTCTACACTGCTTGTACTTACTCGAATCGCGTCAGAACTGACTTGATAATTGTTTGAAGATTCCATGCGTTATTTTGCTAAAATAAACCCATCACTATTTTGTAAATCTACAGATGGTCGGGTGGAATTATGAATTAAATCCAACTAGGGTTTGGTCACTTTGGATGTGGGATTAATTTTATATAGGTTTGGGGGAATTCCACTGTCGGAAGGAGGTATAGATTCAATGAAGGAAATGTGTGTATTGTAGCTCTCAGTCAATCTGTCTAGAGAGAAAAATGTTGGAGGAGTTTTGGGTTTAGGGTTTAGGGTTTAAGGTTTAGGGTTTGGGTTTAGTGGCAAACAACTGGTATTCAATACTAATCAATGGTCAAGCGTCAGGGTTTTTTAAGTCCAGTAGAGGGGTAAAACAAGGTGATCCATTATCAACATCACTGTTTATTCTGTCTGCAGAAGTGCTATCCAGATCACTGAATAAATTGTTTGAAGACAAAAGGTTTATAGGATTTGGAATGCCAAAGTGGACAGATCCTTTAAACCACTTGGCCTATACTGATGATACAATAATTTTTACATCATATGATCCTTACTCTTTAGGAAAAGTGGTAGAATTACCCACACAATATGAACAAACATCTGGCCAGCTGATTAATAGAACAAAGAGCTCCTACTACATGCATGGAAAGGTAGCAAGGAACCTAGTTTAGTCAGTTGGTACTATGACAGGTTTTACAAAGGGGAATTTTCCTTCCACTTACCTTGGATGTCCAATCTGCTACACCAAGATAAGGAAGGAGTACTACAATGATCTTATTAAGAAAGTGAAAGCCAAGATGCACTCCTGGAAAGGGAAATTATTATCCTTTGTTGGAAAAGCAACTCGCATAACTAGTGTGCTTCAGAGTTTACCTACTCACATTCTATCTGTTGTGGACCTTCCTAATAATGTTCTTGAGCATTTACATAAGACTTTTGCCATATTCCTTTGGAGAACTATGGAAGAAGGCATAAACAGATACTGGAGCAAGTGGCTGAATATGTGTCAACCTAAGGAGGAAGGAGTTATAGGGTTAAAATCTCCATTTGATGTTTCCAAAGCATTGTTTGCCAAACTGTGGTGGAGTTTTAGGACCAGCAAATCATTGTGGTCAAATTGCATGTGGAACAATTACTGTAAGAAGGAGATACCTACTGTGGTGTAATTTAGAGAGGGATCCCATGTTTGGAGGAAAATCTTATAGGCAAGAGAAGCAGTAGAGCATGAAATTCTGTGGGAATTAAATAAGGGTTCCACAAATATGGCATGAAAACTGGACTGGTGTAGGAGCTCTATATCATGTTCTTCCTCTTGAATTCAATATCAATGAGGAACTACAGGAAGTGGCAGAGCTGAGGAATGGAAATGACTGGAATGATCAACTTCTGGACCAAATGTTTCCTGAAGAAATAATTGCCCACATAAGGGATGAAGTGTACTTTGATCAAATTGATTATACATGGGATAAACCTAAGTGGATGCCAACTACATCAGGAAATGTTTTTGAGCGCATGGAGGATTCTGAGACATAGAGAACCAACAAATATGGAATTCAACAATTTGTGGACAAAATGCTTACCTTTCAAAATCTCCTTCTTCATATAGAGATTGTGGAAAAGGAAGATTCCTACTGATGATCTATGGAGAAGAAATGGATATATTATTGTCTCAAAGTGTTGGTGTTGCTTGCCACCACATGAAGACTCATTTTAACATCTATTCCTAAGGAATGAAACTACAGACAGGGTGTGAAAAGATTTCTTTCACCCAGCAGGGATAATAATAAATATGGTGCAGGTGCATCAGGTGATAAGAGCATAGATCCATTCTTCTTTTTGGAGAATAGTGATTCTCCTCTGATTCTTCTCGAGCAAAATTGAGAGGTATCTTTTCACCCTCGATCACCTTATGTGCCTTTATATTCCCCGACTCTATCGAGCAGGGCTAATCAAGCTTGCTCGCCGAGCCACCAAAGCCCCGTCCTCGAGCATAGACGAGACTCGTTACCGAGGTTGAATGGGCCGATTTGTTCCAATCAAAACTTCGGACCTGATCCCCCTGTTGACAAGCCGTTTCCTGAGAAATGGAATATGAATCTTGAGTAGTATTCCCTTTGAACGTTTAATTTTGTGGCTCTACTTTCCATTTTCTTTATCTACTCTTTCTATGTTTGTTACAACTTTGGCCCAGATGCCCGAACCATTTCCGGAACTTAAACAATGGTTTGAAGGTCTGGTGATGCAGAGAATGTACTTCGAGCGTGCTTGGATGGAATTATCAAAGGGTCGATGGGAGTCCCGCAGTCATGGTAAGTTTCTTCTTTAGAACAGTTATCGTTTGATCTTCTTCTCTTGCTTACTCCCTTTTTTCCTTTGTAGGTCTTGGGAAGGCTGTTGCCATAAGGCCCCCATCTGGTGAAGAAGAAGTCACTGCTCTAAGGTAGGTTAGAGAGAAGAAGAGAAAAGGGGCTCCGAGTTCCCCGGTCTTGGAAAATAAAAAACCGACGAAGAAATATTGCAAGCCCAAGCGGGGCTCCGGTATTATGACTTCGGATTTGATCCACTAATTAAAGGGTGAGCCTGAAGAAGGAGAAGAGGAACTAGCCTGTGTGCAGGCTAATGTTATGATACAAAAATCCTCGGAATCGGCGGAGGTTGATAAGGGAGCTCTGGCCATAATTCCTGAACAAGGAAACGTTGAGGCCATTCTGTCCCGAGCTGAGATGGTCGAAGGAGAGACCAGGGGCTAGGCTTCTCGTACAATAGAAGATATCTTGAGGGACGCACTTGGGATAGTCGATATTACTGGATCCCTCCAGATTTCGGATGCTATGATATGTGAGGCCAACATGTTGGAAAGTCAATCTTACGAGGGTATTCAGAGGTCGACTGATATCCATGGTTTTTTGGATGGGCTCGAGTCCACTGCCTTGGAGGATATTATCGGGTTTGGTGGATTACCGGTACTGAATAAAGCATCATGGTCGGGGCGCTATCATGTCTTCATCGAGCCCAAAACCGGTGGACCAATTCCCGGCCCCGAGTGTTAATCCCGTCGTAGGCGGAAAATAGTGCCTTCCGTTTCGAAGGATGCCCGAGTTTTCTCTCTCCCCGTGGGGATATCTAGTTACCTTAGATCCTTGGTGAACGAAGAGGATCAAGCCGTGATGAACGCGGTAAGATCCTCTTGCCTTTTCTACAAGGCCCAACATGCTCTGAATCGGGTAACTTTCGAGGGTATCCCTACTGTCTCGTTTATACTTAGAGTTGTAGATAATTCTAACATCTTCTTCCTTGTTTGTAGGTTTCGGTGTTGCGAGGCTTTCCTCCGAATCCAGGAGGAGCATGAGGCTGAGGTTCTGAACCTCGTTGAGAAGAGTGACACATACAAGCTTCTTAGTGAGAAGCTTCAGGCAGATTTGGTAACCACTCGGGATAAACATGCCAAAATTGTTGAGCAGGTATTTTGACTACTTTGTGATAGTGAAGATGAATTAGAGATAACTACTAATGATTCGATTTTGCAGGCCCGGAAGAGGTTCGAACAAATCGGACAACTCCAAACGCAGGTCAATACGATACAGGTTAAGGCGGAAGAATTCAAAAAGAACATGGACATTCTAGCCTCGAAAGAGAAGATCATCCAAGCTCAACTGGAGTCGGCCGAGACCTAGCTCCAAGCTATGAAAGAGAAAGCCTCGGTGCAGGTCGAGAAGATCAAGGAGCTTCAGCGTTGGTTGGATTTGGCCGTTTCTGATAAGGCAAACTTGGCCGATGAACTCGAAGGGGCCAGATCCGAGGTGGCCGTAGCCAGATCTGAGGTGTGCGAGGCCAACAAAAGAGCTGATGCTAAAGTGGCCCAGTTTAGGATCGATCTCGAAGTCAACCAGGTAAAGGCCAAGGGCATGGTCGAACATGCAAAATGGCATTCTCGAAAGTAAGCCCTCGAATGGGTTCAGGCCCAGGGCTTCAATATCATGGTTGAGATCGAAAAGGATAGATTAGAGGAAGCCATGGCCCAGAATCTAGCCTTCCTTAAGGAAGACTCCGAGAGTTCGAGTGAATCCGAAGGCAGAGAAGATTCAGAGGATAGAGATGCAACCCCCGATGAAGACCAAGCCTCTTAGGACTTTGTTTTTCTTTTTTCTTTTTTTTGAGGCCGTTTTTTGGCCATTGTAAATTTAGGCCAATTTGGCCTTTGTAAAAACACTATTGTATATAAATGTAAGGCTTTTCTTACCCTTTAGGCTTTAGTAATTTTCCTTTGCTTTTTTGTATTTACAAAGGTTAAAAATGCCTTAGCATAAAATAAGGTTGTGTTCGAGCGTTCGAACAAACCTTGCCTTTATTTCCTTTCTGGGTTTAGGCATTATTGGGGTCCGATGTTATCAAAGTTTTTTCCCGGAAAACATCTTAAGTCTAAGATTTTGCCGAGGGTAGCGTTTTAGAACTGGTTGTGAAAGAAATGTTTATTATTTATTATTGCTCGCTTTTTGAAGGCCTATTTTTGTTATGGATTTTGGAAGTCTCTGAGCCGTGTTAAATTGGCCGTAGCCTTTTAGTTTGGGAGCTACCCATTGGGCTTGTTTTCCCGTTTTATCTGGGCTTGCCAGAGATAATAGTTCCCGAGCAGGGTGGCAGTGACTTTAGAAATTAGGGAGTTGCCTATTAGGTCTTTTGCTCTCGAGGCCCGATGACTTGGGCTGTTTGAGTGGGATGGTAGTCCCCGAGTGAGGGAGATATCATTCGTATTCTGGTTAAGTATTTCCCTTGGGCTTGTTTATATTCAGAAGTACAAAAATTTAAGTTTTTAAGCATAAGATATTTGTAAGGAACATATTTCTCTTTATTCTCGATTGAAACAGGGTTAGAGCAATCTTTGTAAGGAACATACTACTCTTTATTCTCGATCCAAACAGGGTTCGAGCAATCTATACGAGCACGGTTCGATTTGACTGTTTGACCCTTACAATAAATCCTATCTATCGAGATCTCTTTTTTATGAAGTAGTTTTCTTTCAAGAGTTGATATTCGCATATCCGAGGGTAGCCCTCTCAGTATTCGAGGTTGGTTGTAAAGGAACCTCGGATAATGTCAATATCGAATGGATCTCCGATGCCGATTCATAATTGGGCTTGATACTAAGTTAGCACGATTAATCGTTGCCTCGCTAAAAGCCTCACCGCAAAAATCCATTTGGGACAAAACTCGTTCTGAGGGAAAAAGAGTGCAACACGTGCTTTCAGACCTAAAGATTTTGTGTCGTTCGCTAAAAAATCCATCATCGTTTCTTGTCGACCACCTACATGTGTTAATCTAAAAATAGAAAAGGAATGAAAAAAAAAAGCGTACCTTAGTAGTAGTACCATTTTAGGCGAGATATATTCCAATGGATTGGTAATTGTTCCCCATTCATTGTTCCGAGCTTGTAAGACCATTTTTGGTGATCTCGAGAATTTGGTACGGTCCTTCCTAATTCGGACTCAATTTTTCTTCATTAGAATTTCGGGTGTTGAGGGTGACTTTTCTTAGCACTAAGTCCCCGACATTAAAATATCTAAGATTAGTTCTCTTATTGTAGTATCTCTCGATTCGTTGCTTTCGGGCAGCTAATCGGATGAGGACGGTTTCACGCCTTTCGTCCAATAGGTCTAGGCTCGTATTCAAGGCATCTTTATTTGATTCCTATTGTTGCATATCGGAACCGGATAATCGGCT
The DNA here is from genome assembly GCF_000715075.1 of Nicotiana tabacum. Taxonomy (NCBI): domain Eukaryota; kingdom Viridiplantae; phylum Streptophyta; class Magnoliopsida; order Solanales; family Solanaceae; genus Nicotiana; species Nicotiana tabacum. The sequence continues at coordinate 21,417,909 of NC_134081.1, read as the reverse complement.
CTCCGACTTCGACCGGTATTAGAGCATCGCCGCCATAAACTAATGAGAATGTGGTAGCCCTAGTACTAGATTTCGAGGTTGTGCGATGTGCCCCAAGAACTTCGAGTAGAATTTCCTTCCACTTTCCTTCTGCGTCGGTTAACCTCTTCTTAAGATTTTGGATGATGGTTTTGTTAGTTGATTTGGCTTGCTCGTTCCAGCTAGGATGATAAGGTGTTGATAGGATTCTTTTGATCTTATGATCTTCGAGGAATTTGGTCACTTTGTTGCCGATGAATTGTTTCCCGTTATCACACACAATTTCGGATGGCATCCCGAATCGACATATGATGTGATCCCAAATGAAGTCGATGACTTCCTTATCCCTAAATTTCTCGAAAGCCTGCGCTTCAACCCACTTAGAAAAATAGTCAGTCATAAATAAAATAAATTAAGCTTTACCTGGTGCCAATGAAAGGGGGTTGACGATGTCCATTCCCCACTTCATGATTGGCTATGGTGACAAGACCGAATGGAGCAGTTCCCCGAGTTGGTGAATCATTGGTGCATGCGTTTTACATTCGTCACATTTTTGAACAAACTCTTTCGTATCTTTTTCCATGACGATCCAGTAATATCCAGCTCTGGTTACCTTTTGAACCAATGGTTCAACACCTAAGTCATTTCCGCAAGTGCCTTCATGAACTTCCCTTAGAACGTACTCGGTTTCTCCTGTTGTCAGACATATCGCTAATGGACCATTAAAAATTCTTCTAAACAAGGTACCATCTTCGGTCAAAGTGAATCATGATGCCTTCGTGCGTAGGGCCCTAGATTCTTTCGGATTTGAGGGAAGCTTTCCGGTCTTCAAATACTCTATGTACGTATTTCTCCAATCCCAGGTCAAGCTTTTGGAATTTTTTTGGGCGTGACCTTCTTCGACTACTGATCTCATGAGCTGAACGACGACCCCTGAATCAAGCTCGTTGTCCTACTTTGATGACCCTAAGTTTGCGAGGGCATTGACCTCACTATTCTGATCTCGAGGCACATGTTGCAAAGTCCACTCCTTAAATCCGTGCAAAGTTACTTGTAACTTATCTAGGTATCTTTGCATTCGGTCTTCTCTAACTTCGAAGGTTCCGTTAACCTGATTAACTACGAGGAGTGAGTCACATTTGGCCTCGATCACCTCTGCTCCCAAGCCTTTTCCTAGTTCGATACCTGTAATCATGGCCTCATATTCGACCTCATTGTTAGTCAATTTTATAGTTCTAATAGATTGTCTAATCACGTTGCATGTGGGTGGTTTTACTACGATACCGAGACCAGACCCTTTCGCGTTCGAAGAATTATCCGTGAAGAGGGTCTAGATTCCTGAGGACGTACCCGAATTTATCTATAGTTCTCTTTCGACCTCGTTTACTAAGACGGTGTGAAGTCAGCTACGAAGTGTTCGAAAATTTGAGACTTAATTGATGTTCGAGGTCGATATTCGATGTCATACCCGCTAATTTCTATGGCCCATTTGGCCAACCGTCCCGAAAGCTCGGGTTTATGCAAAATATTTTGAAGTGGATAAGTTGTTACAACACATATGGGGTGAAATTGAAAGTATGGTTTTGGTTTCCTAGAGGCGCTTATCAAAGTGAGTGCCAACATTTCTAGGTAGGGATATCTAGTTTTGGCCACACCTAAGGTCTGGCTGACATAATAAATGGGAAATTGCGTACCTCATTCTTCCCAGACTAGGACTCCACTTACCGCTACCTCTGATACTACCAAATATACGTAAATCTGTTCGTCTACCCTTGGTGTGTGAAGTAGCGGCGGGCTCGATAAGTGCCGTTTAACTTTTCCAAGGTGTGTTGGCATTCCGAGGTCCATGTGAAATTATTTTTATTCTTTAGCAACGAGAAATATTGGTGGCCTTTATCAGAGGACTTTGAGATGAATCGCCCTAGGGCGGCCATGCGCCAGGTTAACCTCTGCACGACCTTTACGATGTCTACCATTGTGATGCCATCGATATCTTTGATTTTATCGGGATTAATCTCGATTCCTCAGATAGATACCATGAACCAGAGAAATTTTCCTGACCCGACCCTGAATGCATATTTTTCCGGGTTTAGCTTCATGTTGTACTTCTTTAATATACTGAGAGTTTCCTGCAAGTTCTTTAAATGGTCCTCTGCTTGCAGGGACTTAACTAGCATGTCATCAATGTAAACGTTTATTTGTTCTTCGAACATCCGATTTACTAGCCGTTGATAAGTAGCACCAGCATTTTTAATCCAAATGGAATTACATTGTAGCAGTATGTACCATACTTGGTGATGAACGAGGTCTTTTCTTGATCATCTGGGTTCATTTGTATTTGATTGTACCCGGAATAGGCATCGAAAAAACTGAGGATATCGTGGCCGGTCATGGCATCGATCATGCGATTGATATTGGGCAAAGGAAAAGAATCCTTGGGGCATGCTTTATTTATATCCTTGTAATCCACATACATTCTAAGTTTGTTTCCTTTTTTAGGGACCACTACTACTACGTTTGCTATCGATTCGGAGTATTTTACTTCACGAATGGACCCTATTTTAAGAAGCTTGGTTACCTCGTCTTTGACGAAAGCATGTTTGACCTCGGAGTGGGGTCTTCTTTTTTGCTTCACCGGATGGAACTTCGGGTCCAAGCTTAGTTTGTGGGTGTTGATATCCTGTGGGATCCCCGTCATGTCAAGATGGGACCAAGCGAAACAATCCATGTTAGCTATAATAAATTGAATAAGCTTTTTCCCGAGCTCGGGATTTAACCCCGTGCCCAGGTATACATTTCATTCGGGCAGATGTTCGATTAGTATGATTTGCTCAAGTTCTTCGACCGTTGATTTGGTAGCGTCGGAATCATCGGGGACTATGAAGGATCGAGGGACCCCATAATCAACATCTTCGTTAGACTCTTGCTTCTCTAGTTGGGTCGAGGCCAATGTTTGTGATTGCTATTTGGTCTCCCATTTTCCCTTCGAATTTGAACCTTTTGTATATGAGAGTGATGACATCGAAATCATTTCATCAACAACAAACATTTCCTTTGCTGTGGGTTGCTCCCCGTAGATTATTTTGATTCCTTATGATGTTGGAAATTTTAGAACATGGTGAAGGGTCGAGGGTACTGCTCTTATGTTGTGGATCCGTGGTCTCCCGAACAAGGCGTTATACCTTATGCCGCCCTCTATCACGTGGAACTTCGTTTCTTGGATGGTACCGGCCACATTTACTAGCAAAGTTATCTCGCCCTTTGTAGTTTCACATGCTATGTTGAATCTGTTTAGTACTAGGGTCGCGGGCACAACCTGGTCTTGTAGACCAAGTTACTCTAGGACCCTCGATCGATCGATGTTGGCCAAATTACCTGGATCAATTAGCACATGTTTAACTTTAGTATTATTCATGAGTACAGTTATTACCAGTGCATCGTTATGGGAAAGCATGATTCCTTGTGTGTCCTCGTTGTTTAAGGATAATGTTCATTTCGATATCTAATCCTGAGCCCGAGATCGCTTCTCCCTTGTGATTGACACCTTAGTGCATTTTAACACAGGCCCTTGGGGAGCATCGATCCCCGCAATAATCATATGAATAATGTGTTGCGGTTCTGCTTGCTCGTTTGGTCTATTTAACTATCTATTTTTGAAGTGATACTTGGTCCGATCACTTAAAAACTCCCAAGGGTGCCCTTCATTAAATAACCAAGCTACTTCTTCTCTCAATTACCTACAATCTTCTGTTCTGTGGTTATGGGTGCCATGATACTTGCATACTTGATTGGGATTTCTCTAGCATGGATCGGTCTGTAGATGTCGAGGCCATTTAGTATCTTTGATGCATCCGATAGCCGATACGATGGAGGATGCATCAACATTGAAGTTATACTCTGACAATCGTAGTGCTTCCTTAGGCCCGATATGCCTGTCGAAACCATTCTTTCTCATCAGCCCTCGAGAGCCTTGGCCTCGATCACTTCTCTTTTCACCTCGTACGGGGTTGTGCCCAGGTCCGTTGCCTCTACGATCTCTATTATACGGCTGGTATCGATCCCTATTCAATCTCAGTTCTCGATCGATGTCCCTTTTGGTAACAGATCCAGAAGGAGCCCCCAGCTGGTCGTCTTCGACTCTAATCTTTGATTGATATCGATTATGTATATCGGCCTAGGAAACAACCAGGTACTCAATTAAGTTCTGCTTCAACTGTTGTGAAGCCACCAAGCTTCATTCATTTAGTCCTTGGATGAAAGCTTGAACGGCTCAATCGTCTATGACCGGTGGTTGATCCATTCGTTCCATTTGGAAACGAGATACTAACTCTCTTAGCATCTCGTTCTATTTTTGCTTTACCTTAAAAAGATCCGACTTCCTAGTCTCAACCTTTATGGGTCCGGCGTGTGCTTTTACAAAAGAATCTACAAGTATGGCAAAAGAATCAATAGAGTTAGGTAGTAAATTATGATACCATATCATTGCCCCCTTTGACAGGGTTTCCCCAAATTTCTTTAGTAATACAGATCCGATCTCGTCATCCTTTAAATCATTCCCTTTTAATAGCAGACGTGTAAGAGGTGACATACTCGTTGGGGTCGGTTGTTCCATTATGCTTAGGAATCTCGGGCATGCGGAACTTCTTGGGGATCGGTTTGGGAGATGAGCCCGGGGGGGAGGGCTTTTGTACAAACCTTTTGGAATCCAAACCCTTCAATATCGGTGGTGCCCCCGGGATCTATCAACCCTGGAGTTATAAGTTTCCACTTTGTTGCCGTTTGCTTTGATCCTCTTTTCCCCTAACTCTATCCGCTTTGTGAGTTCCTCGAGCATCTTTATAATTTCGGTGTTAGTCCCCGATTCTTGTTCATTTGACCTTACCACAGCTGGCCCCGTTATGCTGGTGACTTCTTGGGGTGGACTGGGATCAACCATGCTCGGTGCATGGGTTTGGCCCTGCAACTTAGCTATCACCACCTGTTGAGCTTGCAGCATTTCGAAGATCATACGCAGGTTGATCCCATCATCTCCAATATTTTGGGCTTTCGAACTGCAGATCGGGTTCCACCACGGATGATGTTATCGGGACCGGAATGTTGGTTCGCTTTGATGGCCACATGCGAATTAACGCCAATCGGATCCACGACCCGAGTTCCAATGGGGTCAGCGGGTGGCCTTTCATCCCCGGCCGTCATGTTGTTATTCTCAGTTTGATGGCCATATTCGTTGTCAATATGTAGGGGCATTAATTGAGAGTTCGTCATTTTTAGCTTGAAATCAAAGATACTTCCAAGAGCAAATGTAAAATAGTGTGTTTTACAGAGATTTGTATCAGATAGCCACTATTATCCTTATCCCCACGGTGGGCGCCAAACTGTTTACCTGAAAAACGGATAACAATTAAATTTATACACGATTCTAAGGATACGTAGTATAATTTGGAACAAATTGAGAAATTTTATAAATGAATAGCAAAATTAACTGTAAAAGAAATGAATGCAAACCGAATGAATTAATTAGTCTAGACTCTCAAGTTTGATCACCCTCAAACTGAATGGAGAGTAACTGATACAAGAACAAAGTGAATAAAAATCAAAATCAGAAGAAAGGCAGTATATTGTTTTATATTCTATGGATCTGAATCTCAATCAATCCCCGCTTACAAATAATCAGACCCCCTTTTATATAGTAGGGAAGTCCTATTCTTAATATAATTTCTAAATACAGTAAGGAATCCCATGATAGATTAATTAATTCGCCTATCCTTGATATGTACCAATATTTCTACCGAGATTCTTGCCCAATTGCGGATATTCCGGTTTTCTATTTTTTGGCTCGATAAGCTCTCCTCAATTTTGGCCGATCTCGATCTTGATCGGTCTCCAACTTTCTCGATCTCGATCGTGACCAGTCTCGATCTTGCTCGATCTCGATCTTGGCCGATCTCGATCTTGATCGGTCTCTGGATCACGAGCTCGGCGACCTAACTTCGCATTATGGCTCGATTCTACACGAGACCGAACCTTGGTCTATTATGTTCCAATATCTATTTGTCATACGAAGGGAAAACTCGGTTTTGACCGTATACAAACACACTGGATATGAGTGTGGCTTTGCCTCCAAAGGATAATAACTTACCTTTCTGGGAATGTAACTTTGACTTTACCTTCTTAATGAGATCATTATAATAATCTTTTCTCCTCCTTGTGTAAAAGATTGGACACCCTAGGTAAGTGAAAGGGAACTTACCTCTCTAAAAGCCAGTTATCAGATTAACAATATTAAACAATTCTCCTGCCACCTTAGCATGGATGTAATATGAACTTTTTGATTTGTTTATCAACTGGCCAGATGTTTGTTCATATTGTGTGAGGACTTCAACCACTTTACCCAAAGAATATGTATCAGCAGAGGCAAAAATAATTATATCAACAGCATATGCCAAGTGGTTTAAGGGATCAGTCTATTTTGACATACCATACCCTATAAACCTCTTGTATTCAAATATCTTGCTCAATGATCTTGACAATACCTCATCAGATAGAATAAACAAGGTTTGATACAATGGATCCCCTGTTTAACCCCTCTTGTGGACTTAAATAATCCAGAAGCTTGACCATTCATTAGAACTGAATACCAATTGTTAGCCAACAAATTCCAAATCATGTTGATAAAGTGTTCAGCAAATCCCATTTTTCTCAGTACATGAAGAAGGTACTTCCACGAAACCCTATCATAAGACTTGGCCATGTCAAGTTTTATCACAACATTAGCAGGCTTCCCTCTCAATTGTATGCCAGTGATAATTTCCTATGTGAGCAAAATATTTTCAAATATACTCCTTCCCTTCACAAATCCAGATTGGTTAGAAGATATCAAAGTAGGAAGGATGTTTTCCAGCCTATCATGTAACACCCTAAAGATCACTTTATTGATGAAGTTACTTAGACTTATAGGCCTTAAATCTGAAAAAGTTTGTTTTTGAGGTTTCTTAGGCAGCATCACAAGGTTAGTGTGAGTGATTGATTTTGACAATGATATACCTCCATAAAACTCCAGCAGCAGCTTGAAGATGTCCTACCCTACAATGTCCCAACATTGTTGATAAAACAATCCAGTAAAACCATCAGGGCCACTGGCACTATCTCCACTTAATGCAAAATCTGCACCCTTGACTTCTTCGATTGTAGGAAATTTACAAAGCTCCAAGTTTTGATCCATAGTCACCATATTGTTCACATTATTAAGTAATTCAAAGCTTGTAGGATCCCCTTCATGTGTGAAATATTTTTTGAAAATATCTACTACAGCATCAGCCATAAGAACTTGAGACTCCAACCAACCACCATCTCCATTATGGATTCTTTTGAGCTGCAATTTCTGCCTCTTGCCATTCACATGGTTGTGAAAAAAACTTGTGTTCCTATCACCTTCAGCAAACCAGTTCATACTTTCTTTTTGCTTCCAATACTGCTCCCCAATGCTAATATACTTCGTCAATTCATCTTGTGCCTTTTGGAGGACAATCCTATTCTCAATGGTTGGATCGTCTTCAAATAACATCTCCTTCACTCTGACAATATCCTCTCTAATATCTATCTGTTAGAAAATGTCTCCTTATGCGAGCTTACTCCATTGAGATAGGGCAGTTTTCACCCTCTTCAGTTTCTATTTAAACATTAAAAATTATCATCAATGAAGTCTGCCACCCAATTCTGTCTTACCACCTCTTTGAAAGTCTCATGCTTGATCTAGAAGCTAAGGAACTTAAAAGGTTTAACAAACTGCATTTCCTCTTCCCCACAACTCATCAACAATGGGGCATGATCAGAGCATGTCCTAATAAGATGCTCAACTTCAATACTTGGGAAAAGATTCTGAAATGGGAGATTTACAAAGATCCTGTCCAGCCTTTTGAAGATGCATTCAGAATTTGGTTTACCATTCCACCAAGTGAAGGGGATGCCTTTATATCCAAGATCAAACAGTCTACAAGAGTTCACACAAAAGACAAAATCTTCATACTCAGGTAGATATACTGGTAGACCACCTAACTTTTCAGCTTCACTCATTACAAAATTAAAGTCTCCTCCAACTATCCAAGGAAGTTCCATATCACTTGCCAAGTAATACAGGCTATCCTATAATTCAAGTCTTTCTAAGGATAAATATTTAGTATACACAAAAGTCATCATAATGTGTTTGCCAATGTCTTGGTGATACACTCTAGTGGTAACCTATTGTTTAGTGTCTATTAACACCTCCCATTCAATCACAACATCAAACAACAACCAAATTTTACCATTAATATTTGACATAACAGCATCCATACCTAACCTTATTCTGTATCTCTGAATATGTCTACAATTCTGAAATGGTTCCATCAATGCAACAATGAAAAACCCATGTTCTCTTTGCATATTGATCACCCTCTGAAAGGCCTGCTGTGTATTGACAGACATTATGTTCCAAATTAGAGTCTTGATCATCATTTAGTTTGTGAGGCTACCCTTCTAGGCAATATTTTTTAGGTTGAGAGATCTCTTTGTTTTGACCTTGTTTCCTTCCCTTTTTGCCACTCTTATCTCTAGCCCTAGAAGATAAATCAGCTTCCCTTGCTACTGCCTTAAAGTTTCCTGTTGTTGATTCATCATCACATTCTTCTTCAAATTGCTCATGATCATTTATTGTCTATTGAATATCCTTAGGTGTGACATTGTATGTTACAATGTCATGTAACACGTGTATTGGAGACTTCAAAGGAATGTTGAGATGGATTTGCAATGGTTGCCCAGTTCTAGAAGCACAAGCCATGGGACTTAGCTGAATTGCACATGCTTGATGCGGTACCATAGTCTGCTGAGGTTCATCTACATTTGTCTTCTTCATCACAATTTCATTTTAATCTCCAACTCCCATAGATTGCTGCGACATTTTGAATTGCAAATCAAAGATGGATTCCAGACTATGGTTCACTGTAGCTATATGCGCAGAAGTTATTGTTCCATTGGAATCAAGAGGTTTTCCACCAATTGTTTGAATAACTGACATCACTGTATCTTGTAACACCTCTGCATCAACATTACCAATATGTTCCCTAGATAAAATACCCACAGAAACACCTTCAACATTAGATAAAACCTCCCCAGTTTCACTAGGGTTTACTGTTCCATTTCCCTGCATCTTAATAATAGTTGTTGCACTTGTTCCTACAGTCTTTCCTGCTTCTTTTGATGCACCCTGATAAACTCCAGTTGGTACTATAGCTTGTTGTTCATATGAAGCATTATTATCCTTCAACCCTAGTTTTTGAACTAGGGTTTACTGTAGCATCACCCTTAGCTAGATCAGCAAGCTTCACCTGCAAATTCACCCTTTGAGGGGTGACATTATCTGCATTACTAGTTCTCATATGCTCCTCTATTAACTCAAATTCGTCACTCCACAAAGCAGACCCATCATTTGTGGCTCCAGTCGAAATAACTTCCCTAAGATCACTTCCCATCGTTTGAGAGGGAATTTCTTGGAAAGAGTAATTGGTTGTCACATTAATAGCATCTGTAGGAGCACCAAATCTCCTTTGCACCCAACCAACAGTTCTTTCCTTTTTGTATCTCCACCCAGTCCCTATAGCACTAGGATTAGGGTTGATTTCCTTAGCCTCACCATTAGTAATCCCGGTTTCTTTAGGACTTGGACCAAATTTCTTTGAGTTTTCCAACTGCTGCTTCTCATTCTCCTTGTTGGACTCATTTATCTTTTGTTACCTCTCTTTCTCCTTTGAATTCCTATCATCCTTGCCACTTGTAATTTGTAACACTAGTGGATCAATTTCCTCAACCTCAAGTGCATCAAATTTGTTATTTGTTGTAACTACGTCAACCTTGTGCTTCCCCTCACCATTGTCAGCTTCTTGCTCCTTTGCTTCCGTAATTATGTAAACCCAATTATCCATTTGGTACCCGTTCTTTCTCCTTTGCATCCATTCTTGCTTGGCAAGATTTGTGATTGTCTTTCCTAGAACTTTACCACTTGTTAGAACTTTGGTGGTAGCAGCTGTAGTACCAACTACCTCCTTAGCCTTCCCTTGATCTTCACCAGCATCATCAAACTTCCTATGTAATTCGGGGTGAATGACCCAACATTATACTTCATTATGCCTTGTTTCTTGCATGTCTTACTGTATTTTGGTAGATAGTCATATTTAATTTTAATCCACTAGTATTCCTCCGGCCCAAATTCATCTTCATCTTCCACTATCTTGATTCTTTGAGGGAATTTAGCAAGCAAATTCACCTCCACTTTAACTTTTGCACAGCTTGGTCTAGTTCCATTTTGTGACGCTAAATCAACATGAAGTGGATTATCAACAGCTCTAGCTAATGAAAAAATGAACTACTTACCAAAAATGTTAGGTGGTAGCTCAAGAAAACTAATCCACGTGATTGCTATTGGGGTCTCTTCATCTGATTCACAAGGCGACAATGACAGGATCTAAGGGACCCAACGTGAATGGATAAGTATAAAAACTTAAGAACCCCTCTATATGGGTAATAATAGATTCTTCAGGCGATGGGACTACCACGTGCTTTTCACCCCAGTTGCATTCATTTTTCTATTTTGTCGAGGATTTTCTCGGTGATTGTACACTGGTACCTCAAGATCAGCTCACATCGGCCTGGTACCAAATAGAATTTTTCGACCTTAAAATCAATGATGGTTGAGCAACCTACCAGAACGAATTCCTCAGGGTGAGGCTCTATCGCATCCTCACCACCGGTGGGTCGTAATGAAGAAGCGCCCTCTTTTTGCAGCACTATTTTGGAGGTTTTTGCCATTGATGAACAAGGGAAAAGAGAATTAGGGTTGTATGCGGTGTGAAAATTATGAAGCAATGGGATTTTATTAAGAAAATGCAAGAGTAGAGAAGAAGCTTTGAGTGAAAAATTTGAATGAATATGAAAGTTTGAATACTTATAGCTTGGTAATGAAGGTTCAGAACTGGTAGTGGCTGACCTACGACTGACATGCATTTAACACCTTGGTAACTAGACCGATGGAATGTTTGTCACGTACATCATAATCATTCTCGCCGCTGACGTCGTCACCCACCGAGTCGGAGTTTAGAAGTTCATATCATTTCTCGTCATCTTCTTTTTGAGAAACGAGGGGACTATCTGTATACGGTCAAAACTGAGTTTGCCCTTTGTATGACTAATCGAGATTGGAATATGATAGACCAAGGTTCGGCCTCGTGTAGAATCGAGCCATAATGCAAAGTTCGGTCACCGAGCTGGTGATCTAGAGACTGATCGAGATCGGCCAACATCGAGATCGAGCAAGATCGATACCGGTCATAATCTAAATTGGCCAAGATAGAAATCAAGCAAGTTCGAGACCGATCAAGATCGAGATTGGCCAAAATTGAGGAGAGCTTATCGAGCCAAAAAATAAAAAATCAAAATATCAGCAATTGGACGAGAATCTCGGCGGAAATCCTGGTGCATATCAAGGAGGGGTCAATTAATTAATCTATCATGGGATTCCTTACTGTATTTAGAAATTATATTAAGAATAGGACTTTCCTACTATATAAAGGGGGTTTGATTATTTGTAAGTGGGGATTGATTGAGATTCAGATCCATAGAATATAAAGCAATATAATGCCTTTCTTCTAATTTTGATTTTTAATCACTTTGTTCTTATATCAATTACTCTCCATTCAGTTTGTGGGTGATCAAACTTGAGGGCCTAGATTAATTAATTTATTCGATTTGCATTCATTTCTTTTATAATTAATTTTGATATTCATTTATATAATTTCACAATTTGTACCAAGTTATACTACGTATCCTTAGAACCGCGTATAAATTCAATTGTTGACCGCTTTTTGGGTAAACAGTGTTGCAAAGCTTACCTACTCACATTCTTTCAGTCTTGGACCCTCTTGATAACATTCTTGAACACCTTCATAAGATCTTTGCTATATTCTTCTGGAGTACAAAAGAAGAGGGTAGAAGTAGACACTGGACAAAGTGGCAAAATCTATGTCTTCCTAAGGGGGGGGGGGGTCTAGGGTTTAGATCCTTATTTGATGTGTTTAAGGCACTGTTTGCCAAGCTGTGGTAGAGATTTAGGACATCAAAATCCTTGTAGTCTAACTTCATATGGAATAAGTATTGCAAGAAGGAGCTACCTACTATGGTACAATTTAGGGAGCTATCTCATATGTGGAGGAAAATAATAGAGGCAAGAGAGGAGGTAGAACATGAAATATTGTAGGAAATGAATAGGGGTTAGACTAATGTTTGTCATGAAAATTGGACTGGCCTTGGTGCATTGTATCATGTAGTACCTCAACAACAACAATAACAACCCAGTATAATCCCACTAGTGGGGTCTGCGGAGGGTAGTTTGTACGCAGACCTTACCCCTACCCTAGGGTAGAGAGGATGTTTCCGATAGACCCTTGGCTCCCTCCTTCCAAGAACTCCTTACCTTGATCTTGGGGTGACTCGAACTCACAACCTCTTTTTTGGAAGTAAAGCGTGCTCATCACTAGAGCAACTCACTTTTGTCCATATAGTACCTCTAGAGTTCAATATTAATGAAGATTTACATAACATGGAAGAATTGAGAGATGAGGATGGGTGGAATGATCAGATTTTAGAGCAGAAATTTCCAGAAGATATTGTTGAGCATATAAGTCAATAGGTGCACTTTGATAATTCTGATGAATATTGGGACACACCTAAATGGATGCCAACACCGTCATGCAAGTTTACAGTAAGCAGTGCTTGGAAAATATTAAGGCATAGGGCTCCACCAAATCCAGAATACAAGCTGCTATGGACAAAGGGCTTACCATTCAAGATATATTTCTTCTTATGGAGACTATGGAAAGGGTAGGTGCCTACTAATGATTTATGGAGGAGAGGTGGCTATATAACTGTCTCTAAGTTTTAGTGCTTCCTACCATCACAAGAGGAAACATTTCAGCATATCTTCCTTATAAGTGATACTGCTAGTAGAGTGTGGAAGATGTTCTTACAAGCTGCAGGACTGGTGGTGAATTTGGTGCAAATTCAACAGGTTATTAGAGCATGGTGGAGTGCTTATTGTTGTGCTAAACTCAGGCTATTATTCCAAGGAACTCCAGCCATTATTACTTGGGAACTTTGGAAAAGAAGGAATACAATGAAACATGGAGGAGGTGCAGTATCTTTTCATAGGGTAGTACATGAGGTGAATAAAACACTGCAATATATTTCTAGAGTTAGATATCCTTGGCTTCCTAACATACCTCTACTTTGTCCAGACATGGTCAGATTCTTTGAAGGATATAAACCTTACATTGTTACTAAAAGAGTTACATGGTAGATAAATTATGAAGGATGGTTTAAATGCAATACTGATGGTGCTTCTAAGGATAACCCTGGACCAAGTTCATATGGATTTTGTGTGAGGAATGATGCTGGGGATGTGGTATATGCAAAGGCAGGAGAAATAGGGTGGTCAACCAATGTAGTAGCTGAGGCAAAAGCAATTGTTGAATGGCTCTCTTACTATATGGATAAGCAGATTCATCCTCTTATCATTGAGACAAACTCGTTGGTGATAAAGAAGATTATTGATGGATAATGGGATGCACCTTGGAGTATAGGTAAGGAAGTAAAGAGAATTAAGGAGATGAAGGATCAATTCAATGTGATCTTTCAACATGTGTTAAGGAAGGGTAATGCAGTAGCAGATGTTTTAGCTAACCTTGTATTTTCTTTTGCAGGTACAATAACATTCCAATCATTTACTCAATTACCAAGTGCAGGAAAGAAACTAATCAATTTAGATAAGGCTCAAATCCCTTATATTAGGTTTAGGGTTGGAAAGAGAAAAGCTCCAGATTGATGGGTGATTTCATAACATACTGCCTGCTTTTGTACTGCTTTTATTCTACTGATTTCCATAGAGGGTTGAACTACTATCCAGTGGTATCGGCATGGCCTCATGCTCAACCTGGAGGTGGTTTGACACTATGTGGAATCCCTATTACAAGTAGGCATTTTTGTAGTCTTTATGTGATGTTGCAAAGTAACATATCATATATGACTATATGTGTGATTGATTCTGGCAACAGGTCTGAGTATTGGACTATTCTGGGCATGCATGGCTATATATTGGGTCTCATTCATGTGAATGCTGGAAGGCTACCATTCATATTGGTTAACTGTTTTGGATAGCTTACGTACTATGTGGTGTTGTATCATCTGTCAGTGGTATTAGCATTGTACAATGCTCTTTCTGGGAATGTTATGACAACATATGGGAAGGTGCTACCCAATTGTTCAGTTGTGACGTTTAACAATAAGTGTGCAAGGGTGTTATGTGTATATGGTCTTGCACAACTAGGTCAAAGATAACTGGGGTCTTGTTCGTGAAGACTATTTCTTGATGAGCCTTGTATCATGTTGCAGGTTCTTCTTAACAGATTTTATGATCTCCTCTATGTTGTGGTGGTGCAATATTGTATTCATTCATGCCTTGTCCTTTGGATTGCAAAAATTGGCGCCTGGTCAGAGCTTTGTAGGTGCTACTTTGGAGTTTTTGCAACTAGCATATGGATACATTTGCAACATTATTACGTGGAGATATTTGGAATATGTTATAGTTAGTTTACATTCTAAGTTTACACTTGTTATAGGTAGCGTTAGTATGCTCTTTTCAGCTTGTAGTTGCTCAATTTCTAAGACTTGGACCCATTTTGGGATTTTATTATTATATATTAGCTACTAGGCAAATAGCCTAGTAGTATATTTGCGAAAATAAAGTCTAATCTAGAAAATATGCTAATTCTAAGTCCCTTGCAACGGTGCCAAAAACTTGTTGCGGCCAAACGCACACGCAAGTATACGCGATCGTCAAGTAATAAAGTGACTAGAAGTCGGATGTCGAACCCACGAGGACTTGTGATTAACTATTAACTAAATTAGACTATCCTAATTATCTAAACAAGAATTAAACCTAGAAGTATTTGATTCTAAACTAATTAAAATAAAAAGAAAATAAATAAAGAACTCTAAACAAAGGAAGAATAGATTTTTATGTATCAATGTAATGAAAACGATCTAGGGTTATGGGTTATCTAACATTCCTATTGTATTCTTCAATTGAATTGACTAACTAATTCATCTAGCTTATTGGTTGACAGGGTTAATATTGCTCATAAGAATCTGTCGAGTTCTTATCCGCCTATTCAAGCTAACCTAACGCCTATATGTCTATGGACTTAGAACTAGCAAGAATGCATTTATAATTCATGTACATCAACTAAACAAGGCAATTAGGTATATGTCTATCCTAAACGTGAATCTGTTCCCCGATGCCCAGGTTCAAGAACATGCTATAATCAATCCTATGTGCAATCTAAAATTTCCACTTTCGAGTTCAATTCAAGATTCGTATATAGTATTCAATTGGTGATCAAGCAATCAAATAATTAAGCGCAAGATTGAATAAATAAACCAATGCGATAAACTATGAAATCAAAATCAATATTCGAATAAAAATTGTCATGAAATAACCACAACCCTAGAACGTGAAGTTTAGCTCCACATAGACATAGTAGCCAAACAATAAATCATACAAATAAAGATAAAAATTACTATGTTTGGCGGAAGAAATATGGAATCTGATGAATTGAGGCCTCTACGGCGGCTCTGTGTTTGTGTTTTACTCTCAAAAACATCCTCTCCCTTTGTCAAAAATTGTTCTCAAAAGCGTTCTCTCCTATGGTCAAAAGTTACTCTAAAATTATTCTCCTCCTCCAAAATAGATTTAGGACCCCTTTTATACGAGTTGGGGGTGTGTAGGGCCAAAATAACTAAATCCCGGGTGAAATAGGACAAGTCCCCGCTTCGAGTGTCTAGGGCAATGCCTAGCGCAGGCCCTGGAGCTAAATCTAGTAAGTTTTTCGTTGCGTTAGATGCCTTCTTTCATTGTTGCTTATTTCCTTTTTTCTTGTCCTTCACTTGAGGGGACAAAAACCAAAGGGTGTCCCCCCCTTTGTCTCCTTTTTTATTTTCTTTTCTTTTTCTTCCGCGTTTTATTTAATTTTTCTCCAAATCTTTTTATTTTCATACCGCTTTATTTCTACACAGTTAAAATATAATATTAAGCACAAAGTAATATAATTAATACTCAAAAGATGATTAAAAGTACGATAATGTGAGGTAATAATAGTTAAATATATGTATTTTGGGCCGAACATCAAACACAGAATTCTCATCGGTCAAAAATATGAAAAGAGAGTAATTCATATACTGCTTATGTGGCAAAGTAACAAATGGAACAAAGACATGTGACTTTTGTTACCAAATAATTTCAAATGCATTTTGAGCAAACAATGAAAAGAAAAAGAACTATTTTCAATCATCCCCCTCCGCCATCTTCTTTGCCCGCCGCACCCTCCGGTTCAATCATCATCTTCCCACAACCATCAGAGCTCTCACCACTAAAATCTTCATTGGCTTTAATAGCACTAGAAACTAGTATAACATTAAGTTGGCAATTTATGTTGTCAATTTTGAGGTTTAGAAAATCATAGGTTTAACCGGGAGTTGACTTTGGGCTTATCAAGGTTGGATTTCAGTTTTGGAAGTTGGAATAGGTTCGTTTTGGCAATTGGGACTTGTGTGTAAAATTTGGGTTCATTCCGGATTGGTTAGGTTTGAATCGGGCGCTCGGTTTCTATTTGAAAGTTCTTAGAAATTCTATTTTGATTTGGTCATTAATTCATAGTTTTGATGTTATTTGATGTGGTTTGAGGCTTCAAGCAAGTTCGTATTATATTTTAGCACTTGTTGGTATATTGGGTTTGGGTCCCAGGTTCCTCGAGGATGTTTCGGATCGAGTTCGGATCATTTTGGACTTAGTAAAGTTGGTGATGACTGCTAGTTCTAATGCAATCGCACCTACAAAGGGGCTATCTACAAGTGCGGTGCCGTAGAAGCAGCTATATGGCTGCAGATGCAAAGATTGGCCAGGGGAGCTGGGTCCGCAGGTGCGATCATAGGAGCATAGGTGCACAACTGCAAAAGTAAGTTTTATCTGTAAAAGCAAAACTAGGATGGTCGAGCAAGGACTGCAGGTGTGAGGTTCTTCCGCATCTGCGAGCCCTTAGATGCGGACGTTGGGTTACAGTAGCAAAAGTGGGAGCTGCTGAGGGTATTCTCCACAAAAGCAGAAGTGCATGTGCATGATATGACCGCAGAAGCGGAAATCTCTAGTCTTAAGTGAAAGCCGCACCTGCGATGATTTTTCCGTGGTGCGGAGTCGCAAATGCGACCATTGGGCCGTAGGTGCGAAAATACCTCGGCAGATATAGCTTGGTCGAGGGTTTGGTTTCATTTATCACATTTTGAATTAGACATCTCGGTCTTTGGCGATTTTGGAGGGGAGTTTCACGATTTGGATTGGGGTAAGTGTTATAGACTCAGATTTGTCCATATTTTATTGATTCCATCCTTGTTTTTATCATTTATTTGGTGATTTGAATTGGAGGAATTGGAGGTTTGGGTAAAATAATTACCCAAAAATTGAGGTTTTGAAGGTCGATTTGAGATCGAAATTGGATGATTTTGGTATGCTTGGACTCGTATCAGAAATGGTATTGGGAATTTGTGAGTTTATCGAGTTTTGAGGCGCGATCCCAGGGTTGACGTTTTGAGTTGACTTATTCATTTTCATTTAAGATCGAATCTTTATTGTTTGAAATTGTATCCTATGGCTTTTATTTATGGTATGAAGATATTTTGGTTAGATTCTAGTCGTTCGGAGTTGGATTTGCGTGGAAATGGCTTATTAGTGGATTGATTTAGCGTGTTTGAGGTAAGTATCTTACCTAACTTTGTATGGAGGAACTGCCCCTTAGGATTTCAGTTTGTTTTCACTATTTTATAATTGTAAAATACATGTACATGAGGTGACGAGTGTGTGGACGGGCTTAAATGTGGGTTTTGACCAGTTTAGACCCTTAGATTACTTATATGCATTTAAATGAAGTCATTATCATTTGTTCTACCATTTCGTTGTCAATTATTTCTTACGTGTTTTTAATTGAAGTTTCTATTACATGTTCTAGTTCCCATTGTCGAGTTTTGCCTTATTTGCAATTATTAGTAGTTGTTGTCACATGCCACTCTCTCCATTGTCGAGTTATTTTCATACATTTAGTTGTAATTATCATTTCATGTTATCTCTTTCATTGTTAAGGTTAGGTTATACATTAGGATTTGAAGTTGCCCTTTTTGTGGAAATACCTTTGTTGCGGGTGTTGAAGTTGTAGTTATTGAAAGTTGTTAACACAAGTGTTGTCGAAATTGTTGGTTATTGGCACATTATTCTTGTTGAGTTATTTCTCGTTCCTTTTATTGTTATTGAGATTCTTGTACATATTGTGGTTTAGTCGTGGTCTACGTGTTGCGGTAATATTGGTATTGTTGATTTTGGCAATGTTGTGGCATATTGGCATGTGTGGTGCGAGTTAATTATTGTGTTGTGATATTGATGCGCATGCGGATTTATAAGGAAAGGGGTTTATGTGCATGCAGCGAGATAAGGTAAGATTGATACGCGTGTTGCAGGTAACGAAATTACTTGAAGCTACGCGGTGAGATAAGGGGGCTAAAGCGCGTGTAGCTATTTCGGAAAAACATGTTTTAAAAATATAAATGCAAGGCTCATGCGGCGACATAATGAAGATTGTGACTGTGATTTATGAAACATGGAAATGATGTGTGGTACCTCGGTTGTGAGTTTTGTTGTAAACTCGATGTTTAAAAGGCTTGTTGATTGAATGGGTATTGTTATTCCTCCATTTGTTTTACTTGTATTTTGAGTGTATTTGATTACTTGTTATTCTTACCATATGCTCATTCTTTGTTGTCCTTTATTGCCTTAAATTTCGTTGTTCGCCTTATATCATCACACTGTTTTGTTGTCATTTATCTATTGTTTTCTCGTATTAGATTATATTGTTATTTTGTTCGGGTTTTTTTATATCTGGTAGGTGTCTTGACCTGGCCTCGTCCCTACTTTACCGAGGTTAGGCTTGATACTTATTGGGTATCATTGTGGTGTATTCATACTACACATCTATACATTTTTGTGTAGATCTAAGTAAATCTCCTCATTCTAGACTTTAGTGATATCTGACCTAGATTGTGGGGAGACTCCAAGATATACTTGCTCGACTCTCACAGGTCTCAGAATCGCCTTCTAGAGTTCTTATGCTACTATACCTTTTGTATTCGAATAATGTCGTTTTAGAGATTCTAGCATATGATTATTATAGCTTATGACTCAGATCCACTGATTTTGGGAATATTATGACTATCGTACCATTTGGTTTCATTATGAGAGTTATCTGTTTAAATTTATCTTCTTAGTTGTAATTCTATTAAATTCTCAATGTATGTTAGGCTTACCTAGTCATAGGGATTAAGTGCCATCACGACTACCTAAGGTGGGATTTTGGGATCGTGACAAGTTGGAATCAGAGCTCTAGGTTCACATGTGCTACGAGTCATAAGCGAGTTTAGTAGAGTCTTGCAGATCAGTACAGAGATGTCTGTACTTATCTTCGAGAGGCTACAGAACTAGTAGGAAACTTCACTTCTTTCATTCCTTGTCATGCGATTCTTTGATTTCGTAATTTAAACCTTTGTCTTTTTATTCTCTCACATATGGTGAGGACTTGAACTGCAGTCACAAATGACATCTCCCCCGGTATCGGTGTTGCTAGAGGTCGGGGCAGGGGCAGAGGCAGAGGTCGCAGAGGGGCACGTGCTACAGCTAGAGCACTTTCCAGGGAAGTATCTGAGGAGCCACCAGTAGCTCATTTTGGGGAGCATGCCCCTGAGGTGCATGTTGCTTCCCCAGGACTCTAGGAGAATTTGGCTCCTTTCCTGAGTAAGTTCGGCTTACTAACTCAGGCAGGGTTGATCCCAGTTGCACAAATATATCTCAGACTGGGGAAGGAGCACAGTATCCCGCCACCCGCACTCCATAGTAGCGGGTTCATGTTTGTCAGGTTCCGGGTGCTATACCAGTTCAGCTCGTTATTCCGGTTCAGCCTGAGGTCAAGCCAGAGGAATCTGAGGAGGAGCAGAGAAGACTTGAGAGGTTCAAGAAGTATGTTCCTCCTACTTTCAATGGTGCAGTAATGGGGATGCGCGGGTTTTGTTTTACCGGTGCCACCGTATTCTCTGCACCATGGGCATTGTGGAGGTGAACGAAATTGCTTTTACTATATTTCAACTATCGAGAGCAGCATATAGGTGGTGGTAGGCTTACGAGGAGGATAGTCCAGCTAATGTAGACCTACTCACTTGGACTCAATTTTCAGATATGTTTTTTAGGGAGGTCGTTCCATAAACTTTTCGGGACGCGTGATGCATAGAGTTTGAGCAGTTGTGTTAGGGGACTATGACGGTGTGTGAGTATGCTATCAGGTTCAGTGAGTTGTCTTGTCATGCACCGACTTTAGTTGTTATAGTCAGAGATCGAGTCCGCCAATATATCGAGGGGCTCAATTATGGTATTAGATTCAGCATGGATCATGAGTTGGATACGGACACTCTATTTCAACAGGTTATGGAGATCGCACACATATTGGGGCGTATGCGGGGCCAAGAGATTGAGGACAGGGAGGCTAATAGGCCTCAAGGTTCTGGAGGATCTAGTGGTGCACACACTACAGTTTCAGTCCATCATGGTAGAGGGTATGTGAGTCGTCCAGTTCATTCAGCACTTCCATCTACTCGGAGTGTTCCTGCTATTCCGAGGTCTCGGGTCGCCCATTATGCACAGCCATTTTCCAATGTACCTTCTACACAAGGTGCCTTCAGTAATCAGTCTAGCCGACCAAGCCAGGGTCAGTTTTAGCAGCCACGCCCACCGAGAGCTTGTTTGGAGTGTAGTGATACCACACATATGGGGAGGGACTGTCCCAGACTCAAGAGAGGTGCAACTTCACAGGCTCCACAGGTTCCATAGATTACATAGGGTATGTAGGGTTCACAAGTTATGGTTGCTACTCTAATTTCCAATTCACTTGTACCGCTAGCTAGAGATGGAGATCGAACAGGTATAGATTATCCTAGAGGTGGATATCATGCTCGTTCCTATGCTTTTCCTTGTAGGAATAAGGTTGTAGCATCTGATGCTGTCATCACAAGTATTGTTCTGGTCTGTCATAGAGATGCATCAATCTTATTTGATCCCGGTTTCACTTACTCGTATGTATCCTCTTATTTTTCTCCATATCTGGTTATACCACATGACTCTTTGAGTGCTCATGTTTATGTGTCTACGCTGGTTGGGGATTTTATTGTGGTAGACCGTGTATATCGTTCTTGTTTGGTTATGATATGAGGTTATGAGACTAGAGTGGATCTTCTGTTACTCGATATGGTGGATTTTGATGTTATTTTGGACATGGATTGGTAGTCACCATACATTCTATTGTTGATTGTCACGCGAAGACGAAGATATTGGATATGACGGCGTTACCGAGATTGAGTGGAGGGTTACTTTGGAGTATATTCCTAGTAGGGTGGTGTCTTTCCTGAAGGCATAACAGATGGTGGAGAAAGGATCCTCATACCGTTGAGTCAGTTCCTATAGTGAGCGAGTTTCCAGATTTATTCAAGTAGACCTACAGGGTATGCCACCTGATAGGGATATCGATTTTGGTATTGACTTGGTGCTGGATACTCAGCCAATTTCTATTCCCCTTGTATCGTATGGCACCAATGGAGCTGAAGGAATTAAAGGAAAAACTTCAGGAGTTTCTTGTTAAAGGGTTAATCATGCCTAGTATGTCACCTTGGATGCTTTAGTTATATTTGTGAAGAAGAAAGATGGCTCTATGATGATGTGTATTGATTATAGGCAGCTGAATAGGGTTACAGTCAAGAACAAGTACCCACTGCCGTGTATTAATGATTTTGATCAACATCATGGTGCTAGGATGTTCTCTAAGATTGACTTGAGGCCAGGGTTTCATCAATTGAAGATTGGGGCTTCAGATATCCCGAAGATGACTTTTAGGACCCGCTATGGTCATTATGAGTTTCTGGTGATGTCTTTTGGGCTTACCAATGCCCCATCAGCTTTCATGCACTTGATGAACAATATGTTCCAGCCTTATCCCAATTCCTTGATCATTGTATTTATTGATGATATATTGGTTTACTCTCGCAGTCGGGAGGATCATGAGCAACATCTAAGGTTGTGCTCCAACTTAGAGGGAGAAACAACTTTATGCTAAATTCTCCAAGTTTGAGTTTTGGCTTAATTCAATAGCATTCTTGGGACACATAGTGTTCAGTGAGGGGATCAAGATGGATCCGAAGAAGATAGAGGCAGTGCATAGTTGGCCCGGACTTTCTACATCTACTGAGATCTGGAGTTTCCTAGGCTTGTTTGGGTACTATTGTTGATTCGTGGAGAGTTTCTCATCCATCGCAGCTCCTTTGACTAGATTGACTCAGAAGAATGCCATTTAGGTGGTCTAACAAGTGTGAGGTGAGCTTTCGGAAGCTCAAGAATGCCTTGACCGTAGCTCCAGTTTTGGTTTTTCCTTCAACATCGGGTTCTTATATAGTTTATTGTGATGCTTCACAGATTGGCATTAGGTGTGTATTGATGGGGGAGGGTAGAGTGATTGCTTATGCTTCTCGTTAGTTGAAGCCCCATGAGAATAACTACCTTGTTCATGATTTAGAGTTGGCAGCCATTGTTCAGCAATGAAGATTTTGAGGCATTATCTCTATGGCGTGTCTTGTGAGGTATTCGCAAATCAGAGAAGTTTATAGCACTCGATTATTCAAAAGAATATGAACTTGAGGTAGTGGATATGGTTGGAGTTAATTAAGGACTGTGATATCACCATTCTTTATCATCCCGGGAAGGGTAATGTGGTAGCCGATGACTTGAGTATTAAAGGTGAGAGTATGGGTAGTCATTCTTTTATATCAGTTGGGGAGAGACCTTTATCATTGGATGTTCAAGCCTTGGCCAACAGATTTGTGAGATTTGATATTTCAAAGCCTAGCCGAGTTCTTGCTTGTTTGGTTTCTCGGTCTGCTTTGTTTGATCGCATCAAGGCATGTCAGTATAATGATCCCCACTTGCTTGTCCTGAAGGACACGATGCAGCACGATGATACTAAGGATGTGATTATTGGAGATGTTGGGGTGTTGAGGGTGCAGGGCCAGATTTGTGTGCCCAATGTGGATGGGTTGCGTGATTTGATTCTTGATGAGGCCCATAGTTTGCGGTATTCCATTCATCCGGGTGTCGCGAAGATGTACCAAGACTTGAGGCAACACTATTGGTGGATAAGAATGAAGAAAGAAATTGTGGAGTATGTGGCTTGGTGTTTGAACTGTCAGCAGGTGAAATACGAGCAGCGGAGTCCTGGCGGCTTGCTTCACATACTTGATATTCCAGAGTTGAAGTGGGAGCGTATCACCGTGGATTATTTTGTTGGGCTACCACACACCTTGAGGAGATTTGATCCAGTATGGGTCATTGTAGACAGACTGACCAAGTCTGCACAATTCATCCTAGTCATGACTATATACTCTTCAAAGCAGTTAGCTCGGATTTATATTCGGGAGATTGTCCGCCTACATGGCATGCCGGTGTCTATTATTTCCAATCAAGGCAGTCAGTTTATATCGCATTTCTGGAGAGAAGTGCAACGGGAATTAGGCACACAAGTAGAGCTGAGTACAACATTTTATCCCCAGACAGACAAACAGTCCGAGCGGACATGTTAGGTGCCTTTGTTATTAATTTTGGGGGTTCATGGGAGCAACTTCTACCGCTCACAGAGTTCGCCTACAATAACAGCTATCAGTCGAGTATCTAGATGGCTCCTTCTTAGGCTTTGTATAGTATATGTTGGTTATTTGCGCACCTGATGCGTTTCTATTTGGGTCTTGCGGCGAAAGTCAAGCGAGAGGGTTCTTGGGAGGTTGAATGGTTGATTGTGCCTTGGTTATGGTTTATCCTGTCCGTGGTATATCGAGTTATCCGTTCCTCCGAGGCTATGGTTATGCACTTCACGTAATGAGGTCACTCAACTGTGTATAACTGGAGAATGGTCAACACCAAAGACTAATGAGGTATGCTATTTGCTGGGCAGTTTCATTTAGATTACTAAAATATGTTGCCTGCTACCTCTCATTTTGTTTAATATTTTCATGTACAGACTAGAGATTGCACTTCACATTTGTCTCTTAGCTATTTGTTCTCCTTCTTAACTGTAAATTTCCCAGCGAGCTACTTAAATTATTTTTAAAAGGTTCACCGATATGATCCTGACACATTTTTGGAGCTAGGCATAACTATTATTTTGATCTTTTAAATGCAGGCAGTGGAGCTATGCCTTGGTGCTTGTTCCAAACTGCGTGATGTTATGAGATCATGTTTGAAAGATGCTGTTACTGATTCAAAAGAAAAGACCATGGTACTTGTGTAGGTCAAAATTACAGAATTAGATATTAGTTTGCTCCTACCAGGCCGGTAAATTTTGCAATTCCAGATTAAAGTTATGTTTTCCGCACGGCCTGATTTTTCCCTGTGAATTCTGTCAGTCAAAGGTTTTGGTTCGCTAATTAGGTTCTCCGTTAGAATGTTTGATGGCAATGAAGCATTGTTTAGATATATTGGCAAGAATATTGAAATGAAAGCATTTGTTTAAATAATTAGTGAAGGTCCGGTACAGACATCACCCTTTAAAAAAAAAAGGAGTTTTATAGTTTTATTCACAAATACTAAACTAATTACCCTTGCCTACCCATATGTTTTTCTACCCATCAAATTAATTATCCTTCCTACTATGTGTAGATTTTGTGGGTAATTGCCTCTTTTATCTCCTTTTCTTTTTCTCATTTTTTTCTTTATTTTTTGCTTTTTTCTCCTTTTCTATTCATTTAGTTATTATCCCAATCATATTATTATTTTTCACCATAATCTGATTCCATACTCAATTTCGGCTCTTTTTTTCTCCTTTTTCTTTTTTGTTCATTTTCTTTATTTCATGCTCATTTTCTAATTTTATTTAACTATTTTTCTTTTATTTCCGTACACATAATCTAATTTTAATTTTGCTCTTTTTTCTTCTTTTTAATAATAAAAGATAATTGCTACAGGAAATATTTGTTTATCTTCTTTTTAATATAACTGATATATTTTACCTTGTCTTCTTTCTCATTTTCTTTTCTGTAAATCACTTATTAAAACAACTTATACATGTTTTGTCTTTTTTTTTCCTTTCCTTTTCTTTTTTTTTTCCTCCTTTTCTAATTTCATTTATTATTATTTTCAATTTTCCTTATTTTTTATTGTTTCATAATCTAATTCTACACATTTTTTGCTCCTTTATTTTGTTTCTTTTTATTTTCTCCTTTTTTTTCACTATATATAAAAAAGAAGATAAACTAAAATAGCACATCTTATTTCTTTTTATTTTTTTCATATATTTATTATTAACAAAAATCAGTTATTCAAGGTATATCAAAAATAACATATATCATATACTGATAGAGTATCATAGAGGACTAGTTCATTTTTTCGACAAACGACTACTCATCATATACTACCACAGTATCAAATAGAGGTCTGATGCATTCCTTCCAAAAATACACTATATCTCTATGATTCCTGTATAATATATACCATATATTGACAGGCTATCATAAATGTTTGGTTCATTCCTCCTATAAACACTCAGTTCTCTGCACCCACATGATATATATCATATACTAACACGGTATTATAGAAGCCTAATGCATTGCTTCAATAAATACACTAAGCCACGTCGTACCCATATATATATATATATATATATATATATATATATATATATATATATATATATATTGACAGGGTATCATAGAGGTCTGGTTCATTTTTCCCAAAATAAATACCCAAGCCTCTGTGATACCAACAAGGTATATATCATATACTCAGAGGGTATCATACATGACTGGTTTATTCTTTTAAAAAACCTTATTAATCTTTTATAATATGCACATGGTATATAACATATTTTGTCAGTGTATCATAGAGAATTGATTCATTCTTTCAAAAATAAATTGTAGTATACTGTTTTAATTATTTCTATACTCTTAAATTAATTATTGCATACCATAATAGTATACTATACAATTTTGAAATACAATACAAATCTATCTTCTCTGCAGCTCAATTTCAACCCAAGTTTTAAAAATTTACTCCAAAATATCCACCAAATTGACTCACAATATAATCACATCCTCCAATTAACATTTCGAATATACTCTAGTCAGAATCCGATCAAGATAACTACAAACTCTACAAACCCAATTTATGAGTTTCAAGTTTCAAGATCCTCCAATGGCGACTTTGATTTTTGTCACAATAAAGTCTTTAAAACTTATCATCAACACCACAATTTATACATCATAGAAAAACAATTGAATTTTAACAATAAGACACTTCAAAACACACATGAAAAATAAGGTCTGAAATTTTAAGCTTATACACATAAAGTTTAACTTTGTTTTTTGACAAATATGAAATTTTGACATAATTGAATTATGTGCTCTGGTTATTCAAATACTAAATAAATTAGCAGCTAATTCAATACTGAATTTAAAACTGAAATCGAAAGAAAGAGGGAGAGAAATACAGAAAAAGTTTAGCTCTTTCCATAACTAACAATCTTGGAAAAAGGTAGAATTAAAAGAAAATTACCTTATTTTTGGTTGATTAACCAAAGAGTAGCTGAAAGTTTGGTAGTTTGGCTTTAGGAGTCTTCTGTGACTTAAGTGAAACCGTTCATGCGAGGCCCACACGTTCATGCATGTATTTCCTCCAATAACCTTATTGCTTCTGCAACATCTACACACCTTAACTGACCCAAGTTCGGGGGTCCTCCTATACAGGACTTCCCCATTAAGGAAAAAGTAATTTGCTAGTCTCCTCAATTTTCGCTTCTGACTGTTAGTGGCACTTTCTGGATATTCTCTTGCCTCGAGGAACCTTTTTATGTTAAGGTACCATGGCTTGCCATCTGGCTTTTCATGTACATGGAAGCATTATGCATGCTGATCCCAGATTCCTATCTCTATGGGATCAATGTAATTCTTGTCAGGGCGCTGAATCATGGATGACAGTGTTGCAAGAGCATCAACAAATTCATTATGAATTCTGGGGACATGCTTGAATATGATCTTGGTAAACTTCTTACGTAATTCCTTTACACAATGTAGGTAAGGAAGAATCTTGACATTCTTGGTGGTCCATTCACCCTGAACTTGATGGATCAGCAAATCAGAATCTCTTATGATCAAAAGTTTCTTAATGCTCATATCGACTACCATCCTAATCCCAAGGATGCATGCCTCATATTCTACCATATTATTTGTACATAGGAACCGTATCTTAGATGAGACCGGATAATGTTGTCCTAATTTGGAGATTAGGACTGCCACAATTTCCACTCCCTTGAAATTTACAGCTCTATCTAAAAACATCTTTCACCCTGGGTATGACTCTGAAATGTCCTCCCCAGCGAATATCACCTCTTAATCTGGGAAATATGTGCTAAGTGGCATGTAGTCATTGTCCACCGATGTTTTTGCGATATGATTGGCCAATGCTTCTCCTTTCGTAGCTTTCCACGTCACATACACAATGCCGAACTCACTGACAAGAATCTTCCACTTAGCTAACTTTCTCGTAGATATCGGCTTCTGAAAGATGTAATTGAGCGGGTCGAGTAGGGATATAAGATATGTGGTATATGCCGATAGGTTATGTCTTAACTTCTGAGCGATCCAAGTCAAAGCACAATATGTTCACTCCAACAAGGTTTATCTGGCCTCGTATCGTGTGAATTTCTTGCTCAGGTAGTAAATAGCTTGCTCCTTCTTTCTGGTCTCGTCGTGTTGTCTCAACACGCATCCGAATGTATTGTCTATTATGGACAAGTACAATAGTAGTGGCTTCCCAGGTTTAGGAAGAACCAACACTGATGGACTAGATAAATTCTCCTTGATTCTGTCGAAAGCTTTCTGACATTCCTCCGTCCATTTCGCAGTGGCATCTTTCTTCAATAACATGAAAATTAGTTCACAGATTACTGTTGACTAGGCTATGAACCTGTTGATGTAATTCAATCTTCCAAGGAAGCTCATCACGTCCTTCTTGCTTTTGGGAGGAGGCAAGTCTTGAATAGCCTTGATCTTTGAGGGGTCCAGTTACCCCCTTTCTGTTGACGATGAAACCCAACCGTTTTCCTCCAGGAACCCCAAATGAACACTTCGCAGGATTCAACTTCAAATTGTACCTTAGCAACCGCTCAAAGAACTTCCTCAAATCACTCAAATGATCCGCACTCTTTTGAGATTTTATGATGATGTCGTCCACATATACTTCGACATCCTTATGGATCATGTCATTAAAGGTCGTCATGACCCTCATGTAGGTGACACCGACATTATTAAGACCGAACGACATGACCTTGTAGCAATAAAATCCCCATGGCATGGTAAATGCTGCCTTCTCTACATCTTCTTCGTGCATCAGGATCTGGTGATATCCAGCGAAACAATCCACGAATGATTGCAATTTATGTTTCACACAGTTGTCGATAAGGATGCGGATATTTGGCAGAGAAAACTAGTCCTTGAGACTGACTCTGTTGAGATCTCGATAGTCTACGCATATCCTAATCTTCCCATCCTTTTTCGGCACCGGTATGATGTTCGCCAACCAGGTAGGGTAATTGGTGACCCTTACTACATTTGCTTATATCTATTTGGTGACTTCTTCTTTTATCCTTAGACTCAAATCTGGCTTAAAGTTTCTAGATTTCTGCTTGACTGGTGGCTTGGCAGGATCGGTAGGAAATCGATGCGAGATGATGTATGTACTTAGTCCTGGCATGTCGTCATACGACCAGGCGAACACATCGATATATTGTCGGAGGAGATCTATCAATTCTTCCTTCTGTTCTGCCTTCGAATGGATGCTGATTCTAGTCTCTTTTACATCATTTTCACTTCCCAGATTGATCACCTATGTCTCTTCAAGGTTAGGCTTCTTTTGGCTTTCTAACTGTTCAATCTCTTGCAGTATGTTCTAGGGCATCATACTCTTGTCGTACTCTTTGTAGTCCGGATCATTTTGCTCGAGGGTTTCATTATATGTCATAATCGCGGAACATAATTTTTTATTAATTTGATTGTAGAAAAGAATAATTCAGTATAAATAATGGCAAAGATAAATTTTAACGATTTTTAGGAAACTGATTCTTTTATTTTATCAAAAGGAACGTCTCAACATTCAAAGAGGCAGTTTAAAAAAAAGTACAGGTAAGGTGTGATGACCCAAAATATCATCTTTAAATTTAATGATTAATTCTGTGATCTGAGCACTATTTATCATTACTCGACTTGCGTTCGCAGTCCGTAAAATATTTTCGGAAAGTTTTTATGTGAAAATGGATTAAAATATGAATTAGAGCTTTAAAATACAAATGAGTTGACTTTGGTCAACATTTTGAGCAAACGGACTCGGATCAGTATTTTTACAGTTCCGGTAGGTCCGCATCGTGAATTGGGACTTGGATGTATGCCCGGAATCAAATTCTGAGGTCCCTAGCCCGAGATATGGAATTTTATTGAAACATTTAAAGTTTAAGTTCAAATAGTGACCGGATATCGAATTAAGTGCAAATGATCCCGAAATAGAATTTTGATAATTTCAACAGCTCCGTATGGTAATTTTGGACTTAGGAGCATGATTGAAATTTTATTTGGAAGTCCGTAGTGGAAATAGGCTTGAAATGCCGAAAGTTGAATTTTTGAGAAGTTTGACCGAGGAGTTGACATTTTGATATCGGGGTCGAAATCCCATTCTGAAACTTTTCATAACTCCATTATGTCATTTATGACTTGCGTACAAAATTTGAGGTTAATCAGACTTGATTTGATAGGTTTCGGTGTTGTTTGTAGAAATTGAAAGTTTCAAAGTTCATTGGGCTTGAATCTATGTGTGATTCATGATTTTAGTATTGTTTGATGTGATTTGAGGTTTCAAATAAGTTCATATGATGTTTTAGGACTTGTTGGTGTATTGGGTTGAGGTCCCGAGGGCCTCGGGTGAGTTTCAGATGGTTAACGGATCAAAAATGGGACTTAAACAGCTGCCATATTTTTGCTGGAAATGCTGACAAAATCGAGCTCCCTGTCAAGATCGAGCTCCCTGACAAAATCGAGCTCCCTGACAAATCTGTAAGTTATAAAAACAGGGGACTTCGTCCAATTTGCCTTTTTGACGAATTGGAGCTTGAGGAGAGGCGAATTTGATATATTTTCAAGGAAAAACATTTGGGTAAGTGATTCTAACTTGGATTTGGTCAACATATACAAATATATCATTGTTTTCACCATTTAATTAGTGTTTTGAGATTGAAATTTGAAAAATTTTAGAAATCTCATAGAAACGAATCTTTGAGATTTCAGTGTCGATCCAGAGTCGGATTTGAGTGAAACTGGTATGGTTGGACTCATAATTGAATGGGTTATTGGATTTTGTAAGTTTTGCCGGATTCCGAGATATGGGCCCCACAGGCAAATTTTGAGCTAATTTCGGATTTCATTGAAAAATGTAATATTTCCTTAAGAAATTGATTTCTATAAATTTGGTTGACTGTATCGAATTAATTATGACTAGATACGAGTCGATCGGAGTTGAAAAAATCGAGGAAAAAATATAATACTTGGTTAAATTGGAGCAAGTCGAGGTAAGTGACTTGTCTAACCTTGTGTGGGGGAAATTTTCCCTAAAATTGATATTAATGTGATTATTGAAATGTGTTGAAAGTCGTGTACACGAGGTGATGAGTGTGTACACGGGCTAAATATGAAAGATTATATTTTTAAATTGTGTAGATCATTGTTGCGCATTTATTAAATTATTTTATCTTGTTATATTCTTCATCATTGATCTAAGATACATATTTTAAATTTGTTTGACTTTTTCCTGCTAATTGTTTTACCTGTTTAATTGAAACTTGGTTTCTTTTATATTGTACATTATTTGAAGGTTGATTTTCTTTAAATTAAATATTATTAATATGAAGTATTTGACATTTTTAAATTTGATATTGAAGCAACATATTAAAATTTTGAAATATTATTTTCCTGAATTATTTATTCTTGAATATTTTCGTAAGAGTTTTTGGTACTCATTGTGATGGAGCCGTGAGCTCTTTATTGTGGAAAAATGAAATATTGGGCACTTGAGGTGCAAATTATGATATATTGTGATATTAATACGCATGCGGTGGTATAAGGTTTGGGTATTGAAATGCATGCGATGAGATAAGGGTGGCTTGATATGCGTGGCTAGTAGGGGTGACTACTAGAAGTCATGCGGTGTGATAAGGGTGGCTAAAACGCGGGATGCTATTTCGGGAAAAATATTTTCTTTAAATAAATCGTGAAGGCTCCCGCGGTGATATAAGAAAATGAGATATTGTGAAATTATTTATAATTTGGGACTACGAGGCGGTACCTCGGTAGTGCCCTTGTTGATATTGATTTATGGCCATAGTTGCCTTCGATTAATTGTTGTGATTTTCATAAAGTTGAAAGAAATTATGTTTTGATTCCACGAGATATTATTTGCAATTATTTGGTGTCATTAAATGTGACATACTATTTGATTCATTTTCATAGTCATTTTATCTTATTAAATTATTTAAACATTTTTCCATGTCATTATCTATTCTCCAGTAGGGCCTGACCTGACCTCGTCACTACTCTACTGAGGTTAGGCTTGGCACTTACTGGGTACCGCTGCGGTGTACTCATACTACGCTTCTGCACATCTTTTTGTGCAGATCCAGGTACATCTTTCCAGTCTAGACATCAGTGAGTTACTTGCGCACGGAGACTTCGAGGTATATCTGCCAGCGTCTGCAGACTCCGGAGTCCCCTTCTATCATTTATTGTTGCTTCCTTATTTGTCTTTAGATCTTGATACATAGAAACATTGAGAATAAATTTTTAGAAGCTTGTGACTTATTTTTACCGGGTTTTGGGAGTTGTAATCATTTGAATTGTAGTTTATTTATTTTCAGATATTTATGATTATTCCGCATTGATAGGATTACCTAGTCTTAGAGACTAGGTGCCATCACGACCTCCTACGGAGGGAATTTGGGGTCGTGGTAAGTTGGTATCAGAACACTATGTTCATAGGTGTTATGAGTCACAAGCAGGTTTAGTAGAGTCTTGCGGATCGGTACGGAGACGTCTATACTTATCTTCAAGAGGCTATGGAACTGTTAGGAAATATTCACTTCTTTGATTCCTTATCATGCACCTTTCTTGGTTTCAAAGTTCTAAACAATTGTCTTTCTATTCTCTCACAGATGGTGAGGACACGCATAACTGGATCTGATGATCAGACACCCGCGCCCCCTATTGGAGCCACAAGAGGCCGGGGTCGGGGCAGAGGCCGAGCCAGAGGCCGAGGAAGATCACGTGGTGCAGCCAGAGCACCTGCACGAATTGCTGTACCAGAGCCACCAGTAGCTCTAGTTGGAAAGCAGGCACCTGAGATGCCTGTTACTACTCCTGCACTTCAGGAGACTCTTGCCCAGTTTTTGAGCATGTTTGGCACTTTAGCTAAGGAAGGATTAATTCCACTTGCTCCTGCCACATCTCAGGCTGGGGGAGGAGCGCAGACTCTCGCCGCTCATAATACAGAGCCACGTGCCCAAGTTGACCATGCCCCAGAGGTTATACTAGTGCAACTACTTGTCCCAGTTCGGCCTGATATTAGGATAGCAGTTTCAGAGGGGGAGCAACTCAGGCTCGAGAGGTATAAGAAGTACCACCCTCCCACTTTCAGCGGTTTAGCTTCAGAGGATGCTCAGGGTTTTCTGGAGGAATGTCACTGTATCCTTCGTACTATGGGTATTGTGGATTCCAGTGGGGTTTCTTTCACGGCATTCCAGTTTAGAGGAGCAGCCTACCAGTGGTGGCGGGCATATGAGTTGGATAGTCCCGCTGAGGCATCTTCACTCACTTGGACTCAATTTTCGGATATGTTCTTAAGGGAGTATGTTCCTCAGAGTCTTAGGGATGCATGGCGCGCAGAGTTTGAGCAGTTGCGCCAGGGTTCTATGACCGTGTCAGAGTATGCGGTGCGATTCAGTGATTTAGCTAGGCATGCACCAACCTTAGTTGCTACTGTTCGAGAGCGGGTTCACAGATTTATTGAGGGTCTTCACCCAAGTATCAGTTACAGTATAGCCCGAGAGCTAGAGATGGACATCACATACCAATAGGTGGTGTCAATTGCTAGAAGATTGGAAGGTATGTGGACTCGGGAGAGGGAAGAGAGGGAAGCTAAGAGACCCCGAGATTCTGGAACATCTAATAATTCTCGTGCCCCAGTTGCAGCCCGTTATGGTAGAGGTTATGTTAGCCGTCCTATTCATTCAGCACTTCCAGCTTCCAGTGGTATTCCGACTACTCCCAAACCTCAGGTTCCATATTATGCACCACTAGTGTCTTTTGTTCCTCCTATACGGGGTGCTTTCAGCAGACAGTCTAGTCGATCAGGCCCGAGCTAGTCCCAACAGCCACGTCCTCCGAAGGCTTGTTTTGAGTGTGGTGACACTCGTCATATTATGAGAGATTGCCCCAGATTTAGGAGGGGTGCACCTCCACAAATTTCTCAGGCCATGATTACTGCACCAGTTGTTACTCTACCTGCACAGCCAGCTAGAGGTGGAGGTCGGGCAGGTACAGGTTGCCCTAGAGGGGGAGGCCAGGCCAGATATTATGTCCTTCCTGCTTGGACAGATGCCATTGCATCCGATTCTATTATCACATGTATTATTCCGGTCTGTCATAGAGATGCATCGGTTTTATTTGATCCAGGCTCCACTTATTCTTATGTGTCATCTTATTTTGCCCCGTATTTGGGCGTATCACGTGATTACTTGAGTTCTTTTGTTTATGTATCTACACCCGTGGGTGAATCCATTATTGCGGACCGTGTGTATCGGTCGTGTTTAATTGTTATCAGTGGTTTTGAGACCAGAGCTGATTTATTATTGCTCAATATGGTGGATTTTGATATTATTTTGGGCATGGACTGGTTGTCTCCCTATCACGTTATTCTTGATTGTTACGCCAAGATGGCGACATTGGCTATGCCGGGTATACCGCAGCTAGATTGGAGAGGTACCTCGGATCATGTTCCTAGCAGGGTTGTTTCATTTCTTAAAGCTCAACGAATGGTTGAGAAAGGGTATGATGCGTATCCGGCCTATGTGAGAGATGTTAGTATTGATACTCCTACTGTAGAGTCAGTTCCTGTAGTAAGGGATTTTCCTGATGTATTTCCAGCAGATCTTCCGGGTATGCCACCCGACAGGGATATTGATTTTGTTATTGATTTATTACCAGGTACTCAGCCCATTTCTATTCCACCATACCGTATGGCCCCGGTAGAGTTGAAAGAATTAAAAGAATAGTTACAGGAATTGCTTGATAAGGGTTTCATTCGGCCTAGTGTATCGCCGTGGAGTGCTCCTGTCTTATTTGTAAAAAAGAAGGATTGTTCTATGCGGATGTGTATTGATTATCGCCATTTAAACAAGGTTACAGTGAAGAACAGGTATCCATTGCCACGTATTGATGACTTATTTGATCAGCTTCAGGGTGCCAGGGTATTCTCTAAATTTGACTTGCGTTCAGGCTATTATCAGTTGAAGATTCGGGAGCCAGATATTCCGAAAACTGCTTTCAGGACTCGGTACAGTCATTACGAGTTCCTTGTGATGTCTTTTGGGCTGACCAACGCCCCAACAACATTTATGCACTTAATGAATAGTGTATTTCAGCCTTATCTTGATTCCTTCGTCATTGTGTTTATTTACGATATTCTGGTGTATTCCCGGAGTGGGGAAGATCAAGAACAACACTCGAGGACTGTGCTTCAAATTTTGAGAGAAAGGAAGTTATATGCAAAATTGTCAAAGTGTGAATTCTGGCTTGATTCAGTGGGATTTTTGGGTCATATAGTTTCGTGCTAGGGGATCAAGGTAGATCCAAAGAAGATTGAAGCAGTGAGAGTTGGTCCAGACCATCCTTAGTTACAAAAATCTAGAGTTTCCTTGGTTTGGCTGGGTATTATCGCTGATTTGTAAAGGGTTTCTCTTCTATTGCTGCATCTATGACCAAATTGACCCAGAAGGGTGCTCCGTTCAGGTTGACCGAGGAATGTGAGGAGAGCTTCCAAAATCTCAAAACAACTTTGACTACATCTACAATATTGGTATTACCTACAGGTACATGATCTTATATTGTGTATTGTGACGCGTCGCGTATTGGTCTCGGCGTAGTGTTGATGCAAGATGGTAGGGTGAATGCCTACACGTCCAGGCAGTTAAAGGTGCATGAGAAGAATTATCATGTACATGACCGGAGTTAGCAGCTATTGTTCATGACTTAAAAAGTTGGCAGCATTATTTGTACGGTGTCCATTGTGAGATCTACACCGATCACCGGAGTCTACAACATCTGTTTAAACAGAAGGATCTTAATTTGTGGCAGCGGAGGTAGTTGGAGTTGCTTAAAGATTATGATATCACCATTCTCTATCATCCTGGGAAGGCCAATATGGTGGACGATGCCTTGAGTCATAAGGCGGAGAGTTTGGGTAGCTTAGCATATTTACCGGTAGCGGAGAGGCCTTTAGCCTTGGATGTTCAGGCCTTGGCCAACCAGTTTGTTAGATTGGATGTTTCCGAGCCGAGTCAAATTTTGGCTTGTGTGATTTCTCAGTCTTCTCTTTATGATCGTATCAGGGAGCGTCAGTTCTGCTTGTCCTTAAGGATACAGTTCAGCACGGTGATGCCAAGGAAGTTACTATTGGAGATGACGATGTATTACGGATGCAGGGCAGGCTATGTGTGCCTAATGTGGATGGCTTGCGTGAGTTGATTCTCCAGGAGGCTCACAGTTCGCGGTACTCCATTCATCCGGGTGCTGCAAAGATGTATCAGGACTTGAGACAACACTATTGGTGGAGGCGGATGAAGAAAGACATAGTGGGGTATGTATCTCGGTGTCTAAATTGTCACCATGTGAAATATGAGCATTAATGACTGAGTGTATTACTTCAGAAGTTAGAGATTCCATAATGGAAATGGGAGCGGATCACTATGGATTTCGTTGTTGGGCTCCCACGGACTCAGCGAAAGTTTGAAGTAGTTTGGATGATTGTGGATAGGCTGACCAAATCTGCTCATTTCATTCCTGTGATTACTACTTACTCTTCAGAGCAGCTGGCTCAGGTATATATTCACGAGATTGTCAGACTTCACGGTATACCGATATCTATCATCTCTGACCGGGGTACATAGTTTACCTCACGATTTTGGAGGGCAATACAGCGTGAATTGGGTACTCGGGTAGAGTTGAGTACAACATTTCACCCTCAGACGGACGGGCAGTCTGAACGCACTATTCAGATACTGGAGGATATGCTTCGTGCGTGTGTGATAGATTTTGGGGGTGCTTGGGATCAGTTCTTACCACTTGTGGAGTTTTCTTACAATAACAGTTACCAGTCAAGCATTCAGATGGCTCCGTATGAGGCTTTGTATGGTAGGCAGTGCCGGTCTCCAGTGGGTTGGTTCGAACCGGGCGAGGCTAGACTATTGGGTACATACTTGGTTCAGGATGCCTTGGAAAAGTTAAGTTGATTCAGGATCGACTTAGTACAGCCCAATCTAGACAGAAGAGTTATGCAGATCGGAAGGTTCGCGATGTTGCATTCATGGTTGGTGAGCGGGTATTGCTCCAAGTTTCGCCTATGAAGGGTGTGATGAGGTTCAGGAAGAAGGGTAAGTTGAGCCCTAGGTATATTGGGCCTTTTGAGATTCTTGAAAAGGTTGGAGAGGTGGCTTACAGAGTTGCGCTACCACCTAGTCTCTCTGCAGTTCATCCGGTATTCTATGTTTCTATGCTTCGAAAATATCACGGCGATCCATCTCATGTGTTAGACTTCAGTTCGGTTCAGTTGGACAAGGATCTATCTTATGTTGAGGAACCAGTGGCTATTTTAGATAGGCAGGTTTGAAAGCTGAGGTCAAAGAACATTGCTTCCATGAAGGTTCAGTGGAGGGGTCATCTGGTCGAGGAGGCAACTTGGGAGGCCGAGCATGATATGTGCAGCTATTATCCACACTTATTCACCAGCTCAGGTACTTTTTCTAACTCCGTTCGAGGACGAACATTTCTTTTAGAGGTAGAGAATGTGATGACCCAAAATGTCATCTTTAAATTTAATGATTAATTCTGTGATCTAAGCACTATTTATCATTACTCGACTTGCGTGCGCAGTCTGTAAAATATTTTTAGAAAGTTTTTATGTGAAAATGGATTAAAATATGAATTAGAGATTTAAAATACAACTAAATTGACTTTGATCAATATTTTGAGCAAACGGACTCGGATCAGTATTTTGACAGTTCCGGTAGGTCCGTATCGTGAATTGGGACTTGGGTGTATGCCCGGAATCAAATTCCGAGTTCCTTAGCCCGAGATATGGAATTTTACTGAAACATTTAAAGTTTAAGTTCAAATAGTGACCAGATGACGAATTATATGCAAATGACCCTGGAATAGAATTTTGATGATTCCAACAGCTCCGTGTGGTCATTTTGAACTTAGGAGCGTGATCGAAATTTTATTTGAAAGTCCGTAGTGGAAATAGGCTTGAAATGCCAAAAGTTGAATTTTTGGGAAGTTTGACCGAGGAGTTGACTTTTTGATATCGGGGTCGAAATCAAATTCTGAAACTTTTCATAACTCCGTTATATCATTTATGACTTGCGTACAAAATTTGAGGTCAATCAGACTTGATTTGATAGGTTTCGGTGTTGTTTGTAGCAATTGAAAGTTTCAAAGTTCATTAGGCTTGAATCTATGTGTGATTCATGATTTTAGCATTGTTTGATGTGATTTGAGGTTTCAAATAAGTTCATATGATGTTTTAGGACTTTTTGGTGTATTGGGTTGAGGTCCCGAGGGCCTCGGGTGAGTTTTGGATGGTTAATGGATCAAAAGTGGGACTTTGCTGCTGCCATATTTTTGCTGGAAATGCTGACAAAATCGAGCTCCCTGACAAAATCGAGCTCCCTGACAAATCTGTAAGTTATAAAAACAGGGGACTTCGTCCCATTTGCCTTTTTGACGAATTGGAGCTTGAGGAGAGGCGAATTTGATATATTTTCAAGGAAAAACATTTGGGTAAGTGATTCTAACTTGGATTTGGTCAACATACACGAATATATTATTGTTTTCACCATTTAATTAGTGTTTTGAGATTGAAATTTGGGAAATTTTAGAAATCTCATAGAAACGAATCTTTGAGATTTCGGTGTCGATCCAGAGTCGGATTTGAGTGAAACTGGTATGGTTGGACTCATAATTGAATGGGTTATTGGATTTTGTAAGTTTTGCCGGATTCCGAGATATGGGCCCCACAGACAAATTTTGAGCTAATTTCGGATTTCATTGAAAAATGTAATATTTTCTTAAGAAATTGATTTCTATAAATTTTGTTGACTGTATCGAATTAATTATGACTAGATATGAGTCGATCGGAGTCGAAAAATCGAGGAAAAAGCATAATACTTGGTTAAATTGGAGCAAGTCGAGGTAAGTGACTTGTCTAACCTTGTGTGGGGGAAAATTTCCCTAGGATTGGTATTGATGTGATTATTGAAATATGTTAAAAATCGTGTACACGAGGTGACGAGTGTGTACACGGGCTAAATATGAAAGATTATATTTTTAAATTGTGTAGATCATTGTTGCACATTTATTAAATTATTTTATCTTGTTATATTCTTCATCATTTATCTGAGATATATACTTTAAATTTGTTTGACATTTTCCTGCTAATTGTTTCACCTGTTTAATTGAAACTTGGTTTCTTTTATATTGTACATTATTTGAAGGTTGATTTTCTTTAAATTAAATATTATTAATATGAAGTATTTGACATTTTTAAATTTGATATTGAAGCAACGTATTAAAAATTTGAAATATTATTTTCCTGAATTATTTATTCTTGAATATTTTTGTAAGAGTTTTTGGTACTCATTGTGATGGAGCCGTGAGCTCTTTATTATAGAAAAATGAAATATTGGGCACTTGAGGTGCAAATTACGATATATTGTGATATTAATACGCATGAGGTGGTATAAGGTCTGGGTATTGAAATGCATACGGTGAGATAAGGGTGGCTTGATATGCGTGGCTAGTAGGGGTGACTACTAGAAGTCATGCGGTGTGATAAGGGTGGCTAAAACGCGGGATACTATTTCGAGAAAAATATTTTCTTTAAATAAATCATGAATTCTCCCGCGGTGATATAAGGAAATGAGATATTGTGAAATTATTTATAATTTGGGACTACAAGGCGGTACCTCGGTAGTGCCCTTGTTGATATTGATTTATGCCCTTAGTTGCATTCGATTAATTGTTGTAATTTTCATAAAGTTGAAAGAAATTATGTTTTGATTCCACGAGATATTATTTGAAATTATTTGGTGTCATTAAATGTGACATACTATTTGATTCATTTTCATAGTCATTTTATCTTATTAAATTGTTTAAACATTTTTTCATGTCATTATCTATTCTCTAGTAGGGCCTGACCTGACCTCATCACTACTCTACTGAGGTTAGGCTTGGCACTTACTGGGTACCGCTGCGATGTACTCATACTACGCTTCTGCACATCATTTTGTGCAGATCCAGGTACATCTTACCAGTCTAGACGTCAGTGAGTTACCTGCGCACGGAGACTTCGAGGTATATCTGCCAGCGTCCGCAGACTCCGGAGTCCCCTTCTATCATTTATTGTTGCTTCCTTATTTGTCTTTAGATCTTGATACATAGAAACATTGAGAATAAATTTTTAGAAGCTTGTGACTTATTTCTACCGAGTTTTGGGAGTTGTAATCATTTGAATTGTAGTTTATTTATTTTTAGATATTTATGATTATTCCGCATTGATAGAATTACCTAGTCTTAGAGACTAGGTGCCATCACGACATCCTACGGAGGGAATTTGGGGTCGTGATATATGGTCCAAGTTTCAATTAACCATGCAGTTTTCAAAATTACTCAAATTTCACGCTACCAAGACTCCCCGCGAACCAGAGATGGAATGCCTATCCGATTTTGCAATGTCTCTCCTGGTTCAGGATCCCGAATGGTTGGTGTCTTGATATCATCTTCACTGCAACACTCCTCGATCATCGCCATAACTAATCTTTCCATCCCGTCGATGATATCCTCTTTTGGTGGCGAGCTTTGGCCTAGGCCCGGAACATGTTATGATATGAAAACTTTCTTCTCAGGGTTACCATTGTAGGCCCTTCCAGTCGTAGGTTGGTATCCCATGCCGGCGGTACCTTTCTGCCACCTAGGTTGAATTGTCTCAGTTATCCCATCTGATCGGGCTTCCAACCCAGTGCTTGTTTTGTACCCATACTTCATCATTTTTCAAATTGCCATTTTTGACACATATGGAGACTGCATGCTATAATCTTGTTCATTCTTCCCCATTTTTGTTT
This sequence comes from Nicotiana tabacum, assembly GCF_000715075.1. Taxonomy (NCBI): domain Eukaryota; kingdom Viridiplantae; phylum Streptophyta; class Magnoliopsida; order Solanales; family Solanaceae; genus Nicotiana; species Nicotiana tabacum. Next base: position 21,377,152 of record NC_134081.1, on the reverse strand, counting down.
CCTGCATTGAAAGCGACCATATCCAGTAATTCTATAAAAGGAACCGCATGTTCTAAGTAAGCTGATCAGATCCATTCTCTGTGTATCACAATCTTCTGGCAATCCCATTCGAATTTCATACATTGATGGAGAGTGGAAGAACTACCTCTGCCATGTGTATCCAAGGCCTCCCTAGTAGCATATTGTATGAAGACGAGATGTCCATCACCTGGAACAATATCGAGAACTCAACTGGACCCATCGAAATCCCTCACCCTGGCGTGGCTTTCCTTTACTTCTGCGATGATATCCTTTTGTGACCCATTGAAAGCCCTCACCCTCACATGGCTTTCCTTCCTTTACTTCCCTTAAATGGATGCCTAATTCTCGTAGAGTGGAGAACGTGCAAATATTCACTCCAGATCCACCGTCGACAAATACTCGAGATACAATTTTGTCTCCACACTTGACTGTGATGTGCATAGCCTTGTTGTGATCCATCCCTTCCATATGAAGTTCATCTCTCCGAAAGGAAATCTTGTTCGCCTCCACCATCCTCCCAATGGTTGTTGTTAGCACCTCACTGGTGGTATTTCCTAGCACCCCACTTAACACTTTCACTAGAGCGTCCATGTGATTGTCAGAACTCATCAATAAGTCCATGATTGATATGTGGGCAGGGGTCTTCCTCAGCTGCTCTTTGATGGAGTACTCTTTGACTAACATTTTTCTACAAAACATTGCTACCTCTACGTTAGTTATGTTTCTCCTTTGATTCTGTTCCCTATTCAGATTTCCTCGGTTCACCTCTTCTGGAGCGTAGCACCTTCTGGATCTAGTCTTACCATGACCGGCCAAGATATCTGTCATCTTGCCCTTTCCTTTTGACCGATAAGTCCACAAAACTGCTTTATACTCTTGGTTTCTCTCATCTCTAACGGCTATGACATGCCGTTGCTGATATGTCTGAACTATTACAGGGGTTTATATGCACAGTGATCAATGGAGTTGCTCGAGAAGATGTCCTTGCCGCTTCAACATTCCCAATAGTAATGATAGTCCCTTTTAAGTCATGGTCCTCCTCCAAGATGATCATATTGGCTCCTTGGTTTATGTGATTTGGTAGTGGGTTATGGTTTACATTTGGTGGGTATGGGGTGCATTGGATAGCTCCACTCTTGATCAACAACTCGATCTCATTCTTCAAACCGTAACAATCCTCGGGGTCATGTCCAGGAACACTTGAATGATAGGCACAACGTTTGCTTGTGTCAAAATATATGGTGGGTTGGTCAGGGATTCTCGCTTCCATCGGGTATATCAGTCTAGATCTTCTCAACCATTCAAATAGTTGGGCTAAAGGCTCAGCAAATAGGGTGAAATTTTTGGGGTTTCTTGCTTCAACGTTTGGAAGTGGTCTGGGAGCATAGGCAGGTCTATTTTGGTGGGTAGTGGTTTGGACGAGAGCATATGATAGTGGCGGGTCTGGATGTATATTGGCTTGGGGTGGGTTGTAGTGGGGTTGAGTATTGTAGTATGGTTGGGCATTATATACTGAGGTATAGTGGGTTGGTTTGGAGGATGAGTGTTTGCGGGATATGTATTGGTTCGACGAGGAGGACTTGGTTGATAATAGGGGAAAATCGCCGTTACCTGCTCTTTATTCTTCTTTCCACTGCTGATGGAACCAGATTGTATAGCCTTACTAGCAGCCTATAGCACGACCATTGATTGTATATTTCCATACTTAATAGTTTCTTCCAGGAAATCTCTCATTTTGACTAGCTTAGGGAATTTTCGACCCATCATTCCCATCATCTTCTCGAAGTATATTTCTTTTTGAGTGCGGATGGAATACATGGTCAGCTCGTTATCATCTAATGGGGGTTGTGCCCTAGCAACTTCCAATCTCCAACAGCGAGCAAACTCTTGAAATGACTCAAATGGCTTATTTTGTAGATTTACCAAAGCGAATATGTCCGAGGTGATCTCAGTGTTATACCTGAAGCGGTTCATAAAATCCTAGGTCATGTCTTTCCATTCTTTGCAGTTCCTATGGTCATGCCTAGTGTACCAAGTCAGTGCTTCCCTAGTCAAACTCCTTGTGAACAGTTTCATTCTTAACTTCTCATTTCTTCCCACACCCACCAACTTGTCACAGTATAACCTAATGAGCGTGGAGGGTCGTCTGTTCTAGCAAAGAAGTCAAACTTCAGAGGCTTATATCCTGCCGGCATATCATCATCATGGTGTATGCATAGGTCTTCATAATCCAACCTCTCGCTCCCTCAATCAACTTTCAAGTTCTTCATCTATTTCCTTAGTACCCATAGTTGTTCCGACATTGACTCGTCTTCTTTGAACTTTGCCTCTCTCACTCTATTTTAGCATATTTGTCTATCTCATATGGCATTCTGACCGTGACGAGCGTGGTAAAAGATGGTTCAGAAGTAGTACATACAAGATGAACATATTTCTCATGGGTGGTAGTGTGTGCCGCGGGTATATACTGTGTGTGGTTGTTAGTGAAAGTGACGTTGTCACGAGGAAGGTGCGGACTAGATTGGTGGTGGTTGGTGGATTTTTCAGATCTTGAACATAGTTGGGAACGTAAGGTGTGTGTATGGGAGGGTTTGGTGGATTTTCAGGGGTAATTGGCGAAATAACTTTAATTATGGCGGGGTTTGGGGGTACTAGTAGGTTGTCAGGTTGATGGAGGGAAGTGATTGGAGATTGTTAATTGATGGAAAACGGGGTGGTTGTGGATGCGTCGTCACGACTAGATGTGCCAACTCCCTGATTTGTTGTACCTCCTCCCTTAACGACTCCATCTCATATTCTATTCGGGCAACATGCTAATCATTCTGAGTTTTATCCATTCCCCCTGACCCCCCTGGGTTGTCGGCTACCAACAGAGCATTTTTGGTCGGGTTGTTTGTAGAAGTCATCTTCTCTTTGGACCTTAGGTTATATGGTGGCTCGGACAGTTTTAGGTATCAACACAAATCAACCTCTGTTTCTATTATAAATAAATAAAGCGATAAAACAAGAAAGAAAAGAGAAGTATAAGTTTGTTCATAGATTGCACATATATAATCACATAGAGCAGTTGGTTCACATATTCAAACAAGCGTGTTTCCTAAAATATTTAAGGACCTCTCTTTGCCGAAGGTAGGCCTATGCCACGAGCGTTTGACAAACAATCGGATTTTGACACATTCGGATCCGAAGCGAACTTAATTTTTCATTGATGGAATTTTCTGGTTTCAAGAGGGTTACAAAGGCTTCATTACTAGTACAAAGGTGGGGGAGGGGGTACTTATCAATGGATAAAATATGAGTTTCCTGGGTTTACGAAGATTGCATGGGCTTATAGAATTACCATTGGGGAATGAAAAGAACAAACAGGAAATCAACCAACAACGTAATAGTCATCAGGCTAAGGTCGAAGTAATGATCTTTAGTTATGTTGTGTTGTAGGGCCTATATGGAATAAGGTGACATGGGATCACCTCGGGTATGTGCATCGTAAGTTCACACAACGGTTTGATGTCTTGGGAACACCTCTCGGCACGTTCGAGGACGAACGTATGTCTAAGTGGGGGAGGATGTAACGACCTGACCAGTCGTTTTGAGCATTTGCACTTCGCTCGGTAGTTTGAGGGCATGAGTAGCTCCATATGGTGTATTATGACTTGTGTGAATCGTCGGTTTTGATTTTTAGGTTAATCGGAATCGATTTGGAAGAATGAATTTCATGATTTAAGCTTTAAGTTGGAAGAGTTGACCAAGCTTGACTTTTGTGAATTTGATCCCGGAACGAAGTTTTGAGGGCTCAGTTAGGTCTGGATAGTGATTTTGGACTTGGGCGTATGCCCGGGTTTGCATTTGGATACTTCTAGAAGGATTCAGCACTAATTGGCGAAAGTTGAAAATTTGAAGGTTTGAAAAGTTCATAAGTTTGACCGAGAGTTGACTTTGATGATATCAGATTCGAATTGTGATTTCGGGGATTGGAATAGATTCGTTATGCCATTTGGGACTTGTGTGCAAAATTTGGGTTCGTTCCGTGTTGATTTGATATGTTTCAGCGCTACTTTTGGAGATTTCAAGTTCAAAGTTCATTTAAGTTTGATTTGAAGTGCGATTCATCGTTTCGATGTTGTTATGTGTGATTTGAGTCCTCGAGTAGGTCTGTGTTGGTATATTTGGACGGGGTTCCGAGGGGCTCGGGTGAGTTTCGGACGAGGTTCGGACCATTTCGTCGCATGTTGCATTTGGCTAAGGCTATTGGTTCTCATGTGACCGCATCTGCGGACAATTGGTCACAGAAGCGAACAGGGCATCTGGGCGTGAGAGTCGCATGCGCGCATCTGCGTGACCGCAAATGCGGTTCAATGTGCGCAGAAGCGCGATCGCAGAAGAGGGTAGGAGATCGCAGAAGTGAGGGGTCGACTTGTTAGTGGTTATCGCAGAAGCGAAAAGTTAGTCATAGAAGCGACTCCGCAAAAGAGGATGGGATGTCGCAGATGCGACGAGGACTGGGCAAAACAATATTAAATCGAGGCTTTTGGTTCTTTTATCATATTTTGAGATTTGGGGCTCGGATTGAGGCGAGTTTTGAAGCGATTTTCATCACGTGGGTTGGGGTAAGTGTTCTACACTCGGTTTTGATTATATTTCGTGATTCTATCTTCGTTTTTGGTAATTGGATTATGAATTATAAAGAGGAATTTGGGGGTTTTGGCCTAAAGTTTCATAGAATAAGTTTTTGAGTTTTGAATGTCTATTCAGAGTCATATTTGAGTGAAACTAATATGGTTGGACTCAAAATTGAATGGGTTGTCGGATTTTATGAGTTTTGTTGGGTTCCGAAGTGTGGGCGTGCATAGTAGAAATTGAGACTCGGCCGATTCTGTAGAGCTGTGTAGCTAATTGACTTGTATTTTCCATGTATTTTTCATGTGTTAGAGAAACTGAGTTGTGACTCATGTTAGAAATCAAGCTTAGGCAAATGTTGGTATTGTTGGGACCCACTGAAGTCATTTCTGCAGTCGACTTATATGTTTAAATTGTAATTTTGTACTGAGACATGTTCATTCATTGCATATCATATTTCAGTCTCTGTTGCTATTTATTGATACCTCATATCATCATTTTGGGCTAGTTTCATGATATTGTGAGCCCGAGAGACTGGAGAGATTTTTGATTGAGTGAGGCCGAGGGCCTGATTATGAGTGATATCTATGGGATCGGGCTGCACGCCGCAACATATTTTATTGATTTATGCCTGGATTTGGCTCATTATAGCGCTTGGGCTAAAGGAGCCCCTCCCGAGTTTGCACACTCACAATGAGCGCAGTTGATATTATATTCAGGGATAGATCCTCCCTTGGCATGGATCTTTCCTAACTATTTATATTGAGGGATGAATCTTCCCTGTGCTAGATTGACCTTATACAGTACTAAGTGACTGCATGTCAATTATCATACACACACACACACACACACACACACACACACACACATACACACACACACACACACACACACACATATATATATATATATATATATATATATATATATATATATATATATATATATATATATATTATATTATATTTGGGTTGGATCTGTCCTGTACAGTGCCGAGTGATTGAGCGTGATGAGTGGAAATGCGAGACATGGAGATTGAGTACTTTGAGAGTGTGAGTACATAAGTTCATCAATATGCTGCATTGCATTAGACATGCGTACTTGATATGTAGGCATATAGAAGTATTTTTTTCTCATACCATCTTATAATGAAATTTCTTATCTGTCATTAATGATTTTGAGAAAAATCACAGATTTCAGACTTACTCGTGTTTTAGGTGATTTCGACAAATGATTTGAGTTTTACTATTATACTTGAAAAGAAAATATTTATTTTTCGGAATTGTATACGAACTGAGCATTTATTTATTGAGTTATTACTTGTGTTTCTTTAAATTGTATTGTTATGAGATATTATTGGTTATTGGGGTTGGACTCTGACCCTTGTCCCATCTTGTCACTACTTTCAACCTAATATTAGGCATGTTACTCATTGAGTACATGGGGTCAGTTGTACTCATACTACACTTCTGCACCTTACGTGCAGATATTGGATGTTGATGTTGCTGTGCACATCGGGAGCTAGATCTAAAGATGTACCTTCATTCTGGTCATAGTTGCCTCTCAATCTTGGTAGCTTTAGAATTTTAATCCGTTCATGTATATTTCAGAGAGATGATGTACTTTATTTCATATCAGCTTTGTAAATTCTAAATCTTAGAAGCTCATAATTTGTACTACCAGTCATTTGGAAATTCTTGTATAAAAGCAGTTCTATTATCATTTATTTTCTTAATAAATATCATTAAATTGGATAGTTGTTAATTGACTTACCTGGCGGGTTGGGTCAGGTGTTATCACGACTAGTTGAATTTTGGGTCGTAACAAAATGCCCAAAACGATCGATTGGGTCGTTACAAATTTTTTCTAATGTAATAACTGATAAAACTAAGTTTCAACGATTTTTGGGAAGCTTAAATTATATCTCTCCTTTTATAAAGGATCTCTCCAAAGATACTGCTATTTTATATGATAGACTAAAAAAGAATCTAAAGGTTTGGACTAAAGATCATACTCAATCAGTCAAGAATATTAAGGCAAAGTTTTATAACCTACCATGTCTTACTCTTGCTAATACAAATTGGATTAAGATAGTTGGAACAGATGCTTCACATATTGGTTATGGAGAAATAATTAGATAATATTCTCCAGAGGATAAATAAGAATATCTTGTTCAATTCTATTCTGGAAAGTGGAATAATAGTCAAAAGAACTATGCTACTGTGGCTAAGAAAACCCTTGCTATAGTTAAATGTGTTATGAAATTCCAACGAGATTTATATAATCAGAAGTTTTTAATAAAAATTGATTGCCAAGCTGCAGAATTTATTTTTAATAAAGATTGTAAACATGATATTTCTAAACAAATATTTGCAAGATAGCAAGCTCTATTAGCTCCATACGATTTTGAGATACAATATATATAATGATCAGATAATAGTCTACCTGATTTTCTTACTATAGAATATTTGGATTAAATTCATTTATGATGATTTACACGATGATGCCTTCATTCAACCCCTCTTCTAGAGGAAAAGGAAGGGGACGAACAGGAACGGGCCGAGGCAATATCCTGGTCCAAATGGGAAATCAAAAGCTAATAGCTTCAAACATTTTCGGAATGTCTGATCCTAATACAGATCATCCGATGTACAAAGAATTTATGGATTTTATAAAATCCAAGAAAGGAGAAGTTAATAATACCCCTTCATATTCGACTGCTTTGGCTGATGATAGTATAGAAAATATTGAAGTATATGACCAAAAGGGAAAAAAGAAGTTATATTTCTACTTGAACAAAATGATCTGAAATGGAAGGAGGATCCATGATAAATCATGACTAGGTGTTTTGATACCGCATCATATGCCACTACTGTATACAAATACAAAATGCATTATGAGATAATATTGTCATCAATAGGATCTACTGCATTTCAGCATTTTTATCGTGCAAATACCAGAAAAGTTTATAACTTTTCAAAGATTGTAATATAAAAAAAATATGCTCCCAATGAATGGGTATTAAGTACCCTAAAAGAAAGGTATTACATCCACCCGGAGCAAAAAATTACTATCAAATACAATTATTGGGATATATTGACAATTTTAGTAAAACTCTTTTACATAATAATACTAATAAAAAACATTAATGGTTTATAAAAATATGTTCTCATATTTTCAAACAAGACATACTAAATTGGTTTTGTCAATGGTGGACTTTATATGGTCCGACAATAAATATATTACCAGATTTATATAAAGAATTATATACATAATGGGTTGATGTCTCACCCAAATTAATTAGTTTGGAAAAGGATAATATTTTCTTTGAAGGAATGTCTATCATGTATGTTTTAATTGAATTTTCAATTCCATGGATTATAAAATGGTCAATTGAAGTTAATAATACTTCGAAAGGGTTTCCACGTGTAAGATCCTATAAAATTTCGTAAAGGAAAATAATGTTTCGTGGTGTCGAACTGGGCGCAATTCGGACTTTTTGGGTTGAACAATGCACTGAAAAGTAAAGAAAAAATTTGGGCAGAAGAAATGCACTTCTGCGGCCCACTATGCGGCCGCAGAATCACTCTGCGAATCGCATAATGGTCGCAGAGTGAGACAGTCTTTTGGGCCATTTTTGATGTCATTTTCACGGTCCATTATGCGACCGCAAACCATTTCGCGGGCCGCACTCTGATCGCATATCCAACTTTGAGATTTTTCGGAGGGAGGTTCTGCGGTGCATTATGCGACCGCAGAATAGGTCTGCGGGCCGCATAATGACCGCAAACAAAGACAGATTTGCCCAGTTCTGGAGGGCAATTATGCGGCCTATTCTGAGGACCGCATACCCTGTTCTGGAGCTTCATTTTTGAAATTTTAAAACCCAACCCTATTTCGTTAAAACATATGCCATAGTCCATTTTTGAGCATATTTATAATATTTTTAGAGTGAGAAAGAGTTCTTAGAGTGGGGGAGTAACCTTCAACCTAATATCTAACAATTCTTGCTTAATCCTTGAAGATTATCAAGAAAGTCCTCACCTTAAAGGTTATAATCTATGCCCTAACTCTTAATTTCGAAAATCTACTAAAAAGGGGATAATTAGAAAGACAATTATTAGGTATGGGGTTGTTATCTCGCATGCATGTGTTATCAAAGAATGTGGGAAGGTTGTGAGTTAAAAATGATAAAGAGCGGGTTATGGGATGATGGAATCCTCCATAAAAGGACCTTGAAACCTTAATGCACACCTAGTGTTTAATAAAATGCTCAAATGAGCTAGAACCATGATCATTCTTCTAATTTTTGGTTCAATTTGTTATATTTCTAAAATAGATTGAAGTTGCTAAGAATTCCGGATCATATTAGAGTTTAAAGGAAGCTCAATTGAAGTATGTTGGCTAAATCCCCTTCTTCTTATAATCGAATTCCACGGTGTTCATGTAATTGGTGTAAGTCCCAAATTGATCATTATAGAAATGGCTATTCCTAATGTATTTGTGTTAAAGGATGTATGTTCAATATTTATTCTAAATGCTTCATCATGTCATATTGCCATTTGAGGATGTGTTCAAAATGTGGAATATGTGTTAGAAATGGTAAGACTTCATATCAAGATCGAATAAAGGTTGTTATGCCAAATTGTATGAAAAGTCTCAATGTGCCTAAGATTCCCAAATTGCTCATATGTGAATTTAATGTCTTGAATAGGAAGCCTTATTGTTGTTAATAATGATAATGATGTATGAATGTGGAAAGGGGAACTCGAATTATGAAATATGGCCAAGTTCCAAGAATGACTTTATAATTGTGGCCACTAGTGCCAATGAATCGAAAGGATATGAAAGAAGTATGATGTGAGATGATTGACTGAAAAAGGTAATGTCTTCGATGAGACGGCCTAGCCGATTGGGCCGTGATCGGACGCCATGCCGCACACATGGTGGTGACTGTGTTGGAAATTATAATGAAATTGTGGTTATGGTTGATGTCTTAAATGAGACGACCTAGTCGATCGGGTCGTGATCGGACTCCGTATAAGAATACAGTGGTGTTGTAAATTATGGTATATCGGCACTAAAGATCACCCAACCTAATAACATGGAAATTGACTTGAAAACTTATGTGATCCTTAACTTGATGTTTTAGCATTATTTGAAGCTCTTATTGAATACTTGACTGTTCCCCCATGTATTACTATTCATTCTATTGAGATGGTGTTTAGTTTTACATACTAGTACTATTCGACAGTACTAACGTTCCTTTTGCCGGGGGCGCTGCATCTTTAAATGGATGCAGGTGGTTCCATAGCAGGCAGTGTTGATCAACGATAGTGGTACATCCTCTTCCCAACAGACTTGGTGAGCCTCACTTCATCCCGGGGTCACGTATTGTATCTTTTGTTTATATTATTATCACGTCTCGAGGTATAGCCGGAGCCTTGTTGTCGGCACTATCATAACACTCTTTTGTATCTTTTAGAGGCTCCGTAGACAAAAGTCAAACAAATTATGTTGTGTTTTGATCTCTTGTTCCACTCGAATCATAAGAATGTGTGTATCTTGAAACTTAATAATGATGTAACCAATGAGACGATTTAGTATTGTATATATGATCTTTCTACTGCCTAATTAATGAAATCATGGGTGAGTTGGGTAGAAAGTATCTAACAAGCTTGCTCGACCAGGTTCACTCGGTTGAGCGCCGGTCGCGCTTCCCGAGGTTGGGGCGTGACACCATGTCTGCAAAGGATTTTTTATACAAAGTTCTAGAACAAATTGCTTCAGAAAAACAATGATGATAATCCACGGGCAAGAGATTATAGATTCTATTAAAACCTCCATCAATACATATAGAGGTATAATAGAAACGATACCAAGAATAGATGAATCCAGTCCATTCAAACAAATAACTAGAAAACTCCAGATAAAAAAGATTCATGTCACGACCCTAAATTTTCGCCTGAGGTGGTCGTAATGGCACCTAATCTCTATGACTAGTTAATCCTAACAACAATTACACAAAATGAAATAAAAGTCTAACGATAGCAAAATAAATCAAATAATAGCTCAAATCAGAATAACATGGCAACAAAAGTAAGGCCCTCCCAAGACTTGGTACAACGAGTCACAAACTCTATGAGTACTGAGTGTCTAATACATCATCTGCCAACAATATAAGGAAAACAAAATGGATAGAAGATGACTTCAGGTCCCGCGGACATCATGCAGGAATACCTCGAAGTCTCCGAAACTGGAAGCAAGATCAATCCCTAGCGCTTGCCTGATAGAAGGTACCTGGATCTGCACAAAAATGTGTAGAAGCGTAGTATGAGTACACCACAACGGTACCAAGTAATATCAAACCTAATCTCGGTAGAGTAGTGACGAGGTGAGGTCAAGACACTTACCGATTCTTGCAAAAGAATGGAATATCTATACAGTGCAATTAATACTGTTATAACAATGAAAAGCAATAACAAAGTTAACAAAGAAGAACAGACAGTGTGAGCAGTAAATAAGACAGGTGACAAAGACAACAAGTAACAGTTAATACTGAAATGCATGGAAATGCCAGGTAAGTATGACCATGCGATGCAATGCAACAAGTAGCGATGAATGCATGATATGAATCAACAAAACAGTATCAAAAGTGTCACGAATCATGATCTCAATCCTTATACCGCACGTGAGCTGAAGTAAAAAGTAGTATAGTTTGAAAACAGTTTTTCCCAAAATAGCTCACTTATTTTAGCCCCCTTATACCATCACACGGCCTTCGCAATTCCCTTGCTAGCTCACGCATATCACTGCCCATCTTATGTCGTCCTATGCACATAAATTCTCCTTATGCCGTCGCATACGCTTCAATATCACAACGCCCTATGCGGGCTCAAGCAATCACAATGCCCCACCCGGGCTCAATATAATCACATCAAATCGTCTTGCCCTACCCGGGCTGTGTTGCCTCAATGTTTCAAACAATGGTACCAATGCCAACACAAAATATGAACATGAGTCTCACCTACAACAATAACTTCAAATAGTACCACAATGAAGAATATTTCATGAAATGATACTTCGACCCAAAGTTCAACTTATACTTTCAACAATAAAAGAGATATCCGGTAAATAATTTCCAGAGAAGCATATAAAGGTACTAGTAGTGCCAAAACTAGAAACATGTAAAAGGAATGTCAAATTAAGCAAATAAATGTAGACATGGTGGAAGAAGATAGAATAAGAAATGACTAATCTCAATTAAATGAAAGCAAGTAACCTTAAACTCTAATCCGGTCAAACTACCACAATTCAGGGCCATGTGCATACTCGTCACCCCATACACATGCCTTCCAATTAGATCAACTAGTGAAAACAACCTAGTCCTAAGGGGTAGTTTCCTCCACACGAAGCCAGGCAAACTACTTACCTCAAGCCAATCAAAATCACTTGGCTAGTAGGCCTTTCCCGCTAGAGTCCAACTCCGAGTGGCTCGAATCTAGTCAAAACAGTTCAATAACATGAATAAAATTTATAGGGAGCAATTACAAATAATAAAGTTGCGATCTTTGAAGAAAGCAAAAAGTCAACCCAAAAAGTCAACTCCAGGCTCGCACCTCGGAACCCGACCAAACTCATAAATCTCTAACACTCATTTCATCACGAGTCCAACCATACCAAAATTACTCAAATCCGACTTTGAATCTACCTTCAATTCCTCAATTAATGATTTGGGAACTTTCCCACTCAAATTCCCAATTCCACCTCAAAAATACATAATCTAGGCGTAATACTCAATGGGTAAACAAGATCTAGCAACAAAAATAACTACTTCACTTACCCTGTTAATTTGGTGCAAAAGCTCTCTCAAAATTGCCCTTAGCCGAGTCCCAACAATCCAAAACAATGAAAAATAACATGAAACCCTTGATTCTTATGGGACTGCCAGTAATTCCGCACTTGCGGATCACTTAACCGCTTCTGCAGTACACTAGCCGCATACGCGGCTTCGCCTCTGCGGATATGCTCCCGCTTCTGCGAAATCCTCCCTACCAACCACCTCCGTATCTGCGGACAGACATCCGCTTCAGCGGACACACATCCGCTTCTGCAGATGCGCAGATGCGGAATTACTCCTTGCATCTACGACTCCTATCAAAACCAACCTCGCCTCAACTATGCATTTGCGGTCTCGCAGATGCGGTTGTCCTTCCTCACATGCATCCCCTACTGGCCCAAGGCCCTCTCGCACCTGCGACCCCCTAGCTGTTTCTGCGTTGCCACACAGCCATACCCACCACAGGTACGATTGTACCAGAACAGAAATACTTCAGCAGTTCTCAAAGCCAAGAATTGGTCTATTGACCATCAGAAACACACCCGAGGCCCCCAAGACCCCAACCAAAAGCAACAACCAGCCCTAAAATACGATACGAACTCGCTTGAAGCCTCAAATCACGTCTAACAACATCGAAACTACGAATCACACCTCAATTTAAACCTATTAAATTTAAGAACGCTTTCAAATTCAAAACTAACGGAAAACACGCTTAGACACCTCAGATTGAACTCAAATTTTGCACACAAGTCATAAATCACACAACGGAGCTACTGTAACCCCCGGAATCAAAATCCAACCCGATAACATAAAGTCAACCCTCGGTCAAACTTTCAAAACTCTAAATTTTTAGTTTTCACCAAAAAGAGCCAAAACGATCTACGGACCTCCAAATTCAAATTTGGACATACGCCTGAGTCCGAAATCACCACACAAAGATGTCGGAACCATCAAAATTCTATTTCGAAGTCATCAACTTAAAAGTCAACATCCGGTCAACTCTTCTAACTTAAGCTTATCACTTTGGGACTAATCATCCCAATCCAATCCTAACCTCACCTGAAGCCAAACCAACCAAAATTCATCAACGATCTAGATTAATCACATTTTTCTCTTTTAATTTAAATACTATGAGCTTTTTATCTTAGTTGTTGGATCAAAATGATCCAATGGCTCACGTTTTATCCCTATAATTATTTTCTATTTATTCCCTAGCCTAAGAATCCATATCCATTGATCTAGATGATCCAACGGCCATCATCCATTCCCTTATTTTAAACATACCAGACCCATTAAACCCTAAATCAATTTCCTACTCACCAGCTGCCCCATTTCCCCTTTCCTCCCTCGCTCTTAGCGTCCTCTCTCGTATGCCATACCTGAACCTCGCACAAATTAGTGCAAAGTCACTGAAAGACAACTAGAAGACCAATATCATTACCCTCCAACCGCCAATGTAGCCGAAATTCCCATTTTCATCATCCCTTTTCAAACCCCCAATTTTGAAACCCTAGCCTAAAATGTGAAAGGTTCCAAATCTCATCATCACACCTTTTGCTATTCAAAATCGCCAATAATATATGGCAAGCATTTCAGATTCATGAGGATCTCCGACCTCATCGTGATGTATGACGACCCATAGGTCAAACGAAGGACCTCTGGGTAAGAGCTTTATCCAAAGGTCACCAGCCTCAACGGCTAACTTATTTCGTCACTTCTAAGGGTAAAATTGTCACTCTTTTCTTTCGCCCCTCTGATTTCATCATGCATCAATTCTGTCATGTGATTCTTTTATCAACACTCATTATGGTTATTTGTTTTCTATCAATTTTTGAATCTTCAAACCTCAAAACCTAAAGGCAATCCTTGGCTATAAATACCGACTTCAATTGCCGCACCTAACATCGGAGAACTAGTAATAAATGAAAATATACTAAAGTATAAATCTCTCTGCCTATCGCTTACAATTTTGTTTTCCTTTCTTTTCATTTCTGGTTGAGCTTAATCGTCTTAAAGTAGACTGTTGAGCATTGATTCCTACAACTAAGGTCAATTACTCGGTTTGCTGCCCTAAGGAAGGTCAGTACACTTCCTTACAGTTCATTTTAATAGTTGAATCCAGTTTATAATCTCCTATGTGTAGTTATTTTGTTTGGTTTGCTGATATTCTTGTGAGTGAAATGCTTTCTACATTGCCAGTATAAATATAATATGAAAATGTTCATGAATTTGTTGACTTTGCATGACTACCTCTCATGACTCTACCGTGATCTTGTTTTGTTGATGAAATAATTACTGGTCTAAAATCATGTGCTTACCTTATAGGTATTCGCTATAGATGATGATCTTTGCCATTGATGTTAGGCCAAAATGTTATACTTTTACTACATTATTCGCCTTATATTTTGTTGGTTTAGTGATTAACTGTGCGATATTTGAGCTAAATTTTTTTGTTTTATGTGTAGGAATATCGAAAAAAATAGTCGAATGAAAATTGCACAAAAAAAAGGACAAAAAATGCAAGAAAAGAGCGCAAAAGCATCAAGTACCCAAACCGTGCTACAGGCCAAGTAAAGCCAGCTTGACCGTGCTACAGACCAGGATTCGTGAGGTCTATAGCCATCTTGACCGTGCTATAGACCAGGCTTCGCGAGGTCTATTGCCAGGTTGACTGCGCTATAAGTCTGGCCTCACGAGGTCTATAGCTCGGTAATTAAAAGTCGCAGGTTAAAAGACTCCGACCCGGATTTGGACTTAAGGACTTCAACCCTAGTCTATAAATACTCCCTAAACATGTCTGGCCAAAGGAGATGACGTTTTTAGAGCAGATTCGACCAAAAAGGACACTATTTTGGAGAAGAAAAAGGCTACAGATCACGGTGGAGCAAGAATCAAACGACAATTCCCTCCGTTTATCTCTGTACTTTGTAGTTTAATGTCTTTGAACATCATGATGATTGTTGATACATTTATGAGTAGCTAAAGTTTCTAATCTAGGGTTTGATGGAACCTATTGGAGGATGATTTTCTACTACGTTTAATATAGATTTGCCTTTGATTTGTCTCTACTTGTTCAACTACGTTTACATTGTGGTTGATTGAAGAGCTCTCAATCGACTGTGCCTATTTAGTGTGTATTTCTTAGAAAAGGGTACATATTTAAGTAATTGTAGAACAACATCACTCCTAACGTATGTGAGGAATCAATGCGGAAGGTGTAAAGGTGAGATTATGAATAAAAAACCTTGGTGCGATCCTAGTAAGCGGTGAATTAGAGCCAGCTAGCTTAATTCAGAAGAATTTGTCTAGTAAATTGTGGTAGTTACTCGGAAGAGAATTACGACACCCAAAGTACTCACGATCGGTAGAGAATACTTAGGCGAATTTATAGAAAACATAGCGGGGAGGATTCCGATAATAGGGGAAATCATATAGACTTTTCCAAATCTTGTCCACAATATTTTCTGTGTTAGTTATAAATTACCGCATTTTAATTACTTTGCTCTTAGTTAGTAAACATTAAAGTCGTAATTTAATATTTCTGAAGGTTGAATATTTGATTTCGTGCGGAACTAGTGGTTGTAATTAGTAGGTTAATTCCCTGTGGGATTCGACTCCGGACTTGTAAACCGAATTATATTTGCAACGACCGCTAGACCTTTTAGGAGGCATAGTTGGACATGATCAACATCGTGTAATCTTTTGTTGTTGTGGATGTTGTGTTTAAGAGGATCTGTTGGTTTAAGTTCAAATAATCTTAAGGAGATTAACATTGCTTTGCCTGTTGGTTAAACATTATTGTATCTAGATAGTTTTTGTTAGTTTTAACTACCATGCCTATAGGGTTCTATTTAAGAATCCAATCTGACCATCCTATCTTTTTTAATAGCTTTTGTCATCTTCACTGTTAGCATGGCCTCTTTTAAGGTTGATTGTGATGTGTAAAATGCTTAGCTTAGATTGCCTAATATGCAATGAAGCTTTTGATCTCTAACTATGTATCTGATTATTCTTGTGTGACTGCTTTGAGTTTGGTTTGGTTATCTGTAGCTTTAGTCCCTAATAACTTAAACCTGCTCAAAAGAAAACCATTTCTGATTATGTTCTTATGAGGCATTAGGCCCCTGTTGAAACCCATGTGAATGAGTGTACGTTTGAATGAAATGTCTTCTACGGACTCTCTTGACACCTTAAATAGCATAGGATGACACTTCACAACTTGAAAACACCTTTGATACAGTAAGCATGTCTATAAGGATAACTAATTAACAATCCTTATTATGTAGCCTTCTTTGATATTATTTGACTAAAACAATGATTCTTAAAATGATTATGTAAGTGTCATAACATGTAGAATGATTCTGAGTTGACTCTGAGCTTTTGAAGGTTTCTTAAAATCTTTTGAGTTCTTCTATGTGATGATATACACTTGCATCATGTACTACATATCTGTATTCTGTCCCCAGTAAACTCCAAAAGTGTTTTCTCTTCTCTTATTTGGACGTTTTGGAGTGAAATGATAAATAAAAGAGGCAACTACTTTTGCATTTTCAGTAATTATCATTTTCTTGTAGGGTTAGGGAACCCCCTTTAAGATTGCTACACTAACTCAAGTATATCTTTTTAGAAGAATCACATACGTATTTTTACTTTTTAATTCTTTGAAAATGGCAGCGGGACTGCTCTTATCGTGATTTCTACATATAAAAAGAATCATATAGACGATGGATTATCGGCTTATCGCGGGGTCCACTTTGTTTACTAGGTAGCAAAGTTGAGTATTTTTCTTCTCCTATTCTTTCCATCATAGGTAGTATGTTAGGTATTCCTCTATTCTTAACCAAAATGATAGGATTATTTGACCTATAGGAATTGAGAATTTCTTCATAAAGAACGTGCTTTACTCCGTTGGTGGACGAATTCTGATTAATTGAGCCAGTAAACTGCAGGTACCGAATAATAAATTGAAAAAGCAAAAAAGAATAGGCCAGCAATGTGGCTACTGAATGATCTCTATGAATAGTATATATATATATATACAAAGCAAAAAGGAAAATCAAAATTCATCAGAGTATCATTTGAATTTCCAAGGAAAGCACTGAAGATTGGAGCAAGAACCATCCCAAGTAGCACTACACAAATCTTGCTTTCTTCCTTCTCTTGAATCTACAACATCACAGCACTTGCAAACCATTCCAAGAGTCTTAAATATCTTCAAATACTCTACTGAAGAGGAAAACTTACTATTCTGGGATTGTAGAGAAATTGGTCTTGCAGCATCAGCAAGTCCAAATCTTGATTTTTCTTGGAATGAGAAATTGATAACCAAAAGCGATAGCAAGAGCAAATAAACCTTAAATGATGACATGTTATGTTTTTTTTGGTCTCAGACTTTGGGAAACACAACCTATTGTATGCTAATGATTATAAAAGCAGAAGACAAATTATATATATGCAGGTTCTTAGATGTTCCTTGTTTAGAATTTAAAGGAAAGTGAGTTTAAATAAAGCAATAGATAAAGTCATTTTTAAATCTAGAAAGATGGCAATTTTCCTCTACTTTGATTGAAACTTGAAAGGTACATGAAAGGTATAATGTGAGCTTCTAAAGATGAGAAAGTGTACAATACGACAGAAAATTCCGACCCACACGTTTCGAAAAGGTCCAATGTTCATACGTAATTATTTGTTTGTTAAATTAGTAGGAAGCTTCCTTTGCTTGTAGCAGTTGGTTTTCTAGATCAAACCGCCCTTCTAGATCCCGAGTGCCTTGCACTAATACATATTAGGGGTGTATATGGATCGGGTTAGTTCGATTTTGGTTTTTATCAAACCCAAACCAAATCAACTATATCGATTTGGATTGGTTCGGTTTGTCTGGTTTTTCGGATTTTTTGTTATTTAAATATTATTTCAATCTTACTTTGTCAAATTTTTTATAAGTAAATATATGTTTAGTAAAAATATAAAAAATTGAAAAATATATTATCTATTAAAATATTCTTATGGAAGAATTTATTAGTAACACATAATAGTTATTTTTTTAGTCGTCTGACAATAATATTTTGTTGATGTACACTTTCAAGGTTAACCGAATTTAATAATTAAACATAAAAATCAATATGATACCTAAATAATAATAATCACTTCACATTCACTTAACATATGATATGAATATGGAAGAACTAAGAGATTGACGCATTTAAGTAACATTTGATGAGAAAGTGATCATACAACCCATTATTTAAGGTTAATAAATATGGAGCACTTCATATACTATTAAACATTATATCCCTCAAGATAATCCCAAATATTTCTAGACATTTTCTAAAGAAAATTCTATATAAAATCTTAAAAGTATATATAAAAATTATATATTTATATGTCGGTTTGATTAGGATTTTTCTACTCAATATCAAACAAAATCAAACCAAACCTAGTTGGGTTTTTTAATCGGTTTGGTTTGACTTTTTGGCTTGGTGCGATTTTCCGATTCGGTTTGTACACCCCTAATACACATACCTACAAATAAACAGAATTTTTATACTTGATTATAATTTCATTTCCCTTGCAAATTAATTAGCTTTATCATCTAGCTAAAGCTCTTATGTTCTGTGTAAAGTCTTTTCCTAGAAACCCCAAAAGTATTAGTAATAAAAATCTAATCGAGATAGAATTTTCCGTCACCCCCACCTAAAACAACACACAAGTATAGCTCACTGGAGTTTAAACTCGTGCACCACAGTTTTTTAGGTCACCTTCGGAACAAAATACAAGAGTTATTATTAATCCAAATTAACGAAGTACAGTGTTCGAGGAGGTTGGATTTGGCACTATTAAGAAATTAATAATCTCTATTGATTTCTCAATTTATTATAGTCATCTAACTTAAGTTATCAACTATCAATTCATCATATCTGATTGATCATTTTCACAGACACTCCAATGACAGGAAATTAAATATTAAGTTTCTTTATGCTCCAATTAGTAGTGAATATATATTGGAATGACTAAGAAGAAAGGGTGATATATGCAGTAAATTCAGAATGATGACAACAAATGATTTAATCCAAGAAATAAATAACTGGTATATAAAATTGGACAAAAACCTGCGCGGGCAGAGCCCACATGATTTCTAGTCATGCCCGATAATCACTCCGGCACGCCCACAAGATGTTCTGCGGTTCGTTTCTTCTTATTTTCTATTGATTTTGCCGAAATTGCGTGAAGAATTGACAGCCCAAAATTGCTAAAGCTTCTCACGAGGATGGTATTAAACATTTTACTTCCTCGGTTTCAAATTAGACGATATTTTTTTTTTTTAGTCTGTTCCAAAATAAATAATACATTTCTAAATTTAAAAATAATTCATTTTAAACTCTTTATTTTACCCAGTTTACCCTTATTGAGAAGTTTTTATAGCCACACAAATGTCATGGCCCCATAAAACTTTTATCCTTTAAACTTTTAATACCACAAGTTTCAAAAGTATTCTTTTTTTTTCTTAAACTCCGTACCGAGTTAAACTACCTCATCTAAATTGATATTGGGGGAGTATTTACTTTTGTTCATATCTTTTCTACGCCGTTTGTCGTTTTGTTTTCCTCCTGTCTACGAAGTCTTCTCTTAGTTTCTGTCCCATGTTAGTTTTTCTTATTAAAAACAAATGTCCCGTGGTAGTGTAGGTATATAAATTTTATGGGAGTTAAATCTAATAAAATAACATGTATTATATTTTAAATGCAAAATATATTAGGCCAAATAAATATTATGGGCTAATATAATTGAATTAATTATATAAGTCTAATATATATGGGTTAAATAAATAGGTCCGAATCTATTGGGCTAGCCCATTTAATTGGGCTAAAAGATATGAGCCCACTTCACTAAGCCCAAGATGTCATCTTCCTAGAGACCCAATTCGGTGCCACGTGTCAAATGACATGGCACGCCAAATCAAACAAAAGAGCCAATAGGATCATGCCACACGTCAAAATGACAAGGCATGTCAAGTCAAATTAAAAGGCCAATGAAACCGCGCCACATGTCCAAATGACATGTTCTGGCCAATCAAATTCGATCTTGTCACTCTTCAATTTGATTGGCCCGAATGAGTTTGTTCTTATCATAACTCTTCCCTCCCACAACTATCAATAAGGGTCTTCATAATTCAGAAAAAAAAAAAAAAAAAAAAAGACCAGAAGTTATAACAAGAAGCAAGAGAGAGCTCGTGGATCAAACGCCGCAAATTTCTCTACAAGTTTCAAGCTTAAAGCAATCAAGTTCAAGCTCAAGAACGAAGAACAAATCAAGATTCAAGGAGTACAAGTTCAAATCAAAGTTCGTGCTAGTTGAATCCAAGATCATCGTTCGTGGCAACAAATATATATTCAACATCAAGCTCAAAGGCCCTTGAATTTATTTAATATTGGAAAGTAGAATGGGAGGATTCATAGAGATTGCAACACTCAAATATTTGAAATAAAATACTACGGTTGTTGCAATATTTTTCGATCTCGATTATTTTCTCGACGCAAATTTATTGTCTACAAATTCTAGCACGTCTAGTGGGACAATCTCTACCTCTCATCACAACTTTTCAATCACCAAAGTCCAAGAACGTCGAAATGGCTTCAAAGAAAATCAACTCTAGATCAACATCCACCAAGGCTGCTAACTTCAGGTTCTATGTTGATGTGGAAAGCATACTCGATATTACCTTTGGAAGCTTCGGACTAGTTATGAGAAGCAAAGCAAGCTCTTTAGGATAACAAGCGCTCCAAGTATTGTACGCATCAACCCCTGTTTTCGGATCTTCGTCCTCAAAAGGAGCAAGTTCTTCCACAAACACACCCGAAGGAGGAAGCGATGTTGCTGAAAAGATCAAGAAAACTCTTGCTCTGCTTGACCTCTCCGGATCCAAGAACTCTGCTGTGAAGGAATATGATGATGCTTCAAGTGATGGATCCTCCCCACTTACACCGCGTAGCGTGAGCCATTCGAGAATTAATCTGTGTGACAATCCATGCTACTCCCCATCATCTACAACAATCATGCAAGCCATGGTGACAAACACTTCATTTGTGGAAGAGCAGTTGGCAAACTTGATGGAAGCAATCACTGGCCTGGCCAAGTACATGCAAAATCAAGATGCTAGAATCGACAAGCTAACAGACAGGAAGAATCCACCCATGCACTGGCAAACTCTCATAAGTTCAAGAGATTGATCCTCCCCCACGACAAGTTGCATCCACTAAAGAAATTCCCGTCTTTTCGGAAGGGATGATTCCAATCAATCAACTAAAGGAGTTCATTGAAGAGACAATAAAAAACAAATATGAAGTTGCTTCCAAGTCCTCCTTTACCTACGCAAAGACGTACACTTCAAGGATCGATATGTTGAAGATGCTTGCTGGCTATTAACCTCCAAAATTTCAACAGTTTGATGGCAAAGGAAATCTAAAGCAATATGTGGTGCACTTTCGTTGAGACATGCAACAATGCTAGAACATATGGAGATTACCTCGTCAAGAAGTTTGTCCGCTCATTAAAAGGAAATACTTTTGACTGGTACACAGACCTCGAGGTTAGATCTACTGATAGCTGGGATCAACTAGAGAAAGAGTTCCTCTATCGCTTTTATATTACGAGACACACTGTGAGTATGATAGAACTTACAAATACTCGTCAACGAAAGAGTAAACCAGTTATTGACTTTATTAATCGTTGGAGTAATACAATCCTCAACTGCAAAGAGAGGCTTAGTGAAGCTTCTGGCACAGAGATTTGCATCCAAGGCATGCATTGGGAACTGCGCTACATCTTGCAAGGTATCAAGCCTAGCACATTTGAAGAACTTGTGACTCGTGCCCATGACATTGAGTTAAGCATGGCCTCCACTAGAAACGAAAGGTTGCCTATCTATGAGCCTCGCTAAGGGAACGACAAGCAAGAAGTCAGAAAATGGAGCAAGTTTGTACCCATTCTGAAAATAAAGAAGCTATGAATGTCAACACATTACCTGTGAAGTTCACAATGAAGGTAAGCAAGAAGCAGAGTACGAAATCCACTTCTTTTCAAGATAAACCAAGTGGAAAATCGACTCTAAAAGAAATGCAAGAAAAGGAGTACCCATTTCTGGATTCTGATGTGCCAGCAATTTTTGAAGAACTCCTCGAGTTAAATCTCATTGAGCTTCCAGAGATGAAGCGGCCAAATAAAGCTGGTAAAACGAATGTCCTAAATTACTGCAAATACCATCGACTCGTGAGCCACCCTCTGGAGAAGTGCTTTGTCTTCAAGTACAAAGTTATGGACTTGGACCGTGAAAAGAAGATCGTGCTTCAACTGTGAACCAAGTCTCTATCACCTTCGGCTCATTCAGTCTAGATGAGCTATTCAATTTAAAAGAAATCAAAGATGAAGAATTACTGGAGAATAACAAAGTCGAAGTAGACGACCATGATAATGATGAATGTTGGACATTGGTGACTAGCCGTAGGTGCCACAAAAGGAGCCCACAAAAAGAATCAATAGAACAACCAACAAGGAATATGATGGTGAAAATACCAAGGAGATGGAATCCGGTTAAGAATTTGAAGAAAGCAAAAATGGAGGTGCACCATCCTCAAAATCCACGACATCTAGTGACCTTGGAGGATTTCTTACCAAGTTGGTTCTGCACGAAGATTTCCCATGAGGGTATTGATGCCTCTTGTTCTTATGCTGACAAAGGGGAAGAAAATAGTGATGACCTACCATCGGCACCATCTTCGAAAAAGCTCATCGAGTCCATTCCTCAAGAAGTTAATGCTTGTGAGGAAAAAGTTATGTTCACAAATAATGATCTTCTACTAGGTGACACTCCTCATAAACGCTCGTTGTACCTGGTTGGCTATATGTTCGATGAAAGGGTAAATCGAATTTTGATTGATGGAGGATCCTCAGTGAACATCTTGCCAATTTGCACTGTGAAATAACTTGGTATTCCCATGAACAAAATCTCGAAAAATCGTGTGATGATTCAAGGATTCAACCAAGGGGGGCAAAGAGCCATAGGTGCAATCAGGTTGAGAATCACCATTGAAGATATGCAATCAAGTGCATGACTGCATGTGATCGATGCAAAGACATCATGCAACATATTTCTTGGAAGGCCTTGGATACATGAGAATAAAGTAGTTACATCTACCTACCATTAATGTTTAAAATATTACGAGAGTGAAGTCGAGAAGAAAATAGTTACTGATCATGAGACATTCACCGAGGTTGAGTCACACTTCGCCGATGCAAAGTTCTACTTGAAGAACCGCATTGTGAAGGAGCTAAAAGTTGATGATATCATAAAAAGCAAGAATGACGAGTCCACAACTAAAAGAGATACGGTGATTGCTGGTAGAGCCAAAGCTGTTACTGGGGAGGTGCAACCTAACTCAAATAAATCTTATAGAGGGGATATTGCGTCTTATGGAAAGAAAGTAACTCATGCGCTCCAATATGTCCCTAAAATGAAGAAAGATGAAGGTGAATCATCTTGTCTCCTAACTAACATGCTAAGGGAGTTAACTCTTTCGGTAAAATGAATTGAGGCAGTAAAGTTGTCCTCAAAGCCACTTGCAGGGTTTGTGGCCCAAAATCGTTTGCAGAATGTGGCACTCCCTACAAAGCGAACAGATGAAGGTTTTAATCCTAACGCTTACAGGCTATTTGCAAAAGCTGGATACAATCACAATGAGACGTCAAAGTGAGGGAAGCTCCCATCAAAAGTTGCGACGAGGCAACCACGTGAATGTTTGGGATACAAGAAACCATCACCCGTGCGCATCTCTCTAAGAAGGGCAAGCAATAATTATATCACTATAGAAGATGAATCTGCTGCTTCTAACAAGCCTTCTACCTTTGATCGACTTGGAAAATCAACTGTGAGGATTTCCGTGTTTGAGAGATTGGGTCCGTTAAAGAAAGGGAATAAATTCCAGAGAAATTATTGAAATACAAGAACACCTGCTTCGCCCAAAATTCAAAAGATCTCTAAAGATTTCCAAAGTCTGGTTCCTTCTAGAATGAGGTGACAAATAAAAGTCATGGTTTCGTGTGATGAGGTACTAAAGTTGAAGCCATACACTGTGGTCTACACTAAAGAACATGATGAAGATGAAGAAAGTGTGGGTTCTTCGTATCATGTTACTGCACAAGGCGAGTAGGGTGTTTCATCTCTAATGGAGGATGATGAGAAATTGGAGGATGTTTCACCATGTTATCACATATCCTTCAACGATGGGTACCCTCAAGAAGATGAAAATGCGTAAGATTCTCCCCCGGAACTTGAAGAAGGGGTGAAGGCAACGATTGATGCCTTAAAAGAAGTTAACCTTGGCACAGATAAAGAACCAAGGCCCACATACCTAAGTGCTTTACTAGCAATCGATGAAGAATGTACTTATATCTAGTTACTCAAGGAGTTCAAGGATGTCTTTGCTTGGAGTTACAAAGAGATACCTGGCTTGGACCCTAAAGTAGCAGTTCATCACTTTGCAGTCAAGAATGGCGCTCAAAGGCGCTTTAATTAACAAACTCATTGAAGCTAGCTTTATTTACGAAGTTAAATACCCAACATGGGTCTCAAGTATTGTCCCTGTAAGAAAGAAGAATGGCCATATTCGGGTGTGCGTTGACTTCAAAGATCTCAACAATGTGTGTTCCAAAGATGAATTCTTGCTTCCTATTCCAGAGCTGATGATCGATGCTACTACTGGTTATGAGGCAATGTCTTTCATGGACGGTTCGTCGGGCTATAACCAAATTCGCATGGCACCAAATGATAAAGAGCTTACTGCATTCCACACCCCCAAGGGTATTTATTTCTACAAGGAAATGCCTTTTTTCTTATAGAACGCTGGTGCTACTTACCAAAGGTCTATGCAGAATATCTTTGATGACCTTCTACACAAGAATGTCGAATGCTATGTGGACGACTTGGTGGTAAAATTGATAAAGAGGGGCGACCACTTAAAAGACTTGAGGATGGTGTTTGAATTGCTCTGGAGGTACCAACTTAGGATGAATCCATTGAAATGCTCCTTTGGAGTTACTTCTGGAAAGTTCCTTGGTTTCATTGTCCGATATCGAGGGATCGAAATTGATCAAGCCAAAGTGGATGCCATGTTGAAGATGCCCGAGCCTCGCGATATTCATGAATTGAAAAGTCTGCAAGGAAAGCTAGCATACCTTAGGAGATTCATCTCAAACCTAGCTGGGAGGTGCCAACCATTCAGTCGCCTCATGAAGAAAGGTCTTCCTTTCAAGTGGGACCGAGCTTGCAGCAATGCCTTTGAAAGTATAAAAAAATGAAGCCTCCAATTTTGGCAGCCACTATACCTGGAAAGCCGTTGATACTATACATTTCGGCACAAAAAAGGTCTGTTGGATCATTGTTGGTCCAAGAAAATACTGAGGGGAAAGAAAACTCCATTTACTACTTGAGCAGGATGATGACACCAAATGACCTAAATTATTCTCCAATCGAAAAGTTATGTTTGGCGCTAGTCTTCTCAATTCAAAAGTTGAAGCACTACTTTCAAGCTCATGTCGTTCGCCTTGTTTCTAGGGCAAATGCCATCAAGTTTGTAATGTCAAAACCAATACTTAGCGATCGACTAGCAAGATGGTAACTCCAATTTCAACAATTCTAGATTGTGTACATTCCTCAAAAGGCTGTTAAAGGACAAGCATAGGCAAACTTCTTGGCAGATCACCCGATACCTGATGATTAGGAACTAACTAATGAACTACCTGACAAAGACGCAATGGTTGTTGAAGTACAACCTCCATGGAAGATGTACTTTGATGGTGCTGCACATCGCGGAGGAACTGGTGTTGGCGTAGTATTTGTCGCTTCTCAAGGGGAAGTTCTGTCGTACTCCTTCACTTTAACACGACTCTTTTCCAACAATGTTGCTAAGTATCAAGCATTAATACTTGGGCTTGAAATAGCTGCCGATATGAAGCAGTTGCAATTGCAAGTCTTTGGTGACTCCCAGTTAGTGGTCAATCAACTTTTAGGTAGTTACGAGGTAAAGAAATCTGAACTACGCCCTTATCATAATTATGCTAAGAAATTGATGGGATGGCTCGGTGACATGACTATTCAACATGTGCCTAGGAAAGAAAATAATAAGGCTTATGCTTTAGCTGCCCTGGCTTCATCGTTAACCCTGCCAGATCAAGCGCAAGTTACTATCTGCCAAAAATGGGTAAATTCGCTGCCAAGTGAGAGTGAAAGTGAAGAAAATGAACTCAAGCATCTTGTCATTGTTTCTGAAACTGAGAAGGAATAATGGCAAAAACCCATTATCGATTACTTGAGCTACGGGATACTTCCAGAAAATCCGAGGAGAAGGACTGAAATCCGCCGTCGTACACCACGCTTCCTTTACTACAGAGATACCCTATACAAAAGATCATTCAAGGGAGTACTCTTGCGATGCTTAGGGGAAGATGAATAACTCCAAGCTTTGCAAGAAGCGCACTCTGGGGTATGTGGATCACATCAATCTGGACCAAAGCTCCACTTCCACATAAAAAGGATAGGATATTATTGGCCAACGATGGTAAAAGATTTCTTGGACTACGCTCGAAGATGCAAGGCTTGTCTATTCCATGCTAATTTTATTCATCAACCTCCTGAAGTGTTGCATCCTGGTCGTTTGACGCTTGGGGATTGGATGTTGTTGGAACACTGCCAAAGTCCTTTGGTGGGCACCTATACATTTTGGCTGCAACTGACTACTTCTCAAAATGGGCTGAAATTGTTGCTCTTAAGGAATTAAAGAAGGAAACAATATTGCAAGTTTCATCCGAGTAAACTTTATCTATCGCTTTGGCATTTCTCGTTACATAATAACGGATAATGGAAAGTCGTTCGACAATAGGTTGATAAACAAGATTTGTGAACTCTTTGGATTCAAGCAACGTAACTCTTCTATGTACAATGTTGTCGCCAATGGTCTAGCCGAGGCATTCAACAAGACTCTATGAAACTTGTTAAAGAAAGTCGTCTCCAAATCCAAACGGGATTAGCATGACCGTATGGAAGAAGCTCTGTGGGCATATAGGACAACTCACTGCACGCCAACACAAGTGACCCCTTATGCCCTCATTTATGGAGTTGAAGTCGTCTTGCCACTCGAGTGTCAAATACCTTCATTACGATTAGCTATTCAAGAAGGGGTCACTGATGAAGAAATTGCTCGACTTCGATAAGCAGAGTTGGAGGCTCTTAATGAGAAGAGGTTGGAAGCACAACAGAGTCTTGAATGTTATTAAGCTCGATTGTCTCGCGCCTTCAATAAAAGAGTTTGCCCAAGATCCTTTCAAGTAAGAGATCAAGTCCTTGACATAAGAAGACCCATTACTATTTCCCATAAACCTGTAGGGAATTTCACTTCAAAATGGGAAGGGCCATAAGTCATGCAAGAAGCTTATTCAAGTGGGGCTTACAAGTTGGTTGATGCAGATGGCATGAGAATCGACGCTATCAATGGCAAGTTTTTAAAAAGTATTATCCTTGAAGTTGCAACGCTCCTTGACGCATGAGCCTAAACTACATGTTCCTACACTCCTGGCCCGTATGAGTCTAAACTGTGTACGTTCCAAAAGAAATGTCCGCTAGGTTGAAAACCGCGAAAGAGGCGGCCTAGGCAAAAGTTAGGACATAAAAATAAAAATAAAAATCACCTACTCTAAGCTACGATATGACTTGATCCCTTTCACTGAGGTACGTAGGCAACTTAGATTATCATTCTGAGTTCAGTCGCATAATTTCAAAAGATACATAATCCCCCAATTGTTGTCCGAATGAAGTACGATAGAATGTAATCCATTCAACCAGCACTTGAAAATCGAGCTGAGATACCATTCTTCAGTTAAACTTTGGATCTCATTTGATTTAAAGGGGGCAAGCCGCTA
Organism: Nicotiana tabacum; assembly: GCF_000715075.1. Lineage (NCBI taxonomy): Eukaryota > Viridiplantae > Streptophyta > Magnoliopsida > Solanales > Solanaceae > Nicotiana > Nicotiana tabacum. The sequence goes on along the minus strand of NC_134081.1, from coordinate 21,348,708 downwards.
TAGTAAATTGGTGTCTTCAATGAAATGATTAATATCTTTTAGGAGGTTGCCAAGCATTTGCATTGAAGTCCGAGAATTCACTATGCCTGCATGTTTGCCAAAACTTCAAGTTTTTTTTTGTCTCCAAATTCGCTCTCTACCCTAGAAAAAAAGGGGGGAGAGAAAGAGCGGAATCAGAAGGGAACACAAGTATAAGAAGGAAGATTACCTCGCACGATATTTCAAATTCAGTGAGACTTGAACCCAAGATATTTGGTGAGAATCAAGCTCTTGAATATCAATTTCTGGCAATTAAAAAGGTCTTGCGATCTCGAGGCATCCACACCAAGATACAAAACTTTTGGTGAAGTCACGCTAATTTGGAACTGTAAGCATATCAGAAACCAAAGCCGACTTCGAACTATCATATGAAACTATCCTTAAGGCATTAAATTTTATATTTTAGATATGTTTTAGATTTGGAAGTTTAGTTTCCATGAAATCAAATAGTTCATGATTTCGACGTCCCTACATCAAGATACAAAGCATTTGGTGAAGTCGCGCAAATCTGAAATCATCAGTGTGTCAAAATTTAATATCGACTTCGAAATATTATCTGAAACTATCCTTAAGGAATTAAATTTTTCTTTTTGGATATGTTATAGATTTGGAAGTTCAATTTCCAATAAATCAAATGATTCATGATTTAGACGTTCCTAATCAAGATACAAAAGTTTTGGTGAAGTCGCACAAATCTAAAATGATTGCCGTGTTATAATTTAATTTTTATTTCGAACTATTGTCTGAAATTATCCTTAAGGCATTAAATTTTTTATTTTGGATATGTTATAGATTTGTAAGGTTAGTTTCCAAAAAATCAAATGGTTCATGCTTTTGACTTTTCTACACCAAGATATATTTTTTTGTTTTGTGAGACTGAGCAAATCTGAAATTTTCAACGTGGTGGAATCTAAAGTTGGTTTCAAAATATTATCTGGGGCAATTATGAAGGTGTTTGATTCTAAGTTTTGGATTGTTTTCGATATTGATGTCTAATTTTCGATAAATTTAATGGTTCGTTATTTGGACTCTCCTACGACAGGATATGAACCTTTTGTTACAAGTGTGTGAAGCTGAAAATTATGCAACTAAGCTAAAAGTCGGACAATGTAAAGCAAAAGAGAAGCAATCTTATTTAAGATGAAACAAATATCCACTAGGTCAATCTAGCATAAAGATAAAAGGGAAGATAATGCTAATAGCCTAATTTAAATAGAACTTGTAGTTGATAAATTCTTGACAGCTAGTCTCCAGGTTCTTATTCTTCTCCTCCAGATTGGCTGAATCATCATCAGTCAGCAAATTTACGTTGTCATATGAAGAGACCTTAGTCTCGGAAGCTGAAACTTTGGCTTGAATCTATTCAAACTTCTTTTGAGTCGCTTCTATAACACCTTCTATGATTCTCCCTCTCTTGTTTTAATGTCTGCAACTTCTTCACAACTCTCTTCAGTTTCTTTTTACTAAAGGAAACTTTCTTGACTTTCTCACTTGCTTCAAGTTTGAACGATTCGAGACGTCCTTAGCTTTGGAAATCAGAGCTAGCTTCTTATCTTCACTCGTCTTATCAGCCAAATTGGATCGCTCTTGGTCATATAAAGCAGCAAGCTCGAAAAGAGAATCCAGTAAATACTCTAATGGAGAAAGATTCAAAATATTCGCCTTTTTCATAGCCTCAAAAATCTCAGTGATTTGCTCCCTATAATGTCACGACCCAAACCGATGGGCCGTGACGAGTGCCCGAGTTCTACCTATCGAACACCCCTAAGCATATGTCTAAGATATAAATATGAAATAAGTGTAGGTCATGCATAACGTCTGGAAATAAACTACTGATTCATATGAACAACATACGTGGGAAAACATGCCCAAAAGACATATATACATATATATATATATATATACGGAATACGGTAGGGATATATATATATATACATATATATGCGGAATACAGTAGGGCGAGCCGACAAGGCCACATACTATCCAACTATACATGACTGTCTACAGATCTCTAATAGAGTGTAAAACTGTATAAAGGACGGGACTGGGCCCCGTCATACCTATATGTATACAAAAGTATCGTACCAAAACTCAATATCAGCTCCGGATCAAATGGAGCACACCAACTCTCGCTGAGCAAGGATCCTAAGATGGGGGGACCGTCAACCTGTCTACCTAGACCTGCGGACATGAAACGCAGGCCCCCATGCAATAGGGGTGTTAGTACTAATAATGTACCGAGTATGTAAGGCATAAAAATTAGTATATAAAATACATGAAAGAAATATGGAGTAAAGGACTCAACCTGTAAGTCTTAATAGCTCTGTGAATCATGAAACAATTATAATGCCATGTATGTGCATATAAATGTCAAATCATGCATAGGTATATGCGTACATAACATCATCAAGCCTCTGAGGGTATCCCATCATATCATCTCAGCCTCTGTGGGCGAAATCATAAACGCATACCAGTTGATCAGGTGGTGGTGCGTATATAACGCCATAACCTTTCCCCATACCCCATATACATATACTATACGCGTATATAATGCCATCTGGTCATGGGTCAATATACATGTATAAAAGGATGCAATGCCTAATGAATCAAGTCAATAAGATCTCTCGGAATATCATGAGACGCATGAACAGACGATATGATAGTAGGACATATGGGAAATCCAGAACATAGGAAACCCTAGTACTTCTAAGAATAGAATTATTTATAAAAGTTGTGTGCTTGCTCGTTTCATTTGTATCATATGGATCATGCCAAAAGGAAAGAAGAGATAGCCTTAACATACCTCAAGTCGTAAATGCAACTCAACAATAAGCTTATGACAACTAGCGCGCTAACCCTATAACAAAGAAATACATGTACAACTTAGATGGCGCTAGTATATCACGTATCTCAAATGATAACTCGATTCTTAAATAAAACGGGCAGCATTTCCCCTGATTTTACTGCTCCCTCAAATAGGCAAGATACAAACATAATACAATCAGCAACTCAAAAACAACAACTACAATTCGGGATCTTCAATACAACAAAAATCTCAAATATACCATAACACACCCAACCAACAACTTATCAATTAGCCTGAAATTGCAACGACGAGCGACCAGCCTACTACCCTACCACATGTGGCATTTCTCCACACTCTTTTATCCTTCCAAACTCCATAAATAGGCAGCACAATAGGCCAACACGAGTGGACTACAAAATAGTCCACTAACAGTAAAATAAATCAAACTCACGGCTTCCGATCACCGTCCCGTGAGTTCTAACTATTAGGAAATGCATTTATCAACCTTCCTTGATATTTAAAGCTTAAATACAGAAAGTAAATGTTTTCTTAACTATGAAGTATCTTACAAAACTCAAAAAACAAATAAAGAGAGAGGCAATATAGCGATACTTACGTTGTAGGGATCGTTCTAATGTTATCGCTTCTTGATTTCGTACCCGGGATGTTAATATCCTTTGAAAACATTTAAGAGAGCTTATGGATATGTTTATGGATGTTTTCAGGTCGTGTTATATCAAAAAATGAATATAAAAACGGCTTAAGACCTATATATATCAAGTTTGGAAAGGTCAAAGGGGTGCTAGCTTGGCACCCCATCATTGGCCCATCTTCCGATGCTTATATTATTTTTTCCGGATATCGTATGAACGAACGATTAAGAGCATTGGAAACTATATTCCAAGACCTTAAATTTGGTATATAATATGTCCCAAAAAAATGCCACATATAGCACACGAAATTTATTGCTCAAAAATCTCTCTTACAAGGCAAATCCTAAGTCGGGTTTTCCGCAACTTAAACCCGACTTTTCCTAAACTTTATATTTTCTATCCAAACATAATATATAGTCATATTATTACTTTAAAATTATTTAAATCATGATTAACAAGTCTCATATTCATTATACCTCACCTTGGAACACACAGGGTGTAACAATCTCCCCTCTCCCCCTTAGAAACTTTCGTCCTCGAATGTTAAACTCCCAGAGATCTATAGAAATTTTGGCAGAGTCTCCTCTATAACGATACTACTACCAGCCTGTCAGACAGAAAACCCAACAATACAAAGCCACACAGGGCCACAATTATCAATAACACCAATGGCCTCACACGACCAATGACAATAACTAACATAAGAATCAAGTACCATATACGTACCTAAAGGTTGTAATGTCTCAGTCCGATCCTCCTCCGGAAGCGGAAACAAGTGAGGATACCTAGACTTTATGTCTTCTTCATCTTCCCAAGTCATCTCCTCCATATTCTTATTTCTCCAAAGTACTTTAACTGAATCTACGTCCTTAATTCTCAATCTCCGAACTTGTCTATCTAGTATTGCAATGGGAGCTTCCTCATATGATAGTTGCTCTGTGACCTGAACATCGTCAACTGGAACGACTCTAGAAGGATCTCCAATATACTTGCAGAGAATAGACACATGAAAAAACTAGATGTACTAACTCCAAGTTGGAAGGCAAGTCTAACTCATATGCTACCTGGCCTACTCTGCGTATGATCTTATAAGGTCCAATGTACCGAGGGCTAAGCTTTCCTTTCTTACCGAATATCATAACACCTTTCATCGATGATACCTTTAGGAATACCCAGTTATCTACCTGAAATTCCAAGTCTCGTCGTCGATTATCTGCATAGGACTTCTGACTACTTTGAGCTGATAATAGCCTTTCCTTTATAAGCTTAATCTTCTCAACTACCTGTTGTACCAACTCTGGTCCTACTAACATAGTTTCTCCAACCTCGAACCATCTGATAGGTGACCTACACTTCCGTACGTAAAGAGCTCCGTAAGGAACCATCTTTCTTTCTCACAAATAACACAGGTGCTCCCCACGGTGATGTACTGGGTCTGATAGAGCCCTTTTCTAGCAAATCCCTCAGTTGTTCTTTCAACTCTCTCAGCTCTAGAGGGGCCACTCTATAAGGACGAATAGATATCGGCTGATTATCTGGCAATGTGTCAATAGCAAACTCAATCTCCCGCTCTGGCAGAAGGCCTGGAAGCTCATTGGGAAAAACATCGGGAAACTCATTAACCACCAGGATAGACTGAAGGGTCGGTGACTCTGTTTTCACATCCTGTACCTGAACTAAGTGATAAATATAGCCCTTTCTGATCATCTTCCTTGCCTTAATATAGGAAATAAAACTACCTCTCGGCGATGCATTATTACCTTTCCACTCTAGAACTGGCTCCCCTGGAAACTGTAACCGAACCATCTTTGATCTACAATCAACGTTAGCATAATAAGAAGCCAACCAATCCATACCCATTATAACATCAAATTCTACCATATCTAGCTCAATCAGGTCTGCTACCGTAGAACAACTATGGACTACTACTATATAATCTCTATATACCCGTCTAGCTATCACTGGATCCCCAACAGGTATAGACACCTCAAAAGGTTTAATCAACTCAGGTTCTATCCCAAACTTGCTAGCGACCAACGGAGTGACATACGATAAGGTGGAACCTGGATCAATCAATGCATATACATCATATGAGGAGACTGATAATATATCTTTAACAATATCAGGTGACGACTCCTGATCCTATCAACCCGCTAACGCATAAACGCGGTTCTGAGGATTGCTCGAGCTAGATGCTCAACTTCTACCTCTACCACGACCGGCTGGTGCCTATGAACCTTGTCCAGGGGGCGTATTGATGATGACGAACCAGCTAAAAATCCCGTTGGCATCGGATAATCTCTCATAACGTGGCCTGGAAAACCACAAGTATAACAAACACCCAACCCCACAAGGCATTGCCCGGCAAGCTTCTTACCAGACTGAGCACATCGTGGAAAGGGTGGCCTCATCTGACTTGACTCACCTCTATACTGAGAACTAGAGGCCTTAGAACTCTGACTGGGCCCTAGATAGGCGGAACGATCAAATCTCCTACCGGCAAACTGAGGGGGTGCACTAGCCGATGGCTGGGCTGGATACCTCGGGTACTGCTGTCTCTAACCACATCGAAACTCACCAGAAAAACCTGAAGATCTCACTCTCTTACTCTGGCCCCTATCATGCTCACGATTGGCCCTCTGCTTCTTTTTACGCTCCTTTACACCCTGAGTGTATGCCTGAATACGAGAAATATCAATGCCTGGATGAAGTGAGACCGACATACAGTCATTAAGAAGGTGCGGCTCCAACCCCATAATGAACCGGTGAACCCGATCCTCCATCTTAGCTACAATAGTGGGAGCATACCTAGCCAAAGAATCAAACTGAAGGTTGTACTCTCGAACACTCATATTACCCTGTCGAAGGGTCAAGAACCTATCAACTCTGGCCCATCTAAGCTCTGGTGGCAAATAATGACGAAGAAAAGCCTCTATAAACTCCCGCCATACTGCTAGAAGGGCATCCTCACCTCTTGACAACTCCCAAAGACTCGTATCAATTAACTATAACATCCCGAAGTCTATAGGAAGCTAGCTCATTTGACTCAGTCGCAGTGGCCTTCATTACCCTCAAAGTCCTCTGCATCCTATCAATAAATACCTGAGGGTCCTCGTTTGGATCTGCTCCAGTGAATATTTGAGGGTCCAAATTAATGAAATCACGAACCCTCGCACTGATGTCCCTATCTGCATGACCAATACCTACCTCCTGGCGCAGAGCCTTTGTGGCCACTAATCGAGTCAGTAGCAAAATAGCATCTCTCATCTCCTGACCCGGTGCATCTGGCTGAGGAGCTGCGGGTACTGGAGCGGGCGCCCCTCGGATCTCCTCTGGAGAGGGCGGGGTATGTGAAGTCTAAGATAGAGTCTCACTATGCGACTCTCCCCGAGCCCTGGTAACTCGTGGCGCTCGATTTGTAGTCTAATCAGCCATGGACTTGTCCTTCTGGGCGGCTGTAGCCTTCTTGGGCATCGCTGAAAACATAACATATCATTAGGAGAATGAATCCTTATATCGCACGATATAAGATAAGAAGGGAGGATAACATCCTATATGTCCTGCAACCTCCTGTTTATAAGTGTTGTGCACAACACACTCATAAACAAGACTCTACTAGACATGGTCTATAGACAACCCTAGGAAGGAATTGCTTTGATACCACTTTTATCACGACCCACACCGATGAGCTATGACGAATGCCCGAGTTCTACCTATCAAAAACCCCTAAGCATATGTCTAAGATATAAACATGAAATAAGTGAAAGTCATGTGTAACATCTAGAAATAAAATACTGATTCATATGAACAACATACATGGGAAAACATGCCCAAAAGACATATTTATATATATGGGGAATACGGTAGGGCGAGCCGACAAGGCCACATACTATCCAACTATACATGACTGTCTATAGACCTCTAACAGAGTGTTCAATTGTATAAAGGATGGGACTGGGCCCCGTCATACCCATATGTATACAAAAGTATTGTACCAAAACTCAATAGCAGCTCCGGATCAAATGGAGCACACCAACTCTCGCTGAGCAAGGATCCTAAGATGGGTGACCGTCAGCCTATCTACCTGCACCTGCGGGCATGAAACGCAAGCCCCCATGCAATAAGGGCATTAGTACGAATAATGTACCGAGTATATAAGGAATAAAAATTAGTATATAAAAGACATGAAAGAAACATGGAGTAAAGGACTCAACCTGTAAGTCTTAATAGCTCTGTGAATCATGAAACAATTATAATGTCATGTATGTGCTTATAAATGTCATATCATGCATAGGTATATGCGTACATAATATCATCAAGCCTATGAGGGCATCCAATCATATCATCTCAGCCTCTGTGGGCGAAATCATAAATGTATACCAGTTGATCAGGTGGTGGTGTGTATATAACACCATAACCTTTCCCCATACCCCATATACATATACTATACGCGTATATAACGCCATCTGGTCATGGGTCAGTATACATGTATAAATGGATGCAATGCATAATGAAGTAAGTCAATAAGATCTCTCAAAATGTCATGAGACCCATGAAAATATGATGTGATAATAGGACATATGGGGAATCTAGAACATAGGCAACCCTAGTACTTCTAAGAATATAATCATTTATGAAAGTTGTGTGCTTGCTCGTTTCGTTTGTTTCATATGGATCATGCCAAAAGGAAAGAAGGGATAGCCTTAACATACCTCAAGCCTACTATAGGCGAGATAAAAACACAATACAATCACTAACTCAAGAACAACAACTACAATTCGAGACCTTCAATACAACAAAAACCCCAAATATACCATAACATACCCAATCAACAAGTTACAATTATCCTGAAATTGCAATGACGAGCTACCAGCCTACTACCCTACCATATATGGCATTTCTCCGCGCCTTTTTATCCTTCCAAACTCCATAAATCAGTAGCACAATAGGCCAATACGAGTGGATTACAAAACAGTACACTAAAAGTAAAATAAATCGAACTCATGGCTTCCGATCACCGTCCCGTGAGTTCTAACTATTAGGAAACAAATTTATCAACCTTCCTTAATATTTAAAGCTTAAATAAAGAAATTAAACGTTTTCTTAACTATGAAGTACCTTCCAAAACTCAAACAACAAAGAAAAAGAGAAGCGATATAGTGATACGTACGTTGTAGGGATCGTTCTAATGTTATCGCTTCTTGATTTCGTACCCGGGATGTTAATATCCTTTGAAAACCTTTAAGAGAGCTTATGGATATGTTTATGGATGTTCTCATGTCGTGTTCTATCAAAAAAAGGAATATAAAGACGGCCTAAGACCTATATATATCAAGTTTGGAAGGGTCAAAGAGGTGCTAGCTTGGAACCCTATCATTCGCCCATCTTCCGACGCTTATATCATTTTATCCAGATATCGTATGCATGAATGGTTAAGAGCATTGGAAACTATATTCCAAGACCTTAAATTTTGTATATAATATGTCTCAAAAAAAGACCCCATATATCACACGAAATGTATTGCTCAAAAAGCTCTGTTACAAGGCAAATCCTTAGTCGATTTTTCCGTAACTTAAACCCGTCTTTTCCCAAACATTATATTTTCTATCAAAACATCATATATAGTCATATTATGACTTTAAACATATTTAAATAATAATTAACAAGTGTCATATTCATTATACATCGCCTTGAAACGCACATGGTTTAACATATAAGATGAGAGCAATTCTGCACGAGTTGTTTTAGATTCTATTGCAAATATCCTCCCAAAGTCACAAGATGAATTCCTTTTTGCGATTAAAGACAATGCATTTTCCTTCAAAAATAGATACTGCTGCATTTTTCATTGGTGGAATGCGATTTATCCCATTTGAAGTTTGTTTTTTTAGGGCTTTGTCATGAGGAAGAGATGATGCCTTTGAAGATGACTTCACTTTAGACGTAGGCCCTCTAATAGATTCATCACTCACTTGCGGCTTATCAAGTGGGATACCATCGGATGCCCAATGGCATTTAACTGCGTAAGGAAAAGGCAAAGAAAGTAAGCAATTTTTAGTGAAGCTATTCGTTCAAAATATTAAAAAAGGGAAAAGGCGAGGTGATTGTATTTTACCTCTTTGTTACAAGCTGTATGCGTTCTTGAGGGACTATCAACACTTGGAACCTCTAAGATCTCTACTGGGTAAGATCATTTCCTTTTCCAATTTTGATTTTCATTGGTACTCTGGCTTGTATCTCGAGGAACTCGCATGCTAAATGGAAGAACTGGAGAGTGTTTCTCTATATCTGTTGAAGTGCACACCACCTCTTTCAAAGCTGCCTTTGAGGATTTAAGCTTCCTTTTCTTATGTTGTGTAACTACTTTTGGGGTTGGAGTAGGTGGTTATTTGACTTTTGAGAGCGTCATTCCAACACCTTGATCTTCATATCCTAAAGGAGTAGTAAAATTTAGCCCAACATCATCTACCAGAGCTTGTAAATTATCCTCGAGAAACTTTCCATGCGCTTTCTCCCACAAAGACATATAATTGGTGGAGAAAAGCTTCTCCACAAGATCTCTCATTGGGGAAAAAGATGCATGTGACATAGACAGATACAGTGTGAAAATCCTCCAAAATCTGAGTCATTTATCTAGAGAGGCGCATCATTCTCCAAAAAACTGGGGATGTTCTGGTAAAACCCAAATTGACGACTAAACTAATACATGCTATATAGATCGATGATGAATGAGTTATCATACCTCAAAGGGAGGTAATTAAAACTTAAGCTTATGAAGTAATTTGACTCCAACACTTGAGGGACCTCGTTATCCACATAAGAATAAGGACGAGAATTAGTTAACATTTTTGGTGTCCAAACTATATCCTCTCCATTGTGGATGCATTTTCTTGCATCCTTCTTGTCAAAGTACCTCGCGGCTCCCTCTCCTGAGTATGCCACCATCAAAGGGACTGAAGGACCCTTAGCAAGTGGATAATGGATTTTGAGGTAATGTACAAGCCAGCCGTAAATATAATGGATGGGGAAACAAACTTTGACCTAATCAAGTGTCACGCCCCAAACTCGGGGACCGTGACTGGCGCTCAACCGAGAGAACCCGGCCGAGCAAGACTGTTAGATTTCCTTCTACCAAAACTCATCCATGAATAAAGAGGATATGTAGTCCAATAATCAAACACTAAAAAGATTTTATTAACAATTTCCTTTTAATTCCATTAGAAGCTTCATTCATAATTTCCAAAATATTATGAGTTTATAGAATTAATGAAATACATGATTTATAAAATACCAACATTTCTATTTCATTTCCCAACATCAACCACAACACACAACCTGTCTACGGAGCCTCTAAGTACAATAGAAGAGTAATAGGGAAATGCCGGCAACAAGGCCCAGGCTATACCTCAATATACAGTACATGAGAAACAAAAGATACATTACCCCAAAATAAAGTGGGGCTCATCAAATCAGCTGAAAAGAGTGTACAGCTATCACTGATCAATGTCGTCTGTTGTAAAACCACCTGCATCCATTAAAGATGCAGCGCCCCCAGCAAAAGGGATGTTAGTACTGTCGAATAGCACTAGTATGTATAGCTAAAAGTCCTCTTTCAAAATAGAATGCCTATATAGGAAAAGGAAACACATAGAAACAGCAAGTCACAATCAACAATATCCAAATGTCCAGTTAAAACATAATAATTTTGCAAATACAAACTTCATATACAATTTTGGTTGGGAGATCATTAGCACTGATATGCCACCGTCTTTGTTAGCACGGAGTCCGATCACGCTCGATCGTCTAGTCCATCTCCCCACAAACAATGTGGTTTGACTTGTGATGCAAAAGAAAGTTATTACCAAGAGTAGTACCACCATGTGCGCAACATGGCGTCCGATCTCCACTCGATCAGTTAGGCTGCCTTCCCACATATGTCGTGTGGGTTGACTTTTCCAATCCACAATTATTACCAGTTTCATCCCAATGAAGGGGAATAATATCACAATTTCTCCAATATTTCAATTTCATCCCAAATAAGGAGAATAATCACAATTCACCCCTACACCAGCACGTGTAGTTTCAGGTGTGGGCCTTATGACCCACCCTTCCTCGGTTTTGCTAATGATGCTCCCAAAAATATATTTTTTGATTTGATTTGCACACATAGGTAGCATAAATATAATTGTACTCACCTCAACATTTTTCATATTGTATAGATTCTCATTAGTATTTCCAGTCATTCACAACGATAATACTTCCTTGGCTCATTTGGCCATTTACAAGATTCTTTATTCCTGGCACGATGGCCGTATTTCATATTTCATACTTTCACCTCTTTCAGTTTCAAAGATCACCATCATATATCAACATATAGAATATTCCAGAAATCACAACTTTATGTTCATTAGAAATGAACAATTTAAGAACAATAGATTTCTTTTCGAGAAATGGAGTAAAATAATTGGCAATTAATGCGCAAGTTAAAAATAATCAACAAAAAACACACCATTTATTCTTGAAATACTTTTTCCCAAAAAGCGCAATACACAATTTCCACTCACGAATATGTAAGAATGCTAAGAACGCAAAATACATTGAAAGTACTCACAAACCATAGTATTTGTTAAAACATCCACATATGGCATGACTTGAGTACAAAAGCCTTTAGCCAATTCTATTTTCGAAGTCATTTTAAAATAGTTGAGTCGAGGCTCATTCCATAATCTTTATCACATATCCTCATTTCATTGGCACCATTAGCCAAAACTATAACTTCAATTCTTGGCACGTTGGCCACACTCTATATTCTCAATTCACTTATTTCACTTCCAACCATCTTTATAGATTATCAACAATAAGACATTTTCAATCAAGACTTTAGGTACACATATGAGCAATTAAAAGTCTTTAAAATATTGATATTTTCTCACACAATTTGACATCATAACCTTCATTTGGAACACGACTCAAAGACATAGCATTTTAATACACATATCATTCTTGAACACATTCCCAAAGGATAATATAATGTGATAGGAACCTTCTAGATAAGTTTTGATTACACAATTCTCATCACTTTACTTATTCGGGACAATCGCATTTATTGGGAACAACTCGGAACATAGAATAAGGAACTTGAGACAATCATACTAAGAACTTGCCGGAACATCATAGAATTCAATTCTAAGAGTGAAAGTTTAGCCAACATACCTCACTTTTAGCTTTCCTTAAATTACTATAACGTTCCAGAAATTCTAGCAATCCCATTGTATTTTGAGACATAACAAAATTGAACATAATTAGGAAGATATTCATGGTCTCAACTCATTTGAGCATTTTATCAAACACTAGGTGTGCAAATGTAACTACAAGGTTATTCTACAAGATTTCCTTCACTCCACAACCCAATGTTTACTTATTTGAGCTCAGCAATCTTCCCACAAATCTTATTAGTACAAGCATGTATAAATAATACTCTTACACCCAAGAATCATACTCCGAATCACCCATTTTTGACCTCAAACTCGAAATTGAAGACTAGGGGTTTGAATCTAACCTCTTAGATGAAGATCTTGTGGGCTTTCCTTGTTAATCTTCCAAGATTTGAGCAAGACTTGATGAATAATTAGCATAGGATTTCCTCCCTCTCTAAAACACTCTCACTTCTCTCTAAAACATCAGATTTTGGTTCAAAAATGGTCATTTGCGTGTATTTAACTATGTAGGGTCGGGCTATAAAAACCCAAAAATGATGCTCAGGATAAAGTATATGCGGTCGCATATGCGACCGCAAAATGAATATGCGGTCCTCATATCAGCCGCACAATTGGCCTCCAGAACTGGGAAAATTCTGCCTGGGTTTGCGGTCACTATGCGGCCCACAGACCTATTATGCGGTCGCATAATAAATCACAGAACAGTTCTACGGTCGCATAGTCGACTGCATAATGGCATCCAAAACTGCCCCTTTCCTGCCTCACTCTGCGACCATTATGCGGTCTGCAGAGTGATTCTGCAGTCGCATAATGGACCGCAGAAACGCATCTCTCTGCCAAAAATTTTCCTTTATTACTCAGTGCATTGTTCAACCCAAAAAGTTCGAGAAGATTTTATACAATCCTCAAACACGCAAGACTACTCCGGCACCACGAAACCTTGAAATAATTTGCAAACTTTTACGGGGCTTTACACTTAAATACTTTAAAAAATTTTGGGGTGTTACATTCTCCCCCGCTTAGAATCATTCGTCCTCGAATGAGGGTCAAAATCCGTCATTAGCATTCAATGTGGCTCAACTGTTAGTTCACATGCACCAGTAGTTTCAAAATTTGGCTAACTCCCTAAATTTCCAAACAATTCGCCAGAGTATCCCTTGTAACCAGGCCTATCGACTTGTCACAGTAATACCAAAACAACTCCTAACAACACATCCATAACTCCAAAAAGCATCACAATATATATCAACAACACTAATCTCAACATTATAGGCATTATATTATCAAAAGTGATATCTGGACATGAACTGCACATTTTTAAATCATAATACCTAGAAAGTACCTTTCAAATCAAAGCCAATTGATATACAATCAAGCGAAAATATTTTCTTTCCACAATACTTTCGGCCTTCGAGGTGACCTTCTCGACTTACAGACTTCGCCATAACACATTAACGTAGGCAATCTCAACTCCCGGACTTTTCTAACAAGGGTAGCAAATAGTTTCTCCTCATAATCCAATTATCCATTAACTTTACCTTCTTAGACATAGACATGTGAAACACCGGGTACACAGAGAACAATAATAGGGAAACATCATACTCATAGTTTAGCCTATTTTCTTCAAGATTTCATAAGGCCTAATGTGACTACACATACTTTACCTTTATTAACAATTCACATAGCATCCTCATGGAGAAAATATTGAGAATAACCCGTTTACTTTCTTCAATTCTAAATCTCTATGTCGAATACCCAAACTAAATCTTTGGCGACCTCCAACAATTAGTCTAAGATGTGCTAGCTTGAATGTGACCATAAAACTTCCTATCCAATATATTTGATCACGGGATGATGCTTCTTCTTTGACATATTTGAACCTTCAACCCCCATAGGTTACTATAAGTATGAACAACAAGGTTCGATATTGGCTAGAATTATTCAAGAATCAATCAATGTGTTGAGCACGGCATTTCAAGAGGTTATATCCTAAGAGACATGAAGGCTACTATCAATAGCGCTGGCATGGTTAATCATTATGATGACATCATTGATTTTACAAATGAGGCATAGAGTTGCCTAGTAGGCATTGATAATTAGGGACCATGTTCATAATTTTGAGATTTAAAAGAAATGCGTCATGAAAAGGACAACAACAATTGTTTCATTTCATATGTTCCTTGTTCGGCAATAGTAGGCCTCAAGTAGAGATAGCCAAGTATGTGACACTAGTCGTCTCTTGGAATGTAGGGGGAAAAATCAGTTCAACTTGAAATGAGAATATTTTGGCACCTCGAATGTGATATGGGTTTCAAAATGCATAAAATTGCATTATGGTCTTAACATTAACTGACACAATGGATCTATGTCACAAGCCCATGGAGATGAAAAAGAACTTAAAACTTGTGAGATTGTTATCATTCTCACAACTTAACCTTTGCAATAGTTGATCCTATATGAGAGGACTAGAGATACGACGAATTTGTGAAAATCTCAAGAAATTTTTATGCAGACAAGTGACCCCTTTCAATTGACAGCTACACATATGACAGGTGCTAAGATATGCTCTTATGTTACTAAACAGTGAAAAGGGTTCATAATAATATTCACAAAGGAGTAAAGTGACTGTTCCAACAATAGGAGCCATATACACCGGAGAGAAAATAGTGACTCAGGAAGGATCTCAACACTAGACAGCTTTACATTAGATATGATACCACATAGGTAAATATTATGATGGTGCGTGCATAAGAACAAGTGAGCATATGTTATTCATTCGAATCAAAAGGTTCTGTAAGAAATTCATCAGGTATAGTCCCTTGTTGAGAATTTAGGGAAGCAAATGGGAAGTATTAATCCTAGAGTTATAACTCAATTCAAGGACATGATTATAGAGCTCAATTCCTCAAGAGGTTGTAAATAAGAGAATTTATGATAGAGTGGATTCACGAATAATGCGTCTCGTTCAAAGAGTAGATACAGAGAACGACTCATAAAGTTGTTTCGGTTCTATCCCAACTTCCATAGTAGCATAAGGAGTGACATATGATAAAGTGGAACCGGGATCAATAAGAGCATACACATCATAAGATTGGATAGTCAATATACTTGTAACCACATCTGGAGAAGCCTCAAACTTTTGACATCTCCTCATAGCATAAAACCTATTGGGCCCTTCCGAGCTCTGAATACCACCCCTAGCTGCTCCACGCCCTGCGGGCGGTATAGTGCCTCTAGCTGGGGGAGGCGTTGTGGATGTAGTAGCTATAGAACTGGATGGTTGTGTCGCACCCCCGCACATGCTCTGGCGAGGCGAATGACAATCTCTCTGAATGTGACCCCTCATACCATACCTGTAACCTACATAGGTACCATAGTGACATACTCCCAGATGACATCTCACACACTTCACACAACGGAGATAAGGTCAGCTAAACTGGCTCGTCCCACTGACCTGATATTTACTCCTATTGCATACATCATAACTATCCCCATTGTCCTTCGTCCAAGCTTCCAATGCAGGAGTAATAATTCCAGCACTGGATTGTTATGTGGGCCTTTGGAATTACCCAAAGCTACCACCCTAACGCGCTGCTGTCAGACAGAACGGGATGGGTGTACCCAACTTAGGGCATTTGTTCCTCTTGTGCCCCCTCTTTCCACAGCCATAACATATTTCAAGGGTCATCCAACATGTTCCCAAGTGTCGCTTACTGCAAATCACACAATCTGGTTCATTAACACCAACAACCCTCTTTTGTTTCTTAGATTCTCTCACCACATGATCCAGTGGTGCGATGACATTGGTAGGAACAAGGACACTTTCCCTAGTAACAAGTTCTTCCAACCCTTCTACAGCTCGACGCATTTTCCCAACGAACTCTTGTGCAATTTCTCCCCGATTCAATGGTGGGTTCATTCCCTCCTCGCTGCTCTGAACTCGTGGATTACTCATCTAGAAAATGAGACATGGCGAGAAAATTAGATCCTTATCTTGGGATCTATCAGACGATATGGAATATCAAAGAAGTGTGAAATTTCCTAAATGTCCGAGTAGCCTTCTCATTATAGATATGGTCGACAACACACCGATAAGAAGGACTCTACTAGACATGGCTCTGAGACATCCTGGGATACTTTAGAACCTTAGACTCGGATACCAAGTTTGTCATGCCCCAAACTCGGGGAGCGCGACCGGCGCTCAACGGAGAGAACCCGGCCGAGAAAGCCTGTTAGATTTCCTTCTACCCAAACTCATCCATGAATAAAGAGGAGATGTACTCCATTAATCAAACATTGAAAAGATTTTATTAACAACTTCCTTTTCATTCCCATTAGCAGCTTCATTCATAATTTCCAAGATATTATGAGTTTATAGAATTAATGAAAAGCATGGTTTCCAAATACCAGCATTTCTAGTTCAATTCCCAATATCAACCACAATCCACAGCCTGTCTACGGAGCCTCTAAGTACAATAGAAGAATAATATGGAAATGCCGGTAACAAGACCCCAGCTATACCTCAAAACACAGTACATGAGAAACAAAAGATACATGATCCCGAAATGAAGTGGGGCTCACCAAATCAGCTGAAAAGAGTGTACCGCTATCACTGATCAATGCTGCATGTTGTAGAACCACCTGCATCCATTAAAGATGTAACACCCCCGGCAAAAGGGACTTTAGTACTATCGAATAGCACTAGTATGTATAGCTAAAAGTCCTCTTTCAAAATAGAATGCACATATAAGAAAAGGCAACACATAGAAACAACAAGTCACAATCAACAATATCCAAATGTCCAGTAAAAACATAATAATTTTGCAAATACAAACTTCATATACAATTTTTGTTGGGAGATCATTAGCACTGATATACCACCGTTTTTGTTAGCACGGAGTCCGATCACGCCCGATCAGCTAGGCCATCTCCCCACAAACAATGTGGTTTGACATGTGATGCAAAAGAAAGTTGTTACCAAGAGTAGTACCACCATGTACGCAATATGGCGTCCGATCTCCACCCGATCAGCTAGGCTGCCTTCCCACATATGCCGTATGGGTTGACTTTTCCAATCCACAATTATTACCAATTTTATCCCAATGAAGGGGAATAATATCAATATTTCTCCAATATTTTAATTTCATCCCAAATAAGGAGAATAATTACAATCCACCCCTACACCGGCACGTGTAGTTGCAGGTGTGGGCTTTATGACCCACCCTTCCTCGATTTTGCTAATGATGCTCCCAAAAATATATTTTTTTATTTGATTTGCACACAGAAGTAACATAAATACAATTGTACTCACCTAAATATCCTTCACATTGTATTAATTCTGATTAATATTTCCAATCATTCACAACGACAATATTTCCTTGGCTCATATAGCCATTCACAAGATTCTTCGTTCCTGGCACGATGGACGTATTTCATATTCCACACTTTCACCTCTTTCAATTTCAAAGATCACCATCAAATATCAACATATAGAATATTCTGAAAATCACAACATTAAGTTCATTAGAAATGAACAATTTAAGCACAATAGATTTCTTTCCGAGAAATGGAGTAAAATAATTGGCAATTGATGCACAAGTTAAAATCATCAACAAGTAACACACCATTTATTCTTAAAATACTTTTCCCCAAAAAGGAAAATACACAATTTCCACTCACGAATATGTAAGAACGCAAAATATATTGAAATTACTCACAAAGCATAGTATTTGTTAAAACAGCCACATATGGCATGACTTGAGTACAAAAGCTTTTAGGCAATTCTATTTTCGAAGTCATTTTAAAACATTTGAGTCGAGGCTCATTCCATAATCTTTATCACATATCCTCATTTCATTGGCACCACTAGACATAACTATAACTTAAATTCTTGGCATGTTGGCCACATTCTATATCCCCAATTCATTTATTTAACTTCCAACCATCTTTATAGATTATCAACAATAAGACATTTCCAATCAATACTTTAGGTACACATATGATCAATTAAGAGTCTTAAAACTATTTAGTTTTTCTCACAAAATTTGGCATCATAACCTTCGTTTGGAACACAACTCAAAGACATAGTATTTTAATACACATATCATTCCCAAAGGATAACATAATGTGATAGGAACCTTCGGGACAAGTTTTGATTACACAATTCTCATCACTTTGCTTATTCGGGACAATCGAATTTATTGAGAACAAATCAGAACATAAAATAAGGAACTTGAGACAACCATACGTGGAACTTAAGGGAACATCATGAAATTCAATTCTAAGAGTGAAAGTTTAGCCAACATACCTCGATTTGAGCTTTCCTTAAATTACTATAACGTTTCGGAAATTCTAGCTATCCCAATCTATTTTGTGACATAACAAAATTGAACCATAATTAGGAAGATATTCATGGTCTCAGCTCATTTGAGCATTTTATCAAACACTAGGTGTGCAAATTTAACTACAAGGTTCTTCTACAAGATTTCCTTCACTCCACAACCCAATATTTACTTATTTGAGCTCAACAATCTTTCCATAAACCTTATTAGTACAAGCATGTATAAATAATACTCTTACACCCAAGAATCATACTCCGAATCGCCCATTTTTGACCTCAAACTCGAAATTGAAGACTAGGGGTTTGAATCTTACCTCTTAGATGAAGATCTTGTGGGTTTGCCTTGTTAATCTTCCAAGATTTGAGCAAGACTTTATAAACAATTAGCCTAGGGTTTTCTCTCTCTCTAAAGCACTCTCACTTCTCTCTAAAACATTAGATTTTGGCTCAAAAATGGTCCTTTGCATATATTTAACGAAGTAGGGTCGGGTTATAAAAACCTAAAAATGAAGCTCCGGAACAGGATATGTGGTCGCATATGTGACCGCATAATGGATATGCAGTCTGCATATCAGCCGCACAATTGGCCTCCAAAATTGGGGAAAATGTGCCTGGGTTTGCAGTCGCCTACTGAACCATAGAACAGTTCTGCGGTCACATAGTCGACCGAAGAATGGCATCCAAAACTGCCCCTTTCCTGCTTCACTCTGCGGCCATTATGCGGTCCGCAGAGTGATTCTGCGGTCGCATAATGGACCGCAGAAACGCATTTCTCTGCCAACAATTTTCCTTTATCCCTCAGTGCATTGTTCAACCCAAAAAGTCCGAGAAGATTTTATACAATCCTCAAACACGTGAGCCTACTACGGCACCCCGAAACCTTGAATTAATTTGCGAATTTTTACGGGGATTTACACTTAAATACTTTGAAATTTTTTGGGGTGTTACATCAAGTTGGGAAGAATATGAAATCTTATTCAAACCATGATAAATACTCGCCAAAACTAGGAGCGCAAGGCTAATCTTTCGCCCGCTTGCTATTATGCTTGCCATCTTAAAAGTCTCGGGACGAATGAAGTTCTCTGCCTTATAGGGAAACACAAAACCACATAGCCAACATGATAAGAAGGTTGCTATATATGTTTCATCTTTCTTGTCAGACCTCACCCTAAGCTTGGAGAATATAGCCTCTTGATCACTCGACCACCTAGTTATCTCGGGAATAACTCCGTTAGGATTTATATGTCGACTTTAGGCATGCGGATTTCTTTTTCTTTCGCAGTGGGGCAGGTTTATATATTAAAGCTTTCTTATACCAAAATTTTGACCACTTGCTCAAGGAGACCTTTTGGTTAACACTCGTACCTTCCTTAAGGTGATGGAAGGCAGCAAATAAATACTCGGAAGATCGAGAAATAAATCTCATCTATTTTTTGTCCAAACCGATGATTTCTCTTGTCTCAGGTACCACTTCTTCATACGGAAAACCCGCAATGGGTAGACCTCCAAGGATATGTAAGTCCCAAAGAGAGAGAGATAGTTCTCCAGTGGATGTAAGAAGCGTGTTCGTCTTGGGGCACCAAGCCTCACAAAATGCTTGCAAAATGTTCGAGTTTCGATCATAAGTGAAAAGTGAGGCATATATAGCATCATAAATATTTGTTATACTCAGGGTTTGTTGGCTTCCACCAAGTACATCTTCAGCCCATTCCCAATATCCTGGAATATGACAATACTCGCCCTCGATTATTGTTGTGTTTTCCCAACGTACTTCTCCTTGAATTATGCGACGCCCTAAGTTTGGAAGGGTGCTAGCAATGTTTACGTGGCGATGCATTAGCGCTTGGAGAGACCACATCTTGGACAATGGATTATAAGTAGACTTGTGCTCCAAGGTCCAGTTTTCTACATGAAGCGAGTTCCTCAAAGAAGGCCATGAGGCTGCATACCGGTCAGCTTGTGGGGTGTGAACCAAAAGCTTGGTTTGTTCTATGCCATCTTCAGACTCGATTACAAGATATCTAAGTTTGGAGGAAGGTGAGGTATAGTCTCTGAAATTTGTCATCTCTTCGGACTGCAAAGGACAAAAAAACAAAAAACAAGTCATCAAAGTCCAAATCAAGAATATTAGAATAGGCACAAAGGTCTAAATGGATGAAAAGGCTTTCGGTTTTCAGGAGGGGATGAGTATCCATCCCTTCATACTTTGAGAGTAATCTCTCCGATAGTCGGGCCACATTGAGAGTAATCTCTCCGATAGTCGGTCTACCTTGAGAGTAATCTCTCCGATAGTCGGGTCATTTTGAGAGTAATATCTCCGGTATTCGAGCCAGATTAAGAGTAATTTTTTCGATATTCGAGCCACCTGGAAAGTAGTCACTCCGATATTCGAGCCACCTTGAGAGTAATCTCTCCGATCTTCAAGCCGGGATGAGTGCTCATTCCTTCACACCCTAGATTGTCTTCTTCATGCAAGGATCATCCATTTAAACAAGAACATATATTTCTCGCTTGACCTACAAAAAAAAGGGAAAAAAGAAGAATACAAAAACGCAAAGAAAAAAAACTGAACCTGTCAATGATTCACTTGGACAGGCTTGCGAGCTGCGACTGATGTCAATTGAAGGGAAGCCACGTCCCTATTTATAGATTCTCCAAAGATGCCAGTTTATGGATTAATTGCGATGTGGGAGTAGAGATTTTTAGAGTCCAACATGAACTTGTTCTCCTAATTCAATTCGAATGAAGAAAGCTACAATCAGAAGTCTTCTAACCAATTTGGACACTTACGGATTTTGACAAAATTGTATAAGGCCTAACGTGGTAAGGGGCAACGATTAAGGTCTCAGAAGTCCACTCTAATTAGGAAGGCAGGAAGTAAATTATATTTTTGATTCTTCTAAATTAATATCTCACGTGAATTTCAATTAGAATCTCAAAGTTATATTTTTTATTCTTTTCAACTAATGTCCTAAAGAATCTTTTTACGTGAAGATTAACTGGATGTTTGCAAAATTGGTAAAATAAAATAAAGACATTTGTTACCTAAATACTTCAAGCCCTTTTTCTGAAGGAATATGAAAGTTTTTCCAATTAAAGTGATATTATTCGAAATGGGATTATTTAATTAATCAGAGTCGCCACTTGGAATAATTGTTATGGTGTCCCAAGTCATCGATTTATTTTAAAATCCCAAATCGAGGAAATTGGCTCTATTTTTATGGCCCGCGAACATAGAAGACCGGGTAAAGAATTTTGTTAACTCGGGAGAAGGTGTGAGGCACTCTCGGATTCCGTGATTTTAGCACGGCCGCTTAACAATTAATATTTGGCCTAATTATCTGATTTATAACCTGTTTTATACCTATTATGCATTTTACTTTTGATCGCTTTTAATCAAATATTTAACCACTTTTAGTATTTATGGAGTCATTTTGAACAAGTTACGATATCGTACATTTGTCGTTTTGGTACACATTGCAAACCGCGCCACGTGAAACGTACCCGCGATTTACAACATGTTTATTATTATTATTATTTGAAGTTATGGTCGAGTCACGTGAAACGCACACTCGAATTGGGGATTATGTATCATGAGTATGCCACGGGAACTGTACACATAGTCACGATATTTTATTATTAATCGCGCCTAAAACAAGTTACGATATTCAAAATTGTTCTTTTCCTATGTTTGAGATTTTTGAAAGTCGCACATTAGGGCAAAGGAATTGTTGGTGATTTGATTCATTAACTTAAACTAATATATATTCAAGGGGTGGGCCAATAAGTGACTTTATTGTTATGCCTCACATGTGTAAAATATCTCTAAGTGATACAACAGAGATGAACCTTTGATTCCAATTAATTCCCCCGACCCAATTGTTATCTTCAGTAGCCCATGTCATACAAAATAATAGTTAAAAACCAAATCTAATTCTTCTTGGTAACCAAATTATCGTGCAAAATCAAATAGAACTCTAGTGCTCAACAGATTAATGGCCCAACATACTAAGTCCAAACCCTATTTTATCACATCTATTATCACAATTCAGAGAACCAAACAATAAATATTAAGAAAAATGAATAAACTAATCAAGTTAACAAGATAAATGCATGCTATCACAGAAGAACAATTAAAAATATCCACCAAGCTACTTAATAGATTTAAACCAACGATTTTCACCCCCACAACTCAAAGGAATAAACCAACAGAATATTATGAAAATAACAAACCAAACAAGATCACAACTAAAATCATGCTGACATAAAAATAGGCACAAGCTAATTGAAAATAAACACCAAACTATAATAAGCAAAAAACAAAAACTAGAAGAACTAACAAAATGTGGGAAACGGACCTTTTTATAACTTTCGAAATATCAAAAGGGCTTCTCATCTGGTTTACAAAGAAGATCGATCCGACGATACCAGACACGAAAGACCCGCTAACCAAAGACCACGCCGGAACCTCGAAACTCGCCCTGAAAATTTGTATACGGTCGAAACTGATTTCGGCCTTCGTACGTCTGATCGAGAAGGGAACATAATAGACCTAAGAAAGTCTTCATAATATCTAGATGGTATCCGAAGAAGGCACAAACGAGCTTCAAGTTTCAGGGACATGTCAAATACCGAGCTCGGGTCTGAATCGAACTATGATAAGATATGATGGAATCGAGCTTAAGGGACAGATGCCAACCAATACCGAGCCAAAGTCACTACCGTACCCCGAGTCGGCACCAAGATCAAACCCGCATCGAGCTCTAAAACTGGAAACCGACCAATACTGAGTCTGATTTAGACAAGAGTCGTTACAGTTGCACTGAGGGAGAGAATATCGACGGGAATTAGGGAAAAGCTGATTTATCATGGGTTTTCCACTATGTATTTTTAATTATATCTAAAGTAGGATCCCCCCACTATAAAGGGGATGGCTATATTTCTGTAAATGATTAAGTTTGGCATACATTGTAACTGAGATATCATACATACCTATATTGAAGAGTTATCCTTTTTTAGCTTCATAGATTGATTCATCTTGCTTAATCCATAAATCATCTTCTTTCCAACTTTGCTTATTTTTCATCCTCTACAGTCAACACTCGATATTTCTATTCATTCTTACGATTTGTGTCAATTATATCACATACCCTTAGAACTACGTACAAATTCAACTCTATCTGTTTTTCGGATAAACAGTTTGGCGCCCACCGTGGGACTAAGGATAACAGTGGTTATTTGATACCAATCCGCAAAACATGCCATTTTACGCTTGTTTCCTGAAGTGTCTTTGATTTCGGATTAGCAACGACGAGCTATCTATTAAATGGCCTTACCTATTGACAACGAAGCTGGTCTTCAAGGTGAGAATAGCAACTTGATGCCCGGGACCGAAAGGCCACTTGTCGATGCCGTTGGAGCTCGAGACGAAGTGCCACTAGACATTAATTCACATGTGGCCATTGAGGAAAACCTACATTCTGAACCTGAAAATAGCATTTATGGTAGCACTCGATCTGCAGCTCGAGATACCCATAACGTCGAGGAAAATGGCATCAGCTTGCGTATGATTTTCGAAATATTGCAAGCTCAACAGGCAGCAATAGCTCAGTTACAGAGTCAAACCCAAATACCGAGCAGGCCGGAGCCCAGTCCACCCCGAGAACTCACCCACAGAACAGAACCAGCTATAGTAAGGTCAAATGAGCAAGAGTCAGGGACTAATCCCAAAATTACTAAGATGATCGAAAAACTGACCAAACGAATAGAATCAGGGGAAAGGAGGATCGAAGCAAACAACAAAAAGGTGGAAACACATAACTCCAGGGTTGATCAGATCCCGGGGGCACCACTGATAATGAAGGTCTTAGATTCCAAAAAATTCGTACAAAAGTCTTTCCCCCCAAGCGCGGCTCCTAAACTGATCCCAAAGAAATTCCGCATGCCCAAGATTCCTAAATATAACGGGACTATCGACCCCAACAAACATGTCACCTCTAACACATGTGCCATTAAAGGGAACGACCTAGAGGACGATGAAATTGAATCTGTATTATTGAAGAAATTCGGTGAAACCCTATCAAAGAGAGCAATGATATGGTATCATAATTTACCATCTAATTCTATTGATTCTTTTGCTATGCTTGCAGATTCCTTCATAAAAGCACACGTCAGGGCCATAAAGGTCGAGACCAGGAAGTCGGACCTGTTCAAGGTAAGGCAAAAGGATAACAAAATGCTAAGGGAGTTCGTATCTCATTTTCAAATAGAACGAATGGATCTGCCACCAGTCAGAGACAATTGGGTTGTTCAGGCTTTCACTCAAGGTTTGAACGAACGAAGTTCAACGGCTTCACGGTGGTTGAAGCATAACCTGATTGAGTATCTAGCTATTACTTGGGCCGACATGCATAATCGGTACTAATCAAAAATTAGAGTCGAAGACGATCAGTTGGGTTCTGAACCCGCCGCTAGAAGGGGCATCAATCGAGAACAAGGTCCGATCAAGGACCGATATCGACCATATAGTGGGAACCACAGGTTCAATGAATCAAGATGTAACCCCGGACAAGGAAATAAAAAAAGTGATCAAGCCCAAGGGTCTCGGGGGCTGATGAACAGGAATGGGTTCGACAGGCCTACCGTACCTAAGGAAGCACCACGGTTATCGGAGTATAACTTCAGCATTGATACATCCGCCATCGTGTCGGCTATCGGACGCATCAAAGACACTAAATGGCCCCGACCCATGCAGACCGATCTTGCCCAGAGGAATCCCAATCAAATGTGTGAATATCATGGAAACCATGGCCACAGAACAAAAGATTGCAGGCAACTAAGAGAGGAGGTAGCTCGGTTATTCAAAAAGGGCACCTTCGAGAATTTTTAAGCGACTGGCCCAAAAACCATTTCAAAACAGGGATTTCGGTAAACAAAACGAACAGGAAGAACCACAGCACATCATCCACATGACCATCAGTGGCATCGATACCCCTAAAGGGATGGTGCTTAAACGCACTAAGACATCGGTTAAGGGAGAAAAGAGACCTCAAACTTAGGATTACGCACCCATAGGAACCTTGTCCTTTAATGATGAAGATGCAGAAGGAGTCATGCAACCTCACAACGATGCACTGGTAATATCCGTACTTATGAATCAAACTTAAGTTAAGCGCGTGTTAATTGATCCAGGTAGCTCGGCCAACATTATTAGATCAAAAGTTGTAGAACAGCTCGGTCTATAGGACCAGGTCGTACCCGCAACCCTGGTTCTAAACGGATTCAATATGGCATGTGAAACCACCAAAGGTGAGATAATTCTACCGATAAACGTGGCTGGGACTAACCAGGAAATGAAGTTCCACGTAATCGAAGGCAACATGAGGAACAACGCCCTTTTTGGAAGGTCATGGATCCATAATATGAGAGCTATACATTCGACCCTTCACCAGGTTCTTAAATTCCCTACATCATAGGGAGTCAAAACAGTGTTCGGAGAACAACCGGCCGCAAGAGAAATATTTGCCGTCGAAAAAGCAATTCTGATATCCTCACCTTCATCAACAAAGGGGTTGGACTCAAAAGGGGAACGAGATTCCAAATAGCAATCACAAACGTCAGCTTCAACCCAACTAGAAAATCCGAAGATTGACGGAGATGATGATCAAAGGATCCCTCGATCCTTTGTGGTCCCCTATGATTCTGACGCTACCCAATCAACAATTGAAGAACTGGAGTAAGTCATACTAATCGAGCATTTTCCCGAATGAAAGGTATATCTGGGAACGGGATTAACCCCCGAACTCAGGAAAAAGCTTATTCAATTTCTTATCGATAACATAGATTGTTTTTCTTGGTCTCATTTAGACATAACAGGGATCCCACCGGATATAACAACACATCGGCTAAGCCTGGACCCTAGGTTCAAACTGGTGAAGCAACAAAGAAGACCCCAGTCCGAGATAAAGCACGCATTCATAAAGGACGAGGTAACTAAACTTCTCAAAATAGGGTCCATTCGGGAGGTGAGATACCCCGAATGGTTAGCCAATGTAGTTGGAGTCCCTAAAAAGGGAACAAACTTAGAATGTGTGTAGATTATAAGGATTTAAATAAGGCATGCCCCAAAGATTTTTTTCAGCTGCCCAACATCGATCGCATGATCGATGCCACGGCCGGCCACGAGGTCCTTACTCTTCTCGATTCCTATTCCGGGTATAATCAAATCCAAATGAACCCGAAAGACCGGGAAAAACTTCATTTGTCACCAAGTATGGAACATATTGTTATAATGTGATGCCCTTCGGGCTAAAAAATGCAGGAGCTACTTACCAATGCCTAGTGAATAAAATGTTCGAGGAACAAATAGGTAAATGAATGAAAGTTTATATTGATGAAATGCTAGTTAAGTCCCTACGCGCAGAGGATCATTTGGCTCATTTGCAGGAAATATTCGAGATTTTAAGGAAATACAACATGAAGCTCAACCCCGAGAAATGTGCTTTCGGGGTCGGTTCGGGAAAGTTCCTTGGCTTCATGGTATCAAATCAGGGGATCGAGATCAATCCCGATAAAATCAAGGCCATCGAAGACATCGCCATCATGGACAGTGTAAAAGCCGTACAGAGGCTAACGGGATGGATTGCTGCCTTAGGCCGATTCATTTCAAGGTCATCACATCGAAATCACAGATTTTTCTCTCTACCCAAAAAGAAAAACGATTTCGCCTGGACCCCAGAATACCAACAGGCATTAGAGGAATTGAAGCGATACCTATCGAGCCTATCACTGCTTCACACTCGAAAGGCAAACGAGAAACTTTGCTTGTACTTGGTCAGTATCAGAAATCGAGGTAAGTGGTGTCCTAGTTCGAGAAGAGAAAGGTACGCAATTTTCCATTTATTATGTAAGTCGAACCTTAGGGGAATCAGAAACTAGATACCCACACTTAGATAAATTGGCACTTATAATAATAAGGGCCTCTAGAAAGTTAAGACCATACTTTCAATGTCACCCCATATGCGTATTAACTACTTACCCACTTCGTAATATTTTGCACAAACCTGAACTATCAAGCCGAATGGCCAAATGGACCGTCGAACTCAGTGGGTACGAAATCGAATATCAACCCCGGACGGCCATCAAGTCTCAAATTTTAGCGGACTTCATAGCCGATTTCACACCAACCCTCGTACCCGAAGTCGAAAAGGAAATCTAGTTGAAATCGGGTACATCATCGGGGGTATGGACCCTTTTCACAGACAGGGCTTCGAAAGTGAAGGGGTCCGGGATAGGCATCATTTTAAAGCCGCCTACGGGTATCACTATTAGGCAATCTATCAAAACTACTAGGTTGACTAACAATGAGGCCGAGTATGAAGCCATGATTGCAGGTCTCGAGCTAGCTAAAAGCTTGGGAGCAAAAGTCATTGAAGCCAAGTGTGATTCTTTACTGGTGGTAAATCAAGTAAACAAAACCTTCGAAGTTCGAGAGGATAGAATGCAAAGGTATTTGGACAAACTACAGGTAACTTTGCACCGTTTCAAAGAATGGACTTTACAGCATATACCTCAAGAACAAAATAGTGAGGCTGATGCACTTGCAAATTTGGGATCATCGGTCGAGGAAGATGAGATCATCTCGGGGACTGTCGTTCAACTCTCGAGGTCTGTGATAGAGGAAGGTCATGCCGAGATAAATTCTACAAGCTTAACTTGGGAATGGAGGAATAAGTATATTGAATACTTGGAGAACGGAAAACTCCCATCGGACCCTAAAATTTTGAGGGCCCTACAAAACAAAGCCTCTCGATTTACATTGATTGCAGATGGAACATTATACCAAAGGACATTTGATGGACCACGGGCAGTATGTTTAGGTCTAGGGGACACCAACTACATCTTACGTGAGATTCACGAGGGTACTTGTAGAAATCATTCTGGTGCCGATTCATTAGTCCAAAAAATAATTAGAGCAAGATATTATTGGATCGATATGGACAAAGATGCAAAGGAGTTTGTTCGAAAATGTGACAACTGTCAAAGGTTTGCACTGATGATCCATCATCCCGGAGAGCAACTTCACTCAGTCCTATCCACATGGCCATTCATGAAATGGGGAATGGATATCACCAGCCCTCTGCCATCGGCCCCAGGTAAAGCTAAGTTCATTTTATTTATGACTGACTATTTCTCTAAATGGGTTGAAGCACAGGTGTTCGACAAAGTAAGAGAGAAAGAGGTTATAGACTTCATCTGGGATCATATCGTATGTCGATTTGGGATACCCGCCAAAATTGTGTGTGACAATGGGAAACAATTTATCGGCAACAAAGTGACGAAATTCCTCGAAGACCACAAAATAAAAAGGATATTATCGACATTGTATCACCCTAGTAGGAATGGACAGGATGAATCGACGAACAAGACTATCATTTAAAACCTAAAGAAAAGGTTGAACGACACTAAGGGAAAATGGAGAGAAATCCTACCCGAAGTTCTTTGGGCATATCGAACAACATCAAAATCCAGTATGGGGGCAACCCCGTTCTCCTTAGTATATGGCTCTGAAGCCTTGATTCCAGTCGAAGTCGGGGAAACCAGTGCCATGTATTGATATACAACAGAAGAGTCAAATCACGAGGCTATGAATACTAGCCTTGAATTATTGGATAAAAAACGAGAAGCCACTCTCGTCCAATTGGCCACCCAAAAGCAGCGGATCGAAAGATACTATAATCGAAGAACCAATCTTCGTCATTTTAAAATCGGGGACTTAGTGCTAAGGAAAGTCACCCTCAGCACCTGAAATCCAAACGAAGGAAAACTGGGTCCGAACTGGGAAGGACCGTGTCAAGTACTCAAAAATGTCGGTAAAGGATCCTACAAACTCGGTAT
The DNA here is from genome assembly GCF_000715075.1 of Nicotiana tabacum. Taxonomy (NCBI): domain Eukaryota; kingdom Viridiplantae; phylum Streptophyta; class Magnoliopsida; order Solanales; family Solanaceae; genus Nicotiana; species Nicotiana tabacum. The sequence continues at coordinate 21,318,756 of NC_134081.1, read as the reverse complement.
TATACACGGCAAACAACTACCAAGCAATTGGAACGTGTCACACCTAAAACGATACTACTGCTAAGGTACGACCCTCTCATGTTCGTTTATATTTTGAAACTAACCCTTGCAGGAGTTCAATCAAGAACAATGATGGATCATTCAACACGAAGCCTTAGGTCTGAAAGCATGTGTTTCACTCTTTTTCCCTTAGACCGGTTTTATCACAAATGAGTTTTTCGGCAAGGTTTTTAATGAGGCAACCATTGATCGTGCTAACTTAGAACAATTTAACAGTATCTGAGGCCTCTTTACAATCAACCTCGAATACTGATGGGGAATTACCCTCAAATATATCAAGTTCGATGCAAGAAAGTTACTTGATAACAACAGAGTTTCGATAGGAAAAATTGCAAGGGTCAAATGGTCAAAACGAACCATGCTCGTGTAGATTGCTCGATCCCTGGTCCAAAATATAAACACATGTATAACGACATGAAAAGAAACTTTTTGCCCATATCTCATATCTCACAACCCATCCTCTATTTCATGATCTATAACACCCCGAAAAATTTTGAAGAACTTAAGTGTAAAGCCTGGTAAAATTTGCAAAGAAAATAATGTTTTATGGTGTCGGACTAGACTTAAAGTGCATTGCTCACCGCGGCTCGGACCTTTTGGGTTGAACAATGCACGGGAAAGTAAAGGAAACTTTTTGGCGGAAAAGTGCATTTATGTGGTCCATTATGCGGTCGCAGAATCACTCTAGGGACCGCATAATGGCCGCAGAGTGAGGCAGTTAATTGGGTCAGTTGGAAGAAATTATGCGGTCGACTATGCGACCACATAATTGTTATGCGGTGTACTATGCGACCGTAAAATAGTTATGCGGATCGTATAGTGACCGTAGGCTCAAGCAGATATTTGGTCATTTTGGACACCAATTATGCGACCGATATGCGGTCTGCATAACCGTTATGCGGTCACATATGCGACCGCAGAACCTGTTCCGGAGCTTCATTTTTGAGTTTTTAAAACCCGACCCTATTTCGTTAAATACACTTTTTGGATCATTTTTTAGATATTATCTAACATTTTAGAGTGAGAGAGGGTGCCCTAGAGTGAGAAGGTGTTCTCCATTATTGTTCTTCAATTCTTGCTCAAGTTTTGGAAGATTAAGAAGACAAGCTCACTAGGTCTTCATCCTAGAGGTAAGATTCTACACCATAAATCCTAATTTCGAAATCATCTGAAAAGGGGTAATTAGCAAGATAATTTTTGGCATGAGAGTTGATTATTTTACATGCATGTGATATCGAGGGGTGTAGGAAGATTGTTGAACTAAGCATGGTAAAGATTGGGTTGTGGGATGATGGAATCCTCCATAAAAAGACCTTGAAACCTTAATCCACACTTAATGTTTGATAAAATGCTCAAATGAGTTGAGACCATGAATATCTTCCTAATTATGATTCAATTTTGTTATGTCTCAAATAGATTGGGATTGCTAGAATTTTCGGAACGTTCTAGTAATTTAAGAAAAGCTCAATTGTGATATGTTGGCTAAACTTTCTCTCTTGGAATTGAATTCCATAATGTTTCTGTGAGTTTCAAAGTATGGGTTGCGTATTAAAATGTGGTGGCTTGAATCGTATTTCAAATGAAAGCTAGTATGCCAAATTGTGTGAGAAAATCTCAATATTCTTAAGACTCTTAATTGCTCATATGTGTACCTAAAGTCTTGATTGAGAATGTCTTATTGTTGATAACCTATAAAGATGGTTGGAAGTGAAATCAGTAAATAGGGAATATAAAGTGTGGCAAACGTGCCAATAGTGAAAGTTATACTTGTGACCAATGGTGCCAATGAAATGAACTAATGTGAGAAATATTATGAAATGAGCTTTGACTCAACTATTCCAGATTTGACATCGACAATATAATCGGCAAAAAGTTTATGAACTCAAGTGATGCCCATATGTGGCTGTTTTAGCTAATGTTATGCTTTGTAAGTAATTTTCAATGTGTTTTGCATTCTTACATATTCGTGAGTGGAAATTGTGTATGATTTAAACTTGTACTTCGATTGCCAATCATTTTACTCCATTTATTGGAAAGAAATCGATTGTGTTTAAAGCCTTCATTACTAATGAATTTTAAAGTTGTGATTCCCGGAATATTCTACTTGTTGATAATTATGATGATGATCGATGAAAGGGAAGAAATGAAAGTGTGGAATATGAAATACGGCCATTGCTCCATGAATAAAGAATCATATGTATGGCCAAGAGAGCCAATGAAATAATAATGTTGTAAGTGGTTGAAAGTACGGATTAGGTGATATGTGGTGTGAAAGGTTATGAGATGTACGTATTTGTACTTTTGTTTCCCATGTGTTATGAAACCCTATGGACGGTCTATGAAACTCATAGGTATATTATGTTATGAAACCCTATGGACGGTCTATGAACGCATAGGTACATTATGTTATGAAATCCTGTGGACGGTCTATGAACGCATAGGTACATTGTGCTATGAAATATTGTGGACAGTCTATGAACGCATAGGTACATTGTGTTATGAAATCCATTGTGATATGAAATCCTGTGGACGGTCTATGAAACGCATAGGTGCATTGTGTATAATAGGTATAGATGTACGGTATGAATAAACACTATGGACGGTCTATGAAATGCATAAGTGTATAATATAATATGTGAACACTATGGACGGTCTATGAAACGCATAAGTGTATAATATGATATGTGAACACTATGGACGGTCTATGAAACGCATAAGTGTATAATATGATATGTGAACACTAAGGACGGTCTAATGAGACACATTATTAATGCAGACAATAGGTGCACCTTTTGTTGTCCTTGTTTGTACAGGTTGTTTCAATTACATTATATTATGTGTTCCACGTATAGATCATATGGACATTCTATTTTGAAAGAGGATTTCTATCTATACATACTAGTGTTATTCGATAGTACTAACGTCCCTTTTATCGGGGGCGCTGCATATTTAATGGATGCAGGTGGTTCTACAGCAGGTGGCATTGATCAGTGATAGCAGTACACTCCTTTCAGCTGATTTGGTGAGCCCCACTTCATTACGGGGTCATATATCTTTTGTTTCTCATGTACTTTGTGGTTGAGGTATAGCCGAGGCCTTGTTGCCGGCATTTCCATATTACTCTTCAGTTGTACTTAGAGGCTCCGTAGACAGGTTGTGGGTGGTATTTAATGTTGGGGATTGGATTAGAACTGTTGGTATTTGGCAACATGTTTTTCATTAAATCTATAAACTCGTACTATTTTGGAAATATTGAATGATGTTGTTAATGGGAATGAAATGGAAGAAGTTAATGAAATCTCTTCAGTATTTGATTAACGGAGTATATCTCCTCTTTATTCACGAATGAATTTGGGTAAAATAAAATCTAATAGGCTTGCTCAGTCGGGTTCACTCGGTTGAGCGCCGGTCGCGCTCCTCAGTTTTGGGGCGTGACATGATCTATTACGCAAACAGGCTCAAGGGCCGATGATTACCCCACAAATCGGGGACTGCCATTCTACCATTAAGCCTACGGGCTACATTACTTCGAGTTCGAGCAAGCACTCACTCGACTACTAAGCCTACGGGCTACTCTTATTTTGAGTTCGAGCAAATACTCACTCGACCATTAAGCCTATGGACTACATTACTTCAAGTTCGAATCATTCACTCGACTACTAAGCCTATGGGCTACTCTTATTTCGAGTTCGAGCAAATACTCACTCGACCATTAAGCCTACGGGCTACATTACTTCGAGTTTGAGCAAGCACTCACTCGACTACTAAGCCTACAAGCTACTCTTATTTTGAGTTCGAGAAAATCACTCACTCGTCCATTAAGCCTACGGGCTACATTACTTCGAGTTCGAACAAGTACTCACTCGACTACTAAGCCTATAGGCTACACTTATTTCGAGTTCGAGCAAATACTCACTCGACCATTAAGCCTACGGGTACATTACTTCGAGTTCGAGCAAGCACTAACTCGACTACTAAGCCTACGGGCTACTCTTATTTCGAATTTGAGCAATCACTCGCTCGATCATTAAGCCTACGGGTTACATTACTTCGAGTTTGAATCACTCACTCGACTAATAAGACAACGGGCTATATTACTTCGAATTCGAGCAAACACTCATCCGACTACTAAGCCTACGGGCTACCTTATTTCGAGTTCGAGCAAGAACTCACTCGGTTATAAAGGCTACAAGGTCCAAATACGATCAAATTGCCTAAAGCCTTATGAAAATCTTCATAAGGCATGAATGAAACAAAATCTTCACAAGGCAGAGAATAAAACAGAGGAAAGTCGGGAAAAGAAAAGAACTTTATATATATACAAGAATGTTTACAATGTCCGAACAGGACCCTACACAACAAAACAAAATGAAAACTAAGAGCTACGTTTCTTGGTTATCTACGGGGGAAGTCTCTTCTCCATCGGGCTACTCCCCGCTCTAGGACCCACTCTTGCTCCTATCATCGCCAGCATCATCATCATCACCATCATCATCATCGGAAGCCAAGGCTTCAGCATCGGCTTAGAGCTCTTTAGCCCTTTTTTTCTCTTCGGTGAGATCGAAACCTCGAGCATGGATCTCCTCGGGGGTCTCCCTCCGAGATCGGCACTTAGAAAGTTCAGCAACCCAATGTGCTCGAGTGTTGGTGGTCTCGACTGCCTCTCTTGCTTGTACCTAAGCAGCTTCAGCATCGCCGGATAGATGGCCACGAATGCATCCGCATCGGCCTTTGCCTTTTCGGCGTTAGATTCGGCCTTGGCAAGTTTGGAGGCCAACCGAGCCTCGAACTCCTCTATTTTTCTTGCTTGAACCAAGCTTTTCTCCTTCATGCTTTGAAGTTGATTTTCGGCAGATGATAATTGGGCTCGAGTAGTTTCTTTTTCAGCGGCAAGATGGTCCATGCCATCTTTCCATCCCAAGGTCTCTACCCTTATCATATCAACCTCCTCACAAAGCTTCCCAATAACCTCAAGCTTCTGCTGCAGCTATGAGATAGAAATATTAGCCACCGTTCCAAAATCGAGCCCATGGTTTTTTAAGATTACCATTACCTACTCGGTCAGGTCGGTATGGTCTTGTTGAGCCTTTGCCAATTCAGCTCGGAGGTCCTTGATTTCTTCTTCCCTTTGTCCAAAGAGAGGTCTAAGGGCATTCCTCTCCTCCGTGACCTGTCGGAGGTCGGACTCATACCGACGCAACTCAGCTCGAGACCGAGAACACGTTTCTCGATGAACCGTTGCAGCCTACGAAGGGAGTTAGAGCTTACCCGATTTAGAGCTTGTTGCACTTCACAGAAAAGGCCCGACACATCACTAAGGCCAGAAACATCCTCGACGCCAGTAAACAAATCACATAAGGGGTCCTCCCCTTCATGAGATCGGTTTATCTCGAGGGCCCCGAAAGCTTGGGCTTCCCGAATCGCCCCTTTGAAAAAGGCAGGGAGATTGGGTGAGTCTCCAATTACTATTTCCCCAAGCAACTCGCTATGGGCGTTCTCCTAAGTTCGGAGAGCTTCAGGGCCAGCCTCTTCTGATATACCCACCGTTTGTTGACTTCGATGGGAAGCATCCTCGATCTCTAACGGTTCGTGGACTCTGCCCGAACCTTCCTCCGATATCTCCTCAGTCCGAGGTGGAGCTTTATAAATCACCATCGATGCAGCTTTGGGGCATCGATGGTTTTCTTCTTTCGGGCCACCAGCACGGACCCATCATTTTCTTCTTCTTCCTCGTTTGCATCCCTTAGACGCAGAACTGATTCCATGGTTAAAGGGATGGTATTCTTTCTCGGCTTACAAGCCATCGTCGTCTTTGGTTTTGGAAAGATACAAGAAAGAGGCTTACCATGATTTTTGGCCTCCCATCGGCCCTTTGACAAATCACGCCATGAGCGCTCGGCATATGTGGAGGTCGAAGCTAGATCCGTACCCAGTTCTTGAGGTCGGGAATTGCACCGGGCATCCAAGGAATCGTTGCATCACAAAAAGGGGATATCGATGAGAAAAGAAATAAAGGGACAAAATAGTAGGAAATAACAGCAGAATTACACTTACGCTTCATATTCCACTCCTCGGGAAATGGCATCTTTTCAGTCGGAATCTGGTCCGAAGTCTTCACTCGAACGAACCTGCCCATCCAGCCTCGATCATTGTCCTCGTCTATGCTCGAGAATAGAACCTTGGTAGCACGGCGCTGAAGTGTTATTAACTCGCCTCAAAAGAGGCGAGGGCAGTATAATCGAATAAGATGGTCGAGGGTGAAAGGCATCCCCTCGATTTTGTTCACGAAGTAACGGATCAAAATAACGATCCGCCAAAAAGAAGGATGGATCTGGCCTAGGGTTATTTGGTATTGATGGTAGAAATCAATAATAACAGGGTCGAGGAGACCTAACGTGAAAGGATAAGTATACACACTTAAAAACCCTTTCGCGTAAGTGGTGATATCTTCTTCAAAAGACGGGATTACTATTTCTTTGTTCTCCCAATTGTAATCTTTCTTTAGTTATTCGAGGTGCCCCTCGGTTATCGAACACATATACCTCGATACTGGCTCACATCGGCCGGGAACCGACGAGCCTTTGTCGACCTTAAAATCAGAGGTAAGAACACACGCCCTAGGAATGCACTCCTCAGGTCGTGGCTCCACCGGTGTTTTATCGGCGGTAGGATGTGAAGAAGAAGCTTTTTCTTTCTGAGGAATGGTTTTTGATGTTTTCACCATTTTTGGATTTAAAGATCAATAATAGAAGGAGGTAACAAAGATTTGGTGTTTTTGAAATAAGATTTTGCAGTAAAAAATCACAGATTTACACATAAATTCAGAAGATGCAAGAAAGAACTTTATAAAATTTGGAGATTGGAGACACAAAAGTGGTAAATGGTAAAGAAAGGGGCTATTTATAGATTAAGCAATGTCGGTTCAGTATCAACAGTGGCCGACCATCATCTGACATGCATTAAATGCCTTGGAAAACTAAACCGATGGGACAGCTATCACGTGCGTCATGATCGAGCCCAATGTAAACGTCAGCTTATATCTGATCGAGCCGTTGGGAAATCATATCGTTTTTTGCCACATCCTTTCCGAGAAACGAGAAGACTATCTGTATACGGTCGAAATTGATTTCGGCCTTCGTACGTCTGATCAAGATGGAAACATAGTGGACCAAAGAAAGTCTTCATAATATCGAGATGGGATCCAAAAAGGCACAAACGAGCTTCAAGTTTCAGGGACAGGTCAAATACCGAGCTCGAAGTCATTATCGAGCTCGGGTCCGAATCAAACTATGATGAGATATGATGGAATCGAACTTAAGGGCCATAGGCCAACTAACACCCAGCCCAAGTCATTACCGGACCCCAAGTCGGCATCAAGCTCAAACTCGCCTCGAGCTCTAAAACTGGAAACCGACCAATACTGAGTCCGATCAAGATCGAGCTCATAGACAAAAGTCGTTACAGCCACACTAAGGGAGAGAATCTCGGCGGGAATTAGGGAAAAGTTGATTTATCATGGATTTTCCACTATGTATTTTTAATTATATCTAAAATAGGATCCCCCACTATAAAAGGGATGGCTATATTTCTGTAAAGCATGAAGTTTGGCATACATTATAACTGAGATATCATACACTCCTATATTGAAGAGTTATCTTTTTTTAGCTTCATAGATTGATTCATCTTGCTTAATCCATAAATCATCTTCTTTTCAACTTTGCTTATTTTTCATCCTCTACAGTCAACACTCGATATTTCTATTCATTCTTATGATTTGTATCAAGTTATACCACATACCCTTAGAACTACGTACAAATTCAACTCTATCCATTTTTTGGATAAACAAAATTCATCGAAAAAACTTCGACTCGAAAACATAACCATGCGAGGAACTCGGCAAAGTGTTGTTGTTTATGTGCAAACGGTACTGCTCTAAGGTGATGTTTAATGGAGTTTTTTGGCTGGTTTTTGGAGCTATTTTGGGTTCGTTTTCTGCTGGGTTTCGGGGCTGGTTTTTAGTTGTTTGGTGGCTGAATAAGAGGGGCTATTTTGCTGCATTTTGGGGGGTATTTTGGAGCTGTGTTTCAGCTGGGTTTTCAAGGTGTTTTTGGTGGCGAAATGAAGCGAGGAAGATGAAGTTTTGGTGAGGAGTTGCTGCTGCGTTTTCGCAGGTATTGAAACGGGCTTTTGGTGGCTTTGTAGAGCTCTAATGGCTGATTTGTATGGTGGAGGAAGGCTGAGTTTTTTGGAGCTTTTACATGGTGAGAATGGAGGTTTTTCACTGGATTTTCTTGAGGAAGAAAGAAGAGGAAATTGTTGCTCGTTTTCTATCCTTTTCCAAATCTATTTTCTCTGTTCTCAGTGCTCTGTTGTTTTTTTCAGGTGTTCCCCCCTTTGTGCAGTGTGTGCGCTCTCCTCCATATAATGTGAGGTGAGGGATTATATATAGTAAATGAGTTTTCTTGGCCAACGCGAATTGGGACTTGGGAGTGTCGTGGGTAAGCTTCCAGGAAAGTGCATTGTGAAGGAATCAAATGGAATGTGCACCTATGAGATAATATTGTCGTGCCCATGTGCAGGTGCCAAGTTTGTTACTATTAACAAAAAGAATCTTTACAGCTTGGCCATTTCTATTTGGCTCTTGTTTTTGTTTTTTTTCATTTTCAAATTCTTTTCCTTTTAAGACAAACAAAGAAAAATACAAGGATAAAATATTAGCTAAAGTATCTCTTGAGAACATATTTTTTTTGAGTTTTTCTTTTCTTTTGCGAATGAACAAAAATTAATATTCTAAAAAATATGAATCTTTTTGTTGGTTTCCAATTTTCTCAAATAAAACCTATAAAAAGGTGAAACAAAAGCTAAAATAACAATATTAAACTTAAAAACTATTTAGATACTAAAATAGATTAAAAAGAATCTAAATATGGTCAAAAATTAGGTGCTCACAACATGCCCTTCTTTGCTTGAAAACATGAAGAGTTTTCAGGCAAAGACAAGGTGAGTCGTATGACTAATTTTTGACCATAACGTTATTCAAAAAGGAAGAAACAAAGAAATGTGAAGAGAGTACAACCGAGTCCTGGTTGTGGACAGCCTACATATCCCGGGTTATAAGGAAATTAGGTCGCGTGTAGTTCAAGAACTTTATTTTTGATTTTCTTTTCTTTTTCTTTTTCTTTTTCTTCTGTTTTGTTTTCTTTTCTCTTTCTTTTTCCTCTTCTTTTTTTTCATTTTTCTTTTTGTCTTCCTTATTTTTTTTTTCCTCTTTTTTCTTTCTTGTTTTTTTAATAACATTTTCAGGTTCCAAAGAGGGTAATCAAAGAAAGGTAACCGGCTCAAAAGGGCTAGCAAAGGGTTGATAGTGTTTGGATAGCGAGAATGAAAGTCTTCGTCATCCCAATCAGAGAATATTAATGCTACATAAAGTGCCAAACATAGTACCTTTTGACTGCATCCGCGTTGACAGTTGTTTTAGGGATATTTCCTTTGATGCTTCCTAGGTACAACGCTCTCTTTTGCAATACTCTCGTTACAATGTATGGACCTTTCCAATTTGGAGCCAATTTTCCTATAGCTTCTTCATGAGGTGGGAGGATACGTCTCAGAACGAGTTGTCCCACTTTAAATTTCCTGTGCCGCACTTTCTTGTTGTAGGCACGGGACATTTTTTGTTGGTATAGCTGCCCGTGACAAACTGTGGCCAATTGATTTTCATCAATCAAAGTTAATTATTCCAATCGGGTCTTGACCCAATCTTTATCCTCAATCTCGGCTTCAACAATGATCCGAAGAGAGGGAATCTCAACTTCGTTCTAATTTTCTATTTATTTTCTTATAAGCCTTGTCTTCAAAATATTCTGCTTCTTGATTCATTATTTAGAGGTCTGACAACGTTTTAGGATCTGGGCATGAAGTCCGCAAGCATATCATGCTATCAAAATCTGCATTAACAGAACTAAAAAGAGAATAAGAAAGGTGACAAGATTAAGAAAAGAGACAATCGTTACGATGAAATATTAATTTTATTTATTTGAATTTTCTTTTTAAGATACAAGGGTTTACATCAGAAAGCAAAGCAGTGAAGTAAAATATCCAGATTACTCCCTGAAATAATCCAAATACAGAAAAGATAGCAAGACCAGCTACCGAGACTCCCATCTGACAGAGAACTTTTCAGGTTTGGCGGTCGTTTTTAGGTTTCTCTTCTGGCGCGGCAATGGTTACTGTGGCTTTCCATGTTGGATCATCAATTCTTCAACTACCCTTTTGAGTGTCCAACAGTCCTCGGTATCATATCACACTGCTCCAGAGTGGTATTCACATCTAGCATCAACTTGGTGCGAGGAGGACTCGGGGTTTGATCGGTTCGGGGCCACCGACTGCGGCAAATCTAGCCCGATTAACTTTTGAAATAAACTTGAATATGATTCACCAATAGGGATGGATTGATTCCTTCTGAGGGGCTCTCTTGGACAAGGATTGTATTGAGGAACATTTGGTTGGGGATTATATGGAGCTTGGTAGGGACGGACATTTCTGGTAGGTGGAGCTCGATTTTGTGTATAATATTGTGGCCACATGTAAGGTGGCGCGTTCATCACCGCATAGGGAGGCGGTGCCACGGCATAAGCAGCATCTTGATGGGGATAATAGTGTTGTGGGACCTTAGGAAGCATATATGATTGGTTGAATGACCTACGGGCTCCCCTCGAGCTTGAAGCCATCATGGCTCCCTCTTCTCTCCCGTTTTTGTTCATCAAAACCCCTGAACCATTCATAACGGCCTGTGATGTGGCCTTAAAGGCAGCATGACTCAAGATTCGGCCCGTTTTTAAAATATTTTCGATCATTTTCCTAATTTTGATAGCCTCGGTGAACGGATTACCTATAGCGGACATCATGTTCTGGAAGTAGTTTGCCTCTTGGGCCTGTAGGAAGACCGTAACCATTTCTGCTTCGTCCATTTGAGGCTTTACACTGGCGGCTTGCTCGCGCCATTTGACAGCATATTCACGGAGACTTTTCACGGTTTTCTTTGTCAAACTGAACATAGATTTCTCTTTTTGGATCTTTCACTCTTGCTTTCTTTCTTTTTTTCGCACTTTGTTTTCTTTGTTATTTTTGTCACTCTTTTCTTTCTTTTTATTTCTTCTTTTTTTTCACTCAGTTTATTTGATGGCAATGATCGAATCCGATGGGGATTGCCTACGTATCATGACGTCGCATGAATCAGATCTTGCGTAGTTCGGAAATACCGGGAATAGACTGACCCATTTTTCTTTTTTTCTTTTTTTTTATAAAGACTTTTAAATAATGGTTTTTTTTGGAGTTTGTTTTTTCATTTTATGGAATTTTGAATTGTTTTTTTAAAGGAAGGAATTCTAAAGAAGGAAGAAAATATTTTGGATTTTGATTTGAAAAACTTTTTTTTTCTTTTTTTTTTATCGAATGCAAGACTTCGGAAAAGAAGAAAAATATTTTTGGACTTAGTTTTTTTTTTTTGGATTTTCTAAGAAAAGAATTCTAAAGAGGGAATTAAGGAAATGGAAAATATTTTTGATATTTTTTGAAAATTGGGGTCTTTGCCTACGTATCTCACATTCGGTGTGAATCAGACCTGCGTAGTTCGGTCAGTTTTAACACAACAGGAAAAAAATATGACTTTTGAAAACATCGGCTCATTTTGAAATGACTTTTCTTTCTCTTTTTTTTTCAAAATTTCGGTAGAGTTTCGGGATTTTTCAAATACCTGGATTTTTCAGAACCGGGTAAATTTTTCTTTCATCACTCTTGGTTTTTCTTGATTTTTTTTCCCTATTCTAGTAGTCGATCAACATGTAAGCCGAAACAAATAAACGCACACGTATCACGTAAAATGCATCAGGATGATCTTTTAATTTGGGTACACCTGTCCTAGAGGACCCAACCCTAGTGTTGAGTTCCCAAAGTCAAATGCACATGATGCAAATAAATGTACCTACTAGGGATCCGGCATGAGGTTATCTCATTCTAGGTTTGAATTTTGGATGTGTTGTTCTTGACCTGGCTTACCCGAGCAGACAACTCGAGCCGGGAGGGCAACGTACCGGGAACCAAAAGGCCATCCGACTTTGTAACTGATCTGATCCTCGTTCTAAATTAGGGTATGACACTAACAGAAAAGAAGTCACGCCAGCGTGCGCTTCCCAGAAGATTTAGAAGACTTAGAGAGAAGAAGGGATTCGTAACAGTTTTATATATATTTCAAACAATATCAAAGCGGTAAAAAGCGGCATTTAACATATTAGGCTCAAACAAGTAATATCAGACAATCACAAGAAAGCCAAGCATTACAGTTATTCTAAGCTCGAATTCTGAACTCTGAACGAGAGATTCTGGGTTCGATCCCCAGCAGAGTCGCCAGAGCTATCACATCTCCTTTTTTTCCCGAGGGATAGGGGCAAAATTGGAGCAAAACGTTGGGTTGCTGGTCACCGGCGCAATTTGAAGACAAGGCAAAGAGCCTCTTTCTTTCCTTTCTTTTAATTTTCATAAATAACCAATTTATTTAACACTCCTAATTCCAACTAATTTGCAAAATTAACCTAATGACCTATTTTTCTAACAATTAACTAATTCATATAGCTAACAAATGCATGTGAAGTTACTAATGTATTTTTGGTATTTAAGTGTTTTACAAATGCAATTAATTATGCAATAAAAATCTAAAAATGTAGAGATTCAAAATATTTTTTTATTTTCTATGGGATTTAAAAGGCTACTTAAAAATGCATCAAACATGAGTACGCACAAAACAAACCAAGTAAAAAAAATTAAAATTCTATAAAATAATTTAAAGCTAATTTTTTGGAATTTTTAGGAATAATTTTTATTGGGCAAAAATTACGTGCTCACAGTTGCCCCTCTTTGCTCGAGAACATGAAGAATTTTTAAGCAAAGATAAAGTGAGAAATTATGAGCAATTTTTGCCCGTTTGACACTCCATGGGAAGCATATTTTGTTTTTTCAAAATGTTTGACCGAACCTTGCTTCAGAGGTTATCTACATATCCTTGGCTATAAAGGAATCAGGTCAGTGTAGTTCTGGAAGTTTTGGTAGCTGGGACTACCGAAAAGCTGTGATTTCACTACTGTTACTGATGTTACTACTTGTTGAACTCCTTATTACACCAAAATCAAAATGAAAAAGAACTAAACAAGCCTATCAGCTATGAGTTACAAGATTTCTATCTATAGGTCTTCTGAACTTGATCTTGAGTCTTGACTAGTTCTTCACGCAGACTCTGATTTGAACATTGATGCATGCTAGCTGCAGGTGCTAGTTCATTCTTCTTCGGCTTTTTCTGATCAAAACAGGGAATGTGATGCTCGTGATTTCAGCCATGTTTTGAGCAGTCCACATCTTTTCATATACTTTTGTCTTATGGATTAATTTCTTTTCTCTTTCTTTATTTTGGGTCGAGACTTTTTTTTTTGGTTATCTCGAACCCAGTGCCTTGAGGTAAAACCTGCTCAAACACTAAAACAAAAAAACAAACGAAATTTTTCTACCCCAGTTTTCACCAGGAAAATTTCGCGAATTATTGTAAAACAATTCTAAACTACCTCTTTATTGAAAGCAATAAAATGACGGAAATGGTGTAGCCTGAAAAGATCATGATGATGATTTGTTTTTTTTTTGGATGGTGTTCCTTTTTGTCAAAATGATGCTTCAACTCAGGATTGGTGCACCTTATGTAGGAAAATATCAACTAGGGAGTGGAGACCCTATGTTGGAAAAGAGACTAGGGAGTGGAGACTCTATTTCTAAAATAAATATCAATTAGGGAGCGGAGACCCTATGTTGGAAAAACGACTAGGGAGTGGAGATCCTATGTCTAAAATAAAATCAACTAGGGAGTGAAGATCTAATGTTGGAAAAGCGACTAGGAGTGAAGACCCTATGTCTAAAATAAAATCAACTAGGGAGTGGAGACCCTATGTCTAAAATATCATCAACTAGGAAGTGGAGACCCTATGTTGGAAAAGGAGACTAGGGAGTAGAGACCCTATGTCTAAAATATCATCAACTAGGGAGTGGAGACCCTATATCTAAACTAACATCAACTAGGGAGTGAAGACCTTATGTTGGAAAAGAGACTAGGTGGTGGAGACCCTATGTCTAAAAAATAAAAATCAACTATGGAGTAGAGTCCCTATGTCCAAAATAATTATCAACTAGGGAGTGGAGACCCTATGTCTAAAATAACATCAACTAGGGAGTGGAGACCCTATGTTGGAAAAGGAGACTAGGGAGTGGAGACCCTATGTCTAAAATAAAATCAACTAGGGAGTAGAGACCCTATGTTGGAAAAGGAGACTAGGTAGTGGAGACCATGTGTCTAAAATAACGTCAACAAGGGAGTGGAGACCTTATGTCTAAAATAAAATCAACTAGGGAGTAGAGACCCTATGTTGGAAAAGGAGACTAGGTAGTAGAGACCCTGTATCTAAAATAACATCAACAAGGGAGTGGAGATCTTATGTCTAAAATAAAATCAACTAGAGAGTAGAGACCCTATGTTGGAAAAGGAGACTAGGTAGTGGACACCCTATGTCTAAAATAACGTCAACAAGGGAGTGGAGACCCTATGTTGGAAAAGGAGACTAGAGAGTGGAGACCATATGTTGGAAAAGCGACTAGGGAGTGGAGACCCTATGTCTAAAATAAAATAAACTAGGGAATAGAGACCCTATATTGGAAAAACGACTAGGGTGTGAAGACCCTATGTCTAAAATAAAATCAATTAGGGAGTGAAGACCCTATGTTGAAAAAACGACTAGGGAGTGGAGATCCCATGTCCAAACTAAAATCAATTAGGGAGTGGAGACCCTATGTCAAAAATATCATCAACTAGGGAGTGGAGACCCTATGTTGGAAAAGATACTAGGGAGTGGAAACCCTATATCTAAAGTAAACATCAATTAGGGAGTGGAAACCCTATGTCTAAAGTAAATATCAACTAGGGAGTGGAGACCCTATGTTGAAAAAGGAGACTATAGAGTGGAGACCCTATGTCTAAAATAAACATCAACTAGGGAGTGGAGACCTTATGTTGGAAAAAGAGACTAGGGAGTGGAGACCCTATATCTAAAATATCATCAATTAGGGAGTGGAGACCCTATGTTGGAAAAGAGACTAGGGAGTGGAGACCCTATGTTGGAAAAGGAGACTAGGGAGTGGAGACCCTATGTCTAAAATGAACATCAACTAGGGAGTGGAGACCCTATGTTGGAAAAGGAGACTAGAGAGTTGAGACCCTATGTCTAAAATAAATATCAACTAGGGAGTGGAGACCCTATGTTGGAAAAGGAGACTAGGGAGTGGGGACCCTACGTTGGAAAAGAGACTATGGAGTGGAGACCCTATGTCTAAAATAAAGTCAACTAGGGAGTGGAGACCCTATGTTGTGAAAGGAGACTGGGAGTGGAGACCTTATGTCTAAAATAAAATTAACTAGGGAGTGGAGACCCTATGTTGGAAAGGAGACTAGGTAGTGGAGACTTTGTGTCTAAAATACCGTCAACTAGGGAATGGAGACCCTATGTTGGAAAAGGAGACTAGGAAGTAGAGATCCTATGTCTAAAATAAAATCAACTATGGAGTGGAGACCTTATGTTGGAAAAGTGACTAGGGTGGAGACCCTATGTCTAAAATAAAATCAACTAGGGAGTGGAGACCCTATGTTGGAAAAGCGAATAGGGAGTGGATACCCTATGTTGGAAAAACGATTAGGGAGAGGAGACCTTATGTTGGAAAGGCAGACTAGGGAGTGGAGACCCTATGTCTATAATAAAATCAACTAGGGAGTGGAGACCATATGTTGGAAAAGAGACTAGGGAGTGGAGACCCTATGTCTAAAATATCATCAACTAGGGAGTGGAGACCCTATGTTGGAAAAGCGACTAGGGAGTGGAGACCCTATGTCTAAAATATCATCAACTAGGGAGTAGATACCCTATGTTGGAAAAGTGACTAGGGAGTGGTGACCCTATGTCTAAAAATAAAATCAACTAGGGAGTGGAGACCCTATGTTGGAAAACCGACTAGGGAGTGAAGACCCTATGTCTAAAATAAAATCAACTATGGAGTGGAGACCCTATGTCTAAAATATCATCAACTACGGAGTGGAGACCATATGTTGGAAAAGAGACTAGGGAGTGGAGACCCTATGTCTAAAACAAAATCAACTTAGGAGTGGAGACCCTATGTTGGAAAAGAGACTAGGGAGTGGAGACTCTATTTCTAAAATAAATATCAATTAGGGAGTGGAGACCCTATATTGGAAAAGGAGACTAGGGAGTGGAGACCCTATGTCTAAAATATCATCAACTAGGGAGTGGAGACCCTATGTTGGAAAAGATACTAGGGAGTGGAGACCCTATGTCTAAAATATCATCAACTAAGGAGTGGAGACCATATGTTGGAAAAGAGACTAAAGAGTGGAGACCATATGTATAAAACAAAATCAACTAAGGAATGGAGACCTTATGTTGGAAAAGAGACTAGGGAGTGGAGACCCTATGTCTAAAATAAACATCAACTAGGGAGTGGAGACCCTATGTTGGAAAAGGAGACTAGGGAGTGGAGACCCTATGTCTAAAATAAATATCAATTAGGG
The DNA here is from genome assembly GCF_000715075.1 of Nicotiana tabacum. Classification (NCBI taxonomy): domain Eukaryota; kingdom Viridiplantae; phylum Streptophyta; class Magnoliopsida; order Solanales; family Solanaceae; genus Nicotiana; species Nicotiana tabacum. The sequence continues at coordinate 21,302,033 of NC_134081.1, read as the reverse complement.
AGTGGAGACTCTATGTTGGAAAAGAGACTAGGGAGTGGAGACCCTATGTCTAAAATATCATCAACTAGGGAGTGGAGACCATATGTTAGAAAAGAGACTAGGGAGTGGAGACCCTATGTTGGAAAAGAGACTAGGGAGTGGAGACCCTATGTCTAAAATAAACATCAACTATGGAGTGGAGACCCTATGTTGGAAAAGGAGACTAGGGAGTGGAGACCCTATGTCTAAAATATCGTCAACTAGGGAGTGGAGACCCTATGTTGGAAAAGAGACTAGGTAATGGAGATCATATGTCTAAAATAACGTCAACTAGGGAGTGAAGACCCTGTGTTGGAAAAGGAGACTAGGGAGTGGAGACCTTATGTCTAAAATAAACATCAACTAGGGAGTGGAGACCCTATGTTGGAAAAGGAGACTCGGGAGTGGAAACCCTATGTCTAAAATATCATCAACTAGGGAGTGGAGACCCTATGTTGGAAAAGGAGACTAAGGAGTGGAGACCCTAAATCAAGTTCAAAAGTTTAAAGATCTTGACGAGCCTTGAAGTAGGGTGCATTTGTAGGTATATAAATTTTATCGGAGTTAAATCCAATAAAATAACATGCTTCATATTTTAAATGAAAAATAGAGTTGGCCAAATAAATATTATGGGCTAATATAATTGAATTAATTATATAAGTCCAATACATATGGGTTAAATAAATAGGCTTGAATCTATTGGGCTAGCCCTTTTAATTGGGCTAAAAGTAATGAGCCCACTCCACTAAGCCCAAGATGTCATCTTCCTAAAGGCTCAATTCGGTGCCACGTGTCAAGTGACATGGCACGCCAAATCAAACAAAAGAGCCAATAGGATCATGCCACGCGTCAAATTGACAAGGCGTGTCAAGTCAAATTAAAAGGCCAATAAAACCGCGTCACATGTGCAAATGACATGTTCTTGCCAATCAAATGCGGTCTTGTCACTCTTTAATTTGATTGGTCAGAAAGAGTTTGTTCTTATCATAACTCTTCTCTCTCACAACTATAAATAGGGGTCTTCATAATTCAGAAAAAAAGACCAAAAGTTATAACAAGAAGCAAGAAAGAGCTCGTGGATCAAACGCTACAAATTTCTCTACAGGTTTCAAGCTTCAAGCAATCAAGTTCAAGTTCAAGAAATCAAGTTCAAGCTCAAGAACGAAGAACAAATCAAGATTCAAGGAGTACGAGTTCAAATCAAAGTTCGTGCTAGATGAATCCAAGATCATCGCTCGTGGCAACAAATATAGATTCAAGATCAAGCTCAAAGGCCCTTGAATTTATTTACTATTGGAAAGAAAAATCAGAGGATTCATAAGGAATGTAACACTCAAATATTTTAAATAAAATATTACAATTGTTGCAATATTTTTCGATCTCGATTATTTTGTCGACACAAATTTGTTGTCTACAGTTAGTTTTAATGCCCTCCGGCCGAAACAGCCAAGTCCACTACTACCAATTCCTCTTGGCAATTTAGCTGAAGTTCTCTTCAAATGCAGTATCCTCAACCGATACTTGGCAGAAAAAGCTTGTAGAACTACTGCAAAGGTTCAACGAGAAGAGCAGATTATTACACGTAAGATTCTTAAATTAAGAAACAGTTACTTCCATTCTTGGTAACATATCTAAATGAATTTTGCTTGTACGAATGAATGGAGCGTTAAGCCAATAGAAGAAGACAGCATATTGACAAAAAGGAATGTCACAACACCACGAAAAGCAGTGAGAATATGAACAAAACCAAATAACAAGAATCTTGGCCAAATTGTAACGTAGATAAAGCTGGCAAGACTTATATACACATCGTTGACCAATCAGGCATACTAAATCCACAATATACAAGATTAGGAAAACAAAAACAGTGAGAAAGAAGAATTCGACCAAAAAAAAAAGAACACCAAAGTTGTCTGTCACAACAGAAAAGTCATAACTCCTATATGAAGTCCGAATCTCCACCAAAATGTGGCAGATCTGGATGAGGCCTTCCACCTCCCGGCCTCCTCGGGTCCCTGCATGTGATTTTAAAATGAAATTAGTAAGAGGAAAAAAGCAACAGAAGCCATAGAGCTGAAATAACTAGTTTCCCTTTTTCAGAAGCAACTTGCAAAGCTGGATTATTTTCATTCAACAAAATAATTTGCAAACAATAGATTTTTACGTCATGTTACTCAATAGAAGAGCACTTAATATGTACACTCTTAGTTTTACAAGGAGAAAGGCACAAGGCACAAAAATAGAGATTTAGAGATTTCCCCCTTGCTATAGCAATTTTGAGTTTACATCTAACAAGTAAACACTAGATGGGAAGAGCAGAATTTCACCTAAAACTAACCGACACAAGATATGCATCAAAGTACCTGATAAAACGACCTGGCTCAAAGCCAGGAACATCTGGTGGTCCATACGGATCAAAACGAGCACCTGGTGGAACACCCCTGTATGAAAAGACCAAATAACTCAATCTTACAATATGCATTTCCCATCTTTGAAATGAGAGAGAGAGAGAGAGAGAGAGAGAGAGACTTACGGCAGTCCTCCAGGTAAACGAGGATCCCCACCCATTCCACCAAAAAAGCGAGGGTCACTAGGCCCTGCATCATAAAACATAAAGAGCTCAGTTGGCAAAAGACAAAATTAGGAATTCTTTATCTGAACTAAGACAAAACTAGTCACACACCTATAAGCATGCTCCCACCTCCTGGTTCGCCTCTACAATGACAGAAAAGGGACGGTGTAAAGACAAGATTAGCATGTACAAAAATCAGAACACACCAACTGGCAAGTGCCATTCAACATGAGAGGGGAAAACACAAAAAGATAACAAACCTGGTTGGGTAAACTCCAGCACCAGGCCCAGGGAAAAGATCGCTGCCACCAGCGCCAGGAATGGGAGGAACCACATATCTGTATAATCCATGTAATGTAGGAAGTTAAAAATTCTGTGCCACCGCCTCCAATAAAACATGATATCAGAGCTTGAAACTCTTTACAACATTTTGCGATGCGCAAGTTAAAACGCAATATAGTGTATGTGTGTGTGTTTTTTTTTTGGGGGGGGGTTTGTGGGGGGGGGGGGGGGTCAACAACCAATAATATACATATTTCTGGTGACTTGAGAGAATGCTGCCCAGAATTCGAGAACAATCCATCCCACCATAAGGGATCTCTCCTACTGCTACCTAACTACTAAGTATAACTTATCCTCCTCTCAGAAACTAAAAATAGAGATCAATCGCATATCTGTCCGCCTGCTCCTCCCTCCCTTGATCCCTAATCTGATTTTCATTGAGAAAATTTATTACGCAACTGATACTAAGAACCTGCTTTCTTTTCTGTTCTTCTCAGTTTTTCCATCTATTTCCTATAAAATCTACTGATAACGGCCACAGCTGACCATTAACAGCTCATCACCAAATCACATACTTAGGCCCACAATCAAACTAAATCTGAACCCTTTGCAAAAAAACAGAGCCCTCAAATAACTCTTAAATAACAACATACTGCTGTAGGTGGTAAAACACACATCAAGATTTCCTAGAAACACACCCTTGGGGGTTTCATTTTATTTAGTCTAATATAATCTCAGAAGGAGAGGCACTAAAACAAGTGGTAAGTGGAAGAGAAGAAAATCACTGCAATTGCTTAAGAGGAGTGGAAGATTTATGTAAGGACTTTGTATGAGAAAATACAGAAGAAAAACAGAGCTTTGAGCTTGACACGTAAGTGTTTGAAAAGCCTGCCAGTCTGACAGGAGAGCAAATACATCCCAACTTTGAACAGGAACATCCTTGAGCACCTAAAATTATTTTCTGAGATGCCTGGGTGAAAGGCTTTTTATGAGGAAATTTAATTCTATCACCACCACAGAACCTATGGGACAAACCTGCAACATAGGTTGCGAAAGTAGTAGGGTGAGGGAGGGGGGTGTTTGGGAGTGAATCCTCAAATGATGAAGTATAACTTCCATATAAAGAAGAACAATGGGTGGGTATCTCTTACAGAAAGGATAATCGAAAGCTCTCCTCTTCAGAGACCCCAACCTAAGACAAGCCAAATGACTAGGAGGAGGATAACCGCTTGGCTAGCTGAACCTAAACAAGAGGAAAGGGCGGGGAAAAAAATAGAAAGAGTAAATCACCGCTGCTATAGCTCCAACAGCAGTCGAGAGGGCTATTGTTCAAGGATCTAGCTGAGCAATCTCCCCCAAGGATCAATACAGAGACGTTAGAAGTGAGTAAGGCATCAAGGAATACCAAAATACCGCTAGTGTAAGGTTGACATCTCAAATGATCAAGCTAGTTGTATGTAAAGGATATAGGTCTGTCATACGAGAAAGATGAGAGACTGTTCTGAGATGGAATTAATATCTGGAGTTACCAATTTGCTCTTGCATGAATACAAACATGAGCTGGCAGGGAATTTACCATGTCAGAGCTCGAGAATATTTATCAAGTTGGAAGACTACAACAGATAACACCCAAGTAGACTCATGCCACATGTGGCCTGTGGATGGAACATGAGGGGAAACAGTTATTCCTTCCACAGGGCCCCCTACTTCGAGTTAGACTTGGAAAAGTAACGGTCTATCTAGTTAGGCGTTGACTGCAGTTAAAATATGAACTTCAACTCCTAGCGCTTACAAAGGTATACTGCAGAATTCGAAGGAGACTTGTCCCGTGGCTCTCGAGGGCCCGAGCTCCCCATCCCATCCAATCTCCTTCTGGATCAAGGCCAGACATGACCCTGAGAATATCGAAATTGACCTCGACAGGTCTTCGGCTTCAATTCGGTTCTGTTGTATGATGCATGACCTCAACAGGAGGGGTTGTTCTCCTCAAACTCAAAGGCCGCTGTTGGATGCTTTCTACACTGTCACCCCCCATGATCTCATCTTCTTGATATGGAAAGGGGACGACAGCGGCAGGGGAAGCTACTTCATTTGGGGCAGGCCCCAGACGTGCTCTTCCTTGGTATATAATTGATCCACTGCCTTTCATCCATTCCAGTTTTATTGACATCAGGTGAGAAAGTAAAACCGCTTTCAAGTTCATCCAACATTGACGATTCACTTCAACTTTTGATTCTTATATTTCGTGGCACGTCCAGTACCTCTTATTTCCTTATGGGAAAAAATCTTCATCCAAGTTGAATTAAAGTAAGCATGCCACATTGTATCCCTTCAAGCCCTTTTGTTGTCTGATCTTGAAAATCTAGATCTCTCTAGTCCTTGAAATTAGAAACGTTCCATGAAGGAACAATCATGTGGGGAAAGAAGGGCCTGCTTAGAAGATTTCAAAAGGCCTAACTTTTCACATCACAAAGTCCAGGAACAAGGAAAGCCCGGAGTGCATGCTAGTGTCAGTGTGGCTCAAATAGCTAAAGGAACAACTATTAGGAGAAATTGAAGAAGAGGCACTGCCAGCTAGGTATAGATATCTCCTCCAAGGCAAGTGGCCGCCAAGGTACGGCCACTTGAAATGCGTACTTTGAGGTGAATAGTATCTAGGGCTAGCAGGCTAGGTTGTCTTCTCCCTATCAGCTCACCCCTCCCCAGACCTAAAGGAAAGGGAAGAAAGAACATAATCCAAGTTTGTACAGATGGAACAAGTACAGGGAATCAAGAGGAGGCGAGGAGGAGACTGGCAGCTTTCCATCTTCCACCTCTAACAAAAACGTATAGCTTGGAATCCTTCCATTTTCTTGTCTTTCAAGGTATACACATCTCAAGTTAAAGATACCAAGGTAGAGGAGCATTATACAATCATACCTCACATAATATGATGATGCAATTCATGTAAAGTGAGATTCAGAAAAATTGTTTTCCAATGAATTGAGGATCTACGCCATGTATCTAGGTATGAACCACCAATAAACTACATATCAAGGTATATATCAATAATTATTGACAGGAATAAGAACAAATCTCTTTTCTTTGACATTACCCTAAGGGAAAAGAACTTCCAGGCTGATATGGGTAATCAGATCTGCGCTCAGCACTAGGCTGGTCTTCGAGTCCTCCTTTTCCAGAGCTGCATACAGGGAATTGTAACTTATGAATTTAATTGTCACATCTCCAAAGTCCAAAGTACAAGTTGAAAACCAAACCAATGGCACATACCTTGAAGTCTGAGTAGAGGAATTCGCCACAGAAGAACCACTATATTTACTAAGGACTTCTTTGTTTAGTTCACCTACCAGCTTACCCAAATTTTTGAACTGGGCATTGTAATTCGTTCCCCCTTCTTCGACAATGTAGTCCTCGACGCTGCAAATTACCAATGGATCAATTAGAACACTCAGAACGTTACAAATAAAAAAAAACGGAACACTCAGAACGTAGTCCCTTCTTCAACTAGCAACGGAAGGGGAAAAAGATGCTTTCTCCTTGCACTGGTTTAGGGGTCATAAGGGAAGAGCTGGAGGATTTTTGATGTAAATAAAAAGAAAGAAAAAAAGAAAGGAACTTACCTTAGCTCAAGATGAAGAGGCTCGTTATCGCCATCCCTAAGTGTATCTATAAGCAGCTTATTGTTCATTGCAAGGCACTTCACCAACACTTTTTTGGAGCTCTTCTCAGGCTTTGAATACACAAAGGCATAACTATCCTCAAATTCATTCCAATGATCAATCCCTACCTCATCTACTCAAAAGAAAGAGACACAAATACATATGATGCATCCTAATCATTCCTAATTACACAGAAGTTATCCGAAATAACCTGAAAATCTCAAAAACAAACTGCAAAAGAAAAGGTGGAAGCGAAAATAATGGCATATCAACAGAAACTGAAGCTTCCAATAATCATTGACACCAATGCAGATGTACAAAGGAACAAGAGTTTAATCAAGGCAGATACTCCTCTTTCCTCTGTTTTAACCAGATACGGACAGACTAAAATGCAGTAACCTCTTCTGGATCTTGTTTCTCTATAAAGTTCCTCTATTCATTTTTATCAAAATAGTAAAATTTCTCAATTCTAGTCTTTAGGAATAAGAAATAAGTAAAGCACGGCTCAAAACTCGTGGATAAATGGGCCTGATAGCATCAAGGACAAGGATAGAGTTTTGGATGCTCCAAGGCCATTTACAAGATCTCAAGCTAAAGAGTTGCACTCTAAGGTTGCTGGACTTCAATGGCAAATAAAGAAGCTTTTAATTGTAGAGGAAGAGCTCAAGCCCAAAGTAGATGAATTATCCAAGTTTTACAATTATTTGGTGATCCAAATTGAAGTCCAAGAGGAGGAAGATTGGGCCACCAAATCAGCCCTTGAAGTCCACCAAAGGGGCTCAAAATGAGCTTAAAAGAGGTCCAAAGGGGGTGTTTCAAAGGAAGCCCAATTGGAGTCCAAATCAATGGCCCAAACTAGTAGTTTTAAGGTCCAAATCTGCCCCAAAGGGATTTGGCCGCCCCCCACCTAATTGTAATGACTTTCCCTACCTAATTGTAATGACTTTTTATGCCTTAGCAACCACCCTACCTAATTTTAAGTACTTTTTGTGCCTTAGTACTCCTATAAATAAGGAGTTCTTCTCATTCATTGAGACACTTGATTATTGATTAAGTATATCATACTTTGAGAGTTCTTTTGAACCTTTGTTACTTGTGCTTTGAGATTTATCTTTCAACCTTTACTAGTTCATAGTTCAAGGTAGTAAGATTACTTCTCTATTGTGATATCTTTGATTTCTTTGTGGTATTCTTAGAAGACGATTAATACTAATTATTAATTGTTGTCTCAAGTTACTCGTAAAGCGGTCAAGATCCGAATCTATTGTTTTGATTTGCTTTTAAATAAAGGCGTTTGATTTCTTCAATAAATCAAGACGTTGTTGCTTTGATCTTGTCAAGGCTATAGAACTTGCGTTCTTGGAATTCTTTTCTTGAATTTTTCCATATCCTTTATTTTCTGCCCTTTAGTTCTAGTTGTTCAATTCCTTATTGTTATTGCTTCCGCATTTACTTTTCAAATTCTTACTCTAGTTTGGATTCCCGACCTTGTCGTTATCAAGTGGTATCAGAACGGTTCTATCAAGGTTTCGTTCTTGATAATTCTGGGGATTTCTTGAGTACTAAGAGCGGAAAAAAAAAGTAAAAAAAAAAACAAACAAAAAAAACGAAAATCAATTTTAAAAAAAAAAATTGCTTGCTCTCTAGGAACTTTCTTTTGTATCTAATTTGTTTCCAAAAACTATCAAAGGAAACAAGAAGAGGGGATCCCAGATTTCAAAGATAAGACAAAAATTTAATTTTTCTTACTCTTTCTAATCTAAATATATAATCATTTCCTTTTTGTTCGTGTCTTGTTTCAACCGAGCCTAATAGTTCTAGGATTTGGTTCTTCTTTCATTTGTTCCCCAAAAATCTATATTTTACTACTAAGAACTTTATACGAGTTGGGTTTAACTATAAATCTACAAAGTATTTCGTTCAAAGGTTATTTCGAGAGAGAAAAAAAAGGCAAAGTGTGTGTGAGAACAATTGAGGAAAAAAATCAATTTTCTGATATAGTTTTATTATTTAAGATGTCACATAAAGGTAGTGATGATGAACGAAAGGTTCTCCAATAAGCCGAAATCAAAGCAAGAAATGATTTTACCTTGCAAGCTATGCATCAACAATTCGAAAGGTGGAATTTGCAACTCCAAGAGATGAGGGACACCATTGCTGAGCAAAATGATACAATAGCTGAACTTAGAAGGGAAAATAATGTTAGGCCCCAAGCTAGGAGAAATGTACCCCTTGCTCCCATTGTAAATCAAGAAAACTCAATAGATGATTTTAATGATATCGATTTTGATAGGGTGGGAAGAGATAGGAGGGGACAAAGAGGTAGAGTAGAAGATGATAATATAAGTAGTATAAAGATGAAGATGCCATCTTTCAAGGGAACAAGGGATCAAGACTTGTACCTTGATTGGGAGAGAAAGGTTGAAACCATATTTGACTGCCACAACTACTCTGAGGGTAAGAAGGTTAAACTTGCTATTGTTGAGTTTTCTGACTATGCTGCTATTTGGTGGAAAAAGCTTACTAGGGACAGATTGCAAGAAGGACAAGCATCAATTGCTACTTGGGCTGAGATGAAGAAGGTGATGAGAAAGAGATTCATACCATCTCACTTTCAAAGAGAGCTACAACAACGCCTTCAAACATTGAAGCAAGGGTCCATATCTGTGGATGAGTACTTTAAGGCTATGGATATGGCTATGATCCAAGCTAATTGTATGGAGGAAGAAGAGGCTACAATGGCTAGGTTTTTAAATGGTTTAAATAAGGAAATAGCTGATGTAGTAGAATTACAACAATATGTAACAATAGATGAGTTAGTTGACTTGTCTGTAAAGGTAGAAAATCAAAATAAAAGAAAGCAAGCTAGCTCATGGAAAGGTCGGTCAAACACCATCTCCAAGAAGCCATGGTCGAATCAAGAGATGAAGAGTTCTTCTAGACCTCAAGAAGACAAGGATAAAGGTAAATTTGAGAACAAAGATGGAGGTAAAACCTTTAACCCTAAACCTTTTACACCTTCTAGTTCTATTCAGTGTCATAAATGTAAAGGAAGGGGACATATGATGCATGAATGTCCAAGTAGAAGAAACATCATTCTTAGAGAAGATGGAGGATATGAGAGTGAAAAAAGTGAGGGAGAAGAAGAGGGAGATGTGAGTAATGATGATGATATAGAACTACCTAATGATGGCATGATTGGGGTAGTTAGGAGGATTGTGACTATCAATTTGGGAAGCAATAGTGAAGAACAAAGGGAGAATATATTCCATACTAGGTGTGGGATAAAGGGGAAAACTTGTTCTATGATCATTGATAGTGGTAGTTGTGCTAATGTGGTGAGTTCATACTTTGTGGAAAAATAGGGACTTGCATGCATGAAACACCCTACTCCCTATAGACTCCAATGGTTAAATGATAGTGGTGAACTAAAGGTAAACAAACAATGCATGATTTCATTCAATGTTGGTAGATATGAGGATGATATTCTTTGTGACATAGTCCCTATGCAAGCTTGTCATATCTTACTGGGTCGTCCTTGACAGTATGATAGGAATGTTTTTCATGATGGAAGGAAGAATAGATATTCTCTTGAGCTAAATGGCAGGAAATTTACTCTTGCACCTTTATCTCCTTCTCAAGTGTTTGAAGATCAAAAGAGGTTAAGGGAAACAATGGGAAAACCAAGGGGAGGGATAAAAAGTGAGCTTGAGGAAAAAGAAAAGAAAGGAGGCCAAGAGTTGGAAAAAAAGAGAGATGGCCGAGAGAAAGAGAGAGAGGGCAACAATTTGAGAGAAGAGATAAAAAGGGGCTTGAATGAAAAAATAGAAAGTCTTGGTGAGAGGAAAGAGGCTAAGGAAATAAAAAAAAAGAGTTTTTATATAAAAGCCAAAGAGTGTTTAAATGCAAGAAAAGAGGGGTTGCCCATAATACTACTTACTTACAAAGAAGTTTTGATTAATTTTGAGTTACTAACTTCTTCTTTGCCAAGTAATATTTCTTCTCTTTTGCAGGATTTTGAAGATGTCTTTCCTGAAGATATTCCTAATGGATTGCCACCTTTACGTGGCATTGAGCATCAAATTGATTTCGTGCCTGGATCACAAATCCCAAATAGGCCTGCTTATACGAGTAATCCAGAAGAGACAAAAGAGCTTCAAAGGAGCTGCTTGAGAAAGGCTTTGTGAGAGAGAGCATGAGCCCTTGCTCTGTTCCCGTCCTATTGGTACCCAAAAAGGATGGAACTTGGAGGATGTGCGTGGATTATAGAGCAATCAACAAGATAACGGTAAAGTATCGCCATCCTATTCCTCGTCTTGATGACATGTTGGATCAATTACATGGATCCAAAATCTTTTCTAAAATTGATCTAAAAAGTGGTTACCATCAGATTCGAATAAATCCTGGAGATGAATGGAAAACTGCTTTTAAGACCAAATATGGGCTTTATGAGTGGTTAGTTATGCCTTTTGGCTTGATTAATGCACCTAGCACTTTCATGAGATTAATGAATCATATCTTTAAGGATTTTCATGGAAAATTTGTTGTGGTGTACTTCGATGATATCTTGATCTTTTCTAACACTTTAGAAGAGCATGTAGAACACCTAAAACAAGTTTTTGAAGTTCTTAGAAAGCAACTCTTATTTGCTAATCTTAAAAAGTGTACTTTTTGTGTGGATCGTGTGATTTTTTTGGGTTTTGTGGTTAGTTCTAAAGGAGTTGAGGTTGATGAAGAGAAAATTAAAGCAATAAAAGAATGGCCAAAACCTAAGAGTGTAACTGAAGTTAGGAGTTTTCATGGACTTGCTAGTTTTTATAGGAGGTTTGTGAGAGACTTTAGCACCATTGCTTCTCCTTTAACTGAAGTTATTAAAAAGGATAAGATTTTTACATAGGGAAAAGAACAAGATGACGCTTTTAACTTGTTGAAAGAAAAGTTATGTTCTGCTCCATTGTTACAATTGCCTGATTTTTCTAAATCTTTTGAAATTGAATGTGATGCTTCTGGCAAAGGAATAGGTGCTGTTTTGATGCAAGATTCTAAACCTATTGCCTACTTTAGTGAGAAGTTGAGTGGAGCCACATTGAACTATTCCACTTATGACAAAGAGCTATATGCTTTGGTAAGGGCTTTAGCCACATGGCAACATTACTTGTGGCCAAGAGAGTTTGTCATTAAAACTGACCATGAATCCTTGAAATACTTGAAGAGTCAAGGTAAGCTTAGTAGAAGGCATGCTAAGTGGGTTGAATTCATTGAAACTTTTCCTTATGTAATTTCTTACAAACAAGGGAAAGAGAATGTTGTTGCGGATGCACTTTCAAGAAGGTATGTCTTAGTTTCTACCCTGACTTCTAAATTGATGGGTTTTGATCAAATCAAGGGACTTTATGCTAATGATGTTGATTTTAGAAAGATTTTTGCAGATTGTAAGTTGGGTCCTTTTGAGAGGTTTAACCTCCAAGATGGGTTTCTCTTTAAGGAAAATAAGTTGTGTATCCCTAATTGCTCTTTACGTGAAGTATTTATAAGGGAAGCACATTGTGGAGGGCTTATGGGTCACTTTGGAGTCCTAAAGATGCTAGACATACTTGCTGAAAAATTCTTTTGGCCTGGAATGAGAAAAGATGTTGAAAGAATGTGTGCACAGTGTTTGGAATGTAAACAAGCTAAATCTAAAGTGTTACCACATGGTCTTTACACGCCACTACCTGTTCCTACTTCACCTTGGATTGATATTTCTATGGATTTTGTGTTAGGTTTGCCTAGAACAAGGTATGGTAAGGATAGTATATATGTTGTGGTAGATAGGTTCTCCAAAATGGCTCGTTTTATTCCTTGTTTAAAGACTAATGATGCTTCACATGTTGCTGATCTTTTTGTAAAAGAAGTTGTCAAATTGCATGGTATACCTAGAACTATTGTTAGTGATAGGGATGCTAAGTTTTTGAGCCACTTTTGGCGTGTGTTTTGGGGGAAGTTAGGCACTAAATTGTTGTTTTCTACTTCTTGTCACCCACAAACTGATGGACAAACTGAAGTAGTTAATAGAACCTTAGGAAACATGTTGAGGGCTGTTTTGAAAGGTAAATTAACTTCTTGGGAGGCTCACTTACCTATGATTGAATTTGCTTACAATAGAACAATCCATTCTTCTACAGGTATGTCTCCTTTTGAGGTTGTTTATGGTTTTAATCCCTTCACTCCCCTTGATTTATTACCATTACCTACTAATGATATTGTTAATCTTGATGGTAGGACAAAGGCTGAGATGATGAAAAAAATTCATGAACAAACAAGGCTTGCAATTGAGAAGAAAAATGAGCAAACTGCCTTGAGAAAGAATAAGGGTCGAAAACAAGTAATTTTTAAACCTGGAGATTTAGTTTGGGTTCACTTTAGAAAGGAGAGATTTCCTCAAAAGGAAGTCAAAGTTGCACCCTAGAGAAGATGGCCCATTTCAAGTCCTTGAAAGGATTGGAGACAATGCTTACAAGCTAGACCTACCTGGTGAGTTCCAAGTAAGTGTGCCATCACTCCCTCCCAAGGTTGGGGTGTGACAAACATGGTATCAGAGCAGGTCTATCTGATAGCATCAAGGACAAGGATAGAGTTTCGGAAGCTCCAAGGCCATTTACAAGATCTCAAGCTAAAGAGTTGCACTCTAAGGTTGTTGGACTTCAATGGCAAATAAAGAAGCTTTTAATTGTAGAGGAAGAGCTCAAGCCCAAAGTAGATGAATTATCCAAGTTTTACAATTATTTGGTGATCCAAATTGAAGTCCAAGAGGAGGAAGATTGGGCCACCAAATCAGCCCTTGAAGTCCACCAAAGGGGCTCAAAATGAGCTTAAAAGAGGTCCAAAGGGGGTGTTTCAAAGGGAGCCCAATTGGAGTCCAAATCAATGGCCCAAACTAGTAGTTTTAAGGTCCAAATCTGCCCCAAAGGGATTTGGCCGCCCCCACCTAATTGTAATGACTTTTCTTACTCCTTAGCAATCACCCTACCTAATTGTAATGACTTTTTATGCCTTAGCAACCACCCTACCTAATTTTAAGGACTTTTTGTGCCTTAGTACTCCTATAAATAAGGAGTTCTTCTCATTCATTGAGACACTTGATTATTGATTAAGTATATCATACTTTGAGAGTTCTTTTGAACCTTTGTTACTTGTGCTTTGAGATTTATCTTTCAACCTTTACTAGTTCATAGTTCAAGGTAGTAAGATTACTTCTCTATTGTGATATCTTTGATTTCTTTGTGGTATTCTTAGAAGGCGATTAATACTAGTTATTAATTGTTGTCTCAAGTTACTCGTAAAGCGGTCAAGATCCGAATCTATTGTTTTGATTTGCTTTTAAGTAAAGGCGTTTGATTTCTTCAATAAATCAAGACGTTGTTGCTTTGATCTTGTCAAGGCTATAGAACTTGCGTTCTTGGAATTCTTTCCTTGAATTTTTCCATATCCTTTATTTTCTGCCCTTTAGTTCTAGTTGTTCAATTCCTTATTGTTATTGCTTCCGCATTTACTTTTCAAATTCTTACTCTAGTTTGGATTCCCGACCTTGTCGTTATCAGAGCCTGCCCCTCTATCCTTCTTTGCTTAAACACCAGGCTTTTATACAACAGGATCCGAATTGTGACGTGCACCTACCCCCCCCCCCCCCACACACACACACACACATCATGTGCTGCAATTTTTTACCACTAGACCAAAACCCAATAGCCCCTCTCTTTTTAATAATATTCATTATTGACCAAAACCTTGAACTTCTAAATAAGAACAATCACTAGCACTCAAATATTCAAATTTGATCCTATGGCTCAGGAAATGTACAGAATAGTACTCACAATTCTAAAATTGCAGTTAACCAAGTTGAAGAACTATCAAAAGGAAAGAAAAATACATAAAGCACAAAAATTTCACTCTAAAAACTCTAATTAAATAAGTTCATAACTGGAATATCAAAAACCCAATACCAAAATTCAAATAATACTAACACCCTAAAAACAAAGAGAAAATGGGAAAGCCGAAAACTTAGAATACGACAAAAAAACGTACCTGTGGAGGAGGAAGAGAGAGCGTCATCGGTGGAGGCGGAAGGCCCAGTGGCGTGGAGAACAAACCCAGAAGCAAGGAACGCAGCGTGCACCGCGAAAGCTACCTTATCGTGGGCTTGACGGAAAGTGGGCCTTGAGGCCCGTATTACTGCCATAACCGATTGCTCCGTCGCCATTGTTATGGAAATGATGTGAGAAGAAGAGTATCGTTTAGGAGCTTCGACTGAGTAGAAAGAAGAATTGCTAGTGCTTTGTAGTCTTGTAGAAGAAGAAAAGACAATAAAAAGGGGAGCCCGAGTTATTCTTTGCCCCAGTAGGCAATATATATACCGCACCCACTTCGAGTGTTTTCTCTCGAATTTTGTACATAATGCAATTTGGTCCTCCGACTATCAAATTTGGCGATTACTTTCTTTTTGTTTTTTCATTTTATCAACTTTAAAATGTCGAATTTATCCTACTTTTATATATATATATATATATATATATATATATATATATATATATATATATATATATATATATATATATATATAATTAGGGGTGTACATAAATCGGGTTGGGTTCAGGTTTTTTATTTATCAAACCAAATCAATTGTGTTAATTTAATAAATTTTATAACCAAATCAGTAGAAGTGAATTTTCTTAATCTCGAAATTTTTGATTTCCTTTAAGTATCTCTACAATAAAAAATATATAACTAGTGCTCCAAATATTTCTTTAACCTTAATAAGAAAAAATAATTATATAATATTTTTTAATAAATAAATATAAAATATGAGATGAGTCATGACATTATACAAAAATATAGTATCACTAACGATAAAAATAATGAAATTCCATAAAATAAAAACTGCTAATAAGTCATAGAAGAAGCAAATTGAATTTTCTTAGGAATTTTTACCTAATTATACCTTATTAAAAACTTATATAATCCTATGAGAGAGGTTTTAACTTAATTACAATTTGATATACAATTTATCAATTATATATAAATCTATATCTATATTTATATCTATATCTACGCGCAATGCGCGTACTCTATGACTAGTTATATTAAAAGCTCGAAGGCTCTTAGCGAAATATCGTTCATCTTTTTTACCATTTGAAAATAAAGTTTACACTAGGCAAAATAGTTATTTAATTATTTTTCTAATATTTAGGAATAGTCAATTAATTCTCTATTATTTAGGAATAGTCATCTAATTATTTCCATAAATTATTTCCCTAATTAATTATTCCCCTAATATTACAATCTAGAAATAAAATTCGTACACTGCATACTAGGAAAACTTTTCGTTCAAATCCATTATACAACTAGGAAAGATTTTAACTCCATCTATATTTAGTCTCCTTTTAGGTTTCATCCTCAAAACAATTCTTGTTCGAGCAACACAATACTAAGGGTTTCGGCTTCCCTTTCTTTGAGCAAAAAGCTTTGTATTAGTTAAATTTTGCATGCACGTATTTATATTAATAGTTGAATTTTATGTTCAATTTGTAAAATTTAAAATAGTAGTTAAATTTTAATTTGCATTCACGTAAAGGGTTTTAAGTTCTCTTTCTTTAAAGAAAACAATTGTATTAATAATTGAATTTTGCATGCACTTATTTATATTAATAGTTAAATTTTGCATTCACGCATTTGTAAATTTTATATTAGTAGTTGAATTTTGTATTCACGTATTTTATTAGAACTTTGAATATAATATCAAACAATTTATATTATACACTGTCTTTAATTTGTATGTGGTGTTTGTAGCCATCTGTTACAAGTTTAGTATGTTGTAAGCCATCATTTGGAAGTTTTCTTTTCGATAATAATTTTGGTCTAGAATATAAGGTAATTGAATTTATGTTCTCTTTATCTTACAAACTTCCGTTAATTTTCATATAATTTTTGTATATTTTGGATTTAATTAATTTCGTATCTGACTTATTTATAAATTTTTTACACTAAACAAAATGGTCTTTTAAGTATTTTTCTAATATTTAGGAATAGACATCTAATTATATTTTAATATTTGGACTTTAAAATCAACTAAAATTTGTACATTAAATTCTTTCTTATTTGAACTATATAATATAAATATATTTGTAATAAAAAAATAACACATGAAAATCACATTAAAATTTTCTCTCACTTTCAATTTCTTTTATTTTTATGAGTCCTTTATTTTCCTAAAAGAATTAATAAATGTTTTGTTGGGTCAATTGGAATCCATGAAAAAATAGTACGTTATCTTGTGTAGATCGAGAGAGAACGCCCATAAGTGATAATTTTGACCCCATGTTTCAAAAATATAGATATAAAAAGGAGGATAAATAAGTATATATTGAATGGAGTTTATAAATTTATAGATGTACAACAAATTTATTCTTTGGCAATTCAATTAGATATTTTAAAAAATAAATTAATCAACAAAGTACTTTCCTTATTTATCAATTTCTTCTAAACTATACTATTTTAAAAGCGCAAATCCCTAAATAAAAAATATTGATCCACGTTTTAGGCTTTGACAATATACTCCATTTCAGAAAAAAATATAATTATTATTAATATAAACATTTTAATTTTTTCTTGAAAAGGCTTTTTAATGCTAGCTAATATGTAAGACTTTTAAGTCAACTAAAAGTTGCTACTCTAAGTTTGGTATATAAGCAAAATCTTGGCATTCATTGACTTTTGATAAATTAACAACTTTTCTAGAAGTTTGTATCGTATGAGAACCTTAAGTTAGTGAAAATTACTTATCAATTAACATTTTATTCTTCAATAAAATCAACTACAACATATAAAATTAAGTCGCTACTCAATGATTGCTTATTACAATTTTATTAAGGTGGTATTTCTTTAAAAACAAAATGAAAGAATTGTTTTTAGAAACCAAAATCAATTGAATAGGCCACATATATAAGTAAGTATATTGCAGAAATTGAAAACTATTGATGGAATATTTAGAGGTGAAAATTTTCATAATGAAAATTTCAATATTTAAAAATATCAAAAATATATAGAAATTACCAACCCCCCCCCCAACCCACCCACTCACCCCGCACACATACCAAAATAAAATATTTTCGAAGAAATATGTCTCTTTTTGATAATTGATATTTTTATTTCTTTAAACGTCTTCATTATTTGTATATTGACTAATATTTTCATTTCTATATGGCAATTTCTTCCTAATAAATTAGGTATTTGTAGGATTACTATTTCTCAATTTTAAAAACTTACACTTTTATTTATATTAACTTAAATATAATTTTTAATATAACATTAATATGATTAGTTATTTTCTAAAATAATAATCCAATTAGATAGGATACACGTGCAACATGCATACTGTAGGACTAGTTAGTATTAAATGAGTATCCTTGATTGTAACTTTATAATGTGGTAACTGAATTCTACACCTTCGGCCAATTGCCTAATAATCTCTCTCTTCGTCTCTCTCTCTCTCTCACTCTCTCACTCTCTGTTCTTTTCTCTACCATAATTTTTCTTCCTTCAATCTTCTCTGCTTCTCTTCTTCTTTTGCATCTCCTTTCTCCATTTTTTTCAGGGAACTCAACAATGGATTTCACATTACCGTTTATCACGAGTGAACCAGTCATTACCTTTCCAGCCATTGACAAATATTAAAAAGCTTCAAAGTTTTGAATTTGAATTCGAATTTTCTAAATACTTTTTGTATGGATTGGGTGTTATTGTAAATGATTGGGAATATCCTTTGAAGTTTATATCTCAATTTAGAAGATGTTTGGTGAAGATTATAGTTGGTTTTAACTTTTTGATTGAAACTCGAAGAGGAAGAAGAACATAAATGAGATTAGTATAAAAATTATATTTAAGTTGTATTCTGTTGTAGTTGTATATTATGTATGAATATTGTATGAAAGTTGAAAATGAGTTTTAAATAAGTTGTATACTATATGAATCATTGTATGAAATTTGAATCAGTGTTTTAAAAGGCTTTTTTGTGACTCGCCCCGGGAGGGGCACTATCACAACACCCCGAGGCTCACGTGTGGTGCTTAGTTCTGTGAGACTTACGCCCCCAGTGCCCGACTGTACGCCCGAAACACACCAAACACTCTTCGCTCGGAGCTTGCCTCATAAATCCTAGCGTTGTGATGACCCGATAGGTCATTTATAGTTTTACCTTTCATTTATGTGATTCAAGACCTCGAATAGCTCCGTTTAGCCTTTCTCGATTTGCATGTGCGGTCCGTATTTTTTTTGGAAGGATTTTATGAGAAAATTGATGAAAATATGAAATCATGCTTTAAAACTTATTTCAGTTGACTATTGTCAACGTTTTGTGTAAATGGAACCGGATCAGTGCTTTGGCAGTCCCAGTGGGTCAGTATCGCGATTTGAAACTCGGGTATTTACTCAGAATCGCATTTGGAAATTCCTAACTTGATTTATCATAATTTGTTGAAAACTAGAAGCTTAAAGATTTAAAGAATTCATAAGTTTGACCTTGTTGCTACCGGGTTTGATTTCGGTTTCGAAACTTGGTATAGGTTCATTTCAGTATTTATGACTTGTGTGCAAATTTTGGTGCAAAACGTTGATTTGACGTGATTCGAACGCCTGGTTGAGAAATTGAGAGTTCTTAAGTTTCTTTGAAAATTTTATCCGTTTTGGTATCCGATTCGTAGTTCTAGATATTATTTTAGTATTTCGACCACGCAAGCGAGTTCTTATGATGTTTTTGGACTTGTGTGCATGTTTGGTTTGGAGCTCCAAGGGCTCGGGTAAGTTTCGGATAGGTTACAGATATTTTTAAACTTAAGAAAAAGTTGGTTTAGCTTCTACTGGTTTCTGGTGTATGCTTCTTCGCGATCGCGAAGAGTAAATTAGGACTGGGGAGGAATTGTTCTTCGCTAACGCGAAGAGATGGTCGTGAAGCGGAGTAGTGGGGGGTCTGCCCTACGCAAACACGTCCATTCCTTCGCGAATGCGTAGGGTTAGGAAGGGGAACTGGGGGTGGAACCTTTACTCTACGCGAACGCGATCCCATGATCGCGAACACGAAGGCGAGGTGGGCTAAGCCTACGTGAATGCGTAAAGTATTCCGCGATCACGATGGCCATCTGGGCAATGCTCTTCGCAAATGCGTCAGGTGTCTCGCGAACATAATGAACACCTGACGCCCGGTCATTTAAACTTATAAAATTGGGATTTCACCCATTTTACCATCTTTTCATTAGAGCTCGTCCTAGAGGCGATTTGTAGGAGAAATTTCATAACCCTTTCATAGGTTAGTATACTTTAACTTATTTTCTTCCATTTTCATAATCACCCATTAATTTCTAGCATTAATCTTTGTTCTTTCATGGTAGAAAATTAGGAATTTTGGTAGAATTAGGGGGTTTGCAAACTTCAAATTTAGATCTCAAATTGGGGTCGGATTTTGAAATTAATTACATAATTGGGCTCGAGAGTAAATGAGTTTTGGTCCAAATCTCGGGTTTTGACCAAGTCACTTCGGAGTTGACTTTTGTTGACTTTTGAAAAAGGTGTAAAGATCTTAACTTTATGTATTGTAATTGATTTTCCTAGCCTTATTTGATGTTATTCAGTCGATTTTAGTTAGATTCGGTTGGTTCAGAGGCAGATTTTAGAGAAAATGTCCCGGTAGAGCTTTAAATTGATTGTTGAAGGAGGTAAGTGTCGTGGTTAACCTTGACTTGAGGGATTAGGACTTATTTGCCTATTTTCTACGTGTTTAATGTGTGGGTACAACGTATATGTAAGGTAACGAGTACTTATGCATTATTTTTGGGTTAAAGCATGTGGGTGGAACTTTTTTCGTTGTGATTTATTGCCTCTTTAATTATGATATCCATGCTTAGATTATATTATTACTTATTAGATCATTACTTCCGTATTTATGGATTAATTATTAATGGTTGAGTATTTTTGGAAGTTGAGGTTTGGTATCTTGGAATCATAATTGACGTAAAGTACATCCTTTGCATTATTTATCTCCCGAATTTTTATATTCATTACTACATGGTAAGGAAGAGTGTTAAAGCACAAAGGGTGATGTCATGCCATTTTATTACTTCATTTATTGAGTAATACATTGTGAGGAATAGATAAAGCATGAAGGGTAATGTCGTGTCATCTATATCAATTATTCATTGTTACATGGGCAAATCGAGAGTAAAAGAATGAAGGGTGATGTCGTGCCATTTCATTCTACTTATGTCATCATTTCATGGTAAGGTTAAGAGTAAAAGCACGAAGGGTAATGTCGTGCCATCTTCATACAATATGTTCATATGTCCTCTTTTGTTGATGATTTATTTGACTGTCTTGTGTTGTCATTCCTGTTGTAGTTATCGTATATTTTCCCCCTTTCGCATGTCCCCTCCCAACTGTACATATTAAATCTATGTTTTGTTACTTTTTGGTACATATATCTATGTTTGTATAGGTTTAATTACGTGAGTGTCCTGTCATAGCCTCGTCACTATCTCGTCGAGGTTAGGATCGAGACTTACGAAGTATATTGGGTCGGTTGTACTCATACTATACTTATGCACTTCTTGTGCAGATTTTGGTATTGGTCCCAGTGGTGCGTGAGGAGCGTCAGCTTGGATCATAGCATGCGGAGACTTGAGGTAGATCTTCTAGCGTCCGCAGACCTTGGAGTCCCATTCCCCTTCCCTCTTTTACTGTTCATTTCATTCAAAATAGTTATAGTTATTTCAGACTATGTTGTAGAACTTCAAGTAGCTCGTGTATTTGTGACTTTGGATCTTTGGGAGTAGATGTTATTACATGACTTATGCTGGTGTTTTATTAGTTTGGGTCCCTATCTCTCGTTATTTATCATCACCTTTCTTAAACTGCTAAAACTTTGGCTATTTAACTATCTCACGTCGGCTTGCCTAGCAAGTGGATGTTAGGCGCCATCATGACTTAGAGGTTGGGATTCTGGGTCGTGACAAGCGCAAATCATGCATTAAAGTCCCTAATTATCATGGTTGAAACTCAAGTTTCTTTAACTAATAAATGATTACACTTTTATTCATCTATAGAAATATGAATGTAACGACCCGACCCGTCTTTTTGAGCTCTAGCGCGTCATTCGGCGGTTTGAGGCCTTGAGTAGCTTCACTTCATGTATTATGACTTGTACGTGTGGTCGGTTTCAATTTTCGGAAAGTTCAGAGTTGATTTGGAAAGAAAATTCTCAATCCGGAAACTTTAAGTTGAAAGAGTTAACCAAGGTTTGACTTTTGAGTAAATGACCTAGGAATCGGGATTTGAAGGTTCTAATAGGTTCGTATGATGATTTTGGACTTGAGCGTATGTTCGAGTTAAGTATCGGATGGTCTGGAAATATTTTGGCGCTTATTGTAGAAAGCTGGCATTTTGAAACCTTTAGAATTTCTTAAGTTCGAGTTGAAGTGGACTTTGGTACTATTGATGTCCGTTTGGGATTCCGAGCCTTGGAAATAGCTTTGTATTGTGATTTGTGACTTGTACGCAAAATTTGGCGTCATTCCAAAAAGTTTAAGTGTGATTCGGATGCGTTCAACAAAGGATGAAGGTTTGAAAGTTAAGAGAGTTTAAGAAATTGAGTTTGATCTTTAATTCTTGGTTTCGATGTTGTAATTTATGTTCCGAGCCTTTGAACAAGTTTACATAGGATATATAAACTTGTTAGAATGATTGGACGGAGTTCCTCGGACCTCGAGTGAGTTTTGGGGTGATTTCAGACCACTTTTAGAATATTTGAATTGATGTTATCTGATGCCAGGTGTGCTCTTTGCGACCGCAGAGGTCTGGGTCGCGATCGCGAAGAGCAAAGTGCATTCCAGACATTTGTGAATCGCGATCGCGGAGGGAAAGTCGCGATCGCGGAGAAGGATTTTATGCGATCAATAGTCTGACTTCGGAAGCTTATATCACGCAATCTATAAGGAAATAAGAGATGATCCAATAATGAAAGTTATAGTTCTTTGAATCGAGTTTTTAGAAAATCAAACTGTTTGTCATTTGGAATTTTGTATAAAATATTATGACCATTATACTGAAGGGTGTATGTGAAAAAGAAAAAATAATTTGTACATCGCGATCGCGGGATTTTGGCCGCGATTGCGATGAAGGAAACGATGATGGAACTTTTGTTAACTGTGATCGCATGGATAATTACCGCGATCACAAAGAAGGAGGCCTCGCAAGTGTATTAAACATCAAATTTTGGGATTTTGAGCTCATTTCTTCACTTTTAAGTTCTTGGAGCTCATGTAGGGCAATTTGGGGTGATTCTTGAAGATTATTTTCATCATATATCATAAGGTAAGTTATTCCTACTTGTTTCGGATTAAATACACAGGTTGTATATGGAATTTAACATGGAATTTGATAGAAATTGTGGAATTTTTGGAAAACAACTTTAAAATGGTATTTTCGGATTTTGACTACAAAATTGAATATGGAATTAGGAATAAATTATATATTTGAGTTCGTGGTATTATGGGTAATGTTTATCTACAAAAACTTTTGGAATCCGGGAGCGTGGCCCTAGGGGTTGACTTTGTTGACTTTTTGAGCGGAGTTGTGAATTGTTATAAATTGTTAAATTATGAGTATTGGAGTATATTTTTATTGGTTTGCACATTATTTGACTAATTTCGGATCGACGGGCATCGGTTTGGGGTGTTAGAGAGGTGTTGGAGCCGGTTATGGAACTTCGAAGCGAGGTAAGTCTCATGTCTAACCTTGTGAGGGGAAAACTACCCTCGTAGGTGTTATACTTATTACATGCTACATGTTATGGGAGCTACGCACGTATGAGGTGACGAGTGTGCGTGCGTATGCTAGAGTTCCTAATTATATCCGGGTAGACTTAGATTCACGCCATGCTTTAATTGTAATAATTGAGTTATTCTTGCATGTTTAATTACTTTTATTCGCATTATGAACTGAGACTAGACTCGCTATTTTAGATATTTGACGAGCTACTTGATTAGCTGTAAGAATTGTACTTCTCTTTTGGATTTCTCTCGCATTGTGCGTATTCATCGTAAAGTTTCTCCTGAATTCCATAACTCACACGCATATTCGTGAGTGGGGTCATAGACCTGTAAAAGCTTCACGCTCTTATGGTATCGGGTCGTTCGGCTCGGCAGGATATTGTAACACACTCCTATGGAATCGGGGCTTTCGTCTCGGTAGAATATTGTAACACACTCTTATGGGACCGGGTCGTTCGCCTCGGCAATATCACGTATTCTTATGGGATCGGGTCGTTCTCCTCGGCAGAATTATTTATCACACTCTTATGGGATCGGGTTGTTCGCCTCGGGAGTTCTATGAAACAATCTTATGGAATCTAGCTGCTTGTCTCAACAGAATCGTACGAAATACTTGATAAGGAGTTCGCGTACTCTTGAGTTTCCTGACTTGAGATGTGACCATTGATTTAGTATTGACCATTACGTATTCCATTTGAGGAGGCATCCGATAATGGAGGACTTTTGTGTTCATTGTTCAGCTGTAGACCATATTATTTGCCTATATATGTACTCATTGTTTACTTACCACATTTCATACTTGTCTACTTTGTTATATTTGATTTACTAGACCATTAGTAAGTGTAAATGTCAACCCCTCATCACTACCTCTTCGGGGTTAGGCTAGATACTTACTTGGTACGCGTTGATTTACGTACCCATATTGTACTTCTACACTAAATGTGTGGGATCTGACAGGTTCATTTGGTGGTCATATGGGCGCGTAGGCACAGCTGCTGAGGGGACTTTATGGTGAGTTGCATTCCTTGCTACGATTCGCAACACATAGAGTTTCTATCATAATTATTTACTTTATATTGCCTATCTTGTATTCCAGACAAATGTTGTATTGTTATTGTACTTTCTAATAGATGCTCATGCACTTGTGACATCGGGTTTTGGGTGATCTAGAATTTGTTTATGGTTTGCTTTACATTGACACACTATTACCTTATATTGTAATTAAATTGTGCATATCTACGATTTTATTTGACGCATTGATCTCTCTATCTAATAAAATCCATGATTTCAAAAATAATAAAATGAATAATTAAGTTGGTAGTTCATCGTTGGCTTGCCTAACGATGACGTTGGGCATCATCACGACCTATATTGAGATTTGGGTCGTGACAGCTTGGTATCAGAGCACTAGGTTCACTTAGGTCTCACGAGTCATGAGAAAGTCTAGTAGAGTCTTGCGGATCAGTACAGAGATATTTGTACTTATCTTAGAGAGGCTACATGGTTGTTAGGAGAACTTCTCTTCCTTGATTCCTTATTGTGCGATTTGATTTCGTTAAAGTTTATGCCTTCGGTTCCTTCCTACTTATTCGTACGCGACGTTGGGCATTTTTTATCATTTAAGCACCGACGAGTTGTGAAGATGCTTCAGATGCGGTGCATGATGCTTTTCCTTGTGAATATGGGCAGACCATTATCGTTGCCTTGTGGAGGAGTGTTCTGTCATTTCAGTCCAGTGTTAGAGTTGCCTACGGTCGAGATTTGATATTTCTGAATTTGGTGGAATTCTTGTTAATATTGTGGTGTCGCCTTCCTTGATTGAATGCATTGAGGCTCATCGGCATGTTGGCCTTTATTTGTTTGCCTCTAAGAACGGTGTTGTGAGATGTAACCTACGAGGAAGTTATTAGAGATGGTTGTGTGTTGTGACTTCAGGATAGAATCGGCGTTTCCAGTATTGATGGTTCGAGAGAGATGATCCTTGGGATGTTTTATGCTTAGAAAGTTTGAATATGATGAGAAGGGCATGATTGGAATGTAGGAAAATATGAGTATTAGATTATTATTTTGGATGCAATACGGCTTCGAGTTTCACACATGTTATTGGACCTTCATGTGATGTTAATGAATGAAGGGATTCTTACGGCTGGTGTATTAGTGTGGTCCCAAGGAGATTAATTGATTTCGTGATGGAGGTAACTATAGCAATGATGTTGGAGGACGTCGATATGAGGTTACGCATGTGCCCTATCTCTTGCGAGCAGGTTAGCGGTTGCGTGATTTTGAGGAGGTTCCTACGAAGAGTTCTACTTTCTACCTAACATGGGATGCATATATTGCGATGCCAGTTTGGGTTGCTTGAAGAAGACAGTATGACCCTAAGGAGGTTGAGCGTGCGATGGTGGCTAATAATTTGGGATGTGTTATGATTGGTGCAACAAGAGCTTACGAGAATTTGGCCGAGTAACGGTGCGGGATCATGGTAACCGGGAAGAAAAAGCGGTTGCGGGGTCTGGATCTATGTGATTGTAGCGTGAACTAATTGGGGGAGCCCACCGTCTACGATTGGGTCACGTAGTTGTGTGCATGTGCAGCTTTTGGTCCTCGGTGCATTGGTGGATTAGTTATGACCAAGAGAAGAAAAAAAACATCAAGGGTATTTTGGGCAAGGAATTTGACATATATGTGCTACATTTCACCTTATCAATTTATGTGCAGATGTTGGGGATAACTCAGAATTTTAGCTTCTTGTGGATATGATGTGCAAGGAAAAGAATTCATTTGGTTTCTTCTTTGGAAGTGTTCATGTGCTAGCAGAGCATTAGAGTTTGGTTATATATTCGGGACCAGGTCAGAGTGGGTAACTCTCAACAATGGTTCTAATGGGTTCAAGAATTAAAGTGCAGTGTTTAAGGATTTTAGGTTCGTCATGTGGCTGAGGATTGGGTTTTATAGCAGAGTGTGAAGAATACTTGGGGAATTTCTATGTTATCATCGGGTCTACAGTACAATGTTAGAGAAATGGGAGAAATAACTTTAGATTCGCATGAGGGTTTCTAGACGGGTGTATCAGCGGGAGATGCTATTGAGTGCATGAGGATGGTATGAGATGGCGGATGGGTATTGAGACGATGTGGTCTTGTGATTTGGGTCACTTGGGATGAGTGTAGTTTGGGGTCCGTTATGTGTTTGAATAGAACTATTAGTTCGAAGCCAAGTCAAGAGTAAATTGGTAGAAGTAGAGTTAGTTAGTAATTGTTTGAATCAACAGTGTTGTGGAAATGATCAGTTTCTTCGATGTGGTAAGGTTATACCAGTGGTTCATGGTTGTACGTGCGGGCTTGAAAGTTGCCGTGGTTCGATTGATTTGGATGTATTTGATTCTGATGGCTTGGTTATGTGTGAATGGATCCCGAAAGAGTTATGGCGGTTTAAACCGTGACTTAAGGTTTGTATTATCTGTTGTTATAGGAAGTTGGTTATGGATGGAGATTCTTTTTCTTAGATAAGTTAAGTGAAAGGTTTCGAGCCGATGAAGTGTTAACTCTACTGATGGTTTAGGAGATTATGTTGAAATTCTTGTACTCTTGAGTAGCAGCATGAAATGTGCAGTGAGCGGTATGGAGACTGGAAGTTAAGGATCAGGGTTGCGGTTCAGTTTTGATAAAAATGTCACGAGCTTGAAAGAGCGGGGGGGGGGGGGGAGATTTAAGATGTTCATAGTATGTTGGCGCTATCTTAGTGTCACCTGAGAACATTGTTTTGTATAAGAGGCATGGTGTATTGATTAGTGGATTCTTGATTTGCATTACAGAATTTGTACGATTAATGGTATTGATGTGCAGACCTTGCTACATGGTGCGGGAGGTCGTGAAGTGACTCACGTGTGATGATTGTATAAGGGTGGCGTGTCAGCCATTTATGTGGTAGAGATTGAAATCAGGTATGGAGATTATAGTACTGTTGTTGATGGGAGAGTTTATCTCTGAGAGGCGCTCTATTTCTCTGGTTACAGACTGTGGAAGTTTATTCCTAATTTGAAGGTTGATCGTATGTGTCATGGATATGGTCATTGTTGATATTTGGGAGGTTATAGACCCATTTTGAGATGATCAGAATCGGCCTGAGGTCCATTGGTAGGCCTAATGTGAATGTAAATTTTATACCAGATCAGATATGCTTATTTGGCATAGCATCACTTATGGAAGAAGTCTTCGAGCTTAGTGTATGGTATTCCTGGCGTCGTCTATTTCAAGTGCTACTCTTTTATGCCACATGGGTTGCGATACGACTTGATTATTCATATGTGTGTTTTGGTCCTGTGTAGCTCGTCGTTTATTGCACCTTAGTCAAGCTTGAGTTTTGTAGCGCATGACGCTATCCGTCTCCCCAAGGTTGTATTTATGCACTTGATATGCTTATGGTCGGTATTCGGGCATTTCGTGAGTTTGAGCATTATGGCTTGATGGGAATTTCCCTACTGGTGGTTATGTGTGGATCGGGTGGCACACCGCCACGGGTATCATGTATGGATCGGGTTGCACGCCGCAATGGTGAGATGTTGAATACGGTTCCTTATACCTATTTTGTGTGCCTCATTTCTCATCTCTGAGATAGACTCATAGCATCTATTTGGCCGTTTTATTTGTTATGCGGGTTGGGTAGTTCTTTGCCAGAATTTATTCTTCCTTATAAGTCATATTCGAGTTGTAGTTTATTAGCGTATTGATGTCATCATAGGAGATTGTGAGTGACTTTTGATGTGGCTTGTCGGTCGAGCAGCTTGTACTGGGAGAGACGAGGTGGTTGGACCTGGATTTAGTGCAATCGGATTTATATAAGGTATATTAAAGGGAAAGTGTTACTATTTAGTTCAGAATGAGGCAAGGGCTTTCGTTGAGCGGAGAAATTCCATGAATTTATGATTTGACGGGTGGTTATGAGATTCTACACATCTCTTTTATCGTTGCAGTATTGCGAGGGTTGGAACAGGGCTTATATGTGTTATGAGGTATACTGCATGCATCATGTTAGTGGGTTGCAGCTTCTACGGTTGGAGGATGTTATTATGGGCATATGAATTATGCGGTGCATTGTGTGATTTTAGCATGGGTGCATGATCATATTTGGTACAACGGGTTGACATTGATACAGTGTTCGTATGCTAGAATCATGTCTCGTAGAGAATTCCGGGTGTTGGAATTTGGTTCTAAGGCTAGTGGGTTAAGGTAGTAGGAAGGATCATTAGTTTGGCTCTAGCTAATGTGCCCACAGGGGTTGTGGTGGCATGGGTTGGTGCACAATGAGTTAAACAGTGCTTTTGGGCAACTCCCGAACTGTTCTTGGCACGTTCGAGGACGAACGTATATTTAAATGGGGGAGAATGTAACGACCCGACCAGTCATTTTAAGCTCTAGCGCATTGTTCGGCGGTTTGAGGCCTTAAGTAGCTTCAACTCATGTATTATGACTTGTACATGTGGTCGGTTTCGATTTTCAGGAAGTTCAGAGTTGAGTTGGAAACATAATTCTCAATCTGGAAGCTTTAAGTTGAAAGAGTTGACCAAGGTTTGACTTTTGAGTAAACGTCCTAGGAATCAAGATTTTAAGGTTCCAATAGGTTCGTATGATGATTTTGGACTTGGGAGTATGTTCGGGCTAAGCATCAGATGGTCCAGGAGCATTTGGAAAGCTGACATTTTGAAGGTTTTAGAATATCCTACGTTAAAGTTGAAGTGGACTTTGGTGTTATTGATGTCTGTTTGGGATTACGAGCCTTGGAATAGGTTCGTGTTGTGATTTGTGACTTGTACGCAGAATTTAGTGTCATTTCGAAATGTATAAGTGTGATTCGAACGCATTCGGCGAAGGATGAAGGTTTGAAAGTTAAAAGAGTTTAAGAAATTGAGTTTGATGTTTAATTCTTGGTTTCGATGTTGTAATTTATGTTCCGAGCATTTGAACAAGTTTTCATAGGATATATAAACTTGTTAGAATAATTGGACGGGGTTCCTCGGACCTCGGGTGAGCTTTGGGGTGGTTTTAGACCACTTTTAGACCATTTTTAACTGTTGTTATCTGATGCCAGGGGTTCTCTTCGCTATCGGGGAGGTCTGGGTCGCGATCGCGAAGAGCAAAGTGCATTCCATGCCTTTGTGAATCGCGATCACGGAGGAAGGTCTCTATCGCATAGAAGAATTTTGTGTTGCCATTAGTCTGACTTCGAAAACTTATATCTTGCAATCTATATGGAATTTGGAGAGGATCCAAAAATGCAAGTTGTGATCATTATACTGAAGGGTGTCTATGAAGAAGAAAACATAATTTGTACATTGCGATCACAGGATTTTGGCCGCGATCACGATGAAGGAAACAATGTTGGAACTTTTGTTAACCACGATCGCATGGATAATGACTGCGATCGCGAAGAAGGAGGCCTGGAAGGTGTATTAAACATCTAATTTCGGGATTTTGAGCTAATTTCTTCACTTTTTAGTTCTTGGAGCTCATGTGGAGTGATTTGGGGTGATTCTTGAAGATCAATTTCACCATATATCATAAGGTAAGTTATTCCTACTTGTTTCGGGTTAAATACTTGGGTTATATAAGGATTTTAACATGGGATTTGATCGAAATTGTGGAATTTTTGGAAGAAAACTTAAAAATGATATTTACGTATTTTGACCACGAAATTGGACATGAAATTAGGAATAAATTATATATTTGAGTTTGTGGTATTATGGGTAATTTTTATCTTCAAAACAAATTGGAATCCGGGCGCGTGAGCCCGGGGGTTGACTTTGTTGACTTTTCGAGCAGAGTTGAGAATTGTTATGAATTGTTACATTATGAGTATTTGAGTATATTTTGATTGGTTTGCACATTGTTTGACTAGTTTCTGATCAATGGGCAACGGTTTGGGGTGTTAGAGAGGCGCTGGAGTCGGTTATAGAACTTAGGAGCGAGGTAACTCTCATGTCTAACATTGTAAGGGGGAATTTACCCTGAAGGTGTTATACTTATTACATGTTACATGTTATGGGAGCTACGCACATATGAGGTGACGAGTATCAATGCGTATGCTAGAGTTCCTTATTATGTCTGGGTATACAAGAGACTAATTGAGCTACGCACGCCATGCTTTAATTGTACTAATTGAGTTGTTCTTGCATGTTTAATTACTTTAATTCCTATTATGACCTTAAACTAGACTCGTTAGTTTAGATATTTGACGAGCTACTTGATTAGCCGTAAGAATTGTACTTCTCTTTCGGATTTCTCTCGCGTTGTGCGTATTCATCAGAAATATTCTCTTGAATTCCATAACTCACACGTATATTCGTGAGTAGGGTCATAGACCCGTAAAAGATTCACACTCTTATGTGATCAAGTCGTTCGCCTCGGCAGGATATTGTAACACCCTCTTATGGGATCGGGTCGTTCGCCTCGACATGATATTATAACACACTCTTATGGGATCGGTCCGTTCTCCTCAGTAGGATATTGTATCATACACTTATAGGATCAGATCATTCGCCTCAGCAGTATCACATATCATATTCTTATGGGATTGAGTCGTTCGACTTGGCAGAATTATGTATCACACTCTTATGGGATCAGGTCATTCACATTGGCAGTTCTATGAAACACTCTTATGGGATCGGGCCGCTCGCCTTGGCAGAATCGTGCAAAATACTTGATAAAGAGTCCGATAATTGAGGACTTTTGTGTTCATTGTTCAGCTGTAGATAGTATTATTTGTCTATATATGTACTCATTGTTTACTTACCATGTTTCATACTTGTCTACTTTGTTATATTTGTTTTACTGGACCACTAGTAAGTGTCATTGTCGACCCTTCACCACTACCTCTTCGGGGTTAGGCTAGATTCTTACTGAATATGCGTTGATTTAAGTACTCATGTTGCACTTCTGCACTAAATGTGCAGAATTTGATAGGTTCATTTGGTGGCCATTTGGGCGCGTAGGCGCAGCTGCTGAGGGGACTTTATGGTGAGATGCATTCCATGCTACGATTCGCAGCACATAGAGTTTCCATCATAATTATTTACTTCATCCAGTCTATCTTGTATTCGAGACAGATGTTGTATTGTTATTGTACCTCCTAGTAGATGCTCATGCACTTGTGACACTGAATATGGGGTGATCTAGATTTTTTATGGTTTGCTTTACATTGATACACTATTACTTTATATTGTAATTAAATTGTATGCATCTACAGTTTTTTCTTAATGCATTGATCTCTCTATCTAATAAGATTCATGATTTCAAAAATAATAAAATGAAGGCAGAATAGCCTAATAGACACCTCTGCTTGTCCCGTTTTGAGATTCCGGCCCTCATACCTTACGAAGTTTCATTCAGGCACCTCAACTCGTTCAAAATAACAGTCACAAACAAATCTAACAGTCACAAACAAATACACGTGAACAATTCGGTGCGGCGTGCAACCCGATCCCACCATATCATCATCTGTCAATATCCTAATCCGTCCTTATTGCACTGAATGCTAGCTGCTCAGGACGAGACCCATAAGAACCATGACCACCCGAAGCACCGTGGGCTATCTGAAGAGCTGACCAAATCAGCCTAGGAAGATGGCCTCTACCAAAAGAACCTCTGACTCTAGATGAGGCACCACTCTAGAAGTCTCTATGACCTTTTGGAAAGAAATATCATCTCTTGTCTCCTTGGTAATTTCAAGCCTAATGTCGAAGGTAAGACCATCAATAAACCTCCTCACCCTCTCTCTATATGTAGGAATCAACATAGCTGTATAACGGGCCAGGTCTACAAATCTGATCTCGTACTGGGTGACGGTCATGCCACCCAGATGAAGGCACTCAAACTACCTGCGGTACTCCTCTCTCAGAGTGAAAGGAATAAACTTCTCCAGAAATAGGTGTGAAAACATATCCCACGTAAGTGAAGGTGAACTAGTTGGTCTGCGCCGCTCAAAATCCTGCCACTACCTCTTGGCAGAACCGGTCATCTCGAACACTTCAAAGCCAACCTCATTGGTCTCAACAATACCCATGTTGTGCAATACCTCCTAACAACGGTCCAAATAATCATGTGAGTCCTTAGAGGATGCACCGCTATAATGAATAGGAAAGAGCTTGGTGAACTTATCCTACCTCATCAATCCCTCAAAAGACATCGTGGGCCTCTCCCCGGGCTGTGTAACAACTATGTGTTGAACCACCCCAACTACTGGAACTGCCAGAGTCTGGTATAGGGGAGCCATCTGCTCCAGAGTGTGAGTGGCGGGAGTCTGTGATCCTCCCCCAGCCTAAGAGATGGCTGGTGCCATAGGAAATTCTCCGGTCTGAGCCACACTCTATATGGGTCCAACTAAGCGAACTAGAGCGTCCTGAAGTACATGAGTGGCTATGAACCCCTCATGGACCTGAGCGGGTCCGACTGGTGCGCCCTGAACTGGGACTTCCTCCTCATGGTCAGGCTGAGGCTCCACCACGGGTGCTGCTGCTGCTTGTGCTCTAGGCTGAGCTCGGAATCTGGCCCGACCCCTACCCCTGGTAGTGGATACAACAGGGGGCTATGGCTCTTGCCTGGCTGTAGATGTTGTGCGAGCTCTCACCATCTGCGAGAGAACACGAGTAGAATGGTTCAAATTTCAATAATGGAAATAAACCACACGATAGAGAAAGAAAAAAGTGAAATTTTCCCTAAAGCCTTTTAGCCTCTCAAAGAAAAGTACAGACGTCTCCCGTACCGATCCTCCAGACTCTACCAAGCTTGGTCATGACTTGTGAGACCTAGGTAACCTAATGCTCTTGCTCTGATACCAACTTATCATGACCCAAAATTCCCACTTCGGGACCGTGATGACGCCTAACATTTCACTTGCTAGGCAAGCCAGCGTTAGCTATATTTGTTAACCATTTTAACAATTCAAATCAAATGATAACAATAAAACTGAATAGTCTAAAATAAAGTGTATAAACTAATAAATAACGTAATCCAAATGCAATCTCAGAACTGGTATCACGAATACATGAGCGTCTAGAGTACTACAGGTAATGGTCTGAATAAAAGACGTAACTGTCTGAATCAAAATAAACAACTAAGATGATATAGAAAGGGACTTCAGGATTGCGAACGACGTACAGCTATACTTGACGTCTCCACTGATAGATAGATCCGAGCAAATCTCACTCAATGTTGTTGAGACCAACTCCAGTATCTGCACAAGAAGTGCATAGTGTAGTATAAGTACAACCGACCTCATGTACTCTGTAAGTGCCAAGCCTAACCTTAACGAAATAGTAACAAGGCTAAGGCGGGTCACTTACAATAACCTGTATGCAAATAGTGGTAATAACAGGAAAGACAAAAGGAAATAAAGCAGTTAACCCACAAAAACGAACTCGATATTCAACTACCAGAGAGCCCAGAATAACAAGTTCTATAAACTCATCTCAACATACCGAGGCAAATCCAATAGTCACAAACAAATACACATGAATAATTTGTTGCGACGCGCAACTCGATCCCACCATATCATCATCTGTCAATATCATAATCCGTCCTTATTCCGTCATTTCAATTTATTACCTTTCAATTTTTGTTATAGCGTGCAACTCGCTCCCCAAACAATTTCAATCAACAAGAGCAATTCAACAACAAAAATTTATAAGAATTTCTACATCAATAGAGTATATATATACGAGGCAAATGAAGAATCGCATAATAATAAAAAAAATCTCTAACAACTCAAATGTCTCAACTTTACCAACTCATCGGTATCTACCAATTAACAACTCATACAAGTGGAACTACATTATAGAAGACAACAAATATTACAAAGCTATACGACAAGTAAGACATAAGACAATTTAGATATGCACGTAAAGCAAATAGAAAAAAGTAACAATTCAGCATGGAATCATGGAAGGGACAGACAATTTAAA
The DNA here is from genome assembly GCF_000715075.1 of Nicotiana tabacum. Taxonomy (NCBI): domain Eukaryota; kingdom Viridiplantae; phylum Streptophyta; class Magnoliopsida; order Solanales; family Solanaceae; genus Nicotiana; species Nicotiana tabacum. The sequence goes on along the minus strand of NC_134081.1, from coordinate 21,267,698 downwards.
ACGAGGATAACTAAATGACAAATAACAATTATGGCATGGAAGTCAAATAAGCATGTAGCAATTAAGGCATGAAACAAGATATATTATGAAGTAACAAAAATATGAAAGCAAGTAACATAACGACGTATATACACTCGTCGCATTGCATATACGTCGTTTCCCACATAATTCACATAACATATAGTTCAAGGTTTCCTAATTCTCTCAAATCAAGGTTATACCTAACACTTACCTCACTCCATAACTCAAGCAATCAATCAACCACGGCCTTGCCTTTTGAACAAACCTCCAAACCAACCAAATCTAAGCAAATTATTAACCAAATGATTTAAAATAAGCTTTAGAAACTACTCACAAATGAAAGAGGTTCAATTTTGATCATTTTTTAAAAAGTCAACAAAAGTCAACCCCGAACTCGCTTGGTCAAAACCTGAGATCTGGACCAAAATTAGATTACACATTCATCCCCGAGTCTGGTTATGTGATTTATTTCGAAATTTGACCACAATTCAAGGTCTAAATCTCAATTTATAAAAATTTTCAATTCTACCCAAATCCCTAATTTCTACTATGAAAATCCTAAATTTGATGTTGAAATCTCATGAAATGTAATGGGTAATTGAAAGTAAATGTACTAAAGTCACTTGCCAATGAATTTGGGAAGATAAACCTCTTGAAAAATTACCTCTAAAGTGTTTAGGGTTGAGAAATGGTGAAAAACAAGCTAAGTCATGTTTTCCCCCTCTTTTACCCACTTGTAGATGTCGCAATTGCGAAGCCAGATTCGCAATTGCGAACATCGCAAATACGAGACAAGGTTCGCAAATGTGAACCCTGCCTCAGAGCCACAAAAGTCACAAATGCGACAATATGATCGCAGATGTAAAGTTCCCACCTTCGCAAATGCGACCACAACCTTCGCAATGGCGAATGAGTACAATTTTGCCAGGCATTGCAAATGCTACCACGTGATCGCAAATGCGATCTTGAGCTGTTCGCAATTGCGAACCATTTCCTCGCAAATGCAAGGTTACCCAATTCGAGGCCCTACTCGCAAATGTGAATTCTTGTTCGCAAATGTGAGACTCGTAATTGCGAGATCTGCAACAGACACCAGAACTGGTGTTGCACCATCAATCCTCGCATTAGCCAAACTTATCTGAAATACGTCCGGAATTCACCCGAGCCCCTCGGGCACCAAACCAAGCATGCACACAAGTGTAATAACATTATACGAACTTGCTCGATCAATCAAATCTCTAAAATAACATCTAAATCAATGAATCAATAATCAAAATGAATGAAATTTCAAAGTAAAACTCGAGAACACTAGAATCACATTTAAGCGTCTGAATCATGTCAAATAACTTCCGTATTGAACCAAATTTTGCAGATAAGTTTCAAATAGCAATACGGAACTATTCCAAATTTCAACATCAAAATTCGAATCCGTTAGCTAAAAGTCAACTTACGGTCAAACTTAGTAAATTCTCAAACTTACAAAATGCTAGTTTTCGGCAAAATGAGTCAAATCAAGTTAGGGACTTCTAATTTGAATTCCGGGCTTATGCCGAAATCCAAAATCACTATACAAACCTTCCGAAATCGTCAAAACACCGATCCAGGGTTGTTTTGGTCAACTCAAGTTGTCTTTAAAGCCAAATTTTATGTTTTCTTCAATATTTTGCATAAAAACGTTTCAAATAGGGACACAGACCACGCACACAAACCAAAAAACATAAAACAAAGTTAACGGAGGTCTCGTAACATGAATTAAGGGTTGATATTCAAAATGACCTATCGGTCATCACAAAAAAATTCTTTTTACTTTATAACTAACGAAAAAGAGTTACTTCCTAAGATTTAAGTCACCCTATCAGTGGTAGTATAATTCATCGGGTAAAGATCATTGATTTTACTAATTCATTGATATAGGTTCGCTTAGGTCTGAAAGACCTGTCAGAGATCTTTTAGATCTGTAGAATCCGGCGACTTTTGATCCTTATTTTGGTCATTGTTACTTCGACTATGCCAGAGATCATCGTCGGCGAGTCCTGTGTGTTCATTGTTATTGCTTCGCAAAAGTTTTGAGGTTATCCACCCGCCCCGGACGATTTTGGGTAAGTGTCTCCTTTGAACTTTCTCTCTCCTATACCTCGTATCTTCCACCTCCCGTCCCCTATTTTATGGCGCACTGATCTAGCCTAGCGGCGGTGGTGGTAGAGATAATTTTCCGGCGAGCTTCGGGCGAAGTGTGTGGGAACTTCCAAAACATAGTTATTGTGGAAAACACCTTTCTCGGTACTCGTTGTGACTTCAGGTTCTATTGTTCTTGCTTCGAATTTACTATTCTACTCGTGGGAGTTGGTACCTCCCGTTTTCCAGTTTCCCTTTGTTGTGTGAGTTAAATTGTTGTCATCTTACTTCGTATTAGTTTATTCATCATATTAGTGTGCCTGTTGTTGCAACTTGTCTTCTTCAGGTTTGGTCTGTTGCCTTGTGTGTGATAGTGATTCCCCTTACTCTGTCGTAGGTATAATGGTTGTCGTCTGGGATGGTCGAGTGAGGTCATGTCATCGGGGGGAATGAAGGATGGGTGGGAGGTAGGGCAGGGTTTAGGGGGTGGGGTGGGAGGCAATGGAGGTAAAAGGAACAAAGGTGTCTGTAGGTTGAGAATTGGGTCATGGAACGTAGGTACATTGACGGGTAAATCTATAGATTTGGCAAAGATCCTCCAGAAGAGGAGGGTCAATATAGCGTGTGTCCAGGAGACAAGGTGGGTAGGGTCGAGGGAGAGGGACGCATACGGGTTTAAACTTTGGTACTCAAGAGTCCAGAAAGGTAAGAATGGAGTGGGCATCGTGGTGGATAGGGAACTTAGAGAGTCTGTGGTTGAGATTAGACGAGTGAATGATAGATTGATGATTATTAAGTTGGTGGTTGGAGAGTGCACCCTAAACGTCGTTAGCGCCTATGCGCCGTATGTGGGCCTAGATGAGGAGGTTAAACGGCACTTCTGGGAAGGGTTAGATGAGATTGTGCGCCAGGTTTCGCCTGCGGAGAAGTTATTCATAGGAGGGGATTTCAATGGGCATATTGGGTCGACCGTAGGTGGTTATGGCGAGGTGCACGGAGGCTTTGGTTTTGGGGAGAGGAACGGAGTAGGTACATCATTGTTGGACTTTGCTAAAGCTTTTGGGTTAGTGATTGCGAACTCTAGCTTTCGGAAAAGGAAGGGGCATTTTGTTACTTTTCAATATGCGGGGCGAAGACTCAGATTGACTATCTCCTCTTCAGGAGGTGTGACAGAGGGTTGTGCAAGGATTGCAAGGTGATTCCGGGTGAGATACTCGCGACGCAGCATAGGCTCTTGGTGATGGACGTTGGTATTATATTAAAGAGGAGGAAAAGGTCTACTCGAGGAATACCGAGAATCAAGTGGGGAGCCTTAACTAAGGATAAAGCCCAAACGGTGGATGGTCGATTGTCGGCTATGGGAGCTTGGAGAAGTAGTGGTGACGCGAGCACTATGTGGTCAGCGATAATAGACTGTATTAGGGAGGCTGCGAGAGAGGTGTTAGGGGTCTCGATGGGCGTCTCTGGTGGGAACAAAGGAGACTGGTGGTGGAATGAAGTGGTCCAAGGTAAAGTGGAAACAAAGAAGGCGGTGTACCTGAAGTTAGTGGGGAGCATAGGTGTCACGACCCAAAATCCAACTAGTCGTGATGGCACCTAACCCATCCCGTTAGGTAAGCCAATTACCAACTAATCAATTTCAATAACAATTATTAAAGCAATTTAAGTGAATAAAGATCCTGATCTTATACAATCCCCAAGAACTGGTAGTACAAATCATGAGCTTCTAAGAATAGAGTATACAAAGCAGAAATAAAATAAATACATAGTATGTTTGAATAATACATAAACAAAGCTTTTATAATTCTAAGGCTACCCTGAACAAGAGGCAGCTACAACAGGAACGCATGTACATCTTCAAATCCGGCAACCATCGAGCACATCAACAACAACAGCCAACATCTGCACGCAATGTGCAGAAGTGTAGTTTCAGTACAACTGACCCCATGTACTGAGTAAGTAACAAACCTAGCTGTAGGTTGAAAGTAGTGACGAGCTTCCACCAAGGTTGGGTCTAAAACCAATAGTCCACAATAATCCATAACAACATAAAGCAAATAATACCAGAAGTAACTCAGGGATAAAATATTCAGCCAAATAATGATTTCAAACAAAAATAGTAGTTCTTTCTTTCAAATACATCAGTGAAAACCCAAATTGTTTGCCGAAGTTGCCAATAATATGAATAGTTTGAAAACAATAAATTTCTCCAAAAATCTTCTCAATAATAATTAATATGTTTCATTTTCCTTCCGGATAACGCGTGAAAAACAAATGCATCACTATGCCCATCTGTAAAAATGTGTGAGAAATCACGAATGATGTGATATTGTAAAGCATGAGGAAAAATACATATCTATGCATGTATGTCATGTGTGCATGCCAATGCGATGCAACTCAGTGATAAAATCATAAACAGCCCCTCGGGCAGAACATCACTCATATACAGCCCCTCGGGCAAACCTCACAGTCACTCGTGCCACTCGGGCATACCTCACAATCACTCTTGCCACTCGGGCATACCTCACAATCACTCTTGCCACTCGGGCATACCTCACAATCACTCATGCCTCCCAGTCACTCAGCACTCGGCACTCGCACTCAGTAGGTACCTGCGCTCACTGGGGGTGTGTACAGACTCCGGAGGGGCTCCTTCAGCCCAAGCACTATAATCTGCACGGACAAATCACGTGCTATAATAATAAAGTATGCTGCAGGTGGGCAGCCCCGATCCACACTCATCCTCACAATCAGGCCCTCGACCGATATCAAACATGTTGCGGCGTGCAGCCCGATCCCATAAATATGCAACATGCTGCGGCGTGCAGCCCGATCCCATAAATATCCTCACAAATCAGACCCTCGGCCACACTCAGTCATCAATCTCTTCAGTCTCTCGGGCTCACAATGTCATGAAAAATAGCCCAAAAATGATGATATGATGTATCAATAAATAACAACAGAGACTGAGATATGATGTGCAATGAAATGAATATGATTGAGTATGAATTTTCAATTTAAAATAAATAATTCACAGCAATATGGCCTTTGTGGGTCCCAATAATACTAGCACATAGCCTCAATATGATTTTTAATATGCTTTTTAGCTCAATTTCTTTAACACATAAAACTGCATGAAAAATGCCAAGATTATTTAACTATAAAATTTCACAGAAATAATTATGTCACAATTTCTATAGTGCACGCACACACGCCCGTCACCTAGCATGTGCGTCACCTCCCAACAATTCACGAAATACATATATTCATGGTCCATACCCTCAACTCCAAGATTAGAAGAGTTACTTACCTTGAACAGGCCAAATCCAATGACGAGCAAGCTAAGCAATGCTCCAGAAATTCCATTTTGCGTGTATCAACTTCCAAACGACTCGAATCTAGTCACAATAATTTGACTTAGTACACACAATTTATAAGAATTATTTTCATATCAAAATGCTAATATTTTCCATAAAATCCGAAATTACGCTCCAAAAATACCTATGGGGCCCACGTCTCAAAATCCAATGAAACTCACAAAATACGACAACCCATCCAATTACAAGTTCAACCATACTAATTTCACTCAAATCCGACTCCAGATCGGTATTCAAACTTGAAAAAATTCGTTTTGTGACATTATAGAAATTTTCTTCTATTTCTCTTGAAGATTCAATAATCTTACACAAAAAATGAAGATTAATTCATGGAATATAATCACAAGGGAGTTAAATACAATTACCCCAAGTTGTGTGAAAAAATTTCCTCTCCAAAATCGCCCAACCCGAGCTCCAAAATCCGAAAATAGGTGAAAATGTTGAACCTTCGAATTTAAGGTTCTGCCCCAGCGATTTCCGCATCTACGAACAAGATTTGCTCACCTGCGCATCCGCTTGTGCGAGTAAAATGTCGCATTTGCGTACTCCACTCGCCTGCCCAGTTTCCACTTCTGCGCGCATCTGCGCTCACGCAGGTGCAGAAGTTTCCCTCGCACCTGCGACCAATGCCTCACAGCCCTCTGCCTGCATCTGCGCTCCTTTCTCGCGCAAGTGCGATTCCGCACCTGCGAAGCATCTTCCGCACCTGCGCACCTCGCTTCAGCGCACCCTTGCTCGTACTTGCGACTACTTTTCCACATGCGCGATTACACCAAAAGGCTTCAGTTCCAGCAGTCTTCCAAATTCAAAAATCAATCTGTTAACCATCCGAAACTCACCTAAGGCCCTCGGGACCCCGTCCGAACATACCAACAAGTTTTATAACATAACACGGACCTACTCGAGTCCTCAAATCATACCTAACAACCTCAAAAATACGAACTACACATGGATTCAAGCCTAATAAATTTCCAAATTTCTAAATTCTACAAACGACGCCGAAACCTATCCAATCACGTCCGATTGACCTCAAATTTTGCACACAAGTCACATTTCACATTACAGACCTATTCAAATTTCCGGAATCGAATTCTGACCCCGATATCAAAAATTCAAACCCCCGGTCAAACTTCCCAAAAATTTAACTTTCGGCAATTCAAGCCAAATTCCACTACGGGCCTTCAAATAATTTTTTGGACACGCTTCTAAGTTCAAAATCACCATACGGAGCTATTGGAATCATCAAAATTCGAATCTGAGGTTGTTTACACATAAGTCCGCTTCCGATCACTATTTTAACTTAAGCTTTAAACCTTGGAACTAAGTGTTCCAATTCCTTCCAAAACCTCACTGGTCCCGAACCAATTACCCCGATAATTCACACAACAGCGGCAAAGTATAATTTGAGAATTAAATGGGGAAACAGAGTTGTAATACTCAAAACGGTCGGTCGGGTCATTACAATAGGTGAGGAGGAGAGGCGAGCGTGCATGGAGAGGTATAAGGCAGCTAGGAAAGTGACTAAGCTGGCGGTCACGGAGGCTAAGACTGCGACTTATGGTCGTATGTACGAAGAATTGGGGAAAAAGGTGGTGAGAAAAAGTTATTCCAGCTGGCCAAGTTAAGAGAGAGGAAGGCTCGGGATTTGGACCAAGTGAGATGCATCAAGGACGAAGATGGTAGAGTATTGATGGAAGATGCCCAGATTAAGAGGAGATGGCAGACTTACTTTCATAAACTTCTGAATGAAAAAAGGGATCGAGATATTGTGCTAGGCGAATTGGAGCATTCCGAGAGTCATTGTGACTTTGGGTACTGCATGCGTATCGAGGTTGAGGAGGTCGTGGGAGCTATACGTAAGATGAGTAGGGTCAGAGCGACCGGGCCAGACGAGATTCCGGTGAAATTTTGGAAGTGTGTGGGGAGAGCAGGTTTAAAGTGGTTGACTAGGTTGTTTAATGTTATTTTTAAGGCGAAGAGGATGTCGGATGAGTGGAGGTGGAGTACGGTGGTTCCACTATATAAGAACAAAGGTGATATCCAGAGTTGTAACAATTATAGAGGTATTAAATTACTGAGTCATACCATGAAAGTGTGGGAGAGGGTGGTGGAAGCGAGGGTGAGGATGACAGTGTCTGTATCTGACAACCAGTTTGGGTTCATGCCGGGTCGTTCGACTACAGAAGCTATACATCTTATTAGAAGGTTGGTGGAACTGTACAGAGAAAGGAAGAAGGATCTGCACATGGTGTTTATTGACCTAGAGAAAGCGTATGACAAGGTTCCTAGAGAAATTCTCTAGAGATACCTGGAGGCAAAAGGTGTGTCGGTTCCCAACATTATGGCGATTAAGGACATGTATGATGGGGCTAAGACTCGGGTTAGGACAGTAGGAGGCGACTCTGAGAACTTTCCGGTTGTAATGGGATTGTACAAAGGTTCTGCGCTCAGTCCGTTCTTATTCTCCCTAGTGATGGACGCGTTAACACACCATATTCAATGGGATGTGTCATGGTGCATGCTATTCGCCGATGACATAGTTCTGATTGATGAATTGCGAGCCGGTGTTAATGAGAGGCTGGAGGTGTGGAGACATGCTCTTGAGTCTAAGGGTTTCAAGCTAAGCAGGACAAAGACGGAATACCTGGAGTGTAAGTTCAGCGATGAGCCAGGGGAAGTGGGCGTGGATGTAAGGCTTGATTCACAGGTCATCCCGAGTAGAGGCAGCTTCAAGTACCTTGGTTCGGTTATCCAGGGTGGAGGGGAGATCGACGAGGATGTCACACACCGTATTGGGGTAGGATGGATGAAGTGGAGGTTAGCATCTGGAGTCCTGTGTGACAAGAGAGTGCCACCGATACTCAAAGATAAGTTCTATAAATATGGTGGTTAGACCGGCCATGATGTATGAAGCTGAGTGTTAGTATGTTAAGAACTCACATATCCAAAAGATGAGAGTAGTAGAAATAAGGATATTGCGGTGGATGTGCGAACACACTAGGATAAATAAGATTAGGAATGATGATATTCGGGAGAAGGTGCACGTGGCTCCCATTGATGACAAGATGCGGAAAGCGAGGCTTAGATGGTTCGGACATGTTCAGAGGAGAAGCCCAGATGCTCCGGTACGGAGGTGTGAGTGGCTGGTTGTGGAGGGCACGAGAAGAGGTAGAGGGCGGCCTAAGAAGTATTGGGGAGAGGTGATCAGGCAGGATATGGCGAGGCCCCAGATTTTCGAAGACATGACACTTGATAGGAAGATGTGGAGGTCGAGTATTAGAGTTGTAGGTTAGGAGGTAGTTGAGTTGTGCCTTACTTCGTACCATTGTGGGACTAGCCATGTAGGGTTTTTGTCTAAAGATAGCTAGTGGCAATGTTGTGTCTTACTATTTTGCTTTTCAGTGCAGGTCTTATTTAATAGCTATCGCTTTTGCTTTGCATCTTTCTTCTAGATTTCATGGTGTTCCTATTTTTCTTATGATTGTTGTGGTGATACTAATATTGTCTCCCTTTGCTTTGCATCTTTCTTCTGGATTTCATGGTGTTCCTATTTTTTCTATGATTGTTGTTGTGATACTAATATTGTCTCCTTTTTGTCCTTTTGTCTTTTTGTTTTTTTGAGCCGAGGGTCTTTTGAAAATAACCTCTCTACTCCTTCGGGGTAGGGGTAAGGTTTGCGTACACACTACCCTCCCCAGACCCCATTAATAAGATTTTATTGGGTTGTTGTTGTTGTATATACTGTTTTTAACCATTCTGCCGCAGATCTTCTGGCTTCCTCTTGCTTCTCCTTGAGTTTGTTCCAGCTCCCAGAAGAAATTATCCACTATTTTGTTTCTTTTTGGTGATCTTGGGGTCTAGACGATGACAACAATAATTATGCCTTAATTTCAAATGAGTAGACGGTTATATGCTTTTTCCTTGCCAATTGCTTCATTTAAATTCATCTCAAGTCAATATTGTACAAAATAAAAATAGAAGTATTAAAAAACATATAGGACCAAAAGATTACTTATTAGAAAGCATAAGACCTAAAGTAAACATTATAATATGAATAAAATATATTTTCAACTAATTGATATAGCTAAGTAGATACAAGATGGCCATAAAAACATAGAGGTGGTGGGCTTTAAGAGAGTAAAACATCTATATTTTTATTTCTTTTTATACAATAAAAATTCCAAAATCAGAATTGTCTTATGGTATCTTTACAATTTTCTGTGTGTGTGTGTGTGTTTTTTTTTTGGGGGGGGGGGGGGGTTAATCTCTAATATCAACTGTCCAATTATGCTGCTGAGGAAGAAGCACTAGGGGAACTAGGCTCAACATGTTTCCTTCTTGTTGCTCTAATGTAACAAAAGATTGCCACAAAGAATGTTGTTGCTAAACCTCCAAGAATTATTCCACCTCCAAAAATTGACTTATCAACTGAATGATGATGCTTAATCTTGATTTCATGAGCTTGATCAACTTCATTAATCTTTTGTTGATGTGGAGAACCAACTTCTTTAGACAAATTGCCCTTCTCTTCTTCTTCTTGATGATGTTTTCCAAGTTTTCTAATCGAAGGTGATGGACTAGAAGCAGGAGAACTTCCAAAATTTGTTGCATTTTCAGCCATGACCAGATACACAAATGTTTCTGTTAGGATCAAGAAAAGAACAAGAAACTTAGCCATGGTTGTGTATTATTCTTGATATGTTGATGATTTTGCTTGTTGTTTGAGGTAATGTTGCTTAGGACAGTGTATTGATAATCTTATATATAGAGGTTTGCAATGGAAGATTTCATAACCTTGTGGTAGGATGGAAAGTTCCCTTTGTCTTAATTAGACTTTTTTTGAAGAATAATCTACTCCCTCCTCTGACTCAAATTATGTGTCGTTATTTTTTAAAATAATTATCTCAAATTATTTATCATTTTATAAGTTCAAGACAAAATAAATTATATTTTTTCTAACCCTTAATAGTAATTGTTCTTGAAAATTAAATAGCACATAAATAAAGTAAATATTCATTACGAGAAATTATATCATAAGACATAAATAAAAGTAAAATAGTATAGAATTTCTCTTAATTAATATTTTTTAAGGAACGTGTAAAAGAGAAGCACGATATGCAGGGAGTAATTGTTGTCATGGAATTGTCGGCAAAGTGGGGGAAATCAAAGAAGATGCACGTGGAACCGATAGAATATTTGGAAAACCTACTGGATTAATGAAGGGAACATGATGCTTCTTTGTAATTTTTGTGATGCATTTACTTTGAAATATTACTCTAAATGTGATTAGTATAATGGAAGGTTCAGATCTCAATAAATGTAAAGTTGAATCTTTTGTTGGGGGCTGTGGCCTTCCCTGGCTTAGTTTACAATTAGAATCTCCCAACAGCTGTGTTTAATAGTTAAAATTAATTTGACAGTTGTAATCCAGCAAAATGGACAAAGAAACCGAGATGAAGTTTCTACATTAGACACTAATCAACCGTGCTGTACTATCCTTAACCTAAGGGTTCCTGTTCCTAAGTAAAGAACTTTTGAGCTTCAGCTTTTAGCAAGTTTTAGTCATGTTCGTCGAGAGGTCGAACAAAGATTTCAACTTTATGGATTTTGAATTTTAGAACCAACTTCAAGTACTATTAACACTGAATTCTAAATTTAGTATTTATATATATTTAATGAATTTTTTAACACAAATACACCGTTTGAACAAAAGTGATTGAGTTCCGCCAAACCGACATGTGTATGTGTGCTTCTAGCTCCGCCCCTGTGTTCGTTCAACATAAACTAATGTATTCGTTCAACACACTAGTGTGTGTGTAAACACTAGGTGCAGATACAGTTTTTACAAAGGAAAACTAATCACCAGTAAGTGAGATTTTCTTGTCCATAGTGTTGAGGGTAACAATAGCCAAATCTTTTTATTGAACTTAGTATTAAGAGCAAAAACAAGTTTGTGAGTTTTTCTTTCAACAACAAATTCCAATATGAAATTTCAGAAGTTGCGTGACTTTACAATAATTGAACCAAGAATCTACGAATATCTGCAATTCTTTTCCTCGACCAAAACCATAACTGATAAACAACATGTTTATGCGAAACATTGCAAAGGGTAGACGAATATACCAACATGGAAAATTTCACCAAAATGAGAATCAGAATCTAATTGATTACTAAATTTCCACTATCAATGTGCTACTGTCCCATATATATGATGCGGCCAAAACATACAATTTTTCTTTATAATGTGATAGCTTAAACAACATTTCACAAATTCGATTGTTGTCTTGTTAGTGTTGCAACTGTGTATCAAGGAAATCCGGGGTGTGGTGAAAAAACAATTCCCCTTTTAAGGAACACCTTACGAACGGACATAATCAGAAGCGAACTTATGTTGTAAAGACAGGGGTCACCGGGACCCGAAAAGTTTTCATCTATATATGTCTTTAAAAAATAGTGATATATTAATAGTGACACCCTATATATAAAATTAGATTTTAGTTGAATGTAAAAAGTGCAAAATCATTTTTCAAATCATAAGTTCGCCTCTCGACATAATAAGCAATTTATAACATTGCTAGTCAAGGAAAGCATTTGTAGAACCCTTTTTTAATGGATTTGAATAACTCTGATGACCAGAAAATGGGAAACACCCGATGTATAAAATAAAGGCAAATTTGGACCATAATATTAACTACTAGGTGCATGTGAGCTCACTGTCTCATCTTCCATTATGAAAAACTTATTGCATCCATTTTTAATCAGAGATATTTGCTGTCAAAATGAAGGCCAGCTGAAGATCCTGCAATTGTCAAAGCCAACAGGTGAGATGCTTTTGTTAGTTGCACGTGCAAACCGGTCTGGGGCTGATATGTTTTCAATAAGGTAGCAATGGGACAGAAGGCCACATGTATGTTCTTAGAAATGCTGAGAACAGAATTTCGCAATGTTATTACTAGTATTAATTGACGATTGGATTATCCAAAATGGTGAACTTGGACAACTTTAATAATACATTTTATGATAAGGCAGAATAGATACTTGTGTCACTTTGTCATGTCGGTCCTCAAAATTATCATTTTGCCAATTAAACACTTACACTCGTTCAAATTGTGTATAATAAACGCTTATGACAGGAGGTTACCAGTGCGTGTAATACAATCTCCAACACGTAAGACGCCACGTCACTACTAGTGCCATATAGGAAAATAAACTATTTAAAAATAAGACTGGCCACCCTACACAAATACCGAACCCATAGAAAAGAGATGCAGTAGGTTCTTTCTTCTTTCGTTTATTAGGAGCCACACATACCCAGAAGCTTCAAGCGAGCTTTAATGGCGTCTCTGCTTGTCCCTCCGGTTTTGATCCTCAAACACAAATGTTTATCACATTTTCGAGTCTAAATTTCAATACCCAGCTGAGTTTTAATACTACATAAGCAACAACTTGAGGTTTCAAACCACTAGATTTGTTCTTCGCAAGACCAGCAATGGAATTTCGAAAATTCTCAACAAACAAGCCTTTGAATCTCCTCTCCAAAATCTGAACAAAGATCCAAATGGCGAAACACAACAACAATAACCAAAACAGATTCGTTCGTCAACCTAAAGAGTTGTCGGAATCAGTGACGCTACTACCACGGCTAGGACACTAGAGCAGTGTCGTGGGAGGAACGAAACTCGCCGGAACCCTAATTAGTTGGGTTTTGATTAAACAGAAAAGAAAAAAAAATGTAAAATATTCTTTTGTTAAAGAAATAGAGAAAATAGTATATTTCTGCCTGATTTTTGTGATTTTGAAGGCTCATCCATTGTTTACAGTAGTGTGGAGGGGAAAAGAGGGATGGGAAAGAGGGATTGGAGGCGAGAAGAAAGGTGGGATTTTGTGCTTTGATTTTGTGCCTGGTTTTAGTTTAATTCATTTTTAATCAAAATCACTAGGGTTTTAGTTTAATTCATTTTTAATCAAAATCACTAGTATCACTCTCTTTACACGCGTGTGTTATACATAGTTTGTCCACCTCAGCTATGTCAATGCCACATAAGCTCCGTCAATGGTCAGAGGGATTTAGAAAATTAGTTTTGAACGAGTGTAAGTGTTCAATTGACAAAATGATAAGTTTGGGGACCGGCATGACAAAAAAGCACTAGTATAAGTGTCATTTAGGCTATTCTGCCTTATGATAACCATGATTTTAAAATCGTTGGGACCAAGTATACCAAAATGAATGAACTGAGCCTAAAATTGGGGATAAATGATTAATTTCATTATTAATAGGTTGAGCTGATCATTCAGAAGCTACCAGCTGACAAAATTATATCGAAGAGAAAGCAAAGAGGATCCTTCCTTGCACCAACCAAATTTGAAGCATGTGCCATTCTTAGGACCTCAAAATTTTCACTAGAGAATGACTGCTTAATTGAAGAAAATTAGAGAGATTTCCCAGAGAAACCATGCTTTTCACTAGTCTATTACAAAAATTAATGCATCTTTCTACGTTTAGTAGTAAAATTTTAACTCTATATTCCCATTTTACTCTTAATAAAAACCTAAGGTGATAAGCCAATTCAATTTCCAACCTATGATTATCGACTTTGATAAAAATTTAACTCCGACTAGAAATGAGCAAATCATTCAACCAAATGCTTCAAAGGAGCTGCGGAACAAAATGATCAACAGCAAAATGAGAATTACATTAAACATAGATACATGATATAATAAAACTCAGGCTTTACTATAATGTAAACCTGATTTTAAATTTTCATGCGTCTATTGGTACTATTATAACATTAATCAAAAAATCCAGGAACAAAAAAGAAAGAAAAAGTGCCAACAGGACAACTACTTCAGTCCAAGCCTCAAAAAGGCCCATCATGCTGCAAAGGCTCAACATTTAGATGAGGAGCTTTTCAATGGCATCCTGCACAATGGGAGAAACAAGGATTTTAGTATTATTACACAGGGAAAGAATAAGTATATACATAGACAAACAAACCCTTTGGAATATTACCTTTAGTTGTTGTATTTGAGATTTCAACTGGCTTCCCTCATTGCTTGTCACTGAACAAGCAATCACAGGTCGGGTAACACCACAAGCCCGACCAAGAGCTTGCTTTGAAGGGACAAAGACATAGGGCACATTCTGAAAGTACGAGGGGGGAAGATGAAAGGAAAAAGTTAGAAATCTTTATTTAAAACCATCTTGCCTGTTATCTCAAAGATTATTTTAATATTAGCTAATTTAGCACCAAAAAAATGATACAGTAGTCCAGGTAACAGCAAAAACTGAAAGATGTGAATATTCATACTAAGATCATTGTTAAAAGACTACACATCAAAATTCTGGGTATAACTATCACTGAGACCATGCAGATACACTGAAGAAACAGTTTGAAATCGTAAAAGACTACAAAGCAATAACAAATAAATATATTTGTCTAAATTGTCTAAATGTAGGCCCCTTATACTGATAGTAACATCCTTTACAACTGTGTAGTACCAATAAGATTTATCCTTTTTTAGCTGTCAAAGCTTTTTGCACATAATGATTCAGATGTAATCACAAGTACAGTGCATTTACTTTTTTGTTCATAAAAAAGTACAGTGCATTTATATCATGGATAATGATGTTCTTACTCCAATTTAAATACACTCACACTAAATCAGTTTATATAACTGTATGGCAATAAGTTACGTTATCCAACTCTCTTTGTTTATCAGCAGCACAGCAATCCCTTATTGATGATAAGAAGCACAGCAATCCCTTGTAGATTAAAAAACATTATCCCCAGGGCTTGCTTTTGCTTTGGTTCAATGGAAAAGGTACACTGCGTGTGATGTATAACAGGCGCATGTCACAAGTTCAAATCCTAGCTGGTTAACCAAGTATACTATTTATTAATGGAGAATGGTAGAGAAGTGAGCCCGGTATCTCGGTCATTAAGGAAAACACTCATTCAGTTGGGATGAATTTTCAACTTACGTTTATCTAAAATCAGAATGCCAAATAGAGTAGAGGAAACAAAATGGTTTTCCAAATTATGGAAGGGTATTACAAGGGTATGGTGTATGCATAAGAGAGACAAATATAACATCTCTTTTGGCAATATATGGCCTTGGAAACAGCCTCTCTACCTTCACTAGGTAGGGGTAAGGTCTGCGTACACACTACCCTCCCCAAACCCATCATGTGGGAATATACTTGGTTGTTGTTATAGCCTTATACCTGCCTCCCACCAGAGGGGGGCGGGGGGTATGCTGATCTTAAAATATGCAAGGATTGTCTGATATTCCAAGGGAAGGCAGAAAGAAAGAACTTTAGCAGTATCAAAACCATATTCATAGGAAGTTGCTACACTACTACAAATGCTATCATGTTGGAAGGGGAAATAAGAACTAAGTGATGGCTGAGAAAGTGAAAGAATTCCAAAGTCACCTTAGAGTACTGCTCGCATAAATTTTCATAGTTATTGCCACAAAACGACTTGAACATGTATTACATACAATCTGGCTTCGTCTTTTTAGTTTTATTTTCAAGACAACAAAAACATTACACGTCAGAACATAGAAAAAATAGGAAACAGCTACAAGAATCCTCTTTAATACAACAACAACAACAACAACAAAAAAAAAAAAAAAAGTGTAATCCCACATAGTGGAGTCTGGGGAAGAATCTTGTTTAATACAAACTCTTCAAAATAACGAGCTTATAAACTGGATTATGTATAGCATACACATGGTTTCGATAGATTCTGGTATCAAAATAACATAACATCACACAATGTATCAGAAAAGAGTTACAAACATAACTCTTGAAAAGTCCAACAACTAAAACCCCAAAAAGGGTCAAGTTCTAATGTTGACCTAGCCAAAGTTAGTCCACTACCAGATAAAAAAGGCACAACCCCGAAAAAGGGTGAAAAGATAACACATTTTGAGGGGGGAAAAGGCAAAAAAAAAACAATAAATCACCTTATCTTCAGCAAGGAGCGGAAGGTGAAGAAGGATTTCAAGGGGCTCGGTATCTGCTGCCATTACAACAAATTCTGAAATTCCTCTGTTCAGTGTCTTTGTGGCTGAAACAGAACAAAAACACCCAGAATTCTCTATCTTCAGTTAAGCAGTAAACATACAACTCATGAGCAACACATTCACATCACAAAATGGGGGAAAAAATTCCATATCTTTAAGTCTCAACATTATAACATTCTTAGTGACTGAAACAAAACCTAACTTAGTTTTCCCAATCTTTAGTTAAGTACTAAATATAAGCGTAACTTATTCAGCAAAAGACCATATAATAAAGTTTCAAAACAATATTCCCTCTGTCCCAACTTATGTGATGGTCTTTTTAGTATGTTCCAAAAAACATGATATATTTCTATATTAAGAAATAATTTAACTTCAAACTTCCCATTTTAGCTGTAGTGAAAAAAGATTTATAGTTACGCAAATGTCTATTGATTATTTTTGTACACAAGTTTCAAAAGTCTTTCTTCCTTAAACTATGTGCCTTGTCAAACACCATCAAATACATTTTTGTGGCTGAAATGAAAGCAAACCCAATTTTCTCTATTTTTAGTTGGCACTAAACATAAGAGTAACTTTATCACCAAAAGACCATATCATAAATGTTAAAAGATGTAACATTCTTTGTGCCTATTATCCCCCAAAAAAAAGATTCTTCTTTTGGGGGGCTGAAAAGAAACTAATCCAGTTTTCTTTCTCTTTAGTTAAGTTAAGCAGTAGATATAAAAACTATAAAAGCAACGTAATAATAATTAAAAGACCATATAAAAATATATATAACCTTCATTAGCACCCTTTTTAAGCTGCTTATAGTTAGCAGCTTGTTGAACCAAATCCATTATGGTTGTTGTAAGCTGCGAATCAGCAAGTGGGTATGCTTTTGGGTTCACAGTTTCTGTTGCCTACAATTAACCAATTACAAAAACAAAACAAAGCAAAAAAAAATAAAAATTAATTGTGTATTAGAAAAAGCAATAAAAGAATGAGTTCCAATACAGTTCAGCAAAAGAATATAAACTTAGAAAGAGAGAGAGAGGGAGAGAACCATGGTAGCCGCGAGTTGAGAGAAGTGTGAGTAGGAGGAGAAATTTAGGGTTTATGGAAAATGCTAAGGTTTAAGTTATTGCCGTGCAGTCTATAAATTAGGTTATTTTGCGGAGCTACTGTCTATTGTCAAAACCAAAATATCTCAATGACTTTTCCCTTTTTTTTCTTTTTTTGTTCACGTTTTTTTTTTCATTTGTTTCTTTTTTTTTTAAATTTAATTTTATAATTATACTACGTTAATTGTGCGCATCTCAATTAATTTATTCATAAAGATTAGCACGAATGAGGTCACTTAAAGTTTGTAGTTGAGATCTTTAGATTGTTTCACAAGTGCTTCAATCATTGAATCATGGGGATCATATTTCCTTACAACATTTTATAAATAATTTATTCTTCCTCAACACTTGAAAAGTTTTTATAGCAAATTCAAATTTATGTAACAAATGATACTTGAATTGTCTATTACTTATTCATTTATTTATGAGCTTTTATTTGATATACTTAGATCCCGTTTGGACATAAAATTTGATGGAAATTTTTTTCAAAATAAATTTTACTTTTTTTCCGACATCAGCGTTTGTTCATAAAATTTACAATTTTCACTTGAAAATACATTTTGAAAATTTTCGAAAATTTGAAAAAATCTAAAAAGTTATTTTTTTAAATTTTCACTCAAATCACTCACAAAAACTTTAAAAACCAAACTGAAATTTATGTCCAAAAAACAACTCTAAATTTCAAATATAATTTTCACTTGAAAAAAAAAATTTACCATTTTTTTCGAATTTTACAATTCTTATGTTCAAACGCCTACTTAATGTTTTCGACAATTGTTCTAACTAAACATATTCACTTAAGAGGAACTTTTGAAAACTATTGTGCTCTTACTGTATCGATGAGGACTTGATCATCTTCTACTACCATTAAAATTAACTATTTTATGTTATTTTCTATTATATTCATTATCATTTTCTCGCGCAATCAATTTTTTTTTTTTAATTAGTAATTAAAATTGAAAAAGGAAGGACAAAGAAGAATCATTTTTCTGGCTCAATTCGACGCTAATTCCAATATTCAATCATTTAAGATTAACTCTATAGATATTGAACTTATTGTAAGTGTACTATGGACTAAGTTATTTTTCACCTGCCTTTTTCATATCAAAGGTTCTGAATTATTCACTGGCTGGCGTCTGCTTAGAGAACACATTTATTCTGGTTGAAACCAACAAAAAAATAGCAGAATAAAAAGAACAAATGAAAAAAAGATGGATGCACCAGCCGGGAATCGAACCCGGGTCTGTACCGTGGCAGGGTACTATTCTACCACTAGACCACTGGTGCCTCTTGAAAGTTAAAGCAGAGAAATTTATTAATATAAACTCTTAATAATATTGAATCTACAATTTGAGTAGTCCAGCGGCCCAAATGGCCATATCAGTCCGTAAGGGAGAGAGAGAGAGATGAGTGAACAGTAGCTCATACCGGCGACGGACAGCTATCGAACGGAGAATCAAAGCGCTGTCTTTTCATTTGTCAGCTCTTTTGCGCCTTCTTTTCCAAGTGAGCTTAATTTCTCCCATTCTTTACTTCATTTTCGTATATTTTTCTGGCATTTGATTTCTCTTGCATATGCTTTGTTCTTTACACTGTTGCTTTTGTAATTTTCCCCTCTTTGTTTGATAGAATCGCAATTTTGATTATCTCTTTCCATTGAAATTTTCACAATTTTATCTATTTTTCATATTTCTAAGCTGCCGTTTCTATTTTGTTTAATTAGTGTCTGGTGAGAAGAACATTGAAGATTATACTAAAATAAATAAATTAAAAGAACCCTTCTGCTACACACAAACTGTTACACTTACAGTAGGTCAGCTGTTTGCCAGGAGCTTTAGTTCTAATTAGGTATTTGTATGTGAGCGTGCGATAAGTGTGCAATTTAGAGAATTGTAGTTTCAGAGAACCCTTAGTTTGTTTTAGGGGAGAGATTTAGTACTGGGATGAAATGAGTCTGAATAGAGAAAAATGGGGACAGACAATTCGTATAGCAAACAACACCCAGTTTAAGATAAAAAAAATAATTGATTAATTGATCAATTGATGATAGTAGTGCCGTAGCCAGATAGAGTGAAGGGTGGTCGAACACCCATCCTCAGAAAATTGTATTGAGTATATGGAAAATTATAATGTTTATACATCTATGTTAAACCTTGAACACCTTTAGCGAAATTCTTGGTTTCGCCGCGGGATGATAGTGTATAAATCCTATTTCTTTACCCAGTGAAAAATCAAGATGCACGCAATCTAGCTTGGATACCAACGTCATAAAGAAAAGGAGTGATCAAAGGGGTGGAAAATCGTCTTCCGATATAATTACTAGAATGGTCATGTACTCGTGTACCAAAGTAACTTTACAACGTTTGATGGAGGTGAGGGAATTAGTTGAGAATTCTAAACTAATGATACAGCAGTTTGTTGGTTATAATCTATCATTTACATATACCCTGTTGTTTTTCATGTTTTAGTTTTAGATGGCATGCCATAGCCATGTCATGTTGATCCATGAAGTTTTATTTGAATTCTCTGATGTGCTAGCTGCATAAATCCAACTCATTCTGCAAAATATTTTGTTTACAGGAAAAAAGAAAATGTCTCTTCTCCAATCTCCATTCTTAGTTGCACCATATCAGAGTTTGTCTTCATCCAAAACAATTTCAGGAGCATCCCAACTCTTCCTCTCCACCAAATTCTGTACACTTAATCTATCTACCACTACAATCACCAATGTTCCCTACAAATCCTCAACAATTAGGATGGGTGGTGGCCCAAGAACCTATCCAGGAGGCGTCTCAAAGTGGCAGTGGAAACGAATGCAAGCAAAGAAAGCAAAGCAGCTTCTTAAGGCTCGATTGGCTCGGGAACGCCAAATCTATGAAATGAGGAAGCGGGCCGAGCTCAAAGCTGCTGTCTCTGAGCTCGAAAGGCCTTGGGAAGTGGTTGAAAAGGCACCTACATTGTTCTCTGTGAGTGCTGATGAGCAATTGAGCGTCTTGGCTGATCGGTTTCAAAAGCCTGGAGGGTTTGATATGTGGTCTGACAAAGATGGGCCAGAATTGTTCAAGCCCGAAGATGGATTACCCTCAGCAAGGTTTTTCCCTAAGGGAGTTGTTCATAGCATTAAACCCTATGGAAAAATTGAGAATGCTATTGGTGGTTTTGAGGACTCTTCAAATTTGGGTTCAGATTCCCAAAGTGAAAGTGATAGGAAGGTGCGAATGAAGAGTAATAGGCGTGAGCGAAATTCAAGAACACTAAGAACTGGATCCGATAGAGAAGGAAAAGAGGGTTATTTGAATATGGAAGATTCCGAAAAAGTGTCAATAGATGGCAAAAATCACAAGGGCATGCAAAATAAGTTCAAGAACACAAATCGGAGGAAGATGTTTGGTCACCCTGAAAAATTTAGTTCAGTGGAAACTGCGATGTCTAGAATAAAGAATAAGAGTCATAGACCAGCTGATAGTGATGGAGAGGGTGGAATGTTTAATGTGGTAGACAAGTTCGATGATTCAGATTCTCCAGTGTTTGAATTGAATTTGCAAGATGATGGGAGCTATCAGCTCTAACCCGAGATTTAAGAATTCTGATGGGGTAGACAAGCTCAAAATTCGGTAGATAGAATGTGTTAATCATCCTTGTTCATATGTATACTTTTACATATTTAACTATTCAATGATTAAATCCAGATTGGAAATTAATAAGAACTGTGAGTTCAGCACATGCAGTGTAAACTGGGGGTGGAACCTTTTGTAGTGTTCAAAATGATATACACAATTTATCATGAATTTGATCTTACAATTGTTTATGATTACACGCAGAATCCCTGATTACTTTCCCCGCCTCTCCCTCAAGGGCGTGAGGAGAGGAGATGATAATTTGCTACTTTGGTATCCCGTGCTCACGCTTCCTTGCAAGGAGTAGAGTGGAAAATTTACCTCCATTTATTTTGAGTAAGTCAGTATTAGAATATGAAATTACTGCAAGAGGGCTTGTACGTTTTTCTCAGTTTGAAGTTTGTATGTTTTTCTGTTGATTAAGAAGTTCTTCAGTTTGTTTGTTTGAGTGCTGAAATGATCATTTCCTTCAACTTTCCTTGCCTATTATCTTAATCTATGACGTCAAACTGAATATTGACTTGCCCTAACACATTGGTTTACAGAATAGTGATGAAATAAGTGTTGCCTCTTGAGCATAAAAATAGGAGCATATGTTTTGAATGAAGACATGCCAATACTTGTTTAGAATCTTTAGGACCCAAAATAATAACTTAACTAAATTGTGGTGTGAGAGTCGAGAATGGGTTGTTTGAAGAGTTCTGCTACACGCGCACACACCAAAAACAGAAGAACAAACAAAACAAAGGAAAGAAGAAATTTCTCAATAAATTGAGAGACAGATACTCGCATCAAAGATGATATATTGTTAGCATATACTACTTATTTCAATATACTATTTAACCAGTTGACAGTTTGCTAATCTGTTACTCGGTTCCATGCTTTTATTAGTTCAATTTATTAACATTAACTGAAGTATTCTGTCCTATATTCAGAATCCTGAAGTGTGAGCATACGTTATATCTGTACTATTTTAGCGGTTGACAGTTTGCTAGTGTTTTACTCCCTTAATTCCAAATACCAAATAGGTTTGTGATGAAGTGACAAATACTCTTTCATCCTTTACCAAATGTCTCGTATTCGAGTCTCATAATATGGAGTTACTTTTGTTAGTGAACTCTTTACCCCTAATATGGGGCTTCCTACTCAAATTCGGATGTAGTTGGATCCCAACGCCGATACCGGATACCAAGTAGAAACCCAAAGAACATGATTTTAATCTACATTTCACTTTTTGGGTGGCCAAAAATGCTGTCCACTTTTCAACAATCCATGCACATTAACTTGTCAACCATCTAAAAAAGTGACAAATCCTTAGTAGGCGGCGTTTGGACATAAAAATTGCTGAGTTTTTTTTAAAAAAAAACAGTAATTGGAATTAAGTTGAAAAACGATACTTGGAATTTGAAATTATGTTTGGACAACTTTTCACTTGAATTTTTTTTTGCAGTTTTGTAAGTGGGAAAAAAGGTTTTTCCCCAAAAAACTTGAAAAAGTGGTCAAAATCATTTTTTGGTTTTTGAAACTTATTTTCGAAAAATCTCTAAAAACTTACAAATTTTTAAGGACAAATATGTTTTTGAAAAAAAATTCCAGAAAAAAGGAATGAAAAATAATTTATTGACAAACGGGTCCTTAACATAAGCAAGTTGGCACCGGTAGTATTTCAATTGTCAACTAAAACTTTAATGAAAAGGTAAGATAACAAGCTAAATGGCTTTCAGTTGTATGACAATCGTCATATTACGACGAATTTAATACAATAGGCAATCTATGTAATTTTTCATCTTTATCTTAACTTGAGACTTTATACATAAGCAAATTTGTCCCTGTATTATTGAAATTGAGAAACTTTATCCTTCGTTAAATTTTGGTATATTTTATTCCCGAATAGAAAAAAATCTCATTTTTGACATGAGTACAAGTTTTGAAGGCTATGGTCAGTGTTTAATCTAAGAGATTAGAAATAGACAGGCTGCTGTCTATTTGACTTGGAAAAAGCAGTTTAAAGATTTGATTCTTGATATGACAAGCTAAGATTGTAAAGGATGTATTAGACGGTGGAGGTTTTTTTTTTTGGTTTATGTAAACAACATAGACACGGATCGCAAGGGGTTTAATTGAATCCTCTTTTGTTGAAAATAATTTTGCGTGTATGAAAATATATATATATATATATATATATTTGAATTGTCTTGACGTAAAGAAAGATTCTATGCAATGGCTAAGGAGATTTAAAAATTGTTAAGATTATAAATTCAAATATCAGGTGTGGCATTCTTATATTATTTTAATTTTCCTTATTTGAATTCACATAAGTGAATTTAACATTTTAAGTTAGTGGCCATGGATTACCGTTACACTTACTTATAGTGTAAATTTAGTATAAGTAATTTACCTTTTAAAAATGGAAGTTCTTTTAATTTACTATAGCAAATACAATACAAAAATCCAGGTATGCACTTGACCATTCAATTGCCCCGTGTCATGACTCAAATTAAACATGTAACTAACTAATTATACTTTTTTTCCTCTTAGATATAATACCTATTTATTCCAATTGTGTATTTTTCGGGTCAATTTATAAAGCTTAGTTAAAATTCAGTATTTTAGCCAAATAAAAGAAGGTTTAGCCAACGTAGTGGAGTTCAATCGGTGTATTTTCTAGAGAAGGAAAAAAGAAACTGGTGTTCTTTTTTTCATGCAATGGCTATTTGTTTCAATTATGTATTTATTCTTTTTGGATGAAATTTATAAAATATTTGGTTGAAATTTCATTATTCTTAGCCAAAATAATAGAGTTCCAACTGCGTATTTCTTTTTTGTTTCTTCTTTAGATGCAATGGTTATTTGTTCTAACTGTGTACTCCTTATTTTTTAGCCAAATATGTAAAAATAATTTGATTAGATTATCATTATATTTAGCCAAATAAAAAAATAGCCAAAAAGACGTTATTCCAAGATTAATTTCGCTCGAAAAAGATGATTCACAAAATTGGTGGACTTAACTGAACTGATCAAATGATCACTCCAAAGTGGAGATGACATTTAAATTGTGATTACATCATAAAAGAAGTCTGATTTTTTTTTTTTATTTTTGTAATCCACACACTTTCAATAGATAAAAGCATAGACTTTCTATCTTGCATAGATGACTGTGGGTTGCAAGACACAGGCTTCTATGGATCTTTGTATACATGGAGTGATAACAGGGGGCCTCCCAAAATCATATGGAAGCGGTTGGACAAACTCTTGTTTAATGTATACTGGTCTGATGTTTTCACTGAAACTTCAATTTAATATCTAGCTAGAGTTTGCTCAAATCTGCTCTTTTACTGATTAATTTGAGAAAAGTTACTGCAACCTATCCTAAGTACTTTAAGTTTCTTGACTTTTGGACGAAACATGAAAACTTTCTAACTGTTGTGCAAAAAGTATAGCAAAAAGCATGTCGAAGGCAATGCTTTATGGATTCCGCATCAGAAATAGAAGAGGGTTAGCAAAAAACTGAGCACCTAGTCAAGGCAAGCCTTTGGGGATATCTATGAAGAGCCGAAACGGTTAGAGAAACAGATATTTGACTATACACTCTAATGACAATACTCCGGCACATAGAGCAGAACTAAATGAAGCAAAGGACAAATATGTTCATTTCTTGGAATTACAAGAGGAGGAGTTGAGGCAGAAAGCAAAGGCTCTATCTAGAAGAAAGTGATAAAAATACTACTTATTTTCATAGCGTCATAAAGGGGTGAAAAAGAAGATTGCACATACAGAAGATTCAAGATGAAGGAGGACACTGGAGGGAGGGAGAAGGTGAAATTGCTAAAGCTGCCATAAATTATTTTCAGAAAGTTTTCAACCACCGTATTGTGCCAAATGATTTCTTTGCATTAAATTTCATTACTCCGAAATTATCAGATGAGGATAATGAGATGTTAATCGCCATGGTCACTTTGGAGGAGATAAAAGAAGTGTCTTCTCCATAGATCCAGCTAGTGCTCCAGGTCCAGACGGGCTAAATGCGTTACTCTTTCAGAGTTGCTGGAACATTATTGCTGGAGATGTACAAAATGCTGTGTTGGCCTTTTTTAATGGAGCAACTATCCTCAAATTTTTCTCTCACACCTGCTTGGTGATGTTACCTAAGGTCGAGTTCCCTCAGAAGCTATCAGATCTCAGGCATATCAGCCTATGCAATGTTTCTAGCAAAATCATATCTAAAATATTTAATGCTAGGCTGGTTTAGATTATTGCCAAGATTATCTCAGTTGATCAGTCCGTTTTATCAAAGGGAGACAAATCTCAGAAAATATAATGTTGACACAGGAAATTATAAGTGGCTTTTGAAAATCAAAGGAGTAGAAAAATATAGTTATGAAACTTGATATGGTCAAGGCATATGATAGAGTGTCCTGGACATATCTCTACCAGATAATGACAAAGTTGGGCTTTTCGGAGTATTGGGTTGATTTGATACGCAGATATATCTCAGGGAACTGGTAATCTATCATTGTAATAGTTAGAGACATGATTTCTTCAAGTCTGGGATTAGATTGAGACAAGGAGATCCTATCTCACCTTGTTTATTTGTCATCAATGTAGAACTGTTATCTACAATATTTTTTTTGATAATAAATGTAAAATATTACCATTAACAAAATAAACTAGTACATCTCTTGAGCTCCTATAAATATAGTACACTCAACTCTACAGTTAGGCCTCAAAATACATTTGATAAAAAACAAGAAAAATTCTGCCAACTACACACACTAACCTCTATCTATTTTCTTTCTAATTACATAACCTGATCAGTAATTGTCTACATTACCCTGGTTTCCTACATATCTCTATATTCTCTAATCTGTATTTGAGCTCTTTTTTTAGCTGTGCAATTGCAAGGTCCTTATTCACAATTGTGTTCCTGAATATCCTCCAATTTCGTGCCTGCTTATACGGTAGATCGCTGCCTCCCATATGGCTGCCACTACTTCTTTCTTCATCTGCTTCCATTTTCTGATTTTCAACCAATGTAGGTTTTGTGTAACTCCGGTTTTGTGTAACTCCCATGGCCATTGACTTAGCTCATTTCTCATTTCCCTTATCCATTGACAATCTATAAACAGATGTTGCATTGCTTCCACTACTCCATTCCGACATAAGCTGTATGTATTGTCTGCCAATGTTATGTGCAGGTGCTGTAGTCTCTCCTTTGTGAGCAATTTGTTTTAATTGGCCAATCAAATTATGAACCTATGCTTTGGCTGCATTACTTTGGTCCATACTAGATCAACAACTTTACATCTAACCAGTTCAGTCAACAGTGCATTATAGTTCTGAGTTACTGAATATTGTCCACTAGATGTGAGAGTGTATTTACCACTCTGATACCATTGTGCCATGATTTCCTTAAGTGCATTAAGATTCCTCCAATACCATCTGCTATCCACTGGAGGGCTATGGTTCCAAATGGTATCATTTTGCTTTATGTATATGCCATGCACCCACCTCACCCAAAGTGAATCTTTTTTTCTCAATTAACTACTAGAGTAGTTTTTCCACTGAGGCTGTGTTCCAATTGTTATATCCCTTTATGTTCAATCCTCCATACTTTTTTTGTTTATGCACATTCTCCCAAGTCACCAATGCTACCTTCTTGTGTTCCTCTTATGTACCCCATAAGTAGTCCCTACATCTTTTGTCAACTGCTTTGAGCAGACAAACGGGAGAATAAAGACTGCTCCCCAGAAGTTATATATTGAAAATAAGACAACATTTATAATTTGTAACCATCTTGCATAAGACAAATGCCTTGAGTAAGCATTTGTGATCCTTTCTGTATTTTTGTCTAATAACTGCTGACATTCCATCTTGCTCCACTTCTTTGAAGACAAAGGCAACGCCGGTACCTTATAGGGAATGTTCCTAGTACAAACCCTGTCATTGCAATTCTCTCCTCCTACATTTCACTTGCAAGCCCTGCCAAGAATATGTTTGACTTATCTGCATTTGCAACCAATCCAATGACACTGCTGAAATGATTCAGTACTTCTATGACTCTTTGAATAGACCTTTTATCCCTTTTGCAGAAGATCATAAGATCGTCTGCAAATACTAGATGAGTGAGTTTGAGTCTCTTACACATTCAATGAAATTTGAAATCAAGGAGGCCACTCATTCTCTTCATGATTTTGGATAAGTATTCCATCACTAGAACAAAGAGTAAAGGAGAAATTGGATCCCCTTACCCCCAATCCTTTCCTTCCCTCAAAGTAGCCATGTCCTTCACCATTCACCTTCATAGAAAACTTAGTCGAGGTTATGCATGTCATAACTAACTGAACAAAAGAACATGGGAAGCCATACCCAAGCAGAGCTTCTTATATGAAATCCCAGCTAACCATGTCATAAGCTTTTTTCAGATCAATCTTCATGAGGCATAAATGAGTTATTTTCCTATTATAGTATCTAAGTAAATCATGACAAATTAAAACATTGTGAATTAAGGATCTCCCCTCCACAAATACAGCTTGTGTATCAGTTACTAGGTGTGGTAATACTTTCTTCAATCTGGTGCATAGCATTTTTGAAATGCACTTGTAGATCACATTACAGCAAGAGGTAGGCCTGAACTTACTGGCCAACTAAGGATCGTGGACTTTAGGAATCAGGGCAATTATGATTGTATTAAGTTGCTTTAGTAGTCTGCCATCTCTCAAAAACTGCAAGACTGCCTTTGTTACACCTCCCCCTACTATGTTACATGCTTTTCTAAAGAAATCACTCCCATAATCATCTGGCCGCCGGGCTCTTGTTGATTTCAATACTGAACATTGCCTTCTTCACCTCCTTCCCAGTATATTCCTTCACCAGTTCTAGTTGTTAATCCACTGACAAGGTATTTCCATTCTGCAGGAAGTTGCTAAATGCCTTAGTTCTTTACTTACCTTTCCTCCCAAATAAGTCTTGATAGGATTCTACAAATATGTTGGCTATTCTCTCAGGTTCTGTCTGTAGTCTACTTTCTTTGTCCTTCAGTTGAACTATTAATTGTTGAAGTTTTTTATGCTTGATGACTGCATAGAAATACTTTGTATTGTCATCTCCTAGTTAGATCCAGCTTGCCTTGCTACTTTGTTGCAAATATATTTCTGCCAAGTATGATGATCTCATGAACTTGAGGTAGCTTTCCCTTTCCTGTTCTTGCAATCTCTGGTCCAAGGGATTGTCTTGCAATGCCAATTGTGCCAAGAGCATTTTTTTCTCTATCTTTTGTTGCCTCAGCCTCAATGTCTTTAAAGTACTTCTTGTTCAAGTCCTTCAGGCTTTGTTTTAGCATTTTTAGTTTTTTAACTACTTAAAACATCATACACCCTTCTACAAGTATTTGCCACACCTGTGATTCTCTAGTCTGGAACTCTAGATGACTTGACCATATATTATAGTACTTAAATGGTTTCTTTGAATTCTTTTCATTCTTGATTTGCTCAATCTTTATAGGGCAGTGATCACTGATCCCTTCTAGCTTGAACATAGTTACAAAATCTGGCATGGTATTCAACCAATCTGCATTTACAAACACCCAATCTATTTATGAGTACACTCTACTACCCCCCCCCCCTCCCCCGCTTGTCACTCCAAGTATATCTGCTCCCCTTTAAGGGAAGTTCTATCAGTCCACATATAGTAACACATTGCTGAAAATCCTTTACCTCAGGCAGTGTCACTAGACTCCCTCTTATCCTATCTTCCATATTCAATATTGAGTTAAAGTCCCCCATGAGCAGCAGGGCATTTTACATCCCTGACTGATAGATTTCAGGTAACCCCATAGCTCTTTTCTTCCTTCTCTTATGTTATAGGCATATACCATAGTAAGTACAAAATAAGTCTTTAAGGTGCAATGCATTACATGACATGTCACAGCCTGTGCATTGCTGCTCATTTGTGTAACATGAAAGTAATTCGGCCTCCATACCTATATAATTCTACCATTATAATAGCATTCTAAATGATTAAAAAATTCCACCCCTAAACATTTTGGTCACCACCTTAGTAATTCTACTAGCCTTAACCTTATTTTCAACCAACCCAAGCAGACCTATATTCTCACTATTGCAGAGGATTGTAACTTCTCTCTACTTATTAAGACCATTAAGACCCCTAATATTCCAGCATAAGATGTTATCCATTACCTGAGAGAGGTATTTTTTAGCCTGCCTCATTGCGACTTGCCATGTAGTCCAAATGATCAGGTTATCTCCTGTCTTCTCCTTGCCCTTCTCCCCTTAGCTACTTTATTTGCCTGATCCCCTATTTTCTTCTGTTGAGTTTTTGTTTTCTTCCTTCTACAAGCTTCCTCATTATGGCCATACTTGTTGCTACATTTGCACAAAATAGGTTTCCAGTCATACTGAACTTTCAGCTCGACCAAATTACCTCTTTCATTCTTAAACATTATCTTCTTTGATAATGGACCATCTATGTCAACTTCAATGAGAAGTCTAGCAAAGTTTAAGCCTATATTCTTCTCTATTTGATGATCAACCATTAAAGGTTTACCAATTAAGCTTCCAATTTTGCTAAGCCCTTTTGGACTCCAATACTTGAAGTCTAATCCTAGTAGTTTCACCCATATAGGAACCGAGTATAACTCTTCTCTATTGAATTCCATATTAGGATCCCAAGCTTTAACTATGAAGGGCTTGTTGTCAAAACGGTATATCCCCCCTTGTAACATCTCATTTTCCCCCATCTCAATATCAAATCGAACTAGTACTATCCTATTTTTCAGCATAGATATCTTGTTTATTCTATGTTTTGCCCACATTCTCTGGATAAATCCATTTAACACTGCAAAGGGTGGATGTACCCCAAGTACATAACACATTACTGCATTCTTCCAATAAGTCAGTTCGGTCCTAATATCCTTAATTTCAATCTCACAAACAAGTATTTTCCCATGCATTTCTGGTGCTAGAAAGTCCAGTTTGAAACCTGCATTTGAGACTTTGGTAATGTCAAAATTGTCCCAAATCAAAGCTTCTTCAACAATTCTTCCTCCGCCTCAACTTCATCAGCCCAGGATATCCTACCCTTTCCTATTGAATCAGTTTCCCTCACTCCTTCTCGCAACCGTGGCTGCTCTGTTGCTACATGCAATGGAACAGTAACCTCACCATATGGATTTGCTATACCTTCAGTTTTCGGCTGCTGCCTCAATTTAGAGCTCGATACTTGTTCAATTTCTGTTGGTTTAGCAACTTGTTCCACTGAAGTCGCGAATTGCTCAGCCTCCGACAAAACCTTCACACTCGCCTTTTCAATTTCCAATTGTTCCAATTTCTTAGAATTGCACAGATTTTTACTCATACCAGCTTGATTCCCATTCGATTTCACCTGTGCAGTGCTTCGCGCAGTAGTGGCCTGCGCCATTATAGCTTTCTGAGAGGGAATCCGAGCTCTCTTTCCCATGAGTGACGTAAGTTTGCTAAACTACGCCGAGAGAGAATCATATCATACACCTCTCATTTTTCTAACTCAGTATCTACAATGTTGAACAACCTATATGATCATGAATTTTTAGTGGATTTGCTATGAATAAGAGGGGTCCTCATATAAATCACTTAGCATTTGCAGACGACCTTATACTTTTCATCACTAGCAAAAAGAAAATCATCAAGAAAATGATAAAAACATTAGTAGTGTATGAAAAAACTTTTGGCCAAATGGTGAGTAAAGCTAAAAGTTATTCCATAATAGCTCATGGGATAACGAATAATATATGAAACATAATAGCTAGGTGGATTAGGATGCTGCAACAGAATTTCGAGCCCCAACCTTCAATTTCGAAATTTGGGTTGGGAATAGGTAATGAGGAAGAAGGTTTTGAGAATAAGAGTTGTTATTTATGCATGCATGTACTAATAAAGGTGGTAGGAAGGTTGTGGAGTATTTATGGGTGGCCTATTGAAGTGGTGATTGATTGTGGGGTAAAGGAATCCACCATAGGAGGACCTTGAAACCTTAATGTACATCTAGTGCGTGATAAAATGCTCAAATGAGCTGAAACCCCGAGTATCTTTCTAATTATGGTTTGAATTGGTCATGTTTCTTATAGATTGAAGTCGCTAGAATTTTCGAAATATTGTAGTAATTTAAGAAAGCTCAAGTGAGGTATGTTGGCTAAACTCCTCTTGTAGAATCGATTTTCATGATGTCCTCATAAGTTGCGATTATGTTTGGCTCAATTTCTTATGTCTCATGTTCCGAGTCCTTCCTAATAGAGTTGATTACCATAAAATAAGTGTTGTGTTGAAAAGATGTATATACCCAAAATGTGTTCCAAATGTTCCTATCATATCATGATTCCTTCCGAGAATGTAATCTAGTATGATCAATGTATCAAAGGTATTGCGATTTAAAAATCATGTTTCAATTGCAAGCTAGTATGCCTAATCGTGGTAGAGAAACTCAATGTGCTTAAGACTCTTGTTTGCTCATATGTGTACTTAAGGTCCTGCTTTAAAATTCTCTTATTGATGATAATCCTTGGTAACACATGAAAGTTATAGGGGTGAGTACGAAATATGAAATATGGCCGACGTGCCGAGAATGATATTACAATTATGGCCACTAGTGTCAATAAAATGGAAAGATGTGTGAAGGATTATGAAATGAGTTGTAAATTTTTTAAATAATAAATACTTTGGGAGTATCGTTTAGTCACCGAGAAAGGGTAGGTCGAAATAACCTAACCCCAAAATTACACGTGCCGGTGTAGGAGTGATTGAAGGGTAAATTTTCATATTGATGTGATGAGATTGTTTCCTTTATATGGGCTGAGATTGATGTGTTGAGATAATTTCCATTATATGGGATGAGATTACTGCTAGCAAGATGTGATGTGATGTCGACCCACATGATATTGTGGTGAGACAGCTTAGCCGGTCGGGCCGAGATCAGACGTCATGTCGTGCATATGGTGGTGTTGTGATTGAATGTCTCGGGGTGAGATGGCTTAGCCGATCGGGCTGAGATCGGACTCCATGCTAAAAGTACGGTGGTATAACGGTACTAAAGATCTCCCAACTTAAAAATGTTGAAACTTACTTGAAATTTACTTTTCTCCTAACTTGACACCTTGATACTATTTGAGGCTCTTATTGATTTCATGTTTCCTTCTCCTTTTACTGTTACCGGTTCTATTGAGAGGGTGTTTAGTTTTATATACTAGTACTATTCTATATGTATTAACGTCTTCTTTGCCGGGGGTGCTGCATCTTTAATGAATGGAGGTGGTTCCATAGAAGGTGGTATTGATTAGTGATAGCAACACACCCTCTCCTCGGCTGATTTGGTGAGCCCCATTTTATTTCGGGGTCTTGTATCTCTTGTCCTCTATGCATATTATTTTGAGGTATAGCCGGAGTCTTGTTGCCGGCACCATCAGCCTTGTTGTCAAATTAGAAATGTTGTATTTATATCATATGTTTTCACTTCTAAACTATGAATGTGTAATGTAATATTTTGGGGAATCTTGAATGAAGTTCTAACGATAATGAAATTTGGATTGTTCATGTAACCTTCTCGTTGTCTAATTAATAAAATATATACCTTCTCTTTATTCATGGGCGAGTCTGAGTAGAAGACATTGTACATGCTTGCTTGGCCAGGTTATCTCGATTGAGCGCAATTCGCACTTCTCGAGGTCGGGACGTGACAATCATGGTCAAACTTGTATTACCCATATGCAGAGGGAGGAGCTACCTTTAAGAGGCTACATGATATATGTAATGCTTTCTCAGTAAAGGCTTGGTGGAAGTTAGGGACATGGGACTCCTTGTGGAGAGATTTCATGCTAGCAAAATATTTGCAGGACGGTGCATCTTCTTGCGAAGAGACGGGAAAAGAATCATCTCATAGTTGGAGACAAATATATAAAATTAGAGATAAAGTAGAGGAACACATGGTATGGTTAGTGAAAAATGGAGACATTGTCTTTATGGTATAATAATTGAGCTCCAGTGGCCCACTTTATATACTCATCTAGCATATGAGGAAAGACCTAAAGACATCAAACTAAGAGAGGTCTTCCTAAATGGTGAGTGGCGAGAAGACAACACTAAGATGTAATGGCCTGAATCAATCAAAGAGGTGTTGCATGAGGTGGAGCTTGAATTGTGTGATGATAAACCAATATAGAAGCCAGATATCATGGGGACTTTCACAATTGCTTCCGCTTAGGCATTCTAAGACATAAAAGGGGGCGATATATGATTGATTTGAATATATGGAAAAAGTCAGTGCCTTCCAAAATGGCATTCCTCACCTGGAGGGCAACATAGTTCCAACAGATGAAAGAGTGTCAAGGATGAGGATTCAGCTAGTGGCAACATGCTATTGCTACAGTGGCAACATTTATACCCAAAGTGTTACCTCCAGTAATAATATGGGAATTGTGGAGATCAAGATGTGCGAGCAAATATGGGTCGGAGCTCCCTTCTATCCATAGGTCTACGACGTTGATCCTTCTAAACCTTTCGTAGATTGTTAAAATCAAGTTTGGAAGGCTGTAAATAGTGGCGGAGCCAGAAGTTTTATCAAGGGGTGTCAAAATATATAAAAATAAATATATCAAAAAATTAAAGGGAGTCAATACATAGCATACATGCATATAAATTTATTTTTTTACCTACGTACACAGTATATTTTTTCCGCAAAGGGGTGTCATTTGACCCCCTTCCTATAAGGTGGCTCCGCCACTGACTGCAAATAAAACTAAGTTGGGAAAGAAACTAAGTTGGGAAAGGATGCAGATGTTAATCGATCAATCATACAATGTGTAAGTTAGTGAAATGGACAAAGCCACCCCTACAACAACAACAACAACAATCCAGTAAAATTTCACTAATGGGGTATGGGGAGGGTAGTGTGTATGCAGGCCTTACCCCAACCCCGAAGGAGTGGAGAGGCTGTTTCCGAAAGACCCTCGGCTCAAAAAAAAAAGAAGACAAAAGGACAAAAAGGAGATAATATTAGTATCACAACAATAATTATATGATAAATAAAAACACCATGAAATCCAGAAGCATGTGGAGCTGGAGGAGTTATCCGTGACTGTAATTGGAACTTTATCTTAGCATATTCTTTTTTTTTTTGGGGGGAACGGGCACTAGCAACTAGGTAGAGGGGCAATCAATGCTCTTTGGGCAAAAGCAGAGTTTTTCAATAATAGTTGCTCAAAGAAAAGATCAACAACCTTAGTGTAAATTCTCGTCGGATCTTAGTGTAATATTAACAACATTTTAAGAAAAATTAAATGGGTTGAATATATTATCAATTGAAAAGGAATTATTAAAAAAATTGATTATAAAAAAACTATTATCAACTTTGCATCTCAAAAAGTTAGAGAAATAGATTTCAAATAAAAATATACTCATAACTTTCTTTTAAAAATTTAGGCCTCATATTAAACTTTGGCTTTAGGCCACACATGTACTTGAGTAGCCCCGGACAAGTTCCCCTTCTCCAATGTAGAGCTTTCTTCCTCAAATGAATAAAGATTTGGTCGATTAAAAAAAAAGATTAAGAAAAACAAGAGTCGCACTTTTTGTTTTTCATAATATCCCTTTAACATCAGGATTATCACAAAATAATTATTAACAACAAATGATTAATTAAAATAAAAATCGGGTGAAAATTATTTACCCCCCTAACTTTGCTTTAAAAATCAAAATCCCCCCTCAACTTTAAACAATAGTCATTTTCCATCCTTTATCTGGCACAATGCCTTTTTTGCCCTTGAATTTTCAATTCCTTCCTCAATATAATACTTTTTTATTCTATGATATTTTTATGGTTTTATCTTTAACTTAAATTATGTTATACCTTATTATAAATAAATTTTATAATATAAATTTAGAAATTAGTTCAATAATGATAATCAAAATCCAAAAATCTATATCTACAATAGAGAATAAGAGAGAAAGTTAACGGCAAAGGAGGTAAGAGGATTCAATTGAATCCCCTTGCAATAGGACAAAAACAAAGTTTTTAGTTATATATAAAATTTTGAATCTCTTTGACATAAGAAATAATATTAAAGTGGTATAGAGACTCAAAAGTCATCTTAGCTCACAATTTCAAATCCTAAATAAAATTTTTTAGAGGTGTTTTTCAATCCAAAAATATGAATTTGTGGCTCCACAAAAGATAATTTAAATATATAGTTAAAATAGCAATCATAAAAATAACGGTAAATTTATAATATTTATTAACGGATTATTCTACTTATAATTTTAATGAACTTAAATTATAATTTATAATAGGTATTACATAATTTAAATTATAGCTAAAACCATTTAAAAAAATTATATAATAAAAAGTATTAAAAAGAGGCGAAAATTAAAAATTCAAGGGCAAAAAAGGTATTGTGTAGGATAAAGGAGAGAGAATGACTATTGTTCATAGCTGAGGGAGGAGTTTGATTTTTAATGTAAAGTTTGAGAGTGTAAGGTAAGGCATCTGGATGAATCTTATCTTAGACTAATGGGGACAATTAATTATTATTTCAGTATTTAGACAAGGATAAAATATTTAATTCTAGAACTTCGCCAAGAAAAGAGAAGAAGAAGAAAAGCATATGATTTATACGTGCATTGCCTTAAAATAAATATAAAGTAAGATTGGACATCACATCTAGTCACAACAATGAATTCCATCATAGGAAGAAATATAAGCAGACCCAAAATGTCCACTAAGCTGATAAGCAACTTAAGACATTTTCTTCTATTAGTTTTAAAAATGCTGATGATAATGATACATAGAAATTAATCGAAAACACATAAAACGATTCTAGAATGTCTGACAAGTTTTATACCAATACAGTAAGAAGCTTTAACACAACAACCAAATATTATGAAAATTTTCCCTTTAAACAATCAACGAAATTAGTAAGAATAATTATTACAAATACTAGACCAAATTTAAAATAAAATAAAAAGAATTTATTTGATGGAGAAAAGCAAACAAAGGCTGTCTACTCATCAATTTCCAAGAATCTTTATCTCAGATCTACCTTATCCGTCAAAAACAACTGATATTATATTGATGTGGAGCTCAACTATATCTAGAAAGAAAAAAAAAGATCAACGGCTCTCTAAGTTCCTATTATGTGCAGGGTGCGAAGAAGAAGGAATTTATTGTAATCAGTCTTATATTATATTTTGCATGATACTAGTTGCACGACTTGAACGCGACAATTCTAACTGTTGCGCTAGGATTCCCTCTCTAAATAGCTTAAATTTTGTAAAATTTCACATGGATTAGTGAATCAATCTAGCTAATCGAATAATATCATTATATTTGTTATCATCTCATCAGGTGATTCACTTATACCAATAGGAGCATATTGCAACCATTTTTATGCTAAAATACTAATTAACTCTCCGTAAATCAAAATTTAATATATGGAACGATAGGTAAGTATATAAATATATACTACTAGTATTTATGAAGTTCCCTTTGGTATTTTCTTAGTTATTATATAAAACTAAAAATCATTCCTTATTCGCTATGATTATAGACTTATAGCCTGTTTGGTCAAGTTGGGAAAATCAGAAGTGTTTTTGACAAAAGTACTTTCGGAGAGAAGTATTTTGTGTTTGGCTAATCACTCTGAAAAATATTTTTGAGCAATAATTTGTGTTTGGCCAAGCTTTTCAGAAAGTGCTTTTAAGTATCAAATTACGAATAAGGACATGAATAGATTTACTTAATAGTTAATATTATAACTAAATAAATAATCTCAAAAATTTATTATTACATGCAATAATTAAATCTTTTTATTTTATTCAAGTAAAATATAAAAATAAAATTTAAAAGTACTTAATACTTTTAATATAAGTTAAATATATTAAAAATTATTAAACAAATATAAAAGTATTCACCCCTAAAATCAATATATTTTAGAAAGCTATCCTAAAATAATAAGAAATATTTATACATTAATATCCTAAGTATTAGGTTTAACGGTTATTTTGGTATATATTATATTTTGTTAAAGATATTTTTGGTAAGAAGAAAAGTCAAAACTGCTTCTGCTTCTGCTTTTGGGAAGAAACTACTTTTTTCTGCTTCTCAGAAACTGCTTCTGCTTCTTCCCAAAAGTACTTTTTCCCCCAAAATAGCTTAG
The DNA here is from genome assembly GCF_000715075.1 of Nicotiana tabacum. Taxonomy (NCBI): domain Eukaryota; kingdom Viridiplantae; phylum Streptophyta; class Magnoliopsida; order Solanales; family Solanaceae; genus Nicotiana; species Nicotiana tabacum. The sequence goes on along the minus strand of NC_134081.1, from coordinate 21,230,242 downwards.
CCAAACACCTCAAGTTAGAAAAAAAAAGTATTTTTGATAAAAAAAAACACTTTTGGCCTCACTAGAAACTTGGCCAAACAAGCTATTATATACATTACATGTGACTAAAGTCCAACCTGCAAAGAGTACAAATGGCCCAATCTGCAATTTTCTTTTTCATACATTAACTAATCTATTAAGACACTGACAATTTAATTTATTAACAAGAAATGGTCAATATTAGGACAAGAATCTAATCTCCCCACCCCCACTACCCCAACTCCATTATTTTAATGCATCTATATGTGTCATTTCTTCTAAAACTAATGGGACGTACGGATCTGTCATTAATTAACTTTTTGTCATGTATTAATCATTGAATTATCGGACTTCAAGAATAAAAAGCAAAAAACGCATGGCTTATTTACCCTGCTGGCTGCTGCTTTGCTTTACCTTGACAAAATTAAAGTATACTATCGTCTCGTAACAGCAGTGTTTATGTTTATTAAAGAAAGAGAAAGAAATTAAGGGAAACTCAAATGTCCCACTAAGCTAATCTGCAACTTAAAGGCATTTTCTAATTTAATAAAGTCTGTTATGGTAAAAGGCTTCAATTTTTGATGATTTCTAGTACTGTCAATTTTTTCTGGAATTGCACCATTAACGTGCTTTTGACTTCTAATTAACGAAGTGGACTTTGCTTAATTTAACACGGATCTTCATTGCTGAGTTGAAATTAACGGCTTCGGACCGTAGCCATTAGTTGAGCAATATAATCATTTCCACTTGTCAGTCTACTCTCTCTAATAATTACAAACACGCTCATCAACTATGCTGCTCGGACTCTCAAAAGACGCCGTCAGAGATGTGTCGGATTCTCCAAAAGTAGAAGTATATTTTTTAAGGATCCAATATGGGTGCAACAACATTTTGGAGAATCCGCGCAACATAGCTCATCAGCCTTTTGAACAGTTCTTTTAATAAACCTTTGCATGGTGTTTAACCCAAAAATAGATTTTTCGGTCAAAGTCAATATCTAGAAGAAATTGGGCTGCTGATAACCAAAATTTATTTTACTTAATAATTTGATGAATAAACCAAGGAATGAAAATAATTGACAAAGAATCAAGTAAGAAGAAGTATTTATAAGGAGAGGCAACCGTCATTGAGGTTGATCATTATGAAGCATCATAATAGAATCGTCGCTTCTTGACTTTGACCGAGAAATCTATTTTTGGGTTAAACAAATTGGTTCCGTTATCATGAATCTGATAATCTGTTCACTTTTCAAACTTTATTTTTAACGACCAAGTATGTCAACCATTAACGAGAACAGCCAGCTGAACCAACAAGGTGGAATTCCACCACACCACATACATACGGGATCCCCTCAGCAATCCCATGAAAGTTCACCTGAAATGTCTACTTCGCGCGCTGATGATTAGCAAGGAGATGACCAAACCGTAGAGCAGGATGCTCTAAAGTAATTGATTGCAGAACACGTGAACATTGCACTGCAGGCTTTTGTTAGAGGATTACCCAATGCAGCGCAAACTCCTCCACAAGTTAATACAACAACTTTGGAGAACCCGCGTTCGGGGATTGATAACTCAAGAAGTGGAGAAATTCCGAATGAATCTCGCGATGGAGGGTCAGGTACACCAAATAATTCTAGTTTACAAAGTTTAGTGCTAACTTTGCAGAAAGAGTTGAAGGAGCAAAACAAACTTATAGAGCAAATACTTGGCGTACCTCCCGTGATCAAAGGTGTGGATATTGACAAGTATTCACAACACTCTTGGAAGCCGAGTACAATATCTTTACCCATTCCCAAAAAGTTTAAAATTCCCGATATTCCCAAATATGATGGAACAACTGACCCTCGGGATCACGTAACCGTGTTCACTACTGGCGTAAAAGGCAATGATTTAACCAAAGCAGAAGATTGAATCAGTTTTGGTTAAAAAGTTTGGCGAAACACTCACAAAGGAGCGTTAACGTGGTATTCTCTTTTATCTGAAATCTTTATTGATTCTTTTGCTGAGCTTGCAGATTCATTTATAAAAGCACATCCGGGAGCTCAAAAGGTTAAAAAAAGGATGGAAGACATATTTAAGATTAAACAAGGGAGTACAAAATTACTCAGGAAATTCACAGATAGATTCTAGCGGGAGAGGATGATGTTGCCTCGAGTACCTGATAACTGGGCGGCTAAGGCATTCACGAGCAACTTGAACGAGAAAAGTTCAGAACTCACGAGGAGGTTGAAAGAAAATTTGCAAGAATTTCCTGCAATAACTTAGAACGATGTGTACAATATATATAATATGATGTTGCGATTAGAAAAAGATATGGTCGCACAACCAAGGGCCGAAGAAAGACCAGATTCGAGACGTTCTGAATCATAAAGGAGGTCCGGTAAAAATAGGTATGATCCATACATGAGACCTGCGGGGCGAGACTCTCGATCTAAATAGGAGAATGCTCGATTTGATTCAAGATCAAGGCAAAAAGACGCGAGTTCTTCATCCAGTTTAAAAAAGGAGCGGGATGCCCGAAGCAATAATTTCAGTACGTAAGCAAGAATAGGGGATTATAGCTTTAACATTAGCACCTCTGAATTAGTGGTTGTTTTAAGAGGTATGGAAGATAAGGTGCGATGTCCAAAAGAAATGAGATCAGATCCGAACAAAAGAAACCCAGATTTTGTAACGACCCGGCCAGTCGTTCCGAGAGTTATAGCCTTGTTTCCCCAATTCTTGCTTTTTTATGTGTTGATCGGAGGTGGAAAATTAGGTATCGGGGTCTGAATAGAATTTCGGAAGTTGGAGTAGGTTCATAGTGTCATTTGTGATGTGTGTGAAAAATTTGAGGTCAATTGGACGTGGTTTGATAGGTTTCGGTGTTATTGGCGAATTTTGGAAGTTTAGAAGTTCTTAGGCTTGAATTCGAGGTTGATTTGGTGTTTTGGTATTGTTTTGGGTGTTCCGGAAGTTCGACTAAGTTCAGGTAGTGATATATGACTTGTTGGATTTATTGGTTGAGGTCCTGAAGGCCTCGGGTGAGTTTCGGATAGGTTTGGGTTGTGTTGCGCTCGTTTTTCTTATGTTTCGACGCCGTTTTTTCAAGCATAAATGATATCATATTGAACAAATGAGCTCCGATTTCTTTTTTGATTAAAGCATTAGATCCGTATTGTAATTATGAACCCATAGTAAAAAGAATCGTCGAATTTGGATATCGTATAAGAATTTTATGGTCATTTTACTAAGAATTAGGTTGCGAGATGTTTCAGATTAATTACGAAATTGCCACTGACGGTGTATTTAAAAATCTGCACATTTTGCAAATATTAAAACCTACATATCTCCTTCATTATAAGGTCAAATTGAGTGATTCAAAAGCCTAACTTGACTAAACTTTCACAAGAAACGAGGCAGAATAGCTGGCAGAAAAATATATAAAACAGGGGTTTGTTCATTCGGTCATATTTTGAGTTGGGGAGCTCGGATTTGGGCGATTTTGGGGGCAATTTTCACCATAAGAATTGGGGTAAGTGTTCTCTACTCAGGTTTGATTATATTTCATGAATCCATTTTGTTTTGGGGATTTGATTGATGATTTCAAAGTGAAATTGAGGGAGTTAGGGCTTGAATTTTGGAGAGTTTTAGGTAGGGATTTGAGGGACCAAACGGAGTCCGATTTTGATAAATTTTATATGGTTAGACTTGGAAGAGGATGAGGATTTTGATTCTACCATTGTGGACTGGTTTGGAGACGTGGGCCCGGGGCCGAGTTTTGGCCGATTTCAGATTTTTGGCATATTTTATAGTTTTTATGGTGGAATTCGATTCGTTAGCCTATGTTGATGGTATTAATCTGATTATGGTTAGATCTGGAGCTTTTGGAGATCGAGTCCAGAGACGAGGGCATCCCGAAGTAGGATTTTACGCTGTTAAGGTAAGTAACAGTTTTAACTCTGGTTTTGAGGGTATAAACCAGGAGAATTTGATATCGTGTGACTGTTTGGAGGTGATACTCAGCTAGGTAACGGGCATGTGGGTGTATACCTCGAGGTATTGAGACTTGGTCAGTCCCGTGAGGCCTCATGGTCATCATCTGTATTTACGTAGTTACTTGTTGTTGAACTTGTCTGCCTTCATGTTAGAGATCATGCTTAGGCTTTATTCATGCTCATATTATTTGTACTCAGTCATAGAAATTATTGTACATGTTTACCTCAGTCTCTATTATTTACTAATATGTTGTGATACTTGATGTGGGCTGTGTTCCCTTATTTGTTGATGATGGTGAGGCTAGTGAGGTACATGATTGAGTGAGGCCAAGGGCCTGGTTGTGAGGATATTAATACCATAGCGCGTGAGTATTCTGCGTAGCACGTGAGTTGACCGTGCGGGTCCAGGTATTGATACCATAGCGCGTGAGTTATCCGCGTAGCACGTGAGTTGACCGTGCGAATCCAGATATTGATATGATGGCACGTGAGTTGTCCGTGCTTAGCGCTTGGGCTTTGGGATCCCCTCCGGAGTCTGTACACACCCCCAGTGAGCACAGAGTGTTGAGTGTTTTGAGTGTTGAGTTCTGAGTACGAGTGATAAGTGATGGAGTGACACTGCTGTGAGGTTGTATTTATTTGTGTTGTTGTTGCATTTATCTGTTAAACTTCTTTGTGGAATTTACTGAGTTATGGAATTTACCTGTTTATTTCTGTTTATTTTTAAATTGTGAAAATAAATAACTGGACTGTTTTACTTAGCTCGTCACTACTGCTCAGTTCCTTAGTTATTTCTGTTACTACTGAGTCAGTTGTACTCATACTACACCCTACACTTTATGTGCAGATCCAGGTGAGTTAGAGCGCGGCGATTGTTGAGTTCAGGCCGGCTATCTGTGGAGATTGCAAGGTAGCTGCTAGCGTCCGCAGGACCTTGTTACCCCTTTTATCATTTCTTCTTTTGGACAGTTAGACAGTTTATATATCTTAGTTTATAGTTTTAGACGCTCATGACTTAGTGACACCCCGATGTTTGGGGCTCGTTTCCGTATTTTCTATATTATATTTAGAGTTGATTTAGTTTATGAGAAATTCAAATATTGGTATTGTTTTATTAAATTCTTATAATCGATTTAGTAGTAATATTTTGGGAAATAGGCTTGCCTTGTAACACGATAGGCGCCATCACGACCATTGTTAGATTTTGGGTCGTGACAGATTTCTGGTGCGAGTTTCATAATGATCATGACCATAGAACATTAGATTGCAGGATTTTGCAAGGAGAGGTCGAACATTTATTGAAGAAAGGCTATCTTACTGATCTATTCAGTGAAAAATGGAGACAATCATACATGAAGAAAAAACAGGAACCCCCAAAACCTCCATCACCAAAAAGAATAGTCAATGTCATAACTGGAGTGTCACACCCCTTTTATACCCACCAAAAAGATATGTATTACGGATTATTATGTGTTAAAGTGTTTTTTCAATTAAAGTGACAAATTTGAGTAGGGATTATTTTATTTACAGAGTCGCTACTTGAAATTGATTTTTTGGGTGTTCCAAGTCACCTTTTATTTTAATCCCTAGTCAAATGAAGATTTGACTCTATTATTATTGATCTGCGAAAATAAAGTCTGGGTAAGAAATTCTGCTGACCGGGAAGAAGGTGTAAGGCATTCCTCGAGTCCCGCGGTTCTAGCACGATCGCTTTATTAACTACATTTGGCTTGAATTAATTTTGGATAAACTGTGATTTATTGATTTTCATATTTTATCTATCCGCTTTTAATTATTAAAATATGGAATTATCTTTGAAACGAATCACGTGTGTGGATCCGTTTTGTTTATTGTGCCAAAATTATATCACGTGTACGTGTACATAATTAATAGTATTTTATTATATTAAGATTGTTTTGACCAAAGTTGCGCGAACACATACTTCGGTTTTAATTTTGAAAATCACAATTATGCCATACAAACGTATACATAATTGCAATAAACTAATTAAAAGTGCGCCTAAAGCACTCTAACGATGTTCATTATTCTTCCTAAACTTTGAGATTCTTGTAAGCTCATGAAATATGGAACTACTTGTGAAAGAAGTATATGATTTTAGATATTTGAATAAATAAACCATCATATACCAATACCCTATAGCCCAACAATTGAAGCCCAAACTTATTAGGGTCCAAATCTTCACAACTTTAAAGCAAGTTTGAATACCATATTTCTAGAAACATGATTAAGCATATAGCTTTTAAGGACTAATTTACATTATTATTTATACAATTTAAAGGAAAATAAATAAAATTACATGAAATAAGATAAAAAGAACAGAGGAAATAATAAACTTTTAATGCAAAATTTCTAATTAAATGAGTCTCCAAGTACAGGAACAATAACTCAGACGAACGCCGAACAAACATAAGCAAAGAAGAACATCAAAGCTAGTGAACGGAGCTCCAATGGAATTCTCGACCTCGACTATTGACTGCACTGTTTGGCGTGTGAAAATGGATATTTTGGAGTATTTTTTGTTGGGTTTTGGGTGATCAATTGATGGATTTTTTGAAAGAAAGACGAAGAAGGAATGACACAAGTATAAATTCCCTTAGCGTAGAAGAAGAAAAATAATTTCTCTCAATTCCCTCCTCTCTCCTTTTTTTCTCTTTCTCCCCCCTTTTCTTCTCACATTTCTCTTCTATTTATAGAAACATTTTCGGAATTTTTTCAGATTTATTTTATTTTATTTTATTTTATTATTTTTAATTAAAAATAATCCCCACTTCCCAATTTCTTCTTTTAAAAAAAAAGAATAAATTCTCCACTTTTCTTTACTTTTTTTTTTTTATAATTTCCCACGTATTTTACTTTACTTTTTTTATTTTTTACTTATTTTACTTTACTTTTATTTTTATTTCCACTTATTTTACTTTACTTTTTTTTAATTTTCACTTATTTTACTTTTCTTTTTTTAAATTTTCAGCTATATTTACTTTTATTTTTTAATTCCAATTTTTTTTACTTTTTATTTTTTAAATTTCCACATACTTTTACTTTTATTTTTTTAATTTTCCACTTTCTTTTACTTTTTTATTAAACAATTTTTACCTACTTTTACTTTTTAATTCCATATTATTAATTTTCCTATTATTTTATTTCCATCCGAAAATTTTAAAAAATATTTAATTATTTCGGATTTTTAATTTATTTTATTTTAAAATAAAGATAAAAAATAAAAAATAATACTAATAGTAATAATTGACCTTTTAAATTACTTTTAATTTCTTACCCTACATAAAAAAATTATAACAAAGCTAAAAAATATATATTAAATTTCTAAAAATATTTACATAGTAGAAGTGATAAAAATTCAAATATAGTAAAAAATTAGGTGCTCACATGGAGGAGATAAGGTCAATGGAGTAACATATACAGTCGAGAAAAAGACATCAAAAGTCATTGTCACTTACGGAAAGCGAATCCGCCAAGTCTTGGATGGCGACAGTATAACATTCGACGATGAAGACGCATATGGCTTGATAATTTCTCACAACGATGCACTGGTAATATCCTTACTTGTACATGATACTAATGTAAAACGATTTTTGATTGATCCAGGTAGCTCAATGAATATCATTTTACTGAGGGTAGTAAATGAAATGCAAGCTACTGATAAGGTCATACCAAAATCACAGTCTTTGTCTGGGTTTGATAATTCAAGCGTTGTTACGAAAGGGGAAGTTGTACTTATCACATTTGCAAGGATACAAAGTTCCAGGTGATAGACGCGTACATGGCTTATAATATAATTTTGGGAAGACCGTTGATTCATGATATGGATGTTATCCTATCCACATTACATCAAGTTATTAAATTTCCTTCAGAGTAGGGAATTCGTCGAATCCGCGGAGATCAACAAGCTTCACGAAGTATCAACTTGGTGGTGATTGCAAGCACAATGGCCAATGATGCAGATGCGAAATAGCAATTACAGAATTCAGTTAAGGACACTGCTATTCAAACCTTAACTGAAGACACGCAAGGGCATACTGATGTCGACTCAAGACCCGATATGATTCAAGAGCCAGAGGAAAATGAGAACATTAAAACAACCACCGAGGAGCTCAAAGCTGTAATATTATTTGTCCAATGGACAGACAGAAAAGTTTACATCAGAGCAAATTTGAGCCCAAAGATGAAAGGTAAGTTAATTGAATTTTTACGTGCTAACGAAGATTGCTTTGCTTGGCCGCGCTCATATATGACAGGTATACCACCGGAGGTGATGAATCATAAGCTGATTAAGGATCCATTACACCCACCTGTCAAGCAAAAGAAAGGAAGCACGGGTATCAAGTGATCCAGGATGAGGTACAAAAGCTTTTGAATTGGTTCAATACGAGAGGTAAAGTACCCTGACTGGTTAGCTAATACCATTGTGGTTCCAAAAAAGAATAGAAAATGGCGAGTTTGCGTAGACTATACTGATTTAAATAAGGCTTGTCCTAAAGATTCATTTCCTTTACCACATATAGATCAGTTAATTGATTTTACCACATGTCATGAGTTTTAAAGTTTTTTTAGATGCATATTCAGGATATAACCAAATAAAAATGGACCCTCTAGATGAAGAAAAAATTTCGTTGATCACAGACAGGGAGTCTTTCAAAAATCAAGTGATCCAGGATGAGGTACAAAAACTTTTGAAAATTAGTTCAATACGAGAGGTACAGTACCCTGACTGGTTAGCTAATACCGTTGTGGTTCCAAAAAAGAATGAAAAATGGCGAGTTTGCGTAGAGTATACTAATTTAAATAAGGCTTCTCCTAAAGATTTATTTCCTTTACTGCATATAGATCAGTTAATTGATTCTACCACAGGTCATGAGCTTTTAAGTTTTTTAGATGCATATTCAGGATATAACCAGATAAAAATGGACCCTCTAGATGAAGAAAAAAATTCGTTTATCACAGACATGGGGGCTTACTGTTACAAAGTCATGCTATTTGGCTTTAAAAATGCTGGAGTCACATATCAAAGATTGGTGACTAAAATATTTCAAGAATACTTGAGAAAAACCATGGAAGTCTACATATACAATATGCTGGTCAAGTCAACACAAGCGGGGGATCATTTTCAATACTTGTCCGACAACTTTGAGATTCTCCACAAGTACAATATGAAGTTAAACCCGAAAAATTGCACTTTTGGCGTGGCTTCAAGTAAGTTTTTAGTTTTTCTGTTTCTAACAGAGGTATTGAAGTAAATCTCGCACAAATCAAAGCTATTGAGGAAATACCAGATATACTTAAGCAAGAAAGAAGTGCATAGATTAACAGACACGATAGCAGCTCTAGGAATATTTATATCAAAGTCATTAGAAAAAAGTTTTAAATGCTTTTCATTGTTGAAAAGGCAAAATCAGTTTGAATGCACTGGCGAATGCCAACAAGCTCTCAGGGACCTAAAGTCGTATCTATCAAATCTGCCTCTGTTAGCCAAACCAAAAGACGGTGAAAGATTGTTCATTTACCTCGCTGTGTGAGAAGTGGCGGTAAGTGTGGTGTTGGTACGTGAATATAAAAGTAAAAAATCCCCAATTTAGTATGTTAGTAAGCCTTTACTAGATGCTGAGATACAATATCCATACCTAGAAAAGCTTGCTTTAGCTTTAATTATGGCATCAAGAAAGTTACGACCTTACTTTCAGTGTCATCCTATTTTTGTTGTAACTGCTTTCCCACTAAGAAACATACTGCATAAATATGAATTATCAGGTAGATTAGCGAAATGGGCAATACAACTCAGTGAGTATGATATCATATATCAACCTAGAACTGCAATAAAATCGTAGGTGTTAGCAGATTTTGTAGTGGATTTTAGCACGAACTTAGTTCCTGAAGCAGAAAAAGAACTACAAGTGTTTACCGGAGCTAATCCGGGGACTTGGACCCTATTTACTGACGGTTCCTCAAATGTTAAAGAAGCAGGTTTAGGTATTGTTTTAATTCCACCCTCATGTGAAGTCATAAGACAAGCAATAAAATATTATCCAATCACTAACAATGAGGCAGAGTATGAAGCTGTGATTGTAGGCTTGGAACTGGCACGAGAACTTAGTATCGAACAAATTATGATCAAAAGTGACTCGCAGCTGGTAGTTAATCAAATGCAGGGGACTTACGTGGCAAGAGAGACGCGAATGCAATAATACCTCAAAAAGGTACGGGAATTGCTTAGACAATTTTAGATATGGAAAGCCGTGCAAATATCCAGGGAGGAAAATTGAGAAGCAGACGCGTTGGCAAATCTCGTGTCTATCGGAGATGCAACAAATACAGTAAATGCCATTGTGATACATTTGTTTCATTCAACACTCGATCAAACCAAGAGTGAGGTAAATTTCAATAATTTAACTTGGGATTGGAGAAATGAATTTGTAAACTTTTTGCAGTATGGTATCTTGCCCGAAGATAAGAAGAAATCTCAATTGTTACGGTTGAAAGCTGCTAGATACTGCTTAATTTGTGGAAATTTATATCGTAAAATATTTGGTGCACCTTTAGCACAGTGCCTCAGACCATCACAAACGAAGTATGTAATGAGAGAAGTACATGAGGGGCACTGCGGCAATCACACTGGGGGAAGATCGTTGGTGAAAACACTAATAAGGGCAGGATATTATTGGCCAAAAATGAAAGAAGAAGCATAAAACTTTGTAGCCAGGTGCGATAAATGTCAACGATATGCCAATAACATGCATCGACCGACGGAGCTGTTTTATTTAGTTATTTCACCATGGCCCTTCATGAAATAGGGCATGGACATCGTAGGGCCATTGCCTCAAGCTAAAGGAAAGGTACTATTTATGTTAGTTTTAACAGATTATTTATCAAAATGGGTAGAAGCAGGTTCTTTTAAATAGGTGCGCGAAAAAAAAGTTATGGATTTCATTTGGCGAAATATTATATGTCGATTTGCAGTTCCAAAGGAGATTGTACGCGATAATGACCCACAATTCATAGGCGCGAAAGTCATAGAATTCTTCCATAGTTAGCAGATTAAATGAATTACTTTCGCACCTTATCACCCAGCGGCCAACAGATAAGCTGAATCGATAAATAAGGTTATCATCAATAACTTAAAGAAGAGATTGGAAGAATCAAAAGGCAAATGGCCAGAAGTATTACCAGAGGTGCTATGGGCTTACCGAACAACGACAAAAACTAGTACGGGTGAGACTCCATTTTCACTTGTATACTGAGCAAAAGCTTTGATTCCGGTAGAGATAGGTAAACCAAGTACGAGGTACACGCATGTCACTAAAGCAACAAATGAGGAAGAGCTGGGGGTAAATTTGGATTTGATATAAGAAAGGAGATAAGCATTATTAATTCGAATGGAGGCTCAAAAGCAGATGATTGAATGATATTATAACATGATAGCCAATTTGAGGTATTTCAAGATTGGGGACTTCATCCTCAAAAAGGTGTTTTGGTCAACAAAAGCGGCCAATGTAGGAAAATTGAGTCCAAATTGGGAAGGCCCATATAGGGTTAGAGACATCGCTGGAAAAGGTGCATACGAGTTGGAAACCATAGATGGTAAGGTGCTATCATCAGACTAAAATGCAGTCCATCTGAAGAAGTATTACTTATACATGAGGTTAATACCCACGGTCAGGTATCATGCAATGTTTGATTTTATTTCGTTCATTAGAATTTTACTAACCATTTTAGATGATAGGCAAAAAGCTAGCCCGTACCAAATGATAATATTAGACCCGAAGACACGCGGAATACTGAAATATTTCTGGTCTAGGTTACAACTCTTTTGATGGAAAAAGGGTTATGCAGTCATCATCTAAAAAGTTATCTCCGAGTCCCGTTTTGTATTTTCCTTTTCAGGAAAAAGACCAAAAGAAATGAGTTGATCCAGTGTTTGAGATTTCATACTTTAATGCTCTAACACTGGGGGGACTATGCATATAGAAGGTTACACAAGGTAGAAACATGTATACCAAGGGCATAGTTCATCCTGAATCAAAACCTTGAAGAAACCCTTGAAAAGTTATCAAAGTAGTTCAAACTCGCAAAAAGGATGCAAGATATTCCCACGAGCTTCTAGGTTAAGGCCATAAATTTAGTCGCGGGAAATAGACCCAAATTTATAAACCTCCTACAATGAAAGCAATTATGAAAATATTGTATGAACAATTATGAAAATGATGTACATAATTTATTCATTTGAGAGTTCAAAAAAATAAAACTTCCTCAAATTATTTATCTTTTCATATCTACTTCATGTTTCATATATTTTCATCAATATGAAGATGAGACGTCATCTTCATCAGTGTCATTAATTTAAAAGGGTCCTCTTTTATAAAAACCCATGTATATTGAAGTCACGATCTATTAAAGCATTTTAAGTACAAGAGTAAGCTCAAATATTAAAAGGACAGAAAGCGTAATATGCGGCGAAAGAAATAAAGATATTTATATCATAACCCCAAAGAACAGGGGCGTTATTTATATCATAACCCCAAAAAAATACAGGGACGATAAAGCCTTCCAAAAGTTGTCCAAAAAAACACAAGGAAATTCCAACCAAAAACCAACAAACAAACACTTTCAACAAAAAGTCTTGAAAAGGGAAGAGCTAAAGAGCATCATCAACGAGAGAAAAAGGATCAACTTAGGGAGAAGAGGGTTGAACATCGGCTTCACCAGGAGCAAGTCCATCTCCATCACCCTTAGAACATTCGACTTCAGGTGTGGAAAAGCTTTAACGCTGCTGAGTCTGTTCAATTATTTCTCTGGCCTTAGCAATCTCAGCATTAAGGTCAAAACCTTCCTGGCTGGCTTAAGTTAAAGTCTCAAGAGTGTTCAAAAAAGCCCAGCTAACATCCAGTGATGACTTATCTTCTAGGGCTTCATAATCCTTCTCCCACTGCTCGACCTCAGTTTTCAATTCTTGTTTTTCTTCTTTCGAGGCTTCATAAGTTGTCTTCAAAGGTTCAAGAGAACTTTCAAGGAACTGGACTTTATTTGTAGAGGCACAAAGGTTTTCTTGAGCTTGGGTAAGCATCTGAACCAGATCACTGCGTAAACCTCTTTTTGATTAAGGAGCTCTTTCAAACTTCTTATCTCTTTAGTAGCCTTGGAATGTTGTTCAGCAAAGGAGGATTCTAGTCTATCCTAGTCTTTCGCAACTTGACTGGAAGAAGCTTTTAAAACCACTAACTCAGTGGAGACCATCCATAGCTGTTGTTCCAAAGCTCCTTTTTCCTCTGCAAGAACGTCCTTTTCCAACTAAAGACCTTCAAATTGTTCTCTCTAGTTATCAGCCTCGGTGCGCAACTCAATTAGTTGCTGGTCAGTCCAAGAGATCCTTTTCATAAGCTCAGTGCCTATCAAGTTAATCTACAAAAATTCAAAAGTAGAGGAGTTACGAATGAGGAAAAAGAAAGAAAGAAACATAAGTAAAGTTATACCTTGAGAGAAGAATGAACGATCTCATTCATTAAAGTCAAAGAACCGTGACCCTCCAACTTCTTCTTTTCCACGGGTCCTAACAACGGCGTCAGACACACATCAGCTTGTCCAGATTTTCTCAACAAATTCCCACCCTCGGGGACTTCAATGACAACTTTTTTCATATCCCGCCTGCTGCTAGAAGGCTCAGCTTCTACATGAGGAGCAACAACGGGAGCAACCATTGGGGAAACACTAGGTAAAGACACAAGGGGGTTAACAACGGGTAAAACTGGAAGGGAAGAAAGTGGTGGTTCTTCAGGAATAGGCCCGAGGCCTTCCTCACCTTCAAATCCATGGGCGGATAATCTTTCAATAGGACTAGAGGGGGGATTGACTAAATTACCAACGTCTTCATTAGAAATTTCTAAAGGAACACTCTTCGGTTCATCAACGAGTCTGAAGGGAATTGAACCTAATAGGGGATCTTGGGAGACATGAGTTTCATCATTTGAAACCACGCGTCTTCTAACATGCGGTTTTCTTACCAAGGAACCTTCCTCGGTATCCTCATTATCGTCAGACCCACGGGCTTCGATAGTTTTTCTTTTGGAAGAAGAAGCACTCAAGATCCTCTCTTGAGCGGAGCTTAAAGAAAGCTTGGTTGTGGGAACAGAAGCTAGGCTAATACCGCGAACGGCAAACCCTAATAAAAAGGGGGAGAAAAAAAGTTACATATCTACAAATAAAGAGAGAATGAAATCACGAGAATAAAAAGTTGTTGTGAGTCTTCACTTTCCAACCAAATTTATGTGAAAGAAATTTCTAAGATCTTTTGTCCATGGGAGTAGAAGTTAACATCTTTTCTACCCAAGCACAGAAGTCAGGAATTTCTTCGAAAACTTCCATGGTTGCTGAGAAAATAAAAGTATGATTCTGAAGGGGAATTCAATATATCAAATGGAAAAAAACAATACTTACGTGCAAAGTTCCATTTTTCTGGAAAAAAGCCATATTTTCTTCACCCACTAATCAACTGGTGGGGGCAGCAACAAATCGGGCATACCAGCTACTGTCGCAATCATCCTTAGGGCTGACAAAAACCCTTTTAATCCTAGCCACAAGAGAAAAGACACCTTTACGAAATAGATTGGGGGAGTAAAGATGAAGTAAATGACGGAAGGTAAAAGGAGAGGAAACCAAATTCGACAAATAGCGAAGGCATGCCACTGCCCTCCACACAATGGGACTGATTTGGCCAAGGAAAACATTAAAATAACGGCAGAACTCAATGATCACTGGGTCAATGGGAGGTTTAAACCCTAAAGTGAAAGGGTAAGTGTAAAAGAAAGAGATGCAAGCATGGTAAGAAGTGATTCTTTGGCTGGCACCAAGAAATAAAACTGGGAATTCTGGTTTCCAAGACATTCATGTCGAACTAAAGAGAGAAGACCAGGAATGATCGAGCTTGGGTAGTGTTCAGTAGGGTTAAGGAAAGATATAGAAGAAACTTGATTTTTCATGACTTCACGATCTGATACACAGGAAAACTCTTGAGGAACAATCTCAGAAACTGTAGGCTCACGCATGGGTTCATTCTGATCCCTACCCCTAGAAGAAGATCTAGGGGTTAAAGGGGCTCTAGGTCTAGAAGAAGATGGTTTGACAGAACTACTCTGGGAAGTAGAACTACGAGTAGATAACGAACCAAGACTACAGAGTCTGCGACCCCTCCTACTTCTAGTAGAGGTGGTAGAAGGAGCAAGTTCATCAACGATCACGACTTTGCGAGGGTCAGGTGATGAAGAAGACATGTTTAATGAATAAAATACAAAGGAAAAGTAGAAGAATACGAAGGAAGGTTAAGGAGATGAATATAGAAAAGAAGGAAAATGCTTTCAAAAAATCAAGAGTATTTATAAAGAGAGGCAACCATCATTGAGGTTGATCATTATGAAGCGTCATAATAGAACCGTCACTTCTTGACTGATACAGCCGCAGAAAAACCCTAAAAAGGCACTGATAAACTGCAGAACCAATCAAGTGAAGCCACGTGGCATGTGCATTAAATGGATGTGACATACGTCGCATTGATTCTGAAAAGGGCATAATGATACTCGAGAAACGACGACAAAGAATTCCCGCAATAAATACTTACCACTTCCCGGATATTCAGTTAAGAATATTCAGAAAGTGAGGGGACTATCTGTATTAGTGGAAAAAAAAGGTATGACACATGGACTATTATCAAGGTGACAAGGCATGATACGTGGACCATCAATATAGCGACAAGTGGCGTTCTTAATTAGACAAGTTAAAGAATACAGAAAAGGCACGGGAGGAACACCCTCAGGGTTACATTGAGAAAAGAACCGGACCTGACAGCTGTTAAAGGAGAAACATGAACGGAATGAATATAGGTCGTTAAGAAGGGAAGATGAACGAACCAGTCATAAAAAAGGAAGGAAAATCAATACGGTTATAGGAAATCTTTAGTTATAAACACTTTCGTTACAAATGTATATAGTAACGGGTAATCAAGGCAATTACTGCTATTAGTGAACCCGAATTAAGTACGGAAACCATTATAATTGTATGCTCCTATATAAGGAGTGAAACCTCATTTGTAATATCATCAAATAATCATTGAAATTTATGCAATCATTCTTTACTTTATTTTCAAGGTACTAAACTGTAATTTTGGGAGTGATTATCAATCTGTTTCATATTTACTTTGTCAATTATCTTCATTCCTTAGTTTTTTAATCTAATTATTGGGAAGAGAAATAAATCTTGGTTATCAGTAGCCCGAGTTTTTCTAGATATTGACTTTGACCGAGAAATCTATTTTTGGTTTAAACATATGCACTTTTGGATTCAACCAAAATATGCTTTGTATTTAGGGTGTCCACTATTAATATATCACTACTTTCTAAAAACATATGCATCTATACAAGGAGTTTTTGCTGAACTTTACGGGTGCCGCTAACCCCTCTTGGTATAGCATTGGTCCGCCTCTTCCGTATCAAGAAAGTAGTAAATAATGTACGCTCTAGTCCGACTGTTTTTAGCTATTTTTGTCATTATTTTGTTTCATTTTCTGGGATGTGTTGCAACGAAATAGACAATAGTATTGTTGAATGGTGAGATAAGATTTTCGGTGGATGACAATGAGAATGACGCTGAATTTGAACTACCAAAATGGTGGTTGGCTGAAGCATATCACTTTAGATAGGGGATATAGATGAGCAATATAATGAGAGTTAGGAGAAGACTGCACGTTCATATTTCTTATGTTAGTTAGTACTTACTATTTGTTGTGACATTTATTTAACCTAAATAATTTGATTCAATATGTTCGGACCAAACACATCGAAATCACAATATTCAACTTGCTCATTGTTTACCCGAAAAATCGGATAGAGGTGAATTTGTAAGTAGTTCTAAGGATATGTGGTACGACTTGACATAAATGGTATAGAGAAATAGGAATACGTATATTCTTGACTATAAGAACGAAGGATAAAACAATGAGAAAAAGGAATGAATGGACTAGATAAGATAAAATAAAATGAGCCCAAGGAGTTCATATTTCAATATGAGAAGTAGTCTTTTTCTTACAATGTGTGTATCCCCATATGTTTACAACAATCATCCTCTTTATAGTAGAGAGATTCTACTTTGAATACAATAAAAAATACATAGTGGGGAACCCATGATGAATTAGCTTTTTCCTAAATCCCGCCAGGATTCTCTCCCCTAGTGCGGTTGCGACGACTCTTATCTGTGAGCTGGATACTGACTCGAGCTCGGTATTGGCTCAAGCCCCTGGCCTTGACTGCTCGATTCTGACTCGGAGTCTAGATATTCGGGGTTGGTGTTGGTCGGTCTATGTATCTTTGACAATTTCACTTTGCCTCGTAGTTTGATTTGGATATGAGCTCGATAATGATACCGAGCTTATCATTGATCGATCGTAGCGCTCGAAGCTTGACGTACTTACTTCGGACCTCGACCTCACATTACACAGATACCCTTTGACCGAAGTATTATCATCTCGACCAATCTGTATGATGGACTAATCGGTTTTGACCGTATACAGATAGTCCATTCGTTTCTCGGGAAGGATGTAACGGGAAACGATATGATTTTCCAATGGTACGATTACATATATACTGACGTTTGCATTGAGTTCGATCGTGACGTACGTGATAGCTGTCCCATCGGTTCCATTTACCGAGGCATTTAATGTGTGTCAGACGATGGTCGGCCATTACCGATATTGAACCGCCACCACTTAGCCTATAAATATCCCTTCTTTCTACCATTAATCACTTTTGCATCCACTGATCTCAAAATTTTCTAAGCATTTTCCCATATCTTCTAAATTCGTTTGAGTGTGAAATTTTCCTTATGTGTTTTTCACTACAAGAATCTTTCTTTGAAACACCATATCTTCTTTATTTTCTTCTAAATTCAAAGAAAATGGTGAAACCATAAAAAATCGTTCCTCAAAAAGAAGAGGCCTCTTCTTTACAGCCCGCCGCCAATAAAATGCCGGTGGAGCCATGGCCAGAGGAGTGTGTTCCTAGAACATGTCTTCTCACCTCCGATTTCAAGCTCGAAAAAGGCATGTTGGTTCCCGGTCTGTGTGAACCGGTATCGAGATATTTATGTTCGATAAACAAAAAGCAACTTGCACAGTTGAAGACATATTGCAACTGGGACAATAAGGAAGTGGTGATTTCAGCTTCCGACGAAGATATTACCATCCACGTGGAAGGGTTCTTAAGTGTGTATACCTACCCGTTTACGTTAGGACCTTTCGACCCTGTTATCATCGACTTTTGTCGTCAATACCGAATAACTCTAGGCCAAATTCATCCTTCCTTTTGGGGGATCGTTATTCTGATTCGTTTCTTTGTAAACAAGATCGAGGGGATTCCTTTAACCCTCGATCATCTTATTAGATTGTATAGTCCCCGCCTCTTTTGAGGCAGAATAATAAAACTACAATGTCGGGCTACCAAGGTTTTATTCTCGAGCATAGACGAGGACAAAGATCGAGGTTGGATGAGTAGGTTCGTTCGAGTGAAGACTTCAGACCTGATCCCAGCCAAAAAATGTCGTTCCCCGAAGAGTGGAATATGAATCGTGAGTGGAATATGAATCGTGCGTGGAATATGAATCCTTGTTTCTTTTGTGATGCAGCGGTTCCTTGGATGCCCGGTGCCATTCCCGACCTTAAAAGCTGGGTACAAGCTCTAGCTTCGAACTCCATATACGCCGAACATTCATGGAATAATCTGTCAAAGGGCCGATGGGAGGCAAAAAACCATGGTAAGCCTATTTCTTATATCTTTGAGAGTTCGAACGAAATATTTTCCTAATACTCAACCGATTTTCATGTGCGTAGGCCTGGGCAGAGACGCGATTTTGAGGCCCCTGTCCGGTGAAGAAGAGGCCTCAGCCCCGATTTCCAAACTGGCGAAAGAGAATAAGAGAAAAAGGGTATCTACTTCCGAAAATCCAAAATTGAAGGCAAGGTCGACTCATAAATCGAGAAAGAAAACCATCCCTTTGACCTTAGAATCAGTTCAGCGCCTAAGAGATGAAGATAAGGAAGAAGAAGGTGAGGAGTTCGTACTGGTGGCCCGAACGAAGAAAACCACCGATCCTTCGCAGGCAGCTGGATCGATGGTGGTTTATACGGCTCCACCTCGAACTGAGGATATATCGAAGAAAGATATGGGCAGAGTTCCCGAGTCATTGGAGATCGAGGATGTTTCCCATCGAAGACAACGTATGGGGAATATATCTGAAGGGGCTGTCTCCGAATTTCTTCGAACCGAAGAGAACGCCCCAAATGACTTACTTGGGGAAGTATCAATCGAAGATTCACCCACCTTTCCTGCTTTTTTCTGAATGGGCGATTTGGGAAGTCAAAACTTTAGGGCCCTCGAACTGGACAGGCCTTATGAGGGAGATGATCCTTTTTGTGGTCTATTTACTGGTGTCGAGGATGCTGCTGACAGTAACGATGCATCAGATCTTTTTCATGGAGTGCAGCAGGCTTTAAATCAGGTAAGTCTTAAATTATTCTGTATTATCTCTTATGTCTGTTTTTCTTTTCTCACTTTGTTTCTTCTTCCCTCGTAGGCCGTGGCAGCTCATCGAGAAGCATGTTCTCGATCCCGAGTTGAGTTGCGTCGATACGAGGTCGACCTCCAACGGGTTACGGAGGAGAGGAATGCCCTCAAACTCCTCTTAGGGAAAAAAAGGGAGGAAATCAAGGACCTCTGTGCTAAGTTGATTAAAGCTCACCAAGATCAGACCGATCTGTCCGAGCAGGTAATGATACTATTAAAAACGTATGGGCTCGATACTGGAACGATGGCTAATCTTTTGGTCTCACAGCTGCAGCAGAAGCTTGAGTTGATCGGGAAACTCCGTGAGGAGGTCGATGTGATAAAGGCAGAGTCCTTGAAATGGAAAGGAAATATGGACCGCTTTGCTGCAGAGAAAGAGGCTGCTCGAGCCCAATTGTCATCGACTGAAAGTCAACTTCAAAGCCTGAAGGAGAAAGGCTTGATTCAAGCATGGAAAACGGAGGAGCTTGAGGCTCGGTTGGCCTCTGAACTTGCCAAGGCTGAAAAAACAAAGGCCGATGCAGATGCATTTGTGGCTATTTATCGGGCTGATGCTGAAGCCGCTCAGTCACATGCGAGAGAGGTTTCCGACACCGCTCGAACTCGAGCACATTGGATCTCCGAATTTGCCAAATGCCAATATAGGAGGGAAACCCTCGAGGAGATCCATGCTCGGGGCTTTGATCTTTCTAAAGAGATAACAAAGGCAAGAGAGCTTGAAGCTGGGTCCTTAGCCTCCGATGATGATGGCGATGATGATGATGACGACGACGATGACAATGACCGGAGCAAGAGTGGGTCTCAGAGTGGGGAGGAGCCCGATGGAGAAAAGACTGCTCCTGTAGACAATTAGGT
This sequence comes from Nicotiana tabacum, assembly GCF_000715075.1. Lineage (NCBI taxonomy): Eukaryota > Viridiplantae > Streptophyta > Magnoliopsida > Solanales > Solanaceae > Nicotiana > Nicotiana tabacum. The sequence continues at coordinate 21,209,764 of NC_134081.1, read as the reverse complement.
TCTTTTTTGATCTTTTTTGTGTAAGGCCCTGATCAGTCATTTTGTAAATATCATCGTGTATATATAGGTCTTTTCTTTTCCCAGTTTATCTCTATTTTCATTCTTCTGCCTAGTGAAGATTTTGTTTACTTGTGCCTTATGAAAATGTTTATAAGTTTGAGGCTTTAGGAAATTTGGATTGAATTCGGTCTTTGTAGCCTTTATAACTGAGTGAGTAATTGCTTGAACTCGAAGTACGAGTGGTCCTTAGGCTATTATAGTTGAGTGAACGTTTGCTCGAACTTCAAGTAAAGATATCCCGGAGGCTTGATGGTCGAGTGAGTGATTGCTCGAAATCGAAGTAAGATAGCCCGTAGGCTTAATGGTCGAGTGAGTGATTGACTCGAAGTAAGATAGCCCGTAGGCTTAATGGTCGAGTGATTTCTCGAACTCGAAGTAAGATAGCCCGTAGGCTTGATGGTCGAGTGAGTGATTGCTCGAACTCAAAGTAAGATAGCACGTAGGCTTGATGGTCGAGTGAGTGATTGCTCGAACTCGAAGTAAGATAGCTAGTAGGCTTAATGGTCGAGTGATTGCTCGAACTCGAAGTAAGATAGTCCATAGGCTTGATGGTCGAGTGAGTGATTGCTCGAACTCGATGTATGATAGCCCGTAGGCTTAATGGTCGAGTGAGTGATTGACTCGAAGTAAGATAGCCCGTAGGCTTAATGGTCGAGTGATTGCTCGAACTCGAAGTAAGATAGCATGTAGGCTTGATGGTCGAGTGAGTGATTGCTCTAACTCAAAGTAAGATAGCCCGTAGGCTTTAACAGTCGAGTGAGTGATTGCTCGAACTCGAAGTAAGATAGCCCGTAGGCTTTAATGGTCGAGTGAGTGATTGCTCAAACTCGAAGTAATATAGCCCGTAGTCTTAATGGTCGAGTGATTGCTCGAACTCGAAGTAAGATAGCCCGTAGGCTTGTTTGAATCATGAATTAGAATGAATTTTTCAAAATACGAGGTATCGGTAAAGAAGAAATTTCTCTTTATAAGTCATTATACATGTGCCCGAACTCGAGCAAAACTATGCGGGCATGGTTCGTTTTGACTATTTGGCCCTTACACTTTTTCCCTATCGAGACCTTGCTTGGCATTAAGTTGATATGAAATAACTATCTTGTACTGAACTTGATTTATTTGATGGTAAAGCCCCCCAGTATTCGAGGTTGATTGTAAATAAGCCTTAGATACTATTGAATTGTCCTCAGGTAGCACATAGTTGTTGCCTCGTTAAAAACCTCACCGGAAAAACCCAGTTAGGAAAAAAGCCGATCTAAGGGAAAAAGAGTGCAATGCGTACTTTAAGACCTGAGGTCTCGATGTCTTTGGTTAAACTCCTGCAATGAATTAGCGTCGAATATGTATATATAGACAAAAGAATGGAGGAAATCATGCCTTAACAATAATATCGTTTGAGAAGTGATATGTTCCAGTTGTTTGATAATGGTTCACCATCCATCGTTCCGAGTTTATGAGACCCCTTTCTGACTATATCGAGGACTTGATAGGGTCCTTCCTAATTCGGGCCGAGCTTCCCTTCATTAGGATCTCGAGTATTGATGGTGACCTTCCTTAGGACTAAGTTCCCAACCCTGAAGTGGCGGAGGTTGGTTCTTCTATTGTAGTACCTTTTGATTCGTTGCTTTTGTGAAGCCATTTGAACAAGTGTCGCTTCTCGTTTTTCATCAAATAATTCGAGGCTAGTATTAATTGCCTCATGGTTTGATTCCACCGATGCATGTCGAAACCTTGCGCTGGGTTCTCCGACTTCGACTGGAATTAAGGTTTCGGAACTATACACTAAGAAAAACGGAGTCGCTCCTGTACTGGACTTCGATGTCGTTCGATATGCCCAGAGGACTTCGGCCAGAATTTCTCTCCATTTCCCTTTGGCTTCGTTTAACTTTTTTTTCAGGTTTTGGATGATAGTCTTGTTCGTTGATTCGGCTTGTCTATTCCCACTGGGGTGATACAGTGTCGATAATATCCTTTTTATTTTATGGTCTTCAAGAAATTTTGTTACTTTACTGCCGATAAATTGCTTACCATTGTCGCATGCTATTTCTGCGGGTATCCTAAATCGACACACGATGTGATTCCAGATGAAATCTATAACCTCTTTTTCTCTTATTTTCTCGAACACATGTGCTTCAACCCATTTAGAGAAATAGTCAGTCATAAATAAAATGAACTTAGCTTTACCTGGGGCCGATGGTAGAGGGACGACAATATCCATCCCCTATTTCATGAATGGCCATGGGGATATAACTGAATGAAGTTGTTCCCCGAGTTGATGGATCATCCGTGCAAACCTTTTACATTTATCACATCTTCGAACAAACTCCTTAGTGTCCTTTTCCATGCTATCCCGGTAATATTCTGCTCTGATGATTTTGTGAATCAGTGGTTCGGCGCCGGAGTGGTTCCCACAAGCGCCTTCACGAACCTCTCGTAAAACATAATCGGTGTCTCCTGATCCCAAGCACACTGCCAATGGTCCATGGAACGTCCTTCTGTACAATGTTCCATCTTCAACCAACGTGAATCAAGCAACTTTGATTCGTAGGGCCCTTGATTCTTTAGGGTTCGATGTGAGTTTTCCGTTTCCCAAATATTCAATATACTTATTTCTCCAATCCCAGGTTAAGCTTGTGAAATTTATCTCGGCATGCCCCTCCTTGATTACGAACCCCGATAGTTGAACGACAGTCCCCGAGTCGATCTCATCCTCCTCGACCGATGACCCCAAATTTGCGAGTGCATCGGCCTCACTGTTTTGTTCTCGAGGTACATGTTGTAAAGTCCATTCCTTAAAACGATGCAAAGTTACATGTAATTTGTCCAAATACCTTTGCATTCTATCTTCTCGAACTTCGAAGGTTTTGTTTACTTGGTTCACTACCAGTAAAGAGTCACATTTGGCTTCGATGACTTCTGCTCCTAGGCTTTTGGCTAGCTTGAGACCTGCAATCATGGCTTGGTACTCGGCCTCATTGTTAGTTAACTTAGAAGTTTTGATAGATTGCCTAATAATGCCACTCGTGGGGGGTTTCAACACGATGCCAAGCCTGACCCCTTCACATTCGATGCACCATCTGTGAACAGGGTCCAAACCCCCGATGATGTACCTAATTTCAAAAAAAGTTCTTTCTCAACTTCGGGTACGAGGGTTGGCGTAAAATCGGCCATGAAGTCCGCTAAAATTTGAGACTTGATGGCCGTACGGGGTTGATATTCAATATCGTACCCGCCGAGTTCGACGGCCCATTTGGCCAATCGGCCCGATAGTTCGGGCTTGTGTAAAATATTGCGAAGTGGGTAAGTTGTCAAAACGCATATTGGGTGACATTGAAAGTATGGTCTTAATTTCCTAGAAGCGCTTATTAGTGCAAGTGCCAATTTCTCTAAGTGTGAATATCTAGTCTCCGCTACTCCTAAGGTCCGACTTACATAATAAACAGGAAACTATGTACCTTGCTCTTCTCAAACTAGGACACCACTTACCGCGATTTTCGATACGGCCAAGTATAAGTAAAGTTTTTCATATGTCTTTGGAGTGTAAAGCAGTGGTGGGCTCGACAGGTATCGTTTCAATTGTTCTAATACTTGTTGGCATTCCGTGGTCCAGGCGAAATCGTTCTTCTTTTTGAGTAGAGAGAAGAATCTGTGGCTTCGATCCGACGACCTCGAAATGAATCGGCCTAAGGCAGTTATCCGTCTGGTTGGCCTCTGCACTACTTTTACACTATCCACGATGGTGATGTCTTTGATGGCCTTGATTTTATCGGGGTTGATTTTGATTCCCTGATTTGATATCATGAAGCCAAGGAATTTGCCCGAACCAACCCCGAAAACACATTTCTCGGGGTTGAGCTTCATGTTGTATTTCCTTACAATCTCGAACGTCTCCTGCAAATGAGTTAAATAGTCCTCTGCGCGTAGAGACTTAACTAGCATGTCATCAATGTAAACTTCTATTGACTCACCTATTTGTTTTTTGAACATTTTATTCACTAGGCGTTGGTAAGTAGCTCCTGCATTTTTTAGCCCGAAAGGCATTACATTATAACAGTATGTTCCATACTTGGTGATAAATGAAGTCTTTTCTTGGTTCTCCGGGTTCATTCGAATTTAATTGTACCCGGAATAAGTATCGAGAAAAGTAAGGATCTCGTGGCCAGCTGTAGCATCGATCATGCGATCGATGTTAGTCAATAGAAAAGAATCTTTGGGGCATGCTTTGTTTAGATCTTTATAGTCTACACACATTCTAAGTTTGTTTCTTTTTTTAGGGACTACGACTACGTTGGCTAACCATTCTGGATATTTTACTTCCCGAATCGACCCTATTTTGAGAAGTTTACTTACCTCGTCCTTCACGAATGCATGTTTTAACTCGGACTGAGGTCTTCTTTTTTGTTTTACCGGTTAGAACCAAGGGTCCAAGCTCAGTCGGTGCGTTGTTATCGATGGCGGGATTCCTGTCATGTCTAAATGGGACCAAGAAAAGCAATCTATGTTATCAATAAGAAATTGAATAAGTTTTTTTTAGAGTTCGGGGGTCAATCCTGTTTCCGGGTATACCTTTCTATCTGGCAGATGTTCGATCAATATAACCTGTTCCAGCTCTTCGACCGTTGATTTGGTGGCGTCAAATTCTTCGGGGGCGATGAATGTTCGAGGGGTCAGGAAATCTTCCTCATCATCTTCTGTTTCCTGCTTCACCGATTTGGTCGAGACTGGCGGCTGTGATTGCTATTTGGCCTATCGTCTATTTTTAATGATCGATCTTTCCGAGGATGATAATGTTGATATCGGTGTTATCTCATTGACCGCAAACATTTCCTTCACAACATGCTGCTCTCCGTACACTATTTTCACACCGTCCGACGTTGGGAATTTCATTACTTGGTGGAGAGTCGAAGGCACTGCCCTCATATTATGGATCCAAGGCCTTCCGAGTAGGGCATTGTACTTCATGTCGCCTTCAATTACGTGGAACTTTGTATTTTGGATGGTTCCAGCCACGTTCACTGGTAGGATAATCTCCCCTTTAGTCATTTCACTGGCCATATTGAAGCCGTTTAAGACCCGAGCTGCGGGTACGACTTGATTCTGCAGACCAAGTTGTTCCACAACCCTGGAACGGATGATGTTCGCAGAGCTACCTCGATCCACTAAAACACGCTTAGCTTAAACTTTATTTAATAAAATAGAAATTACCAGAGCGTCGTTGTGGTACTGAGAAATGCCTTCTACTTCTTCGTTTTCGAACGATAAAGTGGCTTCGGGCACATAATCTCGGGTTCATTTTTCCCCTGTGGCCGATACCTTAAAGTGTTTGAGTGCGGGTCTCTGTGGAGTGTCGACCTCACCGATGATCATATGAATGATATGTTGAGGTTCCTCTTGTTTATCTTTTCTGTTGGAGTCCCTTTCTCTGAAGTGATTCTTGGCTCGATCGCTGAGGAACTCTCGAAGGTGGCCCTCATTGAATAGATGGGATACCTCCTCCCTTAATTGTCTGCAATCCTCGGTCCTATGGCCATGCGTACCATGATATTTGCACATAGAATTTGGGTCTCTTTGGGAAGGATCGGTTTGCATGGGTCTGGGCCACCTAGTATCTTTGATTCTTCCGATTGCCGATACAATTCTTGATGCATCGACACTGAAGTTATATTCCGATAATCGAGGTGCCTTTTTAGGATCGGCATATTTGTCAAAGCCATTTTTGCTCATAAGTCCCCGAGAATTCTGTCTTCGATCACTCCTTCGATTGTTCTGGGCGGCATTGCGTATCGAACCGTTGTTCATTCGATCTGCGACGTATGGTTGATATCGATCCCCATTCGACCTCGGCTCTTTGTCGATGTCCCCCGGTTTTTAATAGCCGATCTGTTCGGATGCACGGATCCGGAAGGAGCTCCTAGTTGGTCGTCTTCGACCCTGATTTTTGATTGATATCGATTGTGCATATTTGCCCAAGTTATTGCTGGATACTCGATCAAACTTTATTTCAGCCGATGTGATGCTATCAAACTTCGCTCGTTCAACCCTTGGGTAAAGGCTTGGACGGCCCAATCGTCTGTGACAGGTGGCAATTCCATGCGTTCCATTTGAAATCGGGACACGAACTCCCTCAGCATTTCATTATCTCTTTGTTTTACTTTGAAAAGGTCTGATTTCCTTGTTGCAACCTTTATGGCTCCGGCGTGAGCCTTTACAAACGAATCCGCTAACATGGCAAATGAGTCGATGGAATTTGGTGGCAGGTTATGATACCAAATCATCGCCCCCTTTGAGAGGGTCTCTCCGAATGTTTTCAACAACACGGATTCGATTTCATCGTCTTTCAAATCGTTACCCTTGATGGCACATGTGTAAGAGGTGATGTGTTCGTTGGGGTCGGTCGTGCCGTTATATTTGGGGATTTCGGGCATACAGAAATTTTTGGGGATTGGTTTTGGGGCTGCACTCGAGGGAAAAGGCTTATGTACGAATTTCTTAGAATCCAACCCTTTTATCATTGTGGAGCCCCCGGGATTTGATCGACCCTGGAATTATATGTTTCTACTTTTTTATCGTTGGCTTTGATTCGCTTTGTGAGCTCCTCAAGCATTTTAGCAATTTCGGGAGTAGTCTCCGATTCTTGCTCGTTTGACCTTACTACGGCTGGCTCCGTTCAGTGGGCAATTTCTCTAAGTGGACTGGGCTCCGGTCTGCTCGGTAGCTGGGTTTGGCTCTGCAACTGGGCTATCGCTACCTGCTGGGCTTGCAACATTTTGAAGATCATATGCAAGCTGACTCCGTTCTCCTCCATGTTATGGGTGTCTCGAGCTGCAGATCGAGTACCGCCATGAATGCTATTTTCAGGTTCGGAACGTTGGTTTGCCTCAAAGGCCACATGTGAATTGACGTCCAGCGGTACTTCGGCTCGAGCTTCAGGCACTTCGACTCGAGCTTTAATGACATCGATAAGCGGCCTTCCGGCCCTGGGCATCAAGTTGTTGGTTTTATCTTGAAGGCCAACTTCGTTGTCGGTAGGTAAAGCCATTAATCGAGGGTTTGCCATTGCCAATTCGAATTCAAAGACACTCTTAAAAGACGAGCGTAAACTAGTGCATATTGCGGATTTGTATCAAACAACCACTGTTATCCTTAGCCCCATGGTGGGCGCCAAACTATTTACCCCGAAAATCGGATATAGTTGAATTTATAAGTAGTTCTAAGGATATGTGATATAGCTTGACATAAATCATATATAGAAATAGGAATACGTATATTCTTGACTATAAGAACGAAGGATAAAACAATGAGAAAGAGGAATGAATGGACTAGATAAGATAAAATAAAATGAGCCCAAGGAGTTGATCTTTCAATATGAGAAGTAGTCTTTTTGTTACAATGTGTGTATCCCCAGATGTTTACAACAATCATCCTCTTTATAGTAGAGGAATTCTACTTTGAATACAATAAAAAATACATAGTGGGGAACCCAAGATGAATTAGCTTTTCCCTAATTCCCGCTAGGATTCTCTCCCCTAGTGCGGTTGCAACGACTCTTGTCTGTGAGGTCGATACTGGCTCGAGCTCGGTATTGGCTCGAGCCCCTGGCCTTGACTCGAGCTCGATTCTGACTCGGAGTCTGGATATTCGGGGTTGGTGTTGGTCGGTCTATGCATCTTCGACAATTTCGCTTCGCCTCGTAGTTCGATTTGGATATGAACTCGATAATGATACCGAGCTTGTCATTGATCGATCTCAGCGCTCGAAACTTGACGTTCTTACTTCGGACCTCGACCTGACATTACGCAGATATCCTTTGATCGAAATATTATTATCTCGATTAGTCCGCACGATGGACTAATCGATTTTGACCGTATACACTCATTTTCTTATTAAGTCTCTCTCCTCTCTACTGTTGCTAATTTTACGTGACAAATTATGTGTTCTTTTTTACCATACATTGCTTTAGAGGGAAATGATAACCATAGAATTATAATTATCTCTGTCTATCATTTATCATTTCATTTCTTATAAATGAAAGCTCACACCTCCGTTAGATGTGGCTGTCTCTATAGGAAGATATCATACGAGAATTAATTGACCTTTGAGTATCGTGAATATGCTTTCCCAACTGAAAAAGTTGAGTTTCTATAAATTTGAATATCATTCGAAGTTATTGGGTGTCTGATTTGGTATCTTAGAAGTATTAATGGAGGAATATAAAAAACACTCATTTTTGGATGTGATATAAGTAAACCCATTTCGGGATATCACTTCTCAAAAGAATCAAATTCTTGCACTCATAAATCACATTCTATAGATCCCCTTCAACACCAATAAACCAATAGCCGACATTTCTACTGTGGATGAAGGGAGAAGGGGGAGGGGGAACATAGTTGGTAGCACCAAAATAGTAATCACAGGATATAACAGGCGAGATTGGAAAATATTTATTCACACTCAATATTTACACCAAGCAAATGAATGCTATATATATATATATATATATATATATATATATATATATATATATATATATATATATATATATATATGTTGTGTATAAACTTTAATCACTTAATCATGACTAAATAATATTTAAATATTTTTATTTTAATTAATGACTTAAAATTTTAAAAATTATTTAATTTAATATAAACAAGTCGAGTAGTTATTTTTTCTTATATTGTCCTAACGTACTGTTAGAATTATGCACCACTTATGCACTAAGGGGTGAATAGTGGGGAGGGAGTGAATAGTGTATCCACAAATTAAAATTTCTACCCAAATCTTTTAGTTTTCCTCGTAACCTGGTTCTTCAAAAGGTTTTTGCAATTCTTGTAACTAATAAGTGCGAAAAATAAAGAATACGAAAATGTTACGTGAAAAATCTACTTGCTCAAGGGAGTAAAAATCATGACCCAACTCTTGGATTTTCTCACAAATTTCACTACAAATAACGAGCAACATGCTACAATCAACCTGATCGTAGCTACTCACTCCAAACTAATTTTTTAGACTAGAATAAAGATTGTCACTCAAGGACTCTTACAAATAGCTTACAGTACAAGCAAAGTAAGACTTTAACTCAAAACACCTATTATAAGCTCAAGACAAAATGAAATAAACTTGAATCAATCTATGAAACTGGGTTCTTCACTCTGTAGTGCTCTTGTGAGCAGCAACTTATTGTGTGTAGGTGCGCAACTTGTGAAAATGCATGTACTATATATATATATATATATATATATATATATATATATATGAATACATAGTAGACGGCTAGAAATAGAAGGATGTTCACCAAGTTGCACCAAATCTCCTAGCCCTAACGAATAAAGGAAGTAAAAAATTTTATTCGATCTTTCAAAAAAAGTAGAATTTACTTCAATAAGTACTTCCTTAATTTTGGCGTAAACTCAATCCATAAAGATCTGCCAAGAATTCCTAACGTTCGTAAACTCAATCCATAAAGATCTGCCAAGAATTCCTAACGTTATCATGTGGCTATCAGGTCAGCACAGTATAAATAGTCAATTGTCATGCGCGAAAGTAAATCATTAACTAAGAGACATAGAGCATTGTAAGTCCTGGTGCAGTTATTTGATTTGATTTGTTGAGAGAACAGTTTGATCATTTGTGGGAGTATGTACCAACTATGCAATAAAATTAAGAGTGTTTTCCTAAACTCCCAAGTTATACTCCACGGAAAGCAAACGAGTTCTTTCGTATACTTTCCCTTCTAATTTACTAGGGAAGCTAAATGCTACTTGTGCTAGCTATGCAGCAGAAAAGCATGTCAAAAATAGTTATTTTTTTTCCTAGCATTAACTTCCAGATATCTTATTTTAATACTAGCACCATATAAGTAATAATTAACCAAGATTCTGATCTGTTTAGCAAATCCAAGCTACGGATTTGAGCTATGACACAGTTTGTGTGGCTGCTATAAGCAGTGACAAACTACCATTGAAAAATTCACAAAATAGCAGTTTTTTCAGCTTATTTAAATATTAATCAAGCTAGTGGTAACTTTAAAAACAAAATTAAGCTATGAATTTTGAGCTATTACACTGTTTATGGCTGCCACGACCAGTAATAAATGGACAAATTCATAAATTGGCTGTTGTTTTCTGCTTATTTAAATGTTATTCTAGTTGGCCGTTGAGATTAGTAGCCTTTATTATTATTATTGTTTCTTCATTTTCTTCATCAGTCCACAACGACGGAAAAAAATACACACACACAAACGTGATGTGATTCAATAAACATTCAATAAAAAATTTATTACAATTATGTCAATTCCAAGAAAATTTTAACAATCTCAAATTGAAGACCCCATAATTGTACTCTTTGACAATATCTACTTGCAAAATAACATCCTTTTTTTGGTCAAGAAACATTATCCATATAGAGGCATATTCCACTTTAAAAATGATAAGTCAAACACAACCATGTTAGGTCTATTTTAGGCAACTGAATATGTACAATGAACTAGAGAACTACAACTATGTTTTGTAAGGTAGAAAATATTATTTAGGAAGATGATTTCCTTAATGAAATCAATTTCTAGTATTCGGTAACTTTGAATTGTTGAAATTATTTGTGAGATATTTTTCACCAAAAAGAAAAACGACATATGTACATATACGAAGAAATCATAGCTTAAATGATATCTAGGTCTTGCTCCATATCACTACGTCAATCAACACTTAAAACATTATTATCAACAAAACTAAAAATTATCATCATATCATGTTCTTCACCCTATACATTAATAATATGTAACATGCTTTTACACCTAATGAACATCGTAAAATGATTAAAAAAAAAAAACTTCCATACCAAATAAAAGATGTATTATTACAACTTAGGTTTTGGTTTTCTAGCTCCTCGGAATTTGATAAATCAATTGGCATATAATATTAGTCTAAAATGAGCTTAAATAAAATAATATTATCAGTAAGAATTCATATAGCCGATCCCAACTTAAATTTGGGAAGACTCGTAGTTATTGGCATAAAATAACCGTGAAAACATGTAGACTGATGACTCTTGTAAATATGGTCAATAGTCATAATATTTAGTCTCTCTCAACAGACAACAATATATCTATCATGCCCATTTTTGTAAATGAATTCCTAAAAGGAGAATCTAATTGAAAGCAATATGGATGCCATTCCTCCTGTTTAAAGGCCAATGATACTACTTTAATCTAGTGGAAGGAACTGTTTCTTTTGTTAACTTTTAATTACTTAATTACAATCATTGATAAGAAAATCTATTTTATTTTCAACATTATATTCTTTTGGCTCTTATAGTCTCAGAAGTCAGCAGGGGATTCCTCTTCCTATATAAGGAGAATAAAAGCAAAGAAAGCTGCCAACTTACAAACAACATATCTTCTTTATTATCTTAGAGAAATGGAAAAGAAAAATGTTGAGATAAAGATGGGAGAATCAGTAGAAATTGATGAGCAAAAATGGGTTTATGACTCTTCAGTTGATTACAAAGGAAGAGTTCCTCTCAGAGCTTCAACTGGTGGCTGGAAAGCCTCTTTCTTGATTATTGGTAAGGATTCATCTAACAAATGTCACATGCACACAAAAGTTTCACTTTCCTTTATCTCTCAATGATCAAGAACAAAAAGTAAATAATTCAGTTTGTTTTAAGCTGCAAAGTTATATATATATATATATATATATATATATATCTTATATACCATTCACTGATCGTATAAATGAATTTTTAGACAAACGGTGGAAATTGACATGTTGTAGAAGGTTACTTGATTATGATTACTTTTAATCTGATTTGATAGTACAAAAATATTTTACGCTGTCGATATATAAAACCATTTTTATTAGGGAAAAAGACTTTTGCAAAAAAAATATAGGATAAAACTGACTACAATAGACCCTTATGTGTGGTCCTTTTTTCGAAACCCACATATAGCATAAGCTTAGTAACTTAGGGCGGTGAAACTACTTTGAAGGAGGAACCAAGTTTAGTGTGTTTACTTTATGAATTTGCTGATGTTTGGTCTTTATTGGCAAAGAAAGGTCTCCACATAAAAAGACTTCCAGAAAATATTACCTTCCATTAGTCAGGCAAGGGCTGGGCTCTGAACTTTGTTGTGATTGATACCAGCATTTGAAGTACTAAACGGTATAGGTGAAGCTAGAACTTTAATTTTATGGGTTATGAATATTAAAATAATTACTTAAGTATTAATAATTGGATTCTAAATTTAATTTTTGTATATATTCAATGAATTTCTTAACTTAAATATACAATTTAAACAAAAATTACCGCGTTCGATCGAACCCGTACTTGAGCTTCTAGCTCCGCCCCTGTTAAGCAAAACAGCAACAGATAGGTACTACAACAACAACACAGTGTAATCCCACAGGTAGGGTCCGGAGATAAGGAATCATATTCATATATCTTAAAAATCTTCTCCTTTAATATCTTTTTATTTTATTTATATAGAGCTGATTATCTGTAGTCAGTTCCTTAAACAGAAAGCTATTGACATGGTCTAGTAGAGTTTGATGGTTTTTCTTTTAATTTCCTAAAATGTTGCATTCAGGTGCTTCTTTCTGTTAAACCCCTTCATATACTACATCCAGTCGATTTTAAACTTGTTTAAGGTTTTAATACATCTATTGAAAGATTATTTTAATAGCACTAAAGATTTATTTTGGGACTAAATTACCTTATATCTCTCCTCAGAATGAGTAATAATTGCTGCGAGACTTTTTAGAAAATTGTATAGACCGTGTATTAAAATAATAAACCTTCTTGATTTTCTAAAGCAACACTTATTTTGAAATATATTTATTTGACTAAAACGACTTATAAAATGGACTGGCGAGAGTATTAAGATTAATAAAAGAAGAATTAGGGGCCCATAAACTTGATTAATCAGTGGTTCTCTGTCAGTGAAAAGAATATTACCTTTTTGAGAAAAGTCCCTATGTAATGAGAACCACTAAACAGTTCTATGGTCACTTTTTTGGCACTGTAGACTGTAGTTATCAAGATATACACTTTTTCATAACTTGATAAAAGTTTGGTTAAGTGGAAAGTAGCACATAGCCAGGGTATATAACTCATTGGTTCTCTGTAACATACTACTACTCTTTTTATAGATAATTCTCAAGAACTGTATTCACAGCATAAATTCCAAAACTAGACTCCTACAATTGCCTAGATTCTACCCAAGTGGTCCACTACCTAAGACATAACAACAACAACAACAACAGCTCAGTATAATCTCATTAGTGGGTATGGGGAGGATAATGTGTATGCAGACCTTACCCCTACCCTGGGGTAGAGAGACTATTTTCGATAGACCCTCGGCTCCCTCCTTCCAAGAACTCTCACCTTGCTGTTGGGGTGACTCGAACTCACAACCTCTTCGTTAAAAGTGAAGGGCGCTCACCACTAGAGCAACCCAATACCTAAGACAATGAATATTTATGACCGCAATAAATATAATATCTTAATAAGTGAAAAACATAGCTAATGGCCACTAATAGCCTAGCTTGATCAAGCTTCTTTTTTTTTATTTTTTAACAAAAGTATTTTTTTTTTTGTACAAAGTGTGCTGGGATGCGATTCGCCAAGCTGGGTAAAACTTTCCCCTATCTCCAAAGGGATTCGACTCAATACTCTTTTTTTCGGAGTTAAGGTTTTGACCAACCTTTTAGAAGGGGGAAAAAAATTGAGTAGAAGTAGAATTTTTTTTTTGAGAAGCACAAAAAAATAACTTTTCCCAAAAGCACTTTGCTGAAAAATATTTTTAATAAAAATACATTTAGAAGTACTTTTTAAAAGTTTGGCCAAATACTAATTACAAAAGTGCTTTTTAAATTAATTAAAATTGATTTACAAAGTTCTCTCTGTTCTTTAATTTTCAGGGTATTATATTTTTATTTTCTTGAATACATGATGTATTATACATCTTATATCCTTTATTACTATTATGTAATTGGAGAAAAATAATGAGTTGTGTTTGAATGTAACAGCAATTGAATTCAGTGAAAGGCTGAGTTACTTTGGAATAGCCACAAGTTTGATTATATACCTAACTAAGGTTATTCATCAAGACCTAAAAACAGCAGCAAAAAGTGTGAATTACTGGACAGGTGTCACCACTTTGATGCCATTACTAGGAGGGTTTGTTGCTGATGCATACTTGGGCAGATTTTACACAGTTCTTGCCTCGACCACTGTCTATCTCATGGTAATCACAATATTTGTCCACAAAAGAAAGATTCATTTCTGTATTTGAAAACTTTTTAAGTTTAACTTTCTAATTATATCCTTAATAAAATGTTGTTATAGATCATGACATGTATAAAACTATAAGTTTTAAGAATACTATTAATATATGTCAAACTTGAGTGTTCGGTCAAATACCATAGTATAAAATAAAACGGAGAAACATTGTGATCAAATTATAACTTTGCTATACACAAATTGTGATACCAAATCATCATTTGCTATGAGACAACTAAAAGATATCTCTCTTACCTGCTGTTTGTTAAACAGGGCTTGCTTCTGTTGACAATGTCTAGTGTGGTACCAAGCTTGAAACCTTGTGGAAGTGACATCTGTCAAGAACCTAGAAAAATCCATGTAGTGATCTTTTTCTTTGCTATCTACTTAATCTCAATTGGAACAGGAGGGCACAAGCCTTCTTTGGAAAGCTTTGGAGCTGATCAATTTGATGATGATTATCCTAAAGAAAGAAGAAAGAAAATGTCTTTCTTCAATTGGTGGAGTTTTGGACTTTGCTCTGGTGTTTTACTTGGTGTCACACTTATTGTTTATGTACAAGATCATGTTAGTTGGGGTATAGCAGATTTGATCCTTACATTAGTTATGGCTTCTAGTCTAGTCATCTTCTGTGTAGGCAGGCCATTCTATCGTTATCGAAAAGTCACTGAAAGTCCCTTAACTACAATGCTACAAGTTATTGTTGCTGCAACTAGAAAAAGAAATCTTCCACATCCTTCTAATCCTGCTTATTTACATGAAACTCAAAAGTCAGAAGCTAATCGAAGGAGGCTATGTCATACCAAAAGCCTCAAGTAAGTTTTCAACTTAGTCTTGAATTGATTTGATTATGATATTAGTATATATATGTTATCTTTTGCTAGAAGATGAGCGAGTTGCTATCATGTGACAAAAAGGTCACGGGGTTCGAGCCGTGAAAATAGCCTCTCGCAAAAATACAGGGTAAAGTTGTGGTCCGACCATTCCTCGGACCCTGCGCATAGCGGGAGCTTAGTGCACACTTTATTAGTATATATATGTTACCTTTTGCTATTTTACTTGTAGGTTTCTTGACAAAGCTGCAGTCTTTGATGAGACACAAGATACAATAGTGCAAAAGCAGAATCCATGGAAACTTTCAACTGTAACCAAAGTGGAGGAACTGAAACTACTTATCAACATGACACCAATTTGGCTAACCACTTTACCATTTGGTATTTGTATAGCACAAGCTTCAACATTTTTCATCAAACAAGGCGTGACACTTAACCGAAAGATCACTCACAATTTTGATATTCCACCAGCTTCAATGTATGGCATTGGAGCTATTGGCATGATAGTAACTGTCACTATCTACGACAAAATCCTCGTACCTATCTTAAGAAAGGCAACAAGAAATGAGAGAGGCATCAGTATTCTTCAAAGAATCGGTATTGGAATGATGTTCTCGATTATAACTATGATCATTGCAGCTTTGGTTGAACGAAAGAGACTAAGAATTGTTGAGAAAAATCTACTTGAGGGTTCAATTTCAATGAGTGTGTTTTGGTTAGCACCTCAGTTTTTTCTCGTTGGTATAGGAGATGGATTCGCGCTAGTGGGATTGCAAGAGTACTTCTATGATCAAGTACCTGATACAATGAGAAGTTTAGGCATTGCATTTTACCTTAGTGTAGTTGGTGCAGCAAATTTCCTAAGCAGCATGTTGATCACAATTGTGGATCATATCACAGAAAAAAGTGGTAAGAGTTGGTTTGGAAAGGATCTGAATAGCAGCAGACTGGACTACTTCTACTTGTTGTTAGCTACTATAACAGCAGCGAGCTTGTGCATCTATGTCTTTGTTGCAAGGAGCTATTCCTACAAGAATGTACAAAGCAAGAGAACTGCGGATGTGGCTAATTGCCAAGATGGGGATGATCGCGAAGCAATGGCTTAGAAATTTGATCTCTAGTACATTAGTAGTACTAGTATTGAATAAGTGAAGTTGTCAAGCTGAGAAAGCAAAGTTACCATGTATCATATTTTGATAACTTAGAAGCAACAAAACTCCTTTCTTAGAAGTTTAATCCTAGTACATTTACTAAATTAATACAGTCTTCAAGCTGAGAAAGCAAATTGTTGGCGTGCAATTAGTTACCCTGTATTGTTCACATAAGTTAGGACTTAGGAGTAGAAGATCCTTTCTTTTTCCCCCAGATTTACACTGTCAACTTTTATCTGTTTTAGTATATGCCAGTGTAACTCTGGCTAAGGCCCGGACAGTATAGCTGAATCATTTCTGGGAGTTAAAATAGCACGGGGCTAGCCAGTTTTCGGACTGATAATTGAAAAATAGCCAGTATTTGCAAAGTCATTAAAAAATAGCCACTATTTTGCTGCAACACGGAAAGTTCCAGCATAATATACTGGAGATTGGAGCACTTGTGTATGAACTTCCAACATATTATGTTGGAACTCCAGCACATTATGATATTCCAGTATGTTATGCTGGAAGTTAACATCTAAAAAATTCGAACTCCAACATATTATGCTGCAATATTTTCCGAATTTTGAACATGATTTTTGTTCAGATTTATGTTTACATGAAAAGCGGCTAAATTTTGATTACTTTTGAAACTTTAGCTATTTTTTAATTACCAGTTGTAAATTTGGCTATTTTTGAATTTCACCCTTTCTCAGATTGACCATCACCTCATTATGGGCTAGTCAACAATAATTGGGCCCAAGTTAAAGGCCTTTGATCCTTTAGTTAACCAATGACCCATAGTCCATAATCGTGATATACCAGAATTTATGTGTCATGAGTTATGACCTTACCTTAAGACATTAGACAGAAATGTTTAACCACCACCAGCAGCTATTGACCTGAGGTAGATTTAGGATTTCTAATATATGGGTGCACTACAAAAAAAAAAAAGAAAAAAATATATTAAGTGGGAATTGTATTCCTCTTGGTAAATAATTTAACCTCCAACCAAGTGAACCATTCAGTTTATTTGGAACATGAGTGCCAACAATTAATATTATACTAATTTAAAAAATATATATACATAAAATACCTAATTTTACAGAAAGACCATGAATTCACGTGCCTCGTAACTTTTTCTATAAATTCCCTACTATTGACTTTGTGTATGACGAAGTAGGACTATTACTATCAAGATCACAAATTCATTCTACGTACTATCAGTAGGATCCAATTGTAACAGGCGACACACTCGTACTCTAGAAATACATAAATAAAGAATTACACAATGAAACTATAAGAAAAAATGGACTAAGATTCGCAACTCTCAAATGATTCATTTTGGACTCAAAAGCAAGGATGGTACAATAGTCTATCAATAGAAAGAACAAAAGATTTCTGTAGCAAAAAATAATTAATGAATATGGTCAATGGTTAGCTAGTGGAACATTCAAAACCTAACAAACCAAGGACAAGGTAGGTGGTGACTATGAGGTACAGACATTTGGGCCTACAATCAGTCATATTGTGGGCCATATCCAGCTTGTAAAACTAGTTACACTCATTGGGCTTGTTATGGATCCATAGACATGTCCCTGTCGTCATTTTAACTTGTTGCCTTGACGACTTATCAGATTTTTCTATCCGGTCGAAATTAATTGCATTTTCTAGCTAAAAAATATATAACATATGTTTACTTTTTAAATATATAGGAACCAAGTTTATTGGATTAATTGTTCTGGTGATAGAACGGAACAACTGCGACGGCGCGAGGCACCACATCTTCTTAACTCTTTAAGAGTTAGAAAATGTGCTTCTCTATTTAAGCACAAAAATTTTCTTTCTATTTTTAGATAAGGGATAAAGTGCCTTAGTAAAAGGAACACTTCAAACTTTTCGTTTTCCTCCAAATCTTTTTTCTCCATTTCCTATTTACACCTCTTTATTTAACTAAATAAAAAACTTAACAATATGTTCTCATAGTCGTGAAAAAGAACCAATAATGTGACGTTTGTCATATGAATTCATGCATTTGCTTGAGAGCAAAAGATTCATGGTATTAAACTTACATGTGAAATAATAATTTCGTATGTTATGTAAAATCATTGCCAAAATAGTAGCTGCGTATGATCAGCTTTAATCCATTACGGTCAGTGGCGGAATCAGAATTTTCATTAATGAGTATCAAAAAATAAATAATTAGTTACATCGAAAAGTCAAGGGGAATCAATGTATAATAAATATACATAAAATATAAAAATCTATCTAGCGATATAGTGTAATTTTTCGACGAATGGGTGCCAATGTGGCTCCACCACTGATGACGGTGTGAGGATTAATTACTGCATTATTAGAATGTGCTATGACAAGAATAACTTTGCAAGTTGTAGGAATCCTAACTAGCTATATGGACATTGATGTGATTTCATGGTAAATTTGTTTAGTGAATCATGAACTGCATTTGTATTATACTCTCTTTTGATAGAAACAGTGATGTTTTTGATTTCCTTTCAAATCTTTAGGAAATTTGGACCGACAGTGCATTAGGCTCCCGTTATGTGCAGGATTCGCGGAAGGGTTGGAGCACAAGAGTCTATTGTACACAGCCTTATTTTTTATTTCTGCAAAAGACTGTTTTCACGGCTCGAATTTGTGATTTTCTGATAACATGGCAACAACATTTTAGGACCGGCATATGTACGGTCAGAACCGATTGAGTCAGTCGTACAGACTGATCGAGACGGCAATATTTCGATCGAAAGGTATCTACGTAAGGTCAGGTCGAGGTCCGAAGAAAGGGACTTCAGGATTCAAGCTCCAAGTCCGATCAAGGATCAGTTCGGTATCATTATCGGACCCATGACCAAATCGAACCACGAGGCAAAAGATTGTCGGAGATGCACAGACCGACCAACACCCACCCCGAATATCAAGACTCCGAGTCATGATCGAGCGCGAGTCAAGGCCAATGGCTCGACCCGATATCGAGTTCGAGTCAGTATTGAAGCTCACAGACAAGGCCGTTACATCCGTACTAAGGGAGAGAATCCTGGCGGGAAGTAGGCAAAAGACAATACATCATGGGCTCTCCACTACGTATTTTTTATTATTGTATATAAAGTAGGATCCCTCTACTATAAAAAGGATGGATAGATTGTAAGCAGAGACACATTGGAACAAAAGATTTCTTCTCATATTGAAAGATATCCCCTTGTATTTATTTCCCTTTATCTTATTCATTCTTCTTCTCACTATTCTCATTTTTATAGTCAAGAATACACGTATTTCTATTTCTCTATACGATTTGTATCAAATTATATCACATATCCTTAGAACCATACACAAATTTAACTCTATCCAATTTTTCGCGTAAACAGTTTGGCGCCGCCGTGGGGCTAAGGGTAACGGTGGTTGTTTGATACAAATCTGCAATACACACCAGTTTACAACTTCAAATCAACAATGGCAAACCCTCGATTGATGGCTTTACCTATCGACCACGAAACCGGCCTTCAAGATGAAACCAACAACTTGACACCCAGGGCCGGAAGGCGAATTAACGATGTCACCGAAGCTCGAGTCGAAGTACCGCTAGATGTCAATTCACAAGTGGCTCTTGAGGCGAACCAACGTTCCAAACCGGAAAAAAACATTCAGGGCGGTACTCGATCCGTAGCTCGAGACACCCATAACGTAGAGGAGATCGGAGTCAGCTTGCGGATGATCTTCGAGATGTTACAAGACCAGCAAATAGCGATAGCTCAGTTATAGAGCCAAACTCAGGTACAAAGCAGGCCGGGCCCCAATCCGCTTCGAGAAATCACCTACAGAACGAAACCAGCCATAGTGAAGTCAAATGAGCAAGAATCGAGGACTACTCCCGAAATTACTAAATTGCTCGAGGAACTCATAAAACGAGTCGAAGCCAACGATAAAAAAGTAGAATCATATAATTCTAGGGTTGATTAGATCCCAGGAGCTCCACCAATGATAAAAGGGCTAGATTCGAAAAAATTCATTCAAAAGCCTTTTCCCTCGAGTGCAGCCCCAAAACCAATCCCCAAAATATTTCGTATGCCTGAAATACCCAAATATAACGGAACGACTGACCCCAACGAGCACGTCACTTCTTACACGTGTGCCATCAAGGGAAATGATTTGGAAGATGATGAGATCCAATTTGTATTATTGAAAATATTCGGTGAAACCCTATCAAAGAGGGCAATGGTATGGTATCATAATTTACCATCTAACTCTATTAATTGTTTTCTATGCGTGCAGATTGCTTCGTAAAAGCACATGCCGGAGCCATAAAGGTTGAAACCAGAAAGTCGGACCTGTTCAAGGTAATACAAAAGGATAACAAGATGCTAAGGGAGTTCGTATCTCGTTTTCAAATGGAACGAATGGATCTGCCACCAGTCACCGACGATTGGGCTGTTCAAGATTTCACTCAAGGTCTAAACGAGCGGAGCTCGATGGCTTCACAGCGGCACAAGCAAAATCTGATCGAGTACATAGCTATTACTTGGACCGATGTGCACAATCGATATCAATCCAAAATAAGAGTCGAAGATGACCAGTTGATTTCTAGGTCCGTTACGAAAATAACTACCAAGCAAAAGTCGACGAGAGATCGATACCAGCCATATAGCAGAAACGATACTACTGCTGAGTATCCTAGGCCTCTTTAAAATCAACCTCGTATACTGGGGGGCTTTATCATTAAACGTATCTGTGATGATTACCTAGTTCGGTGCAAAGGAAGTTACTTCGTTATTTCATGACAAACAATGTCTCAACAGGAAACGTTGTAAGAGCCAAATGGTCAAATCGAACCATGCTTATGTAGTCTGCCCGAGCCCTGACGCAAAACATGAACACATGTATAATGACTTGCAAAGAAAGCCCTCTTCTTTACCAATATTCTATGTTCATGATTTATTATGCAAACAGGATCGAGTTCGAGCAAGCTCTCACTCGACCATTACACCTACGGGCTACATTATTTCGAGTTCGAGCAAGCACTCACTCGACTATTATGCCTACGGGCTACTTTGCATCGAGATCGAATCATTCACTCAACTGCTAAGCCTACGGGCTACTTTTATTTCGAGTTCGAGCAATCACTCACTCGACCATTAAGCCTACAGGCTACTTTGACCATTACGCCTACGGACTACATTATTTCGAGTTTGAAGCATTCACTCGACTACTAAGCCTACGAGCTACTTTTATTTCAAGTTCGAGCAAGCACTCACTTATCTATTATGCCTACAGGCTACATTGCATTGAGTTCGAATCGTTCACCCGACTGCTAAGCCTATGGGCTACTTTTATTTCGAGTTCAAGCAAGCACTCACTCAACCATTAAGCCTACGGGCTACTTTGCATCGAGTTCGAATCATTCACTCGACTGCTAAGCCTACGGGCTACTTTTATTTCAAGTTCAAGTTCAAGTTCAAGCAAGAACTCACTCGACCATTAAGCCTACGGGCTACTTTGACCATTACGCCTACATGCTACATGATTTCGAGTTCGAATCATTCACTCGACTACTAAGCCTACGTGCTACTTTTATTTCGAGTTCGAGCAAGCACTCACTCGACTATTACACCTACGGGCTACATTGTATCGAGTTCGAATCATTCACACGACTGCTAAGCCTACGGACAACTTTTATTTTGAGTTCGAGTAATCACTCACTCGACCATTAAGCCTACGGGCTACTTTGACCATTACGCCTACGGGCTACATTATTTCGAGTTCGAATCATTCACTCGACTACTAATCCTACGGGCTACTTTTATTTCGAGTTCGAGCAAGCACTCACTCGACTATTACGCCTACGGGCTACATTGCATCGAATTCGAATCATTCACTCGACTACTAAGCCTACGGGCTACTTTTATTTCGAGTTCAGGCAAGCACTCACTCGACCATTAAGCTTACGGGCTACTTTGACCATTACGCCTACGGGCTATATTATTTCGAGTTCGAATCATTCACTCGACTACTAAGCCTACGGGCTACTTTTATTTAGAGTTCGAGCAAGCACTCACTCGACTATTACGCCTACGTACTATATTACATCGAGTTCGAATCATTCACTCGACTACTAAGCCTACGAGCTACTTTTATTTCGAGTTCAAACAAGCACTCACTCGACCATTACGCCTACGAGCTACATTATTTTGAGTTCGATTCATTCACTCGACTACTAAGCCTACAGGCTAATTTTATTTCGAGTTCGAGCAAGCACTCACTCGACCATTACGCCTATGGGCTACATTATTTCGAGCAAAACTACTCATTTCTTCGAATTCAAACGAACACTTGACTATTTAAGCTGAAGGATGTTCGAGCCCGATAAAGCAAAGGGGACTACCCACAAGGCCCGAAGGCAACAGAGATTAAAATTCAAACTATCTATTTAGTTTGAAAGGCTATTTTACTTCAAAAGGAAGAAAGATTTATATTTACAAATTTGTTTTACAGAAGCGGCTACTCTGCCAAAAGGAAGTTCTTTATACAAAAATCGAAAGCGGTATCAAAAGAACGCAGGAAATGACCTAAGGCCCTAAATGACTCAATCTTCATCGGAGGCCGTATTCTCGGCATCGTCCTCATCTTCAGACTCCCCCGAGTCATTGGAGTCCTCCTGAGGAAAGGCCAACCTCCGAGCTTTGTTCTCCTCTGCCCTGGCTACTTCAATCTCGGCCCCAATATCGAAGCCCTGAGCTCTGACCTTCTCGAGAGCCTCTCTCCGAACTTGCCATTTTGTATGTTCGACCATGATCTCAGCTTTGGCGTGGTTAACCTCGACATCGATCCTGAAATTGAGCCACTTTGGCATCAACTCTTTTATTGGCCTCGATCACCTTAGATCTGGCCACTTCAAGTTCTTTGGCCAAATCTGCTTTATCTGAAGTGGCCAAATCCAACAGATGCTGAAGCTCTTTTATCTTTTCGATCAGTCCCAAAGCATTTTCTTTCGCAGATCGAAGTTGGGCATCAGACAACTCCAACTGAGCTTCGACGGCTTCCTTTTTTGAGGCAAGGATATCCATACACTTTTTAAATTCTTCTGCCTCGGAAAGTAGCACATCTACCTGTGAGTTAAGCAGTCCAATCTGCTCGATCCTCTGCCGAACCTATAAAATCGGATCATTAGTGGTTATCTCTTTTTCATCTTCACTATCACGGAACATTCTAAATACCTGCTCAGCTATCTCCTCATGCTCTTCCCGAGCCGCTATCAAATCTGCTCGAAGTTTTTCACTAAGGAGCTTGTACGAGTCACTCTTCTCAGTGAGGCTCCGAACCTCAGCATCATGCTCCTCCCGGATTCAAAGAAAGGCCTCGTGATGCAACACCGAAGCCTGCAAACAAAAGAAGAAACATTAGAATTACCTACAACTCTATGTGTAAAAGAAGCAAAGAAAACGCCATCAGAGTTACCCGATTCAAAGCATATTGGGCCTCGTTGAATAGACATGCGGCCCCCACCACATTCATCACTGATTGATCTTCTTCGGTCATCAAGGATCGTAGGTAGCTGGCAATCCCCACAGGGAAATAAAAGATTCGGGTATCTGCAGGTATAGAGAGCACTATCTTCCGCCTTCGGTCGGGATCGATGCTCGGGGCAGGAAATTGGTCCACCAGTTTATGAATCGATGAAGGCTCGGTAGAACCCAACCGTGACACGTTTTTGGGTACTGGAATTCCACCAAAACCGGTAACCTCCTCCGAGGCACCTGACTCGAGCCCCTCCATAAAACCATGGATATCGGCCGACTCCTGAATACCCTCATAGGACCGGTCCTCTAACATGACGGCCTCTCGAATCATGGAATCCGAAATTTGAGGGGATCCTCCAATGTCAGCTATCCCAAACTCATCCCTTGAAATATCTTCTACTGCCCGAGAAGATCCACCCTCGGTGTCCCTTTCAATCATCTTAGTTCGAGAAGGGATAATCTCGGCTTCTTTTTGTTCTGGGATTATGGCCAAGGTTCCCTGATTTGCTTCCACCAAATTGAAAGACTATTGAATCACAATATTAGCCCGTATGCAGGCAAAATTCTCCTCTCCTTCTTCGAGCCCGTCCCTTAAATGGTGGGCCACTTCCGAAGTAATAACACTAGAGCCCCCCTTCGGCTTTCGAGATCTCTTAGCTAGTTTTTTCTTCTCCGAGCTCGGAGAGCCCGATTCGTCTTTTCTCTTCCTTTCTTTTACCTGCTTCAGGACAGGAACTTCTTCCCTACTAGATGGGGACCTCATGGCTACATCTTTCCCGAGTCCTACAAAAGGGAAGAGGGAGATTTACCATACAAACCGATGAAGAGACAAATCGACAAAAAGATTTACCATGACTGTGGGCCTCTCATCGACCCTTTGATAATTCGACCCAAGCACGCTCGGAATACGGTCTATGCAACACCAGACTTTCGACCAATTGTCTAAGATTCGGGATCGGTTCCGACATTCGAGCTACGGCTGTGATAAGGAAAGAAAAATGGATCAATAAAATAAAAGGCAATCACAAAATCAAAACGGGCAAAGAGAAACGTTCACTCACGGCTCATATTCCATTTCTCGGGAAATGGCAAGTCATCAGAAGGGATCAGGTCCGAGGTTGTGATTCGAGCAAAACGACCCATCCAACCCCGATCCCGGGTCTCGTTTATGCTCGAGAATGGCGCTTTGGTTGCTCGGCGAGCAAGCTTGATCAACCCTCCTCAATAAAGTTGGGGACTATAAAGGCGCATAAGATGATCGAGGGTAAAGATACACCCCTCGACCTTGCTCGAGAAAAATCAAAGAAGAATCACTATCCTCCAAAAGGAAGTGTGAATTTGGCCGAGGGTCACATCGTACCTCTTACAAAAGGCAACGATGACAGGGTCTAAAGGTCCCAACGTGAAAGGATAAGTGTAAATACTTAAGGACCCTTCGACGTGGGTAGTAATTGATTCATCAGGCGATGGGATTACTACGAGTTTATTATCCCAATTGTATTCTTGTATGACTTTATCGAGAACTTTTTCGGAAATTGAACATTGATACCTCGACATCTGCTCACATCGACCCGGTATAGGAGAAGGCTTTTCAATTTTAAAATTGCCTACAGTCGAACACCCTACCAGAACGAATTCCTCAGGGCGGGGCTCTTCCACATCCTCGCCACCAGCAGGTCGAGATGAAGAGCGGTCTCTTTTTGCGGAACAGTTTTAGACGTTTTTGCCATTTAAAATTTCGTGAACAAAGAAAGGAAGTATTTGGTGTTTTAAGAAAGAGTTTGCAGTAAAACTCACAGATTTACAGGCAAAAAACTCAGAAGAGATGAAAAAGAACTTAGAAAAATTGGAAAGATTGAAGACGTAAAGTATGAATGAGGGAAGGAAAGGCTATTTATAGATTGAAGCAATGACAGTTCAATATCAGAGGTGGCCGACCACCGTCTAACACATTATATGCCTTGGTAAAACCGAACCGATGGGACAACTATCACATACATCATGGTCGAGATCGATGTAAACGTCAGTATATGTCTGATCGAGCTGTTGGAAAATCATATCGTTTCTCGCCACTTCCTTTTCCGAGAAACGGGGGGACTATCTATGTATGGTCAGAACCGATTGAGTCAGTCGTACGGACTGATCGAGACGATAATACTTCGATCGAAAGGTATCTACGTAAGGTCAGGTCGAGGTCCGAAGAAAGGGGCTTCAGGATTCGAGCTCCAAGTCCGATCAAGGATTAGTTCGGTATCATTATCGGGCCCATGACCAAATCGAATCACGAGGCAAAAGGTTGTCGGAGATGCACAGACCGACCAACACCCACCCCGAATATCAAGACTTCGAGTCAGGATCGAGCTCGAGTCAAGGCCAATGGCTCGACCCGATATCGAGTTCGAGTCAGTATCGAAGCTCACTGACAAGGCCGTTACAGCCGCACTAAGGGAGAGAATCCTGGCGGGAAGTAGGGAAAAGACAATACATCATGGGCTCTCCACTACGTATTTTTTATTGTTGTATATAAAGTAGAATCCCTCTACTATAAAGAGGGGGATAGATTGTAAGCAGAGACACATTGGAACAAAAGATTTCTTCTCATATTGAAAGATATCCTCTTGTGTTTATTTCCCTTTATCTTATTCATTCTTCTTCTCACTATTCTCATTCCCATAGTCAAGAATACACGTATTTCTATTTCTTTATACGATTTGTATCAAATTATATCACATATCCTTAGAACCATACATAAATTTAACTCTATCCAATTTTTCGGGTAAATACGGCAATTCCTAAAAAGTTTCAAATTTGTCCATAGGCGATGCAAAATGATCTAAATAAGTAATTACAAAATCAGCCTATATCTGCCATTATTTGCAAACAGCCCTTCATTAAAAACTATTTAGTCTCTGATTAGTCTGATAGGATAGGATAGGATAAGAGAAAACCACATGCCCACCAGGTGGCTAAAAATTGAACCACCCCTATTTATATCCTTCCTTTTTACCACCCATTTATCTTTTTCTCCATAGAGAGACACCTTGGAAATCCCATAAACTAATAGGAGTGACAATGGGCGCCAAAATTTTGATCCGCTATTTTTTAGTTTTTTAAAACCGCATCGCCCCGCTTAAGTTTTCTTTTATATTTTTCTTTCTTTTTCATTTTGTTATTTATAAAAAAACATGCAAATTTAACATGTTTCAAATTTTAGTATCTCGATTGGATTTTTCTGTTTCAAGTTTTTAAAAAATAAAATATATGAAGTTAATATTTATTGGTATGAAAAACCTCTTGTCCAACTCCTTTAGACTTATCAAGTAAATTCTTTAAGATAATAATCAATTTACAATAATATAATAATTTTTACATATTGCAGAGAAAACTATTATTTGAAACAACCCATCAAAACCAATAAAGATGCCAACAATTAAACTGAAAACTAAGTAAATAAACTAATAGAAAAATAGGACAACATATTCCAGTCCTGTACATGATTGATTCTTTAAAATTAATAAACCAAAGTAATTTTCTCTCGTATTCGTTGTGTAGACTGGTAATACCGATTTCATTAAGGGTGATTATGATCAAGAGATTATGTGACAATATTATATTACACAAAGTGTAAGGAACCAGAGATAAAATCAGTTTATTGGCGATAATATATGGTTGGCCTCATTAGATACGAAAAACCAAAGAGCTCCCTGAATACCAAAAAAAGATTGAAATCTTTGACGCGCTTGCACCGCAGCGCTTAACTTTTTTTAATTTTTTAACCCACCCTGCACCCCCTCCGCCCCGATCAGAGCTCCCCGCGTCACATAAGCTTCAAACCCGCACACCCCTACCTTTAAAGTTCTTTCCAACGTTCTGATAAGCGCCTTGTTTTACGATTATAACACACAAGACAATCAATGCGACTCTCTATTTTACTCACTTTTGACTTAGATTTTAATTTAGTATCATGTAGGACTGTCAAGTTTGGCCCAAGCCCAAATGACCCGCCCAATGTTAGGTTGGTTATTGACCCGTCCATTTATTAAATTCAATCCATTTTGACTCATTCCATCTCAACCCATTGAAAGTTGGGCTGATTTTTAGTCAAAATTGATCAATGATTAACTTTGCCAAAATATCTTAGATTTGTTTTTGTTTGATATGTTATATATGACCATAACTAAACAAAAAAAGTCTTATTTGGTAATTGTACAATTCATAAGAAAACAATACATATTAATTAAAGCTTGGTAAAAGTTGGGCGAGCTAGGATATGACCCAAATTTTAGCCCATCTTGCAGCCCATCTCAACCCAAGTAACTTTTGGGCGGGTCATTTGATCCACCAATTTATTGACTCAACTCATTTTGACTCGCCCAAAATCGACCCAACCCACACTTTGACCCGTCCAAAATTAGCCCAATCCGTCCATTTGACACCCTAGTATCATGTAACAAATACTCAATTACGTAAAATTTAAGAAGAAAGAATGTGACACATCATAAATTTATGGGGAAAGAGGTTTAAATTTGCCTGTGTATTAATCATTATTATTCAATTTGCCATCGTAACACTGATATTCTTCTATCTTTTGCAAATTAAACCGTCTCGCATTGTCATTTTCACTAATAAAGCTCCAACGTGAAATAAATAGAGTTCATATATTCAAAATTTGAGAAAAAGAATCAAATTTACCTTTCAACTTTTAACTCAAATTGAAGCTTTGTTAGGGGTTAAGTGCAAATATTAGATTATTTTCTAAAGGCAATGTAATATCAAATTTAAAATTTGACAGAATTCATTGTAACTTAATTTCCAATAGTATAATCAAATTTGACTATTTCTCTAAATTGTTGATTTTATTAGTGCAAGTAAGATCAACGAGCAACAACAACAACAACAACAATATATCCAATATGATCTTATAAGTACAGTTTAAAAAAAGTAGAGTATATGCAAACTTTATCCCTACCTTATGTGAGGTAAAAAACCTAGTTTTGATAGACCTTCATCTCAAGAAGAGCACTTTCGCAATAGGTTCGAGAAAAATAGTAGTAACAAAATTGAAGAAGGAGAATAAGAGTAGTAAGATAACCAAAGCAATTAAAAAAACAGTAGTAATAGTAAAATAGTAGTAAGGTAATCAAAGCAAAGAAATCAACTGTACTAATAAAATTGGAGAATAAGCTAGCAATCAAATAATAATAGTAATACCGATAAGGAGTAAAGGGAGCAGATAAGGTGCTCCAAACTAGAATCATGCTCTCCCACAGAGAAAAAAAGAATCGCTCGAGTACCTACTAACTTTCTACCATAATCCTCGACCTTCATGCTCTTTTATCGAGGATAATATCCTTAGTGAGCTGAAGATGTGTCATGTTCTGTTTAATCATCTCTCACTTATTCTTCTTCGGTTTACCTTTACCTCTCTTTAGACCTATCACTGCCAACCTCTCGTACCTCTTCGCTAGGGCATCTGCCTTACTTAGGTCTACCTCTCCTTAGACCTATCACCTATCAGCCTTACCTGTCTTATCTTGTCCACCACGGAAGCCACTCCCACCTTGTCTTATGTATCTTCGTTCTTAATTTTATCTCTCCTATTATGCCCACACATCTAAGTATTCTAATCATTTCCCGCTACTTTTATTTTCTTAAGGTGTGAGCTTGACTGACCAACACTCTATCCAACATAGTTGCTCTAACAATCACTCTATAGAATTTATCTTTAAGTCTTGGTGTCACATTCTTATCACATAGGACACTAGATGCGAGCCTCCAATTATCTAACCCACTCTAATACGATGCGTGACATCATCATCGAGCTCCTCATTTTCTTGGATTATTGACCCAAGATACTTTAAGCTTCCTCTCAAGGGGATGACATATGTATCAATTCTCACTTCCACATCCGCCTGATCATATGGTGCATCACTGAACTTGCATGCTAAATACTCTATTTTAGTCATGCTCAATCTAAAACCTTTAGACTCTAGGGGCTGTCCCCAAACCTAACTCTGTCGCACATCTCGTCGACCAGTACTATGTCATCTGCAAATAACATATACCATGATACCTCCTCTTGAATCTGCTATGTCAATTCATCCATCACCAAAGCAAATAAAACGGGCTAACAGCTGATCCCTGGTGCAACCTCATTACGACTAAGAAGTATTCCTAGTTTCCTCCCACTGTTCTTATTCAGGTATTCGTTCCATCGTATATGTCCTTAGTCGCTCTAAATGTATGCCACATGAACTCCTCTAAACTCCAAGCATCTCCATAGAAACTTTCTTAGGATTTTGTCGTATGCTTTTTCTAGATTATTGAACACCATATGTACGATTTTTTTCCTACCCCTATACTGCTCCAATAAATCTCTTAAAAAATGAATGATTTCCGTAGTTGATCTCACGGCACGAGGCGAATTGATTCTCGAAATAGAAATATTTTTCCCATCCTCATTCCTACCACCATCTCCAAACTATCATAGTGAGCTTAATAGTTTGATACTCCTAAAATTATTACAATTTTGAATGTAATTCTTATTCTTATAGAATGAAATTTTTATACTCCACCTCCGTTGTTCGAGCATCTGGACTCCAAAGCATCTCCGAGTAGGATCGAGGAAAATAGAAATAGGTAACAGAAGAGGACAAATAATGTAGAGTAGTAATAACGGTCGGTTGAGAGGGAAACTGAATAGCAGCACGTGGGCTCTCTGATGTTTTTAATATTTAGCTGTCTTCTCTGGGCCTATTACTTTACTACAAGTCATAATGGTGAAGCTGAGCCATGGATTATGATCTGACACCACATAACCACATATATACCTTAGACCCCATAATTACTTGCAACGTAACACTACAAGTACTACACCGTCATGGCCACGTCCCTCTTTCTGTCTCTCTAATGGAGTAGTCATAGATTTGTAGTACCCGAACTGCATAATATATCTGCAACATCTGTGTGTGTAGTTTAGTGTGTAAATATTAATGGTACGTTCAGTCAAAAGCAAACGCTGACTGCTGCTTAAAGCCTGAAAGCCTGAATCCTCCTTAATCTGAAACTAACGCACACGAAATGATTCTATTATATGCCAGGTAGTGAAATTGTGAGTCAGGAACCAAAATGTTACCGTTTTGGACTCGAGAGGTAAAAATAGGCGGAAAAAATAATTGACGATATTTTATATACAGCGCATGTTTTAAATACGCTATACCTTAACGATCAGTTACCCCGTTAAAGTATAGCACATGTAATAAATGTGCTATGCTTGCTATTTGCTAACCCATAATAATTGGTAAGTATAACGCATTTAGTATATGCGCTATATGTATAGCGCATATATCACATGCGTTATATTTACCAATTATCATCCCCTCGCACTGCATATTTGCTTATTAAGGATGAACATTCGTCTTTCAAAAAATCATTCTGAAAAAATCAATCATCAGTAGCCTTTTTATCTCTTCATATTCATCAATATTATTTAAATTTTACTACAATTTCTAATGAGCGAAAAATTAGGGTTGCATTATATTGGGATGATGAGGTCGTGGTAGAGAATTACTCGGTACACTATAGTTGTTCTCCATAGAGTATTGTTAAGTTGCCACTCACATTGGAGTACAACAGATTGGTATCTTTGATATGTAAAAGAATGAGTGTGAGTAAATGTTTGGTTAATATTAAGATAACCAGAAGATATACCTATTCGCTTACTCCGCAAAGGGGTTGGTAGTTATGCCGAGTTTAACATCGAAAACGATAAAACTTTGTAAGATTTTTTGAGGACTCCGGATGAACACTGGGATGTTCTTGTATTAACAATATTGGAAATGTACGTCAAGTCTGAAGACGTCAATAATACTGATATTCCACAAAATATGGATAACACTCAATCATCTTGTGGTGTATTTGGAGTTGTTTTATCCGAACAGGTTCCGTGTGAAAGAATCTGGCTAGATCTAAACTTAACTCACGGGCTAATGATGAGCGATGGCATAATTTCTCCCAAATGCAGCAGCATGGAGGGTCGTCAAGTATATATAATTCACACGCCGAGTGGTAAATTTTAATTTTTCTTGTTATAGTATAATTATTTCTTTTATGTATCATATTCGTACTAACTATTATATCTTTCATATGGGTTAACGGCCAGATATGAATTTTACAAGTTATGAACCAACCAACAGTTGTAATATACCTAATTTTAGAGGTTTGGATCATGCTAGTCCATCCGCAAGTCATCAACAACTCGATAATGTGTATCATGAGCTATCTACAAATTATGAATTGTATGTTAAGAGATAAAGTTAATATATTATGTTGGGATGATTATGAAAAACTCATTATTTTATTAGTTGTGTAGCGAAAATGAGCAACATGATGGTCATGTTGTAACTCAGTTGGGCAATGATGATATATTGAATTAGGATATAGTAGATGCACAGAGTGAGGAAGACGACAATGATTATCACAACAACGCTGATGAATCTGGAGATGATACATCCTTCCCTAATGAGAGCGACGATGAGGAACCACAGTTCGAAGATGAGATTGAGAATGAGCAACCCGATTTGACGAGGGAGCATGATGCTACAACTGAGCATACTTCGTATATGCGTACTCCACCTACCGTTATACCCAATAATGTACGAGTCCCATATGCCCTTTCATTCAAGGAAGATTCCCTACCTTGATCACTTTTCTAGTATGCCGTATGTGGATGACCTCACAAGGGATCTTGATGACATTCGTACAGCAATGTGGGATGAATCTAGACCAATAGAGCTTTGTAAGAATATGCTTTTTGGTGACAAGTCGCGCTTTATCAGGGCGGTACGAATTTACAGCATAAAAAACGGTCGCCAGATCGAGGTTGTTGAGTTATCTAAGCAAATATATAAGGTGGTTTGTCGTAGATGGGACCAAGGTTGTAAGTGGATGTTGCATACGAGAAAATTGAAAACTAATATGTGGATCGTGGAATAATACACTGGCAAGCACACTTATGATATGGACACATTCGATGGGAATCATTTTAACTTGAACGTTGATTTGATTTTTCTTGTCTTGATTCCACACATTGAATCGTCTATAAGGTACAAGGTGAAAAAGTGTATAACATCAGTTTCGCAGGTATATGGGTGCAACATTACCAAAATAAAAGCATTTCTCGGGCGTAAACGTGCGTTTGAGATTATTTATGGAAATTGATATATGTCATTTGCGGCTCTACCGAGGTACATGGCCCCTTTGCTATACTTTAACCCCGGGACAATTGTTGAATGGAAGCACGATCGGAGTCCTGACTTACCACAATACATATTCATATATGTGTTCTGCGTATTTAAACCATCAATTGATGGTTTTGTTCATTGTCGGCCGGTAATCTCCATAGACGACACACATGTATATGAAAAGTATGATATAAAGATGTTGATTGCCATTGCAATATATGCTAATGGAAGGATATTTTCCCTTGCATTTGCTATTTGTGCTAATGAAAGTCAAGAGACTTAGACATGATCTTTAAACCACTTGAAGGAGCACGTTGTGAGACAGCATTCAGGCATCTGTTTAATATATGATCGGCACAGTAGGATTTTAAGTTATGTGCGTACTTTGGATGTATGGAAGGAGTTGTTCACCTACCACTGTTACTGTGTTAGGCACTTGAAGGACAACTTCCAGTGGGCTTATCCAAACAAGAGCTTACATGATTTAATATGGATGGATACAACAGATCATCAAGAGTGTAAATTCAAGATACAAATGGAATTGATTAGGCAGGAAGATGAATGAGCTTATCGTTGGTTGATGCAACATGAACTTGATAAGTGGACTTTGCATAAGGATGGCCGCAGAAGATGTGAAATTCAGACAACAAATGTATCAAAGTCTTTCAATGGGTTGTTGAAGTCTGCCCGTGAATTTTCAGTCACTGCCATGGTGCGGATGTCATTTAAGTAGCTGGCAGAGAGGTTTATTGATAGATTCTGCACTGCATCGTCCTTGTTGGAAATGGGTGTTCAATTTATACCACAACTAATAAAACGGTTTGAGCGTTATAGGAAGAGGTCATAGTGGCATACATATATGCAATACTGTAGCAACTGAAATATTTTTGAAATTCGCACCGATCTGCATCAAGACCGTGGTAATAAAACCCACACCATCAATGAGAGCACGCGATTATGTTCATGTGGGAAATTGTCAATTTATCACTTGCCATGCTCACATGCCATGAATTGCTTTCAACATAATGTGTTTGCAGCGATGAGGTATGTTGATAGAGAATATAGTGTGGCTACATACGCAAACACCTATAGTGGCCACTTCGAGCCAGTTGGTTCTTAGCATTATTGGCCGCCGGAACCATTTGCAATGGTTTGTAACAAGGATTTCTTGCGTCCCAAGTACAAAAAAGAACATGGATACATAATCAAATGGATGTTAGTGATAACGTATATGCTCGTAAATGTGGTATATATTCCTAAACAGGACACGATCGCTGTAAATGTCCTATAGTTAGTTTAGGACGTGGTGGCAATTCATCTCCTGGTGGCAGTTCATCCAATATTGACAATTTTCAGGAATAAAATTATTTTTTGTAGTAGTATATTTAGTAGGAATAAGTGTCTGTAATGGTGTGCTTGCAATATCAATAAAATAAAATTATATTTTCGATAGTGTTATAGGTATTTAACACTTAGCATTGAAAATTCAATTGAATATATTTAAAAAACTTGTGGAAATAAATAATTATTTTCATTTGTATCATCGTTTGTATCATCGTCACTATTGGGCACTAATTCATCGTTAGTTTCGTCGAACTCTTTAATGCCAATTTCTTCAACTTCTTTGTCACTGTCTTGTTCGTATCCGCCCGGATCGAGGGTATCATAATCTAGTCCCCAATTGACACACATTTCTCATATTTCATCACTACTATCAATGAGACCACTTTCGTTTTGTATAACAATATGACACTCCTATGTCCAACGTCTGCGGTAAAAATTTTGGTAGTCCCTCCCACTCTTTAACTGTTAGGAACATAGGATAATCAAGATCTCTATGAAATTTTTCATTCTCTAATAAAGCCCAATGTTGATCCTCCATTGAGGTAGTTAAGATCACCCAATGCATGATGAATGGCTAGTGCCTTTTCCATCTATAAAATCTCCTTCATCAAATGCCGAATAACTTCTTGTTCATCTTTGTGTGTGTTAGTTTGGAACGTTGCAGACAATGCTTGTAGTACAACTAGCCCATCCCAATGAAATAATACTTCATAATGACACCTTTTTGAGTATAGGGGAACCCATTGTAGGTTCTTACCCCAAATTCGCATACCTTCAGGCTTTGTAGAATACGCTTCCCCCTCAATAATGTGCCCTGCAATTTTGAAATCTATATGTATATTGATGAGTTTATTTTTCAAGGGACGTAACACACCCTACCACCTATCATCCACTAATGAGTATAGTAACCTAGAATATTTATTTCAAGGAAGAGATCGAGTGTGTTCTGACTTATTCCATATGGATCTTTTGAACTACCTTTATCATTTTGCCTTTTCTTAAACCACTTATTAAATATAAGTGGCATTTTTTAAACGCTTGTCTAAATGAATAACTAGAAAATAAAATTTGGTTAAACTTAAGAAGAACCAAATATGAGGTAATTCAATATGATGCATGTGCAATATGCGCTACCTTGTCTTGTCGACCTGGAAAAGTCTATACTCACTTGTACCATAAAGATTCCACTGTAAGTGAAACATGGCATATGAACAATATGAGTTATGCGAAAACTTAGAAAACAATACATATTTAATGTGTGTCTTGTCTTGTCTTGTCGACCTGAAAAATCCTGCGCGTACTTGTACCGTAAAGACTCCATCGCAAGTGAACCTATAAGAACCCCGCGTATTTTACATTATTCTTTGCGTACCCTCACAACTTAACCAAACAAAGAAAACTGTTTTTCATAAATTTTCAATTTCAAACAATTTGATATGTCTGGACGTGATGAGGTGCGAAGGCGTTACTGCTGGAAACATGCAATTTTGAAGCCACATTGGGCAAGTTGCAATCTAAGGCGCAGACGTTGGATGTGTAAATACATCATGAATTATTAGTATTCAAATTTATGCTAGTTAATAGATTATTTATAACATCTTCGTTAATAATCATTCTTTATCATCACCATTTGTAGGACAAAAATCAATGTACTTTTGAAGAATGGTACGATGAACCTATTAATCAGAAATACTATAAATCATATTTGCTTAACCTTAGGAAACGTATCGGAGAGTACGAAACACAGATCTGGAAACTCGAAGAACAACTTGCGGCAGTGAAGGAGCAACTGAAAGAGGCAGAAGAAGAAAATAATCGGTTGAAAGAAATATTTCAGTGGTTGAAACAGAGAATAATAGGTGATTGTAACTAAACGAACACATGGTTGTTTTAAGTGTATTGTTTATTTTATGTTTTAGATTTCATGTATTATGTGATTTTTTAATCGTATTTTAATGTATGCTAATCCGACATATTTTTTGTGTTCTAGTATTAAACTAATCAATAAAACTAAAAACACAAAGCTTATAATGTAAAAACATCACTAATATTAAAAATAATATTTAATATAATATATACAAAGCAAACTAAATATCAATGTGTCCCACAGTCCTGTATGCTTTAGTGCATTGGTTGGCCTGAGGCACATACCTTCCCGACCTGCTATGTTATCCGCATCATCTTCATCCCGTTGACTCTTTATTTGAGGTTGCGCTGCAGCATGCTCGTCTTGAAGACTAGCAGGATCAGTAGAGGTGTC
The DNA here is from genome assembly GCF_000715075.1 of Nicotiana tabacum. Lineage (NCBI taxonomy): Eukaryota > Viridiplantae > Streptophyta > Magnoliopsida > Solanales > Solanaceae > Nicotiana > Nicotiana tabacum. The sequence goes on along the minus strand of NC_134081.1, from coordinate 21,173,092 downwards.
CGTTAGGCCAGCATTAAACTACAAAATATTAATAAATTTCAGTATATAATATATAGAATAGTAATATAATAGCTTAAAAATATTTATAGTCAAACCGGTGTCTCATCTTGCTCCTAAACAAGGTCCTGCATCTCCGGCAATCGAATATCGCATGTTGTCATCTCCGTGATAGGTGATGGCGAAATCTTAAAAAAATATAAGCAAAATAGATATTACTGACTAATAATTAAGGTCAAATAAATTTAAAATAATGGTAATACGAACAAACCTCCGTTTGAGTGGGCACACAATGCTATGGGGGTACTACGAGATGAACTGGACTAGATGAAGGTTGTGCCATCTCCACCGGATATGATGTCTCCCTCGTTGTGCCTGGAGGATCCTCTGCATCCCTTGATGCAGAGCCATAACTCAAACATCTTCCACTATGCACGTCTCGCACCGGACGATCCTCTGCAACCATCGATGCGCTTGGAAAACCAGGATAATATTGATCCCAATCAAACGGCATAATGTTGGTACCCACGATCCTATTGGAGCTGTTGGGGTAAACTGTGAAGTCCCCGGTGACAACAGTCTTAATGTAGGCTTATCATCGCCAGCATCATGTGCTTCACCAAAGTCACCCGACAAATCCTCACCAAAGTCACCCGACAAATCCTCACCAATATCCTCCACGGGTGCCTCAGCTCCCCCTTGCTTTCCACCCCATCCTCGCCGACCACCCCGAGCATGCGGGCCACCCATTCCTCTATGGACACGTCTGGCACATCTACCACGTGCTGTAAGCACGCCTAGCCCATGATGATAATCCTCAGGCGGCATATACGCATCATCAAAAACTAATTGCGCATCCGCTCGTGCAGCTACCAATGTGACAGTGGCAAGCTGAGAAACCTAACGACCCCAATGATGCACAAATGATCCTCCGTCGCCTACATGCTGCTGCATCTATAGAACCATCTGGCAAAACCGATGTAAGCCAATAACTTGCATAGAATATAACATATTAATTAAGGAAGAAAATAAAATCTATCACGATACATATGTATATAAAATAACATACTAGTGCCTCATGCCTCGCAGCATATGGAATGTACCGACCACCTCCTAATGATCGGGATTGCCGATCAGAGTGCGAGTAACACAACAATACCAAGCCATGTACTCATGCTCACCGTCAATATGGTCATGTGGAGGGTCTGATAGAATCCTGAACAGACTCTGATCCCAGTCATCTATCTGGCCCTCTAGCCAGGCCAAGTATGCATGGTCAACTCTACTACGATCACCCCACTCGTAATATGTGGCATGCAAACTGGGAGCAGCAGGTATAAGATGTCGGCGACCAAACTGTCGCTGGACTCTCCCGCTCGGATGATGCTCGACTATATCAAGACATATCAGTGGGACCTGAGATATCCACACAGCTCGACCGTGTGGGCAATACTCTGACAAACTGCGATGAGCTCATCGCTATATGGCATCCATATGAACTATTTATTAAACGCAAGAATAGTAAGTAAACGCAAGAGAAATCAAGCATTATCAAACAAACTTAGTCAAATATTTACGTGAGCAGCATCTAGTAGATCCAACATATTCCTGTAAAGAGGGAGATGTTGTTGAGCCTCGACGTCGCGGGCACGACCTCGCCTATCTACCGACCTCCTAGCACGTGGTCAAAGCTCCGGAGGTAGGGCATCTGGAGCTAGCGGTCGAGGAGGGAGCTGCATCTGCAAGAATCTCTCCCAAGTCCAAACCTAATATTGATTGTGGACGTAAAATTGAGTACTTTTTACTATATCTCGAATAATCATGAAAAGAACTGATCATATTATTACCTGCAGTAGCGGAATAAATCGAGCGATGTCTCTCACGCTACCCATCGATGCCCTGCAGAGCTGCCTATAAAGTTATAGAATGGAACCACCCCAGCTGTACATAGGTAAGTGATCTAAGCGCTCCAGATGATGCAAAAAACGCAGGCTCACAAGGTTTTCGAAGTGTTCAGAAAATTAATTCTACCAAATATCATCAAAATCAACAACCTTAACTACTGCTCAATAGCCTCAACTGGTGACTCTTCTGTGATATGCTCGTGAAGCGCCTCCAGGTACTGCCTAATAGACGATAACTGTAATGACTAACTCCACTAATAGCAGTCTGCTCCGTCGGCTGGAATCCAGTGAGCCTCTCCAGCATCTGTAGATAGTCATGCCTCATATACTCCCTAAGAGCATGCAGGTAGTGGACAACAAGATCGTTAACGGACAACTCGAATAATACCTTCACATCATCTAGCATGATGGTCGCCTCACCGGTAGGCAAATGAAATGTATGCGTCTCAAGTCTCCAACGCTCGATCAGAGCCGTGATAAGGGGCCAATCAAAATGCAACCGGCCGACTCAACAACCCAGTAAAAACCAATCCGAGTGAGGCACGCAACTGTACGAGGATGAACTGAGTGGTCCCTAATAAACTCCTAAAAATTGTCAATGCGTCTCGGGTGGATGTGGCCTGCCTATAGAAAAAGTATCTCATGAGAAACAGGTCCATAATGCACAAACGGATCCATAATGATGTCTGTAAATTGAATAATATTAATTAAAATATTATTCTCTTTACTCATTTAACGTCTCGAAATATCTTGCTTTATATTTTATATTATTATTTAATTTAATTTTTTTATATAATTAATTAATTTGATAAAAGATTAGGAATGAAGATATTCGGAAGAAAGTGGGTGTGGCTCCTATGGATGACAAGATGCGGGAAGCGAGACTTAGATGGTTCGGGCACGTGCGGAGGAGGAGCCCTGATGCTCCGGTGACGAGGTGTGAGCGGTTGGCCTTGACGGATACGAGAAGAGGTAGAGGGCGGCCTAAGAAGTATTGGGGAGAGGTGGTCAGACAGGACATGGCGTTGTTGCAGATTTTCGAGGACATGGCCCTTGATAGGAAGGTGTGGAGGTCAAGCATTGAGTTGTAGGTTAGTACGTAGTCGATTTCGGGGGAGGGGGAGGCTAGTTGGATAGGGTTGGTCTTAGACTGCTAGTAGTTAATATTGTGTTTACATTATCTTTCCGTTTTTCATAGCATCGGGGATTATTTTCTGGTTTTGTTATTGCATTTTAACTATTTTCTAGTTCTTATGATGCTGTATTATTTCTTTGATTTCTGTTTGATGGTACTAATATATTATCCTTTCCATTCATTTCCCTTCTCTTCTCGTCTTTTCCGTTTTCTTGAGCCGAGGATCTTTCGAAAACAGCCTCTCTATTGGGGTAAGGTCTGCGTACACTCTACCCTCCCCAGACCCCACTTGTAGAATTTTACTGAATCGTTATTGTTGCTGTAATTAATTTGATATAAAGTATTTATTTATATGTTAGTTTTTAGGATTTTACGACTAAAATTTGGCAGTCTTATTTGTACTGTCGATTTTTTATCATTGTTATTCGTCGTTACAAGAATACTAAATATTTAATGTGTTTAACTTATCGAGATAATTTTAAATATTTTTAATAATTATTTTTATATAAATTATTATTAAGTATTTATTTTGTTTATGATGATTTATATGTTAATTTGTTACCCTTTACCAAAACAATACGGTAGGGTCTCTTTTATGTACTGTCAAATTTTTATCAATTTTATTCGTCATTAAAATAATACTAAATATTTAATTTGTTTAACTTATCGATATAATTTTTAAAGTTTTAATAATTATTTTTATCTAATGTATTATTAATTATTTATTTCGTTCGTAGTAATTTATATGTTAATTTGTTTACACAAAAATCCGGTAGAGTCTCTTTTATGCTGACAACTAATTGTTTTATTATTCATCAGCCAAAAAATACTAAACAATTAATTTATTTAACTTATCGTGTTTTATTTGATTCATATCTGATAATACTTTTACTAAACGATTAATAATTGATTTGTATCTGCTACATAATTGATTTCTCTAACCGGCTACGTTAATGACCACACATAGTTATTGTTCTACACTAAATGACACTAAAGAGCACTAAAGGCACATATTTATTGCTTAACTATTATAAAAATATTCATCAACTAACATAAATTATAACGTATTTATTATTTTACTACACTAAAGGCCATCACTAAAGGACACTAAATAACACTAAAGGCACATATTTATTGTTGTACAATTGTAAAAATATTCAACAACTAACGCAAAATAATAACTTTATAACAATGGCATAATAAAAAAAATTCAAAAATATTTGCTAAACATTAATTAAATTCGGGTATACACAAAAAAAAACAAAAAACGCACAAAATCATGCAATACATTTCTACGAACTAATTACACACACACACACACACACACACACACACACACACACACACACACACATATATATATATATATATATATATATATATAATTGTTCGGAAAATATTTGTCGCTTTTTTAACCGAATCGAGCACAAATCGCGATCAACTTCCACGAGGCAGCCTTGGATCATGTTCTTTATCGATAAAATAAGAAGGACAGCAGATTTCGGGGATCAAAGTTGGCTCCAATAGAGTTTTTGTAAAAAACAATGGGGGTGATTGTTTTTTAAAGATTCTGTCGGGGAAGAGAAGCTGTGATATATTTATATAAGTATAGCACATTTAATTATCTGACCGACTTTTCATAGCGCATGTATTTCATGCGCTATATATTAATGAGGTAACTGACTGTTAAGGTATAGCGCATTACAAACATGCGCTATATATAAAAATTTCATCAATAATTGTTTTCTGCCTATTTTTGTCTCTTGAGTCCAAAATGACAACATTTTGGTTTCGGACTATGAAATTGTTTGGGTAAACTTTTGATTATATGAGAATCTTCGATTTATCAGTGAGTCTAGTAAGCACTAATTATACATATAAATAAAGTGCTTATAAAATAAAATTAACTATATGATATATTTTAACTTATGACTACTTTTAATTTGGTCAAATTAAATTCAAATATCCAGAAGATGAAAGTAGCCGAAATGAGGATGTTAAGATGGATGTGCGGGCTTACTAAACTGGATAAGATAAGGGGTGAAGATATTCGGGAGAGGGTGGGCGTTGCTCCCGTGGACGACAAGATGCAGGAAGCGAGGCTTAGATAGTTCAGGCACGTGCGGAGGAGAACCATAGATGCCCCGGTTGGCTTTGGCAGGCACGAGAAGAGGTAGAGGGCGGCCTAAGAAGTATTGGGGCGAGGTGATCAAGCAGGATATGGCGCCGACTTCGGATTTCCGAGGACATAGTTCTTGATAGGAACATGTGGAGGTCGAACATTAGGATTGTAGGCTAGGGGATAGTAGAGAGTTTTTCCCTCTTTGTACCGGGTAGTCTGATAGAGTTTTCTTTATGTCTATTAGCGGTATATGTTGTGTTCACACTATTTTGTTGTTTTGCCTAGTATTGTGTTATTGTATTTCCTTTCACTTATTTGGTGTCTCTTAAGATGATATTATTACTTCTCAAACTTCTTTTGTTGTTACAGATCTTTTCTTTCATTTCTTTTCCGATATTATTGTGTCTTCTGTTAAGCCGAGGGTCTCCTGGAAACAGCCTCTCTATCCTTCCGGAATAGGGGTAACGTCTGCGTATACTTTACCCTCCCCACACCCCACTAATAAAATTTTACTGGGTATGTTGTTATTGCATGACTACTTTTAATTTGATCAAAACTTTTACTATCTAACTCTAATATGTTGTATTGTAATCCCCGAAATATACTTTTGAGAATTAAAACTTTGTCTTTCTATTCGTTCCATTTTTGTCTTTCTATTTTTTTTCCTTTAACATTAAGGGCATTGCAGTCTTTTGAACAGAACAAATGTTTATAATCATTTTTTGTACCAAATATATCCACTCTTTTTTAAGTCAATATAATCCAAGCACGTAATGCTTAATTACTTACAAAATCAACTACGCAACTTTGAGAGGCATTTTTCAACATATTGAACCCTCATATTACTTAAATTCACGAGTCATACAATGAAATTATGGGAGAGTGATTGTAACGACCTCGCCGGTCTTTTTGAGAGTATTAGTCCCGATCCCCTATTTATTTCTCCCTCTATTTCATTTTGTGATTATGTGACTTGCCGGGGTGTTTGGTGTCGGGTTCGGGAGAGTTTCAGAGTGGAATGAGACACATAGTCCCTAAATTGGAAGTTTAAGTCGTAGGAGTTGACCGTGGTTTGACTTGTATGAAAATGACCCCGGAATATAGCTTTGGCAGTTCCAACAGCTCCGTATGCTGATTTGAGTCTTAGGAGTGTGTCCGGATGTTGATTTGGAGGTCCGTAGGTCATTTCGACGTTAATTGACGAAAGTTAGAAAGTTGAAAGATTTTTGGAAAGTTTGATCGGGAGTGGACTTTTTGATATCGGGGTCGGATTCCAATTCCAAGATTTGAAGTAGGTCTGTGGCGTCATTTGTGACTTTTATGCAAAATTTAAGGTCAATCGAATGTGATTTGATAGGTTTCGGCATCGAATGTAGAAGTTAAAAGTTCAAAAGTCCATTAGGCTTGAATCGATGCGTGATTCGTGGTTTTAGCTTTATTTGATGTGATTTGATGGCTCGACTAAGTTTGTATGATATTTTGGGACTTGTTGATATATTTGGTTGAGGTTCCCGCGCCTCGGGCGAATTTCGGATGGTTAATGGATCAATTTTGGACTTATAGGTTGGCTGAGGTTTTCTGGTGTCCGTGTATCTGGTTTCCTCTTTCGCGATCGCAAAGAAAAGGACGCGATTACGAAGAGTTGCTGCTAGCAGGTGGTTATTTATTCTTAGCGTTCGCGATATTAGGCCCGCGTTCGCATAGCTTTGAGAGTCTCAGCTCATCGCGGACGCGAGAAGGTTCACGCGTTCGCGTAGAGGAATTGGGCGCGGCAGGTTCACGCACAGTTGTACTTCGCGATCGCGTGGGTGAGTTCGCGATCACGTAGTTGGAGGAGTCAGTCCTTCGCATTTGCGTGGTGATTGAAGCATTCGTGTAGGGTTAAAATTCTGGGCAGCGGAGTTGTGCTTCGCGAACGTGAGGAAATTTTCCGCGATCGATTAAGGATAACTGGGCAGAAAAGGGAAAAAATCGAGGGTTTGCTTCATTTTTATTTTTGTGACTGTGAGAGTTCGGATTGAGGCGAGATTTTGAGGAATTTTCAGAGGAAGCATTTGGGTAAATATTCTTGACTCGTTTTTGATTAATTCCCGTGAATTTACTGTTAATTACACCTTTTAATTATGGTTTTAGAGTTTAAAATTGGAAAAGAGTATAGAAGTTCTTAGACCACGTTTTTGGGTTTTGAAAGGCTAAATGAGGTCGAATTTGGATAATTCTTGTATGGTTGGACTCGATATCGAATGTGTGTTCGAATTTTTTGTCGGGTTCTGAGACATGGGCCCGGGTCGACTTTCTGGAGCAAATTTTCAATTCTTAGCTAAAATTATCATTTCATTATTTAAACTAGTTTTCTATAGTTATATTCATAGTATGAAATTGTTTTGGATAAATTCGAGCCATTCAGAGTTGGAAAATCGAGGAAAAGACCTTCTAATTGATTGATTGAGCGTGGTTTGAGGTAAGTGATTTGTCTAATCTTGTGTGGGGGAAATTCCTCTTAGGATTTGGTATTTGTTGATAATTTGTGATATGTGAAGGCCGTGTACTCAAGGTGATGAGTGCGTACACGGGCTAAATATTAAAATTTCGATTTTGCTACGTAGTTTCCTTTTCATGCCTTAATTAAGTTACTTTAGCACGTTATAGTCATTATTTTGATCCTAATTTCACATGTCTACTTGTCTTATCTCCTATTTGCAACTTGTATCACATGTTTAGTTGAATTACTTGCTTTTCCTGATCTCAGTGTTCGTTACTTAACTGTGGGAGTTCTTTACTTGAAATTGCTATCCTTGGAATATTATTTATTCAGTTATTGTGTTTTGGCTTTCGTGTTATTGTTGAGGCGATTGTTTGGTTGTTTGCACGAGGTTTCTGCCGTGTCATTGTGATTATTGATACACATGCGGTGGTATAAGATCTTGGTGTTGAAACACATGCGATGAGATAAGGTGTGCTTGATATGCGTGGCTAGTAGGGGAACTATTAGAAGCCATGCAATATGATAAAGTGGGCTAAAACGTTGGATGCTATTTCGGAAAAATTATTTTCAAAAACCAAATATAAAGGCTCCCACAGTGATATAAGGAAAGACTATGATTTATTTTTACGATTTGGGACTACGAGGAAGTATCTCGGGAGTGCCCATGTTGATATTCTTTATTTGTTGTATTGTTTGGTTCTTGTTTTTCCTTAACATGTAAAATTCTTATTTTCTTTTCATGTTGTATTAGCTTTCCTTGATTTGGTGTTGTTATTTCCCGTAAATTCTTTATTTTTCACTTCCCTGTCATTTTCATTATATCATTATATCTTCTGTCTTATTTCTTATTATCTCTAGTAGGGCCTTGACCTGACCCCGTGACTACTCTACTGAGGTTAGGCTTGGCACTTACTGAGTACCATTGTGGTGTACTCATACTACACTTCTGCACACGTTTTTGTGCAGATCCAGGTACATCCTATCAACCTCGATATTAGTGCATTGTGTTGCTTCTTTGGAGACTTCAAGGTACACATGCCCGCACCCGCAGGTCTTAGAGTCCCCTTCTATCCTGTTCTTTTCTTATTTCTTTACATTTTGATAGACAGTGATGTATAAGATTGTTTGGTACGGTATCTAGAGCTTATGACTTATATCTCACCATGTCTAGGGATTATACGTATTGAGTTTTGGTAAATTCTATTTATGAAAATGTTGGGATGTTCAAGTTTTAATATCTTATTTAATATTTCCGCATATTATTAGGCTTACCTAGTCTTAGAGACTAGGTGTCGTCACGATATCCTACAGAGGGATTTGGGGTTGTGACAGTGATAGAAAGTAGATTTAGAAATACAACATTAGTGACAGAGAATTAGTTTAGATTCATGCCGGTAGATCTACAACAAAGGATATATTTTTACTATAAGAAGTTCGATGGCAATTTATCGTGAATGGAAGAAAGATTTACACATGATATTTATTGACCTAGAGAAAGCATATGATAGAGTACCACAGAAGGACCTTTGGTGGGTGATGGAGAGAAAAAGTATTCATAATAAATACTATAAGAACACACATAAGAACTCAGGATAACTTGGTGCTACTATGCCTCAAATATCGAGCCTCGAACCCATAGGTATATATTCTGTCCAATTAAATATGATAAAAATTAATTATTTAATTTACAAAACAAACATACAAAATTATGAAAATATTAAAATTGACACACACAAGAACTCAGAATAGCTTGGTGCTACTGGGCCTCAAATATCGAGCCTGAAACCCATAGGTATATACTCTGTCCAATTAAATATGATAAATATTAATTATTTAATTTACAAAATAAATATACAAAATTATGAAAATATTAAAATTGATACACACAAGAACTCAGGATAGCTTGGTCCTACTATGCCTCAAATATCGAGTCTTGAACCCATAGGTATATACTCTATCCAATTAAATATGATAACAATTAAATATATAATTTACAAAACAAACATACAAAATTATAAAAATATTAAAATTGACACACACAAGAATTCAGGATAGCTTGGTGCTACTAGAACTCAAATATCGAGCCTGGAACCCATAGGTATATACTCTGTCCAAATAAATATGATAAAAATTAATTATTTAATTTACAAAATAAACATACAAAATAATGAAAATATTAAAATTGATACACACAAGAATTCAGGAAAGCTTGGTGCTACTGGGTCTCAAATATCGAGCCTGGAACCCATAGGTATATACTCTGTCCAATTAAATATGATAAAAATTAATCATTTAATTTACAAAACAAACATACAAAAATATGAAAATATCAAAATTGACACACACAAGAATTCAGGATAGCTTGGTGCTACTGGGCCTCAAATATCGAGCCTGAAACCCATAGGTATATACTCTGTCCAATTAAATATGATAAAAATTAATTATTTAATTTACAAAACAAACATACAAAATTATGAAAATATTAAAATTGACACACACAAGAATTCAGGATAGCTTGGTGCTACTGGGCCTCAAATATCGAGCCTGGAACCCATAGGTATATACTCTGTCCAATTAAATATGATAAAAATTAATTATTTAATTTATAAAACAAACATACAAAATTATAAAATATTAAAATTGACACACACAAGAACTCAGGATAGCTTGGTGCTACTGGGCCTCAAATATCGAGCCTGGAACCCATAGGTATATACTCTGTCCAATTAAATATGATAAACATTAATTATTTAATTTACAAAACAAACATACAAAATTATGAAAATATTAAAATTGACACACAAGAATTTAGGATAGCTTGGTACTACTGGGCCTCAAATATCGAACCTGGACCCATAGGTATATACTCTGTCCAATTAAATATGATAATAATTAAGTATTTAATTTACAAAACAAACATACAAAATTATGAAAATATTAAAATTGACACACACAAGAATTCAGGATAGCTTGGTGCTAGTGGGCCTCAAATATTGAGCATGGAACCCATAGGTATATACTCTGTCCAATTAAATATGATAAAAATTAATTATTTAATTTACAAAAAAAACATACAAAATTATAAAAATATTAAAATTGACACACACAAGAACTCAAGATAGCTTGGTGCTACTGTGCCTCAAATATCGAGCCTGGAACCCATAGGTATATACTCTGTCCAATTAAATATGATCAAAATTAATTATTTAATTTACAAAACAAACATACAAAATTATGAAAATATTAAAATTGACAAACACAAGAACTCAGGATAGCTTGGTACTACTGGACCTCAAATATCGAGCCTGGAACCCATAGGTATATACTCTGTCCAGTTAAATATGATAAACATTAATTATTTAATTTACAAAACAAACATACAAAATTATAAAAATATTAAAATTGACATACAAGAATTCAGGATAGCTTGGTGCTACTAGGCGTCAAATATCGAGCCTGGAACCCATAGGTATATACTCTGTCCAATTAAATATGATAACAATTAAATATTTAATTTACAAAACAAACATACAAATTATGAAAATATTAAAATTGACACACACAAGAATTCAAGATAGCTTGGTGATACTAGGCCTCAAATATCGAGCCTAGAACCCATAGGTATATACTTTGTCCAATTAAATATGATAAAAATTAATTATTTAATTTACAAAACAAACATAAAAAATAATAAAAATATTAAAATTGACACACACAAGAATTCAGGATAGCTTGGTGCTACTGGGCCTCAAATATCGAGCATGGAACCCATAGGTATATACTCTGTCCAATTAAATTTGATAAAAATTAATTATTTAATTTACAAAACAAACATACAAAATTATAAAAATATTAAAATTGACACACACAAGAACTCAGGATAGCTTGGTGCTACTGGGCCTCAAATATCGAGCCTGGAACCCATAGGTATATACTATGTCCAATTAAATATGATAAACATTAATTATTTAATTTACAAAACAAACATACAAAATTATGAAAATATTAAAATTGACACACAAGAATTTAGGATAGCTTGGTACTACTGGGCCTCAAATATCGAACCTGGACCCATAGGTATATACTCTGTCCAATTAAATATGATAATAATTAATTATTTAATTTACAAAATAAACATACAAAATTATGAAAATATTAAAATTGACACACACAAGAATTCAGGATAGCTTGGTGCTAGTGGGCCTCAAATATCGAGCCTGGAACCCATAGGTCTATACTCTGTCCAATTAAATATGATAAAAATTAATTATTTAATTTACAAAATAAACATACAAAATTATAAAAATATTAAAATTGACACACACAAGAACTCAAGATAGCTTGGTGCTACTGTGCCTCAAATATCGAGCCTCGAACCTATAGGTATATACTCTGTCCAATTAAATATGATAAAAATTAATTATTTAATTTACAAAACAAACATACAAAATTATGAAAATATTAAAATTGACACACACAAGAACTCAGGATAGCTTGGTGCTACTGGACCTCAAATATCGAGCCTAAAACCCATAGGTATATACTCTGTCCAATTAAATATGATAAACATCAATTATTTAATTTACAAAATAAACATACAAAATTATGAAAATATTAAAATTGACACACAAGAATTCAGGATAGCTTGGTGCTACTAAGCGTCAAATATCGAGCCTGGAACCCATAGGTATATACTCTGTCCAATTAAATATGATAAAAATTAATTATTTAATTTACAAAACAAACATACAAAATTATGAAAATATTAAAATTGACACACACAAGAACTCAGGATAGCTTGGTGCTACTGGACCTCAAATATCGAGCCTAAAACCCATAGGTATATACTCTGTCCAATTAAATATGATAAACATTAATTATTTAATTTACAAAACAAACATACAAAATTATGAAAATATTAAAATTGACACACAAGAATTCAGGATAGCTTGGTGCTACTAGGCGTCAAATATCGAGCCTGGAACCCATAGGTATATACTCTGTCCAATTAAATATGATAACAATTAAATATTTAATCTACAAAACAAACATACAAAATTATGAAAATATTAAACACACAAGAATTCAAGATAGCTTGGTGATACTAGGGCTCAAATATCGAGCCTGGAACCCATAGGTATATACTCTGTCCAATTAAATATGAAAAAAATTAATTATTTAATTTACAAAACAAACATAAAAAATAATGAAAATATTAAAATTGACACACACAAGAATTCAGGATAGCTTGGTGCTACTGGGCCTCAAATATCGAGCCAGGAACCCATAGGTATATACTCTGTCCAATTAAGTATGATAAAAATTAATTATTTAATTTACAAAACAAACATGCAAAAATATTAAAATTGACACACACAAGAACTCAGGATAGCTTGGTGCTACTGGACCTCAAATATCGTGCCTGAAACCCATAGGTATATACTCTGTCCAATTAAATATGATAAACATTAATTATTTAATTTACAAAACAAACATACAATATTATGAAAATATTAAAATTGACACACACAAAAATTCAGGATAGCGTGGTGCTACTGGGCCTCAAATATTGAGCATGGAACCCATAAGTATATACTCTGTCCAATTAAATATGATAAAAATTAATTATTTAATTTACAAAACAATCATACAAAATTATAAAAATATTAAAATTGACACACACAAGAACTCAAGATAGCTTGGTACTACTGGGTCTCAAATATCGAGCCTGGAACCCATAGGTATATACTCTGTCCAATTAAATATGATAAACATTATTTATTTAATTTACAAAACAAACATACAAAATTATGAAAATATTAAAATTGACACACAAGAAATCAAGATAGCTTGGTGCTACTGGGCCTCCAAAATCGAGCCTGGAACCCATAGGTATATACTCTGTCCAATTAAATATGATAAAAATTAATTATTTAATTTACAAAACAAACATACAAAATTATGAAAATATTAAAATTGACATACACAAGAATTCAGAATAGCTTGGTACTACTGAGCATCAAATATCGAGCCTGGAACCCATAGATATATACTCTTTCCAATTAAATATGATAAACATTAATTATTTAATTTACAAAATAAACATACAAAATTATGAAAATATTAAAATTGACAAACACAAGAATTCAGGATAGTTTGGTGCTACTAGGCCTCAAATATCGAGCCTGGAACCCATAGGTATATACTCCGTCCAATTAAATATGATAAAAATTAATTACTTAATTTACAAAACAAACATACAAAATTATGAAAATATTAAAATCGATACACACAAGAACTCAAGATAGCTTGGTCCTACTGGGCCTCAAATATCGAGCCTAGAACGTATATGTATATACTCTATCTAATTAAATATGATAAAAATTAATTATTTAATTTACAAAACAAACATACAAAATTATGAAAATATTAAAATTGACACATAAGAAATCATGATAGCTTGGTGCTACTAGGCCTCAAATATCAAGCCTGGAACCCATAGGTATTAAATATGATAAAAATTAATTATTTATTATACAAAACAAACATACAAAATTATGAAAATATTAAAATTGACACACACAAGAACTCAGGATAGCTTGGTCCTACTGGGCCTCAAATATCGAGCCTGGAAACCATAGGTATATACTCTGTCCAATTTAATATGATAAAAATTAATTATTTAATTTACAAAACAAACATATAAAATTATGAAAATATTAAAATTGACACACACAAGAACTCTTGATAGCTTGGTCCTACTGGGCCTCAAATATCGAGCCTGGAACCCTTAGGTATATACTCTGTCAATTAAATATGATGAAAATTAATTATTTAATTTACAAAACAAACATACAAAATTATGAAAATATTAAAATTGATACACACAAGAATTCAGGATAGCTTGTGCTACTGGGCCTCAAATATCTAGCCTCGAACCCATAGGTATATACTCTGTCCAATTAAATATGATAAAAATTAATTATTTAATTTACAAAACAAACATACAAAATTATAAAAATATTAAAATTGACACACACAAGAATTCAGGATAGCATGGTGCTACTGGGCCTCAAATATCGAGCCTGTAACCCATAGATATATACTCCGTCCAAATATATATGATAAAAATTAATTATTTAATTTACAAAACAAATATACAAAATTATGAAAATATTAAAATTGACACACATAAGAACTCATGATAGCTTGGTGCTACTAGGTATCAAATATCGAGCCTGGAACCCATAGGTATATACTCTGTTCAATTAAATATGATAAAAATTAATTATTTAATTTACAAAACAAACATACAAAATTATGAAAATATTAAAATTGACACACACAAGAACTCATGATAGCTTGGTCCTACTGGGCCTCAAATATCGAGCCTGGAACCCATAGGTATATACTCTGTCCAATTAAATATGATAAAAATTAATTATTTAATTTACAAAATAAATATACAAAATTATGAAAATATTAAAATTGACACACACAAGAACTCTGGATAGCTTGGTCCTACTGGGCCTCAAATATCGAGCCTGGAACCCATAGGTATATACTCTGTCCAATTAAATATGATAAAAATTAATTATTTAATTTACAAAACAAACATACAAAATTATGAAAATATTAAAATTGACACACACAAGAATTCAGGATAGCTTGGTGCTACTGGGCCTCAAATATCGAGCCTGGAACCCATAGGTATATACTCTGTCCAATTAAATATGATAAAAATTAATTATTTAATTTACAAAACAAACATACAAAATTATAAAAATATTAAAATTGACACACACAAGAATTCAGGATAGCATGGTGCTACTGAGCCTCAAATATCGATCCTGAAACCCATAGGTATATACTCTGTCCAATTAAATATGATAAAAATTAATTATTTAATTTACAAAACAAACATACAAAATTATGAAAATAATAAAATTGACACACACAAGAACTCAGGATAGCTTGGTCCTACTGGGCATCAAATATCGAGCCTGGAACCCATAGATATATACTCTGTCTAATTAAATATTGTATATTTATAAAAAATAATTATTTAATTTACAGATCAAACATACAATTAATGTTGTTTGATTTACAGTAGACGACATGGACGTGCCGCCTATGCATCCCGGACCTATCTCCGATGTGCTATTAGTGTTACAAGGCGATCATAGGTCCGACTACGTATGGGAGGGAGAGTTACTGGCCCAGAATCTCCGCGCCAGGAGAGTGGACGACATGTGGGATTTTATGAAGGACAGAGATCTCTATCCCCGTGTAGTCCAGCGCCTGCGGGATATGGGCTTCTACAGGATTTTGGAGATCGCGTGGCTGCAGCTCGACTGGTCTTTGATCATGGTCCTGATAGAGCGGTGGCGACCGGAGACACACACTTTCCACCTACCCATTGGCGAGGCCACCATCACGCTGCAGGACGTGGAGGTTTTATATGGGATGCCTGTTGATGGATTTCCCGTTGCACTACCTCAGGCCATGAGAGAGATGACGCGTGGGCAGTATTTGGACATGCTGCAGCAGCTCACTGGTTTCAGGCCACAGGATGAGACTGCACACTCAGGGGCCAGTCGCATGAGTTTGACAGCTATTCGACAAAATTTTGAGATATTACACCCCGACATCACCGGGGAGACAAATGATCTGCATATTCACCGGTATACGAGGTTGCTGCTGCTCCTTCTATTTGGGGGGGGGGAGTCTTGTTCCCGAACACTTCGGGGAACCTAGTCAGCTTGCGATTTCTTCATCATCTTCAGCTGCTAGATGATTTACCACAGTACATCTGGGGTGCTGTTGTTCTCGTCTACTTGTACAGGCATCTGTGCCGGGCGAGCATAGGCACCCAGCATGACATATGTGGATTTTTACCGCTTCTACAGGTGACAACATATTCGAATACGTTGTTCATTCCTTCCAATTCTATCTAGTCAAAATTTTTCTTAAACTTTACGTCAACTTTATATGTTAGGTTTGGTCCTGGGAGCGGTTCCTGCAGTTGCAGCCACCTCTACCACCATTACCTCCGGATGTACCACCTCCGTTTCTCCCTCTAGCTAGGAGGTGGGTTCTCCGGCGTGGATATGTACGAGATTACGAGGCTCGGTATAATCTCTCCCTTTGCAGGGATGTGTTGGATATGCCGGAGGGCGCACAGGTAAATGTGTACCTAAACTTACTTGGTATAGCTTCTAATGTGTTGCGCATACTCACGTTTTCTGTTGTTATTTGATAGTTCATCTGGATGCCATACAACGATGACTTGATAGGTATCCTGCCCGATTATTGCTTGGCCGACCGACTGATTTGGAGCACTTCCGTCCTGCTAATGTGCCTCGATATTGTGGAGCATCATGCCACGGAGCGGGTACTTCGCTAGTTTGGCCGTCCGCAGTATATACCGAGGGGGCCTACATGGGAGGCCACACATTATCAGCGGGATGATCATTCCAGGGCGGACGACGCATATGTATTATGGAGAGAGGCGCAGGTCCATACTTGGGACGGCCGAGCTGACCTAATTCCGCCCCCCCTTCACAGATCCAGACGGAGACTATTCAGCTCTATATGCCCTGGTACCACCGCGTTACCCGACGTTTTGTCGGGAATCCCATTCATCAAGCTGGCGGTCGGTACGTTCCATATGCCGGGCGGCACGAGGCCCTGGTATGTTTTCTATTATTATTAATTATATAATTGTAACTTAGTGTTCTATAGTTTATATTTTATACGTTGTGCAGGCTATTGGCGTACATATAGTCTACCAGATGGGACTGCAGATGGAGCAGCATGCCGGCAAGGGAGCGGCCACTTTGCACGATTACGACCGGTAGGTTGCAAAGGTGGCTGCCCGGACACTGCAGCGAGCTCGAGAGGATCATCGCTTGGGACACGACCCTGCTTATGTGGCGCCAGAGCAGTACCAGCGAGGTAGGGGTGTCGCACGAGGGAGGGGTGCCCCACGAGGCAGGGCTGCCGCACGGGGTCGTGGTGGGCAGCGAGGAGGTGGTCCCCAGCAAGGGGGCATTGAGGCCCCTATTGATGATGTTGATGCTGATCTGTCAGGTGAGCTACATGAGCCGGACGAGTATCCCACCAGCATGCCGTCATACAGCCTTGGGATGCAGCTCACTCCAGGGACTTCGCAGGTGACCCCGTGAGGTCCGTTATTGATCACGGGCACGGACCTTACCGGAGAGGATTGAGAAGCATACTTCCCAAGGTCATCGACCGCTGCTAAGGATCGGCCGACCCGAGATTTGGATAGTGGGCGCCGACTGAGTTATGGCTCATCATCATAGGCGCATGTATGTTTTTATTAGTATTAAATTTAAATTTGTTTTTTCTTTTCTCATTTATTTTCCTTAACTTTATTAATTTTCTTATTAAGGCTTCATCCCCGCACGTCACGGAGGCCCATTTGTGCGATGCTGACATGGCTGCGACGGATGATTATATTCACGAGCCCGACGAGACCATGGTAAGATAATTTAAATTGGTGTGACTTAATATATACTTTTCTATACTGAGCTGACTTATTCTTCTGTAGGTTTCTACTGGACTGACGACCCCTTCTACCGATCCTGCCAGCACCACTGATGATCATACTGTAGCGCATCCTGCAATAAAGAGGCACCGTGATGAGGATGATCCTGATAGAGTAGCCGGGCGGGATGGGATGCGCCTCAGGCCAGCGGCTGCATTGAAGCACACAGGCTGTGGGACGCATTGATTTTTTTTTGTATTTTATGTAAATAATAACAAATTTTTTTTATGTTTACATAATATGCGCATTATGTTTTTATTTTCCCGTTCCTTCTTTATTTTAATACTACAACACAAACACAAAACATAACAACTTAATATAATTTAAATTCAGTACAACTAATGAAAATACATGACACGGGAAACATAAAGATAAAGTAGTACACTCAACACATACATGTCATTGTTTAGTTACTGCCGCCCATTATTCTCTGCTCCAACCACTTAAATTTCTCTTCCATCTTATTTTTTTCTAATTCTGCCTCTTCAAGTTTCTCCTTCAACTCCGCAATTTCTCGTTTATATTCTTTTTCATATTTACAATGTTTTAAGGTCAAATCATGAAGATTCTGCAAAGATCGTTTGTAGTATTCTTGCTTACAGGGTTCATCAATCCATACCTCAAAATTGCAAAAAGGTTCGTCGGAAACCATATAAAACTTGTTCACACACATCCAGTAGCGGCGTCCAACTTTACCATCATCCCAACAGTCATTCATCAAACATTTTTTGCCGCACTGGCACCTTGGTACATAAAGGCGTTCAGACATTTGTTAAAGCGTTAAAACAAAACCTTGCTTTTATCGAAAGTTTTGCTATTGGTTATTGTTAAGCGCAGAAAATAACTAGAATGCGCCCGTTATTTATAGGCAAGGAAACACACATACCGTAGTATTTAACCGCGCTATATATATATTCACATAACGTAGTATTTAACCGCGCTATGCTTTGCGTGTTAAAGATGATTACAGATACAAAATAGTTTTTTCTCTGACGGGCAGCTTTTCAGTTCGACAAGACAATACACATAATGTAGTATTTACAGACAATACACATAACGTAGCATTTAACCGCGCTATATATATTCACATAACGTAGTATTTAACTGCGCTATATATATTCACATAACGTAGTATTTAACCGCGCTATGTGTATTCACATATTTATCAGAAACCTACCTTTAACTCAACTATTTTTGAACTATATTTATCAACTATATTTATCAAATATATTCACATATGTTTCCGTTTTTTAATCCAATACTATTTTTGATTACATGAACGGGAGGGAGAAATGTAATAATTTACTCAACTGGAAAATGTTAAATATCAATAAGATTTAACAATAATGGAAACATAGTTTTATTTGATACATCTTGTAACATAAACAAAATAACTACTTATTACAACATAAACTCATTGATAGTTGGGCACATTAGAAGAACACCCACTACGAGCATGATTACCACCGCCACCCAAACTAACCGGAGGACATTTTCGACGGTCGTGTCCTGTTTGCGAGCATATACCACATTTGCGCGCATAAACGGTATCGCTAACATCCATTTGGTTCCGTATACGCGTTCTCTTCTGCACCTGTATTCAACGCAAATAGTCCTTGTTACACACAATTTTAGATGGTTCCGGCAGCCAATAATGCTCAGCACCCATTGGTTGCAACTGCCCACTATAGGTGTTTAAATAAGCAACAACACTATATTGTTTATCAACGTAGTTGGTTGGCCCTAAACCTGTATGTTGAAAGCACTTGATGGCATGTGAGCACGGCATGTGGTAGATGAACCATTTCCCACAAGAGCATAACCTTCTAGATTCATTTATGGTATGTACATTATTCCCCCGATTTTGATGGATAGCGGTGTGAACTTCAAAAATATTTCTGTCGTGATCATACTGCAAAAAAGAATGCCAATATCCTCGCCGCCTGCATTTCTCAAATCTCTTCATCGGCAATGGTATAAATTCAACACCCCTTTCTATCGATGACGTTGCAGTTGCAACCCTTTCAATAAACCTCTCCGCCATCTGCTTGAACGACATCCGCACCATGGCAGTGACAGTCAATCCTCTTACCAACTTCAATAACCCGTTGAAAGACTCTGACACGTTTGTAGTCAGAATTCTACATCTTCTTCCACCATCTGCATGCAAAGTCCACTTGTAAAGCTCATGTCGCATCAACCAATGATAGGCTCTCTCGACTTCCTGCCTGATAGATTCCATGTGCCTCCGGAATTTATGTTCTTGGTGGTCTGTTGCTGCCATCCACATCAAATCATGTAGATCCTTGTTATCCTTGTTGGGATGTGCCTTCTAGAAATTGGCCTTAAAGTGCCTCATACAGTAACGGTGGTAGGCATAAGGTTCTTGCCATGCAGGCAAGTTCTCTACAGAACTTAAGATACCACCATGCCGATCAGATATTAGACAAATGCTGGAACGTTGTTTGACAACGTGCTGTTTCAAATAGTTCAAAAACAGCGTCCACGTCTCTTGGCTTTTATTGGCACAAATAGCAAAATCTAGAGGAAATATTTGTCCATTAGCATCCACTGCAACGGCTATCAACAGCTTGATATCATACTTTCCATAGACATGAGTGCGGTCTATGGATATTACCGGCCGGCAATGCGAAAAATCATCAATTACTAGTTTAAATGCCCAGAACACGTAATTGAATATATATATATATATTCTGGTTTTCCCGGACTACGCTCAAGCTTCCATTCAACAACCGTCCCGGGGTTAAAGTGTTGCAGTGCGGCCATGTACTTGGGTAGAGCTACAAATGACTTATCCCAGTTACCATAAACAATTTCAAACGCACGTTTGCGCCCGAGAAATGCCTTTATTTTGGTAATGGTATGACCATATTCCTGGTGGACTGATGTAATGCACTCTTTGATTTTATACCTTATGGACGCTTTAAGGTGTGGAATAAGGACAAGAAAAATCAAGTCAATATCCAAGTTGTAGTGATTCCCATTGAATGTGTCCATTTCACATCTGTGGGTGGGAATATATTTACCCACTTTTCACAGACCTGTATTCTTCTTGCTCACACGCAGCATCCAATGAAAACCGGTAAACCATCTGCGACAAACAACCTTGTATACATCCGGACTTGACTCCCATACCGTCATCTCACGACACTCTTTTACGCTGTACATTTTTGCTGCCCTGCTTAGGCGCACTTTATTAGGAAAAAAACATGCCCTTTGCCAGCACCGTTGGTCTAGAATCATCCCACATTGCTGTCTGAATTTCATCAAAATCCCTTGTGAGAGCATCCACATCCGACATACTTGGCAAGTTATCAAGGTAGGGAATCTTCCTTGAATGAAACGACACTTGGAACTCGTACACTCTTGGTCTAACGGGGGGTGGAGCATACTCCCTCGTCAAATCAGGTCCTTCATTCTCTTCCTCCTCGTCACCATCCTCACGAGGGAAGGGTGTGTCGTCTCCGGAATCATCGACATTGTTGTCATAATCACTGTTCTCTTCCTCACTCTGTGCATCTGCCAGATCCCGATTTAATATGTCGTCTTCGGGAAATTGAGTGAGGACAGGTGGTTCAACTTGCTCGTTTTCACTGCACAAATAACAAAATAATAAGCTACTGAAATTAATAAATACTTTCCATATAGCTGTATCACTTTACTTACAAGTCGTAACGTGTTGACATTCCTTGATGGACATTATCTTGTTGATGATGACTCCCGGATGGACCACCATGATCCAACACACCAGAACTACGCATATTCCAACTGGGCGTGGGTTCATAACTTGTAAAAGTCATATCTGGCCGGTACCCCCTGTGAAATATATGAGTGTTAATACAAATTCAATACAACAAAAATATACATCATAACACTAAGGAAAATTGAAGTTTACCACTCGTCTTGTAGATTATGTAAAGCAGGAGAGAAATTATTTCCTCGCTCCTCATTCGTCCGTGGTGATAAGTTTAAATCAGGGCAAACTCTTTCATCTGGAACATGTCCACCAAAAACTGCTCCAGAATAACCACACGATGATTGAGGGTTATCCCTACTATGCGCAACCTCATTATTGCGAACGTCTTCGACCTTGACGTACATTTCCAATATTTTTACCACAATAAATTCCGGGTATTCATCCGGAGTCCTCAAAAAATCCCTCAAAGTTTCATCATCGTCGATGTTAAACTCAGTGTAACAAGCAACCCCTTGCGGAGTGACCGAATACAGATATCTTTTGGTTACTTTAAGGTTCACCGAACGTTTCCTCACACTCATTTTATTACATAACAACGATACCAATCTATCGTACTCTATTGTAAGTGACAACTTTACATGATACTGTGGAGATAAACTATAGTTCACAGAGTTATTCGCCACCACAACATCACCCCTCCCCCCCAATAAAATGAAACCCTTACTTTTCGCTCTTTAGACATTATGAAAAATTGCTTGGGAATTTAACAAGAAGAAAAATTTGAACGAGAGTTAGGAATATTTTTGAATGAATTTTTGTAAAATCCTAACGCCTTTAAATAAGGTAATGCCTAGCTTAGTGGGCTGAATTGTTTTAGGTATAGCGCTCTTTTAAAGAGCGATATACCCATTTGAATTATTGTTATGTCAGTTAAACGCATGAGACTTATTGGTGGGCCCACAAAACAGGTATAGCGCGGTTATATACCGCGCTATGTATATAGCGCGGTTTAAAAAAGTGTTATATATATATATATATATATATATAGCGCTCTTTAAAAGAACGCTATATATAAAAATATCACTCTTTTTTTAAACACACATTTTCGTCACACTTATCCAAAAGAACTACAAATGGGTTCTGCACTCATATACACTGCATCCCTAATGCTACAATACCATTCCAAAATAAGCCCCCGATTTTGTCGTCGCTCGATTCAACGGAGGTTCAGTATTTACTTTACTTTTGCAGTGTTTCGGTCATTTCCAGCTTTTTCTTTCTACTTTCATCAGCAGGCGTTCAGCAAAACCAGCAATTTTGTAAGTATGTAGGCACGTCATGATATGGAGATGGCTCCAAATTAGCAACATTACCCCCATTTGCATGCCCCAGGCCTAGTTTTTTCGAGAAAATGATTCAATATAATTTTGTACAATTTGAACATAAAAAAATTAGACTTAAAAAATGATGCTACAAAGATAATTTGTATTTTATTTTAAGATCTCTTATGTGTAAGTGTAAAAGTAAAGATTTTTGAACATTTTGATATAAAGCAGGATTCAGGGCGGCCTTCCCTAAAGCAAGTAAATCAACTATTTTCGGCCCAATATTTGTGGGGGCCCTGTCACGACCCAAAATCTCATCACAGGCGTCGTGATGTCACTTAGTCTCTAAGACTAGGTAAGCCAATTATAATTACATTTCAAGCCTTTTTTTTTGAATTCAATACAGGTGCCAAAAATCAACAGCGGAAACAATTATGAAAATCTCCCAAGACTGGTAATACCGAGTCACGAACTCTAACTAAATACATAGAATGATCTCAAGGATCGAATACTCAATACTGTTTGATTAATACTTAACAGTACAATAAAATGGAAAGACTCCAAGGGAGTGCGACGGCCAAGAAGCTCTACCTTGAGACTTTGCGATCACGCTTTAACTCTGTCCGAGTCCGACATCTCCAATACCCGGCTCTGCACAAAAATGTGCATAAGAGTAGTATGAGTATACCACAGTCGGTACCCAATAAGTATCAAGACTACCCTCAGTGGAGTAGTAACGAGGTACAGTCAAGACACTCACTAGTCTAATAACCTGTGCAATATATTATACAAAAATAATAGGAAACAAATAACAATAATGGAAACACTTATCAACCAGTGATATACACAATAGGGCAACAAGAACATCATTAATATTTCTCAATAAATAATAAATACAAGTACAACCAATTAATCTAGTCCTTCAAACATAAATCTTTCGCCAATATACTTCTCAAATAATAATCTTCAAGATATAATACTTTCCAATAAATACATTTCAAATATATTCCCTTCAAATAAATAATTTTCAAATATAATTCTTTCACATAAATATATTTTAAATATAATTCTTCAAATAAATCCCTTTCAAATATAATTCTTCAAATAAATATCTTTCGAATAAAAGTCACCCTGTGACACCTCATTTCAAAATCATAAAATACGGGTCTGAGCCCACTTTCATATTTTCACGGTACCTCGTGCCAATTTCTCTATCACAACCGCACGGACAACTCACGTGCCAATATCATCATCATTTAACCACGGCACCTCGTGCCCACATTTCATATCACAAACTGCACGGACAATTTACCATATCCTCTAAAGAAATAAAGTAAATGGCAACATAGAAGAACACTGTTCAATTTGTCCAATGGCAAAGCAAAGCAGATTGAAATTTTCAAATAGTGAGAGTAAACCATATACATTTTTTAGTTAGTACATATTGATCTATGGGGGCCCTATAAGAGGCCTACCTTTGATTGAAAATAATATTTTGTCATTGTTGTTAATGATTATAGTAGGTGCACTTGGGTTTGTTTGATACACTCAAAGTGTAAAGTGTTTGTTGTATTGAAAAGCTTTCTAGCAATGATAAAAACTTAGTTTGGTATCAATGTTAAAATCTTGATATCGGATAATGGCACAAAAATTTTCAATTCTCAATGTACTAAATTTCTTTCTTCTCTTGGTGTTATTCATCAAAGTATTTATGCATATACACCATAGTAGAATAGTATAGTTGAGAGAAAATATAGGCATATATTACAAGTAGCAAGGGCATTAAAACTTCAGAGTTTAATACCAGTTAAATTTTGGGGAGAATGTGTGAAAACTGATATATATTTGATAAATAAGCTGCCCACTACAATACTTCAAGGAAATACACCTTTTGAACTACTTCATGGAAAGGAACCCAAAATTGACCACTTGAGAGTCTTTGGGTGTTTGTGTTATGCAATAAATTTACCTAGGGCGTGACAAACTAGCTCCAAGAGCCAGAAAAGCAGTATTGATAGGATATTCTGAAACTCAAAAGGGATACAGACTTTTTGATCTAGATATAAGAACAATCTTTATAAGTAGAGATGTTGACTTTAGGGAAAGAATTTTCCTTTTCAGAACAGAAGGTGTTGATGATAAAGACAATATCCTGTTTATTCCCTTGATAGGTGTGGGAGGAGAATATGTCCAAGCTGGCAATGAAACTTTAACACAATCACCAAAAGTTTAGCCTCATACAGGTACCACTGTAGATACAGTTAATAAAACATAAAGCATGATGGAGTAGTCATGTGAAGAGGTTGTCCAACAAGATGGAGGAATTGGGATAGAAGAGGTAGTACCAGAAATAGAACAAGATGTTCCATTGCAGTATGATGCAGATTTAATAAAAGAAGTGGTAATTGATCCTCAATTAAAGGGCACTGGTATAACCAAGAGGGTCATTAAGTCTCCCATTTAGCTTAAGGACTACATCACCAGCAACAAGACAACTGCTCAATGCTCATATTCCATTGCAGATTATGTAGCTTATGAACATCTTTCTCCTAATTATCTTGCATATTTGGGGCATTTTTCAACACACACTAAACCTAAGAGCTTCAAGGAAGCATCTCAGAGTGAAAACTGGGTAAAAGTCATGATGCAGGAAGTCGATGCCTTAGAAAATAATAATACATGGGAACTTGTTGATTTACCCAAAGGCAAGCAAGCCATTGGGTCCAAGTGGATGTACACGATCGAATACAAGACAAATGGGGAGATAGAAAAGTATAAGGCAAGACTAGTAGCTAAATGATATACTCAGCAGGAAGGATTGGACTATCATAAAAAATTTTCACCTGTTGCCAAAGTTTTACGCTTAAGGGAAGAAATGTTCTTGGTGGATGCAGGACTTGGGACCTCCAGAATTTGTATGCAAGGCCGCGTATTTCTGACCTCCAAGCTGGAACTATGTTTACTGTGAGAACAATCGTCAATATAGCAGCCACTAAAGACTGACAGTTATTCCAAATGAATGTGAACAATGCCTTTTTATAGTTGCTTTATTTGAAGAAGTCTACATGAAACTTTCCCAGGGATTCCAAAGACAGGGGGAGTATAAAGTGTGCAAATTACTTAAGTCACTATATGGTTTGAAACAAGCCTCAAGACAATGGGATATCAAACTCACCACTGTGCTTTTGGAAGCGGGTTACATACAAAGCCCTTATGATCACTCTTTGTTTACAAAGAAAGATGGGGTAGTAATAATTATTGTTCAAGTATATGTGGATGACCTCCTCATTATTGGAGGCAACAAAGAGTTGATTAAAGAAGTCAAACCTACTTTACACAAAAGTTTAAATGTAAAAGATCTAGGATAGTTGAGGTATTTTTTGGGCATTGAAGTCATGAGATCTAAGAGTGGTATACTGCTTAATTAGAGAAAGTATACACTTGAGCTAATCTCTGATGTAGGTATGAGTGGGTCTATGCTAGTGAATACTCCACTAGAAATGAATGTAAAACAAACAGTTGATTATGATGAACATGTGGGAAATACTAGTGACTCCTTGTTAATAGATGTGACATCTTATCAGAAGTTGGTTGGTAAATTGTTATACCTTACTATCACTAACCTGATATTATCTTTGCAGTACAAGTGTTGAGCCAATTTATGCAAAAGCCTAAAGTCTCACATTGAGAGGTTGCATTGAGGCTAGTTAGATATATCAAAAGTTAGTTGGCCAGGGAATCTTATTGAAGAGCAACTCAAATATGAAACTCACAATATTTTGTGACTCTGATTGGGCAGCCTGCCCAAATATTAAGAGGTCTATGACTGGTTATGTAATATAATTGGGGGATTCCTTAAGTTCCTGGAAGTCCAAGATGCAACAAACAGTTAGTAGGAGTTGAGGAGAAGCTGAGTTCTGATAGTAGGCTGGAAACCCGTGCTTTAGCTGTTGTTTGCACTCCAATTTTTACACTTTACTTGTATTTGATCTTAAATGATGGTGATTTATACTTATTACGTATTTTATGCCTTGCAAGAAATAATTTCAAGTTTAAAAAGATAAATTGGAGCGAAATCGAATAATTTGGAGCTTTTGAAGTCTGAGTAAAAGACCAAGGAATTAAATCGGGAATGCATACGGGGCTCGTGGACCGGCGTTGCATACGAAAGTCGGAAAAAAGCACAAGGGCTAGAGCATAATGTGCTAGTGCATCGCATAAGGTGTGGCATGGAGCGATACATTAGTAGAAAAGTTTGTCAGAATGTTGAGAAGTTCAGAGACTTGGAGTTTTTGGGCCTGAAAGAAAAATACACTAATGCAACGCAGTGCGCGTGGTAGGGCGTGACACATTAGTACAAAAGTGTGTCAGACAAGCTAAGTTCAGAGAGTTGACAGCTGAGAAAAAAACACTAACGGGACACAGGAAATTTGGGCGCCATTGTTGGGGAATTGGAAATCAATAATGGTCAAAATAATTTTTGGTACTGATTCAGGAACCAATTTTAATTTATTCTTCACGATTTTGCTCTTTTGTGTGCAGGATACAGTTCTAACTACTCTGGTGTATGGCTCGATCTTCTTCAAAGAAAGTGATACCCAATGAACCGGAGTTGGAGAAACACCTGCGATAACTGAGAAAAGAAAGAGGAGTCACAGAAAGTTTCTCGGGTCATACTTCGATTTAGGATAAAATGGCGAACTAAGAGATGATGGAGTAGACTTAGCTGCAAGAGAGGCAACACAACATAGAGAAGAAGCTGTATGGATAGCAGCTGAGGTAGCCATTAGAGCTGCTGATGAGACTAACAAAGATAATGGGGGTCGAAGATTCAATCTAAATCGACCCCTGGTTCAGTTTGAGAATATGGCACCCAGGCCTGGTAGAGCATTGGATAATTATGCCAGACCAGTCTATAATCAAGGACTGTCCGGTGTCATGCCGCCACCCCTAGCAGCAAATAATTTTGAGTCGAAGCAAGGCTTGGTTCAAACCATCCAGAACAACTGTGTTTCTAGAGGGAAGACGAATGAAGATCCAAACACTCATTTTATGGACTTTGAGAAAATCATGAACACCTTCTAGTACAATGGTGTGTCTAAAGATGCAGTCTACTTAAGGTCATTCCCCTTTTCACTGAAGGATGACGCAAAGAACTAGCTTTGAAGCTTACCATCTGGGTCGATCAGGACATAGGAAGATATGACTAAAAGGTTCCTTGACAAGTACTTCTCAGCTGCAAAAATAGTGAAATTCAGAAGGGAAATCCATAACTTCTGCTAGAAAGACACTAAAACGATTTTCGAAGCTTGGGAAAGATTCAAAGAGATAGTGAGAAAGTGTTAGCATTATGGAATCGAATTGTGGATGCAATTCCAGGACTTTTGGGATGGACTAACACCTTCCTCACGACGAACTCTGAGCACTGCAGTTGAAGGTCACTTTAATGAAGAAGGCTCCTCAGGAGATTGTTGCAATTCTTGATGAGCTCTCTCAAGATGCTAACCAATGGTCTACTAAGACTAATGATAGAAGAAAATCAACTGGGGTTCACCAGATAGACTCTAAAACATTAGTGCAAGCTCAGCTAGACATCTTTACCAGAGAGATAAGAAAGTTAACCTTAGCTAAGGTCCAGAGTCAGTCATCCTCGGTTTGTGATTTTTGTGGAATGGGTCATCCAATGCATGAGTATCAGACCTCGACTAAAAATGAAGTGGTAAATATTGTGGGGAGCTTTGATAGAGGCAACTACCAAAGTGGCAATAATTTTCACTCCATAAGGCAGAGACACCTAGGTTTTTATTGGAGTTCACCAAGAGATAGTGCGAATGCATAGCAACAGAATAACTCTGGATCCCAGGGACAGGGAGCTCCAGGTATTCTCAATTAGCAGAGGCTACAATATCAACCTCCACACTCTAATCAGTCTAGTATGGAAGATCTAATGAAGGCTTTTATTATTAAGACAGATGAGAGGCTTGAAACTCATGGCACAACTATCATAGAATAGGGCACAGCTATCCGAGAACAGGGCACATCCATCCGAAACTTGGAGAGACAGGTGGGGCAACTTACTAATTTATTGTCTGAGAGGGTTCTAAAAAATCTCCCTACTGTTACTGAAAGAAATCCAAAAGAGATAATAAATATGGTATCTTTAGGACTGGGCGCGTATTGAAGGACCCCATGGCAAAATAAAAGGATGAGTTAATTGAAGGACATGTATAGATTGTGAAGGAGCAGAAAAATAGCAATATTCAAGAAGGTAAAGTGATGGTAGATGTTGATTTGAAGATGAAGGGGAAGACAAGAGCTCGGAGGAAGAAGAAAGATGGGAATTCAATGAAAGAGGAGTCTGAGAAAAGCAAATACATGTCTGTTGTACCTTTCCCTTAGAAGCAGAGAAGAGAGAAGATGGACAAATAATTTGGGCATTTTCTAGATGTGCTCAAGAAGGTGCATGTTAATCTACCTTTCATAGAGGTGCTCTCTCAGATGCCAGCTTATGCTAAATTCTTGAAGGAAATATTATCCAACAAGCGGAAAGTGGAAGAGATATCGGTTGTCAAGCTCACAGAGCACTGTAGTGCCATTTTGCAAAATAAGCTCCGTCAAAAGTGTGGAGATATAGGGAGTTTTACTATACCTTGATCTTTAGGAAGTACTAAGTTCAAAAATTCTTTTTGTGATTCAGGTGCTTCTATCAATCTTATGCCTTTGTCTATTTTCAGGAAGTTAGAGGGAGAGATTGGAGAAATCAGATCGATACCTGTGTCTTTGCAGTTGGTGGATCAGACGACAATTATATCTAAAGGAATAGTGGAAGATGTGATAGTTCGGGTGGATAAATTTGTGTTCTTTGTGGACTTGATTGTGGTGAACATGGAAGAGAATATGGAGGTCCCTCTGATTTTAGGGAGACCCTTCTTGGCTACTGGCAGAGCTATTCTGAACATTCAGGAAAGGCAACTCATGTTAGGAGTGGGAGAAGAAAGGGTGGTCTTCAAGATGGAAGGAGCAATGGGGGCCTTAAAAGAGCGAGATGGAGAGAGTAAGCATGATAAGTGTGGAGTTTATCCAGAGAAGGTAGTAAAGAAACTTTCTGCATGGATGTGTGCACTGGGTCAGGCGTGCAAAGGAGATCCTAACTTCGATTCAGACCCCGATTAGATGAATCAAGGAAATTTCCTTTACTTCTTGCTTTTATTTGTATATGTTTGTTTGTTTTCTTTTGTTTTTTTTGAAAAACAAAATTAACTTTTCCCGACGATAGATTTCCTCGACTGTCTTCTTGAGGGATCAAAGTCGAAGAAAAAACTATATTTTGTTTAGCTTAGGGAGTGTAATAATTCTCATTGGATTTTCTTTGTGCCGCGATTCTTTTCTAAGGGTTTTACTTGAACCGGGTGTAGTTAGTTTTCCTTTTGTTAGGAATAGGGAGGTCTTGTGCTGTGGTGTTAAATGGAGACAACTGTTCTTAACTTTGTTATGCCTTGAGAGTAGTGAGTGCCTTAGTCGTGACGCCTAGGCTCAGTTCTTGACTCTTGAATAAGTGCTTGAAATTGTTTGATTTTGATGTCGCTTAACTGCTTTGACTAGAGAGTCGGGATAGATCCGGTCCTAAGTGCGTTATGTGACAATGTGTGTGTGAGGATTTTGTTGATATCTTATGCATGTCAGTTGATGTCTAGAACTTGCCTTGTATGTTTGCAAAGAGAAATAGAAGTCTTGTTCAGTATAGGAAGTGATATAGGTATTTATTTAGTGAGCCAAATATGCTTTTACCCACCTAATTGTTGTGTATCCTAATTAGCCCCGTTGAGCCTGTAATTCTATTTCTTTGGCAACCACACTACAAGCCAGACCCATTTGTTTGAATTGACTATTTGTTTGAACCTTGTATCTCTCTTGAGCACTTGAATTTGTTATGAGCTTGTTAAAAGCTATGCGGAGGTATGGTTGGATTTTGAGTAAAACTGAGAAAAATAAAGAAAGATGCACTGTTTGAACATTTGTGAGAGCCACTTGCAGGGAATTGAAAGAATAAAAGTGAGTTTGCTTGGGAAAAAAATCAAAACTTAGAAAAGAAAAAAAAAAGGAGTTGTGTATGTATTAGATAAGAAACAAAATTGATTCCTTGCTAGTGGTAGTTCTCATCTTATTTGTGCTCAAAGATATTGGGAGCTTGATGCTGTTATTTGTGAAGGTTGGGGTTTGGGTCAACATAAATATGGGGTTGACATGTTAATGTATATGTATTAAAGTACATAGGGAGGTGCAGTCACTATTATCTATATGTATCCGACCTATCCCGTAGCCTACATTACAACCAAATTAGTAGAGTATTACATTATGGGCAAGCCTATGGAACGTCTTCTGTGGCACATGAATTTTATTTCTGAGAATGAGTTACGTGTTTCTATATTGAGTTCCTAATTTTTCTTGAATGTTATTGTGTTTGAAACTACTCTCTATTATTTGTATGGGGGTACATGACTTGCGAAGGAACGATAATGTCTTTGGCTTCTGTGTTAGAGTAAGTGAGCAGGTTTGAAAAATGTATGGTGCTTTTGAGTCAAGTATTGAGGCTAGGGTGTTACGGTAGGGTTCTTAGTCTGCTTTAAATATTCTTGGCATGATGAGTTAGGAAAGTTGTTTGATGAGAAGGTTGTCTCTATGTGAAGTGTAGTTTGATTGCTCGAGGACGAGCAATGGTTTAAGTGTGGGGTATTGATGGTAGGCTAGAAACTCATATTTTAGCAGTAGTTTGCACTCTAATTATTACACATTACTTGTGTTTGGGCGTAAATGATGGTGATTTACACTTATTATGTATTTTATGCCTTGCAGAAAATGATTTCGAGTTAAAAAAGATAAATTGGAGCTAAATCGCATAATTTGAAGCTTTGAAATTTCAGTAAAAGCCCAAGGAATTAAATCGGGAACGCATTCGGGACTCGTGGACCGACATTGCATACGAAAGATGGAAGAAAACACAAGGGCTAGAAAAAAATATATTAGTGCGTCGCATAATGATCACATTATGCCTATGCCTTCAAGACCGTCCACTAGGAGTCAAGCCAAGGACCTTCAAATTATTGGGATACGTTTGATGAAGTTGGAAGATTTGAATGATCTTTTGGAAAAGCCTAATAGAGTCTACAATTTCATCCAAATGATAATCAAGGATGGTGGCCCAAGTTCATGTAAAGAGGCCCAAGTACAAGTGGAGAGCCCAAGCACCTAAGGGTCTTTTTAGTCATTATGTAGACCTTAGTATAAATAGAAAATATTAGGTTATCTTTCATTCCTTAGACTATATTGAATATTACTATGTCTTTTGTGAGCTTGAAGGTAGACTTGTGGTTGCCTTTGAACTAACCCTAGAATTTGCAAGAGGTTTGTAATCCTCTTGAGGATTCTATTAGTGTAGGTGTTTTTGTTGATTGTATTAGGGATTATTAGAATTTAATTGTAGTTATTGCTAATGTCTCATCAATATTTGTGTCTTGCTTCCCTTTCTCTATTTGTTTTTCAAGTCCCACTTGTTGTTCTTGCATTTTGGTTGTTATCATTTGGTATCATAGCCTAGGCTAAAGAATTATTTCTATAATTCTTTGATTTTACCTTGAGAAAATTACATCAAAAAATAAAATAAAACTGCTTACTCACTGTTTTGTTCTTCCTTGCTCGAAAATTCTGAAAACCCATTTGCTTAAAGGATCTTCGAAGTTTGAGAGTTTTGAGTAGATTCAAAGGTTTCTGTGTGTGTTTGAAGTTGGATTCAAGTGCTAAGCTAATTCTTATTCCTTAGTTGCTGGCTTGCTGCTAAGGTTTGAAACTTGAAAAGAAACATTGAATCCACCATTGTTGTTCGAGCTAAGATTTGATTTGCGATTTCGACATTCTACAGAGTATTTTTGTGTGAAGCTATTTGGTTTAGTTATTCAGCTTTAATTGCTAAATATACTGCTGAAACTTGGAGTTAAGAAAAAGAATCCGTTGCTGAAATTTGAAAGCTTGGTTCCAAAAAAAAAAAGAAGAAGGCGGCTACGTGAAAACATATTTAGAGCTTGTTTGGGATTTTGATCCAGAAAATTGCAGCTAACATTGAAAAGAACAACTAAAGTCATTTGAAAGAGAATTTCTGCTACTAGAACTTTCTGTGCATTGTGTAAAATTTCTGCAACTTTGAGCTCGAAATTGTTCAATTCCTTTTCACTTTCTCTTGACTTCTTCAATTAGATAACATTAATATTAGTCCATATTAATAGGTAATCTAATTTTTGTGTCCCTTTTAAACATCAATTCCACTACATCCCGAAGATGCAAGGTACTTGTTGTAAAGTCTTGGGTACTAGTTTGGAGGCAACTTTGAGTTTCACCTTTTGAGTGAAAAAAGGCATGAGTGAATGAGATTAAAAATATGAAATTAAAAGCCATTTTTCAAGAGTGAAACACGAGTGATTGAGTAACATACAACTTGAGTGTATTCACTAAGGGAGAGACTTGGTGAGGACTTTCATCGCTAACTTGCTTTTTCATTTTGTAGGAAAGTTCAATATGGGTGAGGAATCTTCCAACAACATGAAAAAAAAGTTTGAGACCATGATGAAGAGATTTGAAATGATTGATGGAATATTCACAAACATGGAGAATAGGATGCAAGTTCAAGAGGAAAAAGTGAACTCTTTGGTGAGTGAAACTCTCCCACATCAACAAGGTGTTGGATTTTGTGCTTCTCCATCAACTCCTTCTACTCCTTTGGATCCCAATCTAATGCAACAACGGATCTATGTTCAAGCTACCTATGCACAAAGAGGGATTCCATTCCATGAAAATTAACCTCAAAGGCAATAAAGGAGGGTCAATCCACAAAATCGCCAACTACGACAAGACGAGCACATCAATCTTGAGAAAGAAGAAGATCATGCTCAAAATGCAATGAGGCAACAAGCTTAGCAAGGTTATCTACAACTATTATACAACCATGATGAGCATGAAAGAGGGTTGAACACCACCAAGATCACTCTTCCACCTTTCAAAGGAAGTAGTGACCGGGAAGAATACTTGGATTGAGTAATCAAGAGTGAAAGCATCTTTCAAGTTAACAATATGCCTAATGCCATGAAGATCAAGTATGCTATCACCCAATTTGAGGGATTTGCCTCTACTTGGTGGGAATCTTACAAGAGGCAAAGGAAACAATGACTACTTGATCCTATTACTACTTGGGATGAAATAAAAAGGTGTCATGAAGAAATGGTTTGTACCGGATTACTTTCAAGAAGACATTCTTTCAAAATTCTACACTTTGAGGCAAGGTAGTAAGAATGTTGATGAATTCGTTGAAGAGTTTGAGAAGACAAGGTTGCGAGCAAACTTTCATGATAGAGAGGATCTTATTGTTCCAAGATTCCTTGCGGGGTTGAACAAGGAAATTTCTTATCCTGTGAGGTTGCACAAGTATGATTACTTAGAGGATGCTTATCAAGTGACTTTGAGAGTTGAAAAGGGGCTTAAGGGTGAGAAAAGCTACAAGTCCAAGAGCACTACTTATTCATGGAGCAAGGGAAAAGAGACTTAAAAATCTTCAAGCTATTGGGACATGCCTAAAACATTAAACCGGATTTCAAAAATCAAGTTAAAAATTCCAAACCTAAGGTGGAGGCAAAAGAAGGAGGAAATAATGGTCAATTCAAGTCTCCTACTAATATTAGGTTCCATAAGTGCCATGGCCTTGGTCATTACATGAGAGATTGTCCAAATCAAAGAGTTATAATTGCAACGGGAGATGGAGGATATCTAATGAGAGATAGTGACCATGGTGAAGATGTTGAAGAGGAAAGTGAAAGTGACCACGGAGAGTGTGAAGAATAAAACCCAAAGCGCTACATGGTAGTAAAAAGACTTATGGGTGCACTTGCTAAGAAATAACTAGATCAAAGACAGAATCTTTTTCATGCTAGATGCTAGATTATGGGAGATGTTTGCTCAATGATAATTGATAATGAAAGTTGTGCAAATGTGGCAAGTGCATCTTTGGTAGAGAAATTGAATTTTCCTACAAGGAAGCATCCTACACCATATAGACTACAATGGTTAAATGAGTGTGGGGAGCTCAAAGTGACAAAGCTAGTATTGATAAATTTCAAGATCGGAAAATATCATGATGAAGTTTGGTGTGATGTAGTGCCAATGCAAACTTGTCATTTCCTTCTAGGCCGACCTTGGCAATAAGATAGAGAAGCAAAGCATGATGGAAGAACTAATAAGTACCCTCTTGTTAAATATGGAAATAAATTTACTCTTTTACCTTTGACACCATTTCAAGTGAGTCAAGATTACAATACAAATGAGAGAATTAAGGTAAAAAGCAAAGAGTGAGCAAGAGAGAGAAAAGAGTGAGAAGAGTGGTACTTTAATAGAGAAAAAAGTGAGAAGAGTGGCACTTCAAGAGAGAAAAAAGTGAAAAAAGAGGGGAAATGAGGGAAAGGTTTCACTTTTACAAAATAAGAGTGAGCCTAGAGAGAAATAAAAAGTGAGTTTGTTAGCTAGTCATTAAGATCCTTTGAGAAAGGTTGAGGATAACTGTTCTCTTATACTTCTTATGCATAAAGATTGTTTTATGACTATTAATGAGCAAATATCTTTTATACCTAGTGACGTTTCCACTCTTTTGCAAGGTTATGAAGATATTTTTCCCGAAGAACTACCAAGGGAACTACCACCTTTATGGGGAATAGAGTATCAAATTGACTTTGTTTCGGGATCTCAACTTTCAAATCAAGCAGCATATAGGAGCAATCCGGAGGCTACAAAAGAGTTACAAAAGTAAGTTGATGACCTTCTTGAGATGGAATTTATAAGGGAAAGCTTGAGTCCTTGTGCCGTTCTTGTGATCCTAGTGCCAAAGAAAGATGGAAGTTTGAGAATGTGTGTTGATTGT
Source organism: Nicotiana tabacum (assembly GCF_000715075.1). Classification (NCBI taxonomy): domain Eukaryota; kingdom Viridiplantae; phylum Streptophyta; class Magnoliopsida; order Solanales; family Solanaceae; genus Nicotiana; species Nicotiana tabacum. The sequence goes on along the minus strand of NC_134081.1, from coordinate 21,136,881 downwards.
AGGGCTATCAATAAAATCACGGTAAAGTATCATCATCCTATACCTAGGATTGATGATTTACTTGATGAATTGAGTGGCTCTCTTATATTTTCTAAAATTAACTTGAGAAGTGGTTATCAGCAAATAAAAATGAAACTTAGTGATGAGTGGAAAATCGCTTTTAAAACTAAATTTGGATTATATAAATGAATGGTATGCCTTTTGGACTTTCTAATGCACCTAGCACTTTCATGAGGCTTATGAACCATGTGATGAAACCCTTTATTGGAAAGTTTTTTGTAGTTTACTTTGATAATATTTTGGTGTATTCAAAGTCACTTGAAGAGCATGTTGAACACTCGAAACAAATTTTTGATGCTCTTAGAAAGGAAAGATTGTTTGCTAATTTGAAAAAGTATACTTTATGTATTGATAAAGTGGTTTTTCTTGGTTTAGTTGTGAGTGCTAAGGGTGTAGAAGTTGATAAGTCTAAAGTAGAAGCCATTAAGACTTGGCCCACACCTAAGTCTATTGGGGACGTTAGGATCTTTCATGGGTTGGCTAGTTTCTATAGAAGGTTTGTTAGGGACTTTAGCACCATATCCACACCGTTGACCCAAGTGATTAAGAAAGATAAGACCTTTGCTTGGGGGAAAACAAGAGGAATCCTTTAGGGAGTTGAAAGATAAACGTATCAAGGCACCACTTCTTTAGCTTCCTAATTTTGAAAAGACTTTTAAAATTGAGTGTGATGCTAGTGGAGTAGGTGTAAGAGCAGTTTTAATGCAAGATCAACAACTGATAGCTTAGTTTAGTGAGAAACATAGAGGGGAGAGCTTGAACTATTCTACATATAGTTGTATGCCTTAGTTTGAGCTTTATAAATTAGCAACATTACCTTTGGCATAGGGAGTTTGTGATTAAAACCGACCATGAATCTTTGAAGAACCTTAAGAGCCAAGGTAAATTAAACAAGAGGCATGCTAAATGGGTAGAGTTTATTGAGCAATTTCCATATGTGATTCACTTTAAGAAAGGCAAAGATAATGTGGTCGCGGATGCTCTTTCTAGGAGGTTTATTATAATAAACACTTTGACTTCTAAGTTGATGGGATTTGAGAGCCTAAGAGAACTTTATTCTAGTGATCGTAACTTTAATGAGCTTTATGTTAAATGTGATCAAGTTAAGGCATATAATAAACCTTATAGGTTAGATGATGCATACCTTGATAAGCAAGGGAAGGAAGAGTAGGATAAGGATTTAGCCAAAGTATAAAAACAAAAGAGATTTCATAAGTTTGATGGATTCCTATTTAGAGATGGTAGGTTGTGTGTGCCCAGTCCTCTTGGAGAGAAATGCTTGTTAGATAGGAACATAGTGGTGGTTTAATGGGGCATTTTGGAGTCCCTAAGACTTTAGATATATTAAAAGAGCACTTTTATTGGCCTAAGATGAAAGTTGACATAGATAAAATATGTGGTCAATGTGTTGAGAGCAAGCAAGCTAAGTCTAAGTTGCGTACTTTTGGTTTGTATACTCCATTGCCTATTCCTAATGTTCCTTGGTTTGATATTTCTATGGATTTTGTTCTTGGTTTGCCTAGGACTAGGAAAGGTAGAGATAATATTTTTGTGGTAGTTGATAGATTTTCTAAAATGGAACATTTAATACCATGTCATAAAAGTGATGGTGCTATCTATGTTGCTACTTTATTTGTTGATCATGTGCTTAAGTTGCATGGAATTCCAAAAAAACTATTGTTAGTGATAGAGATTTCAAGTTTCTTAGTCATTTTTGGAAGGGTTTGTGGGGTAAGCTTGGCACTAAATTATTATTTTCTACTTCTTATCACCCTCAAACCGATGGTCAAATCGAAGTTGTCAATAGGTCATTAGGGAATATGCTTAGGTCCATGGTTAAAGGAAAGCTTACTTCTTAGGAGGAACAATTGCCATTGATAGAATTTGCACATAATAGGACTATTCATTCATCTATTGGTATGTCTCCATTTGAATGTGTTTATGATTTTAATCCTTTAACTCCTTTGTCTCAAGATGTTGTTGTGAGTTTAGATGTGAAGACAAGAGTCGAAACCATGAAGAAAACTCACGAGAATGCTAGGAAACAGCTTGAAAAGATGAACCAAAAAGTGGCTACAAAAACCAACAAAGGAAGAAAGAAAATGGTATTTGAACCCGGGGAATGGGTATGGGTGAATTTTAGGAAGAAATGGTTCCCTCACAAGAGAAAGAACAAGTTGCTACCAAGAGGAGATGGGCCTTTTCAAATTCTTGAAATAATTAATGAAAATGCTTATAAAGTTGATCTTCCTAATGATTTTCAAGTGCATGGTGTTTTCAATGTTAGTGACTTGTCTTGTTTTAATGTAGGTGATGTTACAAATTCGAGGACGAATTTGTTTCAAGAAGGGGAAGATGATCACATTATGCCTATGCCTTCAAGATCGTTTACTAGGAGTCAAGCCAAGGACCTTCAAATTATTGGGATGCATTTGATGAAGTTGGAAGATTTAAATGATCTTTTGGAAAAGCCTAATAGAGCCTACAATTTCATCCAAATGATATTCAAGGATGGTGGCCCAAGTTCATGTGAAAAGGCCCAATTACAAGTGGAGAGCCCAAGCACCTAAGGGTCTTTTTAGTCATTATGTAGACCTTAGTATAAATAGAAAATATTAGGTCAACTTTCATTCCTTAGACTATATTGAATATTACTATGTCTTTTGTGAGCTTGAAGGTAGACTTGTGGTTGCCTTTGAACTAGCCCTAGAATTTGCAAGAGATTTGTCTTACTCTTGAGGATTCTATTAGTGTATGTGCTTTTGTTGATTATATTAGGGGTGATTAGAATTTAATTCTAGCTATTACTAATATCTCTTCAATATTTGTGTCTTGCTTCCCTTTCTTTATTTGATTTTCAAGTCCCACTTCTTGTTCTTGCATTTTGGTTGTTATTACATAAGGCGTGGCATGGAGCAACGCATTAGTAGAAAAGTTTTTCTGAAAGTTAAGAAGTTCAGAGACTTGGAGTTTTTGGGTCTGACAGAAAATTACACTAATGCGATGTCGGGCGAGTGGCAGGGTGATAAGTGGGATTTTAACTACTTACTAGTGCCTTTTAACTTTTATTTTAGTCTAAAAGTATTGAATTATGTGCCCGAAACTAATTAAATTATGCAAAATTACAGGAATACTGGAAATTAGGCTCATGAGATAAAATCCGACTAAAAAAGGAGCAGTCTAAGCACAAGGCAATAAAGGGGCACAAAAGCACAAAATGTGCGGTCCGCAGAAGGAATTCTGTAGTCGCAGTTCAGAATTATGCGGCCGTAGAATTCCAGCTCCAGTCAGATGAAGTAAATCTGCGGACCGCACATGGAATTGTGCGGCCGCAGAACCTCCCGAGGGTATTTTTGTCCAAGATTTTCAGCCTTGTATAAATAGAAGAGTTTCACAAAATTAGGTCAAGTTTTAAATATCAACAATTACTGTAGTTGCTTTTCTTTGCTATTTTTGGAAGTTTACTTTGCTTTGGTGTATTTTACAATAGATTTAATCATTTTAAGCTTTCATTGTAAGTTTAATTAGTATTTCTTTTTCATTTTCTTCAAACCCAAGTATGAGTAGCTAGATTTTTACTAGGGTTGTGACCCAACCCTAGTGTGTAAACCTTATGGGTATTTAATTTAGTGCTTATTTATAATTGCGTATTTATTATTTAGCTTAGTTCATGCTTTAATTTGAGGAATTAATGGTTGCAAACATTAGTTCATGCCTATTTGACTTAGTCTCTTCTTGAGAAAGATAGACCAAGTCAAGGATAACTTGGCTAACAAGGAATGGGGTCAATCAAGAGATTAATTTACCCAATTAAAGGGTTCAACCTAGAGATAGTAATAATCCGGCTTGAGATTTTATCAATTGTTTTGTTGATACCCATTTGGTCTTGAGAAAGCCAAATTGGGCAAAACCACTCTCTGGCTGAGAGGTATTGAGTGAGTACTTTAGAGTTGATGGCTTATTACACCCCAGTCAATAGAATAAGCATTAAAATCTTTATCTCATTAGGCAAACACCTAGGTAATGGTCACAACCCTAGGCTTTTTATCAATTTGGAAAAATCCCAAAAATAATTATCTCTAGTCTTCTTTCTTTATTTTGCAATCAATAGAGTATAATTAGAAATAGAAAACCAATCTTTTTCTGGAAGTGCAATCTCGATAATTCAATTACACACATTGAAATATATACCCCTAACTCCCATCTTAGCTCCATGTGGATTCGACCTCGACTCTTAGTTGGGTTTCTATAATTGCAAACGACTGTTTCATACCTCTTTTGAGGTGTGAATTTGGATGCGAACAGTTTTTTGCGTCGTTGTTGGGGAGTTAAAAATGGTGTTAGCTACATATTTGGGTGTGTTTTTAGAGTATCTTCTTTTCCTTTCATGTTACTAACTTGTTTGAGAAATCGTAGGTACAACCATGGCAAACAATGAGCTCAGAAATATTGCTTTGGGGGATGCGGACATTGAGGATGACCAAGTGGATGAGGTTCCTCTTGAACCTCAAGCCAATAGAAGAGGCTGAGTGTCTCATGACAATGTGCATGTTTCACCCCCACCTCCACCACGAACATCTCCACACCCGGTGTTACCCAATGAAGGATATGCAAGTCCAATAGTCCCTCCCCGTATTAGGGCGAAAAACTTTTAAATCACCAACATGATGCTCATTTTGCTAGAGCAACGAGGTTTCTTCACCGGTGCTCCAAGTCAAAATGCATACAAATATTTGAAGGGGTTTGTGGACATTTGCTGGGGGAGCAAACAAACAAATGTCTCAGAGGATACATTGAGGCTAAGGCTTTTCCTCTTCTCTCTATGGGGAAAAGCTTTAGATTGGTTGGAACATCTGCCGAACCATTTCATTCACACTTGGGATGAGTTGGCAGAAATGTTTATTTCTAAGTTCTTCTCTCCGGGGCACATGGCTACACTTAGGGATGAGATTTTGGTATTTAAGCAAGAGCCAAATGAACCACTACACGATATATGGGAACGCTATCGAACAATAGTTAAGGAAAGTCCCAACAATGATATGATGGAGAACATGATTCAACACACTTTCTATCATGGGATCAACATAACCAACCAATGTGTAGTGAATTAACTTGCCGGTGGGAACTTAATGACTATGCCTTATGTAGAGGCATGTGAGATTTTAGATGAAATGGCGAAAACATCATCGGCATGGCAATCCCGGGTTAATGTTCCGCAAGGTGATCTCAACGTGATCCACCTGCACAAAGAGTTGCATAACCATGGGCAAGTCATAGCCGAATTGACTACCACCATGAATAAATTAGCAAAGGCTCAACTTCAACAAGTGAAAAATACTAATCAAGTCAATGGCATAGAGGGAGTGAACATGATGGTGAACAAGAGGAGAACCAAGGGTCCACAAGTGCAACATCGAGTGAACAATTTTATGCAAGAGGATAGTGGTTTTGATCAAGATGATTCTTACAATGACCAAGAAGAGGAGGTGCAATATGTGAACAACTTTCAAAGGTAACATAACAACTTCCAAATCCCAAGCCAACAATAATGGCGACCTCAAAACAATCAAGGCAATTAGAATTCTAACAACCAAGGAAATTGGAATGGTGGAAACAATCAAGGGAATTGGCATAACAACAATCAAGAAAATTGGGGGGGGGGGAACAATCAAGGCGGATGGAACAATAATCAAGGTAATCTGGGGTCGGATTTTCAAAGGCCCCCGATGTATCAACAAACGAACAACTCGCCTCATTATCCTTCCCATGGTCCTAGTTCTTCAACCAATAAGATGGGGCGTATTGAGAACATGCTCAAGTAAATGATGGAAAAGAATGCCTATTCGGATGCCGAACTTGCCTTACACAACATATCGATCCGCAACTTAGAAGTTCAAATGGGAAAAATCTCTCAAGCTCTAAATTCTCATCCTAAAGGGGGCACTACCAAGTGACACAGTGGTAAACCCAAAGGGTGGGACAACACGGGGCATGCTATGGCTGTTACCACAAGAAGTGGAAGAGGTGAAAATGCATCCACCTCAAGTCAAAAGCAAATTGTGGATGATGAGCAAGTGGTACAAGAAGAGGAGGTCCCGAATAATGTGGTGCAAGCAAATGATGAAGTTCAGATTGATATTGATAATAATGTGGAAGAGACTCAAGAGGATGTGAACCTGTCTAGGGATCACATTACTGACATACCGGAACTGGTAGTACAAAAGGCTAAGGCACCATTGCCTAATCCTCCACCTCCATATCCTCAAAGACTTTCCAAACAAAATGGCAAAAATCAATTCAAAACATTCATTCAAATGATTAAGAGTCTCTCAATCAATGTACCACTAGTTGAAGCTTTGGAACAAATACCTGGTTATGCAATGTTTATGAAGGATCTTAAGACAAAGAAGCGCTCAATGAATTTTGACACAATCAAAGTTACTCATAAAGTGAGTGCAATTGTGCATTCAATGGCTCCTAAGTTGGAATATCCCTATGCTTTCACAATTCCTTGTACAATTGGAAGTGCCAAGTTTGCCAAAGCTCTTTGTGAACTTGGGGAAAGTATTAATTTGATGTCCTATTCGGTTTTCAAGACCTTGGGAATTGGGCAACCAAGACCCACCTCTATGAGATTGCAAATGGCCGATCGGCCCATGAAGAGACCTTTGGGAGTGATTGAAGAAGTCTTGGTTCGTGTTGATAAATTCATTCTTCTGACAGATTTTGTCATTCTTGATTGTGAATTTGATTATGAGGTGTTGATTATTCTTGGAAGATATTTCCTTGCTACGGGGAGGGCTCTTTGTGATGTTGAAGCCGGAGAACTCACTTTCCAGATGAGAGATGAAAAAGTGGTATTCCATGTGTGCAAGTCCATGCGGAAACCAAATAGCAACGAGGTGTGTTCTTTTGTGGACTTGGTGACCGATGTTATTATTGATGATACAAGTGCCACAATCAATGTTGGTGTGGAGGCCGTCTTGCTCAACTTTGATGATGACGAGATGGATGACTTCATGAAATATGTGAACTCTTTGCAAAGAATGGGGTCGTACAATTACGCACCCCGAAAACTATCTTTGGATCTTGAAAATAGGAAAACTCCTCCTACAAAGACTTCCATTGAATAGCATCCTACCTTGGAGTTGAAGACATTGCCTCCACATCTTCGGTATGAATTTCTTGGCCCTTGTTCTACTTTACCGATTATTCTTTCCTCTTGTTTGACTAATGTGCAGGTAGATTCTACATTGGCGGTGCTACAAAAGAGGAAGAAGGCTATTGGGTGGATATTGGAGGATATTCGGGGGATAAGCCCCGCATTTTGCATGCATAAGATCAACTTGGAGGAAGGTGCCAAACCATCTATTGAACATCAAAGGGGACTCAATAAGGCTATGCAAGAAGTTGTCAAAAAGGATATTATCAAGTGGTTGGATGCCGGGGTTGTCTACCCTATTTCCGATAGTTCGTGGACTTCTCCGGTTCAATGTATCCCATAGAAGGGGGAATGACGGTGGTCATCAATGACAAAAATGAGTTGATTCCTAAAAGAACGATGACTGGTTGGAAAGTGTGTATAGACTATCGTAAGCTCAACTAAGTCACAAGGAAGGATCATTTTCCACTTTCCTTCCTAGACCAAATGCTTGATAGGTTGGCCGGCCATGCTTTCTATTGCTTTCTTGATGGGTATTCGGGCTATAACCAAATCCTTATTTCTCCGGAGGATCAAGAGAAAACAACCTTTACGTGTCCCTGTGGTACTTTCTCCTTCAAGCAGATTCCATTTGGTTTGTGCAATGCACCGGAGACTTTTCAAGGTGTATGATGGCTATCTTCACGGACATGGTGAAGGATTACCTTGAAGTTTTCATGGATGACTTCTTGGTAGTTGGAGATTCTTTTGATGATTGTCTTGCAAATTTAGATAAAGTGTTGGCAAGATGTGAAGAAACGAATTTGGTGCTAAATTGGAAGAAGTGTCCTTTCATGGTCGAGGAAGGCATTGTCCTTGGCCACAAAATCTCAAAGAATGGAATTGAAGTTGACAAGGCAAATATTGAGGTTATTTCTAAACTTCCACCTCCAACTTCGGTAAAAGGTGTGCGGAGTTTCTTAGGCCACGCGGGGTTTTACCTGCATTTTATAAAAGATTTCTCTAAGGTGGTGAACCCGTTGTGCAAGCTTCATGATAAAGATGCTAAGTTTAACTTCAATGATGATTGCATGAGAGCCTTTGAATTGTTAAAGTTCAAGTCGACAACCACTCCCATCATCACCGCACCAAATTGGAGTGTCCTCTTTGAACTCATGTGTAATGCTAGTGATGTAGCGGTTGGGGCTGTTTTGGGGCAATGCATCAGCAAGATTTTTCATCCGGTCTACTATGTTAGTAAGACCGTGAATGTTACCCAAGTCAACTATACCATTACAGAGAAAGAGCTCCTTGCCATTGTGTTTGCAATTGAGAAGTTTCGCCCGTACTTGATGGGTGCGAAAGTTATTGTCCACATGGATCATGTGGCACTTCATTAACTTATGAACAAGATAGATTTCAAAGATCGGTTGATGAGATGGGTGCTTTTGTTTCAAGAGTTTGATATTGACATCCAAGATAGAAAAGGGAGTGAAAATCAAGCGGCGGACCACTTGTCTCATTTGGAGGAGGAGGGGAGGCCGCATGATGGCCTTGAAATCAATGACTCCTTCCCCGATGAGAAACTCTTGGATATTTCAATGAATGAGGTGCCATGGTTCGTGGATCTAGAAAATTTCCTTGTGTGTGGAATCATCCCGGATGAGTTCTCTTCAAACCAAAGGAAGAAGCTCAAACGGGATTGTCAAGATTACTGTTGGGATGAACCATGCCTTTTCTGGATTTGTACGGATGGGGTGATTAGAAGATGTATACCGGAAGAGGAACAAGGTGTAATTCTTGGGGCTTGTCATTCTTCACCATATGGTGGTCACCATGGTGGAGCAAGAACGACGACCAAAGTGCTAGGTTGCGGTTTCTATTAGCCCACTCTTTAAAAGGATGCAAGTGATGTAGTGAAAAGATGTGATGAATGTCAACGGGCCGATGGAATCTCGAAGAAAAATAAAATGCCTCTCACTAACATTTTGGAGGTTGATATCTTTGATGCATGGGGTATTGACTTCATGGGTCCTTTTGTGAGTTCTTGGGGAAACACCTACAAGGCCGTTGCTTTACCCAATAATGAGGCGAGAAGTGTGGTGGCATTCTTGAAGAAGAAATTTTCACAAGGTTTGGTACTCCGCGGGCTATCATAAGCGATGGGGGTCGCATTTTTGCAACAAGACTTTCGACACTTTATTTAGCAAGTATGGTGTTACTCATAAAGTCATGACTCCCTATCATCCACAAGCTAGCGGTCAAGTGGAAGTCTCCAACCGGGAGATAAAGAGTATTTTGTCCAAAATAGTGAATGCTAACCGGGCGAATTGGTCCAAGAAGCTTGATGATGCATTATGGCCTTATCGGACGGCTTACAAAACACATATCGGAATTTTGCCATACCGGTTGGTGTTCGGCAAAGCTTATCATCTTCCGGTGGAACTTGAGCACAAAGCCATGTGGGCTCTAAAGAAGTTGAATCTTGATTGGGATGTAGCCGCTAACTTCAGGGTTGCACATTTGAATGAATTGGATGAGTTCTGGTATCATGCTTATGCAAGTTCATTCTTGTACAAAGAAATGATAAAATATCTTCATGACAAATACATTTGGAACAAAGAGTTCAAGGTGGGGGATATCGTATTGTTGTTCAAATCGAGGTTGAGGATGTTTCTCGGAAAGCTAAAGTCTAAATGGAGTGGTCCTTTTGAAATTGTGGGTGTGATGCCTTTTGGTGCATTAGGCTTGAAGAACAAAAACAATGAGGTATTCTGAGTCAATGGTCACCGAGTGAAGCACTATTTGGGAAAAGTTGGAGATGGCCACGTCATGGCGGTGATTCATTTCAACTGATGGTATTCTGCGTCGTGCCGCAACGTTAAATTAAGCGCTTCTTAGGAGGCAACCCATGTTTCTCTTTCTTTTCTTTTCTTTTCTTCTTTTGTAGTTAGGTGTTATTTTTGTCCTACCCTGATTTGAAGTGTGCTACAGGGATGAGTGTGCCTTACAGGAATGGTGGACAGAAATCTGGATAAGTGTGCAAAATTATGCGGACCGTAGATGAATTGTGCGGACCACACATTTATAGTTGCTGCAGCAAAATCGCTTTGCGGTCACACAATTATCATGCGGACCACAGACATAAATGGTCAAAATGCCAACTCTCTGAAGTTGGTTTGTCAGAAAAATAGTCAATCTGCGGCCGCAACACGAAATCTGTGGCCGCAACAAGGAATCTACGGCCGCAAACAAAATTTTGCGGACCACAGATGGACACCACAATTGAAGCACCAGGTAACAAAGTGCAATCCGCAATTGAAATTCTGCGGTCGCACTCGCTCTTCTGTCCCTTAAGAACATTAACGTATAAATAGAGGGCTAGGGTTATTGTTACCCCTTTCCTTCTCTGAGCAAAAATCACATAATCTTTTGAAGTTTCTTGCTGAGTCTACTTGTGCATTCATACAACATCTTTGATCAATCACTCATCACACTCACTCATTTGATATGCTTCATAATCTTGTTAATTTCTTTCTTTTAATTTTAAGATTTTAAGTCAAATTTTAGGCCATTTGTCAATAGAATTCAATTGTACATACTTGTGGGGGTATGTCTGTAGTGGGTCAACTAGTATATGGTCTTTGGGGAATGGGTAAATGTATTCTCATGCTTAGATGATGTTACCATATCAAAATTTGCACAAAATAATTGCAAACCCTAGAAAGGACTGTTCGTATATTTTGAATTCTGCGATTGCACCTGAAATTGCGCATTTCGCAGAAGTTGATTCTAGGTAAGATTAGTTAAGCATGAGTCTGCAGCTGCAAGAAAAAATGTGCGGACCGCAAAAAACATGTTGCGGCTGCATATCCACTAATTCTATGTCATCATAGAGTTGCATGTTTTTGGTTTCTGAGTTGCAGCCATAAGGAAAAATGTGCGGACCGCAATTCCCAACTGCAGCTGCAAGAGAGAATTGTGTGATCCACAAAACTTCATCTGCGGCCACAAAACAAATTGTGCGGACCGCAGACCCTTACCCTTCAAGCACCCTGTGTGTGTGACCCTTACTATGTTTTCTTGTATAGCTCCTGTATATGATTGAACATTGAATTGCAACTAACAACTGCGTCTACTTGATACATATAATGGTTCGATCTAGAGGAAGAGGTGATACTTCTAAAGGAAGGGGAGAACCTTCTTGGGGACGAGGCAAGAGAGTCTTACCTAGTGCCCAACTACATTATCAGAAAAGAGACAGCATCCGAGAGAGGGAGAGGTGCATATCTCTCCGAGACAAGTTCAACCGCCTCGTCTAGGGACATATCAGAGTGCAACTCAGCCTCCGTTCAGGAACAACCAGCAGTACAGTCCAGGCCGTCAAGGAAATTCCAACTGAGTAACGAGCCATCATCATCCCACAGCACTTTTGAGGATTCGAAAAGTGCTTGTCAGGCTTCTGAGCCATCTACTACACCTGCCCCTGAGACACCAGATACATCAGTTCAGAACATCCCCGATGATGGTAGAGGGGGAGATGCTACAGTTACCGGCCTTGAAAGGACAAAGAAGAAAGAGGTTTGGGAGGATCGGTTTGTTAGTTTGGCTGCCTTCACCAGCTTCCGTCAATGGTGGCCAGTGAGGTCACTTACTCTTGAGCGGATGTTTCAGTTGAAGGATTTGGAGAAATATAATCCAACAGTGCTGAGGCAGTTCAAGGAACGCAATGGGTGGATGTGGTTCACCCAGAGTGTGGTGGATGCCAAAGAATATCTTGTCTGGGAATTCTACACCAATGTGGCGCATATCAAGAAGGGGACAAAGGTAACCAAAGTACGTAACCTTAAAGTGAGATTTGATCAAGATACTCTCAACACGTACTTGGGTTTCAAAGATGTCGAGCCGAAGGAATACTTAGAGCAGTATGCAAGAGGAGATGAAGCCCGACCTTGGTTAGCAGAGATTTTAACAGCTCCTAGGCCACCACCGCCATGGATCACAACAAGGGTTCCTATTCATAGGAGCACTCTGAGCTTTGAGAAAAAGGGGTGGCAAACCTTTGTCTACAGCAGACTATACCCGAGCCAGAATGAGACCTATCTTCTGATCCCTCAGGCAGTTCTAGTTGCTTCGATCATGGCCGGGTACCCTATCAATGTGGGTATCGTGATGTCGGCCAACATCTCAGTCATTGCTCGGCAAGATGACTTGTCCTACCTGTATCCCAACACTATTACAGAGTATCTCATAGGTGCGAGGGTAGAGTCAAGGGATTATGATACAAAGGTGCGGCCGAAGAAGCCTTTCTCATGGTACTCATTTATGGATGCAAGCAACCCGAAGAGAAAAGGTCAACCGTCTACCACCACAGGCCAGTCTGATGAGCCAGTTGTGTAGTTGCGGAGGGAGTTGATGTCCCATCTACTTTGTCCGAGCCTTCCTCTACTGCTGCAGTTATGCCACCACCATCATCTATAGCCCCTTCTGCAGTTCCTATCACAGGTTCCACCTCGGCTTTGAAGCTGGTGCCCATGCCTACTGAACCACTTTCTGCGCTGCGAGTCTCCGAGACATAGGCGAGCCTTAATAACTAGATACAGATAGCCAATGTAAAGATGTCTGGCCTATCCAGTACTGTTGCAGCATAGTCTTCAGTTCAGGCACCTCAGATTCGCCCGACAGTTGAGGAGACATTGAAGAAGCTCCTAGAGAACCAGAACACCTTCATGGCTACCTTGGTACAACACGGGTCAGTAATCGAAGAGCTGGGCAAATAAGTAAAGAAGATGAGAAAGTCCCAGGTCAGTAAGAAGTTAGTGGACAAGCTCTAGAGGCAGGTGACCAAGCTTGCTGCAACCGGAGACATCCCTTTTGACATGTTGATTGACCCACACCCTTCAGACCCAGATCCTGCAGCACCATCAGCACCGGTGGCACCAGTTGGCCAGTCTGAGGAGCCAGACTCTGTTGCCAACACTACCGAGGCAGTGCATTAGATGTTCACCAACCCAGTCACTCCCAAAGTTGAGGATGATGAGATCTAGTTAGATGAGACTGAGGGTGGTGACCTTGTTGTGGACACGGAGATGTCCAAGGAGCCATAGGGAGTTTTCTTCATTCTTTCCCCTCTTTTACTCTTATTTTGTGAAGAATTGGGGACAATGCTTAATTTTATTAAGGGGGTGGAGTATATTTTGATGATATTTGGTACATTCTGAGACAATTGGCCTGTAATAACTTGATATTATTTTCTTTCTCTTTCTAATTCTGTATATATTCTCTTGTTTTCTCTCATTTTGTCTATTCAGTAGTTTTTGTTTAATTAGCTTCTTTATTTTTGGTTCCATTATTAGTTCATAATTTGAGTTAGTAGCTTATTTGTTTGTTTTAGCAGCTTCTTTCTATATTTTAGTAGACAATAAGCCTTTGGTTTTCTTAACGCCACGGTTCTTTCCAAAGGTAGTTGTTGTGTGAACCGGGTGACTCGTCCCAACAATGGATGACGTGACAACCATCTTAAGGGAATGAGTCAGTTTTTGATGTTTAGGTAATAATAGTAGTAGTAATGAATAAAAAGACCTAATTAAGTCATGCTCAAAGAGTCAAACATGCTTCATTTGGTACAAACACACTTAACGACGTGCTTATGGTTAGAAATAAGGTTTTTAACAGAAATAGCTCTAGTTAGTGACTTTGTGACTTTGGAAACCATCGAGTGGTTTAATTGAACCATAGTGATTTTCAATCTTGAATGTGGTTGTTGTGGTCCCTCGACTATATCCTCTTTAGCAATCCAATTGTGTGAGGGGTGAGATACTTTGTTTCTAGTCCAAGTACCCCTGCGAAAGGTCTAGAACTTGTCCTGAATGTGTTTCAAGGCGAAATCCTATATTTTGCTTGGCTTGAGAAGTGATTATAGGCTTTTCTTAGCCCGTTTGAAAATTCTATTGCCTACCAATGTTGTTATCCCTAGTCAACCCATTTGAGCCTCGAGCCTTTCTCATTTGATAACTATGTTACAAGCCTTTACCCATTTTGTCGTGACCCTCTCTTAGCACCCGAGCTTTCCTTAACACTCTTGTGAAACAAATGGCTAAAAATGTAAGTTTGGGGGAAAGATGAGGAAATTGAAAAAGGTATCAAGGCACAAAAAGAGAAAAGAAATGATGAGAAGAAAAGGCAAGAAAAGAAAAGAACAAAAAGAAGAAAGAAAAGAGCGAATAAATGGAAGAATTGAAGGGATTCAAAGAGAGGCAATGATCCCAATTATGGAGAAATAAAAGATGGAGAAAAGGAATGTAATAATCAATAAAGAGTGATGTTAAGTTTCTCTAGTTCCCCAAGGAAAAGAAAGTGCCTCAAAGAATTGGCAAAGTGTGAGCCGGGAAAAAAATAATGGAGTACTTAAGGAAAGATGTAACCACTCAACCATACTGTATCCAACCCTAATCCAAAAGCCTTCATTACATCCCGAATGAAATCTTATTTAATTTCAAGCCGAGTGAGCTTACATTAGTGGCGATCTACATAAGGGGCAAGCCTATGGTACTTGAAGTCGTACTTGGGAAATTCTCTTGAGAGAGATTAGTGAACCTTTCATAATCATTGGATTTAGTGCTAAAATTCTTAAGTGAGCCAGGAAACCGGAGAGTATAGGAGGAAGAGTTTGGAGTCCACCATGACCTACATGATAGAGAAAGAATCATTGATGAGTAAAGTCAACTTTTGATGCTCAAATGTCACTTTAGAACTATATGTGCATAAATGTTTAACTTGTCGCCTTGTTGATAATACATAAGTAGTGTGGGTAACTGTTGGTCCCAACTGATGTGTGGATGGCTCACCTTTGACTCGCTGAAATGACCCTTAACCTTTGGAGGTGGGAACTAAATTGTTTGCATGAGGACAAGCAAAAACTTAAGTTTGGGGGAGTTGATAAGTGGGAATTTTGACTACTTATTAGTGCCTTTTAACTTTTGTTTTAGTCTAAAAGCATTGAATTGTATGCCCGAAACTAATAAAATTGTGCAAAATTATAGGAATGCTGGAAGGTGGGCTCCCGAGATGAAATCCGACTCAAAAAGGAGCAGTCTAAGCACAAGGCAATAAAGGGCATAGAAGCACAAAATGTGCGGTCCGCAGAAGAAATTGAGGACCGCAGAATTCCGTCTGCGGCCGCAAGCAAAAAAGGAAAAATCTGCAGACAATTGTGCAAATTGCGGGCCGTACATGAATTGTGCGGCCGCAAAGCTGGGCTAGGAGTCAAGATCAGACAGTATGCAAATTACCAAGTCCAGAACCTCAGTACATTGCGGACCGCACAATATTTGTGTGGCCGCAAAAGATTGCCTTGCCGCCGCAACCCTAATATTGCGGACTGCAGAAGATTGTCTTGTGGTCGCAATTCTAAATCTGCAGATCGCATAAAAGTTGCTTCGTTGTCGAAGTTCAGAACTGTATGGCCGCAGAACTCCAGCTCCAGTCAGATGAAGAAATTTGCGGACGCACATGGAATTGTGCGGCCGCAGAACCTCCCAAGGGGTATTTTTGTTCGATATTTTTAGCCTTGTATAAATAGATGAGTTTTACAAAATTAGGTCAAGTTTTGAATATCAGTAATTACTGTAGCCATTTTTCTTTTCCATTTTTGGAAGTTTACTTTGCCTTGGTGTATTTTACAATAGATTTAATCATTTTAAGATTTCATTATGAGTTTAATTAGTCTTTCTTCTTCATTTTCTTCAAACCCAAGTATGAGTAGCTAGATTTTTACTAGGGTTGTTACACAATCCTAGTGTGTAAACCTTATGGGTATTTAATTTAGTACTTATTTATGATTGGGTGTTTATTATTTAGCTTAGTTTATGCTTTAATTTGAGGAATTAATGGTTGCAAATATTAGTTCATGCCTATTTGACTTAGTCTTTTCTTGAGAAAGAGAGACCAAATCTAGGATAACTTGGCTAACAAGGAATTGGGTCAATCAAGAGATTGATTTACCCAATTAAAGGGTTCAACCTAGAGATAGTAATAACCCGACTTGAACTTTTATCAAATATTTTGTGTGATACTCATTTGGTCTTGAGAAAGCCAAATTGGGCAAAACCACTCTCTGACTGAGAGGTATTGAGTGGGTACTTTAGAGTTGATAGCTATAATATACCCCAGTCAACAGAATAAGCATTAAAGTCTTTATCCCATTAAGCAAACACCTAGGTAATGGTCACAACCCTAGGTTTTTTATCTATTTGGAAAAACCTCAAAAATAATTATCTCTAATCTTCTTTCTTTATTTTGCAATCAATAGAGTAAAATTAGAAATAGAAAATTAATTCTTTTTGTGGAAATGCAATCTCGATGATTCAATCTAGCACATTGAAATATATACCACTAACTCCCATCTTAGCTCCCTGTGGATTCGATCCTGACTCTTAGTTGGGTTTCTATAATTGCAAATGACCGTTTCATACCTCTTTTGAGGTGTGCATTTGGACGTGATCACAGGGCGCGATGCATTAGTACAAAAGTTTGTCAAACAAGATAAGTTCAGAGAGTTGACACCCCCAGAGAAATACACTAATGCGACACATGACGCTTAGCACTGTGTGATGCATGAAGTGTAAAAAGTTTCCAGGTTTTCCCACTTTGGCTCTAAGAGGGTAGTTTGGTCCAGGACGTTCCGACTTGGTATAAATACACTAAAATACATTTTTGAAGAGACTTTGGACCTTGGGAGCTTTTGGAGAGCATTAAAGGCCTTAAGACACAAGATTTCATCATCTTTCCATCAATTCAATACAAGAGTTTGGATTGTAATGTTAGATTGATGCTTTCTTATTCCTTAACTATATTTGTGATGACTTCCTCCATATCTATGGAGTAGTTTACTTTAGGATTTGACATGATTTGGTTATTGTTTATGGATTTGACTACTGTTTAATTGCTTGAATTTATTGGTGGAGCTTTAATATTAGTTGTGATTTTCGTCTTTATAGTGTTTAATCGATAGAGGAACATCTTATTGAATATTATTGCAGTGTATCCCTTAATTTATTTTGGTGATTCTTTGAAGTAATCGAGAGAGCTTTTTGAGTTACTATTTAAATTAAGATTAAGAAATATTCGCAAGAAATTTCACTTAGATCATTCCTACCATTAGATTCTTGCAAGTTTCATCGCACTTTACATTAGTTTATTTGAAAGATTTAGATTTAATCGAGAGAGGAGTCTGAATCGGAAGTATATGCTAATCACCTATTGAATTTGTGAGAATCGATAGAACCTCGAGAGTGAAATATAACAGTGTCAAATTCAAGATAGCAGTCTTGCACCTATCATGTCAAAACCCTTGTTTTTCGTCTTGATAATAACCCATTGCTTCTCTCTGGTTCTCTGTGATCAATTATTAATTGCTTTAATTTTAATAGTTAACTTTAGTTCAAAATCACTCAAATCAAGTGTTGATCATCCTGAATAGCGCTAAATCATAAGTATTTGAACATAGTTTAAAATCAATCTCTATGGAGACGATAATTATTTTTTGGCTAGCGAGTATCAATTTCGTGTTATGTTTTGTGTTGTCAAGCTATAGAAGCATGGCAGCTGCAACATTTGAGGTGATTTGGTTGGAAGGTCTGCTGGTTGAGTTAGGTGCATCAGTGTCAAGACATGTGACTCTGTACTGTGACAGGAAGGGAGCAATACAAATTGCTTCTAATCCTATCTACCATGAAAGGACAAAACATATTGAAATAGACTGCTATTTTGTGAGAGAGAAAATCAAAGAAGGGTTGACACAGACTGAGCACATAGGAACTAAGGAGCAACTGGCAGACTTGTGACAAAAGGATTGGGAGCTACACAACATCAACATCTATTGTCTAAGCTTGGAGCGCTCGATGTATTCCACCCTCCAGATTGAGGGGGAGTATTAAAAGGTCAATGTTAGTCGGTTAAGATGAGTTAGTCAGAACTCACATGTTAGGCACGTGACTATGAGCCGTAAATAAATATACGGAACAATTTGTTTTCAGATGTAAGAGAATAAAAACATTCTCCTTCTCTCTCTAATGTCCTTTTTCTCTCTCTAAGATCTGGTAAGATTTGGTACCCTAGCACTCTGCATGTTCTATCCTTAGCTACTGATTTTTCATTCTAACCGCAAATTCAACAATTTGAAATTGAATTAACTCAATTAATAAAAGGAACCTCGTATACATGAAAAAATTAAAATGAAACCTGGTACGAATTTCACCCTTTTCAAGGATAAAAACTTAAGTAAATAACCAAGCATTAAGGAGGCCTCATTAGTCATTATGCTTGACCCCAAGGTATACCTCATTAGGAAGACAGATAGCTAAAAATTTTAAAAAAAATTATTTGACAATGTTTTTCCTGAAAATATTTCTAAAACAATTATTTCCAGGAAACTTCAAAGAAACATTCAAACGCCAGCAAAACCAACTCGAAAATGTCGCAAGGCACAATATGGAATTCCCCTCGTACATAAATACTCTTTTCGAACAACTTAAATAGCATATGAATTACTACTGTAGTATTTTTGTCTATATATTCGCAGCGCAGAAGGTAGCCATCTTTTGACCAATAAGTAATATTCACTAATTTTGACTGCTTCCATGCATTTATATTGTTAACGGGGATTATATGAAATATTCGACTTGGATATACAAAATGAAAAAATGTTACTACAAAACCTCTATCCGTGCACTACTTATGCCAAATTCTTTTTTTTTCTTTTGTTTTTAAATAATGATGGTGTTCGGATCAATTTGCACACCTCACTTACAACACATATAAATATTATCAAAATTTAGGCAGACCCGAAAATGTCCATCCTCAATAATAATTTACCAACAATTAGTGTACAATTGTTATTTTAGGATGAAGCCACATACAAGGGGAGGGTGAATTGTGTCTAGTCCAATTTTCCCACGTTAAAGAACTTGATTCTTTGACTTCATTATTTTGACGCAAAATTAAAAGTGAAGTGCAAAAATTAAAGTACACAATCAATTTTACGTGAAAAATTTCCTTTCTCAAGGGAATAAAAATCATGACCATCCCTTGTAAGATTTGTCTCAAAATTTCACTAACTTCAAAGAGCGATCTTAGATTAACTAAATTAAGGGACTAACTCTAGTACCCTAACCCTTACAATCAACTCAATTATAACTACCCCTTTCCATACTATAAACTCTAGCCTAGAAAGTTAAATAAAACTTTTCAGACTTGTTAACCTAACAATATACTTCTTAATAAGAAATTAGGTTACAATTACAGAACAATTGATTTAACCTAAACAACTAAAGAACTTCAACAATTTCACCTTCAGAACCTAGTTCTCAGCTGAGCAGCTTGAATCCTTGAAAGTACCTTCTAACGTTAGAATTGGTATTTGCCAAGAGTAATTTCAATGTTTGTGCGAAATAACTATAGTCTTCAATAGCAAAAATAGTAGTGATATTGGCGGAATTCTTTTTTTCAATTTTAGCTAGAAGACCAAAAATAATCCGGTTACCTCATAACGGAAATTAATCCTAATAGAATTCTATTTTATTTACTTAATTCGTTTACGCGTTTTTCTTTCCATGCAAGTATTTTTATTATTGAAATCTTTATTGAAATCAAATTCTTCCAACTAATATACTCCTTGTAGCCCAGGAATAAATCCTTCAGAAAAGTCGACTATCAACAAGGATTGGCTTTCAACTCTCAAACCAATTAACTTGCACTAGGAAACAATTCCTAGCTTCTAATCAAACGACTTCAAAAGAGCTGCTTCTTTCACAACTGTTTACTAATCATTAAATCAATTTAAGCTAAGGTCAACAACCATTAATTTGTTAAAACCTTAGAATGATTGCAAAGATTCTTACAGGGTTGTCAAACGTTAAATTTGCCTTGTCGCTATTACTTGCTGAGAGTGACAAGATTAAGTAAAATGACAACAAGAAATCACACAATATGGTGAGAACAGAATCCAAACAAAAGAGTTAACATGAAGTCAGGAACTAAAAGAAACAAGTGGTACTTAATAAAGGTAGCTCAACATTGTCGTGGGTTGGGTCTAGTTGAATTGTCACTATATTAAAAGGTAGTCACGGGGGAATTGATCTCAACTAAGCAAATTCCATTAGGGTTCCCACTTTGGTTTTATGCTTTGGCCTTTGGAAGAAGCCAAAAGGAAAAAGAATGCTTTTGGGAATTTTACTTTTAATTGCTTGAAAACCTTCAAACATACCTTCGTATGATAACTAAGATTGGAAAATTAACCGAAGTAAACTTTGCACTTCTAACTTTTCAAAAGGTGGTTTAAAAAAGAAAACATAAATTTTCATTTGGGAGTATTATAAGTTTCCCTCCTTAAGAATATAAATCTCTCTCCCTATATCTTTCAGTACTTTTCTAACCTTTTTCTTTTACTAAAAGATATTTTAAATCCTTTACCAATTTACGTTTTTCATTAAAATATTACTCAGACACAATGCAAAAGAGAGGAAAAGATGCGAAGAAACGCTCAAATAACGTAATTTTGCTCAGGTAATTAGTACATCACCTTAGGTCATATGCTTTTTAAGAGTGTTTTACCTAGCCATATCAGGAACTTTATGCTACTAGAAAATATGAAGAAACTCTTAGTACTCTTTATTTTATTTTTATTCTGCATAATGTTCAGAGGCGGATGTAGTGTATATTCTACGGGTTCAATTGAACCCATTACTTTCGATGCAGAATAAAAGATTATATGTAAAAATTCATTAAAATTGTAAAAAATAGTAGATCTGAACCCATAACATTAAAAATATAATGAGTTCAATGCTAAAATATTTAAAAGTTGAACTCATAAGGTTTAAATCCTGAATCTGCCTCTGATAATGTTCGTCCCATAAGATGAATTTAAACAAAAAATTATGATTAGTGAAAAATGATATAGTTGACCCCAACTTTTTTGGGAATGCAATATTGTTATATTTTAATATGTTTTGTGGGTAGAGAGGGAGAAAACTAATTCTTCCCAAAACCTAAATAGTGTGATAACCCGATAGGTCATCTAGAGTTTTAACCCTTAATTCTGTGTTCCGAGACCTCAAATAGCTCCTTTTAGCCTTCCACGATTTGTGTGTGCGGTCCGAGTCTTTTTCTGGAAGGCTCTTATGTGAAAAATTGAGTAAAATATGAACGCGTGCCTTAAAAATCTATTTGAGTTAACTCTGGTCAACATTTTGAGCAAACGGACCCGGATCTGTATTTTGACGGTCCCGGTGAGTCCGTGTCATGATTTGAGACTTGGGTGTATGCCTGCAATTGAATTCAGAGGTCTCAAGCTTGAGTTATCGCAATTTAAAAGGTTTAAAGAATTTATGAATTTGACCAAAGTTTGACTTTGTTGTTATCGGTTCCGGAGCTTGGTATAGGTTCATTACTATATTTATGACTTGTATGCAAAGTTTGGTATAAAACAGAGTTGATTTGACGTGATTCGGATGTCCGGTTGTTAAAATAAAAAATTTTAAGTTTCATTGAAAATTTTATTCGTTTTGGTATCTGATTCGTAGTTGTAGGTATTATTTTGGTGTTTTGATTACGCGGGCGAGTTCGTATGATATTTTTGGACTTATGTGCATGTTTGGTTTGGAGCCTTGAAGGCTCGGGTGAGTTTCGGATAGGCTACGAAATGAATTTGGACTTAGAATCATAGGTGGTGAAACATTGTTTCTGGTGCAGGCCTCAGACCTCGCATTTGCAAGGTCTGGTTTTGCATTTGCAATATATCAGTGTCTCTGTCAGGTTCGCAATTGCGCAGTAGGACTGGGTCAGCAGAGTTCGCATTTACGATCAAAATGATCGTAATTGTGAGGAGTCCAAGTTCGCATTTGCGAACAAACCATCGCAATTGTGATGGCAGCAGAAGTGTGAAGACTTCGCATTTGCGAAGGAATTTTCGCATTTGCGAGTTTCGCAATTGCGAACCCCAGGTCGTAATTGCGTCATTTGCGCCTGGACATAAGAAGGGAAAAATAGGATTTTAGTTCATTCTTTCAAATTTTCAACCTTAAAAACTTTAGAGGTAATTTTCTCAAGAACTCTTCTTCCTAATTTCTTTGGTAAGTGACCTTAATCTACTTTCTTTTAATTTTTTACTATATTTCATAAGATTTCAACCTTAAATCTAGGATTTTTATGGTAGAAATTAGAAATTTGGGTAGAATTAAGGATTTTTGTAAAATTGGAATTTAGACTTCAAATTGAGGTCGGATTTCGAAATAAATAACATAACCGGGCTCGGGGTGAATGAGTTTTGATCCGAATTTTGAATTTTGACCAAGCGAGCCCGGGGTTGACTTTTGTTGACTTTTCAATAATGTCCTAAATTAAACCTCTTTCATTTGTGGGTAGTTCCTAAGGCTTATTTTGAATCGTTTGATTAATAATTTTCTAGATTTGGTTGGTTCGGAGGCTTGTTCGAAAGGCAAATCCGTGATTAAGCTTTGAGTCGATTGCAGACCGAGGTAAGTATCGTGGTTAACCTTGACTTGGGGGATTAGGACTTGTTTGCCTATGTGCTACGTGTTTAAATGTGTGGGTACAATGTATATGTGAGGTAACGAGTACTTATGCGTTATTATTGGGTTAAAGCATGCGGGTGGGACTTGTTGCTTGTAATTTATTGCCTTCTTTACTCGTGATATCAATGCTTAGATTAGTTTATTTCTTAGTTAATCGTTTTTCCCACATTTATGAATTAAATTGTGATGGTTGAGTATTTCTTTGAAATTGAGGATTGGTATCTCGGAACCATTATCGACGTAAGGTTTATTCTTGTTTATTTTTATATTCATTACTGCATGGTAAGGGAGAGTGTTAAAGCACGAAGGGTGATGGCTTGTTGTTATTCGTTTCATTTATTAATTAATACATAGAGAGAAAGAGAGTTAAAGCACGACGGGTGATATTGTGCCGTATTTATTATTTCATGGAGAGATCGAGAGTAAAAGCATGAAGGGTGATATCGTGCCATTATTATCATTTCATGGTAAGGTTGAGAGTAAAAGCACGATGGGTGATTTTGTGCCATCTTTATTCATTATGTTTATCCGTTTTCATTGGTTGAGGATTTATTTGACTGTCTTATATTGCCATTCGTGTTGTAATTTATCGTATCTTGTTCCCCATTTGCATGTCCCCTCCCAATTTTATATATTAATTCTTTGTTTGTTACTATGTTACACATATATCTTTGTTCGTACAAGTTTAATTACGTGGGTGTCCTGTCATAGCCTCGTCACTACCTCGTCGGGTTTGGGCTCGACACTTAAGGAGTACATTGGGTCGGTTGTACTCATACTATACTCTGCACTTCTTTTGCAGATTTTGGTATTGGTCTCAGCTGTACGTGAGGTGCATCATCTCGGATTGGCCTATTTGGAGACTCGAGGTAGATCTGATGGCACCCGCAGACCTTGAAGTCCCCTTCCCCTTCCCTCATTTACTGTTTATTTTATTTGAAACAGTTGTATTTATTTCATACTCTATGTGTAGAACCTCTAGAAGCTCGTAAACTTGTGACTCCAGATCTGGGTTGTATTCAGATATGCTGGTTATTATACTACTCTACACTTTATTTTAGTTTTATCTCAGTTTAATTGGTTTATTTATTTGAACTGTTTAAAAATTGGTTTAAGAATTTCTCCAACGTTGGCTTGCCTAGCAAGTGAAATGTTAGGCGCCATCACGATCCCGAAAGTGGCAATTCCGGGTCGTGACAAATAGCTTCCATACAAAAGAATTAAAATAAACTATCCCCGCTCTTATTTTCATAAATTTTCGAGTCCGAAACCAAAATGTGATTCTTTATGACTCAAAGAACCAAAATGTGTGGAAAAAACACTAGTAAGAATAATATATATAACGCAATTTTATAAGGCGCTATACCTTAATGGTCGTTTGCCCAATTAAGTATAGCGCCCTTATTTAAGGCGCTATATATGTAACGCCCTAACTTACCGCGCTATATATATTATGTGGCTCACCAATGATTCTTCTGAGATTAACTGACATAGCAATAATTCAACTGGGTATAGCGCCCATATTTAAGGCACTATACCTCAAATAATTGTACCCCCGAACTGGTTTTTGCCTTATTTAAAGAGGTTAAGTATTTTGTATAAATCTATTCATAAATATTCTCAAGTCTTCTGAAATATTACTTCGTTAAGTTATTTGGCATTTTGCCATAATGTCTGAAGAGCAAAGAATTAGGGTTTCATTATATTGGGGGGTGAGGTTGTGGTGGCGAATAACTCAGTAAGCTATAGTTTATCTCTATAGTGTCATATTAAGTTGCCACTTACAATGGAGTGCAATACATTGGTATTGTTGTTATGTAAAAAAATGAATGTGAGCAAACGTTCAGTGAATATTAAAGTAACCGGAAGATATCCATATTCTGTCACTCCCCAAGGGGTTGCTTGTTATGCTGAGTTTAACATCGAAGACGATGAAACTCTGAGAGATTTTTAAGGACTCTGGATGAATACCAGGAATTTCTTGTGATAAAAATATGAAAATGTACGTCAAGGCTGAAGACGTTCGCAATAATGAGGTTGCGCAAAGTAGGAATATCCCTCAGTCATCGGTGGTTATTTTGGAGCAATTTTAGCCGAACAGGTTCCGGGTGAAAGAGTTTGGCCTGATCTAAACTTATCTTCACGGGCGAATGAGGAGCGAGGAAATAATTTCTCCCCTAGTTTACATAATCCACAAGCCGAGTGGTAAACTTCAATTTTTTTTTGTGTTACGATATTTATTTTTGATGTATTGAATTTGTATTAACACTCATATATTTCACAGGGGGTACCAACCAGATATGAGTTTTACAAGTTATGAACCAACGCCCAGTTAGAATATGCCTAGTTTTGGTATGTTGGATCATGGTGGTCCATCCGGGAGTCATCACCAACAGGATAATGTCCATCATGGGATATCAACACATTATAATTTGTAAGTGAAGTGATAAAGCTATATGTAAAGTTTGGATCAATTTGAGTAACTCATTATTTTGTTGGTTGTGCAGTGAAAACAAGCAACTTGAAGGTCTTGTCCTTACTCAATTGTCCGAAGACGATATATTTAATCGGGATCTGGCATATGCGCAGAGTCAGGAAGAGAATAGTGATTATAACAACAATACCGATAAGTCTGGAGATGACACACCCTTCCCTGATGAGAGTGATGAGGAGGAGGAAGAGGATGTTGAACCTGATTTTTATTGCTTAACATCTTTAAATATATTGTAATATCTTTAATATTAAAATTTATTCGATATTTTTACTATATTATTAATTAGGTTGATACATTTTCTATATTATAATTTTATATTTTAAATGTTACTTTATTATTTTATATGTTTGTTTGTTACTCACCTATTTTTGACTATAATAAAATTAAATAATTAAGTTTCATAACTATACAGGATTTAATTATTAAATATTCATATAACAATACTTAGTTTGAGTCCAAATAAACCACATTTTGGTTCCAGACTCGATATTTGAGGCCCAATAGCACCAAGGAATCCAATGTTCTTGTGTTCATGATGAGGAAATTTTTCCAATTTATCACTCAACATATCTGTTATTTTATATGTTAGTTTATTATTTTATATGTTTGTTTGTTACTCACCTATTTTTGACTATAATAAAATTAAATAATTAATTATTAATTTAATTATTAAATATTCATATAACAATACTTAGTTTGACAAATATTGTTGTTTTCTCACGTTATTTTCTTATGTTTGTTGACTAAAATTGGATAGAGATTGTGTTTGAACTATCAGTTTTTTTGAGATATTTTTGAGTTTAACAGGTACTTAAATGATTAATTTTAATAACTACAAAGATACTACGCTAAAGGGCATTATATTTTACTACGCTAAAAGGACACTACATTATAAATACGAGCACTACATTAGGGCACAAGATACCACTATAGGGAACTAAAGCCACATATTCATATATGTACATCAATAACATCTAAATAAGATTAATTATTCCTAAAATAATAATTTATCTATTTTACTAGTCTTTTAGCAAATAAATAATCTAAACCGGATAAAAATAACAAATTAATTTAATCACAAAAAAATATATACCACAGTAAAAAGTAACTAATTAATATTTTTTTTACAAATAATTACAATTTCTCTATTTTACTAATTGTTTTAGCACACTAATAATATAATTCGGATAAAAAATAGCAAATTAATTATATCGCAAAATAATCACGAAATAATATAGAACACAGTAAAAATAACTATTAGGCATTTTTTATACATGAGTTTCAACATAAAATAAGTCGGAATACCTCGATTTAAAGTTTTTGAAAAGTTAAAAATTTGGTGATTTGGAGCTTAAACAAGCAACCCACTACGAGATAACGCCTTAGATACGATGTGGGACCGAGAATCTACACTTTTTATGGGACCGGTGGGCTTCACTCGAGCTTTTTTTGGTTAACAATGGGGGGCATTCTGTTTTGCTGGGGCTGGGGAAGGGACGATTATTTATGTAAGTATAGCGCCTTAGGTAAGGGCATTATACTATAGCGCCTTAAGTTAGCACGCTATACCTTCCCGCCCTTTTGCGTTCAAATATAACGCCTTAAATAAGGGCGCTATACTTAATGTAATGCCTCAAAAAATTTTGAAGAACTTAAGTGTAAAGCCTGGTAAAATTTGCAAAGAAAATAATATTTCATGATGCCGGACTAGAATTACGTGTTTGAGGATTGTAGAAATTCTAAGCTTACGTGCTCGCCGCGGCTCGGACCTTTTGGGTTGAACAATGCACCGGAAAGTGAAGGAAAAATTTTGGCGAAAAAGTGCATTTCTGCGGTCCATTATGCGACCGCAGAACCACTCTGCGGACCGCATAATGGCCGCAGAGTAAGGCAGTTAATTGGGTCAGTTGGAAGCAACTATGCGGTCGACTACGCGGCCGCATAACTGTTATGCAGTGCATTATGCGACCGCATAACAGTTATGCGGACCTCATAGTAACCGCATACACAGACAGTTCTTTTGGATATTTTGTAACCAATTATACGACCGATATGCGGTCCGCATATCAGTTATGCGATCGCATACCTTGTTCCGGAGCTTCATTTTTGGGTTTTTAAAACCCTACCCTATTTCGTTAAATACACTCTTTGGGCTATTTTTGAGACATAGTCTGATATTTTAGAGTGAGAGAGAGTGCCCTATAGTGAGAAGGTGTTCTTCAATTCCTTCTCAAGTTTTGGAAGATTAAGAAGGCAAGCTCATTAGGTCTTCATCCTAGATGTAAGATTCTACACCCTAAACCCTAATTTCGAAATCATCTGAAAATGGGTAATTAGCAAGATAATTTTTGGGCATGAGAGTTAATTATTTTACATGCATGTGATATCAAGGGGTGTAGGAAGATTGTTGAACTAAGCATGGTAAAGATTGGGTTGTGGGATGATGGAATCCTCCAAAAAAGGACATTAAAACCTTGTGCACACCTAGTGTTTGATAAAATGCTCAAATGAGCTAGAACCATGATCATCTTCCTAATTTTGATTCAATTTGTTATATTTCTATAATAGATTGAAGTTGCTAAGAATTCCGGAACATTTAGAGTGTAAGGAAGCTCAAGTGAGGTATGTTGGCTAAACTTTCTCTCTTGGAATTGAATTCCATAATGTTTCCGTGAGTTTCAAAGTATGGGTTGCGTATTAAAATGTGGTGGCTTAAATCGTATTTCAAATGAAAGCTAGTATGTCAAATTGTGTGAGAAAATCTCAATATTCTTAAGACTCTTAATTGCTCATATGTGTACCTAATATCTTGATTGGGAATGTCTTATTGTTGATAACCTATAAAGATGTTGGAAGTGAAATCAGTAAATTGGGAATATAAAGTGTGGCCAACGTGCCAATAGTGAAAGTTATATTTGTCACCAATGGTGCCAATGAAATGAAATAATGTGAGAAAGATTATGAAATAATTTTTGACTCAACTATTCCAAAATTGACTTCGACAATATAATCGGCTAAAAGTTTATGAACTCAAGTGATGCCCATATGTGGCTATTTTAGCTAATGTTATGCTTTATAAGTAATTTTCAATGTGTTTTGCGTTCTTACATATTCATGAGTGAAAATTGTGTATGATTTTAACTTGTACTTCGATTGCCAATCATTTTACTCCATTTATTGGAAAGAAATCGATTGTGTTTAAAGCCTTCATTACTAATGAATTTAAAGTTGTGATTTCCGAAATATTCTACTTGTTGATAATTATGATGATGAATTATGAAAGGGAAGAAATGAAAGTGTGGAATATAAAATACGGTCATTGCGCTATGAATAAAGAATCATATGTATGGCCAAGAGAGCCAATGAAATAATAATGTTGTAAGTGGTTGAAAGTACGGATTAGGTGATATGTGGTGTGAAAGGTTATGAGATGTACGTATTTTTACTTTTATTTCCAATGTGTTATGAAACTCTATGGACGGTCTATGAAACGCATAGGTATATTGTGTTATGAAACCCTATAGATGGTCTATGAAACGTATAGGTATATTGTGTTATGAAACCCTATGAACAGTTTATGAAACGCATAGGTATATTGTGTTATAAAACCCTATGGACGGTCTATGAAACGCATAGGTATATTGTCTTATGAAACCCTATGGACGGTCTATGAAACGTATATGTATATTGTGTTAAGAAATCCTGTGGACGGTCTATGAAACACATAGGTACATTTTGTTATGAAGTATATTGTGTTATGAAATTCTGTGGACGGTCTATGAAACACATAGGTACATTGTGTTATGAAATCCTGTGGACGGTCTATGAACGCATAGGTACATTGCGATATGAAATCCTGCAGACGGTCTATGAACGCATAGGTACATTGTGTTATGAAATCCATTCTGATATGAAATCCTGTGGACGGTCTATGAAACGCATAGGTGCATTGTGTATAAGAGGTATAGATGTACAGTATGAATAAACACTATGGACGGTCTATGAAACGCATAAGTGTATAATATGATATGTGAACACTAAGGACGGTCTAATGAGACACATTATTAATGCAGACAATAGGTGCCCCTTTTGTTGTCCTTGTTTGTATAGGTTGTTTCAATTACATTATATTATGTGTTCCACGTATAGATCATATGGGCATTCTATTTTGAAAGAGGATTTCTAGCTATACATACTAGTGCTATTCGACAGTACTAACGACCCTTTTGTCGGGGGCGATGCATCTTTAATGGATGCAGGTAGTTCTACAGCAGGTGGCATTGATCAGCGATAGCAGTACACTTCTTTCAGCCGATTTGGTGAGCCCCGCTTCATTTCGGGGTCATGTATCTTTTGTTTCTCATGTACTTTGTGGTTGAGGTATAGCTGGGGCCTTGTTGCCGGCATTTCCATATTACTCTTCAGTTGTACTTAGAGGTTTCGTAGACAAGTTGTGGGTGGTATTTGATGTTGGGAATTGGATTAGAACTGTTGGTATTTGGCAACATGTTTTTCATTAAATCTATAAACTCGTACTATTTTGAAAATATTGAATGATGTTGTTAATGGGAATGAAATAGAAGCGGTTAATGAAATCTCTTCAGTATTTGATTAACGGAGTACATCTCCTCTTTATTCACGAATGAATTTAGGTAGAATGAAATCCAACAGGCTTGCTCAGTCGGATTCACTCGGTTGAGCGCCGGTCGCGCTCCTCGGTTTTGGGGCGTGACACTTAACTGGGCAAACGGCCGTTAAGGTATAGCGCCTTATAAAAAGGCGTTATATATATTATGGTCACCAGTTTTTTTCCCCACATATTTTAGTTTTTTGAGTAAAAAGAACCACATTTTAGTTCTGAACTCCAAATTTTCCTACTTTTACCTTGTGATCAAAATTGTACTAGCCCCAAGTTATAAAGGACAAGCACATATCCTCAATTGTGAAAGGACACTTTCTCTTTACGTGCTACATATAAATCACTGTTTGCCACACTCACAATTAAACTCTACTGTGCCAGCAAAGATATCATTGTACCTATTTAATTTTACGTCCAAAGTTAGGGGTTCTTTTATGAGAGAGCGACAGTACCTTTCTACTGAAAAATTCATTTGTCTATGCTAGTTAGTGAAAGATATGCCCACCAAGGAGACCAATTGCAAATATTCATTTATCTAAGTGACACGATTGTCTAGATACAGTATTTTTTATATTATCAATACATAAAATTTAAACTCTTAGATTTATTTCATTTATATATATAAAATATTTTTTAGTTTTTTCTTTTTCCAACTACTTTTAAAGGTAACAAAGCTAGAGAAAGTAATTCAACCATGATATCAGTATTTAAATGGAGTAGTAGTTTAGTGTATTTTGGCTGAGTAAATATGCTAAGCAGGTCAAGCTCAGCTTATCATGGATCTAATTAAATCGTAAACATTATATTGAAATTGTATTGTGTAATAGTGAGCAAATTTATCAGGCCTTCCCTAAAGAGAGAACTTTTTTGTAGAAATTGGACTACTAAATATCTATTCAGAAATAATTAGTTGAATAGTAGCAAACAAAGATATTTTATAAAGTTTTCATGATTTTTTATTATGCATTGTCTACAATTGTTTTTTAGGCTTCAATAATAAAGTAATCCATAACACTCAGTATACCTGTTTTCCACAATATTTTTTTCTCCAAATTACATCTAATCAATGCACAAACGTTATCAAACACATAACTACTTCTTCTAGAATCAACTCCTAAACTAATTACAAACGGACAAAGCTTTTCAGCTTAGGTTTAAAGTCTCAATCGTAGTAGTATAGCTTCACGGAGTGGTAGATCGCAGACATATTTACCAAAGCTTTTTTAAGTAGGGATTATTTTGAGAGGAACCGCTTGAAACTTAGCTTGATCAAGATAAATTAAGCACTACTCTAATTTCCTTTATGATTGTCTATGTTTTAACAACATGTTTAGTATGTCTAAATGTTAAAAATATCTAACTCACTCTTATATTGTAACAGGTATACATGCGGCAGGGTGAGATTGGAAAATAACACCACACAATGACTTTTATATATATATATATGGTGTTGCTGATTTACAATATATTTAAATTTTACCCACTTCGTTGTATTTTCTTCTTCTTCAAAATGTAGACACAATTTACAATTGTATTTAAATTTAGGCCACTTTGTTAATGTCATCTTCTTCTTTACATAGGTTTGCAAAATTAATATACTATATATTTATTGGAACTACATGACTTAATCAATACAATGTAAAACTTGAATTACCGTGGCCAGAAAAAAATTATTGCATTGCTTTTCATGATTTATCACAAAATTGCAGTTCGAACTTCAGTACACTAAACTGAAATTTGAACTGTCAGAACTAAACTTTAAGATACTACCGTAAAGTTTGAACAGAAAGAATTGAATATCAACATACTTCTTGTGGAAGTTCGAACTTCTTCCAGATATTTAAATTTTGGCTTTTTAAACACATAATAAATATTCATTACTATATTCTAAGTGGCTACCGGTGCACTTAACCTCTAGCCTTTTCCTGAGATATCTCAATTATTAGGTTTGCCAAATTAGTACTACTATAATCCATAGCAGGCAGTTTCTTCTCTCCATTAAAATAAAAAAATTATGACTCCACAAGTCGTGTTGGGACTGCAACTTGCATGGTGTTTACCCGAAAAATGAATATAGTTAAAATTGTACGTATTTCTAATGATATGTGATATAGCTTGATACAAATCGTAAGGATAAATAAAAATATCAAAAATGGATTACAAAGAATGCAAAATAAGCAAGATTGAAAAGAAGATGATAGTTTAGACTAAGCAAAATGAATCAACTAATAAAGCCTCAGAGAATAGTTCTTGAGTATAGGAGAATATGGGGCTTGAATTACAATGTAAGAAAAAAACATCTCCTTACAGAAATAATAACCATCCCCTTTATAGTAGAGGAATCTTATTTTAGATATAATTAAAAATATATAGTGGAAACCCATGATAAATCAGCTTTTCCATAATTCCTGCCAGGAT
This sequence comes from Nicotiana tabacum, assembly GCF_000715075.1. NCBI lineage: Eukaryota > Viridiplantae > Streptophyta > Magnoliopsida > Solanales > Solanaceae > Nicotiana > Nicotiana tabacum. The sequence goes on along the minus strand of NC_134081.1, from coordinate 21,104,539 downwards.
TCTCTCCTCTAGTGGGATTGCAACGGCTCTTGTCTATGAACTCGATATTGACCCGAGTTTTCGGTCTTTACTCGAGTCTCTCGATCTTGACTTGAGCTCGATTCTAACTCGGATCCTTGCATCGATTCGGAGTCAGTGTTGGTCGGTCTCTGAATCATAAGCTCGATAACTTTACTTTGCATCATAGTTCGATTTGGATTCGAGCTTGATAATGATATCGGGCTCGACATTGATCGGTCTCTCGAGCTCAAAGCTTGTTTGTACCATCTTCGGAACTCATCTCGAAGTCTTACTCCGATCCATTACGTTTTGACCTCGATCAATCATACGAAGGCCGAAATCTATTTCGACCGTATACAGATAGTCCCCTCGTTTCTCGGGAAGGATGTGGTGAGAAGCGATATGATTTTTCAACGACTCGATTGGATTATAAGCTGACGTTTACATTGGGCTCGACTATAACGCACGTGATAGTTGTCCTGTTGATTTAGTATTTCAAGGCATTTAATGCATGTCAGACGGTGGTCAGCCACCACTAATACTGAACCGGCATTGCTTAATCTATAAATAGCCCTTCCTTTTATCTTTTACCACTTTTACATCTTCAATCTTCCAAATTTCCCAAGTTCTTTTTCGTATTCTCTGAGTTTATCGCAAATCAGAGATTCTTCTAAACCACCAAACCTTTGTCACCTTCTTTAAATCCAAAATGGTGAAGACATCAAAAACCGTCTCCCAAAAAGAAAAAGCGTCTTCTTCCCAATCCACCGCCGACAAAACACCAGTGGATACACGGCCTGAGGAATGCATTGTGGCGGCGTGTGTTCTTACCTCTGATTTCAAACTCGATAAAGGTTTGCTGGTTCCTGGCCGATGTGAGCCCGTATCGAGATATATTTGTTCGATAATCCGGGAGCATATCGAGCAGATAAAAAAAGATTGTAACTGGGAGAACAAAGAAGTGGTAGTGCCGTCTCCCGAAGAGGATATTACTACTCACGTGAAAGGGTTTTTAAGCGTGTATACTTACCCTTTCACGTTAGGTCCTCTCGACCCCGTTATCATAGATTTTTGTCGTAAAAACCTAATAAACCTACGCCAGATACATCTTTCCTTTTGGCGGAGCATTATTTTGATCCGATATTTTATGAATAAAATCGAGGGGATGCCTTTCACCCTCGATCATCTTGTCCGATTATACCGTCCTTGCCTTTTTCGAGGAGGGTTAGTAAAACTCCAACGCCGAGCTACCAAGGCTCTGTTCTTGAGTATAGACGAGGATAAGGATCGAGGCTGAATGGACAGATTCGTTCGAGTAAGGACTTCAGACCTGATTCCAACCGAAAATATGCCTTTTCCCGAGGAGTAGAATATGAAACATAAGTGTAATTCTGATGTTATCTCCTACTATTTTATCCTTTCATTTCCTTCACCAATATTCCTTTTTTTTATGTAGCAGTTCCCTGGATGCCCGGCGCAATGCCCGATCTCAAGAACTGGGTACGTGATCTGATTTCGACAACCTCCTACGCCGAGCACTCATGGCGCGACTTGTCAAAGGGCCGATGGGAGGCCAAAAATCACAGTAAGAATCTTTATCGTATCTTTTGGTAATTTGAATAATATGTTTTTCACACACTTTAATAAAATTTTCCATGTGTAGGTGTGGGCAAAGATGCGGTTTTGAGGCCCTCAGCCGTCGAGGAAGAGGCTTCGGTCTCTGTCCCAGAGCTGGTGAAAGAAAATAAGAGGAAAAGAGCCCCCGTCCTTGAAAATCAGAAACCGAAGAAGAGGACAACTCGTAAACCGAACAATAATATCATTCCTTTGACCGTAAAATCAGTTCTGCATCTAAGGGATAAAGAAGAAGCAGAAGAAGAGAACGATGGGTCTGCACTGGCGGCCCGAATGAAGAAGACCACCGACGTTCCACAGGAAGCTGGATCGATGGTGGTTCATAAATCTCCGCCTCGAATTGAGGATATATCGGAGAAAGATTTGGACAGAGTCCCCGAGTTGTTGGAGATCGAAGATGCTTCCCATCGAAGCCAACGGATGGGGGATATGCCCGAAGGGGCTATTCTCGAATCTTTTCGAACCAAAGAGAATGCCCCGGGTGATTCACTTGAGGCATTAGCAATCGAAGACTCGTCGACCTTCCCTATTTTTTTCGCAGGTGCGATTCGGGAGGCCCAAGATTTGGGGGCCCTCGAATTAGATAGGCCTCATGATGGAGAGGATCCTTTTCGTGACCTATTTATTGGTGTCAAAGACACTACCGGTAAAAGTGACGCATCAGATCTTTTTCACGGAGTGCAGCAGGCTTTGAATCAGGTAAGCCTCAAATTATATGGCGTTACCTTTAAGTTTGCTTTTCTTTTCTAACTTTGTTTCTTTTGTCTTTGCAGGCCGTAGCAGTTTATCGAGAATCATGTTCTCAGTCCCGAACCGAGATGCGTCGATACGAGGCCGAGCTTCAACGGGTTATGGAGGAGAGGAACTCCTTAAAATTCTTTTTAGGACAAAGGGGGGAAGAAATAAAAGACCTCCGAACTGAGTTGGCCAAAGCTCACCAAGATCAGATCAATCTGTTCGAGAAGGTAATAATACTTTTAAAAGCCTATGGGCTCGATACCAGAACGATGGCTAATTTTTCGGTCTCATAATTGCAGCGAAAAATTGAGATGATCGAAAAACTCCGTGAAGAAGTTGATATGATAAAAGCAGAGTCTTTGAAGTGGAAAGAAAGAATGGACCACTTTGCTACAGAGAAAGAAACTGCTCAAGCCCAATTGTCATCGGCCGAAAACTAACTTCAAAAAATGAAGGAGAAAGGCTCGGTCCAAGAAAGAAGAATAGAGGAGCTCGAGGCTCGGTTAGCCTCTGAACTTGCCAAGGCCGAATCTGACGCCGAAATGGCAAAGGTCGATGTGGATGCACTCGTGGCCGTCTATCGGGCCGATGTTGAAGCTGACCAGGTCCGAGCAAGAGAGGCAGTCGAGACCCCCGATACTCGAGCACAATAGGTCACTGAACTTGTTAAGTGCCAATATCGGAGGGAGACCCTCGATGAGATCCATGCTCGAGGTTTCTACCTCGCTGAAGAGATTAAAAGGGCCAAAGAACTCGAAGTCGATGCTAAAGCCTTAGTTTTCGATGACGACGATAATGAAAATGGTGATGATGATGGGAGTAAGAGCGGGTCCGACAACGAGGGGGAGAGCCTGATAGAGAAGAGACCGCTCATAGGGATAACTAAGAAGCTTAGTCTTTAATTTTTATGTTGTAATCAATCATGTAAACAATCTTGTATTTATAAAAATATCCCTTTTTTACGGACTTGCTTCTGTTCTGTTTCCTGTCTTGTGAAGATTTTATTCACGCCTTATGAATATTTTCACAAGGATTTAGGCAACTTGATCAAATTTGGACTTTGTAGCCTTTATAACCGAGTGAGCACTTATTCAAACTTGAAATAAGGTAGCTCATAGGCTTAGTGGTCGAGTTGAGTGATTGTTTGAACATATGCTTATTCAGACTTGAAGTGATGTAGCCCCTAGGCTTATTTGTTGAGTGAACGATTCGAACTCGAAGTAATATAGCCCGTAGGCGTAATGAGTGCTTGCTCGAACTTGAAATAAAAGTAGCCCGTAGGCTTAGTAGTCGAGTGAACGATTCGAACTCTAAGTAATGTAGCCCGTAGGTGTAATGGTCGAGTGAGTGCTTGCTCGAACTCGAAATAAAAGTAGCCCGTAGGCTTAGTAGTCGAGTGAATGATTCGAACTCGAAATAATGTAGCCCGTAGGCGTAATGGTCGAGTGAGTGCTTGCTCGAACTCGAAATAAAAGTAGCCCGTAGGCTTAGTAGTCGAGTAAATGTTCGAACTCAAAATAATGTAGCCCGTAGGCGTAATGATCGAGTGAGTGCTTGCTTGAACTCGAAATAAAAGTAGCCCATAGGCTTAGTAGTCGAGTGAATGATTCGAACTCGAAGAAATGCAGCCCGTAGGCGTAATGGTCGAGTGAGTGCTTGCTCGAACTCGAAATAAAAGTAGCCTGTAGACTTAGTAGTCGAGTGAATGATTCGAACTCAAAGTAATATAGCCCGTAGGCGTAATTATCAAGTGAGTGCTTGCTCAAACTCAATCCTCTTTGCATAATAAATCTTGAAATAGAGGAACTTTCCTTGGATATAAGATATCAGTACATAAGAGAACTTTTCTTTGCAAGTTATTATACATGTGTTCATGTTTTGCGTCAGGGCTCGGGCCAACTACATGATCATGGTTCATTTTGACCATTTGTCTCTTATAACTTTTCCTATTGGAACCCTCTTGTTACGAAATAACTTTCTTGCATCAGAACTTTATATATTTGAGGGCTAATGCCTCCCCCCTCCCCCAGTATTCGGAGGTCAATTGTAAAGAGGCCTCAGATACTGCCGGATTGTTTCTAAGTTTAGCACGATCACTGGTTTCCTCATTAAAAACCTTGCCGAAAAATCCATTTGGGATAAAAACCGGTCTAAAGGAAAAAGAGTGCAACGCGTGCTTTCAAATCTAGGGATTCGTATTGAAGGATCCATCCTAGCTTTTGATCGGACTCCTCCAGGGGTTAGATTCGAAATGTAGATGAATATGGGAGGGTCGTACCTTAGCAGTAGTATCGTTTTAGGTGCGACACATTCCAATTGCTTGATAGTTGTTTACCGTTTATAATGCCGAGCTTGTATGATCCTTTTCCGACGTTTTTGAGAACCTAATACGGTCCTTCCCAGTTCGGTCCTAGTTTTCCTTCGTTTGGATTTCGTGTACTGAGGGTGACTTTCCTTAGTACTAAGTCCCCGAGTTTAAAATGGCGAAGCTTGGTTCTTCGATTATAGTATCTTTCTATTCGTTGCTTTTGGGCGGCCAATTGGACGAGAGCATCTTCTCGTTTTTCATCCGATAATTCGAGGCTAGTGTTCATAGCCTCATTATTTGACTCTTCTATTGTATATAGAAACCTAGCACTGGATTCCCCAATTTCGACTGGTATCAAGGCTTCTGAGCCATATACTAAGGAAAACGGGGTTGCCCCCGTACTAGATTTTGATGTTGTTCGATATGCCCAAAGGACTTCGGGTAGGATTTCTCTCCATTTTCCTTTAGCGTCGTTCAACCTCTTCTTTAGGTTTTAAATGATAGTTTTGTTCGTTGATTCGGCCTGTCCGTTCCTACTGGGGTGATACGGTGTTGATAATATCCTTTTTATTTTGTGGTCTTCGAAGAATTTCGTCACTTTGCTGCCGACAAACTGTTTCCCATTGTCACTGACTATTTCGGTGGGTATCCCGAATCGACATATGATATGATCCCAGATAAAGTCTATAACCTCTTTCTCTCTTACTTTCACGAACGCATGTGCTTCAACCCATTTAGAGAAATAGTCAGTCATAAATAAAATAAATTTAGCTTTACCTGGGGCTGATGACAGAGGGCCGACGATATCCATTCCTCATTTCATGAATGGCCATAGGGATAGGACTGAGTGAAGTTGCTCTCTGGGCTGATGGATCATCGGTGCAAACCTTTGACATTTGTCACATTTTCGAACAAACTCCTTTGCATCTTTTCCCATATCGACCCAATAATACCCTGCCCTAATTATTTTTCGGACCAATGAATCGGCACCAGAGTGATTTCCACAAGTGCCCTCGTGCACCTCACGTAGTATATAATCGGTGTCTCCTGGACCTAAGCATACTGCCAATGGTCCATCGAATGTCCTTCGGTAAAGCATTCCATCTGCAGTTAATGTGAATCGAGCAGCTTTGGTTCGTAGGACCCTCGAATTTTTAGAGTTCGATGGGAGATTTCTATTTTTAAAGTATTCAATATACTTATTCCTCCAATCCCAGTTTAAGCTCGTAGAATTTATCTCGACATGACCTTCTTCGATCACGGATCTCGAGAGTTGAACTACAGTCCCCGAGATTATCTCGCCTTCCTCGATCGATGATCCCAAATTTACGAGTGCATCAGCCTCACTGTTTTGCTCTCGTGGAACATGCTGTAAAATCCATTCTTTGAAATGGTGCAGAGTAACCAGCAGTTTGTCCAAATACCTATGCATTCTATCTTCTCGAATTTCGAAGGTTTTGTTTACTTGATTTACCACCAGCAAAGAGTCACACTTGGCTTCAATGACTTCTACTCCTATGCTGTTAGCTAGCTCGAGACCTGCAATCATGGCCCCATACTCGGCCTCGTTATTAGTCAACCTAGTAGTTTTAATAAATTGCCTAATAGTGTTACCCGTGGATGGATTTAAAATGATGTCTAGCTTGGACCCCTTCACGTTCGATGCCCCGTCCTTAAAAGAGGTCCATACCCCTAATGACGTACCCAATTTCAATAAGAGTTCTTTTTTGACTTCGGGTATGAGGGTCGGCATGAAATCGACCACGAAGTCTGCAAAAATTTGAGACTTGATGGCCGCACGGGGTTGATATTCGATATCGTATCCACTGAGTTCGATGGCCCATTTGTCCAATCGGCCTAATAGTTCGGGCTTGTGCAAAATATTAAGGAGTGGGTAAGTGGTTAATACACATATGGGATGATATTGAAAGTATGGTCTTAACTTTCTATAGGCACTTATCAGTGCAAGTGCCAATTTTTTTAGGTGCGGATATCTAGTTTCTGCTTCTCCTAAGGATCGACTTACATAATAAATGGAAAATTACGTACCTTGCTCTTCTCGAACTAGGACACCGCTTACCGCGATTTTCGATACTGCCAAGTACAAGCAAAGTTTTTTGTCTGTTTTTGGAGTATGAAGCAGTGGTGGGCTCAATAGATATCATTTTAATTCCTCTACTGCATGTTGGCATTCCAAGGTCCAAGCAAAATCGTTCTTCTTTTTGAGTAGAGAGAAAAATTTGTGACTCCGATCTGACGACCTCGAAATTAATCGGCCTAAGGCTACAATCCGTCTCGTTAGCCTCTGTACGGCTTTCACGCTGTCCACGATGGAGATGTCTTCGATGGCCTTGATTTTATCGGGGTTAATCTCGATCCCCTGATTTGACACCATGAAGCCGGGGAATTTGCCCGAACCGACCCTGAAAGCACATTTCTCGGGGTTGAGCTTCATGTTGTAATTCCTTAAAATCTCGAATATTTCCTGCAAATGGGTCAAATGGTCCTATGTGCACAGGGACTTAACTAGCATGTCGTCGATATAAACTTCCATTGATTTACCTATTTGTTCCTCGAACATTTTATTTACTAGGCGTTGGTAAGTAGCTCCTGCATTTTTTAGCCCGAAGGGCATCACATTATAACAATATGTTCCGTACTTGGTGACAAATGAAGTCTTTTCCTAGTCTTCTAGGTTTATTTAGATTTGATTATACCCGGAATAGGCATCGAGAAAAGTAAGGATCTCGTGGCCAGCCGTGGCATCGATCAGGCGATCGATGTTGGGCAGCGGAAAGGAATCTTTGGGGCATGCTTTGTTCAAATCCTTATAATCTACACATATTCTAAGTTTGTTCCCTTTTTAGGCACTACAACTACATTGGCTAACCATTCAGGATATTTCACCTCCCGAATGGATCCTATTTTGAGAAGTTTGGTTACCTCGTCCTTTATGAATGTGAACCTAGGGTCCAAGCTTAGCCGATACGTTGTTATATTCGGTGGGATCCCTGTTATATCTAAATGGAATCAGGCAAAGCAATCTATGTTATCGATAATAAATATAATAAGTTTTTTCCTAAGTTCGGGGGTCAGCCCCGTTCCCAAGTGTACCTTCCGTTCGGGCCAGTGCTCGATTAGTGTGACTTGCTCCAATTCCTCAATCGTTGATTTGGTGGCGTCGGAATCATCAGGAACCAGAAGGATCGAGGGACCCTTTAATCATCATCTTCATCAATCATTTGATTATCTATTCGGGTTAAAGCCGATGTGTGTGATTGCTATTTGGTATCTCATTCTCCTTTAGAGCCCAATCCCTTTACTGGCAAAGGCGAGGATATTGGATTTGCTTCCTCGACGGCAAACATTTCTCTTGTGGCCGGTTGTTCTCCGTACACTGTTTTGACTCCTCTCGATATTGGGATTTTAAGGACCTGGTGTAGGGTCGAGGGCACAGCTCTCATGTTGTAGATCCATGGCGTTCCAAAAAGGGCGTTGTACCTCATATCGCCTTCGATTACATGGAACTTCATTTCCTGGATGGTCCCGGCCACGTTTATTGGTAGAACTATCTCGCCTTTGGTGGTTTCACATGCCATATTGAATTCGTTTAGAACTAGGGTTGCAGGTACGACCTGGTCCTGTAGACCGAGCTGCTCTACGACCTTCAATCTAATGATGTTGGCTGAGCTACCTAGATCAATTAACACACGCTTAACTCTAGTTTTATTCATAAGTACAGATATTACCAGTACATCGTTATGAGGTTGTATGACTTCTTCTGCATCTTCATCATTGAAAAACAAAGTTCCTATGGGCGTATAATCCTGAGTTCAAGACCGTTTTTCTCTCACAGTCGATGTCTTAGTACATTTAAGCACCGGTCCCTGAAGGGTATCGGTGCCACCGATGATCATGTGAATGACGTGATGTGGTTCTTCTTGTTTGTTTTGCTTTCCGAAATCCCTGCTTTTAAAATGGTTCATCGCCTTATTGCTTAAAAATTCTCGAAGGTGAACTTTGTTGAATAACCGAGATACCTCTCTCTTAGTTGCCTGCAATCTTCCGTTCTGTGGCCATGGGTGCCATGATATTTGCACATTTGATTGGGATTTCTCTTAGCAGGATCGGTCTGCATGGATCGAGGCCATTTAGTATCTTTGATGCGTCCGATAGCCGACACGATGTCGAATGCATCGATGCTGAAGTTATACTCCGATAACCGAGGCGCTTTCTTAGATCCGGTAGGCCTATTGATCATGCCCAACTATGCCTTGTAAAAAGGACTAAGCGGTCGCTACAAATATAACCCGGTTCAAGTCCGGAGTCAAATCCCACAGGGAACTAACCTATTTACTACAACTTTAAATAATGCTAATGATAAGCTCAGACAACTTCCGGATGGAAGAGTTTTGTGAATAATCAATGGAATTTATTTAGCTAAGGAAAAATGACAATACAATTAGCAATAATCAAGACTAAAATTGAATTCAAGGGTAAAAGGATCTAGGGCTATAGAGTGCTCCAATTGCCGGATTAATTCTTAACTCTTTAGCTATAATCTCGCCGTAATACTCTATGAGGATTATGAGTTTCGGGCTACCGTAATTACCTCTCGATCAATTACGATAATTTACTAGAAGCATTCTCTCGAACTACTCTAGTTAACAATTTATGCAACTCCGAATTATCCCACCAAAGCTTCGTTATTTCTAACCCCACTTTTAAATTCAAGTAATTAAACTCTTAACACCCAAAAGTGGTGTTGTTCAACAACAATCTAACCAAGTGTTCTTTCTCAAGCAACACAAGGTAACTAGACACAATTAATCGAGGGCCCTTCCAATTAACCATAATACAATACGTAGTTGAACAATCATAGAACAAACACGGCTCAATTCTAACAAAATAGAGTCAAGACTTCATCCAACAATTGGTTCCATCAACCCTAGATAATAGATTTAGCTACTCATAGTACTGAAAAATAAATCACTAAAATAATTCATAATCAACAAATAGAAGTATGAAGAAGAAGATGAAAACTCTTAGGAAATTATTCGTCTTCTCTCCCTTGTTCTTGCCTCTAAAATCTTCTAAAACCAGTTATTTCCCACTTCTAGGCGAGTTTAGGTTTCATATAGCTTTAGGTTAGTCTCCTAAGAAATTACATAATTAACCCTGCATGTTTGGCTTTCGTCCGCCCGTCCGCGGCCGCGGATTCGACTACGGATCCGGCCGTGGATTTCCATTGCCTTACCGCCTTGAGTTCGCGGACCAATTCGTGGCACACTTCGCGGCCGCTCACCTGGAGGGGTTGTCTCACTTGCTTTTCTCTCTCCTTTTCGACCGGGCTAACCTCAATTGGCCTTTCACACTCCATGTTGACTCCAAAATACTCGTTAGCTCCCTTCTAGCTCGGAGTAGCTCCCGCAAAGCATCAAATTTTTAATTAGAACATTTTGTTATCTTTTAGCATTTAAATATCAATAAAGTACAGCTAAATTAGAGTGTAAGTAGTGTCTAAATTGCATAAATATAGCCTACTATCAACACCCTACACTTAAACTATTGCTCGTCCCCGAGCAATCAAACCACAGTCTAAGAGGCCTAACTTCACTGAGCGACTTCCCTACTCGTCACACCAAGAATATTTTACATAAATTGAGGATATTAGTGCAATATCTACACCTCAAGAGTTGACTCCCTCTAGCCATGTAGTGTTCCTAACCGACTTACTTACTCTAATTCATAGGTCCAGACTTGCCTCTCCTTCATGAATCAAGTGCCTGCTCACAACAAAAGAGACTCATTTCACAATCAATAAAATTCACACACACTGAGGAACTTTAAAAGGAACAGAATTCACTCACCCTCTGAAATGACATTCTTGTGCCACAGAAAACGTACCATAGGCTTGCCCGTAGTGTACGACTCTACTAATTGAGCTCACTCAGTCTAGGATCAAGTAGGACTTTATTTGGATATAATGTAGGCTACAGGTTGGGTAGGATATATTTGGATATGATAGTGACTACGCCTCCCTAAGCACTTTAATACATTTATTTTACAATCAAGTCTGCACCTAAGTTAAACCAATATTTTCATCTTTAACACCACATATACCACCTCACACTTCTTCTTTGAGCACAATCACCTTAAAAGCCACCAAAGAATTATTACCAATCAACATGATACACTATTAACAATGTTCTTCTTTTCTTTTCTTTTTTTCACAAGTGGATTTTCCAACAAGATATACCTTTCTCCTTATTTCCCTAGTTCCACTCAAAAGCTCCACCAACTACCCCACACTTTATCCTTTGTAAATTCATAGTATTTTAAGTGCTTACGAGAGGTAAAGGGTTCAAAAAGATTGTCAATTCAAACAAGGGATAGGGCTTGTATTATGGTTGCCAAGGAAACAGGATTACAAGCTCAACGGGGTTAACTATGGTACATAGAAAATAGGTGGGTGGAGTATGTATATATATGGTTCAACAAAGAAATGCCTATATCACTTCCCAGACTAAACAAGACTACCATTTCATTTTGCAGACACACGGGGCAAGTTCTAGGCGTTAAATATCGTGCACAAAATATAACAAGCCCCCCACACACATGGCACATGACTCATTCCAGATTAGATCATCAAACACTCAGATAAAGGTACTTAAGCCAAATTAAGAACATACATTTTAAGGCCTTCTTACAAGAGTCAGCAAATGAGCCTAAGCGTCACACTAAAGTAACCGCTATATTCAAGGCATTACGAAATTACGGGATCCTATTCTAATTCTGCCCATAGCCCATAAGTTCCTAACTAAAAATAAAAAGCTAACTACACCCGGTTCAAACAAAACCCTTGGAAAAGAACAGTGGTTTGAAGAAAAACCAAGGGGGAATTGATATACTACTACAAAAGAAAATTGACTTTAGTCCCTCAAGAAACCTAACGAATGATATTTGATTTATACAAATAAACTACTAAACTATCTACATACAACATACAACAAAGTATCCCCCACCCCACACTTAAAAAGATGGCATGTCCCCATGTCATACAAAGTAAAGTAATGTAAGGTAAAGAAACTTCCCTGGTGGATCAGTCTTGATCGGAGACAGTGCTAGGGTCGAGATGACATGCTCTCCCCAGCGCATGCAGCCAACCCATGATTTTCTTTTCTGACTTTGCATTTTGGGTGGCCAAAGCATCAACTCTGGTCCCCAATTCCGTGATGGAAGTGTGCAGTCCTGCCATGTCTTATTGTAGGGCTGTCATTCGCATGCTCCGTCTGCCCTAGGATGGTCCTTCTGCCACTGCAGCCTGTTTCTGTGGGAGTGAGGTTGTTGGTAGGACAACTATTACCGGTGCTGCTGATTATAGCCATGCTGCCTTTGATAAGGCACAACTTGATCTTGTGGTCGTGCGCCTCCAGAATTGGGGTTGTGTTGTGGAAGGTTGGTTTTGTACAGCTGGTTTGGTGCTGGTCCCCATTGTTTCCCACCTTGCCTTTGACCTTCAAAATTATTGACATAATTCAAGTCTTCTCTGAAACCCTGATTGTCATTCTCTCCACTCCACGAGCACACATATGACTGGTTTATGCAAGGAGTGCACAATCCTCCATTCGTTGTATCAACAATGTGCACTTCCTTTATACCCATCTCATCAATTTTCTTTGTCAGTATGCTCATCTGAGTCATGAGAGTGGCTATGTTCTCTGCATGGGAATTGTTTGGGTCAAGAGCAATAAAATGCACTATTGGTGTAAGTGGCCATCCAGCCTGAATTTTGAGCCATCTTGTTAAGAAGAATCTTGCACTGTGTGAATGTCTTGCTAAGAAATGCACCCCCAGCTGAAGAATCTACATTGGCCTTCAAACTATCTGCTAAACCCATGTAGAACCTCTGTCCCAGTATCTGATCTGGAATGCCATGGTGTGCACACTTCACTAGCATACCCTTGAACCTCTCCCAGGTTTCTTGCAAGGTCTCAGTTGGTTTCTGCCTGAACTGCAATGTCTCATCAATCTGCCTTGTAGTCTTGTTGGGAGGATAAAACTTGTTTAAGAACTGTTTGACTAATTCTTCCCAAGTGGCAATGGAGTTTATTGGGAGCGAATTCAGCCAAGTTTGAGCCTCTCCAGTCATAGAGAATGGAAACAGTAATAGCTTGATGACTTCGGGAGTCACATTCGGCTATCTTTGGGTCACACATATTGATAGAAAATTCTTCAGATGTTATTGTGGGTCTTCAATGTATGACCCGGAGAACAGTCCCTTATTTTGCAACAGATGCAGCATGTTGTTGGTGATCTGGAATGTCTCCGCTTGTATCTGAGGTACATCAATGGCGGTGGTTAAGTTATCAGCAGTTGGTTGTGCCCAATCATAAAGAGCAGCTTCTGGCACAAGAGGTGCCACCACTCCATAGTTTGGGTCAACCCGATTATTCCGATTGTTTTCGTTGACATCGTCCATGTTGTCCATTTCAATTTTGAGTGTGTGTTTTTGTTTTAACTGTTTGTTCTTCTTGTTGGATCGATTTAATGCCCTGAATGATTTCTCGGGGTCTGAGAGTCCTTTAAAAATTTCACCAGTCCTCGAAGAGATTCTAGGCATACACCTGAGTCACAGGAGAATTCAAACATGAGAATTTCAATGGAAAAATTTAAACACCGTAAGAAATTGATCTAAACTAAGAATCCCAGCAATTCTTCTAAGTTGCAATAAATAACACCATTAGTTCCCCGCAACGGCGCCAAAATTTGATCACGCCCAACTATGCCTTGTAAAAAGGACAAGCGGTCGCTGTAAATATAACCCGGTTCAAGTCCAGAGTCGAATCCCACAGGGAACTAACCTATTTACTACAACTTTAAATAATGTTGATGATAAGATCAGACAACTTCCGGATGCAATAGTTTTATGAATAATCAGTGAAATTTATTTAGCTAAGGAAAAATGACAATACAATTAGCAATAATCAAGAATAAAATTGAATTAAAGGGTAAACGGATCTAGGGCTATTGATTTCTCCAATTGCCGGATTAATTCTTAACTCTTTAGCTATAATCTCGCCGTAATACTCTATGAGGATTATGAGTTTTAGGGTACCGTAATTACCTCTCGATCAATTACAATAATTTACTAGAAGCATTCTCTCGAACTACTCTAGTTAACAATTTATGCAACTCAGAATTATCCCACCAAAGCTTCGTTATTTCTAACCCCACTTTTAAATTCAAGTAATTAATCTCTTAACTTACCCAAAAGTGGTGTTGTTCAACAACAATCTAACCAAGTGTTCTTTCTCAAGCAACATAAGGTAACTAGACACGATTAATTGAGGGCCCTTCCAATTAACCACAATACAATACGTAGTTGAACAATCATAGAACAAACACGGCTCAATTATAACAAAATAAAGTCAAGATTTCATCCAACAATTGGTTCCATCAACCCTAGTTAATAGATTTAGCTACTCATACTAATGGAAAACAAATCACTAAAATAATTCATAATCAACAAATAGAAGTATGAAGAAGATGAAAACTCTTAGGAAATTATCCGTCTTCTCTCCCTCGTTCTTGCCTATAAAATCTTCTAAAACCAGTTATCTCCCACTTCTGGGCGAGTTTAGATTTCATATAGCTTTAGGTTAGTCGCCTAGAAAATTACATAATTAACCCTGCGTGTTTGGCTTTCGTCTATCCGTCTGCGGCCGCAGATTTCCACTGCCTCACTGCCTTGAGTTTGCGGACCAATTCGCGGCCGCGCACCTGGAGGGGCCGTCTCGATTGCTTTTCTCACTCCTTTTCGACCGGGCTAACCTTCGATTAGGCTTTCACACTCCATGTTGACTCCAAAATACTCGTTAGCTCCCTCCTAGCTCTGAGTAGCTCCAGCAAAGCATCAAATTCTTAATTAGAGCATTTTGTTATCTTTTAGCATTCAAATATCAATAAAGTACGGCTAAATTAGAGTGTAAGTAGTGTCTAAATTGCATAAATATAGCCTACTATCACCTGTCGAACCCATCTTTGTTCATCAGCCCCCGGGATCTTTGACCTCGATTACTTCTTTTGTTATTTTGCCCGGGGTTACATCTCGATTCACCGATTATGTGATTTTCATTATGCGGTCGGTATCGGTCCACGATCGGACCTTGTCCTCGATTAATATCCCTTCGAGCAGCGGGTTCGACCCCAACTGATCATCTTCGACCCTAATTTTTTTGATTGGTACCGATTGTGCATGTATGCCCACGTTATGGCTGGGTATTCGATCAGGTTATGCTTCAACTGTCATGAGGCCGTCGAACTTCGCTCATTCAAGCCTTAAGTGAAAGCCTGAACAGCCCAATCGTCTGTGACTGGTGGCAGATGCATTTGTTCCATTTGGAAACGAGATATGAGCTCCCTCAGCATCTCATTATCCTTTTGTCTTACCTTGAAAAGATGTAATTTCCTTGTTGCATCTTTTATGGCACCGGTGTGTGCTTTTACAAAAGAATCTGCTAACATGGCAAACGAGTCAATGAAATTTGGTGGTAGGTTGTGTTACCAAATTATTGCTCCCTTCGAGAGGGTCTCTCCGAATTCTTTTAACAGCACAGATTCGATTTTATCGTCTTCTAAATCATTTCCCTTAATGGCACAGGTGTAAGAAGTGACGTGCTAGTTGGGGTCGGTCGTTCCATTATATTTGGGAATTTCGGGCATACGAAATTTTTTGGGGATTGGTTTTGGGGCTGCGCTCGAGGGGAAAGGTTTTTGCACGAATTTTTTGGAATCCAACCATTTTATAATTGGTGGAGCTCCTGGGATCTGATCGATCTTGGAGTTATATGTTTCTACTTTTTTATCGTTCGCTTCGACTCGCTTTGTGAGCTCCTCGAGTAATTTAGCAATTTTTGGAGTAGTCCCCGATTCTTGCTCGGTTGACCTTACTATGGCTGGCTCTATTCTGTGGGCGATTTTTCGAGGCAGATTGGGCTTTGGCCTGCTCGGTACCTGGTTTTGGCTCTACAACTAAGCTATTGCTGCCTGTTAAGCTTGCAACATTTCGAAAATCATACGCAAGCTGACGCCGTTTACCTCGACGTTATGGGTATCTCAAGCTGCAGACCGAGTGCCACCATGAATGCTATTCTCGGGTTCAGAATGTAGGTTCGCCTTAATGGCCACATCCGAATTGATATCTACCGGCAATTCGATCCGAGCTCCGACGGCATTGACAAGTGGTCTTTCGGTACTGGGCATCAAGTTATTGTTCTCATCTTGAAGACCGACTTCGTTGTCGATAGGTGAGGCCATTTGATTGGTAGTTAGTCGTTGCTAATCCAAAATCCAAGATACTTTCAGAAACAAGCGCAAAACGGTGTGTTTTTGTAGATTCGTATCAAATAACCATTGTTATCCTTATCCCCACGGTAGGCGCCAAACTGTTTACCCGAAAAATAGATATAGTTGAATTTATATGTAATTCTAAGGATAAGTGATATAGCTTGATACAAATTGTAAGAATAAATAGAAATATCAAATATGGATTACAAAGAATGCAAAATAAGCAAGATTGGAAAGAAGATGATGGTTTAGACTAAGCAAAATGAGTCAATTAATAAAGCCTCAGAGAATAGTTCTTGAATATAGGAGAATATGGGGCCTGAATTACAATGTAAGAAAAAGACCTCTCCTTACAGAAATAATAACTATCCCCTTTATAGTAGAGGAATCTTATTTTAGATATAATTAAAAATATATAGTGGGAAACCCATGATAAATCAGCTTTTCCATAATTCCTGCTAGGATTCTCTCCTTTAGTGGGATTGCAACGGCTCTTGTCTATGAACTCGATATTGACTCGAGTTTTCGGTCTTTACTCGAGTCTCTCAATCTTGACTAGAGCTCGATTCTGACTCGGATCCTTGCATCGATTCGGCGTCAGTGTTGGTCGATCTATGAATCATAAGCTCGATAACTTTACTTTGCATCATAGTTCGATTTGGATTCGAGCTTGATAATGATATCGAGCTCGACATTGATCGGTCTCTCGGGCTCAAAGCTTGTTTGTACCATCTTCGGAACCCATCTCGAAGTCTTACTCCGATCCATTACGTTTTGACCTCGATCAATCATACGAAGACTGAAATCTATTTTGATAATTAAATGTGCATATCTTTTTTCTTATCTTAAGAGTCTGTTTGGACATAAGAATTTTTTCACTTTTTTTCGAATATTTTTTTTACCTTTTTTCGAAATCAGTGTTTGGCCATAAAATTCTCAATTTTCACTTGAAGATGAATTTTGGATTTTTTTGAAAAATTTAAAAAATTTCAAAAAGCTATTTTTCTAAATTTTTACTCAAATCACTCACAAAAATTCAAAAACAACCCAAAATTTTATATTCATGTCCAAACACAACTCTAATTTTCAAATACAATTTTCACTTGAAAACAATTTCACTTTTTTCGGAAGTTTACAATTCTTATGTCCAAACGCCCACTAAGTAAGTACAATGTTTATAACCAAAGAAAAATATAGAGATTTAAGAAAGAGCCTTGCTTATTCATTTGGCACACACTTTTTTTTTTTTTGTAAGCGGTGTCATATTTAAGTAAATAATAATAAATAAATAAGTATTATTTAATATCATATTCATCCATGTTGTAAGCCTTGGCCCAATGGTTTAGTTGAATATTATTACAAAGAGAAGTATATGTCCAATATTTCTTTGCCTCGAAGTTTTAACAAAAAAATACTCGCTCAAAGATGTTCAAAAACTAGAACGTATAGGTCAAGCCTCGAACCTACAACCTTTATAAGCCGAAATATGAGCTTGACCAGTGGATCAAAAAATAATATTTGCCAAGAAGCGGTGTCATTATTATATATTGCTTCATATTTGTAGAATATTAGTATAAACATTAAATATTTTTCCGGCAAAATGGTATCGGATGACACCTCTTTCACCTAGGGGTGTCAATGGTTAGGTTCGGTTGGTTATTTTATAAAATTTGTATCATACTAATTTTTCGGTTATTCTATTATATATAACCAAAATTAGATTTTTTGAAGCCGTCTCAATCATATCAGTTTCTGTTCGGTATTGGTACGGTTCGGTTAATTTTCTGTATTTTTATAAATATCATGTAAAAGTCGCTAGTAAAAGTAGAATGCAATAATATGCATATTTTTATAGGATTTAGCAAAACTCTTTAGGCATTTTTACATTTTAAAGAGTGATGAATTAAGAAAATATGAAAGATGGTTAGAGTATAGATCCATCAACTATTCTATAACAACGTAAAAGAAACTAAGCAAATTAATATAAAAATATATAAATTATACGAGTGGAAAGATATTAATCAAGTTGGGACTGAGACTCAAGAATAAAATCTATATTCAAAAGGATAAATCTAAATCATACTTGTTGGCTAAATCTAAATATATATTTAATTACTTGTTGGCTTGTAACTATTTTCATAATTCCAAAATTCAAGGAAAAATTTAATACTTTATTATTTTTAAACTTAATATATTAGTATATTTTTCACATGTAAATTTATTCGGTACGGTTCGATATTTTTTCGGTTTATTTATTTTCATAAAATAAAAATCATACACTAATTATCGCCACAGTTATAGATTTATATAAAAACCTACAATTTTATTAAAAAAAACCTAAAATTCGATTCGATACGGTATAGTTCGATCGATTTAATCGATTTTTAAATATACATTAATACCCTACTTTCACCCATGTGCATTCACCCCTGTTAAGCACTGCTCCTCTCTCCGTGGTCTGAACAAAGGTGGATAAACATTCTTGTTTCTTATTTATCTCCATTCCGAATTTTTCACACAAAATATGTCTTATTAAAATTACAATAAATATTACTCCAGCTTTTATTTCAAAAATTATAATATATCCAATGATAAAATTTTAAAGATTAGAACATAAATTTTAAATTCTGATTTGTGCCTAAATAATGCATTTCACAACCTCTATACTACCAAAACATCCCCATTCTATATATGAGTGAGTGTAACAGTGATTTCCCTCGTTTAAGGTGATTGTCTTTTCTATTTCTCTCTCTGCCAATATTTTGCAGCCTCAACTCAGACTGAAAGATATCAGTATACTGTCATAATCCACAATACTACTACTAGTACTACTATTAATAATAACAATAGCCTTTCACTTCATCCAATCACACCCACAACATCTCTTCATTCAGTACTGTTCCTGATTTTCACTCCTTTCTTTTCTCTTCTTTTCATCTATTCTTCTCCATCCTTTCATCTCCTTCTTTCCTCAGTCTTTACAGAAAAACAGTAAAATAAAAATAAATATAGAGTCTTGTTGTAGTGATGGCTGAAGGATTTGAACCATACCATGTCCCACAACAAAGTAGAAGAGATAAACTTCGAGTTTTAGTTGATGATAATCTTCAACTCCAAAATTATCCTTCTTGTTTAGTTCCTCTTTACGATCCATCAATTATATCTTCAGATTTGCCAAGTTTTCAAGAAATTAATGGCACCCCATTTTTTTACACCCCTCAAAACCTAAGATTTCTTGATCAATCTATCCGTACTAGTGGTGAAGATATGGTGCATAATAATAATAATAATAATAATAATACAAATGGTCAAGGTTTATCTTTGTCTTTGTCATCTCTTCATCACAATACTACTAATCATGACTTTCTGTCAAAGAGTAGTTGTGTTCCACTTGGACCTTTTACGGGCTACTCTTTAATTCTAAAGAGATCAAGATTTTTGAAACCTGCACAATTGTTGTTAGAAGAATTATCATGTGATGTGGGTAGAGAGATTTATGCTGAAAAATTAGCAGCTGATGATTTTAATTTAATGGATCCTTCACATGAGAATATTGTTGTTGATCGACAAGATTGTAGTAATGGAGATGAGCATGGGAAGAAGAAATCCAGGTTAATTTTGATGCTTCATGAGGTACCTTTATTATATTTAGTCGTAAGGCTTTTTTTGGTACTAATAATTATTGGAGTAAATGATTTTGTTAATTTGAATTAGGAGTTTAATGTTCACTTTTTCTTGCTTATTTGATTTTTCTTCTTCTTAAAAAGTACGTAGTCAAATTATATTGATGTAGTAGGGTGGAGAATTACTAGCTTGTTTCTGTAATGTAGAACGTTTTCTATGTTTGGCCATGACTTTACCACTTGCAAATACTCAAGTCTTTTTTGGAAAGTTAACATTTAGCTATACAGATAATGAACATTGATTAAGTATTTATAAACTCTTGTTGGTGAAATATTGATAAACGAGGAGCATTTCTAGTGAAATAATTTTTTTTTTTTCATTTACTGAGTGATATTCATTTTCAATCAACAACTTTCAACTACTAAATTCTCTTTCTCAAATTCCACTTTAAATAATTTTTTGTTTGTTTTCAAATATAACCAACATTGTCCGCCTACTTAAATTCATCCCAAGGACCGCTTTGCCCTTTTTTATCTTATGATTCTATATAGCTGTTGTCCGTGAGAATTTCATACTTGTCTTTCACTAGAATATATTTGCAATTAAATGGAGAGAGGCTTTTTAAAGTGATGAATTATCGTTCTATGTCCGTACAAGCATGCACTATTAGATTTAGGGTATTTATTTAGATGCTTTTAGCAATGATATTATTTACTAAGTAATATTTTAATGTAATTTATAGTATATGGCTTTGTCTATTTGTGCAACCTAGCTAGATGCCTGTCATATAGGCGTACAGGTTCTTATAGATCACTAAGTTATCTTTTCTGAATAGGTGCTTGAGGGAATATATGCACTATAATTGGTGCCTTAAGTAAAGTGCCCCACTATATTAGATAATTAAGAATAAGACATAATTAATCGCGAGATTAAATTTGAGATGAATTTATACTACATTTATTTGGGATAAAATTGCGGTAATAGTGTTATTTTTATCCCTATGAAAGGGTAAGATAACAATTTCGGATTAATTAATCATAAGATAACTTGTTTCCCAACCAAATCCTTTAAAGAATTATAATAGGTGACAATGTTAACTAAACTTTGGCTTATTGTTATTGTGTAGAAATCAATTCAAAGGATTCCATCTAAAAGGGTTTATTCTAGGAGGAAAAGTTTTTTTAGAGAAAATTAATGCTACCTTAAACTTAGTAAAGATGGATTCGCGATGGTTTCTCAAGTGCCCCTATTTCCTTATTTTTCTCATATTCTCATTCTTTTAATTGTTTATTAATTAATCTTATTTTCTTCCCTATGTAAGATATATTCAGCCTTTTTTTTTTTTTCCTACCGTACCGTTCTTTTGTTCTGAACACCATTTGGTTGCTTTGATCCTAGCAGCTATACAGTTTTCGTTTCAGAAAAATGTTTTGTGAAGGTGCAATTAGATTATATTGTATTCAATGCGTTCAAAATATAATGAGCATACAGAATATATGTTACTACTAGTTTTGTGCACCTAATAATGATCTTAATTGTTAAGTGATAGAGGTATATATCTACATAATCTTAAATTAATGTTAATTGTAATGAGAGTCTTTTGAAGAAGTCCGGCTGTGAGAATATTCAACTTTACATCAAATTGGACCTGGTTGGATGCAAATTACATATATCTTCTGTATTAGGAAAAGAAAATACTAGTAAAGCAAGAGTACAAATTATTTGTTTAGTGGCTCATGTCACGTTTCGCCCTAGGCGGAGCCGTGATTTTTGGATCACTGCGTCAAGTGTTAATGACTGAGTTCTACAATTAATTTTTATATATATTTCGTAAATTCAAAATACTAAATACTCTATTGGAGCAAAAGTTTCTGGGTTCGGCCAAAATCGCAGATCGGCTTGTGCTTTTGCTTGCGTTTAGGTGCAATAAATTTATTTTTAGTTTGAGAATTAATGCATGTAACAATAGAGAAAATTCAATAAAGCATAAAATTAATTTTCACTTTAAGACGAAACACTTGGGTAGGTCAGACCTTGTCATAGTGTAAACGATAAACGAGTGATATACATTATACAGTGTCCCGTGGGCCAGCAATACTGAGTTTAAAAAAAGAACTTCTCCAAAGTAAAAAAAAGATTTGAATCAATTTGTAAAAAAACTTCTCCAAAGTAAAAAAAAAAAGATTTGAACCAATTTGTAAAAGCTGCTGTTAATCTTTTCAAAATGGATTATATTGTCACTCATGCCAATATAACTAGATATTATGATATCTTCAGGATATGAAAAGCATCATATGTTGCATGAGAATTTTTTTTGTATTTCTTGAACTTATCAGATATACAATCACTGATAGGCGTTGCTCTTTTTAGTAAGGATTTAACTTAAATACACTGAAAGTGTAAGGAATTATTATACCGTAGAGGGTTGTATAGTTCATACTAGTTATACGGAAATTATAATGCAGAAATTATTCATGTATGATTAATATTGAAGTATTGTTATGCAGTCATAAATAATGAGGAAATTGTTATACATGAATTACTTACTTTAAAATGATATTTTTTTCTTTAAATAGTTTAATCCCATCATCGCTACTATATACATTATTATTCCACATTCTATCACGCATAAAATAATACGTAGATTCATGTATAACTTAAGCGGCTATTTTTTTCTTTTGCGGCTAACTAAACATTTGGTATTATTTTATACTAGGATTAATTATTCCAAACCATTAATCAGATGACCGCTTAATCTACTTTAACCTCTCCTACTTGTTTGCCACTGAGGTATAGTTATTATTGTAGTATATTTTGACTTATTGTAGCAGGTAACAAGGAGCGGATTTAGCGGGGCGGAAGAGGGTACCCCTTCGCCAAAAAATTATACTGTATATATAAATCAAAATATGATTTTTACCTCTATATATTATGTTTTGAATTCCCTTGACACCGTTTAAAAGCATAGTTTAGTGGTCAAGGGTCTTCAAGACCTTGTAGAGAACCTGTCTTATTTTTCAAGTTATTACTAATTTCATATTTTATTGGCTGTAGTTATCTCTACATATAACCGTGTAGGTGTATAAAAGTTAAACTCTTTTGGATAAGCTTTTATGGGAAGCTTACTACTAAATAAATGAAACAAAATATTTGTAATGTTTCTCAATAACTCTCTTTTGATGCTATTGACAGGTATACCAAAGGTATAAGCAGTACCATCAGCAGCTACAAATGGTTGTGACATCTTTTGAATCTGTTGCTGGACTTGGGAATGCAGCACCGTTTGCAAACTTAGCTTTAAAAACCATGTCCAAACACTTCAACTGCCTTAAAAATGCCATCACTGACCAACTGCAATTTACAAACGAATCTCGTCATGGTCAAAGAAATTGTGAAAGAGACCCTATCCCTAGAGTTGGCAAAGGACTCTATTGCCAAAGACCAGATCAAATCCACAATAATGCTGGATTTGCTGATAGGACTCAACCTATTTGGCGACCACAACGAGGACTTCCTGAGCGTGCAGTGACCGTTCTTAGAGCTTGGTTGTTTGACCATTTTCTTCACCCGTAAGTAATGTTAATATGAATTCAGAGTATTTAACTTGATATACACTCACAGTCCAATGATTTCTTAAATTTCACTTATTACAGACGGTTAGGTGATTTGATAGTATAAGTTTTTAGCCCTTGTTAATGTAGAGAGGTTAAACTCTTGCTTTAGAAATTCAGTGGAGATTCATACATCTTAGCAGAAGCAATCACATTGAGATCCATTTCTTATTAAGTTTTGACTCCTTAAGATTGTTGTTGTTGCAGTTACCCTACGGACACTGACAAAGTAATGTTAGCCAAACAGACTGGGCTCTCAAGGAATCAGGTTCGCATATCTTACTTCGTTCTGTGATTGTGAAGGAATTAACCCTGGAAAGGGAATGCGGAAAGTTTTAATTTGCAAAAGGGGTAGGTAGGAGTGTGAGCGGATTATAAAATATATGGACATATTTCATATATTTAGTGTTGCTTCTAACATATTCACTTTGAATTCTTGTATACACGTAAAAAATATTTACACCATTAGTGCAGTCTAACTTATTGATTATAGCATGTTAGTTACCGTTTTTATCAGGTAGTTAATTGCTGTGCTATAGCTAATACAAGTTGTCATGAATCAGGTTTCTAATTGGTTCATCAATGCAAGAGTAAGACTCTGGAAACCTATGGTGGAGGAGATACACATGCTTGAAACTAAGGAAGCTCATAATAAAGCTTCTCAAAGGGAGGGACATAACAGCAACAACAACAACAACTCCATTGAACATTTTCCTACGAGTAATTCACATGCAGCATGTGAAACTCCATCTACTTCTGCACCAAGATTACAAGACACTCCACCAAAACGAACTCGAAATGATTTTCCAATGGGAAACGCAGATTCAATAAGTTTATCTTATGGCAATTTGTCAACTGGAACGAGTGGCGTGTCCTTAACCTTGGGCCTTCATCAGAATACTGGGATTGGTTTATCGGAGCCCTTTCCGATTAATGCAGCTCGACGTTTTGGTATTGATGCAAATAGTGACAGGTTTATTGTTGGTGGATTTGAAGAACAAAATGGACAATTCGGAAGAAATTTTGTTGGTGGGCAGTTTTTGCATGATTTTGCTGGTTGAAGAAGATTTTGGACTTCTTCATTTCATAAGTCTTCAATCTATCAATTAACCAAAAAGGCTTCAGTTTGATATACTCTTCAGAATCGCATGACCATCTAGGGCTGGTCCTTTGGAGGTATATTTCAACCTTAGACCCATTGAGTAGAATAACAAGTTCTGATGCCTATTGTTTATAATTGTGATTAAATATTTGTTTATACTTCAGTCTTTTCATCTGTTTCAGGATAAGTTAACCTGCTCATGCATTGACATTCAAGACTTGTTCATGGTTTTTCTTGAAATCAGGGGAAGAAAATGAAATTATATTATAAAAAAAATGGAAAAGAAGAAGACACTTACATTTAATCTTTTCTTTGTTTTCAGTAGAGAGTGATTAAGGAGAAGAAATTATGCTTGTTTAACTTTTATACATCGATAATATATTAATAAATTTACACTATCAGGTCATTTATAGGTAACTATCCATAGCAAGTTAGATTAGGAATCTGGAAAAATAAGACATATTACTTATATAAAAACTCTTCACATAGTTAAATTGTTCTTCTTGGTTTTTTTTTCTCCTTTAGATATAATGTTATGATGTACTGTTTTTGTTATCTTTCTTGGTTGCATGGAGGGTGCTTTATGCATGGCCTGTCTTTCTTGTTTTTTTTTTCCATTAGTGTATACAAGTTATAAAAGGAAGATTTGGAGCAACAATAAAATTATCTCCGTATAACCTGTAAATCACGAGTTCGAGCGGTGAAATTAGTCATTGATGCATCATGATAAGTTTTCTATATCACAGTGCGGTCTTTACCTAGAACCTAAATGAACGGGAGATGTTTTATGTATTGAGAGCCTTTTCTTGTCATTAGGGTATACAATTTACGATCATTTTCCTTCACATATAATGTTACATTGTTCTTTTTATCTTTCTTCTTGGTTAAATGGAGGAGGCTGCTTTATGCATGGCCGGCCTTTAATTTGTTCGTTTAGATGCAAGTCTTCTTTTTTTTTTTGGCTGCTTTCTAAGGAGCAATCATTTCAGGCTAGTTTCTATATGTTTTTTTAACTAAGTTCTGTACATGTCTTCTTCCTAGAGCAATTAGGGAATCTTTTAATATGTGGTGCAGTAGTTTAAACCTTTTTTCCTAGCGGTGGGCCTTTTCTCATTATATAATTCAAAATTCTATTATTCTGAAAGTAGATGCAGGCAGTTCTTTTGTTTTTGATATTTATCTGGAAAGACTTTTTTGGCATAGTTAGCCATTATTATATTATTTTATGGCTGAGAATTGACATGCTTTGTAATGATTTATTTCTGTACAAGGTGCACTATAATAATTTTCGTTTCTTGTTCTGCTTTCTCTTTTTCCTTTTTTTCTTTATTCAGGGCAGAAAAATGTAAATAGTATCTTAGAGCGTTACAACGGCCAGAATTTTGAAGATAAACTTGGAAATGTTCTGTTCTGCTCGGTGTATGGTATTCATTTGGTAAGGTAAATATTGGATATGATGTAATTTACAATGAAATAATTAAAATATGATCACATTTTTGTGGTGTAAAGCAGTGTTTTGATGCTTTTCGAATTCGGTGTATCAATTCCAGTTTAACTTGCAGTATGCTCTTCATGATTTTTGGCTTTTGATGAAATTGTCATGTATTTAGATCTCTCCATCTTAAGATTTTTTTGTTTGTTTTTGTTGTGATCACATCATTAAAAAGTTTGAATTTTTTCGCTGAATCAAAATATTGTTTTGCTTTTGGTATCTCTTTGCTCCTGAGGAAAATTCATAACAAATTTTCATAGTTTCAATTTTGCTTATTTTTGTATACGGAGCCAAATATGGTGCAGGGGATACCCATATGTCAATGTGTATCACGTTTATCAACTTAAATGAAGAAACCATGAATAATTGAGATTTCATTAAATGTATTATGCAGTGTTTTAAAAGGCACGAGGCGTAAGTCTCAAGGCACGATGCGTAAGCCTTATAGGTATTTAATTTTTAATATTTTTTAAAATAATATAATTACAGTAAATATTTATAAACATATAAAATTGCATAAAAATTGAAGAAAACTATAAATATGTGAAATATATATATAGATGTCCCTCCATTCCCACAAAAAAGTTAGTCAAAATAATTTATCATGCGCTACTTACAAGCACAAGTGATTTGAGTCGAAAAGAATGAAGTTTTTTACATAGAGGAACAAAAAGGATGACTAACATGCAATTTGAACTTGCTGCTATGAAAAAGAATGGAGTTCTGTTTGTATTTGTAAAAAAAATTGAATATTCGTTGTTTTTGGGAGATATTAGTATACTAGCGGACAAAAGAAAGAATTGGGAAAGATCATGAATAAGGGCTTCAATCAATAAAAAAGGTCTTGACTTTTAAATTTAATATACTTCAATTCCTTTTTAAAACTTTTGAGTAATTACATGTCGACTTTTGAGAATTTGAGTAGTATATGAAGGACTTATTCAATAAATTTTATTTTAATTTGAAAAAGTATCTAGGGCTTACGCCTCACTATAAAAACGCGGCTCAAACGCCCGGGCATACACTCCAAATTACTGGGTGTATGCCTCTTGAGACTTTCGCCCCACACCATCGTCTCGGAACGTTTTTGATGCGCCTCACCCCGAAAACGCATTTTAAAACGAACCTATTCTAACTCCTGGAACAACAATCCGAACCCGATAACATCAAAGCCAACTCCCGTACAAACCTATGAATTTTCCAAACCTTCAAATTGCTGACTTTTACCAATTAAGACCAAAATCTTCTAGAAACATCTAAATGCAAATCTGGGCATACGCCAAGTCCAAAATCACCATACGGACCTAACAGAACCATCAAAACTCTGATCCGAGATCGAATACACAAAAGCTAAAATTGGTCAACTCTTCCAACTTAAAGCTTCCAAATTGAAAGTTATTCTTTCAAATCAATCTCGAACAATTCGAAAACCAATATTGATTATACACATAAGTCATAATACATCATATGAAGCTATTCGCGACCTCCACTACCAAACGGAAATGCAAATGCTCTAAGTGACTGGTTGGATCGTTACATTCTCCGCCACATAAATATACGTTCGTCATTAAACGTGCCATGAGTCATTCCAAAGCCATCAAATCACAATATATCCTCACCATACGCATACCCATGGATGATCTCACATCATCCCTAATCAACAAAATCCCGACAACACAACCTAACTGAAGATTCTTTTTTCAACCTTAGCCCATAAACCTTGGAACCCAATCTCCACTATCCGAAATCTATAGTACTATTGTGAAGTTTTGATCACTAAAGGTTGTGGTTATTTAGATAATATCTCTTCACCCTTAATTAGAGGTTCGAGGTTCGGATCATGGGAATAGATAAAACTCTTGATAGAAAGTGTTTCTTCTATAATGGACCTAATGCGGCGTGAATCAAATTAATCGGGGTCCTATCAAACAGGAAATTGAAAATGAAAAATAGGAAGTTTGAGTTTTGCTGCGGAGTAAACATCTCTTTCGGAACTACGTCCATCTAGTATTTGCATTTTTAACGTTAATATCTACATGTTTCTATTACTACTTGTTTTGATTGGTTATTGGGTTATATTGGAATTCTTAAATTAAATATCACTCTTATTAGATAATTTCTTTATGTATTGGAATTAAACAGATTCGTATAGAACATAATGATAATGAGAACCTTTACAGCTTATTTCAACTAGTTTATGAAATTATCATTTTCCCAAAATCTGTAAATCAATTTTATTCTTAATTGAACTATAGGAGGTGATGTTAAACATGAAAAATTTATACTTCGTATGTTGCAATTTGATTTGACATTATTCATATATCAATTTTCAAGAGTCAATTGGTAACTTTTCTTATGTAAACAATGCTAGATAACTTTTCTTTTAACTAGAATTTCAGATTATTAACTATGTGGCAAAAATAGTAACTGCATCAATTTAAAGAATGTTAATGAAACGACTCACTGAACTGTTCTTCACTTGAGATAATATTAAAATCTTTTTCTTTTTGGGTTTGATCGTGGCCACAAAGTGTCACAATCCAAAATCCATCTAGTCATAATGGCACATAACCCCACCCGCTAGGTAAGCTAATAGCAGTCAACACAATCCTAGACGGGCTAATTGTGGAAATTCCGGTACTTGCTGCGTTATCTTCTTTTAAATTCCTTAACTAAGTTGCCTTAGCATGTGTAGCTCTCATGTTTAGCCTAGTATCACATGTCTACGTGTCCTAACTTTTACTTAAAATTTGTGCAACATGCTTAGTTGAATTACTTGCCTCTATGATCTTGTATTCAGTCTTTAACTGTATGATTCCTTGTTGTAAATTCGTTATTCCATGGGTTATGAGTTGTGTATTTACTTTTGGGACCACGAGACTGTAACGATCCGGCCGGTCATTTTGAGCGTTATAGCCCTGATCCCCTATTTAACTGCTTCTTCCATAATTATTTTTGCTATTGTAACTTGTCGGGAGGTTTCGTTTTGATTTTTAGAGTGTTTTGGGACACTTAGTCCCTAAAATGGGAGCTTAAGTCTTAGGATTTTGACCATAGTCGAAACTGTATGAAGACGACTCCGGAATGGAGTTATGTTAGTTTCGTTAGCTCCGTTAGGTGATTTTGGACTTAGGGGCGTGTCTGGATTGTGTTTTGGAGGTCCGTATCTTATTTATGCTTGAATTGGCGAAAGTCGAATTTTTGGAGTTTTGGACCGGTAGTGGAAATTTTGATATCGGGGTCAGATTCTGATTTCGGAAGTTGGAGTAGGTCCGTAATGTTGAATATGACTTGTGTGAAAAATTTGGGGTCAATCAGACGTGGTTTGATAGGTTTCGGCATTGGTTGTAGAATTTTGAAGCTTCAAGTTCTTTAAGTTTGAATTGGAGGGTGATTCGTGATTTAAGCGCTGTTTGATGTGAGTTGAGGGATCGAAAAAATTTGTATGGTATTTTAGGATTGGTTGGTATATTTGGTTGAGATCCTGGAGGCCTCGGGTGTGTTTCGGATGCTTAACGGATTGAATTTGGACTTAGGCCAGTTGCTGAAGATTTTCTGGTTTCTGGTGTTTTCGCACCTGCGGAGGGGAGACTGCAGGTGCGGGATCGCACGTTCGGAGAGGCAAGCGCAGAAGCAGAAAAGTGGATGAGTGCCAGGGGTTGCAGGTGCGAGGTGAATTCCGCATCTGCGATGCCCGCAGAAGCGTTTGGGTCCTCGCAGGTGCGCAAGGTCCGCATAAGCGGAAGGGATTTCTGCAGGTGCGGCCATTTCATCGCATGTGCGGAGGCGAAGGGGATAAGTGATTTGCGTAGATGTGCACATTTTTCCGCATAAGCGCACCCGCAGGTGAGAGCCCATGCTCCGCAGGTGCGGAAATACCTGGGCAGTGGTTAAAAACTGAAGGGCTTCGCAATTTTAGTCATTTTGGACTTTGCAAAGTTGGTTTAGGGCGATTATTGAGAGCATTTTGGAGAGAGTTTTTGAGGTAAGTCCCTTGTGCCTATTTTGATCAATAAGCTTGCTTCCCCTTGTATTTTTCCACCTAGTTAGTGTGTATTTAAGGTAAAAATTGAGAGTTGGAGGCTAGGGATTTGGAATTTGATTGGTGGATTTGTAGGACCATTTTGTGTCGGATTTTAGTAAATTTGATATGGTTAGACTCGTGAGTGAACGGAATTTCGTATTTTATGACTTTTACCCGATTTTGAGTGGGCCTCACGGGCAATTGTAGAGTTAATTTCAGAATTTTTGTTAAAGTATTGATTTCATTAATTAGATGAGTCTATTGTTGTTGTATTTATGATATGAAATTGCTTTTGGCTAGATTTGGGTCATTCAAAAAGAAAAAATTCTAAACTTTTGTATTCTATTCTCTCACAAATGGTGAGGACACGTACAAGCAGATCTGATGACCAGGAACCCGCGCCCCCTGCTAGAGCTGCGAGAGGCCGGGGTTGGGGTAGAGGCCGAGGACGTCCACGTGGTGCAGCCAGGGCACCCGCACGAGCTGCTACAGAGGAGCCCCCAGTAGCTCCATCTGGAGGGCAGACACCTGAAGTACCTGTTTCTGTACCAGCCCTCCAGGAGACTCTAGCCCAGTTTTTGAGCATGTTCAGCACCTTAGCTCAGGCTAGATTGATTCCACTTGCTCCTGCCACATCTCAAGCCGGGGAAGGAGCACAGACTCCCGTCGCCGGTACTCCAGAGCAATGGGTTAAGGTTGACTAGGTTCCAGAAATTGTACCAATGCAGCTGGTAGCTCCAACTCAGCTCGAGGTTAGGGCAGCAGCTTTTGAGGCGGAGTAGCTCAGACTTGAGAGGTACAAAAAGTACCACCCACCTACTTTCAGCGGATTGGCTACAGATGATGCTCAGGGTTTTTTAGAGGAGTGTCATCGTATTCTCTGTACTATGGGCGTAGCGGAGACGAGCGAGGTTTCTTTTACTGCATTCCATCTTAGAGGAGTGGCCTATCAGTGGTGGCATGCTTATGAGTTAGGTAGTCCGGCTAAGGCAGCGTCACTTACATGGACTCAGTTCTCAGACAAGTTTTTGAGGGAGTATGTCCCTCAGAGTCTCAGGGACTCATGGCGTACGGAGTTTGAGCAGTTGCGCCAGGGTGCTATGATTATGTCAGAGTATGCAGTCTGTTTCAGTGATTTGGCCCGACATGCACCGGCCTTAGTTGCCACAGTTCGAGAGAGGGTTCGACAGTTTATTGAGGGATTCCATCCCAGCATCCGGAGTAGTATGGACAGGGAGTTTGAGGATGGATATTTCTTATCAGCAGGTTGTGAGTATTGCTAGGAGATTTGAGGGCATGTTTGCCCGGGATAGAGTGGAGAGGGAGGCCAAGAGGTCTCGAGAGACTGGTTATTATTCTGGAGCTCGTGTCCCAGCAGCTCGCCATGGTAGGGGTTATGTGAGCCGCCCCGTTCATTCAGCTCTTCCAACCGCCAGCGGTGTTCCAGCTCCTTCTAGACCCCAGGAGCCTTATTATGCACCGCTAGTAACTAGTGTGCCTGCTGCACGGGGTGTTCCTAGTGGCCAGTACAGCAGACCTGGCCCGAGCCAGTCATAGCAGCCACGCCCTCCCAGAACTTGTTTTGAGTGTGGTAACACTCGCCATATGGTGAGGGATTGCCCCAGATTTAGGAGGGGTGCACCTCCGCAGACTTCCCGGCCATATCGTGCTCCACCGGGTCCTCAGGCTATGATTATAGCACCAGCTGCCACCCCACCTGCTCAGCCAGCTCAAGGTAGAGGTCGGGGAGGTAGAGGTCACCCTAGAGGGGAAGGTCAGGCCAGATATTATGCACTTCCTGCTCGTACAGGGGCAGTTGCTTCTGATTCTGTCATTACAGGTATTGTTCCGGTCTATCATAGCGATGCGTCAGTATTATTTGACCCAGGCTCTACATATTATTATGTGTCCTCTTATTTTGCCCCGTATTTGGGCGTATCTCGGGATTCTTTGAGTTCCCCTATTTATGTGTCTACTCATGTGGGAGATTCTCTTGTTGTGGACTGCGTGTATCAGTCGTGTTTGATTGCTCTTTGTGGTTTTGAGACCATAGCCAATTTATTATTGCTTAGTATGGTGGACTTTGATATTATTTTAGGCATGGAGTGATTGTCGCCCCATTATGCTATTCTTGATTGTCACGCCTAGACCGTGACGCTGGCTATTCCAGGATTTCCATAATTAGAATGGAGAGGTACCTTATAGTATACTCTCAGCCGAGTTATTTCATTTCTTAAAGCTCAATGAATGGTTGAGAAGGGGTGTGACGCGTATCTAGCCTATGTGAGAGATGTTAGTATTGATACCCCTATAATTGAGTCAGTTCCAGTAGTGAGGGACTTTCCAGATGTGTTCCCAGCAGATCTTCTGGGCATGCCGCCCGACAGAGATATTGATTTTGGCATTGATTTGATGTCGGGCACTCAACCCATCTCTATTCCTCTATATCGTATGGCTCGTCCTGAATTGAAGGAGTTGAAGGAGCAGTTACAGGAGTTTCTTGATAAGGGCTTCATTCGGCCCAGTGTGTCACGTTGGGTGCTCCTGTCTTATTTGTGAAGAAGAAGGATGGTTCTATGCGGATGTGTATTGATTACCGCCAGTTAAACAAAGTCACAGTGAAGAACAGGTATCCATTGCCTCGTATTGATGACTTATTTGATCAATTACAGGGTGCCAGAGTATTTTTCAAGATTGAATTATGTTCTGGTTATCATCAGTTGAAGATTTGGGAGCCAGATATCCCGAAGACTGCTTTAAGGTCCAGATATGGTCACTATGAGTTTCTTGTGATGTCTTTTGGGCTGACCAATGCCCCAACAGCTTTTATGCACTTGATGCATAGTGTGTTCCAGCCTTATCTTTACTCATTCATCATTGTATTTATTGATGACATTCTGGTATACTCTCGGAGTCGGGAGGATCATGAGCAGCACCTGAGGACTGTGCTTCAGACCTTAAGAGAAAAGAAGTTATCTGCAAAATTTTCAAAGTGTGAGTTTTGGCTAGACTCAGTGGCATTCTTGGGTCATTTAGTATCGAGTGAGGGAATCCAGGTGAATCCAAAAAAGATTGAAGCAGTGCAAAGTTGGCCCAGACCATCCTCAGCTACAAAGATCCGGAGTTTTCTTAGTTTGACAGGGTATTACCGTCGATTTATAGAGGGTTTCTCATCTATTGCAGCACCTATGACCAGGATGACCCAGAAGGGTGCTCCGTTGAGGTGGACAGAGGAATGTGAGGAGAGCTTTCAGAATCTTAAGACAGCTTTGACTGCGGCACCAATATTGGTATTGCCTACAGGTTCGGTGTCTTATACTATATATTGTGATGCATCGCGGATTGGTCTCAGCGCGGTGTTGATGCAGGATGGTAGGGTGATTGCCTACCCGTCCAGACATCTGAAGGTGCACGAAAAGAACTATCCTGTCCGCGACCTTGAGTTAGCAGCTATTGTTCATGCCTTGAAGATTTGGCGGCATTATTTGTACGTCGTTCCATGTGAGATTTACACCGATCACCGAAGTCTGCAGCATCTGTTCAAGTAGAAAGATCTTAATTTGCGTCAGAGGAGATGGTTGGAGCTACTTAAGGATTATGAAATTACCATTTTGTACCACCCTAGGAAGGACAATGTGGTGGCCGATGCTTTGAGTCGTCGGGTATAGAGTTTGGGGAGCTTAGCATATCTACCAGTAGTAGAGAGGCCCATGGCGTTGGATGTTCAGGCCTTAGCCAGCTAGTTTGTGAGATTAGATATTTCTGAGCCGAGTCGAGTATTGGCTTGTGTGATCTCTCGGTCTTCTCTTTATGATCGTATTAGGGAGCGTCAGTATGATGACCCCCATCTGCTTGTCCTTAAGGACACAGTCCAGCACGGTGATGCGAAGGAGGTCACTATTGGAGATAATGGTGTATTGAGGATGCAGGGCAGGCTATGTGTGCCCAATGTAGATGGTTTGCATGAGTTGATTCTCCAAGAGGCTCACAGTTCGCAGTACTCTATTCATCCGGGTGCCACAAAGATGTATCAGGACTTGAAACAACATTACTGGTGGAGGAGAATGAAGAAGAACATAGTAGAGTATGTGGCTCGATGTCTAAATTGCCAGTAGGTAAAATATGAGCATCATCGACTAGGTGGATTGCTTTAGAAGTTAGAGATTCCGGAGTGGAAATGGGAGCGAATCACTATGGATTTAGTTGTTGGACTCCCACGGACTCAGCGGAGGTTTGATGCAGTTTGGGTGATTATAGATACGCTGACCAAGTCGGCTCATTTCATTCCTGTGATGACTACCTATTCTTCCGAGCAGCTAGCTCGAATCTACATCTGAGAGATCGTCAGGCTTCATGACGTACCAGTATCTATTATCTCTGACCGGGGTATGCAGTTTACATCACGGTTCTGGAGAGCTGTACAGCATGAGATGGGTACTCGAGTTGAGTTGATCACAACATTTCACCCTCAGACGGACGGGCAGTCCGAGCGCACTATTCAGATATTAGAGGATATGCTTCGTACGTGTGTGATAGATTTTGGGGGTGCTTGGGGCTAGTTCTTGCCACTTGCAGAGTTTGCTTACAATAATAGTTATCAGTCTAGCATTTAGATGGCACCATATGAGGCTCTGTATGGTAGGCGGTGTCGGTCCCCAGTGGGTTGGTTCGAGCCCGGCGAGGCCAGATTATTGGGTACGGACTTGGTTTAGGATGCCTTAGAGAAGGTTAAGGTGATTCAGGATAGACTTCACACAGCCCAGTCTAGACAGAAGAGTTATGCGGATCGGAAGGTTCGCGATTTCGCATTCATGGTTGGAGAGCGAGTCTTGCTCCGGGTTTCGCCTATGAAGGCCGTTATGAGGCTTGGAAAGAAGGGCAAGCTAAGCCCAAGGTTCATTGGTCCATTTGAGGTATTGCGGCGAGTTGGGGAGGTTACTTATGAGCTTGTCTTGCCTCCCAGTCTAGCAGGAGTTCATCCGGTATTCCATGGTTCTATGCTCCGGAAGTATCACGGCGATCTGTCTCGTGTGTTGGATTTCAGCTCAGTGCAGTTGGACAATGATATATTTTATGTTGAGGAGCCAGTGGCTACTTTAGACAGGCAGGTCAGAAAGCTAAGATCAAAGAACATTGCCTCCGTGAAGGTTCATTAGAGGGGACAGTCGTTCGAGAAGGCGAATTGGGAGACCGAGCATGTTATGCGCAACCGTTACCCGCACCTTTTCACCACTTCAGGTATGTCTTTATGTTCGTTCGAGGACGAACAATTATTTTTAGAGGGGAAGGATGTGATGACACAGCCGGTCGTTTTGAGAGTTATAGCCTCGATCCCTTATTTAACTGCTTCTTCCATAATTATTTCTGCTATTGTGACTTGCCGGGAGGTTTCGTTTGGGTTTTTGGAGTGTTTTGGGATACTTAGTCCCTAAAACGGGAGCTTAAGTCTTAGAATTTTGACCATAGTCAGAACTGTGTGAAAATGACTCCAGAATGGAGTTATGTCGGTTCCGTTAGCTCTGTTAGGTGATTTTAGACTTAGGGGCGTGTCCGGATTATGTTTTGGAGGTCCGTAGCTTATTTAGGCTTGAATTGGCGAAAGTCAAATTTTTGGTCTTTTGGACCGGTAGTGAAAATTTTGATATCGGGGTCGGATTCCGATTCCAGAAATTGAAATAGGTCCGTAATGTTGAATATGACTTATGTGAAAAATTTGGGGTCAATCGGACGTGGTTTGATAGGTTTCGACAACGGTTGTAGAATTTTGAAGCTTCAAGTTCTTTAAGTTTGAATTGGAGGGTGATTCGTGATTTTAGCGTTGTTTGATGTGATTTGAGGGATCGACTAAGCTCGTATGGTGTTTTAAGATTGGTTGGTATATTTTGTTGAGGTCCCGGGGGCCTTGGGTGTGTTTCTGATGCTTAACGGATTGAATTTGGACTTAGGCTAGTTGGTGAAGATTTTCTGGTTTCTGGTGTTTTTGCACCTGCGGAGGGGAAATCGTAGGTGCGGGATCGCACGTACGGAGAGGCAAGCGCAGAAGCGGAAAAGTGGAGGAGTGCCAGGGGTCACATGTGCGAGGTGAATTCCGCATCTACGATGCTCGCGGAAGCGTTAGGGTCCTCGCAGGTGCGCAAGGTCCGCAGAAGCGAAAGAGATTTCTGCAGGCGCGCACGCGCAGGTGCAGCCCTTTCATCGCAGGTGCGGAGGCAGAGGCGGTAAGTGATTTGCGCAGATGCGCATATTTTTCTGCACAAAGCACACACGTAGGTGCGAGCCCAGGCTCCGCCGGTGCATAAATACCTGGGCAGTGGTTAAAAACCGAAGGGCTTCGCGATTTTGGTCATTTTGGACTTTGCAAAGTCGGTTTAGGGCGATATTTTAGAGCATATTCGAGAGATATTTTGAGGTAAGTCCCTTATGCTTATTTTGATCAATAATCTTGCTTCCCCATGTATTTTTCTACCTAGTTAGTGTGTATTTAAGGTGAAAATTGGGAGTTGGAGGCTAGGGATTTGGAATTTGATTGGTGGATTTGGAGGACCATTTGGTGTCGGATTTTAGTAAATTTGATATGGTTAGACTCGTGCGTGAACGGGCTTTCGTATTTTATGACTTTTATCCGATTTCGAGACGTGGGCCCAACGGACGATTTTTGAGTTAATTTCGGAATTTTCGTTAAAGTATTGATTTCATTAATTAGATGAGTCTATTATGGTTGTATTTATGATATGAAATTGCTTTTGGCTAGATTTGGGCCATTCGGAGCGGGATATTCGTGAAAAAAGCATTCTTATGGATTGATTTAGCTTGGTTCGAGGTAAGTGGCTTGCCTAACCTTGTGTGAGGGAACTCCTCGTAAGAATTTGTACTGTTTTTGATATATGAGCGTCGTGTACGTGAGGTGACGAGTACGTACACGGGCTAATTGTGTAAAAACCCGATTTTCTACTAAGTAATAACCTTATTTTTTTCTTATTTGAGTTTTATCAGCATGTGTAGTATCCTGCTAGATTAGAATAGCATGCCTACTTACCTTAACCATTTACTGGAACTACGTGCAACATGTTTAGTGAATTTATCTGTCTTTCCTTAACTGGCTTAGGTTGAACTGTAGAATTTGTGATGTAACTATTGAATACTATTGTTTTCGCTGCATATTTACTTTGGGACTACGGAACTGTATTCCGGGAGATCTCCATGTACTGCATATTTACTTTGGGACTACGGAACGGTATTCCGGGAGATCCCCCTGTACTGCATATTTACTTTGGGACTACGAAACGGTATTCCGGGAGAGCCCCATGTACTGTATATTTACTTCGGGACTACGGAACGGTATTCCGAGAGATCCCCATGTACTGCACATTTACGTTTGGTACTACAAAATGGTATTCTGGGAGATCCCCCTGTACTACACATTTATGTTTGGTACTACGAGACGGTATCTCAGGAGATCCCCCGTTGTGTTTTCGTGTACTGAGTTGTTACCTTCTATGATTTCATTGTTATTAGATTTCAGCCTTTATTTTATTACGGTATTACACTCTATCTTGTTTTATTATATATTTACCAGTAGAGCCCTGACCTGACCTCGTCACTACTCGACCGAGGTTAGGCCTGACACTTACTGGGTAGCAATTGTGGTGTACTCATGCTACTCTCTACGCATGTTTTTCGTGTGCAGGTCCAGGTGCTCCTTATCAACCGCACTATCAGTGAGTCGGGACAGCTTTGGAGACTTCAAGCTATATCTGCCACGCCTGTAGACCTCGGAGTCCCTTTCTACTCTTCCCCATGTCCATTATCTTTTGTATTTTCTTTTGATAGACTCTGATGTATAGAGACACTAGATTTTCCTCCTATAGTTTGTGATTCACGATGTTCCGGGTTTTGGAATTTGTTATGTATTTTCGAATAATTGTTTAAATTTTTATTTTTATTTTATTATTCCGCAAAATGTTAGGCTTACCTAGTTGTAGATACTAGGTGCCGTCACGACATCACACGGAGGGAAAATTGGATCGTGATAGAGGCGGTACCTCGAGAGATCCCCCTATCATATATTTACTTTTAGGACTACGTGGCGGTACCTCGGGAGATCCCCCTGTTGTGTATTTACTTTTAGGACTACGAGGCGGTACCTCGGGAGATCCCCTTGTTGCATATTTACTTTTGGGACTACGAGACAGTACCTCGGGAGATCCCCTGTTGTGTATTTACATTTGGGACTACGAGGCGATACTACACTTCTGCACATCTTTTTGTGTAGATCCAGGTTCTTCCTATCAGGCCAGATACCAGTGAGATGGACCATAGGTGGAGATTTCAAGGTATATCTGCCAACATCAACAGACCTCGGAGTCCCCCTCTATCCTTATTATGTTGTTTTCCTTATTCTCTTTAGACTCTGATGTATAGAAATACTTAGTATTTTCTCTTAGAAGCTTGTGACTTATTTTTATCGGGTTTTGAGAGTTGTAATTATTTAGATCACATTTTCTATTTATATATCATGTGTTGAGATTTGAGTTCAATTTTATATTCAGTTTTTCCACAAATTGTTAGGCTTACCTAGTCTTAGAGACTAGGTGCCATCACGATATCCTACGGAGGGAAGTTGGGGTCGAGACATTACATAAAGGTAAATTATTTCCAAATAAGTAAATGGGTCATTCTTTTTGACACGGACTAAAAAGAAAATAGATTCACATAAATTGAAACAGAGGGAGTGTGTATATATATATATATATATATAAAATGTCTGGTACTTGTGTATAGTTCTCATATTTTAACTTGCCATGGATCGGTGCTAAGCCCACAAATAAAGTTAGCAGCTTCCTTGAGTTCTCGAGTTGGGCCTTCTTGTCTTCTTTGGGCTCTAACACATACTTTCTCAAGCTTATACTGTATAGATAGGAGGGTAAATTATGCTATATACCCATAGAAGACAACAATTACCCGTATCTACCCATGTTCATTTCTTTTACATTTTATACCTATGCGGCACAGTTATTTTACCCGCTTTACCCATTCGTACTTTTCCATTGTTTAGCATGAAAGCTCATGTTCTCATAGATTCATTCATGCACCTTTTTATATCTTTTAAGTGCATCACATTTTTTCAATATTTTTCATCATCTTATCATAATACTAATTAAAAAATAACATAATATTTATTAAATAATATATAATATTATAAAAATATATGAGTTTGGAGAAAACAAAAGGATATTATTATTATTATTATTATTATTATTATTATTATTATTATTATTATTATTGTTATTATTATTATTATTTTAAAAAAGATATCCATCAAGTTTATGCTCACACAATTAATAGCATATTTAGAAAGTAAATTAGCTAATACTAAATTTTATTTCAACGTATGCCAAGAAACATTTTTTTAAGAAATTTAATTTTCCTCGGCTCTTCTTTTCTTTATTTTTTTGTCCTTTGACATAATTTATCTTTTCGCCTTTTGTCTTTTTCCTTTTCTTGAAAAAGTCAAATCCATCTTTGATGGGCCTTGAAGCTTGAAACTCATATATTGAGTTTGTAGTTGTTTTGATTTAATTTTGCCCGGGTTTGTTTGAAATGTTAATTGAAGGTTGTAGATAAACATTGAGTGAATTTTGGTGGAGATTTTGCAGTAAACTTTTAAATTGGGTTAAAATTGATTTGAACTGGCGAAGAAGAATTTGTATTGTATACCAAAATGATATACTATATACCATTTTGGTATACAGTTCATCCAACGGTATACTATATAATGTAACAATATACTATTACAATCTGGTCCTTTTTGATTTTTTTAAAAAACTTTTATTGAGTTCTTTTTCAACTTTTCAACGAAGTTATCATGTTCTTTAAAAAAAATTCTTCAAAATATTTAGTTTGAAATATTTGATCGGAGGTTGTGGCTACAATTTGAGTTAATTTGGTGGAAATTTGGAGTAGATTTTTAAATTTTAGGTTGAAATTGAGTTGGACTAACGAAGAAAATTAATTTGTACTATATACCAAAATAATATACTATATACTATTTTGGTATATAATATTTAATTTAGTAGTGTATAATTTATTGTGTTGAACTGGTGAAGAAGAATTTGTAATGTATACCAAAATAATATACTATATATCATTTTGGTATACAGTTCATTTCAACAGTATACTATATAACGTTACAATATACTATTACAATTTGTTCATTTTAGAATTTTTTAAAATTTTCATTGTGTTCTTTTTCAACGGAGTTCTCATGTTTTTTTTTTTCAAAATTTATTTTAAACCAAAATATTAAGTTTGAAATATTTGATGGAGGTTGTGGCTAAAGTTTAAGCCAATTTGGTGGAAATTCTGGAGTAGATTTTTTAAATTTAGGTTGAAATTGAATTGAAGAAAACTAATTTGTACTATATACCGAAATAATATATTATATACCATTTTGGTATATAATATTTAATTCAATAGTGTATAATTTATTGTATTGAAGTGGCGTAGAAGAATTTGTACTCTATACCAAAATGATATACTATATACCATTTTCGTATACAGTTTATTCTAATGGTATACTGTTTCAGTATACTATATAATGTAACAGTATATTATTACAAATTGGTCATTTTAGAATTTTTTAAATTTTTCATTGAGTTCTTTTTCAACTTTTCAACGGAGTTCTCATATTTGTTTTTTCTTAAACTAAAATATTTAGTCTGAAATATTTGATTGGAGGTTGTGGCTAAAGTATGAGTTAATTTAATGAAAATTCTGGAGTGAATTTTTAAAATTTAGGTTGAAATTGAGTTGAATAAGCGAAGAATACTAATTTGTACTATATATCAAAATTTTGTAACATACTATATACCACTTTGGTATATAATATTTTGATTCAATAGTGTATAATTTATTGCAACAGTATACTATTACAGTATATGGTATAATGTAACAATATAGTTAAATTTGGTATTTTTTTTATTTTTCAAAAAAAAATAAGAGTCCTTTAATTTTCTAACAGAATTCTCGATATCTTATACCCAATTAGTATATGATATATTGCATGTGGGTGTCATAGTATACTGTAATAATATACTTCAACTGTTATAAATATATTATTTTTTATATACTATATGCTAAATATAAGTTATTTTCTAATAATTAATATATATATAAATACAAATAAATAAATAAATAAATAACAAAAATAAGGGAGCCAAAAATGTATGCAGAATTTGATTATGAACAAAAGAAAATAAAAAATAATTTGAAATAATAATAAATGAAAATAAAAAAGAAGAAAATGAAAGCAAAAAAGAGAAGAGAAAACAGTTATATTGTATAAGTTGTTCTAATAATTGAATTAAAAAAAGGATAAAATATATATTATTCCAGTTATATTAAAGAAAGGTGAACAAATATGTATTTTATTAGTTATTTTTTTTAATTGTATAAAAAAGAAGAAGAATAAAAAAGAGCAAAAAAACGTCAACAAAATTAGATTATGAAGAGAAAAAAAAAATAAAATGAAAAAAGGAGTTAAATGAAATTAGAAAAGGAACAACAAATTAAAAAAAAATAAACAAAATAATTAAATAAATAAAGAAGGAGCCAAAATTGAGTGTCAAATTAAATAATAATAATAATAATAATAATAATAATAATAATAATAATAATAATAATAATAATAATAATAATAATAATATGATTTGGGCAAAAAATAAATGAACAGAGAAGAAGAAGAAGAACAGAGAAGAAGAAGAAAGAAGAAGAAGAAGAAAGAAAGAAATAAAAAGAAAACGAGAAAAAAGAAAAGGAGAAAAGAAGCAGAGAAATAAAAAAGAACAAGAGAAAAAAGAGGAACTTACCCACAAAAGTTACCATGAGTAAGAAAGGTAATTTGTTTGATGGTAGAAAAGTAAATGGATAGACATGGATAAATAGTTTTATTTTTATGGGTGATTGTGTCATTCACCCTAGATAGGAAGCATTTGATCAAAATGGCACATTATGCTGGCTTATAAAAGCTTATTTCCCCAATCTTATTGAGGAAATAAGGGATTCTTACATAAATGTACCAAATAAATTTCAACTTACCAACCTCTAGGCATTAACTATAGACTTACTAAAACTAGCTAAGCACATATAAAAATTAAAAACCCAAATAAATAAGGTTCTTTCTCCCTTAAAATCACACTCAAAGATCTCCTTGCATAATTTTAAGTATGATCGGAAACATTAGATGCAAGACGAAAAAAAATTTCATGGATAAGGTAGCAAACAAGGTGATGAAATACAAAAACATATACATACAAGATTCTAAAAATCTAAGCAAAAAAAGAACTTTTTCAATGGGTATGGTTGAAATTCATTGAAAACATATAAATGAGTCAATATACAAATTTTGAGGAAGATTGAAGGTGATTTGGACTGATTTGGTATCAAAATTCGTAGTTCAAATCGAGTTCAAAAAATTCTTCTGCAACACATGTATCAAACATGTATCACGTATGTATCTCACACACACACACACACACACATGTAAATATGGATATACATATGATACACATTTGATACAAATATGATACATATATGATACACAAATGATACACGATGTGATACACATATAATTATTTTTCATGTTTCATCTTTTACTTCGAATTTTCAATACAAACCACCTCAAAACTCCGCCAAATCATCCCAAAACTGAGATTCAAAGTTCAAACCCTTTAAGATGTACCCAATCTATTTTAATAGCACTCACTCAAAAGAAAGCAAATAATTGACTTTGTTTTGGCTACAATGAGCTAATTGGCTAATATTAGTAATATTTGACTAATATTAGTAATATTTAATGAATTGACCAATTTTTATAATAAGTTACTTATAAATGGACATAATTGGTAGTTTCCCAGGAAATAACGCTAAATGCCTCCAGGTCCAAAAAATTACTCCATTTTGCCTATTTAAAAATTAGTTATAATTTTTACCAATGAGGTCCAAATCTATTACTCGTACCTATTCTCTTTTCCCCCTTTATTTTACCCAGCATGCCAAACATTTCTCTTTC
This sequence comes from Nicotiana tabacum, assembly GCF_000715075.1. Taxonomy (NCBI): domain Eukaryota; kingdom Viridiplantae; phylum Streptophyta; class Magnoliopsida; order Solanales; family Solanaceae; genus Nicotiana; species Nicotiana tabacum. The sequence continues at coordinate 21,061,587 of NC_134081.1, read as the reverse complement.
TCTTTTAACTAAGTTCCATAACTTTCTCTTTATGAAGGAGTATGTTATCCACTTGACCCATTCATTTTCCATGTAACCCCATGGTGTGTTTACTAAAACCTTATATTTACTCGGATTTGACACTACTTGTGGTCTGTTAAACAAAATTTTTACAGATTTTCTTTTTAAAGTCTTTTCTTAAATTTCAGATTTGAATTTTTGAGAGTTTAAAAACCCAACAAATCCCATGTTTCCTCAGAATTGACACTTGTGATTTGGTGAAAAGTTTTAAATATTTTTTTATAATTATTTTCAAAATACAGGATCTGAATTTTTGTATAAGTCTGAAGATCCACCATTGTTAACCTTGAAGCTCTTGAATTTGAAATTATATTTTGACGATTTGTTATTTGATTTGAAGTGGGTGTTATAGAATATTATTTATACTAAATTTTGGGAAGTTAATATTGAAATCTGCTCACATTTCAAGCTAATTTGAGTTGATTGGGATCGAATTCTCAACTTAAAATTTAAAGAAGAAACACAATTACCTAACAGTATATCGCTACAGTGTATAATATATTTTAAGAGTTGTCACACCTCCCATTTTTATTGTATATAGGTGTTTTTTCAATTAAAATGATAATTTTAAAAAGGAATTATTCTATTATTTTAGGAATCTCCACACAGAATTAAGTTATGATGTTCCGAGTCTTCTTTTATTTAATCCCTAGTCAAATAAAAAGTTTAACTCCTTATTTATGGTCCGCAAAAAAATAGAGGACTTAATAAGTAATTCTGTTGATCGGGAGGAAGGTTTGAGGCATCCCACAAGTCTCGTGATTTTAGCACGATCAATTGATTAACTATATTTAGTTTTAAATCAATGTTAAATATTTCTGTGTTTTATTCTAGTTGTGTTTTGCCTCTATCCACTTTTATTACTTGATTACTTATTATTAAAGAAAATTTAGAATAATAATAATCCGTGATCGGGATAAAAATTATTAATTTACCATAATTGCTGTAACGACCCGACCGGTTTGAGGCCTTGAGTAGTTTTACTTCATGTATTATGACTTATACGTGTAATCGAATTCGAATTTCAGATTTCGGAGCTGATTTGAAAGGAAAATTATCAATTCACAAGCTTTAAGTTGAAAGAGTTGGCCAAGGTTTGACTTTTGAGTAAACGACCTCAGAATCGGGATTTGTAGGTTCCAATAGGTTCGTATGATGATTTTGGATTTGGGCGTATGTTCGGGTTAAGTATCGGATGGCCCGGGAGTATTTCGGTGCTTATTGTGGAAAACTGGCATTTTGAAGGTTTTAGAATTTTCTAAGCTCGAGTTGAAGTGAACTTTAGTGTTATTGATATTCGTTTGGGAGCATTTCGGTGCTTATCGGGAAGTGGACGCGTTAGGCGAAGGATGAAGGTTTGAAATCTAAGAGAGTTTAAGAAATTGAGTTTGATCTTTAATTCTTGGTTTCGATGTTGTAATTTGTATTCCGTGCCTTTGGACAAGTTTACATAGGGTATATAAACTTGTTAGAATGATTAGACGGGGTTCCTCGGACCTCGGGTGAGTTTTGGGGTGGTTTCAGACCACATTTAGGCCCCTTTGAACTGTTGATATCTGATGCCAGGGGTGTGAATCACGATCGCGGAGGTCTGGGACGTGGTCGCGAAGATCAAAGTGTATTTCTGGCCTTGTGAATCGCGATCGCGGAAGGTAGGGTTGCGGTCGCGAAGAAGGAATTTCTACTATCAGTGGTCTGATTTCGCGAGCTTATATCTTGTAATCTATAAGGAATTTCAAGATAATCCAAAAATAAAAGTTGTAGCCATTTGAATCGAGTTTTTAGAAAATCAAATTGTTTCTTATTTGGAATTTTGTACAAAATAATATGGCTATTATACCAAAGGGTGTTTGTACGGAGAAAAATGCAATTTGTACATCGCGATTGCGGGATTATTTGTCGTGATCGTGATGACTCGAACTTTTGTTAACTATCATCACATGGCAAATGACCGCGGTCGCGAAGAAGGAGGCCTGATGGGTGTATCAAACATCTAATTTCAGGATTTTGAGCTCATTTCTTCTCTTTTAAGTTCTTGGAGCACATGTGGGGCGATTCTTGAAGATTCTTTTCGCCATATATCATAAGGTAAGTTTTTCCAACTTGTTTCGAGGTAAATACATGGGTTATATATGTATTTTAACATGAAATTTGATAGAAATTGTGGACTTTTTGGAAGAAAACCTAGAAATGGTATTTTTGGATTTTGATCACGAAATTGTACATGAAATTGGGAATAAATTATATATTTGAGTTCGTGGCATATTGGGGAATGAATATCTTAAAATAATTCGAAATTCGGGCACGTGGGTCTCGAGGTTGGCTTTGTTGAATTTTCTAGTGGAGTTGGGATTTGTTATAAATTGTTAAGTTATGAGTGTTGGAGTATATTTTGATTGCTTTGCACGTTGTTTGGCTGGTTTCGAATCGATGGGCATCGGTTTGAGGTGTTAGAGAGGCGTTAGAGCTGGTTATCATATTTCGGAGCGAGGTAAGTCTCCTGTCTATCTTTGTGAGGGGGAATTACCCCATAGGTGATATATTTGTTATGTGCTACATATTGTGGGGGCTACGTACGCACGATGTGACGAGAGTCCGTACGTAGCTAAAATCATACTTATGTCCGGGTAGATTTAGGACTATATCATATGAAATTTGTATTACCTGAACTCAACTTGTTAGTTTAATTACCTAAACTTGTAAACGTAATTTGATTAGAGATCATGTTAGGTCGAATCTCGATATCTTGAGTTGTTTGATCGGATATTTGATTACTGATAACAATTATGCTTACTTTATGTCCCTGTTGTTGTATTGCAAATACGTGACTCGTAATTTGATAAGTTTCTCCTCTTCTTGTGGATTGGGACGAACGCCTCGACAGTATATTTGAGATGCATTTATGGTTCGTGCCGGTCAACCCTCGACAGTGTACACACTATTCTGGATCGGGTCGTACGACCTCGGTATAACTCGTGCATAATACCGCTAGGAGTCCGAATATTCATGAGATTCCCCCTTTGATTGAGATCTGGCAGTTACATGTTATTCTTTATTTGTTTGAGATAGCACTTGATATTCTTTACCCATTTGATGTAGCCTTTGATTTCTTCTATTTGTTGAGATAGTACATAAAATTTGAGGAATTTATGTTATCATCAGGTTGGAGGGTTATGTTAGTTACAGTTCTTACCCCATTATTATTGTTGTGTTTCATATATATTTAAAATTTATTATATTAATATATTGGACCACTAATAAGTGTCGATGTCTACCCCTTGTCACTACTTCTCCGGGGTTAGGCTAGATAATTACTGGGTTCGCATTGATTTATGTACTCATGTTACACTTCGACACTTATTGTGCAGGTATGTTTCTGATGGTCATTTAGGCGCGTTGGCGCAGTTGCCGAGGGAACTTTATGGTGAGATGTATTCCATATTACGATCTGCAACACATAGAATCTCCATCATATTTATTTACTTTATCATGTCTATCTCATATTCCAGACAGAGGTTGTATTATTATCGTACTTCCTAGTAGATGTTCATGCACTTGTGACACCAGATTTTGGGATGTTTTAGTAATTATTTGTGGTTTTGCTTAATACTGTTACACTTTTATTTTATATTTTACCAAATTGTATGTACCATGATTTTTAATGCATAAATATCTTCTTTAATAAAAAATCACGATTTCAAAATTTATAAAATAAATGATTAAGTTGATAGTTCATAGACGACCCGATAGATTATTTTGAGTACTATTCGTTATTTACGTGTTTCGAGACCTTTACTAGCCCTATTTAGTATTTCTAGATTTACGTGCATAGTCCGTGTCTTTTTCAGAAAATATTTATGTGAATATTTGAAGAAAACAAGACTTTTGACTTTAAAAATAACTTGAGTTGACTACGGTCAATATTTTATGTAAACGATCCCGGATCGGTATTTTGATGATCCCGATGGATCCGTATCATGAATTTGGACTTGGCCATATTCCCGAAACTAAATTCAAAAGTCCCTAACTTGATTTGACTTGATTTGTCAAAAGCTAGTAACTTGAAGATTTAAAGATTTTCTAGGTTTGACCGTAGGTTGACTTCATGGCTACAAGGTTCGGATTTTGGTTCTAGGGCTCGGTATAGGTCCATTTTACTATTTAAAACTTGTATGCAAAATTTAATGCAAAAAGGAGTTGGTTTGATAGGATTCGGACGCTCGGTTGTGAATTTGGAAGTTCTTGAGTTTCTTTGAAATTTTCATGCATTTTGATGTCCGATCCGTAATTCTAGGTGTTATTTTAATGTTTTGATTGCACAAGCGAGTTCGTATGATATTATTACCCTTGTGTGCATGTTTGGTTTGGAGACCGAGGGGCTTGGGTGAGTTTCAGATAGGCTACAGATCAATTTTGGACTTAGAGTTGCTAGTTTCAGCTATTTGGTGGTGTCTTGTTCTATGTGCCTTGCGATCGCGAAGCCACTCTCACGATTGCGGAGGGGAAACTTGGTTGGGGCGTAACTTGATCTTCGCGAACGAGGGGACTGGGTTGCGAATGCGAAGTAGAGGAGAGGCTTACACTTCTCGAACACGGTCGGCCTCTCGTTAACGCAATGAGTTAATGGGTATGAGGGGGAGTCAGGCAATACTATATGTGAACGCGAGCCTAGGCTCGTGAACGCGAAGGTCAGCGGGTGAGGCCATCACGAACGCGAAGTGTGTCTTATGAACGCGAAGGCCATTTTGTCTGTTGTGCATCGCGATCGCGTCAGGTGCTTCGCGAACGCGAAGAACACCTGACGCCCAATGATTTTAACTTCTACAAATCGCAATTTTCCTCATTTTTCACCATTTTCAAGCTTGAGCTCTGTCTAGAGGCAACTTTGAAGAGATGTTTTATCCCCGCTTCATTGGTTAGTAGATTTTAACTTATTTCCTTACATTTTCATAAACACAAATTGATTTTAACCTTTAATCTAAGATTTTTCATGGTAGAAATTAGGGATTTAGGTAGAAATTGGAGATTTTGAGAAATTGAGATTTAGACCTCAAATTGAGGTCGGATTTCAAAACTAATTATATAATCGGGCTCGGGGGTGAATGGGTAATTGGGTTTTGATTTGAATCTCGGGTTTTGACCAAGCGAACCCGGGTTTGACTTTTGTTGACTTTTTTCAAAATCATTAAAGATTGTATCTTTTCACTTGTGGGTAGTTTCTAAAGCCCATTTTGAATTATTTGAACTATATTTGGCTAGATTTGGTTGGTTTGGAGGCTAATTCTAGAGGAAAAGTCGCGGTTGTGCCTTGATTTGGTTACTAAGCGAGATAAGTGTCGTGGTTAATCTTGACTTGAGGGATTAGGACTTGTTGGTCTATTTGCTACGTGTTTTATCTGTGGGACAATGTATATGTGAGGTGACAAGTATCTATGCTTTTTCAATGGGTTAAAGCATGCATGTGGAAATTATTTCTTTGTATTATATTATTTCGTTGATTATGTTTCCATGCTTAGGTTATATTATTACTTCTTTTAGTTATCCGTTTTGTATTTATTGTTTATTTCAAAGATGTTGGATATTTTTTAAGTTGAGTTTGATATCGTGGCACTATAATTGACGTGATATTGTTTCTCGCCTTGTTTTTATTATTCAGATTTGTATTGTTTCTTGGTGAGGAAGAGAGAAAAACACGAAGGGTGTTGTCGTGCCTTATTTGCATTCATAATCATATATTGATAGATTTTGAGAGTAAAAGTACGAAGGGTTGATATCGTGCCGGTGAGTAAAAGCACGAAGGGTGATGCCATGCCATTTTATTTATGATATTACATGGTGAGAATAAGAGTAAAGGCACAAAAGGTGATGCGATTAAGGTGTCATGATCTGATTAAGGGTGGTTGTAAGATAAGGGAAGCTTTGGTTCGAGTTGTTGTGCTTAAGGTTAAGCATGTGTTGTTTGAGTTAAAATCTTCAAGATAGTAATTGACATGGCATAAGGAATCATTATCTTTTTTATGGGTTGTGTTGAGGATATATATATGGTTGGTTGTGGCTGGAAATTGTTATAAATTGTTTTATTATGTTGTGGCTCCTGTTGTTAAGCTTATCTATGTGCTAATTCAGTGGATTGAAGAAGATAACATGAAAAATAAGAGGTTGACGATAAAGGTTAAGGTGCTAGGCGTGTGGACTATTTTTGAAGATTATTCTTATGATGTTTTGGGATGAAATGATATGGTAAGCATAAGTATGATGTTATTCAAGTTGTAGGCAGATTCATGGAAAAAGGAATTGGATTAAATTATATTTTGTTAATTGTAAATCTAGCTTGCCACTCAAAATGGTTGTTGAAGTAATCAGGGAGTTTATTGTGAATTATATTGTTGTTGTTTGGATTGTTTGGTGATTTTTAGTAACTTATGGGATGTAGTAAAAACAGGGGAGGTGCTGTCCATTTTTGTTGTTGTAGAATATTGGTTTTGAAATATGAGAGTTACAATGCTTATATGATGACGACGAAGTCGGGTTACTCATTGTAGACGTAAGAAGATCATATTGAGCTTGGTTAACAATTTAAAAGAAGATTGCAAAGGTATGTTAAGGCTAAATCTTTCTTCATTTTGGCATGATCCCGTAACTACATGTGTTTGATAACGAGACATAAAGAGACGTTCATACTCCCGAATTTATATACATTATCCTAGTCTCATAAGTTACAGTATTCTCCCTTATCAAAACTTTATATTCAATTGAGTATTGTCTTCTTCTAGTCAAGAGAGCAAAGGGTCTATATATATATATATATATACACACACACACAGTATTACAATATTTTCACCATTAACGAGCTATAATCGGTGGGCAGGCTCCTATTGGGCAACCACTGATCAGATGGTAAGTTATATACCGAGCATAATATGGTCGAGCGCCTATGAGCGAACCCAGAATGGCCGAGATATAGAGCCTAGTATGGCAGAGCGCCTATGAGCGAGCCTACTACCGCAGAGCAGTTACACATGCCGAGCCTTATATGGCCGGACAACTATTTTACTTATTATATTAAGAGAGATGAGTCAGTATCAATAGGTAAGCATATCTTCAAATTATATTTGACTCTTATGTACTTTCAATTATTATATTATCAGTTCAGTTTCAGATTTCAGTTATCCTGTTGCCTTATATACTCGGTACATTATTTCGTATTGACGTCTCTTTTGCTGGGGACGCTACATTTCATGCCCGCAGGTACTAATAGACAGCTGGATTGACCTTCCCAGTAGACAAAGTCAAACATCATCTTGGTTGGTAAGCTTTACTTCCTCGGAGTTACCAGGTCGATACCTTGGAGTCCATTTTATATATACAGGTTTGTTGGGTAGGTCGAGGCCCTGTCCCGACCATGATATAATTTAGTTATTCCTAGAGGCTTGTAGACGAGTCCTGTACATTTTTATATCAGTATTGTGGCTTTACCAGTCCTATGTAGATGTTTAGTTTTGTATTGCTAGTTGTAGACGTTATTTTCAGATGATTCAGAATATGGCCTCATCGGCCTAAGTTAAGGGTTACCCTCCATAGTTCACAGTTACAAAGTGGTACGCTCGGGCTGAGTATGGCACCGGGTGCCGGCCACGCCTCTTCAGGTTTGGGGCATGATAAAAGGCTCTACACGTACGGAGTACATTGAGTCAGTTGTACTCATATTATACTTCTGCACTTCTTGTATAGATACTGGTATTGGTCCTAGCAGTGATTAGAGGTGCGTCTACCTGAATCACATTAATTTCGGAGACTTGAGGTAGAGTTGCTGGCGTTCGCAGACCTTGAAGTCCCCTTCCATTTCCTGTCTTTATTGTTTATTTCATTCGAACATTGGTATTTATTTCAAACTATGCTTGTAGACTTCTAGTTGCTTATGTACTTGTGACTCCGGATTTCTGGGAGTAGTTAGCATCGCGTTACTTTCATTCACTATGTTAGAATTTAGAGTTTGTTTCTCATTTATTGTCATTACTCTAAATTAATTGTTAAAAATTGGTTAACTACTTTATTAATGTCGGCTTGCCTAGCAAGTAGATGTTAGACTCCATCACGGTCCCGAGATTGGGAATTTCAGGTCGTGACAAGTTGGTATCAGAGTACTAGGTTGCTTAGGTCTCACGAGTCAAGAGCAATCTTAGTAGAGTCTGAAGGATCGGTACGGAGACGTTTGTAATTATCTTCTAGAGGATATGGAGTTTTAGAAAAATTCCACTTCTTTCTTTCCCTATCGTGCAATGTTATTCTATCAATTATGTTTGAATCATTCCATTCTTATGCTTTCGTAGATGGAAAGAACACACACAACATCTACAATCGGGCAGGAGCCAGAGCCCCCTGTTGCAGTCACTACCAGGGGTATAGGGGGCCGAGGTCGAGCTAGAGGCCGAGGCAGAGCTTATCCTAGAGCTCGTGCAACAGCACCCACTGTGGATCCTCAGACTGATCATGAGAAGGAGATCCCTGCACAGACTGCACCAGTCGGACTCCCTCAGGTCCCGAATGGATTTATAGCCACTCCCGTGCTTCAGGATGATCTAGTCCTTTTAGTGGGCCGTATGGAGAGCGTGGCCCATACCGATACATTTTCGGTGTATCCAACTGTCTCTCAGGCTGGAGGAGGACCTTCTACTCATACTCCGTATCAGATGTCTTCCATATATCAGACTCCGGCAGTTTCTCTAGTTGGGGTAGTTCAGCCTATTGTTGCTACATAGACCGGGGAGAGGCCCGCGATGTCTTCTGAGGGATTGATAAGGTTGGATAAGTTCACAAAGCACTTCCTTATTTACTTCAGTGGTGCACCTTCTGTAGACTCACAAGATTATTTGGACTGTTGCTATGAGGTGCTGAGCAACAAGAGATGGTGGCAAGATCATATGTTGAGCAGATCAGCTAGTTCACCACCACACACTTGGGATAAGTTTTTGCAGCTTTTTCTAGAGAAGTTCATTCATTTCACTTTAAGAGAGGAGTACCTCGGGTAGTTTGAGTGCCTTAAGTGGGATAGCATGATTGTTACCCAGTATGAGACCCGATTTATGGACATAGCTCGCCATGCAGTTATCTTACTCCCTACTGAGAGAGAGAGAGAGAGAGAGAGAGAGAGAGAGAGAGAGAGAGAGAGAGAGAGAGAGAGAGACAGAGAGAGAGAGGAGATTCATTTATGGACTTACTTTTAGTATCAAGCTACAGATGGCTAATGAGACCAGAGAAGATATTTCTTTCCAGAGGGCCATCGAGATTGCTAGACGGTTTGAGATGGTTCGTGGTCAGGATAGGGGCGGTATCTTAAAAGTTGCCTCATCATTTTGGTGGTTTCAGTGGTGTCTCATCTGGAGGTAGAGGTTTGTTTGGTAGAGGCTATCCCCTGTCGATTCAGTCAGTGCTTTAGGCATCCCACGATGCTTCGGGTAGTCGTGGTTCTTATGGGTCTTATCCTGAGCAACTAGCCTATATTGCACCTTCAGCTCCTATTAGTGCACCTCCAATCTAGAGTTATCAGGGTGGTTGTTCAAGTCGACATGGTCAGTTATAGAGTCAGTAGTCACAAAAGCCGATGACTTGTTATACTTGTGGAGATCCGAGACACGTTGCTAGATTTTGCCCTAGGTCACAAGGCGATATGCCACAACAGAGTTCTCATGCCATGGTTCCGGCACTGGTTATTTTGCCGCCCGCTCAGCCAGCTAGAGGTGGGGGTCAGGCTCCTAGAGGTGGAGGTCGGGCCATTAGAGGTGGAGGCCAGCCAGCTAGAGGCTGTCCGAGAGGCTGAGGTCAGAGTGGTGGGGCCCAACCCCATTTTTATGCATTTCCATCTAGACCTAAGATAGGGTCATTTGACTCCGTCATCACAGGTATTGTTCCAGTTTACCACAGAGATGCTTCAGTTCTATTTGATTCGGGCTCTACTTATTCCCATGTGTCATCCTATTTTACTTCATATATGGTTTTACCTCGTGATTCTTTGAGTGCTCTTGTATATGTGTCTACGCCTGTGAGAGATTCTATTATTGTAGATCGTGTATATTGCTCGTGTGTGGTTTCTATCAGGAGCCTTGAGTCTAGTGTAGATCTTCTACTTCTTGATATGGTGGACTTTGATGTTATTTTGGCATGGATTGGTTGTCATCTTATCATGCTATATTTGATTATCACGCCAAGACGGTGACCTTAGCCATGTCAGGGTTACCCAGATTAGAGTGGAGGGGGACTCCTGGCCATTCTACTAGCAGGGTTATTTCTTATATGAAGGCTCAACATATGGTCGAGAAGGGATGTCTAGCATATTTGGCCTATATTCGTGATCCTAGTGCGGAGGTTCCTTTCATGGATTCAGTACCAGTTGTGCGTGAGTTTCCAGAGGTATTTCCTGTAAATTTTCAAGGGATGCCACCCGGTAGAGATATCTATTTCTATATTGACTTGGCTCCGGGCACTCAGCCCATTTCTATTCTACCATACTGTATGACCCCAACTGAGTTGAAGGAACTGAAGGAGCAGTTGCATGATTGTCTTGATAAGGTATTCATTAGACATAGTATCTCGTCTTGGGGTGCACCAGTGTTGTTCGTGAAGAAGAAGGATGATATGATGAGGATGTGTATTGATTATCTGTAGTTGAACAAAGTCACTATCAAGAACAAGTATCCTTTGCCGGGGATTGATGACTTATTTGATCAGCTTCAGGGTGCCAAAGTGTTTTCGGAGATTGATTTGAGATCTAGCTACCATCAGTTAAAGATTAGGGTATCGGATAAGCCTAAGACAGCTTTTCGGACTCGGTATAAGCATTATGAGTTCATAGTGATGTCATTTGGCTTGATAAATGCCCTAGAAACATTTATGGATTTGATGAATCGGGTATTCAAGCCCTATCTAAATTCTTTTGTGATCATCTTCATTGATGATATTTTGGTATAATCCTGTAGTCGAGAAGAGCATGAGCAATATCTTCAGATTGTACTTTATACCTTGAGAGATAGTCAGTTATATGATAAGTTTTCAAAGTGTGAGTTTGGTTGGATTCGATTGCCTTTTAGGGGCATGTTGTATCTTCCGAGGTCATAAAGGTGGATCCTAGGAAGATTGAGGTAGTTCAGAACTAACCTAGACCTACCTCAGCTATAGCGATTCGAAGCTTTCTGGGTTTGGCGGGTTATTATCATAGGTTCGTGGAGGGGTTTTCATCTATCGCAACCCCATTGACTAAGTTGACCCAGAAGGGTGCCCTATTCAGGTGGTCTGATGAGTGTGAGCTGAGCTTTCAGAAGACTGCTTTGACTATAACTCTGGTGTTGGTGTTGCCTACAGGTTCGGGATCCTACACCGTGTATTGTGATGCATCACGTATTGGTCTTGGTGCAGTATTGATGCAGGATGGCAGGGTGATTACATATGTGTTTCGCTAGTTGAAGGTTCATGAGAAGAATTACCATGTTCATGACTTAGAGTTGATAGTTATTGTTCATGCATTGAAGATTTGGAGGCATTACCTATATGGCATGTCGTGTGAGGTATTCACATATCATAGGAGTTTACAACACTTATTCAAGCAAAATGATCTAAATTTGAGGCAACAGAGGTGGTTAGAGCGGTTAAAAGACTGATATTACCTTTTTGTATTATTCCGGGAAGGCCAATATGGTGGTTGATGCCTTGAGTAGAAAGGATGTGAGTATGGGTAGCCTTGCATATATTCCAGTTGGTAAGAGGCCGCTAGCAGTAGATGCTCAGGCTTTGGCTAATCAGTTTATGAGGTTAGATGTTTCGAAAACCAGTCGGGTTCTTGCTTGCATGGTTTCTTGGTCTTCTTTGCATGAGCGCATCAGAGAGCGTCAGTATGAAGACCCCTATTTGCCTGTCCTTAAGGACACGGTGCATCACTGTGATGCCAAGGAGGTTTCAATTGGGGATGATAGGGTGTTGTAGATGTAGGGTCGGATTTGTATGCCTAATGTGGATGGGCTATGTGAGTTGATTCTTGAGGAGGCCCACATCTCGTGGTATACGATTCATTCGGGTGCCGCCAAGATGTATCAGGATTTTAGGCAGCATTATTGGTGGATAAGAATTAAGAAAGATATAGTTGAGTATGTGGCTCGGTGTTTGAATTTCCAGTAGGTGAAGTACGAGCATCAAAGACCTAGTGGTTTGCTTCAGAGACTTGAGATTCCCGAGTGGAAGTGGGAGCATATTTTTCGTTGTTGGGCTCCTACAGACCTTGAAGAAGTTCGATACTGTATGGGTCATTGTGGATAGGCTGACCAAGTCGCTTTTCATTCCGGTGGCGGCTACATATTCTTCACAGCGACTGGATCAGATCTATATCAGGGAGAGTTGTTTGTCTTCACGGCGTGCCAGTGTCTATTATCTCTGATCAAGGCACTCAGTTCACATCACATTTCTGGAGATCTGTGCAGGGGAAATTAGGTACGAGGGTTGAGTTGAGTACATCATTTCACCCCAAACGGACGGGAAGTCTAGGCTAAAGATCTACACTGATCGGAAGGCCCGTGATGTAGCATTTATGGTGGGAGAGCGGGTTTTGTTTCGGGTATCACCCATGAAGGGTGTGATGAGGTTTGGGAAGAAGGAAAAGTTGAGCCCTAAGTATATTGGTCCTTTTGAGATCCTTGAGAGAGTTGGTGTAGTGGCCTACAAACTTGCATTGCCACCCATCTTATAAGAAGTTTACCTGGTGTTCCATGTTTCCATGCTCCGAAAGTATCACGGTGATGTGTCCCATGTATTATATTTCAGCTCAGTCCAATTAGACAAGTATTTAGCTTATGAGGAGGAGCTTGTGGCTATTCTAGCCCGATAAGTCCGGAAGTTGAGGTCTAAGATTTACCCTTCTATTAGAGTGCAGTGGAGAGGTCAGGCGATCGAGGCATCTATGTGGTATTCCGAATCCGATTGCGGAGTAGATACCCTCACCATTTCACCAGTCCAGGTACTTTCTATGTCCGTTCGAGGACGAACGTTTCTTTTAGAGGTGGATAATATGATGACTCGATAGGTCATTTTGAGTACTAGCTGTTATTCCCGTGTTTTGAGACCTCTATTAGCCCCATTTAGTGTTTCTCGTTTTACGTACGCAGTCCGTGTCTTTTTTCAAAAATATTTTATGTGAAAATTTGAAGAAAATATGATTTTTGACTTTAAAAAAACTTGAGTTGACTGTGGTCAATATTTTGTGTAAACGACCCCCGATCGGTATTTTGACGATCCTGGTGGGTTCATATCGTAATTTTGGACTTGGGCGTATGCCCGTAATTGAATTTGGAAGTCCCTAACTTGATTTGACTTGATTTGTCGAAAGCTAGTAACTTGAAGGTTTAAAGGTTTTCTAGGTTTGACCATAGGTTGACTTCATGTCTACCGGGTTTGGATTTTTGTTCCGGGACTTGGTATAGGTCCATTTTACTATTTAAAACTTGTCTGCAAAATTTGGTGCAAAATGGAGTTGGTTTGATAGAATTCGGACGCTCGGTTATGAATTTGGAAGTTCTTGAGTTTCTTTGAATTGTTTCGGATTTGTATTGTTGCTTGGTGAGGAAGAGAGAAAAGTACGAAGGATGTTGCCATGCCTTATTTGCATTCATTATCATATATTGAAAGATTTTGAGAATAAAAGCACGAAGGGTGATGCCTTGCTGGTGAGTAAAAGCACGAAGGGTGATGTCGAGCCATTTTATTTATGATATTACATGGTGAGAACGAGAGTAAAGGCATGAAGGGTGATGCCATGCTATCTTCATTTCATTACCTTATTTGATTTCCGGTTTTGGTGATTTACTTGGTTATATTGTTGCTTATTTCGGAAGTTGTTATTTAGTGATTTCGTACTTGCCATTTTTATGATATTTCCCTTTTCGTATGACCCCTCCCAATTAATATTTTATCGTTCTTCTTGTTATTTTGCTGCTTTATATATATATATGTATAGGGTTTTTAAGTAGGTGTCTTGTTAGGCTCGACACTTACGGATTACATTCGGTCGGTTGTACTCATACTACACTTTTATACTTCTTGTGCATATACTGCTATTGGTCCTGGCGGTGTTTAGAAGTGCGTCTGCCCTAATCACATTCACTTCGGAGACTTGAGGTAGAGCTGCTGGCATTCGCAGACCTTGAAGTCCCCTTCGATTTCCTATCTTTAATGTTTATCTCATTCGAATAGTTGTATTTATTTCAAACTATGCTTGTAGACTTTGTAGTTGCTCGTGTACTTGTCACGGCCCCTATTTCCCTCTGTAGGATGTCGTGATGGCACCTATTCTCTACGACTAGGTAAGCCTAACAAATAGTAAAAACTTGACATAAATATTTATCAAAATTCTAAAGCAAAACTGAATAACTGATATAACCTTTCGATACAAAATATAATCTCAACAATACGCTCCCCAAAATCGGTGGAACTGAGTCATAAGCTCTATAGAGTAAAACTAGGATAACTACTACATTACTATCCAAAAGAACTACAACAGTAAACAGAATAAAAGGGAAGGTGACTCTGTGGCCTGCAGATGCCAAGCATGCATACCTTAACGTCTCCGAAAAAAGCAGCTAGCAGGTAATCTCTAACGAACGGCACAAGCAGACGTACCTGGATCTGTACAAAAATAATGTGCAGAAGAGTAGAATGAGTACACCACAATGGTACCCATTAAGTATCAAGCCTAACCTCAGTAGAGTAATGACGAAGACAGGTCAATATACCTACTAGGATATAAATAAGCAGTATGGAAATGTAATAAGGATAAATAATGGAAAGCAAGAAATAACTGATACGAAACAAGATAATAACCTGAATAAATACCGGAAACTAAACTTGGGAATACATAAAAGAAGCAATTGAAGAAACCCAAGTGATCATATACGGACAACAACTACTAGAACAAATAAGAATGAACCAACAAGAAATGTTCCCACCAAAACTCTTTGCAACATGAAATAAATAGCAAGAATCTCAACGAGGTACCGCCTCGTATATAATGAAATCACAACCGAGGTACCGCCGCGTATAATCAAGTATCATAACCGAGGTACCTTCTCATATTCACATTACTCAAATTCAATCACAATATCAATATTTTCACAATAATAGCCCACGACTCCACCACAACGAGTACAAAAATATCAACAATAGTGAAAGTAAAAATGCTCAAAGGAAGATGTTTCAACAATAACAATTTTGCCTCAATGTGATAATGACTTTCACAACTTCAATACCAATAACTCAACAATGAGAGACAATGTATAACCACGATGTCAAATAAGAATAACTCACAATGGAAGAGATGACGTGTAGCAATGACTTCAAATAATGGAAATCAACAATGACGGAGATAACATGAACAATAACTTCAAGTAATGGTATTCAACAATTAAAAAGTACCATGAAAAATAAATTCAATTAATGATAGTCAACAACGAAAGAGATATCATCTATAGTGATTTCAAATAATGATAATCAATAATGAAGAGATAGCATGTAACAACAAAAGAGGCAACAAGTTCAACTAAAGCATGGGAGCAATTTATCAATTAGGAGGTAGAACAAGTAATAATGAAATCATTTATGGCATGTAAGGATAGACTAACACAAGTAAGAATAGATTGACTAAGAGAATTGGAGCATGATATGGCATTCAATTAAAGCATGAAAATAGTCTAAGTAGCCTAAACCGATCACATACTACGTACAACCCATGTACCCACGTGTCACCTTGCGTACACGGATTCCACTTAGCACAATTGAATCAAACAATACCAATCCTAAGGGGTAGTTTCTCCCACACGAAGTTAGGCAAGACAATTATCTCAATTAGACCAATTCAACACTCGAAAATAGTTTTTCCCTTAAAATCCACCTCCACATGGCTCAAATCTAACCAAAATCAACTCAATATCATCAAACAATGCTAGTGAATTCAATTGCAATAGATAAAGATAAGATCTTTATACTTTTCCCAAAAGGTCAACTCGAGGCTTGTCCGGTCAAAACACGGGTCCAATGGTAGATTCCGTCTACCCATAATCCCACGAGTTCATATATGTGATTGGTTTCAAAATCCGAGTCCAAATCGTCTCTCAACACTCAATTTCTTATTTTTCAAAAACTTGACAAAGTTTCACAATTTTTTACTTTGATTCACATGATTTTGATGTTAAAATCTAAGATATGTTGATGGAACATGATTAGAAATAGATTAGAATCACTTACCCAAGGTTTGTAGGTGAAACTCCCCTCTCCAAATCGCCTCCTACTGAGTCTAGGGTTCAAAAATAAGAGAATGAATTCAAAACTCCCGTCTCCTAGCCCTTTAACAAGCTGCAGATATCGCATTTGTGATACAGAGTTCGCAAATGCGAACCCTCTATGTCACGCCCCAACCTCGGAAAGCGCGACCGACACTCAACCGAGATAACCCGGCCAAGCAATCATGTATAGTGCCTTCTACCCGAACTCACCCATGAATAAAGAGAAGATATATTTCATTAATTAGACAATGAGAAGGTTACTTGAACAATTCAAATTTCATTACCGTTAGAACTCCATTCAAGATTTCCCAAAATATAACATTACACACTCATAGTTTAGAAGTGGAAACATATGATACAAATACAACATTTCTAATTTGACATCCCAAAATAAAGGTACCACCCACGCTATGTCTACGAAGCCTCTAATAGATACTAAAGAGTAGCATGATGGTGCCAGCAACAAGGCTCCGGCTATACCTCAAAATAATATACATAGAGGACATCACATCTCGTTAGCAGTAACCTCATCCTATATAAGGGAATATATCTCAACATATCAATCTCATCCCATATAAGGGAAACAATCTCATCATATCAACAAGGGAATTTACCCCTCAATCACTCCTACACCGGCACGTGTAGTTTTGAGGTTAGGTTATTTCAACCTACCCTTCCTCGGTGGATAAGCGATACTCCCAAAGCATTTATTATTCAAAGGATTTACAACTCATTTCATAATCTTTCACAAATCTTTCTATTGTATTGGTACTAGTGGCCACAATTGTAATATCATTCTCGGCATGTCAGACGTATTTCATATTTCATACTCACCCCTATAACTTTCAAGCATTACCATGGATTATCATCAATATGAGAACTTCAAATCAAGACTTTAAGTACACATACGAACAAACAAGAGTCTTAAGCACATTGAGTTTCTCTTCCACAATTAGGCATACTAGCTTGCAATTGAAACATGATTTTTAAATCACAACACCTTTGGTACATTAATCATACTAGATTACATTCTCGGAGGGAATCATGATATGATAGGAACATTTGGATCACATTTTTGGTACATACATCTTTCAACACAATACTTATTTTAGAATAATCAAATCTATTACGGAGGACTCGAAACATGAGACATAAGAAATTGAGCCAATCATAATCGCAACATACGAGGACATCATGAAAATCGATTCTACAAGAGGAGTTTAGCCAACATACTTCGCTTGAGCTTCCTTAAATTATTACAATGTCTCGAAAATCCTAGCGACTTCAATCTATTAGAAACATGACAAATTTGAACCATAATTAGGAAGATACTCGGGGTCTCAGCTCATTTGAGCATTTTATCAAGAACTAGGTGTACATTAACGTTTCAAGGTCCTTCTATGATGCATTCCTTTAACCCACAATCAATCCCCACTGCAATAGGCCACCCACAAATATTCCACAACCTCCCTACCACCTTTATTAGTACATGCATGCATAAATAACAACTCTTATTCTCAAAACCTTCTTCCCCGTTACCTATTCCCAACCCAAATTTCAAAATTGAAGGCTAGGGCTAGAATCTTACCTCTTGGATGAAGACCTTGTGAGTTATCCTTGTGAATTCTTCCAGACTTGAGCAAAGATTGACGAATAAATAGCTTATGAATTCCTCTTCTCGCTCTAGACCACTTTCCTCTCTCTAAAATATCAGTTTGAACCTTCTAAAATGACCCCTAAGGTTGTTTTTATAAAAAATGGAATCAGGTTTTAAAAATAAAAAAATAGACCCTCTGAACACAACTTTGCGGTCGCAGAGTGCACCGTAGATCAGGTCTCCGGCCCGTAAAAATGGTCCCAAAAACTGTCCTGATCTGGTCTAATCTGCAGCGCAGAATGGACCGTAGAATCTCCCTTCGAAAATCTTCATGTTGGTTCTGCGACGGATGTGCGGCCCGCGAAACAATTATGCGTACGTATAGTTAGATGCAAAACAACCTCCAACAATGGCCCATTTCTCTGCTTCACTCTGCGGCGGATCTGCGGTCGGCAGATCAGTTTTGTGGTCGCATAATGGATTGCAGAAACGCCCTGTTCTGCAATAATTTTTCTTCAACTCCCCAACGCTTGGCATAAGGCTGGCATGTGGGCCGGTCTGAGCCCTAAACGGGCTAAGTAGGCAGGTCCCAAATTAAACGGACCAAATGGTATTTTTGTAGGAACCGGGCCCATGAACTTATTGTCCCGGGCTAAATGATCTCGTCCCACGGGCTAAGTGGGCCGCCCAACAGATATTTTTAAAAAAAAAATTAAATAGAAATTAGAGACAAAAATATGTTAAAAAAATATCTAAGGCAATGCCTTGTAAATTTTATTATAGAATTGTGACCTAAATTTTTTAATTCAAATTTAAAGTCTAAAGATAAAAATATTGTAAAGTGATATTCAAAGCAATACCTTGTAATTTTATTATAGCATTAAAAAATATGGCAATATCTTTCTTAGTCTTCCTCCCCCCTATGGAATGAGCACAACAAGTTGCTAATACCACCATTGAGAAGAAAAAGAAACTAATCAAGATGTGCCAAAATACAAGTTACATAATACATATTCCCTCCGTTCCAATTTATGTGAACATATTTGACTGGGCACGAAATTTAAGAAAAAATGAAGACTTTTGGAATTTGTGCTCCTAAACAAGTCAAAAAGGGTCCCAGAATATTTATGTGTTTATAAAATCTTCTCATTAAGGGTATAATTGTAAGTTTAAGCAAAATTATTTCTAAATTTAGAAAGGGGTCATTCTTTTTGGAACGGACCAAAAAGGAAATAGGTTCACATAAACTGGAATGGAGGGAGTTCTAATTTTTGTTCATACAAGTTACATGGTATCTCTTACAAACCTCATAAATCCATCAAGGTCCGGAGGAATTTCCGTTGGTGGTGGCGGAAAAGTAGCTTGGTCATCGCCGCTTCCGGGCGAAGCAGCATCCTCCGCAAGTTTAGCTAGCATTTCTTCGTAAGCTTCGTCTTCCTCTGGATTATCAGGGTTATCACTAGTTGGGTTAACATTAGGAGCAGGACTAGTGGATGTATCATCATCCGGTTGAGTTTCATCAAAATCTTTTTCCTCATTATCATTTTTATCAATAGTTGGATTAGAATAAAGAGCATTCATGAATTCATGGTCTAATTGTTCACCAGCTCCAATATTATGACAAAATTGACTCTCAGTAAATTGTAATAAACTATTATCGCTATCAAGAATAGCAGGTGTAGGACGAATATAGGGTTTGGTTCGGGGAACCGGGAGTAGTGGAGGAGGAACAGATTGACCACTAGGTTCGCCACTCTTGGATTTTCCCTTATTTTTACCAAAATATCTTTTTAAGGAAGCCATCTTAATTAATCAAGTAATAGAAATTAAATAAAACAAATAAAACTATAATATTAAAATTTAAGAGTTGGAATGCGTTTACCGAATTGACGAATAACTTGTTGAAAATCGATTATCGTTGAAGACTTGAAGATTTCAATTCACCAACTTCACAATTTTTTCACAAATTGTAACAATAAAGTAAGCAATATTAGCAATTATAGAAGAAAATTAGAGAGAGATTGTGATAGATTGATGATTTTGTAAGAAAAATAAAAGAATGAGGGGGTATTTATAGTTAAAAATAGGAAAAAAGTATAATTATAAAAAGTCTGGGGTTAAAATAAAGTTGGGAAGGTTAAATTACTATTTTTTAAATAGCCAATGCCTATTTTAAATTCCCCAACTGACAGATTTTTTTTTGAAATTTGATCGTTGGGACCGTTTGGCCCGCCAGGGACCGGTCCTAGCGGTCCCATATGTAGAACCGGCCCAAAGCCCGGACCAGGCCCACGAATACAGGTCCTGGCCCGTTTGTCCCACGGTCCTGGGCCGGTCCCACTTGCCACCCTTAGCTCGGCACCACAAAGCCCCGGACTTTAGATGAAATGTTTACAGGGCCTTACACACGCAGTTGCGGACCAGGTCTCGCATTTGTGAACCCTGAAAGACTCAGCATTCATCTCAATTGCGATTGAGTCTTCACAATTGCAAATTGGAGGGTCATCGCAAAAGCGAACTATTGTTCGCAAATGCGGACTAGGCTGTAATCTTGTTGGCTTTGCAAATGCGAAGGGGAGGTCGCATTTGCGACAACTGCCCCTTTTTTGTCACCTTCACAAATGCGAGCATGGTGTTTGCATTTGCGACACCATAGCACCATACACCATATTTTGCCATTTTTCAGTACAAACCACTCTCGAACATGTCTGAAACTTATCCGAGCCCTCAGAGCTCCAAACCAAACCTTCACACAAGTCTAAAATTATCATACTAACTTGCTCTCATAATCAAAACACAAAAATAACATCTAAAACTACGAATTGAACTCTAAAACGCATAAATTTCAAAGTAAAATTCAAGAATTTCTAAAGTTATAACTAAACGTCTGAATCCTATCAAATCAACTCCAAACGATACGAAATTTTTCATACAAGTTCTAAATACCATGACTGGCCTATTCCAAGTCCTAAATTCAAATTCCAATCTCGATAGCTAAGAATTCAACCTACGGTAAAACCTTTTAACTTCACATTGCCAAATTTCGGCAAATAAACATAAATCAACCTACGGACTTCCAAAATTAATTATGGGCATACGCCCAAGTACAAAATCATGATATGAAGTTATATGAGTCATAAAAATACAATTCTGGGATCATTTTAACAAAAGTCAAAGCTTGGTCAATATTTTCTAATTTAAACTTGTAAGTCAAGAATCAAGGTTCCAAATCAACCCGAAAACTTTTTGGAGTGAAACTAACAAACCCCGCAAGTTATAAAATCATAAACACACATGTGTGAAGCATAAAAAGGGATAACGGGGTGCAATTAGACAAGATGATCGATCGGGTCATTACAGTACTTGTGACTCTGGATTTCAGGGAGTAGTTAGCATCGCGTTACTTTCATTCACTGTGTTAAAATTTGGAGTTTATTTCTCGTTTGATGTTTTTACTTTGAATTAATTGTTAAAAATTGATTAATTGCTTTATTAACATCGGCTTGCCTAGCAAGTGGATGTTAGGCGCCATCACGATTCCGAGGTTAGGAATTTCGGGTCGTGACTGGTAGAGTCTTGCGGATCAGTACAGAGATATTTGTACTTATCTTCGAGAGGCTAAAGGGCTTCTAGGAGAACTTTCCTTTCTTGATTCCTCATCGTGCAATTTGATTTTGTTGAAGCTTATGTCTTCATTTTTTCCCTACTCATTCTTACGCGTCGCCAAGCATTCGGTCTCTGTTAGGCGCCTACGAGTTCTGGAGATGCTACATATATGGTACATGATGTATTTCCCTTCTTATGTGGGCAGACTATTAAAGTCGCCTTGTGTGTGGGGAGGGGGGGGGGTTCTTATCATTTTAGCCTAGAGTTTGCCTATGGTTTCGAGTCTATGTATAGTGCATTGTGATGTTCATGCGTTGTTATTGGGCAATGCTGGTGTAAATGGTAGGGTGCTTATTTATGTGTCACGCCAATGAATGATTTAGGAGGAGGATTATTCGGCTCATGATTGGGAAGTTTGGTATTTGTTCCAGTACTGGAAAGGCAACTAGTCTATGAATGCTTAGGTTTTGATTGACGGAGTAGCGAGATTTGATATTTACAACTTTTTGGAATTCTTGTTTGTGTCATGGAGTCATCGTCCATGTTTGAACGTAGTAAGGCTCGTCGGTATGATGGTCTCCATTTGTTTTTCTTTGGGGCATGGAGTTATGAAATAGCACCTAAGAAACGGTTATCAGAGATGGTGCTAAGTGGCAGCTACATGGTTGAATCAATATTTCTATTATCGATGATTCCAGGGAGATGGTCCTCGAGGGGGCTCAGAGGTTGTGGTACTTTATTCGTTCGTATGCCACAGAGATGGGTTATGATTTGAGGTAGTATTTTTAGTAGCAAAGGATGAGGAAAGACATGGGGGGATGTGAATCACGGTGGTTGAATTGTTAGTAGGTCAAGTATAAGCAGTAGAGATCAAGCAGTTCACTTCGGAAAATGGTTAACCCGGAGTGAGAGTGTTAGCGTATCGTATGAATTTTGTGGTAGGATAGCCACATGCTATGAGGAAGCTTGGTGCGAGTTGGGTCATGGTGAAAAAAGGATTATGTCTGTTTATTTAATTTGAGATTGTGGCTTTTATATCTAGGAAGTTCGAATATGACGAAAAGAGTTTACTTCGGATGTAGAGGAACGTGGATGCTAGATTACCGTTATGGGGTGTAATATGATTTTGAGTTATGAACGCATTGCTGGACCTTCGGTTGATGTTAAAGGAATAAACGGATTCTTGCGGTTGGCGGGTGAGTGTGGACCTAGGAGAATTAACTAATTTCACAGTAGATGTAACTACGGCAATGTCGTTGGAGGATGTCGATGTGGAATTACACATGTGGGCTATCTCCTATGAGCAGGATAAGGGTTGTGTGGTTTCTGATGAAGTTTCTATGAGGAGTTCTACTTTCTATCAAACATGAGGTATGTAATACGATGTGGGCTTGGATCGCTTGAAGAAGATAGTGCGGCTGTCAGAAGGTCGAGTGTGCGTTTGGGGATGTTAATTCAGGATATGTTATGAAAAGTTTAACAAGAACTTGTGAGAAATTTGGCGGAGTAACAATGCAAGATCATGGTAACTGAGAAGGATGAGTCATTGTGGGTTCTGAATTTTTGTGATTGTGGCATACAGCTAAGTAGGGGACCCTACCATCTATGTCTAGGTCATGTGGTTATGTGCCTATGAAGTTTCTGGTTACCGGTACATTAGTGGATTAGTTATGACTAAATGAAGAAAACATCAAGGGTACTTCAGGCAAGGAATTTGATGAATGTGTGCTACCTTTCGCCTTATTGATTCATGGGCAGATTTTGGGATGACTCAGCTTTTTATTTCTTGTCGATGTGATGTACAAGGGAAAAGATTCATATTGTTGCTTATTTGGAGTGTTTGTGTACAATGGTTCTAGTGGGTTCAAGAAGTAAAGTGCAGTGCCTCAGAATTTTCAAGTTCGTCATGTGGCTAAGGAATTAGTTTCGCAATGAAGTGTGAAAGAGATTTGGAGTATTCTATGAATGTCACCGGGTTTGCAGTGCAATATTAAAGAGATGGAGGAAACAACTTCGGATTCGCAGAAGATCTTTCAGAGTGGGTGTATCAGTTGGAGATGCTATTGTGTGCATGAGGGAAGTATAATTAAAATGGTTTATGGGTATTAAGACGACGGGGTCTCGTGATTTAGGTCACTCGGGATGAGTGTTTTTTGAGGTCCGTTGTGTGTTTGAATAGAAGTGTTGTTTAGAAGGCAAGTCAAGAGTAAGTTGGAAGAGGTTGAGTCAGTTAGTAGTGGTTTGAATCAGCATGGTTAACGAAAGGGTCGTTTCCTTCGGTGTGGTAAGGTTATTCAGGTATTCGTGGCTACACTTGCGGGCTTGGCAGTATCTGTAATCTAATTGATTTAGAGGTATTTAATTCTGATGGTTTTGTTATGTGTGAATGGGTCCCGAAAGAGTTATGGAAATTTAGACCACGGCTTGAGGTTGGCGTATTCTGCAGTTATGGGAATTTGGTTGTGTGATGCAATTGTTCTTCTGAAATGAGTTAAGTAAAAGGTTTCTAGCCGATTAAGTGTTTATTCGACCAGTGGTTCATGATTTATGATGCAATTCTTGTATTCTCGCGTAACAGCATGATAGGTGCAGTGAGCGACATGGAATTGGGATTGAAAGGTCAATGTTACGGTTTAGTTTTGTCGAGGATGTGACGAATTCAAAGAAGTGGTAGAGAACTCAGACTTTAGAGTATGATCGCGCTGTTTTAGTGTCGCCTGAGAATGGTGCTCTGTGGAAGAGGCATTGTGCATTGAATTGCGGGTTCATGATTTGCATTACAGAAATAGTATGGTTGGTAGACATGTATGTGCAAATTTTACTACTTGGTGTGGAAGGTTGTGGGAGTATATCCCATGAGCTAATCGTATAAGTGTGGCGTGTTAGTCATTTAAGTGTTAGAGATTGAAATCATGTATGAATATTTTGGTACTGCCGCTGATTGGAGAGTTTATGTCTGAGAGACGCTCTATTCCTTTGGTTGTGAACTATGGAAATTATTCTGGATTTGACTATCGATCGTATGTGTAATATATAGGGTCATTGTGGGTCCTTGGGAGGTTATAGACCTATTTGGGGATTATCAGAATCGGCTTGAGGTCTGTTGGTAGATCAAATGTGAATGTATGCTCCACGTCAAATCGGATGTGTTCAATCAGCATAGCATTTCTTATGGAGGAGTCTTGGGGCGTTGGATGTTATTCATGTCGTCAACTATTCTATGCAATACTCTATTATGCCATGTGGGTTGTGCGTTCGCGTAGAGGAAATGGGGCAGAAATGGAAATCATGCATTTTGTGCTTTGCGATCGCGTGGTTAGGTCCACGATCACGTAGGTCTGTGATGTTGTGCATCGCGATCGCGTGGGAAAGTCTGCGATCGTGTAGAGTTAAATCTGGGCAGTGGAAAATTGTTCTTCGCAATCGCATGGGAATGTTCGCGATCGCGTAGAGCAAATGACTGGGCAGAGAGTTTAAGTTCTGAAAATGGTCCATTTTTGACAGATTGGAGCTCGAGAAGGGGCGAATTTTGGAAGTTTTTCAAGGAAAACAACGGGGTAAGTGTTCTTAACTCAATATTGGTTAAATTACCCGAATCCATGGTTGTTTTTATCATTTAATTGGTGAATTAATTTGGAAAAATTTGAAAACCCTCTTGGTTTAAATTGAAGATTTGAGGGTCGACTTGGGGTCGTATTTTGGTAAAATTGGTATGGTTAGACTAGAAGTTAAATGGGCTTCAAGATTTTGTAACTTTTGTTGAGTTCCGAGACGTGGTCCCCACGAGCGATTTTTGAGCTAATTTTTGGATTTTTATGGAAAATTAGTATTTTCTTATGGAATTAATTCCAATAAATTTTATTAACTGAAACTAATTATTTGTGGCTAGATTTGAGGTGTTTGGAGGACAATTCACGAGGCAAGGGCTTAGCGGAATAAGAATTCCACGGTTTGAGGTAAGTAACAGTTTTAAATCTGGTCCTGAGGGTATGAAACCCCGGGTTTTGTATCATGTGATTATTTTGGAGGTGACGCACATGCTAGGTGACGGGCATGTGGGAGTGCACCGAGGGGATTGTAACTTGGTCCGTCCCGTGAAACTGTAAAGTTGAATAACTTGTCGTTAGCTATATACTCTCTATGTGTTGAAGAAATTTGACTGTAAATCATGCTTAGGCTATGTGATAGTACTGTTGGGACCCACAGAGGGCGCGTACTTGTTGAATTATTTGCTAATTGATGTCTTGTACTCAGTTATGATTTTCTTGCGTATCATACCTCAGTGTTTCTTGATATTTATTGATACACTATGTTATCTTTGTTTGGGCTGATCTTTGTGATTTTTGAGAGCCCGAGAGACTGGAGAGGTTGAGGACTGAGCGAGGCCGAGGGCCTGATGTGAGGTGAGGATATTATGGCACGTGAGTTGTCCGTGCAGGATATTATGGTATGTGAGTTGTCCGTGCAGGATATTATGGCACGTGAGTTGTCTGTGCAGCACATGAGTTGTCCGTGCAGATTATAGTGCTTGGGTTGTAGGAGCCCCTCTGGAGTCAGTACACCCCCAGTGAGCGCGGGTACCCATTTAGTGTGAGTGCCGAGGGCTGAGAGCCGAGTGGTTGAGTTGTTGTGACGAGTGGAGTGACTGTTGCTCTGAGAGGCTGTACTTGCTTTTCATATATTGTTGCACTTAGTTGCTATCTGTCATTGTTGTGAAATTCTCTGAAAGATTTTATATCCGGATTACACGAACTGGAACTATATAAAATTGATTTGACTTAAACTGCTGGATTTGAAAGCATGTCCATTCTTTGATGGAATTATTGAAAGTGAATTATAACTGTGTAGCTCGTCACTATCTTCAGTTCTTTATTTATTATTGTTACTTGCTGAGTTGGTTGTACTCATACTACACTCTTGTCACGACCCAAAATCCAACTAGTCGTGATGACACCTAACCCAACCCATTAGGTAAGTCAATTACCAACTGACAGAGCCCCGCCATACTAAACAATCCACGTCCGAATCATACTGACCAAATAAGCAACTCCGGAGCAAATGGAGCGCACCAACATCATCCGGTGAACTGATAGCCTACTTAGAGAACTCTCAACCTGTCTATCGGGACCTGCGAGCATGAAACACAGCATCCCCAGGAAAAAGGGACGTCAGTACAAATAAAGTACCGAGTATGTAAGGCATGACAGTAGTATATAAAAGAAACATAAAAGAAACATGGAGTAAAGAACTCAACCTGTAATTGTGAGTAGCTTTATGAATCATGAAAATTTATAATATCATGCATGTGCGTATAAATGCCATACCATACATAGGTATATGCGTACATAACATCATCAATCCTCTTGTCACGACCCGAAATTCCCTCCTTCGGACCGTGATGGCTCCTAACATTTCACTTGCTAGGCAATCTAACGTTAGAATAATATTAACCAATTTTTAAATTATTAATAATCAAGGAAACAAAAACGGAAGCAAAGTTTGAAATATAGTGAATAATCCATAAAAATAACGGTGTCTAAATACCAGCCCAGAATTGGTGTCATAAGTGCATGAGCTTCTAGAATAAATACACATAAGGTTTGAATAAAATAAAGCTATCTGGGAATAAACACACAACTAAAGTAAAATAGACGGGGACTTCAGAACTGCGGACGCTATGCAGTTATACCTCAAGTCTTCTCTGGTAACTGAAATCCGAGCAAGTCTATGGTACGCCGCTGGGACCAACTCCAAAATCTGCATAAGAAGTACAGAGTGTAGTATCAGTACAACCGACCTTATGTACTAGTAAGTGCTGAGCCTAACCTCGACAAAGTAGTGACGAGGCTAAGGCGGTTCACTTACATTAACCTATACGCAATATTAGTAACAACAACAATAATAGAAATAAATCAGGTAATTCATTTATAATAATTGAAGGCAACTCAGCAGTCATAACCAATTATC
The DNA here is from genome assembly GCF_000715075.1 of Nicotiana tabacum. Taxonomy (NCBI): domain Eukaryota; kingdom Viridiplantae; phylum Streptophyta; class Magnoliopsida; order Solanales; family Solanaceae; genus Nicotiana; species Nicotiana tabacum. Next base: position 21,034,044 of record NC_134081.1, on the reverse strand, counting down.
ATTTCAATTAATTATGTTGCAGCGTGCAACCCGCTCTCACAATATATTCACATTCAATTCTGTTGCGGCGTGCAACCCGCTCTCACAATATATTCACATTCAATTCTGTTGCAGCGTACAACCCGCTCTCACAATATATTCACATTCAGTTCTGTTATATATTTATTTCGATCAAGTATATATATAGACTTTTAAATAAGTCTGTTGCGGCGTGCAATCCGATCCCCCAATATTGACTTTTCATTAAGTCTATTGCGGCGTGCAATCCGATCCCCCAATATTGACTTTTAATAAGTTTGTTGCGGCGTGCAACCCGATCCTCCAATATTAACTTTTTAACAAGTCTGTTACGGCGTGCAACCCGATCCTCCAATATTAACTTTTTAATAAGTCTGTTGCGGCATGCAACCCGATCCTCCAATATTAACTTTTTAACAAGTCTGTTGCGGCATGCAACCCGATCCTCCAATGTTAACTTTTAATAAGTCTGTTGCGGCGTGCAACCCGATCCTCCAGTATTTCCATTTCAATCAATTCTTATAGAAGAAATTTCCCAATAAACGCAACAATTAATATAAAATCATAAGACAAGAAGCATACAACAATTATAATTTAATTATGAAACAAACAATGACAATTAGTAATTTATTATAGAAATCAGGGAGGAAATAGGCAGTTTAATATTTAATATGCTAAATGCCAAATAATAATTAAAACACATAATTCAAATAGCATGTAACAATTAATGCAGGAATTCAAGAATTAATATTTTGACAAAGAATAAGAGAGAAATAATTATTAGAATAATTAATTTATGATTAAAAATAATTTATGATTTTTCAAGTAAGCAGGCAAACAATTAATTTGACTACGTATAGACACTCGTCACCTCGCCTATACGTCGTTCACATGCAATTCACATAACAAATAATTTAAGGGTTTTATTCCCTCAAGTCAAGGTTAACTCCGACACTTACCTCGCTTTGCGAATTCCAATCAATTATTCAACCACAGTTTTCCTTTTAAATTTGCCTCCAAAAGCTTCAAAACTATTCACAAACAATTCGATATATTCAATACGAATCATAGGAATTAATTCCATATGAATTTATAAATTTTTCGAATAAAAATCTGAAATTCATTAAAATATTCGGCAGTGGAACCCACGTCTCAAATCCCGAAAAAACTCACAAAATCTGAACACCCATTCTGACACGAGTTCAACCATATCAAATTTATCCAATTCCGATATCAAATGGACCTTCAAATCTTAAATCTTTATTTTTGGAAGATTTTATAAAAATCTGATTTTTCTTCCATGAATTCACGGATTCATGATATAAATGAGTATAAAATCATGAAATATAATCAATATAGGATAAGGAACACTTACCCCAATGTTTTTCCGTGAAAATTGCCCAAAAATCGCCTTACTCGAGCTCAAAAATGGGAAAGAATTGAAAATGGGTCGAAACCCCATTTCCAGAACTTAAGTTATGTTTTTGGGATTTTTACCCTTCGCGAACGCAGTCAGTGCCTCGCGTTCGCGAAGCACATTTTTGTGCTGCCAAAACTTTGCTCTTCGCGAACGCGAAGGTAATGTCGCGAACGTGAAGCCTTGCCAAATTTGGCCTTCGCGAACGCGATACACCCTACGCGAACGCGAAGCTTTAACTCTTGGTGCCCAGCCAGGCCTCGTCTTCTATGCGAACACAAATGCTTCCACGCGTTCAAGATGAGCATTGCCCTCTTCCCTTCACGAACGCGTCCCCCTCTTCGCGAACGCAAAGAGTAAATTTCACCTGCTTCCAGTTTCTTCTTCGCTAACGCGAGCCACCTCTCGTGAACGCGAAGAAGGATACCAGAAGCAGATTTCTGCAGTTTTTCCCAAGTCCAAAAATGGTCGGTTAACCACCCGAAATCAACCTAAGCCCTCGGGGCTCCAAACCAAACATGCACCCAAGTCCTAAAATATCATAGGAACTTGCTCGCGCGATTGAATCGCCAAAATAACACCTAGAACTACGAATCGGATACCAAATCAAAGAAAGTTTTTAAGAAAACTTTAAAACTTATATTTTTACAACCGGACGTCCGAATAACGTCAAATCAACTCCGATTCTCACCAAATTCGGCAGACACGTCATAAATATTATAGTGGACCTATACCAGGCTCCGGAACCAAAATACGGACCTGAGGTCAATAAATCCAACATCAGTAATTTCTTAGAAATCATTAAGCTTTCAAGTTTTTAATTTTTTATCAAAATTCCATAACTCGGGCTAGGGACCTCGAAGTTCGATTTCGGGCATACGCCCAAGTCCCAAATCACGATGCGGACCTACCAGAATTATCAAAATATTGATCCGGGTCCGTTTCCCCAAAATATTGACCAAAGTCAACTTAGTTGAGTTTTAAAGCTCTATTTCCCATTTTAATCTATTTTTACATAAAACTTTTCTGAAATATTGTACGGATTGCGCACGCAAGTCGAGGAATGATAAATGGTACTTTTCGAGATCTTAAAACACATAATTACTTATTAAATTTAAAGATGATATTTTGGTTCATCACACCTCTGAGGGCATCCCATCATATCATCTCAGCCACTGTGGGCAAAATCATCAACGTATACCAGCAGATCAGGTGGTGGTACATATATAACGCCATAACCTTTTCACATATCCCATATACATATAATATATACGTATATAACGCCATCTGGTCATGGTTCAATATACATGTATACATGAATGAAATGCATAAGAAGTACGTTAATAAGATTTCTCAAAATGTCATAAGATCACTGTGCCTTTGATTAATATTATGAAATAAAATTTATCAACCTGCGTATTTTTCTGAGACCCATAAATAGATGATAGAAAAATAAGACACATGGGGAATCAATAATATAGATATCCCTAGTATTTCTATGAATAGAGTCATTTATGAAAGTTGTGTATTTGCTCGTTTCGTTTGTATCGTACGGATCATGCCAAAAGGAAATGAGGGATAGACTTAACATACCTTAAATCCGTTGAGTCCTTAATATATTACAAGAAATTCTTCAAACAAATCAACCCAATCTACCACATCATAAGGAGATTCAAAATCAATGCTGAGTAAAGGCTAAGTCCGCAACTTAAACTAGTAGCTCGTTTACGTAAATTTGGGCAGCATCTCCCCTATAACTAGGTCCTCCTCCAATACCATATACCAACAACAACAAGAACACAACAATAAAAACATGTAAAAATCATTTTCCAACCTTATCTCCATCACAATATACCACAAAACAGCCCACACACTCTAATCACTTCATGAATAAAACGACAACCAAAGTAGTGTCAAATAACTAAAACAATATAACGACGAACGACCAGCCCACCATTCCATCATTATGTCGCATTTCTCCACACCATTTGTCCTCCAAAACTCCATTAAACTGTAGAAAAATATACAGCCCAAAGGCAGCACGAAACAACCCACAAAACAGTCCACTACAAGTCAAATAACTCGAACTCACGACTTTCGATCACCGTCCCGTGAGTTCTAACTATTAGGAAACAAATTTATCAACATTGCTTGATATTAAAACACTTAAATACAGAAATTACAAGTTTTCTTAACTATGAAATACCTTCCAAAACTCAAACTACAAAGAAAAAGAGAGGCGATATAGCGATACTTACGTCATAGGGATCGTTTTAATGTTAACACTTCTTGATTCCGTGCACGGGATGATAATCTTGTTTGAAGCTCTTGCAGAGAACTTAAGAGTAAACTTAGATGTGTTATTTGGGTGTGTTCTCTGGAAAAATGGAGAAAGAGACGAGATGGGATGTAAATATCCCATTTTTTTAAAAAGTCAAAAAGGTACTACTTGGCACCCTATGATTGGCCCTTCTTTCAACACTTATAACTTTTTATCCGGATGTTGTATGAACAAACGGTTAAGAGAGTTGAAAACTAAATTCCAATACCTTCAATTTGGTATATAATATGTCCCAAAACGGCATCATATAGCACACGAAATTTATTTCTCAAAAAGCTCTTTTACAAGGCAAATACTTAGTCGGTTTTTCCGTAACTTTAATCCGACTTTTCCCAAACTTCATATTTTCTATCTAAACATCATATATAGACATATTATGACTTTAAAATAATTTAAATCATGATTAACAAGTCTCATATTCATTACGTCACCTTGGGACGCACAGGGTGTAACAATCTTCCCCCCTAGAAACATTCGTCCTCGAATGTTAAACTCCCAGAAATCTATAGAAATTTTGGCAGAGTCTCCTCTGTAATGGTAATACTACCAACCTATCACATAGAAAACCCAATAATACAAAGCCAAATAGGGCCACAATCATCAATAACACCAATGGCCTCACACGACCAATAATAGTAACTAACATAAGAATCAAGTACCATATACGTACCTAAAGGTTATGATGTCTCAGTCTGATCCTTCTCCGGAAGTGGAAACAAGTAAGGATACCTAGTCTTCATTTCTTCTTCAGCTTCCCAAGTCATCTCCTCCACATTATTGTTAATCCAAAGTACTTTAACCGAAGCTACATCCTTAGTTCTTAATCTCCGAACGTGTCTATCTAGTATAGCAATGAGAGCTTCCTCATATGATAGCTTCTCTGTAACCTGAACATCGTCAACTGGAATGAATTTAAAGGGATCTCCAATACACCTACGGAGCATAGACACATGAAATACTGGATGTACAAACTCCAATTTGGAAGGCATGTCTAACTCATATGCTACTCGGCCTACTCTGCGTATAATCTTATAAGGTCCAATGTACCGAGGGCTAAGCTTTTCTTTCTTACCGAATCTCATAACGCCTTTCATAGGTGATACCTTTAGGAATACCCAGTCATCTACCTGAAACTCCAAGTCTCGTCGTCGATTATCTGCATAGGACTTCTGACGACTATGAGCTGCTAATAGCCTTTCCGTATAAGTTTAATCTTCTCAACTGCCTATTGTACCAACTCTGGTCCTACTAACTTAGTTTCCCCAACCTCGAACCATCCGATAGGTGACCTACACTTCCGTCCGTAAAGAGCTGCGTATGGAGCCATCTGAATGCTGGAATGATAACTATTATTATATGCGAACTCAATAAGTGGAAGATGATCATCCCAGTTAACCCTGAAGTCCATCACACAAGCCCATAGCATATCCTCCAGTGTCTGAACACTACGTTCAGCCTGACCATCTGTCTGGGGATGAAATGATGTACTAAGACTTAACTGAGTCCCCAATCTTTTTGGAAGGACCTCCAGAAATTAGCTGTAAACTGAGCACATTTATCTGAGATAATAGATATAGGGACACCATGAAGTCGTACTATCTCCCTAATGTAAAGCCTTGCATAATCCTCTGCTGAATAAGTAGTCCTGACAGACAAAAAATGGGTTGCTTTTGTAAGTCTATCAACAATAACCCATATAGAATCGAACTTACGTTGGGTATGAGGTAAGCCTATGATGAAATCCATATTAATCACTTCCCATTTCCAAGTTGGAATCTCTATAGCTTATAATAATCCACCAGGTTTCTGATGCTCAATCTTAACCTGCTGACAATTAGGGCACTGAGCAACAAACTTTGCTATATCCTTCTTTATTCCATCCCACCGATATATTCCCTTGATATCATGATACATATTCGTCACTCCTGGATAAATAGAATAACGAGAATAGTGAGCTTCTCCCATAACCTGCTGGCGCAACCCTGCCACATTAGAACACATAATCGACCTCGATATATGAGGACTCCATCTCCTGTAATCTCAAATGGTGTATTCTCCTTTTGAGGGGATGTATCTCTATAATGATCTAGCACATGATCCTCATACTGGCGTTCCTTCACTTCAGTAACTAAAGAGAATGTTGCCGTATCCTGAATAGTAACTCCGGTATCACCTGAGTCCAGTAATCGAACTCCAAGACTAGCTAGCTGATGAATCTCATGGGCTATCCCACACATCTCTGGCTGTAAATATGACAGGCTACCCATAGATCTACAGTTGAGGGCGTCAGCTACTACATTCGCCTTTCCTGGATGGTATAAAATATCAACATCATAGTCTTTTAGTAGCTCCAACCATCGCCTTTGGCGTAAATTCAATTCCTTTTGATTGAAGATATATTGAAGGCTCTTATGATCCGCATATATATCAACATAAATGCCACACAAATAGTGCCTCCACATCTTTAGTGCATGAATCACCGCGGCTAACTCTAAATCGAGGGTCAGATAATTCTTCTTGTGCTTTCTTAGTTGTCTTTAAACGTAAGCGATTACTTTTCATGGTTGTTCTGCCACTTATTGCATGAATACATGTCTTATCTCATTGCCCACAAATACTGGAATTTCCTGTAACTCATACGATCTCAAATATCATCTTTTGATTTTTTTTTTCTTCCCGTTCATTAGCCACGATAGGTGCCACATTCTTATGGAGTGCATACAATGTTATTGTGAGACTGTTGTAACAAGACCATTTCTTCCTTATGTCACTATGCTTAAGTTGAAGCCTTCTTCCTTATTCTCTCAATTAGTCTTTCTTTGTAGTACTTAAGAGAGACCCTTTGACTCTTGTAAAGCTGCGAGCTTATTACATCGTATACCCGAAAGAATTTTTTTTTGACATTCTTACTCACCTATAATTATCCTTAATTACTTACCTTCGCACCCTTGTGCTCGTAAGGTTGATTCTGAAATGAATTTTTTAACTGTATAACCCCCAACTCCTATCTGAATATTTCTCAAGGATTACAATGTTATCATATTTGCAAGACTGAATTCCCTATGTTTGGTTTCACTATGTTTATCTTGCACAACCTGCTGATTTGTCTATATCCTCTTGTTTAGCCATGGCTAGGCTCTTCCTGAATCAACTACTAACTACACGTTAGTCCATTCTCATATCTATATTCTGCGTAATCTCTCTTGGATTATATCCTTTGTCTTAACTTATCCCGCATACTGGCTCCTTATGTGTCCAGTGTTCATTTGCACTTATTTATCAATAACATCTAGTGATAGAACCCTTACTGCCTCTCCCCGTCGCCATGCTTACATAATGTTCTGGAATCGTATCATATCCATAGGATCTGAATAAATGCAATCTCATTCCTTTCGACTTTCTACCACATTCTTCCTTTACTATTCCATAGTTACCTTAACCGCATAACTCCGACTTAATACCATATCACACCATCTTCCCCCCTTTAGGGGAGTACTAACATTTATTGCTATGAAGATTTACCTATAAATGTTTCACCTCTTCATATTTGGCGTCTTTTCACATCTTCACGGACTCTTACTTGCCTTGTGGTAACCCTTCTATACCAGGGATAATTTAATTTCTTACACACAAAGGTGACACCTAGTGTAACTAGCACACTTAGTACCTTAAGCTTAACTCCGCTCACATCGCTTGTTTTAAGGAAACTTCTTCTTAAATGACCTTTAAAGGTTATTCTTCTATGGTCCATTCTATTATTGCCGGAATGCGATCTCTGAAATTCTCACGATATCGACTATTACCAAATCCTTCGGTCCCGAATTCATGTTCAGTTTACCTTATTCACTAGTCCATACTAATTTCTATTACTCTGGGGGTCTAACTTTTCCTTCTGGTAATCACGTATAAGTCACCAACTCATTTCACGAAATGGGGACATGACTTTATGGCTTATACTCTTTTATTGTCTCAAGGCATGTAACTTCTTGTCTTTTCCTTCACTTGACTATAGAATCTGTAGTCCTGTCATATTTTGATTTATAGTTATCATCCATTTATCACATCTTACTCATAATGCTTCATTTACTTCCTTCTTATTCTCCTGCTAATATTTCTGTCTATCACCTTATTATGAAAACTTCTTTAAAACATTCTTTCACTTTTAGCCCCCCTTGATTCAACTCACTAGCTCTTAGGGTCGCCTAACACTCTCTCTTTACTAGCGACGAGAGCCATACAAAGGTAAATATTTATCCCTTCTAGGATTCCAATGCCCATCTTCTAAAATTTCTGAACATTCTAGTATTCATATCTGATTGTACTATTCTATAGTGCACCATCTGGGTGTCTCACAAGGAGAACCATTACCATATTTGCAATATCCCTTGGAAATGTGAGCTAATGATAACAATCCATCCATAATTTTGGGTTACTCTAGCCCCAGTTGGATGCTGATATCCCATCCTTCTCTTAAATTATATCTGTTAGCTCCCACAGGGCATAACTAAAATGGGTGTTGTCAAGTGAATATATCTTTGTTATTGTTGAAAGTAACTCGGAATGGTTATATTTCTCTGCCTGAATTGTAAATACAGATAATCTTCACTAACTGGGTACCTCGTATCCTTCTTCACCTAGATTCTTTTACTTGTTGAAACTTGTATCTATTTTCTAATTCTCTCGTTGCTTTTTACCATAGGGGTAGATAAATATTCATGCCTTAGGGCTCCTTATCAAGAGGATCACATGTGGTAGTACACACATATCTCCTGAAGGCCTTATATTTACTCATCATAAGCATGACGCAAAATCGAGTTCCTCTCACTCAACTCTTCCACAACCACATTCAATTTCTTACCAACTGTCTTTTTGGATGTAGATATCGTTGTATAACAAATAAAATAGAATTTAGGAGTTTGAATTTCATACAACTGAGCTACACCACACGATCTAGAGTAAGAAGAAAGAGTGACAGTCCTAAATACCCTGTAGCCTCCTGCTTATAAGTGTGGTGCACAACACACCCATAAACAAGACTCTACTAGACACGGCTTGTAGACTCCCTAGGATGAACCTGCTCTGATACCACTTCTGTCACGACCCAAATCGATGGGCCGCGACGGGCACCCGGTACCTTACTCAACCGAATACCAACATAACGTATCTTTTTGTATCATGCTATCATGGGTAAATGAGACGGAAAGGCTGTCGTAGGATAGCTAGAATAAAACATGTAATACTAACTTGGGCCTATAAGACCAAAATGATCACTCGTACACTAAACGTAGGCCGACAAGGCCATACAATCTTTTATGTACATGGAATATGTCTACAAGCCTCTAAGAGTAGATAAATACCATAAAGGTCAGGACAGGGCCCCGCCATACTAAACAATCCACGTCCGATTCATACTGACCAAGTAAGCAACTCCGGAGAAAATAGAGCGCACCAACATCTTCCGCTGAGCTGATAGCCTACTTGGAGAAATCTCAACCTGTCTATTGGGACCTGCGGGCATGAAACACAACATCCCCAGGCAAAAGGGACGTCAGTACAAATAAAGTACCGAGTATGTAAGGCATGACAGTAGTATATAAAAGATATGAAAGAAACATGGAGTAAATAACTCAACCTGTACTTATGAGTAGCACTGTGAATCATGAAAATTTATAATGTCATGCATGTGCGTATAAATGTCATACCATGCATAGGTATATGCATATATAATATCATCAAGCCTCTGAGGGCATCCCATCATATCATCTCAGCTACTGTGGGCAAAATCATCAACGTATACCAGTTGATCAGGTGGTGGTGCGTATATAACGACATAACCTTTCTCCATATCCCATATACATATAGTATACGCGTATATAACGCCATTTGGTCATGGTTCAATGTACATGTATACATGAATGAAATGCATAAGAAGTACGTTAATAAGATTTCTCAAAATGTCATAAGATCACTATGCCTTTGATTAATATTATGAAATAAACTTTATCAACTTGCGTATTTTTCTGAAACCCACGAACAGATGATAGAATAATAAGACACATGGGGAATCAATAATATAGACATCCCTAGTATTTCTATGAATAGATTCATTTATGAAAGTTGCGTATTTGCTCGTTTCGTTTGTATCGTACGGATCATGCCAAAGGAAAATGAGGGATAGCCTTAACATACATTAACTCTGTTGAGTCCTTAATATCTTCCAAGAAATTCTTCAAACAACTCAACTCAATCTACCACAGCATAAGGAGATTCAAAATCAGTACTGAGTAAAGGCTAAGTCTATAACTTAAGCTAGTAGCTCGTTTACGTAAATCTGGGCAGCATCTCCCTTGTAACAAGGGCCTCCTCCAATACCATATATCAACAACAATGACCAGAGCAATAAAAACATGTAAGAATCATTTTTCAACCTTATATCCATCACAATATACCACAAAATAACCCACACATCCTAATCACTTCATGCATAAAACGACAACCAAAGTAGTGTCAAACAACTAAAAACATATAACGACGAACGACCAGCCCACTATTCCGTCATTATGTGCTGTTCCTCCACACCATTTGTCCTACAAAACTCCATTAAACTGTAAAAAAATATACAGCCCAAAGGCAGCACGAAACAGCCCACAAAACAGTCCACTACAAGTCAAATAACTCGAACTCACGACTTCCGATCACCATCCCGTGAGTTCTAACTATTAGGAAATAAATTTATCAACATTGCTTGATATTAAAACACTTAAATACAGAAAGTATACATTTTCTTAACTATGAAATACCTTCCAAAACTCAAACTACAAAGAAAAAGAGAGGCGATATAGCGATACTTACGTCATAGGGATCGTTTTAATGTTAATACTTCTTGATTTCCGTGCCCGAGATGATAATCTTGTTTGAAGCTCTTGCCGAGAACTTAAGAGTAAACTTAGGGGTGTTATTTGGGTGTGTTCTCTGGAAAAATGGAGAAAGAGACGAGATGGGATGTAAATATCCTATTTTTTAAAAAAGTCAAAAAGGTGCTACTTGGCACCCTATGATTGGCCCTTCTTCCAATGCTTATAACTTTTTATCCGGGTGTCGTATGAACAAACGGTTAAGAGCGTTGAAAACTATATTCCAATACCTTCAATTTGGTATATAATATGTCCCAAAACGGCCTCATATAACACACAAAATTTATTTCTCAAAAAGCTCTTTTACAAGGCAAATCCTTAGTCGGTTTTTCCGCAACTTTAATCCGATTTTTTCCAAACTTCATATTTTCCATCCAAACATCATATATAGCCATATTTTGACTTTAAAATTATTTAAATCATGATTAACAAATCTCATATTCATTACGTCACCTTAGGACGCAAAGGGTGTAACATGACAGTTCATTAACAGGAAGAGATAAGTTCTTCTTTCAAAATTAAAATTTCAATTTCGGTCATATTATTTAACAACTTACATTTCAAGGCATTTAATCAGTATAAATCACGGAGAGTTCCAAATAATTGACATGCGCAATTATGCCGAGGTCGTACGAGCCGGTCCAACATAATATTAAATTGTGCACTGCCGGAGGGTCGAACGGTGCGAACCATAGATGCATCTATTTACTACCGAGGCGCTTGACCAGATCCACAAATAAAAATTTATTTTCAAGAAAACACACATTTCCCATTTACAGTCAAGTATTTCATACAAATCCTCAAGTAAGTGAGTATAACCTTCTATAATTATTCTATCAACATCCAGCATGACTTAAGTCATTATTTTAGCAAGTAAGGACGCAAGAATTTTAAATATAGTATGATACGGGTCCTAAACTACCCGGACGATAACATGATAATAGCTACGTACGGACTCTCATCACTACGTACATACGTAGCCCCCACAGATAGGTACAACCATCTATTTAATTCACCTATGGGGTTAAATTCTCTCTTACAACGTTAGAAATGAGACTTACCTCATCTCAAAGATTACTTCCCAATTCAAGAACGTGCTCAAACTTCCGAATTTGACCCCAAATGACTCGAAGCTAGTCAAACATTACATAATTCAATCTATGCTCAAAAGTTCATAATTCCACCATTTATGTGATTACCCAACCTAAATTGCAAGATTCTTAAAATTCACCCTCGCGCCCACATGCTCGAATTCCGAAAATTGTAAAAGAAAGTTATTACCAATAACCTTAAGAACATAAATATATGATTTTTACTAAATTCCATAACAAAAATCGTGGTTAAATCTCATTTTTATCAAAAACCTTGATTTTCACCTACACCCATGATTTTCACTAATTTACATGTTATAATCTACCCATAAATTATGTACTTAACTCAGATTAAGTAGAAATTACTTACCTCACCAATCTAGGTCGAAATCCCCTCCTTCAAAGCTCTCAAATCGTCTAAGAATGAGAGAAAATGTGATAAAAATGGCCTAAGTACGTATTAAATGAACCCCCACTGCCCAACGACTTTCGCACCTGCGGTGCCTTGGCCGCATTTGCGGTTTCGCACCTGCGGCAACTACCTCGCAGGTGCAGTTTTCCCTCACCTGACCAGTCTCCGCATCTGCGGACAGAAGGGGCCGCTCCTGAGGGCCTAGTCGCACGTGCGACCACATCTCTCGCACCTGCGGTCACGTAGGTGCGCCCAATCTTCTACATCTGCGATTCCTGGGCTGCCCTTGATCTCATGTTTCTGCGACTCGTGGCTCGTACCTACGGCTGGCCAAGCACAGGTGCGATTATGATAGAACCCTGATGCTTCAGTTGTTGCTTCCCAAATCCAAACTTAGTCCAAGCCTCATCCGATTGATACTCGGGGGCCCCGGGGCCCTGCCCGAACATACCAACAAGTTGGGAATCATAAAACGGACTCGCTCGAACTCTCGGGATGCCTAAAACAATATTAAAACTAAGAATCGTACCCCAAAACCAATTGAATCAAACTTAAGAACTTCAAGTTCTTCAATTCACTTCCAATGCGCCGAAACGTAATTAAATTACTCGGAATGACACCAAATTTTGCGTGCAAGTCTTAAATGACATTACAGAATTATTCCCTTTCTCGGAATTCCGTTTGGACCTCGATATCACCAAAACCCACTCCAAACCAAATTTAAAGAACTTCAAAGTTCTTCAAGAACCAACTTCCACTACTAGGCGCCAAAACGCTCCCGGGTCATCCAAAACCCGATACGAATATATGCCCAAGTCTGAAATCACCATACGAACCTATTGGAACCGTCAAATCCCGATTCTGAGGTCGTTTACTCAAAATGTTGATCGAAGTCAAACTTGGCCTTTTAGGCCAACCTTAAGGAACCAAGTTTTCCGATTTCAACCCAAACTCTTCCAAATCCCGAACAAACCATACCCGCAAGTCATAAATCAGAAAAAACAAGTACGGGAAGTCTTATTTAGGGGAACGGGGTTCTAGTAAGTAAAACAACCAGTCGGGTTGTTACATTCTCCATCTCTTATACAAACGTTCGTCCTCAAACGGGTTTAGATTCATACCTGAAGTGCTGAATAAGTGGATATCTGCTCCGCATGTCCTCCTCAGACTCCTAGGTCACCTCCTCGACTGGTTGGCCCCTCCACTAAAACTTTACCGTAGAAATCCTCTTGGATCTCAACCGGCGGTCCTGTCTAGAAATAATAGCAATTGGCTCCTCTTCATAACCCAGGCTCTCATCTAACTGAATAGTGCTGAAATCTAACACATGTGACAAGTCGGCATGATATCTCCGGAGCATAGACACATGAAAAACTAGATGAACCCCTGATAGGTTGGGAGGTAAAGCAAGCTCATAAGCAACCTCCCCAACTCACCTCAACACCTCAAATGGTCCTATAAACCTTGGGCTCAACTTGCCCTTCTTTTCGAATCTCATAATACCCTTCATCGGCGAGACCTTCAAGAGAACTTTCTCGCCGACCATAAATGATACATCACGCGCCTTATGATCAGCGTAACGCTTCTATCTGGACTGTGTTGTGTGAAGTTGCTCCTGAATCAACTTTACCTTTTCCAAGGCATCCTTTACCAAATCAGTACCATATAACCTAGCCTCGCCGGGATCAAACCACCCGATGGGAGAACGACATCGCCGACCATATAAAGCCTCAAATGGAGCCATATCGATGTTGGACTGATAACTGTTGTTGTAAGCAAACTCGGCCAAAGGCAAGAACTGATCCCACTGTCCCCCGAAGTCAATCACACATTCTCTTAGCATGTCCTCTAATATCTAAACTGTCCGCTCTGACTGGCCGTCGGTCTGTGGATGAAATGTTGTGCGGAGCTCTACACAGGTCCCCAACTCACTTTGTACGGCTCTTTAGAAATGTGAAGTGAACTGAGGGCCTCTATCTGATATGATGGAAACAGGCACACCGTGCAACCGAACTATCTCCCTAATATAAATCTGGGCCAACTTCTCTGAAGTATATGTAGTCACAACCGGAATGAAGTGTGCCGACTTGGTCAACCTGTCGGCAATGACCCAAACTGCATCAAACTTCCGCAAGGTCTGCGGTAACCCAACTACGAAGTCCATGGTAATGCGCTCCCATTTCCACTCAAGTATAGTCATTTGCTGAAGTAGGCCACCTGGCCTCTAGTGTTCATACTTGACCTGCTGGCAATTTAGACACCTAGCCACATACTCAACTATGTCTTTCTTCATCCGCCGCCACCAATAGTGTTGTCTCAGGTCACGATACATCTTCGTAGTACCTGGATGAATAGAATACCGAGAACTGTGTGCCTCATCTAGAATTAAGCCATCGACATTAGGAACACATAGACGACCCTGGAGTCACAGAACACCATCATTGGCCTCTCCCCTGTTGAAATGAATGCCAAGCTACCCATACTCTCTACCTTTCTGCTTAAGGCATCCGCGACCACGTTTGCCTTGCCCGGATGATAAAGAATGGTGATGTCATAATCCTTCAGTAACTCGAACCATGTACGCTGCCTCAAATTGAGATCCCTTTGCCTAAACAAATACTGTAAGTTGTGATGATCAGTATAAACCTTACATGACACCCCATACAGATAATGCCTTCATATCTTAAGAGCATGAACAATCGCGACTAACTCTAGATCGTGCACATGGTAATTCTTCTCATAAATCTTCAGCTGACGCGAAACATATGCAATAACTCACCCCTCATGCATCAATACACAACCCAAGCCAACGCGTGAAGCGTCACAATATACCGTATACATCCCCGAGCCGGAAGGCAACACTAGAACTAGTGTTGTAGTCAAAGTTGTCTTGAGCTTCTGGAAGCTCGCCTCACAATCATTGGAACAACAGAACGGAGCACCCTTTTGGGTCAATCTAGTCAGAGGTGCTGCAATGGATGAGAAACCCTACACAAACCGGCGATAATAACTTGCTAACCTCAGGAAACTCCTAATCTCGATCACCAAAGTGGGACGAGGCCAACCCTGAACTGCCTCAATCTTCTTGGGATCTACCTTAATACCTTCTCCTGATATAATATGCCCCAAGAATGTCACAGACTCTAGCCAAACCTCACACTTGAAGAACTTAGCATATAGTTTATGTTCTCGCAAGGTCTAAAGTACCACTCTCAAATGCTGCTCGTGCTCCCCCAAGCTACGTGAGTAAATCAAGATGTCATCAATGAAGACAATAACAAAGGAATCAATATAAGGCCTGAACACCCGGTTCCTCAGATCCATAAGTTCTGCTGGGGTAGTAGTCAAGCCGAAGGACATCACTAGAAACTCATAATGGCCATATCTAGTACGAAAGGTCGTCTTCGGAACATCTGAGTCCCGAATTTTCAACTGATGGTACCCTGACCTCAAGTCGATTTTAGAGAACACCCTAGCACCCTTCAACTGGTCAAACAAATCATCGATACGCGGCAACGGGTACTTGTTCTTGATGGTAACCTTGTTCAACTGGCGGTAATCAATGCACATCCGCATAGTCCCATCTTTCTTCTTCACAAATAACATTGGTGCACCCCAAGGTGATATACTTGGCCTCACAAACCCCTTTGCTAACAACTTCTCAAGCTGCTCCTTCAACTCCCTCAATTCTTTCGAAGCCATACGGTACGGTGGGATAGATATAGGTTGGGTGCCTAGAGCCAAATCAATACGGAAATCAATATCACGATCTGGAGGCATGCCTAGAAGGTCATAAGGAAACACATCGGCGAACTCCCGGACTACTGGCACTAAATCAATCGCCGGAGACTCTGCGGTGGTGTCCCGAACATAATCTAGATAAGCCAAAAAACCCTTCTCGACCATATGTCGAGCCTTCAGGAAAGAGATGACCCGAGTAGCTGTACTAACCAAGGAACCCTTCCACTCCAATCTCGGTAATTCTAGCATCGCTAAGGTAATAGTCTTGGCATGACAATCAAGTATGGCGTGATATGGGGATAACCAATCCATGCCCAGAATGACCTCAAAGTCGATCATATCAAGCAACAGAAGGTCCGCTCTAGTTTCGTAACCACAGAATATGACCACACAGGACCAGTAGATCCGATCCACAACCAAAATATTGCCCATAAGAGTGGACACATAAATAGAAGTACCCAAGGACTCGCGAGGAATATCCAGAAAATGAGAAAACATAGATGACACATATGAATAGGTAGACCCTGGATCAAATAACACCGAAGTATCCCTACTGCATACGGAAATAATACTTGTGATTACGGCATTTGAGGCTGATGCATCTGGTCTGGCTGGAAAAGCATAGAATCTGGCTGGAGCGCTGGGGGGCTGACCTCCGCCTGACTGAACAGTAGTTGACTGGCCTTCCCCTGCCTGGCCTCCGCCTCTAGGATGGCCCCTGCCAGCCTGCCCTCCACTGGTGGACGGACATCCGGTGCTATAATCATGGGCTGCTGACCCTGTTGCACTATCTTGCCCTGAAGCCTGGGGCAGAATCTCATGTGATTGAGATTTCCGCACTTGAAACAGCCCCTCGGTGCGATGATATACTACCCTGATGTCTGACCCTAATGGCATGTAGACCCACTGGAAGAAGCCTGAATAGTCGGTGGGCGGTATGAACTCTCCAGCATGGCACTAAAATAAAAGCTGGAAGAACCCTGGAGGGCTGGTGGGCGGTAAGAACTCTCTGGTATGGCGCTAAAATAGGGGTGCGTTGGAGCACCTCGAAGAGGTGGTGGTGATGAATATGGGGGCATGCTAGGCTGGCCCCTCCCAAACTGACCTCTGCCCCTAGCCGGGGCATCTCTAAACACTCTAGAGAAACGGGCCCTCTTGTCCTGCTGCATCTCCCTCTCTGACGGTAGCCCTCAATCCTCCGAGCAATCTCTACTACCAGTTGATAAGAAGTCCCCATCTCAACCTCTCGGGCCATATTGGCCCTAATACCGGAGTACATCCCCGCAACAAGCCTCTGCACTCTCTCTGCGTACGTAGAAAGTATCATAAGTGCATGGCGAGACAACTCAGAAAACCTCGCCTGATAGTCGGTCACTGACATCTGATCCTGCTCAAGCTGCTCAAACTGATACCGCAACTCTTCCCTCTCGGAGAGTGGAATATACCTGTCCAGGAAAAGCTGTGCAAATTGGCCCCAAGTCATGGGAGGAGAAACCCGCTGGTCTGCCAAGAAGATAAGACTACCACCATCTACGAGCCTTGCCCTCCAGCTGAAAAGTAGTGAAGTCAACCCCATGAGACTCCAGTATCCTCATGTTGTGAAGTATGTCCCTGCACCTATCAATGAAATCCCAGGCATCCTCATGACACTCGCCTCCGAAGACAGGAGGGTGTAGCCTAGTCCATATGTCCAATAACTTTTGTGGCTCGCCGGCCGTAGCTGGTCTAGGATCAGGCGCAGCTGCTGCTACTGGCTGGGCTCCGGCCACGGGTAGTGTACCCGGGGTCTGATATACTGCAGTTACGTGCCCATGAGCCTGAGCAGTAGGGGTTTGTGCTCCTCCTCCTGCCTGAGATGTGGCAGTGTCCGCTGGCAATAAACCAGCCTGGGTCATAGTGTCCATGAACCGCATCATACGGCCCATGACCTCCTGAAAGCCCGGTGCTATCATGAAATCTACCGTGGCTAGCTCTGCGGCAGGTACCTCGCCCTGCTCCTCAATAATGGTATCTTCCACTGGATTCACTAGTGGTGCTACTGGGGCAGCTCTGGGACACCCTCGTCCCCTACCTCGGGCTGGTGCCCTCCCTCGGCCTCTGTCTCGGCCTCTAGCAATGGGGGGAGCAGCCCCTCCCGGATCTGGAACATCCATCGTACGTGTCCTCACCATCTGTGAGAGAATAGAAGAATGAAATTTAGCATACCATCAACTGCACGATAGGAGATGAATAATAAGTAGTTTTCTAACACCCGATAGCCTCTCAAAGATAAGTATGGACGTCTCCGCACTGATCCTCAAGACTCTACTAGGCCTGCCCATAACTTGTGAGACCTACGTGAACCTAGTGCTCTGATATCATATTGTCACGACCCAACTCCATGTCGGGCCGTGATGGCGTCCAGCACCGTTACTGGACAAGCCAACAATGAACAACTTAGTGATTTCCCATTTTTGTTTATTAAGAAATTCCAACAGTTAGCTTTACTTACATAAGCATTTGATAAATAACGGATTTTTAAGGCAAACAAACGAAAACATCTAAGAGCAGTTATAACTATTGAACTACAACCCAAAAATCAAAGTCTACTAATACGTGCCAAGATCTAGTGTCACAAGTGTGTGGGCAATTAGTAGAATATACAAATGATGACTATCCTACTGTCTGAAACAGAATAGACAGGTAAAAACAAAAAAGAAACTCTGGCATGCTGCTGAACGGCTCAGAAGGGGGGGCAGTTCACCGTGAAGTCTCGGTCCAATATCAGATATGCGCGCCGGGCTAGTAACTAGATGCACCAGCCTCAGATCCTGTACAATTAAGTACAAAATCGTAGTATGAGTACATAAAAAATATGTACCCAGTAAGTATCCCGCCTAACCTCGAAGAAGTAGTGACGAGGGGTCGACTTGAAACTTACTAGGGCCAATAATAATGTAATTAAAGTGTTATGCTAAGTATAGATATCATGAATAATACTGACAGTTCAATAACGGGAAGAGACAAGTTCTTCTTTCAAAATTAAAATTTCAATTTCGGTCATATCATTTAACAACTTACATTTCAAGGCATTTAAGCAGTATAAATCACGAAGAGTTCCAAATAATTGACATGCGCAATTATGCCGAGGTCGTACGATCCGGTCCAACATAATATTAAATTGTGAACTGTCGGAGGGTCGAACGGCGCGAACCATATATGCATCTATTTACTACCGAGGCGCTCGGCCCCGATCCATAAATAACAATTTATTTTCAAGGAAACACACATTTCCCATTTACAGTCAAGTATTTCATACAAATCCTCAAGTAAGTGAGTATAACCTTCTATAATTATTCTATCAACTTCCAGCATGACTTAAGTCATTATTTTAGCAAGTAAGGATGCAAGCATTTCAAATATAGTATGATACGGGTCCTAAACTACCCGGACGATAACATGATAGTAGCTACGTACGGACTCTCATCACTACCTACGTACGTAGCCCCCACAGATAGGTACAACCATTTATTTAATTCACCTATGGGGTTAAATTCCCTCTTACAATGTTAGAACGAAGACTTACCTCGTCTTAAAGCCTACTTCCCAATTCAAGAACGCGCTCAAACTTTCGAATTTGACCCCAAACGACTCGAAGCTAGTCAAACATTACATAAACTAATCAATCTATGCTCAAAAGTTCATAATTCCACCATTTAAGTGATTACCCAACCCAAATTGCAAGATTCCTAAAATTCACCCGCGGGCCCACATGCTCGGATTTCAAAAATTGTTAAAGAAAGTTATTACCAATAACCTTAAGAACATAAATAGATGATTTTTACTAAATTCCATAACAAATTTTGTGGTTAAATCTCATTTTTATCAAAAACCTTGATTTTCACATACACCCATAATTTTCACTAATTTACATGTTATAATCTACCTATAAACTATGTACTTAACTCACATTAAGTAGAAATTACTTACCTCACCAAGCTAGGTCGAAATCCCCTCCTTCAAAGCTCTCAAATCACCTAAGGGTGAGAGAAAATATGATAAAAATGGCCTAAGTCCGTATTAAATGAACCCTCATTGCCCAGCGACTTTCTTACCTGCGGTGCCTTGGCCGCATATGTGGTCTTGCACCTGAGGCAATTGCCTCGCCGTGCGTTTTCCCTCACCTGGCTAGTCTCCGTATCTGCGGACAGAAGGGCCGCTCCTGCGAGCCTAGTCGCACTTGTGACCACATCTCTTACACCTGCGGTCACGTAGGTGCGCCCAATCTTACGCATCTGCGGTTCTTGGGCTGCTCTTGATCTCACGTTTCTGCGGCTGGCCAAGCGTAGGTGTGATTATGACAGAACCTTGATGTTCAGCTATTGCTTCCCAAATCCAAACTTGGTGCGAGCCTCATCCGATTGATACTCGGGGCCCCGTCCGAATATACCAACAAGTTGGGAATTATAAAACGGACTCGCTCGAACTCTCGGGATGCCTGAAATAACACTAAAACTAAGAATCGCACCCCAAAACCAATTGAATCAAACTTAAGAACTTCAAGTTCTTCAATTTACTTCCAATGCGCCGAAACGTAATTAAACAACTCGGAATGATACCAAATTTTACGTACAAGTCTTAAATGACATTGCGGAACTATTTTCGGACTCAAAATTCTATTTGGACCTCGATATCACCAAAACCCGCTCCAAACCAAATTTAAAGAACTTCAAAGTTCTTCAAGAACCAACTTCCACTACTAGGCACCAAAACGCTCCCGGATTATCTAAAACCCGATCCGAACATACGCCCAAGTCCGAAATCACCATACGAACCTATTGGAACCGTCAAATCCCGATTTCAAGGTCGTTTACTCAAAATGTTGACTGAAGTCAAACTTAGCCTTTTAGGCCAACCTTAAGGAACCAAGTGTTCAACCCAAACTCTTCCAAATCTCAAACCAACCATACCCGCAAGTCATAAATCAGTAAAAATAAGTACGGGAGGTCGTATTTAGGGGAACGGGGTTCTATCAAGTAAAATGACCGGTCGGGTCATTATATTAGTTTCAGAAGACGAACGTTGAATTCATGGGTAAGAATATACTTAGAAGCACATTGACCAATATCATAATTTTTGCATGTATGACGTTATTGTCAAAACTTCTATATACCATATGTGTGCTATTACATAAGCTATTCGGCGTATTTAGGTTTTTCAGTAGCATGACGGGCAATTTTTCTTCAAAATCAACCTATATACAATGGAAGATCAACTTAGTCTAATATATATACGGTGACACTAACATACGTAAGAAATAATAAACTTACCAACAAACATGTATGGAAGAAGGCCGTTTGGTATTAAAGTATTTAAGCATTCTTCTTGGTAGTAATTATTGGTATGATTTTCTGCTGAGTCAAAAACATGAAAACATTTTGTTCTTACTATAAAATCTCGCAATAAACCTTTTATTTAGTTGATCAACATATTTATTTCTGCTAGCTAAAATATCTTTTAATTTCTATCATGCGATTTGCACAAACTACGTTTTAATCTAATGATAGAAATATTTCTCTTATTAAATGCACTACTACTACCATTGGGATCGATAACCAAGTGTTCAGGGTGAACCAAATCATCTTTTATTGGATGCTCTTATTCGTTTCCGACACGAAGCCAGAAGACATTGAATAGTGGATCTGTTCTTACTTTAAATTTCTTATCAGTTGAATCTTTTTCATTTGAGGCCAGAAGTATAACTTTGGCAAGCTAGCTTTTACAGTCTCTGCTTTTGTCGATTTTGGAACTGCTGGTAATACTTGACATAAATTACCTCCCAAACCATTAATATTTTATCAAATGGTTAATTAATATTCAATATATCTCTAGAACTTCGTTTGACACTTAGCCATAAGTGCTTCATCCCATATTATCAATTTTGCTTTCCTTATAAATTTAGCATCATTACTCTGCTTTGATATATTTGTGATGGTTATTTACGTTGTTTGAAAAAGTATATCAAATCTAAAATGGGTGGGCTCACAATAAAATCGTTGTTGGTACACCACTTGCTATTATTGCTAACAGTGTCATACCTCTTTATATGGTATTTGCAAGTAATGCATGACATAGAAATATTGTTTCGATTCCACCCGAGGCATCTACAAAGAATAATCCCATTATAGCAGAGTCGACTCTTTATAATATAGTCTTGAAAACTTACTCTTGTTTAGGATTTAGCTTTGCTTGTGCTTCCTCAAACACTTGTATAACAATTTGATTCTTAATAGTATATTAACCTTTTTACTTTGTGTTCTAACGCTCTTTTATGGAATACATTTATGTACCCTAAGATTTATTTTTAACTTGAATAAGAATTTTACTCATGTGATGAATTTAAAAAATAATTGAATTGGATTCTCTTGCTAAAAAATTAATTAAAAGATTTAATTATTTGATTTTAACATAAAAAATAATTTATTCTATTTTGATTCAGATCTTAATATTAGTTCATCTCTTGTTTTGAATATTTAATCTTAATTATAATTTTATCCACCATAAATTTTATTTTCAAAGAGTAAAAGATTGATATGACATTTCACTAGTCTTAATTATAATATCTGTAGAATCATTAGTGGTATTGACTCTTACCAACTATTTTTTTTTCTCTTTCTCACACATTTATATTCTTAAATATTTCTTAGTTGTTGTTTAATAATTGAATATTTTTTAATATTACACAAAAAATTGATTAAAAAAATATTATTTGAGTAGGAAAATAATTCAAATATAATATAAAAGTATATTATCGTGGGGGTATTTTTTTCTCAATGTCAACTCTTTATGCAGTCCATTTAATATAACTTTTTATTTTGGTATTGGACATTATGGAGTGGTAACGTATTGCCAATATGGAGGATTCTGATGAAATTAATTTTATTAAACCTTCCTACATATTTTTAAGAAGAATTTAATAGACAAATTTTATTAATTTTAAAATATTAAATATTAAAAATTAGCATAGAAGGTATTATAGTACGAAAAATAAGTTATTGCAGTTATGCCCTTTCCCTATGAGTTATTTCGTTTAATATTTTAGGGCTATTTTGGTATATTAATATTGTATTTATACTTTTATAATATTATAGGCTCTCCTTTTTTTAAATGAATTTAGACAATATAATACATTCTCAAATTAAATTAGTAATAGGACATTATAATACGTTTTCAAATTAGATTAGTAATAGGAATTTTAAAAAAGTATATCCTAAAAGTAATAGGATTACATGACTAAAAATATTTACTTCTTCAATTTTATATGAATTAGACAGCTGAAAAGTAATTATACTAATATGATTCCTAAAGGTAATCATGTAGGATTCCTAACGTGTAGTATTATATCCTAAAACTAATAGGATTATAAGGCTAATATATAAAATTCTACTTATGTTCTTTTATTATGAACTATTATGCTTAACATTATAAGGTTATTTTTGTAAACCGACGTTGTATTTATGCTTTTACAATAATATTGATGATAGATATAGATAGATATGTATAAGTACAAAACGATCCCTTTTGTCAATGGGTCTTTTACATCCCGAATTCACAATGGGCCTAGTTTAAGCAGCCGTCTTTAAAGTCCATCAGAAAAAAATAAGCCCAAGCTAAGCAGACGCAAATAAAGAAAAGCATAGAGAGATCAAGAAAAGAATATTCCCCTAAAAGAAATGGAAAAAGTATTTACAACAACATAGTTTCTCATAAAACAAAGAGTACCGCTTTCAAACCAGCTTGGGTTTTCCCTAGGGTTTAACCAATATCAGATGATTCAAGAAAAAAAAATTGAAACTTTAACATAAAGAAGCAATCTTCTTTTCAATTGGATCAAGAATGGAAGCAAGAGTAGGAGTGGAGGGTGGTGCGAGGAAGTTTTTACAACAACCCCAAAAGTCACAACAACATCACCATTATCACACACAACAACAACAGCAGCCACAGCCTCAACCTCAGATTGGTACTGTCCCTCAGCTTCTTGCTGGTGGCATTGCTGGTGCTTTCAGCAAAACCTGTACTGCTCCCCTCGCCCGCCTCACCATTCTTTTTCAGGTAATTTTTCTTTTTCCAAAGACACCCGATTTCTTTGATATGTATTTTCCTTTCTCTTTCTTCTAAATTGGCAACTAGGGCTGTATGAGTCTTCTATATGTTGAATTCGGGTCCATTTCATTCTTAGTTTAAGATTTTAAAAGGCAAAACAAAATTAGGTTACATGTAAAATGGAGTTAGCAGAATGAATCAAAAGAGGAAAGACTTTATTGGCTGATTTGGACAGAGGGATAAATAATTGGTGATATGGGGTAGAATAGGTCAAACTGTTCCATTTCTTAGGAAATGGAAATTAGACCTATGTAGGTTTGAATTGAATGGTTTGATATTGGTAGTATAATTTGGTTAATGTGTGAGTTGCAATATAGTCGTGTGAGGGATGAGAAAATCTACGTGTGCATTTAATTAATTTTATTTAGTTGAATGCTTCTGTTTTCTGATATTTTCTTAAATATGTGCTATGCAATATCTAAAATGTTTGCAGTTGCTTGTTTTGGTTCGTTTCGGGACTTATCGTTGGCTTGAACTGCTTAAGATTAACTAAAATAAAGTAGTAGTAAAACTTTAGAGCTTCGATTTATTGGAAAAACAAATTACAGCGATGTTTCAACAGTTCTTGTCTTTCGATATCCCTTTCAATTCATTGTTTGAAAATTTTCAATTATTAGGTTCAAGGTATGCATTCAGATATAGCAGTATTAAGCAAGCCCAGTATATGTCGTGAGGCATTGCGAATAGTCAACGAAGAAGGATTCAGGGCTTTTTGGAAGGGGAACTTGGTCACTATTGCTCACAGGCTACCGTATTCCTCAGTCAATTTCTATTCTTATGAACGCTACAAGAGTGTGAGTATATAACTGTGCCTATATAAAGTTTGGCAGGAAATATTTGTCATCTCTTCTGAAAATTATTACATTTGGCAGATATTGAAAACAATTCCTGGTCTGGATGGTAAAGGGGGAAATGTAGGTGCGGATATCTTTGTGCACTTTGTTGGTGGTGGATTGGCTGGAATAACAGCAGCTGCTGCTACCTACCCATTGGATCTTGTCAGGACAAGATTAGCTGCACAGGTATAAGTATGTCACAGTATTTTCTAGGTTCCGTTGATCAATTGAACAGTAGAGCAGGGTATACTAGTTATATCCTCTCTAAATCATATCTTGGTTTCTTATAATGTTTAATTAGTGGAGCATCATGCTGTTGTTGTTCTTAGACTATACTTAGATGGTTGAGGGACAATACACGATTCAAATGTCATGCTTCCTATCTGTTGTACTTGTCTCTATCTGTGTGGGCAACAAAAATGTTGTGTAGCTTTCACTCTGATTGACTAGATTGTGGCTTTTTATTTATTCCACAAATGTGACAAAGCATTTCATTTAACTGGTTTGCAGAGGAATGCCGCATACTATCAGGGCATCTGGCATGCTCTTCGTACCATTTGCAGAGATGAAGGCGTTTTTGGGTTGTACAAAGGGCTTGGTGCTACATTACTGGTCTCTGCTATTGATCAATCCCTGTCTTCATCCGAAAAAGAAAAAGTATTTTACGATGCTAATTAGGTGTTTGCTCTTTGCAGGGTGTTGGACCTAGTATAGCGATAAGCTTTTCTGTCTATGAGGCTTTGAGATCTTACTGGCAGACTCAAAGGTAAGTACCACGACATTTTGATAGTCTACCCTATTGGTAGACATCCTGTCATTCTTGACTAAATGTGATCTTGTCTTTGATTTTCTGTTTTCTCTCAGGCCCGATGATCCTACTGTTGCAGTCAGCCTTGCTTGTGGAAGTCTTTCAGGAATTGCATCTTCCACTGGTGAGTACTTTGTATCAATAACTTTAGCTTATTTTAGTACAATAATTTTCTTATTCTTCGCTGTCCATTTTTCGGCTGAAAACTATGTGGCTATTTGTGACCATTTAGTGAAGACTGCTAGTATAGCTATCCGATTTGACTTTGCCTGGATTAGGGGGTACGAAAAAATGAATTTTTGGAGGATTGCGACTTGGTTATAAGTGAAACTACATACGTATTTGAATGAAAATGCAGTTCTTAATTCCTCTATTGTAATTCTTGATAATGTGCAGCAACTTTCCCTTTGGATCTTGTGAGGCGAAGAAAGCAGTTGGAAGGAGCAGGAGGACGTGCACGTGTGTACAACACTGGCATAATGGGGATATTTAAGCACATAATCAAAACTGAAGGCTTACGTGGTTTGTACAGAGGGATAATGCCCGAGTACTACAAAGTAGTTCCCAGTGTGGGAATTGTGTTCATGACGTACGAGACACTGAAGAAGCTTCTATCTCAAGGGCCTTTCGATTCTTGACGTTTTTCAGTTCTGCACTCTTCCAGTTTTCCGATAAAAAGCCACACAAGGTATCAGTTTTGTTTGAGTTACTAGTTAGGAAGAATTGATAAGGTAATTAGTATTAATTAAAAGAGAAAACATTCACATGGTAGCAAATTTTGTGGTTGCTGCTGTTGGACTTGCCTTTTGTTGTATAGCCATTGAAGTCCCACATAATTGTATCTCTATATATTTAGGATGGTTAATTCTTAGGATTGTATCACCCTTACAGTTTTGTTTGTGGGAACCTTTTTTTATTTTCATTTTTTTCCTCTCCATTTTATCTAGTGCTTCCTTTTGGCAAAGTTTAGTCAAACGTCTGAATCCCTTTAAAATATTTTTAAGGACAGTGGTGTGTATTGCTTGGCAATTGTAATAAGAGAGGACTCAAAGTTGGTTATTTTATGCACTTGGTTGCATGAAGCCATTTGTTTATATACACCATTTGATTCTGGAATTCTTGTGACTCTCAAAATTACCTGAATCTGAAATTATCCAATTTATTCAACTAGTAGGAAAAAATATCACCAACTATTCTTTTGTCATACACCTGTTCTAAATTACATTTTTTAAAGTAACTATTAGTACAACCATATTTAGATAAAGTAACAGTCATAGTGTTGGTTTTTTCTGAAGATATGTTGCACAAATAGCCCTCCAAAATCATAAAACAATGACTTTAATTTAGAAAAGACGTGTGAGTATTTATCATTTACTCCATTGTGTATAGAGCATACTAAGGTTATTCCAATCTTAATAGGAGTAATAGAAATCAACCATTCCTTCATCTGTCAATATTGAGGCTACCATCATTATACATTCATTATACTCTTACCTTAGCCACTACAAGTATTGAAGTATATAATCACATGGTCTCTTCATAACGAGTATATTCAAGTTTTCTGCTTTTACATTTTGCATTATTTTCTTTTATTTCTCAAGTCACATTCAAGTTCCTTTGATTACTTCATCTTGTCTGTTTTATTATCCCTCTCATCAAAATACTGAATTGCCAAATTTTCTTGAGAAACTTTCGGCCTCGTTCTCCTTCACCTCTCTGTTTACTCTTCTGTTTATTTAATAAAATCAACCATCTATAAGTGGTTTACAATTAAAAAAATAATTAGAATCGTTCAAAAAAAATCATCATTAATTAATCAATATTCAGATGCTGACTACTGATTGTGACATACTAGCATCCCCAGCTTTTTTATCTTTTTCATTCCCTTTATAGTGGCATTTCAGTCATGCAATCATCCACCTAACTCTTTGGCTATTCAATATTTTTAAAACATCTCACGATCCTATTTACTTTGGCAAGTTCCATTTTCGTTGATGTGATTGATACAGCTCTGTCCTATAATTTAAGAAACATATAATTTATGTTGAAAGAGTTGATAAAAATATACGTTAATTTTGATATAACGTATACTATTAGGAACTTTTAATTTGTGCTAATGTCTTTTCATTTTCTGGTAAGGTACAATAACACAGGGTGGGAGATGCGAGGAGGTGATAAATTTTTAATGAGATGCCTGGTACAGCATCGTATTTTATGGACGAAACCATTGTTGTATAGTTTTTTATAATGAAAACGGAAAAGGCCTAAAAATGCCACTCAACTAACAGAAATGGCCTATCTATGCCATCCGTTAAAATGTTGGTTCATTCATGCCACTAACGTTGTACTTTTGGCCTATTCATGCCACTCAACTAACAGAAATGGCCTATCATGCCACTAACGTTAGGGGTTGGGTTAAAAGATGGTTGGATTTTATCGGGTTGGGCATGGTTAATTATACATAATCAGGGTTAAAAGAAATATAGGGCCAAGTAAAGAAGAACCCGTAATATAAAGACACGTGGCAAAGCCGGGGTCGAAAAATTAATTCTTATTACGGAAAAATCAGAAAATGGAATTGTTAGTAGACAATGTCATAAATAGGCCAAAAGTATAACGTCAGTGGCATGAATGAGCCAAAAGTGGACCAACCTTTTAACGGATGGCATAGATATGCCATTTCTGTTAGTTGAGTGGCATGAATAGGCGAAAAGTATAACGTTAGTGGCATGAATGGACCAATCTTTTAACGGATGGCGTAGATAAACCATTTCTGTTAGTTGAGTGGCATTTTTAGGCCTTTTACGTAATGAAAATAACAAAGAGCTCACACCGAAAATGAAAACATAACTCTTTATATACTTGTCCATCCTTTTCCTATTAAAATCTTGTCCATTATATATGATATTTTATAAAATATACTCAGTATATCATTTAAGAGGAAAAAAAGTTCTTATTTATATTTTGTTCTCATTTTTTAGCAGTTAATTTATAAAAAGACATTTTTTCTGAAAGGTTTGGAGTGTATTCAAGAAAATAAAACAACAAAAAATTAACTTTCAATCTATAGGAGAGTCAGAAATTTGAGTAAGGGATTAACCAAGGGGTATGATCAATTCTAGCTCACGATAGAAAATATTTACATTCGTTAGCCGAAAAAGTGTATAAAATTTATATAATATTTGTGTATAACTTACAGAATGTGTGTATATATATATATACAAAATATATTTAAAAAAAATTATATTTTTTTACTATTATTTTGAGAGCGGCTATACAGTGTCATTTTCCCTGACAACAATGTTATACCTAAGACATGAACATATATCAAGGGGCCGGGATGTGATATACAAAAAAATTTGTTTTTACCCTTGTTGCGTAGGGTAATTTTTCGGTGAAGGGATTCTATTGAACTCCTTCACCAAAGGTAGCTCTGCTATTGCCGTCAACGCTCTCTATATAAGATTTCACTTCATATATGTTACTATAGACAATAAATTGCGTCAAAAAAATAATCGAGACCGAAAATATTGTAACAATCGTAGTATTTAATTTCAAGTAATATGAGTGTACAATCTCTATGAATCTTTTGATTCTTCTTTTCAATAGTAAATAAATTCAAGGGCTTTTGAGCTTGATCTTGAATCTATATTTGTTGTGAGGAACGATGATTTTAAATTCAACTAGCACGAACTTTGATTTGAACTTGTACTCTTGAATCTTGATTTGTTTTTCGTTCTTGAGCTTGAACTTGATTTCTTGAACTTGAACTTGAACTTGATTGCTTGAAGCTTGAAACTTATAGAAGAAATTTGCGGCGTTTGATCCACGAGCTCTCTCTTGCTTCTTGTTACAACTTCTGGTATCTTTTCTGAGTTATGAAGACTCCTATTTATAGTTGTGGGAGGGAATAGTTATGATAAGAATAAATTCTTTCAGACCAATCAAATTGAAATGTGACAAGGCCGTATTTGATTGGCCAGAACACGTGACTTGCGCATGTGAACTAGTTTCATTGGCCTTTTAATTTGACTTGGTATGCCTTGTCATTTTGTCGAGATATAACATTTTGAACTTTAAAAATTAGGCTCAAGTATATACACACACGTAGCGTGAAGATTTATCCCATAGAATTCCGAACTGTACGAACTTGACTCCGAGAATCTCGAAGCACTATGATCTTATCAATTCCTATTAGTGCTCACTTAGCTTAGATAAATAAAGAAAGAAATTTTGTCTTTTTCTCCTAGCAATGTATTTCCAAGTGAGTCAAAACATAGTAGATCAATGCCCTAGACTACATCACGTGAATATGTGAAGGTTGTGAGTGAATTTCATGTCAATTGATAGCTTTGGTGACAAATTGATCCATGTCAATTAAGTATATTTATTGAAAACCTTCACCGGTTGTAGAGCTTCCCTTTCTACATGAATTAGGATTCCTTATTGTTGTTGGACTCTAATACTTATTGATCCCACGTCGTTATTGACTTTTCCAATAGCTGCTTTTTTGCATCTATAAATAATTGCATGCCTTGGCTTCATGAATATCAATTCGCAGTGTTTGTCAATTTCTCGAGTGCATATTAGAGAGGTAACTTCTTCTTTTTCAATTTTTGTCACCCTTTTAGAGCCATCACATCTTGTGCTATAAAACTAATACCTTGCCGTAGAAAAGTCCAAATCTCGGTTTGTTTGATTCTATAAAAGTTAGACTTTTAGTTCTAGAACATATCCGAAATTTTGAAGCAGAATTTTCGCGGATCACCTTAGGTGATTTTTCGAAATTAGCCTTAATTTCTGTCATGCTGATAATTTCAGATTTGTGCGACTTCACCAAAAGTTTTATATCTTAATGTAGAAACCTCGGAATCGCAAACTGTTTGATTTATTAGAAATTAGGTCAAATCCATGACGGTATATAGAAAGACAAATCCATGACAACATATAGAAGTATCAAATCCATGACAACATATAGAAGTATCAAATCTGTGAAGGGGCCAACTTAAGGTGCAAAGGGACTTAAACGTCCACCTTAAGATTGAAAAATTATAGTTTCTTTTAAGGACAAACCTACGAAGAGGTCAAATTAAGGTGCAAAGGGACTTCAATGCCCACCTTAAGATTAAAAAATTATAATTCATTTTAAGGACAAACCCGCGACAAGACCAACTTAAGGTGAAAAAGGACTAACATGTCCACCTTAAGATTAGCAAATTAGAAAACTTCAACTTGAAGACTTGGCGGACTTTGCAGATTTCAACTTAAAGACCAACAAATTTGAAAATTTGACGGACTTGAAAATTTGGTGGACTTTGATATTTCAACTTGCAGAGTGGTGGACTTTTAAACTTCAACTTAAAAAATTAGCAGACTTGAAGACTTCAGCTTTAAGACTTGTAGGGTTTAACTAATTCAAATTGAAGATTGGCGAATTTGAGGACTTCAAATTGAAGACCGACAGAAATGAAGACTTGGGGGGATTGAATACTTCAACTTAAAGTTTGGCGGACTTGCAGACTTCAACTTGAAGGGCACTGGACTTGCAAAATTCAACTTGAAGAGCGACATACTTGAACATTTGGAGGGCTTAAATAATTCAACTTGATGACCGGCGAACTTGAGCACTTCAATGTGACTACCGACAAACTTGAAGACTTGGAGGGCTTGAATACTTTGATTTGAAGACTGGCGGACTTGCAAAGTTCAACTTGAAGGGCGGTGGACTTGCAAAATTTAACTTGAAGAGCGACATACTTGAAGATTTGGAGGACTTATATAATTCAACTTGAAGACCGGCGAACTTGAGGACTTCAAATTAAGGATTTGGCCTTCTACTAAAAGTCTACATCCATCCATCGGAGATGCCAATTTGCTATGGAGCTTGCCCCCATTGAACTACCAATCCTTGATGAGGCACAAAGTTCATGTAAACCCGATTTTTAATTTCCAAACAAGTGGATTATATTCCATCATTCTTCCTTCGAATAACGATTGGGGTAATATGTATATTTTGAACTCATGTGACTGAACTTAGAATGAAACTCTAAGGTTCCTACGTACCGCAGTGTAGAGGATCAAGTCATACCGTATTTCATAATCGGTGAGTTTTTTTATATTTATATTTATATTTTTATTTTGTATGTCCTAACTTTTGCCTAGGCTACCTCTTTCAAGGTTTTCAACCTAGCGAACATATTTTTGTGATGGGCCGTACACAGTTTAGACTCATGCGGGTCAAGAGTGTAGGAACATGGAGTTTAGGCTCATGCGTCAAGGAGCGTAGCGATTTGCAATTTAAGCTCGTATTTTGAGGAGCTTTGCAACCTGAAAATTTTGCGCAAATTTGAAGAGTTTCATGACATGCAGTTTAGGCTCGTGCATCCAGGAGCGTTGTAATTTGAAGATTTCGTTTACAATTCGAAATGCTTCGCAACTTGAAGACTTGCTCAATTTTCAAGAGCTTTAAAACTTGAAGTTCGGCTCAAATTTGGAAGAGCTTCATGACTTAAAGATTTACCTCGAAGTTGAAGAGCTTTGCAACTTGAAGTTTGGCTCAAATTTGAAAAACATTGCGACTTGAAGTCTTTGCTCATCTTTGAAAAGCTTTAGACTTGAGTCTTTGCTCGAATTTGAAGAGTTTTGTAACTTGAACACTTCTCTCGAATTTGAAAAGCTTTACAACTTTAAGACTTTTCTAGAATTTGAAGCTTTACGTCTTAAAGATTTAGTTCAAATTTGGGGTACTTCATGACATACAGTATAGGCTCATGTGCCAAGAAGCATTATAACTTGTAGTTTATGCTCGTGCATTGAGGAGCACTATAACTTGTAGTTTATGCTCGTGCGATGAGGAGCATTATAACTTGCAGTTTAGGCTCGTGCGTTGAGGAGCATTATAACTTACAGTTTAGGCTCGTGCATTGAAAAGTATTATAACTTGCAGTTTAGGCTCGTGCGTTAAGGATCATAGTGACATGCATAGACTCTTCGGTTTCATTTTCAGATGAAAACTTGCCCCCATCCTCGCCTTCTTGTTCTTGTTCTTCGTCGTAAGGCTTAAATATATGTAGCCCTTGATCTCTATTTGTGGCCATACTTAGTTCCATATCATGAGCACGAGTCGCTAGTTTATCAAATGTTTTGGTCTTTATACCTTGTAAGATATAGCGAAGACCCCAATGTATGCCTTGAATGCATATTTTGATGCCAGAAGTTTCACTAAGGCGATCTTTGCAGTTGAGGCTTAAGCTCCTCCAGCGATTGATGAATTCCATAACTGGATCATCCTTTTGTTGATGAGCGTTTGTAAGATCTATCATGCTTACAATGCGTCTTGTGCTATAGAAACGATTTAAAAATTCATGCTTTAACTGCTCCCAACTATCGATGGAACCAGATTCAAGATCTGTGTACCAATTGAATGCATTACCTTTGAGAGATCAAATAAACTGTTTGACAAGATAATTACCGGACGTTACAGCATTGTTGCAAGTTTCAACAAAGTGTTGCAAATTGTTGCAAGATAATCACCGGACGTTTCCCTTGCCATTGAATTGTTGCAAATTAGGAAGTTGATAACCAACATGCATCTTCAAGTTATCAATTCTTTGCGTATACGGCTTTGCATATGTTAGAGATAATTTGGACGACTCAAGCTTATCTTTGATAGCCTCCATGATGAAGTCCTTTAATTTCTCAACGAGAACCAGACCTTCAGCGGAGACTTGAATCTCCTTGGTTGTCGTTGCTTGCTTTTCGGAGGAGTCTTCTTTCTCTTATGATATTTGAAGATTTAAAGGTGTTTGTGTGGATTCTCCCTCTACTATTCTATCCAATGTATTTGTCAACTTGGAAAGTTTAGCATCTTGATCTTGCACACGCTTTGATAAGCTTTCAATTGCTTTCGTCAAATTTGCAAGTTGTTCTTCTACAGTAGAAGCTTCAATAACCTTTGCTTATATGATTGTCGTAGAGGATGAATTATAATATGGATAATTGTTGGGATAGAGCTTAGAGGTCGCATTAATATAGACTATAGGAGATCCAACGCTCAAGTCATCATCATCAGCTTGCATGAAAGGTTTCTTGGACTTAGATAAACTAAATTGAGCAAGAACCTCTTCGATCCTTTCGGCGACATCGTTCCCTTTTTGAGTCGTGCTTGTAGAGGATCTTGTTCCTTTTGAGGATGAAGATCCGACAATAGGGCTTGATGTGGACGATGCTTGAAATGTTTGTTGTTCTAAAGAGCTTACTTTGATATTGTAACTGGCCCAAAGCTTCCAAAGGTAATATTGAGGATGTTTTCCATATTAGCATAGAACTTGAAATTAGCAGCTTTAGTGGAAGATGATCTGGAGTTAATTTTCTTTGAAGTCATTTCGATGTTCTTGAACTTTGGTGATTGAAAAGTTGAGATTAGAGGTAGAAATTGTCCCACTGGGCGTACCAGAATTTGTAGACAATAAATTGCGTCAAGAAAATAATCGAAACCAAAAATATTACAACAATCGTAGTATTTGATTTCAAGTAATATGAGTGTACAATCTCTATGAATTCTCTGATTCTTCTTTTCAATAGTAAATAAATTCAAGGGCCTTTGAGCTTGATCTTGAATCTATATTTGTTGTCACGAATGATGATTTTGAAATCAACTAGCACGAACTTTGATTTGAACCCGTACTCCTTGAATCTTGATTTATTCTTCGTTCTTGAGCTTGAACTTGATTTCTTGAACTTAAACTTGATTACTTGAAGCTTGTAGATAAATTTGTGGCGTTTGATCCACGAGTTCTCTCTTGCTTCTTGTTATAACTTCTGGTGTCTTTTCTGAGTTATGAAAACCCATATTAATAGTTGTGGGAGGGAAGAGTTATGATAAGAACAAACTCTTTCAGAACAATTAAATTGAAGTGTGACAAGGCCGCATTTGATTGGCCAGAATACGTCACTTGCGCATGTGGCGCAGTTTCATTGGCCTTTTAATTTGACTTGGCATGCCTTGTCATTTTGACACGTGGCAGGATCATATTGACTCTTTAGTTTGACTTAGCGTGCCACGCCATTTGACACGTGGCACCAAACTGGGCCTCTAGGAAGATGACATTTTGTGCTTAATGAAGTGGGCTTATCATTTGTAGTCCAATTAAATGAGTTACCCCAAAGGAGTAAGACTTATTTATTTAATTCATATATATTGGACTTATATTATTAATCCAGTTATATAAGCTCGTATTATTTATTTGAACTAATATATTTATTATATAGTTCAAATTATTTTATTGTATTTAAATATAATAAAATATAACTCCTCCTAGTTACTTCAAAA
The DNA here is from genome assembly GCF_000715075.1 of Nicotiana tabacum. Taxonomy (NCBI): domain Eukaryota; kingdom Viridiplantae; phylum Streptophyta; class Magnoliopsida; order Solanales; family Solanaceae; genus Nicotiana; species Nicotiana tabacum. The sequence continues at coordinate 20,998,993 of NC_134081.1, read as the reverse complement.
TATCTAATAATAGCCTTGTTATATCTTAGAAGAGCATTGTCTCCTAACCTCAAAATCAGGCAATCACTCTTTTGACACATGCAAACTTCTATAATAGTATTATTTGTTTCGATATTTTTTGATTGTTATAACAAAATATTATTATACAAAATATATAATATAAAAAATTAGTTTAAAAAAAAAATTGGCTATCATATTAAAATATTATTATAGAGGATGACTATTATAAAAAAGTTAAGACCGATAAAAATCACCGCCTCAAGCCTTCTACTGTTTTTCCATATTCCTTTTTCTTTCCTTATCAAATTTACAACCACCAAAGATCAGAATCAGATGGAACGACACATGCATAGCTTGACACTTATACTTCATATCCTTGATCTCAAGATAACTTACTAAACAAGAATATAAAAGATGATGCAGCAAAAGAGCCCCTAATTAGTCATTGTTCATATCCCTACTAAGCTAAGGACTGTAATGTGGCTTGTACACCGTGCAAAGACGAATATGCTAATGGGTTAGAACTGATAAAATTCATCAGATAGGATGCATCCCATTCTCTTTCACTATATTCATCCAAAGAAACCCCACATGTCTTCCCTCTTGAATTCAAGATGCTACAAACAACGGTAATGGAGTTGGCTATATAAATCTTCATTTGGTTATATCACATAATCCCATGGCATGTATTGTCTGTTTTGGCCTAAGCGACCTCACGGATTTGTTCCTTGGGCTACGACTACGACATCATAGAGCTCACAACTGCGCGTATCATGTGAACTTGTATTGTGCCTTATAAAACTCTTCACTTTCCTCTCTCATTCCGATGTGGGATTCGCCTAAAGTGACATGTGCACCCCTTCTTCAGAAGCTTGCCAGTCTAAAAACCAGTTAGTCCTCGACCCGTCCTCCTGAGCCTGCCCTATCTATCTATATATATATATATATATATATATATAAAATTAAATTAACTAATTCTAAAGTGACACCACTAACATGAGCAAGTTAACACACAAGTATTTTACGGCGACAACTTTGTAATCTTTATTCATTCCGGTCAAAAGCAGTCAATGATAGGAAGAGACATCATTGTCTCAGGAAAGAAAGGTTCCCATCTTATCATTGGCTTAAAAAGGAACAGAATCAACACTAAATGATTCCAAGTGACAGCACCTTATCATATAGGAGTATAGCTTTATATTATACCAAAGAATTTTATATGTTAACTTTATGAGGCACTATAAATTCTTGCTTCCCATGCATATTTCTTCATCAACCCTTCTCAAAAGAAGCTAGCTAGCTATTGCTCTTAATTTCTTTCTTTCTTAATTCCTCTTTTCTTTTGAGCAAGAATTTTAATGCTGTGTTAGGCTATGGTAATCTGCATCCTGAGGTTTAGATCGGTTTTTACTTTACTGCTTCTAGCCCTTGGGATGCAGATTACCTTTACCTCACTAGCAGTGCACAAGTCTTGATTTTCCTCACTGAAATATTGTGTTGCATGGGATTGCTACAACTCATGGTAAAAAATTTCGTTCACTAATATTGAACTATTATCATATTTTTTCTAACTTCTGATGTTGATTTTGGATTGTGCATCTTGTAAATTAGATCCCCTAGAAGCTATTGTCTCTTTAAAGCAAACCAGAGTAACATGTTACTGTGTTAGCCCATGTTGGGCTCCTTGATAAGTTCACTACTAAAAAATAGGAATTAGCGACGGACAAACACCGCAACTAAATAGAAAAATCTGTTGTTAATCTCATTTAGTGACATATTAACGACAAATTTTATTAGCTAGCATCAATTTAGCGATAAATTACTTCGTAGCTAATTCCAATTTTTGTAGAAAGCAAACTAGTGTAACATATAAGAATTTTCAATGGCTTCTATGGATCAATTTTTATAACACCTAGGTTGGGTTTGGTGTATACCTGTTAATCGGGCCGGACTGACCCGTTAACAACCCGGGTCAGCCCGGTACTGTAGCATGGGGGGCGGGCTGGGACGGGTTGGGCGGGGAGCGAGTTTCAAACGAACAGTTTTTTGATGCCGGTGCACCGGAACCCGCTAAGCCCGTTAACCTGTTAACAGGTTGTTAACGGGCTACATCCCGGTTCAGCCCGATTTTTAACTTCTTCTTTTTTTAAATTTTTTTTTTTTTTTGACCGTTGCCAACGGTCAAATTCAAATATGACTGTTGGCCAACGGCCTTTTTTTGCAGAAATGGCCATTTCGGCCTACCCCTTAAGAAAATAGCCCCACACCCCTAGAAATGATATCACTTTAGTTAGAAGAGTTGTTGGTGTAATTCAAGGAAATAATAGAAGTGCTAGATTAAATGCATTTAAAGAAAAATGTATACACTATGGACTAAAACCAAGACTCATGCCTGAAGAAATAGTTACTAGGTGGAATTATACTTATTTATTGTTAAAATGTTGTTATAAATATAGAATGCATGTAACTGAAGTTGCTAATTCTGATTGTACAGATCCTAGCCGTTTGTTAACATCAAGAACTTGGGATATCATTGAAGATGTTGTAAAGTTTTTACAAAAATTTTATTTGGCTACACTTGAGTTTTCTGGAGCTTATTATCCTACTATTGCAAATGGTTTAGTTCATATTGCTGAAATTTCTCTTTTACTACATAATTTGAAGAAGAAAGAAGGATATACTTCTGTTGTTAAATCTATGCTAGATAAGTTTAAAAAATATTTTTACTCAATTCCCCCTATTTACCTAATTGGTGCTATTTTAAACCCTTATATCAAAATGGCCACTTGTTGCCAATTAATCACTGCTTTATATTCTTATATGGATATTGGACCAACTGAAACTCCTGATATTGACACTTATATTTCTGATCTACACAAACATTTAGAAACATTATATAATTATTATGTTAATATTGTTAATGCTTCTTCTGTTGTAGATGCAAATATTTCTTCAAGTTTAGTTTCAACATTCGGGACCAGTGCTTTGGATGATAATGATGCTGTTGAAGATTATTTGATTTGGTCTACCATAGGGGAGCATCAACAAACCAGTAGCAGGAATATTGATGAACTTCAATTCTACTTGAAGAAGCCAGCAGAGCCCCGCACAAAGGAATTTCTACCACTAGGTTGGTGGAGGAGAAACTCAAATCAATTTCCTGTTCTTTCGGTCATGGCTCGAGACGTGCTAAATGTGCCAATTTCAACAGCCGCATCAGAGAACGCATTTAGCCAAGCAAGGCAGCAACTAGGAGATACCCGTCATTCATTGGGTAGCAACGCTTTGGAAATTCTAATGTGCTTCAGAGATTGAATAAGATCAGAACGACTAAATCAAGGGCGTGACGAGGTAGATGAAGCGGAGGACCAAGAAATTGGAGATATAATGGTTTATAGTTCTGATTCAACCAATGTCGGAAACCAAGAACCTCATGTTGACATGGATGAACTTACAAAAATGATGCAAAGTATATGATGTACTATTTCTTATTTTTATAATTGTTGTAAACTTTTAATTTGCAAGTTCAAAAATAACAAAATCAAAAAAGAACTTGCAACTTAATTTGAAGTATTATATATTATTCAATAAAAATATCAAATGAAAGTCTTCGGAGCTTGATCTTTACATATTGCCTATTGGTCTTATTAAATAATTTTTTGTAGCCACTTACTTTCAAATTTCAATTTTAAAATTATAAAATTTAAATTTCAAATTTTAAATTTTAAACTTCAAAGTTTAATTCTAAACCTTAAAAGTTTGCAAACACTTAAGTATCAATAACATTGAATAAGAAAAATAAAATTTACTTTAAAAAAAAAAAAAATAAATTACGGTCCGCTTACAACCCGCTAAGCCCGAACCCGGACGAACAAAAAAAAACTCGAAAAAGTACAGCCCGCTAACAGCCCCCAACGAGCTGATTTTTTTTGTGTCTAGCCCGTCCCAGCCCGCCCGTTCAACACCCATAGTTTGGTGTAACGGCTTCTTCCTCAATTGCGCGCATCTATTAAAGTAAGAAATTTAATCACAATTATAAAGATTTGATACGAGTCATTAGAACAAATAAAGTAGGACTTTAGAGCAGTGGCGGAGGTAGAGCGTGGGATACAGGTTCGGCCGAACCTAGTAATTTTTGTTCAAACTATGTATTTGTCTTAAAAAATTTATTGAATATATAACTTATTAATTTCGAAGCCAATAACTTAAAAAAATAACAATTCTGAACTCATAAGGTTCAAATCTTGATTCCGCTTCTCAAAGTGTGTTACTGTAAGTTAGATAGTTCACGTTCATAAGTTAGAAAAAAATTAATTAAAGGCTTAGCTTCTGAAAGTATAATCCTTTAAATCTCCGTACTAACCGACACAAACTGATCATAGAAAAGAGAATCATAGAATAGTTTCGGCGATTCAGTTTATTGCTTAAAGTACATCATGCAAATGTCTATTGTATAAGGTGCTACGTAACTTGAAGGAACACTTTCACCATCAGATATTTCTTGTGCTTCTTTTTACTAGGAGTGTTCGAATCAAACCAAAAAGATTAAAAAAACTGAGATGCATTTGGTTTGCTTTCATTCGGTATTGAACAAGAAAATCGAATCAATTTGGCATATATAAATATATTTATTTTATACATATTTTAGAATTCTGCAGTGGGTTTTTGTTCCTCTCACGAGATTTAACCGTTAATACAACTACAATTATAGTGTATCAATGTTATTTTAATTTAAACAATGTTTGATTCTAATGTGCACGATCATTTTCATTGATATGCTTCAATCTCTATTCTTTCATATAATTCTCTAATCAAGATCTATTAAACTCTTATATCTCTCGATTTTGAAATAATATATTGGTATTTTTCAAAATGAAAAGAGAACATATTTAGATTTTATATTGATCTTTGTGTTAATTATTAAAAATTTAAGATTAAAAGATTATTGTAAGATTAAAAAAATAATTATTATGCGTTACAAATTCTCTCGTCATTGGATCATATGTTCGTCAATTTGTTTGATTCTTGCTAAACACAATTGGCTTATCAAAATTATATCCATAACTCTAGCAAATAAAACTGAATTTATGTTTTAGTGACAACAAAAAATAACAAAATTGCAAAAATCGAATTGACCAAACCAATATATATATATAATTGATTTAGAACATGTTCGGCCAAGCTGCCAAAAAATATTTATTTTAAAAAGTTCTTTTGTTCAAAAGTATTTTTTTGAAAAAGTACATTTGGATATTAACAGTGTGTTTGAGTAATTCATTTGAAAAATGTTTTTTGTAATATTTGATAAGTATATTGTGTTTGGCCAATCTTTCCAAAAAGTACTTTTGAGTATCAAATTATATTTTTTAAAAAAGATAACGAAAATTCAGTTTACAATTAGTATTATTTAAAAGAGAAGAATGTATTTAAACATTTATTTAGAAATGTAATTATTTTTTGTGTTTATTTAATTAAAGTATAAAATATAAAGTAATACTATATTAAAATTTTAATTAATATAAAACATAGATATACCAAAGCAATAATATCGTTTAATTTTTTGCTTCTGCTGCTCGGAAGAAGCTAGAATTTATAGTTTCTTCCTCAAAGCAGAAAAATTGCTCGTGCAGCTACTCAAAAACACTTTTATGTCTTGACCACACATCTTAAATTTTCAAATAAATATTTTATTTTTACAAAAAAAAAATAAAAAAATAAAAAATTGGCCTTTAAAATACTTGATCAAACATGCACGTATTTTTTATTTATAAAATCGAACCAAAGGTGACATATAAACACCCCACGTCAGGATGGATTATTCACACTGTATGGCTTACTTGGAGGTCACTCTTTAAATTTCTGTTCGCCTACTAGTCCAGTAAATTAAATTTCATACGAAAAATATAACAGGATAAAACTCTTTTTGTCGACAAAAAATATTAGGCTTTTTAGGAGAAGAAAAAAATATACTTTAAAATAAAAGCAACACCAAATTTTCCATGGATGCATAAGCCTTGGACCACCTTACATAATGTGGAGAGTGTCATTAAAATATAACAGTGCACGGTGTATTAGGAAAAATAGTATATGTATTAGTCTTGATATTATTAATCCCTTGTTTGGTAATATTTTTCAACCTATATATAAATACTATTTCTATTAGTTATACATGTTATTCAGTATTTTTCTTATATATTGCAAATCATGATATTTAGCAATACAATAATTTTTAATACATGAATAAACATGTATAATGACAAACTGCACTTACAAAATCTTTTTCAAATCCTTTCTAAAGAATGTGGAGGTTATTTTTGTATACAACTAAATTTTTTTAGAATTACGCATTGCATGTTATTAATACACCAAACCAAACAGTCGATAAGAAATAATACAAGCATAATTAATTTCAGCATTACTAATCACAGTATTACTAATATACCACATTCAATACTATTTTTATAATCCCTACCAAACGACCCCTTCATGTTAAATAATCTTTTTTACAGTTTTGATTAAATCTCTTTTTTCCCCACTAGTTCCTATAAAATTTAATGACCAAAGTATATTTAAGTATTTGATGGAGACCAAAAGATTCACTTTTGGCAAAATTTAAAGGCCTAAACCTAAGCAGGAATATATTTAAGAGATCATTTTTGTCATTTCTTCCTGCATTAATTATTGGCAAAACTTTACATTAGATGATCAAATTTCTTTAACATGTACTATATCCTTTCTGTCCTTTGTAAAGGAAGAAGCACTGGGAAAGGATATTTGTTGATTTGACAAATCATATGAGATTATCTCATTTTTACGATCCTTTCGGTGATGAATATTTTGGATGCTTTGCTTTATAAAACCTTATAAGATTAGAGGTAAACATTCTGCGGGCGTACTATTTGGTCGTTTTCATTTAACTTATACTTACGTTTTAAAAAGGTTTTAATTTGTACCCACTCTTTAAACAACTTCAGGCCTCTTTCTTTTCCTTCGTTTCTTCTTCTTCTTATTCTTCTTCTGACAACGATTTTATATGGTGGTTGTAAACATATTTTAATGTAGTTTATACTATTTTACAATGGTGAGCTGTTATGACACTTTATTTTTTACTATTGCTTAAGGTTTCTTCTTCTTCTTTTTCTTAATTGCAAAATGGGTTCATTAGATTTATTGTTGTTTTGACAAATTGGTGATTGGGATTTGTTCCTGATAATATTTGGAGGTTATGTTTCAAATTAGAGCTCAATTGGAGTAGATTTAGGTATTAAATCATATATTGGATTGTTATAATTCGAAGAACAAATTTCTGTTTCTCGCCAATTTGCACTTCAGGCCTATTTGGTCTTAAGTGCATAAAACGTTGGTTTCACTTTAAACTTTTTGGCCTTAAGTGCATCTGAAGTGTAATTTTTCACTTCAGACTTATTGGCCTTAAGCGTAGCAAAACGTTTGTTGCACTTCAAACCTTTTGGCCTTAAGTGCATCTAAAGTGTAATTTTTCACTTCAGACTTATTGGCCTTAAGTGTAGCAAAACGTTTGTTGCACTTCAGACCTTTTAGCCTTAAGTGTATCTGAAGTGCAATTTTCACTTCAGACTTATTGGTCTTAAGTGTAGCAAAAGGTTTGTTGCAGTTCAGACCTTTTGGCCTTAAGTGCATCTGAAATGTAATTTTTAACTTCAGACTTATTGGCGTTAAGTGCATGAAACCATTGGTTACACTTTAGACCTATATGGCCTTAAGTGCATCTAAATTACAAATTTTTCACTTCAGACTTATTGGCCTTAAGTGTATGAAACCATTGGTTACACTTCAGACCTATTTGGCCTTAAGTGCATCTGAAGTGCAATTTTTCATTTCACACTTATTGGCCTTAAGTGCATCTGAAGTATAATTTTTCACTTAAGACTTATTGGCCTTAAGTGTAGCAAAACGTGTGTTGCACTTCAGACCTTTTGACCTTAAGTGCATCTGAGGTGCAATTTTTCACTTCAGACTTATTGGCATTAAGTGTAGCAAAACGTTTGTTGCACTTCAGACCTTTTAGCCTTAAGTGTATCTGAAGTGCAATTTTCACTTCAGACTTATTGGCCTTGAGTGTTACAAAACGTTTGTTGCACTTCAGACCTTTTGGCCTTAAGTGCATCTGAAGTGCAATTTTTAACTTCAGACTTATTGGCCTTAACTGCATGAAACCATTGGTTACACTTCAAACCTATATGACCTTAAGCGCATCTGAAGTGTAATTTTTTCACTTCAGACTTATTGGCCTTAAGTGCATGAACCATTGGTTACACTTCAGACCTATTTGGCCTTAAGTGCATCTGAAGTGCAAATTTTCACTTCAGACTTATTGGCCTTAAGTGAATGAAAACGTTTGTTGCATTTCAGACTTTTTGGCATTAAATGCATCGGAAGTGCAATTTTTCACTTAAGACTCATTAGCCTTAATGAGCCTTAAGTGCATGAAACCATTGGTTGCATTTCAGACCTATTTGGCCTTAAGTGCATTTGAAGTATAATTTTTTCCACTTCAGACTAATTTTTTTTAACTTCAGACCCGATAAGTCTGAAATTGATTGTAAAGTGAATACGCTTGCAAACTTTTTTGTAAAGTGGGTATAGGTTCAATTGTGACCCTAAAACCGGGTATAGATACAAAAGCCATAGATTAGAGAAGGATATGAAACTTTCCCAAAGTCCTTCGCCTCCCAAAAAAAAAAAGTGAGTTCAAGCATAATTTAAACATGAAGTCCTTTTACTATTCTTTATCTAATTTAAAAGGGGGAATGTTCTGTTTCTATTAAAGACGATTTCTCCAAAGATGTTTCCAAAGCTTAAAAAATTATCCCAATTATTTAACTTTTATTGACCCTCTTCCCCTTAGATGAACTAGTACTACTGTCCAGTCGAAAAGTACTTGTAGGATTATTATATGCAGAAACGGTAAAAACTCTACTCCATCCGTTTTCATTTAGGTCTTAGGATAAGCTTTGCCATTAAGAAAATATTAATAAAAAAAATAATTTGACTAATCTACATCTTATTAATTTTAAAATTTTAGCTATTTATGTGCCTCTTAGTTCTAGAACAACTAATGCTACAGGTAACGATGACAAAAAATAATTAATTCTCTCTTAATTTTCTAAAATAATATGTATTTCAAAATAACTATTTTTAACATACATGATAACTAAATGTCTAAGATGGAGTATTATTTCGTAGTCTCCGAAGTCATCAATTGTAAGCTTTTGTCGCTTTTTGCTCGAGTTGTCTTTCCCTATCTTCCCTAACGTTGAGAGTAATTATACTTTGAGTTCTAGTAGTTTGCAACTATTTGCATTCTTATGTTTATGGGCACTCTAGTCTATAAGCAAATTAGACTGATTTTCTTGAGCAAATACTTGGTTGGACATACACAGTATCTAGTCAATATTAGATTTTAGATTTTCCTCCTTTTAGTGAGACAAAGACTGGACACTAGTACCAAACAGCAAGTCCAGCCACGAATTTGCTACTCCTTTGTCTTTAAAAGGTCCTAGAAAGGAATTTGGTCAAAATAATCATCTAATTGAATGTTGAACTGGAAGTAGTACTTTTCTGCATTTCTAATGGTACCCTAGTCATCAGTCTATCAGAAATGAATATTGTATAGACGTAGAGTGATGATTTGAAGTTTGTGGATTTTAAATTAATAATTTATACGTATATATTAATATTTTGAAGACAAATACAAGATATAGATCAAAGTTACAAGGTTCGGCAACCCGCAAATCCTATGCTAGCTCTGCCACGAGGGTAGCTGTTTTTGTTTATATACCGTCTTTTTGAATGGGACATCATGGTATCCTTGCCTATTGCCCTAGAATAACCTCTTTTAAATGCTAACCTTACCTTTCTACTTTAAAGATACCATAAATATGCTATCAAAATTATTCCCAGCCACCCAAAATCTGAAGATATATTCGGGGGCGGAGGTAGAGTGTAGCCGGCGGGTTCAGTCGAATTCAGTAGTTTTGATTCGAACTCTGTATTTGTTTTAAAAAAATCTAATTCACTGTATAAATTATTAATTTAGAACCCAGTAACTAAAAAAGATTAAAATTCCGAACTCACAAGCATGAAATCCTTGCTGCGCCTCTCGATATATTAAGATATAAATTATATCCCTGAATCAGACTTAAGTGTATTAACTAATCTTTCAAATCAAATTTTGAGGAATCACAATTAACTTGCAATAATTTCAGCAAATAACATAATGAGCTGAACATATTCTTGCACATATAGTAATAAGACAGAACAATAAGTGGCACAAGAAGGAACTCATGTTTCCTATCATCTTAGAATCAAATTATACAGACGAATATCCTATGCCAAAACTTCCAAAAAAAAATAAACTCTTTTTTCATAGTAAACTAACTATACTAATTAATGACCAAAAATGTCTAACTCATACATTGCTATTTTCTTCATTCTAGTAAACCTAATACAGATTCTCATGCCCCAAGAGTTCTAAAAAGAACAAGAAAGAATGGCCTATGCTAGAACCTAAACTTGAAAAAGCTAAACAAAGTTTAGAACATTAATAATAATTTAAAAAAATTAGCTTTCTTTACAAAAAGCTGTCCTTTCCACAAACTGTTAAAAAATCCTCAAAGATTGGAACTTGAACTTTGAAAAAAGCACCAGTAATGACAAGAAAACCCCTTTTATTTTCTCAGCCTTTGACCAAAATCAGAAAAAATCAGAAAACCCAATAATTTTCTGATTTTCCAAGAAATAGAATTATTTCATTTTCCTCATTTCGACCGGAGCAAGAAGATACTGAATTCTTGACCCGGACCTTCTTCCGGATTAATCAAATGAAACGACTCCGAATCCGCACCACCAATAACACACTCGTAATTAGCTCTCATGTACAACACCTCTTCAGTTTCAGTACCCGAAACCAAACCCGAAGGAATCACACCCGCACCGACTGTCATGTTCTGCATGGTTTTAAGCATGTTTCGGGTCTGTTGGGTCGCCCGTCTTTTAATCGCAAACCCGATTTTACGTCCATTACAGAAAAGAGTCCACATAGGAATAGAATGAAGCGGACAAAGATTCAGTTCTGATGACGTGTCCTTGAACTCGAGAGCAATACGTACAAGTCCACTTTGCATTTCTTGAATAAGTGTAGTGGTGGGGATGGAAAGTTCTAGAAGAAGTGAAGGCTTTGTGTTGAGACGATCGTGTTGTACACAGAACCACACGTGTCCGCCGCGGCGTTGGCCGTAGATGGTGCCGATCACCATTGTTTTTGAAGAGCGTGGAGGAGCAGAAGGGATAATGCTGTTTGTTGGGGTGGTTGGGGTGGTGGGATAAGAATCTTGATCTTCTTGTAATTTTTTTTCTTGTTTTGGGTCGTCGAGATCGTCACGTAAGGAGGTGCTGAGGCGTTTTTTTGGTGCAATGGTGAGTGGGGGTGGTGGTGCGGGGGAGGTGGGGGTGGTGGCGAAGCAGGGGAGGAGGAACCGACGGAGGGCGTCGGTTTTTGGCATGGCTAGTTTTTCTTCTTCTTTTGGATCAAGAATTGCAGAGAGAGGTTTTCAAGGAGAGAAATTGAAGAAAATGAAGATGAAAAATGAGATTTTTTGTGTAAGGCTTTTGGAAAGGGTTGTGGTGTAGAGCAGTATATATATATACTCCAGTAGTGTGTAAGATATGATGAAAAAGAGAGAGGGAATTAAAAGAGCGGGAACTGATGTAGCCGTTACATTTTGAGGAAAGAAAGAGGAGTGAGTTAAAGGAGAAGTTTTCCCTACCTATGTTTCTAGTCCAAACATGCACTTAACCAATATTTGCACTAAAAAAAAAAAAAAAAAAAACCCTGTGCAATAAGTTCCCGTCATGTATGTGGGGTAAGGGTCCGATCATATTAGATTTTATATACGCAACTTTATCTTGCATTTCTGTTAAAGGATGTTTCAACTACATAAACGTATGACTTTTTGGTCACATGACGACAACTCTTGGGCACAACTTTCTACTTCATCCAATATTTGCTCTAAACCAAGTTAACTTAATTTTAGAAACTTACTGTTTTGATGATAATTTATCTAAAGTTAATTACAGTTAAGTGACAAATGTGAATGCAAATAAATTTATGTGTTTTGTGCAAACATAAGGATGATTAAGGTCACGGGTTCAACAAATAACCTCTTACAGAAATGAAGGGTAAAGCTGTATATAATAACTCTTGTAGCGTGATCATTTCCCGAATCTTGGGCATATCGAGAGCGTGGTGCACCGAGATATCAGTAAGTTTTGTTGAAAGGTGATGGCTGCTCTGATTTTGCAATGTAGTAGAACAGAGAGCAGAGAGAGAAAAGAACAGATTTTTTATGTGGACAAACAGAGAATTGAAGGATTCAGTATGTGAAGAAAGATGCAGGTTTTGACCCTTTGACCAAAGTAAGAGAGAGAGAGAAGCAGAGAACAACGTGGAGGATAAAAGGGGTATTTAGATGTGGGGGCTGGTCAAGATACTTCAAATAAAAAGGGGTAAATACAGCTGGATTCTGATTGAATTCTACTACCATTTGTTTCTCTTTAAGGCAGACTACTGCATTTCTATTCTTTTTTAGCTGAAAGAGGAATCTTTACTCCTTTAATAAAAGTTCAGAGGTGAAGTCCTATGGTGGAGGAAAAAGGGATGTCATCAAGTTTATTGGGTTTAGAATTGAAGGAAGTGTATAAAGCAATGTAACTATGATAATATTATTATTGTGTATTTATTTATTTGGCTATTCTGTAATGCTGATGTTTGGGTTAACTTCTGTCGATTATTTTATTGGAAACCTATTACCACTATCCAACATCAAAAGGCAGCTTCATTTTTGAATTTTGTGGGTTCGAGTTCGGGATTGTACCATATATCTGTTGATTTACCGGGTTCGAAATCTATTATTTGTACTTATTTAATAGTATTTCATTCATTTCAATTGCTGATATTCGAATTTCGAGAGTTGAATGAGTGTTTTTACCATGATTTTTTCTTATACCTATTAAATATTTTAAATTATAAATTATTGTGACTTATAATACTTTTTATGTAGTTTTCAAATATGTAAATCTTATTTCAAAAAACTTTATGTCCGAATTGACGGTCAAAATTAAATAGTTTAACTCTCAAAATCTGAGGTGGTCAACATAAATTAGGACATGAAGTATATTTTTAAACACATATATAAGATTTAAGTCAAAACTACTAAATTTGAATGAACCCGTCACCTACACAGTAATTCTACCTTGAATCGGGACATGTAACAAATAATTGTGCCCATTAGACAAGGAATTACCTAATGTTATTTATTAAAAGTTAAATCCAAATCTTCCATAATTTATTTATTTACTTTATTAATGCTCAAGCCATACTCTTTGGTGCAATAACCTTCCTCTAATGAAGTACTTCCTCGGTTGACTTTCACTCGTCTATTATACAAAAATATATTTTTATTTTTACTTGAATAATTTTCCCCCCTCTTTTCTCTTTATTATTAATTACTTATTCTTTAAATCATTTCTCAAGTCTTTTTGAAATGCTATAATTATTATGATAAAAATATAACATACGTATTAATTTTTTTTAAAGAGGGTACAAAATTAAAAATGAACAATTAAAAATGAACGAGGGGAGTAGTATATATGATGCCATAAGGATCATGAATGGAAGTAAATAGAGTTTGTTGAGTCTTGACAGGTTACAAAGACCAAACTGAGGGGACATTAATAAAGCTTTGGTTCTTGGAATTTCTTTTGCCTTGAACTTTGGCCACTGCAAATGAAGATCAGAAGATGTTTTCATTGGTAGGGGGTGGGAGGAATGGAATATTTTAATGGAACTTTTAGGGAAGTGGTTCATAATTAGTGCCTGATGTGTAATGACATAGTGTTATGTTGGATTATAGTGAGACCCACAATCTACACTTGTCAAACTGTTTAGATATTCAGTGACGGAGCCAGAATTTTTATTAAGAATTGTTAAAAATATATAAAAGTAAACGTACCGAAAAATTAAGGGAAATCAATACATAATATATATACATATGATTTATTTTTTTACCTAGCTACACAGTGTACTTTTTCCGCGAAGGGGTATCATTTGACACCCATTCCTATAAGCAGAGGCGGACCTACCTTGGAGGTAGGGGGTCATCGGAACCCATTAATCTCGGCAAAAATACTGAAAAAATATATTATGCACATTTGTATATACACTGGGAACCCCTCAAATAATTTACCTGGCCCCCTTAAATAATAAAAGCCGGACAGAAGCGCTGGTTTTGTAGCCTGCTCAAGTGCTTCAGCTAGTTGTTCGAAACTTCACTCCTTCCCTTTATCTTTTTAATTCAACGATTGTTACTTAGTATACTAATCTACTATTTTTTTATTTTATCTTTTCTGATTTCTTTAATACTTGTACCAATACTCAATCTAAATTTTTAACCTTTTTAAAAAACCCTGGCTCACTCCTTCCCTTTATCTTTTTTAATTCAACGATTGTTTACTTAGTACTAATCTACTACTTTTTTTATTTTATCTTTTCTGATTTCTTTAATGCTTGTACCAATATTCAACCTAATTTTTTAACCTTTTTAAAAACCTCTCGCTCACCCCTTCTGCTTAAAAATAAATATTCTTTTTCAATTGATTGTTTTAACCTTTTTCTGCATTTGCTGAACTCTGACTGTGCGAATTAGCGACGGTGACTCAGTTTGAGACTCTTCTTCAGCTGAAACATACCCTTAGTAAGTTTTTTTTTCTTTTGAAGATATTAACTTAGCAAAATAATCTGCTATCGAACTTTTGCTTTTTGCAAAGAGCCGAGTTAAAAGAGAACGCCAAATTAATGTCGTAGCTAGTAAGCATTTGAAAATTGAGTGCTAATGTTAATTTGAAATATTCTTTGTGTTTGTCTTCAAACAAATTATGTTTGGAAATTAGTATAAAAGCAGAACTTCGAATTAGGATTTCTTTTATAGGACTAGGGTGAAATATCGAATTTGTTTAATTTAATTAAAACTTATTCCCATAGTAGTTAGGTTAAGTAGTAAGCCTTAAAATCTTATTATAACTTGAACAATGGAATTGTTTTTATTAACAAAGTAGTAAGCATTAAAATCTTATTATAACTTGAACATTGGAACTGTTTTTATTAATAAAGTGTGTAGTATAATAATATTCATTTCTTACAAATGGATTTTGGTCATGGGATAACTTTGTTGTCCACTTGGTAACAATATGGTATTTACGTATATAAGTAATGATATTTAATAAAATTAAAGTTTGTATTTTGCTGATAATTTATCATAATTATATGTATTTATACTATGTATTGACTCCCCTTAATTTTCTGATATGTTTACTTTTATATATTTGAAAACCCCTTAACGAAAATTATGGATCCGCCATTGGCCATTAATTGGTACGCTTAATATAATAGTGCCCCCGTAATGCTAAAATCCTGGGTCCGCCTCTGCCTATAAGGTGGCTCCGCCACTGGCCGTATATTGTAAATCTGTGTTAGGAATAACAACAATAACCCAATTGAATCTCACAAGGTTTAGGAAGGATAATGTGTACGTAAACTTTACCCCAAGAACCTATCCTAAGAAGGTGGACAGAAGTTTCCGGAAAAAAACTCACTTTTAGATAGAAGTTAGATATACTACTCATCACTTGTTTCGATTAATATTCACAAAGCGCTAGCATGCTCAAAAATATCACCAAAATACTATTCTTATATTGTGTATTGCTATTTTTTAAAATCACTACAGGTAGCTACTGTTCACTGTTATACTCAATCAAACATAAAGTTATCTACAAATTGATTTTCAACGGTAAAATACTTTAGTAACATCCAACTTATACTGCAGTTAGAATCAAGGAGTAAAATGATGTGAAAATGAGCGTTAACCGAATTCTTTCATAATCCAATAGAGACAGAAGAAGACGAGAAGAAAAAGGGCAAATAAGTTATTATTTTATTTTCATAATAAGAAATCTCCGAGGATAACTTGGTGCTTGTTTCGAAACGAAACTCAATGCATAATGGGCCTGCTCCTCAACTCTAATCCACTCAACTACTACTAGCTTTATTATCCGCGGTACGGTGTGAACGGGTGACATGCACCTAACTCACGCATCACATGCTACACTCTTACCACTAAACCATAGCCCTAAGGGCAAACAAGTTTTTGTTATTGGTCTAATCAACAACTAGAATACAACAAAGATGGAATTATTAAACTAGAAGCACAAACAACTGACGAGGCGAGTTGGCTCAGTGATAAGTCACCTCCATCTCCAACCAGTTAGGCCTCGGTCTCGAGCCAAGTTGGAGGTAAGTGAAGAACCAGTATCGACCTCCCCGATAATGGCCGACAGAGAAAAGAAGCATAAAGACACAGTTACTGCACACCGCTCCACCTCGCCCAATCCACAAACTGCATTCCTGCATATATATTGTTGGCAAATCGCACTCCAACTGTGAATGCCATTGCAACAGGCGGAAACTGCTTTCCTACCGGAGAGGATTCCACCAGACGTTCTAACCCGGTTACAATCTGTAACCTGGTGTTTGAAGAAACTCCAAGGAAAACACCTGCACATAACATATCCGATAACCAAATCAGAGTTGGCAAGCAGGCAAGTCCCTTATCGTAGATTCCACCAGACGTTCTAACCCGGTTATAAAAAAGATGAAACTTGCAATGAAAATGCACCAAGAAAGCTGAAATGAAGCATGATTCAAGAAATACTAGAGTCGAATATGTGTTTTACTTGAATGAGACGATAGGCAGTGGAATTTACAATCTAAAGGTTTGTATAAAAAATTTCAGCCTTTACCAGATGTAGGGGATTGTTAATTTGGTCAATCTTGTAAAGAAACCTGTGATTTCAATTTCTTGATTGCGACATCACTTTCAGCTATGAATGCACAGAGACATCATTAAGCTTTCATTTACTATAGTGGGGACACGACCCCAGAGCAAGTAATGAAGATCCTCACTAACAAATATTGCACATTCTGTACTACTTATTATTTCATGCAATATCATCATTGACTTAATTCATTGCGTTAAAAAGATTTCTATATGATGCAGGAAATAGTTAAAAAACCAGAAGATGGTCTTAGTGGAAGTAATGGGGTTTTGGAAGGGGGTTGGAGGACTAATTATTTATGTCTCTATGCCTTGTCGATTGTGGAGTACTATTTTAAAGGGATGCGAAGAGTTTAGAGCCTTTATGAGTTTCAGGGTTGGGGATGGTAGGAGGGTGGGTTTTGGGGGGCACAGGTGGTGCGGCTCTTTGAATATTACTTTGCCGAACTTATACAGGATCTCTTGTCAAAGGGAGACGACAGTTCAACAAGTGTGAAGAACACAAGAGGGAGGTGTGTTTTGGAACCAAAGGTTTAGGAGGAATTTGTAAGACTGGGAGATGACAGAGTTTCAAAGTTTGATGAATTGCTCCACAGACATGGTACACAGTAGATTAGTCACGATGATTGGAGGTGGGAGGCGGGTAATAATGGAGTGTTCTCTGTTAAGTCTTTTTCCGATAAGCTTCTGAGTGGGGAGGAGGTTGCTTTCCCACATACCTCAATTTGGATTCCTAAAGTTCCTCCGAAGGTGTGTTTTTTCACTTGGCTAGCAGCTAGAGGGGCAATCTTGACGGCTGAGAACTTGAGGAAGAGGAAGATCAATTATGTCAGTTGGTGCTTTATGTGTAAGAGCTCGGGTGATAACGTTGATCATCTCCTTATACATTGTCCGGTGGCTATGAGGTTGTGGTGGGGAGTCCTTTGTTGGTTTGGGATTACTTGGGTGATGCCGGGTACTGTGAAAGAGGTGTTGTTCAGCTGGAGCTTTGGTAAAAGAAGAAGAAGACGCACGACATGGAATGTCGCACCGCTTGCACTTATGTGGGTTCTATGCCCACACATCAATTACGTTATCAAAAAAAATGGTGTCAATGGAAGTAGTTCAGCATGTCAAAGGAACAACCACTGTTTAATAGTCGGATTTTTCAGTAAGACAATTCAACGATATATACAGGAAGAACTTAAAAGAGATAATCAGGTATCAGAAAATATAAAGCATGCAGCCTACATGATGTAGCTGGTAAATAATGGTTTCGAATTCATTTACTTTACGAACTTTATTATCAAAAGCAGTAACAAATAGGAATGAAGTCAATGAAGGCATACCCCAAAGTAATGCACTCTTTACAAGAGGTGGAACAGGAACATCGTCCTCTGATTTCTTGACACTCCTGATGAAGAAGAATGTTAGTAAGAAAGGAACAACACAAACATCTACTTTGATCAACAACAAGAGCAGAAATGTTAGATCAGTCAAAGCTTTGAACATCATGGATCAAGTAATGTCCCATAAATATTTTGATGCAAGAAGAGGTACGACGCTTATGATGACAGGATAAGGTTAGACAAGGTATATGGTGTCTGAAAAAACCATCAAAATTTACCAGGGAAAGGAATTTAGCTTATAATATGAACCAGTTAAGAAACAGCTGAAGAGAGATGTATCAGATAAAAGTAGTACGATAGATATACCTACTTCAGTGCTTATGGGTTAACCCATAAAATGCACGAGGTCACCTCGACTTCTCATAATTCAATTACTATCTGCAAACCTGACTTTCCCCTTATTCTTTTTCTTGTTTGAATGCACTTTTCCTTCGGAATTAATAAACTAGACACCATCGAAGACCAGACAAAATATGTATTTTTCACCAGACATTAGTATGATCAAGAATTGCAATGAAAGCATAAAAGGCAATCCTATAATAAGAAGTGAGACAGCAGTAAAAACTGAAGACCTTTGTCCTTTTAGCACTCCCTATTTACAGATCTTTTCATCTTTCAAAGGCCAAATGCAATTTATCCTGATTCAGCCACAAGCTCAGATTCCAAGCAAAAGGTTGATCAAATTAAACCTCTTTCTAATTTTAATTAACACTCTTGTCCCAGTACAACCCCTTTTTGAAGCATCTGGATTCTGCCTTGTGAATGTATCCCTACTCGACGCTAATATAATAATTCAGACTTTTTTGTATAAATATGCTGAAAATGTTGTTCTTTCCTTTTTTTCTTCCTACAGTGGAGATAGTCGCACAAAAGGACCTCCGTCCCTGAAGCGAAGAAAGAGGACCAGCTTCCTAAATTTGAAATTAGACATTCCTTCTTTTGATAAGAAGAAATTAGACATCTGATCTTCCTCCCTTGGGCATCTATCACTTTCAAACCGTTCCGGTACTACTACCTGATCAGATCTTAATGCAACCTTAAAGTACCTCTCAATCTTAAAATTATCTAATGCTGGAGTTGTGCCCTATAACGACTGAGGTTTTACAAACCAAGCTTCTAACTTTGATCTAAAATAACTTTGGATGTTAAAATAATTGATAGTCGCCAAAAATGCAACAAATATCTACAACAACAACGACCCAGTAAAATCTCACTAGTGGGGTCTGGGGAGGGTAGTGTGTACGCAGACCTTACCCCTACCCGAGGGAGTAGAGAGTAGAGAGGTTGTTTCCGAAAGACCCTCGGCTCAAGAAAAATAGGTTGGAGATGGAATTAAACAAAATGGCTTTGACGATTCATTACAATAGATAATACTTCCTGGCTTAACACAGCTGAAAGTTATTCTTTTGTTTTTAGCTTTTTCTTTCACCTGAAATTACAAGTTGTGATGTTAGTCCTTTAAGCATCCCCAATCGAGCCTTTATTGGCTTGGAACCAAATGCCCTGCCACTTTCTCTGTGACACATTAAAAAAGAGTTTATCTCTTCCATTTTGAACCTACCTACCATCACCTTGCTCCTGTCCCCTCCCCAAAAACGTCCTTAAGGCCTTTTCTGTTGACCATTTTCCTCCACCAAATTGTATAACCATTGTCTCCCACACATCCACAGTCCTCACATTAGCAAACAAAACCAGAGAATGGCAAGATACCCATTAAAGCAGGATTAGCAAAGAAATGGTGGTAAAACAAAGGGAACGGCTTCATGCCGAGATTTAGCTCCTTAATCCTATTATATCAAATATTAAAACTAGTTTATGACAAAGCAACAAGAAAATTAATATTTTCTTTTTGAGAAGGAAATGAAAATATCTTGATACTCAAATATACATATCTAACTAAAGAAGTAGAATACTTATTTACAACAAGGCGACATATTAGGGTTTTAGTATCGAAATGAAGAGTTCTGGTTTATGGATCTCTATTAGTATGAGTACTGGGTTAATGACTACCAAGTTCAAAATCCAGGAAGGAGTAAGTCAGAAATTTAATAGAAATATCTCCACAGCAGCATCTATGTAAACCAAATCAGAAAAAGGAAACAACAACAGCAAACAACAAAAGTAATAGCAACAATAATAGTGTCAGTGATATCAGAGAGTAACACACCGCTTGGCAGTCATTATCATATTTGCAATTCCTTGGCCAATGATACCACATCCGAACCCCACAAATCCATATAGAATGCCCTAAAGAAATATGAAGAACTTTAAGTTACATAATAGTATGCATTTATGAAAAGAACAGGAGAGATATACAGAGGTACTGCAATCCAAACATAGCATAAACTTCAGTTATGCAAGAATTACCTTATAAAAATAAGCAGCAATTCTCTGATTCACTGTAAATCTACACCCTGGCCTTTCGGCTTCAAAAACACTGCAGGTTGACGAGTATTTGAAGTGAAAATCTTCTAAAAAGTGCTCCAATATTTTTAATGCAATAATATCAGAGGGCGTGCATATGTCAAAACCTGCTTGGAAGCGCTCCATAAGCTCTCTGCATACGACCAACAAACCCTTGAGATACAGACGGTTGCCCAATTCGAGCATATGGTGCAAGTAGCCCAACTAGAGCTACATTTACAGCAACCCCGACCAACATATCTGCAGCATACAGTTCAAATTCCGCCCAGAAATCTTTGCCCCTCTTTTGAACCTCCGCAACTGTTGCACAAGTGGTATCAATAACTATCTACATCACAAAACCAAAGAAACCCGTGAATTCAAAGTCGAAAAGTATATCAAGTATAAATATCATGACGAAACAGACATTGCCATGAACAGTAGGTAATGTGTCACAACCATACAAGTGATTTCAAGGTCCATAGAAATTCACCACGTGTCATGCAAGTTTAGCATGCTTATACAGCTAGAATTACTAATTGCTCCAAGCAGTAAGATATGCAAACATAATCACAGACACGACACTAGGCACGCTATATGCACTAGCTCAATGTGCAACTATTTCTACTGTACCACAGATCAATGAGTTTTTTACAGATTAGCAATATCAAAATCAAGCTTAACACAAACCTCAGTTCCAACTTTGAAAAGAAATGATGGATCGGCCAACATTCTGTTCCGCAGCATAGAGCATGACCTCATTGCAGCTCCCAGCCAAGCTGACCCCTATATTCACAAAAACACAAACTGCCAATCAAAGAAACAATCAAAATGCACATTTTCAAGAACAACAATAACAACAACTATGCCTCGTTACTCCATTTAAATCATCTCATGTCAACATTTATGCAAATAGAGGTTAATCATTTTCACCTAATCAAAATTTTACCTGCAAATCCAAATATCTAAGCAGAAGTAACTTTCTGATCCCAACACTCTTTGCAGCTTCTATCATATCAGCAGGAAGTGTTGCCCCACGAGCCTCTGCCTCTCTCATCACATCCTCAAACTTCAGTAATGGCCCAAATTCCTCTTCTTCCTTATCACCTTCCCCATTGTCCCCTCCCCCACCACCTCCACCCCCACCCCCACCACCAGGGTATTTCCCATTTCCACCATCACCATTATCAGGAGAAGTATTACTATTCTCTTTGAGTACTGTTTTTACACTAACACCAGATATTGAATTACCCTCTTGGGGATTCAATGAACTCTTGACCAAGAATCTCGACTTATAATTGTTCTTACAAACCAAATAACCAATTTTGCTTGTATCCACAAAATCTTGGATCTTAACAAACGTAAAGTTTGAATCTTTAACTGACCTAGTTGTAAAGATTTCATTTTTCAGAGTTGTAAAGTGAGATAACCTAATAACTGAAGAACAACCTGCCATTTTTCACCAACCCAACGAAGTTATAGCTCAAATTAGTTCAAGAAAAATCGACAAATTTTCTGGGGTTTCACAAATAAATCCCAGAAATGAATAAGGAATGATGATGACTGTAAGACTAAACTAGGGTAGCTGCTTATTTAGTCACAGTCACCTAGTAGGAGTTTGACAATGGTAATACCGGGGGGGGGGGGGGAGGGGAGGATGCGAGAAGTATATAAATGAGATTTTTCTTCAAAATGATTGTGAATTTGTGATACAGACCAAAGGGTGTCTTCCTAAATTGTGGTTAATTTATATTGGAAAACTGATTAAATCCCTCGAATCATACCGCACCGAATCGATTTTTAGGTTTCTTTTTAAAGAAACGGTAAGTTTTTATATAAATTTATAATCGCGCCAATAATTAGAGTAGGTTTTTTATTTTATAAAAATAAACCAAAAAAATACCGAACCGTATCGAATAAATTTTACATGTAAAAAATATATTTATCTAGTAAGTTTAAAAATAATAATGCATTAAATTTTTTTTTTAACTTGGAATTATAAAAACTATTACAAGCCAACAAGTAATTAAACTCAAAATACTAATTCCTAAAACCTATTATGCTACATCTACTTAAACTAAGTTATTTCAAGTATCTTTATTAGCAAGACACAAAATATTCTAGCGATAATAAGTAGCAAACTACAATGTATTGAATATGTTTCCTTTAGTATAATTTAGATTTATCCTTTTGAATATTTAATCTTTTATAGACTTTATTCTTGAGTCTCAACTTGTTTAATATCTTTCCACCCGTGTGATTTATATTTTCTTCGCCTTTGCTTGGTTTCTTTTACGTTGTTGTAGAATAATTAATTGATCTATACTCCATCCATGTTTCATTCTTTTTTAATTCATCATCCTTTAAATAGTAAAAATGTCTAGAGAGTTTAGCTAAATCCTATAAAAGAACGTATGTTATTGCATTCTACTTCTACCTGTAAATTTTACATGATATTAAAAAAATATCGAAAATTAATCGAACCGTACCGATACCGAAGAGAAAGCGACATGATTGGGACGGTTTCGAAAAGTCTAATTTTGGTTATACATAATAGAATAACCGAAAATTTGATATGGTACAAATTTATAAAATAACGGGCCGAACCAAACCATACCCCTAATTGTCACTACCAATTATACCTCTGGGAAAACTTTTGGAAAATCTAGACAGTTTTGTATGTTATATATATATATATATATATATTGGCTAATGGCTTTAGTTATTTTTGGCCAACTACCAAATTTGTTAAAAGCCTAAATTGGAAAGTTTTTTTAAGGGGATTAATATGGCGTGATTCAAATTAGTCGGAGCAAGTAAATATCAGATATTGAATGATTATATATAAAATATTCTTCCCAATTTGTTTTTGATAAGTATAATATAAAAAATTATTTTTTGCTTGAGTGATTTTCCGAAAAAGGTAGAGCACTTGGTCAATTTTCAAAGTTCGGTGGCCAAAATCCAAATTGATTATCTACTCATCAAGAAGTCCGATAAAAGTCTATGCACGGACTACAAGATCATCCGGAGTGAGAACCTCACGACCTAACATAGGCTCTTGGTCATGGACCTTGAGATCACGAGGAAGAGGAGGTTGAGGGTTGTGTATAGTCATCCTACGATCAAGTGGGGAGTCTTGACTGAGGACAAAGTCCGGGAGTTGAGGGTTAAGCTATTGGATATGGGGGCTTGGAAGAGTAGTGGTGATGCGAATGATAGGTGGACCACGGCCGCAGATTGCATTAGGAAAACTGCTAGATAGGTATTAGGGGTCTCGATGGGTTACTCGGGTGGGCACAAAGTGGACCGGTGGTAGAATAAAGAGGTCCAAGGAAAAGTGAAAGCTAAGAAAGTAGCGTATTTGAAGCTGCTGGAGAGCGTGGACGAGGAGAATAAGAGGACGAATAGCTAAGAAGGAGTGTGTCTATCTCCGAGAACCAGTTCAAATTTATGCCGGGGCGTTCTACTATGGAGGTCATTCACCTTGTTAGGAGATTGATGAAGCAGTATAGGTAAGAGTGTTCATGGTTCGGTTGGGATCGGTTTTTTCCTAAAAAGAAACCAAACCAAGTAAGCCGGTTCTTCAAATATTGGAACCAAACAAACCAATTAAATCAGTTTTTTATCGATTCGATTTTTATCGGTTTTTTGATTTTTTCAGTTATTTATCGGGGGTTTTCTTAAATATGAGACATACACTACCAAACACATATTCCTCCTACTATATTTTCAATGTAACATTACCAAACCATTTGTTCTTTAAGAAATCTATCATTTACCAAGTTGTATTGATGATAATTGAATAAAATAGTGGTGAATAATTTAATTACTCAATTAAAAATTGATTATTTTTAACAAAAAATAATTTTTTGTACTTAGCAAAAGAAAACTATCATTTAAACTAGAATGTAAAAGAAAAGAATTAGATTATTATAATAGCAAAGAACTAGACTAAAAATACAAACGACTAATTGTACCATAAAATTTTAAAAATTTTATTCAATTATCATCAATACAACTTGGTAAATGATAGATTTCTTAAAGAACAAATGGTTTGGTAATGTTACATTGAAAATATAGTAGGAGGAATATGTGTTTGGTAGTGTATGTCTCATATTTAAGAAAACCCCCGATAAATAACTGAAAAAATCAAAAAACCGATAAAAATCGAATCGATAAAAAACTGATTTAATTGGTTTGTTTGGTTCCAATATTTGAAGAACCGGCTTACTTGGTTTGGTTTCTTTTTAGGAAAAAACCGATCCCAAAACCAAAACCAAACCAAATTTGATCGGTTTTTAAAATTCAAAACCAAAATCAAACCAAACTTAAAAAGTATCAATTTTTTTGGTCGGTTTGGTTCGATTTTTCGGGTTTTTATGAACACCCCTAAGTATAGAAAGAGGAAAAGGAACTTACATATGGTATTCATTGAAATAGAAAAGGCTTGCGATGAAGTATAACGAGAGGCTCTATAGAGGTGTTTAGAGGTTAGGGGGTACCAGTTGCATATAATAGGGCGATTAAGGATATTTATGAAGGAGCTAAGACCCGGGTGAGTACAGTGAGAGGGGACTCAGATCACTTTCCAGTTGTGATGGGGTTGCACCATGGGTCAGCCCTCAACCCTTTTTTATTTGCCCTGATAATTGACGCATTGACATGCCACATTCAAGGGGAGATGCTGTAGTGCATGTTATTTGCAGACGACATTGTGTTGATTGACGAAACGCGATGTTGTGTTAACGAAATGTTAAAGGTTTGGAGGCAGACACTGGAATCTAAAGGATTCAAATTGAGCAGGACCAAGACAGAATAATTGGAGTGCAAGTTCAGTGGTGTGACTCATGAATCGGGCGGGGTTGTGAGCTTGGATGCACAATCATCTCTAGGAGAGGAAGTTTCAAGTGTCTTAGGCCAGTTATACAAGAAGATGGAGAGATTAATAAGGATGTCATACATCGTATTGGAGCGGGACGGTTGAAACAGATACTTGCTTCCGGTGTTTTGTATGTTAAGAAGGTGCCACAAAAACATAAAGTAAGTTCTAGGGGGTGGTTAGACTGGCTATGTTGTATGGGGCTGAGTGTTAGCCAATTAAGAGATCACATGTCCAGAAGATGAAGGTGGCTGAAATGAGGATGTTGAGATGGATGTGCGGGCATATATACTAGGATTAATAGAATTAGGAATGAAGTTATTCGGGACAAGGTTGTCGTAGCCCCTGTGGAGGATAAGATGCGGGAAGCTAGACTTAGATGGTTCGGACATGTGAAGAGGAGAGACACAGAGGCACCAGTGAGGAGGTGTGAGAGGTTGATCTTGAAGGGCATAAGGAGAGGTAGGGGTAGGTCTAAGATGTATTGGGTGAGGTGATTAGGTAAGTTATGATGATGTTTCAGATTACCGAGGACATGACCCTTGATAGAAATGTGTGTAGGTCGAGGCTTATGGTAGAAGGTTAGGTGACAAAAGGAGGTTCTTCTTAATTTATTTTTCTTTTTTTCGTAAAACGTAAAAACGTATAGAGTTAGGTGATTATCAGCCAGCGGCTTCTTAATTCTTTAAGTTTGGTTAAGAAGAACGTAAAACACGTATAATTCTTAATTCTTAATTACTAGTGCCTTCTTAATTGTTTAATTTTGTTAAAAAAGGAATTTAGTTAGGTAGTTATCAAACAAAAGGGGTGCCTTTCAAATTTACTCCTTTTGCTTTCAAATATTAATTGTTTTAACAAATTAAATTATTTTAAGATATTTATTTTAAATATTTAATAAGTTATTTTTTACATTTTAAAAAAACTTTTACAATCTCAGTAAATGTTGTGTTAATTAGGTGTTTTTCATAAAAGAGATAAGTGAAAATTTAAACAAATATGATAAGATTGTTAAAATCTTAAAGAATGTGAAAACTTCCAAAAAATTACATAAACTGGAGAAAGCTTAAGGAAGCGGCGTCACGTTTGCATAGCCATGGGATTATGACGCTTTTTTGTTTTTTATTTTTATTTTATTTTTAGGTAATATAGTACTCCTTATATTACTTTTAGTTGTCCACTTTAAACTTTTCGTGTCCCTTAAAAAATAATAAATGAAATATGTATTTTATAATTTTATTTATAATAATGATAGCATTTTCAAAAGTCTTGGGAAATGACAGTTAATAATAAGGGTAAAACAGGAAAAAAAGATTATCTTTCTCTCAATTTAATTTGAGATTTCTACATTGTAGTATTAAATATATTTTTAATATATTTGAGCCGGGAAACGGAGTTTTCGCGATTTGTGTACACTTGTCAAATGAAACCTTTGATTATTGTTTCAAAGTTGTGCCGTTTCGAGGAAACTATTGAAGTGTTGAACTCTCTCTTGGAGTCAAAATAATTTTTTTTCTACTTTACAGGAATTTTATAAAATTTGTGTCATAATTATTGTATGGGGCTATATAAAATACAAAAAAGCTAAAAAAAGGTTTAGGAAATAATTTATTAAACGGAAGGACATACAAATTGCTTTTATTGAATGCAGCATAATTATTGTGTCAATATGTTATACCATAAACAAATACAATTCCTGTATAAGGAGTTTTGTGAAGTCAATTAAAGTTTTATCTCATTTTTTCCCTTTTTTTTCGTGGGTGGGGTGTGTCGAAATCCCTGCTATTGTTGGAATTACTCTAATGATAGTTTAGATCTCAAATATTTTTCAATTTTCACTATGAAGTTTTTAAAGCAAGTATACAATTGTGTAGTTGCAAATAATAATATTACCAAGGCTGTGCACAAAAGGTTCTCAAAGGCCAGAGTCCATTTGACAAGTTTGCTTTTTTTCTTTTGTGACAAGTTGGGTGCTTATTTGTCCTGTTTCTGTCTTATTTCCTGAAAAAGAGAATCACTTCTCATACTAATTAAACATCATTAATTATACCTTTTTGTATTTTCGTACTTAAACATTTGAGAAAAAAGAAGATGAAGTCCTTATCAAATTAATAACGTGTCGGATAATAACAAATAAGAGCAAGTACATTAAGTTGTTGTTCCTTGGTCAAAACCAAACGTGTTTTAAGAATACCGACGGGGAACATGGGACATTTAAGAGGATTAGTGATGTAACAATTGAAAATATTGAATTATTGATTACAAAGCATGGGGATGACTGATTAGGAGTATAAAACTTAGCACCATGTGTTTATATCAGATCAATCAATGTA
The DNA here is from genome assembly GCF_000715075.1 of Nicotiana tabacum. Lineage (NCBI taxonomy): Eukaryota > Viridiplantae > Streptophyta > Magnoliopsida > Solanales > Solanaceae > Nicotiana > Nicotiana tabacum. The sequence goes on along the minus strand of NC_134081.1, from coordinate 20,971,062 downwards.
AGATATATGTCTTTTATATGCATATTCATCATTTAACCATGGTTAAATAATTTATATTCCTATGTAATTTTTAAGTACTAAGTTAGTTTTAGTGCAAACATGGGATATATATATATATATAAGTATTGAGAAAGCAATTCATCTGCTATACGTGGACAACCTGGACAATTATTACCATATTTTGTAGTTGGATTTATTAAGTTATATAGTGTTAGTGATAGCGTAAGGATTTCTAACACTGTCAATGTAATATACTGTATTATTTTTATCTAATTACCAATTAATGTTTACTATAAAAATTTATGTTTAATTGTTTTTAATAAATAATCTGATTGCTTAAATATTTTTCACATCTTGTAGGTCATAGAACTTAAAAACTTGTAGTTGGATTTATTGAGTTTACATCCTTTACCCTTTACCAGGTATTGTTTGCTTTGATAGTTGTTTCTTCACATTCCAGCAAAGTTAAGATAATAAAGCCAATTTGTATCCTGCTAAACTTCCCTTCTAATCTTGGTCATTGAGTTTTACATGTTATAACAGTATAGTTATAAGATTATTTTGTTGCACTAAAGTCACAAAGCTTTTTTTTTCGGCGGTCAGGTTATGACACGTCACTCCATGCCTGAAAAGAGAAAAAACCCACCTTGTAAATGTGCTTGTCAAGTGATGAGTTATCAGGTAAATTTTTTGTTTGGGAAGTGATAATATTTTAATCGGAAAAGGCCTAAAAATACCACTCAACTAACAAAAATGACCTATCTATGCGATCCGTTAAAAGGTTGGCCTATTCATGCCAATGACGTTATACTTTTAGCCTATTTATGTCATTGTCTACTAACAATTCCATTTTCTGGTTTTTCTGTAATAAGAATTAATTTTTTGACCCACCTTTGACACGTGTCTTTATTTCACTGGTTCTTCTTTACTTGACCCTACATTTTTTTTAACCCTGATTATGTATAATTAACCATGCCCAATCCGATAAAATCCAACCATCTTTTAACCCAACCCCTAATTCCTTGTCACTATCCAAAATCCAACTAGTCGTGGTGACACCTAACTCAACCCGCTAGGTAAGCCAATTAACAACTATCCAATTTAATGAGATTTTTTTAAAGACAAATAAATGATAAAATAACTTATTAAATCTCCGTGGGAAATGTATTAAGGTTCAGTTATTTTATCATTTAATTGTCTTAAAAAAATTCTCATTAAATTAGATAGTTGTTAGTTGGCTTACCTAGCGGGTTAGGTTAGGTACCATCACGACTAGTTGGATTTTGGGTCGTGACAAGGAATTAGGAGTTAGGTTAAAAGATGGTTAGATTTTATCGGATTGGGCATGGTTAATTATACATAATCAGGGTTAAACGAAATGTAGGGTCAAGTAAAGAAGAACCAATAATATAGAGACACATGGCAAATGTGGGGTCGAAAAATTAATTCTTATTACGGAAAAACCAGAAAATAAAACTGTTAGTAGACAATGGCATAAATAGGCCAAAAGTATAACGTCAGTGACATGCATATGCCAAAATTATAATATTAGTGGCATGAATAGGCCAACCTTTTAACGGATGGCATGGATATGCCATTGCTGTTAGTTGAGTGACATTTTTAGGCCTTTTCCGTATTTGAATAATATTTAGCAGATAGAAAATGACTTGTCTCTAAGTTTAGCTGGACTTTTCAGCTACATAAAGAAAGAAAAGGTGCAGAAAAAAGATGAAGAATGCAGGGGAAGGGTTATGAAAGAGCATTTTGGTTTGTGATCAGCTAAAAGATATTAGTTAGAATATCATCATTAGCTGGTTAGTTAAGCAACTAGTCATAATAAAGACACTAAATTATAGTACTCAATGTTGCAGAAGAATGAAACTTGGGACATCAATAATTTAGTATGTTCACGTGAGACTTCAGCAAGAATGAGAACCTTGGAGCAACGGTAAAGTTGTCTCCGTGTGACCTATAGGTCACGGGTTCGAGCCGTGAAAGCAGTCACTAATGTTTGCATTAGGTTAGGCTGTCTACATTACACCCCTTGCGGTTGGCCCTTCCCGGACCCTGCGTGAACGCGGGATGCCTTGTGCACCGGGCATCAACAAGATACTGTGCTATTGTCTGAAAATTTTAAATGAAGAATGTGATTTTTTTTCTTCACCTCATTAGAAGGATTCAAATCACTCTATGATTCCGGTATGTCAACAACAATAACAACAACAAACCCAGTATGCAGGTATAGAGACTGTTTCCTTCCAGTATGTGAAGTATGAAAAAATCAAAACCACCGCACCTGCACTTGTGTTGTAGTACTTGTTTTTACTGCTTCTATATGTATGCTTGAGTCATTTAGTTAATAATTTTGCAATTTCCATGCTATCTTGGGTCAGAATTAGCTACAGATGAAAGATTACCATACAGAATTTGCCTATATGATCAAGATTGCAGAAGCTAACGAGCCGAGATAACAGAAGGTAACAAGAAAATATCAGTGATAGTAAAAGATGAGGAACAAAATAGTTGATTCAGATAGGACGGGGAAAGAATGCTATTGTCAATTTCATTTCCAAATTCCAAGCTCTCTTTACATTTAGAAAATGGATAATCCATGTTTATTCTGCTTGGGAGTTACAAGTCTCACATACTATGTTAGAATTGTTGTTTCATCTTCACATTCCAGTAGTGTTTGGACCACTGAAGCCATTTTAGGCCTTTTATTTCTGTCTTGCTCCACACAAGAAAGGCCTATTTCTATCAGTGTCACAGCCTGGTTCTTGCTAAAATTCCCCTCTAATCTTGGATCCACTATTTTCTCCACCCAAGAGTCTTCTCCACTTTGAATCTTCCTCTTCACCATCCTCACAAATTTTCTAAGCTGCGATTCGTGCTCGTGATCACATTCACCATCATCCACCACCCAACTTGACAGCCTACTTCCCTTAACCATCTCAAGTATTACAATCCCAAAGGCGTAAACGTCAACTTTTGCTGTGATAGGTTGGTTCAAAGCCCATTCTGGAGCCATGTAGCCTTTAGTTCCGCGAATTTTTGTGAAGTCTGAACCAGGGCCGCCTCTTTGGGAGAGCTTTGCCAATCCAAAATCAGCAATCTTGGGCTCGAGTTCACCATCGAGAAGTATATTTTCAGGCTTCACATCACAATGAATCACCCATTCAAGGCATTCATGATGAAGGTATGCAAGACCTTTCGCTGTCCCTAATGCCACTGCAAACCTTTGTTTCCACCCAAGAATATCCGACTTGAAAAGATGCCTGTCGAGTGATGAGTTCTCGACGTATTCATAGACCAAAAGCTGATGTCTCCCTTCAGAACAAAATCCCCACATCCTGACCAAATTCATGTGGTTGATTCTTCCTATGGTTGTCATCTCCGCCCAAAATTCTTCTTGAAACTCATTTGCAAGTCTCTTGACTGCTACCGCTCTTCCATCTGCTAAAACTCCTTTGTAAACAGCCCCTGAACCTCCTCTTCCTAGCTCAATTTTGAAGTTTTTTGTCGCTTTCTTAAGTTCAGTATAAGTGAACCTCCTAAACTGAGTTGATGACACCATTTTATATCCTTCCTCAATGGAAGCAGGAATCCCGTGTTTGCTAAACAACGCCCACCAGCCTAACACGACGAATAGAATCTCTATTCCTCCAAGGGTGAAAGAGAACAAGTAAAGATAAATCCACTTCACCTTCTTAAAATCCAATTCATACATAGAAGGAAAACCAAAAAGAACATTTTCTGGACTTGATCCACATTTTGCATCAGTACTTTCAAGATTCAAAAGACCTGATTCCGATCCACTTAAATTCATAGGTACTTTAAGGAATGCAGTACCAGGAAAACCAGGAGACCTATAGCCATTGAAAAGCATGCCTTTAGTGAAGCATGTTCCCTCACCATTTCGCCTGTAGACAAATGCCCGGCAACGTGGATCATCCAAGCACAATGTCCTACAAGATTCCAGTGACATAGAACTAGTGAAGTTAAGATCAAAACCCCAGTAATCAACATTAGGAATCTCCACAAACTTCACATGTTCGCGACTCAAACTTCTTTGACTGAATCTTGGTCTGCAACCTCTACTCCAATCACTTGCATTAACCATCTGATATCCAGGAGGACATGTACATTTAGGTTCTGGTGCATAACTACAAATTGAATATCTCCCACATATTCCATGTACAATACAAGGCTGTGCAATAGCTTGCCAAGAAATCTTCCATAATCCCGTCGAGTTATCCAAGCTATAGATTCTCAAATTCCCATCAATATCTATACTCATCCTTCTTAATATCCCAAACCCCATATCAGAAACATTAAATTGTAGCCTATCACTTGAGAAAAATCTACCCATTTGATCAAAATAGGCAAATCTACTACTATTTTGACTAGTTCTACCATTCCAATACACACCCCTATCAGGATTAGGCCAATATATGCTTGAAACTTGAGGGCCATCATATATCATTCTCAAAACATTATCACTATCAAAATACAAACTAAAATAGCCAGGTGACAAACTACCTTTCCTTAAAGGAGGTACTAACCTATGATTCTTGGTAAAAAATTGGTGAGGTAATAAAGTATCAGTAGGTAAATCAAAGCTTTGCCACAGAATTTTACCTTGTGGATTTTTCAAGACTAAGTTACCTGTTTCAAGAAGTTCTGCTTTTTCAATATCAAATGATGTTGTGTTTGTTTGCCAAACAATTGTGTCATCAACATCTGTTAACACTAAAGCTCCATTTTTTCTTAGTGTTAACTTTGAGCCTTGTCTATTTACAGGCCTGTCTTGTTTGGCATTCCAGACAACAGTTTTGTCCCTTGAATTTGTGAACCAAATGCCAAAGTAATAAGCATTGGTATTGCCAATGGTAAAAAATCCACCAGTGAATGTGTTTTGTGGGGAAGTAATGAAATCTAAATCATCTTTAACTGAAAAAGAATTTCCTCTAAACAGAATTCTTGATGTTGTCAAAGGGAAGGAGAATATAAGAAATGAGAGAACTAAAAAAGGAAAAAGGGAGCAAAGTTTCAAACTTTTCATAGCTAGAAGAATTTGGATAAGGAATTTGATATCATAAATGTGAAAAGCAGATGAAGGGAAAAGAAGTAATGGGTTGCTTTATTTGTACAGTTCATTTGCAGGTTCAGAGTCATAGGTCAAACACCCTAGTTGGTTCAAATTGGAAAGACCAAGGTAAAGTCTGAACACTATAATTCAATGCAAATGGGAATTTAATAATGAAAATGATTTGGTTCGGGAAATAAATAAAGAAACAGCCCGGTTGGTTCAAATTGGAAAGGCTAAAGATAAAGTTTAATACTACTTACTACTATATAATTTAATGCAAGTAGGAATATAAGAATGACAGAGATTTGAATTTGGGATTGTTGGTTGACACTTGATTTGAGGCGGCTAAGGAGATAGTATTAATCATATTTATGGAATTGATTATTCCAGGGAATAATTAAAAATTTCAGAAAGCAAGAAGCACCCGCGTGTGGCCTTGTTAAATTCTCCCTGTTATACTTTGCAAATGTGCAGCTGATTATTACACCAAATATTTTTTAATGAAAATTATAAAAACAAGAAAAATGATGACATCCGTGGACCCATTTGTGAATTATTTGCATTAAAAATATAACAAATTTAGTAGGCGTGTGGACATAATGATTTTTGAAAAAAAAAAGTAGTATTTAAAATAAGTTAAAAATAATATTTAAAATTTAAAATTATATTTGGACGTGTATTTCACTTGAAAAAATATTGATATTTTGTGAGTGGGGAAAAAAAATTCCCATAAAACTTGAAAAAGTGGTCAAATCACTTTCTGGTTTTTCAAAAAACTCATTTTTGAAAAATCTCTAAAAACTTACAAATTTTCATGGACAAATGCATTTTAAAAGAAAATTGGAAAAAAATTCTATGGACATAAACGTATGACACACGGTGGGGACGACTAGGATTGGAATAATTGAGAGAGATAGTTGCATTTGCTTTCCTAAGAGACAATCCATTGACTCAAAGACCAAAATTAGATCTTAATATCACAGTTGAAATGTCTTTAAATCACATTCCTTGATTTGAGTCTTAACGACTCTATTACCTACGTAAAAAAAAGTACTCCTCTTTATACCAAAAGAGAAGAAAAAGAAATCGTGTATATGTATGTAAAGACAAAAAAAAAAAAAGAATAAAAAATGAAATGGCCTTGGACACAAGGCATTTTGAATAAACATGTCCAAAACTTAAAATAAAAAAGTTCGCTTCAGTGAAAGTTGATAAAAATATACCTCGAATTGAAATAGCTAAGATTGTATGCAATATAAATTATTTAATAAAAGTTGGGGTCGAATTCACAATAAATAATATTTAAGGTGAATAAGCTAGCAAAAGAATTGTCTTTGCCTATGCAAATTATTAATGCCCGTTGGACCGCACCCTTGCCTTACCTATTCTCTGTACAAATTAACTCTTTAGTCTTGCCAGTGGAAATTATGAAACAGAAATAATAAACTAATAAGACCTTACATTAAAAGGAGGGATATGTATTTTCTGTCCCTAGGCAAAACATATGCTAATTTGTCATAATCGTTGAGGATCTTAAGATCTTAAAGCTGTAGCTAATCATACATTAAATTTGTTTCCAATATTTTCATTGCCCTATATTATATCACTCTACCCAATAAGTATCTAGTCAATTTTAATATGGGATGAGAAATAATTAACGTAATATAATAAAGAATCAAAATAAATTTTATAGTCATCTCAAATAAAAAACAAAATTAACAGTAAACCCAACATGAGGTCTACTGTAGTGTCCCAATTTTTTTCGTTAAGTGTAACATCATCGTTCAAGCCCTAAGTAGACACAAGGGTGTTCGAAAAGTTTTGAAGGAGGTTAATGCCCAAGTGGCCAAGTCACATGTTTGTAAGGTTATATGGGCATCTATAAGGGAGAAAAAATATTACGATCCGAAATTTCCCACCGACGGGATCGTAATGGCGCCTAACATTTCACTTGTTAGGCAAACCAACGTTAGAAAATCGTTAAACCAATTCCTTATTTCCATTCAGTAAATAACAATAATTAACTAAGATGAAATATAAGAGATGCGAAATTTTATAAAATTATATTAATTACTACCACCCGGATCTGGAGTCACAATTCACGAGAATTCTAGAATTTACTACAAGTAATAGTCTGGAAGAAATACAACTATCTGAATGAAAGAAAACAACAGTGACATAAACAGTAGATGGGGACTTCAAGGTCTGTGAACGCCGACAGATCTACCTTGAGTCTTCGGACAGCGGACCAATAGCAAAATCTCGATCAACCCGAGCCGGTATCAAAATCTGCACAGAAAGTGCAGAGTGCAGTATCAGTACAACCGACCCCATGTACTGGTAAGTGTCGAGCCTAACCTCGACAAAGTAGTGATGAGGATAAGGCAAGGCACCTAAGAATCAAACTGTACAATTTAATAGTGTATATACAAATAACAGAAATGAAGAACTATACAGGAAATGTCGGGAAGGGAACATACTGAGGGGAATACGAGATAACGAACTATAACAGAATGATCATCGGAACAGTCAATATACCATGAATCAACAGGAATAGTAAATATAGTAAGGAAAAATGCATAGCATCACCTTTCGTGCTTTTACTCTCAATCTCACCATAAAATAAATAGAACCGGCGCGACATTACCCTTCGTGCATTAACTCTCATATCATGGCACGACATCACCCTTCGTGCATTAACACTCACAATATGGCACGACATCATCCTTCGTGCATTAACACTCACAATATGGCACGACATCACCCTTCATGCATTAACACTCTCCCTTACCATAATACAATACATAAATATCAACAGGGAGATAGAATAACGAGTACAAACCTTACTTTAACATTTGGTTCCATAACATCAATCTCAACTTTGAAATAAAAACTCAATTATCACCAGAAAATCCGTAAACATGATAAGAACGATAAATTGAACAACACTAGTATAACACATCGCAATTAGGCATAGGAATGAGACAATATAAGAAAAATTGAGAAACATGGAAACCGGGGTGCATAAGTACTCGTTACCTCACATATACGCCGCTCACATGAATTTCACTTAGCAAATAATCTAAGGTTCCTATTTCCCTCAAGTCAGGGTCAGACACAACACTTACCTCGCTTCGAAGGCCACTTAATTCTCAATGACAGCTTTTCCTTTGGAATTCACCTCCAAACCACTCTTATCTATTCAAAAATGACTCAATAATATCAAATATTGCTTAAGAAATCAATTATATTGCATAAATTAAATTCCCCAAATTTTTCTCCAAAAGGTTAAAAATCAACCCCGGGCCCACTTGGTCAAAACCCGAGGTTCGGACCAAAATCCTTTTACGCATTCACCCCCGAGCCCGAATATGTAATTAGTTTTGGAATCCGACCTCAAATTGAGGTCTAAATCCCCAAATTTCTGAAATCCCTAGTTTCTACCCAAAATCCCTAATTCTACCATAAAAACCTTAGATTTTAGGTTGATATCTTGTAAAATATAGTGAAAGATTGAAAGAAACCAGTTTAGAATCACTTACCTATGATTTGGGAAAGCAATGGTCTTTGGAAAATCACCTCTTGTGTTTTAGGTCTTGAAAATTTGGGAAATGAATGAAAATTTCCGTCCAAAAGTCATTTTGATCAGCTGCAGATGTCGCATTTGCGACCTGAGCTTCGCAAATGCGAAGCTTGCAAATGCGAAGGAGTCATCGCAAATGCGAAGTCCTTCACAGTTCTGCTGCCTTCGTAAATGCGAAGATAAGTTCGCAAATGCGACCTTGAATCTTTGCAAAATGCGACTAAATGATCGCATTTGCGATCACTTCCCTTCCTCGACTCCCTTCGCAAATGCAAAAGAAAACTCGGAAATGCGAAAACTATTGGCCCAGCTTCTCTTCACATTTGTGATGAGAAGCTCGCAAATGCGAACTTCTCAGAGGTCGCAATTGCGATGCCTGATCTCGCAAATACGAGATCAGAGGCCTACAATAATATCAGATGCACCAGCAGTGTTTTCCAAGCCAAATCCCACTCTGTAGCCTATCCGAAGCTCATCCGAGCCCTCGGGGCTCTAAACCAAAGGTGCACACAAGTCTAAAAATATCATACGGACTTGCTCGCGTGATCAAATCGCCAAAATAACACCTAGAACTACGAATTTAGCACCAAATCAAATAAAATTCTCAAGAACACTTTAAAATTCATATCTTCTCACCAAATTTCACAGACAAGTCTTAAATATCATAATGAACCTATACCAAGTTTCAAAACCAGAATACGGACCCGACACTAACAATGTCAAACATCAATCAATTCTTAAGAATAATTAATTTTCAGACTTTTAATTTTCATAAAAAATTCATAACTTGAGCTAGGGACCTCCGAATTCGATTCCGGACATACGACCAGGTCCCATAATTCGATACAGACCCATTAGGACCGTCTAAACATGGATCCGAGCCCGTTTACTAAAAATATTGACCGAAATCAACTAAAATCATCTTTTAAGGCATAAATTTTTATTTTCATCAATTTTCAACATAAAAGCTTTCTGGAAACCTGCCCGGACTGTGCACGCAAATTGAAGAGGGTAAAAATGAGGTTTTAAGGCTTAAGAGCGTAGATTCGAGTTCTAAAACATAAGATGACCTTTTGGGTCATCACAAAAAATGATTTGGAACAAATTGAAAATGTTTAATAGAAGAAATCGAACATACTCGTACATGACCTATTTACAGATCTCCCAATGTGTTATGAATTAAGCTATGAGCTATATATCAAATGAAAGTTATCTGAGTATTCAAACTGTTTACCATTGCGACATTCCTACAAAAAGTTATAATCTTTTTACTAAAAGGTAACATAACATAAATCTAATTTCTGAGAGAATTACACTGATCCGACATCCTGGATGACGCGACAGACCAAATTTGGTCAAAAAACTGATAAAAGTTCTAAATATCCCTCTTACCGCGGCACCCTAGGCAACGCCCTGGGCGATGCGGTAGGCCAAATATCGATATGTTTGACTTTAAAACATGTAAAAATAAAAGGCACTTCGGGTAGGACGAAAACTAGTTATTTTTACAATATTTTGAAGAGGGTTTTGAGAGCAACAACGACCTAGAGCTTTCTCAATCTGTCCAATGTAGGATCTCTACCGTGAATCTATATATTATTAAAAACCAAAGAAAAAAGCATCACAATAAGCCAAAGTGGCATCCTAAAAAAAAGCATGTCATAATTAGTTATTTTGTTAATAATTAGTTATTGGTTATTATTTTTGAATTTAAATATCAATAAAATAAAATCTACAATTTAGTAATATCTATAAAATAAAATCTACAATTTAGTAATGAATATATTTAAGTAATCATCATTTAATTAATCAAAAAAATTCGAATTTCTAATAAAACATATAACTTCTTTTCCATTTTATCACACATTTTTATACATTATAAATTAGTTAAAAAATTAGATAATCCCAGGAAAAAATGATATTTAGATTAGAAGATAATTATCTGAATTTGGTTTGAAAAGTAAATACATTTATTAACATTAACAACAAAAATTATTACCCTATTTTATCTTTGCATTTTATTTTAACTTTTATCTTAAATAAGAAAAACAAAAAGACGCAGAAATATATATATATATATATATATATATATATATATATCTCCTATATATAATAAAAGGAGAGGCAAAAGTACCATATTAAGACAAGTGGCATAATAACAAAAGGTCAAGTGACATTGTTAAGACAAAATAGACTACCTTTCAAACTAAAAAATCTTCTAAATTTGAAATATTAAATTCATTGGTTACTCTATTTGAATTAATAAATTAATAAATATAGGTAAAGCCATTCAAATTTAAAAGCTAACCGTAAAGCTATTAATTTTGAAGAATACTAATTTTGAGTTCAAACCATTACGTAATGGATAATAAAATTCATATGTCAGTTTAATAATACTAAATAATTGATAATATAATTAGATAAGCAGAAAAAAAGGAATAAAATACAAATTTTAGGAAAAATATAAAATATCAGGCTTATAATTAGAATTATGATGAGAAAAATTGTCACGACCCAATTTCACCTATAGGTCGTGATGGCGCCCAACACTACAGCTAGGCAAGCCAACTAATAATTTAAACGTACATTGGTTAAACTTTTATTCCAAGAAAATAATAAAATACCAACTTCTACCAATGTATGTGTGCCAAGACCCGGTGTCACAAGTGCATGAGCATCTAGTAGATTATACAAAACTTCAAATACTGTCTGAAATGAAATAGACAGAATATAAATATAAGAAGAGACACTGGTAGCTGCAAAACGGCTTAGAAAGACAGCTCACCACTATGCCTCGGGATGATGTGGGTATGTGATGATAAGTCCTCCACTAGTACCTGTCTCAGATCCTGCACAAAAAGTGCAGCAAGTGTAGTATGAGTACGTAAACAACGTGTATCCAGTAAGTATCAAGCCTAATCTCGAAGTGGTAGAGACTAGATGACCGACTTTGACACTCACTATGGGTCAATAATAATAACTAAAATAAAACTAGGATATTTAAATCAGCATGATTTACAGAATTTAAAATAATTTGTTTAATCAGCAGAAATAATCAAATTCCTTCAAATGTAACAATTCTCAATATATTAATTAAATTCCTTCAATTCAAATAATTTTTAATTTATTAATTAGCTTCACAAGCTGAAATAAATTATTAAAGTATCGTGTAATTATTATTATTAAGCACGATTTCTGCCGAGGACGTACGTCCCGATCCAGAGTGTCGTGTACACTGCCGAGGGACGTGCGGCGCGATCCATAAATGCATCTATCCTGCCGAGGCGTTCGGCCCGCTCCACAAGAAAGGAGGATATTTTTTTATGTGCCTCCGGAAGGAGAGTATATTTATTATAAGATGAATTTGGGAGGAGAATAATTTCTTTTAACAATTAATTGATTTAAACAAAAATTAAGCATATGAAAATTTCATATTTTTCTACTTTTCATAACAATTCACAATATATACATCAATTATTTTAATTAATAAAGAATACAATTCACACAAGTAATTCATGCTTTGAGTCTTAAACTACCCGAACTTTAGCATTAATAGTAGCTACGCACGGACTCTCGTCACCTCGTGCGTACGTAGTCCCCGTAATTAGCAATAATTATTCAATTTAATCCCTATGGGGTAATTTTTCCCTCACAAGATTAGACAAGAGACTTACCTCATCTTGCTCCAATTAATCCATTATAAGGCCTTTTCTACGATTATCCAACTCTGTCTCGCTCGAATCTATCCAAAATAATTTGATATAATCACTAAAAATTATAGGAATCAATTCTATAAGAAAATACTACATTTTAAATAAAAATCCCGAAATTAATTAAAATTTCGTCTGTGGGGCCAACGTCTCGGAATCCGGCAAAAGTTATGAAATCCGACAACCCATTCAATTACGAGTCAAACCATACCAGTTTCACTCAAATCCGACTTCGAATTGATACCGAAATCTCAAAAATTCGTTTCTATGAGATTTCTAAAAAATTTCCAAATTTAAATCTCAAAACACTAATTTATGGTGAAAATAATGATATACTTGTATATGTAGACCAAATCCGAGTTAGAATCACTTACCCCAATATTTTTCCCTTGAAAATCTGATAAAAATCGCCTCTCCTCAAGCTCAAGTTCGTCAAAAATGGCAAATGGGACGAATGTCCTCTGTTTTTATAACTTACTGCTTTGTCTAGTTCGATCAAGGAGCTCGATCTCAGGGAACTCAATCTTGGGAGCTCGATCTTGGGAGCTCGATCTTGGGAGCTGGTCCTGGCCTCGATCAGGCCTTTAGACTGGGACATGGTCATGGCCTCGATCAAGTTCGATCTTGGGTCTTGATCCTGGCCCTCGAGCCTTGCCTTCGATCATGGCCCTCGAGCCTTGCCTTCAATCGTGGCTTCGATACTGAGCCTCGTCCCTGACTTCGACTTAGGCCTCGATCGTGGCCTCGATATCTGGGTTCGATCTGGGGCTCAATCATAGTCCAGAATATACAGCAGAAGGGAAAATTGCACCAGCTTTTTAAGTCCAACTTTTGACCCGTTAACCATTCGAAACTCACCCGAGGCCCTCGCGACCTCAACCAAATATACCAACAAGTCCTAAAACATCATACGAACTTAGTCGAACCTCTAAATCACATCAAACAATGCTAAAACCATGAATCATACCCCAATTCAAGCTTAATGAAACTAAGAGTTTTCAACTTCTACATTCGACGTCGGAACCTATCAAATCAACTCCGATTGACCTCAAATTTTACACACAAGTCATAAATTACATAACGGAACTATAAAAATTTTCGGAATTGGATTCCGACTCCGGTATCAAAAAGTCAACTTATCGGTCAAACTTTCAAACTTAAATTCTTATTTTTAGCCATTTCAAGCTTAATTTAACTACGGACTTCTAAATAAAATTCCGAACACGCTCCTAAGTCCAAAATCACCATACGGAGCTGTTGGAATTATCAAAATTCTATTCTGGGGTCATTTTCCTAAAATGTTGACCGAAGTCAAACTTAGCACTTTAAGGCCAACTTAAGGAACCAAGTGTTCCGGTTTCACCCCAAACACTTCCAAATCCCGAACCAATCATCCCCGCAAGTCATAAATCATTACAAGCACCTAAGGGAAGTTTTATTTTAGGGAACGAGGTTCTAAAAGTTAAAATGACCGGTTGGGTCATTACATTCTTCACCTCTTAAACAAACGTTCGTCCTCGAACGGATTTAGAATTGTACCTGGAGTGCTGAATAAGTGTGGATATCTGCTCCGCATGTCTTCCTCGGTCTCCCAAATCGCTTCCTCGACTGGTTGGCCCCTCCACTGGACTTTTACTGCAGAAATCCTCTTGGACCTCAACTGGCGAACCGATTTATCAACAATTGTAATTGGCTCCTCTTCATAACCCAAGCTATTATCTAGTTGAACTGTGCTGAAGTCTAACACATGTGATAGGTCGGCATGATACTTCTGGAGCATAGATACGTAAAAACCCGGATGAACTCCCGATAGGCTGGGAGGCAATGCAAGCTCATAAGCAACCTCCCCAACTCGTTTCAACACCTCAAATGGGCCTATATACCTTGGGCTCAACTTGCCCTTCTTCCCGAATCTCAAAATTCCCTTCATCGACGAAACCTTCAAGAGAAATTTTTCACCTACCATAAATGATATATCACGCGCTTTCTGATCCGCGTAACTCTTTTGTCTGGACTGTGATGTACGAAGTCGCTCCTGAATCAACTTTACCTTTTCCAAGGCATCCCTTACCAAATCAGTACCATATAACTTAGCCTCACCTGGCTCAAACCATCCGATAGGTGAAAGACATCGCTGACCATATAAAGCCTCAAATGGAGCCATCTCGATGCTGGATTGGTAACTATTATTATAAGCAAACTCGGCCAAAGGCAGGAAACGATCCCACTGACCTCCAAAGTTGATCACACATGCCCTGAGCATATCCTCCAAAATCTGAATTATCCTCTCTGACTGTCCATCGGTCTGCGGATGAAAGGCTATGCTGAGCTCTACACGGTTCCCCAACTCACTCTGTACTGCTCTCCAGAAATGTGAAGTAAACTGAGGGCCTCTATATGATATGATGGAAATTAGCACACCGTGCAACCGAACTATCTCCTGAATATAAATCTGGGCCAACCTCTCTGAAGTATACGTAGTCACAACAGGAATAAAATGTGCTGACTTAGTCAACTTGTCAATAATCACCCAAACTGCATCAAACTTCCTCAAGGTCCGCGGCAACCCAGCTACAAAGTCCATAGTAATTCGTTCCCATTTCCACTCTGGTATAGTCATCTGCTGAAATAGGCCACCTGGTGCTCATATTTAACTTGCTGGTAATTTAGACACCTAGATACATACTCAACTATGTCCTTTTTCATTCGTCGCCACCAATAATGTTGCCTCAAGTCACGATACATCTTAGTAGCACCTGGATGAATAGAATACCGAGAACTGTGTGCCTCTTCGAGGATCTTTTTCCTCAGTCCTTCCACATTAGGAACACATAGACGATCCTGGAGTCGCAGAACACCATCCGCTCTAATAGTAACTTCCTTGGCACCACCTCGTAGTACCGTTTCACGAAGAACTATCAAGTATGGGTCATAATACTGGCGAGCCTTGATCTGCTCAAATAGTGAAGATTGGGCCACCACACATGCAAGAACTCGACTGGGCTCTAAAATATCCAGCCTCATAAGTTTGTTAGCCAAGGATTGAATATCTGAGGCTAATGGCCTTTCCTCTGCTGAAATGAAAGCCAAACTACCCATACTCTCCGCCTTCCTGCTCAAGGCATCTGCAACCATATTTGCTTTGCCCAGATGATACAAGATAGTAATATCATAATCTTTTAGTAACTCCAGCCATCTCCGCTGCCTCAAATTTAGATCCCTCTGCTTGAACAAATGCTGCAAACTACGATGATCAGTGTAAACTTCACAAGACACCCCATAAAGATAATACCTCCAAATCTTTAGAGCGTGAACAATCACAGCTAACTCCAAATCATGTACTGGATAATTCTTCTCGTGGGGCTTCAGCTGACGTGAAGCATATGTAATAACTCGCCTTTCCTGCATCAATACACAACCCAAGCCAACACGTGACGCGTCACAATACACTGTATATATTCCCAAACCAGATGGTAACACTAACACGGGTGCTGTAGTCAGTGCTGTCTTGAGCTTCTGAAAGCTTGACTCACAATCATCGGACCATCGGAACTGAACACCCTTCTGGGTTAATTTGGTCAAAGGTGCTGCAATAGATGAAAAACCTTTCACGAACCGACGATAATAACCTACTAAACCCAGAAAACTCCTGATCTCAGTCGCCGAAGTGGGACGATGCCAATTCTGAACTGCCTCAATCTTTTTGGGATCAACTTTAATACCTTCGCTCGATACAATATGTCCCAAAAATGCAACAGACTCTAGCCAAAACTCACATTTAGAGAACTTAGCATATAGCTTTTGTTCTCTCAATGTCTGAAGCACTACTCTCATATGCTGCTCATGTTCCTCCTTACTGCGCGAATAGATTAATATGTCATCAATGAAGACAATGACAAACAAATCAATATATGGCATGAATACCCTATTCATCAGATCCATAAATGCTGTCGGGGCATTAGTTAAACCGAAGGACATCACCAGAAACTCATAATGACCATATCTAGTCTGAAAAGCAGTCTTCAGAACATCCGAATCCCGAATCTTCAACTGATGGTACCCCGACCTCAAGTCGATCTTAGAGAATACCCTAGCACCCTGCAACTGGTCAAATAGATCATCAATACGCGACAACGGGTACTTTTTCTTAATAGTGACTTTGTTCAATTGGCGATAATCAATACACATCCGCATTGTTCCATCCTTCTTTTTCACAAATAATACTGGTGCACCCCAAGGCGATACACTCGGTCTGACAAACCCTTTGGCTATTAACTCTTCAAGCTGTTCTTTCAATTCTTTCAATTCTTTCGGAGCCATGCGATATGGTGGGATAGATATAGGCTGGGTATCTGAAGCCAAGTCAATACAGAAATCAATATCACGATCAGGTGGCATACCTGGAAGATCTGACGGAAATACATCGGGGAACTCCCGAACTATAGGTACTGAATCAATAGCCGGAGTCTCTGCAGTAGTATCCCGAACATAGGCTAGATAAGCCAGACAACCCTTCTCAACCATGTGTTGAGCCTTTATAAAATAAATAACTCGATTAAATGAACTAGCAGGCGAACCCTTCCACTCCAGCTTAGGCAATGCTGGAATAGCCAAGGTAACAGTCTTGGCATGACAATCTAGAATAGCATGATATGGAGATAACCAGTCCATGCCCAGAATAATTTCAAAATCGGTCATCTCAAGCAATAGGAGATCTGCTGTAGTTTCATAACCACATAATGTAATAATACAGGACCGGTAGATCCGGTTCACAACAACAGAATCGCCCACAGGAGTGGACACATAAACAGGAGTACTCAAGGACTCATGAGAAACACCCAGGAATGGAGCAAATAGAGATGACACATATGAATACGTAGATCCTTGATCAAATAATACTGAGGCATCTTTGCCACAAACAGAAATAATACCTGTAATCACGGCATCTGAGGCCTCTGCATGTGGTCTAGCCGAAAAAGCATAGAACCGAGCTGGAGCGCCAACTGTCTGGCCTCCGCCTGGCTGACCTCCACCTCTAGGACGACCCCTACCTACCTGTCCTCCGCCTCTCGGTAGTCGGACTACTGTTGGAGCAACTGGTCCGATAAGCATAGGCTGCTGACCCTGCTGTACTGGTCTACCTCGAAGCCTGGGGCAAAACCTCCGCATGTGACTGGGATCCCCGTACTCATAACAACTCTTTGGTGCGATGGGCTGATGACTAAGTGTCTGGCCCTGGGGACCTGAATACCCACGGAAAGAACCCTGAATAGCTGGTGGGCGATAAGAACTCTCTGGTATAGCACTGAAATAAGGTCATACTGGAGCACCTCAAGGAGGTGGTGGTGCTGGATATGGGGGTCTGCTGGACTGCCCCCTCACGAACTGACCTCTGCCCCCAGACGGAGCACCTCTGAACTCTCCAGAGTACCTGAACCGCTTATCTCTCATAATCTGCTCTCGGCTCTGCTGACGTACACCCTCAATCCTCCGGGCTATCTCCACAACTCGCTCATAAGAAGTACCCATCTCAACCTCTCGAGCCATAGTGGCCTGAATACCAGTATGTAAACCGGCTACAAACCTTCGCACTCTCTCCGCCTCAATAGGGAGTATCATTAGTGCATGGCGAGATAATTCAGAAAACCTCGCCTCATAATCAGTCACTGACATCTGACCCTGCTGGAGCTGCTCAAACTGAAACCGCAACTCTTCCCTTTGGGAGGGTGGAATATACCTGTCCAAGAAGATACGAGTGAACCTGTCCCAAGTCATGGGAGGAGAATCTGCTGGTCTACCAAAAGCATAAGACTGCCACCATCTACGGGCTCTACCCTCTAGCTGAAAAGTAGCGAAATCAACCCCATGGGATTCCAATATCCTCATGTTGTACAGTCTATCCTTGCAACGATCAATGAAATCATGTGGATCCTCATGTCGCTCACCCCCGAAGACAGGAGGATGTAGTCTAGTCCTTCTGTCCAATAGTTTCTGAGGATCGGCGGCTACAGCTGGCCTGGGCTCAGGTGTAGCTGCTACCACTGGCTGGACTCCACCCACGGGTAGTGCTCCCTGGGTCTGATATACAACAGTTGCCTATCTATGAGCCTGTGCGGTAGGGGTCTGTGATCCCCCGCCCGCCTGAGATGTGGCTGGGTCTGCCGGAAATAAATCGTCCTGAGTCATATTGTCCATGAATCGCAACATACGACCCATGACATCCTGAAATCCCGGTGCAGATGTGAAGTCCACCGGAGCTGGCTCTACCACAGGCACGTCACCCTACTCCTCAATAATGGGATTCTCTGCTGGATTCACTAGCGGCATAACTGGAACAGTCCCGGGATGTCCTCACCCTCTACCACGGCCTGGAGCCCTCCCTCGGCCTCTAGCAACTGGGAAAGTAGCTCTTTCCTGGTCTGGAATCTCATTAGAGCGTGTTCTCACCATCTGTGAGAGAATAAGAGAAGGATATTTAGTACTACATCAATTGCACGATGGAATATGAAGAAAGGTAGTTTCCTAACACCATATAGCCTCTCGAAGATAAGTACAGACGTCTCTGTACCGATCCGCAAGACTCTATTAGGTCTGCTCATAACTTGTGAGACCTACGTGAACCAAGTGCTCTGATACCATGTTGTCACGACCCAATTTCACCTATAGGTCGTGATGGCGCCCAACACTACAGCTAGGCAAGCCAACTAATAAGTCAAACATACATTGGTTAAACTTTTATTCCAAGAAAATAATAAAATACCAATTTCTACTAATGTGTGTGCCAAGACCCGGTGTCACAAGTGCATGAGCATCTAGTAGATTATACAAAACTCCAAATACTGCCTAAAATGAAATAGACAGAATATAAATATAAGAAGAGACACTGGTAGCTTCAAAACGGCTCAGAAAGGCAGCTCACCACTATGCCTCGGGATGACATGGGTATGTGATGATAGGTCCTCCACTAGTACCTGTCTCAGATCCTGCACAAAAAGTGCAACAAGTGTAGTATGAGTACGTAAACAACGTGTATCCAGTAAGTATCAAGCCTAATCTCGAAGTGGTAGAGACGAGATGACCGACTTTGACACTCACTATGGGTCAATAATAATAACTGAAATAAAACTAAGATATTTAAACCAACATGATTTACAGAATTTACAATAATTTATTTAATCAGCAGAAATAATCAAATTTCTTCAAATGTAACAATTCTCAATATATTAATTAAATTCCTTCAATTCAAATAATTTCTAATTTATCAATTAAACCTCATTTACAGGAGTAACAATTAATTCCTTAACAAGCAAGAATAATAATTCATTAAATTCTAAGGATTTTTCAATTTATTAATTAGCTTCACAACCTGAAATAAATTATTAAAGTATCGTGTAATTATTATTATTAAGCACGATTTCTGCCGAGGACATACGGCCCGATCCAGAGTATCGTGTACACTGCCGAGGCGTTCGGCCCGCTCCACAAAAAAAGAGGACATTTTCTTATGTGCCTCCGGAAGGAGAGTATATTTATTATAAGATGAATTTGGGAGGAGAACAATTTCTTTTAATAATTAATTGATTTAAACAAAAATTAAGCATATGAAAATTTCATAATTTTTTACTTTTCATAAGAATTCACAATATATACATCAATTATTTTAATTAATAAAGAATACAATTCACACAAGTAATTCATGCTTTGAGTCTTAAACTACCCGGACTTTAACATTAATAGTAGCTACACACGGACTCTCGTCACCTCGTGCGTACGTAGCCCCCGCAATTAGCAACAATTATTCAATTTAATCCCTATGGGGTAATTTTCTCCTCACAAGATTAGACAAGAGACTTACCTCGTCTTGCTCCAATTAATCCACTATAAGGCCTTTTCTACCATTATCCAACTCTGTCTGGCTCGAATCTATCCAAAATAATTCGATACAATCACTAAAAATTATAGGAATCAATTCTATAAGAAAATACTACATTTCAAATAAAAATTACGAAATTAATTAAAAATTCTTCTATGGGGCCAATGTCTCGGAATCCGGCAAAAGTTATGAAATCCGACAACCCATTCAATTACGAGTCCAACCATACCAGTTTCACTCAAATCCGACTCTGAATCGATACCAAAATCTCAAAAATTCGTTTCTATGAGGTTTCTAAAAATTTCTCAAATTTAAATCTCAAAACACTAATTTATGGTGAAAACAATGATATACTTGTATATGTAGACCAAATCCGAGTTAGAATCACTTACCCCAATATTTTTTCCTTGAAAATTTGACAAAAGTCGCCTCTGCTCAAGCTCAAGTTCGTCAAAAATGGCAAATGGGACGAATGTCCTCTGTTTTTATAACTTACAACTCTGTCCAGTTCGTTCAAGGAGCTCGATCAGGGGAGCTCGATCTCGGGAGCTCGATCTCAGGGAGCTCGATCTCAGGAGCTGGTCATGGCCTCGATCAGGCCTCGAGCCTGGGACATGGTCATGGCCTCGATCAAGTTCGATCTTGGGTCTTGATCCTGGCCCTCGAGTCTTGCCTTCGATCGTGGCTTCGATACTGAGCCTCGTCCCTGACTTCGACTTAGGCCTCGATATCTGGGTTCGATCTGGGGCTCAATCATAGTCCAGAATATACAGCAGAAGGGAAAATTGCACCAGCTTTTTAAGTCCAACTTTTGACCCGTTAACCATTCGAAACTCACCCGAGGCCCTCGCGACCTCAACCAAATATACCAACAAGTCCTAAAACATCATACGAACTTAGTCGAACCTCTAAATCACATCAAACAATGCTAAAACCATGAATCATACCCCAATTCAAGCTTAATGAAACTAAGAGTTTTCAACTTCTACATTCGATGTCGGAACCTATCAAATCAACTCCGATTGACCTCAAATTTTACACACAAGTCATAAATTACATAACGAAACTATAAAAATTTTCGGAATTGGATTCCGACTCCGCTATCAAAAAGTCAACTTATCGGTCAAACTTCCAAACTTAAATTCTTATTTTTAGCCATTTCAAGCTTAATTTAACTACGGACTTCCAAATAAAATTTCGAACACGCTCCTAAGTCCAAAATCACCATACGGAGCTGTTGGAATTATCAAAATTCTATTCTGGGGTCATTTTCCTAAAATGTTGACCGAAGTCAAACTTAGCACTTTAAGGCCAACTTAAGGAACCAAGTGTTCCGGTTTCACCCCAAACACTTCCAAATCCCGAACCAATCATCCCCGTAAGTCATAAATCATTACAAGCACCTAAGGGAAGTTTTATTTTAGGGAACGGGGTTCTAAAAGTTAAAATGACCGGTTGGGTCATTACATTCTCCACCTCTTAAACAAACGTTCGTCCTCGAACGGATTTAGAATTGTACCTGGAGTGCTTACAAAAATCGTACATATACACATAACTAAAATTATAATAAACAAAGAGTCATAAAAGAAGAAGAATAAAAAAGAAAAAATTCCAAGCGATAGTGTAAAAATGTATATATTAATTAAATTTCTCATATAGAAAATTTTAGTTAATAAATAGAACTCATAATACCCTATTGAAAAATAGGAAATTATAAAGATAATATTTTAAGAAAATAATTATTAAAAATATTTGTAATTTTTTTAAAAAACTAATAGAAGACTTATCTCTTTATACTTTTTATGAATTTAAAATTATAATTTAATTAGGAAAATATAATATTATTTAATTTTTAAAAGTAAAATACAAATGAGAAAACGAATCAAATATTATAGTAAAAAGGAATGTACGAAAAGGGGTATAAAAGTAATGTTAGGATGTTTATACTTTGAATTAATTAAATAAAAAGGTAATCAAAAAACACTCAAAATATTTATTGATAAATTTCGATAATTGAATAACTTTGAAAAGTATAACATAAGCTTAAAAAAATAAAATATTTTTAGAGTAAAAAAGTATATATCTATATTATATCAAAGAAAAGTAGTGACAAAATATTAAGTCAATTAATAAGTTAATAAAAAGTAATATTAGTAAACTAGGTACTTGCTGATTTAACAAAGAATAAAGTAAATTTCTTTGATTACCATATGATGTGTATCCTTTAATTTTATATAAATTTTATTATATTTTTCATATTGTATTAAACTTTTTATATTTTCGCACACTGCATTAAAATTTTTAATAGTTTACTAAAATTTATTAAAAGAATATGATATATCACATCATCATTTCATAAAATTAATATTATTTTAAATTATCCTCACATTGTGCGGGTTCTAATACTAGTTCAAGTTAAAAGTAAGAGATTAACATCGTTTAATACATTCTAATTTCTTAAACCTAATTTTCCACCCAAGAATTAAAGATTCTTTCAAGATCCAAAACCTAGAGTTTGTTGCGACATCACTCAAGGTAAATTTTGTTACTTTCTAATATTAAAGTTAGTAACTTTATAATGTATTATGATTAGAGATTATAAAACATGTGAGAATCATCGGTGGAAGATGATGGAAAGCCATTAATGATCATATATAATTTTGAATGAAAAGATGGGTTAAACAAGATTCATTGAGTTAATGGGTTTAAACTCCATAAATATTGATTTTGGAACATTGACTACAAGGACTATTGAAGGGAAAACTTGAGCATTTTCTTACAGGTGAGTTAGGTTTCTTCCCTAAGTGAAGGGCTAAATTAGAATGCACATAAAAAATTTTTATTTACTTGCCTTATTTTTCATAATAAAACTACATATACAAATTGAAAATCTTTATGACACAGATTGACTAGATTGCATGACTTGTTGAAATTATTTGCTTATGTGCAACTACTTGTTTATGTGCAAATTGCTTGTAATACTCAGACTTTCTGTTCAGATTCAGATAAATGTGATCATATTCTGATAGGGAGAAGTAACCAACCTCCTCGAGCATGAGTGCCACGATGGCCATGCTTGCAGGTGCTAAAGGTTTGATGGGAAGATAGTCCGACACTCCCCCGTACGTGTTCCTAGATGCCCACATACGCATGATCAAGTTGTTTGATGGGGAGATAGGCCGACACTCTCTTGTACGTATTTTCAAATGCTCATGTACGCAAGGCCAAATTGTTTATTAGGGGGATAGACCGACACTCCCTCGTGCGTGTTTCTAGATGCTCATGTACATAGAGCCATTATGTGTAGAGTTTTCAGATTGTTAATTCGTTAAAAAGGACTCAGCTTTCAGTTAGCTTTCAATTATCAGACACATATTCAATTTTCAGTTTTAGCTTTCAAATATTATATACAGATTCAGTTTTCAGCTTTAGCTTTCTGATATCAGATACATATTCATTTTTCAATTTCAGCTTTCATTTATAAGTTTTAAATTAAATTTTCAAAATCAATTTTACTTTTCAGACTACTCAATAAGTATTTGTTATGTTAATTGCCTGCCTTATTTACTATATTTTATTATATTTATATATTTAACTCATGCTAGTCTTGTCCTCCGCTTAAGGGGTTGTCAACGAGACTTACTAGATACCCTTGGAGATACTTAGTCCGTTGGGCCTGCCACGTCGTGTGGCAGGCATTGAGTGTGAAGGTTATGAAGCTCATGGCTATTTTTCGGACTTCTGAGATCCAGTAGGCAGTTTGTTAATTTATTTTCAGTGATAATTGACTATTTCCAGACCTTCAGCTATTTAGATATTTTTATTTTTTCCAAGAGAATGCTACGAAGACATTGTTCTCAATTTTAGTCCTTAGAGTCTCATGAATTGTCATTGGTGGGTTCTGATCATGTCCAAAGCATACTCAAAAGAGGTATAAAATAGTGGTATAAAATAATAGAAACCCGACGAAAAGTCGGGGTCGAATCTACAAGGAGCTAAGATGGGAGTTAGGGGTATATATTTCGAGTTGAGCAATTGAATTTTCTAGATTGCACTTCCATACAAAGATATGTTTTCTATTTTTAATTTTACTCTAATGATTGCAAAATAAAGGAAGGCGACTAGAGAAAATTGTTTTAAAGGTTTTTCCAAATAGATAAAAAGACTAGGGCTGTGACCATGACCTAGGTGTTTGCTTAATGGGATAAAGACTTTAATGCTTATTTCGTTGATTGAGGTTCATTGTAGCTATCAACTCTAATTTACCCACTTAATACCTCTCTGTTAGAGAGTGGTTTTGCCTAGTTTGGCTTTCGCAAGACCAAATGGGTATCATCCAAAATAGTTGATAAGAGTTCAAGTTGTGTTATTACTATCTCTAGGTTGAACTCTTTAATTGGGTTAATCAATCTCTCTATTGACCCAATTTTTTGTTAGCTAAGTTATCCTAGACTAGGTCTCTCTCTTTCTCAAGTATAGACTAAGTCAAATAGGCATGAACTAATATTTGCAACCATTAATTCTACAATTAAAGCATGAACTAAGCTAAATAATAAATACTCAATCATAAACAAGTACTAAATTAGATACCCATAAAGTTTACACACTAGGGTTTGGTCACAACCCTAGTAAAAGTCTAGCTACTCATAATGGTTTTTGAAGAAAATAAGGAAGAAAAACTAATTAAACTCATAATGGAAGCTAAAAATGATTAAATCTATTGTAAATAAACCAAAGCAAAGTAAAATTTCCTAAAATAGTAAAGAAAAACGGCTACAGCAACTTTAGAAGTTCAAACTTAACCTAATTTTGTAAAACTCATCTATTTATACAAGGCTGAAAATCTTGGATAAAAATGCCCCTCGAGAGGTTATGCGGCCGCACAATTCCATGTACGGTCCGCAGATTTCTTCATCTGGCAGGAGCTAGAGTTATGCGGCCGCACAATTCTGAATTGCCGCCGCGAGGCATTCTTCTGCGGTCGCACATTTCTGGACTGCGGACGCAAGGCAACTCTTCTGCGGTCCGCAAATTTAGGAATGCGGCCGCATAATTCTTGTGCGGTCCGCAATTCACTGAGGCTTTGGACTTGGTCTTTTTGCATACTCTATGATCTTCGACTCTTAGCCCAACTTTGCGGCCGCACAATTCATGTGCGGTCCGCAATTTGCGCAAATGTCTGCTACATCTTCCTTCTTTGTTTACTCCCGCATATGGAATTCTGCGGTCCGCAATTTCTTCTGCGGAACACACATTTGTGCTTCCGCGGCCTTTATTGCCTTATACTTCAGACTACTCCTTTTTTAGTCGGGTTTTATCTCGGGAGACCAACTTCCAGCATTCCTGTAATTTTGTACAATTTTATTAGTTTTGGGAACACAATTCAATGCTTTTAGACTGAAACAAAAGCTAAAAGGTGCTAATAAGTAGTCAAAATACCCACTTATTAACTCCCCCAAACTTAAGTCTTTGCTTGTCCTCAAGCAAATACATTAGTTCCCACCTCCAAAAGTTAAGGGTCATTTCAGCGAGTCAAAGGTGAGAAATTATCACGACCCAAAATCCGACTAGTCGTGATGGCACCTAACCCAACCCATTAGGTAAGCCAATTACCAAATATTCCATTCCAATAATGATTATTAAAGCAATTTAATTAAATAAAGATCGTAATCTTATACAATCCCCAAGAACCGGTAGTACAAATCATGAGCTTCTAAGAATAGAGTATACAAAGCGGAAATGAAATAATACATAGTCTGTTTGAATAGTACATAAACAGAGCTTTTATAAATCTAAGGCTACCATGAATAAGAGGCAGCTACAACAGGAACACAGGTACATCTTCAAATCCCGCAACTATCGAGTACAACAACAACAACAGCCAACATCTGCATACAATGTGCAGAAGTGTAGTATCAGTACAACTGACCCACGTCTCGAAATCCAACGAAACTCGCAAAATCTAACAAACCATCCAATTATGAGTTCAACCATATTAATTTCACTCAAATCTGATTCCGAATCGGTGTTCAAATCTCGAAAATTTATTTTATGAAGTTTCTACCATTTTCCCCAAATTTTTACCTCAAAGTACTAATCAGATGATGAAATCACTGATATATTCATCTATATTAACCAAATTTGAGTTAGAATCACTTACCTCGATAAATATCTTGAGAAACCCACGAAACATCGCCACAAACCGAGCTCCCAAAGTCTAAAAATGTAATAATAACCTAAACCTCGGATATATAGTACATCCTCTGAACTCCAAATTTCGCGGTCAGCAAAATTCCAAGCGCGGCCGCGCCCCCAGGTCCCACGGTCGCGAAATATTGGTGCGGTCCGCAAAAATCTTAGGGCTGTACTGCTAGGCTTTAGTATTTTAGCCATAACTCTTTCTACAGATGTCCAAATGATGACTTATTTACCTTTCTGGAAACTACACACGAAGGACGACAACTTTCGATTTTGAATCATCTCAAAATTTCTTGTAGATCAAAAGATATAGGCTTCCGAAGTCGGACCGATGAATCTGCAGAACTCCCTGGAGCGCGGCCGCAGACAGAATTGCGCGGTCCGCAAAAAGTTGAGCGCGGCCGCAAAATTCTGCTGCTGTCTGCGTCCCTCCTTCGCCTCAACACTCAAAAATGCGTAGTCCATGTCCCTCCTTCACCTCAGCGTCCAAAAATACGCGGTCCGCGTCCCCGAAAATGCCAGAACAATATTAAAGTGCCGAAATGCCTAGACTCGCTCAAAACTCACCCTGAAACTCATCCGGAACCTCCCGGACACAAACCATATATGAATTTCAATCATAAAATACGCTACGGACCTGTTCACGCACTCAAAACACTGAAAAGAGGTCGTCTTGACCCGATATTGACCATGGCCAAACTCTCAAATTTCTTAACTTTATTAATCTCTCAACCAATGATCCAAAAATATACCCAAGGCCCTCAGGACCTCAACCAAATATACCAATATGTTCCATAACATAACACGGACCTACTCGAGGCCTCAAATCACATCAAATAACATCAAAATATTGAATCACACCTCAAATCAAAATCTATGAATTTTGAACTTTCAAATTCTATATCTTGTGCCGAAACGCATCAATCAATCCGGAATGACTTCAAATTTTGCACACATCACATTTCACATTACGGACCTATTCCAATTTCTGGAATCGGATTCCGACCCTGATATCAAAAAGTCAACCCCCCGGTCAAACTTCCAAAAATTCAACTTTCGATATTTCAAGCCTAATTCTACTACGGAACTTCAAATAATTTTTCGGACACGCTCTTAAGTCCAAAATCACCATACGGAGCTATTGGAATCATGAAAACTCCATTTCGGGGTTGTTTACACATAAGCCGACATCCGTTCACTATTTTAACTTAAGCTTTAAATCTTGGAACTAAGTGTTCTAATTTATTCTAAAACCTCACCGGACCCGGACCAATTACCCCGGCAATTCACACAAAAACTGTAAAGTACAATTTGAGCAGTAAATGGGGAAGCGGGGTTGTAATACTCAAAACGATCGGCCGGGTCGTTACATTCTCCCCCACTTAAACGTACGTTCGTACTCGAATGTGCGAAGAGATATTTCCAAGCCACCAAATCATTGTTCCATCTTACCACACACGTATCCAGGGGTGAACCCACTTCACCCTATTCCATATGAGCTTGACAACATAGTACAACTGAAATCATTGATTTAACTTTAGTCCATAAACCTTGAAAGTTAATTTCCAACCTTTAGAATTTCTTTCAAGACACGAATCTTACATTTACACCCTGTATGAGTTTGAACAAGCTGTATAAAGCCATAACCATCACCATAACCACGAACATAATCACCTAACATATTACACAACTCACATGCTCGTAGAACCATTCCTGATCACAGTGACTACTCCAAAACCAACCAATTACTAGTATTAAACCCATATCAAACCAAACCTCATCCCAAAACCTTCGTACACTATTGGTAATAAAAGAAATACATGAAATTTCATGACCACTTACCAGATCAACAACTCACAGAGTTCTCTTGCCCCAACCAGAATCATAATCGCTTCCTGAGCTGACTTTCAATATCATACTCCCGAATATACCGAAATCAAACTTGATAGTACCCATTCTAGGTCCAATGACCGTATTTTACTAAACATGACTATTCCACAGACATGCCGTACCAATATAACTCAGAGCCACAACCTGTGCCATTCGTGCACCAATACGCACCAATTCAAATGTACTCAGTCATGGAAAATGACTCAAATGAGAGAACTGCCCCGCCAGATTAACAAGTACCGCCACAACGAAATGCTGAAAATTCATCATACACCGTAGAACCATCACCCGATTCTAACACAAGGTTCATACCTTAACATAACTCCGCTGCAATACGTAACCCCATCCAAACGTTGGTCCATAATATATACCTCGAGCCACCTCGCTCAAAATCACAAACCACGGAGAGGCAAATGACAAAAATGCCACATAAAACCTAATAGAACATAACCATTATGCAATCGATCATGCAATACCCAAATACTCATCACGCCCAAATTCTGCTATAAAGCTCAAATAGAACCGCATTATTTGTGCACATAACCAATGAATCACAACTCCTCATAGCATAAAGGAGTAACTCATAGATCATTTCAGAACACAAATGAGTTCAACATCAACCGAATAACACATCCCTCAACAATAGCAGTATGTAGCCAACCATTCCGGCTCGGTGTAGAATACACATCTTAATTGAGCCTACCAATGGACCGCCAAATCAACTCGGGTTACCCACAACAAACCCAGGTGTATTGCCACAAAGCACCTATAGAAACCCTCACATCATAAGAACCCAAAGAACCGATCATATCCATTACCATACTGATCCATCCTACTACCCAGTCGACTTATTTTCTCCGAGTTTCTTCCAAATTTGTCTTCAGATTGCTACTTCTCCTTGCTAAAATGCCACGACCTTTAGTCATAACTCACCCCACAAACCTAGCATAGAACCACAATGCCCTATGACCCATAAGCAATTGTATTCTTCTTAAGCACCTTCAAAAATACCACAACTGTAACACTCACTCTGAGAATACCTTATGTGAATTTGAAATTGTTCTTCTTACCTTTCTTATACAAAAATGTAGAATCCATACACAAGTCCGGTGAAATTCTCAATTTTTATATATAAACCTCGAACCTATTGGAACTTTCTTGAGAGTCACCCATTTTATTCAAATCCAAATTATACCGCCCAAAAGGGGCAAAAGACACGTGCCCCATTAGCATAACCACACTCAAATAAGTAACTCTACTTTATCACCACCTATCAAATTCATACTACGTGCGCACTACATCATTCACTAATAACCACTCACTCATCCCACGATTTTTATATACTCATACGTGCAATATAACCCGTAATCAGGAAGTTTACTTATTCGAGTCATCCTCGATCTCAACTTCTGTAAGTCATAACTAACCCACCAATATGCCTCAACCCAAAACTAAACCTTTACATATAACCATGAAATTGAATTTATCAATATCAGGCTCACCCACTTAGTTCAAAGCCATAGATTAAAACACTCTATAATTCACAATACCCATACTCTGTTACTGTCATAATACCATAGTCAGTACAACAAAAATTCTTCTCAAGCTCATACAACACCAACCATAAAAATACTTCAATCATCCGCTAAGCTCGCAATCATTCTCTTGATACTCAAGGTAACTTTCTCAGCCAGATTCAAATTGAAATCTCTACGCATACGCCCTGCTGGTGGAAAATAAACTCTCCACTCACATATAAGGAACATACTTACGTATATTACTCTGCATGGGATAACCCACCTAC
This sequence comes from Nicotiana tabacum, assembly GCF_000715075.1. Taxonomy (NCBI): domain Eukaryota; kingdom Viridiplantae; phylum Streptophyta; class Magnoliopsida; order Solanales; family Solanaceae; genus Nicotiana; species Nicotiana tabacum. The sequence continues at coordinate 20,940,915 of NC_134081.1, read as the reverse complement.
TTACCCTCAAATTGGTGTCTTGTTATACCCCTTTTCACAGTCACAATTATTACGAAATCACTTAGTCTTTCCAAGTCCAAACTTATTAACAAGACATGAGAATTTAATTTATCCTAAAATTTAACAATGTGAAAGATCCTTCAAAAAATTCATACTCGAGACTAAACGCCATATCAAATCGAAAATCAAGCACCCAATGGCCTTTCCTTTACATTTCAAGGAAACACTTCTCGGCATATTCCAATCGTCTTAACATATCCCGCACTCACATCATACTTATCACAAAGCCATTCCACCGCTCAGCGAGCCACAAATTTCACTGTAGGGTCATTACCGAACATATGAGTCCAAATGCACAAGTTACAATTGAAGTTACTGAGCTCGAGCTACGTCCAACCTGGCCTCAAGTCCTCCAGGCTGGCCCATCACCAAAACACAGAATACTCACCTCGAACCTCGTTCATAGAATCACAAGCCGGTGATACACAACTGATACCGAGCGCTCATGTGCGCATACGAATACGTGGAAGGAATTCAAAGAGTTATGTCTCAAGCTGAATCAATTCCGCACGATAAAGAAATAAAGATGGGAAGTATATATCCTAAATGCCATGTAGCCTCTCGAAGATAAGTATGGACGTCATTATACCGATCCGCAAGACTCTACTAGACACTTGCGTATGACTTGTAGAACCTATGAACCTAGAGCTCTGATACTACCTTGTCACGACCCAAAATTCGACTAGTCGTGATGGCACCTAACCCAACCCGTTAGGTAAGCCAATTACCAAATATCCCATTCCAATAATGATTATTAAAGCAATTTAAGTAAATAAAGGTCTTAATCTTATACAATCCCCAAGAACTGGTAGTACAAATCATGAGCTTCTAAGAATAGAGTATACAAAGCGGAAATGAAATAATACATAGTCTGTTTGAATAGTACATAAACAGAGCTTTTATAAATCTAAGGCTACCATGAACAAGAGGCAGCTACAACAGGAACGCAGGTACATCTTCAAATCCCGCAACCATCGAGCACAGCAACAACAATAGCCAACATCTGCACGCAAAGTGCAGAAGTGTAGTATCAGAACAACGGACCCCATGTACTGAGTAAGTAGCAAACCTAGCCTTAGGTTGAAAGTAGTGACGAGTTTCTACCAAGGTCAGGTCCAAAACCACTAGTCCAAAACAACATAAAGCAGATAATATCAGAAGTAACTCAACGATCAAATGCTCAACAAAAACATGATTTCTAAAAACTAATTCTGCCTTTCAAGAACATCAATGAAAACCCAAATCATTTACCGAAGTTGTCGAAAATATGAATAAGTTTGAAAACAGTAATTTTTCCAAAATCCTTTCAATAATAAATAAAATATCTCATTTTCTTTCCAGATAACCAGTGTAAAACAAATGCATCAGTATGCCCATCTGACAACATGTGTGAGAAATCATGAATAATGTGATACCGTACAGCATGAGGAAAACACATCTCTATGCATGTATGTCGTGTGTGCATGTCAATGCAATGTATCTCAGAAATTGTACTCATGTACTCACACTCTCAAAGTACTCAATCTCCCTTTCTTACACATTCCACTCATCATGCCCAATCACTCGGTATTGTATATGGCCAATCCGGCCCAGGGAAGATCCATCCCGGAATATATACGTCAACCGATCATCAGTCACTCAGTACCGAGTAGAGCCAATCCAGCTCATGGAGAAGATCCATTTCTAGATATATAATACTTCGGACAAGATCCATATCCAGGGAAGATCCATCCCTTAATAATATCAACCGCGCTCACTGGGGGTGTGTACAGACTCCGGAGGGGCTCCTTCAGCCCAAGCGCTAATAACCGTACGGACAACTCACGTGCCATAGTATCAATATCAGAATCAATCAGGCCCTCGGCCTCACTCAATCATCAATCTCTCCAGTCTCTCTCTCATGGGCTCACAATGTCATGAAAATAACCCGAAAATGATGATATAATATATCAATTAATAACAACAGAGACTGAGATATGATATGCAATGAAATGAATATGACTGAGTATGAATTTTCAATTTAAAACAATAAATTCACAGCAATATGACCTCTGTGGGTCCCAAAATACTGGCACATAGCCTTAACAAGATTTTTAATATGCTTTTCAGCTCAATTTCTTTAACACATAACACCACATAGAAAATGCCAAGATTATTTAACTACAAAATTCCACAGAAACAATTATATCACAATCTCTATAGAGCACGCCCACACGTCCGTCACCTAGCATGAGCGTCACCTCCCAACAATTTCAGGAAATACATATATTCAGGGTTCATACCCTCAACTCCAAGATTAGAAGAGTTACTTACCTCGAACAAGCCAAATTTAATGTCGAGCAAGCTAAGCAATGCTCCAGCAATTCCACTTTGTGTGTATCAACTTCCAAACGGCTCGAATCTAGTCACAATTAATTTGATTCAGCCTACAAAATTTATAGGAATTAATTCCATATCAAAATACTAATATTTCCATAAAATCCGAAATTACGCCCCAAAAATACCCGTGGGGCCCATGTCTCAGAATCCGACGAAACATGAAAAATACGATAACCCATTTAATTACGAGTTCAACCATACAAATTTCACTCAAATTCGATTCCGAATCGGTGTTCAAATCACGAAAATTCATTTTATGAAGTTTCTACGATTCTCCCCAAATTTCCACCTCAAAGTATTAATCAGATTATGAAATCATTGATATATTCATGTATATTAACCAAATTCGAGTTAGAATCACTTACCCCGATAAATATCTTGAGAAACCCACGAAACAATGCCACAAACCGAGCTCCCAAAGTCCAAAAATAAAATAATAACCTAGACCTCGGATATATAGTACATCCTCTGAACTCCAAATTTTGCGGACAGCGAAATTCAAAGCGCGACCGCACCCCCAGGCCCCGCGGTTTAGTATTTTAGCCATTACTTTCTCTACAGATGTCCAAATGATGACTTCTTTACCTTTCTAGACACTACACACGAAGGGCGACAACTTTCAATTTTAAATCATCTCAACATTTCTTGTAGATCAAAAGATATAGGTTTCCGAAGTCGGACCGACAAATCTGCAGAACTCCCTTGAGCGCGGCCGCGGACAGAATTGCGCGGTCCGCAAAAATTTGAGTGCGGCCGCAAAATTCTGCTGCTGTCCGCGTCCCTCCTTCGCTTCAGAGCCCAAAAATGCGCGGTCCATATCCCTCCTTCGCCTCAGCGTCCAAAAATGCGCGCTCCGCATCCCCGAAAGTGCCAGAACAATATTAGAGTGCCGAAAGGCCCGGACTCGCTCAAAACTCACCCTGAAACTCATCCGGAACCTCCCGAACACAAATCATATATGAATTTCAATCATAAAACACGCTACAGACTTGCTCGCGCACTCAAAGCACTGAAAAGATGTCGTCTTGACCTGATATTGACCATGGCAAAACTACCAAATTTCTTAACTTTATTAATATCTTAACCAATGATTCACAAATATACCCAAGTCCCTCAGGACCTCAACCAAATATATCAACACGTTCCATAACATAACATGGACATCTCGATGCCTCAAATCATATCAAATAACATCAAAACGTTGAATCATACCTCAAATCAAAATCTATGAACTTTGAACTTTTAAATTCTATATCTTGTGCCGAAACACATCAATCAATCCGGAATGACTTCAAATTTTGCACACAAGTCACATTTCACATTACAGACCTATTCCAATTTCTAGAATCAGATTCCGACCCCGATATCAAAAAGGCAAACCCCGGTCAAACTTCCAAAAATTCAACTTTCGGCATTTCAAGCCTAATTCCACTATGGAACTCCAAATAATTTTTCGGACATGCTTCCAAGTCCAAAATTACCATACGGAACTATTGGAATTATCAAAACTTTATTCCGGGGTCGTTACACATAAGCCGACATCCGGTCACTATTTAACTTAAGCTTTAAACCTTGGAACTAAATGTTCCAATTCATTCCAAAACCTCACTGGACCCGGACCAATTACCTCGGCAATTCACACAAAAACTGTAAAGTACAATTTGAGCAATAAATGAGGAAGCGAGGTTGTAATACTCAAAACGAACGGTCGGGTCGTTACAACAATCCACACATCAGTTGTGACCAACAATTACTCACACTACTCATGTATTATCAACAAGGCGACAAGTTAAACATTTATGCACATATAGTTTTAATGTGACATTTGAGCTTCAAGAATTGACTTCACTCATTAAGGACTCTTGCTCTATCATGTAGGTCATGTGGACTCCAAACTATTCCTCATCTACTTTCCATTTTCTTGGCTCACTTAATAAATTTAGCACTCAATTCAAAGATTTATGAAAAATTTACTCATCTCTCCTAAGAGAATGTCGCAAGTACGACTTCAAGTACCATAGGCTTGCCCCTCATATAGATCACCACTAATGTAAGCTCACTCAGCGTGAAATCAAGTAGGGCTTCTGTCAGGATGTAATGAAGGCTTTTGGATTAGGGTTGGATACAGTATGGGTGAGTGGTTATACATTTCCTTAAGCACTCCATTTTTCATTTTTCGGCTCACACTTTGCCAATTCTTTAAGGCACTTTCTTTTCCTTGGGACCATTACCTCTCTTTGAATCCCTTCAACTCTTCCACTTTTTCTCTTTTTTGCATTTGTCTTTTTGTTCTTTTCTTTTTTTTGCCTTTCCTTCTCATCATTTCTTTTCTCTTTTTGTGCCTTGATACCTTTTTCAAGTTCTACGTCTCTCCCCCAAACTTATAGTTTTAGCCATTTGTTTCACAAGAGTGTTATGAAAAGCTCGGGTGCCAAGAGAGGGTCGCGATCAAACGGATAAAGACTTGTAACATGATTGTCAAATGAGAAAGGCTCGAGGCTTAAAGTGGTTGACTAGGTATAACAACATTGGTAGGCAATTGAAAACTCAAACGGGCCAAGAAAAGCCTACAATCACTTCTCAAGCCAAGCAAAACTTAATATTTCACCATAAAATACATTCGGTGCAAGTTCTAGACCTTTTGCACGGGTACTTGGACTAGCAATAAAGTATCTCACCCCTCACGCAACTGGATTGTTAAAGAGGATAGATTCAAGGGCCCATGATAACCACATTCAAGATTGAAAATCACTATGGTTTAATTAAACCATTCAATGGTTGCCAAAGTTAACACAAGAGTCACAAAGTCACTAACTAGAGCTATTTCTTTTAAAAACCTTGTTTCTAATATACATAATGAGAGAAAAAGAGAGAATGTATACAGAATAAGAAAGAGAAAGAAAATAATATCAAGTTATTACATGCCAAATATCTCAATTTGTACTAAATATCATCAAAATAAACTCCACCCCCTTGAATAAGGATAAGCATTGTCCCTAATGCTTAACAAAATAAGAGTAAAAGAGGGAAAAGAGTGAATAAAGCTCTATGGCTCCTTGGACATCTTTGTGTACCCAACAGTGCCACCGCCCTCAGTCTCATCCAACTGAATCTCATCATCCTCAACTCTGGGTATGACTGGGTTGGTGAACATCTGACACACTGCCTCGGTAGTGTCAGTAGCAGAGTCTGGCTCCTCAGACTAGCCAGCTGGTGCCACCGGTGCTGATGGTGCTACAAGATCTAGGTCTGAAGGGTATGGGTCGATCAACATGTCAAAAGGGATATCTCCAGCTACAGCAAACTTGGTCACCTGTCTCCGGAGCTTATCCACTAACTTCTTGTTGGCTTGGGACTTTCTCATTTTCTTTACTTCTTTTCCTAGCTTTTCGATCACTGATCCATGTTGTACCAAGGTAGTCATGATGATGTTCTGGTTCTCTAGGATCTTATCCAATGTCTCCTCAACTGTCGAGGGAAACTGAGGTGCCTGAATAGTAGATTGTGCTGCAACAACACTGGATAAGTTAGGCAATTTTATAGTTGCTGTCTGCATCCAGTTGTTGAGGCTCGTCAATGTCTGGGAGACTCGCAGCGCAGAAAGTGGAGCAGTAGACATGGGCACCGGCTTCTAAGCCGAAGTGAAAACTATGGCAGGAGCTGCAAAAGAGGTTGTGGATGATGGTAGAAACATAGTTGCGGCACTAGAGGAAGGCTCGACCGAAGTGGATGGAACATCAACTGCCTCCGCAACTACCACAACTGGCTCATCAGACTGGCCTATGGTGGTAGAAGGCTGACCTTTTCTCTTCGTGTTGTTCGCATCCATAAGTGAGTACCATGAGAAAGGCTTCTTTAGCCTCACCTTTGTATCAAAATCCCTTGATTCCACCCTCGCATCCGTAAGTTACTCTGTAATGGTGTTGGGGTACGGGTAGGAAGAGTCAACCTGCCGGGCGATCACTGAGATGTTGGCCTACATCACGTCACCCACATTGATAGGGTACCCGACCATAATAGAGGCAACTAAGACTGCCCGAGGAATCAGCAAGTGAGTCTCATTTTGACTCGGGTCCAATCTGTTGCAGACAAATGATTGCCACCCTTTTGCTTCGAAGTTCAGTGTGCTCCGGTGGACAGGAACACCAATGGTGATCCATGGTGGTGGTGGTCCTGGTGAAGCTAGAAACTTCGCTAACCAAGGATGAACTGCATCCTCAAGTGCACACTTTTCCAGGTATTCTTTTGGCTCGACATCATCAAAGCCCAAGTATATGTTCAGTGTGTGTTGGTCAAATCACATTTTGAGGTTTCTTACTTTTGTAACCTTTGTCCCCTTTTTGATATGTGCCATATTGGCGTAGAATTCCTAGACAAGGCTTTTTTAGCATCTACCACACTCTAGGTAAACCACATCCACCCTTAGTGTTCTCTAAACTGCCTTAACACGACCGGGTTGTACCTCTCTAAATTTGTCAGTAAGAACTGTCGCTCAAGTGTTAGCGACCTCATCGGCCACCATGTGCAGAAACTAGTGAAAGCTGCTAGGCTGATGAATCGGTCCTCCCAAACCTCTTTATTCTTTGTTCTTTCAATCCCAGCAGTTATGGCATCTTCCCCTCTACCATCATCGGGGGATAGCCTGAATTGATGTAGCTAGTGCCTCAGGGACAGGTGTAGTGGATGGCTCAAAAGCTTGACTAGCACTTTCCAAACTCTCGGAAGTGCTGTGGGATGAGGACGACTCGTCTCTCAGTAGAAATCTCCCTGACGGCCTGGACTGTACTACCGGTTATTCCTGAACAGAGGCTGAGTTGCCATCTGATACGTCCCTAGACGGGGCATATGAACTCGTCTCAGAGAGATCTACACCTCTCCCTCTCCCGTCTATTGTCTTTTTTCTGATTTCTTGCTGTTGGGCACTAGGTAAAGCTCTTTTGCCTTGTCCCCGAGAACCCTCCCTTTGGAAGTATCGCCTCTGCCTCGAGATCGAACCATTGTCTATATTAAGCAAAGGCGGTTGTTAGTTGCATTGCAATGTTAAGGCATACATAGGAGATAGGCAAGAATACACTAGAAAACACAGTGAGGGTCATAGATACAGTATGCTTGCATGGTAAGGATCTGCGGTCCGCACAATTTTACAGCGGTCGCAGATGAAGCCTTGCGGACCGCACAATCTAGCATTGCTAACGCAGAAGTGAAGTATGGTCCGCGCAATTTCACTTGTGGCCGCATCTCAAAAACCTAGAATATGCCAACTCTTTGATGACAGAGAATTGGCTGATGTGCGGCCACAACATGATTTTTGCGGTCTGCACAATTTGACCTGCGGTCGCACATTTGAGTCACAAAATGTAGACTCTCTAAAGATAGTGAAAGGGGTGTTCTGAGGCAGCAGACCCATTCTTAACTAAAACTTCCATATAGTTAACTTCTGCAGACCATACAATTTCAGGTGCGGTCGTAGAATTCAAAATATACAAACAGTCAGTTATTTCAATCTAGGGTTTGCAATTTTTGTGCAAACTTTGGCATGGTAATAGCATAAAGGCATGAAAATATGTTGACCCAGTACCCATAGAACATGTACTCGTTAACCCACTACTGATTTACTTCCATATGAATGCACAATTGAATTTTATTGACAAATAGCCTAAAAATAATTAAAAAGCTACAAATTAAACTAAAAAATTTAAAAACTTTAACTAGGAATTTAAGCATACCAGATGTGAATGAGTGCAAGGGATGAGTGATCACAATTGTTGGACATGTGGGCAGATGATTTACCAAGAAATTTTAATATGTGCAAGTTTTGTGCTTAGAGAGGGAAAAACGTAACAGTAGTCCCTAGCCTTCTATTTATAGTACATGGTTTTTCCAAGGGCAAGAGAGGCGAGTGCGGCCACACAATTTCATGTGCGGTCCACACTCTGTTACCTGAGGCTTCAATTGTGGTTCTCCATCTGCGGTCCGCAAATATTCTACGTGCAGCCGCAGATTTCCTCTTGCGGTCGCACAATGACCTTTTCTCTGACAGACTAACTTCATAGAGTTTGCATTTTCCATCCTTCATTTGTGCGGTCCGCAAGGTAATTATGCGCCCGCAATGCTCTTTTGCTACAACACTCCAAATTGTGCGGTGTCCGCACTTCTTTCAATACTTAGCCTCATTGTTTTTTGTCCACAGTCCCTGTAAGTCACACTCAGCCCGGCAGCACTTTTCAAATAAAGTTAGCACAAAAACTAACACCTAACTACAAAAGAAAAAAAATAGCCGAAAGGAATAGAAATATGAATTGACTCCCAAGAAGTGCCTTATTTAACATCGCGGCACGATGCAGAATACCATCAATTGAAATGAATAACCGCCATGACGTGGCCATCTCTAACTTTTCCCAAAATAGTATTTCACTTGATGACCATTGACTTGAAATACCTCATTGTTTTGGTTCTTCAAGTCCAAGTCACCAAAAGGCGTCACACCTATAATTTTAAAAGGACCACTCCATTTAGACTTTAACTTCCCGGAAAACATCCTCAACCTTGAGTTAAACAAGAACACAAGATCGCCCACCTTGAAATCTTTGTTCCAAATATATTTGTCATGAAGATATTTCATATTTTCTTTGTACAAGGACGAACTTGCATAAGCATGGTATCAGAACTCATCCAATTCATTCAAATGTGCAACCCTCAAGTTAGCGGCTACATCCCAATCAAGATTCAACTTCTTTATATCCCACATGGTCTTGTGCTCTAATTCCACCGGAAGATGAAAAGCTTTTCCGAACACCAATTGATATGGCGACATTCCAATAGGTGTTTTGTAAGCCGTCCGATAAGCCCATAATGTATCATCAAGATTCTTGGATCAATCCGTCCGGTTAGCATTCACTATTTCGGACAAAATACACTTTATCTCCCGGTTGGAGACTTTTACTTGACCGCTAGCTTGTGGATGATAGGGAGTCATGACTTTATGAGTAACACCATACTTTCTAAGTAAAGTGTTGAAAGCCTTGTTGCAAAAATGTGATCCCACATCGCTTATAATAGCCCGCGGAGTAACAAACTTTGTGAAAATATTTTTCTTTAAGAACGCCACCACACTTCTCGCCTCATTGTTGGGTAAAGCAATTGCCTCAACCAATTTGGACACATAATCAACCGCGACCAAGATGTAGGTGTTTCCAAAGGAACTCACAAAAGGGCCCATGAATTCAATACCCCACACATCGAAAATGTCAATATCCAAAATGGTTGTGAGAGGCATTTAATTCTTCTTTGAGATACCACCAACCCTTTGACATTCATCATATCTTTTCACTAAATCACTAGCATCCTTGTAAAGAGTGGGCCAATAGAAACTGCAACTTATCACTTTGGCCGCCGTTCTTGCTCCACCATGGTGACCACCACATGGCGAAGAATGACAAGCCCCAAGAATTTCACCTTGCTCTTATTCCGGTACACATCTTTTAATCACTCCATCCGTACAAATTCGGAAAAGGTATGGTTCATCTCAATAATAATCTTTACAATCTCGTTTGAGCTTCTTACTTTGGTTTGAAGAGAACTCATCCGGGATGATTCCACACACAAGGAAATTTGCTAGATCCGCAAACCATGGCACCTCTTTCATTGAGATAGCCAAAAGTTTCTCATCGGGGAAGGAGTCATTGATTTCAAGTCCATCATGTGGCCTCCCCTCCTTCTCCAAACGAGACAAGTGGTTCTCCACTTGATTTTTACTCTCTTTTCTATCTTGGATGTCAATATCAAACTCTTGCAACAAAAGAACCCATCTCATTAACCGAGCTTTGGAATATTTCTTACTCATAAGATAACAAAGTGCCGCATGATCCGTGTGGATAATGACCTTTGCACCCATCAAGTACGAGCGGAACTTCTCAATTGCAAACACAATGGTAAGGAGCTCTTTCTCTGTAACGATGTAGTTGATTTGGAAACCATTCATGGTCTTATTAGCATAGTAGACAAGATGAAAAATCTTGTTGATGCATTTTCCCAAAACAACCCCAACCGCTACGTCACTTGCATCACGCATGAGTTCAAAAGGGACACTCCAATTTGGAGCGGTGATGATGGGAGTAGTTGTCAACTTGAACTTCAACAATTCGTTGGCTCTCATGCAATCATCATTGAAGTTAAACTTAGCATCTTTCTCAAGAAGCTTGCACAACGGGTTCATCACCTTAGAGAAATCTTTGATTAAACGCTGGTAAAACCCTGTGTGGCCTAAGAAACTCCGCACACCCTTCACCGAAGTTAGAGGTGGATGTTTAGAAATCACCTCAATCTTTGCCTTATCAACTTCAATTCCATTCTTTGATATTTTGTGTCCAAGGACAATGCCTTCCTCAACCATGAAATGACACTTCTTCCAATTGAGCACCAAATTTGTTTCTTCACATCTTGCCAACACTTTATCTAAATTTTCAAGACAATCATCAAAAGAATATCCAACCACCGAGAAGTCATCCATGAAAACTTCAAGGTAGTCCTCTACCATGTCCGTGAAGATAGCCATCATGCACCTTTAAAAAGTCGCTGGTGTATTGCACAAACCAAATGGCATCCGCTTGAAGGCAAAATTACCATAGAGACGTGTAAAGGTTATTTTCTCTCGGTCCTCCGGAGCAATAAAGATTTGGTTGTAGCCCGAATACCCATCAATAAAGCAATAGAAAGCACGGCTGGCCAATCTATCAAGCATTTGATCTAAGAAAGGAAGTGGGAAATGATCCTTCCTTATGACTTTGTTGAGCTTGCGATAGTCCATACACACTCTCCAACCAGTCATTGTTCTTGTAGGAATCAACTCATTCTTGTCATTGGTGACCACCGCCATGCCCCCTTCTTCGGGACACATTGAACCGGAGAAGTTCATGAACTATCGAAAATTGGGTAGACAACCCCGACATCCAACAACTTGATAATCTCCTTTTTGACAACTTCTTGCATAGCCTCATTGAATATCCTTTGATATTCAATAGATGGTTTGGCGCCTTCCTCCAAGTTGATCTTATGCATGCAAAATTCGGGGCTTATCCCCCGAATATCTACCAATGTCCACCCAATAGCCTTCTTCCTCTTATGTAGCACCGCCAATGTAGAATCTACATGTACGTTAGTCAAACAAGAGGAAAGAATAACCGGTAAAGTAGAACAAGGGCCAAGAAATTCATATCGAAGATGTGGAGGCAATGGCTTTAACTCCAAAGTAAGAGGCTCTTCAATAGAAGGCTTTGTAGGAGGAGTTGTCCTATTTTCAAGATCCAAAGATAGTTTCCAGGGTGCATAATTGTACTACCCTATTCCTTGCAAAGAGTTCGCATATTCCATGAAGCCATCCATATAGTCATCATCAAAGTTGAGCAAGACGACCTCTAACATATTACCAACATTGATCGTGGCACTTGTATCATCAACAATAACATCGTTCACCAAGTCCACAAAAGAACACACCTCGTTGCTATTTGGTTGCCACATGGACTTACACACATGGAATATCACTTTTTTATCACCCACCCGGAAAGTAAGTTCTCCAGCTTCAACATCATAAAGTGCCTTCCCTGTAGCAAGGAAAGGTCTTCTAAGAATAATCGGCACCTCATAATCAACTTCACAATCTAGAATGACAAAATCCGCCGGAAGAATGAATTTATCAATACGAACCAAGACATCTTCAATTACTCCCAAAGGTCTCTTCATGGTCTGATCGGCCATTTTCAATCTCATAAAAGTGGGTCTTGGTTGCCCAATTCCCAAGGTCTTGAAAACCGAATAGGGCATCAAATTGATACTTGCCCCAAGATCACAAAGAGCATTAGCAAACTCGGCACTTCCAATTGTACAAGAAATCGTGAAAGCACCGGGATCTTCCAACTTAGGAGCTATTGAATGCACAATTGCACTCACTTGATGAGTGACTTTGATAGTTTAAAATTCATTGACCGCTTCTTTGTCACAAGATCCTTCATAAACTTCGCATAACCGGGCATTTGTTACAAAGCTTCAACTAATGGCACATTGATTAAGAGACTCTTCATCATTTGAATGAACTTTTTGAATTGATTCTCGCTATTTTGTTTGGCAAGTCTTTGAGGATATAAAGGTGTAGGCCTAGTAAATGGTACCTTAGCCTTTTGCACTACCGATTCCGGTATATCAATAATGTGATCCCTAGACGGGTTTACATCCTCTTGAGTCTCTTCCACATTATCATCAATATCAATCCAAACTTTATCATTTGATTGCACCATATTGTTATGGGCCTCTTCTTCTTGTACCACTTGCTCGTCCTCAACAAGTTGCTTTTGACTTGAGGTGGGTGCATTCCCACCTCTTCTACTTCTTGTAGTAACGGCCATGGCATGCCCCATGTTGTTTCCACCATTTGGGTTTACCACTGTGTCACTTGGTATTACCCTCTTAGGACGAGAATTTAAAGCTTGAGAGATTTTCCCCATTTGAACTTCTAAGTTGCAGATTGATATGTTGTGTGAGGCAAGTTGGGCATCTGAATCGGCATTCTTCTCCATCAATTACTTGAACATATTCTCAATACTCCCCATCTCATTGTTGGAAGAACTAGGGCCATGGGAAGGATAAGGAGGCGAATTTCTCGGTTGTTGATACATCGGGGGCCTTTGAAAACCCGACCCCCGATTGCCTTAATTATTGTTCCATTCGCCTTGATTGTTACCCTCCCCCCCAATTTCCTTGATTATTTCCACTCTAATTTTCTTGATTATTGCCACTCTAATTTCCTTGATTGTTGTTGTTATGTCAATTCCCTTAATTGTTTCCACCATTCCAGTTTCCTTGGTTGTTAGAATTTCAATTGCCTTGATTGTTTTGAGGTTGCCATTGTTGTTGGTTTGGGCCTTGGAAGTTGTTTCGTTGCCCTTGAAAGTTTTTCACATATTGCACCTCATCTTCTTGTTCATTGTAAGAATCATCTTGATCAAAACCACTATCCTTTTGCACATAATTCTCCACTCGATGTTGCACTTGTGGACCCTTGATCCTTCTTCTGTTCATCATCATGTTCACTCCCTCCATGATTGACTTGCTTGGGATTTTGCACTTGTTGTAGTTGAGCATTTTCTAATTGATTCATGGTGGTATTCAATTCGGCAATCGCTTGACCATGCTTATGCAACTCTTTGTGAAGGTGGATCACGTTGGGATAACCTTGTGGAACATTAGCCCGGGATTTCCATGCTGATGATGTTTCCGCCATTTCATCTAAAATCTCATACGCCTCCGCACTAAGTCGTAGTCATGAAGTTCCCACTGTCAAGTTGATGCACTACACATTGGTTGGTTGTGTTGATCCCACGATAGAAAGTTTATTGAATCATATTCTCCGTTATATCATTGTTGGGACATTCCTTAATCATTGTTCTATAGCATTCCCATATCTCGTGTAGTGGTTCATTTGGCTCTTGCTTGAATGCCAAAATCTCACCCCGAAGTATAGCCATGTGCCCCGGAGAGAAGAACTTATAAATAAACTTTTCTGGCAACTTATCCCAAGTGTGAATGGAATGGTTCGGCAAATGTTCCAACCAATCTAAAGCTTTCCCACATAGAGAGAAGGGAAAAAGCCTTAGCCTCAATGCATCCTCGGAGATATTTGTTTGTTTGCTCCCCCAACAAGTGTCCACAAACCCCTTCAAATGTTTGTATGCGTTTTGACTTGGAGCACCGGTGAAGAAACCTCGTTGCTCTAGCAAAGTGAGCATCACATTGGTGACTTGAAAGTTGCCCGCCCTAATACGGGGAGGGACTATTGCACTAACATATCCTTCATTGGATAACACCCGGTGTGAAGTCGCTCATGGTGGGGATGGAGGTGGAGCGGGGACATTGTCATGAGGCACTCAGCCTCTTTTACTGGCTTGAGGTTCAAGAGGAACCTCATCAATTTGCTCATCCTCGACGTCCACATTCCCCAAAGCAATATTTTCGAGCTCATTGTTTGCCATGGTTGTACCTATTTTCTCAAACAAGTTAGTAACAAAGAAGGAAAAGAAGATATTCCAAAAACACATCCAAAAATATAGTTAACACCGTTTTTAACTCCCCGACAACTACGCCAAAAACTGATCACGTCCAAAATACACCTCAAAAGAGGTATGAAACGGTCGTATGCAATAATAGAAACCCAACTAAGAGTCGGGGTCGAATCCACAGGGAGCTAAGATGGGAGTTAGGGGTATACATTTCGAGTTGAGCAATTGGATTTTCTAGATTGCACTTCCACACAAAGATATATTTTTTTATTTTTAATTTTACTCTAATGATTGCAAAATAAAGGAAGACGACTAGAGAAAATTATTTTAAAGGTTTTTCCAAATGGATAAAAAGCCTAGGGTTGTGACCATGACCTAGGTGTTTGCCTAATGGGATAAAGACTTTAATGCTTGTTCCGTTGATTGGGGTATATTATAGCTATCAACTCTAATTTACCCACTCAATACCTCTCAGTCAGAGAGTGATTTTTCCTAATTTGGCTTTCTCAAGACCAAATGGGTATCACCCAAAACAGTTGATAAGAGCTCAAGTCGGGTTATTACTATCTCTAGGTTGAACCCTTTAATTGGTTAATCAATATCTCAATTGACCCAATTCCTTATTAGCTAAGTTATCCTAGACTAGGTCTCTCTTTCTCAAGTAGAGACTAAGTCAAATAGGCATGAACTAATGTTTGCAACCATTAATTCTACAATTAAAGCATGAATTAAGCTAAATAATAAACACACAATCATAAACAAGCACTAAATTAGATACCCATAAGTTTTACACACTAGGGTTGGGTCACAATCCTAGTAAAAGTCTAGCTACTCATAATGGGTTTTGAAGAAAATATGAAAGAAAAACTAATTAAACTCATAATGGAAGCTAAAAATAATTAAATCTATTATAAATACACTAAAGTAAAGTAAAACTTCCTAAAATAGTAAAGAAAAATGGCTACAACAACTTAGAGGTTTTTAAATTTGACCTGATTTTGTGAAACTCGTCTATTTATACAAAGCTAAAAATCTCGGACAAAAATACCCCTCGAGAGGTTCTGCGGCCGCACAATTCCATGTGCGGTCCGCAAAGTTTTTCATCTGATAGGAGCTGGAGTTCTGCGGCCGCACAATTCTGAACTGCGGTCGTAAGGCATTCTTCTGCGGCAGCAAGGCAACTCTTCTGCGGTCCGCAGATTTAGGACTGTGACCACAAGGCACTCTTCTGCGACCACACAATTCTTATGTGGTCCGTAATTCACTGAGGCTCTGGACTTGGTCTTTTTGCATACTCTCTGATCTTCGACTCTTAGCCGAGCTTTGCGGTCCGTAATTTTCGCAAATGTCTGCTACATTTTCCCTCTTTATTTGCGGCCGTAGATGGAATTCTGCAGTTCTCAATTTCTTTTGCGGACCTCACATTTATGCTTTCGCAGTATTTATTACCTTGTGCTTCAGACTACTCCTTTTTGAGTCGGGTTTCATCTCGGGAGACCAACTTCAAGCATTCCTGCAATTTTGTATAATTTTATTAATTTTGGGAACACAATTCAATGCTTTTAGACTGAAATAAAAGCTAAAAGGCGCTAATAAGTAGTTAAAATCCCCACTTATCAGGTTCAGATTTTCAGATAAAGTTTTGGGAAAAGGTCATAAGAATTCCCTTGAATTAAGGCCAAATTACCAGTTACACAGTTCTTATTACCCTCTGAACTTTTTTTAAATAGAATAAATATACCATTGGATGCTGAGGTAGCATAGAAGGTGTGCTCACTCTCTTGGACGCATGTGGGAGAGCAAAAAAAGTTGATTTTTGATTTCCTGTATCATTTTTTAATTTGTACTTTATAATTAATTACACTTAATTAATTAAAATATTAACTTAATTAATATATTTAAATTTTTGCCCTTTCTATTTTTGTGAAATAGAGTCAAGATTTTCTTTTTATTTCTTTCCTTTTTGTTTTGTTGAAAAAGGGATCAACTCGCTGCCTGCAAAAACTCACCGGCCACCGGAGAAATCATCAATAACTCCCCTCACCTTCAAGTCACCAGTGAGCACAAAGCCATCAATGCCCCTGCTTTTACATCAGTGGCGGAGTCACATTCAACTAATGGGTGTCAATCGACATACCTTCGTCGAAAAATTATACTTTATTGCTAGATAAATTTTTTTATTTCATGTATATTTATTATACATTGATTTCTCTTAATTTTACGGCATATTTAAATTCTTATATTTTGATATCATGTAGTGAAAATGCTGGCATAAGTCATTGGTCTTTATTGATTGTTTTTTCCAGTCATCTTTGCTTGTGAAAAGGGCAACCCACGGGAATGTTTTCCAATTTCTTCAATGGAAAGGGATTTCCAGTTTATTTCTCCAGTTCTTGTCGTATTCCTAAGAGACAATTCATTGACTCAAAGACCAAAATTGGATCTTAATATAACAGTTGAATTGTCTTTAAGTCACATTCCTTGATTTGAGTCTGAACTACTCTATTACCTATGTAAACAAGGTACTCCTCTTTGTACCAAAAGAGAAGAAAAAGGAATCGTGTATATCATTAATAAAAAATTGAAATTGCCTTGGACACAAGGCATTTTGAATAAACAGATCCAAAGATTAAAATAAAAATGTTCGCTCCAGTGAAAGTTAATAAAAACATATTTTGAATTAAAATAACTATGATCATATGCAGTATAAATTATCCAATAAAAGTTGGGGTCGAATCCGCAATAAACAATATTTAAGGCGAATAAGCTAGTTGAAAAATTGTCTTTTACCTAAGGAAATTATTATTGCCCCTTTGCCTATTCTCTATTCAAATTATCTCTTAGTCTTGCCTGTGAAAATTATGAAACAGAAATGTAGGGATATGTATTATCTGTCCCCAGGCAAAGCATAAGCTAATATGTCAAAATGAGAATCTTAAGATTTTAAAGCATGTAGTTATTCATAAATTAAATTTGTTTCCAATATTTTCATTTCCCTACATTACATCACTCTACCTAATCAGTATTTAGTCAATTTTAATTTGTGATGATAAATAATTAACGTAATCAAAATAAATTTTATAGTTATTTCAAATAAAAACAATATATTAACAGTAAACCCAACATGATGTCTACTATATATGGAAATAAATGAATAAATAGATCTCTAAGTTTCCAACCATAAAACTTTATTTTAAACTACTTCTTTTTCTTCTAAAAATTATCACTCCAAAATTACCAGAAACAAATGAGCAATAATAAGAGATATTTCCAGTTTATTTCATTTACCTTGCTATGGAGAATTTGTCAAAGGTCATTATTGGTCTTTATTGGTGTTTGTTTTTCCAGTCCTCTTTACTTGAGAAAAAAGGGAACCCATTGGAATGTTTTCCTGTTTCCTCCAATGAAATTACTACGTCTTTTCATGTACCAAAATGGTCTAAGAGAATCCGCATTTAAAATTTTAATATCAAAAGTTGAATTTTCTTAAGTCACGTTCCTTTTTTATTTTGAGTCTTTTCTTTATTTAAGTCGCATTCCTTTATTTGAATCTTAACTACTACACTAAAAAAAAAAAGATGTACTCCATTAAATACCAAAGTGAAGACAAACGACTCGTGTATCCCCTAAAAAAACAAAACAAAAAGAATCGAAAAGGAAATGGCCTTCCACACACGGCATTTTTTGTCCAGCGCGGAGCTAGCCTTTCGACTACGGGATTGATCGAATTCATTAGCTTTAGTCCATATTTTATATTTATCTTAAAAAATTTATTAAATATATATAAATTATTACTTTAAAACTCAGTAACATAAAAAACTAAAATTCTAAATCCATAAATATCAAATCGTAACTCTGCATATGCTTTTGTCTACACAAATTATTAATGGCCCTTGGACCGGCATCTCTTGCCTATATTCTATGCAAAGCATCTCTTACTACTTATGCTAATTAAGTGATACACTAGGGAGATGAATCTATGGCTAATGGACTTTTTGCTTTAATCCATTCTTTTTCTTCTTTGTGTTAGGGTTGATAATAGCCGTGGATGTTTGATTTATCATATACATATACAGTACAACCTCTCTAAATTAATATTGTCGAGACCATAAAATATTATTATTTTGTAAAGGTATTGTTTAATCGATAAATTAACATTTATTAATTTAAAGAGTGTTTTCGAGATTCAATGAAGATTACTTTTGGATACAAGTCGGATACATTAATTTCTTCGACGGAAAGTGCATTACTTCTTTGGATTTCTTGAAAATGAGTGGTCCATAAAACCTATATACATAAATATTTAATTTACCTATCAAGATTCTAATTAAACTTACCTATAAATCTACGGTTATAACTTGATCATAAAGAGTGCTTGGATATATTGTTAAATTCTATGGATCGAGCTATGTAAATCCTAACTGAGAAGAAAGGGAAGAGAAGAAGGGAATGGACTGAATTAAAAATGCAGAAACTGATTCTGTTAAAACTGAAAATACACTGCACAAACGACCCCTATTTATAGAAATGACTAACCGACTTTGGACTCCTAACTACCTAGTGTTAAATAGACTAAACTACCCTTAATTAGTTATACATTAAGTCACCCCTCTCACAACACTCTCCCTCAAGCTAGGCGGTGTAAACACATCAAACACACCTAGTTTGGAACTCAAGTACACATGTTGAATTCTGCTTAATCCCTTTGTCAACAAATCAGCGTATTGTTCTCTTGTTCCAACATACTTGGTCGCAACCAGTCCTTCTAATATCTTCTCCCTTATAAAATGACAATCTATATCAATATGTTTTGTTCGTTCATGAAATACTGGATTTGCCGCAATCTGTATTGCTGCCTTGCTGTCACAATGAATGTTCACAGGCAACTAAACCTCAACTCCTATCTCCTTTATCAGCCTCACTAGCCAAACCAATTCAGCAATTGTGGCTGCCAAGCTCTTGTATTCTGCTTCAGCAGAACTTCTAGATATTGTTGTCTGCTTCTTAGATTTCCAGGACACTAGCGAACCACCTAGTTTGATCAAGAAACCTGTAACAAACCAGTTATTCAACACTTCTATTACTTCAACCGCGAAATGGGATTACAACTCAACTCAAAACTATTACAGGAATTAGAGATGCTAAACAGAAATACAAATAATAGAGAAGAAGGGATGAGAAACTCAGACTAGGAATTGGGATGAGAGGATATAGAACACTCGAGAAGGAAGATGAGGAGAAACAAATATTTTACTCTAACAATATGCATAACCCCAAATAACAGACCATTGGCCCTTATAATAGAACTATTCTTACGCCTACTACTCAACTAGGATCCCAAATTAACTTGGCTCTGCTGCTTGTTCTCGGCCCAATAACTCTAGTCAGCCCAATAGCTACTTGTGTGAGATTGGGCTGATATTGATTCATAATTACAATACTCCGTCCTCAATAAGAACCTTGTCCTCAAGGTTCAAGTCAAGAATATTGATGCTCGCAAGCTCCCAACCAATTATCTCAAAACCAAGGCATGCTTTACGACTTGAGGAAAATATATGATATGGTACATTTGTTATTAACCGATCAAAACATTGGTCATTGTGTACCTTAATAGATAGCAGCAGATGTATTAACTGGAGTGCCATTGTAATCTTCCATATATATGTCTTTGCTTGCCACCTTGTAGAAGCATTTAGCCGTAAGCTAAATGAGAGATCCCAGGTAAACATTCCAGTAGCTAACCTCCTCCAAAGCATAAACTTGGTTAAATGGAAACTGACTTTTTGCGGCACTTGAAACTCTCCCTCCAAGTTATTGTAAATTTCTCAATCAGTCAAATCATTTAACCGTAATGAATTATAAGAAGAGGATAAGCATGGATTATCACCCAATGTAATGCATACAGAAATAGACATCCTCATATAGCTTATCAAAATGGTTATAGTATCTGCAATGCCCTTTGATGTCCATTCTTCTTCGGCATAAGTTCCTGGTGAAAAGGAAAGAGTCATTGTGTTAGCTTGCACTAGTGGAAAGGAGTCCGCAGTGAAATCCATTATGGTCACAATAGAGTCATTTCCTTCTCTATCAAAAGCAATATTCACATGATATGCCACAATGTAAGGAATAGCCTCGGATAATTGGATGCCAAGAACTCCATCAAGAGCATTGTTAGGATCAAAAGGAATTCTGAAAGCACCATAATACAGACAACACCCCTTAACATGTTCAGACCTGTCGACGCTAGAATTATCCACCTTGAAGTACGGATAAATAATTTTAGAAGCTTGCTCTCCACCATATCTCTCGATTGCACCCTTTTTCGTGACACCGAAAAATGTGTAACTAACACCTTGCACTGCCTGAAGCTTTAATTTATACGCACTCTTCAATTCTAGTACTTCCCACCATGTAACATGGCAGCAAGTGCAGCTACTCCGGGCTGCGTCTTCATGTGATGTTGTGTGGCATCATAATATTCTATGGTGAGGTCTTTCACTAATCTAAAGGGCAATTGCTCGCTCGTCGCACAAAGAGAAGTATTAACCCCACCAGGATCAAAAATAATATACGGCGAAGTAGACCTTGCTTTATGAACTAGACCAGACATCGCAAACAAGATCCTAATGACTCTATTGACCCAAATATTTGGTGACTGCTTGGAATAACTTTGAGCAATTTCCTGGAGCACCCCCTGTACTTTCTCCTCCCGAGCAGGCACTCGCAATTTGCACAACAAGTGTCCTCGTCCATTGTCACACCAATAGTCTAAATGAATTTTGAAATCATGTTGGAACAACAATATATTTTTAAATTCTTCCTTCAAAGTTGGTTTACAGTGAAAGCCTAAGGATAGAAAATTTCCTCCAAACTGTCCATCCTCCAAATTGTTCAATATTAGAGGTGATGACCTTTGTCTTTAAAAACTCCTCATTTCGATATAAATCTTCAGATTCAATATATAAAAGTACACATGATTCAGCCTTAAAATCTTGTCATCTGTCAAACCAATCGTCCACACAACTACAAAACGGGATAATCCCTATTCTTGATTCATAGGCACAGTAAAGATACGTGCAAGCTCTCATATGACAACAATAATAAATATCATGCATATGGCCATAGTTCAAATTGACACTAACAAGCACGATGAGTATTTGACAAAAAGGAAACTTATCACCTGGGACCAAGGTAGCAAAAAGATCCATAATCATAGGTGCAAATCGAATGAGTTGTTCGTTGGTATTTTGTTGAGGATTTTTATCAACCACCTGATCTGCACCGTTGCTTAAATTTTCCTCCACCTTAGTGCAGCCTCGCCGATCCTCCTCTGATTCTCCATCGCCTGAATCAAAGTTTATCTTCATTGCATCGAAAGATATTTTAGAATCTATAGACAAAGTATCAATTTGTCCAATCACTTTAGGCATGAAAGAATCTCGTCCAACATGAGGAACTAATTGAGCTTCATCATTTGAAAATTGAGAATGCATTGCAGTCACATTACTTGGGGAGGTTTCATCAAACACCTCGTCTATGACAGTCGCATACTTGTCTCTATCAACTAGACGAACCTTGGGTTCATGAGTTTCCGGGATTTGAGTAGATGAAGGCTCATAAAAGCTGGGAATATGACTCTGAGCAGCAAAAGGAGACACATAAGTCGACGGTAGAACCACTGTAGCACAACTCATGTAGTCAACACAAGCTACTGAAATATCTGTCGTTCTCGCTGAATCAGTGAAGGTCGGTGTCTGAAAATGCAGAAGAAATTTCTCCTTGAAATGGTTCCAATCATAGAATTGGTTATTGCGAAATAACCAATTGAACCGAGGAATCGCCTTCTAGGTAGAAGGAAGGAAGAGACAGTCAATCCTTCTTGGAGAAGCCAAGGAATGCGAAGTATAACTCGGCTCGAAAATTCCAGCTTTCCAGGTTGCTATCGCCACTGAATCTAGGAATAAACATCGTCATCGTAACAAACCAGTTATTCAACACTTCTATTACTTCAACCGCAAAAGGGATTACAACTCAACTCAAAACTATTATAGGAATTAGAAATGCTAAACAGAAATACAAATGATAGAGAAGAAGGGATGAGAAACTCATACTAAGAATGAGGATGAGAGGATACAGAATACTCGAGAAGGAAGATGAGGAGAAATAGATATTTTACTCTAACAATATGCATAACCCAAAATCACAGACCATTGACTCTTATAATAGAACCATTCTTATGCCTACTACTCAACCAAGATCCCAAATTAACATGGCCATGTTGCTTGTTCTCAGCCCAATAACACTAGTCAGCCCAATAGCTACTTGTGTGAGATTGAGCTGGTGTTGATTCATAACAAAACCTGTTACAGATCTTCTACAATGTTGGCATGCAGCACAATCTGCATCACAGAATACCTCTAATGTGCCTGTGGTTTTGCTGGACATCAATAAGCCTTGTCCGGGATGGTTCTTGACATATTTAACAACTCTCATTGCTGCCTCCATATGTGATCTCTTTGGTTGCTGGAGAAACTGACTTAGCATTTGCACACTGAATGCCAAGTCAGGCCTTATCACAGTCAAATATAACAGCTTGCCTATTAATCTTTGATAGACACCTGGATCTGGTAGTAGCGCATTTACATCATTACTTGAAGTACCAAGGTGGTCATCATACTCCTTGGTAGTCAATTTTGCATTCACTTCTAGTGGAGTAGCTACATGTTTTACTGCTCCAAGTCCAAGTTCAGATATAATCTCTAAAGCATATTTTCTCTGATGCATAAGAATCCCATCTGCAGATCTGGCAAACTCTATTCCTAGAAAGTATTTCAACTCTCCAAAATCTTTCATTTTCTATGTCTGTTGTAGTGTTGTCTTTGTCTCTTCAATTAGATGTAGAGAGGTACCAGTGACTAGCATGTCATCTACATACACCAGCACTATCACTGTGCCTTCAGTAATCTGCTTGATGAATAAAGAGTGATAATATTGGCTCTGAACAAAGCCAAATTGATATAGAGCTTATGTGAGTTTCTCATTCCACTGTCTAGGAGCATGTTTCAGGCCATATAAGGATTTATGAAGCATGCGCACTGGTTGAGACTCCCCCTGGCTTCTGAATCCTGGTGGCAATTGCATTTAGATCTCATAAAAGAGATCACCCTAAATAAATGCATTATCCATCTGATGAATGTACCATTTATGAGCTGCAACTATTGATAGAACAGTCCTCACAGTCATCATTTTCACTACTTGTAAAAACGTTTCTTGATAATCAATTCCCTTATTTTGACTGTACCATTTAACTACCAACCTAGCCTTGAATCTCTCCACCCCACCCGATGCCTTGTATTTGACCTTATATACCTATTTACAACCAATTGGAACCTTGCCTTCAAGAAGTGAGACAATGTCCCAAGTGTAATTTCTTTCCAATGCTTCAATCTCTGCCTTCATAGCCTATGTCCACCTAGGATCTTGAATGGCTTCAGCATATGTAGCAGGTTCTGCAATAAAGGAGAAGACTGCAAGGTAAGCTTGATATTGGGGAGACAAGCCATTGTAGGAGACATAGTTTGCAATTGCATACAGATGCATGTACATTCAGTGACACAAAGTCCTTTATACAAATAGGAGGATTATTTGGTCTAGAGGATCTTCTAACTTCTTCTTCTACAGCTGAGGGTATAGTTGGCAGTTGTTGAGTAGATGGAACCTGCACTTGACCCTGATCAGAACTTGCTCCAGTTGGATGAGCCAAGAATGATTCTCCTTCACTCCCACCTGCAACATCATTGTCATGAACATCCTCATTTGTATCACTGGAGACATCTCTTATATCTGAGTGTGTCAACTCAGCCTCATGCTCACTGTTGTGTCCCATATCAAAAACTGTCGGGACCCCTGACAGTTGAGTATAGTCTGCAGGAACATCTGGCTTTAGGAAGATTGGTAGATATTTATTTCTTGTATGTCTAAAAGGAAAGATAGTCTCTTTGAAAACAACATCCATGTTAACAAAAAAAGAGTGATTAGTTAGGTTTAAAAGCACATAGCCTTTCTGAGTTGCACCATATCCCATCAATACTGCTGGTATAGCTCTTGACATGAACTTGTCCTTTTCTTGAACTGCTTTGGCATAGCATAAGAATCATAGTACTCTTATATGTTGTAGTGAATGTTTTCTGTTGTGCAGCTTCTGGTAGGGTGACACTCCATTAGTAACTAAAGAAGGCATCTTGTTGATTATGTGTACTGCAGCTAGTACACAGTGTCCCCAGTATTTTAGAGGTATATGAGCTTGAAATCTCATTGCTCTAGCAACCTCTAAAATATGTATGTGCTTCCTCTCAGCTACACCATTTTGCTGAGGAGTATATACACAGGTTTTCTGATGAATCATCCCAAGGTTACTAAACAGATCACTGTAAGTTGAATTTATAAATTCCAGTCCATTGTCTGTCCTGATATTCTTAACATACTTGTTATGCTGTGTTTTTACATAACACAAGAAGAACTTCAAGACCACATATACATCTGACTTATACTTCAGCAAAAATAACCATATAATTCTAGAAAAGTCTTCCACCAAAGTTAGAAAGTATTTATTTTCATAAAATGTAGGCACTCTATAAGGACTCCATACATCTGCATGTAGCAATTCTGAGTTTTAGCAGGAAATAACTTCTTTAATACTACAGAAGATACATGTCCTAGTCTCATATGCCACAAGTCAATATCCTGCTTCTCCTTAGGTTCTGTAGAGTCCTTGACTGTTAGTGTTATTTATGGATTGCTCTTATTTATGTGAGAGATCAACATATAGAGACCATCATGTTCTTTACCAATCTCTTTCACCCTCCCACTATAGAGATCCTGAAATAGGCAAAAATCAGAATAAAAAGCAACACAAAGAGTATGATGACCACTTCTTAATCGTGGGACATGTAGGACATTTTTTAGTATACTTCTTGCTGAAATTGGGCTAGTACCCATGTGTGTAACATAGACTACATCTCCAATTGACATATATACCTTCTTAGGATTACTAGGTTTGATCTCTGCTAATTTAGATAATAGATTTAAATCAGACACCATATGATTTGTAGCCCCTATATCAATGATCCACTCTGGAGGCTTATTACTCACTTAAAAGACACAGTTAGTACTTGTTGTGTGTGCCATGTTTGCCGAGGAAGCAGTCAGAGAACTTTTATTCAGCATTTGTAGGATCTGTTCATATTGTTCCTTAGTAAATGTATAGGCTACTAGTTGTCTTCCTGATGAGCTGTCTCTTGAGGTTGAGGGTTGCCTCTGCATTTGTACTCCAGACTGAGCTGAAGTCTGCATTTGTTGAGACTGATAATTGCACCTGCATGAATGGTTGTACCTGAGTATAGAAGTTCTGATTTGGATCTTCGATACAAACATTATAGGCTGCAACTCCCCCTTTCTTCTTAGACTTGAAACCTTGTGGATAACCAATGATCTTCCAGCAATTCTCCTTCTTATGACCCTTCTTCTTACAGAAGTCACAATAGTCACTGTAGGTTCTCTTCTTCTTAGAGTAATTTCCAGACTGTTGAGAGTTGTTTGGCTGAAAGCTGGATTGGAAACCACTAGATCTGGAGGAATATAGGGCAGTTAACTCATAACTTTCAACTGGAATAAGAGATGTCAGTCCTAAATTTCCTGTTATGGAAGTTATAGACTTTTGGTTTTCATCACTCATAATCATAGAGAATGTCTGATTGACTATAGATAAATGGTACATCAATAGTATTTGACTCCTTGCTTGAGCATAGGAGTCGTTCAATCTCATAAGGAATAGATATAATTTTTATCTCTTCATAAAGGCAACATAATCTCTGGAATTCTCACAGTCAATGGAGCAGGGACTAATGCTTCAAACTCATCCCAGAGGTCCTTCATCTTAGTGTAATAAACAGAAACAGAGGATGTACTTTGATATAGGGTTGCAATTTCCTTGTGTCGATTGAATGACCTAGATCCATCTACTTTGTCAAATTTCTCTCGCAAATCCTCCCAAATAGCCTGTGCACTAGCTCCAAATACCACTCCTCCAACGAGCTGTGGAGTTACAACATTCATCAACCATGAGAGTACAATTGCAATGCACCTCTCCCATTGTTCCCATAGATTTTTACGATTTTTTTCCTTTTTCCATGTTCCTTCTACCAGCCCTAGCTTATTTCTTCCTCGCAGAGCTATCCTCATAGATCGATTCCATATAGTGTAATTGTCAGTACCTCTTAATTGAAATGAGATCAATTGTGCTCCACTCATATCTGCAGGTCCAAGGTATAATGTATGATTATGAGGCAAATCAACTCTGAATTCCTCATTAGCTAGAATATTTTCAATTCCTGCATCTACACATTTGGCGGCATTAGCCGTGGTGTTGTCAACAATATCTCCCATGGCTAATCTACTTTAATTGACGAGGCTTCGATTTTCAATTGATTTTTCTAAATCTAAGAATTTCACCAATGGTGATGTGAATCGATGAAAGAGACCAATAATTCCTAGTCTTATGGCTCTGATACCATGTTAAATTCTATAGATCGAGCTATATAAATCCTAGGTGATAAGAAAGGGAAGAGAAGAAGGGAATGAGCTGAATTAGAAATGCAGAAACTGATTCTGTTAAAACTGAAAATACACTGTACAAACGATCCCTATTTATAAAAATGAATAACTAACTTTGGACTCCTAACTACCTAGTGTTAAATAAACTAAACTACCCTTAATTTGTTACACATTAAGTCACCCCTTACCTATCAAAATTCTAATTAAACTTACCTATAAATCTACAGTTCTAACTTGATCATAAAGAGTGCTCAGTTATATACTTCAAATCCATGGCTTCTTCGGCAACTAAAACTTACTGTAACATGATCCTTCCTGACAGTAATAAATACAAGTCGATTGATTTAAGTCAAACAAAAACAATTAATTACAAGAAAATAAAAAATCGGAAATTGTTTTGTTTTCAGGAACAACTGATCGTATTGAAATTAATTGTTTTTCCCCCGGTTAATATTGTCTTTTATAATTATTAGCGGAAGGATTTTTGTTACTTTACTTACTATTATAGAAGCCATTAACGAGAGCAGTTTAGGGTCAACGTTTCTGCATAAGCTGTATGCTTAAAAGCTGGCGTTCCATATTTGCTAAATTGTTGTCACGTGTAACTTAGCTTTTTAAAATTGGGCCCAAGAGTAGGGCTGCTTATCGGGCGGATTGGGCGGTTAATTACTCTTAACGGTTTGGCTTAACGGTTATCGGCTTTTAAATGTATTAATCCGCTAGCCAGCCGATAAGATATCGGGCGGATTGGTATCGGTTTAGCTCTTATCGGGCGGTTTATCGACCTAATTCAATCTATATTGCGTGTATTAATTGTTTGCTGACCGCCTAGCATATAAATTCAGAATAGAAAATTACACATTAAGTCCAGACAGATATGTTTGTTAACGCCTACATAAGAATAATGTAGTGTATCATGTGTTGTAGAGTGAAAAAAGCAGAACACATTGTAGGATAGTTCTAATGGATATGCCACTGTAACTCTTGCTATCTATAACATGGATCATACAAGGATATCAAATTTCATTGAGATGACTATGTGATTGCCTGGGTTTAGATGCAAAGGAACAATTTCAGTAGTTTAGCTCATTAAATATAATGGTATCTAAGCTTTTACTAATTTATTCATAGCACAAACGAAGGAAAATTACAATAAACGTGTGGTCCTTCCCTTTGTTTCTTGTTCATTTCTCTTAGAAAGGTAACAATATATTAATAATCAACACAAAGAATGTGCTGGAGCCATATTTACAATTTTAAAAAGCAAAAATATGAGCTTGCTCTTCATACTAGGGCACTAAGATAGAGTGCTTGAAGCCTGGAAGTCGACGAGATAGAGTACTGGGGGTGGCTGCTGGTTGAATTTCTACTGAAGCTGGTTGAATTATGGTCGAATCAAGAGAACCATAATTCTGCTGGTGGCTGCTGGTTGATGCATAGTACATAAGGGTACTGATTATTTAGGAATTAGGCGTTAGAACTTAGAGATAGAGTACTGGAAGAAGTGGAAGGGTTTTTGATATTTAATATATATATATATATATATATATATCTTTAATATATATATATATATTCTTAACGGGTTAACGGATTATCCGTTAAGAAAATTAAATAATCCGCCCCCAAACCGATAAGCCGTTAATAAAAAAATTTTAATCCGTTTTCCGTCCGTTAAACCGTTAACCCGATACCAATAAGCCATTAAGTTTCGATTTCGGTTCAGTTTTCGATTTCGGTTCGGTTTTGAACGCCTACCAAGAGGACTTCTTTGTAAATATATTAGAATGGAGCAAGTCTTATTAGATTGTGTTGACCTATTAGCCCCTGTGCTTATGTCATCAGATCACTTTGTTTTTCTGACAGTCACAAGCAACTAGACCCCAGGTGAATCTCACTTTCCCATCCAATCTCTCTCTCTTTGTATACTCTTAAATTTCCATTGCCTTTCTTCTTTCAAGAGGAAAGAGTCCACTCACTTGTTTGTTTCCTCAAACATGCATCAACATCTCCAGCTTGAAATAGGAATTCCTAAGTTGAACTGATTTGTTTATTTTCTAATCACATTTATGAATAATTTTGTGCATTATCAGTTGAAAAAAGCTACTAAATTATTATTTTGCACGCATAACGCCCTTAAGAGCACTTAGGTTGTTAAACTTTTTGAATATTTTGGGTAGTTATTATTCGATTTTTATTTATGTATAATTGGATATTTACCTTCATGGAATTAAATTGTTTGTATATATCAGATCACTTAGTTCAATCATATTTAAGTTTCGTAATAGAAAAGACTTGGTTTATTACTAACCTTACTTAGTAAATATTAAACCACATTAAGCAATGACTCTGAAGGGCCTTATGGACTCAATCGGAGTGACTCAAGGTCATTATCCTCCGATTTTCGTTATGTAACTGTGTCTGTATCAATTATCCAAGAGTCAACAAGGATCATAAGAAGACATAAGATTGAAAATGCTATCAAGGCGGTAAGTGATCTCGACAAAGAACAATAAGAGTCATGAACTATAACAATATGAAACAATGAGGTTCACAAGCTTTAATCTTGATAAAAGAGTTCGTTTTGAAGTAACGACATTATAGTTACGTTCTTTGTACATCATGCCAAAATAAAGAAAGAGTGAGCCTTAACATACCTTTGTCGTTTACTTAACGACTCAACGTATATCTTCCCGAAGACTTCAATCTTATACATCAACTTCAACTCTAAATCCAAGCTTCTCTTAGCTAACAACAATCCTTAATGTGACAACACAATCTTGTTAAGTTATACTGGTAGTTACTAACTGGATTGATTCTTTTCTTCCCATTTTGGATAGGCTTTTCGAGAGATGAAGTCTTGGACCATACATATGCAAGCACACAATTTCGGGTGACTTTCTCTTGTTTGCATCCTTGATGGATAGAGGGAGGGTGAAGAAATATATCAACTTTTATTTGTTTAATTGTACTTTGCATTTCCTTGATTATCGGCATGGGATTTAATACTCTGAAATATGAATTGCTAGGGGCTTAGGAGTTAGGAGAACAACATATGGAGATAACACATGATCTAAATCCAATTTTTTAATTATTCTCTTTGTAGATAAAAGAATGCATCCAAAATGAATAACCACGTAATCTACCTACACATATTAAATTACAGATTGGCTCATGTCCTTACAAGTTATTTAGATACAAAATGTTGTTTCTCTAAGCTAATCTCTTGTGGCTACATATTTTCTTTCAGAAAAGACGGAACCTCATTTTGGCTTCACATATCACCTCTACATAATAGCCCACATGAATTCATTCATTTACTCCATATGCATAACCAACACCGCAAATTTAAATACAAAAAATGAATGACATCCGAAAATAATAATAAAAATTCTAAGTAGCCGTTGGGCCCGGGCATACCCTCACTAGTACATGTAGATAGAAAGATCTTTTCATTTCCAAACAGTCGCTTTCATATGATAAATAGTATGCTTGTTGATGATAAAATTGAGACGATACAATACTTTTGGAACCAGTTACGCACAAGGAAGCACTTATCGCGTCTAGAACTCTTCACAATTTTTGGTATAGTTCGAGAAGACAATATTAGAACTTTTGGATGCAATAAGAAAAGTAAGAGATGAGCTTCAACTAGATTTAAATTTTAAGAAAAAATAAAAAAATACTAGAATCATATTTCACTAAATTGTCTTAGATATTTTTGTAATTCTAAAGAATTATTAATTTATAATATTAATGGGACCATATATTTATATCGGGGTCTTTCGAAAATATATTATCTTATCGAAATCAGTAATTTTTTCTACTGGCCCAAGTCAGGACTGGAGAAAAATATTATCTTAGAGAATTTGTTAATTTAGAGAGGTTCTACTGTAAATGTATAATGCATAGTTTAAAGCATGAAGTTAGTCAAATTAAATTTGTTCCAGTATTCGATCTCAGCGTCCTATATATTTCATCACTCTATGTAATCAGTAATAATCACTGTAACACAATAAATAATCAAAATAAAATTTATAATTATAAATTCTTAGTTATCTCAAATAAAGAACAATATTAAGACAGAAAACCAACATAAGGCCTACATATATGAAAATGAATGAATAAATAGATCTTGCATTTCTCTTCTAAGTTCTAACCATATTCTTTTTAAACGACCTCGTTTCTGTTAATCATCACTCCACAAATATACTCGAGAATAAATGGAAAATGATGCGATGGAAAAATAAACGAGCGACCATAGACCATGTATATATAAACTCTTATTTAGGTATTGCCTAATGTATGTATTATTTCATTTCACAATTGAACTCAATATAAATTAATACAAGAATGACAAAATAGTTTTTTTCTCAGAAAAAATCGGTTTCAGTTGGAAGAGAAGCAACTTGGGGAACTTTAACAATAAAAATTCAAACAACTCTCTAAAAATCATTTGCTCTTCAAGAATAATAATGTCTTATATATACGTCAATAGTCACGTTACTCGTACATTCAACAACAACAACCCAGTAAAATCTCATAAGTGGGGTCTGAGAAGGGTACAGTGTACACAGACCTTACCCCTATCCCGAAGGAGTAAAGAGGTTGTTTCCGGTAGACTCTCGGCTCAAGAAGACGACAAGAGAGATAATATCTCAGTACTTTCAAAAACAAAACAATAGAAAATAATGACAACAACATAAGAACCAAAGAATAGATACAAAGCACTAACAATAATCAGTAGATAAGGTCCGGCACAATGAAAAGTTGTAGAATAGTGTGAACACACCATGAACTACTAGCAGTCTAACACAAAACCCTATCAGACTAGCCTCACACATGTACAAAGTAGAACAATGCTCAACCACCTCCTAACCCACAACCCTAATGCTCGACCTCTACACCAACTTCCTATTAAGGGCAATGTCCTCGGAAACCTGAAGCCACGCCATGTCCTGTCTGATCACCTCTGCCCAATACTTCTTAGGCCGCCCTCTACCTTTTCTCGTACCCGTCAAAGCCAACCGCTCACACCTCCTTATCGGGGCATCTGGGCTTCTCCTCCGAACGTGCCCGGACCATCTGAGTCTCGTTTTTCACATCTTGTCATCCGTAGAAGCTACGCCTACCTTCTCCCAAATATCTTCATTCCTAATCTTATCCATCCTAGTATGCCCGCACATCCACCTCAACATCTTCATTTCTGCTACTTTCATCTTTTGGATATGTGAGTACTTAACTGGCCAACACTTAATTCCATACAACATGACCGGTCTATCACCGCTCTATGAAACTTAGCTTTAAGTGACAGAGGCACTTTCTTGTCATTCTTGTATATTCATGTCTACAAATCATAATTAACATTTGCACTGAGCTCAAAAAGAAGTCATTGAAAAGCTGAGGTTTGTTTGTTAATGAATTAGGAAATATAATTATTTATGAGTTTGACATCCAAAAGAATAAGCCAAAAAAACGATTTTTCTTTTATCTTTTGATTTACTGTTTAAAAGAAAGTGTTACCGGAAAATATGTTCTACAAAAGGTATACAAATCTAATAATCTTTTCATAAATGTAATGGCCGGGATAGGGTAATCATTTTGAAAAGCTTATTTTATGCTGGTATCTAATTGGCAAGAATACGAAGATCGGTGTTACGATCCAAAATCCCACAATAAAGATCGTGATGACACCAAATTTTTAAGACTAGATAAGTCTATCACGCAATAACATCGGACAAAATATAACAACTTAATATTAAATAAAACTGAAAAAATGCTCAACACATAGCCAATACAGAAATACAACAGTAACAATCCCAAAAACCGGTAATACTGAGTCATATGTGCTACAGAGAGTACACAAGAAGTCTCAAAAAAAACATTATTTGGGATACGATAAATAGTAGTAAAGAAACAATAGAAGGTGACTCTGAGGCCTACGAGCGGGATAAACGGTATACCTTGGAGTCTCCACAGCACTGGCTCGACTCTCTAGCGACCAACACGATCCGAGGTACCTGGATCTGCTAAAAAATGTGCAGAAGCATAATATGAGTACACCACAATCGGTACCCAATAAGTATCTGTAACGACTTGGCCGGTCATTTTGAGTATTACAACCTTGTCTCCCCATTTACTGCTCAAGTTATATTTTTAGTTGTTTTATGACTTACCGGGTTGATTGGTTCGGATCCGATGAGGTTTTGGAATGATTTGGAACACTTAATTCTAAGGTTTAGAACTTAAGTTGAAAAGGTTGACCGGATATTTAATTATGTGTAACGACCTCGAAGAATTTTTGCTAAGGAAATTAAGGTTTTGTAGTGCCGAGTTAGATCAATTAGTACAAAGGTTGTAGAACTTTCTCCCTTGGATGTTAATTTCAAAGCAATAAGACTAAAGAAAATACAGTGAGCTATCTCCCCATAGCGCAGCTATAGCAGAGGAGGGAAGCTGAAAATTTTAACAAACCAGTGAGCTAAAACCTTATAGCACATTAATAGCACTAGTGGAAAAAAATATTGTATCCGATTTTAGTAAACCAGTGAGCTAAGCCTTATAGCACAGGGATAGCACCAGTGGAAAAATACTGTATCCGATTTTATTAATACATGAGCGGGGAGAGAGAAGAAGAAAAGGAATTCAAGACTAGGGCTTTTCTCTCCATCACCCATCCGGCCAAGGCTTCTAATACACACTTAAGGTGAGTTTTTAAGAGTGTTTTTATGATGATTTCACTTCATAATCACTAGTTACAACAAGAATTTGTATTAGATTCCATAGGATTTCTTCAAAATTTCAAGAACACCCCAAAAGTTGACTTTCAAGATTTGGTCTTCAAGAGGTAATCTTTCACTCTTAAACCTATAATTACGGATTGTTAGTGAATATATGAGCAAGAAATAAGCATTAGCACTTATTGGATGGTGCTTAGAAGCCATAAATACTTCGATTAGATTATTGGGTGTTGTAGAGATTTTGTAATGTATTAATTAGTAATAATTGGGTGGATGTGAGTTCATTGATGATTGCAGTGGTGTTAAAGAAGTCAATTTGTAGGCAAAGGATGGTTTAGTATCTCTTATTGGTGGGAAGGAGGGAATGTTGGATGAAGAAATACCATTATTAGAGGTAGTAAAATGCTTTGCACTCTAAGTGTTTGATAAAATACCTAACTAGTCAAAAATCTGGAAATGTTTTACTAATATTGGTTCAATTGAATTATGTTGATGTAGATTGAAGTTGTAAGAGTAGTTGGAGGTTTTAATATCACTAAAGAGCTGAATTAAGAAAATCTCGATTTGTGGCAATCTTATTATCGAGGGATTTTCAAGGAAATTATTGGGATTTGAGCCGTTCGAAGGTTAATATGCGCGGAATAGAATTTTCAGAGAATTGTACAGCTTGCTCGGTATTGGATTTGGCTTGTTCGAGGTAAGTAATACCTTTAAACTTAGTTCTGAGGGTATAAATCCCCGAATTTATGTTATACAAACTATTTGGAGGTGACTCACACGATAGTTGACGAGCGTGTGGACGTGCACCATAGAAATTGTGACTTGAATAAATCATGTGAAGTTGTAAAGATTAAAGAATCATGTTATTATCTGAACATGTTAGATAAATTGAGCTGAGGCTTTTATTAAAGATCATGTGTAGGTAACGTGCTGATATTTTGGGACCCATGGGGTCGTGTTGCTGTTAAATTAATTGTTTCAAAAATATATATTTCACACTCAGTCATATTCGTCCATCGTGAGGATATTTATGGGATCGGGGCTGCCCGCCTGCAGCAAGCCTTACTGGATTTACTATTAAATGGATCGGGGCTACCCACCTGCAGCAGGCCTTATTGGCTTTATTATTAAATAGATCGGGGATGCCCGCCTGCAGCAGGCCTTATTGGCTTTATTATTAAATGGATCGGGGTTGCCCGCCTGCAGCAGGCCTTATTGACTTTATTATTAAATGGATCGGGGTTGCCCGCCTGCAGCAGGCCTTATTGGATTTATTATTATACGGATTGGGACTTTCAGTCCAGAGGTTAGTCTTGTTACTTATTGAGTTTGTTGTACTCATACTACACTCTGCACCTCTTGTGCAGATCCAGGTGCTTTCGAACACGGAGACTGTTAGATTTTAGAGTACTATCAGTTGGAGACTATCAAGGTAGTTGCTTGGCATCCGCTGACCTTGTCTCTTTTTCTTCAGTTATTGTACTGTTCTATACTTTCAGACAGTGGTTTTTATCAGTCAGACATTGTATTTATATTAGATGTTCATGTACTTAGTGACACCGGATTTTGGGAGTGTTATATTTGTATTTATGAGATTTCTTCCGCTGAATTTAATTATCATATTTTTAAATTTTAAAAGATATAGTGGTTTATTAAGATTGCCGGCTTGCCTAGTATTGAGATAGGCGCCATCACGACAGGTGAGATTTTGGGTCGTGACAAGTTGGTATCAGAGCTCTAGGTTACTTAGGTCTCACGAGTCATGAGCAAATTTAGTAGAGTCTTGTGGATCGGTACGGAGACGTCTGTACTTATCTTCGAGAGGCTCCCAAACCCTTAGGAAAATTTCACTTTCTTGTATTCTATCGTGCGGAATTGATTCAGCTTGAAACATAACTCTTTGAATTCCTTCCACGCATTCGTGTGTGCATGTGAGCGCTCGGTATCAGTTGTGCATCATCGGCTTGTGATTCCATGAATGAGATTTGTGATATGTATTTTGTGTTGTGGTGATGGGCTAATCTGGAGGACTTGAGGCCAGGATTAGACCGCATCTTAAGCTCGGTAGCTCCAGTTGTGTGAACTTGTACATTTGGACTCATATGCCCGGTAGTGTCCTTATGAGTGGAATCTATGGCTCGATGAGCGGTTGCATGGCTATATGATAAGTATGATGTGATTATGTGATGTGTTCAGATGGGTTGAATGTGACGAATAAAGTTTACTTGTGGCTCAAGAGTTTGCTATTGGGTACTTAATTTCTGTCTTGATTTGACGTATAGTCTTGAATTGTGAGTGTATTGAAGGATCTTTCACGTTGTTAAATTGTGGGACAAATTAAATTATCATGTCTTGTTAATGTGTTTGGACTCGAAAAGAGTAAGTGATTGTATAGTAATTGTGGTTGTGAAAGGGTATAACAAGATGCTAATTTGAGGCTAAGCATGTGAGTTTTCTCCTGCAGAGTAATCTATGTAGGTGTGTTCCTTATAATGTTGAGTGGAGAGTTTCTTTTCTACCAGCGGAGTGTATGTGTTGAGATTTGAATTTGAATCTTGTGGAGAAAGTTGACTTGACTGTCACGAGAATGAAGGCGAGCTTAGCAGTTGAATTGAGGTATTTTATGGTTGGTATTACTTGAGCTTATGAAGAATTTTCGTTGAACTGACTGCAGTATTATGGCAGTAATATAGTATGGGTATTGTGAGTTATCAAGTATTTTAATCTATGGCTTTGAGCCAAGTAAGGGAGCCTACTATTGACAATTCAATTCATGGTTATGTGTCAAATGTTTGTTTTGGTCTGAAGTATACTTGGGAATCAGTGATGACTTGAAGAGGTAGAGTTCGAGAATGACTCGAGTAATAAAATTTCTTGATACGGGTTATATTACGCTTTATGAGTATAATAAAATTGTGGGATGAGTGAGTTGTTACTTGTGAATGATTTAATGCGCACAGAGTATGAATTTGATAGGTGGTATTAAAGTAGAGTTACTTATTTGAGTGTTGTTGTGCTAATGGGGCACATATCTTTTGGCCCATTTGGGCGGTGTAATATGGATTTGAACAAAGGGGGTGACTCTCGAGAAAGTTCAAATGGATTCGAGATTAAAATGTAACAATTGAGAATTTTTGGCAGATTTGTTTATGGTTAAAATCTAAGATTTAAGTTGGATAGTGTCGAGACTTGTGAAATTTTTGTATATCATTATGGATTTTATATTTCGGTATCAGGAAGGTGAATGAAACGGCCTTAGACTCAAATAAGGTATTTTCAAAATGGGTGTTTCGGTTGTGGTATTTATAGGGGTAATTATGATGTGGTGAGACTCTACAGATATTTTGGTGGCAATATTCTTGGATTTTGGTGACCTACGTGGTTTGGTCGAGTTAGAGTAATTTATTTCTAATAGCTTGATTCATGTGTTTGATGAATTTGGAGACTCGGAGTTCTCATAAGTATATTGTTTCGGGTTGCGGCCTGTTTGAGGTGAGTATTTTATTTTTAACTCAGTGGAGGCACTAGTTGCGTTAATTATTTGTGATAGCAACACGCTATAAGTATGTATATATGTGAGATTTGAGCCAATGTGCGGGCATCGGGGCAAGTACTCATACTCGAAAGAATTCTTAGGCTATGATATGCCTAGAGTTGATTGTTAAGCATAAAGTTATAACGTTTCTCGTGTTCGTACCTTTGTTGAAAACAATATGAGCTACATTTGAGGTTACAAAGAGGCTAATTCCCCTGAATAAATGGGGTAGTTACTATTTTTGCGTTAACTTGCCAATTTGAAGGATGACAGCAGACTTTGCACATGCTTACGCTATGGCGTGTTATTTATACCAGTCCAGGAGCATGTGAATCTTATTTCATTTATCATATACATGTGTACTTATTTAATTTCTCCTTTATGATATGCTTGGACTGGAGGCATATGACCATGCCAGGCGGATTATGTTATTGGCACGTGAGTTGTCCGTGCGGATCCATATACTGATATTATTGGCACGTGAGTTGTCCGTACGGGTCCAGATATTGATACTATAGCACGTGAGTTGTCCGTGCGAGTGATGTTAATATGAGCTCTAGAAGAGCTGGTTACTGTTATTAAATTTGTGTGTCTTGGTTCTACTATATATAATGAGCTTATAGCATTGCAGTTGTGGTGGTGCTTGTTAAACTCACAATATGGTTCTCTTCTATGAGACATTTTCCATATTTGGGTACATAGATTGCGCAGTTGTGGCCTAAGTTATATTGATATGGCGTGTCTGTGGGATAGTTGTGTTTAATTATATAAGGTCATTGGACCTAGAATGAGTACTATCAGGCTTGATTATGGTATATTTGGGTGGATAATATTGAAAGCCGGCTTAGGAGAGGATTATGGTCCTAGTTGGTGCGAGAGAGCTCCATGGCTAGTTGATCTCATGAGTGGTTATGAGTTTTTTGATTGTTTCTTTTATCATTTATCATTGACAATGTACGAAGGTTTTGGAATGAGGTTCTGTTGAATGCAGGGTTTTATACTAGTACTTGGTTGGTTTGAGTAGTTACTGTGATCAGAAATGGTGCTACGAGTATGCGAGTTGTATAGTATGTTATGTGATTATATCTGGGGTAATGGTTATGGCTTAATACAGTTTGTTAAGACTCATACAGAGTGTAGATGTGATATTCGGGTCTTGAAAAGAAATTTTTGGATGTTGAAAACTGGATTCTAAAGTTTATGGGCTAATGTTAAATTAATGATTTTCAGTCATGTTGCATTGTCAGGCCTATATAGAATAGGGTGACATAGGATCACCCCGGGTATATGGTTGGTAAGATGGAATAGTGATATGATGGCTTAGAAATAACTCTTGGCACGTTCGAGGACGAACGTATGTTGGGGGAGAATGTAACGACCCAGCCGGTCGTTTAGAGTATTACAACCCTGTCTCCCCATTTACTGCTCAAGTTATGTTTTTTAGTTATTTTATAACTTAGCGGGTTGATTGGTTTGGATCCGGTAAGGTTTTGGAATGATTTGGAACACTTAGTTCCAAGATTTAGAACTTAAGTTGAAAAGGTTGACCGGATATTTAATTATGTGTAACGACCCCGGAGAATTTTTGCTAAGGAAATTAAGATTTTGTGGTGCCGAGTTAGATCAATTAGTACAAAGGTTGTAGAACTTTATCCCTTGGATGTTAATTTCAAAGCAATAAGACTAAAGAAAATACAGCGAGCTATCTCTCCATGGCGCAGCTATAGCAGAGGAGTGAAGCTGAATATTTTAGCAAACTAGTGAGCTAAAGCCTTATAGCACAGGGATAGTACCAGTGAAAAAAAATACTGTATCCAATTTTAGCAAACCAGTGAGCTAAAGCCTTATAGCACAGGGATAGCACCAGTGGAAAATACTGTATCCGATTTTATTAATACATGAGCTGGGAGAGAGAAGAAGAAAAGGATTTCAAGACTAGGGCTTTTCTCTCCATCACCCATCCGGCCAAGGCTTCCAATACACACTTAAGGTGAGTTTTTAAGAGTATTTTTATGATAATTTCACTTCACAATCACTAATTACAACAAGATTTTATATTGGATTCGATAGGATTTCTTCAAAAGCTCAAAAACATCCCAAAAGTTGACTTTTAAGATTTGGTCTTCAATAGGTAATCTTTCACTCTTAAACCTATAATCATGGATTGTTAGTGAATATATGAGCAAGAAATAAGCATTAGCACTTATTGGATAGTTCTTAGAAGCTATAAATACTTCAACTAGATTATTGGGTGTTGTAGAGATTTTGTAATGAATTAATTAGTAACAATTGGGTTGATGTGAGTTCATTGATGATTGCAATGGTGTTAATGAAGGCAATTTGTAGACAAAGGATGGTTTAGTATCTCTTATTGGTGGGAAGAAGGGAATGTTGGATGAAAAAATACCATTATTAGAGGTAGTAAAATGCTATGCACTCTAGGTGTTTGATAAAATACCTAAATGGCCAAAATCTGGAAAAGTTTTACTAATATTGGTGTAATTGAATTATGTTGATGTAGATTGAAGTTGTAAGAGTAGTTAGAGGTTTTAATATCACTAAAGAGTTGAATTAAGAAAATCTCGATTTGTGGCGATCTTATTATCGAGGGATTTTCAAGGAAATCATCGGGATTTGAGTTGTTCGAAGGTTGATACGCGCGGAATTGAATTTCCAAAATATTGTACAGCTTGCTCGGTATTGAATTTGACTTATTCGAGGTAAGTAACACCTCTAAACTTGGTTCTGAGGGTATGAATCCCTGAATTTGTGTTATACAAACTGTTTGGAGGTGACTCACACGATAGTTGACGAGTGTGTGGACGTGCACCATAGAAATTGGAACTTGAATAAATCTTGTGAAGTTGTAAAGATTAAAGAATCTTGTTATTATCTGAACATATTAGATAAATTGAGCTGAGGCTTTTATTAAAGATCATGTGTAGGCTACGTGCCGATATTTTGGGACTTATTAGGTCGTGTTGCTATTGAATTAATTGTTTCAAAAATATATATTTCACACTCAGTCATATTCGTCCATCGTGAGGATATTTATGGGATCGGGGCTGCCCGTGTG
Organism: Nicotiana tabacum; assembly: GCF_000715075.1. Lineage (NCBI taxonomy): Eukaryota > Viridiplantae > Streptophyta > Magnoliopsida > Solanales > Solanaceae > Nicotiana > Nicotiana tabacum. The sequence goes on along the minus strand of NC_134081.1, from coordinate 20,900,469 downwards.
CAGCAGGCCTTATTGGCTTTATTATTAAATGAATCGGGGATGCCCGTCTGCAGCAGGCCTTATTGGCTTTATTATTAAATGGATCGGGGTTACTTTATTGGCTTTATTATTAAATGGATCGGGGATGCCCGCCTGCATCAGGCCTTATTGGCTTTATTTTTAAATAGATCGGGGATGCCCGCCTGCAGCAGGCCATATCCGCTTTATATAGCGCTTGGGATGAAGGAGCCCTTCCGGAGTCTGTACACACCCCCAGTGAGCGTAGATGATTATATATGTTCGGGATGGATTTTCCCAGGGCATGGGCCTGCCTTACTTATTTATATTGAGATGAATTTACCTGGACATATATCTTGTGTGTATCATTTACATTTGGGATAAATTTTCCAGGGCTGGATTGGCCTTTTACGGTACAGTGACCGAATGATTTTTGACCAGTCTTACATGAGGTCTTTCCACTGAGATGTCATATTCCTCATATCATACAGTATTGATCTATTTCACTTGTACTGAGTTTAACTGTTGAACTTGAAAGCATGCTTAAATTTCTGTACCATTATTTATACTGGACTGTACCTGCAGAGCTCATCATTACTTTCAGCCCAGAGGTTAGTCTTGTTACTTATTGAGTTGGTTGTACTCATACTATACTCTACACCTCGTGTGCAGATCCAGGTGCTTTTGGACACGGAGATTGTTAGATTTTAGAGTACTATTAGTTGGAGACTATCAAGGTAGCTGTTTGGCACCCGCTGACCTTGTCTCTCTTTCCTTCAGTTATTGTACTGTTCTATACTTTTAGACAGTGATTTTTATCAGTCAGGCATTTTATTCATATTAGATGCGCATGTACTCAGTGACACCGGGTTTTGGGAGTGTTATATTTGTATTTGTGAGATTTCTTCCGATGAATTTAATTATCATGTTTTCAAATTTTAAAAGATATAGTGGTTTATTGAGATTGTCGGCTTGCCTAGTATTGAGATAGGCGCCATCACGACAGGTGAGATTTTGGATTGTGACAGTATCAAGACTAACCTAAGTGAAGGAGTGACGAGGCTCAAGTCGAGATACTCACTAGTCAACTAACTTGTGCGGAATATCAATATAAAACTGACAACGGAAAGCATAACAGAATAAATATCAACAAAGAATAGGGCATGTGATAACACACAAATTAACCAACAACTCATAAAATACAAAGTAAATTCATTTTAGGAAAACAAGGATATGTTCAAATCATCAACCCATTCCAACACAAGAATAACATCAAGAATCACCCTGAAATGCCACATAACATAATCAACAAGCCACCCTTATGACGACGCGTGAGCTTCACATGAAATATTTTTCTTTATATAGCTACACATGCATAAGCCCCCTTATCTCACCGCATGCGCATCCCAATAAAGTATTTCCCTTATTTGCAGTATGCGCATTAGCCCCCTTTATCTCGTCGCATGCGCATCAATAAACACCACTCTTCTGTCACTGCATGTGCATCTCGCCACCTTTATACTCCATAAAATAACAATCACCCTCACAACATGTACACATGTGCCACAACATCACCATAACAACAATACCAAAGTCACAACAAGATATAGTCCACGGCTCAACAATATTGTGTACAAGAACCATAACAATAACATAAGGGCGCGAGGAGTGAACAACGATAAAACATATTTCATTAACAAACAACCCAATTCAAGGCATATTAATAGCCTAAGGTATAATCCGGTCAATTGACACACATATGCCTGTGTACACACTCGTCACCTTACGTCATCGTTTCACATAGTACAAATAATGCAAATTAGACCAAATCCTAAGGGATAATTCTCCAACATAAAGTTAGGCAAGATACTTACCTCAATTAGGCCAATTCAACACTCTAAAAATGCTTTGCCTTTAAAATTCACTTTTGCTTGGCTCAATTCTAGCCAAAAATGACTTAATAATATCAAAAAATACAAGAGAAACTAATTTCGATTAATAAAGTTAAGATCTTTACACAATACCCCAAAAGTCAACAAAAGTTAACCTCGAGCTCGCCCGATCAAAATCCGAGTCGAAGGGTAGATCTCGAATATCCTTAACCGCACGAGTACAAATATGTGGTTGGTTATCAAATCCGAATTCAATTCGATTCTCATCTCTCAAATTTTTTATTTTTCAAAACATAGTCAAAATTCCCCAAAATTCCTCTTCAAATCTCATGGATTATATGTTAAAATTCATAAATAATTATGTTATAATATCAAAATGGAGTCAAAATCACTTACCCAATAACTTTGTATGAAAATCCCCTCCTAAAATTGCCTCCCACCGAATCTAAGGCTAAAACATATGATAAAATGAGACTAAGTACCGAAATTTCACTATTTGTTCAGCTGCCGAAGTCGCAAATACGACCAGGGATTCGCAAATGCGACCCCTTGCAAATGCGATCATTTGATCGCAAATGCGATGCCTGCTGAGCCCAAGGAATGTCGCAAAAGCGACACAGTCTTCGCATTTGTGAAGTCAGTCCCCTTCGCAAAAGTGATCCCATGATCGCAAATGCGGTCTCCCCTGCCCAGTTGCCCCATCGCAAATGCGATCCCATAGTTCGCAAAGGCGAACAAACTAGCACCCATCCTACCTCGCATGCGAGGTCCGCAACATCAACTCAAAAACCAGCAAAATCTGAAACTCACTTAATTATCCTAAACATGTCCGAAACTCAACGAGCCACCAGGGCTCCACACTGAACATTCACGCAAGTTTAAGAACATCATACGAACTCGCTCGCGAACTCAAAACACCAAGATAATATTTGAAATCACGAATCGGATACCAAAACACATAGAATTCACAACGAAACTCAAGAATCGCTAAAATCACAACCAAACGTTTGATTCCTACCAAACCAACTCGGAATGATATCAAACTTTGCACACAAGTTTCAAATGACAAAACAGACCTATTCCAAATCCCAAAACCAAAATCCGAACCCGATAGCCATAAAGTCAACCCAAGGTCAAACTTAGGAAATTTCTAAACCTTTAAATTGCCAACTTTCGGTAAAAAGAATCAACTCATCCTAGAAACCTTCAAATCCAATTCCGAACATGCGCCTAAATCCAAAATTACCATACGAACCTATTGAAATTTGAAACTATCAAAATACCGTTTCATGGTCGTTTTCACAAAAGTCAACTCGGTCAATATTTCCAACCTAAGTTTCCAAATCAACCCAAAACCTCCCCGAAATGAAACCAACCATCCCCGCAAGTCATAAAACTATAAATACACATACGGGATGCTTCATAAGGGAAAGCGGAGCTCAAATACACAAAACGACCGATCAGGTCGTTACAATCTAAAAGAAAACTGAGTTACTATATTTGATAGTTCTTTACTTGTTACATATTTAAGTAAGACTAGTGCAAATTTAGCAGATAACTAAGCACTCTCATTTTGGTAAAAGATAATCATATTCTAAACTTTTTAAATTAAACTGCTTCACAACTTCATGTCTGAATAATTAAAGAAAATATACTACATCAAATACAATGAACCATAAAGCCCTCATCAATTGCCCTAACATTTAAGCAACTACAAGCTATAAACAAAATTCAAGTCTGACTATGCTCTCAAAGAAATCCCCAAAACAGAGACTCAAATGGACACGCCATTCTTGAATGCTGTAGTTGCTTTTGGAAACGCCATTCTTGAGTTATGTTTTTCTAAGTAGAATAGATTGATTTAGATGAATGGAGAGTGAAGAAATTTGAGGCTTGGCAAGTGATTTATAGGGGGGGAAAAAGTTAAAGCTGGGTTTCCTATACTGATCGGGAGTGGAATTATTATCCAAGTTCCCTAATTTGCTCACACCGTTCTTTATTTCTACTAGTATCATTGAATATAAACTTCTTTTACATAATTACATATGTATTAATAATATATATTTGAGATGTAAAATAAATATTAGAAAAAATATTAACGTCCATTGGAAAATACAAATTAAAGAAAAAATTCAAGTCCCCAAAAATAATGTAAACAAAGGAAGAAATCATACATCACAAAGCCCTAAAATATTTTGTCTAATTATTCAAGCCATCAAATGTTTTGTCTACTTATTCACATATTATCGATTCACCAATGAATTTCCTCCAACGTATTTGTTGAGAATCAGGCTTTAATAATATAATGATTTAACAGTGAAATAGAAGAAGGGACTTTCCACAAGCAAGCAAAAAGATACAGAACAATTGAAAACAAAACACCCAAAAGTTTGAATAATTAAAATCCGCAAGCAACATAATTGAATACCCAATTTGCTAAATAAAAAAAGATTACAACAAATGAATACAGAGACAAATTTGTAGTTATCAAATTACCCTTTGTTCACTTGTTGATATGCGTATACCAAAGTCCAAACCAATGCAGCTCGACTACCATCTAAAAGTTGGGCCGCCCATAATAATAGCATTGAACTAAAAGATATCATAAAAGGTAAATTTGCTTAATTTACCTTGAAAAAATTAATTTTGACGCTAAGTAGGAGTTGAAATGAATTGGACTAAATTCTCTTCGACACCTCTAATTCATGTTTCTAGGGCAATACGTTATCTAATACAACTCTTCAATCTAACGACAATTGTTATAAGGATAGGGAAGGACTTCTAGAGCCGGAAGGAAATCGAAAGGAGTGGAAATAAATATTAGGAAAATAATTAAAGACTATTCCTAAATATTAGAAAAATAATTAAATAGTTATTCTTATAAATTAGGAAAATAATTAAATAACTATTTCTAAGTATTAGAGAACCAATTAAGTAGTTATACTTATATATTGGAAAAATAATTAAATGACAATTCTATCTCAATTATTAAAGGGTAAAAAAGACGAATGACATTTCACTGAGGGCCTTCGTGCTTTTAATATAGTATACTAGTCTCTATGTTCGTGCTTTGCACGACTATCTTGCGACATTTATTATGAAACACATACCTAAAATAATAAACTTTCAACTGCATATGTTCTTTTTTTAAATAATTATTTGCATCAGATATATATACAAAATATAATAATCAATTCCGTGGGTAATATGACTTTACAACGACATTTAAGGGTTAATTTTAAACTTTTTCCTATAGATAATTCCTGTGATCGGATCTATACATTACACACAAGTGAATTATCATACTATCACATCCTTCTATTACGTGTGGGAATAGTTCTATGAGCTCCTTTTTTTTTCTACAGAAACTTGTGTAACCTTTTACAACTATGACTATACGTACTTCTACATCCAAATATTTCGGCCGTATCAATCAAAAATAGAAACCAAATGTAACCAGAAAAAGGAAAACAATAACGGATAGCAACAACAAATCGAGAAAGTGACTTTTACCGTCTAATAAGATTTTTTTTCTGAATTGAATGATAGACTTGCATGTTGGCATGATATATAGATAATAAAATTGCACAAACAAAAAGTAGTACTGAAACATTTAATATATATATAAATCTTGATGGGGCATGCGAAACTACTTCTTGACCATCTAATTTTTTTAAAATTTATTTTAAACGATTAATCGTGAAGTACATATATAAAGCACATAAACAACAAAAACAAAAAGGAGAGAAGATTTGGTTGAAGAACAGAAAATTTAATGCTAATAGTTTTTTTAAAGTAGGTTAAGTATTTATTATTGAAACTCAAAGACAAAGTTTTGGCAGGAGACTGAAGTCGCGAATTCTTAGCCAACTTGAAAATCTTATATATTAGTTGATCTAGTATTAAACTTAATGGAGATTACAATTTTATCCAACATAAAATGTTACTTAATTCACTTTTCAACGGGTAGAAAAGTCGATCGATAATTCAAGGATATTTTAGTCGTTCAATATTTAGTGTTTTAACATTCGTACTTTTATAATAATACTAGTCTCTATGCTTGTGCGATGCACGAAATATCATGTGCCACACATACCAAAAGTAATAAACTTTTAGTAGCATAAATATTCTAAAAACAATTATTGAGTATGTACAAAGTTCAATAATTAGTTCCTTAAAACAAAAAACAAGAAGAATATAATATATGTTCAAACATACTTCTCTATAACAACCTCGTTTGTTTCGATATTTTTTGGCTGCAATAGTAAAGCGTTGTTATAGATGACATATATTATAACATAGCATAAAAATCGGTTCCGACAAAAGTTTGGCTCTTATAGTAAATAGATGTTATATAGAGATGTTGTTATAGAGAGCTCTCTCTCTCTCTCTCTCTCTCTCTCTCTCTCTCTCTCTCTCATATATATATATATATATATATATATATATATATATATATATATATATATATATATATATATATATATATATATATATATCAAATAACTCATTAGCAAAGTGTTCATGACACAATCAAAGGACGAAATGAAACTAAACATTATATTAAGAGTTATGCGAAAAGTTTTAAAATCACTTAAACAATACAGCAACACTTATATTCTTTTTAATGCAATGGTTTAGTTTAATTAAGCCTTAAAAATTCAGCTGTATAAAAGTAATAATTCTTTAGATCAATATATATATACAAGAAGTTATTTAGTTATTCATGCCTTCCATGTCATTATCTTTTTGTTGCACTGCAGGTTATCCTATATCAACTATTTTAGAATTTTATATCTAAACTTATAATTCTTAACCACCTAAATATTCAACCAACAAAAAAAACAATTAATATCTTAGAAAAATTCTCACGTATTTATGTCAAGATTCTAAAAAGTGTTCCGTTGTATTATAACGATCCACAAAAAAAGTTCTTGCATTCATAATTGCGTTTAACCTTGATGACAACATACACGTAGAGTCGTAGACTAACATGAAAATTGAACATTGCTATTACATGTAATGCACCTTATTTCAATCTCATTGAGAACTCAAAACCAAACTCTAAACTAATAATACCTTACCTAATTTTGTTACCTTCGTTTTACAATAATACCATAGAACAAAACTAATACCTTGGCGCCTCCTTCCGATGTTTCCAACTAATGGACGCCCCAGATATTTCTTCAATTTCTTTATAACAAAGATTTGGAGATTCTTTAGCCTTATATTACGAACTAGACTTCTAGACCAAATAACATTTATATTCCATAGTGTAGCAAATTGGGGTTTCTCAGTCTCCTTATTTGAATAACCAACTAACGGAATGAAAGTCATAACCTGATAGGATAGTTTACGTTACTATGATTTGGATAGTTTACCTGATAGGATTTGGATTTGGATACTTTTACGTTTTTGGACATAAATATTGAAGAGAATTTAAATTTTGAAGGATATAAAAGTCTATCAATATTACGAGGATGTTTTAGTCATCTAACATTTAGCGTGAAACACATATATATATATATATATATATATATATATATATATATATATATATATATATATATAGATTTTCTTGTAGTATATATTGTATGTTATGTATATATATTACCTTATATATTTTCCTATTTGTAGCCAACCAAGAGGGAGAAATGAGAGTAAAAACAGGAAGAATAATAATTGCTTTCTCCAGTAGCATCTGGATTAATATGCCACAAATGTAAATATAAATATCATAGTAATATTGAAATCTAATATTAAGTTGTGCCTAAAAGCTGAAAAGGAAAAAAAAAAAGTTCTAATAATCAAAGGCCTTCCGGAATATAAGCCGTGTCCGTTTGATTTTATAATTTTAGTAAAACGTTTTCTCCAAGAAACTTTTCCAAAAACCTTCCAAACCCATTTTTGAAAACTTTCCAAAATTGATTTTCTACGACTTTCCCAAAGTGAAACAGAAATGCCATCAAAGTACTTGTACCCCTTCTTTATATTAAGCAAGCATTCCATGTTGATATGTGAGAGTCCACTTCGATTATTTCACCTGATACTACATGTACGATAATTTTGTCCACAGAAAGTTACATATTATATGATCTAAATTAAATTAAAAGAAAATAAGTGTAGATTTAGGTATTTGAAGTTAAATTCTTCAATCAGCATAATTGTACACAGAAACATCCAAGTCCCGCCGCTGTTTCTTCAATCAGCATAAATGTACACCGACTGCCGTAGGGCTTGAAACAGCGCAGTAGCATACCACTAAGCTTTAGAAAAGATGGATATCAGCTAACAAAGAACTCAAGTGTGCTTTAAAGAGACTCTGCCTCCATAAGAACATAAAGAGATAGTCTAGGAGCATTGATTTTTTTATTTTTTTTATTTTTTTTTTGAAGAAAGAGGAACTTGAATGTTACAATCATTAGAGAAAATGAGTTGAGTTTTTTCTTTTTTTTTTTCTTCTCACTTTCTTTAAAATGCTAAAAGAATAACTGTACAGATCAAAGAATTTTACAGAGTAACACATGACATGTTATCATCATTTTGTATTAACAGCTCTCTCTCTTCTTTAAGGAGAGCAGTGTTGATCCTCACACTTAAGCAGAGCCATCATTTGAGACCTTGAAACACTTTGCCTGTTATTGAGGACATCAGTGTAATTTTGAAGCCTATAACGATCCGAGTTTGTTAGAGAAAATGGAGGATTTAAAATCAGAGATGGTGCTTCCACTTGTAGGAATTTTAACAAACGCACAGCTTTTGAATAAAATACCACTGCATTTTCAGTCCGACCCATGTACTCATCAACCTGCCACAGTATCATAACTTCTGGTAAATGGTTCAGTTTAATATTAGGTCTCACTAAACAGAAAATTTCACAGATAGGGATTGTTGTCTTCTGAAAGAAGAAAGAAGAATCGACTAAACCAGGAGGAGGACAAGGTGATTACACACACGAAAAGATTTTCAGATTTTCCTAAGTCCTGAAGTTTTATGATGAGCGTGACTTGTTTATGTTGGAATTTTGTGTTGAACTTTAGTTCAACAGAAACACCAATATAGACCAAGATAAAGAAAGAAGATACAGAACACTTACAGCTCCCTTTCTACCCAAAGCCAGGGCAGATTGAAATATCATCTCCATTGCATCTGGCACCTCTGTATTTCCTGAGAACAAACAATAGCACAAGGAAGCTCTTTATCTTTTTGTCTAAGAACATAAAAAGCAGTCTTATGCATCATACTTGAGCAAGAAACTGAATATATTCCTATTACAAAGTATCTGGGATGTTTTGCTTGCTCTTTAAATCCCTGAAGTAAAACAATAGCTAAGAATAACATTTAATGCGCATAAATATGAAAACACCAAAGGACAACTACAAGATCAACAGATGGCTATTCTATCCAGTTCAAATCTTCCAAGTTATTTTGCAGTAACACATTAGATTGTTGATAAAACTAGTTTTATCTTAAGAGACCATCAAAACTACTTGCATAATTTCATCTTAATAATAGATGTGGAAGTAAAAGTTTGCCAGGTATGTAAGGAACTCATGAATTATTGCAGTAGAATAGATAGAGGAAATAGGAAACAAAATGTCACAAGAACAGTTGCAGTATCACACATAAAGCACATAGAGATTGAAGAAAAAGGGGAGGGGTACAGCACAAATTGGCAGCAGTTAGTAACCAAGAATATACCAGGCTCTATATGTTTGGCAAGTTCCTCTGCATTACCAACTTCACTAAGAAATGCTTTTTCAATATGAGAGCATACATTCTCCGGCCCCAAAATGTTAGTAGCATCAAGATGCTCTTTTATGTTAAGACTAGCTTGACCTTTCTTCGTGATTTCCCTCAATCTGATAGTTTCTTGGTTTGGACTTCCTTCAATTGCCGACGCCGCTTGCGTATGACAAATATCCAAAGCTTGCTTCCATATAGCAAGACTGACTAGCTGAATTGAAAATGCTTCCAGATGCCTGCTTGCCTCAACCTTCAAGAGAACGCAATAACTATTAGAAGAAACATACCCGAAATGAACCAATAAGAGCATAGATAAAGGATAGACAGCTAAGCCTAAGAAGAGTCAGCAGACAGATTAGAATATACAAATATCTATTGAGCAAAACTTGATCTTAACAGCAAAAGGTAGAAGACCACACAGTTTACAATTTAGATTACCAGTTCCCAAGCACTTGCCATCACCTGATATTAGCAAGGTGAGTGCAATGAATGATGAAAAGTTAAATCAGATGATACTCATAAACAAACAAGGATCAAGATTGGCTCAGAGATGAAATTTGGACTATAAGACTTGATTTTGCTGATAAATCTTTCTTCAAATGACCTTTTCATCAAAAAAATCAGAAGATCTTTCTTTTCTTGCTCTTTTTTTTAGCTCTCGTGAAAGTGAGGCTCAGCCAAGTCAAAACTAGGTCAGACATTTGCATTTTTGGGTATTTTCTTATTCCATCAAAACTCAGTATCTCACCACTTTACACTTTCTAGTAAGTCTATATCCCAAAGAAAAAGTGATCACTATCTGATATAGTTTATTTGAGAGATTTTATTGTGCAATCTGATGATTCAATGTTCTATATATTTGTTCCATAAATCATTGATCGAATTCATTTTAGAAGCAGAAAGGCATGTAATCAACGTCTCCATTTGCCTGGAGCAGTAAATAAATTAACCTCATAGAAGAATAAATCAATAAATCACAATGGGATGTTTGAGCGAACAACTAAGGTTGGCTTCATGAAATTCTTGTTAATGTTTCTTCAGGAATTAAAAGGTCGAGTTACTACGTAAAGATGCAGCGCATTGCTGAAGCAACCCAAGTACACATTAAACACCACATATTTGTACAAAAAGAAAAAGACATGCTTCTAATTCAGGTGATGCACACCGAGGAAATTAAGTCAAACATACTATACAAGATGTTCAGCAAGATTTAGACATTCCATGAGATTTACGAGGCCAGCACAATAAGAAAGCTTGTATCAAGGATATGAAATACATTAGAATACTCAAATTTTGTTCCATTAAACAACTACAACAGGATCTGTAAGAATAGGATATATTTAGATGACTCCAACTTGAGCAAACATATTAGACTCCTACACTGGGGGTAACCAAATCAATGGTGTAAACAGTAGCAAGGCTGTTGTAGAACCGGTAGTGCTGTAAATGAAGCATGGGGTTAAAGCTTTTTTAAATTATATAAAATATGGTAAATTTTCATTAATAGAGTACCAAGAAGATACTGCAAAAGTACAACAATTAGATTATAAATGAGCTGTCTCTGCCTCAGCCACAGAGAAAGCAAAAAATCTAAATACCCGTATCTTCTGCCATGCTCTTCTTACAGAAAGAGTACAAATTCAAAGCTAAATAAATGAGATCAGGATCTACAAGAAACTAGGCTAGAACTTATTCTCTCCCTGCACCCCTGCATGCTATAATTGCAGGTAGACACATGCAGCTTTACAGAAAATGACATCACTATGAGTTACCTTCTCATTCACTAACTCCATGATAGCAGAGGCAAAATGTTGCAGGGACTCTATTCTGGCCATGCCATCAGTTGGCGGCTGCTCCAAACGGTTTATGATATCTGTGCATCCTTGTGAAGTTCCAGGTGCAGATGAGGGACTTTCCAAACTTCCTAAATGACCTATTCTACTAGTTGGAGGACCAATAATAGGCACCGGGTCACTTGGTCTAGGATCTAAAATCGTAGACGCTTGCAGGGATCTGCTTGATCTGAATGGCATATTGCTAAGCCTAGAGGCACCTGCTGAAGAATATGAGTCCATGGGGGGCCCAGAAACAATGACATAGTCCTGATCAATCAACTCAAACGAATCCACCACTGTTAAATGGAGTGAATACCATAATCAGAAAGTTAGGTATCAGCCAAAACTATAGATCCAAGCAAAACATAAATTTCCTCAAAATTCTAGGCAAAAGGAAATTGGGAAGAGCATTGCAAAATAGAACCTTTTGAACGAGTAGTAGCTTGCCTATGGTCCTTCAAATTAATAGATTCCCTCATGTTCCTTTCTGTATGTCTGTGGCTCGAGCCAATACTATCTGTTTTGTGTGGGGTATTACAAGAACCTTCTTTCCTCTCAGCTTTTGCATCATAAGAAAATCCATGTGACAACCTCTGTGGTAATCTCCCAGCAAATGAAGGACTACCATCAGGAACGCTGGAATCATCATCTAGACTAAAGGGTAAACCATCTTCTTGAAAAGTTTCCTCTCTGTTCCTCACAGGATAGCCTTCTGATATAGGAAAACCACCTATTACCCTTTGAGGTCTCCTATCCCTGTTGACAATATCCACACATCAATCAGATCGAAAGATGAACAATATGTAATAACGAGAACTAGAATTCATTAACCACTTTACCAAGACAGCTCATCTGGCTGCTTCTCTGCAAGAAATGGGTGGTTAAAGAACTCTTCAAATGTCAACCGCTCCACTGTGGATTCATGGATACACCAAAGACGTGTTTTGAAATTTTAATGAAAAATTGTCAGGTAAAGAGAATTCCGGATTTGTTATTGTTAAGGTAAATACTGAAAATCATACAAAATCTTCTCTATGTGAAAGATTCAAAATGGCAAAGCGTGTGGGAAATAATGATACAAGTATACTCAAGACTGTTTGTGAAAGATTTTATGCAGTTGAAATCTAGACCACTCAAATGACGTACCTGGATTACGGCGCAGCAATTTTTTACACAAATCTATGCAGTTAGCACTTAAATTTTTTGCATTTGGAGGAAACAGCAATTCAGTGGACTTTAATATGTTCTGGAGCAACTGCAGGAAAGATTGAGGGAAAAAGTTTAGAACTTTGTGTCAAGAAATTTAATATCGCCGATCAAATTGAACCAGAAAAAGTGCCACTATAAGAAGTATGCAAAGCTTAGAAGATATTGAACCTGGATTTGATTGTTTCCAGTAAACGGGGTTTTGCCTGTTACAAGCTGAAACAGGATGGCACCAACGCTCCAGAGATCTGCCTGCGTTTGCAGCCAAAAGTTAATAGGAACTTGAAATGATATTACTCCTATTAGACTATGGATGGGAATCATAGGAAGAGTATATCACCTTTGCATCATACTTTTGAAGTTGCATTATTTCTGGAGCCATGTACAATGGTGAACCACATAGTGTTTCAGCAAGGCCCCTAGGCTGCAAAGACCTAACAAAAGAGAGGTGGTTTAAGTCATTATGAATTTTGAATGGGCCACTCACCACTTAGGAAACATTTAGCCAGTAAGCTTGCAGCTTAAACAGGGGAAAAAAGAAGGAAAGAAAATCTAGCAAAAGTGTTCTTAATGGCAGATGAACTGGCTGGATCTTAGGTCATTCAAAAGAGGGAAGGGAAGGAAGAGAGGTACATCAGCAGAAAGACATTTACCATATGGGCAACTTTACCTTGCAAACCCAAAATCAGCAATCTTCAAGGTGGAGCTGTCATCGTTCGAGGATAAGAGGAGATTCTGTTGGATCAAGAAAAAAGGAACAAGTCAATGAATTGACCATTTCCACTTACCAAACACGCAAATTCTTAAAAACAATTAAGAAGTATTACTGTCGCCAAAAATGAAAAATAACCAAAGAGACATGCAAGAACTCACTCCTACAAATCAAATCATTAGCTCCCTCAACTAGAATCTAATAATTTGATGGTATGAAACCTACATATCTGTTCAAAGAGACTCATCTCCTTTGACGCCTTCCTTTTCCTTTATTATCTTTTTGAAGAGTATTGTCCTCAGCAAATGTGGTGATTATTCAAAATCTCTGTATGAGACATGGGATTGCTATCTGAAAATGAAGCAACAGCATGCCTCAATTACCTCCGAGTGATGGAGTCATGTGAACCATTTCCAATCTGTGGTTTATGCACTAAAAAACCATCAAATACTTGGCTCCTTTTGATGATTAGTGCAATATATGCTAAGTGCTAGGTGGTGCATAACTAACGGGATAGTCCCTTTGCAGCTCACTCGTTTTTTAATATTTTTACGCATAGAAAGCTAGCATAGTCATTAGATGCCCATGAATATCAATAAGAACTACGGCAAAATCACCTGAGGTTTATGAGGAATCGGCAAATTTTAAAATTTCAGAATAGAAGAGGAGAAGGAAGCCAAACCTGAGGCTTTAGATCCCTATGTATTAGATTGTTATCACGGAGGATTTTTAAACCAGATGCTGCAGTGAATAAATGAACATGAACATTAATATGTTTAAGTTCATGTAATAGTAAAAGGTCATTCACTCTACATGCGAAAAAAGGAAGTTGGGCAAAAGAAACAGAAGGTTCAGACAAACCAAGTTGCTGCATAAAATGTTTTGCAGTTGCTTCTGGAATTCTCCCTTGTCGTTGTTGAATGTACATAGAAAGATCACCTCCTCTACAGTACTCCAAAATAATGTATATTTTTCCCACCTCCTATATACCATTCACGAGGTTTCATTTAGATCAAAATGGAAAAGAAAATATATGTCACAAGCAAAACAACATATCATTTCTTAACAAAGCAGATTCTTAACTCAGCAACATTGTGCACCCAAATGAACACGAAACTTAGACTATAAACTAAGCAAAGTAACAAAGCTGGGCTATGCTCCTGCAGAGTCGCAGATACGGTCTCAAATACGAAGGTCTAGAGTCAAAAACCCTGCCGTGGGCAGGCATAAAGCTAAATTTGCTCAGTTCTAGTTTCCACAGAACTTACCGAAAAGCTATTCCCTGAGATTATACGGAGAACTAATCTCGTATTCCTTCTATAATGTTCATAGAAACAAAGCTATACACTTTCTTTATGACAATACGAAGACAACTAAACAGGTAACACATAATAAACATTTTCTTTATTGAGTTCCTTCTTTCTACTGAAGACTTTCACCAAAAAGATATTATCTCAAGTCTCAAGCAAAATGAGCATAATCTATACTGCTCAAAGTTCCAAATGCAAAAATTATAATATCCCCGCAGTCCGTGCATCCAAATAAGCAATAAGATAAACCTCTATTCCCAGTATTTAAGTTACATACACTCACAATTTACAGATTTTTTACACTATGAGTGTAGTTTAACCTACTACAGCAGGTTAATACCATTTTTATCAGGTTATTAATTAACGCTTATATAGAAATTTACCTGATTTTGTATACATTGTTTTACGCCGTAAGTGCATATAACAACTCTATTTTTCCAATGACTCCATAGACTCACACAAATACCTAAATGATATCACTAAGCTACAATTCGAATATAAATTCTAGCATTTCTTAGCAGAAATATGCATAATTCCTTAATTAACACAAACATATACTATATGTATTCTGAAACTGAATTTGATAATACAAAACCTCGATCATGTCGTGGAGGCGAATGATATTAGGATGATTGATCTTCTGTAAAATTACAATTTCGGACTTGAGACTATCCTGAAGCTTATTATTAAGCCGAGCCGTGACGATCTCTTTAATAGCCACTTCGGTTCCGTGAGCTCGGTGCCGAGCATGCCACACCGTCGAGAAAGAGCCGGCGCCGATTTGCTTCCCCACTACATAGTTCCCTACCACACTCCTTCCCCCTCCTCTGCTCATCGATTGAGCCATCAAAACCCTAACCAAAATTTCCCAAACACGGCCTTATCAGAAAGGTGACTCCACACAACCAAACACGGCCTTATCAGAAAGTCTACAACGGTCAAATTCAATTCCAGGAGGTTTTTGAGCTTAGTAATGAACTATGGGTTATGGCTATGGTGATTGAGCTTTGAAATGATTGAGTGTTATAAAAAAGGAAAATTTTAAAACTTTATTTTATTTTTTTGCTTTCTTTTGGGTGGTATTGGAAGTTTGGTGTTTGCTTAAGGTTATGGTGATTAGTGCCGTGCGCTTGGTGAACGTATTGACTTGAGGCATACTGGGGCGCGGACGTAATGCGACGTGGTCTATTGTTGTGGACCACCTTATATATTTTGTTAATAATAACGTGGTGGCATCATATTGGTCGTGAGAAAATAGAGGGCACTTTTTTCTTTAATTTGAATTTCAATCATACCAAGCTCTTTTTGGCAAAATAGAAGATAGAAAATATTTTGCCAAAAATGCATAATGTTCGTCAAATTGTTTCTGAAGGCATGGGCGGATCAAGTAAGGTTCGATGGGTGGTACGCCTCCCACAAGTTTCAATCTAAATTCTCGCTATATATAAGAAATTGTATATATATTTAAGGCGTCGCCCATAGTAATAGATAATACAAACGTGTCAATGACAAACAGTAGAAGATTCTATTTTGATTGTGAAGGATCAAATCCAACTGACAATAGGTTTTTAACTTTTGGCGAACTACATCACGTAAGTTTTCAATTATTCTATATATTCCGTTCTCTTTTTTCTTCTTCTGTAATTATTGTTAACTATTTTACTTTATTTATTCACTTTTGACTTTCTTTTTACGTCTCTAATTAGTTAAGTATTTTTTTTCATGCAGAGTTAAAACAATATTTTCTTTTGCAAATCTTCGCTCTATCATAACTATAATACTATATTTTTCGGTTCAATCGATTTATATTATATACTGTTTGACCAAAAGTATAATTTTCGGTTGAAACTATTATATTTTATGTAATAACGGGTTAAACCTAGTTAACGATAATATCTCTATGCGAATCTTGAAAATGTGTATAATGTGGGATAGATCCAATAAGGGATTGACAATAAATAACATTAAATAATCATAAAGTATGATCAATAATAGAAGAGTAATTAATACAGTAATAAATAGTAATAAATGGCATTTATGTAAATAGGAGAAGTGATTTACCCAATAAACAATGAGATAGATGATTATTCCCCCTGACAATGATGAGTGACAGACAGATCTTAGAACATTTAAAATATTCTCGGATCTGATGGAAAGGTGAGGACTGATATGAGCAATAATCTTGATAAAAAGGTAGTATTTGTATTTTTACAATAGAGAGGGGGAATATCTTTGTGCAAAGTCTGCTCTTATCACCATGAATATTATATGCCTTTATTCCTTATCTTTTTTCCTATTTATTTGGGACATACCCCCAATAAACCCTAATAACACAAGTGCAAAGAATATCCAATGGAATATTCTCTTTAATCATGCCCTAATAAACCAGCCGTTATAGCTCTTTTTTCAATGCTCAACATCGACCATCTTTTGCATCTCGACCACGGGCTTCGCCATCTCCTGGTCGACCTCGGCTGACTCTTTTCTCGAGGTTACTTAATCCTAAGTACTGAGACAGATTTCGACCTATATAGTTAGTCCCTCCGCTTATTAAGGCCGACTCCAGATGACCTTGATGAGCGGATTCTATTTATCGTGTTTGGCGAAATTGAGCAAGTAGGTCGAGTAGTGACGTTTTAGACGGGATGACGACATGACATTTCGGGGGCCGCGACTTTTGAGGTCACATCATTTCTACTCCAGAATGACGCCATGATATCATGCGTCACTATGGCGCATTTTCCCGATATTTTGCGTCATTTCTCGTGCACCTGCCATTTCGATACCAGCGCTGGGTAATGATGGCCTGATTCTCGGTTTTGACACTTTAATTCTTATAAATAGGGATATGAGGATATTCGTTCGTGTTTTGCATGTTCTTCATATCGAAACCCTTTGTCTTCTTCTCCGTGCTTCATTATTGCACATCCCCTTCACTGGTCTTAGCGATTCTTGTTGCTTCTAATACTTCCTTGCCTGAATATCCTCTCTAAAAAATATGGGCAATGTATCCTCCGGTTCTGGCGCGGGAACTGACCCTGTCCCCCATGGCGGTGCTTATGCCCTCTCGCGCTGATGGCGTCTCTATCGCCGTTGAAGATGAGAATTTTCCTACAGTGGAGGAAATAATTTCTCGTAGTGAGAAAGTTAGGTCCGACTTTTCGAAGGCACCTGAAGGCGAGCTCGAGGTCTCGGAGTCAGCGATGAAAGAGGTCGATCTAGCTGAGCTTAGGGCAAAATTCAACATTCCTGCCCACATCGATCTGGTACCAGCGGGGCGTGATATGGTACAAATCCACCGCCCCGAGTATTGCGCGTTTTATGCATATCCTTTCCATGTTGGCTATACTCTTCCCATTCTTCCATTGGCGGAGGAATTTTGCCTCTACTATAGCATTTTCCCAACCCAACTCTCTTCATACATCTACAAGCTTATTAGGATGCTTACAAAATTTGTGGAGTTGGCCGGGGTCGAGGTCACACTCCACCATCTGATGCATCTCTTCGCCCCTAGTTTCTACACGGGACAATGTTGCACCTTCGCCACTGATGAGGTAAATGCCTGGTGGTGAAGATGGATGACAAGGCAAATTGATAGTTCTGGAATAACTACTTTTTTGTCAGAACCGAAGACATGGTGGCTAACACGAGCGGCTTCCCTGAGGCTTGGAATCACGCTCGTAAGTATCTATTTTTTGTCAACAATATTTAATTTGCCCATTTTAGTCACAGGCTTTGAAATTTTGTCCCTTCTTTGTACAACCAAGACTACGCCCCCTCCTTTGGTCAGGGATATTTCCGACTGGGTTGGCCGGGTTCTGCCTCATATTGTGGGGATTCGTGAGTGGTCGGGCATTCTCAAGAAGTTCGGACGTGCTTGTCCCTTGGCCGGTGAGTTCATCTAAATTTTTTGTTGTTTCGATCTTATGATCGCTTACTCGCTGCAGTTTATTCTCGGTGGTAATAACCTTTGATATTTCTTTTTCAGTTCGAGGATCTTCGAGGAGGCCGGAGGCTCCTCCTCCTGCATTTTGTAAGAGGAAGGTTGCCTCTTCTTCGGTGTCTATTCCCATTGTGACCGCGGCTAGGCCTGCTCGGTCATCTACTTCTGCTCTTTCTTCCGCCACGGCTAGGCCTGGTCGGAGGTCAGCCCCACCTACCGCTGCCTCAGCATCGGCAACAAAGCTTCTGGCTTCCCCTTTGTATCGTTTGGTAGACGAGGAGGAAGAGGAGTCACCGAGTGATGGGAATTTGGTTCCCCGTAAGAAAAGACCGATGGACGTTGGTGATGGGATTGCCCGAGTCGTGGATTCGGTAAGGGCAATTTTGTCATTCGTGAGACTGCGACAATAGTGCTTGAAGTCTGTGGGAGCCCAGCTACAAAATCCATGGTGATACGCTCCCACTTCCACTCCGGTCTGTTAATCCTTTGAACCAATCCTCCTGGTCTCTGATGTTTGTACTTCACCTCCTGACAGTTTAGGCACTGAGATACAAACTCCACTATATTCTTCTTCATTCTCCTCTACCTGGGCCTGTACAACTGCAACCGACTGGGCTAGTAGTACCCCAGTATCTGAAGTCCCTGCATCACCTGCTCTGGAGTACAGACGATAGGAGTCTGAGTACCTCCCCCGGCCTGAGAAGTGGCTGGCGCATTCTGAATAGAAACCGCATGAGCAAGGCTAGTGCATAGAGTCATAATCTAAGCCAAAGCCTCTTGGAGGCCTGGAATCACAATGGGCGCAGCTGGTGACGTCGAGTTGTCGTCTGAGATTCCTCCATCGGCTGAGGTCGTAGAAGGCTTGTCCCTTCGCGATGCCACGATGGAAGTCGAAAGGCCATCCGTGAGGGTTTCTGATACTTTACGACGAGATGAGCCATCGGCCTCGCGAACAGCTGATGGTCCTTCTTCGCCGATCGACGAGATAGGTAAAGGCGTTGGCTAGGATGGCTATGAGACAGGCTCCAAACTTGACGTCGATGAGGTGAGTATGATGGGAGAAGGATTTACCCGGCTCGAAGTGAGACTGGAGGGGTCCATGCGGACCATTGTGATCACCATGGATCGAAATTTACTGGTAAATACGGAGAACGTGGTTCCTTCTCTTGGTCCCCTCTGTTCCGATGCGGTGGGAGAAACCCTTGAAAAGTTGGATGACGATACATTATCAAGGAGTATAGTCGGCCTCACTCTCAGGGTAAGCTTTTCGACTTCTTTCATTTTTGTTTGTCAAGATCAACGTTTAGGCTTCGTTCTTAATCTCCATTTTCTTTTTCTTTCTTTTTGCAGACTGTGATTTTGGAAATTGAAAGCGCTCGAAGAGAGGAGAGGCGTAAGGCTTTTTTCTGACGATGGAGCAAAAATACAACGAGTACCATGGCAAGTACTGCCAGATTTATAGGTGGTTTGGTGAGAGCGATAATTTCGAGGCTCTTCAAGATGAACTGAAAGAAAAGGATGACAAGATGGTGAGGGTCATCGAAAAATGCAGCATTCTTGAGGGGGAGCTAAGAGATAAAGAAGAGGAACTTGAGATTAGCAGGGGGGTCGAAGCCCAGTGCAGCAATCTCCAAGCCCAGGTGATCTTATTGCACACCGAGCTCGAGGAGTGCCAATTCAAAGTGGATGCTTTAAGTGGCGAGGTCATCGAGAAGGCATCGGATCTTGAGAAGGCCGAGTTAGCTCAGTCGGGGGCTTTGAGGAAGGCGGGGGCTTTGGAGATCGTGATCCGTGTCCTTCGTTCTGAGCAAGAGAGTGCCTTGGAGAAGGCCAAACTCAAAGAAGAGCGGCTTTATGAACGGATTGGAGAATTAGAGAAAGAGGATGCTGGCCTTTGTGATCAAGTTGCCGCTCTTGAGGCCGAGAAGGCACAATTACTGACTCGACCATCCTCTTCTCGTACTTCTAATTTTCCTGATATTCCTCGAGATTTGTACGAGGAATGGTTTCACGTCGAGGCCCATCTGGATATATTTAGAGATATGATGAGGGTGGGAACCGTTTCAGAAGCCGTCTTCAAGGATGCTCGTATTAAGGCACATGGAGCTCAGGTCGCTTGTGGCTACGATACTGCTACACCGAAAGCCGGTGATGATGAGGGGTATGCGGGCATGGATCGGATTGAAGAGGATGTCTGGTATGAGGACGAGTATCCTGAGGGCGATAGCGATGGTGAAGGGGTAGATGGGGATGGCCTAGGTGATCAGGCTGATGGCGTTGATGGGCCTGGCAGCGATTCATATTTTTTCTTTTCCTTCCTTTTGTTTTGCCGCAAACTTGTGCATTTTTTGTGGGCGTCTTTTCGAGCCTTTGTAAAAAAATACTCTAAGTATGAAATACCAGTTTTGTTATTTGTACCCGATTCTTTTTCTTCGGTTCGAACTTGTATGCTTTTGATCTTGTTGCTTGGTTGCCTTGGTTTTCTTAGTCATAATCATTTAGCTCGAGTAGGGTTGAACATATCCTTAGTTTAATTACGGACGCGGTTCAATAGGTGTTAGTTGGATCAAGCTCGAAAAAAAATCTAAGTTTGATCATGGCCAAGGGCCAGTAGATGTTAGTTCAAACGAGGTCGAATATATCGTATATTTATTTATGGCCGAAGGCCGGATAGGTGTTAATTCGAACGAGGTCGAATAAAACATATACTAAGTTATGGTCGAGGGCCGGTTAGATGTTAATTCGAACGAGGTCGAATACAACCTATACTTAGTTATGGCCGAGGGCCGGTTAGGTATTGATTCGAACGAGGTCGAATACAACCTATACTTAGTTATTGTCGAAGGCCGGTTAGGTGTTGATTTGAACGAGGTCGAATACAACCTATACTTAGTTATGGCCGAGGGCCAGTTAAGTGTTGATTCGAACGAGGTCGAACACAACCTATACTTAGTTATGGTCGAGGGCCAGTTAGGTATGCCTCTAGGTGCGATATTTGTTGGCATTGTGATCTTTAAGGCAACGTTGCTTTGGTTGTACATTTGGAGAAATAGAAATAAACTTTATGTATTTGTGCTTTGTTCATACACTTGGAGAAATAGAATCTTTTCTTCCATTGTTTCTAGTTGGAATGACCCCTCTCTCGTTGTCGCCGTGATTTTATACGGGTCGTCCCAATTTGTTCCTAGTTTTACCTTCCCGTGGGTCTTCACTCGCTTGTGTTTTAGCTTTAAGCACGTAGTCCTCGATTTTGAGTGGCCTGATCTTTGCCTTTTTGTTATAATAACGTTCTGCTTGTTGCTTTTGGGCGATCATCCATATGTAGTCCATATCTCTTCGTTCTTCAACTTCGTCGAGCTCCTGCCTTCTGCTTTCATCGTTGCTGGGTCCACTTTCGTGGGAGTATCTTAGGTTGGGCTCCTCGACTTTGACCGGTATTACTGCATTAGTCCCATAGACCAATGAGTAAGGCGTCTCTCATGTGCTCATCTTCGGCGTTGTTCGGTAGGCCCAGAGTACTTCTAGTAATATTTCTGGCCACAACCCTTTGGCGTCTTCGAGTTTCTTCTTCATGATGTTTAGTATCGACTTGTTGGAGGACTCCGCTTATCCGTTGCCCGCGGGGTGGTATGACGTTGAGAATATTCTTTTGATATGCCATTTCTCAAAAAACTCGGCTACTTACTTTCCTGTAAATTGGGGTCCGTTGTCGCAGTTGGGGGAGGCCGAATCGGCATATGATATTTTTTCATATGAAGGTGATTACTTTCTATTCACGTATTTGGGTGAATGCTCCCACTTCTACCCATTTAGAGAAATAATCATTTAAAACCAAAAGAAATCGTACGTTACCTCGTCCTATCGGGAGGGGGCACACGATGTCTGATAAGAGAAAAATATTATGTATAAGTTGAGCTAGAATCTAATTTTTATCACTCATATTTTTTCTTTCTTTGTAGGAAATAATTAAACTAATAAGAAAAAGAAATAATGAGAAGAAAAAGTCTAGTTTCCAAATTTGCAAAGAAGAACTATAATAATGAAAAGTTAAAGTAAAATGGTGTATGCAACTTGAGAAATGATGAAAGTATTTGTGCACATGAAAAAAATTCAAGCAAATGGCCCACTTGCCGATTTGAAGAATTACATTTCAGCAAACTTTACAACTACAAGTACATTCAAGCTGTCAACTTGGGAAAATATATGTTAGAAATTAGTAAATTTTCATCTATAAATAACGCTACATTGAGCTTCTCAAAAAAGAGAAAATTGAGAGGAGAGCTTCTTCTTTTAGTACTTTCTTTTCTTCTTTTAGCTATTACAGTATCTTCATTTCTAGTTCCGAATAAATTATAATGTTGGAAATTACTCTAGCACCTATTTTTAATTAAATAGGGGGAGTTATTCTCTTGAATATTTCTTTCTATTTTCTTATTTAATGAGCAAGAATATTTCTGTTGTGAGTTCTAACTCTATTATGGAGTAACTTTTCTTATATTGGGAGAATGACGGATCTTAATATTTTTATATAATAGTAGATATTATCCCTCAATTTCACATGTTTGAACTGAAGTTTTTTCCATTTAAATTTTATCTGATGTATAGTTAGGTATTATTTAATTTGTTAACATCTATCTATTTCGTACTACATATTAATTTCTTATTAATTCTGTATTCGAAAGAGGCGGAAGAGTAATATAGTTAATTTTGGTATTGATAGATGTTAACTTTTATTTAGTGACATCTAACTCTTATATGTTAAAATTGATTCTACACCTATTTGTAATTGAAAGAGGCGAATATTGTAGTTATCAGTTATAACAAGTAGGGTAACCGAAAAAGACTTACTAAAAAGAGCAAGTTTTAGTTTAAGCATATATTTCTGGCTCTTTAATATTACTATTTTGACGAATAATTTGTATAACCGATAGGATTGCAATTAATTATTCAACTTAAGTAATAATATATAAATGTAATCGTGAGAGGCATTTATACATTTGTGAGAAATAGAAATTGAAGGATAATTTTATCTATTATATAATAGAAATATTATGTGAAGTTATGATCCCAACATCTTTTTATTATATTTGTGAAAAATAAAATATTTTCTATTGCTCTATTCATGCATTTTTAGTTAGTTAATTGACAACTCAACTCTTCCCGATTTTCTCAAATAATAATTAAAACAAGAAACATCTGTAGAATAGATAAACCAAACTCTGTGGGTTCGATATCTTTCTATACTATAATTTGACAGAGTACGTGTTTAAATTTTATACACGCCAGACACTCGTCAAATTTTTAGTGTCGTTACCGGAGATTGGAAACATCTACTTCAGATTAATTATTTTATTATTAATTTGAGAACTTGCTATTATTATTATTATTATCATCATCTTTTTTTCTACTGTAACTATTGTTACTAGTAATATCTTTCTAGTTTTCTCTTATTAACAATATTACTACTTACTGTTTTCATATCGTTTACTTTCTTCATCTTTATAATTTTTATTTTACTCTACAGTATCGTACAATTTTTCTAGGATCAACTAGCTCTTTTCATTAAAAAATAATAATAATTTGCTTTAAGGATTTCAGGTAGTTTATGACCCGCTCTTCTACAAAAGAGTTAGCGTGTTATGACCCAGAAATTGAAAAATTTCTTCGATTGCGCAGAAAAGGACAAACATCATCTCCTCAAAGCATAGCTTGTGAAGAAATGGAGAACGAAGAACTTAACAACAATCAACTCTTGCCACATCAAGTAGAAGAATAGTTTGATGAAGTAGCTCCACTACATGATAGAATACTCAGAGATTACGCAAGGCCAGATCATTTTGAAGGAGAATCAAGTGTGAGAAGACCACCAATTACATTAAAAAACTTTGAAATTTCCATAAGCTTAATTCAAACCATTCAACAATCATGTTAGTTTACTGGTGATGCGAGCGAAGATCATCACATCCATCTAATTGATTGTCTTGAATTAGTTGAAACTTGCAGCCATAATGGAGTCACAACAGACGCTATCAGGTTGCAGCTTTTTCCTTTTTCATTAAAAGGTGAAGCAAAAATATGGTTACGAAGTCTGCTAAGAGGTTCTGTAACGACTCGGTCATTCGTTTTGAGAGTTGTAGCCCATTTTCCTCATTTACTGCTCATTTTGTACTTTATAGATGTTATGTGACTTGCCGGGATAGTCGGCTTAGGTCCGGTGAGATTTCAGAATGAAATGAGATACTTAGTCTTAAGGTTGAAAACTTAAGTTGAAATGATTGACCGGATATTGATCTTTGAGTAAATGACTCCGGAATAGAGTTTTAATGGTTCCGTTAGCTCCGTTAGGTAATTTTGGACTTAGGAGCATGTCCGGAGGTCCGTAGTGGAATTAAACTTGAAATGGCGAAAGTTGAAATTTTTGAAAAGTTTGACCGGGAGTGGACTTTTTGATATCTGAGTCGGATTCTGATCCCGAAAATTGGAGTAGGTCCATAATGTTGAATGTGACTTGTATGCAAAATTTGGGGTCAATCGGATGTGATTTGATAGGTTTCGGCATCGTTTGTAGAAATTGAAAGTTCAAAGTTCATTAGGCTTGAATCTATGTGTGATTCGTATTTTTGATGTTGTTCGGGGTGATTTGAGGGCTCGACTAAGTTCGTATGAAGTTTTAGGACTTTTTGATATATTTGGTTGAGGTCCTGGGGGCCTCGGGTTTATTCCGGATGATTAACGAATCAAAAGTTTGAGTTGGACGAGTGTTGTAGCTGACGTTTGCTGGTGTAATCGCACCTGCGAGCTCGCAGGTGCGAGCCGAGGAGTGCAAATGCGGCAAGACTTGGGGAGGATAGTGGTCGTAGATGCAAAGAGTTTTCCGCACCTGTGTGGTCACAGGAGCGGAGTGATGGGCACAGAAGCGGACGTTTACGCATGTGCAATGGGCAATGTCGCACCTGCGATTGCGCAGATGTGGGGGTGAGGACCGCAGAAGCGGATGCCCAAATCTAATGGTTCACCGCAGAAGCGAAAATTTGGTCGCTGCGGCGACACCGCAGATGAGGTTAAGTGTTCACATAAGCGGAAAGGCTGGAAAGAAAGTTAAATACAAGGTTTCGCAATTTTGATTTCTTTTCAAACATTTCAAACACGGTTTGGGCGATTTTTTGAGAGGGTTTTCGAGGGGATTTTTGAGGTAAGTCCCTTGTGCTCATTTTGATCAATAATCTTGCTTCCCCATTGATTTTTGCACCTAGTTAGTGTGTATTTAAGGTGTAAATTGTGAGTTTGAGGCTAGGAATTTGGAGAGTTTGATTTGGAGATTTGGGTAACGATTTGGTGTCAAATTTTGATAAATTTGGTATGATTAGAATCGTGGTTGAGTGGGATTTCGGGTTTTGTGACTTTTATCTAATTTTGAGATGTGGGCCCGGGGGCCAGCTTTTGAGCCCATTTTTTATTTTGATTAATAACTTAGTATTTTCTTATGGAGTTGATTCCTTTAGTCGTATTGATTATATCACATTATTTATGTCTAGAATCGAGGCATTCAGAGGCCATTTCGCGAGGCAAGGGTGTGTTGGAGTAGAGATTTGCTCGGATTGAGGTAAGTAACAGTTCTAAATTTGGTTCTAAGGGTACGAAATCCCGTATTACGTGTCATGTATTTGGTTTTGAGGTGACGCGCATGCTAGGTGACGGGCGTGTGGGCGTGCACCGTATGAATTGTGACTTGGTCAAATTCTCGTGGAACCGTGTAGTTGTATAATTTGTTGTTATATGTACATTCTCCATGTAGTTGAGAAATTGAACCACAAATAATGTTAAAAATCAAGTTTAGACTGTGTTGGCACTATAGGGACCTACAAAGGTCGTGTACATGTTGAATTATCTGCTAAATTGATGTTTTGTACTCAGTCACAATTTTACTTATTTATCACATCTCGGTCTCTATTGTTCCTTGATGATACATTATATCATTTCTGTTGGGGATGACTGTCACGACCCAATTCCATCTTATGCCGTGATGGCGCCCAATACCATTGTTAGGCAAGCCAACATTGATCAAAATAATGGTTTCTCGTTTAAATAAAATACTAAGTGGATACTATTTTCTCATTTGTTAAAGAGATTTAGAAATTTGCCAAGGTGACATAATTAAACGGAAGCAAACAAGTACAAATCGTAATCATGCAAACAAAACCAAAATCATAGGTCTACTAGTGTGTGTGCCAAGACCTGGTGTCACAAGTATGTGGGCAATCTAGTAGAATATACAAAAGAATACTAGCCTACTGTCTGAAATGAAATAGACAGAAACAAAATAAAACATAAGGGAGACTTCGGCTGCTGCAGAATGGCTCGGAAGATAGCTCACCATGAAGTCTCGAGATGGGGATCAAATCTGCGCACCAGACTGGTAACCAGATGCACCTGCCTCAGATCCTGTACAATTAAGTATAGAAGTGTAGCATAAGTACATAAATAATATGTACCCAGTAAGTATCTAGCCTAACCTCGAAGAAGTAGTGACGAGGGGTCGACTCCGACACTTACTAGGGCTAATAACATGATAATATGAAATTCTAATTAAGCATGATATATAGCAATAAGACTCAGAACAAGAAATAACCGAGCAAGTCTTCAGAAATATTTAAGAGCTTGAATCACTTCATTCCTTTAAAACATATGATCACACACGAATACCACTGAGGGCGTTCGGCTCGATCCAACATAAATGTAAACTGTCCACTGCCAAAGGTCGAACGACGTGAACCATAGATGCATCTATTACCCCACTCGCGAATCATACATGCGACGTGGTCAGATATAAATTTATCAATAAATCATAACTCTTCCTTGATTCTTTTCAAAATAAAGACAATTCGACTTGGAGATTTTAAACCCTTAAAAATCCTCAACTCAGTTCCATTTGATATAGTTAACAATTATGATCAAATAACGGTGTCCACAAGCATGGTGTAAACCTAAAATTACCCGGACATAAATAGGAATAGTAGCTACGTACGGACTCTCGTCATTTCGTGCGTACGTAGCCCCCCACAAATAATAACACATATTAATTAAGTTCACTTATGGGATAAGTTCCCTCTTACAAGGTTAGAAAAGAGACTTAACTTGTCTCAAAGCTTACTTCCTAATTCAAGAATGCGCTCAAACCTCCAAATTTGAGGCCAAACGACTCGGAACTAGCCAAACATAATACAAATCGATCAACTATTGCTCAAAAGTTCATATCTCCATTATTAAAGTGATTACCCAACCAAAATTGCAAGATTCCTAAAATTCACCCCCAAGGCCACACGCCCAGATTCCGAAAAGTTTTGAAGAAAGTTGTTACCCATAACCTTAGGAATATGATATATGATTTTCACTAAGTTTCATAATTATTTTCGTGGTAAAATCTCACTTTTATTAAACCCTAGGTTTTTCATCTCAACCCATGATTTCTACCAGTTTTCATATGGAAATCTACCCATAATATATGTACTAAACTCATAGTTAGAAGAAATTACTTATCTCACAAAGCTAGGTCGAAATCCCCTCCTAAGAATCTCTCAAATCGCCCAAGAGTGAAAGAAAATGTGATAAAAATGGTCCTAACCCGTAATAAATGAGGCTCACTACCTCCAACGATTTATGCACCTGCAGTCATAGGCCCGCACCTGCGCCCTCGCTTCTGCGGACAAGGGTCCACTTCTGCGGAATTCACTGGGTCGGCTGGGACCGCTTCTGTGGACGGGTACCTGCTTTTGCGGAGGATGGACCGCATCTGCGGAACCTGGGCTGCCCTCCTTGGGCCGCTTCTGCGAGGCTTGGCCCGCACCTGCGAGCTCGCACCTGCGGCTGACCAAGCGCAGGTGCAGTTTTGATAGATTTGGTGCATCAACTGCTGCTCCATATTATCATCTTGGTCCGTGCCTCGTCCGATTGACACTCGGGCCCCTCGGGGCTCCGCACGAACATACCAACAAGTTTGGAATCATAAAACGGACTCGCTTGAACTCTCGGAACGCCCTAAACAACATTAAAACTAAGAATCGCACCCCAAAACCAATTGAATCAAACTTAAGAACTTCAAGTTCTTCAACTCACTTCCAATGCGCCGAAACATACTTAAACTACTTGAAAAGACACCAAATTTTACGTGCAAGTCTTAAATGATATTACTGAACTATTTCCGGTCTCGGAATTGCATTTGGACCTCGATATCACCAAAACTAGCTCCAAACCAAATTTAAAGAACTTTTAAAACCTTCAAGAACCAACTTTCACTATTAGGCGCTGAAACACTCCCGGGTCATCCAAAACCTTATCCGAACATACGCCAAGTCCTAAGTTATCATACGAACCTATTAGAACCGTCAAATTCTGATTCCGAGGTCGTTTACTCAAAATGTTGACCGAAGTCAAACTTGGCCTTTTAAGCCAACCTTAAGGAACCAAATATTCCGATTTCAACTCGAACCCTTCCAAATCCCAAACTAACCATTCCCGCAAGTCATAAAACAATAAAAGCATGTGCAGGAAGTCTTATTTAGGGGAACGAGGTTCTAGAAAGCAAAACGACCAGTCGAGTCGTTACATTCTCCACCTCTTAAATAAATGTTCGTCCTCGAACGGGTTTAGAATCATACCTGAATTGTTGAATAGGTGTGGATATCTGCTTCGCATGTCCTCCTTGTACTCCCAGGTCACCCCCTCGACTGGTTGGCCCTTCCACTGGACTTTACCACGGAAATCCTCTTGGATCTCAACTGGCGATCATATCTAGCAATAATGGCAATTGGCTCCTCTTCATAACCCAAGCTCTCATCTAGATGAATAGTGCTGAAGTCTAACACATGTGACAAGTCGGTGTGATACCTCCGGAGCATAGACACGTGAAAAATCGGATGAGCCCCTGATAGGCTGGGAGGTAAAGCAAGCTCATAAGAAACCTACCCAACCCGCCCCAACACCTCAAATAGGCCTATAAACCTTGGGCTCAACTTGACCTTCTTCCTGAATCTCATAATGCCCTTTATCGGTGAGACTTTCAAGAGAACCTTCTCGCCTACCATAAATGATACATCACGCGCCTTCTGATCCGCGTAACTCTTTTGTTTGGACTGTGCTGTGCGAAGTCGCTCCTGAATCAACTTTACCTTTTCCAAGGCATCCTTCAACAAATGAATACCATATAACTTAGCCTCGCTGGGATCAAACCACCCGATAGGAGAACGACATCGCCGACCATATAAAGCCTCAAATGGAGCCATCTCTATGCTGGACTGATAACTGTTATTGTTAGCAAACTCGGCCAAAGGCAAAAACTGATCCCACTGTCCCCCAAAGTCAATCACACATGCTCTGAGCATGTCCTCCAAGATCTGGACTATCCGCTCTAACTGCCCGTCGGTCTGTGGATGAAACGCAGTGCTGAGCTCTACACGGGTCCCCAACTCACTCTGTACGGCTCTCCAGAAATGCGAAGTGAACTGAGGGCCTTTGTCTGATATGATGGAAACATGCACACCGTGCAACCAAACTATCTCCCGAATATAAATCTGGGCCAACCTCTCTGAACTATAAGTAGTTGCAACTGGAATGAAGTGTGCTGACTTGGTCAACCTGTCAATAATGACCCAAACTACATCGAACTTCCGCAAGGTCCGCGGCAACCCAACTACGAAGTCCATAGTAATACGTTCCTATTTCCACTATGGTATAGTCATCTACTAGAGTAAGCCACCTGGCCTCTGGTGTTCATACTTAACCTGCTGGGAATTTAGGCACCTAGCTACATACCCAACTATGTCTTTCTTCATCCGCCGCCACCAATAATGCTGTCTCAGGTCCCGATACATCTTCGTAGCACCCGGATGAATGGAATATCGAGAACTGTGTGCCTCTTCTAGGATCCTCTCCCTCATGCCATTGACATTATTAACACATAGACGACCCTGGAGTCACAGGACACCATCCTCGCCAATAGAAACCTCCTTGGCAACACCATGTAGTACCGTCTCCTTGAGAACTACCAAGTGCGGATCATCAAATTGTCGAGCCTTGATCTGCTCCAATAGTGAATACTAGGAAACAATACATGCAAGAACTCGGTTGGGCTCTAAAATATCCAACCTCACTAGTCTGTTGGCCAAGGACTGAATGTCCAAAGCTAGTGGCCTCTCCTCTGCTGAAATGAATGCCAAGCTACCCATGCTCTTTGCCTTCGTGCTTAAAGCATCCGCGACTACCTTTGCATTGCTCGGATGATAAAGAATAGTGATGTCATAGTCCTTCAGTAACTCAAGCCATCTGCGCTGCCTCAAATTGAGATCCCATTGCTTGAACAAGTGTTGTAAACTGCGGTGATCAGTGTAAACCTCACAAGGCACCCCATATAGATAATGCCTCCAGATCTTAAGAGCATGAACAATCGCGACCAACTCCAAATTATGCATAGGATAATTTTTCTCATGGGGCTTCAGCTGACATGAATCATATGCAATAAATCGCCCCTCCTGCATCAATACACAACCCAAGACAATGCGTGAAGTATCGCAATACACCGTATACATCCCCGAACCGGAAGGCAACACTAGAACTGGTGTTGTAGTCAAAGCTGTCTTAAGCTTCTGAAAGCTAGCCTCACAATCATCGGTCTAATGGAACAGAGCACCCTTCTAGGTCAATCTAGTCAAAGGTGTTGCAATGTATGAGAAGCCCTCCACAAATCGGCGATAATAACCTGCTAGCCCCAAGAAACTCTTGATCTCAGTCGCCGAATTAGGACGAGGCCAACTCTGAACCGCCTCAATCTTCTTGAGATCCACCTCAATACCCTCGCTTGATACCACATGCCCCAAGAATGCCACAGAATCTAACCAAAACTCGTATTTGGAGAACTTAGCATATAGCTTCTGTTCCCTTAAGGTCTGAAGCACCACTCTCAAATTCTGCTCATGCTCCTCCATGCTACGTGGGTAAATCAAGATGTCATCAATGAATACAATAACAAAGGAATCGATATAAGGCCTGAACACCATGTTCATCAAATCCATAAATATCGCTGGGGCATTAGTCAGGCCGAAGGACATCACTAGAAACTCATAATGGCCATATCTAGTACGGAAGGTAGTCTTCGGAACATCTGAGTACCGAATCTTCAACTGATGGTATCTCGATCTCAAGTCGATCTTAAAAACACCCTAGCACCCTGCAACTGGTCAAACAAATCATCAATACGCGGCAACGGGTACTTGTTCTTAATGGTGACTTTGTTCAACTGGCGGTAATCAATGCATATCCGCATAGTCCCATCCTTTTTCTTCACAAATAATACTGGTGCATCGCACCCTTAGGTGATACACTCGGCCTGACGAACCCCTTCGCTAGCAGCTCCTCAAGTTGTTCCTTCAACTCCTTCAATTCTTTCTGAGCCATACGATATGGTGGGATGGATATAGGCTGAGTGCCTGGAGCCAAGTCAATACAAAAATCAATATCACGATCTGGTGGCATGCCTAGAAGGTCAGAAGGAAACACATCGGCAAACTCCCAGACTACTGGCACTGAATCAATCATCGGAGACTCTGCGGTGGTATCTCGAACATAGGCTAGATAAGCCAAACAACCCTTCTCGACCAAATATCGAACCTTCAAAAAAGAGATAACCCGACTAGATGTACTGACAAAAGAACCCTTCCATTCCAATCTAGGTAACTCTGGCATTGCTAAGGTAACAGTCTTGGCATGGCAATCAAGGATGTCGTGATATGGGGATAACCAGTCCATGCCCAGGATGACCTCAAAGTTGGTCATATCAAGTAACAGAAGGTCTGCTCTAGTCTCGTAACCATAGAATACGACCACACAAGACTGATGGATCCGATCTACAACCACAGAAACGACCATAGGAGTGGACACATAAATATAAGTACCCAAGGACTCACGAGGAATATCCAAGAAATGAGCAAACAGAGATGATACATATGAATAGGTAGACCCTGGATCAAATAATACCGAAGAATCCCTACCGCAGACATAAATAATACCTGTGATCACGCCATCTGAGGCCACTGTATCTGGTCTGGCCAGAAAAGCATAGAATCTAGCTGGAGCGTCGGCTGGCTGGCCTCCACCTAGCTGAACAATAACTGGCTGACCTCCCTCTGCCTGGCCTCTACCTCTAGGATGGCCCCTACCTGACTGTCCCCTACCTCTGGGCGATCGGACAACTGGTGCTGCAATCATGGGCTGATGACCTTGTTGTACTGCCTTGCCCCGTAGTCTGGGACAAGTTTTCTTCATGTGACCCAGATCTCCACACTCGTAACAACCTCTCGGTACCATAGACTGTTGCCCCGAAGTCTGACCCTGATGGCCTGAATACCCACTAGAAGAACTCTGGATGGCTGGTGGGCGGTATGAACTCTCCGGCATGGAACTGCAATAGGTACTGGAAGAACCCTGATGAGCTGGTGGACGATAAGAACTCTCTGGCATAGTACTAAAATAGGGTCACGCTGGAGCACCCCGAGGAGATGGTGGTGCTGGATATGTGGGCCTGCTAGGCTTACCCCTCCCAAACTGACCTCTGCCCCTAGCCGGGGCACCTCTAAACTCTCTAGAGAAATGGGTCCTCTTGTCCTGCTGCATCTGCTCTCTAACCCTTTGGCGGTAGCCCTCAATCCTCTGAGCAATCTCCACTACTAGCTGATAATTATTACCCATATCAACCTCTAAGGCCATACTAGCTTGAATACCGGGGTGCAACCCCACAATAAATCTCTGCACTCTATATGCGTCGGAAGAAAGTATCATAAGTGCGTGGCGAGGCAACTCAGAGAATCTCGCCTCATAATCTTTCACTGACATCTGATCCTGCTTGAGCTGCTCGAGCTGACCTCGCAACTATTCCCTCTGAGAGGGTGGAATATACCTGTCTAAGAAAAGCTGTGTAAACTGGTCCCAAGTCATGGGAGGAGAACCCGTTGGTCTGCCAAGAAGATAAGACTGCCACCATCTACGGGCCCTGCCCTCAAGCTGGAAAGTAGTGAAGTCCACCCCATGGGACTCCAATATCCTCATGTTGTGCAGTCTATCACTACGCCTATCAATGAAGTCTTGGGGATCCTCATGTCGCTCACCTCCGAAGATAAGAGGGTGTAGCCTAGTCCATCTGTCCAATAGCTTCTGCGGATCGCCGTCCGCAGTTGGTCTAGGCTCAGGTGCAACCGCTATAACTGGCTGGGCTCCGCCCAGAGTCTGATATACTGCAGCTGCATGCCTCAGATCCTGGGAAATAGGGGTCTGTTCGGCTCTGCACTCTCCCTCCCGCCTAAGATGTGGCTGTGTGTGCTGGAAATAAACCAGCCTGAGTCATAGCATCCATGAACCGCAGCATATAGCCCATGACCTCCTGAAAACCTGGTGCTGACATGAAATCTACCGGGGCTAGTTTTGTGGCAGGCACCTCGCCCTGCTCCTCAATGATGGGATCCTATACTACATCTGGTGGTGGTTCTACCAGTGCCCTCCTCCGGCCTCTGCCTCAGCCTATAGCAATGGGGGGAGCAGCTCCTCCCGGGTTTGGAATGTATGCCGCACGCGTACTCACCATCTATGAGAGAATGAGAGAAAGGGTTTTAGTATACCACCAACTACACGATAGGAGATGAATAAAGAGTAATTTCCTAACACCCTATAGCCTCTCGGAGATAGATACGGACGTCTCCGCACCGATCCACAAGACTCTACTAGGTCTGCCCATAACTTGTGAGACCTACGTGAACCTAGAGCTCTTAAACCATGTTATCACGACCCAATTCTATCTTACACCGTGATGGCGCCCAACACCATTGTAAGGCAAGCCAACACTGATCAAACTAATAGTTTCCGTTTAAATAAAATACTAAGTGGATAACATTTCCTCATTTGTTAAAGAGATTTAGAAATTTGCCAATGTGACATAATTAAACGGAAGCAAACAAGTACAAATCGTAATCATGCAAACAAAACCAAAATCATAGGTCTACTAGTATGTGTGCCAAGACCTGGTGTCACAAGTATGTGGGCAATCTAGTAGAATATACAAAAGAACACTAGCCTACTGTCTGAAATGAAATAGACATAAACAAAATACAATATAAGGGAGACTCCGGCTGCTGCAGAACGGCTCGAAAGATAGCTCACCGTGAAGTCTCGAGATGGTGATCAAATGTGCGCATCAGACTGGTAACCAGATGCACCTGCCTCAGATCCTGTACAATGAAGTACAGAAGTGTAGCGTGAGTAAATAAATAATATGTACCAGTAAGTATCTAGCCTAACCTCGAAGAAGTAGTGACGGGGGTCGACTCCGATACTTACTATGGCCAATAACATGATAATATGAAATTCTAATTAAGCATGATATACAGTAATAAGACTCATAATAAGAAATAACTTAGCAAGTCTTCAGAAATATTTAAGAGCTTGAATCACTTCCTTCCTTTAAAACATATGATCACACACGAATACCACCGAGGGCATTCGCCCCGATCCAACATAAATATAAACTGTGCAATGCCGAGGGTCGAACGGAGCAAACCATAGATGCATCTATTACCCCGTTCGCGAATCATACATGTGACGCGATTAAATATAAATTTACCAATAAATCATAACTTTTCGTTGATTCCTTTTAAAATAAAGACAATTCGACTTGGAGCTTTTAAATCCTTAAAAATCCTCAACTCAGTTCCATTTGATACAGTTAACAATTATGATCAAATAACGGTGTCCACAAGCATGGTGTATACATAAAACTACCCGGACATAAACAGGAATAGTAGCTACGTACGGACTCTCGTCACTTCGTGCGTACGTAGCCCTCACAAATAACAACACATATTAATTAAGTTCACCTATGGGGTAAGTTCTCTCTTACAAGGTTAGAAAAGAGACATACCTCATCTCAAAGCTTACCTCCCAATTCAAGAATGCGCTCAAACCTCCAATTTTGATGCCAAACGACTCGGAACTAGCCAAACATAATACAAATCAATCAATCTATTGCTCAAAAGTTCATATATCCACTATTAAAGTGATTACCCAATTAAAATTACAAGATTCCTAAAATTCACCCCGGCCCCACACGCCCGAATTTCGGAAAATTTTGAAAAAAGTTGTTACCCATAACCTTAGAAACATAATATATGATTTTCACTAATTTTCATAATCATTTTCGTGGTAAAATCTCATCTTTATTAAACCCTAAGTTTTTCATCTCAACCCATGATTTCTACCAATTTTCATGTGGAAATCTACCCATAATATATGTACTAAACTCATATTTAGAAGAAATTACTTACCTCACAAATCTAGGTCGAAATCCCCTCCTAAGAAGCTTTCAAATCTCCCAAGAGTGGAAGAAAATGTGATAAAAATGGTCCTATAATGAGGCTCACTGCCTCCAGCAGTTTTTGCACCTGCGGTCATAGGGCCGCACCTGCGCCCTCGCTTCTGCAGACAAGGGTCCGCTTCAGCGGAATTCACTGGGCCGGCTGGGACCGCTTCTATGGACGGGTACCTACTTCTGTGGTCTAGCTTCTACGGAGGATGGACCGCATCTGTGGAAACTAGGTTTCCCTCATTTGGCTTTTTCTGTGAGGCTTGGCCCGCATCTGCGAGTTCGTACCTGCGGCTGACCAAGCGCAGGTGCGGTTTTGACAGATCTGGTGCATCAGCTGCTGCTCCAAATTCTCATCTTGGTCCGAGCCTCGTCCAATTGACACTCGAGGACCCCGGGGCCCCGTCCGAACATACCAACAAGTTTGAAATCATAAAATGGACTTGCTCAAACTCTCGGAATGCTCAAAACAACATTTAAACTTAGAATCGCACACCAAAACCAATTGAATCAAACTTAAGAACTTCAAGTTCTTTAACTCACTTCAAATGCGCCGAAATGTACTTAAACTACTCGGAATGACACCAAATTTTATGTGCAAGTCTTAAATGACATTACGAAGCTATTCTCGGTCTCAGAATTCCGTTTGGACCTCGATATCACCAAAATCCACTCCAAACCAAATTTAAAGAACTTTTAAAACCTTCAAGAACCAAGTTTCACTATTAGGCGCCGAAACGCTTCCGGGTCATCCAATATTCGATCCGAACATACGCCCAAGTCCGAAATTATCATACAAACCTATTGGAATTATCAAATCCTGATTCCGAGGTCATTTACTCAAAATGTTGACCGAAGTCAAACTTGGCCTTTTAAGCTAACCTTAAGGAACCAAGTTTTTCGATTTTAACCCGAACGCTTCCAAATCCCGAACTAACCGTTCCCGTAAGTCATAAAATAGTAAAAGCATGTACGAAAAGTCTTATTTAGGGGAAAAGAGCCCAAGAGTCTAGAGAGATTTATGACTGAGTTAGGCCGAGGGCCTGATTGTGAGATAGTAATACTATATCATGTGAGTTGTCCGTGCGAATCCAGATATTATACTATAGTACGTGAGTTGTCCGTGTGGATCCAGATATTATACTATAACATGTGAGTTGTTCGTGCATCATGTGAGTTGTCCGTGAGAATTATAGCACTTGGGCTGAAGGAGCCTCCCCCCCCCCCCAAAAAAAATCTGCACACACTCCTAGTGAGCGCAAGTACCTACTGAGTGCGAGTGTTGAGGGAATGGGAGGGTTGAGTGACTGTGGCCCTGAGAGGATGCATTTGATTTCATTATTGTTGCACTTAGCTTCCGTGTATCACTGTCCTGAAATTTCTGAAAGATATTACACTCTATTTCAATTAAACTTGTCATGGAGTAACTGTTTGATCTAATTTATCGAACTTGAAGTATGCCTACTTTCCTATGTTGAAATCACTGTAATTGAACTATAACTGTGAAGCTCGTCACTACTTTCAGCTCTTTATTTAGTATTGTTACTTACTGAGTTGGTTGTACTCACGCTACACCCTGTACCTTGTGTGCAGACCCAGGTACATCCAGTCACGACGGTTGCTGAGTTGTGGAGTTCGGATTCTCGGAAACTATCGAGGTAGCTGCTTGGCGTTTCGTAGACCTTGTTTCTCCTTCCCTATCTTTTCACTTATTGTATTTAGTTTCAGATTATCATAGACAGTATTTTCCGGACTTGGGATGTATAGATGCTCATGTACTCAGTGACACCCCGATGTTGGAAATTTTTGCATTGTATTTTGGGTTCCTATCCAGTTTATGAAATCTTTTATTGTTTAAAACTGCTTAAATTCGTTTTCTGTTAAAAGTGTTGGAAATATTTTTAAATGTCGGCTTGCCTAATACCACGATAGGCGCCATCACGACAGGTTAGGATTTTGGGTCGTGACAGGTTCAATCAATACATGGGACCAAATGACTTAGAAATTTCTTAATAAATAGTTTTCACCTACAAAAATATTTAAAATGAAGTAAGAAATCAATAATTTTATGCAAACAGATTCTGAATCAGTATACCAAGCATGGGAACGATTAAAAGAAATGTTAAGAAAATGCCCATACTATGGTATCCAAAATCCTGATATCTTATATATTTTTTATCATGATCTTAAACCCTCTACTAGAAATATAATTGATGCAACATCAGGAGGATCCATAATGAGTAAAACCACTACAAAAGCCATGCAATTGCTCAATGAAATTGCTGAAAATGTTGTTCAATGGCTCTCAGACAAAATGATTATTAAAAAAGCAGCAGGAGTCAATCAAGTTAAAACTTGGAATTCACTAGCATAACAAATTGCAATTCTGACACAAAAAGTTGAGGCGTTTCAAGTAAATACTCAATCATCATCTCAACATGAGAACTTTGACGTTTGTGGAGGTAACCATCCCAATCATGAGTATCAAGCTTCAACGCAAAATGAAGAAGAAGCAAATGTTATTGGTTATAGAACCAGTTACCCATTTGGTAGTCCCATGGCACAAAAACACCCGGGATTCCAATGGAGTAACCCAAATGGTGCTGAAAATCCTCAAAGATTTTAAATCAAAAGCAGCGGGTGCATTGATCACCTGATTTTCAAAATCAAAATAGAGGGCAACACGATTTTCAGCAATATCAACAACAGCCCCAAAGAGCTCATCAACAAAGCCTTGAATACATGATGTACAAATTCATTAAGGCTACAGACGAGAAAGTTGAAAGTCAAAATT
This sequence comes from Nicotiana tabacum, assembly GCF_000715075.1. Lineage (NCBI taxonomy): Eukaryota > Viridiplantae > Streptophyta > Magnoliopsida > Solanales > Solanaceae > Nicotiana > Nicotiana tabacum. The sequence continues at coordinate 20,861,639 of NC_134081.1, read as the reverse complement.
CAGCAATCAAAAATTTGAAAATCCAGATGAGCCAATTAGTAACCCTCATGTCTGGACAAATAAAAGGTGTTATACCAAGTAACATCGAGAAAAATCCAAAGGAATATCTTAAAGCCATCTCTCTGCAGTATTGTAAAACTCTTTATTATCCATATGCAGATAGACAAGAAAAGCCACAAGAAGTGAAACAGGTAAATGAAGATGAGAATAAAAGAGATTTTGAACTTCTAAAAGAACAAAAAAATAGAGGAAAAAAGGTACAAGAAAATAAATTGATGACAAATCCTCACTCTGTACCCCTCCCCTTTCCCCAAAAGCTAAAAAGAGAAAAACTTGACAAACAATTCTCAAAATTTCTAGAAATTTTAAAACAGCTTTACATTAACATACCTTTTACAGATGCTTTGAAGCAAATATCGGCATATGCTAAATTTCTTACAGAAATTTTATCAAGTAAAAAAAAAATTGGAAGAAGTTTCAGCGGTTAAGCTTACAAAAAATGATAGTGTTATACTTCAAAATAAGCTTCCACAGAAACTTGATGATCTATGCAGTTTTACAATTCTTTGTACTTTGGGAGGTGCTCACTTTGAAAAAGTATTATATGATTCAGGTGTTTCAATAAATGTAATGCCTTTTTCAATTTTTAGAAAATTAGAACTTGGTAAAATGAAGGACACTGGTGTGTCTCTACAAATGGCTGATCAAAGTACTAAAAACCGAAAGGAATACTTGAAAATGTCCTCGTTAGAGATGATAAATTTATAGTTTCAGTAGATTTTATAGTACTTGAAATGGAAAAAAATATTGAAGTACCATTGATTTTAGGTAGGCCATTTTTTGCAACAGGAAGAGCAATAATTGATGTCCATCAAGGATAATTAATTTTGTGAGTTGATGAGGAAAGAGTAATTTTTTATCTGCGGAAAATAATGAAATATCCTGAGGATGAGTCATCGTCATCATCTTGTTTTCAAATTGATTTGTTGAATGACCTTGAAGATGAATATAAAGATGATCAGTTAATTACTAATTCATTGGAAAGATGTTTGGCAAAGTTAGGTACCACAAGTGATGATAACACCACAATCAGAAAAGAAGCTGAAATACTGGAAAAAAATTCAAAAAATGAGAAATTCTCACTAGAAGAAGTTCAAAAAAAAATTGAACTCAAAACTCTTCCTTCTCATTTGAAATATATTTTTCTTGAATCTGAATTATTTCCAGTAATCACTTCATCTTCTTTGTTCGCAAAACAAGAAATAAAACTAATTGGAGTTTTAAGAGAACACGAAAGAGCCTTAGGGTGGACTATAACTCACATCAAAGGAATCAGTCCACCTATTTGCATGCATAGGATCCTTATGGAGGATAATTACGAGCCAATAGTACAGCCCCAAAAGAGACTGAACCCAGCAATACAAGAAGGCATCAAGAAAGAAGTAATGAAACTTCTAGCGGCAGGTATTATCTATTCGATATCTAATAGCCCTTGGGTAAGTCCGGTGCAGGTAGTACCAAAGAAAGGAGGTATGACATTAATAAAAAATAAAGATAATGAATTTATACCTATCAGAACAGTCACAGGATGGAGAGTCTGTATTGATTACAGACGACTTAATCATGCTATAAGGAAAGATCATTTTTCTTTACCTTTTATTGACCAAATGCTTGAAAGAGTTGCAGGTCATGGTTTTTACTGTTTTCTTAACGGATACTCTGGATATAATCAGATACCAATTGCTCTAGAAGATCGGGAGAAAACCATATTCACATGCCCCCAAGGTATGTATGCTTACCGAAGAATGCCATTTGGACTATGTAACGCTCCTGCTACATTTCAGCGTTGCATGTCGGCAATTTTCACAGACATGTCTCTTCACATCTTTTATTCCTACTTTAAAGTACCTCTTAGCAAAGAAAGATGCTAGACCCAGATTACTAAGATGGAGACTTCTTTTGCAAGAATTTGATCTTGAAATAAAAGATAGGAGAGGTTCAGAAAATCATCTAGCTGGAGTGATCCAGTAGGCACGAAGGGGCCTAGAAGTGCCGACTACTATACCACACTAACTTGGCTCTACATATTTACAAACCTAACCAGTGGAGAGGGTGACTGAATTTTGCTCTTTATCATTCCTTTCTACTCCTCAATTCCCATCAAGTGTTGTCTTGTTTCCCAAGCCACTGCTCAATCCTCCTTTTCTGATTTATTGAAAGTAGCAAGGAAAGATAGGAAAAAACTTTATTGGCTCAAGAAGCAACTGAGGAGAGAGAAAGGACCAATTGAAATCCCCGGTGACCGCTTTCGCACCTCAGGGTCGGTAGGGACCCAGAGAGCTGCCTTTGCTTTTGGCGTTCCTTAGTAGATCTCCGGATTTTACCCCTACACATGAAATTCCACTCTCCTCTATCTCACTCAAGTGAATTGGTTTTGAGAGCATTCCTCTAGTTTTTGGCGGCTTTCACTTTCAACCCGATTCACTGCCTACATACCCTTTATGCCCAGTCATTCCGAAGAACACTTGCCCCCACTCCCCCGTCTTACTACGGCTGATGGCATGGAGTTAGCCGGGGCTTCTTCCTTGACTCCTGTCAGTTCGAGTAGGAAGAAATTTACTAAGAAGTAGTTAACAGAATCTTTGAAAGGTAAGGAAGACAGACAAAAAAGCTAAAGATCTTTTTTCTTTCGCGTGAGAAGAAAAGCACTTTTGGGGGCTGACGGTACTCCTTTGGATGGTTTAACGTGACTAGCATACCATGCCATGCTCAATCAAATAATGGACACTAACTACGATGTGGATGTCATAGCTTGGGAAGTCATTGAAACCAAGACTTTCGGTTTAGTGTATATTAAAAAGAACAGAGGAAGGAGCCTAGTTAGACTTCAAGAAATTTCGCAAGAAATCTCTCAAGTTGAAGAGGAGAAGCTCCAATTGGAGCAAAGGCTGGGTTTGTTCTGGGAGAATTTGCCTTCTCTCGACCCTGAGGCCGTAGCAAAGATGATGCAAGAGATCCGAAACCAGATTTGCGGTCTAGAAGAGAGGAAGAAGGCCCTCCTTCAGGAATTAAGGGAACTAACTGTGAATGGGAAGAAGAGGGTCAGCCAAACTGCGGTCCACTTTATACATTTGCTGAGCAGACCACTCAGGCATTTTAGAAAAGGGAAGGGAACTTCTCACCCCAAAGTGGAATTCCTCCTTGCTTTCCCCTTTGACATGTGCCAAACTCCACTTTTGTTGTTGCCAGGTGGAATGATTCATTCAACCTCGGTATCGGTAACCAAGGCTAGGCCTCTCCAACTGAGATGGGCGCCAGAGAGATCACCCAACGAATGGACGAGATCAAAAGGGGGAGGTCACCCGCCCTATCATCCCGTGACTCAACCAACGTCCTTGTTATTGGTCTCTATAAAAGATCCAGTCGATGGGAATGAATCCATATTTAAATCTTATTACCGGGTTCGATTACGGGAAGGAAATAGAGAAGGTAAGGGACTGCTTTCCTTATACAAGCCGGTATTATTTGAGGAAACTCCGAATACAGGCCTCGATCGTTTATAATTCCGGGAAATTCAACTCTTCTTCCATAGATTGGGAACATAATAAGCGCAAAAAAGAACAAAGGTAGCAAACCCTGGCTGCCTTTTGGGAGCACCTGCCTCCCATCGATCCTGCACTTGCGGCTGCAGCTTTGAGGGAGGTTTAGCCTAGCCCTAATCCTTTTCGGAGTAGAATGCTTCTTTGACAGAGCTTCAAGCAAGAAGGTGGTAAATATTTTACACTTTAGGTTTTACCATACTATACATACAAAAATAACAATTAAAACCAAACAAAGATAGTTAGTTGAGATATTGGATTTTCTAATTTACTGCTATTGACTTGCAGTGAGAAAGGCCCTGACCTTGCCAACCAAGTATCAAAAATAAAGAGAGAAAAAGACTAAGGCCGAGAAACTAGTTGTTGTAGGATTTGACGTCTATCTATATCGTCACGTCGTCCACAGCCTCTTACCCTACCCATGCTTTCCGCTTTCCTAGTATTACGACCCTTTATGTAGAAAGGTGTAGAACAGGGCTCCCAGGCCGGGACGTCTGGCATAATAATTTAGAAAAGAGAAAACTCTAATTAGATATTCTTTTTATATTGATAGGGATCCCCATTCATTCCTAGATTTCCATCACTACGGACTGATTGTCCCTACCTAACTACATGGTAGTGGCGTTAGGGGGCCCATGAGTCGTCGCTAGCGTCATCGGCGGAATATTTTTTACCTTTTTGCACAAAAAGAGACTGAGATAACGGAGGCATTCTGGCAGACCAGAGCTTTTCCGGGCTGAGCTAGAAAATTTTATTATAAAGGGCAGGCAAAGCCCGAAGGCAGCTATCCCAATAGGAAGGGCGGAACGAGGAGAGGGCCTGACAATCATACCGCGACGTTCAAAAAAGCATGTTCCCTTCAGATAAGATGCACCGTAGGCCATCCTCGACCTTCTTCGTTTTCGATGAAAAAAATATCTGTTGAAAATCCTCCAACGGAGACAACAGATATCAAGGAGGAATTTTCTGATGAGCATGTTTATACAATCGCAACAGTTACAAATCAGACACCTTGGTTTGCTGACATTGCCAACTACTTAGTTGGAGGATGGATCCCAAAAGATTTGTCTTATGAATAACGGAAAAAACTCAAAAAAAAAAAAGATATTATTTTTGGGAAGATCCTTACTTGTTTAAATTTTGTGCAGTTGGCATGATTAGGAGGTGTACACCAGAAATAGAGATGAACAATATCTTAAGCCAATGTCATGATGGAGCTGTAGGAGGACACTATGGAGGAAGAGGAACAACCGCAAAAGTGCTTGAAGCTGATTTTTTCTGGCCCACTTTATTTAGAGATGCAAGAAATTATGTCGCCACTTACGACAAATGCCAGAGAAGCGGTAACATTTCAAAAAAGGATGAGATGCCTCTTAACTCTATCCTTGTGTGTGAAATATTTGATGTTTGGGGCATTGATTTTATGGGTCCTCTTCCTCCTTTAAATGGATGCGAATATATTTTAGTTATTGTTGACTATATTTCAAAATGGGTAGAAGCAATAGCTACTAGAAAAAATGATGCTCATGTTATTTGTGCCTTTCTCAAGAAAAATATATTTTCTAGATTTGGAACTCCACAAGTTATCATAATCGATCAGGGAACTCATTTTGTAAATAAATAATTCACTAGTTTGTTATCAAGATATGGAGTAACTCATAAAATAGAAACTCCATATCATGCTCAAACAAGCATGCAAGTTGAAGTATCCAATAGAGAATTAAAAAGAATTTTAGAAAAAACTGTTGGTTCTTCTCGAAAAGATTGGTCTTTAAAGTTAGATGATGCTTTATGGGCATACAGAACTTCTTTCAAAACTCCCATTGACACATCTCCTTATAGACTAGTTTTTGAAAAACCTTGTCATTTACCTGTGGAACTAGAACATAAAGCATATTGGGCTATAAAGTTGTTAAATCTAAAATTTTTAGATGCAGGTAAAAATCGTCTGTTGCAGCTTGATGAATTGGAGGAGTTCAGACTTAAAGCATGTGAAAATGCTAAATTGTACAAAGAAAAGACAAAAAAATGACATGATAACTTCATTCGCCATAAGGAGTTTATAGTTGGAGACCAAGTTCTTTTATACAATAGCCGGTTGAGATTATTCCCAAAAACATTCAAGTCACATTGGTTAGGACCGTACATTATAACAGAAGTGACCCCCTATGGTGCCATTGAAATATAGCGTACAGATGGGGGAGACAAATTTAAAGTAAACGGTCATCGTTTGAAGCCTTATATCAGCAGATTCTTCGACAAACAGGCGTCAACAATCCTTTTTGCCTAATTTTTAAAATAAGTCGAGCTGACGACATTAAACTCAGAATTATTTTCTCTCCCACTCTTTAATCTTTTAAGTAATTATTAGTAGTAACATATAATATTTCCTTTCTAGTAAATATATATAATATTTTTTTTCTTAAAAAAATAATAATTACATGTTTTATATTATATATATGTGTGTATGTAGTATGTGTTAATATATTTTTCCATGATAAAGAAGCACTCCCATGATTTCGACAATGAAAGTTTTCTCTTATCATGAAAAAGAATATTTTCTTTGCCATAATCTTGTCTTTGTTATATGAGAAAAACCTTGAGAAGCCAAGAAAAAGGAAATGAGGCCAGAATCAAAAAAAAATCAGGGAAGCTCCTTTATCTCCTTTTTTCTACTCATCATGAAAACATAATATTATTTAAATTAGGGGGTAGGGGAATATATTTGTTATATATGTGTTTCTTTAAAGTTTTTTTTCTCTGTTAAAAGCAAAAGGTAAAAACAAAAGAGTATATGTTACAACTTAAAATATGTTTTTAGTAAAATTATTTTTAAAAAATGAAAAACTTGATAAAATTTGAGTTGCCTTATTCCTAAGGCGACTTGTTTCATGTACTTTCATGGATTTCTTGTTTGGTTCTTTGTCATGGTCGTAATATTTTGAACCGAACATTTTTTTTAGGACTTTTAGTTATTTAATTTGTTTTGGTAAATAAGTTGGCTAAACTTGATTTGACTTGAAAAGCATGAGACTTAAAAAAAAGACGAAATTGATTAAGTACCATTCATGGGTTTTATGATTACCTTTCTAAGCTCATACTTACTTATTGGTGATTGAAATCATAATTTTCGTTGGTTCCAAGTGTATTGTACGGTTAGCTTATATTATCTAGTTCTCTTTCTTATTTGAAAATTTAGAACTTGCCTTGAATGTGGTTTGAAGCAAAACTCTAGGTATATCTTTGAGTTGAGAAATGAAAGTAGGCCTTCTTTTTTGAGCCACAGCCTAAATTAACCTACCTTGATGATCTTTATCCCTAGTTAGCCAGTTGAGCCTAGATAGATTATTATTATTTTTGTTGGTCGGCAAGCTTTATCCCTTAGCTTGTTTGTTGTTACGACTTATTATTTGTTCGCCCAATTCCCTTTGGTCACTTTAAGAGTTTATCTAAATATAAAAATCTAGGGGCAAGGTGTAATTGTGAAAAGAACTGGCGAAATAATAATTGTTTGAACTTGTCAATCTTTTGAGATGTTGCCATGAGAACTGAAAAAGATAGTTGCTTCTGAAATTCAAAAAAAAGAAAAGAAAAAAAGATAGCAACAAAGAAATGTTGGCATCTCCAAAAAACAATTGTGAAAAGGATGAAACAAAATAGAGGATTATTGTTTAAATGATGAAAAGTTAAAATTAAAATGGTGTATGCAACTTGAGAAATGATGAAATTATTTATGCACAAGAAAAAAATCCAAGCAAATGGCCCACTCGCCGATTTGGAGGATTACTTTTCAGCAGACTTTACAACTACAAGTACATGCAAGATGCCAACTTGGGAAAATATATGTGAGAAATAAGTACTTTTTCATCTATAAATAGTGTTACATTGAGTTTCTCAAAAAAGAGAAAATTGAAAGGAGAGCTTTTTCTTTTCCTTGCTTCTTTCAGTACTTTTTTTTTCTTCTTTTAGCTATTACAATGTCTTCATTTCTAGTTTCGAATAAATTATAATGTTAGAAATTACTCTAACACCTATTTTTAATTAAATAGAGGGAATTATTCTCTTGAATATTTCTTTCTATTTTCTTATTTAACGGGCAAGAATATTTTTGTTGTCAGTACTAACTCCATTATGGAGTAGCTTTTCTTGTATTGGAAGAATGACGGATCTTAATATTTCTATATAATAGTAGAAATTATCCCTCAATTTTACATGTTTGAGCTGAAGTTTTTTCCATTTAAATTTTATCTGCTTTATAGTTAGATGTTATTTAATTTGTTAACATCTATCTATTTCGTACTACATATTAATTTCTTACTAATTCTGTAATTGAAAGAGGTGGAAGAGTAATATAGTTAATTTTGGTATTGATAGATGTTAACTTTTATTTAGTGACATCTAACTCTTATATGTTAAAATTAATTCTACACTTATTTATAATCGAAAGAGGCAAATATTGTAGTAATCAGTTATAACAAGTAGGGTAACGGAAATGGACTTACTAAAAAGAGCAAGTTTTAGTTTAAGCATATATTTCTGGCTCTTTAATATTACTATTTTGACGATTAATTTGTATAACCGAGAGGATTGCAATTAATTATTCAACTTAAATAATAATATATAAATATAATCGTGAGAGGCATTTATACATTTGTGAGAAATAAAAATTGAAGGATAATTTTATCTATTATTATTATATAATAGAAATATTATGTGAAGTTATGATCCCAACACATTTTTATTATATTTGTGAAAAAATATATATTTTCTATTGCTCTACTCATGCATTTTTAATTAGTTAATTCACAATTCAACACTTTCTGGTTTTCTCAAATAGTAATTAAAATAAAAAACGTCTGTAGAATAGATAAATAAATCTCTGTGGGTTCGACATATTTCTATACTACAATTTGACAGAGGGCCGCCGTACGTTCTTTTGTACGAGTCGTTGTGAATGATGTTGTACCTGGATGCTTGCATCCGTAATTTCTTGGCTTCGTTTTTATCAACTGGAGTGTCACGACCCAAAATTCATTAAAGGTCGTGATGGTACCGGACACCCATGTCAGGCAAGCCAAAAATAAATACTTAATTTGGTTCTCATTTTAATATTTTTGAAATCATATTTCCTTCAATTAAATGGTAAAAGATGAAATTTATAAAATAAATAATAATATTGTTAACAATTCCAATACAGCGCAACCCACAATCGCCCAAAATCCAGTGTCACAAGTGCATGAGCATCAACTAGGAATATAAAATAAAATACAACATCTGTCCGGAATACAAATTGGACAAAAAAATATAAATACTTTGAAGGAGACTCTGTTGGCTGCGGACTCATAATATGGAATGGAGCTCACCTTAATCCCCGTAATAACCGCGCCTCTGCACCTATAAGGCCACTAGATATATATGCACCTGCATAAAAATATACAGCAAGTGTAGTATGAGTACGTAAATCAACGCGTATCCAGTAAGTATCTCGCCTAACCTCGAAGAAGTAGTGACGAGGGGTCGACTCCGACACTTACTAAGGGCCAACAATATGATAATATAAAATTCTAATTAAGCAAGATATATATAACAATAAAACTCAGAACAAGAGATAACTGAACAATTCATCACCATATTTAAGAACCCATATCACTTCCTTCATTTTTAAAACAAATGATCTTTCAAATAAATAATTTATACCAATTAAAAAAAAGGACTTCCAGTACTATTATCACGCACAAAATTCCACCGAGGACGTTCGGCCCAATCCAACATAAATATAAAATGTGCACTGTCGATGGTCGAACGGCACGAACCATAGATGTATCTATTAACCTGCCGAGGCGAACGGCCCGCTACCATGAGAGTAGTAGAAAGAAATACCCCGCTCGCGGATCTTACTTGTGACGCGGTCAAATATAAATTATCAATAAATCATAACTCTTTCATGATTCTTTTCAAAATAAAGACAATTCAACTTGAAGCTTTTAAATCCTTAAAATCCTTGGCTTAGTTCCATTTAATACAATTAATAAATATAATCAAATAACGGTGTCTACAAAGCATGGTGTAAGCCTAAAACTATCCGGGCATAAACAAGAATAGTAGCTACGTACGGACTCTCGTTACTTCATGCGTACGTAGCCCCCCACAAATAACAACACATATTAATTAAGTTCACCTATGGGGTAAATTCCCTCTTACAAGGTTAGAAAATAGATTTACCTCGCTCTGAAGTTCCATCATCGGCTCCCAAGCCCTTCCAATAACTCAAACAGATGCTCAACGCTCCAAAACTAGTCAATAAACATACAAATCCATAAATACACACTCTAATACTTATTATAATCCAATTTATAATGATTCTTAACTCCGCTTGAAAAGTCGATAAAATCACCCTCGGGCCCACGTGCCCGGATTCCGAAAATTTTCGAAGATAAACCTTACCCATATCACCACAAACTCAAATACATAATTTATTCCAAGTTCCACCTCCAATTTCGTGGTCAAAATCTAAAAATAAAATTTCTAGATTTTCTACCAAAAACTCCATAATTTCTACCAAATTTTCGTGCTTAAATCTTCATAGAATCCATGTATTTGACTCAAAATAGGTGGGAGTTACTTACCTCATAATAGATAATGAAATTCCCTCTTCAAAAGCTCCAAAAATCGCCCAACCAAAATGAAAAATGGGTGAAATGAACCCAAACCCCGCTTAAAAGCATTCTGCCTAGCCCGACTTTCGCACCTGCGGCCTTTTTGTCGCATCTGTGGTTTCGTTGGTGTGGCCAAAACCTCGCACATGCGCATTCCCTCTGCCTAGCACGACTCCGCACCTGCGCCTTTCCTTCCACATCTGCGCCTTCGTAGGTGCGGACATACCCTCGCACCTGCGCTCCCAGACTCTTCTCTCACTCTCGCACCTGCGACGCACCTCTGCATCTGCTACCTCGCATGTGCGGATAACCCTTCACACTTGTGGTCACTGCCCAGCTTCACCCAAACCGCACCTGTGACCATTGGCTCGCACCTGCGGCCCTTTTTGCGCAGGTGCGATCACACTAGATATCAACTGCCTCATCTTTTCTTCCAAGTCCAAACTCGATCCGTTAACCATCCAGAATCCAGCCGAGGCCCTCAAGATCTCAACCAATATTACCAACACGTCCCAAAATATATTACGAACTTAGTCGAGCCTTTAAATCACATCCAACAACATCGAAACTACGAATCACCCTCCAATTCAAACTCAATGAATGTTAGAACTTCAAACTCTTACAATTGATGTTGAAACCTACCAAATCACATCCGATTGACCTCAAATTTTGCACACAAGTCATAATTGGCATTACAGACCTATTCTAACTTCCGGAATCGAAATCCGACCCTGATATCAAAAAGTCCACTCCCTGTCAAACTCTCCAAAAACCTTCAAATTTCTAACTTACACAAAATAACGCCGAAATGACCTACGGACCTCCAAATCCACTTCCGGACACACTCCCGATACCGGAATCAACAGACGGAGCTATTCCCAGATCAGAATCCCAAGCGGACATTGATAACATTGAAATGCACTTCAACTCAAATTAATGAAATTCTTCCAAAATTCTAACTTCCATAATAGGTGCCGAAATGCTTCCAGGTCATCCAAAACTCGATCCGAACATACGGCCAAGTCTAAAATCATCATACGAACCTGTTGGAACTTTCAAATCCCGATTTCGAGGTCATTCACTCAAAAATCACATATTAATCACTCTTTCCAACTTAAAGCTTCCGAAATAAGAATTTTCTTTCCAAATCAACCCCGAACTTCTCGAAATTAAATTTTGACCACGCGTACAAGTCGTAATACCTGAAGTGAAGCTGCTCAGGGCCTCAAACTGCTGAACGACATGCTAGAGATCAAAATAACCGGTCGGGTCGTTACATGGAGTATTCTATCCTACAAGTATGTAACAATACGGTTGCGCCGGTCCAAAGTCAGGTTTATGGTTCTTACCTCGATTAGGTCTATTGATGAATTGAAAAGATGGACTACGCTTCTGTCTACGTTACATTCTCTCCCACTTAAACATATGTTAGTCCTCGAACATGCTATGAACTGCTCTGGAGTTGTCTGAAATCATTGTTTAGCACCTCGTGTACCTACTCGTGCTACCACAACCCAGCTGAGCACATTAGCTCGAGCCAATCCGAAGATCTTTCTCTTTATTTAGTTAAGTAAGTCTTAGAGTCAAATTCCAACATCCAGAATTCTCCACCATGCCTGTTTCCAACATACGAACACCGTATCAATCACTACACGATATACCAATACGCGATTGTATACTCTCACTGAATTCACACCATGCACCGTATTATTCACATGACCATAATAACATCCTCTTACGACAATAGCCGAAATCCCACGAATCTGATGCTCACAACACACCTCATGACACAGATAAGTCTTGTTCCAATTCTTGAAATGCCACGACAAAGAAGATGTCTAGAACTCATAGCCACCTACCGAATTACAATTTATGGAGTCTCTCCTCCCGGCAAGAACCATCACCTTATTCTGGACTGAATAACAATATTTACTCTTTAATATGCTTTATATAAATCTGATCGCACTGATCCCAGGTCCAAAAATCGTATCTCACCCAGTACAAGTCGTTCCGTTAATAAGCCACCACAAACGCTACCAAAGGTATCATATGATTCCACCATGTGCCAACAATCCATAAACTCGAATGTGGCACATAAGGAAACGAACTCTGGAAAGAACTACTCAACTAACGTAACTAATTAAACAACCGAAAAGGTGTTATGAACCTTCCCCAGGAACTGAGAAGCAAAACACACAAAAATAGGTATAGGGAACTGTACTCAACATCACACTATTGCGGCATGCAACCCTATCCGCACATGATACCCGTGGCGGCGTGCCACCCCATCCAAACAACGTATCCGTGGCAGCGTGCCACTCGGTCCACACATAATAATCTAAGGAAAACATACCTCGAGCCGTAACGCTCATACTCATGAAATCCCCAAATATCAACCATAAGCATGCCAAGTGCATAATACAAATCCTGGGGAGACAGGTGGCGTCATATGCTATAAAACTCAAGCACAACTAAGGTGCGATATATGATCTGTATCTCGAGAGCCATCCTGCTCACATAATGCCACAAACTACGGGATCTCAATACGAGTGCGAATATTCAAACCGTCTCACAACCCACATGGCACAATAGAGTATTACATGAAATAGCTGACGACAGAAATAAAATCCAAGATCCGAAGATCCCTCCGAAAATGACGCTATGCTAAAATGAACACATCCGGCCTGATATAGAGCCTACGTTCACAATTAGATCCATCCACGGATCTCAAGCCGATTAAGATCATACCGCACTGGGCTAATAACCTTTCAAGGATCCACAATAACCCTTTTTCCCATGACACACAAGAACAAATGTCAATCCGGAACAAACTTCCACAGTCCACAATCAAATGAACCGAGCGCCCATTAGGCATAAATTCTCACATTAGCGATAGTATCACAATCTTCATACTTGGTTTTAAATCTTTAATCAATCAGGTGACTATATGTCACATCTATACAATCTTCCCGTGGGATGCACTCCCACGACTTTCCGCAATAGGTAACAAATATGCACCTCCTTACAGTTGGCCACTTTAATGTTGTAAAGCAAATCAAGAATCCGCAATTAGTACGCAAAGCCTACTATACATGACACCGATCTAAGGTGACGCTAAAGACAATACCAGCTTACTCTAAACATCTGAATCCTTTCTCGCTCATCCGAGCTCGTGACATTATTGTCAACACCGAACCGTAACCTTGATGCTCAGCTTCCAATTCCCATGCTACTCACTGTACCTAATCATGCCAATGCGCAAGAGTACAAGAATTTCATCATAACTCCTGAAACACTAATAAAATACACACTTTATCATATAAAACCTCTCACTTGACTCATTTCAGGAGAACCATTGCAATATGTGACTGAATTCTCATAACCGCAGAAAATACAACCCTAAGTAGTGGTCTAATCCACCATGTCCCTTCCGGGATCCATTTTCACACAACATGCCATATGAATCGAATACCTCCCAAATCAACCAAGTTGTGGTGGCGCTCAAGCCCAAGTGTACAACCACAAACCATATGTATAACTTCACGCTGGAGAAACTGGTCACTGCCATAACCGTGCTGATTCGACCATTACCAACCGAGCCACTTCTTCTAATTTACTCCGGACTTGCCTTCGGAATAATAATAGCTCCATTCAAAACATCATGAACCCAAATCCGCACTCATCCTGAGTGACCTTATTTCACGAGATCACATTCTCTCCAAAACCCACGAACCATCACATACTTTCCTTGTGCGTATATTCGCATCTTCAACGGGTACACTCATTCTGATAATTTCCCCATGATTCTGAAGTTGTTTTCTCCCATTCTTCCGCTGCTATACCACATACCAAAGATAACATAGAACACTCCAAGCCTCTTTTCATAATCCGCTGCAAAATCTCAATACTTAATTATACTACTGGCTCAAAATCCTTAGGCACCGCACTTTAAACCCACTTGAACCATTGTTGAGAGTCATCCACTCTGATTTATTCCCAATTATGATCAAACTCCAAAGCCATGTTAGCACATGAACACCCTCTCAAAGAAGTAACTGGCTGAATTTCTTTCCTTATACATCACCTCCACACGAAGCATAGACTCTGAGTCTTCCCAAACCTGAACATGAACCGATAAGGCAAAAGATAGCACACATTCCTCAAATTCTTTGCTCAAATTACCACTGATGCTTTCTTTTCCCAGTCATAATAACCCACCAATACACCGATAGCCAGAAACCGCACAAGTTGACAACTACGCAATCCAATCATAAACGGTGGGGTTCTCCTACTTAACTTGAATCTACCATTGCATAACTCTGGAATCTACCAAGATTCCTTCTTCCTTACTGACATGACCTTGCGCAATCGACCCATCAAATTCCTCAAAATCTTCATGTTAAGCATTTCATGAACGCCTTGAATCACTAGCCACATTTACATATTCGACCTCTTACCGGATAGCCAGTAAAATTCTTTGTAGAAGTTTCATCAACACCACACAACAGTTAACCTGCTCACCAGAAATAACCCACATGTGGAAATTCCATGCTGACATCTTCCAACAACGCTGCACCGAGTACAATTACTATAAAATCCTTAAACTAACCTGAGCCCGTGCTCATTCACTAGCCGTACAAGCACATTCACTCCTCATTGACAACAACTAAACGTGCGACGATACATTCCAATCCAAAGTCATGTTGTATCCTTTTTCATATCATGCAACTCTTTTTCGTCGTATTCAACCCTTCTCCGTATAGCAGCCAATATTCCAAATTAAGTTTTTAGACTTAGTCATTGTCCACCATAAGTTCCAAATCACTCTAAAATATTTCCAAGGCGTATAGTCATCCTACCACATAACCCATATGCTACTCTGCCACTCTCCCATTTTGGTCAAACCCTCTTTTTTAAGCAACTACCCGATAGAAGTTTCTCACACTTGGCCTTTTAGAAATTTAACCACAGCAAGACACCTCCCACATGTTCTTCCTCATCCTTCGCTGCCCAATTGTTGCCTTAAATCAAAATCTACCTCTATAGCACTTGAACTGATCGATCGCTACCAACAGTAAACCTTTTCGAAGATCATCTTCCTTGAGCCCTCAACACCTGTGCCACCGATTAAGTCCTGAACCATCGCACACTATGATCTCTGACAGCCGCTTCCCCGGCACTATTCACAATATTCTTCCCCAAAGGCGATTTGAAGAGGGCTATAACACCGATGAACTTAACACATTCAATCAAGGATAACGACACCACATCTCTGATGAAGATTCCATCATACTTGAAAATACCAAGTCTCGTTACTCCATCAATCCAACCCGAACATTCTTAGTCCGACTGTCTTTCCCTCCACTGGAAATAAAACACTGAACCTCTGAATCACGCATTGAGAAAACCTCCTTTCAATTCATTCACTGCCCCTACACATAGACACGTATCGTACCATTACTTTAATACTGTTCGATAATAACTCACGAACATCATAAAAATTGGTGCATAGCCCCAAAACCATCACAAAGCTACTGAGCTGAGATGACAGAACATCATTCCACAAGGCGACGACATAGCCCAATCAAATACGCAGGGAGAAATATCCTGCACCACATCCGCAGTACCATTAAAATTCCTTGATTTCTAAATTTATAACAAGCGCTTCACGTCGCACAAGATTGAATAGGAAGGAAATGAAGGTATAAGCCTCAAAGGAATCGAATCACACGATGAGGAATCAAGAAGGGAAGTGCTCCTCACAGTCCTGTAGCCTCTCAAAGATAAGTACAGACGTCTCCGTACCGATCCGCAAGACTCTATTAGACTCGCGAGACCTAAGTGAACCTAGTGCTCTGATACCATATTGTCACTACCCAAAATCCATTAAAGGTCGTGATGGCGTCGGACACCACAGTAAGGCGAGCCAAAAATAAATACTTAATTTGGTTCTCATTTTAATATTTTTGAAATCATATTTCCTTCAATTAAATAGTAAAAGATGAAATTTACAAAATAAATAATAATATTTTTAACAATTCCAATACATTGCAACCCATAATCGCCCAAAACCCGATGTCACAAGTGCATGAGCATCAACTAGGAATATAAAATAAAATACAACATCTATGCAGAATATAAATTGGAGAAAATATAAATACTCTGAAGAAGACTCTGCTGGCCGCGGACTCGTAATATGGAATGCATCTCACTTAAGTCCCCGCAATAACCGCGCCTCTGCGCCCACAAGGCCACTAAACATATATGCTCCTGCACAAAAATGTGCAGCAAGTGTAGTATGAGTACGTAAATCAATGCGTACCCAGTAAGTATCCCACCTAACCTCGAAGAAGTAGTGACGAGGGGTCGACTCCGACACTTACTAAGGGCCAACAATATGATAATATGAAATTCTAATTAAGCAAGATATATATAAAAATAAAACTCAGAACAAGAAATAACTGAACAATTCATCACCATATTTAGGAACCCAAATCACTTCCTTCATTTTTAAAACAAATGATCTTTCAAATAAAGAATTTATACCAATTAAAAAAAGGACTTCCATTTCTATTATCACGCACAAAATTCCACCGAGGACGTTCGGCCCAATCTAACATAAATGTAAACTGCGCACTGTCGAGGGTCGAATGACACGAAACCATAGATGCATCTATTAACCTGTCGAGGCGAACGGCCCGCTCCCATGAGAGTAGTAGAAAGAAATACCCCACTCGTGGATCTTACTTGCGACGCGGTCAAATATAAATTATCAATAAATCATAAGTCTTTCTTGATTCTTTTCAAAATAAAGACAATTCAACTTGAAGCTTTTAAATCCTTAAAATCTTTGACTTACTTCTAAATATGGTGTAAGCCTAAAACTACCCGGACATAAACAGGAATAGTAACTACGTACGGACTCTCGTCACTTCGCGCGTACGTAGCCCTCCACAAATAACAACACATATTAATAAAGTTTACATATGGTGTAAATTCCCTCTTACAAGGTTAGAAAAGAGACTTACCTCACTCTGAAGTTCCATCACCCGCTCCCAAGCCCTTCCAATAACTCAAACCGATGTCCAACGCTCCAAAACTAGTCAATAAATGTGCAAATCCATAAATGCACACTCTAATACTTATTATAATCCAATTTATAACGATTCTTAACTCCGCTTGAAAAGTCGATAAAATCACCGTCGGACCCACGTGCTCGGATTCTCAAAATTTTCGAAGATAAACCTTACCCATATCACCACAAACTCAAATATATAATTTATTCCAAGTTCCACCTCCAATTTCGTGGTCAAAATTCAAAAATAAAATTTCTAGGTTTTCTACCAAAACTCCACAATTTCTACCAAATTTCCATGCTTAAATCCTCATAGAATCCATATATTTGACTCAAAATAGGTGGGAGTTACTTACCTCATAATAGATGATGAAATCCCCTCTTCAAAAGCTCCAAATATCGCCCAACCAAAATGAAAAATGGGTGAAATGAACCCAAACCCCGCTTAAAAGCATTCTGCCTAGCCCGACTTTCGCACTTACAGCCTATTCGTCGCATCTGCGGTATCGCAGGTGCGGCCAAAACCTCACACCTATGCATTCCCTCTGCCTAGCATGACTCCGTACCTGCGCCTTTCCTTCCGTTTCTGCTCCTTCACAGGTGCGGACATACCCTCGCACCTGCGCTCCCAGACTCTTCTCTCACTCTTACTCTCGCACCTGCGACGCACCTCCACATCTGTAACCTCGTAGGTGCGGACAACCCTTCGCACCTGCGGTCACTACCCAACTTCGCCCAAATCGCACCTGTGACCATTGGCTCGCACCTGTGACCCTTTTAGCGCAGGTGCGATCACACCAGATATCAGGTGCCTCATCTTTTCTTCCAAGTCTAAACTCGATCCGTTAACCATCCGAAATTCACCCGAGGCCCTCGGGACCTCAACCAATTATTCCAACACGTCCCAAAATACATTACGAACTTAGTCGAGCTTTTAAATCACATCCAACAACATCGAAACTACGAATCACCCTCCAATTCAAACTCAATGAACTTTAGAACTTCAAATTCCTACAATTGATGCCGAAACCTACCAAATCATGTCCGATTGACCTCAAATTTTGCAGACAAGTTATAATTGGCATTACAGACCTATTCTAACTTCCAAAATTAGAATCCGACCCCTATATCAAAAAGTCCACTCCCGGTCAAACTCTCCAAAAACCTTAAAATTTCTAACTTTCACCAAATAACCCCGAAATGACCTATGGACCTCCAAATCCACTTCAGGACGCGCTCCCAATACCGGAATTACCATACAGAGCTATTCCCAGACTCGGAATCCCAAACGGACATTGATAACATTGAAATGCACTTTAACTCAAGTTAATGAAATGCTTCCAAAATGTCAACTTCCAAAATAGGCGCCGAAACACTCTCGGGTCATCCAAAACCCGATCTGAACATACACCTAAGTCTAAAATCATCATAAGAACCTGTTGGAACCCTCAAATCCCGATTCCGAGGTAATTCACTCAAAAATCACACCTTAGTCACTCTTTTCAACTTAAAACTTCCGAAATGAGAATTTTCTTTCCAAATCAACCCCAAACTCCCCGAAATTAAATTCCGATGACGCGTACAAGTCATAATACCTGAAGTGAAGCTGCTCAGGGCCTCAAACTGCCAAACGACATGCTAGAAATCAAAATGACTGGTCGGGTCGTTATATGGAGTATTATATCCTACAAGTATGTAACAATACGGTTGCGCCGGTCCCATGTCAGGTTTATGGTTCTTACCTCGATTAGGTCTATTGATGAATTGAAAAGATGGACTACGTTTCTATCTCCGATTATAACGTTTTTTGTGGTTGCGACTAATTTTGAGAGGCCGTCCACCTCGGTATTTTGTGCTCGGAGGATCTGGTCGAGTTGACATTCGTCAAACTCGGGTAGCAGCTTGCAGATTTCAGTCTGGTACTTTAGCAACCTTTGTTCCTTGATTTGGAAAGTCCCTGTGACTTGGTTGATCACGAGTTGAGAATCACAGTGCAGTCTTAGCCGCTTCGCTCTATATTTGAGTGCTAGTCTTAATCTTGCAATTATGGCCTCAAACTCGGCCTCCTTGTTAGTCATGTACGGGCATCTTATGGACTGGTGAATCACTTTTCCTATTGGAACTTTGAGTACGAGTCCTAACCCGGACCCTGACGTATTAGACGCGCCGTCAGTGTACAGACCCAAAGGTCTTGTGTTTGGGGAGAAGCGTGGTCGGCTTCTTGTTCGACTTCGGGCATTATTTTTGCACTGTAGTCGGCGATGATGTCAGCAAGGACTTGTGAATTTATCGATGTTCACGGTCGATATGTGATATCGTGCTTGCTCAATTCGATGGCCCATTTGGCTAACCTGCCCAATAGCTCGGGTTTATACAAAATGCTGTTTAGGGGGAAAGTCGTGACGACCGAGATGGGGTGGCATTGGAAATATGGTCTAAGCTTTCGTGAAGCTACGACTAAGGCCAGAGCCAATTTTTCGAGGTAGGGGTATCTTGTCTCGTCATCGACTAATGTTTTCCTAATGTAATAGATGGGAGACTGCGTACTTTTATTTTTTCAGACCAGGACCGCGCTCACAGCTACTTCAGACACGGCGATATAGACGAGGAGGTGCTACCCCGGTTCTGGTTTTGAAAGCAGTACTGTCGATGACAAGTAAACCTTTAACTCATTCAGGGCTTGGGCACGCTCAGGGGTCCATTGGAGGACATTATCCTTTTTTACTACGTCGAAGAATTTATGGCACCTATCAGATGATTGCAAAATGAACCTTGATAGGGCGGCGATATGGCCAGTCAACCTTTGAACGTGTTTTTTTGGTGGTCAAGTGCTCCAGTATCCCTTCGATGGCCTTGATTTGGTCGGGATTGACCTCGATACCTCGCTGTGACACTAGGAAACCTAACATTTTTCCTAAGTCCATGCCGAATGCACTTTTTTTGGGGTTCAGTTTCATTCCGTATAACCTGAGTATGCCAAAGGTTTCTCTCTAGTGGTCGATATGATCTTTTTTCCATTTGGATTTGATCAGTATGTCGTATATATAGACTTCCATCATTTTGCCGAGTTGGTCTTTGATCATCCTCATCACCAACCTTTGATAAGTCGCCCCCGTATTTTTTAGCCTGAAGGGCATGACCCTGTAGCAGTACGTCCTTTGATGGGTGATGAATGTGGCTTTTTCCTGATCCTCTTCCTCCATGAGGATCTGATTATAGCCCGAGTAGGCGTCCAAGAAGCTTAGCAGTTCATTCCCAGCCGTTGCGTCGATGAGTTAGTCGATATGGGGTAATGAAAATGAATCCTTGGGGCATACTTTATTCAGGTCAGTGAAATCTACGCACATCCACCATTTGTCATTCTTCTTTTTCACCATGACCATGTTGGCAACCCATTGGGGGTATTTCAACTCTCTAACGGAGCCATTTTCCAACAATTTTCCACCTCTTCGCATACTGCGTCATTAGTTGCGGAGTTGAACTTACGCCTAACTGTCACCTAGTCTCTATGACTAGGTAAGCCTAACATTTGTTCAGAATAATAGAGTATAAACTGAACTCAAGCCTCAACATATGAAATATATATAAAAACTGCAATTCAAATAATTATAACTCCCAAAACTCGGTAGAAATAAGTCACAAGCTCTAAGGAGAAAATGCCAAGTGTCTTTATACATCAAAGTCTAATGAACATAAAGAAAGTAACATCATAAAAATAGAGGGGAACTCCGAGGTCTACGGACGCTGGCAGATATACCTTGAAGTCTCCACATACGGTCTAGCTCACTGGTACCTGCTCTGGTAAGCAGTACCTGGATCTACACAAAAAGATGTGTGGAAGTGTAGTATGAGTACACCATAACGGTACCCAGTAAGTATCAAGCCTAACATCGGTAGAGTAGTGACAAGGTCAGGTTAGGGCCCTACTAGAATAAAAGGGAAAACAAAGCAGAAGATATAACAATATAATGAAATGACTTAGAATTGAACAACGAGAAATTACAAAAGGTAACAACACAACAAATAAGGGTAAACAACTGGGGCGCTCCCGAGGTACCGCCTCATAGTCCCAAATGTAAATACGCAACAGGGGGAGCTCCCGAGGTACCGCCTCGTAGTGCCAAAAGTAAATATGCCACAGTGGGGCATTCCCAAGGTACCGCCTCGTAGTCCCAAAGGTAAATATACAATAGGGGCGCTCTCGAGGTATCGCCTCGTAGTCCCAAAAGTAAATACACAACACATAACCTATGGAACAACGAATTTATAGCAAGGAATCCTACAATTGAAGACTGAATATAAGAATCAAGGAAGAAAGTAATTCAACTAAGCATTGTTGCACAAATTACAAGTAAGAGTTAAGACACATAGACATGCAACACTAGGCTAAACATGGTGACTACACAGACTAGAGCAAATCAGTTAAGGATTTAAAAGAAAACTACTCAGAAAGAACCGGATAGTTTTTAACATTTAACCCAAGTACGCACTCGTCACCTCACATACGCGGCCTTCATGTATTTAAAATATCATAACAGTAACAAAACCTAAGGGGGAGTCTCCTCCCCTCCCCCCACAGGGTTAGACAAGTCACGTACTTTAAACCAAGCTCAATCAATCAATAAGAATGCCTTTCCCTCAACTTTTTAACTCCAAACGGCCCAAATCCAGTCAAAAGCAATTACATACTATAAATACAACTATAAAAAACTAATTTAAATAATGATACTATGACTTTATCACAGAATTAGAAAATCATCCCAAAACATCGACCCGGGCCTAAATCTCGGAACCGGGTAAAAGTCACAAAATACGAATACCCATTCGATATTGAGTTCACCCATACCAAAATTACCCAAATCCGATACAAAATTCTCGATCAAAACCTCAAAATTCGGCCTAAGGATTTTTCCACCTTTTTCACAAATTTCTCAACTTAAATCCTTAATTAAATGAAGAATACATGATAGATTAGTGAAAATTAATCAAAAATGAGTGTAGAATCCTTACCCAAATATTTCCTCTGAAAAAGGCTCGAAATTTTGCCTCAATCCGAGCTATATATCTCAAAATATGAAAAAATGGCAAACAATCGATTTAATATAATCTGCCCCGTGCTTTTACTTATGCGGATCACTTGACCGCATTTGCGGTCCCGCTTCTGCGGATTTTCCATCGCTTCTGCGATCCCGGACCTCCAGCCCACTTCCACATATGTGGTCTCTCATGCCTAGATACGCATCCGCATCTGCGGACATACCTCTGTACCTGCGCCCCCAGACTTCCTCTCCTAATCTCGTACCTGCGCATATTCATCCGCATCTGCGGAAGCGCTTCTGCGATCATCCTTCCATAGAAGCGGCTCCGCTTCTGTGGCCTACACGTTGCATTTGTGACCACTGACCACCCCTTTCAGTTTCGCTTCTATGCTTGTCCTCATGCTTTTGCGGGCCCGCACCTACGGTCAACTTGTGCATGTGCGGTTATACTAGAACTGGTGCACTTCAGTCATTCTTTAAGCTTCAACTTGATCCGTTGACCATTCAAAACCACCCCGAAGCCCCCGGGGCCTCAACCAAACCTTCCAAAAGGTCCTAAAATATAATACAAACTTAGTCGAGTCTTTAAATCACATCAAACAACGCTAAAAACACGAATTGCACATCAATTCAAGCCTAATAAACTTTAGAACTTCAAACTTCTACATCCAACATTGAAACCTATCAAATTAAGTCCAATTGACCTCAAATTTTGCATACGGACCTACTCCAACTTCTGAAATTGGAATCCGACCCCGATATCAAAAAATCCACTCCCGGTCAAACTTCCGAAAATCATCCAATTTTCCAACTTTCGCCAATTAACGCTAAAATGACCTACGGACCTCCAATTCAACATCCGAACATGCTTCTAAGACCAAAATCACCCTACGGAGCTAGTGGAACAGTCGAAACTTTATTTTAAAGTCGTCTTCACACAATTCAAACTATGGTCCCTTCCTAGAACTTAAACTTCCAATTTAGGGACTATGTGTCGCATTTCACTCTGAAACCAAAAACAAATCCTCCCGGCAAGTCACGTAACCACAAAATGAAATCGAGGGAGCAATAAATAGGGGTTCAGGTCTAATACTCTCAAAATGACCGGCTGGGTCGTTACATCCTCCCCCTCTAAAAACAAACGTTTGTCCTCGAATAAATATAAAGACATACCTGAAGTGGTGAAAAGATGAGGATAACGGCTGCGCATATCATGCTTGGTCTCCAAAGTTGCCTCCTCGACCAGATGACCCCTCCACCGAACCTTCATAGAAGCGATGTTCTTTGACCTCAATTTTCGAACCTGCCTGTCCAAAATGGTCATTGGCTCCTCAACATAAGATATATCCTTGTCCAACTATACTGACCTGAAGTCTAACACATGCGACAGATCGCCGTGATACTTGCGGAGTATGGAAACATGGAATACTGGATGAACTATAGAGAGACTAGGTGGTAGTGCAAGTATGTAAGAACACCTCTCCAACCCTCTCAAGAATCTCAAAAGGCCTGATATATCTAGGGCTCAACTTGCCCTTCCTCCCGAACCTCATAACACCCTTCATGGGCGAGACCCGGAGCAAGACCCGCTCCCCAACCATGAATGCAACGTCGCTCACCTTCCGATCCGCATAACTAATTTTCCTGGACTGGGCTGTACGAAGTCGATCATGAATCAATTTAACCTTTTCCAAAGCATCCTGAACCAAGTCTGTACCCAATAGCCTAGCCTCACCCGGCTCGAACCAATCCACTGGATACCGGCACTGCCTGCCATACAAAGCCTTATACGGTGCCATCTGAATGCTCTACTGATAACTATTATTATAGGAAAACTCCGTAAGTGGCAGGAACTGATCCCAAGCACCCCTAAAATCCATCACACATGCACGAAGCATATCCTCAAATATCTGAATAATGTTCTTGTATTGTCCGTCTGTCTGAGGGTAAAATGTTGTACTCAACTCCAACCGAGTACCCAACTCACATTGTATGGCTCTCCAGAACCGTGATGTAAACTACATACCTAGTCAAAGATGATAGATACCAGTACACTATGAAGCCTAACAATCTCGCGAATGTAAACCTGAGCGAGCTACTCTGAAGAGTAAGTAGTAACCGCAGGAATGAAATGAGCTGACTTGGTCAATCTATCCACAATCACCCAAACTGCATCGAACTTCCTCTGAGTCCGTAGGAGTCTAACAATGAAATACATAGTGATCCGCTCCCATTTCCACTCTAGAATCTCTAACTTCTAAAGCAATCCACCTGGTCGATGATACTCATACTTCACCTACTGACAATTTAGGCACCGAGGTATATATTATCCTACGTCATTCTTCATCCTCCTCCACCAATAATGCTTCCTCAAGTCCTGATACATCTTTGTGGTACCTGGGTGAATGGAATACCGCAAACTGTGAGCCTTCTGGAGAATCAACTCACGCAACCCATCTACATTGGGCACACGTAGCCTGCCCTGCATCCGTAGTACACCGTCATCTCCAATAGTGACCTCCTTGGCATCGCCGGACTAAATAGTGTCCTTAAGGACAAGAAGATGAGGGTCATCATACTGACGCTCTCTGATACAATCATAAAGAGAAAACTGAGAAACCACACAAGCCAAAACCCTTCTCGGCTCGGAAACATCCAATATGATAAGCTGGTTGGCCAAGGCCCGAACATCTAAGGCTAAAGGTCTCTCTATTACTGGTAGCTATGCTAAACTGCGCAAGCTCTCCGCCTTGCGACTCAAGGCATCAGCCACCACATTGGCCTTCTAGGGATGATAGAGAATGGTGATATCATAATCCTTAAGTAGCTCCAACCATCTTCGTTGCCACAAGTTAAGATCCTTCTGTTTAAACAGATGTTGTAGACTACGATGATCGGTGTAGACCTCACAAGGGACACCATACAAATAGTGTCGCTAGATCTTGACGCATGAACAATAGCTGCTAACTCGAGGTCGTGGACATGATAGTTCTTCTCATGCACCTTCAGTTGTCTAGACGCATAGGCAATCACCCTATCATCTTGCATCAACACAGTGCTGAGACCAATGCGAATACACCGTATAGGACCCCGAACCAGTAGGCAACACTAACACTGGGGCTGTAGTCAAAGTAGTCTTAAGCTTTTAAAAGCTTTCCTCACACTCATCGGTCCACCCAAACGGAGCACCCTTCTGGGTCGATCTGGTCATAGTTGCAGCAATAGATGAGAAACCCTCTACAAATCGACGGTAATACCCAGCCAAGCCAAGAAAACTCCGGATCTCCGTAGCTGAGGATGGTCTGGGACAACTCTGCACTACTTCAATCTTCTCCGGATCTACCTTGATCCCCTCACTCAATACTACATGACCCAAAACTGCCACTGACTCTAGCCAGAATTCACACTTCAAATTTTTTTCATACAACTTCTTTTCCCTCAAGGTCTGAAGCACAGTCCTTAGATGCTGCTCATGATCCTCCCGGCTCCGGGAGTATACCAGAATGTCATCAATAAATATAATGATGAATGAGTCAAGATAGTGCTAAAATACATTGTTCATTAAGTGCATGAATATTGTTAGGGCATTAGTCAACCCAAAAGACATCACAAGGAACTTGTAATGACCATACCGAGTCTTGAAAGCAGTCTTCGAGATATCTGGCTCCCAAATCTTCAACTGATGATAGCCTGAATGCACGTCGATCTTAGAGAACACTTTGGCACCCTAAAACTTATCGAATAGGTCATCAATATGTGGCAATGGATACCTGTTCTTCACTATAACCTTGTTCAACTGGTGATAATCAATACACATTCGTATAGAACCATCCTTCTTCTTTACAAACACAGGAGCACCACAAAGCAACACACTAGGCCAAATGAAGCCTTTATCTTGCAACTGTTCCTTTAATTCTTTCAACTTTCATGGGGCCATACGATAAGGTAGAATAGAAATGGGCTGAGTGCCCGGTAACAAATCAATGCCATAGTCTATATCTCTGTCGGGCGGCATGCCTGGAAGTTCTACTGGAAATACGCCTGGATAATCCCTCACTACCAGAACTGACTCGACGGTAGGAGTATAAGCACTAGCATTCCTCACACATGCCAGATACGTATCACACCCCTTCTCAATTATCCACTGAGCCTTTAGAAATGAGACAACCCTACTAGTAACATGATCTAAGGTACCTCTCCACTCTAGTTGCGGTAGACCTAACATAGCCAACGTCACCGTCTTAGCGTGATAATCAAGGATAGTGTGATAGGGCGACAACCAGTCTATACCCAACATAACATCGAAATCCACCATACTGAGCAATAATAAATCATCTCTGGTCTCAAAACCACTAAGAACAATAAAACACGACCTATACACACGTTCAACAATAATGGAATCACCTACGGGTGTAGACACATAGACAGGAGAACACAGAAAATCACGAGATACACCCAAATATAGAGCAAAATAAGATGACACATAGGAATAAGTGGAGCCTGGATCAAATAAGACTGATGCATCTCTATGACAAGCTAGAACAATACCTGTGATGATAGAATCGGATGCAACTGCCTCCGTCTTAGCAAGAAGGGCATAATGTCTGACCTGGCCTCCACCTCTAGGGCGAACTCTACCTGTCCGACCTCTACCTCTAGCTGGCTGTGCATGTGGGGTAGTAGCTGGTGCTGTAATCATAGCCTGAGGAACCGGTGGAGCATGCGATGCTTGAGTGGCCAGTGGAGGTGCACCCTTCCCGAGTCTGGGGAAATCCCTCACCACATGACGAGTGTCACCACACTCAAAATAAGATCTTGGAGGATATGGATGTTGTGGCTGGCTCGGGCCTGATCGGCTGGACTAACCGCTTAAAGCACCCCATGCAGGATGTGCACTAAACAATGACGGTGCATAATAAGGAGCCTTCTGCCTAGGAGTGGCCGGAGCACCGCTAGCGGCTAAAAGTGCTGAATGAACGGGGCGAGCCACATAGCCCCTACCATGACAAGTTGCAGCTGCGGCACGAGTACCACTATATGTGCCAGATTCTCGATACCTCTTGGCCTCCATCTCCTCTCTCTCCTGAGTCAACATACCCTCCAATCTCCTGGCGATCCCCACCACCTGTTAGTATGTGATGTCCATTTCTAACTCTCGGGCCATGCTAAATCTGATACTAGGGTTGATCCCCTCAATAAATTAATGAACCCACTCCCGAACAGTAGCAACTAAGGCCGATGCATGCCTAACCAAATCACTAAACCGGACCACATACTCTGACACGGTCATAGAACCCTGGCGCAATTTCTCAAACTCTGCGCCATGCATCTCTGAGACTTTAAGGGACATATTTCCTTAAGAACATATCTGAGAACTGAGTCTAAGTGAGTGAAGATGCCTTGGCTGGACTACCTAACTCATAAACTCGTCACCACTGATAAGCCGCCCCTCTAAGATAAAACGTAGTGAAAGAAACCACAATAGACTCCGCAACACCCATAGTACGGAGGATACGGTGGCACTCCTCAACAAACCCTTGGCATCCTCTGACGCCAAGCCACTAAAAGTAGGAGGGTGGTACTTTTTGTACCTCTCGAGCCTGAGCTGCTCCCCTCAGAAACTGCTACCCTGACCTCGGGCTGAACTAGAGCTACCGGCTGCATCGGTATGACCTCAGGAACCTGGTCGACCTGGACCCGCTACTTTGGGGCGGCGGGAGTTTGTGCTCCTCCCCTGGCTTGAGATGTGGCAGGAGCAAGTGGTATCAATCCTGCTGAGCCAAGGTGCCGAACATGCTCAGAAACTGGGCGAGAGTATCATGGAGGGCTGATGCAGTAACATGCGTCTCAGGTGCATCTGCTCTAACTGGAGCTACTGGTGGCTCCTTTATAGCAGCTCGTGCTGGTGCTCTGGCTGCACCACATGGACGTTCTCGGCCTCTACCCCGACCCTGGCCTCTCATGGCTCCACCAAGGGGTGCGGGTGTCTGGTCATCTGATCCGGTTGTACGTGTCCTCACCATTTATGAGAGAATAGAAAGCCACAAGTTTAGAATTCTGAATTCAACAAGTTCGCATGACAAGGAATCAAAGAAGTGAAATTTTCCTATCAGTTCCATAGCCTCCCGAAGATAAGTACAGACGTCTCCGTGCCAATTCGCAAGACTCTACTAAACCTGCTTGTGACTCATAATACCTATGAACCTAGAGCTCTGATACCAACTTGTCACGACCCAAATTTCCCTCTGTAGAATGTCGTGACGACACCTAGTCTCAACGACTAGGTAAGCCTATCATTTGTGTGGAATAACAGAGTATAAACTGAACTTAAGCCTCAACATATGAAATATATATAAAAAATGCGATTCAAATAATTACAACTCCCAAAACCCGGTAGAAATAAGTCACAAGCTCTAAGGAGAAAATTCTAAGTGTCTCTATACATCAAAGTATAATGAACATAAAGAAAGCAACATAATAAAGATAGAGGGGGACTCCGAGGTCTACAGACGCTGGCTGATATACCTTGAAGTCTCCACGTATGGTCTAGCTCACTGGTACCTAGTCTGGTAAGTAGTACCTGGATCTGCACAAAAAGATGTGGGAAAGTATAGTATGAGTACACCACAATGGTACCCACTAAGTGCCAAGCCTAACCTCGGTAGAGTAGTGATGAGGTCAGGTCATGGCCCTACTAGAATAAAAGGGAAAACAAAGCAGAAGATATAACAATATAACTAAATGACTAAGAATTGAACAACGAGAAATTACAAAAGGTAACAACACATCAAATAAGGGTAAATAACGGGGGCGCTCCCGAGGTACCGCCTCGTAGTCCCAAATATAAATACGCAACAGGGGGAGCTCCCGAGCTACCGCCTCGTAGTCCAAAATAAAAATATGCAACAAGGGGAGCTCTCGAGGTACCGCCTCATAGTCCTAAAAGTAAATATGCAACAGGGGCGCTCCTAAGGTACCGCCTCGTAGTCCCAAAGGTAAATATACAACATGGGCGCTCCCGAGGTACTGCCTCATAGTCCCAAAAGTAAATACACAACTTATAACCTATGGGACAACGAATTTATAGCAAGGAATCCTACAGTTAAAGACTTAATACAAGAATCAAGGAAGCAAATGATTCAACTAAGCATGTTGGACAAATTGCAAGTAAGAGTTAAGACATGTAGACATGCGACATTAGGATAAACATGGTTTCTACACAGGCTAGAGCAACTCAGTTAAAGATTTAAAAGAAAACTACTCAGTAAGAACCGGATACTTTTCAATATTTAACCCGAGTACGCACTCATCACCTCGCATACGCAGCCTTCACGTATTTCAAATATCATAACAGTACAAAAACCTAAGGGGAGTTTTCCCAACACAAGGTTAAACAAGTCACTTACCTCAAATCAAGCTCAATCAGTCAATAAGAATGCCTTTCCCTCAACTTTTCGACTTCGAACGACCCAAATCTAGCCAAAATAAATTACATACTATAAATACAACTATAAGAAACTAATTTAAATAGTAAAACTATGACTTTAGCAAAGAATTAGAAAATCACCCCAAAATGTTGACCCAGGCCCACGTCTCGGAACCGGGTAAAAGTCACAAAATACGAACATCCATTCGATATTGAGTTCACCCATATCAAAATTACTCAAATCCGATGCAAAATTCTCGATCAAAACCTCAAAACTCGGCCTAGGAGTTTTCCACTTTTTTCACAAATTTATCAACTCAAATCCTTAATTAAATTAAGAATACATGATATATTAGTGGACATTAATAAAAAATGAGTATAAAATCTTTACTTAAATGTTTCCTCTGAAAAAGTCTCGAAATTGCCTTCACGTCGCATCTGTGACCACTGATCACCCCCTTCAGTTCTGCTTCTGCACTTGTCCTCACACTTCTGTAGGCCCGCACTTGCGGTCAAACTTGCACAGGTGTGGTTACACCAGAACTAGTGCACTTTAGTCATTCTTTAAGCTTCAACTTAATGCGTTAACCATCTGAAACCACCCCGGGACCTCAACCAAACCTACCAACATGTCCTAAAACACAATACTAACTTAGTCGATCCTTTAAATCATATCAAACAATGCTAAAAACGTGAATTTCCCATCGATTCAAGCCTAATAAACTTTAGAACTTCAAACTTCTACATCCAACACCCAAACCTATCAAATCAAGTTCGATTGACCTCAAATTTTGTACATAAGTCATAATTGACATTACAAACCTACTCCAAATTCCAAAATCAGAATTCGGCCCTGATATAAAAAAGTCCACTCCCGGTCAAACTTCCAAAAAATCATCCAATTTTCCAATATTCTCCAATTAACGCTAAAATAACCTACGGACCTCCAATTCAATATCTGAATATGATCTCAAGACCAAAATCATCCTACGGAGCTATTGGAACTGTCAAAACCCCATTCCAGAGTCGTCTTCATATAATTCAAACTACGGTCCCTTCGTAGAACTTAAACTTCTAATTTAGGGACTATGTGTACCATTTCACTCCGAAACCAAAAATAAATACTCCTGGCAAGTCACGTAACCACAAAATAAAATAGAGGGAGCAATAAATAGGGGTTTGAGTCTAATACCCTCAAAACGACAGGCCGGGTCGTTACACTAACCTGCCTCACCGGGGGGTGGAATGGATCAACGTTTAATTTGTGTGTGGCGATCTCCTTTGGGATACCTGGCATATCTGATGGCTAAAAGCAAACAAGTCTGCGTTAGCAGTTAAGAATTGACGAAACTTACATGGTTCCTGAAGTATGCAATCGATGTAAGCTTTCTTGCTGTAGTCGTTGTTGTCTAACTGAACGAGGTCGAGGTCCTCTATGGTCAATCCTACAGCTTCGACCGTATCAGGGTCTCTGATGATGTCCTCACTATCATCGCACATCGACCTCTACCCTACTAATTTCTATGCCTCTTTTTCTTTGTCATTTGTTTGTTGGATGGTTGTGCAGTCTAGGATGATGTGGTAGCATTCCTGGGATGTGTGTTGTTCCCCTCGTATACTGAATATTTCCCATGGAGATGGGAATTTTATGACTTGGTATAAGCTGGAGGGGATGGCTCTCATAGTGTGTATCCATGGTTGCCCTATTATAGCATTGTGTGTTGTGTCTTGGTCCATGATATGGAATGTGGTTTCCAGAGTGACGCCACCGGCTAGGACGGGGAGTGTGATCTCGCCGGATGTTTACTCAACTGCATTGTTAAAACTCGTTAGTGTGATGCAGCATGGTACTATCTTATCCTCGAGTTTCATTTGTGCAAGTACTCGAGGGTGGATAATGCACGCGCCGCTTTCATCGTCTAATATGTCTCACATTGGTATCTAAAATTCGTAAATTGATAACAAGGGCATCATAGTGAGGGAAAGCCAAACCGTTGGTATCTGACTTATCAAAGATGATTCTTTCATCGAGTTCATCATACCGTTCGTAGGTGATTATCCTTTTGAGCTTGTGGTTTGTGGTGAACTTCACATTGTTGATAGAAGCATCGTCGCCGCCACCAGTGATCATGTGGATGGTGCGGGTTGGCAAGGGCGGTTTCGGTGGTCCTTGATATTGTTCACGTCCTCTGGTAAAATTTGTCCTTCCCCGATCGCTCAGCAACTCTTTGAGGTGTCCCTGTCGTAGCATGATTACGACCTCCTATCTTAGGGCGATGCAATCCTCGATTTTGTGTCTCCGCTCTTGATGGAACTCGCAAAGGACGTCTGATTTTCTGGTATTCGGGTCTGACCTTATCTTTGTGGCCACTTCACCTTCGGTCCGAGCTTCTACAAGGCGTAGACTAATTCTGTAGGCGACACACAAAAATTGTGAGTGGATAGTAAAAGGGGAATACCTCTTTCGTTCCGGTGAGCCCATATTCTTAATCGGGACAGGCCTTCTTCATGACGGGAAGAGGGTGCAATGACGGTTCTGACATATGGTAGATGTCGTTCCCAATTGGGTCGTAAGGCTGCAAGATATCTCCTCATATCACTTCTTCGATCTTTTCTAGATTCGACTTGCACCAAGGTCAGTCGATGGGTTGGCCCATTGAGGTCGTCCTCATCTGCTCGGACTTTGGCGCAATATGCGTTGTGTATTTCATCCTATATAGTTGAGGGGTACTTCATAAGCCGACTTAGTAACTTTCTTGTTACCCTCGAACCATTTCTGCTTAGCCCGTTTTGAAAAGCTGCGACCACCATCCCTTCCGATACATTCGGCAAGGTCATTCTTACTCGGTTGAACCGGTCGAGAAAATCTCTCAATCCCTCTCCCGGAGAATGTTTAATAGCAAATATGTCGTTTACTCTCGCCTCTGCCTTTTTGGCCCTAACGTGGGCCGTTACGAACTTATCGTCTATTTCTTCGAAGGTTTCAACAGAACGTGCATGCAGTTGTGAATACCATGTTAATTCTCCTCTCGTGAGGGTCTCGCCGATTTCTTTTAACAAAATGGAGGATACTTATTCCTTGGCGAGGTTGTTGCCTTTCACGGTGGTGACGTAGTGAGTCACATGGTCTTCGGGGTCGGTCGTGCCATCGTATATTTTTAGATAGGGCGGTATTTTAAAGGTCTTTGGAATGGCATATGGGGCGGCATCATCACTGTACGGCTGCTCGATGAACCAACCGACATCTCTCTTCGGCAAGAGCTTAGGGGCACCCGATATCTTATCAACCCTTTCTTGGTGTCATCTTATTTGGCCCCGAAGTGCTTTGTTCTCATTTTCCATTTCCTTCATCCTTTTCAAAATGGCTGCGAGAGTGTCATCACCTTCACTATAAATGACATTGTGAGTGATACCTGTCATTGGAGGAGGATGGAATTGACTGTGCTGCTCGTCCACTGGTGGTATAACGCAAGTCCTTGCATTTTCTGTAGCCATGTCTCGAACAAGCTTATGAAGGACGCTGGTCAGTGTGTCAGTTAGCCAAGCCTCAAGGAGCTTTTTTATTGCTGGTGGCGCCTCCTCCGTCACGGATGTGGAGGCTCCCTTACCAAGAGATTTTGTGATGCTGCAGTGGGGAGGGGGTGACCCACCTTGCCTGGGTGAGGCATTGGGTGTTGTGTTCTCGTCCACTGCTTCACCGCTCTCATGGATGATGCTCATGAGGTTGGTTGGGAGGTCGCTCATTATTCTTATTCTTTCTTCTTTGTTACCTGCCATATTAGATCTTTGTATAGAAAGAGAAAAAAAGTTTGTTCTTGTTTTTTTTTTAAACGCTAGTGATTCGTGTTAGTTATAGATCTAGAAGAAATTAGAAATTTAACTAGGAAATCTCTACAGACGGTGCCAATTTGTTTGACTAAAAAGTATAATTTTCTGTTGGAACCATTATATTTATGTAATAACGGGTTAAACCTAGTTAACGATAATATCTCTAGATGCGAATCTTGAAAACATGTATAAGGTGGGACAAATTTGATAAAAGGTTGTCAACAATATGCATTAACTATTCTAAAAAGTTTGAGCAATAATGTAGCAATAACTAGAAATAAATAGTAATAAATGACATTTAAGTAAATAGGAGAAGTGATTCATACAATAAACAATGAGATATGTGATTATTCCCCCTAACAATGATGAGTGACAGAAAGATCTTAGAACATTCGAAATATTCTCGGATCTGATGGAAATGTGAAGAATGATATGAGAAATAATCTTGATAAAAAAGTAGTCTTTATATTTTTACAAGAGAGAGAGGGAATATCTTTGTGCAAAGTCTGCTCTTATTACCATGAATATCACATGCCTCTATTCCTTATCTATTTTCCTATTTATTTGGGACATACCCCCAATAAATCCTAATAGTACAAGTACAAAGAATATCCAATGGAATATTCACTTTAATATCTTGCCCTAATAAACAAGTCATTACAGCTCTTTTTGCAATGCTCGACATCGACCATCTTTTGCATCTCGACCACGGGTTTCGCCATCTCCTGGTCTACCTCGACTGACTCTTTTCTCGAGGTTACTTAATCCCAAGTACTGAAATAAATTTCGACCTATACATATACCAAAAAATAAGTAGCCGAATCAAAGTCCAAAGTTGCTCAAACCGACAAAATATGTACTCTATCTCAATGTACAAAATAGCGACACATAACATTTAAAGCTACATGGCATCCTAAAGCTCCAAATTCTGAATCTGCCTTTGTCTGAAGGTATAGAAAAATAGTTATGTGATTACAATTTGAACTACTGTAAGCTCAACTTACTGTTTAATTAGTTTTATAATCCATATTCCTAACCTAAGATCATTGTAATGAAAAAAAAAAAGAAGAAGGAGAAGCTCTAAATTGGCATGGATAGTGTAGAGGACAAATATTCTACTGTCGATAGGAGGCTTGGAGTGCTTGGTTATAGTCATAATTTTCTTCTTAACGATAAAAAACTGTTACTTGCCAGCACTGTCTGGGTGGTGTAGTTGGTTATCACGCTAGTCTCACACACTAGAGGTCCCCGGTTCGAACCCGGGCCCAGACACTTCTTTTAGTAAAATTTATTTTCCACAACAACACTCCCTTTAACACCTCTCTTTTTTTTGCTCTCTCCTTTGCTTCAAGTAATCGTTTACCTAAGGACGTTTACTCGGTTTGTCATCCTCAAAAACAGAATCATTTTCATTTGCCATTTACACATTCCAAAAATCACACACATCATCTTCGTAATTACGCTCTCCTTTCAATTATTGTTTTTTGTTTTTTGCACAGCATATCTAGGGTTTCTCGTTGAATCGAAAGGCAAATGGATTGGGGCACGGTGACCACAGAGGATCTGATCGAGGCTCTACGGGAAGTCGACTGGTCATCTCCGCCGCGTCCCCTCTCTGAATTCTTCTCCCGATTCACTTTCCCCAGATCCTCCTCCAAATGGAATAGTCGCCTCAAGTGCAATCTTTACTAGTACGCTTCTATTAATTTTGAATGAGCGAATTAGCGTTTCACATGCAGAATAGTTTCTACCTAAAATTTTCCAAACTGTTTTTATTTTTTTAATCTATTGAATTCACTAATTAGCGTTTGATGAGTAGTTTAATTGCTAAGTTTTTCGAATTTTTCTGTCAATTGCACGGATTAGAGTTTGATAAGTGTATTAGGTGCAATCGATTAAATCTTCATCAAAAAAGTTCTTCATCAAAAAGGTGAAATCCATTAAATGAGCGAATTATCTTTTCATAAGTAGATTAGTTCCTTGCTAAAATTTCTGAGATGTTCTTTTTTTAATCAATTGAAGGCGCGGATTAGGTTTATAAGTTGATTATTGATAGATAAAATTTTCGGAGATCTTATAATTTTTGCTCAATTGAATGCACGTTTGATAGGTTTACTGGTAGCTAGCTTTTTTCCGGATGGAAATGAATAGTGTTTCAGCATCCGATTTGAATGAGCTAATTAGCTTTTCATAAATAGATTACTTACTTGCTAAATTTTTCTGAGATAATCTAATTTTTTGATTAATTGAATATGAAAACTAGAGTTTGATATGTTGATTATTGCTAGGTAAAATTTCCGAGCTCTTATAGTGTTTTAGTCAATTGAATGCATGCTTATGCCTGATGGTGGTATATTAGTAGCTAGTGTTTTCAGATGAAATGAACATTGTTCAGACTTCAGATACGTAACTTACTTCGAAATTGAGTTTTCGTAGAGGTTCTAAGTAATGATCAATCAATTGCATGAATTAATGTTTGTTTAGTAGATTAGTTGCTGGTAAAACATCTCTTAGTTTCTTACATTCTAATAAGTTGAATGCACGAATCAGTGTTTGATAAGTTTTGAGATAGCTACTTTCAGACGGAAATGTACTGTCAGAAGGTACGATTTCATGTGTGTTGTCATCAGAATTTTTTCTGAGAAAGGTAACAGATTTTTATAAATAATCAGAAAAGAAGTCTTTACCACAAAGACTGTGCTAAGGGAAACAAAGTTACAGGAGTCCCCAAAAAGCAAAAACCCAAAAACGCAGTCCTATAATAGTTACAATGACCCAATGATGTCAACTACTGAATCTTCATCTTCTGCTAGGGCCTCTTTACTCCAGAAATTAAACAAAAATATACAATTCATCTTAATTTTCTGTTCAGAGTTAGCTCATCTTGAAAACACCTCAGATTTCTTTCATTCCATATTGTCCGCCAGATGCATGCAAGGGATAATTTTACACCATCTCTTCTGCTTCACCATGTTACCTGGATCATTCCAACATGTTAGCAGCTCAGCAGTTTTCCTAGCCATTGTCCATCTGAGGCCTTTCATACTCATGAAAAGCTGCCATAGAGTACTAGTAATTTGCAATGAAGAAACAGATGACTATTTGTTTCAACCTCTTCCCCACACAAAAAACATTTAGAACACAGCTGCGCCCCTCTCCTCATCAGACTGTCATGTGTTAGGACAGCCTCTTTTACTACCAGCCAGCAGAAATATTCCACTTTAAATGGTGTTCTCGCCTTCCAGATCTGCTTCCAGTTTCATGTTACAAAAATGCTGTTTTTGGCTTGTTGCTCAGACCTGTTCAATATACCATATGCATATTTCAAGAAAAAATACCCCTGCTATTCCTTATCCATGTCAGTCTGTCCTCTTGCCCACAATGCCTTTAAAACCATCCAAAAGTTTGTAGAACTCGATCACTCTAGTCACTTCCCAATCATTTAGAAGTCTTCTGAAGTTCAAATTCCAACCTTGGAGACTCCAAGTCTCAGGCACAGAAGCTTGAGGTTGATTCACCAAATTGAATATGTCTGAGAAGGAATCTTTAAGAGGTTCATTGCCAATCCAGTCATCATTCCAAAAGGAAGTCTTGACACCATTGCCAACCTTCCTATTGGTATAACTATTGAACTTTGGCCAAAGAGATCTTAGTGATTTCCATACAGAAACCACATAAGAATTAGATACTGTCTTAGTGCACTACTGACCCTCAACACTATACTTTCCACTGACTACCCTTCTCCACAGTGCTTGCTCCTCCAGATTGAATATCCATAGCCACTTCATCTGTAAACTCTTGTTATGTTGTCTCAGATTTATTATCCCCAGCCCCCTTTCCTTCTTATCAACTGTCAGAGTCTTTCATTTTACCAGGGGGTAACATTATTCTCCTTGTTCCTCGACAAATAAATTTTCTCCTTAAAGCATCCAGCCTCTTCTCAATTTTCACTGGTAGAGGAAAAAGTGACATCATATAGGTGGGAGGGAATCCAGCACACTATTCAGTATTCACTAGGGTAATCCTCCCATCCAAAGAGAGGTAGTTGCTCTTACAGTTGGATAGCTTCTTTTCACATCTCTCCAAAACCCCATTCCATATGTCTTGTGTTTTGTTTTTTGCTCCCAGTGGTAGGCCCAAATATATAGTTGGTAGCTGCCCCACCTCACATCCGAGGGATCCAGCCAAACTTTGAATTTGTGGCACTTCATTCACTATAATAATTTGTGACTTTCTCCAGTTGACATGAAATCCATATATAGCTTCAAAAATAGTTAAAATCAACTCAACTTCAGCATCACAGAATAGCACTGAATCATTAGCTTAAAGAAGATGTTTGACTTACAAATTGCTCCTTTCATTATTTAGCACCTTAAACCCCCTTATCCAACTCTCATGGTTTGGCTTTTCGTCATACAATTCAGCCCTTCCATAGCAATATTTAAGAGGAAAGGCGAGAGTGGGTCCCTTTGTCTTAATCCTCTTTGTGATGGAAAAAAAACCCTCAGGAGAACAATTGACTAGAATTGAGAACCTGACATTACTGATGCAGAAACCTATCCACTCCAGCCATTTTCTTCCAAAGGCCATGTCCTTGAGAACACTTAGGAGATAATCCCAGTTCATATGATCTTAAGATTTTTCAATATCAATTCGCATAAAACCCCAAGAATCTTACTTCTGATTTTAGAGTCAACACTTTCATTTGCTATCAAAGCAATCCATAATCTCCCTACCTTTTATTAAAGGCCATCTATTGGGTATCTACCAGTTTGTGAATCACCTTCTTAAATCTCTCTGTCAACACCTTGGAAATGATCTTTGTACTCACTTCTTATGAGACTTCTTGGTTTGAAAGTTGGTATAATTTGGTATAGAACAAAACCTGGAATTTAAACTAGACTGAATTATAAAGATTTCTTAGTACTTAAGTTTGTAGTTCATCTCTCTCTCTCTCTCTCTCTCTCTCTCTCTCTCTCTCTCTCTCTCTCTCACTTAAAAAAAATAAAAAAAGGTTGTGAGGTACTTATTGGTGCTGTAGGGTTTCAAACTTGTGAAGAAACTATACTAATTCAAGTTCTTTGGATTTTCTCTTTTAAATTGTGCAGCTATCGGACAAATTACTTCATTATGATTGTGACTATTCTTGGTAAGAAGCAAATAATCGTGTATTACTCACTACTCAGTATAGATATGATGTTTTTGGACTTACGAATTAACTTCAGGTGTGTTTTGTATTGCAGCACTGGGGTTTCTTAGGAGGCCACTTGCTATTGTTGCTGCTCTTTTGACAACTCTTAGTATTGCTTTTCTAAATGACAGGTAATGTACTTCTTATTTACCGTTATATACATGAGTAAAAGGTTGATGCATAAGGTTTTTGGTTTCCTATAAGAAATATTGTGATTAGATCAAGGTTATAAACCAGGTTTTCCATTATTTTCCTATATAGGGAACATGTAACTCTTAGTTCGGGATTTTTTTTTTTTGGGGGGGTGGGGGGAGGATATTTGCCCAAGCTACCTTTTTTCTTTTTTTTGGTTAAAGGAATATGTCAAGGTTACTCGTAAAGGCAAAAAGGTGAAAACAGGGATATATGTCTACGCTGTGGTTGTAGAAGGCTTGCTTGGACTCCCATTTAGGTTCCCTTTTCCCTTTCCATGACTAGGTTAACAGGTTCTATAATAAGTCTTTCTCTGGGAAAAAAGAAGTCCTTGGCCCAAGTTCCCTCAACACCTATGGTGCTTAAGTGAATATGCAGTTTAGAAGTCGTAGCTCTTTTTGCAGTTTACTTTTTTAAAAAAAAGCCATACCTTCTTTTGCTCATGCAAAAGGAAAAATGGGATGTCATACCTCTTTTTTGTTATATTTCTGGTCATATCTGTGAAAATTGACTTGAACTAACTTATCAAAAATAATAAAAATTAGTTTGATCTAAACCTGATGCATTTTAAAGTTAATACTTTGGGCTCTAAACACCCTTCTTGAATTTCTC
Source organism: Nicotiana tabacum (assembly GCF_000715075.1). Classification (NCBI taxonomy): domain Eukaryota; kingdom Viridiplantae; phylum Streptophyta; class Magnoliopsida; order Solanales; family Solanaceae; genus Nicotiana; species Nicotiana tabacum. Next base: position 20,822,021 of record NC_134081.1, on the reverse strand, counting down.
TCCGATCTTGAAGGATTGAGAATAACGTTTTTAGTATAGAGTTATTTCCTGGGGACTTATTGATCTCTAAAACTCAAATGAGGGGATACTCTTTATATTGTGTGTCCTACAAGAAAATAGAGTACTCCAGATGCAGAGATGCTGGATAAGGAACTAACATCTCACAGGATGCGATCATACCAGCACTAACGCACCGGATCCCATCAGAACTCCGAAGTTAAGCGTGCTTGGGCGAGAGTAGTACTAGGATGGGTAACCCCTGGGAAGTCTTCGTGTTGCATCCCTCTGTTGAGGCAAAATTTATATCTTACCCTTATCAAAAAGGAACTAACATCTCACTTACCCTTGAGCAATCTGGCCTTCAAAGAAAGAAAAATGATTAATGATCTGGATTTTTTTGGAAGTCTCTACTTTTACTTGGATGCTCTATAGGAATTAGGAAAGTAGTTTCCTTTTTCTCTTCCTGGTTGATAAGTTTTCCCTAGGTTGCCTTTTAGCCTCAAGCAAAACGAATGAACCTTAATGTACAGTTGATAAACTTTCTGGTAATTGGTCGATGCTTTAAGGAATAACTGTTTTCTCCATCAAGCTGTCTTCTTTACATTGACTGCAGATTATCTGTTAGCATAGAAAAGCATGTGAAACACAAATCGTCACCGGCAATCTTATTTTTGAGTTTTAAAGTAGTAAGTTTATTTACATCTTGTTGCTGCATCTTTTTCATGTTGCTAATGATTTTTCCAACAGTTTCGCAGGTACTTTTAGTGAAAAGGTGACAAGAACTGTCAGACAGTTTTCTCCTCATTTAGCTGCAAAAATGAGGCCTCCACTCACGTGAGTCTGCATAAATTTGAGGTTTAAAAGCAAACCGGATGCACTACTGATACTGAAATATTGACCATTTTCAGGCCAGTTATTCGAGGACGTCCATCTGCTAAACGAGCAATTTACATTTGTGGAAGGCCTCGTTGGGTGTTTGTCTTGGCATTCTCTCTAGGTATTGGAAGCTTTAGGCTCTTCTATCGCGTCACTGTTTCTTCCCCTCTGTGGTTTATCTTTCCTATTGAAACTTCAAGAGTTTTGAGATGAATTGGTGTTTTCTCCCTTTTCTACATTTTGCAGCAAGTTTCACCCTTTGGTTTGTTTCCTGTGGCCTCTTGACTGTCTTATGGGCATTGGCTATAGGACTTCTTTGTAAGTATTCTCTTTCTTGTTGTGAAGTGTGTTATTCCAAATCCTATGTTTCAGCATGAATAATGACTTCTCTCTGTCTTCTCTCTCTCTCTCTGCAGCCACTCTTCTTCATGCAAGCTTTAGGACACCTAATTTGAAGGCTCGCCTTAATACATTTCGTGAGGAATTTCGAGCTGTTTGGCGCAACTATAGTGAGCTGTAGCTTCAGCAGAGTTCCATTTCGTGTCAGTTACTTTCCTGAGATCTGCCATTTTGTTTATTCATTCTCTTTATGGTTGTATGCGCTGTTTGTTTTGTTGCCTAGTGTTTGTAAGTTAACATGGTCTACTCATGCTTGAAATAATTTTCCTTTTACTTGCTAGTACAATTTTCTTTTCTTCAATGAGCTATTAACTCTGTATTTCCCTTCGCTAAAAATAAAGGACAATATTTGTTGAGCCGTTGTCTAAATACTTCTGCTGAGGAAATGCTATGCCTCTCTGTTCACTTTCCTCGTGCACTTGCATATCCTTGTTTGGAAAAGAATCAAAGAAGTTAAGTTGTCAAACCTACCTCAGGACTTCTCAAACATTGAGGTTGCGATTGACTCAACTGAAGCATTAGTAAAGGCAAGGATTATGTAAACCTAAGAGAAGACTGGATCTGCAGGCAGTAGAAAGTGCACTTTGAGGAAAGTAGTACTAGTTTTATGAGACTGCTCTTGGGGTTTGAACTTGTTGTGCGAAGAAAATATTCAAATGAAAATTATCGCGAGAAACTACACACTAAGCTTGTCTCTGGCAAAAATAATAAACATATTTTGGAGAGAGCTTGTCCAAGAGATTCTTGGAGCTTAAGAAAACAAAGTATAAGGTGCTTTCTTGGTTGTTCTTAATTATGTTCAAAGCATGATGAGTTACTGTATAATTTTATGCAGACTGATGAACTGTTATTGCATCTTATTGGCATTTTATCTGTCTGCTCTAATGTATTATTTATTGGCTTCATTTTGACTTTATGGTTGCGCTATCCCTTGTCACTTCAAGCAGGAAGTTTTTTGTTTCCTGGACCTTTGTTTCAACGTTCCTCTTTAATTGTGGAACATTATCATATTTGTTTTGGGTATACCTCAATCCCTCCAAAGCTTAATTAATATAGCCTTCAGCATCTTTTGCTTTTTTCTTTTTGCCCCTTTTTGGTGAGAATTCTAAAGGTCATTGGATAGTTTCAGGCTTCTATCGTTCTTTACCAAGAAATCTTGTGCAGTTTGGCTTTGAAAAACCATTATTAAATCACATTTACGTCAAAAGCATAGAAGCATGAAAATGACTAGCTCCTAGATTGGCCTCTCTCGTTCTGTGATTTTACCAGCAATCTATAGGCAGTTTAGCTTTAAAAGCTGTTATTAAGTCATAGTTATCGTCTAAGCTTAGAAGCATCAAAGTTTAATAACTCCCAGATTCAACTTAGTTTTTGTTGAATTGTCTTTTATGATGACGGTTGAGTAGGACTTGTTGTAACTGTCTCTTTTCTATTTGTATAGGAGCAGCAGTTCTGCAAATTTGCTGTCATGTGCGGATCTTTAATATGGTGTGCTGATGCAATATATAGTTTTCTTTGACCCGGCAGCTGAGCTCTCAAGTATCATTCTGCAATATCTTCGGATCAGCCACGGGTTGTAAATTTCCTTGATTCTTACTTTTACGGTACTGATTTCTACGATTCATGTACGTTTGAAATGACTACTGGATTTAGGTGCATAGTAGGAATTCCCTAGAAAGTTGGGGTCTGTATTAGGAGTCCATTATTAATGCCTTTGCGAAACTCCTTGTTACTCTTAATGTTCAAAGCTGCAGTAAAGCTTCTAGTGAGTTCTGTCTTAAAGTTTTCGCCCGATCTACTATTAATATTCCCAGGGGTGTCTTTTTTCCAAAAGGAACTTTTTCAAATCGCCTTGTGGGTTAACGATTATGATCTTGTTTTCGACAGCTGCCTGCCCGTATTCAAACTGAGGATACATGTTTTGTCAGATTACTTGTTATTCTGTGAAACTTGAAAGGAGATTCTCTCAGGGGTTGGGGCTGCTCTCCTTTTTTATGGTTTCGTTCTCTTTAACTTGCCAACTTCTATGCCAATTGCGTGTTTTGAAATACCAATAAAAAAAGGAGTATCCTGGTGATAATCTCTGGAAAAAATTCTATAATGTGAATGGCTGACTTTAGCTAATTTAGGACATTGATTATCTCTTCGTGTTGCAGCAGCTGCAAGAAGCTACCCGTGTACTTAGAAAAGTTTAAAAAACATCTAGGAGTTTTGGAACTGTTATAAATCTGGAACCAGCTGCATTAGAAATTCAAGCGCATGATCCATTCCAGTTTCATTTCTCAAATATAGAAAGTTAGAAACATTGACCTAAATCAGCTCGACATTGAGAAATTTAAGTCAGTTTCGTTTGTTTTTCTTTTTCAGATTTCCAATGCACTGTGATGTATAAAATAAAAAATGAATAATAAGAGGAACATTAAGGCGTACAGGTTGAAATATTCCCTCCTAGTAAGTTGAGAAGTCACTCCCTAAAGTGAACTTTGAAATGAAAAGTGCCCATGCATTTGGCTGGCTAACCATGCAAAACGAAGATGCTTTCTAGCTTTTCGTCACTATCTTATTACTATCCAATTATTTTCCCTATGTGACTTAGCTGTTAATAGATTGTACGCATCCAGAATAATATCAGACACAGAATCACTTGTAATCTTGCGAACTTTGCACTAAAGTGTTACATTACATGCACCAACCTAGCATGCTTACTGACCATGTGGGAAATTTAACATTAAATCAACACACACACACACATCGTATATGTATTGCAAAGAACTTGCTTGTCAGTGATTGGCCATCAGCCAGTGGCAAAAGGTAAATTTCTAAGTCTCAACTGTTTTTCCTAGTATTCAATTTGAAGTGTACAATTCGCTGTTTTAGAAAAGGCTTTTTAATGAACGTTACCTTGAGGCTGTAAAGTGTAAACATATTGTGTCAATCCAGAATCATATCGGACATACTATCGCTTTTAATCAGCTGGACTTCGCCCAAAAGTAGTACTGTAGTAATAAATTACATGTATAACCTAACTAGCATGCTCAGTTGCTGACCATGTGGGAAATTTATTAAAGGGCCTTACTATGAAAAGCATTGAGGATCCATTCTGTATCCCATTGTTCACTAATGCAAAGTATGAAGGTAGAAAGATCGGAAAAACACCATTTATCATAAATCAAACACAATCAATTAAATTCCATATCAATATCCTAATAACTTTTATATGCGCAATAATTTATTAAACTCTTATTACCATACCAAATGACATGTAAGTATAAATTAAATAAGTAATAGGAGACTTCAGGAATGCTTCTAGATGAGCGAAAAGACTACAATCGCCTCTTTTTCTTGAACTTTACGCTTAGCAACTCTTACGTTCAAATCAGGATGTTGTTTAATTGGACTACAAATTACAAATGTCTGAAAAATTCTATTGCTATTTCACGAGGCAATCCACATCAAATAATGAAAGAAAATGATCCACAATAATGATAGAATCTCCCTCTTTGAGCGTCTCTCAACAAGTAATATTCGCCCACGAGAAAATTCTCACATAAACAAAATTGACTACAAACTTCAAAAATGTCATGGGCCAAAAATATCCCGAAAAAGTGGGATTTAATCATAAATAAGGGGAAATAACGTAGATTTACTATTGATCAGTCGCTATTCATTTTTAATTAATACAGGCTGGTCCATGTTGTGTTGGCTTCTTTCAAACTCAGATCATATGTGCACCACTATTTCTATCAACCAAACTGCCTCACCCTTTTTCCAACTTAATTAACTTCCAAAAATAAAAGATCCCATATTCCTTTTTTGTATTCCTCTTCAAAAACCAACATTCTTTTCCTTATTTCCCCCCCTAAAAAGCTACTGGTCTCATATATAGTTCCAAGAAACATACTACTAAAATCCTTATTTTTTTGGATTAGCAAGTGAGTTCTCTTCAATTGATTCAAGGACGTTCATCATTCAGAGATCCCCAAAGGGAATAAATATTGAAGGAAGATTGATTTATTATGGGAAATTACATGAAATATATACAAGCTATAGCTTCTGTATGGGTTATTATGTTACTGTTAGGTCTCCTATGTTGTTGCCTTAGCAGCAAACCCCGTTTTCAAGGTGACAAAAGCAGTAGCACTGGTGGTTGCACTTGTGATGGTGGCTATGGCGGTGTCTGACCACAGGCGGAGTCAGAATTTGAAACTTATGGATTGAGAATTGAAGTCTTTTTAGGTTACTGAGGTCTAAATTAATAGTTTGCACATATTCAAATATAGAATTTTTTAGATTTGCTATTAGCTTTGGGTCAGTGATTATGAGTAAGAAATTAGAAAATTCTTGATTTATTGAGTTCGTTTAAGCATAGTTAACATAGTTTCGCTCTTCTTATAAATCATTCATGTCTTTCATTTCATATATAGTTATTCTTTGAGTGAATGTTAATTGCAGTGTCATCCTTTTTGTGATTACGGATTAAATTCAAATCAGAGTTAATAAGTCATGAGGGGTCCTATCCAACCTTCAACTGTGGCCTAGTAATGGCAAATTAGAATATGTATATATTAGTTGTCCATTTATATATATATATATATATATATATATATATATATATATATATATATATATATATATATATATATATATATAAACGAAATTACAAAAAAGACTTTTGACACTTATAGTCTAAAACAAATCATAAATACTTATCTTGCTATAGATCATTGAAAATAAAATATGAATTATAAAATTAAATTATTTTTAAATATATAAAAATGACATTTTATGACATCCTCATAAAGAGTAGTATTATTTTTCTTTTAAATGGTAAGAGGGGAGGGAGAGAATCAGAGAATGCAAACGATTGTTACTCTTTCTTTCCATTTACACGATAGTATTATTTCCATGTTAGACAATCCCAAAATTAATTATACATTTCTATACTTGGAAATAATTTAACTTTAAATATTTCGCTTTACCTTTACGATATACTTTTATTGCCAATAAAATCTCATGATATATTTAAAAACACAAGTTTCAAAAATCTTTCTATAATTTTTAAACTACATGCCAGCCAATACATGTACCTTAATAGAGTTTTTTTAATAGTACAACACTTATTAAAGATTATTATCATAAATTATACTGCTATTATTTTTAATTTATTTCAAAAATAAAAAAATTAATTTACAATTAACATATTTCAAAGTTTTTAAAATAAATAGGATCCACGAATTAAGGATTTGTTTTACCTTATTAATTTTTTTCCTTTCTCTATATTCATTATTATATAGTCAGACCTCTCTATAACAACATCCTAATATAATAGCCATTTACTATAAAAGCAAGTTATTCTCGAAATTGATCTTTATATTATGTTATAATATATTTTCTCTATAACAACACTTAGGGAGGTTTGACTGTATAGCAAATTATTGTATAATACTTCATCCGTTCACTTTTACTTGTCCACTTTGGACGTTTTACGCCCCTTAAAAAATAATAATAATTGCAGTATGTATTTTACCATATAATAATGATAGCATTGTATACAGTCTTGGGAAATATTTTGAAAATGAGTATTTAGTGATAAGGGTAAAACAAGAAAAAAATTGTCGTTATCTTGATTTGGTAAAATGGACAAATAAAAATGTATATATTTTTAATATAGTGGACAAGTAAAAGTGAACTGACGGAACAAATGTTTCAAAAAGTTAATTGCCGGTAAAATAGGGAACAACTTTGGTCATTTAAGATTGTAGTTCCTCATCATTCTTAAAATCATTTCCTCTTTCTCTCCTCATTTACTTATAATTATACCTTTACTATACCAATTATATAATTAAATATTGCTAAAGAAATATGCAATATAATCGAATTATTCCCTAAATATATGTACAATATATACCAATTATATACATTATACAGTTATTATATATGCAAAGTTCCAAGTTTGTTGGATTTATATTAGTCTTATTTCCAATTGTTTGGACACACTTCGTATATTATTGTACCTGTTATATTCAAAGTTTATTGTAATAATTTCGTTCTTGTTGATCTTATTTTTTTAACTGTTAGTTGTGGTATATATTAATATACCTATTATAAAAAATTGCTATATTTTTTTTATTTTATTTTATAGTTTGAGTTAGAATTTATACGAGTAATTTGTCTATAACTAAGAGATAAAAGGAGATATTCCATAGAGATGTAAAGATCAGTCATCTTTTAATACAAGTTTAACGTCTGAAACCAATTAATACAAATTTATTTGAAGTTATCTTTAGGTGTTGTTATTTACGTGAGTTGGATTCCTTAATTTAAAGAGAATCTGTTATGGTAGGTTGATCTTTAGTTGCCATGTATTGTTAATCACTTAATCCTACTATGATTTTCTAACATTTCTATAAATATTGCACAATTATATTTTTTTACCATAAAAAATGAAGCACTTCAACGGAATGACATTTTTATTTTAAAACGTTTCTTCTAGCAGTATCAAACGACAGGACAGGATGAGCTTGAGTAGAATAATTCATTAATATTTCATTCTGTCTTTCTTGGAACTAAACGTAACGTTACAGATTAAACTGCACAAACAATTATAAGTTTTATAGTAGTGTCAAGACTAAGGCAGCAATCATTTAATTGTGTATGCGCAAGAGTTTAGTTTTATTGTCTGTCAAAATTTATACGCTTTATTTGAAATAACAAATTAATTCCCTTTAAGATTTGCATACAATAGTACACAATAGAGAAACATAAACAAAGAGCACATCTACTCTTATGTTAAAATCAAATAACGTTACATTTCCTGAACTCTCAATACTCCCTGAGAATCAACAAAGTATCCAATCGAATAACCACGTTCCAAAGCATCACTGAGATTAATTTGATCGATTAATTGTTTGTAAAATACATAGACACAAAACTCCTGCAGAAAAATGATGAGACTGCTAAAACCTTGGCTCAGAAAACTGGCATCCTATATTACTTCGTTTCAATCTATTCTGAACTCTACTTCACATATTCTTTAACCCGTCCTACTGCCAAAAAATTGAAAGACACAGGAAAATAACTTTGGCAGGTGTTTTCCATATAGGTATTTGGTACCTCAAGGTTCCAAAATTGGGAAACAATGATAAACAAGGTAGGGATCAAAGCCTAACTCCTGAAATCACAATGCGTATTTCACTTCTAAAAAATGATATGGCGAAGTAATGGTATGGCACATTACTTTATGTGCCAAAGCTACGGTCTCCAGCATCTCCTAATCCAGGGATAATAAACCTGAAAATTTATCAATCAGAAAACAGTAATGACCTGATTAAGGTAAAAGGTTGTTTGACGATTTGTTACCCTTTGTCGTTAACAGTTGGATCAAGTATTCCAGCATATACGTGTAATCTGGAAAACCAAGAAACAAGAAATCAGGATATCTACTGAAACACAATCAAATACATAAAATACGTAAACTTTCGAGTTATTAAACTTGTTACCCTGGAAATTTCTCACTGAGCTTTTGGAGAGCAGGAGGAGCACCAACTGCACATATCTGAATGATACAGTTCGTGTAATCAGCAAGTTGACGAGACAAATATAATTGAGACATCAAACTAACACTCGTTGAAGAAATGTTCATTCAGGGTATTTCCAGTTTTGGGAAGCATCGACTGTTGAACCGACCTAAACTCATATAGAACCCCCATTTTTTTTACACATTGCAAGATGAGGTTTTCTGAAAATGCATAGCAAAATCTAGAACTGCTTCACAGACCAAAGAGAAAGGCAGTCACAACTGAATATTTAAACATGCAAGGTTTGCTGCAAAAAATATCAGTCTCTATTTCTGGAGCACCATTGACAAGCCTCTCTCCCTTGTACCCGTAATTTTCTTTGTTTTTCTTCCCATAATAAAGAAAGTTGAGTGGAAGTTTCGAATACCAATATATATTTATGTCTGCATGCATGTGTTTCTTAAGATCCTTAACATCCAACAGAACATTCTTCAAATATCATGTTGATATCACACAGGAAAAATTAGCACCCTTCACAGTGTGTCAACAATAGCAAACAAACATTTTAGCAAATAAATGTATTGTCAACCCCACGTTGATAACTTACAACTTTAATCTGACTATTGTCAACCCCACGTTCCTTTATAAGGTCAATGGCTGCAACTATTGTACCACCTGGAAATATGACGAAAATCCAGTCAGTTGAGAAAATAATCAAGTGACAATATCCTTTAAAAGCATAAAAACTGAAGGGTTTATAGCTACTACGACAAGAATACACGTGTTTGTCAGTACATACTATGAGACACACATCCAACTACAAAAACTGATATAAAGGAAAAGACAAATGTTTGCCACTAAAAGTTAGACCGGCCTGATAAGGACTCCTTGGTGAAGATATCATGGGAAGTACTTCCTTCACAAGAATCGCAAAGAAGGCACATAGCCATGAATACTTGCAAAGATAAAGGTTGTTACAACCCCAATGGATCTTAGTTACTAGCTCTTATTAGAGAACCTAGACTCCAACTCCTAACTAGAAAAGGAGAGGGAAATTGGTAATGGTGTATCACTGCAGCAGAACTATTTAAGCTTGTCTGTTATAAGAAATATGTGCTCCTTTACTCCAAAAAATGGCTAAGAAGGAAGCGAAGTTAGCGGTTAAGGCAGTTAAGACTGCAGCATTTGAACGCTTGTATGAAGAACTTGGAGGCAAATGAGGGGATAAGAAGCTATAGAGAAAGGAAGGCCCGTGACCTGAACCAAGTAAAGTGCATCAATGACGAGAAAGGCAGAGTTTTGTTAGATGAGGCACTTATTCGACGGAGATGGCATATTTACTTCCATAAACTCTTGAACGAAGGGGGGAATAAGAACATTGTGCTGGGTGACCTGGAACACTCCAAGAGTCGTTGAGACTTTGGGTATTGTAGGCGCATAAAAGTTGAGGAGGTAGAGGGGGTTACGCATAAGATGAGCAGGGGAAGAGCAACCGGGCAAGACGAAATCCCGGTGGAATTCTGGAAGAGCGCAGGGCGGGCGGGCTTGGAGCGGCTCACTAGTTATTTAATGTCATTTTAGGACGAAGAAGATGCCTGGAGAATAGAGATGGAGTACGATGATCCCGTTGTATAAAAACAAGAGTGATATTCAAAATTGCAAAAACTATCGAGGTATCAAGCTACTAAGCCATACTATGAAAGTCTGGGAGAGGATGGTGGAACTAAGGGCGAGGAAGATTGTGTCTATTTCCGAGAACCAATTCAAATTTATGCCAGGACGTTCGACTAGGGAAGCTATTCACCTTGTTAGGAGATTGATGGAGCAGTATAGGGAGAGGAAGAGGGATTTACATATGGTGTTCATCGACTTAGAGAAGGCTTCAATAAAGTGCCGAAGGAGGTTCTGTGGAGATGTTTGGAGGCTAGAGGTGTTCTTGTTGCATACATTAGGGCTATTAAGGACATGTATGATGGAGTTAAAACTCGGGTGAGGACAGTGGGAGGGGACTCGGAACACTTCCCAGTTGTGATGGGACTGTACCAAGGGTCATCCCTCAACCCATTTTTATTTGTCTTGGTGATCGATGCACTAACTCGCCACATTCAAGGGGAGATGTCGTGGTGCATGTTATTTGCAGATGATATTGTATTGATTGACGAGACGCAAGACGGTGTTAACGAGAGAGGTTAGAGGTTTGGAGGCAGACCCTGGAGTCTAAAGATTTCAAGTTGAATAGGACAAAGACAAAATAGTTGGAGTGCAAGTTCAGTGGTGCAACTAAAGTAGTGGATGAAGACGTGAGGCTTGATTCACAAGTCATCCCTAAGAGAGAAAGCTTTAAGTACCTTGGGTCAGTTATACATGGGAATGGAGAGATTGACGAGGATGTCACATATCGTATTGGAGCGGGATGGATGAAATGGAGGATCGCTTCCGGTGTTTGGTGTGATAAGAATGTGCCACCAAAACTTAAAAGTAAGTTCTATAGAGCGGTGGTCAAACCGACTATGTTGTATGGGGCTGAGTGTTGGCCAATCAAGAACTCCTATATCCAGAAGTTGAAGGTGGCTGAAATGAGGATTGACATGGATGTATGGGCATACCGGGTTAGATAGAATTATAAATGAAGCTATTCGGGACAAGGTGGGCGTGGCCCCCATGTAGGACAAGATGCGAGATATAATTAGGCAAGACACGATGATGCTCCAGCTTACTGAGGACATGACCTTGGATAGGAAGGTGTGGAGGTTGAGAAGTAGAGGGATAGGTAGCTGAGCGTTGTCCTTGCTTTGTACCAGTAGCTTTAGTGCATTACTTAGTGTCAGTTTTGTATTTTCTTATTCTTAGATTTCTATTATTACTTGTTGCTTTTGCTTTGGTTTTTTAATTGCATTACTTAGTAGACGTTTGGACATAAAAATTATAATATTTGAAAAAAAGTAGTATTTGGAGTGAAGTTGAAAAATGGTATTTGGAATTTGAACTTATGTTTGGACATGCATTTCACTTGAAAATATGTTGCAGTTTTGTGAGTGAGGAAAAACTTTTGAAAATTTGAAAAACTCATTTTCGAAAAATTTCCAAAAACTTGCAAAATTTCATTGACAAACACATTTTTGAAAAAAAATATTGAAAAAAAGGAAAAACATTTTATGGACAAATAGGGCCTTAATGTTAATCTTGTATTTTCGCTTCGGTTTTCTAATTGCTTTGCTTATTGTTACCCTTTCCTTTTGTCTTTTGTGTGATAAAATATGCCACCAAAACTTAAAGGTAGGTTCTATAGAGCGGTGGTCAGACCGACTATGTTGTATGGGGCTGAGTGTTAGCCAATCAGGAACTCCGATGTCCAGAAGTTGAAGGTGGCTGAAATGAGTATGTTGACATAGATGTGCGGGCATACCAGGTTAGACAAAACTAGAAATGAAGCTATTAGGGAGAAGGTGGGCGTGACCCCTGTGGAGGACAAGATGCGGGAGGCGGGCCTTACATGGTTCGGGCATGTGAAGAGGAGAGGCACAAATGCCCCAGTCAGGAGGTGTGAGAAGTTGATCTTGGAGGGCCTAAGGAGAGGTAGAAGCAGGCCGAAGAAGTATTGGAGAGAGGCGATTAGGCAAGACATGGCGATGCTCCGTCTTACTGAGGACATGACCTTAGATAGGAAGGTGCGGAGGTTGAGAATTAAGGTGGAGGGTTAGGTAGCCGAGCGTTATCCTTGCTTGTACCAGTAGCTTTAGTGCATTACTAAGTGCCAATCTTGTATTTCCTTATTCTTATATTTCTGTTATTACTTATCGTTGTTTTCGCTTCGATTTTCTGATTGCATTACTTAGTGTTTGTTTTGTATTTTCACTTCGATTTTTTGATTGGTTTGCTTGTTGTTGCCCCTTCCTTTTATCTTTCTTGAACCAAGGGTCTACCGGAAACCGCCTCTCTGCCTTCTTAAAGGGGGGTAAGGTACACTACCTTCCCCAGACCCCACTGTGGGATTACACTAAGTTTATTGTTGTTGTTTAATCCAAAAAATACTACAAACAAAAACCCATGAGGCCAGCCTATAATTGTGTATAAATTCAGCTTAATTGCACTTCAGCAATTTGGCAATGCTACACAGAACACAATTTAGAGAGTGAGATAACAATATAACTGGAGACTGGAGTAGAGGAAGCATAGTTCAGGACAAGAAGCTTTGAATAAAGTTTTGACGAAAATGTTATGATTCTGCATGAAGTGGAAATTTATGCCTTACCTAACAGTTATTCGTTAGGTTAAAAACAGTGCTTGCTGATTTTGCATCCCTACAGGGAGTTAAGGGGACAAATTTGTATTGACAAGACAGAGAGAAGTAATATAACTATATAAGTATGATAATAGGCAGCATCTATCTTCTACGGGTCAATCCATCCGCAATGCTCAACATAAACTTTTTTGTGGATAAGTAAATATTGGTAGAATCTGACCTTTTAGCTAGAGTTGAAAAAAACAGAACGGATATGCGGCAAAATGTATTAGGGAAATTCACGAGTTTCTTAAATATGAAAATTACAGAAATAAAGGGGAAAAAGATGTTGGTACCAGTTGCCAGCATTGGATCCACAACAATCACACGAGAACCTTCAGGAAATTTATCAGGCAACCTACAGAATGGATGAAAAGTGTTAAAAAAAATTTACCTCATAGTTCGTCGGCCAAAAGAACAAGAACACTCCAAGCTCAAATAAAATAGGAAATGGCGCAACAATTTGTACTTATCGTGCGAAGGCAGGTCATACTTCATACAGAAACCAAGTGCCAAATTATACAATAGTAAGCAATAGTCCAGCTTCAACAAAGATACTTACTTGTTCAAGTATACAGAGGGCTGAAGTGTTTCTTCATTTCTGCTTATTCCTTAATTTGAAAATGAACAGAAAAATTAGCATTGTGACAATAGACAAATGGAAAAAACACAAAAAGAACAAAGTACAGGACAATATTTGGAGCTTAGATTGACATAGTTTTAAGCATGATTCAAAATGAAACTTTGTTTCAAATGGCAGGGGGATCCTGTGCAAATAAGTGAGCATTATCATGTACATGAAACTCTTATGAAGCAGTAGGCTATCATGCCATTATAAGTGCAATCACCTTAAGATTCAATCACCAAATTTATCTATAATTGATACTCCAATGAATATCCACACATACAGCTAAGGAAGATGAGAGATTATAGTTTCCAATGCTAAAAGATGATGATAAACTTGTCTTTACCCAGATGATAAGTTTTTGTTGCAGGAAGAATTGATGATGCATGCTCTGCAAGAGCCAGACCAGCTCTCAAGATGGGAACAATCTGTAAACCAAGGTAGTAGGTGCATGAATGACCATGGCGTGTTTTCAAATTAATCTTTTATGAAAGATTGCTTCTCACAAATATATATGATAAAAACCACAACCATCAGAGTTGTCTAGTTATTAGGTTTCGTAAAAAAACCAAACTTGGTAACCATGTCATGAACCAATTGAGAGGCCGGAGAAGAAAGAGGCAATTTGAAAGGAATAGCCGAATAGTTGGACTACAAAGATGCAGAAAATTTAAAGCTTACTGCAACAGGTTCCCTTGGATCAACGAACTCCACAGATGCAACACCCATTGGTGACTGGATCTCTCCTGTTATGATAGGCTGCAATGATGATGATAATTATTTTAAGTCAACATTTGGCAAAGGAAGATTGTTCATTAAGACCATCGGCATCACTATAGCTTAGTTGTAGATTAGGGTGGTTTTGTTTTACTTCAATTGCAAGAACATCAGAACAGAATAAAGTCATGTTCAATTTGAACATCTAAATTTGCTATATTTAATGAATTTAGACTTCTACATTAATAGAGTTTCATGCATAATAACCAAAAACAGATATTATCATAACTCACCAGCCAATCTCTTGAAGCTTCATACATAAGCAATCTACCAAGTTCAGACATGGCATTCCCTACAAGAAAAATATCCAATTGATATATCTTTGATCAAAATTCAAAAGGACAGCCAAATGAAATATAAATGCATATATTAAGAGGGATGTGCGTCCGCACAATATTAGAAAAGGTTGCATCGGACAAAAAGTGCAAGTACCACACATAGAATACATGCCTGAGATAGTTCGGCCATGTCTTACATAAACCTCAAATATAGAGTAATTGGTAGGTGTGCGACATTATTGTTTAACCCTAAAAATAGTTTTTACGGTCAAAGCAATTAATTTTATGTTTTGGGGCACAAACAACCGATTTAACTCACTTTTTCAAATATAAACAATATAAAAAGGAATGACAATTGAACAAAATAATTGAGAGATAAAAGAAAAGAGAAATCTTATTGATGTTAGTAGGACTTCTTCCGCGTAAGCTAAATATTGAATTGCCAGAAATAGAACAATGAGATTCAACAATGCAATTGAGAGAATAATTGAGTAATTTTTGGATGGGGATACAATGTAAGGAATAGGGGTTTAAATAGTATTTCTATCCGTAACTGATTGCCTTGTCCCCCTGCACATTACTGTCATTCATTATACGCTACACAACTGATGCGTAATCGATGGCGTAATAATGGAAAATCCCGTGTTATATGATTCTTTCTTTATTCGTGATTATGAACGATCTTTCGTAACAGACCCGTGCCTTTTTCTTCATAATCAGTTCCGGGACTAATAGTTACGATACTAATATTAGCTCCGAATGTATTTTAAACATCATTCTTCAATAACTTTGCCGACATGTGTTGTAATCTAATTGATTCACGTGGCAAGGTTATTTTCAACTAATACAGATAGTTCCCTCAATCTCTGGATAATCTCAAATGAATATTCGGGAAGTGGTAAGTTATTTATAGCGGGAATGTTTGCCGCCTCTTCCCGAGATTATAACGACGTGCTGCAGAAGTGAAGAGACATGCGCCGCCTTCATTTAATGCTCGGAACATGTGGCTCAATATGATTGGTTCTGAGATTTGCAGCAATTTTCTAGACATTGACGACTATGTGACAATCCCATAATGACGTAACTCTTTCCTATAAATACGAAACCATAAACCTTCTTCTACTTTTGCCTTATTCTTAGAAATTCACTCTGCTTTTTCGTTCTTTGCTTTCAACCACCTCTTCTTCTCTTTCTGCTTTTTCGTTCTTTGCTTTCATCCCTTGCTTCTACTCATCATGGTGTCATATTGGATAAACTTCCTAACGTAGTAGCTCTAGCTAGGTCCAGGAGAAAAGGAAGAAGACTCCGTAGCCTTGGCTCCATAGTAAGTAGAGGCGGCACTACTTCCACTAAGGGAAATTCTTCCAAAACTTCTTCTATCTCCAAAACATCTTTTAAGGGCAAAACCAAAGCGAAAGATACCCCCAAAAACTTTGGTTGAGCCTTTAATCTCTGAAATTATACCGCAAGCATTTTCTTTTGCAGCCGACTGTGCTGAGTGGAATAAGAAGATTAGTCAAAAGGATGTTCGTAATGATCCAACTGACCATCACCCTTCTCTTATCAAGTCATGCCATCTCTCACTTGTTCTCAAGGAGTGCCATTGCAAATCAAATTTTCCAGTCGAAACTCCTTGTAAAGACGAACGAATAACTAGTTACCGCGAAGGTTATTCATTCGTGTATACTTATTCGTTCACCCTCGAGTTCCAACCTGCAATAGTCCCGGTGATCATAGAGTTTTGCCGAAACTTCAACTTTTGTCTTGGTCAGATAGGCCCGATAATTTGGAGAGCAGAGGCGTGCCTTCGCTATTTGTCAAGTTTAGTTTCGGCAAATTTCACTCTTTGCAAACTAAATTTCATCATTCAATACCATTATAAATGAAAAGGCAGGAAAATACGCATGATAGACAAGCTTACTGTGGATCTTCGCTTTCCAACCAAATGTTTAGGAAATGAACTTCCAAGTTCTTTGCTCCATGGGAGCGGAAGACAACATTAATGCAACCCAATCATGGAAACTCAGGACTTCCCCGGATATTTTTATGGTCATTGCAAAAGATTTATAAAAGAGTATGTGAGCATTCTAAATGAAACAAAAGCAATTTAAGGACGGTGAAGGAAAATTACATATGTGATTCCACTTCTCCGGAAATGGAAGATTATCGTGTCCTACTAATTCTTGGGTAGGAACAGCTACGAACCTGCTGTACCACCCCTATCATGATCATCTTCGAGATTGACGATAACTCGTTTGCTTCGTGTCGTGAGAGTAAATACACCGGCACGAAAATTTTTGGGAAAGTATAAATGGAGAAGATGGCAAAGAGTGAAATTTGCCGAAACTAAACTTGACAAATAGCGAAGGCACGCCACTACTCTCAGAATTACCGGGCCTATATGACCACAACACAAATTGAAGTTTTGGCAAAACTCTATGATCACCGGGTTTATTGCAGGTTGGAACCCGAGGGTGAACGAATAGGTATACACGAATGAATAATCTTCGCGGTAGCTAGTTATTCGTTCGTCTTCACGAGGAGCTTTGACTGAAAAATTGGATCTCAAACGGCACTCCTTACAAATAAGTGAGATGGCATGACTTGATAAGAGAATGGTGTCCTTTTGACTAATCTTCTTATTCTACTCAGCACAGTCGGCTACAAAAAAAAATTCTTGTGGTTAATTTCAGAGACTAAGGGCTCAGCCAAAATTTTGTGGTATCTTTCGCTTTGGTTTTGCCCTTAAAAGAAGTTTTGGAGGTAGAAGAAGTTTTGGAAGAACTTCCCTCAGTGGAAGTAGTGCCGCCTCTACTCACCATGGAGCCAAGGCTATGGAGTCTTCTTCCTCTTCTCCTAGACCTAACTGGAGCTACTACGTTAGGAAGTTCATCCACTATGACATCACGATGAGAAGTAGCAGGGTTGGAAGAAGCTGAAGGTTTGGAAGCCATTAGAGAGATAAAGAAAGAGGAAGAAAGAAAAGAACAAAAAAACAGAAAGAGAAGAAGGTGGTTGAAAGCAAAGTACAAAAAAGCAAAGAGAATTTCTAAGAACAAGGCGAAGGCGAAAGAAGGTAGAAGAAGGTTTTGAGGGTTTATGGTTTCGTATTTATAGGAAAGACTTACGTCATCACAAATCGTCCTTATGGGACTGTCACTTCAAAGTTACAGAGCCGTCAGTGCATAGAAAACCGTTGCAAATATCAATTAGATTACAATACGTGTCAGCAAAGTTATTGAAGAATAACGTGTAAAATACATTCGGAGCTAATATTAGTACCGTTACTATTAGTTCTGGAACTGATTATGAAGGAAAAGACCCGGGCTTGTTATGAAAGATCGTTCATAATTATAAATAAGGAAAGAATCATTTAATACCGGATTACACGGGATTCACCATTATTACGTGATCGATTACGCATCAGTTATGTAACGTATAATAAAAGCAATAAATGACAGTAACATGCAGTAGGTTGACAAGGCAATCAGTTGCGGATAAAAATACTATTTAAACTCGTATTCCTTACATTGTATCCCCGTCTGAAAATTACTCAATTATTCTCTCAATCACATTGCTGATTCTCATTGTTCTATTTCTGGCAATTTAATATTTAGCTTACGCGAAAAAAATTGCTACTAACATCAATAAAATTTCTCTTTCCTTTTATCTCTCAATTATTTTGTTCAATTGTTATTCTATATTATTTATATTTGAAAAAGTGAGTTAAATCGGCTGTTAGTGCCGCAAAACATTAAATTAATTGCTTTGACCGTAAAGACTATTTTTAGGTAAATAATTATGACAATTGAAAGTGCCAAAATGCAATGTGGTAGGCCTAAAATCAGTCTTAGATAAACTTTACACTCAAATTTAAAACGAATAAATTGAATATTCAATTAAAAATAGTTTTTAACAGTTATATAGATACCGGCAACTACACCTTAATCACAAATTACACATTGATATATTATTAAAAATATAAAAACATTAACATTTAAAAGTCAGTTCCTTTTACATTTAATTTCACATTTATCCATTAAAAGAGACACTATATTTCACATTTAGGAATAAATTTCAAACAATGCAACTAAATCTTTTCAGCACATAATAAAGGGTGATGCAAAATTCAGTAACAGACTCAAACTTCACCCCTCACATATTATCTTTCTTCATATCCAGTTCAGAATAATTTTTTGCAAATTTTAATTCCAGCATTAAAATCTATTGAATGAAAAAAAAGGAAGCTAAAATAAATTAGAAAAACTTCACATACTGAAAATGGGGCAAGGCGTCTGCTCATTTCGAAGAACTGAAACCCAGTGCTTAATCAGAGGATGTGGTGGAACAAACACCTAAAAAAACCCAAAACAATCAATTAAACTAACATCACCAATTAAATAAAATTTGCTTCTATATTTATTTACTAAAAGAAACATTTTGTCCCATCATCAGAAAAAGTTAAAAGAAAATCCAAAACAAAAGATTCTACTACATTATTTATCAAAACACAATATTCTGAACGACCAAACAAAGCGTTAAAGGAGTGAACTTTACTTACCAGCATTCTATTACCACTCATCGCTTTGTTCTGCGCCGCCATTGAACAAACCACTCTCCCCTTTCGTGTATGCGAATTACAAATCTGCGCTCAAAATAACAAAATCATAAAATTTGTATCATAGATTACTATCCCAAGATTACATGTATCTTCATATGTCATAATCTAGTTGCGCATTAATTAGTAATCTAGTAAAAATGAAAACGACATGTTAAAATGCACCTATAATATACAAAAATCTTTACAATGACCGTGCAAAAACCTCGCAAATGGGTATATACCCGTAAATAGTGCATATTTCCATAAAAATAAAATATATAAAAGTGGTACAAGGGATTGTTAAGTGCGGTTAATTAAAGTACCTTTTTGTAGGGAAAATTGAGGTTTTGCCGATAGTGAGAGGCGGCAGGGGAAGAGGGTAGTAGTGAGAGAGAGGGGTCGGGGGGTAGATGAAGGTGGGGGTAGGGGCGAGGGGTATAAATAAGGGAGTGGTGGCACGCCATTGGTAAAAAAAGGTAAGCTGAGAGCTGAATCATTTTAGGTGGATTGGGTATCTTCTCAATTTCCTGATTCTTCGGGACTGGTGAAGAAGGCTTCTCTACAAACAAGCTAACGGTGGGGATGCTCTGTTTTTGGGGTTTACGGTTTACCTCTATTTTTCATCTATAATAAATACACTGTCGATCGTTTGTTAAGAAGTACAAGAAGGTATAGTGCTGCAATAAAAATTTAATGTCACTTTAATATTTTATTTGGTTAGAAAACTTAGTATAAATTATTTCGAGATTAAAATTAGTATCGGGATAACTTATACCTTGTAGAGGGTAGGGTAATTAGTGCCGGGATAACTTATACCTTATTCTTAGAAATTATGCAATTGTCATTTTTAATACAACATACCAAACAGTGGATAAAAAACAATACCAGGATAACTAATCCCAGCATAACTAATCCCAACATAACTTATTCCAGCATAACTTATCTCGGCATAAACCGTATTCAAACCAAACGATCACAAATCACTTACACCTGGTTTGGATGGTTGTTACCTATTGTATTCAGTGGCGTACACAGAATTTTTCGTAAGCGGTGTCATATTTTGTAATAGGTGAACAAAGAAGTGAACAAATGAATAACTATAATAACATCATATTTATAAAAAAAAAATTCAAAACATTACTATAAATCTCTACAACGAGTTTTTAGTTTCTAAAATATATTAATGATAGTCTCGTTAGAAATACTAGTACCAAATATGTCTTTTTCCAAGAATGATTTGAGTATATTTATTGTCAACAAGTGATTTTTGTTGTTGCTTAATTTTGTTAGAGGTTAGTGGTTCAAGCCTCACTAATACATAATATATTTTAATTCTTCTTTAATAAATAATGTCTCAAAAACAATAAAAACTTGTGTGCCGCCAAAAGGATTCGAACTCCTGACTTCTACTAAGAGGTTGAAACGCTTAACCAGCTGGGTAACGAACTATTTTATTTCAAGTGGTGTCACCTGTATCCTTTTCTATGTATTATCTGGTTTTGCTTATATATATATATATATATATATATATATATATATATATATATATATATTTTTTTTTTTTTTGGTGCGAATGAAATATATATATTAATTTAACTAGTGCGTACAGAGAGGTGGTGCATAGGTAGCACCCTATTACAAAGTATTATACTATTACAAGGTACTAGATTACTACTAATATTTATGTTGTTCATGGTATTCCTAGTGGAACTATCATCACAACAACAGTTCATAGTTGAAGGCGGCTGATGGAGAGTACAGTTGGCATCTTGCAAAACATTCCCTTGACTTGTTCGTGGAGCTATTATACCTTGCATGTCTTCTTCAAAAACTTTTTCAACAAAAACTGGGATAACTTCAAAAACGCTTGGCACATAGTTGTTCCCAAAATTATGGCCTACCTTTGCTAGTTGATCCGCTACCCTATTTTGTTCTCTGTATGCATGATGAACTACTAGCTTACCTAGCTGCCCCAGGAGGTACCTGCAATCATTTATCATGTTAGCAAACGAAATATTATCAAATTGTAACATTGTGATAATCTCCCTTGTATCCACCTCCACCTCCAGTGGCACTAAATTGTATTCATATGCCAATTTGAGCCCATGAATCAATGCGTATAATTCTGCATAAATGGATGTGTCCCTTGGGACATTTCCTGAGAAACCTAATATCCATTTAGCTTTGTAATTCCTAATTATCCCTCCAATGCTATCAGTTGTGGCTGAGTGTGCTCCATCTATGTTTAACTTGTAAAAGTTTTGCTTTGGATGACTCTACTTTAGGTTGGTTGTAGTTCTTTTCTTTCTTTTGTGAGAAGATGCTGCCAAATATGAGAATTCAGTTGCTTGCTTTGTTGTATATCTAACACTAACGTTATCACGGGTCTATGTTGTAGATATTTCTATTTCGTGTAATCCAAATATTCCACAGACTTATTGGTAATGTCACGCCCCGAAATCGTGGAGCGCGACCGGCGCTCAACCAAGTAAACCCACTCGAGCAAGCCTAATTTTTATTAACCTCTCATCATTACTCATGCATGATTTACCATAACATAATAAAATCTTGACTTTCATATTAAATACACTTGGCTCAATGGCCCATATTTTCTTTCTCGTGGTGGTTATACAGCTCTATAAATAGCTGTAAATACTGTGAACATAAATACATGACAAAACTCAAATCTTTAATTACATGACCCACAATGTACATGGAGCTTCTATGACAATGGATACCTATATACATAAAATAAACTAGACCCAAAAACCCACTAGAATTGTAGCGGGCTCACCATAAGCTGAGTATTGAAGAAGATCCCAATCAAAGGTCCATATCATCATATAGAAGTATACCTGCATCCATTAAAAGATGCAGCGCCCCCGGCAAAAGGGACGTTAGCATTATCGAATAACACTAGTATGTATAGCTAAAAATCCTCTTTCAAAATAAATGCCCATATAAAAAAAGGCAACATATAGAAACAAATAGTCACAATCCACAATATCCAAATGTCGAGTTAAAAACATGATAATTTTCCAAAATACGAACTTCATATACGATTTTGTTTGGGAGATCATTAACACCGATATACCACTATTCACAATATCACTATTCACAATACCAATATTTACAATACCAGTATTTACAATACCGATGTTCACAATACTAGTGTTCACATATCATATTGTACACATATGCGTCTCATAGACCGTTCACAGTGTTCTCTTACACAATACAAGTACACAAATTCAAAGGCTTACAAATTCGACATGAATACGATGAATCATAGCAACAATAAATGGGCTTAGATAGCCGTCAACATCAAGAAAATTTATTTAGAGCTTCCATTAACATTTATAGATACTCAGTCGGGGATCCTCTATAACCACCTTCACACAAAGCGGCAATGTCGTCTCACCCCAACATAAACGGATGGAGGTGTATCACGATACCGCAATCTCTACACAAAGCGGTCATACCGCCTCACCCCAATACATGCAGGTGGAAGTGTATCACGATACCACAATCTCTACACAAAGCGGCCATACCGCCTCACCCCAATACATGCAGGTGGAAGTGTATCACAATACCACAGTCCCAACACAAAGCGGCTCTACTGCCTCACCCCAATATAAGCGGGTGGAAGTATATCACAATACCAAAATTCCAACACAAAGCGGCCCTACCGCCTCACCCCAATATATGCAGGTGGAAGTATATCATAATACTAGAATCCCAACACAAAGCGGCTCTACCGCCTCACCCCAATATATGCAGGTGAAAGTATATCATAATACCAGAATCCCAAAACAAAGCGGCCCTACCGCCTTACCCCAATATATGCGGGTGGAGGTGTATCACAATACCAGAATTCCAACACAAAGCGGCCCTACCGCCTCACCCCAATATATGCAGGTGAAAGTATATCACAATACCAGAATCTCAACACAAAGAGGCCCTACCGCCTTACCCCAATATATGCAGGTGGAGGTGTATTCCACAATACCACAATCCCTACACAAAGCGGTCCTACCGCCTCACCCCAATATATGCGGGTGGAGGTGTATCACAATCACAATACCATATATAAACACAAAGCAACATAGTTTGTCATTACATTTAACGTCGTAATTACTCATATCATTGGAATATGGCATGTTCATGTTCATGCTCATCATGGAAAAACACAACTCATTATATTAGCGCATGCATGGTAAATCAATAAGTCGATTTCAATGGCACATGGTCCCAATTCCTTTTCTTAAGGTTCATCGTCATTTATCAATGGACATCTCCCTTGCATCTTATTATTTACTCCCTTGACCTCTTGAGGTCATTATCTACGTTCATGACTCTTGGGGACTTAGAAATCAAAGTCATTTACATATATTATTTCATTGGCTCTCTTGGCTATACACAAGATTCTTCTTTCATGGCACAATGGCCGTATTGCATATTCCACACTTTCACCCCTTTCAATTTCAAAGATCACCATCAAATATTAACATATAGAATATTTCGAAAATCATATACTTCAAATCCATTTGAAATGGAAACTTCAAACATACACGGTTTCTTCCCAAAGAATGAGGCATATCAACCAGCAATTGAAACACACATCAAAATCATAAACAATCAATACACCATTTATTCTTGCAATACTCTTCCCCAGAAATGACAATGTACAATTTCAACACATGAGTATATAGAACTCAAATCACCCTGAATATATTTATAAAGCAAAGCATTAGCTAAAGCAGTCACTTATAGGCATGAATTGAGTACAAAAACTTTTAGGAAATTCTATTTTCGAATCCCTTTTTAAACAATTGAGTCGAGTCTCATTTCATATTCTTTATCACATCCTCTCAAATTATTTGCACTACTAGCCACAATCATAACTTAAATTCTTGGCACGTTTGCCACACTCTATATCCCCAATTCACTTATTTTACTTCCAACCATCTTTATAGATTATCAACAATAAGACATTTACAAATCAATACTTTAGGTACATCTATGAGCAATTAAAAGTCTTAGGAATATTAAGATTTTCTCACATAATATGGCCTCATAACCTTCATTTGGAACATGACTCAAAGACATAGCATTTTAATACACATATCATTCTTGAACACATTCCCAAAGGGTAACATAATGTGATAGGAACATTCGGGACAAGTTTTGATTACACAATTATCATCACTTTGCTTATTCGGGACAATCAAATTTATTAGGAATAACTCGGAACATAGAATAAGGAACTTGAGACAAACATACTTGGAACTTATGGGAATATCATGGAATTCGATTCCAAGAGAGAAAGTTTAGCCAACATACCTTGCTTTGAGCTTTCCTTAAATTACTACAACGTTCTGGAAATTCTAGCAATCCCAATCTATTTTGAGACATAACAAAATTGAACCATTATTAGGAAGATATTCATGGTCTCAGCTCATTTGAGCATTTTATCTAACAATATATGTGCAAATTGGTTACAAGATTCTTCCACAAGATTTCTTTCACTTCACAACCCAATCTTTACCCATTTGAGCTCAACAATCTCCCCATAAATACTTATTGTTACATGAATGTATAAATAATACTCTCACACCCAAGAATCATACTCCAAATCAACCATTTTTTACCCAAATTCGAAATTGAAAACTAGGGTATGGAACCTTACCTCTTAGATGAAGAACTTGAGGGATTTCTTGTTGGATTTCAAGGCTTGGACAAAATCTTGATGAACAAAGCACTTGAGCTTCTTCCTCTCTCTAGAACACTCTCACTTCTCTTTAACAATATCAGATTTTTGCTCCAAAATGAGCTTCAAGGCTTATTTATCGAAGTTGGGTCGGGTTATAACAATAAAAGAATGGATATTTCCGAAATTCCGGACCAGGCTACAGACCTGGCCTCGCCAGGCTAAAGCCTAAATAAGCCTTGCTTTTGGCTGGCCTCGCCAGGCTAAAGCCTGGTTAAGCCTGGCTTTTGGCTGGCCTCGCCAGGGTAAAGCCTGGTATTACCCCTGGCCTCGCCAGGCTAAAGCCTGGTTAAGCCTGGCTTTTGGCTGGCCTCGCCAGGCTAATGCCTGGTGTTATACCAGCCCCGCGAGCTACAGGCCAGCCTTTGGGTATTTGATCATAACTTCTTATAGGAATGTCCGAATGATGAACGGTTTGAATCGTTAGAAACTAGACTCAAAGAGCTTTAATTTGATAGGTAGATCACCTCATAAGTCGTTATAGTTTGGTAGCAGAATATGTTTGAAGTAGGATATTGTGCGAATTGAGACATCCTTTCCACTTAATGTATCCTACTTGTTCCACACGAATTCTTTCCATTCACAAAACTCCTTAGTATGTTTCAACACACCTTAAACATATACTTTTCATTTTGAAATAATGTGGTTCTATCCCATGGGTCTCCTATAATACTCTAACACGCTATTCCTTAATACCGTTGGCATACTTTAAAATATTAAATCATTAGAGAAATTTTTCCGGGGCCTTACATTCTCCCCCGCTTAGGATCATTCGTCCTCGAATGAGGATTAGAGTCTGCCATAGATACCCAATGTGACTTAAATCCTTATCTACACACCAAAGGCTCCAAAATTTGGCCAACTCCCTAAACTTTCAGAAATTTTGCCAGAGTCTGCCCTGTAATTGGGGCCTATCCACCTGGCAGAGAATCTCAAAAATCAATCCTAAACAACATATAGATAATACCATATTGCACCATATACATGAAAACAACAACCATGATTCTCTAAACCAACTCTATGACCTTGCTTACCTTGTTCGTATCCTTGACCTTTCCTTCTTCCATTACGAGGACAATTGGGCACCTCACACATTATGCCTGTTATGCGCATCATTCCTTTAATCCTTAGGCTTTTCTCATTTCGTAGCACGATATGCAAACATTCCTTGATGTTAACAAGGGAACTCTGAGACTAACTCGAAAACTTAACGCACGATCGATGATAGAAGAAGAGAAACATTTCCTAAATATCGTTGTAGCCTCCCTATTATAAGTGTGGCCGGCAATACACAAATAAGAGGGACTCTACTGACATTGTTCCATGACACCTTAGGACTCATAAACCATGCTCTAATACCAAGTTTTTCACGCCCCGAAATCGTGGAGCGTGACCAACGCTCAACCGAGTAAACCCAGTCGAGCAAGCCTAATTTACATTAACCTCTCATCATTACTCATGCATGATTTACCATAACATAATAAAATCTTGACTTTCATATTAAATATACTTGGCTCAATGGCCCATATTTTCTTTTTCGTAGTGGTTACACAGCTCTATAAATAGCTGTAAATACTGTGAACATAAATACATGACAAAACTCAAATCTTTAATTACATGACCCACAATGTACATGGAGCTTCTATGACAATGGATACCTATATACGTAAAACGAACTAGACCCAAACACCTACTAGAATTGTAGCGAGCTCACCATAAGCTGAGTAGTGAAGAAGATCCCAATCAAAGGTCCATATAATCCTGTAGAAGTATACCTGCATCCATTAAAAGATGCAGCGCCCCCGGCAAAAGGGATGTTAGCACTATCGAATAGCACTAGTATGTATAGCTAAAAATCCTCTTTCAAAATAAATGCCCATATAAAAAAAGGCAACACATAGAAACAAATAGTCACAATCCACAATATCCAAATGTCTAGTTAAAAACATGGTAATTTTCCAAAATACGAACTTCATATACGATTTTGTTTGGGAGATCATTAACACCGATATACCACTATTCACAATATCACTATTCACAATACCAATATTTACAATACCAGTATTTACAATACCGATGTTCACAATACTAGTGTTCACATATCATATTGTACACATATGCGTCTCATAGACCGTTCACAGTGTTCTCTTACACAATACAAGTACACAAATTCAAAGGCTTACAAATTCGACATGAATACGATGAATCATAGCAACAATAAATGGGCTTAGATAGCTGTCAACATCAAGAAAATTTATTTAGAGCTTCCATTAACATTTATAGATACTCAGTCGGGGATCCTCTATAACCACCTTCACACAAAGCGGCAATGTCGTCTCACCCCAACATAAACGGGTGGAGGTGTATCACGATACCGCAATCTCTACACAAAGCGGTCATACCGCCTCACCCCAATACATGCAGGTGGAAGTGTATCACGATACCACAATCTCTACACAAAGCGGCCATACCGCCTCACCCCAATACATGCAGGTGGAAGTGTATCACAATACCACAGTCCCAAAACAAAGCGGCTCTACCGCCTCACCCCAATATAAGCGGGTGAAAGTATATCACAATACCAGAATCCCAACACAAAGCGGCTCTACCGCCTCACCCCAATATATGCAGGTGGAAGTATATCACAATACCAGAATCCCAACACAAAGCGGCCCTACCGCCTCACCCCAATATATGCGGGTGGAGGTGTATCACAATACCAGAATCCCTACCGCCTCACCCCAATATATGCGGGTGGAAGTATATCACAATACCAGAATCCCAACACAAAGCGGTCCTACCGCCTCACCCCAATATATGCGGGTGAAAGTATATCACCATACCAGAATCCCAACACAAAGCAGCCCTACAGCCTCACCCCAATATATGCAGGTGGAGGTGTATTCCACAATACCACAATCCCTACATAAAGCGGTCCTACCACCTCACCCTAATACATGCGGGTAGAGGTGTATCACAATCACAATACCATATATAAACACAAAGCAATATAGTTTGTCATTACATTTAACGTCGTAATTACTCATATCATTGGAATATGGCATGTTCATGTTCATGCTCATCATGGAGAAACACAACTCATTACATTAGCGCATGCATGGTAAATCAATAAGTCGATTTCAATGGCACATGGGCCCAATTCCTTTTCTTAAGGTTCATCGTCATTTATCAATGGACATCTCCCTTGCATCTTATTATTCACTCCCTTGACCTCTTGAGGTCATTATCTATGTTCATGACTCTTGGGGACTTAGAAATCAAAGTCATTTACATATATTATTTCATTGGCTCTCTTGGCCATACACAAGATTCTTCTTTCACGGCACAATGGCCGTATTGCATATTTCACACTTTCACCCCTTTCAATTTCAAAGATCACCATCAAATATCAACATGTAGAATATTTCGAAAATCATATACTTCAAATCCATTTGAAATGGAAACTTCAAACACACACGGTTTCTTCCCAAAGAATGAGGCATACCAACCAGCAATTGAAACACACATCAAAATCATAAACAATCAATACACCATTTATTCTTGCAATACTCTTTCCCAGAAATGACAATGTACAATTTCAACACATGAGTATATAGAACTCAAATCACCCTGAATATATTTATAAAGCAAAGCATTAGCTAAAGCAACCACTTATGGGCATGAATTGAGTACAAAAGCTTTTAGGCAATTCTATTTTCGAAGCCCTTTTTAAACAATTGAGTCGAGTCTCATTTCATATTCTTTATCACATCCTCTCAAATTATTTGCACTACTAGCCACAATCATAACTTAAATTCTTGGCACGTTGGCCACACTCTATATCACCAATTCAATTATTTCACTTCCAACCATCTTTATAGATTATTAACAATAAGACATTTACAAATCAATACTTTAGGTATACCTATGAGCAATTAAAAGTCTTAGGAATATTAAGATTTTCTCACACAATATGGCCTCATAACCTTTATTTGGAACATGACTCAAAGACATAGCATTTTAATACACATATCATTCTTGAACACATTCCCAAAGGGTAACATAATGTGATAGGAACATTCGGCATAAGTTTTGATTACACAATTCTCATCACTTTGCTTATTCGGGACAATCGAATTTATTGGGAACAACTCGGAACATAGAATAAGGAACTTGAGACAAACATACTTGGAACTTACGGGAGCATCATGGAATTCGATTCCAAGAGAGAAAGTTTAGCCAACATACCTTGCTTTGAGCTTTCCTTAAATTACTACAACGTTCTGAAAAATTCTAGCAATCCCAATCTATTTTGAGACATAACAAAATTGAACCATTATTAGGAAGATATTCATGGTCTCAGCTCATTTGAGCATTTTATCTAACAATATATGTGCAAATTGGTTACAAGATTCTTCCACAAGATTTCTTTCACTTCACAACCCAATCTTTACCCATTTGAGCTCAACAATCTCCCCATAAATACTTATTGGTACATGAATGTATAAATAATACTCTCACACCCAAGAATCATACTCCAAATCAACCATCTTTTACCCAAATTCGAAATTGAAAACTAGGGTATGGAACCTTACCTCTTAGATGAAGAACTTGAGGGATTTCTTGTTGGATTTCAAGGCTTGGACAAAATCTTGATGAACAAAGCACTTGAGCTTCTTCCTCTCTCTAGAACACTCTCACTTCTCTCTAACAATATCAGATTTTTACTCTAAAATGAGCTTCAAGGCTTATTTATCGAAGTTGGGTCGGGTTATAACAATAAAAGAATGGATATTTCCAAAATTCCGGACCAGGCTACAGACCTGGCCTCGCCAGGATAAAGCCTGAATAAGCCTGGCTTTTGGCTGGCCTCGCCAGGCTAAAGCCTGGTATTACCCCTGGCCTCACCAAGCTAAAGCCTGGTTAAGCTTGGCTTTTGGCTGGCCTCGCCAGGCTAAAGCCTCGTATTACCCCTGGCCTTGCTAGGCTAAAGCCTGGTTAAGCCTGGTTAAGCTTGGCTTTTGGCTGGCCTCGCCAGGCTAAAGCCTCATATTACCCCTGGCCTTGCCAGGCTAAAGCCTGGTTAAGCCTGGCTTTTGGCTGGTCTCGCCAGGCTAAAGCTTGGTATTACACCTGGCCTCGCTAGGCTAAAGCCTGGTCTTACATCAGCCCCGCGAGCTACAGGCCAGCCTTTGAATATTTGATCATAACTTCTTGTAGGAATATCCGAATGATGAACAGTTTAAATCGTTAGAAACTAGACTCAAAGAGCTTTAATTTGATAGGTAGATCACCTCATAAGTCCTTATAGTTTGGTAGCAGAATATGTTTAAAGTAGGATATTATGCGAATTGAGACATCCTTTTCACTTAATGTATCCTACTTGTTCCACACGAATTCTTTCCATTCGCAAAACTCCTTAGTATGTTTCAACACACCTTAAACATATACTTTTCATTTCGAAATAATGTGGTTCTATCCCATGGGTCTCCTATAATACTCTAACACGCTATTCCCAAATACCGTTGGCGTACTTTAAAATATTAAATCATTAGAGAAATTTTTCCGGGGGCCTTACAGGTAAGTAGGTGTGCGGATTTATATTGTATGGTAATTTAAAACCTTTGTAGCTTATCAACTCATGCAACCAGTGTTGTGTGCTTGGCAAGTGCATGATTGCATTAATATGTTGAATGAGTCCCAATTCTTGTCAGTATCTCTTAGCATTTGTGCAATTAAGAAACAGGTGCCCGATACTATCGTCTTCCCGTTGACAGTAAGGGCAAGTGGCATCCGATATTATATATATTTTTCTAAGGAAATCTCGTGTTGGTAACCTATTGTGGTAGAGTAGCCAAATAAAGCTTTTGATTTTAGGTTGTATAGGAAGCTTCCATATCCAGCAGAATTTTGCTGAAGTATTAATGGGTTGTTGTAACTGATTTTTCAAAGTTGTATACATCGAATGGACAGTAAAATTTTCCATTGGTGTTAAGCCCCAGTAAAGTTGGTCTACATTATTTTCAAACTTTGATATATAAGTAGCTAAAATTAATTGTCTTATATCATCTGATAATTCGAAAGGTATTTTGGTCCAATTCCAACCAGTGTCATTGAGTAGAGAGGATATGTTAAAATTATTATGGCATGATGGTAAGGGTCCATGAATTAAGGAGCGAATATTTGTGCATGCCTTTATCCATGGATCATCCCAAAAGTTTATGTGTATACCCTTCCATATCCTCCATTTGATCCCCATTTGGCAGTGTTGCCAACCTCGTAAGATATTATTCCAGAATTTCGAGTGAATTATTGTTGTGGACTTATTAAGGTATGTATTAATAAGTAATTTTGCCCACATTGTTTGTATAATGACCCAACCGGTCATTTTTAACTTTTAGAACCACGTTCCCTAAAATAAAACTTTCTGTAGGTGCTTGTAATAATTTATGACTTGCGGAGATATTTGGTTCGGGATTTGGAAGTATTTGGGGTGAAACCAGAATACTTGGTTCCTTAAGTTGGCCTTAAAGTGCTAAGTTTGACTTCGGTCAACATTTTGTGAAAACGACCCCGAAATAGAATTTCGATGATTCCAACAGCTCGGTATGGTGATTTTGGACTTAGGAGCGTGTTCAGAATTTTATTTAAAAGTCCGTAGTTAAATTAGACATGAAATAGCTAAAAACAAAAATTTAAGTTTGGAAGTTTGACCGATGAGTTGACTTTTTGATACCGGAGTCGGAATCCAGTTCCGAAAGCTGCTTGGCAGTTTTATAAAAAGAGGACATTCGTCCCATTTGCCATTTTTGGCGAACTTGAGCTTGAGCAGAGGCGACTTTTGACAGATTTTCAAGGGAAAAATATTGGGGTAAGTGATTCTAACTTGGATTTGGTCTACATATACAACTGTATCATTATTTTTCACAATTTAATTAGTGTTTTGAGATTTGAGATTTGGAAAAGTTTAGAAATCTCATAGAAACGAAATTTTGAGATTTCGGTATCGATTCGGAGTCGGATTTGAGTGAAACTGGTATAGTTGGATTCGTAATTGAATGGGTTGTCGGATTTCATAACTTTCGCCGAATTCCGAGATGTGGGCCCCGCGGGCGAATTTTTAATTAATTTCGAGATTTTTATTAAAAATGTAGTATTTCCTTATAGAATTTATTTTCTATAATTTTTAGTGATTGTATCGAATTATTTTGGCTAGATTCGAGCCAGACAGAGTTGGATAATCGTGGAAAAGGCAAAATTGTGGATTAAATTGGAGCAAGACGAGGTAAGTCTCTTGTCTAACCTTGTGAGGGGGAAATTACCTCATAGGTGATTAAAATTAAATAATTGTTGCTAATTGTGGGGGGAGCTACGTACGCATGTGGTGACGAGAGTCCGTGCGTAGCTACTATTAATGCTAAAGTCCGGGTAGTTTAGGATACAGAGCATACCTTACTTGTGTAAATTGTATTCTTTAATTTATTTATATTAATTGATATCTATATGAATATATTGTGAATTGTTAGATAAAGATATTAAAAGATGGAAATCTCATAGGCTTGATTGTCTGTTTTAATCAATTAATTATTAAAAGAAATTATTCTCCTCCCAAATTCATCTTGTAATAAATACACTCTCCTTCCGGAGGCACATCAGAAAATGTCCTCATTTCTTGTAGAGCGGGCCGAACGCCTCGGCAGGATAGATGCATCTATGGATCGCGCCGCACATCCCTCGACACTGTACACGACACTCTGGATCGGGCCGTACGTCCTCGGCAGAAATCGTGCTTAATAATAATAATTATACAATACTTTAATAATTTATTTCAGCTTGTGAAGCTAATTAATAAATTGAAAAATCCTTGGAATTTAATGAATTATTATTCTTGCTTGTTAAGGAATTAATTGTTACTCCTGTAAATGAGATTTAATTGATAAATTGGAAATTATTTGAATCGAAGGAATTTAATTAATATATTGAGAATTGTTACATTTGAAAGAATTTGATTATTTCCGCTGATTAAATAAATTATTATAAATTCTGTAAATCATGCTGATTTAAAAATCCTAGTTTTATTTCAGTTATTATTATTGACCCATAGTGAGTGTCAAAGTCGGCCATCTCGTCTCTACCACTTCAAGATTAGGCTTGATACTTACTGGGTACACGTTGTTTACGTACTCATACTACACTTGCTGCACTTTTTGTGCAGGATCTGAGACAGGTACTAGTAAAGGACCTATCATCACATACCCACGTCATCCCGAGGCATAGTGGTGACCTGCCTTTCTGAGCCGTTCTGCAGCTACCGGTGTCTCTTCTTATATTTACATTCTGTCTATTTCATTTCAGACAGTATTTGGAGTTTTGTATAATCTACTAGATGCTCGTTCACTTGTGACACCGGGTCTTGGCACACACATTGGTAGAGTTTGGGTTTATATTTTCTTGGTTTTAAATTTTATCAATGTATGCTTAATTTATTAGTTGGCTTGCCTAGCTGTAGTGTTGGGCGCCATCATGACCTACAGGTGAAATTGGGTCGTGACAACATGGTATCATAGCACTAGGTTCACGTAGGTCTCATAAGTTATGAGCAGACCTAATAGAGTCTTGTGGATCGGTACAGAGACGTCTGTACTTATCTTCGAGAGACTATAGGGTGTTAGGAAACTACCTTTCTTCATATTCCATCGTGCAATTGATGTAGTACTAAATATCCTTCTCTTATTCTCTCACAGATGGTGAGAACATGCTCTAATGAGATTCCAGACCAGGGAAGAGCTACTCCCCCGGTTGCTAGAGGCCGAGAGAGGGCTCCAGCCCGTGGTAGAGGGCGAGGACGTCCCGGGACTATTCCGGTTATGCCGCCAGTAGATCCAGCAGAGAATCCCATTATTGAGGAGCAGGGTGAGGTACATGTGGCAGAGCCAGCTTCGGTGGACTTCACATCTGCACCGGGATTTCAGGATGTCATGGGTCGTATGCTGCGATTCATGGACAATATGACTCATGCCGATTTATTTCCGGCAGACCCAGCCACAACTCAAGCGGGCGGGGGAGAACAGACCCCTACCGCGCAGGCTCATGGACAGGAAGCTGCTGTATATCAGACCCAGGGTGCACTACCCGTGGGTGGAGTCCAGCCAGTGGCAGCAGCTACACCTGAGCCCAGGCCAGTTGTAGCCGCCGATCCTCAGAAACTATTGGACAGATGGACTAGACTACATCCTTCTGTCTTCGGAGGTGAGCGACATAAGGATCCACAGGATTTCATTGATCGTTGCAAGGATAGACTGTACAACATGAGGATATTGGAATCCCATGGGGTTGATTTTGCTACTTTTCAGCTAGAGGGTAGAGAACGTAGATGGTGGCAGTCTTATGCTCTTGGCAGACCAGCAGATTCTCCTCCCATGACTTGAGACAGGTTCACCCGTATCTTCTTGGACAGGTATATTCCACCCTCCTAGAGGGAAGAATTGCGGTTTCAGTTTGAGCAGCTCCAACAGGGTCAGATGTCAGTGACTGATTATGAGGCGAGGTTTTCTGAATTATCTCGCCATGCACTAATGATACTCCCTACTGAGGCGGAGAGAGTGTGAAGGTTTGTAGCCGGTTTACATACTGGTATTCAGGCCACTATGGCTCGAGAGGTTGAGATGGGTACTTCTTATGAGCGAGTTGTGGAGATAGCCCGGAGGATTGAGGGTGTACATCAGCGGAGCCGAGAGCAGATTATGAGAGATAAACGGTTCAGGTACTCTGGAGAGTTCAGAGGTGATCCGTCCGGGGGCAGAGGTCAGTTCATGAGGGGACAGTCCAGCAGACCCCCATATCCAGCACCACCACCTCCTCGAGGTGCTCCAGTGCGACCTTATCTCAGTGCTATCCCAGAGAGTTCTTATCGCCCACCAGCTATTCAGGGTTCTTTCCGTGGGTATTCCGGTCCCAGGGCCAGACACTTAGTCAATAACCCATCGCACCGAAGAGTTGTTACGAGTGCGGGGATCCCAGTCACATGTGGAGCTTTTGCCCCAGGCTTCGAGGTAGACCAGTACAGTAGGGTCAGCAGCTTATGCTTACCAGACCAGTTGCTCCACCAGTAGTCCGACCACCGAGAGGCGGAGGACAGGTGGGTAGGGGCCGTCCTAGAGGTGGAGGTCAGCCAGGCGGAGGCCAGACAGTTGGTGCTCCAGCTCGGTTCTATGCTTTTCCGACTAGACCAGATGCAGAGGCCTCAGATGCCGTGATTACACGTATTATTTCTGTTTGTGGCAAAGATGCCTCAGTATTATTTGATCCAGGATCTATGTATTAATATGTCTCATCTCTATTTTCTCCATTCTTGGGCGTTTCTCGTGAGTCCTTGAGTACTCCTGTTTATATGTCCACTCCTGTGGGCGATTCTGTTGTTGTGAACCGGATCTACACCGTTGTCCTATATTATTACATTCTGTGGTTATGAAACTAGAGCAGATATCCTATTGCTTGAGATGGCTGATTTTGAAATTATTCTGGGCAAGGACTGGTTATCTCCATATCATGCTATTCTTGATTGTCATGCCAAGACTGTTACCTTGGCTATTCCAGCATTGCCTAAGCTGGAGTGGAAGGGTTCGCCTGTTAGTTCATTTAATCGAGTTATTTCTTTTATAAAGGCTCAACACATGGTTGAGAAGGGTTGTTTAGCTTATCTAGCCTATGTTCGGGATACTACTGCAGAGACTCCTGCTATTAATTCAGTGCATGTAGTTCGGGAGTTCCCCGATGTATTCCCGTCAGATCTTCCAGGTATGCCACCTGATCGTGATATTGATTTTTGTATTGACTTGGCTTCAGATACCCAGCCTATATCTATCCCACCGTATCGCATGACTCCGACAGAATTGAAAGAATTGAAAGAACAGCTTGAAGAGTTACTAGCCAAAGGGTTTGTCAGACCGAGTGTATCGCCTTGGGGTGCACCAGTATTATTTGTGAAAAAGAAGGATGGAACAATGCGGATGTATATTGATTATCGCCAATTGAACAAAGTCACTATTAAGAACAAGTACCCATTGCCACGTATTGATGATCTATTCGACCAGTTGTAGGGTGCTAGGGTATTCTCTAAGATCGACTTGAGGTCGGGGTACCATCAGTTGAAGATTTGGGATTCGGATGTTCCGAAGACTGCTTTCCATACTAGATATGGTCATTATGAGTTTCTAGTGATGTCCTTCGGTTTAACTAATGCCCCGGCAGCATTTATGGATCTGATGAACAGAGTATTCATGCCATATATTGATTCATTTGTTATTGTCTTCATTGATGACATCTTGATCTACTCGCGTAGTAAGGAGGAGCATGAGCAGCATATGAGAGTAGTGCTTCAGACATTGCGGGAACAAAAGCTATATGCTAAGTTCTCTAAATGTGAGTTTTGGCTTGAGTCTGTAGCATTTTTGGGACATATCGTATCGGACGAAGGTATTAAAGTTGATCCCAAAAAGATTGAGGCAGTTCAGAATTGGCATCGTCCCACTTCGGTGACGGAGATCAGGAGTTTTCTGGGTTTGGCAGGTTATTATCGTCGGTTTGTGAAAGGTTTTTCATCTATTGCAGCACCTTTGACCAAATTAACCCAGAAGGGTGCTCCATTCCGATGGTCCGATGATTGTGAGGTGAGCTTTTAGAAGCTCAAGACATCATTGACTACAACACCAGTGTTAGTGTTGCCTTCCGGTTCGAGGATGTATACAGTGTATTGTGACGCTTCGCGCGTTGGCTTGGGTTGTGTATTGATGCAGGAAAGGCAAGTTATTGCATATGCTTCACGTCAGCTGAAGCCCCACGAAAAGAATTATCCGGTACATGATTTGGAGTTAGCTGCGATTGTTCACGCTCTTAAGATTTGGAGGCATTATCTTTATGAGGTGTCTTGTGAAGTTTAC
The DNA here is from genome assembly GCF_000715075.1 of Nicotiana tabacum. Taxonomy (NCBI): domain Eukaryota; kingdom Viridiplantae; phylum Streptophyta; class Magnoliopsida; order Solanales; family Solanaceae; genus Nicotiana; species Nicotiana tabacum. The sequence goes on along the minus strand of NC_134081.1, from coordinate 20,784,958 downwards.
ACTGATCATCGCAGTTTGCAGCATTTGTTCAAGCAGAGGGATCTAAATTTGAGGCAGCGTAGATGTCTGGAGTTACTAAAAGATTATGATATTACTATCCTGTATCATCCGGGCAAAGCAAATATGGTTGCAGATGCCTTGAGCAGAAAGGCGAAGAGTATGGGTAGTTTGACTTTCATTTCAGCAGAGGAAAGGCCATTAGCCTCAGATATTCAGTCCTTGGTTAACAGACTTGTGAGGATGGATATTTCAGAGCCCAGCCGAGTTCTTGCATGTGTTGAGGCCCAATCTTCACTATTTGAGCAGATCAAGGATCGCCAGTATGATGACCCACACCTGGTGGTTCTTCGTGAAACGGTACTACGAGGTGGTGCCAAGGAAGTCACTATTGGTGCAGATGGTGTTCTACGACTCCAGGATCGTCTGTGTGTTCCTAATGTGGATGAACTGAGGAAAATGATCCTGGAGGATGCACACAGTTCTCGATATTCTATTCATCCAGGTGCTACGAAGATGTATCATGACTTGAGGCAGCATTATTGGTGGCGACGAATGAAAAAGGACATAGTTGAGTATGTAGCTCGGTGTCTAAATTTCCAACAAGTTAAATATGAGCACCAGAGGCCAGGTGGCCTACTTCAGCAGATGACCATACCAGAGTGGAAATGGGAACGAATTACTATGGATTTTGTAGTTGGGTTGCCGCGGACCTTGAGGAAGTTTGATGCAGTTTGGGTGATTGTTGACAGGTTGACTAAGTCGGCACATTTTATTCCTGTTATGACTAAGTATACTTCAGAGAGGTTGGCCCAGATTTATATTCAGGAGATAGTTCGGTTGCACGGTGTTCCAATTTCCATCATATCAGATAGAGGCCCTCAGTTTACTTCACATTTCTGGAGAGCAGTACAGAGTGAGTTGGGGACCCGTGTAGAGCTCAGCACAACCTTTCATCCGTAGACCGATGGACAGTCAGAGAGGACAATTCAGATTTTGGAGGATATACTCAGGGCATGTGTGATTGACTTTGGAGGTCAGTGGGATCGTTTCCTGCCTTTGGCCGAGTTTGCTTATAATAACAGTTACCAATCCAGCATCGAGATGGCTCCATTTGAGGCTTTATATGGTCGGCGATGTCGTTCACCTATCGGATGGTTTGAGCCAGGTGAGGCTAAGTTATATGGTACTGATTTGGTAAGGGATGCCTTGGAAAAGGTAAAGTTGATTCAGGAGCGACTTCGTACATCACAGTCCAGACAAAAGAGTTACGCGGATCAGAAAGCGCGTGATATATCATTTATGGTAGGTGAAAAAAATTCTCTTAAAGGTTTCGCCGATAAAGGGAATTATGAGATTCGGGAAGAAGGGCAAGTTGAGCCCAAGGTTTATAGGCCCATTTGAGGTGTTGAAACGAGTTGGGGAAGTTGCTTATGAGCTTGCATTGCCTCCCAGCCTATCGGGAGTTCATTCGGTTTTTCACGTATCTATGCTCCGGAAGTATCATGCCGACCTATCACATGTGTTAGACTTTAGCACAGTTCAGCTAGATAATAGCTTGGGTTATGAAGAGGAGCCAATTGTCATTGTTGATAAACAGGTTCGCCAGTTGAGGTCCAAGAGGATTTCTGCAGTAAAAGTCCAGTGGAGGGGCCAACCAGTCGAGGAGGCGACTTGGGAGGCCGAGGAAGACATGCGGAGCAGATATCCACACTTATTCAGCACTCCAGGTATAATTCTAAACCCGTTCGAGGACGAATGTTTGTTTAAGAGGTGGAGAATGTAATGACCCAACCGGTCATTTTTAACTTTTAGAACCCCGTTCCCTAAAATAAAACTTCATGTAGGTGCTTGTAATAATTTATGACTTGCGGGGATATTTGGTTCAGGATTTGGAAGTGTTTGGGGTGAAACCAGAACACTTGGTTCCTTAAGTTGCCCTTAAAGTGCTAAGTTTGACTTCTCTCAACATTTTGTGAAAATGACCCCAGAATAGAATTTTGATGATTCCAACAGCTCCGTATGGTGATTTTGGACTTAGGAGCATGTTCGGAATTTTATTTGGAAGTCCGTAGTTAAATTAGGCATGAAATGGCTAAAAACAAGAATTAAAGTTTGGAAGTTTGACCGATGAGTTGACTTTTTGATACCGGAGTCGGAATCCAGTTCCGAAAGCTGCTGGGCAATTTTATAAAAAGAGGACATTCGTCCCATTTGCCATTTTTGGCGAACTTGAGCTTGAGCAGAGGCGACTTTTGACAGATTTTCAAGGGAAAAATATTGGGGTAAGTGATTCTAACTCGGATTTGGTCTACATATACAAGTGTATCATTGTTTTTTTACAATTTAATTAGTGTTTTGAGATTTGAGATTTGGAAAAGTTTAGAAATCTCATAGAAACGAAATTTTGAGATTTCGGTATCGATTCGGAGTCGGATTTGAGTGAAACTGGTATGGTTGAATTCGTAATTGAATGGGTTGTCGGATTTCATAACTTTCGCCGAATTCCGAGATGTGAGCCCCGCGGGTGAATTTTTAATTAATTTTGGGATTTTTATTAAAAATGTAGTATTTCCTTATAGAATTTATTTCCTATAATTTTTAGTGATTGTATCGAATTATTTTGGCTAGCTTCGAGCCAGACAGAGTTGGATAATCGTGGAAAAGGCAAAATTGTGGATTAAATTGGAGTAAGACGAAATAAGTCTCTTGTCTAACCTTGTGAGGGGGAAATTACCTCATAGGTGATTAAAATTAAATAATTTTTGCTAATTGTGGGGGGGCTACGTATGCACGTGGTGACGAGAGTCCGTGCGTAACTACTATTAATGCTAAAGTCCGGGTAGTTTAGGACACAGAGCATGCCTTACTTGTGTAAATTGTATTCTTTGATTTATTTATATTAATTGATATCTATATGAATATATTGTGAATTGTTAGATAAAGATATTAAAGGATGGAAATCTCATAGGCTTGATTGTCTGTTTTAATCAATTAATTATTAAAAGAAATTATTCTCCTCCCAAATTCATCTTGTAATAAATACACTCTCCTTCCGGAGGCACATCAGAAAATGTCCTCCTTTCTTGTGGAGCGGGCCGAACGCCTCGGCAGGATAGATGCATCTATGGATCGCGCCGCACATCCCTTGACACTATACACGACACTCTAAATCGGGCCGTACGTCCTCGGCAGAAATCGTGCTTAATAATAATAATTACACGATACTTTAATAATTTATTTCAGCTTGTGAAGCTAATTAATAAATTGGAAAATTCTTGGAATTTAATGAATTATTATTCTTGCTTGTTAAGGAATTAATTGTTACTCCTGTAAATGAGATTTAATTGATAAATTAGAAATTATTTGAATCGAAGGAATTTAATTAATATATTGAGAATTGTTACATTTGAAAGAATTTGATTATTTCCGCTGATTAAATAAATTATTGTAAATTCTGTAAATCATGCTGATTTAAAAATCCTAGTTTTATTTCAGTTATTATTATTGACCCATAGTGAGTGTTAAAGTCGGCCATCTCGTCTCTACCACTTCGAGATTAGGCTTGATACTTACTGGGTACACGTTGTTTATGTACTCATACTACACTTGCTGTACTTTTTGTGCAGGATCTGAGACAGGTACTAGTAAAGGACCTATCATCACATACCCACGTCATCCCGAGGCATAGTGGTGACCTGCCTTTCTGAGCCGTTCTGCAGCTACCTGTGTCTCTTCTTATATTTACATTCTGTCTATTTCATTTCAGACAGTATTTGGAGTTTTGTATAATCTACTAGATGCTCGTTCACTTGTGACACCAGGTCTTGGCACACACATTGGTAGAGTTTGGGTTTATATTTTTTTGGTTTTAAATTTTATCAATGTATGTTTAATTTATTAGTTGGCTTGCCTAACTGTAGTGTTGGGCGCCATCACGACCTACAAGTGAAATTGGGTCGTGACAGTTTGTGGCGAGTTAAAGACTCTCCAGGCTAAACTTGCAAGCAAAGCTGAATTCTTTTGGCGTAGTTTTTGAATTCTCAAACCTCCCACTTCTTTTGAAGTTGTAATATCATTCCATTTAAGGAGGTGCGTTTTCTTTCTTGTTGAAGTAGTACCCCATATAAAATTATGTTGGTATTGTTCCATTTTATTAATGGTGTTTGTTGGAATATGAATATATTGCATAATATGGTTGGGTAAATTATTCAGAGTTGATTTTATAAGAGTAGTTCGTCCTGCCATAGTTAGAAAATTTGTTTTCCATCCTGCAAGTCGAGTTTTGAAATTATCTTGGAGAAATTGAAAGTTTGAATTTTTAGGTCTTGCTTGGAACATGGGAAACCCTTAATATTTTTCAAATGATGTCCTTTCCTTAATGTGGAAAGAGTCAATGACAAATTTCCGATCAGATTCAGTATAATTTTTTGAGAAAAAAACTTTTGATTTTTCAAAGTTGATTTTTTGTCCCGAGTGGTGTGTGAAGTGATTCAGTACATCGATTATAGCATGACAACTATTGGTAGTGACTTTGAAAAATAAAATAATATTGTCTGCAAAGAAAATATGTGATAGGGATGGTCCCGCTTTTGATAGGCAAATTGGCTGCCATTGTAGATAGTCAACAGAGATCGATATGCTACGTGAAAACATTTCCATACACATTATAAATAGGTATGGTGATAAAATATCACCCTGAATATATATATGCATTTAATAAATCTTCCCGACGAAGCGGTGTCCCATAAGGTGGCTCCGTCCCTGATTGTATTGTATCGTATTATTATTTTAAATATAATATTTATTTTAATTGTTATTTAAGGTTTATTGTATCGTATCGTTAAATTCATCGTTACGTAACGACGAAAAGTGCCACTTTATGAAACGATAGATTCGGTGTGGTGACATCGTTAACTTATTTTTTCCCCCTCATCTTAGCCTTTCTTATTATTAAATAATCATATTTTATCATTTACTCTACTTTTTTATATAATAATTCTACTATATATTCTATTTTTTCTTAGTAATATTGCAAGTTTATTCTTCATATTGTTGGTGTGTGACATCATAAAATGATGACAAACGATACAATCTAATCAAATAGTGTATTCATAAAATAATAAAATACGATACATTATCAAACAACATGTAACAACAACCCAAACAACATGTTAAGAAGACTAGTTATTCCACTCTATTTTTTATATATATTTATTATAGAGAAATCATCAAAGGTGTATAATGGAAAATGTTCCTTCATTATTCTATCATTTTAATATTAAGTTTTTATCTGCTTTAGGATTCAAACTTAATAGTTTATTGTTTCTAGGTTTAGAGAAATTAAAGACAGAGTAGTAGAATACCTCTCAAGACATTCATTATTACAATTCAACATAATGTTATTAATTTTTAGTTAGTTGTTAATCTATTGCAACTCTTTTACTCTATTTAAGCTTGTAACAAACAATTTGAAGCTCATATTCATATGTATAACAGATTTTAACTATAATTATTAATATGTAGTTTTCGGGTATGATAAGAGAACTAATATTTGTATTGATTTTTTGGTCCTTTGTAAATTAGTAAAAATTGCACGGGCTAGTCAATTTTCGGACTGATAATTAAAATATAGCTAGCGTTTGCAAAGTCATTAAAAAATAACCACTATTTTGCTGCAACACGAAAAGTTCCAGCAATATACTGGAGGGATGCACCTGTGTATGAATTTCCAGCATATTATGATGGAACCTCCAACACACGGAAAGTTCCTGCATAATATACTGGAGATTGGAGCACCTGTGTATGAACTTACAACATATTATGTTGGACCAGTATATTATGCTGGAAGTCCAGTATATTATGCTGAAATATTTTTCGGATTTTGAACAGTGTTTTCGTTTAGATTTATCTTTACATGAAAAGTAGCTAAATTTCGATTACTTGTTAAATTGTAACTATTTTTCAATTACCACTTATAAATATGATTATTTTTGAATTACACCCTGTAAATTAAGCACTTTTGGATTTGGGCAGAGGCCCGGTGAATATCCCCCTGTTGGGTATGATATAAAAGGAAGGCAAAAAATGTATTTTTTTACATATGATGTTTAATAAAAATCTTTAACACTTATTCACTTATTTTAAAATGTTAAAATAACTAAATTCATATGTTATTAGAATCAACAACTTTAAAGTTTTTAGTAAGGATTTTACCTTAAACGAAAAGAGAAGAAAGGAACAAGTCATTTCAATTTGTATGTGTTTTCCCTCCACTTTAGGATACCATTTATTTGTTTCACTATCATACCCTATAGCGGAGGTCTAAATGCAAAATATACAAGTATATGCCTTATAATGAAAAAATAAATTAAAGAAATGGCACCATAAAGTTGAGGTCCTGAGGCAAACTATACAAGTACATTCTTTATAATGAAAAGAGCAAAGGTTCAAATATGCTCTTGTACTATACGAAATTGAGCATATTTGCCCTTCGTTAATATTTTAGCTCAAATATATCCTTACCGTCACATAGTTGGTCCATATATGCCCTTAGAGTTACACAGTTGGCCCATATATGCCCTTTCGAAATGGAATACACCCAAACTAATTAGATCTTTCGTTAATTGTATTAAAGTGTATTACAAACACTATTTCCTTTTCATTAGTACTTTTTTTTCTTTACCTTTCTCCTTTCTTTCTTTTTTTTTCTTTTCTTCTCTTTTTCCCCCCTTTTCTTTCTCCCTTATCCGATTTCCTCCATTACTGATGTTTTCTCCATTTTCTTCACCAATTTCACTTGACAAAACTCATGAATTCCAATTACTAAGAAAATTCTCCCATAAGAATATTTTAATAGATCGTATGTTTGTCAATTTTTTAATTTTTACTGAACATATATTTAGTTCTAAAAAATTTAACAAAGTAAGATTGAAATAATATTTATGTAACAAAAAACCCGAACAATCCAACAAAACCGAATAATCCAAATCGATATAATTGGTTTGGTTTGATTTTGATAAAAATCGAACCAACCCGTTCCATATACACCCTTAATTTACATAGTTAATAAAAAAAATAGAAAATGTCCAGCTGAAAAAAGATGAAAAAAGACTAACAACTCAAATTTATAACACTACAACTTGAACTCTAGACTTTTAATCATTAAATTATCTTTCTGGAAATAATTTAAATATTTTAGTTTTTTAAGTATTGTTAAAGGTTGAGATGTTTTTATTATTTTAAAGTTTAAATCATAATTTTTGGAATAATTTAATTTCGTTTATTTAGAGGGCCATTGAAATTGGAACTTGATTACCTTATGGGAGAATTTTCTTAGTAATTGGAATTCATGAGTTTTGTCAAGTGAAATTGGTGACGAAAATGGAGAAGACATCAGTAATGAAGGAAATCGGATAAGGGAGAAAGAAAAAAGAAAAAAGAAAAAAAAAGAGAAGAAAAAAAAAAGAAGAAAGAAAAGAGAAAGGTAAAGAAAAAAAGTACTAATAAAAAGAAAATAGTGTTTGTAATACACTTTAATACAATTAACGAAAGATCTAATTAGTTTGGGTGGATTCTGTTTCGAAAAGGGCATATATGGGCCAACTGTGTAACTCTAAGGGCATATATGGACCAACTATGTGACGGTAAAGGTATATTTGAGCTAAAGTATTAACGAAAAACAAATATGTTCAATTTCGTATAGTACAAGAGCATATTTGGACCATTGCCCTAATAAAAAAAACAAACAAAGAAATGGCATCCTAAAGAGGACATCCCACGTCGAAAAAGGGGGAAATACCAAGGAAAAAGGCCAAAAAGAGAAAAGAAAGAAAGAGAAAAGCTAATGAGGATGCCAAGTTGTACACTTTTTCTCGTGTTAAAAATATCGATCGAAAAAGGGGAAAATACCAAGGAAAAAGGCCAAAAAGAGAAAAGAAAGAAAGAGAAAAGAAAGAAAGAGAAAAGCTAATGAGGATGCCAAGTTGTACACTTTTTCTCGTGTTAAAAATATCGATACACAAACAAACAAAAAATGCCAAGCATTGAAATATTAGGTGTAGTGATGCCTCTTAAGAACCACATTGAGAAAATACGTGTTAAAGCTGCTTACTTTATTTTATTATTATTGATGTTGATTAGTGGAGGCAAAGTTCGACAAGAAGCGTTTGTGATGTCCCAAGTTTGCGTAATGAGTTGTGACGTGAATCATGAATTCGAATGTATACGAGACGAATTGCAAATGAATTTTCTTTTCTTTGGCCTCTATTTGAAATATGGTTGTTAAGTTTAAAATCACGTTTGCCCCAAAATATATGATTCTTTTCGGTGGCTTGCCGATTTAAATTTATTCATCTTAGGCATTAGACAATTTTTTTTTATAATTTAATTTTATTATTTATGAAAGTAATATTTTCATGTATAACTAGTATCTCTGAAGTTGGACAGATGGGCCCAACCTTCAGGTTCCTGATAAATGTGGATTTTAACCACTTACTATTACCTTCTTGGTTTAGTTTTAGTTCGAAAGTAGTGTTTATACCCAATTTTGCCCTCATATTTTATAGATATCCTATATACTTTTAAAATATCATTTTTGCATTATAGTATTTTCTATAATTTTTTAAAATTTTTAAAATTTTAAAATTGATTTTCTCGCATTCAATTTGTTTAAAAATTTATTAATTATCTCTTTAAATTATTTTAGGGTGATTTAATCATCCAGATTTATCAATTTTTACCCACATGCATTTTATAATATTTTATCTCATCTTGAACGTAATAATATTTGCATTTTATCTATTCCATCTACATTAGTTACAATAACAACCTATATTCTGTACATAATTTTATTTATTATATTATTTATGCTAAAATAGAATTTTTTAAATATTTTTATAATATTAAGCTATTATTTTCAAGTATTTTACTGCATAAATATTATTTTTATTATTTATTAGTCATTTTTTATAATTTATTTTTAATGAATTTTATGTATTTAAATTGTAGCCCAATTTTGAGCTAATTTCAGACCAAAATCAAGGCCCAAAACATTTAGCCCATCCCAATTAAGCCTCAGAAGCCCAAACCAAATGACTCCTTAACAAACCCGATCGTGACCCGTCTCAATGACCCGCCCCACTCTTTCTTTTAATCTTGGCCGTTGATCTCAGAGATCAACAGACCACAAACCATCTCCCCTTTTTAATCCACCAAACCCCTAACCCTAAAGACCACTCCCTACCTAACAACCGCCCCAAACTCTCTCGAATGTTCTCTCGTCTTTGAAAGAAACCCTAGCAGCCGCCTCTGATTCTCTCCGATTCCAACCTAAACATGGAGTCAATCCATGATTTACTTACCTATTTTGAGGTACTACGATGGTGTATACGCGCTTGTGGTGTTACTTAAGTTCTTGCTTTATTTTTGGCAAGAACTATCTTCCGAGATCTGGCTTGGTCAACTATGATTTTGTGGGGATTTAGACGATGTCTCGTCTATATACACAATACAAGGAAGGATCCTTGATTCTTGGTTCGATTTTCATACGTCTGGACCCAACTAGGATTTGAGAATCTCCTTCTCATTTGCCAATTTTGATTGCATGTAATATATTCTTTCCTTCTTCGTGTTTGATTGATAATTTTCATGTTTGTCTGCTTAGTTTGAACACTATATAAACCCTTCCGCCAAACCCTTAAAAAGGGACCTCAATCACTGAAATTACCACTATTCTCTCATTCTCACTTGTCTTATACTATTGTCTTTTGGCCGGCTGAAAGCCAAGGCCACCGGAATTCGATTATCGGACCTTTCTCAGTATGAGCATTGCCCGGGGTTCATTCGAAACCCTTGGGAACTCTGATGCACTGAGATTCCTGGGTTCTACTGCTCGTCTTGCTACTGAAGTTTGAGATATTGCTGAAATTGTTCTTCTTGTCTACTTGTTTGTCAATTAGTAATAGGTAAGTACCTTTGGCCCTTGCAATTTTATTCTCTTTTCGTTTGAGTTCCTGCTTTGTATATCTGTGACCCTGAAGCTTTTGAGAATCAACATGCTATCATTCGTATCCTTGTCTGGTCTGAAGTTATTCTTGAAGTTCTATACTTTTCTATATCTGAACTTGCCTAATTTTTAATCTCGATTCTGGCTCTCTTAAGCATGTTTACCCTAATGTGTGTGTTTGAATGCTTATCACCTGCTACTCTTCCTCAGTTTATCTCCTACTTTATTCTGCATCCTTGTGATAGATCAACTCGTGTGTTCTAACGTATCTGATACTTTACTATGACCAATTCCTAACTATAGTGTCAGTCAATTGTGAGCTTAATGTGTGTTCCCTGCTTAGTCAATCCAGTGTTGTTTAATACTACTTATATTCTATAAGGTGAGATGCAATATCTAGCCTTTATGTGACAATCTAGTTCTTAATGTGTCTTTGCCTATTTTGAATTCTGGATCTACTAGACCTGTTTAGTCTGCTATGTTATACTGATGTTTGTTGTCAATCCTGAGTTTGCCTTTCTGCCATGTTCTGGATTATTATGCCAACCAAATTCATGCGTAGGAAGTAATTGAATTCATGCTTAACTTGTTACTCTTCTGGTCCTGCTGTTCATAAGGGCCTGTTATCATTGTGTGTTTGCTGACTTGCTCAATATTGCATTCCTTAGTACCAGTTAAGACCTTAGGAATAAATCTTATGGCTGACCTTCTTTCACCACATATGGCCAAATAGTATTAGACTTGATGCTTGCTTCTCTTACTGTTGAAGCTTGATATGTCTCTTATATTGTGACTAATGTTCAGCATGCTAAAGTTTCCCCCCTGCTTCATTAAGTAATTGCTTGATCATGATCCTGTTCTGTTATGTTGTTCCTTTTATTAGGCTTTTCATGATTAGACATCTTCATGTGAAGGTGGCGATTTGCTTGTTTCTTGTCTGATTCTGCTAGACTCTCATCTAAGGTTCTCTAGGTTGATTCTGAATCATGATTCATTTTGAAACTCTTTGGAATGGTTTACTATCCTATTGTGGTCAATCATGTCTCTCTTAAACTTTATTTATGGAATTACAAGCATAAACTTGCCTTATATGTGCCTTGTGTGCTTTTCAATCTAGCCTGATCTTGTTTATATATCTTGGCTAGAGATGTTATTAGCTACAACTTTAAGACTAAGTGTTTAAGTTATTTAGTCAATTCTAATAAGCACTTTGTCACATGTATGGATGAATTTGGCATCCATTTGGGTAAGTAAGTTATTCGTTTGGACCTGGTATGTTGAACCTGCTATGGTACTGAAAGTCTGAAATGCACTGTCCACATCTGGAGTTTGGGCCTGGAGTCCATATGAAGTCCTAAGCCTGTTTGAAGGCCCAAATGTATTACTTGGTTATTCTATATTCATATTTGGGCATATAATCATTCAATATGGTCTGTACTAACTCTGTAATAATGAATGATGGGTAGATTAATAGAAAGGGGGTTGGGGTATTCTAATACTTGCATGAAAGGATATAAAATATGCCTATAGGGTCCATGTGTTCTATTTGCTATTACGTCCATCATGCCTTATTTGTTATTTTTTTAGTGTGTGTCACACACTGATATGGATCATACCAATAGGAATAACCCACACACTTTACTTAACTTGTCAAAATATGTTGGCTCAAGTAATTGCTATACTTGTTTACATGTCTACTACTCAACGCTTTTAGATAGTATGCATATAGGATATAATAATGCAATGTCTTTGCCAATATAGATATCATGACTATAAGGTTTAATAATTGATCAACTGCTTTATGTTACTTTTGTACTGCCTCACTTAGATGACATGCCTATAGGGATAAAGTGTTACAAAATCAAGTTTGATTGTCAATTGTTAGAAATCCTGCCTATATGATGTTTATCGACGCTGCTAATCCTGTGTTTTCAAGCGACTTCACTGCCTTGTTATGCAACTATTAGAAGTCATGCCTATAGGATACTATCACTTGCCTAAGACGCATATCTATAAAATCAGCACTGGTAATTCAGAGTTCTGGGATTGTTTTCACTATCTTGTTACGCAAACAAAAATAGAAATCATGCCTATAGGACTTGCAGCGCTTTAATCCACCTATACGTTAGTCCAGAAACTGTAGCACTGCCCGTATAATACTGGAATCATATAGAAATCATGCCTATAGGACCAAATGATTCTAATATGTCTTAATTCTGTCTATTGCATAACCAGAAAAATTTGATTGCGTGCTTTTGTGCTTATGTGTGGAGGTCAACTTGAGCCTTTCATTGCCATTGTGCGCAGTCCTATTTGTTTTGAATGTTGCCTAGTTTTATAATTTTAAGCAACCTAAGTAAATTCTAAAACCACCTAATAGTAGGTCCAAAGCCTCCTGGACCATAGGCACATGACGGATAATGCACACATATGGTACAATTTAGAATTGTATTAGAGCGCCTTGAAGTAATAACTTCAACATAGTAATTGGGTAGCAGGAGATGATAGTCTGTGCCCGCTGAATAATATGAGCAACCCCTACCTCAAGGAAGTTGCGAAATATTATTTATTTTGCACGGGGTGATCCTTTAGGCTAAAAAACTTAGGACCCCCTTTCTTTATATGCTTGTTGTCCGCATTTAGTCATTTGCACTCCTTGTGATTTTTTAAGACTTGTATCAATTAGCCATATAGTTAATTCTTATGTTATACTAGAGTTTTCAATTTCTACATCTTTCTTTGCTTATTTGATCACCTGGCTTAATTCTCTAATTCACATAGTTTAAACTTCGGTCGGGAACCACAATTGTGGACCTCGAAGAATTTTTAACACCTTCTCTTTGAGGTAATTTTAGACCTTACCCGATCTTTGATGGCGTTGACTAGTCAAAACAGAGTTATTTGCAAATAGGTACGCTAATGCACCTTAAACCGTCAGGTGACGACTCTTCTCTTTTAATACCCATTTAAAAGAGTTGTCACATGTCGAAATCCGCTTTTGCGAGAAAACGGGGCGCGACAGCATAATGACTCTGCTAGGGATATACTTAGGCTCTTACCATAACGAAATTGACTTATGTGGATTATTTCCCTTATTTTTGTATATTTGTCTAAATTGCTATGACATTCACATCCCTTCCCTTATTTTCCTTTATTTGTCTAAATTTCTATGACATGCACATCCCTTCCCTTAATTTCCATTATTTGTCTAAATTGCTATGACATGCACATCCCTTCCCTTATTCTCCTTTATTTGTCTAAATTGCTATGACATGAACATCCCCTCTCTGTTTCCCTTTATTGCTATGACATGTACGCTCTCCCTCCGCTTCTTTCATCTTGTCTAAGACTGCTATATCATGACTCTCACATCCATATTTCCCTATTTTCTTCCTTACATTCTCGCACATTTTCATGAATTAAACTGACTTCTCTCTTTTGTCTTTCTTTTCTTTTCTCTACCTTTTCATCTTTACCGTGTTATTTACTGTTTTTATGCACTTTTATCATGCAAATACCTAGCAACGCGTTACTATTTTTGCATAAAGCATGCTCCACATCATACTCTACTCGTGCTTGTTATCAACATAGTGACGCTTGATGAGTGTCCGCGCTTTCCTAAAATCACCCTTTTAAATCAGAAAGGCTTATTTGCAGTAGACTAGTTGATCAGTGGTGCAGTCGACGGTCCCGTGTCTTTCCCTCACAAGTTTTCCACTTGAGAGTACCAGTCTAGACCCTTCTAGAAACCCCACTCTAATTTAAAATGTACATGCATCATGCTAAACCTATTATAGATTGAGGCGTCATTGACGTAACAATCCGCTTAGATAAACCTTGTCCAAAGTCCGACGGGATTTCCATAATCCCAAAGGACACCATCATATTATGTGTATTACTTGGATAAAATATGCCAATATGTTGATCATTATTGCATAAGTAGTCGAATCTGGAGGGGGGAAAGGCTAGCCTTTGTTTGTTTGTAGAAAATGAAACATGAGATCCCTAGGTTCGGTATGATCCAAAATATCCCGCCTTTGCTAATTGACTAGTAGGAAGACCTTGCACCTTGAGATAGAAATCATGTGAGGAGAGTACTTGGTGACCTGCTATCTTTGCTGAACATTCGACCAAATAGGGAACTGGTTGAGGCTGCTACCATGTTCTGGGACAAGAAAAGAGCTGTTTTTCGATTTGGCAATATAGAAATGACTCCTCTCCTGGATGAAATAGGGGGGTTCGCCAAGTTACCATGGGATAGTCTGGGACTACTAGTGCCCGAAAATCGCAGTCCATGAGGTTTTTTCTGAAAATGTTGGGTTTTAAGAAGAACGCTGACAAGCTATGTCTAAAGAAATCATACATCCCTTTTGAGTTTCTCTACGAGCTTTATGGGAATAGCAAATCATATCGCCTTCATCATGATGAACTAGCCATTACCTCTTTGGGATGGGTGCACCGCCGAGTTTATGTTTTCATTGTCTGCTTCTTGGGATTGTTGATCTTTCCGATGCAACGAGGAAGGATTCATAATCGCTTAGCCATGGTCGCCAGGACCTTAATGGATGGCATCGAAGGACAAACTTACACTATCATCCCCATGATCTTAGATGAGATGTATCGTACTCTAGATTGGTGCAAGCATGGGTTCGGACACTTTGAGGGTTGTAATATATTGCTACAAGTTTGGCTGCTGGAACACTTTCAGAAGGGAGAGTATCATCAAGAACTTCTGCGAAGGCCACTGAATGACTACATAGCGAACCATCACCCAAATAAAATGACGTTCATTCTAGACAAGTTTGCAAAGCTTGGAAATGTTGTAGGCTGGGTGCGTTTCTTCAGCAATCTGACAGAAAAGCAAGTGCGTTGGATGTTTGAATGGTTTCCTAGTAGTGAGTTCATCATCAGATCAAAATGAACTACTCACTTGGTGATAATCGGGTTGCGAGGCATCTAACCTTACTCTCTTATAAGGGTAATGAGGCAAGCTGGAATAAAACAAGTCATACCTCGGGTTTCCAACATGGTTCAGTACAAGGCAGATTTTAAGGGAGATGTCATCCCATTCAAGTTCGAAGCGCAACACATGTGGAACCAAATGATCATCGTGGAAGGAGAAACTATTGAGTCAAACAGATATCACGCCGGCCATATGTACTACTATTTATCATGGTTAGAAGATGACATAGTTGGGAACGTCAAACCAGGAGTCAATCTGAAGGTTAGGATCATAGATGAAGTGGTTAAGGCACATATGAAGTACAAGAGGCTACACAAAAGGGTGTTCAAGTCTGAAGCTAAGCATCTGGAACAACATAAAGTTAACATGGAGGCGATAAGAGAATGGAAAACGATTGCCACTAAGTCGACTGAAAGTTTAGAATACTTGGAGCAAGGACTGATGGAGTTAGAAGGGAAGATGAGAAAGAGACTTTGGGATTGTCAAGGCATGGACAACGATGAAAGAGGAAATCTGGAAAAGGCTTACTTATTACTGGACATGCGCGATCTGAGAAACATGATTGATAGGGTCAAGAGAGCCAAGCATGGAGAAGGTCCTTCAGGGACCAAATAGATTAGGAGATGATGTTCTTTACTGCTTTCTAGCTTAGATTAGATTTCAATATAATAAGGACTAATGCCATTAGTGATTTTATTATTATTATTATTATTATTATTATTATTATTATTATTATTATTATTATTATTATTATTATTATTATTATTATTATTATTATTATTATTATTATTATTATTATTATTATTATTATTATTATAGTTTCATAGTTTGATGATCTCAAATTTTCACACTAATGAAATGAAGTAAACATTGGCATCAATTTTCTCCAAGTCTATGTGTCGCTTAGGCCTACCTCAGGCACAATGAGGTCCCTAAATTAGGACACGAATTATTATATGACTTTTGTGAAGCATGTTTAAATATTGCAAACACTCTTTTACTTCACTTTACTGACTTGGTTACCTTTTTATTTTTATTTCTTTTATTTATTATCATTCCTAAAGGTTGGTTCGTGCATACTGGCATCATCAATATACCACACTAGATCCAGAGGTCCTCCACCTCCTCCTCCACCTAGCGACCCCAAAAGAAAAGGTAATGGCAAAGGAAAATGGATGATTTAAGTGGTATCCGAAAAGATAATGCTACTGTGGCAGAGAATGTTGAAACTTTAGATAGTAGAAGCAGTCCAGGACAGAATGAGTTGGTCTTACGTTTGGAGCAGAAAACTTTAGAGCTACAGGGTGAGCTTGAACAAGTCCGAAATCTGGCAAACCTTTCCCTTATTCTCAATGTTCCCAACATTAAGCAGCAAAACCCAACCACTCAAAACCAAACACCACCACAAAACACACAAAACCAGAATCCACCACCCATAGCTCCGAATCCTCCCGCACCGCACCAATATCATACTCCCGTGCCTCCCCAAAACTGTCACGACCCAAAATTCCACTAGTCGTGATGGCACCTAACCCAACCCGTTAGGTAAGACAATTTCCAACAATCCAATTCCAATGAAATTAATTAAAGCAATTTAAGTGAATAAAGATCTTAATCTTATACAATCCCCAAGAACTGGTAGTACAAATCATGAGCTTCTAAGAATAGAGTGTACAAAGCGGAAATGAAATAAATACATAGTCTATTTGAATAATACATAAACAGAGCTTTTATAAATCTAAGGCTACCCTGAACAAGAGGCAGCTACAACAGGAACGCAGGTACATCTTCAGATCCCACAACCATCGAGCACATCAACAACAAAAGTCAACATCTGCACGAAATATGCAGAAGTGTAGTATCAGTACAACCGACCCCATGTACTAAGTAAGTAACAAACCTAGCTGTAGGTTGAAAGTAGTGATGAGCTTCTACAAAGATTAGAGTCCAACTTCCATAACCAACAATAGTTCATAACAATATTAAACAAGTAATACCAGAAGTAACTCAAGAATAAATGCTCAGCTAAATCATGAATTCTGAAAATAGTTCCGTCTTTCAAGTTCATCAATGAAAACCTGAATCGTATACCGAAGTTACCAAAAATATGAATAAGTTTGAAAATAGTAATTTTTTCAAAATCCTTTCAATAATAAATAAAATATCTCATTTTCATTCCCAAATAACCAGTGTAAAACAAATGCATCACTATGCCCATCTGTCAACATGTAAGAAAAATCATGAATAATGTGATACCGTACAACATGAGGAAAACACATCTCTATGCATATATCTCATGTGTGCATGTCAATGCAATGTATCTCAAAGATTGAACTAATGTACTCACACTCTCAGAGTACTCAATCTCATTGTCTCACATTCTCTCTCACTGTGCTCAGTACACTCAATCACTCAGCGCTATACAATACCTGCTGTGGCGTGCAGCCCGATCCCTGTTTATAGTCGACTGCGCTCACTGGGGGTGTACAAACTCATGAGGGGCTCCTACAGTCCAAGCGCTATAAGCACGAACAACTCACGTGCTGCACGGATAACTCACGTGCCATAATATAAATATCTGGATCCGCACGGCCAACTCACGTGCTGCACGACCAACTCACGTGCAATAATAATATAAGGATCCGCACGACCAACTCACGTGCTGCACGGCCAACTCACGTGCTGCACGGCCAACTCACGTGCAATAATAATATAAGGATCCGCACGGCCAACTCATGTGCAATAATAAGCCAATAAGGCCTGCTGCAGGCGGGCATCCCCGATCCATATAATAGTAATAATATATATAAAGCCAATATGGCCTGCTGCGGCGTGCAGCCCGATCCCAAAAATATCCTCACAATCAGGCCCTCGGCCTCCCTCAGTCATCAATCTCTCCAGTCTCTATCTCATGGGCTCACAATGTCATGAGAACAGCCCAAACTGATGATATGATGTATCACTAAATAATAATAAAGACTAAATTATGATATGTAATGATATGAATATGACTGAGTATAAATTTTCAATTTAAAATAAATAATTCACAACAATATGACCTCTGTGGGTTCTAATAATACTGGCACATAACCTCAGCATGATTTTTAATATGCTTTTCAGCTCAATTTCTTTAACTCATAAAATCGCATGAAAAATGCCAAGATCATTTAACTACAAAATTCTACAGAAACAATTATGTCACAATTTCTATAGTGCACACCCACACGTCCGTCACCTAGCATGTGAGTCACCTCCCAAAAATTCACGAAATACATATATTCAGGGTTCATACCCTCAACTCCAAGATTAGAAGAGTTACTTACTTAGAACAAGCCAAATCCAATGTCAAGCAAGCTAAGCAATGCTCCAGCAATTCCACTCTGCGTGTATCAACTTCCAAACGGCTCGAATCTAGTCACAATTAATTTGATTCAGCCCACAAAATTTATAGGAATTAATTCCATATCAAAATACTAATATTTCCACAAAATTCGAAATTACGCCCCAAAAATCACCCGTGGGGCCCATGCATCGAAATCCGATGAAACTCACAAAATACGACAACCCATCTGATTACAAGTTCAATCATACTAATTTCACTCAAATTAGACTCCAAATCGGTATTCAAACTTGAAAAATTCATTTTGTGATATTATAGAAATTTCCTTCTATTTCTCTTGAAGATTCAATAATCTTACACCAAAAATGAAGATTAATTCATGGAATATAATCACAAGGGAGTTAAGAACACTTACCCCAAGTTGTGTGGAAAATTTCCTCTCCAAAATCGCCCAACCCGAGCTCCAAAATCCGAAAATGGGTGAAAATGTTGAACCCTCAAATTTTAAGGTTCTGCCCAGTCGATTTCCGCACCTGCGGACAAGGTTTGCACACCTGCACATCCTCTTGTGCAAGCAAAACGTCACATTTGCGGACTCCACTCGCCTGCCCAGTTTCTGCTTCTGCGCGCTTCCGTCCGCATCTGCGCTCACGCCGGTGCGGAATTTCCCTCGCACCTGCGACCAATGCCTCACAGCCCTCTGCCCACATCTGCGCTCCTTCTCGCGCAGGTGTGATTCCGCACCAGCGAAGCTCCTTCTACACCTGCGCACCTCGCTTTAGCGCACCCCTGCTCGCACTTGCGAGCTCGCACCTGTGACCACTTTCCCGCAGGTGCGATTACACTAGAAGGCTTCAGTTCTAGCAGTCTTCCAAATTCATAAATTAATCCGTTAACCATCCGAAACTCACCTGAGGCCCTCTGGTCCCCGTCCGAACATACCAACAAGTTCCACAACATAACACGGACCTACTCGAGGCCTCAAATCATACCTAACAACCTCAAAAATATGAACTACACGCGGATTCAAGCCTAATAAATTTCCAAATTTTCAAATTCTACAAACGATGCCGAAACCTATCAAATCACGTCCGATTGACCTCAAATTTTGCACATAAGTCGCATTTCACATTACGGACCTATTCAAATTTCCAGAATCGGATTTCGAGCCTGATATATAAAAGTCAATCCCCCCGGTCAAACTTTCCAAAAATTTAACTTTTGACATTTCAAGCCAAATTCCGCTACGTACTTCCAAATAATTTTCCGGACACACTCTTAAGTCCAAAATTACCATACAGAGCAATTGGAATGATCAAAACTTCATTCCGGGGTTGTTTACACATAAGTCGATATCCGATCACTATTTTAACTTAAGCTTTAGACCTTGGAACTAAGTGTTCCAATTTATTCTAAAATCTCACCGGACCCGAACCAATTACCCCTGTAAGTCACACAACAACTGTAAAGTACAATTTAAGTAGTAAAGGGGAAAGCAGGGTTGTAATACTCAAAACGGCCGGCCGTGTCATTACAAAAACCTTAACCTACTACCAGTGCAAACCCCTCAACAACAACACCATCACCCAACTCAATACCCGTAAACCACTACTTATCATACTCCCTAAAATGCTCCACAACCTACTCCCAATCCCCAAAACTCAACCAACAATCACCCACATATCCAAGTTCCAGGAACTCATCAAAGTAATCCGATATATGTGGAAACCTTACCCCATACCCCGCAGCAAACCCTATACATACCTGAGCCAACTGAGAAGGACCTGCTCATTCGAAACATGGCAGAGGAACTCAAGAAACCTATAGGGAGAGTCTAGAGTATCGAAGGTAGGAAAGGTGTTGAAGGTTTAAACTGTTAAGATTTGTGTATCCAGTCAGATGTAGAACTGCCGGGGGTTACAAACCTCCCAAGTTTGAGATATTTGATGGCAATGGTGATCTAAAGATGTATCTGAGAACCTACCGTGACAAGCTGGTAGGAGTGGGTAAAATTGAGAAAATCCGCATGAAATTATTCATGCGAAGTCTTACAGGAGACGCCTTATCTTGGTATATAAGTCAGAATCCGAAGAAGTGGGCGAACTAGGTGAGCATGGCATCAGATTTCATGGTCAGATTCAAGTTCAATACAGAGAACATGCCAGACGTTTTCTATATTCAAAACCTAAAGAAGAAACTGACATAAACCTTCTGCGAATATGCTACTCGTTGGATATCAGAGGCCGCCAGGGTAAGGCCAACACTTGAAGAAGAACAAATGAACAAGTTCTTTGTTAGATCTCAAGATCCGCAGTATTATGAACGGGTTGATGGTTATCGAGAATCACAAGTTCTCAGACGTTATCAAGTTAGGAGAGATGATAGAAGAAGGAATCAAGAGTGGGATGGTGACTAATTTTGAGGCACTGCAAGCCACAAATAAAGCCTTGCAATCAGGAGGTATCTCAAAGAAGAAAGAAGTGGGTGCTGTGATGGTAGCCCAGGGCCCTAAGTCTCGCTTCACATACCAAACACCTCCACTCACATCCCAACCCTCACCCCTAAAATACCAATACCCTGCCACCACCTACCATACCTATAACACTCAACCTACATATTACCATTCACCTCCACCCGCCCGCCAAAACTACCCAAAGCCACGCCTAAACTTCGACCGCATAGCTCCCAAATAATACATACCAATTGTTGAACCCATAGCCCAACTGTATGAGAGACTGAAGGCTGCTGGTTATGTCGTCCCTATTCCTGCTGTTGCTATCGAGAACCCTTCCCAGTGGATCAATCCCAACAAAACTTGTGCCTATCATTCAGGCATGAAGGGTCATACCATTGAGGAGTGCTGCATGTTAAAAGACAAGATTCAGACACTGATCAACACTAAGGTTATACAAGCAAAGGAAGCCGCACCAAATGTCTGCAATAACCCTCTCCTAGATCATAGGGGTGAGGGAGTGAACGTGATAGAAACTGGCGAGGAATGGGATAAAGAAGGATCCATCGGACTCATTCGAGAGGGAGATACTTCTAAAACATCTCTAGTCACCCTCACACCAATTGTGGTACAAACCCAAACACCATTTAAGGTCGAGGTGACTACACCTTTCACTATAATGGTAGCTCCCACACCATCTTACAAGTTTGATACCGTCCCATATGTTGCGAAAGCGAGAAGAAAGGGAAAATCCAAGATGGAAGAGACATGTGCCGCGCAAGGTCTGACTAGAACTGACAGAGTTTACACACCTGAGAATCTGGGAGGAACGAGCAAAGAAGCTGCATCTAAGCCGCATGTTATTGAGACAGGCACTGGCGATCTTTGGAGGAAAATACAAGAAAGGGAATACTCTATTGTTGACCACCTAAACAAGACTCCCGACCAGATATCCATTCTATCACTGTTGCAAAATTCAGACGCACACAGGAATGCCTTGATAAAAGTGTTAAGTGAAGCTTATGTACCCGCCGGCATCACTAGTGGAGAGATGGCTAACATGGTCGGACAGGTACTGGAGAGTCACAAAATTACTTTCCATAAGGATGAGTTACCACCAGAAGGGTTGAGTCACAACAAAGCATTACACATCACAGTGCAATTTGAGGATAAGTTCATTGCAGGGTCCTGATAGATGGAGGTTCGAGCCTGAACATATTCCCGTTGACCACTCTGAAAAGTTTAGATAAAGTCCTGCATGAGATATGGATGGGAAGCATGAATGTGAAAGCGTTCGATGGATCTTAGAGAGCCACTATCGGAGAAATCAACCCTGATCTACAGATGGGCCCGACTTGGTTTGATGTCGAATTCCAAGTGCTAGATATATCTGCTACTTACAACATATTGTTGGGACGACCGTGGATACATGCAACTGGGGCAGTGGCTTATACTCTGCACTAGGCAGTGAAATTCGAGTGGAATCATCAGGAAGTGATCATTAATGGAGACAGAAGCAACCCTATCTACACCAACTAGACCATTCTAGTCATCGAAAATAGGAGGAAGTTGGGCGGAGAAACATATCACCCCATTAAGTGGGTTAACATAATTAAAAAGGATCGATGGTGGAGCAACAATGTAGAAAACATATTGCTGTGGACGGGATATGAACCATGCAAGGGTCTTGGCCGAAAGCTTCAAGGGATCACAAAACCCATACAACCGCAATATCATGGCACGACCTTTGGACCCAGGTATGAATATACTGTGCAAGAGTATCAGGATTGGATACCACCATGGCACGCCAATTACTATCCGCTGGAACAACCCATACCACCTTTGTACCAGACATTCTGTCAAGCTGACGTGATATGGGGATCCGAGGAAGATGAGATTTGGCCGGTATGAGAAAGCTATTTCTGGATGAGGAAGACATGGAATGCAGTGTAATTGTAGAGGAAGAGGAGAAAGACCTTACCATTCAGACAGTGGGAGAAGGAGCTGTTCTCAAGAACTGGACCGCTGCACCATTCCGGGATCGCTGAGTACTTAGGTAGCCTGGCAAAATTAGCACGACTTGTTTTTAAATTGTTTTGAGCATTTAAGACATTTTCAGTATTTTGTTTCAAAATAATTACTCGAGCCATCAAGTCGTACTTGTTGACAATTTTAAGCTTTATTAATACATTATTGCTTTTCGTATTTATTATTATCTTTCTACATTCTTTTCAACGTAATTGTTACATATCCTGATGAACCTATGACTGTGACATGCAATGAGACAACGCAACATAAAGACAGTGATTCAGAAGATCTAGAATATGATATAATACCTGAGGAAATTGTCAAAGAAGTAGAGAATTTTAAAAACAAACCCAAGTTTAATTTAGAGGAAACCGAGGCCGTTAACTTAGGGGATTCTAAAACAGTCAAAGAAACTTGCATAAGCATTCATCTATTATCGTCAGAGAAGGAAGAGTATATTAGGTTCCTAAAGGAATATGAGGATATTTTTGCATGGTCCTACGATGATATGACTGGGTTAAGCACATCCATAGTAGCTCACAAGCTACCTACCAATCCCATGTTTCCACCGGTAAAGCAAAAGCTCAAAAAGTTCAAGCCAGATATGAATTTGAAGATAAAAGAGGAGGTCACCAAGTAAATCAAAGCCAAAGTTCTTCGAGTGGTCGAATACCCGACCTAGTTAGCCAACATTGTGCCGGTTCCGAAGAAAGATGGGAAAGTTAGAGTGTGTGTCGATTACCGAGATCTGAACAGAGCAAGTCCTAGGGATGATTTTTTGTTTCCTAACATACACATATTGATTGACAACTATGCCAAGCATGAACTCCAATACTTTGTGGATTGCTTCGCAGGATATCACAAGATCTGGATAGACGAAGAGGATGCCGAAAAGATAGCCTTTATCACACCATGGGGAATATATTGTTATAAAATGATGTCGTTTGGTTTGAAGAATGCTGGGGCCACCTACATGAGGGCAATGATGAATATCTTTCATGACATGATACACAAGGAAATAGAGGTGTACGTGGATGATGTTATCATCAAATCCAAAAAGAGTTCGGATCACATAGCAGACCTTAAAAGGTTTTTCAATCGACTTCTAAAATACAATTTGAAGTTAAACCTCGCAAAATGTGCCTTCGGAGTCCCTGTTGGAAAGTTGCTAGGTTTCATCGTCAACTGTCGAGGTATTGAGTTAGACCCGTAAAAAATCAAAGCTATCCAGGACTTGCCACCACCAAAGAATAAGAAGGATGTGATGAGATTTCTAGGATGCCTCAATTATATCAGCCGTTTTATAGCACAATCAACGGTGACATGTGAGCCGATCTTCAAGATGATGAGGAAAGATGTTGCGATAAGCTAGGCTGAAGAATGCCAGAAGGCCTTCAACAAAATCAAGGAGTATTTATCTAACCGCCCGTGTTGTCCTACCAGAACCAGGAAAACCTCTGTTGCTTTATCTGTTCGTGTTGGATGGAGCCTTTGGCTGCGTTATGGGACAACATGATGAAACTGGGAAGAAAGAGCAAGCGATATATTATATGAGCAAGAAGTTCACACCTTACGAGGCCCGATATTCAATGTTGGAACACACCTGCTGTGCTTTGACATGTATAGCCCAGAAGTTAAAACATTATTTCCGTGTGTACACTACATATCTCATATCAAGGATGGATCCACTAAAATTCATCTTTCAGAAACCTATGCCTACGGGCAAGTTAGCAAAGTGGCAGATATTGCTGAGTGAGTTTGACATTATCTATGTGACTCAGAAGGCAGTCAAGAGGCAAGCGTTGGCTGATAAATTAGCAGAGATTCCCATAGACAGAGAATACGAACCATTGAAGATGTATTTTCCAGTCGAGGAAGTGTCGTTTATAGGAGAATATATTATCGAAGGATACAACAGTTGGAGGATGTTCTTCGACGGAGTAACAAACTTCAAAGGAGTGGGTATCAGAGCTATTTTAGTATCAGAAACCGATCAACATTACCCGGTATACGCAAAACTCAGGTTCCTGTGCACCAACAATATGGCGAAATATGAGGCCTGCATCTTGGGACTCAGGTTGGCCATCAACATGAACGTTCAGGAGTTGCTAGTAATCAGAAATTCTGATCTGTTTGTACACCAGGTACTAGGAGAATGAGCTGCCAAGAACACTAAAATATTTCCATACTTGCACTGTGTACAAGAATTGATCAAGAGGTTCACAAAGATAGAATTCAAACATGTTCCAAGGATCCAGAATGAGTTTGTAAATGCATTAGCCACCTTGTCTTCCATGATATAATATCCAGACAAGAATTTCATCGATCCTATCCTAAGAGGAATGCATAAGCAACCAACTTATTGTGCTCATGTTGAAGAAGAGTTTGACGAAAATCCATGGTTCCACTATATCAAAGAATACTTGGAAAAGGGAGAATACCCAGAGAATGCTTCACACACTTAGAAGTGCACGCTTTGAAGATTGGCCATCCATTTCTTTCAAAGTAGAGTAATTCTGTATAGAAGGACTCCTGATTTGGGATTGTTGCGATGTGTCGATGCCAATGAAGCATCTAGATTGCTCGAAGAAATACATGCCGGAACTTGCGGACCTCACATGAATGGTTTCGTTTTGGCCAAGAAGATATTAAGAGCAAGTTATTTCTGGATGACTATGGAGACAAACTGCATCAAATATGTTCAAAAGTGTCACCAATGCCAGATACATGCTGATATGATACGAGTGCCGCCCAACGAACTCAATGCAACGAGTTCACCTTGGCCTTTCTCTGCTTGGGTCATGTATGTCATCGGACTAATTGAACCCGCTACTTAAAACGGACACAGGTTCATTTTGGTGGCTATAGAATACTTCACAAAATGGGTTGAAGCCGTGTCCTATAAGGCCGTGACTAAGAAGGTTGTAGTAGATTTTGTCCGGGATCACATTGTTTGTCGATTTGGAGTACCTGAGTCAATCATTACTGATAATGCCGCCAATCTCAACAGTGACCTGATGAAAGCTATGTGTGAAACATTCAAGATCAAGCATCGAAATTCTACAACATACATGCCACAAATGAATGGAGCCGTAGAAGCCGCCAAAAGAACATCAAAAAGATATTGAGAAAAATGGTGGACAACTACAAACAATGGCATTAGAAGCTACCGTTTGCTTTACTCGGATACATCATGACAGTTCGTACATCAACTGGGGAAATCCCCTATCTATTGGTCTATGGTACCGAAGCCGTTATCCCTACCGAAGTGGAGATTCCTTCCTTAAGGATCATACAAGAGGCCGAGCTCAGCGACGCGGAATGGATACGAAACCGATATGAACAACTGGCTCTCATTGATGGCAAGAGAATGAACGCAGTGTGTCACGGTCAACTCTACTATAACAGAATGGCAAGGGCTTTCAACAAAAAGGTTAGATCAAGGCAATTCACACTGGGGCAATTGGTGCTAAAACAAATCTTCCCACACCAGGATGAAGCAAAGGGGAAATTCTCACCCAGCTGGCAAGGCCCTTACATGGTTTACCGAGTACTGACAGGAGGAGCACTTATACTTATAGAAATGGATGGAGAGATATGGCCAAAAACTATCAACTCGGATGCAGTCAAGAGATATTATGTTTAAGATTTTGTTTGCACTTTCTATTTGATGTAACCTGAACTACGCTTTACCTGATTCCCGTTTAAGGGGGAATACGTAGGCAGCCCTATGGGTTCAGTCACATCATAATAAGATCTTCATTCCTACTATGGTCAGAAACTGGGGCAAGATCTTGAGTTTGTCATATCTCATCGTGTTTAGGATCACCAAAGAAGTGTATCGCTAGAAGTACGCATATAAACTGCGACAAAATTTTGAGGAGGGTCCTCAAAATTCCGAGTTGAGGAGGTTGCAATATCTCAAAACGTGTCACAGTCTACGATCCAAACATTATTTACTTTCATATATTATCACATATTTTGAATAACTACATTTTTTTAATATAAACGATTGATCACAAATGCATATTTTTTGAAAATTTCATTTTCTGTAGTAGCCAGATGTTACCTAGGATGACTCAAACAAGACCTCAAGACAAGGAGAAGAATCAAAGGCACGAACCAACCTCCCCCTCCAAAACTCATGATTTTTGTTTGTGTGCAGGCACGAGAGACAAAACAAACACGTCCGCAATCATATACATACAACAAGATCACTATCTTCACACCGACAAAAGTCTCCAAACGCAAACGTGTCAAGCTAAGAAATACTTTGCCTCTCTAATTTAATCATCGCTCTTCTTGAATCGGGCTAAGCCCTACCCTGATCATTGCGTGAGACTAAGCACTGTCTCCATCCCTTTCATGAGGCTAAGCACTGCCTCCATTATTACGTATGGCTAAGCATTGCCTTTTTTTGCACGAGATTAATCACTGTCTCCATCCCTTGCATGAGGCTAAGCACTGCCTCCATGATTTCATAAGGCTAAGCACTGCCTTCCCTTGCACGAGACTTAACATTGTCTCCATTCTTTGTATGAGGCTAAGAACTGCCTCCATCATTGCATAAGGCTAAGCACTGCCTTTCTTTGTATGAGACTAATCACTGTCTCCATTATTCGCATGAGGCTAAGCACTGCCCTCATTATTGCATAAGGCTAAGCACTACCTTCCCTTGCATAAGACTAAGCACTGTCTCCGCTACATTACATGAGGCTAAGCACTACCTTTCCTTGCATGAGGCTAAGCAGTGTCTCCATTCTTTACATGAGGTTAAGCATTGCCTCCGTCATTGCATAAGGCTAAACATTGCCTTCATTCACATAGGGTTAATAATTTCCCTCATTATCTGCATAGGGCTAAGCATTGCCCCCATCTCACACAAGGCTAACCACGACTTCTCTTCATTCTCTCATGTGGCTTGGCATTGCCTATTTCCTCTATCGAACAATCCACATCATCGCATCTTTGCATTTCATGGGCTGAAGCATTGCCACATTATACGAAGGCGTCATAGTCTGAAGGCATCATCCTCATAGCCCAAAGACATCATTCCATGGCCGAAGGATGTCTCAAAATTACATATCATTATTCAAAGGCGTCATAGTATAGAGGCACCATCCCCATGGCCCGAGGACACCATTTTATGGCCTGTGAATCCCATATCATACGCTTCATGACCCAGGGCATCATGGTCTAATGACATCATCTTCATCGTCCGAAAGACAACTCTCATGGTCCGAAGGGAATCTGTATCATTTTTAAATTTCCACAATAACTATATATATTCGCGTGCATCGTGTTTTAAGTTTTGCGGGTAACTCGGGAGGAGTTTGTCACGCCCCGAACTCGGAGTGCGCGACTGGCGTTAATTAGACCATAAAGCGATCATGTGTACAATACCAATTCATTACCACTGGTTATGTCATTTTAAAGTCCTAAAAATATTACATTACACATCCGTAGTTTAGAAGTGGAACGTGTGATACATTTACAACATCATTAGTTTGACCTTACCAATACAATCGTACAACCCACACCATGTCTACGGAGCCTCTAACGGGTACAAAAGAGTACTAGGATAGTGCTGGAAACAATGCCTCGGCTATACCTCAAAACACAATACATGAGAAGACAAAAGGTGCATGACCCTGATATGAAGTGGGGCTCACCAAGTAGCTGAGAGGAAGACGTACTGCTATCACTGATCGATGTCGCCTGCTATGGAACCACCTGCATCCATTAAAAGATGCAGCGTCCCCGGCAAAAGGGACGTGAGTACATGTGGAATAGTACTCGTATGAAAGGCAGACATAACAACATATAAAAATACGGTAACTCAAGTAAGAGGCATTTAAAGTACATCAAAAGACTACAAAACATCCCATAGATTCAAATATCAAGCCTTATTATACTTGTATCATTCTAAACTTCTTTTAGGATCAACTGAGCCATATGATTTATACGTGGGACACATAATATAATGTAATTTAGACAACATGTACAAATAAGGCCAACGAAAGTGGAACCTATTGTCTGCATTAATAATGCGTCTCGTTAGACCGTCCTTAGCGTTCACATATCATATAATACACCTATGCGTTTCATAGACCGTTCATAGTATTTATTCATACCGTACACCTATACATTTCATACACAATGCACATATACGTTTCATAGACCGTCCACAGAATTTCCTAACACAATATACCTATGCGTTTCATAGACCGTCCATAGAATTCATAACACGATATACCTATGCGTTTCATAGACCGTCCATAGGGTTCATAACACAATATTCCTATAAATTTCATAGACCGTCCATAGGATTTCCTAACACAATATACCCATGCATTTCATAGACCGTCCATAGGATTCATAATACATCACTATGCACATAATCATATATAGACTCAAGCGACATGGCTAATGCTACTTTTAAGGTCGTAAGTTATCGGATTATTGGAACACTTCATATTCATGCTCATTATGGAGAAACATAGCTCATTACATTAACACATGCATGGCAAATCACTAACTAGGTTTCAATGGTACATAGACCCAATTTCTTTTCTTAAGGTTCATTATCATTTAGCATAGGACGTCTCTTTTCCACCTCATTATATACCTCTTTGTCATCTTAAGGTCACTAGCTAACTCTATGATTCTCGTTTTGGCAAACGCCACAATTCATGTTCATACTATCGCTTACTTGTGCTAGCCACAGGTGATCATAGGACATTAATGACATTATTATGTAAAGGAGCTAAAACTCATCTCATAATATTCACACGAAAGTTTAGCCAACATACCTTGCTTTGAGCCTTTTACTTTACTATAATATTCTGGAAATCCTAGCCACTTCGATCTAGTTATAGATATAGCAAAATTGAACACATATTAGGAAGAAGTTCATAGTTCCAACTCACTTGAGGATTTTATCAAGCACTAGGTGTGCGAATTACACTACAAGGTTCATCTACAAGATTTCCTTCACATCCCAACTAATTCAACACCAAAACCACCCAAGATTGTTCAACAACTTCCCCACTATCCCTACTAGCCCATGCATGTGATAAATAACATTTCCTGTACCCAAAAATCATACTCTTAATCCTCCATCGTTTACTCCAAACTCGCAATTGAAGAATTGGGGAAAGAAATTCTTACCTCTTTAAAGCCCTAGCAATTGCCATTGTGTGCAGTCCTATCTGTTTCTAATGTCGCCTAGTTTTATCATTTTGAAAAACCTAAGTAAAGTCTAGAACCACCTAATAGTAGGTCCAAAGCTTCTTGGACCATATGCACGGGACGAATAATGCACGCATAGGGTACGATTTATAATTGAATTAGAGCTCCTTTAAGTAATAACTTCAACATAGTAATTGGGTAGCAGGATATGAAAATATAGACTAGCGGAATAACATGAGCAACCCCTACCTCAAGGGAGTTGCGAAATATCATTTATGTTACACGGGGTGATCCTTTAGGCTAAAAAACATAGGACCCCCTTTCTTTATATACGTGGTGTCCGCATTTAGTCATTTGTACTCCTTGTGATTTTTTAAGACTTGTATCAATTAGCCATATAGTTAATTCTTATGTTATAATAGAGTTTTCAACTTCTACATCTTTCTTCACTTATTTGATCACCTAGCTTAATTCTCTAATCCACATAGTTTAAACTTCGGCCGGGAACCACAGTTGTAGACGTCGAAGAATGCCTAACACCTTCTCTTTGATTTAATTTGAGCCCTTACCCGATCTTTGGTAGCGTTGACTAGTCAAAGCAGAGTTATTTGCAAATAGGTACCCTAACGTACCTTAAACTGTTAGGTGACGACTCTTCTCTTTTAATACCTATTTAAAAGAGTTGTCACATGCAAAACCCTCTTTCGCGAGAAAATGGGGCGCGGCAAGTAGTGATTTTGTTTCCGAATCTAATAAAAATGTGTGAATTGCAGGTGTGATGTAAAATGTGAGCTCAATAAGAAATCTAACTCAAAGAGAAGATATTCTAGCTCAAAACAATCAAGAGGAGAAGTGCAATGAACAGTACGGTCCGCAGAATTCCATCTGCGGATGCAAAAGCAAATGTGGCCCGCAGAAAATAATATGCGGCCGCAAATGAGAGACTGGAGCTTCAGTGATATATGGCAGAAGTGCGATCCGAAGGCCAAAAAGTATGGTCGCACTTGTGGTTCGCACTGCTGAAGACTGAAAGATCAGAGAGGTTACAATTGAACAAGTCTGAAGCCTCCTCAAAGTGCGGTCCGCAACACAATTGTGCGACCGCAGAAGCTTATGCGCGGCCGCAGAATCCCTCCAACTAAAATCACCTACAAGAGCAACATACCAAAGTGCGGACCCCAGATGTAATTGTGCGGCTGCATAAAGGGCCAAAGGGTATTGTTATGGCAATTTTTGTACTGTAGCAATGACTAGTAGTTATATTTAGCTATTTTGGGCAATTTGGAGTAACAATTAGAGAAGACCCATTTAGTTTTCACTTTAATTCTAGTTTTATGTCTTCAATTACTTCTTCTTTTTATTGTTCTATGTCAATTATTATGAGTAACTAGAATTTATCTAGGGTTAGAGGATTGTAATCCAACCCTATTGTATAAAACTAGTGGGTGTTTAATATTAGTGCTTGCTATTGATTGGGTGGATGTTATTTAGACTTGTTTATGCTTTATATATATAATTAATAGTTACAAATATTGATTTATGCCTATTTGGCTTCATTCTTACTTGAGAAATAGTGATTTAGTCTAGAAAAACTTGGCTAACAAGAAATTGAACAAGTTAAAGTTTTGATTAGTTTGATTAAAAGGGGTTGAACTAGAGATATGGATAATCCAACTTGGATTCACCTTCAATTGTTTTGATTGCTACCCATTTGATCTTGAGAAAGCCAATTTGGCATAATCACTCTTTAACCGAGAGATATTGAGTAATTGAGAATTGAGAGTCATAACAAATCCCGATCTACCAAGCATGCATAGATTTACTCTGCCCATTAGGTTTATACCTAGGTAAAGGTTAACACCCTAGGCTTTTCCCTTATTTGACAAAACATAAAAAATATTTCAATCATTATTTGCTCACCAGTTAGTTAAATATTTTAGCAATTAATTTAGATAATAATTACCCACTTTTATTTGAAAGATAAATTTAGTTATTTCGAGTTCTTTTCTTGAGTGTTTACCTTAACATCATCTTAAATTCTCTGTGGATTTGACTCCGACTTGCGTTAGAATTTTATTATTGTAATAATTGTTTCATACTCCTTAATTAAGTATGAATTGGGCGTGATCAATTTTTGACGCCGTTGCCCGGGAAGTTTACGATGTTAACTATATACTTGAGTTTGTTTCTTGAAGTATCTTCTTTTACTTTCGTGATTCTAATTTGCTGACGTGATTGTAGATTCCAAATGGAGAACAACGAACTTGAAAACTTGCTATTGTGAGAGGTGGATGGCGAAGATGAGCAACTTAATGAAATGCCTCAAGCTCCACAACAAAACTGCCGAGGCCGTGGGCAACAAGACATTGTGCCTCCACCTCCCCCACCTCTACCACCACCACAATCACAAGTGCCGCAACATCAGATTTTACCCAATGAAGGTTATGCAAGTGCCATAGTCCCCCTCACATTAGGGCAGAAAACTTTTAAATTACCAATGTAATGCTCACTTTGCTCGAGTAACGAGGTTATTTCATCGGGAAGCCGCGTCAAAATAAATATTTCGAAAGATGCTTTGCGGTTAAGGCCTTTCCCTCCTTACTAAGGGGTAAGGCTTTGGAATTTTGATTGGTTAGAATACTTGCCTAATCACTCTATCATATATGGGATGAGTTGGTGGCGAAATTTATTTCAAAGTTCTTCTCTTCCGGGCATATGACTACTTTACGGGATGAAATATTAGCTTTCAAGCAAGAGCCCAATGAACCTTTATATGAAATTTGGGAGCGGTATTGTACAATGGTAAAGGAGTGTCCGAACAATGATATGACCGACAACATGATTCAACAAACTTTCTACCGTGGTGTTAATACTACAAATCAATGTGTGGTCAATCAATTTACCGGAGGAAATTTTATGACAGCACCTTATGCAGAGGCATGTGAGATTCTTGATGAGATGGTAGAAACTTCTTCAGCTTGGTAATCCCGGGATAATGTTTCCCAAAGTGATCCCAACATGATCTATTTTCATAAAGAGTTGCAAGACCATGGGCGAGCTATTACCGAATTGACCACAACCATGACTCAACTTTCAACTTCATCAAACCCAAGCTCCTAAGAAAGTTCATGCTATGTAGGGAGGGAATATCTTAGCCAACAAGAAGAGGACTAAAGGTCCACAATTTTAATCCCGAGTGGAGAATTATGCACAAAGATGATGGTATCTATGACCAAGATGACTCTTATGAAGAGCAAGAAGAAGAGGTACCATTTGCGAACAATTACCAAGGGCAACAAAGCAATTTTCAAGGCTCCAATCAAAATCAATAGCATTCTCAAAATAACCAAGGCAATTGGGGTTCTAACAATCAAGGAAATTGGCATAACGATAACAATAACCAAGGAAATTGGGGAGGCAATAATCAAGGAAATTGGGGAAATAATAATAATCATGCAAATTGAAGTTCGAGTTTTCAAAGACCCCCAATATTCCAACAACCGAGCAATCTACCTCCTTATCCTTCCCACGGTTCAAGCTCTTCAAATAATGAAATGGGCCACATTGAGAACATATTCAAACAAATGATAGAAAAGAATGTGAATTCAGATGCCCAAGTTACCTCACATACCATATCAATCTGTAATCTTGAAGCTCAAATGGGGAAAATATCTCAAGCTCTTAATACTCGTCCTAAGGGTGCATTACCAAGGAACACGGTAGTGAACCCAAAGGGTGGTAACAATATGGGGCATGCTATGGCAGTTATCACAAGAAGTGGAAGAGGCAGGAATGCACCCCCTCAAATGAAAAACAACTTGTAGATAATGACCAAGTAATTCAAAAGGATAAAATCCCCCAAAATGATGCTCAAGTATATGATGATGTTCGGATTGATATTGATGATAGTGTGGAGGAGACCCAAGAAGAGGTGAACCTGTCTAGGGAATATATTATTGACATATCGGGACCGATAGTGCAAAAGGCTAAGGCACCTTTGCCAAAGCCTCCAACTCCCTATCCTCAAAGGCTTGCTAAGAAAAATAATAAGAATCAATTCAAGAAGTTCATTCAAATTATCAAACGCCTCTCTATCAACATGCCATTAGTAGAAGCTTTGAAACAAATTCTCGATTATGCCAAGTTTATGAAATATCTGGTAACCATGAAGAGGTCGATGAATTTTGAAACTATCAAGGTCACTCATCAAGTGAGTGCAATTGTTCATTCTATGGCTCCTAAGTTGGAGAATCCCGATACTTTTACAATTCCTTGTACTATTGAAAGTGTCAATTTTGCTAAAGTTCTTTGTGATCTTGGGGCAGGTATCAATTTGACACCCTATTCGGTGTTCAAAATTTTGGGGATCGGGAAATTAAGACTCGTATCTATGAGGTTGTAAATGGCCGATCGTACTATGAAGAGGCCATTGGGAGTGATTGAAGATGTTTTGGTTTGAGTTGATAAATTTATTCTTCCGACGGAATTTGTGATTCTAGATTGTGAGGTTCACTGTGATGTTCTTCTCTGCTTCAAATTGATTAGCAGCCACATTGGTAGTTCTTCTCTAAGTGCATGTATTTTCTCAGCAACCTTTGTGAATTCTTAGGTATTGAGATTTTTCGGTGCGTTCCTAATTGTCTTTAAGTTCTGCCATATACTAGCCATCTTTCCATCTTATAGAAGCCAATTTTTATGAATTATCCTTCCAAAATCAGGGTGCTCCGCTAGGCAATTGAAGAATCTAAATGTTTTTTCCCAGTTTCAAGTAATGCTTATATCTCAATACCTAAGGGGAGTGATCCAAAAATAAGAGTCCATTACATGAACATGCAATGGAGCATCCAGGAAGTGTTAGCTCTATCAATCCTACTATATACATGGTTATTAGTCCATATATATCCTCGTCCAACAGTTGGTAGTTCATTCATTATACAATCATCCATAAAATTTCTGAAATCCTTGGTCTCATTATCTTGTACTTCACTTCCATGGATCATGTCCTCATTTGTCGGGATAGAGTTAAAATCTCCCATGATCAACCATGGTGTCACAAGTTGTGCATCCAAACTCTTTAATTTATCCCATAAATCACCTCTATTATGTATTGTGTGTAGACCATATATATGAAAGAAGTGGAATTTCCTTAAACTGGACTTACTTTTCACAATCCAATGGATCAGCTGTGTAGATATATCTAGGACAGTAAACTGAACGACATCTGAATTCCACACAATCCATATTCTACTTCTTGAAGCACAAGAAGCATTGGTACACCAAGTCCAGCTTGTCATTACCTTATTAAATATTTTATAAGCTTTATTGTCCTGAACTCTGTGTTCACTTATATTTCTATCAAACTAACTTTATGCTCCCTCAGAAATATCTTCATCTCTTTGTGCTTAAACACTTTATTGAAACCTCTCATATTCCAGGCAACTATTATCATGTGTGATAAATTTGATTTCCATGCCTTTGGCTGTCATTTTACTCCCCTCAAACGTACACCAAGAGAAAACCTAGAGAGAGAAATTTTATGTTTCAAAATTACAATAAAGTGAAGCCCTTCTTTTTCTTTGGCATTAGACAGTTTATTCTACAAATATTTGTTGCCATTATCTTATTGGCAAGGCGATCTAAATTGTAAATTAAGTAATCTTTGTTTTTTTGGTACATATCAAGTAATCTTAATATTCTGCACAATGTAATATCAATCCTATTATTCATACGCAATAGCGAAGTTAAAATTTTTTTTAATGGTATTTATCCATGACTTAATATATCGTACTATAAAAAGTAATATTGCCACCGCATTTAATTTTTTGGTGAAAGGTATTTATTTGACCCATTTTTGCCGGCTGTAGCTCATGTTCATATGTGTTTCACTAGCATATAGATGTGGACAAATAAAGCTTCTGAAAATACGCCTTTGGACTGAATTTTGCCAATTATCTTTTGGTTAGGCGAGTCATATTATGATTGCTCAAATAGGTGTATAGAACATTGATAAATCCAGCGTGTTAATTTAACAGAGTTGCAGTATCCATTTGAATTTTACATTGTATAGTTACTGACTCTTCATTTTCAGTACATCTTAAAGGCTGATGATTAGAACTAATATTGATACATGGAACCTCCACCCAGTTTGAAAATCGGTCTTACGAGGTTACTTTAGACACGAACTTTATATTTAACGTAGTCTATTCTAATCATATTGTATATGGTCAAAATCATTTTCAACCTTCGTATGATTGGTGAAGATGGACCGAAAAACATCTTCATAATATCGATGTGAGATTTGAAATAGGCACGAACAAGCTTCGAGTTTCGGAGTCAGATTAAATACCGAGTTCGACGCCATTTTCGAGCTCGAGTCCAAATCGAACTATACCGAGAAGCGACGGAATCGGGCTTAAGAGCCAGAGGCCAACCAATACCGAGCCCAAGTCAATACCGGACCCCGAGTCGGCATCGAGCTCAAACCCGCATCGAGCTCTAAACCTGGAAGCCGACCAATACCGATCAATACCGAGTCCAATCAAGATCGAGCCAAGAGACAAGAGCCGTTAAAGCCGCACTAAGAGAGAGAATCTCAGCGAAAATTAGGAAAAAACTGATTTATCATGAGTTTTTCACTATGTATTTTTTATGATATCTAAAGTAGGATCCCTCCACTATAAGAGAGATGACTATTATTTCTGTAAATGCATCACGTTATCAATACACTGTAACTCAAATACTATTGAGACATTCTCATATTAAGAGATTATCCTTTTTAGCTTAATAGATAAATTTCATTTTTGCTAGTTCATAAATCATCTTCCTTTCAATTGTGTTTGTATCTTTTCTTCATAGTCAATATTCGATATTTCTACTTACTCTTTACGATTTGTGTCAAGTTATACCACATACCCTTAGAACTACGTACAGATTCAACCCTATCCATTTTTCGGGTATACAGTTTTGCGCCCACCGTGGGGCTAAGAATAACAGTGGTTATTTGATGCGAATCTGCAAAACACACCATTTTACGCTTGTTTTCGGAAGTGTCTTTGATTTCGGATTAGCAACGACGAGCTATCAATTAAATGGCCTTACCTATCGACAACGAAGCTAGCCTTCAAGGTGAAAACAACAACTTGACGCCCAGGGCCGAAAGGCCGCTTGTCGACGCCGTTGGAGCTCGAGTCGAAGTACCATTAGACGTTAATTCGCATGTGGCCATTGAGGCAAACCTACGTTCTGAACCTGAAAATAGCATTCATGGTGGTACTCGATCTGCAGCTCGAGACACCCATAAGGTTAAGGAAAACGGAATCAGCTTGCGTATGATTTTCGAAATGTTGCAAACTCCACAGGCAGCAATAGCTCAGTTGCGGAGTCAAACCCAGATACCGAGCAGGCCGGAGCCCAGTCCACCCCGAGAAGCCACCCACAGAACGGAACCAGCCATAGGAAGTTCGAATGAGCAAGAGTCGGGGACTAATCCCGAAATTGCTAAGATGTTCGAAGAACTGACCAAACGAATAGAGTCAGGAGAGAGGAGGATTGAGGCAAACGACAAAAAGGTAGAAATATATAACTCTAGGGTTGATCAGATCCCGGGGGCACCACCGATATTGAAGGGCTTAGATTCCAAAAAATTTGTACAAAAGCCTTTCCCCCCAAGCGCGGCTTCTAAACCGATCCCAAAGAAGTTTCGCATGCCCGAGATTTCTAAATATAACGGAACTACCGACCCCAACGAATATGTTACCTCTTACACATGTGCCATTAAAGGGAACGATCCAGAGGACGATGAAATCGAATCCATATTATTGAAGAAATTCGGTAAAACCTTGTCAAAGGGAGCAATGATATGATATTATAATTTACCATCTAATTCTATCGATTCTTTTGCCATACTTGCAGATTCTTTCGTAAAAGCAAACGCAGGGGCCATAAAGATCGAGATCAGGAAGTCGGTCCTGTTCAAAGTAAGACAAAAGGATAACGAGATGCTCAGGCTTTCACTCAAGGTTTGAACGAAC
This sequence comes from Nicotiana tabacum, assembly GCF_000715075.1. NCBI lineage: Eukaryota > Viridiplantae > Streptophyta > Magnoliopsida > Solanales > Solanaceae > Nicotiana > Nicotiana tabacum. Next base: position 20,746,951 of record NC_134081.1, on the reverse strand, counting down.
GAAGTTCGATGGCTTCACGGCGGTTGAAACATAACCTGATCGAGTACCCAGCTATTACTTGGGCCAACGTGCATAATCGGTATCAATAAAAAATTAGAGTCGAAGACGATCAGTTAGGTTCTGGGCCCGCTGTTAGAAGGGGCATCAATCGAGAACAAGGGCCGATCAGGGGCCGATATCGACCATATAGTGAAGACCACAAGGTTAATGAATCGAGACGTAACCCCATACAAGGCAATAAAAGAAGTGATTGGGGCCAAGGGTCTCGGGGGCTGATGAATAGAAATGGGTTCGATAGGCATACCGGACCCAAGGAAGCACCACAATTATCAGAGTATAACTTCAGTATCGATGCATCCGCCATCATGTCGGCTATTGGATGCATCAAAGACACTAAATAGCCTCGACCCATGCAGACCGATCTTGCCCAGAGGAGCCCCAATCAAATGTGCAAATATCATGGCACCCATAGCCATAGAACGGAAGATTGCAGGCAACTAAGAGAGGAGGTAGCCCGGTTATTCAATAAAGGGCACCTTCGAGAGTTTTTAAGTGACAGGGCCAAAAACCATTTCAAAAACAGGGATTTCGGTAGACAAAACGAATAGGAAGAACTAAAGCACACCATCTATATGATCATCGGTAGCGTCGATACCCCTCAAGGGCCAGTGCTTAAATGCACTAAGACATCGGTTATGAGAGATAAGTGACCTCGAACTCGGGATTACGCACCCATAGGAACCCTGTCCTTTAATGATGAAGATGCAGAAGGAGTCATGCAACCTCACAACGATGCACTGGTAATGTCCGTACTTATGAATAAAACTAAAATTAAGCGTGTGTTAATTGATCCAAGTAGCTCGGCCAACATTATTAAATCAAAGGTCATAGAACAGCTCGATCTACAGGACCAGGTCGTACCCGCAGCCCTGGTTCTAAACGGATGTGGCATGTGAAACTACTAAAGTCGAGATAATTCTGCCGATAAATGTGGCCGGGATCATCCGAGAAATGAAGTTCCACGTAATCGAAGGCGATATGAGGTACAACGCCCTTTTTGGAAGACCACGGATCCACAATATGAGAGCTGTACCTTCGACCCTCCACCAGGTTCTTAAATTCCCAACATCGGAGGGAGTCAAAATAATGTACGGAGAACAACTGGCCGCAAGAGAAATGTTAGCCATCGAAGAAGCGATTCTGATATCCTCACCTTCATCGACGAAGGGATCAAACTCGAAAGGGGAACATGATGCCAAATAGCAATCACAGACGTCAGCTTCGACCCTACTAGAAAATCAGAAGATTGACGAAGATGATGAGCAAATGATCCCTCGATCCTTCATGGTCCCCAATGATTCTGACGCTACCCAATCAACGGTTGAAGAACTGGAGCAAGTCATACTAATCCAATATCTGCCAGAACGAAAGGTATACCTGGGAATGGGATTAACCTCCGAACTCAGGAAAAGGCTTATTCAATTTGTTATTGATAACATAGATTGTTTTACTTGGTCCCATTTAGACATAACAGGGATCCCACCGGATATAACGACGCATCGGCTAAGCCTGGACCCTAGGATCAAACCGGTGAAGCAAAAAAAGAAGACCCTAGTTCGAGGTAAAGCACACATTCATAAAGGACGAGGTAACTAAACTTCTCAAAATAGGGTCCATTCGGGAGGTAAAATATCCCGAATGGTTAGCCAATGTAGTTGTAGTCCCTAAAAAAGGGAACAAACTTAGAATATGTGTAGATTATAAGAATTTAAAAAAGGCATGCCCCAAAGATTCTTTTCCGCTGCCTAACATCGATCGCATGATCTATGCCACGGCCGGCCATGAGATCCATACTTTTCTCGATGCCTATTCCGGGTATGAAAAATCCAAATGAACCCGAAGGACCGAGAAAAGACTTCATTTATCACCAAGCATAGAACATATTATTATAATGTAATGCCCTTCGGGCTAAAAGATGCAGGAGCTACTTACCAACGCCTAGTAAATAAAATATTCGAGGAACAAATAGGTAAATCAATGGAAGTTTATATTGATGACATGCTAGTTAAGTCCCTGCGCGCAGAGGACCATTTGGCTCATTTGCAGGAAATATTCGAGATTTTAAGGAAATATAACATGAAGCTCAACCCCGAAAAATGTGCTTTCAGGGTCGGTTCGGGAAAGTTCCTTGGCTTCATGGTGTCAAAGTGGGGGATCGAGATCAAACTCGATAAAATCAAGGCCATCGAAGACATCACCGTCATGGACATTGTAAAATCCATGCAGAAGCTAACCGGACGGATAGCTGCCTTAGGCCGATTCATTTCGAGGTCATCGGATCGAAGCCACAGATTTTTCTCTCTACTCAAAAAGAAGAACGATTTCGCATGGACCCCAGAATGCCAACAAGCGTTAGAAGAATTGAAGTGATACCTATCGAGCCCACCACTGCTTCACACTCCAAAGGCAGACGAGAAACTCTACTTGTACTTGGTAGTATCGGAAATCGCGGTAAGTAGTGTCTTGGTTCGAGAAGAGCAAGGTACTCAATTTTCCATTTATTATGTAACTCGAACCTTAGGAGAAGCAGAAACTAGATATCCACACTTAGAGAAATCGGCACTTTCTCTAATAACCGCCTCTAGGAAGTTAAGACCATACTTTCAATGTCACCCCATATGCGTATTAACCACTTACCCACTTTGTAATATTTTGCACAAGCCCGAACTATCGGGCCAATTGGCCAAATGGGTCGTCGAACTCAGTGGGTACGACATCAAATATCAACCTCAGACGTCCATCAAGTCTCATATTTTAGCTGACTTCGCGGCCGATTTCACGCTAACCCTCATACCCGAAATTGAGAATAACTCCTACTAAAATCGGGTACATCATCGGGGGTATGGACCCTCTTCACAGCCGGTGCTTCGAATGCGAAGGGGTCTGGGCTAGGCATCATTTTGTAGCCGCCCACGGGTAGAACTATTAGAAAATCTATCAAAACTACTAGGTTAACTAACAAGGAGGCCGAGTACGAGGCCATGATTGCAGGTCTAGAGCTAGCTAAAAGATTGGGAGCAGAATTCATTGAAGCCAAGTGTGACTCTTTACTAGTGGTAAACCAAGTAAACAAAAACTTCGAAGTTCGAGAGGATAGAATGCAAAGGTATTTGGACAAACTGCAGGTAACTTTGCACCGTTTTAAGGAATGGACTTTACAGCATATACCTCGAGAACAAAATATTGAGGCCGATGCACTTGCATATTTGGGGTCATCGGTCGAGGAAGATGAGATCAACTCGGGGACTGTCGTTCAACTCTCGAGATCCATAATCGAGGAAGGTCATGCTGAAATAAACTCCACAAGTCTAACCTGGGATTGGAGAAACAAATATATAGAATACTTCAAAAACGGGAAACTTCCATCGGACCCAAAAGAGTCTAGAGCTCTACACATAAAAGCTGCACGGTTCACCTTATCCAATAATGGAACACTGTTTAGAATGATGTTCGATGGTCCACTGGCAATATGTTTAGGACCGGGAGATACTGACTACATCCTATGTGAGATTCACGAGGGCACTTGTGAAAATCATTCCGGAGCCGAATAATTAGTCCAAAAAATAATTAGAGCAGGATATTATTGGATCGATATGGACAAAGATGCAAAGGAGTTTGTTTGAAAATGTGATAAATGTCAAAGGTTTGCACCAATGATCCATCATCCCGGAGAACAAGTTCACTCAGTCTTATCCCCATGGCCATTCATGAAATGGGGGATGGATATCGTCAGCCCTCTGCCATCGGCCCCAGGTAAAGCTAAGTTCATTTTATTTATGACTGACTATTTCTCTAAATGGGTTGAAGCACAGACGTTCGAGAAAGTGAGAGAGAAAGAAGTTATAGACTTCATCTGGGATCACATTGTATTTCGATTCGGGATACCCGTCGAAATAGTGTGTGACAATGGAAAACAATCTATCGGCAGCAAAGTGATGGGATTTCTAGAAGACCACAAAATAAAGAGAATATTAACAACGCCATATCACCCTATAGGAACGGGCAGGCTGAATCGACGAACAAGGCTATCATTCAAAATATAAAGAAAAGGTTGAATGATGCTAAGGGGAAATGGAAAGAAATTCTATCCGAAATCCTTTGGGCATATCGAACAACATCAAAGTCCAGTACGGGGGCAACCCCGTTCTCCTTAGTATATGGCTCTGAAGCCTTGATCCTAGTCTAAGTCGGGGAACCCAATGCCAGGTTTCGACATACTACAGAAGAGTCAAATCACGAGGCTATGAATACTAGCCTCGAATTATTAGATGAAAAACGAGAAGCCGCTCTCGTCCGACTGGCCATCTAGAAGCAGCGGATTGAAAGATACTGTAATCGAAGAACCAATTTTCGCCATTTCAAAATCGGGGACTTAGTGCTAAGGAAAGTCACCCTCAACACCCGAAATTCAAATGAAGGAAAACTAGGTCCGAACTGGGAAGGAACGTACCGGATCCTCGAAATTGTCGGTAAAGGATCCTATAAGCTCGGTATAATAAACGGCAAGCAGCTACCAAGCAATTGGAACGTGTCGCACCTAAAACGATACTGCTGTTAAGGTACAACCTCCTATGTTCATTTATATTTCAAAATTAACCATTGCAGGTGTCCGATCAGAAACAGGAATGAATTATTCGGCTCGAAGCCTTCAGGCCTGAAAGCACGCGTTACACTCTTTTTCCCTTTGACCGGTTTTTGTCCCAAATGTGTTTTTTGGCAAGGTTTTTAATGAGCCAACCATTGATCGTACTAACTCTGAACAATTCAACAATATCCGAGGCCTCTTTACAATAAACCTCGAATTACGAGGGGCATTATCCTCAAATATATCAAGTTCGAAGCAAGAAAGTTACTTTATGACAACAGGGTTTCGATAGGAAAAATTGTAAGAGCCAAATGGTCAAAACGAACCATGCTCATGTAATTTTCTCGATCCCTGGTACAGAACATAAACACATGTATAATGACATAAAGAGAATTTCTTACTGATATCTCATATCTCAGAATCCATCCTCTATTTCGTGATCTATTTTGCAAGTAGGCTTAAGGGATGACCATTACCCCATAAATCGGGGATTGCCAACCAAAAAATCAACGAGATCAAGTCCCACTAAAGCCTACGGGCTACACTACTTCGAGTTCGAGCAATCACTCACTTGATTACTAAGCCTACGGGCTACTCTTATTTCGAGTTCGAGCAATCACTCACTCGATTACTAAGCCTGCGGGCTACTCTTATTTCAAGTTCGAGCAATCACTCACTCGATTACTAAGCCTACGGGCTACTCTTATTTTAAGTTCGAGCAATCACTCACTTGATTACTAAGCCTACGGGCTACTCTTATTTCGAGTTCGAGCAATCACTCACTCGATTACTAAGCCTACGAGCTACTCTTATTTCGAGTTCGAGCAATCACTCACTCAATTACTAAGCCTACGTGCTACTCTTATTTCGAGTTCGAGCAATCACTCACTCGATTACTAAGCCTACGGGCTACTCTTATTTCGAGTTCGAGCAATCACACACTCGATTACTAAGCCTACGAGCTACTCTTATTTCAAGTTCGAGCAATCACTCACTCGACTACTAAGCCTACAAGCTACTCTTATTACTAGTTCGAGCAATCACTCACTCGATTACAAAGCCTACGAGCTACTCTTATTTCGAGTTCGAGCAATCACTCACTCAATTACTAAGCCTACGGGCTACTCTTATTTCGAGTTTGAGCAATCACTCACTCGAACACTAAGTATATAAGCTACTCTTATTTCGAGTTTGAGCAATTACTCACTCGATTACTAAGCCTACGGGCTACTCTTTTTTCGAGTTCGAGCAATCACTCACTCGACTAATAAAGCCTATAGGCTAGATTACTTCGAGTTCGAGCAAGTACTCACTCGACCAATAAAAGCCTAAGGGCTACTATTACTTCGAGTTCGAGCAAAGCACTCACTCGACTACTAAACCTACGGGCTACCTTACTTCGAGTAAGAGCAAAGCACTCACTCGACTACTAAGCCTACGGGCTACCTTACTTCGAGTTCGAATAAAACACTCACTCGGCAAATAAAAGCCTAAGGGCTACTATTACTTTGAGTTCGAGCAATCACTCACTCGATTATTAAGCCTACCGGCTACCTTACTTCGGGTTCGAGCAAAACACTCACTCGACCAATTCTTGGCTACTCTTACTTTGAGCTCGAGCAAAGCACTTACTAGACTAATAAAGCCTACGGGCTACCTTTCTTCGACTTCGAGCGATCACTCACTCGACTATAAAGCCTACGGGCTACCTTTCTTCGAGTTCAAGCAATCACTCATTTGACTACTAAGCCTAAGGGCTAATAATTATTCTGAGTTTGAGCAAAGCACTCACTCGGTTATAAAGACTACAAGGTCTGAATTCGATCAAAATGCCTAAAGCCTCGAACTTATGAAAACTTTCATAAGACATGAATAAAACAAGATCTTCACAAGGCAGAAAATAAAACAGAGACATGTCGAGAAAGGAAAAGATCTTTATATATATACAAGAGTGTTTACAACGTCCGAACAAGATCCTACACAAAAAATAGGAAAAAGAAACAACTAAGTCTCTTGTTTATCTCTGGAGGCGGTCTCTTCTCCGTCGGGCTCCTCCTCGCTCTCAGACCCTCTCTTGCTCCCGTCATCATCATCGTCGTCATCGGAAGCCAGGGCTTCTGCATCGGCTTCAAGCTCTTTAGCCCTTTTTATCTCTTCGATGACATCAAAACCTCGAGCATAGATCTCCTCGAGAGTCACCCTCCGAGATTGGCATTTGGCAAGTTCAGCAACCCAATGTGCTCGAGTTTTAGCGGTCTCGACTGCCTCTCTTGCTTGTACCTGAGTAGCTTCGGCATCAGCCCGATAGACGGCCACGAATGCATCCGCATTGGCCTTTGCTTTTTCGGCGTCAGATTTGGCCTTGGCAAGTTCGGAGGCCAACCGAGCCTTGAGCTCCTCTATTTTTCTTGCTTGAATCGAGCTCTTCTCCTTCATGCTTTGAAGTTGGTTTTCGGCCGATGATAATTGGGCTCAGGCAGTTTCTTTTTCTGTGGCAAGACGGCCCATGCCATCTTTCCATCCCAAGGTCTCCGCCCTTATCATATCGACCTCCTCACGAAGCTTCCCAATCACCTAGAGCTTCTGCTGTAGCTATGAGATCAAAATGTTAGCCACCATTCCAGAATCGAGCCCATGGGTTTTTAAGATTACCATTACCTACTCGGTCAAGTCGGTCTGGTCTTGTTGGGCCTTGGCCAATTCAGCTCAGAGTTCCTTGATTTCTTCTTCCCTTTGTATGAAGAGGAGTCTAAGGTTGTTCCTCTCCTTCGTGACCCGTCAGAGGTCGGCCTCGTACCGATGCAGCTTAGCTCGAGACCGAGAACATGCTTCTCGATGAACTGCTGCAGCCTACGAAGAAAGAAGAAAAGAAGTTAGAAAAGAATAGCAAACATGAAAGTGGTATCAACGAAGGGAGTTAGAGCTTACCCGATTCGGAGCTTGTTGCACTTCACAGAAAAGGCCCGACACATCACTAGGCCAGCAACATCCTCGACACCAGTAAACAAATCACGGAAGGGGTCCTCCCCTTCATGAGACCGGTCTACCTCGAGGGCCCCCAAAGCTTGGGCTTCCCGAATCGCCCTTTCAGAAAAAGCAGGGAGAGTGGGCGAGTCTCCGATTACTATTGCCCCAAGCGACTCGCTTGGGTCGTTCTCCTCAGTTCGGAGAGCTTTAGGGCCGGCCCCTTCAGATATACCCACCTTTTGTTGACTTCGGTGGGAAGAATCCTGGATCTCTAATGATTCGGGAACTCTGCCTGAATCTTTCTCTGATATCCCCTCAGTTCGAGGCGGAGCTTCATAAACCACCATCGATCCAGCTGCCTTTGGGGCATCGATTGTTTTCTTCACTCGGGCCACCAGTACGAACCTGCCAACTTCTTCTTCTTCTTCTTCTTCTTCTTCTTCTTCTTCTTCTTCTTCTTCTTCTTCTTCTTCTTCTTCTTCTTCTTCTTCTTCATCTTCATCCCTCAGACGCCGAACGGATTCTTCGGTCAGAGGGATAATTTTCCTCCTCGGCTTATGAGCCATCCTTGTCTTGGGTTCTGGATCCTCGGAAGTGAAGGCCCTTTTTCTCTTATTGTCTTTTGTCGGTTTCGGAACCGGGGCCGAAGTCTCTTCCTCAACGGACGGGGGCCTCATAACCGCATCTTTGCCCAAGCCTACGCACAAGAAAATTGGTTAATTATATGGAAAACATTATGTTCGAACCAACAATGGCATGAGAAAGAGGCCTACCATAATTTTTGGCCTCCCATCGGCCCTTTGACAAATCACGCCACGAGCGCTCGGCGTATATAGAGGTCGAAGCCAGGGCCTGTACCTAGCTCTTAAGGTTGGGAACAACACCAGTCATCCAAGAAACGGCTATATCACGAAAAAATGATATCTGTGAGAAAGAGACAAAAGAGCAAAGCAATAAGAGCTAACTGTCGAAATATACTTACGCTTCATGTTCCAATCCTCAAGGAATGGCATCTGCTCGGCCAGGATCAGATCGGAGGTCTTCACTCGAATGAACCTGCCCATCCAACCCCGGTCCTTATCCTCGTCTATGCTCGAGAAGAGCACTTTGTTAGCCCGGGCGCTGGAGTTTTATTAGCCCACCTCGATAGAGGCGGGGGCTGTACATTCTGATAAGTTGGTCGAGGGTGAAAGGCACCCCCTCGATCCTGTTCACAAAAAAACGGATCAGAATAACGATCCGCTAAAAGGAAGGATGGATTTGGCCTGGGGTTATTTGGTATTGGCGACAAAAATCGATAAAGACAGGGTCGAGGGGGCCCAATGTGAAAGGGTAAGTATACACACTTAAAAACCCTTTTACATAAGTAGTAATATCTTCTTCGGGAACTGAGATTATCACTTCTATTTTCTCCCAGTTACAATCTTTTCTCAGCTGCTCGAGGTGTCCCTTAGTTATCGAGCACATATACCTCGATACTGGTTCACATCGATCAGGAACCGATGAGGCTTTATCGACCTTAAAATCGGAGGTAAGAACACACGCCCCAGGAACAAACTCCTCAGGCCGTGGTTCCATCAGTGTTTTGACGGCGGCAGACTGTGAAGAAGAAGCTTTTTCTTTGTGAGGAACGATTTTTGATATTTTTGCCATTTTGGATTTAAAAATCGAAAAAGCAAGGAGATAACAAAGATCCGATGTTTTAAAGAGAGATTTTGTAGTAAAAATCACAGAAGAAAGATTTTACAGTGAAAAATCATAGATTTACAGATGAACTCAGAAGATGCAAGAAAGAACTTTAGAAAATTTGGAGATTGGAGATGTAAAAGTGATAAATGGTAAAGAAAGGGGCTATTTATAGATTGAGCAACGTCGGTTCAGTATCAACAGTGGCCGACCATCGTCTGACACGCATTAAATGCCTTGGTAAACTAAAACGACAGGACAACTATCGCGTACGTCATGATCGAGCTCGATGCAAACGTCTGCGTATATCTAATCGAGCCGTTGGAAAATCATATCGTTTCTCGCCACATCCTTCCCGAGAAACGAGCGGAATATCTGTATACGGTCAAAACCGTTTTCAACCTTCGTACGATTGGTGAAGATAGACTGAAGAGCATCTTCATAATATTGAGGTGAGATTTGAAGCAGGCACGAACAAGCTTTGAGTTTCGGAGTCAGATTAAATATCGAGATCGACGCCATTATCGAGCTCGAGTCCAAATCGAACTATACTGAGAAGCGACAGAATCGAGCTTAAGAGCCAGAGGCCAACCAATACCGAGCCCAAGTTAATACCGGACCCCGAGTCGACATCGAGCTCAAACCCGCATCGAGCTCTAAACCTAGAAGCCGACCAATACCGAGTCCAATCAAGATCGAGCCAAGAGACAAGAGCCGTTAAAGCCGCACTAAGAGAGAGAATCTCGACGAAAATTAGGAAAAAACTGATTTATCATGGGTTTTCCACTATTTATTTTTTATGATATCTAAAGTAGAATCCCTCTATTATAAGAGGGATGACTATTATTTCTGTAAAGGCATCACGTTATCAATACACTGTAACTCAAATACTATTGAGACATTCTCATATTAAGAGATTATCCTTTTTAGCTTCATAGATAAATTCCATTTTTGCTTGTTCATAAATCATCTTACTTTCAATTCGGTTTGTATCTTTTCTTCATAGTCAATATTCGATATTTCTACTTACTCTTTACGATTTGTGTTAAGTTATACCACATACCCTTTAAACTACGTACAAATTCAACTCTATCCATTTTTCGGGTAAACAATATTATATCAAATGGATAGGGAAATGAAGGTAAATCTTACTCGTTAAATCTAAATCATTTGGCACCGAGGTGGCCTGAGGGCCGAGGGATAGACCAAAAGTCAGAAATGTTTCACGTTTTTAATGTGAATTTTAATTGAACGATCAAAAGAAAATAATGAAGTTTTTAAAAATTAATTAAAACACCAATTTTATTCAACATAAAACGCACTTCTAAAGGTTAAAAGATTGATTAACATTTTATGTTAGGAGTTTCGTGCTTTTATAAAACGTAATATGTATGTATAAATTGATTAGTGGTTAATCAAACTTCCGTGACAAATTCACAATCAATCAATTAATATTTTTTCTTTAAAAGAAGAATAAGTACACTTGTAAAACAATAACAATTACGTAACCACCAAAGGATGTAGTGCAGTAGATGAAATTGTTATTTCTTTAACCAGAGGTCTTGGGTTCGAACTCTGGGTATAAAAACATTCATGGTAGGGAGCGCTTTCTCCCGAATGGGCCCTACGCGGCGCAAATTCGGATATAGTCGGGCTCCAATCCGGGTACCAGACACCGAATAAGAAAAACAAAAAAAGAAAAAAACAATCACGTAAAGATAATACTTTTTTTCCCCTCATATTCCATAGATGTGGACGAGCAACTGAATCATACAATTTAAATTGAACAACAAAAAGTTACATGCTCTTAATTTATTCATGGAACCAGATCTATATAAGAAATATCTCTAATAAGACCAATGAAAGCACCCATATTATCATTATCGTCAACAAAGGGATTAGGAGGAGGTGGATTTGACATAAAATAATAGATACAATTTGTTAAATGAGTATCTGCACCCCATATCGATTGAGCAACATCACCATTTGAATTAAATGTGTCATTTATAAACTGAAAATCTGATCTCATAAGAAGGTATTGGTGAAGACAATTCCTATATATTTCCTTTAGTTGTGGATCTGTTTCATTTGTAGTGACTAACAATACCTTCTTGGCTATGGCTGTGTAGTTTTGAAATGCCAAGTTTATTGTAATTCCTTCAAGATCATGCTTAGTTGTTGCCTTTTGAGCCTCTGGGTTTTGTGCCAAAACGCTATAGCAAAAGTCTTGTTGTGTTTCACATAAACCACAAGCTTTGCTAACAAAGTTTGTATCTAAACTTGTTGCAAAGACAGGAACACTTAATAAAATAATACAAGGGAGGATGATTAGTGAGGTTGATGAATATGAGATTAATTTTCCCATTTTTTTCTCTTTGATCTATTCTAATTTCTCAGTTGAGAATATAAATATGGGTTGGCTCGATATATAAAATGCATAATTTTAATTAGTAATTTTTAGAATATCCTAGTATAGGAATTCTCTCGAAAAGTTAAAAGTACTATTAATGTTTTTACCTATTAGAAACCTTAATATTTAATTCTCTTTTAATGTTTGATTATAGTGATCCAAACGTTCATACATTATCAAAATTAAGACGTGTTTCCACACTCCTTTGAGACCTAGGAAAAAGATTTATGCAAATGCTTTCTCAAATTGTCTTAGGAGGCTGATCTTGTACAATTAGTAAGATTCTAAAACACAAAGAAATCATTTACTTCAGTCGGCCTTCATTGTATAGGTAACATATGTTCATATTAAATTCTAGAGCGACACGTGGAGCCAGAGACAGATGGAAAGCGAGACAGGTGGAAATCAAGTCCGGGGGCAGCAATCACGGTTGTCCCCGAAGGGGATGTTGCTCATAAAGATAAATAAATGTCTGTCGCCCGATAACATTCAATGGAGAATATTCTATAGCATTAAGTACATAGTCCATTACAGAGAATATGACGTTCACAGACTGCCGTTACACATTCTTCAATGGCCCCCATAATTGTCGTTTAAGAGGGACTTGATCCTAGGACCTTGTTCCGAAGGTGAAACTATAAATAGTGAGTTCAATAGCCATTGTAGGACACGGATTTTCTGACAAACTTATGCTATATACTATTAAAAAGCTCAATAACATTTTATTTCTTGCTTATTAATATTGTTGTTACTACTTTCAGAAGCTCTACTCCCGAAACCAAGTTATCTGCTGTCCTACCTCGATTTCAACGCTAAGTCTTGCATTCTTATTTAAGTTATTTATCATTTTGGGATAAAATCGATTCACTTGTCTATAAATCACGTATAAATTCAAGTGTACCATTTTACAGATAAACATTCATATTATGGTTTTTTCTCAGCAATGGGAACTGTAAAAGTACTTACTCTCTCGATCCCAAATTAATTGTTATATTTTACTTCTCTACAGTCAAATTTTAACTTTGACCAATAGCTTAAATTTTTTTATTTATTATATTGATATGAGAATAATTATAACATGTAGTACTTTTCGTACAATTTTGAGTATTTAAATTTTAAATATAAAATATTAGCTTCTATAATTAGTTAAATTGACTTTCGAAAAGCAAAACACGACAACTTATTTGAGACGAAGGGACTATTTGATTAGGAAAATGTGTATACAAAAGAACAAGTTACATATGGATAAGGATTCAAATTTCAGCGGAGACAAAAATATTAGGCCTTTTTTTTCATCTGCCTAATCTTTAGTGGGCAGAGTTACTCGATACATGTTCTAATGGGAAATAACAGATCCTTGATTGATAGTCGAGATGTATGCAAGCTTACTCGGATATTGCTACTACTAAAAAGGAACATGTTATGTATGGTTAACAAATCAATTACCTTTCAAAATACAACAAATAAATTTGCTCCAATTTTCTTTTGGCAAGGTGTCATCTAATTTATATAGTAAGCATTAAGTCTCACATTTGCACAATTAGAGTATCCTTTTATTTATATACTTAAAACACCACTAATATATTTTTGGTAAAAATGTCAGTTCACATAGTCGCTCGACCCATTAAAGAATTTAACTTATATTCACTGACAATATCTTGATAGTTTATACTTTTTATGATATTTAACTGTTATAAAAAGTTATTTGTCTTATGTTTCGGTGTATTAATTTCACTTATTATGTGTGAATATTTGAAATTACCTTTAAATAATTTGATAGTGTAAAAAAAATATTTATATTATCTGTGTTAAAAGTTAAACTCTGTTTGCTTTCGCTTACACCACACACTGATTCACACAAACTCTTGAAATGAATTTTCCATTTGCCAAATTATCTTCTGCAAGAAAAGTTTTCCTTCCATGTGTCTTGCACCTCAATTATTTGTAAGACGGACGCAAAAAGGAAAATAGAGGAAAAACAAATTACCGTAAACATATCATATTTGGGAATCGGCATTCCAATTGGCATAAAATTTGGATTTGAGAGCTCAATTTTCAGTAAGCATCTTCTAATTAGGGAAGTAAGCACATAATACTGCTTTGTTAGTTTCATTCATAAAATAGTTGAAATTGTAAAATAACATATTTATTTGTCGAGATTGAGTTCGTGGTCACTGGTAGGCTATTCCAACTTCTTTTATATAGGCTACAGCTATAAGCAAAAAGAATATTGAGACGAATTCTTTCGTCACAACTTCAAGCTTCGCAAATACTTTGTGACAAAAAGTAAAATCTTTATAAATTTCGTCAATATATTTATATTGTTCGTCATAAGACTCACAAATCTGTCATTGTCATGTGATAAATGTATATTTTTTCATGTAGTGTACCTTGATTCAGTGCTATCAAAAGACGGGTTTAGCTCGATATAGAAAATGCATTAAATTTCCTTGATTACATATATATCCGAGATTAGCAATCCTCTCGACAAGTTAAAAGCACTAAATATGTTTTTTGCCCTTTGAATCTTTAATATCTGATTCTTGTTTAATATGGGATTATGATTATCTAATTCTTGGTCAAAGTCAACTTTTTAACTTGATACGTGTTTCCAAGCAATTTTGAGAACCTGAAAATGGATATTATGCAAATGCTGATACGCACCAAGTTTAGTTGCCTTTCACTCTCTGTTTGTTACTTGACAGAAAAGTAGACTTTCGAAAACTCTACATTTACGAAGAATCTTTAATGTTGTGAGGCGCAAGTTGTGTTAATTAAGTCTGGTTTGAGATGGAGAAGAACTGTTCCAATAATGTGCCATTCTTTAATGGCAGAATACCTAAATACCCCTTTGAATTTGGCAAGGATTATTAGTTGTACCCTTAAACTATTCATAGTATTAAATTACGGGTGAAAATTATTTACATCCCTCATGTTTATTCTAAAAATCAAACTCATTCTCCAACTTTGAACAATTATCATTTTCATCCTTTCATTTGTAATGTCTATTTTACCCTTGATATTTTCAACTCTCCATATATGTAATACCTTTTTTATATTATTTAGATATTTTTTAATTCATGTATTTATTCATAAGTTAAAAATATTTTATCTTATTATATAATTTAATCTAAGTTCACTAACATTATAAATAAAACAATTATATTATGAATTTATTACAATATTTATTGCTACTTTATTATTATTATTATTATATTATGTATATTAAAATGCATATAATGTATGTCGGTATGTGTGTAATTTTAAGTTCTACTATTTTTATTATTCTCTATGTGTATATAAATTTTAGAGTTTTGATTGTTATTACTAGATTTTTTTCTAAATTATAATTAAAATTCATGTAAAGTGTATATAAATAATATTTGCAGCCCATTATTTTTTTATTACCTGCATTGTATAATTTATAAAAAATTTACTCTCTTTTATTCTTAATTTTGTAAATAGATTAAGTTTTGATTGCGATTAATAAAATTACTGATACGAGTAAATTATTTATTATAATTTTTAATTTTCTCATTTATTTCACAATTGAATATCATTAACTTATATGCTTGACTACTACTTCTCACTTTTTTTGGTTTCAATTTTTTTTTTTAAAATTTCTCTATAGGTAAATCGATAACATAAATTAAAATAAAAATATTATTATATTAAAGAATAAAAATTGTAGAGGGTAAAATAGGATGTCACGACCCAAAATTCTAACCTATCGTGTTGGCGCCTAATATGGTACTAGGCTAGACGACATTACGAAATAATTCCAACACTTTTAACAGAAAATGAATTAAAGCAGTTTAAATAATAAAATCTCTCATAAATAGGGATAGAAACCCAAAACTTAACGCGGAAGTTTCCAACTATCGAGGTGTCACAGAGTACATGAGCATCTATACATCACAAGTCTGAGAAGGAGAGACAAGGTCTGCGAAGCGCCGAGCAACTACCTTGGAATCTCCAAAAGATCAACTGTGCGATGGAATCAACACCCACCGTATCCGGAAACACCTGTATCTGCACACAAAGTGCAGGGTGTAGCGTGAATACAACTAACTCAGTAAGTAATAAGACTAAATAAAAAACTGAAAATAGTGACGAGCTTCACAGTTAAAGTTCAATTACAGTGATTTCAACATAAGAACGTAGACATGCTTTCAAGTTCTACAATTAAGGCCAAAACAGTTAATTCATGTCAAGTTCAACTGAAACAGAAGATAATATCTCTCAGAAATTTCAAAACAGTGATATATGACAGCTGAAGTGCAATAATAATGAAGTCAATGCATCCTCTCAGAGCAACAGTCACTCAGTCCTCCCATTCATTCCAACCTCACAATCACTCTTTCCTCACAGTCACGCATTTTTCTCAATCACTCAGCACTCGGCACTCGCACTTAGTAGGTACCTACGTTCACTAGGGTACAGACTCCAGAGGGGCTCCTTCAGCCCAAGCGCTATAACAAGCTAATCATGGCATATATCAATGAAACATGCTGCGACGTGCAGCCCAATTTCATTAATATCCTCTCAATCAGGCCCTCGGCCTCACTCAGTCATCAACCTCTCCAGTCTCTCGAACTCTCAAAAATGATGATAAGCAACCCAAACAACAATGATGTAATGCATCAATAATGGACAATAGAGACTGAGATGTAATATGCAAGTAAAATTGTGGCTGAGTACAAAACAATAATTTAGCAGATAATTCAACATGTACACGACCTCTGTGAGTCCCTATAGTGTCAACACAGGGTCTAAACTTAAGTTCTAACATGATTTGCAGTTCAATTTCTCTAATACGTGAAAAATGTACGGATAACAACAGATTATTCAACTACACAGTTCTATGAAATTGACCAAGTCACAATTCCTACGGTGCACTCCCACACGCACGTCACCTAGCATGTGCGTCACCTCAAAACCAAACACATGACACAAGATACAGGGTTTTGTACCCTTAGAACCAAATTTAGAACTGTTACTTACCTCAATCTGAGAAAATTTCTACTCCAATAAACCCTTGCCTTGCAAAATGGCCTCTGAATGCCTCGAATCTAGCCATAAACAATTCGATATAATCAATACGGGCTAAAGGAATCAATTCCATAAGAAAATGTTAAGTTATTAGTCAAAGTCAAAAATTGACTCAAAAGCCGCCCCCGGGCCAATGTCTCGAAATTCGATAAAAGTCACAAAACCCGAAAGCCCATTTAACCACGAGTCCAACCATACCAAATTTATCAAAATCCGACACCAAATCGTCACCCAATCCCCAAATCAAACTCTCCAAATCCCTAGCCTCAAACTCTCAATATACATCTTAAATACACCCCAACTAGGTGGAAAAAATAATGGGGAAATAAGATTATTGATAAAAATGAGCACAAGGGACTTACCTCAAGAAACCCCTCCAAAATCCTCTCTAGAATTGCCAAAATTCGAGCTTAAAATGTTTGTAATGAAGCCAAATAGCGAACCCTTGTATTTAAGTATTCTGTCGAGCACTTCCGCTTCTACGGAAACTTAACCGCATTTGCAGTGTCGCAGAAGCGACAACATAACCGCTTCTGCGGCTTCCCTCGCTCCTGCGGACCCTCACTCTGCTCCTACGGACTTACTTCTGCGAGCCTCCAAGCCGCTTATGTGGAACCCAGCTCCCCTGCCCAATTCCTCTTCTGCGGTCCCCTTACCGCATCTGCGGTAACGCATGTGCGTCAATTCCCTTGCACCTGCGGCCACCTGCACACTCCCCTCCAAACTCGCACTTGTGCAACCCAGCCCGCACCTGCGATCAAAGCTCTGCAGGTGCGGTTACGCCAGTAGAGCCCAACTTTAGCAATCTCTCAACTTTAACTTTTGATCCGCTAACCATCCGGAATCAACCCCGGGCCCCCGGGACCTTAACCAAACATACCAACAAGTCTTAAAACACGATACAAACTTAGTCGGGTTCTCAATTCACATCAAACAACATAAAAAACACAAATTTCACCCCAATTCAAGCCTAATGAAACTAAGGAAATTCAACTTCTACAAACGATGCCGAAACCTATCAAATCACGTCTGATTAACCCCAAATTTTCCACACAAGTCACAAATGACATTACAGACCTACTCCAACTTCCGTAATCGGAATCCGACCCCGATATCAAAAGTCCACTCCCGGTCAAACTTTTCAAAAATCTAACTTTCTCCATTTCAAGCCTAATTCAACTACGGACCTCCAAATCACAATGTAGACAAGCTCCTAAGTCCAAAATCACCCAACAGAGCTAACAGAACCATCAAAACTCCATCCCGAAGTTGTTTACATATAAGTCAACTTCCGGTGAACCATTTCAACTTAAGCTTTCAGCCTTGAGACTAAGTGTCTTATTTCATTCTAAAATCTCTTCGAACCCGAACTGACTACCCCGACAAGTCACATAACAGCTATAAAGTACAAAATGAGCAGTAAATAGGGGAACGAGGCTACAACTCTCAAAACGACCAGCCGGGTCATTACATCCTCCCCCTCTTAAACAGACGTTTGTCCTCAAACGCGTCTAGAAACTTACCTGGAGTCTCAAATAGGTGTGGATATCTGCTCCGTATCTCCCGCTCGGTCTCTCAAGTAGCCTCCTCATCTGGCTGACCTCTCCACTGCACCTTTACTGAAGCTATGTCCTTTGATCTCAACTTTCGAACCTGCCGATCCAAAATGGCCACCGGCTCCACATCATAAGTCAAATCACCATCCAACTGAACTGTGCTAAAATCCAAAACATAAGACGGATCACCGACATGCTTCTGGAGCATAGAAACATGAAACACTGGATGCACACTCGACAAACTAGGTGGCAAGGCAAGTTTGTAAGCCACCTCCCCAATCCTCTGAAGTACCTTAAACGGCCCAATGTACCGAGGGCTCAATTTTCCCTTCTTCCCGAACCTCATAACACCCTTCATGGGTGAAACCTTGATCAGGACCTTCTCCCCAACCATGTAAGCAACATCACGGACCTTCCTATCGGCATAACTCTTCTATCTAGACTATGCCGTGCGAAGTCGCTCCTGAATTAATTTAACCTTGTCCAAAGCATCCTGAACCAAGTCAGTACCCAATAGCCTAGCCTCACTTGGCTCAAACCAGCCCACCAGATATCTACACCGTCTCCTATACAAAGCCTCATACGGAGCCATCTGAATTCTCGACTAGTAGCTGTTATTGTAGGCAAACTGCGCGACCGGCAGAAACCGATCCCATGAACCCCCAAAATCAATGACACAAGCGCATAGCATGTCCTCCATTATCTGAATAGTGCGCTCGGACTGTCCGTCAATTTGAGGGTGAAATATTGTGCTCAACATAACCTGGGTTCCCAACTCTCGCTGCACGGCTCTCCAAAACTGCTATGTAAACTGCGTGCCCCGGTCAAAAATGATGAACACTGGCACACCGTGAAGGCGAACAATCTTTCGGATGTAAATCTCAGCCAGCTGCTCTAAACAATAAGTAGTACCAACTAGAATGAAGTGCGCAGACTTGGTCAGCCGATCCACAATAACCCAAATAGCATTGAAATTTCTCGAAGTCCGTGGGAGCCCAACCACAAAATCCATGGTGATACGCTCTCATTTCCACTCGGGAATCTCAAGCCTCTGAAGAAATCCACCCGGTCTCAGATGCTCATACTTTACCTGCTGACAGTTAAGGCATCGAGCTACAAACCCCACTATATCATTGTTCATTCTTCTCCACAAATAATGTTGCCTCAAGTCTTGGTACATCTTCTCAGCACCTGGATGAATTAAATACCGCGAATTGTGGGCCTCCTCAAGAATCAACTCACGTAACCTATCCACATTAGGTACACAAATCCGACCCTGCATCCTCAGTACCCCATCATCCCCAATAGTAACATCTCTGGCATCATCGTGCTGAATCGTGTCCTTAAGGACAAGCAAATGGGGATCATCATACCGGCGCTCTCTGATGCGATCATATAAGAAAGACCGAGAAATTACACAAGCTAGAACCTGACTGGGCTCCGAGATATCTAATCTCACAAACTGGTTGGCCAAGGCCTAAACATCAACTGCAAGAGGTCTCTCACCAATAGGAATAAATGCAAGGCTACCCATACTCACCGTCTTTCTACTCAAGGCATCGGCCACCACATTGGCATTCTTGGGATGACACAAAATAGTGATATCACAGTCCTTTAGCAGCTCCAACCATCTCCGCTACCTCAAATTTAGATCCTTCTATTTGAACAACTGCCGGAGACTCCGATGATATGTAAACACCTCACAAGACACACCATAGAGATAATGCCTCCTAATCTTCAATGCATGATCGATGGCAGCTAACTCCAAATCATGGACAAGGTAGTTCTTCTCATGAGGTTTCAACTGGCACGAAGCATAAGCAATCACTCTACCCTTCTACATCAATACATATCTAATACTGATCCGAGAAGCATCATAATACACTGTATAAGAGCCTAAAGCTGAAGACAGAACTAGAACTGGAGCTGTGGTCAAGGCAGCCTTCAGCTTCTGAAAGCTCTCCTCACACTCATCCGACCACCTGAAAGTAGCACCCTTCTGGGTCAATTTGGTCAAAGGTGATGCAATAGACGAGAAACTCTCCACGAAGCGATGATAATAACTGGCCAAGCCGAGAAAGCTCTGAATCTCCGTAGCTGAGGACGGTTTGGGCCAACTTTGAACCGCCTCTATCTTCTTTGGATCCAAATGAATCCTCTTACTGGACACCACGTGCCCTAAGAACGCCATTGATCTAAGCCAAATTTCACATTTGGAGAACTTGATATAAAGCTTCTCCTCCCTTAACCGCTGCAACACAATCCTCAAATGTTGGACATGTTCCTCCTGGCTACGAAAATACACCAGGATGTCATCAATGAACACTATAACAAACGAGTCAAGATAAGGTTGAAATACACTGTTCATCAGATGCATGAATGATGCTGGGGCGTTGGTCAGCCCAAACGACATCACAAGGAACTCATAATGACCGTAACGGGTCCTGAATGCTGTATTTAGAATATCCGAGTCCCGAATCTTCAACTGGTGATACCAAAACCTCAAGTCAATCTTAGAGAACACCTTCGCTCCCTGATGTTGGTCAAATAGATCATCAATGCGCGTCAATAGATACTTGTTCTTGATTGTAACTTTGTTCAACTGTCTATAATCAATGCACATCCGCATAGTACCATACTTCTTCTTCACAAACAGAGCTGGTGCACCCCAAGGAGACACACTAGGCCTAATAAACCCCTTATCAAGAAGTTCCTGAAGTTGCTCCTTCAATTTCTTCAACTCAGTTGGTGCCATACAATATAGTGGAATAGAAATGGGCTGAGTGCCCGGCACCAAGTCAATACCAAAGTCGATATCCCTATTGGGCGGCATGCCCGACAGGTCTACGGGAAACACATTCGGAAAATATCGCACCACCGAAAAAGAATCAATTATAGAAGTGTCATCACCAACATCCCTCACAAAGGTCAAATAAGATAGACAACCCTTCCCAACCATCCGTTGGGCCTTAAAATATGAAATCACTCTACCGGGAACATAGTTTAGAGAACCTCTCCACTCAATCCTTGGCAACCCCGACATCGCCAATGTCATAGTCTTAGAGTTACAATCCAGTATAGAATGACATGGAGACAACCAAACAATACCCAATCACGTCGAAATCAACCATACTAAGCAACAAGAGATCAACTCTAGTCTCTAATCCCCCAATAGTCACTATACATGACAGATATACACGATCCACAATAATGGTATCACCCACTGGCGTAGATACATGAACAGATGAAACTAAGGACTCACGAGGCATATCCAGATAATGAGAAAAATACGATGATACATACGAATAAGTGGAACTAGGGTCAAATAATACAGAGGCATCCCTGTGGCATACTGAGACAATAGTTGTGATCACTGCATCTGAAGCAACAACATCTGGCATGGCAGGAATAGCATTGAATCGGGCCTTACCTCCACATGATCGGCCTACCCCTCTTGGCCGACCCCTAGGTAACTGAGCCCCACCCCAGACTGGCTAGGCAAGTGGTAAAGTAACTGGTGCTGAAGTCGCAGCCTGACTCGTTTGCTGGACTGGACCTCCCGGGCGATGAGGACACTGCCTCCACATATGCCGAAACTCCCCGCCCTGAAAGCAACTCCCCGATGTTGGTGGTAGGAACTGAAGGAAGCCCCGAGTACTGGAATAACTGCTAGAAGGACCTGACATAGATAAACCCTGAACCGATGGAGCACAGGACAAACTCTGAGCTGGAAGGGCACTGAGAAATGAATGACCCTGATGAGCACTATATGAACCATGGCTGGATGATACACCACGGTGAACTGGACGAGCCGTCTGAGCGTGTCTATAAGGACAACCCCTGCCGTGGTAGAACTAAACCCCAGAAGGAACACCGCTGAAATCACCCGATCCACGAGGCCTATTAGCCTCCCTCTCTCCATGCTCCTGCATACGGACTATCTCTATTTGCCGAGCAATGTCAACTACCTCGTCGAAAGTAGCACCAGACACCCTATCCCGGGTCATAAGCAACCGCATCTGATATGTGAGGCCATCAATGAACCTCCTAATCCTCTCCCTATCAGTGGGAACCATCCAAACTGCATGACGACACAACTTAGAAAACCTTATCTCGTACTGTGTCATAGACATCCCCTCCTGGCATAACCGCTCAAACTGTCTGCGCAGCTCCTCCCTGCGAGATTGTGGAAAGAACGTCTCCAAGAAGAGAATGGAGAACGCCTGCCATGTAAGTGGCGCTGCACCGACCGGCCTGCACCTCTCATAAGCCTCCCACCATCTAAAGGCAGCCCCAGTGAACTGAAAAGTAGCGAATGAGACCCTACTGGTCTCCAGAATACCAGCCGTTCAAAGAATCCGCTGGCACTTATCCAAGAAGCCCTGAGCATCCTCTGTCTCAGCCCCGCTAAATGATAGAGGTTGAAGCCTCCCAAATCTCTCAAGTCTCCTCTACTCATCATCAGTCATAACGGGGACCACTTGGGCCTAAGCAGCTGCAACCAGCTGGGCTGGTAGTACACCCAGTGTCTGGAGTCCCTGCATCACATGCTTTGGAGTATGGGCGACGGGAGTCTGAGTACCTCCCCCGACCTGAGAAGTGGTTGCTGCGGCCGGAACTGAGATCGCCTGAGCAAGGATGGTGCACACAGTCAGAATCTGAGCCAAAGCCGCCTGAACGCCTGGAATCACAATGGGCACAACTGGTGCCTGAGCTTGCCCAACTGGCTCATCCACAACTGGAACCTGCTCTTAAACTGGGGCAACTGAGGGATCTGCAGGTGCTGCCCTAGATGCTGTACGAGTTGCACCTATGCCCCTACCGCGACCTCGGCCTCTCATGGCCCTAACTGGTGGTACCGGTGGCTGTCCATCCTGTCCGGTAGAACGTGTGCTCACCATCTGTAAGAGAATAGAATATACAAGTTTAGTTACTGAAATCAACAAATTCGCATGACAAGAATACAACAATGTGAAGTTTCTTAAGGGTTTGACAACCTCTCGAAGATAAGTACAGACGTCTCCGTACCGATCCGCAAGACTCTACTAAACCTGCTCATGACTCGTAAAACCTATGTAACCTAGGCTCTGATACCAACTTGTCACGACCCAAAATTCTAATTTGTCATGGTGGCGCATAACATGGTACTAGTAAAGCCGACATTAATAATTCCAACACTTTTTATAAAAAATGAATTAAAGCAGTTTAAGTAATACAATCTCTCATAAATAGGGATAGAACCCCAAAACTTGACGCGAAAGTTCTCAATTATCGGGGTGTCACATAGTACATGAGCATCACAAGTCTGAAAAATACTATCTATGATAGTCTGAAACTAAATACAATAAGCGGAAAGATAGGGAAGGAGAGACAAGGTTTGCGAAGTGCTGAGGAGCTACCTTGGAATCTCCAAAATATCAACTGTGTGATGGAATCAACACCTACCGTATCCGAAAATATCTGGATCTGCACACTAAGTGTAGGGTGTAGCGTGACTACAGCAAACTCATTAAGTACTAAAATTAAATAAAGAACTGAAAGAGGTGACGAGCTTCACAGTTAAAGTTAAATTATAGTGATTTCAACATAAGAAGGTAGGCATGCTTTCAAGTTCGACAATTAAGGCCAAAACAGTTAATTCATGTCAAGTTCAACTAAAACAAAAGATAATATCTCTCAGAAATTTCAAGACAGTGATATATGACAGCTGAAGTGCAACAATAATGAAGTCAATGCATCCTCTCAGAGAAAAAGTCACTCAGTCCTCCCATTCACTCCAACCTCACAATCACTCTTTCCTCACAGTCACTCATTTCTCTCAATCACTCAACACTCGGTACCCGTCACTCGCACTCAGTAGGTACCTGAGCTTACTGGGGGTACGTACAGACTCCGGAGGG
This sequence comes from Nicotiana tabacum, assembly GCF_000715075.1. Classification (NCBI taxonomy): domain Eukaryota; kingdom Viridiplantae; phylum Streptophyta; class Magnoliopsida; order Solanales; family Solanaceae; genus Nicotiana; species Nicotiana tabacum. Next base: position 20,722,735 of record NC_134081.1, on the reverse strand, counting down.
GCTCCTTCAGCCCAAGAACTATAACAAGCCAATCATAACATATATCAATGAAACATGTTGCGGTGTGTAGCCCGATCCCATATGTATCCTCACAATCAGGTCCTCGGCCTCACTCAGTCATCAACCTCTCTAATCTCTCGGGCTCTCAGAAATCATGATAAGCTGCCCAAATAACAGCCCATATTCTAACATGATTTGCAGTTCAATTTCTCTAATACGTGGAAAATATATGGATAACAATAGATTATTCAACTACACAGTTCCATGGAATTGACCAAGTCACAATTCCTACGGTGCACGCCCACACGCCCGTCACCTAGCATGTGCGTCACCTCAAAACCAAATACATGGCACAAAATACGGGGTTTCATACCCTCAGAACAAAATTTAAAACTGTTACTTACCTCAATCCGAGCAAATCTCTACTCTAACACACCCTTGCCTCGCGAAACAGCCTCTGAATGCCTCGAATCTAGCCATAAACAATTCTATATAATCAATACAGGCTAAAGGAATCAACTCCATAAGAAAATGCTAAGTTATTAGTGAAAAGTCAAAAATCGACTTAAAAGCCGCCCCCCGACCCACGTCTCAAAATTCGATAAAATTCACAAAACCTGAAAGCCCATTCAACCACGAGTCCAACCATACCAAATTTATCAAAATCCGACATCAAATCATCACCCAAATCCCGAAATCAAACTCTCCAAATCCCTTACCTCAAACTCCCAATTTACTTCTTAAATACACCTCAACTAGGTGGGAAAATCAATGGGGAAAGAAAATTATGATAAAAAATGAGCACAAGGGACTTACCTCAAGAAACCCCTCGAAAATCCTCTAGAGAATCGCCAAAACCCGAGCTTAAAATGTTTGAAATGAAGCCAAATCGCGAACCCTTGTATTTAAGTGTTCTGTCCAGCACTTCCGCTTCTGTGAAAACTTAGTCGCATCTGCGGCGTCGCAGAAGCGACAACATACCCGCTTCTGCGGCTTCCCTCGCTCCTGTGGTCCCTCACTCCGCTCCTGCGGACTCGCTTTTGCGAGCCTCTAAGCTGCTTCTGGGGAAACCACCTCCTCTGCCCAATTCCGCTTCTGTTGTCCCCCTGCCGCATTTGCGGCCACCTGCACACTCTGCTCCAAACTCGCACCTGCGCAACCCTGCCCGCACCTGCGAGCTCGCACCTGCGATCAAAGCTCCGCAGGTGCGGTTACACCAGCAGAACCCAGCTTTAACAATATCTCAACTTCAAGTTTTGATCCGTTAACCATACGGAATCAACCCGAGGCCCCCAGGACCTCAACCAAACATACCAACAAGTCTTAAAGCACGATACGAACTTAGTCGATTTCTCAATTCATATCAAACAACATCAAAAATACGAATTGCACCCCAATTCAAGCCTAATGAAATTAAGGAAATTCAACTTCTACAAACGGCGCTAAAACCTATCAAATCACATCCGATTAACCCCAAATTTTTCACACAAGTCACAAATGACATTGAGGACCTACTCCAACTTCCGTAATCAGAATCCAACCTCGATATCAAAAATTCCACTCCCGGTCAAACATTCCAAAAATCCGACTTTTGCCATTTCAATCCTAATTCCACTACAGACCTTCAAATCACAATTTGGACACGCTCCTAAGTCCAAAATCACCCAACGGAGCTAACGGAACCATTAAAACTCTATTCCGGAGTCGTTTACACATAAGTCAATATCCGGTCAACCATTTCAACATAAGCTTTTAGCCTTGAGACTAAGTATCTCATTTCATTCCAAAATCTCTTCGGACCCGAACCGACTACCCGGCAAGTCACACAACAGCTATAAAGTACAAAATGAGTAGTAAATGAGGGAACGAGGCTACAACTCTCAAAATAATCGACCGGGTCATTACGCAGGCATTTTAAGAAGTCACCTTTGATATGAGGAGTGAAATGATAATTGTTCAACGTTGAAGGATGAATTTGATTTTAGAGCAAATTTGGAGGATGTAAATGATTTTCACCCATAAAATTACCCTTTTAAACTTCGCCATTTGATAAATGTTACCCTTTGGACGATCTCACCCCAGGAAAGTGGCATGCACGCGCCTACCATGTGAATTTTTTTGTCCATATGGCATTTTTTAATAATAAAATATATTTTTACCTTTTTAAATTCATTAATTTCTTAGATCATCTTTTTTCGGATCAACTTAAATTTATAAAAAGAAAACTTGCTTACAACTCTATTATTTAGACTAAATCTTTTTATTTCCCTAAAAATGAAAAATTCTAGTTTTTGTTTTTACAAATGGCCTAAAAAAGAAAAATACACAATTAAAAACTAATTGTCATAAAAAGATATAACAATAAATACACAATTTTAACTTTATTATTTTGATAAAAAAATTTATTTGGCTAAAAATTATTACTTTAAGCAAGTGTTTTTACCGATTTTACCCGAAAACAAAAACTACACCGCTGATAAATATCTATTGCATCTAAAGAAGAAATAAAAAAAGTACATAATTACAACGCCATTATTTTGGCCATACCTTTTTTATTTGACTAAAAATATTGGAGCTCTAGCTAAGTTTTTTATTGATTTGAATGAAAAATAAAATATACAATAAAAAATAGTAATTGTATCTAAGGAAAACATAACAAGAAATACACAGTTTGGTACTCCATGATTTTAGCTAAAAACTTTTTCTATTTGGCAAAAATAATGGAATTTCAGCCAAGTGTTTTTCAAATTTGACCCAAATAGAAGAAAATACAGTTAAAACAAATAGATATTGTATTTATAGAAGAAATTAAAAAAATATAAAGTTGCGATAAAGTATGCATTGTATATTAAGATGAAGCAAGAAGAAATATACAATTGTACAAATAAATAATTGTATATAACTATGTGGCAATTAACTGTAGGAAATACCTTATCTGGAAGCTGATTTTTTAATTTTTCTTCACTCTCACGCGCCCAAAAGAGAGAATCCACGCTCTTTATCATGTCAACATCCCGGGGTAATGGTGATCAAATAGCCAAGTTCAGAGGAGGGTAATTAAGACTATGAATAGTTTAAAATACAAGTAATAATTTGTGCCAAGTTTAAGGGCTTTTGTTGGGCTCAACCAGCCTAAAAATACTCTTAACATGATGTGATATTGTTCGCTTTGGGCTAAACCCGCACGGTTTTTACAAAAGACCTCACACCATTAAGAGATGAGATCCCTATGCCTTATATGTAGGCTCTCAATCTTTCTAGCCGCTAGAGTTTTACGTGGCCAATCACCACGATCCACGAGTTTCTAAGCTCGTAATAGAAAGTAAACCAAGCCCAACGCCATCACTATCTGTAACGATCGGACCGGTCAATTTGAGTTTTAGCAATTCTTTCAGTGGTTTGAGGTCTTAAGTGGCTTCATATTGTGTATTATGACTTGTGTGCATGCTCGGATTTGATTTTCGGATGATTCAGAATGAATTTGGATGAGTGGTTCTCACTTTAGAAGCTTAAGTTGAAAATGTTGATAAATGTTTGATTTTTGTGAAAACGATACCGTATCGGTGTTTTGATGGCTCCGATAGGTTTGCATATGATTTTGGACTTAGGCACAAATTCGAAGGTTCGTAGGTTGATTTGTGTTGTTTTGTCAAAAGTTGGCAATTTAAAGGCTAAAAATTTTGATAAGTTTGACCGTAGGTTGACTTCATAGCTATCGTGTTCGGATTTCTGATTCGGGACTTGAAATAGGTCCATTTTGTCATTTGAAACTTAATCGCAAAGTTTGGCGTCATTCCGAGTTGATTTGATAGGAATCGGACGCGCGGTTGTGTTTTAAGAAGTCCTTGAGTTTCATATTGAATTCATGTGTTTTGAGGTCCGATTCATGATTTTGGATGTTATTTTGATGATTTGATCACACGAGCAAGTTAGTCATATGTTTTTAGACTTGTGTTGATGTTTGGTTTGGAACCCCGATGGCTCGAGTGAGTTTCAGATGCGTTTCGAATAGTTCATAGGAGGTTCAGATTTTTGCTAGTGCTCAGATCTCGCATTTGCGAGAAATGGGCCGCATTTGCGACTATCGCATATGCGGGATTCATCATCGCATTTGTGAACTACCCATCGCATTTGCGATACTGGCTTGGGCTGGGCATTGGTTGTATTTGCAATCACTTTGATCGCTTTTGCGGAAGTCCACAGTTCCCAATTGCGAGATAATCGTCACATTTGTGATGACAGTAGGGGTGTGAGGGACTTCTCTTTTGTGATGGTTTCTTTGCATTTGCGGGGTGCACACTTGGAAACCCCAGGTCGCATTTGTGACACCTGCTACTGTTCAAATAGCCGAGGGACAGGAGTTTTGGTCTCATTTTCATATTTTGGTACCCTAGACTCGGTAGAAGGCGATTTTGAAGAGGAGGTTTCATCTAAAAACTTTGGAAAAGTGATTCTAATCTATTTCTAATCATATTCTATCAATATATCTTAGATTTTAACATCAAAATCATGTGAATCAAAGTAAAAATTTGTGAAACTTTGTCAAGTTTTTGAAAAATAAGAATTTGAGTTTTGAGAGTCGATTTGGACTCAGATTTTAAAACTAATCACATATATGAACTCGTGGGGTCATGGGTAGTCGGAATCTACTATTGGACACGGGTTTTGATAGGGAGAGCCCCAGGTTGACTTGTGTTGACTTTTGAGAAATTGTATCAATACCATAGCTTTAATTATTGGAATTGATTTCTCTTGTATTATTTGATGTTATTGAGTCAATTTTGGTTAGATGTGAGCGGAGCGAAGGTGAATTGTAAAGGAAAAGATATTTTAGAGTGTTGATTGAGGGCTTTTGAGGTAAGTATCTTGCCTAACATTGTGTGCGAAAATTACCTCATAGGGATTGATTTGTTTGTACTATTTGAACTACGTAAAAGACGTGTACACGAGGTGATGAGCTTGGACACGGCTTAAATGTGAAAATTTGATCGGTTTAGACTCTTAGGTTCTTATGTACATTAAAATGAAGTTGTCTTATCATGTTAAATCCTCTATTGCTAAATTTAACCTTACGTGTCTTATTTGAGGTTGATTTGTTCATGTTCTACCCTTTATTGCTAAATATACTCTGATATGCTTAAATTAAAGTTGTTACCTCTTTTATTGCCATGTTATCTCTTCCGTAGTTGATTATCCTTAATTGAAGTTATTGTTATCTATTCCATTGTTGACTTATCCTTATTTGAAGTCATTATTACATGTTATCTCTCTTATCATTGAGTTGTACTTATTTGGAATCATTATTACATGTTATCTCTCTTATTATTGAGTTGTACTTATTTGGAATCATTATTATATGTTATCTCTCTTATTGTTAGGTTGTTCTTATTTGGAATCATTATCACATGTTATCTCTCATATTGTTGATTTACTCTTAATTGATATTGTTGTTACACACTATCTCTCTCATTGTTGAGTCATTCTTATTTGAAACTATTATTACTTGTCATGTCTTTTATTGTGAGCTCGTTCTTCCGTTTCTTTTTATTTTGTAGTTCTTGTAATGATTTATTTGTTGTACTCTCGTGTTATTATTGTTGTTATTGTACTCAGTGTTGTTGAGCCGGGGGCTATGTATAGTTGTGGTAGTGAAATTGTTTTAAGGAAATGTTGTGGCATATGGGCACACATGGTGCGAGTCGTTATATTGTGTTGTTATGTTTTTGGCACACGTGATACTATTATTATTATTATTATTATTATTATTATTATTATTATTATTATTATTATTATTATTATTATTATTATTATTATTATTATTATTATTATTATTATTATTATTATTATTATTATTATTATTATTATTATTATTATTATTATTATTATTATTATTATTATTATTATTATTATTATTATTATTATTATTATTATTATTATTATTATTATTATTATTATTATTATTATTATTATTATTATTATTATTATTATTATTATTATTATTATTATTATTATTATTATTTGAAGTGGCGTGACAAGGCGGGCTATATATATATGTGGGTTTGTGTATGTGGTGAGACAAGGCGGGAATATTATTATGCGCGTGTGGCGAGACAAGGCGGGTATTTACTTTATTGTTGCGCACATGGAGAGACAAGGCGGGCTATGTCAGGGATGCTTTATGATGACTTGTGATGGCCTGGGGACATTGTTTTTTATGATAATTGTGTAGTGGTGTGCCAACCTTGTGTGAGTTATGCATTTTACCCTTTGTTATGTTGTTTCCTTTGTGTTATCTGTTGTCTCTGTTCTCACTTGTTGACTCGAGATGTGATAGAATACTTGCACAAGCATGCACGTAATTAACCACTCATATCGGTTTAGGAAGATGAACCCTAATGTCTATTCATCATTTACATGTATTTTCGTATATTTGTCTTCTGTGTGAGAGTTGTACTATTGGCACGTGAGTTGTCCGTGCGGTTATGAATTATTGTTATTGCTGGCATTTGAGTTATCCATGCGGATATGAGATATCATCACTCCCTTAGCACGTGCCTTGTCCGCGCAGATATAAGGTATTAATGTTATTGACACCTGAGTTGTCCGTGCAGCGCGTGAGTTATCCGTGCGGTTGTGATTTGTAATGTAGGGCACAAGATGCCAAGTGATTAAGGTTCGTGAATTGGGACCCGCAAATTCTGGTGATGAGGTGTGGTACCTCGGAAAAATTCTTGTATAAATCTTGTGTGAAAGCGGTTGTTTATTTGGTTGCTACATATTTATCCTTACTTGGTTTCACTGGACATTGACTGTATTCAGCTTACTCTACGACGTTGTTACCTGTCTGTTCCTTGTTGCTAATTATTGCTTCTAGTTTTCTATTGCAAGTATTGTTGTCGTTTTACCATGCTTAGCTTTATATTGATATTGTTACTTGTTAGTTTCACTTTTATACTTGTACATGTTATTATGTCTAGTAGGTATCTTGACTGTTCCTCGTCACTACTCCTCCGAGATTATTCTTGATACTTACTGGTACCGCTGTGGTGTACTCATGCTATGCTTTCTGTACATTTTTGTGCAGATCCAAGTACTTCGGAGTTTGTAGCTGATCAGATATTGCTACCAAGACTTCAAGGTATACATGTCGTCGCATTCGCAGGCCTCGGAGTCACCTTCTGAAGTTTATTTTGTACAGTTTATTTCTATTCGGGAACAATTGTACTTAAAAATTTCCTAGTGAACTCAGTAGAGCTTATGACTTGTACTACCGGTTTTGGGATATTGTGTCGTGTTGGGATTGTTGGCTTTATATAGAAATATATGGTTTATGTTTAATAGTTATTTTGGTTAAATTCTGTCATTTAATTCAGTAAGTGTTAGGCTTACCTAATCTTAGAGACTACGTGCCATCACGACATCCTACAGAAGAAAATTGGGGTCGTGATAAGTTAGTATCATAGCTCTAGGTTCATAGGTGCTACGAGTCATAAGCGAGTTTAGTAGAGTCTTGCGGATCGGTACGGAGATGTATGTACTTATCTTCGAGAGGCTACAGAACTATTAGGAAAAATTTACTTCTTTCATTCCTATCGTGCAAGTTTATTGATTTTGTAGTTTGAGCCTTGTCATTCTATTCTCTCACAGATGGTGAGAACACGAGCGGCATTTACTGATGATGCTGCCCCCAGAGCTAGTGTTCCTAGGGGCCGGGCCAAAGGCAGAGGCCGAGAAGGAGTACGTGCTACAGCTAGAGCATATGCCAGAGCAATAGCTGAGGAGCCACCAGTAGTTATGATTGGAGGATAGGCACCGGAGGCGCCTGTTGCTACCTTGGGACTTCAGGAGACTTTAGCATTGTTCCCGAGCATGTGTTGGTACATTGTCTCAGGTGGGATTGATTTCGGTTGTCCCAGTTACTTCATAGATCGGGATTAGAGCTCAGACGCTCACCGCCTGTACTGCAGAGCAGCATGTACTTATTGGTCAGGTTTCAGGTGTCATGCCAGCACACCCCGAGGTCAGTCCAGAGGCATCTGAGAAGGAGCAACTGAGACTTGAGAGATTCAAGAAGTATCGTCCTCCTACTTTCAGTGGCTTAGCTTTAGAGGATGCACACGGTTTTCTAGAAAAGTTCCATCTTATTCTCTGCACCATGGGCATTGTGGAGACGAGCGGGGCTGCTTTTACTACATTCCAACTGTCGGGAGCAACGCACCAGTGGTGGCGGGCTTACGAGGAGGGTAGCCCAGCCGATGCAGCTTCACTTTTATGGACTCAGTTTTCAGAGATGTTCTTGAGAGAGTTTGTTCCCTGGACCCTTCGGGATACATGGCGCACAAAGTTTGAGCAGCTGCGCCAGGGCACTATGTTAGTGTCAGAGCATCCTGTTAGATTTAGTGATTTATCCAGGCATGCGCCTGCTTTGGTTTATATAGTTAGAGAGCGAGTATGCAGGTTCATTGAGGGGTTCAGTTATGGTATTTGATTCAACATGGCTCGGGAGTTGGAGATGGATGTTCCGTTTTAGCAGGTGGTAGAGATCACTCACAGAGGGTATGTGGGGTCAGGAGAGAGAGGGCAGGGAGGCTAAGAGGCCTCGTGGACTGGGAGGATCTACTGATCTTGGAGGCAGGGTACGTCATGGTAGAGATTTTGTGGGTCAGCCAGTTCAGTTTACACTTCAGACTTCACGCAGTGTTTCAGATATCCATGGATCCCAGAGTACCCATACCGGACAGCTTCCACAGCCACGTCAGCGGAGAGGTTACTTTGAGTATGGAGATACCAGCCACATGGTGAGAGATTGTCCCAAACTCCGGATAGATGTGTCACAGTGGGGTATTCAAGCTATGAGTTCTGCTGCAGATGGTGATATACCTACACCACCAGCTAGGGGTGGAGGTCAGGCGGGTAGAGATAGCCCTAGAGAGGGACCGGGCCCATTGTTACGCTCTTCCTGGTTGGGTCGAGGAAGATACACCAGATGATGTGATTACAGGTATGATTTCAATTGATTATAGAGATGCATTTGTGCTATTTCAATCCGCTCCTATTTATTTGTAAGATTCATTCTGCCTTACTTCAGATATGGTTGTGTTTTTGTGATTCTTGTATTCTGTTCATGTGTTCACGCCAGTTGAGAATTGTTTTGTGGTAGCTCATGTCTATCGTTCTGGTTTGGTTGCTATTGAGGGTCATTAGGCTTGGGTGGACTTTCTTTTAGTTAAATACGGTAGGTTTTGATATGATTTCTGGGTGGTTTGGCCACAATTTATGATCTGGGTGTCCTACATGTATGAGAAGTTTGTTTCATGTTGTGGTTTTGGTTCTACGGGGTTAGTTGGTAGAGTGTCTTAGTTGATGAGTTGTTTATTTTACTTGTGGTTCCGAGTTATGGATGGTACATGTTGTCCTTGATGGATATGTGTGTTTGTGCTGGGCTATGTGCCGCAAATAGGTCATATTAAGGTAAGATTTGTTATGGTTGTTGCGTGTATCTTGCTTCTTCCTTGAGGATTGGATCCGTAGTACGGTATCAGTGGGGAGTTGTGCATGTTTGGCTTATTTGACAGTTCTCTCATGTGTTCCTTTTTCTTATCCAGTCATATTAGAGACGTGCTTGTTAGGTTTTGATTACGATGTATGTGCCCAGGTGGCGTTTGAGGTGGCTTGTTGATCGGATGAGTAGTTATGAGTTTCGCATGTTTATTGCATTATTTTCGGTGTTGTGAAGGTTTGGAACAAGGTTCTAGTCGATATGAGCCTGTTTATCGGTACCAGGCTTGGTAATGGACAACTATTGTGGTTAGAGTTTTTTCTATGGGCATATGAATGATGTGTTATGTCGTGTAGTTATACCTTGTGGGTGTATGCATGAGCCGTTGTAGCTAGTTAAGGGTTTTACAATGTGTTTGTGTGATAATAGGGCCCTTGGTAGTTGTGAAAATTTGATTCTAAGGCTTTTCGGCATGAGTGAAAGGAATAATCTGCAGTTGAGATGGTGTTGTCGGTCTTGTGTAGATTGGGGTGATGTGGGATCACCCGTGGGTATGTGCATGGTGAGTTCATACAGTGATTTGATGGCTTGGGAAAGACTCTTGGCACATTCGAGGACGAACGTTTGTTTAAGAGGGGGAGAATGTAATGACCCGACCGGTTATTTTGAGCTTTACTGATCCGTTCAGTGGTTTGAGGTCTTGAGTATATTCATATTATTTATTATGACTTACATGCATGGTCAGATTTGATTTTTGGATAATTCGAAATGAATTTGGATGAGTGGTTCTCATATTAGAAGCTTAAGTTGAAAATGTTGACTGAGGTTTGGCTTTTGTGAAAATGACCCTGTAGCGCTATTTTGATGGCTCTGATATGTTCACATCATGATTTTGGATTTGAGTGTGCACCCGGAATCGTATTCGAAGGTCCGTAGGTTGATTTGTGTTATTTTGCCGAAAGTTGGCAATTTAAAGACTTAGAATTTTGATAAGTTTGACCGTAGGTTGATTTCATAGCTATCGTATTTGGATTTTTGATTCGCGACTTGGAATATATTTGTTTTGTCATTTGGAACTTAACCGCAAAATTTGACGTCATTCCGAGTTGATTTGATAGGAATCAGACGCGCGGTTGTATTTTTAGAAGTCCTTGAGTTTCATGTTAGATTCATGTGTTTTGAGGTCTGATTCATGATTTTGGATGTTATTTTTATGATTTGATCACTCGAGCGAGTTCGTGTTATGTTTTTAGACTTGTGTTGATGTTTGGTTTGGAGCCCCGAGGGCTCGGGTGAGTTTCAGACGCGTTTCGGAGAGTTCATATAAGGTTCAGATTTTTTATGGTGCTTAGATCTCGCATTTGCGAGAAATAGGTCGCATTTGCGACAATCACATTTGCGAGCTTCATCATCGCATTTACGAAGTGCACTGTGGCCTGAAGAGTTCGCATTTGCGAACTACCCATCTCATTTGCTATACTGGCATGAGCTGTGCATTATCGCATTTGCGATCACTTTGATCGCAAATGCGGAAGTCCATAGTTCGCAATTGCGAGATAATCAACATATTTGCAATGACAGCAGTGGTGTGAGGGACTTCGCTTTTGCGATGGTTTCTTCGCATTTTGCGAGACCTGTGACTGGACAAAAAGCTAAGTGACGGGATTTTTGGTCTCATTTTCATATTTTGGAACCCTAGACTCGATAGGAGGCGATTTTGAAGAGAAATTTTCATCTACAAACTTTGGGTAAGTGATTCTAATATATTTCTAATCATATTCCATCAATATATCTTAGATTTTAACATCAAAATCATGTGAATCAAAGTGAAACTTTGTGGAACTTTTTCAAGTTTTTAAAAAATAAGAATTTGAGTTTTGATAGTCGATTTGGACTTGAATTTTGAAACTAATCATATATATGAACTCGTAGGTCATGGGTAGTCGGAATCTACCATTGGACCCGAGTTTTGACGGAGCAAGCCCCGGATTGACTTGTGTTGACTTTTGAGAAATTGTGTAAAGACCATAGCTTTAATTATTAGAATTGATTTCTCCTGCATTATTTTATGTTATTGAATCGATTTTGGTTAGATTTGAGCCGAGCGGAGGTGAATTGTAAAGGAAAAGCTATTTTAGAGTCTTGATTGAGGGCTTTTGAGGTAAGTATCTTGCCTAACATTGTATGGGGGAACTACCCCATAGGGATTGATTTGTTTGTACTATTTGAACTACGTGAAAGATGTGTGCACGAGGTGACGAGTTTTTACACGGCTTATATGTGGAAATTTGACTGGTTTAGACTCTTATGTTCTTATGTACATTAAAATGAAGTTGTCTTATCATGTTAAATTCCCAATTGCTAAATTTACTCTTACATATCTTATTTGAGGTTGATTGGTTCATGTTCTACCCTTTATTGTCAAATATACTCTTATATACCAAAATTGAATTTGTTACCTCTTTTATTGCCATATTATCTCTTTTGTAGTTGGTTATCCTTAATTGAAGTTATTGTTATCTCTTCCATTGTTGACTTATCCTTATTTGAAGTCTTTGTCACTTGTTATCTCTCTTATCGTTGAGTTGTACTTATTTGAAATCATTGTTACATGTAGGGGTGGGCGTTCGGTACTTCGGTACGGTATTTAATAACTACAGTTCGGTACTTCGGTGTTCGGTATATCAATTGTTCATACCAAATATCATACCAAAGTAGTTCGGTAGTTCAGTACGGTTCGGTATTTTCTTATTAGGTTTGGTACGGTTTCGGTATCTTACCAAAGTCTTTCAAATCTCCCAAGATTATGCTATGCCTATTGTCTAATGTCTCTTCTGACTGCTACTGAGAATTCAATCACTCAAAGGCAAACTTAGAAAATAAAATCTCGATAATTACATAGAGCAAAAAATAATTCTTGGAGTGCAGTGACTTAGATTTAACAATTGCAACATTGAATCCTGAAAAGAAAATGTGAACATTGCAAAAAGACAACATGAGATTTATGCTCTAAAATGATATTGTTCTTTATTTCTTACTCTTCTCCTCTAAGATGATATTGTTCTTTTGTCAGTAGCTTAAGAGAATCTGGCAAAGCTTTTCAAAGGAATGTAATATTTGAAAAATCTAGCGACTCGAGCTTCTTGATTTTATTTTAATGTAGTCCTTCTCTGCTGGCAACCTCACTGCTCTTTGACGGCAATTTCCCAGAAAATAAAAATTTATGATTGAGTTTTGCAAATACAATGATTCTTAAATTCTTAACTCCATATAAGTTCAAGTACGCAACTCAAATCTTTTCACTAGCTAAAACCCCAAAAACAATTATTCTTTAAATGCTCAAAAATTGATTATTGTCAACATAAGAAACTTAATGAGATTTAACAAGTTGAAACTAACATAAAACCTGAAGAATGAAGAATGAAGAAGTTGTTAACCTATTGAAGACTTGAAGATTGAAGAATAAAGGTCAATAATGAGCAAACAAGTAGTCGCCGAGGAAAGGAGTCGCCATTGCCGAGGTCGTGAAGTCGTCGTCGCCATCTCTGCTATTGTAGTCGTGAATTACAACAGCAGTCAAGCAATGTTTTTGAGAGAAATTAAGGTTAGAAAATAGAAAAGGGAAGGGGTAAGCAGAAGGTAAGTTTTGTTGTCTGCTCTCTAAGTCTCTAAGCCCTAAGGGACTAATTAAGGCCTAAGGGATTAGGGGTGTTGCGCTTAGGTTTATTCTTTATTGGGCTTGGACCTAATATATTTTGGTATTTTAGTATACCGAAATATCAAAAAATTAATACCGAGTACCGAATCGAAATATCGAAATACCGAAAAATCTATCCCGAATAATACTGAAAAACTGAAAAACTGGATATCGAAATACCAAATTAATTCGGTTCGTTTCGGAATTCAGTTTTTCGGATTTTATGCCCACCCCTAGTTATATGTTATCTCTCTTATCGTTGAGTTGTACTTATTTGGAATCATTGTTACATATTACCTCTATTATTGTTGGGTTGTTCTTATTTTGAATCATTGTTACATGTTATCTCTTCTATTGTTGAGTTACTCTTATTTGATATCATTGTTACACACTATCTCTGTCATTGTTGAGTCATTCTTATTTGAAACCACTATTACTTGTCATATCTTTTATTGTGAGCCTTGTTCTTCCGTTTCTTTGTGTTTTGTAATTCTTGTATTCATTACATCCTGTACTCTCGTGTTATTATTATTGTTGTTGTACTCAGTGTTATTGAGCCGGGGGGTATGTGTAGTATTAAAATTATTTTAAGGAAATGTTGTGGCATATGGGCACATACATGTGGTGCGAGTTATTATATTGTGTTGTTAAATTTTTAGCACACGTGATACTGTTGAGAGGATTGTCAGGGTGTTCGCACATGAGTTATCCGTGCTATTATTATTATTGATATTTGCACATGCGGCGTGAAAAGGCGGGTTATATATATATATATATATATATATATATATATATATATATATATATATATATATATATATGTGTGTGTGTGTGTGTGTGTGTGTGTGTGTGTGTGTGTGTGTGTGTGAGACAAAGTGAGAATATTATTATGCGTGCGCGGCAAGACAAGGAGAATTTACTTTATTGTTGCGCTTGTAGGGAGACAAGGCGGGCTATGTCGGGGATGATTTGTGATGACTTGTGATGGCCTGGGGGCATTGTTATTCATGATAATTGTGTAGTGGTGTGCCTAGCTTGTGTGAGTCATGCATTTTATGCTTTGTTGTGTTGTTTCCTTTGTGTCATTTGTTGTCTCTGTTCTCACTTGTTGAATCGAGTTGTGATAGAACACTTGCACAATCATACACGTAATTAACCACTCATATCAGTTTAGGAAGATGAATCCCGATGTCTATTGATCATTTATATGTATTCTCGTGTACTTGCCTTCTGTGTGAGAGTTGTACTATTGGCACATGAGTTGTCCGTGCATTTATGAATTATTGTTATTGCTGGTACACGAGTTGTCCGTGCGGATATGAGATATTGTTACTCGCTTAACACGTGAGTTGACCACGCAGATATGAGGTATTAATGGTATTTGGCACGTGAATTGTCCGTGCAGCACGTGAGTTGTCCGTGCAATTGTGATTTATAATGTGGGCACAAGATGTCAAGTGATTAGGGTTCGTGAATTGGGACCCGCGAATTGTGGTGATGAGGTGTGGTACCTGGGAAAAGTTCTTGTACAAATCTTGTGTGAAAGCGGTTGTTTATTTGGTGGTTGCTACCTATTTTTTCTTACTTGGTTTCACCGGACCTTGAATGTATTCAGCTTACTCAATAGTTCTTGTATAATTTTCAACGCGGCAATGGGCAAAGCTACAATATAATCTTACGTGGAGAGGAACTCAATAGTTTTTACTTAGATCATATATTTGTATAAGAATACTTATTAAATATGTATAAATATTTAATTACGATCCCAATCTTAGCTCCACCTCTTGACATTTGCCCACAGCTATGAGTAGGTTTCTTCAATATATTTGCCTTGATAGCTACATGAAATGAGAAAGCTCTTACATAACTTCTATTGGATATTTGACAATTGACATGTCTGCTAGTGCTAGTTTCACTTTGCATTCTGCAATTTCCAAGGGATTTTTCGCGTAGTAGTACTCTTGTTTACTCCGGAGTTATAAAGTCAATTGCTAATCGACTAAAACTTGAAGTTTTTGATGGTTCAGACCTTCAGACTTTCTTTAGCTATCCAACTATTTACTTATTTTGGTGTAACTGTATCCAATTTGATTATTTTAACATTTTATGAAGTACGGGGAATCACTATGTTGTAAAATGACTAAAGAAATTATCCCCACATATGTACTACTGTTTGGTCCCAAAGATCAGATTGAGATGAAACTATTAAATCTAGTGTTAACGTTAATTAACATCCACGCTATTGCAATTAGCTAGTCAAACTTATATATAGAAATGAAATTGATTTAACCTGGGGGTTATTTGATTTGTTACTTCTTCATTCTTGGTATTTCAATGGCAAGATACAAGGCTAAAATATTTTAATCTCCAATGTGCTTACAACAGAATTGGCTTCTTTTTCTTTTCTTTTGGTTCTTTTAAAATTCTACATTGCTTCTTAAGCAATAAACTCTTCTGCCGTAGTTAACTGGCCTTAATCCTTAAAACAAATATTAGACTGGAAAATTGAGAGATTCTCTTCTTTAGGTAACATGTGATTATTAGTAAGATGAACTAACTCCATTAGCATGACCACTAAAATACTGTTGCTGAGGGAATGCAGACGGTGGAACATACGTCTGGATTCCTCGTTGTGTCCTTCTCGTTTCACATTGAACCAACACACAATCAAGATGAATATCAAATCTACACTGTGCACACCTATAAGGCCATGAAGAAGCGTTACATGCTCCTCTGCAAACAACACATCTCCCAGCTGGTTCATACGGGCCCAAAAGCCTTAAACGATGCTGCTGAAATATTAACAGTCATCATCAAAAAGGTTGCGTAATTATTGAACACTACTATCAAAGCGACTTCTGTTGAATCCGTAACCTAAACTTGAGCTCCGACTCTAGTATATATGAAGGGTTGAAGAGGAGGAAAATTAAAGAAAAGGATCGATGAAGATGATGTGTCCAAATCTTATTTGATGTGTTATTCATGTCAGAGCAACTGAAAAACACGCATGGTTAGAGATATCAGATTATGTGGGGTTTTACCAATTACTTACCTGATGTAGGACATGACGTATTGTTTGAGGCAACTGAGTACAAAGAGGGTGGACGTCGAAATTGCAACGATTACACCGGTAGAAAAGGCCTTCAACAGGATCGCAACAGACGTCGCAGAAGCCGACGAGATCGCTATTGGTTTGCGGCATGAAATTGATGAGCTTAAGTTGATGAGAATGCATGAAAGAAGAAAGAAACGGTGGACATAATCCACAGTATTCATGCAAATCAAAGTCGCAACCATGGCAGCGATATCTTTTCCCTATACCAGGCATGTAGCAACCATCACATTCGTATTCCATGTTGGAATTATATACTTCTAGCAAATGCTCTGGGTGTGCGAAATGTTGTAGCAACATGTCAGCTTGGAGATTTCCCATCTCTGATTTTCTCTCTGGAACTTTTATAACTCAGAAGTTGGAACTTAATTTGGTAATGATAGGACTCCAAAGTCTTTCACTTGTTTTCTATTTTCCATATTTAGTAATACATCAAGTTGATGCCGGCCCAAGGGTAAGTCTGCTAAAGCAGCTGCTTTGGGCCTCATAATTTTTGGGGCCTCAAATTTTTCTAATTGGTTATATATTAATTTATTTTTAGAAGAATATTTAGTATTTTAAATGAAAAAGTATAAATTTTCATAGTAAAAAGGTAGGATTAAATTGTTGATCATAAATTAAGAAAAAATATCTTTTTGGAATCACTCCTTAGACCATAAATTGAGAAAGGATTCGATTATTAATTCATAACTCAAAAAAGGTTAAAACTTTAATACAGTCCCACAATGTGTATACCTCAAGAGAAATTAAAATGGATTAGACTTTGCATATGAAAAACTAGAAATACAGAATTTAAATATATGAATTTTTTCTTTTATATAAAAAAAGAGTCTCTCATTAAATTTTTGCTTTAGGCTTCCATATTTATTGAGCCGCCCCTTAGTCATCAACTAGAGAGTTATACTTCTTTAATTAATACTGACCTGGACACTTCCTAATACTTAATCAAGAGACGACGTGGATGATTTCTATGGTTGACAAGTCGTTCACATTTTTTTTTTTTTTTGAAATTTTGCTACTTAAAGATTCTTTTTTTATTAAATAAATTTTTCAGGTTGAGTGGGGTGTTGTTTTTTTTATAACTTTTAACATTATAGGAGGAGATGTATGCCTTATCTCCAAAAATACAAAACAATGAGGTGAAACATTTATTTGCACCATGTCAAAATGGACCAAAGAGACTTAACTTACAAAAAAGTTTATCTAGAGTAATATTAGGTATTTGGAATGTGTCCAATTGGAATGGTCCCTTGGCCCCTTTAGCGGAGCTGTTGAAAGGACAGATATACAATAGCCTCACAAATAGATATAACAAATTGAACAAGATAGTCTGCCACCTGATTTGCCTTCCTGAAGCAGTGCATAGCATTAATATGGAACTAAAAAGGAGTCCAGTAGTTATTTATGTAGTGTCCTCAATCTTTTTTATTCATCTTGCAGTTATTTGCTCTCCTATCCTGAAGCATATTATTAACCAAAATTAAAGGGAGTCCAGTTCAATGGTGAAGTCCGCAAAATCATTATGCACACAGCGTTAGGCTCGATACTGACTGAGTATATTAAGTCGGTTTTACTCATACTATAATAATGTATTTCTTGTGCAGATTTTGACGTTGGTACCAGCGGAGTTTCGAAAGGCACTTAGCGGATACCAATCATTGATTTGAGGTAGAGTTGCATTATGTTCGCAGACCTGTCACTTCGCAGACCTGTCACTTTCCTATATCTTGTACTGTTTCCATTTTATTTGGATAGTGATATACTTCTTTCACCCTTGTATTTAACTGGATTTAGACGCTCATGTACTTGTGACACCAAATCTTGGGGTAGTGGACGTTATGTTACTGCTCAGTTATTTTATATCTACTGCTTTTCCTTTCGTATTTTTTTTGTGTTGGCTTGCCTAGCAAGCGGTGTTAGGCGCCATCACCGTCCCGAGGCCAGAATTTCGGGTCGTGCCAGTTTTCCAAATTTATATACATCAACTAGAGAGTTACTCGATAGTACTTCATTAATAATGACCGCGCTTCCTAATATTTAATTAAGAGACGACTTGGATGATTTTTATGGTGACAAGTTGTTCAACTCTTTTTTTTTTTTTTTTTTAATATTTAGTTTGGTACTTAAAGATTCTCAAAGGACTAGTGATGCTACATGTATTAGAAGTTTACTTATTTTATTGTCAACGTTCATCCCAAAAGTAGTCTCATGATACATTTATCAAGTTTTCATGAATAACTTTCGCCTAATCCTACCAAAGAACGTCTACATTTCTATGCGAGACAGTAGAAAATAATCGCTAATTCGATAAGCTTTATATAATGGTCAAGTGCAGAAAATAATGTAAGAAAAATGAGTAGATAATATTGACAATGAACAAGACAAAAAAAAGAATAACTTATCGAAAAATACTGTGTCGTGACAAGTAGGGGTGTCAATGAATATTTAAAAACCGACTAAACCGACCGAACCGTACCATACCGAACTGATTTTTAGGTTTCTTTTAATAAAATCATAGATTTTTATATAAATTTATAACCGTACCGATAATTAGGGTAGGTTTTTTATTTTATAAAAATAAACCGAAAAAATACTGAACCGTACCGAATAAATTTACATGTGAAAAATATATTTGTAAATTAAGTTTAAAAATAATAAAGTATTAAATTTTTCCTTGGGCTTTGAAATTATGAAAAGAGTAATAAGCCAACAAGTATTTAAACTCAAAATATTCACAAATCTATTATGCTACTCATATTGAAACTAAATTTTCAGCATATTTACTAGCAAGACACAAGGTATTGTAGCGATTATGATAAGCAAACTATAATGTATTAAATATTTTTCCTTTCATATGATTTAAATTTATCTTTTTGAATATTGAATAGTTAATATATTTTCACTCATGTGATTTATATTTTCTTTCTATTCTTAGTTTCTTTTACACTGCTATAAAATAGTTGATGGATCTATACTTTGGTCATATTTTCTTAGTTCATCACCATTTAAACAGTAAAAATACCTAGAGTGTTTTGCTAAAGTCCTATAAAAGTACGTATGTTATTGAATTCTACTTCTACTAATGACTTTCACATTATATTTTAAAAATACTGAAATTAACCGAACTGTACCGATACCGAAGAGAAACCAACATGATTGGGACGGTTTCGAAAAATCTAATGGTATAGTATAAATTTTATAAAATAACCAGTCGAACTGAACCATTGACACCCCTAGTGGCAAGCCACTACCTTGAAAGCGATTTCGGCCCGACTGAGTGCAAATCGTTAAGACCGGTCGCTCCCTAAGGTTCCACAACACCTCCAAACACGTGCACTCATGTTTGGAATTGCCCAGAATTTGGTTGAAGAAGAGAGATGAAGGTGTTTTTTCTGTGTTTTAAAAACTTCACAAAACACCTCCTAATAAAGATAAGATGCTAGAGTTGTTACATTAAGGAGAATTAAATTGGGGGATATGAAAATAAAAGAGTTGTTACAGAATTCAAGTAGGAGATACAAAAATTCAAGTAGCAGTTACAACAAATTAAATTATAGTTGTTACAAAGTAATAAATCACACGTTACAAAATTCAATTCAAAAAAAATTAATTTGGACATATTCTGGTACGCATGTATTTGGGCATTTTTCTGGTAAGCTCAAAAAATGAAGAATTCTTTTTTAGCAAAACTAGATTTGGATTAGGCCTCACGTGTGCCCGGAGGGGGGGGGGGAGGAGAGGGAAATCGACCCGTTTTGCCTTTAGAACTAATTTCTCATGTGCGCGAGACCACCCCATTTTACCAACTCTTTACAAGCTCAACAAAGAGCAATTCAATATAAAAAGAATGAAAAGACTTTCCACAACCAATGAGTGACAATTTGTCTTTCACAAAAGACAAAGAAGTAAAGAATAAAAAGGGACCATAAAGAAATCTTTGACTTTGCATTATAAATAATACCAACAATCCCCCACTAGTGCAAAGATAAAAATAAAATAAGAACAATTCTGGGCAAAAGAGGGAACATGTACTTAAGTGTCAATATCTTTCGATCTGAATTGACACGTAGTGAAATGAGGCAACGACTAACATCCACAAAGGGAAGCACTCTTGAACTGAATGGACATTAGTTGAGACCCCCACAACACATACTATATCCTTAATGCAAACTCTGCGATACTAACAAAGTGCTTTTATGGTCATGCACATACCTTGGGTCTTACGAGTACTCTAGAAAGACATCCCAAGTCTTTCATTAAAGGCGACTGCACCTTTACACTCACGTAGATGATTCCATCAAGTCTATCTACACATAGACCACCTTAAGGCTATAGAATCATTAAGAGAAAAATAAGCTCAACCTTATAAAACACTACCACACGCCATAGGGATAGGAAATGTAGTGCATATTGAGGTCTCATATGGCCTCGTTTGACCACAAATGGGTATTCACCATACTTCCTTAATTCATGGGCTTTAGCCCCATCCCCCTTGACGTTTTAAGGATACCTCTCCTTGTCAAACCCTTTGTTAAAGCATCCGCCAAATTTCTTTTGTATCTTACATATTCCAAGGAAATAACACCATGTTTCAATAATTATTTTATCGCACTATGCCTAATGTGAATATGTCTTCTTTTTTCATTGTACACACTATTTTTATCAATTCCAATTGCCTCCTGTGAGTCACAATATAGAGAAACTAGTGAAACCTGTCTTCCCCACAAAGGCATGTTTGTCAATAAGTTTCTCATCCACTCGGCTTCTTGCCCTGCCAACTCAAGAGCAATGAATTCAAAATCCATAGTAGATTGTACTATACAAGTTTGTTTTGAAGACTTCCATGAAATAGCACCTGCACCAAAAGTAAACACATAGCCACTAATGAAGCTAACTTCATCATTGTCAGTAACCTAGTTTGCATTGCAAAATCCTTCTAAAACAGCAGGAATTTGTTAAAATGTAAACACATATCCATAGTACCTCTCAAATACATTAACAAACGATGAAGAGCATTCCAGTGTTCATTACTATGGTTGTAAGTATATCTACTCAATCTACTAACACCATAAGCAATATCAGGTCTTGTATAATTCATAAAAAACATTACACTACCACTTATCTTAGCATATTCAGTGTGAGAAATACTAGATTCCTTATTTTTTCTCAAGTGTATGCTAGGATCATAAGGAGTTCTAGGCACATCACTAGGCGCATTATTTTTCAATGAAAAAATATGCTCAAAAAATTCTGCATCTCTAGATTCACAGATAGAACTATCATTCAAAGACATAAATCTATACGCAACACTATTTTGAGCATAACCAATAAAAATAGCATCAAAAGTCTTGGGTCCAACAGTTACTTGTTTAAACTCAGGTAGATCAACCTTAGCTAAACACCCCCACACTTTCAGAATTTTCAAGTTAGGGGCAAACCCTTTCCATAACTCATACGGGGTTTTATCAAACTTCTTATGAAGGACTTTATTAAGAATATAGCATGCAGATAAAATAACTTCCCCCCATATGTTATCAGATAAACTTGAACTCAAAAGTATATAATTCATCATTTCCTTAAGGGTTCTATTTTTTCGTTCGGCTACACCATTTTGTTGGGGAGTATAGGGAGCACTAACCTCATGTATAATACCATTTTTTCTCACAAAAGACTTCTAGAGTATTAGTACTATATTCACCACCCCTGTCAGACATAAATCTTTTGATATTTCTGTCTAATTGATTTTCTACTTCTGCCTTGTATTTCAAAAATATGCTTTCATCCTCATCTTTGAGACGGTTTGCTTCCTCAGTCCCCATGTGACTGATCAGTTCTTGAAGAGTTAAGTTTTTCTTTTTGTGTTTCAATTGATTCCTGTAATCACTCAAGGAAGGTGAAAACTTTTCAAGCAGAGCATTAGCCTAGAGAATCTCATACATCTCCATGCCTTCGTTCAAAATATCAGCAGTTAAGTTCTCATACCCGTGAACCTGCTCCATGATCGGCTTATCATCAACGATTTGAAACTTGATCCACTTTCCAACCACATACTTCTTTTTTTCCGCGTCATCTGCACCATATTTCTTCTCCAAACTGTCCCATATGACTTTAGCAGATTTATAATTTATAAACTAATCAAAGAGAGGGTTAGTCATATGGTTAAGCAGATGCCCTTGAACAGTTTTATTATCCTTTTCAAATTTTTTCTTAGCAACATCTTCAGCAACAACAGTAGTAGCAGCATTAGAAGTATCAGTAACAACATCGGCAGGTGGTTCATTAAACAAAACGTAATCAACTTCTAATTGTTCAAAGAAAATTAAAAGTTTCTGGGACCAACGCTTATAATTGTTTCCATCTAAAGGCTCAAGCCACTACTAGAATAATGCAAATTTCCCACGGATATTTTCCACGAAAATATATCAATGGTAATTCTCACAAAAAATTTGACAAAATCAGTGGGAAAGTGGGGACACAAAAATTTTACCAAAATTTCAATAGTTCTCACAGATTCTCTGTGGGAACTCTTTAGCGCCTAAAATCGCGAAATTTGTTTCTCACCTATTTCAGTGGGAAAATAAGTGGAAATTAATCACATAAAATTAAAAAGAAGTTCCCAGGGAAAACAATGGAAAACTAAAGAAAATATATTGAATATTTTTAATATTCTCACACATTCTCTAGGAAACATCGCAATCTGTTAGAATTTTGTGAGTGAAAATTACATCTTTACCTATTTCTTTAATTATTTATAAGTCTGTTAGAGTCTTGATTTGACTTGGTATTTTTAAAAATGGTTTCAAGGACTTGTTGAGAGCACTTCTATTAAAAAGAATTGTTCATTCACAAAAAATTGATTTACAACCATAACTTTTCTTGACTTAATAAAAAGAAAAAAGAAATGTGAATTATTTAAGATGTATATTCAAGTTTAATTGTAAACTAACTTGAGTAAAATAAATTATTCATTTTTTTATTTAATTATTTTATCTTGTTATTGTGTAATAGATGGAACAAGATCATAGATGGATGTACGATAGAAATCATCCTATCTTGTTATTTAGCTCACTTTATTCAATCTAGCATGTTTTATTTGCAGATAAAGTGTGCATGATCACGCGATCTTGAGGCAGAGGTACGAACTGTTTTCTTTAAGAAATATTCTGATAGGTTGTCTGATATGCTTCGGACTGCTCGAGAAAGTAATGTGAGGCCAACTTGGATTCTTGATGATATATGGGTTAAACTTCTTTCATATTGGAAATCTCCGGAATTTGAGAGGAGGAGTCTCTAGGGAAGGGCAGCCCGTATGTCCGGCAACGGTGGCTCTGTGCACACATTTGAAAGTACTGTACTGCCACTGATCTTTCCTTCTTTGCCTTGATTCCTCTCACCACCTGTCATCAATGCTAGTGTTCCTTGCCCCCATTTGAGCACGAGCAGTAACACATGCTTCCTTTTTAAGTGCAGCAACCACCAACGCCATTGACTTGAGTTCCATTCACACAAAATAGTGGATGATGTAGATATAAAGCATTCTCTTCCAACTGCGTCTATACTTTCCTTTTGACTTTGCATTTAACCAATAAAAATAGTAATACTATATGCAACCTCGTTGATATTTTGAGAATCAATAAAATTTACTTTTATAATAATTGTAATATTTTTACTAGAATACTTCCAAACAAATTTTGGAGGAGTTCATTCAAAGTCAGCTGATTGATGATCAAGGTAGGCCAATCCAACCAACCAAAGAGGAGCTCAAGTACATGTGGATTAATGCAGCTGGTGGTGTGCATAAGGGGAGAGTCTACGGCCTTGGATCAGAGTTTAGTCTCAGTCGTCGTACTTCTAGATTGTGTAGTTCTTACTCTTCGTCACATTGCTCGGTTGATCTAAATGAGTTTGAGCAATTGAATAGGAATGTGTCGAACATTACTGAGTTGTATATGTAAGAAAGGGCTGCAAGGGAGGAAGAGGCGAAGCGGAGGGAGGAAGAAGATAGGCGAAGAGAGGAAGAGGAAAGGCAAAGAGAGGAAGAAATGAGGCGAAAGGACGACACATTAAAACTTGTCACTAGTGATGTTGAAAGCACCAAGTCTCAGATAAACTCTCTCTTAGCATCTGGTGCATTTCCTCTGCCCCGTTCTTCGGCACCATCTGATGACAATTAAGGAGTAGTTTCTTGTATTAATTTATCTTGGATGGTACTTTGGATGTTGAATATTGAATGTTGGATTTTTTAAGTTTTTGTTCTACTCTGTTTAGTTGGATATTGTTTATGAAATGGATTGAATTAGATGTTATTTATAAAATAATTGGATTGAATCTTGAGTTTGGTATTTGAATGCTTAATTGTATTTAGTCTTGTATTGTTAGTTGTACTTTCAGTTTGGTAGGTGGTGTAGTTCTAAATACAGAATTGGCAGTGAAAATATTTTCCATATTTCCCATGAATTTTTCACTGACGCTGTCGGAATTTTTGTTCCTTTTTCCTAGAATTTTAATATTTCGCACAGGGATTTCCCACCGACGTTGTGAAAAATGTTGTTCATATTTTCCACTACTATCATGGGTAAATTAAAAATATTGCTAAAATAATTTTAATACTTCCCACAGAGATGATGAAAAATTTAAGAAAATTAAATTATTATATTTATTACTTTTTTCAGTAATGTCATGGGAAATTTCACTATGTGACCCCATCAAGTTCATGTGAAATGCTTCCTGGGAAATTTTCTGGGAATCCACGAGGGTCCCGGGAAACTATGCCCTTTTCCCACTCAGCGTCTCCCCTGAGAATGTCGTGGGAATATTTAAATTTCATACGGATTTTTCACTGATATATCCGTGGGAAAAGACTGTGTTTCTAGTAGCTTTGGCAGATCAGGAAGTATTTTGTTCAAATTGGTAGCCATTAGTTAATATTATATACAGAAGTCGCTTTCAAATCGTAAGAAAAATGAGTAGATAATATTGACAAGGAACAAACCACTGCCTTGAAAAATACTGTGTCGTGGCAAACCACTGCCTTGAAAGTGATTTCGGCCCGACTGGGTGCAAATCGTTAAGACCGGTCATTCCCCAAGGTTCCACAGCACCTCCAAACACGTACACTCGTGGCTGGATGTTTGGAATTTGCACAAAACAATTGCTCAGAATTCGGTTGACGAAGAAGAGAGATGAAGGTGTTTTTTCTGTGTATTAAAAACTTCACAAACAACTCCTAATATAGATACGATGCTAGAGATGTTACAAGAAGGAGAATTAAATTGGGGGTTATGAATAAAAGAGTTGTTACAGAATTCAAATAGGAGTTACAAGAATTCAAATAGCAGTTACAACAAACTAAATTATAGCTGTTACAAAGTAATAAATCCGACTTTACAAAATTCAATTCAAAGAGAATTAATTTGGACATATTCTCAAAAAATGAAGAAATAAATTTTAGCAAAACCAGATTTGGATTAGGCCTCACGTATATCTCGCGCGCATGGGGGCAAATCAACCCGTTTTGCCTTCAGGACCAATTTCTCATGTGCACGAGACCACTCAATTTTACTAGCTCTTTACAAGCCCAACAAAAAGTAATTCAATATAAAGAGAAGGAAAAGACTTTGCACAGCCAATAGTGACACTCTGTATTTCACAAAAGACAAAGAAGTAAAGAAGGAAAAGAGACCATAAAGAAATCTTTGACTTTGCATTATAAATAATACCAACAAACAAAAACTTTAAAAATTCACATTCTCAATGAAAATTCAATTTAAATTGTCAAATAAATATCCCTAATAAGTTCAATGAACCAACCAAGATTATCATTATCTTGAGCAAAGGGATTTGGAATATATGGAGATTGGAAAAAACTCGTACAAGCGAATATATGAGTGATTGCACCCTGAGCCACTTGATCCAAATCACCATTGGATTCCAAGGTTTGAGTAAAATTCTGGAAATCTAATCTCAAACGTATATACTGATGGAGACACTTCCTATAAATTTGCTTATATTCTGGATTTGTTTCACATGAAGTGATTGTCCAAGCCTTCCTTGCAATATTTGTGTAGTTTGAATATGCCAATCTAATTGTAATATTTTCAAGATCGAACTTAGTTGTTGCCCGTTGAGCCTCTGAATCATTTTCCATAACATTATAGCAAAACTCTCTAACCATAGAGAAATCACAAGCCCTTTGAATTAATGGCGTGACAGCATTTGCTCTTAAATTTGCACCATAGAAATCAACACTTAATAGAAAAATATAGGGGAGGAAGAAGATTAGTGAGATTGATGAAGAAGAAGAAGTTGATCTCCCCATTTTTTCTCTCTCTTTTGATCTATCCTAATTTCCTTGTTTGAGATTATAAATATGGGTTGGTGTAATATTTAAAATTCAAAAATTTATTAGTAACATCCCAGTGTAGAAATTATCCTGAAAAGTTAAAATTATACTATTAATGTTTTTACCTATTACAAACTGAAATGTCTGATTCCTATTTAATATGGGATTATGATATTCTAAATTTACCTCCTTTGAAATATTCAACATCTTAAATTGATATATATTGATATATGCATTTATTTTCATACCTCGTTTGAGATCCCAGAAAAAGATATATGCAAACGCTCAAATGAAATATTCTCAAATTGTCCTAATTAAAGAGGCTGCTGATCTTTTATACAATTAATAAGATTCTAAAACACATAAAGAATGAATGCATTTACTTAATTTCCCATTGTCATACATAATCCTCATTTATATTATGCCATGGACTCTTCATTTTTCATATCTTTCTGTCAAGTTTTCCAAATTCAAGGCGATTGTCTAATTTGGAATAAAATTAATTTTATGCGTGATATTTCAACTTTAAATTTATTGTACTAAAGTCATTGTACAATGCAAACGAAAAGAATACTCAATCATATATCACAAACGGTAAAACGTGGGAAAATGCAAAAATCGATCACAGAAATGATAAAACACACAAGAGGTTAAATTGAGTGTTTGCTAATTTTTCAAACTCTTTGGCTGAATTCTTATATTTTTGGTACTCCATCCGTATCAGTTTATGTGAACCTTTCTACTCTTCGAGAGTTAGTTACTATAAGTTGCATTCTTCTCATGTGCTAATGAAAAAATATATTTCAGAATATTGATAAAAGTTTACAAATCTTGAATCTCGAAAAGTGAAAAGATTCACAAATTGCATCGGATGGAGTAGTTGAAGTTAAATACTAAATAATCAAAGGTTAGGTATTGGGACCAACAATTAGTAAGCAAATAAATGAAGAGCCTCTTTGATAAGCTTTTGGGAGGCCAAAAGTACTTTTTAGTGTTAAAAAAATACTTTTGGAAAATTTGAGATATTTGACCAAAATAAAAAAGTGATTTTGAGTAGTAATAGAAGTAATTTTTCTGCATTTAGGGAGAAACTACATACTCTAGCTTCTTCCAAGAAGCAGAAAAATAATTTATTCAAGACAAAAATAATCTTACAATAAATTCATATTTTCGAAATTATTCCTCATTAATTTGACTTTTTTCTTTTCCTTTTCTTTTTAATTTCTATCATACCTTTCTTATCTTTTTTATTTCAATCATATTTTTATTCTTTTTCTCCTATTCCTCTTTGGAATAGTTTCAAAAGAGCAGATTTTTATTTTATACGAAATGATGTATTTTGATATATTTAAATTATCATGTAAACAATAAATAATACTACATACTCAGTGTTATTACTTTGGATTGTAATGGATTGTACAACTTTGCCCAACACCAACAATGAATCTGCCTACATCTATTAAGGACTAGGACTTTCAGTAGTTCGCAAGATAGAGATGATTGTTCTACCCTTATACAATTGTTCTACCCTCAGGGGCCGGTTTGGTACGAGGGATAAAGGATAATTAATTTCGGGATTAAATTTGAGATGAGTTTATCCCACTTTTGGTTGAGATAAAATCGTGGTATAACTAATCCCCAGATTAGTTATCCCGGGATTGTAGTATTTTTTTATCGCTATGAAAGGGTGGAATAACTAATCCCAGAATAACTAATCTCGAAATAATTGATCATTGAATAACTTCTTTCCCAACCTAACTGCCCCTAAATGTTTTGCATCTTTCTACCAATGAATATACATTGGCTAGGAACTCTTGAAAAACATAAAATTTCATTAATAAAGATCATGATAGGAAACCAACTGCAGTTTCAATAATTCATAACATTTAAGAAATAAGAGAGAAAGAAAAAATGGGGATAAACCCATAAGTTGTACAATAGATACGCCCCCGCGCTTCTGATCAATGAAGACTTTCGAGCGTTTTTCAAATTAAATTTGCTTTATTAGGAATTTTTAAAGATAACAAACAATATATGTTTGAAACTCATGTATCTACTAAATAAATATCCCTAATAAGTTCAAGGAAGAAAGTAAGATTGTCATTATCTTGAGCAAAAGGATTTGGAATATTTGGAAATTGGGTGAAATATTCCGTACAAACGAACAGATGAAGGGATGCAGTCTGAACCTCTTCATCCAAATCACCTTTGATTCGTGATGATTCAAACAAAAACCGGAAATCAGATTTCAGAATATTATACTGATGGAGACACTTCCTGTAAATTTGTTTATATTCTGGATTTGTTTCTTTTGAAGCGATTGTCGAAATCTTCCTTACAATATTTGTGTAGTTTGTATATGCCAATGGAATTAAAATGTCATCAAGCTCGAACTTAGTTGTTGCTAATTGAGCCCTTGAATCATTTCCCAAAACATTATAGCAAAAATCTGGTACACCAGAGAAATTGCAAGCTTTCTCAATTAGCGGGGTGACAGCATTTGCTCTTAAATTTGCACCAAAGAAATCAACACTTAATAGAAAAATGTAGGGGAGGAGGAAGATTAGTGAGACTGATGAAGAACTAGAAATTGATTTCCCCATCTTTTTTTTGTTTCAGATTATAAGTTTGGGTTGGTTTTATATAGAAAATGCAAAAATTTAATTAGTAACATATCATAGTGTAAAGAAATTTTCTTGAAAAGTTAAATCTACTAGTATTAATGTTTTTACCTATTACAAACTTTAATATCAGATTTCTTTTTAATATGGGGTTGTGATATTCTAAATGTGCCTCCATTGTAATAGTCAACATCTTAATTATTTTTCCATGAATTAATTTCGTACCCCGTTTGAGATCCCATAGAAAGGATATATGCAAATGCTCAAATAAAATATGTTATTCCCGGTCAATATTGCTGTATTTGTAAATATTAATTCTGCAAAATATAAGTTAACGTAATGAAACAATAATAATAAATTCGAGCCCACTGAATTCACAGTGTTTCCTTAAGGAATTTAATCCCCTCCTAGTACCCAAGGTAATGGATTATTTCCTCCCAGGATAGAACGAATAACACACTGGTGTAGCGGTACTTCAAACCCCAGTGTTTCGGCGAACACAAAGTTCGGTAGCAAATCACACTTACAGTTGCTTTGTTTGAAGTTAAAAACAATGCAGAACGAAGGAGTATATACTCAGAAAAACGTATGGAAGTTCTGAGAGGAAGGAATGCAATGTATAGCCAATTTGTTGAGCGAATTGTATGTTGAGTTGAGTATCTTTCTTCAACATTTGCTGCTCATATATATAGCAGCCAAGAAGGAGTGCAAGACCAAACGTCCACCCTTCATGGTGGAGCAAGCATTACATGTTTGTGGAGCAAGCACTTCATGTTTGTGGAGCAAGCACTTCATGGTGGGAAGACCATTATCCGGCTGCCAAATTATCAATACACGGATTGGAAAATATCCGTTTACAAATACGGATAATCTTACGTTAATATTTACTATTAACAAATAAATTTGGTCCAAAAAATTAATCAATCAATCGATCATTTGACCAAATCCGAATCCAAATCCGAATCCGAATCCGAATCCGAATCCGAATCCGAATCCGAATCCGAAGCCGAAGCCGAAGCCGAAGCCGAAGCCGAAGCCGAAGCCGAGCCGAGCGAGCGACGACGACGACGGCGCGAGGCTTGCTTTCTTCTTAACTCTTTAAGAGCTACAAGAAGAGCAATTATATATATACCCACCAAAAATGTCTTCCACTTCCAATATGGGACAATGTCTCATTGTTAAGAGGGGAAAACTTAAAATTTTACTCAAAATTTCATTTTCCCTCCATTTCCCATTCACCCTCATTTTAAGAATATTACATCTTAAAATAAAACCTCAACAATCCCCCACATGAATGGGGAATGGCTATATCACGGAAGTATGCATGAAAAACTGTGTGATTTACAAGCAAGGATTAATTGCATCTGGATAAGTAGGTTTCCCTTTGAACTTTCCGTAGTAAACTTATGTCGGATATACTCGGTCAATCGGTAGATTTGATATCTTTGAACCGTCGATCTTTGGTGTATACCTAGACAACCATAAGTCACACAATCAACCCTTAACCGTCTTTGGTTCTCATTGTTGTGTTCGTTTTAGCCATGAACACCGCCTGGTTTCATAAGTGCGTAGAAAACTGGCCTTACAGAGTTCTCCTTGAAGCGGCTCACACTTCACACTTAAATAGGTGATTCCTAAACGTGTCATCCTGTAGATACACTATTTGATATACCCCGTATCAAATTTAGAAATCATTAAAAAGCCTTAATGCTTTATCCTTGGTACTGAACATTGTCTCATCACGAGAATGGACTAAAATTTTATTTGACAATGTTGAACCGTCATTAATGACTTTGTTTGATCTCTTTGAACCTAGATCTTGGGATCTCCAGTCTTCTAGGTAGAGTTACCGCCACAATGACTTGTTCTCGGCCATAGCCCCATTCCCCTTGATGATTTCTCAACTACCTCTCTAGTTAGGCCTTTTGTAAGTGGATCCGACACATTATCACTTGACTTTACATAGTCAATTGTGATAATTCCTCTAGAGAGTAATTGCCTAACGGTTTTATGTCTTCGTCGTATATGACGAGATTTACCGTTATACATGACGCTCCCAGCCCTTCCAATTGCCGCTTGACTATCACAATGTATGCATATTGGTGCCAACGGTTTGGGCCAAAATGGAATGTCTTCCAAGAAATTCCGGAGCCATTCAACTTCTTCACCGGCTTTATCTAAGGCTATGAATTCAGCCTCCATTGTAGAGCGGGCAATACATGTTTGTTTGGACGACTTCCAAGATACCGCTCCTCCACCAATAGTGAATACATATCCACTCGTGGACTTAGAATCAGTTGAACCGGTGATCCAATTTGCATCACAGTATCCCTCAATCACCGCAGGGAAATTACTGTAGTGCAATTCAAAGTTCTGGGTATGTTCTAAATATCCCAAAACTCGTTTCATTGCCATCCAATGAGATTGGCCTGGATTGCTCGTATATCGACTCAGTTTACTTATAGCACAAGCTATGTTTGGTCGTGTACAATTCATGATATACATTAAGCATCCCAATACACGAGCATAATCCAATTGTGATATGCTTTGGCCTTTGTTCTTTGCTAATGCAAGATTCACGTCAATTGGAGTCTTTGCAACTTTAAAGCCCAAGTGCTTGAATTTTTCAAGTACTGTCTTAATATAATGAGATTGTGACAATGCCAGACCTTGAGGAGTCTTATTGATCTTAATTCCCAGAATTAAATCAGCAACTCCCAAGTCTTTCATATCAAACTTGCTATTGAGCATACGCTTAGTAGCATTTATGTTGGCAATGTCATTACTCATTATCAACATATCATCCACATATAGGCAAACAATGACTATGTGATTTGGAACATTTTTAATGTACATGCATTTATTACATTCATTTATCTTAAAACCATTTGACAACATTGTTTGGTCAAATTTCGCATGCCATTGTTTGGGTGCTTGTTTTAGTCCGTAAAGAGACTTAACAAGTCTACATACCTTCTTTTCTTTACCTGGAACCACAAACCCTTCAGGTTGTTCCATGTAAATTTCTTCCTCCAACTCTCCATTTAAGAAGGCCGTCTTAACATCCATTTGATGAATTTCAAGACCATACACTACAGCTAATGCTACTAACATCCGTATGGACGTAATTCTTGTAACTGGAGAGTATGTATCAAAGTAGTCTAGACCTTCTCGTTGTCTATACCCTTTGACTACGAGCCTTGCCTTGAATTTATCAATAGTGCCATCATCTTTGATTTTTCTCTTAAAAATCCATTTAGAACCCAAAGGTTTATTTCCAGGAGGAAGATCAACCAATTCCCATGTATGGTTGTTCAATATGGATTCTATTTCACTATTGACTGCCTCTTTCCAAAACAATGATTCCGAAGAAGTCATAGCTTCTTTAAATGTTTGAGGCTCATTCTCCAATAAGAAAGTCACAAAATCTGGTCCAAATGAAGTAGACGTTCTTTGACGTTTACTACGTCTTGGATTCTCCTGATTACATGTACTTTCTTTTGTTTCTTCCCGAGGTCGTTTAGATCCTTCACCAAACGACTCACATTCCTTTTTATACGGATATATATTTTCAAAAAACTCAGCATTATCTGATTCTATAACTGTATTATTATGAATGTCGGGATTTTCTGATTTATGAACCAGAAATCGATATGCTTTACTATTTGTCGCATATCCTATGAAAACACAATCAACGGTTTTCGGTCCTATCTTTACCCTTTTGGGTTTAGGAACTTGCACTTTTGCCAAACACCCCCACACTTTAAAATAATTCAAGTTGGGCTTCCTTCCTTTCCATTGTTCATAAGGAATGGATTGTGTTTTGCTATGGGGCACTCGATTTAATATTCGATTAGCCGTAAGAACGGCTTCCCCCCACAAGTTCTGTGGCAAACCAGAACTTATCAACAACGCATTCATCATCTCCTTTAATGTGCGATTCTTTCTTTCCGCAATCCCATTAGATTGGGGCGTGTAAGGGGCTGTTGTTTGATGAATAATTCCATATTCTAAACATATTTCTTCAAAAGGAGATTCATATTCACCACCCCTATCACTTCTTATCATTTTTACTTTCTTGTTAAGTTGCGTTTCAACTTCATTTTTGTATTGCCTGAATGCGTCTATTGCTTCATCTTTACTATTCAGTAAGTAAACATAGCAATATCGAGTACCATCGTCAATAAAGGTTATGAAATACTTCTTTCCACCGCGAGATGGTATTGACTTCATGTCACAAATATCTGTGTGAATTAAGTCTAAAGGATTTGAATTCCTTTCAACTGACTTATAAGGATGTTTAACATACTTAGATTCCACACATATTTGACATTTTGATTTTTCGCATTCAAACTTGGGCAGTACTTCCAAGTTAATCATTTTCCGCAAGGTTTTATAATTGACATGACCCAAACGTACATGCCATAAATCATTTGACTCAAGTAAGTAAGAAGAAGCTGAAATATTATTATTATTTTCAACAACCATTACATTTAGATTGAAAAGGCCCTCGGTGAGGTAACCTTTTCCCACAAATATTCCATTCTTACTAATTACAACCTTGTTGGATACAAAAACGCACTTAAAACCGTGCTTAACAAGAAGTCCAGTAGAGACTAAATTCTTTCTCATTTCGGGAACATGAAGGACATTGTTCAAAGTCATGACCTTGCCAGAAGTCATTTTTAGAAATACCTTCCCATATCCTTCAACTTTTGCTGTTGAAGCATTTCCCATATAAACTGTCTCTCCGGGTTCAGCAAGAGCATAGGTAGCAAAAGCCTCTCTAACTGCACAAACATGGCGAGTGGCTCCTGAATCAAACCACCACAGTTTAGGATTTCCCACCAAGTTACATTCAGAGAGCATGGCACACAAGTTATCAACATCATCATGGTTTACTACCATGTTTGCTTGACCCCTTTTCTTGTCTTTCTTCGGAGCACGACACTCCGTAGATTTGTGTCCGGTTTTTCCACAGTTGTAGCAGTTTCCACTGAACCGCTTCTTGCTTGGGTTGTATTTCGGACCAGAAGCCTTCTTCCTCTTTTTGTTAGCTTCAACAATATTTGCTCCCATTATTGTTGAATTTCCACGGCCTCTCCTTTCAGCAGCTTTATTGTCCTCTTCGATTCTCAACCGAACAATGAGATCTTCAAGGGACATTTCCTTTCGTTTGTGTTTCAAATAATTTTTGAAGTCCTTCCACAACGGAGGCAACTTCTCAATCATTGCTGCTACTTGGAATGCTTCGTTGATTACAAGACCTTCAGCAAGTAGATCATGAATAATCACTTGCAATTCCTGGACTTGAGTAATAACAGACTTGCTATCTATCATTTTGTAGTCCAGAAATTTTGCGGCAACGAATTTCTTCATCCCGGCATCTTCAGTCTTATATTTCTTTTCAAGCGCATTCCACAATTCTTTGGATGTCTCCATGCTACTGTATACATTATACAGATTATCATCCAGTCTGCTAAGAATATAATTCTTGCATAAAAAATCAGAATGCTTCCACGCTTCAATCACGAGAAAGCGTTCATTATCTGGAGTTTTATCCGGCAGATCAGGAACATCTTCCTTGATGAACTTCTGTAGACATAACGTAGTTAAGTAGAAGAACATCTTCTGCTGCCAGCGTTTGAAATCAATCCCGGAAAATTTTCCGGGTTTTTCTGCCGGTGCCAACGCCGGTGTTCGGCTTGTCGTTGCGTTGGCAGTCGCCATCGGAACAGCTTGGTTTTCGTTTTCAGTCATCATCTTTTTCAGAAAAGAATGACACAAACAAACGTTTAATACACGTTTTCAAACTGGAGTAAAAATCACGTAGATTTTAATATCCAACAAAACGCCACGAAGGCTTAACTCTCCAAAACGGGAGTACACAAACCACAAAGGTTTTAGTTTGCAGAATAATAAGAATAACACAAGTACAGAAATAAATATTAAATTCCTTAAGATTGTTATTCCCGGTCAATATTGCTGTATTTGTAAATATTAATTCTGCAAAATATAAGTTAACGTAATGAAACAATAATAATAAATTCGAGCCCACTGAATTCACAGTGTTTCCTTAAGGAATTTAATCCCCTCCTAGTACCCAAGGTAATGGATTATTTCCTCCCAGGATAGAACGAATAACACATTGGTGTAGCGGTACTTCAAACCCCAGTGTTTCGGCGAACACAAAGTTCGGTAGCAAATCACACTTACAGTTGCTTTGTTTGAAGTTAAAAACAATGCAGAACGAAGGAGTATATACTCAGAAAAACGTATGGAAGTTCTGAGAGGAAGGAATGCAATGTATAGCCAATTTGTTGAGCGAATTGTATGTTGAGTTGAGTATCTTTCTTCAACATTTGCTGCTCATATATATAGCAGCCAAGAAGGAGTGCAAGACCAAACGTCCACCCTTCATGGTGGAGCAAGCACTTCATGGTGGGAAGACCATTATCCGGCTGTCAAATTATCAATACACGGATTGGAAAATATCCGTTTACAAATACGGATAATCTTACGTTAATATTTACTATTAACAAATAAATTTGGTCCAAAAAATTAATCAATCAATCATTTGACCAAATCCGAAGCCGAAGCCGAAGCCGTAGCCGTAGCCGAGCGACGACGACGACGACGACGGTGCGAGGCTTGCTTTCTTCTTAACTCTTTAAGAGCTACAAGAAGAGCAATTATATATATACCCACCAAAAATGTCTTCCACTTCCAATATGGGACAATGTCTCATTGTTAAGAGGGGGAAACTTAAAATTTTACTCAAAATTTCATTTTCCCTCCATTTCCCATTCACCCTCATTTTAAGAATATTACATCTTAAAATAAAACCTCAACAAAATATTCTAAAATTGTCCTAATTAAGGAGGCTGATGATCTTATATACAATTAATAAGATTCTAAACATATAGAGAATGAATGCTTTACTTAAGTTGCCCATCGTCTGTCACATTATGATAATCCTCTTTTATATTATGCTAAATATGGACTCTTCATTTTCAAAATCTTTCGAGCAAGTTGTCCAAATTCAAGTTAATTGCCTAATTTTAGAATAAAATAGATTTCACGAGTACTAATTCAATTTTAAATCTATTATACTAAAGTCGTAATACTATGCAAACGAGAAAATATTTAACTATATTTCACAAAAAGAAAGTGTGGGAAAATGTAAAATTGATCGCGGAAATGATAAAACACACAAGAGTGAATTGAGTGTTTACTAATTTTTCAAACTCTTTTGCGGAAACTGAACAATCAAATGGTAGACATTTGGATCAATAATTAGTAGAAATTGTTATGAAATATTATATTATGCAGTGAATGTCTATAACTCCTAAAGAAGTTATTCCCACCGATCTTCTCCACTAAGCTCTCACTATTTCTTACCATTATGATTGTAACTCCTACACATCTATAACCTCCATGATCTTCCCCCATGATCTCAATAGTTAATACCATGTTCATGACATCCCTTTGTATTACTTAAATATCATCCTATAAATAGAGCATTTGGGCATCACATTATACACACTTGAATACATAGAAGAAATAAGAAATTCTCATCTTTTTCTCCCTACATTCCCGTCTATTTTCTTGTTTTATATTATTAATTTGAGCTAAGTTTCTTAACACGTTATCAGTACGAAGGTGTTAAACAACTGAGAGTCACGACCCAAAACTCAAACTGTCGTGATGGCGCCTATCATGATACTAGGCAAGCCGACAACTCATACATACCAACTCTTTTAAATTAAAAATATACGAAAACAAGTTTAAATAAGTGAAAAATCTCATAAAGTGGATAAAAACGTCACAACTCATTACAGAATTTCCCCAAAATTCGGGTGTCACTGAGTACATGAGCATCTATATAATGACATAGTCTGATACACTGGCTAAAAAGTAGAACTGAATAAATAAAACTGAAAGATAGGGGAAGGAGAATCAAGGTCTGCGGACGCCAAGGCAGCTACCTCGAAAATCTCCGAACGGCTGAAGCTCCAAGATCAGCGACCTCCGTACCCGGAAGTACCTGAATCTGCACACGAAGTGTAGGGTGTAGCATGAGTACAACCAACTCAATAAGTAACAAGTCTAACCTGTGGCTGAAAGTAGTGACGAGCTCGCACAGTACATGCCATATACAGAATTAACAGTGCGGAAGTATACAGAAATTATGACAAGAATGTCTGAGAGAATTCATAAACTGCAGGTAACAGTACATGAATTTAAACATGCTTCCAGATTTAACAGTTAAGCCCAATACAAGAAAAATATGCCAAGTCAGAATGATACGAGGAATATGACATCTCTATATCTACATGCCAATATGCATGTCGTATGTGATACAACACAATGAAAGTCTCACATACTCACACTCTCAGAGTACTCAACCTGACTGTCTCAATTCTTACTCGGCACTGTACAGGGCAGATCCACCTCAGGGGAGATCCAACCCAAATCAAACATCATGAATCAATAGCAACTGCACTCACTGTGGGTGTGCAGACTCCGGAGGGGCAGATCCAGCTCAAGCGCTATAATTAGCCAACCATGGCATGAATCAAATAAGCCTGTTGTGGGCCCGATCCCATAAATATCACTCACAAACAGGCCCTCGGCCTCACTCAGTCATCAATCTCTCCTGTCTCTCGGGCTCACAACACTCTACTATTAATGTTTTTTACCTATTGCAAACTTTAAAATCAGATTTCTTTTTAATATGGGGTTGTGATATTCTAATTTTGCCTCCATTGTAATAGTCAACATCTTAATTATTTTTCCATGAGTCAACAAAATTCATTTAATTTTGTATCCCGTTTAAGATCCCATAGAAATGATATATGCAAATGCTCAAATAAAAAATTCTAAAATTGTCCTAATTAAGGAGGCTGATGATCTTATATACAATTAATAAGATTCTAAACATATAGAGAATGAATGCTTTACTTAAGTTGCCCATCATCTGTCACATTATGATAATCCTCATTTATATTATGCTAAATATGGACTCTTTATTTTCAAAGTCTTTCAAGCAAGTTGTCCAAATTCAAGATAATTGCCTAATTTTAGAATAAAATAAATTTCACGGGTAATAATTCAATTTTAAATTTATTGTACTGAAGTCATAATACTATGCAAACAAGAAATTATTCAACTATATTTCACATAAAGAAAGTGTGGGAAAATGTAAAATTGATCATGGAAATGATAAAACACACAAAAGAGTGAATTTTTCAAACTCTTTTGTGGAATTCTTATATTTTAAATAGTTTAAAGTTAAGTATTTGAACTTTGCTTAATTACCACCAACAATGAATTTGCCATCCACTAAGGACTAGGACATTAGTAGGTTGCAATATAGAGATGATTGTTCTGCCTTTGTATAATTTGGATTT
The DNA here is from genome assembly GCF_000715075.1 of Nicotiana tabacum. Taxonomy (NCBI): domain Eukaryota; kingdom Viridiplantae; phylum Streptophyta; class Magnoliopsida; order Solanales; family Solanaceae; genus Nicotiana; species Nicotiana tabacum. The sequence goes on along the minus strand of NC_134081.1, from coordinate 20,684,051 downwards.
AATTGCTCTCTTGAAAGGGTTAGAGTTGGCTTTTACTAAGAATTTATATCCATAGATAGTGGAAACAGATTTGCAGGTATTGACTACCTTCATCTCATTATTAGTATTTTATTCACATTTATTAAATCATTGTAAATATGGTAGCACATGTTCTAGCTAGCCATGTGAGAACTTGGGCCTCACTTATCCGGCTAGATTAAAAGATGTCTTTTGAAACTGTCACGATCCGAAATTTTCCACCGACGGGACCGTTATGGCGCCTAATATTTCATTTGCTAGGCAAGCCAACGTTAGAGAATCATTTACCAATTTCTTATTTTTATTCAGTAATTAACATTAATTAACTACAATAAAATATAAAAAAAATACGAAATATCATAAATCTGTATTAACTACTATCACCCGGATCTGGAGTCGCAATTCACGAGCATTCTAGAATTTACAACAAGTAATAGTCTGAAAGAAATACAACTGTCTGAACGAAAGAAAACAGTAAGACATAAAGGATAGACGGGGACTTCAAGGTCTGTGAACGCCGACAGATCTACCTTGAGTCTCCGGACAGCGGACCAGTAGCAAATCTCGATCAACCTGAGCCGGTATCAAAATCTGCACAGAAAGTGCAGAGTGCAGCATCAGTACAAACGCCCCCATATACTGGTAAGTGTCGAACCTAACCTCGGCGAAGTAGTGACGAGGCTAAGACAAGACACCCACATATAACCTGAACAGTATAATCATACTAGAGGCAACAACAATAAGTAAAACAATAATGCAGAAATAATGGGAGGGGAGCATACAATGGGGGAATACAACATAAGGAGTGAGAATAATGAAAGGATATAATTAAATCGAAATTCTTAAACGAATTGAGCAATCAAGACAGCAAGGAGAACTGCATGGCATCACCCTTCATGCTTTTACTCTCAGCCTCACCAAATAACAAATAAGACTGCACGGCATCACCCTTCGTGCTTTTACTCTCTTCCTCACAATATAAATAAATTATGCACGGCATCACCCTTCATGCTTTACACTCTTCCTCACAATATAATTAAATTATGCACAGCATCACCCTTCGTGCTTTACACTCTTCCTCACAATATAATTAAATTATGCACGGCATCACCCTTCATGCTTTACACTCTTCCTCACAATATAATTAAATTATGCACGGCATCACCCTTCGTGTTTTACACTCTTTCTCACAATATAATTAAATTATACACGGCATCACCCTTCGTGCTTTACACTCTTCATCACAATTCACAAAATCAATAACAACGGATAAAGAGAAGTTTCACAAGAAATCAATATTTCGTAAATGATTACTTTCACAATTTAACATCTTAACTTCGAATCAATATTTATAATTTTACCGACCTTGGTGGAACCAGATACAAGTCTTCCAACATTCCAACAACAACAATAAGCATGGATAGCAAGATTTAAGACTACAAAATTGCAAGAAATGGGCATGCTATGACTCGACCACAACGTATAGATGCTCGTCACCTCAACTATACGTCGTATTCAACAACAAGCACGTAGCAAATACTCACACAATACCTATTCCCTCATACCAAAGTTAGACACAACACTTACCTCGCTCCGAAGGCCACTTAATTCTCAATCACAGCTTTTCCTTTGGAATTTACCTCCAACCAACTCGTATCTATTCAAAAATGACTCAATAGTATCAAATATTGCTAAAAGAATCAATTATATTGCATAAATTAAATTTCCCAATTTTTTCTCCAAAAAGTCGAAAAATCGACCCCGGGCCCGCTTGGTCAAAACCCGAGGTTCGGACCAAATTTCACTCACCTATTCACCCCTGAGCCCAAATATATAATTTGTTGTGGAATCCGACCTCAAATTGTGGTCTAAATCCCCAAATTTCCGAAATCTCTAGTTTCTACCCTAACCCCTAATTATACCATAAAAACTCTAGATTTTAGGTTGAAAATTCAAGAAATGTAATGGGTAATTGAAAGAAAATGGTTTAGAATCACTTACCAATAATTTGGCGAAGAAAATGACTCTTGAAAATCGCCTCTACCCGTTTGGTTCTTGCAAAATATTGAAGAAATGGCTCAAACCCGTGTTTGGAGTCTGTTTTAAGTCACTGGACAGGCCTTCATCTCGTTCGCGAGAGGCCTGTCGCGATCGCGATGCACAGCGGCCTAAGGCCTTCGCGTTCGCGAGTATTCCTTCGCGTTCACGTAAGGCAACTCCCCCTAGCCTTCGCGTTCGGGACCCAGTGGACGCGTTCGCATAGAAGAGCATGACCAACCCTCCCCCAGGTCCCCAAGTGCTTCGCGTTCGCTATGGTCAGGTCGCGTTCGCGAAGGGTAAATCCCCCATCACTTCGCGTTCGCGACCAGGCTTTTGCGTTCGTGAAGAAGAATTTTCAATCTCACCAGATTACTCTTCGCGTTCGCGAGAGGACCTTCGCGAACGCGAAGAAGGATATGCCATACATCAGAATCTGCAGAAAACCAGATTTTTTTCAAGTCCAAAATATCCCGTGGCCTATCCGAAACTCACCCCGAGCCCTCGGGGCTCCAAACCAAATATGCACACAAGTCTAAAAATATCATACGAACTTGCTCGCGTGATCAAATCGCTAAAACAACACCTAGAACTACAAAATTAGCACCAAATCAAATGAAATTCTCAAGAACACTTTAAAAGTCCCATCTTCTCACCTGGACTTCCGAATCACGTCAAATCAACTCCGTTTCTCACAAAATTTCACAGACAAGTCTTAAATATCATAATGAAACTGTACAGGACTCCGGAACCAATATACGGACCCGATACCAACAATGCCATGCATCAATAAATTCTTAGAAACAAATAAATTTTCAAACTTTTAATTTTTCTCAAAAATTCGTAACTTGAGCTAGGGACCTCCGAATTCGATTTCGGGCATACGCCCAGGTCCCATAATTCGATACGGACCTACCGAGACCGTCAAAGTACGGATCCGGGCCCGTTTACCAAAATTATTGACCGAAATCAACTAAAATTAACTTTTAAGGCAAAAATTCTTATTTTCATTAGTTTTCAACATAAAAGCTTTCCGAAAACCTGCCCGGACTGCGCACGCAAATCGAGGAGGGTAAAAATGAGATCTTTGAGGCTTAAGAGCGCAGATTCAAGTTCTAAAACATAAGATGACCTTTTGGGTCATCACAGAAAACTTTCCCTTTCTTTGCTTTATTAAATTTTTGCAAAGACTATGATGGATTTGAACTTGCACCTTCACTTCCTTTTGTAATGAACCTCTTTAAATTCTATTTTAATTAAAAGTACTTTTATTTAGAGGAAAAATCCTTCTCAAAAGTACTCTCATACATGTATCACACATTTCATGGTTTACTTTCATCGAGTTGGAAAACAGTGGAATGAAAGATATAAATAGTGAAGACAAAAAGAGAGACATATATTACTAAATATCCGAAACGAAGCCCAATTGATTTGATTGGTCAGTTGAATAAACAAACACTATAATTCACAATCATGTTGTCCTTTTCTATTGCGGTTCAGAATTCTTTTTTATCTATAAAGCTTCTGATCCTAGCAAAAAACGTGTGCATTTTTGTATGAAACAGTACTTTTAAGAAAACTTATCTCAATCTCGATAAGCTTTATATAATGGTCAAATGCAGTAAACTAAAACTTTAAAAAAGTTACATTATACATAGTCGAAAACGTAAATTCAATTTCAATTGACTAATATTTTGAGAATCATATTTGTATTCTATGGAACTTGATTTTGAGTGTAAATGTTTTGAAAGAAATAGAGTGTAAATTAGACAATGGTAAATCTGAAAGGAAATATTTGTGACAATAATACGAGAAAGATACTGGATATATAAGTAAACAAATCTTAGACCTTAGTTACACATTTTAAAGTCGTACGGATCTGGGTCCAAAACAGACAATATTACTAATGGACTGAAATAGTAATAATTGCACGGGGCGCCCTATTTGGTCGCCCCCATTTAACCTATACCCATATTTTTAAAATTCTTTAACCTATACCCTAATTTAGACAATTTCAGATGCTTACTCTTCTTCCTCCTCTTCTTCTTTTCTCTCTCAAACACATGAGACTTTGTATAAGTATTATTGATTGAATCTGTAAAAATTTTATTAAATCATATCAACTACCATATTCTATGTTGAAGGACGAGTAAATAAAACTCCACAAGCTGGTTAAAGTAGGTGTGATTTGTGTCTTTCCCTGATCCATCATTCTTAAACATACAACAGCAACTGACTACTACATGTCCTCTCTTCCAAGTTACCTGCCACAAAAATGGCACATGCATGTGAAATTTATTATATACAATAGTTGCTCTCGCGATCTCTTGGAATTAGCTTACTGCTTTATGATATCATCCGCAGGAAAAACGACAGAAAAAGGCTGCAGATCTGAAAAATAAAAGATAGGAAAAATAATTTCAGAACATTACCAAAAAAATCAATTAAAACTTCAGCACAATTTGGCTTAAGTTATATTTTAAAGCCATCTAACTTCAAAGAAAGGCGAACACAACTTCAGCTCTAAGACTACTGAAGTTTAGCAAATATAAAATAAAAACTTTAGCTCCTAGAATGCTGAAATTCAGCAAATACAAAATAAAACTTCAGCTCCTAGAATGCTGAAGTTCAGCAATTACAAAACAAAACTTCAGCTCCTAGAATGCTGAAATTCAGTAATTACAAAACAAAACTTCAGCTCCTAGAATGCTGAAGTTCAACAATTACAAAACAAAAACTTCAGCCAAAACATGCTGTAGTTTTATTGAACCGAAGTTTTCCATTGCACTATGAACTGAAGTTTGCGTGATTGCCTTTGCAAGTCAGGCCAAACTTCAGGCAAAAATATCTGAAGTTTTGCTTTGATAAGGCTACACTTAAGGCAAAACATTCTGAAGTTCAAACTTCAGACATAACTTTTTGCTACTTTAGGCCCGTATGTCTGAAGTTACCCGAAATGTGGGTACGCTTGCAATTTTGTTTGCAAAGCGGGTATAAGTAAAAATGTGACCCAAAAACTGGGTATAGATACAAATCCCCCACTGAAATGTTATATATTGTATTAGAGCCATGATACCATTGGGTCGATATCCTTCGGGGACATCTGATAAAATTGGAACGATATAGAAAAGATAAGCATGGCCCATATGCAAGGATAACACGCACAAATCGAGAAATAGTCCAAAAATATCCAAATTCATACGTTACATTTGAACTCGCTAGTGATGTTGTCCGTTTTGGACTTAGGCATACACGACTTTGAAATACACTTGTCTATGTGGGATTTACCTAGGATATCACAATATTGCAACACAATTAGCCAAAATTTACGAGACGGATCGTGCAAGCTATCTTAACAGAGTGGTAGAGATGTCTTTTACAAGTGTTTCTAATCAAATTTTCTTTTAGAAGCTTTAGTTTTTTCTTTTAACATAGTTTTACTACCAAAAGATATATGAATGGCGACTTTGGATAATTCTTATAAATTTATTTCTTCAATATTGATGAACAAAAACATAAATTAAAATTTTGACTTGAAATTCTTGTTGCTCCTAAATGCACACACTAGTATATAGTATCTGTGATGACCCAAAATGTCATCTTTAAATTTCATAAATAATTATGTGTTCTAAGACCTCGAAAAATACCATTTATTATTCTTCGACTTGCGTGCGTTGTTCGTACAATTTTCCGGAAAGTTTTTATGTGAAAAATAGATTAAAAGGTGAAATAGAGTTTTAAAACTCAACTAGGTTGACTTTGGTCAATATTTTGAGCAAACGAACCCGGATCAGTATTTTGACAATTTCGGTAGGTCCGTATCGTGATTTGGAACTTGGGCGTATGCCCGAAATTGAATTCCGAGGTCCCTAGCCCGAGATATGGAATTTTGATAAAAAATTAAAAGCTTGAAAGCTTAATGATTTCTAAGAAATTACTGATGTTGGATTTATTAACCTCGGGTCCGTATTTTGGTTCCGGATTCCGGTATAGGTCCACTATAATATATATGACGTGACTGCCAAATTTGGTGAGAATCGGAGTTGATTTGGCGTGATTTGAACGTCCGCTTGTAAAAATATAAGTTTTAAAGTTTTCTTGAAAACTTCCTTTGATTTGGTGTCCGATTCGTAGTTCTAAGTATTATTTTGGCGATTTGATCGCGCGAGCAAGTTCGTATAATGTTTTAGGACTTGGGTGCATGTTTGGTTTGGAACCCCGAGGGCTCGTGTCACGACCCGAAATTTCTCACCGACGGGACCGTGATGGCGCCTAACATTTCACTTGCTAGGCAAGCCAACATTAGAGAATCATTTACCAATTCCTTATTTCCATTCAGTAATAACATTAATTAACTACAATGAAATATAAAAAAAATGCGGAATATCATAAATCTGTATTAACTACTACCACCCGGATCTGGAGTCGCAATACACGAGCATTCTAGAATTTACAACAAGTAATAGTCTGAAAGAAATGCAACTGTCTGAACGAAAGAAAACAGTAAGATATAAAGGATAGACGGGGACTTCAAGGTCTGTGAACGCCGACAGATCTACCTTGAGTCTCCGGACATCGGACTAGTAGCAAATCTCGATCAACCTGAGCCGGTATCAAAATCTGCACACAAAGTGCAGAGTGCAACATCGATATAATCGATCCCATGTACTGGTAAGTGTCGAACCTAACCTCAAGGAAGTAGTGACGAGGCTAAGACAAGACACTCACATATAACCTGAACAGTTTAATCATGCTAGAGGCAACAACAATAAGTAAAACAATAATGCAGAAATAACGGGAGGGGAGCATACAGTGGGGGAATACAGCATAAAGAGTGAAAATAATGAAAGGACATAATTAAATCGGAAATCCTTAAATGAATTGAGCAATCAAGATAGCAAAGAGAACTGCACGACATCACCATTCGTGGTTTTACTCTCAGCCTCACCAAATAACAAATAAGACTGCACGACATCACCCTTCGTGCTTTTACTCTCTTCCTTACAATATAAATAAATTATGCACGGCATCACCTTTCGTGTTTTACACTCTTCCTCACAATATAATTAAATTATGCACGACATTACCCTTCGTGCTTTACACTCTTCCTCACAATATAATTAAATTATGCACGGCATCACCCTTCGTGTTTTATACTCTTTCTCACAATATAATTAAATTATACACGGCATCACCCTTCGTGCTTTACACTCTTCATCACAATTCACAAAATCAATAACAACGGATAAAGAGAAGTTTCACAAGAAATCAATATTTCGTAAATGATTACTTTCACAATTTAACATCTCAACCTCGAATCAATATTTATAATTTTATCGACCTTGGTGAAACCGGATACAACTCTTCCAACATTCCAACAACAACAATAAGCATGGATAGTAAGATTTAAGACTACAAAAATTGCAAGAAATGGAATTTCAATGGGCATGCTATGACTCGACCACAACGTATAGATGCTCGTCACCTCAACTATACGTCGTATTCAACAACAAGCACGTAGCAAATACTCACACAATACCTATTCCCTCAAGCCAAAGTTAGACACAACACTTACCTCGCTCCGAAGGCCACTTAATTCTCAATCATAGCTTTTCCTTTGGAATTTACCACCAACCCACTCATATCTATTCAATAATGACTCAATAGTATCAAATATTGCTAAAAGAATCAATTATATTGCATAAATTAAATTTCCCAAATTTTCCTCCAAAAAGTCGAAAAATCGACCCCGGACCCGCTTGGTCAAAACCTGAGGTTTAGACCAAAATTCACTCACCCATTCACCCCCGAACTCGAATATATAATTTGTTGTGGAATCCGACCTCAAATTATGGTCTAAATCCCCAAATTTCCGAAATTCCTAGTTTCTACCCTAACCCCAAATTATACCATGAATACTCTAGATTTTAGGTTGAAAATTCAAGAAATGTAATGGGTAATTGAAAGAAAATGGTTTAGAATCACTTACCAACAATTTGGCGAAGAAAATGAATCTTGGAAATCGCCTCTACCCGTTTGGTTCTTGCAAAATGTTGAAGAAATGGCTCAAACCCGTATTTGGAGTCTGTTTTAAGTCACTGGACAGGCTTTCATCGCATTCGCGAGAGGCCTATCGCGATCGCCATACACAGCGGCCTAAGGCCTTCACGTTCGCGAGTATTCCTTCGCATTCGCGTAAGGCAACTCCCCCTAGCCTTCGCGTTCGCGACCCAGTGGACGCGTTCGAGTAGAAGAACGTGACCAACCCTCCCCCAGGTCCCCAAGGACTTCGCGTTCGCGATGGTTAGGTCGCGTTCGCGAAGGGTAAACCCCCCATCACTTCGCGTTCGCGAAGAAGAATTTTCAGTCACACCAGATTACTCTTCGCGTTCGCGAGAGGACCTTCGCGAACGCGAAGAAGGATATGCCAGACAGCAGAATCTGCAGAAAACCAGATTTTTCCCAAGTCCAAAACATCCCGTGGCCTATCCGAAACTCACCCGAGCCCTCGGGGCTCCAAACCAAACATGTACACAAGTCTAAAAACATCATACGAACTTGCTCGCGTGATCAAATCACCAAAACAACATCTAGAACTACATATTTAGCACCAAATCAAATGAAATTCTCAAGAACACTTTAAAAGTCCTATCTTCTCAACTGGACGTCCGAATCACGTCAAATCAAACTCCGTTTCTCACCAAATTTCACAGACAAGTCTTAAATATCATAATGAAACTGTACAGGGCTCAGAACCAAAATATGGACCCTATACCAACAATTCCATGCATCAATAAATTCTTAGAAATAATTAATTTTCAGACTTTTAATTTTCCTAAAAAATTCGTAACTTGAGCTAGGGACCTCAGAATTCGATTCCGGACATACTCCCAGGTCCCATAATTTGATAAGGACCTACCGGGATTGTCAAAGCACGGATCCAGGTCCGTTTACCAAAAATGTTGATCGAAGTCAACTAAAATCAACTTTTAAGGCAACAATTCTTATTTTTATTAGTTTTCAACATAAAAGCTTTCTGAAAACCTGCCCAGACTGCGCACGCAAATAGAAAAGGGTAAAAATGAGATTTTTAAGGCTTAAGAGCACAGATTCGAGTTCTAAAACATAAGATGACCTTTTGGGTCATCACATTCTCCACCTCTAAAATAACTGTTCGTCCTCGAACGGACATAGAAAAATACCTGGGCTGGTGAAAAGGTGGGGATATCTACTCCGCATATTGGACTCGGACTCCCAAGTAGCTGCCTCAATAGGCTGAGCTCTCCACTGCACTCGAACTGAAGGGACTCAACTAACGAACCTGCCGGTCTAGAATGGCCACCGGCTCCTCCTCCTAAGTCAAATCCTTGTCCAACTGGACAGAGCTAAAATCTAACACGTGGGACGGGTCACCATGATATTTCCAGAGCATATACACATGGAATACCGGATGAACTGAGGATAACCCTGGAGGCAACGCAAGTTTATAAGCTACCTCCCTCACTCTCTCGAGGATCTCAAATGGCCCGATATACCTAGGGTTCAACTTGCCCTTCTTCCCAAATCTCATAACACCCTTCATGGGAGATACCTGAAGCAATATTCTCTCTCAAACCATGAATGCAATATCACGAATTTTACGGTTAGCATAACTCTTTTGCCTGGACTGAGCTGTACGAAGTCGATCCTGTATAATCTTGACCTTGTCCAAGGCCTCCTGAACTAAATCTGTACCCAATAACCAAGCCTCCCCCGGCTCGAACCACCCAACTGGCGACCTACACTATCTACCATATAATGCCTCATAGGGAGCCATCTGAATGTTCGACTGGTAGCTGTTATTGTAGGCAAACTCCGCTAATGGCAAAAACTGATCCCAAGAACCTCCAAAGTCAATAACACAGGCGCGGAGCATATCCTCCAAGATCTGAATAGTACGCTCGGACTGCCCGTTCATCTGAGGATGAAATGCTGTGCTCAACTCAACCCGCGTACCCAACTCACACTGAACTGCCCTCCAAAAGTGTGAGGTAAACTGCGTACCTCGATCACAAATGATAGACACGGGCACACCGTGAAGACGGACGATCTCACGAATATAAATCTCTGCCAACTACTCCGAGGAATAGGTAACTGCCATAGGAATGAAATGCGCCGACTTAGTCAGCCTGTCCACAATGACCCAAACTGCATCGAACTTCCTCTGAGTCCGTGGGAGTCCAACAACAAAGTCCGTAGTGATACGATTCCACTTCCACTTAGGAATATCTAACCTCTTAAGTAAACCACCAGGTCTCTGATGCTCACACTTTACCTGCTGGCAATTTAGGCACCGAGCTACATAGGCAACTATGTCCTTCTTCATTTGCCTCAACTAATAATGCTGCCTCAAATCTTGATACATCTTGGAGGCGCCCGGATGAATAGAATACCAAGAACTGTGGGACTCCTCAAGGATTAACTCACGAAGTCCATCCACATTAGGCACACAAATATGACCCTGCATCCTCAAAACTCCATCATCTCCAACAGTAACCTGCTTGGCACCACCGTGCCGCACTATGTCTCTAAGGACAAGTAAATGAGGATCATCATCCTGCCGATCTCTAATGCGCTCAAATAAAGAAGACCGAGCAACTGTACAAGCTAGAACACGGCTGGGATCAGAAACATCTAATCTCACGAACTGGTTGGCCAAGTCCTGAACATCCAATGCAAGCGGTCTTTCACCAACTGGAATATATTCAAGGCTAACCATACTGACTGACTTTCTACTTAAAGCATCGGCCACCACATTGGCCTTCCCGGGATGATACAATATGGTGATATCATAGTCTTTCAATAGCTCCAGCCACCTCCTCTGCCTCAAATTGAGTTCCTTCTGCTTGAACAAATACTGCAAGCTCTGATGATCAGTGAATACCTCACATGGCATGCCGTAAAGATAGTGCCTCCAAATCTTCAGCGTGTGAACAATGGATGCCAGCTCTAGATCATGAACAGGGTAATTCTTCTCGTGAACCTTCAGCTGCCGTAAAGCATATGCAATAACCTTGCCACCCTGCATCAATACCGCACCCAGACCAATACGAGATGCATCATAATATACTGTATAAGATCCTGAACCTGTGGGTAACACCAATACTAGTGCCGTAGTCAAAGCTGTCTTTAGCTTCTGAAAGCTTGCTTCACACTCGTCTGACCACCAGAATGGGGCACCCTTCTGGGTCAATCTGGTCAACGGGGCTGCTATGGATGAAAACCACTCCACAAATCGACGGTAATAGCCCGCCAAACCCAGGAAACTACGGATCTCTGTAGCTGATATGGGTCTAGGCCAATTTTGGACTGCCTCAATCTTCTTGGGATCCACCTGAATACCCTCTGCTGATACAACGTGACCCAAGAAAGCAACTGAACTCAACCAAAACTCGCATTTTGAGAACTTAGCATATAACTGACTGTCTTTCAGAGTCTGAAGAATGATCCGAAGATGCTGCTCATGCTCCTCTTGACTGTGGGAGTAGATCAAGATATCATCAATAAATACAACCACAAAGGAATCCAAGTAGGGTTTGAACACCTGGTTCATCAAATCCATGAATGCTGCTGGGGCATTTGTCAGCCCAAATGACATCACTAGAAACTCATAATACCCATACCTTTGAAAAGCTGTCTTAGGAACATTGGATGCCCTAATCCTCAACTGATGGTAGCCAGATCTCAAATCAATATTTGAAAACACCTTGGCACCCTGAAGCTGATCAAATAAATCATCAATCCTCGACAATGGATATTTGTTCTTGGGGGTGACTTTGTTCAACTGCCGATAATCTATACACATCCTCATCGATCCATCTTTCTTCTTCACAAACTACATAGGTGCACCCTAGGGCGAGACACTAGGTCGAATGAAGCCCTTATCAAGCAAATCTTGCAACTGCTCCTTCAATTCTTTCAACTCTGGCGGGGCCATGCGATATGGCGGAATGGAAACAGGCTGAGTGCCCGGAGCCAAATCAATGCAGAAATCAATATTCCTGTCGGGTGGCATCCCCGGCAGGTCTGCAGGAAACACCTCTGGAAACTCACGAACAAATGGCACCGAATCTATGGAAGGAACCTCCGCACTGGAATCGCGGACATAACCCAAATAAGCTAGACACCCCTTCTCGACCATATGCCGAGCCTTCACATAAGAGATAACCCTGCTGGCAGAATGCCAAGATTCCCTCTCCACTCTAATCGAGGCATCCCCTGCACGGCTAAGGTCACCGTCTTGGCATGAAAATCTAATATAGCATGGTAAGGTGACAGCCAATCCATACCCAGTATGACATCAAAATCAACCATGTCGAGAAGTCGGAGATCTACTCGAGTCTCAAGACTCCCAAGGGTGACCACACACAAACGATAAACATGATCTACAACAATATCATCTCCCACTGGTGTGGACACATACATAGGAGCACTCAAAGAATCATGGGGCACAACCAAATAGGAAGCAAAATAGGATGACACATAGGAGTAAGTAGATCCCGGATCAAATAGAACTTAAGCATCTCTACTGCAAACTGAAACAGTACTTGTGATAACATCATCAGATGAATCAGCCTTAGGCCCGGCTGGGAAAGCATAACACCGGGGCTGGGCCACACCACCCTGAACTACGTCCCTGGGACGACCTCTAGCTAGTTGGTCTTTACCACTAACGGCCTTACCTCCACCTCTAACAATCTGGCCTCTACCTCTGGCTGCCTGACCCCTACCTCTAGCTGGCTGAGCAGGTGCTGCAGCAACTGGTGCCGGAACTATGGCACGAGAACTCTGATGCTGTGAGCTGCCTGTTGCCCGAGGGAAAAATCTAGCAATGTGCCCCGAATCACCAAAAGTATAACATAACTTCGGCTGTTGTGACTGCTGACCCTGAAACTGACCCTGTCGACCTGAATAACCACCCTGATAACTCTGGAGTGGAGGTGTACTAATAGGAGCTTGTGATGCACTGTAGGCTAGCTGGTCGGAATAATGCATCTGAGGGCCACAACCACCTGAGGCACCATGAGATACCTGAAGCGCTGAATGTAACGGCCTGGGAGGATGGCCTCTACCAAAAGTACTCCTGCCTCTAGGTGAGGCACCGTTGAACTCACCGGAATGACGAGGTCTCTTATCACACCCCTGACCTCCCTGAGTAAGAACCATTTCGACTCGTCTGGCGACATTAGTAGCCGCCTGAAAAGATATCTCACTCCCAGTCTCCTTAGCCATCTGCAATCTGATAGGCTGAGCAAGTCCATCAATAAACCTCCTCACCCCTCTCTCTCGGTGGGAAGCAGAAGAATAGCAAGATGGGCCAAATCCACAAAACGGGTCTCATACTGAGTAACCGTCATACCGCCCTGCGGGAGACGCTCAAACCGACGGCGACGCTCCTCTCTCAATGTGATAGGCAGAAACTTCTCTATGAAGAGCTGAGAGAACTGGTCCCAAGTAAGAGCAGGAGACCCAGCTGGTTTGGTCAACAAGTAATCTCTCTACCATTTCTTGGCGGAACCAGTCATCTGAAATGTAGCAAAATCGACCCCATTGGTCTCCACTATACCCATGTTCTGTAAAACCTCGTGACAGCTACTCCTGGGGATCCTCTGAAGAAGCACCGCTGAAGTGAACATGAAAGAGCTTGATAAACCTGTCCAATCTCCATAAAGCCTCAGAAGACATAGCTGGCCCATCTCCGACTTGTTCCGCAATAACCGGCTGAACTAATCCGATTGGCTGAGCTGCTGGAGCCTGATACTGGGGAGCTATCTGCTCCGGAGCAGAAGAGGTAGGAGTCTGGGCTCCTCCTCCAGCCTGAGATACTGCTGGTGCCATGGGAAATGCGCTAGTCTGGGCCACACTCTCCATAAGTCCCACCAAACAGACCAAAGCGTCCTGAAGTACTGGGGTAGCAATGAACCCCTCCGGAACCTGAGCTGGCCCGGTAGGAACAGTCTGGGCTAGAACCTCCCCATCAAGCTCTATCTGAGGTTGCACTACTGGGGCTGCTGCTCGGGCTTTAGGCTGAGCCCTGCCCCTGCCTCGGCCTCTGGGATGGCCTCGGCCTCGACCTCTGCCCCGCGTAGGGGCTGTCACTGGAGGCTCCGACTGCTGCTCAGCTGAGGAAGTGGTACGTGTTCTCGCCATCTGCGAAAGATTAAGAGTAGAAGAGTTCAGTTAGCATTGAGAAAGCAAAATCGCACGACAGAGAAGAAAAGAAGTGAAACTTGTTCCTAAACTTCATAGCCTCTAGAAGATAAGCACAGACGTCTCCGTACCGATCCTCCAGGCTCTACTAAGCTTGCTCATGAAACGCGATACCTAAGCAACCTAGTGCTTTGATACCAACTGTCACGACCCGAAATTTCCCACCGACGGGACCGTGATGACGCCTAACATTTCACTTGCTAGTCAAGGTAACGTTAGAGAATCATTTACCAATTCCTTATTTCTATTCAGTAATTAACATTAATTAACTACAATGAAATATAAAAAAAATATGAAATATCATAAATCTGTATTAACTACTACCACCCGGATCTGGAGTCGCAATTTATGAGCATTCTAGAATTTACAACAAGTAATAGTCTGAAAAAAATACAACTGTCTGAACGAAAGAAAACAGTAAGACATAAAGGATAGACGGGGAATTCAAGGTCTATGAACGCCGACAGATCTACCTTGAGTCTCCGGACAGCGGACCAGTAGCAAATCTCGATCAACCTGAGCCGGTATCAAAATCTACACAGAAAGTGCAGAGTGCAGCATCAGTACAATCGACCCCATGTACTGGTAAGTGTCGAGCGTAACCTCGGCGAAGTAGTGACGAGGCTAAGACAAGACACTCACATATAACCTGAACAGTATAATCATGCTAGAGGCAACAACAATAAGTAAAACAATAATGCAGAAATAATGGGAGGGGAGCATACAGTGGGGGAATACAACATAAAGAGTGAGAATAATGAAAGAACATAATTAAATCGGAAATCCTTAAACGAATTGAGCAATCAAGACAGCAAGGAGAACTGCACTGCATCACCCTTCGTGCTTTTACTCTCAGCCTCACCAAATAACAAATAAGACTGCACGGCATCACTCTTCGTGCTTTTACTCTCTTCCTCATAATATAAATAAATTATGCATGGCATCATCCTTCGTGCTTTACACTCTTCATCATAATTCACAAAATCAATAACAACGGATAAAGAGAAGTTTCACAAGAAATCAATATTTCGTAAAGGATTACTTTCACAATTTAACATCTCAACCTTGAATCAATATTTACAATTTTATCGACCTTGGTGGAACCGGATACAAGTCTTCCAACATTCCAACAACAACAATAAGCATGGATAGTAAGATTTAAGACTACCAAATTGCAAGAAATGGCATTTTACTCGCCTGCTATGACTGGACCATAACGTATAAATGCTCGTCACATCAACTAAACGACGTATTCAACAACAAGCACGTAACAAATACTCACACAATACCTATTCCCTCAAGCCAAAGTTAGACACAAGACTTACCTCGCTCAGAAGGTCACTTAATTCTCAATCACAGCTTTTTCTTTGGAATTTAACTCCAACCCACTCGTATTTATTCAAAAATGACTCAATTGTATCAAATATTACTAAAGGAATCAATTATATTGCATAAATTAAATTTCTCAAATTTTCCTCCAAAAAGTCGAAAAGTCGACCCCAGGCCCGCTTGGTCAAAACCCGAGGTTCGGACCAAAATCCACTCATCCATTCACCCCCAAGCCCGAATATATAATTTGTTGTGGAATCCGACCTCAAATTGTGGTCTAGATCCCCAAATTTCTGAAATCCCTAGTTTCTACCCTAACCCCTAATTATACCATGAAAACTCTAGATTTTAGGTTGAAAATTCAAGAAATGTAATGGGTAATTGAAAGAAAATGGGTTAGAATTACTTACCAAAAATTTATGGAAGAAAATGACTCTTGGAAATCGCCTCTACCCGTTTGGTCCTTGCAAAATGTTGATGAAATGGCTCAAACCCGTGTTTGGAGTCTGTTTTAAGTCACTGGACAGGCCTTCATCGCGTTCGCGAGAGGCCTATTGCGATCGCGATGCACAGCGGCCTAAGGCATTTGCGTTCGCGTAAGGCAACTCCCCCCTAGCCTTCGCGTTCGCGACCCAGTGAACGCGTTCGCATAGAAGAACATGACCAGCCCTCCCCCAGGTCCCCAATTGCTTCGTGTTCGCGATGGTCAGGTCGCGTTCGCGAAGGGTAAAACCCCCATCACTTCGTGTTCGCGACCAGGCCTTCGCGTTCGTGAAGAAGAATTTTCAGTCTCACCAGATTACTCTTCGCGTTCGCGAGAGGACCTTCAAGAACGCGAAGAAGGATATGCCAGACACTAGAATCTGTAGAAAACTAGATTTTTTCCAAGTCCAAAACATCCCGTGGCCTATCCGAAACGCACCCGAGCCCTCAGGGCTCCAAACCAAACATGCACACAAGTCTAAAAACATCATACGAACTTTAAAAGTCAAATAAAATTTAGCACCAAATCAAATAAAATTCTCAAGAACACTTTAAAAGTCCTATCTTCTCAACTGGACGTCCGAATCACGTCAAATCAAACTCCGTTTCTCACCAAATTTCACAGACAAGTCTTAAATATCATAATGAAACTGTACCGGGCTCCGGAACCAAAATATGGACCCGATACCAACAATTCCATGCATCAATAAATTCTTAGAAACAATTAATTTTCAGACTTTTAATTTTTCTAAAAAATTCGTAACTTGAGCTAGGGACCTCAGAATTCGATTCCGGACATACGCCCAGGTCCCATAATTTGATAAGGACCTACCGGGATTGTCAAAGCACGGATCCGGGTCCGTTTACCAAAAATGTTGATCGAAGTCAACTAAAATTAACTTTTAAGGCAACAATTCTTATTTTTATTAGTTTTCAACATAAAAGCTTTCCGAAAACCTGCCCAGACTGCGCACGCTAATAGAAAAGGGTAAAAATGAGATTTTTAAGGCTTAAGAGCACAGATTCGAGTTCTAAAACATAAGATGACCTTTTGGGTCATCACATTCTCCACCTCTAAAAAAACTGTTCGTCCTCGAACGGACATAGAACAATACCTGGGCTGGTGAAAAGGTGGGGATATCTACTCCGTATATCGGACTCGGACTCCCAAGTAGCTGCCTCAATAGGCTGAGCTCTCCACTGCACTCGAACTGAAGGGACTCAACTAACGAACCTGCCGGTCTAGAATGGCCACCGGCTCCTCCTCCTAAGTCAAATCCTTGTCCAACTGGACAGAACTAAAATCTAACACGTGGGACGGGTCACCATGATATTTCCAGAGCATATACACATGGAATACCGGATGAACTGAGGATAACCCTGGAGGCAACGTGGCCTATCCGAAACTCACCCGTGGCCTATCCGAAACTCACCCGAGCCCTCGGGGCTCCAAACCAAACATGCACACAAGTCTAAAAACATCGTACGAACTTGCTCGCATGATCAAATCACCAAAACAACACCTAGAACTGCAAATTTAGCACCAAATCAAATGAAATTCTCAAGAACACTTTAAAAGTCCTATCTTCTCAACTGGACGTCCGAATCACGTCAAATCAACTCCGTTTCTCACCAAATTTCACAGACATGTCTTAAATATCATAATGAAACTATACCGGGCTCCGAAACCAAAATACGGACCCGATACCAACAATGCCATGCATCAATATAGTCTTAGAAACAATTAATTTTCAGACTTTTAATTTTCCTCAAAAATTCGTAACTTGAGCTAGGGACCTCCGAATTCGATTCTGGGCATACGCCCAGGTCCCATAATTCGATACGGACCTACCGGGACCATCAAAGCACGGATTCGGGCCCGTTTAACAAAATTATTGACCGAAGTCAACTAAAAGCTTTTTGATTAGTTTTATTATTTTCATTAGTTTTCAACATAAAAGCTTTCCGGAAACCTGCCCGGACTGCACACGTAAATCGAGGAGGGTAAAAATGAGATTTTTTAAGGCTTAAGAGCGCAAATTCGAGTTCTAAAATATAAGATGACCTTTTGGGTCATCACAGCTCGGGTGAGTTTCAGATAGGCTACGGGATGATTTTGAACTTAGAAAAATCTGGTTTTGCGCTTCTGCTGTCATCTGGTGTTTTGTTCTTCGGGATCGCGAAGCCATTCCTGTGATCGCGAAGAGGAAAGTTGGACTGGCACAATTGTGCTTCGCGTTCGCAACCGAGGGCACGCGTTCGCGAAGGGTGGAAGTATAAAGCTTCGCGTTCGCGATCGAGTCCTCGCGTGCGCGAAGAGGAAATAAGGCAGAAGGTGGGGTACACAAATTCGTACTTCGCATTCGCATGAAACGGTCCGCGATCGCGTAGGTCTGCGAGGTTATGCTTCACGTTCGCTTGTGTGATGTCGCGTTCGCGTAGAGCAAAGTGGCAGCCTGTGCAAAAATGTGCTTCGCGAATGCGAAGAGTAAAATTAATCTGGGCAAAGTTGTTCTACGCGATCGCGAACGAATTTCTGCGATCGCGATGAATAAAAATCTGGAAAACAGAACTTAAGTTCTGGAAATGGGGTTTCGACCCATCTTCAACCATTTCCAATTTTTGAGCTCGGGTAAGGCGAATTTTGGGTGATTTTCACGGGAAAATATTGGGGTAAGTGTTCCTTATCCTATATTGATTATATTTCATGATTTCATACTCATTTATATCATGAATCCATGAATTTATGGAAGAAAAATCAGATTTTTATAAAATCTTCCAAAAACGAAAATTTAAGATTTGAAGGTCCATTTGACATCGAATTTGGATAATTTTTGTATAGTTTGACTCGTTTAGGAATGGGTGTTCGGATTTCGTAAGATTTTACGGGATTTGAGAAGTGAGTCCCACTGTCGAATATTTTAATGAATTTTGGATTTTTATCCGAAAAATGTGTAAATTCATATGGAATTAATTCCTATGATTAGTATTGAATATATTGAATTGTTTATGAATAGATTTGAAGCTTTTGGAAGCAAATTTAAAAGGACAAGATGTGGTTGAATAATTGATTGGAATTTGCAAAGCGAGGTAAGTGTCGGAGTTAACCTTGACTTGAGGGAATAGAATCCTTAAATTATTTGTTATGTGAAATGCATGTGAAGGACATATAGGCGGGGTGACGAGTGTCTATACATCGTCAAATTGATTGTTTGCCTACTTACTTGAAAAATCATAAATTATTTTAAATCATGAATTAATTATTATAATAATTATTTCTCTCCTATTCTTTGTCAAATATTAATCCTTGAATTTTTGCATTAATTGTTTCATGCTATTTGAATTATGTGTCTTAATTGTTATTTGACATTTAGCATATTAAATATTAAACTGCCTACTTTCTCCCTGATTTCTATAATAATTTGCTATTTGACATTGTCTGTTTCATGAATAAATCATAATTATTGTATTCTTGTTGTCTTATAATTTTATATTAATTGTTGCATTTATTGGGAAAATTTCTTATATAAGAATTGGTAAATAAATATACTGGAGGAGCGGGTTGCACGCCGCAACAGAATTGATTATAATGAATATATTGGAGAATCGGGTTGCACGCCGCAACAGACTTATTAAAAGTCTATATTGGAGGATCGGGTTGCACGCTACAATAGACTTATTAAAAGTCTATATTGGTGGATCGGGTTGCACGCCGTCACAGACTTATTAAAAGTCTATATTGGAGGATCGGGTTGCACGCCGCAACAAACTTATTAAGAGTCTATATTGGAGGATCGGGTTGCACGCCGCAACAAACTTGATTAAAAGTTCATATTGGAGGATCGGGTTGCACGCCGGAATAGACTTGATTAAAATGAATATATTGTGAGAGCGGGTTGCACGCTGCAACAGAATTGAATGTGAATATATTGTGAGAGCGGGTTGCACGCTGCAACTGAATTGATGGAAATGATAATTGGTTATGACTGCTGAGTTGGCTTCAATTATTATAAATGAGTTACTTGATTTATTTCTATTATTGTTGTTGTATCTAATATTGCGTACAGGTAATGTAAGTGACCCGCCTTAGCCTCGTCACTACTTCGTCGAGGTTAGGCTCAGCACTTACCAGTACATGGGGTCGGTTGTACTGATACTATACTCTGCACTTCTTGTGCAGATTTTGGAGTTGGTCCCAGCGGCGTACCATAGACTTGCTCGGATTTCAGCTATTCAGAGGAGACTTGAGGTATAACTGTATGGCGTTCGCAGTTCTGAAGTCCTAGTCTACTTTACTTTAGCTGTGTGTTTGTTTTCAGATAACTTTATTTTATTCAGACCTTTATTTGTATTTATTCTAGAAGCTCGTGCACTTGTGACACCAATTCTGGGATGGTATTTAGACACTGTCGTTTTTATGGATTATTTCATCATATTTCAAGCTTTGCTTCCGCATTTGTTTCTTAATTATTAATAATTTAAAGATTGTTTAAAAATTGATTAATATTATTCTAACGTTGGCTTGCCTAGCAAGTGAAATGTTAGGCGCCATCACGGTCCGAAGTGAGAATTTTGGGTCGTGATAGTTGGTATCAGAGCACTAGGTTACATAGGTCTCACGAGTCACGAGCAAGCTTAGTAGAGTCTGAAGGATCGGTACGGAGACGTCTGTACTAAGGCTTAACCTTATTGTTATTGTGATGAACTAAAACTAATGCAAAACAGTAAAGTAAGCAAAGGAGAAACAAGTAGGCAAACTTAGGTTGAATTTAACGAGAGATAATATATTTTAGGGTTACAGCTCATCTAAAAATTATGTTGAGTTCTTTATCTAGATTGATTGATTGATTGATTTATCTAGGTTATTAATCAACACAATTAATCTAACACATACATGTTTGTGGAATCAGAATTAAATAAGAAAAATAGTTTCATAATTCCTGTATATCGGCTAAGCAATGTGATTGGATTTATGTCTATTCTAATTGCAAATTTGTTCTCTAATGCCTAGGTTCAAAAACTTGCCTTATTCAATCATATTGCAATCTCTATAAGACCCACTTTTCAGTTTGAGTTAAAATTCGTAGATAATATTTAATTGTCGACTAGATAACAATTAAGCACTTGATATAATTAAAGAACCAAATGCGAACAATCAATAAAATCAATTTAAAATATGAATAACAGTGGTGAAAATTCCATAACCCTAGAATTAAGGAGCTTAGCTGCATATTATTATGATAGGAAATCAACCTTCCCTACTTTTGATAAATGACGACTTTCAAGCATTTTTCAAATGAAAATTGCTTAAGTAGCAATTTCCAAAGAAAACAAACAATATTTATATATAGGTGTGATGACTCGATAGGTCATTTATAGTTTTAACCCTCAATTCTGTGTTTCGAAACCCCGAGTAGCACCGTTTAGCCTTCCTCGATTTGCATGCGCAGTCCATATCATTTTCCGGAAGATTTCTATGTGAAAAGTTAATAAAAGTATGAAATCGTGCTTTAAAACTCATATGAGTTTATTTCGGTCAACGTTTTGAGCAAACGGACCCGAATCAGTGTATTGATGGTCCCGGTGGGTCCATATCGTGATTTGGGACTTGGGTGTATGCCCAGAATCGAACTCGGAAGACCCTAGCTCGAATTATCGCCATTTGTTAAAAATTAAAAGTTTAAAGAAATTTCTAGTTTGACTTTGTTGCTATCAGGTGCGGTTTCTGGTTTTGGAACTTGGTATAAGTTCATTACTATATTTATGACTTGTCTGTAAAATTTGGTGCAAAAAGGAGTTGATTTGACGTGATTCGGACGTCCGGTTCAAAAGTTACATGTTCTTAAGTTTTATTGAAATATTCTGAGTTCGTATGATATTTTTGGACTTGTGTGCATGTTTGGTTTGGAGCCCCGAGGGCTCGGGTGAGTTGCGGATATGCTACAAAGTAATTTCAGACTTAGTAGAATAGCTAATGCCTCTTCTATTATTGGTGCTCTACTGCAGGTCTTGCATTTGCGAGATCTGCTCGCTTTTGCATTTGCGAGCCTCACTTTGCCGAACAAGGCTTCGCATTTGCGAGCATGGGCTGATTGGAGGACTTTTGCATTTGCGAGGTGAAAGTTCGCATTCGTGAACTTTCTTCTTCCGCTTTTGCGAAGGAAGAGTCGCATTTGCGACTCAGCATGTTTCTAGGCAATCTTCTCATATGCGAAGGGTGGTCCGCATTTGCGAGGGCATGGGTTCGCATTTGCGACCAAAACATCGCACTTGCGATGACTGTCTTTTCTGAGAAGGGTTCGTATTTGCGACCTCTTTCTCGCATTTGCGATGTTCTCAATTGGAAACAAAATATCGCAATTGCGACATCTGGAGCTGGTAAAAGAGGAAAAAACGGGATTTTAGCTCATTCTTCCAAATTCTCAACCCTAAAAGCCTTAGAAGCGATTTTCCCAGGAGCTTTTCTTCCTAAATTCATTTCTAAGTGACTCTAATCTACTTTCTTTCAATTACCCATTATATTTCGTAAGATTTCAACATCAAATCTAGGATTTTCATGGTAGAAATTAGGGATTTGGGTAGAATTAGAAATTTTTGTAAAATTAGCGAGCCCTGGGTTGACTTTTGTTGACTTTTTCGATAATGATCTAAATTGAACCTCTTTCATTTGTTGGTAGTTCCTAAGGCTTATTTTGAATCGTTTGGTTAATAATTTGCTAGATTTGGTTGGTTTGGAGGCTTGTTCGGAAGGCAAGGCCGTGGTTGAATTTTGAGTTGATTACAGAGTGAGGTAAGTGTTGGGTCTAACCTTGACTTAAGGGAATTAGGCACGTTTGATGCTATATGCTATGTGAATTTCATGAGTAGCGGTGTATATGCAAGCTCCACATGCCTTAACTTGTTACTTGTCATTTATTATTCTCGCATTATAAATGTTAACTTCTTTCATGCTTCTATGCTTAATTGATATTTGCCTTAATTGTATTACGTGTACCCCTTTATCTGTCATATATTTGACTGTCTTGTTGATCATTATTAAGTGCAGCCTTTCATGATTTGGTACGAGATTCCTTCTTGATGTGTAGTTTTCATATTTGTTAATTGTAGAGATTCTTATGATTCGAGTTGTTAAATTGACCTCACTCATTGATTTATTCATATTGATATGGTGGGATCAGGTTGCATGCCGTAACATGTGAAATAAGGGTGGGTTGATAAGGTGAAATAAGGGAGGATTTATATTGATACGGTGGGATCGGGTTGCGCGCCGCAACATGTGAAATAAGGGTGGATTGATATGGTGAAAGAAGGGTGAATTATGATATTGCTTCTGATTATATGGTGGGATCGGGTTGCGCACCGCAATATATATTTACTTATTATTATTGATATTTATATGGTGGAATAAAGAAGGATAGTGTTGTACGGTGGGATCGGGTAGCGCGCCGCAATAGTTTATGTGCTTTCTATTCCTTATTGTATTGTGCTGGCTTCGGTACTTTCGTACGAGACTCTAAGGATTAGTATTCTGGTATTTAGTGGTTTTTTTAGGATTGATTTATTTTCATGAATTAACTGCCTTATTTCGTTTCAGTATTTTCCTTTCCTGTCATTATTTTATACTGCGTACAGGTTATTGTAAGTGGCCCGCCTTAGCCTCGTCACTACTTCGTTGAGGTTAGGCTCGGCACTTACAGAGTACATGGGGTCGGTTGTACTCATACTACACTCTGCACTTCTTGTGTAGATTTTGGAGTCAGTCCCAGCGGCGGCTAGTAGATTGCTAGGGTTGGCTATCAGTGTGGAGACTTGAGGTACAACTGCTTTGCGTTTGCAGCCCTGAAGTCCCCTTCTATTTTATCTTAGCTGTGTATTTTTCTTTCTGACAATTTTACTTTTATTTAGACCTTTATCTGTAGTATTCTAGTAGCTTGTGCACTTGTGACACCAGATTCGGGGTTGTATTAGATATTTCAGTTGTTATGATTTTCCGCACTTTACTTCAGATTTATTTCAGTTATTTCGGTTTCTTTTTTATTATTTAATTTGAACTGTTAAAAATGGATAAACTATTCTAACGTTGGTTAGGCGCCATCACGGTCCCGAGGGTGGGATTTCCGGGTCGTGACAAGTTGATATCAGAGCACTACATTTCCTAGGTCTCACGAGTCACAAGCAAGACTAGTAGATTCTGGAGGATCGGTACAGAGATGTCTGTACATATCTTCCAGAGGCTATAGAGTTTAGGAAAAATATCGCTTCTTTCTTACTCTGTCGTGCGATTTTATTCTATCATTAATGATTGAACCCTTCTATTCTTGTTCTCACGCACATGGTGAGAACGCGCACTGCATCTATCGCTGGACAAGAGCTGGAGCCCCCTGTGGCAGCTATGACTAGGGCAGAGGTCGAGGCCGAGGTTGTGCCAGAGGCCGAGGCAGAGGCAGAGGCAGAGCTCAGCCTAGAGGTCGAGCAGCAACACCCGCAGTGGAGCCTCAGGTGGATTTTGAGGAGGAGGTTCCAGCTCAAACTATTCCCTTCGGACCAGCTCAGGTACCGAAGGGGTTCATAGCCACTCCTGTGCTTCAGGACACTCTAGTGCGTTTGGTGGGCCTTATATAGAGTGTGGCCCAGACCAGTACATTCTCGGTGGCACCAGCCATCTCTCTGGCTAAGGGAGGAGCACAGACTCCCGCTACTCAAACCCTGGAGCAGGTGAATCCCTAGTTTCAGACTCCAGTAGCCCCGCTAGTTGGGGTAGTTCAGCCGGTTGTTGCGGCACAGGCCGTTGATAGACCCACTTTGTTTTCTGAGGCTATGTTGAGGTTGGATAAGTTCACCAATCTCTTTCCTGTTCATTTCAGTGGTGCATCTTCTGAGGATCCATAGGATTTTCTGGACCGTTGCCACGAGGTGCTGCGGAACATGGGTATAGTTGAGACCAATGAGGTTGATTTTGCAGTATTTCAGATGACTGGTTTCGCCCGGAGATGGTGGAGGGATTATATGTTGACTATACCAGTTGGGTCCCTTACACTTACCTGGGATCAGTTCTCACAGCTATTTCTAGAGAAGTTCATCTCTGTCACCCTGAGAGAGGAGTACCGCATGCAGTTTGAGCGACTTCAACAGGGTGGTATGACTATCACCCAGTACGAGACTCGATTTGTGGACTTAGCTCGCCATGCCACTATCTTGCTTCCTACTGAGAGGGAGTGAGTGGGGTTATTTATTGATGGGCTCACTTACACTATTAGGCTTCAGATGGCTAAGGAGACAGGGAGTGATATTTTCTTCCAGACGGCCGTTGATATTGCCAGACGTATCGAGTTGGTTCGTGCTCAGGAGAGGGGTCCAGTGTAAGATAAGAGGACCCGTCATTTCGGTAGTTTCAGCGGTGCCTCATCTGGAGGCAAGGGTGCTTTTGGTAGAGGCCATCCTCCCAGGGCATTTCATTCAGCGCTTTAGGCATCTCACAGTGCTTCAAGGAGTCGTGGTCCTTATGTGCCTTATTCTGGGCAGCCAGCCTATAGTCCACCATCAGCTCCTATCAGTGCACCTCCGATTTAGAGCTATCACCGTGGTTATCTAACCCGTTTGGGTCAGCTTCAGTTTCAACAACCACAATAGCAAGATGGGTGTTTTGAGTGTGGTGGTATTGGGCACATCAGGAGGTCTTGTCCGAGATTATTGGGCGGCATGCCACAACAAAGTTCTCGTGCCATGGTTTCGGCACCGGTTGCTCCACCGTTCGCTCAGCCAGCTAGGAGCAGGGGTCAGACAGCCAAAAGTAGGGGTCATGCCGTTAGAGGTGGAGGTCATGCCGTTAGAGGTGGAGGCCAGCCAACTAGAAGTCGTCCCAGATATGTAGTTAAGAGTGATGGGGCCCAACCCCGATGCTATGATTTCCCAGCTAGGCCTGAGGCTGAGTCATTTGACGTCGTTTAACAGGTATTGTTTTAGTTTGCCATAGAGATGATTCAGTTCTATTTGATCTAGGCTCTACTTATTCCGACGTGTCATTCTATTTTGCTTCATATCTAGTTGTGCCTCATGATTCATTGAGTGCTCCTATATATGTGTCGGCGCCTGTGGGAGATTCTATTATTATAGATCGTGTATATTGCTCGTGTGTGGTTTCTATCGGGAGTTTAGAGACTAGTGTAGTTCTCCTACTTCTTGATATGGTAGATTTTGATGTCATCTTGGGTATAGATTGGCTGTCATCTTATTATGCTATATTGGACTATCACGCCAAGACGATGACCTTGGCCATGTTGGGGTTGCCTCGATTAGAGTGGAAAGGGACTCCTGGCCACTCTACAGTAGAGTTATTTCTTATGTGAAGACTCGACGTATGGTCGAGAAGGGATGTAGCTTATTTAGCCTATGTCCCTGATTCTAGTACGGAGGTTCCTTCCATGGATTCAGTGTCAGTTGTTCGTGAGTTTCCAGAGGTATTTCCTGCGGACCTGCCAGAGATGCCACCCGACAGGGATATTGATTTCTGTATTAATTTGGCTCTGGGCACTCAGCCCATTTCTATTCTGTCATATCGTATGGCCCCGCCGGAGTTGAAGGAGTTTAAGGAAAAGTTGCAAGATTTTCTTAATAAGGGCTTCATTAGACCTAGTGTCTCGCCCTGGGTTGCGCCCGTATTGTTCGTGAAAAAGAAGGATGATTCGATGAGGATGTGTATAGACTATCGGCAGTTGAACAAAGTCACTATCAAGAACAAGTATCCGTTGCCGAGGATTGATGACTTATTTGATCAACTTCAGGGTGCCAAAATATTTTCGAAGATTGATTTGTGGTCTGGACCATTAGTTGAGGATTAGGGCTTCCGATGTCCCTAAGACGGCTTCTCGGACTCGGTATAGCCATTATGCATTCCTAGTGATGTCATTTGGGTTGAGAAATGCCCTAGCAACATTCATGGACTTGATGAACCAGGTGTTCAAGCCCTACTTGGATTCTTTTGTGATTGTCTTCATTCATGATATCTTGATCTACTCCCGCAGTCGAGAGAAGCATGAGCAGCATCTTCGGGTTGTACTTCAGACTCTGAGAGATAGCCAATTATATGCCAAGTTCTCAAAGTGAGAGTTTTGGTTAGACTCAGTCGCCTTTTTGGACATATTGTAACGGCAGAGGGCATAAAGGTGGATCCTAAGAATATTGAGGGAGTTTAGAATTGGCCTAGACCTACTTCAGCTACAAAGATATAGAGTTTCCTGGGTTTAGCTGGTTATTACCGCCGGTTCGTGGAGGGGTTTTCATCTATAGCAGCCCCATTGACCAGATTGACCCAGAAGGGTGCCCCATTTAGATTGTCAGACGAGTGTGAGTTGAGCTTTCAAAAGCTCAAGACTGCTTTGACTACGACACTAGTGTTGGTATTTCCCACCGGCTCAGGATCCTACATGGTGTATTGTGATGCATCTCGTATTGGGCTCGGTGCGGTATTGATGTAGGATGGCAGGGTGATTGTATACGCGTCGCGGAAGTTGAAGGTTCATGAGAAGAATTACCTTGTTCATGACTTGGAGTTGGCAACCATTGTTCATGCGCTGAAGATTTGGAGGCACTATCTTTACGGCATGTCGTGCGAGGTATTCACGGACAATCGGAGTCTTCTGTATTTATTTAAACAAAAGGATCTCAACTTAAGGCAGAGGAGAGGGTTGGAGCTATTGAAAGACTATGATATCATTATTTTGTATCATCTTGAGAAGGCCAATGTGGTGGCCGATACCTTGAGTAGAAAGGCTGTGAGTATGGGCAGCCTTGCGTATATTCCTGTTAGTGAGAGGCCGCTTGCTGCAGATGTTCGGGATTTGGCCAATCAGTTTGTGAGGTTAGATGTTTCAGAGCCCAGTTGTATGCTAGCTTGCTAGTCGCTCGGTCTTCCTTGTATGAGCGCATCAGAGAGCATCGGTATGCTGATCCTTATTTGCTTGTCCTTAGGGACACGTTGCGACACGGTGGTGCCAAGCAGTTTACTGTTGGAGATGATGGAGTTTTGAGGATGCATGGTTGTATTTGTGTGCCCAATATGGATGGACTTCGTGAGTTGATCCTTGAGGAGGCCCACAGTTCCCGGTATTCTATTCACCCTGGTGCCACCAAGATGTATCAGGACTTGCGGTAGCATTATTGGTGGAGGAGGATGAAGAAGGATATAGTTGCATATATTGCTCGGTGACTAAATTGTCAGCAAGTAAAGTACGAGCATTAGAGACATGGTGGTTTGCTTCAGAAGTTAGAGATCCCTGAGTTGAAGTAGGAGTGTATCACTATGAATTTTGTTGTTGGACTCCCACGGACTCAGAAGAAGTTTGACGCGGTATGGGTCATTGTGGACCGGTTGACCAAGTCGGCACATTTCATTCCAGTGGCAGTTACCTATTCTTCAGAGCGGTTAGCTGAGATCTACATTCGCGAGATCGTCCGTCTTCACGGTGTGACCATGTCTATCATTTCTGATCGAGGTACACAGTTTACCTTGCACTTCTGGAGGGCCGTACAGTGTGAGTTGGGCATGCAAGTTGAGTTGAGCACAACAATTTAGCCCAGACAGACGGACAGTCTGAGCGCACTATTCAAATATTGGAGGATATATTTCGCACTTGTGTTATGGATTTCTAGCTTTATTAGGATCAGTTCTTGTTGCTTTCGGAGTTTGCCTACAATAACAGTTACCAGTTGAGCATTCAGATGGCACCCTATGAGGCATTATAGGGGAGGCGGTGTCGTTCGCCAGTTGGATGGTTCGAGCTGAGGGAGGCTCGATTGTTGGGTATAGATTTGGTACATGATGCCGTGGATAAGGTCAAGATTATTCAGGATCGACTTCGCACTGCTCAGTCTCGGTAGAAGAGTTATACCGACTGTAGAGTTTGTGATGTTGCATTCATGGTTAGAGAGAGGGTATTGCTCCGAGTTTCACCTATGAAGTGTGTGATGAGGTTCGGAAAGAAGGGAAAGTTGAGCCCTAGATACATCGAATCCTTTGAGATTCTTCAGAGAGTGGGTGAGGTGGCCTACAAGCTCACATTGCCACCCAGTTTATCAGCTGTTCCACCAGTGTTCCATGTGTCCATGCTCCAGAAATATCACGGTGATCCGTCCCATGTGTTAGATTTTAGCTCAGTCCAGTTGAACAAGTATTTGACTTATGAGGAGGAGCCGGTGGCTATTCTAGCCCGGCAGGTCCAACAGTTGAGGTCTAACAGTTATCCTTCAGTTCGAGTGCAGTGGAGAGGTCAACCGATCGAGGCAGCCACTTGGGAGTCCGATTCGGACATGCAGAGTAGATATCCATACCTTTTTACCAGTCCAGGTACTTTTCTATGTCCTTTTGAGGACGAACGTTTGTTTTAGAGGTAGAGAATGTGATGACTCGATAGGTTATTTATAGTTTTAACTCTCAATTTTGTGTTTCCAAACCTCGAGTAGCTCTGTTTAGTCTCCTCAATTTACGTGCGTAGTCCGCGTCTTTTTCCGGAAGGTTTCTGTGTGAAAGGTTAATAAAAATGTGAAATCGTGCTTTAAAACTCATTTGAGTTGACTTCGTTCAATGTTTTGAGTAAACAGACCCAGATTACTATTTAAACGGTCCCGGTGAGTACGTATCGTGATTTGAGACTTGGGCGTATACCCGAAATCGAATTCGGAAGTCCCTAACTCGAATTATCGCCATTTGTTAAAAATTAGAAGTTTAAAAGTTTAAAGAAATTCCAAGTTTGACTGTAGTTTGACTTTGTTACTACCGGGTCCGGATTCTGGATACGGAACTTGGTATAAGTTCATTACTGAATTTATGAATTGTCTGTAAAATTTGGTGCAAAACGGAGTTGATTTGACATAATTCGGATGTTCGGTTGAAAAGTTGCATGTTCTTAAGTTCCATTGAAAGTTTCATTCATTTTGATGTCCGATTTGTAGTTCTAGGTGTTATTTTGGTGTTTCGATCACTCGAGTGAGTTCGTATGGTGTTTTTGGACTTGTGTGTATGTTTGGTTTGGAGCCCCGAGGGCTCAAGTGAGTTTCGGATAGGCTACGGAGTGATTTCAGATTTAGTAGAATAGTTGATGCCTCTTTTGTTACTGGTGCTCTGTTGTAGGTCTCGCATTTGCGAGATCAGGCTCGCATATTTGCCAACCTCGCCTCTCGCATTTGCGAGCATGGGCTGATTGGGGGACTTTCGCATTTGCGAGGTGAAAGTTTGCATTTGCGAACTTGCTATTTCCGGATTGGAAAAGGCAGAGCCGCATTTGCGACTCAGCATATTTCTGAGCAATCTTCACATATGCGAAGGGTGGTTCGCATTTGCGAGGGCATGTGTTTACATTTACGACCAAAACATCGCATTTGCGATGACTGCCTTTTCTGAGAAGGGTTCGCATTTACGACATCTTTCTAGCATTTGCGATGTTCGCAATTGCAACATCTGCAGTTGGTAAAAGAGTGGAAAATGAAATTTTAGCTCATTCTTCCAAATTCTCAACCCTAAAAACCTTAGAGGTGATTTTTTCAAGAGCTTTTCTTCCTAAATTCATTGGTAAGTGACTCTAATCTACTTTCTTTCAATTACCCATTATATTTCATAAGATTTTAACTTCAAATCTAGAATTTCCATGGTAGAAATTAGGGATTTGGGTAAAATTGAGATTTAGACCTCAAATTGAGGTCGGATTTCGAATTGAATTGCATAACCGGGCTCGGGGTGAATGCGTGATCGAGTTTTGGTCCGAACATTGGGTTTTGACCAAGCGGGCCCGAGGTTGACTTTTATTGACTTTTTCAGTAATGATCTAAATTGAACCTCTTTCATTCGTCGGTAGTTCTTAATGCTTATTTTGAATTGTTTGGTTGATAATTTGCTAGATTTGGTTGGTTTGGAGACTTGTTCGAAAGGCAAGGTCATGATTGATTGCGGAGTGAGGTAAGTGTTGGGTCTAACCTTGACTTGAGGAAATTAGGCACTCTTAATGCTATGTGCTATGTGAATTTTATGAGTAGTGGCGTATATGTGAGGTGACAAGTGTCTATACACCGTCAATTACTTGTTTCCATGTCTACCCGTATTTTATTAATTATAGCATTTCATGTCTTGATTGTTACTTGCCTTCATTGCTCCCCATGCCTTAACTTGTTACTTGTCATTTATTCTTTTCGCATTATAAATGTTAACTTCTTTCATGCTTCTATGGTTAATTGATATTTTCCTTAATTGTCTTACTTGTACCCCTTTATCTGTCATATATTTGACTGTCTTGATGATCAGTATTAAGTGTAGCCTTTCATGATTTGGTACGAGATTCCTTCTTGATGTATTGTTTTCATATTCGTTAATCATAGAGATTCATGTGATTCGAGTTGTTAAACTGACTGCACTCATTGATTTATTCATATTGATATAGTGGGATCGGGTTGTGCGCCACAACAAGTGAAATAAGGGTAGATTGATAAGGTAAAATAAAGAAGGATTTATATTGATACGGTGGGATCAGGTTGCGCGCCGCAACAGGTAAAATAAGGGTGGATTGATATGGTGAAATAAGGGTGCGCGCCGCAAGATGATAGTGTTGTACGGTGGGATCGGGTTGCGCGCCGCAACAGTTTATGTGCTTTCTATTCCTTATTGTATTGTGTTGGCTTCGGTACTTTCGTACGAGACTTTAAGGATTGGTATTCTGATATTTACTGGTTTTCTTTGAGGATAGAGTTATTTTCATGAGTTAACTGCCTTATTTCGTTACGGTATTTTCCTTTCATGTCATTATTTTATACTGCGTACAGGTTATTTTAAGTGGCTCGTCTTAGCCTCGTCACTACTTCGTCGAGTTTAGGCTCGACACTTATTGAGTATATGGGGTCGGTTGTACTCATACTATACTCTGCACTTCTTGTGCAGATTTTGGAGTCGGTCCCAACGGCAGTGAGTAGATTGCTCGGGTTACCTATTATTGTGGAGACTCGAGGTACAACTGCTTGGCTTTCGAAGCCCTGAAGTCCCCTCCAACTTTATCTTAGCTCTATATTTTTCTTTGAGATAACTTTACTTTTATTCAGACCTTTATCTGTAGTATTCTAGTTGCTTGTGCACCTGTGACACCTGTGACATGGTTGTATTAGATATTTCAGTTGTTATGATTTTCCGCACTTTACTTCAGATTTATTTCAGCTATTTCGGTTTCTTTATTATTATTTAATCTGAACTGTTAAAAATGGATAAACTATTGTAATATTGTCTTGCCTAGCAAGTGAAATGTTAGGCGCCATCACGGTCCCGAGAGTGGGATTTTCGGGTCGTGACAATAGGTTAGGATCAAAACTCTTGAAAAACATAACATTAAATAAAGTTCATGAATATAAATAAATTCATGAGTTGGTGAATCATACAATCATAAGAGAAAATACATTCTTCAAATTCATTATCTCAAAGGTGCGTAATAAATATCCCTTATAAGTTCAAAAAAGGAATAAATATTTACATTATCTTCAGCAAAAGGATTTGGGACATTTGGAAATTCTGTGAAATCACCTATACACACGAATACATGAAGCATGGCGTCCTGAGACGCTAGATCCAAATCACCATTGACGAGTAAGGTTGCAATCAAATTCCGAAAATGTGGTTTCACAAGTAAATAATGATGGAGACAATGCCTGTAAACATTATAATATTCTGGATTTGTTTCACTAAAAGTGATTGTCAACATCTTCCTTGCAATATTTGTGTAGTTTGTTTCTGCCATTCTAATTGTAATAAGTTCAAGTTGGGACTTACTTATTGCCCAAGGAGCCTCTGAATCATTTTCCATAACATTATAGCAAAATTCTCTTACATTAGAGGAATCACAAGCTATTTGAATTATTTGAGCGACAGCATTTGCTCTTAAATTTGCACCAAATAGATCAACACTTAATAGAAAAATCAAGACTAGTGAGATATGAAGAAGTAGAAACTGATCTCCCCATTTTTTCTCTCTTTGATATATCCAATTTCTTTGTTTGTGGTTATAAATATTTGTTGGTTTGATATAAAAAATGTATAAAATTTAATAAGTAACAAATCTTAGTGTAGAAATTTTCTTGAAAAGTTAAAACTATAATTTTAATATTTTTTTTACCTATTAGAAAGTTAAAATTTGTCTTCTCTTGATATGCATAAAGTGATAAGTAAAAATGAAAATCTATTTTTAGTATACATGCTAAGTAAAAGTGAACGGATGAAGTATATATTTATATATGCATTTAATTTCATACCCCGTTTGAGATCCCAGGAAAAGAATACACGCAAATGCTCAAATGAAATATTCTCAAATTGTCCTAATTAAAGAGGCTGCTGATCTTCTATACAATCAATAAGATTTTAAAACACATAAAGAATTAATGAATGCATTTACTTAACTTTCCATTGTCATATATAATCTTCATTTATATTATACCATGGACTCCTCATTTTCCATATCTTTCTGGCAATTTCCAAATTCAAGATGATTGCCTAATTTGGAGTAAAATTAATTTCATGGGTGAAAATCAACTTTAAATTTATTGTATTAAAGTGATAGTAAAATGCAAACGAAAAGAATAGGGGTATTATCACTTTTAGCCCCCGCCAGAAACTATTTAAATCTGCTAGCCGAAAAAATATATAAAATTTGTATAATTTTTGTATATAACATACAAAATGTATATACATACAAAAATATACAAGTTTTATACATTTTTCGGCTATTATTTTTACAGCGGCTATACAATGTCATTTTTTCAAAAGAATACTCAACCATATATCACAAAAGGTGAAACGGGGGAAAATGCAAAAATCGATCACAAAAATGATAAAACACACAAGAGGATTGAATTGAGTGTTTGCTAATTTTTCAAGCTCTTTGCGGAATTTTTATATTTTTGGTACTCCCTCAATTCCAGTTTATGTGAATCTTTTCTTTTTTTTGTGAGTCAATTTTATTAATCTTTAAAGCTAAATTGAATTAGATTAACTCTGATATTTTAAAGTTAAAATTTTGATTATTTAAAAAGCTATACGAAACGTACTATAAGTTTCAATTCTTCTCATGTCTTGATAAAAATGTACATTTCAAATTAATGTTGATCAAGGTTTACAAAATTTAATCGAAAAGTGAATAGACTCACATGAGTAGTTTGAAGTTTAGTACTAAACAATCAAATGTCAGACAGTTAGATCAACAATTAGTAAGCAAATAAGAGATTAAGAGCTTTTTCGGTTAAGCTTCCAAAATTTAGTTTATTTTACTTTTTATAAGAAATGCTTTTTGAGAAATTAGTTTTGGACAATAGTAATTTGTGTTTGATCAATCTATTTGAGAATGTCAATATTAAAACAACAATCTGCATTTAACCAATCTATTTGAGAATGTCAATATTAGAACAATAATTTGCATTTGACCAATCTTTTTAAGTACTTTTGGACATCAAATTATTAATAAAGAATATAACGTTCCACTTTACAGTTATATTATTTATCTAGATAAATAGTGTTAAATATTTATTATGAAAGATTGTAATTGAACTTTATAATTTTAATTAATCTAAATGTAAAAAATAAAATTTCATACTGAATTAAAATTTTCAAGTAATACAAATCTAACTAAACTAACGTAATGGAACTTGACATTTTATATGAGCATTTTATTTTTTTAAGATGATTTAATTTAAGTAGGGATAGTTAGTGTGTGTGTGTGTATATATATAAAATTTTGGTAAACATATTGTTGTCATGAAAATTAAAAATAACTTTTGCTTTTATTTCTAGTGAAAAACTACTTTTTTCAGTTTCTTCCTCGCTACAGATAAACAACTTTTACTGTCATGCAAAAGCACTTTTTTTCCCTGAAATTTGGCCAAACACCCTAATTATTCAAAATAAACACTTTTAACTTCCTAGAAACTTGGTCAGATTTGCTGTAAGTATGAATATGCAAACACGATTTTCATTATGATTTGCTCTTGTTTAACTCGAGCACAAGCAACAAATAGTTTTACATGCACACCAAGAACGTGTGATTTTTGAAATTCACTCACCACGAACAAACACTTGTGGTTTCAACTTTGCCCACCACCAACAATGAATTTGCCTACATCTAGAGTTAGATTCTAAAAATACATGGAAAATGCCAGTACAGTAAAAAACTTATTAGCATCAGGTGTTTGTCACGACCCAAAATCTATTAAAGGTCATGATAGAACCTAACACTACTGTCAGGTCAGCCAACCTTGACTAATTAATTTAGTTACCCATTTTAGTATTTTTTGAAATCAAAAATTTTCTTCAATTAAATAATAAGGAATAAAATCTACAGAATACTTGATAATATTTTCCCAACTACACGAGTGAATAAGTCACAAGTGCCCCCAAAACCCGGTGTTATAAGTGTATGAGCATTACTAGAGAGTAAATAAAATACAACATCTGTCCGGAATACAATTAGACAGGAAAATATAAATAACTCTGAAAGAGACTCTGTTGGCTGCGGATCGTAATACAAAATACAGTCCACCTAAGTCCCCGAATTTTAACCACATCTCTGTGCCCACAGGGTCGCTAGACATATCTGTACCTACACAAAAATGTGCAGCAAGCGTAGCATGAGTACGTAAACAACGTGTACCCAGT
This sequence comes from Nicotiana tabacum, assembly GCF_000715075.1. NCBI lineage: Eukaryota > Viridiplantae > Streptophyta > Magnoliopsida > Solanales > Solanaceae > Nicotiana > Nicotiana tabacum. The sequence goes on along the minus strand of NC_134081.1, from coordinate 20,648,269 downwards.
AAGTATCAAGCCTAACCTCGAAAAAGTAGTGACGAGAGGTCGACTTTGACACTCACTAAGGGTCAATAATATTAAAAATAAAAATATTTAAATCAACATGATTTATAGAAATGACAATAATGTTCCTTAACCAGCAGAAATAATTAATTCATTAAATTCCAATAATTTTTCATTTATCAATTTAATTTACAAGCAGAAATAAATTATCAAGGAATCGTGTAATTATTATTATTAGGCATGATATCCGCCGAGGTCGTTCGACCTGATCCAGAGTGTCGTGTACACTACCGAGGAACGTGCGGCGCAATCCATAGATGCATCTATACTGCCGAGGCGTTCGGTCCGCTCCACAAGAAAGGAGGTCATTTTCTTATGAATCTTGAGAATGAGAAGATATTATAAGATTAACACATAAGGATGTACAATTTCCATTAACAGTCAAATATTTTTCACAAGAATTCAAATATGTGAAATTTCAGTCTCATACTATTTTCTCTAACAATTTACAGTGTAATTCTAATATTTTAATTAAATAAAGGATACAATCATCACAAGTAATTCATGATTTGAGTCCTAAACTACCGAGACATAGCAATATTAGTAGCTACGAACGGACTCTCGTCACCTTGTGCGTACGTAGCCCCCACAATTAGCAACAATTATCATTTTAAAATCACATATAGGGTAAATTCCCTCTTACAAGGTTAGACAAGAGACTTACCTTGTCTCAAAGTCCGCTTCTCCATCACAACGTCACGTTAAAATCTCAATTTGATGCCGAAAATCCGAAACTATCCAAATGTTATATAAAATAATTAATACATGCTCAATAATTCAAAATTAGACTATTAAATTAAATACCCAACCCAAGATGGTAAAATTCTTAAAATTCACCCCGGGCCCACATGCCCGAATTTCAAAAATTTTTGGAGGAAATCGTTACCCATAATCTCAAGAACTCAAATATACAATTTCCATCCAATTCCATAACCATTTTCGTGGTTAAAATCTCATTTTTATAAAAATCTAGGTTTTTTCTCTAACCCTTGATTTCCACAATTTATAGGTTATAATCCACCCATAATCTATGTATTTAACTCAAAGTGTGTAGAATTAACTTATCTTCAAGTTTCTAGTTGAAATCCTCTCTCAAAAAGCTCCAAAATTGCCCAAAAAACGAAGGAATTACGGGCTAAAATGGCTGAGTCTCGCCCCTTTAAAATGCTCTGCCCAACAGTGTTCACGCACGTGCCGACAAAGGGACCAAGCCTTCGCACCTGCATATTTCTCGCTTCTGCGTGCCTTGCCTTGCACCTGCGCGCTCGCAGGTGCGCCCTAAATTTTCGCATTTGCGATTGATGGTTTGCCCTCCCCTTTCCGCTTCTGCGAGCACCAAGTCGCATTTGCGACGGCCGTACCTGCGACTTTCCAAGCGCTGGTGTGATTGCACCAGAAGCTGGAAGCTTCTGTTGTTGTTCCAAATTCCAAAGTTGGTCCGAGCCTCGTCCGACGACACCCGAGGTCCCGCCCAAACATACCAACAAGTTTGAAATCATAAAACGGACTCGCTTGAAATCTCGGAACGTGCAAAAAATATCAAAAATAAGAATCATACCTCAAACCAAATTGATTCAACTTAGAATTTTCAAATTCTTCAAACTTAATCCGAACGTATCTGCGACTTTCCAAGCGCTGGTGCGATTGCAGCAGAAGCTGGAAGCTTCTGCTGCTGTTCCAAATTCCAAAATTGGTCCGAGCCACGTGCGATGACACCCGAGGGCCCCGGGGCCCCACCCAAACATACCAAAAAGTTTGAAATCATAAAACGGACTCGCTCGAAATCTCGAAACGTGCAAAAAATATCAAAACTAAGAATCATACCTCAAACCAAATTGATTCAACTTAGAAATTTCAAATTCTTCAAACATAATCCGAACGCGCCGAAACATACTTAAACTACTCGAAATGACACCAAATTTTGCGTGCAAGTCTTAAATAACCATACATACCTAGTCCAACTTCCGGAATCGAAATCCGAACCCGATATTAAAATGTTCACCGGTCAAACTTCTTAAAAACCTTCAAATTTCTAGCTTTGGCCAAATGACTCCGAAATGACCTACGGACCTCCAAATTAACATATGGACGCGCTCCTAAGACCATAATCATCATACGGAGCTATTCCCGGGCTCGGAATCCCAAACGGACATTGATAACATTAAAATACACTTCAACCCAAATTTAAAGAACCTTAAACCTTTAAATAGTTAATTTTTACTATTTAGCGCTGAAACGCTCCCGGGTTGTCCAAATCCCAATTCGAACATACACCCAAGTCCAAAATCATCATACAAACCTACTGGAACCGTCAAATTCCGACTCCGGGGTCATTTTCTAAAAATTATGACCGAAGTCAAACTTATCCTTTTTAAAGCCAAACCAAGGAACTGAGTGTTCTGGTTTCAACCCTAACACTTCTAAATCCCGAACCACCCATCCCCACAAGTCATAAATTAGTAAAATCACATACGGGGAGTCTTATTTAGGGGAACGTGGTTCTAAAAGTTAAAACGACCGATTGGGTCGTTACATTCTCTCCCACTTAAACATACGTTCGTCCTCGAACGTGCTAAGAACTGCTCCGGAGTTTGCTGAAATCATTTTCTAGCCCCTCGTGCACCTACCCGTGCTACCACAACTCAGTTGAGCACATTAGCTCGAGAAAATCTGAAGATCCTCCCCTTTATTTAGGAAAATAAGCCTTAGCCCAATTTCATCATTCAAAATTCTCTATTAGGCCTGCTTCCAACATACGAACACCGTTTCAATTGCTACACGATGTACCACTACATGATTGTATACTCTCACTGAATTCACATTATGCACCGCATAATTCACATGACCATAATAACATCCTTCGATAACAATAGCCGTAATTCTATGAATCCGATGCCCACAACATACATCAAGACACATATAAGTCCTGTCCCAACTCTTGCAATGCTGCCACGACGGAAGAGATGTGTAGAGATTCATAACCAACTGCCTAGTCAATAAATCATTGATTTTCTCCTCTTGACAAGAACCAAATAATGATATTTGCTCTTTAATATGCTTCATATAAATCTGATTGCACTGGTCCAGGTCCAAAGATCTAGCTTCACTCAGCATAAGCTGTTCAGGCAATAAGCCACCTCGGATACTGCCAAAAATCTCATATGATGCCACAATGTGCCAACAAGCTACAAACTCGAATGAGATACATAAGGAAAAATGAACTCTGGAAGGAACTACTCAACCGACGTAGCAATTTAAACAACCGAAAAGGTGTTATGAACCTTTCTCAGAACATGAGAAATAAGACACGCAAGAATAGATATGGGGAACTGCACTCAACATTACACTATTGCGGCGTGCACCCCAATCCACACATGATAGCGTTGCGGCGTGCAACCCGATCCAAACAATATACCCGTGGCGTTGTGCCACCCGATCGACACATGACAATAAATAGGGAAGTACCCATCAAGCCAAAACGTTTATACCTACGAAATACCCGAATGTCAACCACAAGCACGCCAATTGCACAATACCATCCCTGGGGAGACAGATAGCGCCATACGCTACAAAACTCAAGCACTACTAATCTGCAATAAATGACCTATATCTCAAGAGCCATCCTGCTCATATAACACCACAAACTATACGAGATCTCAATACGAGTGCGAATAGTCAAACCACCTCACAACCCACTTGGCACAATGGAGACCACACGGAAGGGCCGACAACAAGAATAACATCCAAGGCCCGAAGACCTCTCCAAAAACAACGTTATGCTGGAATGAACACATTCAGCTTGATATAGAGTCCACATTCATATTTAGATCCATCCATGGACCTCAAGCCGATTTTTGATCGTACTGCACTGGGCTAATAACCTTTCAAGGATCCACAATAACCCCTATTTCCCATGATACACAAGAACAACCGTCAAATCTGAAACAAACTTCCACATTCCAAAATCGAATAAACTGAGCGCCCTTCAGGCATAAATTCACACATGAGCGATAGTACCACAATCTCCATACTTGGTTCTAAATCTTTAATCGATCAAGTGACTACATGTCACATTTATACAATCTTCCTGTGAGATACACTCGCATGACCTTCAGTACCAGGTAGCAAAGTCTGTACATCCAGATCACCAGTCATACAGTGTTGTAAGCGAATCGAAAGTCCGCAAATCAGTACACAAAGCCTCTTACACATGACACAGATCTCAGTGACGCTAAAGACAATACCAGCTTACTCTAAACATCTGAATCATTCCCTGATCGTCCGAGCTCGCGACATTCCTGCCAACACCGAACTGCAACTTTGATCCTCAACTTTCAAATTTCACACCGCTCACCGCATCTATCTCACCAACACGCGAAAACTCCAGAATTTCATCATAACTCCTGAACCTCCAATAGGATACACACTTCATCATATAGAAACCTTTTTACTTAACACATTTCAGGAGAACCACTGCAGCACGTGACTGAATTCCCATAACCATAGAAAACACAATCCTCAAGTAGTGTTCTAAACCATCATAACTCTTCCGAGATCCACCTACGCATAACCAACCATAATACTCGAGTGCCTTTAAATAAAATCAATTATAGCAGCCTTCAGGCCTCGCACGTACCGCCACCAAACACATGTATAACTTAACACGCTGAAAGAACTGATCATTGCCACCATCCTGCCAATTCAACCATTGTTAACCGATCCAACTACTTCTAATTTTTACCCTAGACTTTCCTTAGAAATAACAATAGCTCTATTTAAATTATATCGAACTCAATCCGCACTGCCCCCGTGTGACTCCATATCACGAGCCCACATTGCCTCAAAACCTGCGAACTAACTCATACCCTCCTTGTGCGCACATTCGCATCTTTAACTGGTACACCCATTCTGATAATTCCTTTACGAATTCGAAGGTATTTTCTTCCATTCCTCCAATGCTACACCGCAGACCGAAGATAACATAGAGCACTCCAAGCCCCTTTTATAATCTACTGCAAAAGCTCGATACTTAACCATACCACAGACTCGAAGTCTTTAGGCACCACACTTTAGTTTTTTTGAATCCACTAAAATCGTCGTTGAGAGTCACCTACTCTGACTTGTTCCCAAATATCATCAAACTCCCAAGGATCTGTTAGCATATGAACTCTCTCTCAAAGAAGAACCCGGCTAAATCACCTTCCTCGTACATCACATTTACACGAAGCATAAATCTTGAGTCTTCCCGAAGCCTGAATATGAATCGGTAAAGACCAGGTATAGCACACATTCCTCAAATCCTTCGCTCAAACTACCACTGATGTTTTCTTTCCTTAGTTATAATAACTCATCAATATGCAGATAACAAGAAACCTCACATGTAGATAACCATGCAATCTAGTCGTAGACGGTGGGGCTCTCCCACTTAGCTTGAAGCTACAATTACATAACTCTGGAACCTACCAAGATTTCTTTTGCTTCATTGATATGATCTCGCACAATCGACCTGCCAAATTCCTCGAAATCTTCCTGTTAACCATTTCATGAACTCTATGAATCACTAGACACATTTACATGCTCGGCCTCTTACCAGATAGCAAGTAAAATTCTCCGTAGAAACTTCGTCAACCACGCAAACGCTAACTTGCTCACAGGAGATATCCCACCTATGGAAATTCCATGTCGACATCCTCCAACCATGTTGCACTGAGTACAATTACCACGAAACTAATAAATCATCCTAAGCCCGTGCTCATTCACCAGTTGTACAAGTCCGTTCACTCCCCATTGACATCAACTACAGGTGCGTCAATACATTCCGACCCGAAGTCATGTTGCATTCCTCTTCATATCAAGAAACCTCTTTTTTGTCATATCCAATCTTCCTCCGTATAGTAGTCAATATTACAACTTACGTCCGTAGACCCAGTCATTGTCCATCATGAATCCCAAATCACTCAAAAGTTCCTCAAGGCGTGTAGCTATTCTACCACAGAACCCATATGTTACTATGCCACTCTCCCACTTTGGTCAAAACCTCTCCTTTTTGCAACTACTCGACTTTTGTTTTCTTACACTTGGCCTTCTAGAATTTTAACCACCGCAAGACACCTCTCACATGTCCTTCCTCACCCTTCGCTGCCCAGTTATTGCCTTAAATCAAAATCTATCTCTGTAGCACTTGAACCAATCGATCGCTACCAACTTTAAACCTCTCCGAAGATCATCCTTCTTGAGCCATCAATATAAGGAACACCGCTTCGATCCTAAACCACTGCACACCGCGATCTCTGATAGCCGCTTCCCCGACATTATTTCATAACACCCTGCCCCAAAAGCGAATTGAAGAAGACCATAACACCGGTGGACTTAACACATTCCATCAAGGAAGACGTCACCACATCACAGATGAAAATTCCACCACGCTCCTAAATACCAAGTCTCATTACCCCATCGACCCAAACCTGAGCATTCGTAGTCCGATTGCCTTTCCTCAGCCAGAAATAAAATACTAAATCTCTGAATTATACACTGAGTAAAACCTACTTTCAAGTCATTCACTGCCTCGACGCATAGACAAGCATCCTACCATTACACGAACACTGTACCAATCAATGCCAAATCTCAAAACCTTAGGTAATACTGATACTGAGCTGAAATGACAGAGCGACCTTTCGTAAGGCGACGACAATTGCCCAATCAAATACGCAGGGAGAAACATCCTGCACCACATCTATAGTACCTTTAAACTTCCCGGATTCCCAATTTATAACAAGCGCTTCACGTCGCATAAGATTGAATAGGAAGGAAGCAAAGGCATAAGCCTCAAAGGAATCGAATCGCACGATGAGGAATCAAGAAGGGAAGTGCTCCTAACAGCCTTATAGCCTCTCGAAGATAAGTACAGACGTCTTCGTACCGATCCGCAAGACTCTACTAGAATTGCTCATGACTCGTGAGACCTAAGAGAACCTAGTGCTCTGATACCATTTTGTCACGACCCAAAATCCATTATAGGTCATGATGGCGCCTAACACTGCTGTCAGGCCAGACAACCTTGACTAATTAATTTAGTTACCCATTTTAGTATTTTTTGAAATCAATTTTTTTTTTCAATTAAATAATAAGGAATAAAATCTACACAGTACTTGATAATATTTTCCCAACTAAACTACTGAACAATTCACAAGTGCCCCCAAAATCCGGTGTCACAAGTGCATGGGCATTACTAGAGAGTAAAATAAAATGCAACATCCATCCGGAATACAATTTAGACACGAAAATATAAATAACTCTGAAGGAGACTCTGTTGGCTGCGGATTGTAATATAGAATGCAGCTCATCTAAGTCCCCGTATTTTAACCACACCTATGTGCCTACAAGGCCGCTAGACATATCTGTACCTGCACAAAAATGTGTAGAAAGTGTAGCATGAGTACGTAAACAACGTGTACCCAGTAAATATCCAGCCTAACCTCGAAGAAGTAGTGACGAGAGGTCGACTTTGACATTTACTAAGGGTCAATAATATTAGAAATGAAAATATTTAAATCAACATGATTTATAGAAATGACAATAATGTTCCTTAACCAGCAGAAATAATTAATTCATTAAATTCCAATAATTTTCCATTTTTTAATTTGCTTTACAAGCTGAAATACATTATCAAGGTATTGTTTAATTATTATTATTAGGCACGATGTTTGTCGAGGTTGTTCGGCCTGATCCAGAGTGTCTTGTACACTGTCGAGGGACGTGCAGCTCGATCCATAGATGCATCTATACTGCCAAGGCATTCGGCCCGTGCCACAAGAAAGGAGGTCATTTTCTTATGAATCTCCGGAATGAGAGGATATTATAAGATTAACACATAAGGATATACAATTTCCATTAATAGTCAAACATATTTCACAAGAATTCAAATATGTGAAATTTCAGTCTCTTACTATTTTCTCTAACAATTTACAGTATAATTCTAATACTTTAATTAAATAAAGGATACAATCATCACAAGTAATTCATGATTTGAGTCCTGAACTACCTGGACATAACAATATTAGTAGCTATGCACGGACTCTCGTCACCTCGCGCATACGTAGCCCCCATAATTAGCAACAATTATCATTTTAAAATCACCTATGGGGTAAATTCTCTCTTATAAGGTTAGACAAGAGACTTACCTTATCTCAAAGTCCGTTTCCCGACCACAACGTCGTGTTAAAATCTCAATTCGATGCCGAAAATCCGTAACTATACAAACGTTATACAAAATAATTAATACATGCTCAATAATTCAAAATTAGACTATTAAATTAATTACCCAACCCAGGATGGTAAAATTTCTAAAATTCACTCTGGGCCCACGTGCCCGAATTTCGAAAAATTTCAAAGGAAATCGTTACCCATAATCTCAAGAACTCAAATATATAATTTCTATCTATTTCCATAACCATTTTCGTGGTTAAAATCTCATTTTTATAAAAGTCTAGTTTTTTCCTCTAACCCTTGATTTCCATAATTTACAGGTTATAATCCGCCTATAATCTATGTATTTAACGTAAAGTGTGTAGAATTAACTTGTCTTCAAGTTGCTTGTTGAAATCCCCTTTCAAAAAGGTCCAAAATCGCCTAAAATGGAGGAATTACGGGCTAAAATGGCTGAGTCTCACCCCTTTAAAACGCTTTGCCTAGTAGTGTTTACAGACCCGCAGGGAGGAACTGCGCATGCTGTTTGAGTATTTACGTCAGGAGGACATGTCCGTGACTTAGTATGAGATGCGATTTTCAGAGTTGGCCCGTCATGCAGTTTGGTGGTTCCCAATTGAGAGAGAGAGGATCAGGAGGTTCATTAATGGCTTCAACTAGCAGTTCTGTTTTGTTATGACTCTGGGGAATGTAGCAGGTGCTTAATTCGTTGAGGTGGTTGACAGTGTTTGACGGCTAGAGATGGTCAGTACTCAGGAGCATGAGGAGAGGGAGGCCAAGAGGTCTCATGGTCCGGGTAATTCCAGTGGTGTTCTTTCTGGAGGACAACCCTATCAGAACAGGGGTCGTCTTTATAGGCCCGTTTAGATGGCTCGTTCAGCTCATCGTGGCGCATCAGCTAGCCATGGTCCATACAATGCTCGACAGAGTTAGTCTTCTCTTGATGCACTTCCAGCTCAGAGTTCATCTCGTGCACCATCAGTTCAGAGTTCATCTGTACCAGGTTCTTTTGATAGTTATTCTAGTTCTCGAGGTCCGCCTTAGAACTCGCCACCATTTTTCTAGAGGGATTGCTATGAGTGTGGAGAGATGGGTCATGTGAGGAAATATTGTCCCCGCCTTTCACGAGGTCCAGTTCAAAAAGGGAGTCAGGCTACGACTTCTACACCAGTTGCTCCACCACCCACCCAGCCAGCTCAGGATGGGGCTCAGTCAGCTAGGGGTCGCCCAAGAGTGGAAGGCCGATCAGGTGGCAGTCAGGCCCGATTCTATGCTTTTCCTGCCAGGCCAGATGTCGTTGCTTCGGATCCAGTAATAGGTATTGTCTTAGTGTGCCATAGGGAAGCTTCTATATTATTTGTCCCTGGTTCCACATATTCGTATGTTTCATCATATTTTGTTCATTATCTGGATATGCCCTGTGAGTCCTTAGTTTCCCCTGTTAATGTATCTACGTCGGTAGGCGATACTATTATTGCGAACCGTGCATATCGGTCGTGTGTGGTAACTATTGGCAGACTGTAGACTGGAGTTGATCTCTTATTGCTTAGTATGGTTGATTTCGATGTAATATTGGGTATGGATTGGTTGTTTCCATGTCATACTATTCTGGACTGTCAAGCAAAAATGGTGACGTTGGCGATACCGGGGTTGCCAAAGGTTGAGTGGAGAGGTTCTCCAGATTATGTTCCTAGCAGAGTAATGTCTTACTTGAAGGCTTAACGTATGGTTGGGAAGGGGTGATTGTCATATTTAGCCTTTGTGAGAGATGTTGATGCAACCACTCCTACTATTGATTCTGTATTGGTAGTGCGGGATTTTCTGGATATATTTCTTACAGACCTGCCGGGTATGCCACCCGATAGGGATATTAATTTTGGTATTGACTTGGTGCCGAGCACTCAATCCAGTTCTATTCCTTCATATCGTATGGCACCAGCTGAGTTGAAAGAATTGAAAGAGCAACTTCAGGAACTTATGGATAAGGGGTTTATCAGGCCTAGTGTGTCACCTTGGGGTGCACCAGTTCTATATGTGAAAAAGAAAGATCGCACTATGCGGATGTGTATCGACTACAAGCAGTTAAACAAAGTTACAATCAAGAATAAGTATCCTTTGCCGCGTATTGATGATTTATTTGACCAGCTTCAGGGAGCGAGGGTATTCTCCAAAATTGATTGAAATCTAGGTATCACCACTTAAAAATTTGGGATTCAGATATTTTTAAGACGGCATTCAGGACTCGTTATGGTCACTATGAATTTCTCGTGATGTCTTTTGGGCTGACCAACGCCCCAACAACATTTATGCACTTGATGAATAGTGTATTCCAGCCATATCTTGATTCATTTGCCGTAGTATTTATTGATGAAATCCTGGTGTACTCACGTAGCCAGAAAGAGCATCCACACCACTTGAGTATTGTATTACAAAGGTTGAGCGAAGAGATGCTTTATGCCAAATTGTCTAAATGTGAGTTCTAGCTTAGCTCAGTGGCGTTATTCAGACACATAGTGTCCAGTGAGGGAAATAAGGTGGATCCGAAGAAGATAGAGGTAGTTCAGAGTTGGCCTAGGCCATCTTCAGCTACTGAGATTCGGAGTTTTCTCGGCATGGACGGTTATTATTGTCGCTTCGTGGAGCAATTTTCATCTATTTCATCGCATTTGACTAAATTGACCCAGAAAGATGCTCCATTCAGGTGGTCAGATGAGTGTGAAGAGAGCTTTCAGAAGCTCAAGACTCCTTTGACCACATCTTTAGTTCTAGTTTTACTTTCAGCTTCAGGCTCTTATATAGTGTATTGCGATGCTTCTCGGATTGGTATTGGGTGAGTCTTAATGCAGGAGGGTAGAGTGAATGCTTATGCTTTGCGCCAGTTGAAGCTACATGAAAAGAACTACCCTGTTCATGATTTGGAGTTGGCGGCTATTGTTCATGCAGTGAAGATTTGGAGGCATTATCTCTACGGTGTATCTTGTGAGGTGTTTACAGATCATCAGAGTCTCCAACACTTGTTCAAACAGAAAGATCGCATATAATATATATTATATGGAATGGGGCTGCCCATCTGCAGCAGGCCTTATAGGCTTTATTATTATACAGATCAGGACTGCCCGTCTGCAGTAGGCCATATCAGCTTTATATCACGCTTGGGCTGAAGGAGCCCCTACAGAGTCTGCACCCCCACAGTGAGTGTATATGATTTATATATACGGGATGGACTTCCCAGGGCATGGACTTGCCTTATTTATAATTGTGATGAATTTTCCTGGACATGGATCTTGTCCGAATTATTTACATTTTGGGATAAATTACCCCAGGGCTGGATTGGCCTTATACGGTAATGAGTGACTGACTGTCAGTCAATGTATGTGTGTGTGTGTATATATATATATATATATGGGCTGGATTGGCCATAAACAGTATCAAGTGACCGAGCGATTAGTGATCAGGAGTACACGAGGTTTTCCACTAAGATGTCATATCCCTCATATCATGCAGTATTGATCTATCTTACTTGTACTGAGTTTAACTGTTGAACTTGAAAGCATGCCTATATTTCTGTACCGTTATTTATATACTGAATTGTACCTGTGGAGCTCGTCAGTACTTTCACCCCAGAGGTTAGTCTTGTCACTTATTGAGTTGGTTGTACTCATACTACACTCTGTACCTCGTGTGTAGATCCAGGTACTTTCGGACACGGCGATTGTTAGATATCAAAGTGCTATCAGTTGGAGACTATTAAGGTAGCTGTCTGGCGTCCGCTGACCTTGACTTTCTTTCTTTCAGTTATTATACTATTCTATACTTTCAGACAGTATTTTATCAGTCAAACTTTGTATTCATTTAGATGCTCATGTACTCAGTGACACCAGATTTTGGGAATGTTTATATCAGTATTTATGAGATTTCTTCCACTGAATTTAAATATTATGTTTTTAAACATAAAAGATATGGTAGTTTTTTGAGATTTTTGGCTTGCCTGGTATTGAGATAGGTGCCATTACGATAAGTGAGATTTTGGGTCGTGACAGCTGGCTCTTCTATTTTTCATGAAACTCGCTTAGTAATGGCTAATGATGGAGTCAAAGAATGGTTTAATTATATTGGCAATGATTTTAGAGATGATTTTATAGATAGTGTTGCAAAGACCTATTGGTCTAAAATTCTTAAGGTTATTTGCGTTGGAAAATTTAGGGATAAGCCAGATGTAGGTGTTGTTTATGGATGTGAATAGAGCATTCTTTGATAACTTTGTGGCAAAAGGAGGTGACTGACGGGCCTACAATATTCTAATATTTCTGGAAGAAGAAAGGATGTAAGCCATCCGGACCTGGAGCCTTGAATGGTTTAAAGGAGTAGATGGTATTGGTGATTTCCACATTTGAAAGGGGTTTATCCAAGGATGAGAGATTCAGAGTAGTAAAACTGGCCAGGCTGTTAATGATATGTTTCCAGTTAGTAGTTGTCATAGAGATGGTGAAAAGGTCTTTAAAGAAATTTGTGGTGTGTTCTATGATAGCCTCCTGACTGTCAAACCAACTGCCATTATCATTTTTAGAAAAAATAATTTTATTCCTTCTTTGACGATTAGAGGCACTACTATGAAAACATTTAGTATTTGCATCTCCATCATTGGTCCAAGCAATTCTAGATCTTATCTTCCAGTAGTCTTCTTCCATTTTGAGGATACCATTATACTCTCTTGGAAGGTGATCTTCAAGGTTTTTGAGGAAGTCACTCGTGTGATAATAATTAGAGGTTTGGAGGCCATTTAACCTAGCTAGGATTCTCCTTTTTTCCTAAAGATGTCACCAAAGGTAGTGTCTTTCCACCAAATTACTTGATCTAGGAAGTCATTTTTGGCAGTGATAAGGTATATGTTTGTGCAACTGGAGTATACAACATTAACAAAATCAGGATGATTACACCAAAACAGTTCTAGGCGAAAAGTCTTGGGACGTAAATTAATATTATTACTTGAGAGGGTAAGGAGTAGAGGGCCGTGGTCAGAGCACGTTTTTGAGAGATGAGTGGCGAAAGCATTAGGGAAGAAATCAAGCTAATATTCATTAACTAAAACACGATCTAGGCGCTCCATAATAAGTCCCTCCGATCTCTTTCTATGGTTGGACCAAGTGAACTTGCATCCTTTAAAGCCAATATCTATTAATTTGTAATCCCTATTACAATTCCATAGTAAGGAAGATCTCTTTAGATTAATGGGTCTACCACCAAATTTATCTTTTTCCAAAAGAAATATCATTATAATCTCCACCCACCATCCAGGGTCCTTTGTAACTATTATGAATATCCTTAAGGTTATCTCATAGATTATTTTTATTATTAGTGCATGGACTAGCATAGATAGAACTAAAGAGCCAAGTTTTACGAGTGGTAATTACCTCAATCCTTGCATGGATGGCTTGATATCTTCGGGTGAAGCTGTGGACATTAACAAAGTTGTTGTTCCAAAGGATGACCATCCCTCCTGCTTGTCCTTCCGCAGGTATTCCGATCATTCTAGTGAAGTCATGATCATTTAGAAGTGCAGCGTGGGATGCCATTCTTGTTTCAAGTAAGGTGACTATGTAGGGTCTGTCGGTGTCAATAAGGTCACGAAAGTACCTACAAAAATTATCATTATTCGCTTCACAAATATTCCACAGGATAATCCTAGCAGGTATATTAATCAGTGGGTTTCGGGGGTTGGTTACATTCCTCCCCTCTTCCAGTGAGAGAGGTGGGGTTCGTCTGAGGCAAGGAACTAGGATCACAACATGTTTCCCTATAGTTGGGTCTTGAGGAGGCCTGATGTCCAGGGAGCACTTATACAATGCTGTCAGACAAATGAAGATGAACTTCTTGTCCTGCATCTCCCTGAACAGTAATACATTTACCTCGCTTAGGCTTGCAAATTCCTCTCTCAGCTCGAGGAGGTGTGGTTCTATTTCTTCTGCCTCGACCTCTTGGTTTAGCATTTGGCTGTTCCCGTTTTGGGGTGCATTCTCCTGCATGGGAGATGGTATGTTCTCCTGTGGTGAGCTCAGGGGTTGTTGGGGTTGAACTTCCCATGGAACAAAAATAAGGTTGAGAGTGGTAAGTTCCTCCGGTGGAAAGAATGGCAGGCCGAGTGGTGGTAATGGTGGTATTTGGTTGTTGAAGTGTGGGGGAAGGTTCCAGTGTATATGCATGGCTTGGATTGGGTTGGGATTGAGGTTTGGGATTAGTAGGTGCAGAATGTTGTTGATCCACACCTGGTTGACATAGTTGTTCATCGCCAGATGCATCCCTTCTAAGACTAGTTGTGCTAGGTACTGGGAGTTTTGAATGATCAGAATAGTTTCCTTTCCCATTGATCTCTATATTGAACGAGATTGCATGACCCATGAGCCCTATTTTGATCCAGGAGAGTGATTGGTGGTTGTGTGGAGTGGGTAGGGAGGTGTAGTAGATTGGAGGATTGGGCATTTGAAAGGCAAGATTGTCCATTATTTGGTTGCATTGGTGGCTCAGAATTTGGATGAGTCTGTTTCTTCTACTTAAAGACAATGGAGTCCTCGGCATGATTTAGTGTTTGATATATATTGGAGGTGATTTTGTAAGTAGGAGTGATGGTACTAAGTATAGGTAAATCAATACTTATAGAGTTTATTTGCATGCAAAGAATTTAGGATAACGTAGAAGATTTGCTAAGATCTTCTAAATTTATTTGTTCAATATTGATGATAAATACATAATTCTTTTATTTGTTTTTGGATTTTTTGTTGCTTTTAAAGGCTCATGCAAGGATACGTAGCTGACAAGTAATAAACGATTAGATCGACTAGCATCTCACAACGACTTATAACTAACTACTTCCTAAATCAAATTAATGCTATCTATTTATTCAAGCGATTTTCCTAAAATAGTAATGTAAGCAATCGGGAGAAACAAGTAGGCAAACTTGGGTTGAATTCAATAAGAGAAACTATATTTAGGAGTACTTATAGGTTAGCTAACAGTTCTATTGAGTTCTTCACTTGAGTTGACTAATTGATTTATCTAGGTTATTAATCGATAAAGTTAATTTTTCTCATACGAATCTTTCGAGTCTTACTCGCCTGTTTAAACTAATCTACACATGTATGTGTCACGATCTAGAATTCCCACCCTCAGACCATGATGACTCCTAACATTTCACTTGCCAAGCAAACCAACGTTAAAATAACTTATAACTATTTTTAACAATTCATATTAAATAATAACTCAGCAACTGAATCAACTGAAAGAGAATGAGGAAAATCGTAACAAAAACGATATCTAGATACAATTCCAGAACTAGTATCACAAGGGCACGAGCGAAAGGGTAAGGCAATTAACTGATAAAAATAAACTCAATCCTCGAAATCAGTAAAACCAGAAACATCTTTCCGTAGAACCTCATATAGAAACACTGAAAGCTAACACAATGTAGCAATGAATATAAAACATACAATTCGTTACGGCGCGCAACCCGATCTCACCGTACAAACTCAATATCATCCCTTATTTCACAATTTCAATATCAATAATAACAAGCAAAATCCGTTGCGGCTCGCAACCCGATCCCATCATATAATTAGAATCAATATCATAATCCTACCTTATTTTACCATATAAAATCTGTTGCGGTGTGCAACCAGATCCCACCATATCAGTATCAATCCTCCCTTATTCCACCAGTTACGGCGTACAACCCGGTCCATAAAATAAATTAATTAATGAAATCAACTCAACAACTCAATTTACAAGAATCGCTACGATTAAAGAATATGAAAGCAAAGCCATAAAGAAACCTTGTACCAAGTTAAGAAATGCTAAAAATAATACAAAGCAACAAGACAAGCCAAATACAAGATAATTAAAGTGTACAAGTAAGACAATTAAGGCAAGTAGCAATTAATCATGGCAGCATGAGAGGAACACACAATTTAATATGAGAATAATAAGTGACAAGTAGCAAGTTAAGGCATAATAAGCAATTCACATAATACATAGTTCAAGGGTTCTTAATTCCCTCAAATCAAGGTTAGACCCAACACTTACCTCGCTCCGCAAGCAAATAAAAGTTCAACCGGGGCCTTTCCTCTAAATTTCACCTCTGAACCAACTGAATCTAACCAAAATCAACTTAATATCAACAAACGATACTAGGAAAATAAATTACAATACATAAAGCTAAATTCTTTATACTTTTCCCAAAAGTCAACCCCATGCCCGCTAGGTCAAAACCCGAGATTCAGACCAAAACTCGATTATCCATTCACCCCCGAGCCCGGTTATTTAATTTATTTTGAAATCCAAATCAAACATGCACACAAGTGTAATCACATCATACGAACTCGCTTGCGCGATCCAAACACCAAAATAACACTTAAAACTATGAATTAGACACCAAAACAATAAAATTTTCAAAGAATCTCAAGAATATGTAATTTTACAACCGAATGTCCGAATCACGTCAATCAAACTCTGTTTTGTATCAAATTTTGCACACAAGTCATAAATACTGAAATGAACCTATACAAATTTCCAGAACCGTAATTCAGACCCAGTAGAATCAAAGTCAACCTAAGGTCAAACTTAGGATATCTCTAAACCTTTAAATTACTAATTTTCAATAAATTATGTTAGATTAAGCTAGGGACTTCCGAATTCGATTCCGGACATATGTCCAAGTCCCAAATCATGATACGGACCCAGCGGGACTGTCAAAACACTGATCCGGGTCCGTTTACACAAAACGTTGACCGTAGTCGACTCAAATGAAGGCACAATTTCATATTTTCATCAATTTTCTCATAAATTCTTCCCGGAAAAAGGATACGAATTGCGCATGCAAATCAAGGAAGGCGAAACAGAGCTACTCGAGGTCTCGAAACACATAAATGAAGGGTAAAACTATAAATGACCTATCAGGTCATCACATTTCCACCTCTAAAATAAACGTTCGTCCTTGAACGGACATAGAAAGGTACCTGGACTGGTGACAAGGTGTGGATATCTACTCCACATGTTCGATTCAGACTCCCATGTGGCTTCCTCGATTGGTGGACCTCTCCAATACACTAGAACTGAAGGATAACTCTTACACCTCAAGTGCTGGACATGCCGGGCTAGAATAGCCACTAACTCCATCTCATAAGTCAAATCCTTGTCCAATTGGACTGAGCTAAAATCTAACACATGGGACGGATCACTATGATACTTCTGGAGCATGGACACATGGAACACCGTATGGACTGCTGATAAACTAGATGGCAATGCGAGCCTGTAAGCCACCTTACCCACTCTCTCAAGTATATTAAAGGGTCCGATATACCTAGGGCTCAACTTGTCCTTCTTTCCGAACATCATCACACCCTTCATGGGTGAATCCCGGAGCAATAGCCTCTCTCCAACCATGAATGCAACATCACGAACTCTACGGTCGGCATAACTCTTCTGCCTATACTAAGTGGTGTGAAGTCGATCCTGAATAATCTTGACCTTATCCAAGGCATCCTGAACAAAATCGATACCTAACAACGGAGACTCTACCGGCTCGAACCATCCAACTGGAAAACGGTACCGCCTCACGTATAATGCCTCAAAGGGAGCCATCTGAATGCTCGACTAGTAGTTTTTGTTGTACTCAAACTCTACAAGCGCTAAGAACTGATCCCAAGAACCCCCGAAATCCATAACGCAGGCGCGAAGCATATCCTCCAATATCTGAATAGTGAGCTCGGACTGACCGACCGTCCGGGGGTTAAATGTTGTATTCAACTCAACCCGAGTGCCTAACTCACGTTGTACGGCCCTCCAGATGTGCGATGTGAACTGTGTACCTTGATAAGAAATGATAGACACGGGTACACTGTGAAGACGGACGATCTCGCAGATGTAAATCTTAGCTAACCACTCTGAAGATTCGGTAACTGCCACTAGAATGAAATGTGCCGACTTGGTCAACCTATCCACAATGACTCATATCGCGTCGAACTTCTTCTGAGTCTGTGGGAGTCCAATAACAAAATTCATAGTGATATGCTCCCACTTCCACTCAGGAATCTCTAGCCTCTGAAGCAAACCACCGGGCCTCTAATTCTCGTACTTAACCTGCTGATAATTTAGACACCGACATACATATGCAACTATATCCTTATTCATCATCCTCCGCTAATAATGCTACCACAAGTCCTGATACATCTTGGTGGCACCCAGATAAATGGAATATCGGGAATTGTGGGCCTCCTCAAGAATCAACTCACAAAGCCCGTCCACATTGAGCACACAAATATGACCCTGCATCTGCAAAACCCCATCATCTCCAACAGTAACCTGCTTGGCACCACTGTGCCACACCGTGTCCTTAAGGATAAGCAAATGAGGGTCATTATACTGACGCTCTCGGATGCACTCAAACAAGGAAGTTCGAGAGACTGTGCAAGCTTGAACACGACTGGACTTCGAAACATCTAACTTCATGAATTGATTGGCCAAGGCCTGAAAATCCGATGCAAGCGGCCTCTCCCAAACTAGCATGTACGCAAGGCTACCCATACTCACTGCCTTCTTAATCAAGGAATCGTCCACCACATTTGCCTTCCTTGGATGATACAAAATAATGATATCATAGTCTTTTAACAACTCCAACCACCTCCGCTGCCTCAAGTTGAGATCCTTTTGCTTGAACAAATACTGTAGACTCTGATGAACCGTGAATATCTCACATAACACACCATAAAGATAATGCCTCCAAATATTCAATGCTTGAATAAAGGCTGTTAACTCTAAGTCATGAACATGATAATTCTTCTCATAAACCTTCAACTGCCGCGATGCGTATGCAATCACCCTGCCATCCTGTATCAATATTGCACCGAGCCTAATACGAGAAGCATCACAATACACCATTTAAGATCCTGAACCTGTGGGCAACACCAACACTAGAGGCATAGTCAAAGCAGTCTTGAGCTTCTGAAAGCTCAACTCTCACTCATCCGACCATCTGAATGCGGCACACTTCTGGGTCAATCTAGTCAATGCGGCTGATATAGATGTAAACCCCTCCAAGAACCAATGATAATAACCCCCAAACCCAGGAAACTCCGGATCTCTATAGCTGAAGTAGGTTTAGGCCAATTTTCAATTGCCTCAATCTTCTTAGGATCCACTTTTATTCCCTCTACCGATAAAACATGCCCCAAAAAAGTGACAAAGTCTAACGAAAACTCACACTTTGAAAACTTGGCATATAACTGACTATTCCTCAGAGTCTGAAGTACAATCCCAAGATGCTGCTCATGCTCATCTTAACTGCGGGAGTAGATTAAGAAATCATCAGTGAATACGATCACAAAAGAATCCAAAATAGGACTTGAACACCCGCTTCAGCAAATCTATAAATGCTGATAGGGCATTTATCAACCCAAATGACATCACTAAGTACTCATAATGCCCATACCGAGTCTGGAAAGCTCTTTTAGGGAAATCAAATGCCCTAATCTTCAAATGATGGTAGCCAAACCTCTAATAAATCTTTGAAAACACCTTGGCACCCTGAAGTTTATCAAATAAGTCATCAATCCTCGGCAACGAATACTTCTTCTTGATAGTGACTTTGTTCAACTACCGATACTCTATAAAATTCGCATCGACCCATATTTTTTCTTCACGAACAACACGGGCGCACCCCAAGGTGAGACACTAGGTATAATGAATACCTTATCAAGAAAACTTGCAACAGCTCCTTCAATTCCTTCAACTCCGACGGGGCCATACGGTATAGTGGAATAGAAATGGGCTGAGTGCCTGGAGCCAAATCAATACAGAAATCAATATCTCTGCCGGGTGGAATCCCTGGCAGATCTGCAGGAAACACCTCTGGAAACTCACGAACAACTACTAATGAATACATGGAAGGAACCTCCGTAGTAGAATCATGAATATAAGCCAAATAAGCTAGACATCCATTCTCGACCATACGTCGAGCCTTCACATAAGAGATATCTGCCACGACCCTAATCGATGGGCCGCGACAGGAACCCGATACCTTACTTAACCGAGTACCAACGTAACGTATCTTTTCGTATTATACTATTATAGATACTGAGCCGGAGAGGCCACCGTGAGATAAGTAGAGTACAACATATAATATTAACTTATACATAAGACATACGGGCCTATAAGACTAAAATAACCACTCGTACACTGAACATAAGCCTACAAGGCAATACAATCTTTTACGTACATGACATCTATCTACAAGCCTCTAAGAATAAATAATTATCATAAAGGTCGGGACAGAGCCCCACCATACCAAACAATACACGTCTAAATCATCCTAACCAAACAAGAAACTTCGGAGCAAATGGAGTGCACCAACACCTTCCGCTGAGCTGATAGCCTACTTGGAAGACTCTCGACTTGTCTATCGGGACCTATGGGCATGAAATGCAGTGTCCCCCGGTAAAGGGACGTCAATACAAATAATGTACCGAGTATGAAAGGAATGAAAATCAGTAAATAATAGACATGAGAGAAGCATGGATTAAAAGACTCAACATGTATGTCTAAATAGCTCTGTAAATAATTTCATATTTATAATGTCATGCATATGCGTATAAATGTCATACCATGCATAGGTATATGCGTTCGTAACATCATCAAGCCTCTGAGGGCATTCCATCATATCATCTCGGCCACTGTGGGCGAATCATCAACATACACCAGCTGATCAGGTGGTGGTGTGTATATAAGGTCGTAACCCTTTCCCATATCCCATATACATATAATATACGCGTATATAACTCCATCCGGTCATGGGTCAATGTACATGTATAAATGAATGAAATGCATATGAAATACATCAATAAAATCCTCAGAATGTTATAGGACCATTATGCCTTTGATTAATGTCATAAAAATCAATATGCCTTACGGATAAACTTTATCAAATAAATATTTTTCTGAGACCCATGAACAAAAGATATAATAATAATTCACATGGGGAATCAAGAATATAGACACCCTTAGTATTTCTATGAATAGAGTCATTTATGAAAGTTATGCATTTGCTCGTTTCGTTTGTATTGTATAGATCATGCCAAAAAGAAAGAAGGGATAGCCTTCACATACCTGAGTTGATTTTCTTGACAATCCCTCTAACACACGTCTTTTGTGATAAAACACATGACGACGGATCGAACTAGGGAAAAATCCGTATGATATTCTTGAGAAAGATTGCACTGTACCCCTTTAGAATCGCAAAATCCCGTTGCTATTTTCTAAGAAGCCTCGTAGATGAACATTAAATCTTGGATCACATTCAAAAGAATTATCCTCAAGGTGTTGGCAAGAATTCCCAAAATGAATCCTTAACTAAGAGATGCTGAACATTGATAATTCATTCTTCACACAAAATGAAGTGTGAATGTTATAAGTAGCCTTTCCAAAATGAAAGCAAAATCATGTTGTCATCACTTGTATAGTTTGCTGAAGCACTTTGCTTTGCTATGAAGATTGAATATGTCTTTATTTGAATTTTTGAGATATCTTACATGTGCATGTGGGCACCATTCTTGTGGATGACTTGGCCGACTATTATTCTAATTATGCCACATATATGTGAGCTTTAAGAGTCACATTTTGTTGGCTGCCACGTTTAAGGATTAAATCCTTATCCAATAATCAATTATCCACTTAATTCCTTACTCAACTATTAATCCCCCACTAATCCAATAATTATCCAATTATCCACATAATTAGAAATTATCTCAAATTACTTAAAATACTACTCACTTTTAATACACTTTGTACATCTTACTATTATGGTCATGTGACACCTTGTATGACACTAGTTCATAAATACTGGGTATTATAGCTTAGACCGTATTTTACCCCAAGATGTCAAACTTCGACGGAATTCATTTTTCTTCGATTTGCTTACCCTCTTTCCTTCACGAATTTATTTATCACTTGTTTAAAGTAGCACAATAATTATAACCCCAAAATAATATCATTCCCGAACTTACATGGATTGACTTACGACGAAAGTTTAACGTACAAAAATGCGGGATGTAACATCTCATTTTTGAGCTTTCATCAATTTATTTATGGCGTACTTTCGCGTACGAAAATATTGGGTGTAACATCATTCCCCCCTTTGGAACATTCGTCCTCGAATGTTGACTGAGCACTT
The DNA here is from genome assembly GCF_000715075.1 of Nicotiana tabacum. Taxonomy (NCBI): domain Eukaryota; kingdom Viridiplantae; phylum Streptophyta; class Magnoliopsida; order Solanales; family Solanaceae; genus Nicotiana; species Nicotiana tabacum. The sequence goes on along the minus strand of NC_134081.1, from coordinate 20,625,795 downwards.
ATCATTCTCATAACCCATTGCTCTTGCGAATACTTTAGTACTCCTCTTGCCATCTAGGCAACTGTTCTGTGAATGAATCCCAAACGCCAGGGCATTTTCCCTTTTAGGCCTCTTTTTCCCACCACGACTCGTGGTCGGAATCATTCCAATCTTGTTACTGTTGCTTTTTTTTCCATGCAGCCCGTATGACTATGACTTTGTAAGTGCGCCTATGCGACTCTTCTCTCATTTTTGCTCCAGCTTTAAGCCAATCCCTCGGCCTCATTTTGTGAACATATACCGAGCTTAATAAGATGTCCCTCTGGGAATCTATAAGTACAATGAAGTTCTTCGCTCGATACTTTGTTGAACTTACGAATATTGTTATATCTTATTTCATAGACCCGATTATCCATTCGTATGACTTTACTGCATCTACGTAGGTCATACTATACCATAACTCTTACTTCGATTTATTATTACTGAGGTCTGCTACCAAACTCCAGGTTACTCTCGTTGCTTATCCTATATGTATAAATCTAAGTCCTTTAATGCTTCCTCATTACTGTTCATCTTAAGAATGGCACCTAATCTCACCTCATACTTTGTGACTTGTGTCCATCAATTGTTGATTCACCTCAATATTGATCTATCAAGTACCACTGCTAACTTGATCTCTTATGTAACACTGCCGCTAGGGCTCACGTCTCATTGGGGACATCTGGAGTAATTAGATTGATCCACCTAAGGGCGATACTATACTTCCATAACCGTATTTCATAGTATCCCAATGTGATTTTCCTCACGTGAGTATTTTAATCCTGTACAATTCATGAAATCATTACTCAATCGAAGGTCTAAACATCATCCTTCATTTATCACAATTACACTCTCATTCTACTACCAGGGCAACATTCCATCTCTTCTAAATGCTATATTAGTCTTAGACTCCTTTGAGTTCACTCAGGCTATACTGAGCTTTCTATAACTTAGAGAGACCATTAGCTTTTCTGGTTTTCATGGGCTTAATCCTGAGGACTTATCCATTCTCGCTACCTTCTCACTCGCCTTTTCTTATCCTTACTCCCACCTTCCTAAAACCTTGTCGCTTTACCATACTTTAGCTTGCGACCTACACATATCTATTTATACTACTCGCAACCTTCCATCAACTTGCTTGCACCATAGATTTCCTTGTGTTATTCTGGAACATCAAGCGAGACATCACATCATTTCTAACTCTTATTTACTCTTTTAACTAGACCTCTTGATCCATAGAAATCATAGGCCAGAAAATATGCCACTGACGATGCCGCTACCATTCATGGATACTGAATCCCAGCGCTTCTAGCCTTCTATATGCAGTATGGATTATTTGCAACCTTCTACATTTGAATATCTCGTACGTTTTTCATCTTTACCTTACTTACCTTAAAATCTCACATCACATCTTCTATCTCTTTCATGACCTCCCTTCCACACAGGTATATTTCATATCCACATCTTGGAGTTCTATTATAATAATTGCACCTCTTGTGCATACATAATCCGGTGGGAGCTTCATACTGACTTTTTATGAGGCTGGTACTCTTCTAACTGGCTTTCTCATAGAGCTGTTATAGAATATGGTTGTTGTACTATCTTTCTTGTACCTCTGATATTAAGAGTGATCCTGCAATGTTCTCAATCACAAGGTCTATAATTTTATAGGTCCAATAATCAAATTTTTGGTTTACTTTAGCTGATGTAACTCTTTAGTTTTCTCTTCCCTCTGATTAACCTTTATGTAAGCTTAAGCTATCTTCCGATCTGTGACTTATGGTATTAGTTATTACTTTAGCCTTTCATGGGCGCTATGGAATATCTGTGATACCGTCATCTAACAATTCAATCCTTTGTCTATGACCTAAACTCAATCCTTTGTTTTACTTATACCGGAGTCTTCTATGTCTGTATGATTGTCAACTAACTCTGGATCATTGATCGAATAATTCCTTTCGTTTCTTCTCAGCTTTCTTTAAACGTAAGCAATTACTTTTCCTGGTCTTTCTGCCCCTTGTTGCGTGCATACTTAGCTCATCTTAGTTCCCACGCAGATTAGAATTTTGTGCAATTCATATGGTCTCGAATATTACTTTTGGTTTCATTTCTCGCTCATTAGCCACGATATGTGCCACTTTCTTATGGAGTGCATACAATGTTGTTGTGAGATTGTTGTTACAAGACCATTTCCACTTTAGGTCAGTGTACTTAGGTTGAAGCCTTTTTCATTATTTCCTCAGCTAGTCTTTCATTGTAGTACTTAAGGACCCTCTGGCTCTTGTAAAGATGCGAGATTATTACATCGAATATTGGATGGAATTTTTGATGTCCTTCCTCGCCTATAATTATCTGTAGTTACTTACCTCCATGTCATTGTGCTTGTGGGGTTGCTTCTAAACTGATATTTTGATTGTCTTCCCCATGGGACTCTATGTAATTTCCATAACACTCATACGGTACCATTACTATCCCAACTCCTATCTGAATATTTCTCAATGATCACAATGTCATACCTGTGAGACTGAATTTCCTATATTAGGGTTCACTATGTTTATCTTACAAGATCTGTTGATTTGTATGTACCATCTTGTCTAGCCATAACTAGGCTCTTCCTGAATCAACTGCTAACTATTCGTTGGCCCAATCTCTTATCAACATTCCACGTAATCTTTCTTGTGTTATTTCCTTTATCTTAACTTACCTCTCACACTGGCTCCTTATTTATCAATAACATCTTGGGCAGAAGCCCTTACTTCCTCTTCTTGACGTCGTGCTTGCATAATGTTCTGGAATCGTAGCATATCTGTAGGATTTGGGTAAGTGGAAGCTCATTCCATTTTCATTTTTATCGCATTCTTCTTTTACCATTCCATAATTACTAGAACCATTTAATTATGACTTCATGCCACATCACTCCATACTCCTCCCTTTAGGGGAGTACTAAGAGTTGGAGCTACGACGATCTAGCTATAGATGGTTTACCTCTTCATTTTTGGCATCTTTTTACATCATGATGGCCCTTACTCACATTGCTGTAATCCTTCTGTACCAAGGATAATAAAATTCCTTACTCGCGAGGGTGACACTTATTATAACTGGAACATACAGTCTCTTAAGCTTAAACATTGATTGCTTTAAGGAAGCGTCTTCCTGAATGACCATTCTTTGAATTTCTCATGAATCTTCTTCTGTTGTCCATTCTATTATCGCCGGAATACAATTTGAAATCCTCATGATGCCGACCATTATCAAATCACTCATTCTCTAATTCATGTTTAGTTTATCTTGTTCACCAGCCCATACTGATTTCTATTATTCTGGGGTCTAACATTTCCTTCTGGTAGTCGCATTAGAGTCACGAACTTATTTCTCGAAATGAGTATATGACTATATGGCCTATACTCTTTTGTTGTCTAAAGGCTTGTCACCTCTCATCTTTTCCTTTACTCGCCTATAGACTCTGTACTACTGTCATCTTTTTTTATCTAGCGTTGTCATCCATGTATCACATCTTACTCATAATGCTTCATTAACTCTCTTCTTATTTCCCTGCTAACATTTATGTCTATTACTTTATTCTGAAAACTCCAACGAGACATTATTTTGCTTTTAGCTCCCCTTGCTCCATCCACTGGTTCTTCGGGTTGCCTAACATTCTTTCTCTACTAGGTACGAGAGCCACACTAATGTAATATTTATCTCTTCAAGGCTTCCAATGCCTATCTTTGTAGTACTCATATAGCTGTACTATTTTAGAGTGCACCATCTGGGTGTCTCACAAGGAGATCTATTACAACATTTGCAATATCCTTCGAAAATGTCAACTAACACAAATAATCCATTCACCATTTTGGGTTACTCTAACCCCAGCCGGATCCTGATATCCCATCCTTCTTTTAAACTACACATGTCAGCCCCCATAGGGCATAACTGAAATGGGTGTGATCAATTGTATATATCTCAGTTATTGTTGAAAGTAACTCAGAATGCTTATATTTCTCTGCTTGAATTGTAAATACTGTTAACCTTCATTAACTGGGTAACTCGTACCCTTTTTTATCTTGCTTCTTTTACTTGCTAAAACTTGTGTCTACCTTCCGATTCTCTTAATCTTTTTTACCGTAAGAGTGGATAGACATTCTTGTCTTAGGGATCCTTATCAAGAAGCTTACACATCTTAGTACACACATGATCTGTTGAATACCTCATATTTATCCATCATAAGAATGATGCAAAAATTGAGTTCCTCTGACTCAACTCTTCCACAGCTATATCTCTTACCAACCGCCTTTCTGGATGAAGGCAGCATCATATTATCAATAAGATAGAGTTTGGGAAATTGAGTTCTTACAACTGAGCTCTACCACACGATCTAGAGTAAGAAGAAAGAGTGACAGTCCTAAATGCCCTATAGCCTCCTGCTTATAAGTGTGGTGCACAACACACCCATAAACAAGACTCTACTAGACACGGCTTGTAGACTCCCTATGACAGAACTGCTCTGATACCATTTTTGTCACGACCCAAACCGATAGGCCGCGATGGGCACCCGGTACCTTACTCAACCGAGTACCAACATAACATATCTTTTTGTATCATACTATCATAAATAACTGAGCCGGAGAGGATGCCGTGAGATAAGTAGAATACAACATATAATACTAACTTATACATAAGACATATGGGCCTATAAGACCAAAATAACCACTCGTACATTGAACATAGGCCGACAAGGACATACAATCTTTTACGTACATGACATCTGTCTACAAGCATCTAAGAATACATAATTGTCATAAAGGTCAGGACAGAGCCCCGCCATACCAAACAATAAATGTCTAAATTATACTGACCAAACAAGCAACTCCGGAGCAAACGGAGTGCACCAACACCTTCCGCTGAGCTGATAGCCTACTTGGAGGACTCTTGACCAGTCTATCGGGACCTGCGGGCATGAAAAATAGCATCCCCCGGCAAAGGGACGTCAGTACAAATAATGTACCGAGTATGTAAGGAATGAAAATTAGTAAATAAAAGATATGAGAGAAACATGAAATAAAAAACTCAACATGTATGTCTGAATATCGCTGTAAATTATTTCATATTTATAATGTCATGCATGTGCATATAAATATCATACCATGCATAGGTATATGCATTCATAACATCATCAAGCCTCTGGGGGCATCCCATCATATCATTTGGGCCACTGTGGGTAAATCATCAACATATACCAGCTGATCAGGTGGTGGTGCGTATATAACGCCGTAACCTTTTTTCATATCCCATATACATATAATATACGCGTATATAGTGCCATCTAGTCATGGGTCAATGTACATGTATAAATGAATGAAATGCATATGAAATACGTCAATAAAATCTCTCGGAACGTCATAGGACCATTATGCCTTTGATTAATGTCATAAAATAAACTTACTGTCGGATAAACTTTATCAAATACGTATTTTTCTGAGACCCATGAATAGAAGATATAATAATAATTCACATGGGGAATCAAGAATATAGACACCCCTAGTATTTCTATGAATAGAGTCGTTTATGAAAGTTGTGCATTTGCTCGTTTCGTTTGTATTGTATGGATCATGCCAAAATGAAAGAAGGGATAGCCTTCACATACCTAAGTTGATTTTCTTGACAATCCCTCTAACACACGTCTTTTGTGATAAAACACGTGACGACGGATTGAAGTAGGGAAATATTCGTATGATATTCTTGAGAAAGATTGCACCGTACTCCTTTAGAATCGCAAAATTCTGTTGCTATTTTCTAAGAAGCCTCGTATATCAATATTCAATCTTGGATCACATTCAAAAGAATTATCCTCAAGGTGTTGGCATGAATTCCCAAAATGAATCCTTAACTAAGAGATGCTGAACATTGATAATTCATTCTTCACACAAAATGAAGTGTGAAGGTTATAAGTAGCCTATCCAAAATAAAAGCAAAATCACGTTGTCATCACTTGTATAGTTTGCTGAAGCACTTTGCTTTGCTATGAAAATTGAATATGTCTTTCTTTGAATTTTTGAGATATCTTACATGTGCATGTGGGCCCCACTCTTGTGGATGACTTGGCCAACTATTATTCTAATTATGCCACATATATGTGAGCTTTAAGAGTCATATTTTGTTGGCTGCCACGTTTAAGGATTAAATTCTTATCCAATAATCAATTATCCACTTAATTCCTTAATCAACTATTAATCCCCCACTAATCCAATAATTACCCAATTATTCACATACTTAGGAATTACCTCAAATTACTTAAAATTATAATCACTTTTAACACACTTTGTACATCTTACTATTATGGTCATGTGGTACCTTGTACGGCACTAGTCCAAAAATACTGGGTATTATAGCTTAGACCGTATTTTATCCCAAAATGTCAAACTTCGACGAAATTCATTTTTCTTCAATCTGCTTACCCTCTTTCCTTCATGAATTTACTTGTCACTTGTTTGAAGTAGCACAATACTTATAATCCCAAAATAATATCATTCCCGAACTTACGTGGATTGACTTACGACGAAATTTTAAGGTACAAAAATGCAGATGTAACATCTCATTTCTGAGCTTTCATCAATTTATTTATGGCGTACTTTCACGTACAAAACTATGGGGTGTAACAATATCCCTACTGGTATAATTGCCAGGAGTCCCCCTCCACTCTAATCGAGGCAACCCCGGCGTGGCTAAGGACACCATCTTGGCGTGACAATCCAATATAGCATGATAAGGTTACAACCAATCGATGCCCAAGATAACATCAAAATCAACTATATAAAGAAGTAGGAGATCTACGCAAGTCTCAAGACCCCCAATAGTAATCACACACGAGCGATAGACGCGATCTATATCAATAGAATCTCCCACATACTTGGACACATACACAGGAGCACATAAAGAATCACGAGGCACAACCAGATATGAAGCAAAATAGGATGACACGTAGGAATAAGTAGAGCCTAAATCAAATAGAACTGAAGCATCTCTATGGAAAACTGGAATAATACCTGTGATAACGGTGTCGAATGACTCTGCCTCAGGCCTAGCTGGGAAAGCATAAATCGGGGCTGGGCTCCACCACTCTGACCTACGTCTCTAGAAAGTCCTCTATCTGGCTGGCCTCCACCTCTAACGGCCTGACCTCTACCTCTGGCTGCCTGATCCCTGCCTCTAGCTGGCTGAGCAGGCGGTGGAGCAACCGGTGCTGGAATCATGGCACGAGAACTCTACTGTGGCATTCCCCCCAACAATCTCGGACAGAACCTCCTGATGTGACCATTACCTCCACACTCAAAACGCCCATCCTGCTGCTGTGGCTGCTGAAGCTGAAGATGACCCGAACGGGTTGGATAACCACAGTGATAGCTCTGAATCGGAGGCGCACTGATAGGAGTTAATGGTGCACTATAGGCTGGCTTCCCAGAGTAAGACACATAAGGACCACGACTCCCTGAAGCACTATGAGATGCCTGAAGCGCTGACTGAAATGGCCTGGGAGAATGACCACTACCAAACGTACCCCTTCCTCCAGATGAGGCACCACCAAAACCACCGAAATAACGAGGCCTCTTATCAGACACCAGTCCCCTCTCCTGAGCACGAACCATCTCGATCCACCTAGCAATATCTACGGCCGTCTGGAAAGAAAGTTCACTTCCGGTCTCTTGGCCATCTGTAGCATGATAGTGAAATTGGGCCCGTCAATAAATCTCCTCCCTCTCTCCCTCTCAGTAGGAAGCAAGATAGTGGCTTGGTGGTCTAGGTCCACAAATCGAATCTCATACTAGGTAACGGTCATACTACACTGCTAAAGACGCTCAAACTACCTACGGTACTCCTCTCTCAGAGTGACAGGAATGAACTTCTCTTGAAATAGCTGTGAGAAATGATCCCAGGTAAGTGTAGGAGAACCAGTTGGTCTAGTCAACATATAGTCTCACCACCATCTCTTGGCGGAACCTATCATATAAAATGCTGCAAAATCGACCCTATTGGTCTCAACTCTACTCATGTTGCGCAACACCTCATGGCAACGGTCCAGGTAATCCTGTGGGTCCTTAGAAAATGCACCACTAAAATGAACCGGAAAGATCTTGGTAAACTTATCCAATCTCAACATGGGCTCAGAAGACATAGAGGGCCTATCACCGGCATGTGCTGCAACAACCGGTTGAACTACCCCAACTGGCGGGGCTGCTGGAGTCTGATACTAGGGAGCCACCTACTCCGGGGTGTGAGTAGCGGGAGTCTGTGCTCCAACCAGTAGTGCCACCGGGAATGCACAGGTCTGGGCCACACTCTCCATAAGGCCCGCCAAACGGACTAGAGCGTCCTGAAACACTAGAGTGGCTATGAACCCCTCCGGGACCTGAGCTGGTCCTGCAGGTATTGTTTGAACTGGAACCTCCTCCTCGTGATCAATCTGAGGCTCCACTGCGGGTGCTGCTGCTCAAGCTCTAGGCTGAGCTCTGTCTCTACCTCGACCTCTAGCGTGACCTCAACCTCGACCTCTGCCCCTAGTCATAGATGCCACTGGGGATCCGGCTCCTGTCCATCTACAGATGTTGTACGTGTTCTCGCCATCCGCGAGAGAACAAGAATAGAATGGTTCAATCATCAATGAAAAAATAAAATCGCATGACAGAGAAGGATGGAAGTTACATTGTTCCTAAACTCCATAGCCTTTGAAAGATAAGTACAGACGTCTCCATACCGATCCTCCAGACTCTAGTAAGCTTTCTCATGACTCATGAGACGTAGGTAACCTAGTGCTCTGATACCAACTTGTCACGACCCAAAATTTTCACCCTCGGAAACGTGATAGCGCCTAACGTTTCACTTGCCAGGCAAGCCAACGTTAGAATAGTTTTTAACTATGTTTAATAGTTCATATTAAATAATAACTCAATAATTGAAATAACTAAAATAGAATAAGGAAAACCGTAACAACAGCGATATCTAGATACAATCCCAGAATTGGTGTCACAAGTGCAAGAGCGACTAGAATAATACAAATAATGGTCTAAATGAAAGTAAAACTGTCTGAAATGAAATAAATAGCTAGGATAAGGTAGGAGGGGACTTCAGGGCTTCGAACGCCGAGCAACTGTACCTCAAGTCACCGTCAAGCAATCAATTCGAGCAATCTATTGACGCCACTAGGACCAACTCCAAAATCTGTATAAGAAGTGCAGAATGTTGTATGAGTACAACCGACCCCATGTACTTTGTAAGTGCCGAGCCTAACCTCGACGAAGTAGTGACGAGAATAAGGAGGGTCACTTACAATAACCTGCACGCAATATAATAATAATAACAAGAAAGGAAATGCAGAAATGGTAAGGTAGTTAACCGATGAAAATATACTAAATCCTCGAAATCAGTAAATCCAGAAACATCGTTCCTTAGAACCTATTATAGAAACACGAAAAGCTAACATAATACAACAATAAATATAAAACACACAAGCCGTTACGTTGCGCAACCCGATCCCACCCTACAAACTAAATATCCTCCCTTATTACATCGTTTCAATATCAAGAATAACAAGCAAAATCCGGTGTGGCGCGCAACCCGATCCCACCATATAATCAGAAGCTTGCTCGTGACTCGTGAGGCCTAGGCAACCTAGTGCTCTAATACCAACTTGTCACGACCTGGAATTCTCACCCTCGGGACCGTGATGACGCCTAACATTTTACTCGTTGCGGCGTGCAACCCGATCCATAAACAAAAATCAATAAATGTAATCAACTCAGCAACTCAAATCACAAGAATCTCTACGATTAACGAATATGAAAGCAAAACCATAAAGGAATCTCGTACCAAATCAAGAAATACCACAATTAATACTAAGCAACAAGCCAAGCCAAATATATGACAGTTAAAGTGTACAAGTAAAATAACTAAGACAAGTAGCAATTAATCGTGGAAGCATGGGAGGAACGAACAATTTAATACGAGAATAATAAGTTACAAGTAGCAAGTTAAGGCATATGAAGCAATTTAAAGCATGCAATAGTTAAGGCATGGAATAAAATAATTAATGAAGTACGGGAAAGCATGGAAACAATTTCTTTGACGGCGTATATACACTCGTCGCCTCGTATATATACCGCTACACATATAATTCACATAATACATAATTCAAGGGTTCCTAATTCCCTCAAATCAAGGTTAGACCCAACACTTACCTCGCTCCGCAAGAAAATCAATGCTCAACTGGGTCGTTTTCTCTAAAATTCGCCTCAGAACCAACCGAATCAAACCAAAATCGACTTAATATCAACAAACAATGCTAGGGAAATCAATTACAATACATAAAGCTAAGATCTTTACAATTTTCTCAAAAGTCAACCTCAGGCCCGCTTGGTCAAAACCCGAGATTCGAACCAAAACTCGATTAAGCATTCACCCCCGAGCCCGGTTATGTAATTTATTTCGAAATTTGACCTCAATTCAGGGTCTAAATTCCAAATTTATAAAAATTCCTAATTCTACCCAAATCCCTATTTTCTACCGTGAAAATCCTAGATTTGATGTTGAAATATTATGAAATGTAATAGGTAATTGAAACGAAGTAGATTAATGTCACTTACCAATGAATTTTGGAAGAAAATCTCTTGGAAAAATTTCCTCTAGGGTGTTTATGGTTGAGAGTTTGTGAGAAATGAGCTAAATCCCATTTTCCCCCTCTTTTACCCAGCTGCGGATGTAGCAATTGCGATATCTTGTTCGTAATTGCGAACATCGCAAATGCGAGAAAGAGGTCGCAAATGCGAACCCTTCTCAGAAGGCCAGTCATCGCAAAAGTGACGTTTTGGTCGAAAATGTGAACCCATACCCTCGCAAATGCGGACCATCCCTTCGCATATGTGAAGTATGCCCAGAAGCACGCTGAGTGGCAAAAGCGACTTTGCCTTCGCAAAAGCAGCAGCTGCAACTTCGCAAATGCGAACACTCACCTCGCAAATGCGAGATTCCCTCAATCCAGCCCATGCTCGCAAATGCGAAGCCTTGTTTGCAAATGTGAGCCAGATCTCGCAAATGCGAGACTTATAGCAAAGCACCAGTAACAGAAGATGCATATATCCGCTATTTTCAAAGTTCAAAAATCGATCCGTAGACTATCTGAAACTCACCTGAGCCCCTCGGGCTCCAAACCACACATGCACACAAGTGTAATAATATCATATGAACTCACTCGCGCAATCCATATACCAAAATAACACTTAAAATTATGAATCGTATACCAAAATAATGAAGTTTTTAAAGAAGCTCAAGAACATGTAATTTTACAATCAGACATCCGAATCACGTCAAACAAACTCCATTTTGCACAAAATTTTGCAGACAAGTCATAAATACTTAAATGAACCTACACCAACTTCCGGAACCGTAATCCGAACCTAGTAACAATAAAGTCAACCTACGATCAAACTTAGGAATTCTTTAAACCTTTAAATTACTAGTTTTTAACAAATTATGTTTGATCAAGCTAGGGACTTCCGATTCGATTTCTGACATATGCCCAAACCCAAATCGTGATACAGACCCATCTGGACCGTCAAAATACTGATCTGGGTCCCTTTGTACAAAACGTTGACCATAGTCAACTCAAATGAGTTTTAAGGCACGATTTCACAATTTCATCAATTTACTCATAAAAACTTTCTGGAAAAAGGACATGGTCTATGCACGCAAAATCGAGAAAGGCTAAATGAAGCTACTCGATGTATCGAAACACAGAAATGAAGGATAAAACTATAAATGACCTATCGGGTCATCACAATTTGCCTATGAAATCAAGATTAACAAGAAAAGTAGTTTCGTAAATCATGTATATCGGCTAAGCATTGCGATTAAATATAAATCTATCAAAGCGTGAATCTGTCCTATAATTTCAAAGTTAAAAAACTTGCTCTCCAATCATATCACAGTCTTAATAAAAAGCCCATTTCAAGTTTGAATTAAGATTCATAGATAGCATCTAATTTTGGCTAAATATTCAAATAATTAAGCACTTGATATGAATAAAAAACCAAATACCAATAATCAATAATATTAATTTAAAATACGAATAACATTATTAAAAATTCCATAACCCTAGAACTAAAGAGTTTAGCCGCATATAATCATGATAGGAAATCCATTACAATTCCAATAATTCATATAACTTAAGAAAGAAAAGAGAGAGAAACACAAGATAAACCCATAAATTGTACAGTTGATCCGTCCCTACTTATGATCAATGACGACTTTCGAGTGTTTCTCAAATGAAAAATGCTTAAATTATGAATTTCCAAATAAAACAAACAATATTTATATATATGTTATGTCACGCCCCGGAATCCCAACTTCAGGGTTGTGATGACGCCTAACATCCACTTTCTAGGCAAGCCGACGTGAAATAATTAATTAAACAATTTTAACAGTTAAAAACACAATAATGATATTCAATGAGAAATAAAAGCCAGGTCTAACACAGTACTGACATAAATCACGTGATAATATCTACTCCCAGAAATTCGAGTCACGAGTACACGAGCAACTAGAAGTCTACAAACAAAGTCTGAAATAAATATAATTGTTTCGAAAGAAATAAATAGTGAAAGAGGGAAACAGAAGGGGACTTCAAGGTCAGCGGACGTAAGCAGATCTACCTCGAGTCTCCGTATGAAATGATTCGAGCTAACGAACCTCACGCACCGTTGGGACCAATACGAGTATCTAAACAACAAGTGCAAAAATGTAGAATGAGCACAACCGGCCCAATGTACTCCATAAGTATCGAGTCTAACCTCGACGAAGTAGTGACAAGGCTATTACAAGACACCACGTAAATAAACCTGTACAAGTGTATATAAGGCATCAATAATAACAAAGAATGACAATGTACTAACTGGGAGGGGACATGCGAAAAGGGGAAGATATAATAAATACAACAAGTATGAAATCGCGAAATAATAAAAAAAATTACCAAAACCGAAAAATCAGTCAAATCAATGATATAAAAATGGAACGGCATCACCCTTTGTGCTTTTACTCTCGTCCTCACCATGCAATGATATGAATATAATGACACAACATAACCCTTCGTGTTTTTACTCTCGCCCTCACCATGTAATAATAATATGAATGAAATGGCACGACATCACCCTTCGTACTTTTACTCTCTTCCTCACCACGTAATAATGATAATATGAATTAAATGGCACAATATCACTCTTTGTGCTTTTATTCTCTTCCTCACTATGTAATAAAGATAATATGAATTCGAATAATAAATAATGCGGAGAATAATTTAACTTCAAATATGTTGCCATGATATCAAACTTTAATTTCCAAAAATATTCAACAACTTTGAAATAGCAATAAATATGAAACGAATAATCAAAGAAGTAATAATCTAACCTAAGCATAAATATCATAACTAACAGAATAATATAATACAAAGAAACGATTTCCACCCGCATGCTTTAACCCAATGACACTACATAGGTACTCGTCACCTCACATATATGTTTTTCCCACACATAAAACACATAGCAAATAGACCAACAAGTTCTAATCCCTCAAGTCAAGGTTAACCACGATACTTACCTCACTCCGCAACCAAATCAATACACAACCACGTTTTTTCCTTTAGAATTAGCCTCCAAACCGATTAAACCTAACCAAATATAGTTCAAATAAATTAAAATAAGCTTTAGAAACTACCTGCGAGTAAAAAGATTAAATCTTTAATGTTATTGGAAAAATTCAACAAAAGTCAACCCCAACCCCACTTGATCAAAGCTCGAGATTCAAGCTAAAACCCAATAACCCATTCACCCCCAAGCTCAGTCATATGATTAGTTTCAAAATTCGACCTCAATTTGAGGTCTATCTCAATTTCTCAAAATCTTTCATTTCTACCTAAATTACTAATTTCTACGATGAAAAAACATAGATTAAAGGCTAAAATCAATGGGTGTTAATAAAAATATAAGAAAACAAGTTAAAATCAACTAACCTCTGAAGTTGGGATGAAAAACCTCTTCAAAATTGCCTATAGGCCGAGCTCAAACTTGAAAATGGTGAAAAATGGGATAAATCCCGACTTTGGGATACTTAAATCACTAGGCATCAGGCCTCCTTCGCGTTCACGAAGGGCCTGCCGCGATCACGAAGAAAAACGGCCTGAGTGGCCTTCACATTCACGAGCTATGCTATGCGTTTGCGATGGCGTGTCCCCCGGACCTTCTCTTTCGCGAGCCTAGGTTCGCGTTCGCGTAGTGTACTTGACTGCCTCCCACAGAATCCCATAAACCTTCGCGTTCACGAGAGGATGGTCGCGTTCGCGAAGGGTAAGCCCTCCAACTCTTCGCGTTCATGACCATGACATTGCATTCACGATGAAGAAATATACCCCCAACCCCAAGTCCCCCTTCGCTATTGCGAGAGTACCTTAGCGATCACGAAGCACAAAGAGTCAGACACCAGCAACATAAAAAACCAACAGATTCCTTAAGTCCAAAAATGATCTGTAGCCTATCCGAAACTCACCCGAGCCCCTCGTGCTCTAAACCAAACATGCACACAAGTGTAATAACATCATACGAACTCGCTCGCATGATCAAATCACAAAAATAACACCTAGAACTACGAATCAGACATCAAAATGCATAAAATTTTCAAAGAAACTCATGTACTCTCAAATTAACAATAGAGCATCTGAATCCTATCAAATCAACTACGTTTTGCACCAAATTTTGCAGACAAGTCTTAAATAGTAAAATGTACATACACCAAGTTCCAGAACCAAAATCTAAACTCTGTAGCCATAAAGTCAACCTATAGTCAAACTTCAAAATTTTTTAAATTTTCAAATTACTAGTTTTCAACAAATCACGTTAAATCAAGTTCGGGACTTCCGAATTCAATTCTAGGCATACGCCCAAGTTCAAAACCACGATGCTAACCCACTAGGATTGTCAAAATATCGATCTGGATCCGTTTACACAAAATATTTACCATAGTCAACTCAAATCATTTTTAAGGCTAAAATTCATAATTTCTTCAATTTTTCACATAAAAACTTTCCTGAATAAGATATGGACTGGGCACAAAAATTGAGAAATACTAAACGGCACGAATCAAGGCCTTGAAACACGAACATAAAGGCTAAAACTTAAAATGACCTATCGGGTCATCATATTCTCTACCTCCAAACCAAATACATCGATTGGTGAAAAAGTAGGGCTATATACTACGCATATCGAACTAGGACTCCCACGTTGATGACTCGATCGGCTAACATCTCCACTGCACTCTAACAAAAGTGTAACTCTTAGACCTTAACTTCCGGACCTGTCGTGACCTCTCCTTCGTATGTCAAATCCTTATCCAATTGGACTGAGCTGAAATCTAGGATGGATCACCGTGGTAATTCAGGAGCCTGGGGGCATGGAACACTAGGTGAATTGCTAATAAGCTAGTTGGCAATGCAAGCTTGTAGGCCACCTCACCAACTCTCTCAAGAATCTCAAAGGGTCCAATATACCTAGTGCTCAACATGCCTTTCTTCCCAAACCTCATCACACCCTTCATGGGTGAAACCCGGAGCAAAACCCTCTCTCCAACCATGAATGCAACATCACAAACTCCCCGATCGGCATAACTATTTTGCCTAGACTGAGCTGTATGAAGTCGGTCCTGAATCATCTTGACCTTTTCCAAGGCATCCTAAACCAAATCGGTACACAACAACCGAGCCTCTCCCGGCTCAAACCAACCAACTGGGGAATGAGACTGCCTCCAATATAAGGCCTCATAAGGAGTCATCTAAATACTTGATTGGTACCTTTTGTTGTAGACAAACTCCGCAAGTGGCAAGAACTAATCCCAAGAACTCCTGAAATCCATAACACATGCGCGAGGCATATCCTCCAATACCTGAATGGTGCGCTCGGACTGTCTGGCTATCTCGGGGTGAAATTATGTACTCAACTCAACTCGTGTGCCAAACTCACTCTGTACGACCCTCAAGAAGAGTGATGTGAGATGCGTGCCTCGATCAGAAATAATGGACACCGGTACACCGTGAAGACGAATAATCTCGCGGATATAGATCTCAGCCAACCGTTTTGAAGAATAGGTAACTGCCCCTGAAATGAAATGTGTTGAATTGGTCAACCTGTCCACAATGACCTATACTGCGTCAAATTTATTCGAAGTCCGTGGGAGCCCAACAACAAAATCCATGGTAATACGCTCCCACTTCCACTCGGGAGTCTCAAGTCTCTAAAGCAAACCGCCAGGCCTCTGATACTCGTACCTCACCTGCTAGCAATTCAAACACTGATCCACATACGCAACTATATCTTTCTTTATTCTTCTCCACCAATAATGGTGCCTCCAATCCTGATATATCTTGGCGGCACCCGGATGAATAGAATATCGCAAATTGTGGGCCTCATAAGAATCAACTCACGAAGCCCATCCACATTGGGCACACAAATCTGACCCTGCTCCACAGCACTCCATTATCCTAATAGATACCTCTTGGTACTACCATGTTGAACTGTGTCCTTAAGGACGAGCAGATGGTAGTCATCATACTGGCGCTCTCTGATTTGCTCAAACAAAGAAGACCTAGCAACCATGCAAGCAAGAACCTGGCTAGGCTCCTAAATATCTAACCTCACGAACTGATTGGCCAAGGCCTGAACATCTGATGCTAGCGGTCTCTCACTAACTGGAATATATGCAAGGCCACCTATACTCACAACCTTTCTACTCAAGGCATCAGCCACCACATTCACCTTCCCGGAATGATACAAAATGGTAATATCATAGTCTTTCAACATCTCCAACCACATCAGCTGCCTCATGTTGAGATCCATTTGCTTGAACAAATATTGTAGGCTCCGATGATTTGTGAATACCTCACACGGCACGCCGTAGAGTTAATGCCTCCAAATCTTCAATGCATGAACAATGGCTGCCAACTCTAAGTCATGAATAGGGTAATTCTTCTCATGAACCTTTAACTGTCGCGACGTGTAAGCAATCACCTTGTCCTTCTGCATCAATACTGCATCGAACCCAATATGTGATGCATCACAAAACACCGTGTAGGATCCTGAACCTGTGGGCAACACCAACACTGGGGTTGTTGTTAAAGTAGTCTTGAGCTTTTGAAAACTCAACTCACACTCATCGGACCACCTGAATGGGGCACCCTTTTGGGTCAATCTAGTCAATAAGGCTGCTATGGATGAAAACCCATCTATGAACCGGCGATAATAACCTACAAAACTCAAGAAGCACTAAATTGCAGTTGTTGAAGTAGGTCTAGGCCAGTTATGAACTACCTTAATCTTCTTAGGATCCACTTTAATTCCCTCGACCGATACAACATGCCCCAAAAAAGGGAACCGAGTCCAACCAAAACTCACACTTTGAAAACTTGGCATATAACTGACTATCTCTCAGAGTCTGAAGTAAAGGCCGAAGATGCTGCTTATGCTCCTCTCGACTGGGGGAGTAGATCAAAATATCATCAATGAATACGATCACCAAAGAATCCAAATAGGGCTTAAATACTCGATTCATCAAATCCATAAATGCTATCGGGGCATTAGTTAACCCCAAATGACATCACTAGGAACTCATAATACCCATACCGAGTCTGGAAAGATGTCTTAGGGACATCTGATGCCCTAACCTTCAACTGATGGTAGTCAAATCTCAAATCAATCATCGAAAACACTTTGGTACCCTGGAGCTGATCAAATAAGTCATCAATCTTTGGCAATGAATATTTGTTCTTGATAGCGACTTCGTTCAACTGCCGATAGTCTATACACATCCTCATCGAACTATCATTCTTCTTCACGAACAACACTAGTGCACCGCTGGGGGAGATACTAGGTCTAATGAATCCCTTATCAAGCAAATTCTATAACTGCTCCTTTAGTTCCTTCAACTCTGTTGGGGCCATACAGTATGGTGCAATAGAAATGGGTTGAGTTCTCAGAGCCAGTTCAATACAGAAGTTAATATCTATGTCAGGTGGCATCCCCTGCAGATATGCAGGAAACACCTCAAAAAACTCATGCACAACTAGTACTAAATCCATGGAAGGAACTTTCGTACTAAAATCACAAATATAAGACAAATAAGCTAGACATCCCATCTCGACCATATGCCAAGCCTTCACATAAGAAATAACTCTGCTGGTAGAATGCCAGGAGTCCCTCTCCACTCTAATCGAGGCAACCCCGGCATGGCTAAGGTCACCGTCTTGGCGTGACAGTCTAGTATAATATGATAAGGTGACAGCCAATCCATGCCCAAAATAACATCAAAGTCCACCATATCAAGAAGTAGGAGATCTACACTAGTATCAAGACTCCCAATAGTAATCACACACGAGCAATAGACACGATCTACAATAATAGAATCTCCCACAGGCGTGGACACATACACATGAGCACTCAAAGTATCACGAGGCATAATAAGATATGAAGCAAAATAGGATGACAAGTAGGAATAAGTAGAGCCCGGATCAAATAGAATTAAAGCGTCTCTATGGCAAACTGGAGCAATACCTGTGATGACGGCATCAGATGACTCGGCCTCAGGTCTAGTTGGAAATGCATAAAAATGGGGTTGGGTCCCACCACTCTGATCTCCACCCTCGGGCAACCCCTAGCTGGCTGACCTCCTGACCTCAACCTCTGGCGGCCTGACCCCCACCTCTAGTTGGCTGTGTGGGCGGTAAAGCAATCGGTGCTGGAATTGCTGACCTTGGAACTGGCCTTATCGTCCTAGATACCCCCCCTGATAACTCTGGATTAAAGGTTCACTAATAGGAGCTGGTGGTGCACTGTAGGTGTCACGACCCAAAATCTAACTAGCCGTGATGGTACCTAACCCAACCTACTAGGTAAGCCAGTTAACAATAAACCAGTTCAAATATTATTTATTAAGAGAATAAATGATAATACAACCGAACTATTATACAAAGAATTCCCAAGGACTGGTAGTACAAATCATGAACTTCTAAGATTTGGATTTTTACAAAACTGAATTGAAATAAGTACAACATTTGATTAAAATGTAAATGAACAAAATTCGAAGCTAATGCTACCAAGGACAAGTGATAGTCATAACTGGAACGCAAGTATATCTTCAAATCCAGCTCACGCCTTACACAGCAACATCAGAATCCAACATCTGCACGCAAGGTGCAGGAGTGTAGTATGAGTACAACCGACCCGATGTACTCAATAAATAATCTCAGTGATGAACTCATGTACTCACACTCTCATAGTACCTAATCTCTCTGTCTCATATTCTCACTCACCATGCTCGACACTTAGTGACTCAGTACTATGCAGGGCAGATCCAGCCCAAACATAATAGGTCCGGGGCAGATTCATCGCAATGCAAATGAACGAGGGCAGATCCAGCCCCCAAATGCAAATAGACCAGGGCAGATCCAACCCAAATGTAAATAGTTGCTAGCAACTACGCCCACTGTGGATGTGCAAACTCCGGAGGAGCCGATCCTGTCCAAGCACTATAATAAGCCAAATTCTAGCATGAATCAATAAAGTCTGCTGTGGCGTACAGCCTGATCCCATCAATATCTCTCACAACAGGCCCTCGGCCTCACCCAGTCATCAATCTCTACAGTCTCTCGGGCTCACAACACTCATGTCAAGTAGCCCTAATCAGTGAGACAAGATGTGACAACATACAATAACAGAGACAGAGATATGATACGTAAAGATGAATGTGACTGAGTACATAACTACAATTAAGCAAATAACTCAACAGCAAGAAATGACCACCGTGGGTCCCAATAGTACCAACATATAGCCTAAACGTGATTTCAAGCATAAATTACAGTTTAATTGCTCTTACACATATAGTACAGTAAAAATATTCAGATAAGATAGCTACAAAGTTCCATGGAATCGAGCAAATCATAATCCACATGGTGCACGCCGACACACCAGTCACCTAGCATGCGCTTCACCTCAACATCAATCACATAACACGTAATTCGGGGATTCATACCCTCAACACCAAGTTTAGAAGTGTTACTTACCCCGAACAAGCCAAATCCAATACCGAGTAAGCCAAATGATGCTCCAATAATACCATCACGCACGTACTTATCTTCGAACGACTCGAAACTAGCCAAAAGGAACTCAAATACATCAAATTATTCCAAAGGAAACAATTCTAAATGATAAAGGTAGAATCTTTAATCAAGATACCAAAGTCAACCAAAATGTCGAACTCGGGCCCGCGCCTCGGGACCCAACAATACTCACAAAATTCGATAACACATTCAATTACAAATACAACCATACAAGTTTCATTCGAATCCGACTCTGAATCGATGTTCAAAACTCAAAAATTCACTCTATGAAACTTTGGACAAAACCCCCCAATTTTCTCTTTAAAATTCACAAACCAATTACCAAAAACGAAGATAGATTCACGAAATATAACCAAAACCACGTAGAGAAAACTTACTCCAATCCATATGGCAAAAATCACCTCAATCATTGCCCAAATCCGAGCTCCACAACTCAAAATATAACCAAATAAACAAACCCTCGGTATTAAATATTTTTGTCCAGTTGTTCTACCTCGTTTCATGTGCCAAACGATCCCGAAACTCGCTTTTGATGCCTCCAACAAATTCTTTTTGAAATGCCAGTGAACTTAGGATTTTTAATCACTCTATTTGACCTTATAATGAAGGAGATATGTTGATTTCAATATTTGGAGATAATGCAGATTTTTAAATACGAATTCAGTGGCAATTTCGTAATTAATCCGAAACAAATCTAGCAACCCAATTCTTAGTAAAATGACTATAAATTCCTCATATGATGTCGAAACTTGATTATTCGAGTTACTATGGTTCCGAAATTACGATACGGATCTAATGCTTCAATCAAAATAGAAATTGGAGCTCATTTGCTTATTGTGGTACTATTTATGCTTGAAAATCGACGTCGAAACATAAAAAACGAGCGCAACAGAACCCAAACCTATCTGAAACTCACCTGAGCCCCTCGGGACCCCGACCGAACATACAAACAAGTCCCATAACATACACGGGCTTACTCGAGGCCTCAAATCACATATAACAACATTGAAATTACGTATCGCACCTCAATTCAAACTTAAATGAACTTTGAACTTTCAACTTCCAAAACTTGCGCCGAAACATATCAAATCAACTCAGATTGGACTCAAATTTTGCACACGAGTCCCAAATGACATAATGAATCTATTCAAATTCCCGAAACTACAATCCGAATTTGATATCCTCAAAGTCAACTCTCTGTCAAACTTATGAACTTTTCAAACCTTCAAATTTTCAACTTTCGCCGATTTGAGCCGAAACCTTCTAGAAACATCCACATGCAAATCCGGGCATACGCCCGTGTCCAAAATCACCATATGGACCTAACGGAACCATCAAAACTCAATCCGAGGTCAAATACTAAAAAGTCAAACTTGGTCAACTCTTCCAACTTAAAGCTTAAATCATGAAATTCATTCTTCTAAATCGATTCCGAATAACTTGAAAACCAAAATCGACAATTCACACAAGTCATAATACATCATACGGAGCAACTCATGGCCTCAAACTATCGAGCGAAGTGCAAATGCTCAAAACGACCGGTCGGGTCATTACATTCTCCCCCACTTAAACAGACGTTCGTCCTCGAACGTGCCAAGAGTTGTTCCAAAGCCATCAAACCACCGTGTAACCTTACCATGCACATACCCGGGGGTTATCCCACGTCACCCTATTCCATATATGCCCAACAACAGAACATAACTGAAGATTATTACTTCAACCTTAGCCCGTATACCACAGAATCCAATTTCCAACATCTAGAATTTCCTACAAGACCCGAACCTCGCATATACACATTGTATAAGTATTAAAAATTTATATCAAACCATAACCATAACCCAAGATGTAATCACATGACATACCACATGAGTCGCGTACTCGTAGCAAAAATTTTCGAACAGAATAACTGCCCAAAACAACCCAAAATCGGTAATAAACCTCATATCAAACAAAATCTTGTTCTAATGCCTTTGTACACAGCATGTGATTAAAGAAACACGCAGAAACTCATAACTATTCATCAGATCAACAAGTCATGGAGCTCCCTCTCCTTAGAGAAGAACTATAGCCAATTTCTAAGCCGATCAGCGACAATATCCTATCAAATATACCGCAATCAATTCCGATAGTACCCATTCTAGGTCTGATGACCTCATCTTATCAAATACAAGCTACTATACTGACATGCCATACCAATACTAACTAGAGCCAAAAATCGTGCAATCCGTGCACCATACGCAACAATTCAAATGTACTTAGTCATAGAAAATTACTCAAATGAGATAACCATCCCGCAAATTCAACAAGTACCACCAGAACCGCAATACAATAGGTCCATCATACCTAGTATAACCAAGACAAACGAATCTAACACAAAGGGTCATATCTCAACATAACTTCGTTGTAATGCGTGACCCCATCGAAACACTGGTCCATATGAAATACCTCAAGCCAGCATGACCAAAATCAACAGCCATGCGCACCTCGGAATCAAGTACCCTAGGTGCATGACCATAACCACAGAGAAACCAATAACACAACACCACAGTCTGGAAAGAACATAACCAAATACGCAATTAATCATTCAACACCTTAATACCCATCTCGCTCAAATTTCTCTATAAGGCCTAAATAGAACCGCACCATGTGTGCATGTAATCAATGAATCACAATTCCTCGTGGCATAGAAGAGTAACTCATAGAACATATCGGAACACGAATAAGATCACACTAACCGAATGGAACATCCCTCAACAATACCAGTACGGAGTCAACCAATCCGACCCTGTGTAGAATACATATTCTCATTGGGCCTACCAATGGTCCCCAAATCAACTATGGTCATCTACAAATAGATAAATAACCCTCTGAAAGTCAACAATGACCTAACCATAACGCCTACCATCATCTGGATAGCTTTGGCCACAATTTCATAGTCCACAACCACGAAACAGTCTGCTTCTAAGAACTCCCAGTCTCCAAATCCATAGAACACACGAGCCACCATGTCTGATCCCAGCTCCACCGCACGAATGTCTAACATATCTCTCATACACGATCGTCCCGCGAGGAGTACTTGTATAATTTTTCCATGCCATAGAGTAGAATCTGAATATCAGCAGTCGATCAACCAGGTGAGTACCGTAATACCAATAAAGCATCTGTAAGTCAAACCTCAATGCGCCTTCTGAATGTACACTCTACTCGGGTAATACCAACTAGTGCCAACATCCGAAATCGTTTGTGCTGCATAAACTCATGATTTCCTTTTGGAACTAAATTGTATACTTGCATATGCAGATCCCAATCTCAAACTACACCTCATCTATCATGCCATCATATGAAAGTACGAGAATCTCATAATCCACTCTGAGTCTCCAGCAGAATACATACTCAATCGATCAGAAACCTTCAATTTGAACTCATTTAGGAGAAAATCACAATACACAACATGCTCCTCAAGCCAGTAGGAAGTATACACCTCGAACCGTTGTAGAAACCATTGAGAACACTTTGAAATCCATTTTCACATAACCCAGCTATCATAACCGAATCCCTCTAACTTAACCAAGTCGCGTAGGTCACCAAACCTAATAATATTGCCACCAAAACATCTGTAGAGCCTCACCATATCATAAGTACCCATAGTATCTATCGTAACCATTACCGTGTTGCTCCCACCTGCTACCAAGCTATCCTATTTCCTCCGAGTTTCTTCTGAATTGCCTTCAAGTTGATACTTCTCCTTGCTAGAACACCACAATCCTTACCCAAATTCACCACAAGAGATCCTAGCATAAAACCACACGCCCTAAAACCCATAAGCCGATGTATTCCCTCTTAAGAACCCAAAAAGTACTTCAACCGAGATACCCACTCTGAAGAGACATGCGAATCTAAAATCATTTCCTTTACCTTCCTGATACTAAAATGTAGAATCCATAAGAATATAGATATACTTCGAGTCTCGACACCATCCAATGTAAATCTCAATTTCTAGTCATATACCAATCCGTAAAATTCTTAATTGCTACATGTAATTCTTGAATCTATTAGAACCTTCTCGAGAGTCATCCACTATGCTCAAACCTCAATTACACTGCCCAAACGGGCCGAACGACATGTGCCCCATTAGCACGACAACCCCCAAAGAAGTAACCCCGTATTAACGCAACCGAGCAAAGTCCTACTATACGCACTACCTCTTCCACAATAATAACTCAATCATTTCATGATTACGATATACCCATAAAGTGTAACGTAACCCATATCTAGAAATTCCTTTACTCGAGTCATCCCCGATTTTAATCTCTGCAAGTCATATCTGATTCACAAGTATGCATTAACCGAAACAAGTACAATTCATAACCACGCAATCAAATCGTCGATAGCAGACTCCCCCACTTGGCTCAAAGCCATAGAACAAAACACTCGATGCTCATAATACCCATACTCTATTACTGCCATAGGCCCACACTGAAGTTCAACTCAATCCTTCAAAAGCTCATGTAACACAAACCATCTAATACTTCAAATCATCTGCAAATCTTGCATTCATCCTCGTGACGGTCAGGTCAACTATTACCACCGATCCAAACTCAGATCACACAAATATAACCCACTGGTAGAAAAGAAAGCCTCCACACAACATCATAAGGATCACACATACGTGGATTACCTCACAGGTTATAACCTACCTGCTTAGCCTCAAACTGACATCTCTTTGTACCCTTTCACAGCCACAACTACTATGCCCTCACTTAATCTTCCTGAGTCTGAACTCATCAATAAGACATGAGAATCTAATTCATTCCACAATTAAGAAACATGAAAAATCTTTCAATAAACTCATAACTCGAGACTATACGTCATATCAAGGCAGAAATCAAGCACCCGATAGTCCTTTTTTACATCTCAAGCAAATTTGTCACATTCAATCCATCTGAACACATCCCGTAGTCACATCATACTCATCATATAGCCATCTAATCACTTATCTAGCCACACATTCCACTCATAGGGATGCTACCGGACATATAAGTCCAAAAGCACATGCTCACACAACCGAAATCCCCGTGCTCAAGCTACAACCAAAACCCAGCCTCAAGTCCTCCAGACTGGTCCATCATCCGCATAGAAAAATTACATCTCATACCTCATCCATGGAATCACAAGCCGTCAATGCACAGCCGATACCGAGGGCTCACATGCGCATACGAATGTGTAGAAGGAATTCAAAGAGTTACGCCACAAGCTGAATCAATTCCGTACGATAAGGAAAGAAAGATGGAAAATGTATCCTAAATACCATGTTGCCTCTCAAAGATAGGTATGAACGTCATCATACCGATCCGTAAGACTCTCCTAGACACTTTCTCATGACTCGTACAACCTATGAACCTAGAGCTCCAATACCAACTTGTCATTACCAAAAATCCAACTAGCCGTGATGGGAACTAACCCAACCCACTAGGTAAGCCAATTAACAATAAACCAGTTCAATTGTTATTTATTAAGAGAAGAAATGATAATACAACTGAACTATTAGACAAAGAATTTCCAAGGAATGGTAGTACAAATCATGAGCTTCTAAGATTTTGATTTTTACAAAACTAAATTGAAATAAGTACAACATTTGATTAAAATGTAAATGAACAAAATTCGAAGCTAATGCTACAAAGGACAAGTGATAGCCATAACTGGAATGCAAGTACATCTTCAAATCCAGCTAACGCCTTACACAGCAACATCGGAATCGAACATCTGCACGCAAGGTGCTGGAGTGTAGTATGAGTACAACCGACCACATGTACTCAATAAATAAGGAACCTAACCTTAGATTGAAAGTAGTGACGAGGCGGGACAAGGGTTAGAGTCCAACTCCAATAACCAGCCACAATTCATAACAATATAATACTAATGGTACAAGATAATAACTCAGAGATAAGATGCTCAATTCATTCGCAGTTACAGAAAATAGGCATGCTTTTCAAGTATAACAGTATATCCCAAATCTTTCATCTAAAACACCAAAAACATATGAGTAAGATTCAAAACTGTGATTTTCCCAAAAACCTTTCAACAATAAATAAGATGTTTCATTTTCAGATAGCATGAGGAAAGAACATCTTTGTGTCTACATGTCAATATACATGTGAATTCGTGAATGTCACCAAAACCAGGTAGCGTGAGGAAATACACCTCTATGCCTGTATCTCAAGTATGCATGTCAATTATAATGCATCTTAGTGATGAACTCATGTACTCACACTCTCATAGTACCTAATCCCTCTGTCTCGTATTCTCACTCACCATGCTCGACACTCAAGCACTCTGTACTATGCAGGGAGGATCCATCCCAAACATAATAGGTTCAGGGAAAATCCAGCCCAATGCAAATGAACGAGGGCAGATCCAGCCCCCAAATGCAAATAGACCAGGGCAAATCCAGCCCAAATGTAAATAGTTGCTAGAAACTGCGCCCACTGTGGATGTGAAGATTCCCGAGGGGCCGATCCAGCCCAAGCACTAAAATAAGCCAAATTCTAGCATGAATCAATAAAGCCTGCTGCGGGGTGCAGCCCGATCCCATCAATATCACTCACAACAGGCCCTCAACCCCACCCAGTCATCAATCTCTCCAGTCTCTCGGTCTCACAACACTCATGCTAAGCAGCCCAAATCAAATGATACGAGATGTGACAATATATGATAACGGAGACTGAGATGTGATATGAAATGATGAATGCGACTGAGTACATAACTGCAATTAAGCAAATAACTCAACAGCAAGGAACAATCACAATGTTCAGATAAGATAGCTACACAGTTCCATGGAATCGAGTATATGATAATCCACACGGTGCACGCCCACACGCCCGTCACCTAACATGCGCATCACCTCAGCATCAATCACATAACATACAATTCAGGGTTTCATACCCTCAGTACCAAGTTTAGAAGTGTTACTTACCTCGAACAAGCCAAATTCAATACCGAGTAAGCCAAACGATGCTCCAAAAATACCATCACGCATGTACCGACCTCCGAACGGTTCGAAAGCCAAAAGCAACTCGAATACATCAAATAATACCAAAGAAAATAATTTCAAATGATAAAGGTCAAATCTTTAATCAAAACCCTAAAGTCAACCAAACAATCAAACATGGGACCGCACCTTGGGACTCGACAAAACTCACAAAATCCAACAACCCATTCAATTACGAGTTCAATCATACAAGTTTCATTCAAGTTTGACTCTGAATTAATGTTCAAAACTCAAAATTTTACTCTACGAAACTTTGGACAAAAACCCCCAATTTCCTTTTTAAAATTCACAATCCAAGTAGCCAAAATGAAGATAGATTCATGAAATATAACCAAAACCGAGTAGAGAACACTTACCCCAATCCATGTGGTAAAAATTGCCTCAAACATTGCCCAAATCTAAGCTCCCCAACTCATAATATGACCAATGAACAAACACTCGATATTAAATATTTTTGCCGAGTTGTTCTGCCTCGTTTAGTATGCCAAACGATTCTCAAACTCCCTTTTGATTCCTCCAATGTATTGTTTGTAAAAATCCAGTCATGTTAGGCTTTTGAATCACTCCATTCGACCTTATAACGAAGGAGATATGTTTGTTTCAATATTTGGAAATAGTGCAGATATTTAAATAGGAATTCAGTGGCAATTGCATAATTAGTCTGAAAAAAGCTCGTAACCCAATTCTTAGTAAAATGACTACAAATTCCTCATACGATGTTGAAACTTGATGATTCCAGTTGCTATGGTTTCGAAATTATGATACGGATCTAATGCTTCAATCAAAATAGAAATTGGAGTTCATTTGCTTAATTTGGTACTATTTATGCTTGAAGAAACGACGTCGAAATATAAAAAACGAGCGCAACACAATCCAACCTATCCGGAACTTAGCCGAGCCCCTAAGGACCCCGTCCGAACATACCAATAAGTCCCATAACATAACACAGGCTTACTCGAGGCCTGAAATCACACATAACCACATCGAAATTATGAATCGTACCTCAATTCGAACTTAAATGAACTTTCAACTTCCAAAACTCGCGCCGAAACATATCAAATCAATTCAGAATCAACTCAAATTTTTCACACGAGTCCAAATGACATAATGAAGCTATTCAAATTCTCGGAACTACAATCCAAATCTGATATCCTCATAGTCAACTCTCGGTCAAACTTATAAACCTTCCAAACCTTCAAATTTCCAACTTTCGTCGATTTGAGCCGAAACCTTCTAGAAACATCCAAATGCAAATTCGGGCATATGCCCGAGTCCAAAATCATCATCCGGGCCTACGAAACTATCAAAACTCAATCCGAGGTCAAATACTAAAATGTCAAACTTGGTCAACTCTTCCAACTTAAAGCTTAAATCATGAAATTCATTCTTCTAAATCAATTCCGAATAATCTGAAAACCAAAACCGATGATTCACACAAGTCATAATACATCATACAGATCTACTCATACCCTTAAACTACCGAGTGAAGTGCAAATGCTCGAAATAACTGGCTGGGTCGTTACAGTAGGCTAGCTGCCCAAGATGAGGTATATAAGGACCACGACTATCCAAAGCACCGTGGGATGACTGAAACAGACTAGGAGGATGGCCTCTACAAAAGTACCCCTGCCTCCATATGCGGCACCACTGAAACCACTTATCAGATACCGGCCCCCTCTCCTGACCAATGACCATCTCGATCCATCTAGCAATCTCTACAGCCATATGTAAAGAAATATCATCTCTGGTCTCGTTGGCCATCTGTAGCCTAATACGAAAAGTTAGTCCATGAATGAATCTTCTCCTTCTCTCCCTCTCAATAGGGAATAAAATAACGGCATATCGAGCTAGGTCCACAAATTGGGTCTCATACTAGGTAACACCCATGCTACCCTGCTGAAGGCGCTCAAACTGCCTGTGATACTCCTATCTCAGAGTGAAAGGAATAAACTTCTCCAGAAATAGCTGCGAAAACGGATCCCAGGTAAGTGAAGGTGAACTAGATGGTTTGGTCAACACATAATGTCTTCACCATCTCTTGGCAGAACCGGTCATCTAGAACAGTGCAAAGTCAACCCTATTGGTCTCAACAATACCCATGTTGTGCAACACCTCATGGCAACAGTCGAAGTAGTCTTGAGGGTCCTCAGAAGGTGCACCACTAAAGTGAATAGGGAAGAGATTTGTGAACTTGTCCAATCTCATCAATCCCTCAGTAGACATCGGGGGCATCTCCCCGGTCTGTGCAGCAACAACCGACTAAACTACCCCAACCGGCTGGACTGTCGGAGTCTAATATATGGGAGCCATCTGCTCTGTAGTGTGAGTAGCAGAACTTTGTGCTCCTCCTCCAGCCTGCGAGATGGATGATGCCACTGAAAATGCACCAGTCTGGGCCCCACTCTACATAAGGCCCATTAAATGGACTAAAGTTTCCCGAAGCACGGGAGTAGCTATAAATCCCTCCGAAAGCTGAGTTGGTTCAACTGGTACGGCTAGAGATGGGATATGCTCCTCATGCTCAATCTGAGCCTCCACTGTGGGTGCTGCTACTCGAACTCTATGCTGAGCCTTGCCCATGCCTTGGCCTCTGGCTCGACCTCGGCCTTTACCCTTGGTGGTAGCTGCAACAGGGGGCTCCGACTTCTATCCGACTGAAGATGTTGTGCGTGTTCTCACCATCTGTGAGAGAATAAGAATGGAATGATTCAAACATCAATGATAGAATAAAATCGAACGATAGGGAAAGAAAGAAGTGAATTTTTTCCTAAAACTCCATAGCCTCTAGAAAATAATTACAGACGTCTCCGTACTGATCCTCCAGACTCAACTAAACTTGCTCATGACACTTGAGACCTAAGCAATCTAGTGCTCTAATACCAACTTGTCATGACCCGGAATCCCAACCTCAGGGTTGTGATGGCACCTAAAATCCACTTCTTAGGCAAGCCGACTTGAAATAATTAATTAACCAATTTTAACAGTTTAAAATACAATCATGATATTCAACGAGAAATAAAAGCCAGGTCTAACACTGTACTTACATAAACCACGTGATAATACCTACTCCCAAAAATCTGGAGTCACGAGTACCCGAGCAACTAGAAGTCAACAAACAAGGTCTAAAATAAATACAACTATTTCGAAAGAAATAAATAGTAAAAATGGGAAATGGAAAGGGACTTCAAGGTCTGCGAACGCTAGCAGATCTACCTCGAGTCTCCGTATGAAATGATCCAAGCTAACATAACTCATGCATCGCTAGGTCCAATACCTGTATCTATACAAGAATGCAGAAGTGTAGCATGAGTACAACTGACCCAATGTACTCCATAAGTCTCGAGCCTAACCTCGAGGAGGTAGTGACGAGGCTACGACAAAACACCTATGTAAATAACATGTACAAGTGTATATAATGAAACAATAATAACAAAGAATGAGCGGGTCCTGTTGGGTGATTTTGCACTCAGGAGCATGTCCGGATTGTGATTTGGAGGTCCGTAGCTGAATTAGGCTTGAAATGGCAAAAGTTACATTTTTGGGAAGTTTGACCGGGAGTGGACTTTTTGATATCGGGGTCGGATATTGATTTCGGAAGTTAGAGTAGGTCTATAATGTCTATTATGACTTGTGTGCAAAAGTTGAGGTCAATCGGACGTGATTTGATAGGTTTCGTCATCAGTTTGAAGTTTCTAAGTTCATTAGGTGTAAGATACTTGTTTGGGGATTAACTCTAGTTTATTCACTTCTAAGGTTCAAGTGAGCCTCTCGAATTCACCCAATGATAGTCAACCTTTTAGTAGAAACTCCTCTCTCGATTAAGTCTCAACCTCGCAATATGAACTAAGTTAAGCTCGGTGAAAATAGGCTGGAATTTGTAGTGGAATAGTCTTTAGGAGAATCTCTTTTAATTATCCTCCTAACTAGGTTTAAACATTAATTCAACTAGCCTCTTTCGATTACTAATAAGAATCAATGGATTAAACCAACAAAATAATGCAAAACATCACAAATTATGCCTCTTTCGATTACATAAACATGTGAATATATATGCAATAATAAAAAAAAACCCAAAACGATTCAATACATAAAACTAGAATTAATATCCACAAACAATTCTCAAAATACCAAATTCATCAATACTTAAGGAAGAATTACTCCATGGATATGGAGAAATTCATCACAATTAAGTTTAAGTCAAAGAAAAACATAAAACATCCAAACCCTTGTCTTGAGTGAGGATGAATGGTGAAATCCTTGTGCTCTTGCTTCTCCCTCTTCTCCTTAGCTTTCTTATGTATAAATTATGTCAAAAGTCTTCAAAATACCATTTTTCCATGTATATATACCAAGTAGGGTCGGGCCAAAACAAATATACTTTCTCCTACGCAAAATAGGACACTTTTTCGGAGTTGGACGTGCGCGGTTGCGCACCTGACCGCGCACTTTTCGCATTGTTCTGCCCCATATGCGCGGTCAGTGCGCTGCCCTGAACTTTCTGTGCCCTTTTCATCCTGTTCTGTTGGGAATTTGAAACAACGTAACACGTGAAAGTTGTTTCCCTTTGAATTATCTGTCCAATAATATATTGTGTAGCCCAAACTGAGTTCCGAGTGAAATGTTATGTGCATTTTACTAGATACTACGCAGTATGCCTGCTCGATTCTTCGTTCGTTCTAACCTATCATCCGTTGACCCCCGAACACGATCCCGGTTTAATTCCTTGGGCTTTTACTTAGAGTTCAAAGCTCCAAATCACTTAAATTCATTCTGTAACATCTACATAGCTCGGAATCACTCCTACAAGGTATAAAGACATAATTAGTGCAAAACACTAGCGATTAAAGATCAAACTCAACTAAAGTGCAGTAAATTAGAATGTAATAATCGACTAAAACATGAGATTATAGCCTACCATCAGGCACCGACATTTTTTAGTCCATTACTCGTCCTCGAGCAGTCAAACCACACTTTATATAGACACAACCTTACTAAGAAACTCTCCTAACTCATCACACCAAGAATATTTAAAATAGACTATGCACAATAGTGTAACATCTTCACCTCAAGAATTGACTCACAAGCACCACGCATTATTCGTAGCATACTCACTTACTCTAACGTAGAGGTCAAGAATTACCTTTCCTTCATGAATCAAGTGCCCTCACACATCAAAAGAGAGTAGATAGCCTTAAAGCTCATTTTGGATAACCTCATAACACCCTTCATGGGTGACACCCGGAGCAGGACCCGCTCACCAACAATGAATGCAACATCGCGAACCTTCCGATCCACATAACTCTTCTGTCTGGATTGGGCTGTACGAAGTCAATACTGAATCACCTTAACTTTGTCCAAAGCATCCTGAACCAAGTCTGTACCCAATAGCCTAGCCTCTCCAGGCTTGAACCAACCCACTGGAGACCGACACCGTCTACTATAAAAAGCCTCATACGGGGCCATCTGAATGCTCAACTGATAACTGCTATTGTAAGCAAACTCTGAAAGTGGAAAGAACTGATCCCAAGAATCCCAAAACTCCATCACACATGCACGGAGCATATCCTCTAGTATCTGAATAGTGCGCTCGGACTGTCCGTCTGTATGAGGGTGAAATGTCGTGCTCAACTCAACCCGAGTACCCAACTTATGTTGTACGGCCCACTAGAACCATGATGTAAACTACATACCCCAATCAGAGATGATAGATATCGGCATGCCATGAAGTCTGACAATCTCGCGGGTATAAACTCGAGCCAGCTGCTCGGAAGAATAAGTAGTCATCACTAGAATGAAATGAGCCGAATTGGTCAACCTATCCACAATCACCCAAACTGCGTTGAACTTCCTCTGAGTTTGTGGGAGCCCAGCAACAAAATCCATAGTTGTCTGCTCCCATTTCGACACCGGAATCTCTAGCTTCTGAAGCAATCCACCTAGCCACTGATGCTCATACTTCACCTGCTGTCAATTTAGACACCGAGCTACATACTCTACTATGTCCTTTTTATTCTCTTCCACCAAACCATCTACATTGGGCATACATAGCCTTCCCTACATCCTCAAAGCACCATCTTCTCCAATAGTTACCTCCTTAGTATAACCTTACTGAACTGTGTCCTTAAGGACAAGTAGATGGGGGTCATCATACTGACGCTCCCTGATACGATCATAAAGTAAAGGCTGAGAGACCACACAATCCAGAACTCGACTCGGGTCTGAAATATCCAATCTAACAAACTGGTTGGCTAAGTCCTGAACATCCATAGTCAATGTCCTTTCTGCTGCTGGTAGATATGCTAAACTGCCCAAACTCTTCAACCTGCGAATCAATGCATCGGCCTCCACATTGGCCTTCCCGGGATGGTATAGAATAGTGGTACCATAATCCTTAAGCAGCTACAACCACCTCTGCTGGCGCAAGTTAAGATCCATCTGTTTGAACAGATGCTGCAAACTCCGGTGATCGGTGTAGATCTCACAAGGGACACCGTACAAATAGTGCCGCCAAATCTTCAAGGCATGAACAATAGATGCTAACTCAAGGTCGTGGACATGTTAGTTCTTTTCATGAACCTTCAGTTGTCTAAATGCATAGGAAATCACCCTATCGTCCTGCATCAACACCGCGCCGAGACAAATCCGTGACGCATCACAATATACAGTACACGACCCTGATCCTATAGGTAATACCAATGTTGGGGCCGTAGTCAAAGAGGTCTTGATATTTTGAAAGCTCTCCTCACACTCCTCTTCCACCTGAACGGAGCACCCTTCTGGGTCAGCCTGGTCATAGGTGCTGTGATAGATAAGAAACCCTTTACAAATTGACGGTAATACCCTGCCAAACCCAGAAAACACTGGATCTACGTAGCTGAGGACGATTGGGGCCAACTCTGCACTACATCAACCTTCTTTGAATCCATCTTGATCCCATCACTCGACACTACATGACCCAAATATGCCAGAGTCTAGCCAAAACTCACACTTTAAGAATTTTGCATATAACTTCTTCTCTCTCAAGGTCTGGAGCACAGTCTTCAGGTGTTGCTCATGATCCTCCCTACTCTGGGAGTACACAAGAATGTCGTCAATAAACACAATGACAAATGAGTCAAAACAGGGTCGGAACACACTGTGCATCAAATGCATGAATGTTGTCGGGGCGTTGGTCAGCCCAAATGACATCACAAGGAACTCGTAGTGACCATACCGAGTCCTGAAAGCAGTTTTCGGGATATCTAGATCCTGAATCTTCAATTGATGATAGCCTAAACGTAAGTCAATCTTGGAAAACACTCTAGCACCATGTAACTAATCAAATAGGTCATCAATGCGAGGCAATTGATACATGTTCTTCACTGTAACTTTGTTCAACTGGAGATAATCAATGCACATACGCATAGAACCATCCTTCTTCTTCACAAACAAAACTGGAGCACCCCAAGGTGACACACTAGGTCAAATGAAGCCCTTATCAAGAAATTCCTATAATTGTTCCTTCAAATCCTTTAACTGAAGATGAGCCATACGATAGGAGGAATTGAGATGGGCTGAGTGCCCGGCAACAAATCAATACCGAAGTCAATATCCTTGTTGGGCGGCATGTCCGAAAGATCAACTGGAAATACATCTGGATAATCCCTTTGTCACACCCCAACCTCAAGAAGCACGACCGGCGCTCAACCGAGTGAACCCGGCCGAGCAAGCCTATTAGATACTTTCTACCCAACTCACCCATGATCAAGAAAAGGCGTGATTTCATTAATTATACAGTAGGAAGCTCATTCATGCAATACTAAATTGTTTCATTAGCTACTTCGACTTTAAGTCACAAAATACATATATTATTATAGTCTGAGTGGAACAAGTGATCAAACACAACATAACTTGCTAAACATTCCCACCCACACAGTGTCTACAGAGCGTCTAAAGATATAAAGGAGTGTAAAGAAGGTGCCAGACAGTACAATAATATAAACAAAAGTACAATAATATAAACAAAAGATATATTACATGACCCCGAAAAGAAATAGTACTCACCGAGTCCGCTGAGATGAGGATGCAACACCTATATGTGATCAACACTGTCTGCTATGTAACCACCTGCATCCATTTAAAGATGTAGCGCCCCCAACAAAAGGGACTTTAGTACAGTTGAATAGTACTAGTATGTATAATTAAACACCATCTCAATAGAATGAACAATAATAATATAGGGGGAGACAGTCAAGAATGCAATATGAGCTTCAAATAAAACTAAAACATCAAGTTAAAGATCACTTAGATTTCCAATTCAATTACCACGTTATTTGGTTGGATGGTTTTATTTTTATTCCAATATACCATAGTCCACAATACCACCGTGTTCTTACAGGGAGTCCGATCTCGGCCTGATCGGTTAAGCCATCTCATTCGAGACATCAACCATTTTAATCGATCATCTTACTTCATATTCCTTTCCCATCTTTTCAACACATTGGCACAAGTGGCTTTAATTATAAAGTCATTCTTGGCACTTGGCCTTATTTCATAATTCAAGTTCTTTTCCACAATCCAACATTATTATTATCATCAATAACAACACAGTTCTCATTCAAGACTCTTGAGTTCACCTATGAGCAATTTAGATTTCAAGGCACATAGAGGCTTTTCACACAATTTCGCATAACGGTCTTTAATCGAATATGACGTGAAGTCTAGGCATATTAGCACATATTCTAAGCCTTGAACATTTTCTTAGATGACGAGATAATATGATGAAGTCATCGGAATACATATTACACATACATTTGCAAAGCAAACACATTTGGGATAGCAATTTCTAGGACGTTCAATTTGGTACTTACGTTGATTGCATGAATACCGTGGGATTCAATTCTAAGAAGAGGGGGTTTAACCAACATACCTCAATTGAGCCTCTTAAAACTCTAAGATGTTCCGAAATATTATCAACGTTAATCTATTTTAGAAATATAGCAAAATTGAACCCAAAATTAGGAAAACGATCAAAATTCTAGCTCACTTGAGCATTCTTTCAAACACTATGTGTGCATTAAGGTTCCATGGCCCCTTGCATGAAAGACTTCACCAAACCACACCCTATTCGTTTCTATATTTAACTCACAACCTCCCCACATACCTTAGGAACACATGCATGCAAAGTAAGCTCCCCCATCCCCGTGAATTACCTTACTAATGGCCCATTCTAGTTACATTTTGAAATTAAGAGTTTGGGTGATAGAATTTACCTCTTAGGAAGAAGACCTAGGTGCCTCTCTTGATAATCTTCAAGGTTTTAAGTGAGAATTGAAGAGCGATTTGGTGAAGATCACTTTCTCCCTCTATGACCCTCTCACTCACTCTAAAATTATTAAAAAATAAGCTCAAAATGGTCCAAGGTAGGTGTTTTAACGGAATAGGGTCGAGTTTGAAAACCCCAAAAATGAAGTTCAGGAACAGGTTCTGCGGTCGCATATGCGACCGCATAATGGTTATGCGGTCCGCGAAATGACCGCGAAATTGGGGTGCCAAAACTAAAGAGGAACTGACCAGGTCAGCGGTCACTATGCGGCCTGCACACCTGTTCTACGGTTGCATAATGCACCACAGAACGGTTCTACGGTCGCATAGGGCATCGCAGAACCTCCATCCGAAAAATCCCAAGGCGGGATATATGACAAGAGTGAGGCCCGCGAAACGGTTATGCGGTGGCATAATTAGCCGTGAAATTGACATAAAACATGCCCCAGAAAACTGCCTCACTCTGCGAGCATTCTGCGGTCCGTATAGTGGTCTATGCCCCTACTATTATTACCCTCTATGCCTACTTCGACATCACGGAATCTGGGTTTTTAGAAAAATATTTACGGGGCCTTACATCCTCCCCCACTTAAGATCATTTGTCCTCGAATGAGGATCAGGGTCCACTATTAGCACCTTATGCAACTCAGTTTTTCATACCCTACACTAGCAGCCCCAAATTTAACTAACGCCCTAAATTTCCAAACATTTTGCCAGAATTTCCTTTGTAACTAGGCCTATCCACCTGTCAGAGAGCCCCAGAAACACATATTACAAACATATGGACAACCAAATGATGTAACAAAACTCATAACAATACCAACCGTTGCCTCATAAGAAACATATAATCAAAAGGAACACCTTTACATTAACTGAACAAGTGATACAAAGTTCATAGGCGATAATGTTCATAAAAAGAAAGGATTACACAGCTATTCAAATAAGTAAGGATACTTCTTCTTCATTTCTTCCTCGGCCTCCCACATGGCCTCTTCAACCTGCTGGTTTCGCCATAACACTTTCACGGAGGAAATTTTCTTATTTCTTAACCTTCTGACTTGTCTATCAAGAATGGCAACTGGAATTTCTTCGTATGACAATTCTTCATTAACCTCAATGGTCTCAACCGTCACAATGGCTGACGGATCCCCAACTACCTTCTTCAATATAGACACATGGAATATCGGGTGGACTAATGACATTTTGGGTGGTAGCTCAAGCTTGTACGCCACCTGGCCAGTTTTCTAAAGGATTTTGTATGGCCTGACATACCTCGGACTCAATTTCCCCTTTTTTTGAAACCGCATAATACCCTTCATGGGGGAAACCTTCAAGAATACCCAATCACCTGGCCAATTCTTTGAACTCTAAGTCTTTGGGCAGTTTTCAACCGCTTCTTTATGGTCTTAACCTTCTCTATAGCCTGATGGATGAGGTATGGCCCTATCAACTCAGCTTCCCCAATCTCGAACCACCCAATGGGAGATCTACATCTCATACCATACAATGCCTCAAATGGTGCCATCTGAATACTCACATGAAAGCTGTTGTTTTAAGCGAACTCTATGAGTGGCAAATGATCATCCCAGCTACCCTTAAAATCAAGAACACAAGCACGCTACATGTCCTCAAGCGTCTGAATAGTCCGCTCTGCTTGCATATCGGTCTGTGGATGGAAGGTTGTACTAAAATTTACCTGAGTACCCAAACCTTGCTGAAATTTCTTCCAAATATTGGCCGTGAACTGAGCCCCTTGATCGGAAATGATGGAAACTAGAGTGCCTTCCTTGATATACAACTAAGCATACTATTCCGTTGTATCGGTAGATTTAACTGGCAAAAAGTGTGCTGATTTTGTGAGTCGATCCACGATCACCCAAATTGAGTCAAACTTGCGCGGAATGTGCGGTAATCCTACTACAAAATCCTTATTAATCATTTCCCACTTCCACATTGGAATTTCTATGTTATGTGCCAACCCACCAGGCCGTTGATGTTCGGCCTTCACTTGCTGACAATTCAGACACCTTGCCACAAACTCCGCTACATTCCTTTTCATGTCATTCCGCTAATTAGATTTCCTTGAGGTGACGATACATCTTTGTAGAGACTGGATGCACGGAATACCTGGAAGTGTGAGCCTCGGTCATGATTCTTTCCCGGAGACCATCTACGTTCGGAACACATAGCCTCCATTGGTACCTTAGTGTACCATCATCCATGCCTAGAGTTAAAGCCATAATTTTATGTTTTTGAATCCCCTCCTTCAGTTGTACAAAAAATGGATTGTTGTATTGCTTCTATTTAACTTCCACAACAAGAGACGATTCAAACCTACTTTGTACAATTACTCCTCCTTCAATAGAGTCCACAAGACGTATTCCCAAACTAGCCAATCGATGAACTTCCTTGGCCAATGACTTTTGACATACCTCCAAGTGTGCCAAACTACCCATAGATTTCCGGCTAAGAGCATATCCGCTACAACATTGGCTTTCCCCGGGTGATATATAATATCGATGTCATAATCCTTGAGTAACTCAAGCCACCTTCTCTGCCTCAGATTCAGCTCCTTTTGTTTGAAAATATATTGAAGGCTCTTGCGGTTCGTGAATACATTCACATGGACCCCATACAAATAATGATGTCAAATCTTCAATGCAAAAACCACTGCCGCAAGTTCTAAGTCATGTGTTGGATAATTCTTTTCATGATTCTTGAGTTTCCTAGAAGCATATGCTATAACCTTCTGTGTTGAATTAACACACACCCAAGCCCAATTCTTGAAGCATCACAATATACCATCAATGCATCTGTATCCTCTGGCAGGGTCAACACCGTCGCTGTAGTCAATCTCGATTTCAACTCCTGGAAGCTCTTTTCACAAGCATCGGACCATTGGAACTTAACCGCTTTCTGAGTCAATTTAGTCAACGGAGAGTCAGGAGTAGGAAACCCCTCCACAAACTTCCTGTAATACCCTGCTAAGCCCAAACAACTGCGAATCTCAGTTTGCGTTATAGGTCTAGGCCAATTCTTTACTGCTGAAATCTTTTGAGGATCAACCTTAATTCATTCTCTAGAGACAACAGGACCCAAGAATGTGACAGATTCGAGCCAAAATTCGCACTTTGAAAACTTCGCATACAATTTGTGCTGATGAAGAGTCTGCAAAACTGCCTTGAGATGATCAGCATGGTCTTCTCAACCTCGTGAATACATAAGAATATCGTCAATGAATTCTATCACAGAGAAGTCAAGGAAAGGCTTTAAAACCCGATTCATAAGATTTATGAAAGTCGCTAGGGCATTTGTTAGCCCAAAAGACATTACCAGAAATTCACAGTACCCATACCTGGTTTTGAATGTTGTTTTCAGAATATCCTGTTCCCTGATCTTCAATTGGTGATACCGGGATCGTAAATCTATTTTGGAGAAGTACCTAGCACCCTGTAACTGATCAAACAAATCATCTATTCTTGGTAACGGGTACCTATTTTTGATTGTGACTTTGTTGAGCCGCCGGTAGTCAATACACATCCTCAGTGATCCATATTTCTTCCTTACAAAGAGAACCGGTGCGCCCCATGGTGACACACTCAGTCGGATGAAACCCTTCTCTAACAAATCCT
Organism: Nicotiana tabacum; assembly: GCF_000715075.1. NCBI lineage: Eukaryota > Viridiplantae > Streptophyta > Magnoliopsida > Solanales > Solanaceae > Nicotiana > Nicotiana tabacum. The sequence goes on along the minus strand of NC_134081.1, from coordinate 20,585,597 downwards.
TTAATTGCTCCTTTAGCACTTTCAACTCTACTAGTTCCATCCTATAGGGCGGAATAGATATAGGTTGCGTATCTGGCATCACATCAATCTCAAAATCAATCTCCCTGTCTAGTGGAATCCCAGGGAGATCGTCAGGTAAGACCTCTGAAAATTCATTCACAACTAGCATAGAATCGAGTGTAGGTGCCTCAGCAGTGGTGTCTGTAACTCGGACCAAGTGATAGATACACCCCTTATTAATCATCTTCGTGGATTTAAGGTAAGAAATAAACCTACCCTTTGGCATCACATTATCCCCCTTCCACTCAACAACTGGCTCACTTGGAAATTCAAACCTCACAGTTCTAGTTCGGCAGTCGAGCTTAGAAAAACATGAATAAAGCTAATCCATCACCATAATTACATCAAAATCGACCATCCCCAATTCAATGAGATCAGCCACGGTGTCCCGACCACGTATCATGACAACACAACCCCTATACACCCTTGCGGCCACAATAGACTCACCAACCAGAGTAGATACAGAGAACGGCTCATGAAGCTGTTTTGGTTCTATCCAGAATTCCATAGCAACATAAGGGGTAACATATGACAAGGTGGAACCGTGATCAATAAGAGCATATACATCATGAGATAGGATAATCAATATACCTGTGACAATATCTGGAGAAGCCTCTACACTCTGGAGACCACTCATAGCATAGAAACCGCTGGGACCTCCTGAACTTTGCGCACCACCCCTAGCTGCACCATGCCCTGCTGGTGCTGGAGAGCCTCGAGTTGGAGGGGGTGCTGAAGATGTAGCAGCTACAGAACTGGATGGTTGTGCTATGCCCCTGCCCGGACCCTAGCGGGGTGAATGATACTCCCTCTGAATATGACCCCTCATTCCGCACCCCTAATATACTGGCATGTCCTGGTAGCAGATCCTCATATGCATCCTCCCACACTTGGGGCATGGGGGCCTCTGCTGCTGCTGGAATCTCCCTCCTGATTGGCCCTGATGGTGGGACCCCCTGCTGTCCTGATTGGGCCTGAAGCGACTCCCCTACTGCTGACTGTGCCCCGCTGGCGGTGCACTGGCTGAAGACTGAGCATAAGACTGGGATGGCCCTGATGACCCACCCCTAAAAGCTGATCTCCCACCACCAAATGAATCCTCGGGGTTGCCCGCGGATCAGGCCCTACTACTACCCTCTCGCTTCATCTTGTTCTTTAACTTTTGGGCCTCTGTAGCTTGAGAAAACGCCACCATCTTACCATAGTTCATATCAGAATTTAAGGCAGTTGTGGCAGTCTCATTAATAACCAAAGGGTTAAGGCCCTGCATAAATCAACGCACTATGGCCTCTATGTTGGACAAATCAACGCACTCGCGCGAACTCCATGTGATACTCCCACACATTCTTACTACCTTGCTTAAGATTCTCAAACTCTAAGGCACAGGCTGCCCTAGTCTCGGTAGGCAGGAAATCATCTATAAAGGCATCAGCAAACTCACTCCACTTCGCTGGAGGGTTCCCCTCCTCCCGAGAGTCCTCCCACAGCTCAAACCAAGAATATGCCACCCCTTTCAGGCGGTAGGCAGCCAACTCTACTCCCTCCATCTCAGTAGCGCGCATAACCCGGAGAGTCTTATGCATCTCATCAATGAAGTCTTGTGGCCCTCCTCGGGATTAGCACCTATGAACGCTGGAGGATCCAACAGTAGAAACTTGTTCACCCTAGAACTAGGGGAATCCCCTGGTTGGCTAGAAGATGTGGGTGCAACATTCGACCTTTGGGCCTAAGAAGCCACTATCTGGGTCAGCATTTGAATAGCACCCCTAAGATCCCTATTATAAATACCAGAACCGGAAGCTGGGGTTGGAGGTGGAACCGGAATATTAGGTAGAGAAACCGTCGCACCCTCATTAGGTGTAGGGACTGGTGTGTTCTGGTAAGGTGTAGTGGAATCAGGCAGTGAAGCAGTCGGGGGATTATCTTCACCCCTCGGGTATTCACCCGTATCATCAAATAGAGGGTCAACTGCCACTCCTGAAGCAGTATTGGCCCCTTGTCCAGTTCTTACTCTCTTCTTAGGTGCCATATACTGAAAGTTAAAGGAATGCACTAGTTAGAGGAGGAATAGTTGCGCAATTAGTTTTATCGCATGATCCAGAATATCAAAGAAGGGTATTGTTCCTAAATGTCCAAGTAGCCTCCAACTTATAGATGTGGTCGACAACACACCGATAAGAAGGACTCTTTTGTATCTTTAGAGGCTCCGAGACACCATAGGACACTTTAAAACCTTAGGCTCTGATACCAAGTTTGTCACGCCCCAACCTCGAGAAGTGTGACCGGTGCTCAACCAAGTAAACCCGGCCTAGCAAGCCTGTTAGATACTTTCTACCCAACTCACCCATGATCCAAAAAGGACGTGATTTCATTAATTATACAGTAGGAACCTCATTCATGCAATACTAAATTGTTTCATTAGCTACTTCGCATTTCAGCCTCAAAATACACATATTCTTATAGTCTGAGTGGAACAAGTGATCAAACACAACATAACTTGCTGAACATTCCCAACACCCATATACAACCCACACAGTGTCTACGGAGCCTCTAAAGATACAAAAGAGTGTAAAGAAGGTGCCGACAAAAAGGCCCCGGCTATACCTCAGAAAGTACAACAATATAAACAAAATATATATTACATAACCCTGGAATGAAATGGGGCTCATCGAGTCTGCTGAGATGAGGATGCAACACATATCTGTGATCAACACTGTCTGCTATGTAACCACCTACATCCATTTAAAGATGCAGCGCCCCCGGCAAAAAGGACGTTAGTACTGTTGAATAGTACTAGTATGTATAATTAAACACCATCTCAATAGAATGAACAATAATACAGGGGGAGACAGTCATGAATGCAATATGAGCTTCAAATAACACTAAAACATCAAGTTAAAGATCACTTAGATTTCCATGTCAATTGCCACGTTATTTGGTTGGATGGTTTTATTTTTATGCCAATATATCACAGTCCACAATACCACCGTGTTCTTACAGGGAGTTCGATTTCGGCCCGATCGGCTAAGCCATATCATTTGAGACATCAATCATATTCACTATTTCATTCACAATACCACCATGTTATTACATGGAGTCCGATCTCTGCCCGATCGGCTAAGCCATCTTATTCGAGACATCAACCATTTCAATCAATCATCTTACTTCATATTCCTTTCCCATCTTTTCAACACATTGGCACAAATGGCTTTAATTATAAATTCGTTCTTGGCACTTGGCCTTATTTCATAATTCAAGTTCTTTTCCACAATCCAACATTGTTATTATCAGCAATAACGACACAGTTCTCATTCAAGACTATTGAGTTCACATACGAACAATTTAGATTTCAAGGCACATAAAGGCTTTTCAAACAATTTGGCATAATAGTCTTTAATCGAATTTGACGTGAAGTCTAGGCATATTAGCACATATTCTAAGTCTTGAACATTTCCTCAGATGACGAGATAATATGATGAAGTCATGGGAATACATATTACACATACATTTGCAAAGCAAGCACATTTGGGATAGCAATTTCTAGGACGTTCAATTTGGGACTTACGTCGATTGCATGAATACCGTGGGATTCAATTCTAAGAAGAGGGGGGGTTAGCCAACATACCTCAATTGAGCTTCTTAAGACTCTATGATGTTCCGGAATATTAGCAACTTCAATCTATTTTAGCAATATTGAAACCAAAATTGGGAAAACGATTATAATTCTAGCTCACTTGTGCATTCTATCAAACACTGTATGTACATTAAGGTTCCATGTCCCCTTGCATGAACGACTTCACCAACCCACACCCCATTTGTTTCTATCTTTAACTCACAACCTCCCCACATACCTTAGGAACACATGCATGCATGTAAGCACCCCCATCCCCATGAATTACCTTACTAATGGCCCATTCTAGTTACATTTTGAAATTAAGAGTTTGGGTGATAGAATTTACCTCTTAGGAAGAAGACCTAGGTGCCTCTCTTGATTATCTTCAAGGTTTCAAGTGAGAATTAAAGAGCAATTTGGTGAATATCACTTTCTCCCTCTAGGACCCTCTCCCTCACTCTAAATTATCAGAAAATATGATCAAAATGGTCCAAGGTAGGTGTTTTAATGGAATAGGGTCGCGTTTAAAACCCCCAAAAATAAATCTCCAGAACGGGTTATGCGGTCCGCGAAATGACCGCAAAAATGGGTGCCAGAACTGGGAAGAAACTGACCTGGTCTGCGGTCACTATGTGTCCCGTAGACCTGTTCTGCGGTCGCATAATGCACCGCAGAACGGTTCCGTAGTCCCATAGTGCACCGCAAAACCTCCTCCGAAAAATCCTAAGGCGGGATATGCGACAAGAGTGCGGCCCGCGAAACGGTTATGCGGTCGCATAATTTCCACGAAATTGACATAAAAAATGCCCTAGAAAACTGCCTCACTCTGCGACCATTTTGCGGCTCGCAGAGTGGTTCTGCGGTCGTAGAACAGATCGCAGAAATGCCTACTTCTGTCCAACATTTTCCTTCATCTCCCCAGCGCACTGTTCAATCCAAAAAGTCCGAACCGCGGCTTTCTACTATTTTTACCCTCTACGCCTACTTCGGCATCACGGAATCCGGATTTTTAGGAAAACTTTTACGGGGCCTTACACCCTTACTACCAGAACTGACTCAAGTGTAGGGGTATCAATACTGACATCTCTCACATAAGCTAGATATGCGTCACACCCCTTCTTAACCATTCATTGAGCCTTTAGAAATGAAATAACTCTGCTGGGAGTATACTCTAAGGTACCTTTCCACTCTAACCGTGGTAATCAAGAATATCATAATGGGGCGACAACCAGTCCATGCCCAAAATAATATCAAAATCTACCATACTGAGCAATAATAAATCAGCTTTGTTCGCAAAATCACTAAGAACAACCAAACGCGACCGATACACATAGTCAACAAGAATAGAATCTCCCACAGGTGTAGACATATAAACAGGAGAACTCAAAGAATCACAAGATACGCCCAAACACGGAGCAAAATAAGATGACACATAGGAATAAGTGAAGCGTGGATCAAATAAGACTAATGCATCTCTATGACAGACCGAAAAAATACCCGTAATGACAGAGACGGGTGCAACTACCTCAGTACGAGAAGTAAGAGCATAATATTTGGCCTAGCCTTCCCCTCTAGGGTGACCTCTACCTGTCCGACTTCCACCTCGAGCTGGCTGAGCAGGTGGAGTGGTAGCTGGTGCTGTAATCATAGACCGAGGAATAGGTGGAGCACGCGGTGCCTGAGTGGTCTGTGGAGGTGCACCCCTCCTAAGTTAGGGGCAATCCCTCACCACATGACGAGTGTTACCACACTCAAAATAAGCTCTCGGTGGGCGTGGCTGCTGAAACTAGCTCGTACCTAGGTGCCTTGACTGAACGCTGAAAGCACCCCATACAGGAGGTGCACTAGACAATGATAGTGCATAATAAGGATCCCGGGGCCTAAGAGGAGTCGGAATTCCGCTGGCGGCTGGAAGTGCTGAATTAACAGGGCGAATCACATAGCCCCTACCATAACGAGATGTCGTTAAGGCATGAGTATCACTATAATTTCTAGACTCTCGAGAACTCTTGGCCTCTCTCTTCCGAGTCAGCATACCCTCCAATCTCCTAACAATCCCCACAACCTGCTGGTATGCAATATCCATCTCCAACTCTCGGGCCATGTTAAGTCTCATACTGGGGTTGAGCCCCTCGATAAATCGATGAACCCTCTCTCCAATTGTAGCAACCAAGGCTGGAGCATGCCTAACCTAATCACTGAACCGAACTGCATACTCACACACTGAACCTAATCTAAGACTCTAGGGAACATACTCCCTCAAGAACATATTTGAGAACTGAGTCCAAGTGAGCGAAGCTACCTTGGCCGGACTACCCAACTAATAAGCACGCCACCACTGATAGGCCGCTCCTCTAAATTGGAACATAGGGAAAGAAACCCCACTCGACTCTGCTACACCCATAGTATGGAGGATACGGTGACACTCCTCAAGAAAAACATGGACATCCTCTGATGCCAAGCCACTTAAAGTAGGTGGGTGGTACTTCTTGTACCTCTCGAGTCTGAGCTTCTCCTCCTCAGAAACTGCTGCCCTACCCTCGAGCCGCACTGGGACTACCGGCTGCACTGGTATGACCTCTGGAACTTGGTCGACCTAAATCCGTTACTCTAGAGTGCAGGCGGTGAGAGTCTGAAAGCACCCCGTGCAGGAGGCGCACTACATAATGGTAGTGCATAATAAGGAACATGGGGCCTAGGAGGGGTTGGAATACCGCTGGCGGCTGGAAGTTCTTAATGAACAGGGTGTCTTACATAGCCCCTACCATGATGAGCTGTCGTTGGGGCACGAGTACCACTATAAATTCCTGACTCTCAAGACCTTTTGGCCTCTCTCTCTCTCCTCTCTCTCCCGAGTCAACATACCCTCCAATCTCCTAAAAATCCCCACAACCTACTGGTATGAAATATGCATCTCCAACTTTCGGATCATGCTAAGTCTAATAGTGGGGTTGAGCCCCTCGATAAATCGACGGACCCTCTCTTTATTGCAGCAACCAAGGCTGGTGCATGCCTAGCAAAATCACTGAATCAAACTGCATAATTTGTCATAGTCATAGAACCCTAGCGTAACTTCTCAAACTCTGTGCGCCATGCATCTCTGAGACTCTAAGGAACATACTCCCTTAAGAACATATCTGATAACTAAGTCCAAGTAAGAGAAGCTGCCTCGGCCGGACTACCCAACTCATAAGCATGCCACCACTGATAGGTCGCTCCTCTAAACTGGAACGTAGTGAAAGAAACCCCACTTGACTCCGCTACACCCATAGTACGGAGGATACGGGCATCCTGTGACACCAAGCCACTAGAAGTAGGTGGGTGGTACTTCTTGTACCTTTCAAGCCCGAGTTACTCCTCCACAGAAATGGTTGCCTTACCCTCGGGCCGTACTAGGGCTACCGGCTACACTAGTATAACCTCTTGAACCCGGTCGACCTGAACCTGCTTCTCTGGGGTGTGGGCGGCAGGAGTCTGTGCTCCTCCCCCTGCCTGAGATGTGGCAGGAGCAAGTGGAATCAACCCTGCCCGAGCTAGAGTGCCGAACATGATCATGAACTGTGCAAGGGTCTCCTGAAGAGCTGGTGCAGTAACAGGCATCTCAGGTGCCTGCGCTCCAAATGGAGCTACTGGTGGCTCCTCTGTAGTAGCTCATACGGGTGCTCTGGTTGCACCACATGGACGTCCTTAGCCTCTACCTGGCCCCAGCCCCGGCCCCGACCTCTCGTGGCTCCAGCAGGGGGCCCGAGAGCCTGGTCATCTGATCTGGTTATACGTGTCCTTACCATTTGTGGAGAATAAAAGACAAAATTTTAGAATTTCGAAGTCAAACAATTTCTCATGACAAGGAATCAAAGAAGTGACATTTTTCTAAGAGTTCCATAGCCTCCCGAAGATAAGTACAGGCGTCTCTGTACCGATCCGCCAGACTCTACTAAACCTTCTTGTGACTCATAACACCTATGAACCTAGAGCTATGGTATCAACTTATCACGACCCAAATCTCCCTCCGTAAGATGTCCTGACGGCACCTAGTCTTTACGACTAGGTAAGCCTAACAATTATAGAATAATAGAATTGAAAATAGAATTTAACAACTACACTTCAACAGATAACTATATAACTGAAAAATGCGGCTCGGCATGTACAACTAAACCAACACTCGATTATAAATAATTTCCAAAACCCGGTAGTCACAAGTCACAAGCTCTAAGGAAATGTTCTAACTGTCTCTATACATTAGTAACTAGAAAAGAATAGAGGAGGAATAACATAAAGGATAGAGGGGGACTCCAAGGTCTGCGAACGCTGGCAAATATACCTTGAAGTCTCTAAAGCAGCAACAAGTACTCTCAACTAATAGCGGGGCTGGTAGGAGGTACCTGGGTCTGCACACAAAACATATGGAGAAGAGTAGCATGAGTACACCACAATGGACCTAATAAGTGCCAAGCCTAACCACGGTAGATTAGTGACGAGGTCAGGTCAGGGCCCTATTGGGAAATAATAAATAGAGCAGAGGATATAGCAATATAATGAAAGACTGAGAATTTAACAACGAGGAATACAGAAAAGGAAGCTACACAGCAAATAAGGGTTAAACAACAGGGGACACTCCCGAGGTACTGCCTTGTAGTCCCAAAAGTAAATACTCAACAGGTGATCTCCCGAGGTACTGCCTCGTAGTGCCAAAAGTAAATATGCAGCGGGGGATCTCCCGAGGTACCGCCTCGTAGTCCCAAAAGTAAATATGCAACAGAGGATCTCCCGAGGTAATGCCTCGTAGTCCCAAAAGTAAATATGCAATAGGGGATCTCCCGAGGTACTGCCTTGTAGTCCCAAAAGTAAACACACAGCTTGAAACCGATGGAAACAACAATTAACAACAAGAATCCTACAGTTTAAGACTAACACAAGTCAAGGAAAAATAGGAATTCAATGAAGCATGCTGCCCAAATTTCAAATAAGCATTTAAGACATGTAGACATGCAATATTAGTCTAAACAGGATAACTACACATACTCGGATGACTCATTTAAGATATAACAGGTTACTATTCAGTAAAAACCGGATTTTCAACAATAAGCCCATGTACGTACTCGTCACGTCGCGTACACGGTGCTCACATATCATAGAATTTTTAGAATAGTATCAAATCCTAAGGGGATTTTTCTCACACAAGGTTAGGCAAGCCACTTACCTCAAGCCAAGCTCAATTAGTCAATAATGATGTCGTTTCCTCGACTTTACGATTCTGAATGGCCCAAATCTATCCAAAAGCAATTACATACCATAAATATAACTATAAGAAACTAATCTAATTAATAAAATCAAGACTTTAGAAGGAAATTAGAAATTCGCCCCAAAATGTCGACCCGGGTCCACGTCTCAGAATCAGGTAAAAGTCACAAAGTATGAACACTCATCCCACCACGAGTTTACCCATACCAAAATTACTCAAATCCGATACAAAAATCTCAATCAAAATCCCAAAATTTGATTTAAGAACTTTCAAACTTTTCCTCCAAATTTCTCAACCCAAAACCTTAATTAGAAGATGAAATTAACAATAGATTAGTGAAATATAACCAAACACGAGTCAAGAATCATTACCCAAATGCTTCCTATGAAAATTCCTCAATTATTCACCTCAATCCGAGCTCCCAAAGTCCCAAAATGAAAATGCGATCAAATCCTCGAAATTTCTCCTTTTCTGCCTAGCGATTTCGCTTCTGCGAGGGCTCCGCCACATCTGCGGCTCCGCACCTGTGGAAAACCATCGTGGGTGTGGACTTCACTTAAGTCCAAAATCCCACTTCTGCGAGCAAAAAGGTCGCACCTGCGCACCCGCTTCTGCGGAGTACTTTCGCTTGTGCGATTAACGGCCTTCCTGGCCTTCCACTTCTTCCACAAGAGCGGCTCTACTTCTGCGGTCTCCACATCGCACTTGCGATCCCTTGCCTTGTCCTTCCAGACCCCACCTGCGCCCCATAGCTCGCTTCTGCAAGCTCGCACCTGCGATGCAGACTGCGCAGGTGCGATTACACCAAATGATGCCCAGCTTCAGCAATCCTCACAAGTCCAATTCTAGTCCATTAACCACCCGGAATCCACCCGAGGCCCGCAGGACCTCAACCAAATATACCAGCAAGTCCTAAAATGTCATACGAACTTATTCAATCCTTCAAATGACATTAAACAATGCTAAAAACACGAATCACATCCCAATTCAAGCTTAATGAACTTAGAAACTTCAAACTTCTACAATCGATGCCGAAACCTATCAAATCACGTCCGATTGACCTCATATTTTGCACACAAGTCATACTAGACATTACAGACGTACCCCAACTTCCGGAATCGGAATCTGACCCCGATATCAAAAAGCCCACTCCCGTTCAAACTCCCCAAAAATTTAACTTTCGTCATTTCAAGCCTAATTCAGCTACGGGCCTCCAAATCACAATCCGGACACGCTCCTAAGTCCAAAATCACCCAACAAAGCTAACGAAATTGACGAAACTCCATTACGGAGTCGTCTTCAGATAATTCCAACTACGTTCAAAATCCTAGAACTTAAGCTTCTATTTTAGGAACTAAGTTTCCAATTTCACTCCAAAACCAAAATAAACCCTCCCACAAGTCACATAAGCATAAAATGAAATAGGGTAAACAGTAAATAGGGGATTGGGGTTAATACTTTCAAAATGACCGGTCAGGTTGTTACAATTACGCATTCACTTCTGAGCTCGGTCATTTGATTAGTTTCGAAATCCAGCCTCAATTTGAGGTCTAAATCTCAATTTCCCAAAATATCCAATTTCTACCTAAATCCTTAATTTCTACCATGAAAACGCATAGATTAAAGGTTAAAATCAATTAGTATTTAAGAAAATGTAAGAAACACGTTAAAATATACTAACATATGAAGTTGGGACGAAAAACCTCTTCAAAATCGCCTCTAAGCCGAACTCAAACTTGAAAATGGTGAAAAATACAATTAATCCCGACTTTGGGATATATAAATCAATGGGCGTCAGGCCTTCTTCACGTTTGCGATGGGCCTGACGCGATCGCGAATATCAGTGGCGCGAGTGGAATTTGTATTCGCGATGGCCTGTCCCCCTCCTGGCCTTCGCGTTCGCGAGCCTGGCCTCGCGTTCGCATAGTGTACTTGACTATCTCCCCCAAGAATCTTATAAACCTTCGCATTCGCGAGAGGATGGTCGTGTTCGCGAAGGGTAAGCCCTCCAACGCTTCGCGTTCGTGACCATGCCATCGCTTTCGCGATGAAGAAATCCATCCTAGCCCTAAGTTCCCTTTCGCGATCACGAAGCATAAAGAGTCAGACACCAGCAACAGCAAAAACCAACAGATTCCTTATGTCCAAAAATGATCCATAGTCTATCCGAAACTCACCCGAGCCCCTCGGGCTCCAACCAAATATGCACACAAGTGTAATACCATCATATAAACTCGCTCGCGTAATCAAAATACTAAAAATAATACCTAGAACTACAAAACGTACATCAAAATGCACGGAAGTTTCAAAGAAACTCAAGAACTTTAAATTCACAACCGAGCATTCAAATCCAATCCAACCAACTCCGTTTTGTACCAAATTTTGCAGACATGTCTTTAAGTAGTAAAATAGACCTATACCAAGTTTCGGAACCAAAATTCGAACTTAGTAGTCATAAAGTCAACCTACGGTCAAACTTCGGAATGCTTTAAACCTTCAAAGTGCTAGTTTTCAACAAATCACATCAAAATAAGTTAGGGACTTTCGAATTTAATTCCGGGCATACGCCCAAGTCCAAAATCATTATACAGACTCACCGAAATCATAAAAATACTGATCTGGGTCCGTTTAAACAAAATATTGACCGTAGTCAACTCAAATTATTTTTAAGGCTAAAATTCATATTTTCTTCAATTTTTAACATAAAAACTTTACGGAATAAGACACGGAATGCACACGCAAATTAAAAAATACTAAATGGAGCTAATCAAGGTCTCGAAACACGGAAATAAAGGCTAAAATTCAAAATAACCTATCGGATCATCACAGGTTAGGATCGAAACTCCTGAAAAACATAAAAATTCATTAAATAAAGTTCACGAATATAAATTCATGAATTTGTGAATCATACAATCATAAGAGAAAATACATTCTTCAAAAATTATTATCACAAAGGTGCGAAATAAATATCCCTCATAAGATCAAAGAAATAAATCATATTTTTATTGTCTTCAGAAATGGGATTTGGAACATCTGGAGTGAAATAGCGCGTACACACGAATATATGATTTGATGCAGCCTGAGACGCTTGATCCAAATCACCGTTTAAGAGTAAGATTTCAATCAAATTCCGGAATTCAGATTTCAAAAGATTATACTGATGAAGACACTTCCTGTAAATTTGCTTATATTCTGGATTTGTTTCATTTGCAGTGATTGTCCAAACTTTCCTGTGAATAACTGTGTAGTTTACTTGTGCCACTCTAATTGTAATGTCTTCAAGATCAGACTTAGTTGTTGCCCAAGGTGCCACTGGATCATTTTCCATAATATTATAGCAAAAATCTCTTACAGTAGAGAAATCACAAGCCTTTTGAATTAGTTGAGTGACAGCATTTACTCTTAAATTTGCACCAAAGAGATTAACATTAAATAAAAAAATATAGGGGAGGAGGAAGATTAGTGAGATTGATGAAGAAGTACAAGTTGATCTCCCCATCTTTTTTTCTCTCTTTATATATCTCAATTTCTTTGTTTGAGATTATATATATATAGGTTGGTTTGATATATAAATGTAAAAATTTAATTAGTAACATAGCTAGAAAAGTTAATACTATTAATGTTTTTACATATTACAAACTAAAATATCTCATTCCTATTTAATATGGGATTATGATATTCTAAATTTGCCATCATTGTAATAGTCAACATCTTATAATTCAACTTTAAATTTATTGTAATAAAGTCATAATACTATGCAAATGCAAAAACAAAAAAACTCATATCACAAAAAGTAAAACGCGGAAAAATGCAAATTTCGATCACGAAAATGATAAAATACACAAGAGCGCGTGAGGGTTTGCTGAATTTTCACTCTTTTGTGGAATTCTTATATTTTCAATAGTTTGAAGTTAAGTAAATTAGCCGTTGTGTTTGAAGTTCCCTTTTGATACTTCTCCAATTTCCTAGCTAGTTTAATTTTCTCAACTGAGGACTCTCTTTCATATAATCAGTTGAATGATTAGTGTCACGGCCCAAAACATAGCCTGTCGTGATGGCACCTAACGTGGTACTAGGCAAGCCGACACCTCAAAATATTTCCAACACTTTTAAGTAAACAATGAAATAACACAAGTTTGAATAATTAAAGTTCTCATAAACTAGATAGGAAGTCAAAACTCAATACGGAAGTTCCCAAAACCAGGGTGTCACTGAGTACATGAGCGTCTATACAACACAAGTCTGAAAATACCGTCTATGAAAAACTGAAACTAAATACATAAAGCTGAAAGATAGGGAGGGAGAGTCAAGGTCTGCGAACGCCGGGCAACTATCTTGAAATCGCCAAATGATCAAGCTGCTCAGATAATCAACACCCACCGTGTCCGAAAATATCCGAATTTGCACACGAAGTACAGAGTGTAGCGTGAGTACAACCAACTCAGTGAGTAACAAGACTAACTATTGGACTGAAAGTAGTGACGAGCTTCACGGATACAGTTCAATTACAGAAAGTACAATACAGGAAAATAGGCATGCTTTCAAGTTCGACAGTAAAAGCTAAAACAGTTAATTCATGCCAAGTTCAATTGAAACATGATATATTATCTCTCAAAAATTTCACGACAGTGATATATGCCAGCTGAAGTAAAACAGTAATGAAATCAAGTGCATATTCTCAGAGTGACGGTCACTCAGTCCTCTCATTCACCCCAACCTAACAGTCACTCATTCCTCACAATCTCTCATTTCTCTCAGATACTCGGCACTCGCACTCGTACTCGCACTCGAACTCAGTAGGTACCTACGCTCACTGTGGGTGTGCAGACTCCGTAGGGGCTCCTTCAGCCCAATCTCTATAATAAGCCAATCATGGCATTAATCAATAAAACATGTTGCGGCATGCAACCCGATCCTAATAAATATATAAACTATCAGGCCCTCAGCCTCACTCAGTCATCCATCTCACCAGTCTCTCGGGCTCTCAATAATCATGATAATCAGCCCACAACGATGATATAATGTATCAATAAATGACAACAGAGACTGAGATATAATATGCAAGTAAACACTGTGATTTAGTACAAAGTGACAATTTAGCAGATAATTCAGCATGTAATACGACCTCTGTGGGTCCCTATGGTATCAACACATAGCCTAATCATGATTTCTAACATGATTTTCAGTTCAATTTCTATAACACATGGAGGATATACGGACAACAACAGATTATTCAACCACACAGTTCTATGAAAATTGACCAAGTCACAATTACTATGGTGTACGCCCACACGCCTGTCACCTAGCATGTGTGTCACCTCAACACCAATCACATGATACGTAATTCGAGGTTTCATACCCTCAGAACCAAGTTTAGAACTGCTACATACCTCAAACCGTGCAAATCCCTACTCCAACATGCCTTTGCTTCCCGAAGCGGCCTCCAAATGCCACGAATCTAGCCACAAATATTTCGATACAATCAACACGGGCCAAAGGAATCAATTTCATAAGAAAATACTATGTTGTTAATCAAAAGTCAAAAGTCGACTCAAAAGAAAGCCCATGTCTCGGAATCCAATAAAAGTCACAAAATCAGGAAGCCTATTCAACCACGAGTCTAACCATATCCAATTTACCAAAATCCAATACCAAATCGACGCCCAAATCCCCAATCTAAACTCTCCAAATCCCTAGCCTCAACTCCCAAAATTATACCTCAAAACCACACAATCTAACTGGGGAATTCAATGGGAAAATATAATTATTGAACAAATTTAACCACAAGAGACTTACCTCTAGAAACCCCTCGAAAAACCTCTCAAGAATCGCCCAATACCGAGCTTGAAATGATCAAAATGAAGAAAAATCGCGAACAATTGAATTAATATGCACTGCCAGTGGCCCCGCTACTTCGGTTCATTTAGCCGCTTTTGCGACACCTCTTTTGCGGTCACGGATCTGCACCTGCGGACTTACACTCCACCCCCTATCTTCCGCTTCTACGGCCAAGGTCTCGCACCTGTGTGATCGTACCTGTGGCCCCGTGTCCGCTTCTGCACGTCCAGATCCAAGTTCCAAATTCCGCATCAGCGACCGCAATTTCGCTTCTGCGGACTCGCAGGTGCGCTCCTCCTTCCTCACCTGCGATACACCCAATGCCAGACCAATCTCGCTTCTGTGCCACTCCATCCGCACTTGCGGCATCGCACATGCGACCAATCCCCTCACATGTGCTATCACACCAGAAGGCTCCCAGCTGCAACAATGTTCTATGTCTCATTTTCGATCCGTTAGCCATTCAAAATCAACCCGAGGCCCTAGGACCTCAATCAAACACACCAACAATTACTAACACACGATACAAACTTAGTCGAGCCCTTAAACCATATCAAAATTATAAATCGCACCCCAATTCAGGCCTATTGAAAACTAAGGAATTTCAACTTCTACAAATGATGCTGAAACTTATCAAATCACATCCGATTGACCTTAAATTTTGCACACAAGTCACAAATGACACCACGTACCTACTCCAACTCCCGTAACCCCAATCCGAGCTTGGTATCCACCAAGTCAACTCTCGTTCAAACTTTCAAATTTCTAGTTTTCTCCATTTAAAGCCTAATTCAACTACAGACCTCCAAATCACAATCTGGACACACTCCTAAGTCCAAAATCATAAAACAGAGCTAACGGAACCACCGAAACTCTATTCCGGAGTCATTTTTACACAAGTCTACATCTGGTCAACTATTTCAACTTAAGCTTTCAACCTTGAGACTAAGTATCTCAATTGATTCTGAACCTCTCCAAGCCCGAACCAACTACCCCGGCAAGTCACATAGCAACTATAAAGCATAAAATAAGTAGTAAATGGGGGAACAGGACTGCAACTCTCAAAACGAACAGTCGTGTCGTTACAATTACTCATGAATATTTTCTTGGATATAGTATTTAGTCATAGTGGATTTAGGTTGTAATTTGGAGTGATTAAAGGTTGCATTCAAGAACAGTATTTTTATCTTATAATCACTGCTAGAAATCCGGGAAAATCTGATTGAGCCATACCGACAAACGTTGGTCGGTCAACAAAAGTGACCAAAGAACCATCCAAAACGGACGAAAACTACCAAAAAAACATTTTACATTTTTTTAAAATTACATACCGACTGATTTCAGTCGGTATATTGGTCAAATATTTGACTGCAATGGTCGCACTTGTTTAGTCAAAGCACTTTTTTGATTATCGACCAATATTGGTCGGTAATGTGGACCCACAATTTTAAATTTTAATAATTATATCATTATTTAAAATATTTTATAAAATTTATAGTTGAATATACGGACCAAAGTCGGTCGGTTATTACAGGAGAAGATTTTACCGACCAACTTTGGTCGGTAGATGTAATTTCTGGAATATAACCGACCAACTTCGGTCGGTTCATAGGTCAAACATGGTCAAATTTTTGAATCACATTAAAATTTACTATCTATATAATATAAATATAATCCATTAACACTTTATTTTGTAATACAAATAATGAATGCACTAACATATACTATAACAAGCTATATATAGTTATAGTAGTACAACGAATTGATACATACACACACACACACACACACACACACACACACACACACACACACACACATATATATATATATATATATATATATATATATATATATATATATATATATATATATATATATATATATATATATATTTAGAGAGAGAGAGAGAGAGAGATCCGCATCTAAGAACGCAAAGCACTAGGGATACATGGTCGGGTTCTTTTGGGAATAGACTTGTGAAGAAGAAATAATATAATTAGTATATATAATTGATCATCATCAAATATATCTATTTGTAAATTGATTCATCGACTTATAACTTACTTAGACGCATCGATGAATGTTAAAAATAAAACGTCTCGACCTATATCGATGAATATTATAAACAAAACGTATCGACCTATATCGATTAATCTATATCATACATTATTAGTGATGAATGAATGAAATATAGAAGAATACTAAACTTCTTTGACATGTATATATGTATCACAAATTAAATAAACGAAAGAAGCTACCAGCATTAAGTAAACGAGTTAATATACCAATCGATTAAACATATTTAAAATAGACTAATATTGGTTTACCAATTCATCAATTGATCAAGTTTTCGTACGTAGTAATATATGTGATTGATCATCAATTACAATATAATGTGTGTGTATATAATTTGTGTGTGTGTGTGTGTGTGAAATGACTCATATACTTAATTATAACTTAGAAAATTAACTTAGATAGATGAATACAAAAGGTAAAATGTCTCAACCGATATTTATTAATCTATGTGATTTGTAATTAGTTATAAAATGAATGAATATATAAGACGAAATGTGGAATTCGAATAAAATAAACGTCTCATATATATACCTTTATTTTTTTATTATGAGTGATTTTATATATATATATATATATATATATATATATATATATATATATATGTGTGTGTGTGTGTGTGTGTGTGTGTGTGTGTGTGTGTGTGTGTGTGTGTGTGTGTGTGTGTGTGTGTGTGTGTGTGTGTGTGTGTGTGTGTGTGTGTGTGTGTGTGTGTGTGTGTTTGTGATTATTTATTAGTAAATATATATATGTGAATAAAATATATGCTTATAGTTTATAATTATTTTTTAAAGTTTATAATATTTTAAGAAATAATAACACAAAAAAATTAATTTAGGTTTTTTTTAAGATAACCGACCGAAGTCGGTCGGTTAACTTGTCAGGACCTAAAATCCAACTAGTCGTGATGGCACCTAATCCAACTCGCTAGATAAGCCAATTGACAATAAACCAATTCCAAAGAAATTTAATGAGACAAATAAATAAAAGAAACTATCTGAATCTTATACATTTCCCAAGGACTGGTAGTACAAATCATGAGCTTCAAAGATTTAGAGTTTATAAAACTAGTGTAAAATAAATATATCATTTGTCTGAATTATACATAAACAGATTTTTCTTAAGTCTAGAGCTACCATGAATAAGAGGCAGCTATTACTGGAATGTAGGTACGTCTTTAATGATAGCTCCTATCATACACAGCAACGTCAGCATCCAAGTCTGCACGCAAGGTGCAGAAGTATAGTATGAGTACAACCGACCCAATATACTCAATAAGTAACAAACCTAACCTTAGGTTGAAAGTAGTGACAAGCTGGGACAAGGGTCAAAGTCCAACTCTGATAACCAGCAATAGTGCATAACAATATAGTAAAAAATGGTACACGAAGTAACTTAGAGATATAATGCTCGGCTCATTCACAGTTACGAAAAAATAGGTATGTTTTTCAAGTATAACAGTAAATCCCAAATCTTTCACCGAAAACACCAAAGTATGAGTAAGTTTGAAAACTATAATTTTTCCCAAAGATTTCAACAGGTTTCATTTTCAAATGGCATGAGGAAAATACATCTCTATTCCTACATGTCAATATGTATGAGATGTCATGAATAATATGATACCGTACAACATGAGGAAAATGCATCTCTATGCCTGTATGTCAAGTGTGCATGTCGAATGCGATGCAACTCAATGATAAAACCATATGCATACTCTCAGAGTATCAATTCACCCAGTCCTCCCATTCACTCAGTCCTCCCAGTCACTCAGTCCTCCCAGTCGCTCAGTCCCCCACAACCACTCAGTCCTCACAGTCACCCAATCCTCCCAATCACTCGTCACTCGCGCTCGGCACTCACACTCGACACTAGACACTCGCACTCAGTAGGTACCTGCGCTCATTGGGGGTGTGTACAGACTCCGGAGGGTCCCCTTCAGCCCAAGTGCATAAATCAAAATAACATGCTGCAGCATATAGCCCGCTCCCATAAATATCACTCACAAACAGGCCCTCGGCTTCACTCAGTCATCAATCTCTCCAATCTCTCGGGCTCATAATGTCATGAAAGATCAATCCAAAATAATGATGTGATGTATCAATAAATGATAACAGAGACTGAGATATGACATGTAGATGAATGCGTATGACTAAGTATGTAATTGCAGTAAAAAATAGGCAACTCAACAGTAGAAATGACCCCAATGGGTCCCAACAGGATAAGCATACATCATAGACATGATTTCTAACATGGATCACAACTCAATTACTCTAGCACGTAGAGATTTCATGGATACAAATAAGATTAGGTGACTACACAGTACCACAGAAATAACCGAGTCACAATTCACACGGTGCACGCCCATCACCTAGCATGTGTGTTACCTCAACACCAAACATATATCACGTATATTCGGGGTTCATACACTCAACACCAAGTTTAGAAGTGTTACTTAACTCGAACAAGCCAAATCCAACACCAAGCAAGGCAAACGATGCTCCAAAAATTCCATCTCGTGGGTACCGACCTCTGAACGGGTCGAAACTAGCAAAAAGCAACTCAAATACGTCAAATAAAGCCTAAGGAAACAATTCCAATGGATAGAGGTCGAATCTTTACTCAAAATCCCAAAATAACCAAAAGGTCCAACCCAGGCCCGCGCCTCGAAACTCGACAAAACTTATAAAATCCGACAATCCATTCAATTACGAGTCCAACCATACTAGTTTCACTCAAATCTAACTCCAAATCGATGTTCAAAACGCAAAAATTCACTTTATGAAATTTTAGACAAAACCCCCCAAATGTTACTTTTGAAGTTATCAACCAATTACCAAAAACGAAAATAGATTCATGAAATATAATAAATAATGAGTGTAGAACACTTACCCCAATCCGTGTGGTGAAAATCACTTCAACAATCATCCAAATTCGAGCTGCCCAACTCAAAAATATGACCAAATGAACAAACTCTTGATTTATATGCTTCCGCCCAGTTGTTCTGCCTCGTTTCTCATGCCCAACTATCCCGAAACTCACTTTTGATGTCTCCAATGGATTTCTTGTAAAATTATAGCCAAGTTAGGCTTTTGAATCACTCCATTTGATCTTATAATGAAGGAGATATGTTGGTTTCAATATTTGCAAATAGTGCAGATTTTTAAATAAGAATGCTGTGGCAATTTCGTAATTAACCTGACAAATTTGACAATCCAATTCTTAGTAAAATGACCATAAATTCCTCGTACGATGTCAAAACTTGATGATTATAGTTGCTATATTTCCAAAATTACGATACAGATATAATGCTTCAATAAAGACAAAAATTGTAGCTCATCTGCTTTAAGTGGTACCATTTATGCTTGAACAAAACGACGTCAAAACATTAAAAAACGAGCGTAACACAACCCAAACCTATTCGAAACCCACCTGAACCCCTCGAGATCCCATACAAACAAGTCACATAATATAATATGGACTTACTCGAGGCTGCAAATCACACATAATAATATCGAAACGATGAATCGCACCTCAATTCGAACTTAACTGAACTTTGGACTTTCAACTTCCAAAACTCGCGTCGAAACATATCAAATCAACCCGGAATGAACCTAAATTTTGTATACAAGTCCCAAATGACATAAATAAGCTATTCCAAATCCTTGAACCACAATTCAAATCTGATATCATCAAAGTCAACTCTCGGTCAAACTTATGAACTTTCCAAACCTTCAAATTTCCGACTTTCGCAAATTTGCGCCGAAACCTTCTAGAAACATCCAAATGCAAATCTGGGCATACGCCCGAGTCCAAAATCACCATCCGGACCTAACTGAATCATCAAAACTCCAATCCAAGGTCAAATACTAAAAAAGTCAAACTTGATTAACTCTTCTAATTTAAAGCTTCATTCATGAAATTCATTCTTCCAAATCGATTCCGAATAATCTGTAAACCAAAACCGACGATTCACACAAGTCATAATACATCATACGAAGATACTCATGTGTCTCAAACTACTAAGCGAAGTGCAAATACTCAAAATAACAGGTCGGGTCATTACATAACTGTGGTAAAACACAGTCAACAACCACTTAAGTGTACCGACCGACATTATCGACCGACGTCGGTCGACACCTTTAATTCAAGATCTGAAATACGTCCTTTCTCCCTCATTTCTCTTATTCTATAATTCTTAAAATTTTCTAAATTCATTCTCTTCTCCCTCACACACACAACACCCTTCCCCACTCCTTCTCTATTTCCCTCACACAAATACCATTCCCCACCCCACGTCTCTACTACCCCTGCATCGCCACTGCTCCCGCCGCCGCTGCTACTACCTCCACTGCTGCCCCTCCTCTTCCACATCCTCAAAATTCTTGGTTTGAATTAGAACTTACATCTTTTTTGTATAAATTTAAAATTTTGTTAATTAGTTATGAATTAGTTAATTAGTGTTTAAATTAATTGTTTAACTTTGTAATTTATTGAAATCTAGGGTTTTGTAATGACCCGACCGGTTATTTTTAGTATTTATGCTCATTTCAACTATTTGAAGTCTTGAATTAGATTCATATAATGTATTATGATGTGTGTAAATCGTCAGATTTGGTTTTAATGTGTTTCGGGATTAGTTCGGATGAATGAGATTCATGTTGGAAGCTTAAATAAAAAAGGTTAAGCGGAGTTTGACTTTGTGCAAACGACTCCGGAATGGAGTTTTGATGGTTCCAATAGCTCTATATGGCAATTTCGGACTTAGGAGTGTGTCTGAATAATTATCTTGAAGTCCGTAATTGAATTTGGCTTGAAATGGCGAAAGTAAGAAATTAAAGGTTTGGAAGTTTGACCGAAAGTTGACTTTTATGATATCGAGTCTGGATTGTGATTTCGGAAATTTCAGTAACTTCATTATGTCATTTATGACTTGTGTTAAAAATTTGAAGTCATTCCGGTTTGATTTGTTACGTTTTGGCACGATTTTTGGAAGTTGGAAGATTCGACGTTCATTAAGTTCGATTTGAGGTGCGATTCGTGATTTTGATATTATTAGGTGTGATTTGAGCCCTCGAGTAGGTCCGTGTTATGTTACAGGACTTGTTAGTATATTCGGATGGAGCCCCGAGCGACGTGGATGTGTTTCCGTGGTGAGTTTTGAACAAGTTTAGGCATTTTAGAACATTGATGATGTCCTAGAGCAGCTGAAGTGCGGAGGGCACATTTTTGGAGTGCGGATGTGCTACCGCAAACCCTCAAAGTGCGGTGGCAGTGGAAAATGTGCGGACCGCAGTTGAAAATATACGGACGGCAGAATTTCTTTTGCTACCGTAGAAAGGGGATTCTGCAGGTTCGATGGTTTGGCTTTAGAAGCTTATATGTTTTAATTTACAAGGAATTTGGAGATGATCTAAAAGTAAACGTTGTAGATATTTGCGTCTAGTTTCCAGAAATATAAACCAATCATCATTTGAAAATTTGTAGAGAAAGTTATGGTCAATTTACTGAAACCTGGTAGTGCAGTCATTACTGAAGTGCGACCGCACAATTTTGATTGCGGCCGCGGAACTTGGATAGTGCGGACCGCACAAAAGAATGTGCAGTCAACACATTGGTATATGATATTGGTAAATGAGGGTTTCATCTCATTTTTCATTTTTGGACTTTGGGAGCTCGGTTTGTGGTGATGTTTCATGGGATTTTCAAGAAATTCATTGGGGTAAGTGATTCTAACTCAGATTTGGTTAATATAAATGAATATATCATTGTTTTCATCATTTAATTAGTAATTTAAGATGGAAATTTGGGAAAAATTATAGAAATTGCATGAAATAATTTTTTGAGATTTGAATGTTGATACAGAGTCGGATTTTAGTGAAACTAGTGTGAATGGACTCGTAAATGAATGGGTTGTCGTATTTTGTGAGTTTCATTAGATTCCGAGACGTGGGACCCACTGTCGACTTTTCGAGCAGAGTTAGGAATTTTTATCAATTGTTAAATTGTAAACATTTGAGTATACTGTGATTAATTTGCATGTTGTTTGACTAGTTTCGAATTGTTTGGCTTGGAATTGAGGAGATATGAAGGTATTCAGAGGTTGATATGCGCGGAATGGAATATCCGGAGTATTGTTTAGCTTGCTCGGCATTGGATTCAGCTTGTTCGAGGTAAGTAACATCTCTAATCTTGGAGCTGAGGGTATGAACCCTGATTATACGTGTTATGTGAATTGTTTGGAGGTGACGCACATGCTAGGTGACGGGCGTGTGGGTGTGCACCATAGATATTGTGACTTGGAACTATGAACGAGCTGACCAGTTTATCTCTAAGCTACTTCTTTTATTATTTCCATTATGTTGTTATGAACTGTTATTGGTTATTGGTGTTGGACCCCGACCTGTATTCCAGCTCGTCACTACTTTCAACCTAAGGTTAGGTTTGTTACTTATTGAGTACATGGGATCGGTTATACTCATACTACACTTATGCACATTGCGTATAATTATTGGATGTTGATGTTGGTGTGATCGACGGGAGTTGGATTTGAAGACGTGCCTGTTTTCCGGTCGTAGCTGTCTCCTGTTCATGGTAGCCTTGATTTATAAAAATCTATTTATGTACATTTCGAACAGATGATGTATTTATTTCATACCAGCTTTGTTAAATTTTAATCTTAGAAGCTCATAATTTGTACTATCAGTCCTTGGGAAATTCTTTTATAAAAGCAATTTTATTATCATTTCTTTACTTAATAAATCTTATTAAGTTGGGTAGTTGTTAATTGGCTTACCGGACGGGTTGGGTTAGGTTCCATCACGACTAGGTAGGATTTGGGTCGTGACAAGTTGGTATCAGAGCTCTAGGTTCATAGGTTCTAGAAGTCATGAGCAAGTGTCTAGTAGAGTCTTGCGGATCGGTATGCTCCATAAATATCTTCGAGAGGCTACAAGGCATTTAGGATAATTTCCTATCTTTCTTTCCTGATCGTGCGAAATTGATTCAGTTTGAAACATAACTCTTTGAATTCCTTCCACGCATTCGTGTGTGTATGTGAGCGCTCGGTATCAGTCATGTATCGCCGACTTGTTATTCCATAGATGAGGTGAGAGATGTGTTATTCTGTGTTTTGGTGATGGGTCAGTATGGAGGACTTGAGGTGAGGTTTAGACCGCAACTTAGGCTCGGTAGCTTCAGTTGTGTGAACTTGCACATTTGGACTCATATGTCCGGTAGTGTCCCTATGAGTGGAATTTGTGGCTCGATGAGCTGTTGAATAGCTATATGATGAGCATGATGTGACTGCGGAATATGTTCAGATGGTTTGATTGTGACGAGAATAGTTTGCATGAGATGTAAAAAAAAAAGGGCCATTGGGTGCTAGGTGTCTGTCTTGATTTGGCGTATACTCTCGAGTATGAATGTGTTGGAGGATCTTTCATGTTGTTTAATTGTGGAGCGAAATAGATTTTCACGTCTTGTTGATGAGTTTGGACTTAGGGAGATTAAGTGATCGCGTAGTGATTGTGGTTGTGAAAGAGTATATCAAGATGCCAATTTTAAGCTAAGCATGTGGGTTATCTCATGCAGAGTAATCTACAGAGGTGTGATCCTTATAATGTTGAGTGGAGAGTTTCTTTTCTACCAGTGGGGCGTATGAGTTGAGATTTGAATTTGAATCTGGTTAAAAAAGTTGACGTGACTGTCAAGAGAATAAATGCGAGCTTAGCGGATGATTGAGGTATTTTATGGTTGGTGTTTGCATGAGCTTGAGAAGAATTTTCGCTGAACTAACTGCAGTATTATGGTAGTAATAGAGTATGGGTATTGTGAGTTATTGAATGTCATGATATATGGCTTTGAGCCAAGTGGGGGAGTCTTCTATCTACCATTTGATTGCGCGGTTATGTGTTGTATTGGTTTTGGTCTGAGGCGTACTTGTGGATCAGTTATGACTTACAAAGGTTGAGATCGAGGATGACTCAAGTAATAAAATTGCCGGATACGGGTTATATTGCACTTTATGAGTATATGAAAATTATGGGATGAGTGAGTTGTTATTTGTGAAGGATGTAGTGCGCACGGAGTATGAGTTTGATCGGTGGCATTAAAGCAGGGTTACTTTTTTGAGTGTTGTTGTGCTAATGGGGCACGTGTCTTCTGGACCGTTTGGGTGTAGCAATTTAGATTTGAGCAGAGTGGATGACTCTCAAGAAGGTTCTAAAGAGTTAAAGATTTATATGTAAGCAATTGAGAAGTTTTTAGATTTGTATATCGCTAGAATCGGTTAGTTACATTGGAGGGTGTCGGGACTTGCAGTAATTTTGTATGACTATGGATTATATATTTCAGTATAAGAAAGGAAAGAGGAACAATTTTAATTTCACTTAAGGTCTTTCATAGTGGGTGTCTCAGTTGTGATATTTATGGGGGTGATTAAGAAGAATACAATCACTTATGGGTCTTAGGGTGGTGTTATTTTATGTTAGGATGTCTTGTAGTGAGCTTTGGGGTAAAGATCATGGAGTTCTGACAAGGAGAAGTGTCAACTTGAGGGTAATTCACAAGAAACTCGGAGAAAATAGGACAACTGGGTAGTAAGCTAAACCATTATGGTAGTGGCATGCTCGGTTCTTTTGGGTAATTATGATGTGGTAAGGCTCTACAGATGTTTTGGCGGAAATATTCTAGGGTTTGGTGACTTGCGTGGCTTGGTCGAGTTAGAGGAATTTAGTTCAGATAGCTTGATTATGTGAAAATAAATTTCAAAGTGTTCTTGATGGTTTCTACCATAGTTTGAGATATATATTTTCTATCAGCGTGAGGAACATGTTGTGTATTGTGATTTCCACATGGATGAGAGTAAATGGAAGGATTCTAACTAACAGGGTATGTAGTTTGCTGGTGACTCAGAATTGATAATGAGATTCTTGTGCCTTTCACATGATGGCATGATAGATGTGGTGTGTTGTGCAGGATTAAGATTTACATGTACAAGGTGGTAGTTCATTCTTGAAGGGAAGGTCACAAATTCTTGACAGAATGGCCAGTTTAAGATATTTGGATGAATGTTATAACTGCTCGGTAATCCCTGAGAAGGGTGCGCATTTCATTGGTATGGCGGTACTCATTTGGTTGATAGACTATTGATATTCCAATTATTGTTATGTGGCATGGAAGAATTATGGAAGTATTCCTCGTGGGATGATCGTTCATGAAAGATGTGTTAGTCATTCGAGTGCTGGAGTTGGGATCGGTTACGGTGATTCAAGTGTTCTATGAATTTGGAGATTGGGAGTTCTCAGAAGCATATTGTTTTAGGGTTGTGGCCTGTTTGAGGTGAGCATTTTATTTAAACTCAGTGGAGGCACTAGTTGCATTAAGTATTTGCGATAGCTATGCGCTATAAGTGCGCATATGTTTGGGGTTTGAGCCCATGTGCGAACACCGGGGCAATTGTCCGTGCGGTTGATGTTAATGTGAGCTCTAGGAGAGCTGGTTACCGTTATTAGATTTGTGTGTCTTGTTTCTACTATATATGATGAGCTCATATCATTGCGGCTGTGATGGTGTTTGTTGAACTTGCGAAACGGTTCTCTTCTTTGAGATATTTTCCATTTTTTGGGTACACAGATTGTGCAGTTTGTGGCTTGAGTTATATTAGTATGGCGTATATGTGGAATAGTTGTGTTTGATAATATAAGGTCATCAAACCTAGAATGTGTACTATCGGATTTGATTATGGTATAGTTGGGAGGATGATATCGAAAGTCGGCTTAGAAAGTGATTATGATTTTGGTTGGGATAAGAGAGCTCCATAAATAGTTTATCTCATAAGTGGCTATGAGATTCTGCGTGTTTCTTTCATTATCAGCAGTGTACGAAGGTTTTGGGAACGAGGTTTTGTTTGATATGGGGTTTAATACTAGTACCAGGTTGGTTTTGAGTAGTTACTGTGATCGAAAATGGTATTGCGAGTATGCGAGTTGTGTAGTATGTTATGTGATTATATCTGGGGTTATGGTTATGGATTGATACATCGTGTTAAAACTTATACAGTGTGTAGATATGAGACTCGGGTCTTGTAAGAAATTCTAAATGTTGGAATATGGGTTCTAAGTTTTACGAACTAAGGTTAAAGTAACGATCTTTAATTGCTTTGTGTTGTTAGGCATATATGGAATTGGGTGGCGTGGGATCACCCCCGGGTATATGCGTGGTAAGGTGGCATAGAGATTTAAAGGTTTAGGAACAACTCTTGGCACGTTCGAGGACGAACGAATGTTTAAGTGAGGGAGAATGTAAAGACCCGACAGGTCGTTTTTAGTATTTACGCTCCTTTCAACTATTTGAAGTCTTGAATAGCTTCATAAGATATATTATGACGTGTGTGAATCGTCGGATTTGGTTTTCAGGTTTTTCGGGATTAGTTCGGATGAATGAAATTCATGTTGGAAGCTTAAATGAAAAGGGTTGACCGGAGTTTGACTTTTGTGCAAACGACTCCGGAATGGAGTTTTGATGGTTCCAATAGCTCTGTATGGTGATTTCGGACTTAAGAGTGTGTCTGGATATTTATTTTGAAGTCCGTAGTTGAATTTGGTTTGCAATGGAGAAAGTAAGAAATTAAAGGTTTGGAAGTTTGACCGGAAGTTGACTTTTATGATATCGAGCCCGGATTGTGATTCCAGAAATTTTAGTAGATTCCTTATGTCATTTATGACTTGTGGGAAAAATTTGAAGTAATTCCAGATTGATTTGATTCGTTTCGGCACGAGTTTTGGAAGTTGCAAGATTCGAAGTTCATTAAGTTCGATTTGAGGTGCGATTCGTAATTTTGATGTTGTTAGGTGTGATTTGAGGCCTCGAGTAGGTCTGTGTTATTTTACGGGACTTATTAGTATATTCGGACGGGGTCCCGAGCGACTCGGGTGTGTTTCGGGGTGAGTTTTGAACAAGTTTGGGCATTTCGGAACTTTGATGATATCTTAGAGAAGTTAAAGTGCGGATGGCACATTTTTGGAGTGTGGATGTGCGACCGCAAACCCCCAAAGTTCGGAGGCAGTGGAAAAGGTGCGGACTGCAGTTGAAAATGTGGGGACCGCAGAATTTCTCTTGCGGCCGCAAAAAGGGGATTCTACAGGTTCACTGGTATGACTTCGGAAGCTTATATCTTTTAATCTACAAGGCATTTGGAGATGATCCAAACACGAACGTTGTAGTCCTTTGCGTCTAGTTTCGAGAAAGGTAAACCAATAATCATTTGGACTTCTGTGGCGAGAGTTATGGCCAATTTATTGAAGCCTGGTAGTGCAGTCACTACTGAAGTGCGACCGCACAATTTGGATTGCAGCCGCGGAACTTGGAATGTGCGGACCGCACAAAAGAATGGGCGGTCAGCACATTGGAAGATCAGATTGGTACCATATAAGCGAGGGTTTCATCTCATTTTTCATTTTTGGGCTTTGGGAGCTCGGTTTGTGGTGATGTTTCGTGGGATTTTCAAGAAATTCATCGGGGTAAGTGATTCTAACTCGGATTTGGTTAATATACATGAATATATCATTGTTTTCATCATTTAATTATTATTTTGAGATAGAAATTTGGGGAAAATTATAGACATTTCATAAAACAAAATTTTGAGATTTGAATGTTGATTCGGAGTCAGATTTGAGTGAAACTAGTATGGTTGGAATCGTAAATGAATGGGTTGTCGGATTTTGTGAGTTTCGTCGAATTCCAAGATGTGGGCCCCATTGCCGACTCTCCGAGCGGAGTTGGAAATTTTTTATAAATTGTTAAATTGTAAGCATTGGAGTATATTTTGATTAATTTACACGTTGTTTGACTAGTTTCGAATCGTTTGGCTTGGAATTGAGGAGATATGAAGGTGTTCAGCGGTTGATACGCGCGAAACAGAATTTGCGAAGTATTTTTTAGCTTGCTCGGCATTAGATTCGACTTGTTTGAGGTAAGTAACATCTCTAATCTTAGAGGTGAGTATATGAACCCTGATTATACGTGTTATGTGAATTGTTTGGAGATGACGCACATGCTAGGTGATGAACGTTTGGGCGTGTAGCATAAAAATTGAGACTTGGTTGATTCCGTAGAGTTGTATAGTCAATTAACTTGTATTTTTCCAAGTATTTTTCTGTGTTAGAGAAACTAAGTTGTGACTCATGTTAGAAATCATACTTAGGCAAATGTTGGTATCATTGGGACCCACTGAGGTCATTTCTAATGTCGAATTATATGTTTAAACTATAATTTCATACTCAGTCATATTCATTCATTATATATCATATCTCAGTCTCTGCCGTTATTTATTAATACATCATATCATCATTTTGGGCTAGTTTCATGACATTGTGAGCCCGAGAGACTGGAGAGATTGATGACTGAGTGAGGCTGAGGGCCTAATTGTAAGAATAATTATGGGATCGGGTTGCACGCCACAGCATGCCAGATTATCTTATTATAGCATATGAGTTGTCCGTGCAGCACGTGAGTTGTCCGTGCGGATCCAGATATTGATACTATAGCACGTGAGTTGTCCGTGCAACACATGAGTTGTCCGTGCGGATCCAGATATTGATACTATAACACGTGAGTTATCCTGCAGATCCAGATATTGATACTATAACACGTGAGTTGTCCATGCAGATTATAGCGCTTGGGCTGAAGGAGCCCCTCCGGAGTATGTACACACCCCTAGTGAGTGCAGGTACCTACTGAGTGCTAGTGCCGAGTGCGAGTGCTGAGCGATTGGGAGGATTAAGTGAGTGGGAGGACTAAGTGACTGGGAGGGCTAGGTGACTGGGAGGACTGAGTGAATTGATACTCTGAGAGTATGCATATGGTTTATCACTGAGTTGCATCGCATTTGACATGCACACATGACTTACAGGCATAGAGATGCATTTTTCCTCATGCTGTACGGTATCACGTCATTTATGACTTCTCATTTACATTGACATGTAGGCATAGAGATGTATTTTTCTCATGCCATTTAAAAATGAAACATTTACATGTTGAAAGTTTTTTGGAAAAATCACAGTTTTCAAACTTACTCATAAATTGATGATTTCGGAAAAGGATTTGGGATTTCACTGTTATATTTGAAAAGCATGACTATTTTTCTTGAACGGTAAACGAGCTGAGCAGTTTATCTCTGAGCTACTTCTTTTATTACTTCCATTGTGTTGTTATGAACTGTCGTTGGCTATTGGTGTTGGACCCCAACCTGTGTTCCATCTCGTCACTACTTTCAACCTAAGGTTATGTTTGTTACTTATTGAGAACATGGGGTCAGTTGTACTGATACTACACTTCTGTACCTTGCGTGCAGAAATTGGATGCTGATGTTGTTGTGATCGACAGGAGTTGGATCTGAAGACGTACCTGTGTTTCAGTCGTAGCTGCCTCTTGTTCATGGTAGCCTTAGATTTATAAAAATCTGTTTATGTACATTTCGAACAGATGATGTATTTATTTCATACCAGCTTTGTAAATTCTAATCTTAGAAGCTCATGATTTGTACTACCAGTCCTTGGGAAATTCTTGTATAAAAGCAGTTTTATTATCATTTCTTTTCTTAATAAATCTCATTAAGTTGGATAGTTTTAAATTGGCATACCTGATGGGTTGGGTTAAGTGTCATCACGACTAGGTGGATTTTGGGTTGTGACAGGTTTAGGTCGTGTTTTAATTGAATTGAATTGAATTGATTACACATGATGTAAATTGAATGTTTAACTTTCTATTCACTTCAATACTTTAGTTGGAAATTGAATTTTTAACTTTGAATTGAATTGAGTTATTAGGATTTATTCTTGTGAATCGAATTTTTAGGGTATGAATTGAATTTTTAGGGATAAGTGTTAAACTTTTTGGATAGAGCTTATGTTTTGTGAGGTTAATTGAATTGTTTAGGGTATGCGTTGAACTTTTAGGATATGAATTGAACCTTTTGGATATGAATTGAACATTTAGGAGTAATGGTTGAACTTTTTGGATATGAATTGAACTTTTAGGGGTATTGGTTGAACTTTTAGGATATGAATTGAACTTTTATGGATAAGTGTTGAACCTTTTGGGTATGAAATGAACTTATAGTTTATGTTTAAATTGAATGAATTATAATTAATTATATTTACTATAATTTAATTTTGGTGTAATTAGTAAAAATTAATTATCTTAATTAACTAAAAAATAA
Source organism: Nicotiana tabacum (assembly GCF_000715075.1). NCBI lineage: Eukaryota > Viridiplantae > Streptophyta > Magnoliopsida > Solanales > Solanaceae > Nicotiana > Nicotiana tabacum. The sequence goes on along the minus strand of NC_134081.1, from coordinate 20,554,550 downwards.
TTTGATTAATTTATAATTGTAGAATAAATTACTCCCTCCGTTTATGTGAACCTATTTCCTTTTTGGTCCGTTCCAAAAAGAATGACCCCTTTCTAAATTTGAAAACAATTTTGCTTAAACTTGCAACTCTACCCTTAATGAGAAGCTTTTATAATCACACAAATACTCTGGACCCCTTTTTGACTTGTTTAGGACCACAAATTCCAAAAGTCTTTATTTTTTCTTAAACAACGTGCCCAATCAAACAGGTTCGCATAAATTGGAACGGAGGGAGTAAGTAGTTCTAATACTTATGAAAATATCTCAATTTATTTTTGTTTTATTTGTATAGATGGCACATTGTACTTGGATGTACAACAGGAATTATCTTAATCGGTGGGGATTGAGGGAGAATTTTGTAGAAGGGGTTGATGACTTTGTTAGACATGCAATGTCACTTTCATCATATCAAATTGAAGGAGTAATTAGGTGCCCTTGTGTCAAGTGCGATTGTGTGAAGTTTAAAAAATCGGAGGAAGTTAAGCTTCATCTTTATAAGAAGGGGTTTATATAGAATTACTTTGCGTGAACTACTCATCGAGAGATCGATGGTAGCCGTGGAATATTTCATAATATGGTTGTTGGTGAAAGTAGTAAGTCGGTGGAGAATAGAAATCAAGATTCTAGATTTCATGATATGGTTGCAGATGCTTTTTGTAACGACACGACCGGTCATTTTGAGCTCTAGCATGACGTTCAACGGTTTGAGGCCTTGAGTAGCTTCACTTAAGGTATTTTCACTTGTGCGTGTGATCGAAATTGAATTTCGGGAAGTTCAGAGTTGATTTGGAAAGAAAATTCTAATTTTGGAAGCTTTTAAGTTGGAGGAATTGACTAAGGTTTGACTTTTGAGGAACTGACCTCGGAATCCGGATTTGAAGGTTCCAACAGTTTCATATGGTGATTTTGGTCTTAGGAGCGGGTCTGAATTGTGATTTAGAGGCATGTAGTGGAATTAGGCTTGAAATGGCGAAAGTTGAATTTTGGGAAGTTCGATCGGGAGTGTACTTTTTGATATCGGGTTCGGATTCCGATTTCGTAAGTTGGCGTAGGTCTGTGGTGTCATTTCTGAGTTGTGTGCAAAATTTGGGGTCAATCGGATGTGATTTCATAGGTTTCAGCATCGATTGTAGAAATTGGAAGTTTCAAAGTTCATTAGTCTTGAATCCATATGCGATTCGTGTTTTTGATGTTGTTTGAGGTGATTTAAGGGTTTGACTAAGTTCGTATTGTGTTATAGGACATGTTGGTATGTTTGGTTGAGGTCCCGGAGACCTCGGGTGGATTTCGGGTTAACGGATCAAGTTTTACACTTAAAGAATTTTGCTGAAGTTGGCAACTGCTGGTGTAATCGCACCTGCGGAGTGGGCACCGCAGATGCGAGCCCGCAGAAGCGAGAAGGAGACCGCAGAACAGGTCTAGTAGGAAGCAAGCAGAGGTCGCAGGTGCGTGCTTCTTTCCGCACCTAGGTGTCCGCAGATGCAGTGCAATGGCCGCAGAAGCGGGAATGAGTAGGGAGGCTGGTCCGCAGAAGCGGACGCTTTTGTGTAGATGTGCACCCACAGAAGCGGGGTTGAGACCGCAGAAGCGGTTGGTCGGCAAGAGTGAACTCCGCAAAAGTGGATGGAAGAGCGCAAAAGCGGTGCCGCAGATGTGGCTAGTGAACCGCAAATACGAAAAATCGTCTCGACAGAAGGTTCTTTTAAAAACGGGATTTGGCCAATTTTCTCTCATTTTCACTTGGTTGGAGCGATTTTTGGAGAGCTTCAAGGGGATATTTTCATCAAGCAACACAAGTTAAGTGATTCTCACCTATTACAAATTAATACATGGTTTGTATAAAGATTTAAACATGGAAATTAGTAGATATTGTGGGGGTTTTGGTAGGAAACCTAAAATTGATATTTTTGGATTTTGACCACGAAATTGAATGTGGAATTGAGAATAAATTATATATTTGAGTTCGTGAGGCTATGGGTAAATTTTATCTTAGAAAATGTTCGTAATCCGGGCACGTGGGCCGAGGGTTAATTTTTATAGACTTTTGGAGCGGAGTTGGGAAATTATTTAAAATGACTAATTATGGGTATGAGAATATATTTTGATTGGTTTGCACAATCGTTTGAATAGTGTTGGATCGACGGGTATCGGTTTGCAGTTTTAGAGAGGCTTTGGAGCCGACTATGGAACTTCGAAGCAAGGTAAGTCTATTTTCTAATCTTGTAAGAGGGAATTAACCCCATAGGTGAATTGATTTAATGTGTACTTCTATTTGTGGGTGCTGCGTACGCACGAGATGACGAGAGTCCGTACGTAACTGCTAATTATGCTTATATCCGGGTAGTCTAGGACCCAAATCATGTTATACTTGCGATGTTGCACCGTATTTGTGAATTTAATTTCTTAAATCATATTGGAACTTAATAAAGGAATATTAAAAGATTAAATTTCATTTACTTGAGTTTTGGAGGGGTCACTTGACCGTTAATGAGAATTGGTGTTTCTTTGAATATTAGCCTCTTAATTATCTTTAATCGAGTGTTTATAAAGTATTTTCTCTTCTTGGGAGTTGGCTGAACGCCTTGGTAGAAGATAGATGCATTTATGGTTCATGCCGTACGACCCTCGGCAGTGCACAGTTTATATATTTGTATGTTGGATCGGCCCGTACGACCTCGGCATAATTGAATTTGTTTCATTGTCTTGAGAGATTAATTTGTTAAATGATGAAATTAATTTGGGATTTACTATCAATGAAAATATTATTTATTTATTTCTTATTATTGAGTTTTCAGCTGTATTTACATAATCCATGCTTAATTATAATTTTGGAATTTTATTGTTAGCCCATAGTAAGTGTCGAAGACGACCCCATGTCACTACTTCGTCGAGGTTAGACTAGATACTTACTGGGTACACATTGTTTTACGTACTCATGCAACACTTGCTGCACATTTTGTGCATGTACATATATGTCTAGTAGTTTTGTAGGCGCAGAGGCGTGGCTATTGCGGGGATTTAGGTGAGTTGTATCCCATGTTACGAGTCCACGGCACACAGAGCCTCCATCAGAGTCATTAACATTGTCATGTCTAATTTGTATTCTAGACAGATGTTGTATTTTATCATATTTCCTAGTTGATGCTTATGTACTTGTGACACCGGGTATTGGGGGTTCCTACTGTATGTTTAGTATGGTAGTTCACGTAATTATCATCGTTTCATCCTGTATATTCTAGTTCATACTATTTAATTAATGAAAATTATAATTTCAAAAGGAATAAGAAGGAGTAATTAAGTGGATCAATCATCGTTGGCTTGCCCGACGGCAGCGTTAGGCGCCATCACGACCTATAGTGGATTTTGGGTCGTGACAGCTTGGTATCAGAGCATTAGGTTCACTTCGGTCTCACGAGTCATGAGCAAGTCTAGTAGAGTCTTGCGTATCGGTACGAAGACGTCTGTACTTATCTTCGAGATGCTATAGGGATGTTAGGAGCTCTTCCCTTCTTGATTCCTCATCATGCGATTTCATTCCTTCGAGGCTTATGCCTTATTTCCTTCCTATTCATTCTTGTACGGTGTTGAGCACTCGTGTCAATTGGGCATCGAGGAGTTGCAGTCGTACTACAGACGTGGAGCAGGATGTTTCTCCCTGCGCATTCGAGCAAGTTATTATCGTCTTCTTGCGGAAGGATGTTCTTTCATTTCAGCTCAGTAGCTATATTTTCGATGGGATCTAGGCTACGCACAGATTTCTATGATGTTCAGACATTGTTATCGCACAGTGTTGGTGTAATGGTGGGGTGTTTGTTTATGTGTCGAGGTAGAGAATGACTTGTGTTGATACCCAATTTTCCCTCATATATATATATATATATATATATATATATATATATATATATACACTTTCAAAATAGTGCATATGCATCATCATTAGTTTATAAGCATATACAGGTATTTTTCATAATTTTCCATAATTTTTAAAGACTTTAAACCAATTTATTTCTGCATTTTTATTGTATAAATATCCAGTAATTATCCTTCAAGTTATTTTTTATGATAATTTAATCATCTAAACTTATCATTTATACCAATATGAGGTTTTAAATATTTTCAGTGCATTTCTTATAATTACATTCTCATTTTTAAGGCTAAATTACATATTTTGCAATAATAACCCATATGCATGTATAATTACATTAATTATGTAGAATATAACCTTTTATATTTTTATAATGTTAAGTTATTATTTTTAAATCTTTTAGTACACAAATAATATTTTTGTTATTTATTAATTACTTTTATAAATTATGTTTGCTAAAATGTTGGGTATTTAAAAACTAGCCTCACACTAAGCCTATTTTCGGACCAAACAATGACCCAAAGTACCTAATACACTTGCCCAAATACCCTAGCTCAAACCAAATTAACCCAACCTCCTAAACCCGGTCGCGACTCGTTTAACCACCCAACCCAAGACCCCTTTTAAATCGTGGTCGTTGATCTCTGAGATCAACGGCCCACATTACACCCTCCCCTTTAACTACCCAAACCCCTAACCCTAATCTCACTCCTCCTCATGCGCCGCCTCTGCATCCCTTCACCTCCCTTCTCCCTCCTAAGAACCCTAGTGTCGCCTCCCCTAAAATCTCTCATAATCCCACCAGACATGGGATTATACAGTCATTTCTTACCATACTCGACCCCCTTCTGGTACTGGCTACTCTCCTATAGTGCTTGCCTAAACATGGCAAGCAGATCTCCTCAAAATCGAACCAAAATCGATTTAAATTCCTATTTTTTGAACATTATTCCGTCTTTGTTCATCATATGCTACTGTGACTTCGAACATTTATTTATATTCTGTTGATTCTTACTTACCCTAAAAATTAGGGTTTCAGATCTCTTTAGATCGAACAAAAATTGACTCGATTCTTCGATTTTAAGCGATGTTTCTTTCTATATTCATCTTATTCTATGCAACGTTTGATTTTTTATTTTTAGATTCTGATGATTTTTTGTACTTTCCCTAAAATTAGGGTTTTGAAATTTCTCTATTTTCCTTACTGATTTCGATTGCATGTGATGTTCTTTCCTTTCTAGTGTTTGACTGACACTTTTCCTTATTTACTTATTCAATCTCTGCCACTATATAAACCCCTCCCCATTCCCCTTTAGGTCTCCTTTACGTTTAACTTCATAATGTTGATAGCTCTAAGCATGCCTAAACTTGATTCGAGTAAATTAAATTATTCTCAATCTGTTACTACTGTTTGGGATCTTTGCGCTTATAAGCATCTCTGTGGTGTTTTACTTTTGCTTTAGGCTATCAATCCTATTGTGTGAACATGCTTTACTTGCATAATTTGTATCTTCTTTAGTCGACTAGTCAATTGTGTTCAAAACATGAATGTTCACATCTATTCTATGGCACAAGTCTATTCTGAATTTTTGTGGTTATATCTTGCTTATATAGCATGTTTTAATTATGTCATTCACGACTAGTTCTCTATCAATATGTCCCTTTTAGCATGTTTTTGCTCCACTGATTCACCAGTAGTTGTAGTAATATGTTTCCCCATCATGTCTAAATGTAGTTCTGCCACCAAATTAGTGTGACTATTTCATAACACTAGGACTTATACTTAGTATAATTTGAACCTTTTCTTTTATATTATGAGTTATGTATGATACTTTTCATCAATCCTGCAAACCTGTTCTTCCCATGACTTTGCTAATATAGGACTGTTTATGCACTAAGTGTTGAACCTTTTTTTTTTAAAATCTTTGCTAAGCTTGTTCTTAAACTCTATAACTTGTCCAACTATCTGCTATATATGCAACTTGACTATGTCTGTGTCCCTTAGTTTTGTCTCTCAACCTTGGTTTACTTCACTTACTTCCCGGTCTCTTTTGTGTTCTTATTCTTAACCGGCTGAAAGCCAAGGCTACTTAGATTCTATTATTTGACATTCCTAGTGTGAGCACTGCTCGGGGTCCATTTGAGACCCGTGTGAACTCTGACACACTAGGATTTGGCCCTTAGTCTCTATCTGAATTTCCCCTATCAATCTCCCTAGTGTGAGAACTTCCCTGGGTCCTTGAAGCCATTGGGAACTCTGATACACTAGGGTCTTGGTTCTATTGCTCAACTTTGCCTTTTTACCTACTAGTTGAATCAATTGGTTTTTGGCTACCTTATGTAAATGAAGATATGACTTATGGACTGTTGTGAACTATGTGGACTTGAGAATGAAGGCTGGCCAGTCTGGGTGTACTCTGGGCCTGTCTTAGGCCCACTATAGCTATTCTATAATTCTGTAATTTATTTCACTCATTGGGCCTGTAATAATGTTGTAATAACAATTGGGGTATTAGTAAAATTGGGAAAAAGGGGCTTTATCTTAATACTTGCAGTGAAATGGGTAGAGATCCTGCCTATAGGTGCTCTACTTTGCTCAAATGTGTTATTATGCTCAAATGTGTTCAGTTATTATGCTTTAGAAATCTTGCCTATAGGTTCTCTACTTTGCTCAAATGTGTTATGCTTTTACCTGTTAAAAACCATGCCTATAGGAAATTAAATGACCAATGTCTCAATGTGCATTACCACATACTCATTAGGCGCTATAGGATTCTGTTAATTTACATGCTACCTAATCTACAATTTAAAAATCCTGCCTATAGATCTTGATTATTGATTATAGAAATCATGCCTATAGGATCTAAAATCATCCTTAATTATTAATTATTGAAATCATGCTTGTAGGATCTGAAATCAGTCTTAATTTTTTATTTTCTTGCTCGTTTCCTTTAAGTGCTAATATTGAACTTTCAAACACCGTTTCATCACTTAACTTTGCCGCTATTAGAAAGCATGCCTATAGGACTCGACTAAGCAATTCTGAATATTCTCCTGCAATTATCATTGCTAATTACTGCATAAATTACCTAGATATCATGCCTATAGGATTAACCTTTTATAACCTATAATCAGTAGGCAATTGTGTAGTCACTTAGAAGTCGTTCTAAAATGGCATTTTGCTCTGAAACTGCCTGCACGCCTGAATCTAGAATCACATAGAGATCATGTCTATAGGATTCAATAACTTTAATTTGTCTAAAATCTGCAACTGTCAAATGCCTAACTTGTTTGCATGCATTTGTTGCCAATGTGTGGAGGCTAACTTAAGCCCTTATTTGTGTATACATAAAAGTCCAGTTTTGTTTTGTATGTCGCCTAGTATTCTCATTTTGAGCAACCTAAGTTAAGTCTAGAACCGCCCAAGATAGAGGTCCAAAGCCTCCTAGACTATAGGTATGGGACGGGTAGTGCACGCATAAGGTACGATTTAGAATCAATTAGTACGCTTTAGGTAAACAACTTAAAGATAGTAATCGAGTAGCAGGAGATGATAGTCTGTTCCCGCTGAATAATACGAGTAACACCCCACCTCGAGGGAGTTACGAAGTATTATTTATGTTGCACGGGGTGATCCTTTAGGCTAAAAGAATTAGGACCCCCCACCTTGCCTTAAAATCAATTATTTTTGTTTATTTGCCCAATTTTGTCTCCTCTTTATTTGGACTAATTACTATAATTTGAGTTCGGTTGGGACCCACAGTTGTAGACCTCGAGGAGTGCCTAACACCTTCTCCTCGAGGTAATTGGATCCCTTACCCGATCTTTGATGACACAAGCTGGTTAAACCAGAGTTACTTGCAAATAGGTGCCCTAACGTACCGCAAACCCATTAGCTGGCGACTCTCTCTTTCAACACCCTTCCTTTAGAAAGAGTTGTCACGATGTCGAAGCCCGATTTCGCGAGAAAGAAGGGGCGCGACAACATGGCGACTCCGCTGGGGATATTTTTAGGCTCTTACCATAGCGAACTTGGTCTATATGAATTAGTCTTCTTTGATGAATGTGTTTCCTTGTTCTTTATCGTTACATGAACATCCCGCTTCTATTTTACCTTTTTATGACTACAAGCACACCCTTTCCCCTATTTTCCTCTATTTTTAAATTTGTATTAATATGCAAATCTTTGCTTAGTTTGGTTACAATGTGCGTTTTCCCTTATTTTCTAGTCATGTTCACTTGCTCCAAATCATTTTTAAATTTGCTACATCATGTCTCTCCCTACCCCTACCCCATTTTCTTGCTTTATTACAATTCTTTCATATTGCGCGAACTAACTTCTTCCTTGTTTTCCTTTCTTTTTATGTCTTTACGTTTCATTTAATACTGCATTTACTGTCTTCATCATGAAAAATACTTGACAACGTGTTATTTTATCTTTACATAAAGCATGCTCCATATCATATTCCACTCGTGCGTAACTAATACTATAGCGGCACTTGATGAGTGTCCGCACTCTTCCTAAATCACCCTTTTAAATTTGGAAAAGCTTATTTGCGGTAAAACTAGTCGATCAACGGTGCAATCGACGGTTCTGTGCCTTACCTTCTCAAGTTGGCCTCATGAGGGTACCAGTCTAGACTCTTCTAGAAACACCCACTCTAATATTAACTGTGCATGCATCATGTCTAAACCTAGTATGGGTTAGAACCTTGTCCGCGTAATAACTCTCTAAGGCAAGCCTTATCTAAAGCCCGTTGGGATTTCCTTAAATCCCAATAGGTACAATCATGATATGTGCATTATTTGGAGAAAACGTGCCAATATGCTAATTATTAATGTGTAAATAGTCGAATCCGGAGGGGGAATGGGCTAACTTTATTTGTTTTGTAGAAATGAGGCACGCAGTCCCCAGGTTCGACATGGTTCGAAGTATCCCACCTTTGTTGCTAGATTGGTGGGAAACTCTCTCGCCAAGTGACAAAAACCATGTGGAAAGAGTTCTCGAGAATTTACCTTCTTTGTTAGATATTTAGCCGAACAATGTGTTAATTGAGGCTGCCACCATGTTCTAGGATGAAAAGAGGGTCGTCTTCCGTTTTGGTGATATAGAAATGACTCCCCATCTAGAGGAAATAAGAGGCTTCGCTGGGCTCCCATGGGATAGCCCTGGCTTGTCGGTACCGAAAAATCGTACTTCTCGAGGTTTCCTAAAAATAATGGGTTTCAGGAAAAATGATGAGTAAGTCTTTCTAAAGAAATCTTACATACCATTCGACTTCCTTTACGAGCGTTATGGTCACAACAAGTCATATCGCCTTTACCATGAAGAATTTGCCATCACTTCTTTGGGTTGGACTCACCGCCGGGTTTTGTATTCATTTCCTATTTTCTGGGGATGCTGATATTCCCGATACAAGGAGAGAGGATCCACACTCGCCTAGCTATGGTCACTAAGATCCTAATAGAAGGAATTGAGGGGCAAACTTACACTATTGTCCCAATGATCGTGGCTGAAATATACCGAGCCTTAGACTGTTGCAAAAAGGGATATAGGCATTTTGAGGGTTGCAATTTATTGCTGCAAATATGGTTGTTGGAACACCTTCAGAGAGGACAGTACCGTCAAGAATTTTCGCGACGACCATGGAATGACCATATAGCTTATCACCATTCGAAGAGAATGACTTTTATCCTAGACAAGTTTGCACAACTGGGAAACCTGTGAGCTGGGTACATTTCTTTAGCAATTTGACCGATGACAAGATACAGTGGATGTTCGAGTGGTTCCCTAGCAGTGAATTCATCATCAGGTCGAGAGATGTTCCTCATCTAGTGCTAATCGGATTAAGGGGAATCTATTTTTATGCTCCTATCAGAGTCATGAGGCAAGCTGGGAAAAACAGGTTATACCACGAGCTTCCAAAATGGTTCATTACAAAGCAGACTTCCAAGGGAATGCCATTCCATTCATGTTCGAGGCACAAGATATGTGGCATCAAAAGATTATTGTGGAGAAAGATACCATCGAGCCAGACAGGTATCATGCCGGCCATGTGTACTTCTACCCATCATGGTTGGTCGATGACATAGCACGAGAGGTTAAGCCAGCGGTTGATTTGAGAAATAGGGTCATAGACGACGCTGCTGAAGCACAAGTCAAAAATAAGAGGTTGCGCAAAAGGGTCTATGAATCTGAGGCGAGGAATTTGGAACAACATACAGTGGAAATGGAAGCAATCAATGAATGAAGGGGAATCACTACTAAATCAACAGAAAGGTTGGAGTATTTGGAGTAGGGTTTGATGGAACTTGAGGGAAAGATGAGGAAAAGGGTCTCGGATTGTCAGAACGCAGAGGGAAATGAAAGAGGACATCTAGCAATGGAGAATCTGCTATTGGACATGCGCGACCTGGGGAATCTGATTGACGGGGCTAAGAAGGCCAAGCTTGGAGAAGGTCCCTCTAGGACCAAGTAGATTAGGGATGATGTTTTCTAGATTCGTTTTAGAATTTGATTGTAATAAGGCAAATACCACTAGTGACTCATTATAATTATTGTCACTTTAGTAGAGATTTGGTCTATTTATCATATTAATGAAATAATGCAGTTATCGGCATTGAGTTTTCTCCAAATCTATATGTCTCTAGGCCTACCTCGGTCACGATGAGGTCCCCAAATTAGGACGCGAATTCCGCAATACGTGTTTAAATATTGTAAATATCCTTTTAATACTCCTTACTGACTTGTTTATCTTTTGTTTTTCTTCTTTTCTTTGTTTATTCCCATCCCCTAAGGTTGGTTTGTGCATACTGGCATCATCGTCATATCATACCGGACCTAGAGGTCCTCCACCTCCTCCTCCAAGTGATCCTAAGAACAAAGGAAAGGCTAAGATGAATGATCTGAGCGGTATCAGGAAAGACAATGCTACACATGCAGAGAATGTTGAGACTTCGGATGGTCGGAGTACTCTGGCACAGAACGACTTGGTTTTGCGATTAGAGAAAAAGATACTGGAGTTACAAGGGGAACTTGAGCAGGTCCGTAACTTGGAAAACCTTTACCTTACCTTGAATATTCCCGACATCAACCAACAAAACGCCCAAAACCCAACACCTCCTCAAAACACACAAAACCAGCACCCGAACAATCCTCCTGAACCTCATCAATACGCCATGCCTCCCCAAAATCTTAATCCCCCACCAGTACCAACTCCTCCACAACATCATCATCATCCGACCTAGTACGTACATAACACACTCCTCATAATGTACCACATTCTACGCCTGACCTGCAAAACTCAACCAATGACCACCATTATGCCCAGATTCCCGGAGTCTACCAAAGCAATCCCATATATGTGGAAACCTTAGCCCACACCCCCACAACAGACCCTATACATACCTGAATCTGCTGAGAAGGACCTACTCATCAAGAACATGGCAGAGGAACTCAAGAAACTTATCGGCAGGGTTCAAAGTTTGTAAGAGAGAAAAGGCATTGAGGGTTTGAATTATGAAGATTTGTGTATTCATCCAGATGTAGAACTGCCAGAGGGTTACAAACCTCCTAAGTTCGAAATGTTCGACGGAACTGGTGATCCGTAGGTGAACTTGAGAACATATTGTGATAAGCTTGTAGGAGTTGGCAGGGAGGAAAGAATCCACATGAATCTGTTCATGAGAAGCCTGACTGGAGATGCCCTGTCTTGGTACATCAGTCAGAACCCAAAGAAATGGGTTAATTGGGTAAGCATGGCATCGGATTTCATGGATCGGTTCAGGTTTAACATAGAAAATCCACTAGACATTTTCTGCATTCAAAATCTCAAGAAGAATCCAATGGAAACTTTCCGCGAGTATGCTACTCAGTGGAGGTCTGAGGATGTAAAAGTAAGGCCAGTGCTAGAAGAAGAACAAATGAATAAGTTCTTCGTCAGAGCTCATGACACGCAATACTATGAAAGATTTATAGTTAAAACTATAAATTTTCTGATATCATCAAGTTGGGAGAGAGAATTGAAGAAGGTAACAAAAACGGAATGGTGACAAATTTTGAAGCACTCCAAGCCACAAATAAGGCCCTGCTGTCAGGAGGTATCTTCAAGAAGAAAGAAATAGGTGTAGTAATGGTAGCCCAAGGTCCGAAGTCTCCTCTCACATACCGAAAACCTCAACCCACATATCAGCCTTCACCTCCTAGATACCAACAACCTGCCACCACTTACCATACATATAACACCCAACCCGCATACTACCACTCACCACCAGCCCGCCAAAACTACCAAAAATTTAGACCAAATTTCGACCGCAGACCACCCAGACAATACACCCCAATTGCCGAACCTATAGACCAACTGTACGAGAGACTGAAGGTTCCCGCTGAAGTGGATTAATCCAAATAAGACACGTGCCTATCACTCAGGAATGAAAGGTCATAATATTGATGAGTGTCGTACTTTGAAGGATAAGATTTAGACATTAATTGACACCAAAGTCATACAAGCAAAAGAGGTTGCACCCAATGTCCGTAACAATCTTCTCCTGGATCACATGGGCGGAGGGGTAAACATGATAGAGACCGATGAAGAATAGGACTCAGAAGAGTCAATTGGACTCATTCAAGAAGGGGATAATCCTGAAACATCTCCAGTCACTCTCACATCTATCATGGTACAAACTCATGTAGCAATTAAAGTCGAGGTAGCTGCACCAACTCTATTTGAAGTTGAAGTAACAACACCCTTCACCGTGATGGTAGCACCTACACCGTCTTATAAGCCTAATGCTATACCATGGGATTATGTTGCGGAAGTAAGAAAGAAATGAAAGGGGGAAATGGAAGAAACTGGTGCAGCACAAGATATGACCAGAACTAGTAAAGAAGCAGCTTCCAGGCAGCCCATCATTGAGACCGGCCCGGATGATCTTTAGAGAAAGGTGCAAGCAAGGGAGTATTCTGTGGTTGATCATTTGAAGAAAACCCATGCTCAGATATCCATTTTATCACTGCTGCAAAACTCTGAGGCACATAGGAATGCCCTGATGAAGGTATTGAACGAATCCTATGTACCCAATAACATTACCAGTGGGGAGATGGCCAATATGGTAGGAAAAGTATTGGAAAGCCACAAGATCACTTTTCATGAAGACGAGCTACCTCCAGAAGGACTAAATCACAACAAGGCACTGTATATCACAGTGCAGTTTGAGGATAAGTTCATTGCCAGAGTCCTGATAGATGGGGGTTCGAGTCTTAACATATGTCCACTAAATACTATGAAAAGATTAGGTAAAGGCATGCACGAGATACAAGCATGTAGTATGAATGTGGAAGCATTTGATGGGTCTCAAAGGGCCACAATTGGGGAAACCAACCTCAGCTTACCGATGGGCCCAACCTGGTTTGATGTTGAGTTTCAAGTGTTGGACATATCTGCTACCTACAGCCTATTGTTGGGATGACCTTCGATACATAACGCTGGGGCCGTAGCTTCTACTCTACATCAGGTCGTGAAGTTTGAGTGTAACCATTAGGAAATGATCATCCATGGGGACAGAAGTAATCCCATTTACACCAGTCAAACTGTTCCGATTATTGAGAATAAAAGGAAGTTTGGGTGGAGAAACATACCATCGCATCGATCGCGTCAATGCAATTGAAAAGGACAAATGATGGAGCAGTAAGATAGAAGGCATATTGGCATGGACAGGGTATGAGCCTGGCAAAGGTCTCTGTAAAAATCTCCAGGGGATCACCAAACTAATAAAGCTAAAGCATCACGGCACAACCTTTGGGCTTGGGTATGAATACACCTAGCACGAGTATCAGAATTGGTCGCCACCATGGCGTGGTCCTTATTACCCTCTAGAGCAACTAGTACCACATTTGAGCCTATCATTTCATCAAGCTGACATGACGTGGGAGTCCGAAGAAGATGAAGTTCTAGCTGGTATAAGGAATCTGTTTCTGGATGATGAAGACATGGATTACAGTGCGATAGTTGAGGAGGAGGAGGAGGAGGAAGGCCTCATTATTCAGACCGTGAAGAAGGGAGTTGTTCTCAAGAACTGGTCTGCTGCACCATCAAGGGCCAGTCGAGTTCCTGGGTAGCCTGGCAATTAGCATCATTTATTTTAAAAGCAATTTTTATGAGCATTTAAGACATTTTCAGTATTTTGTTTTAAGCATGTTTAGTATTTATCATTATTCTTTACGTTTTTCTCTACAACATTATTATTATCTATCTAGATGAACTTACGACTGTGACATGTGATGAGACAACGCAACATAAGGATAATGATTCATAGGATCTGGAAGAAGATATAATACACGAGGAAATTGTCAGAGAAGTGGAAAACTTTGAAAACAAGCCTAAGTCCAATTTGGATGACACTAAAACAGTTAATCTAGGAGACTCCGAAACAGTCAAGGAAACATATGTAATCATCCACCTATCACCATCAGAGAAGGCAGAATACGCCCGGTTCTTGAAGGAGTATGAGGGTATCTTTGCATGGTCCTATGATGATATGACCGGTTTGAGCACGTACATAGTGGCTCATAAGCTACCTACCAATCCAATGTGTCCGCCGGTAAAGCAGAAGCTCAGAAACTTCAAGCCAGATATGAGTTTGATAATCAAAGAAGAAGTCACCAAGAAGATCAAAGCTAAGGTTCTCAGAGTGGTTGAATATCCAACTTGGTTGGCTAAAATCATGCCAGTTCCGAAGAAGGATGGAAAAGTTAGAGTATGCGTCGATTATCGGGACCTAAACAAAGCAAGTCCCAAAGATGATTTCCCGTTACCCAACATACACATACTAATCGACAACTGAGCCAAGCATGAACTCCAATCCTTTGTGGTGCTTCACGGGATATCATCAAATTTGGATGGATGAAGAGGATGCCGAAAAGACAGCTTTTATTACATCGTGGGGGGTGTACTGCTATAAAATAATGTCGTTTGGTCTGAAGAATATTGGGGCTAAGGGTATATGTGGATGATGTCATCATCAAATCCAAGAAGAATATAGATCACATAGCAGACTTGAGGAAATTCGTTGACCGTCTTTGGAGGTACAATTTGAAATTGAATCCGCAAAATGTGCCTTCGGGGTTCCCACAGGAAAGTTGTTAGGATTTATCGTCAGCCGCCGAGGAATTGAGCTAGACCCATCAAAGGTCAAGGCTATCCAGGATTTGCCACCTCCAAAGAACAAGAAAGACGTGATGAGTTTCTTGGGACGTCTTAATTACATCAGCCGCTTCATAGCACAATCAACCATGATCTGTGAGCCTATTTTCAAAATGTTAAAGAAGGATGCCGCAATCAGTTGGACTGAAGACTGCCAGAACGCTTTTGATAGAATCAAAGAATATTTGTCCACACCGCTAGTCTTGGTCCCTCCAGAACCTGGTAGACCACTGCTACTCTATCTCTCTGTATTAGATGGGGCTTTCGGTTGTGTCTTGGGACAACAACACGATGAGACGGGAAGGAAAAAATAGGCCATATACTATCTGAGTAAGACGTTCACACCCTATGAAGCACAGTATTCTTTGTTGGAACGCACCTACTGTGCTATGACCTTAATAGCCCAGAAACTGAGGCACTACTTCTGTGCCTATACCACATATCTCATATCAAGGATGGATCCTCTGAAGTACATCTTCCAGAAACCCATGCCTACAGGAAAGCTGGAAAAATGGCAAATATTGTTGAGTGAATTCGACATCATCTATGTGACTCAGAAGGGGGTTAAGGGACAAGAATTAGCGGATCATCTTGTGTAAACTCATGTAGGAGGAGAATACAAACCACTAAAAATATATTTTCCTGATGAAGAAGTATCATTCGTAGGAGAAGATATCGATGAAGCCTACGAAGGATGGAGAATGTTTTTCGATGGAGCCGCAAACTTCAAAGGAGTGGGTATTGGAGCAGTTTTGGTGTCAGAAACAGGTCAACATTATCCGGTATCCGCAAAAATCAGATTTTCGTGCACCAATAATATGGCAGAATATGAGGCTTGCATATTGGGGCTCAGTTTGGTCGTTGACATGAATATCGATGAATTACTGGTAATTGGTAATTCGGATTGTTTGGTACATCAGGTGCAGGGAGAATGGGCTACAAAGAATACCAAGATATTACCATATCTATATCATATGCAAGAGATGATGAAGAGGTTCACGAAGATAGAGTTTAGACATGTCCCGAGAATCCAGAATGAGTTCGCAGACGCATTGGCCACTTTGTCCTCCATGATACAGCATCCGGACAAGAATTTCATCGACCCCATTCCGGTAAGGATTCATAATCATCCAACTTACTGCACTCATGATGAAGAAAAAGCAGATGGGAATCCATGGTTCCATGATATCAAGGAGTACTTGGCAAAAGGAGAGTCTCTGGAGCATGCAAATCATACTAAAAAACACACGCTCCGAAGATTGTCCAACCATTTCTTCCAAAATAGAGAAATTATCTACAGAAGGACTTTAGATATAGGGTTATTATGGTGTGTTGATGCCAAGGAAACTTCCAAACTGCTCGAAGAGATACACTCTGGAACTTGCGGACCACACATGAATGGTTTCGTTTTAGCCAAGAAGATAGTGAAGGCATGTTATTTTTGGATGACTATGGAAACAGACTGCATCAGGTATGTCTAGAAATGTCATCAGTGCCAAATACACGCATATATGATATGGGTGCCGCCAAATGAACTCAATGCAACAAGTGCACTTTGGACTTTTGCCGCTTGGGGAATGGACGTCATTGGACCAATCGAGCCCACCGCATCAAACAAGCGCAGGTTGATTTAAGTGGCCATAGACTACTTCACAAAATGGGTCAAAGCTGCATCCTACAAAGCTGTAACCAAGAAAGTCGTCACAGATTTTGTGAGAGATCGTATTGTTTGCTGATTTGGGGTTCCAGAGTCCATCATCACCGATAATGACGCCAATTTCAATAGTGACCTAATGAAAGCTATGTGCGAGACCTTAAAAATCAAGGACAAGAATTCGACAGCATACATGCCTCAAATGAATGGAGTCGTGGAGGCCGCCAGCAAGAATATTAAGAAAATATTGAGATATATGGTAGAAAATCACAAGAAATGGCACGAGAAGTTACCATTTGCCTTATTGGGGTACCGTACCACAGTTTGCACATCAACCGGGGCAACTCCCTATTTTTCGGTCTACGGTACCGAAGTTTTCATTCCTGCCGAGGTTGAAATTCCTTCTTTAAGAATTATACAAGAAGCTGAGTTCGGTGATGCATAATGGTTAAGAAGCCGCTATGAACAATTAGCTCTCATTAACGGGAAAAGAATGAATGCAGTGTGTCATGGTCAACTCTATCAGAATAGGATGTCCAGAGCTTTCAACAAAAGGGTCAAACCTAGACAGTTCGCATCGGGGCAGCTGGTACTGAAGTGGATCTTCCCGCATCAAGATGAAGCCAAAGGGAAATGTTTGCCCAATTGGCAAGGGCCCTACATGGTTCACCGAGTACGAACAGGAGGAGCACTCATACTCATAAAAATGGACGGAGAGGTTTGGCCAAAGCCTATCAATTCAGACGCAGTCAAAAATATTATGTTTAGAATGTTCGCATTTCTTCATATGATGTATTTGAACTACGCTCGACCTAATTCTCATTTAAGAGGGGATATGTAGGCAACCCTGTGGGTTCGGTCACAATTTAATAAAATTTTCATTTTCCCCACAACCAGAAACAGGGGCATAATTTTGAGGAGGACCCTCAAAATTCTGAAGCAAGTCCAGCCAACGTCATCATATGTAGAACAGTTAGAGAATCGTCTAAGTAAACTGGGGAAGAATTTTGAGGAGGACCCTCAAAATTCTAAGGAAGTCGCAATGTCTCTAAAGTGTCACAGTCATTGGTTCATCTAATTTATCCGATATTGCATACTAATGTATTTTAAATAACTATATCCATCATATGCATGCATATTTTTCGAAAACTTTATTTTATGAAACAGCCGGATGTTACCCATGGTAACTCGAGCAGGATTTCTACGTAGAGAAAGGCAAAGAAAGCAGGCAGAGGCACAAACAACCTTCCCCGCAAAACTCACGACTTTCCTTTGGATGCAGGAACAAGAACTATTCTCAAATTTGGGCACACCTCGGAATCATTATCTTCATAACGACAAAGCTGCCAAGCGCAAACATATTTCCAGCTAAGAAATACTCTGCTACTACTTATTATTTGTTCATTGCATGAGACTAAGCACTGTCTCCATTTTGCATGAGGCTAAGCCCTACCTCCTCAATTGCATATGGCTAAGCACTGCCTTCCTTTGTATGGGACTAAGCATTGTCTCCCATGAGGCTAAGACATGCCTCCTCTTTGCATGAGACTAAGCATTGTCTCCCATCTTGAATAAGGCTAAGCACTGCCTTCTCTTGCATGAGACTAAGCATCATCTCCCATCTTGCATAAGGCTAAGCACTGCCTTCCCTTGAATGAGACTAAGCATTGCCTCCCATGAGGCTAAGCCCTGCCTCCTCAATTGCAAAAGGCTAAGCATTGCCTCCCATTGCATGAGGCTAAGCCCTGCCTCCTTAATTTCATAAGGCTAAGCACTGCCTTCCATTGCATGAGACTAAGCACTGTCTCTAATCTTTGCATGAGGCTAAACCCTGCCTCCTCAATTGCATAAGTCTAAGCAATGCATTTCATTGCATGAGGCTAAGCCCTGCCTCCTTAATTGCATAAAGCTAAGCATTTTCTTCCATTGCATGAGACTAAGCACTGTCTCCAATCTTTGCATGAGGCTAAGCCATGCCTCCTTAATTGCATAAGGCTAAGCACTGCCTTCCCTTTACACGAGACTAAGCATTGTCTCCATTCCTGCATGAGACTAAACATTGTCTCTCCTTGCATAACCAAAAATACTATGCTATTCGAAACCTTACACTATTCTCTACCTCGGGGCTAAGCTCTGCCCCCGATCTTACACGAGACCAAGCTCTGTCTTGTTTTGCATCATGTCTTTGCATCTCATGGGCTGAAATATCGCCATTATGTCCAAAGGCGTCATAGTCTGAAGGCATCATTCTCATAGCTGGAAGACACCATGCCATGGCATGAGGATCTCTCAATATTGCACATCATTATTCAAAGGCATCATAGTTCAGAGGAACCATCCTCATGGCCTGAGAACATCATTTCATGGCCTGTGAATCCTCTATCTCACGATTCATGGCCCGGGACATCATGGTCTAAGGACATCATCCCCATCGTCCAAAGACAGCTTTCATGGTCCAAAGGGAATTTGCATCATGTTTAAATTCTCGCAATAATCAATATATACTTGCATGCATTGTGTTTTAAGTTTTGCAGGTAAACCAGGAAGTAATCGTTCTCCTAACGGGAGCAATCTTCGCTCCGGTTTCCATTCAACGTTCATATCTTGCAATTATTTCAAACGTAACCAACCACCGTCTGTTACCCGTTCCCATTTGATAACCGTTCAAATATCCATATCCACCCCCCAGATTCATCCATTTACAATCACGATATCACCCTGTCCAGAAAAGCTTGTCCGTTCCTACAACAACTCCATTGGTTTATTCCACCGTTGGATCCAGAACTACACATGACCTGATTCCTGTAAAACCAGGGATATGTAGGCAACTTAGAAACCAGAGTTCGACCTATATTTTTCAACTTCACCCCATTCGGTCAAAATCGGTCATCATTTCTTTACCCGACAACTCTTTTATCATTCTCGGGTAAAGAGGGGCAGCTGTTGATACCCGATTTTTCCCTCATATATATATATACTTTCAAAATAGTACATATGCATCATCATTAGTTTATAAGCATATACAGGTATTTTCCATAATCTTTAAAGACTTTAAACCAATTTATTTTTATATATTTATTGTATAAATATCTAGTAATTATCCTTCAAATTATTTTTTATGATGATTTAGTAATCTAAACTTATCATTTATACCAATATGAGGTTTTAAATATTTTCAGTGCATTTCTTGTAATTACATTCGCATTTTTAAGGCTAAATTACATATTTTGCAATAATACCCTATATGCATGTATAATTACATTATTTATGCAGAAGATATCCTTTTATATTTTTATAATGTGAATTTATTATTTTTAAATCTTTTAGTACACAAATAATATTTTTGTTATTTATTAATTAATTTTATAAATTATATATGATCTAAAATGTTGGGTATTTAAAAACTAGCCTCACACTATACCTATTTTCGGACCAAACAATGGCCCAAGGTACCTAATACACTGGCCCAAATACCCCAGCCCAAACCAAATTAACCCAACCCCCTAAACCTGGTCGCGACCCATTTAACCACCCGACCCAAGACCCCTTTTAAATCGTGGCCGTTGATCTCTGAGATCAACGTCCCACATTACACCCTCCCTTTTAACTACCCAAACCCCTAACCCTAATCTCACTCCCCCTCATCCTCCGCCTCTGCATCCCCTCACCTCTCTTCTCCCTCCTGATAACCCTAGCGTCGCCTCCCCTAAAATCTCTCCTAATCCCACCAGACATGGGATTATACGGTCATTTCTTACCATACTCGACCCCCTTCTGGTACTGGCTACTCTCCTATAGTGCTTGCCTAAACATGGCAAGCAGATCTCCTCAAAATCGAACCAAAATCGGTTCAAATCCCTATTTTTGAATGTTATTCTGTCTATGTTCATCCTATGCTACTGTGACTTCGAAATTTTGTTTATATTCTGTTGATTCTTACTTTCCCTAAAAACTAGGGTTTACAAATCTCTTAAATCGAACAAAAATTGGCTCGATTCTTTGATTTTAAGCGATATTTCTGTCTATATTCATCTTATTTTATGCAACGTTTGATATTTTATTTTTAGATTCTGACGATTTTTTGTACTTTCCCTAAAACTAGGGTTTTGAAATTTCTCTCTTTTCATTATTGATTATTATGCTCAAATGTGTTCAGTTATTATGCGTTAGAAATCCGGCCTTTAGGTTCTCTACTTTGCTCAAATGTGTTCTGCTTTTACCTTTTAGAAACCATGCCTATAGGAAATTAAATGACCAATGTCTCAGTATGAATTACCACATACTCATTAGGCATTATAGGATTCTGTTACTTTATATGTTACCAAATCTACAATTTAAAAATTCTGCCTATAGATATTAATTATTGATTATAGAAATCATGCCTATAGGATCTAAAATCAGCCTTAATTATTGATTATAGAAATCATGCCCGTAGGATCTAAAATCAGTCTTAATTATTGATTTTCCTGCTCATTTCCTTTAGTTGCTAATATTGAACTTTCAAACACTATTTCATCGCTTAACTTTGCCGCTATTAGAAAGCATGCCTATAGGACTCGACTAAGCAATTCTGAATATTCTCCTGCAATTATCATCACTAATTAGTGCATAAATCACCTAGATATCATGCCTATAGGTTTAACCTCTTATAACCTATAATCAGTAGGCAACTGCATAGTCACTTAGAAGTCGTTCTAAAATGGCATCTTGCTCTGAAACTGCCTGCACGCTTGAATCCAGAATCACGTAGAGATAATGTCTATAGGATTCAATAACTTTAATTTGTCTAAAATCTACAACTGTCAAATGCCTAACTTGTTTGCGTGCATTTGTTGCCTAAGTGTGGAGGCTAACTTGAGCCCTTATTTGTTTATACATGAAAGTCCAGTTTATTTTGTATGTCGCCTAGTTTTCTCATGTTTGAGCAACCTAAGTTAAGTCTAGAACCACCCAAGATAGAGGTTCAAACGCCTCCTAGAATATAGGTATGGGACGGGTAGTGCACGTATAAGGTACGATTTAGAATCAATTAGTACGCTTTAGGTAACCAACTTAAAAATAGTAATCGGGTAGCAGGAGATGATAGTTTGTGCCCGCTGGATAATACGAGTAACACCCCACCTTGAGGGAGTTACGAAGTATTATTTATGTTGCACGGGGTGATCCTTTAGGCTAAAAGAATTAGGACCCTCCCCCCCCACCTTGCCTTAAAATCAATTATTTTTGTTTATTTGCCTAATTTTGTCTATTCTCTTTATTTGGACTAATTCATATAATTCGAGTTCGGCCGGGACTCACAGTTGTGGACTTCGAGGAGTGCCTAACACCTTCTCCTCTAGGTAATTTGAGCACTTACCCGATCTTTGGTGACGCAAACTGGTAAACTAGAGTTACTTACAAATAGGTGCCATAACGCACATCAAACATGTTAGGTGGCGACTCTCTCTTTCAACACCCTTCTTTTAGAAAGAGTTGTCATGACGTCGAAGACCGATTTCGCGAGAAAGAAGGGGCGCAACAACTTGAAAGGAGGTTATCTCAGCATATGATTTAGAGGTTCAGCGTTTATTTCCAACAAAGGAAAGGCAATCGGACTATGAATGTTCAGGTTTTGGTTGATGGAGTAACAAGACTTGGTATTTTCAAGCGTGGTGGAATTTTTATCTATGATATAGTGTCGTTGTCCTTGTTTGAATGTATTAAGTTCGTCGTTGTTATGGTATTCTTTAATTCGCCGTTGTGCAAGGTATTGTGAAAGGACGCTGGGAAAGCATTCATGAGAGATAGCGGTGTGCAGCAGTTCAGAATCGAATCAGTGTTTCTAATGTTGAGTGCTCAAGAAAGATGATCTTCCAGGAGGTTTAGAGTTGGAAGCAATTTATTAGTTCAAGTGCTATAGGAATTGATTTTGATTTGATACAATAATTGGGTTGCGAAGTATGAGGAAGGACATGGTGGTAGGTGTCTCGCGGTGGTTGACTTACTAGCAAATGGTCTAACCGAGTAAGAGTGTCCGATTAGCATATGGATACCGTGGCAGGATAGTCGTGTGCCTTGAGAGGAGTTTAGAGCAATTTGGGAATCATGGTTGACAGTGACTAGGCCTACGAATTGTATTTGTGATGGTGACTACTGTACAGAGGAATATTTAATATGGCAGGAAGGAGTTTGCTTGAAATAAAGTGTGAAGGCTTGATTATTGATTTGGATGCAATGTGATTTCGGGTTGAAATGTACTGTCGGGCATTCAGTTGATGTCAATGGGGAAGGAGTAGACTTATATAGTTTGTGGGCGAGCTTGGGCTCAAGAGAATTTACTAATTACATGGTAGTTGCACCCAGTGCAGCGTCATTGGAAGATGTGGTAAGGAATTCCACATATGGGTTATCTCCGGTGAGCAGGTTAGCGGTTGCGTGATGTTAATAAAGCTTCTGCGAAGAATACTACTTGCTACCCAGTAAGAGATCGAATACGTGATTGTGACTGATGATTCAGAATGTTCATGAAGAGCTTAACAAAAGACTTCGAGAAATTTAGTGGGTTAACGGTACAAGATCTTGGTAATTGAGAAGGAGGAATCGTTATGGGCTCTACATTATGTAAGGGTAGCCTAAAACTAAGTGGGTGTGCCCCACCGTCTACGATTGGATTGCGTAATTGTCTACTTGTGCGGTTTCTTGTTATCGATGCGTTGGTGGATTATTTATGACAAAGAAAAGAAAATATCAGAAGTAATTCGAGCAAGGAACTTGATGGATTTGTGCTATACTTTGCCTTATCGAATGAGGTGCAAGTTTTGGGAAGACTCATAGTTTATACTTCTTGAGGATGTAATGTACAAGGAAAAGAATTCACTCGGTTGCTTCTTTGATAGTGTGTTCATGTGCTAGCAGAGCGTTGATGTTTGGTGATATTCGGGATCAGGTCAGAGTGGGTGACTCTCAACAACAGTTCTAGTGGGTTCAAGAATTAAAGTGCAGTGCCTAAGGATTTCGGGTCCGTCGTGTGGTTAAGGATCGAGTCTTCACAGTGGATTGCGAACGTGACTTGGAATATTCTGTGTTATCATCGGATATGTTGTGCAGTATTGAGGGAAAGGAAGAAATAGCCTCGGATTCGCAGAAGGTATTGCAGAATGGGTGTACCAGTCAGAGGTGCTATTGGGCACAAAATGAGGGTATGAGATGGTTCATAAGTATGGAGACGATGTAGTCTCGCGATTCGGGTCACTCGGGGTGACTACGAATCGAGTTCGTTATATTGTGAATGGAGCTATTATATTTCTAACTCAGGTCAAGAGTAAATTGAAGGATGTTGGGCCAGTTAGTAGTGGTTAAATCGGCATGATTGTGGAAATGATCAGTCCCTTCGGTGTGTGAAGTTACACATATAGTTTGTGGTTGTACACTTGGGCTTGAGTGCCACCCCAACTTGGTTGATTTAGGAGGTACTTGATTCGAATAGCTTATTTGTGTAAATGGATTCTGGAAGAGTTATGGCGGTTTAGATCACGACTCAAGGTTTGTGTTTTATGCGGTTTGAGAATTCAGTTGCGTATTGCGCGGGTTCTTTTGAAATGAGCTGAGTGAAAAGTTTTCTAACCAAGGAAGTGTTTATTTTACTAGTAGTTCAGAAGTTATGATGAGTTCTAGTAATCTCGTATAGCGGCATGATAGGTGCAGCGAGCGTCGTGGGGATTGGAAGTTGAGAATCAAGGTTGCGATTCAATGCTTACAAGAATGTCAATGGCTGGGATAAGCAGGGGAGAAATTCAAATGTTCAGAGTAAGCTGGCATTTTCTTTAGTTCCACCTTAGAATGGTGTTCTGTGGAAGAGGCTTTGTGTATTGACATGCAGATTTTTGATTTGTTTTACAGAATTTGAACGGTTGGTGGTATGGATGTGCGGACCTTTTTACCTGAGCGGAAGGTCGTGGGAGCGTACCCCATGGGAGATTTTTATAAGTGTGACATATTAGTCACTTGATTGTTATGGATTGAAACCGAGTATGTAGGTTATGGTAATATTGCAAATGCGAGAGTGGATGCCTGTGAGGCGTTCTATTCCTTGGGTTGTGGACCGTGTGAGTTTGTTCCGAATTTGATGGCTGTTCTTATGTGTCATGAATAGGTCATTGTGGGTCCTTGGAAGGTTATTTGCCCAGCATGGTATGATCGAAATCGGCTTGAGGTCTGTTGATGGGTCTAAATGTGGATGTATGCTCTACACCAGGCCGGGTGGGTTCATTCAGCATAGCGTTTCTTATGGAGGAGTCTTCGAACATTGGATGTTATTTTTGTTGTCAACTATTTCATGTAATACTCTATTGTGCCATGTGGGTTATGAGACAGCTTAATTATTCGCACATGTGTTGAGGTCCCACGCAGCTGTAGTGTTATATGAGCAGGATGGCTCTCGAGATGCATGTCACTTATCGCATCTTAGTTGTGCTTGAGTTTCATAATGTATGGCGCTATCCGTCTCCCCGGGATTTGTATTATGCCCTTGGCGTGCTTGTGGTTGATATTCGGACATTTAGTGAGTATAAGAGCTACAATTTGATGTGTGTTTTCTTTAGATTGTCGTGTGCGGGTCGAGTAGCACATCGCCACAAGTATATTATTTGGATCGGATTGTGCACCGCAACAGTGAGATGCTTAGCACGATTCTTTATATTCATTTTGGGTGTCCTGTTTCTTACCTCTAGGAAAGACTCATAGTATTTGATGGCCGTTTTATTCGTTACGTGGGCTGGATAGTTCTTTTCCATAGTTCGTTCTTCCTTATGTGTCATATTCTAGTTGTAGCTTGTGGGCACATTGATGTCATCATATGAAATCTAGACAGTGTCTGCGACGGCTTATTGCCGGAGCAGCTTGTACTGGGGGAGACGAGATTATTGGACCTGGGATCAGTGCGATCGAATTTATATAAGGCATATTAAAGGGAAAATATCATTATTTATTTCGGAATGAGGTACCGGTTCTTGTCAGGAGGAGAGACTCAATGATTTGTTGATTCGGAAGGTGGTTATGAATTTCCACATATCTTTTCCGTCGTGGCAGCATTGCAAGAGTTGGAACAGGACTTATATGTGTCATGAGGTGTGTTGTGGCCATCAGATTCGTGGAATTTCGGCTATTGTTGTCAGAGGATGTCATTATGGTCATGTGAATTACGCGGTGCATGGTGTGAATTCAGCAAGGGTATACAATCATGTTTTGGTACAGGGTGTAGTGACTGATACGGGGTTCGTATGTTGAAAGTAGGTCTAGTAGAGGATTTCAAATGTTGGAATTTGGCTCTAAGGCTTATTTGACTAAATAATTGGGAGGATCTTCAGACTGGCTCGATCTAATGTGCTTAATTGGGTTGTAGTGGCACTGGTAGGTGCACGAGGTGTTAAACAGTGATTTTGGACAACTTCGGAGCAGTTCTTAGCACGTTCGAGGACGAATGTATGTTTAAGTGGGAGAGAATGTAACGACCCGCCCGGTCGTTTTGAGCTCTAGCATGTCGTTCAGCGGTTTGAGGCCTTGAGTAGCTTCACTTAAGGTATTTTGACTTGTACATATGGACGGAATTGAATTTTGGGAAGTTCGGAGTTGATTTGGAAAGAAAATTCAAATTTTGGAAGCTTTTAAGTTGGAGGAATTGATTAAGGTTTGACTTTTGAGTAAATGACCTCGGAATCGAGATTTGAAGGTTCCAACAGGTTCGTATGGTGATTTTGGTCTTAGGAGCGGGTCTGGATTGTGATTTAGAGTTCCGTAGTAGAATTAGGCTTCAAATGGCAAAAGTTGAATTTTGGGAAGATCAACCGGGAGTGGACTTTTTGATATCGGGGTCGGATTCTGATTTCGGAAGTTGGAATAGGTCCGTGGTGTCATTTGTGACTTGTTTGCAAAATTTGGGGTTAATCGGATGTGATTTGATAGGTTTCGCCGTCGGTTGTAGACATTGGAAGTTTCAAAATATATTAGGATTCAATCCATGTGTGATTCATATTTTTTATGTTGTTTGAGGTGATTTGATTGTTCGACTAAGTTCGTATTGTGTTATAGGACATGTTGGTATGTATGGTTGAGGTCCCAGAGGCCTCGGGTGGATTTCGGGTGGTTAACGGATCAAGTTTTAAACTTAAAGAATTTGCTAAAGTTTTCAGCTGCTGGTGTAATCGCACCTGCGGAGTGGGCACCGCAGATGCGAGCCCGCATAAGCGAGAAGGAGACCGCAGAAGCGGTCAAGTAGGAAGCAGGTAGAGGTCGCAGGTGTGAGGTCCTTTCCGCACCTCAGTGTCCGCAGATGCGGTGCAATGGGCACAGAAGCGAGAATGAGTGGAGAGGCTGGTCCGCAGAAGCGGGGTTGAGACCATAGAAGCGGTTGGTTGGCAAGAGTGAACTACGCAGAAGCGGATGCTAGACCGCAGATGCGGCTAGTGAACCGCAGATGCGAAAAATCGTCTAGGCAGAAGGTTCTTTTAAAAATGGGATTTGGACCATTTTCTCTCATTTTCACTAGGTTGGGGCGATATTTGGAGAGCTTCAAGGGGCTAGTTTCATCAAGCAACACAAGGTAAGTGATTCCCACATATTACAAGTTAAATACATGTTTTGTATAAGGATTTAAACATGGAAATTATTAGAAATTGTGGGGTTTTGGTAGGAAACCTAAAATTGGTATATTTGGATTTTGACCACGAAATGGAACGTGGAATTGAGAATAAATTATATATTTGAGTTCGTAAGGCTTTGGGTAAAGTTTATCTTTGAAAATTTTTGGAATCCGGGCACGTGGGCCGAGGGTTGATATTTATAGACTTTTCGAGCGGAGTTGGGAAATTTTTTAAAATGACTAATTATGGGTATGACAATATATTTTGATTGGTTTGCACAATCGTTTGAATAGTTTTGGATCGACGGGTATCAGTTTGCGGTGTTAGAGAGGCTTTGGAGCTGGATATGGAACTTCAGAGCGAGGTAAGTCTCTTTTCTAACCTTGTAAGAGGTTATTAAGCCCATAGGTGAATTGATTTAGTGTGTGTATTCTATTTGTGGGGGCTGCGTACGCTCGAGGTGACGAGAGTCCGTACGTAGCTACTAATTATGCTTATGTCCGGGTAGTCTAGGACGCAAATCATGTTATACTTGCGATGTTGCACCCTACTTATGAATTTAATTGCTTAAATCATATTGGAACTTGATAAACGAATTGTAAAAGGTTAAATTTTATTTACTTGAGTTTTGGACTGGTCACATGACCGTTAATGAGAATTGGTGTTTCTTTGAATATTAACCTCTTAATAATCTAGAATCGGCTGTTTATAAAGTATTTTCTCTTCTCGTGGAGTGGGCCGAACGCCTCGGTATATTTGTATATTGGATCGGGCCGTACGACCTCGTCATAATTCGTGCGTAAAATTTTTGGAGTCCAATTATAATTGATATTGTTTCATTGGCTTGAGAGAATAATTTGTTAAATGATGAAATTAATTTGGGATTTACTATCAGTGAAAGAATTATTTATTTATTTCTTGTTACTGGGTTTTCAGCTGTATTTACATAATCCATGCTTAATTATAATTTTGAAATTTTATTGTTAGCCCATAGTAAGTGTCAAAGACGACCCCTCGTCACTACTTCTTCCAGGTTAGACTAGATACTTATTGGGTACACATTATTTTACGTACTAATGCTACACTTGCTGCACATTTTGTGCAGGTACATATATGTCTAGTGGTCTTGTGGGCACAGAGGCGCGGCTATTGCGGAGACTTAGGTGAGCTGCATCCCATGTTACGAGTCCGCAGCACACAGAGTCTCCATCAGAGTCATTGACATTCTCCTGTCGAATTTTTATTCCAAACAGATGTTGTATTTTATCATATTTCCTAGTTGATGCTCATGCACTTGTGACACCGGGTTTTGGGGGTTCCTACTGGATATTTAGTATGGTAGTTCACATAATAATCATCGTTTCACCCTGCAAATTCTATTTTATACTATTTAATTAATGGAAATTATGATTTTAAAAGGAATAATAAAGAGTAATTAAGTGGATCAATCATCGTTGTCTTGCCTGACGGCGGCGTTAGGCGCCATCACGACCTATAGTGGATTTTGGGTCATGACACTTTTGGGATGCACTTCAGGGGTGAGCCCAATGAAAATGTTGAAGAAACTTCTAATGATGATGTAAAACATTTTATTAACAGTTGGAGGAAGCTAGTCGTCCACTACGTGAAGGAAGTCTGCACTCTGAGGTGTCTATTGCGGTTAGATTACTAAGTATCAAATCTGATCAGAATATTTCTCAAGCGGCCATGGACTCTTTCATTGACCTTATGAGTGAACTAGTTGACCCAAATATCAACTTACCTGGTGATTTCTATAAGGCAAAGAGATTGGTTTCTAAGTTAGAACTTTTGTCGATGAGAATTGATTGTTGTGAAGATGGTTGCATGTTATATTATAAAGGTGATGCAAATTTAGAAAGTTATAAATTTTGTGAAAAGCCTCGTTTCAAGAGGCTTTCCAACGGGAATGTGGTTGTTGTGAAGGCGATGCACTATTTGCCTCTTATACCTAGGTTAAAAAGGTTATATGCGCCGATGAGTTTTGCTCCTCAGATGAGATGGCACTTTGAAAATAGAAGACCACCTGGTGTTATGTGTCATCCTTCAGATGGAGAAGCTTGTAAGCACTTTGATAGGACATATCTAGAGTATGCTAGTAAATCAAGGAACATTCAGTTAGGTTTGTGTGCGGATTGCTTCACGCCTTTTTCTATATCTGCCATATTGATGTTGGCCTCTCTTTCTTACACCCTATAATCTACCACCTGAGTTGTGTATGACTATTCCATATATATTTTTAAATTGTATTATCCCCAGTCCACGTAATTTGAAAAGTTTGATTGATGTATATTTGCAACCTTTGATTGATGAGCTAAAACAATTGTGGTATGATGGTGTTGAAACATATGACATATCAACCAAGCAGAATTTTAACTTGCGTGCTAATTTAATATGGACTATTAATGATTATCCTACGTATGGAATGTTGTCTGGGTGGATGACTGCTGGGAAGCTAGCTTGTCCTTACTGCATGGAAAATAGTAAAGCGTTCACTTTAAAACATGGCCAAAAGCAATCATGGTTTGATTGTTACCGTCAATTCTTGCCTGATGATCATGAGTTTAGAATGATGAAAAATGCATTCAAAAAGAATAAAGTGGAATATGATTCTCCACCTCCGATACTTTCAGGTGAGGAAATTTGGGAGAGGGTCCAGAACTTCAGTAAAGTTACTGAGGCTCCACCTTCTAGATTCCCCAGATATTGTGTTACTCACAATTAGACGAAATAGAGTATATTTTGAGAGTTGCCATATTGGAAGGGTAATATTCTCCGACACAACCTTGATGTCATGCATATTGAGAAGAATTATTTTGACAATTTGTTCAATACAGTGATGGATGTTAAAGGTAAGACAAAAGATAACCCGAAGGCTAGAATGGACTTACAAGAATATTGCAAGCGACCTGAATTATACTTGCAGACAGCGAACAATGGTAAGGTGTTCAAGCCCAAAGAAAGTTACACATTCACTTTGGAGGAAAGGCAAATAATTTGTGATTGGGTTACGAAGTGGAAGATGCCTGAGGGTTATGCGTCGAATTTGGGGAAAAACGTAAATATGGAGGTAGGGAAGTTGAGCCATTTGAAAAGTCATGACTGACATGTTTTCATGGAGACCTTAGTGCCTATTGCATTTTGCGGTTTGCCTAAAAGAATCTGGAAATCCATCACAGAGATTAGTTTATTTTTCAAAGACTTGTATCTACCACCTTAAGGGAAGAAAACCTACTTCAGATAAATCAAAACCTTCGTGTAACTTCTAGTAAGATGGAAAAAATATTTCCATGTGGTTTCTTTTTGTCACGCCCCGAACCTAGGAGCGAGACAAGCACCCGGTGCCTCACCTAACCTGGCGTACCAAATTGCGACGAAGGGACTCTGAACACATAATGTCATACTTTGGCCATGTGGCCACCTTGTAAGACAATTTGCGAAGCAAAATATAAAACTGAATGGAAACTAGCGCTAACTAAACATCAATATAAAGCTAGGCTGAAAAGGCCGTCATAGCTACTACAGCTGACAAACCACCAAATTATACATACCAGGCCTACAAACCCAACATACTGCACTAACCAACAGGATATGTCTACAAGCCTCTACTGATAGATGTACTATGATCGGAACAGGGCCCCGACCTACCCATAACATATATATAGATATACATAAGATGTACACAACACTCTAGACCTGGTAACTCCGAAAGACATGCAGCTTACCGATCAGGCTGAACTCGGGAAACACCTACTGAGGAGATCTACTCGTCCGTCTATCTAAACCTGCATGCATGAAATGCAGCGTCCCCGGAAAAGGGACGTCAGTACGAAATAATGTACCGAGTATGTAAGGCAATAACATAACTGAAAATTAAAACTGAACTGATAATATAATAACTGGAAGTAACTGGGAGTCAAAGATGATCTGGAGATATACTTACCTGCTGATACTGACTCAACTCCTTCAATATAGTAAGTAAAATAATTGTACGGCCTTATAAGGCTCGGTATATATATAACTGCTCTGCCATAGTAGGCTCGCTCATAGGCGCTCGGCCATACTAGGCTATGTATCTCGGCCATGCTAGGCTCGCTCATAGGCGCTCGGCCACAGTAGGCTCGGTATATAACTTTCCATCTGATCAGAGGTTGCCCAATAGGGGCCTGCCCATCGATTATAGCTCGATGGTAATGAAAATACTGTAATACTGTATATATAGGCTTGCTGCTCTCTTGACTGGAAGAAGACAATACTAAATTGAATATAGAATCTCGATAAGGAATAATATTGTAACTTATGAGACTAGAATAGTGTGAATAAATTCATGAATATGAACTTCTCTTTTTGTCTCATTACTAACACATGTAGCTACGAGATCATGCCAAAATGAAGGAAGGCTTAGCCTTAACATACCTTATCACAATCTTTCGAATCACCAAGTTGAGCTCACCTCTTCGCACCTTAATCTACAAGAATGATAATAATACTATCGTTAAGTTACGAAAGGTACAACTATCGCACAACGAACGACAAACTTATTTTGTATTAAAACGGGCAGCATCTCTCCTATAATCCTTACTTTCTCCAAATTCAAGATAACACCAACAATACAAGAACAGAACAATAACAACATATATACATCATTTTCCAGCCCTATATACGCCATCAAATACTACCAAACAGCCCAACACACCCCAATCTCTTCGTACACAAAACGACCACCGTAGTAGTGTCAAACGACCCGAAAATGTTATGACGAACGACCAGCCAACCACCCTACATTTATATGGTGTTTATAAACCTCTTTCCTCCTCCAAAACTCCATAAAATAGTAGTAAAACACGCAGCCCAACAGCAACACAAAACAGTCCACAAAACAGTCCGCTACAAGTGAATAACTCGAACTCACGGCTTCCGATCACCGTCCCGTGAGTTCTTACAAGTATAGAACGACTTACCATGAATTTACAGAAGAAAAATTGGATGAAAGAGAGCAGTAAACTCACCTTATTTGTTGGATAACTCAGCTCTTATCTTGGTTCTTCAAACTCTAGGTTTTACCTCCAATTAGAACTTGAAAGGAAGAGAAAATCAATTAGGGTTTGTGAGAAATTTTTGGGAGGATTCTTTGCAGAGCTTATGTCTGGTTATTATGCTATATTTTAAGTCTAATATATGAAGAAAATAGGCCCTTAAAAGGCCTCTTTGGACGACCCGAAATGGCCCATTTTTGGGCTTTCATTTAAGCAAGTAGGTGACACACCTACTTGTCACCTAGCAGCTTGCGCAGTATCGCAAAAATGCCCATATCTCATTACTCCGATGTCATATTGACAAACGGTTTAATGAATTGGAAAATAGACTCATATATCTTTAATTTGATGGGTGGAACACCCCATAACTCTAAGTATATTGGGAGAAAATCGCAGTTACATTTGACCCAAAATTTCAGTAAAACTTATGATT
Source organism: Nicotiana tabacum (assembly GCF_000715075.1). Classification (NCBI taxonomy): domain Eukaryota; kingdom Viridiplantae; phylum Streptophyta; class Magnoliopsida; order Solanales; family Solanaceae; genus Nicotiana; species Nicotiana tabacum. Next base: position 20,521,688 of record NC_134081.1, on the reverse strand, counting down.
GTAACTTGTGATGACTTTCATCGACTTTTGTTCCACAACTCGCTTGACATTAAAACATAACACACGGATGTCATACGACTAATATAAATCATAACATAATCTCCTTATCATGTTAATCACCCTAGTCTCACCCCAAAGGTACATGTTATAACATTCCCAACTTGTCGACTTTCCACGAAACATTGTTTTATTTAATTGCTTTAGCTTCTGAACTGTCCAACCCTCTTTGTACTTGTTGTTCATGATCTTCAATATTTGTAACCTCAGAGGTAACATGATTAACTTACTTTATATACTTTTAAATATTATCTCATTTTTGGTCCTACATTAGTTTGCTTACGACGCATTTTTACGTACGAAAATATAGGGTGTAACATCACTCCCCCCTTGGGAACATTCGTCCTCGAATGTTTACTCTTAGAGACTTTGGAAAATTTTGCCAAAGTATCCTTCGTACACTAGGTTAAAACCAACCTGCACGTAGCCAGAAACATACTATGCATGCCACATATGGCCAATCTTTATAAATAGCAGCAATTTGCCTCACCGACCGTAAATCATAAATATTGAAAGTGAAAAATAAAAGCTTACCTGATGACCTGCTAGCCTACATAGAGCTATGTTGTAGCGTCCCATCTCGAACCATATCTTCAGTTTGAAATAGGTGGGGGTATTTAGACTTCATTTCTTCCTCCGATTCCCAAGTCATCTCTTCTACATTCTTGCTCCTCCATAAAACCTTTACGGAAGCTACCTCCTTATTTCGTAGATTGCGGATTTGTCGGTCTAGGATGGCAACTGGAATTTCCTCGTATGACAAGTCCTTTGTAATCTGTACATCATCCGTGGGCACCACTCTGGTAGGATCGCCAATGCACTTCCGTAGCATAGATACGTGAAAAACCGGATGGACAGACTCCAATTCTGAGGGCAACTCTAACTCATAAGCTACTTGGCCCACTCTCCGAATGATCCTATAAGGCCCAATATACCGTGGGCTAAGCTTGCCTTTCTTGCCAAACCTCATCACGCCCTTCATAGGTGATACCTTTAAGAATACCCAGTCATTAATCCTGAACTCTAAGTCTCGTCGCCGCACGTCAGAATATGACTTCTGACGACTCTGAGCTGTCAACAGTCGCTCCCGGATAAGCTTTACTTTCTCTATGGCCTGTTGAACCAGGTCTGGCCCATATAACCCAGATTCCCTAACATCAAACCACCCTATAGGAGATCTGCACTTACCCCCATACAAAGCCTCGTACGGAGCCATCTGAATACTGGAGTGGTAACTGTTATTATATGCAAACTCGACAAGAGGTAGATGTTCATCCCAACTTCTTTTAAAATCCAACACACATACTCGTAACATATCCTCGAGCGTCTGAATTGTGTGCTCGGCTTGTCCATCAGTCTGTGGATGAAAAGCTGTGCTGAGGTTCACCTGAGTCCCTAGACCTCTCTGAAATGACCTCCAAAAATGTGCTGTAAACTGAGCCCCACGGTCAGATATAATAGAAACTGGTACTCCGTGTAGCCGCACTATCTCCTTAATATATAACTTGGCATAATCTTCTGCTGTATATGTAGATCTGACCGGTAGGAAGTGAGCTAATTTCGTGAGCCTATCGACTATCACCATATGGAATCGAACTTACGATTAGAATGAGGTAAACCCGTGATAAAGTCCATGTTTATCGCCTCCCATTTCCATGTCGGGATCTCTATAGTCTGCATTAGCCCTCCAGGCTTCTGGTGCTCTATCTTCACTTGCTGGCAACTAGTACATTGGGCGACAAACTCAGCAATGTTCTTCTTCATATCATTCCACCAGTACACATCCTTAATGTCATGATACATCTTCATCGACCCAGGATGGATGGAATACCATGAATAATGTGCCTCTGACATAATCCTGTCTCGTAGCCCTGCTACATCTGGAACACACAAGCGACCCCTATATCTGAGAACCCCATCTCCCTTTAGCTCTAACAGTGGCTTCTTCTGCGGCGGAACTCGCTCTCTCAGCTCGACCAACTCTGGGTCCTCGTACTGCCTTTCCTTGACTTCCGCTATGAGGGATGATTTTGTAGTGTTTTGGAGTACAACTCCACCATCCTCAGAATCTACTAACCGAACCCCCAACGAAGACAATTGATGAATCTCTCTAGCTAATTGTCTTTTCTTGGGCTCTACATGTGCTAAGCTACCCATAGATCGGCGACTTAAGGCATCTGCTACAACATTAGCTTTCCCTGGATGGTAGAGAATGTTAACATCGTAATCTTTCAATAACTCAAGCCATCACCTCTGTCGCAAATTCAACTCTTTCTGCTTGAAGATATATTGTAGGCTTTTATGATCAGTAAATACATCAACATAAACACCATATAAATAATGCCGCCATATCTTAAGTGCATGGACAACCGCAGCTAACTCGAGGTCGTGGGTCGGATAATTCCTCTCGTGCTTCCTCAACTGCCTTGAAGCATACGCAATTACCTTCCCATGTTGCATCAGGACACATCCTAACCCGACACCTGATGCATCACAATACACGGCATAACCCTCTAGACCCTCTGGAAGTGTTAGAACTGGAGCTGAGGTCAACCTGTTCTTAAGCTCTTGGAAACTCCGCTCACAAGCCTCTGTCCATTGAAACTTAGTTTCTTTCTGTGTCAACTTCGTCAATGGTACCGAAAGGGAAGAAAAACCCTCTACGAACCTCCGATAGTATCCTGCTAAGCCTAGAAAGCTACGAACCTCTGTCGGAGTGGTAGGTCTAGGCCAAGATTTCACAGCCTCAATCTTCTGAGTGTCCACCTTTATCCCTTCATCTGATACAATATGCCCCAAGAATGCTACAGACTTCAACCAGAACTCACATTTAGAAAACTTAGCATACAACTTACGATCACGGAGGGTTTGGAGTACCGCTCGTAGGTGGTCCGCATGCTCATCCTCTGAACGGGAATAAACCAGAATATCATCAATAAATACTATCACGAACAGATCTAAAAATGGCCGGAATAGGCTATTCATCAAGTCCATAAATACAGCGGGTGCATTAGTCAACCCGAAGGACATGACAAGGAACTCAAAGTGGCCATATCGGGTCCTGAAGGCTGTCTTCGGAATATCTTTTTCCCGAACTCTGACTTGGTGGTACCCCGACCTCAAATCTATCTTTGAAAAGCATCTAGCCCCCTGCAACTGATCAAACAAGTCATCGATCCTTGGAAGTGGATACTTATTCTTAATAGTTACCTTGTTCAGCTGCCTATAATCGATACACATCCTCAGCGAGCCATCTTTCTTCCGCACAAATAGTACTGGTGCACCCCAAGGTGAGGTACTGGGCCTGATGTAACCTTTCTCCAACAAATCTTTTAACTGCTCCTTCAACTCCTTCAATTCACCAGGTGCCATTCTATACGGAGGGACGGATATTGGTTGAGTTCCTGGAAGCAAATCGATGCTAAAATCAATCTCTCGCTCTGGAGGAATACCTGGAAGCTCATCTGGAAACACATCTGAATACTCTTTGACTACAGGAATAGACTGAAGTGTAGGTATCTCAGCATCTGCATCTCTAACTCGCACAATATGATAAATGCACCCTTTTGCGATCATTTTCCTCGCCTTCAGATAGGAAATAAACCTACCTCTGGGTGTTGGTGTATTACCTACCCATTCAAGGACTAGCTCACCCGGAAAATGAAATCTGGCTGCCTTTGCTCGGCAATCAACTGTGGCATAGCAAGCTGCCAACCAGTCTGTGCCCATGATAGCATCAAAATCCATCATCTCTAGCTCAACTAGGTCAGCTGAGGTCTGACGACTACAAATTATCACCGTACAGCCTCGGTAAACCCGTCTAGCAATAATCGATTTTCCGACCAGTGTAGATACCGCAAAAGGATCACTTAGTATTTCAGGCACTATACCAAAACTTCCTCGCGACAAATGGGGTAATATACGATAAAGTAGATCCTGGGTCTATCAAAGCATAAGCATCGTGAGAGCAAATGGTTGATATACCTGTCACAACATCGGTGAAGACTCCTGGTCCTGTCGACCTGCTAAAGCATAGATACAGTTCTGATTACCACTTGAACTGGAACCTCTATCTCTGCCCCGACCTCTACCAGCCGAAGACTGAGACTCGCGCCCTAAAGGATGCACGGACATAGATGATCCTGTTGCTGAACTCGCTGGTTGTGCCATTCCCCCCGAATCTCTATTTGGGCAATCCCGCATCATATGCCCTGGATGCCCACATGTATAACAAGCATCAGAACCTGCTCGGCATTGGCCCAAGTGTCCTCTACCACAGATGTCACACCGTGGAGGAAATGACCATGTCTGCGCAGATCCTCGCTGTCGCTGCAAACCCGATGCCCGTGAGCTCTCACCTGGTCCTGACTGAGTATAGCGGTCATACCTGTAACCCTGTAACCGAGGTGGCGGAGGCCTAGGTGGCCGTCCGAAGTACTGGGTCCTATAACTACCCTGAGATTGCTCCTGAGACCTAGGAAATCTCATCCTCTTACGTTGCCCTTGCTCAGCCCTCTCTGTACCCTGCTGCCGATGCCTACCCCTTTCTATATTCTGGGCGAATGCCTGAATCCGGGAGATATCCATACTATCCTGCAATGCAGTGGTGGCACATGCCTCGGTTAACTCTGGGGCTAACCCTGCTATAAACCTGTGAATCCTGTCCCGCATAGTAGCAACTATGGATGGTGCATATCTGGCCAATGAGTCAAAACGGAGACTATACTCTCGAACACTCATATTACCCTGCTTGAGGGCTAGAAACTGATCGACTCGAGCCTGTCGGATCTCCCGTGGTAAGTACTGGTCAAGGAAGGCATCTGAAAAAATTCCCCCAAATAGCTGGAGGTGCATCACGTCCCCTGGACCTCTCCCATCCCTCATACCAAAGGATGGCTATATCTCGGAGTCGAAAAGCTGCTAGCTCAACTGCCTCTTTCTCCATGGCATGCATAACACGAAAGATCCTGTGAATCTGATCTATGAAATCCTGTGGGTCCTCCCTCTGATCTGTCCCCGTGAACTCTGGGGGACTCAAAGCAATAAACTCTCGGACCCTTGAACTCCCAGACCCCTCAGAAGTTCCTGCACTAGCTGATGCCCTAGCCTGTTGCTGGGTAGCTACCAACTATGTCAACAAATGCACCGCACTCCTTAAGTCCTGATCTGATGGAAGTGGAGGGGGAACTGGATGTGCGGTTTCCCTAGGAATCTCCGTAGTTGGTGGAGGAGCCGGTAATGGCTGAGTAGGGGTCTCGCCTTGAGCCTCAGACTGGGCCCCATCTACTGGGGGTACCCTGCTGGTCCCCTCACCTGCTGCTGTATCTCTCCTCTGGCTAGCCGTAGTCTTCCTAGTCACCGTCATCTGTGCATGCAAACACCAACACATAAGTTTAATTCAAATTTCCTATAACTCAGTTCTATAGCACGATTTAGATTTCAAAGAAGGGTAACTAACTCCTAAATGCCCTGTAGTGCCCTGCTTATATAATGTGGTGCACAACACATCTATAAACAAGACTCTACTAGACACAGCTTGTAGACTCCCTAGGATAGAACTGCTCTGATACCAAGTTTGTCACGCCCCGAACCTAGGAGCGAGACAAGCACCCGGTGCCTCACCTAACCTGGCGTACCAAATTGCGACGAAGGGACTCTGAACACATAATGTCATACTTTGGCCATGTGGCCACCTTGTAAGACAATTTGCGAAGCAAAATATAAAACTGAATGGAAACTAGCGCTAACTAAACATCAATATAAAGCTAGGCTGAAAAGGCCGTCATAGCTACTACAGCTGACAAACCACCAAATTATACATACCAGGCCTACAAACCCAACATACTGCACTAACCAACAGGATATGTCTACAAGCCTCTACTGATAGATGTACTATGATCGGAACAGGCCCCCGACCTACCCATAACATATATATAGATATACATAAGATGTACATAACACTCTAGACCTGGTAACTCCGAAAGACATGGAGCTTACCGATCAGGCTGAACTCGGGAAACACCTACTGAGGAGATCTACTCGTCCGTCTATCTGAACCTGCATGCATGAAATGCAGCGTCCCCGGAAAAGGGACGTCAGTACGAAATAATGTACCGAGTATGTAAGGCAATAACATAACTAAAAATTAAAACTGAACTGATAATATAATAACTGGAAGTAACTGGGAGTCAAAGATGATCTGGAGATATACTTACCTGCTGATACTGACTCAACTCCTTCAATATAGTAAGTAAAATAATTGTACGGCCTTATAAGGCTCGGTATATATATAACTGCTCTGCCATAGTAGGCTCGCTCATAGGCGCTCGGCCATACTAGGCTATGTATCTCGGCCATGCTAGGCTCGCTCATAGGCGCTCGGCCACAGTAGGCTCGGTATATAACTTTCCATCTGATCAGAGGTTGCCCAATAGGGGCCTGCCCATCGATTATAGCTCGATGGTAATGAAAATACTGTAATACTGTATATATAGGCTTGCTGCTCTCTTGACTGGAAGAAGACAATACTAAATTGAATATAGAATCTCGATAAGGAATAATATTGTAACTTATGAGACTAGAATAGTGTGAATAAATTCATGAATATGAACTTCTCTTTTGTCTCATTACTAACACATGTAGCTACGAGATCATGCCAAAATGAAGGAAGGCTTAGCCTTAACATACCTTATCACAATCTTTCGAATCACCAAGTTGAGCTCACCTCTTCGCACCTTAATCTACAAGAATGATAATAATACTATCGTTAAGTTATGAAAGGTACAACTATCGCACAACGAACGACAAACTTATTTTATATTAAAACGGGCAGCATCTCCCCTATAATCCTTACTTCCTCCAAATTCAAGATAACACCAACAATACAAGAACATAACAATAACAACATATATACATCATTTTCCAGCCCTATATACACCATCAAATACTACCAAACAGCCCAACACACCCCAATCTCTTCGTACACAAAACGACCACCGTAGTAGTGTCAAACGACCCGAAAATGTTATGACGAATGACCAGCCAACCACCCTACATTTATATGGTGTTTATAAACCCCCTTCCTCCTCCAAAACTCCATAAAATAGTAGTAAAACACGCAGCCCAACAGCAACACAAAACAGTCCACAAAACAGTCCGCTACAAGTGAATAACTCGAACTCACGGCTTCCGATCACCGTCCCGTGAGTTCTTACAAGTATAGAACGACTTACCATGAATTTACAGAAGAAAAATTGGATGAAAGAGAGCAGTAAACTCACCTTATTTGTTGGATAACTCAGCTCTTATCTTGGTTCTTCAAACTCTAGGTTTTACCTCCAATTAGAACTTGAAAGGAAGAGAAAATCAATTAGGGTTTGTGGGAAATTTTTGGGAGGATTCTTTGCAGAGCTTATGTCTGGTTATTATGCTATATTTTAAGTCTAATATATGAAGAAAATAGGCCCTTAAAAGGCCTCTTTGGACGACCCGAAATGGCCCATTTTTGGGCTTTCATTTAAGCAAGTAGGTGACACACCTACTTGTCACCTAGCAGCTTGCGCAGTATCGCAAAAATGCCCATATCTCATTACTCCGATGTCATATTGACAAACGGTTTAATGCATTGGAAAATAGACTCATATATATTTAATTTGATTGGTGTAACACCCCATAAATCTAAGTATATTGGGAGAAAATCGCAATTACATTTGACCCAAAATTTCAGTAAAACTTATGAATGTAACTTGTGATGACTTTCATCGACTTTTGTTCCACAACTCGCTTGACATTAAAACATAACACACGGATGTCATACGACTAATATAAATCATAACATAATCTCCTTATCATGTTAATCACCCTAGTCTCACCCCAAAGGTACATGTTATAACATTCCCAACTTGTCGACTTTCGACGAAACATTATTTTATTTAATTGCTTTAGCTTCTGAACTGTCCAACCCTCTTTGTACTTGTTGTTCATGATCTTCAATATTTGTAACCTCAGAGGTAACATGATTAACTTACTTTATATACTTTTAAATATTATCTCATTTTTGGTCCTACATTAGTTTGCTTACGACGCATTTTTACGTACGAAAATATAGGGTGTAACACTTTTGATGTGATGGAACACCTTCTAATCCACCTTGTACACGAGGCACGGCTTGGAGGGCATGTTCAATGCAGATGGATGTATCACTTTGAGAGGTAATATTATAAGTTTGATGTAATATTCTATTTTATTTGAATGTTCTTAGCTAATATGATATTATGTAGGACAATTGGAAAACGCAAACAATTTGTTAAGAAGAGGAATAGTTTTGAAGTATCTATATGTGAAGCCTATCTTCAAAGGAAACTGCACATTTTTGTTCTTATTATTTCGAGTGTAACGTACCATGTTCTAAGAATAGGCCCAATAGGCACACTGTCGAATGTGTGAATGATCCATTATATATACCATTGTCCATCTTCAATTAACCAGGCTGATGTTCTAAGATGTTTGAAAGAGAAGTTTGAGTGGTATGGAGTACAAGTCAGCTACAATGCATGTGTTGTTAAATTGTCGCGAAGTTCAACCATTTCTTAAATAATTATTGATTTATTAGTTATCAAAATGTAAAATTTACAGTGATTACATATTGATGAAACTACTAAAAATATTTGATGTATCACAGTCACTTCGTGGGTCAATTTGTCCATGACACTGTTTATACGAGTTTTGATACGTGGTTCAAACAGTTGGTAAGTTTATATATATATATATATATATATATATATATATATATATATATATATGCTAACTTATGAATATTTTTTAACACTATGTAGGTAAATAATCCAAATAATGGTGTAAATCAATTTTTGAAAGATATATCTTGGGGACCTGGGCTTCAGGTCACAACAATGTCTAAGTATGTAGTGAATGGTTATAAGTTTCATACAGAGGATTGCTCTAAGAGTAAAAATAGCAACAGCAACAACAGCGTGTGGGTTCAAGGTGGTAATGACAACGAAGTTTGAGATATTGATTATTATGGTGTGGTCAAAGAAATATTACAACTAGAATATAAAGATTGGTCATATAAGAAATTGATACTCTTTAGATGCAAGTGGTTTGACCCAAATCCAACAAGAGGTACAAGAGGACACCACCAATACAACATAATTGAGGTTAATCATACGATGGAGTATGGTCGCTATGATTCTTTTATAATTGCACATAACATTAGGCAGGTGTATTATGCTCCTTATCCATTGCGGCGTAATAAGTCCGATTGGTGAGTTGTAATCAAAACAAAGCCTGTAGGTAGGGTGGAAGTCGAGAATGTGTTAGATGTTGCATATCAAAACGATATCTTCAGTGTTCACCAAATAGTGGATGATCAGTTAGAAAATTATCACGACCCGACATTTTCCACCGACGGGACCGTGATGGTGCCTAACAGTTCACTTGCCAGGCAAGCCAACGTTAGAGAATCATTAAACCAATTCCTTATTTTCATTCATTAAGTAATAATAACTAACTAAAATAAAATATAATAAGTGCGGAATATCATAAAAACTATATTAATTACTACCACCCGGATCTGGAGTCACAATTCACGAGCATTCTAGAATTTACTACAAGTAATAGTCTGAAAGAAATACAACTGTCTGAATAAAAGAAACAGTACAACAGAAATGATAGACGGGGATTTCAAGGTCTGTGGACGCCGACAGATCTACCTTGAGTCTCCGGACAGCGGACCAATAGCAAAATCTCGATCAACCAGAGCCGGTATCAAAATCTGCACAGAAAGTGCAGAGTGCAGCATCAGTACAACCGACCCGATGTACTGGTAAGTGTCGAGTCTAACCTCGACGAAGTAGTGATGAGGCTAAGGCAAGGCACCTACAATCAACCTGTACAATTTAACAGTGTATACGCAAATAACAGGAATGAAGAACTAAACAGGAAATGTCGGGAAAGGAAACATACTGAGGGGAATACAAGATAAAGAACTACAACAGAATGATCACCGGAGCAGTCAATATACCATGAATAAACAGGAATAGTGAATACAGTAAGAAATAAATGCATGGCATCACCCTTCGTGCTTTTACTCTCAATCTCACCATAAAATTAATAAAAACGGCACGGCATCACCCTTCGTGCTTTTACTCTCATATCATGGCACGGCATCACCCTTCGTGCATTAACACTCACAATATGGCACGGCATCACCCTTCGTGATTTTACACTCACAATATGGCACGGCATCACCCTTCGTGCATTAATACTCACAATATGGCACGGCATCACCCTTCGTGCATTAACAATCACAATATGGCACGGCATCACCCTTCGTGCATTAACACTCTCCCTTACCATAATGCAATGCATAAATAACAACAGGGAGATAGAATAACAAGTACAAACCGTACTTCAACATTTGGTTCCATAATATCAATCTCAACTTGAAATAAAAACTCAATTATCACCAGAAAATCCGTAAACATAATAAGAACGATAATTTGGGTAACACTAGTATAACACATAGCAATTTGGCATAGGAATGAGACAATGTCAGAAAAACAGAGAAACATGGAAAAACAGGTAAATTGGCGGCGCATAGGTACTCGTTACCTCACATATACGCCGCTCACATGAATTTCACTTAGCAATCAATCTAAGGTTCCTAATTTCCTCAAGTTAGGGTTAGACACAACACTTACCTCGCTCTGAAGGTCACTTAATCTTCAATCACAGCTTTTCCTTTGGAATTCACCTCCAAACCACTCGTATCTATTCAAAAATGACTCAATAATATCAAATATTGCTAAAGGAATCAATTATATTGCATATATTAAATTTTCCAAATTTTCCTCCAAAAAGTAGAAATCCTTTTACCCATTCACCCCCGAGCCCGAATATGTAATTAGTTTTGGAATCCGACCTCAAATTGAGGTCTAAATCCCCAAATTCCTGAAATCTCTATTTTCTACCCTTACCCCTAATTCTACCATAAAAACTCTAGATTTTTGGTTGATAATTCAAGGAATATAATGGGTAATTGAAAGAAAATGGTTTAGAATCACTTACCAACACTTTGGGGAAGAAAATGACTCTTGAAAATTGCCTCTACCCGTTTGGTTCTTGAAAAATGTTGAAGAAATGGCTTAAACCCGTGTTTGATTCTGTTTTATGCACTGGGCGACAGTGTGCATCGCGTTCGCGAGGCCACTGTCGCATTCGTGAGACGTTGCTCGCGTTCGCGATGGTTATGATCCCCTGGACTTCGCGTTCGCGAGACGTTACTCGTGTTCGCGATGAAAGAACGACCAACCCTCCCCCAGGTCCCCAAGTGCTTCGCGTTCGCGATGAGCAGGTCGCGTTCGCGAAGGGTAAATCCCCCATCACTTCGCGTTCGCGACCAGGTCTTCGCGTTCGCGAAGAAGGATTCTCAGCCTCAACGGATTACTCTTCGCGTTCGCGAGAGTACCTTCGCGAACGCGAAGAAGGGCATGCCAGAACACAGATTCTGCAGAAAAACCAGATTTTCAAAGTCCAAAACATCCTGTGACCTATCCGAAACTCACCCGAACCCTCGGGGCTCCAAACCAAACATGCACACAAGTCTAAAAACAGCATACAAATTTGGTCGCGCGATCAAATCGCCAAAATAACACCTAGAACTCTAAATTTAGCACTAATTCATATGAAATTCTTAAGAACACTTTAAAATCCATAACTTCTCAACTGGACGTCCGAATCACGTCAAATCAACTCCGTTTCTCACCAAATTTCACAGAGATGTCTTAAATATCGTAATGAACCTGTACCGGGCTCCGGGACCAAAATACAGGCCCGATACGAACAATGCCAAATATCAATCAATTCTTAAAAACAAATAATTTTCAAACTTTTAATTATCATCAAAAATTCATAACTCAAGCTAGGGACCTCCAAATTCGATTCCGGGCATATGCCCAGGTCCCATAATTTGATACGGACCCACCGGGACCGTCAAAGCACAGATTTTGACCCGTTTACCAAAACTGTTGACCGAAGTCAAATAAAATTAACTTTTGAGGCAAAAATTCTTATTTTCATTAGTTTTTAACATAAAAGCTTTCCGGAAACCTGCCGGACTACGCACGCAAATCGAGGAGGGTAAAAATGAGATTTTTAAGGCTTAAGAGCGCCGATTCGAGTTCTAAAACATAAGATGACCTTTTGGGTCATCATATTCTCCACCTCTAAAACAATCATTCGTCCTCGAACAGACATAGAAAAATACCTGGGCTGGTGAAAAGGTGAGGATATCTATTCCGCATATCGGACTCGGACTCCCAAGTAGCTGCCTCAATAGGCTTACCTCTCCACTACACTCGAACTGAAGGGTAACTCTTTGACCTCAACTGACGAACTTGTCGGTCTAGAATGGCCACTGGTTCCTCCTCGTAAGTCAAATCCCTGTCCAACTGGACAGAGCTGAAATCTAACACGTGGGACGGATCACCATGATATTTCCGGAGCATAGACACATGGAATACCGGATGAACTGAGGATAACCCTGGAGGCAACGCAAGTCGATAAGCTACCTCCCCCACTCTCTCGAGGATCTCAAATGGCCCGATATACCTAGGGCTCAACTTGCCCTTCTTCCCAAATCTCATAACACCCTTCATGGGCGATACCCAAAGCAATATTCTTTCTCTAACCATGAATGCAATATCACGAACTTTACGGTCAGCATAACTCTTTTTCCTGGACTGAGCTGTACGAAGTCGATCTTGTATAATCTTGACCTTGTCCAAGGCCTCCTGAACTAAATCTGTACCCAATAACTGAGCCTCTCCCCGCTCGAACCACCCAACTGGCGACCTACACCGTCTACCATATAATGCCTCATAGGGAGCTATCTGAATGCTCGACTGGTATCTATGATTGTAGGCAAACTCCGCTAACGGCAAAAACTGATCCCAAGAACCTCCAAAGTCAATAACACAGGCGCGGAGCATATCCTCCAAGATCTTAATAGTACGCTCGGACTGCCCGTCTGTCTGAGGATGAAATGATGTGCTCAACTCAACCCGGGTACCCAACTCACGCTGAACTGCCCTCCAAAAGTGTGAGGTAAACTGCGTACCTTGATTAGAAATGTTAGACACGGGCACACCGTGAAGACGGACGATCTCACGAATATAAATCTCTGCCAACCGCTCCGAGGAATAGGTAACTGCCACAGGAATGAAATGAGCTGACTTAGTCAGCCTGTCCATAATGACCCAAACTGCATCGAACCTTTTCTGAGTCCGTGGGAGTCCAACAACTAAATCCATAGTGATATGCTCCCACTTCCACTCCGGAATATCTAACCTCTAAAGTAAACCACCAGGTCTATGATGCTCACAATTTACCTGCTGGCAATTTAGGCACTGAGCTACATAGGCAACTATGTCCTTCTTCATTCGCCTCCACCAATAATGCTTCCTCAAGTCTTGATACATCTTGGCGGTGCCCGGATGAATAGAATACCGGGAACTGTGGGACTCCTCAAGGATTAACTCACGAAGTCTATCCACATTAGGCATACAAATACGACCCTGCATCCTCAAAACTCCGTCGTCTCCAACAGTAACCTGCTTGGCATCACCGTGCCGCACTGTGTCTCTAAGGACAAGTAAATGAGGATCGTCATCTTGCCAATCTCTGATGCGCTCAAATAAAGAAGACCGAGCAACTGTACAAGCCAGAACACGGTTGGGCTCAGAAACATCTAACCTCACGAACTGGTTGGCTAAGGCCTGAACATCCAATGCAAGCGGTCTCTCACCAACTGGAATATATGCAAGGCTACCCATACTGACTGACTTTCTACTTAAAGCATCGGCCACCATATTGGCCTTCCCGGGATGATACCATATAGTGATATCATAGTCTTTCAATAGCTCCAACCACCTCCTCTGCCTCAAATTGAGTTCCTTCTGCTTGAACAAATACTGCAAGTTCCGATGATCGGTTAATACCTCACATGGCACGCCGTAAAGATAGTGCCTCCAAATCTTCAGCGCGCGAACAATGGCTGCCAGCTCTAGATAATGAACAGTGTAATTCTTCTCGTGAACCTTCAGCTGCCGTGACGCATATGCAATAACATTGCCACCCTACATCAATACCGCACCCAAACCAATACGAGATGCTTCACAATATACTGTATAAGATCCTGAACCTGTGGGTAACACTAATACCGGTACCGTAGTCAAAACTGTCTTGAGCTTCTAAAAGCTCGCTTCACACTCGTTTGACCACCTAAACGGGGCACCCTTCTGGGTCAATCTGGTCAACGGGGCTGCTATAGATAAAAACCCCTCCACAAATCGATGGTAATATCCTGCCAAACCTAGAAAACAACGGATCTCTGTAGCTTATGTGGGTTTAGGCTAGTTTTGGACTGCCTCAATCTTCTTAGGATCCACCTGAATACCCTCTGCTGACACAACGTGACCCAAAAACGCAACTGATCTCAACCAAAACTAGCATTTTGAGAACTTAGCATATAACTGGCTGTCTTTCAGAGTGTGAAGAACGATCCAAAAATGCTGCTCATGCTCCTCTCGACTCTGGGAGTAGATCAAGATATTATCAATAAACATAACCACAAAGGAATCCAAGTAGGGTTTGAACACCCGGTTCATCAAATCCATGAAGGCTACTGGGGCATTTGTCAACCCAAATGACATCACTAAAAACTCATAATGCCCATACCAAGTTCGAAAAGCTGTCTTAGGAACATCGGATGCCCTAATCCTCAACTGATGGTAGCCAGATCTCAAATCAATCTTTGAAAATACCTTGGCACCCCGAAGCTGATCAAATAAATCATCAATCCTCGGCAATGGATATTTATTCTTGATGGTGACTTTGTTCAACTGCCGATAATCTATACACATCCTCATTGATCCATCTTTCTTCTTCACAAACAACACAGGTGCACCCTAGGGCGAGACACTAGGTCTAATGAAGCCCTTATCAAGCAAATCTTGTAACTGCTCCTTCAATTCTTTCAACTCTGACGGGGCCATGCGATATGGCAGAATGGAAATAGGCTGAGTGCCCGGAGCCAAATCAATGCAGAAATCAATATCCCTGTCGGGTGGCATCCCCGGCAGGTCTGTAGAAAACACCTCTGGAAACTCACGAACAACCGGAACCGAATCTATGGAAGGAACCTCCACACTAGAATCGCGGACATAAGCAAAATAAGCTAGACACCCTTTCTCGACCATATGCCGAGCCTTTACGTAAGAGATAACCCTGCTGGTAGAATGGCCAAGATTCCCTCTCCACTCTAATCGAGGCAACCCCTGCAAGGCTAAGGTCACCGTCTTGGCGTGACACTCTAATATAGCATGATAAGGTGACAGCCAATCCATACCCAGTATGACATCAAAATCAACCATGTCGAGAAGTAGAAGATCTACACGAGTCTCAAGACTCCCAATGGTGACCACACACGAACGATAAACACGATCTACAACAATAGCATCTCCCACTTGCGTGGACACATATATAGGAGCACTCAAGGAATCACGGGTCACAACCAAATAGGAAGCAAAATAGGATGACACATAGGAGTAAGTAGATCCCAGATCAAACAGAACTGAAGCATCCCTACTGCAAACTGAAACAACACCTGTGATAACAGCGTCAGATTACTCAGCCTCAGACCTAGCTGGGAAAGCATAACACCGGGGTTGTGCCTCTAGTTGTCTGGTCTTCACCTCTAACGGCCTGACCTCCACCTCTAACTGTCTGGCCCCTACCTCTGGCTGCCTGACCCCTGCCTCTGGCTGGCTGAGCAGGTGGTGCGATAACTGGTGCCGGAACCATGGCACGAGAACTCTGAGGCTGTGAACTGCCCGTTGCCCGAGGGCAGAATCTGGAAATATGCCTCGTATCACCACAAGTATAACATAACATCGGCTGCTGTGACTGCTGACCCTGAAACTGACCTTGTCGACCTGAATAACCACCCTGATAACTCTGGAGTGGAGGTTCACAAATAGGAGCTGGTGGTGCACTGTAGGCTAGCTGGTCGGAATAATGCATTTGAAGGCCACGACCACCTGAGGCACCGTGGGATGCCCGGAGCGCTGAATGAAATGGCCTGGGAGGATGGCCTCTACCAAAAGTACTCCTGCCTCTAGATGAGGCACCGCTGAACTCACCGGAATGACGAGGCCTCTTGTCTGACCCCTGACCTCCCTGAGTAAGAACCATCTCGACTAGTCTGGCGACATTAGCAGCCGCCTGAAAAGAAATCTCACTCCCAGTCTTCTTAGCCATCTGCAATCTGATAGGCTGAAAAAGTCCATCAATAAACCTCCCCACTCTCTCTCTCTCGGTGGGAAGCATAAGAATGGCATGACAGGCCAAATCCACAAAAAGGGTCGCATACTGAGTAACCGTCATACCGCCCTGCTGGAGATGCTCAAACTGACGTCGATGCTCCTCCCTCAATGTGATAGGCAGAAACTTCTCTATGAAGAGCTGAGAGAACTGGTCCCAAGTAAGAGCAGGCCACCCAGCTGGTCTGGTCAACAAGTAATCTCTCCACCATTTCTTGGCGGAACCAGTCATTTGAAATGCAGCAAAATTGACACCATTGGTCTCCACTATACCCATGTTCCGTAGAACCTCGTGACAGCTGTCAAGATACTCCTGGGGGTCCTCTAAAGGGTCACCACTGGAGTGAACAGGAAAGAGCTTGGTAAACGTGTCTAATCTCCATAAAGCCTCAGAAGACATAGCTGGCCCATCTCCGACCTGTGCCGCAATAACCAGCTAAACTAATCCGACTGGCTGAGCTGCTGGATCCTGATACTGGGGAGCCATCTGCTCCGGAGCTGGAGTGGTATGAGTCTAGGCTCCTCCTCCAGCCTGAGAGATTGTTGGTGCCATGGGGAATGCGCCAGTCTGGGCCACACTCTCCATAAGGCCTACCAAACGGACCAAAGTTTCCTGAAGTACTGGGGTAGCAATGAACCCCTCCGGAACCTGAGCTGGTCCTACAGGAACAGTCTGGGCTGGAACCTCCTCGCCAATCTCTATCTGAGGCTCCACTGCTGGGGATGCTGCTCGGGCCTTAGGCTGAGCCTTGTCCCTAGCTCGGCCTCTAGCACGACCTCTGCCCCACGTAAGAGCTATCACTGGAGGTTCTGGTTGCTGCTCAGCTGAGGAAGCGATACGCGTTCTTGCCATCTGCGAGAGAATAAGAGTAGAAGAGTTCAATCAGTATTGTGAAAGCAAAAATCGCACGACAAGGAAGAGTAGAAGTGAAACTTGTTCCTAAACATCATAGCCTTTGGAAGATAAGCACAAACATCTCCGAACCGATCCTCCAGACACTACTAATCTTGCTCGTGAATCGTGAGACCTAGGCAACCTAGTGCTCTGAAACCAACTGTCACGACCCAAAATTTCCCACCGACGGGATCGTGATGGCGCCTAACATTTCACTTGCCAGGCAAGCCAACGTTAGAGAATCATTAAACCAATTCCTTATTTTCATTCATTAAGTAACAATAACTAACTAAAATGAAATATAATAAGTGCGGAATATCATAAAAACTGTATTAATTACTACCACCCGGATCTGGAGTCACCATTCACGAGCATTCTAGAATTTACTACAAGTAATAGTCTGAAAGAAATACAACTGTCTGAATAAAAGAAATAGTAGTACAGAAATGATAGACGGGGACTTCAAGGTCTGTGGACGCCGACAAATCTACCTTGAGTCTCCGGACATCGGACCAATAGCAAAATATTGATCAACCTGGGTCGGTATCAAAATCTGCAGAGAAAGTGCAGAGTGCAGCATCAGTACAACCGACCCCATGTACTGGTAAGTGTCGAGTCTAACCTCGACGAAGTAGTGACGAGGCTAAGGCAAGGCACCTACAATCAACCTGTACAATTTAACAGTGTATACGCAAATAACAGGAATGAAGAACTAAACAGGAAATGTCGGGAGGGGAAACATACTGAGGGGAATACAAGATAAAGAACTACAACAGAATGATCACCGGAGCAGTCAATATACCATGAATGAACAGGAATAGTGAATATAGTAAGGGAAAAAAATGCACGGCATCACCCTTCGTGCTTTTACTCTCAATATCACCATAAAATTAATAGAAACGGCACGGCATCACCCTTCATGCTTTTACTCTCATATCATGGCACGACATCACCCTTCGTGCATTAACACTCACAATATGGCACGACATCACCCTTCGTGCATTAATATTCACAATATGGCACGACATCACCCTTCGTGCATTAATACTCACAATATGGCACGGCATCACCCTTCGTGCATTAACAATCACAATATGACACGTCATCACCCTTCATGCATTAACACTCTCCCTTACCATAATGCAATGCATAAATAACAACAGGGAGATAGAATAACAAGTACAAACTGTACTTCAACATTTGGTTCCATAATATCAATCTCAACTTGAAATAAAAACTCAATTATCACCAGAAAATCCGTAAACATAATAAGAACGATAATTTGGATAACACTAGTATAACATATAGCAATTTGGCATAGGAATGAGACAATGTCAGAAAAATAGAGAAACATGGAAAAACAGGTAAATTGGCGGCGCATAGGTACTCGTTACCTCACATATATGCCGCTCACATGAATTTCACTTAGCAATTAATTTAAGGTTCCTAATTCCCTCAAGTCAGGGTTAGACACAACACTTACCTCGCTCCGAAGGCCACTTGATCCTCAATCACAGCTTTTCCTTTGGACTTCACCTCCAAACCACTCGTATCTATTCAAAAATTACTCAATAATATCAAATATTGCTAAAGGAATCAATTATATTGCATAAATTAAATTTCCCAAATTTTTCTCCAAAAAGTAGAAAAATCGACCCCGAGCATGCTTGGTCAAAACCCGAGGTTCGGACCAAAATCCTTTTACCCATTCGCCCCCGAGCCCGAATATGTAATTAGTTTTGGAATCCGACCTCAAATTGAGGTCTAAATCCCCAAATTCCCGAAATCCCTATTTTCTACCCTTACCCCTAATTCTACAATAAAAACTCTAGATTTTTGGTTGATAATTCAAGGAATGTAATGGGTAATTGAAAGAAAATGGTTTAGAATCACTTACCAACACCTTGGGGAAGAAAATGGCTCTTGGAAATCGCCTCTACCCGTTTGGTTCTTGAAAAATGTTGAAGAAATGGCTTAAACCCGTGTTTGATTCTGTCGCATTCGCGAAGGGTACTGGCTGCCAAGCCTTCGCGTTCGCGAGACGTTGCTCGCGTTCGCGATGGTTACGCTCCCCTGGACTTTGCGTTCGCGAGACGTTACTCGCGTTCGCGATGAAAGAACGACCAACCCTCCCCCAGGTCCCCAAGTGCTTCGCGTTCGCGATGAGCAGGTTGCGTTCGCGAAGGGTAAATCCCCCATCACTTCGCGTTAGCGACCAGGAATTCGCATTCGCGAAGAAGGATTCTCAGCCTCACCGGATTACTCTTCGCGTTCGCGGCTCCAGATTTCCGAAGAACGACATGCCAGAACACAGATTCTGCAAAAAAACCAGATTTCCAAAGTCCAAAACATCCCGTGACCTATCCGAAACACACCCGAGCCCTCGGGGCTCCAAACCAAACATGCACACAAGTCTAAAAACATCATACGAATTTGCTCGCATGATCAAATCGCCAAAATAACACCTAGAACTCTAAATTTAGCACCAATTCAAATGAAATTCTCAAGAACACTATAAAATCCATAACTTCTTAACTGGACGTCCGAATCATGTCAAATCAACTCCGTTTCTCACCAAAATTCACAGACATGTCTTAAATATTGTAATGCACTTGTACCGGGCTCGGGGACCAAAATACGGACCCGATACTAACAATGCCAAATATCAATCAATTCTTAAAAACAAATAATTTCCAAACATTTAATTTTTATCAAAATTTCATAACTCAAGCTAGGGACCTCCAAATTTGATTTCGGGCATACGCCCAGGTCCCATAATTCGATACGGACCCACCGGGACCATCAAACCACGGATCCGGGCCCGTTTACCAAAAATATTGACCAAAGTCAACTAAAATTAACTTTTAATGCGAAAATTCTTATTTCATTAGTTTTTAACATAAAAGCTTTTCGAAAACCTGCCCGGACTGCGCACACAAATCGAAGAGGATAAAAATAAGATTTTTAAGGCTTAAGAGCGCCGATTCGAGTTCTAAAACATAATATGACCTTTTGGGTCATCACAAAAATAATTTGGAACATCCCGAACGTATATTGAAAGAAGTTGATATAAATGAATTAACAATTATAGAAAATAAGGACGAAAAATAAACTTATAGAATTCAAACAAGTGAGGACGAGGAATTCTCGGACGAGGAACAATACGTCGACGAGGATTAAAAAGTTGGTTTTTTAAAGCACTCTCGTGTTATAACTAGTTTCTTATATGTTTCAATCTAAATATGTATATATTATGCAGATGGCAGGTAAGAGTCAAGGTAAAAATGACACTACTAGTTCTTGGGGTCGTGAAAAAGCTAGGAAGGAAAAGAGGAGGGTAGAATCTGGGGATAATACTACTCCCTCATTTCCACCCTCTTCAAAGATGCCTACGTCTTATCCTCCACCACACGGCTATACTAAGCTGCCACAATATCACGAGGCCTATACCTTCATCCATGCACCGGGTCTTCCATCACATGGCCATAAGAGTATACGTTCGACATACATTCCAGCTACCTCATAGCCACCTGAATCGCAACCATTTTCATCACAACCACGTGGATTGTAGCCATCTGCATCACAACCACGTGGATTGTAGCCATCTGCATCACAACCACGTGAATTGCAGCCATACATATCACATCCGCATGGATCGTAGCTATCCATATCACAACCACATGGGTCACAACCATCCGTATCACAGTCACATGGATCGCATCCAGCTATGTCGCAGTCACAGGGATCACATCCATCTTCATCATCGACTCCATCCATTTTACGACTTCGCCTGCGAGACCGTAGCTCTAAGGCCCCATCTACACCGTCTACACATGTCTGTGATACACATGCTAAGGATGATGATCCAGAGGTAGTGCATTATAATCGTTATGGCACGATCATTATAGTCCCTGAGGGTAACAGGTAAGAGTTATTTGTTATTTTTGCGTTTATTATTTTATAATGCTTTTACTAATATTTTTATGTATTTTTATTATTAAATTGTAGGTTCAGGTCAGGTAAGCAGACTACAAAGATAATCACCAATGGGATCAAAAAGCTTTATGATGGCCCTTATGCGACTTGGACTGATTTTCCATACTCGCTGAAGGAGCAAATTTTCCATCAGTTTAAGGTATAAATGTTCTTTTAAGCAGTTTAATAATTTATATTTATGATGTTTCCATCTAATATTTAACTTTTAAAATGTAGAGCAAGTGTGTATGGGAAAACCATTGTAGTGAGGAAGTGGCTGCAAATTTTCATTATAAAGCCCGCAAGAGATTGGCGGATCATTTCTCGGATGCTAGAACGAAGAACAAGAGGCCTGACTGGTGTCTGCAGCATTTATGTGATGATTTGTTAAGGCAATGGCAGACCAAAGAGTTCTTAAAAAGGAGCGAACAAGGAAAGAAAGCTCGCTCAGCGGAGAAAGGAGGCTCATTGCACACTGGGGTGCTATCAGCATCGGGACAATAAGAAGAAGATTGGTAATTACTTAAATTATTGCGTCTTTACTTTTCTAAGTATATCAATTCTATTTATTAACTAAATTAATTTATTTTCAGGAAAAGAAGTATGG
The DNA here is from genome assembly GCF_000715075.1 of Nicotiana tabacum. Taxonomy (NCBI): domain Eukaryota; kingdom Viridiplantae; phylum Streptophyta; class Magnoliopsida; order Solanales; family Solanaceae; genus Nicotiana; species Nicotiana tabacum. Next base: position 20,499,754 of record NC_134081.1, on the reverse strand, counting down.
GAGTCAAATGAGTCATGATGAGCTATTCAAGGAGACTCATATTTTAAAGAAAAAGAAAGAGGGGGATGCAGATAGGTGGGTCGAGGACCAGGCAGAGACTACATATGTAAGATTTCAATTTTCCTTAAGTGTTATAATTTACTTTTATAAGATTTTTTAAATACTAATTTAATTATAAATAATGTAGGTTCGCTATCAAAGTAACGTGGAGGAATTAATTCGTAGTCAGCCAACTGGTGAATCGGGTGAGCCAACCCAACCTTCGGACGATATGGTTGGAGGTTATTGGCGGTCCAAAAAGGGGGAACGTATACAGGCTTCCTGAGAAAAAATTCCATCGCTACAGGTGTGGAATGCAAGGAATATGAAGTTCCTCACAGGGCGAGGCACTTAATAGAGAGAGCCTCTTGGCTTTCCAGGAGACAGTGACAAGGCTTGCATCCGAGCTAGAAGGGGCCAAGAAAAGAGAAAGGCTTAGATATGCTCAATTCCTTGGTATGCAAGCTCAGATCAAAACTCTCCTTTCTACGGGAGCTTTTCCGTTGCCCCGGTCTCATGAGTCTTCGCCAGAGGCTCGACCTCCACGTGATTGTTCCTTCCGTCCTCCCCGTGATCGTTCCTCCCGTCCTCCCTGTGATCGTTCTTGCCGTCCTCCACAAAACCGTTCTCTATACCGTCTTGTAGATAAAAGTTCATCAGATGGTGATGATATTGTAGAAAATACCCCTTGACCAATACTTTGATATACTTTGAACTAGACTAGTAGAACTAGTTTTGAATTAGATTGAACAATTTTGAACTTGTTATAATTACTTATTTTTTGCTTGGTTTTGAATTGTGATGTTTAATTAAACTTTGTTAGTTTTAAAGTATTAATTGGATGCTTGGTTGGATTTGTGGTGAATTAAGGGTTGTATGTGGTGAATTGGAGGTTATTTGATGTGAATTGGAGGTGTTGGTATGCTGTTTTTATTTGGCAGGTAGTGTAGCTACCAAAACAGACATTTTTTGCTAAAATTAATCCTAGAAAACCGACCGACCTTGGTCGGTAAATAATAAAACAAAATTTAAATTACAAAATATCGACCAGTCGGTTAATGCACATTGAATTCCCAGAATAAATTTATTTTTTATTACCGACCAAAGTTGGTCAGTAAAATAAATTAATAAATTTAAAATACCGACCAACGTTGGTCGGAAAAATTAAATTATTAAAATAATATTCCGACTATTATTGGTCGGTAATTCAATTAAATTGTCAGATGGTCGTGTAGAGCATACCGACCGAGGTTGGTCGGTAATTTTCGACCGACTTTGGTCGGTATGCTCTTCCGACCTTCAAAATACTGGCCACACGTAAGTGGTCGCGTTTTGGACGGTTATTGGCCATTACCAACCGATTTTGGTGGTTTTTTCGGACGATTTCTCCCGAATTTCTAGTAGTGTAATAACTTTAACACTATTGTATTGTTTTATATTTATAAAAGATGCCTGATGCTTTTATTTTTGTGAGGTTAATAATTTTTTGTTTTAAGTTTCTTCAACTTTTAATGTACTTTATATATTTTTATGTGATTATTTTGTTAATTTATTAATTTATAAATTAAAAATCTAAAGATTCATGAACCTTACACCTCTTGTCTCGGGTTTTACACCTCGCCCCGTGTTAAGTAAAACGCTCATCTCATGCCTCCGCCTCTTAAAACACTGTTTTTGAATCTATGATTTCACATTCTTATTCATGCTTTTCTGACGCATTTGATCAACTGAAGATTGGTTAAGATTTTCAAAGAAAACTAACAATCACTGCTTAAAAAAATGCGAAATCTTAGTCAGAAATTCATTAAAACGGTACTTGTATTAAACATTCCCAACGAATTTTTCTGTCGGAAATCCCAGATTTCCGACAAATATCCAATGGGAACGTCCAATGGAATTTTGCATCTTTCTGGAAATAAATATATATTGGCTCGGAACTCTTGAAAAAACATAAAATTTCATTAAATGAAGATTATCATAAATTTGTGAATCATACAATCATAGGAGAAAATACATCCTATTCCAAAGGTACGGCTGAAATATCCCTAATAAGTTCAAAGAAGGAAGCCATATTTTCATTATCTTGAGCAAAGGGATTTGCAATATTTGGGAATTGTGTGAAATAATCCATACAAGTGAATAGATGAACCTGTGCACCCTCAACAGCTTGAGCAATATCACCATTGAATTCCAAGGTATGAATTAAGTTCTTGAAATCTGATTTCAAAAGTAAATACTGATGAAGACACTTCCTATAAATTTGCTTAAATTCTCGATTTGTCTCATTTGAAGTGATTGTCAAAACTTTCCTTGCAATATTTGTGTAGTTTGTTTCTGCCAATGTAATTGTAGTGTTTTCAAGATTGAACCTAGTTGTTGCCCATTGCGCATCTGGATCATTTCCCAAAACATTATAGCAAAAATCTTTTACATTAGAGAAATCACAAGCTGTTTTAATTAGCTGAGTGATAGCAGTTGCTCTTAAATTTGCACCAAAGAGATCAACACTTAATAAAATAATATAAGGGAGGAGAAAGATTAGTGAGGTTGATGAAAAATTAGAAATCGATCTCCCCATTTTTTTCTCTCTTGTTGAACTAATCCAAATTCTCTGTTGGAAAAATTATATAGACATTGGGTTTATATATAGCTTGATCTAGAAATGTATTTAATTTTCTTTATAACATGGATATTCTAGTTTTAGAAATTCTCTCGACAAGTTAAAGCACTAATAATGTTCTTGCTAATGTTTGATTCTTTTTTAATATGGAGTTATGATAATATAAATCTTCTGCAATAGCATTTCCAAGCTATTTTGAGACCCCAAAAATGGATATTATGCAAATGCTGATATGCACCAATTTCCGTAAAAGGCTGATCTCATAGTTAGTCAGATTCTAATACACATAGAAAATGCCCATAAAGTAAGGAGGAGACCTAATAAAGCAAAACACTTATTCGGACCGGGAGTCTAAACCAAACCAATAAAGTTAATCCAGTAAAATTTTAAAGTGAAAATACATTTACCAGAAAAACGGTACAGTTAAATTTGTAACGTGATTTATAAACACGTGGATTAAATTGATCCGATAAAATAAAGTAATGATGAAAAAAGCGATTAAAATAAAGAGAATTGAGGAAAAGACAAGAATAGGCTAATGTACCCACCGGAATCAAGAATAATTAGAAAATCTCGACAATACTCATATAAAGCTTGAGAGAAAGAATACTAGTCTTTTTCTATCACTAATTCTTGATCCCTTACAATAGAATGTAAGCCTCTTTTTATACTAGAGTTGTGAGGTGTATGATCTATAATTTTATTAATGCTACAATAAAAGGTAATAAAAAGGTAGTAAAAGAATATTAAAGGGTAATAAAGCCTAATAAAGACGAGAGGAATCTTGGGGTCTTCTATAACGTTTCTCGGTCATATCTTGAATTAAAGCTTCTTATCTAGCCATAGATTTGTATCTGGTGTCAATATCTTATCTGGCCATAGGTTTGTATCCGGTGTGAACATGGTTGAATCATTGTTGATTGATACACGTTGCTTCCTAATTTACCTATCTTCTGAGATCGATTTATACCGTATGCAGATAGTCCCCCCACTTCTTGTTACTCACTAAGATTTGACCAGGAAGTGAAAGTTCTTTACCCTAGTTACCGCTTCATTAAAAACCTTGCCGGAAAAATCCAATCGGGAAAAAAACTGGACGAAGAAAAAAAGAGTGCAAAACTTCAAATGACAACTTATTATTCTATCATCGATGACCGATTGGCATTGAAAAAGTGTCGCTATCACAGAAAACTTGATCCCGAATTTTTAGTGTTCACCCTGAATTTTAATCTTTAAATTTCAACTTTTGGGTTTTTAGTTGTACTCGAAAATTTTTCTTTGAGTGTTAACTCTTCGATTTTTAGTTATACCCGAAAACTTTTCTTTGAGTTTTGACTCTTTGATTTTTAATTGTACCCAAAAACTTTTCTTTGAGTTTTGACTCTTGGGTTTTGGTTGTATCCGAAAATATTTATAACCTCACAGCCTTCGAGACCGGGGATGTAAATGACCAGGAATTTTGAACTTCTGGTGTTGATAAAATCCGAAAATTTGATGTTTCATGTTAAATTTACGATCGGAAAATAAGATATTTGACCTTTAGCCATTTTATTGGATGGCTTCATAAGAGAGGAACCTTATATTTATGGTGCTTATGAAGAAGACGTCTCCTGTTCATCCGGGCACAATTATTCGGATTTGTAATCCATTTCTTGCTTCTAAATATGATCAAATATTAAGAATGGTTTTGTTCATTCAAACATATACGAGAATATTTTTGGAAAGTGCAAATTGGGTCTAACCACTTTTTAAACAAAAATACCTTGCAAGAGTATTGTGGTCGGGCTGACATTTATTGGGTCTAGCCAATTTTTAATTCTGATTTCTTCTATTTATTTTTTTCCGGGGCTAATGTGGTAGTCCCCAGTCCTTTAACTGGCAGTCCCCAGTCTTTTACTTTATTCCGGAGCCAGTTCAAGCTATCTCCGATATCCTGTACGGATTGTTCCAAAGTCATCTTCAAATGCTTCCGGTACTTATTGTTGCGATTTTTTTTGCTTTGATGCAACAATCCCCAGCATTCATAGATATTATTTTCCTTCATCGAAGTTATTTTCTTGCGACTTGCTTCGGGTACCCCCTGCCTCATGTCAGTCCATGATCCTGATGGGTATGGCTCAAACCGGTGTCTGGAACTCCGATCAAAGTTCAATTGACCTTGATTCCGCGCCGTAGAAGATGTCGATTCACTTATCTTATCATCTTCTACACGAATCTTTGACTCGTATCTGCTATGAACATCTTCCCACATTATTGCTTGAAATTCCAACAAACTTACCTTCAATATCCTTGCTACATCGAAACTTGTAGGATTAAGACCCTTGGTAAATACTTCTGCTACCCATTCATTCGGTACTGCCGGCAACATCATTTTCTCTTTTTGAAATCGGATCACGAACTCTCGTAGCAACTCCGAGTTTTCTGGAGCGATTATGAATATATCAGATTTTCTTGCTTGCACTTTCCTTGCTGAGCGTGAGCTTTGATGGATGAATCTGCAAGAATTTCAAAGGAATTAATTGAGTATTCATGTAAAAGAGAATACCATGTTAAAGCCCCTTTTGTTAGAGGTTTGCCAAATTTTATTAGTAAAATTTATTCGATCTGATGCGGAGTCAAATCATTTTCCTTTACAGTTGTGGTGTAAGTTGTGATGTATTCCTGTGGATCCGATGTTCCATCATATTTTAAAATATCTGGCATTTTAAATCTCTTTGGAATCAACTCCGAAGTTGCACTGGGTTTAAATAACAATTGTATATATTTTTGAATCCGGGCCCTTTTAGGACCGGAGGTGCTTCCGGGATCTGATCTATTCGAGCATAAAATTCTTTAGCATTTTGATCCATTCGAGCATTTATTTCCCTCTAAACCTTATGAGTTTGGCTTTGAAAGAATTGTCTGCATTATTTTCATTTTCAGATCCACTACCGGTCCGACCTTCTTGATTATTGTTTCTTTCAAACTTCCCCCGGTAATAGTGTCACTGATTCTTGGTACCATTTGATTTATAGGGACGCCGGGAGGGACTCGAAATCCATCATTTGAATTATTTGAAGTCCCCGATATCACTTGTTGAAGATCAGTCATTATCCGGTCCTATCTTGAGAGATGGTCCATAATTTTCCATTGTTGTTCTCTCAACATTTTCACAGTAATAGCCCCCAGCTCACCATGCATATCATCAGGGGTAGGACTACTCTCATGTCGAATTTTTCTTTCTACCCGGTTAGGAGTTGACTCATTCCCATCGAGATGGGTTTCACTAGTTGAATCATCCTGTTGATTTTCATTATGGAGATTGTCCACGGGCTCATCGTTGTAGTTTGTTCCAACATTGAGCGAGTTATTGATATCATTGTGTGCCATAACTATAGTATGCTTAAAACAAAATAAACCTTCAAAGGTCGTTAGTATAAGATAAACAGATCAAAATAACACCACAATTGTCTAAGCCCACAGTGAGCGCCAAATTGTTTACTGAAAAAACGGTACAGTTAAATTTGTAATGTGGTTTATAGACACATGGATTAAATTGATCCGATAAAATAAAGAGAGTTGAGAAAAAGACAAGCCTGAGCTCCAGAGTGTTCCCACCGGAATCAAGAATAATTAGAAAATCTCGATAATACTCGTATAAAGCTTGAGAGAAAGAATACTAGTCTTATCCGACCACATGTTTGTATCCGTTGTGAACATGATTGAATCACTGCTGATTGACACGCGTTGCTTCCTAATTCACGCATCTTCTGAGACCGATTTTGAGAGACATGTTTGTGAGGCGCGGCAAGTTTTTACCACTAATACTATAATAAGTGATTGTATCTCTTGGGAGTTTAAGGAAGTGAACGTAGACTTAGCATTTGGGCTAACCTATGATAAAATAAAGGATTGTTGTTTCCTTTGAGCTCTTTATTACTACTTGCTTACTCTATTTTTGTTTGATTTTTATCTCCAGTATTCAATTCATTATTCTGCGAGCAGAAACTTTCAAACTAAAACATAACAAGTGGTAACACTTCAAGGAATTCTTAACATTATGAAATTTTAGTAACCTTTGGCTGGGTAAGAGGTTTTACATTCGATTGAAAGTAATTTACAAAAGACCTTCTAAATACTTTAAAGTCGAATAAGTTACAATATATTCACTCCTCTTCCCTCTTGTACTTTCACAGCCCAAATATTAATACAGACATTGCAAGTATTTTCACCAACACAAACATAATTTTCCCAATCCGTCTACCATTTCCACCATGAGGAAATACAGAAGGTGGAACGTACGTCGTGATTCCTAGCCATGTTGTTTTCTTTTCACATTGTACCACAAGACAACCCATATGAATATCGAATTTACATAGTTGACACCTATAACGCCATGTAGAAGCGTTACATGCTCCTCTACAAACAGCACAGGTTCCTGCTTCGGACGAGCCTAGAAGCCTTAAAGGATGGGCCTGAATTTACAATTATCATCAAAATACTTGCAGAATTATACAACAGTTTGTAACATAAATAATACCTCTGATTTTTTACCTATGCATAATGTGCTTATGTGACCTTAATATGACTGATTTTGTCAAAGTGTATGTGTTAGAAAATTTGAACAGAAGAATATTAAAGAGAGTACTCTGAGGCGTGAATAAAATACACTGTCCTTAAAGAAATATTGTCTGTCTATTCTTCAGGGAGAAACATACAAGTTTCTTCAGCATTTCTCAAAGTTATTAATATATTGTTACTGCAGTGTGTAGAGCCATTTTCAGTGATAATGAATTTATAGAGAAGAAAGAAGACTATTCGTAAGAGGTGTCTTTATCTGAACAAATTTTTGCAGTTAATAATTTAAAATTTAAATTTAAAATATACTAAAACCGTCATAGAAATTAGACGGAAAACAAATACTTCATCCGTTCACTTCTACTTGTCCACTATACTAAAAATATATTTTCACTTTTACTTGTCCACTATACTAAATCAAACGATAGACAATCTTTTTTTCTTGTTTTACCCTTATCATTAACTATTTATTCCCCAAAACTTTTGGAAATACTATTATTGTTATTCGTAAAATTATAAAATACATATTTCATTTATTATTTCTTAAGGAGCGTGAAAAATTTAAAGTGGACAACTAAAAGTGAACGGAAGGAGTAATCCTTTAGTCCCCGTCCTTTATTACACATACAATGGTACTTGGTGGGTCTACTTATCTAAGTACAAATAGTGAGCCTTTTACTTTTGGTACAATAGTGGGATAAATATCCCATGTGATTAGCTATTCCACCTTCTTGTTGGGTATACGTGAACAAAATATCACATCGAAAGTAGAAAGGAAAAAAATTCTACTTATAAGAAGTTGGATATTCTTAGTGGTGTGAAGCTTTTTGAGAAAAATCGCGCGGGCTTGGTCCAAAGTGGACAATATCATACCATATTAAGAGTATCTTTGGGTCGTTCAAGTGTTGCTTTACTAGCTTCCACATGACGCCTGATTTGTTTCGGTCCTAACAAGTGGTATCAGAGCGAGGTTCAAAGCAGGTTTATCTTGGCAGGTTTGGTTGTCGCATCCTATTTGACGTTAATCATGATTTTTTGTATGAAATATTTTACCAGAGTACTACTCACGTTAAGACAAACTTGTGGTGTAGATTCGGAGATGCGGCATGTTGAAGGTTATGTGAAGAAGATGGATTGAGTTTATTTTGTCAGAAAATTCAGGTCAAGTGGGAGAATTGTTAGGTGCTTGTCCTTGATTTTCTTACTATACTTGGTTTTCCTATTACTTGAAGGAAGGACAATATATTTATCATAATTGGGTTTATCTTTTCCTAGAAGGAAATTGTAATTCTTTCATATTTAGTTATTCTATTTTCTTGGAGGAAAATGTTTGAACCTCTATAAATTGAGGATCCTTCCTTCTCATTCAGCAACATCCACAATGTAGGCAAAAGAGATTTGAGAGTCTTGTTTAAGGGAGAACTTTTCGGGACAACTGTTAGTGTGTCACTTGTGTCTGCCTCTTCGTGAGGTTGTTCTCTCGATATTTTGTACTTTCTTCTATAGAGTGAATTGCTCGTCTTCGCTTGTGAACGTAGGTCAATCGAACCACATTAAATGTTTGTGAGTCTTATGTTAGATTTCTCTTTTGTTGCTTGATACTAGTTGTTGGGCTATAACACCTCAAAGATACTCTTAACATTATGTGATATTATCCGCTTTGGGCCAAGCCCGTACGGTTTTCCCAAAAGGCCTCACACCATTAAGTGTATATAACTCCTTATAAGTAGAAGTTTTTTCCATTCTACTTTCCATAGGGGACTATGTTCACACACATCCATACTTTCTATTTATATGTTTGGTCTTAAAATGAAAAGTGGAGTGCTTGGTGAGACAAATAGCACTCCGATTATCACAAAATAAGATGTACCTTGGCTACTCAAAACCAAGATCATTAATAAAATCCTTCATCCATAATAGTTCTTTGGCATCTTCTGTGACAACACTATATTCGGCCTCTGTGGTGGATAGAGCTATGCACTTCTGTAGTCTAGATTGTCAAGAAATAGCTCCCTTTGGAAAAGTGATCAAATAACCGCAAGTGGATCTTGAATTATCAAGATTTCCTCCTAAATCAGAGTTTGTGTAACAAACAAGTTCAGGCTTGCCACTTCCAAAGCACAGTTTCAAATCTGCATTACTTTTCAAATACCTTAATATCCATTTTACTACATCCCAATGTTCTTTTACCGGATTAGAAAGGAAGCTACTAACAGTACCAATGGCATGTGCAATATTTGGTCTAGTACAAATCATAACATATATCAAGTTACCAATGGCACAAGAGTAAGCAATACGAGACATCTCCTTTTTCTCTTCATCAGTAGATGGACTCTGACTAATACTCAGTTTAAAGTGTTTAGCAAGAGCAGTACTAACTACTTTTGCATCTATCATATTGAACCTCTTGAGTACCTTCTCGATATATTTCTCTTGGGACAAAAATAACTCCTTTTTATCTTTGTATCAATGGATTTGAATGCCCAAGATTTTCTTTGCTGGCCCCAAATCCTTCATCGCAAAACAATTTGCTCAACTGCTTCTTAAGGACTGCAATTCTGGATTTATTCTTGCCAACAATAAGCATATCAATCATGTAAAGTAATAAGATAATAAAATCATCATCAGAGAACTTCTGAAAGAATACATAGTGGTCTAAAGAAGTTTTCTTGTATCCTTGTTTTTCTATGACAGATTCAAACTTCAAATACCATTGCTTTGGAGCTTGTTTCAATCCATACATGCTCTTTTCAAATTTATAGATATAGTTTTCTTTATCTTAGTTGCAAAACCCTTAGGTTGTTCCATATAAATCTCCTCATCTACATCACCATGAAGAAAAACAGTCTTTACATCTATCTGCCCAATCTCTAAATCTAGACTCATAGCTAAGCCTAGAACCACATGAATAGAAGACATCTTCACATTAGGGAAGAAAATTTAATCAAAGTCAGCTCCCTTCTTCTGGTCAAAACCTTTAACAACTAAACTCACCTTGTACCTTGGTGTAAAGGTATAGTTATCTTGCTTTACTCTGAATATCCATTTGTTTGATAAAGCTCTCTTACTTTTTTCAATTTCACTAACTCATATGTGTCATTCTCAATGAGTGAATTCATCTCATCTTTCATGGCTTCTATTCACTGATCTTTGTGAGTATCTTATATGACTTCATCATAATTCTCAGGTTCTCTCATGTCAGTCAAAAGTACATACTCATTGGGAGGATAGCGCATCGGTTTTTGCTTCTCCCCGGTAGATCTTCTACGAGAGGCTTCAGGAGAATTCGAATTAGTTACCTGAGTAGGAATTGGTTGTTGATCAAACACAACTTCATCAACTGGAGCATCCATAACATCTATACCATGATGATCAATTTGATCTTGATCAGTATCTTCATTATTGTCTTGGGTTCCTTCATGTGAAATAGGTGCCTTAGCAATAGAAACTGGATCAATATCAACTAAGCTCTCATTACTCTGAGAATCTATCTTCTCAGCTTTGTCAATATCTTCAATAGTCTGGTCTTCAAAGAATATTGCATCACGACTTCTAATAAGTTTATTTTCAACTGGATCATAAACACGATACCCAAACTCATTTTTATTATAACCGATAAAGATGTACTACTTAGCTTTGACATCCAGTTTCGATCTTTCATCTTTAGAAACATGCACACAAGCTTTATACCCCAAAACTCTTAGGTGATAATAAGAAACATCTTTAGCAAACCAAACTCTGTCTAGGACATCACCATCCAAAGCAACATCAGGAAATAAATTGATAATATAAAAAATAGTATTAAGTGCTTCCGCGCAAAATGTATTTGGAAGTTTAACCTCTGAAAGCAAGCATCTAACTCTCTCAATTAGAGTTCTATTCATCCTTTCTGCCAAACCATTCAATTGAGGCATCTTGGGCGTAGTTTTCTGATGATGAATTTCTTGTTCTGTGCAATAGTTATCAAAGGGACCATAATATTTACCACCATTGTTAGTGCGAATACATTTTAATTTATTTCCCATTTGTCTCTAAGCGAAGGCCTGGAATTCCTTAAACACGCCAAGTATTTGATATTTGGATTTCAAAGGATACACCCAGAGCTTGCGAGAATGATCATCAATGAAGGTTACAAAGTAAAGTGCACCACCTTTTGACTTTATTTTAAAACGACCACACTAATCAGAGTGTACTAGCTCCAACAATTCGGTCTTTCTTGAAGGAGGATGGCTATGAAAGGAAACCTTTTTCTGTTTGCCAGCTAAACAATGTATACACCTGTTTAGCTTTGCTTGTTTTACTCCAGAAAGCAAACTTTTCTTAGCAAAACACGTAATCCCCCTCTCACTCATATGACTCAATCTTCTGCACCACAATTCTGATAAAGTGTCACTTTCCATCAGATTTATGTAGTCATTAAGAATAGAGCATGTGTCACAATCAAATGAGAAGATTTAACTCCCCGAGCTACTACTAATGAAACCCTTGGTGAGCTTCCATTTGACATTAAAGAGGTCATTACGGTAACCTTCATTATCTGATATTCTTGCGGAGTTCAAATTGAAAAGAAAGTCTGGATCATGTTTGACATTTTGAAGAACTAACGTCGAACCATTATTAGTTTTCAAACAAATGTGCCAACACCAAACACCTTAACTTCACTGGCATTTCCCTTCTTTAACACTCCAAAATCAATAAGAGTATAAGATGAGAAAAAGTCTTTTCTTGGTGTGACATATGAGGTAGCTCCAGAATCTACTATCCAGCTCGTCTCATGGGATACAAAATTAATGACATTTTCATCATGAGCAAAAATAAAAGTCATCTCGAAAAATGACAACAACATTGTTCTCGTTATTTTTAACTTTTTTTCCTTCTCTAATGTCTTGCTTCAACTTGTGGAAGAATCTTTTGATATGCCCTTTCTCGCCACAGTGGTAGCATGTAATATTATGAAATTTGGACCTTGACTTACTTTTGCTTTTACCTCTATTCCACGAACCTTTTGTTATATCTCTCCCCCGGTCTTCTGTAAACGTGGGGGGAGGGTGTTGAGTTATCCCACATTGGTGGGATTTGAGGTCCTTGGTGTCATGTCCTTAGTCGTTAACTAAGTACACGTGCGACACTTGACAATTTTTTCACATTCTTGGTATGCCAAGTCAGCCTTACTACACTCAAGATCACTAAGAGAATGGTAGAAAGAACACAAGAGAATTGTTAAAGGAAGCTTGGTATTAGAGAAAACTTGAATTGTTTGCTTGATGAATTACAAATGAATGGCTCCCTTTATATACTAGTCTCCTAGGGGCTAGTGTGTAAATATTAATTGTTACACAGGTCCTTAATATTTACAAGATAAGGGCTTTTTCTAGAATTCTTTACAAGCCTAGAAGATTCCAAGGACTTTCCTAGCAAATCCATAAACATCTAGGATCTTCCAAAGGAAATGTCCATACTTTTCTAGAATCTTCTCACAAATGCAAGCATTCCTTCTAGGTAAGCTTACACATGGCATTAATATATGCCAAATGGCGCTTATGTGGCATGATGACATGGCGAGTCATCACACTCTCCCCCACCTAATGTTGCAACGACCGCGGCGCAATATTGCTGCATAAACTCTTGGATCTTATCTTTGAATTGCCATAAATCTTCATAACGTTCCCATATGTCCTCCTCCAGTGATTACCCCTTCCAATGGACGAGGAACATTGTGGTGGTTTTTTGCCCTTGTTTTCGCCTGGCCTGGTAATCAATAATAGCCTCAATCTCCTGGTCGTGCGAGGTGGTGATAGTAATAGGCGCTCGACTTGATTGGCCCCTACTTGGATCATCATTGTCTTCATGATAGGGCTTAAACATGCTGGCATGGAAGACAGGGTAGATCTTAAGATATGATGGCATGTCAAGCTTGTATGAGATCTTGCCTACCTTGGCGACTATCTTAAATGGCCCCTCATACTTGCGAATCAGATTCTGATGCATGCCCCGTAGTGCCTTAAACTATCTAGGATTAAACTTTACCATGACCATGTCCCCAACTCTATAGTTCGTGGGACGTCGCTTACGATCTGCAAACTTCTTCATCTTCTTAGCTGCCTTATCCAAGTAGGACTTAACAGTGTCAAGCTGCTCCTCCCATCCTTTGGCCATATGATAAGCCCCCAAACTCTTTCCCTCGAACTCGGCTAGTAATGAATGTGGAGTTTGTGGTTGTTGGCCTGTGGCTAGCTCAAATGGTGTCCGCCCTGTGGACTCACTCGGCTGCAATTTGTAAGAGAATTGGGCGATGTCTAGGAGCCTTGACCAATATTTCTGATGTGCCCTTACATAATGCCTCAAGTAGCATTCTAGTAAGGCATTGACCCGTTCCATTTGTCCATCTGTCTGTGGGTGAAAACTAGTGGAAAAATGCAGTTCCGTGCTAAGTATGTCGAATAATTCTCTCCAAAATTTCCCAGTAAAATGGGGGTCTCGATCTTTGATAATATGCCTTGGTAAGCCCCAATAATTCACCACTTTCTTAAAGAATAGCTTGGCGGCTTCCTTGGCAGTGCAACCTGGTGTGTCGGGCATGAAGGTGTCATATTTGGAAAATCTATCCACGACCACCATAATAGTACCATAACCGTCAGACTTTGGTAGGCAAGTGATAAAGTCCATAGTCACGCTCTCCCATGGACGCTCTGCAACTAGTAGTGGCTCCAAAATTCCTTCGGGTTTTTGTTGCTCAACCTTGTCCTATTGACAGACAAGACAAGTCTGCACATAACACTCTATGTCATCTCGCATGCGTGGCCAATAGTAGATTGACTCAACCAAGGACCTAGTGCGACGTTGGCCTGGATAACCAGCCCACATTGTGTCATGACTCTCCCTTATAATCCGCCGTCTAATGTCTCCAAAATTAGGCACGTAGACCCGCCGACCTGTGGTGAGTAGTAGGCCGTCTTCGACCCAAAAACATCTCGTATCGCCCTGGTTGGCTAACTCGATAAGTTGTTTGGCTGTTGGATCGTGTTGCATGCCTTATTTTATAGCCTCACGAATGTCCCATCTTGTTGAAGTGATTGCAGCAAGCTCGACTTTCCTGCTCAAGGCATCGGCTACAATGTTACCTTTGCCCGGCTTATACTCCAGCACATAATCAAATTCGGCCAAGAAATCCTGCCACCGAGCCTGTTTTGGGGTGAGCTTCTTCTGCGTCTGAAAGTAGCTAGTAGCTACATTGTCGGTCTTGACCACGAACCTCGACCCAAGAAAATAATGTCGCCATGTACGAAGGCAATTCACAATAGCAGTCATCTCCTTCTCTTGCACAGTGTAACGCCGCTCCGTCTCATTTAACTTGCGACTCTCAAATGCTATGGGATGCTTATCCTGCATCAAGACACCTCCAATGGTAAAATCTGAGGCATCTGTATGCACCTCAAATGTCTTGGAAAAGTCAGGTAATGCCAAGATTGGCTCCTCTGTTACAGCTGCCTTGAGGTCTTCAAATGTCCTTTGACAATGCTCCGTCCAAACCCATGGCTTGTTCTTCTTTAGCAACTCAGTCAATGGTGCGGCCTTTGCTGAGTAGCCATAGATGAACCGACAATAGTAGTTAACAAGGCCAAGGAAGGATCTCAACTCAGTTACCTTTATAGGTGCCTCCCACTCCTGGATAGCACGTACCTTAGCCTCGTCCATGCGTAGCTCGCCATTGCTAATAACATGGCCTAAGAAGTGCACCTTTGATAGTGCAAACTCGCATTTCTCCCTCTTGATGTATAGCCCGTTCTCTCGCAAGACTTGGAAAACCTTCCTTAAGTTCTTAATGTGCTCTTCCAAGGTGTTGTTGTAGATGACTATGTCGTCTAGGTAGACTACCACGAACTGATCAAGGTAGGGATGTGAAATCTTATTCATAAGGGTGCAAAATGTGGCAGGTGCATTGGTTAAGCCGAAAAGCATCACCAACCACTCAAAGGCTCCATATCTCGTCACACATGTTGTATTTGGCTCATCCCCCTCTGCAATGCGAACCTAGTAGTAGCCCTTGCGAAGATCCACCTTGGTAAAATACTTGGCTTGCCCAAGTCTATCGAACAAGTCAACAATGAGCGGGATCGGGTACTTATTCTTCACTGTGACCTTATTAAGTGCTCGGTAGTCTATGCACAAGCGTAGTGATCCATCTTTCTTCTTCTGGAACAATACTGGTGCGCCGAAAGGTGCCTTTGATGGGCAAGCTGCAATTCTAGTTTTTTTGCGGCAGCCTCAGTCACAAAATTATGAGTTGCTCCAGTATCCACCATTGCACGAGCAGGCTTGTTGTTGATGGTTAGATCCACGTACTGGTTTCCATTCTCGGTAGGTTGGATAGATTGCTTTGTGACAACACCGCATAATCCGATCATACCTAATTGTAAGGTTCCCGAACTCTCTCCTTGCGGCTGCTCCTTCCGTTCACGGACCATGGCACTAAGGCTCTTTAGGTCGGGACAATTCCTGAACTGTGCGGCCCTCCGCATATGTAACATCCCTTCTTCTCGGCCTGCGCCTTCTTCTCGGCATAGCCGTGACGGCCACTCAACTTTTTGGAATCTTGATTCTTATAGTATTGTTGTTGTATCTCCTTGCCTTTGCCACGGTCTCCCCCACCTTTGACATTGTTAAACATTGATTCTTTGACTTTCCCTTTGTCATGCTTGTCATGCCTAAAATCCATCAATGATTCGGCCTCCACTATGGCTTGGTCTATATTTGCAACTTGTCAGCATTGTAACTCCTACTTAGCCCAATTTTGCAACCCGTCCATGAAGTGGAACAACAAGTCATCATTGGTCAGGTTGGGGATTTGAAGCATAAGGGTAGTGAACTCCTTGACATAGACACGTATGCTCCCTGTTTTCTTCAACTCCCTAAGCTTGCGCCTTGCCTTGTACAAGACATTGTTTGGAAAGAACTGTCGCTTGAACTCGACTTTGAACTGATCCCACGTGCTAATAGTACATAGACCTTTATCCACGTCAGCCATCTTCCTTCTCCACCATAGCACGGCAGTCTCTGAGAGGTACAACACTACAGTGTTGATCATGGCCTCGTCGTCCTTCACTTTGCCGTGCTTGAAGTAGTTCTCCAAGTGCCAAAGGAATTTTTCCACTTCTTATGCATCACGAACACCTTTGAACATCGGGGGTTTGGGAGCCTCGATCTTGGCCTCCCTTGTCACCACAACATTGCTGGCTGCCTCGGTCACGCCAGCACTAACATGCTCCTCGAGTGACTCTATCTTTGTCTTCATAGCATCAATAGTACTCAAAGCCTCCATGAGTCTGCACTCTAAGGCATTGATAGTTTGCCTTAGTTCCATCTCGGTAAGTGTATGTCCCTCCAAGTCATTTCGGATGCTCTTAATCTCTTCAAGAGTGTGCCCCTCAAGAATGCTAAGGGTGCCTTCCACCTTCCCCAAGTGTTGGCCAAAGATCTCCACGGCGTCCATCCCCGCGTTCATCTTCATCACCCACTCTTTACCGAGCGAGACGTCCTCAGGCAGGACCTCCACTTCATCCTCGCTCGCCTCAGTGGCAGATGGCTCTTGGGATGTAAGCCCTTCGTTTGACACAACCTCGGGTGGCACCTCCTGGCCCTTGTTGGTGAAATAACTCTTTTTGTTACGGCCGCTCTTGCCAGCAGCATCCTGGATGACGTTGGCTTGGGTGTTGATAGCGTTAATTTCTCCGTCGTTCGTCATTCCCTTAGTCGCAACCTTTGCTCTGATACCATGTTGTCACGTCCTTAGTCGTTAACTAAGTACACGTACGACACTTGACAATTTTTTCACGTTCTTGGTATGCCAAGTCAGCCTTACTACAATCAAGATCGCTAAGAGAATGGTAGAAAGAACATAAGAGAATTGTTAAAGGAAGTTTTGTATTAGAGAAAACTTGAATTGTTTGCTTGATGAATTACAAATGAATGGCTCCCTTTATATACTAGTCTCCTAGGGGCTAGTATGTAAATATTAATTGTTACACAAGTCCTTAATATTTATAAGATAAGGGCTTTCTCTAGAATTCTCTACAAGCCTAGAAGATTCCAAGGACTTTCCTAGCAAATCCATAAACATCTAGGATCTTCCAAAGGAAATGTCCATACTTCTCTAGAATCTTCTCACAAATGCAAGCATTCCTTCTATGTAAGCTTACACATGGCATTAATTTATGCCAAATGGAGCTTATGTGGCATGATGACATAGCGAGTCATCACATTGGTCTCCTTATATGGTCTTGGGCAATCCTCATCTCATAAGCTAGTTTTTGAGGTTGAGTTATACCTAAGGTCCATTTATCACTTCTATATGAGATAGCTAATCCCACTATTTTAGTGTAAAATTTATCTAGGTATTAGCTAATACTTATAACCAAATATGGAATAAATACAATCTCTATCCCGAAATTATTATCCTTATCAACCGGTAACCAAACAACCCCTAAATCCTCAAATAACTCTTTAAGTCCATCGATGTGGGACTTTTTGTCTCCCACCGTACAAGCTATCTAACAGTGTGTAAATCACGTGAGAAACGAGATGAAATGTAGAAATTAAGGTCAAATCGTAAAAATCACTTTGTTTTCTCTCATTTTCCTCTCTTCATTATGTATAAATTTAATATTAGAATGATGGATGTTTTCCATCCATGAACTATATATTATAAATTCCATACTACACTTTCCTAATTAGACAGTTTAGATATCTAATAAGTTACCTGATGCAAGACATGGCGCAGAGTTTCAGGCAACTGAGTACAGAGAGGGTGGACATCGAATTCACAAATCTCACACCGATAAAAAAGGCCTTCAACAGAATCGCAGCAGACGTTGCAGATGCGGTCGAATTGGCGATTGCCTTGTGGCTTGCGGACGACGAGCTTGAGCGAATGGTACGGATGCATAAAAGAAGAAAGAATTGTTGGGCATGTTCCACAGTATTCATGCAGGTCAAATTCGCAGCCATGGCAGCGATATCTTTTACCTATGCCAGGGATTTTGCAACCATCACATAGATATCCAGTGTTGGAATCATACTCTGTTAATGAATGTTCTGGGTGTGTAAAATGTTGTATTGTGTTCTTTCTGAGAGGTGCCATTTCTTGAAAGAACTCAGAAGTTAAGAATTTGGAGATAATGAGACCTAAAAAAGGCGAAGATGACAATATGGGAAGACTTTATGTATGACTTTTGCTCCAAATACCAAAGTCTTTCACCGCCTTTTATTTTTTTCATAGATATATCTAAATACATCAAGTAGATATCTACTTAATTAACTACTTCATCTGTTACCTGGATGCTTCTTAATATAGTACTTCAGCAACTTTAATGTTGTAAAATACAAGTTTTGTTAGACTGGTTCAACCATGATGTTTTCGTGAAATGGGGAGGAGCTGATGCTCCCATTAATAACATGTGGAAAAAAAAAAAAGAAGAAGTGGGTGGCTTAAATTCAAACTATATTAAGTTTCCCTTAAACTTATTCTATAAAATCCATACAATAAAAGAATTTGTATTTTTTGACTATATATCAATCAAGCACCACAAAGAGAAATTTAAATAATTTATTTACAATGTCAATATATATATATATATATATATATATATATATATATATATATATATATATATATATATATATATATATAGAGAGAGAGAGAAGATCACAAATGTATATATGATCACAGTTCCATTGCTTGAGATTTTTGAGTGTTAGACT
Source organism: Nicotiana tabacum (assembly GCF_000715075.1). Taxonomy (NCBI): domain Eukaryota; kingdom Viridiplantae; phylum Streptophyta; class Magnoliopsida; order Solanales; family Solanaceae; genus Nicotiana; species Nicotiana tabacum. Next base: position 20,480,781 of record NC_134081.1, on the reverse strand, counting down.
TAAACGGCTCAAAGATACTCTTAACTTGATGTAGTATTATCCGTTTTGGGCAAAACTCATACGATTTTCTCTAAAAGGCCTCACATCATTAAGAGATTTCTATACCTTATATGTATGCTCCCAATCTTTTCAGTTATCAATACGGAACTTTGTTCACATACTCAATAATTTTCCCCTTGAACTAAGTTCCATGGGACCCGCTACCATGATTCACGGGTCTCCACCTCGAACTAGTTCCACGTGGCTTATTACCACGATCCACGGGTCAATTTTTGAGATTCACTGTGTACCATCCACATTGTCATATGGCAACCGAAGCATACAACTAGCTTCTTCTTATGAGCGCGCTGCCCCGCACCATCACTATGCCATTTCCATACTCGTCCCGCCGAATCTGGGCTCTGATACCAGTTGTTAGATTTAAACGGCCTAAAAATACTCTTAACATGGTGTGATATTATCGTCTTTAGGCCAGATCCACACGGTTTTTCCCAAAGGGCCTCACACCATTAAGAAATGCTCGCAATCTTTTCAGTTACCAATGTGAGACTTTGTTCGCACCAACATTAAGCAAGCTGAGATGACTTTAAAGTAAATGGTATAATATTCATTACATGTCTATTATTGGAGGAAAAAGTTATTGTTTTATACTAATTTTCCGTGTAATCTTATCTAACTACATGAACCTTGATGCTTCCTAGCAATTTAAAAGAATTTAAAGGCTTGGACGCTTTCTCTCGTTGTTTGTACAAGTACTAGTGATAGTGTATAAGCTAAGTACTGCTGAATATTTTAACAAGGGGACAATTTCTTTAAGGATGACAGGGACTCGTGAGGCAGCTAGGTTAAAAGGTTCACATCTAAATTAGAAACCATTTAGAGACCACAGCTTCTTTTTAGGGACCCATAACGCGTTGTTGTTGCTCTCAATGTTCATCTTCACGTAGTTCTACTGATTTTTAAAATTCTTTTATGTATTCACCTAAGTTCACAATACATTTATGAGTAAATTACCCTAAACATTCTTATAATATGATTCAACTGCAGATACATTTCTTGTAGTTTTTAAGATCATACACTTAATATCCCTATAAAATGGAAATTCAACACAAATATTAGGTTGACTAAAACTTTTCATTTTACAAGAGTGTTACGTGTTTAATTTTTATGAACTTGAACTATAGATAACTTATTGTGTAGGGTAAAATCGGTTCACACTAAATACTCGAATGACAGAGTGGCGCGTGGAACCGGGGTAGATGGAAGACGAAGCAAGTGAAAGCCAAGATCGAGGACAACAGATTCGGTTGGCACCGGGTAGACCCCAAAGGGAATATTATCCACGAGAAAAAATAAATATTTGCCACCAGATGACATTCAATGGAGAATAATCCTCAGTATTAAATACGCATCCGTTACAAAGAATTTTGGCATTCATGATATTTCGTTACATATTCATCAATGGCCCCCATTATTATCATTTAAGAGGGGCTTGATCCTAGGACCTTGTTCCCTAGGTATAGCTATAAATAGTGACTTCATGTCACGTCCCGAAATTCCCACCATCAGGAACGTGATCTAACATTTTACTTGCTAGGCAAGCCAACGTTAGAAATAGTTTTTAGCGATTTTAACAAATCCAATTAAATGATACCAAGAGACTGAATAAAATTGAAATAAAACTGAAATAGAGTGAGTAAACCAAAATAACAGCGATGTCTAGATACAATCTCAGAACTGATGTCACAAGTACACGAGCGACTAGATTAATATAAATAATGGTCTGAATGAAAGCATAACTGTCTGAAATGAAATACACAGCTAGAATAAGGTAGAAGGGGGCTTCAGAGATGGGAATGCTGTGCAATTGTACCTCAAGTCTCCGTCATGCAATCAATCCAAGAAATCTACTAACCGTCGCTAGGACCTACTCCAAAACTTGCACAAGAAGTGCAGAGTGTAGTATGAGTACAACCGACCCCGTGTACTCTGTACTGCCGAGCCTAACCTCCATAAAGTAGTGACGAGGCTAAGACGAGTCACTTATAATAACCTGTACGCGGTATAATAATAATAATAATAGGAAAGGAAACACAAGAAAAGTAAGGCAATTAACCTATGAAAGAAAACTCAATCCACGAAATCAGTAAATCCAAAAACATCAGTTCTCAGAATCTCGTATGAAAATACTGAAAGCTAACACAATACAACAATCAATACAACACACATAATTCGTTGCAGCGCGCAACCCGATCCCACCGTACAACACAATCCTCCCATGTTTTACCATATCAATATCAAGAATAACATGTAAAATCCATTGCGGCATGCAACCTGATCCCACCATATCAATCAGAATCAATATCATAATCCTCCCTTATTTCACCATATCAAAATCACATATAAAATCCGTTAAAGTGTGCAACTCGATCCCACCATATTAATATCAATCATCCCTTATTCCACCCATTGCGGCGTGCAACCCGATCCATAAACAAAATTAATAAATGTAATCAATTCAACAACTCAATTCACAAGTATCTCTACGACTGAAGAATATGAAAGCAAAGCCATAAAGGAACCTCGTACCAAATCAAGAAATGCTACAATTAATATATAGCAACAAGACAAGCCAAATATATGCCATTTAAAGTGTACAAGTAAGACAAGTAAGGCAAGTAGCAATTAATCATGGAATCATGGAAGAAACGAGCATTTCAATACAAGAGTAAATAGATGACAAGTAACAAGTTAAGGCATAAAAAGCAATTAAAGCATGTAAAAGTTAAGACATGGAATAAGATAATTAATGAAATACGGGAAAGCATGAAAATAACTATTTTGACAGTATATATACACTCATCACCTTGCATATACGCCTTTACACATGTAATTCACATAACATATAGTTCAAGGGTTCCTAATTTCCTCAAATCAAGGTTAAACCTAACACTTACCTCGCTTCGCAAGTAAATCAAATCTCAATCGGGGCCTTTCCTCTAAAATTCATCTCTGAACCAACCGTATCTAACCAAAATCGACTTAATATCAATAAACAATACTAGGAAAATCAATTACAATACATAAAGTTAAGATCTTTACACTTTTTCCAAAAAGTCAACAAAAGTCAACCCCGGGCTTGCTTGGTCAAAACCCAAGATTCGAACCAAAACCCAATTACCCATTCACTCCGAGCCCGATTATGTGATTAGTTTCGAAATCCAACCTCAATTATAGGTCTAAATCTCAATTTTACAAACCCCTCCCCTCCCCCCAATTCTACCCAAATTCCTAATTTTCTACCATGAAAAAGCATGGATTAAGGTTAGAAATCAATGAGTGTTGATGGAAATGGAAGAAAACGAGTTAAAATATAATAACCTATGAAATGGAGATGAAATTTCTCTTCAAAATCGCCTCTAGACCGAGCTCTAATGAGAAGATGGTGAAAAATGGGTGAAATGCTGTGTTTGGAACATTTTAAATCACTAGCGTCAGGTCTTCATCGCGTTCGCGAAGGACCTGACACGATCACGAAGCATAATAGCCCTATAGGCCTCTGCGTTTACGAGATGCCCTATGCGTTCGCGATGGATCTGCCCCTTGGCCTTCGCGTTCGCGACCCTATGATCGTGTTCACGTAGAACACTGCCAAGCTCCCCCAGAATCCCCATAAAGCTTCATGTTCGCGTGTGGGTGGTCGCGTTAGCGAAGGGTAAGCCCCCCGAAGCATCGTATTCGCGACCTGTTCCCCGCGTTCGCGTAGAGTAAATCCACCCCCAGCCCAAGTTAAGCTTCGCGATCGCGAGAGTGCTTCGTGATCGTGAAGAAGGATGAATCAGACATCAACAGACCTTAGAAACCAACATTCTTCTAAGTTAAAATATCATCTGTAGCCTATCCGAAACTCACCCTAACCTCTCGGGCTCCAAACCAAACATTAATAACATCATACAAACTCGCTCGGGCGATCAAAACACCAAAATAACACCTAAAACTACGAATCAGACATCAAATCAAAGAAATTCAAGAACATGCAATTTATAGCCAGACGTCCGAATCATGTTAAGTCAAATCTGTTTTGCACCAATTTTACAAACAAGTCATAAATACTAAAATGAACCTATACCAAGTTCCGGAACTGAAATCTGAACCCAGTAGTAACAAAGTCAACATACGGTCAACACATAGAAATTCTTTAAACCTTTAAATTGCTAATTTTCAACAAATCACATTAAATAAAGTTAGGGACTTCCAAATTTGATTTCGGCCATATGCCTAAGTCCCAAATCACGATACGGACCCACCAGGACCGTAAAAATACTGATTCGGGTCCGTTCATACAAACTGTTGATCGGAGTTAACTCAACTGAGTTTTAAGGCAAGATTTCATATTTTCTTCAATTTTTAACATAAAATTTTCCGAAAAAATACATGGACTATGCACGCAAATTTAGGAAGGCAAAACGGAGCTATTCGAGGTCTTGGAACATGGAAATAAAGAGTAAAACTATAAATGACATATCGGATCATCACACTTCAACAACCATTGTAAGGGAACGAAAATTCTGACAAACTTATGCTACACATTATTCTAAGCTCAATAATATTTATTTTCTGTCTATCAATATTCTTATTGCTGCCTTCGGAAGCCTGACTTCCAGAATCAAGCTGATTGCTGTCTTATCTTCATTTCAACACTAAGTCTTGCATTTTATTAAATTTATTTATTATTTTGGGATTAAATCGATTCGCTTGTCTATAAATCACGCTATAAATTCAGCTATACCGTTTTACGGGTATATAGTTTGGCACCCACCGTGGGGCTTAGATAGTTGCCTAATTGAGTTGATTCTTGCATCTATTACTAATATGTTTGATTCCTTGTTTCTTAGCTAAAATAGTAAAATATAGCAGATAACGATGTCAACATCGCACACAACGTTGAGGAATAAGAAAATCTACCTTAACACAAGGATTCAATTAGCGACACCAATAACAAAGAGGATGTAGCCATGCCGGTTCATGGAGAGCAGTATCCCCGACACGTACGGGAAGTGACTCTTGATGACGCTGAAGATGAGCACGATGCGAAAACGGTGATGATCCTGAGGGAACAACAAAAGGCTATCATGGTCCATCTCTCACGGCAAGACCCAAGACCAGGCCATGACAGAATTGAGGTAAGCATTGTCAGGTGCTTCCAACAATGCGAATGGAAGAGGTCCAGTTCCTCCCGGTACCCCCCACAAATCAAACAACGCAAATGGTAGATAATAATAACTCGGGGGATGAGGTCGGCTTCGACGGGGCCGGGTAGATCGACAGCGGATCAGGTAATAACAATAGATATGATCATTTCAAAATTGAGCTCATGTGGTTTATGAGGGAAATAAATGCCCGAATGGACCAAATTCCCGGTGCACTGCTAGTGTTGAAGGGACCAAACTCAAAGAGATTCACCCAGTTGTCTTTCAAATCGAGCGCGACACCAAAATTAATCCTGAAGCTATTCAAAATTCCAGACGTACCAAAATATGACGGGACTTCGGATCCTCAGGAGCACATTACCACCTACATAACAACGGTGAAAGAAAGCGACTTAGCTCCACACGAGATTGAGTCGGTCTTGCTGAAGAAGTTTGGGGAAACCCTCACGAAAGGGGGCCCTGACATGGCATTTACTTTTAACCAAGCACTCAATAGATTCCTTTGAGATGTCGCAAATTATTTCATCAAAGCCCATGTCAGGGCCAGGAATGAGTAGGCCTGAAAGACTGACATATTCAGAATTGAGAAAGGAGAATCCGAATAGCTGTAGGAGTTTGTGACCATGTTTAAGAAGGAAAAGATGCTACTGCCGGCCGTGCCAGATGAATGGGCAGCCAAGGCATTCACTAAAGGCTTGAACCCGAGAAGCTCCGATGATTCCCAAAAATTGATAAAAAGCCTAATCGATTTCCAAGAAACTACACGGGCAGATGTCCCCAACCGCTACGAATCAAAGATAAGAATAGAAGATGACCATCTCGGGTTCCCGGCATCAACCAATTGTAATGACCCGGCTGGTGGTTTTGAGAAATTACGTTCGGTTCGGCAGTTTGAGGTCATGAGTAGCTTCACACAGTTTATTATAACTTGCATACATAGTCGGCTTTAGTTTTTGTGTGATTCAAAATTGATTTTGAAGGAGGACTTCCACTTGAGAAGCTTGAAGTTGAAAAAGTTGATCAAGTTTGACTTTTGAATATTTGACCTCGAATCGGAAGTTTGATGATTCCAGTAGGTTCGGATGGTGATTTCAGACCTGGGCATATTCTTGGATTTGCATTTGAATATTTCTAGAAGGTTTCGACACCATTTGGCGGAAGTTGGCAATTTAACGGTTTGGAATTTTCCTAAGTTTCACCATGGTTTGACTTTAAGGCTATCAAGTTTGGATTTTGGTTATGGGACTTGGAATAGGTCCGTTTCATCATTTGAAACTTGCATGCAAAAGTTGGAATCATTTGGAGTTGGTTTGATGTGGTTCATACGCTTGGTTGCAATCCTAGAAGTTCATTGTGATTTTCATGCGTTTTGGCGTCTGATTGGGTTGAATTTTTAAAACATTTTATAAAGATAATAGATTGAAATTGTTTTGTCTTGCATTGTTTGATATATTTAAGTCATCTTTGGCTAGAATGAGCCGAACGAAGGCGAAATTGCAAAGGAAAAGCTGTTTTTAAAGTTTTGATTGAGGGCTTTTGAGGTAAGTATCTTGCCTAAAGTTGTGTGGGGGACACTACTCCGTAGGAATTGATTTGTTTTACTATTTGAACTGCATGAAAGACATGTACCCGACGTGATAAATGTGTACATGGGCTTATATGTGGTATTTGACCGGTTTAGCTATTAGGCTCATTTCATGCATTTAATTGAAGTTATCATTTCATGTTATATCTTTTGTTGTTAGGTTTTCCCTTATGTGCTCTATTTGAAGTTGTTAGTACATGTTCTATATTTTATTTGTTGTTAAATGTTAGTTGAAATTACTTGTTGAATTCATGCTTTATCTGTTACATGCTTGAATTGCTAATTGAATCTCAGAAATCGTGTCTTGGTTTATGAATTTCCATTTCTTAATATTTGATTTTGTGAGTTATCGTGTAACTTTTTTATCCATTATGACTTCTTTGTGTAGCTTCGTTATTTCATTTGATTTTGTGATACGCCGCAGTTGGTTGTAGTTGCTTGCTTAATTCATATTGTTTGGGGAGCGGGTTGCACGACGCAACCGTATTGAAATGATGTGAAAATATATGATATGGAGCGATAAGGACAGATAGTATGATATAGGTAGGACCGGGTTGCACGCCGCAACAGATTTATATGTTGTAATTGTTGTGATAGTAAGGTTATTCCCGGTTGTGATTCTCATGGTATATTTTATGTTGGAACGGTTATTGTTGTTTCTTAAATCATTCACTTGTATTTTGGTCGTATGTGATTAACTACCAATATTCTAGAAATGGAACGATATTGACTTGTTGTGTGAGTCATGCATTCTACATGATTTGTTGTGTTGCTTCAACATGCTAATTTGTGCCTCTATTAATTCTTGATAAATTGACTGTCAAGGTGAATTTGTGTGCACGAGGTCATTATTTCATATCTGATTGAGTTGTTGGTCATTTAACGGTTTTTAAGTGAAAGAATTCTTAAGGTGTTTCACTTGTGTGTCTTTCAAAATACCACTTGTACCTCCTTCGGCGCTTTACTAATTTAAATGGTTATCACATTTTTACTTTAATTGGATTCTCAAGTCTATTCATCGCCTTATTGTTGTGTACTTTACTTAAAGATTGTTATCACGTTTTATTTTAATACATTATATATTTAACTCGTTAAATTTAACTGATGTTTTACCTTGTTTAAATATGATATTTTAACTTCAATTATAAACTAAGCTCATCTGATACTCTATTTGCACAACCTCTCCTTTATTTTACTTTACTTGAATCCTAAAATTAACTTAATATCTCATTTGACGCTTTACTTTATTCAAGTTTGAAATTGTGTCTTATTATGTTTAAATTTATCCCACGATCATCTTAATTGATATTGATATGAATACGATTTGTATGGTAGCACGAGAACTTTGGCGTGCGAAGATGATTGCTATTGTGGGCACAAGGTGCCATACCTGTAAGATTTGGAAGTTGTGACTCATGATTTGTGATTAAGAGAGTGGTACCTCGGGTAATTCTTATTGTAATTCGTTCATTAGGAATGATTTGATTAATTGAGTTGTCATCGGTTTTCCTTACTTGAGTTCATTCGTATTTCATAGGTACTCTAACTATGTTTATGCTTTATTACCTGGTTATTTCATGTTGCTATTTGTGCTTCCATTAATTTCATTGTTGGTTGTAAATTTGTGATGTTTATGTTGTTGGCCTTACATTGATTTTCCTTCCCTTGTTAGCTTTATGTTATATCCTGCACATGTTTACATGTCTGATAAGTGTCTTGACCTGGCCTCGCCACTACTCTACCGAGGTTAGACTTGATACTTACTAGGTACCCCTGTGGTGTACTCATGCTATGCTTCTGCATATTTTTGTGTAGATCCAGGTACTTATGATCGAGTTGGTTTGAGATTTATATCTGCCCGACTGGAGACTTCAAGGTATACCTGCTCGACGTTCGCATGCCCCGAAGTCACCTTCTGTTGTATTTTATTTCCATTGTTTCCTATAATTTTGGGACAGTGATGTACTTGTTATTTCTAGTTACTCTTAGAAACGCTTATGACTTGAAGTATCAGTTTTGGGATTGTATGACTGAGCTCGGTTCAGCTATTTTGTTATAGTTATTATTTAATGTATTGCAGTTAAGTAGCTAAATTCCATTAATAATCAGTGGGTGTTAGGCTTACCTAATTTTAGAGACTATGTTCCATCATGACGTCCTAAGGTGGGGAAATGGGGTCGTGACATCAAGGGTCGAGATCGAGAAAAGAACAAGGATAAGTCAAAGGATGATTTTGATGCAGATCGACGTTCTTCTAAGGGCCGAATTTTACCGTACAAAAGGGCCGAAGGACGCCGAAAAAGTTCTCAGTCGGTGGACACGTTCATTCCCGACAGAAAAACTAACCGCGGCCGGAATAACAGGTCATTGCAGGAGAAAGAGGTATTAGGTTCCACATATCCCAGACTGTCCGAGTATAATTTCAATGTCAGCGTAGTGGAGCTAGTATCAGCGATGAGGAACATTAAGGAAGTGTGGTTCCCGAGGCCAATGAGATTTGATTCTAGCCAAAGGGATCCTAATCTGTGGTGCGAGTATCATGGGACTAACGACCATCAGACTGGGGACTGCTGGCATCTGCGCGAAGAGCTAGCGACGTTGTTAAAAAATGGGCATTTTAGAGAATTTTTAAGCAAAAATGGCCATTTTAGAGAAAATTGCCACTTTGCTAACTTACCCGTAGGCATGGGTTTCTGAAAGATGTATTTCAGTGGATCCATTCTTGATATGAGATATGTAGTGTTTGTGCATAAGTAGTGTCTCAATTTATGGGCTATCCATGTCAAAGCACAACAAGTGCGCTCCACCAACGAGTATCGGGCCTCATAAGGTGTGAAGTTCTTACTTAGATAGTATATCGCCTGATCTTTTCTCCCGGTTTTATCATGTTGCCCCAGGACGCAACCAAATGCTCCATCCAACATGGATAGGTACAACAGTAAAGGTCTTCCGGGCTCTAGTGAGACCAACACGAGCGGCTTAGACAAGTACTCATTGATTTTATCGAAAGCCTTTTGACATTCTTCAGTCCATCTCATCAGAACATCTTTCCTTAGCATTTTGAAGATCGATTCACATATCACCGTTGGCTGTGCTATAAAATGGCTGATATAATTGAGTTGTCCCAAAAAACTCCTCACATCCTTCTTGCTCTTTGGCAGTGGTAAGTCCTGAATAACTTTGATTTTTGACATGTCTAGCTCAATACTGTGACGACTGACAATGAAACCCAACAACTTTCCAGTAGGGACTCTGAAAGCACATTTTGTCGTATTCAACTTCAAATTGTGCTTTCGAAGTCGGTTGAAGAACTTCCTCATGTTTGCTATGTGATTTGAACTTCTCTTAGATTTGACAATAGCGTCATCCATGTACGCCTCTATTTCCTTGTGTATCATATTGTGGAAAAGAGTAGTCATGGCCCTCATTTAGGTAGCCCTATCGTTCTTCAAACCAAATGTATCATTTTGTAACAATATATCCCCCATGGCATGATGAAGACTATCTTCTCTGTGTCTTCTTCGTCCATCCAAATCTAGTGATATCCTATGAAGCAATCCACAAAGGATTAGAGTTCATGCTTGGCGCAGTTGTCAATCAGTATGTGTATGTTGGGAAACGAGAAATCATCCTTAGGACTTGCTCTGTTCAAATCTCGATAGTCAACGCACACACTGACTTTCCCATCCTTCTTTGGAACATGCACAATGTTGGCTAGCAGGTTGGGTACTCGACCACTCGAAGGACCTTGGCTTTGATTTGCTTGGTAACCACTTCCTTTATCTTCAGACTCATATCTGGCTTGCATTTCCTAAGCTTCTGTTTTACCGGCGGACACATGGGGTTGGTAGGTAGCTTGTAAGCCACTATGGACATGCTTAACCCGGTCATGTCGTCGTTGGACCATGCGAATATGATGTACTCTTCCTTCTCTGATGGCTATAGATTAATGCTAATGCGAGTTTCTTTGATTGTTTCAGAATCCCCTAAGTTAACCGCTTTAGTTTCTTCCAAATTGGACTTTGGTTTGTTCTCAAAATTCTCTACCTTTTTGACAATTTCCTCAGGTATTATATCATCTTTCAAATCTTCTGAATCACTTTCCTTATATTGCGTTATCTCATTATATGTCACAATAGCAGGTTCATCATGATATGTAATAATTATGCTAAAACCGAATGTAGAAAGATAATAATAATAAATAAACAAATAGCAATAATGCATTAATATAACTTAAAATTGTCAACAAGTATGAATCGATGTCTCGAGTAATTATTTCAAAATAAAATACTGAAAATGTCTTAAACGCACAAAAATAATTTTAAAAATAAATCATGCTAATTCTGCCAAGGCTACCCAGGTACTCGGCGAACCCGAGATAGTGCAGTAGTCCAGTTCCTGAGAACAACTTCTTCTCCCATTGTATGAATGGTAAGGTTTTCCTCCTCACCCTCCTCTAATATTGCACGGTAGTCCATATCTTCCTCGTCCAGAAAAAGCTTCCTCATAATCGTCAAAACCTCATCCTCCTCGGATCCCCAAATCACATAAGTCTGATGGAATGTCTGGTGCAACGGTGGTATGGGTTTTTATAATGGATAATTTGAGTCACACCACAACGCTATTCAATCCTGATATTCTTGCACGGTATATTCATACCCGAGACCAAAGGTTGTGCCATGATATTGTAGTCGTATTGGTTCCGTGATTCCTTGAAGCTTTAGACCAACACCCTTGCCTGGTTCATACCCCAATTATATCAGTATGCTCTCTATCTTATTGCTCCACCATCGACCCTTTTCAATTGCATTTACTCTCTCAATGCTGTGATATGTTTTTCCTTCTAGTTTCCTCCTATTCTCGATAGCTGGCACAGTCTGGTTGGTGTAGATAAGGTTACTTCCATCTCAGTGAATAATCACCTCTTGATGATTTCACTCAAACTTTTCAGCCTGGTGCAGGGTAGAAGCAATTGCCCTAGCTGCGTATATCCAGGGTCGTTCCAGTAACAAGTCATAGGTGGCGAATATACCTAGCACCTGGAATTCTACATCGAACCAGGTCAGGCCCATCTGCAAATCGAGGTTGATTTCTCAGATAGTGGCTCTCTGAGACCCATCAAACGCCTTCATGTTCATACTTCCCATCCGTATCTCATGTAGTCCTATACCCACTCTTTTCAAAGTAGTCAATGGGCATATGTTCAAACTCGATCCCCTGTCTATCAGAACCCTGGCAATAAACGTGTCTTCATATTGCACAGTGATGTGCAATGCTTTGCTGTGACTCAACCCCTCCGACGGTAGCTTATCTTTGTGAAAAGTAATATTGTGGCTCTCCAGTATCTATCCTACCATATTATCCATCTCCCCACTAGTGATACCGGTAGGCACATAAGCTTCACTTAATACATTCATTAAGGCATTCTTGTGCGCATCTGAGTTTTGCAACCGCGATAAGATGGATATCTAGGTGGAATTCTTGTTCAGGTGATCAACAATAGAGTATTCCCTTGCCTGTACCTTCCTCCAAAGATCATTGGTGCATGTCTCCGCGACATGTGGCTTAGATGTGGTCTTTTTGCTTATTACTCCAGGATTCTCGGGTGTGTAAACTCTTCCAGTTTTGGTCATTCCTTGTATAACACCCGTCTCTTCCATCTTGGCTTTTACTTTTCTTCTTGCCTCTGCCACATAATCCCATGGGACAACATCAGACTGATAATACGGTGTTGGAGTTACCATCATATTGAAGGGCGTAGCTACCTCGACCTCAAACGGTGCTTGGGTTTGTACTACAATCGGTGAGAGGGTGACAAGAGATGTTTTGGGAATGTCCCCTCTCGAATAAGTTCGATGGATCCCTCCTGATACCATTCTTCATCAGTTTCTATCATATTCACTCCCTCGCCCCAATGATCAGGAAGAGGGTTATTGCGGACATTCGGTGCGGACTCCTATGCTTGTATAACTTTGGTGTCAATCAGTGTTTGGATCTTGTCCTCAATGGTATGACCCTTCATGCCTGAATGGTAAGTGCAAGTTTTGTTAGGGTTAACCCAGTGGGAGGGTTTTTAACAATAACAGCAGGTATGGGAGTAATGTAACCAGCGGCTTTTAGTCTCTCATACAGTTGGGCTACGGGTTCAGCGATAGGGGTGTATTGTGTAGGAGCTTTGTGGTCAAACTTTGGTTATGGTTTAGTGTAGTTTTGGCGATTAGGAGGAGGTGAATGGTAATATTCGAGTTGGGTGTTATAGGTATGGTAGGTGGTGGTAGGGTATTTTTATTTTGGAGGTGAGGGTTGATATGTTGGTGGAGGTGTTTGGTAGGTAAGGGGAGACTTAGGGCCCTGGGATACCATTACGGCACCCACTTCCTTCTTCTTTGAATTACCTTCTGACTGTAAGGCCTTGTTGGTGGCTTGTAGCGCCTCGAAGTTGGTCACCATACCACTCTTGATCCCTTCTTCTATCCTTTCTCCCAACTTGATGATGTCATAGAACTTGTGATTCTCTATAACCATCAATCTTTCGTAATATTGCGGATCCTGAGATCTAACAAAGAACTTGTTCGTTTGCTCTTCTTCTAGTGGTGGCCTCACCTTGGCGGCCTCTGATATCCAATGGGTAGCATACTCTAAAAGGTTTCTGTTGGCTTCTTCTTGAGGTTCAGGATATAGAAAATGTCTGGGGCGTTCTCTGTGTTGAACTTGAATCTATCCATGAAATCAGATGCCATGCTTACCCAATTCGCCCACTTCTTCGGATTCTGGCTAACATACCAAGATAAGGAATCATCTGTGAGACTTTGCATGAACAGTTTCATGCGGGTTTGCTCATTCTTGCCCACTCCTACAAGCTTGTCACAGTAGGTTCTCAAATACACCTTACCATCACCGGTGCCATCAATCATCTCAAACTTAGGAGGTTTGTAACCCTCCAGCAATTCCACACCTAGATGGATACTTAAGTCTCCGTAGTTCAAACCTTCAACACCCTTCCCGCCTTCAACACTCTGGACTCTCCTTATCAGTTTCTTTAATTCAACCGCATGTTTCGGATTATCAAGTCCTTTTCGGTTGGTTCAGGTATGTATAGGGTTTTCTGCATGGTATGGGGTAAGGGTTCCACGTATATAGGGTTGCCTTGGTATGTTCCTAGGACTTGGGTATATGGGTGATCATTGATCGAGGTTTGAGGGGGATCGTGGGTGAGTTGTTGTGCGTTTTGAGGGGCGTGATAAGTGGTGGTTTGAGGATACTGGGTTGGGTGATGGTGTTGTTGTTGAGGGGTTAAGCTGGTTTTAAGAGGTTGCGGGATTGTGATACTGGTGCGTTGCGGGAGGATATTTGGAGCCATGGGTGGTGGATTTTGGGTTTGGGTGTTTTGCGATGGTGTTTGATTCTATATGGTGGTGTTCTGATGGTTAACGTCAGGAAAATTTAGAGTAAGGGAGAGGTTTTTGAGATTTTAGACTTGCTCAAGCTCACCTTGTAGCTCCAAGATTTTCTGTTCCAACCGTAGGACCAACTCATTCTGTCCTAGCGTACTTCTTCTGTCTGAGGTTTCAACATTTTATGCCATGTTAGCATTGTCTTTTTGATTACCACTTAGATCATCCATCTTTCCTTTGTCTTTGACTTTGCTTTTCGGGTCGCTAGGTGGAGGAGGAGGTGGAGGACCTCTGGATCTGGTGAGGTATGATGATGATGCCAGAATGCACGAACCAATGGGAATGAGAATAATAAAAAGAAATATAAACAAAAGGTTACCAAGTCAGTATGACAAAGCAAAAGAGTGTTTGCAGTATTTAACCAAGTATCACGTAAGGTCATGCAATAATTTGCGTCCTAATTTGGGGACCTCATTGTGCCTGAGGTAGGCCTAAGCGACGTATAGACCTGGAGAAAATTCATGCCAATGTTGCCTCATTCCATTAACATGAAAATAAGCCAAATCAATCTTTCACTAAATTGAAATAATAATTATAAAGTCACTAATGGCATTAATCCTTATTACATCGAAATCTAACGAAATCTAATCTATAAAGTAGTAAAGAACAATATCTCCTAGTCTATTTGGTCCCAGAAGAACCTTCTCCATATTTGGCTCATTTGACTCTTTCCATCACATTTCCCAGGCCGAGCATGTCGAGTAGCAGGTAAGCCATTGTCAACTTCCCTCCTTCATCATAGTCCATGCCTTGACAATCCCAAAGTCTCTTTCTCATCTTCCCCTCTAGTTCCATCAATCCATGCTCTAGATGCTCTAATATATCTGTCGACTTATTTGCAATCTCCTTCCATTCCCTGATCGCATCCGTATCCACCTTATGTTGTTCTAGATGTTTAGCTTCATATTCGAATACTCTTTTACGTAGCCTCTTATACTTCACTTGTGCCTCAGCCACCTCATCTATGATCCTATCCTTCGGATTTACCCCCGGTTTGACGTCCCCGGTTATGTCATCTTCCAACCATGAGAGATAGTAGTACATGTGGTCGGCGTGATACCTGTCTGGTTCAATAGTCCCTCCCTCCACAATGATCATTTGCTCCTAAGTGTGTTGGGCTTCAAACTTGAATGGAATAATATCTCCTTTGAAATCTACTTTATACTGAACCATGTTCGAAACTCGAGGTATGACTTGTTTCCTCCCAACTTGCCTCATTACCCTTAAAGGAGTGCAAGGGTAGATGCCTTGCAGCCCGATCAGCACAAAGTGAGTGGTTTCTTTGGACCTGATGAAGAACTCGCTACTAGAAAACCACTTAAACATCCAATGCACTTACTCGTCTATCATATTACTAGAGAAACGCACCCAGCCTACAGCATTTTCGGGCTTTGCAAACCTGTCGGGAATGAATGTCATCTTCTTTGGATGATGATTGGCTATGTAGTCATTCAGTGGCCTGCGTAGAAGTTCCTAGTGATAATCACCCCTCTGAACATTTTCCAGCAGCCAAACTAGTAGTAAGAGCTTACAACCCTCGAAGTGTCTGACCCATGCTTGCACCGATCCAGAGCACGATACATCTTGGCTAAGATCATAGGGATGATAGTGTATTTCTACCCCTCGATACCCTCTATCAAGGTCCTTGCGACCATGGCTAAGCGAGTGTGAATTCTTTCCCCTTGCATCGAAAAGATCAACAAACCCAAGAAACAGACTATGAAGACATAGACCCGACAGTGTACCCATCCCAAAGAGGTAATGGCTAAATCCTCATAATGCAGACGATATGATTTTCTATGCCCATACCGCTCATAGAGAAATTTAAAAGAGATGTATGATTTCTTCAGGCAGACAAGTTCGTCATTCTTCTTAAAACCCAGCATCTTCAAAAAACCACGCGGGACGCAATTTTCTGGCACCAGTAGATCTAGACTATCTCATGGTAACTTGGCGAAGCCCCCTATTTCTTTCAGAAGAGGAGTCATTTCTATATTACCAAATCGGAAGATAGCTCTTTTCATCCCAGAACATGGTGGCTGCCTCGATTAATTCCCTCTTAGGTCGAATATTCAGCAAAGATGGCAAGTTACCTAGTACTCTCCTCACGTGATTTCTGTCACATAGTGCAAGGTCGTTCCACCAGTCAATTAGCAGAGGCGGGATATTTTGGACCATACAAAACCCGGGGATTTCGTGCTTCATTTTGTACAAACAAATAAAGGTAGCCCTTTCCCCCCTCCAAATTTGATTATTTATATAATAACGGTCAGCATGTTGGCATGTTTTTTTGTTTCCCCAAGTAATACACATAATATGATAGTGTCAATCCATACTAGGTTTAGCATGATACATGTATATTTCAAATCAGAGCGTGGTTTCTAGAATTGTCTAGACTGGTACTCCCAAGTGGACACTTGAGAGGGAAAGGCACGGGACTATCGATTGCACCGCTGATCGACTAGTCAACCGCTAATAAGCCTTTCCGGGTTAAAAGGGGTGTTTTAGGAAAGCGCGGATGCTCATCAAGCGCCACTATATTGATAATTTGCACGAATGGAGTATGATATTGAAAGCATGATTTATTCAAAAATAGTAACTCGTTGCTAGATATTTGTATGATTAAAGTACGTAAAAATATTAAATAATATGATAAAGATGAACAGGAGAAGGAAAAGAAAAAAAAGGAAAGACAAAGGAGAGAAGTTAGCATAACTCATGAAAAAGTGCGAGAACGTAATCAAACGAAGCAAATAGGGGAGATAGGGATGGGAGACACATGACATAGTAATTTTATGTAAATAAGGGAAATAGAGATGGGATGTACATGATAAAGTATATAGGGAGGGGAATGTGCATGATATATCAATTTTAAACAAACAAAGGAAATAAGGAGGGGATGACATCAAATAATCTGTTAATCCACATAAGCGAAACTTCGTTATGGTAAGAGCCTAAGTATATCCCCAACAGAGTCGACATGCTGTCGCTCCCCTTTTTCTATCGAAAATGGGTTTCGACATGTGACAACTCTTTTAAATGGATATTAAAAAAAGAAGAGTCGCCACCTAACAATTTTAAGGTGCGTTAGGGCACCTATTTGCAAATAACTCTGATTTGACTAGTCTATGTCACCAAAGATCGGGTAATGGCTCAGATTATCTCGAAGAGAATGTGTTAGGTACTCTTCGAGGTCAATAACTATGGGTCCCAGCCGAAATTCATGCTATGTGGATTATTGGATTGTCTTATGTGATCATGTAAGTGAAGGAAGACATGGAATTTAAAAGTTCAACTACAATATAAACAAGTGTAAAGAAAATTTCACATGTTAAAGAATTAAACTATATATAAATGTTCATTACAAGTCTTTAGAGGTTATAGGATACAACCTAATAATTCTTAGTTCAAAGAAACAAGGCTCGAACAATAAACATATAAAGGAAAGGAGGGGGGTCCTAAGTTTTTTAGCCTAAAGGATCACCCCGTGCAAAATAAATAATACTTTGCAACTCCCTTAGGGTAGGGGTTGCTCATATTATTCAGCTGGCACGGACTATCATCTCTTGCTACCCAATTACTATGTTAAAGTTGTTTACCTAAAGCGCTCTAGTTCAATTCTATGCCGTGTACTATGCGTGCACTACCCGTCCCCTGCCTATGGTCAAGGAGGCTTTGGACCTGCTATTTGGGTGGTACTAGACTTACTTAGGGTGGTCAAAAGATAAAACTAGGCTCACATTCAAAAAATGTAGGACTACACATAAAATCAAATAAACGGCTCAAGTTAGCCTCCACACATAAGCAACAAATGCACGCGGGCATATTTTGCATTAGGTAGTAGACAGTTTCAGAATTAAGGCACATAAGTCCTATAGACATGGCTTCTATGTGATCCCAATTTTAAGCATCCTACAGGCAGTGTGGCTATTTTATATTTATAGATAACAAGTATTATAAAACCTACAGACATGATCTCTAATTTGTTTGCGCAATGGGGCAGTAAAACCATTTGAAAACTCGGAATTACCAGCATTTGATTTTCTAGGCATGTTTCTAAGCGAGTATTGGTATTTTGACTCAATTTTATCGTATTTATTCCTATAGGCATGTTATCTAGGTGGCACCGTAATGAAACAATAGAAGTAATCGATTAGTTAATCAATTAAAGCCCTATAGACATGGTATCTAGATGAGCAAAAACATGTATTAGTGTGATCTTATAGGCTTGCTATCTAGTAATCATATTGCAATTACACAACCAAGCAAGAAGTTATTGATATTTGATTCCTATAGGCATGCCATCTAATAGCGCGTAGAAGTAGACATGGAAGCATGTAAAGCATTTACTCGAACCAACATGCTTTTGGATAGTTTACGGATATTAGATAAGTTAAGTGAAGTGTGTGATTTCCTATAGACATGTTTTCTATTAGTGCACAGATTGAAGCACGTCACACAAATAGCATGCGAAGCAAATAAATCCTATGGACAGGTTTTCTGCCCAATTAGGCGAAAATTAAAGTATACTCGCTTCCCCCATTTCATAAACTCCCCAATTGTTTGTTTACAAATTATTACATGCCCAGATAATGAGTACAAGTAAAAATATTACACAAGGAATAACTGTAGGCCCAAGAACAGGCCCAAATAAAAATAACCCAGTACTGCTTGGGCCTTCAACATGCTCTCTTTCACAAGAATAGCATACCCAGCTCCAAACGCATCTCAAACATGAGTGTATGTCCATTTGCACAGCCCAAGGCCATACATGAACTCATACCAAGCCTAACAATTATAGATTGACCACTTAACCAAATAAGTTAATCGACCACACATGGAAATCAACTAAACAACCCTGAAGCCATACCTCATAGAGACATGGTTATATGACATTCGGCAGGATTCATAAACACATTGGCATTTCAGAAGCAAGAGTGAAAAGATTGATCAAGCAAAGAACATAAGACTAGGAGAATCAATAGGCTTAATTTCAGCATGGTAAATTTGACATGGCAAACTAACAACATAGGTTAAATCATCAAGCAGGTGATAGCAAGCTAAAGATAGACATAACATTGGGAGAGTTGAGGAGACATGCCACTTGGAGTTAACAGGATAAGCATACCAAAACACATGTAAGATGCATATGTTAAGCTTTCCAGTATGAGTCTAGGGTAGAGCATGGTTCAGAATTAGTCCAGAAGGGATTTTAAAGCTATGAATCTAAGTCATGAAGGTCTGATAGAGTCATAGTCAGAGGATGACAATTACACATAGTAAATAAGCAGATAGGCATCATCTATAGCAGCCAATAAGAATCCTAATCATGCTGAGCATAATACAAAGGTTCCCAAGTTCAAAGATATCATAGTAGGAAGACATGTCAACTTAAGGTCAAGTAGAGCAGACAGATTTCAGAACTTAAGCCAGTCGACCATGCATAATACAGAAAACTAAGTGTATTGGGATTCAACTATAAATCTAGGCAATACTAAAGATCGCAGGATTGGCTAAACACCAAATTGCAGTTCTTAAAGCCACATGTTTGGTTAAAGCATTGGAACATCAATAGGGTTTATGAAAATAAGGACACCAGTAGAGCCTACATACAGGATTCAGGGACTTATTAAAATAAATTCTAGGCAGGCAGTAATTCCTTAGAGTTTTAGGGAAAGCATTCAAGTTAAGACATTAGAAGATACAGTATTAAACAATCAATGTAAGAGATTAGGCATTCATGAACACAACAACTTCTAACAAGTATCACAGCCCAGAAAATCTTCTACACATACTAACTTATACAAGACAAATGAAGAATTACAAAGAAAACTAAAGCAAAGGTCGTCATAATATCATATTGGCTTTGAAAAGCCCAAATAACAGGGATATTCATAAACATGAACATAAATAGGGAAGCAACATAATTGCGAGAGCTTGAGCACTTACCAGTTTGCAAATTTAACAACAAATAGAGAAAAATCACCAAATTCCTGTAGCAAAGTAAGAACAACATCAGGAATTCCAAACCCCTAGTGCGTCAGAGTTCACAAGAGCTTCAAACTAGCCCCTAGCAGTGCTCGCACTAGGGAGGTAGTCAGAGAAGATTCTGGTGGCCTTTGCTTTCAGCCGCCACAACCAATAGTGTAGAAAGTATAGAAGAATGAGAGTTGAGAGAATAACAGTAATGGTAATAGTAGTTAAGTCTTAGAAGGGGAATGGGGAAGGGGGTCTATATAATGTATAAATTAAACAAACAATCATGAAAAATTAACATTCAAACACAAAGAAGGAAAAAATATATCTTATGCAATCAAAATCGGCAAAAGAGAAGAAAATCCTTGTATCCTTGAAAATCGAACCAAGAATCAAGGATCCTTCCTTGTATGATATATATAGACAAAGCATTGTCCATATCTCCACAGAATCAGAGTCAACCAAGCCAGATCTCGGAAGATAGTTCTTGCCAAAAATAAGGCAAGAACTTAAGTAACACCACATGCGCATATACAATATCGTAGTACCTCAAAATAGGTAAGTAGATCATGGATTGACTCCATGTTTAGATTGGAATCAGAGAGAATTAGAGGTGGCTGCTAGGGTTTCTCAGAAGAGAGAAGGAGAGAGTTGAGTGTGTTTGAGGGCGGCGGTTTGGGGGAGAATGGGTATTTGAGTTTGGGGTTGGGTAATTAAAGATTATAGGTTGATCATGGGTCGTTGATCTTGGGAGATCAACAACCAGGATTTTAAGGAAGGCAGGACGGGTTGTTTAAAATGGGTACCGACCGGGTTAACTAAAAGAGTTGTTTGGTTTGGGCTGGGGAATTGGGCTAAGGATTTTGGGTCATAATTTGGTCCCAAATCAACTCACAAATTGGGCCATAGTTTAAACACGCGAATTTATTAGAAAATAATTTATAAAAATTAATTAATAAATAGTAAAATTATTATTTATGCAGTAAAATGCTTGAAAATAATAGCTTAACATTATAAAATTTAAAAATACTATTTTAGCATAAATAATGTAATAAATGCATTTATGTATAGAATATAGGTTATTATTGTAAACAAATAGAAAGAATGTAAATATAATTATGCAAAAATAGATAAAATATTATAAAATGCCTAAGAGTGTAGAATGATAAATTGGATGATAAAATAACCTTAAAAATAATTTTAAAAACATAATCAATAAATATTTAATCAAATTTATATGTGAAAAAATCAAAATTAAAGCTTGAAACTTTTTAGAAATTATATAAAATACTTATATGACCCTTGTATGTTGGGTTATAATGCAAAATAATATTTTGAAAGTATATGGAATACATTAAAAAATATGAGGGCAAAATTGGGTATCAAAAGATGATATGCTGGTTAAGTCTTTGAACGTAGGTGACCATCTGAAACACCTCAAAGAAACCTTTGACATTCTAAGGAAGTACAACATGAAGCTTAACCCCGAAAAGTGTGCATTCGGAGTTAGCTCTAATACATTTTTGGGTTTCATAGTGTCACAAAGGGGGATCAAAGTCAATCCCGTTAAATTAAATCCATCAAGGACATTCCTGAACAACTAACAAATGTGAAAGAAGTCCAAAGGTTAACTGGAAGATTGGCCGCTCTAAGCAGGTTAATTTCCTGGTCCTCGAAAACATGCCATCACTTCTTCTCACTTCTGAAGAAGAAGAACAACTTCGAATGGACTCTGGAATGCCAACATGCCCTAAAAGACCTTAAAAGGTATTTATCAAGCCCTCTGTTACAATAAAAACCAGAGGAAGGTAAACAGTTGCTAATTTACTTAGCGGTCTTGGAGGTAGCGGTAAGTGTCGTTCTAGTCAGGGAAGGCAAAGGTAAGAAATCTCCTATCTATTTTGTTAGAAAAATTATAATGAGAGCAGAAACCCATTATCCGCACCTCAAAAAATTGGCCTTAGGTCTCATAGTCACGACTCGAAAGCTTAGGCCTTATTTTCAATGCCACCTGATAGCCGTGGTAACTACTTTTCCCCTGCGGAAGATCATTCAGAAACCTAAACTATCGGAAATAAGTGAATTTGACATCGAGAATAAACCTAGGACTACGATCAAATCAAATGTTTTGGTAAACTTTGTAGCCGATTTCAGTCCCGCCCTACTGCCTTTGGCCACCAAAGAAGCGGTGATGGTGTCAGAAACGAGATCAAGAGTTTGGACCTTATTTAAGGACGAAGACTGCAACGTGAAGGGGTCCACGTTCGGGGTCGTATTAATTACGCCCTTGGGAGAAACCCTGAGACATGCCATAAAAATGGTTCCCGTGACTAACAATGAAGTCGAGTATGACGCTTTGATTGAAAGACTTGAATTACCCTGGGGACTAGACTCCGAGGTCATTGAAATCAAATGCGATTTCTAACTGGTGGTGAATCAGGTATACGAGATCTTCGACACCAAAGAGGAACACATGCAACAATATGTGGCGAAAGTTCAAACTCTGCTCGCACGGTTCAGGGAATGGTCAATCACCCACATCTCGAGAGAAGAGAACGCAGAAGCAGACGTACTGGCCAATTTGGGCTCATTCAAGGAAATGAAAGGATCAGATTCCAGTATGGTCGTACAACTCATGCATTGAGTATTGGATGTGGACGGTTATTATGAATTAAATGCGTCCAACTTACTATAGGACTGGAGAAATTAAATCATCGACAACCTTGAGCACGGCAAACTGCCCGAGGACCTGAAGGCATCTCGGGCACTCCACACCAAAGAAGCTCGTTACAGTTTCTAGGGAGGATATTTATACAGAAGGTCGTTCCAAGACCCGTTGGACCGATGTTTAGGAGCCTCTGAGGCCGAATACATCATGAGAGAGGTTCACAAAGGAATCTATGGAAATCATTTAAGGGCAAACTCGTTGGTGTTAAAATTAGTTAAGGCAGGATATTACTAGCCCGAATAGAACAAGACACTAAGTCATTTGTTCATAAATGGGACAAGTGCCAACGCCATGCACCGCTATTGCACTAACTGGCATAGCTACTGCACTTGGTATGGCTTCTTTTGATTTTAACTGATTATTTCTCTAAATGGGTGAAAGCAAGACCTTATCAGAAAATTAGCGTGCGCGAAGTGGTCGATTTCATGTGGGATAACATAATTTGCCGGTTCGGAATACTAAAGGAGATTTCCTGCAACAGCGGGCCACAATTCATAGTTGCAAAGGTTACAAATTTCTTGAAGACTTGAAGATCAAAAGAATCACATCTTCACCATACCATCCAAGCGCAATTGACCAAGTGGAATCGACAAATAATGTGATTATTCAAACCTCAAAAAGAAATTGGAAGAAGCCAGGCCCGAAGAGCTACGGGGAGTGTTATTGGCATACTGGACAATGACCAAGTCAAGTACGAGAGAGACGCCTTTTTATCTCGTACATGGAGTAGAGGCTTTGATCCCGGTGAAAGTAGGAGAACCTACCATAAGATACTTCCGGGAGGACGAAGAAACAAGCAACAAAACATTGCTAGTCAAACTGGATTTTCTTGACGAACGCAGGGACTTAGCACACATAAGGATGGTGGCCCAAAAACAAAGAATGAAAAGGTACTATAATCGAATGGCCAATATTCGCTACTTCAAAGTGGGAGACTTGATTTTAAGAAAGGTGACTCAGAACACACGGGAGCTCAACGTAGGAAAGTTGGGTCCGACATGCGAAGGTCCCTACCGGGTTTCAGCTGTCACCAGCAAAGGATCATATGAACTAGAAAACCAAAATGGAGTCAAGTTGCCAAGAAAATAGAACATAGATCACCTCAAAAGGTATAATTGCTGATGAGCACCGCCTATATTGAAAGTATGTGCTGCACTTTTTTTTGCTTCGTCCAATTTTTGTCCCAATTGGGTTTTTCTGGAAAGGTTTTTAACGAGGCATTGACGGAAAGCATACTATGAAGGAAATGTCATCGGCAGAAATAAGACCTTTAAATGACGAGGCATAAAAGCGACAAGCCACCGGGGATGGTTAGATAGTCTTTAGCTCGATAGCAAAGTTCCTAACGGGAAACGAAGCTTGATGTCGGAACAAAAGCTATTCGCCCATTCACGAGTGCTCCTCCCCTACAAGAAACTGGGGGGTAGTTAGATAATCTTTGGCTCGGTAAAAACGTTCCTAATGGGAAATGAAGCTTGCTATCGAACCAAAGATTATCCAACCATTTACTAGTGGAATCCTCAAAGGAGTAAGACTTATAATATTCCAATTCACATTCTTCGCATACGAACACTAGGGGGAATGATATGAGAATACGACAACCTGATTGCCATAGAAACTAGAACTACAAAATCCGGGAACAAAAATATCTCATCGGGACCGGGAATTGCACAGCCAGCCATGTAGAAACAAGTTGTACAAATTGGCCACATGTAATGGGAATTTCTTTTCAAACAACAAAACGAATGCTTATGTACTTTTGAAGATAGAAGGAATAAAATAAAGTTATTTTATTTTTATCTTGTTTTTTGTCTAAACGATGGATTGATTTTATCATTTGAACGTTAATCAAGTACTTCAAATGTTAGTGCCAGAATGAACAGGAGATGTCCTCTTCAAGAGCACCATAAACATAAGAGGGCCCTCTCTTATGAAATCCTCACAGTAAAGGGTTGGTTCCGAAAAATTGTATGTCCGGAATCCAAATGCTATAAGGGATAAATGCATCTGAAGCCTAGCAAAATTTGACGCAAAAAGGTAAACTATGAACAATGATTAAACAAAAAGCAGTTTTATTTAGCAAAACGTGCCAAGCAGCGCAAGTAAAAAAATGCGAAAAGAAAATAACGAAGAAAAAGAAAGCAAAAAACTAAGCTATATCGCCCCCAAAACTTGGGGAAGAGAAGCATCTGCGCCCCCAAGAGAGGTAGGCGGATCTGACGTAGGCTCAGAATCTTGGCCTTCATCATCATCATATTCAAGTTCCTCTTTGGTTCCCGAGAAATTAGAACTGGAACCGGAAGAGTCAGTTGCATCGGTCAGAGCTGAGAGGCATCTTCGAGCAGTTGACTCTAGCTCTTGGGCCTTGGCGATTTCGGTATCAGTATTAATGATGCCCGGTTTGGCCTCTTCCAAGGTTTTTCTCCTCATGCTATACATAGAATGTATTTTTTTAATAATTAGGGAATCCACTCGGTGCTAACTTTCTGATTTAAGCCGATCAACCTCGGTCGAACGGCCATCCCGTTTGGACCTTGTGGCCGTAAGGCTATGATCAAGGTCACGGATAGTGGTTATATAAACCTTATTATGTTCCATGAACCTCTTATACTTATAATCCATCTAGGAATGCTTCTCCTCAGCAGCAACAACCTGTTCAGCTTTAGAGTTCAAGGATGCCTCCAAGTTATTCAATCTCTCAATAGAGGCAGCCTCGCACTCGCTAGCAGCAAGCATAATATTTTGGACCTCAGACCATTTAGCCTTAGCTTCTTAAAACTGTACATTTAACTAAGAGGCTTCTTGGATAAGGACCATCACTTCCTGCTCACTTTGTTGCAACCGAGACTCCAACTCACCAACTTCAGCAGCTTGTGCTTCCAACACCATGAGGGGAGTATCAACTTTGTCCCTCTCGGCCAACAATTGATCCCGTTCGGACGTAAGCATTTCTTTATAAAGGATCAACTTATGAAGGCCCTCAGAAGCAAGAAAGTTGGCATGTGAAGCAAAAACCCGAGTTAGAAATCCTATCAAAGCAAGTCAAGAGAAAACAAATAGTAAAGAGAACGAGTACCATACTGCTGCTGAATTGTGCATTATTTATCATACACTCCCTCGAAAGAGAGTGTATTTTTGTCTTGTCTTTCTCTGAAGCCAGCGACTTCAGGTAATTGGTGAGTTCCTCCAGGCGGGATAGCAGATAGCACTTGGTAGAGATCGAGAGGGAGACACTCCTCCTCCTCTGGGGATCTGCAAAAGGGGGCAAATAGTTGTGCCCCAAATTCCCATGGTTTGGAGACTGAGGAGGAGGAACATCCTCCTCTCGGGTGTCTACGGCCGGTGGGGATGATGTAGCAATAACTGGTGATGATGGTATGGCTGGCATGGAAGGAGATGAAGTTGATGGTGTTGTGGTTTAAGAAGCAGCTGCGACAAAGGCAATGCTAGTTGTTGGTTGCTCACCAGTCAAAGACGGAAGAGGCCCGGTACTCAGCCTCAATGGTCCTTTTAGTGCACTGGGATTTGAAAGGGAGAATTGACATTCTCCACCAAGTCAAACTCTCCCAGAGCGCTTGGGCATCCTCTTCGATTGGGGTTGTAAGCTTCTCAGATTGAGCATTTTGTTGAGCTGATGAAGGACGTTGTCTCCTTCGTAGGGAAGCCCCTTCATCATTGGCTTCCCCATCATCATCAATCACCATATGGCTATGGCTGACTCGGGTGCAGCTTTCTTCACCCTTTTATTCTCGCCCTCGGCCGAGGAAGAGCGTCGCCTTTTTGGTTACGTGATCTTCGGCCGGAGACTCTGAGAGGAAGCACTTGTATCAGGAGCAGTCCCGGAGGCACCAATTCCGGTAATTGCCTCCTTCAATAACCTCGCAGCTTCTGCAGGATCGACCAAAACATCCTCCTCAGAGATAGAGATAGAACCCTGAGGGAGGCCTAAATCAAACAAAAAGGTAGGGTTATCTAGTTTATTATATACTACGATAAAATGAGGGTCAATTTTATGAGTCAATTTACCGTGATTCTACGCCTTCCACCCGTACTTGGGGGCCAATTCCTTCCACAGACGATTCTAAGGTGTGGAGATGTCCAGAATCTTCTTAACCCACCGGTCCATGCCTTGGTGGTGTCCACTGAGTCTCTAAAATAATGAAAAGAGAAGAATCAGCAACGACATGAAATAAAATTTTTCATACAAAAGACAGTCTTTGAACTTACATGTACGAGTCCAGGACTCGGGGACAGATGGAGTTATGGTCGGGATGATATCCTTGGTGGCAACAACAATAAACTGCTTCATCCATCCGCGGTCGTTATTGTCTTCCATGCTGGAGAGAAAAGCATGGTGGCCACATTTGCTAAAATTTATTACTCCCCCACAGAAAATCTTGGGGGAGTAGAGATTCTTCATGTGAGCCAAGGTGAACTCCTACTTCGTCTCCTGGCACAGCCACCATAGAAAGGCCACTGTTCGCGACATAGAAGGGCCCACTTGTGCCAAACAAACCTAATACCGATGGAACAACTCCAAAACCACGGGGTCAAGTTCCTCACTCAAAGAAAACTCACCCAAAGTGAAGGGGTACGTATAAATGTACGAGACACCCATCTTAGTGAAGGTTACTTGCTCCACCCGATCAGGAGCAATGATAGGTAGTCACATTCCTGCTTCATAGTAAGAATACTAGAAGAACAAATAGAAGAAGTGTATCTGCCAACAGTCCAAGTCTGAGGATTTGAAGTAGGGAACTTCTCTTCGATGTCCTTGGCTGTATTGAGATGTTTGTGGATGATGGTTGATAAGTGTGGTTTTTGAACATTTTTTAGTACCTTCTGACTTTAGTTTTAATTCTAAAGTATTGATTTATATTCCCAAAACTAACTCAAAAGTAGTGTTCTGGCTCATAAAGCAAGAAGGGGCACAACAGACT
The DNA here is from genome assembly GCF_000715075.1 of Nicotiana tabacum. Classification (NCBI taxonomy): domain Eukaryota; kingdom Viridiplantae; phylum Streptophyta; class Magnoliopsida; order Solanales; family Solanaceae; genus Nicotiana; species Nicotiana tabacum. The sequence continues at coordinate 20,452,888 of NC_134081.1, read as the reverse complement.
AAGAGTGAGGTCCGCAGAAGTATTTCTGCGGCCGCAAAGAAAGCGTAGATCGCAAAATTCTCTCTGCGGCCGCAGATCTGGTGTTGAATCTCAGAAGTTGTTTGAAGATAAGTGCGGACCGCACACAATTTGTGTGGCAGCAAAAAACATGGTCGCACTGAAAAGAATTCAAAACGTTGAGAGAGTGTGCAAAACAACCAAGATTGAAGCCTTGCCAGAATTGTGGACCGCACATAGAATTGTGCGGCCGTAGAAGCTGAAGTGCAGTCATAGGTCAAATTGTGTGGCTACAGAATCCCTCTACCTGCAGACTCAAGCAAAGTGTGGACCACACATGAAATTGTGCAGTCGCAAAACCTCCCAAAGGGCATTTTTGTTAGCAAATTGTTGGCCACTATAAATAGACGGGAATCACTTTTTTAGGTCAAGTATTGTAGTTTGTTTAGCTGTAGCTGTTGTTGTTTACCACTTTAGGTAATATTTGACCAATTTGGGTTAAAACACACAACAATTTATCATTTTAATTTTATGTTATGGCTTTAATTAGTGTTTCTTCTTTATTGTCTTCCATTTCTATTATGAGTAGCTAGATATTTACTAGGGTTGTGAACCAACCCTAGTGTGTAAACCTTATGAGTAATTTATCTAATACTTGTTTATGATTGGGTATTTGTTATTTAGCCTTGTTCATGCTATAAATTTAGAATTAATGATTGCAAACATTGATTCATGCCTTTTTTGACTTGGTCTTTACTTGAGAAATAAAGACTTGGTCTAGGAAAACATGGCTAACAAGAAATTAGGCTAGTTAAGGTTTTGACTAGCCTAATTAAAGGGTTTAAACTAGAGATAGGAAAAACTCGACTTGAGCTCATATCAACTATTTTGTTTGATACCCATTTGGGCTTGAGAAAGCCAAATTGGGCAAAATCACTCTATGACCGAGAGGTATTGAGTGGGTAATTTTGTGTTGAGAGCTATAATACACCCTAATAACCAAAATAAGTGGTAACGTAATTAACCCATTTAGCTAACACCTAGGCGAAGGTTACATCCCTAGGCCTTTTACCTATTTGAAAACAACCAAAATAATTAATCAATTTCTAGTTTCATTTCTTTAGTTAATCATTACTAGTATAATTTATAGACATAATTTGCAAAACCAACTTGTTTAGAAGTGTATTTAAGCTATTTCTTCTACACGCATCAAGTGTACACTCTAACACCCATTCTTAGCTCCTTGAGGAAATCGACCCCGACTCATAGTTGGGTACTATTCTTCCAACAACCTCTTCCACTCATTGTTGAGTGTGGACTAGTAGTGAATCAAATAATTGGCGCCGTTGTTGGGGACCTTAAAATGGTGTTAGCTATTGATAAGTTGGGATTTTGGCTACTTATTAGCACCTTTCTGCTTTTGTTTTAGTACGAAAGTATTGATTTATGTTTTGGAAACTAATGAAATTGTGGAAATTGCAGGAATGTTGGAAGTTTGGTCTCCCATGATGAAATACGACTCAAAAGGGAGTGTTTTGAAGCACAAGGAGATAAAGGGCGCAGAAGTAATGAAGTGCGGTCCGCAGAAGGATTTCTGTGGCCGCGAACCAAGCGAAAGAACCCAACAGGATTTTGACCAATGTGCGGACCGCACATGAATTGTGCAGCTGCAAAATAGGGTATGCACTGACAAATGATTCCAAGTTCAGATTGTGTATAAAAGTCCAAGTCTTGAAACCTTGCTGAACTACTGACACAGAAGTTGCTTCGCAGCCGCAATCCAGAAATGTGCGGCTGCAGAATCCTATCTCCTGCCAACTGAAGAAATTTGCGGACCACATATGGAATTGTGCGGCCGCAGAACCTCCCGAGGGGCACTTTTTTCAGCGAATTTTGGCCCACTATAAATAGACTAGTTTTAAAATTTTAGGTCACGTTTTGAAGTAAAAAGCTATTGTAGCCATTACCTTTTGCCATTTTAGGAAGTTTGTGATTATTTTAGTGCTTAAACATTAAATTATTCATTTTAATCTTTGATTATGAGTTTAATTAGCTTTTCTTATTTATTGTCTACAATTCCCATTATGAGTAGCTAGATTCTTACTAGGGTTGGGACCTAAACCTAGTGTGTAAACCTTATGGGTATTTAATTTAATGTTTGTTAATGATTGGGTGTTGATTATTTAGCTTAGTTCATGCTTCAATTTTAGAATTAATGGTTGCAAATATTGATTCATGCCTTTTTGACTTAGTCTCTACTTGAGAAAGAGGGATCTCGTCTAGGATAACTTGGCTAATAAGGAATTGGGCTAATTGGGAGTTTGATTGGCCTAATTAATGGGTTCAAACTAGAGATAGTAAGAACCCGACTTGAGCTCATATCAACTTTTTTATTTGATACCCATTTTGACTTGAGAAAGCCAAATTGGGCAAAATTACTCTCTGACCGAGAGGTATTGAGTGGGTAAGTAGGGTTGAGAGATATAATACACCCTAATCAACAAAACAAGTATTAACGTATTTAACCCATTAGGCGAACACCTAGGTTATGGTCACATCCCTAGGCTTTTAAACTATTTGGAAAAATACCAAAAACAATCGTTCGTTTCTAGTTTCATTTACTTAGCTTAAAATTGTTAGAGTAATAGTAGAAGTAGAAATCAAAACTCATTGTGGAAGTGCAAATTTAGTTAATACATTCGCTTTCTTCAAGTATATACTCCTAACACCTATTATAACTCCCTATGGATTCGACCCGAGTCATAGTTGAGTAATTTATATTGCATACGACCGTATCATATATCTTATCGAGGTGTGTTGTGGACGTCATCAATTTTTGGCACCGTTGCCGGGGAGTTAAAACGGTGTTAGCTATATATTTGGGTTTGTTTTTGGAATATCTTCTTTTCCTTCCGTGTTATTAACTTGTGTCAAACAATTTTAGGTACAACCATGGAGACAATCAATGATCTCGAAAATATGCCTTCGGGGGATGTAGACGTCGAGGATGAGCAAGTTGAGGAGGTACCTCTTGAACCTCAAGCCAATGGAAGAGGCCGGGTGTCTCAAGACAATGTACCCACTCCACCCCCACCTCCACCACGAGCGGCTCTACACCAGATATTACCCAATGAAGGATATGCTAGTGTAATAGTCACTCCCCGTATTAGGGCGGGCAACTTCCAAATCACCAATGTGATGCTCACTTTGCTTGGGCAACGAGGTTACTTCACCGATGCTCCAACTCAAAATGCGTACAAACATTTGAAGTGGTTTGTGGACACTTATTGGGGAGCAAACAAACGAATGTCTCCGAGGATCCATTGAGGCTAAGGCTTTTTCCCTTCTCTCTATGGGGGAAAGCTTTAGATTGGTTGGAACGATTACCGAACCATTTTATTCACACTTGGGATGAGTTGGCAGAAATTTTTATTTCTAAGTTCTTCTCTCCAGGGCATATGGCTACACTTCGAGATGAGATATTAGCATTCAAGTAAGAGCCGAATGAAACACTACACGAGATATGGGAATGCTATAGAACTATGGTCAAGGAATGTCCCAACAACAATATGATGGAAAACATGATTCAACAAACCTTATATCGTGGGATTAACACCACCAAACAATGTGGAGTGAATCAACTTGCCGATGGGAACTTCATGACTACGCCTTATGCGGAGGCGTGTGAGATTTTGGATGAGATGGAGGAAACGTCATCAGCTTAGCAATCCCGGGCCAATGTTCCACAAGTTGATCCAAATATGATCCACCTTCACAAAGAATTGCAAGACCATGAATCAATTAGCAAAGTCCCAACTAAATCAAGTGCAAAGTCCCAAGCAAGTCAATGCAATGGAAGGAGTGAACATGATGGTGAACAAGAGGAGGACCAAGGGTCTACAAGTGAAACATTGAGTGGAGAACTATGTGCAAAAAGATGGTAGTTTTGAGCAAGATGATTCCTATAATGAACAAGAAGAGGAAGTCCAATATGTGAACAACTTTCAAGGGCAAAGAAACAACTTTCAAGGCCCAAACCAACAACAATATTGACCTCAAAACAATCAAGGCAATTGGAATTCTAACAATCAAGGCAATTGGAGCGGAAACAATAATCAAGGAACTTGTCATAACAACAACAATCAAGGAAATTAGAATTAAAATAGTCAAGAAAAATTGGGGGGGGGGGACCATCAAGGCGGATGGAATAACAACCAAGGCAACCGGGGGTCAGGTTTTCAAAGGCCCCTGATGTACCAACAACCGAGCAACCCACCTCCTTATTCTTCCCATGGTCCAAGTTCTTCAAATAATAAGATGGGCGTATTGTAAATATGTTCAAGTAAATGATGGAAAAGAATGCCGATTCGGATGCCCAACTTGCCTCACACAACACATCAATCTGCAACTTAGAAGTTCAAATGGGGCAAATATCTCAAGCTCTAAATTTTCATCCTAAGGGGGCACTACCAAGTGACACGGTAATAAACCTAAAGGGTGGAAACAACACGGGACATGCCATGGTAGTTATTACAAGAAGTGGAAGAGGTGGGAATGCACCCACCTCAAGTCAAAGTCAATTTAGTGATGATGATCAAGTGATGCAAGAAGAAGAGATCTCGAACAATGCGGTACAACCTAATGAGGAAGTACGGATTGATATTGTTGATAATGTGGAAGAGACTCAAGAGGAGGTGAACCCGTTTAGTGAACAAATTATTGGCATACTGGAGCTGGTAGTGCATAAGACTAAGGCACCACTGCCTAAGCTTCCACCTCCATACCCTCAAAGACTTGCCAAGCAAACGATGAAGAGTCCCTCAATCAATGTGACATTGGTTGAAGCTTTGGAACAAATGCCTGGTTATGCATAATTTATGAAGGTTCTCGTGACAAAGAGGCGGTTAATGAATTTTGAAACCATCAAAGTCACTCATCAAGAGAGTGCAATTGTGCATTCAATAGCACCTAAGTTAGAAGATCTCGGTGCTTTCACGATTTCTTGTACAATTGGAAATGTCGAGTTTGCTAAAGTTCTTTATGATCTTGGGACAAGTATCAATTTGATGCCCTATTCGGTTTTCAAGACTTTGAGAATCGGACAACCAAGACCTACCTCTATGAGATTGCAAATGGCCGACCGTACCATGAAGAGGCCTTTGATGTGATTGATGATGTCTTGGTTCGTGTTGATAAATTCATTCTTCCGGCAGATTTTGTCATTCTAGATTGTGAAGTGGATTATCAGATGCCGATTATTCTTGGGAGACCTTTCCTTGATACGGGGAAGGCTATTTGTGATGTTGAATCTGGAGAACTTACCTTCCGGGTTGGTGATGAAAAAGTGGTATTCCATGCGGCAACCAAATAGCAATGAAGTGTGCTCTTTTGTGGACTTGGTTACCAATGTTATTATTGATAAAACAAGTGCAACAATCAATTTTTGTGATATGTTGGAGGACGTCTTGCTCCACTTTGATGATGACTAGATGGATGACTTCATGGAATATGTGAACTCTTTGCAAGGAATGGGGTCGTACAACTATGCATCCCAGAAATTATCCTTGGATCTTAAAAATAGGGCAACTCCTCCTACAAAGACTTCTCTTGAAGAGCCTCCTATCTTGGAGTTGAATCCATTGCCTCCACACCTTCAATATGAATTTCTTGGTCCTTGTTCTACTTTACCGATTATTCTTTCCTCTTCTTTAACTAACGTGCATGTAGATTCCATATTGGCGATGCTACAAAAGAGTAAGAAAGTTATTGGATGGACCTTGGCGGATATTCGGGGGATAAGTCCCACATTTTGCATGCATAAGATCAAGTTGGAGGATGGTTCCAAAACATCCATTGAACATCAAAGGAGAGGCTATGCAAGAAGTTATCAAAAAGGAGATAATAATGTGGTTGGATACCGGGGTTGTCTACCCCATCTCTGATAGTTCGTGGACCTCACCAGTTCATTGTGTCCCAAAGAAGGGGGAATGGCGGTGATCACAAATGACAAGAATGAGTTGATTCCTACAAGAAAGGTGACCGGATAGAGGGTGTGTATGGACTATCGCAAGCTCAACAAAGTCACAAGGAAGGATCACTTTCCACTTCCTTTCTTAGATCAAATGCTCAATAGATTGGCCAGCCGTGCTTTCTATTGCTTTCTTGGTGGGTACTCTAGCTACAACAAAATTCTCATTTCTCCAGAAGATCAAGAGAAAACAACCTTTACATGTCCTTATGATACTTTTTCTTTCAAACAGATGCCATTTGGTTTGTGTAATGCACCGACGACTTTTCAAAGGTGTATGATGGCTATTTTCACGGATATGGTGGAGGACTACCTTGAAGTTTTCATGGATGACTTCTCGGTGGTTGGAGATTCTTTTGATAATTGTCTTGCAAATTTGGACAAAGTGTTGGCTGGATGTGAAGAAATAAATTTGGTGCTCCATTGGAAAAAATGTCATTTCATGGTTGAGGAAGGCATTGTCCTCGGCCATAAAATCTCAAGAAATGGAATTCAAGTTGACAAGGCAAAGATTGAGGTGAGTTTTAAACTTTCACCTCCAACTTTGGTGAAGGGTGTGCGGAGTTTCTTAGGCCATGCAGATTTATACCGACGTTTCATCAAAGATTTCTCTAAGGTAGTGAATCCGTTGTGCAATCTTCTTCATAAGAATGCTAAGTTCAACTTCAATGATGATTGAATGAGAGATTTTGAATTGTTGAAGTTCAAGTTGACAACTACTCCCATCATCACCGCTCCAAATTGGAGTGTACCTTTCGTACTCATGTGTGATGCAAGTGATGTAGCGATTGGGATTATTTTGGGGCAACGCATCAACAAGATTTTTTATCCGGTCTACTACGCTAGTAAGACCATGAATATTGCCAAAGTCAACTATAACATTATGTAGAAAGAGCTCCTTGCCATTGTGTTTGCAATTGAGAAGTTTTGCCCGTACTTGATGGGTGCAAAAGTCATTGTCCACACGGATCATGCGGCTCTTCGTTATCTTATGAGCAAGAAGGACTCCAAAGATCGGTTGATGAGATGGGTCCTCTTGTTGCAAGAGTTTGATATTGACATTCAATATAGAAAAGGTAGTGAAAACCAAGTGGCGGACCACTTGTCTCGTTTGGAGGAGGAGGGGAGGCTGCCTTATGGCCTTGAAATCAATGACTCCTTCCCCGATGAGCAAATTTTGGCAATTTCAATGAAAGAGGGGCCATGGTTCGCGGATATTTCCTTGTGTGTAGAATCATCCAGGATGAGTTCTCTTCAAACCAAAGGAAGAATCTCAAACGGGATTGTCAAGACTGTTATTGGGATGAATCACACCTTTTCCGGATTTGTACGGATGGGGTGATTAGAAGATGTGTACCAGAAGAAGAGCAAGGTGATGTTCTTGGGGCTTGTCATTTTTCGCCATATGGTGGTCATCATGGTGAAGCAAGAACGGCGGGCAAAGTGCTTAGTTGCGGTTTCTATTGGCCCACTCTTTACAAGGATGCAAGTGAGTTAGTGAAAAGAAGTAATGCATGTCAACGGGCTGGTGGAATCTCAGAGAAGAATGAAATGACTCTCAAAATCATTTTGGAGATTGACATTATCGATGTATGAGTATTAACTTTATGGGCCCTTTTGTGAGTTCTCATGGAAATACCTACGTCTTGGTCGGGATAGACTATGTGTCCAAATGGGTCGAGGCCGTTGCTTTTCACAACAGACGAGAAGTGTGGTGGCTTTCTTGAAGAAGAATATTTTCACAAGGCTTGGTGCTCCGCGTGCAATTATAAGTGATTTGGGGGGGGGGGGAGTCACATTCTTGCAACAAGGCTTTCGACACTTTACTTAGCAAGTATGGTGTTACTCACAAATTCACGACTCTCTATCACCCACAAGCTAGTGGGCAAGTGGAAGTCTCCAACCGTGAGATAAAAAGTATTTTATAAAAAACAGTAAATGTTAATCGAATGGATTGTTCCAAGAAGCTTGATGATGCATTATGGGCTTATCGGACGGCTTACAAAACACCTATTGGAATGTCGCTATACCGGTTGGTGTTGGGGAAAGCTTGTCATCTTCCGGTGGAGCTAGAGCACAAGGCCATGTGAGCTCTAAAGAAGTTGAATCTTGATTGGCATGTAGCCGCTAACTTGTGGGTTTCACATTTGAATGAATGGGTTGAGTTCCGGTGCCATGCTTATGCAAGTTCGTCCTTGTACAAAGAAAACAAGAAATATCTTCATGACAAAAACATTTGGAACAAAGAGTTCAAGGTGTGTGATCTTGTATTATTGTTCAATTCAAGGTTGAGGATGTTTCCTCGGAAGCTAAAATCCAAATGGAGTGGTCCTTTTGAAATTGTGGGTGTGACACCTATTGGTGCATTAGACTTGAAGAACAAAAATAATGAAGTATTCCAAGTCAATGGTCACCGGGTGAAGCACTACTTGGAAAACGTTGGAGACGGCCACGTCATGGCGGTCAATCATTTCACTTGAGGGTATTCTGCGTCGTGCCATGACGTTAAATCATGGGCTTCTTGGGAGGCAACCCATATTTGTTTTCCTTTTTATTTTGTAGTTAGGTGTTATTTTTGTTCTAACATGATATGAATTGTGCTACAGGCATGAGTGTGACTTGCAAGAATTGTGGACAAAATATGGCTAAGTATTTAAGAATTATGAGGACCGCACTTTATTTGTGCAGACCACACATTTCTATGTGCTATAGAAGTAGAGCAATGCGGTCGCACATTCCTCTTGCGGACAGCACAATTGAGATGTCAAAAATAACAACATTCTGAAGTTTAAGCCTATCAGTGCGGAGGTCAATCTGCGACCGTACAAGAAATCTGCGGCCGCACCTGAAAATGTACAGACCGTAGATTAAAATATGAGATGAGATCCCAGGTAATAGAGTGCGGACCGCACATGAAAATGTGTGGCCGCACTCATCCTTCTTCCCCTTAGTGATCCATTAGTATAAATAGAGGAACAGGGCCCAATTTACACTTTTCACTCTCTGAACTAAAAATTATCCTCTGTTGAATTGTCTTCGAGATTTCATCTGTCCACACGCACAACCACTTTGATAATTCACTCATTACACTCACTCTATTTGGCATGCTTCAATTTCACGTTAATATTTTTAGTTAGTTTAATTTGTATATTTTTAGTTCTTTTTAGGCCATTTGTTATTCGAGTTTAATTGTGTGTCCATGTGAGGTAAATCTGAACAGGGTTAACTTGGTACATTCTCTATAGGGACTGGGTTAGTGAAATTGCATGTTTTTATAATGTTTCCATTTCTAATTGTGCTAGAATTTGAAAAACCTAACTAGACAAATTTGATCTGTACGTAATTTTTTGAAATCTGTGGCCGCACTTGAATTTGTGCGGTCCACAGATATTGAATTGGGGGAAACTAAGTAAATAAGGAATCTGCGGTTGCAAATTAAAATGTGCGGACCGCAAATATCCCTCTGCGGCCACAGATCAGCACATTTACTGTCATCATAGAGTCATCACTTTGAGACTCCAATGTGTGGCCGCATGTCTAATTGTGCGGACCGAAGAAATCATTTTGCGACCGCATATTAGCCAATTCTCTATCATCAGAGAGTTGGCATTTTTGGGATTCAGAGGTGCGGCCGCAAGTTAAATTATGTGGACCACACTTCACTTATGCGGTCCGCAAGTCTCCATCTGTGGTTGCAAATTAAATTGTGCGGACGACAGTTCCTTTTCCCTGCAAGCATGATTCAACTGTACACCCCCACTGTATCTTCTGGATTGTCCTTTACTTACATGTCTGCAGTATGTGTTTGAACATCGATATGCAACTAACAATCTTTTCTGCGTGATACAGACAATGGTTCAATCCAGAGGACGAGGTGACACTTCCAAAGGGAGAGGTAAACCTTCTCGGGGACGAGACAAAAGTGCCTTGCCCCTTAGCCAACAAAAGATGATAAGAAAGAAAGCACTAACAGAAAGAGGGAAAGGTATAGACCTCTCTAAGTCTAGATCATATGTCACGTCTAGGGAAGTGTCTGAGGGCAACTCAGCATCTATTCAGGAGAAGCCGGCCACACAGTCAAGGCCACAGGGGAGATACTAGCCCAGGGATGAGCCTTCTTCATCTCACAGCACTTCCGAGGGATTGGAGAGTGCTAGTCAGGCTTCTGGTCCATCGGCTACACCAATCCCTGGAACAGGTTTCTGCACTAGTTCATGATATCCCCGATAATGGTAGAGGGGAGATGCTACAACTGTCGGCCTTGAAAGATCAAAGAAGAAAGTGGTTTGGGAAGACTGTTTTGTTAGCCTGGCCACCTTCACCAGCTTCCGTATATGGTGGCCAGTGAGGTCGCTAACTATTGAGCGTTAATTTATGTTGAAGGATTTGGAAAAGTACAACCCATCCATATTGAGATAGTTCTAGGCACGAAAAGGGTGGATGTGGTTCACTTAGAGTGTGGATCCACAGAATACCTTGTCCACGAATTCTATGCCTATGTGGCTCACATAAAGAAAAGGACGAAGGTGACCAAAGTATGCAACCTCAAGGTGAGGTTTGATCAACATGCGCTAAGCGCGTACTTGGGATTTGAAGATGGTGAGCCGAAGGAGTATTTGGAAAAGTATGCACTGGGGGAGGAAGTCCGACCTTAGTTTGTTGAGATTCTAGAACCACCAGGGCCACCACCACCATGGATTGCCGTCGGGGTTCCCATTCAGCGGAACACTTTGAATTTTAAGGGAAAGGGGTGGCAGACATTTATTTGCAGTAGGTTGGATCTATGCCAGAATGAGACTCACCTTCCCATCCCTCGGGTAGTGCTTGTGGTCTCCATCATGGACGGTTACCCAATCAATGTGGGTGTTGTGATGTCGGCCAACATCTCAGTGATAGCACGGCAGGATAGCTCGTCATAACTATATCCCAACACTATTACAGAATATCTTACTAATGCAAAGGTAGAGCCAAGGGATTTTGACACAAAGGTGAAGCTGAAGTAGCCTTTTTATTGGTATTCACTTATGGATGCGAGCAACTCGACGAAGAAAGTTCAGCCTCCTACCACAACATGCCAGTCTGATGAGACAGTCGTGGTAGTTTCTGAGACAGTTGATATTCCATCTTCTTCGACTGAGCCTGCATCCAGTGCCGCAGCTATGCCTCCGCCATCATCCACAACCCCTACCATAGCTCTAAGGCCAGTTCCCATGCCCACTGCCCCACTATCTGCGCTACGAGTCTCCCATACATTGGAGAGTCTCAACAACTGGATGCAGACAGCTATTGCAAAGCTGTCTAACTTGTCCAGTACTGTTGCAGCGCAGTCCACTTCTCAGGCACCTCAAGCTCCTTCTACCATTGATGAGACACTAAACAAAATTTTGGAGAACCAGAAGACAATCATGAGCACCTTGATACAACACGAGTCGGTGATTAAAGAGCTGGGAAAGGAAGTAAAGAAGATAAGGAAGTCCTAGGCCAGCAAGAAGTCAGTGGATAAGTTTCGGAGAGAGGTGAAAAGAATTGCTACAACCAAAGACCTTCCCTTTCACATGCTGCTTGACCCGCACCAGTCTGCCCCAGATCCTTCAGCCCCATCTGTACCGGTAGCACGAGCTAGCCAGTCTAAAGAGCCAGACCTTGATGCCAACACTACTGAGGCAGTGCATGAGATATTCTCCAACCAAGCCCACCTATATTCGAGGATGATGAGATCCAGTTGGCTGAGCCGTAGGGCGATGACAATGCTGGGGACACATAGATGTCCTAGGAGCCATAGGGAGTTTTATTCATCCTTTCCTCTTTTACTCTTATTTTGCTAAGCATTGGGGACAATGCTTACTTTTATTCGGGAGGGTGGAGTTTATTTGACCTATTTGGTACACTTTGATACATTTGGCCTGTAATAATTTTTATGATACTTTTTCTTTTTCTTATTTGTATTTATGTATCTTCTCTCTCTCTTACTATGTATATTCATTCTATCTTTAGTAATTTTGCACATTATCTTCTTTATCTTTTCCATATTAGTTTTTGTTTTGTTAAGTAGCTTCTTTTTATGCTTTATTAGATAATAAGCCTTTGGATTTCTTAACGCCATGGCTCTTTCCAAAGGTAGTTGTTGAGGGAACCGGGTAACTCGTCCCAATGATGGATGACGTGACAATCTTCTTAAGGGAATGAGTCTATTTTTGTGTTTAGGTAATAATAGTAGTAGTAATGAATAAAAAGACCTAATTAAGTCATGCTCGAAGATTCAACCATGCTTCAATTTGTACCAACACACTTAACTACGTGCTTATGGTTAGAGACAAGGTTTTTAAAAGAAATAGCTCTAGTTAGTGACTTTATGACTCTTGAGTTGACTTTAGCAAGCATCGAGTGGTTTAATTGGATCATAGTGATATTTAAACTTAAATGTGGTCGTTGTGGGCCCTCAACTCTATCCTCTTGTACAATCTGGTTGCGTGAGGGGCGAGATGAATTGTTGCTAGTCCAAGTATTTGTGCGAAGGGTCTAGAACTTGCCCCGAATGTGTTTCAAGTTGAAATCCTAAGTTTTGCTTGGTTTGAGAAGTGATTGTAGGCTTTCCTTGGCCCGTTTGAGCTTTCTATGGCCAACCAATGTCGTTATCCCTAGTCAACCCCTTTGAGCATCTAGCCTTTCTCATTTGATAACCATGTATAAGCCTTTACCCATTTTGTCGTGACCCTCTCTTGGCACTCGGACTTTCCTTAACACTCTTGTGAAACAAATGTCTTAAAACATAAGTTTGGTGAAGAGATGAGGAATTTGAAAAAGGTATCAAGGAACAAAGAGAGAAAAGAAAAGAACAAAAAAGAAAAAATACAAAACGTGAATAAGTGGAAGGGTTGATGGATTCAAAAAGAGGTAATGATCCCAAACATTGAAAATCAAAAGGGAGAAAAAGAATGAAATGAACAAGAAAGAGTGATGTTAAGTCTCTCTAGTCCCCAATGAAAAGAAAGTGCCTCTAAGAATGGGCAATTGTGAGCCAAGAAATGAAATATGGAGTTCTTAAGGAAAGGTGTAACCACTTACCCATATGGTTTCCTACCCTAACCCAAAAGCCTTCATTACATTCCGAAAGAAATCCTACTTGATTTCAAGCTGGGTGAGCTTACATTAGTGGCAATCTACATGAGGGGCAAGCCTATGGTACATGAAGTCGTACTTGTGACATTCTCTTGTAAGAGATGGGTGAGCCTTTCATGAATCTTCGGATTGAGTGCTAATTTCTTAAGCGAGGTTTGAAAAAGCAAAGTAGAGGAGGAAGAGTTTGGAGTCCACCATGGCCTACATGATAGAACAATAGTCCTTAATAAGTAATGTCAATTCTTGAAGCCCAAATGTCACATTAGAACTATATGTGCATGAATATTTGACTTGTCGCTTTGTTGATAATACATGAATAGTGTGGGTAATTGTTGGTCCCAACTGATGTATGAATGACTCACCTTTTTCTCGTTGAAATGACCCTTAACTTTAGGAGGTGGGAACTAATTTGTTTGCTTCAAGACAAGCAAAGACTTAAGTTTGGGAGAATGGATAAGTGGGGATTTTGGCTACTTATTAGCATCTTTTTGCTTTTGTTTTAGTCTAAAAGTATTGATTTATGTTCTCGAAACTAATGAAATTGTGGAAATTGCAGAAAAGTTGGAAGTTTGGTCTCCCGTGATGAAATCCGACTCAAAAGGAGTGTTTCGAAGCACAAGGTGATAAAGGGCCCAGAAGTAATGAAGTGCGATCCGCAGAAAGATTTCTGCGGTCGCATAAGTACTTGTGGACCGCAGAATTCCATTTGCGGCTGCGAAACAAGTGAAAGAACCCAACAAGATTTTGACCAATATGTGGACCACACATGAATTATGCAGCCGCAAAACAGGGCCTGCACTGACAAATTATTCCAAGTCCAGAGAGTGTACAAAAGACCAAGTCTTGAAACCTTACTAAACTGTGGACCGCACAAGAATTGTGCGGTCGCAGAAGTTGCTTCACAGCCGCAATCCAAAAATGTGCGGCTGCAGAATCCCATCTCCTGCCAATTGAAGAAATATGCGGACTGCACATGGAATGGTGCGGCCGCGGAACCTCTCGAGGGGCATTTTCTTCAGTAAATTTTGGCCCACTATAAGTAGACGAGTTTCAGAATTTTAGGTCAAGTTTTGAAGTAAAAAGCTATTATAGTTGTTACCTTTTGCCATTTTAGGAAGTTTGTGATTATTTTAGTGTTTAAACATTATATTTTATCATTTTAATCTTTGATTATGAGTTTAATTAGCTTTTCTTCTTTATTTTCTTTAATTCCCATTATGAGTAGCTAGATTTTTACTAGGGTTGTGACCCAACCCTAGTGTGTAAACCTTATGAGTATTTAATTTAATGCTTGTTTATGATTGAGTGTTGATTATTTAGCGTAGTTCATGCTTTATTTTTAGAATTAATGGTTGCAAACATTGATTCATGCCTTTTTAACTTAGTCTCTACTTGAGAAAAAGGGACCTAGTCTCGTATAACTTGGCTAACAAGGAATCATGCTAATTGAGAGTTTGATTGGCCTAATGTTCAAACTAGAGATAGTAAGAACTTGACTTGAGTTCACATCAACTATTTTGTTTGATACCCATTTGGATTTGAGAAAGCCAAATTGGGAAAAATTACTCTCTGACCGAGATGTATTGAGCGGGTAATGTAGATTTGAGAGCTATAATACACACCAATCAACAAAAGCAGTATTAACATATTTAACCTATTAGGCGAACACCTAGGTTATGGTCACATCCCTAGGCCTTTAAACTATTTGGGAAAACACCAAAAACAATCGTTCATTTTTAGTTTCTTTTACTTAGCATACAATTGTTAGAGTAATAGTAGAAGTAGAAATAAAAACTGATTGTGGAAGTGCATATTTAGTTAATCCATTCGCTTTCTTCAAGTATATACTCTTAACACCCCTTATAACTCCCTATGGATTTGACCCCGACTCATTATTGGGTAATTTATATTGCATACGACCATATCATATCTCTTATCGAGGTGTGTTATGGACGTCATCAACTATATATTTGAGTGTGGTTTTAGAATATCTTATTTCCCTTCCATGTTACTAACTTATTTAAGAAATTTTAGGTATAATTATGGCAAACAATGAGCTCGGAAATCTGCCTTTGGGAGATTTGGATGGCGAGGAGGAACAAACGGATGAGGTACCCCAAGAGCCACTAGTTAATCGGAGAAGCCCGGTACCACAAGACAACGTGACCGTTCCACCCCCACCTCCACCACGAGTGGCTCAACACCGGATATTGCCCAACGAATGTTATGCTAGTGCAATAGTCCCTCCCCGTATTAGGGTGGGCAATTTTTAAATCACCAACGTGACGCTTACATTACTTGAGGATCGAGGCTTCTTCACCGGTTCACCCACCCATAATGCTTACAAACATTTGACGAGCTTTGTGGATACATGTTGGGTGAGCAAGCAAACAAAAATGTTCGAGGATGCATTAAGGCTAAGGCTTTTTTCCTTCTCTCAATGGGGGAAAGCTTTAGATTGGTTGGAACGTTTGCCAAACCATTCAATTCATACGCGGGATGAGTTGGCGGCCAAGTTCATTGCTAAGTTTTTCTCTCCATGGCATATGGCTACACTTTGAGATGAGATCTCGGCATTCAAACAAGAGCTGAATGAGCCACTACACAAAATTGGGGAGCGCTATAGAATAATGGTTAAGGAATGTCCCAACAATGATATGACTTAAAACATGTTGCAACAAACCTTTTATCGTAGGATTAACAAAACCAAACAAAGTGTAGTGAATCAACTAGCCGGTGGGAACTTTATGACTACACCTTATGCGGAGGCGTGTGAAATCTTAGATGAGATGGCAGAAACGTCATCGGCTTGGCAATCCCAGGGCCAATGTCCCACAAGGTGATCCGAATATGATCCACCTCCATAAAGAATTGCAAGACCATGGGCAAGACATTGCTGAATTGACCACTAATATGACTCAACTAGCAAAGGACCAACTAAATCAAGTGCAAGCTCCTAAGCAAGTTCATGTTATGGAGGGAGTTAATCTTTTGGTGAACAAGAAGAGGACCAAGGGTCCACAAATGCAAACCCAAGTGGAGAACAATGTGCAAGATGATGGCAGTTTTGATCAAGAAGATTCTTATAATGAGCAAGAGGAATAAGTGCAATATGTGAATAATATTTAAGGGCAAAGAAACAATTTCCAAGGCCCAAACCAACAACAATAGCGACCACATAACAACCATGGCAATTGGGGTTCTAACAATCAAGGGAATTGGCATAACAATAACAACAATCAAGGCAACTGGGGGTCAGGTTTTCAAAGGCCCCCCAATGTATCAACAACCGATAAACCCACCTCCTTATCCTTCTCATAGTTCAAGTTCTTCAAACAATGAAATGGGATATATTGAGAAAATGTTTAAGTAAATGATGGAAAAGAATGCCAATTCGTATGCTCAAATTACCTCACACAACACATCAATCCGAAATCTAGAAGTTCAAATGGGGCAAATTTCTCAAGCTCTAAATTCTCGTCCTAAGGGTGCACTACCAAGTGATACAGCGGTGAACCCAAAGGGTGGTAACAATACGGGGCATGCTATGGTGGTTATCAAAAGAAGTGGAAGAGGCGAGAATGCACACACCTCGAGTGAAAGGAGACTTGTCGATGATGACCACGTGATGCAAGAAGAAGAGATCCCGAATAATGTTGTTCAAGCAAATGAGGAAGTTCGGAAAGAGAATGCTCACTAGGGCCTTGCAAAATTCGGTAAATACCGAATTACCGTATCGAAATCGAAAATTTTGGTATTTTGTATTCGATATTTTGGTATTCGGTATGGTATTTGATTTAAGTTTTAAAAAAAATATGGTATTAGGTATGATATTTGGTATTTTATAATGATCTCTCTCTCTCTCTCTATATATATATATATATATATATATATATATTAGACCTAATACCAAATTTTGGTACTGATACCGTACCGAAATATATATTATATTACACAATACACATATTATTAATTATAATATAAATATAAAAAATCTAAAATTTTACTTTTCTTTATTCTCTAAGTTCATCAATTAATTCTAAGCAATTAACAAGACATTTCTAATGATCAAATTTATTCCTTTATGTTGAGTTTCCTCTCTCTGGGTTGATATTTGCTGGTTTTGGACAAAACTTTTATCAACAAATATTTTTAGTTTTGTATTTTTCATTACTTTAATTAAGAATATTACAGTCTATGACTCTATGCACTAGTTAGTATTCAAACCGAATAAACCGAAGTTACCAAACCAAATAAACCGAAATCGAAAGGAGAAAAATCGAACTATACCGAATTTAATTAGGTATGGTATTGGTATAGCATTTTAAGAAACCGAATACCGAAAATACCGAATCAAAATATCTAAATACCGTACCGACCGATGAACACCCCTAGATGAAAGTGTAGAAGAGAATCAAGAGGAGGTGAACCCGTCTAGGGAACACATCATTGACATACCGAAACCGGTAATGCAAAAGGAAAAGGCACCATTGCCTAGACCTCCACCTCCATACCCTCAAAGACTTTCCAAGCAAAATTGTGAGAATTAATTCAAGAAGTTCATTGAAATAATTAAGAGTCTTTCAATCAATGTGCCATTGGTAGAAGCTTTGGAACAAATGCCTGGTTATGCAAAGTTTATGAATGATCTTGTGACAAAGAAGCGGTCGGTGAATTTTGAAACTATCAAAATCACACATCAAGTAAGTGCAATTGTTCATTCAATGGATTCTAAGTTGGAGGATCCCGGTGCTTTCACGATTCCTTGTACAATTGGAAGTACCGAGTTTGCTAAAGCTCTTTGTGATCTTTGGGAAAGTATACATTTAATGCCCTATTCGGTTTTCAAGACTTTGGTGATTGGTAAACCAAGACCCACTTCTATGAGATTTAAAATGGCTGATCATACCATGAAGAGGTCGTTGGGTGTGGTTAAAGATGTTTTGGTCCGAGTTGATAAATTCATTCTTCCGGAGGACTATGTCATTATTGTGAAGTTGATTATGAAGTGCCGATCATTCTTGGGAGACCTTTACTTTCTATAGGTAAGGATCTTTGTGATGTAGAAGCCAAAGAACTCACTTTTCGGGTTGGTGATGACAAATTTGCATTCCATGTGTGTAAGTTCGTGCGGCAACCAAATAGCCATGAGGTGTGTTCTTTTGTGGACTTGGGGACCGATGTTATTATTGATGATACAAGTGCTACTATCAATGTTGGTGATATGTTAGAGGCTATTTTGCTTAATTTTGCTGATGACGAGATGGATGGTTTCATGGAATACGTGAACTCTTTGCAAAGAATAGGGTCGTACGACTATGCACCCCAGAAATTATCTTTGGATCTTGAAAATAGGAAGACTCCACCTACAAAGCCTTCTATTGAAGAGCTACCTACTTTGGAGTTGAAGCCATTGCCTCCACTCTTCAGTATGAATTTTATGGCCCTTGTTATACTTTACCGGTTATTCTTTCCTCTTGTTTGACTAACATGCAGGTTGACTACACATTGGCGGTGTTACAAAAGAGGTAGAGGTTTATTGGGTGGACCTTGGGGGATATTCGGAGTATAAGGCCTGCCTTTTGCATGCATAAGATCAAGTTGGAGGATGGTGCTAAACCGTCCATTGAACATCAAAGAAGACTCAATGAGGCTATGCAAGAAATTATCAAGAAGGAGATTATTAAGTGGTTGGATGTTGGGGTTGTTTATCCCATCTCCGATAGTTCATGGACCTCTCCGGTTCAATGTGTCCCAAAGAAGGGGGGGGGCATGGCGGTGGTTACCAATGAAAAGAATGAATTCATCCCTACAAGAACGGTGACCGGTTGGAGGTTTTGTATGGATTATCGTAAGCTCAACAAAGTAACAAGGAAGGATCAATTTCCACTTCTTTTCTTAGATCAAATGCTTGATAGATTGGCCGACCGTTCTTTCTATTGTTTTCTTGATGGGCACCCGGGCTACAACCAAATTTGCATTGCTCCGGAAGATTAAGAGAAAATAACCTTTACATGTCCCTATGGTACTTTTGCTTTCAAGAGGATGCCACTTGGTTTGTGCAACGCACTGGCGACCTTTCAACTGTGTATGATGGCTCTTTTTATGGACATGTTAGAGGACTACCTTGAATGTTTCATGGATGACTTCTCGGTGGTATTCAATTGAGAGAAGTGCCACTTCATGGTTGAGGAAGGTATTATCCTTGGCCATAAAATCTCAAGGAATGAAATTGAAGTTGATAAATCAAATATTGAGCTAATTTCTAAGGTTCCACCCCCAACTTCGGTGAAGGGTGTGCGGAGTTTCCTAGGCCATGCGGGTTTTTACCGTCACTTTATCAAAGATTTCTCTAAAGTGGTGAACCCATTGTGCAAGATCCTTGAGAAGGATGCCAAGTTCAATTTCAATGATTATTTCATGAGGGATTTTGAATTATTGAAGCTCAAGTTGACAACTACTCCTATCATTACCATTCAAAATTATAGTGTGCCTTTTGAACTCATGTGTGATGCAAGTGACGTAGCGGTTGGGGTTGTTTTGGGGCAACGTATCAATAAGATTTTCCATCTAGTTTACTATTCTATTAAGACGATGAATAGTTCCCAAGTCAATTATAACATTACGGAGAAAGAGCTCATTGTTATTGTGTTTGCAATTGAGAAGTTTCGACCATACTTGATGGGTTTCAAAGTTATTGTCCACACAGACCATGCTGCGTTTCATCATCTTAAGAGAAAAAAGGATTCCAAAGCACGGTTGATGAGATGGGTTCTCTTGTTGCATGTTTGACATTGATATCCAAGATACGAAAACCAAGTGGCGGACCACTTGTCTCGTTTGGAGAAGGAGGGGAGGCTGCATTATGGCTTTTAAATCAATGACCCATTTCCCGATGAGCAAATTTTGGCAATTTCAATGAAAGAAGTGCCATGCTTCGTGGACATGGAAAATTTTCTTGTGAGTGGTGTCATTCTAGATGAGTTCTACTCAAACCAAAAGAAAGAAGATCAAAAGAGATTGTCAAGTTTATTATTAGGATGAACCATATCATTTTCGGATTTGTACGGTTTAGGTGATTAGGAGGTGTGTACCGAAAGAAGAGCAAGGTGATATTCTTGGGTCTTGTCATTCTTCACCATATATCGGTCATCACGGAGAAGCAAGATCGGCGGTCAAAGTTCTTATTTATGGTTTCTATTGGCCTGCTCTTTACAAGGATCTTCGATATTGTTATTTTCGATGTTTGGGGCATTGACTTCATGGGCACTTTTGTGAGCTCTTGTGGAAACACATACATCTTGGTTGCAGTTGATTATGTGTAAGGATAGGTGGAGGCCGCCGTTTTACCCAACAATGAGGTGAGAAGCATAGTGGCTTTCTTGAAAAAGAATATTTTTACAAGATTTGGGACTCCAAGTGCAATCATAAGTGATGGGGGATCACACTTTTGCAACACAACTTTTGACACTTTACTTATCAAGTATGGTGTTACTCACAAGTTCCCTACTCCCTATCACCCACAAGCTAGTGGGAAAGTGGAAGTCTCCAACCGGGAGATAAAGAGTATCTTGTCTAAAACGGTGAATGCTAATCGGACGAATTGGTCCAAGAAGCTTGATGATGCGTTATGGGCTTATCAGACGGCTTACAAAATACCTATCAGAAGGTATCCATACCGGTTGGTGTTCGGGAAAGCTTGTCATCTTATGGTGAAACTAGAGCACAAACCAATGTGGTCTCTAAAGAAATTGAATCTTGATTAGGATATAGCCACTAACTTGGGGGTTACACATTTGATTGAATTTGATGAGTTCCGCTATCATGCTTATGCGAGTTCGTCCTTGTACAAATAAAAGATGAAATATCTTCATGACAAATACATTTGGAACAAAGAGTTCAAGGTGGGTGATCTTGTATTGTTGTTTAACTCAAGGCTGAGAATGTTTCCCGGGAAGCAAAAATCCTAGTGGAGTGGTCCATTTGAAATTGTTGGTGTGACACCCTTTGGTGCATTAGATTTGAAGAACAAAAACAATGAAGTATTCTGAGTCAATGGTCATCGGGTGAAGCACTACTTAGGAAACATTGGAGATAGCTTACGTGGTGGCGGTCATTTACTTCACTTGAGGGTGTTTTGACACTGCGTCATGCCGCGACATTAAATCAGGCGCTTCTTGGGAGGCAACCCATGTTCTTTTCCTTTTTCTTTTGTAGTTAGATGTTAATCGAGTTCTAACTTGATTTGAAGTGTAGTACAGGGTTGAGTGTGACTTGCAAGAAGGGTGAACAAAAATAAATGGCTAAGTGTCGAAGGAACTGCGGACCACACTTTATTGTGCGGACCGCACAATTCTATTTGCCACAGCAGAAGTACATTCATATGTGGACCGCACAATCAAAAATTTTCCAAAGTGTGAAATTGTAAACTATCTAACATTTGAGCCTGTCAGTAGGGTGCTAATCTGCGGCCGCAAGTGGAAATCTTCAGCCGCACTCAAAAATGTGCGGACCGCACATTAAGTTGAGAGAAGGCATACCCAGGGGATAGAGTGCGGGCCGCACATGGAATTGTACGGACGCACTCGACGCCTTTTCCCTTTTACGTCTCTTAGTATAAATGGAACTTTTCAGTTCATTTCACACTTTTCACTCTCCTCACAATCACTATTACTCTACAAGTTTTCCTGAGAGACTTTAATTGCTTCTCACACACACCCACCTGTGCTTACACACCCAATGCACTCATTCTAACTGGTATGCTTCGTTTCGTGTTAAAATTTGTGTTTGATTAATTTTTGAAATTTTAGTTTCTTTTTTAGGCCATCTGTTATTAGAGTTCATCCATATGTCTATGCGGGGTAGATCTTTACTGGTTAGTTGATAATGCATGCTCTATGGGGTTGGGTTAGTGAGATTTCATGTTTATACCATGTTGCCATACTGATTTGTACATGTAATTGCAAAATCTAAGTGCACAATGTATGTTTGTTCGTAAAGTTTGAAATCTACGGCCGCACATGAATTTGTGCGGTCCGCACTTTAATTGTGTGGACCGCAGAAATCTGAGAGAGGCCACACTTTAAAATATGCAGACCGCAGATTCATTGTGTGGCCGCAAAATGGCCTTTGCACTAACTTCATAGAGGAGGCTTCTGAACCTCTAATATTTACTTGACAAAAGTGCGGCCGCATTTGTAATTGTGCGGTATGCACTCCCAGTCTGCGGCCGCACATAAAAAATGTGCGGACCGCAGATCCCAATTCTAGCAGGCTGTTGTTTTTTATCGTAACCTCAATGTATCCACAATGTTCTCCCTGACCGATACAAGTCTTAAATGTGTTGAATGATTACTTACAACTAACAAACCTCTTTGCTTTGATACAGAAAATGTTCGATCGCGCGGCTTCGGCGAAACTACAAAAGGAATAGGTGAATCTTCTAGGGGTCGAGGTAGAGGTACCTTGCCCCTTATCCAACCCAACACTATCAAGAAGAAGGACACAATAGGCAGAAGGAGGGGGTGCACACCTTTCCGAGTCTAGCTCTTATGTCCTGTCTAGGGAATCTTCTGAGGGCAACTTTGCTTCTATTCCGGAGGAACAGGAAGATACATAATCTAGGCCACCGGGGCGATTTCAACTCATGGATGAGGCCTCTTCATCTCATAGCACTTCCATGGGTTCGGAAAGTGCTAGCCAGACTTCTGAGTCGGCAATTGCTCCAGACTCAGATGCACAGACTATACATGATATCCCTGATGATGGCAGAGGGGGAGAAGGTACATCCGCTGGTGTGGAGAGATCAAAGAAGAAGGATATATAGGAGTAAAGATTTGCTAGTTTTGCTACATTCACTGACTTCTGAATGTGGTGGCCTATGAGATCTTTGACCCTTGAGAGGCAGTTCTTGTTGAAAGATCTAGAGACGTACAACCCTGCAGTGTTGAGGCCGTTCAGAGCAAGAAAGGGTTGGATGTGGTTTACTTAGAAAGTTGAAGATGCCAAGGAGTACCTCATCCTAGAGTTCTATGCCAACATTTCTCACATCAAGAAGGGAACGAAGGTGACCAAAGTACGCAACCTAAAGGTGAGGTTTGATCAGCACACGCTAAATGCGTACTTAGGGTTTGAGGACTTAGAGCCGAAAGAGTACTTAGAGAAATGTGCTATGAAAGAAGAAGTCCAACCATGGATAGATGAGATTTTAGCACCAGCAGGGCCGCCACCACCATGGATCACTATTGGGTTCCTATTCACCGGAGTACATTGAGCTTTGAGGCAAAGGGATGTAGACTTTTGTGTGTAGCAGACTTGATCCATACCAGAATGAGACCCATCTGCGTATTCCACGAGTTGTTCTAGTGGCTTCTATCATGGTCGGGTAACCAATTAATGTGGGTGTCGTGATGTCGGCCAACATTCCATTGGTGGCAGAGCAGACCAACACAACCTACCTGTATCCCAACACCATTACAACGTACCTTATAGATGCAAAAGTAGAGCCGAGATCATATGATACATAAGTGAAGCCAAAGAAGCCGTTTAACTGGTACTCATTGATGGATTCGACCAACCCAAAGAAGAGAGCTCAGCCTTCTACCACCACAGGCCAGTTTGATACACCGGCAGTGGTAGTTTCTAATGCAGCTTACTTTCCATAAACCTTTGTTGAGCCCTCTTCTAGTGTTGCTGCTATGCCTCTGCCACCATCTTCAGCTCCTACCACAGCCCCTATTGTAGCCACATCTACAGCTCCGAGGCCGGTGCCCATGCCTACAACTCCATTATCTGCTCTGCAAGTCTCCCAGATTTTGGCGACTCTCAACAACTAGATGTAGACAACTACTTCAAAGCTGTCTAAGATATCTAGTAATGTTGCAACGCAATCATCTACACATGCACCACATGTCTCCACTGATCTTGATGAGAAGTTTCAAAAGATTCTGGACAACCAGAAGATGATCATGGACACTCTGGTACAACACGGGTCGGTTATTGAGGAGCTGACCAAGAAAGTGAAGAAGATGATCATGGACACTCTAGTACAACACGGGTCGGTAATTGAGGAGTTGACCAAGAAAGTGAAGAAGACGAGGAAGTCCCAGGCAAGAGAAAGATCAGTTGATAAGCTTAGGAAGGAGGTGACCCACTTGCGACAGCTGGGGATTTTCCATTTGACATGTTACTTGACCTAGACCAGTCCACCCTAGATCCATCTAGACCGGTTGCACCAGCTGGCCAGTCTGATGAGCCATGACTTGCTGTCAACACTGTTGAGGCAGTGCGTGCGATGTTTGCCACTCCTGCCATTCCTATATTTGATGATGAAGAGATATAGTTGGCTGACCCAATGGGATATGATGCTGCTGGGGACACTAATTGGATACATTTGGGACTATAATAATTGGATGATTCTGTTTTCTTTTCTTGTTTTTAATTTACCTGTCTTTAGTAGTTATTGTTCATTAGCTTCTTTAACTTTCCACTTTAGTTTTTTGTTGTCTTGGTAGCTTCATTTTATGTCAGTAGCTTATTTTTATGTTTATGTTTTTCGTAGTTGTATGGATAATAAGACTTTTGTTTTCTTAATACCACGCTTCTTTCCAAAGGAAGTTTTGTGTGATCTGGGTGACTCGTCCCAACTATGGATGGCGTGACAACCTTCTTAAGGGAATTAGTACATTTTTTTTATGTTTAGGTAATAATAATAGTAATGAATAAAAAGGCCTAATCAAGTCATTCTCGAAAAAGAGTTATTCATGCTTCATTTGGTACCAACACACTTAACTATGTGCTTATTGAAATAAGGTTTTTGAAAGAAAATGGCTCTAGTTAGTGACTTTGAGACTCTTGAGTTGACTTTGGTAATCATCGAGTGGTTTATTGGACCATAGTGATTTTTAACTTGATTGTGATTGTTGTAGACTCTCGACTCTATCCTCTTTTACGGTCTAGTCGCATGAAGGGTGAGGTGATTCGTTGCTAGTCCAAGTAGCAGTGTGGATGGTCTAGAACTTGCCTCAAATGTGCGCCAAGGTGAAATCCTAACTTTGCCTAGTTTGGAAAATGATTGTAGGCTTTCCTTGGTCCGTTTGAGCTGTCTATTGCCAACCAATGTCGTTATATTTAGTCAACCCCCTTTGATCCTCTAGCCTTTCTCAATGGATAACCATGATATAATCATTTACCCGTTGTGTCATGATCCTCTCTTGGCACCCGTACCTTCCTTAACACTCTTGTGAACCTTACAGGATCATCCTTAATATAAAAGGCATAAGAGAGATAGTACAACAAGACCACCATATTCTATAACGACCCTACGATAGAGCCAGTTAGAAGAGTGCCAGCCTAGTAAAAAGTCAGCATGGAGCTACCACCAGATTGTGTATGCATCAGAGGTGCAAGTATTATAAGAGAGCTTCAAGTTAGGGATGTGAATTATAGCCGTGTGAAAGGGAGGTGATGAAGGAGATAGAATAAGTGATGCAAGACTTTAAGGTAAGTAAGAGGATACTTTTTAAACAACCGGTTTAAGAGCTAATACAAGGCTAATGTACAATGAAGCACAATTTTCACTAACGGTCAAGTAACCCGTCAAAACTCAATGAGTGAAATTCGGTCCTTTACAATTCCTCTAACAAGTTCCAATATAATTTAGGCACTTTAATTAACAAGTAGGGTGCAAACATTACAAATATTTCATGATTCGGGTCCTAAACTACTTGGACACAAGCATGATTTAGTACCTACGCACGGACTCTCGTCAACTCATGCGTACGTATCCCCCACAATTAGAAGAAAATAGAAATTTAAAGCACCTATGGGGTGGATTTTATCTTACAAGGTTAGGAAAGAGACTTACCTCATATCAAGGCTCACTTTCCGGTCACAATTTCGTTCTAAAGCCTCAACTTGGTGCCGAACAATCCAAAGCTAGACAAATGCTACATAAATTAATCAATACTCAAATGTTCATATTCTAACTATTAGAATGATTACCCAGCCCCAATTTAAGGATTCCTAAAATTCATCCCCGGGCCTACATGCCAGGATTCTAGAAATATTCGAAGAAAGTTGTTACCCATAACCTCACGAACTCAAAAATATAATTTCCACTCAATTCCATAGCCATTTTCGTGGTTAAATCCCATTTTTATCAAAACCTAGGTTTTTCATCTAAACCCATGATTTTCACAATTTTTACATATTACAATCTACGCATAATCCATGTATTTAACTCACATTGTATATAAATTACTTACCTCAAAGTGCTAGGTGAAACCCCCTCTCCAAGAGCTCCAAAATCGCCCAAGAGATGAGAGAAAATGAGTCAAAATAGCCTAAGTCCCGCATTAAATGGACCATTCTTCCTCCAGGACTTTCGCATCTGCGGAAGGTTCATTGCAGATGCGGTCCTCTCTTGACTGGCCTAAGTCCGCATTTGCGGAATGCGGGCTCGCTTCTGCGATGCCGCTCCTGTGGCAGATGAGTCGCATCTGTGCAAGCCCCCGCTTCTACGGTTCCTTGACTGCTTCTGCAGTCGCGCATCTGCGGTCGCCTTGTCTGCATCTGCGGTTTATGGGTTGCCTATGTTGGGCAGCTTCTGCAGCTGCTGGCTCATTTCTGCGAGCTCGCACTTGCGGCTTGCCCTCCGAATGGTAGTTGAAACGACTTTTGTGCATCGTCCGAATGGGATCCGAGGCACCGGAGGCCCCGTTCAAACATACCAACAAGTTTAAAATCATAAAACGGACTCGCTCGTACCCTCGGAACGCGTAAAACAACATTAAAACTAAGAATCGTAACCCAAAACTAGTAGAATCAACTTATTAACTTCAAATTCTTCCAACTTACTCTGAACGCGCTGAATTATACTTAGACTACTCGGAATGGCACTAAATGTTGCATGCAAGTCTTAAATCACCCTACGAAACTATTTCTAGGCTTGGAATCCCAAACGGACCCCGATAACATCAAAACCTACTCCAAACCAAATTTAAAGAACTTTAAAACCTTCAAGGTGCCAACTATCAATATTAAGCGCCAAAATTCTCCCGGGGCATCCAAACCCGATCCGAACATACGCCTTAGTCCGAAATCATCATACAAACCTATTGGAACTGTCAAATCCCTGTTCTGCGGTCATTTAGTCGAAACATTGACTCAAGTCAAACTTAGCCCTTTTTAGCCAACGTTAAGGAACCAAGTGTTCCAATTTCAACCCGAACCCTTCCAAATTCCGAACTAACCATCCCCACAAGTCATAAAACAATAAAAGTATATATAGGGAGTCTTATTTAGGGGAACGAGGACCTAGAAAGCAAAATGACATATCGAGTCGTTACATGACATCTAAGTGATAGATAATTCTAATTGTTAATCACTTCTATTATTCAACTTTCGTTCTTATTCTTAGTAACAATTTTCATGAAGTTTGGTAACTAAGACATATTTGCAAAGTCAACAGCCTTCTCTTTCTAAAACAAGAAGGCTATTTCTACAAATCAAACAAACACTACTGGGATTAAGGATATTCAAACTATTTCTTCAAAATTCTAATATGAGGTTTGGAATCAAACTTTGAAGGTATACCTTAACCCCATCACCCAAATAGTTCTTACTTTACATAAACAACCACTTTGTTTCAAAAATCAAATGTTTTAAACATAACCCCATTTTATTAATAAGTAAGTGTTATAAGCCCATTTTTTCTGATTCAATTGTATAGACATTTTCAAAGGCTTTTACTTTTAAAATAAAACTTACACTTTTTTTCAATGCATATATACACTACTTCTCTTTCAAAATTGACAAGTTTTAAAACATAAGGTAAGCCATACATTGTAAGCACTAACTAAGTAAGATATAGATATTTAAATTCCTCGAACCTAGTCTAAATTCTATGGAGCTACCTTAGGTAGATTCTAGGGGGTGCCTAACACCTTCCCCTTAGAAGAACAAGAACCCTTACCCAAAATCTGATTGGTTAGTAGACTAATAGGATAATGATCTTAATAATTAAATAGGTATCCTAGTATACCTTTAAATATTAGGTGGCGACTCTCTTTTATCATCAACAGGAAAATCATTAGTTGTATCTTATTTTGACTCGGGCAAAATAGGGAGTAACACTGCTCACCGGAGAGAACATGACCAGCACTTTTGAGTTGAGAAATCATATTTGGCATCATCCTTAGATGTTGCTTGACACTGTGATCATGATGCTTTATGTATGTGTCAAACTTGATTGTCAGTTGTCTAAGGTGAATCACAGTTGTACCACCATATGCCTCTCTTAAGTGTGTCCACATGGCTTGAGCAGTAGGATATTGCTCACATTCATGGATAAGATCATCAGCAACTAGACTTACAATAATTGCACGTGCAGCAGAATCTTTCTTTTTCCAAATACTATAAGTTTCTAGATCCCTCCTGTGTTGGGCAATGTTGCCCTCCTCTGGGTAACTTATAACATGGTTAATACTTTCAAGAGCATCTTGCTCTTTGAGTACATAGCGCATCTTACGACTCCAGATGTCATAATTTTCACCATTCAATTTGTCACTCTTGTTCAAGTCAGCAATTATATTTTCCGATGCCATGTCTGTTATTAGAGATAATATTACAAGTTTAACTCATCAATATATACTTCAGTCAATTTATGCATGTGATTACATACTCAAGCAAATTAATTATAATATTAATTTTATATTAAGTATAGAATCAAAAGGTTACTATATTTCCATTCATCATCTATATCTAAATATTTTAATTAATATTAAAATCATTTCATGGTGTGTGCTTTATTTCAAGTCTCAATCCATTATAAAATAAAATAATAAATAATATATGTAACTGGTGAGACAAACAATAAAATTTAAATTTCCTTAAAATAAAAATACATAATAACAATTTACATGATTATTAGGTTATACATATACTAATAGAATAGTAACTCTTGCACATATATGCTAAAACGTTCACTTGGCCAAATATCATGATAAGTATCGGTTAAAACTCCATCCAAGGCTCTCGAAGAGAGTCCGCTAAAATAGTTAATGCTTCTCAATTAGTAATCTCTATGTGTCACGACCAAGAATTCCCAACTCGGGACCGTGATGGCACCTAACATACACTTGCTAGGCAAGCCGATGTTATTAAACAAATTAACTAATTTTTAACAATTAATTCAAAGTAATGACATTAAACGAGAAATAAACTCCAAATTTAACACAGTGAATAAAAGTAACATGATGCTAACTACTTCTAAAAATCTGGAGTCACGAGTTTATGAGCAACTAGAAGTCTACAAGCATAGTTTGAAATAAATACAATTGTTCGAATGAGACAAACAGTAAAGATAGGGAATGGAAGGGGACTTCAAGGTCTACGAACACCAACAACTCTACCTCAAGTCTCCGAACTGAATGTGATCCGGGCAGATGCACCTCTAAGCACCGCTAGGACCAATACCAGTATCTGCACAAGAAGTGTAGAAATATTTTATGAGTACAAGCGGCCTAATGTACTCCGTAAGTGTCGAGCCTAACCTCGACGAGGTAGTGACGAGGCTATGACAAGACACCTACGTAAAAACACTATACAATTATATATAAAGCAGCAAAATAACAAATAAAAAAATAAAATATTAACTGGGAGGGGACATGCAAAAGGGGAAATATTATAAAAATGGCAAGTAGGAAGTCACAAGATAATATCTTCCGAAATAAGCATCAATATAACCAAGTAAATCACCAAAATCGGGAATCAAATAAGGTAATAAAATGAAGATGACACGGCATCACCTTTCGTGCGTTTACTCTCATCCTCACCATGTAATATCATAAATAAAATGGCACGGCATCACCCTTCGTTCTTTTACTCACCGGCACGGCATTACCCTTCGTACTTTTACTCTCAAATCTCATAATATATGATAATGAATGCAATTAAGGAACGGTAACACTTTTCGTGCTTTTCTCTCTTCCTCACCAAGCAACAATACATATCGGAACAATAAAAGCAAGGCGGGAAATAATTTCACTTCAATTATGGTGCCATGATATCAAACTCATCTTTCAAAATATTCAACATCTTTGAAATAAATAATAAATACGAAAAGAATAATTAAAAGAAGCAATAGTCTAACCTAATTATGGAAAACATACTCAACGAAACAATATAATACAAAGAAACAATTTCCACCCGCATGCTTTAACCCAATGACAATGCATAGATACTCATCATCTCACATATACATTGTCCCCACACATAAAACACGTAGCATATAGACCAACAAGTCCTAATCTCTCAAGTTAGGGTTAACCACGATACTTACCTCACTCCACAACTAAATCAATGCTCAATGGTGGTTTTTCCTCTAGAATTAGCCTCGAAACCAATCAAATCTAACCAAATATAGTTCAAATAATTCAAAATAGGCTTTAGAAACTACCCACGAGTGAAAAAGATTCAATCTTTAATGATTTTAGAAAATATAACGAACTGACCGGTAATTTTACTTTCTAGATCCCTGTTCCCCTAATTAATATTTCCACTATATGCCTGTACTGTTTTATGATTTGCAGGGATGGTTGGTTTGGGTTTGAAGGGGTTCGGGTTGAAATCGGTACACTTAGTTCTATTATAGTGGCCTAAGGTGGCCTAGTGTGACTTGAGTCGGCACTTTTCGTAAACGACATCGAAATCGGGATTTTAAGGTTCTAATAGGTTCGTATGATGATTTTGGACTTGGGCGTATGTTCGAATTGAGTTTCGGGTGGGTTGGGAGCATTTTGGCGCTTATTGTTAAAAGTGGCATTTTGAAGGCTTTAGAATTTCCTAGGTTTGACTTGAAGTGAATTTTGGTGCTATTGATGTCCATTTGGGATTCCAAACCTTGTAATAGGTTCTTATTTTGATTTATGACTTGTGCGTAAAATTTGGCGTCATTCCAAGTTGTCTAAGTATGTTTCGACGCGTTCGAAGTTGGATGAAATGGGTTTGAAGCCTAGAAGTTGATTAATGAGGTTTTGGGGCGCGATTCTTGATTTCGTTGTTTCTTTATGTGTTTCGAGGCTTTGAGTAAGTCCATAATCTATTTACGTACTTTTTCATGCATTTTGACAGGGTCCCGGGGGTTCGGGTGTATTTCAGACCACTCGGAGCATGTTTGAACTTGGCTGAAAATGCTGGTGTGCGGGTGTGCTTCGTGATCGCGATGGTTGTCCCACGATTGTGAAGAAGTCTATTGAAGGGCCCCCAATTTTTCCTCTTCATGAACGTGAGGAGGCTCTCGCGAATGCGGAGAAGGACCTAGTCCTCCATCGCGAATGCGGAGAAGGACCTAGTCCTCCTTTGCGAACGCGTAGGCTTGATCGCGAATGCGAAGAAAGCTGGGAGGGGGGATGGTTGTGGGGCAGGAGGGCTTCGCGAACGCAAGTGGTTGAACGTGAATGAAAAGGTTTGGGGCAGATGAGCATCGCGAAGGTTACCATGAGGACGCAAACGCGATGAATAACTAGGCAGCTAGGAGGAGATAGCCTTCGCGATCACGAGGCTTTTTCCGCGATCGCGAAGAAGGGCGGGCCTGGGCATATTTGATTTTTTATACGGGATTTGGCTCATTTCCTTTCATATTCACTTGGGTAGGCCGGTTTTGAGAGCTCTTTTGAGAGGATTTTCATCAAGCATCACAAGATAAGTAAATTTTACCTATTTTTTAAATAATTACATTGATTATGGGTAGCTTTTAACATGGAAATTAGTGAAAATTATGGGATTTGGTTGGAAAGCTAGGGTTTGGTAAAACCAGAATTTGACCAAGAAATGTATTATGGAATTGGGGATAAATTATATATTTGAGTTCGTAAGGTCATGGGTAACATTTATCTTCGAAAAGTTTCGAAATCCGGGCATGTGGGTCCCGGGGTGATTTTTATGGACTTTCCGAATTGGGTTGGAAAATTAGTTTAATAGCTAAATTATGAACATTTGAGCATAGATTTATAAGTTATGCGATTTTTGATTAGTTTCGGAGTTCTTAGCGTCGTTTGAGGAGTTCTAGTAAGGTTAAAGAGCCGGATTTAGGAGTTGGAAGCGAGGTAAATCTCTTGCCTAACCTTTTAAAAGGAAATTTATCCCCTTAGGTGTATTAATTGTTGTGTGCTACTTGTTGTGGGGAGATACGTATGCACGAGGTGACGAGAGTCCGTATGTAGCTATATTCATGTTATGTCCGGGTAGACTTAGCCTTACATCATGCCTTAATTGTGTTATTTGTATCTATCTTGTGTATTGATTTCCTTGATTATTACTGAGATTGAGAATTAGAATAAAGATATTGATTTAGCCTCTTACTTTGGGAAAATTGGGAAATATTTGATGAACTATGGATCTGTGTCTTCTCGACACACATGTACTTCCGCGAGCGAGATAAACTTCTCTACTCTTATGGAAGATGGACGTTCTCCTTGGCAGGGAATTAAATTACTCTTATGGGATCGGGTCGTTCACCTCGGTAGTGAATTAAATTACTCTTATGGGATCGGGTCGTTCGTCTCGGTAGTGAATTAAATTACTCTTATGGGATCGGGTCATTCACCTCGGCAGTATGGTAACATTATTCTTATGGGATCGGATAGTTTGCCTTGATAGTACTGAGTACCACTATTCATATGGGATCGGGTCGTTCGCCTAAGCAGCTTCGTGCTTAATACTTAAGACTGGATTTGGTTTGGTAATAGCTGAGTTAGCGCATTCAAGGCCGGTTATGACATGTTTAGTGATTTGATATAGACTCATGCGTGGAATTACTATAATTACTTTTATTTGTTTCGTTGCTACTTGTTGTACATTCACCATGTCTACTTTATGTATTTCTGTTACTGTTTGACCACTAGTAAGTGTCAAGTCAACCCTTCATCACTACTACTTCGAGGTTAGACTAGATACTTACTAGGTACGTGTTGTTTTTCGTACTCACGCTACACTTCTGCACTGAATGTGCAGGTACTGAGACAGGTACTACCAGTGGTCGCACGGGTGCGCATCCGCACTTCTACGAAGACTTAGCAGTGAGTTTCTTGCCTTGCTTCAATCTGCAGCACCGGAGTCTCCCTCTACCTTGTTTAATATTTCTATCTATTACCTTTCAGACAGTAGTTATATTAGTTTTGTATATTCTTTAGATTGCTCACGCACTTGTGATACTGGGTCTTGGGGGCTTCTAGCATTTATGTATTGTTGTACTTATCATTACTGTTTCTATGGTTGATGTATTTCTCACGCAGGTAATTTATTTTTGAGAAAAAAGTATGTGTGGTTGCATTAGATCTTATTTATTTCGTTCTTTTAAAAAGGAAACTTTTGTTTTTAAAAGTTAAAAATGGATAACTAAATTGTAGGTTCACTTGTGGGCTTTCTTAACGGCGGCGTTAGGTACCATCGCGACCTAATATGGGTTTTGGGTCGTGACAACTTGGTATCAGAACTTTAGGTTCACATAGATCTCATGAGTCATGATCAAGCCTAGTACAGTCTTGCGGATCGGTACGGGGACGTCCATACTTATCTTCGAGAGGCTACAGAATGTTAGGAAACCTCTCTTTTTTTATCTCCTATCGTTCAGTTGATATTGTGCTAAGTATCTTTCAACTGATCTCTCATAGATGGTGAGTATGCGCGTGGTAGATGTACCTAGTGGTAGAGGAGTTGCTCCCCTCGTTGCTAGAGGCCAAGGCAGAGGCCGGGGGAGAAGGGATGGTTGTGGGGTAGGAGGCCTTCGCGAACGCAAGTGGTTGAACGTGAACGCAAAGGGTTGGGGCAGATAAGCATCGCGAAGGTTACCATGAGGAAGCAAACGCGATGAATAACTAGGCAGCTAGGAGGAGATAGCCTTCGCGATCACGAGGCTTTATCCGCGATCGCGAAAAAAAGCGGGCCTGGGCATATTTGATTTGTTATACGGGATTTGGCTCATTTCCTTTCATATTCACTTGGGTAGGCCGATTTTGAGAGCTCTTTTGAGAGGATTTTCATCAAGCATCACAAGATAAGTGAATTCTACCCATTTTTTAGTTAATTACATGGATTATGGGTAGCTTTTAACATGGAAATTAGTGAAAATTATGGGATTTGGTTGGAAAGCTAGGGTTTGGTAAAACTGGAATTTGACAAAGAAATGTATTATGGAATTGGGGATATATTATATATTTGAGTTCGTAAGGTCATGGGTAACATTTATCTTCGAAAAGTTTCAAAATCCGGGCATGGGGGCCTAGAGTGATTTTTATGGACTTTCCGGATTGGGTTCAAAAATTATTTTAATAGCTAAATTATGAACATTTGAGCATTTGAACTTAAGTCCTAGCCCAGCTCTTGCGGCCTCACAATTCATGTGCGGTTCGCAATTCGCACAAATATCTTCTGAATTTTGCTTCTTTGTTTGCGGCCGCAGGTGGAATTCTGTTGTCCGCAATTGCTTCTGCGGACCGCACTTTGTATTCTTTTGTGCCCTTTTTTTTCCTTATTTTTGGACTTCTCCTCTTTGAGTCGGATTTTATCTCGAGAGTCCAACTTCTAGCATTCCTGCAATTTTGCACATTTCATTAGTTTCGGGAATGCAATTCAATGCTTTTAGACTAAAACAAAAGCTAAAAGGCGCTAATAAGTAGTCAAAATTCCCACTTATCAAATCCCCCAAACTTAAGGTTTTTTTTGATTGTCCTCAAGCAAACAATTTAGTTCCCACCTCCACAAGTTAAGGGTTATTTCAGCAAGTCAAAGGTGATCCATTCACACATCAGTTGAGACCAACAATTACCCTCACTACTTATGTGTTATCAACAAGGCGACAAGTTAAACATTTATGCACATATAGTTGTAATATGAAAATTGAGCATCAAGAGTTGACTTTACTCATCAAGGAAGTTCGCTCTCTCATGTAGGTCATTGTGGATTCTAAACTCCTCATCCTCTACTCTCCATTTGTCTAGCTCACTTAAGACTTTTAGCACTCAATCCCAATATTTGTGAAAGGTTCACGCATCTCTCTCAAGAGAATATTGCAAGTACGGCTTCAAGTACCATAGGCTTGCTCCCCATGTAGTTCGTCATTAATGTAAGCTCACTCGGCTTGAAATCAGGTAGGACTTCTTTTGGGCTGTAATGAAGGCTTTTGGATTAGAGTTGGATACAATATGGTTGAGTGGTTACACCTTTCCTTATGCACTCCATCTTTTTATTCTCGGCTCACACCTTGCCAATTCTTTGAGGCATTATTTTTTCCTTGGGGGACTAGAGAGACTTAACATCACTCTTTCTTGATCATTACATTCATATTTATCCATGTTTGGGCTCAT
This sequence comes from Nicotiana tabacum, assembly GCF_000715075.1. NCBI lineage: Eukaryota > Viridiplantae > Streptophyta > Magnoliopsida > Solanales > Solanaceae > Nicotiana > Nicotiana tabacum. The sequence continues at coordinate 20,417,380 of NC_134081.1, read as the reverse complement.
TGCCTTCCTTCGAATCCCTTCAATTCTTCTACTTATTCATTTTGTTGCATTTTTCCTTTTGTTCTTTTCTTTTCTTTGCCTTTTCTTCTCATCATTTCCTTTTCTTTTTTTGTGCCTTGATACCCTTTTTCAATTTCCTCGTCTCTCCCCCAAACTTATGTTTTTAGCCATTTGTTTCACATGAGTGTTAAGGAAAGCTCGGGTGCCAAGAGAGGGTCACAATAGAACGGGTAAAGGCTTGTAGCATGGTTTTCAAATGAGAAAGGCTAAAGGCTCGAAGAGGTTGACTAGGGATGACATCATTGGTAGGCGATAGAAAACTCAAACGGGACAAGGAAAGCCTACAATTACTTCTCAAGCCAAGCAAAACATAGGATTTCGCCTTGAAACACATTCGGGGCAAGTTCTATACCTTTCACACGGGTACTTAGACTAGCAACAAAGAATCTCACCCCTCACGCAACTGTATTGTTAAAGAGGATAGAGTCGAGGGCCCACAACAACCACATTCAAGATTGAAAATCATTATGGTTTGATTAAACCACTCGATGGTTGCCTAAGTCAACACAAGAGTCACAAAGTCACTAACTGGAGCTATTTCTTCCAAACACCTTGTTTCTAACCATAAGCACGTAGTTATGTGTGTTGGTACCAAATGAATCATGTTTGACTCTTCGAGCATGACTTAATTAGGTCTTTTTATTCATTACTACTACTATTATTACCTAAACACCAAAAACGGACTCATCCCCTTAAGAAGGTTGTCACGCCATCCATTATTGGGAAGAGTCACCCGGTTCACACAAAAACTACCTTTGGAAAGAATCGTGGCATTAAAAAAATCAAAGTCTTATTATCTACTAAAACCTAAAAAGAAGCTAATAAAACAAACAAAGAAGCTACTAACTCAAAAAGAAGCTACAAAATTAAACACTAACTAATAGGAAAACAAACATAAAAAATCTACAAAGCAAAAACTATCGAAAGCATAACGAATATACATAATGAGGGAAAAGGAGAAGATATATACATAATGAGAGAAGAAGAAGAAGAAAATAGTATCATGTTATTACAAGCCAAATGTCTCAGAATCAACAAATAATATCAAATAAACTCCACCCCCTGAATAAAAATATGCATCGTCCCCAATGCTTAACAAAATAAGAGTAAAGGAAGGGCAAGAGTGAAGAAAACTCCCTATGGATCCTTGGATATCTTTGTGTCCCCAGCAATGTCACCACCCTCAGTCTCTTCCAATTGGATTTCATCATCCTCAACTCTGGGAGTGACTGGGTTGATGAACATCTGACGCACTGCCTCGACAGTGTCGGTAGCAGAGTCTGGCTCCTCAGACTAGCCAGCTGGTACCACCGGTGCTATTGGTGTTGTAGGATCTAGGCCTGGGTGGTGTGGGTCAATCAGCATGTCAAAAGGGATATCTCCGGCTGCAGCAAGCTTGGTAACCTGTCTCCGGAGCTTGTCCGTTGACTCCTTGGAGGCCTGGGACTTTCTCGTCTTCTTTACTTTTTTGCCCAGCTTTTCGATCACTAACCCGTGTTGTACCAAAGTAGCCATGATTGTGTTCTGGTTCTCCAGGAGCTTCTTCAATGTCTCTTCAACTGATGGGCGTATCTGAGGTGCCGGAATAGTAGACTATGCTGCAACAGTACTAGATAAGTCAGACAGCTTTACAGTGGTTGTCTGCATCCAGTTGTTGAGGCTTGCCAATTTCTAGGAGACTCGCAGCACAGAAAATGGAGCATTAGACGTGGGCATGGGATTCAAAGTCGAGGTGGAACCTGTGACAGGAACTGCAGTAGGAAACTAAAGATGATGGTGGTGGCATAGTTGCGGCACTAGATGAAGGCTCGGCCAAAGTGGATGGAGCATCAACTGCCTATGCAACTACCTCCGATGGCTCAGCAGACTGGCCTGTGGTGGTAGACGGCTAACCCTTTCTCTTAGGTTTGTGTGCATACATTAGTGAATACCATGAGAAAGGCTTCTTCGCCCGCACCTTTGTATAAAATTCCCTCAGCTCTACCCTCGCATCCGTGAGATACTCTATAATACTGTTGGGATACGGGTAGGACATGTCAGCTTACCGAGCGACCACAGAGATGTTGGCCGACATCATGGCACCCACATTGATAGGTTACCCGGCCATGATGGAAGCAACTAGAACTTCCCAAGGTATCGGAAGATATGTCTCATTCTGGCACGGGTCTAGTCTGATGCATACAAAGGTTTGCCACCCCTTTGCCTCAAAGCTCAGAGTGCTCTTGTGAATAGAAACCCCTGATGTGATCCATTATGGTGGCGGCCCAAGATCTGCTAGGATCTCTGCTAGCCACGGACGAGCTTCATCCCCAAGTGCACACTTCTCTAAGTACTCTGTGGGCTCGACATCATCAAATCCCAAGTAGGTGTTCAATGTGGGCTGATCAAATTGCACCTTGAGGTTTCTCACTTTCGTCACCTTTGTCCCTTTCTTGATATGCGCCACATTGGCGTACAATTCCCGGACAAGGTACTCCTTAGCATCCACCACACTCTGGGCAAACCACATCCACCATTTGTATTCTCTAAACTATCTCAACACTATCGGGTTATACCTCTCAAGATCTTTCAACTGAAACTGTCACTCAAGAGTGAGCGACCCCACTAGCCACCACTCGCGGAAGCTGGTGAAGGAGGCCAAACTGACAAAACGATCCTCAAATATCTCTTTCTTCTTTGACCTCTCGAGGCCGGTAACAGTAGCATCCCCCCTTTTCCATCATCTGGGATATCCTGAACTGATGTCTCTAGTGCCTCAGGGACAGGTGTAGTGGAAGGCTCAGAAGCCTGACTAGCACTTTCTGAGCCCTCAGAAGTGTTATGGGATGTGGATGACTCGTCCCTGAGCTGATACCTCTCTGGCAGCCTTGACTGGACATTCGGCTGCTCATGTACAGAGGATGAGTTTCCCTCTGATGCTTCCCTAGATGGGGCATAAGAACTGGTCTCAGAAAGGTCTACATCTCTCCATCTGTCAGCTGCTATTTTCTTTCTGATTTCATGTTTTTGGGAACTAGGTAAGGGTCTCTTACCTCGTCCCCGAGAAGGGTCACCCCTTCCTTTCGAAGTGTCGCCTCTACCTCTAGATTGAACCGTTTTCTATACCAAACAAAGGCGATTGTTAGTTGCAATTCAAGTTCATACATACAATGAAAGTAAGGATACACCAGAAGATACAGTGAGGAACACAGTTGAAACATTCTTGCAGGGTAGGGATCTGTGGTCCGCACATTTTTCATTGCGGCCGCAGATTTGGATTGTGGTCCGCACATTTTGTCTTGCGGCCGCAACTTAGATACCACAAATATGCCAAATCTCTGATAACAGAGAATTGGCTGTTTTGCTGCCGCAACCAATTTTCTGCGAACCACACATTTTTTCTTGCGGCCGCACATTGAATCACAAACATCACCCTTCTCTGAAGACAGGAAAAGAGTTGTTTTGCAGCCGCAATGGAAATTCTGCGGTCCGCACAATTTTCCTTGCGGCCGCAGACTCATGCTTAACTAAGTTGCCCTAGACTCAACTTCTGCGGACCACACAATTTCTTGTGCGGCCGCATATTTTAAATAATTACGAACAAGAAGTATGTTAGTCTAGGGCTTGCAATCTTTTGCACAAATTCGACATGGTAACAGCATCAAAGTATGAAAATACACTTACCCAGTTCCCAATTAGCAAGTACTAGTTGACCCACTACATATTTGCCCTCACAAGTGTGTACAATCAAATTCAATAGACAAATGGCCTAAAATTTTACTAAAAATTTAAAAATTAAATGAAAAAGAGTAACAAGATTGTGAAATATACCAAAGGAATGAGTGTGAAGAAATGAGTGATCAATAGTTGATAGACTTGTGGGCAGATGATTTAACAAGAGATTTCAAAAAAAGTACTAGTTGTGTGCTCAGAGATGGAAAAGGGGAACAACGGCCCTAGCCCCTCTATTTATACTTATCGATTTTGCCAAGGGAAGGAGAAGTAAGTGCGGCCGCAGAATTCTAATTGCGGTCTGAACTCTGTTACCTGGGGTTTAGTTGCCCTTTTGTTTTGTGGTCCGCAGAATTATGTGTGCGGTCACAGATCCCTGTTGCGGACTACCAATTTTGTGTTGCAGCAGTAGATCGGCCATTTTTCTGACAGGCCAACTTCAGAGAGCTTTCATTTTCCACCTTCAATTGTGAGGTCTGCAATGTAATTGTGTGGCCGCAGAGCACCTTCTGATGCATCAACCATAATTGTGCGATCCGCACAATGCAATTGCGGTCCGTAATTCATTCCACACTTAATTAGATTTCTGGGCACAATTCCTATAAAACACACTCATCCCTGCAACACGATTCAAATCAAGTTAGCACAAAAAAGACTCCTAACTATAAAAAAACAAAGAAAAGAAAAATAGACATGGGTTGCCTCCCAAGAAGCGCCTCATTTAACATCACGGCACGACGCAGAATACCATCAGTTGAAATGAATCACTGCCACAACGTGGCCATCTCCAAACTTTCCCAAATAGTGCTTCACCCGGTGACCATTGACTCGGAATACCTCATTGTTTTTGTTCTTCAAGTCCAATGCACCAAAAGGTGTCACACCCACAATTTCAAAAGGACCACTCCATTTAGACTTTAGCTTTCCGGGAAACATCTTCAACCGTGAGTTGAACAACAACACAAGATCGCTCACCTTGAACTCTTTGTTCCAAATGTATTTGTCATAAAAATATTTCATCTTTTCTTTGTAGAAGGACGAACTTGCATAAGCATGATACCGGAACTCATCCAATTAATTCAAATGTGCAACCCTCAAGTTAGCAGCTATATCCCAATCAAGATTTAACTTTTTTAGAGCCCACATGGCTTTGTGCTCAAGTTCCACCGGAAGATGACAAGTTTTGCCGAACACCAACCGGTATGACGACTCCGATTGTTGTTTTGTAAGCCGTCTGATAAGCCCATAATGCATCATCAAGCTTCTTGGACCAATCCGTCCGATTAGCATTCACTGTTTAGGACAAAATACTCTTTATCTCCCGGTTGGAGACTTCCATTTGACCACTTGCCTGTGGATGATAAGGAGTCGTGACTTTATGAGTAACTGTTACATCCCGCATTTCGTACGTTAAAGTTTTGCCATATGTTAATCGACGTAAGCTCGGAAATGAGATTATTTTTGAGGTTATAAGTATTTACGTTATTTGTAACAAGTGATAAGTGAGTGTCGTGAAGATTACAGGGTAAACAAATCAAAGAATAAGTATTCGTTGAAGTTTATCAATTTGGGATAAAATACGGTCTAAGCTATAATACCCTGTATTTATGGACTAGTGCCATACAAGGTACCACATGACCATGATAGTAAGGTATATGAAGTGTATAAGTATTTAAGTAAATTGTGTGCTAGAATTAATTATGTGAATAATTGATTAATTGTGGGAATAATATGGAAAAATAAGGAAATAATTATAGTATTAAATAGGATTAAGTGGATAAGGATTTTTAATGGCCTGCCACATGGCATTAAATTGGCCAAGGGTGGCACCAATGTGCATAGATGAGTCATAGCACTTGATGTGCCTTGTTTACACGTGAACGTGCAAGGCATATCCCTTAAGCCTTCATGTTATTCTTCTATGGCAATTTGAGATATAGAAAGGATGTTGAAATCATTCCTTCTATTGTTGGGGATTCTCTTACATTAGATCATATCATCATAGCCAAAAACGTATACACATGATACTCCATATGTTCAACAACATGAAGTATGCCATGATCATAAGAAGTGCTTAGTTTTTGTTCAAAGATTTAGAAGGAGCAAAAGTTGTTCTTGGCAAGCTCAAGTAAAAGTGTTTGATAATATCGTCAAGTAAGGTATGTGAAGGATATCCCTTCTTTCCTTTTGGCATGATCCATATGATACAAACGAAACGAGCAAACGCACAATTTTCATAAATGTCTCTATTTGTAGAAGAACTAGGGGTGCCTATGTTCTTCATTTCCCATGTGTCTTATTATTATATCTTCTGTTCACAGGTCTCGGAAAAATGTGTAATTGATAAAGTTTATCCGAAGACATATTGATCTTATGACATTTCGAGAAGTCTTATTAACTTACTTCTTATGCATTTCATTCATTTATACATGTACATTGACCCATGACCAGATGGCATAATATACGCGTATATTATATGTATATGGGATATGGGAAAAGGTTACGGTGTTATATATGCACCACCACCTAATCAATTGGTAAACGTTGATGATTTCTCCCACAGAGGCCGAGATGATATGATGGGATGTCCTCAGAGGCTTGATGATGTTATGTACACATATACCTATGCATGATACGACGTTTATACGCACATGCATGACTTTATAAATATTTCAGGATTCACAAAGTTGTTTAGACTTACAGGCGGATTCCTTTACTCTATGTTTCTATTATGTACTCATTTTCATGCCTTACATACTCGGTACATTATTCGTACTGATGCCCCAATTTCTTGGGGGCTGCGTTTCATGCCCGCAGATGCAGGTAAACAAACTGACGGTCCCCTTTTTTAGGATCCTTGATCAGCGAGAGTTGGTGCGCTCCACTTGATCCAGAGCTGTTATTAGTTTTGGTACGCTATTTTTGTATGTAGATATGGGTACGACGGGGCCCAGTCCTGTCCTTCATATAGTTGTTCACTATATCATAGGTCTGTAGACAGTCATATATAGTTGGATAGTATGTGGTCTTGTCCGCTTCTAGTTTTGGATATATAGTTGTCTATAGCAGCCTTGTCGGCTCGCCCTATCGTATTCCGCATGTATATATGTCTTTTGGACATGTTTTCCTCATGTACGTTATTCATGTGATTCAGCAGTTTATTGACAGATGTTATTCATGACCTACCCTTAATTCATGTTTATATCTTAGACACATGCTTAGGGGTGTTCGACAGGTAGGACCCGGGCACTCGTCATGGCCCAATGGTTTGGGTCGTGACAAAAGTGATATCAGAGCAGTTTTGTCCTAGGGTTGTTTATAGACCGTGTCTAGTAGAGTATTGTTTATGAGTGTGTTATGCACCATATTTATAAACAGGAGGCTACAGGACATATAGGATGTTATCCTCCTTTCTTATCTTAGATCATGCGATATAAGGATTCATTTCCGTAACAATATGTTATGTTTTCAGCGATGCCTAAGAAGGATACAGCCGCCCAGAAGGGCATGTCCGTGGCTGATGAGACTACTAGTCGAGCGCCATGAGTTATCAGGGCTAAGGGAGAGTCTCATAATGTGATTTTATCTTAGACTTCACATACCCCGCCCTCTCCAGAGGTGCTCCGAGGGGCACCAGCTCCAGCGCCTGCCCCTGTACACCCAGCTCCTCAGCTAGATGCACCGGGGCAGGAGATGAGAGATGTTATTCAACTATTGACTCGTTTAGTAGCCACACAATCTCGGCATCGGGAAGTAGGTATTGGTCATGCAGATAGGGCCATCGGTGTGAGGGTTCATGATTTCATTAATTTGGACCCTACGGTATTTACTGGAGCAGATCCAAACGAGGACCCTCAGGTATATTATTAGTCTCCTCATATGATGTATATGCATAGATTGACCCAGGTTCCACCTTATCATATGTTACTCCATTGTTTGCTAGTAAGTTTGGAATAGAACCTGAGTTGGTTAAACCTTTTGAGGTGTCCACACCTGTTGGGGATCCAGTGATAGCTAGGCGAGTATGTAGAGATTGTACAGTAGTAGTTCATAGTTGATATACAGTAGCATACCTAATTGAGTTAGGTATGGTAGAATTTGATGTTATACTGGGTATGGATTGGTTGGCTTCTTGTTATGCTAACGTTGATTGTAGATCAAAGATGGTTCGATTCCAGTTTCCATGGAGCCTGTTTTGGAGTGGAAAGGTAATACGGCATCGCCAAGAGGTAGGTTTATTTCCTATCTCAAGGCAGGGAAGATTATTAGAAAGGGCTATATTTATCACTTAGTTCGGGTATGGGATGTGAAAGTAGAGTCACCAACCATTCAATATATCCTTGTGGTTAATGAGTTTCCCGATATTTTTCTCGATGAGCTTCTAGGTCTTCCGCCAGAGCAAGAAATTGAGTTTTCTATTGACATATTACCAGATACTCAGCCAATATCCATTCCTCCCTATAGAATGGCACTTGCAGAGCTAAGAGAGTTGAAGGAACAACTAAGGGACTTCCTTGAAAAAGGCTTTATCAGACCTAGTGCATCACCGTGGGGAGCACCTGTGTTATTTGTGAGGAAGAAAGATGGTTCCTTGCAGATGTGTATTGATTATAGACAGTTGAATTAGGTGACGATCAAGAATAAGTACCCGCTCCTGAGGATTGATGATTTATTTGATCATTTGCAAGGTTCTAAGTGTCTCTCGAAGATAGACTTGAGGTCCGGGTACCATCAGGTAAGGGTTAAGGAGAAAGATATTCCGAAGACAACATTCACGATACTTTGCGTTTCATGTTATGTCATTCGGTTTGACCAATGCCCCAGCATTATTCATGGATTTGATGAACCGTGTGTTCAGACACTTTCTAGATCTAGTCATGATTGTATTTGTTGATGATATATTGGTGTATGCTCGTTCAGAGACTGAGCATGCAGATCATTTGTGTATTGTGATCAGAGTTCTACAAAAAGGGAAGTTGTATGAAAAATTCTCTAAATGTGAATTCTAGTTGAATTTTGTAGCTTTCCTTGGGCATATTATTTCAGGTGAAGGTATCCGAGTTGATAAACAAAAGATTGAGGCAGTAAAGACTTGGCCTAGACCTACGACACCGACGGAGGTTCGTAGATTTCTCAGTTTGGCAGCTTATTACCGAAGATTTGTAGAGGGATTTTCTTCTCTTTCAGCACCATTGACAAAGTTGACTCAGAAGGGAGCTAAGTTGCAGTGGAACGATGCTTGCGGAAGGAGTTTCCAGGCATTAAAGGACAGACTAACTGCAGCACCGGTTCTAACACTCCCAGTAGGAACCGATGGTTATGCTATCTATTGTGATGCTTCGAGCGTTGGATTGGGTTTTGTACTGATGCAGCATGGTAAGGTTGTCGCTTATGCTTCTAGACAATAAGAAAGCACGAGAAGAATTACCCGACCCACGATCTAGAGTTAGCTGCGGTGATTCATGCACTAAAGATGAGGAGGCACTATTTGTATGGCATTCATGTTGATATCTATACAGATCATAAAAGCCTTCAGTATATCTTCAAGCAAAAGGAATTGAACTTACGTCAAAGGAGATGGTTGGAGCTACTGAAAGAATATGACGTTGCTATTTTACACCATCCAGGGAAGGTGAATGTAGTAGTCGATGCCCTCAGCCGTAGATCTATGGGTAGCCTATCATATTTGCAGCTAGAGAAGAGAGGGATAGCCCATGAGATTTATTAGCTAGCTAGTCTTGGAGTTCGATTACTGGACTCAGGGGATACCGGAGTTACTATTCAGGACACGGCAACATCCTCTTTAGTAACTTAAGTGAAGGAACGCCGGTACGAGGATCCTGTGTTAGCTCATTACATGGATACAACCCCTCAGAAGGAGAAGGCACCATTTAATATTAGAGGAGATAGAGTCCTTAGATATCGAGGACGATTATGTGTCCCTAATGTTACAGGGCTGCGCCGACATGTTATGGGAGAGACTCACTATTCTCGTTATTCTGTCCATTCAGGAGAAACAAAGATGTATCATGATATCAGGGAAATATATTGGTGGGACCGAATGAAAAAGGATATAGCGGAGTTTTTTCTCAGTGCCCTAATTGCCAGCAGGTTAAAATTGAGCATCAAAAACTCGGTGGATTATTGCAGTCTATAGAGATTCCGACTTAGAAATGGGAAGTAATTAATATGGATTTCATCATAGGCTTACCTCGTACCCAGTGTAAGTTTGATTCTATAGGGGTGATTGTTGATAGACTTACAAAATCAGCCCATTTTTCGCCTGTTAGGACTACATATTCTGTAGAGGATTATGCAAGGCTTTACATTAAGGAGATAGTACGACTTCATGGTGTCCCTATATCTATTATCTCGGATAGAGGAGCTCAGTTTACAGTCAATTTCTGGAGGTCCTTCCAAAAATGATTGGGAACTCAGGTAAGTCTTAGTATAACATTTCATCCCCAAAAAGATGGACAGGTTGAGCGTACTATTCAGACACTTAAGGATATGTTACGAGCATGTGTGATAGACTTCAGGGGTAGCTGGGATGATCATCTGCCGCTTATTGAGTTCGCATATAATAATAGCTATCATTCCAGCATTCAGATGGATCCATACGAAGCTCTTTATGGACGAAAGTGTAGGTTGCCTATCGGATGGTTCGATGTTGGGGAAACTAAGTTAGTAGGACCAGAGATGGTACAACAGGCAATCGATAAGATTAAGCTTATACAGGAAAGGCTACTAGCATCTCAAAGCTGTCAGAAGTCTTATGCGGATAATCGATGACGAGACTTGGACTTTCAGGTTGACAACTAGGTATTCCTAATGGTATCTCCGATGAAAGGCGTTATGAGGTTTGGTAAGAAAGGAAAACTTAGCCCTTATTACATTGGACCATATAAGATCATACGCAAGGTAGGCCAGGTAGCATATGAGTTAGACTTGCCTTCTGACTTGGAGTCTATACATCTAGTCTTTCATTTGTATGCTCCATAAATGTATCGGAGATCCTTCTATAATCATACCAGTTAATGATGTTCAGGTCACAGAGTAGTTATCATATGAGGAAGCTCCCATTCCTATACTAGATAGACAGGTTCGGAGATTGAGGACTAAAGACGTAGCTTCGGTGAAAGTACTTTGGAGAAACAATAATGTCGATGAAATGACTTGGGAAGCCGAAGAAGATATGAAGACTAGGCATCCTCACTTGTTTCCTCTTCCAGAAGAGGATCTGACTGAGACATCACAGCATTAAGGTTGGTGTATGGATTCTTGTGTTAGTTGTTATCATTGGTCGTGTGAGGCTATTGTCGTTATTGATGATTGTGGCCCTATGTGGCATTGAATTATTGAGTTTTCTACAGGAAGGGTTGGTAGTAGTACTGTTAAAAGGCGACTCTGCCAAAATTTTATATAGATCCCGGGGAGTTAAACATTCGAGGATGAATGTTTCTAAGGGGGGAAAGATGTGTTATCCCGCATTTCGTATGTTGACGTTTCGCCGTAAGTTAATCGACGTAAGCTCGGGAATGAGATTATTTTTGAGGTTATAAGTATTTACGTTATTTGTAACAAGTGATAAGTGAGTTCCATGAAGATTAGAGGGTAAACAAATCAAAGAATGAGTATTCGTTGAATTTTGTCAATTTGGGATAAAATATGGTCCAAGATATAATACCCCATATTTATGGACTAGTGTCATACAAGGTACCACATGACCATGATAGTAAGGTATATGAAGTGTATTAGTATTTAAGTAAATTGTATGCTTAGAATTAATTATGTGAATAATTGATTAATTGTGGGAATAATATGGGAAAATAAGAAAATAATTATGGTATTAAATAGGATTAAGTCGATAAGGATTTTTAATGGCCTGCCACATGGCATTAAATTGGCCAAGGGTGGCACCAATGTTCATAGATGAGTCATAGCACTTGATGTGCCGTGTTTACACGTGAACGTGCAAGGCATATCCCTTAAGCCTTCATGTTATTCTTCTTTGGCAATTTGAGATATAGAAAGGATGTTGAAATCTTTCCTTCTATTGTTGGGGATTCTCTTACTTTAGATCATAGCAAAAAACGTACACATATGATACTCCATATGTTCAACAACATGAAGTATGCCATGATCATAAGAAGTGCTTAGTTCTTGTTCAAAGATTTAGAAGGAGCAAAAGTTGTTCTTGGCAAGCTCAAGTAAAAGTGTTTGATAATATCGTCAAGTAGGGTATGTTAAGGATATCCCTTCTTTCCTTTTGGCATGATCCATATGATACAAACGAAATGAGCAAACGCATAATTTTCATAAATGTCTCTATTCGTAGAAGCACTAGTGGTGCCTATGTTCTTGATTTCCCATGTGTCTTATTATTTTATCTTCTGTTCACGGGTCTTAGAAAAATACGTAATTGATAAAGTTTATCCGAAGACATATTGATCTTATGACATTCCGAGAAGTCTTATTAACTTACTTCTATGCATTTCATTCATTTATATATGAACATTTACCCATGACCAGATGGCGTTATATATGCGTATATTATATGTATATGGGATATGGGAAAAGGTTACGGCATTATGTACGCACCACCACCTGATCAGCAGGTATACATTGATGATTTTGCCCACAGAGGACGAGGTGATATGATAGGATTCCCTCATAGGCTTGATGATGTTATGTACATATATACCTATGCATGATATGACATTTATATGCACATACATGATTTTATAAAATTTTTAGGATTCACAAAACTATTTAGACTTACAGGCGGATTCCTTTACTCCATATTTCTTTTATGTCTTTTATGTACTGATTTTCATGCCTTATATATTCGGTACATTATTCGTAGTGATGCCCCTATTTCTTGGGGCCTACGTTTCATGCCCGCAGGTGCAGGTAGACAGACTGACGGTCCCCCTTTTTAGGATCTTTGATTAGCGAGAGTTGGTGTGCTCCATTTGATCTAGAGTTGTTATTAGTTTTGGTACGCTATTTTTGTATATAGATATGGGTACGATGGGGCCCAATCTTATCCTTCATACAGTTGTACACTCTATCAGATGTTTGTAGACATTCATGTATAGTTGGATAGTATGTGGCCTTGTCCGCTTCTAATTTTGGATATATAGTTGTCTATAGCAGCCTTGTCGGCTCGCCCTACTGTATTCCGCATGTATATGTATATATGTCTTTTGGACATGTTTTCTTCACGTACATTATTCACGTGATTCAGCAGTTTATTGATAGATGTTATTCATGACCTACCCTTAATTCATGTTTATATCTTAGACGCATTCTTAGGGGTGTTTGATAGGTAAGACCCGGGCACTCGTCATGGCCCATCGGTTTGGGTCGTGATAGTAACACCATACTTGCTATGTAAAGTGTCGAAATCCTTGTTGAAAAAATGTGACCCCCCATCGCTTATGATAGCCCTCAGAGTACCAAACTTAGTGAAAATATTCTTCTTCAAGAATGCCACCACACTTCGCGCCTCATTGTTGGGTAGAGCAACGGCCTCAACCCATTTAGAAACATAATCAACCGCGATCAAGATGTAGGTGTTTCCACAGGAACTCACAAAAGGAGTCATGAAGTTAATACCCCACACATCAAATATATCAATCTCCAAAATGGTAGTGAGAGGCATTTCATTTTTCTTCGAGATTCCACCAGCCCTTTGACATTCATCACATCTTTTCACTAAATCACTTGCATCCTTGTAAAGAGTGGGCCAATAGAAACTGCAACTTTGCACTTTGGCCGCCGTTCTTGCTCCACCATGGTGACCACCATATGGCAAAGAATGACAAGCCCCAAGAATTTTACATTGCTCTTCTTCCGGTATACATCTTCTAATCACCCTATCCGTACAAATCCGGAAAAGGTATGGTTCATCCCAATAATAATCTTGACAATCCCGATTGAGCTTCTTTCTTTGATTTGAAGAGAACTCATCCGGGATGATTCCACACACAAAGAAATTTGCTAGATCCGCGAACCATGGCACCTCCTTCATTGAAATAGCCAAGAGTTGCTCATCGAGGAAGGAGTCATTGATTTCAAGGCCATCATGCGGCCTCCCCTCCTCCTCCAAATGAGACAAGTGGTCCGCCACTTGATTTTCAATCCCTTTTCAATCTTAGATGTCAATATCAAACTCTTGCAACAAAAGCACCCATCTCATCAACCGAGCTTTGGAATCTTTCTTACTCATAAGATAACGAAGTGCCGCATGATCCGTTTAGACAATACCTTTCGCACCCATCAAGTACGAACGGAACTTCTCAATTGCAAAAACAATGGCAAGGAGCTCTTTATCTGTAATGGTATAGTTGATTTGGTCACCATTCATGGTATTACTAGCATAGTAGACCGGATGAAAAATTATGTTGATGCGCTGCCCCAAAGCAGCTCCAACCGCTACGTCACTAGCATCGCACATGAGCTCAAAAAGGATACTCCAATTAGGAGCAGTGATGATGGGAGTAGTTGTCAACTTGAACTTTAGAAATTCGAAGGCTCTCATGCAATAATCATTGAAGTGAAACTTATCATCTTTCTCTAAACGCTTGCACAACGGGTTCACTGCCTTAGAGAAATCTTTCATAAAATGCCGGTAGAACCTCATGTGGCCTAAGAAACTCTGCACACCTTTTACTGAAGTTGGAGGTGGATGTTTAGAAATCACCTCAATATTTGCCTTGTCAACTTCAATTCCATTCTTTGATATCTTGTGGCCAAGAACAATGCTTTCCTCGACCATGAAATGACACTTCTCCCTATTTAGCACCAAATTTGTTTCTTTACATCTTGCCAATACTTTATCTAAATTTGCCAAACAATAATCAAAAGAATCTCCAACCACCGAGAAGTCATCCATGAAAAATTCAAGGTAGTCCTCCACCATGTCCGTGAAGATAGCCATCATACACCTTTGAAAAGTCGTCGGTGCATTACAGAAACCAAATGACATCCGCTTAAAGGCGAAAGTACCATAGGTACATGTAAAGGTTGTTTTCTATTGATCTTCTGGAGCAATAAGGATTTGGTTGTAGCCCGAATATCCATCTAGAAAGCAATAGAAAGCACGGCCGGCCAACCTATCAAGCATTTGGTCAAGGAAGGGAAGTGGAAAATGACCTTTCCTTGTGACTTTGTTGGGCTTATGATAGTCCATACACACTCTCCAACTGGTCACCGTTCTTGTAGAAATCAACTCATTCTTGTTATTGGTGACCTCCGTCATGCCCCCTTATTTGGGACACATTGAACTGGAGAAGTCAACGAACTATCGGAAATGGGGTTAACAGCCACGGCATCCAACCACTTGATAATCTCCTTTTTGACAACTTCTTGCATAGCCTCATTGAGTCTTTTTTGATGTTCAATAGATAGTTTGGCGTCCTCCTCCAAATTGATCTTGTGCTTGTAAAATGTGGGGTTTATTCCCCGAATATCCGCCAATATCCACCCAATGGCCTTCTTCCTCTTATGTAGCACCGCCAATATAGAATCTACCGAAATGTTAGTAAAACAAGAGGAAAGAATAACTAGCAAAGTAGAACAAGGGACAAGAAATTCATACCAAAGATGTGGAGGCAATGGCTTCAACTCCAAGGTAGGAGGCTCTTCAATTGAAGGCTTTGTAGGAGGAGTTTTCCTATTTTCAAGATCCAAGAATAGTTTCTGGGGTGCATAATTGTACGACCCCATTCCTTGCAAAGAGTTCACACATTCCATGAAGCCATCCATCTCGTCATCATCAAAGTTGAGCAAATCGGCCTCCAACATATCACAAACGTTGAATGTGGCACTTGTATCATCAATAATAACATCGGTTACCAAGTCCACAAAAGAACACACCTCGTTGCCATTTGGTTGCCGCATAGACTTGCACACATGGAACACTACTTTTTTATCACCCACCCTGAAAATGAGTTCTCCAACTTCCACATCACAAAGATCCTTCCCCGTAGCAAGGAAAGGTCTTCCAAGAAGAATCGGTACTTCATAATCCACTTCACAATCGAGAATGACAAAATTCGCCTGAGGAATGAATTTATCAACCCGAACCAAAACATCTTCAATCACTCCCAAAGGTCTCTTCATTTTACGATCGGCCATTTGCAATCTCATAGATGTGGGTCTTGGTTGCCCAATTCCCAAGGTGTTGAAAATCGAAAAGGGCATCAAATTGATACTTGCCCCGAGATCACAAAGAGCTTTAGCAAACTCAGCACTTCCAATTATACAAGGAATTGTGAAAGCACCAGGATCTTCCAACTTAGGATCCATTGAATGCACAATTGCACTCACTTTATGAGTGACTTTGATAGTTTCAAAATTCATCGACTGCTTCTTTGTCACTATATCTTTCATAAACTTTGCATAACCGGGCATTTGTTCCAAAGATTCCATTAATGGCATATTGATTGAAACACTCTTCATCATTTGAATGAACTTTTTGAATTAATTCTCGCCATTTTGCTTGGCAAGCCTTTGAGGATATAGAGGTTGAGGCTTAGGCAATGATGCCTTAGCCCTTTGCACTATCGGTTCCGGTATGTCAATAACGTGCTCCCTAGACGGATTCACATCCTCTTGAGTCTCTTCCACATTATCATCAATATCAATCCGAACTTCATCATTTGTTTGCACCACATCATTCGGGACCTCTTCTTCTTGTACCACTTGCTCATCATTCACAAGTTGCCTTTGACTTGAGGTGGGTGCATTCCCACCTCTTCCACTTCTTGTAGTAACGGCCATGTCATACCCCGTGTTGTTCCCACCCTTTGGGTTCACCACCGTGTAACTAGGTAGTGCCCCCTTAGGACAAGAATTTAGATCTTGAGAGATTTGCCCCATTTGCACTTCTAAATTGCGGATCGATGTGTTGTGTGAGGCAAGTTGGGCATCCGAATCGGTATTCTTTTCCATCATTTTCTTGAACATGTTCTCAATATGCCCCATTTCATTGTTGGAAGAACTAGGACCATGGGAAGGATAAGGAGGCCGGTTGCTCGGTTGTTGATATATCGGGGGCCTTTGAAATCTCGACCCCCGATTGCCTTGATTATTGTTCCATCCACCTTGATTATTACCTCCCCAATTACCTTGATTATTTCCATTCCAATTTCCTTGATTGTTATTATGCCAATTTCCTTGATTGTTTCCACCACTCCAATTACCTTGGTTGTTATAATTCCAATTGCTTTGATTGTTTTGAGGTCGCCATTGTTGTTGGTTTGGGCTTTGGAATTTGTTTCGTTTCCCTTGGAAGTTGTTCACATATTTTACCTCCTCTTCTTGGTCATTGTAAGAATCATCTTGATCAAACCCACTATCTTCTTGCACAAAATTACCCACTCATTGTTGCACTTGGGGACCCTTGGTTTCCCGTTTGTTCACCATCATGTTTACTCCCTTCATGGCATTTACTTGCCTAGGATTTTGAACTTGTTGGAATTGATCCTTTGCTAGTTGATTCATGGTGAAAGTCAATTCGACTATGACTTACCCAGGGTCATGCAACTCTTTGTGGAGGTGAATCACATTGGGATCACCTTGTGGAACATTATCCCAGGATTGCCATGCCGATGATGTGTCCTCCATTTCATCTAAAATTGCACACGCCTCTGTATAAGGCGTATTCATGAAATTCCCACCGGCAAGTTGATTTACTACACATTGGTTGGTTGTGTTGATCCCACAATAGAAAGTTTGTTGAATCATGTTCTCCGTCATATCGTTGTTGGGACATTCTTTAACCATTGTTCTATACCGCTCCCATATCTCGTGTAGTGGTTCATTGGTCTCTTTCTTGACTGCTAGAATCTCATCCCTAAGTGTAGCCATGTGCCCCGGAGAGAAGTACTTAGAAATAAACGTTTCCGCCAATTCATCCCAAGTGTGAATGGAATGGTTCGACAAACGTTCCAACCAATCTAAAGCTTTCCCACATAGAGAGAAGGGGAAAAGGTTTAGCCTCAAAGAATCCTCGGAGATATTTGTTTGTTTACTCCCCCAACACGTATCCACAAACCCCTTCAAATTTTGTATGCTTTTGACCTGGAGCACCGGTGAAGTAACCTCGTTACTCTAGCAAAGTGAGCATCACGTTGGTGATTTGAAAGTTGCCCGCTCTAATACGAGGAGTGACTATTGCACTTTCATACCCTTCATTGGGTAACACCAGGTGTGGAGTCACTCGTGGTGGAGGTGGGGGTGGAACGGGCACATTTTCATGATGCACTTGGCCTCTTCTATTAGCTTGAGATTTAAGAGGAACCTCATCCACTTGGTCATCCTCAACGTCCACATCCCCCAAAGAAATATTTATGAGCCCGTTGTTTGCCATGGTTGTACCTATGATTTATCAAAAAAGTTAGTAACACGGAAGGAAAAGAAGATACTTCAAAAGCACACCCAAATATATAGCTAACACATTTTTAACTCCCCGGCAACGGCGCCAAAAATTAATCGCGTCCAATTGCACACCTCAAAAGAGGTATGAAATGGTTATTTGCAATAATAAAACCCAACTAAGAGTCGGGGTCGAATCCACAGGGAGCTAAGATGGGAGTTAGGGGTATATATTCTATTGTGCGTGATTGAATTATCTTGATTTGCACTTCCACAAAAAGGTTTTGTTTCTATTTCTAGTTTTACACAAAAGATTGTAGAATAAAGAAAGAAGACTAGGAAACGCCTCGACAGTAGACAGATGCATCTATGGTTCATGCCGCTCGACCCTCTGCAGTGTATACATTATTCTGGATCGGACCGTACGACCTCGGTATAATCGTGCGTGATAACACTCGAAGTGTAATCAAATATTTGATATCCTTCCCTGGCTCGAGAAGAAAAATTATTTAAGATAGAAATTTATTTTGAACTTACCATGTGTGAAAGGATTATTTACTTTCTGCTTGTTATTGAGTTATTATTATTATTATTTACATAACATTTAGAATTCTGTATTTCTTTACTATTATCCCATAGTAAGTGTCGATGTCGACCCCTCGTCATTACTTGTTCGAGGTTAGACATGATACTTATTGGGTACATGTTATTTATGTACTTACGCTACACTTATGCACTAACTGTGCAGGATCTGAGGCAAGTGCATCTGGAGGTCCTACCGGCACGCATCCCAGATATCCCGAGGCCTAGTGGCGAGCTACTCCTGAGCTGTTCTGCAGCCCTTAGAGTCTCTCTTTTGTATTTACTCTGTCGACTTTATTTCAAAAAATAGTTAGAGTTTTGTATATTCTACTAGTTGCTCATACACTTGTGACACCAGATCTTGGCACACACTAGTAGACTTTATGGTTTTGGAGCACTTATATTACTATGGTTGCCACTCAGTTGTCTTCGTTTTATTTATTGAATTTTCCACTCTTTAATTCCCTATTTAATAGAATTTAATTACTTGAAAGCTTATTAAAAGAGTAATAACTTGGTTTAATTCACCATTGGCTGGCCTAGCGGTAACGTTGGGCGCCATCATGGCCCATAGTAGAATTTGGGTCGTGACAACGTGGTCAGAGCACTAGGTTCACATAGGTCTCACAAGTTATGAGCAGGCCTAATAGAGTCTTGCGGATCGGTGCGGAGACATCCGTACCTATCTTCGAGAGGCTATAGGGTGTTAGGAAACTACTCTTTCTTCATCTCCTATCATGCAGTTGATGTGGTACTAAGTATCTTTCATTTTTTCTCTTATAGATGGCGAGAACGCACGCAACGGAAGTTCCAGACCATGGAGGAGCTACTCCTCCTATTGTTAGAGGCTGAAGTAGAGGCCGAGGGAGGGATCCAGCCTGTGGTAGGGGACGAGGACATCCTAGAGTTGCTCTAGCTATGCCACTAGTGGATTCAGTGGAGGATCCTATTATTGAGGAGCAGGGCGAGGTGCCTGCAGCAAAGACCAACCCCAGTGGATTTCATGTCCGCACCGGGATTCCAGGAGGTCATGGGTCGTATGTTGCGGTTGATGGATTCTATGACTCAAGCTGGTTTATTTCCAGCAGACCCAGCCACATCTCAGGCGGGAAGAGAAGCACAGACCCTTACCGCTCAGGCTACAGGGAATACAACTGTTGTATATCAGACCCCGGGCGCACAACGCGTGGACAGAGCTCAGCCAGTTGCAGCAGCTATGCCTGAGCCCAGACCAGCTGCGGCCGGCGATTAATAGAAGCTATTGAATAGAGGGACTAGGCTACATCCTCCTGTCTTTGGAGGTGAGCGACATGAGGACCCCCGGGACTTTATTGATTGGTACAGGGACAGACTATACAAGATGAGGATATTGGAGTCCCATGGGGTGGATTTTACTACCTTTTAGCTGGAGGGCAGGGCCCGTAGATGGTGGCAATCCTATATTCTTGGCAGACCAGCCGGTTCTCCTCCCATGACTTGGGATCAGTTCACACGCCTCTTCTTGGACAAATTTATTCCACCATCTCATAAAGAAGAGTTGCGGTTTCAGTTCAAGCAGCTCCAGCAGGGCCAGATGTCGGTGACCAACTATAAGGCAAGATTCTCTGAGTTGCCTCACCATGCACTTATGATACTTTCTACAGATGTAGAGAGAGTGCAGAGGTTTGCTGGGTTGCACTCTGGTATCCAGGCCAACATGGATCGGGAGGTGGAGATGGGGACTTCTTACGGGCTAGTTTTGGAGATAGATCAGACGATCGAGGGTGTCCGTCAGCAGAGTCGAGAGCAGGCGACGAGGGATAAGAGGTTTCGATATTCTGGAAAGTTTAGTGGTGCCCCGGCTGGGGGCAGGGGTCAGTTCGTGAGGGGTCAGTCAAGCAGGCCCACATATCCAGCACCGCCTCCTCCTCGGGGTGCCCTAGTGCGATCTTATTTTAGCGCCATGCTAGAGAGTTCTTATCGCCCGCCAACTATTCAGGAATCCTCCAATGGGTATTCAGGCCACAAGGTTAGACTTTAGGTCAGCAGTCCACCGTACCGAGAGGTTGTTTCGAGTGCGGGGACGTTAGTCATGTGTAGAGGTTCTGCCCCAGGCTTCGGGGCAAGGCAATGCAGCAGGGTCAGCAGCTTATGATTAAAGCACCAATTGCCCCACTAGCCGTCTGGCCACCCAGAGGCGAAGGGTTGGTGGGTAGGGGCCATCCTAGAGGTGGAGGCCAGCCAATAGGCACTCCAACTAGATTCTATGCCTTCCCTGCCAGACCAGATGCAGTGGCCTCGGATGCCGTGATTACAAGTAGTATTGTTGTCTGCGGTAGAGATGCTTTGGTACTATTTGATCTAGGGTCTACATATTCATATATTTCATCTCTATTTGCTCATTTCCTGGGTGTTACGCATGAGTCCTTGGGTACTCTTGTTTATGTGTCCACACCAGTGGATGATTATATTTTTGTGGATCGGATCTATCAGTCGTGCATTGTTACATTCTGTGGTTATATGACTAGAGAAGATCTTTTGTCGCTTGATATGACCGACTTTGAAGTCATCTTGGTCATGGATAGGTTGTATCCATATCATGCCATCCTTGATTGCCATGCCAAGACTGTTACCTTGGTGATGCCAGAGTTACCTAGATTAGAGTGAAGGGGTTTGTCTGTCAGTGCATCTAGTCGGGTTATTTCCTTTCTGAAGGCTCGACATATGGTCGAGAAGGGTTGTTTGGCTTATCTAGCTTATGTTTGGGATACTACTACAGAGACTCCAGCGATTGATTCAGTGTCCGTAGTTAGGGAGTTCTAAGATGTGTTCTCTTCTGATCTCCCAGGCATTCCACCAGATCGTGATATTGATTTCTGTATTGATTTGGTTCCAGGTACCCAAGCTATATCGATTCCACCGTACCGTATGGCTCCGAAAGAGTTGAAGGAACATCTTGAGAAGTTTCTAGCAAAGGGGTTTGTCAGACCAAGTGTGTCGCCTTGGGGTGCACCGGTGTTATTTGTGAAGAAGAAAGATGAGACTATGCGAATGTGCATTGACTACCGCCAGTTGAACAAGGTTACCATCAAGAACAAGTAACCGTTGCCACGTATTGATGATTTGTTTGACCAGTTGCAGGATGCCATGGTGTTCTCTAAGATCGACTTGAGATCGGGGTACCATCAGTTGAAGATTCAGGATTCAGATGTTCCGAAGACTACTTTACGGACTCTATATGGCCATTATGAGTTTCTAGTGATGTCCTTCGGTTTGACTAACGCCCCGGAGGCGTTTATGGACTTGATGAAAAGGGTGTTCAGGCCATATATTGATTCATTTGTCATTGTCTTCATTGATGACATTTTGATCTACTCGCGTAGCAGGGAGGAGCACGAGCAACATTTGAGAGTGGTGCTTCAGACCTTGCGGGAATAGAAGTTATATGCTAAGTTCTCCAAGTGTGAGTTCTGGTTTGATTCGATGTCATTCTTGGGCCATGTTGTATCAGGTGAGGGTATTAAGGTAGACCCCAAGAAGATCGAGGAAGTTCAGAGTTGGCCTCGTCCTACCACAACGACTCACATCAGGAGCTTCATGGGGTTAGCAGGTTATTATCGTCAGTTTGTGGAGGGCTTCTCATCTATTACAGCACCTTTAACTAGAATGAACCAGAAGGGTGCTCTGTTCCGATGGTCCGATGATTGTGAGGCGAGCTTTCAGAAGCTCAAGACCGCATTGACTTCAGCATCAGTGTTAGTGTTGCCTTCCGGTTCTGGGATGTATACAATGTATTGCGATGCTTCATGCATTGTCTTGGGTTGTGTATTGATCCAGAAGGGGCGAGTTATTGCATATGCTTCACGTCAGTTGAATCCCCACGAGAAGAATTACCCTGTACACGATTTGGAGTTGGCTGCGATTGTTCATGCACTTAAGATATGCATGCATTATCTTTATGGTGTGTCCTGTGAGATTTACACCGATCATTGCAGCTTGCAACATTTGTTCAAGCAGAGGGACCTCAATTTGAGGCAGCGCAGGTGGCTTGAGTTACCAAAAGATTATGATTTTAGCATCCTTTATCATATGGGCAAGGCTAATGTAGTTGCGGATGCCTTGAGCAGGAAGGCAGAGAGTATGGGTAGTTTGGCATTTATTTCAACATAGAAGAGGCCACTCACTTTGGACATTCAGTCCTTGGTTAACAAACTTGTGAGGTTGGATATTTCAGTGCCCAGCCGAGTTCTTGCATGTGTCGTCGCTCAGTCTTCACTATTCGAGCAGATCAAGGCTCGCCAATTTGATGATCCGCACTTATTGGTTCTAAGAGAGACAGTACTACAAGGTGGTGCCAAGGAGGTTACTCTCGGTGAGGATGGTATTCTGCGACTCCAGGGTCGCCTATGTGTTCCCAATGTTGATGGCTTGAAGGATAAGATCCTAGATGAGGCACATAGTTTTCGATATTCTATTCATCCAGGTGCTATGAAGATGTACCGTGACCTGAGGTAGCATTATTAGTGGCGGCGGATAAAGAAGGACATAGTTGAGTATGTTGGAGGTGTCTAAATTGTCAGCAGGTTAAGTATGAGCATCAGAGGCCAGGAGGCCTACTCCAGCAGATGACTATACTTGAGTGGAAATGGGAGCGCATTACTATGGACTTCATAGTTAGGTTGTCGCGGACCTTGCGGAAGTTCGATGCAGTTTGGGTCATTGTCGACATGTTGACCAAGTCGGCACATTTCATTATGGTTGTGACCACGTATTCTTCAGAGGGTTTGGCCCAGATTTATATTCAGGAGATTGTTCATTTGCATGGTGTTCCTGTTTCCATCATATCAGATAGAGGCCCTCAGTTTACTTCACCTTTCTAGAGGGCAGTACAGAGTGAGTTGGGGACCCGAGTAGATCTCAACATAACTTTTCATCCGCAGACCGATGGACAGTCAGAGTGGACAGTTCAGATCTTGGAGGATATGCTCAGAGCATGTGTGATTGACTTCGGAGGGTAGTGGGATTGATTCTTGCCTTTGGCCGAGTTTGCTCACGACAACAGTTATCAGTCCAGCATTGAGATGTCTCCATTTGAGGCTTTATATGGTCGGCGATGTCGTTCTCCCATCGGATGGTTTGAGCCCGGCGAGGCTAAGTTATACGGTACTAATTTGGTGAAGGATGCCTTGGAAAAGGTAAAGTTGATTGAGGAGCGACTTCGCACAGCAAAGTCAAGAAAAAAGAGTTATGTGGATCAGAAGGCGCGTGATTTATCATATATGGTGGTCGATAAAGTTCTCTTGAAAGTCTCACTGATGAAGGGTATCATGAGGTTTGGAAAGAACGGCAAGTTGAGCCCAAGATTATAAGTCCATTTGAGGTGTTGAGACGAGTTGTGGAGGTTGCTTATGAGCTTGCTTTGCCTCCTAGTCTGTCAGGAGTTCATCCGGTTTTCCACTTGTCTATGCCTTGGAGGTACCATGCCGACATGTCGCATGTGTTAGACTTTAGCACGGTCCAGTTAGATGAGAGCCTGGGTTATGAGGAAGGGCCAGTTACCATTGTTGATAAGTAGGTTCGCCAGTTGAGGTCCAAGAATATTTCAGCAGTACAAGTTCATTGGAGGGGCCAACCTGTCGAGGAGGCGACTTGGGAGGCCGAGGAGGACATGCGGAGCAGATATCCACACTTATTCAACACTCCAGGTATGATTCTAGACCCGTTCGAGGATGAACTTTATTTAAGAGGTGGAGAATGTAACGACCCGGCCGGTCATTTTGCTTTCTAGGTCCACGTTCCCCTAAATAAGACTCCCCGTATGTGCTTTTACTATTTTATGACTTGCGGGGATAGTTAGTTCGGAATTTGGAAGGGTTCAGGTGGAAATCGGAACACTTGGTTCCTTAAGGTTGGCTAAAAAAGGCTAAGTTTGACTTGAGTCAATGTTTTTAGAAAAAGACCTCGGAAACGGGATTTGACGGTTCCTATAGGTTTGTATAATTATTTTGGACTTGGGCGTATGTTCGGTTTGCGTTTTGGATGACCCGGGAGCGTTTCAGCGCTTAGTATTGATAGTTGGCACCTTGATGGTTTTAAAGTTCTTTAAATTTGGTTTGGAGTAGGTTTTGATATTATCGGGGTCCGTTTGGGATTTCGAGCATGGGAATAGTTTTGTAGGGTGATTTAAGACTTGCACGCAAAATTTGGTGCCATTCCGTGTAGTTTAAGTATGATTCGGCGCATTTGGAGTAAGTTGGAAGAATTTGAAGTTCATAAGTTGATCCTATTGGTTTTGGTTTGCGATTCTTAGTTTTAATATTGTTTTCCCCATTTCGAGGGTGCGAGTGAGTCCTTTTTATGATTTCAAACTTATTGGTATGTTTGGATGGGGCCTCGGGAGCCCCGGATGCCATTTGGACGATACGCGAAAGTCGTTTGGCCTTTGGTGATCAGCTGAAGCATCCAGCTTCTGGTGCGATCGCACCTGCGGATGGCCAGCCGCAGGTGCGAGCTTGCAGAAGTGAGCCAGCAGCCGTAGAAACGGCCCAGCATAGGCACCCCATAAACCACAAAGGCCTACAAGGCGACCGTAGATGCGCGACCGCAGAAGTGGACAAGGAACCGCAGAAGCGGGGCTTGTGCAGGTGCGACTCATCTGCCGTAGGAGCGGCATCGCATAAGCTAGCCCTCATTCCTCTAGATGCGGTGAACCTTCTCTAGATGCGGCCCAGGGACCGCAGATGCGAAAGTCCTTAAGGCAGAATGGTCCATTTAATGCGGGACTTAGGCTATTTTGACCCATTTTCTCTCATCTCTTGGGCGATTTTGGATCTCTTGGAGAGGAGTTTTCACCTAGCACTTTGAGGTAAGTAATTTATATACAATGTGAGTTAAATACATAGATTATGCGTAGATTATAACATGTAAAAATTATGAAAATCATGGGTTTAGATGAAAAACTTATGTTTTGATAAAAATGGGATTTAACCACAAAAATGGTTATGAAATTGAGTAAAAATTATATATTTGAGTTCGTGATGTTATGGGTAACAACTTTCTTCAAACATTTACGGAATCCAAGCACGTGGGCCCGAGGATGAATTTTAGGAATCCTTCAATTGGGGTTGGGTAATCACTCTAATAGTTAGAATATAAACTTTTGAACATGTATTGATTATTTTATGTAACATTTGTCTAGCTTTGGATTGTTCGGCACGAAGTTGAGGCTTTAGAACGAAATTATGATCGGAAAGTGAACCTTGAGACGAGGTAAGTCTCTTGCCTAACCTTGTACGAGGGAATCTACCACATAGGCACTTTAAATTGCTATTTTCTTCTAATTGTGGGGGCTACGTACGCATGAGGTGACGACAGTCCGTGCGTAGCTACTAAATCATGCTTTTGTCTAGGTAGTTAGGACCCGAATCATGAAATATTTGTAATGTTTGCACCCTACTTGTTAATTAAAGTGCCTAAATTATATTGAAACTTGTTAGAGGAATTGTAAAGGACCGAATTTCACTCACTTGAGTTTTGACGGGTTACTTGACCGTTAGTGAAAATTGTGCTTCGTTATACATTAGCCTTGTATTAGCTCTTAAACCAATTGTTTAAAAAGTATCCTCTCTTCTTGTGGAGCCTGCAGAATGCCTCAGTAGTAGATAGATGCATCTATGGTTCGTGCCGCTCGACTCTCGTCAGTGTACATATTATTCAGGATCGAGCCGAACGACCTCAGCATAATCGTGCGTGATAACACTCGAAGTGTAATCAAATATTTGATATCCTTCCCTGGCTCGAGAGGCAAAATTATATAAGATAGAAATTTATTTGGGACTTACCATGTGTGAAAGGATTATTTACTTTTTTCTTGTTATTGAGTTATTATTATTATTATTTACATAACCCTTGCTCATTAAGAATTCTGTATTTATTTATTATTAGCCTATACTAAGTGTCGATGTCGACCCCTCATCACTACTTCTTCGAGGTTAGACTTGATACTTACTGGGTATATGTTGTTTATGTACTCACGCTATACTTCTGCACTAACCGTGCAGGATCTGAGGCAGGTGCATCTGGAGGTCCTACTGGCACGCATCCCAGATATCCCGAGGCCTAGTGGTGAGCTGCTTCCTGAGCCGTTCTGTAGCCCCTAGAGTCTCTCTTTTGTATTTATATTTTGTCTACTTTATTTCGGACAGTAGTTAGAGTTTTGTATATTCTACTAGTTGCTCATACACTTGTGACACCAGGTCTTGGTACACACACTAGTAGACTTTATGATTTTGGAGCACTTATATTACTATGGTTGCCACTCAGTTGTCTTTGTTTCATTTATTGAGTTTTTCACTCTTTAATTCCCTATTAAATAGAATTAATTACTTGAAAGCTTATTAAAAGAGTAATAAAGTGGTTTAATTCACCGTTGGCTAGCCTAGCGGTAACGTTGGGGGCCATCACGGCCCATAGTAGAATTTGGGTCGTGATATGCAGTACCTTTTATTTTGTTTTTACTTATGTTCTTCAAGGCTTGCCTAGGTAGTTAATATAAATCAACGAAAGAAAAGTAAAACATTAAATCCAATATCATCAGTATTGTATACATATAAGAACAACAGTAAACTTATGAAAAGCGATAGAGGAAGGAGATGGACTCAGGGTTTGGGCCTGAAGGAAATTAGGCCCAGCAGATAGCGAAATAAGCTTCAACAGCTCCGAATCACTCCAGGTTCAAGCTAGAAATTTGGGCATGCATTCTTTAAGAACTCGGCAGGCCCAATATAATGTTTAAACATAAGTAACATCCAAGACAAAATTGTAACAATTGTTAGTAATTAGGAGTACAGATAAATGTAAAGTCAAACAGAGTAAAGCAATTTACGGTGAAGCATTTATTTTTATTTAACACTAAATCTAAAGAGATTAGCAAATGTCAATAATTAAAGGCTTAAGGTAAAATGCCATTCATGGCCAAGATACCCTTTGGAACCCTGGCACTTCAAAGTTCACAAGAGTCTCAAGGGCCCCGAGCAGTGCTTGTGTCAGGGAGAGTATCTCAACCAAGAACTAAATTCTACTCCTAAATACCCTTAACTGATCACACTTATTCTTCCCTACGGGTTTAAATGCTAATGAGGCACTCAATGTAAATTCCAATACAACAGTAATGACAACACACAAGGAGATGTACATTTCTTGTAGATAACTGTTCAGAACACTACAGATAACACCAAAAGAGATCATAGTTCACACACAAGCATATAATACATTGTCATATACTTTAACAGGCTTAGGAGTACTTAATGAAATCGGTAACAGGCATACATGGGGGGGGAGCACTAGCATGTCACTTTAGAAACTCATATAACTAAATCATATAACCTAAGGGTAGGAAAGGTGCATAGTTCAGGAATGATCACATTATCTTAACAGCATGTGTTCAAGAGTTTATCCCTAGACTAAGTTTCAGACTTCTATTAGATACACAAGTTAACATCTTCAACTGAAATCTTTAAGGGTATTAAAAGAGATGCAAGTAAACAAGTCAATTCCATGACATTACTTCTTTCTTCTAAAAAATCTCTCAACTTCATATTCATACCAACCTCACTGGGATTTAAAGCATATTGTTATACTCAAATAGAACCAGTAATAGCATTAAGTTAATCTCAAGTTCACAAGTCAGTTCTAGTTCACTTAGGTAAGTTTGATGAAGTTCAGGGATGATGAAGGTATATACATGAATATCAAAGGCATGCAATGTTGTTAAAGAATAAGATAGTGCAGAAATACCAAAGATAGCATTTGAACACATTCATAGGGAATTCTTACAGGATCACAACATGGCAAACATGTTTGAATATCATGAGATCAAATTAACAACATCACCATGTATAAGTTTCAGAAAAGAGTCAATGAAAGTATTACATTAAAGATATGTTATACAGGTTGTGTATGAGAACTTAGTTATGATGAAGCTTAATTTCAGCACTCTAACACAATAGATGAACTCAAACACCATAGAGGTATCTTAAATAGGTTCCATAACTTAAGCCAAATGTGGAGTAACCATCAATAATACACAAGAGGTAAGTACAAGAGTCCAATTAGTTTAGAGCATGCTTATACAATGAAATCCCAAACATGATTGCACAGTCATGAGGCTTAACAAAAGACTAATGACCTTCCAAGAGTTGTTACAGTCATAGGAGCAGAAAAACAAAGTGGAGTAACAAGAAAATAACAGAACAAACATGATTTTAATTTTAAGCTAGTTTATCAGGTGAATCAGTCCAAATGCAAACAACATTAAGATAAACTAGAATAACATACATGAGAGCCATAGTAGAACATCAGGGAAGTATGAAGTACATGGAATCATTTGAAGTTTATTAATCAGAGAAACTTAGAAATACAAAGATCACATAAAGATATGTTCATTAAGATTACAATGGGGTTATTGATCAGTACATGATTCTGATTTCAGATTATTAAAGAAACTTATACTCTAATGTTTAGTAATCAATCATGAACTAATGATAAACACATAGAGACGATTAGCATATCAGAAAAGTAGAGTCAATTAATAGGAAAATAATAGAATAAACATGATTCCAATTAGATGACTAAAAGAGAAGAGAGGTCGAGGCTCACTGGCCTTCTTGTGAGAAGCAAACTAAATGAGAGTCTTGCTTAGCCGTTAAGAATCAAAAACTCAAACTCCGATTACTGTAAAGCTCGGAACCGGAAAGAAATTAGAATCTAGTTAGAAACCCTAGTTTGATTCTGCTACTTATAACTTAAGTGTAGTAAATGATATTGTAGTTAGGTCGATGTTTCTACTTGTTAGGCAATTTTCTTGTGTTATGTTATCTTAGGTGAGAGCATTGGATGCTCCAATTATAGTGGCATTCAATGCCTTGGGTTTTCAGCAGATTCAAACTCGGTAGTGGAGAGTGACAACTACCAAATGATGCGAGCAAAATCAAGTAAAAATCTAAGAGACAGAAGAAAATATGAGCGGGGATTTTACCTGAGAGGAGAGAGGTTGACCGTTGAAGGCAATGACCCATCGGACAAAGCTCGAAAACCTAGAGGTCACTACGTTTGACCTATGGGTACAAAATCTTCATGATGAAATTCTAAAGAGGCTCCTCATATGCTTCGATTTGAAAGAACATAAAGGAGCTCGGATTGTTTAAGGTTTCACTCTTTGGTCTATGGTTTAAAAATTAGGGCTTTTGAATTTTATCGGTGGAAACGAAAAGAAAAATAGCAAGATTCATAGTACAGGGACAAGATGGATGGCCATGCATGCATCCGACTTAACAGAGAATAGAAGATTTGACATTGCATCGTTGAATCTAGGGCTTCAGATTTTAGCATTTGAATTTCAAGTGATGAAACTTGCAAGGAATCGGCGAGAATCATGGATAGGGAAGACAAAGGAGATGATTATGCGTCTGGTTTGTGACATGGCACAAATCTGCGCAATGTGTGTCACTGATTTGAGCTGGTGAGTTGAGAGAATAGAGAGAGAAAGGGAAAAGGGGGCAGCCAAGTCAGGGAAAATGATTAGGGTTTGGGGATAGTTGGGCCGGTCTCTAAGGGTTAAAAACGAAAGGTGTAATCTGGGCCGTTGGATGTTTAGATCAACGACTTTGATAATTCAGGGGTTAACTAATTAAAGTGAGGAATTATGGAGACCGTCGGAACTTTGGGTTTAGACGGCTGGGATTAAATCTGCTGGGGTGTTAATATTAAAGGGGAAAATGAGATAAACCGTGAGCCGTTGATCTAAAGAATGGACGACTTGGATTGGTTAGGTTTCTTTTGTGAGTGTTGTGAAGAGGTGACGTGGCACAATTTCATTGGCTCAATAAAGGTGGCCCGAATTGCCAAGTTGGAATGGAATGGGTGGATCTGGATCGAGTCAAATGAATTTAGACCAATGTTTTTGGGCTGAAATTGATTTAACATATAGTCACATTGTATTTAATTGTGCAATTGCAATTGTAGCCTTTAGTCTTTAACCTTTTAAAAAATTAATTTAAATAAAATTAATTATTTTTAATAAAATAAAATAAAATAATAATAATCAAATACACTACTAATTACTGTAATTAGTTAATTAATTACTAAATATCTTATCTTCTTATTTACTACACTAATTTCGGATTTATTTTGAAATAATGGGTTATTTCACCAAATTAAGAAATAACTTTGTTAAATTAATAATAAATCTATGTAATGAACATAAATGTTATTTTAATAGTTTAACAAATAGTAAGAGTAATATGTTTATAATTATACAATAATAAATTATTAATTAACACCATTACTTACTTAACTTTTTATAAAAATAAGTATTTACTAATCAGAAAATATTTTCAACATACTAATTGAAAATTATTATGTGCAAGTAAAGTAATTATAAAAGGGAGGGTCAAAATTGGTCGTCAACAAGCAGCAGATTCATGTAGTGATTCGATCTCTTCCCAATAATTGGGAACATCTGGAGGTTAACTCGACCTACAATAATAACATCAAAACTTTTGCTGATGTTTCCCTTCATGTGGAGCTTGAATACGAGCGGCTTGGTGCTGCTAAAGCTGTACCTAGTGCCTTTGTGGCAGAATCAAGTGGTACAAAGAGATCATGCTTCAAGAGCAAGAAACTGGAAAAATAACGGAAAGGGTAAGGAGACCGGAGAAGGATCCTCCAAGAAAATAAACAAGTCAAGTTCCAAGAAATAAAAACGATTCTACAAGAAGAAAGATAAGAGCAAGATGAAGTGATACAATTGCCACGTTCTAAGGCATTTTGCTCATGAGTGCACTGAGCCAAAAAAGACAGCATTTCGAAATGCATCTCTAAGTGATATATATGTTTCTAGCACTATTTTACTAACTGGATCGTATCCTTTGTGTATTGTAGACTCAGGGGCCATCGACCATGTGAGTCATGATAGAGAAGCGTTTATAGAGGTTTGTCGAGTTTCACCTGGATCAAGGCATGTATATGTGGAAAATAATGCAAAGCTTGAAGTCAAATGGATAGATACTTGCAAAATTGACATGCATGGTGACCGATATTTGATGTTGCTTGGCGTCCTATATGTTCTAGAGATTCGATGAAACTTAGTCTCTGTGTCTATTCTTCTAGATTAAGATTTTAATTTGAACTTTAGTCGCAATGGTGTAAGAATTACTCTAGATAATATTTTTTAATGGTTTTGGACATCGTTATGATGGTTTTATTATGTTAGACTGTAATTATTCTACGTATAACTATTATGTTGACCATTGTGTTATGGAATGTTATTCTAGTAATAATGGTTTGATGTCATTAAATGGCATGCAAGATTAGGTCACATAGGGCAGGATCAGATCAATAGATTGGCTAAGGAAGGATATTTATGTTCTTTCTCTAAAATTGAAATGCCAACTTATGAAAATTGTCTTGCCGAAATGATTATACGTAAACCATTTTGAAAAGCTAAGAGAGCTAATTTTCCATTGCATTTAATCCACGATGATATCTGTGGTCCAATGAATGTGAGGGATAGTTCTGGTGCTTTGTATTTCATTACGTTTATTGGCGATTTCATGCGCTTTGGTTTTGTCTATTTCATTTCTCATAAATATGAAGCACTAGAATGCCTTAAGAAATATTTGAATGAAATTGAGAATCAATTAGATAAAAATTTAAGACCTTAAAACCCGATAGAGGGAGTGAATATCTATGAAAGAAATTTTAAGAATTGTGTAACTGTCACGACCCAAAATTTAACTAGCCGTGATGACACCTAACCCAATTCGCTAACTAAGTCAATTAACAATAAACCACAATATATTGGTAATGATAAGAGTCAAAAATGAAATAACTAAATTTTATACAATTCCCCAAGAACTGGTAGTACAAATCATGAGCTTCTAAGACTTAGAGTTTACAATGCTGGTATGAAATAAATACATCATCTGTTCGAAATGTACATAAACAGATTTATAAATCTAAAGCTACCAAGAACAAGAGCCAGCTATAACCGGAACGCAGGTACATCTCAATTCCAGCTCCCGCCACTCGCAGCAACATCAACTCCACAATCTACACGCAAGGTGCTGAAGTGTACTATGACTACAACCGACCACATGTACTCAATAAGTAACAAACCTAATCATAAGTTGAAAGTGGTGACGAGCTTGGACAACGGTCAGAGTCCAACACCAATAGCCAACAACAACTCATAACAATATAATAAAAGCAGTACAAGAAATAACTCAAAGATATGGTGCTCAGCTCGTTCATAAATACGGAAAATAGACATGCTTTTCAGGCATAACTGTAAAACATGGATCTTTCACCGAGATCACCAAAATATGAGTAAGTTAAAAAATTGTGTTTTTTCCCAAAAACGTTCAACAACAGATAAGATATTTCATTCTCAAATGGCATGAGGAAAGTACATCTCTGTGTCTACATGTCAATGTGCATGTGAAAGCACGAATGTCACAAAACCATGTAACATGAGGAAATGCTTCTTTATTCCTGCATGTCAAGTATGCATGTCAAATTCAATGCATCGCTATGATGAACTCATGTACTCACACTCTCAGAGTACTCAATCCACAGTCTCGTACTCCCACTTATCACGCTCTGTCACTCAGCACACTCAGTCACTCAGCATTGTATGGTACCTGCGCTCACTGCTGGTATGTCAGACTCCGGAGGGGCGGATCCTGCCCAACTGCTAATATAAAGCCAATATGGCCTGTTGCAGCGTGCTTCCCGATTTCATTAATAATAATATATATAAAGCCAATATGGCTTGCTACAACGTGCAGCCCGATCCCATCAATAATAATATATATAAAGCCATCTGGACCTCAGGCCCCAACCCAGTCATCAATTTCACCAGTCTCTTGGGCTTACAAATCTCATGCCAATCAGCCCAAACAATGGTAACACGATGTGACAACAAATGATAACAGAGACTGAGATATGATATGCAAATGAATGAATATGACTGAGCATGTGAATGCAATTTAAGCAAATAACTCAACAGCAGAAATGACCTCAGTTGGTCCCAACAGAATACGAATATAGCCTAAACATGGTTTCTAATATGGATCACAGCTCGATTACTCTATCACGTAGACAAAGGAGATGATTATGCATCTGGTTTGTGACGTTGCACAAATCTGCGCAATGTGTGTGACTGATTTGAGCTGGTGAGTTGAGAGAATAGAGAGAGGAAGGGAAAAGAGGGCAGCCAAGTCAGGGGAAATGATTAGGGTTTTGGGATAGTTAGGCCAGTCTCTAAGGGTTAAAAACGAAAGGTGTAATCTGGGCCGTTGGATGTTTAAATCAACGACTTTGATAATTCAGGGGTTAACTAATTAAAGTGAGGAATTATGGAGACCGTCGGATCTTTGGGTTTGGACGGCTGGGATTAAATCTGCGGGGGTGTTAATATTAAAGGGGAAAATGAGATAATACGTGAGCCGTTGATCTAAAGAATGGACTACTTGGAATGGTTGTGTTTGTTTTGCGAGTGTTGTGAAGAGGTGACGTGGCATAATTTCATTGGCTCAATAAAGGTGGCCCGAATTGCCAAGTTGGAATGGAATGGGTGGATGTGGATCGAGTCAAATGAATTTAGACCAATGTTTTTGGGCTGAAATTGATTTAACATATAGTCACATTGTATTTAAATGTGCAATTACAATTGTAGCCTTTAGTCTTTAACCTTTTAAAAAATTAATTTAAATAAAATTAATTATTTTTAATAAAATAAAATAAAATAATAATAATCAAATACACTACTAATTACTGTAATTAGTTAATTAATTACTAAATATCTTATCTTCTAATTTACTACACTAATTTCGGATTTATTTTGAAATAATGGGTTATTTCACCAAATTAAGAAATAACTTTGTTAAATTAATAATAAATCTATGTAATGAACATAAACGTTATTTTAATAGTTTAACAAATAGTAAGAGTAATATGTTTATAATTATACAATAATAAATTATTAATTAACACCATTACTTACTTAACTTTTTATAAAAATAAGTATTTATTAATCAGAAAATATTTTCAACATACTAATTGAAAATTATTATGTGCAAGTAAAGTAATTATAAAAGGGAGGGTCAAAATTGGTCGCCAACAAGCAACAGATTTATGTAGTGATTCGATCTCTCCCCAATAATTGGGAACATCTAGAGGTTAACTCGACCTACAATAATAACCTCAAATCTTTTGCTGATGTTTCCCTTCATGTGGAGCTTGAATACGAGCGACTTGGTGCAGCTAAAGCTGTACCTAGTGCCTTTATAGTAGAATCAAGTGGTACAAAGAGATCATGCTTCAAGAGCAAGAAACTGAAAAAATGACGGAAAGGGTAAGGAGACCGGAGAAGGATCCTCCAAGAAAATAAACAAGCCAAATTCCAAGAAAGAAAAACGATTCTACAAGGAGAAAGATAAGAGCAAGATGAAGTGATACAATTGCCACGTTCTAAGGCATTTTGCTCGTGAGTGCACTGAGCCAAAAAAGACAGCATTTCGAAATGCATCTCTAAGTGATATATATGTTTCTAGCACTGTTTTACTAACTGGATCGTATCCTGTGTCTTTTGTAGACACAGGGGCCATCGACCATGTGAGTCATAATAGAGAAGCGTTTATAGAGTTTTGTCGAGTTTCACCTGGATCAAGGCATGTATATATGGAAAATAATGCAAAGCTTGAAGTCAAATGGATAAATACTTGCAGAATTGACATGCATGGTGACCGATATTTGATGTTGCTTGGCGTCCTATATGTTCTAGAGATTCGATGAAACTTAGTCTTTGTTTCTAGAGATTCGATGAAACTTAGTCTTCGTGTCTGTTCTTATAGATTAAGATTTCAATTTGAACTTTAGTCGCAATGGTGTTAGAATTAGTCTAGATAATATATTTTTATGGTTTTGGACATCGTTATGATGGTTTTATTGTGTTAGATTGTAATTCTTCTACGTATAACTATTATGTTGACCATTGTGTTATGGAATGTTATTCTAGTAATAATGGTTTGATGTCATTAAATGGCATGCAAGATTAGGTCACATAGGGAAGGATCAGATAAATAGATTGGCTAAGGAAGGACATTTAGGTTCTTTCTCTAAAATTGAAATGCCAACTTGTGAAAATTGTCTTGCCGAAATGATTATACGAAAACCATTTGGAAAAGCTAAGAGAGCTGATTTTCCATTGCATTTAATTCACGATGATATCTGTGGTCCAATGAATGTGAGGGATAGTTCTGGTGCTTTATATTTCATTACGTTTATTGGCGATTTCATGCGCTTTGGTTATGTCTATTTCATTTCTCATAAATATGAAGCACTAGAATGCCTTAAGAAATATTCGAATGAAATTGAGAATCAATTAGATAAAAAATTAAGACCTTAAAACCCAATAGAGGGAGTGAATATCTATGAAAGAAATTTTAAGAATTGTGTAACTGTCACGACCCAAAATTTACCTAGCCGTGATGACACCTAACCCAATCCGCTAAGTAAGTTAATTAACAATAAACCACAATATATTGGTAATGATAAGAGTCAAAAATGAAATAACTAAATTTTATACAATTCCCCAAGGATTGGTAATACAAATCATGAGCTTCTAAGACTTAGAGTTTACAATGCTGGTATGAAATAAATACATCATCTGTTCGAAATATACATAAACAGATTTATAAATCTAAAGCTACCAAGAACAAGAGCCAGCTATACCCGGAACGCAGGTACATCTCAATTCCAGCTCCCGCCACTCGCAGCAACATCAACTCCACAATCTACACGCAAGGTGCTGAAGTGTACTATGACTACAACCGACCACATGTACTCAATAAGTAACAAACCTAATCATAAGTTGAAAGTGGTGACGAGCTTGGACAACGGTCAGAGTCCAACACCAATAGCCAACAACAACTCATAACAATATAATAAAAGCAGTACAAGAAATAACTCAAAGATATGGTGCTCAACTCGTTCACAAATACAGAAAATAGACATGCTTTTCAGGCATAACTGTAAAACCCAAATCTTTCACCGAGATCACCAAAATAAGAGTAAGTTAAAAAATTGTGTTTTTTCCCAAAAACGTTCAACAACAGATAAGATATTTCATTCTCAAATGGCATGAGAAAAGTACATCTCTGTGTCTACATGTCAATGTGCATGTGAAATCACGAATGTCACAAAACCATGTAACATGAGGAAATGCATCTTTATGCCTGCATGTCAAGTATGCATGTCAAATGCAATGCATCGCTATGATGAACTCATGTACTCACACTCTCAGAGTACTCAATCCACTGTCTCGTACTCTCACTTATCATGCTCAATCACTTAGCACACTCAGTCACTCAGCATTGTATGGTACCTGTGCTCACTGCTGGTATGTCAGACTTCGGAGGGGCGGATCCTGCCCAAGCGCTAATATAAAGCCAATATGGCTTATTGCGGCGTGCTGCCCGATCCCATTAATAATAATATATATAAAGCCAATATGGCTTGCTACAACGTGCAGCCCGATCCCATCAATAATAATATATATATAAAGCCATCTGGCCCTCAGGCCCCAACTCAGTCATCCATTTCACCAGTCTCTTGGGCTTACAAATCTCATGCCAATCAGCCCAAACAATGGTAACACGATGTGGCAACAAATAATAACAGAGACTGAGATATGATATGCAAATGAATGAATATGACTGAGTATGTGATTGCAATTTAAGCAAATAACTCAACAGTAGAAATGACCTCAGTTGGTCCCAACAGAATATGAATATAGCCTAAATATGGTTTCTAACATGGATCACAGCTCGATTACTCTAACACGTAGACAAAGGAGATGATTATGCGTCTGGTTTGTGACGTTGCACAAATCTGCGCAATGTGTGTGACTGATTTGAGCTGGTGAGTTGAGAGAATAGAGAGAGGAAGGGAAAAGGGGGCAGCCAAGTCAGGGGAAATGATTAGGGTTTTGGGATAGTTGGGCCGGTCTCTAAGGGTTAAAAACGAAAGGTGTAATCTGGGCCGTTGGATGTTTAAAACAACGACTTTGATAATTCAGGGGTTAACTAATTAAAGTGAGGAATTATGGAGACCGTCGGATCTTTGGGTTTGGACGGTTGGGATTAAATCTGTTGGGGTGTTAATATTAAAGGGGAAAATGAGATAAACCGTGAGCCGTTTATCTAAAGAATGGACGACTTGGATTGGTTGTGTTTCTTTTGTGAGTGTTGTGAAGAGGTGACGTGGCACAATTTCATTGGATCAATAAAGGTGGCCCGAATTGCCAAGTTGGAATGGAATGGGTGGGTGTGGATCGAGTCAAATGAATTTAGACCAATGTTTTGGGCTGAAATTGATTTAACATATAGTCACATTGTATTTAATTGTGCAATTGCAATTGTAGCCTTTAGTCTTTAACCTTTTAATAAAATAAAATAAAATAATAATAATCAAATACACTACTATTTACTATAATTAGTTAATTAATTACTAAATATCTTATCTTCTAATTTACTACACTAATTTCGGATTTATTTTGAAATAATGGGTTATTTCACCAAATTAAGAAATAACTTTGTTAAATTAATAATAAATCTATGTAATGAACATAAAGGTTATTTTAATAGTTTAACAAATAGTAAGAGTAATATATGTATAAATATACAATATTAAATTATTAATTAACACCATTACTTACTTAACTTTTTATAAAAATAAGTATTTATTAATCAGAAAATATTTTCAACATATTAATTGAAAATTATTATGTGCAAGTAAAGTAATTATAAAAGGGAGGGTCAAAATTGGTCGTCAACAAGCAACAGATTCATGTAGTGATTCGATCTCTTCCCAATAATTGGGAACATCTGGAGGTTAACTCGACCTACAATAATAACATCAAAACCTTTGCTGATGTTTCCCTTCACGTGGAGCTTGAATACGAGCGGCTTGGTGCTGCTAAAGCTGTACCTAGTGCCTTTGTGGCAGAATCAAGTGGTACAAAGAGATTATGCTTCAAGAGCAAGAAACTGGAAAAATGACGGAAAGGGTAAGGAGACCGGAGAAGGATCCTCTAAGAAAATAAACAAGTCAAGTTCCAAGAAATAAAAACGATTCTACAAGAAGAAAGATAAGAGCAAGATGAAGTGATACAATTGCCACGTTCTAAGGCATTTTGCTCGTGAGTGCGCTGAGCCAAAAAAGACAGCATTTCGAAATGCATCTCTAAGTGATATATATGTTTCTAGCACTATTTTACTAACTGGATCGTATCCTTTGTGTATTGTAGACTCAAGGGCCATTGACCATGTGAGTCATGATAGAGAAGCGTTTATAGAGGTTTGTCGAGTTTCACCTGGATCAAGGCATGTATATGTGGAAAATAATGCAAAGCTTGAAGTCAAGTGGATAGATACTTGCAGAATTGACATGCATGGTGACCGATATTTGATGTTGCTTGGCGTCCTATATGTTCTAGAGATTCGATGAAACATAGTCTCTATGTCTGTTCTGCTATATTAAGATTTCAATTTGAACTTTAGTCGCAATGGTGTTAGAATTACTATAGATAATATTTTTTTATGGTTTTGGACATCGTTATGATGCTTTTATTGTGTTAGATTGTAATTATTCTACGTATAACTATTATGTTGACTATTGTATTATGGAATGTTATTCTAGTGATAATGGTTTGATGTCATTAAATGGCATGCAAGATTAGGTCACATAGGGCAGGATCATATGAATAGATTGGCTAAGGAAGGACATTTAGGTTCTTTCTCTAAAATTGAAATGCCAACTTGTGAAAATTGTCTTGCCGAAATGATTATACGTAAACCATTTGGAAAAGCTAAGAGAGCTGATTTTCCATTGCATTTAATCCACGATGATATCTGTGGTCAAATGAATGTGAGGTATAGTTCTAGTGCGTTATATTTCATTACGTTTATTGGCGATTTCATGCGCTTTGGTTATGTCTATTTCATTTCTCATAAATATGAAGCACTAGAATGCCTTAAGAAATATTCGAATGAAATTGAGAATCAATTAGATAAAAAATTAAGACCTTAAAACCCGATAGAGGGAGTGAATATCTATGAAAGAAATTTTAAGAATTGTGTAACTGTCACGACCCAAAATTCAACTAGCCGTGATGACACCTAACCCAATCCGCTAAGTAAGTCAATTAACAATAAACCACAATATATTGGTAATGATAAGAGTCAAAAATGAAATAACTAAATTTTATTCAATTCCCCAAGGACTGGTAGTACAAATCATGAGCTTCTAAGACTTAGAGTTTACAAAGCTGGTATGAAATAAATACATCATCTGTTCGAAATGTACATAAAAAGATTTATAAATCTAAAGCTACCAAGAACAAGAGCCAGCTATAACCGGAATGCAGGTACATCTCAATTCCAGCTCCCGCCACTCGCAGCAACATCAACTTCACAATCTACACGCAAGGTGCTGAAGTGTACTATGACTACAACCGACCACATTTACTCAATAAGTAACAAACCTAATCATAAGTTGAAAGTGGTGACGAGCTTGGACAACGGTCAGAGTCCAACACCAATAGCCAACAACAACTCATAACAATATAATAAAAGCAGTACAAGAAATAACTCAAAGATATGGTGCTCAGCTCCTTCACAGATACGGAAAATAGACATGCTTTTCAGGCATAACTGTAAAACCCAAATCTTTCACCGAGATCACCAAAATATGAGTAAGTTAGAAAATTATTTTTTTCCCAAAAACTTTCAACAACAGATAAGATATTTCATTCTCAAATGGCATGAGGAAAGTACGTCTCTGTGCCTACATGTCAATGTGCATGTGAAATCACGAATGTCACAAAATCGTGTAACATGAGGAAATGCATCTTTATGCCTGCATGTCAAGTATGCATGTCAAATGCAATGCATCGCTATGATGAACTCATGTACTCACACTCTCAGAGTACTCAATCCACTGTCTCTTACTCCCACTTATAACGCTCAATCACTCAGCACACTCAGTCACTCAGCATTGTATGGTACCTGTGCTCACTGCTGGTATGTCAGACTTCGGAGGGGCGGATCCTGCCCAAGCGCTAATATAAAGCCAATATGGCTTATTGCGGCGTGCTGCCCGATCCCATTAATAATAATATATATAAAGCCAATATGGCTTGCTACAACGTGCAGCCCGATCCCATCAATAATAATATATATAAAGCCATCTGGCCCTCAGGCCCCAACTCAGTCATGAATTTCACCAGTCTCTTGGGCTTACAAATCTCATGCCAATCAGCCCAAACAATGGTAACACGATGTGGCAACAAATAATAACAGAGACTGAGATATGATATGCAAATGAATGAATATGACTGAGTATGTGATTGCAATTTAAGCAAATAACTCAACAGCAGAAATGACCTCAGTAGGTCCCAACAGAATACGAATATAGCCTAAACATGGTTTCTAACATGGATCACAACTCGATTACTCTAGCACGTGGAAATTTCATTGATAAAAACAAGATTAGGTAGCTACACAGTACCACGAAATCAACTGAGTCACAATTCACACGGTGCACGCCCACACACCCGTCACCTAGCATGTGCGTCACCTCAACACCAAACACATAACATGTATATCCAGGGGTTCATACTCTCAGCACCAAGTTTAGAAGTGTTACTTACCTCGAACAAGCTGAATCCAATACCGAGCAAACCAAATAATACTTTAGAAATGCCATCCCATGCATACCGACCTCCAAATGGCTCGAAACTAGCCAAAAGGAACTCAAAAACATCAAATAATACCCAAGAAAATAAATACAATCTATAAAGGTGGAATCTTTTATCAAAAGTCCAAAGTCAACCAAAGAGTCAAAACCCAGGCCCACACCTTGGAACTCGACGAACTCACAAAAAATCCGACAACCCATTCAATTATGAGTCCAATCATACAAATTTCACTCAAATGCGATTCCGAATCGATGTTCAAAGCTAAAAAATTCACATTATGAAATTTTAGACAAAATCCCCCAAATTTCTCTTTTGAAATCATCAAGAAAATGCCAAATACGAAGATAGATTCATGAAATATAATCAAAACCAAGTCAAGAATGCTTACCCCTATACTTGTGGTAAAATTCCTCTCCAAAGTCGGCCAAAACCGAGCTCCAAGTCGCACAAATGTGAATACAAATGACCAAGTCCTCGATTTATAGCTTCTGCCTAGGCTTTTTTGCATATGCGAAATATTAGTCGCTTCTGCGGCATCGCTTTTGAGACACTTCCTCCACTTATGCGTAAAGTTTCTGAAGTCCGACCCCTCACACCTGCAGATCTCCCTCTGCTTCTGCGCAACCGCAGGTGCGAAGCCAAACACGCTTCTGCGCTCTAGCTCGCTTTTGTGCCTATGACCATCTCTTCTGCGAGGCCGCAGATGCGCCCCAATCTTCGCATCTGCGATGACTCCAAACTCAGTCTCTTTTCACAGGTGCGATAACATTTTAGCTTCTTCGACCACCGCACCTACGCAAAATCAACCGCAGGTGCGCAACATCAGTACTATCAACTACTAGCAACCATATATGAAAGAAAAATGGTCTGAAACACGTCTGCAACTCACCCGAGCCCCTCGGGACCCTATCCGAACATACTAACAAGTCTAAAAACATAAAACGGACCTAATCGAGGTCTCAAATCACACATAACAACATCAAAACGATGAATCACACCTCAAATCAAGCTTAATGAACTTTCAAAACTCGTGTTGAACCATTTCAAATCAACTCGGAATGAACTCAAATTTTGTATACAAGTCCCAAATGACTCAATAGACCTATACTTACTCTTGGAACGACAATCCGAACCTGATATCATCAAGGTCAGATCTCGGTCAAATATATGAACATTCCAAACCTTCAAATTGCCAACTTTCGCCAATTAGTGCTGAAACATTCTAGAAATATTCAAATGTAAATCGGGACAGACGCCCAAGTCCAAAATCACTATCCGGACCTAATGGAACAATCAAAACTACGATCCAGGTCAAATACTCAAAAGTCAAACTTGGTCAACTTTTCCAACTTAAAGCTTCCTAGTTGAGAATCATTCTTCCTAATCAAATTCGGAATCCCCTGAAAATAAAAACCGACGATTCACACAAGTCATAATACATCATACGAAGATACACAAGACTTCAAACAGTTGAATGGAATGTAAATTCTCCAAACAATCGGTCGGATCGTTATAGTAACGAAAAAGGCATCACCAGACAGTTAACTATTCTGTACACTACTTAACAAAATGGTGTAGCAGAAAGGAGAAATAGAATTGAACATAATAAGGTCCATGATGGCGCAGGTAAATTTACCTATGTCCTTTTGGGGAGATGCATTATTGATTGCAGCCTACATATTGAACAAAGTGCCTTCTAAATCGGTTTCTTCCACTCCTTATGAGCTTTGGACTGGTCATAAACCAAACTTACATGATTTATGACCTTAGGGTTGTGCTGTATATGTAAAAGATTCTTTTAGTAAGTTTGGTAAATGAGATCCAAAAGGCAAAAAATGTATCTTTATAAGATATTCAGAATACTCCAACGAGCTTGTGTTCATTGGTGAATTAGAGGATGAAAGCGTTACTAAGATTGAATCACGAGATGTCATATTTCAGGAAAATAATTTTCCAAAGAAGGGCGAGGTGGAGAATGGAGAGCCTCTTTATGAAATGTTGAACTCAGATAGTTAGCAAGTGTCTTCCGATACGGTTAATAATCAAACTGATCAAGATCTTGTTCTTGATCCGAGTGGGATTGGGAATTCTCAATCCCAAACTACTTCTGATGAACCTAAATGTCACTATGAAAGAGTACCAGGAAACATATACCCAAACGTACTTATGAGATTGAAAATTACTTTTTCTTGGTATCTGCCACAGAAATGGATGAGCCAAAGTCTGTGACTGAGGCTTTATCGAGCCCTGGAAAGGATAAGTGAATGAAAGCAATGAAAGAAGAATTAGAGTCCATGAAAACCAACAAAGTCTAGGATTTAGTTGACCTTCTGCTTCGGCGTAGAGCCATTGGGAACAAATAGGTTCTCAAAGTTAAACACAAAGTGGATTGGTCAATAGAAAGATACAAGGCACGATTGGTGGCAAAAGGCGTTACTCAAGAAGCTGTAATAGCTTATGAGGAAACATTTTCACCATTTGTGAAGTTTACCTTAGTTCTCTTACTTTTGGCTATTGTTGCACGTTTGAATTTGGAATTACACCAAATGAATGTGAAGACAACTTTTCTCAATGGAAAACTAAACGAGGAAATCTGCATGGAACAACCTGTAGGTTTCATCGTTAAAGGCCA
The DNA here is from genome assembly GCF_000715075.1 of Nicotiana tabacum. Classification (NCBI taxonomy): domain Eukaryota; kingdom Viridiplantae; phylum Streptophyta; class Magnoliopsida; order Solanales; family Solanaceae; genus Nicotiana; species Nicotiana tabacum. Next base: position 20,373,212 of record NC_134081.1, on the reverse strand, counting down.
AGAAAAGAAGGTCTGTAAATTAAAAAAATCTATTTATGTCCTGAAGCAATCTTCAAGGCAATGGTATTTGAGATTTTACAAGGAGGTGATCTCGTATGATTTCACTATGATCAATAAAACACCGTTGCATTTATATGAAGAAGTCCAATAGGATATTTGCAATTCTTTCTCTTTACATGGACGGTATTTTACTAGTCGGAAATAATTTGAAGTATTTAAAAACTATCAAGTCATGGCTTTCAAAGTCATTTGACATGAAAGATATGGGTGAGATAGACTATATCCTTGGAGTTTAAGATCCAAAGAGATCGTTCCAAAAACTTATTGAGTCTATCTCAATAAACTTATATAAGGAAAATTTTGTAGCGTTTTCGCATGGATAGTTGCAAATCCATGGATAATCCAATAGTGAGGGCTAAACTTTAAGTCTTGAAAAGTTCCCAAAGATTGAAAATGAAAAGGAAGACATGTCTCGAGTTCCCTATTCAAGTGTTGTCGGGAGCTTGATGTACGCTATGCTGTGTACTTGCCCAGATATTTGTTATGTCATATGTCTGGTTAGGAGGTATCAATCCAATCCTGGAAGAGATCATTGAAAAAGTTGTGAAGAGAATTTTCAGATACCTAAAGGAAACTGCAGATTATTCACTATGTTATAGTAGAAATGATTTATACTTGAGAGGATATACAAATGCTGACTAGGCTGGTGACTGGAATGATAGAAAATCAATATCTGGTTATGCTTTCTTACTTAATGGTGGTGTTATTTCATGAAAAAGTAAGAAACAAACTTGTGCAGCTCTTTCGACGATGGAAGCCGAGTTTGTGGCTTGTGCGTCTGCAGTACAAGAAGCTATTTGGTTGAAGAGATTCCTTGAGCATTTGGATATTACAAAGAACTCTGAGGGTCCCATGACTCTATATTGTGATAGTCAAGAGGCTATTGCATACACAAAGGATCCTAAGTATTACAACAATACCAAACACATTGACATAAAGTATAACATTGTGAGAGACATGGTAGCAAGTGAGAGATAAATTTACAATACATTCCTACTCGAAGCATGATAGCCGATCCTTTTACAAAGGCAATATCTAGAGACAAAAACATGTTATGGCTATAGGTTTGCGAAGGATATGAACATACTTATGTATTGTAAAATGAATTGATTATTATAATATGTTCATCAATATTTGGCTCTTAAACTTTTGCTTATATCTCGTATGCATGTGATGATGTTTTGTTGATAAAGTGTGTCGAACAAGGCGCAAGATTTTCTCTCTCACACGAGCAATCGCCTCTTACGTTAAAAATCATGAAGACATGAGACCTTATAGAACCTTGAATGATGCGAGGTTATATTTACTTGTAAAGGTTGGTCTTGACAACTAGTCAGATTTACGATTTTAACCATTCAGTTATGACTTGTTTTGTAAGCCAAAAGCGAGTTTCTCTAAAGAGTTGAATTTGAGGATTATTGAAGTGAGAAATCCGAGTTAGACATTTGAAAGTGTCTAGACCGAGATACGTATGGTGTTGAATGATTACAAGAATAAGACACATGCGCCAACATAAGGTGAGAACACAGTAACATGTATTTCATACCACGTGTGCTATCGACCAGTGGGATAGTGAAAGAATGAATCCATGCTTCTTCATTGTGTGAGATCTCAAAGAAGTTATATTATCTTTTATTGGAATACCCTTTGACCTTTTACTGTCTCTTGAAGTTCCAATTAGTTTTGCTACTTTAGCATGTCACTAATAGCCATAAGTGATTTGGCGGTGCAGTGCATGTCTAGGAAAGCAGTTGATTTGGAATGGAAAGATTTGAGTATAAAGGGAAGATAACTAAAAATTTAGTAATTTAACTTGTAGTCATAGGTTGACCATTACATTTATCATAAGGGTATCAAATATAATTATGGATACAAAGTTAAACATGAACTTGAGTTCACCTCTTTCGAGGATGAGGGATCAAATAACTAGCTACTGGAGTAGCGAGTGATGTTTGGGGTATAGTGAGTAATAAGATACTCATGTAAGTAGTGAATCCTTTCCAAATGTGATCGGATTTCTACATAGAGCTTTAGAATAACCTTAATAGGTTTGAAATATATTATAGCTCTTGATGCTCGCAGGTCGCATGAACTACTTGTCTGTATGAATTAAGTGTATTATTTATTCATGATATTAGTTTGAATTCCATCCCATCATGAGCGAAGTGGGAGATGTTGGGTATTGAATTGGATACCGGGTTGTTCTATAAGGGCTGACTTAACCCATTTGGGGAGAGATCGAATTGGGGAATAAAATAACTTGTTTGGAGAAGTTACTACACATTTGGGTGTAGTTGAGAGCATTTTACCTATAGTAGTTAATTCCTTTCTCTTTAAAAAATTGATTTTGGTCGTCTTCTTCATATAGGTAAGAACGAACAACAAAAAGAAGTACTCTCCCTTTCTCATTAATCTTCTTCTTCCTTAACAGAGAAGATTTCTCTTCTTCCTTTTGCAACATACACATAAAGAAAGGCATTTAGTTTGTGAAACTAAATTTTATTTTCCAAGAGAACCAAAGTTGGACTTAGGGGCAATTTTTCTGAGTTGTGATTTTACTCTACTGTGTAACAGGTACATGATTCTAATTCATGTTCTTACTGTATTTTTAATTAACATAAGGTACCATTTTCACTATATGAGGCTAACTTAGCTAAGAAATCCACCACTTGATTGGTTTCTCTAAACCAATATTTGAAGTATATCTCTGTTCCATTAACTGTGGAGGTGATGTATCTGATTATCTTTATGAGTTTGAGGTTCTTGGTGTCTTTGTTCTTCAACATATTAGTCACAATCGTAGAGTCTATTTCCAAGTCAAAGACATCAATTCCTTTTTGGAGACTCCAGTCCACCCATATTACTCAACTTGTGAGGTCAAATATAACTTTGAGTTTTTGATGTTTCATACTTTCAAGATCATTTCATTTTAACAGTGGCGAGATTTGGAATCTCTATCTTTTAAGAAGAATTAACCCAAATAGCCGCTCACTCAACCACTTAAACTAAAAATAGTAGGTGGAGGTATAATATATGCAAAATTTATGTATTATATATATGTAATTGTGTATAATTTATGTATATAATTAAAAAGGTAAACAATGAATATGATTGGCTATTTGTGTAAAGATCTCATCTTTTAAACTTAAAAGAAAAAGGTTACCAAGAAAACGTACCTCTCACATTGTTTACCTATAAAACGGTACAGTTAAATTTATATGTGATTTCTAGACAAGTGAATTAATTTGATCCTAAAATAACAAGATAATTAAAGAAATATATAACACTTAGCCTTGATAGAAAGACGAAATGACAGAAATAAAGACTCTGGTAGTGAAGCCTCCGGGCGTAATAATAATAAGAACAAGAACAGAAAATAAGAAGGTAAAATTGATTAGAGCTTTGAGTAGATTGTAGTATTAGTTTTGCTAGAAAATTCTTATCCTTCCGATGATAACAAAGCTCACTATTTATTGCTACGTCTAGGAAAGGAGGTTCTAGGATCGCGCCCTACTTTAATGTCAATTATGAGGGCCATTGATGAAGATATAACGGTGAGCACAAATGCTAAATTCCTTGTAACGGGAAATATACTTAATCCTGTGGAATATTCTCCATTAAATACTACCAGACGGAGAGTATTTATTGCATCTCTATGAGCATTATTCTTTCCGGTGACAGACGGGACCGTTGCCTTCGATTTTGGCTATCCCCTGTCTTAGGTTCCACGCGTTCCTCTTTTGGGTGGCCACTTGGCATAGCATATTTTACCCTATACAGATAGTCCCCCTACTTTCTGGTGACATAACTTTGTGTCACCGAAAAGTTGGTAGAAACACTCTTTTGGTGGGAATTACTATGATCCCCACTGAAGGCTTTTGATGGTTGATTAGATGCACGTCTCTCCGCATTTAATACCCCGAACATGCATCATCCCATGATTCAGCACAACTTTTGCCGATTATCGAGGTAATCATGGCCATGAATTTAGTCGCCAAAACTTTTACTTATACGCATCAACCTTCTTCCCTTGTACTCCATAATTTTTCAAGCTTTCTAAAATATTTCTTGTTGTTAATAAACCTTTCTTTAACCCCTTTCAAACAAAAAAGCTTTTCTTTCATCCAAATGGCTTCTTCTTCAAAGCATGTTAGCTCTTCAAAGGGCAAGAACAAAGCCAAGGATACTGCTCCTCCAAAGGTGGATTGATCATTCCTAGAAGTCTTGTTACAACAAAAGACCCCGAAGAGAAATTCCCTTCGGCTCTCCCTTGCACATGGGCTGTTGGCAGATATCCTTCTTCCATCCGTTCTTCCAGTATTCCTATTGTGAAAGAAGACTGTCGCTACCATGATTTGGATATTGTTGCTTCTGATCTATCTGAGTGAGTGACCCTACCCAATGAGTGTTTTACATATTTTGACATGTATCCTTTTACTTTGGGTGCGTTCTCTTTGAGTGGAGAGTTTGACTCTATTATTGCAGAATTCTACCTCTGGTATCAGGTATGTTTGGCACAAGTAAGCCCTTCTGTGTGGAGGATGATTACCTGTCTCTGGCGCTTATGCCAAGATACGGGAGACAAGCTATCTTTAGCTCATGTGATGAATCTTTATTTTCCCAAAATCTTTCACGGTGGAATGATAAATTTCAGCAAACGTAGTCACCATGCTCTGTTATCTAGCATGGATGATGACAACGACTGTGGGTGGATGGAACGGTTCGTTGCGGTTGCCACCAACAACATCATTATAGCAACGGCTTCATCCTTTCCAAAAGCATGGAGTCGCACTCGTAAGCGCCTTGTTTAATATTTCTTTTATTAGATATTCTTCTATACCTGTATTCATCCTCCATCTTTCACCTCTATCAGCAACTTGATGGGTCCCACCGATGGTTGAAGGCTTGGACCAGTGGGTCCAGAAGATCTTGGATGTCACCACGCCTGAAACCCGCACGTGGAAAGAACTGGTCCTTAAATATGGGTGGAAGGCCAAAAACCATGGTAACTTAGACTCATATTTTTTCAGTTTTTTATCTGAAGAAATTGATTAATTCTTTCTATCTTTTCTCTGAAATCAGGTCTACCCACTAGCTCTGTTGTTATCCCCGAGGAGGACATTTTGGTTGATCCTGCTGATGCGGCCATGAGGCTACTTCAGGAGGCACTTACTCGAATAGGTGTTTCTACTCCTGCTTCGGACACAAGTGTTTCTTTACGGAGTCCCCGGCTGGAGGACAAACAATCAAAAAGAAGACGCTCCTCCGCGGCCGGGGAGAAGAATAAGAGGGTGAAGACTGCTTCCCCTGAGTCATCTTCGGTAGTTGTGGTGACTATTCCTCCTTGCGTGTTGGTCATAGACACTGTGATGATCGAAAATGATGGAGAATCTAGTGATGGGGAAGCTTCTCTACATAGAAGGCGACGATCCTCATCAACTCAACATAATGCTAAACCTGTCGAGTTAGTTACACCATCCGATGATGATGCCTCTGTGCTCTGGGGGGGAATACGATATGGTGGAAAATGCCAACTCCCGCTTTCGTGTCCCAGTCGCCACACCCGATATTTTAGGGCTAAGTATCGGGTCCCTTCCGTCTACGGCTGACGATCAACCAACAACCAGCACTGCATTTGCTGTAGCTGCTTCTCACTCTTCAACTCCATAAACTTTATCTCCCTCTTCACCAACACCAGCAACTACTACATCTTTTCCATCTTCATCCACTCTTCCATAAGCAACTTCTACATCATCTCCACCGGTCGCACCTGACCACGAAGAAGGTGTTCCTCTTCCTCAATCCCCAGTTCATGGGAATTTGGGGGAAAAGTATGATGCCCCTTCTGAAGATCCAAAAAAGAGGAGGGTGTTACTCTTTCGGTCTCTACCGAATGCAACTTGCTATCCCGGCCGGTGGAGCTTGCTAATTATCTGAAGCCTTTGGCTTTAGGGAAAGATTGGGAAAAGATTCAGGCACTCTCGGGAGAATGTTTGTTGAACAACGCCATGCAAAACTCCGCAACGGTAAATTCCTTTCTTCATTTGTTATTCTTCTATTTTTGCCTGAACATGTCCTATGTTTTGACTTTCTTATTTTGTAGGCCAGCTTTCTTGCTTCCGAGGGCGTTCAAAGGTTGATTCGTTAGAAGAAAGAAATTACCTTCGCACGGGATTAGCTTTTGGCAGGCGGGAGCAAAATGTCACTCGCCTCTCAGAATTAGAAGACAAAGCCAATGTGGCCGCTGTATTGGAGGGTCGTTTGCAGCAAAGCGAGCAAGAATTGGAGACCCTTAGCCGAGAGATTGCCCCGTTGAGGGTTCAATTTGAAGAGGCTAAGGCCAAATGGGTTGAAATTCATAACGCCTTTCTTGCTGCATCTGATAGTGAGGCTGCCTTCGTTGAAAAATTGACTAACTTAGAGGCAGCCTTGAACTTCAAAACTGAAGAGCTTGCTGCTGCGAGGGCGAAACATGCCCATATGGAGGAGAAGTATAGGAAAAATATCGAGCATAATAGGCTCTTTAGTTCAACTGTCCGCGACCTTGATATTAGCCACAGATCCATTTGATCCGCCCAGAAAAGCCTTTCTGCTGAGGTAACCCAACTCAAAGAAAAAATTAAGCTCCGTGCGACTTCCCTCGTCATTGAGAAAACTTACGCTATGTACAACATGAGGAGAAAAACCTTGGAAGAGGCCAAAACTGGTATCATTAACGTTGATGCTGAAATTTCTAAAGCCTGTGAGCTTGAGTTGGATGCTAAAAACGGTCTCCCGGCAAAGCCTGCTGCTTTCGTTTCTTACGGTTCTGGTTCCAAAACTTTGGGAACTGAAGAGGAAGCGAAAGACGAAAATGTTGAAGGCCAAACTGGCGAAGGCCAAAATGTTGAGCCATCGGTGGATCTATCCACTTCCCCTCGGGGAGCGGACACTTCTCTTCCTCCGCGTTCCGGAGATGCTGCAGTTTAGCTCATCCTTCCTTTTTCTAATTCTTGTATCCGTGCCATTTTGGCATGTTACTGTAAATAAAAATATCTTTTTCCTTCGTTTGAATATTTATGCAAGTTTTAATCTTTGAATTCTCTTTTTGCTTAAGAGTCTTGTGCAAGTTTTACTGTTTGTGTCTTGTTATGTGAAGCCTTGGGTGTAATTTTCCCGAAAGCATTTTGATTACAGGCATGAGTTCTTCCGAAATCAACCCTTTAACGTGAGGGTTTTTATAAGAGAGGGCCCTCTTATGTTTACGGTGCTCTTGAAGAGGACATGTCCTGTTCATTACGGAACTAGCATTTGAAGTACTTGTTTAACTTTCAAATGACAAAGTTAATTCATCGTTCAGACAACAAACAAGATAAAAACAAAAGGACTTCATTTTATTCCTTCTATTTTCAAAAAGTACATAAGCATTTGTTACGCTGAAAAAATAAATTGCCATTACTTGTGGCTAACTTGTACAACTTGTTTCTACTGGGCTGGTCGTGCAGTCTCCGATCCCGATGATACAACTATGTTTCCGGTTTTCTCTACCCTGTCGATGTGGTAGTCATTGTTTCTGTATCCTCATATCGTCCCTCCTTCCCAGTGTTCAAATGCGAAGAATGTGAATTGGAGCACTGGAAGTCTTGTACCTTCGAGGATCCCACTAATGAATTGCTAGATAATCCTTAACTTGATAGCAAACTTAGCTTCCCGATGGGAATTTTACTATATAGCAAAATATTATCTAACCATCCCAAAGTGTATCTTTGCTTGTGTACCTTGCTATTGAAGGTCTTATTGCTGCTGTTGGAGCTTTCTTCATAGTATGCTTTCTGTTGCTGCCTCGTTAAAACCCTTGCCATAAAAACCTAATTGGGATAAAATCTGGGCGAAGGGAAAAAGAGTGCAACACATACTTTCAGTTCAGGTGATGTTTATCAGCAATAATACCTTTTGAGGTGTGCCACGTTCCAGTTGTTGGGCAACATTTCTCTATCTTGGTTCTCTAATTCATATGAACCTTTCCCGGTGACAGCTGAAACCCGGTAGGGGCCTTCCCATGTTGGACCTAGCTGCCCTGCTTTGAGCTCCCGGGTGCTTTGAGTTACTTTCCTTAGGACCAAGTCTCCTACTTTGAAACAACGAAGGTTGTCTCTTCAATTATAATACCGCTACATTCTTTGCATGGGCTGCCATTCTTACATGCGTCAAGTCCCTGCGCTCATTGAGTAGCTCTAAGTTGAATACCATTGCCTCATTGTTTGATTCTTTATCTGCTTGGAAATATCTCAAGGTGGGTTCCCCTACTTCCACCGGGATTAAAGCTTCTGCCCCATACACAAGGGAAAAGGGAGTTTCTCTTGTGCTCGTTTTGGCAGTTGTTTGGTATGCCCATAAAACTTTGGGTAAGTCCTCGGGCCAATTACCTTTAGCCGCTTCCAACCTTTTCTTGAGGTTTTGTATAATCACTTTATTCGTTGACTCCGCTTGATCATTTGCGCTCGGATGGTAGGGTGAAGATGTGATCCTCTTTATTTTTAAATCTTCGAGGAACTTTGTGACTTTTGCACCGATAAATTGTCGCCCATTATCACATGCTATCTCTTTTGGTATTCCGAACCTGCAAATTATATTTTCCCACAAGAAATCCATCACTTCGTGCTCGCCGGTCTTCTGATAAGGACATGCTTCCACCCACTTAGAAAAATACTCAGTCAAAATCAAAAGAAATATTACCTTTCCGGGGGCCGGCGTCAATGGCCCGACAATGTCCATCCCCCATTTCATGAACGACCACGGGGACATATCCGAATGCAACGGTTCTGCCGGTTGATGTACTAGTGGTGCGTAGTGTTGGCACTTATCACACTTTTGTACGAAGTCTTTGGCATCTTGTTCCATGCGGGGCCAATAATATCCCACCCTTACCAATTTTAGCACTTAGGAATCTGCATCCGGATGATTGCCGCATATCCCTTCGTGGACTTCTCGCATAATCCAGTTAGCTTCGGATGCCCCCAGGCATCGGGCCAGCGGGCCTTGGAAAGATTTTATATACAGTTGGCCTCTCTTAAAGCTATATCGCGCTGCTTTGGCGCGCAGTGCCCAGGACACTTTGGAGTCTTCGGGAAACTTCCCATGCTCGAGATAATCGATGATTTCATTTCTCCAGACCCAGACCAAATTAGTCACATTTACCTCATAGTAGCTATCTGTATCCAAGACCGAGTTTATCAGTTGTACTATCATCCCGGACTCCGATCCATCTATTTATGTCGGTGATCCAAGGTTAGCCAATGTGTCTGTTTCTGCGTTATCTGCCTCGGGATATGAGTAATTGACCGCTCCCGAAATTGCGCCAACAAAGCCTGGACTTTTACCTCATATTGTTGCATGCATTCCTCTTTGGTTTCGAAGATCTCGTAGACCTGATTTACCACTAGCTGTGAGTCGCATTTGATTTTGATGACCTCAGAATCAAGTCCCCGGGACAGTTCGAGCCATGCAATCAAAGCCTCATACTCTGCTTCATTGTTAGTTAAATGGACCTTCCAAATAGCTTGCCTAAGGGTTTCCCCCAAAAGGTATGATTAATACTATACCAAGCCCGGAGCCTCTCACATTGGAAGCTTCATCTATAAATAAGGTCCAAACTCCCGATGTCAATTCCAACACCATTACTACCTCTTTGATTGTCGGAGGCAATAATCCTGGACTGAAATTGGCCAAAAAGTCAGCCAAGACTTGTGACTTAATTCTAGTCCTTCGTTTATATTATATGTCGAACTCACTCATTTCGACAGCTCATTTGGCCAATCTATTCGAGAGCTCGGGTTTATTATGTATGTTTCGCATAGGGAAAGTAGTCACCACGGCTATTGGGTGACAATGGAAGTAGGGCCTCATCTTCCGGGCGGCGACTACGAGAGCTAAGGCCAGTTTCTCCAAATGGGGGTAGTGCGTTTTTGCTCCCGTTAAAATTTTACTAACATAATAAATAGGAGATTGTGTACCTTCATCCTCACGGACTAAAACTACACTTATTGAGGCTTCTTAGACCGCGAGGAAGACTAACAGCGTTTCACCTTATTTTGGTTTCGAAAGCAATGGAGGGCTTGACAAGTATTTTTTCAAATCTCTAAAAGCCTGATGGCACTCCGGGGTCCATTCGAAATTATATTTCTTTTTTAGCAGTGCGAAGAAATGGTGACATTTTTCTGATAACCGGGAAATGAACCTACTCAAAGTTGTCGATCTCGCTATGAGCCTTTGTACTTCCTTCACGCTTGACAGTTGGTCAGTGATGCCTTCGATAGCCTTGATCTTATCGGGGTTTACCTCAATTCCTATTTGCGATACCAAAAATCCCAGAAACTTACCAGAGCTGACCCTAAATGCGCATTTCTCGGGATTACGTTTCATATTATGCTTCCTTAGGATGTCAAAAGTTTCTTGCAGATGTTTAAGGTGATCACCTGCATTTAAATACTTAACGAGCATATGGTCTATATAAACTTCCATAGTTTTTCATATTTGTTTTTCAGATATCTTATTCACGAGCCGTTGATATGTGGCTCTGGAATTTTTCAACCCGAAGGGAATTACATTATAACAGTATGTACTGAAACTCGTAATAAATTTCTTGATTCTCCGAGTTTATCCTAATTTTATTGTACCCCAAATAAGAATCGAGGAAACTTATTAACTCATGCCCGACCGTAGCATCAATCATTTGATCGATGTTTGGCAGTGGGAACGAGTCTTTCGAGCACCTCTTATTTAAATCTTTATAATCTACACACATGCAAAATTTATTTTTCTTATTAGGAACTACTACTACATTAGCTAGCCAGTCTGGATATTTTACCTCTCTAATCGAACAGATATTAAGTGAGCGAGTTACCTCTTCCTTGACAAATTTATTCATGGCTTCGGCAATAGGGCATTTCTTTTGTCTTACCGGAGGTACGTTGTGATCCAAACTTAACTTGTGTATGGTTACCTCCGTCGAGATACCTGTCATATACGCATGCGACCATACAAAACAATCGGCATTAGATTTAAGAAATTTAATAAAACCAGACCTGAACTCGGGGTGCACTCCTGTACTCAAGTTCTTCTGTTGTGGATTTCGTTGCATCCATCTCTTCTGGAACCTAGAAATATCTCATCACCTGAAAAAATTCTGACGCTTCTACCCCCAGGCTAACTTCATCTAGTTCGGGAGCGGGTGGTGGTAATTGCTATGCCACGTGTTCCTTTCCTTTGCTATTGGAGATTGAAATTGCATTCGACTCCCTTACCGCCGGTTGGTCACCCCTTATCTGTTTAACTCCTTCAGGTGTTGGAAACTTCAGGAATTGATGATATGTTGATGGTACAACTTTCATCTCGTGCAACCACGGCCTTCCCTGGATAATGTTATATACCATATCACCATCTACCACTTCAAAAGGAGTTGTTTTCATTACTTCTTTAGCATTTGTGGGTATCAAAATTTCTCCTCGAGTTGCCACGCTCGCGAGGATGGATCCGGTGAGGAGTTTTGTGGCCGGAATGATGCTTCTGGTGAGTTTAGCTTGCTTTAATACTCTTCATTGTATGATATTGGTCGAACTTCCTGGATCCAATAGAACACATTAAATCTTAAAATCTAGCACATTTAAAGAAATTACTAGTGCGTCGTTGTGCGGTAGCAGCAATTCTTTTGTGTCCTCCTCCGTGAAAGTGATATTGTCTTCGGCGACTTCCTGGAGCCTTTTGCTATGGGTTACTGACACTTTTGTAATTATTGCTACCGAAAAGGTGACCCCGTTAATCACGTTTACCCCAAAGATCATGTTTATCGTTTGGCGCGGGGGATCTTCTCCTTCTTTCGAGGGTTCTACGTTATCCTGGTTATGACTATAATTGTTCTTAGCTCGGTCACTCAAGAATTCTCTGAGATGACCATTCTTTAATAGTGTTGCCATTTCTTCCCCGAGGTGTCGGCAGTCCCTTATCCGGTAGCCATTCGTCCCATGGTATTTACACCACAAGTTGGGATCCCTCTGCTGGGATTAGATCTCATTGGTTTTGGAAACCGTGCTCCTTTGATGTTTCTCATGGCTGACACCAACTCCACTATACTGACATTGAAATTGTATTATGACAAATTGGGGTAAGAAGGATCCCGCGCCCCCGACACTTCTTTATCCTGCAATGATCTATTGTTCCGACCGCGATCAGTCCTTTTTTTCGATCGCATACCTGTCTGCTGACCGGAAGCCTCTACCGTGACCTTCGATCCATTCATAGGGAAACAACCGCCCCCTCAAAGACTGTTTATCCGTATCGAGATCGTCTTTTGATTTTTCTCTGTTCTTCTCCCGTCCTTTTGTCGATGATGGAAAACCAACCTGATCATCTTCGATCCTTATCTTTGATTCGTACCGGTTGTGGACATCCGCCCAAGTTGTTGCTTGAAACTCAAGCAGGATTTCCTTCAATTTCTCAGAAGCGTCTGAATTTCTCGAATTCAGTCCCTTGGTGAATGCTTCAGCCGCCCATTCATCTGGTACAAACAGGAGCAACACTCTCTCCTTATGAAATCGGGTAACGAACTCTCGTAGAAACTCAGACTCTCCTTGTGAAATCCTCCTGTACTTTTCTGGCCCCGGCATGAGCCTTGATGAAAGAGTCTGCAAGCATCTCAAAGGAGTCTATGGAATGCTCGGGTAACAATGAATACCACTTTAAGGCTCCCCTCGTGAGAGTCTCTCCAAATTTCTTCACCAAAACAGATTCAATTTCGTGAGGAGCTCAATCATTTTTTTTCACCGCCGTCATATAGGTGGTAATATACTTCTAAGTGTCTGAAGTTCCGTCATACTTTGGCACATTAGGCATTATAAACCACTTCGGGATAAATTCTGGTGTTGCACTTGGCTTGTATGGCAATTGAGAACACTTCTTTGAGTACGGACCTTTCAACACTAGTGGTGCGCCTGGGATTTGGTCCTTGAGTGCATTCACTTCCCTCATAAACTGTAAGAGTTCATTCTTAAAGGGATCATTTTCATTATTGATGTCGGATTCGATCCCTCCGGTCCTATCGTAGACAACTTTGCCCCTCGGGGTGTTGTTGTCGACCCTCTGTGTGGTTTGATTCGTGGGAGCACCGGGAGGAATCAGATCTCGTCTATTCATATTATTTGAAGCCCCCGACAGTGCATGCTTCAACTCCATCATAACCTTATCATGTCGCATGATGTGGCCTAGAATGATCGCATGTTGTTCTTATAGGACCCTTATAGCGTCAACGACATGTTCCTCCTCAGCATCATCAGGAGCTGTAATGACCCGGCCGGTCGTTTTAAGTGCTGTAGCCCTGTTCCCCTATTTACTGCTCATTTTATGCTTATTGGTTGCTATGTGACTTTTTGGGGTAGTTGGTTCGATTCCAGGGATGTTTCGGAATAAGTTGACACACTTAGTCTCAAAGTTGGAAGCTTAAGTTAAAAAGGTTGACCGGATGTTGACTTGTGTGTAAACGACTAAAAATTAGAGTTTTGATGGTTTTGTTAGCTCCGTTGGGTGATTTTGGACTTAGGAGTGTGTCTGGATAGTGATTTCGAGGTCCGTAGTTGAATAAGGTTTGAAATGGCGAAAGTTGGAAAATTAGAAGTTTTGGAATTTAAAAGTTTAATCGAGAGTTTATTTGTGGTTACTGGGCTCTGATTGGGGTTCCGGGAGTTGTATAGGTCCGTTGTATTATTTTTGACTTGTGTGCAAAATTTAAGGTCAATCAGACTTGATTTGATAGGTTTCGGCATCGAATGTAGAAGCTGGATGTTCATAAGTCCATTAGGCTTGAATCGATGCGCGATTCGTGGTTATAGCATTGTTTGATGTGATTTGACGCTTCGAGCAACGCTTTGAGCAAGTTTGTATGATGATTTAGGACTTGTTGGTATGTTTGGTTGAGGTCTCGTGGGCCTCGAGTGGATTTCAGATGGTTAACGGAATAAAATTTTGACTTGGGAGACTGCTGAAGCTTGCTGGTGTGGAGTGTCTGGCTTCCTTCTATGCGATCGCGAGGATAGGTGCGCGATCGCGAAAGGGTGTTGGCCACTGATGGAATTATTCCTCTATGTGTTCAAGAGGGGGGTACGCGATTGCGTAGCTGGAGCAGTCAATGCATCGCGAACGCGTGGGAGGAGCCACATTCGCAAAGAGGAAAGGAAGAGGAGCTGGTCACATGCGTTTCTCTTTGCGAACGTGTGGGAATTCGCGTGTACTTGTACGCGTTCGTGTAGGGTCTGAGTTGGGCAACATAGGATTTGTCTTTCATGAACGCGAAGCATTTCCCGCGATCGCGAAGAAGGTAATCTGGGCAGACTTAAATATTTCAAAAATGAGGGTTTGAGCCTATTTCAAATATTTGATTTTGGGAGCTCGGTTAGAGGCGATTCTTGGAGAGATTTTCAAGGGAGTGATTGGGGTAAGTGATCCTTACTTAGTTTTGCTTAAATTACATGTTTATATCTTTGATTTTATCACTTAATTAATGATTTGGGTTGAAAAAATGGGGGAAAATGGAGGAAAGTCCTTAGGCCGAATTTTGGTATGGGTAGACTCGTGGTTGAATGGGTGTTCGGATGTTTTGACTTTTATCGGATTTCGAGACGTGGGCTTGGGGGTTGACGTTTTAGTTGAATTTTTGACTTTGGATTAAGAACTTAGTATTTTCATATGGAATTGATTTCTATAGATTGAGCTGATCGTATCGAATTGTTTGTGGCTAGATTCGAGGCATTCAGAGGCCGTTTCGCATGGCAAGGGCTTGTTGGAGTAGAGCTTTGCACAGTTTGAGGTAAGTAACACTTCTAAACTTACTTCTGAGGGTATGAAACCATGAATTACGTATTATGTGATTAGTGTTGAGGTGACGCACATGCTAGGTGACGAGCGGGTGGGCGTGCACCGTAAGAATTGTGACTTGGTCGATTACATGTAACTGTATAGTTTAAAAAATCTTGTTGTTACCCATATTTTCACCATGTGTTAGAGCATTCAAGCTGCCAGTCGTGTTAGAAATCCTGCCCAGGCTACGTGTTGGTACTGTTGAGACCTACATAGGTCGTGTTACATGTTGAACTATTTTCTTAACTTGCGATTTTATACTCTGACATAGCTAGTATTTGCATATCATATCTTAGTCTCTATTGTCCTTTATTGATACATCATATCATCATTATTTGGGCTGATCATCATGATTCTTGTGAGCCCGAGAGACTGGGGAGATTAATGACTGAGTGAGGCTGAGGGTCTATTGTGAGTAATATTCATGGGATCGGGCTACACGTCATAGAAGTCTTTATTGATTCATGCCAGGATTTGGATTATTATAGCGCTTGGGTTGGATATACTCCTCCGGAGTTTGCACATCCACAATGGACGCAGATACTAGCAATTAATTTACATTTGGGATGAGCTACCCTGGTTTTATTTGCATTTGGGCTAGACTCTCCTTCCCTATCTTTCAATTAATTATTTATTCAGTTCTACTTTCCAGATAGTGTACCAGACTATGTCATTATGTAGATGCTCATGTACTCAGCGACACCTCGGTTTTGGGAAAACTTTTGTATTGAGTTATGATATTCTATTCCGTTTTATGAGATTTTTATTTATTTAAACTATTTTAGTATATTTCAAAGTTGAAAGTGTTAGAAATGTCTGAGTATCGGCTTGCCTAGTGCCATGATAGGCTCCATCACGATAGGTTGGGTTTTGGGTCATGACAAGTTGGTATCAGAGCCTAGGTTACATAGGTCTCACGAGTAATAAGCAGGTTTTGGTAGAGTCTTGCGAATCGGTACAGAGACGTTTGTACTTATCTTCGAGAGGCTGCCGAACCCTTATGAAACATCACATTCTTGTATTCTTGTCGTGCGGATTTGTTGCTTCCCGAACTAAACTTCTGTTATTCTATTATCTCACAGATGGTGAGGACACGTGCTACCAGACGGGACGGACAACCACCAGTACAACCAGCTAGGGCCACGAGAGTCCGGGGTCACGGTAGGGGACGCGGTAGGGGCAGAGGTGTAGCTCGTACATCAGCTAGAGTAGTGCCTACAGATCCACCAGTTGATCCAGCTCAGGGGCCTGTTCCAAATGTGGTTGAGTCAGTAGGGCCAGCTCAGGCACCAGCTATGCCTATTGTGATTCCAGGCCTTCAGGAGGCTTTGGCTCAGATTTTCACTCTGTTCACTAGCCTTGCTCAGGCGGTTTCTGTTCATATACCGCGCCAGCCAAATCTCAGTCCTAGGGAGGTTTTCAGACTCCCGCCGCTCGTACTCTAGAGCAGGTGATGTAGGGACTTCAGAAACCAGGGCTACTACCAGCCCAGTTGGTTGCAGTTGCTCAAGCCCTGGTGGGTCACCCGTTATGACTGATGATGAGCAGAGGAGACTAGAGAGATTTGGGAGGCTCCAGCCTCCATCATTCAGTGGGGATGAGTCAAAAGATGCCCAGGACTTCTTGGATAGGTGCCAGTATATTTCTCGCACGATGGGTATTCTGGAGATCAGTGGGGTCTCGTTCACTACTTTTCAGTTTACTAGGGCTGCCTTCAGATGGCGGGAGGCCTCTGAGAGGCGCAACCTAGTTGGTGTAGCACCATTTACATGGCATGAGTTCTCCGTTCTTTTCTTGGAAAAGTTTGTTCCACAGACTCGCAGGGAGTAGCTGTGCAGACAGTTCGAGCAGCTATGTTAGGATGGCATGTCTGTAACCCAGTATGAAATGAGGTTTTCAGAGTTGGCTCGTCACACAGTTTGGTTGGTTCCCACTGAGAAGGAGAGGATTAGGAGGTTCATTGATGGCCTCTACTATCAGTACTATTTTGTTATGACTAGGGAGAGTGTATTAGGTGCTACATTCGATGAGGTAGTTAATATTGCTCGGCGGATAAAGATGGTTCGTAGTCGGCAGCATGAGGATAGAGAGGCCAAGAGGCCTCGTGGTTCGGGTGGTTTTAGTGGTGTTCCTTCTAGGGGACAGTCCGACCACATGAGGGGTCGTCTTTATAGGCCCGCTCAGATGTCTCGTCCAGTTCATCGTGGCACATCATCTAGCCATAGTTCATACAATGCTAGACCGGGTCAATCATATCTCAGTTCTCTCCCAACTGAGAGTTCATCTCGTGCACCTTCAGTTCAAGGATCATCTGCACTAGGTTCTTCTGGTAGTTATTCTGGTTCTCCGAGTTCGCCTTAGTATTTGCCACCATTTTCCGATAGGGGATGTTTCGAGTGTGGAGAGTTGGGTCATGTGAAGAAGTTTTGTCCTCGCCTTTTGGGAGGTCCAACTCAGCAGAGGAGTCAGGCCACAACTTCAGCACCAGTTTCTTCACCACCCACCCACCAAAATTGGGGTGGGGCTCAGGAAGCTAACAGTCGCCCAAGAGGGGTAGGTCAATCAGGTGGCGGTTAGGCTCGATTCTATATTATTCCTGCCAGGCCAGATGTCATTGCTTCAGACATAGTGATAACAGGTATTGTCTCAGTATGCCACAGGGATGCTTCTATATTATTTGACCCTGGTTCTAGTTACTCGTATGTATCATCATATTTTGCTCGATACCTGGATATGACCTGTGAGTCCTTAGCTTCATCTGTTCATATATCTACACCAGTGGGTGATACTATTGTTGTGGACCGCGTATATCGGTCATGTGTAATAACTATTGGGGGATTTGAGACAAGAGTTGATCTCTTATTGCTTAGTATGGTTAATTTCGACGTGATCTTGGGTATGGATTGGTTGTCTCCATGTCATTCTATTCAGGATTGTCATGCTAAGACCGTGATATTGGCGATGCCAGGGTTTCCAAGGATCGAGTGGAGAGGTTCTCTAGATTATGTTCCCATCAGGGTGATTTCATATTTGAAGGCCAACGGATGGTTGGTAAGGGATGTTTGTCATATCTGGCCTTTGTGAGGGATGTTGGTGTTGATACCCCTACTATTGATTTTATTCCGGTGGTGCGAGACTTTCCAGATGTGTTTCCTGCAGACATACCAGGCATTCCACCCGACAGGGATATTGACTTTGGTATTGACTTGGTGTCGGGCACTCATCCCATTTCTATTCCTCTGTATCGTATGGCACCAGCTGAGTTGAAGGAATTGAAAGAGTAGCTTCAGGAACTTCTTGATAAGGGGTTTATTAGGCCTAGTGTGTCGCCTTAAGGTGCACCGATTCTGTTTGTGAAGAAGAAGGATGGTACTATGCGGATGTGCATCGACTACAGGCAGTTGAACAAAGTTACAATAAAGAACAAGTATCCTTTGCCGCGTATTCATGATCTATTTGACCAGCTTCAGGGAGCGAGGGTGTTCTCTAAGATTTATTTGAGGTCTGGATATCACCAGTTGAAGATTCGGGACTCGGATATTCTAAAGATGGCATTTAGGACCCGTTTTGGTCACTATGATTTCCTTGTGATGTCTTTTGGGTTGTCCAACGCCCCAGCATCATTCATGCATCTAATGAACAATGTATTTCAGCCATATCTTGACTCGTTTGTCATAGTATTCATTGATGATATCCTGGTGTACTCACGTAGTCAGGAAGAGCATGCTCAACATTTGAGGATTGTACTACAGCGGCTGAGGGAGGAGAAGCTTTATGCCAAGTTCTCCAAGTGTGAGTTTTGGCTTAGTTCTGTGGCATTCTTGGGGCACGTTGTATCCAATAAGGGGATTAAGGTGGACCCAAAGAAGATATAGGCGGTTCAAAGTTGGCCCAGACCATCCTCAGCCACAGAGATTCAGAGCTTTCTCGGCTTGGCCGGTTATTATTGTCGCTTCATGGAGGATTTCTCGTCTATTGCATCGCCTTTGACTAAATTGACCCATAAAGGTGCTCCTTTCAGGTGGTCGAATGAGTGTGAGAAGATCTTTCAGAAGCTCAAGACCGCCTTGACCACAGCTCCAGTTCTAGTTTTTCCTTCAGCGTCAGGCTCTTACACAGTGTATTGCGATGCTTCTTGGATTGGCATTGGGTGTGTCTTGATGCAGGGGGATAGAGTGATTGGTTATGCTTTGCGTCAGTTGAAGCCTCATAAGAAGAACTACCATGTTCATGATTTGGAGTTGACTGCCATCATTCATACATTAAAGATTTGAAGGCATTATCTCTACGATGTATCTTGTGAGGTATTTATGGATCATTGGAGTCTCCAGTACTTGTTCAAACAAAAGGATCTAAAAATGAGGCAGCAGAGATGGTTGGAGCTGCTAAAGGACTATGATATTACTATTTTGTATCATCCCGGGAAGGTCAATATGGTAGCCGATGCCTTGAGTAGAAAGGTGGTGAGTATGGGTAGCCTTGCATTCATTCCTGTTGGTGAAAGAGAGCTTGCAGTTGATGTTCAGGCCCTGGCCAATCAGTTCGTGAGATTAGATGTTTCGGAGCCTAGTCGGGTTCTAGCTTGTGTGGTTTCTCGGTCTTCCTTATATGATTGCATCAGAGAGCGCCAGTATGATGATCCCCATTTGCTTGTCCTTAAGGATACGGTTCAGCATGGTGATGCCAAGGATGTTACTATTGGGGATGATGGGGTGTTTGCAGGGTCAGATTTGTGTGGCTAATGATGGGCTACGTGAGTTGATTCTTGAGGAGGCCCACAATTCATGGTATTCCATTTATCTGGGTGCCGCGAAGATGTACCAGGACTTGAGGCAACACTACTGGTGGAGGAGGATGAAGAAGGATATAGTGGGGTTTGTAGCTCGGTGCCTAAATTTGTCAGCAGGTAAAGTATGAGCATCAGAGACCGGGCGGATTTTTTCAAAGGTTTGAGATTCCGGAGTGGAAATGGGAGCATATCACCATGAATTTTGTAGTTGGACTCCCACGGACTTCGAGGAAGTTTGATGCTATTTAGGATATTGTGGATCGGTTGACCAAGTCCGTGCACTTCATTCCAGTTGGGACTGATTATTCTTTAGAGCGGTTGGCGGATATTTACATCCGCGAGATTGTTCGCCTTCACGGTGTGCCGGTATCCATCATTTCAGATTGGGGTACGCAGTTTACGTTGCAGTTTTGGAGAGTCGTGCAGCGAGAGTTGGGCACACAGGTTGAGTTGAGTACAATATTTCATCCTCAAATGCAGGGGCAGTCCGAGCGCACTATTCAGATATTGGAGGATATGCTACGCGCTTGTGTCATAGATTTTGGGGGTTCTTGGGATCAGTTTCTGCCGCTCGCGGAGTTTGCTTACAACAATAGCTACCAATCGAGCATTCAGATGGCTCCGTATGAGGCTTTGTATGGGAGACTATGTCGGTCTCCGGAGGGATGGTTTAAGTCGGGTGAAGCTAAGCTATTGGGTACTGACTTGGTTCAGGATGCTTTGGACAAAGTTAAATTGATTCAGGATTGGCTTCACACGATGCAGTCTAGACAGAAGATTTACACCGATCGAAAGGTTCGTGATGTTTCTTAGATGGTTGGGGAGAAGGTAGTGCTCAAGGTTTCACCCATGAAGGGTTTTATGAGGTTTGGAAAGAAGGGCAAGCTGAGCCCTCGGTATATTGGGCCGTTTGAGGTGCTTCAGAGGATTGGAGAGGTGGCTTACAAGCTTGCGGTGATAGCAACACAAATCAACTATTGATTTAAACAGCAAGGCAACAGGAATACCGTAAATATTACTCAAACGAATAATAAACACAGGTACAACCAATTAATCAAGTCCTTTCAATATACATCTTTATCTATAAGTTTTTCAATAAAATTCTCTAGAATATAATCCTTTTCAATAAATATATTTCGAATATACTTCCTTCAAATAAATATCCTTCCATTACAATTCTTTCAAATAAATATCTTTCGAATATAATTCTTTCAATTAAATATCTTTCAAATATAATTCTTTCAAGTAAATATCTTTCAAATATACTTCTTTCAAGTAATTATCTTTCTAATATAATTCATTCAAATAAATATCTTTCTAATTTAATTTTTTTCAAGTAAATATCCTTCCAATATAATTCTTTAAGTAATTATCTTTTAAATATACTTCTTTCAAATAAATATCTTTCCAATATAATTCTTTCAAGTAAATATCCTTCCAATATAATTCTTTAAATAAATATCTTTCAAATATACGTCTTTCAAGTAAATATCTTTCCAATATAATTTTTTCAAATAAAAGTCACCTTGTGACACCTCATTTAACTTTCCTAGCGTGAGAAATATATTCAACATATCATATCAAATGGCACGGCAATACCTTCGTGCACTTGTCTCATTCTCACCCAATACATATATGTAGATCAAATCAATTGGCACGGTAACACCCTTCGTGTATTTATATCTTTCTCAGTGTGCATACATATAACAGTACCAACTAGGTGGGAGAAATGCCAAAAACAATAAAAAAAATAATGTGGAGGCACACAGGAATCAACAATGACTACAAGTCAAATAGAAAACATAGGTGCACAATAACATCTCAAGATAAAGGCATGAATGTACACACAACAAAACGATATCACAATATAATGTATGTCTCTCGTCCTTGCCTACACGGAAACACCCTTCATGCCATGAATTTATTATAATATAAAAATAATTGCACAGCATCACCCTTCGTGCTTTTACTCTCGTCCTCACCTGATAATATAAATGAAATAGTACGGCATCACCCTTCGTGCTTTTACACTCTCAATGGCACGGCATCACCCTTCGTGCTTTACACTTTCAAATGGCACGACATCACCCTTCGTGCTTTACACTCTCAAATGGCACGGCATTACCCTTCGTGCTTTACACTCTCAAATGGCACGGCATTACCCTTCGTGCTTTACACTCTCAAATGGTACGGTATCACCCTTCGTGCTTTACACTCTCCCTCATATGATAATATAATTCAAATGGCACGGCATCACCCTTCGTGTTTTTACTCTCAAATGGCACGTTATCACCCTTCGTACTTTACACTCTTCCTTACCAAGCACATGTATATCATTAACAAGCAAGGTAGGAAGCATAAATAACATCAAGGAGAGTGTTTAAACCACAACACAATACAACAATTCATATCACAATTTGCCACTGACCACAACCAAATTCCAAATATGTAGCAGAATCAATAAATTTCTCACAGTATTAGCTACTTTAGATTTCTGAACTTCTAGACTCAACAACCTAGTTTTCATCATATTGTGAAGGAAGTTTGGGATACTCAAATACATGGTAATCCTATGTGGAGATTACAACAGAAATTAAAGAGTCTTAGCAGAAAATTGACTATATGGTCCAGAGAAGATATTGGTAATATATATGATCAGGTTGCTAAATGGGAACTTGAAGCTCAAATTGTGGAAGAAGCAGACATAATGCAGAATACAGATCAGAGTAGAGAGGACAACAACAAATGCCATGCTGAATATGTTAGATGGCTCTCTATGAAAGAATCCCTATTGAAGCAAAAGTCTCAAATCAAATGGTTTGAGGAGGGAGATTGTAACACTAAATACTTTCATAGTGTTATTAGGGAAAGAAGAAGGAAATTGCAGATTCACATAATTAAGAACCGCAAAGGCAATTGGGTTACATCTGAGGAGAAGATCACTAAGGCTGCTATCAATCATTATCAAAAGTTGTTCAATTTACCTCACCATGAGATAAATTTGGACATTCTAGAATGTCTTCCTAACTCCATCACTAAACATGAAAATGAAATGCTCACTGCTATACTTGTGTAACGACCCGACTTGTCGTTTTAAGAATTAATGTCCCGTTCAGTGACTTAAGGTCTCGAGCAGCTTCGCAATATGTATTATGACCCACGGGTGTGGTCGAGTTTGAATTACTGGACATTCAAAATTAAATTAAAAAAATAATCCTTATTTAGAAGCTTAAATAGAAAGAGTTGACCGGAGAGTCGACTTTTGAGAAAACAGCCCCGGAATAGAATTTTGATGATGTCAATAGCTTTGTATAGTGATTATGGATTAGGAGCATGTCCGGAAAATAATTTGTAGGTCTGTAGTGGAATTGGGCTTGAAATGGCGAAAGATGAATTTTTGGAAAGTTTGACTGGGAGGTTGACTTTTTGATATCGGGGTCGGAATCTGATTCTGAAAATTGGAATAACTTTGTTGTGCCATTTCTGACATGTGTGCAAAATTTTAGGTCATTCGGACGTGTTTGGGAGGTTTTGGCGTCATTTGTGGAATTCGAAAATTTCTAAGTTCATTAGGCTTGAATCCGTGTGTAATTCATATTTTTGGTATTGTTGAAGGTGCTTTGAAGGTTTGACTAAGTTCGTATGATATTATGGGACGTGTTGGTATGTTTGGTTGAGGTCCCGAGGGCCTCAGGTGTGTTTCGGTTGTGTTTCGGATCATTTTGGGCTAATTTGGATGCTGATTTTCTGATATCTGGTGTTGTTCTTCGCATTCGCGAGGAGCCTCTCATGTTCGCGAAGAAGGATTTGGCTTCTGGGAATTTGTTCTTCGCGTTCGGGAAGAAAGAAATCTCTGTTGCAATAGTCTGATTTTGGAGGCTCATATCTCATAATTTATAAGGAATTTGGAGATAAAAAATAAAATAAAAGTTGTAGCCCTTTGTGTCTAGTTTTCAGAAAGGTAAACCATTTGTCATTTGGAGTTGTGTACCCAAAGTTATAGTGGATGCACTACAGGCTGTCTGGGAAGAGTTTAGACATCTCTGTTGCACAGGGCTGACTTTGGAAACTTATATCTCGCAATCTATAAGGAATGAGGAGATGAGAAACGAATGAAAGTTATAGCCCTTTGAGTCTAGTTTCAAGAAAGTCAAATCATTTGTCATTTGGAGTTTGTTATAAAAGGTTATGACCATTATACTAGAAACTATTTGAGAAGAGTTTGAAAATGGTTGTTGGAGAATTTGTTCATCGCGAACGCGAGGGAAGGGTCGCAAACGCAAAGAACAAATCCCTGGGCAGCAGAATAAAGTCATAATTCGTCTCATTCTTTCATTTTTGGACCAAGGAACTCGGGTGAGGCGATTTTTCGAGAGTTTTTCAAGGAAAACATACTAGGTAAAAACAAGAATATAAACTAAAATTGGTTAATACCCCACTTACTTCCCCATAATTGTTTCTTCTTTAACTCAGTAATACTATTTCTTCAATATTTGCATGCCTTGGTGGCTACATGAAACTAGAAATACTTACACAGTTTATATTATTATATATATTGGCCATTAGACATGGCTGTTATTTTTAATTTTCCCCTCCCCTTTGATTCCCTTTGATCCCCTTTGTTGGCTGTTATTCCCAAACCCGTCTTAAAAGCTGGGTAAGCCAAGGGGACTTTGTATTGTTAAGAGATGTCTAGTACTTTCATCAATATGAAAGAGAAAACTTCTAGACTACCTGTATAATTATGGATTGGGGACGTTGAATAGTAAACTGTCCCAGGAATTTCTGGGAAGTAGCACTCTTGTTTACTCTCGAGTTATTAGGTCAATTGCTACTAAA
Organism: Nicotiana tabacum; assembly: GCF_000715075.1. Classification (NCBI taxonomy): domain Eukaryota; kingdom Viridiplantae; phylum Streptophyta; class Magnoliopsida; order Solanales; family Solanaceae; genus Nicotiana; species Nicotiana tabacum. The sequence goes on along the minus strand of NC_134081.1, from coordinate 20,348,641 downwards.
CGTGAAGTTTTTGATGGTTCAGACTTTTACACTGTTCTTCTCTTTTACTGCAATTCTTTTAATTCTTCGTTGCTTCTTAAGCTATAAGTATTTCTGCCGCTTTTAACTGGCCCCATTCCTCAACACGGAAACTAGCATGGTAAATTGAGAGATTTTCTTCTTTAGGTATACGTTACATGATTGCTACGTGTATTCTTTTATTTGTAGTGCTAAGTCCAATCCATTTAAAAGAATTCAACGAAAATTAAACAATAGTATTTTAAATTAAACAGTAGTTATAGTGCACAAGTAGGGCTCCTATAATTTATCCGATATTGACTTGGCAAAACATGGCTAAGCTTATTATGTGCCTGCCTAGTGAAAAGTGCAATATAGCAAGAGTTTGCCTCTATCAAATTAAATTACTTACAAGGCATTTCATGTAATTGCTGGTAAAAAGCGAAATTAATAAGCTGAAAAACTAAAATAATAAATAATCTTTTACAATATGTTAAATTGCATCTATAATAACGTAAAACCTTGATTACACTGGATATAAGTTAAATCCAAATTTTTGTACCATTTTGTTAAGAGTCAAAATCAGGAGACTTGGTATTCGGGGGCAGTTCTTTTTCGGTAATAAAAATGACTTGCTGTTAAAAAATTGTACATCATTAAAGATTTTGATCAAGATTCATCATTTCTATTTATTCTTTTGCATGATATATTAATTTTATTTTGAAAAATATGAAATAAGAGAAAGTTCTACTGATATTTCCGAGAATTAATAAAGAATTTACATATGTTCACATGTTATGGTCGGCCACAACAACTTGAGAATTAGGAAACATCCAAGCTGGTATTGAAAGTACTAAAGACAATTTCTAGTCGATGTATTTATAAAATTATTAAAAACTAATTAAGTGAAAGACTTGGAAACCCATAAAGTCTTCCAGTGTTGTCTTGCTCTTGGAAGTTGTTGTGAGCTAATTAAAAAAAAAGAAGAAACCAAAAATGGCACCTCTCCTAAAGAACACCATGCCTCATTTCACCCACCCACAACATCCAATAACAATATATGATGATGCCAATAACACTAAATATTTGTGCGAGGGTTGCATGATCCCTGGCTCAGGTAAAAGATATCACTGCCATGACTGCAACTTTAACCTGCATGAACACTGCGGAACATGTCCACCCAATCTTTCGTCTTTCATGCATCCCTACCATTCACTCAAGCTCGTTGAACACAATCACCTGCGCCAACGCTTCTGCAACGTCTGTCGAGACACAATCGAAGGCCTATCTTATAGGTGTGAGCTTTGTGAATTTGATGTCCATCCTTTGTGTACTCAGTTGCCTGAAACACTGCGCCATGCCCTACATAAGGTAACTAATCCCTCTGTCCTAGCAATTTTTGCTTCAGAAATATACTTTTTCATCAAATTGACTCTTACCGTACTTTTCGGATATTTTTTGAAACTAAATTTTAATTTTAAACTATTGAGTTAATCTAATTCAATCTAACTTCGAAGATTAGTCAATTTGACTCTCAAAAAGTAAAAGGTTAAACTATTGAGTTAATCTAATTCAATCTAACTTCGAAGATTAGTCAATTTGACTCTCAAAAAGTAAAAGGTGTAACATAAATTGGGATAGAAGAAATAATTATGTATTTCAAATAAGTATTTGTTTATCGATCTGGCCCATTTTGACCAATTATATTGATTTTGAGAAGCCATTCAACAAGATCCCTTTCCACTTGCAAAACAATGTGAAATTGTGTTTCTCTTCCTTTCAACCTCTTTTTATGAGAAATTAAAGTTATTTTTCATGTTAGATGTTATTTTAGGATGCACCCGATTTTCGTGCCTTAAAGAACCTATTTCTTTAACCTCAAATTCTAGACACAAATAGAAAATAAAGTGCGAAAATTAAACAACACAATGATTTTTATATGAAAAATTTTCTTGCTCAAGAGAGTAAATATCACGACCTACCCTCGTAGGATTTGTCTCAAAACTTCACTAACTTCAAAGAACGTTTTTAGGTTACAACTCAATAATTAAAAGGATTAACTCTAGAACATTACCCCTACAATCAACCTAATTATAGTCACCCCTTTCTAAACTAACTCTATCTTAAAAGAACTCTTCAAAGTTGTTTACCAATATTAGATTTCTCTATAAGCAATACTATTTATAATTTGGAATAATTGACTCAACCTCAAAACAACTAAAGAATTGCATCAACTTCGTCGTCAGGAACAAGTTCTTCAGTCGAGCAGTTTGAATCCTTGAAAGCTCCTTCTTGCTATGATTTCTATTTGCCTAGCTTCAATAAATTATGTGTTTCTGTGAAATAAGAGTTGTCTTGAATAGCAGGAGTTGGGCTGCTTTATATAGGAGTGAAGTTGGCCGAATCCTTTTTCAATTTCAGCTCAAAATCCTAAAATAATTTAGTCACCTCTTAAGAAAAATAAATCCTAAAAAGATTTTATTTTATTTTCTTAAAAGATTCCTTTACGTGTTTTTCTTTCCATGCAAGTATTTCCATAATTGAAATTCCTGTTGACTACAAATTCTTTCAGCTAATATTTTCCTTGTTGCTCACAAAAGAATCTTCAAGGAATCTGACTATCAACGAGAATCAATTTTTCCAACTCAATTCTTCTTGTACTAGGAAATAACTCTAGCTTCTGATCAACAAACTTCAAACAACCTGATTTTTTGCAAACGTTTGTTAATTATCAAAACCAATTAAGCTTAGCTCAACATTAGAGAGAGGACAATGGTCTTGAAATTTTTTGTAATAGCTCACCAATTCAAAACAGTAATTCAGAATAACTTCCTTAATTTCTGACCAATTATATGTGAGCTCTTTAATACTCTTATGAAGCCAATTAAAATAACATTATGCATGCCAAACTCTATGATATATGTGGATGACAACGTACAAGTGTTGTATGATTATATTAATTAGACAGGAATTTTGATGATGATATTGTCATTAATTAAGCAGCATCCTTTAAGGCTTTTGGGCTCGTCTGAAGCTGGGATCTGTGCTGTTTGTAGTGGAGGATGTGAAGCTTCCTCATGGCGTTATAGGTGTCAACTATGTAAATTCGATATTCATATGGGTTGTGTGCCGATTCAATGTGAAAGGAAAATGACTACGTACGTTCCACCATCGGTATTCCCTCAGCAACAACATGCTTATGGGATCAGTAGTTCTCCATATTGGAATCCTAGTCCAAACTATTTTCCTGGTCCATCTAATATGCAACATTATAACTACATGCCACACCCACCGCTACACCTACAACATCATCATCAGGGGCAGGCTCAGACTTATTATGGTGGAGGAATAGGGCAAATAATGTTTGAGTTGGTGAAAGCACTTGTGGTTGGGGTGATGACTAACATGATATTTGGGGCTTGATGATATTACTTCACTTCATCCGTATGCAGCTATGGTAAGTGTAATGCTCCGTAACATCTTAAAATTCCATAAATCTGTCTTTTTGCTTTAGAACTCGTTGTTATAATGATACGACATGTTGGGAATTAAGTATATATGATGCTTAAATGTGATTATGAACGATGATTTGTGTGACGGGAATGAGTTGATTACGGTGGAGGCTAATACCATAGCAAAATTAACTAGGTGATAATTGATGTTTAGGAGTGGAAAGAGCCCATGCCCAAGGGCCAGGCTGTACCATGAGAGTGTATATGTGTTTACCCTCAAAGTCGGATCACAATTAAATTTGTAAGTGGTTTTAAGGATACGCAGATTAATTTGATACTAAGCGATAAATTAAGTCAAATTGAATAAACAAAGATAAAAGGATTCAAACCACACGAAGAGGATAGTTCCAACCTTAATAAAATATTCACCCTCGATCCGGGCTCGCTATAACTAACACTGATGAACAAGAGAAAGAGCTAATAACTGAGAAAATATTGTATATTATTTTGGAATGTGTGTTGCCCTCTTTAATAAATTATCAGACCCCCTTTATATAGTAGGGGAATCCTACTCTAGGTACAACTCTATAAAAGGTAAAAGAAATCCTCTAATTAACTGATTGTCGGTTCTTCACCGATACATGCTGAGATCCTCGCCATGATATCCGGTCGGTCACGGATATTGAGGCCTTCCGTTGGCCGTGCTCGATTGCCCGATAATGTTCTTCGAAGTCATTCAAGGCTAAGACCGATTTCGAACCATGACCCCGAAATTCTTGAGGGCGGGCGTCATGCCCCCGGATTCTGACTCGATGAGACTTTTGCGTCGATTTCGGTTCCCTGACATCATGTCTCGAGCTTGGATTATTTTGTAGGATACCGGGGTGTACCATGAACCCGGTTTTACCTGTATACAAATAGTCACCTCGTTTCTCGGACAGTAAATAACGAGAAATGACATGAGCTCCATATTCTTACTTCGACACATCGCGGCAGAAATGACAAAACACTCGAAACGTCTCGTTTGCATGTCATAATAGCATTAAATGCATGTCAGCTGCCGGTCGGCCGTCCCTGGACGTGAAGCGTCGCTCAACTCTTATAAATACCTTCTCCTGTGTCCATTTTTTACTTTACACCAAATCTTCTACCTTCGTACCTTCAGTATTTTAATACCTTCTAGTATTTTTACTTCCGTTACTCACTTCAGTACTTTGCAAAAACTTTTACTTATCTCCTACTCAATCCAATCAAGTCTAATCTTTCAACTTTCAATCTTTCTCCATCTTTTCCAAGCTTTTTCTTTCGTAACAATGAAAAATACCTCAAAATCTGTTCCTCAGAAGGATGCTCTTTCTTCTTCAAGACCGACCACTGAGGTCGAGGAGACCGTCCCCTATACGGTTGTTGATGAACCGGCGGAAGAGCCCCCCTTGAAGATGTTCATTCCCGGTGGCTGTTCGATCACTAACAACTTCAAGGTTGAGAAGCCTTCTTCTGGACAGGGTCGGCGTGAAGAGGCGTCGAGATACATCTGCTCAATTACCGAAGAGGTCCTCCCCGCGGTCCGAAAAGACTACAACTAGGCCGACAAATACATAGTACCCCAAAGAGGCCATTACCACCCGTGTCAAGCGATATCTAAGTGTTTACACTTATCTCTTTACAATGGGCCCGATAGACCCGGTCATCTTAAAATTTTGCAGGAGGTATAACATATGCCTTGGCCAGTTCCATCCATCCCCGTGGAGGATCATGATCCTCCTCCGATTCTTTGTGAACAAAATCGATGGGTGCTCGTTTACCATCGATCATCTACTCTGCTTATATAGCCCCCGAATCTTCCAGAGGCGACTGATAAAGCTAGTACGCCGGGCTAGCAAAGCCCCATTCTCGAGCATCAACGATGATTGGGATCAGTGTTGGCAAGGACATTTTGTTCGGGTGAGGACCTCCGAACCGGTACCTGCTGAGTGGAGGTCGTTCCCCGAAAGGTGGAATGCATCACGTAAGTATTCCCTTTAAGCGTCAATTTTATGCTTTATCTTCCCTTTTCTTATCGGTGCTTGTTATGTTGTAGCCCTTGCTCGAGTTTCGAATGCTATCCCTCGGCTCAAGGAGAGCGGCGAGGGCATTGTGTCACAGATGCCCTACTCCGAGCGCTCATGTCGCAAACTTTCAAAAGGCCGTTGGGAGGCCCGTTCCCATGGTAAGGTTCCTTTGTCGAACAAGTCGTATTGAACTTTTTCTTCTAACATCGCACCCTTACCCCCTTACTTTATTTTGCAGGTTTGCCTAAGAACGTCGAGCTTAGGCCTCCGATCGGTGACGAGGACTTGCCTGTTGAGTCTCCTGCTCTGGGGCAGGCCGGAGAGAGGAAAAGAAGGAGGGCTCTAAGTTCCCCGAGCTCAGAGAAAAATAAACCAAGGAGAAGGCTAGTGCGCAAGCCAAAGGAAAGCACTAGCTCCTAAACACCAGCTTTGGACTTGCTCTATCGGCTTAGGGACGAGTCTGAGAGGGAAGAGACTTTTGTGGCTCGCGGGTCGTTGCCCCTGGAAGAGCAGGTGGCCGTTGAACCAGAGGCCCGCAGGGCTGATCTTCTTCAAGCTAGGGAGGTCGATGAGCAGGTCGGGGCTGAGGCTTCCCAGGATGCGAGCAATGCCCCGAAAGAGGCACTTGGTGTGATAGATATCACAGAGTCACCCTCATTTATCGAGTCTATGTACAACGAGGATCAAACGGTGAAAGAACGACCCAACGAGGGGGTCCACAGAGCAAACAATCCCCTCCGCTGATTATTTTATGGCGTGGATTCTACCGCCATGGAGGATTCCACCGGATTAGGTGATTTAGAGGTACCGAAGAAAAGTTCGACTTCGGAGGCAGGTGGGCCAAACTCGAGCTCGAGACTGGTCAACCGGTTCCTTACCCCGATTGCGGATCCTAGTCGGAAGAGATCAATTATCATCACCGTTCCAGAGGATGCCCGGGTTATTTCTGCCCCTGTTGGGGTAGCTAGTTACCTTCGGTACCTGGTAACCGATGAAGATCATGCAAAAATGAACGATGTGGATGCGCCATGCCTGTTAAATGAGGCACAACATGTGCTGAAACGGGTACGGTGTTGCTAAACCTTTTCATTATTTAGCTTTAGTTCTTGATTATTCTAATATTTCTTCTCATATTTGCAGGCCTCAATGCTTCACCATGAAACCTTCCTGAAGTATTAGGATGAGCTGAGCCAACTCGAGGCCGAAGTCAAAGAGCTTGCTGAGAAGAAAGACATGTACAAACTTCTCAACGAGCAACGTGAAGGAGAGGCTAAGAACCTTCTAGTCGAGTTGGACACGGCTTAGAAAGAACATGCCGACCTGGTGGAACATGTAAAAATCTTTAAAGTTCGTGATGATGAGCTAGACACGGTGACTACTTGTCAGAACCCGTTGGTCCAACAGAAGATTGATTGGATCGACCAACTCTGGGCCGAGATGGATGTAATTAAGGTCGAGGTCGAAGAGTAGAAGGGCAAGCTGGATCGCTTGGCCTCGAAAATGTACACTGCCCGGGTGCAATTGACCTCAGCGGAGGCTCAACTTCGAGAGATGAGGGAGAAAGCTGAGGCCCAGTCCCAAAAGGTTGAGGTGCTCTAGTCTCAACTGAGCTCGGTTGTTGCCGATCGGGATACCCTCGCTAAGGAGCTTAAAGCAGCCAAGTCAGTGGCTGAAATAACTAGGGCCTATGCCGATGAGATGGTGGCCCAGTACAAAGCTGATGTTGAGGCAGCCCAGGACCGCTTGAAAGATATCATTGAATATGTGAAGTGGCAGTCCCGAAGGGAGGCCCTCGAGGACGTTTATTCCTGGGGTTTTAATTTATCAATCGAGATCGAAAATGCTAAGGGGTTTGAGTCTGAGGCCAAGAAGTTTGCATATATCGAGGACGAAGGAGACTCCGAAGGTTCTGGCGGATCTAGGGACAGAGAGGACCCTAATTGTCCTGGTGATGAGGCGGGCTCTGGCGAGGACCAGGCCACTTAGGTATTTTGTAGATGTTTTTGTACTTTTGTATTTTTTGTTGAGACCGTTTGGCCTTTGTAAAGATCTTTTAATATATATACAAGGCTTTTTCCCTTCGGCAATTTCCAAGCTTATTTCTTTTTTCTTTTCACTTTATGATTGCAAAGATTTCAGATGCCTTAGCACGTAATAATCAGGTCTTATTCGGAGATTCGAACATTGTTCGTTTTCAATATTATATTTCTTAAGACTCGTGGGGGGCTTGGTATAACCGGAAGTTTTCCCCGTAATGTTTACTTAGAATGTTTTATAATTTTGCCGAGGGTAGCATTCGAACCGGTTTAAAAAATTTTAACGCCTTGTGTTTTGATTATGGATCTCGGACGTCTCTGAACCATTCTAGGACAGAAGTAAAGTTTTAAGTTCGGATGTTTCCCAATGGTCTTATTACCCCCGAGTCATCCAGGCTTGCCCAAGATAACAGTCCATGAATAGGGATGGCCGTAGCCTTTAAAGTTCGGGCACTGCCTAATAGGTTTTGCGCCCCTGGGCTTCGATAGCCCACGCCGTCCGAGTTTGTATTTGGATGACAGTCCCCGAGTGAGAGTGATCTCTTGGAACCGGATAGAGGTGGCCCTTGGGCTGGATGTCTTAAGGGAACATAATGTAGTAATTTTTTAGAGACAAAGTATTTATCTGCAAGGTAGAAATTTCTTTCATTTCTGTGTGCAATATACAAAGTTTTAAATGTGTTCAAGCTTTTTGTTATGGCTTGGGTGGTCTATGTAGGCATAGTTCATTTGACCGTTTGGACCTTACAATAAATCTCATCCACCGAGCCTCGACTATTCGAGCACAAAGTTTCTTTCCTAATAAAATCATTGTCCGAGGGTGACGCCCCCACTATTCGAGGCCAAACTTTAGAGAAACCTCGGATACTGTTGATGTTATCTTTGACAATGGTTCACAGATGGTCTTCAATTCTAAGTTAGCATGATCCACTGTTTCCTCGTTAAAAACCTTGTCGAAAAACCTATTTGGGACAAAACCAGTTCAAGAGAAAAAGAGCTCAACACGTGCTTTCAGACCTAAAAGTTGTATCATTCATTGACCGTTACTTGCAAGTGTTAGTCCGATATGTAAAGAAAAGAAATGAATGGGTTCGTAGCTTAGCAGTAGTATCATTTTAAGTGGGTTATGTTCCAATTGTCTGGTAGTCGTTCACCGTTTTGCGTTTGTACGATCCTTTACTGGTGATCTCGATAATCCTATATAGGCCTTCCTAATTCGGTCCCAGCTTCCCTTCCTCCGGGTTCCGAGTGCTCAGCGTCACCCTTCTTAACACCAAGTCCCCGACACTGAAGTGTTGAGTGTTGGTTCTTCGATTGTAATACCTTTCGATCCGTTGCTTTTGGGCGGCCATTCGGATGATGGAGACCTCGCGCTTTTCGTCTAAGAATTCCAAGTTCGTACTCATAGCCTCGTCGTTTCACTCTTCGATTGCATATTGAACCCGGAGACTCGGTTCTCCTACTTCGACCGGTATAAGAGCTTCTTCACCGTAGATCAACGAGAATGGAGTGGCCCCGGTACTGGATTTTGAGGTTGTACGATATGCCCATAGGACTCCAGGAAAGATTTCCTTCCAATTTCCTTTGGCATCGGTCAACCACCTTTTGTGGTTCTGGAGTATGGTTTTGTTCATGGACTCTGCTTTCTTCTTCCCATTAGGGTAATAGGGTGTCGATAGGATTCTTTTGATCTTATGGTCCTCGAAAAACTTGCTCACTTTGCTTCTGATGAACTGCTTCTCGTTGTCGCACACGATCTCGGCCGGCATTCCTAACGGGCATATTATGTGGTCCTAGATGAAATCAATAACATCTTTCTTTCTGAATTTCTCAAATGCCTGGGCTTCCACCCACTAAGAAAAATAATCAGTCATAAATAAGATAAATTGAGCCTTACCGGGCCCCCAAGGCAAGGGACAATGATGTCCATCCCACATTTCATGAATGGCCAGTGTGACAAGACCGAATGTAGCGGCTCCCCGGGCTTGTGGATCATCGAAGCATGCCTCTGACACTCATCGCATTTTCATACGAACTCCTTTTCATCTTTTTCCATATCGATCTAGTAATAGCCGACTCTGATTATCTTATGAATTAATGACTCGGTGCCCGAATGGTTCCCATAGGTGCCCGAATGGTTTTCTCTCAAGATATACTCGGTATCTCCCCGTACAAGACATATTACGAGTAGGCCATCGAACGTTCTACTAAATAAGGTAGCATCGTAGGACAAGCTGAACTGTGCCGCCTTTGTACGCAGAGCCCTTGATTCTTTAGGATCCGACCGTAGTTTTTCGGTCTTCAGATACTCCATATATTTATTTCTCCAGTACCAGGTTAGGCTTGTTGAGTTTATCTCAGCGTAACATTACTCCACTACTAATCTCATGAGTTGTGCGACTGTCTCCGAGTTGAACTCATCGTCGTCGACAGACGATCCCAAGTTAGCAAGTGCATCAGGCTCACTGTTTTGATCCTAAGGTACATGTTGCAAAGTCCACTACTTGAACTAGTGTAGCGTTATATGCAGTTTATCCAGGTATCTTTGCATTCGATCCTTTCTGACTTCGAACGTCCCATTAACTTGGTTCACCACAAGGAGGGAGTCGTACTTAGCCTCGATCACCTCTGCCCCCAAGATTTTAGAAGTTCGAGAATTGCAATCATGGCCTCTTACTCAGCCACGTTGTTAGTAAATTTTATAGTCCTAATAGATTGTCTAACTATATTACCTATTAGTGGCTTCAATACGATGCCAAGTCCAGACCCCTTTGCATTCGAGGCACCGTTCATAAAGAGGGTCCAGATTCCCGAAGAAGTCTCCGAGTTCAACAACAACTCTCTTTCGACCTCAAGTATAAGGGCCGACGTAAAGTCGGCCACAAAGTCTACCAAAATTTGAGATTTGATGGCGGTCCGGGGTCGATATTCAATTCGTACCCATTGATTTCCATGGCCCATTTGGCCAGTTGTCCTGAGAGCTCGAGTTTATGCATTATGTTCCTCAATGGGTAAGTAGTTACAAGACATATGGGGTGGCATTGAAAGTATGGTTTTAGCTTCCTAGAGGATATTAGCAAAGTGAACGCCAATTGTTCTAGGTGAGGATACCTAGTTTCGGCCTCGCCTAGAGTTCTGCTAATATAATAAATAGGAAATTGCATACCTTCTTCTTCCCGGACTAGGATTCCACTTACCGCCACCTCGGATATTGCTAAGTATAGATACAACTGTTCGTCTGCCTTCAGAGTGTGAAGCAAAGGTGGGCTCGAGAGGTACTGTTTGAGTTCCTCCAAGGCTTGATGGAACTCCTGAGTCTATGAGAAGTTATTCTTCTTCTTCAACAGTGAGAAAACTCGATGGCTCTTATCGGACGACCTCGAGATAAATCGACAGAAAGCGGTTATGCGTCCGGTTAACCTTTGTACGGCCTTGACATTGTCCACTACGGTAATTCTCTCTATGGCCTTGATTTTATCAGGATTGATTTTGATCCCCCGATTGGAAATCACGAATCCGAGAAATTTTCCGGATCCGGCTCTGAATGCACATTTTTCTGGGTTCAGCTTCATATTGTATTCCTTCAATATGTCGAAGGTTTCCTGCAAATGCTTCAAATGGTCCTCTGATCGCAGGGACTTAACCAGTATATCGTCAATATAAACCTCTATTGATTTTCCTATCTGTTCTTCGAACATCCGATTTAATAGGCGTTGGTAAATGGCACCGGCTTTTTTTTAGTCCGGATGGCATTGCGTTATAGCAGTAGGCACCGTACTTAGTGATGTAGGATGTTTTTCCTGATCACTCAGGTCCATCTGAATTTGGTTATACCCGGAATAGGCATCGAGAAAACTGAGGATCTCGTGGCCGGCCATCGTATCGATCATGCGATCGATGTTGGGCAAAGGGTAAAAGTCCTTGGGACATGCCTTATTCAAATCTTTATAGTCAACACACATTCTCATTTTATTCCCTTTTTAGGGACTACCACTACGTTTGCTAACCAATCCGAGTACTTAACCTCCCGAATGGACCCTATTTTAAGGAGTTTAAATACCTCGTCTTTGATGAATGCATGCTTGACTTTGGACTGAGGTCTTCTTTTTTGTCTGACTGGATGGAACTTCGGGTCCAGGCTCAGCTTGTGAGTAGTTATTTCTTGGGGGGGGATCCCAATTATATCAAGGTGGGACCAAGCGAAACAATCCATATGAGCTCGGTACTTAACCTTGTGCCTAGGTATACCTTTCGATTGGCAAATACTCGATCAATATGACCTGCTCCAGTTCTTCGACCGTTTATTTGGTGGAATAGGAGTCATCGGGGGTTATAAAAGACCTGGGAATCCCGTAGTCGTCATCTTCATTGGTCCCCTGCTTCTCCGATTGGGTCGGGGCCTGTGTAGGTAATTCCTATTTGGCTTATTCCTTGGCGACCGAACCAAGACCTTTTGTCATTGTATGTGCGAATATCGGGACCACCTCGTCGACCACGAACATCTCCTTTGCGGCCGATATTTCTCCTTAAATTGTTTTTATCCCTCCTGGCATTGGTAATTTCAACACTTGGTTCAGATTCGAGGATACTGCCCTCATGTCGTGTATCCATGGCCTCCCGAACAGAGCATTGTACCTCATATATCCTTCGATTACATAGAACTTGGCTTCTTGAATGGTCCCGACGACGTTCACCGGTAATGGTATCTCCCCTTTAGTGGTCTCACATGCCATTTTGAATCTGTTTAGAACTCGGACTGCAAGCATGATTTGATCTTGCAGACCAAGCTGTTCCACGACCCTCGCTCTGATGATGTTGGCCGAGCTACCTGGATCAATCAACACACGCTTAACTTGAGATTTATTTATGAGTACATATATTACCAGTGCATCGTTGTGGAGATGCACGATCCCTTCAGCGTCCTCCTCTTTGAAAGACAAGGTTCCCTCTAGCACGTAATCCCGAGTCCGTTTTCCCCTTGTGATGGATACTTTGGTGCGCTTTAGCATCGACCCCTGGGAATATCGACCCCACTGATGATCATGTTAATGATGTGTTGAGGTTCCTCCTGCTCGATCTGTTTATTAGAATCTCTTTTCCTGAAATAATTCTTGGCTCGATCGCTCAAGAACTCTCGGACATGTCCGTTGTTGAATAACCGGGATACTTCTTCTTTTAATTGTCGGCAATCCTCTGTTCTGTATCCGTGAGTGCCATGATATTTGCACATTAGGTTAGGATCCTTTTGAACTGGATCATACTGTAGAGGCCGGGGCCATTTAGTGTCTTTGATGCATCCGATGGCAGATACGATAGCGATGTTAAAGTTGTAATCCGATAACCTTGGCACTTCCTTAGTCCTGATGGACCTGTCGAAATTGTTTTTGCTCATGAGTCCCCAGTTGTTTTGACATTGATCACTCCTCGTTTCACTTCTCACAGGGTTTCTCCTAGACCCACTACTTCTTCGATCTCTATTGTATGGCTGATACTGATCCATGTTTGATCTTAGTTCACGATCAACGTCTCTCTTAACTCCGTCAACGACTCTGACGGGATAAACGGACCCGGAAGGGGCCCCAAGCTGATCATCTTCGACCTTGATTTTTGATTGATACCAGTTATACACGTTGGCCCAAGTAACAACCGGATATTCTACCAGATTTTGTTTCAGCTGCTGTGAAGCCGATGAGCTTCGAACATTGAGTCCTTGGGTAAAAGCTTGAACGACCCAATTGTCTGCGATCGGAGGTACGTCCATCCGTTCCATTTGAAACCAGGACACAAATTCTTTGAGCATCTCATTATCCCTCTATTTTACTTTGAAAATTTGACTTCCTAGTCTTGACCTTGATAGCCCGGACGTGTGCTTTTACGAAGGAATCTACAAGCATAGAAAACGAGTCAATAGAACTAGGAGTTAGGTTGTGATACCATATCACAACTCCCTTTGACAGAGTTTCTCCGAACCTTTTCAGCAGGACAGACTTGATCTCATCATCCTCTAAGTCGTTCCTTTTGATGGCGCACGTGAAGGAGGTCACATGCTTATTTAGGTCGGTTGTTCCATTATACTTAGGAATCTCGGGCATGCAGAACTTCTTAGGGATCATCTTCGGATCTGCGCTCGGAGGAAAAGGTTTTTCAACAAACTTCTTGGAATCCAGGTATTCTAATATCGGCGGTGCTCCAGGGATTTGGTCGACCCTGGAATTGTAGGTTTTCACCTTTTTGTTATTGGCTTCGATTTTCTTATCTCCCGATTCTATCCGTTTTGTCAGCTCCTCAAGCATCTTTATGATCTTGGGGTTAGTACCCGATTAATTTTGATTCGGCCTTTCCGTGACCAGTTCATTTCTGCGGGTGACTTTCCGGGATGGCTCGGGCTCAATTTTTCTTGGCGCAAAGCTTTAGTTCTGCAACTGGGCTATCGCTGCCTGTTGAGCCTGTTACATTTCGAAGATCACCGGCAAATTGATCCCATCAACTTCATCGATGTGCGTATTTTTGGTAATCGATCGGACTTCCTTGCGGACGTTGTTCTCAGGATCGGTAGGCAAATTTGCATTGATGGCCACATGCGAGCTAGCGTCGATCGGGTCCGCGGCTGGAACTCTGCCGAGATTGTCAGGGGGGCACCTCGTTACCGGTTGCTACATTGTTGTTCTCGCTATGGTGGCCAGATTCAGCATCCATGTTTAGAGGGGAAGACTGGGAGTTTGATATTTCAAACTTTAACCTAGAATCAAATATATTCCAAAGAACAAGTGTAAAATAGGGTATGTTATGGGAATTTGTATCAAATTACCATTATTATCCTTAGCCCCACGGTGGGTGCCAAACTGTTTACCCTAAAAATCGGATAACAATTAAATTTGTAAGTGATTTTAAGGATACACAGATTAATTTGATACAAAGAGATAAATTAAGTAAAATTGAATAAGCAAAGATAAATGGATTCAAACCACATGAGGAGGATAGTTCCAGCCTTAATAAAATATTCACCCTCGATCCGGGCTCGCTATGACTAACACTGATAAACAATAGAAAGAGCTAATAATAGAGAAAATAATAGTATATTACTTTGGAATGTGTGTTGCCCCTTAATGAATTATCAGACCCCCTTTATATAGTAGGGGAATCCTACTCTAGGTACAACTCTATAAAAGGTAAAAAATTCTCTAATTAACTGATTATCGGTTCTTCACCGATACGTGCCGAGATCCCCGCCGTGATATCCGGCCGGTCACAGATATTACGGCCTTCGGTTGGCCGTGCTCAATTGCCCAACAATGTTTTTCGAAGTCATTCAAGGGTAAGACCGATTCCGAACCCTGACCCCGATATTCTCGAGGGCGGGCGTCATGCCCCCGAATTCTGACTCGTTGAGACTTTTGCCTCGATTTCGGTCCCCTGTCATCATGTCTCGATTTAGGCTTATTTTATCGAAGACTGGGGTGTACCATGAGCCCGGTTTTACCCATATACAATAGGTACCGTGCCCATCACATAATTCTTTTAGATACTCAATTTCACACAAGTTTCAAAAGTGAAGATTTCAGCCTTAAATGGGAATTTGGTTGACTTGGGCATGAACCCCAAGGACTTGATTGTCGTGTTAGATAAATATAGTGTAAATAAGTTACAGGACGATGGAAAAGGGATGGGTGAATCTTGATTCACCCTAATTCACTTGCATTTGTTTGGGTGGCTTACGGCCAAATCATTAATTAAGGAATTGATAGTGTTAAGATTCAAATAACATATATAGCTAGGCTATCTTGTGTGAAGATTCAACGTTATTTGGGACATTGTTGGATACGTGATTCTGATTACGCACTTATAATCAAAGATTTAGTTGATGTATTTAAGAAGTGTGATTATGATACTACGGTGCACTTTTAAAAAAAAAAAAATACTTGTCCTACCTTTTGGAGAGAGTTCTATGAAAACTTATTTGATATATATATATATATATATATATATATATATATATATATTTACATATATACGCGTATAGATCCTGATTAGACCAGCCAAGCAATGTTGTTTAATAAGCAGCAACTTCCATCTCCAGTGGTGTGCGCACTTCTGTGTCCGGTGGCAGAATATTTGTTGCATGATCTCTTTCGTTTTGGGCTGCGCCCAATGGCTTCTTTATGTACTTTCAAACTTTTTAGAGGCTCAAAACCTTTCTCGATACTTGATTTGTTATGTTTGGAGTTTATGCTTAGCTATGTTGGTCATAGATTTGAGATGAACCATTTATCCTTTGTTCGGACATATGTACTGTTGTTTAAGGATCTATGTGTGAACATTGTCTTCTCCCTTTGAAATTATCGTGTGTTTGATACTTGTTGATTTGTTAGTGCCATGAAAGGCGACAGAGGAGGTGGGTGCTATCAGATGTCAATAAAGGCCCCCCTAAGTTTGGGTCATGGCAGTAACTGTTCTAGGAAAATTTTTTGAATCGGATCCCAATCAATGGATTTAATTTATATTCATTGGTAGTATAATGAAATTTGTGCAATTTAATTTGCTGTAAAAAGCTACTTGTCTTATACTTTTAAGATTATTAATTTTGCTTTTTACACGTAAATACATAATATTCCTTTTAAGTGATATAATTGTGTTAAATTTTGTTACATGATTAAGATATAGAAATTAAACTCATTCTATATTACACTTTTTTGCCAGACATGTAGATTGGTAGCCGTTTTCTGTCAAGTCAATGTCGTAAAATATTGTCATCACATAATACATAACCCTAACTCCTTGTGCATTATGAAAATACACGAGGGGTGAATTGTAGCCGATTAGTAAAACTTAGATGACTATTTAGGTGATGTTTTAACTTCAATACCGCACAAGAGGGAGGGGGAGTGATTTGTGTGGTGTCTAATTTTTTCGTGTGGACAGATTATAGAAGGACCTGGTTCTTCTATGTGTTCCTTATCCTACTGTTGCGGAATAATAAATGCAAAAATTAAAGAACGCAAGAAATTTTACGTGAAAAATACCTGGCTCAAAAGGTGAAAAAATCACGACCTACTTCCCAGTAGGATTTTTCCAAAACTCTTCACTAAATCACTGAGCCAAAAACTGCATTTACAAAAGTAAACGTAGGATTAACTCTAATCCCGTTGTGGCACACGGCCTCTAACTGTTGCGACAACTTCAAGTTAACTCTAATTTGAATACTCTGAGTACCTATTACAATTGCCTCTAGATAAAGCTGAAAGGTACAATATGAAAACATCTACTACAATTGAACTAGAATAAAAGACAAACACTTGGAACTGGTTCTTCTATCTGGCTCAAGTAGCTTCAGGTTCGCACACTTGAATCACACACAAACTGCTTGCAAAATGCCTTGCTATTTTGTTCTCAATTCACGTTTAACTTCTGCTTTTGTGCGTTACTGTAGAATGAGAACTTCCTGCGATTTATAGAGTTAGTAGAGTAGAAAACAACTAGAGTTCTAATGCTACTCTTCCTTGTTGGAAGAGTTCTAGTTGATCTCAACCTCTAACTCTTCCCTTATCTTGGATAATGTTCTCGTTGGGTAAGGAGTCCTTCTCCTTATCATTTATGCAATCTTTTCGATCAGGAGATATGTATTATTATGCCAGATTTTGTTTATCTCCTGCATGTGCATCTCACGTGCTTTGAATCTGCCCCTGTCTATGCCTACCAGTGATGGAGCTGGTTCATGCTTGAGCTTCCTTTGTCAATCTTCAAAACTAACCTTCACTTAGGCCAACAAATTCTCCATTTTTGATGATGACAAACTCTGTGATTTTCATAAGCTTAGGCCCTGTTTCAACTTAGCTCAACATCAACACAATGTTAGAAATATTTTTTTTTTAATCACTTATTATCAAGGACCAGGTTCATTAGGTTATAAACATCACTGTTCAAAGTGTAAAGCACAACCTTTTTTCCCCTTTTGGCATCATCGAAAAGTTGCATAAAAAATATGAGATAACCAGATTTTAAAACTTACTCATGGCCACTGGGGCAACTTCAAATGCAATCATGGATTAATTATCATAGATCAAGCTAAGAATTTTAACCATCAAAGAAATATAAACAAACAGTTAGAGCAAAAAATAGTGAATTTCATTGATGATTGATGCGATTCTTCCACAAAGCATAAAAAGAAATAAAAACACTGGAAACATAAGCAAACAAAAATCCCGAACTGGGTCTCTGGTTGATCTACACTAGGCTAGGAGGCTCAAGGCTGGGAAGAACTAGGTGCTTGGTATTTGGTTTGGAGGAGTTTTAGCATATCCTGAAGAATACCATCATTCTTCTCCTTTTCTCTTGCCAGCTCAGTTCTGAGAGCATCTCTCTCAGTCTCCACCTCTGCCAACCTCTTCTTCGGCCTCTCAATCTCAGCATCCTTAGCTCCACTTTCTTTCACCAAGGCTCACACCTTGCTATTCACGGGTACCTTCTTAGATGAACCAGGTTTCTTTAGGAGTGGTATGGACTTCATAGTCATAAGCAAGCAACGTACTTGTCCCAAAATGATCCTTGCTTGTACCAACCTCCCTTTCTTCTTTGGATTATAACTTTCAGTCACCCTCTTCAGTAGGTCTGCGAGGGTTGTTCATCTATATTTTTCCCAAGTTGAACCAGCCCTTCAGCGGCTTCGCCAGACCCACTTCCCCCTATTTTGTTTACACTTTCCTCTACTCCAGCAGATTTTTCTCCCCAAACAACCATTGCATATGTGTCTTTGGTTAAACTCACAGGAGTGGGTGAAGAATCAACCATTTTTATATTTTTTCCCCTCACAACACTTCAAACACCCTTGCTCTCTTTTTCTTTTTTCTTTTTCATTTTTACCACCAATTTCTCCAGATTCTGTAGTTTCAACACCTGCTATAGACCCTACCAGCACAAACCTATTCTTCAAATTTGTATCAACTTCAGAAATTGACTCAGGAGTAACTTTAGGGCCAGAAGATACATGTTCGGTTTTAGAAGAAACTGTTTCTTCCCCCTCAGTAGCAGATTTAAATGAGTCTTTAGATTTCCTTGGGTGGGGATGAAGGATTTTCAGGAGTGTTAGCCATTTTTGTGCTTGGGTATGGGAGAGAAGAGAATTGGATTGTGTTTGGAAGATGAGAGTATTTAACGGCAGCTCATGATCCAAATATTATAATTTCAAATTATGCAGAGTGTAGAAAACATACCGTGTAATCTTGATGAACCAGGTTCTTCACTGATAATTCTCTTGTGTAAGTCTAAATTTGTCAAAATAGAGAAAATATCATTAGAGATTAATAAGTCATTTTAACACATGGCACAAGAGTTTACTATTGAAAGTATGAGACTGAGCAAAAATTAATCTAATTATGTACACAATTTTCATATTTTCAAACCAATTTTTTTTTTTTTTTTTTCGTTGTGAACTCTGAACTGATCCTTTTAAGTGATCTTAATCATCCATAATTCTAACATGTTCCTTTCAAAGTGATCTTTACTTAGGACTTTTGTGAAGATGTCAGCTATTTGCTTGTCAGTAGCACAAAATTCCACATTGATCAATCATTTTTCGTAGTTATCCCTCAAAAAGTGATGCCTAACATCTATGTGCTTAGTTCTCTTGTGATGAACCGGGTTCTTGATCATACTAATTGCACTAGTGTTATCACAAAAAATGGGGATACAAACAATATCAATTCCAAATTTCATTAATTGATGTTTAATCCATAACAATTGAGCACAACATGAGGTAGCAGCAACATACTCATCTTCAGCAGTAGATAAGGCCACTGCATTTCTCTTTTTGGTGGCCCAAGACACAAGACATGAGCCAAGACAGTGTGCCATACCTGAGGTGCTCTTTCTATCCACAAGAAAACCTGCATAACCAGCATCAGCATATCCCAGAAGATTGAAATTACTACCTTTTGGATACCAAAGACAAAGATCAGTGGTGCGTTTTAGATATCTCAAAATTCTCTTGACAACAGTCAAGTGAGACTCCTTCGGATTTGCCTGAAATCTTGCACAAAGGCCTACATTGAAAACAATGTCAGGTCTACTATCAGTGAGATACAACAAAGAGCTAATCATTCTTCTATACAACTTCTGATCGACAGATGAACCAGGTTCATCTATATCCAACTTTGTAATTGTTGCAATAGGAGTGCCAATTTCTTTGGAATCTTCTATTTTAAATCTTTTAAGCAACTCTTTTACATACTTCTGCTAATGGATCATAGTTCCATTTCGATTTTGTTTAATTTATAAGCCTAAAAAGAAATTAAGCTCACCCATCATGCTCATTTCAAATTCACTCTCCATTAGTTTAGCAAATTCTTTACTTAACTTATCAGTAGTTGCTCCAAAGATTATATCATCAACATATATCTGAACTACCAAGAGATCTTTACCTTTTTCTTTCAAGAACAAAGTATTGTCAATTTTACCTCTCTTGTAGTCATGATCAAGCAAAAACTTTGATAATCTTTCATACCATGCTCTTGGCGCCTGCTTGAGCCCATAAAGTGCTTTGTCAAGTTTGTCCACATGATCAGGACTCTCCTTGCTTTCAAACCCCGGAGGTTGCTTGACAAACACTTTTTATTTTAGATGGCCATTGAGGAAGGCACTCTTGACGTCCATCTGGTGAAGGGTGAATTCCATGTAAGCAACAAAGGCTATAAGGAGTCTTATTGCTTCCAACCTTACAACTGGAGCAAAGGTTTCATCATAGTCTATGCCCTCCTCTTGGCTATATCCTTGAACCACCAATCTTGCCTTGTTCCTTGTAACTGTTCCATCCTCATCAAGCTTGTTTCTGAAGACCCATTTTGTGCCAATTACTGATCTGTCCAGGGGTCTTGGTACCAGATGCCAAACTTGACTCCTTTCAAATTGGTTGAGTTCATCTTGCATTGCATTTACCCAGTCCGCATCCTGCAAAGCCTCAGAAACATTTTTAGGTTCAATAAGAGATAAGAAAGCATCAAAATCACAAAGATTCTTTAATGAAGATTTGGTTTTGAATCCAGAGGTTTGATAAGTAATTATGTTCTCAATGGGATGAGAACTTTGATACTTGTAAGGTTTCACAACCAACTAGTTTCCCCTTGATGTTCCTTCAATGCTTTGTTGCTGTGGAACAGGTTCAGGGACAAGTTCCATTGAAGTTTGAGAATTATTTCCTCTTTGTTCTATTTCCCATGTCATGTTGCCCGGGATGGATGAACCTGTTCCATCACCTGTTCCTTCCTCCAGTTTAGCTTCAGTCTGGGCTGTGGTTTCATTTAAGTTTCTAACCAGCCCAATTGCTTCATCATCATGTTCCTGTCTCTCAGAAAGAATGTTAGTTTCATCAAAAACCACATGAACACTTTCTTCAACACACAGTTCTTTTGTTATAGACTTTATAAGCTTTACTATGTGAAGAATATCCCAAGAATACTCTCTCATCACTTCTGGGATCAAACTTACCTAGGGAGTCTTTACCATTGTTGTGCACAAAGCACTTGCATCCAAATGACCTAAGATGGGATATATTTGGTTTTCTCCCTTTAAGTAACTCATAGGGAGTCTTCTCAACAAGAGGTCTAGTCATGTATCTGTTTATGATATAGCATGCAGTATTTACAACTTCTGCCCAGAAGCTATGAGGCAGTTTACTAGAAAGAAGCATGGTTCTAGCCATATCCTCAAGTGTCCTATTCTTTATTTCAACTACTCCATTTTGTTGTGGAGTTCTAGGAGCAGAAAAGTTATGATCTATGTCATACTCATCACAAAATTCAGCAAACTTAGCATTTTCAAATTCAGTGCCATGATCAGACCTAATTGATACAAGTTGATTACCTAGTTGTTTCTGAGTTTTTCTAACAAAAGAAGTGAACATGTCAAATGCTTCATCTTTAGATATTAAGAACAATGTCCAGGTAAACCTATAGTAATCATCAACAAGCACCATCACATATCTCTTACCACCTCTACTTAATGTTCTCATTGGACCACAGAGATCCATATGAACCAGTTCCATCGTTCTGGTGGTACTTACCACTTTCTTGCATTTAAAAGAGGATCTTACCTGCTTCCTCCTTGCACAAGCCTCACAAACTTTGTCTTCCTTGAACTTAATGTTAGGCAGTCCTATCACCAAGTCCTTAGAGACTAATTTGTTGAGTTGACTCAGACTTGCATGTCCAAGTCTCTTATGCCAAAGGAGGGGATCACTGTCCATCACACTTAAGCAAGTTAGTTCATTTTATGACAATGTGGACAGATCTACAATATATATATTGTTCACTTTTTTTTCCTGCAAAACAATCTTGTCAGTGGTAAGATTAATCATAAAATATTTAGTTGAGGTGAATGCTACCAAGTTACCTCTATCACACATTTGTGATACACTAATTAGATTGTGTTTCAGGCCGTCTATCAAATAGACATTCTCAATCGAGTGAGAGTCAGTCTTACCTACCTTACCAACCCTAATGATTTCACCTTTCTTCCCATTTCCAAAGGAGACATTACCTCCTTTGAGGTCTTTAAGTGAAAGAAACTGGTTCTTGCTTCCTGTCATGTGCTTTGAGCAGCCACTATCCATGTACCATATTTGGCTGCTCCCCTTCACTTTGACCTGCAAAAGGAAATCAGGGGTTAGTCTTAGGAATCCAAACTAGTTTGGGTCCCTTTCTATAGGCAAAAGGATAATACAAATTCTTTTTAGCCTAACCTGGCAGCCTATTTTTCCCTTGACCAAACTTTTTATTCTTTTGACTAGTCTTTTCTTTTGCAGTGTATTCACTTTTATAGTGACCAGTCTTACCACAGTGTGTGCAAATTTTGTTCTTAGGAAGTGTGAGATACTTGCTAGGTGGCAGATTCCTAAAGCCAATTCCTCTTCTATTGCTACTATGATGTTCCTATAGCCATGACAGTACATCGGAGGACCTGTTCTATTTACAAGTTCTGTCTAGTTCATGCTTGACTTTGCCTAGATCCTCTTTCAAGATTCTTACCTGCTCATCCTTCTTATATAATGCATCTTTTAATTTACCTACATTTTCTTCTAGAGTGATTTGTGTGCAATTAACTGTCTTCTTACTTGTTCCTAATTTCAGTTTTAGGTTTCAGATCTAAGTTCTAGGACATTTGATTTAAATGCATGAATCTGGTTCTTTAGTGCAGTATTTTCACTTACAGTCTCACTAACACTAAGTTCCAGGTTTTTACACTTTGCTTTTAAAATCACACATTCCTTAGACAGTTGTTTCTTTTTGTTATTTATATCCTCAGATTCATCAATAAAATTTAGAAGTAACTCAGATAGCCTTTCTTTAGATAAAAACTTAATCTTATCTTTTAGATGGATAATACTTACTTTAGATTCCTTATCGGATTCTCCAATTGTCATAAGTGCTTGTTCATCTCCATCTTCATCATCTGAGTCCTCATCTGAGCTTTCTCCCCAAGCAGCAACTATAGCCTTTGTTGATCCTTTGTTCTTCTTGGGATAAACCTGTTCCTTCTTTCTGTTTCTTTGTTCAGTTCTTTCCTTCGTCCATTTAATTTCCCATTGAGGACAGTTTTTGATGTGGTGATCAGTCTTCTCACACTTGTAGCAGCCCTCATTGGTTTGTTGTATCCTCCACTTCTTGAAGAACCCTTTCCTCTCATTAGGTACTTCTTGAAGTCCTTTGTGATCATAGCCATTTTATCTTCCTCTAGATCAGAACCTTCAGTAATTCTGAGTGCCAGGCTCCTTTCCTTCTTGGCTATATCCATCTTTATGGTTTGCCTTCTAAGTTCATAAGCAGTGAGATTTCCAATTAGCTCATCCAAATTAAGAGTGACAATGTTCTTTGATTCCTGAATAACAATGATTTTGCTCTCCCATGAGACTGGCAGAACCCTTGTCAAAATCTTCTCAACTTTGTCTTCTTCAAGAATAACCCTTCCAAGAGACTTAAGTTCATTTGTTAGTATGGTGAACCTTGTATACATCTCTTGGATGGTTTTCCCTTCCTTCATAGTGAAATTCTCATATTGAGAATGTAGTAAAGTTCCTCTGGACCTCTTCACCTGAGGTGTTCCTTGATGAGCAACTTGCAAAGTGTCCCAAATTTCCTTAGCAGTAGTACAGCTTTGAATTCTACTGTACTCGTCCGGACCAAGTCCACACACAAGCCATTTCTTGGATTTAGCATTCTTCTCCCATTTTCTCAAGTCCTCAGCAGTGCAATCGGCTCTTGTTTTTGGCACATCTACTCCTTCAGCATTCTTCTTCATGGTAGCCAGGGGACCATCTGTGACTATGTCCCATAGCTCATAATCTTCTCTAATGATATGGTCTCTCATTTTGTTCTTCCACCAGGAGTAGTGCTGGCCATTGAAGAGTGGTGGCCTAGAAGTTGATTGTCCTTCCCAATTTCCAGGTGGTGCACTCATCTTGATCTTCTCCTAAGGTGCACTCACCTTGATCCTCAAGGATAACCTTCTCTGATACCAATTGATGTTTTAACTTCAATACCACACAAGAGGGGGGGGGGATGATTTGTGTGGTGTCCAATTTTTTCGCGTGCACAGATTATAGAAGGACCTAGTTCTTCTATGTGTTCCTTATCCTACTGTTGCGGAATAATAAATGCATAAATTAAAGAACGTAAGGATTTTTACGTGGAAAACACATGGCTCAAAAGGTGAAAAAACCACGACCTACTTCCTAGTAGGATTTCCCCAAAACTCTTCACTAAATCACTAAGCCAAAAACTGCATTTATAAAATACTTTTGTAAATCTAGGATTAACTCTAATCCCGTTGTGGCACACAACCTCTAACTATTGCGACAACTTCAAGTTAACTCTAACTTGAATACTCTGAGTACCTATTACAATTACCTTTAGATAAAGCTGAAAGGTATAATATGAAAACATCTACTACAATTGAACTAGAATAAAAGACAGCCACTTGGAATTGGTTCTTCTATCTGGTTCAAGTAGCTTCAGGTTCGCACACTTGAATCACACACGAACTTCTTGCAAAATGCCTTGCTATTTTGCTCTCAATTCACGTTTAACTTTTTCTTTTATGCGTTACTGTAGAATGAGAACTTCCTGTGATTTATAGAGTTAGTAGAGTAGAAAAAACTAGAGTTATAATGTTACTCTTCCTTGGTGGAAGAGTTCTAGTTGATCTCAACCTCTAACTCCTCCCTTATCTTGGATAATGTTCTCGTTGGGTAAGGAGTCCTTCTCCTTATCATTTATGCAATCTTTTCGATCAGGAAATATCTATTATTATGCCAGATTTCGTTTATCTCATGCATGTGCATCTCACGTGCTTTGAATCTGCCCGTGTCTATGCTTACCAGTGATGAACCTGGTTCATGCATGAGCTTCCTTTGTCAATCTTCAAAACTAACCTTCACTTAGGCCAACAGTAGGAAATTAGACGACTAAACTTCACACAAAAATTAATCGCAACAGAGATAAATTGAGCAAACAGAAAAGTAAAAGAGGCGCAGCAGTTTTTATACTGTTTCAGTACCGCTATGGTACCTACGTTCAGTTCTCTTGGGTCCCAAGAGTTCTCTTAGATCTTCAGTAAGCTTTTATAACAGTGATGATTTTAGTACATTCACCACCAACGCTATACATTAACAAGGTTTCTTTCTAGTATTGACACAACTCTTGTTTTATTTTCTAACTCTTCCTAGCTTTTGCGACACCTGTAGACTCAAGAATACATTGTTTGTACTAAGAAATAGAAGGGTGTAGAAACATATATGAAGTGGCATAATCTTCTTTGCCCTTCTATTTCTTCTTTTATAGCCTGACGAGTCTTCTGATTCCTTGTCTCCTGGGATCACATAGCAGCAATGATTGGAGGCTTTTCCTTATGAGGCATAGATATTTAAGAGTGAGACCCAAGGGTAGCCTCATGAATCTATCTTGGAAAGGGAGGCTAGATTCATTCTTAATCTTGATGAATTGGTTCCTCCGTTTATCCTTGATTAGAGCTTCTGCAGATTGTCCTTGATTTGCTCTCTAACCGTGATTTGCTCTCTAGCCGTGATTAGCTCTCTTTCCTTTCTTGTGCGCTTGAGTATCTTTAGCAAGTATGATTGATTGACTTTCCTTCCTTATTCTTTGATTGATTGATTTTCTCTCCATTTGATGCAAAGTTAGAAATACATAGCCGTTGGGTTCCTTTGATTTCCCATATGATTTTCTTTTCTTTCATCAATGTCGTTGCTCTTCGAATTTGCACACAATTAGATGTCATTAGTCAAGGCTCTTTTGATTATTGATCATTATTAAAATTCTAAACTTAACACATTGTAACTATAGTTCAATATATATATACATAGTTTATAAGTCATATTCGATAGTATACATCTTAAGATATACTATATATACATCTTACTATATATATATATATATATATATATATATATATATATATATATATATATATATATATATATATATATTAAAAAGAAAAGAGGCCAATACATTAGTGAATGACCTGACAAGCACATAAGACTCGACTCAAGAAGAACCCAGTAGTTTTTTTTTTTGGGAAAAGGTCTAAAATTACCCATCTACTATGGTATATTGTTTACTTCTGCCACCCGTTATACTTTTCGTCCAAATCTATCACTACCGTTAACAAAGTTTGCATAGTTGTCCCTAATTCTAACGGATCTACACTGTGGCAGCTGACCCACTCAATTTTCTCCATGTCAACTGCCAAGTTAGCGGGTCCCACCCAACCCCTCTAATATTCTTCATTTGAATAGTTGACCAAAAAAACTTCCCATTTCCCTATAGAATCTCCTTACCCCACCCCCTAAAAATGAAATCCTTTTCCAACACTTTTTCATTTTTTTCCATTCTTTCCCTTTACCTTTTTCCATTGCAGAGATTGTACCTCCACCAAAATGAAATCTAGTCTTCTAATCCCATTAACAAATGATCATTGCTGAAAAATTAGGGTTCATCAAAGGAATCACAATTAAGGACCTTCAATATGTCAACAATGGTGTTCTCTAATAATGGCTCTTGAAACCCACTACGGTATATTCTTTGGGTGTCTAAAAATTTCAAATTCTACTTAGATTAGTTGATTATTTATGGAGGAGATCGACCGGCTGTTGTCATTTTGAGCTTAATGTCGTGAATCAAACACTGATTTCGTGGATTTGAGTAAAAGATATTTGAACTCTATTTTTTTGGTCGTCGAAATTCAAAGCTGGAAAAAGACTCAAGATCCTGAAATTTCTTGCTTCTTTTATACTAAAATCTAGTGGAGAAAACATATTTTGAATCTTAAAAAGGAAAGAATAACACTGGTGTTCAAAAATTTTAAAAATAAATAGCAATCACCATTGAAGGAGCTGTAAAAGAGCTCGAAAACATAAGATGGGTATTCTGATTTGTTGAAGTTTGAGCTAAGTGTTTTGGAGTTTGCTGGAAATATTCATGTAGAGAAGTTGTGGACGATCTGAGTCTGTTTGGTTAAAAAATTTATTTGGATCGAAATATTTGAAGCAAAGATGAAGAAGCATGGAGGAAAAAGAAGAAGAAGCAACCCTTTTTGGGATTTTTTTTTAATTTGCTGATTTAGTAAATAAGTGTAATAAATAAAATGTATTTTTAAATAGTGACATAGACTCTTACGTGACACTTTAATAAATGCAATAACTAAGATATTATTAAAAGTGGTAATATGGACTCTACATTGGTATTTTATTTGGTGGAACCTATTGACTTGGCAGCTGACATGGAGAAAATTGAGGGGGTCAGCTGTCACGGTGTAGATCCGTTAGGGTTAGGGGCAATTATGCAAACTTTGTTAATGATAGGGATAAATTTGGACGAAAAATATAACGGGTGGCAGAAGTAAGTAAACAATATACAAAGTAGGGGGGCAATTTTAGACCTTTTCCTTTTTTATTTTTTATTTTTTTACATAAAGCTTAGATATTCACTTGTTGCAATTCACTTGTAAGATTGAGATGTGTCCTCAATAACTTCTTTCAACTTGAGGTTAGGTTTCCTTTCTATCAACATATTTGCAATGAGTAAAGAATATAATTCAAGATGCAATCTAGATATTTCTGCTGCAAACACAGTAAAACTCCAACAGGGACAGTTCAAAAACATTGATGGCCTGAAGCCAAATCTTATCAAAGGTATCAATTAAATTTAATAAAACTAGCTCCTGTGTGCGGCACGGTACATCTCGTGCATCACACATGCATCTTGTGTCAACTAATAGATACTAAGTAGTACTTTTTAAAATCACTTATATAGTTAACACTTGTGCGTGAGACATAAAATAAAATTAAAAGGAAAAAAGTGCAAATTAAAATTGATAAAGGTGATATATATAACGATAATAAATTTTTAGGGCCTAAAACTTTGCTAAGTCTAAAGCTAAGTCTAAAACTAAGTGCTTCACTTGCTTGACGGTTGAGCCGGCCCTGAACTCCAAATTTTGTTGAACATGCTTCTGTTTGGTTATTCCTATTGCATGTAACAGTCAATCTTACGTATCTAAAGGTGGAAATTTCTCAATTTTCCACTCAAATTTTCGTTGGATTAAGGCCAAGTTAACGGTGGCAGAAAAGTTTAGCGCTTAAGAAACAATGAAAAGTTCTAAAAGAATCAAAAGAGAAGAGCTCGAAGAGATAAAGGAAGCCAACTCTGTGGGACTAATTACATGCAATTTATGGATGATAAGCTGAATTAATAACTTAAAGAATAAGACTAGTAATTAATGTAGGAAATGACACCGAAAAATAACGATAATAATACTGCAATGATATTATTTGACACAGATTGGCTTGAGTTGTGCTAGGCACTGTCCTAAGAAACTATTTCAGCATTGTGAAATGCTTTCCCAGGATTAAACAAGCTCATCTCTATTTATTTAGAGGATACAGAAATCAGCAAAGTTAAATAATACACCAGCAAATCTTAAGGAATAATTAGAATAGGAATTTCTTTAAAAAAAAATAAAGGTTTTCTCTATTTTTCAGTGGCTAGCTATGAATAATAGCTAATGATTAATGGAGATTACTAAAGCTTTGGTTGGAAAGCATACTGACCAAAACGTGTAAGAAGGAAAGGGAAGAAAGGGAATGTTTCTGATAATCTTTTCAAGTGTATTGGACACTTACACACTTGTTCACACATATGCCAGTTGTTATTTAGCATGACAATTGGTTAAGTTTCATTGAAGATATTGCCACATGGACATATGATTTCATGCAAGAAGCCACATACTATTCCAAAGTATCTTTTGAAATAAATTAATTTATCACCAATCCCCACATCAAAAGATATTTTAGGAATATAGGAGTAATGAATATGAGAGTAAGATTTTCTGGATTTGTATGGTCCAAATGTAATAGGTTTGGTGTCTTCTGGAATATGATTATCACGACCCAAAAATTCCACCACAGGCGTCGTGATGGCACCTAATCTCTAAGAACAGGTAAGCCGATTTCAATTACATTTTTGGAGCCAATTTTTTTAATTAAATAAGTAACCAAAACTAACAACGGAACAAATATGAATGTACAACCTCCCAAGACTGGTAGTACTGAGTCACGAACTCTAACTGAATACATGGAATGATCACGAGGACCGAATATACAATACTGTTTGATTAAAACTAACAGTACAATGAAATGAAAAGACTCCAAGGGACTGTGACGACCAAGCAACTCTACCTTGAATCCTTACGATCCCGCTTTAACTCTTCTCAAGTCCGATGTCTCCAATACCTGGCTGTGCACAAAAATGTGCAGAAGTGTAGTATGAGTACACCACTGTCGGTACCCAGTAAGTATCAAGACTAACCTCAATGGAGTAGAGATGAGGCACAGTCAAAATACTCACTAGTCTAATAGCCTGTGCAATATAATATACAAAATAATAGGAAACAAATAATAATAATAATAATAATAATAATAATAATAATAATAATAATAATAATAATAATAATAATAATAATAATAATAATAATAATAATAATAATAATAATAATAATAATAATAATAATAATAATAATAATAATAATAATAATAATAATAATAATAATAATAATAATAATAATAATAATAATAATAATAATAATAATAATAATAATAATAATAATAATAATAATAATAATAATAATAATAATAATAATAAGAATATCATTAATATTACTCAATAATTAATAAACACAATTACACCCAATTAAATCAAGTCCTTCAAATAAATGTCTTTCACATATAATTCTTCCAGATAACTCTCATTCAAATATAATTTTCTCAAATAATTATTTTTCAAATATAATTCTATCAATAAATCTTTTCAAATATAATTTCCTCAAATAAATATCTTTCAAATACAATTCTTTCATATAATACTTTCTAAGCAAAAATCCTTCCAAATAAATATTTTGAATATAATTCTTTCAATTAAAAAGTCACCATGTAACACCTCATTTCATAATCTTAAAAATACGGATCTCCCCTTTTTCATATTTCTACGGCAGCTCGTGCCCATAATTAAATCATCATATTTCTTCGGCACCTCGTGCCCTCATTTCATATCTCAACTTCACGGATAATTCACATGCCAATTATCATTATCATTTTCACGGCACCTCGTGCCCATATTTCATTTTATAAACCGCCTGGCAATAGCCACAGGCTCTCAATTTCAACATAAATTAGATTGTTATCAATTTACCAACAACAAGACAAATTGCACAAGGAATAAAAGTAAACACAAGAAAATCACAACATCATGTGAGCACCTAATTTTTTCCCTAATACAAAATTACTCCTAAAAAATCCAAATAATAGCTTTAAATTATTTTTCTATATTTTTACTTAGTTTGCTTTGTACGTATTCATGTTTGATGCATTTTTAAGTTTCATTTTAAATCCTAAAGAAAAATACAAAAAATATTTTGATTTTTTTAAAAAAAATAAAAAATAAAAAATAATTGCATAATCAATTGCATTTGTAAAACACTAAAATACAAAAAATACATTAGTAACACTACATGCATTCTTAAGCTAGTTAATTAATTAGATCATTAGTCAATTAGTGAGTAAAATATATATAATAGTTTAGTCACATAAATTGATTTAGTCAAGCCCATCCCTTTAGAAGCCCAATTTTCATGACCGGCCTGGCCTAACCGAACCCCCTCTCTTTAAGGGATCCTAATTTCCCTTCCACAGACAGGAGACAAATCCCCCCTTTAGAAAACCCTAGCCGCCTCCTAGATCCCCCTCTAATCTCACCCTCCTCTACTCATCTTCTCACACACGGATATTCACACACTAGCAGAGATAAAGTTTGGAATTAAAAAAATCAGAAAATTCAAAAAGAGTTCCAAAAACCAAAACAAAAACAGAAACAAAAGAGGGATTTCAAGACTATTTTCTAATTCTGCTTCGTTACTTCATAATTTCCGTGAATCCGAGTGCTATTTGAGCTATGGAACTGCTATCCACTGTTGTTTTGTTGTTCTTGTTCTGTTGATTCACTTGTTCTGCTTTTATTTAGCTATTCGGAAATCTACACATTGTTGTTGAGGTATGAACTTGATTCAGATCATGTAATTATTGATTGGGTGCTATAATACCATGAATTTGCAGTAATTTTCTCTATTTCATGTGTTCGAAATGTATTCCAATATCACCTGCCAACTTGATTTAATTATGAATTGCTTTGATGCATGAAATTAGTATAGATCCATGTAGAAAAGGGGTATTTTTATATAAGTATTCCTATTGTAATTAATTTGTGCGCAAGATGAACATGACTGTAATTTATAAAATATTTATGTGCGAAGCCATGAACTGATGAATGGATTTCTTTTAATATTTTTGATCTATTGCATTCTAGTGTAAATTTGGACGAGTGTTATCACGTTAATTATAGCCACGTGGAAAGATTTGGCGCAACAAGGTTTTGCTTTGCTCATGTCCTTACTCTGTGGGGCTTAAGGATAAATCGGCTCATCCAATTCGACCAAGGCTCAAATCGAGCCCAATGAGTAGAGTTAACTGCTATAAAAGAGCAACTGTTGCATTTTATTACACCTGTCTTCTGCTGTAAATGTCTGTTTTGATCAAGATAGAGTAACGTTTTATTTTACTCGAATGTTTAGCCAACCTGGATTCTCTTTGAATTAACTGAAGTAACGAGGAGTCCAAATGTAGACTTGCTTTAGGCGTGATTCATAAATAAATTATTGTGATTATGGGTACGGTTCCGGTGACTTAGTTATGATACATAAACTCCAAACTCGAGTGCGCGTTTCACGTGACTCGACTTTACAACTTCAAATAATAATAAAAATAAGCATGTCGTAAATCGCGGGTGCATTTCATGTGGCGCGGTTTGCGACGTGTGCCAAAACGACAAGTGTACGACATCGTGACTTGTTCCTGAAATAATTCCATAAATAATTAAAAGCGGTTAAAAAGTAAAAATGCACAATAGGCTTTAAATATGTAATAAATCAGATAATTGGGCCAAGTATTAATTGTTAAGCGACCGTGCTAAAACCACGGAACCCGAAAGTGCCTCACACCTTCTCCCGGGTTAACAGAATTCCTTACCCGGTCTTCTGTGTTCGCGGATCATAAATAGAGTCAAATTTCCTCGATTTGGGATTTAAAATAAACCGGTGACTTGGGACACCAGAAAATTATTCCAAGTGGCGACTCTGATAAATAAATAATCTCATTTCGATTAATGTCACTTAATTGGAAAAACTCTCTTATTCCCTATCCCCTCGGAAAAAAGGAGGTGTGACAGCTCTGGCAACTCTGTTGGGGACAAGAACCCAGAATCTCTGGTTCAGGGTTCAGAATTCGAGCTTAGATAACTGTTATGCTTGGCTTTCATGATTGTTTGATATTATTTGTTTGAGCCTAATGTGCTAATTGCTTCTCTTTACCGCTTTGATATTGTTGTGAACTGTATAAACTGTTACGAAAACCTTTCTTCTCTCTGAGTCTTCTAAATTTTCTAGGAAGCATGCGTTTCGCGTGGCTTCTTTTCTGTTAGAGTCATATCCTAATTTTAGAACGAGGTTCAAACAAGTTGCAAAGCCGGTGAAGCTTCTGTATTTCCGGTACGCTGCCCCCCTCGGCTCGAGTTGCAACGCCTGGTTTTGACAATCCCGGTATACAAAAATAAAACCCCGTTACTCTGTCAAAATTTCAAGAATAAAAAGAGAAAATTATTTCGAAACAAATCATATTTTTCTGTGCATCAAAATGGCAGAACTACGCGGGTTTGATTCTCACCGGATGTGAGATACGTAGGCAAACCTCATCGGTTCCGGCCCACAATTTTCAAAAAATCCAAAAATATTTTTCTTTACCTCCTCTTTAGAAAGTCTTTCATTTAGACCACAATTTTCAAACAATCCAAAAATATTTTAGTTTACTCCTCTTTTGAAAGTCTTTCTTTTAGACCACAATTTTTAAAAAATCCAAAAATATTTTTCTTTATCTCCTCTTTAGAAAGTCTTTTTTTAGACCACAATTTTCAAAAAGTCCAAAAATATTTTCCTTTAATTCCTTTAGGAGTTTTTTTTTAGAAAATCCAAAAAAAATAAAAAAATAAGAAAATTTTTAAACCAAAAAAATATTTTATTTGTAGGAGTCTTTTATTAGAAAAATAAAATAAATGAAATAAAAATCCAAAAAAAAAATATTTTCTACATTGTTTTTAGAAAGTCTTTCTACCAAAAATCCAAAAAAAAAAAAAAAACATCAAAAGCCAAAAAAAAAATTTTCTTTCTTATATAGAAGTCCTTTCGGAAAAAATTAGAAAAAAAATCAAAAATCAAATTCCAAAAATATTTTCTTTCTTCTTTATAAATTTTTCATTAGAAAATTAAAAAAAAAAAATCAAAGTCCAAAAAGAATTAGTTTATTTACTTTATTTCTGATCTTCCCGAACTACGCAAGATCTGATTCATGTTCCTACATGATACGTAGGCAACACATATCAGGTTCGATCGACCATAAAATAAAGTGTTAAAAAAATGATGATGATAATAATAAGGACCGACTGAGTCCATTCTAACGTGTCTCTTATTTTGAATCACAGATGAAAGTTTGAGGTGGTCTGTTTGTGGTAAGCTGGCAACACAAAATCCAAAGAAAAAATATCATTCACAACTGACATTGAAGCTGTTACGAGTGGTCAAGAGACTCGGGGTCAGAGGGTTCAACAAGAGTCTACTTTGGTTGAGGAAAATAGAATATCGAAACAGCAAATGACTGAAATGTGTCAAGCATCGGCCAATGGTCAAGGACCACCCCTTTCTCATGTTTTCCAAAAATTCACACCCATCTCGACTATTACCACTACTGTCTCATTGTCTGATCGATCCTATCCATTTGGCTTCAGTCTTTATCCCAACTGTACGACTACAACTGGAACTTCTGTTGCGCGCTTCCAAAGTGTGCCATTGACAACCAATCAGACAATCACTGCTGTTATGCCTATTTGAACTATCCCACAGCCAACAATGGTACAAAAGAAAAGTCATGAGTCACAATTTGCTACCCAACAAGAACAATACCATTCTCCTGAGTACCACTCATACCTATTTGATCTTCCTTCAAAGATTGAGAAGCCTACCCGAAAGATGACACAAGAAGAAATGACCCAAAGAGTGAAAAGCTTAGAACAAAAATTGAAAAATATGCAAGGGTCGGCATGTCAGAAGAGTATTGCCATCAAGGATCTATATATGTTCCCCGGTGTTCGTTTGCCACTTGGTTTTAAGACTCCCAAATTTGAACAGTATGATGGACATGGAGGACCCATAGCCCACTTGAAAAGGTATTGCAATCAGCTAAGAGGTGTGGAGGGAATAAAAGAACTAGTAATGGCTTATTTCGGGGAAAGCCTGACAGGGGTAGCCTCTAAATGGTTTATGGATCAAGAAACCTCTCACTGGCATGTCTGGGATGACATGGCCCAGGCCTTTGTCAAACAGTTCCAATACAACATCGATATCGCCTCAGACCGCAATTCCCTTCCAAACCTGAAGAAGAAACCAACTGAAAGTTTCAGAGAATATGCCATTAAATGGAGAGAGAGCAAGCGGCTAGAGTTAAGCCACCCATGGATGACCACGAGCTAATCACTGTCTTCCTTCAGGATCAAGAGCTAGATTATTTTCAAAACATGATGTTCGCAGTGGGCAAATCCTTCTCGGAATCAATCAAAATTAGGGAAATGGTTGAGAAAGGCCTTAAGACAGGCAAAATTATAAGTCAAGCAGTTCTCAAAGCTGCAACTCAGGCTGTGCAGATTGCATCTGATAATATTAGTGACACGAATGAGAAGGATGAAGAAACCATGATGACAATAAGAAGAGGTCCTAGGAGAACATCTCGAAGGTATGAGCAGCCTCATCAGGTTTCCGATGATTCCCCTGAGCACTACTATCCACCTCAGAACCCACAATACTCTATTGCTCCACTACAGTATGTTGTCCAGCCACCAAGACACCCCAAAAGGCGAGCACCAGCACCGCAAAATCTCCACCAGCCTCCATAAAATTTTCAAGTGCTCTATAACCCACATCCAAGTCAGGGGTATAGAGGGGAACAAAGGATGAAAGATAACTTTATACCAATAGGAGAGTCCTATGCAAGTGTGTTTGAGAAATTAAAGCATTATGACATGATTGCACCTATTCCTCCAAATCATGTGGACCCACGTGCAAGAAGCTTTGACCCTTCTAAAAGGTGTGAATACCATTCCAATTTCCAGGGGCACAATGCTGAAAGTTGTCGGGATTTGAAAAGAGAAATAGAAAGGATGATCCTGGAAAACCTGATTGTGATCCAAGATAATGACACCCAGAATATCACGCAGAATCCTTTACATGCACATGATGATGAACACTTTGTGGGGATGATGTGTGGTGATATGGAGTATGAGAATCCTCTCGGGAACTTGCCGACTGAAATTGGAGAAGGCCATGGTGATTCTGATGAGCAAATTTGTGGCTAAATGTCAAGCTTAGAAATTGAAAAGTCATTCCCTCCTCACTAGGAAGGAATCTTGGTAGCTTGTTTTGATGTTTTTTCTATTATCTGGGTTATTCCAGGGTGTGATCCAGATTTTGTTTATTTTATTGAGTCAAACCCTTCTATCCCTCTATTTTGTTTGTGTGAGTCTTGTCTGTCCATTTGGTTGCTATTTTCATTAGCCGGGTTATTTTAGGGTTGTAACTCAGATTTTAGGTTGTTTGTCTTGTTGTTTACTCAATGAAAAATAGTTTTTCCTTTTGTGTCATTTCATGCTTAGTTCTTTTCCCGCTAGTTTTAGTGATATGACATGCATGCGGAATTTTTGGCCAGATCTTAAAAAACTGATTTAAGCTTGAATTGGATAAATGAGAAAAAGGAACTTTTGAGGATGAATAAAGAGTTGAAACACTTTGGAATTAAGCTCGAATAAAATGACCCGTGGAGGTTAATGATCTTTACCTTCAAATCATTGTGAAGGTCGGGTTTTGAGGAAGAATCAATTGAAGTTTATTGGAAAGTTTGACATTAATGGGTGAAAAGTGTCTTCCGACCACGACACACCAAGAAGATAGACATGCTCATCAATGTTGTGATCACGAAAGGATACTATAATTGGCATTCTCGAGGCTAGGAGGCCCTTTTTGTGCCATCCAAACACTTTATACCCTTTGTTATCCCTTTTGAGCCTGTGTTATTTTCTTTGACCATCCTCTTTTGGAATTAAGTTTAGAGTCAAAAGTTCAAAAAAATGAAAAGAAAAGTCCATGCCCCAAGAGACCAAACTGGGGCAACTCTTAGAAAGTACAAGTAAAACAAAAAAAATAGAATAGTCAAAGGTCCATGTCCCAGAAAATAGAAGTTGGGCAACTTGTTCTGAAAAAAAAAGAGAAGAAAAAGGAAAAAAAGAAAAAAAAGAGCAGAAAGAAAGATGAAAAATGATAATATTAGGTCAGATGTTTGAACTACGTTAGACCTGATTCCTTAAAAAAAGGATACGTAGGCAGCCTTACACGGTTCGGTCCAACCAAATAAATAAATAAAAAAATCCAAAAATCCCAGTATATAAAACTGGGGCATGAGTTTGTTTTAGTTTTTTTTAAAGAGTCGATTCCGAGAGTTGTAAGTGTACAACCCATCATATTGAGTCTACTTGGAGCCTTGTGATGTCCCTTATTTCCAACCCTATCCAAAAACCTTCCGAATAAAGACCTCATAATCAGCTTTCAAGAATGCCAAGAGACGCATGCAATGACCAACATTTGTCACATGACATAGAACACCATCAAGTTTCTCACACAAGAAAGCAAAGAAAAAGGAAAAAAAAAAATGAGAGAGTCTTACTAGTGAAAACCCTCACGGGCACTGTAAGACGACGGTAAGTAGAGATAAATAAATGAGAGAGGCTTGTTGAAAATCTCTCAGGGCACAAATAGTCGAAAGTGAGTTGTGAAGCTGATGTAAAGGATTGGTACGAGCAAGCCCGACTTCAAAGTTCATAAGAATAGTAAAAGGAAAGATAGGTCAGTTTGATAGATCAGACCGTTAAGTCCAAAATGCATGTCATGATCATTAAGGCTAGTTACCATAAAATAAAAAGAAAAAAAAAGAAAAAGAAAAAAAAACTCTTCCTTCTGTCCTTCCGACAGGGGCATTTCTTGTTAATACTTGTTTCTTTGCATCATTGTGCCCCTTCACTCTAAGTCAGTCCTTATCAAAACAAGCAAGAAAAGATTTCAAAATATGCTACCAACTTTTCAGTTGCACAAAGTAAATTTGGCAAGCACAGTCAGGTGTTACAGTCAACATGCCTTGAGGATTCATGCAAAGGCTTCCCCCCAAAATACCCTTGTCATCCTACTTGGCTAAAGCAAGCAAAGATAACCTCGAGGTTAATCAGGGGGTCGGGCTCTCTGTAGTACTGAACAAGAACTATGAAGTGTGCACATCATGCAAAAGACACTTACCAGCTGTGATTCTCTCTGACCGAAAAATTGCTCAAAAAGCAGAAAGACATTCAATACATAGAAAAGGTCACCTAAGCAAAGATCTCCAGTTGGGATAAGGCTGATTGAGCCACAAATACAAATGGTACTGGGTGTGAAACGATCAGGGTTGATGTAAAGCAAAAAGTCTCTTGAAACCGACTCAAGCTGATTGAGCAAAAGCCAAGGTGCCCAAGACTCAAGGCCACAAACCGACCACCACTTTTAAAACTGACAAAATTTCCTTTGTTTGAAACAGGAACAAAACAGTGCAAGGAAAGTGGTTCAAAAGAAAAAAAAGAGAAGAGAAGAGCCGTCATAGGGAAGTTTCTCAAATCTTTGCCTTTATTTGTCTTGCCAGTGTGCATAAAATATTGCCATTGCTCTTCACATTTTTTCTCCTAGGATAAACGTCTTAGTCTGATGAATCTTTCTCCTAAGATAATAAAAAAGAGACCTAGTCTGATGAATCTTTCTTCTAAGATAGATAACCTAGTCTGATAAACTTTCTCCTAGGATCAAAATATTAGTCTAATGAATTTTTCTCCTAAGATATAGAAATCTTAGTCTGATTAATCTTTCTCCTAAGATAATAAAAAAAAAAAACCTAGTCCGATGAATTTTCTCCTAGGATACAAAGTCTTAGTCTGATGAATTTTCTCCTCGGATCGAAGTCTTAGTCTGATGAACTTTCTTCTAGGATAGACGTCTTAGTCTGATGAATCTTTCTCCTAAGACTAAAACCTAGTCTGATGAAATTTCTCCTAGGATAATAATTTTTTTTTTTTAAAAAGGGAAGTCTGGATTTAAAAAAAGAAAGGTTAATTTCTAGTTTTCTTAAGTTATCAATCTTTAGTTTTCTTGAAATCAGGGGTCCCGCCTGGAGAATAGGGTCAGTTTTTAGTTTAGTCGAGCTTAGTTTATAGTTTTCCGCAAGCTCAATCTCAATTCTAAGAGACTCGCTTCCTAGTTTGGATTTTTCAGATTTTTATTTCTTTAGGAGACGCACTTCTTAAATTGAGATTCACCCTTAGGAGATGCACAACCTAGTCTGGGTCTTTCAGGATATACTTTTAGGAGACGCACTTCCTAAATTGAGATTTCACCCATAGGAGATGCACTTCCTAGTTTGGTTCATTCAAGCTTCATCCCTAGGAGATGCACATCCTAGTCGAGTCTTTAATTTTACTCTCATCATTGCATCATTCATCAATAGCATATGTGATTTATAGTTCTGCTAACAACTCACAAATCTTCCTAGTGCAAACTGGGGCAGAAAAGATTCTTCTGTTTTGTCTATTTTGTTGTAGTATCAGGCACCCACCTGGAAAACGAGGGAATTCATTTCAAGTTTTTAAGTCAGCAGGCGCCCACCTGAAGAATGAGGGAATTTATTTCAAGTTTTAAGTCAGCATTAGGCGCCCACCTGGAGAATGAGGAAATTCATTTCAAGTGTAAGTCATGAGGCGCACACCTAGAGAACGAGAGAATTCTTTTCAGGTTTTAAGCCAGCATCAGGCGCCCACTTGGAGAATGAGGGAATTCATTTCAAGTGTTAAGTCAACATCAGGCACCCACCTGGAAAACGAGGGAATTCATTTCAAGTTTTTAAGTCAGTAGGCGCCCACCTGGAGAATGAGGGAATTTATTGCAAGTATTAAGTCAATAGCAGGCGCCCACCTGGAGAATGAGGAAATTCATTTCAAGTTTTAAGTCAGCATCAGGCACCCACCTGGAAAACTAGGGAATTCATTTCAAGTTTTAAGTAAGCAGGCGCCCACCTGGAGAATGAGGGAATTTATTTCAAGTTTTAAGTGAACAGCAGGCGCCCACCTGGAGAATGAGGGAATTCATTTCAAGTGTTAAGTAAGCATCAGACGCCCACCTGGAGAATGAGGGAATTCATTTCAAGTGTTAAGTCAACATCAGGCACCCACCTAGAAAACGAGAGAATTTATTTCAAGTGTTTAAGTCAGCAGGCGCCTACCTGGAGAATGAGGGAATTTATTTCAAGTTTTAAGTCATCAGGCGCCCACCTGGAGAACGAGGAAATTTATTTCATGTTTTAAGTCAACATCAGGCGCCCACCTGGAGAACGAGGGAATTCATTGCAAGTGTTAAGTCAACATCAGGCACTCACCTAGAAAACGAGGAAATTCATTTTAAGTTTTTAAAGTCAGTAGGCGCCCACCTGAAGAATGAGGGAATTTATTTTAAGTTTTAAGTCATCAGGCGCCCACCTGGCGAATGAGGGAATTTATTTCAAATTTTAAGTCAGCATCAGGCGCCCACCTAGAGAAATAGGAATTCATTTTAAGTTTTAAGTTAGCGGCAGGCGCCCACCTGGAGAATGAGGGAATTTGTTTCTATTTTCTAGTCATTAGCAGGCGCCCACCTGGAGACCGAGGGAATTCATTTCAAATTTTAAGTCAGTTGCAGGTGCCACCTGAAGAACGAGGGAAGTCATTTCAGAATTCCATTCAAGTTAGAAGTACAGAAGATCGCCTCAAGAATGCAAGTCGACAGTCTGGGATGACCAAAAGAAGAAGTCTCAATCCAGAATAAAAGAAAAAAAAAGAAGTGAATTCAAAATGCAGAAGCAGATGAAAAGATATGGGCTGCTCAAGACATAATTGAAGTCGCAAGCTTTGCATGTCCCATCTTGATCCGAAAAGGCGAAGAAGAATGAACTACCACCTGCATCTAGCAAGCATCGAGGTTCAGATCAGATTCTGCATGAAGAACCAGCCAAAACTCAAGATCAAGTTTCAAAAGACTCATAGATAGGAATCTTGTAACTCGTAACTGATAGGCTTAGTTAGTCTTTTTCATTTTGACTTTGGTGTAATAAGGAGCTCAGCAAGCAGTAAATAGCAGCAACAACAGTGAAATCATAGCTTCTCGGTAGTCCCAGCTACCTAAACTTCTAGAACTACACTGACCTGATTCCTTTATAGCCAAGGATATGTAGGCAACCTCCGAAGCAAGGTTCGGTCAAACTTTTCAAAAATAAACGCTCCCCATGGAGTATCCAAACGGGTAAAAATTTCTCGTAATTGCTCACTTTATCTTTACCCGAAAACTCTTCATGTTTCTGAGCAAAGAGGGACAGCTGTGAGCACCTAATTTTTGCCCTAATATAAAATTACTCCTAAAAAATCCAAAAAATAGCTTTAAATTATTTTTCTATATTTTTACTTAGTTTGCTTTGTACGTATTCATGTTTGATGCATTTTTAAGTTTCATTTTAAATCCTAAAGAAAAATACAAAAAATATTTTGAATTTTTATTTTTTTTTTAAAAAGAAAATTTTTAATTGCATAATCAATTGCATTTGTAAAATACTAAAATACCAAAAAATACATTAGTAACTCTACATGCATTCTTAAGCTAGTTAATTAATTAGGTCATTAGTCAATTAGTGAGTAAAATATATATAATAGTTTAGCCACACAAATTGGTTTAGTCAAGCTCAGCCCAATTTTTATGACCCGCCTGGCCCAACCGAACCCCCTCTCTTTAAGGGACCCTAATTTCCCTTCCACAGAGAAGACAGTAGACGGATCCCCCCTTTAGAAAACCCTAGCCGCCTCCTAGATCCCCTCTCTAATCTCACCCTCCTCTACTCATCTTCTCACACACGGATATTCACACACTAGGAGAGATAAATTTTGGAATTAAAAAATCAAAAAATTCAAAAAGAGTTCCAAAAACCAAAACAAAAACAGAAACAAAAGAGGGATTTCAAGACTATTTTCTAATTCTGCTTCGTTACTTCATAATTTCCGGGATTCCGAGTGCTATTTGAGCTATGGAACTGCTATCCACTGTTGTTTTGTTGTTCATGTTCTGTTGATTCGCCTATTCTGCTTTTATTTAGCTATTCGGAAATCTACACATTGTTGTTGAGGTATGAACTTGATTCAGATCATGTAATTATTGATTGGGTGCTATAATACCATGAATTTGCAGTAATTTTCTCTATTTCATGTGTTCGAAATGTATTCCAATATCACCTGCCAACTTGATTTAATTATGAATTGCTTTGATGCATGAAATTAGTATAGATCCATGTAGAAAAGGGG
Organism: Nicotiana tabacum; assembly: GCF_000715075.1. NCBI lineage: Eukaryota > Viridiplantae > Streptophyta > Magnoliopsida > Solanales > Solanaceae > Nicotiana > Nicotiana tabacum. Next base: position 20,306,957 of record NC_134081.1, on the reverse strand, counting down.
TATTTTTGCATAAGTATTCCTATTGTAATTAATTTGTGCGCAAGATGAACATGACTGTAATTTATAAAATATTTATGTGCGTAGCCATGAACTGATGAATGGATTTCTTTTACTATTTTTGATCTATTGCATTCTAGTGTTAATTTGGACGAGTGTTATCACGTTAATTATAGCCACGTGGAAAGATTTGACGCAACAAGGTTTTGCTTTGCTCATGTCCTTACTCTGTGGGGCTTAAGGATAAATCGGCTCATCCAATTCGACCAAGGTTCAAATCGAGCCCAATGAGTGGAGTTAACTGCTATAAAAGAGCAACTGTAGCATTTTATTACACCCGTCTTCTACTGTAAATGTCTGTTTTGATCAAGATAGAGTAATGTTTTATTTTACTCGAATGTTTAGCCAACCTGGATTCTCTTTGAATTAACTGAAGTAACGAGGAGTCCAAATGAAGACTTGCATTGATTTTCCATAGCTACATAAGAGCAAGAACATTTGGAACCTGTTTGTTCCTTATCAATTTAACCAATAACCTCACACTGCCTCTCCAATCAAAATCTCCCATAACTCACTCACTCTTTACATTTAATCGGGAATGTTAGGAAATAATAAATCATGAACATCGTAGCTTGCTTTAGGCGTGATTCATAAATAAATCATTGTGATTATGGGTACGGTTCCCGTGATTTAGTCATGATACATAAACCCCAAACTCGAGTGCACGTTTCACGTGACTTGACTTTACAACTTCAAATAATAACAAAAATAAGCATGTCGTAAATCGCGGGTGCATTTTATGTGGCGCGGTTTGCGACGTGTGCCAAAACGACAAATGTACGACATCGTAACTTGTTCCTGAAATAATTCCATAAATAATTAAAAGCGGTTAAAAAGTAAAAATGCACAATTGGCTTTAAATATGTAATAAATCAGATAATTGGGCCAAGTATTAATTGTTAAGCGACTGTGCTAAAACCACGGAACCTGGGAGTGTCTCACACCTTCTCCCGGGTTAACAGAATTTCTTACCCGGTCTTCTGTATTCGCGGACCATAAATAGAGTCAAATTTCCTCGATTTGGGATTTTAAATAAATCGGTGACTTTGGACACTATAAATTATTCCAAGTGGCGACTCTGATAAATAAATAATCTCATTTCGATTAATGTCACTTAATTGGAAAAACTCCCTTATTCCCTATCCCCTCGAAAAAAAGGAGGTGTGACACATCACATGAAAATTATCAACACCACAACCCCACATCATCACATATCGTTCCTGACAATAGCCACCCTTATCACTCCTATTTCCACCCTTATCACTCCGCTCAGACAATACCAATAGCCACCTTTATCGCTCCTATTGCCACCTTTATCGCTCCGCCCAGACAATATTCCAACAAACACAACAGTGAAATGCCACCCTTATAACTACATAATATCAACGGTGAAATGCCACCCTTATCTCCCCAAAATAACAATTCACACAACACAATAATTTATACGGGAAATTATCGCAGCAACATAACAAAATCAATTCATATCACAATTTGCCCAATGGCCACAACCAAATTTCAAATCTACAACCAAGTCAATTAATTTCACAACAAATAGCCAAAAGCTCCACACAATGTGTACAACACCTAAAAATAATCAATAGAGATAGAAATTACTCAACATAAAGTAAAGTATTCATTAAATTCAAATTTTTAATAATTATATAAACACCTCTTCTTAAGCTCATTTAATTAATTATTTGCAAAGGGAAAATCCATAATGAAATTAAATTTCAATAATTATCAAACCAACAAATTTACGGAATTAGATAAATAATCAAGTAACAATCACATCAAATTGTCATATAACAACAGATTCAACAACAAGGATTTATGCACGATAATTAGATGATTAAATATATACCAACAATTACCCAATTTACCATACAATATGCTCAGGACTTTAACTCAATAAAATTTACACATATAAGCCGAGTACGTACTCTTCACCTCGCGTACACGGCTTTTCACATTTCATAAATGGCACACACGATGCCTAAGGGGTAATTTCTTCACTCGAGGTTAAGCAAGACACTTACCTTTTTGAAGTTAGGCCGATATTCTAAAATAGCCTTCTTGCTTGAATTGACCTCCGGACAGCTCAAATCTATCCAAATTAATTATATAACTTCATTAAAATTCATCGAAAATAATTCCGGATAATAATACGTCGACTTAAACATTTATTTCAAAAAGTCAACAAAAGTCAATGCGGGTCCCGCCCCTCGGAACTCAACATAATTTTCGTGAAATCGGAACACCCATTCCGATACGAGTTCAACCATACCAATTTTATCGAATTCCAATAACAAATCGACCTCCAAATCTTAAATTTAAACCAAGAGGGTTTTCTAAAATTTTCAACCCAATTCACTAATTTAGTGATAAAAACAACAATAGATTCATGTAATTTAACCCAAATCAAGTTAGGAATTCTTACCCTAATGTTTTTCTTGAAAAACTCTCGAAACATCGCCTCACCCGAGCTTCCTTGGTCCAAAAATGGAAGAATGACACGAATTTGGACTTTATTATACTGTCCAGGGGTTTGTTCTTCGCGTTCGCGAGATTCCACTCGCATTCGCGATAAACAAATTCTTCAAAATTCATTTTCAAACTCTTCTCAGATAGACTCTAGTATAATGGTCATAACGTTTTGTACAAAACTCCAAATGATGAATGGTTTGACTTTCTGAAAATTAGATTCCAAGGGCTATAACTTTTATTTGTTGATTATCTCCCAAATCCTTATAGATTACGAGATATAATCTTCCAAAGTCAGCCCTGTACAACAGAGATTTCCAAACTCTTCCCGGACAGCCTATAGTATATCCATCATAACCTTTCGTACACAACTCCAAATAATAAATAGTTTACCTTTATGAAAACTAGACACAAAGAGCTACAACTTTTATTTTTGGATCATCTCCAAATTCCTTATAGATTGCGAGATATCAGCCTCTAAAGTTAGACGATGAACAACCAAAGTTCCTTCTTCGCGAACGCGAGAACCTCTTCGCGAACACGAAGAACAAAGTCCTAACAGAAAAATCCTTCATCGCGAACGCGAGAGGCTCCTCGTGAACGCGAAGAACAATACCAGAACCAGCAACCAGCAGCATCAAAACACCCAACCTTGGTCCGGAACCACCCCGAATCAAATCCTAGGCCCCCGAGACCCCGTCCAATCGTACCAACTAGTCCCAACATATAACACGAACCTGATCGAGGCCTCAAATCACATCAAACAATATCAAAGCCACGAATCATACCCCAATTCAAGCCTAATGAACTTTAAAATTTCTAATTCTATATCTTGTGCCGAAACACATCAAACCAATCTGGAATGACTTTAAATTTTGTACACAAGTCATAATTGACATAACGAAGCTATTTCAATTTCCAGAATCAGATTTCGGCCCCGATATCAAAAAGTCAACCCCCCGGTCAAACTTTCCAAATATTCATCTTTCGCCATTTCAAGCCAAATTTCTCTACGGACCTCCAAATAATTTTTCGGACTCACTCCTAAGTCCATAATCACCATACGGAGCTATTGACATCATCAAAATTCTATTCCGGAGTCATCTTCATACAATTCCGACTACGGTAAAAATCCTAAGACTTAAGCTTCCGTTTTGGGGACCAAATATCCCAAATCACTCCAAATAATCCGATAACTGAATTCAACCACGCACGCAAGTCAATACATATAATAAGAAGCTGCTCAGGGCCTTATGCCACCAGGCGGGTCTTAAATTCTTAAAACGACAAGTCGGGTCGTTACAATGAACCAAACTTAGATCAATAAAATTTAACTCACAGAATTACTGGTGAAATATAATATTTCTATGAACCAATAATTCTTATTATAAGTCAGAGATTTTATCAATCACATTTTGACCCCAGGTAATTTTGCTGTTCAACGCGATTTTGCGCCCAATAGGCCATGTGCGTGCCTGGTTATTCATGAGAGCTCTAAAAAGTAGGCCAAAATCTCATAGGAGCGGCCCCACTCCACTCTCATATAGGTGAATTCATCAAGTGTATACTGCTTTTAAATACACCATCCATAATGACTATGAATTTCGTTAAGAGATATTACTCATCCTCTCAATTAGTAGCAGTCAAGCACTCTCTTTTAGTGCTTCAGTGCCAATATCGACTTGTTATTTCCCATGTGAACCTACTTCATGGGATCTCCAATCACATAAGTTGGGTTACCATCTCTATTGACAACATGTCGGCCTTAACCCTATCTCTTTTGAGGTTTGAAGAAATAATTTTCTTCCCACAGGTTTAGTCAGAGGATCGGCCAAATTAACTTCTGACTTCACATAATCAATGAAAATTATTCCATCTCTCAGTAGCTGCTTTATGACATCATGTCTCAATTTTATGTGTCTACTTTTACAATTATAAGATTTGTTCTTTGCTATAGCTATTGCCATTTGGCAATCACAATGTATAGACACAAAATGCAATATGTCCTTTATTAAAGGGATATTAGCTAAGAAGTTTCTTAGCCACTTAGCCTTAGAACTAGCTAACTCCAGAGCTACAAACTCTGATTTTATAGTCGATCTAGCAATGATCATCTGTTTAGCTGATTTCCACAATATTGCACCACCACAAGGGTGAATACATAACCACTAGTGAATTTTGTCTCATCTAAATCAGAGATCCAGTTTGCATCACTGTATCCTTCTAAGGTAGAAGAAAATCCACTATATAGGATACCATAATTCACGATTCCTCTCAAATATTTTATTAGTCTATCTAATGCAAACCAATGATCTCTGTTGGGATTATGAGTATATCTACTCAGTCTACACACAGCATAGGCTATGTCAGGCCTTGTAAAATTCATTAAATGCATCAAACTCCCAATAATCTACGCATATTTAGACTGAGCAACTGGGTCACCATTATTCTTTTTCAACTGAGAGTTAGCATCAAAAAGAGTGCTCACAGATGTGACATTAAAATATTCAAACTTCTTAAGAAGTCTCTCAACATATTGTTCTTGTGACAACATTGTTCCATCTTCACTCCTTATAACTTTAATTCCCAAAATTATATTTATTTCACTCAGATCTTTCATATCAAAATTAGCAGACAAAAATAATGTAGTACTTTGCACAATATTTAAACTTGTACCAAATATAAGCATGTTATCAACATATAGACATATTATTATTTAATCATTGTCTACCACTTTAGTATAAACACATTTATCCACCTCCACTGAAGAAAAATTGTCTCTCAGTAAGACTTGTTCAAATTTCTCATACCACTGCTTAGGAGCTTGTTTAAGGTCATAAAGAGATTTAATTAATTTACAAACTTTATTTTCTTGTCCAGGAATGACACAGCCTTCAGGTTGAACCATATAAATTTCTTCTTCTAAATCACCATTTAGAAAAACAGTTTTGACATCCATTTGGTGGATAAAAAGCTTACGGATTAAAGCTAAGGCAATTAAAACTTGAATAGAAGCAATTCTAGTCACTGGTGCAAATGTATCAAAATAATCTATATTTTGTTTTTGAGAAAATCTTTTTGCTACTAACCGAGCTTTATATTTATCTAAAGATCCATCAGGATTAAATTTCTTTTTGAAAATTCATTTACAACCAATAGGCTTTGCATCAGCAGGTAAATCAGTTAAAATCCATGTGTTATTTTTCAAAATAGAATCGATTTCAACTTTTATTGTTTCTTTCCAATAATTAGCTTCTGAAGAAGATATAGCTTCAAAATAATTTGATGGTTCATTATCGACAAGGAAAGTTTGAAAATCATTTTCATAAAAAAAATATTCTTTCCTAGGCCTTTTGCTCCTTCTCAGTTCCTCATTAGAGGTAATTTCATTATTTGTTTCAACATGTGTATGAGAAATTTTATCAGACAGTGGAAAAATATGTTCAAAGAACCCTGCATTCTTTGTCTCAATTATAGTATTGCAATCAAGCACATCACTTTTTAATACTAGAAATCTATATGCAGCACTATGTTCAACATATCCAATAAGCATACAATCAGCAGTTTTAGAAACTATTTTCCTCTTTTTAGGTTAAGGCAAAAGAACTTTACCAAGGCAACCCCACATTTTTAAATATTTCAAGTTAGGTTTATAACCCTTCCACAATTCATAAGGAGTTTTGCCAATTCTTCTATGTGGTATTCTATTTTGTAAGTGACATGCGGATAAAATAGTTTCACCCCACAAATTATCAGGAGCATTAAAACTAACTAACATAGAGTTTATCATCTCTTGCAATGTTCTATTTTTCCTTTCAGCTATTCCATTTGACTCAGGTGAATAAGGCGGAGTTACTTCATGAATAATTTCATTGTTTTCACAAAATTCAGTCAAAGATATATATTCTCTACCTCTATCAGATCTAATTCCTTGATTTTTCTACTAAGTTGATTTTCAACCTCAGTTTTATAAGAAATAAAAGCATTAAAAGCATTATCTTTATTTCTAAGCAAATACAACTTAGTATATCTAGAAAAATCATCAATAAAAGTCACATAATATCTTTTACCCCCTCTAGTCATAGTCTGCTTTAAGTCGCCTAAATCAGTGTGAATCAAGGATAACAAATCAGTTTCTCTATTTACAGAAAAATATGTCTTTCTAGTACTTTTAGCTTCAGCACATATTTCACACTTGTTAATTTTATTTGAGTCTATACCAGATATTAATCCTAGTGACTGCATTTTCTTTATATACGCGACATTAACATGTCCTAGTCTAGCATGCTACAACGAAATTGACTCAACCATATAAGCAAAAGAAGATGCATTTTCATTGCTAGTATCAGAAATATTAAGCATAAATAAACCATGGTTACAATATCTATTGCCCACAAAAATATCATTTTTGGTCAATACGACCTCATTATTCTCGAAAGAAATCTTCACTCCAACTTTTCTTAATAATCCCACATAAACCAAATTGGTTTAGATATTAGGTACATGCAATACATCACTCAATGCTAGAGTTTTACCAGATGTGGGTTTGAGAAGAATTTTTCCTTTCCCAAGAATGCGAGTTGTTCTTGAGTCACCAAAATAAATAGTTTCTTCTCCTTCCTCAACTTGGGTGTAAGACAAAAATTTATTTTTGTCTGCACAAATGTGCCTAGTAGCACCAGAGTCTATCACCGAATTTCTCACATTAGTCACATTATTTATTTGGAAAATGACTGCAATAATTATGTTATCCGCTTTAGTCAAATTTAATTTTAACTTAGCGAGATTGTCATTTATCTCAACTCTTCTCTTGCATTGAGGTGCATTTTTCTTGAAGGTTTTAATATTAGCATTGGATATATAACCATGTCTATTTACATACCTGTATTTTGATATCAGTGTCTACTCAAGTTGTGGATGCAATAACGTATTTGCAACACCATGAATATCTGGCAGGACAGATGGAACAGTAGTAGCGGAGACAATACCAAAGTTGGTAGCACCATAAAAAATTTTCGTAGTAGTATTACTTGCCATAGTTTCTTAGATTGTAGGAAAATGACACCGAAAAATAACGATAATAATATTACAATGATATTATTTGTAAGCGGAAACACACAGATTGGCTTGAGTCGTGCTAGGCACTGTCCTAAGAAACTATTTCAGCAATGTAAAATATTTTTCCAGGATTAAACAAGCACATCTCTGTTTATTTAGAGGATACAGAAATCAACAAAATTAAATAATATACCAGCAAATCTTAAGGAATAATTAGAATAGAAATTTCTTAAAGAAAAAATAAAGGTTTTCTCTATTTTTCCGTGGCTAGCTATTAAGGAATAATAGCTAATGATTAATGGAGATTACTAAAGCTTTGGTTGGAAAGCATACTGACCAAAACGGGTAAGAAGGAAAGGAAAGAAAGGGAATGTTTCTGATAATCTTTTAGTATAATGTGAGCCTATATATAGGCTTTAAAGATGGCTAGCAATAAGACTAGTGTATTGGACACTTATACACTTGTCCACACATATATCACTTGTCATTTAGCATGACAATTGGTTAAGTTTCATTGAAGATATTGCCACATGGACATATGGCTTCATGCAAGAAGCCACGTACTATTCCAAAATATCTTTTGAAATAAATTAATTTATCAACAATTAATAACAGTTTACAACAGTTAAATTATATGCACTGATGTGTAAGAGTTTCATTACACTGTCAATGACTATAAATTGAATCCATATAGCAATAAAGTAAACAACGGGATAGTACATGGGACTGCTTGGAATGAAATCCGAGACTCAATGTTTTCTCGTAAAACGCTTACCATAGCTGAGGATGAAATGAAGTTACATTAAACAGCAAACAATGGAGACACATCCACTCCAAATATCATGTTAGAAATCACTCCAACCCCAAGTGTTTTCACCAGACCAAACATCACTTGCCCAATTCGTCCACTACTTTGATATTGTGGTTGTGGCGCATTGTAATGGTGCATGTTAGATGGACTAGGAAAAGATGGGCTAGAATTAGGATTCCAATATGGAACCCCATAAGCATAACCACCAAAATGTTGTGGTTGAGCCTGAGGAAATACAGAAGGTGGAACGTACGTCGTGATTCCTAGCCATGTTGTTTTCTTTTCACATTGTACCACAAGACAACCCATATGAATATCGAATTTACATAGTTGACACCTATAACGCCATGTAGAAGCGTTACATGCTCCTCTACAAACAGCACAGGTTCCTGCTTCGGACGAGCCTAGAAGCCTTAAAGGATGGGCCTGAATTTACAATTATCATCAAAATGCTTGCGTAATCTTTAGTATAGTATTTGGTTTATTTAGATACCAAAGAGCTATTCATATATTAAACACGTAGACAAAAGGGGTTGCTGTCAGTACCCCACCTATAGCTTTATAGTCGTGGGTTTGAGCAATGCTTTCGGGAATCAAAAGGGAGAAGAACTTTTTTTTAAAAAGCGCAGGTGTTAATTATGTGAATATTGTAGAGATGTTAATGGGAAAACTCTAGATAATAGGCGGAGACTTTGCAAAATCGTGTAATTTCTTTTGTTTTTTGAATTAAGCCTGATGGAGGGGGGCCTGATGGGGATTTGGGGTTTGGGGGGGGGGGGGGGGGTTGACCCCTAGATCCGACCCGTATATCAAAATTCAAAAAATGTAGATAAGAGGGAACATAAATTAGGTAAGTTGGAATCTCAGTGTATGCATTAAGCTTTTCCGAGATAGTAACTTTTTTAAAGTGGACTATTACAAAGTATTAAGGATTGATCCTCTAGCTCTAACATGAAAGATATAATTACTTTCTTTTCCCCAATTTATATGCTAACATTTGTATTTCGAAAGTCAAACGAATATTATTTTACAACAATTTTTTCATATGCTATTTAAATATTTTAATTATTGTCATGTATACTTCCTTCTTTTTAATTTATGTGAATCTATTACTATTTGGAGAGTCAAACAAGATTTTTTTAAACCATATTTTTGACAAATAGTTTTTAAAATATTTTAAATTGTTAATTATTGTGACTTATAGTAGTAATATCTTAATTTTATTTCAAAAATTCTATGAATTCTATGTCCAAATTCACATCGAAAACTAGTTAGTTTGACCCTTGTACACCGAAAAAGTTCACATAAAGTAAATCAGAGGGAGTAGTATTAAAAAACTTAAAGATTCTATTTTATGATCAAAATTAAAATATTTAACTCTCAAAATTTGAACGGTGTCACATAGATTGGGAGAGAGGGAGTATATAACTTTTCTAAGAAAAGAGGCTGAATGGAGAAAAAATTCCAGTTTCACATTCTTTTGCAAGTGGAAAGGGCAATATCATGTTAAACGTCTTTTAAAAAATCATTATGAATTAAGTTACACTTTCCTCGATAAGTGATTAATATGATGCATTCAAAAGTAAAACTGTGAAAGTCATCCTATAATGTATTGGTTTTAATATTTAGATTGTTAAAATGTTCGCGATCCATGAACAAAAATTCCATACAACATTTCCCAATTAGATAGTTTAGATTTCTAATAAATTACCTGATGTAGAGCATGTCGTAGTGTTTCAGGCAACTGAGTACAGAGAGGGTGGACGTCAAATTCACAAACCTCACACCTATAAAATAGGCCTTCAACAGAATCACAGCAGATATTGCAGATGCGATCGAATTGACGATTGCCTTGTGGCTTGCGTACGACAAGTTTGAGCGAATGGTTCAGATGCATAAAAGAAGAAAGAATTGTTGGACATATTCCACAGTATTCATGCAGGTCAAATTCGCAACCATGGCAGCGATATCTTTTACCTATGCCAGGGATCTTGCAACCATCACATAAGTATTTTGTGTTGGAATCATATACTGTTAATGGATGTTTTGGGTGTGTGAAATGTTGTATGGTTGTCTTTGGGAGCGGTGCCATTTCTGGAAAAAAAAAAAAACTCTGAAATAATGGGACCTCCAAATTAAGGGCTAGCTAGAGGACAATGGAAGACTTTATTGGAATACTGCTCCAAAGTCTTTCACTTGTTTTTTTTCATATTAAATACACCAACTAACTTTTACTTTATTAATACTACTTCATCGACACTTATAAACTGGATGCTTCCTAATATTTAATTAAGAGACGACTTGGACGATTTCTGGAGAAGCTAGTTTTTTTTTTTTTTTTTTTTTATAAATAAAGTTGCCTAGACAACCGTCTAGGTTGTTGTATTCAAAAAAGCGCAAGAGGGGGACTAGACCTTACCTCATAAAATACAACAACCAGATATATCTTTCGAATCGTCTCTTATACTAATCGGAAGCATCAAATGTTGGTGATCAAGAAATAATATTAGTCAATTTATGGTTGATGTATTTCCATCTTCTCTATGCATTATCGGTTCGTTATCTGTACCAACCAAAAATAAAACTTAGAAGTTTACTATTTAAAACGCAAGATAAAACAAAGAAAGCGAACCGTAAAGACGAGATATCCAGTTCAAATAGCAGATTTATAAAAAAAAACTTATATAGCAGATAACCCAATTGTACACTTTTTCTCGCAATATGGCAACTTAGATAGTACTGCCATCAAGAGTAGATGGGATGATTGAGATCCTTCCATTTTAACATGAGGTGCTTTGTGAACCGAGAATTTTTTGACAGGGAGTGCTTTACCTCTCCACCGCCTCTCCACAATTGGCCTATTCGGTGCGAATTTGAATGTATCTGGTAAATGGATTCCGATACCGAATAATCAAAACAAAATAAAAGAGGTACTCAATTAACTTGTAAAATGTCTATACAAAAAAGTCTTGATCCATAGCACATAAACTTAAATTATATACAAAAAATTAATAGCTTATCTCTATTTTGAAAAAAAATAAACACTTAAACCCCTTAAATAGGAAATCCTCCACAAGAAACCGTTCATCTAATTAATCAAGTAAATTATCTAGAGTAATTGAAGCGGAACAATTCACCACAGGCACAGACTCAAGTGTAGGTGCCTCAGTATCGGTGTCCGTAACCCGAACCAAATGGTAGATACATCCTTTGTTAATCATCTTCATGGCCTTAAGGTAAGAAATAAACCTACGCTTTGGCACCACATCATCCCCCTTCCATTCAATCACTGACTCATTTGGAAATTCAAACCTAATGGTTCTGGTTCGACAGTCAAACTTGGCAAAACATGAATAAAGCCAATCCATTCCCATTATTACATCAAAATCGACCATCCCCAATTTAATGAGATCGGCCATGGTATCCCGACCACGCACCGTGACAACACAATCCCTATAAACCCGTGAACGAACTAAAGTAAAAATGAGAAATTTTATACAAAAATTATTAATTTCTTTTTAAAATTAATACAAATAGCTAATATGTTAAATGTAAGAAAGTTATTACTAGTAATTGAAATTTCTTATTTAATAGATTTTTATCGTTTTTAAGTGTTTTAAAAGATATGTGTTCCACGAAATATTTATTCTATATTTTAATTAAAGATGTGAATAAGAAGATCTAACGAAACGTTTATTCTTTTTCTTATAAAATCATAAAATCAAATATGAGTGTATATATATATATATATATATATATATATATATATATATATATATATATATATATATATATATATATATGTGTGTGTGTGTGTGTGTGTGTGTGTGTGTGTGTGTGTGTGTGTGTGTAATTTTAAATTGAATTAAAAGTAATTTAGATAAATTGAAATAGAGATCAACTTTGGTCGCTATACATAAATTTAAATTAGCGACCTATAGACAAGCGAATGGATTTGATCCCAAAATGATAAATAAATTAAATAAAATGCAAGATTGAGCGTTGAAACCAAGATAAGACAACGGGCAACTTGGTTCCGGAAGCAAGGCTTCCAAAGGCAGTAATAAAAATATTGATAGACAGAAAATAAAGTATTATTGAGCTTAGAAAAATGTATAGCATACGTTTTTCAGAATTTTCGTCCCCTTATAATGACTATTGATGTCACTATTTATAGCTATACCTAGGGAACATGGTCCTAGGACCAAGCCCCTCTTAAATGACAATAATGGAGGCCATTGATGAATATGTAACGGCATGCCATGAATGCCAAAATTCTCTGTAACGGATGCGTATTAATACTGAGAAATATTCTCCATTGAATGTCATCTGGTGGAAAATATTTGTTTGCTCTCGTTGATAATGTTCCCTTCGGAGTCTACCCGGTACCAACCGAAGGTGTTGTCCTCGGTCTTGGTTTTCACTTGCTTTGTCTTCCATCTGCCCCTGGTTTTACGTGTCACTCTGTCATTCGAGTATTTAATGTGAATCGATTTTACCCTATACAGATAGTCCCCCTACTTTTCGGTGGCGCGTCTTCGTCTCACCGGGAAGTTGGTAAAGATTTTTTTCTTGGCGAAAAATTTTCTGAGCCCTTCTGAAAAGTTTCTGACGCTTGATAAGACGCACGTCTCCTCACATTTAATACAACAAATATGTGTTACTCCACGATTTAACAATATTTTCGCAGGTTCTCGAGGTAATCATGGCCATGATTTTGACCACCTCTTTCTTTACTTATACGCCTCATCCTTCTTTTTTTAAACATAATAATTTTATAAACACTCTCAAATTCTTTGCATTCAACTCTTTGCTATTTTCATCTTTCATTAATCTTCTTGAAAGAACTTCTTACCGCCTTCTATTGATCATGGCTTCCTTTACTAACACTTCTAAGAACTCCGGTATTCTCTTCGGTGATGGCCCGAAGAAGAGAAAAGACAAAGAAACTGACGTTGACGCTGACCTTCCCACGGTGAGTACCATTGATCCACTCCCAATCTACACTCAATAATGAGTGGAAGAGGTCGTTGGAATAATAGTACCCAACTATGAGTCGGGGTCGATTTCCTCAGGGATCTAAGAATGGGTGTGTCACGCCCCGAACTCGGGGAGCGCGGCCGGAGCTCAACCGAGTAAAACCGGTCAAGCAAGCCTGTTAGATACTTTCTACCCAAACTCACTTATGAATAAAGAGAATACATATTTTCGTTAATTAGACAATAAGGAGATCATGTATACAATACCAATTCATTACCATTGGTTCATTTTAATGTCCTCAAAATATTACATTATACATCCATAGTTTAGAAGTGGAACATATGATACAATTACAATATCATTAGTTTGACCTTCCCAATACCACGTACAACCCACACCATGTCTACGGAGCCTCTAACATGTACAAAAGAGTACTAGGATAATGCCGGCAATAAAGCCCCGGCGATACCTCAAAACACAATATATGAGAAATCAAAAGGTACATGACCCCGATATGAAGTGGGGCTCACCAAGTAGCTGAGAGGAGGATGTACTGCTATCACTGATCGATGCCGCATGCTATGAAACTACCTACATCCATTAAAAGATGCAGCGCCCCTGACAAAAGGGACGTGAGTACATGTAGAATAGTACTCGTATGAAAGGCAGACATAACAACATATGAAAATACGGTAACTCAAATAAGAGGCATTTAAAGTACATCAAGAAACTACAAAATATCCCATAGAATCAAATATCAAGTCTTATTATACTTGCATCACTCTAAACCTTTTTAGGATCAACTGAGCCATATGAACTATACATGGAATACATAATATGATGTAATTGAAACAACATATACAAATAAGGCCAATGAAAGTGGCACCTATTGTCAGCCTTAATAATGCGTCTCACTAGACCATCCATATCCCTCTCTTATTTTATGCCTATACATTTCATAGACCGTCCCTTAGTATTCACATATCATATTATACACCTATGCATTTCATAGACCGTCCATAGTGTTTATTCATACCGTAAACCTATACATTTCATACATAATACACCTATGTATTTCATAGACCGTCCATAGGATTCCATACACAATATACCTATACGTTTTATAGACCGTCCATAGTGTTTATTCATACTGTACACCTATACATTTCATACACAATACACATATGTATTTCATAGACCGTCCATAGGATTCCATACACAATATACCTATGTGTTTCATAGACCGTCTATAGGATTTTCATACATAATATACCTATGCGTTTCATAGACCGTCCATAGGATTTTCATACATAATATACCTATGCGTTTCATAGACCGTCCATAGGATTTCCATATATAATATACCTATGTATTTTATAGACCGTCCATAAATTTTCATATACAATATACCTATGCATTTCATAGACCGTCTATAGGATTTCCATACACAATATACCTATGCGTTTCATAGACCGTCCATAGGATTCCATACACAAGATACCTATGCGTTTCATAGACACTACTAGAAATTCGGCAAAAACCGACCAAGGTCGACCGACCAACTTTGGTCGGTCAAGAAACCCGATCAAAGTTGGTCGGTTTTTCAAAATATTTTATATTTTAATTTGTTTTTACGAAACCGACTTCAAAAAATTTTATTTTTTAATTTTTTTTAAGAAACCGACCAACTTTGATCGGGTTTCTTTGGAGCAAAAATGCGGAAAACTATTTTTGAGTCCCGCAAAATTTATTTTTTAAGAAACCGACCAACTTTGGTCGTTTTTTCAATTAAAATAAATAAAAATTAATATTTAAAAAATCGACCAAAATTGGTCGGTTAATTCGGCCGGTCATTTAAAAAAACCGACCAACTTTGGTCGGTTATTTTCGTGCGAAAATATAATTAAAAAGTATAAATCAAATAAAAGGCAGTCTTAAAACAAAATGTACCAATGATCTAGTGGAAGAATAGCATCCTGCCACAGTACAAACCCCGGTTCGATTCCCAGATGGTGAATCCTTTGATTACATAATTGAAATACCGACCAACTTTGGTTGGAAAAAACCGACCAACTTTGGTCGGTTTTGTTTTTGCAATATTTGTTTTTTGAATTTAATTGACCGACCAAAGTTGGTCTGTAATTTCCGACCAACTTTGGTCGGTATTCCTTTCCGACCTCTAAAATACCGTCCACACGTAAATGGTCGCATTTTGGTCGGTTATTGGCCATTACCGACCAACTTTGGTCGGTTTTTTTGGTCGGGTTTTACCGGATTTCTAGCAGTGAGACCGTCCATAGGATTCCATACACAAGATACCTATGCATTTCATAGACCGTCCATAGGATTCCTTATACCATACACCTATGTTTTTTATAGACCGTCCATAGGATTCCATACACAATGCACCTATGCATTTCATAGACCATCCATAGGGTTCATAACACATATTTATGCACATAGCCATACATAAACTCAAGCGGCATTACTAACGCTACTTTTAAGGTTGTATGTTCCGGGATCATTGGAACACCTCATGTTCATGCTCATCATGGAGAAACATAGCTCGTTACATTAACACATGCATGGCAAATCACTAAGTAGGTTTCAATGGTACATAGACCCAATTTCTTTCTTAAGGTTCATCATCATTAAGCATAGAACGTCTCTTTTCCACCTCATTATATACCTCCTTCTCATCTTAAGGTCACTAGCTAAGTTCATGATTCTCGGTGACTTAACATCGAATTCATTTATATTCATTATTTCCTAAGCATGCAACTATAGTTGAAACCGTTGAAACACACAATGCCTTATGATTCTCATTTTAGCAAACGACCACAGCTCATGTTCATACTATCACTTACTTGTACTAGCCACAGGTGATCATAGGACATCAATGACATTATTATATAAAGGAGTTAGAATTCATCTCATAATGTTCACACATTCTTTCATTTTATTGGCACTATTGGCCATAAATATAATTCTCATTCTTGGCACGATGGCCACATTTCTACATCTCGCACTCGCTTCTTTCATTTTCAAGCATCATCATGGATCATCAACACCAAAGCATTTCTATTCAAGACTTTAAGTCCACATGTGAGCAAATACGAATGTTAAACACATTGAGATTTCTTACACAATTAGGCATAATAGCTTTCATTTGGGCCACGACTTGAAGTTATAATAATTAGATACGCAACCCATGCTTCAAGAACAATTTCAAATAGCACATAACATAATAAGAACATTTGGAATACATATTGAGTATATATCTTTTGGACACAAGGCTTATTCGGAATAATTTAATTTATAATAAGCATCACGGGACTTAGAAGAACATCATGGGAATTCAATACTAAGAGAGAAGTTTAGCCAACATACCTTGCTTGAGCTTTCCTTAAGTTACTACAACGTTCCGGAAATCTTAGCCACTTAGATCTATTTAGAGATATAGCAAAATTGAACATAAATTAGGAAGGAGTTCATAGTTCCAGCTCACTTGAGCATTTTATCAAACACTCGATGTGCAATATGGTTTCAAGGTCCTCCTATGGTGGATTCTTTCATCCCACCACCCAAAGTTTACTCAAAAGAGCTCAACAATATTCCCACTACCCTTGATGGTATATGCATATAAGATAAATAACTCCCACACCCAATAATCATACTCCCCATTACCCATCTTTTACCTAAACTCGAAATTGAAGACTAGGGTTAGAACCTTACCTATTAGATGAATATCTTGTGATTGGCTTCCTTGACTCTTGAAGATTGGGCAAGAATAGATTATCAGAATGTTAGGTTTCCTCCTTCTCTCTCTAAAATGCTCTTACCTCTCTCTAAAAATATCAAATGGTTGCCTCAAAATAAGCCCCAAATGTTGTTTATCAAAATGGGGTCGAGTTATAAAAATCAGAAATTGGACCCTCCGATCTCAACTCTGCGGTCGCAGAATGCACCGCAGATCAGGTCTGTGGTCCGCAAACTGGACCGAAAAATGGTCCTCCAAATCTAGGCTATACTAGACAGGTCTGCGACCATTCTATGGTCCGCATACCACTTATTCGTCTGCAGAGTGGACCGCAGAATCACCCTCTAAAAATGATTTTCATGCCAAGTCTGCAACGGATGTGCGGACTGCGAAACAACTATTCGATCGCGAAACAGATCGTGTAATTGCCTTCTTTTCCAAAATAATTCACCCACTCCTCAGTGCATTCTTCAACCCAAGAAGAATTTCTACAATCTTCAAATACGTAAGCCTACCTCGGCACCATGAAACCTTAAATTCCTTTGCGAAATATTTCGGGGCCTTACAAAGTGTACCCTTGTTCCGTGTAGAAGAAATAGCTTAAATACACTTCTAAACAAGTTGATTTTGCAAATTACTTCTATAAACTATACTAGCAATGATTAACTAGAGAAATGAAACTAGAAATTGATTAATTATTTTTGGTTGTTTTCAAATAGGTAAAAGGCCTAGGGATGTAACCTTCGCCTAGGTGTTAGCCAAATGGGTTAATTATGTTATCACTTATTTTGGTGATTGTGGTGTATTATAGCTCTCAACTCTAAATTACCCACTTAATACCTCTCGGTCATAGAGTGATTTTGCCCAATTTGGCTTTCTCAATCCCAAATTGGTATCAAACCAAATAGTTGATATGAGCTCAAGTCGGATTTTCTCTATCTCTAGTTTAAACCCTTTAATTAGGCTAGTCAAAACCTTAACTAACCCATTTTCTTGTTAGCCAAGTTTTTCTAGACTAAGTTTCTTTTTCTCAAGTAAACACTAAGTCAAAAAGGCATTTGCTACCATTAATTCTAAAATTATAGCATGACCAAGGCTAAATAACAATCACCCGATTATAAACATGTATCAGATTAATTACCCATAAGGTTTATACATTAGGTTTGGGTCACATCTGTAACGACCCGGCCTATCGTTTCGAAGGTTATACCCTTATTTCCCCCATTTCTTCTTATTTGTGTGTTGTTTAGCCGTGTTGAGTTGTTTTGAATTGGTAGTTTGGGTTCAGAGTAGTTTTGGAGAGAAATGAGGCACTTAGACTCTTAGTTTGAAAGCTAAGTTAGAAAAAGTCAACCGAAAGTTGACTTACGAGTAAACGAATTCGGATTTGGATTTTTATGATTCGGTTAGCTTCGTTGGGTGATTTTAAACTTATGAATGTGTCCGGAATATAATTTGGAGGTCCATGGTAGGATTAGGCTTGAATTGGCGAAAGTTAGAAATTTGGCGATTTTGGTCGCCAGTGGAAAATTAGGTATCGGGGTCGAAATGGAATTCTGGAATATTGGAGTAGGTTCGTAGTGTTATTTGTGACGTGTGTACAAAATTTGAGTTAATTCCGAGTTGATTTGATATGTTTCGGCGCGAGTTTTTGGAAGTCGAAAGTTCGAAAGTTCATTTAGTTTGATTTGAGGCGAGTTTCGTCATTTAAATGTTGTTATGCATGATTTGAGGCCTTGAGTTGGTCTATGTTATGTTATGGGACTTGTTAGTATGTTCGTATGGGGTCCCGAGGAGCTCGGGTGAGTTTCGGATAGGTTTGGGCTGCGTTGTGCTCGTTTTTCTTATGTTTCGACGTCGTTTCTTCAGCATAAATGGTACCACATTAAGCAAATGAGATCTGATTTCTGTTTTGATTGAAGTATTAGATCCGCATCGTAACTACGGAGCCATAGCAAAATTAGAATTTGGGCATCGTATGGGGAATTTATGGTCATTGTACTAAAACATTGGGTTGCCAGATTTATCAGATGAATTACGCAATTGCCACTGAATTCGTATTTAAAATCTGCACTATTTGCAAATATTAAAACCTACATATCTCCTTCATTATAAGGTCAAATTGAGTGATTCAAAAGTCTAACTTGACTAACTTTTCACAAGGAATCCATTGGAGGCATAAAAATAGAGTTTTGGGATCGTTTAGCATGAGAAAGGATGCAGAATATCTGACAGAAAAATATATAAAATGAGGGTTTGTTCATTCGGTTATATTTTGAGTTGGGGAGCTCGGATTTGGGCGATTTTGGGGGCAATTTTCACCATAAGGATCGGGGTAAGTGTTATCTACTCAGTTTTGGTTATATTTCATGAATCCATCTTCGTTTTTGGGATTTGATTGATGATTTCAAAGTGAAATTGATGGAGTTAGGGTTTGAGTTTTGGAGAGTTTAAGTGAGGATTTGAAAGACCAAACGGAGTCCGATTTTGATGAATTTTATATAGTTAGACTCAGGAGAAGTGGGTCCGGGGGCCGGATTTTGGCCGATTTCGGATTTTTGGCATATTTATGTAGTTTTTATTGTGGAATTTGATTCTTTAGACTATGTTGATAGTAGTATTCTGATTTTTGGTTAGATTCAGAGCTTTTGGAGATCGAGTCCAGAGATAAGGGCATCCTGGAGTAGGATTTCATGCTGTTAAGGTAAGTAACAGTTTTAACTCTGGCTTTGAGGGTATAAACCAGAGAATTTGATATCGTGTGACTGTTTGGAGGTAATATCCACGCTAGGTGACGGGCGTGTGGGTGTATACCTCGAGGGATTGAGACTTGGTCTGTCCCGTGAGGCCTTATGGCCATCATCTGTGTTTACAGAGTTACTTGTTGTTGAACTTGTCTGCCTTTATGTTAGAGATCATGCTTAGGCTTTATTCATGCTCACATTATTTGTACTCAGTCATAGAAATTATTGTACATATTTACCTTAGTCTCTATTATTTGCTAATATGTTGTGATACTTGATGTGGGTTGTGTTCCTTTATTTGTTGATGATGGTGAGGCTAGTGAGGTACATGATTGAGTGAGGCCGAGGGCCTGGTTGTGAGGATATTAATACCATAGCACGTGAGTTTTCCGCGTAGCACGTGAGTTGACCGTGCGGGTCCAGGTATTGATACCATAGCGCGTGAATTGTCCGCCCCCTAGTGAGCGCAGAGTATTGAGCGTTGAGTGCTGAGTGATGGAGTAACATTATTGTGAGGTTGCATTTACTTTTGCTGTTGCTGCATTTACCTGTTAATTTTCCTTGTAGTCTTACTGATTTATGAAATTACCTGTCTACTCCTGTTTGTACTTAATTGTGGAAATAATAATTGGATTATTCTACTTAGCTCGTCACTACTGCTCAGTTCCTTAGTTATTTTTGTTACTACTGAGTCGGTTGTACTCATACTACATCCTGCACTTTATGTGTAGATCCAGGTGAGTTAGAAGGCAGCTATCGTTGAGTTCAGGCCGGCTATCTTTGGAGACTGCAAGGTAGCTGTTAGCGTCCGCAGGACCTTGTTACTCCTCTTGTCATTTCTTCTTTTGGATAGTTAGACAACTTATATATCTTACTTCATAGTTTTATATGCTCATGACTTAGTGACACCCCGATGTTTGGGGATCGTTTCCGTATTTTCTATATTATATTTAGAGTTGATTTAGTTTATGAGAAATTCAAATGTTGGTATTGTTTCATTAAATTCTTATAATCGATTTAGTAGCAATATTTTTGGGGAATAGGCTTGCCTTTTAACACGATAGGTGCCATCACGACCATGGTTAGATTTTGGGTCGTGACAATAACCCTAGTACATATCTAGCTACTCATAACAGAAATTGAAGAAAATAAAGAAGAAACACTAATTAAAGCCATAATATGAAATTAAAGTGATAAACTATTGTGTTTTTAACCCAAATTGGTCACAAAATACACAAAGTGGTAAACTACAATGGCTACAACTCAAAAAATTACAAAACTTGACCTAAAAAGTGATTCCCGTCTTTTTATTAGTGGCCCGAAATTCGCTAACAGAAATGTACTTCGGGAGGTTCTGCGGCCGCACAATTCCATGTGCGGTCCGCACTTTGCTTGAGTCTGCAGATAGAGGGATTCTACAGCCGCACAATATGACCTACGACTGCACTTCAGCTTCTACGGCCGCACAATTCTTTGTGCTGTCCGCACTTTTGGCAAGGCTTCACTCTTGGTCGTTTTGTACACTCTCTGAACTTTTTTTGAATTCAAGATAGTAGGACCATGTTTTTGCGGTCGCACAAATTATGTGCGGTCCGCATTCTCTTCAATCAACTTCTGAGCTTCAACACCAAATTTGTGGCCGTAGAGAGAATTCTAGGTTCTACGCTTTCTTCTGCAACCGCAGAAATACTTATGCGAACCACACTCTTGGTCTGATGCACCCTTTCTTGCCTTATGAGCTAGAACACTCCTTTTTGAGTTAGATTTCTTCGTTAGAGTCCAAATCTCCAATATTCCTGCAATTTGCACACTTTCTTTAGTTTTGGAAATATAAATCAACACTTTTGGACTAAAACTAAAGTATGAAGGTACTAATAAGTGGTCAAAAACCACACTTATCAATTCCCCCAAACTTAAGTATTTTCTTGTCCTCAAGCAAATAGATTAGTTCCCACCTCCTCAGACTAAAAGTTCATTTTAGAGAATCAATAAAAAGCCATTTACATTCAATTGGGACCAACAATTACCTACACTACTCATGCATTATCAGCAAGGTGACAATTCACATATCATGCACATATAGTTCTAATGTGACATTTGAGATTCAAGAATTGACTTTACTCATTAAGGACTCTTGTTCTATCACGTAGATCATGGTGGACTCCAAACTCTTCCTCTTCTACCTTCCATTTCCCAAGCTCACTTCAAAAGTTAGCACTCAATCTTAAGATCAATGAAAGGTTCACTCTTCTCTCACAAAAGAATGTCACAAGTACGACTTCAAGTACTATAGGCTTGCCCCTCATGTAGATCACCACTAATGTAATCTCACTTGGTTCAAAATCAAGCAGGACTTCTTTCTGGTTGTAATGAACACTTTTAGATCGGGGTAGGATACCATATGGGTAAGTGGTTACACCTTTCCTTAAGCACTCTATATTTTCATTTCTTGGCTCACATTTACCAATTCTTAGAGGCATTCTCTTTTTTCTTGGGGGTTAGAGAGACTTGACATCACTCTTTCATGTTAGGGATAATTACCTCTTTCTTGAATTTTTCTTTTTGTTCTTTTTCTTTTCTTGCCTTCTCATTTCATAGAGATCATTTCTTTTCTCTTCTTGGTGCCTTAATACTTCTTTCAAATTCCTCAACTCTCCCCCCAAACTTATGCCTTATAGAAATCGTGATTGAGAACCTTGCAAGATCATCCTTAATATAAAAGGCATAAGAGAGATAGTACAACAAGACCACCATATTCTATAACGACCTTACGATAGAGCCAGTTAGAAGAGTACCAGCCTAGTAAAAAGTCAGCATGGAGCTACCACCAGATTGTGTATGCATCAGAGGTGCAAGTATTATAAGAGAGCTTCAAGTTAGGGATATGAATTATACCTGTGTGAAAGGGAGGTGATGAAGGAGATAGAATATGTGATGCAAGACTTTAAGGTAAGTAAGGTCCGGAAAGTGTAAATAAATAACAAATCCATATATGGTAATAAAATTTGGAATTAAAAGTCCTTGTCTCATACTTTCAAAATTATTTAATAATCAACTCATCACATTTATATTTAAAGAAAATCATAAGTGCTTTATAAATTTAAACTATACTAATATATCATAAACATTATGACATATAGAAAATATATGTTATAAAATTATAATTTTTCCATCCCAATGTCAAAAGTATAAATTTTTGTACTATTAATTCTCAAAATGGGTAAAGATAACTTTTATTATGAGAAAACAATTTCTAGAAAGGATATAAACATAACTTTTCTTATGAGGAAGAAATTTCTTTTCTTATAATAAATAAAATATTATTTAAAAGTTTCCTCATATCATGTGTTTAACTAAAACTTATCAAAAAATATTATACTAATAACTTTTGATAATCATATTTATCCAAGAAACAGTAACATCCATGTCCAGCCATGTTTTTGAGCATTTGATCAATGAAGGGAAGTGGGAAATGTCTTTACTTATTGCATCATTCAGCCTTCTATAATCAATGCACATTCTCCACCTTGTGACTGTTCGTGTTGGTTTTGATTTGTTATCTTCATTCTTCACCACTATATTTTCCCTGGTCTTGGGTACAACTTGCACTTGACTAATCCACTGGCTATCAGAGATGGGAAAATCACTCCCGTATCTAACAATTTAATGATCTCCTTGTGCACTACCTCCTCCAGATTTTTGTTCAACTTGCATTGGGGTTGTACCACTGGCTTGCTATTTTCTTCCAGCAAAATTTTGTGCATGCAAATGGCTGAACTGATTCCTTGAATATCAGTTATACTCCAGCCAATGGCCTTTTTGTACTTTTTCAGCAGCTCACTAGCTTTTGCTTTTGTGTACCTGTCAAGTAAGCAGAAATAATCACAGGAAAATTGCTAGTTTCAAGAAAAGCATATTTCAAGTGAGTAGGGAGGACTTTCAATTCCACACTAGGCTTAGAAGCCTCCTCTTTTAGTTCCTCCTCATTAATCACTTGATCCTTAGTTTTAAGAGTTTCAGCCTCTTTCTTTATTTCAGGATCTTCATCCTTTACGGTGTTAGACTGAGTAATACATCTCTCTAAAGTATCCCCCACAAGCTTGTCAAACTTATATTTTTTAGCCAATTCCCCGACAACATCTAGCTTGAAGCACGAGTAGGCAGACGCCTCATCATTGGGGTATTTCATCATCATCTTCATCTGGAATACCACTTTCTCATTGCCCACTCTGAGCATAAGCTACCCCTCGTAGATATCAAGGATAGCTCTGCCTGTACATAAAAATGGTCGTCCTAGAATTAGAGATACCTCCATATTCACTTTCATATCCACCACAATAAAGTCTATGGGGAACACAAACTTCTCTACCTGCACTAGAATATCTTCAATGATTCCCTCAGGCAAAATGGTGGTCTAGTCATTCAGTTGTAAGGACACTGGTATTGATTTGATCACTCCAAGCTCATCTTCCAGTTTCCTGAATACAAACAAAGGCATTATATTTATAGAAGCACCATAATCACAGAGGGCCTTGTCGAATTTCTCACTCTCTAACGAGCATGGTATGGTGAAGCTTCCTAGGTCCCCACACTTTTGGGAAATTTTATTTTGCAATATGGAACTGCAATGGGCATTTAGCTTTACCATTGTTGTCTCCTCCAACTTCCTCTTGCTAGACAAGATTTCCTTTAAGAACTCAGCATAAGCAGGCATCTGAGTGAGTACCTTTTTGAAGGAAATGTTCACATAAAGTTACTTGAGCATCTCCAAGAACCGCCCAAAATATTTGTCAAGTTTTTCCCACTTTATTGCAAATTCTGTAAAAAGTTTGGTCATAATATGATTAACTGTTGAGTGCTTGAAAGGAAGAAAATTGTTGAGGCTAAGGAGGAAGAAATCAAAAAAGGAAAAGATGAACTTGTTGGTGACAATGTAATGGAGGTTACAAACAATACCCCCCCCCCCCCACAATCTAACTAATGGTAAAAATCAGAATACAGGGAATGCAACAAATGAAAGACTAGAGATGGAAAAGGGAGACAATAGCAAAGGAAAAATATGAAGAGGGTACAACAGACCATAACGATGGCAATGACGATGGTGGACAGTGGCAATTATCAAATACCAAAAGGAACATGTAGAAAAAATAGTGAAAAAATAAAGTTACTACTCAAGAGGAGACCAAAAAGACCAATATATATAAGGTCCAATGAAATTCAGGGGGTCCTCTGACCGCTCACCCCCAAAGTTAGGGGGACAAAGCCTAGTCCATCTGCCCAGCCACTTCTGCTGATCGATGTCGCATCGCGACTGGTACAGACTCTGGCATAACCGCTACAACTGGCTGGGCCCCGCCCGCAGGTAGTGCACGTGGGGTCTAATAAACGACAACAACGTGCCTAATAAGTGGAGATTTTGACTACTTATTAGCGCCTTTTATCTTTTGTTTTAGTCTAAAAGTATTGAATTGCGTTCCCAAAACTAATGAACTGTGCAAAATTACAGGAATACTGGAAGTTGGACTCCCGAGATAAAATCTAGCTCAAAGAGGAGAAGTCCAAACACAAGGCAACAAAAGGGCACATAAGCATACAAAGTGCGATCCATAGAAGGAATTCTGTGGCCGCAGAAGCAATTGCGAACCGCAGAATTCCACCTGCGGCCGCAAACAAAGAAGCAAAATTCAGAAGATATTTGTGCGAATTGCGGACCGCACATGAATTGTGGGCCGCAAGAGCTGGGCTAGGACTCAAGTTCAGAGAGTGTGCAAATTTCCAAGTCTCCGCAGAATAAGTGCCTTGCGGCCGCATACATAAATGTGTGGACCACAGAAGACTGGTTTGCGACCGCAGACATAATCTGCGGACCACATAAATGTTGCCTTGCGGCCGTAGAACCCCAACTCCTTCTAGATGAAGAAGTCTGCAGACCACACATGGAATTGTGCGGCCGCAGAACCCCCCGAAGGGCATTTTTATCCGAGATTTTCAAACTTTTATAAATAGAAGAGTTTCACGAAATTAGGTCAAGTTTTGAGAAAGAGAGACCTAGTCTAGGAAAACTTGGCTAACAAGGAATTGGGTCAATCGAGAGATTGATTAACCCAATTAAAGGGTTCAACCTAGAGATAGTAATAACCCGACTTGAGCTTTTATCAATTGTTTTATGTGATACCCATTTGGTCTTGAGAAAGCTAAATTGGGCAAAACTACTCTCTGACCGAGAGGTATTGAGTGGGTAATTGAGAGTTGATAGATATAATACACCCCGATCAACAAAACAAGCATTAATGTCTTTATCCCATTAGGCAAACACCTAGATAATGGTCACAATCCTAGGCTTTTTACCAATTTGAAAAACCTCAAAGACAATATGCTACGTAATATGGGGATATTGGAGTCCAACAGGGTGGACTTAACCACCTTTCAGCTCGAGGGCAAGGCCCGCAGATGATGGAAGTCTTACCTCCTTAGCATGTCAGAAGGTTTACCTCCCTTGATTTGGATCAGTTTACACATTTATTCTTGGAGAAGTACGTACCCCCTTCTGAGAGAGAGGAGCTTCGGGGTCAGTTTGAGTGACTCCATCAGGATCATATATCTGTCACCGACTATGAGGCCAGATTCACTGACTTGTCTGGCCATGCAGCTATTATACTCCCCACAGATGTAGAGAGGGTGCGTAGGTTCATTGCAGGTCTGCACCCTGAGATTCAAGTTAATATGGCCTGTGAGGCAGAGATGGGGACTCTCTTTCATCAGGTTGTGGATATAGCTTGGAGGATCGAGCGCATCCACAACCGCAGTGGAGAGTTTGCACCGAGGGACAAGAGGCTCCGATAGTTTGGTAGATTTAGTGGCGCCCCACCTAGGGGAAGAGGTCAGTTCATAAGGGGCCAGCCTAGCAGGCCCATGCAGTCAGCACTACCGCCTGCTCAGAGTGCTCCAGCATGGCCCTACTTCAGTGCTATCCCAGAGAGTACTTACCGTCCTCCAGCTATTCAAGGTTCCTCCAGTGGGTATCCAGGCCATCAAAGTCAGACTTCAAGTCAGCAGTCCCATGCTCTAAGGGGTTGTTTTGAGTGCGGGGAGTTTGGCCCAGTGAAGAGGTTTTGTCCTAGACTTTAGGGCAAGGCCGAGCAGCAGGACCATTGACCCATGATTACCGCACCAACTACCACACCACCCGCCCGGCCATCCAAAGGTGGAGGGCAGGTGGGTAGGGGTTTCCCTAGAGGTGGAGGTCATTTAGGTGGCACTCCCGCTAGATTCTATGATTTCCATGTCAGGCCAGAGGCAGTCGCCTCCGATGCAGTGATCACAGATACTATTTCTGTCTGTCGTAGGGATTCCTCAGCATTATTTGATCTAAGGTCTACTTATTCCTATGTTTATTCTCTATTAGCTCTTTATCTATATGTATCTCACGAGTCCTAGGGCATTCCCGTATATGTGTCCACGCCAGTGGCTGATTCTATTGTTGTGGATCGGGTCTCCTGTCCTATGTGGTAATTTTCTGTAGTTATGAGACCAGAGCGGATCTTCTATTGCTCGATATGTTTGATTTAAAGGTTATCATGGGCCATGGATTGGTTGTCTCTGTACCATGCCATTCTTGATTGCTATGCCAAGACTGTTACCTTGGCGATGCTTAAGTTTCCCATATTAGAGTGGAGGGGTTCATCTGCTGGTACCTCCAGCCGGGTTATTTCTTTCTTGACGGCTCGACATTTGGTCGAGAAGGGTTGTTTGGCCTATTTGGACTTTGTTCGGGATACTACTATAAAGACTCCCATGTTAGATTCAGTGCCGGTGGTACAAGAGATTTTCGATGTATTTCCTGCTGATCTACTAGGTATGTTACTGGATCGGGATATCAATTTCAGCACTGATTTGGTGCCAGGCACCCAGCCTATTTCTACTTTGCCTTATCGCATAGCTCCAAAGGAGCTGAGGGAGTTAAAGGAGCAGCACCAAGATTTGCTTGAGAAGGGGTTCATCAGACCCAGTATGTCACCTGGGGGGCATACCGGTGTTATTTGTGAAGACGAAGGATGGGAGTATGCGGATGTGCATTGATTATTGCCGGTTGAACAAAGTCACCATCAATAATAAGTACCCGTTGACACATATTGATGACTTGTTTGACCAGATGCAGGGTGCCAGGGTGTTCTCTAAGATCGACTTGAGATCTAGGTATCATCAACTGAAGATTCGTGTTTTGGACGTTCTGAAGACGGCTTTCCGGGCAAGGTATGGCACTATGAGTTTTTAGTGATGTCCTTCGGCTTGACTATCGCCCCATTGGCTTTTATGGATTTGATGAATCGGGTGTTCAAGCCGTATCTCGTATCCTTTGTCATTGTCTTCATTGATGATATATTGATCTACTCGCGTAGTATGGGGGAGCACGAGCAGCATTTGAGGTTAGTTCTTCAGACCTTGCGGGAACAGAAGCTATATGCTAAATTCTCCAAGTGAGAGTTCTGGTTGGATTCCGCAGCTTTCTTGGGGCATGTTTTATCAGGTGAGGGTAATAAGGTGGATCCCAAGAAGATCGAGGCAGTCCAGAGTTGGCCTCGTCCTACCTCAACGATCAAGATCAGGAGTTTCGTCGGGTTAGCAGGTTATTATCGTTGGTTCGTAGAGGGCTTCTCGTCTATTGCAGCACATTTGACTAGATTGACCCAGAAGGGTGATCCATTCATATGGTCCGATGATTGTGAGGCGAGCTTCCAAAAGCTCAATACCGCTTTGACTACAACACCGGTGTTAGTGTTGCCCTCCGGTTCAGGGATGTATATCGTGTATTGCGATGCTTCGCGCATTAGCTTGGGTTGTGTATCGATGCAGGAGGGGCGAGTTATTGCATATGCTTCACGTCAGGTGAAGCCCTATGAGAAGAATTACCTTGTACATGATTTGGATTTGGCCGCGATAGTTCATGCTCTCAAGATCTGGAGACATTATCTATATAGGGTGTCCACTGAGGTTTACACCAATCATCACAGCTTGCAGCAATTGTTTAAGCAGAGGGACCTTAATTTGATGCAGCACAAGTGGCTTGAGTTACTGAAGGACTACGATATTACCATCCTTTACCATCCGGGCAAAGTGAATGTGATAGCGGATGCCTTGAGCAGAAAGGCCGAGAGTATAGGTAGTTTGGCATTCAATTCGGCAGAGGAGAGACCATTGTCTTTGGACATTCAGTCCTTAGCTAACAGACTTGTGATGTTGGATATCTTAGAGTCCAAGTCGAGTTCTTGCATATGGCGTGGCTCAGTCTTCATTATTTGAGCGGATCAAGGCTTGTCAATACGATGATCCGCACTTGTTGGTTCTTAGAGAGACGGTACTATAGGGTGATTCCAAGAAGGTTACTATTTGTGAGGATGGTGTTATTGACTCCAGGGTTGCCTATGTGTTCCTCATGTTTATGGAGAAGATTCTAGATGAGGCACACAATTCTCGGTATTCTATTCATCTAGATGCCAAAAAGATGTATCGCGACCTGAGGCAGCATTATTGGTGGCGGCGGATGAAGAAGGACATAGTTGAGTATGTAGCGAGTTGTCAAAATTGCCGGCAGGTTAAGAATGAGCACCAGAGGCCAGGTGGCCTACTCCGGCAAATGGTTATACCAGAGTGGAAGTGGGAGCGCATCACTATGGACTTCGTAGTTGAGTTATTGCGGACGTTGAGGAAGTTTGATGTCGTTTGGGTCATTGTCGACAGGCTGACCAAGTTGGCACACTTTATTTCTATGGTGACTACTTACTCTTCAGAGAGGTTGGCCCAGATTTACATTCAGGAGATTATTCGGTTTCATGGTGTGCCTGTTTCCATCATTTTAGATAGAGGCCCTCAGTTTACTTCACATTTTTGGAGAGCAATACAGAGTGAGTTGGGTACCCGAGTAGAGCTCAGCATGACATTTCATCTACAGACCGATGGGCTGTTGGAGAGGATAGTTCAGATTCTGGAGGATATGCTCAGAGTATGTGTTTTAGACTTCGGAGGGCAATGGGATAGATTCTTGCCCTTGGCTGAGTTTGCTTATAACAACAGTATAAGTTCAGCATCGAGATGGCTCCATTTGAGGCTTTATATGATCGACGATATCGTTCGCCCATCAGATTGTTTAATCCCGGCGAGGCTAGGTTATATGGTATGGATTTAGTGAAGGATGCCTTGGAGAAGGTAAAGATTATTCAGGAGCGACTTCGCACAGCACAGTTCAGACAGAAGAGTTACGCGGATCAGAAGGAACGAGATTTATCATTTATGGTGGACGAGAAGGTTCTCTTGAAAGTCTCGCCGATGAAGGGTATCATAAGGTTTGAAAAGAAGGGCAAGCTGAGTCCGAGGTTTATTGGCCCATTTAAGTTATTGAGGCGAGCTAGGGAGGTTTCTTATGAGGTTGCTTTGCCTCCCAATCTATCGGGAGTTCATCCGATCTTCCATGTTTCTATGCTCCAGAAGTACCATGCCGACAGGTCGTATGTGTTATATTACAACACGATTCAGCTACATGAGAGTTTGGGTTATGAGGAAGAGCCAGTTGCCATTGTTTACAGGCAGGTTCGCCAGTTGAGGTCCAAGAAGATTTCTGCGGTAAAGGTCCAGTGAAGGGGTCAACCAGTTGAGGAGGCGAATTGGGAGGTCAAGGAGGACATGCGGAGCAGATATCCACACTTATTCAGCACTCCAGGTATGATTCTAGACCCGTTCGAGGATGAAATTTTTTTTAAGAGGTGGATAATGTAATGACCCGACCGGTTTAAGAGGTTCCATATGTGCCTTTACTATTTTATGACTTGCAGGGATGTTTGGTTTGGGTTTGGAGGGTTTCGGGTTGAAATCGGAACACTTAGTTCCATATTAGTGGCCTAACGTGGCCAAGTTTGACTTGTGTCAACACTTTTAGTAAACGACCTCAGAATCGAGATTTGAAGGTTCCAATAGGTTCGTATGATAATTTTGTACTTGGGTGTATGTTCGGATTGAGTTTCGGGTGGGCCCGGACATTTTAGCACATATTGTTAAAAGTGGCATTTTGAAGGTTTTAGAATTTCCTAAGATTTACTTGAAGTGGAATTTGGTGATATTGGTGTCCGTTTGGGTTTCCTAACCTTGGAATAGGTTTATATTCTGATTTATGACTTGTGCGTAAAATTTGGCATAATTCTGAGTTGTCTAAGTATGTTTCGACACGTTCGAAGTTGGATGAAATGAGTTTGAAGCCTAGAAGTTGATTAATGTGGTTTTGGGGCACTATTCTTGATTTTGGCGTTGCTTTATGTGTTACTAGGCTTCGAGTAAGTCCGCAATATGTTTATGGACTTGTCGGTGCATTTGGACGGGGTCCCGGGGGACTCGGGTGTGTTTCGGACCACCCGGAGCATGTTTGAACTTGATTGAAAATGTTGGTGTACTGGTGTGTTTCGCAATCGCTGTCGTTGTCCCACGATTGCGAAGAAATATGTTGAAGGGCCCCTACATTTTCCTCTTTGCGAATGCAAGGAGGCTATCGCAAAAGCGGAGAAGGACCTGGTCCTCCTTCGTGAACGCGAAGAATGCTGGGAGGGGGGATAGCTATAAGGAAGGAGGCCTTCGCGAACGCGAGTGGTTGAACGCGAACGCGAGTGATTGGGGCAGTTGAGCATCGCAAACACGACCACGATGACGCGAACTCGATGAGTAACTGGGCAGCTAGGAGGAGATGGCCTTCACAATCACGAGGCTTTTTTCGCGATCGCGAAGAAGAGCAGACCTGGACAAATTTGATTTTTTTTTATACGGGATTTGGCTCGTTTTCTTTCATTTTCACTTGGGTAGGACAGTTTTGAGAGCTCTTTTGAGAGGATTTTCATCAAGCATCACAAGGTAAGTAAATTCTACCCATTTTTCAGTTAATTGCATGGATTATGGGTAGATTTTAACATAAAAATTAGTGAAAATTGTGGGATTTGGTTGGAAAGCTAGGGTTTGGTAAAAATGGAATTTGACCACAAAATTTATTATAGAATTGGGAATAAATTATATATATGAGTTCGTGAGGTCATGGGTAATATTTATCTTCAAATATTTTCGGAATCCGGGCACGTGGGCCCGGGGTGATTTTTATGGACTTTCCGGATTGGGTTGGGAAATTAGTTTAATATCTAAATTATGAACATTTGAGCATATATTTATAAGTTATGCGATTTTTGATTAGTTTCGGAGTTCTTAGCGTCGTTTGAGGATTTCTAGTGAGGTTAAAGAGCCGGATTTAGGAGTTGGAAGCGAGGTAAATCTCTTGCCTAACCTTTTAAGAGGGAATTTATCCCCTTAGGTGTATTAATTGTTATGTGCTACTTGTTGTGGGGAGATACGTATGCACGAGGTGACGAGAGTCCGTATGTAGCTATATTCATGTTTTGTCTGGGTAGACTTAGACTCACACCATGCCTTAATTGTGTTATTTGTATCTATCTTGTGTATTGATTTCCTTGATTATTATTGAGATTGAGAATTAGAATAAAGATATTGATTTAGCCTCTTACTTTGGGAAAATTGGGAAATATTTGATGAACTATGGATCTGTGTCTTCTCGACTCAGATGTACTTCCGCGAGTGAGGTAAGTTTCTCTACTCTTATGGGATCGGGCCGTTCGCCTCGGCGGTGAATTAAATTACTCTAATGGGATTGGGTCGTTCGCCTCGGCAGTATGGTAACACTATTCTTATGGGATCAGGTTGTTTGCCTCGGCAGTACTGAGTACCACTATTCCTATGGGATTGGATCGTTCGCCTCGGCAGCTTCGTGCTTAATACTTGAGACTGGATTTGGTTTGGTAACAGCTGAGTTAGCGCCTTCAAGGCCAGTTATGACATGTTTAGTGATTTGATATAGACTCATGCGTGGAATTACTGTAATTACTTTTATTTGTTTCGTTGCTACTTGTTGTACATTCACCATGTCAACTTTATGTATTTCTATTACTGTTTGACCACTAATAAGTCTCAAGGCGACCCCTCGTCACTACTTCTTCGAGGTTAGAATAGATACTTACTGGGTACGCGTTATTTTTAGTACTCACGCTACACTTCTGCACTGAATGTGCAGGTACTGAGACATGTACTACCAATGGTCACACGGGCGTGTAGTCTCACTTCTACGGAGACTTAGTTGTGAGTTGCTTGCCTTGCTTCGATCTATAGCACCGGAGTCTCACTCTACCTTGTTTATTATTTCTGTCTATTACCTTTTAGACAATAGTTGTATTAGTTTTGTATATTCTGTAGATTGCTCATGCACTTGTGATACCAGGTTTTGGGAGCTTCTAGCATTTATGTACTGTTGCACTTATCATTAAAGTTACTATGGTTGATGTATTTTTTGAGAAAAGAGTATGTACAGTTGTATGAGATCTTACTTATTTCGTTCTTTTAAAAAGGAAACTTTTGTTTTTAAAAGTTAAAAAGGGATAAATAAGTTGTAGGTTCACTTGTGGGCTTCCCTAACAGCAACGTTAGGTGCCATCGTGGCCTAATACGGGTTTTGGGTCGTGACAGAAAAAGTCAACATAAGTCAACCACGGGTGCGCTTGGTCAAAACTCGAGATTCTGACCAAAACTCAATTACCCATTCACCCTCGAGCTCGGTTATGTGATTAGTTTCGAAATTCGATCTTAATTTGAGGTCTAAATCTCAATTTCTCAAAATTTCCAATTTACACCTAAATTCCTAATTTCTACCATGAAAAAGCATAGATTAAAGTATAAAAATCAATGGTTGTTTATGGAAATGTAATAAAACAAGTTAAAATCTACTAACCTATGAAGTTGGGAAGAAAACTCTCTTCAAAATCGCCTCTAGGCCGAGCTCACACTTGAAAAATGAGAAGAATCCTCATTTTTAGAAGTTTTTAAAACTGGGCGTCAGGTGTTCTTCGCGTTCACAAAACACCTGACGCGTTTACGAAGGAGACTGGCCATTTGGCCTACGCATTCGCGGTGAACACTTCACGTTCGTGAAGTCTTATCCCCCCTTATCCTCGGTCCATAAATGTTGATGGGGTATTTGTCAAGCCAAATGACATCCCTAGGAGCTCATAATGCCCATACCAAGTCCGAAAAGTTATTTTAGGGACATCTGATGCCCTAATTTTCAACTGATGGTAGCCAGATCTCAAATCAATCTTCGAAAATACTTTGGTACCCTGAAGCTGATCAAATAAATCATTAATCCTCGGCAACGGATACTTGTTCTTGATAGTGACTTTGTTAAACTACCAATAATCAATATACATCATCATCGTACCTTCCTTCTTCTTCACGAACAATACTGGTGCACCCCAGGGCGAGACACTAGGTCTAATGAATCCTTTATCAAGCAAATCCTGCAACTGCTCTTTCAGCTCCTTAAATTCAGCGGGGGCCATACGGTATGGTGGAATAGAAATGGGATGAGTGCCCAGAGCCAAGTCAATATAGAAGTCGATATCTTTGTCGGGTGGCATCCCTGGTAAATCTATAGAAAACACCTCTGGAAACTCACTCACAACTGGTACTGAATCCATGGAAGGAACCTTCATACTAGGATCACGAATAAAGGCCAAATATGCTAGACATCCCTTCTCGACCATATGGAGAGACTTCACATAAGAAATAACCCTACTAGTAGAATGGCCAGGAGCCCATCTCCACTCTAATCGAGGCAACCCTGGCATGACTAAGGTCATCGTCTTGGCTTAACAGTCCATATAGCATGATAAGGGGACAGCCAATCCATGCCCAAGATAACATCAAAGTCCACCATATCAAGAAGTAAGAGATCTACACTAGTCTTAAGACTCCCGATTGAAATCACACACGAGCAATAAACATGATCTACAACAATAGAATCTCCCACAAGCATGGACACATACATAGGAGCACTCAAAGAATCACAAGGAAAAACCAGATATGAAGCAAACTGGGTAATAATCATTCTACTCTGCTTGGTGAGCTAGGTCCACAAATCGGGTCTCATACTGGGTAATAATCATTCTACTCTGTTGGAGGCGCTCAAACTGCCTGCGATACTCCTCTCTTAAAGTTAAATGAATAAACTTCTCCAGAAACAGTTGCGAAAACTGAGCCCAAGTGTATGGCGATGAACCAGCCGGTCTGCTCCGCACATGATCCTACCATCATCTCTTGGCTGAACCGGTAATCTGAAACACTGCAAAGTCTACTCCATTGGACTCAACAATACCCATGTTGCTCAGCACCATGTAGCAACGGTCCAAATAATCCTATGGGCCCTCAGAAGGTGCACCACTGAAGTGAATAGGGAAGAGCTTTATAAACTTATCCAACCTCATCAATCCCTCAGAGGACATCGCGAGCCTCTCCCCGATCTGTGTAGCAACAACAGGCTGAACTACCCCAACCGGCTGGACTGCTAGAGTCTGACATATAGGAGCCATCTGCTCCGAAGTGTGAGTAGCAGGAGTCTGTGCTCCTCCCCTAGCCTGAGAGACAGCTGGTGCCGCCAGAAATGCACCGGCCTGGACACACTCTCCATAAGGCCCACTAAACAGACTAGAGCATTCTGAAGCACGAGAGTAGCTATAAATCCCTTTCGGACTCTGAGCGTGTCCGACTGGTCAGTCTGAGCTGGGATCTCCTCCTCATGATCAATTTGAGGCTCCACAGTGGGTGTTGCTGCATGAGCTCTAGGCTGAGCTCTGCCTCGACCTCGTCCCCGACCTCTACCCTTGGTTGTGGCTGCAACAGGGAGCTCCAGCTCCTGGATGGTTATAGATGTTGTGTGTGTTCTCACCGTTTACGAGAGAACAAGAATGGAATGATTCAAACATCAATGATAGAATAAAATTGCACGATATGGCAAAAAAGAAATGAAATTTTCCTAAAACTCCTTAGCCTCTAGAAGATAATTACAGACGTCTCTGTACCGATCCTCCAGACTCTACTAAGCTTGCTCATGACTCGTGAGACCTAAGCAACCTAGTGCTCTGATACCAACTTGTCACGACCCGGAATTCCTAACCTCGGGACCGTGATGGCGCCTAACATCCACTTGCTAGGCAAGCTGACGTTAATAAAGAAACTAACCAATTTTTAACAATTAATTCAAAATAATTACATTAAACGAGAAATAAACTCCAAATTTAACATAGCGAATAAAAGCAATGCGATGCTAACTACTCCCAGAAATTCGGAGTCACGAGTATATGAGCAACTAGAAGCCTACAAGCATAGTTTGAAATAAATACAATTATTCGAATGAGATAAACAGTAAAGATAGGAAATGGAAGAGGACTTCAAGGTCTGTAAACGCCAGCAGCTCTACATCAAGTCTCCGAAGTATATGTGATCCGGGCAGACGCACCTCTAAGCACCGCTGGGACCAATACCAGTATCTACACAAGAAGTGCAGAAGTGTATTATGAGTACAACCGACCCAATGTACTCCGTAAGTGTCGAGCCTAACCTCGACGAGGTAGTGACGAGGCTATGACAAGACAACTACGTAAAAACCCTATACATGTATATATAAAGCACCGGAAATAACAAGAAGAATGATATAATATTAATTGGGAGGGGACATGCGAAAGGGAAAATATCATAAAAATGGAAAGTACGAAGTCGAAAAATAATATCTTCCGAAATAAGCAACAATATAACCAAGCAAATCACCAAAATCAGAAATCAAATAAGGCAATGAAATGAAGATGGCACGGCATTACCCTTCGTGCTTTTACTCTCATCCTCACCATGTAAGATCATAAATGAAATGGCACGGCATCACCCTTTGTGCTTTTACTCACCGGCACAGCATCACCCTTCGCGCGTTTACTCTCAAATCTCTCAATATATGATAATGAATGCCATTAAGGCACGGCAACACCCTTCGTGCTTTTCTCTCTTCCTCACCAAGCAACAATACAAATCCGAACAATAAAACCAATGCGGGAAATAATTTCACTTTAATTATGGTTCCATGATACCAGACTCAACTTTCAAAATATTCAACATCAAATAAATAATAAATATGAAATGAATAACTAAAAGAAGTAATAGTCTAACCCAAGCATGGAAAACATACTTAACGAAATAATATAATACAAAAAAATAATTTTCACCCGCATGCTTTAACCCAATGACAACGCATAGATACTCGTCACCTCACATATACGTTGTCCCCATAAATAAAACACGTAGCAAATAGACCAACAAGTCATAATCCATCAAGTCAAGGTTAACCACGACACTAACCTCACTCCGCAACCAAATCAATGCTCAATCGCGGCTTTTTCTCTAGAATTAGCCTCCAAACCAATCAAATCTAACCAATTATAGTTCAAATAATTCAAAAAAGGCTTTAGAAACTACTCACGAGTGAAAAAGATCCAATCTTTAATGATTTTGGAAAAAGTTCACAAAAGTCAACCCGGGGGGCGCTTGGTCAAAACCCGAGATTTGGACCAAAACCTAATTACCCATTCACTTTCGAGCCCGGTTATGTGATTAGTTTCGAAATCCGGCTTTAATTTGAGGTCTAAATCTCAATTTCTCAAAATTTTTAATTTCTACCATGAAAAAGCATAGATTAAAGGTTGAAAATCAATGGGTATTTATGGAAATATAAGGAAACAAGTTAAAATCTATTAACCTATGAAGTTGGGATGAAAACTCTCTTCACAATCGCCTCTAGACCGAGCTCAAATTTTAAAATGGTAAAAAATGAGAAGAATCTCGATTTTTAGAAGTTTTTAAAACTGGGCATCGGGTGTTCGTCGCGTTCGCGAAACACCTGACGCGTTCGTGAAGGAGGCTGGCCATTTGGCCTACGCGTTTGCGGTGAACACTTCGCGTTCGCGAAGGCTTATCCTCCATCACCTTCGCGTTCGTGATGAGTGTCAGTCCATGATCAAAACACCAAAATAATACCTAGAAATACGAATTGGATATCAAAATGCATGAAATTTTTTAAAGAAACTCAAGAACTTCCAAATTCACAACCGAGCGTTCGAATTCTATCAAACCAACTCCGTTTTACGCCAAATTTTGCAGACAAGTTTTAAATAGCAAAATGAACATATACCAAGTTCCGGAACCAAAATCCGAACCCGGTAGCCATAAAGTCAACCTACGGTCAAACCTAGAAAATCTTTAAATCTTCAAATTACTAATTTTCAACAAATCAAGTTAGGGACTTCCGAATTCAATTTCAGGCATATGCCCAAGTCCAAAATTACGATACGGACTCACCGGAATCGTCAAAATACCGATCCGGGTGCGTTTACACAAAATATTGATCGTAGTCAACTCAAGTTATTTTTAAAGCTAAAAATCATGTTTTCTTCAAATTTCACATAAAATCTTTTTCGGAAAAGACACAGACTGCGCACGCAAATTGAGGAGCACTAAATGGAGCTAATAGAGGTCTCGAAAT
Organism: Nicotiana tabacum; assembly: GCF_000715075.1. Taxonomy (NCBI): domain Eukaryota; kingdom Viridiplantae; phylum Streptophyta; class Magnoliopsida; order Solanales; family Solanaceae; genus Nicotiana; species Nicotiana tabacum. The sequence goes on along the minus strand of NC_134081.1, from coordinate 20,268,615 downwards.
ATGAAATAGGGGTTAGAACTCAAAACGACCTATCGGGTCGTCACACTATGTAATTAGACAATTCATCTCTTTTTAACTGAAAAAGGTGTACATGTTCAGGAATGGAAGCATCATGGCCCATTTTAAATTTCTTAAACTCCCTAAATTTCTTTTCTCCTTCCGTTCGTTCAGTCATTTGATCCCTTAAGTCATTTTGCCTCGCTCTTAGGACATTCCTGATGACTTCATGCTCTGAATCTGAATCATTACATAAATAAGTCCTGCGGTGACGTATCCTTCTACATTGTCCCCTTCCTCGACTTCGAGAACTCCCACTTGGAGTAATTCAAACTTATCCATATTCGACCATGTTTGAAATAGGACCAAGGAAACGATAAGAATGTCTACAACTATTAAATGTGAGAATATATATATATCACAATTACTTGTAGAAGGATATCAATTGAGGGATTAGGACTAAACTAATTTTCAAACATTATAAAAGAGTGAGTTGAAATTAGACCAAATCCAAGAAAAATGATGGTCCTAACATATGAAACTTTTCTGGTAACATATTATGCAATATCTCCTAATTAACCAAACTGCACCAGAGAAGTCTATCATTATTTCAACGTAATTTTCACAACATTACATACATTCTGTAATTAAATGATATACTTAAAGTCTTAAACTATATATCATACCACGTGGTTCAAAGAATCAATGATAAAAGGGAATACTCAGTTTGCATACTTTGAAAATACAATCAGAAAACTTTTGTCTTAGAAATCTTAACCACAAAGGAAAAATTTCCTCTTTTGAAAACCTGAAGGCCACAATACACATTGTAGTCTATCATTCTCACACAAGATTTCAGTGAGAAAAAAAAATTACCGATTCACCCAAAACTATAAACAGTTTCAAATGGCAAAGCCTACTATTTTCGATCTATAACAAATTCTTTTACAGTTTAAGAATTTGTACCAAGTTTAAGACAAACTCTAACAGAAAATTAGGGGCATAAATTAAGAAAATATCATGTGTGCCTCTGTCTTTTAAGTCGCATGCAAAGCATTTTATTTTTGTTTTTGAGTCTCTCATGATATCTTGAAAAATATACGAGATTGCAATTGTGGGGACTTCTGAAACACAAAAGATAGTACTATTTCTTACGGAACCACACGTATAATTTAATACTTCACAATAATACATATAATTCTTAAACCTAGAAATTATATGCGGCAACGAACAAATAGAAGTTAGAGTATAGTATAATTAACATACGTACTTCTCTTAACATTATTTCTATGCCGATTTCAAAATATAATTAACACGACTAGGCAGCAATATTCTCTGATGCCATTGTTAATTAAAAATAAAGTAAGAACGGGAATAGAATCATGTACTTGTTACGCAGCAAAATAAAATCACAATCCAGAATAATTGCCCCTAAGTCCAACTTTGATTCTCTTGGAAAACAAAGTTTAGTTCCACAATCTAAATGCTTTTCTTTACGTGTGTTTTGCAAAAGGAAGAAGAGAAATCTTCTCTGTTAAGGAAGACGAAGATTAATGAGAAAGGGAGAGTAATTCATTTTTGTTGTTCGTACTTACCCGTCCGAAGAAGAAGACCAAAATAAGATTTTTTAAGAAAAAGGAATTAACTGATATAGGAAAATTGCTCTCAACTACACCCAAATGTATACTAACTTCTCAAATAAGTTATTTTATTCTCAAATTCTATCTCTCCCGAAATAGGTTGGGTCAGCCCACATAGAGCGACCCAGTATTCGAATTCAATACCCAACACCTTCTATTATTCTTTACATCTTCTGGAAAAGGTGAAAGGACACTTTAGTTTCAACTAGATAAGTGACAACTTTAGAGTATTAGAAGAAGATAGATAAATATAATTTCTTTGTAAGTTAGAGTACATAGTTAGCAAAGGAAGAATTGTATAGGCTCCCTCTTCCAAACTTTTTTTTGGAGATTGATTATTTAGGTCCATGTCCCCCTCCTCTTCTGTAATTTTTTGTTTCATTTGAATAGACATAGTAGGGTCGAGCCTAACCCAACACCAATAGCGTAATGCCTTTGGTGATGGCTTATTATAATTTTAAAAAAAGCTGGAGTAAACTAGAGTACTACTTCAGCAAATCACTTGGAAATTACATATAAAGATGCTTTTAGTATTCAAGGATGTTATTAAAAGATGTATGGAAGAGGTGAAAAATATGGATCAAGAGCAGGTTCAAAGTCTTAAAAGAGACAAAAAATGTTAGGTAATTTCTTTTGATCTATAAGCTTTCATGCTAGTGGAAGATAGCAAGTATCGGACATAATAGTCGGGTGTGCGTAAACTGGCCCAAACATCATATTCGGATCAAATCTATTATGTTCTTAACACAAATACAAAATTTGGATCAAATCTATTATGTTCGGTCGAACCCTTCCGCTCCTGCCTGACTCCCAAAGTAAATGGTACGAAAATCAGTTCTTAAGAAAAAACTAATGCATCGATCATATTGGTCCCCTCAAATAAACTTTTATCTCTAAAGAACGCGGTACCATTGACCCTTCAACCTCGACTATCCCTCGTTTTAATAAATGAAGGATAATTGTCACAATAATCTTTACACTGCCCAACTATTTACTTGGTGAAACTGTACGTATTTCTTATTTTAACATTTGAAGAAGTGTGGAAATCACTATGATCTAAATTGACAGTAGTTCAATTAGATATTAATGAGTGCAAATATAATCTGTCAAAATTAGGGAAGTTAAACAGGTGAGCTATTTACAGAAGTTTTCAGGATCTGATCCTCTCTATAATATAAAAAATAAGTAACTAGTTTTAAAGAAGAGGTTCAAAGAGAGATAAACACAGTTTCACTTTCTTTAGCAAGTGCAGAAATGGACCGGATCTAGTAGAACGTCGTCTTCGCAAAATTTATTATAGATTTTGGTACAACTTTAAGTTATTCTTATTTGGGAATTTTCAAAGGGATTTTTCCCTTATTATATAATATTTGAAACTTTATTACCCTCCCTACTCAAGTTTCAATTTAATTATATAGGCATATATAATTTACCAATTATATACACTTTAGGAATTAAATGAGTATCCCTTTGTATTAGGAATTGAATAAGGAATCAATTATTTCTCGTCATTATTCTCTCTCCCTCCTGCGCTCTCTCTCTCTCTCCGTCTCTCTCTCTCTCACCTGCGCGCTTTCTCTCTCTGTCACTTTATGTCTCTCATTCTCTGTTATTTTCCCAATTTTTCTTCCTCTGATGTCCTCTATTTTTTATCCTTTCATGTTGTATATATTTTTAATGCAATTCATCAATGGATTTCAATCGTTTTACTATAAAGTTTTTTTTTTCATGTTGCACAATTGGTGTCCAAATTGAAATTGTCAATCACTAAATTTTGAAGGTGTTTGACTCTCCACCATTAACACCTATTAAAAAAGCTTTGAAGCTTTGAATTCGAATTTGGGTTTTCAAAAATCATTATTTATTTGGATTGGGTATTGTTGCAAACAATTGGGAATAAACTTTGGAGTTTATATCTCAATTTTGAGGGTGTTTGGTGAAGATTAGACTTGATTTTGGCTAAATTTTAGATTGAAACTCGAAGAAGAAGAAGAAGAAGAAGAAGAAGAAGAAGAAGAAGAAGAAGAAGAAGAAGAAGAAGAAGAAGAAGAAGAAGAAGAAGAAGAACACATGACATACAATATACTTACAAATTATAGTAAAGTTGTAGTATAATTGTATGTAAATTATATTCTGTTGTAGTTATATATATTTTTTTATTTGAATGTTGTATGAAAGTTGAAAAATAATTGTATAATGTATGAATCGTTGTATAAAATTTGTATTTAAGTTATCAATACAATCTGTTTACATAAAGTTATTGATATTTATCAAAATTGTATTAAGAGAGAAAGTTTTGATTGGGATGTTAGAGAGGAAGAAACATACACCACATACGAAATATATACAAATTTGATACAAAATATACAAAAAGACATATTGTATAAAATTTGTATAAAAATTATATTTAAGTTGTATGATGTTGTAGATGTATTTTAACTGGGTAAAAATAATGTATGAAAGTTATAGATAAGTTGTAAATAAGTGTATACTATATAATTAGTTGTATGAAAATTATTTTTAGTATGTATGTTGTTATAAATATATCAATTTGTATTAAATTTGTACGAAATTTATTTTTAAATTTATATGTTGTTGTACAATCAAATTGTATAATATTAATTGTAAGTACGATGTATCGATTTTAGGGCTGATTTAAATAGGTTTCATTAATTTGTGATAGATTAGTGTATTTGGTAAGTTAACCAATCAAGTGAAGCAAAATACTTTACTAGCCCCGCACGATAGTTATTAACCTCGTAAAATCTTTGGATAAATTTTGATACTTATCAACAACTTTATGCAAAAAGATAGTATTGATAACTTAAATACAAATTTTATACAATGATTCATACATTATACAACTATTTTTCAACTTTCATACAATATTCAAATAAAAAATATATATATAACTACAACATAATACAATTTACATACAATTATACTACAACTTTACTACAATTTCGTAAGTATATAGTATGTCATATGTTCTTCTTCTTCTTTTTCGAGTTTCAATCTGAAATTTAGCCAAAATCAAATCTAATCTTCACCAAACACCCTCAAAGTTGAGATATAAACTCCAAACAATATTCCCACTTGTTTGCAACAACACCCAATCCAAACAAATAATGATTTTTGAAAATCCAAATTCGAATTCAAAGTTTCAAAACTTTTTAATGACTGTCAATGGTGGAGAGTCAAACACCTGAATAGTAAAAACTCTTTACTGCTCATCATCGAGGAGGATTTTTATCCAACTCATTTCATCTAACTTTGGACAGTAGTACAATGCTGCAACAGAGCCATTCAATGGAAAAGCCAATCACCTTCAAAGAGTTCAATACCAAATTTAGCTTTATCACTTGTTCAGACAATTTCTTGAAATGTTTAGAGGTGTGATAAATATTTTCATCAATGTCTTTATCTGTTCTAATATTTCTTTCTTTTTAAAAACTTTCCTACATTTCTTGAAAGGGGAATAGACTGCTGGTCAAAATCTATTAGTAAATTTTATCTTATATGATTCTCGCGGTTCTCGGTTTGATTGAATTTGGAAAGGAAAATGCTTATTGAAAGAGGTGTGGAGAGAAAATAGGAAAAGAATATAACTAAATCCCTTAATTTAAGGCATTAATAATGGATTGTATATAATTTGTAAGTAATCCTTGTTTAGGGCGGGTAATATATAAAATTAAAAAAAAATTGATAAATAAGTTTCAAAATTGTACAGGAAGGAAAAAATCCCTTTTTAAAAGTATATAGCCCAACACAACACTTTGCACTCGCGTAGCCACGTTTTCAATTTACCCGCATAGCCAACTATTTTTCTGCAGCAATGTTTATACATTATTATACAGTATTTATATACCTACATACGCAATGTATCCATCTTGAATAAAAGTGTATAATATCATATTCCCTCCGTTTCAAATTAGATGAGGTACTTTCCTTTTTAGTCTGTTCCAAAATAAATGACACAATTCTAAATTTGAAAATAATTCAACTTTAAACTCTCATTTTACTCATTTTACCCTTAATGAGAAGCTTTTATAACCACACAAATGGCATGGCCCCACAAAGCTTTTACCCCTTAAACTTTTAATATCATAAGTTTTAAAAATATTCTTCTTTTTTTTAAATTCCGTGCCGAATCAAACTACCTCATCTAAAACGGAAGAAGTATATATATAAAAATATAGCAACCTTGTATAAGAGGAGTATAACATATATAAAAGTATATAACATGTTGCTAGCTACAAACGAACCTCTTTGTAATTTTTAACTACAATTCTTACTCAAAACCAATCTAAAAGATTATCACCAAGTTGCTGAACAACAGATTTTCTTAAACTTTTTGACTAATGATCATCTCCCCTAACCAAAGTGATTTCACTAAAGGCAGGACAATTGGGGAAAATACTACTTCCTCAAGAAAATAGCAAGTGAAATCAGACAGAAGAACACAGGAAACAATGTAGTTATCAAACTGGACATGAACAAATCCTATGACGGACTGTCATGGACCTTTCTACGCGGAGTTATGAGGAAGAGATTAGTTAAACAAGTAATAATTTGAAGGTCGGATGTGCTATTAAGTGATCTAATACATGTATTGTCAACGCACATTTAAATTTAGGATAAAATTAATACAGATTCTGCAAGAATTTGCCAGTATTGTCCATAGAAGAAACAGAAACAGAAATGGTGAAAACGCTCAACTAATAATGTAGAGCTTTATACAATGATTGTTTTCTCTTATTTCCATATGAAAATAAGGAGGGGGGGGGGGGGAACCAAAGCCGCAATGTAATGCATTTCAAAGGGGAAAAAACTAGGCCTTCCTATTATTTTGTTATATGTATCCCCTGGAGTCGTACTATGCTCTGGGAACAAAACCTCTAATGTCATTAGACTATACAAGCCAAGGTCCCTTCAGCAAAATCAATAAATAGTAGTAGAACTACATGTCCTCTATGAGAAAGGCGGTCTGCAGCTCTGCTTCCCTCATGTGTCTGATTTGGTATCTTATATTGGTACCTGTATGCTGCAGCTTAAGAAAGTTGCGCAGTTCATGCAATAACGTTATTATTGCAAGCTACTTTATGGGTAGGTCAATTGCCTGAGACTGAGAGAATCTAATCTATTCAACAAAATCACAAAAAGCAAAAAACTCAAATTTGTGCAAGGATTGCCTCTACTTATGCTATCTTTTAAAGCCAGCACTACCGTGAAGAAGTTGGTCATGATTACTGTTGCCGTTTCTTACCACCGTTGACGATCCAACCTTCATCATCTATCGTCTGAAATTCCCCAAATGTTTCTTCAGCAATGTTATCCTCAGCTACAGACCTGCTCAAAAGGAGGAGTTCAGATAGTAAGAACAAAAGTAGAAGTAGATAATACAACATATCCAGCAAGAGACTCAGCTATAGTACAAATCCTTGCTACATTATTAACAACTCGAAATAAAAACAGTTAGGCTCACCAGTTTCGACAAACTTCTTGATATTTTTAAGCCACTGGATGTATTCCTTGCTGTCTTTGCTAATTACATACTCCAGCAAAAAGTTGGAAGTGCTGCCCGTCAGCCCTCTGACTTCAAGATATTCATAGAAAGACTTCTGCAGACTTTCATTTAGAAGTCTGAAAAGAAGATAAACACAACTTGGGTAATCAGTATAAGAAAGTGGCTCCAAACCAACTCCATCAGACAATAGATAAGTACTTACGAAACAGCAGGCCCTCTATAGTCTAGCTGATTTCTTGAACTTTTGAGCTCCTTGATGGATATGTCACAAATCAAAATTTTATTTGGGAAAGCTCTGACATCAAACTCTAGTGACAAGCCATTTTCTTTTGACACGGTGACTGACAATGGAACACTAGGTTGTGGCTCACTCTCTTCCTCAGTGTTAACAGCATCATCTGCAGAATTTTCACATCTAGCATTAGGCATGTCAACTTCAATATTTATGGTCTCTTCTCCATAATCTCTCGTAAGAACAATAACTCTTTCTCCAGCTTTATCTTGAACCTTAAAAGGAAACCCATCTGGGATGTCTACAACCTGCATTAAGGAAATTTTCAACCAAGTGATGCAATAGGTGGTAAATATGTTCGATAACATCCAATTGTCAGACTATTACATTCAGAGAAATTGTGGATTGATATGCACACTTAGAGTTAGGCAGTTAACCTTGGTGGTCTCTACTTATTAAGAAAGTGGATATAGACCATAATACAACAACAACAACAACAACAACAACAACAACAACAACAACAACAACAACCCAGTATAATCCCACTAGTGGGGTCTGGGGAGGGTAGTGTGTACACAGACCTTACCCCTACCCTGGGGTAGAGAGACTGCTTCCGATAGACCCTCGGCTCCCTCCCTCCAAGAACTCACCACCTTGCTCTTGGGGTGACTCGAACTCACAACCTCTTGGTTGGAAGTGGAGGGTGCTCACCACTAGAGCAACCCACTCTTGTCTGGATATAGACCATAGATGGGTGAAATTTATATAAAGCTTGATTTACCTTATTGTATATCTTGCATCAATCATCAAGTAGGTTAATCTGAAGTAACTAAAACCATCACTTAGTTTGATACCATATTTATGGTCTTGGTCAACTTTTAGTCCTACTACTTGGGCAGTTACTCTTTTTTTCTCAGAATATTTTATACTTTCCGTTAATAACAAATGCCTTACGATTTGATTATCAGAAATCAAATAGCTTATGCTCCGGCTCCATGGACTGCTCTTAGCCCCTTACAAATTAGATATTAACAGTATTAGATTTCTAAGCTTTTGGAACAATTGGCAAGGATACACATGGAAACCTCTTACTATCCTTCCACAAGAGGATAAAAATGGAATATAGAAAGGAAAAGTTAAAAAAGGAGATGGCAAAGAGCTTAATCATCCCTAGTACAGAGAAAACAAGAACATGCTAATTCAAATTTACATAATTATGCCATTTTATTTGTTATGAAATGTTTGAACATCATCCAATAAGAATAACTGGTGGTTCCAACTGATCATTCTAAACCATACTCTATTCACTTGTTATAGTGATAATAGAATGTGATGTTCACACCATTACAACCGGAAAAAAAACGATATATAAAAACTGATTTTTGCATAAAAGGAAAAACATGCAATGAGCCATCTCAATATTGTTTTCAGCTAGACCCCAGTCCCTCACTAGCAGAACACTAGAGACCTTTACGATTTACAAATTATAGTTGCAAGTAATAGAGAAAAGAAAAGCTGGGTGGGTCAACAAACTCGCAATAAGTAACATCGCGGATCTTTTAGAAAGAAAAAAGAAAACCACAATAGACGTTTATATGATGGCTAAATGAACAGACTCTGCATTAATTAGATTACAGGGAATTCCCCATGTAGAATAATAGTGGTGTCATCTTATGCCGTTATACGTTTAAACTTCATCAGATATCACTGATCAGCATCAATCTAAAGACAGATGTGGCATGAAATCATATGGATGAGTCAATCGAAGTTACATTTATGTCATTTAAGAATCTCCACATATTTTCGAAACTTTCCATTGAAATATCAGTAAAAACTTTAAGAATGTCCTCAAGACAACTTCAAATTCTTGATATTCTATGCAGCCCCCTTCAGAGATAACGAAAATGGTGGTGATAATATTGGTGCTTTCTCAAATAAAAGAAGGGTGCATATGATTGCATAAATTATAAGCTTTGACTTATATACTCATGTTTTGTGTTTAGTATGATGGGAAATACTTTTGCATCAGAAAATAAGTAATTTTCTGGAAAATAACTTCCTTCACTTAGGGCCGAAATCATTTTCCTTCACAACTATCTAAATTCTTAACTTCATGTCGATGCTTCAACTAACACTTAAACATTAGTATAAATCTTTAATAATCAAAGTAATTAAGCAAATCTGACTAAAGTAATAAAAATTTCATCAAAACACTATCGGGTTGGCTAACCCCAGAAAGTTCATTTTATGTGAATCTATTTGTTATATGAACTATGGAGTTTAAGAAAGAAAGACGGACTTTTGTAACTTGTACTCTTAACTTGCCATAACATTTGCGTGGCTATAAAATCATGTCATTAAGCGCAAAATGAGAGATTTAAAGTTAAGTTGTATCCAGCTATAGAAATGTGTCATTGTTCTCAAAACAGATTTTAAAAAATAGTGTCATATAAAATTGAACATAGGGAGTAACAAGTTACTAAACTTTTAAGGTAGAATGACATTAGTGCTATTAGAGCTTTAGCAGTGTAAGACGCAAATATTTCTTCTGTTGTCCATTGTTATTTCTTTCAAAGTCATTAATATGATTCTTTCTATTGCAAATTGAAAGTGATTGAAGTAGGAGATGAAATTCAAACCAAACATGATGCATACTTGTACTCTACGCATACAGGCCAAAATAACCACACAAAAACAAAAAGAAAAACTAATTTGATATTTTATCTGAGCATTCAAATAGCAGGAACTTACGCAGCCATGAAAATCAGAATCTAGGGCAAAATTGATTTCCGAATCGACAATTTGGAGCAGAATATCATCAAAGGAGCTGTGTTTGCTCTTCTTCTTCTTGACTGCGCTGGTAGAGTAGTGAAGCACCGGGATTGAGAAGCTTCGAGAAATGCTGCCCAAATCACTGTTTTCAACGGCGGCAGTGGCGGTGGCGGTGGCAGCGGAAAAATAGGAAGTTGCTGCAGTAGCGACGGAGCGAACTGCAAGAGGAATTGTGGATTTAGATACTCTGCGAATTGCTGAGTATAGCGCCATAGCAATTCTTTTGGCCTTTTTCGTGTTTTAGAAGTAGGGCCTTTGGTTCCCCATTGCGGCGCATTTATTTTGAGAAATAAAAACAAATTCAGACTTATATAAAGAAAAAATACATTATATTAATAACTTATTTGGTCGAGCTTCTTTTTTGTCAAAATTAATTTTTTTTTTCAAAATTAAAATATTTACCGAGCTTTTAGAAAGTAAAAAAAAAATATTTTTGAGCCGAATAGAAGTAGAAAAAAGTAATTACTTTAAAAAAATACTTTTTTTAAAAATACTTTTGAGAAAGATACACTTACATGTAGTGATGTATTTTTTAAAAGTTTAGCCAAAAATTAGTTGTTGCTCAAAAATACTTTTTAAATTAATTAGTCAAACACAAATTTCATCTCATTAAAAGTACTTTTTTGAAGAAATATACTTTTCAAAATAGCTTATTTTATAGCCCGTTTGGCCAAGTTTTTTGGACCAAAAATACTTCTTTTTTTTTTTTTCCAAAAGTCCTTTCGAAGAGAAGCAAAATCAATTTTTGAGAAACAGAAAAATATAGCTTCTGTCCAATTGAACCTAATCCATATTTATGAAAGAATTCTCAAAATTGATCAAATTTTATTTTGCTAGACGACAATGTAATCGCGCTCCCATGCATGAACTACATTAGAAGAAAGATCACAACTTATACCATTTCTTAGAAAAGAAGACTTGATTGAAATTTTTCATTGAGAAAATATAAATGAAGCAATAGATTCTCAGTTGTAAGTGCACAGAGAAGATTTATCAAACTAATAAGGGAGAGAAGGAGTGAAGACAGAGAGAGCCAAGTTCCAGAAAAGAGTGAAAATGGCAGTCGTTACTGTTTCGGAAAAGGAAGAATTATGAAGGGCAAGGTAAAAGGATCTTTTGATGTTTAAGAAAAACAGGTTATTGTTGCTCAACATTTTAAACTCTAGCTAAAAATTAAATACCGAACCAAATATTAGACATCCCTTGTCATTTCTACTAATATTTCGATAGTTATAACAAGTAAAACCTGCTAAAGGAGCCGGAAATTACGTCCAATGAATCTTTTTAGAACTATCGTTTATATTTTGATCCCGTTAAGATACATATTGATAAAAATCCTGACAATTACTTTAAATTCTGATAGTATGCTTCAAAATTCTGGCAGCGTGCTTCATATTCTAGCTGCTTGCTTCAAAATTCTAGCATTGTGCTTTGAAATTATGGTTTTAAAAATCTAACGGCGTGATTCAAAATTTTGGTATTGTGCTTCAAAATTCTGGCAGCGCACTTCAAAATTCTAGCAGCGTGCTTTAAAATTCTGGCAGCCAGACAATTTCTCCAAACTTTTCTTACCAAGGTCAAAACATTCTCCCAAAAGGAGGAAGGAAATTTTACATAATAGCTAGATGGATTCACAATTTAATTTTTCTAACCAGTATACATATATATCGATCATACATGATTATACACATATTGTGTTTAAATGATCAATCGGTTATTGGGTGGATCGGCCACTATTTAGGTTAATTCTTCGCGGAAAAGGATAGGACAAGGCCTATGTGAGCATACTAGAAATAGAGCCCACTTGTGACTTTTCGTCCTATATTTCAAAAATAGCCACTGTCCTAGAGTATCAAAGTCCACAAGCATAGGCTGAAAAGTGAGTTTGTGAAATTAGGATAGAGGCAGAGCCTGGAAAATGTAGTTGTTATAACAATTATTTCTATCATTATTTTATCCCGCAGGTGATTGTTTATGCATGTGTGGAGCTTAGGTTGCAAGTTGCAAAGAGTGTACTTTGCTCCTCATTGACAAAAAAGAAACCTGCTTTATGTGCTTGTTTATAACATTCTAAATTGAGTACTGCGAACCGTATTTAATAAAATGTAGAAGAATTAATTCAAATAGTCTCCCACCCAACCGTTTAAATTAAAAATAGCCGATGGAGGTATAATATATGCATAATTTGTGTATTGTGTGTGTATAATTGTGTATAATCATTATATAATCTATGTATATGACTATTAAAAGTAAATAATGAATATGACCGGCTATTTGTGTAAAGATCCCTTTAATGTACCATTTCTCGGAAGAAATAAATAGTAAAGAACTCATTGGATACATTATGATAGGTTAGTCGCTAACAGGAGAAGACAGATAAAAATAAAATAGTGCCAAGTGAAATTTATGCACGCTATGAGAGAGAGTTTTCATGTCATGCGTCAGCTCTTCAACCCTCGATTTAAGAGGTTTTGAGAAACATGCTCATTGCCAAGAGAAAATTAGAGAAAAAACAAAAAATGAAAATGCAACAGGTCGATAATTGGATACTACAATTACTAGTCTGCTTACTTTTTTCCTTTCACGTCTGATGCACAAATTTCAGTTCTTACTTCTTCCACCAAACAGAAGGAAAGGGATATAAAGTGCGATAAAGCAAATCATTAAACTATATATTAAAAGATGACAACAAATTATTGGGATACCCCAGCAAATCAAACGTTTGACTAATATTTCGTAAAATCTGCAAGATTCTTGAATGGTTTCCAGCACACCCAGGCAATAGAGGGACAGATGCAAGAAGCATACATCTATGAGATAAACGGGTTGGCATTGGCCGATCTCCCAAAGTTGGAAGGAAAAGGAAGTGCACAAGAAGCCTATATCTATGAGATAAATGGATTGAGATTTGCCTATCTTTTTTTTCAAGTGTTGCCTATCTTCAACAATTAAGTCTGACCGAGACCTTAGAGCTCACCATCCCATAGCTCTTCAAGCGTTCTGTACGGACCATACGTCTCGTGAGCAAAGGAAGTGCCTCTCAGCAGCCTTGCCTGCATAGTTTTCAACAGTGATGTCAATAATCCATGAACTGCATCCAGTAAAGTTCTTAGTGAAAATATCTAGTGAAAGGCTTTATATAGCCACTTATCTCAACCATCAAGGAAGTTAAGTACGAGCCTAGAGAGGCAATGTACTAGTACAAAGGTCTTCTGTTTTCTTTTGTTATGGAGGGAAGGGGATGGTTGTCTAACTAGCACATGGAAGTATATTGCCATGCATATTAGACGTTCATTTGTCGCTATGAGTCTGTCAATACTAAGAGGTATCAAAGCATCTATCATAAATTATATGAATGTCACTACCAAAGGTATCAAAGACTCATGACTAAAAGTATAACAGCCATTCCGAATGCACAATGCAAGTCTCATTCGTATTCCTTTTCTATTGTTCTTTCTTCATAAGTATTATTTTTCCTTGGAACATGGGTTGCTATCTACTGAGAAGATATATGGCCAATTTCTAGGTCCATCTTCATTTTCAAATTTGAAATCAATATGATAAGAGATAACAAATTTGCAATTCAATCTCAGCAATATCAAAAGAAATTGCCATTACCATGAAAGGATTTACCTGTGGAATTTCAGAGAACTTGGCAAACAAGTCATCAGGTATAGACCAGTCCAATACATCAAGATTCTCTTTGATCCGTGCTTCATGTGTGCTCTTAGGAAGTACACTCTGACCTATCTGAATGCCCCAACGAAGACAAACCTGAGCAGGAGTCTTGCCCAATTTCTCAGCAACTGAGATTACAGCTGGCTGCTTTAGTACATCACTTTTAAGCCATGTAGTACCTGGAGAACCAAGCGGCGAATAGGCCTGAAATAAAAAAGTGTCAGAAAGGAGTAAAAACAAGAACAACTCATTGTCAATCTACTCATGAAATGACAGACGATTAGTCGGTAGATACCAACAACCACAATAATGGGACAAATAAATGCATCCCCTGCAAACAATTTCTCATAGTAATCAAATGAATATGGAAATGGGAAAAAAATTAAAAGAAAAATTGACCACAATGTACACAAGAACTAGAAGTGCTTTAGACAAGAGAGGGAGGGTTGCTCAAGTGGTAAGCACCTTTCACCTCCAACCTTGAGGTTGTGGGTTCGAGTCACCAAGGGAGCAAGATGGAGGAGCTCCTAGGGAGGGGTAAAAATAAAAAAATAAAAAAAAGAACTAGAAGTGCTTTAGAAATAAACTCACAGAGAGGTGCACTCCCTTGGATTTACAGAACTCCTGCAATTTGGCTTGTTGCCATGAAGGATGGCACTCCACCTGGTTGACAGCAGGAGGAACACGAGCTACTTGCAAAAGATCTCCCAGTTTCTTAGTAGAGAAATTGCTAACACCAATAGCTCTAGCCTTCCCAGAATCATAAAGCTTTTCCATTGCTTGCCATGTGCTAGGTATGTTTGTTGGCATAAGGTTTTCAGGTTTAAAGTCAGTCGAACCAGGCTTCATACTGACAGGCCAATGTATCTACCGAAACCACATAACCAGAAAGACAAAAAGGGAGGAAAACAGGAAAATAAGTCTCAGTTTATTTACTAGAACAACACCATTTAATGCCCCAAAAAAACGACAAAACAGTTAAATCACTTAAATTTGGCAACTTAATGAACGCTCTTTTGATGTTAAAAATTTTTCAAAGACACGTAGAAGTACAATGGCACTATTTATAATTCTCAGGAGCATCACAGCAGCTCTTAAATTTAGTTCAGGGGCATCTGCTTAAGGGAACAATGGGCGCATATTGCAGCAAATGCTTCTAAGAAGTATATTATATTAAATTAGAGATATGGTTTTGAACTAATTGGCAACTTTAGAAACACTAGCAGAACGAAAGCTTCCTGTTTGGCAGTACTTACGAGGTACAGATCAACGTAGTCCAGCTGCAAGTCTTCTAGAGTTCTGTTTAGTGCCACTGGTACATCTTCAGGTGAATGATCAGTGTTCCTACGAGAGTTAATAACACCTGAATGTATGAGTATCCTAAAACACTATGGAGACCACAATGATTAAAAAAACAGAGGCCCCACCAACACCGCTATTGCTAAAAGCCAGCTTAAGAAGTAGTTATTTAATTACCAAGCTATCAGGAAGCATATATAATAGAAGAGGGAACTCAACGATGCTAAGCAAAAGAGTGAAGGTTAATGATGATGAGAATAACTCCAACAAAGTTGAATGAGTCAACTTCATAACGGAAAGAAATTGACTCAGCATATTCAAATTTTAGGACGAGGAACAAGGAGGTAAGTTCTTATAGGAATGTTTAGATTAATTACCAGAGTTTGGATGTAACGAAGAGCTCTTCCCTCTTGATAACACCATCTTTAAACAGCCTCTTCAAAATTTCACCAATCTTTGAAGGAAAAAAAATTAGACAAGGAAATATATCTAGTGACAGGTTAATCTAGAAACCAGACCATGTTTTCTAACGAAATGAAACTAGGTTTGAACAACAACAACAACAACAACAAACCCAGTGTAATCCCACAAGTGGGATCTGGGGGGTAGTATGTACGCACACCTTACCTCTACCTTCAAGAAGGCAGAGGGGTTGTTTCCGGAAGACCCGAAACTAGGTTTAAACAGATAGAATCGATCAGACCAGAAAATGTTAACAATGGATTGATCTGAAGAAAAATGATAATAGTTGATCACCTTTCCCTAGGTAAAGAAGTCCAAAAACATCAAGGATTGACACTAGATTTTACCGTAAGACCTAAATATTGCATATGCCAGACAAAGCTAGCAAATAGGCGGAGTGTCTATCAGCTAATGACACCAATAGGACACCTAGAGTGCCACCTTAATGATTAATTTGCATGTACTGATTTTTCAGATCTTAACATAACAACCATAACTTTCCACACTGCCACAGTACTCAGGACCAGTAAACAAGATACGTAAAAGCCTCATTAGCACTTAAAATTGAGCCTTGTAAGTGATAACTCAATAAGCCCCTCAATCATGCCGTCTCAATGCAAGGCATCCCGCTGGTTGCCAAACCTCCAAGTTAATGATTTTTACTTTATTTCGTTTGAAAAATAAATAAACGTCACACTCTAATGGTTTAAAAACCTTTCAGACAAGATAGTTCATACTGTTTGACATCATCCGCAACCCGCCAACAGATTATTTCCACATGTTTGTCCCTAAAATGAATCTGGCCCACATAAAGGGGTGTGTTGTACATGTAAAATAAGAGGCGCATTGCAGATATAAAATAAAAATAAAAGTGTCACTTCTATAACAATTTAAGCGTTTAGATGAGCGAATCGCTCACTTCAATACTATGAAAAGCTTAGTATGATTTAAGCCAATTTACCTCCTTTTCATTTTTATAAATTCGAGCACAATCAATATGCCGGTAGCCCACCTGTAGCAAAAAGAAGAAGAGAATAATTAGGTATAAATTGCGTCAGAATAACAAAATCACTAAGTTGCAAGTGACACTTCAAAGTCGTTGAATTCTAAGGAACTCCAAAGTTACTTTAGAAGCAACATGACTTCTTACCATCTATTGTTCCAATTATGAGTAAGAACTACGATAAGGAAAGTAGTTATCCAGAAGAACAATGCGCACCCTATATATTTCCATAAACTCAAATAAAAGTTTTATGGCCCATGCACAATTTCAGCATATGTAGGAAGGAATATTTGCTTCACTTTTTTTACCACATTTGAATGGGATACCAATGTTATCTTTTACAATTACTCTAGAAAAGAAAATATTAAAGGCAAAAAGCATTCTGAAAATGAATCTCTACTCTGAATCTAACCATTTAAAGTAAAAACTTCTACTCATTGTCTTCAAATTCTTCGTATAAACAAAAACCACGTCACAACTGAATCACCCCCACCTACCCACCCTCACCCCACCCTAAATAAAAAAATTATTAATAGTACTTTCTTTCGTGTTATAGATAGATTTTTTTTTCCATTTCAACAAATGAATATTTTTTTTTCATTTTAAAAAAACAATACTTTCTTTTCATGTAGAAAAAGTATTTTTTTTCATTTCAACAAAAAAAAAATCTTTTCATTATATAATTTTTTTTATTTATTTCAACAAAATGAGATGATTTAGCCAAACAAATGTCTATGATTTTTTTTAAATCACAAAATTTCAAATTCTCTCCGGTCAAACACAGTACACAGTCACATTAAATGGGACGGAGAAGTATAGTACTTGACTACTTTGAAGCATAAACCACCCCACCTACCCACCCTAAATAAAAATATTATTAATAATACTTTCTTTTCATATTATAGATAGATTTTTTTTTTCATTTCAACAAATAATTTTTTTTTCATGATATAAAAAAAAATACTTTCTTTTCATGTAGAAAAAATATTTTTTTTCATTTCAACAAAAAAAATATTTTCTTTTCATGATGTAATTTTTTTATTTTTTTTTCATTTCAACAAAATGAGTATTTTTTCATGACGTAGAAAAAGTATTTTTTTTTATTTCAATAAAATGAGTACTTTATTTTCATGTTTTAGAAAAAGTACTTTCTTTTTAACCAAAAGGAGTATTTCTTTTAAGTTATAGAGCACAAATTTCAACGTTATTTTTGCATTAAAAAGTAAAGCAGCACATTAGTTACTTTGGGTTTGTGTGAATTTTTAGATACTTGGAGGAAGAGAGGGTGAGAAGAGTAGCATAAAAAATATTTTCCTAAAAGAATATTTTTTACTCTCTAACCAAACACTAAAAAATATTTTCCGGAATATATTTTTCACTCACCAACCAAACAAGGAAACACTCATTTTCCATGAAAATATTTTCTATACCAAACACACCCTAAAAGTATCAACTTTTTAACTCTTAAATAATTAAATCAACATAGACAGGAACTAAAATTCACACACATATACACATATATATGGTGAGAGAGAGTGAGCATACCTTGATAGCAAACTCAACGGCTTGGCCGACAACGCCAGGATCGGACTGCCACGTTCCCAAACCCACTGACGGCATCTTAGCACCAGTGTTCAACTCAAAGTATCGAATTGCCGCCGCCATTGATACAAACAGAGGAGGAAAATTGAAAAGACGAGAGTGAATTGTACACAGCAAAAACAGTCACAGAGCAATGCGAATTGCATTTTGCTCTCCTCCTCTCCTTTTATATAAGCGAGAGAATCGTGCGTCAGTTGCAGCTAGTCTCTTGAGATACTGCCACGTGGCTTATCGTCTTACCGTTTGATCTTGGAACACGTTGATCTAGGCGGTTATAGTTGCAAAAGTTTGAGGGTCTAAAGTTTTTTTTCTAAAAATAATTTCCTGCCATTAGACGGCAGCATCCAAATAATTTGGAGGTGTAAAGCGATTTTGAATGTCATGTTTGACCCGGCTTTTTCTTCTTTTTTTTTATTTATATTTACATAAATAAAATAAAAGAAAATACCTCCTCGTTTCAAATTTATACTATACACTTTGATTTGGCGGAGATAAGAAAAAAATACTTTTGGAACTTATCTATTATTAATAGGAGAGGAAAAAATCATATGCAGCCTAAAAAAAAATCACATGGCATAAATAGCTAATAATTAGTTATTGGTTATTATTTTTAAATTTAAATATCTATAAAATAATAAAATAAAATATTTTATAATAAAAAATAAAAATTAAAAGAATACATGTGCATTCATATTGAAGAGTAGTCTCAAGTGGGAGTTTTTAAATTATTGTGAAATAAAAACTAAAATTACAAAAAAAATATATATATATCTTCTATTATATTACAAAAAGAAAGTAGTAGCAATAATATTAAACAAATTAATATGCTAATAAATTTTTTTATTAACAATGTAAAAATATTAAATATTGGATAAGCATTATAAAGAAAAATATAGAACAAAAAAGTTATTCAATGAGTATACAAGTCTCTTTAATTTAATAAAGATTTTATTTATTAAAATTCAGACAATATTATTGAAAACATTAGAATAAAATTTCTAATATTAAACAAAGTCATATGCTAATAAAATTTTGTGTTAACAATGTAAAAATACTATATCTATATCTAAATCTATATATTATATATTATATATTATATATTGTATTATATTATTAAAATGAGAGGAAAAAACACTCTCCTTAAGTCGGCAGCCTAGAAAAAAGTCACATGGCATAAATAGCTAATAATTAGTTATTGGTTATTATTTTTGAATTTAAATATCTATAAAATAATAAAATAAAATATTTTATAATAGAAAACAAAAATTAAAAAAAAACTTTGCATTCAAATTCGAGAGTAGTTTCAAGTTGGAGTTTTTAATCTATCTATTATTAAAGGAGAGGAAAAAGCCCTCTCATTAAGCCAAGTGACAGCTTAGAAAAAAGCCACATGGCATAAGTAGTTAATAATTAGCTATTTAGTTAATAATGAGTTATTGGTTATTATTTTTGAATTTAAATATCTATAAAATAATAAAATAAAATATTTTATAATAATATTATTGGTAACAACATAATAAAATTTAAAATAAAAAATATTTCAAGGTTAATAAAATATATATCTTCTCTTATATTACAAAAAGAAAGCGAGCAGACAAAAATATTAAACAAAGTAATTTGCTAATAAAAATTTCTATTAACAATGTAAAAATACTAAATATTGGATAATAGAAACAAAAAAGTTATTCAATGACTATATTAAGTCCCTTTAATTTAATCGAGATTTTATTATTAGGTATATCATATTGACAAATAAGATGACAATTGAAATTTATTAAAGTAATATGATCTAATATGTTCAAACAAGCTCAATCACAATTTAATTTAATTAATATTGACCGCGCATCGCGCGAGTACGGACTACTAGTGTTCTTTAAAGCACAAGGGTAAAAGCTTTGCGGACCTATAACATTTGTGTGTATAAAAACTTCTTATTAAGGATAAAATGATCAAAATAAAATAGTTAAAGTTAAATTATCTCAAAATAAAAAATATGTCATTCTTTTTTGAACGGACTAATAAGAAAAATGTATCATATAAACTAAAGCGGAGGGAGTATCAACTTAATAATCATAATCAAGAAGTTATTATGTTGATTATAACTGAGTAATCACAATTCAACTGAACTGTGAAGTGTAAGTGAAACTTTGAGAATAACAGCAATGATAGTTGGGTACTACTATTGATTTTTTGACCCCGATTACAAAAGTGTTGAAAAAAAAGGTCTCATGCTAGAAATTTAAATTCGTTGGATAGGATTTTTCTCGATAGTCAAGCACATACCAGTTATGGTGATCGAGAGGATTTTATCACAAATCTTGATGAACTGTCAAAAAATTTTACTATTGAATCTGAAAATTCTTGTGATCGTCGTAATTTCTGGTGCTTTAAAATTTTGGCGTTAAAAATTCTAGTGATCGTCAGAATTTCTAGTGCTTTAAAAATTTTTGCGCTAAAAATTCTAGTGATCGTTAGAATTTTTGATGCTTTAAAGTTTTGGCTATTTTCCGAATAGTTTTCTCAGCGGGATCAAAATATAAATAGTGATCTAAAAAAAATCCATCCGGTGCAATTTACAACATGGAAACGGCCCGACTAATTTCTAGTTTTAGATGTCCAGTTAGTAGTTTATTACGGGTCAATTGGTTTTTTGGCCTTTTATAAATTTATTTTTAGTTTTATAACTCTACCTTTTCTTTTACACATGAGAGATTTACTTTTACGCATAAGAGATCTAAAAAAGATATTTTCTTAAATTCAACATTGTAAAAGGCCAAGAAAGCCTAAAACCTCAGTTTATTACTGAATGAATAAAACTGTGACTACATTTTGGTATAAATGTTTCTTCTTTCCAAAGAGTTTCGTTGTGTTTCAGGTTATTAGCTGTTTTGTGTATATTTTGTACTTTCTTTCTAAGAGAATTCAGTACATTAAAACGATGCTAGTCCAAGATGTGTTTATTTTCTTCTTTCTTTGAGTTGTACTAACCAGTTTTGGTAATAAAATTAATTACTTACCCAAAAAAAAAAAAAAACGGTGCTAGTTAATCCTTATATATGATCCTTGGTTATGACTCCTGTAATTAAGTTTATTTAGACAAGTTCTAATACTATAATATCCAATAAAATTCTCTTGAAACCGTTAATGTCATCAAAATTAGGAGAAAGGCATAAGTACCCCTCAACCTATGATCGAAGTTTTAACTACACACATTTTCTTTACGGGAGTTCTGTTACCCTCTAAACTATTCTAAAGTGGAATAAATATCTCCTTGAAATGTCATAAACAGATTTTTCTTGGGAGGTGAAACACACTCGTATGCCATGTGTATATTGTGTTACTTTTTTTTTTCCTCTCATTATGTTCCTTATTTTGATCTATTATTCTATTCTTTCATGACTAATAGCAACAACATGACAACAATAAAGTCCAAAATTTTAATTCTCCGATTTCAATTTCGGTTCAAAAAATAATATTCACGTATGATAATTTTTTTGTCGTAATTTTAAGAAAAGGACTGTATATTTTCGAAAAGAAAGGAAAAAGATGTTAGTTTAAGTTAGTGTCATAATTAATTAAGTGTAATGTCCAATAAAAAGATGACACATGTACATATAATCAAATTTAAATTTATTTTCTTGCTAATGCAAAGATAAGAATAAATCCATAAAAGATTGAGGGAAAAGTACCATCTAAAGTTAAAAAATAAATTTTCAAAGGAATGGTGTTGTAAATGGAGCTCAATGCCTTTCAATGGTGGTTTTGTCATCCGGGGACGAAGAAAAAAAGTAAAAGACAAAAGACTAAGAAAAGAAAAAGAAAAAGGAAAAAGTAAATTTTTGGGTTTGTCACTCTCTCAAAGAGAGTGAAATACTCACACTTTGCCACGTAGCATTTAGGGTGGTAATAGTTTCATTTTATAATAGTTCAGGAGGTAATAGGATCTCTGAAAAAGAAATGTGTGTAATTAAAATTTCGATCATAGGTTGAGGGGTATTTATGCCTTTTTCCTAAAAATTAGGTTGAGATGTGACAATCTATTTAAATTTTATTATTACTTTGAAGATTATTAAAGAAGTAAATGGACGTAACAATAAAGAAAATTAAACTCATATTTATTTTGTGAGATACTATTACCAATATCAATAGGCTAGAAGTCTTGATTCCGTCTATCTTGTAGGAGCCGCAACGTAACTTGACTTTATAAGGCTAAAGGCTAAAGGCTAAAGCCAGCCGTGTAAAAGACCCTTACATTTTTTTTATTTTTAAAAAAAATTAAAGGTCCATCATTATGATGGAGGAGTTAGGCACGACTCCTAACTGTATATACCAAAAATTATAATTACATGGAGGAGGATATAAACTTTAGCCTCCTTAGCATAGTGTAGATTAGTGTAAACCAATCTAATGTACCTATGTTCAAAAGAGCTTAACCGGGGTTGGAGAAAACCTCTATATATGTTAAAATAGCCCCAAATACTATTCTAATAAGTAGTGATATCATCAATGGTGTAATAGTTTCTTCTTGGTTTCTGAAATTTGGAAGGCACTCTTGCTCTAACTTCAAGGAAGCTCTAACCTTTCTAGGAAGAGAGACAACTTCCGTGAAGATAACTTGATTCTTATTCCTCTCACCTAAGTTTGCCAACTGATCAGCAATACCATTTCCTTCTCTGAAAGTATGGACAAAAGTGAACTCTCCAGTACTAGCAATACTCCAAACCTGTTCCAAGACATGAGAAATCTGCCATGGTGGTTTCATATTCTTGTTAATCATGCTGATGATTAACATGGAATCTGATTCCACAACAACCTTCAAGCAACCCCAACTCATACACAAATTGATACCTTGCAAACTACCTTAATTTTAGCCAAGTTGTTACTACCATGGCCATAGAAGTCAACAAAAGCCACAATCAGTCTGCCCTTATGATCTCTAACAATCCCACCACCACATATGGAACCGGAATTTTCTTTACTACAACCATTCACATTTAATTTTACCCAGCTTCTCTCAGGCTTCTTCCAATTTATTTTGATTGTATTATTTGTTGAACCCTCTCTATAACTTTGCACTTGTCACCCCATAACTATGGAAGATGAAGAGTAGGGAATTAAACTCTCAGAATTAGAGTGCAACAATTGGTGACCTGCTGAATCACATGCCATCCAGGCATATGCTTACCTTCAAATCTAGCTAAACATCTATCTTTCCAAACCTCCCAGTATATCAACGAATGTAAGCATTGAAAGAGCATTTTCTGGACCCCATTGGAAGGTTTCCTTAACCAACAATTCATCAATATTTGTCTAGTGTGCTCAGTAATAGGACTGATGCCACAAGTCCTGCAAAAAAAAAGACCATACATGTCTTACTATTTGACTGTAACTGAAAAGATGTGTGGTTGTTTCCTCTTCATGTTTAGCACACTTCTCGTCCGGCAGGAAACTTTTTAATTTTTTCTATGTTCACTTTTACTTATCTATTATACTAAAAAATATATTTTTATTTTTATTTGTTCATTATACTACATCAAGAGAAAGACAGTCTTTTTTTCTGTTTTACTCTTATCATTAACTACTCATTCCCAAATCATTTTTCAAGACTTTTGGTAATGCTATATTTATTATGGGTAAAATTATAAAATACATACTTCATTTATTTTTTCTTAAAGAGAGTCCAAAATCAAAAGTGGATAACTAAAGGTGAACGAAGGGAGTATTTCTTTAGCAATGGCGACAACCGAGAAGTGGTGGCCTGAATATTTGATCCTTAACTTGCAAATGCAATTAGATTTTTCCAATAATTTTAACCAATAAATTCTTTCAATAACACTAGATGCTTAGAGAATCAATTATTTCCATAGAGACTATAAGGTACAATGTCTATAAATTTCCTCAGAGCAATAAAGAAATACAACAACAACAACAATAACAACTCAGTATAATCCCACTAGTGGGGTCTCGGGATGGTAGTTTATATGCAGACCTTACCCCTACTCTGGGGTAAAGAGGTTATTTCCGATAGACCTTCGGCTCCCTCCCTCCAAGAACTCCCCACCTTGCTCTTGGGGTGGCTCGAACTCACAACCTCTTGGTTGGAAGTGGAGGGTGCTTACCACTAGAGCAACCCACTCTTGTGATTCACCATGTCACCACTTATTTTATATATTCTAGTAATTAATAACATTAATTTATTTTGATTAATTGTTTTTTCTTTAACGTCTAATTATATTCCTCCTCCTCTAGAAACAAATGGCATTTGGATGGCGTCTATTATTACACGCGAATTTGATTATGCGGAGATGTTACCTTTGTATACGGATGAACTCGGGGTTGGCACACGTCCCAAGTTCCCAGTGAGTTACACAAAGTATGGAGTATGAATGTATGGGATAGATATCGAATATGAGAACTCCTTGGATCGAGGCCGGAACTGTGTGCTCGCCACCGGGCCTGACAAGACAACACCCACTGAACCCGGGACGAGCTCCAATACCTCGGAAAGGACTACAAATGGCTGCACACGACTAATGAAGGACTGTGATATCCGCACCCAACCGGATATCATGGCGCGGATCTTGCCTGTTGTCGGCAGTGTATCAGTAATTGACGGACAAGGAGGATTTTAATATTTTTTAGAATTGTACTAGGGGTAAAACTCCCCTGCTATATAAAGAGGAATTTTTTCTATTCAATGGACACATTGTAACACGTATATCAAGTCAATACAAACCTATTTCTCTACTTTCTATCTATTGAAAAGTTCTTATTTTAATCATAGTTCTTCTTACACATTTGGCTTCGAATCGAGGGTCCGGTCGAGGGAAGAAATATTGTTAAGCTTAAATCTGATCCTGAATTCAACGTCACAACTGGTTTGGTTATTTATTTTATCTTTAATTCGTTTATATAACATTCTTTATTACTTGTGTTGGATCAATCCACATATTATTAAAATCGCGTATAAACTTAATTATTATCCGTTTTAAGGGTAAACAGTTTGGCGTCCACCGTGGGGCTAAGGATAATAGTGGTGGTTTGATACAAATCTCCATAACACACTCTATTTTACACTTATTATTTAAGGTCTCAATTTCAGGTCAGCTTAATAAATGTCAAATTCTTAGTCTGCTCACTTGAACGTTGAGGCTGATTCTGACCATCATGGCGAAATCAACAATTTGGTGCCTAGCAATAAGGTGCCCCGTGCCGACCCCAACAGAGTCGCGATTTCAGACCCAATCGATGCTAACTCGCAGGTGGCTATCAACGCCAACCTGCCTACTGACCCCAAGAACAGCATCCACAACGGAGCCCAACCAACAGTTCGAGGAGCGTAAGAAGGCGAAGGCGACGGGGTCAGTCTACGATTGATCTTCGAAATATTGCAGGCTTAACATGCGGCGATAGAACAACTGCAAAATTAAAGTCGCGCCCCCAGCAGAGTTGAGCCCGAACCATCCCAAGAAAACACCCGAAGAAATGAGCAGGTCACCAAAAGACCGGGTGAAGCTGAGTCCGATGTCAGCCTCAAAGTAATGAAAATGCTTGAACGAAACGGGTGGAATCAGGCGAAAAGAAAATTGAGGCAAACAACAAGAATGTGGAGATATATAATTCCCAGGTCGATCAAATCTCGGGAGCGCCCCCAATATTGAAAGGCTCGGACTCCAAGAAGTTTGTCCAAAAGCCTTTTCCTCCTAGCGCGACACCAAAGCCAATCCCGAAGAGGTTTTGTATGCCCGATATTCCAAAATATAACGGAACAACGGATCCGAATGAGCATGTGACCTCCTACACATGCGCCATCAAAGGTAACGATTTGGAAGACGATGAAATCGAGTCAGTGTTATTAAAGAAGTTCGGGGAAACTCTGTCAAAGGGAGCGATGATATGGTACCACAACTTGCCCCCAAATTCTATTGATTCGTTTGCTATGCTCGCGGATGCTTTTGTAAAGTCTCATGCCCGGGCCATCAAGGCCGAGACCAGAAAATCGGACCTTTTCAAGGTTAAGCAAAGAGACAACGAGTTGCTTAGGGAGTTCGTGTCAAGGTTTCAAATGGAACGAATGGACTTGCCTCCGGTTGCGGACGATTGGGCCATTCAGGCATTCACTCACGGACTTAACCCCCGAAGCTCCGTGGCTTCGCAGCAGCTAAAACAAAATTTGGTAGAATACCCGGCGGTAACTTAGATCAATGTCCATAACAGGTACCAGTCAAAAATCAGAGTCGAGGACGACCAGCTCGGAGCCGCTTCTGGGTCCATTTATCCCAACAAAACTGATGACAGGTCTAAAAGTGTCGTCGATCATGAATCAAGGCTGGTCCGAGATCGGTATCAACCATACATCATAGATCGAAGGGGAAACGGGCCCTGGCGCAATTCTACAAGGAATGAAAAGAGAAGCGATCAAGGGTCTAATAGCCGAGGTATGATGAGCAAAAATGGTTTCGACAGGCCGCTCGGGGGAAAGGAAGCACCAAGATTATCAGAGTATAACTTCAACGTCGATGCAGCTAGCATCGTATCAGCCATTGGGCGCATCAGGGAAACCAAGTGGCATCGACCATTGTAGTCCGACCTTACCCAGAGAGATCCTAATATGATGTGTAAATATCATGGCACTCATGTCCACATGACCTAGGACTGCCGACAATTGAGAGAAGAAGTTGCCCGGTTATTTAATAATGGGCACCTCCAAGAATTTCTGAGTGGTCGAACCAAAAACCACTTCAGGAACATGGACTCCAATAAACATACCGAACAAGAAGAACCTCAACACGTCATCAACATGATCATTGGAGGGGTCGATGTCTCCCAGGGGCCAATGATAAAGCGCATTAAAGTTATCCATCGCGAAGGAAAATGTCACGATCCAAAATCTCACTAGTCGTGATGGCACCTAACCCAACCCGTTAGGTAAGCCAATTTCCATCTATCCAATTCCAATGAAATTAATTAAAAGAAAATATCTAAAATCAATACATCTCCCCAAGAACTGGTAGCACAAATCATGAGCTTTTAAGAATAGAGTGTACAAAGCGGGAATGAAATAAATACATAGTCTGTTTAAATAATACATAAAACAGAGCGTTTATAAATCTAAGGCTACCCTGAACAAGAGGCAGCTACAACAGGAATGCAGATACATCTTCAGATCTCGCAACCATCGAGAACAGCAACAACGACAGCCAATATCTACACGCAATGTGCAGAAGTGTAGTATCAGTACAACCGACCCCATGTACTGAGTAAGTAACAAATCTAGTCGTAGGTTGAAAGCAGTGACGAGCTTCTACAAAGGTCGGGTCCAAAACCACTAGTCCACAACAGTCCATAACAACATAAAGCAAATAGTACCAGAAGAAACACAAAGATAAAAATGCTTAGCCGGAATATGATTTCAAAAATAATAGTTCTTCCTTTCAAATACATTAGTGAAAACCCAAATCGTTTGCCGAAGTTGCCAAAAATATGAATAATTTGAGAATAGTAATTCTTCCAAAAATCATTTCATTAGTAAATAAAATATCTCATTTTCTTTCCCAGATAACCAGCATAAAAAAATGCATCACTATGCCCATCTGTCAATATGTGTAAAAAATCATGAATAATGTGATACCGTACAGCATGAGGAAAACACATCTCTATGCATATAAGTCATGTGTGCATGTCAATGCAATGTATCTCAGAGATTGCACTCATGTACTCACAGTCTCAGAGTACTCAATCCCATTGTCTCGTATTCTCTCTCACTGTGCTCAGCACACTCAATCACTCAGCGCTATACAATACCTGCTGCGGCGTGCAGCCCGATCCCTATTTATAGTCGACTGCGCTCACTGGAGGTGTGTACAGACTCACGAGGGGCTCCTACAGCCCAAGCTCTATAAGCACGGACAACTCACGTACTGCACGGACAACTCACGTGCTATAATAATATCTTGATCCGTACGGCCAACTCACGTGCTATAATAATATCTGGATCTGCACGGCCAACTCACGTGCTGCACGACCAACTCACGTGCAATAATAATATAAGGATCCGCACGACCAACTCACGTGCTGCACGGCCAACTCACGTGCAATAATAATATAAGGATCCACACGGCCAACTCACGTGCTGCACGACCAATTCACATGCAATAATAAGCCAATAAGGCCTGCTGCAGGTGGGCAGCCCCGATCCATATAATATTAATAATATATATAAAGCCAACATGGCCTGCTGCGTCGTGCAGCCCGATCCCAAAAACATCCTCACAATCAGGCCCTCGCCCTCCCTCAGTCATCAATCTCTCCAGTCTCTCTTTCATGGGCTCAGAGTGTCATGAGAATAGCCCAAAATGATGATATGATGTATCAATAAATAACAACAGAGACTGAGATATGATATGCAATGAAATGAATATGACTGAGTATGAATTTTCATTTTTTAAAATAAATATTTCACAACAATATGACCTATGTGGTCCCAATAATACTTGCACATAGCCTCAACATGATTTTTAATATGCTTTTCAACTCAATTTCTTTAACTCATAAAATCGCATGGAAAATGTCAAGATCATTTAACTACAAAATTCCACAGAAATAATTATGTCACAATTTCTATAGTGCACGCCCACACGCCCATCACCTAGCATGTGCGTTACCTCCCAACAATTTACGAAATACATATATTCAGGGTTCATACCCTCAACTCTAAGATTAGAAGAGTTACTTTCCTCGAACAAGCCAAATCTAATGTCGATCAAGCTAAGCAATGCTCCAGAAATTCTATTATGCGCGTATCAACTTCCAAATGGCTCGAATCTAGTCACAATTAATTTGATTCAACTCACAAAAATTATAGGAATTAATTCCATATAAAATTACTAATATTTTCCAAAAGTCCAAAATTACGCCCCAAAAATCACCTGTGGGGCCCACATCTCGGAATCCGATAAAACTCACAAAATCTGAACCCACATTCAACCACGAGCCCAACCATATCAAAATTACTCAAATTCGACCACAACTCGGCCTTCAAATCCTCAATTAAAGTCTATAATTTTTTCTACTATTTTCAATCCAAAACACTAATTTTTGATAAAAATAATAATAGATTCATGTAATTTAACCAAAACCGAATTAGAATCACTTACCCCAATCCATATGGTAAAAATCGCTTCAATCCGAGCTCCATAGCTCCAAATGTGTTAAAATGGCCGAAACCTCAAAATATATCTTCTGTCCAGGCATTTACTCTTCGCGATCGTGAAGCACAAAAAATTTTAGCCCAAAATTTGCCTTTCGCAATCGCGAAGAACAAATTCCCAGCACTTCCAGATAACTTCTATTATAATGGTCATAACTTTTTGTACAAAAATTCAAATTGCAAATGGTTTAACTTTCTGAATACTAGACATCAATGGCTATAACTTTCATTTGTTTCTCATCTCCCAATTCCTTATACATTCCGAGATATAAGCTTCCAAAGGCAGCCCTGTGCAATAAAGAATTTCCAAACTCTTCCCAGACAGCCTATAGTTTATCCACCATACCTTTTTGTACACAACTTCAAATGACAAATGGTTTATATTTCTGAAAACTAGACATCAAGGGCTACAACTTTCATTTTTATATCATCTCCAAATTTCTTATAGATTACGAGATATAAGCTTCTAAAGTCGGATCAGTGCAGCAGGATTTTCCTCTACGCGATCGCGAAAAGGCTTCCGCGATCGCGATTCACAGTGCCCAAACAGCAAAATTGCTCTTCGCGATCGCGACCATTTGTCCGCGATCGCGATGCATACCTCTGTGGCCAAAAACCAGCAACTAAGAATGGCCTAGAAATGGTCCGAAACTACCCTGAAACTCACCCGAGCCCCTCGGGACCTCAACCAAATATACCAATAAGTCCTAAAATATCATACGAACTTAGTCGAAGCCTTGAATCATATCAAACAACGCTAAAACCACGAATCATGCCCCAATTCAAACCTAATGAACTTTAAACTTTCAAATTCTATATCTTGTGCCGAAATACATCAAATCAATCTGGAATGACTTCAAATTTTGCACACAAGTCATAAATGACATAACAGAGATATTCCAATTTTCAGAATCGGATTCCGACCCCGATATAAAAAAGTCAACCCCCGGTCAAACTTCTCAAAAATTAAACTTTCGTCATTTCAAGCCTAATTCCTCTACGGACTTCCAAATAATTTTTCGAACACGCTCCTAAGTCCAAAATCACCATACGGAGCTATTGGAATCATCAAAATTAAATTCCGAGGTCGTTTACACATAAGTCAATATCTGGTCAACTATTTCAACTTAAGCTTTAAACCTTGGAACTAAGTGTTCTAATTAATTCCAAAATCTCACCGGACCCGAATCAATTGCCCCAGCAAGTTACACAATAACTGTAAAACCCAATTTGAGCAGTAAATGGGGAAACGGGGTTGTAATACTCAAAACGACTGGTCAGGTCATTACATTCTCCCCCACTGAAACATACGTTCGTCCTCGAACGTGCCATGAGTTGTTTCCAAGCCATCAAATCACTTTTCCATCTTACCACACACGTACTCGGGGTGATCCCACGTCACCCTATTTTATATAGGCCTGACCACACAATATAACTGAAATCATTGATTTAACTTTAGAATTTCTTTCAAGACACGAATCTTACATTTACACCCTGCATGAGTTTGAACTAGCTGTATCAAGCCATAACCATAACCATAACCACGGACATAATCACCTAATATATTACACAACTTGCATGCTCATAGCACCATTCCTGACCACAATGACTACTCCAAAACCAACCAAATACTAGTATTAAACCCATATCGAACCAAACCTCATCCCAAAACTTTCGTACATTGTTGATAATAAAAGAAACATGCAAAATTTCATGACCACTTACCAGATCAACAAGTCACGGAGCTCTCTCGCCCCAACCAGAACCATAATCACTTTTTGAGCCGACTCTCAATATTATACTCCCGAATATATCAAAATCAAACCTGACACTACTCATTCTAAGTCCAATAACCTTATATTACTAAACACAACTGTTCCATAGACATACCACACCAATATAACTCAGATCCATAGCCCGTGCAATCTGTGCACCAATAAGCAACAATTCAAATGTGCCCAGTCATGGAAAATGACTCAAATGAGAGAACTGCCCTGCCAGATTAACAAGTACCGCCACAATGAAACATTTAAAATTCATCATACACTGTAGAACCATCACCCGATTCTAACACAAGGTTCATATTATATACCCCGAGCCACCCTGCTCTAAATTAATAACGACATAGAGGCAAAAAAATGCCACACAAAACCTGAAAGGACATAACCATTACGTTATCGCTCATGCAATACCCAAATACTCATCACGCTCAAATCCACTATAAGGCTCAAATAGAACCGCACCATCTGTGCTCATAACCAATGAATCACAACTCCTCGTAGCATAAAGGAGTAACTCACAGATCATTTCAGAACATGAATAGGTTCAACATCAATCGAATGACACATCCCTCAACAATAGCAGTATGGAGACAACCATCCCGACTCGGTATAGAATACACATCCTAATTGGGCCTATGAATGGACCCCTAAATCACTCTAGTTACTCACAAATAGATAAAAATCCATCCGAAAATCCATAATGACTGAATCATAATATATTCTATCATCTGGCTAGCTCCGACCACAACTTCACAGTCCACAACCATGAAACAATTTGTTCCTGATAACTCCTAGTCTCTAAATCCATAGAACACACGTACCACCATTTCTGGTCCCATCCCCACCGCCCGAATGTCTAACACTTCTCTCATACACGATCATCCCACGAGAAATACTTTAAAAGTTCTTCCGTGCCACTTGGAAAAATTTGAATATCAGCAGTCTATCAACCATGTGAGTACCGCAATACTAATTAAACATCCGTAAGTCAAAATACAATGCGCCTTCTGAAATACGCACCCTTCTCATATAACACCAAGTAGTAATCGTATTCATCTAGTCATTTGAAACCGCCTATATTGTCTAAGAATTCATGACCATTCCGCCCAAACTTCGTTACCTTCATTCAAGACTGAACGACCACCTTGTACATGTAAATCTAACTTCCGCACAACACATAACATCTATCTTGCCATCATGTAAAAAGCACAAGAATCTCATTATCAATTCTGGTCACCAGCAAATTATATATCCGGTTAGTTAGAAACCTTTATCTTGCTTCCTTCCAAGAGGAAATCACAATACACAACACGTTTCTCACACTAGTAGAAAATATCTGGTTCCAACCATGGTAGAAACCATCAAGAACACTTTGAAATCCATCTGCACATAATCAAGCTGTTAGAACTAAATTCCTCTAACTCGACCAAACCACGTAGGTCACCAAACCCAAGAATATTACCACCAAAACATCTATAGAGTCTCACCACATGATAATTACCCATATAAATACCACAACCGAAACACCCACTCTGAAAATACCTTATTTGAGTCTAAGGCCGTTTCATTCACCTTCGTGATACCAAAATATAAAATCCATAATGATTTACAAAAATTCCACAAGTCTCAACACCATCCAACTTAAATCTCAGATTTTATCCATACACAAGTCCGAAGAAATTCTCAATTGCTATATAAAATTCTCAAACCCACTAGAATTTTCTCGGGAGTCACCCACTTTGCTCAAATCTAACTGCACCGCCCAAATGGGTCAAAAGACACGTGCCCCATTAGCACAACAACACTCAAAGAAGTAACTCTACTTTAATACCCCCAATCAAATTCATACTTCGTGCATACTACATATTTTGGAAATAACAACTCACTCACCCCATGGTTTTCACATACTCATAAAGTACAATATAACCCGTATCCAAGAATTCGTTTACTCAAGTCATTCTCGAACTCCATCTCTGCAAGTCATAACTAATCCACAAGTATGCCTCAGACCAAAACTAAAATTTAATATATAACCATGAAATTAAGTCGTCTGCAGCAGGCTCCCCCACTTGGCTCAAAGCCATAAATTTAAACACTCCATAACTCACAATATCCATACTCTACTACTGCCCTAATACTTCTGTCAGTTCAATGAAAAATTCTTCTCAAACTCATACAACGCCAACCATAAAAATACCCCAAATCATCGGCTAAGCTCGCAATCATTCTCTTGACACTCAAGTCAACTTTCTCAGCCAGATTCAAATTCAAATCTCCACACATACGCCCTGCTGGGGGAAAAGTAACTCTCCACTCACATATAAGGAATACACCTACGTAGATTACTCTCCAGGATATAACCCACCCCCTAGCCTCAAATTGGCATCTTCTTATATCTTTTCGCAGTCATAATTACTATATAATCACTTAGTCAATCTGAGTCCAAACACATTATCCAGACATGAGAATTTAATTTACCCCAAAAGTTAACAATATGAAACATCCTTCAAAATATTCATACTCGAGATTGTACGTCACATTAAAATGAAAATTAAGCACCCAATGACCATTTCTTTACATTTCAAGGAAACACTTCTCGTCACATTCAAATCATCTTAACACATCCCGCAGTCACATCATGCCCATCATACCGCCATTCCACCGCTCATCGAGCCACAAATTACACTGTAGGGTCATTATCGGACATATGAGTCCAATTGTACAACTTATAACTGAAGCTACCGAGCTTAAATTGTGGTCTAACCATGGCCTTAAGTCCTCCAGACTGGCCCATCACCAAAACATAGAATTCACATCTCACACATCATCCCTAAAATCACAAGCCGGTGATACACAACTGATACCGAGCGCTCATGTGCGCATACGAATACGTGGAAGAAATTCAAAGAGTTATGTCCCAAGCTGAATCAATCCCCCACGATAAGGAAAGAAAGATGGGAAGCATATATCCTAAATGCCCTATAGCCTCTCGAAGATAAGTATGGACGTCATCATACCGATCTGCAAGACTCTACTAGACACTTGCTCATGATTTGTAGAACCTATGAACCTAGAGCTCTGATACCACCTTGTCACGACCCAAAATCCCACTAGTCGTGATGGCACCTAACCCAACCCATTAGATAAGCCAATTTCCATCTATCCAATTCCAATGAAATTTATTAAAAGAAAATATCTAAAACCAATACATCTCCCCAAGAACTGGTAGTACAAATCATGAGCTTCTAAGAATAGAATGTACAAAGCGAAAATTAAATAAATATATAGTATGTTTGAATAATACATAAACAGAGCTTTTATAAATCTAAGGCTACCCTGCACAAGAGGCAGCTACAACAAGAACACAGGTACATCTTCAGATCCCGCAACCATCGAGCACAGCAACAACGACAGCCAATATCTGCACGCAATGTGCAGAAGTGTAGTATCAGTACAACCGACCCTATGTACTGAGTAAGTAACAAACCTAGCCGTAGGTTGAAAGCAGTGACGAGCTTCTATCAAGGTCGGGTCCAAAACCACTAGTCCACAACAGTCCATAACAACATAAGGCAAATAGTACCAGAAGAAACACAGAGATAAAAATGCTCAACCGAAACATGATTTCAAAAATAATAGTTCTTCCTTTCAAATACATCAGTAAAAACCCAAATCGTTTGCCGAAGTTGCCAAAAATATGAATAATTTGAGAACAATAATTCTTCCAAAAATCATTTCATTAGTAAATAAAATATCTCATTTTCTTTCCCAGATAACCAGTGTAAAACAAATGCATCACTATGCCCATCTGTCAATATGTGTAAAAAATCATGAATAATGTGATACTGTATAGCATGAGGAAAATACATCTCTATGCATATAAGTCATGTGTGCATGTCAATGCAATGTATCTCAGAGATTGCACTCATGTACTCACAGTCTCAGAGTACTCAACCTCATTGTCTCGCATTCTCTCTCACTGTGCTCAGCACACTCAATCACTCAGCGTTATACAATACCTGCTGCGGCGTGCAGCCCGATCCCTATTTATAGTCGACTGCGCTCACTGGGGGTGTGTACAGACTCATGAGGGGCTCCTACAGCCCAAGCGATATAAGCACGGACAACTCACGTGCTATAATAATATCTGGATCCGCACGGCCAACTCACGTGCTATAATAATATCTGGATCCGCTTGGCCAACTCACGTGCAATAATAATATAAGGATCCGCATGACCAACTCACGTGTTGCACGGCCAACTCACGTGCAATAATAATATAAGGATCCGCATGGCCAACTCACATGCTGCACGGCCAACTTACGTGCAATAATAATATAAGGATTCGCACGGCCAACTCACGTGCAATAAGAAGCCAATAAGGCCTGCTGCAGGCGGGCAGTCCCGATTCATATAATAGTAATAATATATATAAAGCCAACATGGCCTGCTCCGGCGTGCAGCCCGATCCCAAAAATATCCTCACAATCAGGCCCTCGGCCTCCCTCAGTCATCAATCTCTCCAGTCTCTCTTTCATGGGCTCACAATGTCATGAGAATAGCCCAAAATGATGATATGATGTATCAATAAATAACAACAGAGACTGAGATATGATATGCAATAAAATGAATATGACTGAGTATGAATTTTTATTTTTTAAAATAAATATTTCACAACAATATGATCTCTGTGGGTCCCAATAATACTGGCACATAGCCTCAACATGATTTTTAATATGCTTTTTAGCTCAATTTCTTTAACTCATAAAATCGTATGGAAAATGCCAAGATCATTTAACTACAAAATTCCACAGAAATAATTATGTCACAATTTCTATAGTGCACGCCCACACGCCCGTCACCTAGCATATGCGTCACCTCTCTACAATTTACAAAATACATATATTCAGGGTTCATAACCTCAACTCTAAGATTAGAAGAGTTACTTACCTCGAACAAGCCAAATCTAATGTCGATCAAGCTAAGCAATGCTCCAGAAATTCCATTATGCGCGTATCAACTTCCAAATAGCTCGAATCTAGTCACAATTAATTTGATTCAGCTCACAAAAATTATAGGAATTAATTCTATATCAAAATACTAATATTTTTTAAAAATCCAAAATTATGCCCCAAAAATCACTCGTGGGGCCCACTCTCGTAATCTGATAAAACTCACAAAATTCGAACCCCCATTCAACTACGAGTCCAACCATACCAAAATTACTCAAATCCGACCACAACTCGGCTTTCAAATTCTCAATTAAAGTCTATGAATTTTTCTACTATTTTCAACCCAAAACACTAATTTGTTGATAAAAACAATAATAGATTCGTGTAATTTAACCAAAATCGAGTTGGAATCACTTACTCCAATCCATATGATGAAAATCGCTTCAATCCGAGCTCCATAGCTCCAAATATGTTAAAATGGCTGAAACCTCAAAATATATCTTCTGTCTAGGCATTTACTCTTCGCGATCGCGAAGCACAAAACTTTTTAGCACAAAATTTGACTTTCGCGATCGCGGAAAATGCTTCGCGATCGCGAAGAACAAATTCCTAGCACTTCCAGACAGCCTCTAGTATAATGGTCATAACTTTTTGTACAAAAATCCAAATTGCAAATGGTTTAACTTTCTGAAAACTAGACACCAAGAGCTATAACGTTTATTTGTTGCTTATCTCCCAATTCCTTATACATTCCGAGATATAAGCTTCCAAAGGTAGCCCTTTGCAACAAAGAATTTCCAAACTCTTCCCAGATAGCCTATAGTATATCCATCATAAATTTTTGTACACAACTCCAAATGACAAATGGTTAAATTTCAGAAACCTAGACATCAAGGGCTATAACTTTCATGTTTGGATCATCTCCAAATTCCTTATAGATTACGAGATATAAGCTTCTAAAGTCGGGTCAGTGCAGCAGGATTTTCCTCTACGCGATCGCGAAAAGGCTTCCGCGATCGCGATTCACAAACAGCAAAATTGCTCTTCGCGATCGCGACCATTTGTCCGCGATCGCGATGCATACCTCTGTGGCCAAAAACCAACAACTAAGAATGGCCTAGAAATGGTCCGAAACCACCCCGAAACTCACCCGAGCCCTTCGGGACCTCAATCAAATATACCAACAAGTCCTAAAACATCATACAAACTTAATCGAAGCCTCAAATCACATCAAACAATGCTAAAATCATGAATCATGCCCCAATTCAAGCCTAAATAACTTTGAACTTTCAAATTTTATATATTGTGCCGAAATACATCAAATCAATCCGGAATGACTTCAAATTTTGCACACAAGTCATAAATGACATAACAGAGGTATTCCAATTTTCAGAATCGGATTTTGACCCCATTATCAAAAAGTCAACCCCCGATCAAACTTCTCAAAAATTAAACTTTCAGTATTTCAAGCCTAATTCCTCTACGGACCTTAAAATAATTTTTCGGACACACTCCTAAGTCTAAAATCACCATACGGAGCTATTGGAATCATCAAAATTAAGGTCGTTTACACATAAGTCAATATCTGGTCAACTATTTCAACTCAAGCTTTAAACCTTGGAACTAAGTGTTCCAATTCATTCCAAAACCTCACCGGACCCGAACCAATTGCCCCGGCAAGTCACACAATAACTGTAAAGCCCAATTTGAGCAGTGAATGGGGAAACGGGGTTATAATACTCAAAATGACCGGTCGGGTCGTTACAGAAAAATGCACCCGAGATTACGTCCCGGAGGGAACCATTTCGTTCAACGACGAGGATGCCGAGGGAATCATACAACCTCATAATAATGCACTAGTGATATCCATCACTAGTGAGCCGATCAGGAAGGAAGAAACTAAATAACAATCACCGGTACTTGCCCCGACCAAATCGGAAGAGCAAGGAGTAGGCGAGGAAGATGACTACGGAGTTCCTAGATCGTTCATAGCTCCTGATGATTCCAATGCCACGAAATCGATGGTCAAGGAGCTGGAGCAAGTCATATTGATCGAACACTTACCCGGTAAAAAGGTATACCTGGGCACGGGGTTAACTCCCAAGCTCAGGAAAAAACTCATTGAATTTCTTATAACTAACATAGATTGTTTCGCTTTGTCCCATCTTGACATGACAAGGATCCCCCCGGAGGTGACCACTCATAAGCTGAGTTTGGACCCAAAGTTCCATCCGGTTAAGCATAAAAGGAGACCGCAGTCTGAGGTCTAACATGCATTCATCAAGGACGAGGTATCTAAACTCCTTAAAATAGGATCAATTTGGGAAGTTAAATACTCTGACTGGTTAGCTAACATAGTGGTAGTACCTAAGAAAGGAAATAAGCTAAGAATGTGTGTGGATTATAAAGATCTGAACAAGGCATGCCCTAAGGATTCTTTTCCTTTGCCTAACACCGATCGGATGATCGACACAATGGCCGGGCACAGGATGCTCAGTTTTCTCGATGCCTATTCCGGGTACAGCCAAATTCGGATAGACCCGAACGATCAAGAAAATACTTCCTTTATCACTAAATTTGGCACCTATTGTTATAACATAATGCCATTCGTATTAAAGAATGTCGGTGCCACCTATCAATGCCTAGTAAACCGGATGTTCAAAGAATAGATAGGAAAATCAGTGGAAGTTTATATTGACGACATATTAGTTAAGTCCCTGCAAGCAGAGGACCATTTGAAACATTTACAGAAGACCTTCGACATATTGAAGAGATACAATATGAAGCTGAACCAGGAAAAGTGTGCATTCGGGGTCGAATCTAGAAAATTCCTTGGGTTCATAGTATCTAAGCAAGGGATCGAGATTAAACTTGATAAAATCAAAGTCATAGAAGACATCACAGTGGTGGACAACGTCAAGGTTGTTCAGAGGCTAACCGCGCGTATAGCTGCCCTGGGCCGGTTTATATCGAGATCCTAGGACAAAAGCCATAGGTTCTTCTCACTATTGAAGAAGAAGAATAACTTTTCCCGGACTGCCAACAAGCTTTGGAAGAACTCAAACGGTATCTTTTTAGTCCGCCCCTGCTCCACACTCCAAAGGCGGATGAACATGTGTACCTTTACTTGGCAGTTTTTGAGGTGGCGGTAAGTGGAGTCTTAGTCCGGGAAGAGTAAGGTACACAATTCCCTATTTAATATGTCAGTAGAACTCTAGGCGAGGCCGAAAAAAGGTATCATCACATAGAAAAGTTGGCGCTCGCTTTGCTAAGCGCCTCCAGAAAGTTAACACCGTACTTTTAATGTAACCCCATATGCGTCGTAACCTCTTACTCACTAAGGAGCATCATGCACAAGCCCGAGCTCTCGGTCCGATTGGCCAAATAGGCCCGTCGAGATCAGCGAGTACGATATCGAGTATCAACCCCGAACTGCCATAAAATCTCAAATTTTGGCTGAATTTACGCCGGCCTTAGTGTCCGAAGTTGAAAGAGAATTATTGCTGGCCTCGGAGACTACCTTAAGAATTTGGACCCTTTTTACGGACGGTGCCTCGAACGCAAAGTGGTCCGGGCTCAACATAGTGCTGAAATCACCTACGAGGAATATAGTTATGTAGTCTATTAGAACTGTGAAATTGACTAACAATGAGGCCGAGTATGAAGCCATGATTGCAGGTCTCGAGTTGCCTAAAAGCCTTGGGGCCGAGGTGATCGAAGCTAAATATGATTTCCTCCTCGTGGTAAATTATTTCAATGGGATGTTCGAAGTGAAAGAGGAACGAATGCAAAGGTATTTACATACGTTACAGGTAACACTGCATTAATTCAAGGAACGGACCTTACAACACGTGCCCCGAGATCAAAACAGCGAGGTCGATGCTCTGGCTAACTTGGGGTCATTGATTGATGATGATGAATTCAGTTCGAGAATAGTCGTACAACTCATGAAGTCGGTGATAGAAGAAGGCCATGCCGAATTAAACTCAACGAGTTTACCTTGGGATTGGAGGAACTAGTACATAGATTACTTGAAGACTGGGAAGTTTCCCTCGTATCCCAAAGAATCAAGGGCTCTACGTACTAAGGTTGCCAGATTTAGCTTGGTCGAAGGGACATTGTTCAGGAGAACGTTTGACGGCCCGTTAGCCAGATTCTTGGGGCCGGGAGATACCTAGTATGCCTTGAGAGAAGTTCACGAAGGCACTTGCGGAAATCATTCGAGGACAAAATCTTTGGTTCGGAAATTAATTAGGACCGTCTATTACTGAACCGAAATGGAGAAGGATGTGAAGGACTTCGTATGAAAATGCGACGACTGCTAGAGACATGCACTGATAATCCATCAATCGGGAGAGTTACTCCACTCGGTCTTGTCCCCATGGCCATTTATGAAATGAGGGATGGACATCGTCGGTCCCCTGTCGTGGGCACCTGGTAAGGCTCAATTCATACTATTCATGACTGATTATTTTTTCAAATGGGTCGAAGCTCAAGCGTTCTAGAAAATTTAAAAAAAGAAGTCATTGAGTTCATCTGGGACCACATAATATGTCAATTCGGGATACCGGCCGAGATCGTCTGCGATAATGGGAGACAGTTCATCGGTAGCAAGGTAAATAAATTTTTCTAAGATCACAAGATTAAGAAGATATTATCAACACCTTACCACCCTAGTGGGAATGGACAAGCGAAATCGACAAATATGACCATACTTCAAAACTTGAAAAAGAGGTTGACTGGTGCCAAAGGGAAATTGAAGTAAATCCTTTAGGCATACCGTACGACCTCAAAGTCTAGTACTGAGGCCGCCCCATTTTCATTGATCTACGAGGCCGAAGCCTTAATACCAATCGAAGTGGGAGAACCGAGCCTCAGGTTCCAATATGCAACAGAAGGGTCAAATAGCGAGGCCATGATCACGAGACTAGAGCTATTGGATGAAAGGCGGGAGGCCGCCCTAGTCCGGTTTCCCGCCCAAAAATAGTGAATAGAAATATACTACAACCTAAGAGCCAACCTCAAAAACTTCAAGATCGGGGACTTGGTGTTGAGAATGGTAACATTACACACCTGGAACCCAAACAAGGGGAAGCTAGGACCAAATTGGGAAGGACCGTATCGAGTCACCAGAATTACCAGCAAAGGCTCGTACAAACTCAAAGTAGGAAACGATGTGCAGCTACCAAACAACTAGAACATGGAACACTTAAAGTGGTACTACTGCTAAGGTACGAACTTAGTTACTCTTTAAACATGTTACGAATCGAACTAACATTTGCAGGTAAGTGACCAAGGATGGATATGGATGTTAGATCTGAAAGCACGAGTTGTACTCTTTTTCCCTTGACCGTTTTTGTCCTGAAATGGGTTTTTTGGCAAGATTTTTAACGAGGCAACAGTAAAACGTGCTAACTTAGATTTGAAGGCTGGAGTCAATGGGCGTTCATTTCGCATCAACATTATCCGAGCCCTCGCAAGCTTGACCTCGAATAATGAGGGCCATTACCCGCGGATTAAGGTTTTTAGCAAGGGAAAAAAGAAAATCTTGTATGCTAGAAGCTAAGGCTCGGTGGTTAGGATTTATTGTAAGGGCCAAACGGTCATGTAAACCATGCCCATATAGTCCACTTTAGCCATGATACAAGCTTTGTGCGTTTTTGATCATGTACTTTACACACAAAAATGAAAGAAAGTTCCACCTTGCTATTACACATTTTCTTACCTCTTAAATTTTGGATCCTAAGAGCCCACGGGCTACCCTTACTCGGGGACTATCGAGCCCAAGGGCTACCCCTACTCGGGGACTATCATCCGAAAAAGATTCGTACAACTCGGGCTACTAAATCCCGGAGGCACCAAACCTGTTAGGCGGTGCCTAAATACAAAAGGCTACGGCCACCCCAAAAATGTCTCGGAGATGTCCGAAGCTCGTAATCAGAAAGCAAGGCCTTTATAAAAATTCGAAACCTGCTAAAAGGTTACCCTCGGCAAAAGCATCAAATCACTTAAGTATCTTGAAAAAACTTTCGGTCACACTAAGTTTTCAAAGCCTCGAGCAAACAAAGTTGTATCGAAGTCAGGCTCCGTTCGGACCTCTGAAAAACAAACGCCCTATAAATACATTTGATTCTATGCTAAGGCATTAGAAATATTACAAGAATAGAAATTATGAAAAGATGCTAAAAAAGTAAAGACCCGAAATTGCTAGAAAAGGAAAATTTTATATATATTCTGGAATATACTTACAAAGGCATATATATATATATATATATATATATATATATAGAGAGAGAGAGAGAGAGAGAGAGAGAGAGAGAAAGAGACAAAAACCAAAAAAGTACTAAGGCGTCTATGCCTGATCTTCACCGGGGTCCGACTCATCGCCAGAACCGTCGGAGCCTTCGGATCCCTCGGAGCCTCGGAGTCTTCGGAACCTTTGGGCTCGTAAAGTTTCTTCGCCTCATCCTCAAACTTTTTTTATTCCTCGATCTCAGCCGACAGGTCAAAACCTCGGGCGTGAATCTCTTTGAGGGTCTCTCTTCGGGACAACCACTTCATTTATTCGGCCTTTGCCTTCAGGCGGGTCTTGGCTACCTCCATATCGGCCTTGTATTGGGCCACCATCTCTTCGGCATCATTGGAGGTTGTGTCCAATTTGGATTTCACAGCCTCATATTCTCTACCGAGGGCATCCTGTTCTGCGACAGCCGAGCTCACCTGTACCCGGAGATCGTCATTCAGTTGAGACCACTTGTCAGTTTTGTCTTTCGCCAAAGTTGGTTCTCAACCGATGCCAGCTTCACCTTAGCAGTTTCCTTCTTGAGGCCAGCAGGTCCATTTTGCTTTTCCACTCGTCGATCATGGCCTGAACCTCGCTCATCTCGTCTCGGAGTTGGTCGATCAGGTCGATCTTCTATTGGACCTGTGAGGTTTTGTTGTTAGTCACCACGAATAGCTCATCGTTTTTAGCTTCAAATACATTTACCTTTTCAACCAGGTAGGCATGTTCCCACTTTAGGGTCGAATCTTCCTTCTGATCCCGATCTAACTCGGCCTGAAGATCCTTGACGGCCTTGTCCTGTTGCTCACTGAGAAACCTGTACATATCCTTCTTCCGAACCTGCTCCTTGAGATCGAACTTGAGATGGTTGATATCAAAGCGGTACCGGAGGAAGCTCTCATGGTGAAGCACAGAGTCCTGCAAAACAACAAAAATAGTAAGAGATATCGAAGCCTAAGTGGAGTTCACAAGGGATTGTTGGTGCCTTACCTTGTTCAAAGCATGATGTGCCTCGTTGAAGAGACTTGATGCGCCTACCTCATTCATGTTTTCATGGTCCTCCTCTGTCACCAGACATTGGAGGTAGCTGGCTATGTTCATTGTAGCGGATAGAACCCGAGCATCCTCCGGGACCGTAAGAATTATTGTTCCTTGCAGCTGGGGTCCACACTTAGAGCGGGAAACTGTTTCACTAGTTTTGGGCTCGAACTCGGCCCACCACCTTCTGAAGGCGCATACTTATTCGGGATCTCTAAGTCGCCCAACCTTGAAAAGTCTTCCAAAGTGGACATGTCCACACCATCGAAGAAGGAGTAGAGAGAGTCGTCTACATCGTGAACTCCTTCACTTGACCTTTCCTTTCCTGCTTGGCCCTTTTCAAGCATGGACTCGGTGTATGAGGGCATCTCGATGATGTATATCACACCGGTTGCCTCCTTCGGAACAGAAGCGGCTTCTCGGGAGGTCTCAACCCCGTCTCCTTCTCGGCCTCCCGAGTCGAAAGGAGATCGGCTTCATAGTTCTTTTCCTCGGTTGCTGCATGCTCCCCGGCAGGGGTCGATCCGTGAGCGACAAAGATGTCATCGTCTTCGGACTCATCCCTATGCCGGCAAAATGAGTCAAAATCTAGCACCCGAGACTTGGTATTCTTCTTGGGATTACGATCCCGGGAAGCCTCCCTCTTTTATGGCTTCACCTTAGGACTCGGGGAGCATGAGGAATTTATTTTCCTTTTCTTTTCCTCCCCCGCGGCAGCCCTGGGCTATCCCATAACCGAGGGATCAACGGATAGAGACGCATCCTCATCCCCTTCCAGCGGCCTAAGTTTGGTGGTCTTAGGTAAACCTGCGAAAGAAAGAAAAATAGGTCAGTATCATGAGAGTTTAAGGCATAAAAATAACTATTCAGGGGGAAATCTTACCATGAGAACATGCCTCCCATCTGCCCTTCGAAAGTTTCCACCACGCGCGCTCGAAGTATGACATCTGCTTGCATATGCCTT
This sequence comes from Nicotiana tabacum, assembly GCF_000715075.1. NCBI lineage: Eukaryota > Viridiplantae > Streptophyta > Magnoliopsida > Solanales > Solanaceae > Nicotiana > Nicotiana tabacum. The sequence goes on along the minus strand of NC_134081.1, from coordinate 20,224,116 downwards.
CGACCCATTCCTTGAGCTGGGGGACCGTATTAGAAACTCGGGCAACAACTTCACGACCATGGATATTGATGATGACAAAGGAGTTAAAGGAAAATTGACACTTAAGGAAAGGTGATAAGTTGGTAATTTACCAACTTATCTCGTCTTTATTTTTGCTATGTGTCATTGATAAAATAGTGTGTTTAATGTCATTTACTTCTACTTTATTGGTTTTATGTGATTTAGAAGTGATCGGGAAGAAGCCAAGCAACAAACAATTCAAAAAAGGGCTTAAAAGCAGAAATCTGGAAATTGGCCTCACGGGTCGCAAATGCGAGCAGGAGCTCACAATTGTGAAGTCAACTAAGTCAAACAATTTTCACAAATGCGAAATAAGGGCCGCAAATGTGAAGTCAAACCGGTCTGTCAACCTTCGCAAATGCGAAGTCTATCATCACAAATGTGAAACCAAGTACATAGTGCCTAGTTCGCAATTGCGAACATACAAATCGCAAATGCCATGTTCAATAGTGATGTCAAGGTTTGCAATTGCGAACTGATATTCACAATTGCGAATGTCGCGCTTCAGTTCTGGGCACTTCTGTCACTGCATATTTTCTTCATTCCAAACCCACAAATACACGACCTAGCTCATTTGTAAAATATCTTTGACTTATTTTCAGTCTCTTGACTAGAGAAGACAAGTTTTGGAGCTAGGGTTCTTGTACACACACTTGGGTCTTGAAGATTTGGAGCTTTTGGTTGAGAATTTCTTACCCATTTATATTCATTTCTTCATTTTCTTGCTTTGTATTAAATATCTAAGTGTGTAGTATTTTTTTTCACCACTTGAGTCTTGTTTATGGGAATATTCATATTTAAAGTTTTGATTAAATATCTTGTTGTGCTTATGTATTGAACGATTTTTATTTATATTGAAGTGAGTTATTGTTTTTTTTAATTATTCTTATTCTTTAATATTTTCAAAGGGATTAGCTAACCCTAGGACTCGCCCATTCACTTTAAATTAATATGGGAAAAGATAATTTGGGATTGGGAAAGATTAATTAACAAGAATTTGAGGCGTTAACCCTCACTTTATAGATTCTACTTAGGGATAGGATTGAACTACTTGTAGCCGTATTCGGGTGTGCTTAATCTCTTAATTATTTGATGGATAATTCAATTAGGAATTCTTGTTAGTCTTCAGAAGAAGCTAATATAGAATTATTACCCGAGGCTAATTAACATAAACTCGCTCATATTTCTAAAATCATGAAATACATTGGGTCGTTACTTGAGTGTAATTACCAATGCATCCATGTTTGTAGCCATTGATCATTTTACTTGCTTTCTAGGTTAGTTTACATTTTCGCATTTAGCTATAATATTTTCACAATCACTTTTAAGTGTTTGGCTTAGCATAACAAGTGATAATTCTCTTACATGCCTAATCGCCTACATATTATTCTCTATGGGATTCAACCCCGACTCATAGTTGGGTAAATTATGTTGCATGCGACCATGTCCATTTACTTGTTAGTAGTGGATTTGGACGTCATCAAAATTGACGTCGTTGCCGGGGAACAATTTGGCGTATTTAGATTGTTTGAGAAGTAAGCGTGCGTGCTTTGGTCCAAACTTGTCAATATTTGTATAATTATTTTTCTTATCTTTGTTTATTTTTCTTGTTGTTTTCTTGTTTTTTCTTGTTAATTTTCTTAGTTTTTGAAAAATGGCATCATGTAATGAAAATTGATCGGATAGTAGTTGTTCATACTTTGATGACCCTTGTCCTTATTGTGGAGGACCACACTCATGAAAAAATTATTTAAATTCTCCCGGGGGCGGATTGTACGCACAATTTCAAACCCATGAGTGGAGTATATGTGATAAGTGTGGTGTTCAAAATGGCCATTGGGATAATTGTACTTATTTTTCCTTCCCTTCCCCGAACCCTCACTATGATGATTCTACTTTTTTGTGATGATAATTATAGGGATAAGGAAGTGAAAGAAGTTGAGCATGGTCAAAATGAGCGTTCAAGCTCATGGTGGAATGCCTACTTGAAGAGGAAACAAAGAGCAAAATGCCTTGGAGAAGCTTTTAGAAAATCGTGGCGCTTGAAAGGTTGAACTTACAAAAGGGAGAAATGCTTGAAGCTTTAAAGGTCCAAAAAGCCTTGGAAGTGAATGATAGCCAAAAACCTTCCTTAGAGGTTGAAGCCTAAAATCCTTCCTTGGCACTTAATCAAAACAGAAGAACTCTCAAATGCTCAAAATGAAAGGATGATGCTCATGTTGGAGGCCATTCTTGAAAATAAGGAGAAACACAACTTGGTACTCAAGGACTTGAAACAAGTTTTGACTCAAAATGATGAGAATATCCGCACTTAAAGATCAAATAAAAATATTGTTTGAGTCTTACTATGCCCACCAACTTGAGAGTGTGTAAAGATGTCAAGAAGAGTCCAACTTCGAGGAAGAAAGTGAGCTTTATTTTGAGGAATCAAGAATTGAACATCTGCCAACCGACTTCATACTTGTTTGTGATGCCAAGAAAAATATGAAATTAGAGTCAACCGATGTGGTTGAAAAAATGGTTGAATTTGACTCTAGTTCGGGGGGCCAAGAGGATGTCAAAATCTAGGAAAAATTGCAATTTGGAGGCTTGATGTCACATTCCAAGCATTTATCAACATTAAAATTATGTGGTGATATGGGAATTGAACTACACGAGTCAATGAGGGATTGCAAAGAGGAGAGGCAAGGGCCATACATCTTACTATTTGAAGGTACAAGAAGACAAAATAACATTCCTCACATGAAAGTCAAGAAATGCAAAATGAAGCAAATGGCATTTGGCTTGATCATCTACACACTACCCCCCACCGCTCGTGGTCACAAGCTTGATTCTAAGTTAGGTGCCCAATTTATATCTTCCAAGTGGAGGAAAATGTGGTAAAGTTGATTCGCGTCATGCCACGACGTTAAATGCGTCGCTTGGTGGGAAGCAACCCATCGTTTTCAACTTTTTAGTCATTTTTAACATTTTCATTTTGTTTTAAAATTTTTCTTTTTAAAATAGTTAATTTTGTTATTTCTGATCAATCTACCAAGTTGCAGGAAGTTTGGAAGTGTTCGGGACACAAAGTAGGGCGATTGGGTAGTGAGAAAAACCAGGCCCAGGCCTCTGATTTCGCATTTGCCAACAGAGGTGCGCATTTGCGAACTCGGAGCCCACCGCAAAATCGAAGAAACAGTCACAATTGCAAACACTGCTGACTATTCGTCATTCGCAATTGCAAAATCTCAGTCGCAATTGCGACCTCTGAGGCACTGAAACGGGGTTTTGTTGAACACTTAACAAAAAAATTCAAAATATTTTTGAGGCTCTAAAATTGAATGACTGGTATCTTCCTCACTCTCCCAACTTTGCAACTCCCTCATTTTCACTCCTAATTGCAAGCATCAAGGTATGCAGGGTTAATCTTTGTGTGCTCTTTATGTTCATCATCATCATCATCATCATCATCATCATCATCATCATCTTCTTCTTCTTCTTCTTCTTCTTCTTCTTCTTCTTCTTCTTCTTCTTCTTCTTCTTCTTCTTCTTCTTCTCCTTTATCCCTCAACAATTAGGTTTCAAATGGGTCCTTTTCTTTTGTACGAAATTATTTGAAACATGCTCAAATCATATGTTGATTTCTGGGTGAGGTTGGTTGAGAATGTGAGCTTATTTCTTTGCTTGAAAAATAGGGAAGTCTGAGTACCCATGGCTTTGTTAAAATAGGAATGATTTTATATACTTATTATCTGTTTGATGAAAGGCCCGAATGAGATTCTTGGCCAAATCATTGAAAATATTTCAATTTGTGGCTCTATGTGAAGTTTATTGCATGATTTTATGCCTAAAAACTAATTGGGTTCTCTGAATGTGTGCTTTTGTTCAAAATTTCTGTAGATTGGGACTGTTCTATGAGTAAGGCTACTGGGGACGACAAGATAGCAATTGCGATGGCCTCTTCGCATTTGCGAAGAGGTGCTTGCAATTGCGAACATTGTTAGGTCTGGCATTTTTTGCATTTGCAAGGATATGATCGCAGTTACGAACATTTGAAAAGCATGTTGCCTTCGCAATTGCGAGAAAAATGTCGCAATTACGACATCAGAGAGCAGGCTTCTACTGAAATGAAAATCCTAAAATGTTTTCTAAGGATGGGTTTTATCCGTCAAATCATTTCTTTGGCATATTGAATTCATTTTGCAATGTATTTCATAGCCATACCACGTTTTCACTCCAACACTCTATTTACAGGTACCATAAGCTGAAAATGAGCTCTATCTCCGATGAATCCGCGAATGACAACCCTTTAGAAGTGGAGGAGAACTATGACTAACACCGGTTCTTGTCATTGGAATGCCAGGAATGGTACTATGCCGAGTTGATTACGAAGAAGTTGCTCCTAAAAAGTGGCATATTGCTGGAAAAGGTCCCAGAACGTCTTCCCGATTTCCGTCAGAGGCTTGTGGCCATGGAATGGAACTATTTTGCCCCTCAGCCTTGCAAGGTAAATGAGCAATGTGTGAGGGAATTCTATGCCAATCTTCCGGCCGTCAAGTTAAAAAAGCCAATCATGAGGATTCGTGGCAAAATGGTGAATTTCAGAGATAAAGCTGTGAATCAAATCTATTACCTGTAGGACTATGACATGGCACAATTACGTGAGAAAGATTGTGCCTCATGCGAGTGGTTGGTCTCCAAATTGTGCCCGGGTGTGGATGTTCCATGGGCAGCTGAAAAGAGAGGGATCACATCCAAAGAATTCACTACCGAAGCAAAGATATGGCTAGACATCATATGCAGTCACATCTCTCCTGTGGGGAATATATGGAATGTACCAACAATGAGAGCTCAAATGATCGCTTCCATTCTTGATGATATACGGCTTAATGTTAGTGCGATTTTCATCAATGAGTTGAGGAATTATCTGAGGAAGAATGGTCAATCACTTATGTTCCCATCTCTTATCACTGAGTTGTGCCACCTCGCAGGGGTTGAGGAGGATCTGGAAGACAACTGGATCGAACCAGGAAAGCCTATTGCTCTATTGAAGAAAATGGGAGAGGGCGGCGCCGTGAAAAGCAAAAAGAGAAAGTTGGGATCTTCTTCTCAAACCGAACAGGGTAGCCAACCATCATCTTATATAGGAGGACCATTTGCTATGCTTTCCGAAGAAATACGGAAGATTTACGACCTAGTAGCTGGTCTTCCACAGGAACTTGGGGAGACATCTGAGGGACCCTTTGTATGCATTTCAAAGAAAGAATTTTAAAATTATCTTGATGATCAGAAGTAGCAGTGGGTAACCTTAAGAATATGGAGAAACAATACACTGATTGGGCCACATCGCACGGTACTTTGAGTACTTCTCATGCCAAGCTGGCAAATGCACACACCAGGATGAAGAAGAGGGAGAAGAAGAGAGATAAATTCTTCACCCACATGTGGAGGGGTGTGAAGGGGCTATGGGAAGTTCTAAATCCTCAAGAGTCAGTATCATCGATCGAGCCAGAAGATGATGATGCTCCAGTTCATTGGTTCGAGAAAGAGGAAGAGGAGGAGGCTGCGACTGAGTCCGACAGCGAGGAGAGCACTTTCCACCATTTTACTCTATTTTCTTTAGTTGCATTGAGGATATTGCAACATTTATAGTTGGGGGTGGCTTCTTGTATAACTGTTGATATGGTAGATTGATATTTTGTTTTCATGTGATGTGTTATATTAGTATGTTTACTAGCTTTTTGATTTTTTTTAGTATGTTTACTAGCTTCTTGAATTTTTTTTTTATATATAGTATGTTTTATTTACTTGATGTTTATTAACTTCTTGATTTTTGTTTTAGTATATTTTATTTACTTCATGTGTACTAGCTTCTTGTTTTTTTATTGGCAATATCCTTGGTTTTCTTTATACCACGATTCTTTTTCCTAGAATGTCAATTTTCTTTTGAACCGGGTACTTTTAGTAAATTAATGTGTCGGCTTTTCCCGAAGATGGATAGTTAGGCGAGTTTCTTAAGGGAATTAGTCTTGAAGTTTAGATATAGTTTTTGTTAATTTGGGATAATAAGTGGTATGAGTTGGGGTTTGTACCCATTGGCCAATTTGTGACTTGCTTGGTACCAACATGATTTAAACCTCGGCATATGAATTCTTGATCTGTGAAAAATAAAAATGATTGAAGTAAATATCATTGTCATGACTTTTAGACTCAATATTTGGCTCTTTGATTCATTAAATAGTCTCTTAGGCTATATATGACTTCTTTGAGTTCATTGGTTTCAACTGGATTTGGGATTTGTATTCCACTCAAAATTTCATGTGCCATGTGTGGTTAGATTTATTGTGAGTTCTTTTGCATTATTTGTAGTCTAGAACTTGTCCGAAATGTACTTCAAGGCGAAATCCTAGACTAACTTGGTTTGATAAATGATGTTAGGCATTCCTTGGACCGTTATTATGCCTTAAATTTTCCACCCTTGCATATTTTCCCTAGTCAACCATTTTTGAGTTTTTAAATTTTTTCTTTGGCAATCATGTTACAAGCTTTAACCATTCGTTCTGTATTGATCTATTTTTTGGCATTCAACCTCCCTAAGTACTTTGAAAGTGTAAACATAGGCTAAAAGCCTAAGTTTGGGTGGGTGAAGATTGGAAAAAGTTATGACGTGGAAGTTGCTTAAAAGGTGAAAGGTAAATTAAAAAAATATATAGTGAAACCTTCCTTGATTTAAAATAAATGAGTAAGAAAGAAGAAAAAGGAAGGAAAAATAAGGAATTGTGAATAAATGGAAGACTAGGTGATGAAATGAAAAATGAAGAAAGGGTGGAAAAGTTCTTGAAGGAAATGTACTTTGATTGTTGACAAATTATAGTGCTTAAGAAGTTTTTGAGTCACTCTAACCAAAATTGTACCCCACCTTAACCAAAAGCCTAAACTACAACCCTTTAAGTCCTAATTGATTTTGAACCAAGTTTGTCTACATTAGTGGAGAAATACATGAAGGGCAAGCCTATGGTACTACTTGTGTGCATTTGAACATCTTTGTGAGAGAGAGTTAATTCTTACCATTTGATATCACATATATGTTTTGAATTGCAATTTATGAGTGTGGGATTCTCTCTTAAGTGTGAGGGCACATGATATTTGAGTTGTTAATTTAATCCCATTTTCAATTGGGAGGAATGAAAAAGGGAAAGTTATTTGTGACAAAGAGGTATATTTTGAAACTTTAGTGTCATGACTTGATTGCTACTTTGATTAACATTGTTTGAGTACTTGAATTGTAATAAAATTTATGTGAAGTTTTTGGTGTTTCATATGCTCTGGATTAATTGTTGGTACCAATCAAAGTCATGTGTTTGTACTTAAAGTAGATCTTTTGACTTGGTATAATATTGATGGACTATTGAGTTAAATACTTGAAGGAGATTTTGTGCTTTGATTGCATGAGGACAAGCAATAGTTTAAGTTTGGGGGTTTGATAAGTTGGTAATTTACCAACTTATTTCATCTTTATTTTTGCTATGTTTGATTGATAAAATAGTGTGTTTAATGTCGTTTACTTCTACTTTACATGTTTTATATGATTTAGAAGTGATCGGGAAGAAACCAAGCAAAAAATAAGTCAAAAAGGGGCTCAAAAGCAGAAATATGAAAATTGGCCTCAAGGGTCGCAAATGCGAGCAGGAGCTCGCAATTATGAAGTCAACTAAGTCAAACAATTTTCGCAAATGTGAAATAAGGGCCGCAAATGCGAAGTCAAACCAGACAGTCAACCTTCACAAATGCAAAGTCAATCATCGCAAATGCGAAACCAAGTACATAGTTCCTAGTTCGCAATTGCGAACATACAGACCGCACATGTGATGTTCAACAGTGATGTCAAGGTTCGCAATTGCAAACTAATATTCGCAATTGCGAATGTTGCACTTCAGTTCTGGGAACTTATGTCATTTCACATTTTCTTCATTCCAAACGCACAAATACACGACCTAGCTCATTTGTAAGATATCTTTGGCTTATTTTCAGTCTCTTGACTAGAGAAGACAAGTTTTGGAGCTAGGGTTCTTGCACACACACTTGGGTCTTGAAGATTTGGAGATTTTGGTTGAGAATTTCTTACCCATTTATGTTCATTTCTTTATTTTCTTGATTTGTATTGAATATCTAAGTGTGTAGTATTTTTTTCCAACACTTGAATCTTGTTAATGGGAATATTCATATTTAAAATATGGATTAAATATCTTGTTGTGCTTATGTAACGACCCGACTTGTCATTTTGAGAATTAACGTTCTGTTCAGCGATTTAAGGTCCCAAGAAACTTCGTAATATGTATTATGACTGCGTGTGTGGTTGGGTTTAGTTTTCGGAAGATTCGAAATTTAATTGAAAGAACAATTCTTATTTTTGAAGCTTAAATGAAAAGAGTTGACAGGAGTTTGACTTTTGAGCAAACGACTCCGGAATGTGATTTTTATGGTGTTAATAGCTTCGTATGGTGATTTCGGACTTAAGCGTATGTCAGGATTTGGATTTGGAAATCCGTAGGAAAATTCGACGCATTTTGGCGAAAGTAGGAAAATGGAAGATTTTTAGAAAGTTTGACCGAGAGTTGACTTTATTGATATAGGAGTCGAAATTTGATTCTGGAAATTGGAACAGGTCCATTATGTCATTTATGACTCGTGTGAAAAATTTGAGGTCATTCTGGATTGATTTGATATGTTTCGGCACAAGTTATAGAATTTGGAAATTTCAAAAACTCATAAGTTTGATTCGAGGTGCGATTCGTAGTCTCGGTATTGTTTGATGTAATCTGAGGCCTTGACTAAGTTTGTATTGTATTTTAGGACTTGTTGTTATATTTGGTTGGGGTCCCGGGGGCCTCAGGTTTGTTTCGGGTGTCATCAGATCATTTTGGGCTACTTTGGATGCTGGTTTTCTGATATCTGATTTTGTCCTTCGCGTTCGCGAAGAAGGATTTGGCTTCTGGAATTTTGTTCTTCGCGTTCACGAAGAGACTCTCGCATTCGCGAAGAAGGAATTCCTGCTATCTGTCACCCGACTTTGGAAGCTGATATCTTGTAATCTATACAGAATTTGGAGATGATCCAAAAATTAAAGTTGTATCCCTTTGTGTCTAATTTTCAGAAATTCAAACCATTTGACATTTAGAGTTGTGTACAAAAAGATATAGTTAATACACTACAGGCTGTCTGGGAAGAGTTTGGAAATCGCGAAGAAGAAATTTTCGCTGCACAAGGCTGAATTTGGAAGCTTATATATCGCAATCTATAAGGAATTGGGAGATGATCAAAACATGAAAGTTGTAGCCCTTGATGTCAAGGTTTCAGAAAGTTAAACTATTTGCCATTTGGAGTTTTGTTCCAAAAGGTATGAACATTATACTAGAGGCTGCCTTGGAAGAGTTTGGAAATGACTGTTGAGGAATTTGTTCATCGCGAACGCGAAGCGAGGGGAGGGTCGCGAACGCGAAGAACAAACCCCTGGGCAGCAGAATAAAGTCCATTTTTGGATGAAGAAAGCTCAGGTGAGGCGATTGTTCGAGAGTTTTTCAAGGAAAATATTGGGGTAAGAATTCCTAACTCGATTTTGGTTAAAATACATGAATCTATTGTTGTTTTTATCATGAAATTAGTGAATTGGGTTGAAAATGGTAGAACTTTTCTATACATTAAATTGAGGATTTGGAGGTCGATTCGTTATCGAAATTTGATAAAATTGGTATGGTTGAACTCGTATCAGAATGGGTGTTCGGATTTCGTAAATATTTTGTCGGGTTCTGAGAGGCGGGCCCCGCATTGACTTTTTAGAATAAACTTTTAAGTCGACGTTTTATTATCCAAAATTGTTTTCGATGAATTTTAATAAAGTTATATAAGTAATTTGGATAGATTTGAGCTGCCCAGAGATCAATTCAAGCAAGAAGGCTATTTTGGAATATCGGCCTAACTTCAAAAAGGTAAGCATTTTGCCTAACCTTAAGTGGGAAAAATTATCCCTTAGGCATTGAGTCTTATGTGAAAATTATGTAATTGAAAACCATGTATGCGAGGTGACGAGTACGTACTTGATTTATATGTGTAAATTATATCGGTTAAAATTCGTAGACTCCTTTATGTATTAAATTGGAAATTGTTGGCACTTATTAAATCCTTTATTTATCATCCGTCATTCCTTGTTTTCCGAGGTTGTTTTTATATGATAATTTGGTGTGATTGCCACTTTGATTTTTATGTGAAATATCGTGGTTAGTTGGGTTGACATTTCTTGGAAATAATTTCATTATGGATTCCTTATCTGTAAATAGTTATTGAATAAGTTTAAAATGAGGCATTAATATATATTTATAAAAAATTTGGGTTAAAGAAGGCGTTGTCCTATGCTGAGTTACTTTTCCATATCTGTTGTTGTTTTTGAGATTTTATATACGTTGTGTGGAGCCTTGGGCTTGTGAAATTAATTGATTTTGTTATATCTTTGGAGTTGGTTGTAGCCTGTTGGCAAATTGTGATATGAATTATTGTATTGTGTTGTCATTTAAACACTCTCCTTGATGATATTTATGCTTCCTACCTTGCTTGTTAATGATATACATGTGCTTGGTAAGGAAGAGTGTAAAGCACGAAGGGTGATGCCGTGCCATTTCAGTTATATTATCATGTGAGGAAAGGTATAAAGCACGAAGGGTGATGTCGTGCCATTCATATACATTAATATGCACGAAGGATAATGTCGTGCCATTTCATATATATTATCATGTGAGGATGAGAGTAAAAGAACGAAGGGTGATGTCGTGCCATTATTTTTATATTATCATATGTTCATGGCACGAAGGGTGTTTCCGTGCAGGCGAGGACAAGAGACATACATTATATTGTGATATCTTTTCGTTGTGTATACATTCATGCCTTTATCTTGAGCTGTTATTGTGCACCTATATTTTCTATATGACTTTTTATTTCTTTTATTATTATTGGCATTTCTCCCACCTAGTTAGTACTGTTATATGTATGCTCAGTGAGAAAGAGATAAATGCACGAAGAGTGTTGCCGTGCCAATTGATTTGATCTACATATATATATATATATTAGGTGAGAATGAGACAAGTGCACGAAGGTATTATATATGTGGTGTATTCAGAACCTACTGCTCCAATTAATTACCGTGCCACTATATTGTGATAAAAGATGTATATTTTGAATGACTTGATTAATTAGTTGTACTTGTATTTATTATTCGTTTGAGTAATATTTATGGTGTTCTTGTTGCCTTGCTGTTTATGTCACAAGTTGATTATTGTTGCCATCACTGCTATTTTTTTCTATTATTTTTGTATGCTATATTGCACAGGTTATTTGACTAGTGAGTGTCTTGACTGTACCTCATCACTACTCTACCGAGGTTAGTCTTGCTACTTACTGGGTACTGACTATGGTATACTCATACTACACTTTTACACATTTTTGTGCAGAGCCAGGTATTGGAGATATCAGATTCGGACATAGATTAGAGTGTGATCGCAAGGATTCAAGGTAGGATTGCTTGGTAGTTGCAGTCCCTTGGAGTCTTTTTATTATATTGTACTGTCAACTCTTATTCGAACAGTATTGTATATTCGATCCTTGAGATCATTGCATGTCTTCAGTTAGAGTTCGTGACTCTGTATTACCAGTCTTGGGAGGTTGTTATAATTATTTCCGTTGTTGGTTTCGACACGTGTATTAAATTATATGTTTTAAAAAAATAAAAAAATATAGCTCGAAATGAAATTGAAATTGGCTTACCTAGTTTTAGAGACTAAGTGCCATCACGACGCCTGTGGTGGGATTTTGGGTCGTGACAGCTTATGTATTGAACGATTTTTATTTATATTGAAGTGAGTTATTATTTCTTTAATTATTCTTGTTCTTTAATGTTTCCAAAGGAATTAGCTAACCTCAGGGCTCGTCTATTCACTTCAAATTAATATTGGGAAAGATAATTTGGGGTTGGAAAAAATTAATTAACAAGAACTTGAGGCGTTAACCCTCACTTTATAGATTCTACCTAGGGATAAGATTGAACTACTTGTAGCCATATTCAGGTGTGCTTAATCTCTTAATTATTTTAGGGATAATTCAATTATGAAGTCTTGTTAGTCTTCGGAAGAAGCAAATATAGAATTATTACCCGAGGTTAATTAATATAAACTCCCTCATATTTGTAAAATTGTGAAATATATTGTATCGTTACTTGAGTGTAATTCCCAATGCATCCATGCTTGTAGCCATTGATCATTTTACTTACTTTCTAGGTTAGTTTACATTTTCGCATTTAGCTATAATATTTTCACAATCACCTTTTAAGTGTTTGGCTTAGCATAACAAGTGATAATTCTCTTACACGTCTAATTGCCTACATATTGTTCTCTGTGGGATTCGACCCTGACTGATAGTTGGGTAAATTATATTGCATGTGACCGTGTCCATTTAATTTTTAGTAGTGGATTTGGACGTCGTCAAAATGCTACACTTAAGATATGCATTCCACTTCTCGGAGAATGCAGGAACTCGGGAGGAATCAAGTCTTCAGTTTTTACCAGAAAAAAACACCCCTGCCAACCTCGGTCCCGATCGTCGTCGATACTCAAAAAGGGAGCCTTGCTGGCTGGGCGAGTAAGCTTGATTAGTCCCCCTCGAAAAATTTGGGGACTGTACAGACGAAGCAGATGGTCGAGAGTAAACCGAGGAGGCTCGGTGTTGTTCATGAAATGACGAAGGAGGATCACGATCCTCCAAAGGGATGGGTGGATATCCCCGAGGCACACCTCGTACCTCTTACAAAAGGCCAGGATCACTGGTTCTACTGGGCCCAACGTGAAGGGGTAAGTGTAAACACTTGAATACCCCTCCATGTGGGTAGTAATGTCGTCCTTGGGCCAGGGAACAACCACGACCTTATCTTCCCATTTACAGTTCTCTCGGACTATGGGAAGGATATCTTTAGTAATGAAGCATATGTATCTCCATGCTCCTTCAGCCCGATCTTGTTTGGATGAGGCCTTATCGACTTTGAAGTCGTCTGCGATTGAACAACCACCGGGAATAAAGCTTTTCATGGGGGGATCTAGGGCCGCTTCGGTAGGAATCACTTCGGGAGCAACCACCTCGGGAACGACCGCCTCGATAACTGTGGCCGGTTGGGAAGATGAAGAGGCAGCCTGCTAGGGAGCTGATTTGAAAGTTTTAGCCATCGTGATCTGGAAATTAAGAAAATTTGAAGGGAAGATATGAAGGTTCGAAGGTAGGGTGAAGATCTTGGTAGAAACCTAAGAACAGTTATGAAGATTTGAAGATCAAAGGTAAAGAGATGAAGATTTGAAAGAGTTGATAGCTACTATAGAATTCGAAAGTAAAAGTTAGAATCGAAAAGTGGAAGAAGTACAAAAGGCTGAAGCTTTTATTGGAGAAAATGTAATCATTACGCGACGTTTCACATTTGGAGGCGACCGACCGATGATTGACACATGTCCGAAGTCAGAGTGACGTGACTGATGGGACGTTTCGGCTTATTTACCGTCTCGTTTGTGATGTACGAATGAAGGAACTAGAGTTCATTTATCGTTTCCCATCGTTTCGGCGAACCTACTTTCTGAGAAACGAGGGGACTATCTGTATACGGGTAAACTCGGGGTTGGAACACGGCCCAAGTTTCCGGTGAGTCAAACGAAGTAAGGAGTATGAATGTATGGGATAGAGATCGAATCTGAGAACTCCTTGGATCGAGGCCGAAACGGGGTGCTCGCCACTGGGCCTGACAAGACAACACCCACTGAACCCGAAACGAGCTTCAAGACCTCGGAAAGGACTACAAACGGTTGCACACGACTAATGGAGTACCGTGATATCCGCACCCAATCGAATATCATGGTGCGGATCTCGCCCAATGTCGTTAGTGTATTAGTAATTGACGTACAAGGAGGATTTTTACCTTTTTTAGAATTATACTAGGGGTAAAACTCCCCTGCTATATAAAGAAAAAGTTTTTTTATTCAATGGACACATTATAACACGTATATCAATGCAATACAAAATTATTTCTCTACTTTCTAGCTAATGAAAAGTTCTTATTTTAATCATAGTTCTTCTTACACATTTGGCTTCGAATTGAGGGTCCGGTCAAGGGCATAACTATTGTTAAGCTTAAATCCGAGCCCGGATTCAACGTCACAACTGATTTGGTTATTTATTTTATCTTTAATTCGTTTATCTAACATTTTTGATTACTTGTGTTGAATCAATCCACATATCTTTAAAACCGCGTACAAATTTAATTGTTATCCATTTAAAGGGTAAATAACCTTGTTAATAACAATCAATCAGTCGAATGGCAAAAAATGCTAATTAAAATTAGATCATATGTACTTCCTAGGTAAACACTTACTAGCATTCGGTGCTTGCAACCAAATTAAACTAAACAATTTAACCTTAGTAGGTTAAAATTCAAAGTGAAAATACATATCATTGAATCAATATTAAATAAGAAATTATTTATAAAAAATACATATCTTGTATTCATTAATTTGATATAAACATTGAGCGTGAATAAATTTTATCCGCACTATTTATGCTAATAAATTTATTATCAAAGTTATCAACTAGTATAAGCTAAAGTAGTTATGACCTATGTATACAATTATTAACAAATAAACTGCCAAGAGCTGCTGAATAACAGAATAAGTACTTTTTTTTTCTTTCTCTCTTTGGTTGGAGATGAGAGATTCACCACATTTTCTATCTCAAGATTCAACTAGTATAAGCTAAAGTAGTAATGACCTATTGAGTAATTTTTGCTACCATACAAATTTTCATTTGTCAAATGTCAATGGCAAGCACATAATTAACAAACACCACCGACGTCAATAGCACCCACATCTACGTGGCAAGACCATATCCAACCTTCCTAAGATTCCATTATACACAAACAACAAAAGAATAATTAAAAGTGAACAACAACAATGACAATAACAACCCACCATAATCTCGCTAGTAGGGTATGAAGAGGGTAGTATGTACGCAGACCTTACCCATACCCTAGGATAGAGAGACTGTTTGCGATAGACCCTCGGCTCTCTCCTTCCAAGAATTCCCCACCTTACTCTTGGGGTGACTCGAACTCACAACCTCTTGATTGGAAGTGGAGGATGCTCAGCAGTAGAGCAACTCACTCCTGTCTAACAATTAAAAGTGAACAACAAACATTAAAAGCAAATCCCACGCAGGATTGTCTCCCATGAATGCCGTCAAAATGAGTACAAAGCTTCCCGTTACCGCAACTTCTAACAGTAGAGGCATCATTTTCACTAAAAAAAAAAGTAAATAAATTAAGAAGTCAAAAATATTTAATATTATATATATAAAAATTTATTATCTATTTATATAATGTAATTTTTTAAAGTAAATAAAAAAACCAATAAACAAATACCCCCTCCATTTTAATCTATATCTAATTTAAGAATGTTTCATATATTTAGCATTATTTCAATTTTATTAAGTGTTAGCTTTAAATAGTGCGAGATAATTAATTAACGGACTACTCTAAACTAGATTAATCGCTATAAGCAAGAATGAGTGAAGCTAAATAAGAAAGCATGTCTTACTCTAATTGACATGTAAAGTTTCTAAGTGAATGTGTAAATACATACATGACTAAGGGAGTAAGGGAGTGTTTGGTAAGAAAGAAAAATATTTTTTGAAAAGTTATTTTTTAATTTTTTTTATGTGATTGACTTAAATATTTTGAATTTTTTTTTCATGAACTCATTGTTCTTCAATTGGAGAAAAATGACTTCCCTACCAAAATGAGGAAAAATATTTTGCAAAATTATTTCTCAACTTCGGGTTAATCTCGTCTTCTTGAAGAATTACGGATTCCTAAACCTAGTAAGGGAAAACGATTCTACTCAATTGCATTCATTAGTCGGATGAGAGTGAGAATAGAAAGGAAGTCGGGAACCTTTGGATAGACTTTGCAAGATCAACAACCATAGCTGCAGAGTACGGTAGAATTACTCGGTACGGTCATTCAGGAAGTCCCTCCGAGGGCGACTCCCATATAATTCTTGCGAGAGGTGAAGAAGCGTCTACGGGTAAAGCACCATATACCCTCACCCCCATCCGTCTCACCCCACCCCTAGATCCCCTCCCCCGGCCACCCTTTAGACCCCAACTTACTATCTCCCCGTCCTTGCTTATTTCATCTTATATAGTATTTTCCAAAATTATATATATTTCAAAAATATCTTACGCTACCTAACCAAATGCTAGAAATTTAGTAGAAAACCACTTCATTTTTCTACAAAATATTTTCCTCAGTACCAAATACATCCTAAAAACAAAAATACATACATATATATATATATATATATATATATATATATATATATATATATATATATATATATATATATATATATATATATATATATGTAGTGAATGTATTAACACAAGTCCGCTATGAAGTCTACTGGCCAAAAGATTCTAAGAAGAAAAAATTGACTAAAAATTACACTGATTCCATACTCGACTCTTGTTATCGAATCGAGGGGCTTGGCTGGTTACTGGTATGAGGATTTATATTTTTTAATATTTACTAAATAGAAAAAAAAATAAGGGAGTAAAAAGGGGAAAAAACACAGCATGAAGTGTACTTTTTTTAATATTCAGCTCAACGGTTAACTTGGATTTACTATTTGGATGATTTGGTTTCTCATCTTCTTCTCGTCAAATCTAACATAGATGCAAAGATCGATACATAGCAATTTGGTCACTGAGATGAAGGATAATACAGGGATCTAAGGATCTTGAACTTTTTTAGAGGATGAAAGAGCTGGTGGGTAGTCCAGGAAGTGTGAGTGGGTTGTTTTTGAGACTTGGCCAATCTTTGTTTGCAGTTGGGTCAATTGTTATCATGGTTTCTGCTTCTGGGTTCTCTAATTACACTGCTTTTTGGTATGTCTTTCTCTTTTTTTAGATTTCTTCTTCAACTTTTTTCAGCAAATTTGTTGATGAATCAGTGCTGTTAATGCTTATTTGTATGTTGTATTGCTGCATCTTATCTATCTTTTTTTAATTATTTTTTATATTCTTCAGGCTAGTAAGTTATTTTCCTTTGCATTTGGCTCCTTTCTTTAGTCTGCTGGTAAATTTAGTTCAATTTAGCAGGCCAATGTTGCATAGTCAGATCAATCTATGACTTTAGCCAAGGATTTCTCGAATTATTAGTGAGAATGTCAAAAACTTTGACAACAACAACAACAAACCCAGTGAGTTCCCACAAGTGGGGTCTGAGAAGGGTAACGTGTACTTAGTGTTATTCCCGCCAATATTGCTGTATTTGTAAATAATAATTCTGCAAAATATAAGTTAACGTAATGAAACAATAATAAATTCGAGCCCACTGAATTCACAGTGTTTCCTTAAGGAATTTAATCCCCTCCTAGTACCCAAGGTAATGGATTATTTCCTCCCAGAATAGAATGAATAACACACTGGTGTAGCGGTACTTCAAACCCCAGTGTTTCAGCGAACACAAAGTTCGGTAGCAAATCACACTTACAGTTGCTTTGTTTGAAGTTAAAAACAATGCAGAACGAAGGAGTATAAACTCAGAAAATCGTATGGAAATGCTGAGAGGAAGGAGTGCAATGTATAGCCAATTTGTTGAGCGAATTGTGTGTTGTGTGTTGAGTGTCTTTCTTCAACATCTGCTGCACATATATATAGCAGCCAGTGTTGAAGAAGACCAAACGTCCACCCTCCATGGTGGAGCAAGCATTAGCTTGTTTGTGGAGCAAGCACTTCATGTTTGTGGAGCAAGCACATTCATGGTGGGAAGAGCATTAGGCGGCTGCCAAATGGTCAATACACGGATTGGAAAATATTTACTATTAACAAATAAATTTGGTCCAAAAAATTAATCAATCAATCGATCATTTGACCAAATCCAAATCCAAATCCAGCCGAAGCCGTAGCCGTAGCCGTAGCCGTAGCCGAAGCCGAGCCGAGCGAGCGACGACGACGACGGCGCGGGGCTTGCTTTCTTCTTAACTCTTTAAGAGCTACAAGAAGAGCAATTATATATATACCCACCAAAAATGTCTTCCTCTTCCAATATGGGACAATGTCTCATTGTCAAGAGGGGGAAACTTAAAATTTTACTCAAAATTTCATTTTCCCTCCATTTCCCATTCACCCTCATTTTAAGAATATTTCATCTTAAAAACAAAACCTCAACAATCCCCCACATGAATGGGGAATGGCTATATCACGGAAGTATGCATGGAAAAAATGTGTGATTTACAAGTAAGGATTAATCGCATCTTGATAAGTAGGTTTCCCTTTGAACTTTCCGTAGTAAACTTATGTCGGATATACTCGGTCAATCGGTAGATTTGATATCTTTGAACCGTCGATCTTTGGTGTATACCTAGACAACCATAAGTCACACAATCAACCCTTAACCGTTTTTGGTTCTCATTGTTGTGTTCGTTTCAGCCATGAACACCGCCTGGTTTCATAAGTGCGTAGAGGACTGGCCTTACAAAGTTCTCCTTGAAGCGGCTAACACTTCACACTTACATAGGTGATTCCTAAACGTGTCATCCTGTAGATACACTATTTGATATACCCCGTATCAAATTTAGAAATCATTAAAAAGCCTTAATGCTTTATCCTTGGTACTGAACATTGTCTCATCACGAGAACGGACTAAAATTTTATTTGACAATGTTGAACCGTCATTAATGACTTTGTTTGATCTCCTTGAACCTAGATCTTGGGATCTCCAGTCTTCTAGGTAGAGTTACCGCCACAATGACTTGTTCTCGGCCATAGCCCCATTCCCCTTGATGATTTCTCAACTACCTCTCTAGTTAGGCCTTTTGTAAGTGGATCCGACACATTATCACTTGACTTTACATAGTCAATCGTGATAATTCCTCTAGAGAGTAATTGCCTAACGGTTTTATGTCTTCGTTGTATATGACGAGATTTACCGTTATACATAACGCTCCCAGCCCTTCCAATTGCCGCTTGACTATCACAATGTATGCATATTGGTGCCAACGGTTTGGGCCAAAATGGAATGTCTTCCAAGAAATTCCGGAGCCATTCAGCTTCTTCACCGGCTTTATCTAAGGCTATGAATTCAGCCTCCATTGTAGAGCGGGCAATACATATTTGTTTGGACGACTTCCAAGATACCGCTCCTCCACCAATAGTGAATACATATCCAGTCGTGGACTTAGAATCAGTTGAACCGGTGATCCAATTTGCATCACAGTATCCCTCAATCACCGCAGGGAAATTACTGTAGTGCAATTCAAAGTTCTGGGTATGTTCTAAATATCCCAAAACTCATTTCATTGCCATCCAATGAGATTGGCCTGGATTGCTCGTATATCGACTCAGTTTACTTATAGCACAAGCTATATCTGGTCGTGTACAATTCATGATATATATTAAGCATCCCAACACACGAGCATAATCCAATTGTGATATGCTTTGGCCTTTGTTCTTTGCTAATGCAAGATTCACGTCAATTGGAGTCTTTGCAACTTTAAAGCCCAAGTGCTTGAATTTTTCAAGTACTGTCTTAATATAATGAGATTGTGACAATGCCAGACCTTGAGGAGTCTTATGGATCTTAATTCCCAGAATTAAATCAGCAACTCCCAAGTCTTTCATATCAAACTTGCTATTGAGCATACGCTTAGTAGCATTTATGTTGGCAATGTCATTACTCATTATCAGCATATCATCCACATATAGGCAAACAATGACTATGTGATTTGGAACATTTTTAATGTACACACATTTATCACATTCATTTATCCTAAAACCATTTGACAACATTGTTTGGTCAAATTTCGCATGCCATTGTTTGGGTGCTTGTTTTAGTCCGTAAAGAGACTTAACAAGTCTACATACCTTCTTTTCTTTACCTGGAACCACAAACCCTTCAGGTTGTTCCATGTAAATTTCTTCCTCCAACTCTCCATTTAAGAAGGCAGTCTTAACATCCATTTGATGAATTTCAAGACCATACACTGCAGCTAATGCTACTAACATCCGTATGGACGTAATTCTTGTAACTGGAGAGTATGTATCAAAGTAGTCTAGACCTTCTCGTTGTCTATACCCTTTGACTACGAGCCTTGCCTTGAATTTATCAATAGTGCCATCATCTTTGATTTTTCTCTTAAAAATCCATTTAGAACCCAAAGGTTTATTTCCAGGAGGAAGATCAACCAATTCCCATGTATGGTTGTTCAATATGGATTCTATTTCACTATTGACTGCCTCTTTCCAAAACAATGATTCCGAAGAAGTCATAGCTTCTTTAAATGTTTGAGGCTCAATCTCCAATAAGAAAGTCACAAAATCCGGTCCAAATGAAGTAGACGTTCTTTGACGTTTACTACGTCTTGGATCCTCCTGGTTACATGTACTTTCTTTTGTTTCTTCCCGAGGTCGTTTAGATCCTTCACCAAACGACTCACATTCCTTTTTATACGGATATATATTTTCAAAGAACTCAGCATTATCTGATTTTATAACCGTATTATTATGAATGTCGGGATTTTCTGATTTATGAACCAGAAATCGATATGCTTTACTATTTGTCGCATATCCTATGAAAACACAATCAACGGTTTTCGGTCCTATCTTTACCCTTTTGGGTTTAGGAACTTGCACTTTTGCCAAACACCCCCACACTTTAAAGTAATTCAAGTTGGGCTTCCTTCCTTTCCATTTTTCATATGGAATGGATTGTGTTTTGCTATGGGGCACTCGATTTAATATTCGATTAGCCGTAAGAATGGCTTCCCCCCGCAAGTTCTGTGGCAAACCAGAACTTATCAACAACGCATTCATCATCTCCTTTAATGTGCGATTCTTTCTTTCCGCAATCCCATTAGATTGGGGCGTGTAAGGGGCTGTTGTTTGATGAATAATTCCATATTCTAAACATATTTCTTCAAAAGGAGATTCATATTCACCACCCCTATCACTTCTTATCATTTTTACTTTCTTGTTAAGTTGCGTTTCAACTTCATTTTTGTATTGCCTGAATGCGTCTATTGCTTCATCTTTACTATTCAGTAAGTAAACATAGCAATATCGAGTACCATCGTCAATAAAAGTTATGAAATACTTCTTTCCACCGCGAGATGGTATTGACTTCATGTCACAAATATCTGTGTGAATTAAATCTAAAGGATTTGAATTCCTTTCAACTGACTTATAAGGATGTTTAACATACTTAGATTCCACACATGTTTGACATTTTGATTTTTCGCATTCAAACTTGGGCAGTACTTCCAAGTTAATCATTTTCCGCAAGGTTTTATAATTGACATGACCCAAACGTACATGCCATAAATCATTTGACTCAAGTAAGTAAGAAGAAGCTGAAATATTATTATTATTTTCCACAACCATTACATTTAGATTGAAAAGGCCCTCGGTGAGGTAACTTTTTCCTACAAATATTTCATTCTTACTAATGACAACCTTGTTGGACACAAAAACGCACTTAAAACCGTGCTTAACAAGAAGTCCAGTAGAGACTAAATTCTTTCTCATTTCGGGAACATGAAGGACATTGTTCAAAGTCATGACCTTGCCAGAAGTCATTTTCAGAAATATCTTCCCATATCCTTCAACTTTTGCTGTTGAAGCATTTCCCATATAAACTGTCTCTCCGGGTTCAGCAAGAGCATAAGTAGCAAAAGCCTATCTAACTGCACAAACATGGCGAGTGGCTCCTGAATCAAACCATCACAGTTTAGGATTTCCCACCAAGTTACATTCAGAAAGCATGGCACACAAGTTATCAACATCATCATGGTTTACTACCATGTTTGCTTGACCTCTTTTCTTGTCTTTCTTCGGAGCACGACACTCCGTAGACTTGTGTCCAGTTTTCTCACAGTTGTAGCAGTTTCCACTGAACCGCTTCTTGCTTGGGTTGTATTTCGGACCAGAAGCCTTCTTCCTCTTTTTGTTAGCTTCAACAATATTTGCTCCCATTATTGTTGAATTTCCACGGCCTCTCCTTTCAGCAGCTTTATTGTCCTCTTCGATTCTCAACCGAACAATGAGATCTTCAAGGGACATTTCCTTTCGTTTGTGTTTCAAATAATTTTTGAAGTCCTTCCACAACGGAGGCAACTTCTCAATCATTGCTGCTACTTGGAATGCTTCGTTGATGACAAGACCTTCAGCAAGTAGATCATGAATAATCACTTACAATTCCTGGACTTGGGTAATAACAGACTTGCTATCTACCATTTTGCGGCAACGAATTTTTTTATCAAATTTCTTCATCCCGGCATCTTCAGTTTTATATTTCTTTTCAAGCGCATTCCACAATTCTTTTGACGTCTCCATGCTATTGTATACATTATACAGATTATCATCCAGTCCGCTAAGAATATAATTCTTGCATAAAAAATCAGAATGCTTCCACGCTTCAATCACGAGAAAGCGTTCATTCTCTGGAGTTTTATCTGGCAGATCAGGAACATCTTCCTTGATGAACTTCTGTAGACATAACGTAGTTAGATAGAAGAACATCTTCTGCTGCCAGCGCTTGAAATCAATCCCGGAAAATTTTTCGGATTTTTCTGCCGGTGCCAACGACGGTGTTCGGCTTGTCGATGCGTTGGCAGTTACCATCGGAACAGCTTGGTTTTCGCTTTCAGTCATCATTTTTTCTGTAAAAGAATAACACAAACAAACGTTTAATACACGTTTTCAAACTGGAGTAAAAATCACGTAGATTTTAATATCCAACAAAACGCCACGAAGGCTTAACTCTCCAAAACGGGAGTACACAAACCACAAAGGTTTTAGTTTGCAGAATAATAAAAATAACACAAATACAGAAATAAATATTAAATTCCTTAAGATTGTTATTCCCGCTAATATTGCTGTATTTGTAAATAATAATTCTGTAAAATATAAGTTAACGTAATGAAACAATAATAAATTCGAGCCCACTGAATTCACAGTGTTTCCTTAAGGAATTTAATCCCCTCCTAGTACCCAAGGTAATGGATTATTTCCTCTCAGGATAGAACGAATAACACACTGGTGTAGCGGTACTTCAAACCCCAGTGTTTCAGCGAACACAAAATTCGGTAGCAAATCACACTTACAGTTGCTTTGTTTGAAGTTAAAAACAATGCAGAACGAAGGAGTATAAACTCAGAAAATCGTATGGAAATGATGAGAGGAAGGAGTGCAATGTATAGCCAATTTGTTGAGCGAATTGTGTGTTGTGTGTTGAGTGTCTTTCTTCAACATCTGCTGCACATATATATAGCAGCCAGTGTTGAAGAAGACCAAACGTCCACCCTCCATGGTGGAGCAAGCATTAGCTTGTTTGTGGAGCAAGCACTTCATGTTTGTGGAGCAAGCACATTCATGGTGGGAAGAGCATTAGGCGGCTGCCAAATGGTCAATACACATCCAAATCCAAATCCAGCCGAAGCCGGAGCCGGAGCCGGAGCCGTAGCCGTAGCCGAAGCCGAAGCCGAAGCCGAGCCGAGCGAGCGACGACGACGACGGCGCGAGGCTTGCTTTCTTCTTAACTCTTTAAGAGCTACAAGAAGAGCAATTATATATATACCCACCAAAAATGTCTTCCTCTTCCAATATGGGACAATGTCTCATTGTCAAGAGGGGGAAACTTAAAATTTTACTCAAAATTTCATTTTTCCTCCATTTCCCATTCACCCTCATTTTAAGAATATTTCATCTTAAAAATAAAACCTCAACACTTAGACCTTACCCCTACCCTGGAGGAGAGAGAGGTTGTTTCCTAAAAGTCAAAAACTTTGACAATAGAATAGGTATGGAACAAAGTAGGAGAGGCAAATGGGGAAATGGGGTAAAACCAGTTGATTGTTCACCTGCTGGTTTATGGAGAGAAATTATTACAGCCAAGAATTTGTTTGAAGCTGTGCAGAATGTCCATTTATTCTCAAAAGAGAGCTCTAAAAGGATTCAGAAACAGAAGAAAACGAGAACTGTTGGATTCTTTGATATCTTCTGCTTGTTGAAATTTACATTAGAAAATGCTTCATCGTTATGAAAGAGACCTTACTTAAGGAAAAAGTGGGCCAGTAAAGATGTGAAATTATCTTATGAGCGTTACTAGATAGGGGCCTTCACATATGGTTCGATGAATGGTCCCTGGTTCTTGATTTTACAATTACCTGAAGTCACCATCACTGTATCTAAACAAGTTCTATTTGCTTGACAAGCAGGGGTTCGGCACCTTCATTCTGTCTATTTCTGTTATGCACTCATTCCTAGTTTCTGCGGTAAAGATCCATGTCTCTTATGCGTGGATGCATGCCGCATATTATCTGGCTGCCGAGCCAATTAATGGAACCTCGTGCTTTAGACATTTTTGAATTCTTTTTGGGCCCGTTGGGATGGAGGGACTTAATATGTTTACTTTAGGTCCTATGCTATCTAAGAGTCTTTTAGCCCTTTTAGAGATTCATATGCTAGTAGGAAATATAGAAAACTTCTAGTACTTTTCATTTTTATTTGTATTTTGTGTAAAATATTGGTTAGAGATGAACTTAAATGGGGAAATATAGTCGGTGAAGATTCAGATAGACGACCCCAACTTATTTGGGTATGAGGCAGTGGCGGAGCCACATTCAACCCCTTCGCCGGAAAATTACATTGTATTGCTAGATAATTTTTTCTATTTTATGTATATTTACTATACGTTGACTCCCCTAAATTTTTTGATATATATATATTTTTTTATTTTGACACCCCTGGTACGAGGCATAGTAGTAGTGGTAGTAGTAGTAGTAGTTGTTGGTGGATGGAGGGACTTTCCTACCTATTTCAAAATCATACCCTTAAATATTTTGCTCCTACTTGGATATAGCTAAGAAACTTTACTTTTGGAATATTGACTCATAGGACAGTTGATTTCGCCTTTAGTCTGGATTCATAGCAATGAAGGTTTAAAAATGTCGTTTGAAATGTTCAACTATCCACTTATCAAAAAAAAAAAAAAAAAAAAAAAAAAAAAAAAAGAATTTAAACTTTCCCCTCTCAAGTCCAGATTTCACTCTCCAACCAGGCCTCTGTGTATTGATTGTTTTTTTTTTACATGTACAGCAGTATTTCCAATATCCATTGACGGTAACGTTAGTACATTCTAAGTTTTGCGGCGTTCACGGTTATTTTACCAAGTTTTTCAGCATGTCAATCCTTTCCTCGTCCATGGACCTCCTATTATAGGAGATCACTATGCGTCATTTAGTACATGTATCTTGCTTTATCCCTTATCTTTCCAATATTATAGAATACTTGGTATCTTGCAGTTATTTGATTGCATCAATGGGGCTTCAAGTACTGTGGAGCTTTGGACTTGCTTGTCTTGATGTGTATGCTTTGAGGATAAAACAGGATCTTCATAATCCAGTCTTAGTGAGCCTTTTTGTTGTTGGAGACTGGGTATGTACTTCTCAGATTCCTTTCTCTTCCTTTCTCATGTAATGTGTCTAACTCTGACATATATAAGCAACTTTCCTTGTATATAATCCCCCTGATTTTCTTTTATCCCTGAAAACTACATATTTATTTCCGTCCTCGTTACAACTTTTACTAAGTTGCTAAATTATTTTATCTCTCTAACTCCCTTGGCATCGACAAGAAGGTGATCGACTTTTTGTGCCCGCATTTTTAGTTATTTAGGAGTTATACATGCTTGAGGGTGCTGTTTCTTGCTCTCTTGGATGTCACAGCAGATATTTTGGGTCCAAACTCAGATTAGGGTGCTTTTGGACACTGAAAAACAATCTATGGCCGACCCAATTTGTTTGGGACTGAGGCGCAATTGTTGTTGTTACACTTCGAGAACTGCAAGTCCCATGAAGCGCCAGGGAACCATGCTTGGATTTTTATCCTGCACTTGTAATTATCAAAGATTGACCTAAGCTTCAA
Source organism: Nicotiana tabacum (assembly GCF_000715075.1). Taxonomy (NCBI): domain Eukaryota; kingdom Viridiplantae; phylum Streptophyta; class Magnoliopsida; order Solanales; family Solanaceae; genus Nicotiana; species Nicotiana tabacum. The sequence continues at coordinate 20,198,022 of NC_134081.1, read as the reverse complement.
GTAGCATTGCCTGCCTTATGATGTGTGCTAATGCAGCATACTCGTGTTCCACTAAACATGGCATTTTTGTACCTTGTGGACAGTGGCGGGTCCAGAGTGCAGTTACTGAGTTCCCGTTTATAAATATCTAACTGTGAACCCAGTTATTATTGTATATTAATTTGAGATTACGAAAGGAACCCATATACTTTAAATCTTGGATCCGCATATGTCCTATTTACATGATCTGATAATGTTAGGGATCCTCCCTTTTCTTTACTCTTTACCGTAATGTTGTCCCTCTCAACCTTTTTCTTTTCACAACATTGAATAAAAGCTTCTAGAAGAGTTAATATCTTATACTACAATGTTATGGCTACGATTCTGAAAGCCTTGTCACGAGAAATTCTAGTTTTACTTGATTGACATGTTGGTAAATTCGGATATGATTTGCTTGGCATTATTATGTGAATATTTGTGTTGACTGGTTTAATTGTAATTACAGGTGACAGCAACTCTATCACTTGCAGCTGCATGCTCGTCAGCAGGGATTGCTGTTTTGTATTCAAAGGATTTAAACTTCTGCAGTAGTTCATCACATCTTCCATGTGGCAGATTTGAGCTCTCTGTTGTCTTGGCATTCATAACCTGGTTTCTTATAGCCATTTCTTCGCATGTGATGTTTTGGATTCTAGCCACAGTTTAACATTTTAAGCATTGGTTGCCCTCACAAGATTATTCCAGTCGTGACCTTAAAGGACCAGTCACGTGTAAATCTTGTAACTGTATCTTCCTTAGTGGTCGTACTGGAAATTCTTCTGAACTGGTTGATTGCTTGGAAAACCTGCCACTTAACACTTGAACTTGTTCGAGTTCCATTTTGATTTGAGTGTAAATTATAAATCGTATTTTACTTACTGCAGTTCAATTGCATTCAGGTCTAGTGCGAGTCTTGATAGTTTCAGCTTAGCCATATATGACCTGGACATTTGAAAATCAGAAGTTGAATGCCATTGGACATTGTGATAAAGCACATTTCTTTCTTTTATGTGTTCACTTTTTGCTCACATAACATTGAGGTTAGCTTTGCATTAACTGAGAAATTCATTGATTTACACTCATTAATTGATCATAACAAACAGTTCAATCCACTTGAATCAATTGGTATTCCACTTAATAAGTGATGCTTATAAACTGCTTTGCGATAGTAGTAATAATGCAACCATCTTTTTCTCAATGGCATGTACTTCCACATTACAATCCATGAAAAGAAAGGATACATAACATAGAACTGAATCACCTCTATGGAATTCTAACATGCAGCCAATATCATTGACAAATGGAAAAAACTTGAACAGATAAGTATCATACAATCAATTTTTGTTCACATGACAATCTCTGGCTTCAGAATGCTGGATTTTATCTCTTTGTGCGGTAGAACAACACCTCCATTACTGTAGACTTCATCGCCAACATGAACATCTTCTCCCAAGATTGTCATGTTCTCTACCCGAGCCCATCGCCCAACAGTTGAATGCCAACCAACAATGCTACTTGAGACACATGCGTGCTTTTTAATACGTACACCACGCATTATGGTACAGCGTGAAAGCCTAACTCCAGATTCAATAACACATCCAGGACCGATAGCCACATCTGGGCCAATAAGACATCCATCTCCTATTACAGCACTCTCGTCCATTAATACGTTTCCAAGAATATGGGGCCCAACAGCCAAATCCGGCGAGGACTTTTTCCTCAAGGAATCCAGGTATAGTCTCAAGCCTGTAATGTAATCCTTTGGCTGACCAATGTCCATCCAAAACCCGGGTAGAACCATGGCATGGAGCTTCTTCTCTGCTGCAATGCTGGGGAAGACCTCCTTCTCAATTGAGGTGGGCCTTAACTGGATACGATCCAAAACAGAAGGGTTCAACAAGTAAATTCCAGCATTGATCTTGTTACCCACGAATATTTTTGGTTTTTCTACAAACTTTTCAACTCTCCCAGTCCCTTCTTCCATGACCACCACACCATATTTTGATGGTTCATCAACCTAACAGAGAAAATGAGTTACAAAATTATTTCCATTTAATGGATACAGAAAAGTAAAAGATACAAGGAGTTTCTAACCTTCGTAACCATAATGGAAGCTTCCCCACCATGGGATTTGTGAAACTCAATCATTTGTTTCAATGGGTAGTCACATATAACATCACTATTGAGGACGAAAAAGGGCTCACCAGAGTCATCTCTCAATATATCACGAGCTAAAGCCAATGGGCCTGCTGTGCCTAAAGGCTCTGTCTCTTGCGAGCAAGTGATCCTGATATCTAACTTTTTCTCGAACTCTTTTAGGAAGTTTTGCATTATCTAAAATGAAAAGGATAAAGAAATTTTCCTTGTAAGAAGCATTGAATAGTTTCATAAGAACTAAATTTTCTGGTAACTATGGGGTTTAGTTTTACCTTCGGTTGGTAGTTAATTGCCAAAACTACTTCAGTCACTCCAATTGCTTTTAGTGCTTCAATCTGGTTAAAATTAGATGTACAACAACTCAGGCATAATATGGCTTCCTTTAAAAGCTTATGTAGTGCTCTAGTACCAATAACAACAACAACAGCAACTACGTCTCGGTCCCAAACAAGTTGGGGTAGTGTTCTAGTACCGATGGAGGGCGAATATGCATTATTTTGATTCCCAGGCGAGGTAAGTCCGTAATATTTGTAGATCATGGCAACATACATACCCAACTAGCTATCAAACAACGTATGCCATCAGGAGAATAGAAGAAGCGAGAAACTAACTGAATGAATTTGATTCAACATGCTACTAATACCAATAGTAAGATAAAGTTCAATATAATAGAAAAACAGGGCGTGTTTTAGTCCAAAGGATGGGGGATGAGGCTAAAAATCAAAAGTATGAAAGAACGACAAAATAATAGAGGAATCAGGAACTTATGATCCATCATAAACAGAAGGGAGTGTGGTTGATGAAACAAAACCTGATGCAGTATCATGGGCTTGTTAGCAAAGTCAACTAGGGGCTTTGGCACGCTGAGGGTCAGTGGCCTCAGCCTTGTTCCAAAACCACCTACGAGAATGAGTGCCTTCATGATAAAAACCAAGAGGCTGCCTGCATTAGAAAACCAAACATCCAGAAATAACCATTGGTATCATAAAAAATAGTAATGAAAAAACTAAGGAGATTGAGATGAAAACAATTCTCCATGGAATGTGGGCATTCAATCAAAAGGAAAGAAAAGATTCAAAACTTGACAGTAACATTCATTGATCTAGCACAAAAACGTGCCCAAAAGTTAGAGACGGCTTTCACGAAAGTGTTGATGGAACTTGACAAAGTGTAGGGCAGAAGATAAACAAAGCGAAAGAGTATATAAAATTAATTAAGAGGTTAATTCCAGCTTCAGAAAGTGGCAGCAAAACATCCTAGCAATAAAAAAAATATAAATGAAAATGTATAGCAGAATTTGTTGGTCACTCACATTGTGTCGTTGTCTCATGTATGAGATTATGAATGAAAATGTATCTTGAAGAACTCATGCAAAGTAGGAATACTATATCATATTTATACCGGTAGTGTTTGGGCCAACGAAGGTGCACCTTAACTATTCCATCGGATACCTGCTACTTCCAACCACCAGAAGTTCTAAGTAACTCTGTCCTCCAAGGTTTAGACAAATGAGAAGAAATCACCAAGATTTTTTTGCCTCTACGGGGATTCGAACCCTAGCTTCCCATGGTTTTCATCTCATTTAGTTGACGGAGTAATATATACTATCATGGATATGTCTTATAAAAATGAAGTGTGTACGTAATATAGGTTGGGCAAACTAAGAACAGTTTGCAACACGTGACTATTCCTACATAACTAATGTCACTAGTTCATCTAGAGTATAATTGTGCTTTGATGATCATTTTCATATATCTGATTAAATTGTTTCTTCACACAAAAAAGACTAAATTATAAAGCTAAGCTGGTAGATCTGTTCTCCATGTCTAGTAAGATACCTACTATGACAGACACAGATAAAGCTCCAAACGTTATCCATCACTATGCAGATTTTGGCACTTTATCCCTAGCACATAGCTCTAATGCCTTTTTCTCCTCTTTATCACTTCCCATTCAGATCCACAATGGAGAGCTCCCCTTTTTCAACCAAAGTTTGATGCAGATCTAGGTGGATATAGTGTATCGCCGGGTTCATCTGAACATAGTATTTTCGACGCGGAACATAAATTTGTGCGTAAAAACCTACTAAAGTTGCAACAAATAATAGATAACAACCTGTAACTCATAGAGCTTAAATTCTGGATCCACCTCCGGTTAGCTGCTCAACCATGTGACTGTTAACCATATTTTCTAGAATTAGGGTCGTGATTGGCCCTGAAGCTAGATAAAGGATGGGGTTGTAAAATAATCTAACTACCATAAGCCATTCAAATATTGAATGAGTAGTGTGGATATTGAGGATTCATAGAGCTAACCCCAACTAAAATGGGATTGAGTTATAGTTGACTGATTGGCACTAAAGCCCATTTCTTTGTTGCGTTTTCAAGAAATTACAATAGACCCTTGTGGTCCGGACCTTCGCCGGGAGCTTAGCGGGGCTTTTAATTTGAGGAACAAAATTGCTGCATGAATAACTAAAAGTTTCAGCAGATGCATTGTTTAAGAATATGAAATAACAACATAGAAGCTAATACTGCTACAGCTAATAGGAATCGAGGAATGAAAGCAATTAGCAAAACAATAAGGCTGAAATAGTTGCTTTAGCTCAAATTAAAGTAAATATTCGGTCATAAAGAAGAGCTTAAAGCAACTATTGATCATCTGGGCAATGGGAAAAACTTAAAAGAAAAAAATTAAAAGAGAGAAACCCCACTAAAGAAAGCATAAACCCCAGATAGATGAAACAGTTTCTTACACTCGGGATGGTTGACAGAGGAGCCTACCGGTTGGTCGAAGAAGGTGACAGAGATGACTTCTCTTTTCCTTTTCACTATTTTTGTGCTTTCTGAATCACAGCATCTTTTCGACTTAATACTTGATTAGAGACTGTTGGGCCTACATGGTTTTAGTCGGACATAAGCTGGTCCAACTGTATACCCGGCCCAATTTTTACTACTTACATTACATTCGTTTCATTGGCATTGTAATTGTATATACGTGAGAACATTATGGAAATAAGACAAGGGCATATATTTTCGTCTCTCATTTTCTCTCTTCTCTCTCTCCTCGTTACTGTTAGGATTCATCCCTCTTTCATTTCTTTCACAAAATATGAGATGGTATCTCACATTAACATAGTATCAAAGCCTAAAATCAGTCAATTTTGGCTCTGCACTTCTCATCGATAGTAGTTTTATTGGATTCCACCGGAGATTTTGTTCCGTCAAATTTTTGGTATTTTCATTTCTGCTGGGTATTCGCTGATTTCTGGGATTTAAGTGCTCGTTTTGCAATATTCTGCGGTGTTTCTTCAACGCGTTTGGGTTAGTATACAGTAGTGGTGGTGTTTTGCTCGATCGCCATTCAGTTGCATATTGTTGCTGGTTTTCTCAACAAATTTCAAGGATTTTACTCATTTAGGTCTTAAAGGAGGACGATAACTCCTTTTATCACAGTAATATCGATCGAATTTGTTCTACTTAGGGTTTATCTGTAAACTTCACATTTCTAGGGTTTTCATTATGGGTAGTCTTGAAATAAGTTCATCTTCTACGATTGGGGGTTTTGATGACTTCACTATCCCTATCTCTCATCCCTTTTATGTATATCCTTTGGATAGTCCGAGTACTCATCTAGTGTCTCCCCCTTTGATGGAGCTGGTTTTGTCAATTGGCGTAAAAATATGTTGACTGGACTTTCTGCCAAAAATAAGCTAGGTCTCATTACTGATAGAATATCCAAACCACAATTTGATTCACCTTAATATCAATTTTGGGAAAGATGCAATGACATGGTGTCACGACCCAAAATCTCACGTGTCGTGATGGCACCTATCTCAATACTAGGCAAGCCGACAATCTTAATAAAACACCATATCTTTTAAATTTGAACACATAATTATTAAATTCAGCGGAAGAAAACCTCACAAACACAAATATAAACACTCCCAAAAACCGATGTCACTGAGTACATGAGCATCTAAATAGTACAAAGTCTGACGGATAGGAACACTGTCTAAAAATATAGAACATTACAATAACTGAAAGGAAAGAGAGTCAAGGTCTGCGGATGCCAAGCAGCTACCTTGATAGTCTCCAACAGATAAATCCTCAAATCTGGCAACCGCCGTATCCGGAAGTACCTGGATTTGCACACGAGGTACAGAGTGTAGTATGAGTACAACCAACTCAATAAGTAACAAGACTAACCTCTGGGCTGAAAGTAGTGACGAGCTCAACAGGTATAGTTTGGTACATAAATAACAGTACAAAAATATAGGCATGCTTTCCAGTTCAGCAGTTAATCTCAATACAGGAAAAATAGATAAAATCTGCATGATATGAGAAATATGACATCACTATATCTACATGCCAAAGTATATGTTGTATGTGATGTACCACAATGGAAGCCTCGTGTACTCACACTCTCAGAATACTCAATCACTCAGTACTGTATATGGCCAATCCAGCCCAGGGAAGATCCATCCCAAGTATATATGTATATCCATCAACTAACAATCAGTCACTCAGTATTGTATAAGGCCAATCCAGCCCAAGGGAAGATCTATCCCTAAATATCAATGATTCCGACAAGATCTATATCCAGGGAAAATCCATCCCTCAATATAAATTCTTCCGGCAAGATCCATGCCCAGGAAAAATTCATCCCTCAATATAAATGCTTCGGGCAAGATCCATGCCCAGGGAAGATTCATCCCTCAATATATATATCTATAGCAAGATCCATGCCCAGGGAAGATCCATCCCAGACATATATATCAACTGCGCTCACTGTGGGGGTGCAGACTCCGGAGGGGCTCCTTTAGCCCAAGCGCTATAATAAGCCAGATCAAGGCATAAGTAAATAAAACTTGTTGCGGCGTGCATCCCGATCCCATCATAATAATCTCACAATCAGGCCCTCGGCCTCACTCAGTCATCACTATCTCCAGTCTCTCGGGCTCTCAATGTCATGAAACTAGCCCAAAATGATGATATGGTGTATCAATAAATAATAACAGAGACTGAGATATGAAATGAAATGAAAGAATATCACTGAGTATGAAATTTCAATTTAAAGAAATAATTCAACATCAATATGACCTTTGTGGGTCTCAATAATACTAGCATATAGTCTCAGCATGATTTTTAACATGATTCTCGGCTCAATTTCTTTAACACATAAAACTATATGGATAATGCCAAGATTATTTAACTACACAATTCCACATAACCAATTACGTCATAATTTCTACGGTGCATGCCCACACGCCCGTCACCTAGCATGTGCGTCATCTCCAAACAATTCATACAACACGTAATTCAGGGATTCATACCCTCAAAACCAAGTTTAGAAGTGTTACTTACCTCAAACCGTGTAATTCTTTACTCCGCTATGCCTTTGCCTCGCAAATTTGCCTCCGAAAGCCTCATATCTAGTCACAATTAATTCGATTCAGTCAATACAAATCATAGGAATTAATTCCATATCAAAATACTAATATTTCTCATAAAATCCGAAATTATACTCCAAAAATCGCCTGTGGGGCCCACATCTAAGAATCCGACAAAACTCACAAAATCCAATAACTCATTCAATTACGAGTTCAACCATACTAATTTCACCCAAATCCGACTCTGAATCGGTGTTCAAATATCAAAAATTTATTTTATGAAATTTCTACAATTTTCTCCAAATTTCCATCTCAAAATACTGATTAAATGATGAAAACAATGATATATTCATGTATGTTAACCAAATCTGAGTTGGAATCACGTACCCCGGTGAATTTCATGAAAATCCCATGAAATATCGCCACAAACCGAGCTCCCAAATTCCAAATGTGAAATAATACCCTAACCCTCGGTTATATAGTACCACGTCTGATCTCCCAATGTGCGGTCCGCACATTTTCAAGTGCTGCCGCACATTTTCAAGTTATGCGGCCGCACTTCACTGTGACAGCTTACCAAGCTTCAGTAAAATACCCATAACGTTTTGTACAAATGTCCAAATGATTCGCGCTATACCCTTCTGGAAACTAGATTCAAAGAGCTACAACTTTCGTTTCTGAATCATCTCCAAATACGTTGTGTATTAAAAGATATAAGCCTCCGAAGTCGAACAATCGAACCTGCAGAACCCCTGAAGTGCGGCCACACACAAAATTGTGCGGTCCGCACTTTTCCTATGAAGTGCGGCCGCACTTAAAATTGTGCGATCCGCACTTTTCCAAAAGTTTGAGAACAACATTTGAGTGCCGAAATGCCCGGACATCGCTCAAAACTTACCTTGAAACTTACCGAGCCACTCGGGATCCCGTTCAAATATACAAACAAGTTTCATAATATAACACGGACCTACTCGAGGCCTCAAATCACATCAAACAACATCAAAACGTTGAATCGCACCTCAAATCAAAATCTATGAACTTTGAACTTTCAAATTCTAAATCTTGTGCCGAAACACATTAAATCAATCCGAAATGACTTCAAATTTAGCACACAAGTCATAAATGACATAACAGAGCTATACAAATTTTCAGAACTGGATTCCGACCCTGATACCAAAAAGTCAACTTCCCGGTTAAACTTTTCAAAAAATTTAATTTTCGCCATTTCAAACCAAATTCCACTACGGACTTCAAAATAATTTTTCGGACACGCTCCTAAGTCCAAAATAACCATACGTAGCTATTGAAATCATCAAAACTCCATTATGGAGTCGTTTACACATAAGTCGACATCCGGTCACTATTTTAACTTAAGCTTTAAACCTTGGAACTAAGTATTCCAATTCATTACAAAACCTCACCGGACCCGAACCAATTAACCTGGTAAGTCATAAAACAATTGTAAAGCATAAATTGAGCAGTAAATGGGGAAACACGGTTGTAATACTCAAAACGACCGGTCCCTGTCATTACATTCTCCCCCACTTAAATATATGTTCGTTCTCGAACGTGCTAAAAGTTATTTCTATGCCATCAACTCACTATTCCAACTTACCACGCGTGTACCCGGGGGTGATCCCACGTCACCCTATACCATATAGGCCTGGCAACACCACATAACTGAAAACCACTAATTTAGCCCTAGCCCATTAACCTTGGAGTCCAATTTCCAACATCCAATTTGTTTTTCAAGGCTCGAATATCACATCTGCACACTGTTTGCCATAGCCATAGCTCCAGATGTAATCACATGATATACCACACAACTCGCATACTCGCAATAATTTTTAATCACTGTAGCTGCTTAAAACAAACTCGATACCGGTATTAAACCACATATCATACAATAGCTCATTCCAAAACCTTCGTACACTGTCGATAATAAAAGAAACACGTTGAATCTCATGACCCCTTATCAGATCAACAAGTCATGGAGCTCTCTCTCCCCAACCAGAACCATAATCACTTTTTCTAAGCCGACTTTCGATATCATCCTCCCAAATATACCATTATCAAATCCGATAGTACACATTCTAGGTCTGATGACCTTATATTATCAAACACAACTATTCCACTGACATGCCATACCAATACAACTCAAGCCACAACTGCGCAACCTTGTACCCAAAATGGAAGATGTCTCAAAGTAGAAAACCGTATTGCAAATTCAACAAGCACAACCAAAACTGCAATGTTATAAGCTCATTATATATAGTAGAACCAAGACACACGAATTTAATAAAAGTAACCAGCACTTCTAGAGCTCACATTATCATCACTCGCACGGACAACTCACGTACTATAGTATCAGTATATGGACCCGCGCGGACCACTCACGTGCCAATAATATCAGTATATGGATCCGCACAGACAACTCACGTGCCAATAATATCAGTATATGGATCCGCACGGACAACTCACGTGCCAATAATATAATCTGCCTCGCATGGTCATAGGCCTCCAGTCCAAGCATATCATACAAGAGCAATCAAAAAAGTACACATGTATATGATAAATGAAGTAGAATTCACATGCTCCTGGACTGGTATAAATAACACGCCATAGAGTAGGCATGTGCAAAGTGCGCTATCACAACTCAAATCGGCAGTTAACGCAGAAATAGTAACTACCCAGTTAATTTAGGGAATTAACCTCTTTGTAACCTCAAGTATAACACAGATAGTTCTCAACAAAGGTACGAATAAGAGAAAAGTCATAACTTTACGCTTAACCGTCAACTCTAGGCATATCATAGCCTAAACATTTTCCCGAATCTGAATACTTGCCCCGATGCCGGCACATGGGCTCAAACCTCACATATATGCGCACTCATAGCGCGTATATATCACAATTAATTAACGCAAATAGTGCCTCCACTGAGTTTAAATAAATTACTCACCTCAAACAGGCCGCAACCCTGAAACAATATGCTTCTGAGAACTCCTAGTTCCCCAAATTCATAGAACACATGAACCATCGTAACTGATCACAACTCCAACACTCGAATGACTATCACATCCTTCATGCACGATCATCCCACTAGGAATATTTTCATAATTTTTCCGTGCCACATGTCAATAATTTGAATATCAGCAGTCTATCAACTAGGTGAGTATCACAATACCAATGACATCCGAAAGTCAAAACACAATGTGCCTTTTTAAAATGCGCACCCTTCTCAGGGATTACCGAGCAATTATAACATTCATCTAAATATATAAAACTGACCATTCTGTCCAGAATTCGTTACCTTTCCTTCAAGAATGAACTGCCATCTTGTACATGTAAATCTTAATCCCGCACACCACACCACATCTATCATGCCATCATGTGACAAGCACAAGAATCTCATTATCAACTTTGAGTCACCAGTAATTTACATACTCGGTTAGTTAGAAACCTTCCTTTTGCTCCTAAACAGGAGGAAATCACAATACATAATATGTTCCTCACGCCGGTAGGACATATCCGGCTCAAACCATGGTAGAAACCACCAAGAACACTTTGAAATTCATTTGCACATAACCATGCTATCAAAACTGAATTTCTCTAACTCGACCAAGCCACACAGGTTTCCAAATCCGAGAGTAAGGCCACAAAACACCCATAAAGCCCCACTTCATCATAAGAACCAAAAGAACCGAGCATACCATTACCATACTGATCCAGCATGTTACCCATTAGTCCTATTTTCTCCGAGTTTCTTCTGAATTACCCTAAAGTTGACAATTCACCTTGTTAGAACACAACGATCCTTACCCAAAGATCATTACAAGACATCCTAACATTAAACCACATCGTCCTAAGGCCCATAAGCCACTGTATTCTTCTTAAGCACCACAAAAGTACCACAACCGAGACCTTCACACTGAAAAGACCTTATGTGGACTTAAAATTGTTCCTTTTTACCTTTCTTGCATTGCAATGTAGAATCCATAATCATACAGAATTATCGAAAGTCCCGGCACCATCCAGTGTAAATAACCGATTCTGGAAATATACAAATTTTGAATTTTTTTCTTCAATTGACACATATACATTTTGAATCCATTAGAACCCTTTCGAAAGTCACCCACTATACTCAAATCTAAATTGCACCGCCCAAACGGGCCGAAAGACACAAGCCCCATTAGTACAACATCCCCCAAATAAGTAACCCTGCCTTAACACCACCAATCAAATCCATACTTCGTGTGCACTACATCCTTCAAAATAACCATTTAATCATTTCATGATTTTTCATATTTTCATAAAGTGCAATATAACCCGTATTCAAGAAATTTCTTACTCGAGTCATCCCCGATCTCAACCTCTGCAAGTCATAACTAATCAATAAGTATGCATCAGACCAAAACCAATACCGCACATAATCGTGCAATCACATTGTAGATAGCAGACTCCCCCACTTGGCTCAAAGCTATAGAACAAAACACTTGATAAATCACAATACCCATACTTTATTACTGCCGTAATACTGCAGTCAGTTCAACGAAAATTCTTCTCAAGCTTATGCAACACCCACCATAAAATACCTCAATCATCCGCTAAGTTCGCATTTATTCTCGTGACAGTCAAGTTAACTTTCTCGACCTGATTCAAATTCAAACGTCAACACATACGCCCCGTTAGCAGAAAAGAAACTCTCCACTCAACATTATAAGGAACACACCTACGTAGATTACTCCGCAGGGGATAACCCACATGCTTAGCCTCAAATTGGCATATTGCTATACCCTTTCGCAGCCACAATACGAATACTACCAAACGCATAAGTCCAATCGCACAAGTTCTCACAACCGAAACTACCGAGCTTAAGCTGCGGTCTAACTCCGGCCTCAAGTCTTCTAGATTAGCCCATCAACAAAACACAGAATACACATATCAAACCTTGTTCATGGAATCACAAGCCAGCGATGCACAACTGACACTGAGCGCTCATATACACACACAAATGCGTAGAAGGAATTCAAAGAATTATGTTTCAAGCTGAATCAATTCCGCACTATAGAAAACAAGAAAGTAAAATTTTCCTAAGGGTTCGGCAGCCTCTCGAAGATAAGTACAGATGTCTCCGTACCAATCCGCAAGACTCTACTAAACCTGCTCATGACTCGTGAGACTTATGTAACCTAGGCTCTGATATCAACTTGTCACGACCCAAAATCTCATCTGTCGTGATGGCGCCTATCTCAATACTAGGCAAGCCGATAATCTCAATAAAATACCATATCTTTTAAATTTGAACACATAATTATTAAATTCAGCGGAAGAAAACCTCAAAAACATAAATATAAACACTCCAAAAACCCGGTGTCACTGAGTACATGAGCATCTAAATAGTACAAAGTCTGATGGATAGGAACACTGTCTAAAAATATAGAATATTACAATAACTGAAAGGAAAGAGAGTCAAGGTCTGCGGACGCCAAGCAGCTACCTTGATAGTCTCCAACAGATAAATCCTCAAATCTGGCAACCGCCGTACCCGGAAGTACCTGGATTTGCACACGAGGTACAGAGTGTAGTATGAGTACAACCAACTCAATAAGTAACAAGACTAACCTCTGGGCTGAAAGTAGTGACGAGCTCAACAAGTATAGTTTGGTACATAAATAACAGTACAAAAATGTAGGCATGCTTTTCAGTTCAGCAGTTAATCTCAATACAGGAAAAATAGATAAAATCTGCATGATATGAGAAATATGACATCACTATATCTACATGCCAAAGTATATGTTGTATGTGATGTACCACAATGGTAGCCTCATGTACTCACACTCTCAGAATACTCAATCACTCAGTACTTAATATGGCCAATCCAACCCAGGGAAGATCCATCCCAAGTATATATGTATATCCATCAACTAACAATCAGTCACTCAGTATTGTATAAGGCCAATCCAGCCCAAGGGAAGATCTATCCCTAAATATCAATGATTCCGACAAGATCCATATCCAGGGAAAATCCATCCCTCAATATAAATTCTTCCGGCAAGATCCATGCCCAGGAAAAATTCATCCCTCAATATAAATGCTTCGGGCAAGATCCATCCCTCAATATATATATATATATATCTATGGCAAGATCCATGCCGAGGAAAGATCTATCCCAGATACATATATCAACTGCGCTCACTGTGGGGGATGCAGACTCCGGAGGGGCTCCTTCAGCCCGGGCGCTATTATAAGCCAGATCCAGGCATAAGTAAATAAAACTTGCTGCGGCGTGCATCCCGATCCCATAATAATAACCTCACAATCAGGCCCTCGGCCTCACTCAGTCATCTCTCTCTCCAGTCTCTCGGGCTCACAATGTCATGAAACTAGCCCAAAATGATGATATGGTGTATCAATAAATAATAGCAGAGACCGGGATATAATATTAAATGAAGGAAGATGACTGAGTATGAAATTTTAATTTAAACAAATAATTCAACATCAATATGACCTTTGTAGGTCTCAATAATACTAGCATATAGCCTCAACATGATTTTTAACATTATTCTTAGCTCAATTTCTTTAACACATAAAACTACATGGATAATGCCAAGATTATTTGACTACACAATTCTACGGAACCAATTACGTCATAATTTCTACGGTGCACGCCCACACGCCCGTCACCTAGCATGTGTGCCATCTCCAAATAATTCATACAACACGTAATTCAGGGATTCAGACCCTCAGATCCAAGTTTAGAAGTGTTACTTACCTCAATCGTGTAATTCTTTACTCTGCTATGCCTTTGCCTCGTAAATTTTCCTCCGAAAGCCTCGTATCTAGTTATAATTAATTCGATTCAGTCAATACAAATCATAGGAATTAATTCCATATCAAAATACTAATATTTCCCACAAAATCCGAAATTATACTCTAAAAATTGCCCGTGGGGCCCATGTCTCGAAATCCGATGAAATTCACAAAATCCGATAACCCATTTAATTACGAGTTCAACCATACTAATTTCATCCAAATCCGAATCCGAATCGGTGTTCAAATCTCAAAAATTCATTTTATGAAATTTCTACAATTTCCCCCAAATTTCCATCTCAAAATACTGATTAAATGATGAAAACAATAATATATTCATATATGTTAACCAAATCTGAGTTAGAATCACTTACCTCGATGAATGTCTTGAAAATCCCATGAAACATCGCCACAAAACCGAGCTCCCAAAGTCCAAATGTGTAATAATACCCTAACCCTCGGTTTTATGGTACCACGTTTGATCTCCTAATGTGTGGTCCGCACATTTTCAATTGTTGCCGCACATTTTCAAGTTCTGCGACCGCACAATTTTGAGTGCGGCCGCACTTCACTGTGACAGCTTACCGAGCTTCAGTAAAATGCCCATAATGTTCTGCACAAATGTCCAAATGATTCATGCTATACCTTTTTGGAAACTAGATTCAAAGGGCTACAACTTTTATTTCTGAATCATCTCCAAATACATTGTGGATTAAAAGATATAAGCCTTCGAAGTCGGACCATCGAACCTGCAGAACCCCTGAAGTGCGACTGCACACAAAATTGTGTGGTCCGCACTTTTCCTCTGAAGTGCGGCCATTCACAAAATTGTGCGGTCCGCACTTGTCCTCTGCCGTCCGCACTTTTTCTCTGAAGTGCGTCCGTACTCAAAATTGTGCGGTCCGTACTTTTCCAAAGGTTCGAGAACAATATTTGAGTGCCTAAATACACGGACATCGCTCAAAACTCACCCCGAAACTCACCGAGTCACTCGGGATCCCGTTCAAATATATCAACAAGTTTCATAATATAACACGTACCTACTCGAGGTCTCAAATCACATAAAACAACATCAAAACATCGAATCGCACCTCAAATCAAAATCTATGAACTTTGAACTTTCAAATTTTATATCTTGTGCCGAAACACATCAAATCAATACAGAATGACTTCAAATTTTGCACACAATTCATAAATGACATAATAGAGCTATGAAAAGTTTTAGAACTGGATTCCGACCCTGATACCAAAAAGTCAACTTCCCGAAAAATTCAATTTTTGCCATTTCAAACCAAATTCCACTGCGGGGTTCCAAATAATTTTTCGGACACGCTCCTAAGTCCAAAATTACCGTACGTAGCTATTGGAATAATCAAAACTCCATTCCGGGGTTGTTTACACATTGTCTAGGGACATAACTAATAGTGTAATGGGTTTTGATACTGCGAAGGATATCTGGACCGATATAAATGAAAGATTTGGTACTTCTAATGGTTCCAAATATATCCAGATCCAAAGAGAACTTAGTGCAGCTTCCCAAGAATCCTTAGATATTGCAGCATACTTCACTAAATTGAGAGGTCTCTGGGATGAACTTACCACTGCTTCCATTGGACATGTGTGTTCTTGTGGTGCATTACCTAAGTTCATTGAGGAGCAGAAAATATATCAGTTCCTTAGTGATTTAAATGAATCTTACTCCACCTGTAAAAGTAATATTCTGATGATATCATCCCTTCCTTCCTTGAGTAAAGCATACTCTATGCTTCAACATGATGAAAAACAGAAAGAGACTTCTGCTCCCATTCCAGTTTTTCAAATGATTTTGTCTCCTTTACTGCTGCAACTGGTCCCATCAACAACCATAGAGGTTCTAATCAGAGGGTTCAGTTTGAGTCAAAGAAACTTTCTGGTCCTTCTCCTAATGTTGTATGCAAATACTGCAAGAAACCTGGGAACACTATTGGATAAATGCTACAGGCTATACGGTTTTCCATCAGATTTCAAGTTTACAAAGAATATGAGATCTGCAGCCTGTGTTCAGTCTGAAAGTCCTGGTCCAAGTTCTAATTTTATCAATCCTAGTCCTTTTGAAGTTGTTGCCCATGGGTTTACTAAGGAACAATATCAACATCTTATGACCTTGCTTCAGCATGTCAACATTTCTACTCCTTTCTCCTATCATGACAGCATTGCTACTGACAATATAAAATTTGCCAAGTTTGCAAGTGTGTACAACCACCTTGAGGTTCATTCTGCTGCATTTCATGCATATGTTGTGTCAAGTTTAGGTAGAAACCCTTGGATCATTGACTCTGGTGCTATAAACCATATGACTCCCACAAACATCTCCTTCACAATCTCAAACCTTTAACCACACCTTTCCTAATAACCTTACCTAATGGTTATAAGGTAAAAGTCATATCTACCGGGTCCTTAATTCTCTGTCCTGATATGACATTACACAATGTCCTCTTAGTTCCATCCTTTCATTTCAATTGGATTTCTGTGCACAAATTACTTCTACAGTTCACATGCATTGCAGCTTTTACTATTTCCAATTATATTTTATAGGGTCCTTCTCTGAGTAGGCCTCTAGTAATTCGCAAGGCTGCAAATGGACTGTATTTTCTACATTCAGCCGGTGGATACTCTCCTGTTTATATTTCCAAGTTTCTTCCAGTTTCAAATTCTATTTTTTGTAATGTACCTAGTTAGGTTCCTTGTTCTACTTCTCATTCTGTAATCCCTAGTTCACATTGTAATTCCTCTATTGTTAATAATAAAAATGATGTATTTTGGCATCAAAGACTGGATCATATTCCTTTTGCAAAAATGAAGTCTATCCCTTTTTATCAGATAAAATTTCATCTAAGCAACTTTTTCTGTGTAATGTCTGCCCTATGCCTAGACAACAGAGGTTACCTTTCCCTGCTAGCTCCATTCATTCTACTGTACCTTTTCAACTTGTTCACATTGATATTTGGGGTCCCTACGACACCCAAACATACAATGATTTTTAGGTATTTTCTGACTTTAGTTGATGACTTCACTAGATCACATGGACTCATCTTATGTCTTGTAAGAGTAATACCCTTTCCATCCTTAAAGCTTTTCTTCAGATGGGCAAAGTTCAATTTCAGTCCTCTGTTCAATGTTTTAGATCCGACAATGCCTATGTACTAGGTAGTAGTGCTGAAGCTCAGCAATATTTTATTGCTAATGGGATTCATCACCAAACAACCATTCCTCACACTCCTCAACAGAATGGTATAGTTGAAAAAAAATACAAACATTTGATATAAGTCTCAAGAGCACTTCTATTCTAATCAAAGCTTCCCCTCAAGTATTGGGGTGAGTGTGTTCTCACTGCCACTTACCTCATTTACAGAATTCCTTCTCATGTCCTTATAAATGTCTCCTCTTTTGAAAAATTGCATGGTTATGCCCCCACTTATGATCATCTTAGATCTTTTGGTTGCCTCTGCCATGATGTCAGTCCCAAGCCTGGCAGAGATAAGTTTCAACCCAGGTCTATTTCTGCTATTTGTTTGGGTTATCCTTATGGGAAGAAGGGATACAAATTGTTGAATTTATCTTCCCACTCTATTTTCTTTTCTAGGGATGTTGTGTTCCATGAGCATATCTTCCCCTATCAGTCTTCCTCTTCTTCTGATCCTTCTTCCCCTCCCATATTTGTTGATATCCTTTCTCCACCATCTGTTACTCCTTCCCCATCCTCTTTCTCCCATGTCTCTTCTCTTGTATGTCCTCTTTCCCCTTCCACTCTTACTCTTGTTCTTCCTCCTACTTCTATCTCTTCCTCTTCTTCTTCTACCTCTCATCCTTCCACGTCTTCACCTACTGTCTCTGTTCCTGAACTTAAAAGATCTTGCAGAACTGTCCAAGCCCCTGCTTATCTTGGGAACTATGTCTGCAATTCTGTTATACCTTCCTCCCTTTCCCCTTATGTGTCATCCAAGGTTCCTACAATTGAACTACATCTGTATGAGCCCCAATTTTACTAGCAGACTGCTACTAATCCTACATAGAAAGAGGCCATGCTAAAGGAATTTGATGCTCTCACTGCAAATCAGACTTGGGGCATTGTCCCTCTTAATCCACATAAGAAGGCTCTCCTTTATAAGTAGGTCTATAAGATTAAACAAAGGTCAAATGGTACCATTGAGAGGTACAAGGCCAGATTAGTAATCAGAGGGGATACCCAAAGAGAAGGGGTTGACTACACCGAGATATTTTTCCCAGTTGTTAAGATCACCACTATTAGATGCCTTCTCACTTTGGTTGTCAAAATGGGTTGGACTGTTTTCCAGTTGGATATTAATAATGCTTTTTTTGCATGGTGACCTACTTGAGGAGGTCTACATGAAGCATCCACTTAGTTTGGTGATCTCTGCCCCATATTCCCCATCTTCTTCTTTGGTTTAAGGACTCAAGAAGTCTCTTTATGGCCTCAAGTAAGTATCTAGGCAGTGGTTTTCAAAGTTGTCTGATTCTTTGCTTTCTAGAGGCTATATTTCAAGAAAAAATGACAACTCCTTATTTACAAAGGCTTCTGGTGTTTCTCTAATTGTGGTAGCCATTTATGTGGATGGCATCCTCTTAGCTGGAGATAATCTTATTGAATTGAATTCTCTGAAGGCTTTCTTGGATAACCAATTCAAGATTAATGATTTAGGTGTTGTCCATTATTTCTTGGGTTTGGAAATCACTTCACACCAACAGGGGTACCTCATGAGCAAACATAAGTACACTTCTGATCTCTTGGCTGAGTTTCATTGTGACAACTTCACCCCTGTTTCTACTCTCTTGGATTCCACTGTTAAACTTGTTGCTGATATGGGAGATCCTCTTTCTGATCCTACTAAATTCAGGAGATTGGTAGGCAAACACAATTTCCTACAACATACCAAACCTGGCATATCTTTTTTTGTCCAACACCTCAGCCAATTTTTGCAATCTCCCCATGTTCCTTACATGCTAGTAGCTCTTCATGTTCTCAGATATCTCTTAAATGCTCCTACCCAAGGGATTCTCCTCTCTACCAGCTCTGATTTGTCCTTAGCAACTTTATCAGACTCTGATTGGGCTGTCTGTCCTATTTTTAAAAGATTTGTCACTGGTTTCTATATTACTCTTGGAGGCAGTCCCATTTCATGGAAGAGCAAGAAACAACCTACTGTCTCTCTCTCCTCAGCTGAGGCTGAGTATAGGTCCTTGAGGATGGTGTTAGCTAAAATATCTTGGTTGGTTCGACTACTAGGTGACTTTTATTTGTCTATTTATGCTCATGTTCATCTGTTTTGTGATAGCCAAGCAACCTTACACATTGTTAAAATCCAGTTTTCCAAGAGCGCACCAAACACATTGAAGTTGATTGTCACTTTGTAAGGGACAACTTGAGTTCTGGGTTGATTTCTCTTCAATTTGTCTTCAACTCTAATCAACTTGCGGATATGTTGACTAAGAACTTGTCTGGGCCTCTCCACTATCAGTTATTGTGCAAGCTTGGAGTGTCTACACCCTCCAGCTTGAGGGGGAGGGGTGTTGAGCCTACATAGTTTTAGTCAGACATAAGCTAGCCCAATTGTATACCCGACCCAATTTTTACTACTTACATTACATTCATTTCATTGGAATTGCAATTGTATATACGTGGGAACATTCTGAAAATAAGACAAGGGCAGATATTTTCCTCTTTCATTTTCTCTCTTCTCTCTCTCCTCGTTACTGTTAGGGTTCATCCCTCTTTCATTTCTTCCACAAGATGTGAGGTGATATCTCACATTAACAGAGACTTCTATTGTGTTTCTCTGAGTATTTTTCCTTTGGTCTAAGCAGATGTATTCCTTTAAGCACGTATATTTGTTTAAAAATTATTTTATTTTTACCCTTTTTCGTCAAATGGGGTTGGGGAGAATTGTAGGGTTATAGCTTTTTGTTTAAAACTCAACCTAGGGCATGAATTTAAAAGAAAAAAAACTAATATAACCCAATATTAATATTAAACCAATTAGCACATTAAACTTATGTCTCATATACACTATGTCACACACATAATAATGATGACTAATTAATATATGTATTGATGTCTCTATTTATTACTAAATTAAGATGAATAAGTACAATTTGATGTAAATACTCAGCATGAATAAGTATTTTTCAAATGAATTTTAGGTGGCATTGGTTTTCTTTTGAACAGTTGAAAAGTAAAAGTTTTAGGAAAATATTATATATTTTGATTATCAATCTATGAAAATTTACTTATGGTTATTTTGTGGTGTTGTTTCAAAAAACATAAATAGCATATTACTATTTGATTAAATATATGAAAATAAAAATCAATCTTAAACACATTTTATCTCATATATAGGCGTCCGGTGTATATTTTGGTAGTATTTTTATTTTTATATAAAAATAGTCTAAAGTGGACATGTGTTGTAAAACAATAGGCCTAACTTTCAAATTATTATTATTTTGATGTGGTAGTTAACTCATAATTTATCTATGTTCTAATAAAAACAGTTCATTGTCTCATTGCTATGTCTCAATCTTATTATATCTCATGTGACAAAAGGAAAGTTAGTTAAGAATTTGGTGTTGCTAATTTCTTATTACATTGTCCTCCTCCTCCTCCTCCTCCTCCTCCTCCTCCTTCTAGGTACATAGGAAAGTTATTGTCCTTTTTCATAGAGATTAAGCTTTTGATGAACTAATTATTATCAAATAAGAAATAATTCTAATTAAAAGTAAACACAAATAAATAAGTAATTCTGATTTTCTACTTCCCGATATTTTGTTTTCTGCCACCTAACCTAAATCCTTAATTCAGGATGATAACCAAATAGATTGCGACCACCAAAACTTTAATATATGGACTTCAGATAAAGCTTTTTTTATTATTATTTCAAAGACGGAATGGCTTCCTCGCTACTTAAACTTGACAGGGTTTTAAAAGCCGATACATAAACTTTTAACTTTTCAATTTGAACACTCGAACTCACTTTTCTCGTAACTAATAAACACATCTAAAAAGAGACTATGCGCGTGTGTATTACACATGCACATACATGTCCATCCAGTCAGCAAATGACCAATGGATGTCTTACACGTCAAGAGCGCAAAAACCCTAACCCAACATATCGGGGTCCCCTATTTTATTCCATATACCGACCCCCTCCCCTTATTTTAACCTCTCTCTAACCAAACCCTCCCCTGTTAAACGTAGGTTACTAATGGCCTAACAATCACTCACCCCTTTCCAAAATCGATCATAATCACTCACTCAATTGTTTGTTTGCTTATTATCTATTAACCTCATTCTGATCGAGTTTCGTTTGGTCCGTCCTTTCAATTCCAATGACGTTATAGGATCTGAAGGTTTGTTTGTCTCTTTTGATGTCGTTTCCTCTTTTGTCATCTAATTTCTTATAAAATATTGCTTCATAGTCGAAGTTATTTGTTGTCTTCATGCACTAATTATTTTATTAATTGGGATTTTAAATTATAGTTTTTTGGAAAAACAGTCGAATTTTAATTTTACTTATGGATTTTATCTTTTTCATGACTGATTTGGCATTTTTGGTTAAACAGTTAGGGCTTTTGGCATATCAAAATATTATTGTCTCTCACTGTGATAAAGTTAAGGCTTTTTAGGGTTAAAGTGTATTTAACTTAGTTTTTTTATTTTTTTTATAGGTTGCAATGGATGTATATGTGAAATTACAGTTTTATCATCTAGGGTGGTTGGTGGCTGACCCATTTATGAGGTATGTAAATGGGCAAATTTGGCCAGTTATTCTACAAGCCGACATTGATGAATTGCATATAATTTATTTTAATGAGTGGGCTAAGGATATGAGGTACTTAACAGTAAATAAATATGCATGTAAAATTAACAAAAAAGGATAATTTTGATTTCTGAAATATGATGCTGATGTGTTAGCTTTGCATAAAGACCTTAAGGATGGGGATTTTATTGATGTGTATCTATATCACATAATTAATACACCATATGTAGATTTGGACCTGGATGAAATGTTGGATACTAGTGGTTTAAATGTGGACCCCACTGATGTTCAATAATGTGGCTTTAATGAAATACCACATGGGCAAACAAGTGATGTTAATGCTAGGGCAACAAACATACCTAATAATGATATAAATATGGGTGATAACACTCATGGGAAATGTAAAGAGAGGATTGCTAATATAGAAGAGTCTAGTGAGGATGAAAGTGAGTTCTACAACTTTCATTTAGCAACTGATTTTGAGGGTGATGTTGATGAGTGTGATGTTGACGAGGGAAGTTCTGAGAGTGAGGATGGTGATTATGATGCTATTTCTGATGATGATGATACAAATGAGTTATTATATGGTGCTGATGAGGACATTCTTAGAGAGACAAATGATCTAGAACTTTAAGTTGTTGTTGCTAGACATGCTAAAATGAAAGAAAAGAGTAGCAAACTAAGATCCAGTAAAGCTAATACTGATGAGATACCTAGTGGACCTGTAGGTATAGACCCTGATTTTGAAGACATGTATAAGGACAGGGGTTCCAAATATGTTGGGAAGTTGGAAGGAGATGAGCAATACCTGGACATTTCAGATCCAGGTAGCAAGGATAAGAATGATGAAGGAGTTGAAGAAGATGAGGTACATAACCCTCAACCAGTAGATACAACAGCAGGATATACTTTGATCCTGTATGCAAGAAAAATTATTTCCAGTTGGAAATGATTTTTGAAAGTGATAAGCGGTTCAGAACTACTTTGCAATATTATGTTGTACAAAGGAGCTTTGCAAAATTAAGTTGAGGCCTAATGAGCAATATAGGTTAGGAAAACATGTGCGAACTCAACAAGATATATATGACATATTTTGGGAAGCTTGGAGGGACACACAAGAAATTTCATTGTCACCAGCTACTATCCTATTCATAAGTGTTTCAGAGTAACAAGAAATAAGATGGCTAATACAACATGGGTTAAACATGGCAGATTAAATAAAAATAAGGAAAAGAATAGTCAAACACGAAAAAGGAAAGGTATCAGTCAAGAATCAGTACAGAACAAGGGAAATATTCAAACCCTAGTTCGAAAGGAAGCATAGATAGTCGAGGATCTCGCTGAATCGGACCATATAGAGTGCATATAGAGGAAATATCGTCTAAATCTCATAGATTGAAGGCGATGGAATCCCGTTTGGGTACTGGTACTTGCCAAAATTGGGGCAAGTACCATATAACATCATAATCTTACAGACAATAATGAGGTAATACATAAAAGGTAAGTAAATCATAGAGGGAGTCCATGATTTACTCGAATTTAGAGAAACATCATAATCTTTACCCGAGAATGATGAAAGAATTGTCGGGTAAAGAAATGATGACCGATTTTGACCGAATGGGGTGACTTTAAAAAATGGAGACTAAATCCTGGTTCCTGAGTTGCCTACATATCTATGGTATTATGGGAATCAGGCCGTGTGTAGTTCTGGATCCAACGACAAACGAAACCAATAAAGTTGTGATAAGAATGGTCACATGTTTCGAAAGGTTCTTTTGGGTAGGATATTGTTGTAAGTAACAGACAATTTTAGATGAGGTCATGAATACGAATTTTGGATGTTACAAGTGTATGAGGTAAATGTTCGAACGGTCGTAGAGTAAAAGGTAGTCAATTACTGGTAGTCGGTTACATTTGAAGCAATCGAAGGATGTGAATGCCATAAATGGAAACCGGAGCGAAGATTGCTCCAGTTTGTAGAACGGTTACCTCCTGGATTACCTACAAAACTTAAAACATGATGCATGCGAATATATATATATATATATATATATATATATATATATATATATATATATATATATATATGGGTTATTTCAAAAGTTTAAGCATGATGCAAATTCCCTTTGGACCATGAAGATTGTCTTTGGAAGAGGAGGATGATGTCCTTAGACCATGATGTCCTGGGCCATGAAGCGTATGACAAGGGAATCGTAGGCCATGAAATGGTGTCCTCGGGCCATGAGGATGGTGCCTCTGGACTATGACGCCTTTAAATAATGATGTGCAATCTTAAGAGATCCTCAGACCATGGAATTGTGTCTCCCGGCTATGAAGATGATGCCTTTGGACTATGACACATTTGGACATAATGGCAATATTTCAGCCTATGAAATACAAAGATAGGATGCTTAGTCATGTGCGAGGATGAGACAAATCAAGACAAGGCTTAGTCTCTTGTGAGACGAGGGCAGTGCTTAGCCCTGGGTGAGTAGAGGATAATGCCAGGTTTTAGATGGCGTAATAAAGAAAGCATTCAATCTTAAGGAAAAGGCAATGCTTAGCCTTATGAAAAAAAGGGTAGGCAGGGCTTAGCCTCATGCAAAATAGGAGACAATGCTTAGTCTCATGCAAAGAAGACAGTGCTTAGCCTTATGCAATGAAGGAGGCAGGGCTTAGCCTCATGCAAATAGGAGACAATGCTTAGTCTCATGCAAAGAAAGGCAGGCTTAGCCTTATGTAGTTAAGGAGGCAATGCTTAGCCTCATGCAAATAGGAGATAATGCTTAGTCTTATGCAAAGAAAGGCAGTACTTAGCCTTATGCAGTTAAGGAGACAATGCTTAGCCTCATGCAAATAGGAGGCAATGCTTAGTCTCATGCAAAGAAAGGCAATGCTTAGCCTTATGCACTTGAGGAGGAAGGGCTTAACCTCATGCAAAGAAAGGCAATGCTTAGCCTTATGCAGTTGAGGAGGCAGGGCTTAGCCTCATGCAAAGAAAGGCAGTGCTTAGCCTTATGCAGTTGAGGAGGCAGGGCTTAGCCTCATGTAAAATTGGAGACAGTGCTTAGTGTTATGCAATTAGGAGACAATGCTTAGTATCTTGCAAAGAAAGGCAATGCTTAGCCTTATGCAGTTAGGAGGCACGACTTAACCTCATGCAAAGAAAACGATAAGTGATAGTAGAGTATTTCTTAACTGGAGATGCTTGGGGTAGATAATCTTCTATCTTAAAGGTAGTGACATCATGTGTCTGCAGATATAATTGTCTTTACTATGCATGCATCCAAAGAAAAATTATGAGTTTTTTAGGGGAAGGTTGGTTCGCGCTTTTGTCTTCTGCTTTGCCTGTGCTCCTGTCTTGAGATCCTGTATGAGTCATCGTGGGTAACATCTGGCTGTTTATAGAAATAAAGTTTTTTTTTGAAAGAAATGCGTGCATTTGATGAATGTAGTTATTTTAAAATATAGTAGTATACGATATCAAGTAAGTTAGATGAACCCATAGTAGTATGCGAAGTTGGCTGGACTTGCTTCAGAATTTTGAGGGTCCTCCTCAAAATTCTGTCCCAGTTTATGACCATGGAAAAAAGAAGATCTTATTGAGATGTGACCAAACCCACAGCGCTGCCTACGTATCCCCTCCTAAACGGGAATCAGGTCAAGCGTAGTTCAGTTATATCAGATGAAGAAATGTAAACAATCTAAACATAGTATCTGTTGACTGCGTCTGAGTTGATATGTTTTGGCCAAATTTCTCTGTCCATTTCTGCAAGTATGAGTGCTCCTCCTGTTAGTACTCTGTGAACCATGTAGGACCCTTGCTAATTGGGTAAAAATTTCCCTTTGGCTTCATCTTGATGCGGGAAGATCCGCTTTAGCACCAACTGCCCTGCGTGCATTGTCTAGGCCTGACCTTTTTGTTGAAAGCTCTGAACATCCTGTTCTGGTAAAGTTGACCGTGACATAGTGCGTTCATTTTTTTTCCGTCAATGAGAGCCAATTGTTCATAATGACTTCGTATCCATTATGCATCACTGAGTTCAACCTCTTGTATGATTCTTAAAGAAGGAATTTCTACTTCGGCGGGAATGACGGCTTCAGTGCCATAGACCAGCAAATAAGTAATTGCCCCAGTTGATATGCGAACTGTGGTACGATATCCAAGTAGGGCAAATGGTAACTTCTCGTGCCATTGTTGTGATTATCTACCATCTTCCTTAATATTTTCTTGATGTTCTTATTGGCGGCTTCCACAACTCCATTCATTTGTGGCATGTATGTTGTAGAATTCTTATGCTGGATCTTGAAGGTTTCACACATGGATTTCATTAAATCACTGTTAAGGTTGGTGGCGTTGTCGGTGATGATTGATTCCGGCACCCCGAATCGATAAACAATTCGATCCCTAACAAAATCTACTACGACCTTCTTAGTTACAGTCTTGTAAGATGCGACTTCAACCCATTTTGTGAAATAATCTATGGCTACTAGAATGAACCAGTGCCCATTTGAATAGACGGGTTCGATTGGACCGATGAAATCCATCCCCCAAGTGGAGAAAGGCCAAGGTGCACTTGTTTCATTGAGTTCATTAGGTGGCACTCGTATCATATCAGCATGTACTTGGCATTGATGACACTTTTGGACATACCTAATGCAGTCTGTTTCCATAGTCATCCAAAAATACCCTGCTCTTAATATCTTATTAGCTAAGACGAAGCCATTCATGTGTGGTCCGCAAGTTCCGACATGTATCTCTTCGAGCAATTTAGATGCTTCCTTGGCGTCGACACACCGTAATAACCTCAGATCTAGAGTCCTTCTGTATAGAATTCCTCCGCTTTGGAAGAAGTGGTTAGATAACCTTCGGAGTGTGCGTTTCTAAGTATAATTTGCGTGCTCCGGGTATTCTCCTTTTGCCAAATATCCTTTGATGTCATGGAACCATGGATTTCCATCAACTTTTTCTTCAACATGAGCACAATAAGCTGGCTGATTACGAATCCCTACCGGGATAGGGTCGATGAAATTCTTGTCTGGGTGTTGTATCATGGAAGATAGAGTGGCCAATGCATCTGCGAACTCATTCTGGATTCTCGGAATATGTTTGAACTCTATCTTTGTGAATCTCTTCATTAATTCTTGTACATAATACAAATACAGCAGTATTTTGGTATTCTTTGTAGCCCATTCTCCTAGAACCTGATGTACCAAAAAGTCTGAGTCACCAATTATTAGCAATTCATGAACGTTCATGTCAATGGCCAACTTGAGTCCCAAGATGCAAGCCTCATATTCTTCCATTTTGTTGGTACATGGAAACTTGAGCTTTGCGGATACTAGATAGTGTTGACCTGTTTTTGACACTAAAGCTGCTCCAATACCTACTCCTTTGAAGTTTGCAGCTCTATCGAAGAACATTCTCTAACCGTCATAGGTTTCAGTGATATCTTCTCCTACGAATGATACCTCTTTATCGGGAAAATAGGTTTTCAGTGGTTCATATTCTCCACCTATAGGATTTTCTGCCAGATGTTCTGCCAACGCTTGCCTTTTGACTGCCTTCTGAGTTACATAGATGATGTCGAACTCACTCAGTAGTATCTGCCATTTTGCCAACTTTCCCGTAGGCATGGGTTTCTAGAAGATGTATTTTAGTGGATCCATCCTTGATATCAGATATGTGGTGTAGGCACAGAAGTAGTGCCTCAACTTCTGAGCTCTCCATGTCAAAGCACAGCAGGTGCGCTCCAGCAAAGAATACCGTGTTTCGTAGGGTGTGGACTTCTTACTTAGATAGTATATGGCTTGTTCCTTTCTTCCAGTCTCGTCATGTTGTCCCAAGACACAGACAAAAGCCCCATCCAGTATAGATAAATAGAGTAGTAGAGGTCTCCCAGGTTCTGGTGGGACCAGAATATGTGGTTTGAATAAATATTCCTTGAGCTTGTCAAAGGCTTTCTGGCACTCTTCAGTCCAACTTGTTGCAACGTTTTTCTTCAACATTTTGAAAATCGGTTCACAGATCACAGTTGATTGTGCTATGAAACGGCTGATGTAATTGAGACGCCCTAAGAAACTCATCATATCTTTCTTGTTCTTCGGAGGTGGCACATCTTGGATAGCCTTGACCTTTGACAGGTCTAGCTCAATTCCTCAGCGGCTAAGGATGAACCCTAACAACTTTCCAGCAGGGACTCCGAAGGCACATTTTGCGGGATTCAGTTTCAGGTTGTACCTTCGAAGTCGATCAAAGAATTTCCTTAAATCTGCTATATGATCTGTGCTTCTCTTGGATTTTATGATGACGTCATCCACGTACACCTCTATCTCCTTGTGTATCATGTCGCGAAAAATGGTTGTCATGGCCCTCATATAGGTGGCTCCTGCAATATTTAGGCCAAACGACATCATCTTGTAACAATATACTCCCCATGGTGTAATAAAGGTTATCTTTTCAGCATCCTCTTCATCCATCCAGATCTGATGATATCCCGCGAAGCAATCCACAAAGGATTGAAGTTCATGCTTGGCACAGTTGTCAATCAATATGTGTATATTGGGCAAAGGAAAATCATCTTTGGGACTTGCTCTGTTTAAATCCCGATAGTCGACACACACTCTGACCTTCCCATCTTTCTTTGGAACCGGAACAATGTTAGCCAACTAGGTCGGATATTCAACTACTCTGAGAACCTTGGCTTTGATCTGCTTGGTGACGTCCTCCTTTATTTTCAGACTCATATCTGGTTTGAACTTTCTGAGATTCTATTTTACAGGCGGACACATAGGGTTGATAGGTAGTTTATGAACCACTATGGACGTGCTCAAACCGGTCATATCATCATAGGACCATGCAAAAATATCCTCATACTCCTTCAGGAATCGGATGTATTCTTCCTTTTCTGACGGCGATAGGTGAATGCTTACACGAGTTTCCTTGATTGTTTCGGAGTCTCCCAAATTAACAGTTTCAATCTCATCCAAATTGAACTTAGGCTTGTTTTCAAAGTTTTCCACTTCTCTGATAATTTCCTCGGGTATTATATCCTCTTCCAGATCCTCTGAATCATTATCCTTATGTTGCGTTGTCTCATTGCATGTCACAGTCGTAGGTTCATCGGGATAGGTAATGATAATGTTGTAGAGAAAAATGTAAAGAATAATAATAAATACTAAAATAACAATGCATTAGATAAATCTTGAAAACATCAAACAAGTACGGGTCGATGACTCGAGCAATTATTTCAAAACAAAATATGCTTAAAACAAAATACTGAAAATGTCTTAGATGCTCATAAAATTGCTTTCAAAATAAATGATGCTAATTGCAGGCTACCCAGGAACTCGACGGGCCCTTGATGGTGCAGCAGTCCAGTTCTTGAGAGCAACTCCTTTCTCCACAGTTTGAATAATAAGGCCTTCTTCCTCCTCCTCCTCAACTATAGCACTGCAATCCATGTCTTCATCATCCAGAAACAAATTCCTTATGCCAACCAAATCATGTCAGCTTGATGAAATGACTGATGCAAATGTGGTACCGGTTGTTCTAAAGGGTAATAAGGACCACACCACGGTGGAGACCAATTCTGATACTCGTGCCAGGTGTATTCATACCCGAGCCCAAAGGTTGTGCCGTGATACTTTAGCTGTATCGGTTTGGTGATCCTCTGGAGATTCTTACCGAGACCCTTGCCAGGTTCATACCCTGTCCATGCCAATATGCCTTCTATCTTATTGCTCCACCATTTGTCATTTTCAATTGTGTTGATGCGCTCGATGTGATGGTATGTTTCTCCACCCAACTTCCTTCTATTCTCGATGACCGAAACAATTTGATTGGTATAAATGGTATTACTTCCATATCCATGGATGATCACTTCCTGATGGCTCCATTCAAACTTCACGACCTGATGTAGAGTAGAAGCTACGGCTCCAGCGGCATGTATCCAAGGTCGTCCCAACAATAGGTTGTAGGTAGCAGATATGTCCAACACTTGAAACTCAACATCAAACCAGGTTGGGCCCATTTGTAGGCTGAGGTTGGTCTCCCCACTCAACATCAAACTTCCTCCTTTTACATTCATACTTCCTACTCGTATCTCGTGCAGGCCTTTACCCAATCTTTTCAGAGTAGTTAGTGGACATATGTTGAGACTCGAACCCACATCTATCAGGACTCTGGCAATGAACTTGTCCTCAAACTGTACTGTGATATGCAGTGCCCTGTTGTGACTTAGTCCTTCTGGTGGCAGCTCGTCTTCATGAAAAGTGATCTTGTGGCCTTCCAACACTTGCCCTACCATGTTGTCCATTTCTCCACGGGTGATATTGTTGGGTACATAGGCTTCACTCAACACCTTCATTAGGGCATTCCTATGTGCCTCAAAGTTTTGCAGCAGTGATAAAATGGATATTTGAGTAGGGGTTTTGTTCAGATGATCGACCACAAAATATTCTCTTGCCTGCACCTTTCTCCAAAGGTTGTCTAGGCCAGTCTCAATGACAGGCGATTTAGATGCCGCTTCTTTGCTCGTTCCTCTCAAACGCTCGGGTGTATAAATCCTACCAGTTCTGGTCATGCCTTGCACTGCACCTGTTTCTTCCATTTTTGCCTTTTCTTTCCTTCTTGCTTTCGCAACATAATCCCATGGTATAACTTTAGACTTATAAGATAGTGTAGATGCTACCATCACGGTGAAGGGCGTTGTTACTTCAATCTCAAACGGAGTTGGTGCATCTATCTCAACTTTAATTGGTGCCTGAGTTTGTACCATGATATGTGTGAGAGTGACTGGAGATGTTTCAGGATTATCCCCTTCTCGAATGAGTCCAATTGACCCCTCTGAGTCCCATTCTTCATCGGTCTCTATCACATTACCCCTCCACCCTTGTGATCCAGGAGAGGATTGTTACGGACATTGGTTGCAGCCTCAT
This sequence comes from Nicotiana tabacum, assembly GCF_000715075.1. Taxonomy (NCBI): domain Eukaryota; kingdom Viridiplantae; phylum Streptophyta; class Magnoliopsida; order Solanales; family Solanaceae; genus Nicotiana; species Nicotiana tabacum. The sequence goes on along the minus strand of NC_134081.1, from coordinate 20,166,894 downwards.
TTACCTATATGACTTTGATGTTAATTAATGTCTAAATCTTATCCTTCAAAGTACGACACTCATCAATAGTATGACCTTTCATGTCTGAGTAATAGGCACATGTCTTATTTGGGTTAATCCACTGGGATGAGTTTTCCATAGCAACAATGGGAATGGGAGTGATATAACCGACAGCCTTCAGTCTCTCGTATAATTGGTCTATAGGTTTAGCAATTGGGGTGTATTGTCTGGGTGGCCTGCGGTAGAAATTTGGTCTAGAATTTTGGTAGTTTTGGCAGACTGGTGGTGAGTGGTAGTATGCTGGTTAGGTGTTATAGGTATGGTAAGTGGCGGTAGGTTGTTGGTATCTGGGAGGTGAAAGCTGATATGTGGGTAGAGGTGTTTGGTATGTAAGAGGAGACTTTGGACCTTGGGCTACCATCACTACACCTACTTCTTTCTTCATAGAGATACCTCCTGACTGTAAGGCTTTATTTATTGCTTGGTTCTTCAAAATTTGTCACCATTCCGCTTTTGATCCCTTCTTCTATTCTTTCTCCTAATTTGATGATGTTAGAAAATTTATGGTTTTCAATAACCATCAGTCTTTCATAGTATTGCGGGTCTTAAGCTCTGACGAATAACTTATTCATCTGTTCTTCTTCCAGTGCTGGCCTTACTTTTGCAGCTTCAGACCTCCACCGAGTAGAATACTCGTGGAAAGTTTTCGTTGGCTTTTTCTTGAGATTCTAAATATAGAAAATGTCTAGTGCATTTTCTGTGTTAAACCTGAATCGATCCATGAAACTGACGCCATGCTCACCCAATTAACCCACTTCTTTGGGTTATGAATAATGTACCAAGACAGAGCATCTCTAGTGAGGCTCCTCATGAACAGCTTCATGCGGATTCTTTCATCCTTGCCAACTCCTACAAGCTTGTCATAATACGTTCTTAAGTGCACCTTCGGATCACTAGTCCCGACGAACATTTCGAACTTAGGAGGTTTGTAACCTTCTAGCAGTTCTATATCTGGTTGAATACACAACCCTCAATATATTTGCCCCCTTTAACACTTTGAACTCTGCCAGTAAGTTTCTTGTGTTCTTCCACCATGTTCTTGATGAGCAGGTCCTTCTTGGCGGATTCGGGTATGTATATGGTCTGTTGTGGGGTATGGGGTAAAGTTTTCACATATATGGGATTGCTTTGGTGGACTCCGGGAATCTGGGCGTAATAGTGGTCATTGGTTGAGTTTTGTGGGTCAGGAGTAGGCTGCGGTGCATTCTGTGGGGTGTGGCATGTGGTTGTTTATGGGGTATTGAGTTAGGAGGTGATGGTGTTATTGAGGAGTAGGTACCGGTGGAGGTTTGTGGTTCTGAGAAGGTGTGGCGTATTAATGTGGTGCAGGAGGATCTTCCAGATTTTGTGTGTTTTGGGGAGGTACCGGGTTTTGGGCTTTTGTGTTTTGTTGGTTAAGGTCGGGGACGTTTAGGGTAAGGGAAAGGTTTGCCAAGTTTCAGACCTGCTAAAGTTCCCCTTGTAGCTCCAATATTTTCTGTTCCAGATGTAGGACCAATTCATTCTGTGCTGGAGTATTCCGACCGTCTGAGGTTTCAACGTTCTCTGCATTGTCTTTTCTGATACCGCTAAAATCGTCCATTTTTTCTTTCCCTTTGCTTCTGCTTTTAGTATCACTTGGTGGAGGAGGAGGTGGAGGACCTTTGGATCTAGTGTGATATGCAGATGATGCCAGTATACACGAACCAACGTTCGGGGAATAGGAATAAACAAAAGAAAACAAAAACAAAAAGGTAACCAAAGTAAGGGATGCTGAAAGAATGCTTGCAATATTGAACATGCTATGTAACAGACTCGCGTCCTAATTTGGGGGGACCTTGTTGTGCCCGAGGTAGGCTTAAGTGACACATAGACTTGGAGAAAATTGATGCCAATAATTGTGTCATTTCATTAATGCGAAAATGGATCAGATCCATATTAAAATGACAATAATAAGAAAATTACTAATGACATTTGCCTTATTACAACCGAAATCTAAAACTATGCTAAAAAGTAGTAAAGAACATCATTTTCTAATCTACTTGGCCCCAGAGGGACCTTCTCCGTGCTTGGCCTTCTTGGATCCATCAATCAAGTTCCCCAGGTCGCGCATGTCCAACAGTAGGTAAGCCCTTGCTAGGTGCCCCCCTCATTGCCTTCCGTATTCTGACAATCCGAGAGCCTCTTCCTCATCTTCCCCTCAAGTTCCATTAACCCTTGCTCCAAATATTCCAAGCTTTCTGTTGATTTAGTGGCAATTTATTTCCATTCGCTAATGGCTTCCATATCCACTTTGTGATGTTCCAAATGTCTAGCTTCAGACTCGAAAACCCTCTTGCGCAACATCCTATACTTGACTTATGCTTCAACAACATTATCTATAACCCTATTTTTCAGATTAATCCCTGGCTTGACATCTCCATCTATATCATCTACCAACCATGATGGGTAGAAGTATACATGGCCGCATGGTACCTGTCTGGCTCGATAGTGTCTTTCTCTACAATGACCTTTTGATTCCACATATGCTGTGCCTCAAACTTGAACGGAATGATGTTCCCTTTAAAGTCTGCTTTATACTGGACCATGTTGGAAACTCGAGGTATAACCTGCTTTCTTCTCGCTTGCCTCATTACCCTTATATGAGCATAAAGATAGATTCTTCTTAACCCGATCAGCACTAAATGAGTGGTTTCTCTTGCCCTGATGATGAATTTGCTGCTAGGGAACCATTCGAACATCTAATGTACCTTTTCGTTAGTCAAATTGCTGAAGAAACGCACCCAGCTTACAACATTTTCAGGTTGCGCGAACCTATCTGGGATAAATATCATTTTTTGGATGATGGTAGGCTATGTAGTCATTCAATGGTCATCGCAGAAGTTCCTGACGATATTCACCTCTCTGGAAATGTTCTAATAACCAAACCTGCAACAACAAATTATAGCCCTCAAAATGTCCGTACCCCTGCTTGCATCGATCTAGAGCTCGGTATATTTCGGCCAAGATCATGGGGATGATAGTGTAAGTTTGCCCTTCAATTCCTTCCATTAGAGTCCTAGTGACCATGGCTAAGCGAGTGTGGATCCTCCCCTTTTCATCGGAAATATCAGCAACCCCAAGAAACAGACAATGAACACAAAGACTCGGCGGTGTGTCCAACCCAAAGAAGTAATGGCAAGTTCATCACGGTGAAGGCAATATGACTTGTTATGCCCATAACGTTCATAAAGGAATTCAAATGGTATGTAGGAATCCTTCAGACGGAGTAATTCATCATTTTTCTTGAAACCCATCATTTTTAAAAAACCGCGGGGAGTGCGATTTTCTGGTACTAATAAACCCGGACTATCCCATGGAAGCCTAGCGAAGCCTCCTATTTCCTCTAAGAGAGGGGTCATTTCTATATCACCAAATAGGAAGACAGTGCTTTTCTCATCCCAAAACATAGTGGCAGCCTCAATCAATGCGTTATTTGGCCGAATGTCCAATAAGGAAGGTAAATTTTCGAGGACCCTTTTCACATGATTCTTGTCACTAGGTGAAAGGTTGTTCCACTAATCAAGCAGCAAAGGTGGGATGTTTTGAACCATGCCGAACCTGGGAACTTCGTGCCTCATTTTCTGCAAAACAAATAGAGTTAGCCCTTTCCCCCTCCGGGTCTGACTATTTACACATTAATGATCAACATATCGGCATGTTTTCTCCAAGTAATGCACATAACGTGATGGTGTCCATTGAGATTATGGAAATCCCGTCGGACTTTGGACAAGGCTTATCTTAGTGGATTATCACGTCGACAACGTTCTAACCCTACTAGGTTTGACATGATGCATGCACAGTTGATATTGGAGTGAAGTTTCTAGAAGGGTCTAGACCGATACCCTCAAATGGACAACTTGAGAGGGAAAGGCACGGAACCGTCGACTGCACTGCTGATCGACTAGTTTACCGCAAATAAGCCTTTCCAATTTAAAGGGTAATTTTAGAAGAGCGCGGACACTCATCAAGTGTCGCTATGGTATTAGTTGGGCATGAGTGGAATATGATGTGGAGCATGCTTTATGCAAAAATAATAACACATTGCCAAGTATTTGCATGATAGATATGTGAAAGCAATAAATGCAGTATTAAGATAAGACATAAAGGACGTAAAAAGAAAGACAGAAGAAGAAGTTAGTTCGTGGAACATAGGGAGTATAATAAAGTAAACAGGGGAGTAGGGGTGGGAGAGACATGATATAGCTAATAAATATCAGTTAGAGCAACTAAGGGCGAATATGAAAAGGGATGTGGATGTTATAACAAATTTAAGCAAATAAAGGTAGAGAAAGGAAGGGATGTACATGTTATAACGGTTTTAAACAAGTAAAGGTAAACGGGAAAAGGATGTGCGTGTTATAGAAAATCTAACAAATAAAGATGGAAAAGGAATGTGCATTTTATAACAAAGAAAACTAATCCACATAAGCCAAGTTCATTATGGTAAGAGCCTAAGTGTAAATCCCCAGCAGAGTCTCCATGCTGTTGCGCCCCATTTTTTTTCTTCTCGCGAAAAACGGCCTTCGACGTTATGACAACTCCTTTTTAGAATGGGAGATAGAGTGCTAAAGGAGAAGAGTCGCCACCTAATGATTTTTTTAAGGTGCGTTAGGGCACCTATTATGCAAATAACTCTATTTGACTAGTCAACGCCACCAAAGATCGGGTAAAGGCTCAAGTTACCTCAAAGAGAAGGTGTTAGGCACTCCTCGAGGTCCACAACAGTGGGTCCCGGCCGAACTTAAGATTATGTGAATTATGATTAAGTTAGGTGATCAAATAAACAAAGGGAGTTTAGAAGTCACATAACTTTATTACAACATGATTAATACAGATCTTAGTGCGAACATAGGGATACAACTATTTAGATCTAATAACAACATATAAAGAGGAGGGGGGTCCTAAGTGTTTTAGCCTAAATGATCACCTCGTGCAACATAAATAATACTTCGTAACTCCCTCAAGATGGGGTGTTACTCATATTATTCAGCAGGCACATACTATCATCTCCTGCTACCCGATTACTATGTTAAAGTTGTTACCTAAAGCGCACTAATTCAATTATAAGTCGTACCTGATGCGTGCACTACCCGTCCCCTACCTATGGTCCAGGAGGTATTGGACCTCTATTTTGGGTAGTTCCTGACCTCACTTAGGCTGCTCAAAAATATTAAAACTAAGCGACATACAAAAATACATTGGACTTCAAGTATGGCAATTTAATGCTCAGGTTTGCCTCCACACTTAAACAATAAATGCACGTGAAACAAGTTTTTCATCCTAGGCAATTCAGAATGAAGGAACTTAACTCCCTATAGGCATGATTTCTAGGTGATAGGCATAAAGGCACGCAAGCAGATTTGGGAACCAACGAGATTCATAGACAGGATTGCATAGGTTATTACACACTGGTTATTGAGAAGGTAAATTCCTCAATTACTATCCCTATAATTGTTACGCCTAGGTGAGTTATGTGATAGAGGGAGTGGAAATTCAGAATTACTCATACACTTGATAATGGCCTAAGTGAGTGATGAACAATGTTTAAAGGGCGTCATTACCAGTTATTAAGGCGAGGAGTGGCGTCCTATAGGCAAGATTTCTAACGATTAACAATTGAGGAGTCTGATTTTATTGTTAGACCTTATAGGCAGATTTTTCTAGGTGAAATATGCAATACCATAACAAATGATATGATTAGAGTCCTATAGGCACGATCTCTAGTAATGCGAATTAATAGGAAATTCAACAATATTTCCTACGGGCAGGTTCTCTAATCAACATATAGCTACAAAGATATTGAGACATTTGAGTCTGGCTTTACTAATAAACAAGTAGTGCAAGTGTGTGTGTTTCCCTAATGGCATGCTTTCTACAATGCACATAGAGAATGAATAACATAAGGCAAAGCATCATTCAATCCTATAGAGATATTTTCTACCCATCATACGTTAATATTAAAATCTACCCCATCCCCTTTTACTAATACCCCAATCGTTTATACAAAGATTATTATTACAGACCCAAATTAATAATAAAGTAGTAATATTATATGGCAATAGACAGGCCTATAGCATGCCCAAATAGAATAACTAAATACTTATCCTTACTGGGCCTTCAAAACTTATGGCATAGCAGACTTAGACCTTCAACAAAGAACCACACGATTACGGGTCCATAGGGGAGTTCAGACCCCTTTTCAATGAGCCATAACACCAAATATTGCATCACTTGGAGCAAGCAACATAGAATACAGTACATGATAGGGAAGTAGAGCATTAGGGATAGTTTGGAGGTTAAGAGGAGTGACTAAGGCCGAGCCCCTAGTTTGTCAGAGTTCATAAGGGCCTCAATTGGACCCTGATTAGTGCTTACACTAGGGAGGCCAACAGAGAACCTAGGTAGCCTTGGATTTTAGCCGGCTAAGAATAGAAATTCCGAATACCAAAGCAACAAGTAAAGAGAATGGACAGAATTTTCCAGAGTGATCATACAACATAACTGGTCGGGTAGACCAGCAAAATTCAGCAAAGTTCAATAGCAAAGCATCACATAGAGAAACATCATAGGAAAAGGAAAACAAGTTTGCAAACATACCTAGATTGCACTAGTTGGCATTTAAGAGCCTAAATTAAGTTAAGTCTAACCTAAGGCCATATCAATACTAGGACATAATGGAGGTATACATATATTGATTATCACAGAAAGGAGAAAGTATCAAGTGAACCAAGGCATACTAAAAAAGCATGTTAACCTAGGAGCAAGGTCCTAGTCAGTTGAAATAGAATGTCTGCCTTTAGAAAATTAGGGTAGTAAGACACAAGTTTAATTTTTGGGCAATATTACAAAAAGCACTCCAACATACACAAGGCTTAGTAAAAGTTCATTCAAGTAAAAGTTAGGGCATTATCTAAATACAATAGGCAAAAACAATATACAATCACAATATTAAAGTTCAAAATTAACATGTAAAGATGTTACATGGTGCAGAACTAGTCTTAGGAGACAGGGAATTGCAGAGTACAAATCATAGTGAGTCATGACATGAACAGTACACTACTCTCATGCGTCAATTAATACAGAATGACATCAAGTTGAACACCATCATAGTTGAACCAAATTTTAGATACATGTGCAGAAAGAAGGTAAGAAAGTAAACATTATGAGGGTTTAAACACTAACCAATAGAAGAATTAAAAAAGTACAGAGTGTAATAGCAAAAACCCAAAATCCCCGATGCTTCAGAGTTCGCAAGAGCCTTGAAAATGAGCTCAGAGTAGTGCTTGCACCAGAGGAGGTTATTCAATAATTTCAGAGTGTTTTAAGTTAACAGTGAGTGAGTGAGCGAGTAGTGAAAAATAGTAGCCGAAATTAGGGTTCAGAAATCTCTCCCTTAAGGGGTTTCATGAGAGGGGTTTATATAGTGTAGAATTCAACCAAGTAAACATGAAAAGCAAATTATTCAAATACAAATAAGGAAAGATATACTAGAATCAATTAGAATCAGTTTTTAGGGCGTGAAACAAAGTGGTTCAGTAAATCAACAGGGAATAGCAATTATCACGCAAATAATACAAAAAATAAAGGAATACAGAAGATTAAACAGAGAATAAGAAAAATATCATACCAAAAATCATTTAGAGTCAGATTTAGGGTAAAATAAAGTAGAAAATAGGGAAACATGGCAGATTAAACAAAAATAAAGAAAAGAATAGTCAAACACGGAAAAGGAAAAGTATCAGTCAAGAATCAGTAAGGAACAAGGGAAATATCCAAACCATAGTTCGAAAGGAAGCATAGATAGTCGAGGATCTCGCTGAATCGGACCATATAGAGTGCATATAGACGAAATATCGTCTAAATCTCATAGATTGAAGGCGATGGAATCCCGTTTGGGTACTGGTACTTGACAAAATTAGGGCAAGTACCATATAACATCATAATCTTGTAGACAATAACGAGGTAACACATAAAAGGTAAGTAAATCATAGAGGGAGTCCATGATTTACTCGAATTTGGAGAAGATAGGGGAGGCGGCTAGGGTTTCTGAAGGAGGGAGAAGGGAGATGGGAGGATACAGAGGCGGCAGGCAAAGGGTTAATGTGGGTTAGCGTTAAGAGTTAGGTTAGTTAAAGGGAGGTTTTAATTGTGGGCCGTTGATCTTGAGAGATCAACGGCTAGGATTAAAAGAAAGTTGGGGCGGTCGTGTAAAGCGGGTACCAACTGGGTTGGGGTTAGTGGGTTATTTGTGTTGGGCTTGGGGTAATTGGGCTAAGGTCTGGGTAGTTTTAGGTCCGAAAATTGGCATGTTTTGGGCCAGCTATTAAATACACAATAATTATTTTAAAAATAATTTATAAAGTAACTAATAGATAATAAAATGCTACTTGTGCAATAAGATGACTGAAAATAATAACTCAATATTATAAAAATATAAAAATGATACTTTGGCATAAATAACATAATAAACGTAATTATTTGTAGAATATATGCCATTATTGCAAAATTAGATAATTAACTTAAAACGCTAATACAATTATAAAAAATAGAATAGAAATGTTTGAAACATGTATTATGGATGCAAATAATAATTTTGGGTAATTAAGTCATCACAAAATAATTTAAAGGATAATTACTAGATATTTATATAATAAAAATATAAGAAAATTAATTTAAAGCTCTAAAAATTATGAAAAATTATGAAAAAATACTTGTATAGGTTTGTAAACTAAATGATGATGAAAATATACTATTTTGAAAGTATATATGTATTTTAAAAAATATGAGGGAAAAATTGAGTATCAACACTTTTTGAATATATTAAGCAAAACTATCTTCAAGCGACTATCAAGGACAATAATTGAGTTTACAAGTCCCTTAACAGAGATGTTCACATCTAAAAATCATCTTTTCCTCTATAAAATCGTTGTGTTTTTCAGATAGAAACGGCCAACGGCCCAAATGGGTGAAACTTCCTTCCTTTTTTTTTTTATTATTGTTTTATCATGTGCAAAGTTCTTTGTTTGTATTTAAATTTTTTTTGTCTATATTATAATTTTACATTCTCTTTTATATAAGGATAAACATCCGAACAAGGTTTAAAAAAACAAATAAACTTAGATATGTATATTTTAAATAAAGACATTTATTATTCTATTAAAAAGAAGATAGATTTCTTAAACTTCTTCAACTTTTTAGAAAGTCAAAGAGATAATTGATTAAGAAATACATATCAACTTTATATATACAAATTAATCCCTTATAGATGTGGGAACAATTGTATCAAATACATATCAACTTTACATATACAGATTAATCCCTTATAGATGTGGGAACAATTGTTTCCTTCCATGACAAACTGTCATTATATATATATATATATATATATATATATATATATATATATATATATATATATATATATATATATATATATATATATATATATATATATATATATATATATATATATATATATATATATATATATATATATATATATATATATATATATATATATATATATATATATATATATATATATATATATATATATATATATATATATATATATACACACACACTCATTGCTATGTCTCAATCTTATTATATCTCATGTGAAAAAATAAGTTAAGAATTTGGTATTGTTAATTTCTTATTACATTGTCCTCCTCCTCCTCCTCCTCCTTCTTCTTCTTCTAGGTACATAGGAAAGTTATCGTCCTTTTTCACAGAGATTAAGTTTTTGCACTAATTGTTATCAAATAAGTAAGAAATAATTCTAATTAAAAGCAAACACAAATAAACAACTAGTAACTCTGATTTTTTGTTTTCTACCACCTAAGTCCTTAATTCAGATGATAACCAGTTGATCGCGACCAGCAAAACTCTAATATATGGACTTTCAATAAAGCTCTTTTTGTTTATTTCGAAGGAAATTTATTTTGGGTAAAGTGATTGTATTAGTAAATGTTATTAAAGGATTAAAGACGTGAAGCATACTGGCCTATTAGCTCAGCTGGTTAGAGCGTCGTGCTATAGGTTGGAGACCTGCATGGGCCATTCGTAATCCTTGAGTTCGAATTAATGTTTTAAACTGGCATGTACTTTTTCTTGTTCATTTGTTCACTCCCCAAGTGACTTTTTTTGGTCTTTTGCCGTAGGTGGATAATTGAGGAAATATGGTTGTGTAAGTTTCAGCTACTCCCAGAAGTTCAGTGGAGGCCTATTTTTTGGTCTCTCTCGATCTCTTAATGTCTTTCGTTTCCGTTCATTGACACAATTCTGTGCGTTTTCCACAGGTGACCTAAACATATGTGAATATATAGGGGATGATTGTACTGTGCTTTCTGCGGTTATTAATTAACGATTTTGAATATGTAACAAAACAAAAATTAAGGCACATTCTAGTTTACTAAGTCATCTTGGAACAAAATCAAAGATGAGCAATGCTCTATTAATTATACCAATATTACATTAATCTAACTTTTAGAAGCCTGACCAGTAACAATACCAATAACATACTCAAGCTCTTCTGCTACTTCTTTCATTGATGGCCTATTTTGCCTCCGATCATCTAAACAAGCTGCAGCTAAATTCCCTACAGCTTTAATTGTCTCCATTTCCACTTTACTTGCCCCTTCTTTAATAAAAGGATCAATCACCTCCTTTAATATGTCTTGATCCATTATCCTTTTCATGTACACAACCAAATTCACATCTTCCTCATCCCTGTTAAAATCGATCGCCTTTTTAGACGTTAAAAGTTCTAATAGAACAACTCCAAAACTATAAACATCGCTCCTATCTGTCAATTGAAGGTTCAAATAATATTCGGGATCAAGATATCCCAATGTGCCTTGAGCGGTCGTGTTAATATGAGTATTCTCACTTTCACTTAATTCGACTAATCTTGAAAGTCCAAAATCAGAAACCTTAGCATCGAGCTTATTGTCTAGTAAAATGTTACTTGACTTGACATCACGATGATAAATTGGCGGCACTGCTGACGAGTGAAGGTACGCGAGGCCATCTGCGGTCTGGTGACCAATCACGAGACGCCTTAACCAACTAAGTGGTGCCCACTCGCGAAGACGGAACCCGTGGAGGTGCTCGAAAAGTGTCCCATTGGGAATGTACTCGTAAATTAAAAGAGGTAATTCGAGCTCGACACAACAACCTAGTAATCGTACAAGACTACGATGGTTAACTTGACAAAGAATTCGAACCTCGTTAAGGACTTGTAACGTGCCTTTTGCATTTCCAGGTTTTGCACGTTTAACTGCAACTATTGTTCCATCATCTAAAGTGCCTTTGAAAACTTCACCAAATCCACCAGAGCCAAGAAGATTTTCCTTGTCGAAATAGTTGGTTGATTTTTTGATTTCTTTGCCTGAGAAAACTTTAGCTGATTTTCCACTTGTATTGGCACTTAATATTTCCTCTCTTTCCTTAACTAGTAACCTTATAGTTCTTCTTTTTATGAGGTAACGTCTGTGGACTAGAAATCCACCTAAGAGCATGAGAAGCACTGAGACAACAGCAACTGAGATTGAAACGAAAAATTAGAACATGTTAGGCAGAGTTAAAATAGAAAGTTTAAACTTACACACGTATATTATTGTCGTGGCAGGTAACATGTCTTATTTTCACATTACTAATCTCACTTTTAGATACAATTATTTTGTCGTGGTATACATTATTTTATAATTGGGCAATTTATTGGAGTAAAAAAGAAACAAACCTGCAATAAGTGGCGCTTTGTTCCTTTGAATTTTACAGGCAGTGCCATGTCGACACTCTGAACGAATTAAGAAACAGAGCAGTTAGCTAATGCAAGATAAACTCTTAGGAGTGTGAAGCTAATTAAGCATTAAATTAATTCATCTTCCATTGTATTTAACTGTCCACGTCCAGTATAATAAAAATAATAAATATAAGGTATGATTTGCTAAGTTACCCCTATTAAATGCTTTTTGAGTTTGAATATTATTGAAAAGATCTATTACTTTAATATTAAGGTATTACTGAAAATAACTAATAAATTTAATCTTGAATTCCTAAAAAGTGACAATTATATTTGGGATAAATATTTTGAGCTAAAGCAACCATTAAATGGAACGAAGAAAGTAGCTTATAACAGTATCTACTGCAAATCCCTAAACAATAGCCGATGGTCCAGTCAGACGAATTTTATACTATCATATTCTTCTTTGGAACAGCTAATTAAAGCAGAGAAGCAAATGAACAACAAATCATTTTCTTTCTTTTTGAAATCCAAGAATATATCGGTAAAACTATGTGGTCCAGTTGAGAAGTTTGTTTTGTTTCGAAGGTTTTAATGCAAATTTCAATTTACGTTATGTACTTCCCTAGGTAGCAAAGTTATGGTTATACTCCAGAATATAATATAGAACAAAATAGAACAACTTAAGTCTTGAATTGATCCTCAAACTTGTTTTTTTATAATGAAAGATTAACAAAATGTACACTTTTTACATTGAACCTATAATAGAAGGTATTTAACCCTTTTTATTTTATTTTAAATATATACATTGGTGTGTCTAGATAAATTAGGATTTAGGAATACACACCGAAATCAGCAATGTTGGAGTTAATCTAAAACAAATCCATGTTCTATGCCCATCGGATCCCCAAGTTTATTTTTTCCATATATTTCTCACTCTAGCCTATGGTAATAGCTCAAATCATTAGGATAAGCAAATGGAAGTCCATCTAATCTTTTTCTCTCTTCTCGTGCAAGATAATTCTTTTTTCTCTGATCTCGTTCAAGAGGACCCGTACTGAGCATTTGGTATGAACAAATTATTCAACCTTTAATTATAAGTTGGCAAGCAATTTCGCAAATGAAAAATTGAATTCAGTTCGTGCAGTTGAATCTTGGTGATTTCATTTGAATCTTGGTGATTTCATGTTAGGATCAAGCGTTTACCATCATACCAAAAGTTATAGCTGATAGCATTTGCACAACTTAATTTCTTAACTAAGTCTACCAAGCAAGCGCCATGTTCGATCATGACTGACCCGGGCTACCATAACCCTCTCGTGGGCCTTGCTATAGCGTTACTCAACAATTATCAATATAAAAGGAAGTAGAATAAGGGAAGAGATAGAAAGATATGCACATAGATTTTTCATTTTTGGCCTAAGTTTTCTTTTTTAGTAACTTTCCTGTGCAAGCGGAGGGAATATCAAGAATGAGCTACTTACTTTGACAATATCCCTGTGCATCCCAATAGCGGCCAGACTTGCAAACGCACCTCTTCTTTCCAGGATTTTTAGGATCCCCTAAACACTTGGAAAATGGCAAGACATTACAATCCACTTCATTCTTACAAGCAGGTGGATCTGGAATTTGCCACATTAATTCCAGCCCAGGCTGTGGCCATTTTTCAACTGGCAAAGAAGTATCCAACCCCACAAAACTTTGGTAAGCCATGCACCCATTAGAATTTAACCTAATCATATACTCATTTTGTGACCCTCCTGTCCTAAAAATACAACACAAACTTTGACGTCTACATGCAGCAAATTCTTGAATTTTATTCACATAAGGGTGACAAATACACGTAGATGAACAATTTATCGGTGCTTGCAAGTGCAACATGTTGTACGTACAATTTAGCAACAAGATTGTGTTACTCCCCGTGATGTTAAAAGGAAGATTTGGATCAAGTTGGATACCCTCAGAATAAAAATCGGACGATAAACATGTGTTGGGATATAGGGTTGGTGTTTTAACAACCATTTTCTGGATTTGTGGACTAATGGATGTAATAACGTACGATGAATTTCCCTTAGTATCGAACCACAGTGTCCCTGCACTGCACCGGACTTTGTACGATTGATCGCCACAATTAGGCCCCGTGCTTAACGGGTAAGGCACTGGAGTTTTGCCACAATTGCCACAAATAAGTCCAGGCGTTGTACCTTTGTAGGAGAGTACTGTATTTATTATCATAACGAAAAATGTGATGATAAGTAATGAGTTTCTCTCCATTGAAGAGCAAAATGAAGGAATTATGTGAGTGAAAAATATTGGTGATTCTATAGACTTTTTATTGGGAGTTATTTAGACATACATAGAAGCTGGCAAGATTTAACGTCGTATACTACTTAACAAGCGGGGAATAGGAGTATGTTTATGAATATCAATGTCTCGAAAACAAGACGGCCGACATACGTAAAAAGTACACTAGTTTGTTTTATAACATAGGTCTGAAAATCGTCAAGTTGAAGTAGTTTTGTGTCTAGGTTTCCTACAAACGGGACAACTATTTCTGAGGAAGATCGGAGGATCAGAATGTGATCATTAACATATGGTAGTTTCATTATATAATGGCATAATTGTACATTAGTATATTCTTCAAAACAGCATTGGAACTTTCATATGCATGTGATCTATTGTGGTGTTAGTGGGTGATCTATTATTCTCACATGAGCATCAAAGGAGTTATGATAACCCTTCTTCTTTTGTGATGTATCATATAAGTAGTGGTAGGTACAAAATCTGATATCATGTTGAGAAATGAAGGATGGGATTTGGCTAAAGAAATAGAGAGGCTTGCCAGTTGGAAAATTATACTGTGGGTAGAAAAATTAGCCCATAATATAGGTTGGACATATTTTTATGGCAGTGTCAGTTTGGGCACAACTCAAGTCAGTCAATTTGATTTGGGCTAAATATGTATCAAAAATTGATCCATAAAAAACTTGTCAAAATATTTTTCTTAAAAAATTTATTGTTTGATATGTTAGATATATAATAAAGTCTTATTTGATAATTATAAACAAAGAAATTATATATAATATGGTTAGAGTATGAGCTGGATCAAGATCCATTATTTAGCTTATTCTTGACCCTACTTATCTTAGCCCGAATAACCAATTTTAACTGCTTATTTATGCAAAACATTTACGGGGCAACCTACTTGGCCTACCCAATTTAACCCAAATCCATTTTTTCTAAAACTTTTAACTGATACCAATTTTTGAGAACTTCATACATGCTGCAGACACTAACTTAAAGTCTTTTGGTTCTCATAGACATATTAAACAAAAAATATTTGTATATAATTAAACCAATCGAAGAAGAAGAAAATCAATTGTAAGAGTAACCTCCATATATTCTTCGAATCCTAAAAGAAGGCATGATGTTTCTCTATCTTTTTTCTAGCACTTGTAATGGATGTACTCATCTGATGCTTCCGGTGCCCAGGTTCATCTGAAGTTGGGTTTTTGTATAGGGTAAAATCGGTTCACATTAAATACTCGAATGACAGAGTGACACGTGGAACCGGGGGACAGACGGAAGACGAAGCGAGTGGAAACCAAGACCGAGGACAACAACTTCGATTGGCATCGGATAGACTCCGAAGGGAACATTATCAACGAGGGAAAATAAATATTTGCCACCAGATGACATTCAATGAAGAATATTCCTCAGTATTAAATACACATCCGTTACAGTGAATTTTGGTATCCATAACCTATCGTTACATATTCATGAATGACCCCCATTATTATCATTTAAGAGGGGCTTGATCCTAGGACCTTGTTCCCTAGGTATAGCTATAAATAGTTACTTCAATAGCCATTGTAACACACGAAAATTCTGACAAACTTATGTTACACATTATTCCAAGCTAAATAATATTTTATTTTCTGTCTAACATCACTTTTATTGCTGCCTTCGGAAGCCTTGCTCCCGGAGCTAAGTTGTCTCCTATTTTATCTCGATTTCAACGCTAAGTCTTTCATTTTACTTAATTTATTTATTATTTTGGGATCAAATCGATTTGCTTGTCTATAAACCACACTATAAATTTAACTGTACCGTTTTTTGGCGCCCACCTTGGGACTTAGACAGTTGCGTAATTGAGTTGATCCTTGCATCTATTACTAATCTGTTTGATTCTTTGTTTCTTAGCAAAAATCATAAAACAATGGCAGCTAACGATGTCAACATCACACATAACGTTGAGGCACAAGAGAATCTACCTCAACACGAGGATTCGATCAGCGAAACCCGCAACGAAGAGGATGTAGCCATGCCGATTCACGATGTGCGATATCTTCGGCACGTACGGGAGGCGACTCCTGATGATGCCGAAGATGAGCACATTGCGAAAACTATGAGGATCTTGAGAGAAATGCAAAAGGCCATCATGGGCCATCTCTCAGGGCAAGACCAGGCCATGACAAAACTAAGGCAAGCATTGTCGGGTGCTTCCAACAACGCGAATGGAAGAGGCCCAGTTCCTCCCGATCTCCCACAAATCAAACAGCACAAAGGGTTGTTAACAACACTCCGAGGGGTGAGGTCTGCTTCGATAAGGCCGGGGCGACCGATAACGGCTCTGGTAACGACAACAGTAATGATCCCTTCAGAACCGAGCTCATGCGGTTTATGTGGGAAATAAACGCTCAAATGGACCAAATTCCAGGAGCACCACCAGTGCCGAAGAGCCCAGACTCGAAGAAATACACCCAGTTGCCGTTCAAACTGAGTGCAACACCATAGTTAATTTCGAAGCGGTTCAAAATGCCAGATGTACCAAAATATGATGGGACTTCAGACGCTCAGAAACACATCACCACCTATATAACAACGGTGAAGGGAAATAACTTGTCTTCACACGGGATTGAGTCAGTCCAGCTAACGAAGTTTAGAGAAACCCTCATGAAGAGGGTCCTAACATGGTACTCACTCTTACCCGAACACTCAATAGATAACTTTGAGATGCTCGCGGACTCTTTCATTAAGGCCCATGCAGGGGCCAAGAAGGTCCAGGCCCGGAATGCGGACATATTCAGGATTTTGCAAGGAGAATTTGAGTTGCTGTGTGAGTTCGTGACTAGGTTCCAGAAAGAAAGGATGCTACTACCGGTTGTGCCATATGAATGGGTGGCTGAGGCGTTTACTAAAGGGTTGAACCCTCGGAGCTCCGACGCCTTTCGAAAACTGAAAGAAAGCCTGCTCAAGTTCCAGGCAACTATATGGGTAGATGTCCATAACCGTTACGAATCAAAGATAAGAATAGAAAATGATCAGCTCGGGTTCTCGGCATCAACTGAGGGTCGGGATCGAGAAAAGAATAGGGATAAGTTAAAGGATGATTTTGACGTAGAACGACAATTTTCAAAAGGTCGATTTTTTCCTTACGAAAGGGCTGAAGGACGTTGTATAGGGTTTCAGTCGGCAGATAGGTTCACGCCCGATAGAAAAACCTACCGCGACTAGAATAGCAGGTCATTGCAAGATAAAGAGGTATCGGGTTCCCGAGATTTTGCCTATCCCAGACTGTCCGAGTACAAATTTAATGTCAGCGTAATGGAGCTAGTATCGACGATGAGGAACATCAAGGAAGCACAGTTCCTGAGGTCGATGAGATCTTATCCTAGCAGAGGGATCCTAATCTATGGTGCCAGTATCATGGGACTAACGACTACCGGACTGTGGACTGCCAAAATCTATGCGAGGATGTGGCAACGTTGTTGAAAAATGGCCATCTCAGAGAGTTCTTAAGCGACTGGGCTAAAAACAATTACAGCTACAGCCAGGACAATGCAGAGCCCTCGAAGATAGGTGAAGACTCTCTCCTGCAAAACATCAACATGATTTTCGGGGGAAACGAGATCAATGGTGTAACCTTCTCGGTAGAAAAAATGATAAAAGTATCGGTGGCTCATAGCAAGAGACTCCGGACAGTCGCCGAGGACGACATCACCTTCACAGAAGAGGACGCCGATGGAATTCTAGTGCCGCACAACGGTGCCCTGGTAATTTCTCTTAACATTCTAGATTTTAAAATTAAACGTATTTTGGTGGACCCAGAAAGTTCAACCAACATTATTCAATGGATGGTGCTGGAGCAAGCCAAGCTAACCGGAAGTATCATTCCGGCAACAAAACTCCTCGCCGGGTTCAACTTAGCAAGTGTGACCACCCGAGGGGAGATTTTGCTGCCCAATAATGCCGGATGGGTCATGAAGACTACCTTATTTGATGTATTAGACAGGGAAATGGGTTACAACATAATTCTTTGCAGAACATGGCTACATGAGATGAAGGTCGTACCATCAACATATCACCAACTGCTGAAATTCCCAACTCCAGAGGGAATCAAACAAATAAAAGAAGATCAACCGGCGGAAAGGGAGATGAATGCAGTCTCAGTTTCCAGCAGTAAAGGGAAGGAACACATGACATAGCAATTACAGGAACCGAAGCCTTCTCCGAAATAAAACGAAGCCGGCAAAGGGGAGGAGCCGTCAGAATCCCACCAGGTACCAAGGTATTTTCAGGTACCGAAAGAAACGGATACGACCAAGTCCATGATGGAAGAACTCAAACAAGTGACATTGTTCGAAAAGTTTCTAAGAGGAAGTTCCACTTGGGGATAGGACTAAACCTCGAGCTTAGGTCAGGATTTATTGAATTTCTTAAAACTAACATTGATTGTTTTGCATGGTCACATGCGGATATGATAGGTATCCCGCTAGAGGTGGCCATGCACAAGCTAAGACTGGACCCAAGCATCCTACCGGTAAGGCAAAGGAAGCGTCCAATTGCCGAGGTCAGAAACAATTTTGTTAAAGAAGAAGTAACTTGATTGCTCGATATCGGTTCAATTCGGGAGGTAAAGTACCCCGACTGGCTAGCTAACATAGTCATAATTCCAAAAAAGAATAATAAATTCTGTATGTGCGTAGATTATAAGGATTTAAATAAGGCGTGCCCAAAAAACTACCAAGCATTGATCAAATAATTGATGCGATAACCGAACACAAGTTGATGATTTTCCTCGATGCGTATTCCGGATATAACCAAATTAAGATGAACCCGGAAGATCAGGAAAAAAACTTCGTTTATAACGAACTTTGGCACATATTGCTACAATGTGATGCCCTTCAGGCTTAAGAACGTCGGAGCCACTTATTAGAGGCTTCTGAACAAAATGTTCGAAAAGCAAAAAGCGAAAACAATGGAAGTTTACATAGATTATATGATGGTTAAGTCTTTGAACACAGGTGACCATCAGAAACACCTCCAGAAAACCTTTGACATCCTAAGGAAGCATAACATGAAGCGTAACCCCGAAAAATGTGCATTTGGACTCAGATCCGAAAAACTTTTGGGTTTCCTGGTATCACATAGGGGGTTCAAAGTCAATCCCGATAAGATTAAAGCCATCAAGGTCATTCTAGACCAGCTGACAAACATAAAAAAAAGTCCAAAGACTAAACAGAAGACTGACCGCTCTAAGCAGGTTCATTTCTCGGTCCTCGGAAAAATGCCATCACTTCTTCTCACTTCTGAAGAAAAAAACAACTTCGAGCGAACTCCAGAATGTCAACGGGCTCTAAAAGACTTGAAACAGTATCTATCAAGCCCTCCGTTACTATCAAAATCGGAGGAAGGCAAACAGTTGCTAATATACTTAGCGGTCTTGGAGATAGCGGTAAGTGGTGTTCTGGTCCGGGAAGACGAAGGTACGCAATCTCCTATCTATTATATTAGCAGAATTTTGTCGGGGGTAGAAACTCGTTATCCGCAACTCAAAAAATTGGCCTTAGCTCTCGTAGTCTCCGCTCGAAAGCTTAGGCGTTATTTTCAATGCCACGCGATAGCCGTGGTGACAACTTTTCCCCTGCGGAATGTCCTTCACAAACCTGAGTTGTCAGGTTGACTTCATAAATGTGCAGTCAAAATTAGTGAATTTGATATTGAATATAAACCAAGGACTGCGATCAAATCATAAATTTTGACAGATTTCAGTCCCGAACTGTTGGCTTTGGCCATAAAGGAAGGGTTGATGGTGTCGAAAATGACATTAGGAGTTTGGACCTTGTTCACGGACAGAGCTTCCAATGTGAAAGGGTCTGGGCTTGGGGTAGTCATAATCACGCCCTCGGAAGAAGTCCTGCGGCAGGCCATAAAAATTGTTCTCTTGACTAACAATGAAGCCGAGTATGAAACTTTGATTGCAGGACTTGAACTGGCCGGGGGGACTAGACTCCGAGGTCATTGAAATCAAATGTGATTCCCAACTGGTGGTAAATCAAGTATATGGAATCTTCGACACCAAGGAGGAATGCATGCAACAATATGTGCTGAAAGTTATGGTTCAGGGAATGGTCCATCACCCACATCCCGAGAGAAGAAAATGCAGAAGCAGATGCATTGGCCAATTTAGGCTCGTCCAAGAAAAATGAAGGGATCAAATTCCGGTACGGTCGTATAGCTCATGCACTCGGTACTGGATGTTGATAGTTATTATGAAGTAAATACAACCAATATAGTCTGGGACTAGGAGAGTGAGATCATCGACTACCTTGAGCACGACATGCTGCCCGAAGACCCGAAGGTATCCCGGGCACTCCGCACCAAAGCAGCTCGCTACAGCTTCTGGGGAGGACAGTTATACAGAAGGTGTTTCCAAGGCCTGTTGACCCGATGCTTAGGAGTCACCGAGGCTAATTACGTCATGAGAGAGGTTCACAAAGGAATTTGTGGAATCATTCAGGTGCAGATTCGTTGGTGTTAAAATTAGTTGGGGTAGGATACTACTAGCCCCGGATGGAACAAGACGCTAAAGCGTTCGTTCAAAAATGCGACAAGTGTCAACTCCATGCACCATTAGTGCACCAACCGGTAGAGCTGCTGCATTCGGTATTATCCACAAAGCTATTCATGAAATAGGGGATGGATATAGTCGGGCCGCAGCCACCAGCTCCCAGGAAGGTAAGTTTTCTTTTAATTTTAATTGATTATTTCATAAAGTGGGTTGAAGCAGGTCCTTCTCAGAAAATCGGCGAGCGCGAAGTGGTCGATTTTCTATGGGATAACATAATTTGCCGGTTCGGAATACCAAAGGAGATTGCATGCGACAACGGACCATAGTTTATAGGCTCAAAGGTCACAAAATTCCTTGAAGACTTGAAACTTAAAAGAATCACATCTTCGCCATACCATCCAAACGCAAATGGGCAGGAAGAATCAAAAAATAAGGTGATTATTCAAAACCTCAAAAAGAGATTGGAAGCAGCCAAAGGCAAGTAGCCTGAAGAGTTACCGGGAGTGTTATGGGCATACCGGGCGACGACCAAGTCAAGCACGGGAGAGACACCTTTATCTCTCGTGTACAGAGTAGAAACTCTGATCCCGATAGAAGTAGGAGAACCGACCTTGAGGTACTTCCGTGCGGACGAGGAAACAAACAACGAAGCATTGCTAGTTAAATTGGAGCTGCTTGACGAACGCAGGGACTTGGCGCACATAAGGATGGTGGCCCAAAAGCAAAGAATTGAAAGATACTACAATCAAAGAGCCAATCTCTGTTATTTCAAAGCGGGAGACTTGGTTTTAAGAAAAGTGACTCAAAACACCTGGGAGCTCAACGCAGGAAAATTGGGTCCGACGTGGGAAGACCCTTATCGGGTTTCAGTTATCATCGGGAAAGAATCATATGAACTAGAAAATCAAGACGGGGTAAAATTTCCGAGAAACTGGAACGTGACTTACCTAAAAAGGTATTATTGCTGATAAGCACCGCTTATACTGAAAGTATGTGCTGCATTTGTGTTTTTTCCTTCGTCCAGTTTTTGTCCTAATTCGGTTTTTCTGGCAAGGTTTTTAATGAGGCAGCAATGGAAAGCATACTACTAAGGAAACTCCATTAGCAAAAATAAGACCTTTAAACGACAAGGCATCAAAACGACAAACCACTGCGAGATGGTTAAATAGTCTTTGGCTCGATGGCAAATTCCTAATGGGAAGAAAAACTTGCCACCAGACCAAAGCTATTCAACCATTTACAAGTGTTTTACCTATGAGTCACTGGGGTTGGTTAGATAATCTTTGGATCGATGGCAAAGTTCCTAACAGGGAACAAAGCTTGCTATCAGACCAAAGATTTTCCAACTATTCACTAGTGGCATCCTCAAAGGAGCAAGACTTCCAGTGTTCCAATTCGCATTCTTCGCATTCGAACACTGGGGGGATGATATGAGAATACGACAACCTGATTGCCACAAAAACGGGGACTACAAAATCCGGGAACAAAAATGTCTCATCGGGACTGGGGACTGCACAACCAGCCCCGTAGAAACAAGTTGTACAAATTAGCCACATGTAATGGTAATTTCTTTTCTTTTAGAAAAATGAATGCTTATATACTTTTGAAGATAGAAAGAATAAAACAAAGTCCTTTTATTTTTATCTTGTTTCTTGTCCAAACGATGAATTGATTTTATCATTTGAAAGTTAACTAAGTATTTCAAATGCTAGTGCCGGAATGAACAGGAGACGTCCTCTTCAAGAGCATTGTAAATATAAGCGGCCTCTCTCATGAAACCCTCACAGTAAAGGGTTGGTTCCGGAAGAGTTTATGCCCGGATCCCAAATGCTATCGGGGTAATATGCACTCGAAGCCTTGCATAATTCGACACAACAAAGTAAACTTTGCGCAATGCTTAAACAAAAAGCTCTTTTATTTATCAAACGTGCCAAGCAGCACAAGTACAAAAATACAAAAAGAAAACAACAAAGGAAAAGAAAGAAAAAAAGCTAAACTATATTGCCCCCACGGGGGAAGAAGAGCATCAGCGCCGCCGGGAAAAGTAGGCGGATCTGCCGTTAGCTTGGGATCATGGCCTTCATCATTATTCTCCTCAAGTTCCTCCTCAGTTCCTGAGAACTCGAAACCGAAACCAGAAGAGTCAGTTGCATAAGGCTGAGCCGGGAGGCATCTTCGAGCAGTTAACTCCATCTTTCGGGCCTTGGCGATTTCATCGTCAATATCAATGACGCCCGCTCGGTGCTAGAGTTCTAACTTAAGCCGATCAACCTCGGTCAAAAGGCCATCCTGCTCAAATCTCGGAGCGCTAAGGGTAAGATCAAGATCACGGATAGTGGTTATATGAACCTTATTATATTTCATAATACTCTTATACCTATCCTCCATCTGGGCACGTTTCTCCTCGCCAACAGTAGCCTCTTCAGCTTTGGAGTTCAAGGTTGCCTCCAAGTTATTCGCTCTCTCAATGGAGGTAGATTCACACTCGGTAGCAGCGAGCAATTTTAGACCTCAGACCATTTAGCCTTGGCTTCTTGAAACTGTACATTTAGCTGAGAGGCTTCTTGGCTGAGGGCCATCACTTCCTGCTCACTTTATTGCAACCGAGCCTCTAACTTACCCGCCTTAGCAACTTTTGCTTCCAGCATCCGGAGGTGAGCAACAATTTAGTCCCTCTCGGCCAATAACTGGTCCCCCTCGGACTGGAGTCCTTCTTTATCGAGGATCAATTTCTAAAGACCCTGGGAAGCAAGGAAGTTGGCCTGGTGATGACATCCACAACACACCTCAATAAGAGATATGATACGATCGTATGTAATAATTACCCAACTATGTGTCGGGATCGAATCCACTAGGAGTTATAAGGGGTGTCAGGAGTATATATATATGATGCCAGTGAATGGACTACCTAAATTGCACTTCCACAATAGAGTTTTGATTTCTACTTCTAGTATAACTTTAATGACTGCAAGCTAAGGTAAATAAACTAGAGATGAATATTTTTGATATTTTTCCAAGTAGTTTAAAGGCCTAGGGTTATGACCATAACCTAGGTATTTGCCTAATGGGATAAAGGCGTTAATACTTATTTTGTTGATTGGAGTGTATTATAGATTTTAACTCTATGTTACCCACTCAATACCTCTCGGTCAGAGAGTAATTTTACTTGATTTGGCTTTCTCACGTCCAAATGGGTATCAAATAAAATAGTTGATATGAGCTCAAGTCGGGTTCTAACTATCTCTAGTTTGAACCTTTTAATTAGTCAAATCAGTCTCTCAATTAACCCAATTCCTTGTTAGCCAAGTTATCCTAGACTAGGTCTCTCTTTCTCAAGTAGAGACTAAGTCAAATAGGCATGAATCAATGTTTGCAACCATTAATTCTAAAATTGAAGCATGAACTAAGCTAAATAATTAACACCCAATCATAAACAAGCATAAAATTAATCACCCATAAGGTTTACACACTAGGGTTGGGTCACAACCCTAGTAAAACTCTAGCTACTCATAATGGGATTTGAAGAAAATAAAGAAGAAAAGCTAATTAAACCCATAATGAAAGATTAAAATGATGAAATCTAATGTTTAAACACCAAAATAATATAAAACTTCCTAAAGTAGTAAAAAGAAATGGCTACAGCAGCTTTTAATGTTCAAACTTGACCTAATTTTGTGAAACTCATCTATTTATACATGGCCAAACATTACAGACAAAAATTCCCCTCAGGAGGTTCTGCGGCCGCACGATTCCATGTGCGGTCCGCAGATGCCTTTAGTTGGCAGGAAGGAGGATTCTGCGGCCGCATATTTCTGGATTGCGGCCGCACATTTCTTGTCTGGTCCGCACTTCACAAAGGCTTCCGAACATGATCTTATTGCACATTCTCTGAACTTTGGATCTTTGTCAGTGAAAGACCAAATCTATGACGGCACAATTCATGTGCGGTCCGCACATTGCTGAAGAGCTTGTTGGGTTTTGCTGCTTGGGTTGTGGCCGCAGAATTCCTTCAGTGGACCGCACATCTTTGCTTCTGATCCATTTATTGCCTTGTGTTTCGGAACTCTCTAACGAGCGCAAAACAAAACAAAAAATTATTGCTCGCTAGTCAAAAATAGTATAGATTTATTATCGTCTCCATAGGGATTGAATTTGAACAGTGTTCGAATAATCTCCAGTTTATTACTATCCAGGAAAATTAACACTTGATTTGATAACTGTTACTACGGTGAACTACTAAAAATTAAGCAAATAACAATTTAACAATTGATCACAAAAGACAGCAGATGTGCAACAAAGAAATATCAATGAGAGGGATAAGGGTATTTGACTAGATAGGTGAAAGATAACCGATTTGGGATCCAATTATTGAGTTAATTCACTCTATAATACGGTTGATTCTCATGAATTCAACCGATAATCAGATTGCACTTGAAGTTAATGTTTCTCTTTCGATTAAACATTAATTCAGTAATTAGTCCAACTGAAGCACGGCAAACAATTGCAACAATCAAATGATGGTTATGATCTAAAGGGTAACTTCTCACGAATATTTTCCTATTTTCTAGTTCGATTAACAATTCAAGAGGCTCTTTCGATTACCTAATTGAATCATGAATTTAAACTAGAGCATAAGATGTGAAGAAATTCAATATCAAACTTCTCTTTCGATTAAGCAAAACAACAAATAACTCACAATACAAATTAAAGCTCCATCAATTAATTCTAACAATTATCAAGAATTGAATCCCTAATCACGTTATCGAAACACCGTATCTGTCAACACCCTAATGGAAATTACTCCATAACAATGGAGTAATACATCTCAAATAAGTTTAAGAACAAAGAAAATATAAAAGCTAATGTTTTCGATACAACCTCCCATATTGCACCGATTGCAGGTTGTAATATTGATAAGTTCTTGAGTCTTCTTGCCTTGGTTGGTTCTTCAATCTTTCGTAGGTCAAAGTCCCTTCAAAATCATGTTTTTGGTGTATTTATACCGTGTAGAAACAAGCCCGGATGAAACTACCCTTTCCTAGCCAAACTTGGAAATCACTCTGACAATTTTGCACAGCCACGTCGCCCCATGCGGCACGCTAGTGAGGAAATCCAGAGAGCTCGCATTTTTCTTGTCAGACTACTTTTGCACTGCCGTGCCACGCTCGCGGCGCCCTATGCGGTGCCATAGTGCCTTTTTCTCATAGGAAATTCATGTGTTCACTTTTTGATATTCGGATTTGCTCCTCGACCCCCGAACGTGATCCCGACTTAATTTCTTGGGCTTCTACTCAGACTTCAAAGCTCCAGCTTGTTCGATTTCGCTCCAAATTACCTAAATAGCTCTGAATCATTTCCTACAAGGTATAAAACACGTAATAAGTATAATTTACTATCAATTAAGTTCAAACCCACGTAAAATACAATAATTAAAGTGCAATACTATGGCTAAACACAGGTTTCTAGCCTACCATCAACACCCCACATTTAGACTATTGCTCGTCCTCGGGCAATCAAACTGCACTTCACCTAGGGATTACCTTTTCATTAAACAACATCCCTAACACATCATGCCAAGAATGTTTAAAGTCGGCTAAGCACACTATCATAACATCGTGACCTCAGGGCTTGACTCAAAAGCACCACGCATGTTTCACAACCTGTTCACTTACTCTAACACAGAGGTCAAAGACTTTACCTTATCTTCACAAGTCATGTGCCCTCACACAAACAATAAAGAGTAGTTCAATATACAATAAAGTTCAAGAGCAATTAGGACTCAAGATAGAAAGAATTCACTCACTCTTAGAAATAAAATTCATGCGCCACATAAGACGTACAATATGCTTGCTCGTAGTGTAATACTCTACTAATTTAGCTCATTCAGTCAAGGATCAAGTATGACTTAATTGGTTGTAATGTAGGTTGCGGGATGGGTAGGATACATTTGGATATAGTGACTACACATCCCTAAGCACTTTAATACATATACATTAATAATTCCAACCTCACACTTATGTTGAACCAAACCCCAACCTTCACATTATATTAACATCAAGCTCTCAATTTATTTAAGCATAGACAAAGCAAGATTTACCACTAGCAAGGAATAGTTTTCTTTATAATATATACAAACACCAACATTTTTACTTTTTCTAAATTCTAATTTTCTCTTCTTCTTTTTTTAATTCCCTACAAGTGGTTCTCATAATTTTTTTCCATCAGTGCACCTTTCCCTTTTCTATAGTTCCACTCAAAACCCAATCATACCTCCACCTAGCTTTTACAAGCTCATAACAAACTCAAGTGCTCAAGAGAGGTCAACGGTTCAAACAGATAATCAATTCAAACAAAGGGGTCAGGCTTGTAGTGTGGTTGCCAAAGAAATAGGATTATACGCTCAAAGGGGCTTAAGATAAACATTAATTAGGTGGGCAAAAGCATATATTTGGCTCAACAAAGAAATGCCTATATCACTTCCTAGACTGAACAACACTGCTATTTCACTTTGCAAATACACATGGCAAATTCTAGACATCAACTGGCATGCACATAATATCAAAAAAATCCTCACTCACATATTGGCACATAACTCACTTAAGAGCAGATCTTTCCTGACTCTCTAGTCAAAGCAGTTAAGTAGAGTTACGATCAAGCAATTTAAGGCACTTATCTAAGAGTCAAGAACTGAGCCTAGGCGTCATAACTAAGGCATCCACCACTCTCAAGGCATATGTAGTCAAGGGAAATTGCTTCAAATTAGAACTATGACTCAAGATTCTTTATTCCTATAAAACAAAAAAAACTAACTAAACCCGGTTCAAGTAAAATCCTTGAAAATAAACTGCGACACAAAGAAAAACCAAGGGAGAATTACTACACTACCTAAGAAAGTAAAATAAAACAGAATAAAATAAAACAAAGGAAATATTTTTGGATTTTCAAATTTTTTATTTTTTTTTTGTATTTTTCTCGTTCGACTTTAAATCCCTCAAGAAGCAGTTGACGAAATCCATCGTCGGGAAGAGTCGAAAGTAAACAGTTAATTACTAACTATTATAGGCCGATAGAATTTAGAGTTATGATTACAAACCATATTGTCTATGAAAGCAAGAAACAAATCAAACAAAACTAACTAGCAAATAGAAAACAAGTACAAATACAATCAAATAGGAGCACCCCACACTTACGAAATTGCATTGTCCCCAATGCAAAACAGTAAAACAAGAGTGAAAAGGTAACTCCCTGAGGCCCATGGCCTACTCCTCATCAATACCCTCAAAAGTGCGCAGGTACTCTTCATCCTTAGAGGGAACAAAGTTGGCGTCCTCATCTGCAGGCCTATGTACTCTAGCAGCTAAGCCCAACCACTGTTGCGTGACTGCAGAGAGTGGATGGTCCTCCTGCAGCTCTGCCAAGTCAACCTCCCCCCGAGAAGCACAAAGGCGCATATCAGCAAATAGCAGCTGTAGTGTCTCCTCAACATGAACAAATCTCTGATCTACAGAAACAATAACCACAGGAGGGTTTGTCATAGCTGTGACATCAAAAGGCTTAAAAGGCCACAAAACCAAAATCTCCCGATCATAATGGAACTCCTCCTCTATTTGGTGGGTCCTCAGAAGCCGCGTGATCATACTCGGGAAATATAGGCAGCATGCCCCAAGTGGTCATACTCGAGACATGTGCTCAAGCATTATCTTACCCAGATCAAAATTCAACCGAGTCAAAATAGAATAAATGAGACAGACCTTCAACTGGGAGACATCAGTGTCGTTTTGGGTAGGCATGATATTTGCACTAATGAAATGAAGAACGACTCTGGAGGGATGCCGGAAATGGCAATTCTTCATGTCCTTGTGGAACTTATTAGAATCTCGCATCCATGTGGCAAGAGACCTCGCGCCACACAGCTGGCGTCTAATATCAGGATAGAGGGGCCAACGCAACAACCTCAAGAACAACTTATGCGAATGCTCCGTGAATCCCATGATCTGATTTATTACCCGGGAAGAAAATGGAATCATCTTGCCTCGTACCTCCACTTCATACACTGCATCTAAACTGGCCTCAAGTTGCCAGTTAGCATAAAACTCCTTAACCATGTTCACGTTCACCGACTCATCGGGATGGAACAAGCTTTCAAAACCCATGTATCTGATGTTGTTGTAAATCCCCGAGTATTTCCTGGCTAGCTTACCATCATCAATGCCAACTTCCGGGTCGGGACTCACCGCCGGAACAAAGGTCCGGTACCACATCCTAGCATAAGCTGGAAAAGCACGAATGCCATACTTGCAGCCTGGCACTACATCCGCATCAGGATCAGTGCGCTCCTATTCCTCCTCCACTGGGGCGGGGGGAGGTGCCTGCCTACCTCCTCGATGGCTACTAGAGGCAACCTCTGAGGTACCTGTGTTAGAACGTTTGCTAGGACGGCAAGACATTGTACCTGCAAAAGACGAACAATATTAGCCATAACACTTAAAACATAAACAGGACCAAATGGGGTAACCACCCCACAATTATGTTATTGGCATGTTCACAAGTACAATGTATATCGGGGACTCAGACTACCCCATTGAAAGCACACCACAAGTAATCAACAACCTACTCGACCACCAACATAACATTACAACAACATGACCATGGACTACACTAGTGTAAAAGAAAAAATTAAGAAGCTAAACTAGTAATTAGAAAAGAAGAAAAAGAAGTTAGTCTAATTCACTACTAACAAAATTAAGATACAATACAACACTACACAAGTACATAGCATGAATCGGACACCCCATTTAGCACCTAGCAACACATTAGTATGGGGTGGTCAATCAATTAGTACTCGAGGCTAACAAATTATAGTTTCACAACAAACGAACATGACCTCCCACCCCATACTTATCATCTAGCATCATATCCCACAAAGCACATCCCTTCAAAATTAGCAACACTGCACAATTATGTCACTAAAGTATTTCAACAAACATATTGTGGGCATAAATTTCACCTTCTTATTTCAATTCGGGGGGGGGGGGGGAGGGAGGGGGAGGGTGTAGAATCATCATACAACCACATCAAAAACACCACACACCACAACCACAACATCACCATATCTTTACAATAGCACCAAGTGCATAAATTTTACACAAACTTTGCTAATTTTTGGCCACTTGGGCACCCCCACCGAGCTTCAACACAAATTAATTCCAACCCATCAAAACACGCCAAGAATCACCCATAATCATTAGAACAATGAAAACCCCAAATAGGAGAAAAAATAGCTAAAAGATTAGCACAAAATAAAATACCTAGGGTTAGAGAACTTAAACTAAAATTAACTAAAATCTACAATTAAATACTAAAAAAAAGAGAAGGAGAACTTACCTTGAAATTGGAGAGGTAAAGGTGGGGAGTTGAAGTGGAAGTAAATTGAAGAAAAAGAAAGGGATTTAGGGTGAGAGAGGGAATAATTATGAAAGCAGTAAAATGAAAGAATGGGGAAAAGAAGGAAGGGGGTCTGGGTGTTAGAGTTTCACATTAAGAAAAAAATTAATTTTTTTATTTTTAAATTTGCGCGTCGTTGGGTGCGGCGCGGTAGTGGAGTTTTCCAGAAAGTCGATTCGGATAGATTTTGCCTGTTTGGCCTAGTGCGGCGTCCCATGAGGCGCAGTATGCGGCGCGGTAGGCCACTTTTCTCAGAGTCCCGATTTGTTTTCACTTTTTAGCCTACGGGTCGCACCCTGACTCTATTTTGTACTTATTATGTGTTTGATTCATGCTCATACCTATTCAAACAATTATCAAAACTCCTAAACTCTAATAATCCTAAACTACCATTATCTAACTAGTCTACAAAAGAAATAAAGAGGATTAGAAGTAGTTCTGAGTTATAGTCGTCAGCTTGACTCCATCATTTAGTCTCATTTGATCACGACGCTGGAGGATTACTTGTCAAATCCTCTAACAAGGTACTTTTTAAACTTGTGCACATTCACCTTAAAACTTTCATTCCCTTCTTCATCCTGTATTTCAATGGCGTCATACGGTAAGACGTGTTTCACCACATACGAACCTGTCCATCTTTATTTGAATTTTTCGGGGAACAACCTGAGTCTACTATTGTATAGTAAGAGTCTGTCCCCTTCATGAAACTCCTTTGGCTTAATCAGATGATCATGTCACCTCTTTGTCTTTTCCTTAAAAATTCGCGCATTTTCATGCGCATCCAGTCTAAACTCCTCTAATTCGTTCATCTACGCCAACTTGTGTTTACCTGCAAGACTAAGATCAAGAATAAGCATCTTAATTGCCCAATAAGCTTTATGTTATATCTCAACAGGTAGATGACACAATTTTCCGTATACTAATATGAATGGTGACGTCCCGATGATTGTTTTGAACGCAGTTCTATACTCCTATAGAGCTTCATCCAACTTTGTAGACCAATCCTTACGAGAAGCACTAACCATTTTTTCAAGAATTCGTTTAAGTTAATGGTTAGCCACTTCAACTTGCCCACTAGTTTGGGCATGGTACGGGGTTCCTATTTTCTGTGTGATCCCATACTTGGACAACAGTACAGCAAATTGCTTGTTTACAAAGTGTGACACATTGTCATTGATAATCACTCGAGGCGTTCCAAATCGGGTAAAGATGTTCTTCCGTAAGAACTCACAGACCACCCGAGCATCATTGGTCCTAGTAGGGATTGCTTCAACCCATTTAGATACGTAATCAACAACTACTAGGATATACTCATATGAATAAGATAATGGGAACGGAACCATGAAGTCAATGCCCGAAACGTCAAAAATTTCACATACCAGAATGGAGTGCGATTTCCACCATAGTGTCCTCTAGTTGCTCCATCATGGCAATGAGAAAGAATGATTGCCATCTCTCCTTCGAATCACACCATCTGCACACAATTTAAACAAGAAAGGGTCATTCCAAAAATAACTTTTTACCTCACCTTGAAGCTTCCTTCTTTGATCACGAGAGAGGTCATGCGACAACTATCCACTAGCAAAAACGTTGGCTACATCATCATACCAAGGCGGTCTTTCGGAGACTGCAGCAATGGAGAAAATCTGCTAATTAGGTAACTCTTCTCTTACGTCAACTGTTTCAAACAGAGGTCTCTCAAGTCGAGATAGATGATCAACAACTTGATTTTCTGTGCCCTTCCTATCTTTGATCTCCATGTCAAACTCTTGGAGCAACAACACCCACCGCATCAGACGCGATTTGGACTCCTTCTTACTCAACATGTATTTCAAGGCTGAGTGATCCGTGTGTACAATCACTTTGCTTCCCACCAGGTATGATCTAAACTTGTCAAAAGCAAAGACCACGGCAAAGAACTCTTTCTCAGTAGTGGCATAGTTGACTTGAGCATCATTCAACATCCTGCTTGCATAGTAAATGGGCCTAAACATTTTCTCTTTTCTATGCCCCAGAACTACCCCCACAGCTACATCACTGGCATCACACATTATCTCAAATGGCTAGCTCCAATTAGGTGTCATAATAATAGGAGCACTTACAAGTTTTCTCTTTATCAATTCGAATGCTCTTAAGCACTCCACATTGAAAACAAACTTGACATCCTTCACTAGCAATGCAGTCAACGATTTGGTAATGTTGGAGAAGTTTTTAATGAACATCCTATAGAACACAGCATGTCCCAAGAAACTCCTTATGCTCTTCACCAAAGTTGGTGGAGGGAGTCTAACAATTACATCCACCTTGGCTTTGTCAACTTCAATTCCATGTGCAGTTACTTTGTGGCCCAAGACAATTCCCTCATTCACCATGAAGTGACACTTCTCCCAGTTAAGAAACAAGTGCGTGGCTTCGCAACGTTCAAGCACGAACTCCAAATTCTTCAAGCAGTCCTCAAAGTCATCACCAAATAGGGTGAAATCATCCATGAATACTTCTAGACACTTCCCATTTAAATCAGTTAATATAGACACCATGCACCTCTAAAAAATGGTAGGTGCATTACACACCCCAAACAACATCCTCATGTAAGCGAAAATACCTGACAGGCAAGTGAATGTGGTCTTATCAACATCTTTTGGGGTAACGGGTATCTGATTATAGCCTGAGTACTTATCCAAGAAGCAATAGCATCCATGTCCAGCCACTTTCTCTAGCATTTTATCAATAAAGGGGAGTGGGAAGTGGTCCTTCCTTGTTGCATCATTCAGCCTTCTATAGTCAATGCACATTCTTCGCCCATTGAGTGTTTTTGTGGGGATCAATTCATTATCTTCATTTTTCACTACTGTCATGCCCCCCTTCTTAGGTATAACTTGTACTGGACTAATCCACTGGCTATCAGAGATGGGAAAAATCACTCTCGTATCTAGCAATTTGATGATCTCCTTGTTCACTACCTCCTCCAAATTTTTGTTGAGCTTTCATTGGGGCTGCACCACTGGCTTGCTATTTTCTTCCAATAGAATTTTGTGCATGCAAATAGTTGCACTGATTCCTTGAATATCAGCTATACTCCAGCCAATGGCCTTCTTGTCTTTTTTTAGCAGCTCCACCAGCTTTCGCTCCTGTGTACCTGTCAAGTCAGCAGAAATAATCACATAAAAATTGTTAGTTTCAAGAAAAGAATATTTTAAGTGAGTGAGGTAGGACTTTCAATTCCACATTAGGCTTAGAAGCCTCCTCTTTTGGTTTCTCCTCATCAACTACTTGATCCTCAGTTTCAAGAGCTTCATCTTTTTTCTTTATTTCAGAATCTTCATCCTCCACTGTGCTAGACTGGGTAATACACCTCTCTAGAGTATCCCCCACAAGCTTGTCAAACTTGTATTTTTCAGCCAATTCTCCAATAACATCCAGCTTGAAACACGAGTAGGTGGACGCCTCATCACTGGGATATTTCATCGTCCTTTTCATCTAGAACACCACTTTTTCGTTGCCCACTCTGAGCATAAGCTGCCCCTCATAGATATCAAGGATAACTCTGCCTGTACATAAGAATAGTCTCCCTAGAATTAGAGGCACCGCCTTGTTCACCTCCATATCCACCACAATAAAGTCCACTGGGAACACAAACTTGTCCACCCGCACTAGAATATCCTCAATGATTCCCTCAGGTAGAATGGTGGTTTGATTAGCCAGATGCAGGGACACTGGTATTAATCTGATTACTCCGAGCTCAACTTCCAGTTTCCTGAATATAGACAGAGGCATTAGATTTATCGACGCACCAAAATCATAAAGGGCCTTGTCGAATTTTTCACTCCCCAAAGAGCATGGTATGGTGAAGCTACCTGGGTCCCCACACTTTTGGGGAATTGTATTTTGTAATATGGCATTGTAGTGGGTATTTAGCTTGACCACTGTTGTTTCCTCTAATTTTCTATTGCTAGAAAGAATTTCCTTCATGAACTTTGCACAGGCCGTCATCTAAGTGAGTATCTCTGTGAAGGGAATATTTACATAAAGCTGCTTGAGCATCTCCATGAATCTTCCAAAACATTTGTCAAGTTTCTCCCACTTCATCTTTTGAGGGAATGGTAGAGCTTGCATATGTCTACTTTGTTCAATCTCTTTTTGTACCCCACTACTCTGACCTTTCTGCTCTTCACCTTTTTTCTCTGCTGGTGTCTCTACCTTTTTGTTCACCATCTCGGATCTAGCTTTCACCACTGGATCAGCCAAGGTTTTGCCACTTCTCAGAGATACAACTTTGATTGTTTCATTTGGGTTCTTTTCAATGTCAGAGGGCAAAGTTTTAGGAGCCCTCTCACATAACAAATTGGCAATCTGTCCCAATTTTCTTTCTAAATTACGGATGGACGTGCCCTACTCTCTAATGGTTGTGCCCTAAGTCTCAAATTTTTCATCTGATTTATTTATGAATGCCTTCATGAGGTCTTCCATACTAGACTGATTTGACTATTGTGGCTAGTATTGCTGTCTCTGTTGGTTCTGAAAACCTGGTGGTCCTTACCCTGGGGTCCCAGATTATTTTGCTACCATGAATTCAAGCTCCCACTAGGTGAACTCCACAAAAAACTTGGATGTCTTTGACCCATAGCATTATAGTTGTTCCCACCTTGGTAGTTTCTTCTATTAAAATTCCCCACTGGGTTGACTTCCTTAGCTAATGCTTGACACTTATGTATAGGGTGTCCCAATCCACAAAAGTCACATGTTGTTTGCGGCTCATTCTGTACCTTGGCCAATGTCAGCTTTTTTATCTTCTTCTGTCATTACTCTCAGTTGGCCACTGATTAGCATCCTCAGATAATTCATCAAGGATTAAGACAACCTCCTCCGGTGTTTTCTTCATTAGTGGACCTCCACCTGCAGTATTCAGAGTTCATCGCTAGGACGGTGTCAGTCCATCCCAAAAATCCCGGAGTTGCATCCACAAATCGATTCCATTATGCTGCTACTTTCTGACTATCTCCTTGCATCGTTCCCAAGCTTCAAAAACCGTTTGTCTCCTTCTGGCAAAAATTGTGGATTTTTCTTCTCAACTTCCCTATTTTTTGCAGCTGAGAAGTACTTGTCAAGAAACTTCTTGGCCATATCTTCCCATGTCCTGATAGAACCTGCGGGTAAGCTACGAAGCCATTTCTTCGCATCATCTTTCAATAAAAAGGAGAATGCCCTTAAATAGACTGCATCCTTTGATACTCCATTGTATTGGAAGGTGTTCACGATATCTTCAAAGTCCATCAAGCGAGTATTAGGATCTTCATTCACCTTCCCTCTGAAAGTGCAGTTGTTTTGGATAGTTTGAAGCAAGCCTTGCTTCAATTCGAAGTTGTTTGCTGATAAGTGGGGATTTTGACTACTTATTAGCTCCTTTTAGCTTTTGTTTTAGCCAAAAGCCTTTAATTGTGTTCCCAAAAACTGATAAAATATGCTTAATTGCAGGAATATTGGAAAATGAGCCTCAAAGATGAAATCCTACTCAAGAAGGAGTGATCTGAATTTAAGGACAAAAACAGACACATAAGCTTAAAATGAGGACCGCAGAATATCATATGCGGCCGCAGATTATGCAGAAGAACTTATCAGAGATCTGTGAGAAGTGCGACCGTAGAAGCTAGGAAAGAGCAAAAGTTCAGAGAACCTGTCAACGGAATTGCGAACTGCACAATTATTGTGCGGCCGCAGAAGATCAGCTATGCGGCCGCAGTTGCATTTGTGCGGTCCGCAAAAGAGCCATGTGCAGCCGCACTCAGAAATGTGCGGATTGCAGAAAGAGAGAGATGCGGCCGCTGTTCAGAATTGTGCAGCCGCAAGATTCCAATCCTGTCAAGTTGAAGCAAAAGTGCAGATCGCACATGGAATTATGCGGCCGCAGAACCTCCGAAAGGGCATTTTTGTCCGAAAATTCCAGCTCTGTATAAATAGAAGAGTTTCACTTTTTTAGGTGAAGTTTTGACATCAGCAGATACAGTAGCCGTTTTTCATTACTTTCTTTGGTAGTTTTTGCCATTTTGAGCTTTTTGAACATAGATTTCTTTATTTTAATTATCAATATGGGTTTAATTATCATTTCTTCTTCTATTTCTTCTGTCTTAAGTATGAGTAGCTAGATTTTCACTAGGGTTGTGACCCAACCCTAGTATGTGAACTTAATGGGTGTTTGATTTATTGCTTATTTTTGGTTGGGTGTTGATTATCTAGCCTAGTTCTTGCTTTAATTTGAAGAATTAATGGTTGCAAATATTATTTTATGCCTATTTGACTTGGTCTCTATAAGAGAAAGAGAGATTTAGTCTAGGACAATTTGGCTAGCAAGAAATTGGGTCAATCGAGAGATTGATAAGCCCAATTAAAGGGTTGAACCTAGAGATATTAAAACTTGACTTGAGCTTATTATCAACTATTTTGTTCAATACCCATTTGGACTTGAGAAAGCAAAATTGGGCAAAATCACTCTTTGACCGAGAGGTATCGAGTGAGTACTTGAGTGTTGATATCTATAATATATCCCGATCAATAAAACAAGCTTTAAGGCTTACAACCTATTAAGCGAACACCTAGGTGAAGGTCATAGCCCTATGTCTTTTTATAATTTGAAAAACTACAAAAACAATTTCTTAGTTTCATTACTTAATCTTGCAATCTTAAATTGGAATAGACATAGAACAAGCATCAATTTGTGGAAGTGTAATTTGAGATAGTTCATACTCATACACTGCATTTTATACTCCTAAATCCCACGTATAGCTCCCTATGGAATTCGACCCCGACTCCATGTTGGGTATTACTATTGCAATCGACTGTTTCATAACCTCGAATTGAGGTGTGAACTTCGACGAGATCAATTTTTGGCGCCGTTGCCGGGGAGCATAAAAACAGATTTAGCTATATATTTGGTTTTGTGTGTGAATTGTCTTCTTTTCCTTCCTTGTTATTGATTTGTGTGAATTAACTTTAGGTACCATAATGGAAAACAACAACGATCAACTCGGAAACATGCCTTTGGGGAATGTGGACGTTGAAGATGACCAAGTTGAAGAGGTTCCTCTTGAACCTCAAGAAAATAGAAGAGTCCGGGCACCTCAAGACAACGTCCAGTTCCACCTCCACCTCCACCAAGAGCAGCTCAACACCGAGTGTTGACAAATGAAGGGAATGAAAGTGCCATTGTCCCGCCCTGCATTAGGGCAGGCAACTTTCAAATCACGAATGTAATGATCACATTGTTAGAGCAACGGGGATTCTTCACTGGAGCTCTGAGTCAAAATGCATACAAACACTTGAAGGGGTTTGTGGATACTTGTTGGGGGAGTAAATAGACAAACGTCTCTGAGGATGCTTTAAGGTTGAGGCTATTTCCTTTCTCTCTACGGGGGAAAGCCTTGGATTGGTTAGAAAGATTGCCAAATCACTCCATCCATACATGGGATGAATTGGCGGAGAAATTTATTTCCAAGTTCTTAGAGACGAGATTCTAGCAATCAAACAAGAGCCCAATGAGCCGTTGCATAAAATATGGGAGAGGTACCGAACTATGGTAAAAGAGTGCCCAAATAATGACATGACGAAGGCTATGATTCAACAAACTTTATATCGAGGGATCAATACTACCAATCAGTGCGTGGTTAATGAACTTGTCGGTGGAAATTTCATGACAACGCTGTATGCCGAAGTTTGTGAGGTTTTAGATGAAATGGCGGATACTTCTTCGGCATAGCAAAGTAGAGAAAATATTCCTCAAGGTGATCCGAACGTGATTCACCTACATAAAGAGTTGTATTACCATGGGCAAGCCATTACAAAGTTGACCACTATAATGAATCAATTAGCAAAAGCTCAACTTCAAAAAGTGCAAAACCCGAGGAAAGTCAATGCCATGGAGGGAGTTAGTATGATGGTGAACAAAAAAAGGCCCGAAGGTCCACAAGTTCAAAACCGAGTGGAGAATTATGTGCAAGAAGATAGTGGGTTTGATCAAGATGAATCTTACAATGAACAAGAGGA
The DNA here is from genome assembly GCF_000715075.1 of Nicotiana tabacum. Classification (NCBI taxonomy): domain Eukaryota; kingdom Viridiplantae; phylum Streptophyta; class Magnoliopsida; order Solanales; family Solanaceae; genus Nicotiana; species Nicotiana tabacum. The sequence continues at coordinate 20,128,735 of NC_134081.1, read as the reverse complement.
GGAGGTGTAATATGTGAACAACTTTCAAGGGAAAAGAAACAACTCTCAAGGCTCGAATTAACAACAATGGCGACCTCAAGGTAATCAAGGGAATTAGAATTCTAACAACCAAGGTAATTGGAATGGTGGCAACAATCAAGGGAATTGTAATAGTAACAATACTCAAGGAAATTGGAGTGGTGGTAATAACCAAGGCAATTGAAGTGGCAATAATCAAGGATATTGGGGAGGCAACAACCAAGGGGGATGGAATAATAATCAAGGCAATCGGGGGTCAGGTTTTCAAAGGCCCCCGATGTATCAACAACCGAGCAACCCGCCTCCTTATCTTTCCCATGGTCCAAATTCTTCCAACAATGACATGGACGAATTGAGAACATGTTTAAGCAAATGATGGAGAAAAATGCCGACTTTGATGCCCAACTTGCCTATCACAATATATCTATCCAAAACTTGAAAGTCCAAATGGGACAAATCTCTCAAGCCCTAAACACTCGTCCTAAGAGGGCACTACCATGTGACACGGTGGTGAATCCAAAGGGTGGAAACAATACGGGACATGCCATGGACATTACTACAAGGAGTAGAAAAGGTGGGGATGCACCCACCTCGAATCAATGGAAGCTTGTAGATGATGAGCAAGTGGTTCAAGAAGATGAGATCCCGGACAATGTGGTGAAAGCAAATGAGGAAGTGCGGATTGATATTGATGATAATGAGGAGGAAGCTCAAGAGTAAGTGACCCCGTCTAGGGATCACATCATTGACATACCGGAACCGGTAGTGCAAAAGGATAAGGAACCAATGCCTAGGCCTCCTCCTCCATATCCTCAAAGGCTGGCCAAGCAAAATGGCGAGAATCAATTCAAAAAGTTCATTGACATGATGAAAAGCCTATCTATCAATGTGCCATTGGTTGATGCCTTGGAGCAAATGCCCGGTTATGCAAAGTTTATGAAGGACTTAGTGACAAAGAAGAGATCGATGAATTTTGAAACTATAAAAATGAATCATCAAGTGAGTTCAATTGTGCATTCAATTGCTCCCAAGTTGGGGGATCCCGACGCTTTCACAATTCCTTGTATCATTGGGAGTGCCGAGTTTGCAAAAGCTCTTTGTGATCTTGGGGCAAGTATCAATTTGATGCCTTATTCAATTTTCAAGACTTTGGAAATTGGGCAACCAAGACCCATATCTATGAGATTACAAATGGCCGGCCGTACCATGAAGACACCATTGGGAGTGATTGAAGATGTATTGGTTCGTGTTGATAAATTTATTCTTCCGGCAGATTTTGTCATTCTTGACTGTGAGGTTGATTATGAGGTACCTATTATTCTTGGTAGACCTTTTCTTGCTACGGGGAAGGATCTAGTTGATATGGAAGCCGGTGAACTCACTTTTTGGGTGGGTGATGAAAAAGTGGTGTTCCACGTGTGCAAATCTATGAGGAAACCAAATAGCAATGAAGTGTGTTCGTTCGTGGACTTAGTGACCGATGTGATTATTGATGATACAAGTGACACGATTAATGTGGGTGACATGTTGGAGGCCGTTTTGCTAAATTTTGATGATGATGAAATGGATGGCTTCATGGAAAGTGTCAATATTTTGCAAGGGATGTGGTGAAACAATTATGCACCTCGAAAACTTTCCTTGGATCTCGAAAATAGGAAATCTCCTCCAACAAAGCCTTCAATTGAAGAGCCTCCTATCTTGGAGTTGAAGCCATTGCATCCACATCTCAGGTATGAATTCCTTGTCCCTTGCTCTACTTTACCGGTTATTCTTTCTTTTTTTTTTGACTAATGTGCAGGTTGACTCTACATTGGCAGTGCTCCACAAAAGGAAAAAAGCTATTGGGTGAACTTTGGCGGATATTTGGGGAATAAGCCCCGCATTTTGCATGCACAAGATTAACTTGGAGGAGGATGCCAAACCTTCCATTGAACATCAAAGGAGACTTAATGAAGCCATGCAAGACGTGGTCAAAAAGGAGATCATAAAGTGGTTAGATGCCGGGGTTATCTACCCCATTTCTAACAATTAGTGGACTACTCTGGTGCAATGTGTTCCGAACAAGGGGGAATAACTGTGGTCACCAATGATAAGAACGAGTTGATTCCAATAAGAACGGTGATCGTGTGGAGAGTGTGTATGGACTATCAGAAGCTAAACGAAGTCATAAGGAAAGACCATTTCTCACTACCCTTTCTTGACCAAATGCTTGATAGGTTGGCCGACCGGGCGTTCTATTTCTTTCTAGATGAATATTCGGGCTACAATCAAATTCTTATTTCCCCGGAAGATCAAGAGAAAACAACCTTCACTTGTCCCTATGGCACTTTTGCTTTCAAGCCGATGCCATTTGGCTTATGCAATGCACCGGCAACTTTTCAACGGTGTATGATGGAGATCTTTACGGATTTGGTAGAGGACTACCTTGAAGTCTTCATGGATAACTTTTCGGTAGTCGGGGATTCCTTTGATGATTGCTTGGCAAATTTGGATAATGTTTTGGCAAGGTGTGAAGAAATGAACTTGGTGTTGAATTAGGAGAAATACCATTTCATGGTCGAAGAGGGTATTGTCCTTGGACACAAAAATTCAAAGAAGGGAATAAAGGTCGACAAGGCGAAAATAGAGGTGATTTCTAAACTTCCACCTCCAACATCCGTGAAGGTGTGAGAAGTTTCTTGGGTCACGCGGGGTTCTACCGGCATTTCATAAAGGCTTTTTCCAAGGTGGTGAACTCCTTGTGCAAGCTTTTGGAGAAAGATGATAAATTTCACTTTAATGATGATTGCATGAGAGCATTTGAATTGCTCAAGTTCAAGTTGACAACTACTCCCATTATCACCGCCACGAATTGGAGCGTTCTTTTTTAGCACGTGTGTAATGCTAGTGATGTGGTGGTTGGAGCAGTTTTGGGGAAAGGTATCAACAAGATCTTTCATCCGGTCTACTATTCTAGTAAGACCATGAATAATGCCCAAGTCAATTACACTATGACCGAAAAAGAGCTCATTGCCATTGTGTTTGCTATTGAGAAGTTCCGCCCATACTTGATGGGTGCAAAAGTGATTGTCCACACGGATAATGCGGAACTTCGTTACCTTATGAGCAAGAAAGATTCCAAAGCCCGTTGATGATATGGGTGCTTTTGTTGCAAGAGTTTAACATTGACATCCAAGACTGAAAAGGAAGTGAAAACCAAGTGGCGGACCACTTGTCTCATTTGGAGGAGGAAGGGAGGCCGCATGATGGCCTTGAAATTAATGACTCCTTCCCCGATGAGCAACTCTTAGCCATTTCAAGGGAAAAAGGTGCCATGGTTCGTGGATCTAGCAAATTTTCTTATAAGTGGGATCACCCCGGGTGAGTTCTCTTCAAACCAAAGAAAGAAGCTCAAACGGGATTGTCAAGACTATTATTGGGATGAATCGTATCTTTTTTGGATTTGTACAAGTTATTAGAAAATGTGTACCAGAGGAGGAACAAGTTGAAATTCTTGGGGCTTGTCATTCTTCGACGTATGGTAGTCACCATAGTGGAGCAAGAACGGCGGCCAAAGTGCTAAGTTACAGTTTCTATTGGCCCACTCTTTACAAGGATGCAAGTGATCTAGTCAAGCATTGTGATGAATGTCAAAGGGCCGGTGGAATCTCAAAGAAAAATGAAATGCCCCTCACCACTATTTTGGAGATTTATATTTTTGATGTGTGGGGTATTGACTTCATGGGACCTTTTGTGAGTTCTTGTGGAAACACCTACATCTTGGTTGCAGTTGATTATATGTCTAAATGTGTTGAGGCCGTTGCTCTACCCAATAATGAAGCAAGAAGTGTGGTGGCATTTTTGAAGAAGAACATCTTCACAAGATTTGGTACTCCGTGGGCTATCATAAGCGATGGGGGGTCGCATTTTTGTAACAAAGATTTTGACACCTTGCTTAGCAAGTATGGTGTCACTCATAAAGTCACAACTCCCTATCATCCTCAAGCTAGCGGTCAAGTGGAAGTCTCCAACCGGGAGATAAAGAGTATTTTGTCCAAAGTTGTGAATGCTAACCAGACGGATTGGTCCAAGAAACTTGATGATACTTTATGGGCTTATAGGACGGCTTACAAAATACTATCGGAATGTCTCCATACAAGTCGGTGGTCGAAAAAGCATGTCAACTTCCGGTGGAACTTGAGCACAAAGCCATGTGGGCTTTAAAGAAGCTGAATCTTGAGTAGGATATCGCCGCCAACTTAAGGGTGGCATATTTGAATGAGCTGGATGAGTTCCGGTATCATGCATACACAAGTTCGTCCTTATACAAAGAGAAGATGAAATATCTTCATGACAAGTGCATTTGGAACAAAGAGTTTAAAGATGGTTATCTTGTGTTGTTCAATTCGCGACTAAGGATGTTTTCCGGAAAGTTAAAGTCTAAATGGAGTGGCCCGTTTGAGGTTGTGGGTGTGACACCCTTTGGTGCTTTGGACTTGAAGAATAAAAATGATGAGGTGTTTAGAGTCAATGGTCACTAGGTGAAGCATAATCTGGGAAACGTTGGTGATGGTCACGTTGTGGCAGTAATTCGTTTCAAATGATGGTAATCTGCGTCGTGCCGCGACGTTAAATCAGGCGCTTCTTGGGAGGGAACCCATGCTTCTTTTTCTTTAGATAGGTCTTATTTTGTGATAACTGATTTTGAAGTGTGTTGCAGGAACTGTGCTTAGAAAAATTGGCTAAGTATGGAAAAAGTGCGGACCGCACATGTGCGAACCGCACAATTTTGAATGTTATAGCAGAAGTCAACTATGGTCGCACAATTCTTGTGTGGACCACACAAACTGAGATGGAAAATTGCAAACTCTCTGAATTTTGTCTGTCAGAGAAATGGTCAAAGTGCGGCCGCACAAGGAAATCTACAGTCCGTACCAAAACTTACGGTCACACACATAATTTTACGGACCGCAGATCAACGGAGGAAAATTGAACAACAGGTAACAAAGTGCAGACCGCAGAAGGAATTCTGCGGCCGCACTCGTCTCTTGAAACCTTAGCCAATCCCGTATAGTGTAAATAGTAGCCCTAAGGCTACTGTTGAAACTTTACACTCTCTGAGTAATTAAAATAAAGGCTAAAATCTTGCACACTACTGAGTCAATTATCTGCCACTTAATTGAGCATCTTTGATCAATCCTTAACACCACTTCATCACTGGTATGTTCAAATCATTTCTAAAATTCTTTAATTTTCTTAGTTAGTTTATAATTTATTAGTCATTTTAGGCCATTTATCAATTTCATATTAGTTATTTTAGGCCATTTGTCAATTTCATTTTAGGCCATTTATTAGTTATTTTAGACCACTCCTAGTTGCTATTTGGGGAATGGGTATTTGGTTTATCATGTTTAATTGCTACTATAGAATTATGTGCTTAGGTCATTTGGTTAGGCAAAAGTGCGGACCGCACTTGAAATTGTGCAGTCCGCAAAAATTCAATCGCGGCCGCAGAAAAGTGTGTGCAGCCACAGATCGGGGCATTCACTGTCTTCAGAGAGTTGCCATTTTTAAGGTATTCACTGTGCGGCCGCACTCAAAAATGTGCGGTCCACACTTCAGATGTGCGGTCGCACTAAAAATTGTGCGGACTGCAGTTTCATCTGTGCAACCGCACTTTCAAATTGTGCGGTCCGCAAAACCCAACCTGTGGCCGCACAAGCAATTGTGCGGACCGCATTTCCCCACCCTGCAATATGTTTTGTTCTGTGACTTTCTATTTATCTGCAATTGAATTAGAACTAACTCCTGCTGTTGTTTGTTGCAGAAAATGGTTAGATCCCATGGTTGTGGTGATACATCAAAGGGGAGGGGTGAACCTTCTAGAGGCAGAGGCAAAAGCAATTTACCCCTCGCCCTCCAAAGAGTTATCAGTAAGAAAGACACAGCAGACCGACGAAGACAACCCGAGCCCTCCGAATCAAGTTCATATTCCCCGTCTAGGGAAGCATCGGAGGGCAACCCAGTGAAAGAGCGGCCTATTGTGCAATCACAGCCACAGCTACTTCAGGACAGATACCAAATAAGAAACGAGCCTACCTTTTCTGAGAGCACTTCTAAGGGGTCGGAAGGTAACAGTCAGGCTTCAGAGCCTTCATCTACACATGCCCCTGATGCACCAGCTACTACAGTAGATGTGGATGAGATCCCTGATGATGGCTGAGAGGGTGATACCAGAGTTGCCGGCCTTGAGAGGTCGAAGAAGAAAGAAATTTAGGAAGATAAGTTCGTTAGTCTAACTGCATTCATTGGTTTCCGAGAGTGGTGGCTGTCGGGATCGCTTACTCTTGAGCATCACTTCTTGTTGAAAGATCTTGGTAAATACAACCTGGTGGTGTTGAGACAATTCCGAGGGCCGAAGGGGGGGACATGGTTCACTCAAAATGTGGTAGCTGCCAAAAAGTACCTGGACGAAAGTGAGGAATCTGAAAGTGAGGTTTGACCAGAGCACCTTGAACACATATTTAGGGTTGGAGGATATTGAGCCGGTGCAATACTTGGAAAGGCTAGCTATAGGCGATGCAGCTCGCCTATGGCTAGCTGAGATTCTGGCATCTCCGGGACCACCAACACCATGGATCACAGTAGGGGTTCCTATTCAGCGGAACACCCTAAATTTTGAGGCAAAGGGATGGCAGACGTTTGTGTGTAGCAGAATAGACCCGTGCCGAAATGAAACAAATCTCCCAATCCCATAGGCAGTGCTAGTCGCCTCTATCATGGTCGGGTACCCAATCAATGTGGGTGCCGTAATGTCGGCCAACATATCTTTGGTCGCCAGACAAGGTGACACCTCATGCCTGTATCCTAACACTATCACTGAGTACCTTACGGATGCGGGGGTAGAGCCGAGGGATTTTGATACCAAGGTGCAGGCGAAGAAGACCTTCTCATGGTATTCTTTGACGGGTGGTGGAAACCCAAAGAAAAAGGGTCAGCCGACTACTACCGTAAGCCAGTCTGATGAGCCTTTGATGGTAGCTGCAGAGTCAGCCGACATGCCTTCTACTTCAGCAGTGCCTTCTACCAGTGCAGTTGTCATGCCTCCACCTCCTTCTTCAGAGCCTTCAACATCCGTTCCCCCCACCTCGACCTTAAGTCCGGTACCTATTCCCACTCATCCACTATCTACGCTGCGAGTCTCCCAGACACTGGCGAGCCTCAATAACTGGATGCAGACAGCTACTGCAAAGCTGTCTGACTTATCCAGTGTTATTGCAACACAATCATATATCCTGGCACCCCTGATTCCTCCGTTTGTGGAGGACACATTAACGAAGATCTTGGAAAACCAAGCCACCATCATGAACACCTTGGTAGCACATGGATCAGTGATTGAGGAGCTGGGGAAGCAGGTAAAAAAAATGAGAAAATCCCAGGCGTCCAAGAAATCAGTTGACAGGTTGAGAAGAGAGGTGACCAAGATAGCAGCAGCTGGTGAGCTTCCATTCGATTTGCTCATAGGGTCAGACCCACCAGCATCAGCAGCTCCAGAAGCACCATCTGTTCCAATGGTACCAGTTGGCCAGTCTGAGGAGCCAGACATGGCTGCCGACACTGCTGAGGCGGTGCGATAGGTGTTCACCCAGCCAGTTACTCCCAGAGCCGAGGATGATGAGATCGAGTTAGAGGAGACTGAGGACGGTTACGTTGCTATGGACACAGCCACATAGGGAGTCCACTTCACTCTTACCCCTATTTATTCTTATTTTGTTAAGCATTGGGGACAATGTTTACTTTTATTCGGGGGGTGGAGTTGATTGGATATTTGGATGATTTGACATTTAGTCTGTAATAACTGATAACATTTTCCTTTTTCTTTTTATCATGTATAGATTCTCCCCTTTCTCTCTCTATTGATGTATATATATTTTCTCTTCTCCTCCCTCATTATGTACATTCATTATACTTGCAGTAGGTTGCCGATAAGGAGTGAAGCTAAGTCTCTCCAATCCCCCTATGGAAAAGAAAAAGCCTCAAAAAGTTGGCAAAGCATGAGCCGATAAGAGAAAATGGAGTGCTTAAGGAAAGATGAACCCGTTTTATCATAGCATATCCAACCTTAGTCCAAAAGCCTTCATTGCATTCGAAAAAGCCCTACGTGATTTCAAGACGTGCGAACTTATATTAGTGGTGATTTACATGAGGGGCAAACATATGGTACTTAGAGTCATACTTGTGATATTCCTTTGAGAGAGATGAGCGAACTTTTCACAAATTTTTGAATTGAGTGCTACATTCTTTAGTGAGTTATGCTAACTGAGAGTAGAGGAGGAGGAGTTCGGGATCCACAATGACCTACATGAAAGAGCGAGCTTCCTTGATGAATAAAGTCAACTCTTGATGCTCAAGTGTCACATTAGAACTATTTGCGCTTAACAACTCAATTCATCGCCTTGTTGATAATTCATAAGTGTTGTGGGTAATTGTTGGTCACAATTGATGTGTGATTGATGCATCTTTGATTAGCTAGAATAGCTCTTAACTTGTGGAGGTGGAAATTACTTTATTTGCTTGAGGACAAGCAAAGGCTTAAGTTTGGGGGAGTTGATAAGTGAGGATTTTGACTACTTATTAGCGCCTTTTAGCTTTCGTTTTAGTCCAAAAGCATTTAATCGTGTTCCCAAAAACCAATGAAATATGCTTAATTGCGGGAATATTGGAAAATGAGGCTCAAAGATAAAATCCTACTCAAGAAGGAGTGATCTGAATTCAAGGACAAAAACAGACACAAAAGCTTAAAGTGCGGACCGCAGAATATCATCTGCGACCGCAGATTGTGCAGAAGAACTTATCAGAGATCTGTGAGAAGTGCGGTCCACACATGAAATGTGCAGCCGAAGAAGCTAGGCAAGAGCAAAAGTTCAGAGAACCTGTCAATGGAAGTGCGTACCGCACAATTATTGTGCGGCACAGAAGATCACCTACGCGGCCGCAGTTGCATTTGTGCGGTCAGCGAAAGAGCCATGTGCGGCCGCACTCAGAAATGTACGGACCGCAAAAAGAGAGAGATGCAGTTGCGATTCAGAATTGTGTGGCTGCAATATTCCAATCCTGTCAAGTTGAAGAAAAAGTGCGGACCGCACATGGAATTGTGCGGCCGCAGAACCTCCAAAAGGGCATTTTTGTCTGAAAATTCCAGCTCTGTATAAATAGAAGAGTTTCACTTTTTTAGGTGAAGTTTTCTTTATTCTAATTATCAATATGGGTTTAATTATCATTTCTTCTTCTATTTCTTCTGTCTTAAGTATGAGTAGCTAGATTTTCACTAGGGTTGTGACCCAACCCTAGTGTGTGAACTTAACGGATGTTTGATTTATTGCTTGTTTATGGTTGGATGTTAATTATCTAGCCTAGTTATTGCATTAATTTTAAGAATTAATGGTTGCAAATATTATTTCATGTCTATTTGCCTTGGTCTCTACTTGAGAAAAAGAGATTTAGTATAGGAAAACTTGGCTAGCAAGAAATTGGGTCAATCGAGAGATTGATAAGGCCAATTGAAGGGTCGAACCTAGAGATAGTAAAACCCGACTTGAGCTTATTATCAACTGCTTTGTTCAATACCCATTTGGACTTCAAAAATCCAAATTTGGCAAAATCACTCTTTGACCGAGAGGTATTGAGTGAGTACTTGAGTGTTGAAAACTATAACACATCCCGACCAATAAAATAAGCTTTAAGTCTTACAACCCATTAAGCAAACACCTAGATGAAGGTCATAGCCCTAGGTCTTTTTATCACTTGAAAAACTACAAAAACAATTTCTTTGTTTCATTACTTAATCTTGCAATCTTAAATTGATATAGACATAGAACAAGCATCAATTTTTGGAAGTGTAATTTGAGATAGTTCATACTCATACACTGCATTTTATACTCCTAAATCCCACGTATAGCTCCCTATAGAATTCGACCCCGACTCCTTATTGGGTATTACTATTGCAATCGACCGTTTCATAACCTTGAATTGAGGTGTGAACTTGGACGAGATCGTTTGCTGCTATGGGTGGGGGTCTGACACTTGACAATCCTTGATTACAGACTGGACTAGCATAGTCACCCAATGATCTTCCAGGCCTGGGTGCTGCATTCTCGAACTGGTCTTAACTAAGGGTCGGTTTAGATTGAATCTTCGACCCCCATCATCGTTGACGGTCTCATCAGCAATTCTCCGTGTAGCTTCTAGTTGTGTTGCCTCTCTTGCAGCTAAGTCTACTCCATCATTCTCTTTGTTCGTCATGGTATCTTGAGTCGAAGTTTGACCCAAGAATTTTTCTGTTAAGTCTCTTTCTTTTCTCAATTGTCGCAAGTGTTTCTCCAACTCTGGTTCGTAGGGTATCACTTCCTTTGAAGATGATCGAGTCATACACCAGAGAAATCAAACCTGTATCCTGCACACAAGTAAGAAACGTGAATAACTAAAGTAAAAATTAGTTCCAAAATTAGTAGTGAAAACTATTTTAAACACTATTGATTGCCAATCCGTGGTAACAACGCCAAACTTTGACAAGCGCAAAACCCAACACAAAATTACTGCTCGCTAGTCAAAAAAAGTATAGATTTATTATCATCTCCGCAGGGATTGGATTTAAACAGTATTAAAATAATCTCCAGTTGATTACTATCTAGGAAAATTAACACTTGATTTGATAACTGTTACTACGGTGAACTACTAAAAATTAAGCAAATAACAATTTAACAAATGAACACAAAAGAGAGCATATGAGCAACAACAAAATATCAATGAGAGGGATAAGGGTATTCGACTAGATAGGTGAAAGATGACTGACTCGGGATCCAATTCTTGAGTTAATTCACTCTATAATATGGTTGATTCTCACGAATTCAACCGATAATCAGATTGCACTTGAAGTTAATGTTCCTCTTTCGATTAAACGTTAATTCAGTAATTAATCCAATTGAAGTACGGTAAATAATTGCAACAATCAAATGATGGTTATGATCTAAAGGGTAACTTCTCACGAATATTTCCCTATTTTCTAGTTCGATTAACAATTCAAGAGGCTCTTTCGATTATCTAATTGAATCACGAATTTAAACTAGAGCATAAGATGTGAAGAAATTCAGTATCAAACTCCTCTTTCGATTAAGCAAAACAACAAATAACTCACAATACAAATTAAAGCTCCATCAATTAATTCTAACAATTATTAAGAATCGAATCCCTAATCACATTATCGAAACACCGTATCTGTCAACACCCTAATGGAAATTACTCCATAACAATGGAGTACTACATCTTAAATAAGTTTAAGAACAAAGAAAATATCAAAGCTAATGATTTTGATACAAACTCCTGTACTGCACCGATTGCAGGTTGTAATATTGATGAATTCTTGAGACTTCTTGCCTTGGTTGGTTCTCCAATCTTTCGTAGGTCAAACGTCCCTTCACAACCGTGTGTTTGGAGTATTTATACCATGTAAAAACAAGCTCGGAAAAAACTACCCTTTCCTAGCCGAACATGGAAATCACTCTGACAATTTTGCATAGTCGCGCCGCACGCCGCGCCGCCCCATGCGGCGCACTAGTGAAGAAATCCAGAGAGCTCGCATTTTGCTTGTCATACTACTTTTGCACTGCCGCGCCGCGCCTCGCCGTGCCCCATGCGGCGAGGTAGTGCCTTTTTCTTAGAGTAAATTCACGTGTTCACTTTTTGATATCTGGACTTGGTCTTCGACCCCCGAACGTGATCCCAGCTTAATTTGTTGGGCTTCTACTCATACTTCAAAGCTCCAACTTGTTCGATTTTGCTCCAAATTACCTAAATAGCTCAGAATCATTTCCTACAAGGCATAAAACACATAATAAGTATAATTTACTATCAATTAAGCTCAAACACACATAAAATGCAATAATTAGAGTACAATACTGCGGCTAAAACATGGGTTTCTAGCCTTCCATCACACTCCTTTTTGAGTCAGATTTCATCATGTGAGACCAAACTTCCAGCATTCCTACAATTGGCACAATTTCATTAGTTTCGGGAATATAATTCAATACTTTCGGACTAAAATAAAAGCTAAAAGGTGCTAATAAGTAGTCAAAATCCCCACTTATCAACTTCCCCAACCTTAAGTCTTTGCTTGTCCTCAAGCAAATAAATTAGTTCCCACCTCCAAAAGTTAAGGGTCATTTATGCAAGTCAAAGGTGATCCATTCACACATCAATTGGGATCAAACATTACCCACACTACTCATGCATTATCAACAAGGCGACAAGTTAAGCATTCATGCACATATAGTTCTACTGTGACATTTGAGCTTCAAGAATTGACTTTACTCATCAAGGACTCTTGCTCTATCATGTAAGCCATGGTGGACTCCAAACTCTTCCTCCTCTACTTTCCATTTGCCAATCTTACTTAAGAAATTTAGCATTCAATCCAAATATTTACGAAAGTTTCACTCATCTCTCTCAAGAGAATGTCACAAGTGCGGCGTCAAGTACCATAGGCTTGCCCCTCATGTAGATCGCCACTAATGTAAGTTCACTCGGTTTGAAATCAAGTAGGACTTCTTTCGGGATGTAATAAAGGCTTTTGAGTTATGGTAGGATACCGTATGGGTAAGTGGTTACACCTTTCCTTAAGCACTCCATATTTTATTTTTCGGCTCTCACTTTGCCAATTCTTAGATGCACTTTCTTTTCATTGGGGACTAGAGAGACTTAGCATCACTCTTTCTTGATCATTTCATTCTTTTTCTCCATTTTTGATCATTGCCGCCCTTAGAATCCATTCAACCCTTCCACTTATTCACTTTTTGCATTTTTGTTTTTGTTCTTTTCTTTTCTTGCCTTCTCTTCTCATAGAGATCATTTCTTTTCTCTTTTTGTTCCTTGATACCTTTTTCAAGTTCCTCATCTCTTCCCCAAACTTACGTTTTAAGCCATTTGTTTCACAAGAGTGTGAAGGAAAGCTCGGGTGCCAAGAGATGGTCACGACAAAATGGGTAAAGGCTTGTAACATGGTTATCAAATGAGAAAGGCTAGAGGCTCAAAGGGGTTGACTAGGGATAGTGACATTGGTTGGCAATAGAAAACTCAAACGGGCTAAGGAGAGCCTACAATCACTTCTCAAAGCAAAACTTAGGATTTCGCCTTGAAACACATTCGGGACAAGTTCTAGACCCTTCGCACGGATACTTGGACTAGCAACAATTCATCTCACCTCTCATGCAACCTATTGCAAAAGAGGACAGAGTTGAGGGCCCACAACGACCACATTCAAGTTTAAAGATCACTATGGTCCAACTAAACCACTTGATGATTGCCAAAGTCAACACAAGAGTCGCAAAGTCATTACTAGAGCTATTTCTTTCAAAAACCTTGTCTCTAATCATAAGCACGTAGTTAAGTTTGTTGGTGCCAACTGAAGTGTGGTTGGCTCTTCGAGTATGATTTAATTATGTCATTTAATTCATTACTACTACTATTATTACCTAAACACAAAAACGGACTCATTCCCTTAAGAAGGTGTCACACCATCCATCTATGGGACGAGTCACCCGATTCACACAAATACCTTTGGAAAGAACCGTGGCATTAAAAAAATTAAAAGCTTATTATCTACAAAAACATAAAAAGAAGCTACTAAACAAAACAAGAGCTAATACGGTACTAAAACATAAAAAGAAGCTAATAAGCAAAAACAAAGATAAAAAAACTAATGAGCAAAACTACTAAAGATAGAATGAATATACATAGTAAGAGAGAGAGAAGATATATACATACAAATAAGAAAAGAGAGAATATCATCAAATTATTACAGGCCAAATGTATCAAAGTACCAAATATGTCAAATAGACTCCACACACCCCCCCCCCAAAAATAAAAGTAAGCATTGTCCCCAATGCTTAGAAAAATAAGAGTAAAAGTGGGAAGAGTGAAGAAAACTCCCTATGGCTCCTTAGACATCTCTGTGTCCCCAGCAATGTCATCTTCCTCAGGATCAACCAACTGAATATCACCATCCTCAACTCTAGGTGTGGCTGGGTTGGCGAATATCTGACGCACTGCCTCAGCAGTGTCTGCAGCAAGGTCTGGCTCTTCAGACTGTCCAGCTGGTGCCACCAGCGCAGATGGTGCTGAAGGATCTAGGGCGAAATGGTGTGGGTCAAAAATTATATATCAAAGGGGAGATCTCCGGATGTAGCAATCCTGGTCACCACTTTTTGGAGCTTGTCCACTGACTTCTTGTTGGCCTGAGACTTTCTCATCTTTTTTACTTCCTTTCCCAACTCTTCAATCACTGATCCATGTTGTACCAAGGTGTCCATGATAGTTTCTGATTCTCTAAAATTTTCTTCAATGTCTCCTCAATGTCAAAAGGAACATATGATGCATGTGAGGTGGATTGCACTGCAACAGTACTGGATAAGTCAGTTAGCTTTACAGTGGTTGTCCGCATCCAGTTGTTGAGACTCGCCAATGTTTGGGATACTCGCAGTGCAGATAGTGGGTGAGTAGGCACGGGCACTGGCTTCAAAGCCGAGGTAGGAGCTGTGGCATGAGCTACAGTAGGGGCTGTAGATGATGGTGGAGGAATAGTTGCAGCACTAGAGGAAGGCTCAGCCAAAGTGGATGGAACAACAACTCTCTCAGGATCTATTGGTGCTGGCTCATCAGACTGGCCTATTGTGGTAGGAGGCTGAACTTCTTCTTCGGGTTGCTAGCATCCATCAGTGAGTACCAAGGGGCTGGTGTCGTCATGTCCTCTAGATTGAACCATTATCTGTATCAAACAAAGGCGATTGTTAGTTGTAATTCAATGTTCAGACATATACAAGAGATGTACAAATAAAGGATAACTAGAGTACACAGTGAGGGTGTTCAATCAAAGCATGCTTGCAGGGAATAAGAACTGTGGTCCGCACAATGTTTCCTGAAGCCGCAGATGAGGACTTGTGGACCTCACAATTTTGTTTTGCAGTCGTAAAAGTGAAGTGAAGTCCGCACAATTTCATTTGCGGCTGCACCTCTGAGACCCAACAATTAAACTTGTGGCCGCACATTGGAGTCTCAAGGTAGGGACTCTCGGATGACAGTAAAAGGGCTGTTCTGCGGCCGCGATGGAAAATCTGTGGTCTACCCATTTTATCTTAGAGCCGCATATCCCTTCTTTCACTATGTTGCCCAAAAATCAAAATCTGCAGACCGCACAAATTCAGGTGCGGCCGCAGAATTCAAAAATTACGAACATTTCAGTTTTTTTATCTAGGTTTTTCAATTTCATGCACAATTTGACATGGCAATATCATAGAAGCATGAAAATATGTTAACCCAGTCCTCATAGAGCATGTATTAGTTAACCCATTACAAATTTACCCCCACATGGATTGTAATGAGTGAAAAATGTACAAATGGCCCTATTCCTCTATTTATACCAGTTGGTTGGCTAAGGGAAAGAAGAGCGAGTGCGGCCGCACATTTTTATGTGTGGACCACACTCTGTTACCTGGTGAATCCATCTTAGCATCTCATCTGCAGTCCGCACAAATTTGTATGCGGCCGCAGATTTTCATGTGCGGTCGCACATCACCCTTTTTCTGATAGGCTAAACTTCGGAGAGTGGGTATTTTCAACTTTTCATATGTGCGGTCCGCAAGATAATTGTGCGGCCGCATTGCACTTTTGCTACAGCAACCATAATTGTGTGGTTTGCACTAATCAACTGCGGTCCGCAATTCTTAGAGCACTTAGCCAAATTTTTGGTACACAATTCATGCAAGACACACTCAGCCCTGTAGCACACTTCAAATCAAGTTAGAACAAAAATAACACCTAACTACAAAAAGAAAAAGGGAAAGAAACATGAGTTGCCTCCAAAGAAGCACCTGATTTAACGTCACGACACAACGCAAAATACCCTCAATTGAAATGAATGACCGCCACGACGTGGCTATCTCCAATCTTTCCCAAATAGTTCTTCACCCGGAGACCATTGACTTGGAATACTTCATTGTTTTTGTTCTTCAAGTCTAATGCACCAAAAGGTATCACACCCACAATTTCAAAAGGACCACTCCATTTAGACTATAGCTTCCCGGGAAACATCCTCAACCTTGAGTTAAACAATAATACAAGATCGCCCACCTTGAACTCTTTGTTCCAAATGTATTTGTCATGAAGATATTTCATCTTTTCTTTGTACAAGGATGAACTTGCATAAGTATGGTACCGGAACTCATCCATTTCATATAAATGTGCAACCCTCAAGTTAGCGGCTACATCCCAATCAAGATTCAACTTCTTTAGAGCCCACGTGGCCTTGTGCTCTAGTTCCACTGAAAGATGACAAGATTTTTCGAACACCAACCAGTATGGCGACATTTCGATAGGTGTTTTGTAAGCTATCGGATAAGCCCATAATACATCATCAAACTTCTTGGACCAATCTATCCGATTAACATTCACTGTTTTGGACAAGATACTCTTTATCTCCGGATTGGAGACTTTCACTTGCCCACTTGCTTGTGGGTGATAAGGAGTCATGACTTTGTGAGTAACACCATACTTGCTTAGCAAAGTATCAAAAGCCTTTTTGCAAAAATGTGACCCCCATCGCTTATAATAGCATGTGGAGTACCAAACCTTGTGAAAATATTCTTCTTCAAGAAAGCCACCACACTTCTCGCCTCATTGTTGGGTAAAGAAATGGCCTTAACCCATTTGGACACATAATCAACCGCGAACAAGATGTAGGTGTTTCCACAAGAACTCACAAAAGGGCCTATGAAGTCAATACCCCACACATCGAAAATGTCAATCTCCAAAATGGTTGTGAGAGGAATTTCATTCTTCTTTGAGATTCCAATGGCCCGTTGACATTCATCACATCTTTTCATAGCTTACTTGCATCCTTGTAAAGAGTGGGCCAATAGAAGCTACAACTAAGCACTTTGGTCGCCGTTCTTGTGCCACCATGATGACCACTATATGGCGATGAATGACAAGCCCCAAGAATCTCACCATGCTCTTATTCCGGTACACATCTTCTAATCACCCCATCCGTAAAAATCCGAAAAAAGTATGGTTCATCCCAATAATAATCTTGACAATCCAGTTTGAGCTTCTTCCTTTGGTTTGAAGAGAACTCATCCGGAATGATTCCACACACAAGAAAATTTGCTAGATCCACAAACCATGGCATCCCTTACATTGAAATAGCCAAGAGTTGCTCATCGGGGAAGGAGTCATTGATTTCAAGGCCATCATGCGGCCTCCCCTCCTTCTCCAAACAAGACAAGTGGCCTGCCACTTGGTTTTCACTCCCTTTTCTATCTGGGATGTCAATATCAAACTCTTGCAACAAAAGCACCCATCTTATCAACCGAGCTTTGGAGTCCTTCTTGCTCATAAGATAACGAAGCACCGCATGATCCGTGTGGACAATGACTTTTGCACCTATCAAGTACGGGCAGAACTTTTCAATTGCAAACACAATGGCAATGAGCTCTTTCTCCGTAATAGTATAGTTGACTTGGGTACTATTTATGGTCTTACTAGCATAGTATACCAGATGAAAATTTTTGTTGATGTGTTGCCCCAAAACAGCCCTAACTGCTACATCACTTGCATCACACATGAGTTCAAAAGGGACACTCTAATTTGGAGCGGTGATTATGGGAGTAGTTGTCAACTTGAACTTCAACAACTCAAAAGCCCTCATGCAATCATCATTGAAGTTGAACTTAGCATCATTTTCAATAAGCTTGCACAACGGGTTCACCGCCTTAGAGAAATCTTTGATGAAACGCTAATAAAACCCCGCGTGACCTAAGAAACTCCGCACACCCTTTACCGAAGTTGGAGGTGGAAGTTTAGCAATCACCTCAATTTTTGCCTTGTCAACTTCAATTCCATGCTTTGAGATTTTGTGGCCAAGGACAATGCCTTCCTTGAAAATGAAACGGTATTTCTCCCAATTAAGCACCAAATTTGTTTCTTCACATCTAGCTGACACTTTATCCAAATTTGCAAGATAATCATCAAAAGAATCTCCAACTACCGAGAAGTCATCCATGAAAACTTCAAGGTAGTCCTCCACCATGTCCGTAAAGATAGCCAGCATACACCTTTGAAAAGTCGTTGGTGCATTGCACAAACAAAATGGCATCTGCTTGAAGGCGAAAGTACCATAGGGACATGTAAAGGTTATTTTCTCTTGATCTTCCGGAGCAATAAGAATTTGGTTGTAGCCCGAATACCCATCAAGAAAGAAATAGAAAGCACGGCTGGCCAATCTATCAAGCATTTGATCTAAGAAAGGAAGTGGAAAGTGATCCTTCCTTGTGACTTTGTTGAGCTTGCGATAGTCCATAGACACCCTCCATCCGGTCACCGTTCTTGTAGGAATCAACTCATTCTTGCCATTGGTGACCACCGTCATGCCCCCTTCTTTGGGACACATTGAACCGGAGAAGTCCACGAACTATCGAAGATGGGGTAGACAACCCTATCATTTAACTACTTGATAATCTCCTTCTTGACAACTTCTTGCATAGCCTCATTGAGTTTCTTTTGATGTACAATAAATGGTTTGGCACCATCCTCCAACTTGATCTTATGCATGCAAAAGGCAGGGCTTATACCACGAATATCCACCAATGTCCACCCAATAGCCTTCTTCCTCTTTTGTAGCACCGTCAATATGGAATCTACCACACGTTAGTCAAACAAGAGGAAAGAATAACCAGTAAAGTAGAACAAGGGCCAGGAAATTCATACCGAAGATGTTGAGGCAATGGCTTCAACTCCAAGGTATGAGGCTCTTCAATAGAAGGCTTTGTAGGAGGAGTTGTTCTATTTTCAAGATCCAAAGATAATTTTTGGGGTGCATAGTTATATGACCCTATTCCTTGCAAAGAGTTCACACATTCCATGAAACTATCCATCTCGTCATCATCAAAGTTGAACAAGATAGCCTCCAATATATCACCAACATTGATTGTAGCACTTGTTTCATCAACAATAACATCGGTCACCAAGTCCACAAAACAACACACTTCATTGCTATTTGGTTGCTGCATGGACTTGCACACATGGAATACCACTTTTTCATCACTAACACGGAATGTAAGTTCTCCGGTTTCAACATCACAAAGAGCCTTCCCCGTAGCAAGGAAAGGTCTCCCAAGAATAATCGGTACTTCATAATCAACCTCACAATATAGAATGACAAAATACGTCAGAAGAATGAATTTATCAACACAAACCAAGACATCTTCAATCACTCCCAAAGGCCTCTTCATAGTACGATCGGCCATTTGCAATCTCATAGAGGTGGGTCTTGGTTTCCCAATCCCCAAAGTCTTTAAAATCGAATAGGGAATCAAATTGATACTTGCCCAAAGATCACAAAGAGCTTTAGCAAACTCGGCACTTCCAATTGTACAAGGAATCATGAAAGCACTGGGATCCTCCAACTTAGGAGCCATTGAATGCACAATTGCACTCACTTGATGAGTGATTTTTATAGTTTCAAAATTCATTGATCGCTTCTTTGTCACGAGATCCTTCATAAACTTAGCATAACCGGGCATTTGTTCCAAAGCTTCAACTAATGGCACATTGATTGAGAGACTCTTCATCATTTGAATGAACTTCTTGAATTTCTTCTCACAATTTTTCTTGGCAAGTCTTTGAGGGTGTGGAGGTGGAGGCTTAGGTAATGGTGCCTTAGCCTTTTCCACTACTGGCTCCGGTATGCTAATAATGTGATCCCTAGATGGGTTCACCTCCTCTTGAGTCTCTTCAACACTATCATCAATATCAATCCGAACTTCATCATTAGGTTGCACCACATTGTTTGGGATCTCTTCTTGTTGCACCATTTGCTCATTATCAATAAGTTGCCTTTCACTTGAGGTGGGTGCATTCCCACCTCTTTTACTTTTTGTAGTAACGACCATGGTATGCCCCGTGTTGTTTCCACCCTTTGGGCTTACTACCGTGTCACTTGGTAGTGCCCCCTTAGGACGAGAATTTAGAGCTTGATAGATTTGCCCTATTTGAACTTCTAGGGTACGGATTGATGTGTTGTGTGAGGCAAGTTGGGCATCCGAATCGGTATTCTTTTCCATTATTTGCTTGAACGTATTTTCAATACTCCTCATCTCGTTGTTTGAAGAACTTGAACCATATGAAGGATAAGGAGGTGGGTTGCTCGGTTGTTGATACATCGTGGGCCTTTGAAAACCCTACCCCTGGTTGCCTTGATTGTTGTTCCATCCGCCTTGATTGTTACCCCCCGCCCCCCTAAATTTCCTTGATTATTTCCACTCCAATTTCTTTGATTATTGTTGTTATTCCAATTCCCTTGATTGTTGTTTCCGCTCCAATTGCCTTGATTGTTAGAATTCCAATTGCCTTTATTGTTTTGAGGTCGCAATTGTTGTTGGTTTGGGCCTTGAAAGTTGTTCACATATTGCACTTCCTCCTCTTGTTCATTGTAGGAATAATCTTGGTCAAAACCACTATCTTCTTGCACATAATTCTCCACTCGATTTTTCACTTGTGGACCCTTTGTCCTCTTCTTGTTCACCATAATGTTCACTCCCTCCATGGCATTGACTTGCTTGGGATTTTGCACTTGATTTAGTTGGCCTTTGCTAGTTGTGTCATGGTGGTTGTCAACTCGGTAATGGCTTGCCCATGGTCTTGCGACTCTTTGTGAAGGTGGATCATGTTTGGATCACCATGTGGAACATTGACCTGGGATTGCCAAGCTGATGACGTTTCCACCATCTCATCCAAAATCTCACATGCCTTCGCATAAGGCGTAGTCATGAAGTTCCCACCGCCAAGTTGATTCACTATACATTGGTTGGTTGTGTTAATCCCCCGATAGAAAGTTTGTTGAATCATGTTCTCCGTCATATCGTTGTTGGGACATTCCTTAACCATTGTTCTATAGCATTCCCATATCTAGTGTAGTGGTTCATTCAGCTCTTGCTTGAATGCCAAAATCTCATCTCGAAGTGTAGCCATATGCCCCGGAGAGAAGAACTTAGAAATAAACTTTTTCGCCAACTCATCCCAAGTGTGAATGGAATGGTTCGGCAATCGTTCCAACCGATCTAAAGCTTTCCCCCGTAGAGAGAATGGAAAAAGCCTTAGCCTCTATGCATCCTCGGAGACATTTGTTTGTTTGCGCTCCCAACATGTATCCACAAACCCCTTCAATTGTTTGTACGCATTTTGAGTTGGAGCACCGGTGAAGAAACCCCGTTGCTCAAGCAAAGAGAGCATCACATTGGTGTTTTGAAAGTTGTCAGCCCTAATACGGGGAGGGACTATTGCACTTGCATATCCTTCATTGGGTAATATTCGGTGTGGAGCCACTTGTGGTGGAGGTGGGGGTGGAGAGAGGACATTGTCATGAAGGCACTCGGCCTGTTTGATTGGCTTGGGCTCAAGAGGTTCCTCCTCAACTGGCTCATCCTCGCCATTCAATTCCCCCAAAGGCACATTTTCGAGATCATTGTTGGCAATATTTGTACCTAAAATTTCTCACACAAGTTAGTAACATAGAAGGAAAAGAAGATATTCCAAAAACAAACCCAAATATATAGCTAACACCATTTTTACTCCCCGGTCCCAATGCCAAAAATTGATCCACGTCCAACTTGCACTCAAAGTGAGTGATACGGTCGTATGCAATTATAATTACCCAACTATGAGTCGGGGTCGAATCCATTGGGAGTTATAAGGGGTGTCAGGAGTATATATATAAAGCAAGTGAATGGAGTACCTAAATTGCACTTCCACAACAGAGTTTTAATTTCTACTTCTAGAATAACTTTAATGATTACACACGGTCCGCAGATTTCTTTAGTTGGCAGGAAGGAGGATTTTGCGGTCGCACATTTCTGGATTGCGGTTGCAAGGCAACTTTTGCGGCCGCACATTTCTTGTGTGGTCCGCACTTAACAAAGGCTTCAGGACTTGGTCTTCTTGCATATTCTCTGAACTATGAATCTTTGTCAGTGGAAGCACAGTTCTGCGGCCGCACAATTCATGTGCAGTCGACAAATTGCTGAAAAGCCTATTAGGTTCTGCTGTTTGGGTTGCGGCCGCAGATGGAATTTTGCGGTCAGCAATTTCTTCTGCGGACCGCACATCTTTGCTTCTATGCCTTGTATTGCCTTGTGCTTTAGAACACTCCTTTTTGAGTCAGATTTCATCACAGGAGACCAAACTTCCAGCATTCCTGTAATTTGCACAATTTCATTAGTTTCGGGAACACAATTCAATAGTTTCAGACTAAAATAAACTCTAAAAGGTGCTAATAGGCTGACAAAATCCCCATTTATCACCTGCGAAGCAAAAACCCCAATTCGAAACCATGTCATAACAAGTCAAAAAGAAACAAGTAGTACAGAGAACAAGTACTATACCGCTGCCGCATTGTGCATGGCGTTATTTAACAAACACTCTCCCGAAAGAAAGTGTATTTTTTTCTTATCTTTTTCTGACGCCAGCGGCTTCAGATAATTGGCGAGTTCTACCGGCTGGGACAACAGGTGTCACTCGGTAGATACCGAGAGGGAGACACTCCTCCTTCTCAGGGGATCTGCGGAAGGAGGCGAGTAGTTGTGCCCCAAATTCCCATGGTCGGGGGATAGGGGAGGAGAAACATCCTCCTCTCGGGCGTCTGCGGCTGGTGGGGGTGATGTAGAAGTCGCTGATGATGAAGGTATGACCAGTGTGGAAGGAGATAAAGCTGATGGTGTTGTGGGTTGAGAAACAGCTACGGTAGAGGTAGTGTTGTTTGTTGGTTTCTCACCAACCGAAGATGAAAGAGGCCCGGTACTCGGCCTTATAGTACCGGGAGCAGCAACTGGTACCAAAAAGGGAGAACCTTTTTGAATTGGCATTCTCTACCAAATCAAACTCTCCCTAAAGCGCTTGGGCATCGTCCTCTGTTGGGGTTATAAGCTGTTCAGATTGAGCATTCTGTTGAGCTGATGAAGATCGTTGTCTCCTTTGTAGGGAAGCCCCATCATCACTGGCTTCCCTATCATCGTCAATAACCAAAGTGACTATGGCTGGCTCGGGCACGACTTTCTTTACCTTTTTATTCTTGCCCTCGGCCGAGGAAGAACGCCGCCTTTTTGGTTGCTTGCTCTCTGGTCGGGGACTCCTAGAAGAAGTGCTCGTACCGGAAGCAGATCCAATGGTGCCTGTTCGGGTGAGAGCCTCCTTCGACAACCTCGCAGCCTCTACAGAATCAGCCAAAACGTCCTCCTCGGGGATGGAAACAGAGCTATGCGGGAGACCTGAATCTAATAAGAAGGTAATGTTAACCAGTTTTCTTATATACAAAGATAAAATGAAGGCAGAATCGGTTTTACGAGTCAGCTTACCATGATTCTTGTCCTTCCATCCATATTTGGGGGCCAACTCTTTCCACCGGCGAGTCTCAGGAGGGGTGATGTCCAGAATCTTCTGAACCCACTGGTCCAAGCCTTCAACCCTTGGTGGTGTCTACCAAGCTGCTGAAATAATGAAAGAAAAAGGATTAGCAATGACACGAAACAACCTTTTTCCAGAAAAAAATGATAGACTTTGAACTTACGTGTACGAGTCCAGGATTCAGGGAAAGACGGAGTTGTAACCGGGATGATGTCCCTGGTGGTAATGACGACGAACCGCTCCATCTATCCACGGTCGTTGTCGTCATCCATATTGCTGGTGAACAAAGCATGGTGGCCATGTTTGCTGAAATTTATTACTCCCCCACAGAAAATCTTGGGGGAGTAGAGATTCATCATACGAGCCAAGGAGAGCTCCTTGTTCATTTTCTGGCACAGCCTCCGTAGACATGCTACCGCTCGCCACAACGAAGGATGCCAAACAAACCTAGTATCGGTGGCACAGCTCTAAAATCATGGGGTCAAGTCCCCTACTCAAAGAAAATGCACCCAAAGTGAATGGGTACGTGTAAACGTACGTGAAGCCCTTCTTAGTGAAGGTTACTCGCTCCTCCAGATCGGGAGCAATAATGTTGGGTCGTAGCAATCGCAGTCCTCCTTCACATCAGGGATGCTGGAAGGGCGAATAAAAAGAGGGGAATTTGCCAACAGCCCAAGTGCGAGGGTTTAAAGTAGGGAACTTCTCTTCAAAGTCCTTGGCTGTGTTGAGATGTGTGGGGATAATGGTGCTCACCGTGGGAGGATCAACATTAATGTCGATTTCTTTGTCTTTGCTCTTCTTCGGGCCTCTACTAAAGAGAAGACTGGAGTTTTTGGAAGAGTTAGTGAAAGAAGCCATGATCAGCAGAAGGTGATAAGAGTTCTTTGAAGAAAATTAAAGAAAGATGAAAGCAGCAAAGAGTTGAATGCAAAGAAGTTGAGAGAGTTTGTAAAACTGTTAAGTGTAAAAGAAAAAGAATGAGGCGTATAAGTAAAGGAATAGGCGGCTAAAATCGTGGACATGATTACCTTGAGAACTGGCAAAAATATTGTTAAATCGTGGAGTAACACGTGTTCGGGGTATTAAATGCGAAGAGACGTGCATCTTATCAAGCGTCAGAAACTTTTCAGAAGGGTTCAGAAAATTTCTCGCCAAGAAAGGAATCTTCACCAACTTCTCAGTGACACAAAGATGTGCCACCGGAAAGCAGGGGGACTATCTGTATAGGGTAAAATCGGTTCACATTAAATACTCGAATGACAGAGTGACATGTGGAACTGGGGACAGACGGAAGACGAAGCGAGTGAAAACCAAGACCGAGGATAACAACTTCGGTTGGCATCGGGTAGACCCCGAAGGGAACATTATCAACGAGGGCAAATAAATATTTGCCACCAGATGACATTCAATGAAGAATATTCCTCAATATTAAATACACATTTGTTATAGAGAATTTTGGCATTCATAATTTGTCGTTACATATTCATCAATGACCTCATTATTGTCATTTAAGAGGGGCTTCCCTAGGTATAGCTATAAATAGTGACTTCAACAGCCATTGTAACACACGAAAATTCTGACAAACTTATGCTACACATTATTCCAAGCTAAATAATACTTTATTTTCTGTCTAACGTCACTCTTATTGCTGCTTTCGAAAATCTTGCTCCCGGAGCCAAGCTATTAGCTATTTTATCTCGATTTCAATGCTAAGTCTTGCATTTTATTTATTTAATTTATTTATCATTTGAGGATCAAATCGATTCGCTTGTCTATAGACCACGTTATAAATTCAACTGTACCATTTTACGGATAAACAACTTTCAGAAAGCTTAACTTCAAACATGAATATTGAAGTAAGTATTATCAAGCTAACTTCAGACTTGTTTCTAGGTAATAATTAATGACTAAAGTTCAGATAAAAAATAATTAAATTTCAGGCAAAAAATGGTTGAACTCATGATATACCGATTTCAGACAAGATTTTTGTACAGTGTGAATAAGACTTCAATGCACTTCCCTCTTATTTAGTGATTTGGCCTATATTGATCCGTTCAAATAATATCCGAATTCACCCATTTGACACCGCCTAATTGTCTCGGATCGATGCGCGACTGTACATTTTCGGCATGTTCTCAATCTGCCTTTTTTCTTATAATAATCACAAACCCGTTGGAGATTTTGGTACAAATATTGCCCAGTTAATTAACACAAGCAACATCACCCCTTGTGAACTAGATTTGGATCTTGAATATTAAAATCCCTAAAGAAAGCAGCAACAATATAACTTCCCTTATTTTGTTCAGAAAAAGGCCCAATCATTTATGGTATTTGCCAACTTGCCATACAAAAGCAACATGGGGATTGGGTCTCCTCATTAAGTCTCAAGTTCAACGGACACCTCTTCGTCATAAAATTATATTGTGTAGTTAGGTAATTTTTTTTTTAAATATGTATATATACTATGTATTGACACCCTTGATTTTTTGGTGAGTTTATTTTTTTTATATTTTGACCCCCCTTAATGAAAATCCTGGCTCCGTCACCGAAAAATGTGTTCCTTACTGTCTTTATTCTCACCTTATATTTGTAAGATGAAATATAGGAGCTCCTAGCTATTGCATCGTTACCTTCTAATTTTACTTGTAATTAAGTCTCAAGTTTCGTTTATTTAAATGTGCATCTCATGGATTTTGCAGGGACTTTTCTTTCTTTTATTGTAGCCCAGTTTGCTCAATCGGTTGAATGAACGTGATCCATCAAAGTTGTGGGATATACATTAGTTCAAGTTTTAATGCTCTAGTGGGAAAAGTTAGACTCCTATATTAATCCCTTCTTAACTCCTAACTAATTCATCTTTAACAAGACTTTTATTATTATTAATATACGGGGGTCAATATCAAACCCTTATCGTCATAATACGGCTTAATTTGATAAAAACCAATACTTTTGATATTATACTCTTAAGTTTTAACATAAACTGTAAAATATATATTCTACATGTACTTCTCACACAGTTTAGAAATATAATACTATGATTTTTATTATTTAAAAAAATAAATGATTTTTTAATTTATATCTACTCTCGATAATCATCACATAGATTCAATTTGAGGAGGAGATTGCAAATGAAAACTCTCTTCCTTTCCGAGGGCATCATTATGCTTGGCGACAGTTTATTAGCCTTTTACCTTTTACTATTATATTTTTTAAGGTTACCTTTTAATATTATATTCTTAAGTGCCTTCAGTATGATAGTCTTATATCGTGATAATAAAAATGGACTTTAGATTTAACTCAATCCGAAAAATTAGCTAATAAAATTCTTTATTGGTTGAAAAGATGTGATTTTATTGAATGCAATAACGGAAATTAAAAAGTAGTGACATGGAAAAAAATAAAAAAATTAATTTATAATACATAGATTTATACATTAGTATAATTTGTGGTGGCAAATTAGATAAATGAAATAGTTAGCCATCTATATTATCCACTAAAAAATGGGTTGGATAATGAATTTTTTAAATATGGATAAGATCCATACTATCCACTTAACCAATGGATAACCAATGAGTTTAACTTTTATATTTACAAATACTCAAAGTGGAGATTTTCTCAAGTTTAGAAAACTAAAAATTCTTCCAAAAGTGATCATATTCAAGAAGTCGTGGATAATATAGACATCCATTTTATCTTCCGATTAATCCATTTTATGTTCGTGTTAAATAAAGTTCGGGTCATATGTTTTATCAGTTTTTGCATTATCCGTTTCCAACCCGCTCATATCCGATCCAATCCAACCTGCCAGCTTGCTTCCCCTAAGTACAATCTACACACATACACTACAACTAGGTGGCCTATATACAACTTTACAAAGTGTAACCCAAAAAAAAGTTAAGATTTAACATTCAACTCCAAATAGATTCTCGAAATCGCTATTAAAATTTTCTTTAAAAGCTCAAGCTTCTAACCCATTCTTCGAATCAACAATTGTGGCTCAAATATTAGTTCGACTAACCAAATCTATTTGGGTGGTAAAAATTAGTTTTTAAAGGTAATCTACAATTGTTGAACAAGTTTAAATAAGTAGGTTTAAATTTTAAATCTAATTTTGTGAGAATTTGGTAATGGGTAATGTTTAGACTTGTTAGAAACAATCTTAGGAGGTTGTTTACAAATTTTGAAGTCATTTGATTGAGATTTGGACTTAATTTAAACAAGAATTGCAACTGAAAATCGTAGGAAATATCGCGTCTAGAGACGCTTGTACACTTTTATCAATATTATACTATCTTTATGTATATAGGTATATAAATATAAAGATATATAAACACAATAGTAAAAAAATATGTTGGCGATACACTATGTATATAGATGTAAAAAAAGAAGAATTAGAAATTGTGATAAATCTACCTGTTTACCCTAAAATTAGAGTAACAATTAAACTTGTTCAGTGGTTTTAAGAATACGTGATTTAATCAACTACCAATTGACAAACAAGGAATTGAAATAGATAATCAGAATAGTAAAATAAATCAAATCAGTGTTCTGGCAGCGCTTTCGACCTCGATTCGAGATGGTCTCAAAGTTGGGTAAGAAGAACAATAAAGAACAATGATGAACAGTAATGGATAGTAAGTAAAATAGAGAGCAGCGTTTTTATATATCTTTATCAGTGAATCCATGCCCCTTACAAATGAATAGGGTCCCTCTTTATATAGTAGAGGAATCCTAAATAAGGTACAATTCTAATCACGAAAATAATTCCCATGATTGACGTTAATAACCGCTTGATTTGATCTGTTCCGAGATTTTTGCTGAGATATTCGGTCGGTTGCTAATGTCTCGCCATTCCGTTATTATGCCTTACTCGAAGTCGGTCATGCTCGATCTCGATCTTCAGCGAGCACTTCGATCTTCGTGCTTCGTACTTTGCCATTGAGCTAGAGACTGATTTATTACGAGCTTACTCTCGAGCCAGCTCCTCGTGCCTATGAAATCTGACATGCCCGATTTCGAGCGTATACAGATAGTCCCCGTATTTCTTGGAATAAAATGAAAAGGAATGGTTTGAGCCTTGATTTTTCGAAACCTCGATCATGACGTCGTCCTTATGACGTAAGTGACGGATGTGATCGAAATATCCCGTCAGTTCAGTTTCCCAAATCATTAATGCTTGTCAGTTGGTGGTCGGCCACTAACGCCACCGAACCGTCGCTGTGAACCTATAAATACCTGCTCCTTCATTGAATCAAACTTTACTTTTGCTCTAATCAAACATCTAAGTATTCTCACTCTTTTCATCTCCTCCTTTTTGTCGTCTGTAGAACCACCGTCGTTAGCACCGAAACCACTAGTTTTTCATGTTTCTTCGCTCTGTTTTACTTATACACTTGGCGAAAACCTCAAAGACTGTACCACAAAAGGAGAAAGCTTCTTGCTCTTCTTCCTGGCCGTCCGGCGGCAAGGCGCCAGCGGAGCCGCTTCCCCATAAATATGTTCTCGGTCCGTGTACTCTAAAATTTGACTTCAAGGTCGAAAACCCTTCATCGATCCCGGGCCGATGTGAGCATTTGTCGATGTACATATGCTCAATATCGAAGAATCACCTCGAGGCCATGAAGAGGGACTGCAACTGGGGGTCTCGAGGTCGTGGTGCGAATTTCTGCTCCCGAAGAGAACATCACCACCTACGTGGAGGGGTTCTTAAGTGTTTACATTTACCCCTTCACATTGGGTCCCCTCGACCCAGTAATTATTGATCTCTGTAAAAGATATCACGTCACCCTCGGCCAAATCCACCCCTCTCTATGGCGCATAATAATCATGCTGCGCTTCTTCTCTAGCAAGGCCGAGGGGCTAGAGTTCACTCTAAATCACCTCATGTGGTTGTACCGGCCTCGAATTTACCGAGGACTAATCAGGCTTCAACGCCGAGCAACGAAGGCCATGATCTCGAGAATCGATGAGGACAAGGATGGGGGTTGGAAGAGCCATTTTATACGGGTGAGGACCTGCGACATTATCCCAGAAGAGAAGATGATGTTCCCTGAGGAGTGGAACTTCAACCATAAGTGATCTTTTAAACCTTGCCCTTCATACCTCTTCGACTTCGCCTGACATCCCCTTTCGATATGCAGCTGTTCCTTGGATGCTTAAGCGGTACCTGACCTCGAAGATTGGGTTCGGAAGTTAGCCTCAACTTCCACATATGCCGAACGTGCATGGCGTGATTTGGCAAAGGGCAGATGGGAGGCCAAGAATCACGGTAATGATCTCCTTTTTCATGTTCTGAAACACTTTTTATACTTCATTCATCATTAATTTTCTTTCAAGCAGGCCTGACTAAGGATGCCATTTTGAGGCCTTCAAGTGGCGAGGAAGAAACCAAATCCCTGGTTCTGAAGCCGAGGGAAGACTAGAAGAGGAAAACTGCATCACAATATGAGGACCCCAAGCCCAAACCTCGAAGGGTGAGGAGGAAAGTAATCGCTCTCATGATGGACTCGGTCCAAAAACTGAGAGACGAAGAAGAAGAAGAAGAAGAAGAAGAAGAAGAAGAAGAAGAAGAAGAAGAAGAAGAAGAAGAAAAAGAAGAGGAAAATGCATCGGCACTGACAGTCCGACCTAGGAAAGCCACCGAGGTCACCAAAACTTCTGAGCCGACGGTGACTGCTAAAATCAAGCCTCGTGTTGAGGAGGCTTACAAAATGAAATCGGGTGAGGATCTCGAATTACAAGAGGTCGAGATCGTTTCTTGGCCATCTGTAACTTTACCGGACGGGGCCAGTTCTGAGACCCCGAAGATCGATCAGAGCGTCCCGAGCGACTTGCTCGGGATCATGACAGCAGGTCACTTGCCTTCTCTCCCGACCTTTTCTAAGGAGGCACTAAGGGAAGCTCGAAAGTTGAAGACTCCTGATATAGACGGAGGCTATAGTATAGGGGAGCCCTTTCGAGATTGCTTTACTGGAGTCGATGATGCCTCTGATATCGGTGATACTTCTATTCTTTTAGAAGAGGCCCAATATCTCTTATCTCGGGCAAGAATCAGTTTACTGCACTTCTTTTCTTTACTCTTCTTTTTCTTTTTCTCTAAATCTGACTTGTATTTTCCTTTTTTGTACAGGCCTTCGCCAAGTTTCGAGCTGACCTTAGCCAGTGTGAAATCGAGCTCCAAAGGGTCTCGGGGGAGAGGAACGCTTTGAAGCTTCTTTGCGGCCAAAGAGACGAAACTATAAAGTACCTTCAAGTGGATTTGGCCAAGGCTCAGGAGACGAAACCATTGCCATGTACCGGGCCGATGCTGAGGCTATTCAAATGCAGGTAAGGGAGGCTTCTGACCGAGAGCAATCGATCATTGACTCGGCAAAGTGTCAATCCTGGAGGGAAACCCTCGAGGAAATCCATACTCGAGATTTTGACCTCTCCGGGGAGATAGCCCGAGCCAAGATGCTTGAGGCTGAAGCCAGGCAGCTTGCCTCCTTTGACAACGAAGACGAAGATGAAGAAGGCAGTCGAGGTGGATCCGATGAGGGGCCTGAAGGAGAAGTTGCTCCCGAAGAAGAGGTCGAAACCGGCCGTAGTTAGGACTTAGTTTCTCTTTTTGTAAGGCTTGTACATAACCTTTTCTATTAATATATAATAGAAAACTTCTTTTGAATGTCTTCTCAATTTTATGTTCAAACGTGTTTTTTGCTTTTGCCTTGTGAACACTAGTTCGAACTTAGAACAAAACCCTTAGGTTTTTTAGACATGCAAGGGCGAGTCCCCGAGCTCAATAATATATTCGAGATTTCGGATGGCTTGATCGATGCCATGACTGCACTATTTTTATAACTGAGTTCGAGTATGTTTCAAACTTAGAATAGAATAAACCCTTAGGTTTTTTATCAAATAATGGGTAATTTTCGAACTTATAGTAACATACCCCTTAAGGTTTTATGGCGGATCCTTGAGCTAAGTTCAAATCAACTTTATTTGAACTCGGAATAGTGGAACCCTTAGGTCCGGGTTGAGTGAGAACAAAGTCTCGAACTCTAAACGTATTGGCCCTTAGGCTCTTTTAGGTTGGGCCAATATGGCCTCTAAAAGACGGCTATTATTTTCCCTTTTCGGCTTATTACCCATTGGGTCTTTTGATGGTCCGATGTCGGTTGAAACCCTTTTACTTTTTGTGCCTTAGCACATTTGTATTAAAAATAATTTGATACCTCTTAAGGTTTTTCGAGGGCTGATTTTATTGAAGCCCTTTTGATTATTTACCGAGGGTAGCCTTTTTTAACCGGTTTTTCAGAGAATTTGATGGCCTATCATTATTGCGGAATTCGGACGTCTCCGAACCGCGTTATTTAGGCTGTAGCCTTTATTTTGACCGTAGCCTTTAGTTTGGCTGTAGCCTTCGGGTATGCCTCTTAGGCTTATTTCCCAATAACATTTCAAACTTGTTTGAAATGTCAGTCCCCGAGAATGGTGGCCTTGGCCTATAGATCGAGGGGTGCCTCTTTGAGGTCTTACGCATTTGTGTTTAGAAAACTCGAATAAGCCTATCATCGATGGTAGTCCCCGAGTGTATATTTGCACTTTGGCTCTTGAGCCATTTCTCGTAATATCATAAGCATGAGGTTTGTATAGTAGATAATTTTCTTCGAGACACAAAATGTTTAAATGAAGAGAGAATGCTTCTTTGAATAGTTTATACATGCGCACATGTTATGCCATCGGGGCTCAACTAATTTATATGGATACAGTTCACTTGACCGTTTGGTCCATTACAAAGCTTCCCTATCGAGGCCCTTTGACATGAAGTACTATTCTCGAGAACACAACATCCGAGGGTGATGCCCTCCAGTATTCGAGGTTGATTGCAAAGAAGCCTTGGATACTATTGAATTGTCCTCAGGTAGCACATAATTGTTGCATCGTTAAAAACCTCGCCGGGAAAACCCAGTTGGGATAAAAACCGATCTAAGGAAAAAAGAGTGCAATGCGTACTTTAAAACCTGAGGTCTCGATGTCTTTGGTCGAACTCCTGCAATGAGTTAGCGCCGAATATATATAGACGAAAGAAGGGAGAAAGTCATACCTTAACAATAATATCGTTTGAGAAGTGATATGTTCCAGTTGTTTGGTAATGGTTCGCCGTCCATCGTTCCGAGTTTATAAGACCCTTTTTCCGACTATATCGAGGACTTGATAGGGTCCTTCCCAATTCGGGCCGAGCTTCCCTTCATTAGGATCTCGAGTGTTGATGGTGACCTTCTTTAGGACTAAGTTCCCGACCCTGAAGTGGCGAAGGTTGGTTCTTCTATTGTAGTACCTTTCGATTCATTGCTTTTGTCCAGCCATTTGAATAAGTGTCGCTTCTCGTTTTTCATCTAATAATTCAAGGCTAGTATTCATAGCCTCGCGGTTCGATTCCTCCGATGCATGTCGAAACCTTGCGCTGAGTTCTCCGACTTTGACTGGAATTAAGGCTTCGGAACCATACACTAAGGAAAACGGAGTTGCCCCTGTACTGGACTTCGATGTTGTTCGATATGCCCAAATGACTTCGGGTAGAATTTCTCTCCATTTCCCTTTAGCTTCGTTCAACCTTTTCTTCAGGTTTTGGATGATAGTCTTGTTCGTCGATTCGGCCTGTCCGTTCCCACTAGGGTGATACGGTGTTGACAATATCCTTTTTATTTTATGGTCTTCGAGAAACTTCCTCACTTTACTGCCGATAAATTGCTTACCATTGTCGCATACTATTTCTGTGGGTATCCCAAATCGATACACGATGTGATCCCATATGAAGTCTATAACCTCTTTTTCTCTCACTTTCTCGAACGCCTATGCTTCAACCCATTTAGAGAAATAGTCAGTCATAAATAAAATGAATTTAGATTTACCTGGCGCCGCTGGAAAGGGGCCGACGATATCCATCCCCTATTTTATGAATGGCCATGAAGATAGGACTGAATGAAGTTGTTCTCCGGGCTGATGGATCGTCGGTGCAAACCTTTGACATTTATCACATTTTCAAACAAACTCCTTAGTATCTTTTTCCATACTATCCCAGTAGTATCCTGCTCTAATGATTTTGTGAATCAGTGATTCGGCGCCGGAGTGGTTCCCACAAGTGCCTTCATGGACCTCTCGTAAAACATAATCAGTGCCTCCTAACCCTAAGCACACTGCCAATGGTCCATCGAATGTTCTTCTGTATAATGTTCCATCTTCAGCCAATGTGAATCGAGCAGCTTTGGTTCGTAAGGTCTTCGACTCTTTAGGGTCCAATGGGAGCTTTCCATTCTTCAAGTATTCAATATATTTATTCCTCCAATCCCAGTTTAAGCTTGTAGAGTTTACCTCGGCATGGCCTTCCTTGATCACGGATCTCGAGAGTTGAACGACAGTCCCCGAGCTGATCTCATCTTCCTCGACCGACGACCCCAAGTTTGCAAGTGCATCGGCCTCACTATTTTGTTCTCGAGGTACATGCTATAAAGTCCATTCCTTGAAACGGTGCAAAGTTACCTGCATCTTGTCCAAATACCTTTGCATTATATCCTCTCAAACTTCGAAGGTTTTATTTACTTGGTTCACCACCAGTAAAGAGTCACACTTGGCTTCAATGACTTCTGCCCCCAGGCTTTTAGCTAGCTCGAGACCTGCAATCATGGCCTCGTACTCGGCCTCATTGTTAGTCAACCTAGAAGTTTTGATAGATTACCTAATAGTGCTACCCGTTGGCGGCTTCAAAACGATGCCTAGCCCGGACCCCTTCACATTTGAAGCACCGTCTGTGTAAAGGGTCCATACCCCCGATGACGTACCCTATTTTAACAAGATTTCCTTTTCAACTTCGGGTACGAGGGTTGGCATAAAATCGGCCACGAAGTCTGCTAAAATTTGAGACTTGATAGCCATTCGGGGTTGATATTCGATGTCGTACCCACTGAGTTCGACGACCCATTTGGCCAATCGGCCCGACAGTTCGGGTTTGTGCAAAATATTACGAAGTGGGTAAGTAGTTAATACGTATACGGGGTGACATTGAAAGTATGTTATTAACTTTCTAGAGACGCTTATTAGTGCAAGTGCCAATTTTTCTAAGAGTGGATATCTAGTTTCTGCTTCTTCTAAGGTTCGACTTACATAATAAACGAAAAATTGCGCACCTTGCTCTTCCCGAACCAGGACACCACTAACTGCGATTTCTGATACTGCAAGTACAAGTAAAGTTTCTCATATGCCTTTGGAGTGTGAAGCAGTGGTGGACTCGATGGGTATCACTTCAACTCTTCCAATTCCTGTTGGAATTCCGGGGTCTATGCGAAATCACTATTCTTTTTGAGTAAAGAGAAAAATCTGTGGCTTCGATCCGATGACCTCAAAATGAATCGGCATAAGGTAGTTAGCCTCTGTACGGCTTTTACACTATCCATAATGGTGATGTCTTCGATGGCCTTGAGTTTATCGGGGTTGATATCGATCCCCCGATTTGATACCATGTAGCCAAGGAACTTGCCTGAACCAACCCCGAAAGCACATTTTTCGGGGTTGAGCTTCATGTTGTATTTCCTTAAAATCTCGAACGTTTCCTGCAAATGAGCCAAATGGTCCTCTGCGTGCAGGGACTTAACTAGCATGTCATCAATATAAACCTCCATTGATTTACCTATTTGTTCTTCGAACATTTTATTCACTAGGCGTTGATAAGTAGCTCCTGCATTTTTTAGCCCGAAGGGCATTACATTATAACAATATGTTCCATACTTGGTGATAAATGAAGTCTTTTTTGGCCTTCCGGGTTCATTTGGATTTGATTGTACCCGGAATAGGCATCGAGAAAAGTAAGGATCGCGTGGCCGGCCGTGGCATCGATCATGCGATCAATGTTAGGCAGTGGAAAAGAATCTTTGGGGCACGCCTTGTTTAAATCCTTATAATCCACACACATTCTAAGTTTGTCCCATTTTTTAGGGACTACAACTACATTGGCTAACCATTCGGGATATTTCACCTCCCGAATGGATCCTATTTAGAGAAGTTTAGTTACCTCGTCCTTTAAGAATGCGTGCTTTACTTCGGACTGGGGTCTTCTCTTTTGCTTCACCGATTTGAATCTAGGGTCCAGGCTTAGCTGATATGTCGTTAACTCCGGTGGAATCCCTGTCATGTCTAAATAGGACCAAGCAAACCAATCTATGTTATCAACAAGAAATTGGATAAGTTTTTTCCTGAGTTCGGGGGTTAATCTCATTCCCAGGTATACCTTTCACTCGGGCAAGTACTCGATCAATATAACCTGTTCCAGCTCTTTGACCGTTGATTTGGTGGCATCAGTATCTTTGGGAATAACAAAAGTTCGAGGGGTCAAAAAATTCTCCTCTTCTTCTTTTATCTCCCGCTTCCCTGATTTGGTCGAGGCTGGTGGCTGTGATTGCTATTTGACTTTCTGTTTATCTTTGATTCTCGACCTTTCTGAGGTTGATAGTTTCGATATCGGGGTCACCTCATCGACCACAAATATTTCCTTTGCAGCATGCTGCTCCCCGTATACTATCTTTACACCATCCGACGTCGGAAATTTCATCATTTGGTGGAGAATCGAAGGGACTGCCCTCATATTATGGATCCAAGGCCTTCCGAGCAGTGCATTGTACCTCATGTCACCCTCGATTACGTGGAATTTGGTATCTTAAATGGTTCCAGCCACGTTTACTGGTAGAATAATCTCCCCTTTAGTTGTTTTACTGGCCATATTGAAGCCGTTTAAGACTCGAGTTGCGGGTACGATTTGACTTTGTAGGCCGAGCTGCTCCACGACCCTCGATTGGATGATATTTGCCGAGCTACCTGGATCCACTAAAACACGCTTAACTTGAACTTTATTTAATAAGATAGAAATTACCAGAGCATCATTGTGGGGCTGAGAAATTCCTTTTGTTTCTTCGTTGTTGAATGATAAAGTGCCTTCGGGCACATAATCTCGGGTTCGTTTTTCCCTAGTGATTGATACCTTATTGCGTTTGAATATGGGTTCCTGTGGGATATCGACCCCACCGACGATCATATGAATGACACGTTGGGGTTCCTCCTATTCATTTTTCCTATTGACGTCCCTTTCTCTGAAATAATTCTTGGCTCGATCGCTGAGGAACTCCCGAAGGTAACCCTCGTTGAATAGACGGGCTACCTCCTCCCTTAATTGCCTGCAATCCTCGGTCTTGTGACCGTGCGTGCCATGATACTTGCACATCAAATTTGGGTTTCTTTGGGAAGGATCGGTTTGTATGGGTTTGGGCCACCTAGTATCTCTGATCCTTCCGATTGCGAAAAAATGCCCGATGCATTTATGCTAAAGTTATATTCTGATAACCGAGGTGCCTCTGTGGGATCTGCATACTTGTCGAAACCACTTTTGCTCATAAGTCCCCGAGAATTCTGTCCTCGATCACTTCTTCGATTGTTCCGGGCGGAATTGCATCCTGAACCCTTGTTCCTTCGATCTACGGTATATGGTTGATATTGGTACCTGTTCGACCTTGGCTCCCTGTCGACATCCCTCTGGTTTTTAACTGTCGACCTGTTTGGATATACTGAACCGGAAGGGGTTCCTAATTGGTCTTCCTCGACCCTGATCTTCGGCTGATATCGATTGTGTACATCTGCCTAAGTTATAGCTGGATACTCGATCAAATTTTGTTTCAACTGCCGTGATGCTATCGAACTCCGTTCGTTCAACCCTTGGGTGAAATCTTGAACGGCCCAATCATCTGTGACCGGTGGCAACTCCATGCGTTCCATTTGAAATCGGGACACGAACTCCCTTAGTATTTCATTATCCCTTTGTCTTACCTTGAAAAGGTCTGATTTCCTCATTGCGACCTTTATGGCTAC
The DNA here is from genome assembly GCF_000715075.1 of Nicotiana tabacum. Taxonomy (NCBI): domain Eukaryota; kingdom Viridiplantae; phylum Streptophyta; class Magnoliopsida; order Solanales; family Solanaceae; genus Nicotiana; species Nicotiana tabacum. The sequence goes on along the minus strand of NC_134081.1, from coordinate 20,091,346 downwards.
GGCATGTGCCTTTACGAAAGAATCTGCTAACATGGTAAATGAATCGATGGAATTTGGTGGCAGGTTGTGATACCAAATCAGTACTCCCTTCGAAAGGGTCTCTCCAAATTTTTTCAACAGCACAGATTCGATCATCCTCTAAATCGTTACCCTTAATGGCGCATGTATATGAAGTAACATGCTCGTTGGGATCGGTAGTCCCATGTATTTGGGTATGTCTAGCATACAAAACTTCTTTGGAATAGGCTTCGGAGCCGCACTTGGAGGAAACGACTTTTGTACAAACTTCTTCGAATCCATCCCTCTCAAGATTGGCGGTGCCCCTGGTATCTGATCAACTCGAGAGTTGTATGTTTCCACTTTTTTATCGTTGGCTTCGATTCTATTCTCCCCTGATTCAATTCTTTTGGTGAGCTCCTCAAGCATTTTCATTACCGCAGGATTAGTCTCCCATTCATTACCATTCGACCTTTCTGGTACTGGCTCGGTACGATAAGTAATTTCCGGCTCGACCCTATTCGGAGCTCTATGTTGATTTTGTAACTGAGCAATAGCGGCTTGCTGAGCCTGAAGCATCTCGAATATTAATTGGAGACTCACTCCTTTGTCTCTTGTGCCCTATGTTCCTTGGCCACTAGATCGGCCTTCTTTGCGTACACTTTCATCGAGATCTGCGCCTAGGTCCGCGTTTAGAGCAACGTGCGAACTAACATCGACTGAGTTGGCAATCGGTGTTGCCCCGAGATTAGCCTGTGGCACCTCGATTCCTGGAGCGATCACATTTCCGTTTTCATCATGGAATCCGAGGCCATTGTTACCGTGTAAGGGTGTGTTTTGTGAGTTTGACATGTTTTAACCTGAAAGCAAAGGCACTCAACAAGAACAAGCGTAAAATAGTGTGTTTTACCAGAATCAATACTAAACAATCACTATTATCCTTAGCCCCACTGTGGGTGCCAAACTGTTTACCCTAAAATTTGAGTAACAACTAAACTTGTTCAGTGATTTTAAGGATACATGATTTAATCTACTACCAATTGACAAATAAGGAATTGAAATAGATAATCAAAATAGTCAAATAAATCAAACCAGTATTCTGGTAGTGCTTTCGACCTCGATTCGAGATGGTCTCGAGGTTGGGTAAGAAGAACAGTAAAGAAAAATGATGAACAGTAATGGATACTAAGTAACATAGAGAGCAGCATTTTTGTATATCTTTATCAGTGAATCCATGCCCCTTACAAATGAATAGGGTCCCTCTTTATATAGTAGAGAAATCCTAAATAAGGTACAATTCTAATCACGAAAATAATTTACATGATTGACGTCAATAATCGCTTGATTTGATATGTTCCGAGATTTCCGCCGAGATCTTCGGTTGGTTGCTAATATCTCGCCATTCCGTTATTATGCCTTACTCGAAGTCGGTCATGCTCGGTCTTGATCTTCAGCGAACACTTCGATCTTCGTTTTCCGTACTTTGCCATTGAGCTCGAACCTGATTTATTACGAGCTTACTCTCGAGGCAGCTCCTCGTACCTATGAAATCTGACATGCCCGATTTCGACCGTATACACCACCAAATACCTATAAATAATGTATCAATCTTGTATATAGTAGTGTGTATAAAAGGTGTTTATATACACCTATATACTATTATATAATATTATTTACTGTTATACAAATAAATCATATCAATGGAGCTTCACTTCTTCTTCTTCTCCTTTCTTAAGCCTCTTATGAAATTTAGCTCAAATCTATTCCAAATTACTTCAAATTTAAGTTTTAGACTTCTCTTGATGTTTCCTATCAATTTGGATAACACTCAATTCAAACAACTAACAAATTCGAAAAATTTAATTTCTAAAATCAAAGTTTCAAACAGCCTTTAGTGGTAGACTTTTATTTTTCATGTTTTCAATCAACCACACTAAAGAGAAGCTCGACTTCTCGCATTTTAGATATTCAAACTTGTATCTAACTTTTTTTTTAAATCTCGACTTTGAATCTTAGAAGAAACCAAATAATGGAGGTTCAAGTTTTTCTTTTAAACCTCTCAACTCACAAGTAGCGAACATAGTTCGGCTTTGAATTTGGAAGGAGAAGTGAAAAAGAACAACAATGGCAGAGGAATTTATGGTTGTAAATTTGATACCGAAGGAGAAGAAGAAAGAAGAAAAGAAAAAACAAATAGAAGTGGGTCTTTAATGTTGGGCTAAGGGATGAGAAGAAATTTAATACTTCGTAGTATGTATAAAGTGGGTTAAACCGGGTAAGAAAATAAAATATGAGCCAAATTTGATTGAGATATTGCGTGTGCTGATAGAACAAGTAATTTATTCTTTATTATATCTATCCTCATTAGCAGAAGAGACATGAAAAAAAGAAGTAGAAAAGGGCAAAAATGCCCTCAATTATGGAAAATAGACCCATATATGGGGAAAAGGCCAAATATGTCATTATTAGTGATTGGCTCAAATTTACCACTTAATTAGGGAAAATAAAATAAATTTAGCCTCCATTTGAATTTGATCTCAAATATGCCCTTATCATTAGTGGACAGACACAAACTTCCCCCTCAAAACAAACGAAATTCACTTTTTCTTCACAATCCTTTAGTATTAGGCTCAAAGGTTTATTTGGCTGTTATTTTTTAAAATGCGGAGAGGAAAAATAAAAAGAAGAAAATAAAAGAAAAGAAATAAGAGCATGTAGAAAAAAATACATTTTAGAAATGCATATGAAAAGCAAAGAGAGTATTTTTTCAAAATATTCTGTTTTGCTCAAGGATGACTACAAGTCTTCTCTTTCAGTTTTTATCTTTGTAATGACCAATATTTTTAATTGTTTACGTAATTATGACTATATGTATAACTTTAGTTCAACATAAATATAATTAATATTTTATTATCTTTTTTCTTTTTGGTATGGCAACAATTTCTTTAGCAAGATTAAAACTTTTTGTTAAGTGTACATAATACTCCCTGCAATTTTTCTATTTACTTTCAATTATTTCTAATTGATTTAAGAATTTCAATTTGGTATTGGGTTCTTGAAGAATATTTATTTTTTCATGATAAATTGTTTGATTTTCTGGTATTTATGTTATGTTTAATTGTTATTAAGCTTTAGAAGAGTAAAGTTTTTTTAATGGGGGAAAGACAAGAATATGATGAGCAGTTAGACATAATTTAATTTTAATCATTTTTGATATGTGTAATTTATTTGTTAAAATATTTCATCATATATTTTTGGGTTTAAGATAATTATTTTGCAAGGTGGCACTCCAAATAATAAATATATTATAAATTTGTAAAAATAAGATACTGGAAGTTTGTTAGTTTTAAGGGGAAAACACGTGCTACCCACTAATGATAAGGGGAGATTTGAAACCAAATTCAAAATAAGGACAAAATTGTTCTATTTCTCATAATTGAAGAGCCTTTTGACCATTTTCCCTAGGGAAAAAACTTGCGACTGGCCAACAACTCCCCCTTTACACTAGATGGGGCATTACTTTTGAATCAACAGAAGAAATTTGCTTAAAAATTTCGATGAAGAGATCTTGCGAAATAAAAATTCAGTATTTTCCTCGTTTTTTGTGCGTAAAATGTTTTTCAACTAAACGTAAGAAAACTTTTGACGTTTTCTTAAAAATTGAACGAATATTTTTTTTTTTTTTGGGCGTTTGGTAAAAAAAGAGTTCTATTAAAAGCTTGACTTTTTCTTTTAGTATGAACCCATTTTAAAAAATTTAACCAAACTCCAAGAGTCACCTACCACTTAGTAGTATTTGTCTTCTGCTGATACAGTTCCTTTTTCATTTCTTTTTTGCTACAATATTACTGATACAAAAATTGTAGAACAATAAATAAAAGTTTTCCATTTATCATTTTAATAGCCTGTTTGGCAAAGCTAGAGAAATCAGCTTATTTTGAGAAGTGCCTTTTTTAAAAGTGCTTTTGAAAAAAATACTTTTGCAGAGAAGCAGTTTGTGTTTGGCTAGTCACTCTGAAAAGCACTTTTGAGCAATAATTTGTGTTTGACCAAACTTTTCAGAAAGTGTTTTTAAGTATCAAATTACGAATAAGAACATCAACAGATTTGATTAATAGTTAATATTATAAGTAAATAAATAATCTTAAAAATTTATTATTACAGGCAATAATTAAATCTTTTCATTTTATTTAAGTAAAATATGAAAATAAAATTTAAAAATACTTAATTCTTTTAATATAAGTTAAATATATTAAAAATTATTCAACAAATATAAAAGCATTCACCCCAAAGTCACTATATATTAGAAAGCTATCATAAAAATAATAAGAAATATTTATACATTAATATCCTAAGTATTAGGTTTAACGATTATTTTGGTATATACTATATTGTGTTAAGGGTATTTTTGATAAGAAGAAAAGTCAAAACTGCTTCTGCTTCTGTTTTGGGGAAAAGACTATTTTTTTCTGTTTCTCAGAAACTGCTTCTACTTCTGCTTCTTCCCAAAAATATTTTTTCCTTAAAAAAGCTTAATCAAACAACTCAAGTTTAAAAAAAAAATTTATTTTTGAAAAAAAATGAATTACTTTTGACCTATCCAGAAACTTGGCCAAACAGGAGATTCGAAATAAAAGGTGATTTCTTGGGGAAAAGGGGTTGAGGCATGGGTTTTACCTAAGGCAAAATTAATGAACAGATCATGTGCTGTTAAAAAGAAAAAAAAGGCAAACAATTTAGAAACTATCTAAATTGTCTTTTTTCTTTTATTTTCTTATTGTTTATTTTCTTTTAGCATTTTTAGCACTCAATCTCTTTGGTCAAAACCAATTGAAAAGATTATTTTCACAATTTATAATAAATACCATGTTCTTTATAATCAGAGCTCCAATTTAACTTGTAAAGTCAAATACACAAACTACTATCTTTCTTTTCAATTTTTAAAACATGACATAAGCTTTTACTTACCGTTTGTAGTATTTTATAAGGGGGAGAAAAGACTTCTGGAATCAAGAACATAAAATGTTGAAAAATCCACATCAATTAGAAAGAAAAACAAAAGTAAGCTGGCTTTTCTGGCTAGTAATTATGAAAAACTTATCACACAAACACTAATAAAATTTCACATAAAAAACACATATCTAGAATCTTTACACTAATATATTACCCATATAATATACACTTTATATTTTCACATAAGAACATAATAAGTGTAATGTCCCTTTTGGGTTATTCTTACACTTACTTCAACCAAGCTTAAAACTACATGAAATTTAAATAAATAAAAAAACAATAAAAAAGAAATTAACCCTTTGATTATTATCATCAAATACCCACCATATTTGACTTCATTATCACTTTGCTATAGGTTTTCCTCTAACAAAGTATGTATATATGATGAAATTAACCATATTTGCTATTGGTTTTCCTCTTTTCCCAAATATGTCTTTTTATCTGTTGACAGCACGAGTAGAAATCCAATGGCACCTCGCCGCCGGTGATCCGCCGGAGACCATTCTCTTATTGGCAGTACTGGTTGAAGAAGCTGAAGAATTCATTGAAAATCCGCTATCAGGCGACCCGAATAGCTGTATATCCGACATCTCGAACCGACCCGAATCGCCAGGAAGTCTCATGTAAGAACCCAAAAGCGATTCATTAGTCATTCCGCCTTGTCTAGTATTTTTGTAATCTATTATTGCTTTGCACACAAATGGAATTAATCCCTCCATTTTTGGATCCTTTTGAAATTTTTCTGTTTAATTTTTCTGTACTTTGGAGGGGAAGAAGAGATGTGTTTGAGCTAAGATGTTGGTTTTTGGAGTTTTGAGATTTTGGAAGCGAAGAGAGTGGTTTAAAAGAAGAGGAGGGAAAGGGGTGACGTGGCGTAATGGGTTGGAGTCCAGCTGCAATTGCTAAGCCAAGTTGACAATAAATTGATAGGATTTAAGTTATATATTGATAGTGTAAATTTCTTATAGTAATGGTGAATTTTAATATGTTATAACATGTTAGTTATATTATTTTTATTAAATAATTATTTAATATTTATTAAAAGATAGATAATATTTGTAATTACATAATAATTGATATATTGTGTAAATATATTTTACACTTTAATGTATATAACATAAACTCAAATAGATATTATGAGTCGATGATGTGATGCTTGAGATTCAAAAGATTTCCGATTCGAGCATCCCTGAAAATGAATAAACATTCAATACATATTTTACCTCTTCAATAAGCTTATTCAGTACAAATATAATTCAGATTAGTCGGATTAATAAGCCTCGTACAATAATAATTAAAATTAAGAAAAATAAAGAAGAGAAAGAAATTCGACGGTTTGGCTCGAACGTCGTCCTGGCAATAGAGAACTTTTAGAAAAAGAACGTTTTATCCCTTTTAATAAATTTATACAATATAAATTCGAATTAGTAAAATCAATGAGTTCGAATATCAGGTGATTAAATCTAAGAAAAAGAAATATATATGAAAAGAAAGAGGAGAAAGAAACTTCCAAGTAACTAAAAAGCATTGAATAAAATTCTTCTATGAAAGCTACCTCCAAATTAAAAATATAACTTACCGCGAAAATTTATTATGTTGTAATCGTAGACTACACTATTTTAAATTACCGGGGTATTTAATTAGTCTTAATTATGTGAAGACACTCTTAAAAACAAACCTAAAAACTCTTATTTAAAATCAAGTAGGACCTACTCTCTGTCTATGTCATCGCTGGATAATTGACATCTTTAAAATAAAGGATACCTCATTTAAATAAGTTGCGTGAGGCACATAGTAAAAGTTTTTCATTCTATCACTTCTCACCAAATCTCACTTTATTATTCCTCTTAACAAAGTTTTATAAGGAAAAGATTATTTTAGAGTCTTTTTTATGGTAGCTAATATTAGACCCAATATATAAATAACCATAAGGCTTACCTCTATTATTTTATTAGATAAATTAACTCAAATAATCGTCCACCTTATCTTTTAAACTAAAAATAGCTGGCGGATTAATTTTATATATATATATATATATATATATATATATATATATATAAATTAATGTATAATCTATGTATATATACCGGCTAGAAAAAGTAAACGATGAATCTGACCGGCTATTTATGTAACAATCACATTTTATTAGTCCTTAAAATAATTGCCATGTCTTTCTTCTTTACTCGCTTCCAACTCCCATTGGCCTGTATAAATATTATTTACGTGGTAGTTATCATTCTGGCATAGAATAAATATTATTCCTCTCAACTAATTTTAAAAAAAATTGAGGGATTAACTAGATAGTAGAAAACCAATATATACGTGTCATATTTTTATAAATAGTGTTATAAAATAACGACATATTTGATTGGTTAGTTCAAATGTAGCTTTTCATTACTTGGTGTCAACCATATCTTTATGAAATGATATGGTGATTCTATTGGAACCTTTCATAATTTGACATATATACTTGCTGCCATTTTCAATAGCAAATAAGAGCTTAACCGTGTACAGCTTTCTCAGCATGATTTTATCTTGTTTTACTTTTCTAGGGTTTTTGAGAATGTGTTGTGAGAACCACCAAATGTAGAATAGTGAGGAAAAAGATAATTGTCTGGCTTGAAAAGGAAAAATTCAAGGCAAAGAGCTGTCACCTAATGACTCATATATATAGATGGATCCACGACGATGAAGATGTAATAAACTAATAATGAGTTTAAGAAATATACATCGTCAATATCAGAAATTTTTACACGATCACTTGTGGTAGCATTAATTTCTGTCTTATTTTTTAGATTACAATTATCATATTTTAAAGAGGTTTACCTGTAGATATTCTTGGCTAAGTGACCCAATAGTGTAAAGATGCGCCTCCATATAAAAAATATTCTTTAGTTTGGAATACACTAACGGTGTATATAATTTAAACTCTTTAATAATTTATTTCTGTGAATGATAACAAATTGAAAAATTTAGGACCTCTTGATCTAACCTTGTGGTATTTTTTTTATCCATAGTATCTTCAAGGAATTATTCCTATCTCAACATAAGAAAAGGAAAATATTTTTTTTCGGAAAATGTACTTTTGTGCATTGTGCTATGCACATTTAAGAGTACTCGCTTATACTGTACGTTAAACGGATTTCTTGATGTTCTAACTATGATTTGGATAAGCAAAGAGAATATTAAAAAAAATGAAGGGATAGAGATAAATGTTATATTTGTCTAGTGCTTAATGAGTAATGGCATTCACACACGTCTATCAAGGTTGTATCGATGTATATATGTTAACGGGCCAAAACATCTAGAAAGTAACAAATATTAGAACCCAAAACATAATTTTTAGAGAAATATATACTTTTAGTCACTTCTAAAACGTAATAGCCAACAAAATAGCAAATTTTGTATAATTTTTGTATATAACATACATAATATATATATATATATATATATATATATATATATATATATATATATATATATATTATTTTTTTATTTTCGACTGCAATTAATTTCGACCAACCAACTAAATTTATATTTTGCCCTAATTTTAACATTTTTACTTCCTCCGAAATGCAATTGGAAGAGTTATTACTGTCTTACATAAAAATAAAAATAAAAAAAGGGGTTTGGTTGTCGAGAAGTAGATGAGAAGTCTCTTTGATTTACCAAATAATAAGGAGGCTAATCTAATTTGAACTATTATTTTTCCCCAGTATTACTATTTATAAAAACTTCATCAACAAACTTTGATAAACATGAACGTCCTATGGACTTATTGAATTTTTATATTTGAGAAATTTTCTATAATGTTGAAATTTTTACCGCATTAAAACAAGGTCTCATTTGTTTTCATTTAATGAGATCTGAATTTGAAATATTTAGATCTCTCTAGCCTAGCATTTGTTTTTCTTTTTCACTTACTTCTTTGCTCTAACTAAGACCGATTCTTTTTCGTGTATACAAGTTTTAAAATCATTAAGATATTATTTACTTAAAGATTCATGCAAATATGGCTTTTTACCACCACTTGGACTATTATTATCACACAATCACCACTAATTACCTCCGGGGTGGTCAATTGACTAGCCTTTATTGAAAAAATAAATTGTGTATATAGGTAAAATATTATATTTTAGAGGTATATAATATATATTGATCACCTTTCATCGGAGAATTTTTTTCACTTCTTCCAAATTTAAATATCCTTGAAAAAGTTCTTGAATTTGCCACTGATTACCTTTATCATCACCTACCACCACATAGTCGTCAGTAGGCACCACACAACAACTACAAGCCATTAGTCCGCAACTACTATAGTTAGCCACAACAACTAGCTAGCCATCGCGATGTATACACAGAGGTGGACCTACCTGGCCGCTTGAGGGGTCACGGGACTCCATTAGTCTCGGTATAAATCATGTATATATATTTGTAAATTGAGACCCCTTAAATAATTTACTCGTGCCCCCAAAACACAAAAGTTTGACTAGAGTGGTTGAGTGGAGTGCTTAAGTTTCCTCCATTCAATGGTTGATGTGGGTTTGAAACTCAGTTTTTTCTCCTTTCTTTCTATTTTACTTATTTGAATTCAACATAATTTAAATTTAGTAGCAAACTGGTTTTCTTTTTTATCTTTTTTCTAAATTCAATTTTAGTTTAGTACTACACATAATGCTCAATTTCTTTTTTTAATTCTCCCCTCTCAAATCAAAAACCTCAAATTGCAACTTATTGCTCCACAAATAAAAAATATAAATCCTTTACGTCACAACTTTCTTCAACAATCACTTCGATAAAGTAATGGGTATCGTCAACTCGGACTCCACGATAGCAATCGAGAGTTTGAGACTCTTATTCAATTCCTAAACTACTAACACACCCTTAATCATGATTTTTCTGTGTAAGTTTTTGATAATTTTAAAGTTTGAACACCCTTTTGTTCGCTCACTCCTTTTTTATTTGAGAAAAAACTAGAAATTTTGACGTTTGAAATAGGCTTAAATCAAACATCTTCTCTTCCCGTAGCACCCATTTGGCGAAAAAATCTCTCTCTGTTCGGTGCTTTTTCTTTCTTTAGAACATTTTTTAATACTTAGATGATAAGTTATCGATTTAAAGAGTTGCATGCCGAATACTATCGCTGGTAATTAGCATCTAGTTGCGCGCCGAATTTTATCGCTAGTAATTAACATATAGTGGTGCACCAATCGCGCTCAAATCCTAGGTCCGCCTATGTGTATACAATATTAGTGCATCACCTACCACCAGCCACCAGCCCACCACCAGCACCAGCCCACCACCAATCAATGCCATCACCCACCACTCACAATCATCATCATCATCGCTATTAACCTCGCTAGCTTTTAGATGCTCATATCAAACATACATTTTTTACAACGATGTATATTCTCTTGTATTTTATGAATGCAATATTTTAATCGCCTTTTTATTTGAAATTTATATTTATTGGTTTTAAATAAAAATAAAATATACATATTAAGGTAAGAAAAAAAATATTCTTATTTATTAAATATTTAAGTTAAGAGATGGAAGCTTTAGGAATAACTTTGTTGTTGAATCCTCATCCGTACAAGGCGACTGCATGCTACAATAACCCGCCAGTGGCGATATGGCTACTGTTCCGTTGTCCACCGGTGAAAAACCACTGGACCACCGCCAAAATGAGCGCCTTATAAATGCTCACCCACCCCAACAAACCTCATTCCAAAATAATATCCCAGTCACAACAGATCTCAAAAATGGCGCTGCAATCACTGTTCATCAAAATCGCCTGGGAGCTTCTAAAATTTTTCAAGTGATTTCTGGGTCAAATTTGAAAATTTCAAGCCGTGAAGATTGTTCTCCATCATCAAGCGCACCTCTCCACCATATTTCAGGCAGTTCTACCATGGGAGTCGTCTTCTCCGATGAGCTGCAAATCGCCGGGGAAACAGAAATGGTCGGAAATGGAGTTCCAAGCGTCCAAATGGAAAAATCTAGGTACCAATCTCTTCGTCTTGATGAGGAGAACATGTTTGCATCATCAAATTCATATGGGTATCAACCAATTGCATCAATTTTGCAATTGAAGACCACTGACAGTCGAAGCTCACCTGGTGTTCGACGAAATGCAAATTCTACTTCTAGACTAAATTGTGCTCAACCACCAATTGAAAATCCTTATACGACACCTAAGGAACAGGTATGCAAAGTTTCAAGTCAATCTAACATAGCAATTGATCACCATGATCAATTGAAAAGCCCATAACTGCTCCAGTTGGCCGGGCATAGTGTTTCAGTATACCAATTGGTACAAAACCAATGCCAAACGACTCCTGATGTTCAGGAAATTGTTTCCCACCCCTCAAACCCAATTTCCATCGAGCCGATCTCCACAACATTACAAAAAGGTGTTTCTGCAGACTTGAGTTTATCAAGTGTTCGACGAAATGCCATAGTCACTTCTGCCACTCAATTAGATGATTCAAGCATTGCCCACATCTCTCATGATCCCTAGGAAATTACTCGTCAAAAGAATTTGCAAGAAATAACTCAAAAAGTTGATGGCCAAACCTTACCTTCTCCTTCAGTGCATCAGGCAGTCAACACTGGTGATCAAGCTTCCCAGCAATCCCAAAACCTCTCCCAGGTAATTCAAACAACCCTTGTTAACCCCCACCCACCAAAGCTGCCAATGTAGAAGTTGCGTTAGCAACAAACTAAAACCATGAAGACCAAGCTAATCCTCCAGCACCAATTGTCCAAATGGCCGGCAATGGTAACAACTCCACCCATGTTGCTCAACACCAATCCCAAATACATACCACCACCTCTCCCCAAGTTCCTATTAATATTTTTTCCAACTTTGAGAAGCCAAAACACCCCAAGAGAAACTACAAACCTCCAGCTAAAACTGCAGAAGTCCCTTCATTTGCACAACCAGCAGTGCAATCCCTTCCAACCACTAATAGCACCACTCAGCTTACTAACCCCAATATGAAAATCAAAGCTTTGGCAAATTCACCTCCCCCTCCTCCTCCAACTGTGGACTCAATTTTATGTCACCAGATTGAGAGCTAGACATGAAGCTGAAATTGCCCCAATCCAGTTCACTCCACCAATTATCACAACAAAACAAGGTAAGCCTGTTGTCAACTTCAAAAAGGAGAATTACATGGTTAAATTTACTGACAGATGCAAGTATACTGTGGTGGGTAAGTTCCTTAACAACATGCCTAAAATGGAAGTAATTAGAAAAGGTTTCATTGCTCAGACTGAACTCATGGGTGGAGTCAAGATTTCTCACTTCAATGTTAGGACTGTGTACATAGACCTAGATAATGAGTATGATCACTCAACAGTGTGGCCAAATAACAAATGTATATACGAGGCCAAATGATGAAATTGAAAACATGAAATCCTCTCTTTAAGCCCAATAAAGACTCACATATTGTTCCTATTTGGATTGTCATCCCTGAGTTACTACATGGAAATACTCACTTCTTTGTTGTCTCCAGTTGGTAAAACCTTGTTCCTGGAGTGGCTTCATTTCAAAAAAACAAGAGGCAATGTTGTCAAGGTAAAAATGCAGATAGACCTCATAAAAAAAAAGACCTTCCCATGTATGGCTTGGATATGATTAAGATGTCTATGGAGATGTTCAATGGCTTGAGATCCAGTATGACAATGTCCCTGAGTACTGCACATATTGTAGACACCAGGGACATTCTATTCATGCTTGTCCAGTGAAGAAAGCAGGTGATGAAGTACAGAGAAAAAAGGAAGAAACTGGAATTGCTTCCAGTGATCCACAACCTTCAAGGAGCATCAGTGACACAGACCATGTAGGGGCAGCAAGACAACAACAAATAAAGGCACACAAGGGCTCACCAAACATCCAAGGGAAAGACCAAAACAAAAACCAAAATGACAACGAATCACAAAACAATGAAGAACACCAAAAATCGGGAGCTGCTCCTTCAAAAGATGAATGGCAAACACAAAAAAGGAAAAATTTCAAGGGTAACTCACAAACAAACAAACAAAAAAGCAACAACAAGTCTACATGCCAAAGCAAAATGCAGTTCAGCCTAACAATGCATCCACACAATTGAATACTGCAACTCTCCAGCAATGTATCACCTTTGTTCCCTCTCCAGATTTCTAATGATCTGAAGAAGGTTAATACTTCAGATGCTCATCATCATGTTCCCAATCCTCTCAACCTTCAAGTTTCCAATCCCTTCAACCCCCATGTTGGTTCTTCTGTTGCTGAAGTTAATAGAGGAAAGGAGGTTTATCTGTAGAAACCTACAGATAGGTAGGAAGAGGATCCAAAAGGGGTAGGGATTCCTCATGTTTTGCATGAGTGTGCCTTTGCATAATTTATTGACCATAGGTTGGACCCTGTTCCCCATGCTACTATTGATCAAACTCCAGTCAGTCATGCAAACAAACACATAGTTACAGATGTGAATGAAGAGCAATATGAGACTATCAGCTCAGAGGATGACCAAACTGCCTCCCATAATGATCAACTAAGGAGCCTTTTAAAAGGAAAAGGAAAAGCTTATGCAGGCTCAGATTTCAATCTTCAAGCTCCTAAATCCAAAAAAAGCCTAGCCAAAAGAAAAGAAAGGTTGTGAGGAGACAAAATGCAGGAATCAACATCAATGAACTATCAGAGAATGATCCTCACTCCCCATCCTATAATCCTGAGTGTGATCCACATACTCCATCCCATAAGCCTATGGATCATCTAATGGGAAACTCTTATCAAGGTTCAACTGACAAATCAATTGCATACAAAGATACAGGGACAGATCCCTTCCTTTTCCAACCACTTCTAGCCCTTATAGATATGGAGGAGAATGACTTCAATGATGCTCATGTAAAATTTCTACCTCCTGTTGATGATGTGGTTTATGAAGAATGTCCTTCGAATGAATACTCTCCTGAGATGGATGAGTACAAACCCATTTTATCAGAAAATGAGATGAGAGGTGAATTTGATGATGAAGTTGACATCAGTGAAGATCATGAAGAGGACCAACACTGTGACCTCCTGATTAATGCAATCAATGGGGTAGCCAATCATGAGGAAACCTCACAAAAAACATCCTGCAAACTGAGACCCTCACCAAGGTTAACAAGAAGTAGAGCTGCATCTAGTAGTGTTCCACTAAACCACAAACTCTTATCCCAATTTTAATTATAAGTACACTCACACGAAATGTCATAGGTATCAGAACCTCTGGAGCCCTTGAGAACCCTCTCTAACAACTGATACTCATTACTTGTCAATGGTACAAGGTGTGGTTTCTTTCACTCAACAAGAGGACTGAAGCAAGGGGATCCTCTGGCACCTGCTCTCTTCATCTTAGGTGCTGAACTTTTATCCAGAATGCTGAATGTGCTCACTCATGACCAGTTTTTCAATGGTTTCTATATGGAGAGAAGAGGCCCTTAGGTAACTCATCTCAGTTTTGCTGATGACATCATAATATTTACCTTTGGGGTAGGGCTTCTCTTTAGAAAGTCATGGACATCCTTCAGGCTTATGAAAACACATATGGGCAATTGATCAACAAGAATAAGAGTAATTTCATGACCTCCCCATGTGCATTTCAATAAACCATCAGAAGGATTCAACAAATCACAGGTTTTTCTAGAAAAGACTCTCTTTTTACCTATCTTGGTTGCCCTTTATACACTGGTAGGAAGAGAATCATCCACTTTAACTCCATCACTTACAAGGTAGTGGGAAGGATTAGAGGATGGCATGGCAAACTCTTATCTCATGGGGGTAGGGTAACTCTTTTCAAGTATGTACTCCAATCCTTCCCCATCCACCTGTTATCTGTAGTTTCCCCTCCCAAAACTGTGATCAAGAAGATTGAAAAACTTGCAGCCAACTTCTTTTGGGGAATGGATCAGAACAAGAATAAATACCACTGGGCATCATGGCAAAAATTAGCTTACCCACAGGAGGAGGGTGGAATTGGATTTAGAGCCATAGAGGATGTTTGAAAATCCCTGTAACTTAAACAATGGTGGTGGTTCAGAACCAAGGATACCCTTTGGAGAAAATTCTTAACTACAAAGTACTGCTAGAGATCCCACCCCATTTCTAAAAAGTGGGCTACTGGCCAATCACAGGCTTGGAAAAAGAAGTTGACAAGCAAAAAAGAAGCTGCAATACACATTCAATGGAGACTACACTCAGGCAATTCTTCATTCTTGTGGGATAATTGACTGGACACCGGCTATCTAGCTAGTTACAGTCTACAAGGAGGTAGACCTGGAAATACTGCAGTATCAGAATTTTGGTCTTCGGGCACTTGGGACATTTAGAAACTCAACAACATTGCCCCAGCACACATGATTCCTACCATTCTGCAAGTACCTATCTATCACAACCTTCAGATACCAGGTAAGGCTATTTGGAAACCAACAACTGCGGGCTATTTCACCTGTGCTTCTGCTTGGAATATAGTAAGGAAGAAGGAGGCCACTCTGCTCACTAATAGAATGATCTGGCATAAGAAAATATATTTCAAATGATCCTTCTATTTATGGAGAGCTCTCAGAAATAAACTCCCCACAGATGACAGAGTTGAAGTTTTTGGACCTCCCACTATCAACAGATGTGTATGCTACATTAAAGCCCAGGCAGAATCAGTTCACCATATTTTTAGCAGAGGTCATTTTTCCAAAGCTTTTTGGAAAATCTTCTCTGCTCCTACATGCTTTCTATTTGAGAAAATGCCCTTACACACTCTTCTAGTGAAATAGTGGATGCAAAAGAGTAAAAATAAAGTCCAAAAACTGCTATTGGATACCCTCCCTATTACTATCTGTTGGAACTTGTGAAAAAACATGTGTGGAGCCAAATATGGAAGCAGGCTATCTTCAATGGCCAGAGTAATTTTCTCCATTACTTCTGACATCAACATGCTGCTCAAATCCTTCTACCCAACCATTACCTGGCCTCTTGAATGGACTGTATTATACCATACTGTTGAAAACCTCCAGTTTCATACCAAAATCACCCAGGTCACTTGGCAAAAACTAAAAACTAATTTTGTTAAACTAAACAGTAATGGTAGTGCTTTGAACAATCCTGGTAAGATATGTGCATGGGCAATCATCATAAATCACCAAGGTGACTTCATTCATGTAATTGCATCTCCTTTGGGTGAAGGCATCAACAACCTTGTTGAAACTGAAGCAGCCTACCTGGGCATCAACTGGTGTACCAACAATGGGTTCACCAAAATCCAATTTGAAGCTGAATCTTCCCTATTGATTCACTAGTTGACAACTACTGCAATACTACCTTGGAACCTTAGCATGAATGTTCAGAAGCTCAGAATCCTTTACCAACAATGTGATGCCATCACCTATAGTCATGTCTACAGGGAAGCCAACCCTCCTGCTGACTCACTCTCCAAAATTAGCCATACTTTCCCTACCATCATCCATTACACCAACCTAACAGATCTCCCTGCCCATATTAGAGGTCAGATACACTTAGACAAAATGGGTACCCCTGTCTTTAGACACAAACTGACTAAGAAACTCCAAGATCCATCAACAGAACCTTCCACCAACTCTTATGGATATGGTTGACATCATAATTTGTAGGGGAGCTGACCTAATTGTCCAATCAATACCAACACCACCATTTGGAGCCTCTTGGCAACTGCCAAATCTCAAATCCATCCTCGTATTAGCACCAAACCACTTCATCCTCTAGTCACCACCTCCCAGCATAACAAAACTGATCCAATGGGCTTCCTCTAGTGTGTGGCATTAACACATATGGTGCTCAATCTACTGAAGGTTGTCCATTGCATTGACCCAGTGTTCACCTCTTCTCAATCACACCCCAAACACCACCCTGATCAATCACTGCCTACCATCAACCTAACCACCATTCTACACATCTCCTCCTACCCACCACCACTAGATCACAACACAATATCACACACATCACCTTCTAAAATCCACACAAACATACAAATAAACTCCACCTCACCTCAGTCACCAAGCACCTTTCACCAACATCATCCAAATACCTCTCAATTCCATTCCACTCCAATTCACCCCAAATGCATCAGTAAACACAAGAACCTGAATGCAAAAACCCATGGATCTCACAGAAACAACAGAACCAAGGATCTAAGCATTAAAGTTCAGTTTTTCTCTAATATTATTTTCTTTTTTTCCAGGTTTCGTACTCTTCAGGTTCAATCAATTGGTATATTATCAGAGTGTGGTATTAGCATCCATGATGCTCAGACTTTTGGAAAGATACCAATTGGTTGAAGTAAAATACCACTGGATTGACTCCAACGGACAGATCTTTATAGAACATTCCACCACTGCCAAGAATAAAGCAGCAGTCCCAGCTACACCTCTCAATACCCCAACTGAACACCCCCTTACCTTTTTTCTACAGATTCCCAGTGGAGTGCAACCAACCCCCTCCCAGATATCCTCACACCACAATGTTGCATTAGTTTACCACCTGAATATCATCTCAGCCATAACTGCTACCACAAAACCCTCCTTACAACTCATAACAACCATCAAGTAACTACCCACAAAGAGATTGAGATGCCCACAAATCCTAAAATCCATCTGTACCCTCAACCAGTCCTATTTCACACCCATTCTCTGTTTTCAAAATCCACAAGAACCTGGAAACACATCAATTTTTTGCTAACATGTTTGCTATTTTTTTGCAGGTACATTGAGAAGTCTTGGTCAATTGTTGCATTTTCAATGTGTGGTATCAGCATCTAAGATGCTCATTCTACTGAAAATACACCAATTCACCCAAAACTCCCAATCAATTTTCTCAAATGAAGGACAAGTTTTCAGTTTTTGGACACACAGATACCCAAAATATTTACAGAACACAGTCATCAGTAGCTCCACTCATGCTGCCCCTTGTTTGCTCACAACAAATGCCATCAGAAGACACCACCACAGATGACATACCAACAGCAGTCAAACGCATATTTACCAACTTTCATGCAGCAGGCTCACTCACAGCAGCCTACCATCCTCACATGCCTTCAGCAGGAATCTCATAGGGGCTCAGACCTAATTTTCCTGCCCTGTTCACCCAGCTTTTCCCAGCAGCAAAGGCCCAGAAGCCAGAAACATCCACTTAAGTTCTAAGCTTTCCTTGTTAGTCTAAACAGGACAACGTTCACTCTCCTCTGTCAGAAGCACCAGTCACCAGCAAATCCACAGCCCAATTTCATGGGCCTTTTGTCAACTATCTTCAACCTGGCTTTCTTTGTCTTCAATATCAAAGAAAGGTTGAAGATAGTTCCCTCTACGATCACATGTTTTTTGTCTCATCTCATAGGGATTTTCTATATTTTTACTGGATGTAGAACTTGTTGTATACAGAAGATGATCTTCTAACTCTCTTGTTTAGTAGATCTAGGATCTTTATTGAAATAGGCTTACTTCACTCTGATTTTGTTTACCCAAGTGTCTATCAATGTTGGATAGACATTTGTTTCATCACTATAGGTCTAACTTACTGTAGCATTCATGGTTCACTTGCTTGTCATAGTTGGACGACCAAGTGTTCTTTCATCTTCGGAGGTTAAGTTTATGTCCCCCTCCATTTGTTTTATTTTATTATATATATATATATATATATATATATATATATATA
Source organism: Nicotiana tabacum (assembly GCF_000715075.1). Lineage (NCBI taxonomy): Eukaryota > Viridiplantae > Streptophyta > Magnoliopsida > Solanales > Solanaceae > Nicotiana > Nicotiana tabacum. Next base: position 20,072,631 of record NC_134081.1, on the reverse strand, counting down.
TATAAAAAAATCAGCCCTAGCCACCTCCCTTGATGAAGTTTGAGAAAAAAAAAGGTTAAGAGATGATATTTGAATAATCCATTTTTATATTCAAATATCTTAATTATAAAAAGAAAGTTAGCACTGCCTCTGTTTATTGTGAGTAGATTGAAAAGCTATTGTGGTCATGAGATATTACTCTTGTTCATGTTTAGAGAGTAAAAAATACGGTGTTTGGTATGAATGTTAGGACGATTATTTCAGATTCGAATTCCATAAGATCAATTAAAAGGAACATACTATTACGAAATTTTTTTCATACTCAAAGCTCAAAAAAGGAACTGCAAATGGCTATTGTCATATGCACATCATCAGAAAAACTCGAGTCATCTACTAAATGATTTCGACGAAAAAAAACAATAAATGATTTTCATTAACATCAAAGTCGAATAGTAATTTACTAATAGAATTCTATCTTGTATTCTAAATATGTAAAGTTCAACTCTTACCAAATTCTTTCCTTTTTTTATTCACTATTCAGGTCTCCCGTCTCCCCAAGTCCTTAAAAAAGAAAAAAGGAATATTAGTTGCTTGCTAGACCATAAGTCAAATAATACGGTACCCACTTCCGTCGACTCTCGTCGAGTTGAAGTCACTACTTGCATCACCAATTAATCAAGTAGCCCATGGGTATATTTGGTAAAAATTTATTATGTGTACTTGTTATTTATATCTAATCAATAAATGCACGGGATCTATTTAAAAAATAAATTAACATCATTTAATCATAATTAATTAATAAACATTATTACTCCACTAAATCACTTAGCTTTTGATATCTTGATACGGTTTGGTACAAATACTTAGTACGAGTAAGTATTTTCCGATTTAAAGATATCTCTTAGTACATCTTCTGGTCGTTTTCTATTTCTAAAATTTAAAAATAAATTTAGCTTCAAAGTTGGAATCAAAATGTCCTACGCTTAATACCACAGCAAAAACTGCGTGCATCTTTGTGTTTGGTGTTAGGTAAAGAAAGAATATATTGCTCTCGTAATTATGTCAATCTAAATTTAGAAGATTATCCCCTTTGAAATTTATCGCATGATCCTTAAATAAACAAAAATAATTGTTTTGAAAGTCCAATTAAGCACCAGATTTTGATTGGCAAAATGTCGATCGTGGCTCTGAGCTGCAATATTATCTATATCTGGAGTTGATTTTTTTAAAACTTGATTACGGTCATTTTTTTGTTTGATAAGACAAAAGTCATGTTTATTAGAAAAAAAAATTCTAAATATTATTTTTTGGTTTTTGATAGGTGAGTGAAGATATTTTTGACAAGAATATTATATTAAAAAAATAATAATATTAGCAAAGGGGAGAGTATCTTGTTGAAATTTTTTACTATTAAACAGAAATAATTTTGTCGAAGCGCTAGTTGGAAAAATAATATGAAGTTTAAAGTCAATATAGTTGTAAGGAAAATATTTTCTTTAATAACCAAAGAGCAGAAATGACTTTCTCGTGAAAATTATTTTCCTAAAAAATAACTTTAATCATACTAAACACCCGAAAGTTAAAAGAAGAAATGCAAATTTGAAAATTGTACATCATTTTGAAAGATTGAAATTAAATGTGTATTAATCCGGAGATTATCAATGCATGTTTTGGTTAAAAGATGAGATTTCTTGCGCTTATCTTAGTTTGTTCATTAATGACTACTGATGAGTAATGACCTTTCTTCAAGGAAAATTTTCAAAGAATTTTTATCCAAACTTAGGTTTTGTTAATTTTTGGCGACTTTCCTTGAAAGGAATTTCGCAGATGGAAAGGAGTACACTTTAGGTATTATCTGTAACTTTAATTTTTAATTCCTTAGAAGGAAATTCCTCGAGCTCTTCAAATTTGGAATACTTCTCAGTTTTATTCTTCTCTTATTAATCTAGACTAGAAATTTGATGATTTCACCCAACTTTCCTTGAGTTTTTTTGCTAATTGTGCAGATCCTATTTTCTATTTTTTTCAATTTCTTCCAATATTTACATGTTTTCAACTGATAAAGTCAAATGTCAATTAATTCGTTATTGTTTTTTATCTTATCCTTTTTTGGGACAGGGATTGCTATTTCTTAAGAAACTAATCTACCATAAATTTGTATATTTAATTAACCATACGTATTCGAAGTTCATTGGCCCGTGTAATTCAAATTCGTGTCGGGTATATCCGACCCACTAAAGGGATAGAGCGCTTCTTGTCAAGAATTTTTTATTTTTAAAGCTCGAACTCAAGGATAGCATGCTAGCGCATAATTGCTGATGAAAAGCCAGCAACTTATTTGGAGTCAAGTTTTGGCTTTCTCCTTTCCTCTTATTAGTCAGATAGGTTTTCAACCTATACAAGGCGCTGCTTACTGCTCGGCCCTATTCAGGGGGAACTTGAACCCTTAACCTCAGCCTTGCTCTACCATTAACAGCGGAGGAATTTCAATTATCTCATACAACCCCTATTGGTCTATAATTTAGTTATCAAATCACATTAAAATACAGATCAAATTATTAAAACAACCAATGGAAATTAAAGTAGTCATCATAATTCATAACGGTATGGAGAGTAAGGAAAAAGAAAAGACACAAGCTTATGAATTGTGACTCTTCCTTATCCAAAACCAACTTCCTTTTCTAGAAAAAATGTCTCATTTACAAAGCCAACTTTTTAACTCCAAAGTCTGAGGTCAAGGGGACTTGTGGATAGGAATAAGGATTTCCTTTTAGGTAAAGGGCCAAATATACCCATATACTTTCGGAAAAGGTTTTTAAATATTATTCGTTATACTACGAGTTCAAATATATCACTGTCACTATATTTTGGGTTCAAATATACCCCTCATTTAAACGGAGGGACACGTGTCATCGTCTCGTTGGCCAATACTAAATATCTCCTAATTAATTAAAAAGAAACATACCCATACACGAAATATTTGTAAAAATCGCTTTAAAACAACTGAAAAAACTAAAAAATATTTTTTTATAAAAACTGAAAAAAAGAATTCAACAAAATATTTTTTCATTTTTTTATAAAGCAGTTTTTTTTGTAAAAACTAGAAAAAAAAAGATTTTGTTTTAAAAACTGAAAAAAAGACTTTCCTAAAGCAGTTGACTACAGGTGCATTAGTTTTTAAAAAATAAAAATATTTTTTTTTTCAGTTTTTATAAAAAAATATTTTTCAATATATTCAATTTTTTTTAAAGCATTGTTTTTTGTAAAAACTGAAAAAAAGACTTTTCTAAAGCAGTGGACTACAGGTGCATTAGTTTTAAAAAAGAGAAAATATTTTTTTTTCAGTTTTTACAAAAAAATATTTTTCAGTTTTTTTAAAGCAACTTTTTTTTTTTGTAAAAACTGGAAAAAAAAAAGATTTTGTTCTAAAAACTGAAAAAAAATACTTTCCTAAAGCAGTGGACTACAAGTGCATTAATTTTTAAAAAACGAAAATATTTTGTTGAATTATTTTTTTCCAGATTTTATATTTAAAAAAATCAGTTTTTTCAATTTTTTTAAAGCCATTTTTACAAATATTTCGGGTATGTGTAAGTGTCTTTTTAAATGTTAGGAGATATTTAGAATTGACTAACAGGACGATGACATGTGTCCCTCCATTTAAATGAGGGGTATATTTGAATACAAAGTATAACGGGAAGGGTATATTTGGATTCATAATATAACGAAGGATATATTTAAATATTTTTCGAAAATACATGGATATATTTGGCTTTTCACCGTTTCCTTTTGTAGGTGACTTAATCATATAATCTAATAGAGTACATAGAATTATCTTATAAGGGTAAAGGGTGTTATAGAAACATTTCAAAGTGTCAAAACCTCAAGATGAATTGTAGTGAAATCCCATCACAATTAATGTTTTAAGTCTTTTTATAAGTTGAGCACCCACCATGGGTGCGTTAGCTTTACAATGTTGTACTAAAAAAAGTCTTTTTATAAGTTAGATATTACTATTTAGGACTTGTTGCGTCCTAACTACTAGTATGCTCGTTCTTGTTACTTTAGTTTGAGTTGGATTGATACCTAAAAGAATTTTTATATTTCTATATACTATTTCAATCTTTATTTCCTTCCCTACTCAAGTTTTAATATAATTACATATTATATACCCAATTATTAATTATATACATTTTTAGGCATTTAATGATAATAATTAGTGTCCTAAAATTACTCTAACGTATCTTCCACTCCCCCACGTTTCTCTCTCCACAACCCCCCCTCCCCCTCCCCCCACGTATCTTGCACTCACCCACGTTTCTTTCTCCACAAACTTCAGTATCCCTCCATTAACCTATTTTCACTCTTTTTCAAAAATTAGTCTATATTTTTTCACTCTTCTTCAAAAATCTCTCTCCATTTTTATAGATTCAAGCTCTAAATACTCTACCACACACCTCCATTAACGTATGTTGCTTGCTTAACTTTTAATGAAGAAGAAAACACTTTCGAAGACGAGCCCTAATTCCAATAAGAGAGTAACAATTTCATTATTGACCGCCATTAAAAAGCTTTGAAACTTTGAATTCGAATTTGGGTTTTCAAAAAATCATTATTTGTTTGGATTGGATGTTATTGTAAATAATTAAAAATATTGTTTAGAGTTTATATCTCATTTTTTAGGGTATTTTGGTGAAGATTAGACTTGATTTTGGCTGAATTTCAGATTGAAACTCGAAAAAGAAGAAGAAGAAGAAGAAGAAGAAGAAGAAGAAGAAGAAGAAGAAGAAGAAGAAGAAGAAGACATGACATACATTATACTTACGAAATTATAGTAAAGTTGTAGTAAAATTGTAGAAAAATTATATTATGTTGTTTATATATATATTTTTATTTAAATATTGTATGAAAGTTGAACAATATTGTATAAAAATTGTATTTAAGTTGTATGATATTGTAGTTATTTATAACTTGATAGAAATAACGTATGAAAGCTGTAGATAAGTTGTAGATAAGTTGTATAATATATAATTAGTTGTATGAAATTTATTTTTACTATGTATAAATTAGATACAAAATATACAAAAGACATATTATATAAAATTTGTATAAAAATTATATTTTAGTTGTATGATATTGTAGTTGTATTTAACTATGTATAAATAATGTATAAAAGTTATAGATAAGTTGTGCTTTTACATTATGCTTTTAAGCTCTTTGCCTAAACGTGTTAAAACTATTTAAAACATTACTTAATTTCATGAAATACCTTGCAACTTAATTCAGATCGACTTCTCATAAAAGGTAAACTTACCTATCTTCAGCATTACATGCCAGAAGGATTCCATCTTATTTTGCAGGGAAAAGTATAACCATTGTTGAGTATGATTGGTGGAATAGTGCCCTCCAGATATATTCTATCAAACTAGCGTTGTCCTATTAATTATTACTCCTACCTAAAGAAAGTGAAAAGCATAGGATATAATTCTTTGAAAACGGGTGTCCTTCTGATTTTGTATTTTGAATAGCAACTTCAACAAGTTCTTAATTGGATAATAATTAAATAGACTTGATGGACAGGGAATAGAGTCAGATTCCCTTTCAAGGATTTAAATTAGAATTTTGGTTTTATCCTGAATCTTGATAAAAAGAATTTATAAAAAGTTATCCCCAAATATTAACCTAATCTTCCTGTTAATTATAGAGGAATTCTTACTAAATTCCAACGTAAAACTGAAGGGTTAAAAAGAAGAAGAAGAAGAAAAAGGATTAGAAGAAATAACATAAAATTGTAAGTACCATTAAGACATGGTTACGTGATCAACCAGATGAAAGAATTATCCTTTGACTTGATCACTAAATTGCTACAAGGGTGGAAGATCTAGAGAGAAAAGGGGAAAGATGAGAGAAAAAAGAAAAAAAGTATAACTAAATTCCTTGATTGAAGGCACTAATAATGGATTGTGAGTCTTTTAAGGTGAAATGTATATATTTTGTAAACAAAACTTATTTAGGTCGGGTAATTAATTAAACGTGGATATTTTTTATAATAAAATTTCATATAGTGTATAGGAAGGTAAAAATCTTATACCTAAATTGGTAGCCCAATTTGAAGCTCATATGGCTATTGCCCACGTATTAACATTTTGTACTATACTAGCTAAGTTTTTTGGGTTTGTCTCCCTTCTTTCTTTCTTTTTTTTTCTCAATTAGATTTTTTAGTATTGTGACTGAAAATTTTGGTGATCGTCAGGATTTAGCTAGAAATTCGACAATCACCATAACTTGCTGAATTGTGGCAATCATCAGGAGCCGCTTTAAAATTCTCGCATTGGGCTTTTTTGTCAAAACTTCTGTTTTCGGGATAAAAAATCAATGGTAACACAAAAATATCCTATTTATGTCGTTCGCCCAATTTAGGTAAGATCCAGTTGATGTTGTATTTGTTTAGTTGTCCCTGTTACACGTCGACTAACTATATCATCTCCATATTCAACCGATAATATTGTTTCTTCTCCCACTGCAAGTTGGTAATTTCTTGGTTAAGTCGTACCACGGCAAAAACCTCGTTGAGCTTGCACAACATAGTAGTAATTTTTTATCTCCTTAATTCTTGAAGTCCTGTTATGACCTATGAATTAAGTCCTTTCATAAAATTTTAGCGAAGAGTTAACTTAAATAACCACTCACTCAGCCATTTAAACTAAAAATAGCCCTCCAAATTATAATATAAGTAAAATATATATATATATATATAATCGTATATAATTAGTGTGTGTATATATTTTTGTGTATTTAGACAAATGCAACCAACCGGCTATTTGCGTAAAGATTGTTGTGTCGTCGGGACATAGGCCCACTCTTGTTGAAGATCATTACTTCATCCGGTCCAAAATAAGTGATTTTTTAGTTGTTTTCACACATATTAAGAAATTCACCTATAATATCTGTATAATCAGTGTATAATTTATGTATACCGACTAGAAAAAATAAATATTGAATCCGGCTGGTTATTTATGTAAACATTCCTTAATTACTGGACTCTAGCCCGTGCGCAAACCAATGCCTGCTTATGTATCCAGCCCAATTCAGTGCCCAGATTTTGATATTAACAATTTCTAGCTATGTAAATACTATATTATATTACTCTTTCTTTGAATCCCACCATTCACAGATTTTTGGGATAAAAGGAGTAAAATTTAAGCTAAATATCCTTGTAGGAGAAGTACAAACCAGTTGAGAAAATGAGGTATAGGTGGGGGACATGAAAACTTCGCATGCTTCTTATGGTATTACTGTGGTTATATCAGAAATGGGCCATTCTTTGCAAGAAGATTGATAAACAAGTGCACAATTGGGAGGCTTGCTTAGTTGGTAAAATAGCTTCACTCACGTTTTTTAGCTTCACTCACGTCCATTAGGTCCGTGTTTGAGTCAATCTGAAAGGAAAGTGTGAAACATTATAGATCCTACTAAATTGGGAGGGATTTAAAAAAAAAAAAAATACACAAAACCTATTGGAGGGCTTGTGTTTTGATAATTAAAGCAACAACCATATACTCTCTACATTTACCTAAAGAGACATTTGTCTATTCCTAATATATATTTTTCTCTGGTCCCAAAAGTTACACTAAGTCAAGCTTTCTTAAAAGAGAGAAGGATTACTTTCATACTTTTTTGTCTTTGGCATGTGTAGATTCACTTGATTCCAAGCACTTAAAAGCCAAAATTTAGTCGTCCCCATTCATTTAGTAGGTTGGTATTTAGCTAGACAAAGTCATTCACATCAAACTTTTTAAAGCAAGCGTATATAGATATTTATTTTCTTGTTACACAAAGTTAAACCATCTGGAGGAAATTGTCTCTCTACTTCCACAAGCTAGGGATAAGGTTTGTATACACAATATTTTTTTCAGACCCCACACTATAAGAATATACTGAGTGCGTTGTTGTTGTATAAATTTTTTTTTTATTTCTCATCCAGTGTCCGGATCCGTATTGGGGTCTGACTAAATCCGGATTCACACCGGGAGGTCTCACATTGGGAGTAAAGCGCTCCCTAATAAAGACGACTCTATATCCAGCGCACGAATCCAAGACCTCTAGTTAAGGATGAATTGGTGCTTATACCGCTCCATCACAACCGTTATTGGTGTTGTTGTACAAAGTTAAACCATATTCCTTTCACCGTTTGAAGTTTTCTTTTTTGAAATTATGTACCAAAGACAAAAGTAAGAAAGACAAGAAGAATTGGGGACGTAGTTGTACATATCAATACGTGCCATTGTTCTCAAGGTTGGACATCTAAATAAGTTCAATAATTGAATGGGAAAACCGCCCTTTCGAAATGACAATGATGTAAATGAAAATGATTGTGCCTTGCCTTTTTTTGTTCAACTTGCCTTCCATTACACTCCAATATATAGCTACTGTATGTATAATACTAGCATAACTCTTCTGTTCACCAACTCTAACTTTCTCAAACCAGGTCTTAGCCGTAGCTTTTCTGTACTTCGAAAAGCTTCATTCATTGCTCAAACTAAAAAATTAGAATAAAGTAGAAAAAAACACCCTTTCCCTATATATATATATTAAACTCACCCTGCTCCAAATGTGGATGTAGAACTGAGTTTAGTGGATTCAATTGTACGTATAGCGTTCTTGACTCGAACTGCATGTGTGTACAAACTAAAAAAGTATGACTAAAATATATACATTTAATCACAATATTTAATATTCATCTCTACCTCACATTTATAATTTTCCAAAAGTGTTCCCAGACACTCAGACAACATTGCCTATTTCTACATAGGATACCATATGTCTGCTTTCTTGAATTGGCGGGTGGGGTGGGTGGGTGGGGGGGGGGTTGTTTCCGTGTCCATCTCCTTCTCTTCCCATTTTCCATTTACTGAAATCAAGTAACACCATTTTTAATTTTCTTCTATCTAAGTGGGAAAATCACGTGTTCAGTTTTAATATCTTGTATAGAAAAAAATAAATCAACATCAGTCACTTCCTGATGAGTCAGCTAACTGGATTCACTTCCACAAACCTAAATGAGAAATATTGAGTTACAATTATGTTGTTACCGATCAACTCTTTAAGAAAATTTTATTCCCTCTGTAGTAATTTATACTTTTTAAAATGTATCATCTTCTCCTCTGAATCAGAGTTTGAGCTAAGATTTTGAGTTTATATGAACAGATTAACCTTTATAATAAATTATTTATACATATTAAGTGAATATATTATCTTAAAAGCAGAGTTTGAGCGCAAAAACTACTGAATTATATATGTCGAAGCCGTTATCGGAAACTGTGGCTCCGCCCTAGGATAACAATGGGGTGGTGCGGGGCGGGGCGGGTTAGAGAGCTCGCGGGGTGGGTCACGGGTTCGAGATATTTTTTTACCGAAAGCCTAAAGACCTAAACTAATGCCGCCTACTCTTATCTTTTCGTTAGCTTCTTTTCTGAATTTACTCAAACACCATATTCGTTTGAAATGTTTTGTTTGACTGACACTATGTGTCTGTTTTTATATCCAATTTGTGATTTTCTTTTTGATCGGATATCACTATCTTTGTTGCAGGTTTTCACATTAGGAAGCATGACACGTAAAGCGAAGTCCCTTTTTATTAACCAGGAGCAGAAGATCTTAGCGCATCTCACTTCTGCTCTTTCCTGTTAACATATATGGTGCGGAACAGGTTTAAATATTTGCGGGTTTATGCAGGTTTGTCCCACACCGTTTGTCATTCCTACTCCGCCTTGCTCTAAACAGCTCAAAGTTAAACTTGAAAAAACTTTTTTTCCCTAACTTATCTAGTCTGGAAGAGAACTCGTTCGGTGGATCAAAAAGAAAATTTGTCTCAACGTGAAAAGATTAAACTTGAAAATAATAGGAACCATAAAACCTTATTTTAAGAAAAAAGAAGAGATTATGCTGTAATATTTTGTAAGATTCATCAATTCTGATAAATCATTGTCTTCTAGATAATATTGATCATTGCTATGTTTGACATGACTTTTATGTTTGATATGACTTTTGTACGTGGCGATAAGACATCAATTGGAGTCATCCAAATCTATCCTCGTAAACACTAAACAGATTCCGTTTATGTAAATAATAAAGTTTGTTTAGTGGCTTTCGACTTGATTACAGTCAAATCATAAAAGATCTATGGAAAAACCAAAACCAAGGAAGAAAAGCAGAAAGAAATTGATTTCTCATAATTTCAAATCATACATTGGCCTACACATGTATTAATGGCAAAAAAGATAAAAAGTTACTTTCTTATTAAAAAAACTCCAAGAAAATCTCTATTGGTTGATAAATTTTTGGAAGAAAATATTCTCACTGATATCATTACGTATATAGAAAGTGAAATATGATTGTACTTTTTGCTGTAGTTATTGTTTCTCTATTTCTTTTTCTTTTTTCTTTATGTTTTTCAATTGGCTCTTAATAATTTCTGCTGGACGTTAACTTCTAATTAGAAATTGAGCAGGTTAATTTATGGATCTCTGCAAAGAATAAGCACTAAGAACCACCCCCACCACCACCACCACCAAAGAAAGAAAAAATGAAAAATCGTGAATCATGATAACAGCCTTTTCTAAGTCAAACATCTACTAATGATTCCATCAGCAAAAATAAAGGGAGGAAAACAAAAAAAAAGGAAAAGGAACTTACCCTTCGCGGTTGCCCAATTAGTTTTGAGGGCGGAATCAAATCCCCCAAATGCCTTCTAGATTGACTCTATCGCACATGGCTTGCCTAGACAGTTTACCTTCTTTGTGTGATTTGCAGGCTATTACACAGGAGGTTTACCCAGTGCGCACCAAATATAGCGGTTGCAGATATCTCTCTTATCAAAAAGAAAAAAAAAGGAAAAAAGTATGAGGGGACAACCGTTCACCTAGAAAGCTTATGGAACTACAGATGCTGTTATTCTTGTAACGGATCTTAGGGGTAGTTTGGGTTATCGGTAGAAGAATACTAATTTCGATATTAAATTTTCAAATTTTATTTAGATAAGTTCAGCGACACTTATAAAAACAAAAAACATTACCGGTCTCTACTCATTAAGGGGTCATTTGGTAGGGTGTTTAAGAATAGTGTAGAATACAGTGTATTAGTAATGCATGTGTGAATACCTAATTTTTGTACTGTTTTAACACCTCCTAAAGTCATTAGTGTTTTGTTGCTTTAATTATATTTTCCAATTTTTATGTCTTTGATTGAATATTTCCTATCATAAAAATACCAAAAAATAGTTTTTTTTTATTTGTGCATTTTAGGAATTAACTAACTATTCAATTGGTGAATTAATCTAGTTAATTGATCATTTGAATAAGTTACTTAATTAATTTATTTGTTTGTGTAAATTTAGTTTAATAAGTAGGATTAAGAAAGAAATTGGGCTAAATTTGAAAGAGAAAGTGGCCAAAAGTGCAAGATAAGGGCTGCCCTTGAAAGGGTCCGAAACGACGTAGTTTTGCCACAAAACTACGTCGTTTCATTAAGTGACCCAAGATCAAATCTCACCCATTGATCTAATGATCCATATTTGATCTCTCAAGAGGTATTTAAAGCCTCAAAAATCTGAAAAACTCCCTCATTTCCCCCATAACTCTTTCTCTCTTCTCTCTCTCTCTCTCTTCTCTCCGCCGCCACCGGAAATCACCCACCGGCGGCGGACCAGCTCCAAACACCTCCAAATTAACACCATGTAATCTCCACAACCTCCTCTTCCCATATCTCTAAACCAATTCCTTCAAAAACCCCTCAAACTCCTTGAATTTTAGATCTAGGAAATTTTAGCCGCCACTTTTTGGTCCAAATTCTTGAAGCTCCGGCCAACACCACCCTACAACACATACATGAATGGATAGAGCTCCACGAGACCTATCTTTTCCTACCCATTTTACCCCCAAAATCCCCGTCGCCGCCGGCCCGCTCCCCACCGCCGCCACGTCTCCACTGCACCACCTCCAAAATGCCCCGAACCCCCATCTTAGCTATTTTTCGACTCAAAGACACTCATTTATTTTGGTGAGATGCTGAAACGCATTTCGTTCTAGCATCTACCCGAAAGAAACGTGCGTTTCGGAGTCGGGTAGTCGCCTTTTAGCATCTTCGGCGTCTTCTCGTGGCTCGAACGGCTTCAAGTATACTTGTTAGGTATAATCGTCATCTCTTTAATTAATTTCTGATTTTTTATATTAGTATATTAGTTTTGATTTTTGATTTTTCTATTTTGGTTATTTCTTGTTAATTAGAGTTTCAAGTTAGGTTTATTTAATTAGTTATCTCTATTTAGTTTAGTGGTTTGTTAGATTTGTTATTGATTTAAACATGATCTTTAGTTATTAGTTAAATCGTTCACTTAGTTAGTCAATTATTTAGTTGTTGTTAGTCGTTGTCCGATTGTTAACGATGCTCGTTCTGTTTTGAGCATTAGTTTGTGAATTTAGTTGTTTGTTTAGTAATTAGTTTGTACAAATAGAATTCATTCCCATCAAGTTGATTTGAATACTTAGTTCAATTGCGTTTTTAGTCTCGTCTATGCTTTGTCAGTTCATAGTTGTCCAAGTTTGATTTGTGTTGAGCAAGTAGTTTGTTGTTGATGGTTAAAATCTGAAGTTTAGTTTATTTTATCACAAAATAGGATAATAGTAGCTTACTTTTACTAGTAGGGTGGCTGAAAGGATATTTTTTCTCCTTGTTTCTGACACAGCACATTTTCAGGCTGTTCTTTCACCTTTGGGACAGACCTTGAACAGTGTTTAGCACACAAAGTCAGTCTTTTGGACAGATTTTTGGTGAACCAAAATATGTCCAAAAATCTGACTTTATTTGCCTATTGAAAGGGCTACTTTTCTCCTATAAAGGAGACTCTCTTACACTTAGAATAGGGATCCTGACTCACTGAAAAAGGCACACACTCGATCTTACACATATTGAAGGATCTTTACACACAATATACATGAGAGAGACTTTGAGCACAAAAACAACATAGAGTTTGAGAGCTTTTTTAATTGAGTTTTCTGAACTAAAATACTAAAAAGAACAAAGGTCCTTGAAGTTTAGTTTTTTTGGGGTTTTCCTTCTTTGAAAGTTTGTTGAGCTTCGAGGTCTATTCGGGTTAGTTTATCTGATTCTTTTTCTGTTGTTTGCCGTTGTCCCTTTGCTGTTTGTTGTTGTCACTACTGCTGATTTTTAGTTCATCCATTGCTGGCATTTTTTCTGCTATCCAGTATTTTGCTCTATTCAATAAAAATGCAAAATGGATAAAAAAGGATTGGGCAGTGGGTTGGCTGAAAGTTTAGTTTCTACTAGGCCCAACGTAAGTGACATAGGTCAGTGGTCCAATTCCTTTAAAAAATAAAAGTTGACTAAGTTCTTACATCCTAATTTATTGAAGTAGTTTTAAAAACAATCAGTTCTTTTTAAATTATTATTAAAATAACTTAATAATTTTCTTTCTTAATAATTTCAAATATTGATCATGTGTTCTTACATGATCCTTGGTTAATTTTAATAATAAAATGGTCATGTGTGTACCTCCTCTCCTTGACTCCTTCAATATTAATTGTATTTAAACCATGTTTATCGACACGTTCTTTGTTTTAGTACATATAATCAAATAAGGACCTTGTGTGCTTGCACGCTCCTAGGCCAAAATTATTAATTATTAAGCGGTACTAGACAATAGTAACTTAAGGCAAATAATACACACTTTATCCAAAAATAATTCAAGCCAATGTTTAGTCAATAAAAGCGACCGTGCTAGAACCACGGGACTCGGAGAATACCTTACAGCTTCTCCCCGGTCAATAGAATTTCTTACTCGGATTTTGTTTTTGCAGACCAATAATAATAGAGTCAAATCTTCCTTTGACTAGGAATTCAAATAAAAGGTGACTTGGAACACCAACAAAATCAATTCCAAGTGGCGACTCTGTAAATAAAATAATCCCTACTCAATTTTGTCACTTTAATTGGAAAAACCCTTCAATCCATATAATATCATTTTGCGGGGTAGAAAAGGGGTGTGACAGCTCTGGCGACTCTGCTGGGGACTTCAAGAATTCGAGCTTGTACGTTGACTTTATTTGGCTTTATTAATTTTTGTATATATTGTGATTTATTTGGGCCTAATGTGTTACTCGTCGAGTTTTTACCGTTTTGATATTGTTGAACTGTACATATAAATTGTATCTTCTCTCACATTCCTCTGAGTCTTCTGATAATTAGTTATGTTGTATTTTCCTACCAGCATCACAAAATTTCTGTCTTGAGATAAAGCCAGTTAACCTACCAGCTTCTGGTGAAGGATTTAGTCACACGTGTTTAGGCAGGAGAGTCGTTAGCTAGCCAGTGCTGTTCTACTACTGGTGCCACTTGACGCTCCTCGGCTAGGGTTGTCCGCCTGAGTAAATCAGGTCTAGATACCATCTCCTTTATGATTTACAAACTTAGAAGAACAAGACACAAGCAATGAATATCCATAGTAGGCTACGCTTTATTTGCATCATGTGCATTTGACTTAGCAGCGCTCGACACAGGGGACGAGTTCTGTTTTAGGACAGGCTTTGTTGAGATCATTATGTCATGTTATGTGCTACTTGTTGCATTATTTGGGAGGCTTGCATGTCGACCGGCTTTAGCATAAATCAGTTGAACGAACAGAGAAAAAAAATGATGTGGTCTAGTGCATATGGTTTTTAAAGATTAATTTTCAAAAAAAAAAAAACAACAACATAGTCGATTTTAACCGAACTACGCGGGCCTGATTCTCACCGGATGTGAGATACGTAGGCAAACCTCATCGGTTCCGGCCCCAATTTTCAAAAACAAATTCAAAAATATTTTCCTTTTCATTAATTCCCTATTTACAATTCTTTCCTTAGAAAATCCAAAAAAAAAAACTAAATCCAAAAATATTTTTTTTATAGTCCCATAGTTTAGCTTTTATTTATTTATTTATTTATATTCTTTTATAGAGTCAAAACCCAAGAAATCAGAATTTTTGTGTGTCAATAATATATTTGATCAAAGCCTAACCCCGTGTCTGGGTAGACAGGTATACCATGAGTGGGGAAAGAGGTAAGTCTGAAAAGAGGCCCAGATCAGAAGGGATACCAGATTTTTTGATTGTCGATCAGATACCACAATTGTTGTGGGATTGGTGGAGAGACTTTAAGGAATATGAGCGAAACCAGATAAAGAAATACTTGGGACATTTGGTTCACATGATTATGATAAAGCCCAGGAGGGATGTGATCGAAGCTTTGATTCCGCACTGGGATCCTGAAAATAATGTATTCCATTTTACCGACTGTGAAATGACTCCGACCTTGGAGGAAATCACCCATTTCCAGGGGTGGGGCCGCAATCTTTGCCGTCAAAGGCCCATAGTACCAAAAAAATGTGAACGAGGGTAGGTTCCTGAAGCTTTTAAACATAAATTACGGACAATATGAAGGTCTAGGAGGCAAATGGATTACGTTGGGCTTTTTGTTTCAGTTGTATGTCCTAGAATGCAATTTCAAAGGAATGTGGGAAAATTGAAATCAAAGGAAGATAAGGAAACATGGAAGGTACATAGAAGGTTTGCATTTATGGTCACTTTTTTGGGGCGTTTAGTTTTCCCGGAAAGAGAGGGACGCATTGACATCCGCTTGGCAGGTGTAGTTGAGGCTCTGACCTCAGAAGGGGGTGATTATACTTTGGTCCCTATGATTCTTTCTTGCATTTTTCGTGCTCTAACTAGATATAAAATGGGCGCGCGAAACTTTGATGGTTGCAACATTTTGTTACAGATATGGTTTTTAGAGCATTTCTATCGTCATCCTACGATCACTAATTTTAGTGAGCTATGGCCCAATCATACTTATGATCACCAGAAAAGAATTGACGAATGTGACTTACCAGAGGGGATTGGCGCTTGGAAAGAACTACTTCTTACTCTGTCTGCCAAACGGATCACTTGGAACTACGATTGGTTCTCCTCTAAAGAGGTCATTTGTGAGTTTGCATACCATTCTTATTTGGTACTCATAGGATTGGATGGTATTCAGTCTTATGCTCCACTTCGGGTAATGCGCCAATTTGCACGACTACAGGAGGTGCCACCAACACGAGATATGAGCAAGTTCTGTTATGATTTTGGTAATGATTAACATCATGACGAAGAAGAAATTATGAAAATTTGGTATGCAAGTAAAGTCTCGGAGTTGAATGATATGGTAGAAGACCGAGATCGTGAAGAGGTGATCCCTGAATATATTACCTAGTTTCATGACCCTTCGTCGCTTAGAGATGGGCCTGAAGGGTCCAATAGGAGGAGAAATGATCAAAGAGCTATAGAAAGGTTAAAAGAGGAATTGGAGCATGCCCGGATGACCATATCCAAACAACAAGCCCAACTACAAGCCGTAGTCGCTCAGATTTATATAAATATTGAGAAATATTATCAATTTACCTTACGGGTCATGGATAAAGATCTAAAGTATGCTAAAAATGAGGCGGCCCGCTTAGAAGAAGAACTGGCAAGCACTATTGGTTTAGTTAGAAGAGTTGAGGCAAATAAAAATGCTGAAATACATAAGCTGCAAGAAGACTTGAGTATCATTGAAGAGGATGCGCACCAACAACAATTGGAGTTTCATCAGCAGAGAGAGCAGTTTGAAAAAGAAAGGGCCCGTTGGATACACTCAAAGGGTCAGTTTCATGCACAATTAGAAGAAATAAAAAGGCATAAGGGAGGTCATCAGCATGCAGATTTTGAGGTAGAGCGGCGTCAGTGGATGATTGAGAGAGCTGTGCTAAACCGCCGTATTGAAGAATACGAGGGACGCGAGACTGAGATGGGTAACGCCCTCAACACTACCCAGATATGGTTGCATAATTGTCATGCAAATATGGGGCAAGCTAGAGAGCAAGTACTTCAATTGGCAGAGAAAGCGACATATATTCATGACGATCATCGTCATCTAAACAATGAGAAAGTTGGTCAACAGGCACGTGCCCTCGTTCCACAATTGCCGGCAGTGTTTCAGAATTTGTACGAGATGTTGGGGGGAGAGTGGAGGCCAAGGGATGCACACCATTGATGATATCAGTTTAAGCAAGAATGCCATTGAAGATTAAAGTTTTAGTGCAGTCAATTAGTTTTTAGTTTCATTTTTCATTTGTCGTATTTTTAATTTTATATTTGTCGCATTTTCAGTCATACTTATGTCTTTAGAGTCTATTTGAATAATAGTAATAAAAAATAAAAAAAATAAAAAATATTATTATTTCCCCCTGAACTACGTAATGATCTGATTCATGCGGCGACCACGTAGGCAACCCACAAAAGGTTCGATCAAAATATTTTTCAATGATTCTAAGATGAGGGATCAAAATAAGGCGTGAGTGAAACAAAAAAAGAAAAAAAGAAGAAGAAAATAAGAGCGTCAATAAGAAGCTACCTCATAAGCCGGAATGAAACATGAAGCCTCCAAAAGCATGTTAGAAATAGTGATAATGATATGAGCATAGCACATTATGTGTGATTCATATCTATAAAATGCTTAACCCTAACACGTTTGCTGTCTCTTACGTAGTAAGCTTAAGGTGGTTGGTTTGTGGTAAAACTGGCAATACACTATTACTTCACTAGATCTAAGGTAGCATTAGTAATGGCCAACGATGATGAGATCGAGCTGATCAGTGACGACCCCCAAGGTCAATCAGTTGAACAAGAGTCGGAGGAAATAAGAAAATTGAGACAGCAATTGTCTGATGTATATCAAGCTTGGGTGTCTGGTCAGCCTCCACCCCATGGTCCCTCGGAGGGAACTTCCACCGTACCCCTGGCTACTCAACCACCGCTCCATGCAACGAGCGACCACATCCTACCACCAGGGCATGTGCCAAACTACAGCCTCCACGTTGCTCCTGGTACCTCTAATGTGCGACCTCCAGTCGCACCGGTCAGGAACACTCCTCTAGTCGTGTCTGGCGCACCGGCATACACAATCCCGCCTCCACCTCCTGTGACGAGGCCAATCAACGAGCCACCATCTCATGCTTATGATGGCCAATACTACTCTCCAAATATGGCTTTCGGGGTCTCGGCTCCATATAATCAGACTCCTCAGTACAAGTCACAAGTGGAAAATGAAAAGCCTGCCAAGACGGTTGAGCCGGATGAGATGGCTGGGAAAATGAAAAGTCTTGAACAGAACATAAAGAACATACAGGGACTAGGGGGTCACAAAAGTGTTTCGTTCAGTGATTTATGCATGTTCCCTCACATCCATTTGCCACCAGGGTTCAAGACCCCAAAATTCGAGAAATATGATGGACACGGCGACCCTATCGCCCATTTGAAAAGGTACTGCAACCAGCTGAGGGGTGCAGGTGGAAAAGAAGAATTGCTGATGGATTATTTTGGAGAAATTCTTGTGAGGGTAGCCTCCGAATGGTTCATTGACCAAGATATCTCTCACTGGCATATCTGGGATGACATGGCCCAAGACTTCGTCAAACAATTTTAATACAACATAGATATTGTGCCGGATCGCAATTCCCTGTCCAATATGAAAAAAAAGCCGACTGAAAGCTTTAGGGAGTATGCGATCAAGTGGAGGGAGCAAGCAGCTAGAGTTAAGCCACCCATGGATAACCACGAGTTGATCACTGTTTTTCTGGAGGCCCAAGAGCCTGATTACTTTCAGAACATGATGTCCGCAATGGGTAGACCTTTTGTGGAAGCGATCAAAATAGGAGAAATGGTCGAAAATGGCCTCAAGACTGGCAGAATTATAAGTCAAGCTGCTCTCAAAGCCACCACCCAAGCTATCCAAAATGGGTCGGGAAGTTTGGCAAATAGAAAGAAGAGAGATAAAAGGTCCATGATGACTTTGGGATCTAGGGAAGTTCAAAGAGGGGCATCGCACCTTTATGTGCAAGTTCAGCAGGGCAATCCAGCTACCCTCAACATTACTATCCCCCGCCAATTCCTCAGTACTCTGTGGGACCGCCACAATATACAATGTTTAATGCTCAATCATATGCTCGTCCTCCCAATCAACAGGTACGGGCACCAGCTCTAAGATTACCCCGACCTCAGCAGCAAAATTTTCGGGCACCCTACAATGCTCGTCCTAGACAGGATTATGGTCGAGAGCAGAGGCCGGTGGAAAAATTTACTCCATTGGCGAAATCATACTCTAGTCTGTTCCAGAAGTTGAAGCAGATAGGCGTGATTGGACCCATCGCTCCCCATCATATGCATCCCGATTCACATGGATTTCAAGCAAATGCTAGATGTGAATATCATTCAGGTGCTCCGGGGCATAGCACTGATGACTGTTGGACCCTGAAAATAGCCATAGAAAGACTCATTGTTGAAAAATTGATTGTAGTCACGAATGGCGAGGATCCTCCTAATGTGACCAATAACCCGTTGCCAGTACACAATGATATTCATTTTGTGGGAATGATTGGCCGAGATCATGAATACAAGCCAGTTGGTCGAGCAGAAATGACAGTGGTAATGATTCAAGAGGGAACCAAACTAGAAGTAAGTCCAAGCCCAGATGCACCGTTGATTGTGAAAGGCGCCCAAAGCTCAGAGAGGGCAACTTTATTTGTTCCAAAAGTCTCGAGGTTAGAAGTTCGCTCCAATGTTCCAAGCCCAAAGTTATACGTCCTTGGAGGTCACCCCATCACAAAGGAGAATCAGGGCGGTACGACGGGTATAATAGAGCCGATCATAATCAAGCCTGCCACACAACCCCGTGTAACAAATACGAAAACCATCCCTTAGAACTACAACAAAACTGTAGTAACCTACAAAGGCAAGGAAATCATAGAAGAAGTGGGGGAAACTAGAGGTTTGACTCGATCAGGGAGGTGTTACTCTCCAGAAGAGTTGAGGAAGGCTAAGCAAATCAGAGAAGGCCAAATGCCAATAAATAAACCGGTCACTGAAGAAGAGGCGGGGGAGTTTTTGAAAAAGATGAAAGTTCAGGATTACTCAATCATTGACCAGCTTAGAAAGACTCCTGCCCAAATCTCTCTATTATCTCTGCTCATACACTCAGGAGAGCATGCCCGTGTACTAATCAAAATCCTGAACGAGGCACATGTCTCAGAGAATACCACCGTGAATCAGTTAGAAAAGATAGCCAATAGATTTTTTGAGGTGAACAGAATTTCCTTTACTGATGATGAACTTCCTGAGGAGGGAGCCAGTCACAATAGGGTTTTGCACTTGATTGTAAAATGTGAGGGGCATTATGTGAAGCGAGTCATGGTTGATGAAGGCTCGAGTGTAGATGTATGCCCTCTCTCTACCTTGCAAAGTATGAAGATCAATACAGACAGGATCCGACCCAATAATGTTCGCATCCGGGCCTTTGATGGCTCAGCGAGAGATACCATTGGGGAGATCAACCTCACCATGACGATTGGGCCTATTGATTTTGAAATTGTCTTCCAAGTAGTGGACATGGAAATTTCTTATAACTTTATTCTTGGAAGGTCATGGATCCATACGGCCCGAGCTGTGCCATCCACCTTGCATCAGATGCTCAAATTCGAGCATGACAGGCAAGAAATTATTGTTCATGGAGAAGACGAGTCATCCATTTATAAAGACCCGTTAATCCCCTGTATTGAGGCCAAGGAAGGATGTGAGTCTATTGTCTATCAGGCTTTCGAAATGGTTGTTATGGACCATGTTGAGGAAGGAAAGCCCATTCTGCATCCTCGTCTCTCCGCCACATCTGTAATGGTGGCTGCACTTATGATGAGACAAGGTTATGAGCCAGGAAAAGGTTTGGGGGCATCATTGCAAGGAATTTCAGAACCCATTTCTCCGTTCAGTAACAGGGGTACTTTTGGTTTAGGCTTCAGGCCAACACAAGCGGACGAAGACAAAGCCAAGCACCGCAAAAAGTACGGGTGGGTCTTGCAGCAACCTATCCCTCACATTTTCTGCACTTTTGTCAAGCCACGATTCAAACATGGTCAAAATTCCTCGGCGCATGCAAACATTGATGAAATTTGCCATGGCCTCAGCGAGATGTTTGCTGAAGTGAATATGATCCAGGCTGGTGAAGGCACTAGTCGTGTCGATATGCAACTAATTGGTCCAGAAACCATGCTCAATAACTGGGAAGCAACTTCTCTCCCCACAAGGAAGGAGTTTTGGTAGTTGACTTTTGCAGCTTCTTTCTTTTGTACTTTGGGTTACTTTGAGGGTTGTAATCCAAATATCTTAGTATGATTATTTTATCCTTGACGTTAACCCCTCTATCCTTTCAAATTCAATGAAATGCAGTTCAGTTTCGTATTAAAATTTTGTATCTTTTCCTTCTTTTTTTTCTAATTCCTACCATTTTATTTCCATTTCAGTTTTGTTAATGCCGGCTTTAATAACATGACATGTATGCGGAATTCACGCCCAGATCTCAAAAAGT
Source organism: Nicotiana tabacum (assembly GCF_000715075.1). NCBI lineage: Eukaryota > Viridiplantae > Streptophyta > Magnoliopsida > Solanales > Solanaceae > Nicotiana > Nicotiana tabacum. The sequence continues at coordinate 20,051,167 of NC_134081.1, read as the reverse complement.
TGTCTAATTTCAAAATAATGCATCAAGAGGTCGATTATGATAAAGATAAGGTTGCTGAGGAAATAAAAAGAGAGTTGGAACAATTTGAAAACAAGCCCAGGCCCAACCTCAATGAAACTGAGCCAATTAATAATGGAGGTCATGAAGAAGTCAGAGAAACAAAGATAAGCATTCATACTGAACAAAAAACTAGAGATGCCTTGATTCAACTCTTATTTGAGTATAGAGATGTGTTTGCTTGGTCTTATGATGATATGCCGGGTTTAAGCGCCAATTTAGTGGTTCATAAGCTTCCTACGTATCCTGATTTTCCACCAGTCCAACAGAAGCAACGTAAATTTAAAACGGACATGAGTGATAAAATCAAAGAGGAAATAATGAAGCAATTGAGCGTCAATGTTGTCAAAGCCGTACGATACACCACCTGGGTGGCAAATGTTGTGCCCGTGCCAAAGAAAGATGGAAAAACTAGAGTCTGTGTTGACTACAGAGACCTGAACAAAGCAAGTCCGAAGGATAACTTTCCTTTGCCGAACATCCATATTCTTGTAGATAATTGCGCAAAGCATGAGATACAGTCGTTCGTGGATTGCTATGCTGGGTACCACCAGATTCTAATGGATGAGGGTGATGCAGAAAAGACCGCTTTTACCACTCCGTGTGGTACCTATTGTTACAGGGTCATGCCATTCGGTTTAAAGAATGCAGGGGCAACTTACATGAGGGCCATGACCACCATTTTTCACGACATGATGCACAAAGAGATTGAAGTATATATCGATGATATCATCATAAAATCAAAGACACAGGCTGATCACGCGCACGATTTGAAAAAGTTCTTCGAACGTCTTCGAAGGTATGAACTTAAGCTCAATCCAGCCAAGTGTGCATTTGGGGTTCCATCTAGGAAACTCCTCAGTTTTATAGTCAGTCAAAGAGGAATCGAAGATAAATTCCATTCGAGATCTGCCACCCCCGAAGAACAAGAAGGAGGTCATGAGTTTGCTCGGGAGGTTGAACTACATCAGTAGGTTCATTGCTCAGCTCACAACCACGTGCGAGCTCATCTTTAAGTTGCTGAAAAAGGATGTTGCAATCAAATGGACGGACGTTTGCCAAAATGCTTTTGACAGGATCAAAGATTATCTATCAAAACCCCTTGTACTGGTCCCACCTGAACCTGGTAGGCCTTTGTTTTTATATCTATCGGTGATGGATAATTCCTTTGGATGCGTTCTGGGGAAACATGATGCAACAGGCAAAAAGGAACAAGCAATATATTATTTGAGCAAGAAGTTCACCAATTATGAGGTTAAGTACACCCTTTTAGAAAGGACATGTTGTGCCTTGACTTGGGTCGCTCAGAAGTTGAGACATTATATTTTGGCCTATACTACTTACCTCGTATCTAGAATGGATCCTTTGAAGTATATCTTCCAAAAGCCAATGCCCACTGGCAGGCTCGCAATATGGCAAATCCTTCTCATAGAGTTCGACATCGTCTATGTCACTCGGACCGCGATGAAAGCACAGGCTTTGGCCGATCATTTGGCAGAGAATCCAGTTGATGAGGAGTACATGCCACTTACCACATACTTCCCAGACGAAGAGATCAACTCAATAGAGGAAGTAGTTCCAGACGACAACCCTATATAGAAATTGTATTTTGATGGAGCTGTCAATATCAAAGGAGTTGGGATCGGGGCAATCCTCATCTCACCTATTGGACAGTATTACCCTGTAACGGCCAGACTTCGGTTCTTCTGTACCAATAATATGGCAGAATACGAAGCCTGTATCATGGGTTTGAAAATGGCCCTCGATCTGGATGTGCGTGAATTATTGGTTATGGGAGATTCTGACTTGCTTATCCGGCAAGCCCAAGGCGAATGGGAGACTCGAGACATCAAGCTTATTCCATACAGACAATGTGTACAAGATTTGAGTAAAAGATTCAAATCTATCGTGTTTAGGTACATTCCCAGGTTTCACAACGAGTTAGCCGATGCTTTGGCTACTTTAGCCTCGATGCTCCCTTATCCGGGAAACACTCATATCGATCCACTAGAAATCAAAGTTCGGAATCAACACGGTTACTGCAATACAATTGAGATAGAACCAGATGGTGAACCATGGTATCATGACATAAAACGATTCCTGAAAATAAGAGAATACCCAGAGCATGCCAAGGGAGATCAAAAAAGAACTATAAGGCGGCTCGCCAGCGGCTTCTTCCTGAATGGGGAAAGTTTGTACAAAAGGACCCCAGATTTGAACTTGTTGAGATGCGTAGATGCCACAGAAGCTGAGCGGATCATGAGTGAAGTGCATTCGGGGGTATGCAGACCTCACATGAATGGATATGTTTTTGGCGAAGAAGATTCTGCGGGCAGGGTATTATTGGCTTACAATGGAGCGAGATTGCTTCAGTTTTGTTTGCAAGTGTCACCAATGCCAGATTCATGGTGACTTGATTCACTCGCCACCTTCGGAGTTGCATCCCATGTCCTCTCATTGGACTTTCGTTGCTTGGGGAATGGATGTTATTGGGCTAATTGAGCCAAAGGCTTCAAATGGGCATAGATTCATTTTGGTTGCCATTGATTACTTCACCAAGTGGGTGGAGGCCGTCACTTTCAGAGCAGTCACCAAGAGAGCAGTGGTAGACTTTGTTCATTCCAACATCATCTGCCGCTTTGGTATCCCAAATACCATTATCACTGACAATGCATCCAATCTCAATAGTCATTTGATGAAGGAGGTATGCGAGCAATTTAAAATTATGCATCGCCATTCTACCCCTTAACGGCCAAAAGACAATGGAGCTGTTGAAGCGGCGAACAAGAACATCAAGAAGATTCTTAGGAAAATGATCCAAGGTTCCAGACAATGGCATAAAAAGTTGCCTTTTGCTCTTTTGGGATACCGCATGACTGCTCGCACATCTGTTGGTGCAACTCCTTATCTGTTGGTATATGGAACGGAAGCTGTAATACCGGCTGAAGTCGAAATTCCCTCTCTTCGGATCATTGTAGAGTCGGAGATTGAAGATACAGAATGGGTAAAGACCCGATTAGAACAACTAATGCTGATTGATGAAAAATGGCTAGCAACAATGTGCTTTGGCCAGTTATACCAGCAAAGAATGGCACGCGCCTACAACAAGAAAGTGCGTCCAAGGCACTTCGAGGTAGGCCAACTCGTTCTGAAACGCGTTCTTCCACACCAAGTAGAAGTTAAAGGAAAGTTTGCCCCAAACTGGAAAGGACCCTATATCATCAAGAAAGTGTTACCAAAAGGGGCCTTACACTTGGTAGATGAAGAAGGACGGGTACCAGACATGACTATTAATGCAGATGCAATCAAAAGATATTATGTCTGATATATACCCACTGTGAAACTTTCACGCATGATTTTCTTAGATCGAGATGACGAAGGCTACCATTGCTCGCTATTCCAAGCAAGTGTCACCCTTTTGTTACCCCTTTTAAGCTGTATTTTTCTTCCTTGTTTTCCATTTTTTGGAACCTGTGTACTCAAAAAAAAATGTCAAACAATAAATTTTTTGAGTCATTGAACTACGTCCGACCTGATTCCTAAATGATACGTAGTCATCCTTACCCTGGGTTCGGTCCCATCGCAACAAAAATCCATATTCCCAATACTCCAAAACTGGGGCAGAAGTTTGTTTTTATATTACGGTTTTTCCTATAGAAACAATTTCAAAAGTTATAATTCAGTTCCAGGTTCCTTTCGCCTTTTACTGTTAAGAACTTCTGATCGATCTTTGAGAATACTTGAAGTCCCCATGCCAGGGCATTGGCCAACCTTCCGCATGTCGTATCTTAGTAAAAAAAAGGATAAAAGAAGAAATGAGAGAGTCTTATCGGTGAAAACCCGTATGGGCACTGTAAGGCGACAGTGAGCAGAGAAATGCAAGAGTCTTATTGGTGAAAACCAGATGGGCACCATAAGGCAACAGTGATTAGAGAAATGAGAGAGGTCAGTTAGCGAAAACCCGCAAAGGGCGCTACTGGCCGAATGAGGGTCTTCGATGCTCCTGCATGAGCACAACCAAGACAGTTTCAAGATGAACATTTGCGACGTATTTTGAGAATTAGACAACTCAGACAGATCAGGCGTCCAGCCCAAAATGCATGTCATGATTCATTGAAGTCGGCACATATCTCCAGATAAGTTTCCTTATTTCTCTCCCCGAAAGGAAAACCTTTTATTTAGACACAATTTATTTTTCACTTCCAATTGCTCTTCTATTCCTTTTCCATAATTTTTCTTAGATTCCCTTTCGGTCTAATCTTGCATCAAAAGCAAAGCAAAGATGGCTGCAAAACTGTTTACAGTTTTCCCGTAATACCGAGCACAATTTGGAGCATATACGGCATTGACGAAGGCAGGAATCCATCTGTGATCTCTTTTGATAAGGCGGACAAAGTGTCTCAAAGAAACTAAAAAGGTCGCCTAAGCAAGACTTGCTTCATGGGAAAAGTTGATAAGCACTACAGACAGAAATTGGTTCCGGGTGCAAGACAACTAAATTTGATTTTGAAGGAAAATTGCCTTGCCTAAGGTACAAGGATTAGTGGTACCATGGACATCCGGGTATGAAACAGCCAGGGGCAACGTCAGAAAGACAATGTCTCTAGAAGCGATACAAAGAACCCGGGAACCTCGGTACCACACTGACAAAATCAGTTCTTCGACAGCGGAGTGGTGAATTCAAACTAATCAGGGCATCAAGGCCACAAACTGACCACCACTTTAAAAACTTACAAATTTTTCTTTGTTTGAAGCAGGATCAAAGCAGTGAAGAATGGCGATTCTCAAAGGGCGAATGTCATCAAAGGTAAGTTCCTCAAAATCTCCACTTTCCTTTATTTGCAGCATGCATCATTACTGTCCACACCTCCCATTTTCGTAGCTTAAACCAGGTAGAACTTTCTCGCCTAGGGGGATTCAGCTCCTAGTTTCTGGGTAGAAGTACTTTTCGCTCATATGTTTTACAGTAGCTTAACCCAGGTAGAACCTTTTTCGCCTAGGGGGATCCAGCTCATATTTTCGGATAGAAGTACTCTTCGCCCATGCATGGTTTTCACAGCTTAACCCAGGTAGAACATTTTCGCCCAGGGAGATCCAACTCATAGTTTCCGGGTAGAAGTACTCTTCGCTCAGGCTGTTTTTTGTAGCTTAACCTAGGTAGAACCTTCTCGCCTAGGGGGATTCAGCTCCTAGTTCCGGGTAGAAGTACTTTTCGCTCATATGTTTTACAGTAGCTTAACCCAGGTAGAACCTTTTTCTCCTAGGGGGATCCAGCTCATATTTTCGAATAGAATTACTTTTCGCCCATGCTTGTTTTTCATAGCTTAACCCAGGTAGAACATTTTCACCTAAGGAGATCAAACTCATAGTTTCAGGGTAGAAGTACTCTTCGCTCAGGCTGTTTTTCGTAGCTTAACCCAGGTAGAACCTTTTTGCCTAGGGGGATTCAGCTCATAGTTCCGGGTAGAAGTACTCTTCACTCAGATGTTTTACAGTAGCTTAACTCAGGTAGAATCATTTCGCCTAGGGGGATCCAGCTCATATTTTCGGGTAGAAGTACTCTTCGCTCAGGCTGTTATACGTAGCTTAACCCAGGTAGAACTTTTTCACCTAGGGGGTTCCAGCTCATATTTCCGGTTAGAAGTACTCTTCGTCCAGGTTTGCTTTTCGTGCCAGCCCCTAGTTACACTTCTTTCAGTAATACATGTTACCAACCCCTGGTTACACACCTTTCAGTAATACAGGGTGCCAACCCCTGGTTATATTCCTTTCTGTAATACAGGGTACCAACCCCTGGTTACACTCATTTCGGTAATACAGGGTACTAACCCCTGGTTACATTCCTTTCGGTAATACAAAGTACCAACCCCTGGTTACATTCTTTTCTGTAATACAGGGTACCAACCCCTGGTTACACTCATTTCGGTAATACAGGGTACTAACCCCTGGTTATATTTCTTTCGGTAATACAGGGTACCAAACCCTGGTTACATTCTTTTCGGTAATACAGGGTGCCAGCCCCTGGTTACACTCCTTTTAGTAAAACAGGGTACCAACCCCTGGTTACACACCTTTCAGTAATACAGGGTGCCAACCCCTGGTTACACTCCTTTCTGTAATACAGGGTACCAACCCCTGGTTACACTCATTTCGGTAATACAGGGTACCAACCCCTGGTTATATTCCTTTCGGTACTACAGAGTACTAACTCTTGGTTACATTCTTTTCGGTAATACAGGGTACCAACCCCTGGTTACACTCATTTCGGAAATATAGGGTACCAACCCCTGGACACATTTCCTTTCGGTAATACAGGGTACTAACCCCTGGTTACATTCCCTTTCGGTAATACAGGGTACCATCCTCTAATTCCATTTCCTTTGGTAACATAAGTTACTTCCCCTCGTGGTTGCATATCCTCACATAGTTTATATTACTCCTGTTGTCTTCATTTCAACAAATTAGATACTTTATAGCTTTCTCTAACTCACAAAATTTTCCTAGTGCCAAACTAGGGCAGAAAAAATTTGTTTGTTTTGTTCGTCTTTGATGGCTTTGCAGGCCCCGCCGCATAGCACAAGTGACGAATAAAGCTTGCAGTTGCAGCTTTCTTATTAGAATAAAGAAGTTTTTTGGTCACAAGATAGTTGGAGTTAGCTTGGATAATGTGTCAGCAGCCCAGCTTCTCGAGTTTCATTTTCTCGAATTCTGATCCGGAAAGCAAGCAATAGAGAATGAGCCCTGATCTTTTCTTCAAAGAGCATCGAGATCCAATCTAAGGTCAACACAAGCAAGCAGGTCAAGAATCAAGATTTGACTCCACAAGACACATAGATTAGGAATTTTGTAACTCTTAGTTTCTAGACATATGTAGTTCTTTCTCTTTTCCATTTGATGCAAGCAGCAAGTAACAGTAACAACAACAACAACAGCAACAACAGTCTTAAATCTAGTGTCTGGTAGTCCCAGCTACCAAATTTTCCCAGAACTACACTGACCTGATTCCTCTAAATAAGGATATGTAGGCTACCTCGGAAGCAGGGTTCGGTCAACATTTAAAAAAATGCTTTCATTGGAGTAATATGTGAGCAAAAATTAGCCATGACATTCACTTTTCTTTGCACGAAAACTCTTCATGTTCTCGAGCAAAGAGGGGCAGCTGTGAATTCCTAATTTTTGTACTGTTTTAACACCTTCTAAAGTCATTAGTATTTTGTTGCTTTAATTATATTTTCGAATTTTTGTGTCTTTGATTGCATATTTCCTATCATAAAAATACCAAAAAATAGTTTTTTCTTTATTTGTGCATTTTAGGAATTAACTAACTATTCAATTGGTGAATTAATATAGTTAATAGATCATTTGAATAAGTTACTTAATTAATTTATTTGTTTGTATAAATTTAGTTTAATAAGTAGGATTAAGAAAGAAATTGGGCTAAATTTGAAAGAGAAAGTGGCCAAAAGTGCAAGATAAGGGGCTGCCCTTGAAAGGGTCCGAAACGACGTAGTTTTGCCACAAAACTATGTCGTTTCATTAAGTGACCCAAGATCAAATCTCAACCATTGATCACCCCTTGATCTAATGGTCCATATTTAATCTCTCAAGAGGTATTTAAAGCCTCAAAAATCTGAAAAATTCCCTCATTTCCTCCATAACTCTTTCTCTCTTCTCTCTCTTCTCACCGCCGCCGTCGGAAATCACCCACCGACGGCGGACCACCTCCAAACACATCCAAATTAACACCATGTAATCTCCACAACCTCCTCTTCCCATATCTCCAAACCAATTCCTTCAAAACCCCCTCAAACTTCTTCAATTTTAGATCTAGGAAACTTTAGACGCCACCTTTTGGTCCAAATTCTTGAAGCTCCGGCCAACACCACCCTACAACACTTACATGTATGGATAGAGCTCCACGAGACCTATATTTTCCTACCCATTTCACCCCCAAAATCCCCGTCGCCGCCGGCCCGGTCCTCACCGCCGCCCCAGCTCCACTGCCTCACCACCGCCAAAATGCCCGAACCCCCATCTTAACTATTTTTCGACTCAAAGACACTCGTTTCTTTTGGCGAGATGCTGAAACGCATTTCGTCCTAGCATCTACCCGAAAGAAACGTGCGTTTCGGAGTCGGGTAGTTGCCTTTTAGCATCTCCGGCGTCTTCTCGTGGCTCGAACGACTTCAAGCATACTTGTTAGGTATAATCGTCATCTCTTTAATTAATTTCTGATTTTTTATATTAGTAGATTAGTTTCTGATTTTTGATTTTTCTGTTTTGATTATTTATTGTTAATTAGAGTTTCAAGTTAGATTTATTTAATTAGTTATCTCTATTTAGTTTAGTGGTTTGTTAGATTCGTTATTGATTTAAACATGATCTTTAGTTATTAGTTAAATCGTTCACTTAGTTAGCCGATTATTTAGTTGTTGCTAGTCGTTGTCCGACTGTTAACGATGCTCGTTCTGTTTTGAGCATTAGTTTGTGAATTTAGTTGTTTGTTTAGTAATTATTTTGCACAAATCGAATTCATTCCCATCAAGTTGGTTTGAATACTTAGTTCAATTACGGTTTTAGTCTCGTCTATGCTTTGTTAGTTCATAGTTGTCCAAGTTTGATTTGTGTTGAGCAAGTAGTTTATTATTGATGGTTAAAATCTGAAGTTTAATTTATTTTATCATAAAATAGGGTAATAGTAGCTTACTTTTACTAGTAGGGTGGCTGAAAGGATATTTTTTCTCCTTGCTTCTGACATAACAGATTTTTAGGCTGTCCTTTCACCTTTGGGACAGACCTTGAACAGTGTTTAGCACACAAAGTCAGTCTTTTGGACAGATTTTTGGTGAACCAAAATCTGTCCAAAAATCTAACTTTATTTGCCTATTGAAAGGGCTGCTTTTCTCCTATAAAAGAGACTCTCTTACACTTAGAATAGGGATCCTGACTCACTGAAAAAGGCACACACACTCGATCTTACACATTCTGAAGGATCTTTACACACAATATACATGAGAGAGACTTTGAGCACAAAAACAACAGAGAGTTTGAGAGCTTTTTTAATTGAGTTTTCTGAGCTAAAATACTAAAAAGAACAAAGGTCCTTGAAGTTTAGTTTTTTTTTTGGGTTTTCCTTCTTTGAAAGTTTGTTGAGCTTTGAGGTCTATTCGGATTGGTTTATCTGGTTCTTTTTCTGTTGTTTGCTGCTGTTCCTTTGCTGTTTGTTGTTGTCACTGCTGCTGATTTTTAATTCATCAATTGCTGGTATTTTTTCTGCTATCCAGTATTTTGCTCTATTCAATAAAAATGCAAAATGGATAAAAAAGGATCGGGCAGTGGATTGGCTGAAAGTTTAGTTTCTACTAGGCCCAACGTAAGTGACATAGGTCAGTGGTCCAATTCCTTTAAAAAATAAAAGTTGACTAAGTTCTTACATCCTAATTTATTGAAGTAGTTTTAAAAACAATCAGTTCTTTTTAAATTATTATTAAAATAACTTAATAATTTTCTTTCTTAATAATTTCAAATATTGATCATGTGTTCTTACATGATCATTGGTTAATTTTAATAATAAAATGGTCATGTGTGCACCTCTTCTCTTTAACTCCTTCAATATTAATTGTATTTAAACCATGTGTACCGACACATTCTTTGTTTTAGTACATATAATCAAATAAGAACCTTGTGTGCTTGCACGCTCCTAGGCCAAAATTATTAATTATTAAGCGGTACTAGACAGTAGTAACTTAAGGCAAATAATACACACTTTATCTAAAAATAATTCAAGCCAATGTTTAGTCAATAAAAGCGACCGTGCTAGAACCACGGAACTTGAGAAATGCCTTACACCTTCTCCCCGGTCAACAGAATTCCTTACTCGAATTTTATTTTCGTAGACCAATAATAATAGAGTCAAATCTTCCTTTGACTAGGGATTCAAATAAAAGGTGACTTGGAACACCAACAAAATCAATTCCAAGTGGCGACTCTATAAATAAAATAATCCCTACTCAATTTTGTCACTTTAATTAGAAAAACCCTTCAATCCACATAATATCATTTTGCGGGTAGAAAAGGGGTGTGACACATGGGTTAGTAATGCAAGCTTTAGTTATGCAGATATTATTTCTTATAAATTATTTGGTGTGGTGTATTAAAAATTATAATGCATTGCATAATTTTTAAGAAAAATAGTTGTTTATAAAATTGCCCTTCATTTTCTCTAGCTTTAAGGGACTTTAAGGAAAATTTTGTCTTTAACCATACTAATGCATGCATTAATAACCTTGGTATTACTAATGTCATGGTCTTCTATACATTACTTATACAATTGCTAATACCAAGTATGATGTATAACTAATGCAAGTATTAGTTATACATAGGTTGAAAAAATATACCAAACAAGGTATTAGTAATGCACAAAGCTAATACTTGCATTATTTTTTCTAATACCTCATACCAAACGACCTTAAGAGTCTTGCGCACTAACTATTTACATTATATACCTATTATAGCTGAAACTGAATGCAACCAGAGATTTCAAGGAACCAAATAGAGCCTTACCATATTACATAGAAGCAAAACAAAAAATTCAAAATGGAAAATCAAGTGCAGCTTGAGCATATTTTTAGCTTGAAAATTTCGACCAAACACACTTAAAATCAGCTCTAAATGAACTCATTCAAATTCTTACAAACATTTGCAATAAATTTTAATTAGAAAAACCTAAACAATATAGTCGTCATCGTAAAAAACAATCGAGATATATATATATATATATATATATATATATATATATATATATATATATATATATATATATATATATATATATAATCAAACCAATTTGATTCTCAATCTATGTGAGCTAATGCTAAATACTAACTTTCGCATTGTAAATGTATTAAAAGCTCTTAATGATACCCACCTGAATTCAAAGTCCAAATAATTATTAACTTTTTAATTATCAAATCCAAAGATTCAAAACTCCTTCAATGGTGGACCATTTCTTTTCTTATTTATCGGCCACCAAATTGGGACTATAACCATGATTATAGTTGTGCACAATAGCACCCAGATGATTTAATAATAACAATTAAAGTATACTATTGCAGTATATTATTGTAGAGTTATATGCTCTTGGAGTACTATTGCAAAAGTGTATACAGTTGAATTATATTGTAGTAAAATATATAATATATTAGTATATTTTTATTATATATTATATATATCGGTATACTATTGGGTAACTGTATTTCTTCTTCAAATTAAAGAGCATCTAGCTCAAATTTGTGGGCTGCATAAGTAGAATCGTAACTAGTTTTCAAATGGGCAAAAGAAAAATAAAAAAGACACGTACATGCATTTAACTTTATTCCCTTTCCCTTTATAAATATCTCATTTTAGTCATAGGTATTAGCAACAAACTGGGAAAGATAAAATACATACTAAAATCTTGATATTATCTGTCTCATATAGAATGTGGGATTACAATCCCATATTACACTCTGAATATCCGTTCTCTAAACCAAAGGACCCCTTATTAGATTATAATTATCAAATTATTTGATTTTTTGTGGCTCAGACATGCTTATGATAAAATTTATGTCCTTGAAAATTACATTATAAATAAGGTGTAGTTAATAGTTTCAATTACTGTAGAAACATTTTAAAACTGTGTTTATAGAAAACCTCTTTGACTTGTCAAATAATACTTAATAACTGGCAAATAGCAATGACTGAGTATCTTATTGGGGTAGTGGGATTGTTTAGATTCCACTTAGGACTAAATATTTCTTGGTCCGTTTCAATTTATGTGAACTCATTTGACTAGGCACGGAGTTTAAGAAAAGAGAGAAGACTTTTAAACTTGTGGTGTAAAATGAGGCACATATATTTTGTGTGGCTATAAATTATTGTATAAAGGTAAATTGTTTTCAAATAAGGAAAGATGTCATTCTTTTTGGCACGGACTAAAAAAAAAATAGGTTCACATAAATTAAAATGGAGGGAGTATGAGGAAAGTATAGTACCATGTAGGGGCAGAGTTACAGTAGTGTTTACGGAGGCATAACGTAGTTTTGGTTTATATTTTGTATTTGTGTTAAAAATTTACTTAATATATAGGGCAAATGTCCAAATATGTCCTTGTACTATACGAAATTGAGCACATTTGATATTCGTTAATACTTTAGCTCAAATATGCCCTTACCGTCACATAGTTGGTCCATATATGCCCTTAGAGTTACACAGTTGGCCCATATATGCCCTTTTCGAAACGAAATTCACCCAAACTAATTAGCTCTTTCCTTAATTGTATTAAAGTGTATTACAAACACTATTTCCTTTTTATTAGTACTTTTTTTCTTTACCTTTCTCTTTTCTTTCTTCTTTTTTCTTTTCTTCTCTTTTTTTCCCCTTTTTCTTTCTCCCTTATCCGTTTCCTCCATTACTGATGTCTTCTCCATTTTCGTCACCAATTTCACTTGAAAAAACTCATGAATTCCAATTACTAAGAAAATTCTCCCATAAGGTAATCAAGTTCCAATTTCACTGACCCTCTAAATAAACGAAATTAAATTGTTCCAAAAATTATTGTTTAAACTTTAAAATAATAAAAACATCTCAACCTTTTACAATACTCAAAAGACCAAAATATTTAAATTATTTCAAGAAAGATAATTTAATGATTAAAAGCCTAGAGTTCAAGTTGTAGTGTTATAAATTTGAGTTGTTAGTCTTTTTTCAGCTGGACATTTTTTATTTTCTTTTATTAACTATGTAAATTAGGGGTGTACATGGAACGGGTTGGTTCGGTTTTTATCAAAACCAAACCAAACCAATTATATCGGTTTGGATTATTCGGTTTTGTTGAATTTTTTGGGTTTTTTATTACATAAATATTATTTCAATCTTACTTTGTTAAATATTTTAGAATTAAATATATGTTCAGTAAAAATTAAAAAATTGACAAACATATGATCTATAAAAATATTCTCATGGGAGAATTTTCTTAGTAATTAGAATTCATAAGTTTTGTCAAGCGAAATTGGTGACGAAAATGGAGAAGACATCGGTAATGGAGAAAATCGGATAAGGGAGAAAGAAAAAAGAAAAAAAAGAGAAAGGTAAAGAAAAAAAAGTACTAATAAAAAGGAAATAGTGTTTGTAAAACACTTTAATACAATTAACGAAAGAGCTAATTAGTTTGAGTGGATTCTGTTTCGAAAATGGCATATATGAGCCAACTGTGTAACTCTAAGGGCATATATGGACCAACTATATGACGGTAAGGGCATATTTGAGCTAAAGTATTAACGAAGGGCAAATGTGCTCAATTTCGTATAGTACAAGGGCATATTTGGACTTTTTTCGTAATATATAAAAATAATTTATTCAAAATTTAATGAGCTGCATGTTTTATAATTCGAAACCCATAAACTCAAAGTTCTAGTTCGGCTTCTACCTACACATACCAAAAGAAATTGTACCGAACTAATTTTTAGGTTTCTTTTAATAAAACCGTAGGTTTTTATATAAATCTATAATTGTACCGATAATTAGGGTAGATTTTTTATTTTATAAAAATAAACCGAAAAAATATCGAATCGTACCGAATAAATTTACATGTGAAAAATATATTTATATATTAAGTTTAAAAATAATTAAACATTAAATTTTTACTTTAGCCTTAGAATTATGAAAACGGTTACAATCCAACAAGTAATTAAACTCAAAATCCTAATTCTCAATCCTACAATGCTACTCCTACTGAAACTAAATTATTACTAGTATATTCACTACCAAGACACAAAGTATTCTATCAATTATGAATAGAAAATTACAATGTATTTAATATGCTTTCTTTCGTGTGATTTAGATTTATCTTTTTGAATATTTAATCTTCTATAGACTTTATTCTTGAGTCCCAACTTGGTTAATATCTTTCCACTCGTATGATATGATTTATATTTTCTTAGTTTTTACTTAGTTTCTTACATTACTGTAGAATAGTTGATGAATCTATACTATGACCATCTTTCATATATATTTTCTTAATTCATCACCCTTTAAATAGTAAAAATGTCTAGAAATTTTATTAAGTCTTATAAAAGTACGCATGCTATTGCATTCTAGTTCTATTAGTGATTGATACATGATTTTTAAAAAAATATCAAAAATTAACCGAACCGTATCGATACCGAAGAGAAACCGATATAATTGTGACGGTTTCAAAAAGTTCAATTTTGGTTGAACAACCGAAAATTAGTATGGTGCAAATTTAATAAAATAACTAGTCGAACCGAACCATTAACACCCCTAGTAGCAAACACAATTATTTACCCGAAAAATGGATAAAGTTAAATTTATACGTAGTTCTAAGGCTATATGGTATAACTTGGTACAAATCAGAAAGTAAGTAGAAATATATTGAGTATTGACTGTATAAAGAATAAAATACAAACCAAACTGAGTGAAAAATAGTTTATGAACAAGCAAGACGAATCAATATACAAAACCCATAAAAGGATAATCTCTATATGAATATCAGTATATTTTTCTTTATGAATATCAATAATATGAGAGTGTATCAATGCCTTAATGTTGGATCCCTTACAGAAATAATAGTCATCCCTCTTATAGTGGAGGGATCCTACTTTTGATATAATTAAAAATACATAGTGGGGAACCTATGATAGAATAACATTTCCCTAATTTCCGCCGAGATTCTCTCTCCTTAGTGCGACTGTAACGGATCTTGTCCCTTGGATCGATCTTGATCGGACTTGGTATTGGTTGGTTTCCAGATTTCAGAGCCCGATATTGACTCAGGCTCGATATTGACTTGGGCTCGATATTGACTCGGGGACCGGTATTGACTTGGGCTCTGTATTGGTCGGTCTCTGGCTCTCAAACTCGATAACGCCGCTTCGCATCATAGTTCGATTTGGATTCGAGCTCGGCAATCACTTTGAGTTCGGTATTTGATCTGTCCCAGAAATTTGAGCTCGGTAACCTGGTTTTGGATCTCATACCTGATATTATGAAGATGACCTTTGGTCCATTATATTCCAATCTTGACTAATCATACGAAGATCGAAACCTATTTTGACCGTATACAGATAGTCCCCTCGTTTCTCAGGAAGAATGTGGCGAGAAACGACATGATTTTCAAGCGGTATGACTCGATACAAACTGACGTTTGCACTGAGCCCGACCATGACGTACGTGATAGATGTCCCGTCGATTCAGTTTACCAAGGCATTAAATGCGTGTCAGATGATGGTCGGCCATTGTTGACACTGAACCGTTATTGCCAACCCTATAAATAACCCCCCCCCCCCCCTCTTTTTTTACCACTTCTTACTTTTACATCTCCAAATCTTCTAAGTTCCCTTTCGCATCTTCTGAGTTCTTCATCTGTGAATTTTGTAATTTTCACTGCAAAATCCCTCTTTAGAACACCAAATCTTGTCATCTTCCTCTATCTTCAATCTTCAAATCCTAATGCCGAAAATGTCAAAAACCGTTCCTCAGAAAGAGAAAGCTACTTCTTCGCGGCCCGTCAGCGACAAAACACCGGTGGAGCCATGACCTGAGGAGTGTGTTCCTGGGGTGTGTGTTCTTACCTCCGATTTTAAAATAGACAAAGCTTCGCCGGTTCCTGATCGATGTGAACCAGTATCGAGGTATATATGCTCGATAACCGAGGGCCATCTTGAATAGTTAAGGAAAGATTGCAACTGGGAGGATAAATAAGTGATAATCCCGGCTCCCGAAGAAGATATTACCACTCATGTGAAAGGGTTTTTAAGTGTGTACACTTACCCTTTCACTTTGGGCCCCCTTGACCCTGTTGTCATCGATTTTTGCCGCCAAATACCAAGTAACTCTAGGCCAAATCCACTCTTCTTTTTGGCGGATCGTTATTCTAATCCACTTCTTCGTGAACAAAGTCGTGGGAATGTCTTTCACCCTCGACCACCTCATTAGATTGTACAGCCCCCACCTATATCGAGGTGGGTTAATAAAACTCTAGCGTCGGGCTACCAAAGCATTGTTCTCGAGCATAGACGAGGATAAGGACCGGGGCTGGATGGACAGGTTCGTTCGAGTGAAGACTTATGACCTAATCCCGGCCGAGAAGATGCCATTTCCCGAGGAATGGAACATGAAGCGTAAGTATAATTCTACCGTTAGCTCCTATTGTTTTGCTCCTTCATTTCTTTCTTACCGATATCCTTTTCCGTGATGTAGTGGTTCCTTGGATGCCCGGTGCTATTCCTAACCTTGAGAGCTGGGCACAGGACCTGACCTCGACCTCCACATATGTCGAGCGCTCGTGGAGCGACTTATCAAAGGGCCGATGGGAGGCTAAAACTCATGGTAAGCCTCTTTCCCGTGTATTCGATGATTCGAACAAAATGTCCTTTTTATACTTAAACCATTTTTCTTGTGTGTAGGCCTGGACAAAGATGTGGTCATGAGGCCCTCGTCTGGTGAGGAAGAGACTTCAGCCCCGGTTCCGAAACCGGCAAAGGACAACAAAAGAAAAAGGGCCTCTACCTCCGAGGATCCAAAACTTAAGACAAAGACGGCTTGTAAGCCGAGGAAGAACGCCATCCCTTTAACCGAAGAATCAGTTCAGCGTCTAAGGGATGAAGACGAAGAGGAAGAAGAAGATGAAGAGGAAGAAGAAAATGACGGGTCTATACTAGTGGCCCGAGTAAAGAAAACCATTAATGGCCCAAAGGCAACTGGGTCGATGGCGTTTGATGAGGCTCCATCTCGAACTGAGGGGATGTCGGATAAGGACTCGGGCAAAGTCCCCGAGTCATTGGAGATCGAGGATACCTCCCACCAAAGTCAACAAATGGTGTGTATATCTGAAGGGGCCGACCGTGAAGCTCTTCGAACTGAGGAGAACGCCCCAAGCGACTCGCTTGGGGCAATAGTAATCGGAGACTCTCCTACTCTCCCTGCCTTTTCTGAAGGGGAATTTCGGGAAGCTCGAGCTTTGGGGACCCTCGAGATAGACGAGGCCCATAAGGGAGAGGACCCCTTTCGCAATTTGTTTACCTGTATTGAGGATGCTGCCGGCCCGAGTGACGCGTCGGGTCTTTTCTTTGAGGTTTAACGAACCCTAAATCGGGTAAGTCTCGATTCCCTTTGTTGATGTTATATTTTTCCATTTTCTACCTAACTTTTTCTCTTTTTCGTATAGGCTTTCGCTCTTCATCAATAGGAGTTTTCCAAGTCTCGGACAGAGCTGAGATGACGTGAGGCCGACTTTCCAGGGCTTTCGGAATAGAGAAATGCCCTTAAACTTCTTAATGGGCAAAAAAAGGAAGAGATCAGAGATCTTCGATCCGAGTTGGCTAAGAAATACCAAGATCAGACCGACCTGATCGAGCAGGTAATGATAATCTTAAAAACTCATGGGCTCCATTCGGGAACGGTGGCTAATATTTCGATCTCACAGTTGCAACAGAAGCTTGAGGTGATCGGGCTGCTTTGTGAGGAGGTCGATACGATAAGGGCGGAGACCTTGGGATAGAAAGAAGGCATGGACCGCCTCACTACAGAAAAAAAGACTGCTCGAGCCCAATTATCATCGACCGAAAGTCAACTTCAAGGCATAAAAGAGAAGAGCTCGGTTCAAGCAAGAAAAATAGACGAGCTCGAGGCTCGGTTGGTTTCCAAACTTGCCAAGGCCAAATCTGAAGCCGAAAAAGCAAAGGCTGAGGCGCATGCATTCGTGGCCGTCTATCGGGCCGATGCTGAAGCCGTTCAAGTACAAGCGATAAAGGCAGCCGAGACCGCTCAAACTCGAGCATATTGGGTTGTTAAACTCGCCAAATTCCAATCTCGGAGGGAAACCCTTGAGGAGATCCATGCTCGAGGTTTTGACTTTACCGAAGAGATAAAAAAGGCTAAAGAGCTTGAAGCCAATGCCGGAGCCTTGGCTTCCGATGATGATGATGACCGGAGCAAGAGTGGGTCTGAGAGCAGGGAGGAGCCCGATGGAGAAGAGACTGCCCCCGGAGATAACCAGGAAACTTAGGGCTTTTTCCATTTTGATTTTTTGTGTATGGTCCTGATCGGACGTTGTAAATACTCTTATATATATATATATATATATAAATATCTTTTCCTTTCCCAACTTGTATCTGTTTTATTCTCTGCCTTGTGATGATTTTGTTTCATTCATGCCTTATGAAAGTTTTCATAAGTTCGAGGCCTTAGGAAATTTGATCGAAGTCGGACCTTGTAGCCTTTACAACCGAGTGAGCATTTGTTCGAACTTAAAATAAAAAGAAGCCCTTAGGCTTAATAGTCGAGTGTATTTGGTTTCTCGAACTCGAAGTAAAAGTAACCCTTAGGCTTAGTAGTCGAAGAAGTGCTTGCTCGAACTCGAAGTAATGTTAGCCCTTAGGCTTTATAAGGTAGTCCTTAGGCTTTAAGTTCGAGTGAGTGTTTGCTCGAACACAAAGTAACGTATCCCGTAGGCTTTAATAGTCGACCTAGTGCTTGCCCGAACTTGAAGTAAGAGTAGCCCTTAGGCTTTAATAATCGAGTGAGTGATTGCTTGAACTCGAAGTAATGTAGCATGTAGGCTTAGTAGTCGAGTGAGTTCTTGCTCGAACTCGAAGTAATGTAGCCCGTAGGCTTAGTAGTCGAGTGAGTGATTGCTCGAACTCGAAGTAATGTAGCCCGTAGGCTTAGTGGTCCAGTGAGTGTTTGCTCGAACTCGAAGTAATGTAGCCCGTAGGCTTAGTAGTCGAGTGAGTGATTGCTCGAACTCAAAGTAATGTAGCTCATAGGCTTAGTAGTCGAGTGAGTGATTGCTCGAACTCGAAGTAAATAGCCCGTAGGCTTAGTGATCGAGTGAGTGTTTGCTCGAACTCGAAGTAATGTAGCCCATAGGCTTAGTAGTCGAGTGAGTCTTTGCTCGTACTCGAAGTAATGTAGCCCGTAGGCTTAGTAGTCGAGTGAGTGTTTGCTCGAACTCGAAGTAATGTAGCCCATAGGCTTAGTAGTCGAGTGAGTGATTGCTCGAACTCGAAGTAATGTAGCCCGTAGGCTTAGTAGTCGAGTGAGTGATTGCTCGAACTCGAAGTAATGTAGCTCGTAGTCTTAGTAGTCGAGTGAGTGTTTTGCTTGAACTCGAAATAAGGTAGCCCTTGGACTTCGTGGTGCTCGATCTCGTTGATTTTTTGGTTGGCAGTCCCCGATTTATGGGGTAATGGTCGGCCCTTAAGCCTGTTTGCATAATGGATCACGAAATAGAGGAATTTTTCTAGGATATAAGATATCGGTAAAGAAGAAATTTTTCTTTATAAGTCATTACACATGTGTTCATGTTTTGTGCCAGGGCTCGGGCCAACTACATGGGCATGTCTCGTTTGACCATTTGGCCCTTACAATTTTTCCTGTCGATACCATGTTGCCATGAAGTAACAAAGTAACTTCCTTGCACCGAACTTGATAATCATCGCTGATATATTCGATGACAATGCCCTCCAGTATCCGAGGTTGATTGTAAGGAAGCCTCGGATACTGTTGAATTGTTCCAAGTTAGCACGATCAATGGTTGCCTCATTAAAAAACTTGCCGAAAAACCCATTTGGGACGAAAATCGATTTAAGGGAAAAAAGAGTACAACGCTTGCTTTCATGCCTAAAGGCTTCGAGTTGAATAATCCATCCATGTCTCTGGTCGAACAACTGCAAGGGTTAGTTTTGAAATATAATTGAACATGGGAAGGTCGTACCTTAGCAGTAGTATCGTTTTAGGTGTGACACATTCTAATTGCTTGGTAGTTAATTGCCCTTTATCACACCGAGCTTGTAGGATTTCCACTATACGGACGGTATCGGTCCTTGATCGGCCTTTTCTCTCGGTTGGTGTCTTTTTTAATAACGGGCCTAGAACCCACCAGGTCATCTTCAACTCTAATCTTCGATTGATATCGATTGTGTACATCGGCCCAGGTAACAGCTGGGTACTCGATCAGGTTCTGCTTCAACCGTCGTGAAGCCATCGAGTTTCGTCGTTTAGACCTTGAGTGAAAGCTTGAATAGCCCAATCGTCTGTGACTGGCGGTAGATCCATTCGTTCCGATTGGAAACGAGATTCAAACTCTCTTAGCATCTTGTTGTCCTTCTGCCTTACCTTGAAAAGGTCCGACTTCCTGGTCTCGACCTTTATGGCTCCGGTGTATGCTTTTACGAAAGAATCTGTAAGCATAACAACAGAATTGATAGAGTTAGACGGTAAATTATGATACCATATCATTGCACCCTTTGACAAGGTTTCAACAATTTTTTTCAATAATACAGATTCGATCTCATCGTCCTCTAGATTGTTCCCTTTAATGGCACATGTGCAAGAGGTGACATACTCGTTGGGGTCGGTCATTCCATTATATAGACCAGTAGGGTTGAGCCTGAATCATCTCGAGAAAACACTCGCAGAAATGAACAAACCGCAGATAGGCCAAATGAAGCCGAACACGGGACCAACCTTGAGATAATAAAGATGCTTGAGAAATTGAAAAAATGGGTAGAAATAGGAGAAAAGAAAATCAAAGCCAACGACAAGAATGTGGAGACCTACAACACCAGGGTCGACCAAATCCCCGGAGCACCACCGATATTGAAGGGCCTAGACTCTAAAAGGTTTTTTCAGAAACCTTTTCCTCCGAGCGCAGCCCCGAAGCCGATCCCAAAATCGTTCTGCATGCCTGAAATTCCTAAGTACAATGGAACAACTGACCCAAATGAACATGCGACCTCGTACACTTGTGCCATCAAGGGGAACGACTTAGAAGATGATGAGATCGAATATGTCCTGCTGAAAAGGTTTAGAGAGACCGTATCACAATTTACCCCCCCCCCCAATTCTATTGACTCATTTGCTATGCTTGCGGATGCTTTTGTAAAAGTGCACGCCGGAACCATCAAGGTTGAGACCAGGAAGTCGGACCTTTTCAAGGTAAAGCAAACAAATAACGAGATGCTGAGGGAGTTCGTGTCAAGGTTTCAAATGGAACGGATGGACCAGCCACCGGTGGTAGGCGATTGGGTCGTTCAGGCCTTCACCCAAGGACTCAATACTTGAAGCTCGTTGGCTTCGCAACAGTTGAAGCAAAATCTAGTAGAATATCCGGTCATAACTTGGGCCGATGTGCATAACCGATATCAATCAAATGTTAGGGTCGAAGATGATCAGCTTGGAGCCCTTTCCGGGTCTGTTTATCCCGTCCGAGCTAGTGACAGATCCAAAAGAGACATTGATCGAGAACTAAGGTTAAGTAGGGATCGGTATCAACCGTACAACGGTGATCATAGGGGTAATGGGTCTGGGCGAAACCCTGTGAGAAATAAAAGGAGAAGCGATCGGAGTCAAAATAACTGGGGGCTCATGAGCAAAAACGGTTTCGACAGGCTCATCGGGCCTAAGTACGCGGCGAGGTTATCGGAGTACAACTTCAATGTTGATGCTGCTTCTATCGTATCCGCCATCGGATGCATCAGAGACACCAAGTGGCCTCGACCCCTACAGTCTGATCTAGCCCAAAGGGATCCCAACTTAATATGTAAATATCATGACACACACGGCCACGGAACAGAGGATTGCCGATAGTTGAGAGAGGAAGTGGCTTGGTTATTCAACAACGGACATCTCCGAGAGTTCGTGAGCGATCAAGCCAAAAATCATTTCGGGAATAGAGATTCTAGCAAGTATATCGAGCAGGAGGAACCTCAGCACGTCATTAACATGATTATCGGTGGGGTCGACATTCCCCAGTGGCCGATGTTAAAACGCACCAAAGTATCCATCATGAGGGAAAAATAAACTCGAGATTACGTACCAGAAGGAACCTTGTCCTTCAACGACGAGGACGCTGAAGGCATCGTGCAGCCCCACAATGATGCACTGGTAATATTTATACTCATAAATAAGTCTCGAGTTAATCGTGTGTTAATTGATCCAGGTAGCTCGGCCAATATCATTAGATCGAGGGTCGTGGAACAACTAGGTCAACAAGACCAAATCGTGCCTGCAGTCAGGGTTCTAAATGGATTCAACATGGAATGTGAGACCACTAAATGGGAGATAACAATTATAGTAAACACCGTCGGAACCATTGAGGAAACAAAGTTATGTGTGATCGAATGATACATGAGGTACAATGCTCTGTTCGGGAGACCATGGATTCACAACATGAGGGCAGTACCCTCGACGTTGAACCAGGTGCTAAAATTCCCGACGCCATGAGGAATTAAAACAGTTTATGGAGAATAACCATCCGCAAAGGAGATGTTCGCGGTCGATGAAGACAAATAACAATTACCGATACCAGCTTCGATGGAACCAGAGAAGCAGGGGATGGATGAGGACGACGACTATGGAGTTCCCAGGTCTTTCATAATCCCTGAAGATTCCGACGCTACCAAATCAACAGTCGAAGAACTGGAGCAAGTCATATTGATCAAACACCTGCCCGATCGTAAGGTACACCTGGGTACGGGGTTAAGTACCGAGCTCAGGAGAAAACTCATTCAATTCCTTATAGATAACATAAATTGTTTCTCTTAGTCCCATCTCGATATGACAGGGATTCCACCAGAGATAACTACTCACAAGCTAAGCCTGGATCCAAAGATCCATCCGGTCAAGTAGAAAAAGAGACCTCTGTCCGAAGTTAAGCATGCATTCATCAAGGACGAGATATCTAAACTCCTAAAAATAGGGTCCATCTGGGAGGTTAAGTGCCCGGTTTGGTTAGCAAACGTAGTAGTAGTCCCTAAAAAGGGGAATAAATTAAGAATGTGTGTAGACTATAAAGACTTGAACAAGGCATTCCCCAAGGACTCTTATCCTCTGCCAAACATCGATCGCATGATCGATGCAACGACCGGCCACGAGGTCCTCAGTTTTCTCAACGCCTACTCCGGGTATAACAAAATTCGGATGGACCCGGACGACCAAGAAAAAATGTCCTTCATCACCAAATATGGTACCTATTGCTATAACGTAATGCCATTCGGACTAAAATATTCTGGTGCCAATTACCAACGCCTAGTAAATCAGATGTTCGAAGAGAAAATAGGAAAATTAATGGAGGTTTACATTGACGATATGTTGGTTAAGTCCCTGCGAGCAGAGGACCATTTGAAACATTTGTAGGAAACCTTCAACATATTGAAGAAATACAATATGAAGTTGAACCCGGAGAAATGCGCATTCGGAGTTGGGTCCGGGAAATTCCTTGGATTCATGGTGTCCAACCAGGGAATCGAGATTAATCCCAATAAAATCAAGGCCATCGATGACATCACCGTTGTGGATAATGTCAAGTCCATTTAAAGGTTAACCGGGCGTATAACAGCTTTGGGTCGATTCTTCTCGAGGTCCTCCGACAAGAGCCATCGATTCTTTTCACTGTTGAAGAAGAAGAATAACTTCTCATGGACCCCGGAATGCAACCAAGTCCTGGAGGAACTCAAGTGGTACCTCTCTGTCCCACATTTGCGTCATACTCCGAAAGCAGATGGACAATTGTACTTGTACTTAGCTGTATCTGAGGTAGCGGTAAGTGGATTCCTAGTCCGGGAAGAGGAAGATACGCAATTTCCTATCTATTATGTTAGCACAACTCTAGGAGAGGCCGAAACTAGATATCCTCACCTAGAAAACTTGGCACTCGCATTGCTAAGCGCCTCTAGGAAGCTAAAACTATATTTCCAATGCCATCCCGTATGTGTAGTGACTACTTACCCCTTAAGAACATAATGCATAAGCCCGAGCTCTCGGGATGATTGGCAAAATGGTCCATGGATATCAGCGGGTACAACATCGAATATCGAACCCGAACCGCCATCAAATCTCAAATTTTGGCGGACTTCGTGGCCGACTTCACGCCGGCCCTAATTCTTGAGGTCGAGAAGGAGTTGTTGTTGAACTCGGGGACCTCTTCCAGAATCTGGAACCTCTTTATAGATGGTGCCTCGAATGCAAAGGGTTCCGGACTTGGCATCGTGTTGAAACCACCTATAGGTAATGTAGTTAGGGAATCTATTAGAACTATAAAATTGACTAACAACGAGGATGCGTATGAGGCCATGATTGCAGCTCTTGAACTGCTAAAAGCGTGGGGGCCGAGGTTGTCGAAGCTAAGTGTGATTCCCTCCTAGTGGTGAACCAAGTCTCGAAGTCAAAAAAGAATGAATGCGAAGATAATTGGATAAGCCACAGGTAACGTTACATCGATTCAGGGAATGGACTTTGCAACATGTATCTCGGGATCAAAACAGCAAGGCCGATGCTCTTGCTAACTTAGGATAGTCGGTCGACGATGATGAATTCAACTCGGGAACGGTCGTACAACTCATGAAATCGATAGTGGTGGAAGGCCATGCCGAGATAAATTCGACAAGCTTAACCTGGGACTGGAGAAACAAATACATAGATTACCTGAAGACCAAAAAACTTCCCTCGGATCCTAAAGAATCGAGAGGTCTACATACGAAGGCGTCCTGGTTCAGCTTGTCCGAAGACGGTACCCTATTCAGAAGAGCATTCAATGGACCACTTGCCATATGTCTGGGACCAGGAGACACCAAGTATGTTTTAAGGGAAGTCCACGAGGGCACCTGCGGGAACCATTCAAGCGCCGAGTCATTAGTTCGGAAGATAATCAGATCTGTCTACTACTGAATTGACTTGGAAAAAGACGCAAAAGAGTTCGTGCGAAAATGTGACGAATGTCAGAGGCATGCTCTGATGATCTATCAGCCCGGGGAACCGCTGCATTCGGCCTTGTCAGCCTGTCCGTTCTTGAAATGGGGAATGGACATCATTGGTCCCCTGCCTTGGGCGTCCGGTAAGGCTCAATTTATCTTATTTATGACTGATTATTTTTCTAAGTGGGTGGAAGCCCAGGTATTTGAGAAAGTCAGGGAGAAGGAGGTTATTGATTTCATTTGGGACCACATGATATGCCGATTTAGAATGCTGCCGAGATCGTGTGCGACAATGGGAAGCAGTTCATCGGCACCAAGGTGAGAAAGTGTTTTAAGGACCATAAGATCAAAAGGATCCTATCAACGCCCAATCATCCTAGTGAAAACGGGCAGGCAGAGTCCACAAACAAAACCATACTCCAAAACCTCAAAAAGAGGTTAACCGACGCCAAAGGGAAATGGAAGGTAATCTTGCCCGAAGTCCTATGGGCATATCGTACGGCCTCAAAATCCAGTACCGGGGCCACCCCGTTCTCCTTGGTTTATGGTGCCGAAGCTCTTATTCCGGTCTAAGAAGTAGAACCGAGTCTCATGTTCTGATATGCGACCGTAGAGTCAAACAACGAGGCCATGAATACAAACCTGGAATTGTTAGATGAAAGGCGCGAGACCGTCCTTGTCCGGTTGGCCGCCCAAAAGCAACGGATCAAAAGATATTACAATCGGAGAGCTAACCTTCGACACTTCAATGTCGGGGACTTAATATTAAGAATGGTGACACTGAACACCCGGAACCTATCACGGCCCAAATAAATCCCACCACAGGCGTCGTGATGGCACTTAGTCTCTAAGACTAGGCAAGCCGATTACAATTATATTTCAAGCCATTTTTTTAAAATAGAAACTAACATCAGAAATAGTTACAACAACCTCCCAAGACTGGTAATACTGAGTCACGAACTCTAACTGAATACATGAAATGATCTCAAGGATCGAATACTCAATACTGTTTGATAATAATTAAAAGTACAATAAAATGGAAATACTCCAAGGAACTGCGATGACCAAGTAGCTCTACCTTGAATCCTTGCGATCACAATTTAACTCTGTCCGAGTCCGATAGCTCAATTAAATCAAGTCCTTCAAATAAATATCTTTCACATATAATTCTTCCGGATAAATCTCTTTCAAATATAATTCTTTCAAATAAATATCTTTCAAATATACTCCCTTTAAATAAATCTCTCTCAAATATAATTTCTTCAAATAAATATCTTTCGAATATAATTCTTTCAAATAAATCTTTTTGAATAAAAATCCTTCCAAATAAATATTTTGAATATAATTCTTTCAATTAAAAAGTCACCATGTAACACCCCATTTCATAATCATAAAAATACGGGTCACAACCCTTTTTCATATTTTTCGTAAATACGGGTCTCAGTCCACTTTCATATTTTCACGGCACTTTATGCCCATAATTTAATCATCATATTTTTCCGACACCTCGTGCCCACTATTCATATTACAGTTGCATAATAAAACCATCATATTTTTTTCCCTGCACCTCGTGCCCACGTTTCATATCCGTTGCGGCATGCAACCCGATCCCATATAACGTTACCTGCCCGGCAATAGCCACAGGCTCACAATTTCAACATATATCAGGCTATTATCAAGTTTACAGAAACAACAAGACAAGTTGCTTAAGATGTAAAAATAAACACAAGGAATACCCCAACATCACATGAAAATTACCAACACAATAACTCCACATCATCACATATCATCCCTGACAATAGCCACCCTTATCTCTCCAATAGCCACCCTTATCACTCCTATAATACCTCCCTTATCCCTCCGTCCTGACAATATCAATAGCCACCCTTATCGCTCCCATAGCAACCCTTATCTCTCCTATATCCACCCTTATCACTCCGCCCATACAATGTCCCAACACACATAACAACAGTGAATCGCCTCCCTTATACCCGCATAATATCAACAGTGGAATGCCACCCTTATATCCTCAGAATAATAATAATTCAAATAACGCAACAATTAACACGGAATATTATCACGGCAACATAACAAAAAAATCAATTCATATCACAATTTGCCCAATGGCCACAACCAATTCCAAGTATATAACAAAATCAATTAATTTCACAACAAATAGCCCAAGGCTCCACACAATGTATATAAAACCTCAAACAATAAAAGAGATAGAAAAATAACTCCGCATAGGACAACACTTTCTTCTTAAGCTTGTTTAATTAATTATTTGCAGAGGAAAAATCCATAATGAAATTAAATTCCAAGAAATATCCAACCATCAAACTCACGAAATTTAGGCATGGCAAATAGATGATTAAATAAATGCCAACACTTATCCAATTTACTATACAATATGCTCAAGACTTTAACTAAATAAATTTTGCACATATAAGCCCGAGTACGTACTCGTCACCTCGCGTACACGGCTTTTTCATATTTCACAAATGACACATAAGACTCGATGCCTAAGGGGTAATTCTCCCACTCAAGGTTAGGCAAGATACTTACCTTTTTGCAGTTATGCCGATATTCCAAAATCGCCTTCTTGCTTGAATTGACCTCCGAACTGCTCAAATCTATCCAAATTAATTGTATAACTTCATTAAAATTCATCGGAAATAATTCCGGATAATAATACGTCGACTTAAAAATTAATTCCAAAAAGTCAACAAAAGTTAATTCCAAAAAGTCAAATCTTAAATTTTCGTTTTTGAAAGATTTTGCCAAAATCTTGATTTCTTCCATTAAAATCCGAATTAAACGATGAATATAATCATAGATTCATGAAATATAAACACTTTAGGATATAGGACACTTACCCAAGTCAAACTCGTGAAGAACTCCTCCAAAATCTCCCAAACACTGAGCTCCAAAATCTCAATTGAAAATGACAAAGTGACTGATTTTTGGTCCTTATGTTGCTGCCCAGTTTTGCATCTGCGGGCACTGTTCACGCTTCTGCCAGCATTGTTCACGCTTCTTCGAAAAAAACCAGCAAGCTGCCAGCTTCGCTTCTGCGTTCTTACTTGCGCTTTTGCGATTACGCAGGTGCGCAGAAATATCCGTATCTGCGAGTTCAAGCCATCCTCTGTCCAGCTCCCTTTCCAGTTGCTCTTGGGACAATTTTCTGGCTTCTGCGAGGTCGCTTCTGCGATGAAACATCCGCAGAAGCGAAAGCATCAGCTGCTGCCCAGAAATTCCAGCAGCTTTCTTTAAGTCCGAATTGATCCGTTAACCTTCCGAAATCCATCCAAGGCCCTCGGAACCTCAACCAAATATACCAACACGTCCCAAAATATAATACGAACTTAGTCGAGGCTTCAAACCATGTCAAACAACGCCGAAATTACGAATCATGCATCGAATCGAATTATGAGTTTTCAAATCTTGCCTCGAAACGTATCAAATCAATCCGGAATGACTTCAAATTTTGCACACAAGTCATAAATGATGAGATGGAGCTATTCAAATTTCCGGAATCGAAATCCGAGCTCGTTATCAAAAATTCAACCTTCGGTCGGACTTTCTAAAAATCTTCCATTTTCCAACTTTCGCCAAAATGCGTCGAATTGTCCTAGGGACTTCCAAATCCAAATACGAACATATGCTGAAGTCCGAAATCACCATAAGAAGCTATTGACATCATAAAAATTCCATTCCGGGGTCGTTTGCTCAAAAGTTAATTTTTCGGTCAACTCTTTCCATTTAAGCTTCTAAATAGGAATTGTTCTTTCAATTTAATTCTAAATCTTCGAAAATCAAACTCGATCATACCCGCGGGTCATAATACATATTACGAAGCTGCTAGATACCTTAAGTCACTGAACGGTGTGTAAATTCTTAAATCGACCAGTCGGGTCGTTACATTCTCCCCTTCTTAAATGTACGTTCGTCCTCGAACATGCCAAGAATCTTTCTGATGACATTAAATTACTGAGTGCACTATTTCACACATGCTCACGGGTGATTCTACGACACCATAAATTTAACAAGGGTCCGACAACATCATCTCAATTATTTCTTTTATTCACATTTATATGCCTTTAAGCCAATTCCTTACACTCCAAATAAATTTTGAATTTTCGGAATAAACACACGGTATTAGTCTCAATTGGTTGTAGCAATTCGTGCCTACGCACACATCATACGTATTCCCATAACCACATCTCTGGTCGTAATAACTGTTTATAATTAATTTCCAGCATCTTCAATTAATCTCGTATTCACCAAAGTCTCATTTCAACTTTTCGTAATGGTGACAGCAACACGCGAGGCATGAATACTCATAATTATTTACCTAAATTAACGAGTTACATTTAACGCCACCTAGGCACCCACCTTATAAGCTAAAACTCAATATATACAGCACAATTATGGTTACATATGCACAGAAAAATATACAAGAATTATCAAATAAGCCTAATAGGCATGACTCCCTATTTATACTATAGTACAAATTTAATTTCACAAAGGGAAAATTTTAAAATCATAAAAATTTTCACTACAAGGACCTCATCCTTATATAACTTCTACTGCGGCTTGTAGCCCGGTTTAAATATTTTACATCATATATAAAAATGCGAGGATCTCGTCCTCAACTCTAAATCACAAGTATTTTGCATATTGTGTCAATTGAAATTTTTAATTTCCTTTCTTTCTTCTTTTCAATAAATGTAGTAAACAATTTTCTCAACACATAATGAACCCTCATCTCGGTAGGGTATAAAATTCATAAAATTCAAATCAATTATTCTGAAATCACATCAAAACCCACTGTAGTGAATAATAAAAATTACTTTTGAACTTATAGACCTCAATGGTGTACAAAAATAAAAATGATAGACTCGGGCTATCATCATCAAATTTCCTAACATAGATAACATATAAGTGGGTCACAGAGTTACGAAGCTTACCCATAAGCGAAGCATAATAGGAGGACTCACCTCAATATTCAGAACCGAATCAAATTAAGGGAAAATATCCTTTTATAACAAAGCAGGATCATACCTATAATGACACCATCTGGTGTAGTGGCCCCTGCCACACCATAGCAAATATATCAACGGGTTGGGCCTCCCCCTCTAGGGCTCCCTCTACCCGCATGTCCTTCACCCCTAACTGGTTGTGCACGTGGGGTAGTAATTGCATTGGGGCCCATAGCCTGGGTGTTCTAATGAAATCTACCTCTCCCAAGTCTGGGATAATCTCTCATAATGTGCCTAGTATCACCACACTCATAACAACCCCTATGAGGTCGCGGCTGCTCATACTGAGTCTGTGCCGAATAACTGGAATAACCACTGTAAGAATCTCGTATCGGTGGTGCACTATAAGAACTTACTGGAGCACCCCGAGTAATCTGATGTGCGGAATTAGCTGGCTGACTGCTCTAGCCTCCACCATAATGGGTCATAGCCGAAGAGTAAAATCCACTGAACCCTCCAGAGCTTCGAGACCTTTTGGACTCCTTATACTCCCTTTCCTCACCTAAAATACCCTCAATCATCCTCGCAATCTCCACTACTTGCTGAAATGGAGTATCAATTTGCAACTCTCAAGCCATGCATATTTTAAGATCATAATCGAGCCCCTCAATGAGTCTGCGAACTCGCTCTGTGACTGTAGGTACCAAGATAGGTGCATGACGGGCCAACTCACTGAACCTGATAGCATATTCTAACACTGTCATAGTGCCCTGACGCAACCATTCAAACTCTATACGCCACGCATCTCCGTATATTTTTGAAAATTGAGCCCAAGTTAGTGGTGTTGCATCGGCTGGTCTACCTTCTTCGTAAACTTGCCACCACTGATACGCTGCGCCTGACAACTGAAATGTAGTAAAGGCAACTCCACTCACTTCCACAATACCCATGGTGCGGAGAATATGGTGACACTTTTTAAAAAATCCTTGGGCATCCTCTGAAGCTGTGCCACTGAAAGTAGGTGAACTGTACCTCTTAAATCTCTCAAGTCTCTTTTGTTCTACTTCTGATGCCCCTGGCCTGACCTCAAGATGAACCGGAATAACAGGTTGTACCGGTACTACACCCAGAACCTGACCAATGTGAACTCGCTGCTCTGGAATA
Organism: Nicotiana tabacum; assembly: GCF_000715075.1. Lineage (NCBI taxonomy): Eukaryota > Viridiplantae > Streptophyta > Magnoliopsida > Solanales > Solanaceae > Nicotiana > Nicotiana tabacum. The sequence goes on along the minus strand of NC_134081.1, from coordinate 20,020,212 downwards.
CGAGCGGTAGGAGTATGAACTCCTCCCCCAACCTGTGAAATATTTAGTGAAACGGATATCAATCCCACCTGAGTAAATGTACGAAATATGTTTAGGAATTGTACTAAAGTCTCTTGAAGTCCGGGGGTAACAACATGTGTCTCTGGTGACTGTCCCCCAATTGGAGCAACTGGCGGCTCCTCAACTACCTCTCTAACCGATGTTCTAATTGTGACACGTGCCCTTCCTCGGCCTCTAACTCATCCTCTAACTCGGCCCCGGCCTCTTGAGGCCCTAGCAGTATGCGTGGTGCCTGCTCAGCTGACCCGGTAGTGCGTGTCCTCACCATCTGTGAGAGAATAGAGATACAAAGTCTCAAATTCCACAATCAACAAATCCGCACGACAGGAATGAAAGAAGTGGAAATTTCCTAACAGTTCTGTAGCCTCTAGAAGATAAGTAGAGATGTCTCTGTACCGATCTGCAAGACTCTACTAGACTCGTTCATGACTCGTAGAACCTATGAACTTATAGCTCTGATACAAACTTTTCACGATCCAAAAATATCCCACCACAGGCGTCGTGATAGAACTTAGTCTCTAAGACTAGGTAAGCCGATTACAATTACATTTCAAGCCATTTTTTTAAAAATAGAAACTAACAGCGGAAATAGTTACAACAACCTCCCATGACTGGTAATACTGAGTCACGAACTCTAACTGAATACATGAAATGATCTCAAGGATCGATTACTCAATACTGTTTGAATAATAAATAACAGTACAATAAAATAAAATTACTCCAAGGAACTGCAATGACCAAGCAGCTCTACCTTGAATCCTTGCGATCACACTTTAACTTTACCGGATTTCGATAGCTCCAATACTTGGCTCTGCACAAAAATGTGCAGAAGTGTAGTATGAATACACCACGGTCGGTACCCAGTAAGTATCAAGACTAACCTTAGTGGAGTAGTCATGAGGTACAGTCAAGACACTCACTAGTCTAATAACCTGTGCAATATAGAATACAAAATAATAGGAAATAAATAACAATAAGGGCAACACAAATCAACCAGTGATATGCACAACAGGGCAACAAGAACACCATTAATATCGCTCAACGAATAATAAATACAAGTACAACCAATTAAATCAAGTCCTTCAAATAAATATCTTTCATATATAATTCTTCTGGATAAATCTCTTTCAAATATAATTCCTTCAAATAAATATCTTTCAAATATACTTCCTTTAAATAAATCTCTCTCAACTATAATTTCTTCAAATAAATATCTTTCGAATATAATTCTTTCAAATAAATCTTTTTGAATAAAAATCCTTCCAAATAAATATTTTGAATATAATTCTTTCAATTAAAAAGTCACCATGTAACACCCCATTTCATAATCATAAAAATATGGGTCTCAACCCTTTTTTATATTTTTCGTAAATACGGGTCTCAGCCCACTTTCATATTTTTACGGCACTTCATGCCCATAATTAAATCATCATATTTTCCCGGCACCTCGTGCCCACTTTTCATATAACAACTGCACGGACAGTTCACGTGCCAATAATAAAACGGTCATATTTTTTTTTCGATACCTCGTGCCCACGTTTCATATCCGTTGCGACATGCAAACCGATCCCATATAACATTACCTACCCGGTAATAGCCACAAGCTCACAATTTCAACATTAATCATGCTATTATCAAGTTTAAAGAAACAACAAGATAAGTTGCACAAGATGTAAAACTAAACACAAGCAATACCCCAACATCACATGAAAATTACCAACACAATAACTCCACATCATCACATATCATCCCTGACAATAGCCACCCTTATCTCTCCTATAACCACCCTTATCACTCCTATAATAGCCTCCCTTATCCCTCCGCCCTGACAATATCAATAGCCACCCTTATCGCTCCTATTGCCACCCTTATCTCTCCTATAGCCACCCTTATCACTCCGCCCAGACAATATTCCAACACACATAACAACAGTAAAATGCCACCCTTATACCCGCATAATATCAATAGTGGAATGCCACCCTTATATCCTCAGAATAATAATAATTCAAATAACACAACAATTAACACGGAATATTATCACAACAACATAACAAAAAAATCAATTCATATCACAATTTGCCCAATGGCCACAACCAATTCCAAGGATAAAACAAAATCAATTAATTTCATAACAAATAGCCCAAGGCTCCACACAATGTATATAAAACCTCAAACAACAAAAGAGATAGAAAAATAAATCCGCATATGACAACACTTTCTTCTTAAGCTTGTTTAATTAATTATTTGCAGAGGACAAATTCATAATGAAATTAAATTCCAAGAAATATCCAACCATCAAACTCACGGAATTCACATAAATATACAAGTAATAATAACATCAAATTGTCATATAAAAACAAATTCAACAAATACGAATTTAGGCATGGCAAATAGATGATTAAATAAATGCCAACACTTATCCAATTTACTACACAATGTGCCCAAGACTTTAACTCAATAAATTTTGCACATGTAAGCCTGAGTACGTACTCGTCACCTCGCGTACACGGCTTTTTCATATTTCACAAATGACAAATAAGATTCGATGCCTAAGGGTTAATTTCCCCACTCAAGATGGTAAGCACCCTCCACTTCCAACCAAGAGGTTATGAGTTCGAGTCACCCCAAGAGCATGGTGGGGAGTTCTTGGAGGGAAGGATGCCGAGGGTCATTTGGAAACAGCCTCTCTACCTCAGGGTAGGGGTAAGGTCTGCGTATACACTACCCTCCCCAGACCCCACTAGTGGGATTATACTGGGTTGTTGTTGTTGTTGTTGTTGTTGTAAGATTAGGCAAGATACTTATATTTTTGAAGTTATGCCGATATTTCAAAATCGCTTTCTTGCTTAAATTGACCTCCGGACCACTAAAATCTATCCAAATTAATTGTATAACTTCATTAAAATTTATGGAAAATAATTCCGGATAATAATGTGTCGACTTAAAAATTTATTCCAAAAAGTCAACACGGAGCCCGCCCCTTGGAACCCGACATAATTTTCATGAAATTCGAACACCCATTCCAATACGAGTTCAACCATACCAATTTTATCCAATTCCGATAACAACTCGACCTCCAAATCTTAAATTTTTGTTTTTGAAAGATTTTGCCAAAATCTAGATTTCTTCCATTAAAATCCGAATTAAACTATCAATATAATCATAGATTCATGAAATATAAACACTTTAGGATATAAGACACTTACCCCCAAGTCAAAGTCGTGAAGAACTCCTCCAAAATCGCCCAAAAACAGAGCTCCAAAATCTCAATCGAAAATGACAAAGTGACTGATTTTTGGTCCTTATGTTGCTGCCCAGTTTCGCACCTGCGGGGCACTGTTCACGCTTCTGCGGGCATTGTTCACACTTCTGCAAGTGCTGTTCATACTTCTGCGAGCACTATTCACGCTTCTACGAGCTCTATTCATGCTTATGCGAAAAAAACCAGTAAGTTGCCAGCTTTGCTTCTGCGTTCTTACTTGCGCTTCTGCGATTGCGCAGAAATGTCCGTTTCTGCGAGTTCAAGCCAGCCTCTGTCCATCTCTCTTTCCAGTTGCTTCTGCGACAATTTCCTCGCTTCTGCGATGAAACTTTCGCAAAAGCGAAAGCATGAGCTGCTGCCCAGAAATTCCAGCAACTTTTTTTCAAGTCCGAATTGATCTGTTAACCATCCGTAATCCACCTGAGGCCCTCGGAACCTCAACCAAATATACCAACACATCCCAAAATACAATCTGAACTTAGTCCAGGCTTCAAACCATGTCAAACAATGTCGAAATTATGAATCGTGTATCGAATCAAATTATGAGTTTTCAAATCTTCCAACTTCTATATTTTGCGCCGAAACGTATCAAATCAATCCAGAATGACTTCAAATTTTTCACACAAGTCATAAATGATGAAATGGAGCTATTTAAATTTTCGGATTCGAAATCCGACCTCGTTATCAAAAATTCAACCTTCAGTCGGACTTTCCAAAAATCTTCCATTTTTCAACTTTCGCCAATATGCGTCGAATTGTCCTACAAACTTTCAAATCCAAATCCGAACATACGCCTAAGTCCGAAATTACCATACGAAGCTATTGACATCATAAAAATTCCACTACGGGGTCATTTGCTCAAAAGTCAACTCTCCGGTCAACTCTTTCCATTTAAGCTTCTAAATAAGAATTGTTCTTTCAATATAATTCTAAATCTTCCGAATATCAAACGTCATAATACATATTACGAAGCTGCTCGAGACCTTAAGTCACTGAACGTGACATAAATTCTTAAATCGACAAGTCGGGTTGTTACAGAACCCGAACGAAAGGAAGTTGGGACCGAATTGGGAAGGCCCATATTGAATTATTGAGATCACCGAAAAAGGATCGTACAAACTCAAAATGCCGAATAGTGAGCGGCTACCGAACAACTAGAACATAACCCACTTGCAGGTGACGACCAAGGATGATGCAACTATTAGGCCTGAAAGCACGCGTTGTACTTTTTTCCCCTTGAACCGGTTTTGTCCCAAATGGGTTTTCTGGTAAGGTTGTTAACGAGGCAACAATGGATCGTGCTAACTTAGAATCGAAGACCGACTATGAATCGGAGTCAAGGTTCACATCAACTGTATCCAAGCCTTCTCACAGATCGGCCTCGAATACTGGGGGCCATCACCCTCGGGAAATGATTTTAGCAAGGAAGGAAACTTCATTCTCAAACAAGTCTGAGCTCGGTGGATAGGATTTTTTATAAGGGCCAAATAGTATTCAAGGGCTACCCTCGAAAATATTACAAAACCTATTAGGCAGTGCCCGAACTTCAAAGGCTATGGCCATCCCTATTTTGGGATTGTTGTCCTGGGAACCTATTAGGCAGTGCCCGAACTTCAAAGGCTATGGCCATCCCTATTTCGGGACTGTTGTCCCAGGAAAGCCTGGGTGGCTCGGGGTAATAAACCAAGTGGCTCGGGGACTAAGACCATCCAAGAACGGCTCGGAGACGTCCGAGATCCGTATCCAAAACATAAGGCCTTAAAAATTTCTAAACCGGTTCAAAGGCTACCCTCGGCAAAATTATAAAAAATTCTAAGTAAACACTTCGGGGAAAGATTTTGGTCATACAAAGCCCCCACGAGTCTTAAGCAAAATAATATCGAGAACGAACATTGTTTGAACCTACGAACAAGACCTAATTATTCCGTGCTAAGGCATCCAAAATCTTTGCAATCGTAAAGGAAAAAGCAAAACAAAACAAACTTAAAATTTGCCGAAGGGAAAAAGCCTTGTATATACAAAAATTTACAAAGGCCAAACGGCCTCAAGAAAATGCAAAAGTACAAAAGCCAAGAAAAATTTACAAGGCACCTAAGAAGCCTAATCTTCGCCGGAGCCCGCCTAGTCACCGGGTCCATCGGGGTTTTCCCTGTCCTCGGATTCGCCTGAACATTCAGAATCTTCCTCATCCTCGGGGTATTCGAGCTCAGCTGATAAATCGGATCCCCAAGCATGAACCTCCTCGAGAGCCTTCCTTCGGGACTGCCACTTCACATATTTGACAATTGTATTTAGGTGTTCCTGAGCTACCTCAGCATCTGCTTTGTACTGGTCCACCATTTCTTTAGTGTCGACCCTAGTTATTTCTGCCACTGACTTGGCTGCTTCAAGCTCCCTAGCAAAGGTATCCCGTGCGGCAACGGCCGGGCCCAGTTGAGACTGGAGGTCTTCAATTTTTCGAGATCGGGTCTCAGCTTTCTCCTTCACCGATCGAAGTTGGGCCTCCGCCGAGGCCAGCTGCTCTCGGGCAGTCTCCTTTTCCGAAGCCAATCGGTCCATCTTGCCATTCCACTCCTCAGCCATAGCTTTGACTTCATCCATCTCAGCCTGGAGCTGGTCGACCCGATCAATCTTCTTCTGGACCTTTGGATTCAAACCGTTAGACACTGTGTCTAGCTCATCATCACTAACTTCAAAGATTTTTACCTGTTCCAATAGATCGGCGTGTTCTTTCTGGGCCACATCCAACTCGGCTCGGAGGTTCTTGACTTCTCCCTCAAGTTGTTCACTGAGAAGCTTATACATGCCTCTATTCTTAGCAAGCTCTTTGACTTCAGCCTCGAGTTGGCTCAGCTCATTCCGGTATCAGAGGAAGGTTTCATGGTGGAACACCGAGGTCTACAAATACGAGAAGAGATATTAGAATTAATTCAAACATTATAAGAGATATTAGAATTATCGGGAATTATCAAGAATTACCAGGTTCAGTGCTTGTTGTGCTTCGTTGAACAGGCATGGCGCGTCTACCTCATTCATTTTGGCATGATCTTCTTCGGTTACCAGACATCGGAGGTAACTAGCTATCCCTACGGGAGCATAAAGGATTCAGGCATCCTCCATGTCACGTCCCGGCCTTGGAGAGCGCAACCGGCGCTCAACTAAGATACCCCGGTTAAGCAAGCCTTTACAATAACTTCTACCCAACTCGCCCATGAATAAAGAGAAGATACATTTATAACATTAATTAAACATTGAGTGGATTTCATGAACAATGCCAATTCCATTACCATTAGTCACTTTATTTTATAGTCTCAAAATACGGACACAATCATAGTTAAAGTGCACAAGTGATTCAAATACAACAAGGCTAGTTTGACTTTCCCAACACCCATATACAACCTACACTATGTCTACGAAGCCTCTGTGCTAGTTTGACTTTCCCAACACCCATATACAACTTACACTATGTCTACGAAGCCTCTGTGGATACAAAATACTATGATAAATGCCATACCATGCATAGGTATATGCGTACATAACTTCATCAAGCCTTTGAGGGCATCCCATCATATCATCTCAACCATTGTGGGCGAAATCATCAATGTATACTAGCTGATCAGGTGGTGGTGCGTATATAACGCCATAACCTTTTTCCATATCCCATATACATATAATATACGCGTATATAACGCCATCTGATCATGGGTCAACGTACATGTATAAATAAATGCAATGCATAATGAAGTAAGTTAGTAAGATTTCTCGAAATGTCATAAGATCAATATGCCTTCGGATAAACTTTAGCAACTTACATATTTTTCTGATACCCATGAACAAAAGATACAATAATAGGATATATGGAGAATCAAGAACATAGACACCCCTAGTACTTCTATGAATAGAGTAATTTATGAAAGTTCTGCGTTTGTACGTTTCGTTTGTATCATATGGATCATGCTAAAAGGAACGAATGGCTAGCCTTAACATACCTTAACTCCATTGAGTCCTTAATACCTTCCAATCAATTCTTCAAACAACTCAACTCAATCTACCATAGCATAAAGAGATTCAAAATCAGTGTTGAGTAAAGGCTAAGTCTGCAACTTAAACTAGTAGCTCGTTTATGTAAATTTGGGCAACATCTCCCCTGTAACAAGAGCCTCCTCCAATATCATATACCAACAAAAATGACCAGAGCAATCCATCAATACATAATTATCAATAACAAGACACCATATAACAACAACAAGTCACAACTACTTCACGACGAGCGACAAGAACCGATTGGAATTCATATACCCCTCACCACCCCTTATAGACTTATTAATTTAAATTAACAGTATCATTAACATGATAATGAAGTCATTCATCAATGATTCCAGACTTATACCATATATTTATAACAAAGAAAACAATCCACAACTCCAACTTTCCTCAATTAACAACGTTATTCACTAGTTCATGTCTAGTCCATCCATTTAACTTAATCAACAACAAGATAACCTTAAACACATGAAAGAAAACAATATAATTACCTCCTACAGTGGATTCAAGTCAATATCCATGTTATATATAGCTTACAACAGCCCAACACACCCCAATCACTTCATACCCAAAACGACAACTATAGTAGTGTCAAACACCCCGAAAATATTACAAAGAACGACTAATCCACATTTTTCCATTATGTGGTATTTCTCCACAAAATTTCTCCTCTAAAACTAAATTAAATATTAGAAAAATAGACAGCCCAAAATCAACAGGAAACAGCCCACAAAACAGTCCACTACAAGTCAAATAACTCGAACTCACAGCTTCCGATCACCGTCTCGTGAGTTCTAACTATTAGAAAACGAATTTATCAACCTTCCTTGATATTTAAAAGCTTAAATATAGAAAGTATGAATTTTATTAACTATTAAATACATTCCAAAACTCAAACTACAAAGAAAAAGAGGTGATATAGCGATACTTACGTCGTAGGGATCGTTTTAATATTATCGCTTATTGATTTCGTGCCTGGGATGATAATCTTGTTTGAAGCCCTTGTAGAGAGATTAAGGGTAAGTCTAAGGGTGTTATTTGGCCGTGCTCTCTAGAAAAATAGAGAAATAGACGAGATAAGGGATGTAAATATCCCGTTTGTTTTAAAGACAAAAAGGTGCTACTTGGCACCCTCGCATTGGCCCTTCTTCCAACGCTTATATCTTTTTATCCGTATTCCATATGAATGAACGGTTAAAGGCTATGGAGAATAAATTACAAGATCTTCAATTTGGTATATAATATATCCCAAAAAGACCTCATACACACAAAAGGTATTGCTCAAAAAGCTTTAGTGACCCACCTACTTATCACCTATACAGTCTGTGCAGTATCGCGAAACTGCAAATATATCTCTACTCCGATGTCGTATAGATGAACGGTTTAATGAGTTAGAAACTAGACTTGTATATCTTCAATTTGATATGTGGATCATCCTGTAAATCCAAGTATATTAGGAGAAAAGCTCTACTATATTTGACCTAATATTCAACACATTATGAATGTAACTTGTGATGACCTTTACCAACTTTTGGTCCAAAACTCGCTTGACTTCAAAATGTAACACACGACTATCATAAGACTAAAATAACTCATAACATAACCTCCTTATCACATTAAGAACCCTAGTATCACCCCGAAAGTACATGTTATAACATTCCCAACTTGTCGACATTCGACGAAACTTATTTTCTTCAATTTGCTTAGCTCCTAAGCCTTTCAACCTTCTTGGTAGTTGTTATCCAAGATCTTAAAGACTTGTAACCTCCAAGGTAACATGATTGACCTACTTTATGTACTTTCAAAGATGATCTCATTTCTGAGCTTACATCAATTAACTTATGATGTACTCTCACGTACGAAAATATGGAGTGTAACATCATTCCCCCCTTTGGAACATTCGTCCTCGAATGTTGGCTGGTGCGCCTATCAGTCTCATAACCTATGGCTTTTATGAATACTTTAATATTGTCCTTTCCATATAGGCAACTGTTCTATGAATAAATTCAAAGGACAGGGCATTCCCCCCTTTAGGCCTCTTTCTCACACCACGACTTGTGGTCGGAATCCTTTCAATGACGGCCTAATCTCATCCCATACTTTGGAACCTCTACCCCTCTATTGTCGATTCACCTTAATATTGATCTATAATCTACCACTAATAACTTGAAACCTCTTACGTAATACCTTGTCACTAGGGCTCACGTCTCATCGGGGAACATTTGAAGTGATTTGCCTGATCCACCTAGGGACGATACTATACTTCAATAACCGTATTTCATAGCATCCCAACGTGATTCATCATATGGGTTCTAATCCAGTGCAATTCATGAAATCCTTTTTTCTCAAAATCATTACTCAATCAAAGGCCTAAACGTCATCATCTTATCTATTGCAATTACACCCTTATTCTAGTACCAGGGCAGCATTCCATCTCTCCTAAATGCTCCTAGTCTTAGACTCCTCCGAGTTAATTCAATCTATACTAAGCTTTCTATAACTTACCGAAACCATGAGCTCTCTTGTTTTGATAGACTTAATCCTGAGGCCTTACCTATTCTTGTCACCTTTTCACTCATATTTTCTTATCCTTACTCCCATCTACCTAAAACCTTGTCACTCTACCATACTTTAGCTTGTGACCTACACATATATATTTATACTACTCGCAACCTTCCTTTAACTTGCTAGCACCATATATTTCCTTTCGTGCCTTCTCAATTGCCTTTAAACATAAGCAATTACTTTTCCTAGTCATTCTGTCACTTGTTGCATGAATACATGGTTTATCTCTTTGCTCACGAATACTGGAATTTCTTGTTACTCATATGATCTTAAATATCACCTTTTTGATTTTTTTATTCTTCCCGTTCATTACCCATGATAGGTGCCACTTTCTTATGGAGTACATACAATGTTGTAGTGAGACTGTTGTTACAAGACCATTTCTTCTTTATGTCACTATGCTTAAGTTGAAGTCTTCTTCCTTATTTCCTCAGCTAGTCTTTCTTTGTAGTACTTAAGGGAGACCCTTTGACTCATGTAAAGCTGCAAGCTTATTACAGCGTATACCTGAAAGAATTTTTGATGTTCTTACTCGCATATAATTATCCTTAGTTACTTACCTCTGCGCCCTTGTGCTTCTAGGGTTGCTCTGAACTAAAATTTTGAATGTCTCCCTAGTGGCACTCTTTTTTATTTTTGGAACACTTATGCAGTACCTTTAACTACCCCATCTCCTATCTGAAAAATTTTCAACAATTGCGATCTCGTATAAAAGAGACCGAATTCCCTATGCTGGGGTTCACTACGTTTATCTTGCATGATCTGCTGATTTGTCTATGACCTCTTGTCTAGCCATAACTAGGCTCTTCCTGAATCAACTACAGACTACTCGTTGGTCTATTCTCATATCTACATTCTGTGTAACCCCTCTTAGGTTATGTGCTTTGTCTTAACTTACCTCTCGCACAGGTTCCTTATGTATCGAGTGTTCATTCTCACTTATTTATCAGTATCATCTAGTGCATAACCCTTACTGCCTCTCCCCGACGTCATGCTTACATAATGTTCTGCAGTCGTATCATATCTGTAGGATCTGAATAAATGCAATCTCATTCATTTCACCTTTTTACCGCATTCTTTCTTTACTATTCCATAGTTACCTTTTCATCTTTGGAGTCTTTTCACATCTTTACTGACATCTTACCCACCTTGCGGTAACCGTTCTGTACCAAGGATAACTAAAGTTCTTACGCACGTGGGTGACACCTAGTGTAACTGGAACACTTAGTCCCTTAAGCTTAACTTTGCTCACAGTGCTCGCTTTAGGGAAGCGTCTTCCTGAATGACCTTTAAAGGTTATTCTTCTGTCGTCCATTCTATTATCGTCGGAACGTGATCTCTAAAATTCTCATGATGCCGGCTATTGTCAAATCATTCGGTCCCTAATTCATATTCATTTTATCTTGTTCACTCACCAGCTCATACTAATTTCTATTACTCCGGGGTCTAACTTTTTCTTCTGGTAATCACGTTGGAGTCACCAACTTATTTCTCGAAAGAAGGATGTGACTTTATGTCTTATACTCTTCTATTGTTTCAAGGCATGTCTCCTCTTGTCTTTTCCTTCACTTGACTATCGACTCTGTCATCGTGTCATATTTTGATTTACCATTATCACCCATATATCACATCTTACTCATGATGCTTCATTTACTCTCTTCTTATTCTCCAGATAATATTTTTGTTTATCACTTTATTATGAAAAGTTCAACAAAATGTTCAATTCACTTTTAGCTCCCTTTGCTTCATCTCACTGGCTCTTCGGAATGCCTAACATTCTCCTTTTTTTTACTCGGGGTTGGAGTCATACTAAGGTAAATATTTATCCCTTTTAGGATTCCATAGCCTATCTTCTGAAATTTCTGAACATTCTAGTATTATATCTGACTGTACAATTCTAGAGTTCACCATCTGGGTGTCTCACAAGGAGATCTATTAACACATTTGAACTATCCATCCACCATTTTTGGGTTACTCTAACCCCATCTGGATCCTGATATCATATCCTTCTCTTAAACTATATCTGCTAACTCCTATAGGGCAAAATTAAGATGAGTGTGGCCAATTGTAAATAACTCTATTACTGTTGAAAGTAACTCATAATGCTTGTATTTCTCTGTCTGAATTGAAAATACTGATAATCTTCATTAACTAGGTAACTCGTGCCCTTCTTCATCTTGTTTCTTTTACTTGCCGAACTTGTATCTACCTTATGATTCTCTTATTTTTTTTTACCATATAGATGGATAGATATTATTGCCTTAACGCTCCTTATCAAGAAGCTTACACATCTTAGTACACATATGATCTGCTAAAGACCTCACATTTACTCATCATAAGCATGATGCAAAATCGAATTTCTCTGACTTAACTCTTCCACATCCACATTCAATATCTTACCAACCGTCTTTTTGGATGTAGGTATCGTTGTATTGCGAATAAAATAAAATTTAGGAGTTTGAATTCTTACAACTGAGCTCTACCACACGATTTAGAGTAGAAGAAAGAGTGACAGTCCTAAATGCCCCATAGCCTCCTGCCTATAAGTGTGGTGCACAACACACCCATAAAAAAGACTCTACTAGACAAGACTTGTAGACTCTCTAGGACAGAACTGCTTTGATACCACTTTTGTCACGACCCAAACGGTAGGGCCGCGACGAGCACCCGGTGCCTAACTCAACCGAGTACCAACGTAATGTATCCTTCTTATCATACTATCACGAGTAAATGAACTGGAACGACCGTCATGAGATAACTAAAATTAAACATAAGAGAATACTCGACATGGGATGGCCCAACATGATATAGAAGCTTATGCATGCGACATACGGGCCTATAAGGCCGACATGATCATTTGTATACTCAAAACATAGGCCGACAAGGCCATACAAGTATCAATATACATGACATCTATCTACAAGCCTACGAGTACATAAATGTCATAAAGTTTGAGATATGGCCCTTCCATACCAATCAATATATGTCCAAATCATACTGACCAGATAGGAAACTCCGGAGCAAGTGGAGTGCACCAACACCTTCCGCTGAGCTGATAGCCTACTAGGAGGACTCTCAACCTGTCTATCGGGACCTGCGGGCATGAAACGCAACCTCCCCAGGAAAAAGGGATGTCAGTACAAATAAAGTACCGAGTATGTAAGGCATGACAGTAGTATATAAAAGATATGAAAGAAACATGGAGTAAAGAACTCAACCTGTAATTCTGAATAGCTCTTTGAATCATGAAAAATTTATAATGTCATGTATGTGCATATAAATTCCATACCATGAATAGGTATATGCGTACATAACATCATCAAGCCTCTGAGGGCATCCCATCATATCATCTCAGCCACTATGGGCGAAATCATCAACGTATACTAGCTGATCAGGTGGTGGTGCGCATATAACGCCATAACCTTTTTCCATATCCCATATACATATAATATACGCGTATATAACACCATCTGATCATGGGCCAACGTACATGTATAAATGAATGCAATGCATAATGAAGTAAGTCAATAAAATTTCTCGAAATGTCATAAGATCAATATGCCTTTGGATAAACTTTAGCAACTTACGTATTTTTCTGATACCCATGAAGAAAAGATACAATAATAGGACATATGGGGAATCAAGAACATAGGCACCCCTAGTACTTCTATGAATAGAGTCATTTATGAAAGTTCCGCGTTTGCACGTTTTATTTGTATCATATGGATCATGCTAAAAGGAAAGAATGGATAGCCTTAACATACCTTAACTCCATTGAGTCCTTAATACCTTCCAATTAATTCTTCAAACAACTCAACTCAATCTACCATGGCATAAAGAGATTCAAAATCAATGTTGAGTAAAGGCTAAGTCCGCAACTTAAACTAGTAGCTCGTTTATGTAAATTTGGGCAGCATCTCCCCTGTAACAAGAGCCTACTCCAATACCATATACCAACAACAATGGCCAGAGCAATCCAGTAATACATAATTATTAATAACAAGACACCATATAACAACAACAAGTCACAACTACTTCACGATGAGCGGCAAGTTTCGATTGAAACCCGTATACCCCACATTACCCCTTATAGACTTCTTAACTTAACTTAACAGTATCATTAACATGATAATTAAGTAATTCGTCAATGATTCCAGCCGTATACCATATATTTATAACAAAGAAAATAATTCACAACTCCAACTATCCTCAATTAACAACGTTATTCACTAGTTCATGTCTAGTCCATCCATTTAACTTAATCAACATCAAGATAACCTTAAGCACATGAAAGAACACAATATAATTACCTCCTACATTAGATTCAAGTCGAGATCCATGTTATATATAGCTTACAGCAGCCCAACACACCCCAATCACTTCATACCCAAAACGATAACTATAGTAGTGTCAAACACCCCGAAAATATTACAAAGAACGACTAATCTACCATTTTGCCATTATATGGTGTTTCTCCACACAATTTCTCCTCCAAAACTCCATTAAATAGTAGCAAAATATACAGCCCAAAAGCAACACAAAACAGCCCAGAAAATAGTCCACTACAAGTCAAATAACTCAAACTCACGGCTTTCGATCACCGTCCCATGAGTTCTAACTATTAGGAAACGAATTTATAAATATTCCTTGATATTTAAAAGCTTAAATACAGAAAGTAGGAATTTTCTTAACTATTAAATACATTCTACAACTCAAATTACAAAGAAAAAGAGAGGCGATATAGTGATACTTATGTCGTAGGGATCATTTTAATGTTATCTCTTCTTGATTTCGTGCCCGTGATGATAATCTTGTTTAAAGCCCTTGTAGAGAGCTTAAGGGTAAGTTTAGGGGTGTTATTTGGCCGTGCTCCATGGAAAAATGGAGAAAGAGATGAGATAAGGGATGTAAATATCCAGTTTTGTTTAAAGTCAAAAAGGTGCTACTTGGCACCCTTGCATTGGCCCTTCTTCCAACGCTTATATCTTTTTATCTGTATGTCATATGAACAAATGGTTAAAAGCATTGAAAATTAAATTACAAGAACTTCAATTTTTGGTATATAATATATCCCAAAAACACCTCATATAACACACGAAAGGTATTGCTCAAAAAGCTTTAGTGATCCACCTACTTGTCACCTATACAGTCTGCGCAGTCTCGCGAAACTGAAAATATATCTCTACTCCAATGTCGTATATATGAACGGTTTAATGAGTTAAAAACTAGAATAGTATATATTCAATTTGATATGTGGATCATCCTGTAAATCCAAGAATATTAGTAGAAAAGCTCTGCTACATTTGACCTAATATTAAGTACATTATGAATGTAACTTGTGATGACCTTTGCCAACTTTTGTTCCAAAACTCGCTTGACTTCAAAATGTAACACACGACTATCATACGACTAAAATAACTCATAACATAACCTCTTTATCATGTTAAGAACCCTAGTATCACCCCAAAAGTACATGTTATAACACTCCCAACTTGTCGACATTCGACGAAACTTATTTTCTTCAATTTGCTTAGCTCCTAAGCCTTTCAAACCTCATGGTAGTTGTTATCCATGATCTTAAAGATTTGTAACCTCCAAGGTAACATTATTAAATTACTTTATGTACTTTCAAATACGATCTTATTTCTGCACTTACATCAATTGACTTATGATGTACTCTCACGTACGAAAATATAGAGTGTAACACCTGTAAAATCCTCCGGAGCGGATGAGTCCACATCGTCAAAAAAGCCTCGGGGGGGATCATCCGCCCCATGGACCCCTTTATGGGATCGCTCCTTCGTCGTTCGGGCTTCATCAAATATTGATTTGGTGAATGAAGGCGACCCCGAAATATCTATAACGCTGGGTGGGGTAGGGCCGGCGTCTCGCAAGTCTTCGGCCCTTACTTCGGCATTAGCCTCGTGAACTTGAAGGGGATTCCCTTCCTACGTTTTCCCCTAGGCTGCCACCCGTTCCTCGGGGATTGATGGATCATGGGCCATGAAGATTTCATCCTCCCCAGGCTTATCTCTGAGCCGGAGGAGTGATTCCGAGTCAAGCACGCGAGAGCTGGAGGTTTCCTTTAGCTTACGAACCAGCCTCCATCTCATTTTCTTTTTCTTCGAGCTCGGTGAATTCGGGCCCTTTTTCTTTTCTTCTCCCCTGCTGTGGCTCTGGGCTATCCCGAAGCGGAAGAATCGACAGGTAAGTCCTCGTTCCTAACCGAGGGCCTAAGCTCGATGTTCTTTGGCAAACCTGCAAAAGAGAAGTAAATAAATAATAAGAATGTAATACTAAGAGAAGAAACCTAACTCAACCTACTCAGGAAAGAAATCTTACCATGGGAACGGGCCTCCCAACGTCCCTTCGAGAGTTAGCGCCACGAGCGCTCGGAGTAGGGCATTTGTAAGACAATACCTTAGACCCACTCCTTGAGTCGAGGGACGGCATTTGGAACTCGGGTGACACCTGCACCACCACGAATACCAATGAGAAAAATTAGAGATGAACACAAAATTAATATTCGAGGGAAAGTTTTGCTTACGTGATCCATTCCACTTCTCGGGGAATGGCCTGAATTCGGCCGGAATCAAATTTAAGGTCTTCACCGGGACAAAATGACCCTGCCAGCCTCGTTCCTGGTCCTCGTCGATACTCGAAAATGGGACTTTGCTGGCCCGGCGAGCAAGCTTTATCAGCCCCCTCCCCCCGGAATATTCGGGGACTATATAAACGGAGCAGATGATCGAGGGTAAAGGTCCAGGAATCGATTTTATTCACAAAAAATTAGAGGAGGATCACGATCCTCCACATTGAAGGGTGAATTTGGCCGAGACATACCTCGTACCTCTTGTAGAAGTCTATGATGACCGGATCTACCGGGCCCAGTGTAAAGAGATAAGTGTAGACACTTAGGTATCCCTCAACATGTGTAGTAATGGGCTCCTCAGAGTCGGGGACCACTATGTCTTTATCGGCCCAGTTGCAGTCCTTTCGGACTAATGGGGAAATCATCTTCGGTGATCGAGCAAATAAATCTCGATGCCTCCTCATACCGACCCTGCACCAAGGAGGGTTTCTCGACCTTGAAGTCATCAGCAACCGAACAACCCCCGGGAATGAACATCTTCAAGGGAGGTTCAGAAGCCGGTTCATCGATGACCACATTAGCAGCAGATCTCCCGAGGTCGACCACATTAGAAGTGGTTTCATTGGTTCCGGAAGTCGTTTGGAAGGTAGAAGCAACCTTTTGGTGAACATATTTTGAGGTTTTTGCCATTGTTATAAGGGAAAGCTTGAAAGAGATAGAAAAAGGTTGAAATCTGGAAGCTCAGATGTGTTGCCTTGAGTGGATGATGAGTAGAAATTTCAAAGGAATCTCGAATAACGGAGGTAAAAATGCTAGAATGTGAAAAAGAGTAGTGAAATCTTGAGGGTACGAGGGTAGACGGTTTGATGTAAAGTAAAAAAATGAACAAAAGAGGGGCCATTTATAGTGGTTCCGCGACATTTCGCCTCCAGGGACAGCCGATCGGCGGCTGACACGCATTTAATGCCATTATGACATTACTGACGAGACATTTCGGTCTTTTTGTCATTTATGTCACGGTGTATTGAAGAAGGAATAGGGATGCTCATGTCGTTTCTCGTCAGCTTGTTGTCCGAGAAATGAGGGGACTATCTGTATACGGGTAAAAACCGAGCTCATGATACACTCTGGCCTCCAACAGTGTAAAACGAGCTCGAGATATGATCGCGAAGGATCAGAATCGAAGCAAGGGTCTCATCGAGTCAGAGTCCGGGGGCTGATTGCCTGCCCTCGAGAATATCGGGGTCATGATTCGAGATCGATCCAAACACTGAGAGACTTCGGAGAACATTGTCTGGCAATCAAGCACGACCAATAGAAGGGCATAATATCCGCGACCGGACGGATATCATGGCGTGGATCTCGATACGTATCGATGTAAAACCAGCAATCAGTTAAACAGAAGATTTTTTACCTTTTATAGAGTTGTACTTAGAGTAAGATTCCTCGACTATATAAAGGGGGTCTGATCATTAATTAAACACATTGTAACATGCATTCCAAGGCAATATACTATTATTTTCACTGTTATTCTAAGATTTTTCTTTCATTCATCAATATCGCCCACCGTGAGCTCGGATTGAGGGTGAATATTTCAATAAAGCTGGAATCATCCTCCTCTCGTGGTTTGAATTTACTGTATTTCTATTTGTTCATTCTAACCTAATTTATCGTATTGTATTGCATCCTTAAAATTATATACAAATTTAATTGTTATCCGATTTTTAGGGTAAACACTTTTACTGTGCTATTTTTGGTGTCAACTCTCTAAGTAGAACCTCCTTGTTCACAAATAACTATTACTCCCATGTGATAAGGGCAAAAAGAAGGAAACAATAAAACTTAGAAGCATAATATATGTCTGCATATAGATTTCTCTCGTTTAATTATAATTAATTATTATATTTTTTGTCATCAAATTACTTAACTATGATAAATTAATATGATATGATATAATTGATCAATGCCGATAACTTTTTTACTTATAAAATGCTACTAAAAATTATCAGTAATAGAGTACGTGGCACTACTTAAGAAGTTCAGCGGTAGAGTAGGGCCATGGGAGTCCTCGGCAAACATCCAATAATTAAGACATGCTTTTGTTGCACCTAAAATGTCTCTAGGTTTAGAGTCTAGACATAGAATTGAGCTAAGTTGAATTTAATTGAATTTACTGGTAAAAAAATAAGGTAATTAAATTCATTTTCTCTCACCAAAATCTCTGTTTGTCCACATGAACACTAAAAATAAGTGATTAGTCAATACTAGTTTCTTCTTTGTTTTTATTTTCAATTTTCAATTTGGTGATTTTGTCGGTGAACGTAACTATAGGAAACAGAAAAAAGGGGAGAGGGGATAGGGCAAGGAAGGTAGTTTTCTACTTGGTAATCTATTTTTAATTGCTATCGGTCAGTTGCCAATCAGGAAATACGAATTAAATAAATCACATCATTAATTATTGTTTCAATCTATTTTGTCGGTCTTATTCAATTTTATCGAAACAAAGATGATATGAAATTGTTAATAACTTTTTCTCCAGTCTCTTTCTGAGTTTCCGTCTCAGAAACTCAGAAAAGGAAGCAAAATACACGACAATAAGGTAGAAGTGTAAACAATAAATTTTAGTATTTGGTACATTATTTAAGCTGCAAATTGAAATCTAATGACGCCACAACTTAATTATTGACCTTTGGTTATGCTTTAAACAAACTCTGCCTTTTGAGAAAAGGGGATCCGAGGAAAGAGTATAAGAAAATAGAGAAAGAAGAAAAAAGAAATGTAAAACAATTTGGACTGGGTGAAATACATTGAACATGTAGTGATAAGGTCACTTTCACCCAAATATTTAATGGAAAATGGAGTTTTCTCCCTTAATTTTTTATGCCTTTTGGCGATAGCTTTTTGTCATGGTTTTTTGTTAATATTTAGCTTTCAAGAAATGTATTCCGTAGAAATCCCATAAAAAAGAATCATTCAAGTCGTCATCCATTTTAGCATTGAACTAAATTTTTATGTGAATTAGGTCGGGTCAATTGAATGGTTTGTTAAATAACCCAAAATTAAATAAAAAAAAACAATTAAAAGAAAAAGAGAGCAGCCCATTAGCTAAAGTGTATGCGCTCAAATGGTCGTAAATCATCGTTTATTTTGAAAAAGTATTTTGAAGATCAATTGCGATAAATGTTATGAAAACCTAGTGTGGATAGGGTTTTAGGTTTTGGAAATGGTTTTCAAAATAACTTTTGCAAAGTAGTATTATATCTATCTATCTATCTATACTATATTAAAAGTACGAATTGTTCGCTTTTTTTATCATTTTAAATAGAGTTCACAGTTGACAAAATAGTCATTTTATTATTTTTTTAATATTTAAGATTTAAAAATTAACTAATAATTTTTACTATCAAACATTTCCTTATTTAAATACAATTTTAAGTTTTTAAAAACATTTCCTTATTTGATTTCCTACATAAAAAGGAACCATCCAAGCATTTAAAAAAAAAAAAAAAGGTAACGTGGTGTTGACCACTTTCTTTTTTAACCACTTCTATTTCTTCTAATTTTTTAAATACGAATTATATTTGACACTTTTATATAACTTCTTAATGATCGCATTGTTTTAGAAGATGGTGATAATAACTAAATTCAGTAAGATATTGCAAGAAGATCAAAATGAGATCTCTATTCTTCTTTATATTCACTTAATGATATTAAGGATATTATAACTAATACATAGGACCTTGAATTGGATAGGAATTTTGATAATTGGTCGTTATATTTTATTGAGCGACAGAGTTTCACTGCTTAGCTATAAAATTTATCTGTCGCAAATTTTCTTTTAGTTGACATGTCTAGAATATACAGTACCTATAAAATCCTTTTCATACGAAGTTAAGACAAAAGAAGGGGATACATGATAGATCATTAAGCATTTAAAATTATTTGAATTATTTTTAAGCTTGGCTAGGTCATCCGTTATTTTCTTAACTAAATAGGATTAATATTTATCATTTTCAAAAGCTTATATTTTTTAAATTTTAGTTTATAACTCATATATACTATTTAATATTAATTATTAAATTTTTAAAAAGTTATACTAATACATATAAGGTATACGCACATCGCGTGTATCCTAAAACTAGTGAAAACTAAACATGCATACATGTCAGTTCGTAGCTGGTTTTGGAAAGGTTTTATCAATAGAAAACACAATTATTAGTACAAGCTAGAGAGTATATACTTTCCCCAGCTAATGGCAAAATATAACATGCAAACCAATTGATTTTACCAAATTCATGTAGCTTATTTGTTGCAGAAGAATGTGTGTTAACTAGCACAAAATCACACACAAAGTTAGGAGAGAAAAAATAACACAAGAATTTAACAAGGTTCGGCTAAGTCTAGTTCTTGGGGAGAAGCAAAGAAAGTTTTTCACTATAAATAAAAAGAAAAACACAGTACAATAAGTTTCCAACTACGACCCCAATTATGTATAGGTTCCAAGTAGTCTAAACTTACAATAGAAAAGTTTTTCCAATCCTACAAGGACAATAAATCTTTTTTCCCCAAATCTATTAGAACAATGGATTTTTTAAACCTATATGGACAATGAATTTCTTAAAAATACAAGAAAAAAATTCAAGACATAATTATCATTATTGTTGTTAGTGATGCATGCTATTAATCTTTTTTCTCCACTTACCCGAACGTTAAAAAAAAATAAAAAAGTCAACTAACATTTGCTCAACAATTGCCAGCCAATTTATTGGTTGGAGTTGTATTACAATGGTCGTAACAATGCCAGCCAATTTACATAAAGCTAAGAACTTGGAATCGAGATTGGAGTTGTATTACAATGGTCGTAACAATGTCAATACCTTGTACTAATTAGGTGGATAGATTTCAACGTTATTGAAGTTCCTTCTTTCATTCATTCCCTAACTGCTTACAATTATATATAAATCACGGCAGATGCAGTTCTTTGGCGACAAGTTCATTCTAATTAAAGATTTTCAATATAAAACACATGTATAGATATGTGAAAACCCGATAAAATTTTAACAAATATTAAATATGAACTCATAATTTTATAAGTATAGTAAATTTGGTGTCACGAACATTAAAAGTTAAACATATCAAATTTAAACTCTTGAATTCACCTCTAATTAAGTGGATCCATAAATTCAAGTCAATTAATGCAATCTGCAGATATCATTGTATACTACTAATTATGTACATGTCTCATATGCATTTGAAAAATTAAAATTGTGTAACCATAGAGTATAGATCCATCAACTATTGTATAGCATCGTAAAAGAAACTAAGCAAACACAAAGAAAATATAAATCACACGCTTGGAAAGATATTAAGCAAGATGAGACTCAAGAATAAAGTTTATAGAACATTAAATATTTAAAAATATAAATTTAAATCATGCGAAAAATTCAATACATTGTAGTTTGCTACTCATAATCGCTAGATTACCTTGTATCTTGCTAGTGAATATGCTGAAAATAATTTAGTTTCAATAGGAGTAATATAATAGGTTTGGGAATTAGAATTTTGGGTTTAATTAATTGTTGGCTTGTAACCGTTTTTATATTTTCAAGGCCCAAGGAAAAATTTAATGCTTTATTATTTTTAATATTAATATATAAATATATTTTTCCCACTAAATTTATTCAGTACGGTTCGGTATTTTTTCAATTTATTTTCATAAAATAAAAAATTTACCCTAATTATCAATACAGTTATAAATTTATAAAAAAATCTATGATTTTATTAAAGGAAACCTAAAAATCGATTCGGTTGGTTTATTCTGTTTTTAAATATCCATTGACACTCGTACTTCCTAGTACCGCGTTGGAGCAAAAACAAAGACTACGGAACTTGATTGCCTTAACGGAAAAAGGTTAAAATTACCCTATTATTTGGTAAATAGTTTAAACTTATCTCCCGTTCATCTTTTGATCCAAAAATATCCTCAACATGATTTGAAGTGAGTCAACACGAAAATTGTAGATATGGCCATATACATTATCAAAAGAGTGCATCTGTGCCTGTCCACAGCCCATGCTAACCCTAATAAAAGTATAAATGAGAATCTAGTTGTTTTCTAACTAGTCAACCAAATAAAAATAAAATTATTAAGTTGACATCAAACCATTATTTAAAATAAAGTATAGATATCTATTACACGTGGTGTTCAACGATAAGAGAACATACGTAGTGTACTGTTTCTCGTGGAGATCAGCTGATTAATTAATTTATCCTTTGCAATTAACAGTTAGAGACTGCGAAAAATAAATTATTTCTATGTTTTGAAGGACTAACAAATGTACATTACAGAATGGTTTCGACGGAAATTAATGTTTATAATATATACTTGGTAAGTTGACTTGATAAAATACTAGCAAGTTGTACCTACAGTATAAGTTCAACTTCTATTGAGCTTGATGTTAATTGTTATATGTTTAATTTGATTTAATTATCAATTTGGTAGTGTTCTTAGCTGGATATACTAATAAAATGCGAATCATGCAAAAAAATTACTTATGAATTCATCTGCATTAATAGTACTGCTTTCTAACTTTGAAATAAACATTTTCTACATTAATGGCTTTGACCAGCCAAACTTTAATCTAAACTATAGCTTTTCTTTTTGCTAGAATATTTGATTTGAATTAATAATTCTAACTCATTTTTATTTTTAATCTCTATGCATTAAGTAGATGAGAATTATCATCTAAAATTTTTGGTTTATAAAAAATTGATCTGTAGTATATTACTAGTTGCAATAATAATTCAAAGTCATTTCAACAAAATTAAATTAGCATTAAATAGCACAAAAGGATATGACAAGGCTAGGAAATAGAGTTTTGACATATTAACCGGTACTAAATAAGTCAGAAATTATTAATAACAAGATTATAATTCCGGGATAATCTTGTCTTCGAACCAAACGACCCCTAAGGGCACTCAGGAGTCAAATATATATAGCCGAACATTGTCGTAGGAAGGTTGAATTTCTTCTCTTTTAATCATAATGTTGAGTTCGAGTTTTGAAGTAAGACGAAATTTTAAATAAAAAGATCTTTATTATGATTTTATCTAACATTAATCAAAACATAAATAACACAATCAAAAGGGATGTGTGACATGAAGAGGATAGAATTCTAACTTTTGAGATCGTTGGGAATGTTTTTTGTTCATTATAGTAATATAAGGATACAATTTAACTTTGAATATAGTTGAAGAAATATTTTTGGCGAAAAACTCATAAAAGCACATCAAACAAAGACGGTAAAGTACAATAAAAGGAAGAAAAAAAATGAAAAAGAACAAATACGGCTCCACCTATGTATTTTATTTTATATTAACACCTTCTTTCTTATATTGTTAAAAAAAAATATATTTTATATATAAAAATATTTTAACTTTAAGCTTCCATTTTATACTTGATGACATATTTTTATAATTATATAAATACACGACATATTTAAGACCACAACTTTTAAAAGATATTTTTTTTCCTCAATTTTTTTTACTTAATCAAACATATTAAGGTGTATAGTCATTTCATATAATCTCCGTATCAGTTTACGTGATATAATTTGATTTAGTACGAAATTTGAGAAAGTGAAAATAACTTTTGAAAACTGTAATCTTGAATTTGGTATAATATTTGTACGACTGTAAAAATATATAATATATAATTTTTAAAAGAGGCTTAAAGTTAAATTAGTACTAGTTTGGATAAATCTTTTTCACCCACTAGTGGGGGTGGGGCTCTTAGCGCCTTTATTTATACACCAAATACTACCCTCGCTCTGAATTCTCAAAAGTCATTTCACGCTTTCCCCAAAGCCATCATCTCTCTCTCTCTCTCTGCTCGTTGTTCTTCGGGTGCAACACAACAGTGTGATTATTACTGCCGGAAAATGAGCTCCGTATCATTCTTCGTCTCTTGAAACTTCGATTCATTTCATTCATTACTTTCTTAATTGCGGAAGGAGTTCAATTCGAAGTGTTGCAGTTATGGACGCTAAACAATTCGAAGTTTACAAAAGTTCTTTCCTTTGAAGCTAACTAAGCTGCTCTTTTTCATCATAACAATTTGTGAGTTTTCACTTACCTTATATTCCTCTCCCTTTTTGTAATTATCGATTTTTTTTCATAGATAAGTATTTACACAATCAGATCACTACTTATTGTATAATTACAAGTTAATCTTCTGATAAACATTAAGTGATAATATGATAAAAAGTAATAATAGGTTAAAATTCACTGATAGCGTTAAAAAAAACTTTAAACTATAAGTGTATATAATTTAAATCCTTTGTTTAAATTTTTTGTATCGATTTTGTTAGACTAGAAGTTTTCATTCGTGTGCCGCAATTGTATACTATCGTTTTGATTGAAACGAAATAGGCATTTGCACAATATTTTGAGTTGAAGCTGACAAAAATAAGTAATTGTTGTTGAGCTTGAAAAATAAGCGGGGATGAAGTTGTGTTTGGACTTGAAGTTCAAAAACGTTATAAGAAAGTTGAAAATTTAAGTGTAGATACCAGTATTTTCACTTAAAATACATCTTAATATCATTATTTTAATGAGTTTAAGTTCTATGCACTGTCAGTGTAAAAGAAAATAATAAAATCAGGTCATTTATTAGGTAATTACAGCTAAATCTCTTGATAAGGTGTAATTCATAATCTGGTAAAAATTGTAACTAACGTGCTGTCACAGGTTAAGTTCACTGAATGTTTTTTACACTGTGTATAGCGTATATAACTTAATCCTATTTTAATATTTTCACATGAAATTCAAATAGTGAAGTATTTGCAAATAATGATTTGTGTTCGATTATTGCACCAAATATTAAAGAGTCTGCTGTCAATCTCTTTAACAGCTTAAATTTTACAAGCTAGTCTGAATTAAATTTTAGAACAATTGGTATATATCCATTAAGGTGCAACGATTTAGTGCAAAATGAGAGAAAGATAGAACTTTAGAAATGCTTTCATGTTTTTTACTTGGTCTAAGTAGGATACAAATTCCAAGAAATTTAAAAAAAAGTATTTTCTTTTGACAAAATTGAGTAAACTTTTTGCTTTGGTTTTTAGCGGTAGATTGTGATTTTCCTTTGTATCGATCATTGTAAGTCAATTCTTGTTTTTGATTTAGTCCAAAATAAAGTATGTGCAACAAGCTAAATGCCTTTCTGATATTTTTTTTTTTTTTTTTTTGATGTAAAATTGGGATGTAAATAATGTACATTTGTACATGAGTTTTTGTATTTTATTACCTCCTTAAGTTTTGTACAACTTCTGGATGCTTTGTTAATAAATTATCATTGTTTCATCCAACAAAAAAGGTGCAGAATTGTTGCAAACCTTCACTTCGAAACTTGATATCTTCAATTAAACTGGAATCTACTTTTTCTGAACAAATGTATTAAATCTCTTTAACCTCCGGCCTTAATTCTTTTACAATCCAAAATAATTTGTCTGTTCTCTATAAATCAACGGGAAGTCGGGAATAAACTAGTAGATTGAAATATTGACTGTATCATAGTTGTTGACCAGAAATAGTTCTGAAGAAAGATATGTCTTAGTTGATATAATCAATTATGCCTCCCTAAAGAGAAAATTGTTATTGTATATTTAATTTTTTGACTTTATGTATTTTGATTATCTGGAGGATTTGTCATAATCGTGTAAATTTTCTCTTTACAGTTTATCCTGTGCCTCTGGCTTTGAGTTTTGGCTTCTCTCTTGATTGTTTAGTGGAAGCACCAAGTTGCTCTGGATAGGATTGGAGGCTTCTTCTCTGCTTTTCTTGTCCTTTGATCAGAATTTACTGCATTATTTGCTTCTCTATCGGTGTTGAAGTGATGGACGCGTTCTCAGCCATGCTTTCTTCTTAATTTCTAGCTTGAAATCCATTTGTTATGCCCTTTGCATCAATTTGCTTTTTGATAGTTGGAGAGATCATTAAAAGAATGGATATGTTACTTTTGACTTCAACCGAGCCCCCAATGAAGCGCAGAGCTGGTTTGTTTATAGTTCAGGCTGGACGAGGATCATATCGTGGAAGTTAGTCAGCGATTTGATGGTAAATTGTGTTGCTATTATCTGAATTTTTGGAGCTTTTGATTTATTATTTAGAATAAAGAAGAATGAGAGCTGCTTCCTTGAGGCATTTGCTGCAAAGTCTCTGCTCCAAACCTCCATGGAACTACGCAGTGTTCTGGAAGCTTCAGCACGGTTATGCTACGTAAGTTCTTTCTTCGCCTATTCCAGTGTGACAGCTCAGTTTCCTATCTAGTAAAACAAGAACAGAAAAAAGAAAATAAGAGAAGTATATTTCCGAGGAAAGCCTATGTATCTCTGAATTATTTTCTGGTTGGCAAGCCTATGCTTCGCTAGCCAGCTTACTTGATTTGGATCGCATGAAATTCCAACGGAAGAAAATACAAATGCTATACACCTTTTTTATGACATCCATCTTCTTGTATATGCAACGGCTTACTCTCATTCTATTTCTTTTGCAGCCCACAGTATGGGCGTCTCTATGTATTTGTTTAATATTTGTCTTATTTGTCTTTCTACATATTGTTTTCCCTTTGTATCGTATTGTTGGAATTCCTTTTGCCCTTGTTTTTCCATGAACTGAATTAAAAATGTATTGCATTAGCAGCATTTCACTAGAGCAGCTTTTTGTTTTTTCCGAGGACTTGGTCTTAGGTGGTTTGTAATCTGTGTACAAGCTGAATGGTTGAAACTGGTCGCTCACTTACATTGGCTCGACTTATTTTGGCAGGATTTTGACATGGGAAGATGGATATCTGGACATTCCTTGTGCTAGAGAACCTTACAGAAGTCTAATAGGCAATTATTACAGCAAAACCTTGAATGAGTTATTCCCAAACTGTGGATCAAGATCACATATTGGAAATTTGGGTGAACATCCAATTGGCTTAGCCATGGCTGAGATGTCAAGTACTTATCACGTTGCAGGAAAAGGGTAGATCATTGATTTCCATCTCTTTCTGGTTTCTGTTATTTCTTGAATTTGTTATAGTAGCATAATTAGGCATTCATAAAAAATGACTTTAGCTCGCTAACATGTTCGCTAGATGTTGTGGGCTGGAGGTAAAAGATTCAGGCCATTGATATTGTCCTCCAGTTACTTCATAGTGTCACTCTAAGACTGTAAAGTTTCTCTAGGGGAGCTACTGCTCTGAAAGAGCATAATCCCATAAAGTTGTGTTGGCCATTTCATCATCATGTAAATGTGGTTTCTTTAGCTTCATTCTTTGTTTTGTTCGAACAAATGTGTAGCCAATTCCACTTCCAACTTTTCGATCTTTCCATTCATTCCTTGTCTTCCCTTCTTCCCCGATTTTTCCCATTCTACCAACGAATTCTCTATAATATTTTGTAAATTTAGATTAGCTAATTTTCCTCAGATAGCACCTGTGCCAGTGGAGATTTCTCGATTGCAAAATGTACCAAAATCTTGCTTTTCTTGGTGATGGCAAGTGAGTGTATGCCAAAGGGAGTCACAAATTGTTGAATGTATTGTACTGGTACTGTTGAATAAATTATCAAGTGGATAAACACAGAAAACTAGCTCCCTGTAAAAAATAAAAGGAAAAATAAAGTGACTGACTTAGCTTCTCCTAATAAACTGCTAATGTTTGTGATTAAGAAGACATTTGTGACTTATCGAGTGTGCATCATCTTAAAAAAGGTAACCCAATGCTTGTTGGAGGGAAAAGAGAAAGAAGGGTCTAGCCAATAACCATGATCTTTGTCAGAAGCAAATGTGCTTACCATTTATCTCTTATAGACAGATCAAGAATTTACTGGTGCTTGAAGCCTGTTTTATGGAAAGATCAGAGTGGATATAACTACGAAATAACTGTCGCACACATTTCAGATCCGATATGCCACCACATTGGATGAGTGAAATCTATACTGATCTGTGAATTTCTGCAATGATAAACCAACATTTTCTCTCTATTCTTGATGGTTGTTTAAGCTACCGCTTGCATAATTTACCTGGCTTACTCCTAGACGTATGGTCAGGTTTGGATCCCCATTGCATGGTTATCATCTTTATACTTAACCATGATCCTGATAAGCTGAGAGCTACTTTTTGTAGTCCATCTCCTTTGTTTGTATGAGACCAAGAGTCAACTATAATGTTTTTATTATATATGTCTTTTGTTGAAAATGAAACAGGGTGGTTGGTGAAGTGGCTTCTTTGTGCATCCCACACTGGATTTCTTCCGACGGTATAGCACCTGCAGAGCTCAGCTTTGGTTCTGTTGCTGAGGTATATATGACGTTTGACATTTTCGCTTCTGGACAATGTAGTTCATTGATTAACTTTTTTGTCCTTTTCTCAATTGAGAGGAGCCCATGTTACACTTAAACACACTGTTAATGAGGCCAAAATTGATGTAGCTTTATTATTAATCCCTCCCCCCCCCCCCTCCCCCCCAAAAAAAATTAGCCGGATAAAGTTTTCCGTTTTTTTTATTTTACCGGATAAAGTCTCCGTGTGACCTATAAGTCACGGGTTCGAGTAATGGAATCAGCCACTGATGGTTGCAGTAGGGTAGGCTGCCTATACCACCTTGGTGTGCGGCCCTTCCGGTAACCTGTGTGAACGCGGGATGCTTCGTGCACCGAGCTACCCTTTTTTGATCTCTTTGCATAACCTTTCTTCTTTAATGGTAGTTGTGGATAACTAATTTGGAGCTCTCCTGTTAATGTACAACAAAGTAATTTGGAACCCTTCCCTAGACCCTGCGCATAGCGGGAGCTTAGTGCACCGGGGTGCCCTTTTTTTTATGGATAACTAATTTCTCAAATCTACTTCTTGGATTGAAGCGTAGTTGATAAATTGAATGATTGAAATTTGTTGCAGTGTCCAGATGAGTGGCTGCTTCAGTTTGTTGCTGGCATTAAGGTGAATTTATTTAGCATTCTTAAATTTGAGGCGGTTTTATTCATCTTTTGTGTTTACAGTATTCCTTAAATTAATCATTAACATATCTTTCTTTTTCAGACTATATTGCTGGTACCTTGTATTCCTCACGGTGTTCTGCAACTAGGATCAATGGAAACGGTGTGTCATTTTTGATATCACAATATTTTCAATATTGCAGGCCTTCATTGGATCTGTTTCTGCCAAATGCCAATGTGAATTTTGAAGTTGTGTCTGATACTTATCTAATGGAAACTTAAGCAGCATATGTAACTTTAGCATAATATTTCATCGTGATTTCTAAGCTTTGGGGTGGCCATAGAACTACATGATGCCTCATTTACTTTTTCTTTCCCTTGCATTGTATATGTGCTTACATGTTGTGGTATCTTCTTACAGTCATTCACACGATTGACGATACTGTATTTCTTTCAAAAAATCAGGTAGCTGAAAACGTGGAGATGGTTACCAATCTTGCTGAAGAACTTGATGCCCATTTCAAATTTGTGGAGAACTTTTTACCTGGTGGAGGAAACTGTGAATTTCTTCTACAGTCTAGTCTCTCAGAGAGTTTGAATATACTATCTGAAACTACCACAAATAAGGTTAATGAAGATGATTTAGCTGCTGATATAGCAATTCTGAAAGATCACAAGTTATCAACTGCATTTCCGATGACTTCATTAATTGAGGTTCAACATCCCTTTCAATTATCTGGACAAAACATGCGAAATGTCCTTGAGAATGCCAATGAAAGCAAAATTGGTATGTTCGATGAAAACGTGCTAAATGTCCTAGAAAATGCAAGTGAAAGAAAAATTGAAATGCAACATGCAGACATGATTAATCTAGTGAAGCAACTCAATCATGAATATTCTGATGATAATAAATCAGGGATAACAGAAAACAGCTTGGATAGATCTTCTTGCCATGCAAAAGATGTAGATACCTTTTCTTACTCTAGCTGCAATGTCGTCGGTGGAGTTAATGCTTCCAGTGAGCTAGATTTTTACTTTGACGGAGACGTGCTAGATCCACAATCTCTTGGAATGGATTGCAGTGACACTATTCTCGGAAATCCAACAGAATGTGAACTATACAAAGCCCTTGGAAGTACAATTCACAACAACTTGTCTGGCTTTAGCGAGAATACTGTTAGCAAATCCATCTATACTGCTGATCCTATGTTTAATATTGAGCCATCTTTCGGGGAATCTAATGGATGGCGTCTGAAAGAAGATAATGCAGAGAATCTTCTGGAAGCTGTAGTTGCCAGTTCACTCAACAAAATGACTGGTCTGGAATCGTTAAACATGCCATTAGGAAAGCCTGTTCCTTTCTGCAAAAGGAAAAACCAATCAACAGAAAGTGCTTTGGTTGGAGATAACACAGTTACATGGAGCTCTCTTACATCGGCTTCTGCTGGGGCAGATAGATATGCTTTGACTAACTGTTCGCCTTCTGCTTCTTCATTTGATTGTGTTGTCAGTGCATTTAATGAGGGTCAGCATCAGTCGAAAGTCTTTAGCTCTCTGAGCTGTCGTAAGGAGTCAAAAATATCTAATACCAACAAGAAAAGACGACGGTCTGGTGATAGTCATAGGCCCAGACCACGAGATAGGCAGTTAATTCAGGATCGGCTTAAGGAGTTGCGACAACTTGTCCCTAATGGCGCCAAAGTAAGTGCTAATTTCACCTTAGTTCTATTAGGGTACTTTCCTTGTACCTTGGCTTAAATTAACTTTTTGTTTCCCCATTGCAGTGTAGCATTGATGGTTTACTACATAAAACCATAAAGCACATGGTGTTTCTGCTAAGTGTTACTGATCAGGCTGATAAACTAAGGTGCCAGACTCAGAAAGAGGTAAGCATTCCGTGGTTCATATAGCTACTCCCTCCGTTTCAATTTAGATGATATAGTTTGACTAAGCACGGAGTTTAAGAAAAAGAAGAAGACTTTTAAAACTTGTGGTCTTAAAAACTTAAGGGGTAAAAGCTTTGTGGGGCCATGCCATTTGGGTAGTTATAAAAGCTTCTCATTAAGGGTAAAATGAAGAGTTCAAAGTTTGAATTATTTCCAAATTTTGAAATGTGTCATTTATTTTGGAACAGACTAAAAAGGAAAGTACCTCATCTAATTTGAAACGGAGGGAGTATTTATTATGTACTTAGTTGTTTTTGTTGGGAATTGTTTCTTTTTTGAAGTTTTATTAAAAATATTATGGCAAAATCGCACCCTCTTTCTAGCGCTATTATTATGAGTAAACAACTAGAAAGCAACTACAAGAAGGAATGCAGTGCGGTTTGTCTTCAGATAAATTCATATCCATTAACAATAAGAAAAAGAAACAGGCCATGAATGCAATACCACACTCTCTTTTTCTGCGGGTCCAATATTTCGTCAGGTCTTAATTTCATTGATCCATAAATGCACGGCAGGTAGCCCCTGACAAGAGCCTCCAATCACCTAAAGTAAAAACTAGTGTTCAACGAGGCACCAGTTGGGCTCAAGAATTGGGAAGTGAGGACCAGATTTGCCCTATAATGGTCAAAGATTTGGAGTACCCTGGACACATGCTTATAGAGGTATATCATATGGCTTCTTCACTAGTCCTAGTTTCTTTTTACTTTTCGGTGTTCTAAAAGAATCTTCTGATCTGGGACCATAACACGAATCTGAGAGATCAGTATTCTTGACATCCATATTATGAAATTTGACATAAGTTTCAAACAGATGATGTGTGACGACCATGGACGCTTCTTAGAAATCGCTGATGTTATTCACCGTTTGGAGCTGACGATTCTGAAGGGTGTGATGGAAAAGCGTCCAGAGAGCACCTGGGCTCAATTCATCGTTGAGGTAATCCGTCTGTTCATAGATTTTACCTTTCACAACTTCTTAACGCCATTTTCGGAATGGATAAGCAACACTCATTTACTCCATTGTAGTTAATTTTCGAACTTGATTAACAAGATCAGGGAAATGGCAGTATACATGTACCGAAATATTTTTTTATACTTGCTTACAGGTCTCAGGAAGCTGCCATAGACTGGATATCTTCTGGCCGCTGATGCAGCTCTTACAGCAGGTTCCAAGTTCTATTTCGCGCAACATGTAGTTGGTTTATTAAATCACAAAGAGATGTGATGATTGGAGCTATTGAACCTCGTCTATTGTTGATATACCGCTATGAACATGTGATAGATATGCCGTATGCGACATGTGATTTTCGTATCAAGGTTGAGGCCTTGAATTCTATTATTTGTAACTACCAAATTGCATCTGTTAGTTTACCATGAACGTGTGATATTATTATGTAACTATGTGAATTTATGAAGGTTGAACCTCCTGGTTTTAACGAGGCTAGTATTATACTCTCTCCGTCTCCAATTTCTTTAGCACTCCGTTAACTTTTGTCCATCCAAAAATACTAATTTCTCAGTTTAGTTTATATTGACCTATTTTCTTTTAATTATTTTTCAAAAAGAATAAACCTTTATTAAATTTAAAAAGAAATAAAATTTTCATTTTATCCTTAGTGACAAGTTTTTATGATTACACAAATGTTATGTATGTTTAAAACCAAAAGTCTCGTAACACTTAGCTGAGTCTTGTGTTTTTTTTATAAACAATTGCTACCCTCTAGAGAGCACCCCTTCTCCCGAAGTTACAGAATTATTTTGCTCTCAAACGCCCTAATATACTCGACTTGTTCATCTATGTCGGTTTGGGGTATGATCAATTCACCAAAAGTATCATCCTCCCAATTCATAGTTTTTCCTGGAACTTCATCACACAAATCTTATGGCATATTTTTAAGGCCCAAAGTCTTCAAAGTTTTCTTTTCTTTTCTTTCATAGATAATCAAACTGGTTTACATAAACTGAAACAGGATAGTACCACATTTCTATGATTAAAAATAAATTAATTTTTGTTTCCATTTTTTACCATTAATTTAACATTGTAATATGCAGTATGTAAAGACATTTTATGCATATTCATCTTATGTGTTGAAATTCCTTCTTCCTTGGACTCTGTATCCAATCAAACAAGACCAAACAAATTAGAAGATATACTTTTAATAAATATGTGCCACTTCAAACATATGTTAAACAAGTTGTTTAGTTAATTTTTTTAAAGAGATGTTTAAGAATCTGTTAGTTGTTTGGAGGTAGTGGCAGGAGGAGCTGAGGAGCCGGCAGCGGCAAAGGAAGCGACATGTAATGGACTTCAAGGAATTGAATAAAATTCATCCAGCAACTTAACTATATTTCAGCTACTCCGAAACAGAAATTACAATCAGAAGTTCAATAAATTCCAAAACAACACCTTAACTACTAAAGTTTATCTACTGAATTCAACAATTCAAAAATGTAATTAAAAACAACAAAATGTCTACTAATCCAGCCAGACGGATTCAACATTAGCTCCGTGACCCAGTCGAATACTTCCAGAGAACATACATGAAGTAGTCTGATGACCCAATATGTCATCTTTAATTTTAAATATTATTTTTGTGTTCTAAAATCTCAAAAAGTACTATTTAATATTTTTCGACTTGCGTGCGCAGTCAGTATAATTTTTCGAAAAGTTTTTATGTGAAAAATGGATTAAAATGTGAAATAGAGCTTTAAAACTCAACTGAGTTGACTTTGGTCAATATTTTGAGCAAACGAACTCGGATAAGTGTTTTGACAGTCCCGACATGCCCGTATCGTGATTTGGAACTTGGGCATATGTCCGGAATTGGATTCGGAAGTCCCTAGCTCAAATTATCGCTATTTAACGGAAACTAGAAATCTAAAGGCTAAAGATTTTCAAAGTTTGACTGTGCAGTTGACTTTATTGATATCGGACTCAGATTGAGATTCCAAAAATTTGAATAGCTCTGTTAGGTCATTCATGACTTGTATGCCAAATTTGAAGTCATTCCGGATTCATTTAATATGTTTCGGCACGATTTTTGTAAATTGAAAAGTTTGAAATTCATAAGTCCGAATCGAGGTGTAAATTATAATTTCGACGTTGTTAGACGTGATTTGAGACCCCAAGTAAGTCCGTATTATATTTCGGGACTTGTTGGTATATTCGGATGGGGTCCCGAGTACCCCGAGTGTGATTCGGATCGAAATGGAAATAAAAATTGGACTTAAGCAAAATCTGGAATTTTGCTGCTTCTCATGCCTTCGCTTTTGCGAAGCCTTGGCCGCAGAAGCGGCTTGGGCAAGCTGGGCAAAAAGCCGCAGGTGCAGAACCTTGAACACACCCGCGCGTCCGCAGAAGCGGAAGGCAGCGCAAATGCGCATTTGGCTCCGCAGAAGCGAGATCGCAGGCACGGTCAAGTTCACCGTAGGAGCGAAAATCCCTCGCAGTGTATCAATCAAAGAGTCACGAGATTTTTTCTTATTTTTAGATATTTCAAGCACGGATTTGAGCAATTTCAAAGGGGTTTTCAAGATTTCGACTTGGGTAAGTATTCTATATCCGAAAGTGATTATATTTCATAAATCCATGTCAATATTCCTCATTTATTTCGGATTTAGATGGAAGAAATTTGAATTTTTGAAAACTTTTCAAAAACGAAAATTTAGGATTTGAAAGCCAATCTGATGTCGGAATTCGATAATTTTTGTATGGTTGAACTCGTATCGGAATAAGTGTTCGGATTTCGTGAGTTTTTTCTGGATTCGAGACGTGGGCCCTACTGTCGATTTTAAAAATAAATTTCGGATTTTAATCTAGAAAATTAGTAATTTCATATGGATTTTAATGTGAAAAATTTGTGGTTAGATTTGAAGCTTTCGGATACGAATTCGCGAGGAAAAGGTTTATTGGAATCTTGAATTTGGTTGCGAAGCGAGGTAAGTGTCGTGGTTAACCTTGACTTGAGGGAATAGAACCCTTGAATTATTGTTTATGTGAAATTCATGTGAACGACGAATAGGCGAGTTGACGAGTGTCTATACGTCGTCAAATTAATTATTTGCATAATTATTTGAAAATCATAAATTATTTTAAATTATGAATTAATTATTATATTAATTATTTCTCTCATATTCCATGCTCAATATTATGCCTTGAATCCATGCTATAATTGCTACATGCTTATTTGATTTATGTGACTTAATTGCTACTTGACATTTAACATGCTAATTATTAAATTGCCTACTTCCTTCTTAATTTCCACAATTAATTGCTACTTGTCATCACTTATTTCTGAATAAATCATAATTATTGTATGCTTGTTATCTTATAATTTCATATTAATTGTTGCATTTATTGGAGTAATTTCTTTTATAAGAATTGGTAAATTATATTATTTGAGGAGCGGGTTGCACGCCGCAACAGAAATGAAAGTGAATATATTGGAGGAGCGGGTTGCACGCCGCAACAGAATTGATTGAAATGAATATATTGGAGGAGCGGGTTGCACGCCGCAACCGAATTGATTGAAAAGATATATTGAGGATCGGGTTGCACGCCGCAACGAGATTAAATGAAATTAATACATTGTGGGATTGGGTTGCACGCTGCAACGGAATTGAATATGAATATATCGTGGGATCGGGTTGCACGCCGCACCGGAAACTGATTGAAATAATAATTGGTTATGACTGTCGAGTTGGCTTCAACTGTTGAATTGAGTTACCTGTTTTATTTTTATTATTGTTATTATTATTATTATTGCGTATAGGTTAATGTAAGTGACCTGCCTTAGCCTCGTCACTACTTCATTAAAGTTAGGCTCGGCACTTACTGCGCACATGGGGTCGGTTGTACTCATACTACACTTTACACTTCTTGGGGATTTGCTTGGATTCATCTATCCACAAGACACTTGTGGTATAGCTGCACGGCGTTCTTGAGGTATAATTGCATGGCGTTCTCAGTTCTGAAGTCTCCTTCCACTTTATCGTAGCTGTGTATTTCTTTCAGACAGTTTCATTTTTATTCAAACCTTTATTTGTATTATTCTAGTAGCTCGTACACTTGTGACACCAGTTCTGGGATGGTAATTAGACATCACTATTTTTATGGATTATTCACTTTATTTCAGACTTTATTTCCGTATTTGTTTCTTTGTTATTAATTAATTTAAAATTATTTAAGAATGGCTAATATTATTCTAACGTTAGTTTGCCTAGCAAGTGAAATGTTATGCGCCATCACGATCCCGAAGGTGAGAATTTTGGGTCGTGACAAGTGGAGATCAATTCGCAGCTCTCAATGAAAGTAGTAAGAAGAATGGTGGACACTGAAAACTACAAATTCACTATGGAAATAATTCATGCAAGGAATTCATTTTTAAAATAATCATCCATCTATCGCTCAATGGACTTCTGGCCAATCTCGAAACTCTATGCAGTATTAAAGAGGAGGTGGATAACAACATATTATGGAGCATTGATGCATGAGATGTGTCCTTTTGGTATGACAAATGGTCCAACTTAGGTTCTCTCTATCTACTCATTCAAAATAGGAATACACAGAACCAAATCAGAGTAAATGAAGTCCTTATCAATGGGACTTGGGACTGGAGCAGACTTCAAGAGCAGCCAGATGAGGAAACTTAAAGGAGGATCAAGGATCTAAACATCAAGTTATGCAGGAATAAGATGGACAAAGCCATATGGATGCCAAGAAATACATGACAGTTCACAGTTAGCTCTGCCTGGGATACCTTTAGATAGAGAAAGGAATTGAACAGATATATCAGTGGTGTATGGCACAATGAAGTTCCTTTCAAGATCTCTTTCCTCACATAGAGAGCTATCCAAGATAAATTGTCTACAGAGGATAGAGTTTCATGATTTGGGATTGATACTGACCCTATATACCACTGTTGCAACAATAACAATCAAAATCCTATTATTGAGAATATTGATCATCTCTTCTGCCTAGGAGAACATGCTAAGAAGACATGGAGATTCTTTACTGGTCTTCTGGGAATAGACTATAACAACATGAACCTCAAAATGCTCTTTCTCAAATGGTGGAACTTCAAGGCTCATAATTGCATTGCTAAACTCATTACCAAAACTCTTCCTCTTATTATTTGTTGGGAGTTATGGAAGTCAAGATGCAGCAAAAATTTTGAGAACATTAGACCCTCCTTTTACAAAAACAATACTAATATTTTATTTACTCTTGTGTAGATACTAAATAACAATTTTGGTAGAGCAAGACTAGGAGAAGATTGACAAATAATATGTGTGGCGTGTGAAGCAGTGATAAAGTAGAGGATATCCAAAATAGTCAAGTGGAACATACACCCCTACAAGTTGTTAAGCTTAACAGTGATGGGAGTGGTATTCAAGGCATGTGTGGCGGAGGAGGCCTAGTCATAAATAACAAGGGAATAGTTATTTTTGCCTACTTTATTCCTCTGGGACTAGGGACTAGCAACTTAGAAGAAGCGTCATCAATGCTCTTTGGAATCAAATGGTGTGCTGCAAATGGATATAGGCTAGCCTTGGGAGAAACTGACTCAATGCTCATCACTAGATGCATTAGAAGAGAGTGGAAAGTCCCCTGGAAGATTCAGAACATCATTACTGAGATCCAGGATTTAGTTGAAGAGCATGGATTTATTATCAGCTATTGTTTCAGAGAAGCGAACACACCTGCTGATAAACTAGAAAGTCTCATCCATAGTAATGATATGATCCATGTCTTCAACTCTTTTGCTGAACTTCCTAATCAAGTCAAAGGGCTCGTCAACATGGATAGATGGAATCTACGATCATTTAGGATCAAAAGAGCCAAACCAGGGCATGCCATATATGACCCATCATAGATTTTATAAAATCATGTACAATTTTGGTTAGGACTAATAACATATCTCAACGATCATGTACAAAGTTTGGGATACCAAACTCAATATGTAACTTTTTGCACATAAATGATTAATAGAGACAATATTTTAACCAAAATAAAGTAGTAAGAATAACTAAATAGTGTCTTCAATTAGGGAAGAAACGGAGAAAGTATATGAGAAGGAAAGGAGAAAAAAGATTCAGATTGAGATATATAGAGAGAAATAGTGGAGAGCACAGGAGAGGAGTCAACATACCATTTTCCCTGCTATTTCACTCAATCAGATTTTAGTTATGTAATCCTTCTTCGAGTGAACCTAAGCCATCCGATAGAATTAATCAGGACCTTCTACGTCATCCAACTACCATTTGAATAATTTCTATTTTCTGTTAATCGTTTCATTTAATTATTAGCTAAACGATGCTGTTAAAATCCACCATTGTTGTGTGGATATAAAGGTCAGTTGAGATATCGAAGATGAAGTCTAGAGAGAGATGACAACGACAATAACAATAACAAAAAAAATATAGTAAAATCCCACACGTGAGGTCTGGGGAGGATAATGTGTACGCAGACCTTACTCCTACCTTATGAAAGAAAGTCTAGAGAAAGAATTTTTCGGAAATTGTACTGAGCTGTGAAATTGAGAAATGAACTACAAATACTGATCCTTAGTACTGTACACGTGTGTGTGTGTATATACACTACAGGTGTGTATATATATAGCTAATCAACTAAGTTTTAATTATATCTAACCTTCTAACCGACTTTGTTAAACTATAATAACAGATACTAACTGATAACTAACTCTAGGCCACTAACAGACTGTCACTCAACCTCTCCCTTCACACATCAACTTCTTACATCACCTAACTGTCAACTTAACATTTCAACACCCCCCCCTCTCCTCAAGCTAGGTGGTGAGAAAATATTCAGCAATCCTAGCTTGGATAATATATGATAATGTTGTAAACTACCAAACCCCTTTGTCAATACATCTGCTTCTTTTTCATCAATTGGTACATACTTAGGATGTATCATACATTGCTGCACCTTTTCCCTTATGAAATGGCAATCAATTTCTATATATTTTATTCTTTCATGAAATACAGGATTGTCGGCTATCTGCATTGCAGCTTTACTATATGTAAATAACTGTATTGGAGTAGGAATCTTGACTTCCAATTCTTTGAGCAGTCCTAAAAATGAGACATGTTTATCTACTGTCAAAGCCATACTTCTGCATTCTGATTCAGCCGAGCTCCTTGCTATCGTATTTTGTTTCTTTGACTTCCAAGCTATCAAGTAACTATCAAGTTTCACCAAATAACCGGTTATTAACTTTCTTGAGTTTGGACAACTTGCCCAGTCTGCATCACAGAACGCCTTCAAAGTTCTGTCCCTTTATGCACTCATTAATACACCAAGGTCTAACTCATTTTCACATATCTCACCACTCTATAGGTTGCTTCTATATGTGAATTCTTGGGTGATTGCATGAACTAACTCAAAGTCTACACACTGTATGCTATATCCGGCTTGGATAAGGTCAAATAAAGCAATTTCCCAACCAACCTTTGGTATTCCTTCAAATTTACTAGTGTTGTATCATCACTGATGATGCAGTGTTGATTATACTCAACTGCTGTAAGCTTTCTGTTATGCTCCATTGGAGTTAGTGCAGGATTAGATCCTGCCAAGCCTAGTTCTGTAATCAGCTCTAAGGCATATTTTCTTTGGCATAACAATATTCCCTTTTGTGACCTACACACTTCAATCCCCAAGAGGTACTTTAGTGTTCCTAAATCCTTCATTTTGAAGGCTTTTTGCAGGGTGTCTTTGGCTTCCTGAGTTAGGCCAGCATCATCACCTGGGAATAGGGGTGTTCGTCGGTCGGTACGGTATTTAGATATTTTGGTTCGGTATTTTCGGTATTCGATTTTGTAAAATGCTATACCAATACCGTATCTAATTAAATTCGGTATGGTTCGGTTTTTCTCTTTTCGATTTCGGTTTATTCGGTTTGACAACTTTGGTTTATTCGATTTGAATACTAACTAGTGCATAGATTCATAGATGGTAAATATTCTTAATTAAAGTACTCAAAAGTACAAAATAAAAAATGTTTGTTGACAAAAATTTTGTCAAAAACCAGCAAATACCAACCTAGAGAGAGAAAACTTAGAGAAATATCTTGTTACTTGCTTAGAGTTATTTTATGAACTTAGAGAATAAAGGAAAGTAAAATTTTAGATTTCTTACATTTATATTATAATTAATAAAATATATATTGTGTAATATAATATATATTTCGGTATGGTATTGGTATTTCGGTATTTTATTTTAAAATATCAAATACCATATCTAATACCAATTTTTTTAAAACTTAAACCAAATACCAGACCGAATACCAAAATTTTCAGTTTCGGTATAGTAATTCGGTATTTACCAAATTATGCACAGACCTACCTGGGATGAGAAGATCATCCACATACACAAGTATTATGATTTGGCTGTTGTGTTTCTTCAGAATGAACAGGGGATAATCATGTTTACTTTGCATAAAACCAGCCTTCAGAAGAGCATCAGTGAGCTTTAGATTCCATTGCCTAGATGCTTGCTTGAGG
The DNA here is from genome assembly GCF_000715075.1 of Nicotiana tabacum. Lineage (NCBI taxonomy): Eukaryota > Viridiplantae > Streptophyta > Magnoliopsida > Solanales > Solanaceae > Nicotiana > Nicotiana tabacum. Next base: position 19,979,242 of record NC_134081.1, on the reverse strand, counting down.
CCATATAATGATTTGAGTAGTCTACACCTTTTGTTCCCCTCCTGGCAGCCAAATCCAGGTGGCATTTGCATATAAACATCTTGTTCAAGATCACCTTGAAGAAAGGCATTGTAGACATCCATTTGGAACAAGTCCCATTGATTCATGGCTGCCAAGGCAATCACAGTCCTAATTGTCACCATTTTTACTACATGAGAAAAGGTCCCCTAATAGTCCAAACCTTCTTGTTGGCTATATCTCTTGGTAACCAACTTTGCTTTCTACCTCTCTATTGTACCATCTAACTTGTGCTTGATTTTGTATACCCACTTGCACCCAATGGGAACTTTTCCTTTGGGAATAGTAACTACTTCCCATGTGTTATTAATTACCGAAGATCTATCTCAGCCTACATAGCTTCAATCCACTTTTGATCCTTCATTGCCTCATTATAGGATTTAGGTTCAATAGTTGTGGATACTGTATCAAGGTAGGATTGATAGGTACTACTCAGAGAGTCATAGCTTAAGTAGCTTGATATGGGATACATACATGTTGAAGATGATGCCTTCATAGTTGGGCAAACATTGTCCTTGGACCAAAGTGGTGGCCTTGATCCTCTCCTAGTCCTTATGAGCTGCAAATCTGAAATTCCCTTATTGGTAATGTCAGCGTCCTGCTCCAATTGTTGGACTGGAATCTCCTCACCACCAGTGTCTGGTAGTTGTTCTAATATTTGAGCTTGGTCATGATTGACTGCTTCTTGATTTTCAGCAGGTGGTTATTCCATTCCTTGAACTGGAGCATGATGTTTCTGAGTTGAGGTTTGATCTGTTGGCTGAGTCAAAAAATAGAGGAGGACTTCTTCCTTCCTTCATCAACTGGAATGGAAAAGTATCTTCTCTAAATATTACATCCTTGCTAACAAAGAAGTTTTTGTCCTTCAGGTTGTATAGTTATATATCCTTTCTGATATGTTGAGTAACCCATATGTATTGTTTCTATGGCCCTAGGAAGGAACTTATTATTTTTGTCAGTGACGGTGGCAAAGCAACCAATGGTCCTTAAGTGAAGTAGTGAGGGGGGTGATTTATGAAAGATTTCATATGGTGATTTATCACCCAAAAAAGAAGATGATAGTCTATTTATCTGTCACGATCCGAAATTACGTGACCGGTACCCGGTATACTATGCAACTCGGGCGAACCAAACCGTATAAGAATGCCCATCTATATGCAAAATAAAGACACGCGGAATCCTCTTTGAAAAAACAATCATTTTAAATGATAAAACAATACATGAAGTTTGCACATTCAGGGCTAAAAGATTCAGCACCATTATCGGTTCTGAAAGTTTTGACATTATGATTAAATTATACATACACCATTTTCACAAAAGCTTTCAGAAGCACAAATATATCACTTTTCAATTTCATTAAGAAGACTCAAATCATCTTAGAATGATCATCCAAAAGTATCAAGAAATATATGTTTCCATTGTAAGTAAGTACCTTATAAAGTCCCCAAATATCTACATGCACTAGCTGAAAAACAACTTATGCTCTAGTGGTGCTAAGGGGAAAAAGTTTCCTAGTCTGTCTTGCCAATGGACAGACCGTACAATTATTGAAATTGCAATTAACAGACATCTTATTCTTCATAAAGACTAGCTGCGTCATTACTCTAACTAGTACATGTCCAAGCCTTCTGTGCCACATATGAATATTTGTAGTTGCATCCTCTGCTAAACAAATCTTAATCTACTGTGTGAATTTGTTTGTGTTTGATCCATTTGAGAGGAGATAAATTCCACCCTTTTTCTTACCAATCCCCTTCACCTTCATAGTGCATAGGTTCCGGAACACACAGAACGATGGAAAGAAAAGCATGGAGCAATACAACTCTTTAGTCAATTTTGAAATTGACAATAAGTTGTATTTGAAATCAGGTACACACAGAATATTGTGAATTGAATCACCACCTGTAATGCTACATTTTCCTTGATAAGCAACTGGTACTGACTTACCATCTGGTAGATGAACACTATATTTTTTTAGAACTAAACAATCTAGTTATATCAGTCAGCAAATTAATGTTTGAGGTCATATGGTTTGTTCCCTAGTATCGATGATTTAGGGATTTTCACATGTTTGAATCAACTGTAAATCAACATTACCTGCGATGTTTGTTGCAAACTCCTCTCATTTATCCTGATTCAGCAAATTCATTATCTGATTGTACTGCTCATCAGTGAACTAGTTGTACATCCCTTGCTTTGCTCCATAGTGATTAACATTCTTGGTTGCCTGAAACACATCATCCTTTGCATAAAAGTTGTTACTCATAGCTGCATTGGCCTGTTGATATTCATGCTTCTTCTTCCCTTTAAAGCCAGGTGGATAGCCTACCAACTTGTAGCAGGTTTTATTAGTGTGGACTTTGTTTCTGCAGTATTCACAGTATAAATTACCATATCTTTTGAATTTCTGTGGAATATCCCTAGAACTCATCAAGGCGGAGGAGTCATTCACTGATGTACTAGACAAGCAAACTTTCCTTTGGCTTTTCTCATGTATGAGCATAGCATATGCGCGACTCACATTTGGTGATGGGGACATGAGTAGTATCTGGCTTCTAATGGCACTATAACTCTCATTTAACCCTATTAGAAATTTAAAAAGCTTCTGTTGTTCTAGGTGAGTTATGAAATCCTTAGTCCAAGAGTCACATGAAGAGTTGGAATTAGGGCACTATACTCATGCCACAATAACTTGAGCCTTGAATGATAGACATAGATATTAGAAGTACCTTAGAGACTGTGGCAATTTCTCGATGAAGATTATAGATATCAATTAATCTTGTGGAAGCGATCCTTTAGATCCATCCACACCTCATGAGCATTATTGGCATACACTATCCCATTCACTAACTCCGGCGAGACAGTGTTCATAATTCAAGTCAAAACTGTAGCATTGATACACTCCCATTCCTAGCCTATATCAGTAGTAAATTGAGCTTTGGTGCATGTTTAGCTTATAAACCTAGCTTGCATTTAGCTTGTAATGCAATCTTCACGGTCGTGTTCCAAACTGAATAATTCTCACGTCATGTTAGTTAAACTAAGATTATCACATTTCTTGGTGCGTCTGACAATTATAGATACATCGAATGTCGAGGATTGTCAATATCCAGAGCAGCCATTGTAGATTTGCTTCGAAATATTGGGGATTTCAGAAGATACATGAATCAATTGAGAGATTTTCTCAGCACTTCACAGAAATAACTCTAAAACCAAAATTCTAGCTTCGATTGATCCACTAGAGCTCTGATACCACGTTAAAATCCACTATTGTTGTGTGGAGTCAGCTGAGATATAGAAGATGAAGTCTAGAGAGAAATTTTTCTGGAAATTATATTGAGCTGTGAAATTGAGAAATGAATTACAAAGACTGGTCCTCAGTACACTACAGGTGTGTATATATATAGCTAATCAACTAAGTTTTAATTATATCTAACCTTCTAACCGACTTTGTTAAACTATAATAACAGATACTAACTGATAACTAACTCTAGGCTACATTAACTGTCAACTTAACATTTCAACAAACGACGCGTTCCTTAGTGAACTCATGTCCAGTTCATTACATGACAGTGGAGGAGAATAATGGGGGTAGGAGAGGCGGAGGGGGGGAGAAAGAAGAGTACGTCATTTTGTATAAAATAAAAAACTTTAGAAATTTTAATGTGTCATTAATCATCATCATACTATATTATAAGTAGGAGACCCTAAGTCTAAAGTTGAATTACGCAAATACCCATTAAAAATTGAATAACCATCTTACCCTTCCAAAAAATAAAGATGAAAACAAAACCTTCGGCTGAATGCATCGATGGAGCAAATTGGAAGGATTTGTTTCATCTGCCATCAGTTATTGCATGCTGCAGGTGTGAATGTTTTGCTTAATAAATGCCATTAGATGTAATATTGAAATTTCTCCTAAAGAATAGAACTTTTAATTCCACTATTTTTCTCTCCATTTTGACTAGGCGGAAGGTACAGGATATCTATATTCATATTTATTTTTATTCTGGATTTTTGCTTTTTTCCTCAAAAATTTCATGTTTTAACTTATTTTTAAAAATCTAAAAATGTTTAGCTTCAGTTTTTAGATCAATAACTGTTCATTGTCTAAAACTTATTACGTGCCTTTCATCTTCTCCTATGTTCTTCTTCCTAGCTTCCTCTTTCTGCATTGTATTGTACTGTTCCATCTTTTTCCATCAATATATACAAAATGTGGCTGGTGCGTTTGATGCGAGCAAATTAATTAAAATTTCTTTGTGATAAATTTAATTCATTCTCCAGTTATGGTTTCGAGTGCAAAAGAACTAATTTATAAAAGCAATTCACAAAGAGAATACTATATATTGGACAGTAAATGGTTCACAATATATATCAATAACGTATTATGTCCGTATCCTAAGATGGTATAGTAAGAGGCGGAGTTAGGATTTGAACCTTATGGGTTAGAGCTGGGTTCTAAATTAATGATTTGTACATATTTATTGAATTTCTTAATACAAATACAGGATTTGAACAGAAGCTACTGGTTCAACCGAATCCGGAAACAGGCACTGTGGCTCCGCCCCGGGTGTAGTGATATATATGTTAAATAGGAGCAGTATGATATTTTTTTTCTGATTTTTTATAGTAGAATTCAAAGAATGTGATGTTGGGACGTCGGATGCACTAATTTTCGAAGCATGCACACTTGTATTCGTTGTCGTTCAATTAGATGTGATTCTTAGCTTATGTAAATAGAATTATTTCTACTTTGTTAGGAATGAAGTGCAAAGTGAGATCTTTTTTGAGTCTAAATTTATATGATCCTCTGTTTTCGTCATTACCTTTTAATATTGAACAATTCCTACCTTATTATTTTTCTTTACTTCCATTTATTATATTTTTTTGGTTAAGCTTCATATAAAAGCTAGTGTCGTCCTTATTTTATTTATTTATTTATTTATTTTGTGTGTCCTTAAGGGTTGCACTATGCAATTAAAGTAAAAAAAAACTTTTCTCTGATTTGACAAGGTATTAAATTTTGAAAGGAAAAGTGAATAAAATTGCAGGGAATATAGTTGCACACTAATTGTTTATGTAATTTAGTTTCTTTTTAAAACTCCAGACAAATATTTCTAAATATTTATTCTCCTAAAATTCATTATTGTTTATACAAATATTTTAATAGTTTCCTAAAGGTATTTATAATATGGTAGTGATTATTACAACAATTTATGATTGACATGTACATTAAAACAAAAAATAATTAGGCTTACATAGTTTAGAAAGAGAAGTTTTAATTGATGGGTAACGATTGAAAAATATAATGTAGAACGACTTTTGATTTCATTCATAAGGGTAGTATTAAGGATATGCATTAATACAACCTTTGTATAATTTAATTTCTAATGTATAACTCAATCAAATATTTTTAAGTATATTAAAAATGTGGATATATTAGACTCATAAGTTTTGAGATTTTTTGGAATTCTAAATTGTAACAAGCTTGACTTAATTCTACTTAGGTAACTTTAATCTCTTTGCGTTTTTACCTTCTTTTAGAGTACTTTCATATATTTGATTGTTTATTTCATGTTACGATGCACCAAGTACTTCATTTTATTTACTATCATGTACTACATAACTTTCCCTCTTTTGGAGCACTTCTATACGGAGAGAATAATATACTCTTTGATTGTCCATTACATATCTTGATGCACCAATTACTTGATTTTATTTACTTTCATGCACTAAATTATTGAATAATTGGTTGTTATTATCTTTTCGTGATTCGATATTATTTTAAACATGAAATGGCTAAACAAAATATGGGTATATTATAATGAAAATTAAGTTAGCCTATGACTGGTATTTTAGACCATTCAATTTGAGTTTGTCTCTATTTATCGTAAAATACTAACTTTCATGACAATCTTGAAATAGGAAATGATTTATTTATTTTTCTTATAGTTTTAATTCTTATAACTCGAAACGCATTTTTCATCATGTTCTTTTTAAAAAATTTGTACAAATTGATATGGAACCACGTGTAATGTGCGTATACAAAAATTAGTAATAATAAAAAAAGAGTATCATATCCAATTTTTAAAACTCCGAGTCTCTGACTCTTAAATAAAAGCTTCAAACGGCTCTTCTAATTCAACACCCCTATGCAGCTTTAAATGCTTCTCTTCGACCCAGTCATCGCCTTCCCCTGCAGCCACGTTGAAGCGTTACATGATTCTTCATATCGCCACATTTTTCTTTAACATGCTAAGATAATCATCCATATTATCTACGACTAAGGGTGGCATGTGGGCCGGTTAGAATTAGGACTGTGGGGAGGTGGGCTGGGTAGTAGGCCGGTCCAATAGACGAGACCCGCGAGACCGGGACCGTTTGAGACCGGGACCGGTTGAGAAGTGGGCCGGTTCAAGCGGTCCTAAACGGACCTATCCGGGCCCAACGGATAAATTTTAAAAAAAATAAAAAAATTGACCGCTTGACCATTTAAAAACTAGTCGTTTGGTCTGCCAAAATAGTCGTTGGCTATTTGCAAAATAGCCATTTAACCCCCCAAACTTTGTTTTAACCCCAAACTTTTTATAATTATACTTTTTCCCTATTTTCAACTATAAATACCCCCTCATTCTTTTATTTTTCTCATAAAATCATCAAACTCTCTCAATCTCTCTCTAATATTCTTCTATAATTGCTTACTTAATTGTTACAATTTGTGCAAAATTATGAAGTTGGTGAATTGAAGTCTTCAAGTCTTCAACGATAATTAATTTTCAACAAGTTGTTCGTCAATTCGGTAAACTCGTTCCAACTCTTAAGTTTTAGTATTATAGTTTTGTTTGTTTTATTTACTTTGCTTGATGGCTTATTCCTTAAAAAAATGTTTAGTAAAAATAAGGAAAAATCCAAGAGTGGTGAATCTAGTGGCCAATCTGTTTCTCCTCCACTTCCCCCGACTCCCCGACCCAAACCTGTTACCCGTCCTACACCTCCTATTCTTGATAGCGATAATAGTTTATTACAGTTTATCGAGAGTCAATTTTGCCATAATATTGCACCCGGTGTATAATTAAACCATGAATATATGAATGCTCTTTATGGTAATCCAACTATTGATGAAAATGATGATGAAGAAATAGATTTTGATGAAACGCAATCGGATGACGATACACCCACTAGTCCTGTTCCTGAAGTTAACTCAACTAATAATAATCCAAATGATGCCCCGTCTGACCCTCATGTTAATGCCTCTACTTTTTCTAGACAACCTTCTAAACGGGCAGAAATATCTGTTGTTTGGCCATTTTTTACTCAACTAAGAGAAAAGAATAGGGCTAAGTGTAAAACTTGTGGTAAAGAGTTAGTTTTTAAATATGTTGGAAGTCGGGGGGGACGGAAAGTTTGACTAGACACATATTGCTACACCCTCAAGATAAAGCTAGATATTTTCGTATGAAAGCTTTGGCCGAGGGGACAAGTACACCTAGTCAGGCTGACCTTAGTACCGGGTCAAATCAATTTCAACCGGGAATTAACACTGTTACCGGTGGTATTTTATATTATGATCCAAAAAGAAATCGGGAAGAATTGGCAAAAATGATTACTGTTATGTGCTTACTCTATAGTTTTCCTTCTAACCCTCACTTTGTGCATTATATTAGAAAAGTTTATAATCCTACTTATAAAGGTTTTCCTCGCACAACCGTAAAGGGCGATATTTATAAATATAAACATGAATATGAACAATATTTGCGCTATTTATTTACTCATATAAATTATCGTGTTGCTATTACAACTGATATTGGTAGAAGTGGTAATGATTGTGATTACCTTACTGTTACCAGTCATTGGATTGATGAGGATTGGATAATGCAAAAGCACATTATTGCTTATAGAATAATTAATTCACGTCACACAGGGCAGTTTATTTCTAGCACGATTACGGATATTTGGATATATTTTTATATTAGTGATAAAATAATATCAGTTTCAATGGATAATGCTACTAGTAACACAAATATTGTAACCTTGCTTACCACTACACTAAGTCCTGCATTTAGTAACATTTTTCATGTTAGATGTATTTGTCATATTTACCATTTAATTGTGGGTGATGGTATGCGAATTTTAAATGTTGAAATTGAAAGGTTAAAATGGCTCTTAATTGGCTTTTTTATTCAAACCGTAGAAGTAGACTTAGAGAATATTTTAAAAGATGCGATGAATTTAGCCTAAGAGAAAGAAATGTTACTAAACCTTGTCCAACTAGATAGAATTACATGTATGAAAGTTTAGTTGTTGCATATGAATATAGAAACCCCATAAACTCAATGTTTAATGCTCATGTAAGTGATGGTGATGAGCACCTTACAAATACGGATTGGGCTAATGTTAAAATCCTTGTAGATATTTTAGAAAAATTTCATATCGCTACAAATGAATTTTCTGGGCAATATTATCCTACTATTTCTAACTGTTTAGTTTATATTGCAGAACTTGCAAATTTGTTTGATCATTTTTCAGAGGGTGGGTGTCACGACCCAAAAATTCCTCCGTAGAATGTCGTGATGGCACCTAGTCTCTAAGACTAGTTAAGCCTATCAATGCGGAATAATAATAAATATCTTAAATAAATAAACTACAATTCAAATAATTTTAACTCCCAAAACCCGATAGAAATAAGCCACAAGCTTCTAAGAATTTATTCTCAATGTCTCTATATGTCAAGGTCTAAATAAAATATAAGGAAGCAACATAAAATGATAGAAGGGGACTCCGGAGTCTGCGAACGCTGGCAGATATACCTCGAAGTCTCCGTGCGCAAGTAACTCACTGACGTCTAGGCTGATAAAATGTACCTGGATCTGCACAAAAAGATGTGCAGAAGCATAGTATGAGTACACCACAGTGGTACCCAGTAAGTGCCAAGCCTAACCTCGGTAGAGTAGTGACGAGGTCAGGTGAGGCCCTACTGGAATATAATAATGGCATGGTAAAATGTTTATCAATGTAGTAAAATAAAATGACATTGAAAATGAATCAAATAGTATGTCACATTTAATGACATTAAATAATTACAAATAATATCTCGTGGAATCAAAACAGAATTTCCTTCAACTTTATGAAAATCACAACAATTAATCGAAAGCAACTATGGCTATAAATCAATATCAACAAGGGCACTACCGAGGTACCGCCTCGTAGTCCCAAATCATAAATAAATTCACAATATCTCATTTTCTTATATCACCGCGGGAGCCTTCACAATTTATTTAAAGAAAATATTTTTTTTCCGAAATAGCATCCCGCGTTTTAGCCACCCTTATCACACCGCATGACTTCTAGTAGTTCCCCTACTAGCCACGCGTATCAAGCCACCCTTATCTCACCGCATGCGTTTCAACACCCAGACCGTATACCACCGCATGCGTATCAATATCACAATATATCACAATTTGCACCTCAAGTGCTCAAATAATTTAACTTGCCAAAATAATTCAACAACAATATTTTTCCACAATAAAGAGGTCATGGCTCATGCCAAAATAAATCATCAATAATACTTTTCCACAATAAAGAGCTCACGGCTCCCTCACAATGAGTATAAAAATATTCAGGAGTAAATAATTTAGGAAAATAATATTTTAAAATTTTTACTACGTTGCTTCAATATCAAGTTTAAAAATGTCAAATACTTCATATTAATAATATTTAATTTAAAGAAAATCAACCTTCAAATAATGCACAGAATAAAAGAAACCAAGTTTTAACTAAACAGATAAAACAATTAGTAAGAAAAGATCAAACAAATTTGAAGTATATATCTCAGATCAATGATGAAGAATATATCAAGATAAAATAATTTAATAAATGCGCAACAGTGATCTACACAATTTAAAAATATAATCTTTCGCAATTTAGCCCGTGTACACACTCGTCATCTCGTGCACACGACTTTCAACACATTTCAATAATCACATCAATACCAATCCTAGGGGAAATTTTTCCCACACAAGGTTAGACAAGTCACTTACCTCGACTTGCTCCAATTTAACCAAATATTATGCTTTTTCCTCGAATTTCCGACTTCGATCGACTCGTATCTAGTCATAATTAATTCGATACAGTCAACAAAAATTATAGTAATCACTTTCATAAGAAAATATTACATTTTCATTAAAAATCCGAAATTAGCTCAAAATTTGCCCGTGGGGCCCACATTTCGGAATCCGACAAAACTTATAAAATCCGATAACCCATTAAATTACGAGTCCACCCATACTAATTTTACCAAAATCCGATAACAACTCGACCTCCAAATTTTAAATTTTTGTTTTTGGAAGATTTTGCAAAAATCTTGATTTCTTCCATTTAAATCCGAAATAAATGATGAATATGACCATGGATTTATGAGATATAATCACATTTGGATATAGGACACTTACCCAAGTTGAAGTCTTGAAGAAATCCTCAAAATCGCCCAAGAACCGTGCTCCAAAACTCCAAAACGAAATGAAGGAAATGACCATTTTTGGTCCTTAAGTTTCTGTCCCAAAAACACTATTCCGGTCGCTAAAAGTCCAATCCAGTCGCTAAAAGTGTCACATCTAGTCGCTAAAGGTGCACACCAGGACTATTTACACCAGCAGTTTTATTTCACTAAAAAGGCTCTAACTCCATCATACGAATTCGGAATTCGACGATTCTTATTCCTATGAGTCACAAATAAAACTACGAACCTATTCATTCAACCGAAACTCAATTCGGAGCTCATTTGCTCAATGTGATACCAATTTCGCTCGTTCAACAATTAACTCATATTTCGCGCTTAAAACTCAATCGCCACTTGATGAAATTAGACCAAACTTTTCAGATCACTCCTATAATTCATTATCAAAATGTCAAAAGTCTCGAAATCGAATTTCAATCTCTAGAACTAAAAATGGACTTTTGGATCATTACATACTTATGTTGAAAACATCAAACTCTTCCTCGACAGCCTGTAGTGTATCAATCATAACTTCTTGTACTCAACTCCAACTACCAAACGGTTTAAAGTTCTGCAAACTAGATACAAAGTACTACAACTTTTATGTTTTTCTCATCGCCCAACTCCCTATAGATTGCGAGATATAAGCTCCCAAAGTCAGCTCTGTGCAGCAGAAATTTCTGGCGATGCACACTGCTGTAGCCAAAATCTGCAGTACCAGCTTCAGTCAATCGATCATAACATTTTGTATAAATGTCTGAATGATAAATGGTTTATCATTCTGGAAACTAGAATCAAAGGGCTACAACTTTCATGTTTTGATAATGTTCATATTTCTTATAGATTTCGAGATATAAGCTTCCAAAGTCAGCTCTGCGATTGCACCGGTTGCTGTCCAAAAATAGCTTCTGCAGCAGAAATATTCCAGCAGTTCCTTTTTGTCCGAAATCCATTCCGTTAACCTTCCGAAATCCACCCGAGGCCCTCGGGACCTTAACCAAATATACCAACATGTCCCAAAATACAATATGAACTTAGTTGAGGCTTCAAACCATGCCAAACAACGCCGAAATTACGAATCGCGCATCGAATCGAATTATGAGTTTTCTATTCTTCCAACTTATATATTTTGCGCTAAAACATACCAAATCAATTCCGATTGAACTCAAATTTTGCACACAAGTCATAAATGACATAACTGAGTTATGAAAATTTTCAGAATCGGATTTCGACCCCGATATCAAAAAGTCAACCCCTCGGTCAAACTTCTCAAAAATTCAACTTTCGGCATTTCAAGCCTAATTCCACTACGGACTTCCAAATAAAATTCTGATCACGCTCCTAAGTCCAAAATCACTATACGGAGCTGTTGGAATCATCAAAATTCTATTCCGGGGTCATTTGCACATAATTCGACATCCGGTCACTATTTGAACTTAAACTTTAAAGTTTTCATCAAAATTCCATATCTCGGGCTAGGGACCTCGGAATTTGATTCCGGGCATACGCCTAAGTCCCAAATAACGATACGGACCTACCGGAACTGTCAAAACACTTATCCGAGTCCGTTTTCTCAAAATATTGACCAAAGTCAACTCAGTTGAGTTTTAAAGCTCTAATTCACATTTTAATCCATTTTTCACCTGAAAACTTTTCCGAAATTTTTTTACGGACTGCACACTCAAGTCGAGTAATGGTAAATAATGCTTAGATCACATAATAAATCATTAAATTTAAAGATGATATTTTGGGTCATCACATTCTCCACCTCTAAAACAAACGTTCGTCCTCGAACGGAGTTAGAAAAAGTACCTGAGCTGGTGAATAAGTGTGGATAACAGCTGCGTAAATCATTCTCGACCTCCCAAGTCGCCTCCTCAACCGGATGACCCCTCCACTGAACCTTTACAGAAGCAATGTTCTTTGACCTCAGCTTTGGAACCTGCCTATCTAAAATAGCCACTGGTTCCTCAACGTAAGATAGATCCTTGTCCAACTGAACCGAACTGAAGTTTAACACATGAGACGGATCGCCGTGATATTTTCGAAGCATAGAAACATGGAATACCGGATGAACCGCAGAAAGACTAGGTGGTAGTGCAAGTCTGTAAGCCACCTCTCCAACTCTCTCAAGAATCTGAAAAGGCCCAATATACCTAGGGCTCAACTTGCCCTTCTTCCCAAACCTCATCACACCCTTCATAGGCGAAACCCGGAACAATACCTGCTCACCAACCATGAATGCAACATCATGAACCTTCCGATTCGCATAACTCTTCTGTCAAGATTGGGCTGTACGAAGTCAATCCTGAATCAACTTAACCTTTTCCAAGGCATCCTGAACCAAGTCTGTACCCAAAAGTCTAGCCTCGCCTGGTTCAAACTAACCCACTGGGGACTGGCACCACCTACCATACAAGGCCTCATACGGAGCCATCTGAATGCTTGACTGACAACTGTTGTTGTAAGCAAGCTACGAAAGTGGTAAGAACTGATCCCAAGCACCCCCAAAATCTAACACACACGCACGAATCATATCCTCCAGTATTTGAATAGTGCGTTCGAACTGCTCGTCCGTCTGAGGGTGAAATGTTGTACTGAACTCTACCTGAGTACCCAACTCATGTTGTACTACCCTCTAGAACCGTGTTGTAAACTTCATACCCCGGTCAAGGATGATAGATACCGGTATGCCGTGAAATCTGGCAATCTCGCGAATATATACCTGAGCCAGCTGCTCTGAAGAGTAAGTAGTAATCACAGGAATAAAATGAGCTGATTTGGTCAGCCTATCCACAATCACCCAAACTACGTCCAACTTCCGCTGAGTCCGTGGGAGCCCAACAATGAAATCCATAGTGATCCGCTCCCATTTCCATTCTGGAATCTCTAACTTCTGAAGAAATCCACCCTGTCGTTGATGCTCATATTTTACCTGTTGACAATTTAAACACCGAGATACATACCCCACTATGTCCTTCTTCATCCGCCTCCACCAATAGTGCTGTCTCAAGTCTTGATACATCTTCGCAGCACCTGGATGAATGGAGTACCGCAAACTGTGAGCCTCCTGGAGAATCAACTCATGCAAACCGTCCACATTAGGCACACATAGCCTGCCCTGCATCCGTAGTACATCGTCTTCTCCAATAGTGACTTCCTTGGCATCACCGTACTGAACTGTATCCTTAAGGACAAACAGATGGGGTCATCATACTGACGTTCCCTGATACGATCATAAAGTGAAGACTGGGAAACCACGCAAGCCAAAACTCGGCTCGACTCGAAAACATCCAGTCTAACAAACTGGTTGGCCAAGGCCTGAACATCCAAGGCTAGAGGCCTCTCTGCTACCGGTAAATATGCTAAGCTGCCCAAACTCTCCGTCTTATGACTCAAGGTATCGGCCACTACATTGGCCTTCCCAAGATGATAGAGAATGGTGATATAATAATCCTTAAGTAACTCCAACCATCTCCGCTGCCGCAAATTAAGATCCTTCTATTTAAACAGATATTGGAGATTTTGGTGATCGGTGTAGACCTCACAATGGACACTGTACAAATAATGGAGCCAAATTCTTCAAGGCACGAACAATAGCTGCTAACTCAATGTCGTGGATCGTTTTTTTTTTTTTTATACCTTTAACTGTCTAGACGCGTAGGCAATCACCCTACCGTCTTGCATCAACATCGCGCCGAGACCAATACGCGATGCGTCACAATACACAGTATAAGACCTTGAACATGTAAGTAATACCAACGCTTGTGTCAGAGTCAAAGTGATCTTGAGCTTCTAAAAGCTTAACTCACACTCATCTGACCCTGTAAATGGGGCACCCTCTTGGATAAATTTGGTCTTAATAGTTGTTCATAATCAATTACAGAATCGTCATTTAACCTCATGTTAACAAAAATCTCGTTGCAAACCTTCACAATACTAATAACTAGATGCGAGGCATGAAGACTTTATAATTATTTACCCGAATTAACGAGTCACATTTAACGCCACCTAGGCGGGCACCTACCTCGTAGGTTAAAAATTAATAATTACAACACGAATTTGACAACTATGCACAGAGAATTTCATATAAGAATTTTCAAATAAGCCTAACAGGCATGACTCCCTATTAGTACTATAGTACAAATTTAATTTCACAAGGGAGAACTTAAACACAAGAATTTTTCTCACAAGGATCTCGTCCTTATATAACTTCCACCGCAGCTCGTAGCCCGGTTTAAACATATCAATTTATATAAAAATGTGAGGATCTCGTCCTCAGTTCTGAATCACAAGTAATATGCACATCGTGCCAATTGAAAATTTCTATTTTCTCCTTTTAAATAATTTCGGTTATACCAAATCACAACACATAATGAACCCCACACCGGTAGGGCATATAATTCATAATTTGCAATTAATTATTCGGAATTTACATCAAAATTTACCGAAATGAGTAACAGAAAGCTACATTTAGACTTGCAGCTCTTATTAGTGACCAACACGAAATGATAGGCGTAGTTATCTCCATAAAATCTCCCAACAGGGGTAAACACATAAGTAAATTATAGAATTATGAAGCTCACTCATAAATGAAGCACAATAGGAAGACTCGTTTCGATATTGAGAACCGAATCAACTTAAGGAAATTATTCCTTTATATTAAATCGAGGTCGTACCTGTAACGACACCATCTGATGTAGCAACCTCCGCCATACCGTAAAATAAATATATCAACAGCTGGGTCTCCACCTCTAGGACGCTTTTTACCCGTCTGTCCTTCACCCCTAACTGGTCATGTGGGTGGTGTAGTAACTGCAATAGGGCACGTAGCCTGAGTGCTTTGATGAAATAAGTCTCACCCAAGTTTTTGACAATTTTTCTCATGATGTGCCTAGTATCACCGTATTCATAACAACTCCTTTGCGGGTTAGGCTGCTCATATTGAGTCTGTACCAGATAACTGGAATAACCATTGTAGGAACTCATGTCGGTGGTGCATTAAAAGAACTTACTGGAGCACCCCGAGTAATCCGATGTGCAGATTGGGCTGGACGACTGCCTGAGCCCCTGCCATAATGATTTATACTCGTAGAGTAGAATCCACTGAATCCCCTAGAACCTCGAGACGTCTTGGTCTCCTCAGTTTCCTTTTTCCTTACCCCGAACACGTTCTAATATCTTGGCAATTTGTACAACTAGCAGAAATGAAGTATTAACTTGTAGCTCCCGAGTCGTACAAAATTTTACGATCATAATTAAGTTCTTTAATGAGTCTATGGACTCACCCTCTGGATGTAGGAAGCAAAGTAGGAGTATGACGGGCTAACTTATTGAACTTGATGGCATATTCTGACATCGTCAATGGTGACATGACGCAACCGTTCAAACCTTATGCGCCACGCATTACGGAGAGTCCAGAAAACAAACTCTTTCAAAAGTGTTTCTGAGAACTGAGCCAAGTGGGCGGTGTTGCATTGGCTGGTCTGCCCTCTTCATAGGCTTGCCACGAACACTGGTGGAGAATTATCTCTCCCAAGGCAAATTTCTTCTTTTGTTATGCTGACTCAACACTGTTGAGCTGACCAATTTCTTAACAAACTCTTCGATTCTTCTTTGGGGTAACCCTTACCCCTATTTATACACAACGATCACGAAAGTAGAGCTCCATACAGACAAATCTTATCACGAACCACATAGTCCAGACTCTCGTCAACAAGTGTACTTACTCCGAAGCACCCCAAAATTCGCAATAGTGACGTCCACGCTAAGTAGACCTTCTATAAATTTAGAGTTGTTTCTATAACTCCTTTGGTATTGAAGTATAGGATTATTAAGGAGGCGGACATACCGCAAGTCTCAACCTTATCCTCTACGAAATCTCAGTTCTTAAACATGTATAAATTTTAGGGAACCTTTCAGTACCACATATATACATTTCAGGCCCAAAACTGATATAATACATGACCCCACAATCCACCCATTGATAGTGGACGGCGTGAAGTCATAGGTCACAACGTCCGATGATCCACAATAATAACCTTCACAGCTCGTATAAATCAACCTGACGCCAATGTCCGTTGCACCCCGCACATGATTCACTAGGTGATCTCTCAATACGCCCACATCTTCAATCGGAACCACACGTTAAGGCAATGTTTGAGCATCTCTGGCTCCCTCGTAGTCCATCTGCAGCATCACGAACCGTCGACGCACAACTGATATTGAGTGCGCAATGTCATACGCGAGTGGATACAAAGGAATATGAGATATATGTTTCAAGCTAAATCAATGCCGCACGATAAGGAATCAAAGAAGTGAATATTTTCCTAACAGTTCCATAGCCTCCCGAAGATAAGTACAGATGTCTCCGTACCGATCCACAAGACTCTACTAAACCTGCTTGTGACTTATAACACCTATGAACCTAGTGCTCTGATACCAAGTTGTCTCGACCCCAAAATCCCTCTGTAAGATGTCGTGATGGCACCTAGTCTCTAAGACTAGGTAAGCCTATCAATACGGAATAATAATAAATATCTTAAATAAATAAACTACAATTCAAACAATTTTAACTCCCAAAACCCGGTAGAAATAAGTCACAAGCTTCTAAGAAATTATTCTCAATGTCTCTATATGTCAAGATCTAAATAAAATATAAGGAAGCAACATAAAATGATAGAAGGGGACTCCGGAGTCTGTGGACGCTGGCAGATATACCTCGAAATCTCCGTGCGCAAGTAACTCACTGACGTCTAGGCTGGTAAAATGTACCTGGATCTGCACAAAAAGATGTGCAGAAGCGTAGTATGAGTACACCACAGCGGTACTCAATAAGTACCAAGCCTAACCTCGGTAGAGTAGTGACGAGGTCAAGTGTGGCCCTACTGGAATATAATAATGGCATGGTAAAATGTTTATCAATGTAGTAAAATAAAATGACATTGAAAATGAATCAAATAGTATGTCACATTTAATGACATCAAATAATTACAAATAATATCTCGTGGAATCAAAACAGAATTTCCTTCAACTTTATGAAAATCACAACAATTAATCGAAAGCAACTATGGCCATAAATCAATATCAACAAGGGCACTCACGAGGTACCGCCTCGTAGTCCCAAATCATAAATAAATTCACAATATCTCATTTCCTTATATCACCGCGGGAGCCTTCACAATTTATTTAAAGAAAACATTTTTTTTTCCGAAATAGCATCCCGCATTTTAGCCACCCTTATCACACCGCATGACTTCTAGTAGTTCCCCTACTAGCCATGCGTATCAAGCCACCCTTATCTCACCGCATGCGTTTCAAAACCCAGACCGTATACCACCGCATACGTATCAATATCACAATATATCACAATTTGCACCTCAAGTGCTCAAATAATTTAACTTGCCAAAATAATTCAACAACAATATTTTTCTACAATAAAGAGCTCACGGCTCATGCCAAAATAAATCATCAATAATAGTTTTCCACAATAAAGAGCTCACGGCTCCCTCACAATGAGTATAAAAATATTCAGGAGTAAATAATTTAGGAAAATAATATTTCAAAATCTTTACTACGTTGCTTCAATATCAAGTTTAAAAATGTCAAATACTTCATATTAATAATATTTAATTTAAAGAAAATCAACCTTCAAATAATGCACAGAATAAAAAAAACCAAGTTTCAACTAAACAGGTAAAACAATTAGTAAGAAAAGATCAAACAAATTTGAAGTATGTATCTCAGATCAATGATGAAGAATATATCAAGATAAAATAATTTAATAAATGCGCAACAGTGATCTACACAATTTAAAAATATAATCTTTCGCAATTTAGCCCGTGTACACACTCGTCACCTCGTGCACATGACTTTCAACACATTTCAATAATCACATCAATACCAATCCTAGGGGAAATTTCCCCCACACAAGGTTAGACAAGTCACTTACCTCGACTTGCTCCAATTTAACCAAGTATTATGCTTTTTTCTCGAATTTCCGACTCCGATCGACTTGTATCTAGTCATAATTAATTCGATACAGTCAACAAAAATTATAGTAATCACTTTCATAAGAAAATATTATATTGTCATTAAAAATCTGAAATTAGCTCAAAATTTGTCCGTGGGCCCACATCTCAGAATCCGGCAAAACTTATAAAATCTGACAACCCATTCAATTACGAGTCCACCCATACCAATTTTACCAAAATCCGATAACAACTCGACCTCCAAATCTTAAATTTTCGTTTTTGGAAGATTTTGCAAAAATCTTGATTTCTTCCATTTAAATCCGAAATAAATAATGAATATGACCATGGATTTATGAGATATAATCACATTTGGATATAGGACACTTACCCAAGTTGAAGTCTTGAAGAAATCCTCAAAATCGCCCAAGAACCGTGCTCCAAAACTCCAAAAGGAAATGAAGGAAATGACCATTTTTGGTCCTTAAGTTTCTGCCCCAAAAACACTATTCCGGTCGCTAAAAGTCCAATCCAGTCGCTAAAAGTGTCACATCTGGTCGCTAAAGGTGCACACCAGGACTATTTACACCAGCAGTTTTATTTCACTAAAAAGGCTCTAACTCCATCATACGAACACGGAATTCGACGATTCTTATTCCTATGAGTCACAAATAAAACTACGAACCCATTCGTTTAATCGAAACTCAATTCGGAGCTCATTTTCTCAATGTGATACCAATTTTGCTCGTTAAATAATTAACTCATATTTCGCGCTTAAAACTCAATCGCGACTTGATGAAATTAGACCAAACTTTCCAGATCACTCCTATAATTCATTATCAAAATGTCGAAAGTCTCGAAATCGAATTTCGATCTCTAGAACTAAAAATGGACTTTTGGATCATTACATGCTTATGTTGAAAACATCAAACTCTTCCTCGACAGCCTGTAGTGTATCAATCATAACTTTCTTGTACTCAACTCCAACTGCCAAACGGTTTAAAGTTCTGCAAACTAGATACAAAGTACTACAACTTTTATGTTTTTCTCATCGCCCAACTCCTTATAGATTGCGAGATATAAGCTCCCAAAGTCAGCCCTGTGCAGCAGAAATTTCTGGCGATGCACGCTGCTGTAGCCAAAATCTGCAGTACCAGCTTCAGTCAATTGATCATACCATTTTGTATAAATGTCTGAATGATAAATGGTTTATCATTCTGGAAACTAGAATCAAAGGGCTACAACTTTCATGTTTTGATAATGTTCAGATTCCTTATAGATTTCGAGATATAAGCTTCCAAAATCAGCTCTGCGATTGCACCGGTTGCTGTCCAAAAATAGCTTCTGCAGCAGAAATATTCCAGCAGTTCCTTTTTGTCCGAAATCCACCCTAGGCCCTCGGGACCTTAACCAAATATACCAACATGTCCCAAAATACAATATGAACTTAGTTGAGGCTTCAAAACCATGCCAAACAACGCCAAATTACGAATCGCGCATCGAATCGAATTATGAGTTTTCAATTCTTCCAACTTCTATATTTTGCGCCGAAACATATCAAATCAATTCCGATTGAACTCAAATTTTGCACACAAGTCATAAATGACATAACTGAGTTATGAAAATTTTCAGAATCGGATTTCGACCCCGATATCAAAAAGTCAACCCCTCGGTCAAACTTCTCAAAAATTTAACTTTCGGCATTTCAAGCCTAATTCCACTACGGACTTCCAAATAAAATTCCGATCACGCTTCTAAATTCAAAATCACCATACGGAGTTGTTGGAATCATCAAAATTCTATTCCGGGGTCATTTGCACATAATTCGACATCCGGTCACTATTTGAACTTAAACTTTAAATTCTTTATCAAAATTCCATATCTCGGGCTAGGGACCTCGGAATTTGATTCCGGGCATACGCCTAAGTCCCAAATAACGATACGGACCTACCGGAAATGTCAAAATACTTATCCGAGTCCGTTTGCTCAAAATGTTGACCAAAGTCAACTCAGTTGAGTTTTAAAGCTCTAATTCACATTTTAATCCATTTTTCACCTGAAAACTTTTTCGAAATTTTTTTACGGACTGCACACTCAAGTCGAGTAATGGTAAATAGTGCTTAGATCACATAATAAATTATTAAATTTAAGGATGACATTTTGGGTCATCACAGTGGGAAAATTTATCAACTTGCTATTGATTCTATGAGAAAAAAGTTTAAAAAATATTTTTTCCCTATTCCCCCTATTTATGGTGTTGCTGCATTGTTAAATCCTACTATGAAATTAGGAGGTCCTCAATTTTGGTATGAAACTATTTATAATGGTTTAGCACTTGAAGATGAGGAGTTGTCTACACTTGCGGACGCAATAGCCTCAATTAAAATAAATATTCAAACTATTTATAATGCTTATCAAGTTGCATTAGATCATGCTAGACCAAATGTTCCAACTCCTTCTTCTTCTAGTTCTCAATCATCTAAAAGAAATGCGGGAGTAAGAGCACTTAGTGCTTGGGCGGGGTTCACGGGTTCTAGTACTAGTAATTTTTCACAACTAAATGAGCTTGAAGTTTATTTGTCACAGGAAATTGAGAAAGTGAATCCCGACAGCTCCTTTAATATTTTGGAATGGTGGAAGGACTAAGAAAAACACTTTCCGATTCTTTCAAGGATGGCCCGAGACATTTTAACTATTCAAGCTTCAACAGTGGCATCAGAGAGCGCTTTCAGTCAAGCAAGACCTCAACTCGGTGATTATAGAGCGTCTATGAGGGAGAGCTTGGAAAAATCAGTACTTTTCAGAGATTGGATCCGTTCGGAAAGAAGAAATTTTGGACTTGCTGAATCACAACCAGAGGTAGACGAAGCTTACGAAGAAATGCTAGCTGAACTTGCGGAGGATGATGCTTCGCCTGGAAGCGGTGATGACCAAGCTTCATTTCCGCCACCACCAACGGAAATTCCTCCGGACCTTGAAGGATTTATGAAATTTGTAAGAGATACCATGTAAATTAATATGTAACTTGTATTTTGGCACATCTTGATTAGTTTCTTTTTCTTCTCAATGGTGGTATTAGCACCTTGTTGTGCTCATTCCATAGGGGGAGGAAGACTAAGAAAGATATTGCCATAATTTTTTAATGCTATAATAAAATTATAACACATTGCTTTTAATTTGAATTAAAATATTTATCTTTTTATATATCTTAAGCTGTATATATAGTATAATATAGTATATACTATACTATACTATATATACATCTTACTATATATATATATATATATATATATATATATATATATATATATATATATATGTATATATATATATATATATATATATATAAATATCTCTTTACAATATTTTTGTCTTTAAATTTGAATTAAAATATTTAGGTGACAATTCTATAATATAATTTACAAGGAATTGCCTTAGATATTTTTATTACAATTTTTTTTCTCTAACTTGTATAAAAAAAATTTAAAAAATAGAAAGTATCCATTGGGCCCGCTTAGGCCCGAGACCGGCCCACTTAAACCCGGGACCGTTAGTTCGTGGTCCCGATCCCGGACCGGTTCCAACAAGAAGCCCGTGAAGCCCGAGACTGCTTAGAACTGAGCCCGCAAAGCCCACTTAGGACCAGGCCCGACCCGCATGCCACCCTTATCTACGACTCTAGAAAAATTACACCTGTCTAAGATAACTTGTCCAAGGTAGTCATTGTCTAAACATGCAACTTGAGAATAGGTCACACCAGGTCTATACCAAAAGAGGATAAAGAGCTACATAAAATAAGTCTATTGAAACTATGAAATACATCAGATTTAAACTCGAAGAGAATAGGTCAGTTAAATATATGTTACATTCAACATACTGTACATTGGTTCAACAAATACTGCAGCTCTAAAACAATTGTCTCCAAATGTCTCTGGAATCCTGAAAATGAACCTGAGACTTGAGAGAGAGATCCAGGTGACCACATGTCACGCCCTGATGCTGATCTTGTGCAAATTCACTGTCAGTGGGTTACTGGGCAGATCACGCCCTGATGCTGATACAACAGAAGTTCTCTCCAAATACTGGGCAGATCACTGATGGCTTTGAGCAAGTAATAGTGTGTGCCACCACCCACACGCTACATTTTTTGGTGTACAATCATCGATGGGTACTTCACAAGGATTGTTACGGTCAATTGTATCACTTAGGCCAAGCTGGAATGAAAAGCAAAAGGTTAGATTGAATACTCATGTAAATTTTTTTAATGAATAATAATCTCTCACATACCTGACCATACTTGTTCCATCCCCAGCTATACACTTTGCTATCCTCTAAAGGTTAAAGCAAAAAGTATCTTTAGATACTAACATATAGCAAACGGATAATAGAGATATTAACGTGTTACCCTACTAGTGACAGTTTAGCAATAGTAGACATTATTGTTTTACTAGTAATAGTTTCACAATAAAAAGACATATTTAAGTGCTAGTTGCTTCCTATTGTTTAATTCCTACCGCAGCTGATCGATTTAACACACATTTGATAATGATCAACAGCAAAAAAGGTGTACCACATGGGTAAGACACAAGTATATTCAAACTCACCATCAAAAGTATACTTTGCTACTCATAAAATTCCAAAGATTCAGATATGTACTTGGACAAGACTAATTAGTCATAGTTATGTAAACAATTGCATGTACTGAACAATATCTCCACCACAGATCACCACAAATGGAATAGGTGTGTGAGATCAAACTAAGTGAACTAAAGTTGTCCTCTATGAAGAAAAAAAAGAACTCAGGTTGTCCGGTGGATTAGAGGCCGAAATGCACTTCATCTTCTTGATAGTCTCGACACTTACCTGTCATTATGGCACTATGACGAGCTCCACAAGACACTACTTTGGCATTCTTGTTTTCCAGTATTGAGGCATCCACAAGCCTAGGTGATGTCTGTAACAGAAATCTCCTGTTGAGTTTCTAGTGCCCTCAAACAATAAGGTTTAGAATAATGCATCTGCAAAACTGCCAATATATAAGGAATTATATGGTCTAACTAATTGGCTGTCAAAAATGGACAATTATCTCTTATCCCTCAAGTGCTAGGTATATTTAAAGCCACCACTTCTGGTTGAAAGTTTCTGGACTGTGATTTCAACAAATCCTACTTCTTGGCACATCTCATGGTACGACTAGCCAAACTCTTAGATGACATCATAATTCAGCCTCAACTAGATATTACTATTGGACATTGAAACTGTTGAGTCCACAAACAAGAGTTTATTAGAAAGACACGAAACAAGTGATAAATCTTGGACGCACCTCTGCATGGTCCGCGCCTGTACCTACACCCAATTGGCCAAACTGATTTCCCCCAAAAGTATACACACGGCCATGATCACATAAGCACACAGAATGCCATAGTCCACCTGCCACAGCTTCTATTCTAGTGTTCAATAGAGAAGAGACACAAGTTGGCCTCAGCACGTCATTTGTATTACCTAGTCCACACTGAATACAACGAATGAGACTAGAGGACTTACAAAGAAAAGCAGTGCTTGTTTGAAAAAAAAAATGATATCAAGTGGTGGACATTCTATTCCGGCAACAAAACATATATCGACAACGCTATAAGCAAGATGCGACCTGGCTATGATATTTCCTTGCTCAAGATTAATCAATCTTTTTAATGCTGAAATTGTAGAGAATAGCATGTGAAGAGTTCTTTTATGGATAAGAGGACAAGACATGCATCGCATTTGAAGTGTGATGATAAAAACACTCACCTGCCCATACAATCCCCAGCCAAATGTAAGCAGCACCCCAGCATCTGACAATTGAAACAAATACCCAGGTGAGCAGAAAGATAATCCAGGATGAAGTATCATTTTAACTTCAAGGAGCAAAAAGTAAAGACAATGATTTGAGATGGAGTCTGACTTTGTTGCAAAACGGAGTAACTCAAAGCCATTCAAACTTGAAAACCTTAAACATATTTCCAAAAGCATTCTTCTTTTCTTCTCACAATGTGAAACTTAAATTTGTAAAGTGTCCTTATTAAAAGATATTGGACCCTATGTGGTCAGCAGAAGTACTAAAACTGAACTCAGTGCTAACCTGTGATTACTGCACTATGCCGACCACCACAAGCAATTCTCTTTATGTAGCTCCCCAAAGCTTTATGTGTCTGACTCCCTGGGGTAAGGCTTCCTTGAGGATTCCCAAGACTCCGGTCTGCTCCATGTGAAGACGTATCCAGACATGGTATAAGATGAGGGGTAGCCACTATTTTAATCCTGGAGCCTACGCCAAGCTGCCCTTCACCTCCATAGCCCCAACCCCATACCTGTCCCACATCTAAATCCGGCAAAAATATGATGCATCAGGTGTCTTGCTTTATATTAAAGTTCTTCCATATCTTCGTACTTCATAAGACCTACAAAACTATATGGCGTAACCACAAAGCAACCGACTTCACTTCCAAAATGACAGCAACACACTACAACCTGCATGGAGGAGTGAAGTTACCTGACAATGCTAATGTGTGGCGCCCTCCTGCAGCAACTGAGGTTATCTTCACCCCAGGATCCAGTTCTACAATACAAGGTGGTGCAGAAAGGGATTCGTCAGCAGGTGGTGGGCTTTCGAGTTCTTGTTTAGCTGTCACTGTTCTTCTCCTCTTTGTAGTTTCTTCAGCCTTTTTATTATCTTGGTGAGCGACTGAACTACCAGTTAACTTGGAGCCTTGAGACTGAGGGCTCTCTGCAAAAATTAGTCTTTGTAGTATTAGTTAACTCTCCAGAGATAAACATGCAGATGAACTTGCCAAAATCTTAACTGGTTCAAATTGGAAACCAACTTCCATTACCTTGCTCAGTTAATACTGAACTTTCTTTCCGAAAAGCATCCCCCCCTTCAACACTTCCTCCAGCAGCGAAATTTAAAACAAGCTTGGAAGAAGGCACACATTCTTTCCAGCCCCACGTGTATACATCATTCTTTTCTGTACAGAAATATAAATATTTTATAACCATATGTCTCCGCTTATCTTTCTTATGGTTTGAAGTAGAAAAAAAGAGAAGAAAAGAAAAGAAATGAGATTGAGAAGGTTCCTGCAAATAACATTCTGAATTAGCTGAAGGGTGACTGACAGCTCAGAAAGACTGGGCAACAGTACATCACCTGTAACAGATACAATATGTGCCCAACCAGCTGCAGCTTTCACGACTGGATCATCAGTTGGAAGCGGAAATGGCTCTGGAGTCTCCTTGATAAATGCAGTAATGAAAGAAGATAGCAACATCAATTTTAAGTGATCGATATAAACGAGTCCACACAAGAAAGATTTGCCACAATACCCCATGTTTTCCTGAAGTCAAGTAGCTTTGGCCTTGATCATCTGCAGAACCCCACGTGATAAGTTTTCCAGACCCTGCTGCCAATTCATCAAACTGTTAGAATTATGTATATAAGTATGCTTAGTCCCACATTGAAATACGAGTAGTATGTATTGTGTAGAGTATAATTATAAATAGGGATCCTTGTATTAACTATTTGACGCTACTTTTTCTCCTATTTGCTTATCGCCTTTCTCCCCCCTCTGCCCTCCTCTTCTTCTCCCCTATTCTTCCTTTCCATCTTTTCTTGAGCCGAGGGTCTATCGGAAACAGCCTCTCTACCTCTCCAGGTAGGGGTAAGGTCTGCGTACTCACTACCCTCCCCGGACCCCACCCGTGGGATTATACTGGGTATGTTGTTGTTGTTGGATCCTTGTATTATAGTATGTACATTAATAATATAGTTTTCCCGTGCTAGTTCTCACACAAATAATACATAGTTAAACCACATAAAATCAACGGTCGCGGAGCTGTCGTCATTTTCAAGATGGAAACCATCTGCAGAACCCCACGTGATAAGTTTTCCAGACCCTGCTGCCAATTCATCAAACTGTTAGAATTATGTATATAAGTATGCTTAGTCCCACATTGAAATACGAGTAGTATGTATTGTGTAGAGTATAATTATAAATAGGGATCCTTGTATTAACTATTTGACGCTACTTTTTTTCCTATTTGCTTATCGCCTTTCTCCCCCCTCTGCCCTCCTCTTCTTCTCGCGGAGCTGTCGTCATTTTCAAGATGGAAATCACTGAGAAGATGTGGAAAAAGGAATGAGATTGGAATGGACGGAGAGATCCAGTGTGGAACCTTTCCTTTTTTATTCTCAAGATGATGTCCTTTGCCCCATGTTAAATATACCAAAACAGTGATCAATGGAGGCTGGAAAATCAATCAAGGCCCTGTAACTCAAACATAAGTGTTCATGATGGAACACTAATCTCAAAGCACAAGGATTAGTTGTTTTCCCTTGGTAGGTGCAATTTCAACTGTCTCTTATAGCTTGTGTATATTCATAGACAGCTTACAAAGAAGCATCTCTCTCTTCTGACAAGCAACAATGCTCTGCTGAGTTGTGCTTATGTGAACTACAATTCTTATCTTATGATAGTAGACATTCATGACTCAACGCACAAGGCTTAGTTGGTTAGTGTTGGTCAGATGCAATTCCGACTGTCTGATTTGGTATTATAACTAGTATCTCTTCATCAACACCTTGAACAAAAATGCATCTCTTCAATTTTTACCTCAATTATTTTGCTAGCATTCCTTATCACATACTTATCGTAATACAGCATGTACAGCAGTAATTGATTGGGAGGGTGATCAGATGTCATGATGTATACATGTTATAATCATGATGCATACATTATAATTATTATGTATCAATGACACTTGGGTGCCAAGACGAGTCACCAAGGCTTACAAGCTCACTTATGTTTTGAACATTCTTCAAACAATGCTTTGCATGTTTATGTTATATGAAGCATTACATTGAAAATGCGAAATTTTATTTAAAAAACTTGATTCAACTTTTAGAGGCATTTTATTTGAAAAACTGAATTTTATACTTGCCCCATGCTATGTCATACAGATTCTGTCAGTCTCGAACACCAGAGTTGAGCACCACATCCATAATTTCAGCGGCAAGCCCCATACTTGACCCATTGTGGCACCTTTTGTTCTTCCTTTCTTTGACATTGTAAGGTTATGTTCTGTCTCGAATTCATATTATTGTAGTCTTAAGAAGCTCCATGACCACTTACGGGTAGATATTAGTTTTGGAATGAACACATATGTCGCCTCATGATGACACCTCTCTTGATATGGTTAAGAGGGTGTTTGGCTAAGCTTATAAGCTGGTCAAACTGGCTTATAAGTACATTTTGATTTATCTATGCGTTTGGTAAACACATAAAGTGCTTATAAGCTAAGTACTTAAAAAGTCCAAAACAACCAAAAGCCAATATTTGGTCACCCCAACATAACGGTTTTCAGCTTATAAGCACTTTTGGTTTGACCGTAATTTTTACTATTTTATCCTTACAAAACAACAACAACAATAACTACGTCTCAATCCCAAACAAGTTGACGTCGTTTATATGAATCCTCGCTTCTAAGTTCAACTAATATCATTATCATACCAAATAAAGTAAAAGTAATAATAATAATAATAATAACGGAAAAGGGCCAAAAATACCCCTAACGTATTGAAAATGGCTCAAAAATGCCCCCCGTTAACCTTTTGGTCTAAAAATACCCTTAACGTTTTATTTTTGGCTCACATATATACCCTTAACGTTTTATTTTTGGCTCACAGATACCCTTGAAATTAACAAAACATGAATGGTAAATTTTTGGCTCACCTTCCATCAATATACCATATATTTTTTATATGTATTTTATACCACATATATAAATTATATATATACAACATATTTTCGTTTTTTATTATAGCTAATTTTACTTTTTCATTTATTTTTTTTAATATATTTTTAAAACTCCAACTTGAAACTACTCCCCAATTTGAATGAGTAGTTATTGTTTTTATATTTTCGTTTTTTTAACATAGCTAATTATAAGATATCTATATTTATTAATTATTAATTCAAATAGAGTAACCAATTAATTCAAAATTTAAAAAGATTTTTTTTAGTTAAAAAGGTACTAGTTTGTTTTGTCTTAATAATGCCACTTGGCTTTTTGTGGTTATGCCACTTGTCTTAATAATGTGCTTTAGCCTCTCCTTTTATTATATATAGATATGTGATAAATTAGATAATAGAGGTATATATAAAGTATAAAATACACAACTTTAAAGAATATGTATGGTATATTTTGTTTGTTTACATGTATTATGATGTATATACATAATTTATATATGTGGTATAAAATACATATAAAAAATATATGGTATATTGATGGAAGGTGAGCCAAAAATTTACCATCCATGTTTTGTTAGTTTCAAGGGTATATGTGATCCAAAAATAAAACGTTAAGGGTATTTTTAGACCAAAAGGTTAACGGAGGGCATTTTTGAGCCATTTTCAATACGTTAGGGGTATTTTTGGCCCTTTTCCGTAATAATAATAATAATAATAATAATAATAATAGTAGTAGTAGTAGTAGTAGGAGTAGTAGAAATTCCCTAAATAATAATAATAATAATAATAATAATAGTAGTAGTAGTAGTAATAATAATAATAATAATAGTAGAAATTCCCTAACAAGTCTATACAATACTCTCAATTAGTAGATATCACCTAGATGGATCTTTTTCTTCCATAGTTCCATTGTGTCCTATCTTTAGCAAAATTTGCATTGATTCTAAGAATTGGTAAGTCTCTCAGGACAATTATCTTCCATGTGATTTTAGCTCTATCCCATTCCCTTTAAACATCTTCAACAATAACCCAGTATAATCCCACTAGTGGGGTATGAGGAGGGTAGTTTGTACGCAGACCTTACCCCTACCCTAGGGTAAAGAGGCTGTTTCCGATAGACCCTCGGCTCCCTCCCTCCAAGAACACCCCACCTTGCTCTTGGGGTGACTCGAATTCACAACCTCTTGGTTGGAAGTGGAGGGTGCTCACTACTACAGCAACCCACTCTTGTCCCTTTTAAACATCTTCATTCACCATTATTCCAAACCTACAAACCGGTAATGTTATCAAAGGTTAAAGCACGCTTAAGCCCTAAAGCGAGGCTCAAAACATGTTGAGCGCTTCGCCTCGCTTAGCGGGCGCTTCAATGTTTTTCCTTGCCAATGAACGTAATCCTGAAGAGGCAACAATCAACAATTGATATTTTATTTATTGTAAATTTTCTTCAATTTCTTTGTCCATATATATGGTATTCATACTTATAGATATTAGTCTTGGACTGCACATACATATAATTTTTTTTTCATTTGCGCCTTTCTTCATTAAAGCTCACACTTTATTTGTGCTTTGAGCTTAAAGGCCAATAGACCTTAGAGCTTTTTTACGCTTTTCACCTTTGATAACACAGCGAATCGGTGCATTTATAAGTCGACGCAAGATATGACTAAACCATCTCAAGCGGCCTTTTCTAATTTTATCCTCAATGCATCCTGCTTGCACCTTCTGGCAACTGTGGTCATTCTTTATCTTATCTAATCTTTTTATGATTACATATTCATCTAATCATCCGCATCTCTGCAACATTCATATTGTGAATATGTTAAACTTTAGCAGCCCAACAATCACTACCATATATCATGGTCGGTCTTATAGCTATTCTATAGAACTTACCAAAGTGAAAGATGCATTCTTTCATTACATGACACCCTAATAGCAGTTTTGCATTTCAACCATTTTATTTTAATCCTACGAACATCTTCATCATCATTCCCTTCTCTTGAAACGATGAATCTAGATATCCAAATTGTTTGCATTTTGGGACAGCAAAACCTTCTAGTCCCACCTTAACTTCACTCTTTTCATGCTGACTAAACTTGCAATGCAAGTGTTCGGTCTTACTTTTACTTGTTCTAAAACTCTTACTTAGTAAGGTACTTCTATGTACTTCAAGCTTTTGGTTGACACCCTCACTAGTTTCATCAATTGACACAATATCATCAGCAAATAGAAAACATTAAAGTGGAAGCGAAGAAGGTGGCGTACCTGAAGTTTGTAGGGAGCACAGGCGAGAAGAAGAAAGGAGAGCGAATAGAGAGAGGTATAAGGTAACTAGGAAGGAGGCGAAGTTGGCAGTCACGGAGGCTAAGACTGCGGTATTTGGTTGTCTGTACAAAGGCGGGGAGAAGAAGTTATTCCGGCTGGCCAAGGCAAGAGAGAGGAAGGCTCAGGATCTGGACCAAGTGAGGTGCATCAAAGACGAGAACGGTAGAGTATTGATGGGAGAGGCTCGGATTAAGCACAAATGACAAACTTACTTTCATAAGCTTCTGAATGAAGAGGGGGACTGAGATATTGTGCTAGGTGAATTGGGACATTCCGAGAGTCACCAAAACTTTAGGTATTGTAGGTGCATTAAGGTTGAGGAGGTCGTGGGGGCTATGCGTAAGATGAGTACGGGCAGAGCAACCGGGCCAAACGAAATTCGGGTAGTATTTTAGAGGTGTGTGTGTGTAGAGCAGGCTTGGAGTGGTTGATTGGGTTGTTTAATGCTATTTTAAAGACAAAGAGGATGCCAGATGAAGATGGTGAAAGAGAGGGTGATGAGGATGGTGTCTATATCCGACAACCAGTTCGGGTTCATGCCGGGTCGTTCTACTACGGAAGCTATCCACCTTATTAGGAGGCTGGTGGAACAGTACAGGTATAAGAAAAAGGATCTGCAATGCAATAGTGTTTATTGACCTGGAGAAAGCGTATGACAAGGTCCCTAGCGAGGTTCTTTGGAGATGTCATAAGGCAAAAGGTGCCCCGGTTGCTTACATTAAGGCGATTAAGGACATGTATGATAGAGCTAAGACTCGGGTTAGGGCATTGGGGGGCGACTCAGAACAATTTTCAGTTGTTATGGGGTTACACCAAGGATCTGTGCTCAGTTAGTTCTTATTTGCCCCAGTGATGGACACACTGACACACCATTTCCAAAGGGAGGTGCCATAATGTCTGTTATTCGCTGACAACATAGTTCTGATTGATGAGACGCAAGACGGCGTTTACGAGAGACTAGAGGTTTGGGGATAGGCCCTTGAGTCTAAGGGTTTCAAGTTGAGCAGGACTAACACAGAATACCTGGAGTCAGAGGCGGAGCTAGGATTTGATGTGTGTGGGTTCTAAATTTTAAAATAAAACATTGCTTTCAGAGGGAATCGAACCCCATCTTTCCCAGCTAACCCACAACCCTTACCAAGACCCCTTTTGTTACTGGGTTCGGCAGTATATATTTATATAGATTTAGTAAATATTTCAATACAAATATAGAGTTCCGGAAAAAGTCACTAGGTTAGCCCGAACCCGCAACAACTGCTGTAGCTCCGCCCCTGCCTGGAGTGCAAGTTCAGTGCCGAGTCGAGGGAAGCGGGCATGGACGTGAGGCTTGAATCACAGGTCGTCCGCAAGAAAGACATTTTCAAGTACCTTGGGTCGGTTATCCAGAGGAATGGGGAGATCGGCAAGGATGACACACATCGTATAGGGATAGAGTGGATGAAATGAAGGTTAGCATATGAAGTCATGTGTGACAAAAAAGTACCACCGATACTCAAAGGTAAGTTTATAGAGCGGTGGTTAAACCGTCCATGTTGTATGGGGCTGAGCATTGGCCAGTTAAGAAATCACATATCCAGAATATGAAAGTAGCATAAATGAGAATGTTGAGGTGGATGTGCGCGCACACTAGGATGAATAAGATTAGGAATGAAGATATTCGGGAGAAGGTGGGCGTGACTCTTATGGATGACAAGATGTGGGAAGCGAGACCCAGATAGTTCGGGCACGTGCGGAGGAAAAGCCTGAATGCCCTGAAAAGGATGTGTGAGCAATTGGCTTTGACGGGTACAAGAGAGGCCGAGGGCGGCCTAAAAAATATTGGGGAGAGGTGATCAGGCAGGACATAGCGTGGCTTTAGACGGTTGTAAATAGCGCTCGCCTCAACACTAATAGCGAGAGGCGTAGCGATGCGAGCCTCCATCGCTTTTCTGCTATGTTGCGCTGCGTTTTACAAATAGAACTCGCCTCTGCCTGTGTAGCGAGAAGCGACAATGTGGCGAGATGCAACTGTAGCGTCGCTTTTTTAAAAAAAACAAAAAAAAGTGCAGAGATTAAAGAAAAAGGTCGTGATTTGGGCTATGAGCTTTCAGACGTTTCTTTCTTCTTCAAGCTTCAAACAGCAGAGCAGCCACAATGATTTCGACCCAGCCACATTTGAAAGCTTCAAGTTTTTGCCATCTTCTTCTTCATCTATGTCGACCCAGGTATGCTTCTCTTCTTCTTCTTCGAGTTTCCTTTTTTTTTTTTCTTTCTTCTTCATCTTTCATCTTTCTTCTTTCTCCTTTCTTTTTTTTGTTTGTTTTGGCTCTGTTTTTTATCGAGCAATACACTCAATAGAACAAAGAGTGTTCTTGCTCTGATTTCTCTTCGTTTTTTTTCTTCTCTTTTTTTTTTTGGCTCTGTTGTTTTTGATCGAGCAGCTCAGCAGAGAGATTTTTCTTCTTTCTTTCTTTCTTCTTTCTTCTTTTTTTTTGGCTCTGTTTTTTCAATTCTTTTACTGTTGGGCACAGACAGAGTGTTTCTTCAAAGTTTCAAACCTGAAATTTCCTCCTTTTTTTTAGTTATAGAGCAGAATTAATTGCATATTGACTTGATAATTTTTTCCTATAAAACAATATTGAAATGGCGTCATCCGATGGTAATTTTAGACTTTTAGTTTATGAATCTACTATCACTATCTATTGAGTTTTTAATTTTTGAATTGATATATTTATTAATATATTATTGCTATTGAGTTTTTAGTTATATATATAATATTTTATTTTTTTGTATAAATTGTCGCTTCACATCAAAAAGGCAAGCACTTCGCTGCTCGCCTCTCGCCTCAGTGAAGCGGGCCCTCGTCGCTATTTGTCGCCGCACGCTATCCAAAACGCGGGTCTAAGTCTGTATTTCACACCACCCAATGACTTCTACTACATGCAGTAATCAGCCTCAACATCTTTAGTCCAAATCCAAACAATGTGAGGCTAGTATAATAGGGTTTTGTCTTAGACTGCTAGTGGTTAATGTTGTGTTCACACTATTCTTCCGTTGTTCATTGTGCCAGGCCTTATATGGTATTGTTATTGCTTTTTCATCTATTTTCTGGCTCTTACGATGCTGATATTATCTTCCTGGCTTCTGTTGCTGTTACTGATCTATTGTCTCTTTTCGTCTTCTTGAGCCGAGGGTCTAGCGAAAACAGCCTCTCTACTCTTCCGGGGTAGGGGTAAGGTTTGCGTACACACTACCCTCCCCAGACCCCGCTTGTAGGATTTTACTGGTTTGTTGTTGTTGCTGTTGTTACTATCTTCGCACATTCATCTCGCTGCATAACTTGGGTAAAAAATAGGGGCTCAATGTCGACCCTTAATGTAGACCCACTAGTGCGAGAAACTCCTTTGTATCTCGTATTATGGTTTTTACACTAGTAACGACCCCTTTATACATATCCTTTATGGCATGTATATATTTATTATGAATTATTTTCTTCTCCATCACCCACCAACGGACCTTTCGTGATACTCTACCATATGTTTCCTCTAAGTCAATGAACACCATATTTTGTCCTTCATATTATTTTTTAATTGTCAAAATATCTTTTCTAACTTTATTTAGGACTGAGGCATAGTTGTTGTTGTTGTATCAAAATATCTTTCCCGAAACAAAATTCCCAAATTCCTCTCCACTCTATGTTTGTCAGATCCTCAAAAAGTAGTGCATTTTTGGAGGATCCAATACGATTAAGACAATATTTTAGGAAAGTTCGAGCAACATAACTCCTACGTCTAACTTCAAAGATGTATTTATTGTCCTATGGAAAAAAATATTTGAATTTGGCAAGAACCTTATTAAAAAATCTACCCTAATACCGAGGAATTGACCAAGTATATATTACTTCTATTTAGGGGTTCTACAACACCAGTAGGTTTGGATCAAACCATGTATTTGTGTTAGGATCAAACCCTATATATATGTTAAAAAATCTACTCAATATGTAGAAATAATTTATCTAGAACCCAATAAGCCGCATTGTCTAGAACTCAGACCCGTAAACTTAACTCTGCCGAGGCCTCATACCCTCAACCAATGTGACGCTGTTACAAATAAAATGAAATTACACATAGGCAGGCGTCTTCCTAATCGTCACATTTAGCTATACCAAATTAACTTACTTTTTTTTTATTCACTTCATTAATATGAGGAAAAACTCACGTCTAACCTGCTAAGATCTAAGTCAAACTTGCTACCTACATTCATAGTCGCAGATCTCACTATATGAATATCAATGAAAAGCTTGCCACACAAAGCTAGAAGAAGTAAGAGATTTACTTTTTCTAATTCATAAAAATCCGTAAACATAGAGAAAAATTCGCGTAGGAACACAAATTCAAAGAGAAAATAAGTATATAACCTGAAATGGCCATGGCGAACCCACAACCTCCACCACAAACATCCTTCCATGATTGAACATCGATGCCGGTCTCCGGCGACTGAACGGCCACCGGAGAATTTAACGGCGACTTATGAGTGAATACTCCGGGAAGATATCCCCACATTAACACCTTATACCTCTTCTCCTCATCATTCTCTTCCTCCATTTTCTCCACTTCCTTTTCTCTTTCACCATTTCCGTTCATTACTTCGGAAAATCGAAATTCACAAAATCGAAATACAATATTCTCTGTAAAAATTTTGGTTCCAGAAGCAACTGGAAGCTACTAGAAGTCGAAGTTTTAAAAATTGAATTAATCGAAGGTGGTGGAAATAAAATAATGCGACAAATCCGGGGCGTATCATTAACAGGTTAATTCATAGTGCCACGTCGGATCTTATTGGTCCCAGAAGGACACGTGTTCGATGGTGGAGGCTCTTCTGTTGTAAGCCACGAATTCATTAGAAGTTTCTGGAAATCTAGGGGGTTAATACCTACCCCAGATATAGCCGTCCCTCGCGTGCGTGCGACGTGATGTATCTTGAACTGACGTGGCATAATGTCATCCGTACGATGTGAGATGCTCGCCACATCAACGGACAGCGTGCCAGTAGCCAACTTGAGAGTTGATTTAGATTATCGTTAGATTGGGATGATATTCTTTGTAATTAATTGATGGGCAAAGGGTCAAATATTCTCTTATACCTTCGAAAATTTTTTAAGAATATCCCTTATTATATTATTGAGTTATTTATATCCCTTCAATCATATTTTGGGTTAAAATATATCACTCATTTAAACGGAAGGACACGTGTCATCGTCCGGTTGGTCACTTCTAAATAGCTCCTAATTAATTAAAAAGTAATTTTCTGAAATAATTATTTTTTGTAAAAACTGGAAAAACTGAATTTTTTTACTAAAAACTGAAAAAAACGAAAATATTTTTTTTTCAGTTTTTACAAAAATATTGCTTTAAAAAAACTGAAAATATTTTCTAAAATAATATTTTTTTAAAAACTGAAAAAAAAAACTGAAAAGCAATTTTTTAAAATAATATTTTTGTAAAAACTGAAAAAAATGAATGTTTTTTTACTAAAAAATCAAAAAATCAAAAATAGTTTTTTGTAGTTTTTAGAACAGTATTGCTTTACAAAAAACTAAAAAATAGTTTTTAAAGCAGTATTTTTTGTAAAAACTAAAAAAAAAACTGAAAAGTAATTTTCTAAAGTAAAGTTTTTGTAAAAACTGTAAAAATAATTTTTTTTTCATTTTTTAGTTTAAAAAATTTCAATTTCGTCCACTTTTTAATTTTTTTAGAAAATTGCTTTTCAGTTATTTTTTCAGTTTTTACAAAAATATTTTTTTAAAGTAGTTTTTTTGTAAAAAGTGAAATTTTTTAATTATTTTTTTTCAGTTTTTTAGTAAAAAAATTCAGTTTTTTCTAGTTTTTACAAAAAAAATTGATTTAGAAAATTACTTTTTAATTAATTATGAGATATTTAGAAGTGACCAACAGGGCGATGACACGTGTCCT
Source organism: Nicotiana tabacum (assembly GCF_000715075.1). Classification (NCBI taxonomy): domain Eukaryota; kingdom Viridiplantae; phylum Streptophyta; class Magnoliopsida; order Solanales; family Solanaceae; genus Nicotiana; species Nicotiana tabacum. The sequence continues at coordinate 19,942,665 of NC_134081.1, read as the reverse complement.
CCGTTTAAATGAGGGGTATATTTGAACCCAAAATATGATTGCATGAATATAGATAATCCAATAGTATAACAAGAGATATTTTTAGACCATTTTCAAAAATACAAAGGTATATTTGACCCTTTGCTGTTAATTGATTATAGTCTGTCTTTCACAAGTTGATGATATTGTCACACATACAAAGTTGGGGGAACAATTCGAGGACTTTATTGGCATTTGCGTTTTTGTTTTTTTTGAGTATGTGAAAGTGTATCATTTTTCAAGCTTGTAAATGATGATGTATCGTCTCAGTTTCCGATGCCTCGAGCGGACTTAAAGTCTTAAACATAGTATTTGAATTCATTTTAAATAATGGAATTTAATGAATACAAAACTTTTTTAAAAATATATTATTGCACTAAATAACATAGTAACATATTTTTAAAAAGAAAACTTAGTGACTTATTGTCTGGAAAAAAAAAAAAGTTTCCTTTCGGTTCATATAATTTGGTGCTTTTAAGAAACTAACTACTCCTAAAAAATAAGAAGAATTTTAACAAAATTAACGTACATATCTAGTGTAAAAGCAATATGGTATAACATTATGTACATATTAAATGCCTTTGACGAAGTAGTAAGAGTACCTATTTAATGTACTTATAGGAAATTATAATTGAGAAAGACTTCTTGAAAAGCAGGGTAAATAAGAGTAAACTTGATAAAATTAATATTTTTTTGATTATATAAAATACCCGTTTCAATTTAGATAAGTTAGTTTGACTCGGCACGGAATTTAAGAAAAACAAACTTTTAAAATTTGTGATCTTAAAAATTCAAGGGGTAAAAGCATTGTAGAATCATGACATTTGTGTGGTTGTAAAAGTTTCTCATTAAAAGTAAAATGATAAAATGAAGAGTTTGAAGTTAAATTATTTTTATTTATAGAAATATGTCATTATTTTTTTAATGGACTAATAAAAAAAGTATGTCATCTAAATTGAAACAGAGGGAATACTTATTTTAGAATAAAATAAAAAATAAAAAACTAAATAATATGGACTAGAGAGGATAATATTTGTAAATAAGGCAATCATGAAAGCTAGCAGGAACTTAGCTTTCTATGAATAAAAACAAAGCGAGTTAATTGTAGCAATTAAATAAAATAATGTGAAAAATCAGTGCGTATCATTAACGGGATAATAATAGTGCCACGTTGGATGCGAACTGTTCCTGGAGGACACGTATCTGATTCCTACCAAACATGAAGTTTTCCCTCGTTCAAAATTCCTTCTAATTGCGTGCAAGGTGGTGGGTCTAACGTTCAATCGTCTCTTCATTTAAATAATATTTAAATTTGTCACTAGTTGGCATTTACAAAATGGTATTGGTTGAATGCATAACATACATTTAAAGGTTGTGTTTTATCGACACTGTAATTAGATTTTGTTTCGATTGAACATGTTTAAAGTATACAAATCAAACACATTTTGCGTTTAAATTATACAAATCAAACACATTTTGCACTGATCAAAAATATCTTAAGCGCATGCAAACGCTCCTTATGTGAAATAATTAGCTAATTAAAGCGTTGATTACACGGGAACAAGTTTTTTTCGCTAACTCTTTTGAAAAGCATCTTCAAACTTCTTCTTAGGTTCATCTCTCACACCACATGTGTTACATGTCTGTATAAGCTCTTTACGTGAAATAATTAGCCAATTAAAATGTTGATTTCTTTTGGAGAGTTTTTCAAACTTCTTCTTAGGTTCATCTTTAACACCAAAATGTGATAGTACATTGTATACGGTTAAAATCGGCCCCACTCGATTTTACTATTTGATCGAGACCAGAAGTTTACATCGAAGGGCGACTCCAAAGTGGATCGGATCGAGGCATGAAGACAAGGTGCCGAGGTCAGAATACGAGGCACCTGTCAAGATCGAGGCCGACAACAATCGAGACCAAACAAGACAGGCATCGGGCAATACCGAAGATAGCGTAGTAACAGAAAAGCGAGATATCCGCGACTGATCGAAGATCATGGCGAAAATCTCGAAACAGATCGAATCAAGAGCGGTTGTTTAGTTAATCATGGGATTTTCCTCTGTAATTAGAAGTGTACCATATTTAGAATTCATCTACTATATAAAGGGGAGTTCTAACCATTTGTAGGGAGAGAACTGATACAAAAGATATATAATTTTCTTTCTTGCTCACGCTCTTGTTCTTCAGCTTATCGTATTTGTATTATCCTTGCATCAACCAGTTCGAGAGTGCTCCAACTCAAGGGCTGAGTTCTATTCAAACACTAGTTTGGTTTGCCTTATAGTTCAACTCTGACTTTAATCTTTATATCTATCAATCAGTATTAAGTGAAATCATGTGTCCTTAAATTCACATTATAAATTTAATTGTTATCCAATTTTGAGGGTAAATAGTTTGGTGCCCACCGTAGGGCTAAGGATAATAGTGATTAGTTAATATTGATTCCGATAACACACACTACTTTACGCTTGTTCTTGTAAGTATTTTTATTTTCAGGGAAAAATATGTCAAACTCACAAACAACACCCGCACATGGTGACAACTGTCACGACCTAAATTTCCCCTCCGTATAACGTCGTGACGGCACCTAGTCTCTACAACTAGGTAAGCCTACCATTCGCGGAATAATAAAATGAAAACATAATTTTAACACCTAACCGTTCAAAAATACACAGCAAATCCCAAAACCCGGAACATCGTGAATCACAAATTACAGAAGGAAAAATCTAGTGTCTCTATATATCAGAATCTAACAAGGAAAATACAGAAGATAATGGGCATGAGAAAGAGTAGAAGGGGACTCCGAGGTCTGCGGACGTGACAGATATACCTTGAAGTCTCCAAAGCTGTCCCGCTCACTGATAGTGCAGCTGATAAGGTGCACCTAGATCTGCACACGAAAAAAATATGTGGAGAGAGTAGCATGAGTACACCACAATCGGTACCCAGTAAGTGCCAAGCCTAACCTCGGTCGAGTAGTGACGAGGTCAGGTCAGGGCCCTACTGACAAATATATAATAAAAACAATATAGAGTGTAATACCGCAATAAAATAAAGGCTGAAATTTAACAACAATGAAATCATAGAAGGTAACAGCTCAGTACACAGAAATCACAACATGGGATCTTCCGAGATACCGTCTCGTAGTCCCAAACGTAAATATGTAGGGGGATCTCCCGGAATACCGTTCTGTAGTCCCAAAGTAAATATGCAGTACATGGGAATCTTCCGAAATACCATTCCGTAGTCCCAAAGTAAATATGCAGTACATGTGGATCTCCCGGAATACCGTTCCGTAGTTCCAAAGTAAATATGCAGTACAAGGGGATCTCCCGGAATATCGTTCCGTAGTCCCAAAGTAAATATGAAGCGCAAATGATAGAAATACAACTACATCACAAAATTCTTACAATTTAGACTAAGTACCAGTTAGGGAAGAAGCCGGAAATTCACTAAGCATGCTGCACAGAATTCACATAAACAATTAAGATACGTAGACATGTTGTATTAGACTAAACATGATAGCTACACATATTGGAATAACTCAATTAAGAATGAAAATAGATTAGTACTCATTAAAATGGTATAACTCAAAATAACAGGAAAGCATGTTGCTACTCAATAAGAAAATCGGGTTTTACCACAACTAGCCTGTGTACGTACTCGTCACCTCACGTACACGGCGCTCACATATCACAATAGTTCCAAATCTTAAGGGGATTTCCCCCACACAAAGTTTGACAAGCCACTTACCTCGAACCCACTAACCTCGAACCAAGCTCAATCAATCGGTCACAATGCCTTTTCTACGAATATTCGGCTCTGAATGACCCAAATCTAGCCAAAAGCAATTACATATCATAAATACAACAATAATAAACTCTTCTAATTAACGAAATCAACAATTTAACGAAAATTCCGAAATTAACTCAAAAATCACCCATGGGACCCATGTCTCGGAATTGGGTAAAAGTCATAAAATACGAAAGCTCGTTCACTCACGAGTCTAACCATATCAAATTTACTAAAAATCCGACCACAAAACCCCTTCAAAACTCGAAATCTTTGTTGAAGAAGTTCTTCCAAATTTTTCCCAATTTCAACCCCAAAAATCCGAAATTAAAGAGGAAATTAATGATAGATTAGTGGGATATAACCATAAAGGAGTTAAGAATCATTACCCAATTGATATCTCTGAAAATCACTCAAAATCTCGTCCAAATTCGAGCTCCCTATCTCAAGTTTTTTGGTAAAATGGAAAAATCCCCGTTTTTGGAAACTTTAACACTGCCCAGCGATTCCTTAATCGCGATCGCGGAAATAGCCTCGCGATCGCGAAGAACAACTTTACTGCCCCAGAAATTACTCTACGCGATCGCGTAAAACACCACGCGAACGCGATGCTCTGGCTCCCCTATTCACGCGATCGCGAACATCCGTACGCGTTCGCGATGAGCAAAGCGTGTGGTCCAACTTTGGTACACTTAACCCTTTACGATCGCGACCCTGTCTCTGCGTTCGTGAAGCACCACCTCACATCACTACGCGTTCGCATGCCCATGTCCGCGAACACGAAGAACAATTCCATCCTCTACTAGCTAAGCCTACACGATCGCGGATCACCCCACGCGACCGCGTATAAGGAAACCAGAACTCAGGCACCAGAAAACTTTAGCAACCTCCTAAGTCCAAAAAACGATCCGTTGGGCGTCTGAAACTCACCCGAGGCCCCCGAGACCTCAACCAAACATACCAACCAATCCTAAAATACCATACGAATTTAGTCGAGCTCTCAAATTATATCAAACAATGCTAAAATCATGAATCACCCTCCAATTAAAACTTAAAGAACTTGAAACTTCAAAATTTCACAACCGATGCTGAAACCTATTAAATCACGTCCGATTGACCTCAAATTTTACGCACAAGTCATAATCAATATTACGAACCTACTCTAACTTCCGGAATCGAAAAACGACCCCGATATAAAAAATTCCACTACTAGCCCCAAAACTCCAAAAATTCGACTTTCGCCATTTCAAGCCTAAATGAGCTACAGACCTCCAAAACACAATCCGGACATGCCCCTAAATCCAAAATCACCTAATGGAGCTAACAAAATCGAAAAATTCCATTTCGGAGTCATTTTCACACAGTTCCGACTATGGTCCAAATCCTAAGGCTTAAGCTCTCATTTAGAAACTAAGTGTCCCAAAACACTCTGAAACTCTAAACCAATCATCCCGGCAAGTCACAATAGAAGAAATAGATATGGGGAAAGCAGTTAATAGGGGTTCGGGGCTCTAACTCTCAAAACGACCGGCCGAGTCGTTACATCCTCCCCCTCTTAAAATAATCGTTCGTCCTCGAACGAGCATAGAGACATACCTGAAGTGGTGAAAAGATGAGGATAACGGCTGCGCATATCCTGCTCGGTCTCCCAAGTCGCCTTCTCGACCGGCTGTCCCCTCCAATAAACCTTTACGAAAGCAATGTTCTTTGATCTTATCTTTCTCACCTGCCTGTCTAAAATAGCTACTGGCTCCTCAACATAAGATAGATCCTTGTCTAATTGAACTGAGTTGAAATCCAACACATGGGACGGATCATCGTGATACTTCCGGAGCATAGAAACATAGAATACCGGATGAACTCCTGCTAGACTAGGAGGCAAGGCAAGCTCATAAGCAACCTCCCCAACTCGATGCAACACCTCAAATGGACTAATGAACCTTGGGCTCAGTTTGCCCTTCTTTCCAAACCTCATAACGCCCTTCATAGGCGAAACCCGGAGCAAGACTCACTCTCTAACCATGAATGCCATATCGCGAACCTTCCGGTCCACATAACTCTTCTGTCTGGACTGGGCTGTGCGAAGTCTATCCTGAATCACCTTCACTTTTTCTAAGGCATCCTGAACCAAGTCTGTACCCAATAATCTGGCCTCGCCGGGTTCGAACCAACCCACTGAGGACCGACACCGCCTACCGTACAGAGCCTCATACGGTGCCATATGAATGCTGGACTGATAACTGTTATTGTAAGCAAACTCCGCAAGTGGCAAGAACTGATCCCAAGCACCCCTAAAATCTATCACACACGCACGGAGCATATCCTCTAATATCTGAATAGTGCGCTCGGACTGCTCGTCCGTCTAAGGGTGAAATGTTGTGCTCAACTCAACCCGAGTACCCAACTCATGTTGTACAGCTCTCTAGAACCGTGATGTAAACTGCGTACCCCGGCCAGATATAATAGATACTGGTATGCCATGAAGCATGATGATATCACGGATGTAGATTCGAGCTAGCTGCTCGAAAGAATAGGTAGTCAACACAAGAATGAAATGAGCTGACTTGGTAATCCTGTCCACAATCACCCAAACTGCATCAAACTTCCGCTGAGTCCGTGGGAGACCAACAACGAAGTCTATAGTGATCCGCTCCCATTTCCACTCCGGAATCTCTATCTTCTGAAGTAACCCACCCGGTCGCTGATGCTCATACTTCACCTGCTGGCAATTTAGACATCTAGCCGCATACTCTACTATGTCCTTCTTCATCCTCCTCTACCAATAATGCTGCCTCAGGTCCTGATACATCTTCGCGGCACCCGGATGAATGGAGTACCGCGAGCTGTGAGCCTCCTGAAGAATCAACTCACGCAAACCATCTACATTGGGAACACATAGCCTGTCCTGCATCCTCAATGCACCATCTTCTCCAATAGTGACCTCCTTAGTATCGCCGTGCTGGACCGTGTCCTTAAGGACAAGCATATGGGGGTCATCATATTGACGCTCCCTGATACGATCATAAAGAGAAGACCAAGAGACCACACAAGCCAATACTCGACTCGGCTCAGAAATATCCAATCTCACAAACTGGCTGGCTAAGGCCTGAACATCCAATGCCAATGGCCTCTCTGCTACTGGTAGATATGCTAAACTCCCCAAACTCTCTGCTCGGTGACTCAAAGCATCGGCCACCACATTGTCCTTCCCAGGGTGGTACAAAATAGTGATATCATAATCCTTATGTATCTCCAACCACCTCCGCTGACGGTCACAATGCCTTTCCCACGAATATCTGGCTCCGAATGGCCCAAATCTAGCCAAAAGCAATTACATATCATAAATACAACAATAATAGACTCTTCTAATTAACGAAATCAACAATTTAACAAAAATTCCGAAATTAACTAAACAATCGCCCGTGAGACCCACATCTCGAAATCGGGTAAAAGTCATAAAATACGAAAGCCCGTTCACTCACGAGTCTAACCATATCAAATTTACTAAAACTCCGACCACAAAAACCCTTCAAAACTCGAAATCTTTGTTGAAGAAGTTCTTCCAATTGTTTCCCAATTTCAACCCCAAAAATCCGAAATTAAAGAGGAAATTAATGATAGATTAGTGGGATATAACCATAAAGGAGCTAAGAATCGTTACCCAATCGATATCTCTGAAAATCCCTCAAAATCGCGTCCAAATCCGAGCTCCCTATCTCAAGTTTTTTGGTAAAATGGCAAAACCTCCGTTTTTGGAAACTTTAACACTGCCGAATGATTCCTTAATCGCGATGGCGGAAATAGCCTCGCGACCGCGAAGAACAACTTTGCTGCCCCAGAAATTACTCTACGCGATTGCGTAAAACACCACACGAATGCGATGCTCTGGCTCCCCTACTCACGCGATCGCGAACATCCGTATGCGTTCGCGATGAGCAAAGAGCGTGGTCACCCCACGAGTTCGCATGCCCTTATCCGCGAACGTGAAGATCAATTTCATCCTCTGCCCAACTAAGCCTACGCGATCGCGGATCACCCCATGCGATCGCGTATAAGGAAACCAGAACTCAGACATCAGAAAACTTCAGCAACCTCCTAAGTCCAAAAATCGATTCGTTGGGCGTCCGAAACTCACCCGAGACCCCCGGGACTTCGACCAAACATACCAACCAATTCTAAAACACCATACGAACTTAGTCGAGCTCTCAAATCATATCAAACAATGCTAAAATCATGAATCACCCTCCAATTCAAACTTAAAGAACTTAAAAACTTTAAAATTCCACAACTGATGCCGAAACCTATCAAATCATGTCTAATTGACCTCAAATTTTGCGCACAAGTCATAATCAATATTACGGACCTACTCCAACTTCCGGAATCGGAAAATGACCCCGATATAAAAAATTCCACTACCGGCCCCAAAACTCCAAAAATTCGACTTTTGCCATTTCAAGCCTAAATGAGCTACGGACCTCCAAAATACAATCCGGACACGCCCATAAATCCAAAATTACCTAACGGAGCTAACCGAACTGACGTAATTCCATTTCGGAGTCATCTTCACACAGATCCGACTACAGTCCAAATTCTAAGGCTTAAGCTCTCATTTAGGGACTAAGTGTCCCAAAACATACCGAAACTCAAAACCAATCATCCCGACAAGTCACAATAGCAGAAATAGATATGGGGAAAGCAGTTATTAGGGGTTCGGGGCTCTAACTCTCAAAACGACCGACCGGGTCATTACAACAACAATCTCGGATTTCACTGGGAGAACGACAATATAGCCGCCCCAGGAATCAAGGTGCCTTAGGATGATATCGAAGGAGTACCAATTGCAAATCCCATCGATGTCAGTTCACATATCGCCCTAAATACAAATTTGGGCGCTGATCTCGAAGGTAGAATACGCAGGGAAGGTCGATCTGGTGGTCGAGGTACGCAAGGCGGAGAAGATGGTAGAGTCAGCCTCCAATTGATATTTGAAATGTTATAGGCTCAACAAGCCGCTAAGGCGCAACTACAAAATCAACATCAAGCGCCGAGTGGGGTAGAACCAGAGGTCGTCCACAGGACCGAGCTAATGCCGAAAAGGTCAAATGCCAATGAATCGGTGACTGACCCCATGATTATGAAAATGCTCGAGGAGTTCGCTAAACGAATTGAAATGGGAGAAAAGAGAATAGAGGCAAATGACAAGAAAGTAGAGACATATAACTCTCGGTTTGACCAAATACCGGGGGCACCATCAATTTTAAAAGGTATGGACTTGAAAAAGTTTGTACAGAAGCTGTTTCCCCCAAGTGAGTCTCTGAAGCCCATTCTGAAGAAATTCCGCATGCCGAAAATCCCCATTCCAAGTGAGCATGTCACCTCTTATACATGTGCGATAAAAGGAAATGATTTAGAAGATGATGAGATCGAATCGGATCTACTAAAGAAATTTAGAGAAACTTTATCGAAGGGGGCACTGATATGGTATCACAATCTGCCACCTAATTCCATCGATTTCTTCGCCATGCTTGCAGACTCTTTCGTAAAGGCACACGCCGAAGCAATAAAAGTTGCGACCAGGAAGTCAGACCTCTTCAAGGTAAAGCAGAGAGACAACGAAATATTGAGGGATTTCGTATCTTGGTTCCAGATGGAACGCATGGAACTACCACCAGTCACAGACGATTGGGTTGTTCAAGCTTTTGCTCAAGGTTTGAACGATCGGAGTTCGGTGGCCTCACGACAGCTAAAGCAGAATTTAATTGAATACCCAGCGATAACCTGGGCCGATGTACATAATCGATACAAGTCAAAAATCAGGGTCGAGGATAATTAATTAGGGACCTCTTCCGGCTCCGCTTATCCAATCAAGCCCGTTGGAAGAACTCATAGAGATATCGATAGAGAACCTCGGTTGAACAAAGATCGATATCAACCATACAATGAAGATAGAAGAAATGGCGGCCGAGGACGCAATCCCATCCGAAATGATCGAAGGAGCAATCGAGGACAGAGCTCTCGAGAGATCATGAGTAAAAACGATTTCGATAATCGTGCCTATCCCACAGAGGCACCACGATTATCGGAATACAACTTCAACATCGACGCATCAGGTATTGTGTCATCCATTGGGAGAATCAAAGATACTAGATGGCCCAGGCCCCTACAGACCGATCCATCCCAAAGGAACCCCAATCAAATATGTAAATACCATGGTACGCATGGTCACAGAATCGAAGACTGCAGACAACTAAGGGAGGAAGTGGCCCGTCTATTCAACGAGGGTCACCTTCGAGAGTTCTTGAGCGACCGAGCTAAAAATCATTTTAAAGACAGGAATGCAAATAGGAAAAATGAGCAGGAAGAACCACAACATGTGATTCACATGATCGTTGGTGGGATCGATATTCCACAAGGGCCCGTTTTCAAACTCACTAAGGTATCGATCACCAGGGAAAAACGAACTCGAGACTATGTACCAGAAGGCACTTTATCATTCAACGATGAGGAAGTAGAAGAGATCTCACAACCCCACAATGATGAATTGATAATCTCTATCCTTGTGAATAAAATTCAGGTTAAACGTGTTTTAATTGATCCAAGAAGCTCGGACAATATTATTCGATCAAGGGTTGTGGAGCAGCTCGGCCTACAAGATCAGATCATGCCCGTAGCTTGAGTTCTCAATGGTTTCAACATGGCAAGCGAAACAACTAAAGGAGAAATCATTTTACCAATAAATATAGCTGGGAATATTCAAGAAACCAAGTTCCATGTAATCGAAGGCTATATGAGATACAACGCCCTATTCGGAAGACCCTGGATTCACAATATGAGGGCAGTCCCTTCAACACTTCACCAAATGCTGAAGTTCCCAACACCGGATGGAGTAAAAATGGTGTACGGGGAACAACATGCTGCCAAAGAGATGTTCGCGGTCGACGAAGTGATACCGATATCGGCACTTTTGTCAACAAAAGGATCGGAGTCTAAAGGAAAACAAGAAGCTAAATAGCAACCGTAGCTGCCAGCCTTGACTCAATCGAAGAAGCAGGGAACGGATGAGGACGGTGACTATTGGATCCCTCGATCCTTCATAATCCCTGAGGATTCCGACGCCACCAAATCGATGGTCAAGGAGCTGGAGCAATTTATACTGATCGGGCATCTGCCCGATCGAAAGGTATACGTGTGAACGGGATTAACCCCCGAGTTTAGGGGAAAACTCATTAAAATTCTTGTCAATAATATGGATTTTTTTTCTTGGTCCCACTTAGATATGACAGAGATATTGTCAGAAATTGCTACACATCGACTGAGCTTGGACCCGAAGTTTCGCCTGGTAAAACAAAAGAGAAGACCTCAGTCCGAGGTAAAACATGCATTCATCAAGGAAGAGGTAACCAAACATCTCAAAATAGGATCCATTCGGTAGGTAAAATATCCTAAATAGTTAGCAAACATAGTCGTAGTCCCTAAAAAGGGAAATAAACTTAGGATGTGCGTAGATTATAAAGATTTAAACAAAGCATGTCCTAAAGACTCTTTTCCTCTGCCGAATATCAATCGCATGATCGATGCCACGGCCGACCACGAGATCCTTAGTTTTCTCGATGCCTACTCCGGGTACAATCAAATACAAATGAACCCATAGGATCAGGAAAAGATATCGTTCATCACTAAGTGCGGCACCTATTGTTATAATATAATGCCGTTTGGATTAAAAAATACTGGAGCCACTTATCAACGCTTAGTAAATCGAATGTTCAAAGAACAAATAGGTAAGTCAATAGAAGTTTATATTGACGATATGCTAGTTATGTCCCTGCGAGCAGAGGACCATTTGACACATTTGCAAGAGACCTTCGATATACTAAGGAAATACAACATGAAACTCAACACGGAGAAATGTGCATTCAGCGTCGGCTAGGGCAATTTCCTTGGCTTTATGGTATCAAATCGGGGTATCGAAATCAACCCCGATAAGATCAAGGAGATCGAAGACATCACAGTTGTGGATAATGTTAAGGCCGTACAAAGATTAACAGGGCGTATAACCGCCTTAGGCCGATTCATCTCAAAGTCTTCAGATAGAAGTCACAAGTTCTTCTCGCTGCTAAAAAAGAAGAACAATTTTACATGGACCACGGAATGCCAACAGGCATTGGAAGAGTTAAAGCGGTACCTCTCAAGCCCACCACTGCTTTAACTCCGAAAGCAGACGAGCAACTCTACCTGTACTTAGCAGTCTCAGAAATTGCGGTAAGTGGAGTTCTAGTTCAAGAAGATCAAGGTACGCAATTTCCTATTTACTATGTTAGTCAAACTTTAGGCGAAGCCAAGACCCGGTACCCACACTTAGAAAAATTGGCGCTTGCCCTAATAAGCGCCTCTAGAAAATTAAAACCATATTTTCAATGTCACCCAATTTGTGTGGTGACCACTTATCCTCTTCGCAATATTTTGCATAAGCCCGAACTCTCGGGCCGATTGGCCAAATGGGCCGTCAAAATCATCAGGTACAATATCCAGTATCAATCCCGAACGACCATCAAGTCTCAAATCTTAGCAGACTTCGTGGCCGACTTTACGCCAGCCCTCGTACTTGAGGTCAAAAAATAACTATTACTAAAATCAAGTATAGCATCGGGTGTGTGTACCCTATTCACACACGGTGCTTCGAACATGAAAGGGCCCGGGCTAGGCATCGTTTTGAAGCCGCCCACATGTAATACAATTAGAGAGTCTATCAAAACTTCCAAATTAACTAACAACGAGGCCGAGTGTGAGGCCATGATTGCAGGTCTCGAGCTAGCTAAGAGTTTGGGAGCAGAGGTCATCGAAGCCAAATGTGACTCCTTACTTGTGGTAAACCAAGTCAACGGAACCTTCGAGGTTCGAGATGATCGAATGCAGAGATACTTGGATAAATTACAGGTGACACTACATCAGTTTTAAGAATGGACCCTACGGCATGTACCTCGAGAGCAAAACAGCGAAGCCGATGCCCTTGCAAATTTGGGGTCATCGGTCGAAAACGACAAAATTAGCGCGGGGACTATCGTGCAACTTTCAAGGTCAGTGATCGAAGAAGGCCACGCCGAAATAAACTCCACAAGTCTAACCTGGAATTGGAGGAATAAATATATCGAGTACCTAAAGAACGGAAAGCTTCCATCGGATTCTAAGGAATCGAGGACTCTACGTACGAAGGCCGCACGATTCACATTGGCCGAAGATAGGATACTATATAGAAGGATATTCGATGGACCATTGGCAATATGTTTGGGTTCCAGAGACACCGACTACGTCCTACGGGAAATTCACGAGGGAACTTGCGGAAATCATTTTGGTGCCGAATCATTGGTTCACAAAGTTATCAGAGCAGGATATTACTGGGCCAATATGGAAAAAGATACGAAGGAATTCGTTCGAAAGTGCGACAAGTGTCAAAGATATGCGCCGATGATCCACCAACCCGGGGAGCAACTCCATTCGATCCTATCCTCATGGCCATTCATGAAATGGGGAATGGATATCGTCGGCCCTCTACCATCGGCCCCAGGTAAAGCTAAATTCATTTTTTATGACTGACTATTTCTCTAAATGGGTTGAAGCACAGGCCTTTGAAAAAGTCAGGGAAAAAGAAGTTATCGACTTCATCTGGGACCACATAATATGTCGATTCGGAATGCCTGCCGAGATCGTGTGTGACAATGGAAAGAAATTCATCGGCAGTAAAGTAACAAAGTTTCTTGAAAACCACAAAATCAAAAGGATCTTGTCAACGCCATATCACCCAATTGGGAACGGACAGGCAGAATCAATGAACAAAACCATCATTCAAAATCTAAAGAAAAAGTTGAACGACGCTAAGGGAAAATGGAAAGAAATGTTGCCCGAGGTCCTTTAGGCTTATCGAACAACGTCAAAATCCAGTACGGGGTCAACACCGTTCTCTATAGTATATGGTGCCGAAGCTCTGATCTCGGTCGAAGTCGGGGAACCTGGCGTCAGGTTTCGATATGCAACGGAAGAATCGAATTATGAGGCTATGAATACAAGTCTCGAATTGCTAGATGAAAAATGAGAAAGCGCCCTCGTTTGAATGGCCACACATAAGCAAAGGATCGAAAGGTACTACAACCGAAGAGCTAATTTTTGACATTTTAGAACCGGGGACTTAGTACTGAGAAAAGTCACCCTCAATACTCGAGACCCAAACGAAGGAAAACTCGGCCCAAATTGGGAGGGACCGTATCAGATCCTCGATATCGTCGGAAAAGGATCTTACAAACTCGGCATGATGAAGGACGAACAATTGTCAAATAATTGGAACGTGTCACTCCTCAAATGATATTATTGCTAAGGTACGACCTTCTCCGTTTTCATTAAAGTTTTATGCTAACCAATTGTAGGCGTTCTATCGGAGACATCAGAGCATCCTTCAACTTGAAGCCCTTAGGTCTGAAAGAACGCATTGCACTCTTTTTCCCTTCGACCGGGTTTTGTCCGAAATGGGTTTTTCCGGCAAGATTTTTAACTAGGCAACCATTGTTCGTGCTAAATAAGAGCAATTCAATAGTATCCGAGGCTCTTTTACAATTAACCTCGAATATTGGGGGGCATCACCCTCGGATAGTTACAAGGAAAATACTTTATGTCGACAGGGTCTCGATAGATAAATTTTGTAGAGGACCAAACAGTCAAATGAACCGTGTCTGTGTAGATTACTAGAGCCCTAAATGGAAAGACATTTACGCATGTATAAATCTATTTGAAGAAGTATTTTCTCCTTACCAGATGCTCCATGCTTTAGAAAAATTTATACTTTACAATTTCATACATGATCTATAGTGGAAACTAGCTCAAGGGCCGATCACAACTGAAGATCAAACAACTTACCCGATACTCGGGGACTGTCTTGCAAAAAATCGACAAGATCAATTCACTAAACCTCGAGATCGTAAGACCTTAAAAAGGCAATCCTCGATATAGGCCACGGCCACCCCACTCGGGGACTAATACTTTGAACAAGTTCGAAGTATAAGGGGTACAAGCCCAAAAGGCAAATCCCAAGTTAAAGGCTACGGCTATATCATCACGGCTCTGAGACGTTTTCCGTTATTAAATAGGCCTTCGAATATTTTCACAAACCGGTTAAAAAGGCTACCCTCGGCTAAATTTCTAAGGGTATCGATAATATTGACCCTCGAAAACCTTAATGGATATAAAGTAGTTCAAACTCTCGAACAAATCCTTTATTTTATGCTAAGGCATTACGAAACAAAGGGTCTCGATAATATAAACCCTTGAAAATCCTAATGGGTACGAAATCGTTCGAACTCTCGAGCAAATCCTTTATTTCATGTTAAGGCACAACAAAATTTATATAATTAAATGATAAACATTTCAAGCCGAAAAGAGGAGAAATCCATTCTTTTTACCATGGCCGTATCGGCCTAATTCAAGAGCCTAAAGGGCCGTTTATTTTTTGAGTTCGAAAAAACAATCCTCACTCAAAATCTAAGGGTCATCCTATTACGAGTTCGAGAAAGTACTCACTCGATTATAAAAACTACACTAGTTCGATTTCAATCAAAATGCCCAAGCCTCGAACTTATGGACAAAACTTTCACAAGGCATAAATGAAATAAAGACAAAGTGAGAAAGGAAAGAGATCTTTATATATATGAATATTTATAAGGTCCGATCAGGATCCTATACAAAATATCAATAGTGAAAAATCCTAAGGTTCCTGATCTCCTCCGGGGGAAGCTTCTTCTACATCGAGGTCCTCCCCATTCTCGGACCCACTCTTGTTGCCATCATCATCATTGAAAGAGTCCTGCACCCCAGCTTTGACTTCATGCTCTCTAGCCTTTGATATCTCGTTGGTAAGATCGAAACCTCGAGCATGAATCTCCTCGAGGGTTTTTCTCTGAGATTGGCATTTGGCAAGTTCAACAATCCAATATGCTCGAGTTTGAGCGGTCTCGGATGCCTCTCTCGCTTGTACTTGAGCGGCTTCAGCATCGGCCCGATAGACGTCCACGATCGCATCCGCCTCAGCCTTTGCTTTTTCTGCTTCGAATTTGGCCTTGGCAAGTTCGGAAGCTAATCAAACCTCGAGCTCCTTCATGCCTTGAAGCTAACTTTCGACCGATGATAATTGGGCTCGAGCAGTCTCTTTTTCTGCAGCAAAGTGGTCCATACCTTCTTTTTATCCCAAGGACTCCGCCTTTATCGTGTCGACCTCCTCACGGAACTGCTCAATCCTCTCGATCTTCTACTGCAGCTGTGAGATTGAAATATTAGCCACCGTTCCCGAGTCGAGACCATGAGCTTTTAAAAGTTTCATTACCTGCTCGATCAGGTCTGTCTGATCTTGGTGAGCCTTGGCCAACTCGGCTCGAAGATCTTTGATCTCTTCCTCTTTCTGCCCACTAAGAAGTTTGAGGGCATTTCTCTCATCCAAAAGCCCTCGGAAGTCAGCCTCACATCAACTCAGCTCTGCCCGAGACTTGGAAAATGCCTCTTGATGAAGAGCTAAAGCCTATATGAAAAAGAGAAAACGTTAGGCAGAAAATGGAAGAATATGGCATCAACAAATGGAATCGAGACTTACCCGATTCAGGGCTCGTTGAGCCTTGAAGAAAAGACCTGATGTGTCACTCGGGCCAGCAGCATCCTCGATACCGGTAAACAAATCACAGAAGGGGTCCTCTCCCTCATGAGCTCCGTCTACCTCGAGGGTCCCCAAAGCTCGGGCTTCCCGAATCGCCCTTTCGAAAAAAGTAGGGAGAGTGGGCAAGTCTCCAATTACTATTGCCCCAAGTGAGTCACTTGGGGCGTTCTTCTCAGTTCGAAGAGCTTCAGGGCCTGTCCCTTCAGATATACCCACTGTTTGTTCACTTCGGTGGGAGGCATCCTCGATCTCCGACAACTCGGGGACTTTGCCCGAGTCCTTCTCCGATATCCCCTCAGTTCGAGGCGGAGCCTCATCAACCACCATCGATCCAGCTGCCTTTGGGGCATCGATGGTTTCCTTCACTCGGGCCACCAGTATGGAGCCATCATTTTCTTTATCTTCATCTTCATCCCTTAGATGCCAAACAGATTCTTCGGTCAGAGGGATGGTGTTCTTCCTCGGTTTATGAGCCGTCCTTGTCTTAATTTATGGATCTTCGAAAGTAGAGGCCCTTTTTATCTTGTTGTCCTTCGCCGGTTTCGAAACCGGGGCCGAAGTCTATGCCTCGCCAGACGGGGGCCTCATGACCGCATATTTTCTCAGGCCTACACGTAAGAAAATTGGTTAAGTATAAGAAATACATTTTGATCTAATTATCAAAGACATGGGAAAAGGGGCTTACCATGAGTTTTGGCCTCCCATCGGCCATTTGATAAATCGCGCCATGAGCGCTCAGCTTATGTAGAGATTGAGGACAGGTCCCGAACCCAGTTCTTGAGGTTAGGAATTGCACCGCACATCCAAGTAACCGCTACTCACGGAAAAGGATATCGATAAGAAGAAGCAAAGGGGAAAAACAATAAATAAGAACTAACAGTGGGATTATACTTACACTTCATATTCCATTTCTCATGAAATGGCATCTTATCGTCCAGGATTAGGTCGGAAGTCCTCACTCAAACGAACCGGCCCATCCAGCCTCGGTCCCTGTCCCCGTCTATGCTCGAGAACAGTACTTTGGTGGCCCGGCGTTGGAGTTTTGTTAACCAGCCTCGATAGAGGCGGGGACTATATAACCTGATGAGGTGGTCGAGGGTGAAAGACATCCCATCGATTTTGCTCACGAAGAATCGGAGCAGAATAATAATTTGTCAAAAAGAAGGATGGATATGGCCTAGGGTTATTTGGTACTGACGACAAAAATCAACGACGACGGGGTCAAGGGGGCCCAGTGTGAAAGAATATGTGTAAACACTTAGAAACTCTTCCACATGGGTGGTAATGTCTTCTTTCGGGGTCGGGATCACCACTTCTTTTCCTTTCCAGTTATAATCTTTCCTTACCTACTTAAGGTACCCTTCAGTTATCGAGCATGTGTACCTCGACACTGGCTCGCATCGACCAGGAATCGACGAGGCTTTATCTATTTTGAAGTCAGAAGTGATAACAAACCCCCTCCCCCTCCCCCGGGAACACACTCTTCTGGTCGTGGCTTCACCAGTGTTTTGTTGCCGGCCGGCCGCGATGAAGAAGCGTTTTCCTTTTGAGGAACAGTCTTTGATGTTTTGGCCATTATTTGTATGAATTTGAAGTTAAAAATAAGTTAAGATGATAATATTTAGTGTTTTGAGAAGATGGTAGCTGTGACAATCGTAGATTTGCAGATGAAGAGGTTAGAAGATATAAAAAGCTTTGGAGATTAAGAATTTGAAAGTAAAAATTTGAAATGGTGGAGAGAGGGGGTATTTATAAAATTCACAATGACGGTTCAATATTGGCGGTGGTCTACCATTGACTGACGCGCATTTAATGCCTAGGAAACTGTATGGACGAGACGTTTCAGTCACTTTCGTCGCTTACGTCACAAGGATGACATCATGATAGGTCAAGGTAGAAAATCGAAGGCTCAATTCATTTCTTGTTATTACATTCCAAAAACAACGAGGGGACTATCTGTATACGGTTAAAACCAGGCCTACCCGATTTTACTATTTGACTGAGACCGGAAGTTTGCATCGAAGGGCGACTCCGAAGTGGATCGGATCGAGGCACGAAGACAAGGTGCCGAGCTCAGGATATGAGGCACCTGCCAAGATCGAGGCCGACGAAAATCGAGACCAAACAAGATAGGCATCGAGCAATACCGAAGATAGCGTAGTAACGGAAAAGCGAAATATCCACGACTGATCGAAGATCATGGTGGAAATCTCGGAACGGATCGAATCAAGAGCGGTGGTTTAATTAATCATGGGATTTCCCTTTGTAATTAGAAGTGTACCATATTTAGAATTCCTCTACTATATAAAGGGGAGTTCTAACCATTTGTAGGGAGAGAACTGATACAAAAGATATATAATTTTCTTTCTTGCTCATGCTCTTTTTCTTCAGCTTATTGTATTTGTATTATCCTTGCATCAACCAGTTCGAGAGTGCTCAAACTCAAGGGCTGAGTTCTATTCAAACACTTGTTTGGTTTGCCTTATAGTTCAATTCTGACTTTAATCTTTATATCTATCAATGGGTATTAAGTGAAATCACTTGTCCTTAAATTCATATTATTATTTAAATTGTTATCCAATTTTGAGGGTAAACACACATGTGTGCATGAGCTCCTTATGTGGAATAATTAGCCAATTAAAGCGTTGATTATATTTGGAACAAGTTATTTTCACAACTCTTTTAGACAACTTTTCAAGCTTCTTCTTGGGTTCATCCTTCACACCAAAATGATTTAATTGGCTTATTATTCTGCATAAGAAGTGCTTGCAGATACGAGCTTGAGATATTTCCAAGCCAGTGCGGAAGATGCCTAATCAGTACACTTTGGGCCTACTGCAGGTGTCCAATCGGATCAAGGATTAGTTATGTCTAAATGAAAAATCATAGCAACTTTAAGTGTCTTCATATGTATTCAACCAAATGATTTTCCAATGCTATGAATCACTAGTTTTACCACCAAAGGTTTTAGTTGAGTCATAACTACTTCTTAGCCTTAACTAGATATCTCGGATTCGAGTTCCACCTTTAGGTATAAAGTAAATTCGAATTAATCGGGCCCCAAAACTGATATTTTTCACCAGATGAAAAACTGAAAAAAGAACAACTAAATCTGATATGTGAAATATATTCTTCAAGAACGATGGTACGTATATCATTTCAGTTCATGATGCTAACGATATATTTAAAATAATGAAGCTTAATTCTAGGCAATCATAATTACGATTTATTTAAAAAAAGAGAAGGAAGAGACATCCAAATTTTGTGCAAAAGAAATACTTAACAAAATTAACAATAGTTGTTGAATGGTTTTAGTTTAGATTGTAGGATAAAGTTAGCATTGATCATCTATAATAATGAGGCTTAATTCTGGTCAGTAGTTACATAGAGTTAGTTAATGCGGAATATCAATAGGCCAAATAGTCATCACTTTTTAGCGAGTTTCTATATAAACCTAGTCAATGATATTTTTTGAAAACTTAATTTTGCCAAATTACCTTGTAAATGAAACTCAAGACCCCTTTGATGTGGTGGTCTTACAAATAAAATGCTGGTTTATGATTAAAAAAAAATGATAGTAACATAAAAGTTAAAATAGCACAGAAATTTGTAGTATTTGAAACATGAAAGAAGATAAATATTTTTATTACATAGAAATCAAATATTTTTATTACATAGAAATCAAAGGGAGGTATGCTTGATTCACCATTATTTTAATCATACCTTCCAAAATATTGTAGCTTGGTGATAGTATACGGCTATGCAATGCAACTACACTCAATTGTTGGAAAGCGTGTCATGCTAATAAAAGAAAAAAAAATTATTTAAAAGAGAAAAATAATAAATTGCACAAGACAAGATACGTGGTTCGGCAATTTTTGCCTACTCCACTGCTAGACAAAGAATAACTCTTTCCCATCAATCTCCCGCTAAAACTCATGTGCATAAAAAAATAACTACTCCCTCCGTTTCAATTTACATGATGTAGTTTGGCTCGGCGCGAAATTTTAAAAAAAAAGACTTTTGAAACTTGTGGTCTTAAAAGTTTAACGGATAAAAGATTAAAAGGTCAATAACATTTGTGTGGTTATAAAAGTTTCACATTAAGGATAAAATGGGTAAAATAAAGAATTTAAAGTTGAATTATTTTTAATTGTAGAAATATGTCATTCTTTTATCGAACGAACTAATAAGGAAATTGTGTCATCTAAATTGGAACAAAGGGAGTATTCTTTAGTGCGATGCCTTCACATTATTAGTCTTGAAGGCCAATTGAGGCAGTGCATAGCCTCAGTTTGTCAATACCAATAACTTTGGTTAACATATTTGACGGATTTTCGATCCTGGTTACTTTTGTAGGGAAAGAGTTCTATTATTTATCTACTCTCATATATGATGATTAGGGGTATACAAACCGAACCGAAAAATCACACCAAACCAAAACATCAAACTAAACCTATTAAAAACCCGACTAGGTTTGGTTTGATTTGATTTAGTATTGAGTAGAATAACCTGAACCAAATCGACATATAAATATATAATTTTAAGACTTTATATGAATTATATTTAAAAGATGTCTAGAAATATTTGAGATCCTCTCATGGGATATAATATTTAATAGAACTATAATGTGCATTCATTTTTATTTACTTTAAATAATAGATTGTATCACTTTGCTATTATGTGTTATTGAAATGTTTCAATCATCTCTTTGTTCTTTCATATTCATATATCAATATTTATTATATATTTTTCGAATTTGAAGTGGTATTTTGATAATCTGAAATTACATAGAACATATTGATTTGTATATTTAATTATTAAATTTGGTTAACCCTAAAAGTGTACATCAACCAAAAATTATTAGTAGACGAATAAGAAAATAAACTATTATGTGTTACTAAAAATATTCTCCCATGAGATCACTTTAATAGATCATATGTTTGTTATTTATTTTTAATTTTTAGTAAGCATATATTCACTTATCAAAATTTTATCTATAACTTTAATAATGCAAGATTGAAATAATATTTATGTAACAAAAAAACTCGAAAACCCCAAAAAATCTGACAAAACCGAACCAATTGAAACCGATATAATTGGTTTGATTTGGTTTTGATAAAATCCGAACGAACCCTGTCCATGTACACCCCTAATGATGATACCTCAACTGGATATGCTTTGATCTTACATGAAATACTGGATTCTTGGCAAGCTGAATTGGACGTTGGCTATCGTTAAAAAATACACAATTGTCCTGTTCTTTACCTAGATCTTTAACAAAATTCGTGAGCCAAATCATCTCCTTTCTAGCTTCTTAGATTTCCATGTACTCTGCTTCAGTGGTAGATAGAGCAACACTTTTCTGAAGTCTGGACATCTAACTAACAGCAGTACCACCCAAGGTGAACACGTAGCCCGTGGTACCTTTTAGACTATCGAGATTGCCG
This sequence comes from Nicotiana tabacum, assembly GCF_000715075.1. NCBI lineage: Eukaryota > Viridiplantae > Streptophyta > Magnoliopsida > Solanales > Solanaceae > Nicotiana > Nicotiana tabacum. The sequence goes on along the minus strand of NC_134081.1, from coordinate 19,920,717 downwards.
CCTAAATTTGCATAAGCAAAATCTTGTAAGATAATATTGCTCATTTTAAAATAAAGGGTCACACCTGAGGCGACTTTGAGGTATCGCAACATCCATTTTACACCTTCCCAATGTTCCTTTCCTGGATCTGACATGTATCTACTGACAAGTCCAACTGCATGAGCTATGTCATGTCTAGTACAAACCATAACATACATCAAACTTCCTAAAGCTGAGGCATATGGAACTTTAGACATGTACTTTCTTTCTTCATCTGTCATAGGTGATTGGTCATTCGACATATTAAGATGGCTTCCGAGTGGAGTACTTCTAGTCTTTGCATCATGAAAACTGAACCTGCTTAGTACCTTATGTATGTATTTTTTCTGAGACAACTTTAAGGTTCCTTCAGACCTATTTATGCTATTCCTCATCCCAAGTATTTTCTTAGTTGGTCCTATGTCTTTCATTTCAAATTCCTACGCTAGTTGTTGCTCAACCTTGTTGATCTCATTTATGGTAGATCCTGCAATTAGCATATCATCGATGTATAATAGTAAAATGATATAGGATTCATCAATTTTTTTGATATAACTCCATCTCACATCATGTGAAACCAATATTATGCATGAAATCCATCAAATCTCTTGTACCATTGTCGGGGTGCTTATTTCAAATCGTACAAACTCTTCTTCAACTTACACATAAGGTTTTCTTTACCAAAAATTTGAAAACCTTCTGGTTGCTTCACGCAGATGTCTTCTTCAAGGTCACCATGCAAGAAAGTAGTTTTAACATCTAGCTGATTCAAATAAATTTTTTTTGCAGCTATGATACTTAGCACCAATCTGATAGTAGTTAATTTGACTACAGGAGAGAAGATCTCGGTGTAGTCAATTCCTTCCTTCTACTGGAAGCCTTTTACTACTAATCGTACTTTGTATCTCTTCTTATCGCCACTCTCTTCCTTGATCCTGTACACCCACTTCTTTTGCAATGCCTTCTTTACTTTTGGTAACTCTATAAGTATCCATATTTTATTCTTTTGAAGAGAATTCATCTCTTCTTTCATGGCTAGCTTCCACTTATCAGAGTTTATCACTTGCATTGATTCAACAAATTGTTTTGGTTCTCCAGCGTCAATCAGAAGTAAATAGTAGAGAGAAAAAGTTAACCTATCTGGAGCATTCGTGACTCTTTTAGATCTCCTTAATGTAGGTTTAGGAGTAACTAATCCCGAATTTGATTTAAGTTCTTACTCCAGATTTGGTTCTGCATCTGATTCTATCTCTGGTTCTGATTCAACTTTTGGTTCTTCATCTTCAATTTTAGAATCAGTTGCAATCCCTTTAGCCACTTTATTTTCTAAGATTTCTTCTAACTCAACTGTTTCAGATGTCTGTCTGCTGGTGTTGGTTAGTTCTAATCCATGCTTCTCCTTGTACATCACATTTTCATTGAATGTGACATTCCTGTGTCTTAAGATCTTCCTATTCTAATCATCCCAAAATCGATAACAAAAGTTATCATCACCATAGCCAATAAAGAAATATTTCTTGACTTTAGGATCAAGCTTAAATCTATCATTAGAGTTTACATGCACATAAGCAACACAACTAAAGATTTTCAAATGTGGGAGAGTACCTCCTTTCCTGTCCATACCTCCTCAGGAATTTTGAAAATTAAGCGGTACAGAGGATCCCCTGTTTATGAGGTAAGCTGCCGTGTGAACAACCTCGGCCCAAAAATACTTCGGCAACCCAGAATGTATTCTCATACTTTTGGTTCGTTCATTCAGGGTTCTGTTCATCCTCTCAGCAATACTATTTTGTTCTGGTGTTCCAGGATCTGTCTTGATCATTCTGATCCCATTCTCCGAGCATAATGCTTTGAACTCTTGACTATCATACTCTCCTCCATTGTCATACTTCAGACATTTTAACTTAGGCTTGTCTGATTTTCAACTTCAGCTTTCCATCTTTTAGAGATAACAAACACATCAGATTTTATTTTTCAGAAAATAAACTCATATCTTTCTCGTGGAATCATCAATGAAGATGACATAATAGTGTGATCCTTTCAGAGAAGTTACAGAAGTTGGTCCCCACACATCTCTATGCACTACTTCTAGCTTCTCTTTCTTTGGCATTCTTCAAACATTTGAGGAACTAACTATATTTTGTTTCCCATAAATGCAATCTTCGCACAAACCTAATTCAACATGCTTTAGGTTTGACAACTTTTCTTTGGATGCCAACAATTTATCCCTTCTCACTCATATCCCCAAACCTCCGGTGCCACAATATTGTGTCATGACCATGGTCAACTATTACTATAGTATTTCTCTGTATTACGGTTGCATACAATGTTTCTTTCTTGAAGCCTCGTGCCACAACCAAATTTCCTTTGGTTATCTTCCACGATACATCACCGAATATTGTTGTGTATCCTTAACTATCAATCTGACCCATGGATATTAGATTTTTCTTGAGGCCAGGAACATATCGGACATTTTATAATTTCCATAGCGTCCCTTGTGAAATCTTTATATGAACTTTACCTTTTTCGACAATATCCAAACGCTCCCCGTCTGCTAGATAAACCTTCCCGAATTTTCCAACAATATAATTATATAATAATATTTTGCATGAGGTAGAGTGAAAGGATGCACATGTGTCCAAAATCCAAGATTCAACTGGACTATCTGCACAACAAATTAGTGCATTACCGGCTTGTTCAGCAATTGCATTTACTGAATTATCTTCCTTGTATTGATCATTCTTCCTTTTCTTTGGCCTTTAACAATTGCATTTACTGAATTATCATCCTTGTATTGATCATTCTTCTTCTTCTTTGGCTCTCTACACTGACTACTGTAGTGACCCTTTTTATTGCAATTCCAACAAGTAATGTCTTGCGATTTTGGATTGCCCTCTTCTCCTTGACTTTGATTTGCCACGACCATGACTTTGTCCTCTTTGGCTTTTTCTCCCCCTGCTTTCGATATTAAAAGCAGATCCTGGGGAATGACTTGATTCTCTCCAACGAATATCTTCACTTAGAACCAAGTCTCTAATATAATCCAATTTGAGTTTGCTACTTCCCAATGAACTCCTAACTGCAGTTACTATTGCAGACCAATGTCACGACCCCAATTTTTCTCCGTAGGATGTCGTGACGGCACCTAGTCCCTAGGACTAGGTAAGCCTAACACTTACTAAATAATTAGAATAATTCAACCATTAAATAAAAAATACGAGATAAGAATCTTATAAAAATTATAATTTCCAAAACTAGTAGTACAAGTCATAAGCTTTACTGAGTTCGCTAAGAGGATCCTTAAGTACAACAATTCGGAATGGAAGTCAAACAGTACAAAAACGAAATAAGAAGGTGACTCTGAGGCCTGCAAACTCGATGACAGGTTTACCTTGAGTCTCCACAGCTCGACCAGCTAGCTAATAATCAACACCAACCGTGGCACATGGATCTGCACAAAATATGCATAAGCGTAATATGAGTATACCATAGCGGTACCCAGTAAGTATCAAGACTAACATCGGTGAAGTAGTGACGAGGGACAGTCAAAATACCTACTGGACTAAACAACCTGAACAAGTGTGAAGGTGAACTAACATAGAAGACAATATTAATATAAAGCTAAGCAGGATAAGGAACACAGATTAATACTTGCAATGATACACTAATAACAACAATATTTAACAGGAAACAGTCAGGTAATAATGTTGTAGAGTAAACTGAACACAGTCTAAGTTAGTGAAACCAAATAAAAGAAAACCAGTAATAACTCAATAAGAACAACCGCTTTCATACCAGATTTGTTCAAGCATTTCCATGAGGTACCGAACCTCATAATCACAACTCACGGGTCCCAATTCTTGAACCTTAATCACTTGGAACCTTATGCCCGTATTTCAATCCATGACCGCATGGACGAATCAAGTTCCAAGAGGACAACTCTGACACAAAAGGCAAGTAGACATGAGTACATGTAATGGTCAATAACGTCAGGACTCATCTCCTTAAACCGATATGGGTGATTCATCTACGTGTATGCTTGTGCAAGTGTTCTACCACAATTCAAATCTACAATTAAGAGTGGAGATAAGGAATGGCACATAAGAAATGATCACCACGAAATATACAGTGTAAATAAGACAACAATGAAGTGGACGTAACGACAAACATAACAAGATTAGCTACATAAAATTGAGCAAATAGAGCAACACAGAGGAAAACATGCTAAGGAAAAACAACAATCAACGACAATTGCTCAGAAAAAGGGAAATGACAACAAAGCCCTCCTGAGGTACTGCCTCGTAGTCTCAAATCGTAAAATGAATCACAACGGCACGATAGAAACCTCGTGCAATAATGACGACCGCACAACAGAAACCTCGTGCCACAATAACAACCGCACGGCAGAAACCTCGTGCAACAATAACAACCGTACGACCGAAACCTCATACCATAATAACAACCGCACGACAGAAACCTCGTGCCACAATAACAACCGCACGACAGAAACCTCGTGCCACAATAATAACCGTACGCCAGAAACCTCATGCCACAATAACAACCGCACGGTAGAAATCTCGTGCCACAATAAAAATCGCATGACAGAAACCTCGTTCCACAATAATAACCGCATGTCAGACCTCGTGCTACAATAACAACCGCATGGCAGAAACCTCATGCCAACATATAAACAATTATTTCAACAAAAAATACATGCCAAAAACATAACAACTTAAATAAACGACTTTCACAATATGTGCCAACATACCACAATATTTCCTCAAAACAATTGCAATATCACAACCACGTATAGCCCTCAGCTCAACAACACTGAATACAATAGCAAAAACAACAATAACACGAGAATACGACAAGTAAATTAATACAGGGACTTCAGAACACAAAGAAACGGAAGAACGAACTAACAGAGAAAGACACAACAAGGAAATAATAGTCTCAACAAGAATAGTTCAACAAGGGAGAGGTAATGTGTAAAAATGATCCCACGAAAGCGTAATTCGACGACAAGAGAGATAGCATGAATCAATGACCCCAAATAAGAATACGTTAACAATGAAAGGGATAACAAACTTCAATTAAGGCTAAGTAATTACGAAAGAGATAAAAATAATTTCAATTAAGGTTAATCAATTACGGAAAGGATAGCATGGCGATAAAAGGGGCAATAACTTCAGTTAAATCATATAGAATTTAATCGGCAATAAGGGTAGAACATGAAGCAATTAATTCCAGTTAAGACACGCAAGGGTGAATTTAGTAAATGAGAAATTTAACATGACAAAACAACTTCATATTTAATGGACATAAGAACCTAAGAGCACTAGACGGTCAAATTTACACAAATAAGTCTGAGCACGTACTTGTCACCTCAAATAAACTAGATTGTTACTCTAAAATGTCCTTCTCGAGTGAAACACCCTCTGGATGGCTCAAATCTAACGAAAATAACTTCAATTCATAAATAAAACTCATAGAAAATAATTGCGGATAATAAAGCTTCAATCTTTAACAAGAACTAAAAGTCAACCCCAAAGTCAAATCCTAGGCCCGTACCTCGGAACCCAACCAAAATTATAAAATTCGAACACCCATTCGATAACGAGTCCAACCACATAAGAAATACCACATTCTGATAACGAATCGCCCTTCAAATCTCCATTTTACATTTTTGAAAGATTATGCAAATTTCTCAATTTCTTCCATTTGATTCACTAATAAATGATAAAAATAACCATATAATCATGAAATACAACCAATTTCTGATATAGAACACTTACCCAAACCAAAATTGTGAAAACTCCCTCCAGAATTTCCTAAAATCGAGGCTTCCAACTCATCCAAAATAATGAAAAATGTCTGACTTCAATCCTTTATGTTTCTGCCCACCCGTGAAATAATTTGCGCACCTGCGATGTTGCTCTGTGACACAAGTGTCGCTTCTGCGGAGTCCACTGCTAGTTGAACCCATCCCACCTACGCCAGAAAGTTTGCTTCTCCGCAAATGCAGGTGCGAGCTACAAATGTGCTTCTACGCTAACCTCACTTTTGCATCCCCAGGCACCGCTTCTGCGATCACGCAGGTGCGGAGATTAACATTGCACCTATGACCTCTGCCCTGATCCTTTCCATCTACTTCTGTGGATACTTCCTCGCTTATCGACTGTGCACCTGCGACCAAATCCATCGCATGTGCTATGACACCAGTCCAGAACTCCTTAGCATTTCTAAAGTCCAAAAATATGATCCGTTAATCATCCGAAATCCACCTGAGGCCTCCGGGACCTCAACCAGACATACCAATACGTCCTAAAACATGATAAGAACTTAGTCAAGGCCTCAAATTACATCAAACAACATCGAAACTATGAATCACACCATGAATCGAACTTATGAACTTCCAAATCTTTCAACTTCCAAAACCCGTACCGAAACATATCAAATTAACCTGGAATGACGTCAAATTTTGCACACAAGTTTCAAATGACATAAAATAGCTAATCCAACTCTCGAAATCTTATTCTAACCCCGATATCACCAAGGTCAACTCTCTGTCAAACCTCTCAACCTTCTAAAACTTCAACTTTCCAATTTTCACTGAAATGCTTCAAATTACCCTACAGACCTCCGAACCCAAATTCGGATGCACGCCTAAGTCCAAAATCACCATACGAAGCTATTGAAACGACTCTAAAATTCTATTCTAGAGTCGTTTGCTCAAAGGTCAAACTCCGATCAGCTCTTTTCATTTAAGCTTAAAAAATAAGACTTGTTCTTTCTATTAAATCCTGAATCATCTGAAAACAAATCTCGACCATACATTCATGTCATAATACACATTGTGTAGCTTATCGAGACCTTAAGCCGCCAAACGAGGCGCTAATCCCCAAAGTGACCGGTCGAGTCGTTACAACCAACTCTCCGTTAGAGATGATAGTAAAATCAACTCCCTAACTTCGGCATATTATATTAATATAACTCAGTTGAGTTAATATTACATTAAACTCACTGATATGTTCCATAACAGATCCACCTTCTCTCATCTTTAAGTTGAACAATCGACGAATCAAATAGACTTTATTTGAAGCAGATGGCTTCTCGTACATATTTGATAATGCCTTCATTAGGCTTGCAATGGTATTCTCGTTAATGATATTGAATGCTACATTTTGTGTTAGCGTCAAACGAATCACACCAAGAGCTTGACGATCTAATAGATCCCAATCCGCTTTGGCCATATTCTCTAGTTTTACCCCTGTTAGAGGTAAGTGTAATTTTATTTGGGTACAAATAATCCTCTATTTGCATTTTTCAGAACTCAAAATCTTTGCCATTGAACTTATCAATCTTAACCTTCCCTTCTTCCGACGATATTTCTTCAAAAATTTGTTTTTACGTGAATATTACCTATGAATAGTAACCGCGAATAGTACTCTGTGTAGAAAAAATGTCCCAACCGTATAAGGTAGACAACGCTCACTATTGGTAAATAGTACTTTAACTATTAATAAATAGTGTTGCACTATTGTGAATAGTGTTAGTATTAATAAGCACTATTCCTGTGAATAGTATACGTCAACAATACCATGCTTTCTATGAGAATTACACTGTCTGTGCTCTGATACCAGTTGTTGGGAAGCGTATCAAGCTAATAGAAGGAAAAAAATATTTAAAGAATAAAAGCAACAAATTGCACAAGACAAGACAAGATTTGCGTGGATCGGCAATTTTTTTCTACTCCACTGTCACACAAAGAATAGCTCTTTATTAATTGAAGAGAAAGAAGAAGTTGATGGATGATCTGCAAATAAAAAGGCAGATGCCCCTCTTATAGGCATTTGAATGCCCTGCTGAAGTAATCACCTACGTCATAAAAAAATAATTCGAAGATGAATTCTTCCGCCTAATATTCTGCTTACTACTTTTTCTTCTCTTTGACTTTTATTTCTTTATTTTACATGTGCAGGATTTTCTTTCCAATCATCAACTACACTTGGGAGTTCGTAAAGTTCTTCTATAACCTAGTAGAAGATGAGTTAGATTTCAATATTCAAAATCTTTATTCTTTATGAATATATACTAAATTTATCCAAAGTTATAACCCCTTCCCATTTATTAAAAAGAAAAAAGAAATTTACTCATGCCCTCACCTTATCAATTGTTTTATAAATTTTCCGTTTTAAAATAATATCCCCGGAAGACATTTCCATTATACTACATGCTAGATGATAAGTGTGAATTTTGACTACTTATTAGCACATTTTTGCTTTTTATTTTAGTGCGAAAGTATTGATTTATGTTCCCGAAACAAATGAAAGTGTGCAAATTGCAGGAATGTCGGAAGTTTGGGCTCCCATGATGAATTCCGACTCAAAAAGGAGTGTTCTGAATCAATAAGCAAGAAGCGACACAAAACTTAAGATGTGTGGTCTGCAGATGGATTTCTGCGGCCGCAGAAGAAAGTGCGGACCGCAGAATTTCATCTGCAGCCGCAGGACAAGTGAAAGAGCCCAACAGAGTTCTAGATAATGTATAGACCGCACATGAATTGTGTGGCCGCAGAACAAGATTTGCACTGACAAGTGATTCAAAGTTCAGTGAGTGTGCAAATGACCAAGACCTAATCCTGGCCTAAAGTGCGGACCACACAAGAAATGTGTGGCCGCAGAAGATGCTTTACAGCTGCAGACCAGAATTGTGCGGCAGCATAATCCAAGACCCTGCTACCTGAAGAAATATGCGGACCGCACATGGAATTGTGCGGCTGCAGAACCTCCCGAGAGGCATTTTTGTCAGCGAATTTTGGGCCACTATAAATAGACGAGATTCATATTATTAGGTCAAATTTCGAAGTTTGAGCTGTTGTAGCCATTATATTTTGCTAATTTAGGAAGTTTATGATTATTTTGGGTTTCAAACATCATACTTTATCATTTTAATCTTAGATTATGAGTTTAATTAGCATTTTTTATTTATTTATTTCATTTCTCACTATGAGTAAATAGATTCTTACTAGGGTTGTGACACAACCCTAGTGTGTAAACCTTATGGATATGTAATTTAATGCTTGTTTATGATTGAGTGTTGATTATTTAGCTTAGTTTATGCTTTGATTTTAGAATTAATGGTTGCAAACATTGATTCATGCCTTGTTGACTTGGTCTCTACTTGAGAAAGAGAGACCTAGTCTATGATAACTTGACTAACAAGGAATTGGGCTAATTGAGGGTCTAATTAGCCTATTAAAGGGTTCAAACTAGAGATAATGAGAACCCGACATGAGATCATATCAACTATTTAGTTTGATTACCATTTGGGCTTAAGAAAGCCAAATTGGGCAAAATCATTCTTTGACCGAGAGTTGTTGAGTGGGTAACATAGAGTTGAGAGCTATAATACACCCCAATAAACAAATAAATGTTAATGTATTTAACCCATTAGGCGAACACCTAGGTTACGGTCACATCCCTAAGCTTTTTAACTATTTGGAAAAATACCAAAAACACTCATTCACTTCTAGTTTCTTTTCTTAGAGTATAATTACTATTGTAAAATTAGAATTAGAAATCAAAACCTTTTGTTGGAAGAGCAATTTATTTATTCCATTCGCTTTCGTCAAGTGTATACTTCTAACACCTATAGTAACTCCCTGTGGAAATCAACCCCGACTCTTGTTGGGTACTGTTCTTCCAACGACAGTTTCCACTCACTATTGAGTGCGTATTGGACGTGGATCAATTTTTGGCGTCATTGACGGAGAGTTAAAATGATGTTAGCTATATATTTGGGTTTGTTTTTGAAATATCTTCTTTTCCTTCCATGTTACTAACTTGTGTAAGGAATCTAAGGTACAACCATGGCGAACAATGAGCTCGGAAATTTGCCTTTGGGGGATTTGGATGTGGATGAGGAGAAAGTAGATGAGGTACCTAATGAGCCACAAGCCAATCGGAAAGGCCGGGTACCTCATGACAATGTGCCAATTCCACCACCACATCCATCACGAGCGGCTCCACACCGGATATTGCCCAACGAAGGTTATGCTAGTATAATAGTCCTTCCCTGTATTAGGATGGGCAACTTTCAAATCACCAATGTGATGCTCACTTTGCTTGAGCAACGAGGTTTCTTCACCGGTGCTCTAACACAAAATGCTTATAAACATTTGAAGGGGTTTGTGGATACTTGTTGGGGGAGCAAGAAAATGAATGTTTTCGAGGATGCATTGAGGATAAGGCCTTTTCCATTCTCTCTATGGGGAAAATCTTTAGATTGGTTGGAACGATTACCGAACCATTCAATTCACACTTGGGATAAGTTGGCGGAAAAGTTCATTGCTAAGTTTTTCTCTCCCGGACACATGGTTACACTTTGAGATGAGATCTTGGCATTCAAGCAAGAGCCGAATGAACCACTACACGAGATATGAGAGAGCTATAGATCTATGGTCAAAGAATGTCCCAACAACGATATAACGGAAAACATGATTCAACAAACCTTTTATGGTGGGATTAACACAACCAACCAATGTGTAGTGAATCAACTAGCCGGTGGGAACTTTATGACAAAACTTATATGGAGGGTTGTGAAATTTTGGATGACATGGTGGACACATCGTCGGCTTGGCAATACCGGGCCAATGTCCCACAAGGTGACCCGAATATGATCCACCTTCATAAAGAATTGCAAGACCATGGGCAAGCCATTGCCGAATTGACAACTACTATGACTTAACTAGCAAAGGCCCAACTAATTCAAGTGCAAACTCTTAAGCAAGTCAATGCTATGGTAGGAGTAAACATGATGGTGAACAAGAGGAGGACCAAGGGTCTACAAGTGCAAAATTCAGTGGAGAACTATGTGCAAGAAGATGGTGGTTTTGAGCAAGATGATTCCTATAATGAACAAGAAGAGGAAGTGCAATATGTAATAATTTTCAAGGGTAAAGAAACAACTTTCAAATCCCAAGCCAACAACAATGGCGACCATAAAACAATCAACACAATTGGAATTCTAACAATCAAAGAAATTGGAGTGGAGGCAATAATCAAGGAAATTGGCATAACAACAACAATCAAGGAAATTGGCATAACAACAACAATCAAGGAAATTGGGGAGACAATAATCAAGGTGGGTGGAGCAACAATCAAGGAAAAGGGGTCGAGTTTTTAAAGGCCCCCAATGTACCAACAACCAAGCAACCCACCTCCTTATCCTTCCTATGGTTCAAGTTATTCAAAAAATAAGATGGGAAGTATTGAAAATATGTTCAAGCAAATTGTTACATCTCGTACGTTAGTATTAGGATGAGTCGTAGTAATCCATATGAGCTTGAATAGATTAAGACCATTCATGAGATTATAGAGGATTTGTGACTATGTTATTGTAAGACCCCGTAAGTTTAACAACCTTGATACCGTTATATATATTTGATATGGTATTTTGAGTGGAATATTTTTTTTGCAAAAATAGTTTGAAAAATATGATTTTATATAGTTATTAATATTACTACTTTCGAACATGCTTTAAATTATACACATAATATGAGAAAGTTTATGATATTTTCTTTATTGTAAAGATAGAAATTATTTTCTCACAAGAAAATAAGGTTATCTTTTACCATTTTAAGAATTAAGCGTACGAAAATTTGTACTCTTTATATGAGATTACGAAAATTAGAAGTTGAGAAAATATATGTATTTTTACATGGATGTTTTAATGAAATACTAGTGTATATATTGATTTTATATGGTACCATGGTTTATTAATATTTTAATAGTAGTCCTTTAGGATGAGGACAAGACTATATTCGAGGTTATAAGTATTTATGATATGTCAAACAAGTGATAAGTAAGTGTTATAAAGGTCGGAGGGTAAGCGAATCGAAGAAATTGAGTATCGCCGAAGTTTGACACAAATGATGTAAAAGAATGTCAATTCGAATGCCCAACTTGCCTCACACAACACATCAATCCGCAACCTCGAAGTTCAAATGGGGCAATTCTCTCAAGCTTTAAATTCTCATCCTAAGGGGACACTATCAAGTGACTTGGTGGTAAACCCAAAGGGTGGTAACAATACGGGTCATACCATGGCGGTTATCATAAGAAGTGGAAGAAGCGCGAATGCACCCACCTTAAGGCAAATTCAACTTGTTGATGATGATCAAGTGATGCAAGAAGAAGAGATTCCGAAAATTGTGGTGCAACCTAATGATGAAGTTGGGATTCATATTGATGATAGTGTGGAAGAGGCTCAAGAGGAGGTGAACCCATCTAGGGAACACATTATTGACACACCATAGTTGGGTAGTGAAAAAGGCTAAGCACCATTGCCTAACCCCCCGCATCCATACCCTCAAAGACTTGCCAAGAACAATGGTGAGAATCAATTCAATAAGTTCATTCAAATGATGAAGAGTCTTTCGATCAATGTGCAATTGTTGAAGCATTGGAACAAATGTCCGGTTATGCAAAATTTATGAAGGATCACGTGACAGATGCGGTCAATGAATTTTGAGACCATCAAAGTCACTCATCAAGTAAGAGCAATTGTGCATTCAATGGCTCCTAAGTTGGAGGATCCCAGTGCTTTCACGATTCCTTGTACAATTGGAAGTGCCGAGTTTGCTAAAGCTCTTTGTGATCTTGGGGCAAGTATCAATTTGATGCCAAGGTCACAACATTCACTGTTTCTTTGGGATTCTTTTCTGTATCAGAGGGGAGAGTGCCTGGAACCCGCTCAAATAATATTGTTGCAATATGTTCCACTTGTCTCTCCAGGTTTCGCAAACCAATGCCCAATTCTTTGATAGCTGCTCCATGAGCGTCCAGTCTCTCATCTATCTTGATAATGAAACCCTTCATTAGATCCTCTAGACCAGGCTGAATGGGCTGTTGAGGATGAAATTGCTGCCTCTGCTGATTTTGGTATGTTGGATCTCCTTGTCCCTGCGGTCTAGAGTTATTTTGCTGCCAAGCATTCGTAGTACCTCCAGGTGAACTCCATGAAAAACCGGGGTGCCTCTGACCCATTTCATTGAAATTGTAGTTTCCCATAACATTTACTTCCTTAGTTGAGGCTTGACACTCACGAGTAAGGTGTCATCTTCCACATATATCACAAGCTGCATGAGGCTCATTTTGTATCGAGGCTAAGGTCAGCTTCCTTATCTCTTTGGCCATAACACCAAGTTGTACCTGCACAGATGTGTTAGCATCAACCTGGTGAACACCAGTTAATCTTGTTATTTCCGCGCTCTCAGAGGGCCACTGATTAGCATCTTCAGATAACTCATCAAGAATTGTAACTATCTTCTCTAGAGTCTTTTTTATCAATGGGCCTGCAGCTGCACTGCTTAATGTTCTACGTGAGGCCAGTGTCAATCCATCCCAAAAGTTTTGGAGTAGTATCCGGAGTTCAATTCCGTTATGTTGACACTTTCTAACAATCTCCTTAAACCTCTCTCATGCTTCAAAAACAATTTTATTCTCTTTCTGGCAGAATTTAAGGATTTCTCTTTTAAACTTGACCATCTTAGGTGAGAAGAAATATTTATCAAGGAATTTCCTGGTCATCTCCTCCCATGTTCTAATTGATCCCGTGGGTAAGCTTCAAAGCCACTGCTTTGCATCATCTTTAAGAGAAAAAGGGAATTCCCTTAGATACACTGCATCTTATAATACACCATTGTATTGAAAGGTATTCATAATCTCCTCGAAGTCCATTAAATATGTGTTTGGAACTTCGTTTGGCTTCCCTCTGAAGACACATCAATTCTGAAGGGTTTGAAGCAACCCTTGATTTAACTCGAAATTGTTTGCTGCAATTGGAGGTGGTCTCACACTTAATAATCCTTAATTGTAGACCGGTATAGCATAATCACCAAGTGGTGTCCCAGGCATGAGAGCTATATTTCCGAACTAGTCTGCACCCAAGGGTTGAATTTGAGCAATTCTACGACCCCTATCTTCTTTGTAGATAATTTGTGCATCTCTAATAGTTGCTTCTTCAGCATCCCATGCAGCTTGTTCTCATCGTTGGGCTGCTTCTCTCGCAGCCAAATCTATACTATCATCACCGTTTCCAGCCATATCTTCTTTGATTGAGGATTGCCCAACCTTTTCTAATGCTTTGGTGATATTTCTTTCATTCCTCATTTGTCGTAGTTATTTTTCAATTTCTGGCTTGTATGGTAGCACTTCCTTCGTAGAAATTCTAGTCATGCACCACTTTGAACCTGTAAACTGCGCACAATCAAAGAACACCAAACGTAAAAAGAGAAATATAAAATAAAAATAAAAGAAAAATTCTTGCATTAGCACTACAAACTATTTCAAACAATATTGATTGCCAATCCCCGACAACGATGCCAAAATTTGACGAGCGCAACACACACACTTAAATTATACTCGCTAATCAAATATAGTATAGTATAATATCGTATTCACAAGGATTGGATTTAAAAAGTATTCTCGTAGTTTCTAGCTTGGTTGTATCTAAGATAATCAAAAGTTGAGATTTATAAGATGTCTAACTAAAATTAACTAAGAATCTAAAGCTATTGACTAATAACAATCGAAACAAGGAATAATCTAAGAAGGTTATCAGTGTGAGACAACTCTAGATAATTCACTTCTAATGTTCAAGCGAGTCTCTTGAATTCACTCAATTATTAGTTCAAACGTTCAGCAGAAACTCCTCTCTCGATAAATTCTCATCATCGCAAGATGAACCAATTTAAGCTCTATGAAGATATGTAAGATTTCATAGTGGATTAGTCTTTAGGATAACCTCTCTCGATTATCCTCCTAACTAGGTTTAATCAATGATTCAACTAGCCTATTCCGATTACTAAGAAGAATTAATGAACTCACCCAACAATATAATGCAAAGATATCACAAGTTATGCCTCTCTCGATTACCTGAACAAGTGAATATGGATGCAACAATTAAATCATCCAAAAATGATTCAATACATAAAACTAGAGTTATAATACACAAACAATAATCAAAACACCAAATCCATCAAACCTTAAAAGGGAACTACTCTATAGACATGGAGAAATTCATCACAAATATAATTAAAATGTAGGAAAACATAGATTCGATCTAAACTCGGGTCTTGAGTGAGGAAGGAATGATGAAATCCTTGTGCTTGTGTTCTTCCCCGTCCTCCTTAGCCACCTTAGGTCTACAATATGTCAAAGGTCCAAAAAATAATATTTTTCTATGTATTTATACCAAGTAGGGTCGGGCCCAAACGAAATCACCATTTCCTAGCCGAAATAGGAAAACTTGTCAACTTATTGCTTTTCATGCGTCACACTATACGTAGCAGGGTGCGTAGCATTAATGCCTTTTCTTATCAGACCACAGAAACCCAGCCTCTGAACTTTGTCAATTTCTGACACAAAATTACACTGCTGCATCACCCAGTGCGTCACACTAGTGCATTTCTTCAGCTGTTGCTTCTTCCTTGATTTTTGACGTCCAAAAGTGATCCTATGTCATGCCCTAAAAATCGAGGAGCACGACCGGTGCTCAACCGAGTGAACCTGACCGAGCAAGCCTATTAGATTCCTTCTACCCAAACTCATTCATGAATAAAGAGAATATATGTTTTCCTTAATTAAACAATAAAGTGGTCATGTCTGCAATTACCAATTTCTTACCAATAGTTTCATCATTTTTAAAGTCTCAAATGGACAAGTAATACAATCACAACATAACATAGTTAGTCTTTCCCCAGCACCAATACACAACCCACACTATGTGTACAGAGCCTCTATGGATAAAGAAGAGTACAATGATAATGCCGGCAACAAGGCCCCGTCTATACCTCAACCATAATACATAAAGATCAAAAGATACATGACCCCGGGATGAAGTGGGGCTCACCAAGTTAGCTGGGAAGAAGGCATACTGCTATCACTGATCAATGTCTCCTGCTGTGGAACCACCTGCATCCATTTAAAGATGCAGCGCCCCCGGCAAAAGGGACGTTAGTACCGTCGAATAGTAGTAGTATGAAAACTAAACACCAATTTAAGAATTTATAAATACAAGATAATTATGATGAACCAGTGCAGCAATAGAATAATATAGATAACTGTCTCAACCATAGCAAGCTTATTAAAAGGTATCAACAACATTTATAAGATTTAAGATGAGATCCTATGTAACCATCTTCACATAAAGCGGCCCCGCTGCCTCACCCGATGTATGCAGGTGGATGTGTACGTACAATACCACAACTCTAATCAAGCGGCCCTTCCGCCTCACCCCAGTGTATGGGGGTGGATATATAACCACAGTACTAAGAACTTACACAAAGCGGCTATGCCGCCTTACCCCAATGTATACGGGTGGTGGTGCCACAACAATACCAAATCTATACACAAAGTGGTCGTACCACCTCACCCCTATGTAAGCGGGTGGTGGTGCCACAACAATACCAAAACCATACACAAAGCGGTCGTACCGCCTCACCCCAATGTAAGCGGGTGGAGGTGCAGTCCCACAATATCATAATCCCTACACAAAGCGGTCATGCCGCCTCACCCCAATATATATGTGGGTGGAGGTGTATCACAATCACAATCTCTATACCATAATTCCCACACAAAGTGATCATGCCGCCTTACCCTTATGTATGCGGGTGGAGGTGTATCACAATCACAATCTCTACACAACTTGGCATAATACCTTTCACATAAATCACGACTAAAAATTATAACATGTGGATACGTAATCCATAGTTTGGGACACATCCTCAATTTATAATGCAATATAATAAGAGCATTTAAAATACAAATTGAACATATATATTCATCACAAAACTTATCAGAATACTCGATTTATAATCAACATCTCGGAACTCACAAGGATAATGAGAATTCCAACTCTTAAAGAAGAGTTTAGCCAACATACCTCAATTGAGCTTCCTTAAACTCTAAAGCGTTCCGAAATTCTTAGCAACTTCAATCTATTTTAGAAATATAACATATTGAACCACAATTAGGAAGATGATTATGGTTCTAGCTCATTTGAGCATTTTATCAAATACTAGGTATGCATTAAGGTTCAAGGTCCTTTTATGGAGGATTCCATCATCCCACAACCCAACCTTTACCATTTTTAGCTCAACAATCTTTCTACACCCTTTGATAACACATGCATGTAAGATAACCAACCCTCTTGCCCAGAAATTATCTTGCTTATTATCCATTTCCACATAAAATTCAAAATTAAGGGTTAGGGTGTAGAATCTTACCTCTAGGATGAAGACCTAGTGAGTTTCCCTTCTCAATCTTCCAAAACTTGGGCAAGAATTGAAGAACAATTATTGGATAACACCTTCTCACTCTAGGGCACCTTCTCTCACTCTAAAATGTCATATTATCTCTCAAAAATAGCCCAAAACGTGTATTTAACGAAGTAGGGTCGGGTTTTAAAAACCCAAAAATGAAGCTCCGGAACAGGTTCTGCGGTCGCATATGCGACCGCATAATGGTTATGCGGACCGCATATTGGTCGCATAATTGGTTACAAAATAGCCAAAAGAACTGCCTGTGTATGCGGTCACTATGCGGTCCGCATAACAGTTATGCGATCGCATAATGCACCGCATAACAGTTATGCGGTCGCATAGTCGACCGCATAGCTATTTCCAGAATAGCCCTCTCCTGCTCACTTCTGCGGCCATTATGCGGCCCGCAGAGTGATCGGTCGCATAATGGACCGCATAAATGTAGTTTTCCGACAAAAATTTTCCTTTACTTTCCTGTGCACTGTTCAACCCAAAAGGTCCAAGCCGCGGCGAGCTTTTCTATAATCCTCAAACACGTAAGCATAGTCCGGCACCATGAAACATTATTTTCTTTGCAAATTTTACTAGGCCTTATACTTAAGTACTTTGAAATTTTCCGGGGTGTTACATACTCCCCCGCTTAGGATCATTCGTCCTCGAATGAGGGTCAAATTCTGTTATTAGCATCTTATGCAACTCAGTCTTTCATACCATGCACCAGCAACCCCAAATTTGACTAACTCCCTAAATTTCCAAAAATTTCGCCAGAGTTTCCTTTGTAATTAGGCCTATCCACCTGTCAGAGAGCCCCAGAAACACATCCGAACAACATATACATATTCCAAAGACGTAACATAATACAAAACAACACCAACTGTGGCCACATAAGCAATATATTTTCAGAAAGGAACACCCTTAACGCCAATTGTTTAAACGATACAAAATTCATAAAAAGTAAGTCTTATAATTTTCCTAGATCACAACTTTATAAATACATGGTCATTCAAACAAATAAGGATACTTTTTCTTCATTTCTTCCTCAGCCTCCTAAGTAGCCTCTTCAACCTGTTGGTTTTGCCATAGCACTTTTACGGATGTAATTTCTTTATTTCTCAACTTTCGGACTTGCCTATCAAGAATGACAACTGGAATTTCTTCATAAGTCAATTTTTCATTTACCTCAATAGTCTCAGCCGGAACAATGAGTGTCGGATCTCCAACTACTTTCTTTAACATAGACACATGAAACACCGGGGTGTACTAATGACATCTCGCAAGCTCGCCGCGAAGAATTTCTATAATCCTCAAACACGTAAGCATAGTCCGGCACCATGAAACATTATTTTCTTTGCAAATTTTACCAGGCCTTATACTTAAGTACTTTGAAATTTTTCGGGGTGTTACATCCTCCCCCGCTTAGGATCATTCGTCCTCGAATAAGGGTCAAATTCTATTATTAGCATCTTATGCAACTCAGTCTTTCATACCACGCACCAGCAACCCCAAATTTGATTAACTCCCTAAATTTCCAAAATTTCGCCAGAGTTTCCTTTGTAATTAGGCCTATCCACCTGTCAGAGAGCCCCAGAAACACATCCGAACAACATATACATATACCAAAGATGTAACATAATACAAAACAACACCAACTGTGGCCACATAAGCAATATATTTTCAGAAAGGAACACCCTTAACGCCAATTGTTTAAAAGATACAAAATTCATATAAAGTAAGTCTTATAATTTTCCTAGATCACAACTTTATAAATACATGGTCATTCAAATAAATAAGGATACTTTTTCTTCATTTCTTCCTCAGCCTCCCAAGTAGCCTCTTCAACCTATTGGTTTTGCCATAGCACTTTTACGGATGTAATTTCTTTATTTCTCAACTTTCGGACTTGCCTATCAAGAATGGCAACTGGAATTTCTTTATAAGTCAATTTATCATTTACCTCAATAGTCTCAACCAGAACAATGAGTGTCGGATCTCCAACTACTTTCTTTAACATAGACACATGAAACACCGGGTGTACTAATGACATCTCTCAAGCTCGCCGCGAAGAATTTCTATAATCCTCAGACATGTAAGCATAGTCCAGCACCATGAAACATTATTTTCTTTGCAAATTTTACCAGGCCTTACACTTAAATACTTTGAAATTTTTTGGGGTGTTACATCCTTGACCCCCGAACACGATCCCGGCTTAGTCCTTTGGGCTTCTACTCAGACTTTAAAGCTTCAAATAGATCCAATTAGTTCCACAACCTCTACATAACTCGGAATCACTCTTACAAGGCATAAAACACATAATAAGTACAAAATACTAGCAATTAAAGCTCAACACAAGTAAAGTGTAGTGAATTAGAGTTCCATAAGAGATTAAATACGGGATTATAGCCTACCATCATGCATGACGGTGGTCACTAATGACAAGAATCAGTATAGTGACCAATTAGAGGGTGTGTATGGACTATCGCAAGCTCAACAAAGTCACAAGGAAGGATCACTTTCCACTTCCTTTCTTAGATCAAATGCTTGATAGATTGGCCGACCGTGATTTTTATTGCTTTTTTGATGGGTACTCGGGCTACAACCAAATTCTCATTACTCTGGAAGATCAAGAGAAAATAACCTTTACATGTCCCTATGTTACTTTTTCTTTCAAACGGATGCCATTTGGTTTATGCAATGCATTGACGACTTTTTAAAGGTGTATGATGGCTATTTTCACGGACATGGTGGAGGACTACCCTGAAGACTTCATGGATGACTTCTCGGTGGTTAGAGATGCTTTTGATGACTGTTTGGCAAATTTGGACAAAGTGTTAACTAGATGTGAAGAAACAAATTTGCGGCTCAATTGGGAGAAATGTTATTTCATGGTCGAGGAAGGTATTGTCCTTGGCCACGAAATCTCAAGGAATGGAATTGAAGTTGACAAGGCAAAGATTGAGGTGATTTCTAAGATTCCACCCCCTTCTTCGGTGAAGGGTGTGCGGAGTTTCTTAGGCCATGCGGGTTTTTACTAGCGCTTCACCAAAGACTTATCTAAGGTGGTGAACCCATTGTGCAAGCTTCTAGAGAAGGATGCTAAGTTTAATTTCAATGATGATTGCATGAGTGCATTTGAATTGTTGAAGCTCAAGTTGACAACTACTCCCATCATCACCGCTCCAAATTGGAGTGTGCCTTTTGAACTCATGTGTGATGCAAGTGACGTAGAGGTTGGGGACTATTTTGGGGAAACATATCAACAATATTTTTCATCCGGTCTATTATGCTAGTAAGACCATGAATATTTCCCAAGTCAACTATATCATTACAGAGAAAGAGCTCCTTGCTATTATGTTTGCAATTGAGAATTTCCGCCAGTTGTCACGACCCAAAATTTCCCACCGACGGGACCGTGATGGCGCCTAACATTTTACTTTTCAGGCAAGCCAATGTTAGAAAATCATTAAACCAATTCCTTATTTCCATTCAGTAAATAACAATAATTAACTAAAATAAAATATAATAAGTGCGGAATATCATAAAACTGTATTAATTTCTACCACCCGGATCTGGAGTCACAATTCACGAGCATTCTAGAATTTAATACAAGTAATAGTCTGAAAGAAATACAACTGTCTGAATGAAAGAAAACAGTAGGACATAAAAAGATAGACAGGGACTTCAAGGTCTGTGAACGCTGACAGATATACCTTGAGTCTCCGGACAACGGAACAATAGCAAATCTCGATCAACTTGAGCTAGTATCAAAATCTGCACAGAAAGTGCAGAGTGCAACATCAGTACAACCGACCCCATGTACTGATAAATGTCGAGCCTAACCTCGACGGAGTAGTGACGAGGCTAAGGCAAGGCACCTACAATCAACCTGTACAATTTAACAGTGTATACGCAAATAACAGGAATGAAAAACTAAACAGGAAATGTCGGGAGGGGAGACATACTGAGGGGAATACAGATAAAGAACTACAACAGAATGATCACCGGAGCAGTCAATATACCATGAATCAACAGGAATAGTGAATACAGTAAAGAAAAATGCACGGCATCACCCTTCGTGCTTTTACTCCCAATCTCACCATAAAATTAATAGAAATTGCACGACATCACCCTTCGTGCATTAACACTCACAATATGGCACGGCATCACCCCTCGTGCATTAATACTCATAATATGGCACGGCATCACCCTTCGTGCATTAACACTCACAATATGGCACGGCATCACCCCTCGGCATTAATACTCATAATATGGCACGGCATCACCCTTCGTGCATTAACACTCACAATATGGCACGACATCACCCTTCGTGCATTAACACTCTCCCTTACTATAATGCAATGCATAAATAACAACAGGAAGATAGAATAACAAGTACAAACCTTACTTCAACATTTGGTTCTATAATATCAATCTCAACTTTGAAATAAAAACTCAATTATCACCAGAAAATTCCGTAAACATGATAAGAACGATAATTTGAACAACACTAGAATAACACGTAGCAATTTGGCATAGGAATGAGACAATATAAGAAAAATAGAGAAACATGGAAAACAATTAAATTGGCGGTGCATAAGTACTCGTCACCTCACATATACGCCGCTCACATGAATTTTACTTAGCAAATAATCTAAGGTTCCTAATTCCTTCAAGTCAGGGTTAGACACAACACTTACCTCGCTCCGAAGGCCACTTAATTCTCAATCTCAGCTTTCCCTTTGGAATTCACCTCCAAACCACTCGCATCTATTCAAAAATGACTCAATAATATCAAATATTGCTAAAGGAATCAATTATATTGCATAAGTTAAATTTTTCAATTTTTTCCTCCAAAAAGTCGAAAAATCGACCCCGGGCCTGCTTGGTCAAAACTCGAGGTTTGGACCAAAATCTTTTTACCCATTCACCCCGAGCCCGAATCTGTAATTAGTTTTGGAATCCGATCTCAAATTGAGGTCTAAATTCCCAAATTCCCGAAATTCCTATTTTCTACCCTAACCCCTAATTCTACCG
Organism: Nicotiana tabacum; assembly: GCF_000715075.1. NCBI lineage: Eukaryota > Viridiplantae > Streptophyta > Magnoliopsida > Solanales > Solanaceae > Nicotiana > Nicotiana tabacum. The sequence goes on along the minus strand of NC_134081.1, from coordinate 19,898,339 downwards.
TGAAAACTCTAGATTTTAGGTTGAAAATTCAAGAATGTAATAGGTAAATGAAAAACAATAGTTTAGAATCACTTACCAACAATTTGGGTAAGGAATGACTCTTGAAAAATTGCCCCTCACCGTTTGGTTTTTGAGAAAAATGAGTTTTTGGCAAAAATCCCGTTTTGGATTCTGTTAAGTGCTGGGCGACAGTGTTCATCGCGTTCGCGAGAGCACTATCGCGTTCGCGAAGTGTATGGGCTGCCAAGCCTTTGCGTTCGCAATGAACCTAGGGTAGCAATGAACCCCTCCGGAACCTGAGCTGGTCCGACAGGAATAGTCTGGGCTGGAACCTCGTCGTCAATCTCTATCTGAGGCTCCACTGCTGGGGCTGCTGGTCGGGCTCTAGGCTGAGCCCTGCCCCTGCCTCGGCCTCTGGCATGGCCTCGGCCTCGACCTCTGCCCCACGTAGGAGCTATCACTGGAGGCTCTGGCTGCTGCTCAGCTGAGGAAGTGGTACGTGTTCTCGTCATCTGCGAGAGAATAAGAGTAGAAGAGTTCAATCAGTATTAAGAAAGCAAAATCGCACGACAAGGAAGAATAGAAGTGAAACTTGTTCCTAAACTTCATAGCCTCTATAAGATAAGCATAGACGTCTCCGTACCGATCCTCCTCACTCTACTAAGCTTGCTCGTGAATCGTGAGACCTAGGCAACCTAGTGCTCTGATACCAACTGTCACGACCTAAAATTTCCCACCGACGGGACCGTGATGGCGCCTAATATTTCACTTGCCAGGCAAGCCAATGTTAGAAAATCATTAAACCAATTCCTTATTTCCATTCAGTAAATAACAATAATTAACTAAAATAAAATATGATAAGTGCGAAATATCATAAAACTGTATTAATTTCTACCACCCGGATCTGGAGTCATAATTCACGAGCATTCTAGAATTTAATACAAGTAATAGTCTGAAAGAAATACAACTGTCTGAATGAAAGAAAACAGTAGGACATAAAAAGATAGACGTGGACTTCAAGGTCTGTGAACACCGACAGATCTACCTTGAGTCTCCGAACAGCGGACCAATAGCAAATCTCGCTAAACCTGAGCCGATATCAAAATTTGCACCAAAAGTGCAGAGTGCGGCATTAGTACAACCGACCCCATGTACTGGTAAGTGTCGAGCTTAACCTCGATGAAGTAGTGACGAGGCTAAGGCAAGGCACCTACAATCAACCTGTACAATTTAACAGTATATACGCAAATAACAGGAATGAAGAACTAAACAGGAAATGTCGGGAGGGGAGACATACTGAGGGGAATACAGATAAAGAACTACAACAAAATGATCACTGGAGCAGTCAATATACCATGAATAAACAGGAATAGTGAATACAGTAAAGAAAAATGCACGGCATCACCCTTCGTGCTTTTATTATCAATCTCACCATAAAATTAATAGAAATTGCACGGCATCACCCTTCGTGCTTTTACTCTCATATCATGGCACGGCATCACCCTTCGTGCATTAACACTCACAATATGGCACGGCATCACCCTTCGTGCATTAACACTCACAATATGGCACGGCATCACCCCTCGTGCATTAATACTCATAATATGGCACGGCATCACCCTTCGTGCATTAACACTCTCCCTTACTATAATGCAATGCATAAATAACAACAGGAAGATAGAATAACAAGTACAAACCTTACTTCAACATTTGGTTCCATAATATCAATCTCAACTTTGAAATAAAAACTCAATTATCACCAGAAAATTCCGTAAACATGATAAGAACGATAATTTGAACAACACTAGAATAACACGTAGCAATTTGGCATAGGAATGAGACAATATAAGAAAAACAGAGAAACATGGAAAACAATTAAATTGGCGGCGCATAAGTACTCGTCACCTCACATATACGCCGCTCACATGAATTTTACTTAGCAAATAATCTAAGGTTCCTAATTCCTTCAAGTCAGGGTTAGACACAACACTTACCTCGCTCCGAAGGCCACTTAATTCTCAATCACAGTTTTCCCTTTGGAATTCACCTCCAAACCACTCGTATCTATTCAAAAATGACTCAATAATATCAAATATTGCTAAAGGAATCAATTATATTACATAAATTAAATTTTTCAATTTTTTTTCCAAAAAGTCGAAAAATCGACCCCGGGCATGCTTGGTCAAAACCCGAGGTTTGGACCAAAATCTTTTTACCCATTCACCCCGAGCCCGAATATGTAATTAGTTTTGGAATCTGACCTCAAATTGAGGTCTAAATTCCCAAATTCCCGAAATCCCTATTTTCTACCCTAACCCCTAATTCTACCGTGAAAACTCTAGATTTTAGGTTAAAAATTCAAGAATGTAATGGGTAAATGAAAAAGAATAGTTTAGAATCACTTACCAACAATTTGGGTAAGGAATGACTCTTGAAAAATCGCCCCTCACCGTTTGGTTTTTGAGAAAAATGAGTTTTTGGCAAAAATCCCGTTTTGGATTCTGTTAAGTGCTGGGCGACAGTGTTCATCGCGTTCGCGAGAGCACTGTCGCGTTCGCGAAGTGTATGGGCTGCCGAGCCTTCACGTTTGCAAGGCAGTGCTCGTGTTCGAGTAGGCTAACCTTCCCTGGTCTTCACGTTCGTGAGACATTGCTCGCGTTCGCGATGAATAAAAGGCTGACTCCCCCTCCCCCAGTGTCTAACACTATGCGTTCGCGATGGGCTTGTCGCGTTCGCGAAGGGTAACGCCCCCATCGCTTCGCATTCGCGACCAAGCCTTTGCGTTCGCAAAGAAGAAATCCTCAGCTACCCAGTTTACTCTTTGCGTTCGCGAGATTAACTTCGAGAACACGAAGAAGGACATGCCAGAACACAGACTCTGCAGAAAAACCAGATTTCCAAAGTCCAAAACATCCCGTGGCCTATCCGAAACTCACCCGAGTCCTCGAGGCTCCAAACCAAATAGGCACACAAGTCTAAAAACATCATACAAACTTGCTCGCATGATCAAATCGCCAAAATAACACCTAGAATTCTAAATTTAGCACCAAATCAAATGAAATTCTCAAGAACACTTTAAAACTTCTAATTTCTCAACTGGACATCCAAATCACGTCAAACCAACTCCGTTTCTCACCACATTTCACAGACAAGTCTTAAATATCATAATGAACCTGTATCGGGTTCCGGAACCAGAATACGGACCCGGCACTAACAATGCCAACCATCAATCAATTCTTAAAAACAATTAATTTTCAGACTTTTAATTTTCATCAAAAATTCATAACTCAAGCTAGGGACCTCCAAATTCGATTCTGGACATACGCCCAGGTTCCATAATTCGATATGGACCTACTGGGACCGTCAAAGCACGGATCCAGACCCGTTTACCAAAAATATTGACCGAAGTCAACTAAAATTAACTTTTAAGGCAAAAATTCTTATTTTTATTAGTTTTCAACATAAAAGCTTTCCAGAAACCTGCCCGGAATGTGCACACAAATCAAGGAAGGTAAAAATGAGATTTTTAAGGCTGAAGAGCGCATATTCGAGTTCTAAAATATAAAATGACCTTTTGGGTCATCACACCAGTACTTGATGGGTGCAAAAGCTATTGTCCACACGGATTATGCGGTGCTTCGTTATTTTTTGAGAAAAAGGACTCCAAATCTCGGTTGATGAGATGGATACTCTTGTTGAAAGAATTGGATATTGACATCCAAGATAGGAAAGACAGTGAAAACCAAGTGGCGGACCACTTGTCTCGTTTGAAGAAGGACGGGAGGCCTCATGATGGCTTTGAAATCAATGACTCTTTCCCTGATGAGAAACTCTTGGCAATTTCAATTAAAGAGGTGCCATGGTTCGCGGATTTAGCAAATTTTCTTGTGTTGAATCATTCTGGATGATTTTTCTTCAAGCTAAAGGAAGAAGCTCAAATGGTATTGTCAAGATTATTATTGGGATGAACTATACCTTTTCTGGATTTGTACGAATGGGGTGATTAGAAGATGTGTACCGAAAGAAGAGCAAGGTGAAATTCTTGGGGCTTGTCATTCTTCGCCATATGGTGGAGCAAGAATGATGGCCACAGTGCTTAGTTGCAGTTTCTCTTGGCCTTCTCTTTATAAGGATGCATGTGAGTTAGTGAAAAGATGTGATGAATGTCAACGAGTCGGTGGAATCTCAAAGAAAAATGAAATGCCTCTCACAAACATTTTGGAGATTTATATCTTCGATGTGTGGGGTATTGACTTCATGGGGCCTTTTGTGAGCTCTTGTGGAAATACCTACATCTTGGTCACGGTGGATTATGTGTCCAAATGGGTTGAGGCCGTTGCTCTATCCAACAATGAGGTAAGAAGTGTGGTAGATTTCTTGAATAAGAATACTTTCACAAGGTTTGGTACTCCACGTGTAATCATAAGCAATGGGGGGTCATACTTTTGCAATAAGGCTTTTGAAATTTTACTTAGCAGGTATGGTGTTACTCACAAAGTCACGACTCCCTATCACCTACAAGCTAGTGGGCAAGTGGAAGTCTCTAACCGGGAGATAGAGAGTATCTTGTCCAAAAGAGTGAATGCTAATCGGACCGATTGGTCCAAGAAGATTAATGATGAATTATGGGCTTATCGTACGGCTCACAAAATGCCTATCGGAATGTCACCATACCGGTTGGTGTTCAGAAAATATTGTCATCTTCTGGTGGAACTAAAGCACAAGGCAATGTGGGCTCTAAAGAAGTTGAATCTTGATTGGGATATAGCCGCTAATTTAAGGGTTGCACATTTGAATGAATTGGACAAGTTCCGGTACCATGCTTATGCGAGTTCGTCTTTGTAAAAAGAAAAGATGAAATATCTTCATGACAAATACATTTGGAACAAAGAGTTGAAGGTGGGCGATCTTGTATTGTTGTTTAACTCAAGGTTGAGGATGTTTCCCGGGAAGCTAAAATCCAAGTGGAGTGATCCTTTTGAAATTCTGGGTGTGACACATTTTAGTTAATTAGACTTGAAGAACAAAAATAATGCAGTAATTCGAGTCAATGGTCACCGGGTGAAGTACTACTTGGGAAAGTTTGGAGATAGTCATGTGGTGGCAGTCCTTCACTTCATTTGAAAGTTTTCTGCGTCGTGCCGCAGCGTTAAATCAAGCGCTTCTTGGGAGGCAACCCATGTTTATTTTCCTTTTTCTTTTGTAGTTAGGTGTTATTTGTGTTCTAACTTGATTTGAAGTATGCTACAGGGATAAGTGTGACTTACAAGAATTGTTGACGAAAATATGGTTAAGTGTTCAAAAGAATATGGATCGCACATTTTTATGTGCCATAGCAGATGAGCATTGCGGTCGCACATTTCTCTTGCAGATCGCATATTTGAAACACCAAAAATACCAACACTCTGATTTTTAAGCTTGTCAGTGCAGAGGTCAATCTGCGATTGTACGTGAAATCTGCAGCCACACCTGAAAATGTGCGGACCGCAGATTAGGTTCTGAGAATTTTCATCCAGGTGGTAGGGTGCAGACTACACATGAAAATGTGCTGCCACACTAATCTTTTCTCCCTTCTCAAAATTGTTGGTATAAATAGAACAGTAGACCTCATTTTACCCTTTTTCCACTTTGAATAAAACACTATTACTCTATCAATTCTTCTTGGAGATTTCAACTGTCCACACACATAACCACCTAGGTTAATCACTCAGTGCAACACTCACTCTAACTGGTATGCTTTAATTTCATGATAACTTTTATGTTAGTTTAATTTGTAGATTTGTTTTACTTGATTTTAGGCCACCTGTTATTAGAGTTCCATTATGTGTCCATGTGGGGTAGATATGAACTGGGTAAACTTCATACATGCTCTACTGGGATTGGGTTAGTGAAATTTCATGTTTTTACAATGTTGCCATGCCTATTTGTGCAAGAAATTGAAAAGTATTAGAATAAAACATTATATGCTCGCAATTATTTGAATTCTGTGGCTGCACATGAATTGTGCGATCCGCAGATTCTGATATTTTGAAGCTTAAGTGAGGCGGCAATCTGCGGCCGCAGATCAAATTGTGCGGATCGCAGATTTCCTCTTGATGCCGCAGTTTGGCCATTTTTCTATCATAAGAGAGTTCACAATTTTGGGACTCAGAAGTGCAGTCGCGATATGAAATGTACGGACCACACTTCCCTTCTGTGGCCGCACAACAGAAATGTGTGGACCGAAAGTTCCCATTTGCGGCCGTAGGTCAAATTGTGCGGACCTCAAATCCCTTACCCTGCAGGAATGAATCAACTTCATAACTCCACTGTATCCAATTGTTTCTCCCTTACCTATATGACTCATGTATGTGTTTGAACAATGAATCGCAACTAACAATCTTCTTTGCTTGATACAAATAATGGTTTGATCAAGAGGCCAAGGCAACACTTCAAAAGGACTAGGTGAATCTTCCCGGGGTCAAGGTAAAGGTGCCTTGCCCATTGGCCAGCCCAAGATAATCAGAAAGAAAACAACCGTCGGTAGAGGGAGAGGTGCAGACCTCTCCGAGTCTAGCTCTTATGTCCTGTCTAGGGAGGTGTTAGAGGGCAACTCAGCCTCTGTTCAGGAGGAGCAGACGACCACACAATCGAGGTTACAGGGGAGATACTATCTAGTCAAGCTAGTCTTCATCTCACAGCACCTCCGAGGGATCGAAGAGTTCTAGTCAAGCTGCAGAGCCATCAACTACACTAGTCCCTGAGGCACATGTTACATATGACATCACCGATGATGGCAGAGGGGGAGATGCTGTAGTTATAGGGCTTGAAATATCAAAGAAGAAAGAGGTTTGGGAGGATTGTTTTGTCAGCTTGGCCGCCTTCACTAGCTTTTGTATGTGGTGGCGTATGTGGTGGTCAGTGAGATCATTGACTCTTGAGCGCTAGATCTTGTTGATAGATTTGGAGAAATACAACCCAGCTATTATGCGACAATTCAGGGCACGAAAGGGGTGGATTTGGTTCATCAGAGGGAATCTCATCCTCTATTCAGGAGGAGCGTACAACCACAGAATCGAGGCCGCAGAGGAGATACTAGCTCAGGTATGAGCTGTCTTCATCTCACAGCACCTCCGAGGGATCAAAGAGTCTAGTCAAGCTTATGAGCCATCAGCTACACTAGTCCTTGGGGCACATGTTACACATGACATCCCTGATGATGGCAGAGGGGAAAATGCTACAGTCATAGGGCTTGAGAGATCAAAGAATAAAGAGGTTTGGGAGGATTATTTTGTCAGCTTGGCCACCTTCACTAGCTTTTGTATGTGGTGGCCAGTAAGGTCATTAACTCTTGAGTTCCAGTTCTTGTTGATAGATTTGGAGAAATACAACCCAGCTATTATGAGACAATTCAGGTCATGAAAGGGGTGGATTTGGTTCGTCTGAGAATTTTATGCCAATGTTGCTCATATCAAGAAAGGGACGTAGGTGACCAAAGTACGCAACCTCAATGTGAGGTTTGATCAACATATGGTAAATGCGTATTTGGGCTTCGAGGATGTTGAGCCAAAGGAGTATTTGGAGACGTGCGCACTGAAGGATGAAGTCCGACCTTGATTGGCTGAGATTCTAGCACCACCAAAGCCATCACCACCATAGATTATTGTTGGGGTTCCCATTCAGTGGAGTACTTTGACCTTTGAGGCAAAAGTGTGGCAGACCTTTGTTTGTAGTAGGTTGGATCCATGCTAGAATGAGACTCACCTTCCAATTCCTCGAGAAGTTCTTATGGCTTCCATTATGGTCGGGTACCCAATCAATGTCGGTGCTGTGATGTCGGCCAACATTTCAGTGATTGCACGATAGGACAGCTCGGCCTACCCTTATCCCAACACTATCACAGAGTACCTTAATGATGCAAAGGTAGAGCCGAGAGATTTTGATGCCAAGGTAAAGCCGAAGGATCTATTTGACTGGTATTCTCTGATGGAGACGAGCAACCCAAAGAAGAAAGTCCAGCCTTCTACCACTACAGGCCAGTCTGATGAGCCAATAGTGGTAGCTTCTGAGGCAGCTGATCTTCCATCCACATCTACTGAGCCTTCTACCAGTGCCACTGCTATGCCTCCACCATCATCTTTAGCTCCTACCACAACCCCTAGAGTTGATCTAAAGTCAGTGCCCGTACCCACAGTTCCCCTATCTGCTCTGCGAATCTCTTAGATATTGGCGAGTCTCAATAACTGGATGTAAACAACTACTTCTAAGCTGCCTGACTTGTCTAGTACTGTTGCAGCACAGTCCACTTTTCAGGCACCATAGGCTCATTCTTACATTGATAAGACACTGAAGAAGATTTTGGAGAACTAGAAGACGATCATGGACACCTTGGTACAACACAGGTCAGTTATTGAGGAGTTAGGAAAGGAAGTAAAGAAGATGAGGAAGTCCTAGGTAAGCAAGAAATCAGTGGACAAGCTCCGGCGGTAGGTGACTAGACTTGATACAATTGGAGATCTTACTTTTGATATACTGCTTGACCCGCACCAGTCCACCATAGATCCTTCAGCACTATCTGCACCGGTAGCACCAGTTGGCTAGTCTGACGAGCTAGACCTTCCTGCCGACACTGCTGAGGCATTGCGTGCGATGTTCGAAAACCCAGCTACGAATAGATTTGATGATGATGAGATTCAATTTGCTGACCCTGAGGGAGATGACATTACTGGTGACACTAAGAAGTCCAAGGATCCTTAGGGAGTTTTCTTCACCCTCTCCTCATTTACTCTTATTTTTCTAAGCTTTGGGGACAATGCTTACTTTTATTCGGGGGTGGAGTTTATTTGATACATTGGTACACTTTGATACATTTGGTTTGAAATAATTTGATGATACTCTTTCTTTTCTTATTTGTATTTATCTAGCTTATCTCTCTTTTCTTATGTATATTTATATCTCTTTAGTAATTTTTGCTTATTAGCTTCTTTATTTATTCCATATTATTTCTTGTTTTGTTAAGTAGCTTCTTTTTATGCTTTAGTAGACAGTAAGCCTTTGATGTTCTTAACGCCACGGTTCTTTCCAAAGGTAGTTGTTGTATGAACCGGGTGACTCGTCCCAATAATGGATGACGTGACAACCTTCTTAAGGGAATGAGTCTGTTTTTGTGTTTAGGTAATAATAGTAGTAGTAATGAATAAAAATACCTAATTAAGTCATGCTCAAAGAGTCAACCGTGCTTCAATTGGTACCAACATTCTTAACTACGTGTTTATGGTTAGAGACAAGGTTTTTGAAAGAAATAACTCTAGTTAGTGACTTTGTGACTCTTGAGTTGACTTTGGTAATCATCAAGTGGTTTAATTGGACCGTAGTGATCTTTAAACTTGAATGTGGTTGTTGTAGGATCTCGACTCTATCCTCTTTTATAATATAGTTGCCTGAGGGGTGAGATGAATTGTTACTAGTCCAAGTATCCGTGCAAAGGGTCTAGAACATGCCCAAAATGTGTTTCAAGGCGAAATCCTATGTTTTGCTTGGTTTGAGAGGTGATTGCATGCTTTCCTTGGCCCGTTTGAGCTTTCTATTGCCAACAAATGTCATTATCTCTAGTCAACCCTTTGAGCCGCCAGCTTTTCTCATTTGATAACCATGTTATAACCTTAACCCATTTTGTCGTGACCCTCGGTTGGCACCTGGACTTTCCTTAACACTCTTATGAAACAAGTGGCTTAAAACATAAGTTTGGGGGAGAGAGAAGGAATTTGAAAAGGGCATTAAGGCACAAAATGAGAAAAGGAATGATCTTTATGAAAAAAGAAGGCAAGAAAAGAAAAGAACAAAAAGATAAATACAAAGCTTGAATAAGTGGAAGGGTTGATGGATTCAAAAAGAGGTAATGATCCCTAGCATGAGAAATTAAAAAGAGAGAACGAGAATGAAATAAACAAGAATAGAGTGATGTTAAGTCTCTCTAGTCCCCAATAAAAAGGAAATGCCTCTAAGAATTGGTAATTGTGAGCCGAGAAATGAAAATGTGGAGTGCTTAAGGAAAGGTGTAACCACTTACCCATATGGTATCCTACCCTAATCCAAAAGCCTTCCTTATAACCCGAAAGAAGTCCTACTTGATTTTGAACCAAGTGAGCTTACATTAGTGGTGATCTACATGAGGGGCAAGCCTATGGTACTTGAAGTCGTACTTGTGACATTCTCTTATGAGAGATGAGTGGAAATTTCATGAATCTTAAGTTTGAGTGTTAATTTCTTAAGTGAGCTTGGCAAATGAAAAGTAGGAGCGGAAGAGTTTGGAGTCCACCATGACCTATATGATAGAACAAGAGTCCTTGATGAGTAAAGTCAATTCTTGAAGCTCTAATGTCATATTAAAACTATGTATGCATGAATATTTGACTTGTCACCTTGTTGATAATACATGAGTAGTTGATAAGTGGGGATTTTGACTACTTATTAGCATATTTTTGGTTTTATTTTAGTCTGGTAATTTACGTTCCCCAAACTAATGAAATTGTGCAAATTGCAGAAATGTTGGAAGTTTGGTATACCATGATGAAATCCGACTCAAAAAGGAGTGTTCCGAAACACAAGGCATTAAAGGGCGCAGAGGCAAAGAAATGCGGTCCGTAGAAGATGTGACTACAGAATTCCATCTGCGACTGCAAACCAAGAAACAGAACCCAACAGGATTTTGACTAATGTGCGGCCGCAGAACAGGGCTTTCACTAACAAATAATTCAAAGTTCAGAGAATAAGCAAAAAGACCAAGTCTTGACGCCTTGCTGAAGTGCGGACCGCAGAAGAATTGTGAGGCCGTAAAAGCTGCTTCGCAGCCGCAATCCAGATATGTGCGGCTACAAAACCCACTCTCCTGTCAGCTGAAGAAATTTGCGGAGCGCACATGGAATTGTGCGGCCACAGAACCTCCCGAGTGACATTTTTGATAGCGATTTTTGTCCCACTATAAATAGACAAGTTCCACAATTTTAGGTCAAGTTTTGAAGAAAAAAGTTGTTATAGCTGTTACCTTTTTCCATTTTAGGAAATTTATGATTATTTTAGTATTTAAACATTATACTTCATCGATTTAACCTTTTATTATTGGTTTTATTTGTATTTCTTCTTTATTTTCTTCAATACCCACTATGGGTAACTAGATTCTTACTCTGGTTATGACCCAACCCTAGTGTGTAAACCTTAAGGGTATTTAATTTAATGCTTATTTATGATTGAGTGTTGATTATTTAGCCTAGTTCATGCTTCAATTTTAGAATTAATGGTTGCAAACATTGATTCATGCATTTTTGACTTAGTCTCTACTTGAGAAAGATAGACCTAGTCTAGGATAACTTGGCTAATAAGGAATTGGGTTAATTGAGAGTTCGATTAGCCTAATTAAAGGGTTCAAACTAGAGATAGTAAGAACCCGACTTGAGCTCATATCAACTATTTTGTTTGATACCCATTTGGGCTTGAGAAACCAAATAGGGCAAAATCACTATTTGACCGAGAGGTATTGAGTGGATAATGTAGAATTGAGAGCTATAATGCACCCCAATCAACAAAATAAGTATTAACGTATTTAATAGAGTAATAGTATAAGTAGAAATCAAAATTCTTTGTGGAAGTGCAAATTTAGTTAATCCATTCGCTTTCTTCAAGTATATACTCCCAGCACCCCTTATAACTCTCTGTGGATTCGACCCTGACTCATAGCTGGGTAATTTATATTGCACACGACCGTATCATATCTCTTATTGAGGTGTATTGTGGACGTCATCAATTTTTGGCGCCATTGCCGAGGAGTTAAAATGGTACAACGTTGGCGACAAACAATGATCTCGGAACCCGTTGAGGTACAATGTTAGCGCCATGTGTACGTCGAGGATGATCAAGTTGAGGAGGTACCTCTTGAACCTCAAGCCAACCGAAGAGGTTGTGTGCCTTAAGATAACGTACCCGCTCCACCCTCACTTCCTCCATGAGCGGCTTCGCACTGGATGTTACCGGATGAAGGATATGCTAGTGCAATAGCCCCTCCTATATTAGGGGTGAGAAACTTCCAAATCACCAATATGATGTCCACTTTGCTTGAGCAACGTGATTTCTTCACGGATGCTCCAACTCAAAATGTGTATAAACATTTGAGAGGGTTTGTGGATACTTGTTGGGGGAGCAAACAAGCAAATGTATCCAAGGATGCATTGAGGCTAAGGCTTTTTCCCTTCTCTCTATGGGAAAAAGATTTAGATTGGTTGGAATGATTACCGAACCATTCCATTTATACTTGGGATGAGTTGGCGAAAATATTTATTGCTAAGTTATTCTCTCTCGGGCACATGGCTACACTTCGAGATGAGATTTAGGCATTCAAGCAAGATCTAAATGAACCACTACACGAAATATGGGAGCGATATAGAACTATGGTCAAGGAATGTCCCAACAACGATATGATAGAAAACATGATTCAACAAACCTTCTATCGTGGGATTAACACAACCAACCAATGTGTAGTGAATCAACTTGCCGATGAGAACTTTATGATTATGCCTTATGCGAAGGCGTGTGAGATTTTGGTCAAGCCAATGCTGAATTGACTACAACCATGAATCAACTAGAAAAGGCTCAACTTCATCAAGTGCAAAATCCTAACCAAGTCAATACTATGGAATTAGCGAACATGATGGTGAACAAGAGAAGTACCAAGGATCCGCAAGTGCAAAATCGAGTGGAGAACTATGTGCAAGAAAATAGTGGATTTGAGCAAGATGATTCCTATAATGAACAAGGAGAGGAAGTGCAATATGTGAACAATTTTCAAGGGCAAAGAATCAACTTCCAAGGACTAAACCAACAACAATGGCGACCTCAAAACAATCAAGGCAATTTGAGTTCTAATAATCAAGGAAATTGGAGTGACAGCAACAATCAAGGGAATTGGTGTAACAACAATAATCAAGGAAATTGGAGTGGAAATAATTAAGGAAATTGGGAGGGGGGGGTTAGAATCAAAGCTAATGAAACAACAATCAAGGCAACCAGGGGTCGGGTTTTTAAAGATCCCCGATGTATCAACAACCGAGCAACCCGCCTCCTTATACTTCCTATGGTTCAATTTCTTTAAACAATGAGATGGGGCATATTAAAAATATGTTCAAGAAAATGATAGAAAAGAATGTTGATTCGGATGCCCAACTTGCCTCACACAACACATCAATCCGCAACTTTGAAATTCAAATAAGGCAAATCTCTCAAGCTCAAAATTCTCGTTCTAAGGGGGCACTACCAAGTGACACGGTAGTAAACCCAAAGGGTGGAAACAACACGGGACATGACATGGACGTTACCACAATAAGTGGAAAAGGTGGGAATGCACCTGTGACGACCCAAATCGAAGGGCCATGACTAGTGCCCGAGTCCTTCCTGTCGAACACCCGTAAGCATGCGTTTAAGATATAAACATGAATTAAGGGTAGGTCATAGACAATATCTGTCAATAAACTGTTGAATTACGTGAATAACATATGTGAGGAAAACATGTCCAAAATACATATATTCATATACATGCAGAATACAGTAGGGCGAGCCGGCAAGACTACTATAGATAACTACATACCCAAGACTGGAAGCCGACAAGGCCACATACTATCCAACTATACATAACTGCCAACAGACCTCTAATAGTGTGTACAACTGTACAAGGACGGGACTGGGCCCCGTCATACCCATATATGTATACAAACACATCATACCAAAACTCAAAGCAGGTTTGGATCAAATGGAGCACACCAACTCTCGCTGAGTCCTAAGAAGGGGGACCGTCAGCCTGTCTACCTGCACCTGCGGGCATGAAACGCAGGCCCCGGGAAATAGGGGCGTCAGTACGAATAATTTACTGAGTATATAAGGCATGAAAATCATTACATAAAAGACATAAAAGAAACGTGGAGTAAAGAATAATACCTGTAAGTCTAAACAACTTTGTGAATCCTGAAACATTTATAATATCATGCACGAGCTTATAAATGTCGTATCATGCATAGGTATAGGTGTACATAACATCATCAAGCCTCTGAGATCATCCCATCATATCATCTCGGCCTCTGTGGGCGAAATTATCAACGTATACCAACTGATCAGCTGGTGGTGCGTATATAACATTGTAACCTTTTCCCATATCCTATATACATATAATATATGCGTATATAACGTCATATGTTCATGGGTCAATGTACATGCATAAATTAGTGAAATGCATAAGATGTAAGTTAAAAAGAGTTCTCGGAATGTCATAAGATCAATATATCTTTGGATAAACTTTATCAACTACGTATTTTGCTGACACCCATGAATAGAAGATGTAATAATAAGACACATGGGAATCAAGAACATAGGTACCCCTAGTGCTTATATGAATAGAGGTATTTATGAAAGTTGTGCGTTTGCTCATTTTGTTTGTATCGTATGAATCATGCCAAAAGGAAAGAAGGGATAGCCTTAACATACCTGAGCCGATTCTCTTGGCAATCCCTCTAACACACGACAATCGCAACAAAACATGTGACAACAAGATCGAAGTAGGGAAAAATTCGTATGATATTCTTGAGAAAGGTTATACCGGGCTCCCTTAGAATTACAAATCTCGTTGCTATTACGCTATGTAGTCTCGTATGAAATTTTGCTGAAGGTTTTTTTCCATTACTTTGTAGAGATACAAGAATCTCCCTTAAGAGAATTAGAGAGGTCTTTGGTTGTGGGTCCCACTTGATAAGAATTCCTTTGCCAGACTCCCCTAAATGTGACACCTAGCTACCTAAGCCAAGGAGTTATTGTTTGGTTTTTATCAAATAACTCCTTGCTTCCACGCTAGGGGGTGATGTTCCCACCCAATACTTATCCCCCCAATTTTCAATTGATTTATTAATTTCCCACTTAAGTCAATAATTAACCCATTACCAACATAATTAGGTAATATCTTAATTTACTTAAAATACTAATCACTTTTAACATACTTTATACACCTTATTATCATGGTCATGTGGTACCTTGTATGGCACTAGTCCATAAATACGGGGTATTATAGCTTGGACTGTATTTTATCCTAAATTGATGACCTACCAATGAAACTCATCTTCTTTGATTTATTTACCCTATAGCATTCACGACACTTACTTATCGCCTGTTATAAATAGCATAAATGCTTATAATCTTAAAATTAATCTCATTCCCGAGTCTACATTGATTAACTTACGAGGAAACTTTAACGTACGAAATGCGGGATGTAACATCCTTCCCCCCTTAGAAACATCCATCTTCGAATGTTTAACTCCCCAGGATCTATATAAATTTTGACAGAGTCGCCTTTGTAACAGTACTACTATCAACCCTTCCTGTAGAAAACTCAATAATTCTATGCCACATATTGCCACAATCATCAACCACGACAATGGTCTCACACGACCAATGAAAATAATTAACACAAGAATCCATACTCGTATCTTAAGGTTGTGTTGTCTCAGTTGGATCCTTCTCTAGAAAAGCAAACAATTGAGGATATTTAGACTTCATCTCTTCTTCAGCTTCCCAAGTCATTTCTTCCACATTATTGTTTCTCCAGAGTGCTTTCACCGAAACTACGTCTTTAGTCCTCAATCTCTGAATATGTCTATCTGGTATAGCAATAGAAGCTTCCTCATATAATAACTGCTCTGTGACCTGAACATCATCAACTGACACGATTCTAGAAGGATCTCCGATACATTTACGGAGCATAGACACATGAAAGACTGGATGTACAGACTCCAACTCAGAAGGCAAGTCTAACTCATATGCTACCTGGCCTACCTTGCGTATGATATTATATGGTCCAATGTACCGATGGCTAAGTTTTCCTTTATTACCGAATCTCATAACGCCTTTTATTGGTGATACCTTTAGGAATACCTAGTTGCCAACCTGAAACTCTAAGTCTCATTGTCGATTATCCGCATAAGACTTCTGACGGCTTTGAGCTGCTAATAGCCTTTCCTGTATAAGCTTAATATTCTCGATTGCCCATTGTACCAACTCTGGTCCTACTAACTTAGTTTCCCCAATATCGAACTATCCTATAGGCGACCTACACTTCTGTCCATAAAGAGCTTCGTATGGAGCCATCTGAATACTGGAATGATAGTTATTATTATACGCAAACTCAATAAGCGAAAGATGATCATCCCATCTACCATTAAGGTCTATCACACAAGTCCGTAACATATCCTCCAGTGGATGAATAGTACGCTCAGCCTGTCCGTCTGTCTGGGGATGAAATGTTGTACTAAGACTTACCTGAGTCCCCAATTCTTATTAAAAGGACCTCCAAATATTAGCTGTAAACTGAGCACCTCTATCCGAGATAATAGATATAGGGACACCATGAAGTCGTACTATTTCCTTAATATAAAGCCTTGCATAATCCTCTGCGGAATATATAGTCCTATCGGGTAGAAAATGGGCTGATTTTGTAAGTCTATCAACAATCACCCATATAGAATTGAACTTACGCTGGGTACGAGGTAAACCTATGATGAAATCCATATTGATTACTTCCCACTTCCAAGTCGAAATTTCTATAGTCTGCAACAATCCACTGGGTTTTTGATGCTCAATCTTAACCTGCTGATAGTTAGGGCACTGAGCAACAAACTCCGCTATATCCTTTTTCATTCCGTTCCACCAATATATTTCCCTGATATCATGATACATCTTTGTTGCTCCTGAATGGATAGAATGACGAGAATAGTGAGTTTCTTCCATAACTTGCCGACGCAGCCCTACAACATTAGGGACACATAATCGTCCTCGATATCTGAGAACCCTATCTCCTGTAATCTCAAATGGTGTATTCTCCTTCTAAGGGGTTGTATCCCTATAATGAGCTAACACATGATCCTCGTACTGGCATTCCTTCACTTCAGTTACTAAAGAGGATGTTGTCGTGTCCTAAATAGTAATTCTAGTATCACATGAGTCCAGTAATCGAACTCTAAGACTAGCTAGCTGATAAATCTCATGGGCAATTCCACTCTTCCCTGGCTGTAAATATGACAGGCTACCCATAGATCTACGGTTGAGGGCGTCGGCTACTACATTCGCCTTCCCCAGATGGTATAAAATATCAACGTCATAGTCTTTCAGTAGCTCCAACCATCTTCTTTGACATAAATTCAATTCCTTTTTCTTGAAGATATACTGAAGGCTTTTATGATCCGTATAGATATCAACATGAATGCCATACAAATAGTGCCTCCACATCTTTAGTGCATGAATCACCGTGACTAACTCTAAATCGTGGGTTGGATAATTATTCTCGTGCTTTCTTACT
This sequence comes from Nicotiana tabacum, assembly GCF_000715075.1. Classification (NCBI taxonomy): domain Eukaryota; kingdom Viridiplantae; phylum Streptophyta; class Magnoliopsida; order Solanales; family Solanaceae; genus Nicotiana; species Nicotiana tabacum. The sequence continues at coordinate 19,880,980 of NC_134081.1, read as the reverse complement.
TGTCTAGAAGAATAAGCTACAACCTTACCATGCTGCATCAGTACACAACCCAATCCAATGCCCGAATCATCACAATAGATATCATAAACATTGGTTCCCTCTGGAGTGTTAGAACCGGTGCTGAAGTTAATTTGTCCTTCAATGCCTGGAAACTCTGTTTGCAAGCATCAATCCACTTAAACATAGCTCCCTTCTGAGTCAATTTGTCAATGGCGCTGAAAGAGAAGAAAATCCCTCTACAAATCTCCTGTAATAACCTGCCAAACCGAGAAAGCTACGAACCTCCGTTGGTGTCGTGGGTCTAGGACAAGTCTTTACTGCCTCAATCTTTTGTTTATCAACCCAGATACATTCACCCAAAATAATGTGCCTAAGGAAAGATACATAATTCAACCAGAATTCACATTTAGAGAATTTTGCATACAACTTCCCTTTTTGTAAAACTCTGAGCACAATACGCAAATGATCTGCATGCCCAGTCTCTAAATGTGAATTCTGGTTGTGTGTCAACCCAGATACATTCACCCAAAATAATGTGCCCAAGGAAAGCTACATAATTTAACCAGAATTCACATTTAGAGAATTTTGCATACAACTTCCCTTTTTGTAAAACTCTAAGCACAATACGCAAATGATCTGCATGCCCAGTCTATATATCATCGATAAATACAATCACGAATACATCTAGAAAGGGTATGAACACACGGTTCATCAAATCCATGAATACTGCAGGGGCATTGGTCAAACCGAATGACATAACACGAAACTCAAAGTGTTTGTATCTGGTCCTGAACGCTGTCTTCGAAATATCTTTCTCCTTAACCCTTACCTGATAGTACCCGGACCTTAAGTCTATCTTCGAGAAATATTTGGCACCTTGCAACTGATTAAATAAATCATCAATCCTCGGGAGCGGGTACTTATTCTTGATCGTCACCTTATTCAACTGTCTATAGTCAATACACATCCGCAAGGAACCATCTTTCTTCCTCACAAATAACACAGGTGCTCCCCACGGTGATGTACTAGGTCTGATAAACCATTTTTCAAGCAAGTCCCTTAGTTATTACTTCAACTCTCTCAGCTCTTAAGGTGCCATTCTATAGGGAGGAATAGATATTGGCTGAGTATATGGTAATAGGTCAATAGAAAACTCAATTTCTCGCTCTGGCGGAAGACCCAGAAGCTCATCAGGAAACTCGTTAACCACATGGATAGATTGAATGGTTGGTGACTATACTTTCACATCTTGAACCCGAACTAAGTGATAAATATAGCCCTTTCAAATCATCTTCCTTGCCTTGAGATAGAAAATAAATCTGCCTCTCGGCGATGCCGTATTACCTTTCCATTCCAAAACAGGATCCCTTGGAAATTGGAATCAGACCATATTTGATCTACAATCAATGTTGGCATAACAAGAAGCCAACCAATCCATACCCATTATAACATCAAATTCTGCCATATCTAACTCGATTAGGTCTGCTACTGTAGATCGACTATGAACTACTACTATACAACCTCTATATACCTGCCTAGCTATCACTGGATCCCCAACAGGTGTGGACACCTCAAAAGGTTTAACCAACTCAGGTTTTATTCCAAACTTACTAGCAACCAACAGAGTAACATATGATAAGGTGGAACTTGGGTCAATCAGTGCATATATATTATATGAGGAGACTGATAATATACCTGTAACAACATAAGGTGACGACTCCTGATCCTGTCGTCCTGCTAATGCATATATGCGGTTCTGAGGACCACTCAAGCTAGATGCTCTACCTTTGCATCTACCACGGCCGATTGGTGCTTGTGAACTTTGCCTAGGAGGGCGTAATGATGTTGATGAACCAACTACAGATCCTGCTGGCTGAAATATACTTGCACCACCTCTCATCGGACAATCTCTCATAACGTGACCTGGATAACCACAAGTACAACAAACACCCAACCCCATACAGCATTGCCTGGCATGCTGCTTACCATACTGAGCACATCGTGGCAAGGGAGGCCTCGTCTGACTTGACTCACCCCAATACTGAGAACTTGAGGCCTTGGAATTTGGACTGGGCCCTGAATATGTGGAACAATCAAATCTCTTACCGGCAAACTGAGGGAGTGTGCTAGCCGATGGGTGGGTTGGATACCTCGGGTATTATTATCTCTGACCACCTCAAAAATCACCAGAAGGGACCCGAAGATCTCGCTCTCTTACTCTGACCCCTATCATGCTCACGATCGGCCCTCTGCTTCTTCTTATGCTCCTCTACACCCTGAGTGTATGCCTGAATACGAGAAATATCCATGCCTAGTTGAAGTGAGACCGGCATACAATCGTTAAGCAAGTGTGGCTCCAACCCCATCAGGAACCGGTGAACCCGATCCTCCATCTTAGATACAATAGTGGGAGCATACCTGGCCAACAAATCAAACTAAAGACTGTACTCCCGAATGCTCATGTTACCCTACCAAAGGGTCAAGAACCTATCAACTCTGGCCCTTCTAAGCTCTAGTGGCAGATAATGATGAATAAAAGCCTCTGTAAACTCCTGCTATGCCGCTGGAGGGGCATCCTCACCTCTGGACAACTCCCAAGACTCGTACCAATTAACTGCAACATCTTGAAGTCTATAGGAAGCTAGCTCAACTGACTCAGTCACAGTGGCCTTCATTACCCTCAAAGTCCTCTGCATCCTATTGATAAATACCTGAGGGTCCTCATTTGGATCTGCTCCAGTGAATATCGAGGGTCTAAATTAATGAAATCATGAACCCACACACTGATGGCCCTATCTGCATGACCAATACCTACTTCCTGGCACCGAGCTTGTGAATCTACTAATCAAGTTAATAGCTGAATAGCCTCTCTCATCTCCTAACCCAGTGCACCTGGCTGAGGAGCTAGATATATAGGGGCAGGCGCTGGAGCTGGTGTCCCTCGGAGCTCCTCTAGAGAGGGTAGGGTATGTGAAGTCTGAGATGGAATCTCACTCTGAGACTCTCACCGAGCCCTGGTAACTCGTGGCGCTCGACTAGTAGTCTCATCAGCCACAAACTTTCCCTTCTGGGTGTCTGTAGCTTTCTTAGGCATCGCTGAAAATATAACACATCGTTAGAAAAATGAATCCTCATATCGCATGATTTAAGATAAGAAGAGAGGATAATATCCTATATGTCATGTAGCCTCATATTTATAAGTGTGGTGCACAAAACACCCATAAACAAGACTCTACTAGACACGATATGTAGACAACCCTAGGATAGAACTACTCCGATACTACTTTTGTCATGACCCAAACCAAAGTGCCATGACGAGTGCCTGAGTCCTACCCGTCGAACACCCCTAAACATGCATTTAAGATATAAACATGAATTAATGGTAGGTCATAGATAATATCTGTTAATAAACTGCTAAATTACGTGAATAATATACGTGAGGAAAACATGTCCAAAAGACATATATACATATACATACTGAATACAATAGGGCGAGCTGGCAAGGCTACTATAGACAACTACATATCCAAGACTGGAAGCCGACAAGGCCACATACTATCCAACTATACATAACTATCCACGGACCTCTAATAGAGTGTACAGCTATATAAGGACAGGAATGGGCCCTGTCATACCCATATATGTATACAAACACATCATAACAAAACTCAAAGCAGCTCCGGATCAAATGGAGCACACCAACTCTCGCTGATCAATGATCCTAAGAAGGGGGACCGTCCGCATGTCTACCTACACCTGCGGGCATTAAACGCATGCCCCGAGAAATAGGGGCATCAGTACGAATAACGTACTGAGTATGTAAGGCATGAAAATTAGTACATAAAAAACATAAAAGAAACGTGGAGTAAAGAATACCACATGTAAGTCTAAACAACTTTGTGAATCCTGAAACATTTATAATATCATGCACGTGCATATAAATGTCGTATCATGCATAGTTATAGGTGTACATAATATCATCAAGCCTCCGAGGGCATCCCATCATATCATCTCGGCCTCTGTGGGCGAAATCATCAACGTATACCAACTGATCAGGTGGTGGTGCGTATATAACACCGTAACCTTTTCCCATATCCCATATATATATAATATACGTATACGTATATAACGCCATCTAGTCATGGGCCAATGTACATGTATAAATGAATGAAATGCATAAGTAGTAAGTTAATAAGATTTCTCGGAATGTCATAAGATCAATATGACTTCGGATAAACTTTATCAACTACGTATTTGTCTGAGACCCATGAATTTAAGATGTAATAATAAGACACATGGGGAATCAAGAACATAGGTACCCCTAGTTCTTCTATGAATAGAGGTATTTATGAAAGATATGTGTTTTCTCGTTTCGTTTATATCGTATGAATCATGCCAAAAGGAAAGAAGGGATAGCCTTAACATACCTGAGCCGATTCTCTTGACAATCCCTCTAACACACGACAATCGCGACAAAACACGTGACAGCAAGATCGAAGTAGGAAAAAATCCGTATGATATTCTTGAGAAAGATTATACCGGGCTCCCTTAGAATTACAAATCTCGTTGCTATTATGCTATGTAGTCTCGTATGAAATTTTTCTGAAGCTTTTTTTCCAATTACTTTGTAGAGATACAAGCATCTCCCTTAAGTGAATTAGAGAGGTCTTTTATCTTAGTGGTCCCACTTGATAAGAATACCTTTGCCAACCTCCCCTAAATGTGACACCTAGATACCTAAGCCAATGAGTCATTGTTTGGTTTTTATCAAATAACCCCTTGCTGCCACGTTGGGGGGGGGGGGTGATGTTCCCACCTAATAATTATCCCCCTAATTTCTAATTGATTTGTTAATTTCTCACTTAAATCAATAATTAATCCATTACCAACATAATTAGGTAACATCTTAATTTACTTAAAATACTAATCACTTTTAACATACTTTGTACACCTTATTATCATGGTCATGTGGTACCTTGTATGTCACTAGTCCATAAATACGGGGTATTATAGCTTGGACCGTATTTTATCCCAAATTGACTATCTTCAACTAAACTCATCTTCTTTGAATTATTTACCCTCTAACCTTCACGACACTTACTTATCTCCTATTATAAATAGCATAAATGCTTTTAACCTCAAAAATAATCTCATTCCCAAGTCTACGTCGATTAACTTATGACGAAACTTTAACGTACGAAATGCGGGATGTAACAACACCCACCTCAAGTCAAAGGTAACTTGTTGATGATGATCAAGTGGTGCAAAAAGAAGAAATCTCGAACAATGTGGTGCAACCTAATGATGAAGTTCGGATTGATATTGATGATAGTGTGGAAGAGACTCAAGAGGAGGTGAACCCGTCTAGGGAACACATTATTGACATACCGGAGCCGGTAGTGCAAAAGGATAAGGCACCATTTCCTAAGCCTCCACCTCCATACCTTCAAAGACTTGGCAAGCAAAATGGTGAGAATCAATTCAAGAAGTTCATTCAAATGATGAAGAGTCTCTCAATCATGTGACATTAGTTGAAGCTTTGGAACAAATACCTGGTTATGCAAAGTTTATAAAGGATCTTGTGACAAAGAAGCGGTAAATAAATTTTGAAACCATCAAAGTCACTCATCAAGTGAGTGAGGTTGTGCATTCAATGGTTTCTAAGTTGGAGAATTCCGGTGCTTTCACTATTCCTTGTACAATTGGAAGTGCCGAGTTTGCTAAAGCTCTTTGTGATCTTGGGGCACGTATCAATTTGATGCCCTATTAGGTTTTCAAGACTTTGGGAATAGGGCAACCAAGACCCACCTCTATGAGATTGCAAATAGCCGATGGTACCATGAAGAGGCCTTTGGGTGTGTTTGATCATATCTTGGTTCGTGTTGATAAATTCATTTGTCCGACGGATTTTGTCATCCTAGATTGTGAAGTTGATTATGAAGTCCGATTATTCTTGAGAGACCTTTCCTTGCTACGGGGAAGGCTCTTTGTGATGTTGAAGCCGGAGAACTTACCTTTAGGGTTGGTGATGAAAAGGTGGTATTCCATATGTGTAAGTCCATGCAGCAACCAAATAACAATGAGATGTGCTCTTTTGTGGACTTGGTGACCGATGTTATTGTTGATGAAACAAGTTCTACAATTATTGTTGTTGATATATTGGAGGCCGTCTTTCTCAACTTTGATGATGACGGGATTGGTGGCTTCATGGAATGTGTGAACTATTTTCAAGGAATGGTGTCGTACAATTGTGCACCCCGAAAATTATCCTTGGATCTTGAAAATAGGACAACTCATCCTACAAAGCCTTCTATTGAAGAGCCTTTTACCTTGGAGTTGAATCCATTACCTCTACATATTCGGTATAAATTTCTTGGTCCTTAATATACTTTACCGGTTATTCTTTCCTCTTGTTTGACTAACGTGCAGGTAGATTCCACTTTGGCGGTGCAACAAAAGAGAAAGAAGGCTATTGGATGGACCTTGACGGATATTCAAGGGATAAGCCTCGCATTTTGCATGCATAAGATCAATTTAGAGGATGGTGCCAAACCATCTATTGAATATCAAAGGAGACTCAATGAGTCTATGCAAGAAGTTATCAAAAAGGATATCATCAAGGGGTTGGATGCCGGGATGGTCTACCCCATATCCGATAGTTCGTGGACTTCTCCAGTTCAATGTGTCCCAAATAAGGGGGGCATGCGGTGGTCACCAATGACAAGAATGAGTTTATTTCTACAAAAACGGTGACCAGTTAGAATGTGTGTATGGACTATCGCAAGCTCAACAAAGTCACAAGGAAGGATCACTTTCCACTTCCTTTATTAGATCAAATGCTCGATAGATTGGCCGCCCGTGCTTTCTATTGCTTTATTGATGGGGATTTGGGCTACAACTAAATTCTTATTGCTCCGGAAGATCAAGAGAAAACAACCTTTACATGTCCCTATGCCACTTTCCCAGTCAAGCGGATGACATTTGGTTTGTATAATGCACCGACGACTTTTCAAAGATGTATGATGGCTATTTTCATGGATATGGTAGAGGACTACCTTGAGGTTTTCATGGACGACTTCCCAGTAGTTGGAGATTCTTTTGGTGATTGTCTTGAAAATTTGGATAAAGTGTTGGCTAGATGTGAAGAAACAAATTTGGTGCTCCATTAGGAGAAATGTCATTTCATGGTCGAGGAAGGCATTGTCCTTGGCCACAAAATCTCAAAGAATGGAATTAAAGTTGATAAGGCAAAGATTGAGGTGATTTCTAAACTTCCACCTTCAAATTTGGTGAAGGGAGTGTGGCATTTCTTAGGCCACACAGGGTTTTACCGGCCATAGCTCCCACCACAACTCTAAGGCCAGTGACCATGCCCACAACCCCACTATCTGCGCTGCGAGTCTCAACAGCTGGATCTAGACAAATACTGCAAAGTTGTCTGACTTGTCTAGTACTGTTACAACGCAGTCCACTTCTCAGGCACCTGAGGCTCCTTCTACCATTGATGAGACACTAAAGAAGATTTTGGAGAACCAGAAGACAATCATGGGCACTTTGGTACAACACGGGTCGGTGATTGAAGAGATGGGCAAGGAAATAAGGAAGATGAGGAAGTCCTAGGCCAGCAAGAAGTCAATGGATAAGCTCTGGAGAGAGGTGAGCAGAATTACTAACAGCTGGAGATCTTCATTTTGATATGTTGCTTGACCCGCACCAGTCTGTCCCAGATCCTTCAGTACCATCTACACTGGTAGCACCAGGTGGCCAGTATAAAGAGCCAGACCTTGCTGCCTACACTGCTGAGGTAGTGCATGAGATGTTCTCCAACCCAGCCATACCTAGAGTCGAGGATGATGAGATCCAGTTGGTTGATCCGGAGGGCATGACATTGTTGGGGACACATAAATGTCCAATGAGCAATAGAGAGTTTTCTTCACCCTTCCCTCTTTTACTCTTATTTTGCTAAGCATTGGGGACAAGGCTTATTTTTATTTGGGAGGTGGAGTTTATTTGACACATTTGGTACACTTTGATTTGGTACACTTTGATACATTTGGCCTGTAATAATTTGATGATACTTTTTATTTTTCGTACTTGTATTTAACTATCTCCTCTCTTTCTTACTATGTATATTTTTTCTCTCTTTAGTAGTTTTGCCCATTAACTTCTTTATCTTTATTTTTGTTTATTAGCTTCTTTATCTTTTCCATATTAGTTCTTATTTTGTTAAGTAGTTTTTTTTTTATGTTTTAGTAGGTAATAAGCCTTTAGTTTTCTTAACGTCACGGTTCTTTCCAAAGGTAGTTCTTGTGTGAACTGGGTGACTCGTCCCAATGATGGATGGCATGACAACCTTCTTAAAGGATTGAGTCAGTTTTTGTGTTTAAGTAATAATAGTAGTAGTAATGAATAAAAAGACCTAATTAAGTCATGCTCGAAGAGTCAACCATGCTTTAATTGGCACCAACACACTTAACTAGGTGCTTATGGTTAGAGACAAAGTTTTTTTAAAAAGGAATAGCTCTAGTTAGTGATTTTGTGATTCTTGAGTTGACTTTGGTAATCATCGAGTGGTTTAATTGGACCATAATGATCTTTAAACTTGAATGTGTTCGTTGTAGGCTCTCGACTCCATCCTCTTTTACAATCTAATTGTGTGAGGGGTGAGATGAATTGTTGCTAGTCCAAGTATCCGTGCGGAGGGTCTAAAACTTGCCTCGAATGTGTTTCAAGGCAAAATCCTAAGTTTTGCTTGGTTTGAGAAGTGATTGTAGGCTTTCCTTTGCCCGTTTAAGCCCTCTATTGCCAACCAATGTCATTATCCCTAGTCAAACCCTTTGAGCCTCTAGCCTTTCTCATTTGATAACCATGTTACAAGCCTTTACCCGATTTGTCCTGACCCTCTCTTGGCACCCGGACTTTCCTTAACACTCTTGGGAAACAAATGGCTTAAAACGTAAGTTTGGGGGAGAGGTGAGGAATTTCAAAAACGTTATCAAGGCACAAAAAAAAAAGAAAAAAAAATGATCTCTATGAAAAGAGAAGGCAAGAAAAGAAAAGAATAAAAAGAAAAATAAAAAACACGAATAAGTGGAAGGGTTGATGGATTCAAAAAGAGGTAATGATCCCAAACATTGAGATATCAAAAAGGGAGAAAAAATAATGAAATGATCAAGAAAGAGTGATATAAGTCTCTCTAGTCCCCCAATAAAAAGAAGGTGCCTCTAAGAATTGGCAATTGTGAGACGAGAAATGAAAGTGTAGAATGATTAAGAAAAGGTGTAACCACTTACCCATATGATATCCTACTATAACCCAAAAGCCTTCATTATATCCCGAAAGAAGTCCTACTTGATTTCAAATCGAGTGAGCTTACATTAATGGCGATCTACATGAGGGGCAAGCCTATAGTACTTGAGGCCGTACTTGTGACATTCTCTTGTGAGAGACGAGTGAACCTTTCATGAATCTTAAGATTGAGTGCTAATTTCTTAAGTGATCTTGGCAAATGAAAAGTAGAGGAGGAAGAGTTTGGAGTCCACCATGACCTACATGATAGAACAAGAGTCCTTGATGAGTAAAGTCAATTCTTGAAGCTCAAATGTCACATTAGAACTATATGTGCATGAATATTTGACTTGTCACCTTGTTGATAATGCACGAGTAGTGTGCATTTTTGTTAGTCCCAACTGATGTGTTAATGGCTCACCTTTGACTCATTGAAATGACCCTTAACTTTAGGAGGTGGAAACTGATGTATTTGCTTGAGGACAAGCAAAGACTTAAGTTTGGGGAAGTTGATAAGTGGGAATTTTGACAACTTATTAGCACCTTTTTGCTTTTGTTTTAGTCCGAAAGTATTGATTTACATTTCCGAAACTAATGAAATTATGAAAATTGCAGGAATGTTGGAAGTTTGGTCTACCATGATGAAATCCGAATAAAAAAGGAGTGTTCGCAGTATAAGGAATAAAAGGGCGCAGAGGTAAAGAAGTGTGGTCTGCAGAAGAAATTGCAGATCGCAGAATTCCATCTCCGGCCACAAACCAAGCAACAGAACCCAACAGGATTTTAACAGGATTTTGAACAATGTGCAGACCGCACAAGAATTGTGTGGCCGCAGATGTTTCTTCGCAGCCGCAATCCAGATATGTGCGGATGTAAAACCCACTCTCCTGCCAGCTGAAGAAATCTGTGGACGACACTTTGAATTGTACGGTCGCAGAACCTCCCGAGGGGCATTTTTGTCAGCGATTTTTAGCCCACTATAAATAAACGAGTTTCACAATTTTAGGTCAAGTTTTGAAGAAAAAAGTTGTTGTAGCCATTACCTTTTGCCATTTTAGGAAGTTTTTGATTATTTTAGTGTTTAAAAATTATATTTCATCAATTTAATCTTTGATTATGGGTTTATTTTCCATTCTTGTTTATTTTCTTCAATACCCACTATGGGTAGCTAGATGTTTACTAGGGTTGTGACCCAACCCTAGTGTGTAAACCTTATGGGTATTTAATTTAATGCTTGTTTATGATTGGATGTTGATTATTTAGCCTAGTTCATGCTTCGATTTTAGAATTAATGGTTGCAAACATTGATTCATGCCTTTTTGACTTAGTCTCTACTTGAGAAAGAGAGACCTAATTTAGGATAACTTGAATAACAAGGAATTGGGTTAATTAAGTGTTCAGTTAGCCTAATTAAAGGGTTCAAACTAAAGCTGTCTAGTGGGACAGGACGGGATGGGACATGACAGGATAAAACGGGACGGGATAAACGGGACGAAACGGTATGCCCATCCCATCCCGCTAACAAACGGGATGGAACGGGACGAGACGGGACGGTTTCGCGGGCCATACGTGGGCTGTTTTAAAAAAAAATTATTTAAGCATTAAGTTTGGCAACGACTAGTTTTTTGACAATGACTAAGTTTTTAAAGTTTGCAACGGCTAGTTTTTTGACTTATTTAATAAACTTAAAAGTTAAAACTTAATAAATTATAAGGAAATTAGGAAACTAAGTAAAGAATTATAAAATATTAAAATAAAAGACTTGTAATGAAATATTCTAGTAGTTATAATAGAGTTATAGTTTATTTGATATAATTTTAAGCCATTAAGTAACTACGTAAGAGTGTAAGACAATTTATAAAAATAATTCAACGCTTAGAGTCTTTTATTTTATTAATAGAACTTTCAAATCTCACATACAAATATAATTCTTTTGAAGAGCACCTAATCTAAAGAGCCACCTTCTAGGAAGGGTTCTGTTTGAACTAGGCCTCTTAGTAGCCAATTACAAATTATCATACTAATATTTGTAAGCTCTTATATAGCTTCGTTGTAACTTATCTATAATTTCTCTCGGACATTGTTCTGGATTTGGCAATGTTGATTGATGTTCCATGAGTTCCATGTCGTCAACGCTCCCAATGCTAAGTATCTCATTGTATTATTCTTCTCCTTCTTCTTCTTTTTCTTCTTCTTCTTCTTCTTCCCTAGTGGTTAATTTTTCAAAACCAAAATTTCTTCTTTCTGAATTAATCCAATCTCAGAATAATACGAAAATCTCTAGATTGTCTTCTGCTAATGATTGTCTATGATCTCTGATCTCTGATTTTATATCTTACCGAGATTGACTCTGAGTTGGAGCTTGTGTTGCGGGACTAGTGGGTGTTTTATCTAATTCTTCTTCCTCATTTTCTTCTTCCTCATTTTCTTCGTCAATAAAAATATCATTGTCAAATTATCTTTGTGGAGTTTCATGATCTAGTTGTTCTCTGAAATTAATATTATAACATGCGGGGGTTTGAAAAAATGAAGTTTCATCAACATGAGTCATTTCATCTATATGTTTTCTAATTCTAGGAGAAGGATTAGGATTAGGACTCAGATTATGTTTACTACTACTATCACCTTTACTATTGTTTTTACTACTTTTTTTAAATAGGCCAAATATATTTTTAGGTGCCATAATTTAAATACAAAATTAAATTTAAAAAGATAACACAAAAATTAAACACACAAATGAAATACGAAAATAGAACACGTAAAGTAAACACAAAAATTAAGCACTGAAATGATAAGCAAAAATTATAAATTAAAATTAAGAGATAGAACGAGTGCACCGTGATTAAATATTGAAACTGGACAAAATTGCCCAAAAAATTGCTCCAAATACTTGACAAATTAATTTGAAGCCTGAAAGTTGCTCCAAAAATGTGCCAAAATACTTGAAACTTAGTTGATCACTTGATTGTGAGAAAATTAAGAGAACAAAATAGATAAAATGCAAGAGATTTGAGAGGGAATGATTGATTTTTGTGGGAAAAAATGAAGAAGGATGGGGTATTTATAGTAAAAAAAAATAGGGCCAAAATATAATTTAATAAACTTAGGGGTTATATTAAAAGTTTGGGGGAGGTAGGGGTGTTTTTTTTTTTTTTGAGGGGAGGGGGGGACAAATATGGTCATTTTTGGCCATTGGGAACGACAAAATTTGCAAATGAGGCCGTTGCCCAACGGCTATATTTCAAAAAAAAATTAAACAATAAAGCGGGACAGACGGGACGGGATGGGACGAAATGGTTATCCCGTCCCATCCCGTGTACCGTGAAAAATAGGCCCATCCCGTTTAGAATTATGTGGGCCGGGCCGGGATATGGGCCGGGACCGGGACTGGACGGGACGGGACGGGATGGGATGGCCCGTCCCGTTGGACAGACAGAGTTTAAACTAGAGATAGTAAGAACCCGACTTGAGCTCATATCAACTATTTTGTTTGATACCCATTTGGGCTTGAGAAAGCTAAATTGGGTAAAATCACTCTTTGACCGAGAGGTATTGAGTGGGTAACGTATAGTTGAGAGATATAAGACACCCCAATCAACAAAATAAGTATTAACGTATTTAAGCCATCAGGCGAACACCTAAGTCATGGTCACATCCCTAAGCTTTTAAACTATTTGAAAAAACACGAAAAACATTCATTTCTAATTTATTTTCCTTAGCTCACAATTGTTAGAGTAATAGTAGAAGTAGAAATCAAAACTTTGTGCGGAAGTGCAAATTTAGTCAATCCATTCGCTTTCTTTAATTATATACTCCTAACACCCCTTATAACTCTCTGTGGATTCAATCCCGAATCATAGTTGGGTAATTTATATTGCATACGACCGTATCATATCTCTTATCGAGGTGTATTGTGGACGTCATTAGAAGTGTGAGTAATTGTTTGTCCCAACTGATGAGTGAATGGCTCACCATTGACTCACTGAAACGACCTTAACTCTAACGATGTGGGAACTAATTTATTTGCTTGAGGAAAAGCAAAGACTTAAGTTTGGGGGAGTTGATAAGTGTTGATTTTGACTACTTATTAGCACAATTTTGCTTTTATTTTAGTCCGAAAGTACTAATTTATGTTCCCGAAACTAATGAAAATGTGCAAATTGCAGGAATGTCGGCAGTTTGGGCTCCCGTGATGAAATTCGGCTAAAAAGGAGTGTTCCAAATTACAAGGTAAGAAGGGGCGCAAAACTTAAGAAGTGTGGTCCGTAGAAGAAAGTGCGGACCGCAGAATTCCATCTATGGCCGCAAGACAAGTGAAAGAGCCCAACAGAGTTCTAGCTAATGTGCGGCCGCGGAACAAGGTTTGCACTGACAAATGATTCAAGGTTCATAGAGTGTGCAAATGACCAAGACCTGAGCCTGGCCTGAAGTGCGGACCGCACAAGAAATGTGCGGCCGCAGAAGATGCTTTGCAGCCGCAGGCCAGAATTGTGCGGCAGCAGAATCTAAGACCTTGCTAGCTGAAGAAATATGCGGACCGCACATGGAATTGTGCGGCTGCAGAACCTCCCGAGAGGCATTTTTGTCGGCGAATTTTGGGCCACTATAAATAGACGAGATTCACATTTTTAGGTCAAGTTTCGAAGTTTGAGCTGTTGTAGCCGTTATATTTTGCTATTTTAGGATGTTTGTGATTATTTTAGGTTTCAAACATCATATTTTATCATTTTAATCTTAGATTATGAGTTTAATTAGCATTTCTTCTTTGTTTTCTTCATTTCTCACTATGAGTAGATAGATTCTTACTAGGACCCAACCCTAGTGTGTAAACCTTATGGTTATTTAATTTAATATTTGTTTATGATTGTGTGTTGATTATTTAGCTTAGTTTATGCTTCCATTTTAGAATTAATGGATGCAAATATTGATTCATGCCTTGTTGACTTAGTTTCTACTTGAGAAAGAGAGACCTAGTCTAGGATAACTTGGCTAACAAGGAATTGGGCTAATTGAGGGTTTAATTAGCCTATTAAAAGGTTCAAACTAGAGATAGTGAGAACCCGACTTGAGCTCATATAAACTATTTAGTTTGATACCCATTTAGGCTTGAGAAAACTAAATTGAGCAAAATCACTCTTTAATCGAGAGGTATTGAGTGGGTAACGTAGAGTTGAGAGCTATAATACGCCCCAATCAACAAAACAAGAGTTAACGTATTTAACCCATTATGCGAACACCTAGGTTACTGTCACATCCCTAGGCTATTTAACTATTTGAAAAAATACCAAAAATACTCATTCGCTTCTAGTTTCTTTTCTTTGCGTATAATTGCTAGGGTAAAATTAGAATTAGAAATCAAAACCTTTTGTTGGAAGTGCAATTTAGTTATTCCATTCGCTTTCGTCAAGTGTATACTCCTAACACCCATAGTAACTCTATGTGAAAATCGATCCTGACTCTTGTTGGGTACTATTCTTCCAACGACCGTTTTCACTCACTATTGAGTGCGGATTGGACGTGGTTCACCAGAGAGAAACAGCGGAGGGATTTTACAATAATCAGTAAATAGCAGTAAGAAAAATAACTACTAGTAACTATCACTGTTTCCGTAAGTGACAAAAATATAATTAGAATAAAGAATGCTGAATTGGGTGAATCATCTTATTGACAGGATCATTTTTATTTACTACAGTATTTATTATCGAATTACAATACATCGATCCACTAGCATGAACATTTTTATGCTAAGAATATATAGTAGTAATATTTTGTTGATAAGTGGCGATACGTGTTTGTTAAATTGTCATCTAAAAGCTTAATAATTAAATCGATGACACTTTTATTTGTTTATTTATTTAATGTGATACTGATTAATAAGATGCATTAATAGTTATTCCTCCATCAACACACATAATTTGGCCGGTGATGTATGAAGCACATGGGAAGCAAAGGAACGCAACCATAGCTGAGACTTCTTTTGGCTCTCCAACTCGCCCCCCAATTGGAGTCCGAATCGTTAATTTGTTGATATTTTCTTTGTGTACTGGATTTTGCTGCAAAGAAATAATGCGAGAGAAAGTTAATACAACGATTAATTTGAGACAAGACAAAATCTTTTAAGTGCTTAGTAGTTTTTGTTGATTGGTTTTTCCTTATGACATTGTTTGAATAATTTACTATTGAAATAGATTTTTTTTTTATTCCGACGTATGTTTAATTTCATCTCAAAATGATAGTCACAGCTAGGTTCTTTTCCCAATCTAATCCCATAAACACCTACTCGTGCACGGGTATGTTTACACCAAATTAAGCAAGCTAACCGCAATTAAAAATTAAAATAAAATATTCAATTGTAGTTAAATCTAATATATATACAAAAGCTAAGGACTAAATAGGTAAACTTACAGAAGCAACATCAATGAGAGAGGTTCTTATAATCCATGGTGCAACTGCATTAACTCGAATATTGTCCTTAGCCCATTCACATGCCAAACTCCTTGTTAATTGGTTCATTGCTCCTTAATATATAGCGAATGGTGAAAAGAGAAAAAGCAAGAATATAAGGCTGCTTCTTTGTCAAATACTAGTAGTACGTTTTAAGCTCAAAATTATTTAAACGAAGAACTTAAGTTATATATACTAATAGTGCTAAGTTTTTTTTTTTAACGCTATCAGAAGTTTAATATGTGATAGTAAATTATTTATCATAAAAATTTACTTGTAATTGTGTTATAAGTAACCTGATTATCATGTAAATATTCTTTTATACTGTCACTTAAAGTTAGAACAAAAGTTGACATGCTATGGTGGTCAGTGATCATCATTGTTCAATAACAACCCACTGGTTAGTGCACTAATTACCGTGTATAGTTTTTTTTCTCACAATCGGCTTAAAGTTATTTAGACCAAGAAACTGTCTATAGTAAAGCTAATTAAGTTGGTAATTTAGGAAATAAAGTAAATCAAATTCTTTAGTTGTTTAGAGTATACACAAATAGTGTATATAAGTTAAATTCAAAATTAAGATTATATAATAAATTAAAAATTAGCCTAAATAGCCGATCACTTAACTGATTAATCAATGAATGTCTAACAGTGTATGATCAATGTATAATTTATGCATATCGGTTAGGAAAAGTAAACTGTAAGTTCCATAGTGGATAAATATCTAATCGTGTATAACCAATATATAATCTATGTATATCGATTAAATTATAGTATCTCGGGCTAGCTAACTAGTAACTACCTTTAGACGCAGAATAGATGGAACATAAGGGAAGAGAGACAAGGCCAGCGACAGAAGAGATGAAAACAATGCTTCCATTCCCTGAGGCCTGCAAGAAAGGATGTGCTAGCTGCGATAGGTGGTAAGAAGCCTCAAAATTTATGCCCATCATAGTGTTGTAATCTTCATGAGTGAACTCCGTTGTTAATTTAGCTATAGCTACACCAGCATTATTTATCTAACAAAAAAGAAAGTCAAGTTATATTACTATATATATGTCATGAAAATGAGCTAGCGTAAAATTATAAGCATGTACTAAAAAAAATTGTTTTCTTTTTATGATATTAACTGGTTCCACCACCAAGGTGTGTAACGGGACTGTTGCGATCTCTCCACCAATCGACAGAGCTAATTAAGTTTAATGAATAGGGTTTAATTGTATTCCTTCGTCAAACAATTTTAATGTGTAAAATATAATTTTTTAAATCCCCTTGTCTCAAGGAAATTCTTAAGTGTAGTAATAAATGTGGTTCAAAATTGATTTAGGTCACAAGTTTAAATCCTGTAATGCTCCTTCATTATTTTATGAATCCTCTTGTTATAATTTCTAGCTCCACTACTAGATCTCCACCCTTCATTACTGAATTCTTGTGTTCGAGCCATGTGAATGGAGAATCTTTTAATAGGATGGAGCGTCTTACTGATCTGTTAGTAGACCTATCTAGCCCAAATTGATCGACCAATAGGCTTCGAATACAGAATCATTAAAACTAAAAGGAAAAAGAAGATCTTTGTGCAACATTTAACTTACAAGAATGTTAATTTTTCCATCAAAATAGTTGCTAACGGTGTCCATGAACTTTTCTCTTTGAGATCTTGATAGTAAGTCACACACAGATCCTTCCACTTTAAAACCCTTAGTTTTCCATTGTCGAAGACACTCATCAAGCTCCATCTGGTTACGTGAACACGTATAAACATTTGCTCCAAAACTTGCCAATTCTTCTACAATTGCATGCCTAATTAATGTGCAGTCAAAAACAACAAACAATTAATGATAAATTTACTATATGTAATTAATATATATTCTGTATCATGACTTATTATAGATCGATTAAGAGTAGTAAACTGAAAATCGAATCACCCTATCCCTCGAGTGCCTCCAGTGACAATAGCAGTAGTGCCTTGAAAACTCCATCTACCATCATCTGTCATTGCTGATTCTGAGCGGATCGATCCCACGTTAGCCCCAAGATGTTGGTCTCTAACTAGAAAAGTAAATATTTGAGCTTGAGAAACTCTTGGTATAATAGGTCCGTAAAATTCACTAGAATAAGCAGTATTATTGAACCAGACAAAACAAGAAGCAAAAATCAAAGACGGATATATAAAGCCTTAAACTATAAGATAAGTAAGCCTCTTCTACAAAGTTATGATAAAAGCTACTCTAGAATTTATAAGAAAACTATTGAGTTTAATTTCTTGTGTTTTCCGACAAATAAAGTGACCATGACCAATATTATACAAAATAGGAAGAAGCGACAAATCATGGTGGTCCTCGATTTCTCCACAGTTTTAGCCTCAGATATCTTCACTTTTTAAACCACGGATATACCGGCAAAAAATCAGAAATAACCTGATTTAAGACTTTTATTTAAAAATTAATTATAATTTCAAAGATAATTAGAATTTAGTTATTTTTTCATGTAAAAATAAAATTAAAAAAAATATTTTTAAAATTCAGAAAAATTATGAATTTTTTACATATGAGATTGCAGTATAGCATGCTGGAATTTTATAATTAGCTGAAGTTTCAATATAATATACTGAAAGTTAATACGTAGGAACTCCAATCCAACATATTATGTTGGAACTTTCCATATTTCAATTAGGATATTTTTGTCCAGATTTTATATCCGCAAAAAATAGTGACTATTTTTCAATAACTTTATAAAGGCTGACTATTTTTTAATTACCAATCCGAAAACTGGTAACCCCGTGCTATTTTGACGGCTATACTTACAGTGGACAGGGTCTATTGCGAAATTCATACTAATTCCGAATTGTTTTATCTTAATTTCTTTTCTCTATTCTAACTATGAAAACTTTTGAATATAAGCGAGGACAAGTGTGATTTGGTTAATGATTTTTTTTTTGTCTCTCTTTTTTTGGTCCAAAGTACAAGCAATATTGGCCGGCTAATTACTTGTTTCCATCGCATCCAGAGTCTTAGACAAGTGTTTTTGTTGTGGTGACCCTTGTTGGCGATAACAACAAAACCATTGTTTGGTCGTAATTGTTTATAATTTTTAAATAATTTTTTCTTTTAAAAATAAAATGACTTCAATTAATTCCCAATACTGCAAAGACTTTTACCAATCCCTTAACGTTTAAATACTATTACTTCATGAACTTAGAAAAGTAAGATTACATTGGATTATTCGATTAAGAGAACCGAATATATTGGCCTTCATTACTGACATGCCGATCCTTTCGGGAAAGGTTACTGCTTCCGAAATTATTTATATCCGATAGCCGTAAAAATATATAAAATTTGTATATTTTTTTGTATATAACATTGCATAATGTGTGTGTGTGTATATATATATATATATATATATATATATATATATATATATATATATATATAAAATATATATTTTTCAACTATTATTTTTGAGCAATTTATACTAACTACCTACTCAAGTCAAAATAATTACCCGTTTATACCTATTTTAAAAATAATTACAATACATACCTATTCCACCAAAATTAATTACTCGTCCATCTATCTCTGCCTAAAAAAGGAGTTGTCATCACGGCCTTTTTAGTAGAACTCGTATTCAACAGAAGTGATTAAGCTGAAGGCAAAATAACATATCTAAATTTTAGTATAATCGATGACGCACAAAATTGAATTAATTAGATTATGTGACAATTGATATTATTTCAGTTCAATAATTGAATTAAAAAATCTTTTTAAAACTCTTTGCGTACAACTGTATACCCTGTTGGTATAGCTATATACTATACTGGTATCATATGTTAGTTGGAACCTTTTTTTGGTTGTATTAGCTGCATTTAATTGGTACACTGATTGATTTTTCTTTAGTAATAGTAGAATAGTACAGTATCTTGAATTTTTTTAGTTTTCCTTTATGCATGTGTATTATGTAATCATTTTGATTTTTTCTTTATGCATTTATTTTATATAATAGTATTATAGTATAATATCTTGAAATATATTATTATATTAATATGTGGTACATTAATTTTTAATTTTTCTCTTTATATATGTATATTATGTTATAGTAGTATAGTCGTATATAGTTGCTTGGAATTAATTAGTAGAATTGTATACCCTATTGGTATAATTATATGTCATATTGGTATCATATGGTAGTTGAAATATTTTTTGGTTGTTTTAGCTGCATTTTTTGTGAATTCTATTATGAAATAATTTATATGATCACGTTTTGTTGTGTTGGATTTTCTTGTACCCATGGACATAGATTTTGTATATTATGTAATAGTTTTTATAGTTATATGCAGTTGTTGGAATGACCCCGTACAACTATATACCATATTAGTATAGCTATATACTATATTGGTATCATATATTAGTTGTATCCTTTTTTGGTTGTATTAGCTGTATTTAATTGGTACACTATTTGATTTACTTTTAATAATAGTAATACAGTACAATATCTTGAAATACTTTATTATATTAATATGTGGTACACTATTTTTTTTATTTTTCTCTTTATGCATGTGTGTTATGTAATAGTAGTATAGTCATATAGTTGCTGAAAATTAACCAGTAAGACTGTATACCATGTTGGTATAGTTATATGTCATGTTAGTATAGTTATATACCATATTGGTATCATATGGTAGTTTGAACATTGATTGTTTTAGTTGCATTTTTAAGTGAATTCTATTTTGAAATTATTTATATGAACGTGATTTGCAGTGTTGGAATTTTTTTGTGCCGATGGACATAGATTATGTATATTATGTAATAGTTTTTATAGTTATTGGCAATTGTTGGAACGACCTCATACAACTATATACCCTGTTAGTATACGTAATGAGCAAGTTGCTTTGCGAATATTTAGCTTGCAATGCGAGCATGTAATTTTCTCATACTTTTATTATATCCTTTAATATTTTGGTACAGTAGTATAGTCGCAGATAGTTGTAGCAATATTGTAGAGCAATCATATACTCTGTTGGTATACATGTATACCATATTTGTATCATATGGTACTAGAAGTCTTTTTTGCTACTTATATCTTTTATTGTATTTTTTAATATTTTATTATCATTTCTATTCTAACTACTATATATGGAGATTTGATGGTTGTAAATTGTGTTTTCTTTCTCCATAACTGGTTGTGTTATTGCTAATGGTAGAGTGTGTACTGATATTTGTAGGGAAGGAGATCAAGTTTTGCATGGCTATCACGTGTTGATTTTTAGAATCTGATTATGTAATTTATGGTGCTCAACAGAAGTCAGTGTAATATTCAGTGAATTAGATCAAGTGGCAACTGATATTATTTCAGTTTAATAATTGAATTAAAGAAAAGAAAATGAGAAAAAAGACAAAAGGTATATTATACTAGTTATATTTTTTTTTAAAAGGTGAACAAATATTTACTATATCAATTTTTTTGTATAAAAAATAAAAAATAGTGAAAGCAATAAATGAAATTAGATTATGAAGAGAAAAAGAATATAAAAAAGAAGTTAAATGAAATTAGAAAAGGAACAAGAAATAAAGAAAATAAAAGAAAAGAGGAGTTAAATGGAATTATAAAAGGAACAAGAAACAAAGAAAAAATAAATAAAGAAGGTGTCAAAATTGAGTGTGAAATAATAATAATAATAATAATAATAATAATAATAATAATAATAATAATAATATGATTTGGGCCAAAATAAATAAACAGAAAAAGAAAAAAGAAGAAAAAGAAGAAGAAGAAAAGGAGAAAAAAGAAAATGAGAAAAGAAGGAAAAAAGACAAGAAGGTGAGAAATAAAAAAGAAAAGGAAAAAAAAGACAATAGGCAGGAAAGGTAATGTCACGCCCCAATCTAGATAGGACGTGATTGGCACCCCAACTCTATCTGACTGTTGAGTGAACCCTTAACTAGTCTTTGATGAGTGTTAATGTCATAAATTGAATAACTAAAATTGAATTAAACCAATAATCTGACAACTAAGTTATGTGATTTTAATGTAGCTGAATTGTGAACCATAACCCATCAAACAATCATGAGCCTCTAAAGATTAAATTGGAATACATAAACTTTGGGGCATTCCCCGAGAATAAATAATATGCCATGGAAAATAACATAAGCTGAAGATATTCGGCTACTGCTAGGAAACATCAACTGAGCTCACCAAGTGAGTATGCAGAGTTTGTATCTAGCCACGTGTCTCTTCACCTACAATCTCAACACCTGTCACACGACGTGATATGCCCAAACAAGCTAAGTACCACTAAAGGATAGTAGGATATCCAATAAATCTCAAAAGCTACCTCCTAAAAAGGCGGAGCGAGACCTTCCGGAAAAGATCATAATATGAAAAGAAGTAGGTTCACAGGATATTACGCAAAAAGAAAAATAATTAAATCTATAAACAAGTAATGAGCTGAAAACTAAAACTACAAGCTGTACTATAAAACTGACAATTGAACCTGGTAATTGAAAATGAAGCTAAAAACTGAGTTATTTTTAAAGAGATAACTTTTCAAAATAATTACACATAGTGTCCCTGTATACGTGAGATATGGCAACACGCATGGGGGAGTGTCGGCCTATCTCCCCAACAAACAATAGCCCCTACGAGCATGGGGTAGCTATACCTAGCCCTAGTGGCACTCACGCAAGGGGAGGTCGGCTAGCTCTCCCTTTTGAATGTGATCACATTAATACATGAATGAATGCTGAAACTGAATACTGAATTGAATGTAAATATCACAAACAACGACACATAACAAGTGATAATACACGTAATCATGTAATTCTGTCATATGTAAAGTGGTACTAAGTAAGAACAAAATAAATTGAGTAAAAAAGTACAAGAAGACAATGCTTTAAGAATTTCATCGAATACATGGAACACATGGGTTCTAATAGAATTTCTTATTAGGAGAGTAAGCCTTAAAACTTACCTCAAATTTACGCGCATATTCGCATGTTCAACTTCTACGAGTGTCCAGGGAGATCTATAAATATTAGGGCCAAATAAATCAAAATACAGTCAACTAGTTTAATTTATCAAAATTGAGTTATTACCCTCAGACATGAATTACCCAATTCTCAACTGGGCGAATTCTCATCTTCGGGTTTGATTTTAATGTGTGTAACTTATCTTTCTTAACCATGTCATATCTCAGAGGGTAGTAATCATAAAGTATGATCAGTTAATACCTTGTACGCGACAGCGCTGAAAATACCAGTGTATGAGTTTCTTGATTTTTGTTCTTTCTGAGAAAAACAAATCCATGCGCTTTCTATCTCTTATTCAATTTTCTAAACCCCTCTAGCATTGATGAACCAGTTGGCAGAAAACTTACGTAGCCTCTCTGTAGCATTTTTCCTTTGGAAGCAATTATTCCCTTCTAATTCATTTGATCATTCTTAGGTCATTTACAAAGTGGGCTGGCCCAACTATTTAATTAACTTATAATCCATTCTATTGGACTTGAACAATTGGCCCACTGATTTATGTCTCACAAGAATCTTTCATTGTGCTTGTAACTTATTTAATTGCTATCCTATTTAATGCTTTTAACAGATCTTCCAAGTATATTCATATACATACACACACCTTTCATCTATATATATATTCCATAATCAAGAAAGACTATACTTAAGAAACAAAAATAAAAACTGAATGGACTCTTTTAATTCATACTATGAACATATTGGCGTATTTCCAAACACTTCATTTAAATCAAGAAAATCTTTTTACCCCTTGGGGCATATTAATTTCATAATTAAGTCTCTAATTATCAAAATTTTAAGCCTAATAACTGCAGGACCTTACATGTAATTAGTTTGATGGGTAGAAAAGTAAATTGGTAGGTAATGATAAATGATAATTGTATCGTTCACCCTATTTTAAAAGCGACTATACATTGTCATTTTCCCAATTCTTTTGGACTTAATTTCTGAAACTTGGCAGTCATTGTCTTGTTGGACTAACGATCCACTAGGGCCAATAAATAGTCCCATTAAGCACAATGCTACAAGGTTCGGAAGATCGTTGTAGTAAAAAATTCCAAATAAAGTAAGATATATGGTAGAATCAAGCCAAAAGAATTAGTACAATTAATATACCAAAATATGAAAGCAACAAAACAAAAAAGATAAAGAGAGATAAAGAGATAGAGAGCTTTTCTTATTTTTCTTATTTTTTTCAAGTATTTTTCAAATGTATATAATATAACTTCTCATCTTCTATTTATAGTATTACATAGATGTATACAAAAAAATGCCTTAAACATAACATTAATTAAGCAATTGAGATCACGGAGAAGATGAAAGTTATAAACAATTAAACATAGTGGAAATGAGTAGTGAGAGTTATGGATATTCCATTAAGAGTTATGGACATCTACCTCACACGACCACAAATCTAACTAGTTGTGATAACACCTAACCCAACCCGCTAGGTAAGCCAATTAACAACTATCCAATTCCAATGAAACCTAATGAGACAAATAAATAAGAGAAAATATCTGAATCTTATACATTTTTCAAGGACTAATAGTACAAATCATGAGCTTCTAAGATTAGAATTTACAAAGATGGTATGAAATAAATACATTATCTGTTTGAAATGTACACAAACAGATTTTTTATAAATCTAAGGCTACCATGAACAGGAGGCAGCTACGACTGGAACACATGAATGTCTTCAAATCCAGCTCACGTCGATCACAACAACATTAGCATCCAATATCTATACGCAAGGTGCAGAAGTGTAGTATGAGTATAACCGACCCTATGTACTCAGTAAGTAACAAACCTAACCTTAGGTTAAAAGTAATGACGAGCTGGAACAAAGGTTGATGTCCAACACCAATAGCCAACAGCAGTTCATAACAACATAATGAAAGTAATAAAAGAAGTAGCTTAGAGATAAAATACTCAGCTCGTTCACAATTCCAAAAACATAGTTCTGCTTTTCATTGAAAACCCAAATCCTTTACCAAAATTACCAATTTATGAGTAAGTTTGAAAATTATAATTTTTTCCAAAACTTTCAACAGGTAAATATTTTATTTTTAAATAGTATGAGAAAAATACATCTCTATGCATATATGTCAACATGTAGGAGAAGTCATGAATGGCGTAATATCGTACAACATGAGGAAAAATGTATCTTTATGCATGTATGCCAAATGTGCATGTCAATGCGATGCAACTCAGTAATAAAACCATATGCATACTCTCAGAGTATCATTTCACTCAGTCCTCCCAGTCACTCAGTCCTCACAGTGACTCAATCCACCCAATCGCTCGGCACTCGCACTCAGTAGGTACCCGCGCTCACTGGAGGTGTGTACAGACTCCAGAGGGTCTCCTTCAGCCCAAGCGCTATATCAAGCCAATCATGGCATAAATCAATAAAACATGCTGCGGCGTGTAGCCCGATCCCATCATAAATCAATATATATAAAGCCAATTGATTCAGCTTGTAACATAACTCTTTGAATTCCTTCCACGCATTCGTATGCGCACATGAGCGCTCGATATCAGCTGTGCATCGCCGGCTTGTGATTATATGGACGAGGTTCAAGATATGTATTCTGTGTTTTGGTGATGGGTCAATCTGTAGGACTTGGGGCTAGGTTTAGACCGCAGCTTAGGCTGGGTAGCTTCAGTTGTAACCTGTACACTTGGACTCATATGTCCGACAATATCCCTATAAGTGGAATTTGTGGCTCGATGAGCGGTATAATGGCTTTGTGATGAGTATGATATAACTGCGGAATGTGTTAAGATGATTTGAATGTGACGATAAGGGATTCCTTGAAATGTAAAAGAAGGCCATTGGGTACTTTATTTTCATTTTGATGTGACATACAATCTCTAGTGTCAATATTTTGAAAGATCTTTCACGTTGTTAAATTTTGGGGCAAATTAATTCTCATGTTTTGTCAATGAATTTGGACTCAAGAAGAGTAAGTGATTGTGTAGTAATTGTGGTTGCGAATGGGTATTTCTGATGATGATGGCTCGAGAAAGATAATCTTCTAAGAGACTTAGAGTCGGTAACATTCTGTTGGTTCTGGTACGAAATAGATGCGTTTTGAGTTGATGCAGCAATTGGGCAGCAAAGTATGAGCGAAGACATGACGAGAAGCGTTTTGCAGTGGTTGAAATACTAGCAGGTCAAGTAGGGGAAGTGGAGTTTGAGAAGTTACTTAAATGAAATGGTTAACCGAAGGAAGGGTGGCAGATTATCTTATGGATTCTGTGGTAGGGTAGTCGCGCGCCTTGAGAAAGAGTAAAACGGTTTGGAATCGAGATAAAATGTGATTTGGCCTACAAACTATATTTGGAGTGATGGTTACTGTACGGAGAAAGATTTGATTACCGTTTCAGGCGCAATATGACTTGAGTTGAGAAGGTATTGTTAAACTTTCAGTTTATGTCAAAAGGGAAAGTGCAGACTTATACAAATGGTGGGCGAGCATGAGCTTAGGAGAATTTACTGATTGCGTGGTCATTGCACCCAGTGCAGTGTCGTTGAGAGATGCCGGTAAAGAATTCCACAGGTGGGTTATCTCTTGTGAGCAGTTAGAGGTGGCGTGATGTTGATGAAGCTTTTGCGAGGAATATTACTTGCTACTCGGTAAGAGGTCGAGTGTGTGACTATGGCTGTCGATTCAAAATATTCATGAAAAGCTTAACAAAAGACTTTGAGAAATTTGGTGGGTTAACGGTGTGAGATCTTGGTAATTGAAAAGGAGAAATCCTTACAGGTTCTAATTTTATATAATAGCAGCTTAAGGCTAAGTGGTGGAGCCTGCTATTGATAGTTCGATTTCATGGTTATGTGCTAAATTTTAGTTTTGGTACAAGGCATATTTGTGGTTTAGTTATGACTTACAGAGGAGGAGATCGAGGATGACTTGGGTAAGTAAACTCCTGGATACGGGATATATTGCACTTTATGAAAATATGATGTTATTTTGAAGGATGTAGTGCACACGAAGTATGAATTTGATTGGTCGTGATAAGGCAGGGTTACTTATTTAAGTGTTGATTGTGCTAAAGGAGCACATGTCTTTCGGCCCGTGTGGGGCGGAGTAAATTATATTTGAGCAGAGTGGATGACTCTCGAGAGGGTTCTAATGGATTCAAAACGTATATGTGAAAATTGAAAATTTTTCAAACTTGTATATCACTAGAATCAATTATTTACATTGGATGGTATCAGGACGTGCGGTAATTCTGTTTGACTAAGGATTCTACATTTCAGTATAAGAAAGGAAAGAGGAACAATTTTAAATTCATATAAGGTATTTTTAGAGTGAGTGTTATGGTTGGGGTATTTATGGAGGTGCTTAAGAAGAATACAGTGGCTTATGGGCCTTAGGACGATGTGGTTCTATGTTAGGATGTCTTGTAGGGAGCTTTGGGTAAGGATAGAAGTGTTATGACAAGGAGAAATGTCAACTTGAGGGTAATTCAGAAGAAACTCGGAGAAAATAGGACAAATAAGTAACATGCTGGATCGATATGGTAATGGTATGCTCGATTCTTTTGGTTCTTATGATGAGGTGAGGCTTTACGGGTGTTTTATGGCAATACTCTCGGATTTGGCAACATGTGTGGTTTGGTCGAGTTAGAGGAGTTCAGTTCTGATAGCTTGGTTATGTGCAAATAGATTTCAAAGTGTTCATGATGGTTTCTACCATGGTTTGTTTTCTACCGGTGTGGGGAACGTGTTATGCCGGATATTGATTTACATGTACAAGGTGGCAGTTCATTATTAAAAGGAAAATCACAAATTTTAGACATAAGGGTCAGTTTTAGATATTTAGATGAATGTTATAACTGCTTGATAATCCCCGAGAAGGGTGTGCATTTCAAAAGGCGCATTGTGTTTCAACTTACGGACATTAATTTGTATTGTAATACTCACTTGGTTGATAGACTGCTGATATTCTAATTATTGTTGTGTGGCACGGAAGAATTATAAAAGTATTCCTCATGGGAAGATCGTGAATGGAAGATGTGTTAGTCATTCTAGTGCTGTAGTTGGGATAAGTTACGGTGATTTATGTGTTTGATGAATTTGGAGACTAGGAGTCCTCAAAAGTATATTGTTTCGGGTTGCGGCCTATTTGAGGTGAGTATTTTATTTTAATTCAGTGGAAGCACTAGTTGCGTTAATTATTTATGATAGTTGCGGGCTATAAGTGTGCATATATGTGAGGTTTTAGACAATGTTCAAGCATCAGGGCAAGTATTCATACTCGAAAGAATGCTTAGGCTATGATATGCCTAGAGAGTTAAGCATAAAGTTATAACATTTTTCATGTTCGTACCTTTGTTGAAAACTATCTGGGCTACACTTGAGTTTACAAAGAGGCTAATTCCCTGAATAAACGGGGTAGTTACTATTTCCGCGTTAAATTGCCAATTTGAAGTGTGATAGCAGACTTTGCACATGCTTACATTATGACGTGTATTTATACCAGTCCAGGAACATGATAATCTTATTTTATTATCACATACAAGTGTCCTTGTCTAATTGCTCCTGTATGATATGTTGGGACTGGAGGCCTGTGACCATGCTAGGCGATTCATATTATTGGCATGTGAGTTGTCCGTGCCATTTGTGGGAATTCTATTTCTATAACAATTTATCTTATTCATTAATTCCCTTCTTCTATAATTGTGCACATGCGCCTACAATTATCCTCTTCACAAAATTTGAGGAGTTGGTTGTAACATTGTGGTTGTGGTGGTGCTTGTTGAAGTTGCAATACGGTTCTCTTCTTTGAGACATCTCCCATGTTTGGGTACACGGATTGCCCAGTTGTGACTTGAGTTATATTGATGTGGCGTGTCCGTGGGATGGTTGTGTTTAATAAAATAAGGTCATTGGACCTAGAATAGGTACTATCAGTCTTGATTATCGTATATTCGGGAGGATAATATTGAAAGTCGGCTTAGGAGAGGATTGTGGTTATGGTGGGAGCGAGAGAGCTCCATGGCTAGTTGATCTGATGAGTGGTTATGAGTTTTTGATTGTTTCTTTCATCATTGGCAGTGTACGAAGGATTCAGAATGAAGTTCTATTGAATGCGGGGTTTTATACTAGTACTTGGTTTGTTTGAAGTAGTTACTATGATCAAGAATGGTGCTATGAGCGGGCAAGCTGTGTAATATGCTAGGTGATTATATCCGTGATTATAGTTATATGTCGATGTAACTTGTTCAGACTCATACAATGTGTAAATGTAAGATTCATGTCTTGAAAAAAAATTCTGAAGGTTGGGAATTGAATTTCGAAGGTTTTTGGGCTAAGGTTAAATTAAATATTTTCAGTTGTATTGTGTTGTCAGGCCTATGTGGAATAGGGTGGCATGGGATCACCCCCGGGTATGTGCGTGGTAAGATGGAATAGAGATTTGAAGGTTAAGAACAACTCTTGGCGCGTTCGAGGACGAACGTATATTTAAGTGGGGGAGAATGTAACGACCCGCCTGGTCATTTTGAGTATCATGGTCCTGTTCCCCATTTACTGCTCAATTTATGCTTTATAGTTATTTTATGACTTACCGTATTAGTGAGTTCGGGTCCGGAAGGAATTCAGAGTGAAATGAGACACTTAGTCTCATAATTAAAAATTTAAGTTAGAAAAGTGGACCGGATATGGACCTAAGTGTAAACGGCCTCAGATTTGAATTTTGATGATTTCAATAGCTCTGTATGGTGATTTTGGGCTTAGGAGCGTGTCCAGAATATTATGTGGAGGTCCGTAGTGGAATTGGGCTTGAAATGCCGAAAGTTAAATTTTTGGGAAGTTTGACCGGGGGTTGACTTTTTGATATCGGGGTCGGAATCTGATTATGAAAATTTGAGTACCTCTGTTATGTAATTTATGACTTGTGTGCAAAATTTGAGGTCAATCGGACGTGATTTGATAGGTTCCGGAGTCGTTTGCAGAAATTAGAATTTCAAAGTTCATTAGGCTTGAATTGGGTTGTAATTTATGGTTTTAGCGTTGTTTTAGGTGATTTGAGGGTTTGACTAAGTTCGTATGATATTTTAGGACTTGTTGGTATATTTGGTTGAGGTCCCGAGGGGCTCGGGTGAGTTTCAGATGGTTAACAAGTTGGATTATGGACTTGGAACTCTGCTGGAATTTTTCCGATGCACCATCTGGTTTCCTTCATCGCGTTCGCGAGTGGAGCCTCGCGTTCGTGAAGAGGAACTGAGAGGCTGGAAATATTTGCTCTTCACATTCGCGAAGGGAAGAATGCATTCACGAAGGGTGGACTGGGTGTGCATCGCGAACGTGAGAGGTGTTACGCGTTCGCGAAGACGAGAGGAAGCTGCTGAGGACCCCAAGCAATTGGTCTACGCGTTCGCGTAGGGGACATCGCGTTCGCAATGGGTTGAACGCATTCGCGTAAAAGGCATTGAGACAGAGGCATTTGTGCTTCGCGAACACGAGGGTGATGTCGCGTTCACGAAGGAGGAATTTGGACGGGAGCTATTTTGTGCTTTGCGAATGCGAGGCACTGACCGCGTTCGCGAAGAAGAAAAGCTTGGGCAGTGAGTTTAAGTTCTAAAAATGGGACTTAGTCCCATTTTCAATTTTTGACGATTTGGAGCTCGGATTGAGGTGAATTTTGGGTGATTTTCAGAGAAAAATAATGGGGTAAGTATTTTTAACTCAATATTGGTTAAATTACCCGAATCCATGGTTCTTTTTATCATTTAATTGGAGAATTAAGTTGGAAAAGTTTGAAAACCCTCTTAGTTTAAATTGAAGATTTGAGGGTCGAGTTGGGGTTGGATTTTGATAAAATTGGTATGGTTAGACTCATAGTTGAATGGACTTTCGGATTTTGTACTTTTGTCAAGTTCCGAGACATGGGCTCCACATGCAATTTTTGAGCTAAAATTCAGATTTTTTGGAAAATTAGCATTTTCTTTTGAAGTTAATTCCAATAAATATTATTGACTGAAACGAATTATTTGCGACTAGATTCGAGGCATTCGGAAGTCGATTTGCGAGGCAAGGCATAGCAGAGTAAAAATATTTCACACTCTGAGGTAAGTAACATTTTTAAATCTAGTCTTGAGGGAATTAAACCCCGTATTGTGGTATCATGTGATTATTTTGGAGGTGACGCATATGCTAGGTGACAGGCGTGTGGGCGTGCACCGAGGGGATTGTGACTTGATCTGTCCCGGTAAACTATAAAGCTAAATAATTTATTGTTAGCTATATGCTCTCTATGTGTTGATAAAATTTGACTGTAAATCATATTAGAAATCATGCTTAGGCTATGTAATAGTATTGTTGGGACCCACAGAGGTCGTATACTTGTTGAATTGCCTGCTAAATGCTATATGTACTCAGTCTCAGTTTTTACTTGCACATTTTATCTCAGTCTCTGTTATTATTATTGATACATCATATCATTGTTGTTTGGGCTGATTTCATGATTAATGAGAGCCCGAGAGACTGGAGAGATTTATGACTGAGAGAGGCCGAGGGCCTGATTGTGAGATATTGATATCATAGCACGTGAGTTGTCCGTGCAAGATCCTTATATTATACTATAGCACGTGAGTTGGCCATGCAGATCCTTATATTATACTATAGCACGTGAGATGGCCGTGCAGATCCTTATATTATACTATAGCACGTGAGTTGGCCGTCTAACACGTGAGTTGTCCGTGCAGTTTATACCGCTTGGGCTGTAGGAGCCCCTCCGGAGTCTGTACACCCCCAATAAGCGCGGGTACCCATTGAGAGTGAGTGATGAGGGCTGGGAGCCTAGGGAGTGATGAGGGCTGGGAGCCCAGCGAGTGGTTGTTGTCCTAAGAGGTTGTACTTAATTTCCATTTATTGTTTCACTTAGTTGCTATCTGTCATTGTTGTGAAATATCTGAAAGATTGTTGATATACAGATTACATGGACAAGAACTGTATAAAAATTGATTTGACATTAAACTGTTAGATTTGATAGCATGTCTATTCTTTGCTGGAATTATTAGAAATGAACCATAACTGTGTAGATCGTTACTATCTTCAGTTCCTTATTTATTATGGTTACTTTCTGAGTTGGTTGTACTCATACTACACCCTGCACTTCGTGTGCAAATCCAGATATTTTCGGACATAGCGGGTGTTGATCCTTTCGCGCGGTTGATTTTTCGGAGATTTTGAGGTAGCTGTCATGTTCCGCAGACCTTGTCTCCCCTTCTCTATCTATTTGTTTACTGTATTTGGTCTCAGACTATTATGGACTATATTTTCCAGACTTGTATTCATATTAAATGCTCATGTACTCAGTGATACCAGGTTTTGGGGGAGTGTTTGTATTGCATTTAAATATTATATTTTCAACCTTAAAGAGAAGTTTTAGTTTATTGAGATTATCGGCTTGCCTAGTATCGAGATAGGTGCCATCACGACAGGTTGGGATTTTGGGTCGTGACACTCCTTCAACCCAAGCTCTATATCAAGCCAATCATGACATAAATCAATAAAACATGCTGCGGCGTGCAACCCGATCCCATCATAAATCATATATATAAAGCCAATATGGCCTACTGCAGCGTGCAACTCGATCCCATAAACATCCTCACCATCAGGCCCTCGGCCTCACTCAGTCATCAATCTCTCCAGTCTCTCGGACTCTCAGTGTCATGAAAATCAGCTCAAAAATGATGATGTGATGTATCAATAAATGGTGATAGAGACTGAGATATGATATGCAAATACATGCGTATGACTGAGTATGTAATTGCAATGTAAGCAAATAATTCAACAGCAGCAATGACCTCGGTGGGTCCCAACAGAATAAGCATGTGGCCTATACATGGTTTCTAACATGGATCGCAGCTCCATAGCTCTAGTATGTAGAGATTTCATGGTTATAGATAAGATCAGGTAATTACACAGTACCACAAAAGTAACAGAGTTACAATTCACACGGTGCACGCCCACACGCCCGTTACCTAGCATGTGCGAAACTAGACAAACAACGTGCAAACTAATCAAAATATACTCCAATAGTTATAATTTAACAATTTATAAAAATTCTCAACTCCACTCGAAAGGTCGACGGTGGAGCCCATGTCTCGGAATCCGACGAAACTCACAGAATCTGACAACCCATTCAATTACGAGTCCAACCATACTAATTTCACTCAAATCAGACTCGGAATCGATGTTCAAATCTTGAAAATTCATTTTATGAAATTGTAGAAAATTCCTCTGATTTCTCTTGAAAAATCATTATCTAACGACGAAAACGAAGATTAATTCATGGAATATAATCATAATGGAGTCAAGAACACTTACCCCAAGTTGTATGGTAAAATTTGCATATAAAAATCGCCCAAACCGAACTCCCAACTATTTTTATGTCAAAAATGGCGAAATCCCCTGTTTATACGGGTTTAATGCTTGGAGCGCCGCAGGTGGCGTGAGGCACTTCCTATGGCGCTGTTTCCAGAATCTCTAAAACATCCCAGCGCCAGGGCTAGCGCCCTACGCTACCCTGGGCGCTGGTGGCGAGATTTGTTTTTTTACGACACGGAAATGGGCATAACTCTCTCATACGATGTCCGAATTCGACGATTCTCTTTGCTATGACTCCGTAATTTCAATATGAATTTAATGATTCAATCAAAACTGAATTTGGAGTATATTTTTTTAATGTTATACCACGTATTCTTGAAGAAACGACGTCGATACATTCTAGAAATATCCAAATTAAATTTCGTTATCTATCCAAAATCCACCCGAGGCCCTCGGGACCTCAACCAAATATACCAACAAGTCCTAAAATATTATACGAACTTAGTCGATGCCTCAAATCACATCAAACAATACTAAAAACATGAATCACAACCCAATTGAAGCTTAATGAAACTAAGAATTTTTAACTTCTACAGTCGATGCCGAAACCTATCAAATTATGTATGATTGACCTCAAATTTTGCACACAAGTCATAAATAACATAACAGGCCTATTTCAATTTCTAGAATCGAATCCCGACCCCAATATCAAGAAGTCAACTCCCGGTCAAACTTCCAAACTTTCAATTTCCTATTTTTGCCATTTCAAGCCTAATTTAACTATGGACTTCCAAATAATTTTTCGACACACCCCTAAGTCCAAAATCGCCAGACAGAGCTATTGGAATCATCAAAACTCAATTTAGAAGTCGTTTGGACAAAAAGTCAAACTCCGGTCAACCCTTTTCATTTAAGCTTCCAACATGAATTTCATTCATCCGAACTAATGCCGAAAAACCTACAAATCAAAACTGACAATTCACACACGTCATAATATATCATATAAAGCTATTCAAGACTTCAAATAGTTGAAAGGAGCATAGATATTCAAAACGACAAGTCGGGTCGTTACAAATTCTCACAGAGCAAAATTAATATATAATAACCAATGAATAAAAGCATCACTTTATATATATATATATATATATATATATATATATATATATATATATATATATATATATATATATATATTCACTTTTGGGATAGAGTTTTGGCCAAGCTGCCAAAAACTATTTATTTTTTTGAAGACTTTTGTTCAAAAGTGATTTTTAAAAAAGTACTTTTGCAAAGTAGTAGTTTATGCTTGGCCAATTCATTGCAAGCAAATTGTGTTTGACCAATCATTCCAAAAAGTACTTTTGATTATCAAAATTACGAAAAAGGACCGTAAAGGTTTAGTTTACAATTAGTATTATTTTAAAAAGATAAATGAATTTAAGTATTTATTATAATAAAAATAGAATTTAAAGATTTTAATTAATATAAAATATTATTATTCCAAAGTAATAATGCTGGGGCATTTAGTATTACTAATTATTTACATGATGACTTAGATATATCAAAATACATCACTCAATATAAATTAAAAATCTATTATGATAAATCACTATATAAAAGAAGAGATCAATTTATAGTAGAGAAAATATTCCAGAGAGAAATATGATAAAGATAATAAAAATACAATAGCATTAAAAAAGAGAAGAAATGTATGGTAAATAAAGAAAAAGAAAATAGAAATATTAAATTAATGAGGGATAATTTAAAAAATATAAATTTAATATAAGAATATTTTTGTCTTGAATAAATTAGTTTTCTACTTCTGCTTTTATTTTTTGAAAGAAACTAGAATTTGTAGTTTCTTCCAAAAAGTAGAAAAACTCCTTCTCCTATTGCTCAAAAATAATTTTTTTATTTTTGTCAAACAATTCAAAATTTTCAAAATGTACTATTTTGACAAAAAAAGTACTTTTTTGCTTTTCAGAAGCTTGGCCAAACAGGTACTATCTTTGTTATGTTGCACGCTCGTGTGTGACAAAAAAGATAAAAGCGTGAACCATTTAAAAATAATTTCCAATCTATTTAAGTGACACGTGTCAAAATTTATTTATTTTCTTCTTCTTTTTCTTCTTTTAATTAATAGGCCCCTTAACCCCACCATTTTCCTTCACTTTAACCCACCCCCTCCCCGTTCTTCTTCTCTAGGACCCCTCGCCTTTGAGTTTGTTGTTGTCCTTTTCCTATTCTTTCCCACCCTTTTTCTTACCTTCTCTCTCCACAATTTTAAGACTAATAATAATGTAAAATAGTTAAAAGGAATCTATATCTAAGAGAATTCTATAAATATGGGGTTGAATCATAATAAGTAGTTATAATTTAGGAATACAAATATAATGTGGTAGAGTATTAATTTGATGGTTGAGGGACATCAGAGATGAGCCTAAAGAAACCGAGATTTGACTGACTCTTAATTCGTTACTTACAGACCATTTTTGTAAAGTCGTTCTTTGTTTGCTTGCGCTTTCAACACATGGTTTGGTTGCTTATTTTCATTGAATAATGCCATGGATTCTGGCCATAATCAACTGTCAAAATACCAAGATCTTTTTTATTTAACGGAGAAGATAGAGAACTGAGCAACCATGGATCTGTCCATAACCAACTTTAATGGAGTTTGGACTTTTGCATTCTATTTCACTTGTTATATTGAATCTAGACTCGAAAACTTGTGACTAATATACTAGGGTTCCTAATTTTGGTTTGTAATCGGAAGATAATAATAGCAGGTTGTTTTATGGTGGTGGGCGTCAATGGATAAGGTGGAGAAGAGAAAGAGTTGGAAGGGAGAACAAGTGCGTGACATACCTCACTTTTTCTGAGATGCTTAAATATAAAGGTGGTATGTATTAGACACATTATAGAAAGGTCGAGTGTGTAAGGTTATTTTTGTTCACAAAAAGCAGGGATTTAGTCCATAATTGAGGTGGTAACTTATGTATTTTACCTTTTTGTTAAAATGACGACTTAAATAATGTTTGAACAAAATAAAAAAGTTGATAAGCTCTTCTTTTATGTTACCTGCACCCTTTGATATTCACCCTCCCATACTTCTTTGGTATACACACTTTGTCCCAAGATACAAATGAAAGTTTTCTGTGATCACCAGTACCACCCTAGTCCCTCCATATTTTATCCACCTCTTTGAGAATACTCTAAGCCAGAATGAACACCCCCCCCCCTCCAGAATTTTTAGATTAAGAACAATACAACATTTATAATTTGTAATCTCTCGGCATATGATAAGCATCTTGAGTAGGCATTTATGACCCTGTTAGTTATCTTCCCTAGTAGTTCATGGCACTCCATTTTGCTCCATTTCTTGGAAGACAAAGGCAGTCCAAGATACTTGATAGTGTCACAATACCGTACAACATGAGAAAATGCATCTCTATGCCTACATGCCAAGTATCATGTCAAGTGTAAGGCACCACAATGATAAACTCATGTGCTCATGCTCTCGGAGCAATCAACCTCACTTAGCACACTGAATTACTCAGTCCTCCCAGTCACTCAATACTCCCAGTCACTCAGTCTTCACAATCACCGAGTCCTCCCAGTCATTCAGTCCTCCCAATCACTCGGCACTCGCACTCAGTAGGTACCTGTGCTCACTGCTGGTATGTCAGACTTCGGAGGGGCAGATCCTGCCCAAGTGCTAATATAAGCCAATCATTGCATGAATCAATAATGCATGTTGCGCCGTGCAACCCGATCTCATAAATATCACTCACAATCAGGCCCTCAGCCTCAATCAGTCATCATCCTCTCCAGTCTCTTGTCCTCACAAATCTTATGCCAATCAACCTAACAATGATAAGATGATATGACAACGAATGATAATAGAGATTGAGATATGATGTGCAAATGAACGAATATGAATGAGTATGTAATTGCAATTTAAGCAAATAACTGAACAACATAAATGACCTCAGTGGGTCTTAACAAGATAAGCATATTGCCTAACATGGTTTCTAGCATAGCTCACATCTCAATTACTCTAGCACGTAGAAATTTCATGGATAGAAACAAGATTAGGTCACTACATAGTACCACAGAATCAACCGAGTCATTATTCACCCAGTGTATGCCCACACGCCCGTCACCTAACATGTGCGTCACCTCAACACCAAACACATAACACATATATTCAGGGATTTATACCCTCAACACCAAGTTTAGAAGTGTTACTTACCTCGAACATGCCGAATCCAATACCAAGCAAGACAAACAATACTCTAGAAAATTCCATCACGCACGTACCGACCTCCGAACGGCTTGAAACTAGCCAAAAACACTCAAGAACATCAAATAATACCAAAGAAAACAAACCAAATCGATAAAGGTTGAATCTCTAATCAAAAGTCCAAAGTTAACTAAAAAGCCAAACATGGGTCCGCAGCTCGAAATCCGACGAAACTCACAAAATCCAATAACCCATTCAGATTCGAGTCCAACCATACTAGTTTCACTGAAATCCGACTCCGAATCAATGTTCAAAACTCAAAAATATATTTTATGAAATTTTAGACAAAACACCCCAAATTTCACTCTTGAAATCATCAATCAAATGCCAAAAATGAAGATAGATTCATGAAATATAATCAAAACCGAGTATAGAACACTTACCCCAGTCCATGCAGTGAAAATCGCCTAATAAATCGTCTCAATCCGAGCTCCAAATCTCAAAAAATGATAGAAGAATCAAAACCTCGAATTAAATAGAATTTGCCCAGCCATTTTTGCATCTGCAACGTCGCTTTTGCGACCAAAAACCTCGCCTCTGCAGAACCCACTAACCAGTCGACCACTCGCACCTAAGGACACTGTTCCAATTCTGCACAATCACAGGTGCGATGCAACATCCCGTTTCTGCACTGTAACACCCCGAAAATTTTTGAAGAACTTAAGTGTAAAGCCCGGTAAAATATGAAAAGAAAATAATATTTCATGGTGCCGTACTAGGCTTATGTGTTTGAGAATTGTAGAAATTCTTCGGCTCGGACGTTTTGGGTTGCACAATGCATCGGAAAGTAAAAGCAAAATTTTGGCAGAAATGTGCATTTCTACGGTCCATTATGCGACCGCAAAATCACTCTGCGGACCGCATAATGGCCGCAGAGTGATACACTTAATTGGGTCAGTTGGAAGCAATTATGCGGTCGACTATGCGACCGCATAACTGTTATGTGGTGTATTATGCGACCACATAACTATTATGCGGTGTGTTATGCGACCGCATAATAGTTATGTGGACCGCATAGTGACCGCATACGCAGACAACCTTTTTGATCATTTTGTCAGCAATTATGCGACCGGTATGCGGTCCGCATAACCACTATGCGGTCGCATATGCGACCGTAGAACCTGTTCCGAAGCTTCATTTTTGGGTTTTTAAAACTCGACCCTATTTTATTAAATACACTTTTTGGGCCATTTTTGAGACATAATCTGATATTTTAGAGTGAGAGAGAGTGCCCTAGAGTGAGAAGGTATTTTTCAATAATTTTTCTTCAATTCTTGCTCAAGTTTTGGAAAATTAAGAAGGGAAGCTCACTAGGTCTTCATCCTAGAGGTAAGATTCTACACCCTAAACCCTAATTTCGAAATCTTCTGAAAATGGGTAACTAGCAAGATATGTTTTGGGCATGAGAGTTGTTTATTTTACATGCATGTGTTATCAAAGGGTGTAAGAATATTTTTGAGCTAAAAATGATAAAGATTAGGTTGTGGGATGATGGAATCCTTCATAAAAAGGACATTGAAACCTTATGCACACCTAGTGTTTGATAAATGCCCAAGTGAGCTAGAACCATGATCATCTTCCAAATTTTGATTCAATTTGTTATACTTCTACAATAGATTGAGGTTGCTAAGAATTCCGGAATGTTTTAGAGCTTAAGGAAGCTCAAGTGAGGTATGTTGGCTAAACTCTTCTCTTAGAATTGAATCCCACGATATTCATGTAAATTATGTAAGTCCCGTGTGATTCATTATAAAACTGGCTATTCCGAGTAAGATTGAGTTGACAGATATATGTTCAACAAGCATCCCAAATGCTTTATTCATGTTATGTTACCAATTGAAGATGTGTTAAAATATGGGTTGTGCATTAATAATGTTTCGACTTTAAGTCAAGTTCAAATAAAGGCTATTATGCCAAATTTTGTGAAATATCTCTATATGCCTTAGACTCTAAATTGCTCACATGTGTACTACACACCTTGATTTGAATTGTATTTGTTGTTGATGATGATAATGATAATTGAAATTGATAAGGTAAGCATGAAATACTAAATATGGCCAACGTGCCAAGAATGATCTTATAATTATGGCCATTAGTGCCAATGAGATGAAAAGATGTGAAAGTAATACGAAATGCGATGATTGATATAAAAAGGTTGATGTCTCAAATAAGACAGCCTAGTCGGTCGGGTCGTGATCGGACACCATGCCGCACACATGGTGGCTATTGTGTTGGAAATTTGTAATTTGAAATTGTGATTGTGGTCGATGTCCCTAACGGATAGCCTAGCCGATCGGGTCGTGATCGGACTTCGTGTTAAAGATGGTGGTATTGATATTGAGAGAAATTGTGGTTGATATCTCTAATGAGATGGCCTAGCCGATCGGGTCGTGATCAGACTCCGTGCTAAGAGTACGGTGGTACTGGTTTTGTGAATAATGGTATTGTGGACAACAGTATATCGATACTAAAAATCTCCCAAAGTGAGATATGAGAATTAATTTGAACATGTTCTTGATCCTAAATTGAGGTTTAATGTTAATTAAGGCTTTCATTGATATTATGATAATCTTGTTTGTATTATTTGTCATTCTATTGAGAGACTGTTTAGTTATACATACTAGTGCTATTCGACGGTACTAACATCCCTTTTGCTGGGGGCGCTGCATCTTTAAATGAATGTAGGTGGTTCCACAACATGAGATATTGATCAGTGATAGCGGTACACCTTCTTCCCAGCCGACTTGGTGAGCCCCACTTAATTCCGGGGTTATGTATCTTTTGTACTTTGTGTATTCGATTTGAGGTATAGCCGGAGCCTTGTTGTCGGCATTATCACTGTACTCTTCTTTATCTATAGAGGCTCCGTAGACACAGTGTGGGTTGTGTATTGGTTCTGGGGAAAGACAAACTATGTTATGTTGTGATTGTATTATTTGTCCATTTGAAACTTTAAAAACGATAAAACTATTGGAAATGAATTGGTTTTGTAGACATGAACACATTTTCGTCTAATTAATGATAATATGTATTATCTCTATTCGTGTATGAGTTTGGGTAGAATAAAATCTAATAGGATTGCTCGGTCGGGTTCACTCGGTTGAGCGCCGGTCGCGCTCCTCAGTTTTGGGGCGTGACATGCGCCCAAGGACATCGCTTCTGCAAGGCCACAAATGCGCCCCAAGCTCCGCATCTGCGATGAATCCAAACTCAGCCCATTTTTGTAGGTGCGGTCACCTTTCTTCTTCTGCGACCACCGTACCTGCGTAAAGTCAACCAAAAGTGTGCAACATCAGCACCAACAACCACTAGCAACCACATATGAATGAAAAATGATCTGAAACACGTACGTAACTCACCCGAGCGACTCGGGACCCTGTCCGAATATACCAATAAGTTTCATAGAATAACATGGACCTACTCGAGACCTCAAATCACGCGTAATAACATCGAAACGATGAATTACACTTCACATCAAATCTAATGAACTTTTGAACTTTCAACTTCTAAAACTCGTGCCGAACCATATCAAATCAACTCGGAATGAACTCAAATTTTACACACAAGTCCCAAATGGCATAACGAAGCTTTCCATTTCTCGGAACCACAATCCGAACCCGATTTCATCAAAGTCAACTCCCGGTCAAACTTACGAGCATTCCGAACCTTCAAATTTCCAACTTTTGCCAATTAGAGCCTAAACCTTCTAGAAATATCCAAATGCAAATCTGGGCATACACCCAAGTCCAAAATCACCATCTGGATCTAACGAAACCATAAAAACTCCGGTCTGAGATCAAATACTAAAAAAGGTCAAACTTGGTCAACTCTTCCAATTTAAAGCTTCCTAGTTAAGAATCATCCTTCCAAATCATTCCCGAATCACCTGAAAACCAGACCCGACGATACACACAAGTCATAATACATCATATGGAGCTACTCATGCCCTCAAACCACCGAGCGAACTGTAATGCTTAAAACGACCAATCGGGTCATTACATTCTCCCAAACTTAAACATACATTCGTCCTCGAATGTGCCTAGAGTTGTTCCAAATCCATTAAATCGATGTGTAACCTTACCATGCACACAACCGGGGGTGATCTCACATCACGCTATTCCATATAAGCCTGACAATACAACATAACTGAAGATCATTACTTTAACCTTAGTCCATGCCTTAGAACCTAATTTCCAACATCTGGAATCCCTTACAAGATCCAAATCTCGTATTTATACACTGTATAAGTCTGAACAAGCTATATCAAGCCATAACCATAACCCAAGATGTAATCACATGATATACCACATAAATCGCATACTCGTAGCAATAATTTCTGGCCACAATAACTGCTCAAACGAAACCCGGTACCGGTAAAAATTCACATATCAAACAAAATCTCGTTCTAAAACCTTTGTACACTGCCAATGATAAACGAAACACGCATAATCTTATAACCACTCATCAGATCAACAAGTCATGGAGCCCTCTTTCATCCGACAAGAACCAAAGCCAAATCCTAAGTCGACTTACGATATTCTTCCTCCATACATACTGTAATCAAATATGATAGTACACATTCTAGGTCCAATGAACTCATCTCATCAAACAAAACTATTATATAGACATGTCATACCAATATAACCCTAAGCCACAACCCGTGCAACCCGTGCACCAATAAGCAACAATTTGAATGCACCCAAAAATGGAAAATGATTCAAATGAGAGAACCGTTCTACCAGCTCAACAAGTACCACCACAACCGCAATGCTATGAACCCATCATACATAGTAGAAACAAGACTCATGAATCTAACACAAAGGATAATATCCCAACATAGCCCCGCTGCAATGCATGACCCATACAAACACCGGTCCATATGAAATACCTTAAGCCACAATGCTCAAAATCAACAACTACATGCAATTCGACATCAAGTACACGAAGTGCATGACCATAACTATGGAGAAGCTAATAATAAAATATACCATAGCCCGGAAAGAACATAACCAAGGTGCAATCAACCATTCGACACCCTAATAACCATCTCGCTCGAATTCTGTTGCAAGGCTCAAATAGAACCGCATTATGTGTGCATATAACCAACGAATCACCATCCCTCGTAGCATAAAAGAGTAACACATAGAACACATTAGAGCACGAACAAGCTCAACTCCTACCGAGTGACTCACCCCTCAACACTAATAGTTTTGAGTCAACAATCCGACCCGGTGTGGAATACACATCCTCATTGGGCCTACCAATGGGCCCCCAAATTAACTTCGGTCATTCCCAAATGGATAAATGTCCTTCCAAAAGTCTACAATGACCTAACCATAACACGTACCACCATCTGGCTAACTTTGGCCACATCTGCACGGTCATCAACCCCGAAACAATCTGCTTCTGAGAACTTCTAGTCTCCAAATCCATAGAATAAATGAATCACCATAGTCGATCCAAACTCCATCACTTGAATGACTAGCACATAGCTCATACACAATCATCCAATGCGAAATACCTCTATCATTCTTTCGTGCCACATCCCAAAATCTGAACATCAGTAGTCGATCAACCAGGCGAGTACCGCCATACCAATAAAGCATATGTATGTCAAAATACAGTACGCCTTCTAAAATGCGCACCCTTCTCAGGCAATACCAAGTAGTAATAGCATTCATCTAATCATCTGAACCGCCCCATGCAGTTCAAAATTCCTGACCACCCTTCTAAAACTGAACCGCCCA
This sequence comes from Nicotiana tabacum, assembly GCF_000715075.1. Lineage (NCBI taxonomy): Eukaryota > Viridiplantae > Streptophyta > Magnoliopsida > Solanales > Solanaceae > Nicotiana > Nicotiana tabacum. The sequence goes on along the minus strand of NC_134081.1, from coordinate 19,837,831 downwards.
CTTTGTATATGCAGATCACAATCCCACACGACGCACTGCATCTATCATACCATCATATGAAAACACGAGAACCCTGTTGTTAACTCTGAGTCACAAGCAGAATACATACTCCATTATCCAGGAACCTTTCACTTGATCCCATCTAATAGAGAATCATAATACGCAACATGCTCCTCACGCCGGTAGGAAATATCCATCTCAAATCGTGGTAGAAACCATTGAGAATTCTTTGAAACTCATTTGCACATAACCAAGCCATCAGATCTGAATCTCTCTAATTCTGCCAAGCCACACATGTCGCCAAACCAGAGTATTGCCACAAAACACATGTAGAGACTCACCACATCATAAGTACCCAAATAACCGATCATATCCATTACTGTGCTGATCCAACATACTACCAAGCTATCCTATTTCTTCGAGTTCCTTCCGAATTAACCTCAAATTGACACTTCTCCTTGATAGAACACCATGATCCTTACCCAAAGCTCACCACAATAGATCCTAGTATAAGACCGCACATCCCTAAGGCCTATAAGCCGTTGTATTCCCTCTTACGCACCCCAAAAGTACCACAACCGAGACACCCAGTCTAAAGAGACTTTCTGTGAATCTAAAGTCGTTTCCTTTTCCTTCCTATTACTAAAATGTAGAATCCATAATGATATAGAAATACTGCGAGTCTCGACACTATCCAATATAAATCTCAGATTCTAGCCATATACAAATTCGAAAAAATTCTCAATTGCCACATATAAATATTGAATCCATTAGAACCCTCTCGAGAGTCATCCACTCTACTCAAATCTAAATTTCACCACCTAAGCGGGCCGAACGACATGTGCCCCAATAGCACAAAAACACCCAAAGAAGTAATCTCGCCTTAATGCAACAGAGTAAATTCCTACTCCATGAGTACTACATCTGTCATGAATAACAACTCAAATCATTCCATGATTTCCATATACCCATGAAGTGTAATATAACTTATATTCAGAAATTCCCTTACTCGAGTCATCCTCGATCTCAACCTGTGCAAGTTATAACTGATTCACAAGTATGCCTCAAACTGAAACCAGTACAACACATAACCATGCAATCAAATCGTCGATAGTAGACTCCCCCACTTGGCTCAAAGCCATAGAAAAAATATTCAATAACTCACAATACCCATATTCTATTACTGCCATAATCCTGCACTAAAATTCAACTAAATCCTTCATAAGATCATGTAACACAAACCATATAATACCTCAAATCATCTGCTAAGCTCGCATTCATCCTCATAACGGCCATGCCAACTTTCTCACTCAAATCGCAACACCTATAATCTACTGGTAGAAAAGAAACCCTCCACACAACATCATAAGGATCACACATCCATAGATTACCCCGCAGGTGACAACCCTCATGCTTAGCCTCAAAAAAATATCTCTGTATACCCTTTCACAGCCACAACTACTACGCAATCACTTAATCTTCCTGAGTCAGAACTCATCAACAAGATATGAAAATCTACTTCGTTCCACAAGTGAAATAACACGAAAGAATCTCTCAAAAACCTTCATAACTCAAGACTGTATGACACATCTACAGAAATCGAGCATCCACTAGTCCTTTTCACATCTCAAGCAAACGTTTCTCGTCATATTCAAACCATATGAACACATCCCGCAGTCACATCATACTCATCATATAGCCATCCAACCACTCACCGAGCCACCAGTCCCACTCATAGGGACACCACTGGACATAGAAGTCCAAAAGTACATGCTCACACAACTGAACTACCGAGCCTAAGCTGTGGTCCAAACCGAGCTTCAAGTCCTCCAGACTAGCCCATCACCAAAATATAGAAAATACTTCTCGCACCTCATCCGTGGAATCCACAAGCCGTCGATGTACATCTGATACCAAGTGCTCACATGCGCATACGAGTGAGTGGAAGGAATTCAAATAGATACGCTTCAAGTTGAATCAATGTCGCATGATAAGGAAATAAAGATGGAAAGTTTATCCTAAATGCTCTGTTGCCTTTCAAAGATAGGTATGGACGTCCTCATACCGATCCGTAAGACTCTACTAGACACTTGCTCATAACTCGTAGAACCTATGAACCTAGAGCTCTGATACCATTTTGTCACAACCCAAAATCTAACTAGTCGTGATGGCACCTAACACCAACCTGCTAGGTAAGCCAATTTAACAATAATCCAATTTCAAATGAGATTTACTGAGAAAATAAATAATGATAATATATATAAACTTTTATACAAATAATCCCCAATGGCTGGTAGTACAAATCACGAGCTTCTAAGATTTTGAGCTTACAAAGCTGGTATAAAATAAATATATCATCTATTCGAAATATACATAAACATATTTAATAATCTAAAGCTATCGGGAACAAGAGGCAGCTATAACCAGAATGTAGGTACATCTTCAATGCTAGCTTTCACCATTACAGCTACTCAGCTCCAGAATCTGATGCAAGGTGTATAAGTGTAGTATGAGTACAACCGACCCCATGTACTCAATAAGTAACAAACCTAACCTTAGGTTGAAAGTAGGGATAAGCTTGGACAATGGTCAGAGTCCGACACCAACAACCAAGAACAACACGTAATAGTATAATGAAAATAGTACAAGTAATACTCAAAGATATGGTACTCAACTCGTTCATAGTTACGAAAAATAGGCATGCTTTTCAGGTATAACAGCAAAACCCAAATGTTTTGCAGAAAACCCCAAAATGTGAGTATATCAGAAAAAACTGAGATTTTTCCCAAAACTTTCAACAACAGATAAGATGTTTCATTATCATATGGCATGAGGAAAGTACATCTCTATGCCTATATGTCAATGTGCATGTGAAGTCATGAATGTTACAATACCGTACAACATGAGGAAATGCATCTATATGCCTACATGCCAAGTATGCATGTCAAGTGTAATGCAACACAATGATAAACTTATGTGCTCATGCTCTCAGAGCAGTCAACCTCACTCAACATGCTCAATTACTTAGTCCTCCCAGTCACTCAATCCTCCCAGTCACTCAATCCTCCCAGTCACTCAGTCCTCCCAGTCACTCAATACTCCTAAGTCACTTGATACTACATGCACTCACTGCTGGTATGTTAGACTCCAGAGGGACGGATCCTGCCCAAGCGCTAATATACGCCAATCATGGCATGAATCAATAATACTTGCTGCGCTGTGCAGTCCGATCCCATAAATATTACTCACAATCAGGCCCTCGGCCTCAATCAGTCATCATCCTCTCTAGTGTCTCAGCCTAAAAAATCTCATGCCAATCATCCTAACAATGATAACATGATGTGACAACGAATGATAACAGAGACTGAGATATGATGTGCAAATGAATGAGTATGTAATTGCAATTTAGTCAAATAACTCAACAACAGAAACGACCTTAGTGGGTCTCAACATCATAAGCATATAGCCTAACATGGTTTCTAGCATGGCTCACAGCTCAATTACTCTAGCACGTAGAAATTTAATGGATAGAAACAAGATTAGGTCACTACATAGTACCACAGAATCAATTGAGTCATAATTCACCTGGTGTACGTCCGTCACCTAGCATGTGCGTCACCTCAACACCAAATACATAACACGTATATTCAGGGGTTCATACCCTCAACACCAAGTTTAGAAGTGTTATTTACCTCGAACAAGCTAAACAATACTCTAGAAATGCCATCTCACGCGTACCGACCTCTGAACGACTCGAAACTAGCCAAAAGCAACTCAAGAACATCAAACAATGCTAAAAATACAAACCAAATCAATAAAGGCCGAATCTTTAATCAAAGACCAAAATCAACTAAAAAGTCAAACCCTAGCCCGCACCTCAAAATCTGATGAAACTCACAAAATCCGACAACCTATTCAATTATAAGTCCATCCATACTAGTTTAACTCCAATCCGACTCCGAATCGATGTTAAAAACTCAAAAATTCACTTCATAAAATTTTAGACAAAACTCCCAAATTTCACTCTTGAAATCATCAATCAAATGTCAAAAATGAAGATAGATTCATGAAATATAATCAAAACCTATTATAGAACACTTACCCTAGTCTATGCGGTGAAAATCGCCTCAAAAACATCTCAATCCGAGCTCCAAATCTCAAAATATGATAGAAAAACCTAAACCTCGAATTAAAAAGAATCTGCCCAGGCATTTCCGCATCTGCGAAACAATAGACGCTTCGGCGGCATCGCTTTTGCGACCAAAAACCACGCCTTTGCGGAAACCACTAACCAGTCGACCACTCGCACCTGCGGACACTGTTTCGCTTTTGTGGAATTGCTGGTGCGATGCAACATCCCACTTCTGCGCCCAAGGACATCGCTTCTGCGATGCACAGATGCGCCCCAAGCTCCACATTTGCGATGACTCCACAGTCAGACACTTTTCACAGGTGTGATCACCTTTCTGCTTTTGCAACCACCGCACCTGCACAAAATCAACCGCATGTGCGCACATCAGCACCAACAGCCACCAGTAACCACATATGAATGAAAAATGGTCCGAAAGACGTCCGTAACTCACTTGAGCCACTCGGGACGCCGTCCGAATATACCAACAAGTTCCATCTCATAACAGTGACCTACTCGAGGCCTCAAATCATGCGTAATAACATCGAAACGGCGAATCGCACCTCAAATCAAATCTAACGAACTTTTGAACTTTCAATTTCTAAAACGCATGCCGAACCATATCAAATCAACTCGGAATGAACTCAAATTTTTCACACAAGTCCCAAATGGCATAATAAAGCTTTTGAATTCCTAGAACCACAATCCGAACCCGATTTCATCAAAGTAAACTCCCGGTCAAACTTATGAATATTTCAAACCTTCAAATTTTTAACTTTTGCCAATTAGAGCCGAAACCTTCTAAAAATATCCAAATTCAAATCCGGGTATACGCCCAAGTAAAAAATCACCATCCGGACCTAACAGAACCATCAAAACTCCGGTCCGAGGTCAAATACTAAAAAAGTCAAACTTGGTCAACTCTTCCAACTTAAAACTTCCTAGTTGAGAATCATTCTTCCAAATCAATCCCAAATCATCTGAAAACCAAAAATGACAATAAACAGAAGTCATAATACATCATACAGAGCTACTCATACTGTCAAACCATCGAGAAAAGTGTAAATACTCAAAACGACCGGTTGGATCGTTACAACTTCAAATCTCATTTCTTGGCTCACACTTTCCAAACCCTTAGAGGCATTTCTTTTTCTTGGGGGCTAGAAAGACTTGCCATCACTCTTTATTGTCCATTTTGTTCTTTCTCCCTTGATGTTTATACTAGAGGTATTTGCCTCATTTCAATTTCATCAATCTCTTTTTTTGTGCTTTCTTTTTGTTCTTTCTTTTCTTACTTTATCTTTCATGGAGATAATTTCATTTCTCTCTTTTTAATGCCTCGATACCTCATTTAGATTCCTCAACCTTTCTCCAAAACTTATGGTTTGATCCACTCACTACATATGAGTGCTAAGGAAGGTTCGGGTTCTAATAGAGGATTATGATAAAAAATGGGTAAAGGCTTATAGCGTGGTTATCAACCGAGAATGGTTAAAGACTCAAAGGGATTGAATAGGGATAACAATCATAGGGTGGTAATAGAAAGCTCAAACGGTCCAAGAAAATCCTACAATCATCTTTCAAATCAAGAAAACTTAGAATTTTGCCTTGAAGCACATTCGGGGCAAGTTCTAGACTACTCACTCAAGTACTTGAACTAGCAGCAAAATTTCATCTCACATCTCATGCAACTAGACCGTAAAAGAGGATAAAGCTTAAAATCTACAACAATCATAGTCAAGTTCAAGATTACTATGGTACACTCAACCACCTAATGATTATCAAAGACAACTCAATAACCTCAAAGTCACTTTTACTAGAGTTATTTCTTCCAAAAACCTTGTCTCAAACCATAAGCATGCAGTTAAGTATGTTGGTGCCACATGAAGCATAAATAATTTCTTTTTTATAGACTAACTTGATTAAGGCTTTTATTCATTACTACATACTACTATTATCTAAACATGAAACAGATTTATTCCGTTAAGAAAGTTGTCACACTATCCATCCTTGGGAAGAGTCACTTAGTTCACACAATAAACCACCTTTGGAAAGAACCGTAGCATTAATAAAACCAAAGGCTTATTATCAACAACAAATTGAAAAACATAAAATTTAATGCAACCGAGTAGTTTGAGCAACTTCATTAACAAGGTCTTGTCTAGGGTGTTACATGACAGATTGGAGAGTGTTTTGCCATCTCTAACAGCTCCTAATCAATCCGGAATTGTAAAGGGTAGGAGTATATTTGAGAACATCTTATTAACTCAAGAAATTGTCACTGACATAAGTTTAAGGGGAAAGCCAGCTAATGTGGTGATCAAGCTTGATATGGCTAAGGCCTATGATAGGGTTTCATGGAAGTACTTATTGCATATGCTAAGGAAGATGGGATTTTCTGAACACTTCATCAACATGGTATGAAACTTTATGCCAAATAACTGGTATTCAGTATTGGTGAATGAGCAGTCCTCGGGGTTCTTTAAGTCGACAAGGGGTGTGAAACAAGAGGATCCCCTATCTCCAACATTGTTCATTTTGTCAGCTGAGGTACTTTCTAGGTCTTTGAATAAGCTTTTTGAAGATAAGTCATTTGTGGGATTTGGAATGCCTAAGTGGTCTGATCCTTTAAACCACTTGGCATGTGCTGATGATACGATAATCTTTGCATCTGCTCATCGTCCCTCTTTGAGAAAGATTATGGCAGTGTTGGGGAACTATGAGAAGATATCAGGTCAGATGATCAACAAAGATAAGAGTTCATACTACATGCATTCAAAGGTTGCTAATGGATTGTTTCAGGAAGTTGGAGCTATTACAAGATTTGCAAAAGGTAAATTCCCCTTCACATATCTAGGGTGTCCTATTTTTTACACTAGAAGGAGAAAGGACTATTATGAGGATCTTATCAAGAAGGTGAAGGCTAAATTGCATTCATGGAAAGGAAAGTTGCTGTCATTTGGAGGAAAGGCAACTCTCATCTCTAGTGTGTTGCAAAGTATGCCAGTTCAAATATTATCAGTCCTTGATCCACCAAACAATATCATGTGGCATCTACATAAGACTTTTGCTAGGTTCTTTTGGAGCACAAAGGAAGAAGGGAGAAGCAAACACTAGGCTTCATGGAAAAATCTTTGTCTTCCTAAAGAGGAAGGGCAGCTAGGTTTTAGGTCCTTAAATGATGTCTCAAGGGCACTGTTTGCTAAACTATGGAGGAGGTTTAGGACCACAAAATTTTTGTGGTCTAATTTCATGTGAAAGAAGTATTGCAAGAAGGAGCTAATTTTAGGGGAGGGTCTCATGTTTGGAGACAAATGTTGAATGTTGGGGAAGAAGTAGAACATGAGATCGTATGGGAATTGAAGAGTGGAACAACTAATATTTGGCATGAAATTGGACTGGATTGGGTGCACTTTATCATGTATTACCTGAAGAATTTCCAATCAATGAAGGTCTTCAGGAGGTGGCAGAACTGTGGCAAGGGGAAGCATGGGATGATCAGCTACTAGATCAAACTTTCAATGAGGAAATTGTAGAACATATAAGGCTAAATGTGCACTATGAAGGCAGTGAGGGATATTGGGATAGGCCATACTGGATGTCAACTCCTTCAAGCAAGATCAGTATTAGAAGTGCTTGGCAAATATTAAGGCATAAGGCTGATCCTAATCAGGAATTCAAGTTAATGTGGATTAAAGGTTTGCCATTCAAGATATCCTTCTTCTTGTGGAGATTGTGGAGGCAGAAAATAGCCACCGATGACATGTGGAAGAGGCAATGGCAAATGGTGTTGTCTAGGTGTTGGTGTTGTCAGCAGCCCCAAGAGGAATCCATTGAGCATATATTTGTCACAAGTCCTACTGCCTCTAAGGTATGGAACTTGTTCACGGGGGCTGCTGGAATTTCTGTGCAATTGATTCAATTGAAGCAGATTATAAGGCATTGGTGGTATGCTCAGTGTTGTCCAAAATTAAAGCCACTATTTCAAGAAGTACCAACTATCATCACTTGGGAGCTTTGGAAGAGAAGAAATGCAGGTAAACATGGTGGTTCAGTGTCCACAAATAGGGTGATCCATGAGATAAATAGGACATTGCATCAACTGGCAAGAGTGAGGTATGCTTGGATCCCTAATATTCCATTGTTATGGCCAGATATGATTCAATACTTTGAAGGATATAAACCTATATTGATCACTACAAGAGTAACATGGCAGATTCCTCTTCATGGTTGGTACAAATGTAATACTGAAGGAGCTTCAAAGAGCAATTCTGGACCTAGCTCCCTAGGCTTTTGTCTGAGGGATGATGAAGGTGATGTGGTGTATGCTAGGGCAGTAGACCTGGGAGTAACAACTAATGTGGTGGCTGAAGCTAAGGCTATTCTTCAAGGGTTGGAATATTGTGTGGAGCATTATCTTTACCCTCTCATACTGGAGACTGATTTTTTGGTGATGAAGAAGGCGATAGAAGGGGCATGGGATCCTCCTTGGGTAATTGCACTGGATGTGAATAAAATTATAGAGATAAAGGACAACTTCAATGTGATCTTTCAACATGTGTTCAGAGAAGGCAACTCAATGGCGGATTTTATAGCTAACATTGTGTTTTCTTTTGCAGGTACATCTGAGTTTCATTCATTCTCTGAACTGCCTAGTGCAGGGAGGAGGTTGATCAATCTAGACAAATCTCAATCACCTAACCTTAGGGTTAGGATAGCAAAGAGAAGAACCCCAAACTGATGGCTTCACAGGATTGGACTCTACACAAACTGATATGTCCAAATGCTAAGGAAAATGCTGAACCCATCATATGGTATTTTTGGAGATTGTTGAATCATTTCTCAGTGGTATTAGCATGCTTTAATGCTCAATCTGAGGATGATTTAGCAATGTTTAGAATGATGTCTATATTAAAGGTTCTAGTAGGGAAGGATCTGAGCTTACAAGATCACAAAAAGGCATAATTTCAAAGGCTGGCCTTTGCCTTGCAAAGCCTGCTTAATTCCTGGCTTTTGCCTTGCAAATCCATCCTAAAGCCAGATCACACATGGCTTTTGCCTTGTAAAGCCTGGCTAAAGCCATCTCATGCCTGGCTTTTGCCTTGTAAAGCCTGCCTAAAGCCAGCTCTAGCCTGGGTTTTGCCCTGCTTTGCCTTGCAAAGCCATCTCATGCCTAGCTTTTGCCTTGTAAAGCCTGGCTAAAGCCAGCTCATGCCTGGCTTTTGCCTTGTAAAGCCTGCCTAAAGCCAGCTCTAGCCTGGCTTTTGCCCTGCAAAGCCTGCCTAAAGCCAGCTCAAGCCTGGCTTTTGCCTTGCAAAGCCTGCCTAAAGCCAGCTCATGCCTGGCCTTTGCCTTGCAAAGCCTGCCTAAAGCCAGCTCAAGCCTGGCTTTTGCCTTGCAAAGCCTACCTAAAGCCAGGCTCCTCTTCTACACATTATTTTTGATGAGTGAGCACATGATTAATACTTGAACAAAATCAGTCCACTGCATATGGAAATCATATAGTAGCTACACTTGGAAGACTATGTTGGCTTCAACTCTGTGGTGGAGATGTTTGGAATTCATTTTAGCCTATGGACAATATACCCTGGCACCTGGTGAGAGCTTGATAGGTGTTGCTTGGTATTTTCCAATGATAATTGGATTCACACACACTAATAGGAGAAGGAAGCATTCAACTTATCATATTGTAATAGCTAGTTCATTAGATTTTAGCTTTTTCTATCTTTTTAATAGCTAGTAGCTTCATGAAACTTCTATTTTGATTTGGACATCTTGTAAGCTTTGGACCCATTTTGGAATTTTATTTATATATTAGCCACTAGGCAAGTGCTGCCGAGTGGTATAGTTGCTTTAAAAAAACACAAAAAAAATTAAAGATACTACTAAATGTAACAAACTACTAAAGATAAACAAATTAGAATCATCCAATTATTACATCCCAATATCATCAAATGTGTCAAATCATAAAATATAGAATTATCCACCCCCAAATAAAAAGAAGCATTACCCCTAATGCTTAGTAAAATAAGATCAAAGAGCAGAGAAGGCGAAGAAACTCTCTAAGTGTCCTCTATCATCACAGTGTCACCAGCAACATTAGTCCTGCTCGACTCAACTAACTGAATCATGTCATCATCCTGTGCGGGAGTTGCCTAGGAGCTGAAGATGTCACACACTGCCTCAAAATTTCTAGATGCAAGGAAATGCTCCTCAATCTAAGGCGGATCTAGGTGAGGCTGGGTGGGGTCTAGTAGTATATCAAACGACAAGTCATTGGCCTCAGCTATCCTAGTCACCTCAGCTCGAAGTGCATCAACCGGCTTCATGCTGGCATGTGTCTATCTCATATTCTTTACTTGCCTGGTCAACCGCTCAATCACTGCACCATGTTGTACCCGTTTATCCATGATCACTTCCTGGTTGTCCAAGACCTTGGTGAGCTTCTTGTCTATATCAGAAGAGTCCTGCTGCGTATGTGAATATATATGCCTTGTAACTGTACTAGAAATCTCGGACAACTTTGAAGTAGTTGTCTACATCCAGCTGTTAAGGCTCACTAATATCTGAGATATCCGCAAGACAGACAATGGGCATGTAGGCAAAGGCACCGGCCTCGGGGCTGGTGAAGGCAAAAGAGCAGGGGCGGAGGATGATGGCTCAGGAATGGAAACTCTGGCACTGGTGGAAGGCTCAACTGAAGTGGAAGGGATCTCAAAGGGACTAGGGGCTACGACTACCGGCTTATTAGATTGTCCAACAGAAGTAGAAGGCTGAATGCTCTTCTTTGGGTTCCTCAGATCTTGTAACTTATACCACTCAAAAGGACCAGTTGGCTTGACCTTCGTATCAAATGGCCTAGGGGCGTCAGTCAGGTACTCAATGATGGTGCTGGGGTAGGGGTAGGAATGTTACCTTGCTGAGCCACAAGGGAGATATTTGTCAACATCATAGTACCCACATTGATTGGGTATCCTACCAATATTGCTCTTGCCAATGACAAATTGTTCTCATTTAGGCATTGGTTAAGTCTGTTGCACACAAAGGTCTGCCACCCTTTTGCCTCAAAACTCAAAGTGTTGCAGAGGATCGTCACTCCAGCACCTATCCAAGGTGGAGTAGGCCCAGGTACAAGAATCCTTGCCAGCCATGGTCTGGCTTCCTCTTTATCTGCCAACTTAGCCAAATACTCCTTTGGCACCACATCCTCAAATTCGAGGTAAACATTCAAAGTGTGCTGATTAAACTTGACTTTAAGGTCACACACTTTGGTGATCTTTGTCTCTTTGAGAATATGCGTCGTGTTGGCATAGAATTTTCGGACAAGATGTTCCTTCACATCCACCAGCTTATCGGTAAACTGCATCCACCCTTTTCTCTTTGTAAACTGCTGCAAGATAGCGGGGTTGTATTTGTCTAAGTCCTTAAAGAGGAATTGCCATTCATGGGCCAGCGATATTTCTTTCCACCACATACAGAAGTCTGTGTAAGCTTGCAGGCTCAAACTGACTTTGGACTTGATCCCCCTGTTCCGATATTTCTTTCCACCACCTTCTTCTTAGTTCTTGCAATGTCTGACTTTGCACTTGATCCCCATGTTCCGTCATCTCGGACATCATCAGAATTAGAGCCCGGAGTAGCTGCATTGGACTCATGACTGGTACTAGCTGAGCCCTGGTGTCACGACCCAAAATCCCAACCCATCGTGATGGCGCCTAACGCACTCGCTAGGCAAGACAGACATAAAAATAAAGATCCAAAATAACTGATTGTATAGGAATAACATAAGTCTGAAATCTCAATATAGAAAAATATTGCTAATACATGATAAATTCCCTAGAAATTGGATATTACAGAGTCATGAGCCCTAATACAGAAATACAAGTCTGAAATGACCAAATACAATACTATTTGAAATAAAGACAACAACACATAAGAAACGAGACGCCAAGAATGCGGGAGAGAACGCAACTCTACCTCGTTTCTCGATACTTAGCTCAACCAGCAACTCTGTTACTGATAACTGGTCCCAACACTTGAATCTATACAATTAAGTGCGGAGTTTAGCATTAGTACAACCGATCCAATGTACTCAGCATGTATCGTAACTAACCACATCGAGGTAAAAGAAGCGAGAATTATAAATGATACTTGCTATAACCTGTACAGTTTTATCAATTTAACAAGTACAGAACAATAATGTAATCAAGCCATAAAACACATAAATCACCCTCTGTGTGTGTGTGTAATTACTCAAGTTCTCTGTTTAATCAATGATACAACATATAAAGATTATATGCAAATAAATCAGGTAATTAGCCATGGAAATTTCAAGTAGAGATGAAATGCAAAATCTAAAACAAACACTGGATAGATTTTCCTCAATGATTTCATATCCGTACCAAACTACTGATCAGTTTTCTCAAATCCGTATGTACACCATCAAGAGAGAAATATGAGAGGGTGACCCAAGGGGGTGGATCCATATCAAGCACGACCAATTCAACGTGCTATCAGCCGGGTGTGATCACATGCTTAATATCATAATCTGTCTGGTGTAGTCACATGCATAAAAGTACAATCCGCCTAGCATGGTCACAGGCACAATAACACAATCCGCCCGGCGTGGTCATAGGCATAACAACACAATCCGCCCGGTGTGTCCACAAGCATAACAACATAATCTTCCCAGTGTGGTCACAATCATAACAACACAATCCGCCCAGCATGGTCACAAGCATAAAAACAAAATCCTCCTGGCGTGATCACAGGCATCCAATCCAAATAATATCACACATAATCAAATATAGAAGAATACATATACATGGTGAATGAATAACAGATCTCATGCTCCTGGACTGGTATAAATGACATGCTAAAGAGTAGGCATGTTCAAGTGTAATATCATAACTCAAATCAGCAATTTCATCATAGAAATAGCAATTACCAAGTTTATTCAAGAATTTAGCCTTTATGTAACCTCAAACATGGATCAAATACTTCACAACATGGTTACTATTATGTGAATCATCACATCTTAAAGCTTAACAGTCAATATAAGGCATGTTTTAGCCTAAGCACTACCCCGAGCATAGACAAATACCCAGGTGCTCGTACATGGGTTAAAACCCCACACGTGTAAACCCATATCACGTAGCTAACCCATAGCACATAACTATCACAAATAACTCAGGCAACTAGTGCATCAACCAAGTTTAGGTAAGATACTTACCTCAAGAAATCCAAATCACTCCTTCAACAAGCTCTTCCCGTATGTATCAATCTCTGGACGGCTTGAATCTAGCCAAAATAACTTAATACCATCAATAATAGCCATAGTAAGAAATTCTAAATGATAAAGCTAAAGTCTTGAATCAAATATGCAAAGTCAACCTCAAGCCCATAGCTCGGAACCCGACAAAATTCATAAATTCTGAAAACACATTCAATTACGAGTCCTACCATACTATTTTCATCCAATTCTATCTACAAATCGACCCTCAAATTGCTCTCCAATACTATGGTCTAAAATTCCCAAATTTCGCTTCAAATTTACATATACTAGGTGTAATAATCAATGGATAATAAATATTTAAAATCAAAAGTGATTAATCTTCACTTAGCTTTTCAATTGTATCAAAAGCCCTCTAAAACATTGCCCTTAGCCGAGTCTCAAAACTCTCCAAATGAGAAAAACCACGAAACACTTCGAATATTAGATCTGCTAGTGAATCTGCACCTGCACACACCTAGCTGCATCTGCGGTCCCGCTTCTGCAGAATAGTGGCAGTATCTTCGGCTCCCTCCAACATCCGCCCTTCCAATTTTGCGGATTAAAACTTGTATCTGCGAGAGGGCATCTGCACACATACGTCCACTTCTGCGGACTACCCTGCCCAGCTCGACTTCCGCACCTGCGCATACCGGGCCGTACCTGTGGCTCCGCATCTGCGGAATTCCCCTGGATCTCCCCTCTTTGCTTTTGTGACCCTTCATTCACACCTGCGGCTTCGCATCCGTGACCAAGCCCACCGTAGATGCGGTCACACCAGAAACCATAAGCTTCAGCAATACACTAAGTCTAAATATGAACCCAAATTCAATCTGAATCACACCCGAGGCCCCCGGGACCCCATCCAAACATACTAACAAATCCCAAAACACAATACGAACTTACTCAAAGCCTCAAATCACATCAAACAACATCAAAACCATGAATCGCACCCCAATTCAAGCCTCATGAAACTAATGAACTTCCAACTTCTAAAACTAATGTCGAGTCATATCAAACCAACTGCGAATGAGCTTAAACTTTGCACACTAGTCCCAAATAACACAACGGACCTATTCCAACTCCTAAAACCAAAATCTGAACTCGGTACCAACAAATTCAGCTCTCGGTCAAACCTCTCAACCTTCCAAACCTTTAACTTTTCAAACTTCGCCAAAATCCTCAAACCAACCTACGAACCTCCAAATCAATATCCGGACATACGCCTAAGTCAAAATTCACCATAAATATCTATCGGAACCATCAAAACTCCATTCCGGAGTCGTCTATATAAAAGTCTAACTCCGGCTAACTCTTTCAACTTAAGCCTTTAACCTTGGGGCTAAGTGTCCCAATTCGCTCCGAAACACTCTCGGAACTAAACCAACCACCTCGGAAAGTTCCATAACCACAAACGAACATAGAGGAAGAAACAAGTATGGGAACAGGGCTACAATACTCAGAACGCCTGGTAGGACCGTTACACCTGGGAGGTATTGTGAGATGTGGAAGGCACATCTAGGGGTTCTGACTGCCCTTGTGGCCTAGATTGCTCCTCGTTGTGCTCTTCATGTACAGACACATAATTTCCTTATGAGGCCTCCCTAGATGGGGAACAAGAAATCGACTATGAGATGTTTCTACCTCTTCCTCGGCCTGTAGTTATTTTCTTTGTAATGGCCTTTTGTGCACTCAGGTGCATGGCACCTTTGCCCCTACCTTTTCCCAATTCTCCCCTTCCTTTAGAAGACTCTCCTCATCCTCTTGATTGCACTATTGTCTGTGTATGGACAGAGAGAGTAGTTAGTTGATATACAAGTTGCAAAGCAGTTTAGAGTCATGTAAACATTGGAGGACACCATAGAAGCAGTGGGGTTTTACGTTTATGGTATGCAGTAGACAATTTACCAAGTGTGGACCGTGTATTTTCAAGTGTGGTCCGTAAAGCGAAAGTGTAGACCGTACAAATTCAAGTACGGCTGCACTTCTGCATAATTGTGCCAAGTCCTCTAAGAGAAGTCTCTAATGGACAGTGCGGTCTCCATCTGCGGCCGCAGAAAACCAACTGTGGTCCGCACAATTTAGAGTGCGGTTCGCAACTTGAGTATTATCACTTAGGTCTTCAGAGAAGAGGTTCTTTGATTGTTAGTACGAATCTCCCTTTGTGGATACACAATTAAAGCTAAGGTGGAGTCAACCTACACGTAAGTCAAACAAGAGGAAAGAATAGCCGGTAAAATAGAATAAGGGCCAAGAAATTCATACCGAAGGTGAGGTGGCAATGGTTTTAACTCCAAAGTTGGTGGCTCTTCAATTGAAGACTTTGTAGGAGAAGTATTCCTATTCTCAAGATCCAATGATAACTTTCAGGGTGCATAGTTGTAAGAACCCATTCTTTGCAAAAAGTTCACACATTCCATTAAACCATCCATATCACCCTCATCAAAGTTGAGCAAAACGACTTCCAACATATCACCAACATTGATTGTAGCACTAGTATCATCAATAATGACATCGATCACCAAGTCCACAAAAGATCACACTTCATTGCTATTTGGTTGACTCATAGACTTGCACATAGGGAATGTCACTTGTTCATCACCAACACGGAAAGTGAGTTCTCCCGCTTCGACATTACAAAGGGCCTTACCCATATCAAGGAAAGGCCTCCCAATAATGATAGGCACTTCATAGTTAAACTCACAATCTAGAATCACAAAGTTCACTGGAAGGATAAATTTATCAACTCGGAACAAAACATCCTCAATCACTCCCAATGGCCTCTTTATAGTACGATCGGTCATTTGCAATCTCATAGATGTGGTTATGATTTCCCAATCCCCAAAGTGTTAAACACCTAGTAGGGCATCAAATCGATACTCGCCCCAAGATCACAAACAACTTTAGCAAAATCGGCACTTCCAATAGTACTAGGAATTGTAAAAGCACCGGGATTCTCCAATTTAGGAGCCATATAATTAAAAATTACACTCACTTGATGAGTGACCTTGATTGTTTCAAAATTCATCGACCTCTTCTTGGTCACAAGATCTTTCATACACTTGGCATAATCATGCATTTATTCCAAAGCTTCTACCAATGGAACGTTGATAGGAAGACCTTTCATTATTTGAATAAATTTCTTGAATTGATTCTCATCATTTTGCTTAGCAAGTGTTTGAGGATAAGGAGGTGGAGGATTTGGCAAGGGTGCCTTAGCCTTTTGCACTACCGGTTCCGGTATGTCAATAATGTGTTCCCTAGATGGGTTCACCTCTTCTTGGGTCTCTTCCATACTATCATCACTATCAATCCAAACCTCATCATGTACTTGAACATCATTTCGTGGGATTTCCTCCTCTTGGATCACTTGGTCATCATCCACAAGCTGCGTTTCATTTGAGGTAGGTGTATTTATGCCTCTTCCACTTCTTATGATGACTATCATGGCATGCCCCGTATTATTACTACCCTTTAGGTTTACTACCGTGTCACTTGGTAATGCACCTTTAGGACGAGTATTAAGAGCTTGAGTTATTTGCCCTATTCAAACTTCAAGATTACGGATTGATGTGGTATATGGGCAAGTTGGACATACGAATCCGCATTCTTTTTCATCATTTGCTTGAACATGTTCCCAATACGGCCCATTTCATCATTTGAAGAACTTGAACAGTGGGAAGGATAAGGAGGTGGGTTGCTCGGTTGTTGGTACATTGGGGGATTTTAAAAACCTGAACCTCGATTTGCATGATTATTATTATTTTCCCAATTTTCTTGATTATTGCCTCCCCAATTCCCTTGGTTATTGTTGTTGTTATGCTAATTCTCTTGATTGTTAGAACCCCAATTACCTTGGTTATTTTGAGAACGCCATAGATTTTTGTTGGAGCTTTAAAAATTACTCTGTTGCCCTTGGTAATTATTCACAAATTGTACCTCTTCTTCTTGCTCTTGATGAGAATCATCTTGGTCATAGCTACCATCATCTTGTGCATAATTCTCCACTCGATATTGAAATTGTAGACCTTTAGTCCTCTTCTTGTTGGCCAAGATATTCAGTCCCTCCATAGCATGAACTTGCTTAGGAGCTTAGGTTTTATGAAGATGAGCCTTAGCAAGTTGAGTCATGGATGTGGTCAATTCAGCAATAGCTTGTCTATGGTCTTGCAACTCAGTATAAAGATGGATTATTTTGGGATCACCTTGGAGGACATTAGCTCGGGATTGCCAAGCCGAAGAAGTTTCCTCCATCTTATCAAGAATCTCACATGCCTCCACATAAGGTATTGTAATAAAATTTCCTCCATCCAATTGATTGACCATACATTGATTCGTAGTATTAATATCACGGTAGAAAGTTTGTTGGATCATGTTGTCAGTCATATCATTGTTCTGGAATTCCTTCACTGTTGTCCGATATCGCTCCCAAATTTTATGCAAAGGTTCAGTGGGCTCTTGTTTGAAGGCTAAAATTTCATCCCATGGAGTGGCCACGTGCCCGAGAAAGAAGAACTTTAAAATAAACTTCGCCGCCAATTCATCCCAAGTATGGATAGAATGATTAGGCAAGAGTTCCAACCAATACAAAGCTTTACCCCCTTAGTGAGAAGGGAAAGAGCCTTAATCGCAAATCATCTTCCCAAATATTTATTTGTTTGCTCCCCCAACTCGTATCCACAAAACCTTTTAAATGCTTGTAAGCATTTTGACTCGGTGCCCTGGTGAACTAACCTCGTTGCTCGAGCAAAGTGAGCATCACATTGGTAATTTGAAAGTTTTTTGCCCTAATGCGAGGGGGGACTATGGCACTTGTATAACCTTCATTAGAAAAAATCTGGTGTTGCGCTGCTTGTGGTTGTGGTGGTGGTGGAGGTGGAGGCATATTGTATTGTTGCTCACGACATCAGCAGTTTTGTTGTGGAGCTTGACATATTTCATCCAGTTACTCCTCCTCACCATCCACCTCTCCCAATGGCAAGTTCCAAGTTCGTTGTTCACCATTTAAAACCTACAATCACTTTAACAAATTAGAATCACGAAAGTAAAAGAAGATATTTCAAGAAACAAACTCAAGTATATAACTAACACCATAAACTCCCTGGCAACGACGCCAAAATTGATCATGCTCAAGAAAAAGAACTTGAACTAACCAAATTTATCTTTCAAGCAAAGGTGTGTAACTGTTATCTAAATTACTTGCTAAGAGATTCAACATACTAGTAAGCAAATAATGATTGAAATATTTTTGATGTTTTTGTCAAATAGGGAAAAACCTAGGGTTGTAGTCTTCACCTAGGTGTAAACCTAAAGAGTAAAGTAAATCTATGCTTGCTTGATAGATCAGGGTTTTTATGACTCTCGATGCTCAAGTACCCACTCAATACATCTCGGTTAAAGAGTGATTATGCCCAAATTGGCTTTCTCAAGACCAAATGGGTAGCAATCTAAAAAATTGAATATGAGTCCAAGTTGGATTATCCCTATCTTTGGTTCAAATCCTTTAATTAAACTAATCAAAACTTCAACTAGTTCAATTTCTTGTTAGCCAAGTTTTCCTAAAATAAATCCCTTTTTCTCAAGTAAGAACGAAGCCAAATAGACATGAATCAATGTTCGCAATCATTAATTCTAAGTATAATACATAAACAAGGCTAAATAACATACACCCAATCAATAACAAACACTAATATTAAATACCCATAAGTTTTACACACTAGGGTTAGATCACAACCCTAGATAAAATATAGCTACTCATAATCATTGACATGAAAAAATAAAAAGATGAAATAATTGAATACATAAAACTAGAATTAAAGAGTAAAATTAATGGGTATTCTCTAGTTGTTGCTCCAAATTTCTCAAGATGGCTAAATATAACCGCTAGCAGCTACTACAATACAAAAGTTGTCCCAAAAAAGTGTTTCTCTTTGGAGAGTTCTCTGACCGCACAATTATGTCTGCGGTCCGCATTTTGGGATTTTTCTCTCGCAGTTGCTTTCAGTCGAGGAGATTATGTGGTTGCGCATAAGCTCCTGCAACTGCACTTCAGCTTCTGCGGCTGCACAATTTGGCTGCGGACCGTACTTTTGAAGAGGCTTCAGACTTGTTCAATTGCAATCTCTCTGATCTTTCAGTCTTGACATTGCGAGCTTCAAATACGACCACACTTTTTTTGGTGTGCGGATCGCGCTGCTACCAAACACCTCTGAAGCTTTAGAGCTCCTTCTACGGGCTGCATTTTGCTTTTGCTGCTGCTGATGTAATTCTGCGGATCGCACTATTCTTTGCATTTCTCCTCTTGACTGTTTGAACTGGAACATCTCCTCTTTGAGTTAGATTTCTTCGTTGAGCGCACATTCTCCAGCACACATGCAATTCACACATTTTTATTAGATTCAGAAACAATAATTGCTACTTTCGGGCTAAAAATTAAAGCAAAAATATACTAATAAGTGATTAAAATCCACACTTATCACATATGAAGGCATTTGATTCAGCCACTCATTGTTGATGAAGACCCTATCAATTTTCGAATACACTCTATTTTCTTCCTGTCTATAGCCTTTTAATATAACAACAATGAATAAATTAACAAAAACGTATCAGTAGAAAATATGCTTCAATAGTACACAAAGTATTTGCGGAGAAGAAACAAGCCCTTAATGCATATTATTTGTAGCAAATTAAATTAAAACACTCAATTATCATAAATATTTTGAGCAATCAAATTACAAATTCCCATCCAAATATTGTTATCTCCTTGATTTTTCATATTTTTTTAATATTTTCACTGTTGACTCGTACGGATCTGCCAATATCATCATCAATAAGTGGCACATATTTTTCATTCTCAGGTCTTGAAATACATTGTTCATCTTATATATTTTTTTTCTAATGTAAATTGCTATTATAGCTAGTACAATATCGTTTTGAATATCGATATGATAGAAAGGTATATCCCGCAAAAAAAAGTCACTTTGCTTTCAATACACTTAAGTGTTCGCTCTATAATATTTCTACAAGAAGAACATAGAATCTTTTTACCCTAAATATTACCAACGAAAATCTGCAGACTTGAAGAGGTGACGGGTGTTTAGGTTTAGAAAAACAGGCGAGGGAGTGAAATTATGGAGAGTTAGGAGTTTTATATTAAAAAGGCATATTTAGGAGTAAACATTGCATGGACGCCCTATTTGGTCGCCCCTTTTTAGTTTGTACCCGTTTTATTTTTCTGTTTGCATCTGTACCCATTTTTTGTTAAAAGTATTTTAAAAAGATAATTTTGCCCTTCTGTAATAAAAGACTATTGACAAAACTGTAGATTGTAGGACAAAACTTCAGCATGTTTTGGTATGAAGTTTTAGCAAACGAACTTATAAATAACTTCAGCATGCATTAGCAAAAACTCATTAGAAAATTACATACCGCAAGACAAATATTTAAGAATGTTTAGTCTGAAATTTTAGCAAATGAACTAAAAAACTTCAGCTTGTTTAGACTGAAGTTTCTGATAAAACTCATGACAAAACTGTAGACTGCAAGACAAAATTTCAGCATGTTATGGTATGAAATTTTAGCAAATGAACTAAATAACTTCAGCATGCATTAGTAAAAACTCATTAGAAAATTACATACTGCAAGACAAAAACTTAAGCATGTTTAGTCCGAAATTTTAGCAAATGAACTAAAAAACTTCAGCTTATTTAGACTGAAGTTTCGGATAAAACTTATGACAAAACTATAGACTGCAGGATAAATAACTTCAGCATGTATTAGCATGAAGTTTTAGCAAATGAACTAAATAACTTCAGCATGTATTAGCAAAAACATATTAGAAAATTACATACTGCATGACAAAAACTTAAGCATGTTTAGTCTGAAATTTTAGCAAATGAACTAAAAAACTTCAGCATGTTTAGACTGAAGTTTCAGGTAAAACTCATGACAAAACCGTAGACTGATTGATAAATAACTTCAGCATGCATTATGTCATGGGCTGCTTTCCATCATCGACCCATGATCCCTTGGACGCGCCCCGTGGCGTCCCGGCAAGCCTCCCAATGCCTAGCGCCACGGTCGGCACTGTGGTCTCGGCAGCGCCAAGTGACAAGCGAGCATGAGCCTCTGTCGCCCCACCGATAATCAATGCTAGCGCCCAGTGGCTGGCCAATGCCATCAGTGCCGCGCGCACCGACAATGCCGCGCGCGCAAATCATCATGTTGCCATCAGCGCCGCACACCCAGACAGTGCCCCGCGCGCAGACCCAATGCCAAGCACCAGCGCCCAGCCACTGGCAGATCCAAATAGTGCCGCGCGCGCCCACAACAATGCGCACGCAGACCCTGCTGCTCAAGACAAAGTTGCTGCCATCGGACTTGCTTCCATAGAAGACTAAGTCCTTTTCATTGTAATTATAGAGTAGTTTTACTTCATTCATTTTCAGTGTGCTTCTACAGCTTTCTTAGGTCAACTCATGTAACTTTGGTTTATTTTTTTTAAGCATTATTAAGGGGGACCAAAGCATTCAAACATTCAAGCATTCAAACAATTCTCTGTACTGGTGTCTCTCCCCCCCGACACCGCATTGCATCTTGTAATAGCTTTCATCATCATCAATACAATCATCAGCTTTCATCATCAATTGCTCATTTTTCGCTGCTCAATTGCTCACGACATTGGTTTTCCCGTACGGCACTGACAATCTAGTCTAGCGTACGGCGAGGGCCTCAGTTGGCGCATAGCAACCGCACTGACATCGGTTGCTTAGCCTTACGTCGCCCTTCCAAGGAACTTCAGGAAGGCGCCGCGTAACAGTTGGTATCAGAGCCTAGGCTCGACATCGGACGAGGGAACTCATTGCCATCATCATCACCATTTCTGACCATGGTGAATCACGGGGATCGTATCACGACCCTAGAAGAGACGGTTGACGCATTACGGCCCATCGTGCCTACGTTGCCTGATCTAAAAACCAGCCTAGTGCAAAGGTTGGATGACCTGGACCGCAGAATGCGGCAGGCCAAAGTTGACATAGCAAACATCAGTCAAGACTCTGAGGAAGACCGACAAACGGCTGCCGTCGAGGCAACCAAAATTCATGGCAAATTCTAGGACCTCCAACAGGAGCGTGCCGAGGATTTAGCCCATCGGGAACTAGAGGCAGACAGACTGACCGTCATGCAGCAAACCATAGACAACTTGACAGGCCAGCTCAATGTTGTCAATGCTGCCCTTCAAAGCCTGCTCAAAGGAGGCGAAAACCACATCAGGGGTGCCATGAACATTGCCCCCATTCCACAAAAGCTAAAATTCTGGAGCCCAAGCCATACAACGGAGCCCGGGATGCTAAAGAAGTGGAAAACTTCATCTTCGACATCGAACAATACTTCGATGCCATTGGACAGTTGGAGGAATCCAAGAAGGTAGCAACTGCTGCCATGTATCTTCAAGGCAATGCAAAACTCTGGTGGCGAGTCAAATACGAAGCCATCAGGGCCGGTGAAGATACTCTCCAGACATGGGCAGAACTGAAGGCCGCCATACGCCTACAGTTCTTCCCCGAAAATGTGGAATACAATGCACGAAGAAAGTTGCGTGAACTCCGCCACACCAGGTCGGTGCGGGACTACGTGCGTGAATTCTCCGCACTCATGCTAAACATACGGGATATGGGGGACAAAGACAAACTGTTCGCATTCATAGAAGGTTTGAAACCTCATGCTCGTATGGAACTGCAAAGACAACGGGTAGATACCCTGCCCAAGGCCATTCAAGCTGCAGAGTGCCTTGGGGATTATCAGTTGGAAACTCAGAAGGATAGGCCCCAGCCACCTGTCCGAGGGGGATACAACGGGAGCCAACCTAGCAACGGTGGCCCCAACAGAAACGGAGGAGATCGAGGTGCATCCAAATCCAAGACTCCTTCCTCAAGCAGTAACACTACTGCATCAGTCAACAACAATCAGGGGAGAAAGCCCCTATCAGAATGCCGTCATTGCGGCGGGGAACATTGGAACAATCAATGCCCCAATACACAAATCAATGCTCAATAATCTGTTGACGATGACAAGTCAGATACCGATGACTCAGAAGACGCCGATCAAGTAGGTGCCTTCAACGTATTTGTCGGCTCCATTCATGATACCTTGGCGGGAACCAGTACTGGCAACCCCAAGAAGAAGGCATTCCCAATCGACAAGAAAGGGAAAGGAAAGGCGGACGAGAGGCCTCCCATATCACAAAAGAGGACCTTAATGTTCGTTGACATGAAAGTAAACGGCAGACCTATTCGGGCATTGATAGACACGGGTGCTAGCCATAACTACCTGGCCTCAACTCAGGTGCAACGCCTCGGTCTAGCAGTGCAAAAATGCAAGGGTCGTGTCAAGGCTATCAACTCTCCATCTCAGCAAGTGAGTGGAATAGCCAAAGAAGCGCCAATCCAGCTTGGCCCATACAAGGGAATATTCGACCTACGCATAGCTATCATCGATGACTTCGAACTGATAGTGGGATTGGAATTCCTCAGGCAGACCAACACCATCCCGGTACCATATGCCAACATGCTCCTAATGATGGGAGACAACGGGGCCAAACCCCACACCATACCGTGCATATCCAAGAAGATGGCCGCTGGAAACATCACGGCCATGCAGTTTAAGGAGGGAACCAACAGACCTGAGCCCACGGTTCCGGCTGCCCTCAACATCATCAAACAGGCATCACATCATTGGGGTCCAACAACTCATGGTGCTCCGCATTGTGTGAAGACTTGCCAAGCATTCCCAAAGGACAAGTCGGATCACCCAGCACAAGCGGGACTCTTGGAGCCGCTACCTGTCCCACAGAGACCTTGAGAAAGCATTTCCCTGAATTTCATCACAGGATTACCCAAGGTCGGAAATCATGCAACCATCATGGTGGTAGTAGACCAGTTTTCCAAGTATGCTACCTTCATCGCAGCCCCACAAAACATATCAGCAGAAGATACAGCTCGACTCTTCTTCTCTCATGTTGTCAAACATTGGGGTATGCCCAGCAACATCATTAGTGACTGCGACCCACGCTTCACTAGCGAGTTTTGGACCCAACTCTTCAGTTGCCTCGGATCCAAATTGAGTTACAACTCAAGCCATCATCATCAGCAAACATATGATCAAACAGACCGGTTCAATGACATGCTGGAGGAATATCTCCGCCAATTTGCAGCCGGGTCACAAACACATTGGGTGAGGCTTCTGGATGCTGCTCAGCTGTGTTTCAATTCACAAAAGTGCGCCCATACAAACAAAAGCGCTTTTGAAATTGTTACCGGACAGCAACCGCTACTCCCACAAAATATGAATGCTCCAAACATACCATCATCTCATCGAGCTGCCAGTTTCTCTACCGAATGGGAACAAACTTTGAAGATAGTGCGGAGCTATCTTGTCAATGCCCAAGACAGGGCAACGAGGCATGCCGAACAAAACCGTCGCTTTGCCCAACATCAAGCAGAGGACAAAGTGATGGTAAGAACCCCGAGACGGAACTTGTTTGCAAAGAGGACCCAAGATCCTCGCCTATTGCAAAACTACATCGGGCCTTTTTCCATTGAAAGGCGCATCGGGAAATCCACATACAAGCTGAACACACCAGCCTGGTGGAAAATTCATCCAGTCTTCCATGTCAGCCGCCTCAGGCCATTTCAGAAATGCATGGAAGATCATTCAGAAAGACATCTCACAACACCGAGGGGAACAAACCTCCCAGCCATCAAGAGCCTGACCAATCATCATTATCCTGCAAGTAAGGCTCCGAGGACGTCGCCAACTCAGGTGGGGGAGAATGTCATGGGCTGCTTTCCATCATCGACCCATGACCCCTTGGACGCACCCCGTGGCGTCCCGGTAAGCCTCCCAATGCCTAGCGCCACGGTCGGTCCCGTGGTCTCGGCAGCGCCAAGTGACAAGCGAGCATGCGCCTCTGTCGCCCCACCGATAATAAATGCCAGCGCCCAGCGGCTGGCCAATGCCATCAGTGCCGCGCGCACCGACAATGCCGCGTGCACAAATCATCATGTTGCCATCAGCGCCGCACACCCAGACAGTGCCCCGCGCGTAGACCCAATGCCAAGTACCAGCGCCCAGCCACTGGCAGATCCAAATAGTGCCGCGCGCGCCCACAACAATGCGCGCGCAGACCCTGCTGCTCAAGACAAAGTTGCTGCCATCGGACTTGCTTCCATAGAAGACTAAGTCCTTTTCATTGTAATTATAGAGTAGTTTTACTTCATTCATTTTCAGTGTACTTCTACAGCTTTCTTAGGTCAACTCATGTAACTTTGGTTTATTTTTTTAAGCATTATTAAGGGGGACCAAAGCATTCAAACATTCAAGCATTCAAACAATTCTCTGTACTGGTGTCTCTCCCCCCCGACACCGCATTGCATCTTGTAATAGCTTTCATCATCATCAATACAATCATCAGCTTTCATCATCAATTGCTCATTTTTCGCTGCTCAATTGCTCACGACATTGGTTTTCCCGTACGGCACTGACAATCTAGTCTAGCGTACGGCGAGGACCTCAGTTGGCGTATAGCAACCGCACTGACATCGGTTGCTTAGCCTTACGTCGCCCTTCCAAGGAACTTCAGGAAGGCGCCGCGTAACAATTAGCATGAAGTTTTAGCTTCAATGTGAAATTTTTCACGAATGAGGTTGCAGATTAATGCGTGTGCAGGTTTTATATCTTTTGTCAGGGATATAATTATCATATTATTACAGATTTTTTGTAACTGACTACCAAATCAATAATTTTTAAAAATAGAGTACATGTTAAAAGGTGACACAAATATAGGGTACGACTGCAAATCCCTCTATTTAGGAATAGAATAAGTTGGTCAAACATAAAGTTCTTATAAGTTAAAATTTCATATGTTGAGAATGATCAACTTATGACTTTTAGCTTATAAACACTTTTAATATTAACAAACACGTAAATAAGTCAAAAAGTATTCTATGGTGGTTTAAGCTTAGCCAAACACCCTCTTAAGTATTTTGGCGGTTAAAGTGTAGTGGCTGAATTGCCTTTTACAGAAGTAACTACTATGGTTTGTCTTTTAACTTCCATTGATAATTGGACCAAAAACTCAATTTGTTTAATTAAAGGTGATTTGTGCATAGTAGAATTTTACAAGGACAAAAAATGAAATAAGTCAATAATAACTTAAGGACCAAAATTATTATTGTCCCTATTTTTAGTTCAGTTCTATGAGTGCCACCGTATCTAATTAAAAGAGATTTTTACATTGTAGGTCACTTATCTAAGACTATTAATATAAATAAAATCATTTCTTATTTACTCCAAAAATAACAGATTTATTTTTAAATATAGCAGATTTTAAAGTCCATACATTTAATCCCAAATTCTTAAAATAAATAGAAACCCACTAATTTAGGGATCTGCTTTGAACTTTATTAACCATTTCCTTTTTTCTCTCCCCTCTAATTTCTCTTTTCTTGCTACGTTGTTGCCCCCCCCAAACCCCATATCCGTTCTCTCTTTCTCCCTATTCTCGTCTTCCACCTTCACTTTTTAAACCTAATCAGCATAGTCCCATTTGTAACCTCTAAAACCATGAACGCCGTTATTGCCTTCAAAGAAAGAAGCTTGGTGTAGTTGTACCCATATTTTAAAATCCATAATCATGAGTCATGGCCCGTTTCTCGTTACCACCTAATAACTGTTCTATTTAAAAGAATTTCTGTATATGTTTAATTTATGGGGCTCAGATTAAGGTAAGTGGTGCGTTGCAGCTTTTGGTACAAAGAAGATGATTTACTCGGCCACGGTGATTACCGGAGATGATATACCGCATATATATATAAGTGATAGTCACACTAGTGAAATTTCACTGGGTTGTTGTTATTGTTGTAAATACATAAGTGATATATTTATCCTACATATATTGATAAATATACATGAAGCACAAAATAAGTGAATATATAGAGTATTACAAATAACATACCTAATTTATTCTAAGATTATACGTTATTGTTAATTATACATTACGATATCGCTAAGACTTTTTATTATGCCATACGTGATTTATGGTAAATTATACCATATGTAAGGGAATGAGTATGCATGGTTTATAATATACATATACCACATATATATGACCTTACATTTTGCATGATATATAAATTTTCATAATATACAAGATGTATAAGGTAAACAAATAAATAAATAAATAAATTCTATAATATAGACAAAATTATAGATTGTATACCGAACAATATATTTATTGCTCTGTTTTAATGGTAGAAAAGATCTTTCCATGTATCAAAGGAATCATGGCAAAAACAAACAAACAACAACACAGTATAATCAGAGGCGGATCCAGGATTTAAATCCTAGGGTTCAACTTTTGAAATTTTTAGCATTGAATTCATTATATATTTAAAGTTATGGGTTCATATATACTATTTTTACAATTTTAATGAATTTTTACATATAAATTTTTACTCCGCATCGAAAGTTATGGGTTCAATTGAACCCGTCGACAATGTACTACATCCGCCCCTGAGTATAATAGGGTGCTTACCACTAGAGCAACACACTCTTGTCAAAGGAATCATGGCAACAATTAGAAATAAATCATTTGGCATTTGGGTTTAAAATAGGAGAATATTTTTTATTAGCTATAAAATAGGAAATGATTGGTACAAACGTGATTCATGGTCTACGATTCCGTTATGGATTGAACTGTAAATCTTTTGCTGCTACTTTTGTTAATTCATTAATGCTACTAAGATTTTATAATATTTTATTAAATACCGGACAGTTATGAAACTTCCCCGTATTAAAATGTAATGAAGCTTGCTACTGGTCCAAAAGCCCAAATATTGAATGGGTCAAAGCCCAATATGAATGGGCGAAGGACCCAGAGAATGGAAAATTTGATCCATTGACACTACTCTTAGATTTTTGGGGCAAGTGCATAGATAGCCATTCTCAGGGATACTAGTTAGAGATTAGCCAGTATTTATTTTGTCATGAAATTTTAAACCAAAAAATTAACTTCAGGACAATTTAAGACACTTTTGTACCAAAAATTTGAACTGAAAAATTGAAATTATGGACGCACTAACTAATTCCTAAATAGCAGCCATTCAAAGTGGCTACGTGGTGTAATTTCTACTGGATTTTTGCTTTACCATCACGAGGTACTTATAAGCTTATAAAGTTCATTATTTGTATTTGAAAAGTTGGCATATATTTTCCTTTTCAACAGGCATATAATTGTTATATCAACTTGATTTTTTTTCATATATATTATCTTGGTAATGGACATTAAATGATAAAAAGATTTTGAACATTTTCCTTTGGTCTCATTTCCCAATTTACCAAAACTATTGTCGCGTTACTCAATATCCTTTAACTATTTGATGTTCGAAATTTACTGACTCTCGTATTCGTGCCACAGAAAACTTATTGTAAAAGTTTTAGTGCCCCCAACCGGAAGGATTCAATTCCCAGAACTTGTACGCAATTTATTTGAAATGTTTTGATTTATAATTTTGAAACTCTTGACCATAAAGTTTTAATTTCATTTCCGTCAAATATATGGTCATTGAGTTAGATAACAAGTTTATAAAACTTTTAGTCTTCAATGACTTATTCTCACAATTCCAATTAATCTAGATGTATTTTAACTCGAACATAGGCCAAACAATAAGAGCATTTGAATTTGAACGCTTAAGAACATGGACTTCATATCTTGACTAAAATTCGACCCTGCTTCTAGACATCGAATGTTCAAGATTTATTTTTGATAGTTTGAAATAAGTTAAATACAATTAAAATTGAAAGTAGGGGTGTACATATGCCGGGTTGGTTCTGATTTTTCAATTATCAAACCAAACCAATGATGTCGGGCTTTTAAATTATAAACCAAACCAAACCAAACCAACAAAGTCGGATTTTTCAATCTCGGCTTTTCTCGAGTTTTTTGGGTTTTTTCGGGTTTTCAGATTTTTCCCAGTAAAGTCTTCATAGCATAAAATATGTAACTTGTGCTCCAAATATTTCTTAAGTCCTAGTAAAATACAACTACATATAATATATTTTTCGAGAAACTAACACAATAATATGAGATAAGTCATAACATTATATTAAAGTATTCAATAACAAAGATAAAATAATAAAATTATATAAAACAAATATTGCTAATTAATAAGTCATAATAAAAATTAACATAATCTAAGAATACTATACAGGTCATGCTAAAATAAATATAGCTAATAAATACCAATATTAATTACATAACTAAGCACTAAAGAAAAAGATAAACTAAGTTATGCATTTTAATATAAACCAATGTAAAACTAAAATAATTATCCAACACTATCGTCATTCTTAGTATTGAATTGAATTTCTTTTGTTAGCATTAGTATTGATTTGAACTTTATTTGAGTTACTACATTTATGGGCTATAAAATTTATTTACCATTCAAGAATGTTCAGTCTAAACTTGAAATAATACGTTAAAAGATAAAACTGTGAAAAAGTTTAAGAAATATTTATAAATTACATTACAATAAATATTTATATGTATAAAATATTTTTAAAAAAATTATATAAATATACTATCGAGTTGGTTTGGTTTCGGTTTGACTTTTTTTAATTAAAACCAAACCAAACCAATTATGGTCGGGTTTTATTTTTCAATACCAAACCAAACCACATCGGATTTTTTTTTCCCGGTTTGACTCGGATTATCGATTTGGTGCGGTTTATCGGTTTTCTTTGTACACCCTTAATTGAAAGTACACTATTTAATTAGAAATTAATGTTAGTCGATGATGCAAACATTCTTAGACATAGCTTTTTATCTTATTTTGTATAAAATTGGTCTGAATTGAGTTTATATGGAAAGAATTGGTCCATGAGGTTTATATAGTTGATCTCAATTTGTTTGCAATTGCGATATCATTGTTATCGTTGTTGTTATTGTTGATACGACAAAAAATGAAAAAAGAATTTTCTAATTGAAGGATCGAACCATACTATAGTGTTATCACTTGACTCTCTTTTACCTGCCTGATCCATATTTCAACTGAAAGATCATTCTTTAATTAATACTCTCATTCCAATCCAATTCTAATTCTAATTCCTATTCAAATTCAAACTCCAATCAATCTCTGCAAGCGAAGAGGTCATCTATCACTTTCAAAATATATTAAGTAATCCTCAAATTCTCCAGCACAGAAAGAGATGTTTAACCAAACACTCCATTTAAATATTGTTTAGTTGCATGAAATAATTTGTCCTCTTGAATTTTGGATTAGACCTACGTACCTGAATAATCCAAGCTAGTCAATGACAAAACATTTATCAAAGCGCTACCACAGACATATGATAAAGGACAAAACGAATTTACTCAAATAAAAAGCACAGTTTTGTTGTTAGTTTTGTCTTCTTGAATCGAATCCATCCAAACAAAGCTCAAACGTTGATCAATAAACAAGATTACTACTTTCACCAATCTCCTATTAATTATGGTTAGTATTATTCACTAGTTTTATTATGATGGGGTTCTTTTTTCTTGCTTTTGGAGGTTCTTCAACCAACCTATTTTACTCGCTTTATTCCAAAACGATGTAATGGTCAATGCATCTAATTTTAATGTATATTCGAATACCAACCATATTTAGAAACTATATGAAAGTAGTAAAAATCACTATTTATATAGTTAAAAATATCTTATTTTAAAAATGTTTATAAACACTGTTAAATTCCTCAAATAGTAATATAGAGGAATTTTTGTCCGAAGAAAGAGGAGTACTAAAATTTAAGTCTTTAAACCACCAGATGATAATGCTTTGCTGCGAAATATAAGTGCCTCGTTGCCAACAGGATGGTTACGTGAATGAAATGGTCTGATTTGTCATGATGCTTTCGAACTCTTGCACTTGGATTTAACCCTTTGCAAGTAAACTACTTAAACTCAGTCAATACAAACACAAAACTTAAGTCAATCCCTATATATAATTCCTATGTTTTTCTGTCATACAATTACTGGTCAATCTTAAATTTGAAGAGAGAGAGAAAGAGAGAGACTTGTGAAATTTTTAGGGTAAATATTACGATGTGTAATTGAACGTTGACATCTTAGATCAATAGAGGATGCAAATAGTATAACCGGAAAATAGCCAAAATTGCTCCTAAACTATTGGCCAAGGGCTAAAAATACCCTCCATTCACCTATCGGTCCAAAATAGCCCCCAACGTTATCTTTTCGGTTCATTTCTACCCTCATGTCTAACGGTTAACTTGAATTAAAACTTTTTTATTTAAATTCCACGTGTCATTTTATTACTGGTCAAATCCAACTAAATAAATGAAAAAGGGCCAAATATGCCCCTGAACTATTGGCTAGGGCTAAATATATCCGTCGCTATTGTGTCCTTCTGTGAAGGAAGGATTCTCAATTTATAGAGGCCACAACATCTTCCTCCAAGAAAGAAATTTGTCAAATATGGAAGAGATATATTTTTCTTTAAAGAAAAGTAAAACAATCATGATTAATATTTTACGCTTCCTTCAAGTAAAAGAATAAATCCAAATAAAATAAGAAAATCAGGACAAATTCCTTACGGGAATAACATAAAACTTGGTAAGCATAATCTTCAACAACTTAGGAAGAAATACTCTTACCTGATTAGCAAAAAAAAAAATACCCTTACCCGAAATCCCTAGATTTCACTTATAGCCTGAGAGTATGCTGCACATCCATTGGTGGCACGAGTATGCTGTCGTGTTTACTATCAAGTCCAAGTCCTAGCTAAATTCCTTTTGCACTATAAAACATACACAATATATATATATATATATATATATATATAAACTAGTTACATATATTCAACATTTTATTTCAACTCTATATACACTCAAATCTCTCTATAACAGTTTCGTTTGTTTCAAATATTTTTGAATATTATAACAAAATGTTGTTATAGAGAACATATATTATAACATAACATAAATATTGATTCCGAAAAAGTTTGACTTTTATAGAGAAGTATTGTTATATAGGGATGCTGTTATAAAGAGGTCTAACTGTATAACACATTTGTGTTCTTAATCTCCCTCATTGTCCCTTTTGCCAGATGCTCTTCGGAAACTCAACGCCAGCGTACGCTGCACGCACTACTTAAATTTACGCCTTTGGACTCGCCCTAGTCCTAGCTAAATTCCATGGCGTGCAACGATACAAGCACCAAAACATCGAACGAAGTCCATAACAAGTACGTTTTCAGATAAAAAACTAAATTTAGAACAAATCGATTGGTGAAGAAAAATAAATTAGAATTAGTATATTTAATATTGACTAGTGAATTATAGAAATTTTAGTTTAAATTATAACTCATATTTGAGTGAGATTAACTAAATATTTGACTTCGATTGAACTTCCTTTAGCAATAAAATTCATAAAAATCGTACTATATTAAATTTTATTAACATTGATGTTTTATTTACATTTCACAATATCATCCATAAGCAGGCTAGTATTATAATATGATTGAAAATTTAACTATGCATCCAATAAATAAGTACAAAACTACAAATCTAATACTAGCAATTATTAATTATTAAATAATAAATATTACTAATATATCTAATGAATGAGCTTAATAGATGAATTTTAGTATAAAATTAATCATTACATAACTCAACCAGGTTGGCTCAGTTGAGCGTGAGCTTGAGCGAATTTTAATTAAATCAAACCGAGTTGAGCCACATTTTTGCCAAAGAGTCGATTCTAGTAGAGCCTAATCGAGCTTAAATACAAACATATCATTTTGAGCCTTGAGCTTACTCGACTCAGTTCCCAGGCCTAAGTGTAACAATACCGAAGGGATGTTATCATTTGTGCCTTTTTAGTCCCTATCTTTCCTTTTTATCATTTTCCTTATAAGCAAGTTGAAGGCACCATCCAAGGGGAAGGAAAAGGGTGTCAAGTGGAAGATACCACACTAACAAAAGCTCCTGATGAATTTCATCATATGGAATGTTAGGGGAGCCAATAGCTCGGAGTTCAGGAGACACTATGCTTCCATGGTCAAATTACACAGGCCAACCATGTTAGTTTTGTTGGAAACACGTATGGCTGACCATACACACCTCACTATTAAGCTTTAGTTCAATGCCCAAATCCAATCCCCTGCAATAGGCCAGTTTGGTGGCATTGTGGTGATGTGGAAGGATGACCTTATTATGCTAGAGGATGTCTCTACTACTCCATAAGGAGTTCATGTCATGGTCAAGGTATATTTCCCTCCAAACTTTTGCTTATTCTCTGCCATTTATGCTAGCAACTCGTTTAGTGATAGGCTTAAACTTTGGGATATCTTAGTAGACATTGCTTATGTCTTTAAGGGAAGTTGGTTGCTAGGAGGTGACTTCAATGAAGTCCTAAAAGTTAGAGACAAATTTGTGGCAACAACATCAATACAAATAGAGAAAACTACTTTTGGAATTGTATAAATCAGTGCAACTTAGTAGACCTAGGCTTCAAAGATAGTAAATACACTTGGTGTAACAAGAGATATACTAACAAACACTGCCTAATCCTGAAAAGGCTGGTTAGGTGCCTTGCCACTAGTGATTAGATAGATCTCTAACCTGAAGCCAATGTCACCCACCTGCCTAGAACCCACTCTGACCATTGCTCTTTGTTGTTGTCCCTCTACAACAACCAAAACCATCTCCCTTGGCCCTTCCGATTTGAAACTATGTAGTGCAACAACCCTGACCTACCAAACATCATCCAATAATATTTCACTAGCTCATCCACCCTTCCCCAGGCTACCCTCAACTTCCAATACAAATCTTAAAAGTGGAACAAAGAGGTCTTTGGAAATATCTTCCATAAGAAAAAACATATCATGGCCAGACTAGCTAGTATCCAGAGGCCTCCCCAATATCCCTTCAGTAGGTTTCTCTAAGACCTAGAACACCAACTTCAAAAGAAGTTTTCTAGCATCCTGAGATGTGAGAACCTCTAGAAGCTCAAAGCCAGAATTAATTGGCTGTGTGATGGGGATGCTAACACTAGGTTCTTTCACACATCCACCATCAACAGAAGAAGGATGAAAAATATCCTATCTCTCAAAGATGAGGTAGGACACTAGGTCCATGACCAGGAGACATTAAGGATAGGATCCAATCCTACTTCAAGGATATCTATACCACATACCACCTCTATACCTTTCTCATTGCTGCCTATACCACTCCTGGCTACAATACTCTATCTGATAATGCCCAACTTAGGCTCAAGGAACCTCTTAGCCTCAATAAGGTCACCAATGCTCTTCACTCCTTCAAGCCTTCCAAGGCACCTGGGCCAAATGGCCTCCCCCCATCTTTTATCAGAAATACTGGAACATAGTATCCAGTAGGTCAATGAGTTATGTGCTA
Organism: Nicotiana tabacum; assembly: GCF_000715075.1. Taxonomy (NCBI): domain Eukaryota; kingdom Viridiplantae; phylum Streptophyta; class Magnoliopsida; order Solanales; family Solanaceae; genus Nicotiana; species Nicotiana tabacum. The sequence goes on along the minus strand of NC_134081.1, from coordinate 19,802,960 downwards.
AAGTCTTTTCCACTAATGAGATGCCACCTGAGGTGAACTCCACTTACCTTTGCCTCATTTCTAAGTGTGCCAATGCCACTATGCCTCGAAATTTCAGACCAATAGGGCTTTGCAATACTATGTATACGCTAGTCACCAAGATATTTTTTAATAGACTTAAATCCCACCTTAACTCCATCATTGGGCCTAGCCAGGCCAGCTTCCTATCGAATAGGAGAACCTCTGACAATGTCATTATTGTCCATGAATACATCTATCACTTCACCGAAATAAAAAGGAGGCACGCTAACATGATCTTCAAGATCGATCTAGAAAAAATCTTTGACATGCTTGAGTGATCTTTTATTAGGAGTGCCCTTCTCTTCAACTACTTCCCTCGTAGTCTGATTAAGCTAATCATGTCCTGTATCACCTCAGCCACCATCTCTATTCTGTTGAATGGTAACATGATAAACCCTTCTCCCCCTATAGAGGAATTAGACAAGGGGGCCTTTTACCCCCCTACATCTTCATCCTATGCCTGGACATGCTTTTTAGGCAGATTGACCTTGAAATTGACCTAACCAACTGGTTCCTAATTTCCATCAGTATAAGTGGGCCCAAAATCTCTCACCTTTTCTTTATTGATGATCTCACATTTTTGGCAGAGCCACTAGAAAGAACTGTGAAACTATCTTGATAACTCTCAATGCTTTCAACTCCATCTCAGGCCAGAAGGTCAGTATGATTAAGTCCAAAGTTATCTTCTCCAAAAATCTTAATCCTGCTGATTTAGAATTATTCTCCAGCATCCTAGGTATTAAATTCAACAATAATTTTGGTTAGTACCTTGGTTTTTCCATTCTTCGCAAGAGACCTACAAATAGGGACTTCTAATTCATTATTGACAATATGAATATTGAGTTAGCTGGCTGAAAAATTAAATTTTTCAACATGGCTGGGCATACAATCTTGGCTAAGGCAAGCCTTGCAAGCATCTCTAGCCATGCGATGTAATTCATTAAGCTTCCAAGTAGCACCTCCAAAAGGATTAATAATATCTAGAGAGATTTCATATGATGAACTACGTCTGAGAAAATAAAGATGCACATGCTTAATTGAGATGTCATTAATTACCAAGACTAAGGCCCATGGTGGCATTGGCATCCAAAAAGTAGAACTGAAGAACAAGGCATGCCACTCAAGCCTTGCTTGGAGGCTTTTCCACAAGCTGACACATAAGCAGTCATTAAACTGCTAGAAGAAAACTCTCATCTAGGATTTGGCAGTGCTTTCTTGATGGTTGAAGGGTCTACACTAAAGCATACATATGGGTAGTTAATAAAGGAAATAGGGTCAATTTTCTCACTGACAGTTAGATCCCCAATATGGATCCTATTGATACACTAATCATTGGACCCAAATTACTTGGGGAGGAATGCATTAAGATATCCTCCCTTTTTAGCAATGAAAAGTAAAACTTGGACAACTTTTCTTTTCACATTCCTGAGCCATTGACACACACTATCAATAATACATTCATCAATGATAACTCTGATGAAGAGGACAAGTTCATATGGGGACTCACCAGTTGGCCTATTGTCTTCAAAATCAGCCTACTCACTTATTCATCACGGGGAGTACTCCACTAGACTAATAATCCTCCTTCACATTGATATGGAAACTGGATGCCCCTAAACATGATAAAATTTTTCACATGGATCCTAGCCCACTCCAGGCTACCTACCAACAAATACCTCCACAACATAGGACTACATCTAAGCCCTTCTTGCAGTGTCTACAATGACCCTGAGGAATTCATTCACCATATATTCTTGCAGTGCACCAATGCCAAAGCCTTCTGGAGAAATCTTTGCCAATGCTCTCTTAATCAAGGACTGGCTCAGTCCCTCCTTTTTAATCCAACCTCTTGGAATGAGACTTGGTTCAAGCTCAAGAACATGGCTTTCAATGAATGCATCCAGTAGCAGTTCCTTTTACCCTTCTGCTTTTAGAATATATGGCTAACCAGGAATAACAATTTGTTCAGGAAAGATCTTGTCCCAATCCAGAATGCCATGGAATACTACCTTGTGGACAGAAACAAACACTAAAGGCAGTGGGCTACCATATATGTCAAATGAAACCTCTATATAGGGATACATACAAGCTTAACATTGATGGGTCCTCCTTTAGGAACCCAGGGATGGGGGGTATTGGAGGTGTTATCAGGAATCATTCTGGTGACTGGTTAATCGGTTTGATGAAAGGCTTTTCTGTTATCACTAACAACCTAGCTGAATTAAATGCTCTCTTCCAAGGTCTCAAACTAGCCGTAGAACATAAGATGTCCCCTCTCCATAAATACTGACTCAATGAAAGTTATCAGAATGTTAAACGACGGAGACTTGCCTTATGATCATATTATTTCTGAATGCAGGTCTTTGATGGTTCGATTGGGGAACCCAGTCATAAGCCATAGTTTCAGGGAGCAGAACCAGGTGGCATATCTTCTCGCTAAGGAGGGAGCAAAAAGGAAGTTTTTTTTATAAAACTTGGTTTTTGGTAGTTCTTTCGGCGTTTGTCAATGATGCAATGTGGACAAATATTCTAGGAATTACATTTAGTAGGAAAACTTTAGGTTGTAATATTAATGTCACTCTAATAAACAATGCTGCCCACCTGGACAACCCTACAAACATGCATGCCCTGTAATTATTTTTTATTAATTAAGTATTTATTTTACCAAAAAAAAAATTAATAACTATAGAAATTTTAAAAATCTACAAAATCACTTAACTCAGATAGTTACTTCCATATATAATTAAGAAAATTCTCTTAGATACGTGATGGATTACGCATCCAAAGAAGCGAAGGGGCACCTAGTTCACCTAAATTTATTGTTACTTCTATCTAAGTCAGTTTAATAAAACAAATTAATTTTAAGTGCTAACAACTTACCGACAACTGTCGGTGAAAATACACATAAATTGAATTACTTACTTAAATTGACTTGAATTGCGCACCATAAATCAAGGCTGAGTAATAATATAATAACAAACAACATACTCTACAAACCATCAAAATCATTAAGATCAAGTTCGAATTTCAATACTCCTCAAGTGAAAAGACATATGATTAATTAAATGAAATTTTAGTTAGAGGTTGTTTAATGCCTACCCCATCTCCATCAAAAAAAGTGTCACCTCATTCACACAATACATCTATCTCTCATCCCTGTCCCCTTTATTTTAAAAACTACCCCTTTAACTTTCATTTTCTAGTGTTAATCATATCTCTATTAAGTATTCTTATAATATATGAATAATTCTTGTTTGTAGACTAAGAACAAGAACTACAAGTAGGACCATAACTTTTATTATTATTATAATATTTTTTGATTATGCCCGCAAGTTGATGAGAATGAAGACATTCGAGTTCAGTAGACTACTAAAGGCGACAATATTACTGGAATTTAATATTAGAAAACAAGTTTCAGGTCTTCATATTTTATGCATAACGTAAGGAAAAGGTATTTGTCCTCTCACATGTCTTATCTTTTGTAATTATTGAGTCTTGATTATTTCCATCACAACTCTTAACTCTGTTGAATATATTGCCTATTTTTGTCTAAACATGCGTTAAGGGTGATTGTTTCTTTAGGCGGAGTTAAGCTTCAGAACAACAGCTTGGAGCTCCGTTAAACAACTTGCTTTGATCCTTTCTTCCTCGAATTATATTAGGTCTCCCTCTGATTTGTTTTTAATGTTATTTTTATATCTATGGCTTAAATCTGACTGAAAACAGTTTCTTAGTCTTGTTGGTTAAATTATATATATAGTCCTTCATTGAGTTTTTGCGACATTCATTTTTGGATTAATCAAAGTAGTCAAAAATTAAATTCAGATGTTTGAAAACTATATTAGCTATTAATGGCTTGGATACATTAAAAAAGGCAGCCCGGTGCACTAAGTTCCCGTTATGCACGGGGTCCGGGGAAGGGCCGGACCACAAGGGTCTATTGTACGTAATCTTACCCTGCATTTCTGCAAGAGGTTGTTTTCACGGCTTGAACCCTTGACCTCCTGGTCATATGACAACAATTTTACTAGTTACGTCATACATTGTATCACGAAAATTTAGTGAATAGTGAATAATACGCTCAAATAAATTTCAAATATTTTTATGCTGCCAACTGAAACGGCTCAATGATATCGGCGGCCAAAAGCAAAACCTCAATAAGAGGCTTTAAATTTATTTAATAAAAATTTAATATATTATTTTTGTAACGATGGTATACCGACCATCTTGATCATTCATTCTTTTACCTGCTAGATCTTACCGTTATAAATATTTTAACTTTAGTCACTAAGGCTTTGATAATGTTTTTATAAGAAACACATATTGACAGTTAAGATAATATTTGTATAAATTCTCATAATCTAATAATCTCAAATTTGTACCACTAAATAGTTCTCAATATAATTTAATACATTTAAAATAGTTCAAGTTTATTTTCAAGTGATAATAGCCTAATCCACTCTTTATAAGAAATGATCAAGAGACTTTATTCTTTAATTATCAAAGTCGTCATCGAATTATTTATTTTCATATATTGCATATTTATTACAAAACTTGATTTATTTATTTGAATAACCTCTTTCACATTTAAGAAAAGAAGGAGCCGGCACCGGTTGTCAATTAGACTCAAAATATTTCAAGTTCGCTATCAAAAAGTAACGGATATGATGGGACCAAGGATACAGTAACGCTAATTGGTATAAGTCAACGACCGTTGAGCTGTGAACATGAATCATTCACATTTTTTTTCTTTTCCAATCAATTGATTTGCTCGAATTGGTATGAACCATTTAGATCATGTGGTAAGACTTGAAATTATTAAGACGTTCTTCATTTGAAAATTCAGGTGGAAGTTACTTTTCTTCTTTTTAGCAATTTATATGACACGTTTTGCTTTTAAAGATTCAAACTTCTTAATTTTAACAGTATATTTAGACATAAAATTTTTTTAAGTTTCGAAACAAAATATTTATATTTGAAAACTACGTAAAAAGTACTATAATAATAATTAATTATTTAAAATATTTAAAAGATATATAAAAAATACGATCAAAGAATAATTTGTTTGACTCTCAAAATCCAAATAATATTCCCCACTGTAATTATAAAACCACCACCACCACCACCACCAGCCTTTGGTGTATAAGCCCTACTGCACCACAATCCATTTCACTGTCACCAAATCAACTACTTGTCAGCAACTAGTGACGGAGCCACATTTATGCCTCGGTTCTTTTCCACGGGATGTAGTTGAACCGGGTAGTAGTTTTTTTTATCTTTAGAGTAGAGTAGGATTTAGGAAATAAAAGGATGGAAAAATGAGATGTGTTAGGCGCCATTGACTAGTTTGATAGTAGCATAATTAGGCTCTAGCATGTGTAGTACATTCCCTATGGTTTGAAAATGCTTATGATGCCTTGTTGAGGAGATAACATGTTTATTGACGCCTACATCTCATTTTCTTGGCTTGTGTCACTTTGTATTTGATGCTTAATATTTTGTGGCTCCGTGAATACTTGCAATTGTTTGGGAATCAGAATGGAACCGTCTTTAGTGAGTCATGTGCCATGTGTGGTGAAGAATTGTATAGTCTGTGTCATTGCATTAGAGTCTAGAACTTGCCTGGCATGTGAGTTGAAGCGAAATTTTAGGTTTTGCTCGGTTTGAAAAATAATTTTAGGCTTTCTTTGATCTTTTTGAGCTTAATGATTACCATAAATAAAAAATTATTCCTAGTCAACCCTTTTGAGCATATAAACTTTTATTTGGCAACCACATTACAAGCCTATACCCCTTTGTTCTTAATTGTCATTATTTTAATTCTTTTACCTCTTAAAGCACTTTAATTATAAAATGAGCGCTATAAGAAGTAAGGAGGGAACTTGGGTGGCTTTTGAGTGCAACCAATAAAAGAAAGAAGGGTGCACTTGTATTGTAAGCAATACACCACTAGCAAGAATGGTAGAAAAGAAAAGAAAAAGTATTGTTGAAAAGAAATAAGCATATCTTGTCCTTGCTAGTGGGTATTAATTAAAGTAGTACTTAAAGAAAAAGAAAATATTTTTGAGATGATATTGTTTGTGAAATTGCAGTTGGGTTGAAGAAAAATGCGCTTAAAGTTAATTTTGTCATGTATTAAAGTTCTTAGGAGGGTTAGTCATTATTTCTAAATTTATTCTACCCGTCCCTTAGTCCACATTACAACCATGAAAGTCCTAATTAATTTTAGATTGAGCAAGCCTACATTAGTGAAGGTTTACATAATGGGCAAGCCTATGGTACTTTAATTTGTGCATGCATGTAACTTCTTTGTAAGAGTGAGGAATTTCTTTGATTTATCTGAGTCCTTAAAATATATTTGAGTATTTGATTCGAATGTGTGAATCCAACTTACTCTCTTGTTCTTGTTGTGAGGGCACATGATTTCACAAGGGATATGTGACGTTGTTAGATATCTCTATGATATTAAGTGTTCAAGCCATAAATGGATTGTAATATTGAGTCGGTTTGTGAGGCTAGGATTGTTATAAACATGTTGTCTTGTTGTTGAATAAATTTTTAAAGTATGGCATAGAGTAAAGGGAAGTGTGTGTTGAAGGCATATGCTAAAGTTTAATTGTTGTTATCAACTATAGTCATAGGTATGGTGTGCATTGGATATGCTAAAAGAAAATAAAGGGCTCAAGGCTAGTGTGAATTGGTGGTTGACTCGAGAACGAGCAACGTTTAAGTGTGGGGTAGTGATGTGTGGCCAAAATGCTATATTTTCAGTACATTACTCGCCTTACATGTTGGTAGTTTAGTGGTTAATTGTGCGACGTTTGAGCTAAATTATGTTGTTTTATGTGTAGGAGTATCAGAAGACAAAGACGAATGAAAGTTGCACAAAAGAGAAAACAAATGCAAGAAATGAGCACAAAAGTATCAAGTACCCAAACCGTGCTACAAACCAAGTAAGGCCAGCTTTATAGCCAGCTTGACTGCACTACAGGCCAGGCGTAGCCAATTCTGTAGCTAGGTTGAACGCGCTATAAGCCTGGCCTCGCGAGGTCTATAGCCCGGTAATTAAAAGTCGCGGGTTAAAAAACTCCGACCCGGATTTGGACTCAAGGATTTCAACCCTAGCCTATAAATACTCCCTAAACATGTCTAAGAAGGGGGAGGGGTCGTTTTTGAGATGGGATTAACCCTAAGAGGATGTTTTTGAGAGGGGATTCGACCTACGGAGGCAAGAACACACTAGGATAAAGGCGGAGAATTATTTCACAAATTTTTCACTTCCTTCTTCCTATTTTTATTATTGGTTATGAATTCTAGTATTGTAATTTTACATACTATTATGAATAGCTAATTTGTTATCTAGAGTTTTGATGCAACCTTTTGTTGGATGAATTCTTATTACAATATTATATAATTGAGCCGTTAGATTTTTCTACTTATTCAACTACTTGTTTATTGTTGTTGATTGAATGACCATCACTTGACTGTGCCTATTTAGTATGTATTTCTTGGAAAAAGGGTATATATTTAGGTAATTGTTGAATAACATCACTCCTAACGTATGTGAGGAATCAATATGGAGGGACTAAAGGTGGGATTAGGAATAACGAAATATTGGTGCGATCTTAGTGAGCGGTGAATTAGTGCTAGCTAGTGTAGTTCGGAAGAATATGTCTAGTAAATTATGGTAGTTGCTCGAAAGAGAATTATGACACTCGAAGTACTCACTATCGGTAGAGAATACTTAGGAGAAATTATAGAAGGCGTAGTGGGAAGGATTCCGATAATTGGGGAAAATCATAACTCTAGGCCTCCTTAGTCTTGTCTCCAATTTTATCCTTGTTAGTTGATAATTTTACTGCTTTATAATATTTGTTAGTTAATTAGTAGAAATAAAAATCAAATCTTCATATCTAAAAAATTGTTTGAACTTGTGTTTCTTTGCGATATTGAACAATTGTAACTAAACTTTAGATCTCTGTGGTATTCGACTTCAGACTTTTAGACCGGATTATATTTGCAGCGACCGCTTATCCTTTTTAGGACTAGCGTTGGGCGTGATCCTACATGAATCTATCTATTACAATGTGGATCAACGACTGCTCCCAACCACTATTACCACTACCAACCACCACCACCATCACAACCAATCAGTTCCATTGTTGCCACCACGACCAACCACCTTCACCGCTAAGCGCCACCATCGCCAGCCTCCACGACTAACCACCTACACCACTAACCACCGTTACTTGCAGGGATGGTTGTGGGTTGGGGCGGGGCGGGTTGATCCTTAACCCGCAAAAGTTCCAACCCGTCCCGCATAAGTTGTTTTTTTTGTTTTTGTATTTTTTTATTTATTATTTTTTCAGTGAGTTCTTAATTTCTCTTAATCAACTTGTTATCTAGCTTGTAATATGATTCCTATGTGATAGATTTAGATAAATAAGCTAGATTAAAGAAATTCAAACTAATATTCTGTCTTCCCAATCGTTTGCTACTCTTTCGCTTTTGATATTTGGTAAAATGTTTGAGAATGCCATAAAGAATAGTTATTATTTTAATTTCTTCACAAATTCTGAAATATCAATGTTCATTTAATTAAACTATTGGCTAACTATTCAGAATTAAACTTTGAAGTTTTGTCTAACATGAAACTACACTCTCTTATTAATTTATCTGGGAACAATTAGTCTAGAAAAAAACAGCTTTGATAAACTTGGATATATATATAAATTAATGCTTCATATACCTTCATCCGTGCAAATAAAGAGTTGGAAAGACTCAAAAAAGTGAAAACTCCATTTTAGGTAATTCGGTTTTAGTTCAAATTATGGGTCTCATTAGATTGGATTTCTCAACCCGCAACCCACCCCACCCCACCTGAATTTAAAAAATAATTGTTATAACCCGTCCCACTCCGCACCGCACTCGCGTACAAGTAAACCCACACCGCACCCGCATACACTTAAACCCGCCCTGCATCCGTCTCGCCCCGCCCCATTACCATCCTTAGCTACTTCTGTTGGCCTAAGTAAGTTTGTTTTGATGATTGACAAAGGAACACATGCATGAACCAGGTCTATGGATAGTGTACACATGTGACAGACAGAATCAAGAAAAAGGCATACACGTGAAAGGGATAAGTATAAGTGGTTATTTCTGATAATCCTGAATAAAAAGGTTGCATATTTGATAAGGAAGAACTCTATCCAAGATAAGGAAAGAGTTAGAAGTTGAAGATAACTAGAACTCTTCCACCAATGAAGAGTAAAACATTAGAATTCTAGTTAATTCTTATTCTACTAACTCTATAAATATCAATTGTATTCTCTTTTACAGGTGATGCGCACATACTGAAATTAGGCACAAATTGAGAACAAAATAGCAAGGCATTTTGTGAGCAATTCCTGTGAGATTTAAGAGTGCGATCATGTAGCTTGTAACGACCCGACCGGTCATTTTGATTATTTGCGCTTCTCTCGGTAGTTTATGGGCGTGAGTAGCTCCGTATGATATATTTTGACTTGTATCAATCGTCGGTTTGGTTTTCAGGTTATTCGAGACTGATTTGGAAGAATGATTCTCAACTAGGGAGCTTTAAATTTGAAAGAGTCGACCAAGTTTGACTTATTAGCATTTGACCTCGGATTGGAATTTTGATGATTCCGTTAGCTCCGTTGGGTGATTTTGGATTTAGGAGCACGTCCGGATTGTGATTTAGAGGTCCGTGGTTGAATTTGGCTCGAAATGGCGAAAGTTAAAATTTTAGATAATTTGACCGAGAGTGGACTTTTTGATATCGGGGTCGGATTCTGATTTCGGAAGTTGGAGCAGGTTCATAATGTCGAATGTGATTTGTATGCAAAATTTGAGGTCAATCGGACATGATTTGATAGATTTCGGCATCGGTTATGAAAGTTGAAGGTTCAGAGTTCATTGAATTCGAATTGAGGTGTGATTCATCGTTCCGATGTTGTTTTGTGTGTTTTGAGGCCTCGAGTAGGTCCGTATTGTATTGTGGGACTTGTTGGTTTGTTTGGACGGGGTCCCGAGGGGCTCGGGCATAGTTCAGATCGATTTCGGGCTATTTTCCTTCATGTTTTCAGTGCTGGTGTGTTCTGGTGTCTGGTGTCACATTTCTTCATCGCGTTCGCGTGGCAAGTATCGCGAACGCGTAGTGTATTTTGATCGCAGCAGCAATTGTTCTTCGTGATCGCGAAGTATGTCTTGCGTTCGCATAGAGTTAGGGCAAGTCCTCTCCGCGTTCGTATATAAAGGATCGCGTTCGCATAGTGTTGAGGTTGGAAGCCGGGAATTTGAGCGTTCTTCTATGAGATCGTGTAAGGTTAGTCGCATTCGCAAAGCTTTGGAATCAGTGTTCATTGCGTTCGTGTGGGGTGCATCGCGAACACGTAGAGTCGTTTGTGGCAGTGCACATTTTGTTCATCGTAAATGCGATGGTTTTCCCGCGTTCGCGAAAGAGGACGTCTGGGCAGTGTATATAGTATTCTATTTCGAATGTTTCGGACATTTTTACATTTTGGGAGCTATGGAGCTCGGATTCAGGCGATTCTTAGAGCAAGTTTCATCACAAGGTTTGGGGTAAGTGTTCTCTACTCGATTTTGGTTATATTTCATGAATCTTCCTTCATATTTGGTAATTGGATTGTGAATTTTGAAGAGGAAATTGGGGGTTTTGGCCTAAAGTTTCATAATGTGAATTTTTGAGTTTTGAACATCGAATAGGAGTTGAATTTGATGGGAGCTGGATTGAAGATGTACCTGCGTCCCGGCTGTAGCTGCCTCTTGTTAGTGGTAGCTTTAGATCTGTAAAACTCTGTTTATGTACTATTCAAACAGACTATGTATTTATTTCATTTTCGCTTTGTAAACTCTATTCTTGGAAGCTCATGATTTGTACTACCAGTTCTTGGGGAATGTATTAGATTCAGATATTTCTTTACTTAATTGCTTTATTAGGTTAATTGGCTTACCTAGCGGGTTGGGTTAGATGACATTACGACTAGTTGGATATTGGGTCGAGACAGGTGGGATCAGAGCTCTAGGTTCATAGGTTCTACAAGTCACGAGCAAATATCTAGTAGAGTATTGCGGATCGGTATGATGACGTCCATACCTATCTTCGAGAGGATACATGACATTTAGGATATACTTCCCATCTTTATTTCCTTATCGTGCGACATTGATTCAGCTTGAAGCGTAACTCTTTGAATTCCTTCCACGCATTCGTATGTGCATGTATGCGCTCGGTATCGGTTGTGCTCCGACGGCTTGTGATTCTATGAACGAGGTTCGAGATGTGTATTCTGTGTTTTGGTGGTGGGCCAGTCTGGAGGACTTGAGGCTATGGTTAGACCGCAGCTTGAGTGTTGCTTCAGTGGTAACTTGTACATTTGGACTCATATGTCCGGTAATGTCCCTACAATAGGAATTTGTGGCTCGATGAGCGGTGAAATGGCTATGTGGTGAGTATGATGTGACTACGAGATGTGTTCGGATTATTCGAATGTGACGAGAAGAGTTTACTTGAGATGTAGCAAGGACTATGGGATATTTGATTTCTGACTTAATTTGGCGTATGGTCTCGAGTTATGGGTGTGTTGGGGGATCTCTCATGTTGTTTAGTTGTGGAGTGAAGTAGATTCTCATGTCTTGTTGATGAGTTCAAAATCAAGAAGATTAAGTGATTGCGTAGTAGTCGTGACTGTGGAAGGGTATAGAGAGATGTCGGTTTGAGGCAGAGCAGGCAAGTTATCTCCTGTGAGGTGTCCTGAGGTTGTGTGGTCCTTATGATGTTTTGTAGAGAGTTCTCTTTTACCAGTGAATGATATATGTTGCAATTTGAGTTTGGATCGCTTGTGGAAGTTGTCTTGACTATTACAAGGGTGAATGCGAGATTTGCAGACAATTTGAGGTATTATATGGTTTGTGTCACATGGGCTTGCGAAGGATTTAGTTGAATTTCAGTGCGGGATTCTGGCAGTAATAGAGTATGAGTATCGTGATGTTATCGACTGTTTTTTTCTATGGCTTTGAGCCAAGTGGGGGAGTCTGCTATCGACGAGTTGTTTGCACGTTGTGTGTCGTATTGGTTTCGGTTCGGGGTATACTGGTGAATCAGTTATGACTTGCAGAGGTCGAGATCAAGGATGACTCGGGTAAAGGAATATTTGGATACAGGTTGTATTATGCTCTATGGGTATATAGGAATCATAAAATAATTGAGTGATTATTCGCGAAGGATATAGGGTACATGGAGTAGGAATTTGCTCGATTGCTTAGGAGTATGGACTGCTCCATTGGGTGTTGGTGTACTAATGGGGCACAGGTCGTTCGGTCCATTTGGTCGGTTTAATTAAGATTTGAGTAGAGTGGATGACTCTCGAGAATGGTTCTAATGGATTCAAGAATTATATGTAGAAATTGAAAATTTTGGATTGGTATATGTCTATGATCTAATATTTGCATGGGATGGTGTCGATACTTGTGGCATTTTTATATCATGGTGGATTATGCATTTCAGTATCAAGAAAGTGAAGGAAACAATTTTAGGTTCACATAAGGTCTCTTTAGAGTGGGTATCTCAGTTGTGGTGCTTTGGGGGTGCTTACGAGGGAAGTCAACGGCTTATGGGCCCTTAGGGCATGGTGATTTTATACTAGGGCTTGTGTGGTGAATTTTGGTTAAGGATCGTGGTGCTACAGAAAGGAGAAGTATCAACTTGAAGGCAATTTGGAAGGGACTTGGAGAAATAGGACAGCGTGGTAGTAGGTTGGGTTAGCACAGTAAAGCGTATGATCGGTTCTTTGGGTACTTACGACGTGGCTAGACTCTACAGGTGTTTCGTGGCAATGCTCTTGGGTTTCGGCAACCTGCATGACTGGGTTGAGTTAGAGAGATTCGATTCGGATAGCTTGGTTGTGTGCAAATGGGTTTCGAAGAGTTCTCAATGATTTTTACCATGGTTCGAGGGGTATATTTCCTACCGGCGTGAGGAATAAGTTGCGTATTGAAATTTTCTCTGGGATGAGATCAAATGGAAGGTTTCTGACTGATCGGGTATGTATTCTACTTGTGACTCAGAATTGATTATGAGATTCTTGTACTCTTCGCATGATGGTATGGTAGATGCGGTGTATTTCGTGGAATTGAGATTTGCTTGTGCAAGTTCACAGTTCAGTTTTGAAGGGAAGGACATAAATTCGTAGGCATCATGGACGGATTGAGATGACTAGGGAATGATATTACTAATCAGTATGGCCTGATGAGAGTATACATTTCAGAAGGGGCAAGGTGTTTTGATTTATGGGCACTTCATTAGTATTACAGCACTCTCCTGGTTGATCGACTGCTGATATTCAAATTTTTGCCAGGTGGCACGAAAGAATTTTAGAAGCATTCCTCGTAGGATGATCGTGTATGAGAGATGTGTTAGGCATTCGGGCGGTGGAGATGGAATCAGAAATGGTGATTCGTGTGTTCTATGGATTTGGAGACTGGGAGTTCTCAGGAGCAGACTATTTCATGGTTGTGGACTGTGAAGTCGTGGTCGAAGCTATCCAGATAATAGTATGCGTTATGATTCAGTCATTGTGGGCTTTCGGAGGGTTATTTATCTATTTTTGGGTGGCCAGAGTTGACTTGGGGGTCTATTGGTAGGCCCAATTAGGATGTGTATTCTACACCGAGCCAGATTGGTTGGCTTCATACTGCTATTGTTGAGGGATGTGCTATTCGGTTGTTGTTGAGCTTATTCGTGTTCTCGAATTTTCTGTGAGTTACTCCTCTATGCTACGAGGAGTTGTGATTTGTTGGTTTTAGTCACACATGGTGTGGTTCTGTTGTGGTCTTAAAGCGAAATTTGAGCGAGATAAGTAGTTGGGTATTGCATGATTGTTTATATATTGGTTATGTCCTTTCGAGTTTTGGGTGGCATTGTGTCATTGGCTTCTCCGTGGTTATGGTAATGCACTTTGAGTACTTGATGTCGAATTGCACGTGGTTATTGATTTTGAGCATGGTGGCTGAGGTATTTCATATGGACCAGTATTTGGATAGGGTCGCTCATTGCAGCAGAGTTATGTGAAAATATGATCCTTTGTGTTAGAGTTATGTGTTATGGTTGTATGGTGTGTGATGGGTTTAAACATTTCATTGTGGTGGTACTTGTTGAGCTTGCGGGACGGTTCTCTCATTTGAATCATTTTTCCATGATTGAGTACATTTAGAATGTTGCTATTTGGTGCATGGATTGCACGGGTTTTATGATTGTAGATTGTATTGATGTGTCATGTCACTAGAGTGGTCGTGTTGGATGAGATGAGGTCATTAGACCTAGGATGGATACTATCGGATTTGATTACAACATGTTTAATAGGATAATATCGAAAGTCGGCTTAGAATTAGCTATAGTTCTTCTCGAATGAGAGAGAGTTCCATGTCTAGTTGATCTGATGAATGGTTATGAGTTCTGCATGTTTGTTTCAGCATCAGCAGTGTACGAAGGTTTTAGAGCAAGGCTTTGTTTGATATGAGGTGTATTATTACAGGTATTGGGTTGTTTTGAGCAGCTACTGTGATTTGAAATTTTTTGCTATGAGTATTTGAGTTATGTGGTACATCATGTGATTACATCTTGGGTTATAGATATAGCTTGATACAGCTTGTTCAGACTTATACAATGTGTATATGTGAGATTCTGATCTTATAGAAATTGTGGATGTTGGAAATTGGATTCTAAAGTTTATGGGCTAAGTTGAATTAAGAACTATAGTTATGTTGTGTTGTCGGTCCAATATGGGATAGAGTGACGTGAGATCACCCCCTGGTATGTGCATGGCAAGGTTATATGGCAGTTTGATGGCTTTGAGAACAACTCTGGACACGTTCAAGGACGAATATATGTTTAAGTGGGGGAGGATGTAACGACCTGACCGGTCGTTTTGAGCATTTTCACTTCGCTCAGTAGTTTACGGGCGTGAGTAGCTCCGTATGATGTATTTTGACTTGTATGAATCGTCAGTTTGGTTTTCAGGTTATTCGGGACTGATTTGGAAGAATGATTCCCAACCAAGGAGCTTTAAATTTGAAAGAGTTGACCAAGTTTGACTTATTAGCATTTGACCTCAGATTGGAATTTTGATGGTTCCGTTAGCTCCGTTGGGTGATTTTGGATTTAGGAGCGCATCCGGATTGTGATTTGGAGGTCTGTGGTTGAATTTGGCTCGAAATGGCGAAAGTTGAAATTTTGAAAAGTTTGACCGGGATTGGACTTTCTGATATCGGGATCGGATTCCGATTCCGGAAGTTGGAGCAGGTCCATAATGTCGAATGTGACTTGTGTGAAAAATTTGAGGTCAATCGGACGTGATTTGATAGGTTTCGGCATCGTTTGTGGAAGTTGAAGTTTTAAAGTTTATTGTATTCGAATTGAGGTGTGCTTCATCGTTCCGATGTTGTTTTGTGTGTTTTGAGGCCTCGAGTAGGTCCGTGGTATGTTGTGGGACTTGTTGGTATGCTTGGACAAGGTTCCGAGGGGCTCAGGCATAGTTCGGATCTATTTCGGGCTATTTTTCTTCATGTTTTCAGTGCTGGTGTGTTCTGGTGTCTGGTGTCACATTATTTCATCATGTTCGCGTAGAAAGTGTCGCGAGCGCGTAGTGTATTTTGATGGTAGCAGCAATTGTTCTTCTTGATCGCGAAGTATGTCTCGCGTTCGCGTAGAGTTGGGGCAAGCCCTCTTCGCGTTCGCGTATGGAGGATCGCGTTCGCGTAGTGTTGAGTTTGGCAGCCGGGAATTTGAGCGTTTTTCTATGCGATCGCATAAGGTTAGTCGCGTTCGCGAAGCTTTGGCAGCAATGTTCATCGCATTCACGTGGGGTGCATCGCGAACGCGTAGAGTCTTTTGTGGCAGTGTGCATTTTGTTCATCGCGAACGCGATGGTTTTCCCGAGTTCGCGAAAGAGGACGTCTGCGCAGTGTATATATTACTCTATTTCGAAGGTTTCAGACATTTTTACATTTTGGGAGCTATGGAGCTCGGATTGGGGTAAGTGTTCTCTACTCGATTTTGGTTATATTTAATGAATCTACCTTCGTTTTTGGTAATTGGATTGTGAATTTTAAAGAGGAAATTGGGGGTTTTGGCTTAAAGTTTCATAATGTGAATTTTTGAGTTTTGAACATCAAATTGGAGTCGGATTTGAGTGAAACTAGTATGGTTGGACTCGTAATTGAATGGGTTGTTGGATTTTATAAATTTTGTCGGGTTCTGAGGTGTGGGGCCGGGTTGGGCTTTTGGCTGATTTTGGGCTTTTGATTCAAGATTTGATCTTTTTCGATCGGGATTGGTTACTTTAGCATTGTTTGATGTACTTGAGTTGTTTTGGTTAGTTTCGAGCCATTCGGAGGTCGGACCACGCGAGATGGCATTTTGGAGCATCGCTTGGCTTGCTCGGTGTTGGAATTAGCTTGTTCGAGGTAAGTAACTCTTTTAATCTTAGTGCTGGGGGTATGAAAACCCGAAATACGTGTTAAGTGATTGGTATTGAGGTTACACACATGCTAGGTGACGAGCGTGTGGGCGTGCACCATGTGAATTGAGACTCTGTTGTTCCCATGGCACTGTATAGTGATCCTACTTTGTTAATATCCGTGTTTTCACCATGTGATAAAGTAGTTAAGCTGTCAATCATGCTAAATATCATGTTTAGGCTTTATGCTGATATTGTTAGGACCCATAGTGGTCGTTTCTTACTGTCATCTCACAAATTTTATTGATATATTTTACTCAGTCATATTCATGCATTCATATCATATCTCAGTCTCAGTTGTTGTTTATTGATACATCATATCATTGTTGTCAGGCTAGTTTCATGGCATTGTGAGCCCGTGAGTGAGACTGGAGAGATTGATGACTGAATGAGGCCGAGGTCCTGAGTGAGAGTGACATTTTGGGATCGGGCTGCACGTCGCAGTATATGATATTGATTATATTTTATATGGACCAGGTTGCACGCCACAACAAGCCTTCGGGCTATATATACAATATTAGATCGGGTTACACGCCGCAACAATATTGGATCGGGATGCATGCCGCAGTAATATAGCGCTTGGGCTGAAGGAGCCCCCCGGGGTCTGCACACCCCCAGTGAGCGCAGTAGACTATATATATATATATGTGGATCGGGCTGCACGCCGTAGCGGGTACTGTACAACGCTGAGTGATTGAGTGTGCTGAGCATTGAGCATAGTGAGAGAGGATGTGAGACAGTGACATTGAGTACTCTGAGAGTGTGAGTATATGAGCTCATCATCGAGATTCATTGCATTTGACATGCGTACTTGAGATACATGCATAGAGGTGCATTTCCTTCTGCTACCCGGTTTTGGGGACATTTATTATTTTACCTGTATCTTGACATGTAGGCATAGAGAAGTACTTTCCTCATGCTACCTGAAAATGAAACATCTTACTATTTGTTGAAAGGAGTTTTGGGAAAAATCACAGTTTTCAAACTTACTCGTATTTTGGCTTTTTCGGTAAAAGATTTGGATTTTCAGTGAGATACTTGAAAAGAAATGCCTATTTTTCTGGAACTGTGAACAGACTGAGTCTTTTATTTCTGAGACACTCTTTTGTTACATGTACTATGCTGTTATGAACTGTTGTGGAATATTGGTGTTGGACCCGACCTTTCTGTTAGCTCGTCACTACTTTCAGCCTAAGGTTAATTTTGTTACTTATTGAGTACATGGGGTCGGTTGTACTCATACTATACTTCTGCACCTTGCGTACAGATGTTGGTTGTTGATGTTGCTTTGTTCGATGGGAGTTGGATTAAAGATGTACCTGCGTCCCGGCTGTAGCTGCCTCTTGTTCGTGGTAGCTTTAGATCTGTAAAACTTTGTTTATGTACTATTTAAACAGACTATGTATTTATTTCATTTTCGCTTTGTAAACTCTATTATTAGAAGCTCATAATTTGTACTACCAGTTCTTGGGGAATGTATTAGATTCAGATATTTCTTTACCTAATTGCTTCATTAGGTTAATTGGCTTACCTATCTGGTTGGGTTAGGTGCCATCACGACTAGTCGGATTTTGGGTCGTGACAAAGGTACACGAACAAGATTGAAGAGCCAGCTCCATAAAGAGTTTTATGTGTCTTTCTTTATTTCCAGTTCAAAGTGTAGTACGCGTTTTGAGTTGTACCTTTCAGCTTTCTAAGAAGCAAATTGTACTAGGTATCTGAGTTGTATCCTTCAAGTTAGATTTAACTTGACGTAGTTGCAACAGCCTGTGGCGTGTTGCTATAAGGGTTAGAGTTAATCCTTAGGTTTGCAAGAGGTTGTAAACTCTAGTTGTATTGTTCAAGTTAGAGTTAACTTGAAGCAGTCGCAATAGCATGTGGCTGGTTGCTACAAGGGTTAGAGGTAATCCTTAGGTTTGCAAGAGTTTGTAAACTTTATTGTTGGCTCAGAGTTGTAGTGAAGTGTTTGGAGAAAATCCTACCGGGTAGTAGGTCGTAGTTTTTTTACCTTTTGAGCCTGGTATTTTCCACGTAAAAATCCTTGTGTTCTTTACTTTTCTCTGTTATTTATTCCACATTTGTAGTGTACGGAATGCATAGAAGAACCAGGTCCTTTAATAATTCAGTGCACACAAAAATCAGGCACCACACAAATCTCCCCCCCCTCTTGTGTGATATTGAAGTATAAAACATAAATTAGTAGCAGAGCGGGTTATCATTAAAGATGCTAACACCTTAGAAAAAAATCACGATGAATGCACTACCTAGAAACTGTAAAGAGCAATTCACCACTAGGTCACTACTATTCAATGATCACTACTATTCTTTGTGGAAGGATAGGAGAAGTTATCACTTGCAGATGACTGATGGGTGCTTCAAATGTGATAAAAAGAACCACATGATCAAGAACTGTCTTATGTGGGAAGTCGAGTAAAAAAAGGAGAAATCTAAAAGAAGGAATAGAAAGAAGGAATAGGTTCATGAAAAGAAGAACTATAACAAAAGGTCATCAAAAGCAATGGTTGCTACTTGGAAAGATAGTTCAGATGAGGATAGTGATGATAATGCTGAACAAGCTCTCATAGCAATTCGAGAATCTAAAGATGAACTTGATGAAAAATCTGAGATAAGTTTTCTAGACCTTAAAGAAAAAATTAAATTCCATTCTAAAGATAGACTATCAGAATTGTTGCTAACTTTAATTGATGAATCTAAGAATATAAGTTCTGTAAAAGAACAATTGTCAAAAGAGTGTAACCTTTTAAAAGCAAAATGCAAAAACCTGGAAATTAGGGCTTGTGAAACTAAAAAAGAAAATACTGCCTTTAAGAACTAGGTTCATGCATTTGACATAGCTGTCTTAGAACTTAGATCTAAAATTTTGAATTTGAAGTTAGGAACAGGTAAAGAAATAGCTAGTGTCATACAACTCACACTAGAAGAAGATCTAGGAAAGGTAAAAGATGAGCTATATAAAAGGGATGAACAAGTAATAGCTTTGAATGAGGACTTGACTAAGTTTAAGCATGAGCTAGAAAGAACTTGTAAATGGAACAGGTCCTCTGATGCACTTTCATGGCTACAAGAATATCATAGTAGCAACAAAAGAGGACTTGGCTTTAGGAACTCTGCACCTAAGTGGGATCCCAAAAGCAAGTGCCTCACACTCCCTGAGAACAAGATTTGCACACACTGTGATAATACTGGTCACTATAAAAGTGAATGCACTGCAAAAGAGAAGGCAAGTCAAAAGAACAAATAAGTGTATCACAATTGAGAACGTCTACTTGATAGATGGACTGAAGTAGAGTCTAATAAGTGTATCATAATTGTGTGATAGAGGTAACATGGTAACATTCTCATCTACCAAATTCTTTGTGATTAATCTTACCACTGATAATAGTTTTGCACGGAAAAAGAGTGAACAACATATATGTTGTAGATCTGTCAACACTTTCAGAAAATGAACTCACTTGCTTAAGTGTGTTGGATAATGATCCCCTCCTTTGACACAAGAGACTTGGACATGCCAGTCTAAGTCAACTAAACAAACTAGTCTCCAAGGATTTGGTGATAGGACTGCCTAACATTAAGTTCAAAGAAGATAAAGTTTGTGAGGCTTGTGCAAGGGGGAAGCAGGTAAGATCCTCTTTTAAAATAAAGAAAGTGGTAAGCACCATCAGGACGATGGAACTGGTCTATATGGATCTTTGTGGACCAATGAGAACATTAAGCAGATGTGGTAAGAGATTTGTGATGGTGCTTGTTGATGATTACTCTAGGTTTACTTGGGCATTATTTTTAACATCTAAAGATGAAGCATTTGACATGTTCACATCTTTTGTTAGAAAAACTTAGAAACAACTAGGTAATCAACTTGCATCAATTAGGTCTAATCATGGTATTGAATTTGAGAATGCTAAATTTGCTGAATTTTGTGATGAGCATGGCACATATCATAATTTTTCTGCTCCTAGGACTCCACAACAAATGGAGTAGTTGAAAGAAAGAATATGATACTTGAAGATATGGCTAGGACTATGCTTCTTTCTAGTAAACTGTCCCATAATTTCTGGGCAGAAGCTGTGAATACTGCATGTTACATCATAAATATGTTCATGATTAGACCTCTTGTCGAGATGACTCCCTATGAGTTACTTAAAGGGAAAAGCCAAACATATCCCATCTTAGGGAATTTGGATACAAGTTCTTTGTGCACAATAATGGTAAAGATTTCCTAGGTAAGTTTGATCTCAGAAGTGATGGGAGAGTATTCTTGGGATATTCTTCACGTAGTAAAGTTTATAAGATTTATAACAAAAGAACTGTGTGTATAGAAGAAAAGGTACATGTGGTTTTGATGAAACTAATATTCTTTCTTAGAGGCAGGAACATGATGATTAAGCAATTGGGCTGGTAAGAAACTCAAAAAAAACCACAGTCCAGACTGAAGCTGCACCAGAGGAAGGAACATGTCCTTCTACCCAGGGCAACTTGACAGGGGGAACTGAACTAAGAGGAACTGATCCTCAAACCTCGAGGGAACCTGTCCATGAACATGTTCCTTAGCAACAAAACATTGAAGGGACATCTAAGGGAAGCCAGCTGGTTGTGAAACCTTACATGTATCAAAGTTCTCATCCTATTGAGAACATAATTACTGATCCAACATCTAGAATCAAAACCAGATCTTCTTTGAAGAATCTTTGTGCCTTTGATGCTTTTTTATCTCTTATTGAACCTAAAAATGTTGCTGAGGCTTTGCAGTATGCAGACTGGGTGAATTCAATGCAAGATGAACTCAACCAAGTTTGGCATCTAGTACCAAGAACCAAGGACAGATCAGTAATTGGCACAAAATGGATCTTCAGAAACAAACTTGATGAAGATGGAACAGTTACAAGGAACAAGGCAAGATTGGTGGTTCAAGGATATAGTCAAGAGGAGGGCATAGACTCTGATGAAACCTTTGCTTCAGTTGCAAGATTGAAAGCAATATTTGCTGCTTATATGGAATTCACTCTCCATCAGATGGATGTCAAGAGTGTCTTCTTCAATGGCTATCTAAAGGAATAAGTGTTTGTCAAGCAACCTTCGGGCTTTGAAATCAAGGAATGTCATGATCATGTGTGCAAGCTTGAGAAGGCACTTTATGGGCTCAAGAAGGCTCCAAGAGCATGGTATGAAAGATTATCAAAATTTATGCTTGAGCATGGCTACAAGAGAGGTTAAATTGATAATACTTTATTCTTGAAAGAAAAAGGTAAAAATCTCTTGGTAGTTTAGATATATGTTGATGATATAATCTTTGGAGCAACTACTGATAAGTTAACTAAGGAATTTGCTAAACTAATGGGGAATGAATTTGAAATGAGTATGATGATGAGCTTAATTTCTTTTTAGGCTTACAAATTAAAAAAATTCAAATGTAACTACGATCCATCAGTAGAAGTATGTGAAAGAGTTGCTTTAAAAAGTTTAAAATAGAAGATTCCAAAGATATTGACACTCCTATAGTAACAGCCACAAAATTGGATGTGGATGAACCTGGTTCATATGTTGATCAGAAGTTCTATAGGGGAATGATTGGCTCCTTGTTATATCTTACTGCTAGCAGACCTGACATTGTTCTCAGTGTAGGCCTTTATGCTAGATTTCAGATAAATCCGAAGAAGTCTCACTTGACTGTTGTCAAGAGGATCTTGAGATACCTAAAAGGCACTACTGACCTTTGGCTATGGTATCCAAAAGGTAGTAATTTCAACTTAGTGGGATATGCTGATGCGGATTATACAGGTTTTCTTGTAGATAGAAAGAGCATCTCAGGTATGGCACACTTTCTTGGCTCATGTCTTGTGTCTTGGGCTACCAAAAAGTAAAATTATGTGGCCTTATCTACTGCTGAAGTTGAGTATGTTGATGCTGCCTGATGTTGTGCTCATTTATTGTGGATCAAAAAGTAATTAATGGATTTTGGAATTGATGTAGGTTGCATCCCCATCTTTTGTGATAACACTAGTGCAATTAGTATGACCAAAACCCAGTCCATCATAAAAGAACTAAGCGCATAGATGTTAGGCATCATTTTCAAAGGGATAATTTTGAGAGGTGTTGATCACTATGGAATTTTGTGCTACTGATAAGGAAATTGCTGACATCTTCACAAAAGCTTTGAGTAGGGATAACTTTGAAAGGAACATGCTAGAATTAGGGATGATTAAGATCACTTAAAAGAAACCGATTCTAACTCAATAATTGGTTAGATAATTTTATGAATTTTGTCAATTATTAGATAAGATATTGCTCAGTCTCATGCTTTTATTAGTATACTCTTGTGCCATGTGCTAAAATGTCTCACTGATGTATAATGATATTATTCTTATTTTCTTGGAAAAAATCAGTCTTACACAAGAGAACTTTCAGTGAATAACCTGATTCATCGAGCTTATAAGGTATGTGTTCTACACTCCGCATAATTTGAAATAACTGCATATGGATCATGAATTGAAAAGAGTCCCACTTTATCCCAAACTACTTTTGAACCAATTAGTTACAAACGAATCAGTTTCATCAAGAGTCCCACGTGATATAATTGCTGAAATATTTGGGGTAGAGTCGAACGTCTTTTCAAACTAAAACTTCCAATGTGGTTAGACTTCTAGACTTCAAAAAAGTGTCGTTATACACTCAACCTTTCCCTATTTAAATTGATCTGACTTTACCCTCTTATCTCAAATTGTTTTGAAAGATCAAAATATCCAAAACCTCAAAACTCTCTCCATATATCTCAAGTTTCTGAACTGATCAAATGGCAACACCCAGGAGAATCCCAAAAGACTCTGAAAACCCTTTCTCACCACCCAAAAAACATTCACCCATATTTTCAACCACCAAAACTCCCAAGAAAAGGCATATCAAAATGATTGCACGAAAAACAGTAGCAAGCAAAAAATAAGCCAGATATTGAATGAGAAGCTATTAGCCAGTCAAGTAGAAGAACCATAAAATTCTGATGATCTCGTCTGCGACTGAGGGGGAAAAACTAGTTTCATCTGAAACTGAATAGGTAACTTCTGGGTTAGAAATTTCTAATGTTGCTTCTAAAATTGCTGAGAATCTTGAAAATAGGTTTGTGTTGGTTGGTACGATTACTGGTGGGTTTGGAAAATTCGGTGGTAAAAATAAAAAGAAAAAAAAGAGAGTGAGGGTGTTGAAGTAGATGTGGGGGGAAAGGGAGAAGAAAGAGTGGTTGAATCTCCTTCACCCACTCTTGTTAGTTTGACTGAAGAAGCTGGAGCAATGATTGTATTAAGTAAAGAGATTAGTGATAATGAGGAGACTATGAATGAAAGTATGGGGATAAAATCACAAGAGAAAGATGATGGTTCTGTTGATAGAATTGTAGTAGATGGGCTGGTTAGGTTAAGGAAACGGTTTCATGAATCAGTTCCTTCTCTTACTAAAATAGACAAGAGTCCTGATCTGCTGCAAAAGGTGTCAGATAGTTACAATCAAAAGACGAAGAACAAAGTTGGAAAGACTGCAGGAAAGGGCATGGGTGGCACTAAGAGAAACAATGCTCCTTCTATACCTGTAGCAATTCCTCCCAGGAGAGGAAGAACTACAAGGAGCCAGAAGAAGCAGAGTGATGCCAATGTAGACAAGGTCTTAACTAAGAGTGCCAAGAAAGTCGCTTGGAAAAGAAAACAAAAGGTTGGTAAGCCAAGTGGAGTAGTCCAGATTGAGGAGATGAACCTTGTTCATGAGGATGAAGATAAAGATGTGGAAGTACCCACACCTAGTGCCAAAAGGAGAAAGACTTCTCAAAAAACAAAGGTTGTGGCAAGGCTTCAGTTGTGACTAAAACACCCACATCTACCAAAAGGAGCAAGAAGGCTCAAATAGTGGAAGAAAATGGTTAAGGATGCTGAGATTGAATGATTGAAGACAAGGTTGGCTGAAGTAGAGGCTGAGAGGCACTATCTCAAGTGTGAGCTTGCAAAGTAAAATTAGAAGAATGATGGTATTCTTCAAGATATGCTGAAACTGCTTCGAGCCAAGAACCAAGAACCTGGTCCTTCCCAGTCCTAAATCCTTCCTAGCCCAGTTGTAACCAGTGACCAAGTGAGATTTTTCTGTCTTTTGTTTATGGTTCAATGTTTTTATTTTTCTTATGCCTTTTGGTAGGATCTTATCAATCAATGAAATTCACTGCTTTTGCTCTAATTGTTTGTTCATATTTCTTAGATAGCTAATATCCTTATATTGAAAAAGAGAAAATTGAATCCATGATTGCATTTGAAGTAGTCCTAGTGGCCATGAGTGATATCTGTTAAAATCTGGTTACTTACCATAATTGTGCAACTTTTCGATGATGCCAAAAGGAGGAAGATAAGGTGTGCTTTTGCTTTGGACTGTGATGTTTGTAAACTAATGAACCTGGTCTTTAATGATTGGTGACTTTAAAAATGGAAAGTGTTCTAACATTGTGTTGATGTTGAGCTGAGTTGAAACATGTCTTATGCTTATGAAAAGCACAGAGTTTGTCATCATCCAAAAGGAGGAATTTGTTGGCCTAAGTAAGTTTGTTTGGATGATTGACAAAGGAACAGATGCATGAACTAGGTCCATGGACAGTGTACACAGGCGACGGGCATAATAAAAAAAAAGGCATGCACGTGAAAGGGATAAGTATAAGTGGTTATTTCTGATAATCCCTGAATGAAAAGGTTGCTTTGATAAGGAGCAGGACTCCTTACTTGAAAAGAACTCTATCCACGATAAGGAAAGAATTAGAAGTTGAAGATAACTAGAACTCTTCCACCGAGGAAGAGTAAAGCATTAGAACTCTAGTTAATCCTTATTCTACTAACTCTATAAATATCAGTTGTATTCTCTGCTACAGGTGATACACATATACATAAATTAAACACGAATTGAGAACAAAATAGCAAGGCATTTTGTGAGCAATTCCTGTGAGATTTAAGAGTGTGATCCTGAAGCTACACGAACCAGATTGAAGAACTAGCTCCATAAAGAGTTTTATGTGTCTTTCTTTATTTCTAGTTCAAAGTGTAGTAGGCATTTTGAGTTGTACCTTTCAGCTTTCTAAGAAGAAAATTGTACTAGGTACCTGAGTTGTATTCTCCAAGTTAGAGTTAACTTGAAGTAGTTGCAACAGCATGTGGCGTGTTGCTATAAGGGTTAGAGTTAATTCTTAGGTTTGCAAGAGGTTGTAAACTTTAGTTGTATTGTTCAAGTTAGAGTTACCTTAAAGTAGTCGCAACAGCCTGTGGCTGGTTGCTACAAGGGTTAGAGGTAATCCTTAGGTTTGCAAGAGTTTGTAAACTTTGCTGTTGGCTCAGAGTTGTAGTGAAGTGTTTGGAGAAAATCCTACTAGGTACCTTTCAGCTTTCTAAGAAGCAAATTGTACTAGGTACCTGAGTTGTATCCTTCAAGTTAGAGTTAACTTGAGGTAGTTACACCAGCCTGTGGCATATTGCTATAAGGGTTAGAGTTAATCCTTAGGTTTGCAAGAGGTTGTAAACTCTAGTTGCATCGTTCAAGTTAGAGTTAACTTGAAGCAGTCGCAACAGCCTGTGGCTGGTTACTACAAGGGTTAGAGGTAATCTTTAGGTTTGCAAGAGTTTGTAAACTTTATTGTTGGCTCATATTTGTAGTGAAGTGTTTGGAGAAAATCCTACTGGGTAGTAGGTCGTGATTTTTTCACCTTTTGAGCCGGGTATTTTTCACGTAAAAATCCTCGTGTTCTTTACTTTTTGCGTTATTTATTCTGCAACTGTAGTGTAAGGAACGCATAGAAGAACTAGGTCATTCGATAATCCAGTGCACGCAAAAATCAGGCACCACACAAATCACTCTTCTTGTGTGGTATTGAAGTATAAAATATCAACTTCCCCAAAAACCACCTCCACTGCCAGCTATAATAACCAGTAGCCACTATCGCACAATCATCACCTCTGGCTATGTTGTGAAACACCTATATCTCCAACTACAACCATCACCAACTAACAACAACACTTAACGCCGGCGATTTCCACGACTGCTTTGTTTTTAGAATGTGCTTCATGAAACAAGTAATTTTTACATCAACATATAACTTAAGCTTCTCTCTAATCTTTTTTGTAGATATAATATTTAATTATTTTTAAACTTCCATTTTTTTATTAGCTTTTAATTAAAGATAGATTATATATATTTAGGTGTTGAGAAAACAAATAGTTTTTAGTATTCAATATTTAAATTTAAATATAGTATCTTAGTAACCAAATATTTATTTAGATTCAGATATTTTAATCCTAAAATGTATATAGAGAGACTAAGTTAATATGCTAACTTGCTAACTTGCTGGTTCTAGTGACAAACAATGGAGTATATTGAAGGGCCTCCTTTACATTTAGAGAAAAGGCATATTTTGTATGTATTTATTTGAAGTCCATATTAGACAATTTGTATGATATATGCTCGCTACCTCATTACAGAAATGATCTTCTATTTGTTTATTTCCTGATCATTTAGGACGGACCTCCACACACACACACACACACACACACACACACACACACACACACACACACACACACACACACACACACACACACACACACACACACATATATATATATATATATATATATATATATATATATATATATATATATATATATATATATATATATATGCACTTAAGTCCCTAATCAAGGAAAAAATAAAAGAAACAAGGAAACAAAGAAAGAAACAAAGAAAAATTGTTATTTTCTAACTAGACATGTTATCTATTAAAAGTTAAAGATAAAAAGATCTTCGAAGAGTTAGAGACTCAAAGATGACAAATTAAGTTATTAGTTCTAATTAATTTTAGTAGTTATTTAGTAGTAATAATTATGATAATAAAACATGCATTTATGGAATCAAATCACTCTAGGGACCTTCAAATAGAATATAAAATCTCTCTACACCGAAAGATGCTTTCTAGTCAAGCCAATAAGGCACTCGTAGTTTGACTGTACTGTTTTGTATTTTTGTTATTGGCACTATTAATCGATCAATCGTGTACTTGCTGGCTAAATATTAAAATCACATGGATTTCTGACTTAAAAAGAGATTGTTCAAGTGTTGAGTATATGTAGTTTAGCAGAAGTGACATACTTAGTTAGATTGTTTTATAAGCTTATTAGCATAATAAAGTCATTGGATTCAAAAGATGCACATTTCCTGTTGGATAAGCTTAGTAAGGCATATACAACATGACAAAAAGTTCGAGAGAAGAACAGATATTGGGCTTAGAGGGCGGCTATAGTGTTTTGGTTTTATTATTTGTTTCACTTTCATTTTATTTGAAATAAGTTTGTACTTTTATTGTGCTAAGCTTAAACAATCCTTTTTCATTTCTCTTCAGGTATATTTGTTCATACTTTCTGAGGCTTATTATCTTCCAAGATAATTTTGTTTTTATTTATAACGCTACAAAAGATATTTATTTGAACACTTCCAAGTACTTATGTATTTAGGTAGTATTTTAGAATCTAGTTGCTTAGGAAGTTTGGGGATAGTAGATTGCAGTCGAAGGTTTCTTTGTATATTTGACTGAATGAGAATAATCTTTAACGTAAGATCCTATTTTTGTTGATCTTGTGACCAGCATGTTTCCTATATTTAAGGCTCAAAATAAGATTCCGTATGCCTAAAATATGCAATGTATACGCCGGAACCTGGAAGTAAGGAAATATTCTGAGGAATTTTGGTCTGGTAATCCCACGTGAACTTTCTTTAACGAAACCCAACTGACTATTGAGCTATACTTTTGATTTTTTTCAAAAGGATTCAAAATATAATATATAGAGGCACAAAATGAATTTTGCCTTATATGTACAATATAATTTACCCGCGAAGGGGGTTCGGGTTCCCCTTCTGCCCTGCTAAATCCGCCTTTGTCTGGTGCACGAAGCATCCCATAGTCACACAGGATCCGAGAAGGCCGCACCTCAAAGGGTGTGATATATGCAACATACTCTGATGCAAGTAGTTGATTTTACGGCTCGAACCCGTGACCTATACTCCAAGGCTCCCTTCCTCCGAGAGTTCCTATTTGATAACCAAATTCTTGAATATCAATTTTTGGATTGACCTATGTTGATTATTGTGTTTCAGAAGATAGAGAAAATAACAAAATCATTTTGGTCCACGATTCACTATTTGAGGTATCACGTCCCTGTTATGTCAATTCGGTGATGAAACGATTATTGTTTGTGAACAACTCGACGGATGGGCTTCTTCGGTTTCAGTTTACAGTTATTTAGTGAAGTTGTATCCAAAAACTTGTATATCGAGTTAAATTTATTCATGAATGACCGATAAATTGAGTGCTCTCCTAAATTACCAAATACCTTGGTTCTTTACCTTACTACATATGCTCAAACAGAATCAACAGAAAAGTAAATTACAAGCAATTTAACGTGAAAAATCACTCGACTTAAATGTGCAAAAATCACGATCTACCATCTAGATTTTTAACTTCAATTTCACTAAAACAAATGAGTCAAGTGTGCACATTACAACTCATGTAACCTAATATACCTCCACACTTCAACTACTTCTACATATTGTATGAAAACTACAAGTTACTCTAACTTGCAAACTCGGACAATAATTCAACTAACATTATTTGAATAAAATATGAATACAACTCAATTCCCTAATACACATGAACTAGACTGATTCAAGTAGAAAATGAACTTACTCTTGTATTGCAAACTAGAAAATGCTATGCTTCTTGTACTCAATAGACGTGTAAAAGGATGACCTTGAATAGTCCTTGGGCAGAGTAATTAAGTCGTCACAGCTCCTAGATTAATACAAGTTCTGAGGCCATACTTTTGGGTTGTATCAAAGGTGTGCACGGGTAAAATCGGGGAAAAAGTCACCCCCAATTTTCCGGTAAATAAACAAGGGGGAAGCACGATCTGACATCACCTCGAGTAGAACCGATGGGTTCTACGTCTTAGAGCCCGGAAAGACGAATGGTGCACCCGGGGAAGGATACGGCTGAGTATCGGGTCCGATCAGAGTGAAGGGTCGAGACTAAGGGAAAAATGGTTAGACACAATAAGCGGGGAGCCGTAATATCCGCCCTCAATCAGATGTTACGGCGCAAATCTCGTCCGGTATCAACTGCAGATTAACGTATACTGGAAGGAGAAGATTTTTACCTTATTTAGACTTGTACTAGGATTGAAACTCCTCTAATATATAAAAAGGAGAACCTTTTAATTTTAAACATAATATTGGCACACATATCAAAGCAATCAAAGTTCATTTGTGTTCTCTAGCTACATTTCATTGTGTTCTTCAGCTGCTTATTTACCTGGTTGCAATCGAGCCCGTCTCGAGTGTTCGACCAAGGTCAATTTCTAGTGTTCATCTAAAAGTCAGGCTTAATTGTTTGTTACGTTTGGTTTGATCATTTTGTTTCTCTTTACTTTAATTATTTAATATTCATAGATCATTCGTGTTAAATTAAATCACGTATCCTTTAACCGCGTACAAATTTAATTTTTACTCATTTTAATCTTTATAACACACCCTGTTTTACACTTTCTCTTAGAAATTTGATTTCAGGCTAATCTAAAATGTCAAATTCTCAGTCTGCTCACTTGATCATTGACGCCGAGTCAGGCCACCATAGTGAAAATAGTAACGTGGTACCCAGCAATGACGTACCCTCCGTTGATCCTAATGGTGTCCCAATCGTTGATCCAGTCGAGGCTAACTCACAGGTTGCTATCAACATCAACATGCCAACTGACCCCAAAAATAGCATTCGTGGGGCATCCCGGCCATCGGCTCGAGAAGCACCCAAAAGGGAAGGTGATGAAATTACCTTGCGATTGATTTTATAAATGTTACAAGCTCGGCAAGCGGCAATAACACAACTACAGACCCAAAGTCACACCTAGAACAACATCGAGTTCGAGCCAGTTAGAGAAAACGCTCGAAGGGATGAACACATTGCCGTAGAGCAGGATGAGTTCGGGTCCGAAAAACTTCCGAGGTGATGAAAATGCTTGAAGCACTAACAAAGCGGACGGAATCTGGTGAGGAAAAAAATAGAGTCAAATGATAAGAAGGTAAACTTACAACTCGAGGGTCGATCAGATCCCGAGAGCACCTCCGATATTGAAAGTGTCGGATTCCAAAAAATTCATTAAGAAACCTTTCCCCTCGAGTGCAACACCAAAGCTAATCCCAAAGAGATTCTGAATGCCCGACATTCCCAAAGATAATCAGATCACATATCCAAACGAGCATGTAACCTCAATACTAGAAATCAGGAAAAAACCGACCAAGCCATACCGACCAACATTGGTCGGTCCACAAAAGCGACCAAACAAAATCGTCCAAAATGGACAAAAAATATTATATATTTTTTAAATTACATACCTACCAAAGTTGGTCGGTATATTGGTCAAAAATTAATCGCAGTGGTCAGACTTGCTTAGTCAAAGTAACTTTTTTATTACCGACCAACATTGGTCGGTAATGTGGACCCACATTTTAAAATTTGAATAATTGTATTATTATTTAAAAGATTTTATAAAATTTATAGAATTTATAGTTAAGTTTACCGACCAAAGTCGGTCGGCTATTGCAGGGGAATATTTTAACGAACAACTTTGGTCGGTATATGTAATCTCCTGGAAAATAACCGACCAAAGTTGGTCGGTTATTAGGTCAAAAATAGTCAAACTTTTGAATCACATTAATATTTACTATCTAAATATGTCATGACCCAAAATTCCACCACAGGTGTCGTGATGACACTTAGTCTCTACGACTAGGTAAGCTAACTATAACAACAATTCAAGACATTTTTTTGTTTGTTTTTTTAATATAAATTAATACACGTGTCGAAAACCAACAGCGGAAACAGTTATGAAAAACTCCCAAGACTGGTAATACTGAGTCACCAACTCTAACTAAATAAATAGAATGTTCAAGAGGACCAAATATATAATACTGTTCGAATAAGAAATTAACAGTACAATAGAAATAGAAGGACTCCAAGAGACTGCGACGACCAAGCAACTCTACTTTAAGTCCTTGAGATCACCCTATAACTTTGTCCGAATCCGATATCTCCAATACCTGGCTCTGCACAAAAATGTGCAGAAGTGTAGTATGAGTACACCACAGTCGGTACCCAGTAAGTATCAAGACTACCCTTAGTGGAGTAGTGACGAGGTACAGTTAAGACACTCACTAGTCTAATAACTGGTGCAATATAGTATACAAAATAATAGGAAACAAATAACAATAAGGGAAACACAAATCAATCAGTGATATGCACAGTAGGACAACAAGAATACCATTAATATCGCTCAATAAATAATAAATACAAGTACACCCAATTAAATAAAATCCTTCAAATAAATATCTTTCACATATAATTCTTCCAAATAACTCTCTTTCAAATATAATTTCCTCAAATAAATATCTTTCAAATATAATTCTTTCAATAAATCTCTTTCAAATATAATTTCTTCAAATAAATATCTTTCAAATAAAATTCATTCAATAAATCTCTTTCAAATATAATTTCCTCAAATAAATATCTTTCAAATATAATTCTTTCAATAAATCTCTTTCAAATATAATTTCTTCAAATAAATATCTTTCAAATATAACTCTTTCAATTAAAAGTCACCATGTGACACTCTATTTCAAAATCATAAAAATACGGGTCTCAGCCCATTTTCATATTTTTTTTGTAAACACGGGTCTCAGCCCACTTTCATAGTTTCACGGCACTTTGTGCCCATAATTAAATCATCATAATTCCCCGGCACCTCGTGCCCACGTTGTATATCATAGCTGCACGGACAGTTCATGTGTCAATAAAAAAACCATCATATTTTTCCCTGCACCTCGTGCCCATGTTTCATATCCGTTGCGGCTGCAACTCGATCCTATATAACATTACCTACCCGGCAATAGCCACAGACTCACAATTTCAACATAGATGAGGCTATTATCAAGTTTACCGAAACAACAAGATAAATTGCACAAGATATAAAAATAAACACAATGAATATCCCAACATCACATGAAAATTACCAACACAGTAACTCCACATCATCACATATCATCCCTCATAATAGATACCCTTATCTCTCATATAGCCACTCTTATCTCTCCTATAATAGCCTCCCTTATCTCTCCGCCCTGACAATATCAATAGCCGCCCTTATCGCTCCAATAACCACCCTTATCTCTCTTATAGCTACCCTTATCACTCCACCTAGACAATATCCCAACACACATAACAATAATAAAATGTCACCCTTATTCCCACATAATATCAACATTGGAATGCCACCCTTATATCCTCCAAATAATAACTCACATAACATAACAATTTACACGGAATATTATCACGGCAACATAACAAAATCAATTCATATCACAATTTGCCCAATGGCCACAACCAATTCCAAAGATACAACAAATCAATTAATTTCATAACAAATAGCCGAAGGCTCCACACAATGTGTATAAGATCTCAATAACAATCAAGAGAGATAGAAATTACTCAGCATAGGGTAACGCCTTCATTAATCCAAATTCTCAATAATTATAAAAATACCTCTTCTTAAGCTAATTTAATTAATTATTTGCAGAGGGAAAATTCATAATGAAATTAAATTCCAAGAAATATCAAACCATCAAACTTACTGAATTCACATAAATATACAAGTAATAATCACATACAACAAATACAATAAATGCGAATTGAGACTTGGCAAATAGATGATTAAATAAATACCCACAATTATCCAATTTACTACACAGTATGCCCAAGACTTTAACTCAGTAAATTTTTCACATATAATCCCGAGTACGTGCTCGTCACCTCGCGTACACGGCTTTTCACATTTCACAAATGGCACATAAGACTCGATGCCTAAGGGGTAATTCCCCCACTTAAGGTTAGGCAAGATACTTACTTTTTTGAAGTTAGGTCAATATTCCAAAAGCCTTCTTGCTTGAATTGACCTCCTGACAGCTTAAATCTATCCAAACTAATTGTATAACTTCATAAACATTCATCGGAAATAATTCCGGATAATAAAACACCAACTTAAAATTTTATTCTAAAAAGTCAACGCGGGGCTCGCCCCTCAGAACCCGACATAATTTTTACGAAATTCGAACACCCATTCCGATACGAGTTCAACCATACCAAAATTATCAAATTTCGATAACGGATCGCTCTTCAAATCTTAAATTAAAGTCTAGAGGATTTCTACCATTTTCAACCTAATTCACTAATTTAGTGATAAAAACATCAATAGATTCATATAATTTAACCAAAATAAAGTTAGAAATTCTTACCCCCAATGTTTTCCTTGAAAAACACTCGAAATATCGCCTCACCCGAGCTTCTTTGATCCAAAATGGAAGAATGAAACGAATTTGAACTTTATTCTGTTGCCCAGGGGTTTGTTCTTCGCGTTCGTGACCCTCCCCTCGCGTTCGCGATGACCAAATTCTCCAACAACCATTTTCAAACTCTTCTTAGACTTCCTCTAGTATAATGGTCATAACCTTTCGTACAAAACTCCAAATGATGAATGGTTTACCTTTCAGAAAACTAGACTCAAAGGACTATAACTTTCATTTGTTGCTCAATGCCCAATTCCTTATACATTGTGAGATATAAGCTTCCAAAGTCAACCATGTGCAACAGAGATTTCCAAACTCTTCCCAGACATACTGTAGTGTATCCACCATAACCTTTTGTACACAACTCCAAATGGCAAATTGTTAACCTTTCTGAAAAATACACACAAAGGGATACAACTTTCATTTTTGGATAATCTCCAAATTCCTTATAGATTGCGAGA
The DNA here is from genome assembly GCF_000715075.1 of Nicotiana tabacum. Lineage (NCBI taxonomy): Eukaryota > Viridiplantae > Streptophyta > Magnoliopsida > Solanales > Solanaceae > Nicotiana > Nicotiana tabacum. The sequence continues at coordinate 19,768,423 of NC_134081.1, read as the reverse complement.
TATGAGCCTCCAAAGTTAGATGACAGACAACAAAAATTCCTTCTTCACGAACGCGAAGAACAAAGCCCAACAACAAAATCCTACTTCGCGAACGCGAAGAAGAACACCAGAACCAGCAACCAACAACATCAAAACACCTAAACTTGGTCTGGAACCACCCCGAATCAAACCCGAGGCCTCCAGGACCCCGTCCAATCGTACCAACCAGTCCCAATACATAACACGAACCTGCTCGAGGCCTCAAATCAAATCAATCAATATCAAAACCACAAATCGCACATCGAATCGAATGATGAGTTTTCAAATCTTTCAACTTCTATATTTTGCGACGAAACGTATCAAATCAATTGGGAATGACTTCAAATTTTGCACACAAGTCATAAATGACATAATGGAGCTATTTCAATTTTCGGAATCGAAATCCAATCTCGTTATCAAAAATTCAACTTCGGTTGGACTTTCCAAAAAAATCTTCTATTTTCCAACTTTTCCCAAAAATGTGTCGAATTGTCCTACGAACTTCCAAATCTACGAATTTCGGGGTCATTTGATCAAAAGTCAACTCTTCGATCAACACTTTCCATTTAAGCTTCTAACTAAGAATTATTCTTTTAATTAAATTCTGAATCTTCTGAAAATTAAACTCGACCACACCTGCGGGTCATAATACATATTGTGAAGCTGCTCGAGACCTTAAGTCACTGAACAAGGCATTAATTCTTAAAACGACGAGTCGGGTCGTTACATTCTCCCCCTCTTAAACATACGTTCGTCCTCGAAAGTGCCAAGAATCTTTCTCATGACATTAAATTACTGAGTGCATTATTTCACACACACTCACGGGCGATTCTACATCAGCGTAATTTTAACAGGGGTCTGACAACATCTTCTCAGTGGAGGTTATTTCTTTTATTCACTCTTATAAGCCTTTAAGCCAATTCCTTACACTTCAAATAAATTTTGAATTCCTGACATCAACACATGGTATTAGTCTCAACCGGCTGTAGCAATTCGTGCCTACGCACACATCATACGTATGTCCATAACCACATCTCTGGTCATAATAGTTGTTTATAATTAATTTCAACATCCTCAATTAATCTCATCTTAACCAAAATCTCATATATAATTTTCACAACACTTACGGCAACACGCGAGGCATGAAGACCTCACAATATACCCGAATTAAGGAGTCACATTTAACGCCACCTGGTCACTCACATCGTGGGGCTAAAACTTCAATATTTACAACACAATTGTGGCAAAATATGCACAAAAACATATAAAAGAATTATTAAATAAGCCTAACATGCATGACTCCCTATCAGTACTATAGTACAATTTAAATTTCACAAAGGGAGAATTTACACTCATATATTTTTCACCACAAGTACCTCGTCCTTATATAACTTCCACCACGGCTTGTAGCCCGGTTTAAATATTTTATATCATATAAATATGCGAGGATCTCGTCCTCAACTACGAATCACAAGTATTTTGCACATTATGCCTACTGAAATTTCCAAGTTCCTTTCTTTTTTCTTTTCAATAAATTTCGTAAACAGTTTTCACAACACATAATGAACCCTCATCCCGGTAGGGTATATAATTCATAGAATTGAATTCAATTATTCTGTAATCACATCGAAACCTACTGTAATGAGTAATAAAAAGTCACATTTGGACTTTTAGCCCTAAATGGTGTACAAAATAAATGTATAGACACGGGCTAACATCATCAAACCTCCCAACATGGATAAACATATAAGTGGTTCACAAAATTACGAAGCTCACCCATAAGTAGAGCATAATAGGAGGACTCGCCTCGATACTTGGAACCGAATCAAACTAAGTGTCACGACCCAGTTCCACCTATAGGTCATGATGGAACCCAACATTATAGCTAGGCAAGCCAACTAATAAATTAAACATATATCGATAAAATTTAAATCCAAGAAAAATATAAATACCAAATTCTACCAATGTGTGTGCCAAGACCTGGTGTCACAAGTGTATGAGCATCTAGTAGAATATACAAAACTTCTAATACTATCTAAAATAAAAATAGACAAAATAAAAAATACAATGAGAGACACTAGTAGCTGCAGAATAGCTCAAAAAGGCAGCTCACCACTATGCCCGTGAATAACGTGGGTGTAAGACGATAGGCCCCCCACTAGTACTTGCCTCAGGTCTTGCACAAAAACTACAGCAAGTGTAGTATGAGTACGTAAGCAACGTGTACCCAGTAAGTATCAAGCCTAATCTCGAAGTGGTAGAGACGAGATGGCCGACTTTGACACTCACTATGGGTCAATAATAATAATTGAAATACAACTAGAATATCTAAATCAGCATGATTCACAGAATTTACAATAATTTATTTAACCAGCAGAAATAATCAAATTCCTTCAAATGCAAAAATTCTCAATATATTAATTAAATTTCTTCAATTCAAATAATTTTTAATTTATCAATTAATCTCATTTACAGGAATAACAATTAATTCCTTAACAAGAAGGCATAATAATTCATTAAATTCCAAGGATTCTCCAATTTATCAATTAGTTTCATAAGCTGAAATAAGCTATTAAGGTATCGTGTGATTAATATTATTAAGCATGATTTCTGTCGAGGACGTGCGGCCCGATCCAGAGTATCGTGTACACTGCCGAGGGATGTGCGGCACGATCCATAGATGCATCTATCCTGCCGAGGCATTCGGCCCGCTCCACAAGAAAGGAGGATATTTTCTTATGTACCTCCGGAATGAGAGTATATTTATTATAAGATAAATTCAGGAGGAAGAACAATTTCTCTTGACAATTAATTAACTTAAACAGAAAATCAAGTATATGAGATTTCCATCCTTTAATATTTTTATCTAACAATTCACAATATATATATATATATATATATATATATATATATATATATATATATATACACATACCAAATAATATTAATTAAACAAAGAATATAATTTACACAAGTAATTCATGCTTCGAGTCCTAAACTACCCGAACTTTAGCATTAATAGTAGCTACGCACGGACTCTCGTCACCTCGGGCGTACGTAGCCCCCACAATTAGCAACAATTATTTAATTTGTAATCACCTATGAGGAAATTTTTCCCTTACAAGAGACTTACCTCGTCTTACTCCAATTTAATTCACTAGAAGGCCTTTTCCACGATTATCCAACTCTGTCAGGCTCGAATCTAGCCAAAATAATTCGATACAGTCACTAAAAATTATTGGAATCAATTCTATAAAAAAATACTATATTTTCAATAAAAATTCCGAAATTAATTATAAATTCGCCAGTGGGGCCCACGTCTCGAAATCCGGCGAAAGTTACGAAATATGAACGCCCGCTCAACCACGAGTCTACCCATACCAAAATCACTAAATGCCGATAACAATTAGGCCCTCAAATCTTCAAATCTATCCAAGAGGGTTTTCAAATTTTTCCAACTCAATTCACCAATTAAATGATAAAAATAGTGATGGATTCGGGTAATTTAATCAATATTGAGTTAAGAACACTTACCCCATTGTTTTCTCTGAAAATCTCCCAAAATTCGCCTAAATCCTCACGCGATCGCGTAGAACAAATTTGTTTTATGTCCAAACATTAACCCTACGCGATCGTATCAAGTTCCACGCGATCGCGATACACCAGGTTCCGACTCTATGCGATCGCATCCCTCTTCACACGATCGCGTAGCACAACGCGTGGTCCATCTTCCTCTCAAATTTCCCCTACGCGATCGCAAACAATGACTCGCGATCGCGATACACACATTGGCCAATCCTACGCGATTGCGGACGTGTACACACGATCGCAGTGAACATATTCCCAGCTGCCCAAATTAACCCTAAACGATCGCAACCCCATTCACGCGATCGCGTAGAACAAATCCACCTCTGCCTAAATACTCTACGCAATCGCAGACCAACTTACGCGATCGCATATAAGTAAATCAGAAGAAAATACCAACAGTTATTAGCAGTGTTCCAAAGGCCAAAAGTGATCTGTTAGTCGTCCGAAACTCACCCGAGCCCCTCGGAACCTCGGTCAATTATACCAATAAGTCCCAAAACATCATACGAACTTAGTCGAACCCTCAAATCACACCAAACAACGCTAAAACCATGAATCATCCCCCAATTCAAGCTTAATAAAATTTAAGATTTCCAACTTCTACATTATGTACCGAAACCTATCAATTCAAGTCCGATTGACCTCAAATTTTGCACACAAGTCATAAATGACATAACAGAGCTATATAAATTTTTGGAACTAGATTCCGACCCCGATATCAAAAAGTCAACTCTCCGGTCAAACTTCCAAACTTAAATTCCTATTTTAGCCATTTCAAGCCTAATTTAATTACGGACTTCCAAATAAAATTTCGAACACGCTCCTAAGTCCAAAATCACCATATGGAGCTGTTGGAATCATCAAAATTCTATTCAGGGGTCATTTTCTTAAAAATATTGACTGAAGTCAAACTTGGCCTCTTAAAGCCAACTTAAGGAACCAAGTGTTCCGATTTCAACCCAAACACTTCCAAATCGCGAACCAACCACCCCCGCAAGTCATAAATCATTAAAAGCACATACGAGAAATTTTACTTTAGGGAATGGGGTTCTAAAAATTAAAATGACCGGTTGGGTCATTACATTATCTACCTCTTAAACAAATGTTCGTCCTTGAACGGGTTTAGAATTGTACGTGGAGTGCTGAATAAGTGTGGATATCTGCTCCACATGTCTTTCTCGGTCTCCCAAGTCGCTTCCTCGACTGGTTGTACCCTCCACTAGACTTTTACTGTAGAAATAATCTTGGACCTCAACTGGCGAACCTGTTTATCAACAATGGCAACTGGTTCTTCTTCATAGCCCAAACTATTATTTAGCTGAACTGTGCTAATGTCCAACACATGTGACAGGTCAGCATGATACGTCCGGAGCATAGATACATGGAAAACCGGATGAATTCCCGATAGACTGGGAGGCAATGGAAGCTCATAAGCAACTTCCCCAACTCGTCTCAACACCTCAAATGGGCCTATATACCGTGGGATCAACTTGCCCTTCTTCCCGATTCTCATAATTCCCTTCATCGGTGAAATGTTCAAGAGAACTTTTTCACCTACCATAAATGATAAATCACGCGCTTTCTGATCCGTGTAACTCTTCTGTCTGGACTATGTTGTACGAAATCGCTCCTGAATCAACTCTACATTTTCCAAGGCATCATTTACCAAATCAATACCATATAACTTAGCCTCACAGGGCTCAAACCATTCGATAGGTGAACGACATCGACAACCATATAAAGCCTCAAATGGAGCCATCTCGATGCTAGATTGGTAACTGTTATTATAAGCAAACTCAGCCAAAGGCAGGAAACAATCCCACAAACCTCCAAAGTCAATCACACATGCCATGAGCATATCCTCCAAAATCTGAATTGTCCGCTCTAACTGCCCGTCGATCTGCGGATGAAAGGTTGTGCTGAGCTCTACACGGGTCCCTAACTTACTCTGTACTGCTCTCCAGAAATGTGAAATAAACTAAGGGCCTCTATCTGATATGATGGAAATTGGCACGCCGTGCAACCGAACTATCTACTGAATATAAATCTGGTCCAACCTCTCTGAAGTATACGTATTCACAACAGGAATAAAATGTGCCGACTTGGTCAACCTATCAACATTGACCCAAACTGCATCAAACTTCCGCAAGGTCCGCGGTAACCTAACTGCAAAGTCCATAGTGATGCGTTCCCATTTCCATTCTGGTATAGTCATCTACTGAAGTAGGCCTCCTGGCCTTTGGTGCTCATATTTAACTTGCTGGCAATTTAAACACCTAGCTACATACTCAACTATGTCCTTTTTCATTCGTCTCCACCAGTAATATTGCCTCAAATCACGATACATCTTCGTAGCACATGGATGAATCGAATACCGAGAACTGTGTTCCTCCTCTAGGATCTTTTTCCTTAGTCCATCCACATTAGGAACACATAGACGATCTTGGAGCCGCCGAATACCATCCGCTCCAATAGTAACTTCCTTGCCACCACCTAGTAGTACCGTTTATCGAAGAACCATCAAGTGTGGATCATCATACTGACGAAGTTTGATCTATTCAAATAGTGAAGACTGAGCTACAACACATGCAAGAACTCGACTGGGCTCTGAAATATCCAGCCGCACAAGTCTGTTGGCCAAGGACTAGATATCCAAAGCTAATGGCCTCTCTTCTACTGAAATGAAAGCCAAACTACCCATACTCTCTGCCTTTTTACTCAAGGCATCTGCAACTATATTTGCTTTACCCGGATGATATATGATAGTAATATCATAATCGTTCAGTAATTCCAGCCATCTGTGCTGCCTCAAATTTAGGTCCCTCTACTTGAACAAATGCTGCAAACTGCGATGATCAGTATAAACTTCACAGGACACCCCATAAAGATAATGCCTCCAAATCTTAAGAGCGTGATCAATCGCAGCTAACTCCAAATCATGTACCGGATAATTTCTTTCTTGGGGCTTCAGCTGATGTGAAGCATAAGCAATGACTCGCCCTTCCTGCACTAATACACAACCCAAACCAACACGTGAAGCGTCATAATACACTGTATACATCCCCGAGCCTGAAGGCAATACTAACACTGGTGTTGTAGTCAATGCTATCTTGAGCTTCTAAAAGCTAACCTCACAATCATCGGACCATTGGAACGGAGCACCCTTCTGGGTTAATTTGATCAAAGGCGCTGCAATAGATTAAAAACCCTCAACGAATCGACGATAATAACCTGCTAAACCCAGAAAACTTCTGATCTTAGTCGTCGAAGTGGGACGATGCAAATTCTGAACTGCCTCAATCATTTTGGGATCAACCTTAATACTATCACTCGATACAATATGCCCCAAAAATGCTACAGACTCTAGCCAGAACTCACATTTGGAGAACTTAACATATAACTTTTGTTCCCGCTATGTCTGAAGCACTACTCTCATATGCTGCTCGTACTCCTCCTTACTGCGCGAGTATATCAAAATGTCATCAATGAAGACAATGACAAATGAATCAATATATGGCCTGAATACCCTATTCATCAAATCCATAAACGCTGTCGGGGAATCAGTTAAACCGAAAGACATTACCAGAAACTCATAATGACCATATCTAGTACGGAAAGCAATTTTCAGAATATTTGAATCTCGAATCTTCAACTAATGATACCCTGACCTCAAGTCGATCTTAGAGAACACTCTAGAACCCTGCAACTGGTCAAATAAGTCATCGATACGCGGCAACAGGTACTTGTTCTTAATAGTAACTTTGTTCAATTGGCGATAATCAATACACATTCGCATTGTGCCATCCTTCTTCTTCACAAATAATACCGGTGCACCCCAAGGAAATACACTCGGTCTGACGAACGCTTTGGCTAATAACTCCTCAAGCTGTTCTTTTAACTCTTTCAATTTTTTTGGAGCCATGTGATACGGTGGAATAGATATAGGCTGAGTATGTGGAGCCAAGTCAATACAGAAATCAATATCACGATCAGGTGGCATACCTGGAAGATCTGAAGGAAATACATCAGAGAACTCCCGAACTACAGGCACTGAATCAATAGCCGGAGTCTCTGCGGTGGTATCCTGAATATAATCTAGATAAGCTAAACAACCCTTCTCAACCATGTGTTGAGCCTTTATAAAATAAATAAGCCGATTAAATGAACTAACCGACGAACCCTTCCACTCCAACCTAGGCAAAGATGGAATAATCAAGGTAACGGTTTTGGCATGACAATCTAAAATAGCATGATATGGAGATAACCAGTCCATACCCAGAATAATTTCAAAATCGGTCATCTCGAGCAATAAGAGATCTGCTCTAGTTTCATAACCACAAAATGTAATAATACAAGACCGGTAGATCCGGTTCACAATAACAGAATCGCCTACAGGAGTGGACACATAAACATGAGTACTCAAGGACTCACGAGAAACACCCAGGAATGGAGAAAATAGAGATGACACATATGAATATGTGGATCATGGATCAAATAATACTGAGGCATCCTTGCCGCAAACATAATTAATACATGTAATCACAACATCTAAGGCCTCTGCATCTGGTCTAGCCGGAAAAGCATAGAACCGAGCTGGAGCACCAACTGGCTAGCCTCCGCCTGGCTGACCTCCACCTCTTGGTGGTCGGACTACTGGTGGAGAAACTGGTTCGGTAAGCATAGGCTACTGACCCTGCTGTACTGGTCTACCCCAAATCCTGGGGCAAAACCTCTGCATGTGACTGGGATCCTCGCACTCGTAACAACTCTTCAGTGCGATGGGTTGCTGACTAAGTGTTTGGCCCTAGGGAACTGAATACCCACTAGGAGGACCCTGAATAACTGGTGGGCGGTAAGAACTCTTTGGTATATCACTAAGATAAGGTCACACTGGAGCACCTCGAGGAGGTGGTGGTGTTGGATATGGGGGCCTGCTGGACTTCCCTCTCACGAACTGACCTCTGCCCCCAGACGGAGCACCTCTAAACTCTCCAAAGTACCTGAACCGTTTAACTCTCATAATCTACTCTCGGCTCCGCTGACGTACACCCTCAATCCTGCGAGCTATCTCCATAACTAGCTCACTAGAAGTACCCATCTCAACCTCTCGAGCCATAGTGGCCTAAATACCAGTATGTAAACCAGCTACAAACCTCAGCACTCTCTCCGCCTCAGTAGGGAGAATCATAAGTACATGGCGAGATAATTCAGAGAACCTCGTCTCATAATCGGTCACTGACATCTGATCCTGCTGGAGCTTCTCAAACTGAAACCGCAACTCTTCCCTCTGGGAGGGTGGAATATACATGTCCAGGAAGATACGGGTGAACCTGTCCCAAGTCATGGGAGGAGAATCTGCTGGTCTGCCAAGAACATAAGACTGCCACCATCTACGGGCCCTGCCCTCTAGCTGAAAAGTAGCGAAGTCAACCCCATGAGATTCCAGTATCCTCATGTTGTGCAATCTGTCCCTGCTACGATCAATGAAGTCCTGTGGAACCTCATGTCTCTCACCCCCAAAGACTGGAGGATGTAGTCTAGTCCATCGGTCCAATAGTTTCTAAGGATCGGCGGCTACAACTGGCTTGGGCTCAGGTGTAGCTGCTGCCACTGGCTGGGCTCCACCCATAGGTAGTGCACCCTGGGTCTGATATACAGCAGCTGCCTATCCATGAGCATGCGCGGTAGGGGTCTGTGCTCCCCCGTCCGCCTAAGATGTGGCTATGTCTGCCGGAAATAAACCGGCCTGAGTCATATTGTCCATGAACCGCAGTATACGACCCATGACATCCTGAAATCCCAGTGCAGATGTGAAATCCATAGGAGCTGGCTCTGCCACAGGCACCTCATCCTGTTCCTCAACAATGGGGTTCTCTGCTGGACCCACTGGCAGCATAACTGGAACAGTCCTGGGATGTCCTCACCCTCTACCACGGGCTGGAGCCCTCCCTCGGCCTCTAGCAACTGGGGGAGTAGCTCTTCCCTGGTCTGGAACCTCATTCGAGTGCCTTGTCACCATCTGTGAGAGAATAAAAGAAGGATATTTATTACTACATTAATTGCACGATGGAATATGAAGAAAGGTAGTTTCCTAACACCCTATAGCCTCTCGAAGATAAATACAAACGTCTCCGTACCGATCCGCAAGACTTTATTAGGCCTGCTCATAACTTGTGAGACCTACGTGAACCTAGTGCTCTGATACCATGTTGTCACGACCCAACTTCACCTATAGGTCGTGATGGCGCCCAACACTATAGCTAGGCAAGCCAACTAATAAATTAAACATATATCGATAAAATTTAAATCCAAGAAAAATATAAATACCAAATTCTACCAATGGGTGTGCCAAGACCTGGTGCCACAAGTGTATGAGCATCTAGTAGATTATACAAAACTTCTAATACTATCTGAAATAAAAATAGACAGAATAAAAAATACAAGGAGAGACACTAGTAGCTGCAGAACGGCTCAGAAAGGTAGCTCACCACTATGCCCTTGGATAACGTGGGTGTAAGACGATAGGTCCCCCACTAGTACTTGCCTCAGGTCCTGCACAAAAAGTGCAGCAAGTGTAGTATGAGTACGTAAGCAACATGTACCCAGTAAGTATCAAGCCTAATGTTGAAGTGGTAGAGACGAGATGGTCGACTTTGACACTCACTATGGGCCAATAATAATAATTGAAATACAACTAGAATATCTAAATCAGCATGATTCACAGAATTTACAATAATTTATTTAACCAGCAGAAATAATCAAATTCCTTCAAATGCAACAATTCTCAATATATTAATTAAATTCCTTCAATTCAAATAATTTCTAATTTATCAATTAATCTCATTTATAGGAATAACAATTAATTCCTTAACAAGCAGGCATAATAATTCATTAAATTCCAAGGATTCTCCAATTTATCAATTAGGTTCACAAGCTGAAATAAGCTATTAAGGTATCGTGTGATTATTATTATTAAGCAAGATTTCTGTCGAGGACGTACGACCCGATCCAGAGTATCGTGTACACTGCCGAGGGACGTGCGGCACGATCCATAAATGCATCTATCCTGCCGAGGCGTTCGGCCCGCTCCACAAGAAAGGAGGACATTTTCTTATGTACCTCCGGAATGAGAGTATATTTATTATAAGATAAATTCAGGAGGAAGAACAATTTCTCTTAACAATTAATTAACTTAAACAGAAAATCAAGTATATGAGATTTCCATCCTTTAATATTTTTATCTAACAATTCATAATATATATATATATATATATATATATATATATATATATATATATATATATATATATATATATATATATATATATATATATATATATATATATTATACAAATAATATTAATTAAACAAAGAATACAATTTACACAAGTAATTCATGCTTCGAGTCCTAAACTACCCGGACTTTAGCATTAATAGTAGCTACGCATGGATTCTCGTCACCTCGTGCGTACGTAGCCCCCACAATTAGCAATAATTATTTAATTTTTAATCACCTATGAGGAAATATTTCCCTCACAAGATTAGACAAGAGACTTACCTCATCTTGCTACAATTTAATCCACTAGAAGGCCTTTTCCACGATTATCCAACTCTGTTTGGCTCGAATCTAGCCAAAATAATTCGATATAATCACTAAAAATTATTGGAATCAATTCTATAAGAAAGTACTACATTTTCAATAAAAATTCCAAAATTAATTAAAAATTTCGCCAGTGGGGCCCACGTCTCGGAATCCGGCGGAAGTTACGAAATATGAACGCCTGCTCAACCACCAGTCTACCCATACAAAAATAACTAAATGCCGATAACAATTCGGCCCTCAAATCCTCAAATCTATCCAAGAGGGTTTTCAAACTTTTCCAACTCAATTCACCAATTAAATGATAAAAATAGTGATGGATTCGAGTAATTTAATCAATATTGAGTTAAGAACACTTACCCCATTGTTTTCTCTGAGAATCTCCCAAAAATCGCCTAAATCCGAGCTCCAAATCGTTAAAAATGGAAAATGGGACGAAGTTCCATTTTCAAAACTTAAACTCTCTGCCCAGTGATTTCTTCTGCACGATCGCGAACTTCCTCACGCGATCGCGTATCACAAATGTTTTTCTCCCCAAACATTAACCCTACGCGATTGCATCAAGTTCCACGCGATCGCGATGCACCAGGTTCTGACTCTACGCAACCACGTAGCACAACGCGTGGCCCAGCTTCCTCTCAAATTTCCCCTACGCAATCGCGGACGTGTCTAGGTGATCGCAGTGAACAAATTCCCAGCTGCCCAAATTAGTCCTACGTGATCGCAAGCCCATTCACGCGATCGCGTAGAACAAATCCACCTCTGCCTAAATACTCTACGCGATCGCAGACCAACTTGCGCGATCGCGTATAAGGAAATCAGAAGAAAATACGAGGAGTTATCAGTAGTGTTCCAAAGGCCAAAAGTGATCCGTTAGTCGCCCGAAACTCACCCGAGCCCCTCGGGATCTCGAAAAATTATACCAACAAGCCCCAAAACATCATACGAACTTAGTCGAACCCTCAATTCACACCAAACAATGCTAAAACCATGAATCATCCCCCAATTCAAGCTTAATAAAACTTAAGATTTCCAACTTCTATATTATATACCGAAACCTATCAATTCAAGTCCGATTGACCTCAAATTTTGCACACAAGTCATAAATGACATAACAGAGCTATGTAAATTTTCAGAACTGGATTCAGACCCCGATATCAAAAAGTCAACTCCCCGGTCAAACTTCCAAACTTAAATTCCTATTTTAGCCATTTCAAGCCTAATTTAACTACAGACTTTGAAATAGAATTCCGAACACGCACCTAAGTCCAAAATCACCATATGGAGTTGTTGGAATCGTCAAAATTCTATTCAGGGGTCGTTTTCTCAAAAATGTTAACCGAAGTCAAGCTTGGCCTCTTAAAGCCAACTTAAGGAACCAAGTGTTCCGATTTCAACCCAAACACTTCCAAATCCTGAACCAACCATCCCCGCAAGTCATAAATTATTAAAAGTACATACGAGAAGTTTTATTTTAGGGAACGAGGTTCTAAAAGTGAAAATGACCGGTTGGGTCATTACACTAAGGAAAATATTCCTTTATAACAAATCGGTATCGTACCTGTAATGACACCGTGTAGTATACAAGCCTGAGCCATACCATATCAATTATATCAACGGGTCAAGACTCCCCCTCTAGGGTGCCCCCTACCCGCCTGTCCTCTAACCTAACTGACTGTGCATGTGGGGTAATAACTGGAATAGAGCTTGTAGCCTGAGTATTCAGTTGAAATCTGCCTCTCCCAAGTTTGGGACAATCTCTCATGATGTTCCTAGTATCGCCACACTAATAACAACCCCTCTATAGGTTTGGATGCTCATACTGAGTCTGTGCTAGATAATTAGAATAACCATTATAGGAACCATGTGTTGATGGTGCATTAAAAGAATTTACTGGAGCACTCTCGTATTCTAAAATTATTTTCATGACCCCACTGATACTGAAATGTAGAATTATTAAAGACGCAGGAATACCGCAAGTCCCATCATTATCTCATTGAAATCTCAACTCTTAATCATATTCAAGTTTCGGAGAACCTTTCAATACCACATAAATACATCTTAGGCTAAAATTGATATAACACATGACCACGCAATCTAATCATTGATAGTTGACTCCCCTTACTTGGCGCGAACCCATATGACACATTCCGATGATCCATAATACTAACCTTCATTGCTCGTACAACATCGGTCATAAGACACCTCAAGCCATTTATTTGGCGCGTGTCATTCTCGTGACAGTTAAACTCGCTTCCTCCAGTGGCTTGGCTACAAGTATGTACCCTTCTCTACATCCACCTTGTGACCCTACCACGATTATGACAATTAGGCAACTAATTAAACCTTCTTAAGATCGTACTTATCAACCAGATGTCAGAAACTGCTGCACCCCCATGTGCACAACTGAATGACCTCTCAATACTTATGCATACTCGATCTGGATGACACGTTGTAGGAATGGTTCAGCAACTCTGGCTCCCTTATAAACCCTCTATAGTATCACGAACCATTGACACATAGTTGATACCGAGTGAACAATTTCATGCACGAGTGGATGCAAAAGAACATCAGATATATGCTTCAAGATGAATAAATACCGTACGATAAGGAATGAAAGAAGTGAAATTTTTTCCTACTAGCTCTGTAGCCTATCGAAGATAAGTACAGACGTCTTCGTACCGATCTGCAAGACTCTACTAAACTCGTTCGTGACTCGTAGAACCTATGAACCTAGAGCTATGATACCAACTTGTCACGACCCAAAATCCCACCACAGGCGTCGTGATGGCACTTAGTCTCTAAAATTAAGTAAGCCGACTATAACAACAATTCAAGCCATTTGTTTTTTTATTTTTTTTAAATATATATTTAATACAAGTGTCAAAACCAATAGCGAAAATATTCAAACAAAGTCTCAAGACTGGTAATACTGAGTCACGAACTCTAACTAAATATATAGAATATTCAAGAGGATCGAAAATACAATACTGTTCGAATAAGAAATTAACAGTACAATAGAAATAGAAGGACTCCAAGGGACTGCGACGACCAAGCAACTCTACTTTAAGTCCTTGAGATCACCCTCTAACTTCATCCGAGTCCGATATCTCCAATACTTGACTTTGCACAAAAATGTGTAGTATGAGTACACCACGGTCGGTACCCAGTAAGTATCAAGACTACCCTCAGTGGAGTAGTGACGAGGTATAGTCAAGACACTCACTAGCCTAATAACCTATGCAATATAGTATACAAAATAATAGGAAACAAATAACAATAAGAGCAACACAAATCAATTAGTGATATGCACAGCTGGGCAACAAGAACACCACCAATATCTCTCAACAAATAATAAATACAAGTACACCCAATTAAATCAAGTCCTTCAAATAAATATCTTTCACATATAATTCTTCCAAATAACTCTCTTTCAAATATAATTTCCTCAAATAAATATCTTTCAAATATAATTATTTCAATAAATCTCTTTCAAATATAATTTTCTCAAATAAATATCTTTCAAATAAAATGCTTTCAATAAATCTCTTTCAAATATAATTTCCTCAAATAAATATCTTTCAAATATAATTCTTTCAATAAATCTCTTTCAAATATAATTTCTTCAAATAAATATCTTTCAAATATAACTCTTTCAATTAAAAGTCACCATGTGACACCCCATTTCAAAATCATAAAAATACGGGTCTCAGCCCATTTTCATATTTTTCGTAAACACGGGTCTCAACCTATATTCATATTTCCACGGCACTTCGTGCCCATAATTAAATCATCATAATTCCCCGGCACCTCGTGCCCACTTTGTATATCACAACTGCATGGACAGTTCCCGTGTTAATAATAAAACCATCATATTTTTCCGGCATCTCGTGCCCACGTTTCTTATCCGTTGCGGCGTGCAACCCTATCCCATAAAATATTATCTGCCCGGCAATAGCCATAGGCTCACAATTTCAACATAGATCAGGCTATTATCAAGTTTATCAAAACAACAAGACAAATTGCACAAGATATAAAAATAAACACACGGAATATCCCAACATCACATGAAAATTACCAACACAGTAACTCCACATCATCACATATCATCCCTGACAATAGTCATACTTATCTCTCCTATAATAGCGTCCCTTATCCCTCCGCTCTAACAATATCAATAGCCACCCTTATCGCCCATATAACCACCCTTATCTCTCCTATAGCCACCCTTATGACTCCGCCTAGACAATATCCCAACACACATAACAACAGTGAAATGCCACCCTTATACTCACATAATATCAACAGCGGAATGCCACCCTTATATCTTTAAAATAGTAACTCACACAACACAACAATTTACACGGAATATTATCACGACAACATAACAAAATCAATTCGTATCACAATTTGCCCAATGGCCACAACCAATTCCAAAGATACAACAAATCAATTAATTTCACAACAAATAGCCGAAGGCTCCACACAATGTTTATAAGACCTCAAAAACAATCAACACAGATAGAAATTACTCAGCATAGGGCAACACCTTCATTAATCCAAATTCTCAATAATTATATAAACACCTCTTCTTAAGCTCATTTAATTAATTATTTGCAGAGGGAAAAATCCATAATGAAATTAAATTCCAAGAAATATCAAACCATCAAACTCACGGAATTCACTTAAATATACAAGTAATAATCACATCAAATTGTCGTATACAACAAATTCAATAAATGCGAATTGTGGCATGGCAAATAGATGATTAAGTAAATGCCCATAATTATCCAATTTACTACACAATATGCCCAAGACTTTAACTTAGTAAATTTTTCACATATAAGCCCGAATACGTACTCGTCACCTCGCGTACACGGTTTTTCACATTTCACAAATAGCACATAAGACTCGATGCCTAAGGAGTAATTCCCCCACTCAAGGTTAGGCAAGATACTTACCTTTTTGAAGTTAGGTCGATATTCCAAAATCCTTCTTGCTTGAATTGACCTCCTGACAGCTCAAATCTATCCAAACTAATTGTATAACTTCATAAAAATTCATCGGAAACAATTGCGGATAATAAAATACCAACTTAAAATTTTATCCTAAAAAGTCAACGCGGGGCCCGCCCCTCGGAACCTGATATAATTTTTATGAAACTCGAACACCCATTCCGATGCGAGTTCAACCATACCTAAATTATCAAATTCCGATAACGGATCGCCCTTCAAATCTTAAATTAATGTCTAGAGGATTTCTACCATTTTCAACCCAATTCACTAATTTAGTGATAAAAACAACAATAGATTCATGTAATTTAACCAAAATCAAGTTAGAAATTCTTACCCAATGTTTTCGTTGAAAAACTCTGGAAATATCGCCTCACCCGAGCTTCCTTGGTCCAAAATGGAAGAATGAGATGAATTTTGACTTTATTCTGATGTCCAGGGGTTTGTTCTTCGCGTTTGCAACCCTCCCCTCGCATTCGCGATGAACAAATTCTCCAAGAACCATTTTTAAACTCTTATGAGACAGCCTCTAGTATAATGGTCATAACCTGTGCAACTGAGATTTTCAAACTCTTCCTAGACAGCCTGTAGTGTATCCACCATAACCTTTTGTATAGAACTCCAAATGGAAAATGGTTTACCTTTCTGAAAACAAGACACAAAGGGCTACAATTTTTATTTATGGATCATCTCCAAATTCCTTATAGATTGCGAGATATGAGTCTCCAAAGTCAGATGACGAACGACAAAATTTCCTTCTTCGCGAACGCGAAGAACAAAGCCCCAACAGCAAAATCCTTCTTCGCGAAAGCGAGAGACTCCCCACGAACGCGAAGAACAACACCAGAACTAACAACCAGCCGCATCAAAACACCAAAACTTGGTCCGGAACTACCCCGAATCAAACCCTAGGCCCCCGGGACCTCGTCCAATCGTACCAACCAGTCCCAAAACATAACACGAACCTGCTCAAGGCCTAAAATGACATCAATCAACATCAAAATCATGAATTGCACATCGAATCGAATTATGAGTTTTCAAATCTTTCAACTTCTATATTTTGCGCTGAAACGTATCAAATCAATCCGGAATGACTTCAAATTTTGCACACAAGTCATAAATGATATAATGGAGTTATTCCAATTTCCGGAATTGAAATACAATCTCGTTATCAAAAATTCAACTTCGGTTGGACTTTCTAAAAAAATCTTCTATTTTCCAACTTTCGCCAAAATGTGTCGAATTGTCCTACGGACTTCCAAATCCAAATCTGGACACATGCCTAAGTCCGAAATCACCATAAGAAACTATTGACATCATCAAAATTATATTCTGGGGTCGTTTGGTCAAAAGTCACATATTCGGTCAACTCTTTCCATTTAAGCTTGTAACTAAGAATTATTCTTTTAATTAAATTCTGAATCTTCTGAAAATCAAACTCGACCACACCCGCGGGTCATAATACATATTGTGAAGCTGCTCGGGACCTTAAGTCACTGAAAAGGGCATTAATTCTTAAAATGACGAGTCGGGTCGTTACAGAATGATATAAATATAATCCGTTAACACTTTTTTTGGTTATACAAATAATGAATACACTAACATATACTATAACAAGCTATGTATAGTTAATTAAGTAGTACAACGAAGTGTGAATATATATATATATATATATATATATATATATATATATATATAGGTATAGCCGTATATATATAAGAACACGAAGCGAGACCACAAGGTCGGGTTTTTTTAGGGATAGACTTGTGAAGCAGCAATAATCTAATTAGTATATATAATTTATCATCATCAAATATATCTATTTGTAAATTAATTCATCGACATATAACTTACTTAGATGCATCGATTAATATTAAAAACAAAATGTTTCAACCTATATCGATGAATATTAAAAACAAAACGTCTCGACCTATATCGATTAATCTATATCATGCATTATTAGTGATGAATGAATGAAATATAGAAGAATTAATACTAAACATCTTTGACATGTATATATGGATCACAAATTAAGGAAACAAAATAAGTTATTAGCATTAAGTAAACGAGTTAATAGGTCAAACATGGTCAAACTTTTGAATCACATTAATATTTACTATCTAAATAATATAAATATAATCCGTTAACACTTTATTTTGTAATACAAATAATGAATACACTAACATATACTATAACATGCTATATATAGTTAAAGTAGTACAACGAAGTGTGTGTGTGTATATATATAGGTATAGCCGCATATATATAAGAACACGAAGCGCTAGGGCCACATAGTCGGGTTCTTTTAGGGAATAGACTTGTGAAGAAGCAATAATCTAATTAGTATATATAATTGATCATCATCAAATATATCTGTTTGTAAATTGATTCATCGACTTATAACTTACCTAGATGCATCGATGAATATTAAAAACAAAACCTTTCGACCTATATCGATGAATATTAAAAACAAAATGTGTCACGACCCAAAATTTCCTACCGACGGGACCGTGATGGCGCCTAACATTTCACTTGCCAGGCAAGCCAACGTTAGAGAATCATTAAACCAATTCCTTATTTCTATTCAGTAAATAACAAAAATTAACTAAGATGAAATATAATAAGCGCGGAATATCATAAAACTGTATTAATTACTACCACCCGGATCTGGAGTCACAATTCACGAGCATTCTAGAATTTGCTACAAGTAATAGTCAGAAAGAAATACAACTGTCTGAATGAAAGAAATGGTAGAACAGAAAAGATAGATGGGGACTTCATGGTCTGTGAACGCCGATAGATCTACCTTGAGTCTCCGGACAACGGACCAATAGCAAAATCTCGATCAACCCGAGCCGGTATCAAAATCTACATAGAAAGTGCAGAGTGCAGTATCAGTACAACCGACCCCATGTACTTGTAAGTGTCGAGCCTAACCTCGATGAAGTAGTGACAAGGCTAAGGCAAGGCACATACAAATCAACCTATACAATTTAACAGTGTATATGCAAATAACAGAAATGAAGAACTAAACAGGAAATGTCGGGAGGGGAACATACTGAGGGGAATACAAGATAAAGAACTATAACAGAATTATCACCGGAGCAGTCAATATACCATGAATCAACAGGAATAGTGAATACAGTAAGGAAAAATGCACGGCATCACCCTTCGTGCTTTTACTCTCAAGCTCACCATAAAATTAATAGAAACGACACGGCATCACCCTTCGTGCATTAACTCTCATATCATGGCACAACATCACCCTTCGTGCATTAACACTCACAATATGGAACGACATCACCCTTCGTGCATTAACACTCACAATATGGCACGGCATCACCCTTCGTGCATTAACACTCACAATATGGTACGGCATCACCCTTCGTGCATTAACACTCTCCCTTACCATAATGCAATGCATAAATAACAACAGGGAGATAGAATAACAAGTACAAACCTTACTTCAACATTTGGTTCCAAAATATCAATCTCAACTTTGAAATAAAAACTCAACTATCACCAGAAAATTCGTAAACATGATAAGAACGATAAATTGAACAACAGTAGTATAACACATAGCAATTTGGCATAGGAATGAGACAATATAAGAAAAACAGAGAAACATGGAAAACAGGTAAATTGGCGGCACATAAGTACTCGTCACCTCACATATACGCCGATCACATAAATTTCACTTAGCAAGTAATCTAAGGTTCCTAATTTCCTCAAGTCAGGGTTAGACACAACACTTACCTCGCTCCGAAGGCCACTTAATTCTCAATCACAACTTTTCCTTTGGAATTCACCTCCAAACCACTCATATATATTCAAAAATGACTCAATAATATCAAATATTGTTAAAGGAATCAATTATATTGCATAAATTAAATTTCTCAAATTTTCCTCCAAAAAGTCAAAAAAATTGACCCCGGGCCCGCATGGTCAAAACTCGAGGTTCAGACCAAAATCCTTTTACCCATTTACCCCCGGGCCCGAATATGTAATTAGTTTTGGAATCCGACCTCAAATTGAGGTCTAAATCCCCAAATTCCCGAAATCCCTATTTTCTACCCTAACCCCTAATTCTACCATGAAAACTCTAGATTTTAGGTTGAAAATTCAAGAAATGTAATGGGTAATTGAAAGCAAATGGTTTAGAATCACTTACTAACAATTTGGGGGAAGGAATGACTCTTGAAAAATCAACCCTCACCGTTTGGTTTTTGAGAAAAATGAGTTTTTTGGCAAAAATTCCGTTTTGGATTCTGTTAAATGCTGGGCGACAGAGTTCATCGCATTCGCGAGAGCACTGTCGCGTTCACGAAGGGTACTGGCTGCCAAGCCTTCACGTTCGCGAGGCCCAGCTCGCGTTCGCGATGATCACTCCCCTCTGGCCTTTGCGTTCGTGAGGAATGTCTCGCGTTCGCGCTGAAGTAACGACCAAACCCCCCACCCACCCCTCCCACCCCCAGGTCCCCACATGCTTCGCGTTCGCGTTGAGCCGGTCGCGTTCGCAAAGGGTAAATCCCCTATCACTTCGCGTTCGCGACCACACCTTCGCATTCGCGAAGAAGAAGTCTTAGCCTCATCAGATTACTCTTCGCGTTCGCGAGAGGACCTTCGCGAACACTAAGAAGTATATGACAGACACCAGAATCTGCAGAAACTAGATTTTTCTCAAGTCCAAAACATCCCGTGGCCTATCGAAACTCACCCGAGCCCTCGGGACTCCAAACCAAACATGAACACAAGTCCAAAAATATCATACTAACTTGCACGCGCGATCAAATCGCCAAAATAACACCTAGAACTCTAAATTTAGCACCAAATCAAATGAAATTCTCAAGAACACTTTAAACTTCTAATTTCTTAATTGGACGTCCGAATCACGTCAAATCAACTCCATTTCTCACTAAATTTCACAGATATGTCTTAAATATCATAATGAACCTGTACCGCACTCCGTAACCAAAATACGGACCTGGTACTAACAATGACAAACATCAATCAATTCTTAAAAATAATTAATTTTTAGACTTTTAATTTTCATCAAAAATTCATAACTTGAGCTAGGGACCTCCGAATTCGATTTTCCGGGCATACACCCAGGTCCCATAATTCGATACGGACCTACCGGGACAGTCAAAGCACGGATCCGGGTCTGTTTACCAAAAATATTGACCAAAGTCAACTAAAATCAATTTTTAAGGCAAAAATTCTTATATTCATCAGTTTTCAACATAAAATCTTTCCAGAAACCTACCCGAACTGTGCACGCAAATCGAGGAGGGTAAAAATAATATTTTAAGGCTTAAGAGCGCAGATTCAATTTCTAAAATATAAGATGACCTTTTCGGTCATCACAAAATGTCTCGACCTATATCGATTAATATATATCATGCATTGTTAGTGATGATTGAATGAAATATAGAAGAATTAATACTAAACATTTTTGACATGTATATATGGATCACAAATTAAAGAAACGAAAGAAGTTTTTAGCATTAAGTAAACGAATTAGTAGGTCAAACGACTAAACATATTTAAAATAGAATAATATTAGTTTATCAATTGATAAAGTTTTCGTACGTAGTAATGTATGTGATTGATCATCAATTACAATATAGTGTATGTGTGTGTGTGTGTGTGTGTTTGTGTGTGTGAAATTATTCATATACTTAATTATAACTTAGAAAATTAACTTAAGAAGATGCTTATATTTTATTAAAAGTAATTAGTTAATATAATTATTTATAAAGATTTTGCTTATAGTTTATAATTATTTATAGTAAATATATATGTGAATAAAATAAATGTTTATAGTTTATAATAATTTATTTATAGTTTATAATATTTTAAGAAATAAAAACACAAAAAAAACAATTTATCAATTTTAAAAAAAATTAACCGACCAATGTTGTTCAGTTAATAGTCAAAATACAGTCAACGCCCGTCATTTAGTGTACCGACCAACGTTGGTCGGTGATTCTAATTTCAGATCCCAAATACGGGATTCTGCCGTCATTTCTCTCACTCTCTTCTCCCTCTCAGCCGCAACACCCTTCCCACTCTCCTTCTTTATTTCTCTCACACAAATCCTGCCACGACCCAAAATTCTAACTTGTCATGATGGCGCCTATCTCGATGCTAGGCATGCCGACAATTTCAATAACCCACGATTCCTTTCAAGTATGAAAATATAATATTTAAATACAATCAACAAATCTCGCAAATACCGATACAAATACTCTTAAAACCTGGTGTCACTGAGTACATGAGCGTCTAATATGATTACAAGTCTGAAAAATACGGTCTATAATAGTCTAAGACCAAATATAGTAAACAAGGAGATAGAGAATGAGAGACAAGGTCTACGGAACACGGAAGCTGCCTCAAAATCTCCGGAAAATCAACTGCGCGAAAGGATCAACACCCGCTATGTCCGGAAATACCTGGATCTGCACACGAAGTGTAGGGTGTAGTATGGGTACAACCAACTCAGCAAGTAACAATAATAAATTAGGAACTGAAGATAGTGACGAGCTACACAGTTAAAGTTCACTTCTAGTAATTTCCAACAGAGAGTAGACATACTTTCAAATCAAGCAGTTTAAGTCAAGTCAATTTATACACTTCAAGTTCATATAATCCGGATATAAAATCTTTCAGAGAATTTCACAATAATGACAAATAGCAACTAAGTGCAACAACAAATGAAAAGTAAGTATAACCTCTCAATGAAACAGTCACTCAACTCGTCACAACAACTCAACCACTCGGCTCTCAGCCCTCAACACTCACACTCAATGGGTACCCGCGCTCACTGGGGGGTGTACAGACTCTAGAGGGGCTCCTACAATCCAAACGCTATAATCTGCACGAACAACTCATGTGCCATAGTATAAATATCTGGATCCGCACGGACAACTCACGTGCTATAGTATAATATAAACTCACGCGTTGCACGGACAACTCACATGTTGCACGGACAACTCATGTGCTATAGTATAATATAAGGATCCGCACGGACAACTCACGTTCTGCACGGATAACTCCCGTGCTATAGTATAATATAAGGATCCGCACGGACAACTCACGTGCTATAACATAATATCTCACAATCAGACCCTCACCCTCGCTCAGTCACAAATCTCTCCAGTCGCTCAGGCTCTCAACAAATCATGAAATCAGCCCAAACAACAATGATATGTGTATCAATAATGAACAATAGAGACTGGGAGAAAATAATCAAGTAAACTGTGACTGAGTAAAAAACAATAATTTAGCAGATAGTTCAGTATGTACACGACCTCTATGAGTCCCAACATTACCAACATATAGCCTAAACATGGTTTCTAACATGACTTACAGTCAAATTTCCACAACACATAGAGAGCACATAGCTATCAACAAGTCATTCAACTTTACAGTTTTCACAGGACGGACCAAGTCACAATCCCCTCGATGCACGCCCACACACTCGTCACCTAGCATGTGCGTCACCTCCAAAATAATCACATGACACAAATAGCAGGGGTTTCATACCCTCATGACCAGATTTAAAACTGTTACTTACCTCAGAGCATGAAATTGTTCACTCTGTTATGCCCCTGCCTCGCAAATTGGCATCTGAATGCCTCGAATCAAGTCACAAATAATTCGTTTCGGTCAATAAAATTTATTGGAATTAATTCCATATGAAAATACAAATTTTTCATAAAAATACGATTTTTTAACTCCAAAAATCATCTGTGTAGCCCACGTCTCGAAAATCGACAAAAATAACAAAATATGAACCTCGATTCCACTACAAGTCTAACTATACTTAAATTACTAAATTCCGATAACAATTCGGCCCTTAAATCCTCAAATTTATCCAAGAGGGTTTTCAAACTTTTCCAACTTAATTCAACAATTAAATGATAAAAACAGTCATGGATTCGGGTAATTTAACCAATATTGAGTTAAGAACACTTACCCCGTTGTTTCCTATGAAAATCTCCCAAAACTCACCTCAATCCGAGATCCAAATCATTAAAAATGTATTTCAGAACTTAAACTTTCTGTCCAGACTTCTCTTCTATGCGATCGCGAAACACAACATTTCCACTGCCAAAATAACCCTATGTGATCGCGTACTAGGTTATGCGATCGCGAAGACCAAAATACACTGCCCCCAAAACTTCTCTACGTGACCGCACCATAACACATGCGAACGCGAAGAACGAGCTTCCCAGGACTACGCGTTCGCGAACAGCCCAAGCGTTCAAATAGAACAATTCTCGAGAATCCCAGCTGCCTCAATTTCTCTTCGCGAACGCAGCTTTGCCCACGCATTCGCGATGCGTTCTCTCTTCCCAGCTACGCGATCATGATTCTCCCAACGCGATCGCATAGAACAAAAACTTAGCAGTCCCAATAAACCCTACGCGATCGCGGATCTTTCCACCTGATCGCGTAGAAGGAAACCAGACAGTGTACCAGAAAAACTTCAGTAAAAATTCCAAGTCCAATATTCGATCTGTTAACCATCTAAAACTCACTCTAGGCCCCCCGGACCTCAGCCAAATATACCATCAAATCCTAAAACATGATACAAACTTAGTCAAACCCTCAACTCACCTCAAACAACGTTAAAACCATGAATTACAACCCAATTTAAACCTAATGAACTTTGAAATTTTAAGTTTCTACAAACGACTCCGGAACCTATCAAATCACATCCGAATGACCTTAAATTTTGCACACAAGTCATAAATGACATAACGGAGGTATTCCAATTTTCAGAATCGGATTCCGACACCGATATCAAAAAATCAACCCCCCGGTCAAACTTTCCAAAATTTCAACTTTCTGCATTTCAAGCCTAATTCCACCACGAACCTCCAAATAATTTTTCGGACACGCTCCTAAGTCCAAAATCACCATACGGAGCTATTGGAATCATCAAAATTCAAATCCGAGGTCGTTTACATATAAGTCTGCATCTGGTCACTTTCTAACTTAAAATTTTAAATTATGAGACTAAGTGTCTCCTTTCACTCTGAATTCCTTCCGGACCCGAACCAACTATCCCGGTAAGTCATAAAATAACTGTAAAGCATAAATTTAGTAGTAAGTTAGTGAACGGAGTTATAATACTCAAAACGATCGGCTGGGTCGTTATATTTTCCCCCACTTAAATATACATTCATCCTCGAACGTGCCAGGAGTTGTTTCCAAGCCACCACATCGCTATTCCATCTTACCACGCACGTACCCGGGGTGATCTCACGTCACCCTATTCTATATAGGCTTGACCGTACAACATAACCGAAAATCATTAATTTAACCTTAGCACAAGAACTTTGGAATTCAATTCCCAACCTTCAGAATTTCTTTTCAAGACACGAGTATTACATTTACACACTGTATGAGTTTGAACAAGTTGGATCCAGCTATAACTATAATCATGGATATAATCACCTAGCATATTACACAAATCGTCCGCTCGTAGCACCATTCCTGATCACAGTAACTACTCCAAACCAACCAAGTACTAGCATTAAACCTCATATCGAACAAAGCCTCATCCCAACACCTTCGTACACTGTTGATAATAAAAGAAACACGTTGAAACTCATAACCATTCATCAGATCAACTAGTCATGGAACTCTCTCTCCCCAACCAGAAACATAATCATCCTGAATATACCATAATCAAGCCTGGTAGTACCCATTCTAGGTCTAATGACCTTATATTATTAAACACAACTATCCTACAAACACGCCACATCAATATATTTCCGGCAGCCACTGCGCAATCTGTGTACCCAAATATGGGAGATGTCTCAAGGAAGGTAACCATATTGCAATTTCAACAAGCACCACTACAACCACAATGTTACAACCAACTCCTCAAATTTCGTGAAGAGGATAACCGTAGGCGCATATGCACAATTGTAGAGGAAGGAAATTAATGAATTAGATAAATTATCATAGAAATAAAATTTCCACACACGGCACAGACAACTCACGTGCAAATAGTATGAATCGCTTGGCATGGTCACAGGCTTCCAGTCCCAGCATATCATACAGGAACAATTAAACAAGTACACATGTATATGATAATGAAATAAGATTCTCAGGCTCCTGGACTAGTATAAATAACACGCCATAGCATAAGCATGTGCAAAGTCTGCTATCACACTTCAAATCGGCAAGTTAACGCAGAAATAGTAACTACCCTATTTATTCAGGGGAATCATCTTCTTTGTAACCTCAAGTATATCCCAGATAGTTCTCAACAAAGGAACGAATATGGGAAGCATTATAACTTTACACTTAACAGTCAACTCTAGGCATATTATAGCCTAAGCAATCTTTCGAGTATGAATACTTGCCCTAATGCCTGCACAAGGGCTCAAACCTCACATATATGCACACTCATAGCGCATAGCTATCACAAATAATTAACGCAACTAGTGCCTTCACCGAGTTTTAAATAAAATATTCACCTCAAATATGTCGCAACCCGAAACAATATACTTCTGAGAACTCCCAGTCTCCAAATTCATCAAACACATGAATCACCGTAACTGATCCCAACTCCAGCACTAGAATGGCTAACACGTCTTCCATTCACGATCTTCCCATAAGGAATACCTTCATAATTCTTTCATGCCACATAGCGATAATTTGAATATCAGCAGTCTATCAACCAGGTGAGTACTGCAATACCAATAAACATCCGTAAGTCAAAACACAATGCGCCTTTTGAAATGCGCACCCTTCTCAGGGATTACCAAGAAGTTATAACATTCATCTAATTATCTAAAATTGACTATTATGTCCAAAATTCGTGATCTTCCTTTCAAGAATGAACTGCCACCTTGTACATGTAAATCCTAATCCCGCACACCACACCACATCTATTATGCCATCATGTGACAAGCACAAGAATCGCATTATCAACTCTGAATCACTAGCAAATTACACCTTTTTAGTTAGAAACCTCTCTCTTGCTTCTTTCCAGGAGGAAATCACAATACATAACATGTTCCATACACCGATAGAAAATATCTGGTTCAGACCATGGTAGAAACCATCATGAACACTTTGAAATCCATCCGCACATAATCAAGCTATCAGAACTGAATTCATCTAACTCCACCAAGACACACAAGTTACCAAATCCGAGAGTATTGCAACAAAACACCCGTAAAGCCCCACATCATCATAAGAACCAAAATAACCGAGCATACTATTACCATACTGATCCAACATGTTACCCATTTGTCCTATTTTCTCCGAGTTTCTTCTGAATCACCCTCAAGTTGACATTTCTCCTTGTCAAAACACTACTATCCTTACCCAAAGCTCACTACAAGACCTCCTAACATAAAACCACATCGCCCTAAGGCCCATAAGCCACTATATTCTTCTTAAGCACCATCATAGATACCCCAACCGTAACACTAACTCTGAAAATACCTTATACGAATTTAAAAATTGTTCCTCTTTCCTTTCTTATACTGAAATGTAGAATCCATAGTCAAACAGAATTACCGCACGTCCCGATACCATCCAATGTAAGTAACTAATTCTAGTAATATACAAATTCGAAAAATTTTCAATTTCCACATATACATTTTAAATCCATTAGAACCTTCTCGAGAGTCCTCCACTCTGCTCAAAACTAATTTACTCCGCCCCAAATGGGTCGAAGGACATGTGCTCCTTTAGCACAGTCAACACTCAAATAAGTAACCTTGCCTTAAAACGACCAATCAAATTCATTCTTTGTGTGCACTACATCCTTCAAAATAACAACTTAATCATTCTATATTTTTCATATTTCTATAAAGTGCCATATAACTCGTATTCAGGAATTTCCGTACTCGGGTCATCCTCGATCTCCATCTCTGCAAGTCATAACTGATCCACAAGTATGTCTCCGACCAAAACTTAAATTTAACACATAATCATAAAATTAAATTGTAAATAGCAGGATCCCCCACTTAGCCTCAAGCTGCAATTATATAAAATTAGAACCCTCAAGGATTTCTCCTTCTCAATTACCAAGATCTCGCACCGTTAGCTCGCCAGACTTCTCAAAGTCTTTTATTAAGCTCTTCATGAACATTCTGAATCACCAGCTACAGTCACACACTCGACCTCTTACCGGGTAGCAAGTAATATTCCTCGCAGAAGCTTCATCAATATCACGCCACCGCTAACTACTCACAAGAGATAAATCACTTGTGGAAATCCTTACTGACATCTTCCAATGACGCTGCACTGGGTGTAACGACCACGTAATCAGTAAATTCTCTTGAGCTCATGCTCGCCCACCATTTGTATAAGTCTGCACTTTCCCTATTGACATCAACTGGAAGTTCAACAATAAATTCCGAACTCAAGTCATATTGCGCCTGAAACAATAATGAGATCTTCACATCCCTCTTCATTTCAAACAAACTCCTTTCTTCCATATTCAATCATTCTTCGTATAGTAACCATCACTCCAAATAAAGTATGTAGTCCAAATCACATTCAATCATGATTCCAAGCCGTTCTACACTTTATCAAGGCTCGCGACTACCCTACCATAGAATCCATATGCTAATCTGCCACTCTTACTTCGGTTAAACCATCTCCTTTAAGTAACTTCTCAACCTCTACTTCTCCTACTTGACCTGCTAATACTTCAACCATTGTGAAACTCTTTCCGTCATGTATTCCCTCATACTTTGCTGCCCAATTGTTGCATCAAATCAAAATGCATCTCTGTCGCACCTGAACCAATAAAATATTACCGACTCTAAGCCTCTTCAAAGATCATCTTTTTCGAGCCATCAACATTAGAAATACCCATTCGCAACCACAATTACTACACAATCACCTACTCTTCTTGAGTCCAAACTCATTGACAAGACATGAGAATTTAATTTGTCCCACAATTTAACAACGTGAAAGATCCTTCAATACACTCACAACTCAAGACTATATGTCAAATCGAGTCAGAATTTAAGTACCCAATAGCAAACTCTTGAGTCATAAGCAAACTTTATTCATCTCATTCAACCCATCTGAACACATCCCGCAGTCACATCATACTTACCATATAGCCATTCAATCGCTCATCGAGTCACAAAATCTACTCGTGGGGACATTACCGGATATATGAGTCCAAATGTACAGGTTACAAATGAAGCTACCGAGCCTAAGTTGCGGTCTAAACCTGGCCTCAAGTCCTCTAGACAGACCCATCACTAAAACACAGAATACATCTGAAACATCGTTCATAGAATCACAAGCCGACGATGTACAACTGATACCGAGCACTCATGTGCGCATACGAAAAGCTTGGAAGGAATTCAAAGAGTTATGTTTCAAGCTGAATCAATTCCGCACGATAGAATACAAGAAAATGAAATTTTTCCTAAGGGTTCGATACAAGAAAGTGAAATTTTCCTATGTAAACTAGAGCTCTGATACCAACTTGTCACGACCAAAAATTCTAA
Organism: Nicotiana tabacum; assembly: GCF_000715075.1. NCBI lineage: Eukaryota > Viridiplantae > Streptophyta > Magnoliopsida > Solanales > Solanaceae > Nicotiana > Nicotiana tabacum. Next base: position 19,738,697 of record NC_134081.1, on the reverse strand, counting down.
CCTGTTGTGATGGCGCCTATCTCGATACTAGGCAAGCCGACAATTTCAATAACCCATGATTTCTTTCAACTTTGAAAATATAATATTTAAATACAATCCACAAATCTCGCAAATACTGATTACAAACACTCCCAAAACCTGGTGTTACTGAGTACATGAGCATCTAATATGATTACAAGCCTGGAAAATACGGTCTATAATAGTCTGAGACCAAATACAGTAAACAAGGAGATAGCAAAGGAGAGACAAGGTTTGCGGAACACGGCAGCTACCTCAAAATCTCCGAAAAATTAATTGTGCGAAAGGATCAACACCCGCTATGTCCAGGAACACCTGGAACTGCACACGAAGTACAGGGTGTAGTATGAGTACAACCAATTCAGCAAGTAACAATAATAAATAAGGAACTGAAGATAGTGACGAGCTACACAGTTATAGTTCATTTCCAGTAATTTCCAACTGAGAGTAGACATGCTTTCAAATCCAGCAGTTTAAGTCAAGTCAATTTATACAGTTCAAGTTCATGTAATCCAGATATAAAATCTTTTAGAGAATTTCACAACAATGACAAATAGCAACTAAGTGCAATAATTAATGAAAAGCAAGTACAGCCTCTTAGGGCAACAATCACTCAACTCGTCACAACATCTCAGCCACTCGGCTCTCAGCCCTCAGCACTAACACTCAATGGGTACCCACGCTCACTGGGAGTGTACAGACTCCGGAGGGGCTCCTACAGCCCAAGCGCTATAATCTGCCCGGACAACTCATGTGCCATAGTATAAATATTTGGATCCGCACGGATAACTCACGTGCTATAATATAATATAAGGATCTGCACGGACAACTCACGTGTTGCACGGATAACTCAAGTGCTATAGTATAATATAAGGATCCGCACGGACAACTCACGTGCTGCACGGATAACTCACGTGCTATAGTATAATATAAGGATCCGCACGGACAACTCATGTATTGCACGGATAACTCACATGCTATAACATAATATCTCATAATCAGGCCCTCGGCCTCGCTCAGTCACATATCTCTCCCGTCTCTCGGGCTCTCAACAAATCATGAAATCAGCCCAAACAATAATGATATGATGCATCAATAATGAACAATAGAGACTGGGAGAAAATAATCAAGTAAATTGTGACTGAACAAAAAACAATAATTTATCAGATATTTCAACATGTACACGACCTCTGTAGGTCCCAACAGTACCAACATATAGCCTAAACATGGTTTCTAACATGACTTACAGTTAAATTTCCACAACGCATAGAGAGCACATAGCTATCAACAAGTCATTCAACTTTACAGTTTCCACGGGACGGACCAAGTCACAATCCCCTCGGTGCACGCCCACATGCTCGTCACCTAGCATGTGCGTCACCTCCAAAATAATCACATGACACAAAAATCCGGGGTTTCATACCCTCAGGACCAGATTTAAAACTGTTACTTACCTTGTAGCGTGAAATTCTTCACTCTTCTATGCCCCTACCTCGCAAATCAGCATCTAAATGCCTCAAATCTAGTTACAAATAATTTGTTTCAGTCAATAAAAATTATTGGAATTAATTCCATATGAAAATATAATTTTTCCATAAAACTCCAAATTTTTAACTCCAAAAATCGTCTGTGGGGCCCACGTCTCGAAACTCGACAAATATTGCAAAATATGAACCCCCATTCCACTACGAGTTTAACCATATCAAAATTACTAAATTCCGATAGCAATTCAGCCCTCAAATCCTCAAATTTATCCAAGAGAGTTTTCAAACTTTTCCAACTTAATTTAACAATTAAATGATAAATACAACCATGGATTCGGGTAATAAAAACTAATATTGAGTTAAGAACACTTACCCCATTGTTTCCTATGAAAATCTCCCAAAATTTGCCTCAATCCGAGCTCCAAATCGTTAAAAATGGAGTCCCATATTCAGAACTTAAACTTTCTGTCCAGACCTCTCTTCTATGCGAAATTTTCACTGCCAAAATAACCCTATGCGATCGCGTACTAGGTTATGCGATCGTGAAGACAAAAATACACTGCCCCAAAACTACTCTACGTGACTGCACCATAACATACGCGAACACGAAGCACGAGCTTCCTAGGCCTACGCATTCGCGGACAGCCCACACGTTCGCATAGAACAATGCTCGCGAATCCCAGCTGCCTCAATTCCTCTTTGCGAACGCGGCTTTGCCCACACGTTCGCGATGCGTTCTCTATTTCCAGCTACGCGATCACTATTCTCCCCACACGATCGCATAGAACAAAAACTCAGTAGTCCCAATTAACCCTACACGATCGCAGATCTTTCCACGCGATCACGTAGAAGGAAACCAGACAGTGTACCAGAAAAACTTCAGCAAAATTTCCAAGTCCAAAATTCTATCCGTTAACCATCTGAAACTCACCCTAGGCCCCCGGGACCTCAGCTAAATATACCAACAAGTCCTAAAACATGATACAAACTTAATCGAACCCTCAAATCACCTCAAATAATGTTAAAACCATGAATTACACCCCAATTCAAACAAAATGAACTTTGAAATTTCAAGTTTCTACAAACGACTCCAGAACCTATCAAATCATGTCCGATTGACTTCAAATTTTGCACACAAGTCATAAATGACATAACAGAGATATTTTAATTTTCAGAATCGGATTCCGACTCCGATATCAAAAAGTCAACCCCCAGGTCTAACATCCCAAAAATTCAACTTTCGGCATTTCAAGCCTAATTCCACCACGGACCTCCAAATAATATTTCGTGCACGCTCCTAAGTCCAAAATAACCATAAGGAGCTATTGGAATCATAAAAATTCAAATTCGAGGTCGTTTACACATAAGTCCGCATCCAGTCACTTTTCTAACTTAAAATTTTAAATTACGAGATTAAGTGTCTCCTTTCACTCCGAATTCCTTTTGGACCCGAACCAACTAACTCGGTAAGTCATAAAATAATTGTAAAATATAAATTGAGTAGTAAATGGGGGAACAGAATTATAATACTCAAAATGACCAGCCGGGTCGTTACAAATCCCATTCCCGACCCTACGTCGCCACCCTCGGCGTCGTCGTTGCCGCTGCCGCAACCACTGACTCCACCACTGCCGCCCCTCCTTCTCCACCTCCTAAAAATTCTAGGTTTGAATTAGAACTTATATCTTTTTTGTATAAATTTAATATTTTGTTAATTAATTATGAATTAGTTAACTAGTGTTTAAATCGATTGTTTAACTTTGTATTTTATTGAAATCTAAGGTTTATGTCTTGTTTAATTGAATTGAATTGAATTGATTACATATGGTGTAAATTGAATGTTTAAGTTTGTATTGACTTGAATAGTTTAGTTAGGAATTGAATTATTAAATTTGAATTGAATTGAGGTTTTAGGATTTGTTCTTGCGAATTGAACTTTTAGGGTATGAACTGAATTTTTAGGGGTAAGTGTTGAACTTTTTGGATAGATCTTATATTTTGTGAGGTTAATTGAATTGTTTAGGATATGGATTGAACTTTTAGTATATGAATTGAACTTTTTTTAGGATATAAATTAAATTTTTAAGGGTAATGGTTGAACTTTTAGGATATGAACTGAACTTATAGTATATGTTTAAATTGAATGAATTATAATTAATTATATTTACTATAATTTAATTTTGGTGTAATTAGTAAAAATTAATTATCTTAATTAACTAAATTTGATTTAATTAATTTATAATTGTAGAATAAATTAAGTAGTTCTAATACTCATGGAAATATCTCCATTTAGTTTTGTTTTATTTGTATAGATGGAACATCATACTTGGATGTACAATAGGAATTATCCTAATCGGTGGGGATTGAAGGAGAATTATCCTAATCGGTGAGGAATTATTAGACATGCAATGTCACTTTCATCATACCAAATTGAAGGAGTAATTAGGTGCCCTTGTGTCAAGTGTGATTGTGTGAAATTTAAAAAACTGGAGGAAGTTAAGCTTTATCTTTATAGGAAGGGGTTTATAGAGAATTACGTTGTGTGGACTAATCATGTAGAGATCAATCGTAGCCATGGAATAATTCATAACATGGTTGTTGGTGAAAGTAGTAGGTCGACGGAGAATAGAAATCATGATTCTAGAATTCAGGATATGGTTGCGGGGGATGCACTCCGGGGGCGAGCCCAATGAAAATGTTGAACAAACTCCTAATGATGATGCAAAACATTTTTATGAACAGTTAAAGGAAGCTAGTCGTCCACTAAGTGAAGGAAGTTCGCACTTTGATCTGTCTATTGCAATTAGATTACTAAGTATCAAATCTGATTGGAATATTTTTCAAGCGGCCATCGACTCTTTCATTGATCTTATGAGTGAACTAGTTGATCCAAATATCAACTTACCTGGTGATTTATATAAGGAAAAGAGATTGGTTTCTAAGTTAGGACTTTCGTCATTGAGAATTGATTGTTCTTATGAGTGATGATGGTTGCATGTTATATTATAAAGATGATGGAAATTTAGAAAGTTGTAAATTCTGTGAAAAGCCTCGTTTCAAGAGGATTTCCAGCGGGAATGTGGTCGATGTGAAGGTGATGCATTATTTACCTCTTATACCTAGGTTAAAGAGGTTACATGCGTCGATGAGTTCTGCTCCTCATATGAGATGGCACTTTAAAAATAGAAGACCACCTGGTGTAATGTGTCATCCTTCAAATGGAGAAACTTGGAAGCACTTTGATAGGATATGTCCAGATTATGCTAGTGAACTAAGAAACATTCGGTTATGTTTGTGTGCGGATGGCTTCACACCTTTTTCTATATCTGCGACACCATATTCATGATGGCATGTCTTTCTTACACCTTATAATCCACCACCTGAGTTGTGTATGACTAGTCCATATATATTTTTAAATTGTATTATCCCCAGTCCATATAATCCGAAAAGTTTTATTGATGTATATTTGCAACCTTTGATTGATGAGTTAAAACAGTTGTGGTATGATGGTGTTGAAACATATGACATATCAACCAAGCAGAATTGCAAATTGCATGCTAATTTAATGTGGACTATTAACGATTTTCCTACGTATGGAATGTTATCTGTGTGGCTGACTGCTGGGAAGCTAGCTTGTCCTTACTGCATAGAAAATGGTAAAGTGTTTTCTTTGAAACATGGCCGAAAGCAATCATGGTTTGATTGTCACCGTCAGTTCTTGCATGATGGTCATGAGTTTAGAAGGATGAAAAATGCATTAAAAATGAATAAAGTGGAATATGATTCGCCACCTCCGATACTTTTAGGTGAGGAAAGTTGGGAGAGGGTCCAGAATATCAGCAAAGTTACTGAGGCTCCACCTTCTAGATTCCCCGAATATGGTGTTACTCATAATTGAACGAAACAAAGTATATTTTGGGAGTTTCTTTATTGGAAGGATAATCTTCTCCGACACAACCTTGATGTTATGCATATTGAGAAGAATTATTTTGACAATTTGTTCAACACAGTGATGGATATTAAAGGTAAGACAAAAAATAACCCGAAGGCTAGAATGGACTTACAAGAATATTGCAGGCGACCTGAATTATACTTGCAGACAACAAACAATGGTAAGGTGTTCAAGCCCTTTACACATTCACTTTGAAGGAAAGACGACAAATTTATGATTGGGTTACGAAATTGAAGATGCTTGAGGGTTATGTGTCAAATCTAGGAAAAAAAGTAGATATGGAGGTAGGGAAGTTGAGACATTTGAAAAGTCATGACTGTCATATTTTCATAGAGACCTTAGTGCATATTGCATTTTGTGGTTTGCCTAAAAGAATCTGAAAACCCATCACATAGATTAGTTTGTTTTTCAAAAACTTGTGTTCTACCACCTTAAGGGAAGAAAACCTACTTCGGATGGATCAGAACATTCGTGTAATAACTAGTAAGATGGAAAAAATATTTCCATGTGGTTTCTTTTATGTGATGGAACACCTTCCAATCCACCTTGTACACAAGGCACAACTTGGAGGGCTTGTTCAATGTAGATGGATGTATCCCTTTGAGAGGTAATATTATAAGTTTGATGTAATATTCTATTTTATTTGAATGTTCTTGACTAACATAACATTATGTAGGACAATTGGAAAATACAAACAATTTGTTAAGCAGAGGAATAAGATTGAAGGATCTATATGCGAAGCCTATCTTGCAAAAGAAACTGCACATTTTTATTCTTATGATTTTGAGAGTAACGTGCCATGTTATAGGAATAGGCCCGATAGGCACATTGTCAAATGTGTGAATGATCCATTATATCCACCAATGTCTGTATTCAATCAACCAGACCGATGTTCTAAGGATGTTAGAAAGAGAAGTTTGAGTGATATGGAGTACAAGTCAGCTACAATTCATGTGTTGCTAAATTGTCCTGAAGTTGTACCATTTGTTAAGTAAGTATTGATTTATTAGTTATCAAAATATAAAATTTACTGTGATTACATATTGATGCAACTACTAAAAATATTTGATGTGTAACAGTCACTTCGTGGGTCAATTTGGCCATGATGTTGTATATACGAGTTTTGATACGTGGTTTAAACAGTTTGTAAGTTTATCCTGATAATGTTCTTCTAAAGTTCCCGCTATATATATATATATTCGGTTATGCTAATATATATATATATACGGTTATGCTAACTTATGATTTTTTTAACACTATGTAGGTAAATAATCCAAATAATGGTGTAAATCAAATTTTGAAAGATATATCTTGGGGACCTAAGCTTCAGGTCACAACAATATCTAAGTACATAGTGAATGGTTATAAGTTTCATACATAGGATTGCTCTAAAAATAAAAATAGCAACAATAACGAGGTGTGGGTTCAAGGTGGTGATGGCAACCAAGTTGGAGATATTGATTATTATGGTGTGGTCAAAGAAATATTACAATTAGAATATACATGTTGGCCATATAAGAAATTGATACTCTTTAGATGCAAGTGGTTTGACCCAAATCCAACAAGAGGTACAAAAGTACACCACCAATATAACATAATTGAGGTTAATCATTCAAGGGAGTATGATCGCTATGATCCTTTCATAATTGCACATAACATTAGGCAAGTGTATTATGCTCCTTATCCATTGCAACAGAAAAAATCCGATTGGTGGGTTATAATCAAAACTAATCCTGTAGGTAGGGTGGAAGTCAAGAATGTGTTAGATGTTGCATATCAAAACGATATCTCCAGTGTTCACCAAATAGTGGATGATCAGTTAGAAAATGATTTGGAACATCATGAACGCATATTGGAAGAAGTTGATATAAATGAAGTAACAATTATAGAAAATAAGGACGAAGAATAAACTAATGAAATTCAAACAAGTGAGGACGAGGAATTTTCGGACGAGGAACAATACGTCGACGAGGATTAAAAAGTTGGTTTTTTAAAGAACTCTCATTTTATAACTAGTTTCTTATATGTTTCAATCTAAATATATATTATATTATGCTGATGGCAGGCAAAGGTCAAGGTAACAATGACCCTACTAGTTCTCGGGGTCGAGAAAAGGCTAGGAAAGGAAAGATGAGTGTAGATAATAATACTCCATCTTTTCCACCCTCTTCAGAGATGCCTATGTCTTATCCTCCACCACACGAATATACTAAGCTACCACAGCATCATGAGGCCTACACCTCCATCCAGACACTAGGTCTTCTATCACAGGGCCATAGGACTATACGTTCGACATACAGTCCAACTGCCTTACAGCCACATGGATCACAACCATGTACATCACAGCCACGTGGATCGCAGCCATCTGCATCACAGTCATATGGATCGCATCCATCCATATCATAGCCACTCGGGTCACAGCCATCAGTATCACAGCCACATGGATCGCATCCAGCTATGTCGCAGTCACAGGGATCACAATCTTCATCATCGACTCCATCTATTTCAGGCCTTCGCCTGCAAGATAGTAGCTCTGAGCCCCCTACACTGTCTACACATGCCTCTGATACACATGTTGAGGATGATGATCTAGAGGTAGTGCATTATGATCGCTATGGCAGGATCATCATAGTCCATGATGGTGACATGTAAAAGTTATTTGTTATTTTTGCGTTTATTATTTTATAATGTTTTTACTAATATATTCATGTATGGTTCAAGTCGGGTAAGCAAACTACGAAGATAATCACCAATGCGATCAAAAAACTTTATGATGGCCCTTATGCGACTTGGACTGATTTCCCATTCTCGCTGAAAGAGCAAATTTTCAATCAATTTAAGGTATAAATATTCTTTTAAGCAGTTTAATAATTTATATTTATGATGTTTCCATCTAATATTTAACTTTTGAAATGCATAGCAAGTGTGTATGGGAAGACTGCTATTGCGAGGAAGTTGCTGCAAATTTTTATCAAGCTCGCAAGAGATTAGCAGATCATTTATCAGATGGTAGAAAGAAGAACAAGAGGCCCGACTGGTGTCTGCAACATTTATAAGATGATTTGTTAAGGCAATGGCAGACCGAGGAATTCTTATGGAGGAGCGAAAAAGGAAAGAAAGCTCGCTCATCCGAGAAGGGACGCTCCTTGCACATTGGGGTGCTATCAACATCGGGACAATAAAAAGAAGATTGGTAATTGATTAAATTATTTTACTTTTCTAAGTATATCAATTATACTTATTAACTAAATTAATTTATTTTCAGAAAAAGAAGTATGGGCGTCCAATGAGCCACAATGAGCTATTCAACGAGACGCATATTTTAAAGAAGAAGAAAGAGGGGCATATGTAAGCTTTCAATTTTCTTTAAGTGTTATAATTTACTTTTATAAGAATTTTTAAATAGTAATTTAATTTAAAATAATGTAGGGTCGCTACCAAAGTAACGTGGAGGAATTCATTCATAGTCAGCTCGCTGGTGAATCGGGCGAGCCAACCCAACCTTCGGACGAGGATGCTGAAAGAATATAGTTGGAGGCTATTGGCGGTCCAAAATGGGGGAAGGTATACGGGCTTCCTACGAAATAATTCCATCGCTATAGGTGTGGAATGCAAGTAATAGGGATTTCCTCACAGGGCAAGGAACTTGATAGGGAGAGCCTCTCGTCTATGTAGGAGATAGTGACAAAGCTTACATCCGAGTTAGAAGCGGCCAAGGAAAGAGAAAGGCTTAGAGATACTCAATTCCTTTGTATGCAAGAACTCTTCTTTCTAGTGAGTCATCGCCAGAGGCTCGACCTCCACATGATCTTTCCTCCCGTCCTCCTCATGATAATTCCTCCCATCCTCCCCGTGATCGTTCTTCTCGTCCCCCACAAGACCGTTCTCTATACCGTCTTGTAGATAAAAGTTCATCAGACGACGATGATGTTGTAGAAAACACTCCTTGACCAATACTTTGATTTACTTTGAACTAGACTAATAGAACCAGTTTTGAATTAGATTGAACAGTTTTGAACTTGTTGTAATTAGTTTTTGCTTGGTTTTGGATTGTGATGATCAATTGAATTTTAATTTGTTAGTTTTAAAGTATTAATTGGATGTTTGGTTGTTGTTGGATATTTGGTTGGATTTGTGGTGAATTGGGGGTTGTATGTGGTGAATTGGTGGTTATTAGATGTGAATTGGGGATATTGGTATACTGTTTTTATTTGGCAGGTGGTGTAGCTACCAAAACAGGCATTTTCTTCCAAAGTTAAACCCAGAAAACCGACCAACCTTGGTCGGTAACTAATAAAAAATAAAAAATTGCACATTACCGACCAATGTTGGTCGGTTAATGTACAATGAATTCCCAGAAATTCAACATTACCGACCAAATTTGGTCGGTTTGTTGTCTGCCCTGTCCAGTTTACCGACCAATTTTGGTCGGTATTTTTAAATTTTAATTATTTATAAAAAAATATATATTTTCCAGTACCGACCAAAGTTGGTCGGTATTTTTAAATTTTAATTATTTATAAAAAACATATATTTTCCAATACCGACCAATTTTGGTCGGTAGGCAAAATTAATAAATTTAATACACCGACAAAGTTTGGTCGGTATAATTACATTATTAAAATAATATTCTGACCAATTTTGGTCGGTATGTCAATTAAATTTCCAGATGGTCGTGTATGGCATATCGACCAATGTTGGTCGGTAATTTCTGACCAACTTTGGTCAGTATACCATTACGACCTTCAAAATACCGCCCATATGTGAATGGTCGCATTTTGGACGCTTATTGGCCATTACCGACCAACTTTGGTCAGTTTTTTTGGACGGTTTTTCCCGGATTTCTAGTAGTGCCTCCTATACGTGCGCAATTAAAGGCAATGACCTAGAAGACCACGAGATCGAATCGGTGTTATTGAAGAAATTTTGGGAAACCTTGTACAAAGGAGCGGTGATATGGTACCATAGCTTTCCTCTAAATTCTATTGATTCATTTTGCTATGATTGCATATGTTTTCGTTAAAGCCCATGTTGGCGCCATCAAAGTCGAGATGATGAAATCGAACCTCTTCAAAGTCAAGTAGAGAGACAATGAGATGCTTAGGAAATTCGTGTCGAGGTTCCAGATGGAGCGAATAGATCTGCCCCCTGTCGTAGATGACTAGTCCATTTAGGCATTCACTCAAGGGCTCAACCCCCGGAGTTCCGTTGCTTCTCAACAATTGAAGCAAAACTTGGTGGAGTACCCGACGGTTACTTGGGCCGACGTCCATAATAGGTATCAGTCAAAGAACAGAGTCGACGACGATCAATTGGGGGGGAGGGGGGGAGGGATCGGGGTATGTTTACCCCAATAGAGAAAACGACATATCTAAAAGAACATGGATAAGGAGTCAAGGCCGGTTCGATATCGGTGTCAGCCATATAGCTCGGACAGAAGGGGAAACGGCCCCGGTTGCCACCTAACTAGGAACAACAGGAGAAACAATCAAGGACCTAGCAACCGGGGTCTAATAAATAAAAATGATTTCAACAGATCACTTGGGGGCAGAGAAGCCCTGAGGTTATCGGAATATAACTTCAACGTGGACGTTGCAAATATAGTGTCGGCCATTGGCCGCATCAATGAGACCAAATGGCCTAGGCCACTTTAGCACAATCCCGCACAGAGGGATCACAACTTGGTGTGTAAATACCATGGAACCCATGGTCACATGACCGAAGATTGTCGACAGCTAAGGGAGGAAGTGGCTTGACTATTCAACAACAGGTACCATCAGGAATTCCTAAGTGAACGAGAAAAAACTCATTTAAAAAATAGGGACGCCAACAAACAGATTGAGCAGGGAGAGCCTCAACACGTGATCAACATGATTATTGGGGAGTGGATAACCCACAAGGGCCAATGATAAAATGCACCAAAGTTTCTATCACAAGGGGAAAACGCATTCGGGATTACGTCCCCGAGGGGTCCATCTCGTTCAGCAACGACAATGCCGAGGGCATCATCCAACCTCACAATGATGTACTGGTAATATCCATACTAATCAATAAATCTCGAATTAAACGTGTGTTAATTAGTCCAGGTAGCTCATCTAACCGATGGAGGGTCGTTGAGCAATTAGGATTATTGGACCAAATCGTACCGCCAGTACAAGTATTGAACGAGTTCAACATGGCGTGCTAGACGACGAAGGATGAAATAACTCTACCAGTAAACACTATCGGGACCACCCGGGAAACAAAATTCTACGTGATCGAGAAGGATATGAGATACATTGCCTTGTTCGAGGGGCCATGGATTCACAGCATGAGGGTGGTGCCTTCAACCCTACATCAAGCGTTGAAAGTTCCCATTATGGGAGGAATCAAAACGGTATACAGGGAACAAACGGCCGCAAAGGAGATGTTCACTGTCAAGGAAGTAATATCGATGCCCGCGGTCTTGACATCAAAAAGTAAGGGCTAGTCGAAAAGAAGGAAACCAAATAGCAATCAACGATCTTGACCCTGACCGGGCCGAAAAACTAGGAGGAGCACGTGGCGAACGAGGAGGATGATTACAGTGTCCCAAGATCCTTTATATCACCCGATGATACCGATGCCACTAAATTGATGATCGAGGAATTGGAGCAGGTCATACTGATTGAGTACCTACCATATCGAAAGGTACACCTGGGCACGGGTTTAACTCCCGAGCTCAAAAAATAATTTATTGATTTCCTTAAAGCTAATGCCGATTATTTTGCCTGGTCCCACTTAGATATGACAGGGATTTCATCGGAAGTGAAGACTCACAAGTTAAACTTGGACCCAAAATTCCACCCAGCCAAACAGAAGAGGAGGCCCTTGTCCGAAATCAAGCACACATTCATCAAAGACGAGGTATCTAAAATTTAAAAAATAGGTTCCATCCGTGAAGTTAAATACCCTGATTGGTTAGCTAACATAGTGGTCATACCTAAAAAAGGAAACAAACTTAGAATGTATGTGGATTATAAGGACCAGAACAAGGCATGTCCAAAGGATTCATTTCCTTTGCCTAATATCGACCGAATGATCAATGCGAAGGTCGGACACGAGATATTGAGTTTTCTCGTCGACTATTCCGGGTAAAACCAAATTCAGATGGACCCGGATGACCAAGAAAAGACTTCTTTCATAACTAATTTTGGCACCTAATGTTATAACGTAATGTCGTTTGGGCTAAAGATGTGGGTGCCACGTATCAACGCCTAGTTAACCGGATGTTCGAAGAACAAATGGGACAATCAATGAAAGTTTATATTGATGATATGTTAGTTATATCCCTGCGAGCAGAGCACAATTTGAAGCATTTGCAGAAAACCTTCGACTTATTGAGGAAATACAATATGAAGCTGAATTAAGAAAAGTGCGCCTTCGGGGTCGGCTCGGGCAAGTTCCTCGGTTTCATGGTATCCAACATGGGAATAGAGATCAATTCGGACAAAATAAAAGACATAGAAGATATCACCATAGTTGACAAATTCAAGGCAGTACAAAGACTGACCAGGCGGATAGCCGCATTAGGCAGGTTTATTTCGAGGTCGTCAGACAAGAGCCACCGATTCTTCTCATTATTAAAGAAGAAGAATAACTTCTCTTGGACTCCAGAATGCCACCAGGATTTGGAAGAACTCAAACAGTAGCTATCGATCCCTCCTTTGTTTCACACTCCGAAGGCGAACGAGCAACTATAACTCTACTTGGAAGTTTTTGAGGTAGCGGTAAGTAGTGTCCTGGTCGGGGAAGAAGAAGATACGCAGTTTCCTGTTTACTATGTTAGTAGAACTCTAGGCGATGCCGAAACAAGGTATCCACACTTAGAAAGATTAACACTCTCTTTATTGAGTGCATCTAGGAAATTAAAACCATACTTTCAGTGTCACCCCATATGTGTCGTGACCTCGTACCCGCTAAGAAATGCTATACATAAACCCGAGCTCTCGGGCCGGCTGGCCAAATGGGCCGTAGAGATTAGCGGGTACAATATCGAGTACTAACCCCGAACTGCTATAAAATCTCAGATTTTGGCAGACTTCGTGGCTGACTTTACACCGGCCTTGATCCCCGAGGTTGGGTTGGGAATCGTTTTAAAACCACCTACGGGTAACGTAATAAGACAGTCTATTAGAACCGTGAAATTGACTAACAACAAAGCCGAATATGAGGCTATGATTGCTGGTCTAGAACTGGCTAAGAGCCTGGGGACTGAGGTGATCGAAGCCGAGTGTGACTCCCTCCTCGTCGTTAACCAAGTCAACGGTACGTTTGAAGTAAAAGAGGACTGGATGCAGAGATACTTGGATAAGCTGCAAGTGACCTTACACCAATTCAAGGAATGAACCCTATAGCATGTACCTCGAGATGAAAATAATGAGGCCGATGCGTTGGCTAATCTAGAGTCGTGAGTCGACTCCAGCGAATTCGACTCCGGAGCGGTAATGCAATTGATGAACTCAGTGATAGGGAAGGTCACGCCTAGGTGAACTCGGCAAGCTTGACTTGGGACTAGAGAAACAAATACATAGATTACCTTCAGAAAGGAAAATTGCCGTCGGATCTAAAGGAATCGAGGGACCGGAGAAACAAATACATAAACTACCTTCAGAAAGGAGGGGTTGCTAGCTTTTTTATTTCATTGAGGATTCCTATTATTGATAAGGTATGTACAAGGAAATAAAAGAGTTTGAATGTAACTGTACTGGATACCTATCCTATCACAATTACTATAATATTGCATTTAAATTACAAGGATGCAAATATTGTTTATCTTATATCCGTAAAAGTTAAGTACTTGCATGCTTTGAATTTGGATTTTATGGATCAACCAAACAAAGCTTAAGGGAAGGCTTTTTTTTATTTTTTTCCCTTAATCTGATCTTTTTAAACAAGTTAATTTCTTGTTCTAGCATGTTTCTTTGCTTAAAGAGCTTACCTTATGTTTGATTAATCTCAATTGTACTCATACGAAATCTAATCATCACCTCTAATAAATTCTCCTTCATCGTATACCAATGTAAAGGAACAAACTTAACTGATTTCTATTTTTGTTATCTACTTCAACGTGATTTAATATTTTAAGTTGTGTTACCAAGGGAAAAGTCACAAGGGCATGGAACTTAGAGACTTCAAACCTGCGCCTATTCATCTAGCAATGTTGCATTCTGCTCATTGCCCAAATTTGACAGCTTTGGCCTTCGTGATTCTTATATATATATATATATATATATATATATATATATATATATATATATATATATATATATATATATATATAATGTGACTGTCAATATTCCTGTCATTTACTACATAAAACTCGCGTGTGTACGAATCTATCTCGGGAGATTTGGTTTTGTAGTCCATTAAAATGTTTCTTTAGTTATATAATCTTTTTCACCGGACATTAATAAAAAATAATATAAGAGATCAGCAAAAATAACATAAATTCTTTTTAAGGGGCATCTTCTACATCATTTCCCATGTGTTCCCCGCCAACAAAAATGAAAGACTTATTAACCTGAATCTATTTTTCGTCATGCTGAAGAATAAACCAAGATTACAAATGTGAAAACCTAGCTCTAGGGTTTGCTAGCACTATTAGATATACAGCATACATTTACTTTCGTTTTCATTTTCTTTTGCGGGTTTTATCTCAACAAACATCTCCTCCCCCCCCCCCCCCTTCTCACAGTAGTTTACACTCGACTGTTCTCGCCGTAGAGGAAGGTCATATGGGGACCCCACCCACTAGATTAAGAAATGTTTCCACCCTTACAATAGATTGCTGTTACGGTAGGGATTTATGTTTTTCGCGGAAGGTAGAAAAAATAATTACAGTAATAATTTAAAAGATTTATACTTCTAACATAAGTGTATAAAACTTCAATCTTTGCAGTAATGCACAGTATTAATGTTGGCCTTCCACTACTATTCCTTATTTGAAGACTGCTAAAAACCAAAAGAGTAGCTGCATGAGATGGTCTCTAGAGTACCCACCACTCCACCTTCCTCTTCCCCAATTTAAACAACTTTTGGCTCAATATTCTTCTATCAAATGTCTTCATCTTTTCCCAACAATATTATTCTCTTGTAGCTTTTTCTTTTTGCGACAAAATCTTGGGCAAACAAGGACGATTCCAACTCTGTGTATCCCTTGATTCTAAAATTGTGAGGTGAAATGGAACAAGCAAGATATTGGATGAATGCAAAGAGAAAACATGACATGACATTATCAAATAATCCTTCTTCATATGGCGATTCGTGGGAGGAGCAAGCTTTTGCTGAAGATGCAGCTGGAGCTCTTGGAGGTTGTATATGGCCACCAAGATCTTATACTTGTAGCTTTTGTAGAAGAGAATTCAGGTCAGCTCAAGCTCTAGGTGGTCATATGAATGTGCATAGAAGGGATAGAGCAAGAATGAAGCAAAATCCTCCATCTAATATTTCAAGTGGTGATCATCAACATCAAGTATTTATTCCTCCTCATCACAATAATAGCCATGTTCAATACCCTTCTCTTCAAATTTGTACCTTTATGTACAACCCTAATGCTGACTCTGACCCTGGAGTTTTAACGTCTCCTAATTCTGATCCTTTGCCAATTAGGGTTTCTTCTCAAAAGACCTTAGCAACTCATTCTTCCTTTTCATCAATTGTCCAAGAACAAAACAAGTACAAGTTGTCATCCCCTCCTTCATGGTCAAACTTGGTGGCTGACAAATATTCTCGTCTCTCAAATGTGAAAAATCATGAGGAGAAAAAGTTGAAATCTATAGATTTCAAGAAAGAAGAGAGGAA
The DNA here is from genome assembly GCF_000715075.1 of Nicotiana tabacum. Taxonomy (NCBI): domain Eukaryota; kingdom Viridiplantae; phylum Streptophyta; class Magnoliopsida; order Solanales; family Solanaceae; genus Nicotiana; species Nicotiana tabacum. The sequence continues at coordinate 19,722,422 of NC_134081.1, read as the reverse complement.
TCTAGAAGTCATAGACCCTAGCTCTAGGGCTAAACAAGACCATGTTGCAATTAGTAATTGCAAAAGAAGGAGAGTTGATGAGGAAAATAATACTTCATTTGCAAATCTTTTCCCTAAAACAAGTTCAATGGAAAGGTGTCGTCCCCAATCAGAAGTACTTGAAAGGATCCCTAGTGCCATAGAGGAATTGGATCTTGAGCTGAGGCTTTGAAAGTTCTAAGGTAAAGTGAATTTGCAAAAGTTGGTTTGCCTACAAAAATACAACTCCTATGATGATCACAATCTCTTGTTCATTTCTTTCTGTATGTTACACTCTCCCTCCTCTTTCTTTCTTTCACTTTTTTTTCATTCTGATTTTAAGCTAAACTTGCAGAGTGTAAGAATGACTTAAGGATGTTATGAAAGGCTTCAAATATTTCTCTAAACATGAGAAAGGTCTTTTGTCAAACACTATATGTGTGTAACTTACATAAATTTTGAGATTATGGATCAAATGCTATTTGCATAGGTATAGATCTCGAAGAAATTAAGACAACATGATCGATGAATTCTAGGTGTCTAGAGGGAAAACTTGTCGAGTTTTCAGACCATGATACAAGTTTACAAACTGATTGACTATTATTAGAAAGTTATATTTAGGGTTGCGTTTGAGAATCTACCTTTTTCTAGTTTTTTGTTTTCTCTTTAAGAGTTTCTTAAATGCAATAAGTGTGGATTAGCTTCTTATGCTGAGAATCAACAACTTACAACTGCACTGATGTTGGAGTTTGAGAAAGCATAACAAAGAAAGATCTCACTTCTAATTTGGTAGTTCAATGTTTTGAAGGTGGCGTAAGGATCAAGAAGGTCTTCATTTTTCTTAAATTGACTTATTCTCTGGAAAATATTTTACGGTGTTATGTAGGATAGTGAAAAATATTTTCTAGAAAAAGCATTTTTTAGTGATTGGTAATAATATTATAATTCGTTCCCGCCTGCGGATTAGTCTATATTTTTCACAAATTTTAGGAACGGAATAATATTTTGAGACTAATAATAATGTCTAACGGTTAAACCAGTAATATAAAGTTAAAAGTTAATATAATCGCAAAGGAAAACAATTTGTGCCCACAAGTGATAGAATTCAAATTTTCCATTTGATGGAAAATGTTTTAACTGCAAAATATTTTCTCATGGCTAAACACCGGAAAATGACTTATTCCGAAGAGCATTCTCCACATATCAAACACACCCTTAGTTGGGTATTTGGAGTCCAGAGGGGAGATTCTTAATAGAGTGGTTTAAGATATTTGGCTGATCAACTTATGTGGGGTACAAGGGGTGAAGAAACTGACTAAAAACTGCATTGGAATGCAGTAAACTCATTTTCTCATTCAATACCTCACTGACATTCTGTCAGTACAATATAAAACTAACTCATAAAACTAGCAGACAGTATAGCTTTTTAGGTTTTCTTTTTTAATAAGGGTACATATAAGTCAGATACAATACAACATGGATTCCCTTTTCCTTGTACTATTATCATCACCCACCAGAGATCTGTTTCAGAACTTTTTACAGTTAAGATTAGTGTCCTCTCAGCATAATAAAGCCATATACTTGTGTTCTCTTCTCCCACTTTTTCCTCTGTATTTCTCAATCCTTCCAAAATTGCCACCAACTACAAGGAATCAATCCATTTAAGTATCATGTATATACTTTTATTTAATCGCCAAAAAGAATATTATCATATCATGACTCTGATTTTAGTCTTTAACTAAGCCTTTTTTTGTTTGTACCTCTGAGTGTATAATTATTATAGCTAGGTTTCTTCACCTACTCCTACATGTAATTAAGGATAAGGAATGAAGGAAATAAATGTATACAATGAAGGATGAGAATTTAAGAAATTCAAAAATTGTGCCTCTCTATACCCTATGCCTAGACCTAGTATTCGAGCTTCTATCTTTTAATATACTCCATGTATACATCAATTGTAATCTTGTTTCTTACCATTAATTGTTTTTCTTCTTTTTTCTCTGTTCTTCTTCTGCATGCTTTTAATGTTGGGAGGTATGTCATGGAGTGATTGCGAAATGGGGAAAAGAAAATAATGTGTTGAGAGAAGGGCATATTTCAAAATGGAAAGAAGATAGTTACATTGGATTCGAAAAAGTTCTATATATATGTGTGCATATGCAGATCCAGAAATTTATAAAACTTGATGTGTTCAATCTATAAGGTTATGTATTAGCTCTAAACATGTACTTTTCAAATTATGAATCAAACTTAAATATTTTATTGAATTTAGTAGATTTTTACACACACAATGTAGTGGAGGCTCTAGAGTGTAAGAAGCGAGTTTGGCGAAAATCAATAGTTTTAATTCAAACCTTATATTTGCCTTACGAAATTAATTTCATATGTGTAAATTATTAATTTAAAATTCAATAATCAAAAAGATTAAAATCCGGTAATAAGTATGCTTTAAATCGTGATTCCGCCTCTGGTTTAATGTCCGAAGTACTGAGTTAAATTGAATCGGTTGGATATTGACTTCCTCTCTAGATATGTGTAGGGTGGCATTAATAAGGTAATTGGCTAGGGTTTGTCTTGATTAGGGTTATTGAGTTGGACATGCCTGGAGAAACGCAGAGGAGAATTAAGTTTTTAAGAAAGGGGTGAGGGACAGAAGAGCACATGGGGCAGCAGTCGCATATATAGAATTTAGTGAAGGGAATGGAGAGTTATTCCCAGCTAGCCTGTGTTTTCTCATTTTAGAGAATTTGGTAATTCCAAGATATACGTGTAAGTATGACCTGTTTCAGTAAGAAAATAATTAATATACTAGTCTGAAACTTCAAGTTGTTTATAGTTTTTCTTTGATAGGTACAAGTATATTTGCATGGAAACAAGGTTCTTACTTCACGAGATAGATATAGCTCTAATTTATTGGCTGAATAGACTATCTATCCTTTAAAGAAAAGGTTTCTTTGATCAGTAGAATAATTTGGGAATCTGTCTGTCATAGGTTCTATTTAATCTAATACACGCGGCATTTCCATCATTTATTTTTTTTGGGGAGAGGGGAGGGGGGCGATTTTGATGGGAAACAGGTATGAACAGCGAAAACAAATAATCAGGATCACTGGCATGTAATATAGATAACGTATAATCACAGTTTTTAATGGAACATAATATCGACACTTATCTCTTGAAGCGTGATCACGATTGAGAAAAGAGCCTTCAAGTAAGAGCGAAATCATCCACGAGATCATCCTCCATTTCCACGAGATCATCCTCCATTTCACACGTAAATAGTCGCGTTTTGGTCGGATTTTTTTTGTCGGTTTTTACCGAATTTATAGTAGTGGTGGGCGAATTTCTTCTAGAAAAACCGTGTATTAAAAACAATTGCCTCCTTATGGAATAAGACCCCATTTATATAGCCACAGGTTTTAGGGTTTAAAATCTTTTTCCTAAACCTGTTGGGTCTTCTTTTTCCACTAGGAAATAGAATTCCATTTAATTCTTAATTATTCACTCACAATAGAAACAGCAATATTTAATTAACGAGACTTCCTATTATGGACTTAATTTGAAATATTCGAATTAATGCTATCATAATAAATTATGAATTATTCCACTAACTATTCGTAACTGTACTCCTCAGTTCAATTTCGAAATTCTTCTATTAAACCTTATTTAACTCCCCATGTTAAGATTCAGATACTAATCAAATAAATTAAAGTACTGATAATTTAATTCGTTGATTATTTCCTTTATACTTTCGCTTAACTTATTTCATATGACAGATACAAAATTCACCTGCAGGGTTTACACATGAAAACTTATAAGCTTTCATAAACGTGTATCATCAATCTCTAGATCGAGACTTGGATTCCATCAACTAACTATTACTTCGCCAATGTATATCATCATTGTCCAATTTACCAGGCATATTGACCCACAAAAGAATCTCGCCTTTTAATAAATCAAAACAATAAATAATATACACAACTAATAATAATTATATCAAGATTAAGAATATAAGTACGTTTAATGGCTAGAGAACTTATTTTATTAAGTCAATATAAAATACTTATCTCTACTTGGTCCGTTCAATACTTCCAAAATGTACTAGCACAAGAAGTCGGAATTAAACCATTCCCATAATCAAGATAAATTATATTTAATATTGTGCTACAATCATTCTTGATGGTTAGTCCAATTCCATCATTAGACTGTGAACATAATCTTTATACTTATAAGAACCGATTATTTAATCTTCCGTGTATAAGCTAAACTCTATACATTAAATCATCTACTTTATAAGTAAAGGACACAGACGAACATATGATCTATTTAAACTTTATTAAAATTTAATAAACAATTATTCCATAATAAATACTATATCTAAACCAAATCCATGATTAATAGTATATATCCCAACAATCTCCCACTTAAACTTTTAACCATGATAATGAAGTATTAGAATATACTATATCTATATGCATGGTTAATAGTATATGCCCTAACAATCTCACACTTAGACTCATAACCATGCATCTATAACTTTCACGGCTATCCTTTTGCACGACTATTAAAAGTCTATGCCAATAAGCTTTTGCTAAAAGGAACTTGTCAAGTTATTTTTAAATGCAATCTTTGTCTAGTAGTGCTTTGTCGTAACTAACTAGTTTCGTATTAAGCTCTTTAGGGATCTTGTTATGAAACTCTCCCAAGAGTACATACCAAACTATGATTTTCCTTACTATTCTCCCACCACGACGAAGTACTACTAATATTATCCTCATTACCTTACGGTATTGAAATATTAATGACTTCTTCCTGTTGTGTTCTTTGCTCAACATCACTCCCAATACTTGGAGGTAGTAAATTTCTTTTTGACTACTAACGTTTCTCCCACTACTTAAATGCAATAGAACGTCAATTCCGACATATAGAGTTGTATGTTCTTGAGCGTTTGAATTTTCAGATGATTCATTTGTTAATTCTTTGCTTAGTTCCTATAAAACCAATGTACTTCTAGGAACATAGTTTATTAAATAATCCTATTATAGAGAACCGGTATTTGTGCTGGCAATTACCTTCTTTTCTTTAGAAAAATAAAATAAACCTCCTTTCGTTCCCTTGGATATCCAATAAATGCGCAAACATTCATCCTTGATTTTATCTTATCCGTTTTCCCTTTCAGTATATATATTGGATAATTCCATATGCAAACTCACTACAGACCGGACTTACATTAAGTCCACAGTTCTATGGGGTCCAAGATACTGACTTAGAAAGAACTAAAATCAGAATGTAATTGCAGTTTCTATGGCATATCCCATAACGAAAAAAGAAATAAATCTGTATAACTCATCATTAATCTAAACATCTCCATAAGAGTCGTACTTCTTCTCTCTACTACTGTCACGACCCAAATTTCATTAAAGGTCGTGATGGCGCCGGACACCGCTGTCAGGCAAGACAACAATATATACTTAGCTTAATTACCCATTGTAATATTTTTGAAATCAAAAACTTCTTCAATGAAATAATAAAGATAAAACTCATAGAGTAAATGATAAATATTTTTAGCAACTAAATTTCTAAATAATTCACAACCATTCCCAAAACCCGGTGTCACAAGTGCATGAGCATTTACTAGGGAATTAAAATAAAATACAACATTTGTCCAGAATACAAATCAGACAGGAAAATATAATATCCTTCAAACTCTGTTGGATGCGGATCGTAATACAAAATGCAGCTCACCTATGTCCCCACAATTATTAACCACACCTCTGTGCCCACAAGGCCGTATAGACATATATGTACCTGCACAATAAAATGTGCAGCAAGTACAGCATGAGTACGAAAACAACGTGTACCCAGTAAGTATCAAGCCTAATCTCGAAGAGGTAGAAGCGAGATGGCCGACTTTGACACTCACTATGGGTCAATTATATTAAATAATCATGAAAATAGAAATATATTATATCAACGTGATTCACAGAGTTAACATTAATTTTATTGAATCAACAGAAGTAATTAAATTTCTTCAATTCAAATAAATTTCCAATTTATCAATTAGCCTCATTTATAGGAATAACAATAATTTCCTTAACAAGCAGTTAAACTCAGTACGACCCGATCCAGAGTTTCGTGTATACTGTCGAGGGACGTGCGACACGATCCATAGATGCATCTATCCTGCCGAGGCGTTTGGCCCGCTCCACAAGAAAGGAGGATGTCAAGCAGCTACCTTGATAGTCTCCAATAGAAGTAATTCCGAAATCTAGTAGCCGTCATATCCGGAAGCACTTGGATCTGCACACGAGGTGTAGAGTGTAGTATGAGTACAACCAACTCAATAAGTAACAAGACTACCCTCTGGGCTGGAAGTAGTGACGAGCTTCGCAAGTACAGTCCAGTATAAATATTGATACAAAAATGTAGGCATGCTTTCAAGTTCAACAGTTAAACTCAGTACAAGTGAAATGGATAAATACTGCATGATATGAGGAATATGACATCTCAGTAGAAAGGCCTCATGTAAATACTGGTCACAAATTATTCGGTCACTTAGTACTGTTTATGGCCATTCCAGCCCAGGGATATTCCGTCCCGTATATATATACGCATCGACTGACAGTCAGTCACTCAGTACCGTATAAGGCCAATCTAGGCCTGGGGTAATTTATCCCCAATGTAAACGATACGGATAAGATCCATGTCCAGGGAAAGTTCATCACACCATATAAATAAGTAAGGCAAGTTCATGCATTGGGAAGTCCATCCCGAATATATATAATTATCTACGCTCACTAGGGGTGTGTACAGACTCCAGAGGGGCTCCTTCAGCCCAAGCGTGATATAAAGCCTTTATGGCATACTGCAGTGGGCAATCCCGATCCTTATAATAATAAATCCTACAAGGCCTGCTGCAGGCAGGCAAACCCGATCCATAAAATAGTAAAGCCTATAAGGCCTGCTGCAGGCGGGCAATCCCGATCCATATAATAATAATAATGTATAAAGCTATTATGGCTGGCTGCAGGCTGGCAACCCCGAACCATTTAATGATAACATATATAAAGCCAATATGGCATGCTGTGGCGCGCAACTCAATCCCATAAATATCCTCACAATGGACGAATATGACCGAGTGTGAAATGTATTTTTTAAAATAATTAATTCAACAGCAACACGGCCCCATGGGTCCCAAAAATATTGGCACGTAGCCTAAATATAATCTTTAATAAAAGGCTCAACTCAATTTCTTTAACACGTGGAAAATGTTCAGATAATAACATGATTCTTTAATTTTTTTACAACTTCACAGGATTTATTCAAGTCACAATTTCTATGGTTCACGTCCACACGCTCGTCAACTATCGTGTGTGTCACCTCCAAATAGTTTGTATAACACCAATTTGGGGATTCATACCCTCAGAACCAAGTTTAGAAGTGTTACTTACCTCAAACAGTGTAATGCTCTATTCCGCTATGCTTTCGCCTCGTGAATTGGCCTCCAAACGCCTCGAATCTAGTCAATAAAATTTATTGGAATTAATTCCATAAGGAAATACTAATTTTTCAAAAAATTCCGAAATTTAGCTCAAATATCGCCCGTGGGACCCACATCTCGGAACTCGACTAAAGTTACAAAATCCGAAAGCCCATTCAACCACGAGTTTACCCATATCAATTTTACCAAACTCTGACCTCAACTTGACCCTCAAATCTTCAATTTAAACCAAGAGGATTTTCTAAAATTTCCAACTTAATTCACCCATTAAATGTTAAAAACAACCATGGATTCGGGTAATTTAACCAATATTGAGTTAAGAACACTTACCTTGTTGTTTTCTCTGAAAATCTCCCAAAAATTGCCTCAATCCGAACTTCAAATTGGCAAAAATGGATTTTCGGAACTTTAACTCTCTGCCCAGTCATTTTCTCTACGCGATCGCGAAGCACAATTTTCCACTTCCCAGAAAAGACCCTACGTGATCGCGATGCACAAGATCCCAGCTCTACGCGATCGCATAGAGCAAACGTGTGGCCCAGCTTCCTGTCAAGTTCCCCTATGCGAACGCAACATTTACCACGCATTCGCGTAGCACATACTGGCCCAACCTACGCGATTGTGGTTGACCTTACCCGATCGTGAAGAACAAAAATCAACACTGCCTCAACAAGCCTACGCGATCGCGGGTGCCTTCACGCGATTGCATAGAACAAATCTCACCTCTGCCCGAACAAGCCTATGCGATCGCGAACCTTCTCACGCGATCGCATAGAAGGAAACCAGTGACAGAAAACTAGCATTTTCAGTATTTTACCAAGTCTATATTTCGATCCGTTAAGCATCCAAAACTCACCCGAGGCCCCCGGGACCTCAAATAAATACACCAAAAATTCCTAAAACCTCATACGAACTTTTGAAACCTCAAATTACATCCAACAACGCTAAAATCACAAATTGCACACGGATTCAAGCCTAATGAACTTTGAAATTTCCAAATTCTACAAATCACGCCGAAACCTATCAAATCACGTCCGATTAACCTCAAATTTTGCACACACATCATAAATGACGTAATGGACCTATTCAAATTTTCAGAATTGGATTCCAACCCCAATATCAAAAAGTCAACCCCCGATCAAACTTTCCAAAAATTCAACTTTCGTCATTTCAAGCCTAATTCCTCTACCGACCTCCAAATAATTTTCCGGACACGCTTCTAAGTCCAAAATAACCATACGGAGCTATTGAAATCATCAAATTTCAAATCCGAGGTCGTTTATACATAAGTCCACATCCGGTCAACTTTCATAAGTCAAATTATCGTCCAACTTTACTGTACTGAAATCCAAAAAATAAGACGGATCCCCGACATACTTTCGGAGCATGGATACATGGAACACTGGATGAACACTTGATAGATTAGATGGAAAATCAAGTTCATAAGCCACCTCTCCAATCTTCTTAAGTATCTCAAAAGGCCCAATATAACGTGGACTCAACTTGCCCTTATTCCCGAACCTCAACACACCCTTCATGGGTGAAATCTTGAGCAGAACCTTCTCCCAAACCATGTAAACAACATCACGAACCTTCCTGTCGGCATAACTCTTCTGTCTAGACTGTGCCGTGCGAAGCCGTTCCCGAATCACTTTGACCTTCTCTAAAGCATCCTGAACCAAGTCAGTACCCAATAGCCTAGCCTCACCCGGTTCAAATCAACCCACCGGAGACCGGCACCGTCTCTCATACAAAGTCTCATACGGAGCCATCTGAATGCTTGACTAGTAGCTATTATTGTAAGCAAACTCCGCGAGTGGCAGAAATTGATCCCAAGAGACACCAAAATCAATGACACAAGCGCGTAACATATCCTCCAATATCTGAATCGTGTGCTTGGACTGTCAGTACGTCTGAGGGTGAAATGTTGTACTCAACTGAACCTGTGTGCCCAATTCTCGCTACACTGCTCTCCAAATCTATGATGTAAACTACGTACCCCGATCTGAAATGATGGACACTGGCACACCGTGTAGCCGAACAATCTCACGAATATAAATCCCAGCCAACCGCTCCGAAGAATAATTAGTACCAACTGGAATAAAATGTGCGGACTTGGTCAACTGATCTACAATCACCCAAACAACATCAAACTTTCTCAATGTCCGTGGGAGCCCAACTACGAAGTCCATGGTAATACGCTCCCACTTCCTCTCCGGAATTTCAAGTCTCTGAAGTAATCCGCCCGGTCTCTGATGCTCGTACTTTACCTGTTGACAATTTAAACATCGAGCTACAAATCCAACTATATATTTCTTCATTCGCCTCCACCAATAGTGCTTCCTCAAATCCTGATACATCTTCGTGACACCTGGATGGATGGAGTACCGCAAACTGTGAGCCTCCTGGAGAATCAACTCACGCAACCCATCTACGTTAGGCATACATAGCCTGCCCTACATCTGTAATATGCCGTCATCCCTAATAGTGACTTCCTTGGCATCACCATGATAAACCGTGTCCTTAAGGACAAGAAGATGGGGTCATCATACTGACGTTCTCTGATACAATCATAGATAGGATACTGAGAAACCACACTAGCCAAAACTCGATTCGGCTCCAAAACATCCAATCTAACAAATTGGTTAGCCAAGGCCTGAACATCCAAGGCTAAATGCCTCTCTGTTACCGGTAAGAATGCTAAGCTGCCCAAACTCTCTGCCTTACGACTCAAGGCATCGGCCACCACATTGGCCTTTCCTGGATGATAGAGAATGGTGATATCATAATCCTTAAGCAACTCTAACCACCTCCGCTGCTGCAAATTAAGATATTTCTATTTGAACAGATGCTGTAGACTCCGGTGATCGGTATAAACCACACAATAGACACTGTACAAATAATTCTGCCAAATCTTCAAGGCATGAACAATAGCTTCTAACTCAAGGTCGTGGACTGGATAATTCTTCTCATGTACCTTTAACTATCTGGACGCATAGGCAATCACCCTACCGTCTTGCATCAGCACTGCGTCGGGACCAATACACGACGCGTCACAATACACAATATAAGACTCTGAACCTGTAGGCAACACCAATAATGGGGATGCAGTCAAAGTTGTCTTGAGCTTCTAAAAGCTCTCTTCACACTCATCCGACCACCTGAACGGAGCACCTTTCTAAGTCAATTTAGTCAAAGGCGATGCAATAGACGAGAAACCTTTCACAAGGCGATAATAATAACCGGCTCCGAATCTCAGTAGCTGAAGATGGACTGGGCCAACTTTGAACTGCCTCTATTTTTTTGGACCCACCTTAATTCCTTCACTAGACACTATATGTCCCAAGAATACCACTGAACTGAGCCATAACTCACACTTAGAGAATTTGGCATAAAGCCTCTCATCTCTCAGTCTCTGTAATACAATACCCAAGTATTGTGCATGCTCCTCCTGGCTACGTGAGTACACCAGGATATCATCAATAAATACTATGACAAATAGATCAAGATATGGATGGAATACACTATTCATCAAGTGCATAAATATTGCTGGGGCGTTGGTCAGCCCAAAAGACATCACGAGAAATTCATAGTAGCCATAGCGAGTTCTGAATGCCGTCTTCAGAATATTAGAATCCCGAATTTTCAACTGGTGATACCCGGATCTCAAATTAATTTTGGAGAACACCCTCTTTCCCTGAAGCTGGTCAAATAAATCATCAATATGTGACAAAGGATATTTATTCTTGATTGTAACTTTGTTTAACTTCTTATAATCGATGCACATCTGCATAGTATCATCTTTCTTTTTCACAAACAGAACTGGTGCACCCCAAGGTGACATACTAGGCCTAATAAACCCCTTCTCAAGGAGTTCCTGAAGTTGCTCTTTCAATTCTTTCAACTCAGCCGGTGCCATACAATAAGGAGGAATAGAAATGGGCTGAGTGCCCGGCACCAAGTTAATACCAAAATCAATATCCCTGTCGGGTGGCATACCTGACAGGTCTGCAGGAAATACATCCGAAAAGTCTCGCACTACCGGTACTAAATCAATAGGATGAGTACTTACATCAACATCTCTCACAAAGGCCAAATATGACAAACATCCCTTTCCAACCATACGTTGAGCATTCAAATAAGAAATTACCCTGCTAGGAACGAAATCTAGAGAACCTCTCCATTCAACCTTTGGCAACCCCAGCATCGTCAACGTCACGATTTTTGCATAACAGTCCAGAATAGCATGACATGGAGACAACCAATCCATACCCAAAATTACATCGAAATCAACCATACCGAGTAATAAGATATCAACCCTAGTCTCTAGTTCTCTAATAGTTACCACACACGACCGATACATACGGTCCACAGTAATAATATCGCCCACCGGTTTAGATACACAAACATGTGAAACTAAGGACTCACGGGGCATATCCAGATAATGAGCAAAATATGATGATACATATGAATAAGTGGAACCAGGGTCAAATAATATAGAAGCCTCCCTGTGGCACACTGAAACAATACCTATGATCATTGTATTTGAAGCAACAACATATGGCCTGGCAGGAAAAACATAGAATTGGGCCTGACCGCCACCTGATCGGCCTCCACCTCTTGGGCGACCCCTAGCTGACTGAACCCCACCCGAGCTGGCTGGGCGAGTGGTGTAACTGTTGGTACTGGTGTTGTCCGTCGAGACTGTAGAGCCCCACTCAACAGCCTAGGGCAATCTCTCTTGAAATGACCCAATTCTCCGCACTCCAAACAACCCCTCCTCTGACGGAACTGTTGTTCCTAATAACCTGAGGAATTACCTGTAGAAGCCTGAGCGGACAAGGCATGATGAGAACTTTACGCTGGTAGTGCTCTAAATGAAGACTTGCCTGAGTGAGCATTGTAAGAATTGTGGCTTGCTGATGCACCACGATGAGCTGGACGACCCATCTGAGCGTGTCTGTAAGAACGACCCCTACCGCGGTAAAACTTACCCCCTGAAGGAACACCGCTGAAATCACCTGGACCACGAGGCCTATTAGCCTCCCTCTCTCCACGTTCCTGGCTACGAACCATCTATATCTGCCGAGCAATGTCAACTACCTCATCAAAAGTAGCACCAGATACCCTATCCCTAGTCATAAGTAATCGTAGCTGATATGTGAGGCCATCAATGAACCTCCCAATCCTCTCCCTATCAGAGGGAACCAACCAAACTGCGTGATGAGCCAACTCAGAAAATCTCATCTCGTATTGCGTCACAAATATGCCATCCTGACGTAACTACTCAAACTGTCTGCACAGATACTCTCTGCGAGACTACGACACAAACTTTTCCAAAAAGATAACGGAGAACTCCTGCCATGTAAGTGGTGATGCACCGATCGGCCTGCGCCTCTCATAAGCCTCCCACCATCTGAAGGTAGCCCCAGAAAACTGAAAAGTAGTGAACGAGACCCCACTAGTCTCCAGAATACCCGCTGTCTGAAGCATCCGTTAACACTTATCCAGAAAACCCTGGGCATCCTCTGATTCAGCACCGCTAAATGGTAGAGGTCGAAGCCTCTCAAATCTCTCAAGTCTCCTCTGTTCATCATCGACCATAACAGGAACTACCGGGGCCTGAGCAACTGCAGTCGGCTGGGCTGGTAGTGACCTCGGTATCTAAAGTCCTTGTACTACCATGGTCTGGAGTATGGGCAACAAGGGTATGAGTACCTCCCCCAGCCTGTGAAGTGGCAGGTGCGGCCTGAACCGAAACCACCTGAGCAAGACCAGTGCAAACTGTCAATATCTGGGCCAGAGCCTCCTGAAGGCGTGGGATCACAATAGGTGCAGCTGGTGCCTGAGTTGGTTCTGACGGCTCAACGGTATCCGGAATCTGATCCAGAGCTGGAGCAACTGGTGGTACTACAGGTGTTGCTCCAACCGCTGCACGAGCTATACCTCGACCTCTACCTTGCCCCCGGCCTCTACCACGGCCCCGGCCTCTCGCGGCCCTAACTGGTGGCTGACCGTCTTATCCGGTAGTACGTGTCCTCACCATCTGTGAGAGAATAGAAAAAGAGAAATTTAGTTTTCGGAATCAACAAATTCGCACGACGGAATAGAGGAAAGTGAAATTTTCCTAAAGGTTAGATAACCTCTCGAAGATAAGTACAGACGTCTCCGTACCGATCCGCAAAGCTCTACTAAACCTGCTCATGACTCGTGCGACCTATGTAACCTAGGCTCTGATAACAACTTGTCACGACCCAAAATCTCACTTGTAGTGATGGCGCCTATCTCACTACTAGGCAAGCCAAAAATCTCATTAAACCACCATATCTTTTAGGTTTGAAAACAAATATTTAAATTCAACGGAAGAATTCTCACAATACAGATAAAAATCACTCCCCAAACCCGTTGTCACTGAGTACATGAGCATCTAAATGAATACAAAGTCTAACTGATAAAAATTGTTGTCTGAAATATAGAACAGTACAATAACTAAACAGGAAGGGAATCAAGTCTGCGGACGTCAAGCAGCTACCTTGATAGTCTCCAACAGAAGTAACTCCAAAATCTAGCAGTCGTCGTATCCGGAAGCACCTGAAACTGCACACAAGGTGCAGGGTGTAGTATGAGTAAAACCAACTCAATAAGTAACAAGACTCACCTCTGGGCTGAAAGTAGTGACGAGCTCCGCAAGTACAGTCTAGTATAAATAATGGTACAAAAATGTAGACATGCTTTCAAGTTCAACAGTTAAACTCAGTACAAGTGAAATGGATCAATATTGCATGATATGAGGAATATGACATCTCAGTAGAAAGGCCTCATGTAAATACTGGTCACAAATTATTCGGTCACTCGGTACTATTTATGGCCAATCCAGCCTAGGAATATTCTGCCCCGTATATATATACACATCGACTGATAGTCAGTCACTCAGTACCGTATAAGGCCAATCCAGCCCTGGGTAATTTATCCCCAATGTAAACGATACGGACAAGATCCAGGTCCAGGGAAAGTTCATCACAACATATAAATAAGTAAGGCAAGTACATGTTCTCGGAAGTCCATCCCGAATATATATAATCACCTACGCTCTCTAGGGGTGTGTATAGATTCCGGAGGGGCTCTTTCAGCCCAAGCGTAATATAAAGCCTTTATGGCCTACTGCAGGCGGGCAGTCCCGATCCATATAATAATAAAGCCTATAAGGACTGCTGCAGGCGGACAACCCCGATCCATAAAATAGTAAAGCCTATAAGGCCTGCTGCAAGCAGGCACCCCCGATCCATATAATACTAATGTATAAAGCCATTATGGCCTACTGCAGGCGGGCAACCCCGATTCATTTAATGATAACATATACAGGGTCAATATAGCCTGCTGCGGCGCGCAACTCGATCCCATAAATATCCACAATGGACGAATATGACTGAGTGTGAAATGTATATATTTTTTTGAAATAATTAATTCAACAGCAACATGACCCCATGGGTCCCAAAAATATTGGCACGTAGCCTAAACATGATTTTTAATAAAAGCCTCAACTCAATTTCTTTAACAGGTGGGAAATGTTCAGATAATAACATGGTTTTTAAATTTTTTACAACTTCACAAGATTTATTCAAGTCACAATTTCTTTGGCGCACGTCCACACGCTCGTCAACTATCGTGTGCATCACCTCCAAACAGTTTGTATAACACCAATTCGGGGATTTATACCCTCAGAACCAAGTTTAGAAGTGTTATTTATCTCAAATCATGTAATTCTCTATTCCTCTATGCCTTTGCCTCATGAATTGGCCTCCAAACGCCTCGAATCTAGCCATAAATAATTCGATTTAGTCAATAAAATTTATTGGAATTAATTCCCTAATAAAATACTAATTTTCCACAAAATCCGAACTTTAGCTTAAAAATCGCCCGTGGGACCCAAGTCTCGGAACTCGACAAAAGTTATAAAATCCGAAAGTCCATTCAACCATGAGTTTACCCATACTAATTTTACCAAAATCCGACCTCAACTCGACCCTCAAATCTTCAATTTAAACCAAGAGGGTTTTCTAAATTTTCCAACTTAATTCACCTATTAAATGTTAAAAACAATCATGGATTCGGGTAATTTAACCAACATTGAGTTTAGAACACTTACCTCATTGTTTTCTCTGAAAATCTCTCAAAAATTGCCCAGTCATTTGCTCTACGCGATCGCGATGCACAGGATCCCAGCTCTACGCGATCGCATCCCTCTTCACGCGATCGCATAGAGAAAACGCGTGGCCCAGCTTCCTCTCAAGTTCCCCTATGCGAACGCGGCTCCCACGCGTTTGCGTTAGCACAAACTGGTCCAACCTACGCGATCGCGGTTAACCTCACGCGATCGCGAAGAATAAAAATCAACACTGTCTCAACAAGCCTATGCGATCGCGGGTGCCTTCACGCGATCGCATAGAACAAATCTCACCTCTGCCCCAACAAGCCTATGCGATCGCGGACCTTCTCACGCGATCACATAGAAGAAAACCAGTGACAGAAAACCAGCATTTTCAACAGTTTACCAAGTCCAAATTTCGATCCCTTAAGCATCCGAAACTCACCCGAGGCCCCCGGGACCTCAACTAAATACACCAACAAGTCTTAAAACCTCATACGAACTTAGTTGAAACCTCAAATTACATCCAACAACGCTAAAACTATAAACTGCACACGGATTCAAGCCTAATGAACTTTGAAATTTTTAAATTCTACAAATGACCCCGAAACCTATCAAATCTTGTCCGATTGACCTGAAATTTTGCACACAAGTCATAAATGACATAACGGACCTATTCAAATTTTTAGAATCGGATTCCGACCCTGATATCAAAAAGTCAACACCCCGGTCAAACTTTTTAAAAATTCAACTTTCGCCATTTCAAGCCTAATTCCTCTACCGACCTCCAAATAATTTTCCGGACACGCTCTTATGTCCAAAATCACCATACAGAGCTATTGAAATTATAAAAATTTAAATCCGAGGTCGTTTATGAGGCTAAGTATCTCATTTCTCTCCGAATTCCTTTCGGAGCTGAACCAACTAACCCGGTAAGTCATAAAATAACTTTAAAGCATAAATTGAGTAGTAAATGGGAGAACGGGGTTATAATACTCAAAACGATCGGTCGAGTCGTTACATTTGATAAGTAACTAATGAACTTTAAAGAGAAGCGCTAGCCACCAACGATAAGATCATAGTAATTTAATATTTTTCCATGGTGCTTCTCCGTATCAAGCCTTAAAATCTGGAATTATTCAAAGCATTCAGACTTACGGTGCATCAAATAAATATATTCATAGTATGAGTAATCATTTATGAACGTCTTAAAAATACTTAAAATCATCTCTTTCCTATATGTTCATTAGACATCACAATAAAAATGGATTAGTTCTATCTTATCACTAGCTCTCTTTCCTTTGGAGCAGAAATATCTCTTAGTCATATTTCCTTCTAAATAGGGTCCATAAGTTGGTAGTGCCTCTACTTTAAATAAACCTTAAGGTTCATTATTGACCAACTAAAATCCTATCTAGATAATTATGACTTAGACGTAAGTGCACATATGTTCAGGAGATCGACATTAACAATAACAAGGTCATGCATCCATGTACCACAAGAGATAGAATATTTATGAAACTCAATAACACAAGAGTTATTTTAAAATAAAATAAATATTCATTTCTTATTTTGCTCAAAAATCGGAATTAAATTCCTTATAGCAAATGGTACATACATGGCATCCATCAAATTAATGTCTTATCACGACCAAAGGAAATGTTTGACAAGTGATATGACAAACTAAATGAAGTCATTATGGAGTTGAGATACACAATATTAAATAGATCATAATAAGTCAATTAACACTGAATAATAAAATTAAGACTACATTCAATATATATACATACATGCATCTCGAATAGAAAATTTCAATGGGAAAAGAGTCATTCATGCAAAATATATTATATAATGCAAAAATTAAACAATCCAAAAGGAAACAGAACCAACTCAGATGGAGAGCAAACTATTACTTTTTAGTCAATTGTATATAACCAGTTAATATGAAAATTTCAAACGCACTACACACATATATTCATCCGCCTTGAATAGAAAATTTTGATAGGAAAAGAACTATCCATGCAATATATACATGTAATGATAGATTATTCACTCCAATAAATTAAAACAGGCCCAACTCATATGGAGAGTATACCGCTAATTTAAGTCAAGTGAACATCATAATTAATAACTCTAGTTCCGTTGATCCAACATGTATACTCAGATGGAGAGTTTTAGGCAGTTTTCTAGTAGTGATTTCACCTAGTGAGGTTACAATAAATTTATCCAATATGGAGAAAGGTCTAAAGTCGACGCGTAAATTTACACTCACTTGAAATAAATAGTGGGAGACCATAGAAATATATGTCTATCATCACTTAATCATGGTTGTATTATAATTACAAAATTAATTCAACATGTAAACTCAGATGGAAAGTCAATACATGTTATCAACTACTAGTAATTATACTATGTGAGTTCATAATAAATTTATTCGATATGAAGGAAGACCTAAAGTCGATGCATAAATTTATTATCTCACTATAAATAGATAGTGGAGACCATAGAGGTTAATTCCTATCAACATTTAATCATGACCACGAAGTTTTCTCTGAGGATTAAGTTCCAAAATTCACAAAATACTCAAAACCGATCTAAACAGTCCTAAAACACTAAAATTAACATTATTCACTGCATAACAGTGAGTATTGCTCAACGGGCTATTTCCGATAGACCTTTCAAATTTCAGGTCAATTAGAGATTGTAAAGTCATGATTCCAAATCTATGACCAAATTCGGAAAGCATCCGTTTTCAGCATTTTTAGGAATTTAAAATATGACATACATTCCAACCATATATCAATTCATGTTAAAATAAGACTGGCATAATAGGAATGAATTTTCATATCCAAATCATATTTTAATCCCGCAAACCGCCAAAAAACCCATCTAAACGATCCCGAACTACCGAAATACGACGTAATTCACTACAACGCTGAGAGTATTTCTTATCAAGTCATTTCCGATGAACCCACTAAATTTCAGGTCAATTGAAAATCATGAAATTCTTGATGACCAAGCTAGACCAAATTCGGATCGATTGCTTTAGGCAAATTTAGAGATTAAATCAATGTGATTTATGTTCTTTTTACATATCATGTCAAGTTAAATCATCATGTGTTACTATGTTCCAGCTTAAACACAAATAAAACTGATATAAAGAATAATTTTTCATATTTAAAACCTATTTAATCCGATAAACGGCTTAAAACCCCATGTAAACGACCTCGAAATGCCAAAAAATAACGTGCAATGAGTGTTTCTCACCAAATCATTTCTCGATGGACCTACCAAATTTCAGGTCAATTGGAGTTCGTCAATTTCATAATCTCCAAATCTATGACCAAATTCAAAGAATAACCGTTTTAGGCATTTTCATGGATTAAAATAAATATGATCTTACTTTCTATTCTCCTTATAATTATTCCATGAGCACAATACATAGAATTATGTCCTTATTTTGGGTAAGAAACACAAAATTAATTTTCTCTTATTACAAATTGTCATCTTGATTTCTACACATGAGAACCCGAGATATTAAATATTCCTTCTTTTGGATGAAACCTTAATATCCCTTCTCATGAATTAATTTAGCTTTACTAAGGTAATCTCTTTTGGTTAGATAAACCACAAACACTAGCTTACATTTATCAAGGACAATTTTCACATAGTACATTGAGTACTTTCTTCAATGATTCAGATAAATAGACTACTTTAGTAGATCCTATTTATTAATCATAATTCTCAATCCATGTACGGACATAATCACACATGTATAAATTTAACGATCCCAAACAAATAAATCACCTTGGTGATAACCATTTATAATCATAAATTCTTAGCTCATGTATGATATCATCTCGCGTGTATAAAATTATTAAGAATTTCAATGATTCTAAATAAATAAACCACCTTAGTGATAACCATTTTATTAATCATAAATTCTTAATTCATGTATGATATCATCTTGCATGTATAAAACTATTAAGAATTTCAATGATTCCAAATAAATAAATCACCTTAGTGATAACCATTTATTAATCATAAATTCTTAATTATACACAATAATATAATGTGAGAAAGGACAAGAATAAAGTGCTCATATAATTATAACCCTATTCTTGCTATATTATTTTTGTTTCCAATCTTTTGATATACAGAAAAGCACTCAACAGAGGCCTTAAAACAATTATCACGTCGAGAATGAAACAACAAAACAATTTTCGATGAGAATCTTTGATTAAAAAAATACCACTGATTTCACTCATCTTATAACTGAGAGGTATCAAATTAGTTAGCAGAGTATATATCCCACGTCTAAACTAAATCCCGCACCTCATCTATCAATTAGAAGAGTTAAAGGGACATGCCGTCAAATTAAATTAGTTTAACCAAAGAACCTTAGGCCAAAGCTTATTCTTTCTGGGATAATGAAACAAGGCATGTTGCCTTTGTGCAACATAATGCTTTATACCCAATGAGTAAGAGAACAATTCTCTCTGCCACCACCACCAAAAAAGGTGTGTAACCAATTTTCAAAGAGAAACACAAAATTTCTTTGCCACAAATCACAATCAAAACCTACACAAATTGATCAAAGAATATTTACATTCTTCTCGTCGGCGGCAGAACTTGTTAACCAAAAACGTTTATTCAATCTCATAGAAGTATAAACATTATATCATGGTTATCAACAATTAGCGATCTAAGAAATTTAACCTCCATTAAATCGCCCAAAAAGAATACAAATACGCAAAGCAGAAACCTATTACTGATTTTCCAAGGTACTTACTGCTAGCTTTTAATCTTTGCATATTAATTTTCTATGGAAACATTACTCCCTCCGTTTTAATTTATGTGAACCCAATTGACTGGGCACGGAGTTTAAGAAAAGAGAGAATACTTTTGAACTTGTGGCGTAAAATGACATACGTATATTTTGTGAAGCTTTAAATCATTGCATAAAGGTAAATTATTTTCAAATAAGGAAAGTGGTTATTCTTTTTGACACGGACAAAAAAGAAAATACGTTCACTTAAATTGAAACGGAGGGAGTAGTATATAACCGTTTAGCTTATCTATTTAGATGCAAGCAGGCTCTGATACCAATTGATGGGAAGCATGTATGAACAGTGGAAGCAAATAGCCAGGATCACTTGCATGTAATATAAACAACACATAATTACAGATTTTAATCGAACATAAAATCGATACTTATCTCTTGAAGCGTTACCACAATCGATAAAAGAGCCTTCAAATAAGAGCGAAACCGTCCAAGAGATCATCTTCCAGTTCCACGGTCTTCCGCTGTGTGGCCCAAATAATGTCCGGAATTAGCGAAATTCGTGTGGCCGAATTTCTCCTGGGAAAACCGTGTAGTAAAAACCATTGCTTTCTTATGGAGTAAGACCCCTTTTATATAGCCACATGTTTTAGGGTTTAAAATATTTTTCTAAACCTGTTGGGTCTTCCTTTTCCACTAGAAAATAGAATTCCATTTAATTTCTAATTATTCAGGCACATCAAGGACCACAATATTTAATTAATGAGGCTTCCTATTATGGTCTTAATTTGAAATATTCGAATTAATACTATCATAATAAATTACAAATTATTCCACTAAAAATCGTAACTGCACTCCTCGGTTCAATTTCGAAATTCTTCCATTAAACCTTATTTAACTCCCCTTGTTAAGATTCAGATACTAATCAAATAAATTAAATTACTGACAATTTAATTCATTGATTATTTCCTTTAGACTTTCGCTTAACGTATTTCATGTGACGGATACAAAATCCACCTACAGGGTTTACACATGAAAACTTATAAGCTTTCATAAAGGTGTGTCATCAATCTCTAGAACGAGACATGGATTCCATCGACTAACTATTACTTCGCCAATGTATATCATCATTGTCCAATTTACCAGGCATATTGACCCACAAAAGAATCTCGCCTTTTAATAAATTAAAACAATAAATAATATACACAACTAATAATAATTATATCAAGATTAAGAGTATACGTACGTTTAATGGCTAGAGAAGTTATTTTATTAAGTTAGTATAAAATAATTTATTTCTACTTGGTCCGTTCAATACATCCAAAATGTACTAGCACAAGAATTCAAAATTAAACCATTCCAATAATCAAGATAAATTATATTTAATCTTGTTCTACATTCATTCTTGATGGTTTGTCCAATTCCATCATTAGATTGTGAACATAATCTTTATACTTATAAGAACCAATGATTTAATCTTCCGTGTATAAGCTAATCTCTATACACTAGATCATCTACTATATAAGTAAAGGACACAGACGAACATATGATCTATTTAAAAGTTTATTAAAATTGAATAAATAATTGTTCCATAATAAATACTATATCTAAACCAAATCCATGGTTAATAGTATATATCCCAGCAGATTTGAGGGGTTGTATATATAAAAAAGGTCCTAATACACAAAGATCTCCCCTTCACGTAGGGTCCGATGAAGAATCGCACTCCAAGAGGTGTGGAGAGGTGGATCTAGAATTTAAACTCTACGGGTTCAAGTTTTAAAGTTTTTAGAATTGAACCCATCATATTGTTTTTAAGTTATGGGTTCATATGTACTATTTTTTTAATTTTAATAAATTTTTATACATAAAATTTTACTCCATATCGAAAATTATGGGTTCAATTGAACCCATAACTAGCACACTACATTCGCCCCTGGAGGTGTGATGTAAGTAGCCTATATTGATGCAAACATAAATGTGTGATTTTACGATTCGAGCCTGTGACTCTATTTGAAAATAATTAAAAATGAAGGATGGATGTAACTCTGCCAATGTCACGTATTACAAACTGTCTTTGACTCGAACTGTATTTATAGAGTTAAAAACTTAAAATATAGTTCTTTATACATTGTTGATCGACACTCGATATTACAAAAGAAGAGCAAATATTATGATATGTACATTTGTTAAATAATAATCTTATCCAACTCAAGAGAGATTACAAGAGTTGGTTGTACTGCTTATTTGAGAATTAATTCTAAGATGTTCCTTTTGGACGAGAAGAGTTGCAGTTGGTAGAGGTCCGCTGGTCTTCTCCCAGATAAATAAAAATGGAAGAAAAGGAAAGAGAAATTATTTGGAAAAGAATGAATTTGAGATATATCATAATATCAGCATATCTATTCTGGCAACGAAGACATCTTCGTCTAGGCTTTTGTTTCTGGGCATATGAGACCAAGCAAGTTTAGGGCAGACAATCCGTTAAAGACGATGCAACTCATTTTAATTGGGGTTTCTGTAACTTGTTTTTTAAAGTACGGTAGTGTTTGGGTCAGCTTAGCTTGCATTCATGAACTATTATATTGGGTATTTAATCCCCACAAGCAAACATGTCGTGTAACTCTACAAAGACTTGGACGAATAGAAATATTGAGTTGAATTCATGATGATTCTTTTTTGTTCCGATGATGGAAATCATATTAACATTTTTTGCTTCAAAATTAGTTTTGATGATTAATAAATAGTTCTATCTGTTGTCGCGGCGAAGTTAGAAAATTCAATAAGGGTGTTCAAATATCTTTTGCAAGGGTGTTTAAATATCTATTGTTTAATCAATAACAAGTAGTAACAAGTAACAAATAGATATTATAAATTAAAATAACAAAATGTGTCATTTACTAAAAAGAAAAAAGTGACACATTCTCACGACCCGAAATTCCCACATTCGGACCGTGATAGTGCCTAATATTTCACTTGCTAGGCAAGCCAACGTTAGAATAATATTAACCAATTTTTAAATAATTTTTAAATTATTAATAATCCAAGAACAAATGCGGAAGCAAGTTTGAAATATAGTGAATAATCCATAAAAATAACGGTGTCTAAATACCATCCCAAAATTAGTGTCGCAAGTACATGAGCTTCTAGAATAAATACAAATAAGGTCTGAATAAAATAAAGCTGTCTGAAAATAAACACACAGCTAAAGTAAAATAGACGGGAACTCCAGAACTGCGGACGCCATGCAGTTATGCCTCAAGTCTCCTCTGGTAGCTGAAATCCGAGCAAGTCTATGGTACGTCGCTGGGACCAACTCCAAAATCTGCATAAGAAGTGCAGAATGTAGTATCAGTACAACCGACCCCATGTACTAGTAAGTGCTGAGCCTAACCTCGACGAAGTAGTGACGAAGCTAAGGCGGTTCACTTACATTAACCTGTACGCAATATTAATAACAACAACAAATAATAGAAATAAATCAGGTATCTCATTTATAATAATTGAAGTCAACTCAGCAGTCATAATCCATTATTATTTCAACCAATTCTGTTGCAACGTGCAACCCGCTCTCACAATATATTCACATTCAATTCTGTTGCAGCGTGCAACCCGCTCTCCCAATATATTTCTTTTAATCAAATATGTCATGTATTTATTTCAATCAAGTATATATACATAGACTTTTAAATAAGTCTGTTGCGGCGTGCAATCCGATCCCCCAATATTGACCTTTTAATAAGTCTGTTGCGGCGTGCAACCCAATCCTCCAATATGAACTTTTTAATAAGTCTGTTGCGTCGTGCAACCCGATCCTATAATATAGACTTTTTAATAAGTCTGTTGCGGCGTGCAACCCGATCCTCCAATATTAACTTTTTAATAAGTCTGTTGCGGCGTGCAACCCGATCCTCCAATATTGACTTTTTAATAAGTCTGTTGCGGCATGCAACCCGATCATCCAATATTGACTTTTTAATAAGTCTGTTACGGCGTGCAATCCGATCCTCCAATATATATATTCATTTCAATCAATTCTGTTGCGGAGTGCAACCCGCTTCTCCAACATATTCATTTACCAATTCTTATAGAAGAAATTTTTTTCATAATTGCAACAATTAATATAAAACTATAAGATAACAAGCATACAATTATGATTTAATTATGAAACAAGCAATGACAAATAGCAAATTATTATGGAAATCAGGGAGAAAATAGGCAGTTTAATATTTAATATGCTAAATGCCAAATAACAATTAAGACACATAATTCAATTAGCATGAAACAATTAATGCAAGAATTCAAGGATTAATATTTGACAAAGAATATAAGAGAAATAATTATTATAATAATTAATTTATAATTTAAAACAATTTATGATTTTTCAAGTAAGTAGGCAAACAATCAAATTGACGACGTATAGACACTCGTCACCTCGCCTATACGTCGTTCACATGCATTACACATAATAAATAATTTAAGGGTTCTATTCCCTCAAGTCAAGGTTAATCCCGACACTTATCTCGCTTTGTAAATTCCAAATCAATTATTCAACCATAACTTTGCCTTTTAAATTTGCCTCCGAAAGCTTTAAATCTATTCACAAACAATTCAATATATTCAATACTAATCATAGGAATTAATTCCATATGAATTTATAAATTTTTTGGATAAAAATCCGAAATTCATTAAAATATTCGGCGGTGCGACCCACGTCTCAAATCCCGGGAAAACTAGCAAAATCCGAACACCCGTTCCGATACGAGTTCAACCATATAAAATTTGTCCAATTTCGATATCAAATGGACCTTCAAATATTAATTTTTCGTTTTTAGAAAGTTTTACAAAAATTTTAATTTCTTCCATCTAAATCCGAGATAAATGATGAATATAGATATGGATTTGTGAAATATAATCACTTTTGGTTAAACAACACTTACCCAATTCAAAGTCGTGAAAATCCCGCTTGAAATCGCCCAAATCCGAGACTTAAAACTCAAAAATGAGTAAAAATAGCGACTTTCGAATTTATGGGTTCTGCCTAGTCCTTTTCGCATCTGCGGACTCGCATTTGCGAGACAAAGCTCGCATTTGCGATGCCAGGCTGCCAGGTGAAGTTTCGCATCTCTGGACACCTCTGTCGCACCTGCGACATCCGCATCTGCGCAAAAAGACCGCACCTGCGAAGACCCTAGGCCAGCCCAGTCCCGCATCTGCGATGGAAGTCTCGCTTGTGCGAGCTCGCAACTGCGGTAAAAAATTCGCAGGTGCGATTACACGAGAACCCAAAATTTTAGATTTTGCTTAAGCCCAATTCTTGTTCCGATTTCGATTCCCCGTCTGAATATACCAACAAGTCCCGTAACATAATACGGACTGATTCGGGGTCTAAAATCACGTCAAACAACACTTAAATTACAATTCACACCCCGATTCGAACTTTGAGTTTTAAACTTTTAATTTGCAAATCTCATGCCAAAACATATTAAATGAATCCGGAATGACTTCAAATTTGTCACACAAGTCATAAATGACATAGCGGAGCTGTTCAAATTTTCAGAATCGGATTCCGACTCCGATATCAAAAATTCAACCCCGTGGTCAAACTTGAAAATCTATAGCCTTTAAATTGCTAGTTCCGTTAAATGATCATAACTTGAGTTAGGGACCTCCAAATTAAATTTCGGGCACACGCCCAAGTCCCAAATCACTATACGGAGCTATCGGAATTGTCAAAACACTAATCCGGATCCGTTTGCAAAAAATATTGACCAAAGTCAACTCAGTTGAGTTTTAAGGCTCTATTTCATATTTTAATCCATTTTTCACATGAAAACTTTTCGGAAAATTGTACGGACTGCGCATGCAAGTCAATGAATGATAAATGGTATTTTTCGAGGTCTTAGAACATAGAATTACTTATTAAATTTAAAGATAATATTTTGGGTCATCACATTCTCCACCTCTAAAACAAACGTTCGTCCTCGAACAGAGTTAGAAAAAAATACCTGAGCTGGTGAATAAGTGTGGATATTTACTCTGCATATTTGACTCGGACTCCCAGGTAGATGCCTCTACCGGCTGACCTCTCCATTACACCCGAACTGAAGGATAACTCTTTGACCTCAGCTGTCGGACCTGCCGGGCTAGAATAGCCACCGGCTCCTCCTCGTAAGTCAAATCTTTGTCCAATTAGACTAAGCTGAAATCTAACACATGGGACGGATCACCATGATATTTCCGGAGCATAGACACATGGAACACCAGATGAACCGCTGATAAACTAGGTAGTAATGCAAGCCTGTAGGCTACTTCACCCACCCTTTCAAGAATTTCAAAGGGTCCGATATACCTAGGGCTCAACTTGCCCTTCGTTCCGAACCTCATTACACCTTTCATAGGTGAAACCCAGAGCAATATTCTTTCTCCAACCATGAAGGCACTATCACGAACTTTTCGGTCGGCATAACTCTTTTACCTGGACTGAGCTGTACGAAGTCGATCCTGAATAATCTTGACCTTATCCAAGGCATCCTGTACCAAATCGGTACCCAACAACCGAGCCTCTCCCGGTTCAAACCAACCAATTGGCGATCGGTATCACCTTCCGTATAATACCTCATATGGAGCTATCTGAATGCTCGACTGGTAGCTATTATTATAAGCAAACTCCGCAAGTGGAAAGAAATGGTCCTATGAACCTCCAAAGTCTATAACACAAGCGTGAAGCATATCTTCCAATATCTGAATAGTGCGCTCTGACTGTCCGTCTTTCTGTGAATGAAATGCTGTACTCAACTCCACCCGCGTGCCTAACTCACGCTGTACAGTCCTCCAGAAATGTGAGGTAAACTGCGTACCTCGATCTGAAATAATAGACACGGGCACACCGTGAAGGCGGACAATCTCACGAATGTAAATTTCATCTAACCTATCTGAAGAATAGGTAACTACCACTGGAATGAAATGTGCTGACTTGGTCAACCTGTCCATAATGACCCAAACTGCGTCAAATTTTCTCTGAGTCTGTGGGAGCCCAACAACAAAATCCATAGTGATACGCTTCCACTTCCACTCAGGAATTTCTAACTTCTAAAGCAAACCACCAGGTCTCTAATGCTCGTACTTAACTTGCTGACAATCCAGACACCGAGCTACATGTGCAACTATATCCTTTTTCATTCTCCTCCACCAATAATATTGGCGCAAATCTTGATACATTTTGGCGGTGCCTGGATGAATAGAATACCTGGAACTGTGTGCTTCTTCAAGAATTAATTCACGAAGTCCATCCATATTAGGCACACAAATACGACCCTGCATTCGCAGAACCCTATCTTCCCCCACAACAACCTGTTTGGCATCACTGTGCCGCACCGTGTCCTTAAGGACAAGTAAGTGAGGATCATCATACTGCCTCTCTCTGATGCGCTCAAATAAAGAAGACCGAGCGACTGTGCAAGCTAGAAATCGACTGGGTTCTGAAACATCTAACCTCACGAACTGATTAGCCAAAGTCTGAACATCTGCAGCTAATGGCCTCTCACCAACCGGAATATATGCAAGACTGCCCATACTCACAGCCTTTCTACTCAAAGCATCGGCCACCACATTGGCCTTTCTGGGGTGATACAAAGTGGTGATATCATAGTCTTTCAACAACTCCAACCATCTTCTCTGCCTCAAATTAAGTTCTTTTTGTTTGAACAGATACTGAAGGCCGCGATGATCAGTAAATACCTCACACGAGACACCATAGAGGTAATGCCTCCAAATCTTCAGCGCATGAACAATGTCTGCCAATTCTAAGTCATGAACAGGATAATTCTTCTCGTGAACTTTCAACTGCCGCGACGCATATGCAATTACCTTGCCATCTTGCATTAATACTGCACCAAGCCCAATGTGAGATGCATCATAATATTCCGTATACGATCCTGAACCTGTGAGTAATACCAACACTGGCGCTGTAGTCAAAGAGATCTTGAGCTTCTGAAAGCTCAACTCACACTCGTCTGACCATCTGAATGGGACACCCTTCTGGGTTAGTTTGGTCAATATGCTTGCTAAAAACCCTTCCACGAACCGACGATAATAACCTGCCAAACCCAGGAAACCCCGGATCTCTGTAACTGAAGTAGGTCTAGGCCAATTCTGAACAGCCTCAATCTTCTTAGGATCCACCTTTGTGCCTTCTGCCGATAAAACATGCCCCAAAAAGGCAACTGAGTCTAACCAAAACTCATACTTTGAAAACTTGGCATATAACTGATTATTCTTCAAGGTGTGGAGCACACTTCGAAGATATTGCTCGTGCTCCTCTCAACTGCTGGAGTAAATCAAGATATCATCAATGAATACAACCACAAAAGAATCCAAATAAGGCTTGAACACCCGATTCATCAAATCCATAAATGTTGCTGGAGCATTTGTCAACCCAAATGACATCACTAGGAACTCGTAATGCCCATACTGAGTCCGAAAAGCTGTCTTAGGGACATCAAATGCCCTAATCTTCAACTGATGGTAACCAGATCTCAAATCAATCTTCAAAAATACCTTGGCACCCTGAAGTTGATCAAATAAGTCATCAATTAATGGCAGCGGATATTTGTTTTTGATAGTGGCCTTGTTCAACTGCCGATAGTTTATACACATCCGCATAGAGCCATCTTTCTTCTTTACAAATAATACTGGTGCACCCCAGGGCGAAAAACTGGGTCTAATGAATCCCTGATCAAGCAAGTCTTGTAACTGCTCTTTCAATTCTTTCAACTCTGGCAGGGCCATACGGTATGGTGGAATAGAAATGGGCTGAGTGCCCGGAGCCAAATCAATACAGAAGTCAATATCTTTGTCGGGTGGCATCCCCGGCAGATCTGCAGGAAATATTTTTGAAAATTCACGAACAACTGGTACTGAGTCCATAGAAGGGACATCCGCACTAGGATCGTGAATATAAGCCAAATAGGCTAGACACTCTTTCTCTACCATACACCGAGCTTTCATATAAGAAATAACCCTGCTGGCAGAATGGCCAGGAGTTCCTTTCCACTCTAACCGAGGTAACCCCGACATAGCTAAGGTCATTGTCTTGGCATGACAATCCAATATAGCATGATAAGGAGACAACCAATCCATACCCAAGATGACATCAAAATCTACCATATCAAAAAGTAGAAGATCCACACTAGTCTCAAGATTACCAATAGTAACCACACACGAATGATAGACATGATCTACTACAACAGAGTCTCCCACCGGTGTAGATACACACACAGAAGCACTCAGAGAATCACAAGGCACAAACAAATATAAAGCAAAGTAAGAGGATGCATAGGAATAAGTAGATCCTAGATCAAATAGAACTGAAGCATCTCTATGGCAAACTGGAATAATACCTGTGATCACAGCATTAGATAACTCGGCCTCAGGCCTAGCTGGAAAAGCATAAAATTGGGGCTGGGCCGCACCACTCTGAACTGCATCTCTGGGACGGCCTCTAACTGGCTGGCCTCCACCTCTAACGGTCTGACCTCTACCTCTAATGGCCTGACCTCCACCTCTAATGGCCTGACCTCTACCTCTAATGGCTTGACCTCTACCTCTAACTGCCTGACCCCTACCTCTAGCTGGCTGGTATGATGGCACGAGAATCCTGCCGAGATCTGTTACTCGACAATCTAGGGTAATACCTCCTGATGTGACCAATGTTCCCATACTCATAACACCTATCCTGATGCCATGGCTGCTGAAGCTGAAGCTGACCCAAATAGGACGGATAACCGCTATAGTAACTCTGGAGTGGTGGTGCACTGATAGGAGCTGAATGTGCATTGAATGCTGGTTGCCCAGAGTAAGGCATAATAGGACCGTGACTCCCTGAAGCACTGGGAGATGCATGAAATGCTGAATGAAATGGTTTGGGAGGATAATCCCTACCAAAATTACCTCTGCCTCCAAATGAGGCACCACTATAACCACCGCACTAATGAGGCCTCTTATCAGACCTCTGCCTTCTCTTCTGTGCAAGAACCATCTCGATCCTCCTTGCGACATTAGCAGCCGCCTGAAAAGAAATCTCACTTCCGATCTCCTTGTCCATATAAAGTCTGATAGGGTGAGTGAGTCCCTCAATAAACCTCCTCAATCTCTCTCCCTCCGTAGGTAGTAAAAGGAGAGTATGACGGGCCAAATCCATAAAACGAAACTCATACTGAGTAACAGTCATACTGCCCTGCTGTAGACGCTCAAATTGCTTGCAGAATTCCTCTCTCAGTGTGATAGGGAGGAACTTCTCTAGAAATAGCTGAGAGAACTACTGCTAGGTAAGTGCAGGCAATCCGAGTGGTCGGGTCAATGTATAATCTCTCCACCACCTCTTAGCGAAACCCGTCATCTGAAATACAGCAAAATCAACCCCATTGGTCTCAACTATACCCATGTTCCGCAGCACCTCATGGCAGCATTCAAGATAATCTTGTGGGTCCTCAGAAGGTATACCACTGAAGTGAACTGGAAAGAGCTTAGTGAACTTACCCAGTCTTAATAAGGCCTCAAAAGACATGGCGGGCCTACCACCGGTCTGTGCCGCAACAACTGGCTGAACTACCCCAACTAGCGGGGCTACTGAAGCCTGATTCTGGGGAGCCATCTGCTCTGGAGCGGGAGTAGTGGGAGTTTGTACTCCTCTCCCAGCCTGTGAGATGGCTGTTGCCACTGAAAATGTACCATTCTGGGCCACGCCCTCCATAAGACTTACCAAACGGACTAGAGCATCCTGAAGTACTGGAGTGGCTATGAATCCTTTCGGGACCTGAATTGGTCCAAGTGGTACAATCTAAACTGGAACCTCCTCCTGAAGGTCCACCTGAGGTTCTACAACAGGTGCAGCTGCTCGAGCTCTGGAGTGAGCTCTACCTCGGCCTCTGCCTCGGCCTCTAGCACGACCTCTACCTCGACCTCTACCCCTGGCCATAGTTGCCACCGGGGGTTCTGGTCCCTGTCCATCGGGAGAGGTATTACGTGTTCTCACCATCTGCGAGAGAATAAGAGTAGAATAAAAAGAAAGTGATATTGTTCCTAAACTTCATAGCCTATGAGAGATAAGTACAGACGTCTCCGTACCGATCCTTCAGACTCTACTAAGCTTGCTCGTGACTCGTGAGACCTATGTAACCTAGTGCTCTGATACCAACTGTCACGACCCGAAATTCCCACCTTCGGACCGTGATGACGCCTAACATTTCACTTGTTAGGCAATCCAATGTTAGAATAATATTAACTAATTTTTAAATTATTTTTAAATTATTAATAATCCAAGAACAAATGCGGAAGCAAGTTTGAAATATAGTGAATAATCCATAAAAATAACGGTGTCTAAATATCATCCCAGAATTAGTGTCATAAGTGCACGAGCTTCTAGAATAAATATAAATAAGGTCTGAATAAAATAAAGCTGTCTGGAAATAAACACACAGCTAAAGTAAAATAGACGGGGACTCCAGAACTGCGGACGCCATGCAGTTATGCCTCAAGTCTCCTCTGGTAGCTGAAATCCGAGCAAGTCTATGGTACGCCACTGGGACCAACTCCAAAATCTACACAAGAAGTGCAGAGTGTAGTATCAGTACAACCGACCTCGTGTACTGGTAAGTGCTGAGCCTAACCTCGACGAAGTAGTGACGAGGCTAAGGCGGTTCACTTACATTAACCTGTACGCAATATTAATAATAACAACAAATAATAAAAATAAATCAGGTAACTCATTTATAATAATTGAAGCCAATCCAGCAGTCATAATCCATTATTATTATCAATTCTGTTGTAGCGTGCAACCCACTCTCACAATATATTCACATTCAATTCTGTTGCAGCGTGCAACCCACTCTCCAAATATATTTCTTTTAATCAAATCTGTCATGTATTTATTTCAATCAAGTATATATATAGACTTTTAAATAAGTCTGTTGCGGCATGTAATCCGACCCCCCAATATTGATCTTTTAATAAGTCTGTTGCGGCATGCAACCCGATCCTCCAATATGGACTTTTTAATAAGTCTGTTGCGGCGTGCAACCCGATCCTCTAATATACACTTTTATATAAGTTTGTTGCGGCGTGCAACCCGATCCTCCAATATGGACTTTTTAATAAGTCTGTAGCGGCGTGCAACCCGATCCTGCAATATTGACTTTTTAATAGGTCTTTTGCGGTGTGTAACCCGATCCTCCAATATTGACATTTTAATAAGTCTGTTGCGGTGTGCAACCCGATCCTCCAATATATATATCCATTTCAATCAATTCTGTTGCGGCGTGCAACCCTCTCCTCCAACATATTCATTTACCAATTCTTATAGAAGAAATTTTCCCCATAATTGCAACAATTAATATAAAACTATAAGACAACAAGCATACAGTAATTATGATTTAATTATGAAACAAACAATGACAAATAGCAAATTATTATGGAAATCAGGAAGAAAATAGGCAGTTTAATATTTAATATGCTAAATGTCAAATAATAATTAAGACACATAATTCAAATAGCATGAAACAATGAATGCAAGAATTCAAGGATTAATGTTTGACAAAGAATAGGAGAGAAATAAGTATTATACTAATTAATTCATGATTTAAAATAATTTATGATTTTTCAAGTAAGTAGGCAAACAATCAAATTGACGACGTATAGACACTAGTCACCTCGCTTATACGTCGTTCACATGCATTTCACATAACAAATAATTTAAGGGTTCTATTCTCTCAAATCAAGGTTAACCTCGACACTTACCTCGCTTTGCAAATTCTAAATTAATTATTCAACCACAACTTTTCCTTTTAAATTTGCCTCCGAAAGCTTCAAATCTATTCACAAACAATTCAATATATTCAATACTAATCATAGGAATTAATTCCATATGAATTTATAAATTTTCCGTATAAAAATCTGAAATTTATCTAAATATTCGGCAGTGGGACCCACATTTCAAATTTCGGAAAAACTCACGAAATTCGAACACCCGTTCCGATACGAGTTCAACCATATAAAATTTATCCAATTCCGATATCAAATGGACCTTCAAATCTTAATTTTTGCGTTTTTGAAAAGTTTTACAAAAATTCCAATTTCTTCCATCTGAATCCGAGCTAAATGATAAATATAGACATGGATTTGTGAAATATAATCACTTTTGGTTAAAGAACACTTACCCAATTCAAAGTCGTGAAAATCCCCCTTGAAATCGCCCAAATCCGAGACTTAAAACTCAAAAATGAGTAAAAATGGTGAGTTCCGAATTTACGGGTTCTGCCCAGTCATTTTTGCATCTGCGGATAAAAGTTCCGCATTTGCGAGACAAAGCTCGCATTTGCGATGCGAGGCTGCCAGGTGAAGTTCCGCATCTGCAGACACCCCTGTCGCACCTGCGACATCCGCATCTGCGCAAAAAGGCCACACCTGCGAAGACCCAGGCCAGCCCAGTCCCGCATCTGCGATGGAAGTCTCGCTTCTGCGAGCTCGCACCTGCGATCAAAAATCCGCAGGTGCGATTACACCAGAACCCAAAATTTCAGATTTTGCTTAAATCAAATTCTTGTTCCGATTTCGATTCGAATCATACTCGGGATACTCGGGACCCCGTCCGAATATACCAACAAGTCCCGTAATATAATACGGACTAACTCGGGGTCTAAAATCACGTCAAACAATATTAAAATTACAATTCACACGCCGATTCGAACTTTGAATTTTAAACTTTTAATTTGCAAATCTCGTGCCAAAACATATTAAATGAATCCAGAATGACTTCAAATTTGGCACACAAGTCATAAATGACATAACAGAGCTGTTTAAATTTCCAGAATCGGATTTCGGCTCCGATATCAAAAAGTCAACCCCGTGGTCAAATTTGGAAATCTATAGCCTTTAAATTGCTAGTTCCGTTAAATGGTCATAACTTGAGCTAGGGACCTCCAAATTAAATTTCGGGCATACGCCCAAGTCCCAAATCACGATACGGAACTATCGAAACTGTCAAAATACTGATCAGGATCCGTTTGCTAAAAATATTGACCAAAGTCAACTCAGTTGAGTTTTAAGGCTCTATTTCATATTTTAATCCATTTTTCACATGAAAACTTTCCGGAAAATTGTACGGACTGCGCACGCAAGTTGAGGAATGATAAATGGTACTTTTCGAGGTCTTAGAATACAGAATTACTTATTAAACTTAAAGATGACATTTTGGGTCATCATACACATAAACGGGGATGAAGAGAGATTTTGGGCCAATTTGTTGAACTGTGTAAATGGGCTGGAACGTGTGCTGGACCGAGTGAGCTGACTGGTTCCTATTCTCTGTAGGCATAGCGTTGTGGTCTTCGACGTAAAATCGAGTGTTATTTACTTGTATTTGTATTAACTTACAATCAATTAACAAGAAACAACTAAAGAACTAGCTCCGACAATTAGTTCTGTAGATTAAATAAAAGTTAGGCAAATTTTAAGTTAGTGCGAAAATTTGCAATATGCCGGCAACATCATTTGTCGTAAGTGCATAAAATTATCTTCGAGACGAAAACCATTATTTTGACATAGAGACATTATCTGTTGTCCGTAAAGAAAGAAAAGTAAAAAATGAAACTTTTCTAATTTCTAAAATCAAACCAAATGTGGCATCATAAATAAAATTGTTCTGAACTTATTAAAGTTTAGTTGCCAAAAGCATAAACATTACTGTGCTGCGGATTATGTGCATTTTACAATCCAACAACAAAAATAATAACCACCATAATTTCACAAGTAGGATCTAGGAAGGGTAGTGTATATACATATCTTATCCCTATCTTGTGAAGGTAGATAGGCTGTTTTTTATATACCCTTGGCTCAAGGAAAGTAAAATCCCGACAATAGTGAAAAGAAAATACAATAGTGAAGAAGTCATGGATATAATGTGTTGGGAATAAACCCCCTATAGAAATAATATTTACTGTAATAAAAGTGGAATAATAACGTAGCACCGAGATACGGTAATTAACAAGTATAAAAGAGTGACAACAACACCAAGATTTTTACGCGGAAGACCCTTTTAAATTAGGGAAAAACCACGGCCCCTAGACGAGCAACTGATATCACTATATCAAGAAATTTTACACTTTATAGGTCCGAGTAAAATACTCCAAAGATCACTACAACACTCAAAAGAAATACCCCTTTTTTGAAATTCCCACCTCACTACAATATCGCTAACTCTGTATTTTTCTCACAAACTATTTTCTTATACCCTGTCGGTGAAACCTCACTCTTTCTTTCTCTGTTTGTTGGTGTGTTGAGATGAGAGTCGAAGCTCTCCTTTTATAGGCGGAGCCTCACTCTCTCACGCCTACTATATTTGACATTTTCCTCTCACGCCTACAATGCTGACGATTCAAAAGAAACGGTGGCTGCAAATTTAGAAAAAGACTTAAAAGTCTTTATCAAAGGAAGAAAGTTATCTTCCTTAATTTATGGGATGGACCCATCAAATCTCCCCCTCCAGTCCCATTCACCTGAAGGAGGTAACATCGGAGTTTCTAGTTTGAGTGCATACCGACAAGTTCTTTGCATGGCTCGAACTTGTCTCTTGGTACCACCTTTGTCAGCATATCCGAAGGATTCTTACTTGTATGTATTTTCTTGACATGTATAGATCTATCCTCTATTCTTTCTCGAATCCAGTGATATCTCATGTCGATATGCTTCGTCTTTGCATGATACATGATGTTTTTGCTCAGGTCTATTACACTTTGGTTGTCACAATAGACGACATACTTGTTTTGATGTAGCCCAAGCTCTCGAAGGAACCGTTTCAGCCAAACCATCTCCTTGCCAGCTTCAGTAGCGGCAATATACTCTGCTTCAGTTGTAGAGAGTGAAACACACTTCTGCAACTTCGACTGCCATGATATAGCTTCCCCTGAAAATGTGAACAAGTATCATGTAGTAGATTTACAATTATCAAGATCACCTGCCATATCAGCATCCGTGTAAGCCCTTCAAGATTGGATCAGACCCTTCAAAACACAAGCAATCTCCTACAGTACCTCTTAGGTACCTGAGTATCCACTTGACTGCTTCTCAATGTTCCTTTCCAGGATTTTTAAGGAATCTGCTAACAACACCAATTGCATGAGCGATATCAGGTCTGGTGCATACCATTGCATACATCAAGCTTTCGACTGCTGAAGAACAAGGAACTCTAGTCATGTTCCATTTCTCCTCCATTATTGTAGGACACATCTTCATGTTCAACTTTAGATGACTAGGAAGTAGTGTGCTGACTGGCTTAGCATTCTTCATGTTGAAGCGTTCCAGTATACGTTCAATGTACTTCTCCTGAGACAGCCACAACTTTCTGCTTGTTCGCTCTCGAACTATCTTCATACCCAGAATTTGTTGTGCTGGGCTCAAGTCCTTCAAATCAAATGACTTGGACAGATCTCCCTTCAACTTTGCGATCAGCTCCTTGTCTTGTTCTATAATCAACATGTCATCCACATATAACAATAATATAATAAAGTTATTATCAAAAAATCTTTTGAAGTATACACATGGATCAGAATATGTCTTTATGTAAGTTTGACTTCTCATGAATGAGTCAAACTTCTTATACCACTGCCTTGGTGCCTGCTTCACCCATAAAGACTTTTATTCAGTTGCACACCATGTGTTTCCTTTCAGCTACTTCAAATCCTTCTGGTTGCTCCATATATATGTCCTCTTTCAAATCTCCAAGAAGAAATGCAGTTTTCACATCCAACTGCTCCACTTCAAGATCTAGGCTAGTTGCTAAGCTCAAAATTGTTCGAATAGAAGTCATTTTGACAATAGGTAAGAAAATTTTGTCAAAATCAATACCTTTCTTCTGTTCGAAGCCTTTAACCACCAATCGAGCTTTGTATCTGACCAGCTTGCCATTTCCATCTTTCTTGAGTTTAAAGACCCATTTGTATTTGAGTGGTCTTTTACCCTTTGGAAGTTCAACCAGCTTGTACGTGCCATTTTTCTATAGAGATTCCATCTCTTCTTGCATGGATTTCATCCACTGGTTCTTTTCTGGATGGGACAACATCTCCTTAAGACTTTCTAGATCCCTCTCATCACAAATGAGCACATACTCTGTGGAAGGGTACCTGCATGACTCTACCCTTAGCTTCTCTGATCTCCTTAGAGGTTGAGGTTGTTCTTCTCCCTGAGTGGGGTGCTCCACTTGCCCGACATCATCATCAAGTTGCTGCCCCTGCTCAATAACCTTATCAGGTTTCCCCCTTGCTCGGCAACCTCATCGGTCGTACTTTCTGCATTTGTGGGATAGCTAGAAGGAGAAGGAATGGTAACAAGGTTAGGAATTATACCATTCTTGGCCTTCTCAGACATATGATTTGCAGTTCCAACTTCACTTTCTCGGAATACTACATCTCTGCTTCTAATGACTTTCTTCTTTACAACATCCCACAATCTGTACCCGAACTCTTCATCTCAATATCTGATGAATATGCAGGGAACAGATTTATCATCCAGCTTTGTTCTCTACTTCTTTGGTACATGTGCAAAAGCTCTGCAACCGAACACCTTCAGATGCGAGTAGGACACCTCCTTGTTGGTCCAACTCTCTTTGGGATGTCAAAGACCAACGGAACTGATGGGCTCCTATTGATCAGGTAACAGGCTATCTGAACTGCTTCACCCCAGAATGACTTAGGCAGTTTAGCCATTCTAAGCATGCTTCGCACCTTTTCCACAATGGTGCGGTTCATCCTTTCGGCTACGCCATTGTGTTATGGGGTTCCAGGAACTATCTTTTCATGTCTGATCCCATGGCTCAAACAGTACTCTTCAAATTCCCTTGAAGTGTACTCACCTCCATTGTCAGTTCGGAGACGCTTTAACTTTTGTCCTGTCTCCCTTTCCACCATAGCATGAAATTTTTGGAAAACTTGAAACACCTGATCTTTAGTTTTCAAAATATAAACCCATAATATTCGTGAAGCATCATCAATAAAAGTAACAAATTATTTATTACCACCCATCGATTCAATTTTCATTGGACCATAAATATCAGAATATACTAAATCAAGTATATTTAATTTTCTTTCAGGCGATGTCTGAAATGAGACTCTATGTTGCTTACCAAATAAATAGAATTCACGAGGTTTTACCGTTATACCTTTAGCACAAGAAATGAGTGATTTCCTGGCAAGAATCTACAATCCCTTCTCGCTCATATGACCCATTCTTTTGTGTCACAAATCTGAAGAAATCTCATCTTCTGCCGCGTTCAATTCACCTTGGCATATTTTTGCATTCGTCCTGTACAACGTGCTACGAGCAACTCCCTTTGCAATCACCAATGATCCCTTGGTGAGTATCCACTTTTGATTTGTAAAATAGTTCTCGTATCCATCTCGGTCTAAAGCAATTCCCGAGATCAAGTTCATCTGCAAATCAGGTACATGCCGCACGTCCTTTAGAACCAATGTACATCCGATATTTATCTTGATACAAATATCACCAATCCCCGCAATCTTTGAGTAACTTGTGTTACCCATTCTTACAGTGCCAAAATCACCTGCTACATATCTGCAAAAAAGATCTCTTACCGGTGTGGCATGGTAAGATGCTGTTGTATCAACCACTGATTCCGACTCTGGACCTGACAAGTGCATGCATTCCTCTGCCTCATTTATAAAGAGGACAATATTATCATTATTTTGCACCATGGCGGCTGTGTTGTCGTCATTCTTCTGGCCACTAGTTTCACCTTTGCCCTTCCTTGGATTTGGGCAATCTCTTTTGAAGTGACCTGGTTGATCACAATTGTAGCAATTTCTAGCTCTTGATTTGGATCGGTTCTTAGACTTCCCACGAGCTTCGGATCTACCATAGTTGCTCGAATTCCTTTGATAGCTCCTGCATCTACCTTCTGTGATGAGAGCCTGTCCTTGATTTTCAGGCTTCTTTCTCATCTTCTCATTGAGTAGAAGAACCGATATGACGTCTTTCAACTCAATGGTGGTCTTACCGTGCAGGATTGTTGTTGCCAAATTATTGTACGAAGATGGCAACTAGTTCAATAGCAAGAAGGCTTTATCTTCTTCCTCGATTTTCACTCCGAGGTTGGCGAGCTGTGTGATTAGTCCGTTAAACACATTTAAATGTGACAAAAAATTCATACCTTCACCCATGTGTAGGGCATATAGCTTCTTCTTCGGGTACAATTTATTTGTCAGCGGTTTATACATGTATAGGCTTTCCAACCTTGTTCAAATGCCACATGCGGTATCTTCATCAATGATATTATTTACCACATCATCTGATAAGTGCAGCTTGATTGTACTAGCAGCCCTTTCATCCATGTCAGCCCAATCCTCACCTTTCATATTATCAGGCTTTTTGGCATCAACATCTAGTACCTTGTGTAATCCTTGTTGGATGAGCAGATCCCTCATCCTTTTTTGCCATGTTGAGAAACCTCTATCTCCGTTAAATTTTGCTACCTTCTACTTTACTTCAGACATTTTTACTTTTCACCGAGTATAGTACTACCGACAATGAATAGTATTTCTGTGAACGAGCAAAACGTGTGCTCTGATACCAGTTGTTCGGAATAAACCCCCTACAGAAATAATATTCACTGTAATAAAAGCAGAATAATAACGTAGCACCTAGATATGGTAATTAACAAGAATTAAAAAATGACAACGATACGAAGATTTTTACGTGAAAAACCCTTTTAAATAAAGAAAAAACCACGACTCCGAGATGATCAACTGATATCACTATAGCAAGAAATTTTACACTTTGCAGGTCCGAGTAAAATACTCCAAAGACCACGCCTACAATGTTGACAATTCAAAAGAAACGATGGCTGCCAACTTAGAAAAAGACTTAGAAGTCTTTATCAAAGGAAGAAAGTTATTTTCCTTAATTTATGGGATGGACCATCAATATGAACTCATCTATATGCATTAGCCAGCTGTGGTGTGTGACAAATTAAATTGACACATTCTGCACCATGTCTGATCAATGATCTGGTGGCATGTGTATGAAAATAATAAAATATATTACTCCCTTTGTTTTAATTTATTTGAACTTATTTTTTTTAGTTCGTGCAAAAAAGAATGACCCTTTCTTTATTTGGAAATAATTTACCTTAGCCACACAAAATATATATGCCTCATTTTACACAACAAGGTCAAAAGTCTTTTTTTTTTAACTTTGTGTGTCTAGCCAAATGGGTTCACATAAATTGAAATGCAAGAAGTAGCAATTTGTCGCACAAAAATTAATGATTGATATCCCAGCTGTCTGTACTTATTAGCAAATTTGCCAGTGTCTATTATAATGGTTTATCAAGGTTTGATTAATGAATGATTCACTTCGTACCATTCGCTCAAAAAACAATGGAAATGAAACCAAATAGCACGTACATGTAAAGACCTTTATGTTCCCTCGAACTAAATTCAATCCTTTTATTGGCTTTTTAACCTGAAGTTTGAAAAACAATGATTTTTAATACAAGGAAATTATTTCCATCGAATATGTAAATCACATAAACGTTGTGGTCGAGTTCGGATAGTGTAAACCGTTACCATGTTAAATGTTTTTACTTGGAAACTATTTCTAAACCATTTCTCAATGTTTGATTTTGTAGGTAGACATTAGACATTACCTGCGTCTATTATATTTTACTAGTTTTCTTTAAGAAACAGTGGGTTTGACGTAAATTTGAACGTGCCTCCACTAAATTACTAGAAACCAGCTGCTTTCTCCCCATTAAAACAACTACGGGGTAATTCTGTCCACCAAAAAATAGGTTAATTCTGTTGTATGGGCAGAAACTTCATTTGATGTGTTTGACCTAGTCAACGGTAATAAAGTTTTCGATGGCTGTGACGTGTCGATATGACTCCAAAAGGTTGAGGTTAGATGTGAAAGATAAAGCGGTGTCTGAGGTCGAAATGGCTTGGCAGAGGACGGGAACGAGGACGAGGACGAGCATCTATCCTCGGTACAAAGTGATGACCAATTTAGGCTTTAGATTCCCTAGAGAATATTCTAATGAATATTCTAATCCGTTGTACTATCTAGGGTTTTATAGCCCATGTGCCCTTATAAATCAGAAGAGACGTATATCAGAAAAGGGAGATTGGACCTTTTGTAAAGAATTTCATCAACATTCTTTGTACAAGATTCTCACTTTATTGAATAGAAGCAAATCTTGACTTTACACTTCCCTTCTTTTATCCTTTTCTTCCGAGGAAGGAGCACCACCCGCCATCAAAAAACTTCTAGAGGCCTAGCTAACTGACACTTTGGTCAGTGTGATAAGTAAGCAGGTCCTGTGCACGACTGCAGAAACCCCAAAGACCCTCGCATCCCAGCAAAGGAATGGACATGATGACCAACTAAACGCTCCAACTTCAGGTAATACCTACATGACCGCTAATAGTGCAGGTGACGACGCCTTCGCCGCCGTATTAAAAAGAATGGAAGAGATGGAGAACGAGAACAGGGTACTCAAGGAGCAGATGAAAGAGAACCAAGAACAGGTAGACAAGATACCAGGCGCCCACAAACTAATACCAAAAAAGGATGGCAGCAGGTTTATAGAGCAGCCGTACAGGGAAGAAGCAGCTCCTCATGCCATACGAAAAACTTTCAAGATGCCCCCGTACCTTAGAATCTACGACGGGACGACTAATCCCGAGGACCATGTTACCCATTACGTCACCGCAGTAAAGGGCAATGACTTCACCAAAGAATAGGTGTCCTCCATCTTGTTGAAAAAGTTCGGCGAAATCCTTACAGGGGGAGAGTTGAAACGGTATTCGTAGCTGCCGGCCTACTCCATAGAAACATTCGAGAAAATGGAGGACAGGTTCGTAACGGAACATGCTAGGTCCAAAACGGACGAAACCAGGGTAAACAACATCTTCTCCATCAGGCAATCCCCATGGGAAAAACTGAGGGACTTCTTAGCGCGTTTCAACAGAGTAAGTTTGACCTTACCAAATGTTTCTGAAAGAATGGCCGTAGCAGCCTTCCAGTATGGGATAAACAGAGAAGGTTTGAGGGCGACCAGAAAGTTGCTGAGCCGATTAATGAAATACCCACCGGCCACCTGGGACGAGATCCATAATGCCTATTGTCCTGAGATCAGAGCAGGCGACGAAGACCTCAATGGGCCAACCCGACGACACATCTTAGTGCAATCCAAACCAAAGAAGGGAACGTAGGGATAATATGAGGATAGGCCCTCCAATGCTGCAACCGGGCAGAGATTGGCATCAACCTTATAAAAAGCCACCCATCCCCAACTTCCACCGCGAAGAGGGTCCCTCTAGGCAAAGATCAGACATCCCCATAAGCAACCGAGGTGTGGTTCCTTTACTATATGCTCATAACTTCTGTATGTCACTTACAGATGTGGTCTATGCACTCGAAAAGCTCAGACCAAAGGTGAAATGGCCAACGAAGATGAGGTCCGTCCCAAACAAAGGGAAGTCGGATGCCTTCTATGAGTTCCACCAAGATCGAGGACACAAGACCGAGGATTGCCACACTCTAAGATAAGAAGTGGTGACTCTGCTGCAACAAAGACACCTTAAGGAGTTTCTCAGTGACAAAGGCAAGAACACCTTAGCAAAAGGGAGAGAACGCCCAGGACCGCCAAAGTCGCAGTCTGCCGCTCGCACCATCACATGATTATAGGAGAGAGTGTTGACACCTTCATCAACAACATCTGGTTCACCGCCACCCACAAATATAAGAGATCGATCACTCACGAACGGTATGGCGGCCTCGAAGAAAGTATCATCTTCGATGAGTCGGATACCGACGGTTTGACCTTCCCTCACAATGATGCACTTATTATTACTTTACGCATTATTGATACTGACTTTAGGAAGATTATGGTTGATGATGTAAGCGGGGCATTCATTATTCATCTTCGAGTCCTCGTACAGATGCAACTCGAGGACAAGATAGTCCCACGTTGCATCACACAAACTGATTTTAACAATGCAGTTGAACGAACTTCAGGCTAGATCACACTTCCCATCCTCGCCGTCGGGGTGATGCTGGAGACCACATTCCATATCATGGACCAGGACATGACGTACAATGCCATCATGGGTCGGCTGTGGATACACCCCATGAGGGAAATCCCTTCCAGCCTGTACTAAGTGATTTAGTTGCCAACCCCTAGGGAATATTAAGCATACAAAGGGAACAACGCACATCCAAGGAATGCTATCGGATCGCCCTAGATAGTACGACCACTCAACAAAATAAAGAGAAAGAAAAGGAAGCATAGCAATCAGCAAGATTAGGGTCCCTTCATGTCGAAGCCAAAGACACTATTACGGATCCAGAAACAGTCGAAGCTACAGGTTAGACCATAGAGGACCTCGATCCCATCCAGCTAGACCCAAGCGACCTCAACAAATAGGCCTACATAAGAAGAAAGCTCAAGGATCTAGATAAGTTCAGTCAATTCTTAATAACTAACGCAAACTTGTTTGTTGTTAGCCATGCAGATATGCTAGGCATCTCCAAAGAAATAGCCACGCACAAGCTGAACATCGGCCCCTAGTACC
The DNA here is from genome assembly GCF_000715075.1 of Nicotiana tabacum. Taxonomy (NCBI): domain Eukaryota; kingdom Viridiplantae; phylum Streptophyta; class Magnoliopsida; order Solanales; family Solanaceae; genus Nicotiana; species Nicotiana tabacum. The sequence continues at coordinate 19,678,332 of NC_134081.1, read as the reverse complement.
CTCTAGTGAGGCAGGTCCGATGAAAGTTCAATCCCACCATCAACGAGGAAGTGGAGAAACTCATAGAAAACGGCTCTATTAGGGAGTCGAAGTACCCCAAGTGGATCACTAATGTAGTAATGGTCAAAAAGAATAACGGGGAGTGTAGGATGTGTGTGGACTTCACCGATATGAACAAATCTTGTCCGAAGGACTCGTTCTCATTGCTGCATATCGACCAGCTCATCGACGCTACAGTGGGGCATGAGTTGCTAAGTTTTCTAGATGCATACTCGGGCTAAATACTTATGGAGAAGGACGACCATGAGAAAACTACATTCATCACTCACAAGGGCGGCAGTGGCGTCTCCCCTGTAGATAGAGGCTGTAACAGTCAGGGAGGTGGACGGAAGCCCCTTATTTACACTAGGAACATCTCCACCACGAAAACTAGAAGGAGAACTAGACATGCTTGTAAAGATATGGAATTAAGGAAGGAAGTAAGTTGAGAGAATGGAAGAGAACTTTAGAGAATGATGGGCAAGGTAAGAAAATTTGGAGAAGGTGAAAATTCTGGCAGTGAAAATGAATAAGGGATACAAATAACGGTGATCATCCGCCCCTTTTAAATGAGGGACCTTGGGATTTGAAGAGACTAATCATAATTGCAGCCACAGTCAAAACGGCAGAGCCAATCGGCAAGCTATGCATGTTCTGACGTGACTCATCGGGAACAGACGTCATCATGATGCCTGACGTCACGTCTCAGCCACATCAGGTTCTCTCCATAAGTTACCCAGGAAAATCAAGACGACACAAATTCGAAGTATGTGGCTCTCATAATGCCATGTCGTCCGCCTTTGATGACGACCACGTCCATCAATATCCACTTATCTAGCCCATCCCTAAGAATGAGCTCGACAAGCGGAGGGACTAACTGTATTAGCAAAAATTTAATTTTATGTGTTTCACCTAGTCAACGATAATAAAGCCTTTGATGGTTGTGACATGTCGACATGACTACAAAAGGTTGAGATTAGATGTTAAAGATAAAGTGGTGTTGAGGTCGAAATGGATTGGCAGAGGACTAGGACGAGGACGAGCATCCATCCTTTGTACGAAGTGATGACCAGTCTTAGGATTTAGATTCCCTAGAGAATATTCTAATGGATATTCCTATCTGTTGTGCTATCTAGGATTTTGTGGCCCATGTACCCTTATAAATAGGAAGAGATGTAGACCAGAAAAGGGAGATTGGACCTTTTGTAAAGAATTTCATCATTCTCTGTACAAGATTCTCACTTTATTGAATAGAAACAAAGCTTGACTTTACACTTCCCTTATTTTATCCTTCTCTCCTGATCCAAGAAGAATTGGAATATATGATCGATATCAACCTCCATCATTGTGAGAAAATATATTTGAGGATCTTATCCTTGTCGGGTTATCTTTGTCTCATTTATTATTTGAAAGTCATTTATTATCATTTATTGCTTTCCTTTATACTCCTAGGTCTTTATTGCTCTATTATTATCTCAGGCTGTTTTCTTTAGTGTTATAATTAAAGTATTTATCGTAAAATACTGGATCTATCCTTGAAAATTGATATTGACTATCATTAACCCTATTTTTCTATTAATCTAATTGTATAAAACCAAAATTTATTTTTTGGGTCATACATCTGTTACTTTGAGTCAGGGGGCTTACGTCAATACAAGAATTTAGTGTTTTATTTTCTCTTACCCACAAAATTTAATATGAAAATTATTTATTTACAAAATTTCAATCCAATTCATTTTACTGCACTTTCCAACAATGAACTCAGAATACACTAACCTTGCTGCCAAAAATATTATTAAAGGAGGCCAGCTAATTGGACCAACTTCTAAAGCCAAAGACATGACAGTCACAGTTGTCAAGTATATTTTGGCCAAACAGTATATCTAAGATTAAAAATGATCATACATTCAAAGAGAAATCACTAGGATTAGCACGAAGAAGAAAAATAATAACCCCTGGAAGAAAAGAAAAATTAAGAAAAATGAACTATTCATTACTGTGTAGCCAAGAATAAATGAAGAAAAAGAAGTGCGCCATAATATTCATAACTGTGTGGACAAGAGTAGACAAAATCTCTATTTATAAACATCAAAAGTGAATAATATTGTAGTTTGTAGCATTATGGATGAAAAACAAGATAAAGAGGAGAAAATGGGAACTAGTAACATTTTAAATCATAAAAATATAATCATCTGCATCTAAATGTTAAATAAGACTTCAGTTTAACTTATGGTGAAACACTTCTTGCGGTATAATTAGCTATTTCGACTTGGTCATATTTGACTAAGTGTTCTTTATGATACGAAGAGTTCTGCTTCCCCTTTCTTTCATCTTTTCCTCCATAACCCTATTGAACATTTACTTCCTATAGCTATCAGTAACAGTAACACTTTTGACTAACTCTAGTCAAATAACCAAAACAATAATGGCTAAATTATATCCTACAGTATACTTCTAAAAAGTCATATAGGTATACAAGTAAATAACAAAAGACAAACACTCAACAAACTTAAGGACTCAAGGTATCTTCAGTGTTAGGATCGGGTCCTTAGTTTGTAGCATCTTCGTTCTTGAGTGCATTTAGAGAAAACAGTGGCAGCTGGCACTTGAGATGATAGTTTTTTAGATTGTCAAATGTTAGGTCAAACCTTGTATCATATTCTATATATATGAGATAGCATGTGAGAATAGATAGAGACAATACAATTTTTGGTTTGGCCTCTAGCAGCAGCGGCTGTGCCGCTGCACTGCTACCAGTAGGTACAGTGAAATAGCTTTTACAACTGTAAGGTTGACTGTACGACAGTTGGAGAACTGATCATATCTGTTCCTTTATCTGGTTCCTCGAGAGCTTTTGACCAGTCATCAAAACATATCACAACAGGCGCAAAGAAACTGATCGCATCAGGTTCCTATCTGGTTCAATAATAAAGTTTGTCAAATAATCAAAACCCATAATAGCACAACTTATCAATTTCTCCCTTTTTGATGATGACAAACCTAGAATTGATATTCCCACTGAGAACCATATTCCCAACATGTTCTCCAGAGTTCAACTTACCCAGAATTGATTCAACTTACCTCCCTCAATTATCTTCCCCCTTTTGACATCATTGAGGAGAACGATAGAATTAGCACAAGCAAAAAAGAAGTCCAGAAATATTAACTCATGCCACTTGTGTGCATACAACATTGTCAAAAACAAAACACAAGAGATTAATATTGCATAAAATAGACAGTAATTGCTCATTAAAGATTGGGAAATAGAGAAACATCAGTACCAATCAACATAAATATTAAAATTTAAACAGCCAACATGCCATAGTCATTAATTAATAACACCAAAAGAAGGACAGGATTTGGATAGGACTGGAAAAGGGTTAAAATGGGAAGCACTGAGCAGGAGATAACAGATACTAAGGAGCAAAAGTCTTGAGGAGTCTGTCCACTTTTTCATTTGTAATTCTTTGATCAATGATTACCTGCTCCTTCAGGTCCTCGTTATGTTTCCTCAACTGTGTATTCTCAGCCCTCAACTGGCTATTCTCTTCTACTAGGGAACCATTGGAACCAGGTTCCATGCTATTCTTATTGAGTTTGGATTGCAAGATAGTATTCTCAGCCTGAAGTCATTTGATCTCTGCAGTGGCTGACTCTTGAGCATCAATTAGTTGGGAGATGGTTGAGTTGCTGCCCACGCCTCCCTTCTTCAGCACGCACTCACGTTCTTCCAGTGTGCTCATGGTGAACATTTTCTTCCTGGTTCCCATAGTGGCTCTTCCCAATGGAACATCAAAAAGCTCTAAGTCCTTTGTAAGGAGGAACCCTATGGAAGACCATGTTTTCCATCCTTAAAGCATGCCACCTTCAGCATGTTCTCAATCATGAGCCCAAGAAGATTGATAGAAGTGAAAGAAGCCAATGCCTCGATAAGAAACCAGGTCCGCAATGGAGGCTATAGATCTTCTTTTAGCCCGAGGCAACAACACTTTGTTCAACTTCTCGAACAATAACTGGAATTCTGGCTTAAATTCTTTCTTGTACACCCTCTCCCCTAATACAGTGTCCTCCCTCTTTACGATCAACATTTTAAAAGCAGAGCAAGCAGCTCCCTCCAATGTTCTTATCCCATATGTGGGCACTTCAAGAATGTCCCCAAGCGTATCCTCATCCAAGAAAAAATCTTTCCCATTAACAGTCAGACATAATGTGGCCTCATCCACCACAAACAAACCAGCATAAAAACTTGTGACTTCATCTTCATAAACCTTTGGACTTTGGAGTGTAAAAAGATGGCTTCACTTTTGAAACTCCATAATTTCCATTAGTTCTCTTATCCCTGTCTGTTCAACAATCTCAGGGTCAAACACTCGACCCCACAACACCTTTTGGCTTGTAATCTTCCTCTTTTTGAAAGGCTTCTTTTCCTCTTTTTGTTTCTCCACTTCTTCTTTTTCTCCACTTCATCTGCATCTTCAGTCAAAATTTCTTTTTCAGACATTTATCCCTTTCACTTACTGATATCACTTTTCTTTGAACTCTTCCTAAACAAGAGAAGGTACTTCCTTTACCGCCTCCTCAACATCAGCTTCCACCACATCTGTCAGTGGCACCTCCTTCTAATCAACTAACTTGTTTTTTACTACTCGTTTTCTTATTCTTTTCCTTACTTGCTTTCAGAGCATTATCAAGCTCAGTTGTCCTCTGCTGCCTTGTGGTGGTGGGTTTGTATGCAATGCAATTCTTTTTCTTGGCCCTACCCCTTGCAGCTAAAAAGCTTAATACAGCTTAGTTATCAAAACCAACTCCTTCACTTCCATGAGAATGACAAACAGAATCAGGTCTCATTTCAAGATACACAATGTCTAAAGGAATAGGAATGGAGGAATCGAACAGGGGTGTGTTCGTACTGCCCAGGTTAGGCCTTGTAGGACCTGGTGTCTCATCCCAAGTAGGAGCAATAGACTCCCCTAGGATAGAGTAATGAGGTCCCTCTGTTGGTTCCCCTGTAGTACACATAGTCACCTATTCCCCATGAATAATATGTTCTCCCTGACGCTGTAGATCACCTTGAATCAGTTCCCCCTAAGTCCTTTCACCACTACTACTCGCCCTTAAGGCCTCAACAAAACCTCCCACAATCTCAATCCCTTTATCAGTAGGAAGAGAGGATAAATTGCCTGTTTTAGTAGGAGTATTCTGAACATTTCCTTCAGCCGTTTGATTTTCATCTTCCTCAGACACATGCAGTTCCACAGCAGTACCAGAACCTTCATATTCCTCCAACCTTACTTCATCTATTGTGGTTGTATCACTGTTTACTTCAATACCATCATCGTCTTCTTCCATTTGCTCTGTGTTTTGAAACAATCGAGGGGTGGACACTATTTGCTCTAAGTCTGGATTTTCAGTAGGGATAAAAGGAGAAGGGGATGAAATAAACTTATTGAGAGTTTGGCACCAGGACCAGAAGGTTTAGGAGGGGTGACAGTGGGGTTGGTTTCGATGGAAATTGGGGCTTTTGTGGGTAAAGCATTTGGCTCAAATCTAAATTGGGATAATACGTTAGAAGAAAACAAGGATGTGTTATTTTCAAACATTTTGGGAGAATGAGTTTCTTATAGAGACACTGTTAGATTGTTTTAGGAAGAGACAAAAAGAAGAGGGTTCGAAGAGAAAGAGAAAGGAGTGTTTTGAGTTTGAGGTAAAGAAAGAGACAAAAGTTAGGTTTATAAAAAGGAAAAGGAATCAGTTACAAACGGGTGTGAGAGAAAAATGGGTCAACGGGTCGGTTTAGAAAGAATGTGACGTTTGGGCTTAAAAGAAGTTAGAACATGCGGGAAACAAATAGTGAAATGGCATCTTCGCAGTTTAAAATGCATAAAAGTGTTGAAGGAACTACTAATCAGAGTCATAGGAACCAGGTTCCTAGACAGGTTTTTGAAAATGTGAGCAAAAACTTCTAGATGTGCAATACCATTTGCCACTAATTTTGTCCTGAGTCTGCCATGCGTTTTTACTTGTAACAGTATAGATTTGAGTTAGATGTCGCCAGAAAATACTTTTTAGCATTGTATTTTTCCTTCTTCACATAGCCAATCATCGAGGGATCAGGTCCTTAGTTGAGCTTGATCAACCCCAACTCCAGACGATTTCTTTTAAAGTGTTCTTCACTTAGTGCCTTGGTAAAGATATCTGCTACCTGGTCCTCCGTCTTGCAAAACTTTATACAGATAAGACTATTTTTAACAGTCCCTCAAGAAGTAATGTCTCACACCAATGTGCTTTGTCGTGTGCTGCACCGGGTTCTTTTCCATGTTGAGAGCACTTGTGTTATCACACAATAAGGGCACACAATCTGTATACACACCAAAATCTTCAATTTGTTATGTGATCCAAAGCAGTTGTGCAGAATAATAGGTAGCAACTGCATACTCAGCTTCAACGGTAGAAAGAGCCATATAGTTTTATTTCTTTGTACCTCGTGAGATCAAGCATGACCCCAAAAAATGTTTCATTCTAGATATACACTCCATATCTACCAAATATCTAGCAAAATTAGCTTCAGCATATTCAATCAAGTCAAAATTATCTCATGAGGGATAGAAGAGGACCAGGTCCTGCGTTTCCTTGAGATACCTAAAAATTCTTTTGGCAGCCTTCAAATGAGCTTCTCTTGGGCTTGATTGAAACCTAGAACACAACCCAACGCTGAAGACAATATCAGGTCTGCTAGTAGTTAAGTACAAAAGAGATCCAATAATACCCCTATACATAGTTTTACTGACAGGGAAACCATGTTCGTCCACGTCTAATCGAGTAACAGTGACAATGGGAGTATCAATGGTCTTAGAATTTTCCATCTCAAATCTTTTCAGCAGCTCCTTGATGTACTTCTGTTGACTGATCATGGTCCCTTTTGAAGTTTGCTTCAGTTGCAACCCAAGGAAGAAATTTAGCTGATCCATCATACTCATCTCGAATTCACTTCCCATGAGCTTTTCAAACTCCTAACAAAGGGAACCATTTGTTGCATCAAAAATGATATCATCCACATAAACTTGCACTATCAATAGATTTCTCCCTCTAGTGAAGCCATTTTCAAGAAGGAATTTTGACAATCTCTCATACCATGATCGAGGGGCCTGCTTCAAACCATATAGAGCCTTGTCAAGCTTGAAGACATGTTCATGATGCTCATAACATTCAACGTGTGGAGGTTGCTTGACAAATACTTCCTACTTCAAATATCCATTCAAAAAGGAACTTTTAACATCCATTTGGAACAATTTGAATTCCATTTGAGATGCAAATGCTATAAGAATTCTAATGGATTCCATCCGAGCAACATGAGCAAAGGTCTCATCATAATCAATCTCTTTTTCTTGATTATATCCATGCACCACAGTCTTGCTTTTATTTCTTGTTGTATTACCAAATTCATGAATCTTGTTTCTGAACACCCACCTGATTCCAATCACTGTTCTGTCTGAAGGTCGATGAACCAGGTGTCATACTTTGTTTCTTTCAAACTGATGGAGTTCTTCTTGTATAGCAGCTATCCATTCAACATCTTTCAATGCTTCCTTGATGTTTTTAGGTTCGATTTGAGACAGGAAGTCTTAGAAGGCAAACATGTTTCTTGCCTTAGATCTAGTTTGAATACCAAAACCTAAAGGTATGATCACATTTTGAAGCGGATGTGAACTCTTGTACTTCTAGTTGGATACTTGAACTTCAGAATTTGAAGGACCAGGTTCCTCCATATTTGAAGCCATCATTGGCATCAAAAGAAGTATGACTTCCATTCATTTGTCCTGTATCAGGAGTACCTCATACACCATCAGTAACCCTATGCTCAGCTTCAGTTGAGGTGATAGAGGGACCAGGTTCCTCTATCTCTGCTGGAGATTCTGCTGCATCTTCTTCATCGGTTTACTTGACTTGACTCATCAAATCAATCTTTTCATTGGAAATATCTATGGCTTCTCCAGGAACTTTTGAAAAATCTCCATCTTTATCTTTCTTTTTATGCAACCCTTTCCCACTTGATTCGTGGGATTCTCAAAGATCACATGCACACTTTCTTCTATACATTGAGTTCTTTTTTGGAGACTTTGTATGCCTTACTTTGAGAGGAGTAACAAACAAAGATTCCCTTATCACCTTTTGCATACATTTTTCCCAAAACTTTCTTACCATGGTTGAGAACAAAGAATTTGTATCCAAAAGCTCTTAGGTAAGTTAGCTTGGGTTTTCTTCCATTAATCCGTTCATAGGGAGTCTTCTCAAGCAGGGACCTGATCATGCACCTGTTAATCAAGTAATAGGCAGTGTTTACTACTTCAGCCCAAAAACAATTAGGTACATTACTATCGATCAACATTGTTCTAGCCATATATTCAAGAGTCTTATTTTTCATCTCCACAACACCATTTTGCTGAGGCGTTCTAGGAGCAGAAAAAATGTGACTTATACCGTTTTCAGCATAAAATTTATCAAACTTGGCATTGTCAAATTCAGTACCATGATTAGATCTAATACTCACAACATGATTTCCCAGATTTACTTGAATCTGCCTCACAAATGCAACAAATACTGGAAATATCTCATCCTTGGTCCTTAGAAATAATGTCCACGTGAATCTTGAATAGTCATCCACAATCACAAAGATGTACTTCTTTTCTCCTCTATTTTGGAATCCTCATAGGTCCACAAAGATCCATATGAAAAAGATCAAGTGGCCTTGAGGTGCTCACTTCCTTCTTTGGCTTAAACGAGGACCTGACCTGCTTCCCTTTTGCACAGGTATCACACACCTTATGATCCTTGAACTTTGACTTGGGCAGCCCATGAACCAGGTCCTTCTTGATCAACTTGTTCAGCAAGGTAAAGTTTGCATGCCCCAGTCGTCTGTGTCATAGCTCAGCATCATCATCAATAGCACTCAGGCATGTTAAATCACCACCATTCAGTGAGTCAAAGTCTATAACATAGATGTTCTTGAACCGTTTGTCTATCAATACCAGTTCACCACTTTTGAGATTGGTGAGTGCAATATTTGGACAAGAACTTTGCTTCATTTCCCTTTTCATAGATTTGGGACACACTGAACACGCTATATTTTAAACCATTCACATAGTACACATTTTTAATTGTATGGAAGAGTATTTTGTCAATTTTCCCAACACCAAGAATATAACTCTTCTTGCCGTTTTTAAAGGACACACTCCCACCTTGGAAGGCCGTAAGTGAGAGGAAATCATCCATTTTTCTAGTCATATATTTCGAGCAGCCATTATCCATGTACCATCTATGATTGTTTCTTCTCACTCCAGCCTTCATACAAGATCACTAATTAGACTTAAGAACCCAAGCCAGCTCGGGTCTCTTGTAATGATAGAAAGGGTGAATCAAATTTCTTTTTGCCCATGTAGGCAACACATATTTTATTTTCAGAGAACCAAGTGCCTTAATAGTAGGCTTATTTTCAGCAAAACTTTATTTTTCTGCAGAGACTGAATTTTAGCTTTACAAGAATCCTTGTAATGGCCAGTTTGACCACAATGAGTACACATTCAATTATCAATCACAATTACATACTTACTATGGGGATTATAGGGGGTTTTAGCATTTTGGAACCCAATTCCTTGCATGTTTCCACCATTACTCTTGTACACAGACGTTATTACATCAGAGGACCAGGTCCATTTAAGTGTCTTATCAAGATTATTTTAAACCTTTTTTAGATCTTCCTGAAGTTCTCTATTCTTTTCAAGCTCAGCAGCAAGACTTGTTTTAACTTTCTTAAGCTCATTGTCAAGATCAAGTTGAGCCTCACTAGCCGCTTCTTTTCCCTTAGGATTGTTCATCCATTTTTCCATTTGATTTTTCAACAAGATATTTTCTCTAGTTACTTCTTCTACTTGTTCCTTCAAATTTAAAATTGTGACCACCATATCATCCCTCTCTTGTTTTACATCACTAATTTCTTCAATTAAGGATTTTTTCTCATTAATAAGGCTATGATAGGCATCAATCAATACATTTGCTAATGACATCAATTTCTTTTGAGAGTAAATTTTCAAATTTCTTTGAACATTAAAAAAATTTACCTCATCTTCCTCCTTGTCTTCATCATTATCAGATTTTGCCATGAGTGCAAAGATAGAATCATATTCTGAGGATTCATTTTCAATAGCCATCACGGATGTATCTCCTTGGTCATCTTCACTTTCAGATTCACTGGAGGAATCTTTCCAAGCAGCCAGTGCTTGCTTTACCATGTTTTCAGCAATATCTCTTCTTTTAAATCTCTTGTTAGGGACCGAGTGCCTCTTAACCACTTTGTCAGTGTTGTTTTTATAGCGATCCTTCTTATGAAGTGGACATTACTTAAAAAAGTGTCCAGGCTTTCCACACTTATGACAACAATAAATTTCCTTGAAATTCTTGCTTGAACTTCTTCTCTTGGGAATTCCACCATTTCTTCGAATCATCTTTTGGAATCTTCGAGTGAGATAAGCCATGTCGGACTCATCAATGCTTGAGTAACTATTGGCGGCCTTGAGGACCATGTTTTTTGTCACGACCCAAACCGATGGGTCGCGACGGGCACCCGGTGCCTTACCTAACCAAGCACCAATGATACGTATCTTTCTTATCATACCATCATAGGTAAATGGACCAGAAGGACCGTCATGATATAACCAGACTAAAACATAAGGGAATACTCGACATAGGACGACCTAACATGGAATACAAACTTATACATGTGACATACGGGCCTATAAGGCCGACATGATCATTTATACACTCAAAATATAGGCCGACAAGGCCATACAAGTATCCATATACATGAGATATGTCTACAAGCCTCTAAGAGTGCATAAACATCATAAAGGTCGGGACAGGGCCCCGCCATACCAATCAATATATGTCCATCAATACATGTCCAAATCATACTGACCAAATAGGCAACTTCGAAGCAAGTGGAGTGCACCAACACCTTTCGCTGAGCTGATAGCCTACTAGGAGGACTCTCAACCTGTATATCGGGACCTGCAGACATGAAACGCAGAGTCCCCAGGCAAAAGGGACATCAGTACAAATAATGTACCGAGTATGTAAGGCATGAAAGCAGTATATAAAAGACATGAAAGAAACATAGAGTAAATAACTCAATCTGTAAGTCTGAATAGCTCTGTGAATCATGAAACATTTATAATGACATGCATATGCGTATAAATGTTATATCATGCATAGGTATGTGCGTAGATAACATTATTAAGCCTGTGAGGACATCCCATCATATCATCTTGACCTTTGTGGGCGAAATCATCATCGTAGACCAGCTGATCAGGTGGTGGTGCGTATATAACGCCATAACCTTTCCCCATACCCCATATGCATATACTATACGCGTATATAAAGCCATCTGGTCATGGGTGGAAATGAATACAATGCATAATGAAGTAAGTCAATAAGATCTCTCAGAATATCATAAGACCCATGAACAGACGATATGATAGTAGGACATGTGGGGAATCAAGAACATAGGCAACTCTAGTACTTCTAGGAATAGAATCATTTATGAAAGTTGCGTGCTTGCTCGTTTCTTTCCATCATATGGATCATGCCAAAAGGAAAGAAGGGATAGCCTTAACATACCTTAACTCCATTGAGTCCTTAATACCTTCCAAGCAATTCTTCAAACAACTCAACTCAATCTACCATATCATAAAGAGATTCAAAATTAGTGTTGGGTAAACGCTAAGTTCGCAACTTAAACTAGTAGCTCGCTTATGTAAATTTGGGCAGTATCTCCCCTATAAAAAGAGACTCCTCCAATACCATATAAAAACAACAATGACCAAAGCAATCTAGCAATACATAATTATCAATAACAAGACACCATATAACAACAACAAGTCATAACTACATCAAGACGAGCGGCAAGCTCCGATTGAAACCTGTATACCCCATATCACCCCTTATAGACTTCTTAATTTAACTTAACAGTATTCTCAACATGATAATGAAGTTATTCATCAATGATTCCAGCCTTATACCATATATTAATAATAAAGAAAATAATCCACAACTCCAACTATCCTCAATTAGCAACTTTATTCACTAGTTCATGTCTAGCCCATCCATCTAACTTAATCAACATCAAGATAACCATAAGCACATGAAAGAATACAATATAATTACCTCATACAGTGGATTCAAGTCCAAATCAATGTTATATTTATCTTACAACAGCCCAACACACCCCAGTCACTTCATTCCCAAAATGACAACTATAGTAGTGTCAAACACCCCGAAAATATTACAAAGAACGACTAATCCACCATTTCACCATTATATGGTATTTCTCCATACAATTTATCCTCCAAAAATCCATTAAACAGTAGCAAAATAGACAGCCCAAAAATAATACTAAACAGCCCACAAAACAGTCCACTACAAGTCGAATAACTCAAACTCACGGCTTCCAATCACCGTCTCGTGAGTTCTAACTATTAGGATATGAATTTATCAACCTTACATGATATTTAAAATCTTAAAAACAGAAAGTAGACATTTTCGTAACTATTAAATGCCTTCCAAAACTCAAACTACAAAGAAAAAGAGAGGCGATATAGCGATACTTACGTTGTAGAGATCGTTTTAATGTTATCGCTTCTTGATTTCGTACCCGGGATGTTAATCTTCTTTGAAACCCTTGTAAAGAGATTTAGGGTAATTTTATGGGTCTTATGGATATCATACGACTAAAATAACTCATAACATAACCTCATTATTTCGTTAAGAACCCTAGTATCACCCCAAACGTACATGTTATAACATTCCCAACTTGTCGACATTCGTTGAAAATTATTTTATTCAATTTGCTTAGCTCCTAAGCCTTTCAACACTCTTGGTAGTTGTTATATATGATCTTGAAGATTTGTAACCTCCAAGGTAACATGATTAAGTTACTTTATGTACTTTCAAAGATGATCTCATTTTTGAGCTTACATCAATTGACTTATGATGTACTCTCACGTACGAAAATATGGGGTGTAAAATATTTCTCTTTCTTGGGCTATCTTCTTTCAAGATCCTTTTTTCTCTTCATCTTATAGGTTTTGAGATTTCCATTTAGCTCATCAATGGTTAGCTTCTGTAGGGCCTTGGCTTCAATGATGACATTCACTTTACTTTTTCAGAAACCTGGCAGAACGCTGAGTATCTTCCGGACCAGCTGTAACGACCCGGCCGGTCTTTTTGAGAGTTGTAGCTCTGTTTACCTTTTCTGATCATTCTTGTGCTTCACTGTTATTTTATGACTTATCGGGTTGGTTGTTTCGGGTCGGGGAGATTTCAGAGTGAATTGAGATACTTAGTCTCTTAATTGAAATCTTAAGCTGAAAAAGTCGATCGGATGTCGACTTATGTGTAAACGACCTCGGATTGGAATTTTGATTGTTCCATTAGCTCCGTTGGGTGATTCTGGACTTAGGGCATATCCGGATTGTGATTTTGAGGTCGAGAATAGAATTAGGCTTGAAATGGCGAAAGTCGAATTTTTGGGAAGTTTGACCAGGGGTTGACTTTTTGATATCGGGGTCAGATTCTGGTTCTGAAAGTCGTAGTAAGTTCATGGGGTCATTTGTGACTTGTGTGTGAAATTTATGGTCAATCGGACGTGATTTGATAGGTTTCGACATCGTTTGTAGATTTTGGAAATTTCAAAGTTCATTAGGCTTGAATCCTTGTGTAGTCCATGTTTTTGATGTTGTTTGAGGTGAATTGAGAGTCCGACTAAGTTTGTCTCGTGATTTAGGACTTGTTGGTATGTTTGGTTTAGGTCCCGAGGGCCTCGGGTTGATTTCGGGTGGTCAACGGACTTGGTTTCGAGTTGGTAAAGCAACTGAAGTATTGCTGCTACTGGTATAACCACACCAGCAGAGTGGGCACCGCAGGTTCGAGCCCGCAGAAGCGGGAAGCGAGAGACGCAAAAACGGGCTAGGTGGAGAAGGCTATGGTCGCATGTGCGATGTTCCTTCTACACCTGCGAGGATGCAGATGCGACGAGAAGGGGTTGAGGTGCGAAGTTTGAAGGTTTGGTTGTTTCCGCAGAAGCGGACAAAGGGCCGCAGAAGCGCCTCCGCAGGTGCGAAATATGGAGCGCAGGTGCGAGCCCAGTGACTTAAGTAGTTTCCGCAGAAGCGGAGTAATAACCGCAGAAGCGGTCCCGCAGGTGCGGATAAGTGGCCGCAGGTGCGAAAAGCCTGGGCAGAATGTTTAAAAACAAGGGTTCGCGATTTTAGTCTCATTTCAACATTTTGAACTCGGACTTGAGCGATTTTGGAGAGCATTTTCGAGGGGATTTTTAAGGTAAGCTTCTTGTACTCATTTTTGATCAATAATCTTGTTCCCTATTGTTGTTCCCACTTAGATTGTGTGATGTTGAGGTGAAATTTGTTGGTTTAAGGCTAGGGATTTGGAGAGGTAATTTTGGGGAATTGAATGGCCATTTGATGTCGGATTTTTATAAATTTGGTATGGTTAGACTCGTGAGTGAATGGGCTTTCAGGTTTTGTGACTTTTGTTGGATTTCGAGACGTGGGCCTGGGGCCGGCTTTTGACCAATTTCGGATTTTGGCTTATAATTTTGTATTTTTCTTGTGGAATTGATTCCTTTAGTCCGTGTTGATTGTATTGTACTGCTTGTGGCTAGATTCGATATGTTTGAAGGCCGATTCGCGAGGCAAAGGCATATTGGAGTAGAGTTTTGCTCAGATTAAGGTAAGTAACAGTTTTAAATCTGGTCTTGAGGGTATGAAACCCCAGATTTTGGTGTTATATAATTGTTTTGGAGGTGACGCACATGCTAGGTGATGGGCGTGTGGGCGTTCACCATGGGAATTGTGACTTGGTTCACTCCGTGAAACTGAGAAGTTGAATAAACTTGTTGTTAACTATATGCTCTTCATGTGTTATTGAAATTTGATTGTGAATCATGTTAGAGACCATAATTAGGCTATGTGTTGGTACTGTTAGGACCCACAGAGGCCGTGTTACATATTAGATTACCTGCTAAATGCTATTTGTACTGAGTCTCAGTGTTATTAGCATATCATATCTCAGTCTCTATTATTCTTGTTGATACATCACATTATTGTTGTTTGGGCTGATTTTCCTAATTTCTGAGAGCCCTAGAGACTGGAGAGATTACTGACTGAGTGAGGCCGAGCTCCTACTTGTGAGGATATTTATGGGATCGGGCTACATGCCGCATCATATTTTCATTGATTTATGCCATGATTTGGCTTGATATAGCGCTTGGGCTGAAAGAGCCCCTCCGGAGTCTGTACACACCCCCAGTGAGTGCAGGTACCTACTGAGTGCGAGTGCTAAGTGCCGAGTGCTGAGAGACTGTGAGGAATGAGTGGCTGTGAGGAATGAGTGATTTGTGAGGTTGGAGTGAATGGGAGGACTAAGTGATTGTTGCCCTGAGAGGCTGTATATGATTTCATTGTTGTTGCCATATATCACTGATTTTGGAAAACTTCTGAAGGATACTTTTATCTGGTTTTTACTTGAATTTGGCACGAATAAACTGATTTGACTTAATTTGCCAGATTTGAAAGCATATCTACTTTTCTTGTTGAGACTACTGAAAATGAATTATAATTGTGTAGCTCGTCACTATCTTTCAGTTCCTTATTTATTATTGTTACTTACTGAGTTGGTTGTACTCACGTGACACCCTACACTTCATGTGAGATCCAGGAGTTTTTGGACGCGGAGAGTGTTGATATTTTGCGTAGCTGACCATTGGAGATACCGAGGTAGCAGCCTGGCGTTCGCAGTCCTTGTTTATCTTTCCTTATCCTTTCTTTCATTATATTTGGATCCAAATTGTTACAGTCATTTTATTTTAGACTGCTTTTGTATAGATGCTCATGACTTAGTGATACCCAGATATTGGGAGCTATTTTCTCGCTTATGTTTTGGGTTTTACCCCCTTGTTTATGAAAACTTTGCCTATTTCAAATGTCTTGAATTATTTTTCTGTTAAATATTTGGAGTATTTGGAAATGACGGCTTGCCTAGTACCATCGATAGGCGCCATCACAACAGGTTATGATTTGGGTCGTGACAAGTTGGTATCAGAGCCTAGGTTACATAGGTCTCACGAGTCATGAGCAGGTTTAGTAGAGTCTTGCGAATCGGTACGGAGACGTCTGTACTTATCTTCGAGAGGCTGTCGAACCCTTAGGAAATTCCACATTCTTAAATTCTTATAATGCGAATCTTTTGATTCTGGAAATTAAACTTCTATTGTTCTATTCTCTCACAGATGGTGAGGACACGTATAACGGGACAAAATGGACAGCCACCAGTACAACCAGTCGAGGTCGCGTGAGGCCGAGGTCGCGGTAGGGGTCGCGGTAGGGGCACAGGTGCAGCTCGCACAGAAGCTAGGGCAGCACCTGCAGATCCACCAGTTGCCCCAGTTTAGGAGTAGGCTCCAGTTGTGGATGAGCCTGTGGGACCAGCTCAGGCACCACCTATGCCCATCATTATTCCAGGCCTTCACGAGGCCTTGGCTCAGATTCTAACCATGTGCACCAGTCTTGCTCAGGTGGTCTCTATTCCGGCCGCAGTAGCCACTTCTCAGGCCGGGGGAGGGGCTCAGACTCCCGTCGCCCACACACCAGAGTAGGTGGTACAGGGACTCCAGACACCAGGGGTACCACTAGCCCAGCCTGTTGCAGCCGTTCAGGACTATGTGGTTCCTGTCATGCCTGATGATGAGCACCGTAGATTGGAGTGGTTTGGGAGACTCCAGCCTCCATCCTTTAGTGGTACAGAGGGAGGGGATGCACAGGGTTTCTTGGATAAGTGCCAGAAGATACTCCGTACAGCAGGTATTCTAAAGACAAATGGGGTCTCATTCACTACTCTTTAGTTCTCTAGGGCTGCCTTCAGTTGATGGGAGGCCTACGCAGCACCCCTTACATGGCAGCAGTTCTCCGTTCTCTTCCTGGAGAAGTTCGTGCCTCAGTCCCGCAGAGAGGAGCTGCGCAGGTATTTCGAGTAGCTTCATTAGGGTGATATGTCTGTGATGCAGTATGAGATGAGATTTTCTGTGTTGGCCCATCATGCTATCTGGTTGGTTCCCACAGACAGGGAGAGGATCAGGAGGTTTGTAGATGGCCTCACTTTTCAGTTGTAATTGCTTATGACTAGAGAGAGAGTGTCTGGTGCTACTTTTGATGAAGTTGTCGACATTGCTCGTCAGATTGATATGGTTTGCAGCCAGGAGCGGGGTGACAGGGAGGCCAAAAGGCCTCGTGGACAAGGTGGTTTCAGCGGTGTTCCTTCTGGGGGTCAATTTTATTATGAGAGGGTTCGTCCTTACAGGCATACTCAGACGGCTCGCCCAGTTCACCGTGGTGCATCATCTGGCCATGGTTCACATAGTTATCAGCAGGGTCACTCATCTCTCAGTTCCTTTCCAGCTCAGAGTTCGTCCTATGCTCCATTGGGTCAGAGCTCGTCTATGCCAGGTCCTTCTACTAGCTATCCTGGTGCTCGGGGCTCCCTTCAGTCCCCATCAACCGTACCAGGGAGTTGTTTTGAGTGCGAGAAGTTTGGACATGTGTGGAGGCAGTGTCCTCGTCGTCAGGGAGGTCCAGCGCAATAGAGGAGTCAGGCTGCATCTTCTGCACCAGTTGCTGCACCACCTGCTCAGCCAACTCGGGGTGGGGCCCAGTCAGCTAGAGGTCGCCCTAGAGGGGGAGGCCGATCAGGTGGCGGTCAAGCCCGATTCTATGCTCTTCCTCCCAGACCAGATGACATTGCTTTCGATGCAGTGATCACAGGTATTGTCTCAGTCTTCCACGTGGATGCCTCTGTAGTATTTGACCCTGGTTCTACTTATTCATATGTGTCATCGTATTTTGCTCATTATCTGGATATGCCTCGTGAGTCTCTAGTTTTATCTTTTTATGTATCTACGCCGATGGACGATACTATTATTGTGGACCAGGTATACCGGTCGTGTGTAGTGACTATTGGGGGTTTGGAGACCAAAGTTGACCTCTTGTTACTTAGTATGGTTGATTTTGATGTGATCTTGAGTATGGACTGGTTGTCTTCATGTCATGCTATTCTGGATTCTCACGCCAAGACCGTGACATTGGCGATGCCGGGGCCGAGGGTTGAGTGGAGTGGCTCTATAGACTATGTTCCCAGTAGAGTAATTTCATACTTGAAGGCTCGGCGGATGGTTGAGAAGGGTTTTCTATCTTATCTAGCCTTTGTGAGGGATGTTATTGCAGAGACCCGTGCTATCGATTCTGTTCCGCTGGTGCGAGAGTTTTCAGATGTGTTTCCTGCAGACCTGCCGGGCATGCCGCCTGACAGGGATATTGACTTCGGTATTTATTTGGTGCTGGGAACTCAGCCCATTTTTATTCCACCGTATCGTAAGGCACCGGTAGAGTTGAAGGAATTGAAGGAGCAGCTACAGGAACTCCTTGCTAAGGGGTTTATTCAGCCTAGCGTGTCACCTTGGGGTGCACCAGTTCTATTTTTGAAGAAAAAGGATGGTACTATGAGAATGTGCATTGATTATAGGCAGTTGTACAAGGTCACAATCAAGAACAAGTATCCTTTGCCGCGTATTGATGATTTACTTGACCAGCTTCAGGGAGCGAGGGTGTTCTCCAAGATTGATTTGAGGTCAGGATATTACCAGTTGAAGATTCAGGACTAGGATATTCTTAAGACAGCTTTCAGGACCCGTTATGGTCATTATGAGTTCCTTGTGATATCTTTTGGGCTGACCAACGCCCCAACATCGTTCATACATCTTATGAACAGTGTGTTTCAGCCTTATCTTGACTCGTTCGTTATTGTATTTATTGATGATATCCTGGTGCACTCTCGTAGCCAGGAAGAGCATGCCCAGTATTTGCGGATCGTGTTGCAGCGGTTGGAGGAGAAGCTTTATGCAAAGTTCTCCAAGTGTGAGTTTTGGCTCAGTTCAGTGGCGTTCTTGGGGTACGTGGTGTCCAGTAAGGGTATTCAGGTAGATCCGAAGAAGATAGAGGCGGTTCAAAGTTGGCCCAGACCGTCCTCAGTCATAGAGATTCGAAGTTTTCTTGTTTTGGCTGGTTATTACCGTCATTTTGTAGAGGGTTTCTCATCTATCGTATCACCCTTGACCAAATTGAACCAAAAGGGTGCTCCTTTCAGGTGGACGGATGAGTGCGAGGAGAGCTTTCAGATGCTCCAGACTGCTTTGACCACGGCTCAAGTTCTAGTTCTACCATCAGTTTCTGGTTCTTACACAGTGTATTGTGATACTTCTCGGATCGGTATTGGGTGTGCTATGATGCAAGAGGGCAGAGTGATTGCTTATGCTTCGCGCCAGTTGAAGCCCCATGAAAAGAACTATCCTGTCTACGACCTTGAGTTAGCATCCATTGTTCATGCCTTGAAGAACTGGCGGCACTATTTGTACGGTGTCCATTATGAGATTTACACTGATCACTGGAGTTTCCAGCATATGTTCAAATAGAAGGATCATAACTTGCGTCAGCAGATATGGTTGGAGCTTCTTAAAGACTATGATATCACCATTTTGTACCATCCCGGGAAGGCTAATATGGTGGCTGATGCCTTGAGTCATCGGGCGGAGAGTTTGGGAACTTAGCATATCTTCCAGCAGCAGAGAGGCCATTGGCGTTGGATGTTCAGGCCTTAGCCAGCCAGTTTGTTAGGCTGGATATTTCTGAGTCGAGTCGAGTATTGGCTTGTGTGGTCTCTCGGTCTTCTCTTTATGATCGTATCAGGGAGCGTCAGTATGATGACCCACATCTGCTTGTCCTTACAGACACGGTCCAGCACAGTGATGCTAAGGAGGTCACTATTGGGGATGATGGTGCATTGAGGATGCAGGGCAGGTTATATGTACCCAATGTAGATGGGTTGCGAGAGTTGATTCTTCAGGAGGCTCATAGCTCGCGGTATTCCATTTATCCGGGTGCCGCAAAGATGTATCAGGACTTGAGGAAGCATTATTGGTGGAGGAGAATGAAGAAGGACAGTAGAGTATGTGGCTCGGTGTCTAAATTGCCAGCAGGTGAAGTATGAGCATCAACGATCAGGTGGGTTGCTTCAAAAATTAGAGAATCCGGAGTGGAAATGGGAGCGGATCACTATGGATTTTGTTGTTGGGCTTCCACGGACTCAGCAGAAGTTTGATGCAGTTTGGGTGATTGTGGATAGGCTGACCAAGTCAGCTCATTTCATTCCTGTGATGACTACCTATTCTTCCGAGCAGCTGGCTCGAGTGTATATCCGCGAGATCGTCAAGCTTCATGGCGTACCGGTATCTATCATCTCTGACCGTGGCACGCAGTTTAGGCACGTAGTTTACAGCACGGTTCTGGAGGGCCGTACAACATGAGTTGGGTACTCGAGTGGAGTTGAGCACAATATTTCACCCTCAGACGGACGGACAGTCCGAGCGTACTATACAGATATTAGAGGATATGCTCCGTGCGTGTGTGATGGAGTTTGGGTTTTGTGGGATCAGTTCTTACCACTAGCGGAGTTTGCCTACAACAACAGTTACCAGTCGAGCATCCAGATGGCATCGTATGAGGCTCTGTATGGTAGGCGGTGTAGGTCTCCAGTGAGTTGGTTCTAGCTGGGCGAGGCTAGATTATTGGGTACAGACTTGGTTCAGGATACTCTGGATAAGGTTAAGGTGATTCAGGATAGACTGCGCACAGCCAGTCCAGACATAAGAGCTATGCGGATCGGAAAGTTCGCGATGTTGCATTCATGATTGGAGAGCGGGTCCTGCTCCGGGTGTCACCTATGAAGGGTGTTATGAGGTTCGAAAAGAATGGCAAGCTGAGTCTGAGGTCTATCGGCCCATTTGAGGTGTTGCGACGTGTTGGGGAGGTTGCCTATGAGCTTGCATTGCCTCCCAGTCTAGTAGAAGTTCATCCAGTATTCCATGTTTCTATGCTCCAGAAGTATCACATCGATCCGTCTCACGTGTTGGATTTCAGCTCAGTCCAGTTGGACAAGAATTTATCTTATGTTGAGGAGCCGGTGGCGATCTTGGATAGGCAGGTTCAAAAGCTGAGGTCGAAGAATATTGCTTCTGTAAAGGTTCAGTGGAGGGGTCAGCCGGTCGAGGAGGCGACTTGGGAGACCGAGCAATATATGCGCAGCAGTTATCCTCATCTTTTCACCACTTCAGGTATGTCTCTATACTCGTTTGAGGACGAACATTTGTTTAAGAGGGGGAGGATGTAACGACCTGGCCGATCGTTTCGAGAGTTGTAGCCCCGTTCCCCTTTTCTGCTCTTTCTTGTGCTTCACTGTTGTTTTATGACTTATCGGGTTGGCTGGTTCGGGCCGGGGAGAGTTTAGTGTGAATTGAGACACTTAGTCTCTTAATTGAAATCTTAAGCTGGAAAAGTCGACCGGATATCGACTTATATGTAAATAACCTCGGATTAGAATTTTGATGGTTTTGTTAGCTCCGTTGGGTGATTATGGACTTAGGGCATGTTCGGATTGTGATTTGGAGGTCGGGAGTAGAATTAGTCTTAAAATGTCGAAATTCGAATTTTTGGGAAGTTTGATCGGGGAGTTGACTTTTTAATATCGGGCTTGGAGTTTCGGTTCTGGAAGTCGTAGTAGGTTTGTGGGGTCATTTGTGACTTGTGTGCAAAATTTGTGATCAATCGGATGTGATTTGATAGGTTTCGACGTCGTTTGTAAATTTTGGAAATTTTGAAGTTCATTAAGCTTGAATCCGTGTATAATCCATGTTTTTGATGTTGTTTGAGGTGAATTGAGGATTCGACTAAGTTCGTATCGTGATATAGGACTTGTTGGTATGTTTGGGTGATGTCCCGAGGGTCTTGGGTTGATTTCGGGTGGTCAACAGACTTGGTTTCGAGTTGGTGAAGCAGTTGTAGTATTGCTGCTACTGGTGTAACCGCACCTGCGGAGTGGGCACCGCAGGTGCGAGCCCGCAGAAGTGGGAAGAGAGAGACGCAGAAGCGAGCTAGGTAGCGAAGGCAGTAGTCGCAGGTGCGATGTTCCTTCCGCACCTGCGAGGACGCAGATGCAGTGAGAAGGGGCTTAGGTACGAAGTTTGAAGGTTTGGTTGTTTCCGCAGAAGCGGACAAAGGGCCGCAGAAGCGCCTCCGCATGTGCGAAACTTGGAGCGCAGGTGCGAGCCCAGTGACTTAAGTGGTTCCCGCAGAAGTGGAGTAATAACCACAGAAGCGGTCCCGCAGGTGCGAAAAGCCTGGGCAGAATGTCTAAAAATAAGGGTTCGCGATTTTAGTCTCATTTCAACATTTTAAACTCGAACTTGAGCGATTTTGGAGAGGATTTTCGAGGGAATTTTTGAGGTAAGCTTCTTGTACTCGTTTTTGATCAATAATCTGGTTCCCCATTGTTGTTCCCACTTAGATTATGTGATGTTGAGGTGAAATTTGGGAGTTTGAGGCTAGGGATTTGGAGAGTTAATTTTGGGGAATTGAATTGCCATTTGATGTCGGATTTTTATAAATTTGATATGGTTAGACTCGTGAGTGAATGGTCTTTCAGATTTTGTGACTTTTGTCGGATTTTGACACGTGGGCCCGGGGTCGACTTTTGACCAATTTCGGATTTTGGCTTATAATTTCGTATTTTTCTTGTGGAATTGATTCCTTTAGTCCGTATTGATTTTATTGTACTGCTTGTGGCTATATTCGAGGCGTTTGAAGGCCGATTCACGAGGCAAAGGCATATTAGAGTAGAGTTTTGCTCGAATTGAGGTAAGTAGCAGTTTTAAATCTGGTCCTGAGGGTATGAAACCCCAGATTTTGGTGTTATATGATTGTTTTGGAGGTTACGCACCTGCTAGGTGACGGGCGTGTGGGTGTGCACTGTGGGAATTGTGACTTGGTCCAATCTGTAAAACTGAGAAGTTGAATAAACTTGTTGTTAACTATTTGCTCTTTATGTGTTATAGAAATTGGATTGTGAATCATGTTAAAGACCATAATTAGGCTATGTGTTGGTACTGTTGGGACCCACAGAGGCCGTGTTACATGTTAGATTACCTGCTAAATGCTATTTGTACTCAGTCTCAGTGTTATTAGCATATCATATCTCAGCCTCTATTATTCTTGTTGATACATCATATTATTGTTATTTGGGCTGGTTTTCCTGATTTCTGAGAGCCCGAGAGACTGGAGAGATTGCTGACTAAGTGAGGCCGAGCGCCTGATTGTGAGGATATTTATGGGATCGGGTTGTACGCCGCAGCATGTTTTCATTGATTTATGCCATGATTTGGCTTGATATACCGCTTGGGCTGAAGGAGCCCCTTCGGAGTCTGTACACACCCCCAATGAGCGCAGGTACCTACTGAGTGCGAGTGCCGAGTGCCGAGTGCTGAGAGACTATGAGGAATGAGTGACTGTGAGGAATGAGTGATTGTGCGGTTGGAGTGAATGGGAGGACTGAGTGATTGATGCCCTGAGAGGCTGTATTTGATTTCATTGTTGTTGTACATAGTTGCCATATATAACTGATTTTGGCAAACTTCTGAAGGATACGTTTATCTGGTTTTTACTTGAATTTGGCACGAATAAACTGATTTGACTTAATTTGCCGGATTTGAAAGCATGTCTACTTTTCTTGTTGAGACTACTGAAAATGAATTATAACTGTGTAACTCGTCACTATCTTTCAGTTCCTTATTTATTATTGTTACTTACTGAGTTGGGTGTACTCATGCTACACCCTGCACTTCGTGTGCAGATCCAGGAGTTTTTGGACGCGGAGAGTGTTGATATTTTGTGTAGCTGACCGTTGGAGATACCGAGGTAGCTGCCTGGCATTCGCAGTCCTTTTTTCTCCTTCCTTATCCTTTCTTTCGTCGTATTTGGATCCAAATTATTATAGTCATTTCATTTTAGACTGATTATGTATAGATGCTCATGGTTTAGTGACATCCCGATATTGGGAGCTATTTCCGCACTTGTGTTATGGGTTTTACCCCCTTGTTTATGAATACTTTGCCTATTTCAAATGTCTTGAATTATTTTTTTGTTAAATATTTGGAGTATTTGGAAATGACGGCTTGCCTAGTACCATCAATAAGCGCCATCACGACAGGTTAGGATTTGGGTCGTGACACCAGCTTGTTTGTTGGGATGACTTCTCCAAGAGAGTGTAGCTCATTGATAATGAAGGTGAAGTGTGTGTGCATATCCTGAATGGACTCATCTTCCTTCATTTTGAAAAGCTCATACTCAATGGTAAGCATATCTATTTTGGACTTCTTAACCTGAGTAGTTCCTTCATGGGCAGTTTGAGAGCTTCTCATATCTCCTTTGCAGACTCACATGCTAAGACGTGATTGTATTCATCTGGTCCAATACCACAAACAAGAATTTTCTTTGCCTTGAAGTTCTTTTCAACAACCTTTCTATCAGCATCATTGTATTCTTTTCTCATCTTTGGGACAGTCCTTGTTCCCTCTCCAACAACTTTCATAGGAACAAAAGGACCATCATAAATTACATCCCACAGCTCTGAGTCCTCGGCTTTGATGAAGTCATGCATTCTCGTTTTCGACCATCCATAGTACTTGCCGTTGAATCTTAGGGTCATGTGATTGATTGTCCTTCCTCGAGGGTTGGTGGAGCAGCCATGATTAAGATCCTTTCTAGGTGTTAATCTTTTAGAAAGAACTTGCTCTAATACCAATTGATAGAAACTAGGGGTCTACCAAATAGTATAGAGAATCTGGTTCTCTATCAGTTCTCATAGTAAACAAGCAGTAGGTAATGGACACGCGATATTTACGTGAAAAAATCCTTGTTCAAGGGATTAGAAACACGACCTACCACAGTAGGATTTCAACTCCACTAAACTTAGCAAACTTCATATTATAACCTATTGTAATCTAGGAATTAAACTATTAATCTCTCACCCCTTACAATTACTCTATTGTAAGCCCTTTGCAATAACTATATTACAAAGCAACACTCTTGACTAACTCTAGTCAAATAACCAAAACAATAATGGCCGAATAATATCTTACAGAATACTTCTAAAAGGCCGTGTAGGTATACTACTAAAGAATAAAAGACAAAGACTCAATAAACTTAAGGACTCAAGACATCTTCAGTGTTGGGATCTGGTCCTTGGTTTGTAGCAGCTTTGTTCTTGAGTGCACCTGGAGGAAACAATGTCGACTGGCACTTGAGATAATAGGTTTTTCAGATTGTCAAGTATTAGGTCAAACCTTGTATCATGTTCTATATATATGAAAGTGCATGTAAGAATAGATAGAGCCAATACAACTTTTGGTTTGGCCTCTAGTAGCAGAGACTGTGCCGCTGTACTGTTTCCAGTCGGTACAGTGAAATAACTTTTACAACTGTAAGGTTGAATGTACGACAGTTGAAGAACTTATCATATATGTTCCCTTATCTGGTTTCTCGAGAGCGTTTGACCAGTCATCAAAATATATCACATCAAGCACAAAGGAACTGATCACATCAGCTTCCTATCTGGTTCCATAACGAAGTTTGTCAAATCATCAAAACCCATAATAGCATAACTTATCGAATTTTAATAAATTATGCCTCAACTAGAGAGTTCAACGCATAATAACTGTACCTAACAATCAGTGCACAAGCCAAGGCATGTCATGATTACTTATCAATTTGAGCAGAAATCAAGAAGCACCTAGGACATATATATGCATAGGCGGAGATAAAATTTAAAACTTATAGGTTCGAAATTTTAATTCTCGTAAGTTATTGGGTTCTAAATTAATAATTTCTACATATTCAATAAATTTTAAGACAAATACATAGTTTGGATTAAAGCTATTGGGTTCGCCAAACCCGTAGGTTCTACTCTCCCTCCGCCCTTGTATGCATCTATAGACAGCATACTAACACGATCCAAGTGATAGAACCATCTTAACCTGTCTTCTCCTAAGAAACTAAGATGAGGTAAAATTGAAAATTGTGAGTTTGGAATAGAAAATCTTACTTATATAGTTATATTGCTACGAACGGGAGCTGCGAAAATATTTTGTCCCTGTTTTCTCGGAATAACCAGGATCAATCACTTTTTACGCTATAAGTCAATTAATAAACAACATCCAAAATCAAATCTTTATTGATAAATCTTCATGCACTTTAAAATAAAATTATAATTACAGTTGTATAATTGCTTTTAACAAATTCAATTGACTATAATCTTCTGGATAAATGATAAAGCAATTGAACCGATGTTCTCTCCTCTTATTTATTCTACTTGCAGCATTAAGGTACCAACACCATGGACTAATGCGCCATTTCAGAAAAATGAAATAGAAGTGTTGCAAAAGACGCAGGAGACTGTGACAGATAATAACAATAACTCTAGAATCAAATTCATTTCTAGTCCCAATTCTGAATTCTGAATCGCTTGGAATCTGAAGGAGTGATAAGCTGTGACTAAAAATAAAAGTAATTTTCCTTTTAAAGTTTAAATCACTGTAGGAATAGAAACCGCCGATCTATCAAATATTCTTCAATCCCGAATTATGGAGTTGGCTGTAACAATAGTTAGAATTGACTATATGAATTCTCTATGTCGAAAAGAGGAAAAACAAAATACTGCCCCGCAAAAACAAGTGACTTTCAAATAATTTAACAAATTTATGCTGATAAATGTATATACACATGAATAATGATGTGTGGCTATAATTTCATATTTTAGTATATTAATTACCTTACATTTTATGTGCTTTAATGTTAAACTACACTTCATTTGCGCGTAATGGAGTCTATTTTATGTGTAGGTGAATTGGAGATGAAATTAGAGCAAAAGGAAGATTTAAATAATAAAGTGTGCTCGAAAACTATGGAAAGAAGAAAGAATGCATTAAGCAATGAAAAGATGAAGAAGCTCGCGAGGCGACCCTTTGATCTCGCGTGGAAGCTGGCGACACGAGCCTCTGAGCTCGCGTAGGAGCAGGCATCGCGAAGGGTGAGGCGAGCTCGAGCTCGTGTGGGAGCTGGTGCCGCACAGTGTTAGGCGAGGTTCATCTCACGTGGAGCCTCGCGAGGCATGGTCTGAAGTGCGCTTACTCTGATTTTTGAAGGCTTATTTCGTCTCCTGGTTTGACTAGTACTTAACCTATGTCGTTTAGGTATTGTCCTACACATATAAATAGACATATAACACCACTTTTGAAGCAGATTTTGCGACCAGAGGCAAGAATAGCTCGTGGAACACCAGTTGGGAGATAAAATCATCGATTTCTACATTCTTTCATCTTTACTTTGTAATTTAGTTATGCAAAATATTTGAAATATTATTACTATGAGTATGAGTGGCTAAACTCCTAATCTAGGGTTTTGATGGAACCTATTGGAGGATGACTTTCCTGTTACGTTAATATAATTTTGCCGTAGTTTTTCTTTATTTGTTCAGCTATATTTATATTGTGGTTGGTTGAAGAGCTCTCAATCGACTGTGCCTATTTAGTGTGTATTACTCGGAAGAGAGTGCATATTTAGGTAGTTGTTGAACAATATCACTCCTAACGTATATGAGAGATCGATACGGAGGGCTTAAAGGTGGGATTAGGAATAACAAAACCTTGGTGCGATCCGAGTGAGCCGTAACTTAGTGCCAGCTAGCGTAATTCGGAAGAATATATCTAGTAAATTATGGTAGTTACTCGGGAAAGAATTACAACACTCAGAGAGCTCATGATTAGTAGAGAAAACTTTGGCAAATTTATAGTAAACGTAGCGGAAAAGATTCCGACAATCGGGGAAATCAGAACCTTAGACCATTCCAATTCTTGTCTACAACTTGTTCGTAGTTAGTTATTAATTACTGCATTTTTATTACATGATATTTAGTTAGTAAACATCCAACTTGTTATTTTAATATTTCTGAATATTGATTGCGTGAATTTGTGCGAGTCTAGTAGCTGTGCTTAATAGGTTAATTCCATGTGGGATTCGACTCCTGACTTGTTAACCGGAATATATTTGCAACGACCACTTAGTCCTTTTTATAAGGCGTAGTTGGGCATGATCAAATTTTGGTGCCGTTGCCGGGGAATTAACGGTGTTATTAATTGCAGCTAAAATAAGTGCTAGAATTCTTAGTGTAGTAAATTTTCTTCATTTTAAAACTAAATACATTGAAGTTATAATGTTTGTAGTCTTGGGTGTTACAGGTGCATGCCTAAAAACTCCTCAAGAACTGGTGAATTGTTCGAAGCATTATCAGATCCTGAGAAAGTTTTCAAGGCACTGAATCGTGCAAACAAGAAGGGAAAACAACAACATAACTCAACAGAACAAATTGAACCAGACATGGATGACGGAATAGAAAATCTAAACAACAAAAACAATGCGAATGACCCGAACAATCAGGGTGTGGTGCCTTTTGTGCCAGAAGCAGCATTGTATGATT
Source organism: Nicotiana tabacum (assembly GCF_000715075.1). Taxonomy (NCBI): domain Eukaryota; kingdom Viridiplantae; phylum Streptophyta; class Magnoliopsida; order Solanales; family Solanaceae; genus Nicotiana; species Nicotiana tabacum. The sequence continues at coordinate 19,649,757 of NC_134081.1, read as the reverse complement.
GGGCAAAACCCACCACCGAAAATCTGGCAACCGCAATTGCAGTCCCTCAGATACAAGCGGAATCTTTTCAAATCACAAATAACATGCTATATTTTTTGCAGAACAAGGGACTATTCTCAGGGTCTTACGTTGAAGATCCTCAGCAGCATCTGAAAAATTTCCTGTCGATATGTGTCACACAAAGGCAACCTAATGTGACACCGGAAGCAATAAAGTTGTTACTGTTCCCATTCTTGGTGACGGGAGAGGCTCAGACTTGGCTTAATTAACTCCCCATAAAATCCATCACTACTTGGGAGGAATTAGTTAAGTAATTTGTGAACAAGTTCTACCCACCCAATAAGACTGCAAACAAATTGATAAGATATTAAGCTACAAACAGAGACCACCAGAAACACTATAAGAAATGTGGGAGAGGTTCAAGGGTATGATGGTTAAGTTTCAACATCATGGCATTCCAGATCAGATGTTGGGGCAGAGGTTCTACATGGGATTGGAAGACGGCTTAAAGGCCAATGTTGATGCTTCAGCGGGTGGAGCATTTTTGAGCAAATCATTCAGAGAATGCAAGATCCTACTTGATAAAATGACTTAAAACTCAGGATGGATGACAAGAGACTCTACGATCACTCTTGTAGTTCACTCTGTGGCTTTGGACCCAAACAACTCCATAGCCGAAAATATGGCCACTCTGATGACACAAATGAGTATCCTCACCAAAAAGATCGATGAATCAGGCTAGAAGTAGCAGGTACACATAGTTGATACGACTAATGGGGGCTTATGTACACCATGCATTAACCAACGATATGCATGCTCCTGGAGTGCAGAAAGTGACAACCAGCACAATCAGGAATATATGAACTATGTGGCCAACTATGGAGGACAGAGGCAAGGTCAGAATTAGGGGCAACAGAATTAGCAATATAGACCAGCACATCAGCAGTACAATAATAGCAGCAATCCTGGAGCTATGCGATCACATGGTCAAGTTGTGCCGTGCCAAAGGCAACAGGGATACAACCAGCAAAATCAGCAGCTAGCCTATCAACAGCCTCAACAACAACAAATAGTGAGACAAGAAGATGGGTTGTCTGAAATTAAAGGAATGCTGCAACAACTGATTGGATCTAATGGTAAAATGCAAGAGAGAGTGGATGCACATGAATCAGCGATAAAAGGCATTGAGATTCAATTAGGACAGATATCAATGGCTCTGAATAATCGCCCCCAAGGGACGTTACCGGCAGACACACACGTCAATCCAAAAGAGCAGGGCCCAAAACAGCTGATTACAATGAGTCTAAGAAATGGTAGAGACCTAGATCTAGAGCAAGAAATTGCTCGTGAAAGCTGACCAACTGAAATACTTGTTCCAGTACTCATTGAGGTAGATGATTCAACAAGGTTAACTGAGGTGACGATACAACATGCACAAGAGAGCACAAGTAAAGAAAAAGAGGTTGCGAAGAAGACTGAGATAGTACAAGAAACGACAGTAGAAGCAGTGCCTGAGCAGGATAAGACTCAAATCACAGGAAGGAAGCGACCTCCAGCACCATTCCCACAGAGATTGGCCAAATATCAGAAGGATGAACAGTATAAGAAATTCATGGAGATGTTGAAACAAATCCAGGTAAACATTCCACTGATTGACGCCTTGAGGGAGATGCCTGGGTATGCCAAAATGATGAAGGATTTGATGTCTCGCAAGTTCGACTTCCAAGACTTGGCCACTGTTACCCTAACCCAGACCTGTAGTGTTGTCATGACGAGACCCATAGCTGAGTAGTTGTCAGACCCAGGGAGTTTCACAATCCTATGCACAATAGGCAGCTATGCTTTTGCTAAAGCATTGTGTGATTTGGGGCCAAGCATAAACTTGATGCCCTTGGCTATCTACAAAAGGTTAGGCATTGGAAAGCAAGACCTACATCCATGTTACTACAGCTAGTCGACCGGACAGTGAAGAGGCCATTAGGTATCTTGATGATGTACTAGTGCAAGTTGGAAAGTTTGTGTTTCCAGCAGATTTTGTCATTCTGGACTGCCGGGTTGACGAGGAGATTCTCATAATTTTGGGAAGACCATTCTTGGCCACTGGGAGACCATTGATTGATTGTGAAACTGGAGAGCTAAAAATGAGACTGAATGATGAAGAGATAACAATCAATGTGCAGAAGTCTATGCGGCGACCAAGTGTATTTACTAACTGCTCTCTAATAGAAGCTGTGGATGTAATTTTGGAGGAGGAAGATGAGACTCTGAACGCTAAAGACCCTCTAGCAGACTGTCTCACGAACTTAGAAGAAGTAAATGGAAAGGACTTGGCGAATTGGGTGCTGGCTCTTGAAGGCCAATGGTTATGGAAAAGAGAGCTTGAAATTGAGTCTTTGCACTTAGAAGAAAGAAAGACTCCTCCAGCTAAGCCATCGATCGAAGAGCCACCGCAGTTGGAACTGAAACCGCTACCACCTCATCTCAGGTATGCTTTCTTGGGACCCAACTCTACTTTACCTGCTATTATCTCATCTGGTTTGTTAGATGTGCATGAAGAATAGCTTTTGCAGGTATTGATAGAGTGCAAAACTGCAATTGGTTGGACCATTGCAGACATTAAGGGTATCAGCCCGGCCTTCTACATGCATAAGATTTTACTGGAAAGAAGAAACATGAAAGAAGTCGAGAAAAAGGAAGTGATAAAGTGGTTAGATGCGGGAATCATTTTTCCCATCTCCGACAGCAACTGGATTAGTCCATTTCAATGTGTGCCAAAGAAAGGTGGAATGACTCTTGTGCAAAATGAGAACAACGAGCTGATCTCAAAAAGAACAGTCATGCGATGGCAAATTTGCATGGACTACAGAAGATTGAACACGGCCACCCGAAAAGACCACTTTCCCCTACCGTTCATTGATCAGATGCTAGATAGATTGGCTGGAAGGTCCCACTTCTGCTTTCTGGATGGATACTCGGGGTATAATCAGATCTCCATTACCCCGGAAGATAGAGAGAAAATGCCATTAACTTATCCATATGGTGTCTATGCTTTCCAGAGAATGTTGTTCGGCCTATGCAACGCACCCACCACATTTCAAAGGTGCATGATGGCCATATTCACAGATATGGTAGAAGACATAGTGGGGGTATTCATGGATGATTTCTCAGTGGTGGGAGATTCATTCAATGATTGCCTAAAGAATTTGAAAAGAGTGCTGAAAAGATGTGTGGAGACTAATCTGGTGCTCAATTGAGAAAAGTGCCACTTCATGGTACAAGAAGGTATAGTCTTGGGGCACCTAGTGTCAAGCAAAGGCATTGAGATGGATCATGCAAAGGTTGATGTGATTGAAAATCTACCACCCCCACTTCCGTCAAGGCAATAAGAAGTTTCCTTGGCCACGCCGGTTTCTACAGACGGTTTATAAAATATTTCTCCAAAATTGCTGACCCCTTGTGTAAACTGCTTGAAAAATATCACCCTTTTGTGTTTTCTGATGACTGCAAGGTAGCATTTGAGGAGTTGAAGAAGAAATTGGTGAATACACCAATCATAGTGGCCCCCGACTGGGGCAACCTTTTGAGCTGATGTGCGATGCAAGCGACTATGTTGTAGGAGCAGTTCTTGGGAAGCGAAAAAATAAAGTCATGTATCCGATCTACTATGCAAGTAGAACCTTGAGCGGCGCCCAACTGAACTACACAGTGACAGAGAAAGAAATGCTAGATGTGGTGTTCGCATTTGATAAATTCAGGTCATACCTGATAGGCTCAAAGGTAATTGTTTACACTGACCATGCTGCCCTCAGGTGCCTAATTGAGAAAAGGGAGTCAAAGTCACATCTAATTCGATGGGTGCTACTGCTACAATAGTTCGACTTGGAAATCCGGGACCGAAAGGTAACAAAAAATCAAGTTGTTGATCATTTGTCCAGGCTTGAAGGAGCGGAAAAGAAGGTTGAGGTGGAGGAGATCATGGAGACTTTCCCAGATGAACAACTCTTAGCAACGAGCCTCTAGGCTACACCATGGTATGCAGATATTGCAAATTACCTGGCAAGCGGTATTGTTCCCTATGACTTGTCTTCCGTGCACAAGAAAACATTTTTTCATGATTGTCGCATGTATTTCTGGGATGAACCATATTTGTTCAGGATTTGTCTTGATAACATGATCCGGAGATGCATTCTCGAGATAGATCAATCTTCTGTTTTGTAGGCATGTCATGCTTCACCATTTGGAGGACATTTTGGAGGTGTAAGGACATCGGCTAAAGTGTTGGAGTCAGGTTTTTATTGGCCGACACTGTTTAAAGATGCACACTTCTTGGTGAAAAGTTGTGATGAGTGCCAACGGACGGGGAATATTTTCCGTCGACATGAGATGCCCATGAACCCAATTCAAGAGGTGGAAGTATTCGATGTATGGAGAATCGACTTTATGGGACCATTTTTCAACTCATATAATAACAAGTACATACTTGTAGCAGTGGACTATGTCTCAAAATGGGTAGAAGCTGTGGCACTTCTAACAAATGACGCGAAGGCAGTTATTGGTTTTCTGAGAAAGAACATCTTCACCCGATTTGGCACTCCAAGAGCTATCATCAGTGATGGGGGCACCCACTTCTGCAACCGAGCCTTTGCAAAGTTGTTGGAGAAATATGGTATTCGCCAAAAAGTTGCTACTTCGTATCACCCACAAAGAAGTGGGCAAGTCGAGGTGTCAAACAGAGAAATCAAGAGTGTTTTGACCAAAACTGTAAATGCTACTCGGACTGATTGGGCGAGAAAATTGGATGATGCGCTATGGGCTTACCGCACTGTCTTCAAAACTCCAATTGGTATGTCGCCGTATAAATTGGTGTTTGGAAAGGCATGTCACTTGTCAGTGGAGTTAGAGCATAAAGCCTTTTGGGCATTGCGACAATTAAATCTGGACGTGGAGGCCGCTTGAACTAGTAGAGTCAGAGCTGCATGAACTTGACTAGTTTCGGTACCATACTTTTGAGAGTATGAGGTTATACAAGGAAAGAATGAAACTGGTGCACGAAAAAAACATTCTTGAGCGAAATTTTAAGCCGAGAGATAGGGTATTATTATTCAATTCGAGATTGAGGTTGTTTCCAGGCAAATTGAAGTCAAGATGGTCAGGACCATTTCGTGTGCTAGAGATTCATCCCACCGGAGCCGTAGAGATTGCTTCAAAAGATGGCTCTCGCAAGTTCAGAGTCCATGGGCACAAGTTGAAACATTATTTGGGCATGGATGACACGAAAGTAGTGTAGGTGACTCATTTTCTAGAGCCACCAAAGTTGAGCAAGCCTTAGGTCGATTGCATGCATCGTGCCGCGACGTTAAATCATGCGCTTCATGGGAGGCAACCCATTGTAATGTTGTATTCGTAGTTGATTTTTAGTGTAGTTAGAATTTTTCTTTTCATTTTTTAGGTACTAACATGCTTGCAAGTAATTTCGGCAACACATACAATCCACTGCACGTCGCCTGGTCCCCAGCGAGCTAGGCCAGGCGTTAAGCCTCGTGTCGCCTGATGGCAAGCTCGCGTGGGAGATCGCCTCGCAAGGGAAATATAGAGGTTCTTCTCGCGCTAGGACTCGCGCCGCACGCCCAAGAGCTCGTGAAGGAGCTCACCTCGCGAGGGGTAAGGCGATGCAGCAACCTCGCGTCATCAGGTAAGTGCATTTTTTGGTTATTTTAATTAATTTTTTCCCTTATTTCTTTTAACCCCCTCCCTTAAAAATCTAACCTAAACTCCCAAACCTCATTGCTCACAAAACATACTCAAGAACTCTGCCAAACCCCTTCCCTCACAACCCCATTGAACACAAGCAATCTTCTGCTATTTCCTTCACTTGGAACAACAATTCAAAGGCAAATCCCTCCTCTTAAACATCTAAGGTATGATTTCTATCTCCTTTCTTTGGGCAATTTCGAGTTGGGTGAATGCATGGCATTGGACACAAAATTTGGGGTTGTTCTTTATTGTAACAACGTGTTTGTGTGTCCCACCCCATGAACCCCATAGGAATTGAGTTGCTATTGTGTGAACAAGTGGTAGTGCGGAACTCCCAAGCCAATTTGGGAGGGTGAGGAAATCCCTCACCCCTACAAGAACTCCCATTGCACTAGTGCATGCTAAGTATTTGTTATAATGCCTCAAAGGCATTCTTTGTCCCTATTGGAGCATGAGTCTCCGGGATTATCAGACTAGTGTTATGTAGTTGTGCACCACTTTAAAATCTTAAGTGTGGGGTGGCTCACCGGTAGCTCGATGCTTCAAAACTGGAGGAAGCACCCATGTGTCATTGCTTGATTCTCACGCTAAGAAAATATGAGGTGAAGTCTGAGTAACCTCAGAAATTGTTGAAAATCATGTGTTAAACTCTTAAGTGTGGGGTTGCAAGACCATGTTTTGACATGTTGCAATGCAGCTTAAACTGATTCATGCTCACTTGTGTAGGTAGGAATATGTCTCCAAGAAAAGACACTGGTAAAGTCAAAGCCACATCCACTGCTCCGTCTAAAGCTAAGGCTACCTCCGTACCTCCCCCGAAGAAGAGAAGGGGGGGGGGGGAAGCTACTTCCAGTCAAGGTGAAGGACTGTAAGTCATGGAAACTATAGCAGCCACTCATCCACAACCTCAAGGACAGCGAGAGTTTGGACTCAAAAGAATACCCCCACACACTAAGGATTGGTACAGGCATTGTAGGCCAAAACATGTACATCCAGAAGCTGCTATTCATGAGCGTCGCCTGCAAGCCAAGTACCAAGCAATTTGGAGGGGCATCTATGAGTTGGGGTTGAGTTATGTGTTCAAAAATACAGGGGATATAAATCTCAATCTGGTTCAGGAATTCTATGTCGGTTTGATCCAAAGGATCCTGAACAGCTGGTGCCGATTCGTGGATGGTTGATAGATTTTTCAGCCACGGCAATATGTAATTTCTTAGGTGCTCCGGATGTTCCTCAGGAGCCATTGGACTACTTCATTGCTTGTCCTACATATCGAGAGCTGAGACACACTCTTTGTGGTGTCAATTCTGTGGCAGCTTGGGTTCGGGATAATAAAACAAATCGGCACAGGATATTCTCCAAGAAGAAGATGAGGGCAGAGGCTCAAGTATGGCTAAAACTGATTAACACACGGCTCCTACTTTGCAATCATGACACGCGTATTAGCCGTGAGAGGACGTGTGTGTTATATTTCCTCATGACGGGTCAGAGGGAGAATGTGGGTCATTTGATCCGCTACCAGATGTCTCTAGTAAGAACTAGTAAGAGGATCGATCGAATGCCATTTGCAAATATGTTAACTCAGTTCTTGTGACACGAAGAGGTTGAGGAGGAGAAAGCTTTCGATCATATCATTGATCAGCCCCTATGACCAATGGACATTACAAGTATCCGGGTTAAGGAGGAGACTGTGATGCCAGCACTGACAGGTGCCAAGCACAATGCTCGCGATGACAGCTTTATGGCCCATTTATATGGGATGATGGACTTGCAACTTCGGATCGGGGGACGGCCGGGTCACTACAGAGGAGAAGGCCATATTAGAGCAAGGATTCCCGCTCAAAGCTCATGCTCAGCAGCTGGTTGGGCTTGGTGATGGATACAGACTCCCAGACGATGAGGATGTCAACACACCTGAGCAGTCCGAGGCCGAGCAGGAGTAGTCAGATGATAAGGATGATGATGATGAGGAGGAGGAAGCACAAGACGAGGAGTGGGTAGCCTCAGAGGAGGAAGGCGATGACGCGGCTTGATCAGGGAGTTTTCCTACACCCTACTCATTTTTTTCTTATTTTGTCAGTTTGTGTATGCACTGAGGCCATTGCATGAAAAATAAGTGTGGGGTGATAACTTGTAAATATTAGTCTTGTTTTAGTTAAATTTTATTTTTGTTGTTATAATGTACTAATTATGTTTTAGTTAGTGTCACCTTAGCCTTTTTTTAAAAAAAAAATGATAAAAATGTGTAGTGTCGTCTTGCTATGTAGAAACAAATTGGACTCTTCCCGACGATGGATCTCTTAGATAGTTTTCTTGAGGGAATTAAGTCTAAAGAAAAAAAAAGATTTTCTTATAGGTATTGTAGTAATTCCCCCTTGGTTTTTCTTTGGGCCGCAGTTCTTTTCCAATGGTTTTTAGTTGAACCAGGTGTAGTTAGTTTTAATTTTTAGGAGTAAAAACCACTGGGCTATGGATTGAATTGCAGCGATATCTTTTGACTGTGTTATGCCTTGAGAATAGTGAGTATTGTGGTTGTGACGCTTAGGCTATGTTTTTGACTCTAGTATAAGTACCTTAAATCGTAGATTCTTAAATTTGCTTAACTGCTTTGACTGGAGTGTCGTGATAAAACCAATCATGAGTGAGTTATGTGACATATGCGTGTGAGATTTGTATGTATTCTATGCATTGCATTTGATGTCTAGAACTTGCCTCGTGTGTGTGCAAAGCGAAATAGTAGTCTTATTCAGTCTAGGAAGTGATATAGGCGTTTCTTTGTTGAGCCAAATATATATAGTTTACCCGCCTAAATGTTATGTAACGTATTTAACCCCTTTGAGCCTATAATCCTGCTTCTTTGGTAACCACATTACAAGCCTTACCCCTTTGTTTGAATTAACCATCTATTGGGACCTTTTCGCCTCTCATAAGTACTTGATTTGTTATGAATTGTATAAAAGTTAAAGTGTGGGGTGGTGATTTGGCTTTTGAGTGGAACTAATGAAATAAGGAGAAAGGTGCACTGTTTTGAAAAAATAAAAGCCACTTGAATTGATAAAGAAAGAAAAAAAAATAGTTGTATTATTGTTAAAAATATTCCTTGATAGTGGTGGCATTTGATGCAATTATGCTTAAAGAAGTATGGAGTAATATACATTGATGTGAAGGTGGAGTTATGGTTTGACATAAGTATGGGCTTGAATGTTAAAGTATATGTATTAAAGTGCATAGGGAGGTGTAGTCACTCTTATATCCAAAGGTATCCTACCCGACCCACAACCTACATTACAACCTATTAAAGTCCTGCTTGATACTAGACTGAATGAGCTCGATTAGTAGAGTATTACACTACGGGCAAGCCTATGGTGCATTATTTGTGGTATATGAATGTTATTTCTGAGAGAAAGTGAATTTTTCCTATCTTGAGATCCTACGTTCTTAAAACACATTGTGTGTGGAACTAAGCTCTTTGTTTGGTGAGGGCACGTAATTCATAAAGGAAAGGTAATGTTATTGACCTCCATGTTAGAGTAAGTAAGTGAATTGTGAATAAGGTGTGGGATTTGTGAGTCAAATCTTGAGGTGAAGATGTTACATCTTTGTGCTTAGTCTATTTGAAAGATTCATGGTGTGATGAGTTAAGAAAATTGCTTAAAAAGGTCGTGTCTATAAGTGTAGTTTGATTGCTCGAGGACGAGCAATGTTTAAGTATGGGGTATTGATGTGTGGCTATAATTTCATATTTTAGTACATTAATTACCTTGCATTTTATGTACTTTAATATTAAATTATACTTTATTTGCGTGTAATAGAGTCTATTTTATGTGTAGATGAATTGGACATGAAATTAGAGTAAAAGAAAAATTTAAAGAATAAGGTGTGCTTGAAAACTGTGGAAAGAAGAAAGAACGCATTAAGTAGTGAAAAGATGAAGAAGCTCGCGAGGCGACCCTTTGATTTGGCGTGGAAGCTGGCAACGTGAGCCTCTGAGCTTGCGTAGGAGCAGGCGTCGCGAAGGGTGAGGCGAGCTCCAGCTCGCGTGGGAGCTGGCGCCGCACAGTGTTAGGCGAGGTTCATCTTGCGTGGAGCCTCGCGAGGTATGGTCTGAGGCGCGCTTACTCCAGTTTTTGAAGGCTTATTTCGTCTCCTTGTTTGACTAGGACTTGACCTATGTCGTTTAGGTCGTTTCCTACACATATAAATAGACATATAACACCACTTTTGAAGCAGGTTTTGCGACTAGAGGCAAGAATAGCTCGTGGAACACTAGTTGGGAGATAGAATCATCGATTTCTACATTCTTTCATCTTTACTTTGTAATTTAGTTATACAAAATATTTGAGATATTATTACTATGAGTATGAGTAGCTAAACTCCTAATCTAGGATTTTGATGGAACCTATTGGAGGATGATTTTCCTGTTACATTAATATAGATTTGCCGTAGTTGTTTTCTATTTATTCAACTACGTTTATATTGTGGTTGGTTGAAGAACTCTCTATCGACCGTGCCTATTTAGTGTGTATTACTCTGAATAGAGTACATATTTAGGTAGTTGTTGAATAACATCACTCCTAACGTATATGAGGGATCAATACGGAGGGTTTGAAGGTGGGATTAGGAATAACGAAACCTTGGTGCGATCCGAGTGAGCCGTAACTTAGTGCCAGCTAGCGTAATTTGGAAGAATATATCTAGTAAATTGTGATAGTTACTCGGGAGAGAATTACGACACTCAGAGAGCCTATAATCGGTAGAGAAAACTTAGAAAAATTTATAGGAAACGTAGCGGAAAGGATTCCGATAATAGGGGAAATCGGAACCTTAAACCATTCCAATTCTTGTCTACAACATGTTCGTAGTTAATTATTAATTACTGCATTTTTATTATGTGATGTTTAGTTAGTAAACATCCAACTTGTTATTTTAATATTTCTGAATATTGATTGCGTGAATTTGTGCGAGTCTAGTAGTTGTGCTTAATAGGTTAATTCTCCGTGGGATTCGACTCCGGACTTGTTAACCGGAATATATTTGCAACGAGCGCTTAGTCCTTTTTATGAGACATAGTTGGACGTGATCAAATAACTAATCAAATTTCACCTTAAGCGTATTATATGAGCACTAAATCGCATAATGCACGTAAAATAGAAAAACGATTAGATATTGTTACGTATCTTTCAGCGAAATGCACATTGATCTTCAAAAATCTAATATTTCATCAATACTGATCCTAAAATTTTAGGAAAGTTTTGAGAATTTATGACAACCCATGATCAAGTGAGAGAGAGGAGGAAGTAAGTACATAGGTACACGATGAAACAGAGAAGAAGAACCGGTAGAATTATGGTAATATTTATGAGAAAAATGACATTATATAGTCACTTTTAAAATAATAACCGAAAAATATATATATTTTTATATTATATATATAATATATATAATTTTATATACTTTTACGTCTATCGAATATAAATAGTTTCTGTAATGGGTTGGAAATGATCTTTGCCTAATTTTTATCTGGGAGCTCTTGGAAGTTGGAAGTTGGAAGTTGGAACTTGTGCTGAACCACCGGTTTTTGTTTTTCAACTTCTAAACTCTAAAGGACCCGAGCGGTGCGAACCGGGGTTTTGCTAGTATTCCCCTTAATAGCACAATAATACTCTGACGATTTCCTTTTATTACCTCAAATATTTTGCACCCTAGAGAACGCGTATCTAATCTTTTTCCCCCATAAACTTTTAGTCCATGTCGAATTTACCAATGTCAAACTATATATTTGACAATGTAAATTTGTGTGATTTTTAAGGTTCTGAACTCTCTATAAAATACATCATGCACTTTTTTAAAAAAAAACTTTACGTAGTAAATTTTACAAAATTTTATGCTAAAAATAGTATAATATAAAACTTATGGAAAGGAAAGAATTGTACGGATGTACACAATAAACTCAAATTCTTGGAGAATCATGATAGTCTTTCTGGTTACTTGCATGAACTATCACCTTGTTGAAAGATATTTGATTCCTCACTTTGTAATCTCATTCCTCTCCTATATGTGTAATAAAAATCTAAAAGAAAAATAAATCAAATTCTTCCTTTATTTTGACTATGTTTACTCACACTAAATGATAGAATGTAAAATACAGGTCGATTAAGTTTGACTTTTAATTGAAAATAACAAGAACCAAAATCAAAATTTGTTAATACTTGAGGGACTAAAAGTGCTATTTTCCCTTATATGTTTCAGTCATTCTGTAAACTCTTACAATCTCCTTCGGAACAAAGATAGCGTTTAACTTAGCGTGATTGATAAATGTACAAAATGATGATGAAATAATCGGCACGTCTAAGTATGATCTGAAAACGTGCTTTCATTAACGTAGTAATTAGCCTGAAAGATTACTGTTGGCCCAAGTGAAGTTTGTTTTGATGATTGACAAAGGAACTCCAGCATGAACCAGGTTCATACACAATGTACACAGACACGGACATATTCGAGCATAAGAGATACCCGTGAAGGAGATAAGCTTAAGTTGCTATATCTGATATCTCCTGATCGAAAATGTTGCATAAATAATAAGGAAAATGACTCATTCCTCGAAGAGAACTTCATCCAAGATAAGGGAGGAGTTAAAAGTTGAAGATAACTAGAACTCTTCCACCAAGGAAGAGTAGCATTAGAACTCTAGTTATTTCTTATTCTACTAATTCTATAAATTACATGATGTTCTCATTCTATAGGTACGCACAAACGCTGAAGTTAAGCGTGAGTTGAGAGAAAAATAGCAAGGCATTTTGCAAACAATTCTTGTGTGATTCAAGTTTGAGCCTGAAGCTACATGAACTAGATAGAAGAACCAGTTCCAAGCGTCTGTCTTTTATTCTAGTACAATTGTAGTAGGTATTTTCAAGTTGTATCTTTCAGCTTTATATAGAAACAATTGTATTAGGTACTCTGAGTATTCAAGTTAGAGCTAACTTGAAGTTGTCGCAACAGTTAGAGGATGGTTGCCACAACGGGATTAGAGTTAATCCTTAGGTTTACAAAGAGTTTTGTAAATGTTGTTTTGGCTCATTGATTTAGTGAAGTGTTGGGAAAAATTCTACTGAGTAATAGGTCAGGATTTTTTATATTTTGAGCCTGGTGTTTTACACGTAAAAATACGTGTGTTCTTTACTTTTCGCATTTACTATTTCTGCAACAGTAGTATAAGGAACACTTAGAACAACCAGATCCTTCTATAATCATTGCACGCAAAAATTGGATACCACACAAATCACCCTCCCCCCCTCTTGTGTGGCATTGAAGTACAAAACAATAATTGGTATCAGAGCAGGTTATCCTTGAATAGGCTAACGCCTTAGGAGAAGATCAAGATAAGTGCACCACCTGGAAACTGGGAAGGGCAATCCACTGCTAGGCCGCCACTCTTTACTAGCCAGTAATATTCTTGGTGGAAAAACAGGATGAGAGATCACATTATAGGAGAGGACTATGAGCTATGGGACATTGTCACCGATGGTCCACTAGCTACCCTGAAGATAAACTAAAGGAGTAGAGGTGCCAAAGACAAGAGCAGATTGCACTGCTAAGGACTTGAAGAAATGGAAAAAGAATACTAAAGCCAAGAAATGACTTGTTTGTGAACTGGGTCCAGATGAGTACAAAAGAATCCAAAGTTGTACCACTGCTAAGCAAATTTGGGATACTCTGCAAGTGGCTCATGAAGGAACACCTCAGGTGAAGAGATTCAGAGCAACTCTACTATATTCTCAATATGAGAACTTTATTATGAAGGAAGGAGAAACCATCCAAGAGATGTACACAAGGTTTACTACTTTGACAAATGAGCTATAGTCTCTTGGAAGGATTATTCTTGAAGAAAATAGAGTCGAGAAGATATTGACAAGGGTTTTGCCTATCACTTGGAAAAGCAATATCACTGCCATTCAGGAATCAAAGAACATTGCCACTCTCCCACTTGATGAATTAATTGAAAATCTTACTGCCTATGAATTTAGGAGACAAATCATGAAAATGGATGTACCTAAGAATGAAAGAAGCGTGGCACTCAAAATCACTGAAGGTTCTGATTTGGAAGATGACGAAATGGCTATGATCACCAAGGACTTCAAGAAGTACCTGAGGAGAGGAAAGGGTTCTTCAATAAGTGGAAGCTATAGCAAGTCAAAAGCTCCCGAGAAGCAAACCAATGATGGCTTCTACAAGTGTGGAAAGTATGATCACCACATCAAGAATTGTCCTTTATGTGAAATTGAATGGAAGAAGGAAAAGCTAAACGAATGAACAGGAAGAAGGAACAGGTTCAACCCAAGGAAAGAAACAACAAAGGATCAACCAAGGCTATGGTCGCTGCTTGGGGAGAAAGCTTAGATTAAAACTCAGACGATGATGAGGATGAACATGCACTTTTGGCAATTGGAGAATCTGATGAAGAAACTGAGATAAGTGTAATTCATCTCAAAGAAAAAATTAAATTGTTGTCTAAAGAAAGGTTGTCTGGGTTACTTCTAGAACTAATTGATGAATCTGAGGATATAAACAATGAAAATGAACAGTTGTCTAAAGAATATGTGATTTTGAAGGCTAAGTGCAAAAAACCTGGAACTTAGGGTTAGTAAAACTTTAAGTGAAAACACTATGTTTAAGGACTAGGTTCATGCACTTGACTCAACTGTTCTAGAGCTTAGAACTGAAAATCTAAAACTGAAATTAGGAACAAGTAAAAAGATAGTTGATGACACACAACTCACTCTAGAAGAAAACGTAGGAAAAATGAAAGATGAGTTGTATAAAAGGGATGAGCAGGTAAGAATCCTAAAGGAAGATCTAAGAAAGGTCAAGCAAGAGCTAGACAAAACTTGTAAATGGAACAGATCCTCCGATGCACTTTCATAGCTACAAGAACACCGCAGTAGAACCAAAAGAGGACTTGGCTTTGGGAACCTGGCACCTAAGTGGGATCCCAAAAGCAAATACCTCACACTTCCTGAGAACAAGATTTGCACACACTGTGGTAAAATAGGTCACTATATAAGTGAATGAACTGCAGAAGAAAAGGCAAGTCAAAAGAACAAAGAATTCGTTCAAGGGAAGAATAGGCTACCAAGTTGGGCTAAAAAGAATTTGATCCATCCTTTTGCTTATAGAAAGGGACCCAAACTCATTTGGATTCCTAAGACTAACCCCTGATTTCCTTTTGCAGGTCCAAGTGAAGGAGAGCAGCCAAATATGGTACATGGATAGTGGGTGCTCAAAGCACATGACAAGAAGCAAGAAACCTATTTCTTTCACTTGAGGACTGATAAGTAGGAATTTTAGCCTATTAATTGCTCTCTTTTACTTGTGTTGTGGCCCAAAAATGCGTGAAGGTATTCCCGAAAACTAACTTAATATGCTTGCTTGCAGAGATATTTCAAAATGAGCCAAAGGAGCCATAATCAACTCATAAGGAGTTAAAACTTGAACAAAAACCAAGACTGGGCCAAGAGGTGTGGAACGTGGACCGCGACAAAAATATGCGGCCGTGAAAGTATCAATGCGGACGCGGCCATTATTTCGCGGTCCTCGATATGAAGAATCAGAGAGATGTTTTTTTGTGCACAAACATAAACGTGGACCGCGACAAGAACATGCGGCCGTGAAAGTACCAGCACGGCCGCGATGCAAATTTCGCAGACCGCGGTTGCTAAGGTTCAGAAAGTGCATAATTCAAGCAAAAATAAGAAGGGCAACCCAAGTCAAAGTTATGCAGCTGCGGAAGTCTCTCACGCAGATGCGGTGGAATTTATGCGGTCCGTAAAACAAAGTTCAACCCAGGTCCAGATGTGAAGAAACGCGGACCGCGATCAGAATTACGCAGCCGCGAAAGCAAGTGTGCGGCCGCGGTCAGAATTACACAGCCGCGAAACTTCCTCATGGGCATTTTTGTCCGAAAATATCAGCTTAGTATAAATAGATCTTTTTGTCAATCTTAGGTTATGTTATGTTTTTGCTGAGTACGTGAGACGACTAGGTTTTCCTTTTTGGGGAATTTTGTACAAGATTTACTTTGTAATATTAGATTTTCATCTTTTAATTTAGTATTATGGATTATATCTTCTCTTTATCTTTGATTTCTACTATTATTATGAGTAGCTAGACCCGTAGCTAGGGTTGTGACTCAACCCTAGTGTGGGTATTTAATGGGTCTTGAATTTTAGGGCTTGAATATTTATGGGTTAGTGATATTTAGCCCAGTTCTATCTAGAATTATAGAATTAGTGGTTACAAATACTGATTCATGCCTTTATGATTTGGTCTCTTCTTGAGAAAGAGGGATTAAGTCTAGGAAAACTAGGCTAACAAGGAATTGGGGTGAACTCAAGAAATTGATAGCCTCAATTAAAGGGTCAAATCTAGAGATAGTAATACCCGACTTGAGCTAATATCACATGACTTGCATGAATACCCAGTTGGACTTGAGAAAGCCAAATTGGGCAAAATCACTCAAACTATCGAGAGATATAGAGTGAGTACTTGGGTGTGATGGCTATATTACGATCCCAAATTAATCAAGCTTGCCCTAGATTCTTACTACCCGTTAGATGTCCATCTAGTCGAAAGTCACTACCCTAGTCCTTTTAAACACTTGAAAACCAACATCAAAAATATTGTACTTAGCTTTAATCATTGCATACAATAGAATAGAATTAGAAGTAGAATCAACACCATCATGTTTGGAAGTGCAATTAGGAACAACACACACATCTAGACTTAGATATAAACCTAATTCCAAATCAATTAACTCTCTGTGGAAATCGATCCCGACCTTGTTGGGTAAAACTGCATCGACCATCCTCGCTACTCAATAGTGGTGTAGGTTTGGACCCGATCAATTTTTGGTGCCGTTGCCGGTGAGTTAGACAGTATTAGCTATATATCTAACTATTTGTGTGTTTTGTTTTTCTTTCCTTCCGTTTTTCTAATTTTTGTATGTCAATTGCTTTTAGGTACCAAATGTCTCTTAACGAGGTCCTCAGATATATTCCTCAGGGGGAAGAGGTAGATAAGAATGAAGTGGATGAGGTTCACCTTGAACCTCAAGTACAAAGAAGAGGCCGCCCGCCTTATGACAACCTTCCAAACCCTCCCCACCTTCTCAAAGGGCAGCATACCGGGTGTTGCCCAATGAAGGCTACGCAAGTGCAATTGTCCCGCCCCGGATTCGGGCAGGCAATTTTCAAATAACCAATGTCATGCTTACTCTATTAGAACAAAGGGGTTTCTTCACCGGAGCTCCACATCAGAACGCATATAAGCATCTCAAAGGTTTTGTAGACACATGCTGGGGGAGAAAGCAGACGAATGTATCTGAGGACGCTTTTAGGTTAAGGCTTTTCCCTTTCTCACTTAGAGGGAAGGCTTTAGATTGGCTTGAGAGGCTACCCAACTATTCCATCTCCACATGGGATGAGTTGGCCGAGAAGTTCATAACGAAGTTCTTTTCTCCGGGACATATGGTAACATTGAGAGATGAAATCCTTGCTTTTAAACAAGAGCCAAATGAACCGTTACATGAGATTTGGGAACGGTACCGGACAATGGTCAAAGAATGCCCCAACAACGATATGACTGAAGCAATGATCCAGCAAACCTTTTATAGGGGTATCAACACAACTAAC
Organism: Nicotiana tabacum; assembly: GCF_000715075.1. Taxonomy (NCBI): domain Eukaryota; kingdom Viridiplantae; phylum Streptophyta; class Magnoliopsida; order Solanales; family Solanaceae; genus Nicotiana; species Nicotiana tabacum. Next base: position 19,632,316 of record NC_134081.1, on the reverse strand, counting down.
CAGTGTGTGGTGAATCAGCTCGCAGGGGGTAACTTCATGAACATGCCATATTTAGAAGCATGTGAAATATTAGATGAGATGGCGGACACCTCTTCAGCTTGGCAAAGTTAGGCCAATGTTCCTCAGGGTGACCCTAATGTTATCCATTTTCACAAGGAACTCCATGATCACGGACAAGCCATAGCAGAGTTGACAACTACCATGAATCAGTTAGCCAAGGCACAATTTCAGCAGGTTCAGGGGCAAAAGCAAGTAAATGCCATGGAAGGGGTGAATGTAATGGTTAACAATAGGAGACAAAGAGGTCAACAAGTTAAACACGATCAGGATCAATTTGAGCAAAATGGTAGTGGGTACAACCAAGATGACTCTTATGACGATCAAAGTGAAGAGGTTCAATATGTGAACAATTACCAAGGTCAAAAGAGCAATGCTCCAAATCAACAACAATGGAGATCATAGAGAAACAATCAAAATTGGGGCAACCAAGGCCAAGGGAATTGGAATAGTGGCTACAACAACAATTCGAACAATTGGGGGAACAACAATCAAAATTGGGGGAATCAAGGAAATAACCAAGGCAATCGGGGTGGCACCAATAATAGTAATTGGGGAGGCAATGGAAACCAAGGCGGTTGGAACAACAATAATCAAGGGAATCGGGGGTCGGGCCCTCAAAGGCCCCCGATGTATCAATAACCCAACAACCCGCCTCCATATCCGTCACAAGGGCAAAGTTCTTCCAACAATAAGATGGGACGGATAGAAGGTATGTTCAAGTAAATGATGGAAAGAAACGCCGACTCTGATGACCAAATAGCCTCCCACAATACTTCTATCTGCAACTTGGTAGTACAAATGGGTCAAATTTCACAAGCATTGAAGACTCGCCCTAAGGGGGCACTACCAAGTGATATGGTGGGAACAATACAGGACATGCTATGGCGGTGACCACAAGAAGTGGTAGAGGTAGAGATGCCAGTATCTCCAATCCAAGAAAGATTGTGAATGATGATTTGGTTGTGCAAGAAGATGATGAGATCCAAGCCAATGATGTGAATGTGAATGATGAAGTGAGGATAGACATTGATGACAACGTAGAGGATACACAAAATGACGTGAACCCGTCTAGGGAACACGTGATAGATATACTAGAAACGGTATTGCCCAAAGCCAATGCCCCTTTGTAAAGACCTCCTCCACCGTATCCTCAAAGGCTTGCAAAGCAAAAAAACGAGAACCAATTCAAGAAATTCATTGATATGATGAAAAGTTTGTCCATAAATGCACCTTTGGTTGAAGCTCTAGAATAGATGTCGGGATATGCCAAGTTCATGAAGGACTTGGTAATAAAGAAGAGGTCAATGAACTGTGAGACGATCAAAATGACACATCAAGTGAGTGCCATTGTGCATTCCATGGCTCCAAAGCTAGAAGATCCCGGTGCCTTTACAATTCCATGCACTATCAGTAGTGCCAATTTTGCCAAAGCCTTGTGCGATTTGGGAGCAAGCATTAATTTGATGCCATATTCTGTGTTCAATACATTAACGATTAGGCAACCAAGACCTACTTCCGTGAGGTTGCAAATGGCGGACCGAACAATGAAGATGCCATTGGGGATAATTGATGATGTGCTAGTTCGGGTCGACAAGTTCATACTTCCCGCAGATTTTGTGATACTCGACTGTGAGGTTCACTATGAGGTGCCAATAATATTGGGGAGACCTTTCCTAGCAACAGGAAAGGCATTGGTTGATGTGGAAGCTAGGGAGCTCACCTTCCGTGTGGGAGATGAAAACGGTGTGTTCCATGTGTGCAAGTCAATGAGGCAACCTAATAGCAACGAAGTATGCTCTTTTATGGATCTTGTGACGGAGGTGATTGTTTATGACACGAGTGCTATGATCAATGTTGAAGACCCTCTGGAAGCTGTGTTGTTGAATCATGAGGATGATGAGAATGCAGACTTGATAGAATGTGCAAATGCTTTGAAAGGAATGGGATCCTACATATATGGACCCCCGTAAACTTTCCTTGGACCTTGAGAACCGGATGACTCCGCCAACAAATCCCTCAATCGAGGAGCCACCAACATTGGAGTTAAAGCCCTTGCCTTCACACCTCATATATGAGTTCTTAGGCCCTTATTCAGAATTACCTGTTATTATTTCTTCGTGCTTAACTAACGTGCAGGTAGATTCCACCCTTGCGGTGCTTCAAAGAAGGAAGAAGGCAATAGGTTGGACATTGGCGGATATTAGGGGTATAAGCCCCACCTTCTGCATGCATAGAATCATATTGGAGGAAGATGCCAAACCCTCTGTGGAACATCAAAGGAGGTTAAACGAGGCCATGCAAGAGGTAGTCAAGAAAGAGATCATCAAGTGGCTAGATGCAGGGGTTGTGTACCCCATTTCTGATAGTTCATGGACTTCACCGGTACAATGTGTCCCAAAGAAGGGGAGCATGACTGTGATCACAAATCATAGAAATGAATTGATCCCCACAAGCACTGTCAGCGGTTGGAGGGTATGCATGGATTATAGAAAGTAGAACAAAGTGACCTGCAAAGACCATTTTCCATTGCCATTTCTCGACCAAATGTTAGATAGACTTGCTGGGTGTACTTATTATTGCTTTTTGGATAGGTACTCCGGGTACAACCAGATTCTTATTGCACCTGAAGACCAAGAGAAAACCACTTTCACCTGTCTGTATGGCATATTTGCATTCTCACGGATGCCATTTGGTTTATGTAATGCACCGGCTACCTTGCAGCGGTGTATGATGGCAATATTTACGGATATGGTGGAGGCCTCCCTCGAGGTGTTCATGGATGATTTCAGTGTTGTGGGGGATTCCTTTGAAGAATATTTGGATAATCTTGACAAAGTGTTGGCCTGATGTGAAGAGACCAACTTAGTGTTTAATTGGGAAAAGTGCCACTTTATGGTCGAGGAGGGAATTGTCCTCGGCCATAAGATCTCCAAGAACGGTATTGAAGTGGACAAGGCAAAAATTGAAGTGATATCAAAACTCCCTTCTCTGACTTCCGTCAAGGGAGTGAGGAGCTTTCTTGGTCACGCAGGGTTTTACCGTAGGTTCATCAAGGATTTCTCAAAAGTGGTGAACCCCTTGTGCAAGCTGTTGGAAAAAGATGCCAAGTTTGTGTTCATTGATGATTGATGAAAGCTTTTGAGCTACTCAAGTATAGGTTGACTACCACTCCCATCATTACCGTACCCAATTGGAGCTTACTATTTGAGCTCATGTGCGATGCTAGCGACGTTGCGGTAGGAACAGTATTGGGGCAAAGAATCAACAAGATATTTCATCCGGTCTATTATGCAAGAATAACAATGAACGATGCCCAAGTCAACTATACAGTGACCGGGAAAGAGCTATTAGTCGTTGTCTTCGCCATGGAAAAGTTTCGCCCGTACCTCATGGGTACCAAAGTAATTGTGCACACCGATCATGCGGCACTTCGTTATTTGATGAGTAAAAAGGACTCTAAGGCTAGGTTGATGATATGTGTTCTTATTCTACAAGAATTTGACCTTGAAATCATAGACCGAAAAGGGAGTGAAAATCAAGTGGCGGACCATTTGTCCCGCTTGGAAGAGGAGGGGAGGCCCCATGATGGCCTCGAGATTAATGATTCATTTTCGGATAAACAAATCATCTCCATGTCTGTGACTGGGATACCTTGGTTCGCCGATGTGGCTAACTTTCTTGTGACCAAAATTGTCCCGAATGAGCTCTCTTCAAACAAAAGGAAGAAGCTCAAATAGGACTTCTTGGATTATTATTGGGGCGAGCCATATCTTTTCAAAATTTGCAATGATGGTGTTATCTGGAGATGTGTTCCGGAAGAAGAGCAATTGAGTATTCTTGAAGCTTGCCATTCCTCTCCATATGGTGGTCACCATGGTGAGGCGAGAAATTCTACAAAGGTCCTAAGCTGTGGATTCTATTGGCCCACCTTGTACAAATACGCTAGCGAGCTTGTTAGGTGTTGTGATGAGTGCCAAAGAGCTAGTGGAATTTTCAAGAAGAATGAAATGCCCCTCACCACTATTCTCGAGATTGATATTTTCGATGTGTGGGGCATCGACTTTATGGGGCCATTTGTGAGTTCATATGGGAACACTTACATTCTGGTTGCTATTGATTATGTCTCCAAATGGGTTGAAGCTGTGGATTTGCCCAACAATGAGGCACGGAGTGTGGTGGCTTTCTTAAAGAAAAATATCTTCACAAGGCTCAGCACCCCAAGGGCTATCATTAATGATGGGGGTTCTCATTTTTGCAATAAATCCTTCGACACTTTACTTTCTAAGTATGGTGTTAATCATAAGGTGTCAACCCCTTATCACCCACAGTCTAGTGGACAAGTTGAGGTCTCCAACAGGGAGATCAAGAGCATATTATTCAAGAATGTCAATGCAAACTAGACTGATTGGTCAAGGAAATTTGACGATGCTTTATGGGCCTATCGTACAACTTACAAGACTCCAATTGGTATGTCTCCGTACCGGTTGGTATTTGGGAAATAATGCCATCTTCCGGTTGAATTAGAGCACAAGTCCATGTGGGCGCTGAAGAAGTTGAACCTTGAATGGGATGTAGTTGCCAATCTCCGGGTAGAGCAACTAAATGAACTTGATGAGTTATGGTTCCATGCTTATTCCAGCTCGTCCTTATATAAGGACAAGATGAAGTACTTACTTGACAAATATATCTGAGAATAAAGAATTCAAGAAGGGTGACTTGATTCTTCTATTCAACTATCGGTTACAGATGTTTCTGGGAAAGCTCAAGTCAAAGTGGAGTGGCCCTTTTGAAGTGGTACATGTAACTCCGTTTGTTGCTCTCGATTTGAAAAACAAAAATGGTGAAATATTTAGAGTTAATGGGCACCGAGTGAAGCATTACCTTGGCAAGATTGATGATAGCCACGTAGTGGACTTGATCTATTTCAAATGATGATGGTAACATGCGTCGTGCCGTGACGTTAAATCAGGCGCTTCTTGGGAGGCAACCCATGTGTTTTTCTTTCTTTTGATTTTCTTCTTAGATTAGGCATTGTTTTGGATTAATTGGTTGTGAAGTGTATGTAGGAACTGGTTGTGCAGTGCAGGGTTTTGACAGGGAAATATTTGGCTAAGTGTTGGAAGTTCGCAGACCACGCCCAAAATTTCGCGGTTCGCGTGAGCATTTCGCGGCAGCACATTTTTGTCCGCGCACGTGTACTTGAAAAGAGCAAAATGCCAACTCTTTGAAGTTGGACTGTCAAAAATCCTTCAGATATCGCGGCCACGCTCCAATTTTCGTGGACCGCATTAAATTTCATGACCGCAGCCAATATTCCGTGGACCGGGCCTATGTGCTTGAAGCTGGTCTACATAAGGTAACATAGCGCGAACCGCGATAGAATTTCATGACCGCGCTCAGGTAAGGCGGTGGGTTCCACAGTTGATTAGTATAAATAAGGGTTCCTTAAACAGTTTACACTTTTCAAACCCTAACATTTCACCGTACAAAATGTTCATCTCATCCTGCTCTCAATTTTCATCTCATTCACATTAAGAGTTCATTTCCTACTACAATTTTACAACTGGTATGTTCATTCCATGATGTGATTTTATTTTTTTCTTTTCTTTTCTCTTTGTTATAATTTTTCTTTGTTAGTTAGGGTTAGATGCATGCCATGATCTCAAATTAATGCTTAATTGATACTTAAATACATGTGAGTAGTGTTTATATGCCTAATGGGGATGGTGTTAGTACCTTTGCATGATTAATTAAACTAATTTTTGCACACTTAGTGAAAACCCTAGTTATCAGTGTTCTTAGTACCGATATTAGGCCGCCCTCTACCTCTTCTCGTGCCCTCCACAACCAGCTGCTCACACCTCCGTACCGGAGCATCTGGGCTTCTCCTCTGAACATGTCCGAACCATCTAAGCCTCGCTTCCCACATCTTGTCATCAATGGGAGCCATATGCACCTTCTCCCGAATATCATCATTCCTAATCTTATCTATCCTAGTATGCCCGCACATCCACCGCAGCATCTTCATTTCTGCTACTTTCATCTTCTGGATATGTGAGTTTTTAACGGGCCAACACTCAGCCCCATACATCATGGCCGGTCTAACCACCGTTTTATAAAACTTAACTTTGAGTATCGGTGGCACTCTCTTGTCACACAGGACTCCAGATGCTAACCTCCACTTCATCCATCCTACTCCAATATGGTGTGTGACATCCTCGTCGATCTCCCCTCCCCCCTGGATAACCGAACCAAGGTACTTGAAGCTGCCTCTACTCAGGATGACCTGCGAATCAAGCCTCACATCCACGCCCTCTTCCCCTGGCTCAACGCTGAACTTACACTCCAGGTATTCTGTCTTGGTGCTGCTCAGCTTAAAACCCTTAGACATAAGAGCCTGTCTCCAAACCTCCAGCCTCTCGTTAACACAGGCTCGTGACTCATCAATCAGAACTATGTCATCGGCAAATAGCATGCACCATGGCATATCCCCTTGAATATGGTGTATTAACGCGTCCATCACCAGGGCGAATAAGAACGGACTGAGCGCAGAACCTAGGTGTAACCCCATTACAACCGAAAAATACTCAGAGTCGCCTCCTACTGTCCTAACCCGAGTCTTAGCCCCATCATACATGTCCTTAATCGCAATAATGTAGGGAACCGACACACTTTTTGCTTCCAGGCATCTCCAGAGAATTTCTCTAGGAACCTTGTCATATGCTTGCTCTAGGTCAAAAACCACCATGTGCAGATCCTTCTTCCTCACTCTGTATAGTTCCACCAATCTTCTAACAAGGAGTATAGCTTCTGTAGTCGAACGACCCGGCATGAACCCGAACTGGTTGTCGGATACAGACACTATCATCCTCACCCTCGCTTCAACCACCCTCTCCCACACTTTCATGGTATGACTCAGTAATTTGGTACCCCTATAATTGTTAAACTCTGGATATCACCTTTGTTCTTATAAATGGAACCACCGTACTCCACCTCCACTCATCTGGCATCCTTTTCCCCTTAAAAATAATATTAAACAATCTAGTCAACCACTCCAAACCTGCTCTCCCCACACACACTTCCAAAATTCCACCGGAATCTCATCTGGCCCGGTCGCTTTGACCCTACTCATCTTACGCATAGCTCCCACGACCTCCTCAACCTCGATACGCCTGCAGTACCCAGCTCAAAGAATCATAAGCAAAAAAGAAAACCCTCACTATACCTCCTGCCGATTCATCAGACACAAGTGAATATCTCTCATCCCAGGAGATGTTTTAGGGGGAATATACACAACCTCGACAAGAGGCCCAATCACAACCCTTTCGCCTAATCGATGAAGCTACCTCCTCTTCTAGATCGTCTGATGGCTCAGAGGGAGGTAGTAAGTCATCGGAGCCATCTCCCCCACCTGCTGCAACTCCCGCCTCAACAGCTGCTCCTATCAATGTAGATGAGAATGACGAGGTCCCGGATGACAGGAGAGGGGGTAATACCAATGTGGGTGATCTTGATAGATCAATGAAACCCTAGGTGTGGGCGGATAGATTCGTGAGCGAGAAAGCATACCTCAAATTCCGGGAATGGTGGCCCCAAAGGTTGCTCATCCTTGAGCGACAGTTTATAGATAGAGATCTCCTTCCTCACAATCCAAATGTCAAAAGACAGTTTGAGGAGAGAAAAGGGTGGAAGTACTTCACCAGTAAGATCCCGGATGCCAATGAGTACCTTGTCAAGGAGTTCTACGCAAATGTTGCCCACATAAAAAAGGGCACCACTGTGACAAAGGTACGGAACTTGAAGATACGGTTTGATGGTAACACCTTGAACAAATATGCCAGTTTTGAGGATGTGGAAGCAGTATAGTATTTGGAGAAGATGACCCTAGATGAAGCAACCCGGACTTGGATAGCGAAAGTAATAGCCATCCCAGGGACAACACCTGCCTGGCTCGCAGCTGGAGTCCCAATCGCCAAAAACACCCTCAGCTTTAAAGCCAAAGAGTGGTGCACATTTGTATGAAGCTGGCTTGATCCTAGCCATCATGATAATGACATCCCACTATCCCGGATGATCCTAATAGCTTCCATCATGGCAGGGTATCCAATCAATGTGGGGAACCTCATGTCCCACCATATCTCCAAAGGAACCGGAAGAGAAGAAAGGTCCTACCCCTACCCCAACTTCATCACTATGTATCTCGAGGACCAAGGGGTAGAGGGGAGGCACTATGACACGAAGGTGAAGCCAAAGAAACCTTTCTCCTAGTATAGCCTTCAAGGACCGGAAAACCCTAAAGCAATGGGTAAAGCCACTACCTCCACTGGCCAGTCTGAAGAGCCAAGGGTAGTGGCCACCGGGTCAGAGCCTTCCACAACAGAGGGACCTTCAGCTGCCATGCCTCCTCCTTCATCTGGGCCATCCATCACTGTGCCACTATCTGTGCCCTCATCTTCTAGTTACCCCCAGACTGCACTGCAGGTTTCTCAGACCTTATCTAGTATCAACAACTGGATGCATGCATCTACATCAAAGTTGTCTATCTTATCCAGTGCATTAGCAGCACAGTCAGCCCCAGCACAGCTTCAGGTACCTCCATCAGTGGAGGATTCATTGACGGAGCTTTTGGCCAACCAGAAGAAGCTCTTGGATAACCAAACGAAGATCCTGGAGACTTTGGATACTTATGGCAAGGTGATCAAGGATCTGGGAAAGCAGGTAAAGAAGATGAGAAAGACTCAGGCCTCCAAGGAGTCAGTGGAGAAGCTGAAGAGGGAGATAGAGAAGTTCACTTCTGATGGAGACATCCCACTTGACTTGCTTATGGAGGAGACTGCCCCACCAGCACAGGCAGCAGAGCATGAGGCAGACAGAGCTCCAGTTAGAAGATTTGTGGTCCCCCAGTCAGAGGATTTGGAGATCCAGTTAGAGGACCCGGAGGGAGCTGATGATCCTATGAAGTCCGAGGACCCCACTCATGTGCCTGACCCCATGCAGACAAAGACCACATATGGAGTTTTCTTTACTCTCTAACCCTTCCCTGATCTTATTTTGATATTAGCATTGAGGACAATGCTATCTTTTATTTGGGGGGTGGTCCATTTTGATTTGGTTATGATTTGATGACATTGGTATGTAATAACTATGATACTATTTTTCTTTACCTTTATTTATCGTTAGTTTCACTTTCGTTATTTTTCACTTTTGGTATGTATATAACTTTACCATTCGATAGATATATTCATTTCCATTTTGTACATATTCGTATCACTCCATTATTGTACATATTTATTTTACTTTCTGTAGTTTACTTCATAACTTCTTTTGTATCTTTCCTTAATAGCTTAGCTTCTTATTTCCTTTAGTAGCTTATTTTTGAGTTTTTAGCTTTTTTTTACATATCAATAAGCCTTTGGTTTTCTTAATACCACAGTTCTTTCCAAAGGTGGATGTTGTGTGAACCGGGTAGCTCTTCCCAACGATGGATGGCGTGACAACCTTCTTAAGGGATCGAGTCCGTTTTCTTTTTTGCTTTGGTGTATATAGTAGTAGTAATGAATAAAAGTGTCTCAAGCAGGCTTCACTTAGTACTAACACATTTACCTTCGACCTCATGGTTAGAGACAAATTGATTGGCAGAGATTAGCTCTAGTTGTGACCTTTAGACTCTTGCGTTGGCTAAAACAATCATAGAGTGGTTTTCTTGTGTCATTTGTGATTTTCAATCTTAGCTCGGGTTGTTGTGGGCCCTCGACTCTGTTCTCTTTAACAATCCAGCGGCTTGAGAGGTGAGGTATTGAATTGCAAGTCCAAGTCCCGTGCCAATAAGTCTAGAACTTGCCCTGAATGTTTGTCTAGGCAAAATTCTAAGTGTAGCTTGACTTGAGAAATGATTGTAGGATCTCCTTGGTCCAAGTTGAACTTTCAAAGCTTCTGTAGCCTACCAATATGATATCCCTAGTCAACTCCTTTGAGCCTAAGCCTTTTTCATTCAATAGCCACATTACAAGCCTTTCTCTGTTTTATAATGACTCTCTCTTGGCACCCAATCTTTCCTTAACATTCATGATGAACAATTGGCAAAAGTATAAGTTTGGGGGAGATACGAGTAATTTGAAAGTGATAAAAGGTTCAAAGAAGAAAAAGAATTATTGAAAAAGAAAGGCAAAGAAAAGGAAGAAAAGCCAAAAAGAAATACGTCAAGAAGAAATAGAAGGTTGAAGGGATTCAAAGAATATAATGATGAAAGGCAAGGAATGATGAGAAAAAGAGAAAAATGATTGTCATGAGTGAGAAAGAGTGACGGTTTGACTCAAAGAGTCAAGAAAGTATGAGCCGAAATGAGAAAATAGAGTGCTTAAGGAAAGATGAAACCATCATAGTTCGTTATGTCCTACCTTGATCCAAAAGCCTTCATTACATCCCCGCTAAAGCCCTATATGATTTGAAGTTGAGTGAGCTTAAATTAGTGGTGATTTACATAAGGGGCAAGCTTATGGTACTTAGAGCCGGACTTATGGCATTCTTTTGAGAGTGATGAGCGCACTTCTTCACAATACTTATTTTGAGGGTTACATTCTAAAAATTGAGATTTGCTCATGAAGAGAAGATGAGGAGGAGTTTGGGATCCACAATGACCTACGTGAGAGAGAGATCTTCCTTGATGAATTGAGTCAACTCTTAATGCTCTAGTGTCACATTAGAACTGTGGAACTCAAAAGGGCATAACACGACGTTGTTGATAATTCATTTGTGTTGAGGGTAATTGCTAGTCCCAATTGATGCTTGATGAAGTCACCTTAGGCCAGCTGAAATATCCTTTTCTTTTTCTTGTAGAGGTGGGAATTACCTTATTTGCTTGAGGACAAACAAAAGCTTAAGTTTGGGGGAACTGATAAGTAGGGATTTTAGCCTATTAATTGTTCTATTTTACTTGTGTTTTGGGCCAAATATGCGTGAAGGTATTCCCAGAAACTAACTTAATATGCTTGCTTGCAGGGATTGTTTAAAATGAGTCAAAGGAGCCATAATCAACTCATAAAGAAGTTAAAACTTGAACAAAAACCAAGACTAGGCTAAGAGGTGTGGAACGCGGACCGCGACAAAAATATGCGGCCGCGAAAGTATCAACACAGATGCGGCCATTATTTCATGTTCCACGATATGAAGAATTAGAGAGATATTTTTTTGGGCACAAACATGAACGCGGACCGCGACAAGAAGATGCGGCCGCGAAAGTACCAGCACAGCCGCAATGGGAATTCTGCGGACCGCGGTTTCTAAGGTTCAGAGAGTGCATAATTCAAGCAAAAATGAGAAGGGCATTCCGCGTCAAAGTTACTCGGCCACGGAAGTCTCTCACACGAACGTGGTGGAATTTATGCGATTCGCGAAACAAGGTTCAACCCAGGTCCAGATGTGAAGAAACGCGGACCGCGATCAAAATTACACTGCCGCGAAACTTCCACAGGGGCATTTTTGTCCAGAAATTTCAGCTTAGTATAAATAGATCTTTTTGTCAATCTTAGGTTATGTTATGTTTTTGCTGAGTACGTGAGACGACTAGGTTTTCCTTTTGGGGGCAATTTTGTACAAGATTTACTTTGTAACATTAGATTTTCATCTTTTAATTTAGTATTATGGATTATATCTTCTCTTTATCTTTGATTTCTGCTATTATTATGAGTAGCTAGACCCGTAGCTAGGGTTGTGACTCAACCCTAGTGTGGGTATTTAATGGGTCTTGAATTTTAGGACTTGAATGTTTATGGGTTAGTGATATTTAGCCTAGTTCTTGCTAGAATTATAGAATTAATGGTTGCAAACACTGATTCATGCCTTTATGATTTGGTCTCTTCTTGAGAAAGAGGGACTAAGTCTGGGAAAACTAGGCTAACAAGGAATTGGGGTGAACTCAAGAAATTGATAGCCCCAATTAAAGGGTTAAACCTAGAGATAGTAATACCCGACTTGAGCTAATATCACATGATTTTCATGAATACCCAGTTGGACTTGAGAAAGCCAAATTGGGCAAAATCACTCAAACTATCGAGAGATATAGAGTGAGTACTTGGGTGTGATGGCTATCCTACGATCCCAAATTAATCAAGCTTGCCCTAGATTCTTACTACCCGTTAGATGTCCACCTAGGCGAAAGTCACTACCCTAGTCCTTTTAAACACTTGAAAACTAACATCAAAAATATTGTACTTAGCTTTAATCATTGCATACAATAGAATAGAATTAGAAGTAGAATCAACACTATCATATTTGGAAGTGCAATTAGGAACAACACACGCATCTAGACTTAGTTATAAACCTAATTTCAAATCAATTAATTCTCTGTGGAAATCGATCCCGACCTTGTTGGATAAAACTGCATCGACCATCCTCGCTACTCAATAGTGGTGTAGGTTTGGACCCGATCAAGGACCTTAAAAGAGTTAATGTCTCCTTTGAAAATAGGAAGAAAGGTGAGATCATTAGGGTTGGAAAGATAGGTAAGATTGATTCTCACTCTATTGAGAATGTCTACTTGATAGATGGAGTGAAGTACAGTCTAATAAGTGTATCACAACTATGTGATAGAGGTAACATGGTAGCATTCACCTCTACAAAATGCTTTGTGATTGATCTTATCACTGACTAGATAGTTTTGCAAGGAAAAAGAGTGAACAACATATATGTTGTAGATCTTTCCACAATAATGAACTCACTTGCTTAAGTGTGTTGGATAATGATCCACTCCTTTGGCACAAGAGACTTGGACATGCCATACTAAGTCAACTCAACAAACTAGTCTCCAAGGACTTGGTGGTAGGGCTGCCTAACATTAAGTTCAAGGAAGATAAAGTTTGTGAGGCTTGTGCAAGGAGGAAGCAGGTAAGGTCCTCTTTCAAAAGCAAGAAAGTGGTAAGCACCACCAGGATGATAGAACTGGTCCATATGGATCTTTGTGGACCAATGAGAACATTGTGCAGAGGTGGTAAGAAATATGTGATGGTGCTTGTTGATGATTACTCTAGGTTTACTTGGACCTTTTTTTTAACATCTAAAGATGAAGCATTTGACATGTTCACTTATTTTGTTAGAAAAACTCAAAAACAACTAGGTAATCAACTTGCATCAACTAGGTCTGATCATGGTACTGAATTTGAGAATGATAAATTTGCTAACTTTTGTGATGAACATGGCATAAATCATAATTTTTCTGCTCCTAGGACTCCACAACAAAATGGAGAAGTTGAAAGAAAGAAAAGGGCATTGGAAGAAATGGCTAGGACTATGCTTCTTTCTAGTAAACTGCCCCATAGTTTCTGGGCAGAAGCTGTGAACACTGCATGTTACATCATAAATAGGTGCATGACTAGACCTCTTGTTGAGAAGACTCCCTATGTGTTACTTAAAGGGAGAAAGACAAATATATCCCATCTTAAGGCATTTGGATGCAAGTACTTTGTGCATAATAATGGTAAAGACTCCCTAAGTAAGTTTGATCACAGAAGTGATGAGGGAGTATTCTTGGGATATTCTTCACATAGTAAAGCTTATAAAATCTATAACAAAAGAACTGTGTGTGTAGAAGAAAATATATATGTGGTTTTTGATAAAACTAACATTCTTTCTGATAGGCATGAACATGATGATGAAGCAATTGGGCTGGTAAGAAACTCAAATGAAACCACAACCCAGACTGAAGCTGCACCAGAGGAAGGAACAGGTGATGGAACAGGTCCTTCCACCCAAGGCAACTTGACAGGGGGAACTGAACAAAGAGGAAGTGATCCTCAAATATCGAGGAAACTTATCCATGAACCTGTTCCTCAATAACAAAAAATTGAAGGAACATCTAGGGGAAACCAGTTGGTTGTGGAACCTTACAAATATCAAAGTTCTTATCCCATTGAGAACATAATTATTGATCCAACCTCTGGAATCAGAACCAGATCTTCGTTGAAGAATCTTTGTGCTTTTGATGCTATTTTATCTCTTATTGAACCTGAAAATATTGCTGAATCTTTGCTGGATGCAGACTTGGTGAATGCAATGAAATATGAACTCAACCAGTTTGAGAGAAGTCAAGTTTGGCATCAGGTACCAAGACCCAAGGACAAATCAGTAATTAGCATAAAATGGGTCTTCAGAAACAAACTTGATGAAGATGGAACAGTTACAAGGAACAAGGAAAGATTGGTGGTTCAATCATATATTAAGAGGAGGACATAGACTATGATGAGACTTTTGCTCCAGTTGCAAGATTTGAGGCAATTAGACTCCTTATAGCCTTTGCTTCTTATATGGAATTCACTCTCTATCAAATGGATGTCAAGAGTATCTTCCTCAATGGCTATCTAAAGGAAGAAGTGTCTGTCAAGCAACATTCGGTATTTGAAATCAAGGAATATCCTGATAATGTCTACAAACTTGACAAGGCACTTTATGGGCTCAAGCAGGCTCCGAGAGCATAGTATGAAAGATTATCAAAATTTTTGCTTGAGCATGGCTACAAGAGAGGTAAAATTGACAATACTTTATTCCTAAAAAAAAAAGGTAAAGATCTCTTGGTAGTTCATGTATATGTTGATCATATAATATTTGGAGCAACTACTGATAAGTTAAGTAAAGAATTTGCTAAACTAATGGGGAGTGAATTTGAAATGAGTATGATGGGTGAGCTTAATTTCTTTTTAGGCTTACAAATTAAACAAAATTAAAATGGAACTATGATCCATCAACAGAAGTATGTGAAAGAGTTCATTAAAAGGTTTAAAATAGAAGATTCCAAAGAAATTGACACTCTTATAGCAACAACCACAAAATTGGATGTAATGAACCTGGTTCATCTGTTGATCAGAAGTTGTATAGGGGAATGATTGGCTCTTTATTTTATCTCACCACTAGCAGACCTGACATTGTTTTTAGTGAAGGCCTTTGTGCTATATTTCAGGCAAGTCCAAAATAGTCTCACTTGACTGTTGTTAAGAGGATCTTGAGATACCTAAAAGGCACCACTGACCTTTGTCTATGGTATCCAAAAGGTAGTAATTTCAACTTAGTGGGATATGCTGATGTTGATTATACAGGTTTTCTTGTGGATAGAAAGAGAACCTCAGGTATGACAAACTTTCTTGGCTCATGTCTTGTTTCTTGGGCCACCAAAAAGCAAAACCATGTGGCATTATCTGCTGCTGAAGCTGAGTATGTTGTTGCTGCCTCATGTTGTGCTCAATTGTTGTGGATCAAATAGCAATTAATAGACTTTGCAATTGATTTAGGTTGTATCCCCATCTTTTGTGACAACATTAGTGCAGTTAGTATGACCAAGAACCTGGTTCATCACAAGAGAACTAGGCACATAGATGTTAGGCATCATTTTTTAAGGGATAACTATGAGAAGGGTTTGATCACTATGGAATATTATGCTATTAACAAGCAAATAGCTGACATCTTCACAAAATCTCTAAGTAGAGATCATTTTGAAAGGAACAGGTTAGAATTAGGGATAATTAAGATCACCTAAAAGGAACCAGTTCTAACTCAAAAATTGATTAGAGAAATTGTTAATTGTTGTACATGATTTTGCTCAGTCTCATACTTTCATTAGTATACTCTTGTGCCATGTGCTAAAATGAATCATTAATCTCTAATGATATTATCTCTATTTTCTTGGAAAATTCAAGCTTGCACAAGAGATTTCTCAGTGAAGAACCTGGTTCATCAAAATTACTTGGTACGTATTCTCCACTCTGCATATTTTAAAATAATTATATTTGGATTATGATCAAAAGGACAGTCCCATTTAATCCTAACATCCTTGAGCTTATTCGTTACAAAATAAATCAGTTTCATTCAAAAGAGTCCCAAAATACAATAAGTGCCTAGATTCTAGGGAAAGTCACAAACGTCTCCTCAAACTGACTCCCAGGTTGATTAGACCTATGAACTTCTAAACTTTAGTAAATTTAGTTGTTACCCAAATAAACTCCACCTCTTTAAATTGATTAGGCCTTAATTGTTTCCATAATTCTTAATTTCCAAGCCATCAAAAGTCTCTCTATTTTCTCTCATCTTCCAAACACACAAATACTCATCTTCACTCATACCCAAACACAACGATGGCAAATACTTCTTAGAATCCTCCATCACCACCTAAGGAAACAACACCCACACCATCCATCGCACCCATATTTAAGAAAGAAAGGTTCAAGATGCTAGCTTGCAAGGTTGTTGCTGGAAAAGAACAAATCAAGAAAATCAATAAGCAGTTGAGGGAAAGTCAGGGAGTTTAACCTCAAAAATCTAAAGACTCTTTCAAATCTGCAACTGAGGGGGAAGAAACTATTTTATATGAAACAGAGCAGGTAAAATCTTGTCCTAAAGTTACATCTGAAGTAACCTTTGAAGCTATTGTAAATCTGGAAACTAGATTTGTTCTGATAGGAAAAGTGGTTGGGGTAGAGACTGCTGAGTCTGAGAAAATGGGTGGTAAAAATAAAAGGAGAGTGAGGTCGTTCAAGGTAATGTGAGGGGAATGGGACAAGGAGTGGTTGAATTTTCACCCACCCCTGTTGGTGAAGAAATTGGAGTTATGGAAGGAGGGAGTGAGGAATCGACTGGAAAAGAAGAAAGTGTGAAAGAAAAAGGGGGAAGTGGGTCTGGAGAATCTGCTGAGGGGTTGATTAGATTAGGGAAGAAGGTTCAAGAACTAGTTCCATCTGAGTAGGAACCCCTTGAAGACTTACTGAAAAAGGTGTCTGATAGTTACAATCCTAAAAAGAAAAGGAGTTCAGGAGTTAGAGTCCTTAGTACTACTAGAGCAAACAAGAAAAGAAAGTTTGCCTCGTCTACCCATGTAGAGTCTCCTCTTACAATAGGAAGATCTATAAAGAGTCAGAAGAAGCAGAGTGAGGCTGAACTGGAAAAGGCTTTAGAAGAAAGTAAGAGAAAAGTTGCTACTAAGGGAAAGAAGAAGATAAGGCATAAGAAATAGAGGTTGTGACTCCAAAGGTAAAGAAGATCAAGACGTCTACAAAGAAGTCTGTTTCAAAGACAAAGTCTGCAGGGTCATCTACCTTGGTCAAAAGAACTAGGTGTGCCTTGAAGTCCAGAAAAGTGAAAATAATGGAAGAAGAAGAAGAAGAAGAAGAAGAAGAAGAAGAAGAAGAAGAAGAAGAAGAAGAAGAAGAAGAAGAAGAAGAAGAATCTGATGCAGAGAAGGACAAGATGGTTAAGTTTGGAAAAAGATCCATCATGAAAGGTAGACGCCTCAGGAACTTGGAGGAGGAAGGCATGGTAATGCTGCTGGAAAAATTACAATTGCAAGGTTGGAAGGACATTGTCCTTCAGATGGAGGGAAAGCTTGCCAGAACTGAGATTGTGGAGTTCATGGCAAATTGTAAAATCAAGAATGGTAGAGCTACCAGTGTAGTGAAGGGGGTGGCTGTGAGTTTTGATGATAGGGAACCGGGAGAGATCTTAGGTGTACCTGTTGCAGGATACAATGACTACAAGAAGCTCAAATGGCCAAGTTTAGAGAATCTCCCTACTGCCCTTTCCATTACAAGAAAATTTGGTGACAATGAAGAAGAGCTTGAGCCCAAGGCTATATACAAAAGTGAGATGAAGCCACCCTACAAAGTGTTGTTCGAATTTGTTAACAAAGTTGTGCTGCCTAGGCAAGAAAGGAGGCACATTTCCACATTCATAGACATGGTCCTTATGGAATGTCTGGACAGTGGTAGGCAAATCAATTTGCCTGGATTCATCATCCAGCTTCTCGATAGGGTTCTGACTAGCACCAAAACTCATTCCATATCCTATGGGCTCATTCTCACGGATGTACTCGCACACTTTAAGGTACCCATCAAAAAATGGGAGGTTGGTACAAGCAAGGATAACTTTGGGGCAAACACTTTGACTGCTTTGTGACTATGAAGTCCACACCACTCCCAAAGAACATGGTTCATCCAAAAAGGTACCTGTGAATAGCAAAGTGCGAGCCTTGGTGCAAGAGAGTAGGGATAAGGATGTTGAAATTGAAAGGCTGAAGAAGAGGTTGGCAGAAGTAGAAGCTGAGAGAGATGCTCTCAGAACTGAGCTTGCAAATGAGAAGGAGAAGAATGATGGCATTCTTCAGGATATGCTGAAACTACTTCAAGCCAAGAACCTGGTCCTTCCCAACCTTAAGACCTTCCTAGCCTAGTTAGACCAACCAGTGACCAAGATGGGATTTGTTTTCTTTTTTTTTTGCTCATGATCCAGTATTTTTATTTCTCTTTATGCTTTGTGGATGACTAAGTATCATTGATAATTAACTATTTTTGTGCTCTAACTGTTTGTTGATGCTTCTTAGATGGCTAATATCATTAGATTGATAAATGATGCTTAATTCCACGAGTGCATTTGAAGTAGCCTAGTGGCCATGAGTGATTTCTATTAAAATCTGGGTATCTAACATAATTTCTATGCAACTTTTTGATGATACCAAAAGGGGGAAGATAGGTTGTGCTTTTACTTTGGACTGTGATGTTTATAACCTAATGAACCTGGTCCTTGATGATTTGTGATTTTAAAATGGAAAGTGTTCTAACATTGTGTTAATGTTGAGCTAAGTTAACACAGGGCCTATGTTTATGAAAAGCACAGAGTTTGTCATCATCAAAAAGGGAGAATTTGTTGGCCCAAGTAAAGTTTGTTTTGATGATTGACAAAGGAACTCCAGCATGAACCAGGTCCATACACAATGTGTACAGACACGGGCAGATTCGAGCATAAGGGATACACATGAAGGATATAAGCTTAAGTTATTATATTTATTATCTCCTGATCGAAAAGGTTGCATAAATTATAAGGAGAAGGACTCCTTACTCGAAGAGAACTTCATCCAAGATAAGGGAGGAGTTAGAAGTTGAAGATAACTAAGAGTCTTTCACCAAGGAAGAGTAGCATTAGAACTCTAGTTATTTCTTGTTTTACTAACTCTATAAATTGCATGATGTTCTCATTCTACAGGTACGCACAAACGTTGAAGTGAAACGTGAGTTGAGAGAAAAATAACAAGTCATTTTGCAAACAATTCTTGTGTGATTCAAGTGTGCGAACCTGAAGCTACATGAACCAGATAGAAGAACCAGTTCCAAGAGTCTGTCTTTTATTCTAGTTCAATTGTAGTAGGTGTTTTCAAGTTGTACCTTTCAGCTTTATCTAGAAGCAATTGTATTAGGTACTCTAAGTATTCAAGTTAGAGTTAAGTTGAAGTTATCGCAGCAGTTAGAGGACGGTTGCTACAATGGGATTAGAGGTAATTCTTAGGTTTACAAAGAGTTTTGTAAATGTTGTTTTGGCTCAGTGATTTAGTGAAGTGTTGGAGAAAATCCTACTAAGTAGTAGGTCGTGGTTTTTTCACCTTTTGAGCTAGGGTGTTTTTCACATAAAAATACGTGTGTTCTTTACTTTCCGCAACAGTAGTATAAGAAACACTTAGAAGAATCAGGTCCTTCTATAATCAGAGTACGTGAAAATTAGACATCACACAAATCACCCCTCTTGTATGGCATTGAAGTACAAAACAACAATTAATATAAAAACGCTAATAGATTAAGAGGAACTGTCCATATCAAACATGACATAAAAAGTATCATGCGACATGCTTAGTCAGATCACAACGCTGCCACATCATAGGCAAATTGTTAGGCAAAAGTTCCAACACATATATAAAGACAAATGAACATTCACAGAAGAGATCAAATAAATGTCGCAATCATAATTAAACTAATTAAATGATAATGTTTTGATTATAAAAATAAGTGTGGTTGGCTTTGTCTCACACTGTCACCCACACGTTTCTGAAATCTATATGATTTCTGGTAGATGAGGCTAATTGTATTTTCACGACTTTATCACCTAAAGACATATTCTTTGGGGGGAGGGGAGAGGGCGGGGGAGAGAGGAAGAACTAAGAAGAGAATAGGAGAGGCCAAGAGACAAGAGTGGAGAAAAGGTATTCATTATCTTTAATTAATGATATGTGGATGACAAAATCCTTAGAAAGTGTTAGGTCTTGCGCGGCGCGAATTTAAAATAGAGATAGCAAAGCGGGTAATAAATACTAGCTGGCAAACTATAATAAAATAATTCTAGAATTAAACCATATATTTACAATATAGTTTTCGCTTCAATTTGTTTTTCGGCGTGATTCGAAACGAATGATACTAGTCTCTTTGTTTCAATTTATGTAATTTACTTTCTTTTTTTATTTATTCCGAAGAACACCTCTTTTTATATTTAGTAAATTTTTTAACTTTAACTTTTCACATAACATATTTAAGATCACAAGATTCAGAAATATTTTGGTATAGTACATACATTTTTAATTTAAGACTCAAGATTTAATAGTCTTTCTTATTTTTTTAAATTTTGTGCCCAATCAAACTAAGATACGGAGCGGGTATTTCTTTTATTGAGAATTACAAAACAATCATCTTCTTCAAGTAGTCAATCCTTTCTGATGACGGCAATCAATAGTACTATCAAGGCAGGCGGCAGCTTTATTTCGTGAAAAGAAAAGAAAACTGTTCCATAAAGAGAAACAAAATGAAAAAGAAATTAAAGAAGGAATAACCACTTTGAAATCAACAATTTTCGTCTTCTCCAATTTTTCTTTCTTTTGTTTATGTTTAATAGTTTTTCGCTGTTTTTTTCTTTGTTGTATATATTTGATTCATTTAAAGGGATGCTGATCATGTGATATGCTAGAGCTATCTATAGTATAATTTTACCCTACGGTTCCATTATAGGTCTTTTTTCTATTTTTACCTTTCATGAGAAATTGCTTCACTACAAAAGAAAAAAACTAAAATTTGTTACGAATTTTGTCGCTAAGTCGCTTATAGCTAATAATATTTCTTAGTAATCTGTTAATTCATTTGCAAAAGTTATCTGTCAAAATTTTTACTTTTTTTTTAGTAGTGGCAAGGACTAGGTAGACTCCAAGCGGTTCATTCACATCAAAATATAAATATATCAAGGTGTACATAATATCGTACCTCCACTCCAATTAATACATTTCACTTCTATCTAAGATTGGTTTATTCATTTTTTAACTTAACTATTTGGTATTTAAAATTCAATGATAAACATTTTAACCTCACTTTTTTTTTGTCTAAATGCAAAGGAAAGAAAGACATTTTGTCCGGTCTTTAAAGTTAAAAGGTATATCGTGTGAGTTTATATTGAAACTGACCATCAGACCAGGTTAAATCAGCTCTAAATTAAGTAATATCAGCGGAAATAATACATCAATCACATGTTGAGTGACTTTTATGATTATCACATAGGATCATATGTAATGTTAATAGTTGTTTCTCACGTCACTTTTATTTCTAGATTATCGTGCCACAGTATAGCAAGCCACAGGAGGAAGGTTGGCTACTTCAAATATTTCAGAATACACCCCATTATTTCTATATCAACTACATTTATTATAATAGGTTACATGATTTATTTTAAAGTATTTAATAGGTGCTTGTAATTGTCACAACTCATAACGTTACATTGTCAGTGTATAGCAATTAAATCCTATCTTTTTAGTTGACCATCATTATCGAAGAAAATCACAAGCTTAATCTAAAAACAACTGCCATGCTTTGTATTTTTACTGTTTCAAAATTCGTCAAATTTCTCTCCTAGAAACTTCTTCATTGCCTTTCTTAATATCTTATATTAGTTTATTATAACTGTTACTCTTAAATGGTAACTTTATTTACGCGTCTCCGACACGCGCCGCCTTATGGCGCCATCAGATGGGACTCTAGGGGCGTGTATAGATCATAATTTTTATGCTCTCACTAAGCCGATTCAGGTGACAGAGAAAATTTCTACCTTCGCCACTACTGTGATGACTGCTACTACTACTCCGATGGTCAACGCTCGTCACCCACGAGAATCTGCGATAGCGAGGCATACCACACACGATGGGATGCATATTGTGATCTTCAAGGCAAAGGATTACTATGGAATTATGGCGGACGAATGCCGTCTGACAATCATTGACAGATTTTTGAAGCCAAGACCCCCAATTAAACAAATTAGGGCTACTTTTAGGGAAATATTTCCTGTGAAGGTTCTGCGAAAATTGGAGTATACGGCAATTACAATATTTTCTTAGACTTTACAAATGAGGATGATTTCAACTCAGTTTGGTATAGAAGGGTGGTTGAAGTCGATGGCCTCCAGATGTGGTTACAAAAATAGACACCGGATTTCAAACCGGATGAAGATATTCTGATAGTGCCGGTATGGATCCTTCTCCTGGGTCTCCCTTTTAATATGCATACATGGCACTACACTAAGCAAATTTGTAGTGAAATTGGCACACCTTTATCCTTTGACGCTACTACTGGCGGTCGTACTAGGCCTAGTGTTGCCAAGGTAAATGTACAAATTGATCTTCCCAAACCACAAATAGAGAGTGTATGGATGGGATCGGAGGATGAGAACTCATCTCTGAGGGGATTCATACAAAAGATAGAATACGAGAGCATCCCAAAGTATTACAAACATTGCAAAGAGCTAGGTCATAACATGATGAATTGCAGAGTTCTGGAAAATTGAGAGATTTAGAAGCAGAAAAAAGCAACAATGATAAGAACATGGAGAATTCTGGAGAAGAAAGTAGTGGAGATAAAAAAGAGAACAACGAGAATCAGAGAATTAATGTAGAGCTAACTCCAGAGGCAACAAAAAAAAGGATTGGTACTAAAGCTAAGGAATCTGGAAAAAAAAAGGAAAGAAAAAACTACTACAATCTCTCAGAATGTTGAAACGCAAAACAAAGAGGAAGACGAACGAGAACTAAACTTTCAACAAAAGGAGGAGAAGGAGGCACCGTCTATAGCAGATAGAATTAAGATAATGAGTAAGAAGAAAAAGGAAAAGCAGAAGAAAATACCAAAAAAAGAAGAGCAAAGTTCTATTCAAACCAGTTCATAATCAATTGAGCAACAAAAAGACTATCATGAGAAAAGCCCTTAAGGTTCAAAATCTGATATTAGTCCAAGACGAAAAGAGTAGAACAACCGACACTACCAATGACCAGCAGGATTTTCACACTACAAGCAATGAATCTGTTTCGAAGGTCAAGGAAAGTACCATACCTGATTATACAAAAGGCTACTAATAGGGAGGAAAAGGAAGCTGAGGATTCTAACAAAAATCCACTAGAAGGCTCAAAAGAAAGGAAAAAATCAGATACAGATAAGATGAAGGAAGGGAATGAGGCCCACGATCGAATTAAATTTGAGAAAGGCAAAGATTCTGAAATAAGCTCGTATTCTTCAAGCCTCCCAACATACATCCGTTAACACCCAGGTATTAATATTGTTGTAGATTTAAATGCTAACCAGCTTAATTTTGCAGAAATCAACTCAGGATGACTAACAACAAATCATCTAAATGAGGATCCCAAGTTGCTCAAGGACTTCAACAGAAACAAAATAATACTCGAAGGGAAGGGAACTTAGATGAAGAAGCTTATTTGGCAGAAGGAAGAGGAATAAGTAGAGTAAGATCAGAAAAGAAGCACAAAAACACACCTTCTCTGAGGAGGAAACAAAAGAATGGTACCTCTCATCAAGTTTTCCATGATTAGCACAATCTTTTGGAATACTAGAGGAGTGAGGTCTAACAAGATCATTCATAGGCTCAAATAACTCATAAACATCAATAATATCTTTTTTGTTGCTATTATGGAACCCATGGTTAGCAAAGATAAAATTGAAGAATATCGCTTTTTTTTTTGTTTTAAAGAATGAATCACAACGACAATGGTAAGATTTGGTATTTTGGAAGAACTTCAATCAAACTACTGTTATTGCAAACGAAGAGCAACATATTTCTATAAAGGTTGAAGATGGTCTGGATAATCCCCCTGTTGTTATCACATCAGTCTATGCCAAATGTACTTCCAGAGAAAGAAAAGACTTATGGATCAGCCCTGAGGATATCAACCTAGCAATTCATGGTCCTTGGTGTATTAGAGACGACTTCAATGTTATCTTGGAGCCAGCGGAGAAGCCTGGAGGTAGGCCTCACAGAATGCACAAGAATATAGATTTTCAAATATGCATGGACAACTATGGTGTAACAGACATTGGTTTCTCAGGTCCTAAGTACACTTGGTGTAACAATTGGAGGCCTAGGAAAAGAATTTGAAAAAGACTGGATAGATTCTTCATAAATGACAAATGGGCTCAAAGATTCCAAAACACTACTGTCAAACACTTAGTGAGATCTGGTTCTGATCACAGGCCTTTACTCATAAAATATTTTGATATTGTCAACAATCACATAAAGTACTTTAAAATTTCTCAACTTTTGGACTAAACAGAATGGGTTTTTCGAGCTTGTTAAGGAAGTATGGGATACTCAACTCAATGGTAACCATATGTGGAAGCTTCAGGTATAACTAAAGCTTCTCAGCAAAAGACTCAGTCAGTGGTCAAGAAAAACTATTGGGAACATTCATGAACAAGTTATTAAATAGGAAGATAAAGTGCAAAGGCTAAAAGAACTGGAGATTGCTAATAACATTGAGGCTGAGAGAGCAGATACCAATAAAGCTCATGATGTATACATTAGGTGACTGTCTATGCAGGACTCCCTAATCACCCAAAAGCCAATATCAATTGGTTTGAGAAGGGAGATAGAAATACCAACTACTTTCACAGTAAGCTCAGAGAGAAAAGAAGAAGATTGCAACTCGATAGAATCAAGAATCATAAAGGAAAGTGGATTATAGGGGAGGATAAGATTTCTAAAGCCTCCATTAGACATTTTAATGGCCTTTTCAATCTATCGGCAGCTAATCTAAACCGTAGCATTCTGGAATGCACCACCAACAAGATTACAAATAAAGAGAATGTCACCCTTACAGACACTCCAATTGAAGAGGGAGTCAAACACGCTATTTTGAATTTATGTGCATCTAGTGTTGTAGGACCAGACGGTTATAATGGAACTTTCTTTCAAATTTGCTAGGAAATTATTAAGGAATACATCATTGCATTTGTTATGGAATTCTTCAGAGGTAAGCCTCTTACTAAGTTCTACACATACACTAGTTTAGTTCTTATTCCAGAATGATGCCCCTGCCACCTTTAATGAATTTAGACATATTAGTCTCTCTAATTTCACAAACAAGACCATTTCTAAAATTCTCTCTATCATGCTCAATCCTTTTTTAAGTAAATTGATTTCTGCCAATCAAAATGATTTTGTTAAAGATAGATTGATTTCGAAATATATTCTATTAGCGCAAGAAATTATTCAATCTATCTCTCATAATAATAAGGGTGGCAATGTTGTTATTAAACTGGCATGGCAAAAACATATGATAGAATGTCAGGACTTTTATTACCTCAGTTCTTAGGAAATTTGATTTCTGTGAACTGTGGATTGACAAGATTCTGAATCTCTTATTTGGCCTTTTGTATTCCATCATTGTTAATGGAAACACAAAAGGCTTTTTTACCTCTAGTCAGGGACTTAAACAAGGAGATCCTCTTTCACCCTCTCTCTTTATTATTGCAGTTAAAGTATTGAGTTGCTCTCTTAACAATATTCTTTTGGATGACAACTTTATTCCTTTTTCTATGCCTAACAATGGTCCTCTTATTAATCACTTGGGGTATGCTGACTATATTGTCATTTTCACTAGTGGCAATGATAAATCTGTTAGCCTCATCATGAAGGTTATTAATAATTATGAGCCAGCTCTGGCCAACTTGTGAATACGAATAAAAGTTTTTTCCTCACTGCCCCTAATTCTTGTGTTGTTAGAATTAATAGGATAAGAAATTGTATTGGCTTTATGGATAAAGACTTTCCTTTCACTTATCTAGAATGTCCTATTTATATTTGAAGGAAGAAGTTCACGTATTTTGATAATATGGTGAATAAAGTAGTTAAGAAACTTAATGGCTGGCATGGTAAGCTGCTCTCGTATGGTGGTAAGGTGATTTTAATTAAGCACATGCTTCAATCTCTTTCTATATATACTTTTTCTGCCTTATCTCCTCCCAAAGGCACCTTTAAATTGCTTAAAAAATATTTCTCCAATTTCTTCTGTGGTTCTCTAGAGACAAAAAGAAATACCATTGGAGGTCATGGAAGAACCTTTGTTTTTCCTTCGATGAAGGGGGCATTGATGTGAGAAGGATAGAGGATATTTCTAACACTCTTGCAACTAAGAGGTGGTGGAGATTTAGAACTATTCCATCTCCCTGGGATACCTTCATGAGGCATAAATATTGCCCAAGATCTCATCCGGCAAGTAAGGAAGGGGCCTATGGCGACTCACATGTTTGGAAAAAGATGATACAAGTCAGAGGCAAAGCAGAACCTCACATTATTTGGCAGATTAACTCTGGAAATTCTAGTATGTGGGGGGACAACTGGACGGGTAAGGGTCCATTATCCTCACACATGCTTGGTCATAGAAGCCACAAAACTACTGTCAGAGAATTCATCTAAGACGGAATCTGGAACACCAACAAGCTCAAGGAATGGTTACCAGATGATATGGTTCAACACATTATGAATATTCATATAGGCAAACAAGATATCATGGATCAAGTTGTATAGGATCTCACCGATAATGGTAGGTTTTCCAACAAAACCGCATTATGCTTCTTCAGGAACAGAAAAAATAAGGATCATTTCCTTAGCATGGTATGGCATTCTAGTATTCCTTTTAAATTCTCTTTCTTAACTTGTAGACTTTGGCTATCCAGGCTGCCTTTTGATGATGCTATATTTAATTTTGGTAAGCAAATTATTTCGAAATGTAACTGTTGCACTAACCCTAAGCAAGAATCTTTTTTAACATATTTGTGAAAACTGATGCAGCTATAAGAGGATAGTTGAATCAATGGTGGCAACAAAAACACAACAATGCTATTCACAAACAAGTTCTCTAGATTACTCACATAATTATATGCTGAGAAAATTGAAAAAACAGGTGTTCTTGTAAGTATGGAGATAAAAAAAGATTCAATTTCTTCAAAATGAGACATCAAGTATGCTGGAATATTCAGGCTACTATCCCCAGATTCTTCCCTAATTGCAAACTAACATTGCCTTGGGTCAATTTATGTGAGAAGATGATGAAATTACAACCTGTTCCGAAGGCCATCATTGTGTGTTGGGAGAAGCCTCATTGCAACTCCTTTAAACTCAATAAAGACGGAAGTTGTTTAGAAGGAAGTGACACTGCTGGCCTAGGTGGAGTCTTGAGGAATGATCAAGGCGGCTTCATTATGGCCTTCTCTGCCACTACAAAGTGCAGTAGTCACAATTGTGCTGAAGCACAAGCGGCCTTCTTTGGGATCAACTGGTGTACCACAAATGGTTACTCTAACTTCACCATTGAACTCGACTCTATGTTGGTAACGAATATGCTCAAGGATGGGAAAACCAATAACTACAAACTGAAGAAAGTTATTAAGGACTCTTCACATATCATGAACCAAGCCAATGTTCCTCATATCCACTGCTTTAGGGAGGCTAACCAAGTGGACGATCATCTGGCTAAGCTTGCCTTGTCCAGCTCTGTAAACAAGAATTTTCTCAATTTTCAACAACTTCCTAGTGGTGCGAAAGGCCCTTTTATCTTGGACAGATTGCAAATACCTACCATTAGAACAAAATATGATAAGGCAAATTTTTTTGTTAGTTGAGCATGCTTAGTAATTGTTTTGTCGAACATGGGAGTAATAACATTATTATACTTCTCCTGTTCTTTTTGAAGGACATCTTTGTCCTTGTGTTATAATCTTTGGAGGTAATCATTTCAAGATAATACAACTGCCATGCTTTATATTTTTACTGTCTCAAAATTCGTCAAATTCCTGTCATAGAAACTTCTTCATTACCTTTCTTAATATCCTTATATTAGTTTATTATCCATCTTTTCACTCTAAATAACGTTCTATTTCTTTATAAAAAAAAATCACCTTAGATTTTTTTTATCAAACTATATAAGAAACCTAAATTGAGACAAGGAGGACCCTTATATTAATAAAATAAAATAAGAGATATAAGAAAATGCTCTTACTAATTTAAAAACGAGGCAGCGGCACAAACAGCCAAAAAGGTGCGTTACGATAAAGAATCGACCCCCCTAGCATTTAAATTTTGTTCAGGTGAAGAATGTTCATTTGTTTATAAGTTCGTGTCTGCAGAGCAACTTCCACTGTTGTTTAAAGAAAGGAAAAAACTAGAAGAACAAGTAATGAAAGAGTTCGCAATTTATACATAAAGTACTGTGTTGACTTTGTCTCCAAGCGTGCAGGAATTTATATTATCTACAAATTCAAATATACTTAGTTTAATCAAATCCCAAATACCCATGCTTGTTGTTGTCTGATTAGACGTTGTCTAGTAATGTAACAACTTCCTTTTGTACAAAACTCTCTACATAATTAAGTTAATTATCAAACGGCTTTTGTTTGCAAGTTACAAAACCTTAGTTAATAACCGTAACTATACAACAACAACAATAACAACCCAGTATAATTTCATTAGTGGGGTCTGGGGAGGGTAGTGTGTACGCAGACCTTACCCCTACCCTGGGGTAGAGAGGCTGTTTCCAAATGACCATCGGCATCCTTCCCTCCAAGAACTCTCCACCTTGCTCTTGGGGTGACTTGAACTAACAACCTCTTGGTTGGAAGTGGAGGGTACTAACCATAACTATATGCTATGGTTTTTAATTTTAAGCATGAAGTTCATGGGTGATATGACAAGTGAAGATGGTAGTTTCTTTGAAAATTAAAGAGTTGAAAAGAGAAAAGTGTAACAAGATAGAGAATAACATATTAAACAAATAGGTGGCGGTAAGATTTGAACGTATCTATTATATTGAATTGTATGACCTTAATTTATTAAAAACTGAAATAACTTCGAGAAACTTACTTTAATCACTTAATTATGTCTTCAAAAGAGACAAATTGAAACTTTTTTTTTTTCAATGTTAAGACACCGCTTTGCGAGATTAGGAAAATTTCTTTCTAACAATTTGGAATTGAGAGTAATTTTTCAAAATCTAAAATCCAACCTTTCAAAGATAAGTACACTAATTATTTTTTTTGAAAAGGACACTATAGTGATCTTGATTAGAGATAAACTTGATTGCGTATTACAACATGGAAGTATGGTCACAATATTTTATCATGTTAAATACGAAGTCAAGCATGCTTGCTCTAGTTCTTGTCAATTAAAACACCCCAACGACAATTTGACCTTTGAATATCCCTCTCTATTTCTCCAAAAATCCCTCTTCTCTTCTTTCTCCTTGAACTCTGGCAATTTGATACTATGGGGAGTGATCTTAATTCTTCCAATTTCGAAATAACATGGAAATCCGACGAATTAGGCCTAAGCCAAGCTAAATTTTATAGGTGTAGCTTTTGTAATCGAGGTTTTTCCAATGCACAAGCACTAGGTGGACACATGAACATTCATAGAAAAGATAGAGCCAAGCTTAGAGAAGTTCCGAGTGAAATATCTAGCGATGACACGAGTAGTCCCTCAAAAAGGCCATGTGAAGAACATCATCATTATCATCCTATTTCCAAAGCAAAAGATAATGATGAGTTGATTATTAGAGGTGATATTTTACAATTACCTTTGTTTGTGGACTTTCCATCAAAAGAAGTAATCAATTGTGTGGAAACACAAGAAGGAAATAAGGGCATGCAGCTGAGTGATGATTCAGAATTGGACCTTGAGCTTCGGTTAGGACCGGAACCTCCCGAGTCCTCAATGAAATCATACTAGTTGGTTTTTTAATATATTGATCAACATATACGTACTACTCCGATCAATCAATCCTATTAACAGGTAATTTCATTTTTTTTTTTTTTTTGTAAATACAAATCACTAAGGGAATAGGGATATTATTTGATATTTAAAACGATTTATCTTTTTCTCTTTTCTCTAGTTAGGAAGTTTGTAACGATCATGAGCAAATAGTTGTTTTGAAGTTTAGGTTTAACAACTATAATAATTTTTTAAAAAGGAAACATGCTGTCTATTGTTTTTCTTTTCCAAAATCATATTTGCATACAGAGAAGTATATACTTTATATATGATGCTTAAGCTTCTCTCTTAATACTACTGTTTGATGTTCTTTGCAACTGTTGAATTATATTTTTCATAAAAAGGGGATTTGGAGTTTACTTGAAAGGATAAAGGAGAGGTGTGAATTGGGATTTACAATCGCTTATCTTAATTAGGTAATCATTGTTGGGTTTTATTAATTAAAATAAAATATGTGTGAATGAAAAATGGTGGGAAAAGAAATGGAGAGAAATGAAATTTTGAATTAGTTCCTTTTTACAAAGGAATTTTGTCCCTCATTCGATAGGAAAAGGAAAATTCTTGTTCTTGTATATAGAAGTACTTCTTCTAGCTCTTAAAGAGTTGAGAAGAGAGCAAGTCTCGCGCCGTAGTCGTCGTCGCCGCTCGGCTTCAGCTTCAAATTCGCGACCACACATTTCATTTAACAGAAATTCAAATATTTTTTGTCGAATAGATACCTCATCAAACGATCAGGCACCTTTGCACCTGTTGGGACTCAACTTTGTTGGCTATAAATAGAGAGGCTCAGCCTCATTTTTTAACGACTGAATCTGAAAAACTCTCCCATCTATCTTCTGCATTGATTTTCAAAGCAAAACATAAGCATTTTGTGTGATTTGCTCCGCCATTTGAGTTCGCCGAAGTTCTGTGATTTGAAATACCGCTATCATAGAAATAGTTATTCCGTTCTATCTTGGGAGGAATTAATCTGAAACCTTGGGCAACTGTGAGGGGATTAAATTTCTTAAGGACACACAAGAAACTTGTGGGCTCAAAATTTTCTATTTTTTTTTTTTGTTATTTTCTTAAACTAACGTCTTCTGATTTTCTGATTTTGAATACATAACAGTAACAATCATGAGTTCATAACTAACTGAAGCAGCAATTCGAATATATATATAACAAGGAAGTTAAAATGATCAAATTAGCAAATTCAATTGTTTGTAAAATTATGCTCTATATTGATTCTGCTAATATCATTAAGTTTAAATTTACAACTACGTACATAAACAGTTCTATCTATCTGAATGCAATGCACATTGGAGGATTAATTCACTAACTCGATTAATTTTAATTTTATTATTATAGTGATTAACTGATTATGTACTATGACATTATAAGGTTTTCGATCGTTTGTTGTCTTGTTAGCACTTAGTCGTAATCGATTATTTTAGGATTTAGAATCTACTACTACAAAATATTCCAGCTGTTAGTCTCTCCAAAAGAAGAGGTAAACACAAAATTTCCACCTCACCCCTCTTCACTAGATACTGGTGAGATAACTATTGTAAAATATATAATTCTAAAATCAGCAACATTTTGATAAAAGAAAAAAGGACATTACTTTGAAGAACAAAGTTCATATATCCAATTGCACAAAATTATTTTTGAACATCATTAATATGTGTATCACGAAATTAAAAGTCATTAGGAGGAAACAAAAGAGATATTCCCTCCGTTTCAATTTAGAGACTTTTGAAACTCGTGGTCTTAAAAGTTTAAGGGGTTAAAGCTTTGGGGAGCCATGACATTTGTGTAGTTATAAAAACTTCTCATTAAAGGTAAGATGAGTAAAATAAAAAGTTTAAAGTTGAATTATTTTCAATTATAAAAATGTATCATTCTTTTTGGAACGAAATAATAAGAAAAATATGTTATCTAAATTGAAATAGAAGGAATAATATTTTATGATAATTGGGCGAAAATTGAGTGATTTTTTAGTTACACAAAACAGTTTAGTGACGACTTTGGCGAGGGACTTTTTGACCACCAGTTAAGAAGCATTGACCAAGTGTAAGTCCATTGAATGATACTCCCTCCGATCCACTTTAAGCGATTTTTGACTTCTTTTTTTATGGTCCACAATATTTAATTTTTTAAGATATCAAGAAGGAATTAACTTTTTTTTTTCAAAGTTGCCCTTGGAGTAAAGAGTCCAGGACTAGTTTGTTATATTTCCAATGAGCAAATTAAGGATAATATGTTTAATTTCACTGTTAATTAATACTAAAAGGTGAATTCCTTAATATGTGTGAAAAAAGCCAAAAAATCACTTAAAGTGTACTGGGGGAGTACATACTTGCACAATCATTTATGATATAACATAAAGGAGTAATAACTATGTTGAATCAACGAAAGTAAAATAGTTCACTTTCTTTTAATTAATATCACTTGTTCCGATGCAATATTTCTTAGTCTCCCTCCCCCCCCCCCCCCCCAAAAAAAAAAAAACCCACCTTTTGTTTTTTGCTTTTTTTGAGAGGAATGATAAAGTACAAGTTATCGATTTATATCAAGCTTTCTATTTTTATAACTTGTTTTACCAATCATATATTTTCCAATAAGCAGCAACAGGATCGCGATGAGCGCCAAGGTAGAAGCCATTCTCTTGTACTCTCCAATAACATTCATTTCTGTTACGACTTACCTCTCCACATTCATCACCTATATCATAATTATAAACATCAAACATTTTCTGTTTAGAATTCCACCAAAAATGGCAATAGAATGTTGTTTCCCCAATAAACTTCCTTCTAAATGTAAAATAGAACTCGCCGTTTGGATTAAGGTCTTTGTATCCTAGATCGTCGTCACGAGATTGACAATGAATTCTCAAAGATTTGGAATTCTTGGGGAGGGCATTGATAATGTAGATATCAACTCTAGGGTTAAACCATGAACATCTAACAAGAACGAGGTTTAGCAGAAAAATGAGTGAAAAAGAAAGGGTTTTGGTCTTGAAATTAGTCATATTTGACCCTGGAAATGGTTCTTTTAATTTTGTTCTATGATTTGTTTGAAATTCTAGAGAGGTTCATGCTACTTATATATGCATCAGAAGAAACTAATATCGTTTACTTTCTTAGATTTTTTCAAATTAGATAAGATCATCATTTATTTTCTCCGTGCTTTAGTTACAAAAATGATTGGACCGTCATTACAGTTTCATACCGTTTTATCAAAAATGCAATGGAATATTCTGTTTATTATTATTCCCCTTGTCTTTTAAATTTATTGCTTTTTACTGGAAAATAATTAACTAGGATAAACCTCCTTTCTCTTCGATAGTTTCATTAGGTAAGAAACTACATGCCGAAAGCAATAAAAAAGAAAACGACAACAAAAAAGGCCCTATTGTTGTCTAAATTGTTGGACATTTTAATAGGGCAAGTTACATACATTTGGCTGTTCGGCCAAAATAGATTACATCAGCTAGTCTAATATGCAAAAAGTTTGGTGCCTGAATGAATCTGAGGAACCAATACAAGACCCGGTCCAGGTAAAGAATTTGAACTGTTAGGCAGGCATTGAAGAAACTACAGTTATTAGGGAAGGTACTGAATATATGAATATTAATTTATGACTACATATATGGCCTTAAGGGTTCGCATTGCGACTTAGTGAATTTTCAATATGATCGGTATTAATATGGAAAATTGGTACGCATATACAACACTCATAGCTATGACATATTTTTTTTTATCAAAGATTAGGCTTAGCAATTGTAGCTCTTAAAAAAAAAAAAAAAAAAAAAAAAAATGCAAAGATTAGCTGAGTTGGTTGGGTGAGTTGTTTCCCACATGGGAGATATGTGATCGATTCCCCTCATCAGCAGCCTCCAGTCAGAGCTCGTCACACCGAACTTGCCTAGTGCAGTTTACATCTCATGTGTAATTTGCGAACGATTGCACAGTGAGCAGGTTACCTAGTGCGTACCCGAAGGATAGTGGCTGCGAATTTTCCTGTGAATTTTCAAAAAAAAAAAAAAAAAAAAAAATTCCTGGGAATGTTTTTTTTTTTTTAAAAAGGTGTAGCTAAAAAAAATAGCAGTACATAGCCAAATCCCGCTTTTTAGGAATATCGGGCGATTTATGTACTCAGCACCGACTGGATTGATTTTTTTAATTTTCCAATGTCCCATCACTTCTGAAATCACAAAATTTCTCCACTGCCACAAAAATCATTAGTGAAATTTTTCATTAAAATCTCATATTTTACCTCCCATAGCAAACTATTACACCATATTTATTATAAATCAAAATAATTTTAAAATATTATTACTTATAGCTACCTTTTTTTGTTTTATAACAAAATAGATATTTATTTTATACCCTATCATTGAGGCATGAAATACGCTAGTTATGTTCTTTCTCTCTCTCTTCTTTCTCTCTTTCTATTAGTAAGATTCTCAATCCTCTCTCTTCTCCCTCAAATCTCTCTCCTCTTTCTATCAAGGCAGCCGTCGTAGCAGCCATTTTTGGTGGCGATGGTGAACTTTCTAAAGCGAAGAGGATAAATTTGAAGCGAAGAGGGAGTAGGTGAACAGATCTGTCCATGGCTACGGATTAAGCTTTTGGAAATCTGAAGCAGAGTCGCCGGAGAAGATTTAAGGGCTGGGCTTTTGTTCGTCTCCATTTTTAATTTTAATACAATGTATACAATATTTTGCTTGGCCGAAAACGCCATCTCTGGCAAACTTTCTTCTCTTCTTTTCTATTTGAGTCACATACGATGATACAAATACATTGTATTTTGTACAAATACACTCAAATACATTGTATTTTTGTATAAATGCATTATTTTTTCGCATGTTTTTTTATGTATTCCGAAGGTCTGTATTTTTTGAATACATCTGAATATCATTGTTAACTTTCTTCTCTTCTTTGATTTTGAGTCACATACAATGATACAAATACATTATATTTTATACAAATACACTCAAATACATTGCATTTTTATATAAATATTTTATTTTTTCTTCTGTATTTTATATATTCCGAAGGTCTATATTTTTTGAATACTAACGAATATCACTGTTTTTGTGATTTTATGTTATTTGAATACAGTCGAATTGAATACGGTGAATTGAATACAATGTATAATAATGAATAATGAATATTGGTGAATTGAATACAATGTATACCGTCGAATTGAATAGAACGGTATACATCCTATTTCTTGATTTTTTTGTTGTTTTGATTGCCTCATTATATTTATAAATACAGTCGTGCGAATACATGGATTACAACACAGTAATCGGGCTATCTGTGCGCTTGCCCGTGTATTTTGTTGAGCTAAATTAGGAGTGATACACGCTAATTGATCCTATTTTCGTTATTACATAGCTGGACGCCCTGCTTATTAGGTGAATTCCGCGACTGTATTCAAGAATACATTAGCGTGAATACAACGAATACAGTCCGGTAGCAATTATTAAACAGCTGGACTCCCTACTTATTAGGCAAATTTCGCGACTGTATTCATGAATATAATAGCGCGAGTACAACGAATACAGTCTGGTAGCAACGAAATATTAGCTATAGGAAGTAAATATGTATATGCTAGCTATAGGAAGTTAATAGCCACTAAACTACAGTAGTTTCTGAAAATTCCTCTACTTTAAATCACGACTAAATTCGGATCTAAACTTTTTAAGGGCATGTTTGGAGACCACTGAGTAATTACTAGCTAGGTTGTACTAGTAAATACACGGGCAAGCGCACAAATAGCCGCTTGGAGGACTGTCATTTAAGACATATTCAAAAACAATAAAATATTTAATGTTTAGTCGCTTCAGAATCCTTCCTTCAGCTTAATACATTTCACTAACATGGCCACTACAACCAAACAATTCACAATATGCATTGCAATATTTTCTCTTGTAACACTAGAAAGGAAAAAACAATAGGAAGACTCTATTTTGTTCAAGGAATGGCGATTATAACTTGTCATTTCACCTTATGCTAGACAAAGATCTCGGACGATATTGTAAAATTTGACCTCTTTATATTGGAGTAGAGCGTTCCTCTGAATATCAAGTAGGAATTAGGAAGATATACGAAGAGTGTTGATGTATACTTTTGTAAGTTTCGAGTCTGATAACTATTTGCCATTTAAACTCATATGAAAATATGCATAGGGAACCCGTGAAGTAAAAAAATAATGATATTAATAAGATTAGCAGCAATAATAGTAATAATTAATAAAAAGTATAATAATGTCTGTTAGTTTGACTGCCTTTAAAGATTACTAAAGAACTTGGTTCGTCACCTTACTCCTTAAGCGTAAAGAAAAATAATACGGCTCAAAAGGTGAAAAATCACCCAGCTCAAAAGGTGCAAAAACCACCCCCTACCACGTAGGATTTTAGCTTCAACTTCACTAGAACAGTGAGCCAAATGTATCGATTACAAATCTGTAACTCGATACTTTTCAGTTCTCCTATTTCAACTATTTGACTTACAAGTTACTCTAACTTGCAAAATCAAATACTCACTCCAACTCACTGATTGTATATGACACTTTGATTACAACTCGATTTCTTAAAATATATTTACTAGACTGACTCAAGAAGAACACAACACTGGTACTCGCCTTAAGTATAAAAAATGTAGTTCTTCAGTTGATGTGCAAAAGGATGATCTCAGCCGTCCAAAAAGATAGTATTTAAGTTCCCTGGACTCTGAGATCTTTTAGGAGTCCTATGCATAGTCAGCTTCTCATTTTATAGGACTCCTACTGCTCAAAGGACTTCACAAGTCTTGGGACTCTTGTTTCTCACTTATGCAAACGTATCTTCTTGGACAACAACCCTTATCATGTTTAGCAGTCATCTTCCAACAAACTCGGACTTGGGTAACTTTGAGATAAAGTTATTGTCTTGCAAAAACGTGCATTCATCAACCTTGAGGAGCTGGTTCTTAGAGCAGTTAAGCAGCTACGTTGAGGACCTGGTTTTTAGGGCATTTCATCTGAACAAACTAATTTGTTAATCATCAAAATCTCAATACTCAACAAATTTCCTCTTTTTGATGATGACAAACTTTGTGCACATTAAAACCAGGTAAGTACCTCATATCGCCACACTATGACCAAAAAAGGTACAATATTTGTGCAACAAGCACACAAACAGGCACATCAATACCAACACCCCCAACTCTATCTTCTCCCTTTTGGCATCATCTAAAAATAAAATAAAAATTAGATAGACTAAGCACAGTTAATGAAAGATTCATGGCCATTTATGCTACAACACAAGCTCAAGAAGTATCAAAGCAAATAAACTAAGATGATCATATAACCATGTGCGAAGCATTAAAATATTATAAGAGAAGCCATTTAGCAGTGCCAAAATAAGCCCAGGGACTTGACTCAAAATATTAGAGCAAAATAAACTAAACATCCTGCAACCTACGCAGAACTAGAACAAAAGAAACAAGAATTAAAGTACCACTGGGATAACACAATAAGCTGAAGACATGGGGTAAAGGACCATGCTCAAGGATGTGAGGACGATGGGGTCAAGGCTTTCACAAGGGTGGTAATCTGTTGGGCATGAGCCTCTCTGTCCCTTTCGAACTTCTCCCTAAGCTGCCTGGTTTCTTTTCTCAACTCATCATTGTCTTCTCTAAGCTTGGAATTCTCCTCAAGAGCTAACTCTAGCCTTTTAGTTCTGCTGCCCTGCTGCTACCAGGTAGAATAACAGACCCTGTTGGTCCCCTAGCCTTGATCTCCTCATATCCACACTGCTTGAGGGTAACATCATCCAAGACATCATTGTGGTTTCCAAACATAAGCTCAGGCAAGGCAATATTGAGCTTGCCAAACAACTCAGTTAACATGAAGCCATAAGGCATAACATGCTTAGGCTTGGAAGTGTCTGCAACCCTTGCCATATGCTGAATCATCAAGCTAGGGAGATTGATAGCTCTACCAGTATCAAGCAGTTCCATCACAGCCATGTCTAGCAGGGTAGCCTCGTGCCTCCTCTCAGATATCTGCAATATGCAAGAGTTCACAAAGTGAAATAGCAGCTTGTGAAAGGGAGTCATATCAGTCTTGTACACCTTCTGGGGAGCATCTAACTCAAACTTCTAAGAGAGCTTCCTTGTGACCACAATTCCTGTGTCTACATCATTGTCTATGGGTATCCACTTTTTCTTCAAGTAATTGTCAAAACCTAAGGAGGGAATATTCAGTAGCACCCAAGCTCTTCAGCATCAAACTCCATCTCAAACCCCCTTACAGAACTCTTGACCACTTTGCCATCAAATTGGAAGTTTGCATAGAAATTCACCACAACAGGCACACACATGAGGGAATGACTTAACAAATATGTATCTCCATCCCCGTAGCTCAAGTTTTTCAACTAATTGAGCCATACCTTTCTCATCAGTGTTTGCAAGAATTTTTCCATTCAGCATTTTTCTGTTCCTGAATTCAGTAAGCTTATCAACCACAACAGGCATACCCTTCTTTTTCTTTCCTTTACTGGCTTTCTTAGATGTGATAGCTACCACGGTGGGTTTAACAATTTTCCTCTTTTGTACTGATGTCTTTTCTTGCAAAGTAGAACCAGACTCATCTTCTTCATCCAACTCAACTACAGGTTCACCACGTGGAACTTGCTTTCTTGGCTTCTTGGCACCTTTGGACTCTTTAATGATCTGTTCATCAACAACCTTTCTTTTACTCCTTATGAGAGGAGTCTTAGTAGGAGGAGCCACTTCTTTTCTTGCAGGAACGACTGTCTTTGTTGGTTTCACAAGGGCCTTCTTGCTCTTCTTTCCTATTGCAGACATGGGTAAATTATCCTCATTATTGTTGACCTCCTCATCTCCAGTAAAAGGATTTGACAAAGGCCTAGTTTCTTCAACCCTTTTCTCTTCACTTGCTTCTTCTGAAGGGGCTATGACAGTGTTCCTAATAGTCATAGAGCCTTCAGATTCCCCACTTGTATTATCTTCCTCACTCTCTTGTTCAATACTCTCACTTTCACTTCCCTTTTGTTCTTTCTCACCTTCACTCTCAGAATCACCTTCTTCCTCACTATCTTTTTCTTCCGCTCTAGAATCCCCCACTTGTTCATCTAACTTATCTTTCGCCTACTCTCCCTTTCCTCACCAGATTCCCCCTCATTCTCACTCTTTTTCTCATCAGTATCATGAGTCATGTCCTAAGCCTGATGCTCCTCATGACTAGCCACCTTTCCTCCTTCTTCCTCACCTACATCATCATCCTAGTCCTCAGTCCAGCTGGAAGAGAGTCCATCAGAAGCCTCCTTATTCACTGGTTCTTTCTCACCTTCCCCTTCAACCATAAGCATAACATTAGTGGTATCTATCCTTTTCTCGTGAGTTGCAATGTCTGTTTCTACAATATGTTCCTCTACTCGTGGTTTATCACTTTTGAATGGAACAATGTCTAAGGGCGCAACATCACTAGTAGAAACCAGAACATCTAACTTTGATGGAGGTAATTTTACTTGATTTGTAGTAGTTGACACTGATTTCCCCTAAGCCACAACTTCCTTAACCATTGTGTCCACCTTAACAGCAACATCAATCACCACCTTGTCACTCTTAACAAGTGTTTTTGACGTAGCCTTGATCTTAGTGGACTTAGAGGTATTTTTTGAAGCAGACACAGGTTCATGAGAAGGTGGTTATGGAAGTGAAGGTCCAGTAGAAGTGGGAATAGTGGGTACAACAGGAATATAGGACGATGGTGCAGGTACAATAGACAGTATAGTTGGAGAAGGAACATGTGTGGGTGTAGGTCCACTTGATGATTTTGCACTTTTCTTTGATTTGGGTTTCATGTTCTTGGGTTTGTCTTCAATCTTGGATAATGATTTTGCTTTAGAGGGAGTTTGGCTGGATTTAGGCATGGTGATGAGAGAATGAAATTGATGAAGGAACGAGAGAAATATTTTTTGATTCTTGCTTAGGGTTTGAGAAGAACAGTGAGGTCTGAGAAACGGATCACAAGGGGGCTTTTAAATAGGTAACTCCTGATTTGACTGGAAGAAAGAGAGTAACCGAATTTGAGTTCTAACAGGATTCTAATAACGATTACTTTTGACTATTAGAATTTTAGGAGTAATTAAACTCTAATTGCTATAGGATTCCCCCTTAATATTTGACTAGATGACAATTAGGAGTGATTCTAAAAGGATTAGAATCCCCAATGAATTAAGACAAGATGGCACGTACTTGAGTCAATGAACCAACTCCTTAGTAACTTCTAACTCATTTAAGCTATAAAGCTTCAGTATTATAGGTTAGTATCATAAGACATAGTTATCAGCTAGACATTTCTCAAAACAAGCACGAGATTGAATCAAACACATTGTACTCGACCATCTACATTTAATTATAAATTTTCTAGTCAATCATTGGGGTTCAACCTAGTTGGAAGTATTAATTAGACCAAGTTCCAATCTATACCTTTCGAAGTGATCCCTACTCAGAGCTTTAATAAAAATATCAGCAATTTGGTCTTCAGTGTTACATAAGTTAATTGAGATATTTCCCTTTTCATTATTGTCTCTGAGAAAGTGATGTCTAATGTCAATGTGCTGGGTTCTCTTGTGTTGATAGGGATTTTTAGCAATGTTTATGGTACTAGTGTTATCATAGAATATAGGAACACAATCAACAAAAATACCATAGTCCCTTATTTATTGTCTTAAGCAACTGAGCACAGTAAGATGTTGATGCCACATATTCTTCTTCAACTATAGATAATGCCACTGAGTTCTGCTTCTTTGTTCCCCAAGTCACCAGGCAAGAACCAAGAAAGTGTGTTGTTCCTGAAGTGCTTTTTCTGCCAACATGAAAACCTGCATAGTCAGCATCAATATAACCAACTAGATCAAAGTTATACCCTCTAGGATACCACAAACACAGATTATGAGTCCCTTTAAGATATTTGAGTATCCTTTTTACAGCCTTCAGATGAGACTCTTTGGGATTTTTCTGAAATCTTGCACACAATCCCACACTGAATACAATATCAGGCATGCTTGCTGTGAGATACAACAGTGACCTAATCTTCCTCTATATAACTTCTGTTCAACACTTTTTCCTTCTTCATCAAGGTCTGAATTTGTTGCAATGGCAATGGGAGTGTCTATAGACTTAGAAGAGTCCATGTTAAATTTCTTTAGCAGTTCCTTGGTGTATTTTTGTTGATGTATCATGGTTCCATTAGGTGTTTGCTTGATTTGCAACACTAAGAAGAAGTTCAATTCATCCATCATGCTCATTCCAAACTCATTCCCCATAATCTCAGCAAATTCCTTGCACATTGCTTCATTAGCAGCCCTAAAGATAATATCATCCACATATACTTATACTATCAAAACATTTTTTTCTTTACTCCTTAGAAACAGTGTGTTGTCCACATTTCCTCTTACAAAGTTATTTGTTAAGAGAAATTTTGAGAGTCTTTTATACCAAGCTCTTGGATCCTGTTTGAGTCCATACAGGGATTTGTCTAACTTGAATACATAGTCAGGAAATTCTTCACTCTCAAACCCAGGAGGTTGTTTAACAAACACTTCCTCCTTCAAGTAACTGTTCAAAAATGCACTCTTTACATCCATCTGATACAGGGTGAACTCCATGTGTGCAGCAAAAGCTATTAGCATCCTTATAGCTTCCATTCTGGATACAGGTGCAAATATCTCATCATAGTCAATGCCTTCTTCTTGATTGTATTCCTGAACCACAAGTCTGGCCTTGTTCCTTGTGATATTTCCTTGCTCATCCAGCTTGTTTCTGAACATCCATCTGGTACCTATGACAGTTCTGTTCTTGATTCTTTGCACCAAGTGCCAGACCTTACTTCTTTCAAACTGATTTAGCTCATCTTACATGGCTATAATTTAATCTGGATCCTTTGGAGCTTTCTTTTATATTCTTAGGGTCAACCTATGAGAGGAATGTTATAAATACAGATAGATTTCTCAGAGATGACCTGGTTTGTACTCCAACATTAAGATTAGATATGATGTTCTCAAGGGGGTGTGAACTTTGATAGTTCCATGGTTTAATCTGAATCCCCATAGATGGTTCACCCAAGGAGTGACT
This sequence comes from Nicotiana tabacum, assembly GCF_000715075.1. NCBI lineage: Eukaryota > Viridiplantae > Streptophyta > Magnoliopsida > Solanales > Solanaceae > Nicotiana > Nicotiana tabacum. The sequence goes on along the minus strand of NC_134081.1, from coordinate 19,590,242 downwards.
CAAAGGAACAGTGTCGGTAGGTACAACTTCTTCAGTCTGGTTAGAAGTCAGAGTGGTTCTCTCTTATTCTTGTTCCTCATGATCACTTTCAACTTTCTTAGGATCTCCTGATCCATCTTCATATTGATGTTCAGGTTCTTTAGAAGCTCCTTCATCAGTGAGTCTTATGTCATAGTCTTCATCCTGCAGACCTTTCTCTGCCATGTTATTAGATTCATCAAAAATAATATGAATATTTTCTTCTACGCACATAGTTCTTTTATTAAAATTTTTGTAAGCTTTACTCTGTGGTGAGTATCCCAAGAAAATTTCCTCATCACTTATGTCATCAAACTTACCTAAAGCTTCTTTGCCATTATTGTGCATAAAACATTTGCACCCAAAAGCTCTTAGGTGAGTGATGTTGTACTTTCTCCCTGGAAGTAAATAGTAGGGAGTTTTTTCAAGAATGGGTCTGACCATGCATCCGTTTAGCAAATAACAAGAAGTATTCACTGCCTCAGCCCAGAAACTCTTAGGCAGTCCATTAGCAATCAGCATGGTCCTCCCCATGTCTTCTAGGGATCTATTCTTTCTTTTCACAATACTATTTTTTTGTGGAGTTATAGGTGCAGAGAAGTTATGATCAATATCATGTGTGCTACAGAACTCAAGGAATTTAGAATTTTCAAACTCAGTTCTATGTCTGTTGGATCATTCTGACAAACACACAGAAAACATCAAAAGTTTCATATTTAGATGCCAGAAACAGGGTCCATGTGTACCTAGAAAAGTCATCTACAATGACAAATACATACCTCTTGCCTCCCCTGCTCCTCACTCTCATTGGTCCACATAGGTCCATGTGAAGGAGTTCCAAGGGTTTGGAGGTGCTGACAACCTTTTTAGATTTGAAAGATGACCTCACATGTTTTCCCCTGACACAAGCATCACATATCTTGTCTAAGGTGAACTCAACTTTTGGTAGTCCAAAGACCAGGTCCTTTGCTACCAACTTGTCGAGTTGAGATAGACTAGCATGTCCCAGTCTTCTATGTCATAACAGTGGGTCATCTTTCACTACACTTAAGCATGTGTGCTCACTCTAAGGAAGAGACATAATAGATATCTTGTAGACATTGTTTTGTCTCTTACCTTTTAACATAATTTCATCAGTATCAAGCTTAGGGACAGTGCAGATTTTGAAATTGAATTTTACCTTATTTCCTTTATCACATATTTGAGAAATGCTAAGAAGATTATGTTTAAGACCTACTACATAATACATATCTTCTATAGCATGGGAGAGTAACTTACCGACCTTACCAATACCTGTTATCTGGCGCTTTTTCCATTTTCAAATTACACACTCACTCCTTGGAAGGCTGTCAGTGAGAGAAAGTTTTTCTTTTCTCCAGTCATATGTCTTGAGCATCCACTGTCTAGATACCAATCTTGATTGTTCCCTGCACCAGAAATCACAAGTTAGTCTTGGGAACCCAGACAAGCTTGGGTCCTTTTTTATTTGAAAAATGATGAATTAGATCTCTCTTTTCTTGTTGGCCTTAATCCACTTAGTTTGGACAAAAGGCTTGACTTTTGGTTCTTTTTCCTTCTTCACAATTTTAGCAAGATCGAAAGTGTTCTTAAACTGAGTATGAATTAGGGCATGGCAAGTATCTCTAAAGTGTCCTACCTTCCTACAATGAGTGCATATTTTGTTATCAGAAATTCCTACATACTTTGGAACAAATTTAGGAACATGTTTTCTATAGCCAATTCCTGATTATTTAATGCTGTAGTTTTCATTCAACCAATTTAATGCATCTGAGGATCTATGCCACTTGCTTAGCCTAGATAGTTCATATTTAGATTTTTCTAGATTTTCTTGCAATATTTTATTCCTACATCCATCATCACAAAGATTATCTTTAATCTCTTTTATTTCCTTTTCAAGCTTATCTTGCATATCACTCATTTTTCCTTTACTATGTATATCAGATGACTTCTCATTTTTAGAAGTGAGCTCAAGCACTTGGTTCTTAAGGTCTTTGACCCGTCCTTCAAGATCATCTTTGTCAGATTCAAGTTATTTGAGGTCAAGTTTAACACATAAAATGTTGCTTATTAACTGATCATTTCCAACACTCATCTTGTCTATCTCACTTATCATAGTCACAATTATAGCCATCAACTATTTTTTAGACATAACATGAATATTTTCCTTTAAGTTAGAGATACTCGCCTGATTTATTTCATCTTCAGTCTCTGAGTCACTCATGGCCATCATCCCTATCACTTTTTCTTTTGTTTGGCTTTCTTCAATTGCCATCAGTGCCACTTCAAGGTTTTCATATCCAAAATTAACTTCCAAGGTCCTCCATATATCATGAGAAAAAATGCAAGAGGACACCTTGTAGAGAATATTTTTCGGCAAACTTCTGTAGAGCAGGTCCTTTGCTTCAGCATTTTTCTTGATTACTTGACGATCCTAATCATCATAATCATCTTCTCTCTTGTTACATTTGTTTTCTTCACTATCCACTTTGGTGGGAATGATTAGTCCATAACTGACAATTAGCCATATATCAAAGTCAATGGCCTATTCCATACGCATCTTTCATTCATCATAGTGATATGCATCAAATAGAGGAGGTCTTCCAATATGTATTCCAAGTTGTACTGGAGGTTCAGTCTCCACTTTCTGATGTGCATCAATTACAGCATAGAGACTTATGGCATCATCCTCTTTCTATTCCTCTTTATCACTTCCACTGTTCTCATATGCTACTAGAAAAGCATGTTTCATTACTTCAGTGAATCCTTTCCCTAGGATTTTCCCTTTGTTTGGACCCTTATCTCTCAATGTTTCCTGTTTCTCTTTTTCAGCTCTTTCTTTTTTCTACTCAATTTCCCACATTGGGCAGTCTTTGACCATTGGTCTGGCTTGTTATACTTGTAGCACCCATCATAAGTGGCTTTATCTATCTGCTTATGCTTACCATTGTTCTATCTCTTAGATGTATTTTTGGAAGTTCTTCATGAACTTCTTGAACTTAGCAAACATTGCTAGGTCAGGATCATCACTGTCAAATTCATCTTCTTCAGATGCCTCAAGAACCAAGGCCTTATCACTCCTTGGTTCTTTCTTGTGCAGTTCTATCTTTCTCATGTCATGAGTCTTTAAGTTTCCAACCAACTCATTAAGTGAGATCTTATCCAGCTCCTTTGCTTCCTGAATAGCTGTGACTTTTGACTCCCATGAAACTGGAAGAATCCTTAGAACTTTGCTAACCAACTCTTCTGAAGTAAACACATTTTCAAGTTATTTCAGTTCATTTGTTATTATAGTAAACCTAGCCATCATCTCCTGGATGGGCTCAGTCTCCTCATGGAGAAGAGCTCATAGTTCCTCATAAGCAATTCGATCCTTGATCTCTTCACTTGGTCATTCCTGCATAAGCAGTTTAAAGTGCATCCCAGATCTCCTTTGCATTACAGCAAGTTGATATCTTGTTGTACTCGTCAAGATCAAGTCCACATATAAGGATTTTCTTAGCATTTTCATTCTTCTTCATCATTTTGAAATCTGCTGCTACAAATTCTGAGGGGGTTTTGGCAACAGTTTCATTTTTCCCATTTTGTTTAGTAGGAGTTAGTGGACTCCTACTATGGACTCATTTTTTTCATTTTGGTTCACTATGGTCCATAGTTCATAATCCTCAACCGTCAGAAAATCTTTCATTCTTGTTTTTCATCAACTGTAGTATTTTTCATTAAACAGGGGTGGTCTGGTAGTTGACTGTCCTTCGTTAATTCCAGGTGAAGCACTCATTTTCCTTCCAAGATCTCTCTAAGTGTTAACCGTGTGTGAGAGAACCTGCCCTGATACCAATTGTTAGTTTGAGTGCCTTTAAGGATTACTAAAGAACTTGGTTCATTACCTTGCTCCTTAAGCGTAAAAAAGTAAGAAGTAAAGTAAACACAATAATGTTTACGTGAAAAATTACTTGGCTCAAAAGGTGTAAAAACGACGACCTAGAAAAATCAAATACTCACTCAAACTCACTGATTGTATATGATGCTTTGATGGCAACTCGATTTTCGAAAATACATTCACTAGACTAACTCAAGAAGATCACAACATTGGTACTCGACTTGAGTACAGAAATGTAGTTCTTCAGTTGATGTGCAAAAGGATGATCTCAGCAATCTAAAACGATAGTATTTAAATTCCTTGGACTCCGAGATCTTTTAGGAGTCCTATGCGTAATCAACTTATCGTTTTATTGAACTCCTACTGCTCCAAGGACTCCACAAGTCTTGGGACTCTTGTCTCTCACTTATACAAATGTATCTTCTTGGACAACAACCCTTATCATGTTTAGCAGTCCTCTTCCAATAAACTCGGACTTGGGTAACTTTGAGATAAAGTTACTGTCTTACAAAGACGTGCAAGCATCAACTTTGAGGAGCTGGTTCTTAGAGCAGTTAAGCAGCTATGTTGAGGACCTGGTTCTTAGAGCATTTCATCTGAACAAACTTTGTTAATCATCAAAATCTCAATACTCAACAATGTCACACTAATTTAATTAGAGAAGAAGAGATAGAATATTTTGAAAATAAGTCTCACTTCTTGATTTTTGGTTATAATTATATATTTTTAGTGCATTACTTACCGTACATTTTGGTGCTTTAATGTTAAATTATACTATATTTATGCTTAATTGAGTTTATTTTATGTGCAGGTACTTTGAAGATAAAATTGGGAGCAAAGTAGAGATTTTATGTATATTTTATACATTACAAGAAAGGGTTCATGACAGTGCCAGCCTTAGAGTAAGGCAAGTAAAGCAAAGGCTTTAGGCCCTATAATTTTGGGGGGCTCATTTTTTTCTAGTAGTAGATTTATGAATTAATGTTTTTCAAATAATTAAGCATTTTAAAGTTAAAAAGTATATTTTTTCATAAAATGAAAAGAAAATTTTAATGTATTCGAATAATTCGAAGCATATAAAAATATTTTTAATTTTCTATTTAATGGTTAAAAATATTGTGTTAACCTCGAGAGTTCCTTAAAATATAATAGTCAATTGATATTGACGATTTAGACTTATTAATTTAAAATTAAAACTGTTAACAAAATAGTATAATTAGAAGATAATACTCTAATCGATAATTCGATATAGTTAATCATATAAGAGGATTTGATTCTTTTTCAAATGCATATATTACTTATAGAATAATATTAATAATTTTTATACTAGTTGCATATATGAAAATATTTTTAAAAAAAAATAAAATTTATAAAACCTTATTTTAAGATCAACAATGTCTCAAGATAAATTAAATGAATTATCTAAACATATTATTAATTGAAAAAAAATCAATTAGAAGAAATTGATTATAAATAAAATTATTACTTAACTTTACATTTTAAAAAGCTAGATAAATAAACTTAAAATAAAATTATATACAAAATTTTGGTTTAATAAAAAATTTAAAGCCTATAATCAAGATTTGGCTTTAGCCATCAATTTCGTTGAGCCGCTTCTAATTTATAATTATTTAATTATTGTGCAATCATTAAAGACAAATAAACGTGAAAAAGAAGACAAAAAGGAAATTTTTTGCAAAAGAAGAGAAAAGAAGACAAACAAAAAAGAATAGAAAAGTAGGATCAAAAGTTTGGCAGCAAATCAAATGTTGAAGCAAGCTGGCGAGGCGAGGATTTCTTCTCGCGTTTAGTCTCGCGACGCGAGGTCCAACGCGGGTTCTTCACGCGCGTCTCGCGTTGCGATGCGCGGTGTCTTCTTTTTGGTTTGGACTTAATTATTTTATTTAGACTTTTTTCTACGCCTATAAATAGTCATTAAACATAATTTATATATAACTTTTGACTAAAGGAGAACACAAAGTCGTCGTGGAGGCGAGATTTCATCTTTTCTTCGGTTTACCTTAATAATTTTTATGTTTCTTTGTATGATTTATTGTGTGGCTACCATATCTATGTGGAGCTAAATTTCACGTTCTAGGGTTGTGGTTCTTTCATGAATATTATTAGTTGAATATTGATTTTGATTTCTTGATTTGTCATATTAGTTTATTTATTTGTCACGACCCGAAATTTCTACCTACGGACCATGATGGCGCCTAATATTTTACTTGCTAGGCAAGCCAACGATAGAATAGTTTTTAGCCATTTTTAACAATTCAAAATAAATAATAACCAAGAACTGAATAAACTGAAATATAGTGAGAAAATCATACAACCGCGATATCTAAATACAATCCCAAAACTGGTGTCACAGGTACACGAGCGACTAGAATAATACAAATGGTCTGAATGAAAGTATAACTTGTTGAAATGAAATAAACAGTTAGAATAAGGTAGAAGGGGACTTCAGGCCTGCGAATGTCGTGCAGCTGTACCTCAAGTCTCAATACCGACAATCAATCCGAGCAATCTACTGACCGTGGCTAGGACCGACTCCAAAATCTGCACAAGAAGTGCAGAGTGTAGTATGAGTACAACCGACCCCATGTACTCTGTAACTGCCGAGACTAACCTCGACGAAGTAGTGACGAGGCTAACGCGGGTCACTTACAATAACATGTACGCAGTATAATAGTAATAACAGGAAAAGTAAGGCAGTTAACTTATGAAAATAAACTCAATCCTCGAAATTAGTAAAACCAGAAACATAAGTCCTCATAATCTCATATGAAAACACCGAAAGCTAACACAATGCAACAATGAATACAAAACACACAATCCGTTGTGGCGCGCAACTCGATCCCACCGTACAAACACAATTCTCTCTTATTTCACCATATCAGTATCAAGAATAACATGTAAAATCCGTTGTGGAGCGCAACCCGATCCCAACATATAATCAGAATTAATATCATAATCCACCTTTATTTCACCATATCAAAATCACATATAAAATCCGTTGTCGCATGCAACCCGATCCCACCATATCAATATCAATTCTCTCTTATTTCACTCGTTGTGGCGTGCAACCTGATCCATAAACAAAACTTAATAAATGTAATCAATTCAACAACTCAAATCACAAGAATCTCTACGATTAAAGATTATGAAAGCAAAGCCATAAAGGAAACCTCGTACCAAATCAGGGAATGTTACAATTAATACAAAACAACAAGATAAGCCAAACATATGATAATTATAGTGTACAAGTAAGACAAGTAAGGCAAGTAGCAATTAATCATGGAATCATGGAAGAAACGAGCATTTCAACACAAGAGTAAGTAGATGACAAGTAACAAGTTACGACATAGGAAGCAATTAGGACATGTAACAGTTAAGATACAGAATGATATAATTAATAAAATACAGGAAAGCATGAAAACAACTATTTGACGGCGTATATACACTCGTCACCTCGCATATACGCTGCTACACATGTAATTCACATAGCACATAATTCAAGGGTTCCTAATTCCCTCAAATCAAGGTTAGACCCAACACTTACCTCGCTCCGCAAGCAAATTAAAGCTCAACTGGGGCCTTTCCTCAAAAATCCGCCTCCAAACTAATCGAATCTAACCAAAATCGACTCAATAATATCAAGCAATGCTAGAAAAATCAATTACAATACATAAAGTCAAGATCTTTACATTTTTTTCAAAAAGTCAACTAAAGTCAACATCGGGCTCGCTTGGTCAAAATCTGAGGTTCGGACCAAAACCAAATTAACCATTCACCCTCAAGACTGATTATGTGATTAGTTTCAAAATTCTACCTCAATTTGAGGTCTAAATCTCAATTTTATAAAAATTTCTAATTCTACCCAAATCCCTAATTTCTACCATGAAAATCCTAAATTTGATGTTGAAATCCTATGAAATATAATGGGTAATTGAAAAAAAGTAGATTAAAGTCACTTACCAATGTGTTTAGAAAAAAAATCTCTTGAAAAAACCGCCTCTAGGATATTTAGGGTTGAGAGTTTGTGAAAAATGAGTTAAATCCCGTCTTCACAACTTTTTGTCCAGGCGCAGATGTCGCAATTGCGAATCCCGCAAATGCGAGAAATCTATCACAATTGCGAAGAAGTCGCATCTCTTCTGCCATCGCAAATGCGATGGTTTTGTTTGCAAATGCGAACTTGGGCATTCTGCAAATGCGACCAATTTGATCGAAATTGCGAACCAACTCCCCCCCAAGCCCCCAATCGCAAATGCAAAGAATTTGTTCGCAAATGCGAATCTATCGCAAATGCGATCCTAACCTCGCAAATGCGAGGTCTGAGACTTGTGCTCAAAACTAGCAAAATCCTACTCTTTCAAACACTCTGCCACGCGTCCGAAACTCACCCGTTCCCTCGGGACTCCAAACCAAATATGCACACAAGTGTAATAACATCATACGAACTTGCACGCGCGATCAAAACATCAAAATAAAACCTAGAACTATGTATCATACACCAAAACAAATGAAATTTTCAAGGAAACTCAAGAACATGAAATTTTACAACCAGGCATCCGAATCACGTAAAATCAACTCTGTTTTGCACCAAACTTTGCACATAAGTCATAAATACTGAAATGAACCTATACCAAGTTCCGAAACCGTAATCCGAATCCGGTAGCAACAAATTCAACCTTCAGTTAAACTTAAGAATTATTTAAACCTTTAAATTATTAGTTTTCACAAATTACGTTAAATCAAGTTAGGGACTTCCGAATTCAATTGCGGACATACGCCCAAGTCCCAAATTACAATACGGACCCACCGGGACTGTCAAAATACTGATACGAGTCCGTTTACATAAAACGTCGACCCTAGTCAACTCAAATGAGTTTTAAGTTACGATTTCACATTTTCATCAATTTTCTCATAAAAACTTTCCGGAAAAAGGACACAGACTGTGCACGTAAATTTAAAAAGGCTAAACGGAGCTATTCAAGGTTTCAGATCAGAGAAATGAAGGCTAAAGCCAAAATTGGCCTATCGGGTCATCACATTATTTAATCTTGCGCTTAATTATTTGATTGCTTGATCACCAATTAAATACTATCTATGAATCTATAGTTGAACTCGAAAGTGAAAATTCTAGATTGCATATATGATTGAGTAGAGCAAGTTCTTGGACCCTGGCATCGGGGAATGGATTTGCGGTTAGGATAGACATATGCTAATTGCCTTGTTTGGTTATTATACGGGAATTACAAATGGATTCTTGTTGATTCTAACTCTATAGGCATATAAGCGTTAGGTTAGCTTGAATAGGCATGTAAGAACTTGATAGATTCTTATGAGCAATATTAACCCCGTCAACTAATAAATCGGATAATTTAAGTAATCAATTCACTTGAAGAGTACAATAGGATTGTTAGATAGTTCATAACCCTAGATCGTTTTCATCACATTGATAATATAAAATATGTTTTTCCTTTATTGAGAGTTCACTATTTGTTTTTCTTTATTTTAGTTAGTTTAGATTTAAATACTTTTGAGTTTAATCCTCGTTTAGATAATTAGGATAGTCTAATTTAATTAATAGTTAATTACAAGTACTTGTGAGTTCGACGTCCGACATCTAACCACTTTGTTACTTGACGACCGCGTATACTTGCGTGTGCGTTTGGCCGCATCAAGTTTTGGGTCGTTTATGAATTGGTGATAACATAATGAAATAGAACATAGCCAATATATTTCATTCCCTTGCATTTCTCCTTTTTTCCTTAAAAAAGAGGAAAGATAAAATACAAGTAATCTATTTCGCTCTCAAACTACTAATATTTAATTTCTAGATGCAATACAACATAGTATATATATTACCACGACTCTTTCTTCCAATAAGGAGGTGGAGGATAACGATGAGCGCCAAAGTAGAAGCCATCTGCCTGAACTCGCCAATAACATTCATTTAAGTCTCCATTTACATTGCCACAATCTTTTTCAGCTATATGATTATTGAAAACTTCAAATGATTTGTCTTTGTTTTCCCACCAAAAATGACAAAAATAAAGTGTACTCCCAATAAGGACCTTTCTACGAAAGCTAAAAGAAAACTCCTCATTTGGATGAAGGACTTTATATCCTAAATCATCATCACCAGATTGACAATGAACAGTCAAAGGTTGAGTATTATTGGGTAGGTTACTTGTGATGTAAACATCATATCTTGAGCTAATCCCAAAGCTTTTTGCAAGAATGAGGTTTAGTAGAAAGATTAGTGACAGAAAAAGGGTTTTGGTATTGAAATTAATCATATTTTACCCTACCCTTGAAATGGTTACTTTTGTTCTTTGATTTCTTTGACACTCTAAAGAGGTTCATGCTACATATATATGGGTCAGAAGAATTTGATAGTGTTGACTGACTTGAATTCTGTCAATGTGGATAAGTCATAATCTGATTTTTCTCCACTCTTTTTTGGAAGAAGATATGACCCTCATTATAGTTTAATGCCGTTTTAAGAGAACATAAAGGAATATTCTTTTTGTTATGCCCTTTTACTTTTTAGTTGCTATTTTATTTTTTGAAGCAAAAAAGGAAAAGCCTTTGTTTTTTTGTATGAATTGCATCTGTCAGAGACAGATTTAACACACATTTAGGGAGGGAAATGCGGTTGCGGATGCTTTGGCATGTTTTGAAAAAGAAATGGATCCTACACAACATCACGATTAATTTCCTCCTAATAATACTATAGTTCATGCTTTCAATAACTAACAACGCATGTTATTAGCCACCAAAAAAAATATTATAAGTAGGAATTGAACTACAGCTGAAGTACTAGTAATAAATAAAAAGATAATAAGTATCCTATTGGTGTGTGTATATATATATATATACTCCAAAGAAATTAAAAAGTAAATTTGATGGTTCTATACTTGTAATATGTCCTGGTCGACTACAAAGTACAAACCATAACAGTGCGATTTTTTTCCTGTTGTAGACACTTGCGAAAAAAGACTATAGAAAGACTTTATTTCGTCCGAGGAGTGATGTATCAAACTTGAAATAATCAATTCGCGCGCAAGTAAACTCACTTGTAGTCTAGCCCTTACTAAACAGAATTACAAGGAATAGTAATTGAAATGCCATAGAAGAACTAATAAGAAGAAAGAGGTGAGAAACAGAGTCCGATATAGAAGGGGATGAGGAAATCAGTGATACAGAGCAGAGATGAGAGAGAACATATTCAACATCACAATACGCATAATCCCAAAATAACCGATCAATCCCCCTTTTAACAGAACTATCCTTGTGTCAAATACTCAATCTGGATCCCAAATTAACCTGGCCCTATTACTTGTTATCGGCCCAAAAACTCTTCTCAGCCCAATAGCTACTTGTGTGACATTGGGTCGGGGCTGGTTCATAACAATACTCCCGTCCTCAATAAGAACCTTGTCCTCAAAGTTCGCGTCAAGAACGGTGATACTCGCGAGCTCCCAACCCATTATCTCAGAACCGAGGCATGCTTTGTGACTTGACCAGAATATGTGATCTAATGCACCTGTTATGAACCAATCAAACCTTTGATCATTGTGGTTCTTAGTAGATAGTAACAGAGATCTTAACTTGACCTGCCATACATATTAATATGACCTTGCTTGCCATCTTTTAAAGTCAATTAGCAGCAAGCTAAATGAGAGAACCAATGCAAATATTCTAGTGACGAACCTCCGCAAAAGCATGAACTATGTTAAACGGAACTGTTCAGTGTGTTGAAAAAGTTTACTTCACGGTGGATGTAGCTGTGATGATAAGAATCTTGTGTTTCCTCTGAAAGCTCCATAGGCCACAACAACACTGGAATAAATAGTAGGATAGAGACTGCTATAATAATATCGTTGACATGATTGAGCTCCACAACAGCTTCATAATTTGCACCATACTCGATCACACTCCAACCTAACATAGTGCAGACAAAAGATTGAGTAAAGTTAAGTTGTAGTGCAACTCCTTTATTATGATAACCCCCCTTCAAATATTTACACACAGTGGAATCATCAAACTTGCCATCCAACAGAACTGATATTCCCCTCCATGGTATATTAACATGCCTAGGCATTTCCACAATATCCTTACGTCTCTGACAAGGGGCAAACCATTTGTCTAAATGGACAATTCTAGGTGAACTTTCCACAAAGTAAATCAACATCGAAAAATAAATATAGTGAAGATGCTCCCAATTGACCTTAAAATGTGCAAATTCAAAGTCAGATTCAACTTGTTCCATGTCACCCCATAGCTTGTAAAAATTTGGCCGATTAACCACAGTATACCAGTACTTCTCCTCATGTGGAAATTCCTCTGGAAAGCTCTCAGCCAGAATAAATGTAAATCCCAAACTTGACAATGTGTTAGTGAATGGTCTCTGTGATTGAACACCAGTGGAGTCATTTAGGCTTGAGCGAATTACAGTGACAGTACTAAAGAAGTCCATGCCGAGAATAACATATACACCTTGTACGGTGCGCACGAATTCAAGGCGATAGAGTTTAAAGGTCCACCAAACTATATAGAGAACCAGGTTCTCTATAAGTTCCCACAAATATTAGTTCCCACAGAAACCACGCACACTGCAGTGAGTAAATAACAGGAGGAATTTTACGTGGAAAATTCTCATCTCAACGGGATTAAAAACCACGACCTACCCTTGTAGGATTTCAACTTCACTACTGAACAACTTTCAGATTATAACCTATGTAACCTAGGAATTAACCTCTTAATCTCTCACTAACTTGTAACACTCTATTACAAGCCACTTTGTAATAACTCTATTACAAAAACTTTACAACTCGACTAACTCTAGCCAAGACATAAACACAAGGGTTTATGATTTACAAAGGGTTTCCTACGCAATGCTTCTAAACAAGCTAAGTAGGAATTACAATTGAAAAACTATTACAAAGTTACAACTCAATTAAGGACATACAATAACTTGATATGGGGAACTGGTCCGTAGTAGTGTTGTTATTTGTTCTTGATGCACTTGAGAATCGTTTTGTTGATGATCTATCACACTGAGTGTGCTTGAGTAAATTCTCTAAGTGTTCAAGTCATTTGTTTTACCTTCCTTGATGTTAATAATGCATTTGTGACATCACTAAGATGATGTAAGTAAGGTAGGTAAAAGACACTCCCCATAAAGTTGACTGTTGCACTATTTTTGCACTGTAGCGTGTGCATGCAGCAGCTTTACAACTGGGGCAGTTGACTTGTGCAGTTTTCTCGGGAAACGGTAGCTATCTGCTCCATCTGTTGTTCCTTTGACTCTGAAGAGTTGAGCCATATCCCAAGCTGGAACCTTTTGATCTTAAGGTCTTGGGAATGTGTAACAGGTTCCTTATCTGGTTCTTGACAGTAAGTTTGTTAGATCATGAAAATATAACAGGGATATACATATAACCTATCAATTTCCCCTTTTTTGATGATGACAAACTTATAAAAAGATTAGTAACATCATAAAAAGAATCTGTTTCCCATCCTGTTCCCCCTGAATTTTTTTCCCCTTTTGGCATCATAAAAAGATTAGTAAAAGGCTTATAGGAGAAAGAAGTCTAGCTTGAGTTAACTCATTCCACTTGTGTGCACACAACATGACTAAAAACATAGCATAAAGACAAGGCATATACAACAAAAAAGGAAAAGCTTCCATTAAACAATTTGGATTTGAAAACAAGGAGCAGAGTCAATGTTATTGAAAACCATCCACAATTCAGAACAACAAAAATAAATACCACAAACATCATAAAAATAACTAATCATAGGAAACCAATACTTAAGACTTGACACTGAGGGGACACTGTTTAGGGAGCACTGGAAGGAGAGGGCTTAGAAGCAGAGGTAAGGGTTTGGAGGACGAGATCCATTCGAGCATTCGCCGACATTTGCTCATTGAGCAGTTTCTCTTTCAGGTCCTCCACCTATTTCTTGAGCTCAAAATTCTCCTTGGTCAAACGAGAAACCTCTTCACTTTGAGAGATACTGGAACCAGGTGCCTCCTGAAGCTGACTCAACTGACTCTCAAGAATAGCATTTCTTGCTTTCAACTGCCTTATCTCAGTAGTAGCACTATTCTGAGCGTTGATCAACTTTGAGATAATAGAAGTGCTTCCAACTCCTCCAGCCCTATCAATGCACTCACATTCTTCCAGAGTGGACTTGGAGAAAGTTTGCTTCTTAGTTCCCACTTTAGCTTGTCCCAGAGGAACCTTGAAGTACTCAAAGACCTTGGTAAGAAGGAACCCACAAGGCAGCCCATGATTACCATCTTTAAATCTGTCACTTTCTGCATGTGCTATATCATGATCCCAGGCAGGTTGATGGTAGTGAAGTTGTCCAGTGCTTCCATGAGGAACAGGTCTGCACGAGAAGTGATAGATCTTCTCTCAGCACGAGGGAGCAAGACCTTGTTCACCATCTCAAATAGCAGTTGATACACTGGAAGGAGGGCCTTCTTCTGTACCCGTTCCCCTTGCTGAACTGCTCTGTCATTCAGGATGGCATTTCTGAAATTTTTGAGAACAAGATCCCTGAACACTAGACAGCCCTTCAGCAGGCACACCCAGAATAGATCCCAACAAAGCAGAGTCCATTACCATATCAACTCCATTCACCAGCACACAGATGTGATCATCCTCAACTTTGAAGAGGTCGGCATAGAAACTTTAAACTTCCTCCTCATACACCTTTGGAGCATCACTTGTGAACAAATGTGTCCACTGTTGAAACTCACAAATTTCAACCAGCTGTCTCATACCGGCCTCCTCTCAAATATCAAGGGCAAATGTGCGGCCCCATAGCACCTTTTGATTCCTCAACTTCTCTTTCCCAGCACTCCTTGGATCACCAACTTTTCTTTGAGGAACCAGGTTCCTCATCAGTATCAGCTTTCTCTTAGCAGACTTGCGAATATTCTTTCCTTTTTCATCACACTTCACAGACTTTTCACCCAATTCTTCCATCACCCTGGCAGCAGACTCTTCTACCAACTTATTACCAGATTCTTTCACCACATTTTTACTAGGGACAGCATCATCAAACTTGTTCAGACTTTCAGCAGACACAGAAGATCCCTTTTTAGGCTTGGGGAGACCATGCTTCTATGAGCGCTTTCTAGTCAAGGAACCAGTTTCCTCTGCTACTTCATCATCCACATACACAACCGGCACTGTCTTCTCGCTCACAACTTTCCCATCTTTCACTAATTTTCTTCTCCTTGACTTAGCTTGGTTGTTCTTAAGCGCAGACTCAAGAGCCTCCTTCCTTTGCAACCTTGTAGTAGGTCGCTTAGGAGTAGACTCTTGAGCAACCATAGGTCTACGCCTAGTCAAGCTAGCAATTGGCATATCATTATAATCCTCTTTACTTTCCCCAAATACTTCTTCAGAATCAGATCTCATCTCAGGCACAAGCTCTCTACCCTCTACCACAGTCTTAGACTCTTCCCCCTGAGCCTCAGACCCATCCGCACTTCCTTCGATAATAACCCCTTCATTAGCTATAGATAGCATGTTTTCTATTTCTTATTTCTCTTGTAACTCCATGGAAAATGTAGAAGAAGAAGGAGTTGTACTTGTGGGCACGAAATTAGGAACTGAAGCATTCTCAGAACCAACAGTTTGGTCTACATTTGAGCCTTCATCCAAAGGAAGACTGGAGATTTCCTGATTTTCTTCTTCGTCAACTGTACCCTTTTCACCCAGATTTTTCGGTGAGATAGGAGGAGGGCTCATAGCCAAAAACCTTTTAGGAGTTGAGATTTTGCGACACCTATGAGAACCAAAACTCGATTGGGTAGGAGAGGAAACTAAGAGTGGGGGTGACTCTGTCCTAGGGTTTTGGCTAGTAGTAGTGAGGAGAAGTAGTCCAACATTGGTGTTTTAACTGGTGAGGACTCAGTTGGGGTGTTACTTGGAACACTTGAATTTTCATAATTTTCAGCCATGGTGAGAAGTGATGAATTGAAGAAAAGGAATGGGTAGTTTGAAGAGAGGAAGAAGAAAGGAGAGTTTGAAGTTTGATGTGAAGAGTTGTGATAATGACGAATGTATTTAAGATGGATGAGGGACCAATTAAGAAAGGGAGGAAGTTTTGGGATTTGGGTCGATTATTAACGGGTGAGACGTTTGGGTTCAAAAGATGCAATGAAAAGAAACTGACGCACCGATGATGTGGCACTTGTTTTAATTGTTCAAAATTGTGCATGAGAGAACATAGAAGCTACTAACTTGTGTCAAGAGAACCAGGTTCCCTGACTAATCTTGCATCTATAAGCTTTGCCCTTTTTACCAGCGTGTACTGCATCCACTGCCTATTTGCTCTGTAATCATCATGTGTGTCTACCTGTAACGGTATAGAGATGAGTTAGACTTTGCCAGGAAATACTTTTTAACTAATTTTACCTGAACATTTCTTTCATAGCCAATCATCGAGGGACCAGGTTCTCAATTGGGTTTTATCAACCCCAGTGCCAGGCGATTTCTTTCAAAATGTTCTCTGCTTAAAGCCTTGGTAAATATGTCTGCAATCTGATTTTTTGTGCTGCAGAATTTCATGCAAATGAGTCCCTTTTCAACATTGTCTCTGAGGAAGTGGTGACGCACATCAATGTGCTTGGTTCTCTTATGTTGGACTGGATTTTTGGCCATATTGAGTACACTTGTATTGTCACACAGGAGAGGCACACAGTCAAAGAACACTCCAAAGTCTTCCAACTACTGTTTGATCCACAGCAATTGAGCACAGCAAGAAGCAACTACTACATATTCCGCTTCTGCAGTTGAGAGTGCCACAGAGTTTTGCTTCCTTGTAACCCATGAGATTATACAGGAACCTAGGAAATATTCCATTCTAGACGTGCTTTTCCTGTCCACCAGATATCCTGCATAATTAGCATCAGCATACCCAACAATATTAAAGCTGTCACTTGAGGGATAGTAGAGAAACAAGTCCTGCATTCCTTTGAGATATCTCAATATTCTCTTGGCAGTCTTCAGATGAGATTCCTTTGGATTAGATTGAAATCTTGCACAAAGACCCACGCCAAACACAATGTCTGGTCTGCTTGCAGTGAGATACAAGAGTGACCCTATAATCCCTCTATACATGGTCTGATTTACAGGGAAACCAGGTTCATCCATGTCTAGACGAGTAGCTGTGGCAATAGGAGTGTCAATAACTTTTGATGCTTCCATGTCAAACCTTTTCAGCAGCTCCTTGATGTACTTCTGCTGACTTATCAATGTCCCCTTTTGAGATTGCCTCACTTGAAGTCCCAGGAAGAAATTTAATTCTCCCATCATACTCATCTCGAACTCACTCCCCATGAGTTTTGCAAACTCTTCACAAAGAGAGTCAGTTGTGGCTCCGAAAATGATATCATTAACATATACTTGAACAATGAGTAGGTTCCTCCCTCGTTTCTTCAGAAAAAGAGTGTTGTCAATTTTCCCTCTTGTAAAGCCATTTTCTAGAAGGAACTTTGACAACCTTTCATACCAAGCCCGGGGAGCCTGCTTTAGCCCATACAGTGCCGTGTCCAGTTTGAACACATGATCAAGATGCTCGTGACTCTCAAATCCAGAAGTTTGCTTGACATAAACTTCTTTTTTTAGGAAGCCTTTCAGAAATGCACTTTTGACATCTATTTGGAACAGTGTGAATTCCATATGTGATGCAAAGGCTATAAGGATTCTGATAGCTTCCATTCGAGAAACTGGAGCAAAAGTTTCATCATAGTCAATCCATTCTTCCTTATTGTAGCCTTGAACTACAAGCCTTGCCTTATTTCTTGTTGTGTTTCCAAACTCATCAAGTTTGTTCCTGAATACCCACTTGGTTCCTATAATGGTTCGATCTGCAGGTCGAGGAACCAGGTGCCATACTTTGTTTCTTTCAAGTTGATGCAGCTCTTATTGCATGGCATTGATCCAGTCCACATCTTTCAAAGATTCTTTGATGTTTTTAGGCTCTATTTGAGAAAGAAAGGCTGAGAAGGCAAGTGAGTTTCTAGCTTTTGACCTGGTCTGAATTCCTGAGTCGAGAGGAGTGATATGTTGTCAAGAGGATGTGAACTTTTGTGCTTCCAATTTGGTACCTGAATCTCATTGGTAGAGGAGCCAGGTATATCTGTCTGAGGTTCTTAGCCGCTTCTTACTTCAGCAAGTGGAGTACCTTGGACTGCATCAACAACTCTATTTTCAGCTTCAGTTGTTGTGATCGTGGGACCAGGTTCCTCTCTAATGGATGGAGATGTATTTGCATAATCTTTACTGGATTCCTTGACATGACTCATCATGTCTGCCTTTCCATTTGCTATGTCAATAACTTTACCTGGAACAGATAAAGGTTCTCCATCTTGGTCAACACGTCTGTCCTTCTCATAGGAGAGGTGAGTAACATCAAAGATCACAACACATTGAGTCCTTTTGTTGTATACTTTGTAAGCTTTGCTTTGAGATAAGTATCCCAGAAAGATTCCTTCATCACTTTTGGCATCGAATTTTCTAAGAGTTTCCTTTCCATTGTTGAGGACAAAACATTTACACCCAAAAGTCCTTAGATGTGTCAGCTTGGGCTTCCTTCCATTCAGCAGTTCATATGGAGTCTTGTTCAGAAGGGACCTGATCATGCACCTGTTCACCAAGTAGCAAGCAGTATTGACAGCATCTGCCCAAATATTCTTTGCAATCCCACTATCAATCAACATTGTCCTTGCCATTTCTTCAAGAGTTCCTATTCTTTCTCTCCACAATACCATTTTGTTGAGGTGTTCTTGGAGCTAAAAAATTGTGAGTGATACCATTTTCAGTACAGAACTCATCAAATTTGGCATTGTCGGACTTTGTCCCATGATCAGACCTGATGCAAGCTACATTAGTACCCATCTTTACTTGAATCTTTTTGACGAAGGCAACAAACACTTCAAAGGTTCCATTCTTGGTTCTGAGAAACTGAGCCCAGGTGAATCTGGAGTAATCGTCAACTATAACGAAGATATATTCATTTCCTCCCCTGCTTGCCACCCTCATGGGTCCACATAGATCCACGCGAAGAAGATCAAGTGGCCTGGAGGTACTGACTTCATTTTTGGGCTTGAATGAGGATCTGACTTGCTTGCCTTTTACACATGTATCACACATTTTTTGATCCTTGAAACTTGACTTGGGCAGACCATGAACCAAGTCCTTCCTGACCAATTTGTTCAGCAGCGTGAAGCTTGCATGACCCAGCCTCCTATGCCATAATTCAGCATCATCATCAACAACACTTAGACAGATGATATCACCATTCTGCAGAGACTCAAAATCAGCAACATAGATATTTTTGTATCTTTTTGCTACTAGCACCACCTCACCAGTCACTAGGTTTGTGACTGTACATATTTTTGATACAAATTCCACCTTGTTTCCCTTATCACAGATCTGGGAAACACTTAGCAAGCCGTACTTCAACCCGTTCACGTAGTACACATTTTCGATTAAATATGAGAGAGACTTCCCAATCCTTCCAACTCCCAGAATGTATCCCTTCTTGCCATAAAAGATACACTCCCTCCTTGCAGGGCCTTAAGTGAAAGAAAATCATTTGTACTTCCAGTCATATACTTTAAGCAGCCTCTATCCATGTACCATTTTAGGTTGCTTCCTTTCACTGTTCCTTGCACAAGAAAATCAGGAGTTAGACTTAGGAACCCAAACGAGTTTGGGTCCCTTGTAATGAGGAAATGGGTGAATGAGGGATCTTCTGGTCCAAGAAGGCATCATGCATTTTTTATATGAAGGACCAGGTTCTCTACCAGTAGTTACCTTTTCAGCGAAAACTTTGTTTTTCTGCTGAGACTGAAATCTGGCCTTACAGTTTTCTTTAAAGGGCCCAGTGTTGCCACAGTAGTGAGTGCAAAGCCAATTATCAGGTACATTAACGTACTTGCTAAGAGGGTTGTAGGGAGTCTTTTCCCTTTAGAACCCAATTCCCTGCCTATTTTCCCCATTGTTAGTTTACATGGCAGTGATAGCATCTGAGGACCAGGTCCACTTGAATGATTTTTCAAGGTCACTCTTCACTCTTCCTAGTTCTTCATGAAGTTGTTTGTTTTTCTCAAGCTCAGCACACAGACTAGACATCACTGAATTTATCTCACTTTCAAGCTTAATGTGTGCCTCACTTGCAACTTCCTTTCCCTTTTGAGAATTTTCAGGCCTACTCTCCATTTTACGTTCCCCAATTGTTTCCTTCAAGTCCACTAGCACCACTAATAGGTCATCTCTCTCATGCTTAATGTTAGCAACCCTCTCAGTTAAGACTTCTTTTTCTTTTCTTACACACTCAATGGTCTCTTTTAAGTCTACCACAACGACCATTAGATCATTTCTTTCATGTTCCATATTTGCAATTTTTTCATTTAAGGCATCCTTCTCTTTCTTCAGGTTCTCAATTGTTTCCTTTAAATCAACTACAATGACTACTAGGTCATCTCTGGTCTGTTCTGTTTCTCCTAATTCTACAGTTAAAGCATCTTTATCATTTATAAGACTGTGATAAGCATCAATTAACATATTTTCCAAAGACATGAGTTTTTTTAGGAGAATAAGATTTCAGATTTCTTTGAACATCTAGAAAATTTACCTCATCGTCGTCGTCATCTTCATCATCATCAGACTGAGCCATCAAGGCAAAGATTGAGTCATACTCATTTGCTTCACTTTCTACTGCCATCATTGAACTATCACCATGATCATTTTCTTCTTCAGATTCGCTAGAGGAATCTCCCCATGTAGCAAGAGGTTGTTTCACAACATTGTTAGTGGCATTCTTTCTCTTGAAGCGTTTATCAGGAACCGGGTTCCTCTTGGCTGCTTTGTCTGTGTTGTGCTTGAATTGATCCTGCTTTAGGAGGGGACAGTCCTTGATGAAGTGTCCTGGCTTGCCATACTTATGACAGAGGTCATAGTTTTTTGGCTTGCTAGAACTCCCCCTTTTTGGAATGCCTCCATTTCTGCGAACCATCTTCTGAAATCTTCTTGTCAAGTAAGCCATATCACCATCCTCACCACTTGAATCATTGCTGTTTATCTTGAGGACCAAGTTCTTCTCTCTTTTGGGCTCTTTTCTTTCATTGTCTTTTTTTTATTTTCATTCCATATGTTCTCAGATTGCCAACGAGTTCATCGATGGTCAGCTTCTGCAAGTCTTTCGCCTCTATAATAGCGTTCACTTGTAATAATTTCACCAAGAGAGTGGAGCTCATTAATGATAGAGGTGAAGCGAGTATGCATATCTTGGATGGATTCATCATCTTTTATCCCGAAGAGCTTGTATTCAGTTGTGAGCATGTCGATCTTGGATTGCTTGACCTGTGTTGTTCCTTCATGAGCTGTCTGGAGAGCTTCCCAGATTTCCTTGGCTAACTGACATATCGATATCCTATTGTATTCATCAGAATCAATACCACAGACAAGGATTTTCTTTGCATGAAAATTTTTCTCTATGGCTTTCCGGTCGTCATCATTAAATTCTTTTCTTGTTTTGGGAATAGTTACAGCAGCGTCACCACTGGTTTTTGTGGGAACGAAGGGTCCATCTCCTAGAGTTCGGAATCTTCAGCCATGATAAAATCGTGCATCCTTGTCTTCCACCATCCATAGTACTGGCCATTGAACCTTGGTAGCCTGTGGGTGGACTGACCTTCTTTAAAGTTTGGTGGAGCAGCCATGAGGATCCTTTATAGGTGTTAGCCTGATAGAAAGAACTTGCTCTGATACTATTGATAGAAATTAAGGGTCTACCAAACTATATATAGAACCAGGTTCTCTATAAGTTCCCACAGATATAAATTCCCACAGAAACCACGCGCACTGCAGTGAGTAAATGACAGGAGGAATTTTACGTGGAAAATTCCCAGCTCAACGGAATTAAAAATCACGACCTACCCTTGTAGGAATTCAACTTCACTACTGAGCAACTTTCAGATTATAACCTATGTAACCTAGGAATTAACCTCTTAATCCCTCACTAACTTGTAACACTCTATTACAAGCCACTTTGCAATAACTTTATTATAAAGACTTTACAACTCGACTAACTCTAGCCAAGACATAAAAACAAGGATTTATGATTTACAAAGGGTTTCCTACGCAATGCTTCTAAACAAGCTAAGTAGGAATTACAATTGAAGAACTATTACAAAGTTATAACTCAATCAAGGACATACAATAATTTGATATGGGAAACTGGTCCGTAGTAGTGTTGTTCTTTGTTCTTGATGCACTTCAGAATCGTTTTGTTGATGATCAATCACATTGAGTGTGCTTTAGTAAATTCTCTAAGTGTTCAAGTCATTTGTTTTACCTTCCTTGATGTTAATAATGCATTTGTGACATCACTAGGATGATGTAAGCAAGCTAGGTAAAAGACACTCCCCATAAAGTTTACTGCTGTACTGTTTCTACACTGTAGCGTATGCAGACAACAGCTTTATAGCTGGGGCAGTTGACTTGTGCAGTTTCCTCTGAAAACGGTAGCTATCTGTTCCCTCTATTGTTCCTTTGACTCTGAAGAGTTAAGCCATATCCCAACCTGGAACCTTTTGATCTTAAGGTCTTGAGAATGTGTAACAGATTCCTTATCTGGTTCTTGACAGTAAGTTTGTTAGATTATAAAAACATAACAGGGATATACATATAGCCTATCACAAGGACCTTGTGTTGTCTCTTACTCTTATGGATCTTGTCCTCAAGGTTTGAGGCAAGAACATTATAAGTAGTGCACTCCTCACCAAATGTCTCGTTAAAATTACTAAAGTATTTATCTACACAATCATTTACAACCGTCCCTCCATAAGCTCTGTCCAACTCTTGGATCTGTAGCAAGGAAGCAACATGCGGATGCTCCTGACTTATATTAAAGTGGTATACATTGAAAAGCTCGTTCAGGTGCATCATAGGGAAATCAAACTACAAGCTACCATCAGGTTCCAAATGAAATAGTGTATAATAGGGAACAAAAATTCTATTATTATCCTTTGCAAGTAGTTCTTGAGCTTTAAACAGACAAGAAGGGAACAAGAAAAAGTCACAACAATCCATATAACAAAATGAAATGAAGTCACGTAGTGCAAGCATCCAGAGCAAATGCAGTCACTATAGGTGTTTGCTACTATGAAGACGGCTAACAAGGAAAATTTGGCATAATCAAGATAAGGACTAGGATCAAAGAAAATATACGGCGAAGCAGACCTTGCCTTATGAACTGGACCAAACAGAGCAAACAAGAATCCAACAGCTTTATCGATCCGAATATGCGATGACTGGTGGAAGTAACTTTCAGCTAATACCTGGAGCCCTCTATGTATTTTCTGCTTCCAAGCACACTCTCTGGATTTAGACAACAAGAATCCTGGAAGATTGTGTTCCTGCCCAGTATCTACCCAATTGAATTTGTGTGAGCCAAAGTCAAGGTAAAACGACACCTTATTTTAATTAACCCCACCAATTTCTTCAAGATAATTACACAAACAGGGAATTCTGTCGAACCATAGTGTACCATCAAATGGAAATTCTATTACAGCCAATGTCACAATCGCATTCGACAACACAATTCCTTGGCTAGTAAAAAACAAAAAATCTGATGTGTCCCATTGAGGAGATTTATCAAACAGCCAAGCTACAGTAGTATCTCATGAATTTTCGTCCTCCCTAGTATTAGATCCGGTCGTATCATCTAACACCTCATTATGTACCTTGGTCTGGACGTTGGCATTTTCGCATAAGCTATCATCATACAACTTGGCTAATGTAGTTGCAAAATGGCCTCCTCCATTAAGATTGTGAATAGTAGACCTCACTGCAATGTGTGAAATTTCGTTGAACACCTGCTCTTCAATAATGGCAGAAGGTTCCTGTACCATATCCGCCACCTTTATTGAATTGAGATGCCTAACTTGAGGTGCTTCTATGTCAGCAAGAGTTTGAATCATAGTATTATCGTCAGTAATCAATGACAAGGAATTCACATTTTCATACTTCTGGCAATTCATCGAACACATTGTCCACCTTTGAGTTTCCGGTTTCATCAGCAGATTCAAACGCAGATGAAAAATGGCTCGGAATAGGAAAGGAAGACAGTAGAACAAACTGTGAAACCGTAGGAATAAAATTAACGTAGTTAGAATGACCTGTGAGGAATAAGCTAAACTCCCTACAGGATCTATGGTGGGTTGTTGTCGAAAATGTTGAGCAAATTTTGCCTTGAAATGATTCCAATCAAAAAATTAATTTTTCCGAAATATCCAATTGAACCAATTAAGAGCTTCACCATCAAGGTAAAAGGAAGGAAGAGGTAGCCAATCCTTATTGGCAAAGCCAAGGTGAGTGAAGTACCGTTCGGCCCAAAATAGCCAGCTCTTTAGGTTGCCGCTGCCGCTGAATCGATCCAATACTACCATTGGAGTCCGATGGATGAAAGCACCAATGTATCAAACTTGAAATAACTAATTCGCACACAAGTAAACTCACTTGTAGTATAGCCCTTACTAAAAAGAATTACAAGAAATAGCAATTGAAATGACATAGAAGAACTAATAAGAAGAAAGAGGTGAGAAACAAGAGTTCGATATAGAAGGGGATGAGGAAATCAATGATACAGAGCAGAGATGAGAGAGAACATATTCAACATCACAATACGCATAATTCCAAAATAACCGATCAATCCCCCTTTTAACAGAACTATCCTTGTGTCAAATACTCAACCTGGATCCCAAATTAACCTGGCCCTATTACTTGTTTTCGGCCCAAAAGCTCTTCTCAGCCCAATAGTTACTTGTGTGACATTGGGCCGGGGCTAGTTCATAACAAGTGACCATTTCACTTTTTATGAGACAACGATATAAAACACTGTTTAAAAAAAATTCTTTGGGAGCTTTTTTCTGAAGGAGAAAGCGGTAGAAGATATATGTAGAGGTATTGATGTGTGGTTCCGTGACATGCACTATTAATTTCAAGTCTGATTGTCGCTATTTAGTCATCTAAATTCAGCCTTAAAATGCATTATTAAAAACAATTACTTATATAATTAAGAGTTGTAGTAATTAGTAAAGTCACAGATAAGAGGGGCAACTACTGTATTTTTTTCCCCTTGATGTTGCTTTGTACCTACAATTTGCTTCCGCTGCGTTAGTTTTCTTTACAGGAAAAATGAAAAATTATAATGGAAGTGACCCAAATTCAGACTTGATTACAAATTGAGGCACATCGAGCTCTCCGAAACTAGAACACGGGCGGAAGCTATCATTTCATAACTAGTTGATACAGTTTAATAAAAAGGTTCTTTCTAATCCTATTAGTCCACAAATTGAAATTTATTTATCAACCGATATTTTCATCCATTTGAATTGATTTCAATGATCCTCTTAGTGGCTTTAGTAGGTGCAATTGTTGTAGCTAGTCAATAAAAAATATTTTATTAAAACATGGTAAGCTATTGCCTCATCCGTTAAGGATATAGTTGATATGCTTAAGATCCAATCTCACATATGACGATTTGAACATATTCTTATGATCCTTATTTAATATAAATTATCACGACCTGAAATTCTCACCCTCAGGATTGTGATGACGCATAATATTTCACTTACTAGGCAAGCCAACATTAGCTATCTCTATTAACCATTTAAAATAATTTTCCAAAATTAAATGACAAGAATGAAACTGAATAGTCTACAATAAAGAAATAAGCTAATAAGTGGCGAAATCCAAATACAAATCTCGAAACTGGTATCATGAATACATGAGCTTCTAGGATACTACAAATAATGGTCTGAAATAACATAAATGTCTGATTAAAAATAAACAGCTAAAGGAAGTAGAAGGGGACTTCACGGCTACAGACGTCGTGCAGTTATCCCTCAAGTCTCCTCTGAATAGCTGGATCCGAGAAAGTCTACTGAATGTCCCTGGGACCAACTCCGGTATATGCACAAGAAGTGCAGAGTGTAGTATGAGTACAACTGACCCCATGTACTCAGTAAGTGCCGAGCGTAACCTCGACGAACTAATGACTTGACTAAGGCGGGTACTTACATTAACCTGTACACAATAATAATCAAAATAATAGAAAAGACATGAATGGAAGTAAGCAGTTAATTCATCACAACAAACTCAAATCCAACTAACAGAGAGTCCAGAATAACCAGTCATATAAGCTCTTCTAGATTACTGAGGCCAATGCAATAGTCACAAACAATATAATTTTAACCAATTTGTTGCGACGTGCTACCCGATCCCACAATATCAATTTTAAATAATCCGTTGCGGCGCAAAATCCAATCCCGCCATATCATCATCTGTCAATATCATAATCCGTCCTTATTCCGCCATTTCAACTCATTTCTTTTTAATTTCCGTTGCGGCATACAACCCACTCCCCAAATAATTTAAATCAACAATAGAAATTCAACAACCTAATTTTACAAGAATCTTTACATCAAGAGAGTAAATATACGAGGCAAATGAAAAATCACATAATACTCAGAGAATCTCTAACATTTCGTATGTCTCAACTTCAACAACTCGTTGGTATCCTCCAATTAACAATTCATACATGCGTAACTATGTATGGAAGGCAACAAATATTACAAAACAATAAGACAAGTAAGGCATAAGACAACTAAATATGCAAGTAAATCAGGTAGAGACAATTTAACAATTAAGCATGAAATCATGGAAAAGATGGACAATTCAGTACATGAATAACTAAATGACAAGTAACAATTATGGCATGGAAGTCAAATGAGCACATATCAATAGCAAAATATACTAAGAAGTAATGAAAACATGGAAGCAAGTAACACAATGGTGCATATACACTCATCATCTCGCATATACGTCGTTCCAAACGTAATTCACATAACATATAACTCAAGGGTTCCTAATTCCCTCAAATCAAGGTTAGACCCAACACTTACCTCGCTCCGCAACTCAAGCAATCACTCAACCAAGACCTTGCCTTTTGAACAAGCCTCCAAACCAATCAAATCTAGTAATTTATTGATCAAACGATTCAAAATAAGTTTTAGAAATTACCCACAAATGAAAGAGGTTCAAATTAGATCATTTTTTAAAACTCAACATAAGTCAACTCGGGGCCCACTTGGTCAAAATCGAGATTCATACCAAAATCTAATTACCCATTAACCCCCAAGCCCGGTTATGTAATTTGTTTCGAAATCCGACATCAATTCGAGGTCTAAATCCCAATTTTACAAAAATTCCTAATTCTACCCAAATCCCTAATTTCTACCATGAAAATCCTAAATTTGATGTTGAAATCTTATGAAATGCAGTGGGTAATTGATAAGAAATAAATTAAAGTCACTTACCTATGAATTTAGGAAGAAAATCTCTTGAAAAAATTGCCTCTAGGGTGTTTAGGGTTGAAAAATGTGAGAAATGGGCTAAGTCCTATTTCCCCCACTTTTACCCAGCTGCGGATGTTGCAATTGCGATGTCTTGTTCACAATTGCAGACATCGCAATTGCGAGAAAGGTGTCACAAATGCGAACCCTGTCTCAGAAGAGTAGTCGTCGCAAATGCGACATTTTCGCTCGCACATGCACGCTTCCATCTTTCGCAAATGCGAAGCAGTCAACAACGGTCAACAATCATAATTGCGACCATTTTCTTCGCAAATGCGTACAAAAATCTCGCAATTGCGAGGTTCACCAAATCCAGCCCAAGCTCGCAAATGCAAATATTTATTCGCAAAAGCGAGGCTTGCAAATACTAGCCGGATCTCGCAAATGCGAGATCTGCAACATAGCACCAGCACCAGCTATTTCAATCTTAACCAAACTCATCCAAAACACGTCTGAAACTCACCCGAGCCCCTCAGACTCCAAACTAAATATGCACATAAGTGTAATAACATCATACAAACTTACTTGCGCAATCAAATCACCAAAAACATCTAAATCTACGAATCAATCTTCAAAACGAATGAACTATCAAAGTGAAACTGAAGAACACTAGAATCACGTTTAAGCATCCGAATCATGTCAAATCAATTCCGAATTGAATCACATTTTGTAGACAAGTTTCAAATAGCAATACGGAACTATTCCAAATTTTAACATCAAAATCCGAATGTGTTCGATAAAAAGTCAACTTACGGTCAAACTTAGTAATTTTTCAACTTTTAAAAATGCTAGGTTTCGGCAAAATGAGTCAATACAAGTTAGGGACTTTCGAATTCAATTTCGGGTATACACCCAAGTCCCAAATCATGAGACGGACCCACCGGGACCGAATATACTGATCCGGGTCCGTTAACAAAAATATTGACTGTAGTCAACTCGAGTCAATTTAAAGACAAAAATTCATATTTTCTTAAATTTTTCACATAAAAGTTTTTTCGAAAAAAGACTTGGACTGCGCACGCGAATCGTGGATGCTAAATGGAGCTATTCGAGGTGTCTGTACACGGAAATAGAGGCTAAATATCAAAATGACCTATCAGGTCATCATATTCTCCACCTCTAAAACAAACGTTCGTCCTCGAACGGACATAGAAAAGTACCCAACTTGCGAACGACACTGCCTCCTGTACAATGCCTCACAGGGAGCCATCTGAATACTTGACTGGTATATGTTGTTACAGGAAATCTCCTCAAGCGGCAAGAACTGATCCCAAGAACCCCTGAAATCCATAACGCAAGCGTAAAGCATATCCTTCAATATCTGAATGGTGCGCTCGGAGTGTCTATCCGTCTAGGGATAAAATGTTGTACTCAACTTAACCCGTGTGCCTAACTCACGTTGTACGACTCTCCAGAAATGCAAGGTGAACTGCGTACCTCGATTAGAAATTATGGACACAGGCACGCCATGAAGACAGGCGATCTCACGGATATAGATCTCAGCTAACCACTCTGAAGAATAGGTAACTGCCACTGGAATAAAATGTGCCGACTTGGTCAACCTGTCCACAATGACCCATACCGCGTCGAACTTCTTCTGAGTCCATGGGATCCCAACAACAAAATCCTTGGTAATACGCTACCACTTCCACTCAGGAATCTCCAGCCTCTGAAGCAAACCACCAGGCCTCTAATGCTCGTACTTTACCTGCTGACAGTTCAAACACCGAGCTACATATGCAACTATATCTTTCTTCATCCTCCTCCACCAATGTGCTGCCGCAGGTCCTGATATATCTTGGCAGCATCCAGATGAATGGAATACCGAGAACTGTAGGCCTCCTCAAGAATCAACTCATGAAGCCCATACACATTGGGCACACAAATACGACCCTACATCCGCAAGATCCCATCATCTCCTATAGTAACCTGCTTGGCACCACCGTACCGCACCATGAAAATGGGGGTCGTCATACTGACGCTCTCTGATGCGCTCATACAAAGAAGTCCAAAAGACTATGCAAGCTAGAACACGACTCGGCTCCGAAACATCTAACCTCACGAGCTGATTGGCCAAGGCCTGAACATATGATGCAAGGGGTCTCTCACCAGCTGGAATATACGCAAGGCTACCCATACTCATAGCCTTTATACTCAAGGCATTAGCCACTACATTGGCCTTCCCGGGATGATACAAAATGGTGATATCATAGTCTTTTAACAGCTCCAACCACCCCTTCCGCCTCAAGTTGAGATCCTTTTGCTTGAACAGATATTGAAGACTCTGATGATCCGTGAACACCTCACATGACACTCCGTAGAGGTAATGCCCCCAAATCTTCAATGTATGAACAATGGCTACCAACTCTAAGTCATGAATATGGCAATTCTTCTCGTGAACCTTTAATTGTCGCGAAGCGTATGCAATCACCCTACCATCCTGTATCAACACTGCACCGAGCCCAACATGTGATGCATCACAATACACCATATAGGATCCTGAACCTATGGGTAATACCAACACCGGAGTTGTAGTCGAGGCAGTCTTGATCTTCTGAAAGCTCAACTCACACTCATCTGACCACCTGAATGGAACACCCTTCTGGGTCAATCTAATCAAGGGGGCTGTTATGGATGAAAACCCTTCCACAAACTGATGATAATAACCCACCAAACCCAGGAAGCTCCGAATCTCTTTAGCTGAAGTAGGTCTAGGCCAGTTCTGAACTACCTCAATCTTCTTAGGATCCACCTTAATGCACTCTGAAGTACAACTCTATGATGCTGCTCATGCTCCTCTCGACTGCGGGAGTAGATCAATCTATCATCAATGAATACAATTACAAAATAATCCAAATAGGGATTGAATACCCGGTTCATAGAATCCATAAATGCTTCTGGGAATTTGTCAACCCAAATGACGTTACTAGGAACTCATAATGCCCATACCGAGTCCGAAAAGGTGTCTTAGGGACATACGTTACCCTAATCTTCAATTGATGGTAGCCAAATTGCAAATCAATCTTCGAAAATACTTTGGCACTTTGAAGCTGATCAAATAAGTCATCAATCCACGACAATGGATACTTATTCTTGATAGTGGCTTTGTTCAACTATCAATAGTCTATGCACACTCTCATCGAACCATCCTTATTCTTTATGAACAACACGGGCGCACCCCAAGGCGAGACACTAGGTCTAATGAATCTATTATCATGCAAATCCTGCAACTGCTTCTTCAGTTCCTTCAACTTAGGTGGCGCCATACGGTATGGTGGAATATAAATGGGCTGAGTGCCCGGAGCCTGGAAGCCCCGACAGGTCTACGGGAAACACCTCTGGAAACTCACGCAAAACAGGTACTGAATCCATGGAAGGAACCTCCGCACTCGAATCACGAACATAGGTCAAATATGCAAGACACCCCTTCTCGACTATATGTCAAGCCTTCACATAAGAAATAACCTTGCAAGTAGAATGGCCAGGAGTCCCCTCCACTCTAATCTAGGCAATACCGGCATGGCTAAGGTCAGCATCTTGGCGTGACAATCCAATATAGCATGATAAGGTGACAACTAATCCATACCCAAAATGACATCAAAATCCACAATATCAAGAAGTAGGAGATTTGCACTAGTCTCAAGGCTCCGGATAGAAACTACACACGAGCGATAGACACGATCTACAACAATTGAATCTCTCACAGGCGTGGACACATACACATGATCACTCAAAGAATCACGAGGCACAACCAGATATGAAGCAAAATAGAATGACACATAGGAATAAGTAGAGCCAAGATCAAATAGAACTGAAGCATATCTATGGCAAACTGGAATAATACATGTGATGACGACGTCAGATGACTCGCCCTAAATGGGGCTGGGCCCTACCACTCTGACCTCCTCCCCTCAGGCAACCCCTACCTGGCTGGACTCCACCTCTAATGGCATGACCTCCACCTCTAACAATCTGACCCTCGCCTCTAGCTGGTTATGTGAGCGGTGGAGCAACTGGTGCCGGCGAGATGGCACGAGAACCATGCTGAGATTTATTGCTCGACAATCTAGAGCAATACCTCCTGATGTGACCTATGCCCCCAAAACTCAAAGCACTCTCTCGGCTGCTAAGACTACTGGAATGAAGATTAACCCTGACGATCTGAATAGCCAATGTAGTAACTCTGAAGCGGTGGCACACTGATAGGAGCTGAATGTGCACTAAATGTTGGCTTCTCAAGACAAGACCCATAATAACCACGACCACCATAAGTACAGTGGGCTACCTTGAGAGCTAACTGAATCGGCCTAGGAGGATGGCCTCTACCAAAGAAACCCCTGCCTCCAGATAAGTCACCACTGAAACCACCAAAATGATGATGCTTCTTATCAGACACCGGCCTCCTCTCCTAACCACAAACCATCTCAATCCGTCTAGAAATATCTATGGCTCTCTAGAAATAAATATCGTTCCCGGTCTCCTTGGCCATCTATAGCCTGATGCTGAAGGTGCGTCCATCAATGAATCTTCTCCCTCTCTCCTAGTAAGGAGTAAAATAATGGCATGGCGAGCTAGGTCCACAAATTGAGTCTCATATTGGGTGATAGTCATGCTACCCTGCTGAAGACGCTCAAACTGCCTGCAGTAATCCTCTCTTAGAGTGAAAGGAATGAACTTCTCTAGCTGTAAAAACAGATCCCAGGTAAGTACAAGCGAACCAACTGGTCTGATCACCATGATACTTCTGGAGTATGGAGACATGGAACACCGGATGACCTACTCATAAGCTAGGTGGCAGGGCAAGCCTGTAGGCCACCTCACCCACTCTCTCAAGAATCTCAATGGGTCTGATATACCTAGGGCTCAACTTACCCTTCTTTCCAAACCTCATCACACCCTCCATGGGTGAAACCCCAAAGCAATACCCTCTCTCCAACCATGAATACAACATCACGAACTCTTTGATCGACATAACTCTTCTGCCTAGACTGGGCTGTGAAAAGTTGATCCTAAAAAATCTTGATCTTTTCCAAGGCATCCTGAACCAAATCGGTACCCAACAACCGTGCCTCTCTCGGCTCGAACCAACCAACTGGCGAACGACATCGCCTCACATACAATGCCTAATAGGGAGCCATCTTAATACTCGACTGGTAGCTATTGTTATAGGCAAACTCCACAAGTGACAAGAACTGATCCCAAGAACCCCAGAAATCCATAACGCAAGCGCGAAGCATATCCTCCAATATCTGAATAGTGCGCTCGGAGTGGCCGCTTGTCTATGGGTGAAATATTGTATTCAACTCAACCCGTGTGCCTAACTCACATTGTACATCCCTCTAAAAGTGTGAGATAAACTACGTACCTCAATCAAAAATGATAGACACGGCCACGCCATGAAGACAGACAATCTTGCGGATATAGATCTCAACTAACCACTCTGAAGAATAGGTAACTTCCACTGAATTGAAATGTGCCGACTTGGTCAATCTGTCCACAATGACCCATACCGTGTCGAACTTCTTATGAGTCCGTGGGAGCCCAACAACAAAATCCATTGTAATATGCTCCCACTTCCACTCAGGAATCTCCGGCCTCTGATGCTCGTACTTTACCTGCTGATAGTTCAAACACTGAGCTACATATACAACTATATCTTTCTTCATCCTCCTCCACAATTAGTGCTGCCGCAAGTCTCGATACATCATGACGGCACCCAGATAAATGGAATATCGGGAACTGTAGTGCCCCTCAAGAATCAACACACTAATCCCATCCACACTAGGCACACAAATATGACCCTGCATCTGCAACACCTCATCATCTCCCATAGTAACCTGCTTGGTACCACCGTGTTGTATCGTGTCCTTAAGGACAAGCAAATAGGGGACGTTATACTGACGCTCTCTGATGCACTCATACAAAGAATACCGAGAGACCGTGAAAGCTAGAACACGACTGGGCTCCGAAATATCTACCCTCATGAGCTGATTGGCCAAGGCCTGAACATATGATGCAAGTGGTCTCTCACCAACTGGAATATACGCAAGGCTACCTATCCTCACAGACTTTCTACATAAGGCATCGGGCATTACATTGGCTTTCCCGAGATGATACAAAATGGTGATATCATAGTCTTTTAACAGCTCCAACCACCTCCTCTGACTCAAGTTGAGATCTTTTTTCCTGAACAGATATTGAAGAATCTGATGATCCGTGAACACCTCACATGACACTCCGTAGAGGTAATACCCCCAAATCTTCAATGTATGAACAATGGCTACCAACTCTAAGTCATGAACAGGGAAATTCTTCTCGTGAGCCTTTAATTGCCGCGACACGTATGCAATCACCCAACCATCCTGCATCAACACTGCACCTAGCCCAACACGTGATACATCATAATACACCGTATAGGATCCTAAACCTATGTGTAATACCAACACTGGAGTTGTAGTCAAGGCATTCTTGAGCTTCTAAAAACTCAACTTATACTCATCCGACCACCTGAATGGAGCACCCTTCTGGGTCAATCCATCAATGGGGCTGCTATGGATGAAAACTCCTCCACAAACCGGCGATAATAACCTGCCAAACCCAGGAAGCTCTGAATCTATGTAGTTGAAGTAGGTCTAGGCCAGTTCTCAATTGCCTCAATCTTCTTAGGATCCACCTTAATGCCCTATGTAGATACAATATGCCCCAAAAGGTGACCGAGTGCAACCAAAACTCACTCTTTGAAAACTTGGCATACAATTGACTATCTCTTAGAGTCTGAAGTAGAAATCTAAGATGTTGCTCATGCTCCTCTCGATTGCGGGAGTAGATCAAGATATCATCAATGAATACAATCACAAAAGAATCCAAATAGGGCTTGAATACCCGGTTCATCAAATCCATAAATGTTGCTGGGGCATTTGTCAAGCCAAATGACATCACTAGGAACTCATAATGCCCATACCAAGTCCAAAAAGTTGTCTTAGGGACATCCGATACCCTAATCTTCAACTGATGGTAGCCATATCGCAAATCAATCTTTGAAAACACTTTGGCACCCTGAAACGGATCAAATAAGTCATCAATCCTCGACAACGGATACTTATTCTTGATAGTGACCTTCCTTAACTATCAATAGTGTATGCACATCCTCATCGGACAAATCCTTCTTCTTTACGAACAACACGGGCGTACCCCAAGGCGAGACACTAGGTCTAATGAATCACTTATCAACCAAATCCTGCAATTGCTCCTTCAATTCCTTCAACTCAGGTGGCGCCATATGGCATGGTGGAATAGAAATGGGTTGAGTGCCTGGAGCCAAATCAATACAGAAGTCAATATACCTGTCGGGTGGCATCCCCAGCAAGTCTGCGGGAAACACCTATGGAAACTCACACACAACAGGTATTGAATACATGAAAGGAACCTCCGCACTCGAATCATGAAAATAGGCCAAATATGCTAGACACTCCTTCTCGACCATATGTCGAGCCTTCACATAAGAGATAATCTTACAAGAAGAATAGCCAGGAGTCCCCCTCCACTCTAATTGAGGCAATCCCAACATGGCTAAGGTCACCGTCTTGGCGTGATAGTCCAATATAGCATGATAAGGTGATAGCCAATCCATACCCAAAATAACATCAAAATTTACCATCTCAAGAAGAATGAGATCTATACTAGTCTCAACACTCCCAATAGTAATCATACACGAGCGATAAACACAGTCTACAATAGTAGAACCTCCCACAAGTATGGACATATATACAAGAGCACTCAAAGAATCACGAGGCACAACCTGATATGAAGCAAAATAGGATGACACGTAGGAATAAGTAGAGTCCAGATCAAATAGAACTGAAGTATCTCTATGGCAAACTGGAACAATACATGTGATAACGGCGTCAGATGACTCGACCTCGGGTCTAGCTGGGAATGCATAGAAACGGGGTTGGGCCCTATCACTCTGACCTCTGTCCCTCGGGCGACCCCTAGTTGGCTGGCCTCTACCTCTAATTGCACCTCTAATGGCATGACCTCCACCTCTAACGATCCGATCCCCGCCTCTAGCTGTCTGAGCGGGCTGTGGAGCAACCGGTGCCGTTATCACGGCACGAGAACCCTACTGTGTTTTGGCGCTCGACAATCTAGGGCACTACCTCCCGATGTGACCTATGCCCCCCACACTCAAAGCACTCGCTCGGCTATTGAGGCTGCTGGAACGAAGATTGACCCTGATGGTCTGAATAGCCATTGTAGTAACTCTGAAGTGGTGGCACACTGATATGAGCTGAATGTGCATTGAATGTTGGCTGCTCAGGACGAGACCCATAAGAACCACGATCGCCCAAAGTATTGTGGGCTACCTAGAGAGCTAATAGAATCGGCCTAAGACGATATCCTCTACCAAAAGAACCCTTTCTCCAGATGAGGCACCACTGAAACCACCTAAATGACGAGGCCTCTTATCAGATATCGGACCTCTCTCCTGACAACCAACAATTTTGATTTGTTTAGCAATATCTACGGCCCTTTGGAAAGAAATATCATCCCCAGTCTCCTTGGATATCTCTAGCCTGATACTGAAGGTGAGTTCATCAATGAATATCCTCACTATCTCCCTCTCAGTAGGGAGTAAAACAATGGAATGGCGAGCTAGGTCCACAAATCGAGTCTCATACTGGGTGATAGTCATGCTGCCCTGCTGAAGACGCTCAAACTGCCTATGGTAATCCTCTCTCAGAGTGAAAGGAATGAACTTCTCTAGTGTGATCTCCACTATAACCGTGTTGCGCAATACCTCGTGGCAACGGTCTAAGTAATCTTGTGGGTCCTCAGAAGGTGCACCACTGAGATGTACATAAAAGAGCTTGGTGAACTTATCCAACCTCAACAAGGCCTCAGAAGACATAGCGGGCCTATCATCGTCCTGTGCCACAATAACCGGCTGAATCACCCCAACTGGCTGGGCTGCTGGAGTCTGATATAGGGGAGCCACCTGCTCCGGAGTGTGAGTAGCGGGAGTTTGTTCTCCTCCTCCAACTCGATAAATGGTCGGTGCCACCAGATATGCACCGGTCTGGGCCACACTCTCTATAAGGCCCACCAAGCGGACTAGAGTGTCCTGAAGCACTAGAGTGGCTATGAACCCCTCGGGGACCTGAGTTGGTCCGACGGGTACGGTCTGAGGTGGGACCTCCTCCTCATGATAAATCTAAGGCTCCACTGCAGATGCTGATGCTCGAGCTCTAGGCTGAGCTCTACCTCTATCTCGGCCTCTAGCTCAACCTCTTCCCCTGGTAGTAGGGGGTTCCAGCTCCTGTCCAACTGTAGATGCAGTGCATGTTCTCTCAATATGCGAGAGAACACGAATAGAATGGTTCAATCATCAATGATAGAATGAAATCGCTTGATAGAGAAAGAAAGAATTAAATTATTTTCCTAAACTCCATAGCCTCTGGAAGATAAGTACAAACGTCTCCGTACCAATCCTCCAGACTCTACTAAGCTTGCTCATGATTCTTGAGACCTAGGCAACCTAGTGCTTTAATACCAACTAGTCATGACAGGGAATTCCCACCCTCGGGCCGTGATGTCGCCTAACATTTCACTTGCAAGGTAAGCCAACACTAGCTATATCTATTAACCATTTTAAATAATTTTCTATAATTAAATGATAAGAATGAAACTAAATAGTCTGCAATAATGAAATAAGCTAATAAGTGACGAAATCCAAATACAAATTCCGGAACTGGTGTCACGAATACATGAGCGTCTAGGATACTATATATAATCATCTGAAATAAACATAATTATTTGAATAAAAATAAACAACTAAAAGAAGTAGAAGGGGACTTCAGGGCTGCAGACGCCGTGCAGCTATACCTCAAGTTTCCTCTAAATAGCTGGATTCGAGCAAGTCTACTGAACGCCATTGGGACCAACTCTAGTATCTGCACAAGAAGTGCAGAGTGTAGTATGAGTACAATCGTCCCCATTTACTCTATAAGTGTCGAGCCTAACCTCCACGGAATAGTGACGAGGCTAAGGCGGGTCAATTAAATTAACTTGTATGCAATAATAACTATAATAATAATAATAATAATAATAACATAAAAAATAGGAATGGAAGTAAAGCAGATAATTCATAAATACGAACTCAAATCCAACTAACAGAGAGTCAAGAATAATTAGTAATATAAGCTCTTATAGATTACCAAGGCCAATCCATCAGTCACAAACAATGTAATTTTAAGTAATTAGTTGCGGCGTGCAGCCCGATCCCACTATATCAACTTTAAACAATCTGTTGCGACGCGCAACCAGAGCCCATCATATCATCGTCTGTCAATATCATAATTCGTCCTTATTCTGCCATTTCAACCCATTTCTGTTCATTTTCAATTGCGGCGTGCAACCCGCTCTCCAAACAATTTAAATCAATAATACCAATTCAACAACCCAAATTTACAAGAATTTCTACATCAAGAGAGTAAATGTACGAGGCAAATGAAAAATCACATAATACTCAAAGAATCTCTAACATTTCGTATGTCTCAACTTCAACAACTCATCGGTATCCTCCAATTAACAATTCATACAAGTGTAACTACGCTATGGAAGGAAACAAATATTAAAAAACAATAAGACAAGTAAGACATAAGACAACTCAATATGCAAGTAAAGCAAGTAGAGACAATTTAACAATTAAGCATGAAATCATGGAAGAGATGGACAATTCAATACATGGATAACTAAATGACAAGTAACAATTATGGAATGGAAGTAAAATGCGCACATATCATTCAAGGCATATATCAAGATATACTAAGAAGTAATGGAAACATGGAAGCAAGTAACACAACGACGTATATACACTCGTCACCTCGCATATACGCTGTTCCACACGTAATTCGCATAACATATAACTCAAGGGTTCCTAATTCCCTCAAATCAAGGTTAGACTCAATGCTTACCTTGCTCTATAACTCAAGCAATCACTCAATCATGGCCTTGGCTTTTGAATAAGCCTCCAAACTAACCAAATCTAGCAATTTATTGGCCAAACGATTCAAAATAAGCTTTAGAAACTACCCACAAATGAAAGATGTTCAATTTAGATCATTTTTGAAACACTCAACAAAAGTCAACCCCGGGTTCGCTTGGTCAAAATCGAGATTCTGACCAAAACCCGACTACCCATTCACTCCCGAGTCCGGTTATGTAATTTGTTTCAAAATCCATCCTCAATTCGAGGTTTAAATTCTAATTTTACAAAAATTCCTAATTATACCCAAATCCCTAATTTCTACCATGAAAATCCTAAATTTGATGTTGAAATATTATGAAATGTAATGGTTAATTGATAAGAAAGAGATGAAAGCTACTTACCAATGAATTTAGGAAGAAAATATCTTGAAAACATCGCCTCTACGGTGTTTAGTGTTGAGAAAATATGAGAAATGGGCTAACACTCATTTTTGCCTCTTTTACCCAGCTGCGGATGTCGCAATTGCGATGTCTTATTCGCAATTGAGGACATCGCAAATGCGAGAAAGGGGTCGCAAATGCGAACCCTATCTTAGAAGAGCAGTTGTTGCAAATGTGAAGCAGTCAATAGTGGTCAACGATCGCAATTGCGGCCATTTTCTTCGCAAATGCGAAGGTCCACAGTTCGCAAATGCGAACAAAAATCTCACAATTGTGAGGTTCACCCAATCCAGCCCATGCTCGCAAATGCAAATATTTGTTCGCAAAAGAGAGGCTATCAAATGCGAGACGGATCTCGCAAATGCTAGTTGTATCTCGCAAATGAGAGATATGCAGCACAACACCAGCACTAGCTATTCCAATCTTAACCAAACTCATCTGAAACACGCTAAACTCACCCGAGCCCATCGGGCTCCAAACCAAACATGCACACAAGTGTAATAACATCATACGAACTTGCTCGCGTAATTAAATCACCAAAATAACATCTAAATCTACGAATCAATCCTCAAAATAAATGAACTTTCAAAGTGAAACTTAAGAACACTAGAATCATGTCAAATCAATTCCGAATTGAACCAAATTTTACAGACAAGTTTCAAATTGCAATACAGATCTATTCATGTTTTAACATCAAAATCCGAACCCATTAGCTATGAAGTCAACTTACGGTCAAACTTAGTAATTCTTCAACTTTTAAAAATGCTTGGTTTCGGCAAAATGAGTCAAAACAAGTTAGGGACTACGCACATGTCCCAAATCACGATACGGACCCACCGGGACCGTCAAAATGCTAATCCGGGTTTGTTTACAAAAAATATTGACCGTAGTCAACTCAAGTCATTTTAAAGACAAAAATTCATATTTTCTTAAATTTTTCACATAAAACCTTTTTCGAAAAAAGACTCGGACTGGGAACGCAAATCGAAAAACACTAAACAGCTGAGGTCTCTAAATATTAAAATAGAGGTTAAATCTTAAAATGACCTATCAGGTCATCACATAAATATATGACATTTGAAATTCTTTTATCATTATTATCATTAATTTCTTGATTAATTTGATAAGGTCCTTGATTAAATTTTAAGACATGTCATTGTAATATAGATCATAATAATGAGACTAAAGCTTCTTATAATTTAATCAAAAGTTATTCTTGATCATAGGATTAATTTGGACATTAGCGATCTGGTTAGATTAATATTTATGTGATCGTCTTTATGAGTAAATATTAATTGATCTCATTAGATAAATCACATATACAAATAATGCATATAGAGATATACGATCATTGAACCGACACATTAATGGTTCGAATTACAATAAATTGTCAATAGAATATTCTCTAGAAGAATGTGCTGCAAGAGTTTTCTTTAAATTTGTAACGACCCGATCGGTCATTTTGAGTATTTTAGCCTCGGTCACCTATTTATTTCCTCCTTTATGTTGTATTATTTTTATGTGAATTTCTGGGGGTGTTTGGTTTTGGTTCGGGTGAGTTTCGGAGTGAAATGGGACACATAGTCCCTTAGTTAGAGTCTTAGGTTGAAAATATTGGTCGTAGTTTGAATTTTGTGTAGATTACTCTAGAATGAAGTTTTGACGGTTCCAATAGCTCAGTATGGTGATTTTGGACTTAGGAGCGTGTTCGGATGTTGATTTGGAGGTCTGTAGGTCGTTTCAACTTGAATTGGCATAAGTTAGAAAGTCGAAGGTTTGGAAGGTTGAGAAGTTTGACCGGGAGTTGATAAGGTGGCCAAGAGGCCTCGAGATTCTGGCACATATAGTGGTGCTCGTGCCCCAGTTGCAGCCCGTCATGGTAGAGTCTATGTGAGCCGCCCAGTTCATTCAGCACTTCCAACTTCCAGTGGTATTCCGGTTACTCTCAGGTCTCAGGTTTTACATTATGCACCGGTACTGTCTAGTGCACCTCCTGCATAGGGTGCTTTCAGCGGTCAGTCTAGCCGACCAGGCCCGAGCCAGTTTCAGAAGCCATGTCCTCCGAGAGCTTGTTTTGAGTGTGGTGATACTCGTCACATGGTGAGGGATTGCCACAGACTCAGGAGGGGTGCACCTCCACAGACCACTCATGCTCCACGTCTTCCACCGGGTCCTCAGACTTCACATATCGTGGTTACCGCACCAGTTTCCACTCCACCTGCACAGCTAACTAGAGGTAGAGGTTGGGCGAATAGGGGTCTCTCTAAAAGGGGAGGTCAGTCCAGATGTTATGCTCTACCAACTAGGACAGAGGCGGTTGCATCAGACTCAGTCATCACAAGTATTGTTTCGGTTTGTCATAGAGATGCATCAGTCTTATTTGATCCAAGCTCCATTTATTCCTATGTATCATCTTACTTTGCTCCATCTATGGGTATATCTCATATTTTCTTGAGTTCTCCTATCTATGTATCCACGCTTGTGGGAGATTCTATTATTGTTAACCGTATGTATCAGTCGTGTTTAGTCATCCTTGGTGGTTTTGAGACCATATTTGACCTACTATTGCTCAGTATGGTAGATTTTGATGTTATTTTAGGCATGGACTGTTTGTCGCCTTATCATGCCATTCTTGATTGTCATGCCAAAAAGGTGATGTTGGCTATTCCAGGTTTGCTGCGATTGGAGTGGAGGGGTACCTTGGATTATGTTCCTAGCAGGGTGGTGTCTTTATTTAAGGCGCATCGGATGGTTGGGAAAGAGTGTGATGCATATGTAGCCTTTGTGAGGGATGTCAGTGTTGACATGCCTACCTTGGAGTCAGTTCCGTTAATGACGGACTATCTAGATGTTTGTCAGGTGGATCTTCGGGCATGCCGCCCGATAGGGATATCGATTTTGGTAATGACTTGTTGTAGGGCACTCAGCCCATTTCTATGCCACCATATCGTATGGACCCAGCAGAGTTGAAGGAGTTAAAGGAGCAGTTGAAAGAGTTGCTTGATAAAGGTTTTATTCGCCCCAGTGTGTCACCTTAGGGTGCTCTAGTCTTGTTTGTAAAGAAGAAGGATGGTTCTATGCGCATGTGTATTGATTATTTTCAGTTGCACAAGGTTACGGTGAAGAACATGTATCCATTGCCACACATTGATAACCTATTTGATCAGCTACAGGGTGCCAAAGTGTTGTCGAAGATTGATTTGAGATCAGACTATCATCAGTTGAACATTCGGGATCTGGATATTCCGAAGACTACCTTCAAGACTCGGTATGGTCATTACGAGTTCCTTGTGATGTCATTTAGGTTGACCAATGCCCCGGCAGCATTCATGCAGTTGATGAATAGTGTATTCTAGCCCTATCTTGACTCATTAGTCATTGTGTTTATTG
The DNA here is from genome assembly GCF_000715075.1 of Nicotiana tabacum. Taxonomy (NCBI): domain Eukaryota; kingdom Viridiplantae; phylum Streptophyta; class Magnoliopsida; order Solanales; family Solanaceae; genus Nicotiana; species Nicotiana tabacum. Next base: position 19,548,039 of record NC_134081.1, on the reverse strand, counting down.
AAGACATCTTGATGTACTCCCGGAGCCAGGAGGATCATGAGCAGCACCTGAGAATCGTGCTTTAGACCTTAAAAGAAAAGAAGTTGTATGCAAAATTTTCAAAGTATGAATTCTAGCTTGATTCGGTGGTGTTTTTGGGTCATGTAGTATCGAGTGAGGGGATCAAGTTAGATCCGAAGAATATTGAAACAGTGCAGAGCTGGCCCAGAGCGTCTTCAACTATTGAGATCCGGAGTTTTCTTGGTTTGGCATGGTATCACCGACATTTCGTAGAGGGTTTCCCGTCTATCTATTGCACCACCTATGACTAGATTGACCCAAAAGGGTGCTCCGTTCAGGTGGACCGAGGAGTGTGAGGAGATCATTCAAAAGCTCAAGACTTCTTTGACTACATCCCCAGTGTTGGTGTTTCCTATGGGTTCGAGGTCTTACACATTGTACTGTGATGCGTCACGTGTTGACCTTGGCGCAGTGTTAATGCAAGAGGGTAGGTTGATTGCCTATGCATCTAGATAGCTGAAGGTTCATGAGAAGAATTATCATGTCCATGACCTGGAATTAGTAGCTATTGTTTATGCCTTGAAGATTTGGCGGCGCTATTTGTATGGTGTCCCTTGTGAGGTCTATACCAACCACCTAAGTCTACAACCGATTGGATGTTTCGGAGCCGAGTCGAGTGCTGGCTTACGTGGTTTCTCAGTCTTCTCTTTATGAACTTATCAGAAAGTGTCAGTATGATGACCCCCATTTGCTTGTCCTCAAGGACACGGTTCAGCACGACGATTCCAAGGAGGTTACTCTAGGGAATGACATTGTGTTGCGGATGCAGGGCCGGTTATGTGTGCCCAATGTAGATGGATTGCGTAAATTGATTCTTCAGGAGGCCCACAGTTCGTGGAACTCCATTCATCCGAGTGCCGCTAAGACATAGTGAAGTATGTACTTCGGTGTCTAAATTGTCAGCAGGTGAAATATGAGCATCAGTGGCCAGATGGGTTGCTTCAGAGGCTTGAGATTCTCGAGTGGAAATGGGAGCGAGTTACCATGGATTTCGTTGTTGGGCTCCCACGGACTTAGAAGAAGTTTGATGTAGTATAGGTAATTGTGGATAGGTTGACCAAGTTAGCTCATTTCATTCCAGTGGTGACTGTTTATTCTTCATAGCAGCTGGCTTAGGTCTATATTCGCGAGATTGTCCGACTTCATGGTGTGCTGGTATCCATCATCTCTGACCCGGGTACGCAGTTTATAGCGCGATTCTAGAAGGCCGTACAGCGTGAGTTTGGCACACGGGTTGAGTTGAGTATAACATTCCACCCTCAGATGGACGGATAGTCCGAGCGCACTATTCAGATATTGGAGGATATGATTCGTGCATGTGTTATGGAGTTAGGCGGTTCTTGGGATCAGTTCTTACCGCTCGCAGAGTTTGCCTACAACAACAGTTATCAATCGAGCATTCAGATGGCTCCGTATGAGGCTTTGTTTGGGAGGCGGTATCGGTCTTCGGTGGGTTGGTTTGAGCCGGGTGAGGCTAGGCTATTGGGTACAGACTTGGTTCAGGATGCTTTGGAAAAGGTTAAATTGATTCAAGATCGGCTTCGTACAGCCCAATCTAGACAGAAAATTTATACGGATCGGAAGGTTCGTGATGTCGTATTCATGGTTGGAGAGCGGGTCTTGCTCCGAATTTTGCCCATGAAGGGTGTTATGAGGTTCGGGAAGAAGGGCAAGTTAAGCCCTAGGTATATCAGACCTTTTGATATTCTTGAGAGGATTGGTAAGGTGGCTTACAAGCTTGCACTGCCACCTAGTCTAGCTGCAGTTCATCCAGTATTCTATGTTTCTATGCTCTGCAAGTACCACGGTGATCCGTCACATGTGTTAGATTTCAGTTCAGTCTAGTTGGACAAGGATTTTTCATATGTTGAAGAGCCTGTGGCCATATTGAACATGTAGGTTCGAAAGTTGAGGTTAAAGAGCATTGCGTCAGTGAAGGTTCAGTGAAGGGGTCAACCAGTTGAGGAGGCGACTTGGGAGATCGAGCATGATATGCGTAATCGTTATCCTCATCTATTCACCACCGAGGCGAACGTTTGTTTTAAGAGGGGGAGGATGTAATGACCCAATTGGTCGTTTGGAGTATTTTTGCCTTGTTCCCCTATTTATTTCCTCATTTATGTTGTATCATGGTTATGTGACTTGCCGAGGGTGTTTGGTTTTGGTTCGGGTGAGTTTCGGAGTGAAATATGACACATAGTCCCTAAGTCGGAGGCTTAGGTTGAAAAAGTTGACCGTAGTTTAACTTGTATATAGATGACTCCAGAATGGAGTTTTGACGGTTCCAATAGCTTCGTATGGTAATTTTGGACTTAGGAGTGTGTCCGGATATTGATTTGGAGGTGCGTAGGTCGTTTCGGCTTGAATTGACGTAAGTTAGAAAGTTAAAGGTTTAGAAGGTTGAGAAGTTTGACCGGGAGTTGACTTTATTGATATCGGGGTCGAATTTCGATTTAGGAAGTTAGAATAGGTCAGTCATGTCATTTATGACTAGTGTGTAAAATTTGAGGCCAATCGGAATTGTTTTGGTATGATTCGGCATTAGTTTTGGAAGTCGGATGTTCATAGTTTCAATAGGCTTGAATTGGGTTGCGATTCGTTGAATCGATATTGTTTGATGTGATTTTTGGCCTCAAGTAGGTCCGTTATATATTTTGGAACTTGTTGGTATATTTGGACAGAGTCCTGGGGGGCCCGGGTGTGATTCGGATTGAATCAGAATGATTTTGGGACTTAAAGGAATGTTGAACCTGCTGTGTCTGGTGCAATCACACCTGCACACTTTGGGCCGTAGTTGTGGCACCGCAGAAGCGGCCTTCGAGCCGCAGAAGCAAATTTGGACTTGCCCAGCTTGGACTGCAAGTGCGGTCGAAGCTCCGCACATGCGGGCTCGTAGAAGCGAGCCACATGTCGCAGAAGCGTGGGCGCATGTGCGCTTAGGTGTCCGTAGAAGCCCATTCTCAGGACTTAAGTTAGAGCCGCACTTGCGATGGTTTTTCCACAGGTGCGGAGCCGCAGAAGCGGTTGTTGGCCCGCAAAAGCGAAAGTTGCTGGGCAGAAGAAGGGGTCTTCGAAGGTTTGATTTTATTTTTTATTATTGGACCTAGAGAGCTCGGTTTGTGGCGATGTTTCGAAGGTTTCTCAAGGAAACCATCGGGGTAAGTGATTCTAAACCGGATTTGACTATATTACTTGAATCCATTATTATTTTCATCATTTAATTATTAATTTGAGTTGGAAATTTGGGAAAACATTGTGAACACTTCTTAGACTAAATTTTGGAGATTTGAAAGGCGATTGAAATCAGATTTGAGTAATTTTTGTATGGTTGGACTCATTATCAAATGGGTGTTCAGATTTTATAATTTTGGTCGGGTTCCGAGATGTGAGCCTGGGGTTGACTTTTTGAGTTGACTTTTTATTTCTCTTCAAATATCGTAACTTTATTGTTCAGAATAGTTTTCTATAGTTCATATTTATGGTATGAAGTTGTTTTGGCTAGATTTGAGCCGTTCGGAGTTAGATAATCGAGGGAAAGGCTTAATAGTGGATTGAGTAGCGTGTTTTGAGGTTAGTGTCTTGCCTAACTTTGTGTGGGGGAATTACCCCTTAGGATTGGTGTTGTTTTGTGTTAATTGTGATATGTGAAGGCCGTGTATGCAAGGTGACGAGTGCATACACGGGCTAAACGTGGTAATACCGGTTCTAGCTATGTAGATTCTTTTCATGCCTTTAATTGAGTTACCATAGTATGTTATATTCATCATCTTTAGTCTATCTTCACATGCTTTACTTGTCTTACCTCTTACTTGTTAAGTGCCTTTACATGCCTAGTTGAAATTATTGTTTCCTCTATTCTTTATTCATTATTTAACAGTTGAGTTCCTTACTTGAAGTTGTTATTTCTTGGAATATATTTTTGTTAAAATTGGCATTGAGCTATAAAGGCCATAATTCACATTGAGAGTTGTTACGTTGTGAAATACAATCAGATCTCTCTATTACAACATCCTTATATAACATTACTTCACTATAAAAGCCAAGTTTTTTTGAAATCAAATATCATGTTTTGTTATAATATATGTTCTCTATAATAGCAATTCGCTATAACATCCAAAAATATCCTGAACAAACGAGGCTGTTATAGAGAGGTTTGATTGTACTATTCTTGTTGAGTTATTCATTTTCAGTTTTTATTGTTGAGACTCTTGTGCATATTGCAGTTGAGCCATGGCTATTTATTATGGAAACACCGTTAGTGTTGACTTCTTTGGCAAGTTGTGATATTGGGCACTTGAGGTGCAATTTGTTATATGTTGTGATATTGATACGCATACGATGGTATAACTATTTGGGATTTAAACGCATGCGGTGAGATAAGGTGGGCTTGATATGCGTGTTGCTAGTAGGAGAACTACTTGAAGCCACGCAGTGTGATAAAGTGGGTAAAACGCGAGAAGCTATTTCGGAGAAAATAATTTTTAAAACTAAATGCTAGGCTCCCGCGGTGATATAAGAAAAGATTGTGAATTATTTTGTGATATGAGACTACGAGGCGGTACCTCGGTAGTGATTTTTATTAATACGTTTCTATTATATATCTTGTTGTTTTGGTTGCTTTGTTTCCTTGGCATAGTATTCTTTGCTTTCTTCTGTGATGCCTTATTTGCCTTAGTTCAGTGGAGCTATTCCTAGCATATTTCTCATTGTTTCATTTCCATTGTTTAAAATTATTCCACTGTCATATACTTGTTCAGTTTTCTTATTTATTCCAGTGGGGCCTTGACCTGACCTCGTCACTACTCTACCGAGTTTAGGCTTGGCATTTACTGGTACCATTGTGGTGTACTTATGCTACGTTCTGCACATCTTTTTATGCATATCCAAGTACCTCTTACCAGTCCAGGCACCGGTGAGTTGAGTTCAGGTTCAGAGATTTCATGGTACATGTATCGGCGTTCGCAGGCCTCGGAGTCACCATCTATCTAGTCTACTTCATTTCTTTTCCTTTTATAGACACTGTTGTATAAGGATGTTCAGTACTTTCTTGTAGAGCTTGTGACTTGTATTCGCCAGATTTTGAGGAGTTGTGTTCTGTTGAGTTATGGAGTTTCTTTATATGATAGTTGTTGAGTTATTTGAAGGTTTTTATAAATTCTCAGTTAAATATTGCACGTATATTAGGCTTACCTAGTCTTAGAGACTATGTGCCGTCACGACATCCTACGGAGGGAAATTGGGGTCGTGATAGACTTGAAATCATCATAGTAATTTACAAGTTATTTATTGTGCTTTGATACTAGAAACCTATGGCCATAGGGTGATAGTTGAAAGGATATTGGGTATGATCAAATACTTGTATAATTAGTGATTGATCAAGATGGCATCCGTCAACTCTTGGTAATGAGTTTAAGCTCAATATTGTCATGAATTATAAATGACCAAATTAAGATCTTGGTCACGGTATTGAATGAAAGAAGAAAATAGTTTGTTAGGTCATTTAACGGTCGATTATATTTAACATTAATACATAGTTGGTCCCTTATTAGAATTTGAGAGTTGAACTACATCCTAGGGTGACTCAAAGCTATTAGTCTTCCACTCCTCATGAAGTGCATCCCTGAACGACGCCTTTGTACAAATTCCTATGATAAACCCTAACTTTCGGTTGGTCTTAAGAGCAAGGCACACCGATCAACTCAATAAGCCATAATTTTCAGAACCGGTGAGCTGTATCAGAATCAACACCAAGCCAGGTGTATTTGAAGGTTGCAGGAACAAAAGATGAGTATGATTGATTTTGTCTTCCACTATTGACAATCGACCAAAGAAAAAATAGAGAATGCTGTGAAGAAGAAACAGAGAAGAATGGTGCAGAAACGAAAACAATACACTATTCAGCCAATGTCATCCGAAGTGGAACATCAAAAGAAGTGAGCCAGTTACAATGTAGAATACAGAAAAAATGAGTTCAAAAAAGCAAAATGATGTCCAAGCCAATATTACATGCCAGAAGTAATGATGAAAAATCGCTGAGAAATTATGAAGTTCTGCAAAGAAAGATGGCATAAGTTATGCATGGATAAAAATGGTGAAAATCAAAGGAAGGGAAAGATAGAGTTTATAATTTGAGGAAGTTTTGGTTTCTTCATTTATTTTCTTTTTCTTTCAACTTTGTTTTGGTAGAAAAAAATAAAACTGAACCCTACTTTCTACTTTTCAAAATTTAAATAGTTTTAGTTGTCAAAAAGTTGGTATTTAATTTCATGCTTTTGCTTTCCCCGCTCCTCGTGTGGGTGGATAACACTCTCTCCCACCTTAGCATTTAAGGGCGAATTAGTTCCACTCATAAGGTATAAAGATCGCTCCAAAAGTTTAAGTGTATAAGAGAATTTGAAAAGTTATATTCTTTCATTAATCTCAATACGACAATACAACTTGTTTTTCCCGACCTTAATTGAATTTTCCTCATTTTTTTCATTTTGAAGGCCATTTCATGGATCGTCTTTAACGCACTTGCAATATTTTTTCTAAATTTATTTATGGCTATTTGAAAATTCAGAAATGAGGTTGATAATGCAATAAAATTATATCTCATTCCCTTGTATTCTTTCCATTCTTTGTATCTTTTAAATTAATTGACGGGAAATAAAAAATACAAGGTTATAATATCTCAACATATCTTATGTAATCAAGCCATCAAAACATGTTATGTAAATTAAGCCATTAAATTTTGCAAATTTAGAAACGAAGTTGCTCATGGCCAATCATGTTTCTTCTCATAAACAGGTGGAGGATTTCTATGGGGAGCAAAGTAGAAGCCATCTTCCTGCACTTTCCAAAAACATTCATAATTGAGTTCCAATGAAGGGTCTACTAGTCCACAAAATGTAGCTATATTGTCATTGTAGACATCAAATTTTGTATCTTTACCATTCCACCAGAAATGACAAAAGAAAAGTGTAACCCCCAAAAGGGTTTTCTTTAAAGCTAAATTTAAACTCTTCGCTTGCCTGGAGGGTTTTATTTCCTAGATCATCGTCTTTAGATTGAGAACGAATGATCAAAGATTTTGAAATATCATAAGAAAGGGCATCAATGATATAAAGTGTTTGTGTGGTGGTAAATGGCGTCCCACGACTACTCAAAATGAGGTTTATTACAAAGATGAATGAGCAAAAAAAGGTTTTGGTCTTAAAATTAATCATATTTTTTAACTTTTGAAATGGTTCCTTTTGAAACTCTAAAGAGGTTCATGCTATATTTATTTGCATCAAGAAGAAATTAATGACTTAGATTTGATTACATCAGATTAATCATAATTTGATTTCTCCATTCTTCGGAAGAACAATTACGGCGTAGACATTTACTAGTTTAATATTGGAGTTAACATGCAACGGAATATTCTTTTTATTATGCCGTTTGTGTATTTTATTTATTTATTATTATTTGATTAGTAGAAAGGGCTAACCTTCTTTCTCTTATTATTATACTAGTGTTTGTCGGTCGATACGGTACTGTATTTAGATATTATGATTCGATATTTTATTTCTTAAAATACTATACCAATACCAAACCCAATGGTTCGATTTTTCTCCTTTCAATTTCAGTATATTTGCGGCCCGAATAAGCCTAAAGCAATAGACTTTATTATTCTTAAGTAAGGTACTCACAAATACGAAAATAAAAATATTATAATATAGTTTTTTAAAAAAGATGGAAACCAAAAATGCTAAACCTAGACGGGAAAAAGGTTGAAACTTAACTACGTAAGTAGAGAACCAAAGAAAAGGGGGAAAGGCTAATATAGTGAAAAAATGGTAAAGATTAAAGAAAACTATAAAAATAACGGAAAGTAAAATTTAAAACTTGAATATTTATGTTATACTAATCACTAATCAATAATATGTGTATTTTGTAACTTAGTATATATTTCGGTACGGTATTAACTGCCCAGAAAAGACCTTACGCGATCGCGGTTGTCTTCACGCGATCGCGATGCACAAGATCCCAGCTCTACGCGATCGCATCCCTCTTCACGCGATCGCATAGAGAAAACGCATGACCCAGCTTCCTCTCAAGTTCTCCTATGCGAACGCGGCCTATCCCACGCGTTCGCATAGCACAGACTAGCCCAACATACGCGATCGCGGTTGACCATACACGACCGCGAAGAACAAAATCAAAACTGCCTTCACGCGATCGCAATGAACAAATCTCACATCTGCTCAAACAATCCTATGCAATCGCGGACCTTCTCACGTGATCGCATAGAAGGAAACCAGTGACAAAAAACCAGCATTTTTCAGTAGTTTACCAAGTCCACATTTCGATCCGTTAAGCATCCGAAACTCACCCGAGGCCCCCGGGACCTCATCCAAATATACCAACAAGTCCTAAAACATCATACGAACTTAGTCGAGCTTTTAAATCACATCAAACAATGCTAAAAACACGAATCATACCCCAATTCAAGCCTAATGAACTTTGAAACTTCTATTTTTTTACAAACGGCACCGGAACCTACCAAATCAAGTCCGATTGACCTTAAATTTTGCACATAAGTCATAAATGACATAATGGACCTATTAAAATTTTCAGAATCGAATTCCGACCCCAATATCAAAAAGTCAACCCCCGGTCAAATTTTTTAAAAATTTGACTTTCGCCATTTCAAGCTTAATTCCACTACGAACCTCCAAATAATTTTTCCGACACGCTTCTAAGTACAAAATCATCATACGGAGCTACTGGAATTATCAGAATTAAATTCCGAGATCATTTACGTATAAGTCAATATTTGGTCAACTTACCCAACTTAAGTTTTCAACTAAGAGACTAAGTGTCTCATTTTACTCCGAAATTCTTTCGGACCCGAACCAACTAATTCGGTGAGTCATAAAATAACTGTAAAGTATAAATTAAGCAGTAAATAAGTGAACAGAGTTATAATTCTCAAAACGACCATCCGGGTCGTTACACCATATGTGAAAGAAACCATTGTATGTCTTTGATAGTATCCAAAATATTCTAAGGAGGATTGCTGTTCTTGGAAATCCAATCAGTAAGTAGCTTAGAGTCACACTCAATATCTAGATTTTTTATGCCAGCCACATTACGCCATTGAATTCCAAATTTGAGGGTCGTAGCTTCAGCTTTATTATTGGTCATGTTGCCAAAAGCAATAGCATAAGCTTTCACTAGATGCCCTCTATCATTTCTGATAATATTACCTCGTGCACTAAGACCTGGATTACCTTTGGAGCACCCATCAAAGTTGAGTTTCATGAATCCAGTTTGAGGAAAGTTTCATTTGACAGCCACAAAAGTAACGTGATCTCTAGCCATTTCTATGATCTCTTGAAAAGTCTTCCAATTTAAAAGAGGTAAAATCTTTGAAAATTATTTACGAGATATAATGATAAGTTGATCACAAATTTGGAGAATAATTAGGTGAGATTGCATACTTACATTGTCAAACCTTCTCTTGCAACTACCCTTCCAAATATTTCAAATAATAATACCAGGGAGGATTTGTAGAGCCATCTTCTGATAATCATTTTTTCCTTTGGTCATCCACCAAGTAATAAGCAGCTGCCTCAGACAATGATATTGTTGACGAATCCCAAAGGCCTGGTTAAAATATTTTCATACTCTCTGGCTAACCATACTGTTAAGAAACAAATGTTCCTCATCTTCTTAGTGATGAATAGTGCAATAGGACCATTTAGAGGGTAGGTGAATACCAAATCTTCCCATATTTTGATCAACAGGAAGTACACTGAAAACTAAGTTTAAAGGAGATTTTTTTTAGGAAGTACTTCCTCCATTCCAATTTATGTGTGAGTGTTCACTGAAAACTAAGTTTAAAGGAGATTTTTCTTTTTAAACTTGTAGTCTAAAATGCTTATAGATATTTTATGGCTATAAATTATCGTATTAAGGGTAAACAAAAAAAATAATATAAAATTATAACTAAATATAGAATGTGTCATGTAGTAGACTAAAAGAGAAAAAGTGTCTCATAAATGTGAGGGAGAAATACTACTAAATATTTTATTTTTAAATGTCGAATACGATATATAATACCAATTTTCTTTAAAACTCTTAAACGAAATACCATACCAAATACCAAAATATCGAATACCAAATGTTCAATACTAAAATTTTTGATTTCTGTACTATAATTTGGTCTCTACCAAATTATGCACAACCCTACTTGATAGCATCCTAGGAAGCTCAAATCCATGTAAGGACAAGAATGAAGTTTTGGAATCTCAAAGAGGGCCTTTAACAAGATGTCAAGCTAAAGAGTTGCGAAACAAGGTTATTAGACTTCAAGTGCAAATAAAGAAGTTGTTAATTAGGATGGAGAGATCAAGGATAAAGGATATGAGTTGTCTAGGTGTTATAATTATTTTATGGTCTAAATTCATGTCCAAGAAAAAGTGGATTAGATCCCAAAAGACATCCTCTGAAGAAGGTCCAAATCAGGCCACTATTGGACCTATTTGGAACCTAAAAATGTGTTCAAACTTGAAGCCCAATAAGTCCTACATGAAGCCACATTTTTATAACATAAAAAAGACTTAATTGCTGCCCAAGAAAGGTTCAATAGGCTTGATAGAAGTTGGGTACAAGTTGGTGCCAAGTTGCTTGCAAGTTGCCTTCAAAATTTTCAAGATCCTATTCATGATTGGTTTGTGACTTTCAAGATTCTATCCAAGATTAGTTTTAACTTATTTCCATATATTTTGGTACTAGATTTATTACTTTCCTAGGTAGTTAAGGTTATGTTTTCCTTTTCCTAAGATTGTTGGAGTTACTTTCCAAGATTGACTTGGTTTTTGTTTCCTAGTGTTTTTCCTTTTCCTAAGGTATTTGGACTTGTTGTCCAAAGTAATTTAGGACTTTATTTCCTTATTTTTAGGTAGAAATTTCGTGACCCCCTCTCTATATAAAGGGGTGTCCTCTTTGTTTTTAGATTTTAGATTATTATAGACTATTATCAATAAAAATTGTGAGATTTTTCTTGCACTCTTATGTGTGGCTACTCTTGGATTTATTCTTCAACCTTCAAGACTCAACTTAAGGTGGTAAGATTAAAATCTTTTGAAATCTTAGATCACTTCTAGGTATTCAAGAAAGGTAATAAGTTTAGGCTTATTGTTATTCTTGTTATTAAAGGGTCGGATTTCACAATCTATCTCTTGTTCTTAATTCTCTACCAAAGGCGATTAGTTCTTTGTTAGCTAATTGTTGTTGTTAGGATTCAACTTCAAGAATAGACTTCTTGAATTCAAGAAACTCTTTCTTGAATTCAATCTATCTTTAATTTTCCGTTATTTTTTTGTTTCTTTATTTTCTTTTAGTTTTCGCACGTTTCTTGATTTTCTTTAGTAATTCTTGGACCCCTATCGTGTTGTTATCAAGTGGTATCAGAGCATAGGCTAATCAAGATTTCAATCTTGATAATCTTGGGAGGTTATTGGGCAAAACAAAATAAATTAAAAAAACAAAAAAAAATGAAAATCAGCCAAAAGAAATTATTATGGCTCATTATTATTTGTAGAATTCAAGTGTTATTTGGTTTTCAAGTCAAGAAAGGAAACAAGAAGAAGAGATCCTAGTTCTTGAAAATTAAGGTAACTTATTTCCTTATTCTTGTGGGTTTGGGGTTTCCTAAATTCTTTCCTTATTTTTTCTACATAACCAATTCATATTCTTCCAAGGTTTGGTCCTTCACTTTTCTTTTCTTTTTCTAACTCTACATTCTTATCACTAAGGGTTGTGACTAGTAAGGTTTATTAATAAATCTAAAGTTTAATGACCAAGAGTTGCTTTGAGTGGAAAAAGGCAAGAGAGGCGAGAACACTAGAGGAAAAAGCTAAAGTTTGAGAGATACATAATTCTTCTAATCTTTGTTCAAGATATTTCAAATAGGTAGTTATAGTGAAAGGAGGCGAGCTATGACTCAACAACTTGAAAAGTCGAACTTACAGTATACCGAATGGAAGGAAGACAATGGTAAAATTATTTTTCAAACAAGAGCTAAAGTGATGTCTGCGATTTGTGCCCTTAGAATTGACAAAGAGTTTGGCTATAACTCAATTAGCACTTATATGGTTGAAAAATTGAACTTGCCTTGTGTTGAGCATATTGAACCCTACATGTTGAGAGGAGTAAAGGTAGATAAAAGAGTGTTATTACTATTCTCTATTGGAAGGTATGAGGATGCGATCTGGTGTGATGTGATTCCCATGAATAATTATCATATCTTGTTGGGAAAGCCATGGTATGCCTATAGAAGAGCTTTATATAATATGGAAAAAAATAGATACTCTTTTGAGGTTAACGGGAAGAAACTTATTCTTGGACCTTTGACTCCCTTACAAATTTATGAAGATGAAAAGACTATTAAAGAAAAAATGAAAAAATATGAGAGAGAAAAGAATGAGAGGAGTAAGGGAGTCCAGGTTGACATCCCAACAGAGGAAAAAGGAGAGGTTGTATTGAGTGAAGAGAATGGGATGTCAATTGAGAAAAAGAGTGAGCTTGAGGGAAAAGAAAAGAGAGAAGGCAATGAGATAAGAAAAGTATTTAAGGTAGAGAGAGAAAAATAAGAGGGTTTGAGTAAAGAAAAAGAAAAAAACTGTAGTGAGAGAAAATAGGCTAAGGGTGAGGGAAAAGTTAGTCTTGTGATAAAAGCCAAAGAGAGTGTAAGCAAAAAAATATTTTCTTTACTTCCTAACCTATTAAATCTTTCTTGTTTTAGTTCTTGTGATTTTGTGCAGCCATATGTAGAAAGACCTTTTGAAATGGGAGGTGAGGCACAAGAGATGGTAGCAAAGGATCCAATCAGATTCCAACATGAATTTAGCGAAATCAATTCTTGTTGGATGATGGAAGATAAAAGCTTGGTTAATTTCTTTGTTGTTGAACCTTTTGACTATTTCGATCCTTATTTACAGGTTTATAACATGGAGTTCCCTAAAGGCATTGCTGAGTTAGAGCCATTGCATAAGAAAATAAAATGTGATGTTGTTCCATAAGTAAATAAGTCCAAGTATGGTATGTATAGTTGGTTCATTCACATTCTTGGCCTTTCTAGAACACCTAAGATATGTTTGGAGGTAATGAACTATACTCTTATTTTTTATGTTGGTGACTTTATAATTTTTGTGGATGATGATATTTTGATGCATATCAAGTCATTAACTGTAATATCTAAGTTAAAGTACAAGAGTAATTTGCTTCCTTTTGAAATTGAGTATGACATAGATGATTATGCATTCCAACTTGGTGGAAAGAGGCATGAAATTTATGAGAAGAGGCTTGCTAATGAGTTAAATGTTCTTTCTTCTCTTATTCAAGTGTCTAATGAGTTTTCATGTAAATTGCTAGAATGTGAGTTTTGTTATTTGATGAGAAGTCATTCCTCTAGTCATGTTGATTGTGAGCCTATAAAAGTGTTTGCTACTAGTAAAGAGGATATGCATGATTATTATGACGTTAGTGATCAAATACTCTTTCATGAACCTATCTATGACTCTTTCTGTGACAGTTTGAGCAATCATTATAATCATGAGCTTGAATGTATTGAAATTTATATTTTGGAATTTATGGGTTCTTCTAACCTTTTTGAGAATTTATGTGCTTCTTTGAATAACTTACATGTAGAAGAATCCATGAGATTTATAATTGATACTTGGCTATATCATAAAAGTGTCTTATTTAATACATGTGGCAGAGATACTTATGTTAAATGGATGCATGACCAATATTTTATAATTTTTTTGGCATGCACATCTTTGGACTACCTTATTGACAAGATCGCATTGTAAATTTCATTACATAGTGCATCTAAGAGAGGTTTTTATTGGACAACTCTAAGTAGTCATAAATTTTATTGGGATGATGATGTCCATATACTTTATAAAGGAGTATTTACACATATTAGGCTTAATTGGGTTAAGTGGACACATGGTCACTATCTTGTTTTATTCCTACCATTTTTTCAGATTAGTGGATGCCATTTACTAATGCGTGACTTTTGTTTTCTTGCAAGGACGTAATTTCTTCAAGAAGAGGGGAATGATAGCATCCTAGGAATCTCAAATCTATTCAAGGACAAGAATAAAGCTTTAGAATCTCAAAGAGGGCCTTTAACAAGATGTCAAGCTAAAGAGTTATAAAATAAGGTCATTAGACTTCAAGTGCAAATAAAGAAGTTGTTAATTAGGATGGAAAGATCAAGGATAAAAGATATGAGTTATATAGGTGTTATAATTATTTTATGGTCCAAATTCATATCCAAGAAAAGGTGGATTAGATCTCAAAAGACATCCTCTGAAGAAGGTCCAAATCATGCCACTATTGGACCTATTTGGAACCTATAAATGTATCTAAACTTGAAGCCCAATAAGTCCTATATGAAGCCACATTTTTGTAACATAAAAAAGACTTAATTGCTGCCCAAGAAAGGTTCAATAGGCTTGATAGAAGTTGGGTACAAGTTGGTGCCAAGTTGCTTGCAAGTTGCCTTCAAAATTTTCAAGATCCTATTCATGATTGGTTTGTGACTTTCAAGATTCTATCCAAGATTGGTTTTAACTTATTTCCATATATTTTGGTACTAGATTTATTACTTTCCTAGGTAGTTAAGGTTATGTTTTCCTTTTCCTAAGATTGTTGGAGTTACTTTCCAAGTTTGACTTGGTTTTTGTTTTCTAGTATTTTTCCTTTTCCTAAGGTATTTGGACTTGTTGTCCAAAGTAATTTAGGACTTTATTTTCTTATTTATAGGTAGAAATTTCGTGACCCCCTCTCTATATAAAGGGGTGTCTTCTTTGTTTTTAGATTTTAGATTATTATAGACTATTATCAATAAAAATTGTGAGATTTTTCTTGCACTCTTGTGTGTGGCTACTCTTGGATTTATTCTTCAACCTTCAAGACTCAACTTAAGGTGGTAAGATTAAACTCTTTCAAAATCTTAGATCACTTCTAGGTATTCAAGAAAGGTGATAAGTTTAGGCTTATTGTTGTTCTTGTTATTCTAAAGGGTCGGGTTTCACAATCTATCTCTTGTTTTTAATTCTCTACCAAAGGCGATTAGTTCTTTGTTAGCTAATTATTGTTGTTAGGATTCAACTTCAAGAATAGACTTCTTGAATTCAAGAAACTCTTTCTTGAATTCAATCTATCTTTAATTTTTCTTTGTTTTTTTGTTTCTTTATTTTCTTTTAGCTTCCGCACGTTTTTTGATTTTCTTTAGTAATTCTTGGACCCTTATCGTGTTGTTATCGCTACTTATAACCATCCATAATCAAGCAAGAAACTACACCCAAAGGAACGAGGAGGATAATGATCATGAAGCATATTGGTGTACCAATATAGGGATTAGGGGTATATAAAGAAAATAGATAAATCGGACCAAACCGATAATCCGAGCTGAACCGGAAAAAAAAATCTAATTGTGGTTTGGTTTGATTTGATTTGGCGTTGGAAAAACTAATCCGGCCATAATTGGTTTGATTTGGTTTTAACTAAAAAAAATTAAACCGAAACCAAACCAACCCAACGTTACATTTCTAAAATTTTTAAAAATACTTTATACATATTAATTTTTATTGTAATATAATTCATAAATATTTCTTAAACTTATTCACAGTTTTATCTTTAAACGCATTATTTAAAGTGTGGACTTAAGATTCTTGAATGGTCCAATAAACTTTATAGCCCATAAAGGTAGTAAGTCAAATAAAGTTCAAATCAATACTAATGCTAATAAAGAAATTCAATTCAACACTAGGAATTACAATAGCGATGGATATCTATTTTTGAGTTTTGCATTAGTTTATAATGAAACTACATAACCTAGTTTATCTTTTTCTTTAGTGCTAAGTTGTGAACTAATAGTACTTATTAGCTGTATTTATTTTAACATGACCTATATAGTATTTTTAGATTATGTTAATTTTTACTATGGTGCATTAACTAGTAATATTTTCTTTATGCGATTATATTATCTTTATTATTGAATATTTTAGTACAATGCTGACTCATCTCATATTATTGTGTTATTTTCTGGGAAAATACATTATATAGTTATGTCCTACTAGGACTAAAGAAATATTTGGAGCACAAGTTACATATTTTGTGCTATGAAGACTTTATCAGAAAAAAAACCCCGAAAACACACAAAAAATTGAAAAACTCGGGACTGAAAAACCCGACTTTATCGGTTTGGTTTATAGATTTAAAACCCGACACCATTGATTTGGTTTGATAATTGAAAAATCCGAACCAACCCGATCTATGTACACCCCTAATAAAGATAAACATGCCATATTTTTTCAAAGCAACAAAAGCAACTTCTGTGTTTTAGCCAACAAAAGTCTGAGTTTTGTATGTATTTATATGATGAGAGTTACAACTATAAGATAAGTACATCATCACCTATTTTAAGATAAAGAACACAAGATATGTGTAGCAGATAGCTAGCTAGCCATAAGATAGTGAGATAAGTACGATTCTAAGAGTCCTAATATCGTCATCCTCGATTATATTTTCTTTTCCATTTAGAAAGCCTTTCATTGTATCGTGTTTTCTTGCAACATTTCTTTCCCTAGGTTTCTTGTTATTTGCAAAACTAGTAAATGAGGATGATAATGTAATGAAGTCAATGGAAATTTAATATTATGTCAAGTTCCCTGGCATTCTTTCTATCCTTTGTCCTTTTTTAATAAATTAATAAGTGAAGAGATTTAAAAACAAATGCATAAATAATATATCTTATGTCTCAAAAACTTTTTATAGAAATCAAACTAGTGATTCCAATCACGTTTCTTCTCATAAGGAGGTGGAGGATTTCTTTGGGCACCAACGTAGAAGCCATCTGCTTGCACTTTCCAGTAGCATAGAGTGTTACGGTCTATTTCTCCACATTGTCCAGCTATTTTGCTATTGAATACATCAAATAATATGTCTACTATTCCACCAGAAAAGACCAAAGTAAAGTGTACCCTGAAAAGTTTCTCGTTAAAGCTAAAATTGAACTCCTCGTTTGGATGGGGAACTTTATATTAGATTGGCAATGAAGAATCATGTTAGAATTAGAAGGGAGGGCATTGATGATGTGAACTTAAAATCTATCTTGGAGTAACAAAACTAAGACTTCTCACAAAAACGAGGTTTAATAGAAAAATGAATGAGAGTAAAAGAACTTTGGTCTTAAAATTAATCATAGTTTGATCCTTTAAAATGGTTCTTTTTACCGTACGTATGTTCTGTTCGACTATGTATTACAACAATTAAGGGTGCCATTTGGGCTTGATCAGTCAGAGACCGAATCGGACCGGCAGGAAAAACCCGGACCGAAACGGCCCAACTGTTACGGGGCGGGTTGGGCTAGGGGAGCGGGTTGGGGCTAGGCCAACTAAGAGACTGGGCCCGATAGACCAGCCCAAATACAAGCCCGGGTCTCGGCCCACCAAGGCACCAGCCCGAATTGTTTTTTTAAAAGAATCCTGGCACTTTATAGCGCCATTGGCTAACTGTCATTTTTGTAATTTGACCGTAGGCCGACGGCTATAAACGGTCAAAATAGCATCTCTACGCCTTATAAATTTTATTTTTAATTTTAATATTTATAATGTTACACTTTTGCCCTAATTTCACCTACAAATATTCATAATTGTTCTTTATTTTTCACATCTCTTCTACCTAGTATCTCTCTAATTATCTATTTCTCCCTCTTAATCATTTAAATTGTTATCAAAATTTGATTTGAATAATAAATAGTCCTCCTCGTGTGCCTAGATCCCGAGCAAGAATAAGTCATTGTGGAATTATTTTGATCCAATAGATACAAATACGGTTCAGAGTAAACTTTGTACTCGAATATTTAAGCATGAGCCTAGGAATAATAGAGTGGGAACAAGTTATCCTTAGATACTTGATTCATAAGCACACACAAATGAGACGAAATAGAAGGCAGCTAGAAGGTCTTAGATAAAATTGGATCGGAAAAAAGAAATAAAGGAAGAGCAGAAGATAGTCTAGAGTTTGAATTTGAAGTTTCTCTTTAGTTTTTTAAAGTTTATTAAATTAAAAAAATCGTGTTTGTTCTTTGTAACTTGTATGCTTTAAAATTTGAATTCGAAATTTACACGGCTATCAATTGAGTGTGAAGATTAGTAGTCTAATATATTATTATAATGTTGTTAGCCTAATTTAGTAGCCCAATATAATATTAGTAGTTTAGCCTAATCTAAATCAAAGCTTTAAATCATCATTCAATAAGACAATAAATTGATAATAGGATTAAAGTTAGTAGTAAATGATTTAAATTTTAAACCATTTACTACTAACTTTATATGACTTTTTATTACATGTATATTTTGAGATGTAGGTGGACAAACTTGCACATGCGGTTTGGCCGAGCTAATTTCGAGAAAATAATTATTTTCCTATTCAATTTACATTTGTTCTTAAATTGGTACAAAATTTAAATCTTTCGATATATAAAATTATATGCAAAAAAAATAGATTTCAACATCAAAATTCTTGCATATAGCTTATGTAGATAATTATTTTAGTGATAAAATAAAATACAAAACATATTAGGCCCCGCCCGGCCCGCTAGGCTCGCCAAAACACCTTAGGGACTAGGGGCTGGGCCAGAGAGCCTTATTCCACCAAAAACTCGGATTCGGAACGGCCCACTTAAATTAGCCCAGCCCAGGACCCAAGAGGCTCAGAAAGTCGGGGTTCAGGCTGACCCGAGCCTACCGGTTGATACCCTGTCAATAATAGTGAAATAAAAAAAATAAAAAATAAAAAGAAGAAGAACAAAAAGAATGGAGAGATGAATAGAAGCAACTGTAGTAAGAATAAGATTAATAAATAAGCAAATAATAATGTCACATGTTGATTGTTATAGTAACTATATATGTTGAATGCAAATGAAAGAAAATATAAGTCACTTTCGTTCAATTAGTTGACGTGATGCCCCTTTTTGAACGTTTTGCTCTTTACATCAAGCTCGATATGACTTGCTCTCCTCGACCTCAATTAAATTTTCTCAATTTTTTTCATTTGAAGAATCATTTCAATGGATCATCTTTTCCTTGGGATATTTTTTTTTCTTCTAATTTTAGTTCTTGTTTTTTTCGCAAAACTAGAAATGAGGGTGATAATGTAATGAAGCAAATAGAAATTACGTCTCATTCCCTTGCATTCTTTCCATCTTTTATTTTTTCTTTTAAATAAGATGAAACATATATTACAAGGTTACATATAGCTATATGTATATTGTGTAAATCAAGCTAGTTTTCTGACCAATCTGGTAGTAAAAGGCGACGCGCGACTACTCAGAACGAGGTTAATTAGTAGAAAGATGATTAAGAAAATAAAGGTTTTGATTTTGATATTAATCATATTAATTTTGAACTTTTGAAATGGTTAACCTTTTGTTCTATATTTTCTTTGAAACTCTAAAGAGGTTCATCCTATATATATATATATATATATATATATATATATATATATATACACGCATCATAAGAAATTAATGACTTAGATTTTGTTATTAATTTAGATAAATTATCATAATCTGATTTCTTCATGCTTCAAATTACAATTATTAATGCGTACAATATTATCGAGTTATAATTAACAAAATATTCTACTATTAGCCTTTGCCTTTTTCCCCCAAATATTTTCTGACTAGTAGAAAATATGACCTTCTTTCTCTTCTACTATTAGGTCCATTAATCTAGCAGAAAATTTCACCCAAGGAATTAAATGAAGAGGAAAATGATCATAAACACCATACTGGTATACTAATCTATAGGAGAGTTTTATACGTGATATATTCCAAAGCAAAAATTGACTTTTGTACTTCTACACTCGTATGTCCTATTATTTTTTGTTTTTTATAACTTGTATATCCTATTTGACCACGAATTACAACAAGAATAATAAATTTAAAAGAGAGAGCACAATTATATAATGTCACATTAAATAGGAGGAAAAGGTGTTGTCGTATTAAGTCATTTACGATCAAGAGCAAACTGTTTTGTCGAAGTTAAGGTTTAACAAGAAAATCTGTTACAATAATAACAACTCAACAACAATAACAAACAGTAATATGCACCTTTCGAAGCATAACCTAATGAGAAAAGAGCATAGCCTAATGAATGGATGAATAAATAAATAAATAAATAATACCCATTTCTCAGTGGTGCCTCATTCGATGAGCCGAGGTTGCAAATTTGAGTTTGAGATATGTGCTTTTCTAACTAACTTTCTAACGAGTGTGTGAACAAAGTTTCTGGAAAATAGAAAAGAAAACTATAAGATATTGGATACTCTTGATGATGTGAGATATTTTGAAATAAAATCATATGAATTTGACCCAAACTTGACAATATCACATCATGTTAAGAGTATCCTCACACTATTTTAGCTCAAGACTTTGCGAGTAAGTTGCTATATAGTAACAACAGTTAGCTTCGTGGCTTTGTAGAAGAAATTGCTAGCTGATGTTTTTAAAGTGACAAAAATTATATTAGTTATTTTTCTATAAAAATTAAGATTTTTTGTTGGCTTATAAATTAGGCATTGCCTAGTCACTAGTTGTATTTCATCAGAAAAGGTGGTTACACGAGATGGACTAAATCTTACCTTCAAAATACAACACAAGATTGATATAACTCGATCTTCAAAAATACTTCTGGCTTGAAATGACCTACCCTCGCGGGCTTCAGTTAAAATTTTTACTTGAATATTTTTTCTAATTTTATTTCTTGTTATTTGCAGAGTCAGAAGTGAGACTGACACTGTAATGAATTCGATATATAGAAATTATATTTTATCACATTCCCTTGCATTCTTTACATGCCTTTTTTTTAAAATAAAAAATTGAGAGGAAAGATATAATTCAAGGTCATATATATCTCTCTTATCTCAAAACTTTTTATGTAAATCAAACTAGCTATTCCAATCATGTTTCTTCTCATAATTAGGTGGAGGATTTCTTCGGGCACCAAAGTAGAAGCCATCTGCTTGCACTTTCCAATAGCATTCGAGAGTGTCAGGATCTATTACTCCACATTGTCCAGCTATTTTGTTATTGAATACATCAAATGGAATATCTTTACCATTCCACCAAAAATGACAAAAGTAAAGCGTACCTCCGAAAAGTTTCTCATTAAAGCTAAAACTGAACCCCTCGTTTGGATGGAGGACTTTATAACCTAGATCATCGTCTTTAGACTGACAATGAAAAATCAGTTTAGAATTAGGAGGGAGGGCATTGATTATGTGAACTTGAAATCTTGGAGTAACAAAACTACGACTTCTCACAAGAGCGAGGTTTAGTAGAAATATGAATGAGAAAAAAAGAATTTTGGTCTTGAAATTAATCATATTTTGATCCTTTGAAATGGTTCTTTTTAATTTGTTTAGTATTGCTTTCTTTGAGACTCTAAAGGTTCATGTGCTACATATAAATATATGCATGAAAAGAAACTCTAGATAAGTCAAAGTATACTATTTACATGCTTTAGAAGAACAATGGATGGACTTTCATTAATTTAATAATGGAATATGACAGAATATTCTTTTTATTATACCCTTCAATTTGCCTTTTTCATATTTTCTGAAAAATAGAAAGACAAATTAACCTTCTTCCGTCTTTTTTGTTTTCTTGGTTGGAGCCTTCTTTCTCTTATACCATCCATTAAGTAAAGAGGAGATTACATCCAAAGTTAAAGAGGAAAATGATCATAAATACCATACTGGTGTACTAATCTACTAATCTGGATAGGAGAGTTTATATTTTGTTGTTTTTTATTTTTTTAAAATAATTTTGGATCATTTTTCAATTGGTGCGCGTTATCCTTGTGCAATGGCCATGTTAATATTCTGTGTATTTTTCCAATTTTATAGGATTTTCCCAAAGGAAAGAGCAACTTCTGTACTTTTACACTCATATGAATGCGACAGTCGCAATTGCGAAGCATCCATTGCATTGGCAAAAGTTGGTTTGCTGGGGGAGATTCGCATTTGCGAAGAAATCCTTCGCATTTGCGATGTAGGGTTGTTCGCTTTTGCGATGGACCCTGCCGCTTTTGCGAGATATTGATCTTCGCATTTGTGAAGTTTTGGGCCGGAAGCCATGTTGTGAAGGAATTTTCATACCAAATCATTGGGTAAGTGCCTCTAATCAATTCGCAACTACATTTCATAATTTTACATAAGATTTAACATCAAATTCATGAGAATCTAGGGAAAAATTTGGGGATTTTGACAAAACTTTGAAAAATGAAAATTCAGGATTTGAGAGTCGAATGGGACTCGAATTTGGAAACAAAATATGTATTTGGAGTTAAGTCATTGTGTTCAAAATATAAGAAAATGAAGCTAAGTCTCGGAACAAAATGAATCAAATTCCTCTTTCAAGCTTAAATCTTGAAAGAGTTGACCAAGTTTGACATTTTAGCATTGGATCTCAGAATAGAGTTTCTTTGGTTCTTTTAGCTCCGTTGGGTTATTTTGGACTTAGGAGTGCGTACGGATTGTAATTTGGAGGTCTGTAGTCGAATTAATCTTGAAATGGCGAAAGTTGAATTTTTTGGAAAATTTTAACCGGGAGTGGACTTTTTGATATCGGGGTCGAATTTTGATTCCGGAAGTTGGAGTAGGTCCGTAATATCAAATATAACGTGTGTGCAAAATTCGATGTCAATTGGACGTGTTTTGATAGGTTTCGGTATCAGTTGTAGAAGTTGAAGTTTTAAAGTTCATTAACTTTTACTTGAGGTGCGATTCGTCGTTTCGAGGTTGTTATGTGTGATTTGTAGCCTAGAATAGGTTCGTTTCATCATATAGAACTTTTCTGCAAAATTTGGCGTCATTTGGAGTTGATTTGATATGGTTCGGACGCTCGGTTGCGATTCTAGAAGTTCTTGAAGTTTACTTTGATCTTCATGCGTTTTGGCATTAGATTCGTGCTTATAGAGGTTATTTTGATGATTTGATCACGCGAGCGAGTTCGTGTTGTATTTTTAGACCTGGGTGCATGGTTGGTTTGGAGCCTCGGGGGCTCGGTGAGTTTCGAATTGGTTTCAGAGTGATTTTTCATGCTTTTTGAGTGCTGGTGCTGGTGTCATCGCATTTGCGATGTTTTTGTCGCAAATGCGACAGTCGCAATTGCGAAGCATCCATTGCATTGGAAAAAGTTGGTCTGCTGGGGGAGATTCGCATTTGCGAAGAAACCCTTCGCATTTGCGATGTAGGGTTATTCGCTTTTGCGATGGACCCTGCCGCTTTTGCGAGATATTGATCTTCGCATTTGTGAAGTTTTGGGCTGGAAGCAATGTTGTGAAGGAATTTTCATACCAAATCATTGGGTAAGTGCCTCTAATCAATTCTCAACTACATTTCATGATTTTACATAAGATTTAACATCAAATTCATGAGAATCTAGGGAAAAATTTAGGGATTTTGACAAAACTTTGAAAAATGAAAATTCGGGATTTGAGAGTCGAATGGGACTCGGATTTGGAAACAAAATACGTATTTGGACTTGTGAGGTTATGGGTAGTGAAGACCTACCCTTGGACCCGGGTTTTGACCGGGCGAGCCCGGGAGTTGACTTTTGTTATCTTTTTAGAAATTGTATAAAAATCACAGTTTTATTAACTGAAATTATTTTTCCTTGCATTGTGTGATGTATTTAAGTCGTCTTTGACAAGATTGAGCCGAGCGGGGGTGAATTTGTAAAGGAAAAGCTAAATTGAGTATTGAGTTGGCCGAATTGAGGTAAGTGTCTTGCCTAACTTTGTTGAGGGAAGTTTTCCTACTATTTGATATTGTTTGCTACATGCGGGGGTGATACATATATGTGGTGACGAGCATATATGCATGTTCCAGGGTTAACCATGCTCGGGGGTAAATTATGTTATAAATTGTGTCTTGTAGAATCGCGTGACCTTCTTGCCTCATGCCTCACTTGACTTCTAGATACTAAGAACATAGTATTAAATGTTAGAACTAAGACTTAGCTTATTATAACTTGGTCAAATTTGATGAAAATTCTGAAAATATATTGGTGTGTTTAATTCGAACATCAATATGCATAATCATTAATACATTGCTACGACCGATATTCTTGAGATACTAGATTTTGTACTTTTGTTGTAGATCATTTATGAGTTTTGTTGGAATACTTGAATGATAAGGTTCTTGCGGGTTTATTGAACTATTGTTGGCTTGAAAAGTTGTGATTGAGATTCATTTGGAATATTCATTTAAACACTCTCCTTGACGTTATTTATATTTTCTGCCTTGTTTGTCAATGATATACATATGCTTGGTAAGGAAGAGTGTAAAGCACGAAGGGTGATGCCGTGCCTTTGTTTATACATTATCATGCGAGGGAGAGTAAAAGCACGAAGGGTGATGCCGTGCCATATTATTGAGAGTAAAAGCACAAAGAGTGATGTCGTGCCATATTATTGAGAGTAAAAGCACGAAGGGTGATGCCGTGCCATATCATTTGTGAGTAAAAGGACGAAGGGTGATGCCGTACCATGTTATGTGAGTGTAAAGTACGAAGGGTGATGCCGTGCCATTTTATTTATATTATCATGCTTTAAATTATCATGAGTTCATGACACGATGGGTGTTTCCGTGCAGGTGAGGACGAGGGACATGCATTATGTTGTGATATCTTTCCCTTGTGTATACGTTCATGCTGTTACATTGAGCTGTTATTGTTGTATTTATAGTTTTTATGTGACTTGTTGTTAATGCCTTGTTCTTGTTCTTTATCTTATTTGTTATTGTGTCACTCATGCCTTCTACTTGCTAAACTTGCAAATACCATGCCTACTTCCTGCTGTCATAATTATATCTTTTCGTATTTATTTTGGTTGCACTTAGTACATGCCTTCTACCGTGTTAGTCATTCATGCTTCTACTTGTTAATGCATAAAGATCATGTGTTCCCCTCTTATTCGTTATATTTGTATTTATGCCTCCACCATGCTAGTTAGTTGAAGTTATATTCCTTTTTCCTGATTGTTGTCATCATCTCTATGCTTTCTGCCTAGTCTGTTACTGATGCCCTTATGTACATTCTCGTTTATTATTGCTACTTGCGTATTTCCTACTTTATCATTACTGTTATCAGCATTTCTGCCATCCGGTTGGTACTGTTGTATGCATATTTGGTGAGGATGAGATAAATGCACGAAGGGTGTTGCCGTGCAATTGACTTGATATCAGAGTATATTCCTCATGTTATGAAAGTTATGGGGTGACTATTGTGGTTTATTGGTTTCGCTCGAAGGAAAAGATTGGTTGAGATATTGGAAACTGTTGAATTGTGATCTCTTCTAATACTCTGTTATTGTTTTGTACATTCGTTTCGTGTACTCTATCATGTTATACTGTAGTATAGTTTTATTGCTAGTTTACGGTACATATTTTATTAGTGAGCATCTTTTAACTAAAAAGCCCCGTCACTACTTCGACGAGGTTAGACAAAATACTTACTGGGTACATGGGGTCGGTTGTACTCATACTACACTTCTGCACCTTGCGTGGAGACTTTTGGAGCGGAGCTGCTGGTGATGTCGGGAGTTGACCCTGAAGATGTTCGTGCATTCCGGATATAGCTGCCACTTATCCTTGGTGGCTTTAGATTTTGTTAATCTGTTTATGTAGCTTTCGAACAGATCGTGTAATTATTTGTATCAACTTTGTAAATTCTAAGTCTTAGAAGCTCATGATTTGTACTACCAGTTCTTGGGTTAATTTGTAAATGTCCAGATAATTCTTCTATATTCCTATAATTTCATTTGGATTGTATTGTTTGTTAGTTGGCTTACCTAGCGGGTCGAGTTATGTGTCATCACGACTAGTGAATTTTGGGTCGTGACATGGTGTGAATGCGCAATTAGAGGTATGGAGGTAGACCCTGGAATCTAAATGTTTCAAGTTAAGCAGGACCAAGATAGAATACTTGGAGTGTAAGTTCAGTGGCGAGACTCAAGGAGGGGAAGGGGAGGTGAGGCTGAACTCGCAGGTCAACCTAAGAGAGGGAGTTTTAAATACCTTGGGTTTATTATTTAGAGGGATGGGGAGATTGATGAATATGTCACACATCGTATTGGGGCGGGATGGATGAAATGGAGGCTCGCTTCCGGTGTTTTTTGTGACAAGAAGGTGCCACCGAAACTTAAGGGTAAGTTCTACAAACTGGTGGTCAGATCAACAATATTGTATGGAGCTGAGTGTTGGCCAATCAAGATCGCTTATGTACAGAAGATGAAGGTAGCAGAGATAAGGATGTTAAGATGGATGTGCAGGCACACCAGGTTAGATAGGATAAGAAATGAGGTTATTCACGACAAGGTGGGTGTGACCCCTATTGAGGACAAGATACAGGATGCATGACTTAGGTGGTTTGGTCATGTGAGGAGGAGGCCCACAGACGCTCCGGTGAGAAGGTGTGAGAGGTTGACATTGGAGGGCCTACAAAGAGGTAGAGGTAGGCCAAAGAAGAGGTAGGGAGAGGTTATTAGGCAAGGCATGGCGCAACTTCAGCTGACCGAGGACATGACCCTTGATAGGAAGGTATGGAGGTCGAGGATTAGGGTAGTAGAGTAGGTAGTCTAGAGTGTTCATAACAGTGGTATTGGCACGCGGTCTCGCTTTCTATTGGTAGTAGGTTTTTATGACTAACCGTTGTTTTCTTTCATTGTTGATCACCTTACAGTCTTGTCGCTTTTATTCTGTTTTTATATGGCTTTTTGGTATTGTCCCTTCTTGTCTATAATTTCATTAATGTGGTGCTTATGCTTTCCTGAGACGAGGGTCTATTAGAAACAACCTCTCTATCCTCACAAGGTAGGGGTAAGGTCTGCGTACACACTACCCTCTTCAGACCCCATAGTGTGGGATAATACTGGGTATGTTGACATACTACTTTGAGACTCTAATTAACAGTGATTAATCAAAGAGATAAACAAAATCAGAAACTAAAAGAGAAGAAAAAAAAGGTTAGCGGTAATACCGGACGAGCCAAATCAGATTGTCCTCGAATCTGAAGGAAAATGCAAATCGCAGCGAACCGACTCCTCGAACACTGTTTTCTCGATGGCATTTTTGGAAAAAGGAATTCCGACATACTGAAATTGACTCCAAGCCATGCCAAGGAGAAAACGAAACTGTGGGGTCGTGTATATGATATAAGACGAGCTACAAAAGTTGGTTGGGTAGTGGATAGGCAGTGGGGTGGTCGGCAGTGGCAGAGGACGGGTTTTGGGGGTAAAATTAGGGGGAAGTGTAGATTTCCAGGAGATCTACTTGTGTATGCAAGCGTATTGTGGTGGGGATGACTAGCTTTTCACGAATTGAAGAAAGACAATTTGGGTGGCTAGGGTTTCGGTCAAGGCCGAATTGGTGGAGATTGAGAGTGATTTCGGGAATTTGGTATTTGGATATGGGTAGAGGATGAAAGAGAGGAGAAAAATGATGTATGTTTTATGGTGCTTGGCCGGCAGCCGGCCGGTGGTGGCGATTTTCGATCGGCGGAGCCACCATGGAGGTGGCGGAGGGTAGAGAGGCGAGAGAGAGTGAAAAGAGAGGAAGAAGAAAAGAAAAATAGGGGAAAAGTAGGGCCAAAAGTCAGAGAATTGAGGTATTATATACTTGAGATAGGGATTGAATACTAGCCGTCAGATTAGATAAGATTGAATGGATATGATTCATTTTCAAATTATTCTCATCTTGGACTGGGTGAACCGATTTGGGCTGCTGATTTGCCTTAAATATCGGCCCAATTTGGATGAAAAATAAAAAAAACTCAATCCCTTTAACCCCTTCACAACTAATTAAACTAAAGTCTTATTCAAAAACCTACAAATACACATATAATGATCCTAAAAATTATAATGTAGAAAAAATAAAAAGCAAAAATTAGGCATTTACAACCGCTAAAAAATTACTGTGCGATTCACAAATTTATAATTAATATTTAGAAAAATTCTTTATTTCCTTATTTAGTCATCAACTTTGTCTAATATTTTAACTTTAAATTATACTACTTAAATCTTCATATTTACCAATAATCTTTTTGACAACAAGAACCAATGTGTTATATTACAACAAATGACTAATATTTTATTAACTTGAAATAACTTATTCATTATATAATATGAAATATGAGACATACTTTTTGCATACAAAGCTATAAATTATAAACATGTACTTATTATGTTCGACATGATGTAACGACCCGGCAAGTCGTTCTGAGAGTTATAACCATGTTTCCCCATTCCTGCTTCTTTATGTGTTGTTCAGCGGTGTTGAGTTGTATCGAGTTGGTAGGTTTGGGTCCGAAATACTTTTGGAGTGAAATGAACACTTAGTCTCTTAGTTAGAAAGTTAAGTTAGAAAAGTCAATCGGAAGTTAACTTATGAGTAAACGAATTCGGATGTGGATTTTTATGATTCGATTAGCTTTGTTGGGTGATTTTAGAGTTAGGAGTGTGTCCGGAATGTAATTTGGAGGTCTGTGGTAGAATTAGGCCTGAATTGACGAAAGTTAAAAGTTTAGAAGTTCTTAGGCTTGAATGCGAGGTTAATTTGGTGTTTTGGTGTTGTTTTGGGTGTTCCGAAGGTTCGACTAAGTTCGGGTAGTGATATTTGACTTGTTGGAATTATTGGTTGAGATCCAGAGGGCCTCGGGTGAGTTTCAGATAGATTTGGGTTGTGTTGCGCTCGTTTTTCTTATGTTTCGATGCCGTTTCTTCAAGCATAAATGATATCATATTGAGCAAATGAGCTCCAGTTTCTTTTTTTGATTGAAGCATTAGATCCGTATCGTAATTATGGACCCGTAGCAAAAAAGAATCGTCGAATTTGGATATTGCATGAGGATTTTATGGTCATTTTATTAAGAATTAGGTTGCCAGATTTTTCAGATTAATTACAACATTGCCACTGACGGTGTATTTAAACATCTGCACGATTTGCAAATATTAAAACCTACCTATCTCTTTCATTATAAGGTCAAATTGAGTGATTCAAAAGCCTAACTTGACTAAAATTTCACAAGGAATCTATTGGAGGCATAAAAAGAGAGTTTCAGGATCGTTTGGCATGAGAAACGAGATAGATTAGCAGGCAGAAAAATATATAAAACTAGAGTTTGTTCATTTGGTTATATTTTGAGTTGGGGAGCTCGGATTTGGGCGATTTTGGGGGCGATTTTTACCATACGGGTTGGGTTAAGTGTTCTCTACTCAGTTTTGGTTATATTTCATGAATCCATCTTCATTTTTGGAATTTGATTGATGATTTCAAAGTAAAATTGAGGGAGTTAGGGTTTGAGTTTTGGAGAGTTTAAGTGAGGATTTGAGGGACCAAACAGAGTCTGATTTTGATGAATTTTATATGGTTAGACTCGGGAGAGGACGAGGTTTATTATTCTTTTATTTTTGACTGATTTCAAGATATGGGCCCGGGGGCCGAGTTTTGGCCGATTTCGAATTTTTGGCATATTTTATAGTTTTTATTGTGGAATTCGATTTGTTAGCCTATGTTGATGGTATTAATCTGATTATGGTTAGATTTGGAGCTTTTGAAGACTGAGTCCAGAGAAGAGGGCATCCCGGAGTAGGATTTTACGTTGTTAAGATAAGTAATAGTCTTAACTCTGGCTTTGAGGATATAAACCCAGAGAATTTGATATCGTGTAACTGTTTAGAGGTGATACCCACGCTAGGTGACAGGTGTGTGGGTGTACTCAAGGGATTGAGACTTGGTCCGTCCCGTGAGGCCTCATGGCCATCATCTGTGTTTACGTAGTTACTTGTTGTTGAACTTGTCTGCCTTCATGTTAGAGATCATGCTTAGACTTTATCTATACTCACATTATTTGTACTCAGTCATAAAAATTATTGTACATGTTTACCTCAGTCTCTATTATTTGCTAATATGCTATGATACTTGATATGGGTTGTGTTCCCTTATTTGTTGATGATGGTGAGGCTAGTGAGGTACATGATTGAGTGAGGCCAAGGGCATGGTTGTGAGGATATTAATTAATACCATAGCGCATGAGTTGTACGCGTAGCACGTGAGTTGACCGTGCGGGTTCAGGTATTAATACCATAGCGCGTGATTTGTCCGCATAGCACGTGAGTTGACCGTGCGGATCCAGGTATTGATATGATGGCACGTGAGTTATCCGTGCTTAGTGCTTGGTCTTTGGAAGCCCCTGCGGAGTCTGTACACACCTCCAGTGAGCGCAGAGTGTTGAGCATTGAGTGCTGAGTGTGAGTGCTGAGTGATGGAGTGACATTGCTGTGAGGTTGCATTTACTTTTGTTGTTGCTGCATTTACCTGTTAATTTTTCTTGTAGTCTTACTGATTTATGAGATTACCTGTCTACT
Source organism: Nicotiana tabacum (assembly GCF_000715075.1). Lineage (NCBI taxonomy): Eukaryota > Viridiplantae > Streptophyta > Magnoliopsida > Solanales > Solanaceae > Nicotiana > Nicotiana tabacum. Next base: position 19,517,503 of record NC_134081.1, on the reverse strand, counting down.
CTTGTTTGTACTTAATTGTGGATCGTTTCTACTGCTTCGTTCCTTAGTTATTTCTGTTACTACTGAGTCAGTTGTACTCATACTACACCCTGCACTTTATGTGCAGATCCGGGTGAGTTAGAGCGCGGCGATCGTTGAGTTCAGGCCGTCTATCTGTGGAGATTGTAAGGTAGCTGCTAGTATCTGCGGGACCTTGTTATTCCTCGTCATTTCTTCTTTTAGACAGTTAGACATCTTATATATCTTAGTTCATAGTTTTAGATGGTCATGACTTAGTGACACCCCAATGTTTGTGGCTCGTTTTCGTATTTTCTATATTATATTTAGAGTTGATTTAGTTTATGAGAAATTCAAATGTTGATATTGTTTTATTAAATTCTTATAATCGATTTAGTAATAATATTTGGGGAAAGAGGCTTGCCTTGTAACACGATAGGCGCCGTCATGACCATGGTTAGATTTTGGGTCGTGACATTAATGTATCGAACCCAATTCAAAAAGGGTAATGGTTGGAATGTGCCGCTTTAGCTAAATTTGAATTTATTATGAATTACTTGGTACATACCAAGCATGAAAAGTATTGCATATTCACAAATTTATTAAGAATTACTTGGTACGATTCACAAATTTATAATTAATATTTAGAAAAATTCTTTATTTCCTTATTTAGTCATGAACTTTGTCTAATATTTTAACTCTGAATTATACTACTTCAATTTTCATATCTACCAATCAAATTTTTGACAATAAGAACCAAGGTATTATATTGCAACAAGTGACTAATATTTTATTAACTTGAAAGAACCTATTCATTATATAATATGAAATATGAGACATACTTTTTGCATACAAAGCTATAAACTATAAACACGTACTAATTATGTTCAACATTAATGTATCGACCCGAATTCAAAAAAGGTAATGGTTGGGAATGTGCTGCTTTAGCTAAATTTGAATTTATTATGAATTACTTGGTACGTACCAAGCAGGAAAGTATGGCATATTCAATAAAAACATAATCTATCATATTAAAGGGCATGAGACTTTTAGTGACAAGAAATATCCAAGAAACAAACGACATTCTTTCTTGCTTGAAATTGAAAGCGTTGCTAATAGTTTCCTTTAGATTTATAGGTACTCTGAATTGACAGGTCTTGCAGTCTTTAGTTTAACCCAGGTTCTTGAGAGCACGAACTAACGAAGGTACAACAATAGCTAAAGCTAGTCACTAATTATGGAAGTCCATATTGTTGCATGTACCAGGCTGTTGATCATTCCCTGTCCTTATCTGAAGAATGAACAAATAATGAACTGTTTTCATAGGAAAAGGTTAAGACCATTAAGGAGTGGTTGAAAACCACTTAGAGTCGTCAAAAGTCCTATTCGGATATAGATAGACATCACATGCACAAACATGCATTTGACAAGCTATTTGTCTATGTAACGATCTGGTCGGTCGTTTTGAGTATTACAATCATGTTCCCTTATTTACTGTTCAATTTATACTTTATAGTTATTATGTGACTCGCCGAAGTGGTTAGTTTGGGTCCGGTGAGGTTTTGGAATGAATTGGGACACTTAGTTTAAAGGTTTAAAGTTTAAGTTGAAATAGTGACCAGATGTCGACTTATAGGTAAACGATCCCGGAATAGAATTTTGATGATTCCAATAGCTCCGTAGGGTGATTTTGGACTTAGGAGCGTGCCCAGAAAATTATTTGGAAGTCCATAGTGGAATTAGGCTTGAAATGGCGAAAGTTGAATTTTTGAGAAGTTTGACCGTGGGGTTGACTTTTTGATATCGAGGTCGGAATTCAGTTCTGAAAATTTTCATAACTCCGTTATGTCATTTATGACTTGTGTAAAAAATTTGAGGTCAATCAGACTTGATTTGATAGGTTTCGGCATCGAATGTAAAAGTTGGAAATTCTTAAGTTCCTTAAACTTGAATTGGAGTATGATTCGTGGTTTTAGCGTTGTTTGATGTTATTTGAGACCTCGACTAAGTTCGTATTATGTTTTGAGACTTGTTGGTATAATTTGACGGCCCCCGATGGGCTTGGTTGTATTTTTGTTGTTATATTGAGAGACTAGTAAAGTTAAGAAATTTAGGAGTTTGACCATGGTCAATATCGGGTCAAGACGACCTCTTTTCAGTGTTTTGAGTGCGCAAGCAGGTCCGTAGCATGTTCTATGATTGAAATTCATATATGGTTTATGTCCGGGAGGTTCCGGATGAGTTTCAGAGTGGTTTCGGATCATTTCAGAGAAGTTTGAGTTTGCTGGTTTCTAGTGAGCTACTGTTCATTCGCAATTGCGAACTATTTATCGCAATTGCGAAAATACTGTTCACTCGCAATTGCGAACACTGTTCATGAAAAATATTGTTCATTCGAAAATGCGAACCTGGACAGAATATTTAAGATCTGAAAATGGGATATTTTTACCAAATTGGAGCTCGGGAAAAGGCGATTTTCAAGAAAAATAACGGGGTAAGTGTTCTTAACTCAATATAGATCAAAATACCCAAATCCATTATTATTTTTATCCCTAAATCACTTAATTGAGTTAAAGATGGTAGAAAGTTTTATAGACTTTAATTGAGGATTTGGAGGTCGAGTTGATGTCGGAATTTGGTAAAATTTATATGGTTGGACGAGCGTTCATATTTCATAACTTTTATCGGGTTTCGAGACGTGGGATCCAGTGTCGATTTTTGGGTGAAATTTCGAATTTTTATGGGAAAATTATATTTTTTATGGAATTTATTCCTATATTTATATTGATTGAATCGAATTAATTATGACTAGATTCGAGCCGATTGAAGTCGGAAAATCGAGGAAAAAGCATTCTACTTGACTGATTGAGCGTAGTCTGAGGTAAGTGACTTGTTTAACCTTGTGTGGGAGAAATTTCCCTTATGATTAGTATTGATGTGATAATTGTAATATGTTGAAAGTCGCGTACACGAGGTGACGAGTGTGTACTCGGGCTAAATGTGAAAGATTATGTTTTTAAATTGTGTAGATCACTGTTGCATATTAATTAAATTATTTTATCTTGTTATATTCTTCATCATTGATCTGATTTTTTATACTTTAAATTTGCTTGACCTTTTCCTGCTAATTGTTTTACCTGTTTAGTTAAAACTTGGTTTCTTTTATTCTGTGCATTATTTGAATGTGAAAATTTCTGTAATTTAAATATTATTAATATGAAATATTTGATATTTTAATTTGGTAGTGAGGCAATGCATTAAATATTTTAAAATATTATTTTTTGCTGAGTTATTTATTTTCGAATATTTTATGATATTTTGTACTTATTGTGATTGAGCTGTGAGCTCCCTGTTATGAAAAATATTGTTGATGTTATTTATTTTGGCAAATTAAAATATTTGGGCACTTGAGGTGCAAATTATGATATATTGTGATATTGATGCGCATGCGGTGAGATAAGGGTAGCTTGATACGCGTGACTAGTAGGGGAACTACTAGAAGTCATGCGGTGTAATAAGGGTGGTTAAAACGTGGGATGCTATTTCAGGAAAAATATTTTCTTTAAAATAAATTGTGAAGGCTCCCGCGGTGATATAAGGAAATGAGATATTGTGAATTTATTTATGATTTGGGACTACGAGGCGGTACCTCGGGAGTGCCCTTGTTGATATTTCTTTATGGTTGCATTTGCCTTTGATTATTATCGTAATTTTTCTTAAAGTTGTAAATTTCTGTTTTCTTTTCCGCGAGGTATTATTTGCCCTTATTCTGTGTAATATAATGGTGACATACTACTAACTTGATTCATTTTCATTGTCATTTATTGTTATTATATTGTTAAATATTTTACCATATCTTTATTATTCCAGTAGGGCCTGATATGAACTCGTCACTAGTCTACCGAGGTTAGGCTTGACACTTATTGGGTACCGTTGTGGTGTACTTATACTACGCTTCTGTACATCTTTTGTGCAGATCCGGGTACTTGCTATCAGCCCAGATATCAGTGAGTTACCTGTGTACGGAGACTTCAAGGAATATTTGCCAGCGTCCACAGACTCCGCAGTCCCCTTTTGTCCTTATTATGTTGCTTCTTTATTTTCTTTAGACTATGATATATAGATACATTGCGAAAAAATTCTTAAAAGCTTGTGATTTATTCCTATCGGGTTTTTGGGAGTTGTAATCATGTGAATTTTAGATTTATTAATTTTAGATTTCTATTGTTATTTCGCATTAATAGACTTACCTAGTCTTAGAGACAATGTATCATTACGACATCCTACGGAGGGAATCAGGGGTCGTGACGATCTACAGTAACTGTTAGCGAGAGAATCAACTGAAAAAGTATTCATTCACATGTAAAGATTATTCAACTTTTGAAGCAAAATTGGGGAAAGTTTTCTCAAATATTATATGTACATTATACGTTAATACATAAAAATATATATATTTGGCGTCAATTATTTGGGGAACAGCTATATACAGCTATATGGTGCAGATTTTCCTTAGCCTTTCTGCGACAAAAAGCTTGTTCCTTTGTTTGGAAAATATGGGACAGAAGGGAAGGAAAAGAAAAGAAATTTTTACATAGATATGCTTAATTACAACTTTTAGGGGATTCTTTCTTAATTATAGATGATATCTATATTTATAATTTGTATATAAATTTATAATACAGAGGATCCCTTAATTATAGGCAATTAAATGAGTAACCATGCTTAACAGCTAAACCCTTCCCCCCTCACATTCTGATATAACCCTCTATTTCTCTTCAAAACTCCATTTCTATATTATATTAAAAGAACGGTAGTGAAGCATGTGGTTAAGCCAAGTGACAAGCTAAAATGAAGTCACTTGGCAATTTTAGGACAACAATAATAATTAAAAATTATAAATGAAAACATAATTAATGAAAGTAGTTGAATGAAATAGATCTTATACCTAATCTAAATAGATCTTAGATAAATTTATATTTATATGTATATCTATATCTATATCTATATTTATATCTATATATTGACCCCACTCATAGATTTTCTTCTATATTAGCTAGAAATATGGAGGTAAACAATTAATTAAAAACTATAATAAAAAAATAAAAAATATAGAAATACATAAATTGAGATAACCTATGACTATTTATACTTTGGAGTAAGTTAAAATATAAAATAAAACATAACCTTACTTAAGATATTAAAGATTTATTGAGTTTAAAAATTAAATAAATTCAAGCAGCAAAATAAGATCTTACATAAAGTATAAAAATTATTTATAAGGTAAGAAAAAATTAAATAATCAGTAAAAAATATTTTAATAACAAGAATAATAAAGTCATATTAATATCGATAAATCTGGCAAACGAATATTTTATACGTAAATATTATTACAACATTTAGATGTAATATGTTCAAACAATTATGAAAATATTTTTGTATGATTAATATTTGAATTGAGTAAAATTAGTTTAAGTTTGAAAGAATAACATAATGTTTTGAAAATGCGGTCCAATTTAGAAAATAGAATGATAAAAATTATCTAAATTTGAGATGAGAAAGTTATTTAATTTTTATCTATATTATATTAAAATGAGTGTGGTAGAAATAGATATTAAATTCAAACAAGCTAATAAAAATCCACATGACATTGTAATAATATTAGGTATTGAATAATATAATATCAAAAATAAAGAATAAATAGAGAAAAAAATAAAAATTCAGATTTTTTTATCATAGAGAAAAGGGTAAAATTTATTTAAATTTGAGATGAGAAACTTTTTTATATTGTGATAAGAAAAGTCATAATATGGATAAGTCCACGTAACTCAAGTCTAATAGATAAAATCAAAAACTAAAAATATTGAATAATAAAAAATAAATTAGAGATAATGTAAGTATATTTATAAATCATAAGTTTAGAAACTAAAAATAAAGTAAATATATAATACTTAAAAATATTATTAAAATTTAAATAATTTAAAATTTTGAATCAATATTTTCAAAACAAAATAAATATTTATTTTATGATTAAACAAATTATATATTTATCTATATAATATTAAAGAATTACATAGTAGTTGATAATGATATTAAATAAAGTTGCAAGTTAATGAAAAGCCACATAAAAAGTAATAAGACTATGTATTATATTAAAAAATAGCAGAATTACGTTAAATTATTAAAAATTTACTATTAGAAATGAAAGGATGACTTTTTGAATTTGAGATTAGAAAGTGCTTAAAACTATGATGAGAATGCTCAAACTATGGATAATACCACGAAATTGAAGTCTTATTTATAAAAAATAAAAAAAAAATCAAAATAAAAATTTAAAAGTACAAAATATATTTCTAATATTGGTAATTTTACTAATAAAAATTAAAAATTAAATTTGTATCTTAAAACTCAAAAAAGAAAGAAAATTTATGTAAAGAAATAAAATGATAGTGAAAATACTACTACAACATTTAGATATAATGTGTTCAAATAATTAAGAAAATATTTTTCTATGATTGAAATAAAATTACAATTTCTAATATAGTTAATTTTACTAATGAAAATTAAAAATTATATTTGTATCTTAAAGCTAAAAAAGTAATTTTTTTAACTGCATCTAATACAAAAATAATTATAAGAGAACTCAATACATTTGGAACATATTAATCGAATAACTTTTGTATTAATATTTTAGATTAATTTGAAGTTACAATTTAAAATAAAATATGATATTATTTTTGTTATAGGCAAAACATTAATATAAAAACTAATTAAAATTTATAGTAGGGATGAGAATGTATGAAACAATAGAGGTAGTGTAAGGATACTTATACTATAAATTAATTTAAAAATAATTAAATTATATTTAAAAATATTACTAATAGATTTAAATGATTAAAAATTCCGAATATGAGGATACATGCATAAAAATATTCCAAATTTTAAGAATAAAATATTTATATTTATTAAAAACTATTATAAGGATAATAAGCAAGATATTAATTTAATTATTAAGCTAATAAAAATTATATATTAGTATAATAACATTAAATAATAAATAATACAATAACTATAAGAAAAGAAAAAAAAGAAAAAAGAATTTTTGTAAAAATGATGTGATGAGTAAAATATATTTGACTTTCAGATAAAAACAAAGTGATAGTAAGAATTTTGTTAAAATAATATGACCTAATGTGCTCAAATAAGATAGATCACAATATGGCATGTTTAGTATTCTATAATATTGACAGCAAAACGAAATATAAGTACTAAAATCAAGGGGTTAGGTTACTACAAATATAAAAAAAATAGGTTGTCCACTACGAGATTTGAACAATAATTTCATATCCTGCTTTATAGTTAATATCTAATGTTATATAATTTTTATCTGAGGTTTATATTTTACGGTTATTCGCATATGATTCAAACAACCTACATCATCATTTGACATGATTTGTGTCCGCGCATCGCACGGGCACTAATACTAATTTCTCTTTAAAATCATGAAAAGACTGATTTCTGAATTTTCATCTCTCAGGCAACAAAACAATCGTTTGAAATATTTAAGGAACTACCAGATTGACGAGCTTTTGAAAACGCGATCACATAAGTACACCTTAATTAATTGGAGATGCTGACATGATTTGAAAGTTTTATCAATTATCTGTTATTTGTTTAATAATAATAATTAAGAAAAAATAACAAAATTGTAAACCTCATTAACAGCCATTGTCCAGCTCAAATTAATGCAAATTTGAACTTGTTGAATCCGTGTGCTCTCATGGTAGAGACATCCACCATTGACAAATGAGCTGGTGAGAGAGGAGAGGAAATGAATATTCTAGAAGATGTGAAAATAATTTCTGTATATCCAAAATATCTCAATGTACAGGTTATATACAAACATGAGACCACATATCTAACTAACTACTGAGTGTAATTACAAAACTGCCCCTAGCTAACACTAACTACAAAGGAGATAAATACAAATACAATGTAAGTCTCAATACCCCCCTCAAGTTGGAGGTAAGGAATTCACTGCTAACTTGCCAAGAATAGCATAATGTTTAATCCTTGTGAGAGCCTTGGTTATATTATCAGCTAATTGTGTATTGGTGGAGATGTGATGCAGTGTAATAAGCCCATCTTGAATCTTGCCCCTCATAAAGTGACAGTCTACCTCTATGTGTTTGGTTCTCTCATGAAAAACTGGATTTCTTGCAATGTGAACAGCTGCCAGACTATCACAAAACACAGGAATAGGATCATTGCAGACCACTGCTAGTTCCTCCATCAACCTTTTCACCCACACTAACTCTCCCACCACTTTTCTTATTGACATGTACTCTGCTTCAGCAGAAGATAGTGAGATTGTGCTCTGCTTTTTGAACTTTCAGCTAATAGGGCTATCACCAAGTAAGACAATATAGCCACTGACTGACTTCCTTGAGTCAGGGCAAGATGCCCAGTCTGAATCACAATAAGCCTTTAGTCCATAATTGGGATCCTTGGATAGAAAGATTCCCAATCTAGGATCTTGTTTCAGGTATCTCAGGACATGCCAAACAGCCTTCAGATGTGGCTCCCTTGGGGCTTTCATAAACCGACTCAGGTGTTGGACATTGTATGCTATGTCCAATTTTGTATTAGTGAGGAAATTGAGCTTTTCAACCAATTTTCTATAGTACATTGGGTATAAGAGTAAGGATCCTTCTCCAGCCTTCAACTTGATTGTGGAATCAAGAGGAGATGATACAGTAGTGTAGCCTAAGTAGTTATACTCCTTCAGCAAATCATTAGTGAACTTCCTTTGAGTCATCAGGATTCCATCAGGTTGATACAGTATCTCCAGACCCAAAAAGTAATGTAATATTCCTAAATCTTTTATCTTAATTTGGTTGTGCAGGAATGTCTTTAGTTTTTCTATCTATTCTAACTTATTGCTAGTCAGGATCACATCATCTACATAGACTGCTACAAACACCACTGAAGTTCCTTCCTTCTTATAAAACAGTGAGTAGTCACTTGTTGAGTGCTGAAAACCTTTTGAACATAAGGATTCTGTCAATTTGTCATACCATTATCTGCTAGCCTGTTTGAGCCCATATAGAGATTTTCTGAGCTTGCACACCAGATTACTGTCATCTACCATCAAACCCTGTGGAATCTCTATGTATACTTCTTCATGCAAGTCCCCATGGAGGAAAGTATTATTTACATCCAATTGGTAAATACCCCACCCCCTTTTTACTGCAATAGTGACCAATATCCTAACCGTAGTCATCTTCACCACTGGGGAGAATGTCTCAGTATAATCAATCCCTGCTTCCTGAGTGTAACCTTTCACCACTAGTCTGACTTTGAATCTCTCTATGCTCCCATCAGTTTTGTGTTTGATTTTGTATACCCACTTATAACTTATAGCTTTCTTTCCTGCAGGTAAATGTACTAAATCCCAAGTGTGGTTATTGTGTAAGGCCTGAAATTCCGGTGTCATAGCTGCTTGCCATGCAGGATTCACAGCTGCCTCCTCAAAAGAGTTTGGCTCAGAGTCATGTGAAATGTTCCTCTACATGGCGTCGGTTGCACTCATACTACACTTTTGCACCTTGTGTGAAGATTTTGGATTATGTTGTTGCTATGTATGGCAGGAGCTAGCATTGAAGCAATACTTGCGTTCCGGTTATAACTGCCTCTTGTTCATGGTAGTTTTAGACTTATGAAAAATCTATTTATGTACATTTCGGACAGATGATGTATTTATTTCATACTAGCTTTGTAAATCCTGAATCTTAAAAGCTCATGATTTATACTGCCAGTCCTTGGAGATTCTTATATAAACTTTTCAGTTATATTTTCATTATTTCTCTTAGTAAATCTCATTTGAATTAGATTGTTGCTAATTGGCTTACCGAGCGGGTTGGATTTGGTGCCATCACGACTAGTTGGATTTTGGGTCGTGATAAGTTGGTATCATAGCTCTAGGTTTATAGGTTGTACTAGTTATGAGCAAGTGTCTAGTGGAGTCTTGTGGATCGGTATGATGACGTCCATACCTATCTTTGAAAGGCTACAGGGCATTTAGGATAAACTTCCCATCTTTCTTTCCTTATCGTGCGACATTAATTTAGCTTGAAGCATAACTCTTTGAATTCCTTCCACGCACTCCAATGCGCATGTGAGCACTCAGTATAAGTTGTACATTGACGGCTTGTGATTCCATGGATGGGGTGCGAGATGTGATTTCAGTGTGCTAATGATGGGCCAGTCTAGAGGACTTGAGGCCAGGTTTTGACTATAGCCTGAGCACGGGGATTTTGGTTGTGTGAGCAGGTGCTTTTGGACTTATAAGTCCTGTAGTGTCCCTATTAGTGGAATTTATGACTCGATGAGTGGTTGGATGGTTATATGATGAGTATGATATGACCGCAAGATGTGTTCAGATTGTTTGAATGTGATGAGAAGAGTTTGCTTGAGATATAAACAGGACTATTGGGTGCTTGATTTCTATCTTGATGTGAAGTATAGTCTCGAGTTATGAGTGTATTGAAGGATCTTTCATGTTGCCTAATTGTGGAACAAAGTAGATTCTTCGATCTTGTTGATGAGTTCAGACTCAGGAAGATTAAGTGATTGTGTAGTAGTTGTGGCTGTGAAAGAGTATAGAGAGATGTTAGTTTGAGGCAAAGCAGGTGGGTTACAACATGGGGGGTAATCTACGGATGTGTGATCCTTATGATGTTGTGTGGATGCTTTCTTTTCTACCAATGGACTATATTTGTGTGATTAGAGTTTGGATCGGTTGTAATAGTTGACCTGACCGTCACGTGGATGTATGCGAGCTTAGTAGATGATTTGAGGTACTATATGGTTATGTTATGTGAGCTTATGAAGGATTTAGTTGAATCTCCCTGCGGTATTATGGTAGTAATAGATTATGGGTATTGAGAGTTATCGAGTGTTTTGATCTATGGCTTTGAGCTAAGTGGGGGAGTCTGCTATTATCAATTTGATTACATGGTTATGTGTTGTGCTGATTTCGGTTTGAGGCATACTTGTGAATCAGATGTGACTTGCGGAGGTTGAGATTGAAGATAACTCGAGTGAAGGAATTTCTGGATAGGGGTTATGTTACACTTTATGGATATATGGGAATCATGGGATGATTGAGTTATTATTCGTGAAGGATGTAGTGCGCGTGGAGTAGGAAATATCTCGGTTGCTTAAAGTTGTAGATTACTTTTTTGGGTGTTGTCGTGCTAATGGGGCATAGGTCGTTCGGCCCGTTTGGTCGGTGCAATTGAGATTTGAGCAGAGTGGATGACTCTCGAGAAGGTTGTAATGGATTCAAGATTTATATATAGTAATTGAGAATTTTGCAGATTGGTATATGACTAGAATCTGAGATTTAAGTTGGATGGTGTCGAGACTTGTGGCATTTCTATATCATTATGGATTCTACATTTCAGCATCAGGAAGGTGAAGGAAACAACTTTAGATTCATAGAAGGTCTCTTTAGAGTGGGTGTATCGGTTGTGGTACATTTGGGGTGCTTAATAGAGAACACAACAACTTCTGGGCCTTAGGCGGTGTGGTTTTATTCTAGGATCTTGTGGGGTGAGTGTTAGTTGAGGATCATGGTATTATGGCGAGGAGGAGTGTCAATGTGAAGGCAATTCAGAAGAAACTCGGAGGAAACAGGACAACTTGGTAGTAGGTTGGATCAATATAGTAATGATATGCTCGGTTCTTTTGGTTCTTATAATGAGGTGATGCTTTATGGGTGTTTTGTGGCAATAACCTTGGGTTTGGTAACCTGCATGGCTTGGTTGAGTTAGAGAGATTCAGTTCTGATGTCTTGGTTGTATGTTAATGGATTTTGAAGAATTTCGATGGTTTCTACTATGATTTGAGATAGATATTTCCTACCAGCGTGAGGAGCATGTTGTGTATCGTGATTTTCTCTTGGGTGGGATCAATGGAAAGTTTTTGACTGATCGGGTATGTGTTCTGCTAGTGACTCAAAGTTGATTATGAGATTCTCATACTTTTCATATGATGGCATGATAGATGTGGTACGTTGTGTGGGATTAAGATTTGCGTGTGCAAGGTCACGGGTTAGTTTGGAAGGGAAGGTCATGAATTCTTAGACAACATGGATGGTTTCAGATGACTAGATGAATGATGTTACTACTTGGTATTGTCTGAAGAGAGTGTACATTTCAGAAGGTGCACTTAGTGTTGACTTACTGATGCTTCATTGGTATTGCGGTACTCGTCTGGTTGATCGACTGCTAATATTTGGATTTTTGCTATGTGGCACGGAAGAATTATAGAAGTATTCCTCGTGGGATGGTCATGTATGAGAGATGTGTTAGACATTCAGGCGGTGGAGTTGGGATCAGATATGGTGATTCATGTATTCTATGGATTTGGAGACTGAGAGAGTTCTCGAAAATAGATTATTTCAGGGTTGTGTACTGTGAAGATGTGGCCAAAGCTGGCCAGATGTTAGTATGTGTTATGGCTAGGTCATTGTGGACTTTCAGAGGATTATTTATCTATTTGTAGACGACTAGGGTTGCTTTGGGGGCCCATTGGTAGGCCCAATGAGGATGTGTATTCTACACCGAGTCGGATTTGTTGACTTAGAACTGTTAGTGTTGAGGGGTGTGTCGTTCGGTTAGAGTTGAGCTTATTCGTGTTCTTATATGATCTATGTATTACTCTTATATGCTACGATGGTTTGTGATTTGTTGGTTATATGCACACATAGTGTGGTTCTGTTTGAGCCTTATAACGTGATTCGTGTGACTTGGTGATTTGGGGTGTGGAATGGTTAATTGCGCCTTGGTTATGGTCTTTCCGAGCTGTGGTATATGGTGTTGTTTACTTCTCAGTGGTTATGCTCATGAACTTTTGGTACTAGACATCAATTTGTGCATGGATGTTGAATTTGAGCATTGTGAATTTAGGTATTTCATGTGGACCAGTGTTTGGATGGGGTCACGCATTGCAGCGAAGTTATGTTGGGATATGATCCTTTGGGTTAGATTTGTGTGTTTTGGTTCTACGGTGGGTGATGGGTTCTTAGCACTGCATTGTGGTGGTACTGGTTGAGCTTGCAGAGCGGTTCTCTCATTTGAGTCATTTTCTATGTCTAAGTACACTTGAAGTGTTGTGTATTGGTGCACGGTTTGTGGCTTAAGGTTGTATTGGTATGGCATGTCAGTAGGACGACTGTATTTGATAAGATAAGGTCTTCAGACCTATAATGGGTGCTATCGAATCTGATTGTAGTATATTTGGAAGGATAATATTGGAAGTCAGCATAGGAATTGGCTATAGTTCTTGTCGAAAGACGGAGAGTTCCATGACTTGTTGGTCTGATAAGTGGTTATGAGTTTCTGCGTGTATCTTTCATCATCGACGGTGTACGAAGGTTTTAGAATGTGGTTCTGTTTGATATGAGGTTTACTACCGGTATCGAGTTTGTTTTGAGCAGTTACTGTGATTGAGAATTATTTATATGAGTATGCGAGTCGCGTGGTATATTATGTGATTACAACTTTGGTTATGGATATGACTTGATATGGCTTGTTCAGACTTATACAATGTGTAGGTTCGAGATTCAGATCTTGTAAGGAATTTCGAATGTGGAAAATTGGATTCTGAGGTTTATGGACTAAGGTTGAAGTAATGATCTTCAGTTAAGTTGCGCTGTCGGGCCTATATGGAATAGGGTGACGTGGGATCACCCCCAAGCATGTGCATGGTAAGGTGGCACAGTGATTTGATGGCTTTGGAATGACTATTAGCACGTTTAAGGACTAACGTATGTTAAAGTGAGGGAGAATGTAACGACCCGCCCTGTCATTTTGAGCATTTGCATTCCGTTCAGTTATTTGAAGTCTTGAGCAGCATCGTATGATGTATTATGACTTGTGTGAACTATCGGTTTTGGTTTTCAGGTTATTCGAAATTTATTTGGAGGAATGAATTTCATGATTGAAGCTTTAAAGTTGGAAGAGTTGACTAAGTTTGACTTTTTAGTATTTGACCTCCGATTGGAGGTTTGATGGTTATGTTAGGCCCAGATGGTGATTTTGGACTCGGGCGTATGCCCGGATTTGCATTTGGATATTTCTAGAAGGTTTCAACGCTAACTAGCGGAAGTTGAAAATTTGAAGATTTGGATAGTTTATAAGTTTAACTGAGAGTTGACTTTGATGATATAGGGTTTGGATTGTGGTTCCGGGAATTTGAATAGCTTCGTTATGTCATTTGGGACTTGTGTGCAAAATTTGAGTTCATTCCGAGTTGATTTGATATGTTTCAGCGCGAGTTATGGAAGTTGAAAGTTCAAAAGTTCATTAAGTTTGATTTAAGTTGTGATTCGTCGTTTAAATGTTGTTATGTGTGATTTGAGGCCTCGAGTAGATCTGTGTTATGTTATGGGACTTGTTAGTATATTCAGACGGGGTTCCGAGGGACCCGGGTGAGTCACAGACGTGTTTCAGATCATCTTTCATTCATGTATGATGGATGGCCTTTGCTAGTTCTGGTGTGACCGCACCTGCGGAGCCATGGGCGCAGGTGCGGAGACGGAAAGGTTCTGGTGGCATCACAGAAACGGAGACTGTGCTGGGGGAAGAAGTCCACAAATGCGGAGTTTTCTTCGCATCTGCGAAGGTGCAGATGCGGCGCATGAGGGTGCAGAAGCGAGAGGCAGTGCAGGTGCATGAAGTTTGTTCGCACCTGCGATTTAGTAGAAGCGGAGATTTTCTGCAGGTGCGATGTGCTGATTGGCAGTGCTCTTCCGCAGGAGCGAGATTTTGGTCGCACACACGAGTCTGCAGAAGCGGAAATTGGTTCGCAAATGCGAACGACGCTGGGCAGAAGCTATATTTTTTAGGGTTGGTCATTTTATTCTCATTTTTTAGACTTAGAGTTCGGTTTTGGACGACTTTGGAGAGGAATTTCCCCACACGAATTTGGGTAAGCATTCTTAACTCAGTTTTGATTATATTTCACGAATCTATACTCGATTTAGGCATTTGGTTGATGATTTCAGAAATTGGGGGTTATTGTCTAAAGTTTCATAGAGTGAATTTTTGAGTTTTGAACATCGACTTGGAGTCGGATTTGAGTGAAACTAGTATGATTGGACTAGTAATTGAATGTGTTGTCGGATTTTGTGAGTTTCATCGGGTTCCGAGGTGTGGGCTCGGGTTTAATATTTTGGCTGACTTTGGGCTTTTGATTAAAGATTCGACCTTAATCGATTGGAATTGTTTCCTTAGGAATTATTTGATGTATTTGAGTTGATTTTTGCTAGTTTCGAGTCGTTCAGAGGTCGGTACGCGCGGGATGGTATTTTTGCAGTATCGTTTGGCTTACTTGGTATTGGATTTGGCTTGTTCGAGGTAAGTAACACTTCTAAACTTCGTGATGAGGGTATGAATTCCTAAATATGTGTGTTATATGTTTGGTGTTGAGGTGACGCACATGATAGGTGATGGACATGTGGGCGTGCACCATGTGAATTGTGACTCAGTTATTTCTATGGTACTGTGTAGTTACCTAATCTTATCTGTAACCGTGAAAATCTCTACGTGCTATAGTAATTGAGGTGTGATCCATGTTAGAAATCATGCTTAGGCCACATGCCGGTACTGTTGGGACCCATAGAGGTCATGTTACATGTTGAATTAATTGCTTAATTTGAAATTTATACTCGGTCACAACTATTATTTGTATATCATATCTCAATCTTTGTTGTCCTATATTCATACATCATATCATCAATGTTTTGGCTGATTATCACCATCTGAAACTCACCCGAGAGACTGGAGAGATTGATGACTGAGTGAGGCAGAGGGCCTGTTGTGGGTGATATTTATGGGATCGTGTTGCACGCCGTAGCAGGCTTTATTGATTCATGCCAGAATTTGGCTTATTATAGCGCTTGGGCTGGATCGGCCTTTCCAGAGTCTGCACATCCACAGTCGGCGCAGTTGCTATGGATTTTTTGGCTGGATCTGCACTGGATTCATTTGCATTGGGTTGGATCTGCAATGGATTTATTTACATTTGGGCTGGATCTACTCAGTACAGTATTGAGTGACTGTGTGAGTATTTATTTATGTTTGGGCTGGATCTGCCCTATACAATACTGAGTGACTGAGTGCGCTGAGTATTGAGCATGATGAGTGAGAATACGAAGAGAATATGAGCACACGAGTTCACCACTGAGATGCATTGCATTTGACATGCGTACTTGAGATGCAAGCATAAAGATGCATTTTCTCATGCTACCCGGTTTTTGGTGACATTTATGATTTCACTTGGATATCGACATGTAGGTATAGAGAAGTACTTTCCTCATGCTATCTGATAACGAAATATCTTATTTATTGTTGAAAGGTTTTGGAAAAAATCACAGTTTTTCTAACTCACTCATATTTTGGTGATTTCGGTGAAGGATTTGGGTTTTACTGTTATACCTAAAAAGCATGACTATTTTCTGTAACTGTTAACGCGTTGAACATCATATCTATGAGTTATTTATTTTACCACTTTATTACATTGTTATGAACTGTTGTTGGCTATTGGTGTTGGACTTCGAACTTTGTCCCAACTTATCACTACTTTCAACCTAAGGTTAGGTTTGATACTTATTGAGTACATGGGGTCGGTTGTACTCATACTACACTTTTGCACCTTGTGTGCAGACTTTGGATGTTGATGTTACTGTGTATGGCAGGAGCTAGCATTGAAGACATACCTGCATTCCGGTTATAGCTGCCTTTTTTTCATGGTAGCTTTAGACTTATGAAAAATCTGTTTATGTACATTTCGGACAAATGATGTACTTATTTCATACTAGCTTTGTAAACTCTGAATCTTTGAAGCTCATGATTTGTACTACCAGCCCTTGGGGATTCTTGTATAAAAATATTCAGTTATATTTTTATTATTTCTCTCAATAAATCTCATTTGAATTAGATTGTTGCTAATTGGCTTACCTAGCGGGTTGGGTTAGGTACCATCATGACTAGTTGGATTTTGAATTGTGACATTTCTGTCCAGGTTAGTTCCAGATATCAATATAAGATAATTGTGCTGGAACTCTCCTGCATCAATAGCATGGTTTGTAGCCTCATCTGTGACTCTACTGAGTGGTTCAAGTTCTTGATTCTCAGGAATTGACTGAATGCTACTTTGCTCCTGGATCTTTGATTTTGTTCAACCTTCTCACTTGGTTTGATTTTTGAAGTACTAGTATTATCAGCCTTTTTTTGTTCATTAGGTTGAATAGGTGCATGTACTTCTTCATCACACTTTTGAGTCGTTGTCTCATTCTCATTCTTCCCTTTGACTTTTTTCTTGGCTCTGTTTCTTCCTTTCTTATTTTTTGGCACCTCAACTTAGTATTTCTGAAGTGCATCATTATCTTGTTCCCTGTCCTCTTCTTCAATGACCTAATCATTATTTTCTTTATATAACTTTCCTTTACCCTTGCCCTAAACTTCTTATAACATAATTGTATGGTTGCCTTCTATTGGTTCCCTAATCACAACGCCCCTATTAGCTTTGTAGGTCTAGGTGTGTCCTTTCTTTTGATGTGTAGTATTCTGATCTTGATTTTCATTTTGACTTTGTGTGCTTCCTATCTTCCTTTCTCTTGGTCCCTTCCTTCTGTTTACAGTTTGGAATTCATCATCTCCTTTGCTTCATGTCTCCCTATTAGCAATTTCTTCCTTCTGAGCTCTAGCAATTTCTTCTTTTTAAGATTTGATTCTTTCATCCCTGACTCTATTTCTACATTGACTTTCATCGTGACCTTGTAATTTACAATAAAGACAATAACTTGGTACCCTTTCATACTCAATATCCAACCACACACCATCTTCTACTCCGTCAAGCCTATTGAAGCCAGTCATAACTGGTCCAATTTTGGCTTTAGAAGGTCAATTTCAACTTTCACTTTAGCAAAATTTCCTCTAGATTTAGAGTATGTTTTCTGATCAGGAGCAACAACCACCCCTACATATTGCATCATCATAATATTTATAACTTGTCTGCCGAATTTGGTGAGAATCGGAGTTGATTTGACGTGATTCGGACGTCCGGTTGTAAAACTATAAGTTTTAAAATTTTCTTGAAAACTTCCTTTGATTTGGTGTCTGATTCGTAGTTCTAGGTGTTAGTTTGGCGATTTGATTACGCGAGCAAGTTCGTATGATATTTTAGAACTTATATGCATGTTTGGTTTGGAGCCCCGAGGGACCGGGTGAGTTTCGGATAGGCTACGGGATGATTTCGGTCTTAGGAAATCTGGTTTTCTACAGACTTTGGGCTTCTAGTATTTCCTTCATCGCGTTCGCGAATGTATTCTCGCGAACGCGAAGAGCAAACTGAGCTGGCTGAATTTTCCTTCTTTGCGAATGCGAAGATTGGACTGCGAACACGAAGCTATGGAGACTTTACCCTTCGCGAACTCGACCAGCTCAACGCGAACGCGAAGCTTTAGAGGCATGGGGGAACGTGAAAGAGGACTCGTGAACGCGAAAGCCACGGGCTGCTACTCATCGCGAACGCGACAGGCCCTTCGCGAACGCGAAGAAGGCCTGACCCCTGTGACTTAAAACAGAACCAAAACGGGATTTTTTTCATTTTTCACAAACCCTCAATTATAACTCGGCTTAGGGACGATTTCAAAGGAGTTTTTCACAATTTCGAACTGGGTAAGTGTTCTTTATCATATAGTGATTGTATTTCATAAATCTAAGTCTATATTCATCATTTATTTTGGATTTAGATGGAAGAAATTGGAATTTTTATAAAATTTTCCAAAAACAAAAAGTTAAGATTTGAAGGTCCATTTGATATCGGAATTGGACAATTTTTGTATGGTTGAACTCGTATCGATACGGGTGTTCGAATTTCGCGAGTTTTTTCGGGATTTAGGACGTGGGTCCCACTGTCGAATATTTTAATAAATTTCGGATTTTTATCCGAAAAATTAGTAAATTCATATGGAATTAATTCCTATTATTCGTATTGAATATATCGAATTGTTTGTGAATAGATTTGAAGCTTTTGGAGACAAATTTAAAAGGAAAATTTGTGGTTGAGTAATTGATTGAAATTTGCAAAGCGGGGTAAGTGTCGTGGTTAACCTTGACTTGAGGGAATAGAACCCTTAAATTATTTGTTATGTGAAATGCATGTGAACGATGTATAGGCGAGGTGACGAGTGTCTATACGTCGTTAAATTAATTGTTTGCATAATTACTTGAAAAATCATAAATTATTTTAAATCATGAATTAATTATTATAATAATTATTTCTCTCCTATTCTTTGTCAAATATAAATTCTTGAATTCCTGCATTAATTGTTACATGCTATTTGAATTATGTGTTTTAATTGTTATTTGACATTTAGCATATTAAATATTAAACTGCTTATTTTCTCCCTGATTTTTATAATAATTTGCTATTTGTCATTGTTTGTTTCATAATTAAATCATAATTATTGTATGCTTGTTGTCTTATAATTTTATATTAATTATTGCATTTATTGGGAAAATTTCTTCTATAAGAGTTGATTGAAATTGATATATTGGAGGATCGGGTTGCACGCCGCAACAGACTTATTAAAAAGTCCATATTGGAGGATCAGGTTGCACGCCACAACAAACTTATTAAAAAGTCCATATTGGAGGATCGGATTGCATGCCGCAACAGACTTATTAAAAGTCAATATTGGGGGATCGGATTGCACGCCGCAACAGACTTATTAAAAAATTTATATATACTTGATTGAAATAAATATACGACAGACTTGATTAAAAGGAATATATTGGGAGAGGGGCTGCACGCTGCAACGGAATTGAATGTGAATATATTGTGACAGCGGGTTGTACGCTGCAACAGAATTCGTTGAAATAATAATAGATTATGACTGCTGAGTTGGCTTCAATTATTATAAATGAGTTACCTGATTTATTTCTATTATTTGTTGTTGTCATTAATATTGCGTACAGGTTAATGTAAGTGAACCGCCTTAGCCTCGTCACTACTTCGTCGAGGTTAGGCTCAGCACTTACCAGTACATGGGGTCGGTTGTACTGATACTACACTCTGCACTTCTTGTGCAGATTTCGGAGTTGGTCCCAGCGGCGTACCATAAACTTGCTCGGATTTCAGCTACCAGAGGAGACTTGAGGTATAACTGCATGGCTTCCGCAGTACTGAAGTCCTCGTCTATTTTACTTTAGCTGTGTGTTTATTTCCAGACAGCTTTATTTTTATTCATACCTTTATTTGTATTTATTCTAGAAGCTCGTGCACTTGTGACACCAATTCTGGGATGGTATTTAGACACCGTTGTATTTATGGATTATTCACTATATTTCAAACTTTGCTTCCGCATTTGTTTCTTTGATTATTAATAATTTAAAAATTATTTAAAAATTGATTAATATTATTCTAACGTTGGCTTGCCTAGCAAGTGAAATGTTAGGCGCCATCACGGTCCGAATGTGGGTATTTCGGGTCGTGACAGTTGTACTTAGGAATTTCGGGCATGCGAAACTTCTTTGGGATTGGCTTCGGAACTGTGCTCAGAGGGAAGGGTATCTGAACAAACTTCTTGGAATCGAGGCCCTTCAATATCGGTGGCGCTCTTGGGATTTGGTCGACCCTGGAATCGTAAGTTTTCACCTTTTTGTCATTGGCTTTGATTTTTATAACCGTACATCTTTGTTCAGGTTCTTGAAAGTTTTAGTTTACTTAATCAATTTTT
Source organism: Nicotiana tabacum (assembly GCF_000715075.1). Lineage (NCBI taxonomy): Eukaryota > Viridiplantae > Streptophyta > Magnoliopsida > Solanales > Solanaceae > Nicotiana > Nicotiana tabacum. Next base: position 19,496,697 of record NC_134081.1, on the reverse strand, counting down.
TCTTCCGGTATAAGTGTACAACCATCTAGTATTTGGTACCTATTAACCCGACTAATCAATCTATATATTTTTATTAACTAACTTTAAACCTAGAAGGAGAGCCTTGGCGTAACTGGTAAAGTTGTTGCCTTGTGACCAGGAGGTCAGGAGTTCGAGTTATGGAAACAGTCTCTTACAAAAATGCAGGGTAAGGTTGCGTACAATAGACCCTTATGGTCCGTCCCTTCCCCGGACCCCATGCATAGCGGGAGCTTAGTTTACCGGACTGTCCTTTTTAACTTTATACCTAGCTTTAAGGTAGGTGCTATTGAGTTTTCTCGGAGAGGTATTACTTGGAATAAAATCCACATTTGCTCCTAAAATATGTCCTTCTTGATGTGTTCTCGATATTTATTTCACTTTATGTGCACGTGAATATATTGTGTACTATATATTATGTATTGGCATGCAAGTCTTTGAAGAATAGATGTAGTTTTATAAAATTCGCAAAACTTAACACTAGCCTTTACCAAATTAAGATTAAATAGGTAAAACGATTGAGTTAGATGCTATATACGGGTGAAATCGGACCCATAAGCCGGCCCGGTTCCTGATAAAATAAATCGAGTAAGGGACGCGATGACAAGGAACCAGAATCGAGGTAAGGGATTCATCGAGTCAGGCACCGGGGGGACAACGCCTGCCCTCGAGTATATCAAGGCCATGACCCTGTGATCGGGCAAAGTCCCAAGAGACTTCGGAGAGCATTATTGGGAAATCGAACACGATTAACTGAAGGCCGTAATATTCGCGATCAACCGGGTATCACGGCGTAGATCTTGGCACGTACCAACGAAAATCCAGTAATCAATTAAACGGGAGATTTTTACCTTTTATAGAATTGTACTTAGGGTAAAACTCCCCTACTATATAAATGGGAGTCTGATTATTCATTGAACACATTGTAATACACACCCCAAAGCAATATACTATTATTTTCACTCTTATTGAAAGCTTTTATTCTCATTCATCAGTGCTAGCCATTGTGAGTCCGGATCAAGGGCGGATATTTTATCAAGGCTAAAATCATCCTCCCCGCGTGGTTTGAATTTACTATATCTTTATTTGTTCAGTATAACACAGTTTATCGTTTGTATCAAATTATGTGTATCCTTAAAATCACTTACAAATTTAATTGCTGTCTGTTTTTTAGGGTTGACAGTTTGGCGCCCACCGTGGGGCTAAGGATAATAGTGGCAATTTGATACAAATTTTCATAACGCACCATATTTTACACTTGTTCTTTGAAGTGTCTTTAATTTCACGTCAAAGTTAAAAATATCGAACTACCAATCTGCACCTCTAGATGTGGATGTTGAGTCCGGTCACCATTGCGAGAACAACAATATGGTACCCAGTAACGAGGTGCCACCTGTCGATCCCATCGGGGTTCCGGTCGCGGACCCGATCGACGCTAACTCACATGTGGCCATCAATGCGAATCTACCTACCGATCCCGAGAACAGCGTCCGCGGGGTAGTCCGATTGGCAGCCCAAAATACACACGACGGTGAAGGAGATGGGATCAACTTGCGAGTGATCTTCGAAATGCTACAGGCCCAACAGGTAGCGATAACCCATCTACAGAACCAAGGCCGCGCCTCCAACAGTGTTGAGCCCGAGCTATCTCGGGAAATCACTCGCAGAAACAAACCAATCACGGAGAAGCCGAGTGAAGCTGAACCCGGGACTAACCCCGAAATCATAAAAATGCTCGAGAAACTGACAAAACGGATAGAATCAGAAGAAAAGAATCATTAATCAACCAAATAATCCTCCATCTCAAATTGGTTAGAAGTCAGCTTTACAAATCCTTGTACTTAACTATTTTTATGCTGATCATCAACTTAGGATAACAACCGATAACAATATTTCTTAGAGGTACTAAATACAACTACATGAATGAGCACAATAAAAACTGCATTAACAATAACAATGTGGGAATCACTGAACAAATTTTGTTCATTTGGAGGATCCGAACAAATTCTGCTTTCATTTTCCTCGTATGGAGCACTAAATTACTTCAGTCTTCAGCTACAGAATACACTTTAGAAAATCTGTCCTATAGCTCATCAGGTACAAACGAGAATTATATGCCATCATATATCAAAAAGACAAAAAGAGCGGAGAGGAGAATAATTGAGGACATATAACAATACGCTATACAATTTGGTTAGCAAGGTTTCAGTTGCATGTCGATTAATGCCCGTCGTAGTCAAAGGGGAGTGTAACTGATTCCCATTTATTGCAGCTTCTAAGTCTGATCTGTAGAACAGTTTCAATACTATCTTCACCATTCATAACCTCGCAGCATTGCCTATGTGGTGCCTGTTTTAGGTATTTTGGTCAAACAAACGTGTTAGTCACTAATTAAATGAAATCAGACAAATAAAACATTTCCAAGTCAAAAGCAAATCTTGTATTGCACGTAGAAAGAATATAAACAGCCATTTTCGCAGCAAATTTTGGCTATTCAATTTATGTGTTGTTAGTTAGGGTCAACGAGAGAATATAAACAGCCATTCTCGCAAATAATTGTGGCTTTTCTAGTAATGTGTATTTACTATTTAGTAGGGGTCACGTTACCAAACTGATTTGGTACCTTTTCTGGTCGAATGTTGACGAATATTAAACAGCTTTTTCATAGTCAACAGAACCACTTAAATGTTATTGACACGTTGTGGGTATGTTGATTAATTAAAATATTATGTTGAAATTTGGGAGACTATACTTGAAAAATTCTAAATGGGAGACTTTGCTTGCGGAAAAGTTTTGTTTTAACTGACGGGAAATAACTTACTCCGTACTTCTGAATTATTTTTGGGGTGTTTTGTTAAAGAATGAAAATATATTTTTCAAAAAAAAAAAATTGTATTGAAGATTATAGTAATGTTTGTAAACCTGATATTGTTTTCATGAGATTTTTTAATATTACAAATTGATAATCATATTTGTCTGTTGGTTGGAATAGTGATATGAAGCTTATAGTTGTCAAAGAAAATAACTTCCCTTTTGAAATATTTCCTTTCGAAAAAATTTCTGACAACTAAAAATCTAAAATAACTTAATTTTGGAAAATTATTTTTTAAAATATATTTTTGGCTATACAAAATATACTAGTAGTAGGCTCATGAAAAAAAATACTAGTACTAGGCTAATAAACAAAAAATTAGTCGTCTGCAAAATTAAGAAAAGCGAAAAAAAAAAAAAGATTCATAAACCAAATTAGACCACAAATTTACCTGTCTCCATATTTGGGGAGATAGAACTGCAGCCGTGACATTAACCATCTGAACTGCTAATGCTGGTGCATAATTTTCATTCTCACATTGCCTGTTATAATCACCAATTCTCTTATAACTTGTCAAAGTTTCTCCATTTTCAATCTCAAAAACTTGATCCAGATAATACTCTATAGGCCTTTGACATGGTTCTATATAATTTGGCCTAGTATTAAACGTAAATGGCTCTTCAAACCCTTTCCATGTTTCAAACGTTCTCATTGGTGTCTCCAATTCTTTGGGATTCATTAAATTTGGATATAACTGAATTGAATATCCCCATGACACTGATACTGACCAGTTTTTATTTAGATCGTAACAGAAACTCTGCTGCATTGTTCGACTTGGGTCTTTTTTGTAAGCTTCGATCACCTTCTTCACTGAATCAACTCGATCCATTAATGGAATTAGAGAATGTATAACGCCTATATGGTGCAGCGATACAATTGGTGCCAATGGATGAGCTGCCAAAAGCCCCCGTGGACTTCCTTGTATATCCATCTTAAAAATTATTTACACTGTCAGAATATATACAACTCAATCTAACACAACATATATAGAACAATATAAAAATTAATTCATATTGGAGTTTTGAACTAAATTTTTTTGAGTTCTCAAATAAAATTAAAAAAAATTGGTGCTCCCGCGTGAGTTTCTTGTATATCTATCTAAAAAAGGTTATTTACACTGTCAGAATATATACAACTTAAATCTAACACAATAAAAGATAGTACTTACATTAATTCATATTGGAGTTTGAACAAAAATTGTGAGTGCTGAAATAAGCACATGTAAAATTAATTTCGGGTCATAAAATATTATTTGAATCCAGTATAAGTCTGTCCCTAAAAGCTAAAACGGGAAAATATTACAGTAAATATTATATATCTCTTGAAAAAATGGTGTACATACCCACTAAAACTTAAGCAAATAGGAAGAAATCATCCTACAATTTTAGTTTCTCCTATAACGACAACAACAATAACAATAACAAAAAACTCACTGTAATCACACAAATGGGGTTTGAGGCGGATAGTATGTACACAGACCTTACCCTTATCTGGTGAAAGTAGAGAGGTTGTTTCCGATAGACTCTCGGCAATTCTAATTTCTTCTATAAATCTTCATTTTGGTTTACACATTCAAAGTTGTTTGATTAACTCTAACAAATTGCTTATCTTATTTTTCAAGTTGAAAATAATTTGACTATATATAAAAATATCCTATGTTGCTCCAATGAAAATAAAAACCTTAGAATTAATGAAACATTTGTATACCTGATGGAAGCCGAGTTCTTTGGTGAGAGGAATGCCAATTTCAGACATACAACCACCAATTTTCTGATCAGAACCATAGACATCATGATATCTATTAATACAACCATCTAAAATTTTCACTAGAATTTCTGCAAGAGGATAACTAATTGCAATTCCACCACCCCCATAAGCCATACCATAAGAATGCACTAAATCTTGTTCCACACTTTCAGAATTCCCACCAATATAATACATTTGATTATGATCATATTTACCTAAAATCGTCACCAAATTCTCCGTAAAAAATATTGTATCATCATCTCCCATAACAAACCACCTTACATTCTTTAATCCCAATTCAAAACTCTCTTTTACAATCCTTGCTATTCTCACTGCTGACCTGTCACCAAACCAACACGTGTACTTAAACGATGACGTGTCCTCTGAGACCTTATAGGGTGGTGAAGTGTCAGGCCACGGCTCGTTTTCTTGGGGATTTTCATCGAGCCAAACGAACCCTTGAGTCACGTTTGGTTTCCACCATAGTTCGGAATAACTTTTACGATTATTCCAAGTCTTTGCGGATCCTCCAATACCAAATAAAATATGGGTTATGTTTGTTTCTTCTTCTTTGATATTTCTTTCTTTGTTACTAATTGTAACGGCAGAAGTATACGCATATGAATGTTGTGGTGAAAATAGTTTCTCGTGTTCAGCACAATCTGAACAGCTAAACCATTTGGACCGATTAGAGAAAGCAGTGAAGGAAATTAGAGAAATGGAAGCAAATAAGCAAATTGCAAGAAAACCCTTCATCAAAATGGTGAAAATATTAGTGATTTTTGTGTTAGGAAATAATGGGACGTAGTAATGTACTGTCAAGAGTTTTAATGGATCTTGAATATTGGAAGTAGAAGAAGATTGTGGTGGCTGAGACATTTCATTCAAATTTTCTTGCTTTTTTAAGGGAAAAAGAGTTTTTCTCAAACAGGGAAGCTTGTTATGTTTTTTTGTTTTGTGTTTTTTTGGCTTCAAAAGGTGGTGGTCTTCTACTTAAATCCTAAGTCTTAAAGCTAAGGGACGCTAAAGTTTATTTATGTCTCCTAGTTTTGCCTGATTGGGTGGTTATAGGATTTGATTTATATATTTTTCGGTTTTTTAGATTTTATTTTATATTTATATTCTATATATATGAGAAAACTTGTAAGTCTCATCACAAGGAAACTTTTTTTATGCATGTTGGATTGTGCAATGGAGCTAACAAGGGGAAAATATAAAACTGATCAACTGGTTGAAACTAATTGTATTTTATAGCTGAAAAATATATAAAATAAGTATGTTTTATTTGTACATGAAACATAAATATACAAAAATTATACATTTTATCTACTATTATTTTTGAGAACGAATACAAATATACATTTCTCTACCTAAAGTCATGATCTTTATTGGGTGGTTCATGAGTCCTAAATTATCAACGAAAGGTCAATACAATATGGCAGCCATGTAGAACAGTCAGTCATCTTTCAAAAGTAGAAAGAAGATATTTTTTGAGTCAACTTGCACGTATCAATTAATTTTTTCAAAACAGTCTTTTGTTATTTTTGTTTATGTTTTCCTTTTTGCTTGGAGTTTTTATAGACACTAGACAGAAGATCATACTAGTTTTAAATGCTTAAAGAGTGGTGAAGATCAACTTGAGCACTATGAATGTCTAAACATTAATCTTTAACCAGAAATAACACACAAGAATAATAAACAAATGAAGTTCTTGGTGTCAACTTCTACGTGGAAGAGTTGTGCACATCCTCAATAGGGAAATTATGATTTATATATTTTGATTAAACCACTAAGGTTTAAAAAAGAAAAAATATTAAAATATTTTATCGGATAATTTTAAATAATGGAAAATAGAAAATGGGCTTTTATGCTTCGAAATATACTATGGATCAGAGGACAAATGAGATCAATGAACTGTAGATCATCCTGTTTTCTAATTAAACATCTATGTAACGAATGACCTGGTGTTATTAAATTGCTAATAAATATCCTAAATCAATTAACACATCTTGATAGGTTACATGTAATTAGGGACATTTAAACAAGATGCTCTTGAAGAATTAATTTACAATTTATAAAGAATTGCAAGAAAATGATTTCGAGTAATTAATGGAACAAGCGTCTCCAAATTTAAGTATGGTTTTCTTTTTTTGTTTGGCAAAAGTCAAAATTTGGCCACGTCAATTCATAAGAAATTAATAAATAGTACTATATTCTATTTACTGCCACGTCAATTGCCAATTTCATCTGGGTTTACGACTGGCGAGTCCTCAACTTAGACGGGTTAAAATATGATTAATCTATGAACATGTCATGACTTAATCTGTTTACAGTTTCATTAGTTCTATTGAGACTTACACTGTATTTGTATTTATCTCCTTTGTAGTTAGTGTTAGTTAGGGACAGTTTTGTAATTACACTCAGTAGTTAGATATGTGGTCCCATGTTTGTATATAACCGAGATACTTAGATACTTTGGATATACAGAAATCATTTTCACATCTTCTAGAATATTCATTTCCTCTCCTCTCTCACCAGCTCATCTGTCAATGACGGATGTCTCCACCATGAGAACACATGGATTCAACATGGTATCAGAGCAAACGTTCCAATTGTAAGATTGTCTATCTCGTCTTCTTCATCTCGTTGTTATTCATTTCGTTGTTATTGCTTCTCTCAAATCGCGGAATCGAGGATTTAGGGTTTTTGAGATTCACAGGTTAATTGTGTGATTTTCTCTCATTTCCTTCATAAGTGATCAATATTATTCACTAATTTCAACTGAATCATGGCTGGAAATAAGGATACCTCAGATAGAACTAACCCTAGCCTAGACACAACTAGTCCACCGTATATGCACCCGTCCGAGAGTGCCGGAACAGTGCTGGTACCGGTAGCTTTTAATGGAACTCGCTATAGATCCTGGAGGAGAGGTGTTCTTAGAGCTCTTTCCGTGAAGAATAAAGTCAGATTCATCACCGAAAAATATAAGAAGCCGGGCTCCGATGATGCGAACTTCGACCAGTGGGCTCGATGTGACGACATGGTGACGTCGTGGATTCTTAATTCACTCTCAAATGACTTGGCAGACAGTCTACAATACGTCAATGATGCCAACGAATTATGGCAGGAGTTGGAGGATCGATACGATCAAACTAAAGGGGAAAAACTTTATCAGATTCAAAAGGAAATAAATGACCTTAGTCAAGGTACTTTGGACACCACAGGATACTATACAAAAATGAAGAGACTTTGGGAGGAACTAAACACCTTAAATGCCCACGTACAATGTAGTTGTCATGCATTTGTTGAGCCAAAGCAAACATACATAAAGCTGAACAGGATCGCAGACTAATTCAGTTTCTAATGGGACTTTACGAAGTTTACACAGTTGTGAGGGATAGTATCTTAATGATGAACCCATTGCCTAGCATTGCACAAGCCTTCTCCATTCTAATTCAAGAGGAGAAGCAAAGAGAAGTCAGGCCGAGTAACCAATTGGCTATGGAATCTGCATCACTAAATGCCAATGGCCTGGTCAGAACACATTCAGAACTAACTATACTCCACATAGACGGGGCACATGGAATAATTCATTCAGAGGAAATGGAAGTCACACACACAACAAGTCAAGACTTTTCTGTGACTATTGTAAGAAGCCAGGGCACACAAAAGAAACACGTTATAGAATATTGGGATTTCCACAAGACTTCAAGTTCACTAAAGGCAGAAATGCAGGGTCTGCTGCAAATGTTCATGGAGGTTGTGAAGAGTCATTTGGTGGAAGTATTGAAGGATCAGAGAACACGAATTCAAACCAAGGTATGCTAGGTCTGACAAAGGAACAATATGGACAATTGCTGAACATGCTGGAGACCTTCCAAGATGGAAATACAAGGGAGAATCCAAACAATATTGCATGTGGAGTCACAAACTTTGCATGTATTTTAGCTTGCTCTACTTATAAAGAGATTGCAAAAATAACAATGTTTAAATGTTTTAAATCTATTGCTGATGTATGGATACTAGATAGTGGAGCCTCAAATCACATGACTTATAGAAAATCCTTTCTAACCAATATCAAGACTTTACTTTATCCATTTTTAGTTACCCTACTTAATGGATACAGAGTCAAAGTGACAGAAATAGGAGATGCATTCCTTGGTCCTAGTCTAACTTTGTTTAGAGTATTATATGTACCCAGCTTCAAATTTAATCTCATCTCAATTCATTCATTAACTGTGCATCTCAATTGTATGGTTAATTTCAATAAGTATCTATGTCTAATAATGGCCCCTTAAATGAAGAGGCCTTTGGAAATTGGTAAGGCAAGAAGTGGCCTATAGTTCCTCTACTCAATGTGTCTTAGTCATGAATCTAAGTCAAATTTCATTTCTGCTTTCAATTTTGATCTTTTCAAGTACTTTAGTTCATGTATTCCTACATCTGTTGATACTACAAGTAGAGTTAAGAGTCATCCTCCTCATTCATCTGCATTTGTAAATAAATCATCATGTCCACCCAATGATATAAATATGCTCCATTCAATGAATAAGACTGACTCTTCTACTGTTAATTCCATTTCAATGTCTTCTGTTATGTCTCATGGAAATGTTGTTGATCACTTGTGGCACAATAGACTAGGACATGTACCTTTTTTAAAAATGAGGGGAATTTCCACAATGCCTATCACTTTTCCTCCCAGACAGCCTTTCTTTTGCCTAATTTACCCAATGGCTAGACAAACCATACTTACATTTGCCCATAGTAGCAATATTTCTACTAAAATATTTGAACTAATACACTTGGATCTATGGGCCCCTATCATATAAACACATATGACAATCAAGAGATATTTTTTGACCTTGGTTGATGATTTTAGTAGATCAACCTAGACTCACGTGTTGAGCTGTAAAAGTAATATACTCCAGATCCTCAAAGCCTTCAACTCCATGATAGAAAATCAGTTCAAAACCACAGTCAGAATTATTAGGTCTGACAATGGCCTAGAATTTGTCAATAATGAATCAATGTCATACTTCCAGACCAAGGGAATTGTTCACCAAAAAACCTGTCCATACACACCACAGCAAAAAAGTATGGAGGAGAAAATATAAATACCTACTTGAGACAAGCAGGACATTATTATACCATTCCAAATTACCCATGAAATATTGGGGGGAGTCCATCCTCACTTCCACATACCTGATAAACAGACAGCCTTCCACAGTTCTTAAAAACAAATGTCCTTTTGAGATTTTATATGATAATAAGCCCAATTATTCACATCTTAGGAGCTTTGGTTGCTTGTGTTATCCTACTACTTTGAAAACTCATAAGGATAAGTTTGAACCAAGATCCACACCTCATGTGTTCATAGGGTATCCCTTTGGAACAAAGGGGTACGCGGTCCTACACTTGGCCACTAGGAGGATACATGTTTCCAAGGATGTTAAGTTTCATGAAGATATATTTCCTTTTGCCACTAAGTCTCAGTCAAATCCTTCTAGCTTCCCTAAATCATTTTCAGATTTCACTTCTACATGTATTAATCCTAACCCTTGTAATTTGAGAGATGGTCACCCATCTGATAGGAATGCACACTCCTCGGATTCTGTCACCACTGACTCACCTAATAATTCACCTACCCATACTGCTTCACCACTTGAAAACCTAACCACTACAAATCAAACTACTACTTCACGTGAAAGACATGCACAACAACAGAATGATGATTCCACCCTCACCAACCAGTTAGATCTTCCACAATTGAGAAGATCATCCAGAACTCACACAACTCCCTCACACCTTAAGGGATATATTTACTCTATACCAAATTTATAGCCTAGCACTTCCCAAATCAACCAAAATTCACTTACCACATTATTTGCTAATAAGAATCATGTTGCATTCAATACTCTTAATCATGAAAGTCAGCAACTTTAGTAACAAATCTAACCTTAGGTTGAAAGTAGTGATGAGCTGGGACAAAGGTCGGAGTCCAACACCAATAGCCAACAACAGTTCATAGAAATGTAATAAAGTAATAAAAGAAATAACTCAGAGATATGATGCTCATCGCGTTAACAGTTACGGAAAATAGTCATGCTTTTCAGGTATAACAGTAAAACTCAAATCCTTCGCCGAAATCACCAAAATATGAGTGAGTCAGAAAATCTGTGATTTTACCCAATACCTTTCAACAATAAATAAGATGTTTCGTTATCAGATAGCATGAGGAAAGTACTTATCTATACCTACATGTCGATATGCAAGTGAAATCATGAACATCACCAAAATTGGGTAGCATGAGGAAATGCATCCTTATGCCTGCATCTCAAATACACATGTCAAATGCAATACATCTCATTGGGGAACTCGTGTACTCACACTCTCAGGGTACTCAATCTCACTGTCTCATAATCTCACTCATCATGCTCAATACTCAGCGCACTCAGTCACTCAGTACTATACATGGATGATCTGGACCAGGGCAGATCCAGCCCAAACATAAATAAATACTCACACTCAGTCACTCAGTACTGTATAGGGAAGATCCAACCCAAATGTAAATAAATCCATGGCAGATCCATCCCAATGCAAATGAATCTAGGGCAAATCCAGCCAAATATCCATAGCAACTATGCCCACTATGAATGTGCAGACTCCGGAGGGGCCGATCCAACCCAAGCGCTATAATAAGCCAAATCCTGGCATGAATCAATAAGGCCTGCTGCAGCATGCCGCCCGAACCCATAAATATCACTCACAATAGGCCCTCGGCCTCACTCAGTCATCAATCTCTCCAATATCTTGGCCTCAAAAGAATCATGATAATCATCCCAAACAGTAATGATATGATGTATGAATATAGGAAAACAAAGACTGATATATGATATGCAAATAATAGATGTGGCCGAGTATAAATTTCAAATTGAGCAATTAATTCAACATGCAACACGACCTCAATGGGTCCTAACAGTACCGGTATCTGGCCTAAACATGATTTCTAACATAGATCACAGCTCAGTTACTCTTGCACGTAGAGATTTTCACGGTTACAGATAAGATTAGGTAACTACACAATACCACAGAAATAATTGAGTCACAATTCACACAGTACACGCACACACACCCGTCGCCTAGCATGTGTGTCGCCTCAACACCATACATATAACACACAAATTCAGGGGTTCATACCTTCAGCACCAAGTTTAGAAGTGTTACTTACCTCGAACAAGCCAAATCCAATACCGAGCAAGCCAAACGATACTCCAAAAATACCATCCCGTGCGAACCGACCTCCGAACGGCTCGAATCTAGGCAAAATCTCCAAGTATAATAAATGAAAATAAAACGACCAACCCTAAAAAATATAGCTTTTGTGAAAACGCAGGTGCGAACAAACTTCACGCACCTGCAATGCCTTTCGCTTTTGCACCCTCATGCGCCGCATCTGCACTTTCGCAGATGCGAAGAAAACTCCACATTTACGGACTGTTACCCCTAGCATAGTCTCCGTTTCTGCGATACCACTGAAGCTTTTGTGGCTCCACACCTGCACCCATGGATCTGTAGGTGCAGTTACACCAGATCCAGCAAAGGCCAACCATCATACATGAATGAAAGATGATCCAAAACACGTTTGTAACTCACCCGGGTCCCTCGGGACCCCGTCCAAATATACTAACAAGTCCCATAACATAACGCGGACCTACTCGAGGCCTCAAATCACACATAACAATATCAATATGATGAATCGTACCTCAAATCAAACTTAATAAACTTTTAAACTTTCAACTTTCCTAACTCGCGCCGAAACATATCATATCAATTCGGAATTAACTCAAATTTTACACACAAGTCCCAAATGACATAACGAAGCCATTCAAATTCTTGGAATCACAATCCAAATATGATATCATCAAAGTCAACTCCTGGTCAAACTTATAAACTTTCCAAACCTTTAAATTTTTAACTTCCGCCAGTTAGCGCCGAAACCTTCTAGAAATATCCAAATGCAAATTCGGGCATACACATGAGTCCAAAATTATCATCCGGACCTAATAAAACCATCAAAACTCCAATATGAGGTTAAATACTAAAAAGTCAAACTCAGTCTAACTCTTCCAACTTTAAAGCTTCAATCATGAAAGTCATTCCTCCAAATAAATTCCGACTAACCCGAAAATCAAAACTGACAATTCGCATAAGTCATAATACACTATACGATGCTTCTCAAGATTTCAAATAGCTGAATGGAATACAAATGCTCAAAACGACCGATCTGGTCGTTACAAGAAATCACAACAATGGAGAGACAGAACATATCATATCAGATGAAATTTTAAATTCATCTGAGAATGATGAAAGTGTAAGAGACATGGATTATGTAGACAAACAAAGTTCAGAAGATAGTGATGATTATGCTTCTGTTGATAGTGAGGATATTAATAGTGACAAACATGCAGATATTTTTCTTGAGACTTTTGCTTCCGAGAATATGGTTGAGGTTCTTATAGCCTCAACAACAGATAGTACTACCAATACAGTTTACTCATCTCATAGGGGCAGAGGTGGAAGAAGAGGAGGTAGCTATTCAATAAGAGGAAGAGGTGGTAGATACACCAATCAAGGGCCTGTGAGAAAATCACAGGAACACAACTTCTCAGATTAATAATCACGTTTAAGTCACTTTTTTGGAATATAAGGAGCATCAATTCCAATGGTGCTCTTTAAAGACTTAAACAAATGATTAGATCACATAAATTTCATTTTATTGCCTTGAGTGAACCTTTCTATAAGGCCAATACATTGGACAAATACAAAATAATATTGGGATACCAGCATGCCTTTCTAACAGCAACAATCAAATTTGGGTTTTTTGGGAGGCTAATCTTGATTGAGATGTGGTGGAGGAGGATGAACAATAGGTGTCTTGTATTATCAAATACAATGGAACTTCACTTCTCATGCCTCCTGTTTATGCAAAATGTGAATATCATTTGAGAGAATAATTATGGGATAAACTTAGGAGCATCTCTGGAAAAATATAACATGCCTTGGGTCATTACTGGTGATTTCAATTGTATCATTGACTCTCGTGAGAAGAAGGGGGATAGTCTACATAGGATGTCAAAAAGTCTGTCTTTTCTCCAATGTATTATGGATTATGAACTAGTGGATGCTGGCTATACTGGTTCCATTTTTCCATGGTGTAATGGCCGGTCTTCTCAAAGAAGAATCTGGCAGCGATTAGATAGAATCCTTATCAATCATGAGTAGATTAACCTCTTTGATACCACAAATATCACTCACATGGTTAGGACAGGTTCTGATCATGCACCTCTCTTATGCTCCAGGAAAATAAAACTTAGTGAACCAGTAAAATACTTTAGGTTCCTTGATTTATGGACCGTACAAGAAGACTTCATGAATATGGTGGAACAAGACTGGGCTGAGGAGTTCAGGGATCACCTCTTTGGAGATTTCATTTGAAGTTGAAAAACACATGCAGAAAGTTATCTCAATTGTCCAAGTATTCTCTTGGTAATATATTTGACAAGGTTAAGGAATTTGAGGTTAAGGTAGGAGAGCTGGAAAAGAGGTCCAACCAAGATAACTCTGATTCTAACAGATGTGCTCTTACTCAGTCCAATGCAAATTTGATTAGAGCTATGAAGGATGAAGAGGCCAACTGGAGACAAAAAATTGGAATCAAATGGTTGGTTGAGGGTGAAACTAACTCTAAATTTCTTCACTCTGTTATCAAAGGGAAGAACATAAGATTGAGTCTCAAAAAGATGAAAAAAGAAGATGGGATATGGATAGAAGGGGATGATAATATTGCACAAGAAGCTATTTTCCTTCCGGGAGCAGTTCTCACAAGAAAGACAACATAGGGATTTCACAATTTTGAATTGTATTCCGACGATAGTGACTGAAACAAATAACAGTAAATTGATAGCACCACCAACTATGCAGGAATTAAAAGATAGTCTTTTCCATGAATACTCACAGTGCCCCTGGACCAGATGGAATATCTAAAAATATCTATCACAAGTGTTGGGGGATCATCAAGGATGATTTACTACAAATGGTTTGTGACTTTTTTGCAGGATTTCATTTACCAAAGGCTTTTACTCATACATGCCTAACTCTGATCCCTAATGTGGAATGCTCACAACAATTTAATGAACTGAGGCCTATCAGCCTGAGTATCTTTTCCTCCAAGATTATCTCTAAACTCACGAATCAAAGATTAAGTCCTTTGATGCAAAAATTGATCTATAATTGTCAAAGTGGTTTTATTAAAGATAGGTCTATCACCAATAATATAATACTTACCCAAGAGATGGTATATAAGATCAACCAGTCTCCTCATAAGGGCAATATTGTTATGAAGCTGGATATAGCTAAGGCATACGACATAGTGGATTGAGATTATTTGTGCAAAGTGCTGAGACGAATGAGGTTTTGATGAAATATGGGTTGATCGAGTGTGTAGATTGATCTCAAATATTTGGTATTCCATCAATATTAATGGTGCTAGGCATGGTTTCTTCAAGTTTAGTAGAGGTATCAAGTAAGGAGATCCCCTGTCCCCGTCTTTATTTGTGACTGGAGCAGAACTTCTATCTTAGTTGATGAACAAACTTCCTCAAGAGGGTTTCATTCCTTACTCATTTGATAAAAAGGGTCCTATAGTTACTCATTTGTGCAATGAAGATGATACTATACATTTTTCATCTGGAGACTTATTGTCATTGCATACGATGATGTCTAAATTAGAGGCATATGAAAAACTTTCAGGGCAAATAGTGAATAAGAGTAAGTCAGGGTTCTATGTGCCATCAAATTGTGATGGACATAAGATTAGGGATATCAAATGCACTATTGATTTCCCTCATTTATAATTCCCTATGTCATATCTAGGGTGCCCTATCTACTATGGTAGAAAGAAAGTGGTCTACTTCAATAACATGATGGCTAAGGTTTCCAAAAGACTTCATGAATGGGAAGAAAAGATGTTATCATATGGAGGTAAAGCTGTATTGGTGAAATATATTTTACAAGCTCTTCCTCTTCATTTATTGTCTGTACTCCAACAAAAACTGTTTTAGAACAAATGGAAAAGATCATGGCAAATTTATTTTTGGGGCAAATTGGAGGATAGAAGCAAACATCATTGGAAAGCTTGGGCAGACTTATGTTATCCTATTCTTGAAGGTGGACTTCGTTTTAGATCCTTGCATGATATATTAAGATGTGGTGGAGTTTAAGAACTCGGAAAACTATGTTAAGAGAGTTCCTTGAAGCCAAAATTTGCAAAAGGAAGCACCCGGTTGCAAGAAAATACACTTATGGGCAATCTTATGCATGGAAACGATTTATGGATGTCAAACAAGATGCTGAGAAATATATCTTATGGAAGATTGGATCAGGTAACATCTCCTTCTGGTGGGATAACTGGACAGGTGTAGAGGACCTGTCAAAACAAATTTATTTTGATGTTGCACCAAAGAATACAAAAGTCAAATATTTCATTGAAGATGGTAATTGGAAGATGGATTCACTCAGAACCTTCTTACCTATAAATATTGTCAATACCATCATTAGTATTGATATAAATGTAGGGTGGGATGATTTTCCTTTTTGGACACCTGAAACCATAGGAAGTTTCACATGTGAAACTGTTTGGCATATTGTGAGAAGGCAAAGAAATATCTCCATGACATCCAAGATTATTTGGCACAAAAAGCTTCCATTCAATATATCATTTTTTATGATGAAACTGCTTCAGCATAGGTTACCCACGGATGATGCTATTCAGAAATTTGACAGTCCCTCCTAGGTGTGTCTGATGTAGAATTTTTGTGGCAGAAACTATATCCCCCTTGTTTCGCATAAGTGAAATTGCAAAATAGGTGTGGTTTTTCTTTAGTAGCTATTGTGGCATGCACATGAGATATGAAGATATCAGACAACTACTAATTAGTTGGTGGCTTTACAAGACGAGGAATGAAGCTCATGCAACTTTCCTAAAGTGTATTCCTTCTATTATATGATGTGAATTGTGGAAGAATAGGTGTTCTGCCAGATTTGATAATATCAACATGAATGTCAGGTTCATAAATCAACAAGTTTCTAGATATATGAAGGTTCTATTGGATTGTCAATTCCCTAAGTTACAATTGCCTCATTCATGGGGAGATATATGCTTAACAATTGAAAATGCACAACAGATAACTACTGACCAATTGGTTAGATGGAAAAAAACCGAATAATTATTGGTTAAAGCTTAACACCGATGGCTGTAGCAAAGGGAATCTATGAGGTTCAGGTTGTGGAGAAATTCTTAGAGATAACCTAGGTAATATGATATTAGCTTTTGTTGAATTATATGGTCAATCCGCCAATAATTTGGCTGAGGCCAAAGCTATCTTGCAGTGCTTAAGTTTTTACATTAGTAGGAGAAGAATCAAGATTATTGTGGAATCTGATTCGCAACTAATTATTGATATGATTAACAACAAAATGAAACCACCTCGGTAGCTTATAAGGATCATAGAGCAGATGAAAAAACTATCAGACAAAGGAGAGTTTATTTTTGTACATACTCTTAGAGAAGAAAATATGGTGGCTGATTTATTAGCAAACTTGGGGGAAAACAAAGATGCCAAACTATTTTTGAATATGTTGAATCATTACCTGGTCAGATCAAAGCGGAAGTGAAGATGGATAAGGAGGAGGTTCCAAGATTCAAAATCAAAATAAGAAAAAATCATTTTTTTATTAGTGATGCTTTTAATTGATAGAATAGAATGTTGTATAGTTATGGTACATATATGCATAGTACCTTTTTGTGAAACTAAGTGTACTCATCTTGCAATAGAGGAGTCCTCCCAACCTAGAGTAGTTTCTATAGATTAAAGAGTCACCAGAATGAGTAACATCATTCTTTATCTCATTAAGTAGACTAAGGTTTATGTCATCCTCCATGTATCGACTCTATTTGATTATCTACAGGTAGGGGTCCAGTCTAACCCCCCATATATATGATGAACTTTTGATTAAAACAATTCCTCTCCATTTCTCATTATCTCCATTTCTTCAAGTTCTTACTTGTATGGAAGACACATGTCCCACTTCTAAATTAATGGTTTAGATTTAATTTGCTAAAGATAGGCCTTACCCATGATTAGATAATACATATATTTTATATATTTTTATTTTTATTGCTAAAAGAAAAATTTATTATTAAGCAAGAAATTAAGAAGTATCATTACAACCCAGAACTGATCTTAACGATAAATTTCCTAATAAGTATTTGTAGAAAGTAGAGAAAGCAAATAAAGGTGGTTTACTCCAGAAATGGTCTTCACACTCAGCGTAGTAATTAAGTTGCAGTTGCTCTCATATTGCGCCAATGTGTGTGCCACTTAGTTTCCTTCATGGTAGACATGCCTAACATCCGGCTGGCCAGTACGTCAAGTAAGGACCTGCAGTCATGAAGAAAATTAACATTAGTTTTGCTGTGGAGTTTGCCGTGTAATAGGGAGAGTAATACTTGTGAATCTATTTCCACTATTATCGGTGTTAGATTTTTTGTGGAAGCAAGTACCAATCCCTTTAGTAAGAAAATAATTTCTCCTTGTATTGGTGATGAAGCCACTATTTGGCTAGAGAATGCATCAATCCAGTTCCCGTCTGAATCTCTGATAATTCCTCCTGCTCCTCCGATGTTGGTATTTTTTTAGTGTGCACCATATATATTAAGTTTATTGATGTTTGGTGGTGGTGGTATCCTTTTTATTTGTATTTTTGAGATCATTTGTTTTTTGAAATTATCATTTGTTAGGTAAACATATTCCATTCCGTGTGTAAATGTTCTGTGATTGTCGATTTGTTTTGAACAGTTGCTAAAGTAGTTGTGGTTACGGTTGAGCCATATATGCCAAAATATTATTGGTGTTATAATTGACAGGGGAATTGTTGTGTTATTGGGTAGGTTGATGTTCAGAGTAGGGTACATGTACTCTTTATCCAATCTAATTAGTTTAAGGTTGGGGTTGGAATGTTTAAGATTCCCCATCTGACATTGTTCGTAGGGCATTGAAAAAATAAGTGGTTTATGTTTTCCTCTATCCCACAATGTTTGCAATTATTAGATTCAATTATTTTTCTTTGACTCAGGATAGCTGCAGTGGCGAGTCGCTGATGGACTAGTAGCCATAGAAAAGTTTTTTTCTTGTTATGACATGGTGCTTTCCCTATCCAAAAATAATTAAAATTGTCAGAATTATGGGTTGTTTCTATGAGACTGACGAAAAGGTTGCATGTGAATTTTGTTGTGAAGTTCTCATCTTCTGTTTCTTTCCAGAAGAATGAATCATTTATGTTGTCATAGAATGAGATGTATGATTGTGCAACGAGGTCAGAAATTGTAGGTGGAGGTCATATGGAATAGCTTCTAGGTTCCAATTTTTATTACTAATGATATGGATCAATTTTTTATTATTGTCTTCTTTAGTTAAAGGCCCTTATATTAGTTCCCTTAGTGTGTGTTTGCCAATATTCCTTCTATCTTCCCAAATGCTTATATGTCGTCTATTACCAACATTCCAAACTAGTCCTTTGGAGAATAATAAATATTCTTTTAAAGTTCTTTCCAATATGTAAGAGTCGTTGTTTTTAGAAGTCATATTATTTCTTTGCAAATTTTTTAGGTATTTATCCTTCATCACTTTGGCCCATAAAGACTTGGGATTGGAGAGCTATCTCCATAATAGGCTTGAGAGGAGGGCAATATTTTTTTCGTTTGCTTTGTATAGCCCATGACTTACTTTTTGCTTAGATGAAGTTAATATCCCATTTTCATGTGGTATATGGTAGAGCCCTATAGGAAATTTTGCTGGATGTGATCAATATTATTTCTAGTCTTAGGTGAAAGGAGATTCAGTTGTATGGAGTGGGTGGGAATGCGAGAGAGAGTATATTATAAGAGTTAATCTCCCTGATAAGTTTAAGAGTTTAGCCTTCCATAATTTTAGTCTAGTGTTCATCCTATCAAGTATGAATTGGTAGTCCAAACGTTTTGGTTGTAAATTGGTAATTGAAAAGCCTAGGTATATTACCATATTTTTTTTATCTTAATGTTTAGGCTGATAGCTAGGGCTCTTTGGATGGTGGGTGATACATTTGAGGAAAATATTTATTTTGATTTTGAAACATTTATTCTCTGACTAGATTGACAGGATATGAAGTTAAATATGTTTATGATAGAAGTTGGACTAGCATTGTCCGCCTCTGAGAAAAGAATAAGGTCATCTACAAATAAGAGGTATGATATTGTGGGGCCACTCTGGATTATTTTAATGGGTTTTCAATTCAAAATATCTACTTCATAATCAATGTGTCTTGTTAGAGATTGCATACAGATGATGAATAGATACAGAGAGAGTGGATCACCTAGTCGAATGCCTCTTGAAGGTTTGAAAAGTCGGTAGGTTTGCCATAAGCAATGATTGATTTTGTTGTGCTAGATATGCAGTTCATGATAAGCGTTATTAGGTCTTGTGGAAAATGTAGTGCGTGCAATGAGCTCCTAACAAATGACCATTTAAGTTTGTGAAAGGCCTTTTCAAGATCGATCTTGAGCATCATCTTTCCAGTCCTCCCATTACATAAAGAGTGGATTGCTTCTTGTATAATTATTGCATTGTCAAGTGCTCTCCTTCATGGAATAAAACTGCACCGGTTAGGACTAATAATTTATTGAGGAAGGGATGCATACGATTTACTATGATCTTTGTAATAGTCTTGTAGATTGTATTACATAGACTGGTGGGCCTATATTGAAAGTTTATGGGTGTTTGACTTTAGGAATAAGTATTACGTAAGTCCTGTTTATGTCCTCCGGAATTACTAAAGTAGTAAAAAAATTTGTACATGTATCAATGATAGTTGATTTTGTGTCAGACCGGTATTTCTAAAAGAGAATTGGGTGGATGCCATCTGAGCCCGGTGCCTTTAATGGTTTAAAGGATTTTATAGAATTATTAGTTTCGAAAAGTAAAAGAGGTCTAACAAGAGTTTCTTTATTTGGTCTAATAGTATGTGGAGTAGGCTTGGGTTAGGTGTCATGATTTTTGGGCAAGAAGTTAGTTCAGTTGTGTATATATTTTTGAAGTGTTCTATAATAATATCATGTATTCCTTGAGGGTCAAAAGTCCAATTACCAACAGAGTCATTAAGCCTTAATATCCTATTTTTTCTTCTCCATTGGATAGCGGATATATGAAAACAATATTGTGTTAGTATCCCCATGAGTAATCCATTGAACTCTTGATTTTAATTTTCAAAAGTTTTGTTCATTTTGAAGGATTGTGTTGTATTCTTGAATCAGATTAATTTCTAGGTTTTGATGGAATTGGGTTTTATTTTCTGATTGCAAGTTTTGGATTCCCAGAATTCGGGAGAGATGTATTTTTTTAAATAATCCCAAAGGTAGTCCTATTCCATTCTTTCATGTGTTCCATGAAAGAGGAAATGTCAGTTGCGTAGTGAAGCCAATAAATTCTATGAGCTCGTAGTGGCTTTACATATGCGTCTCAGTAAAGTAGATAATTGACGGGTTGTTCCAGTCAACAATGTCTTTGAAATTGCACCTGAATTCTTGGTTGTTGCATCCCCTGCAAATCCAAAGGAGGATCTTCATTTTGGGTTCATTGGTTATGTGTGAGCTCCCACCTGGAGCCAGTGACATGCGCAGGTGTGCAACCAATAGATAGTCCTCCACATTCTTCCCTGCTAGTGGAAAGTCTTCCTCCGTCAGAGTTGGCAGAATCAGTGTTGCATATTTATGGATTATCGAGTAGGGGTATTTGCGCACATTCACTGCTATTCGGAGTACATTCTTTGGAACCATAATAAAGAATCATTTTTCTATGTGTTTTCGAGGAGTATTGTCGACAATGACTCTCTCGGTGTGATGTGTTGTAGCATTTGGTCTAGGATGCTTGGTGCCTACACTTCTGGGTTCATTAAGATGATTATATCCTCTTCCAGGTTCAAAGGGGACAATGGCTCCATTGGTATTGCATTCTCCCCGATATCCAGATTTTATGGTAGATTTATCTCATCCATTTATGGTGATGAGAGCAATCAGCTATTTTGTGGGGGTGTATGGACCCGCTAGACTTCCTGGACCTGTGTTGTCTAGTAGTGTTCCTGTGTCTATGGTGGTTGTTGCACGACTGCATTCAGGTGGTTCACCATCTCTAAAGCCGCTATTTCCTGATTGTGCATTGTTTCCATGTTGATCCCTATGTTTGGACCCCATCCCTACTGAAGGTGCTCGATGAGCTCCTAGGTATTCTCCAATAAGAATTGGGCATGTTGGCAAAGTCCATGTACATCCATCCACGGAGCTGATGGTGGCTTTTGCGTGATTGGCATTACATTGGGTGTCTGATTCATGGCAATGGGGATTGGTATTACAGTTGTTTGAAAATAGTAGTCGGTCATTTGGGTTTGATGGTGTTCGTAGGGGATGTGGTAACGTGGGTAGTGGTGGTATCGCTGGTGGTGGTAGTTATTGCGGTGGCTGTAGTTGCGGTAATTTTCAGTTGTGTATGTGTTGGTGTCTCTGCGAGATGTTTTGGTAAGGATGGTTGTTTTGAGGGTGGTCGGATGGGTTTGGGTTTTCTTTTTGTTTTGTTGGGGTGAGGTGAGTGATATTGAGTGATCGATTGGGTGATGGGATTTTTCGGTGGTAATGGCAGTATATGTAGTATGTTGGGAGTAGGCTTCATAATGGGTAATGATTTTGTGCATGGTAGGCTTCTTAGGAGTACTTTCCTTGGCAGTGTCCCTACTTGTGTTGTTGAGTATTATTTTGGTTTGCCAAGATTTGTTTATTTGCTTATGTGGTTGAAATGTTGTACGTGTATCCTTATTGTGCCTATTTTGAGTGGGTATTTATGATGACCCTATAGGTCATTTTGAATTTTAGTCTTTTTCCGCATTTTGAGCCTTCGACTAACTCCGTTTAGTGTTTCTCAATTTGTGTGCGCAGTCCGTGTCTTGTTCCTGGAAGGTTTTATCTAAAAAATTTAAGAGAATGTTAAATTTTGCTTTAAAACTAATTTGAATTTACTACGGTCAACATTTTGCATAAATGAACCCGGATCAGTGTTTTGACAGTCCCTTTGAGTCCGTATCGTGATTTGAGTCTTGGGCGTATGCCCCGAATCGAATTCGGAAGTCCCTAGCTTGATTTAACATAATTTATTGAAAACTAATAATTTGAAGGCTTAAAGAATTCTTAAGTTTAACTGTAGGTTGACTTTATTGCTACCGGTTACAGATTTCGGTTCCAAAATTTAGAATAGGTTCATTTCACCATTTATGACTTGATTTGACGTGATTCGGACGTCCGGTTGCAAATTTGCATGTTCTTGAGTTCCTTTGAAAATACCATACGTTTTGATGCCCGATTCGTAGTTCTAGGTATTATTTTGGTAGTTTGATCATGTGAGCGAGTTTGTATGATATTTTTAGACTTGTGTTGATATTTGGCTTGGAGCCCTGAGGGCTCGGGTGTGTTTCAGATTGGTTACAGACTAATTTTGGACTTTGGAGAATAACTGAAGACCCTCTGTTGCTGGTGTGGTCTGCAGACCTCGCAATTGCGAGGTAGGGGATCGCATTTGCGATGTTTGGCCAAGTATGTGATGATCGCATTTGTGAATATTTTATTCACAATTGTGAAGATGTCCTGGGAACAGCAGGGATCGCATTTGCGATCATTTGATCGCTTTTGCGAAGTTCCAGTGTTCGCATTTGCAAACTAGTCATCGCAATTACGATGACAACAGATATGCGGGTAGTTCGCTTTTGCGATGATTTCTTTACATTTGTAGGGTTTGCATTTGCGAACCCCCAGGTCGCATTTGCGACATCTGCGATTGGACAAAAAGCTGAGGGACAAGAGTTTTAGCCTCATTTTGATATTTTGTGACCCTAGGCTCGGTAGGAGGCGATTTTGAATAGGAAACTTCATCTAAAAATTTTGGTTGAGTGACTCTAATCCATTTATAATCCTATTCTATAAATTTATCTTTGAGTTTTACATCAAAATCATGTGAATCAAAGTGAAAATTTGTGAAACCTTGTCAAGTTATTGAAAAATAAGAAATGGAGTTTTGAGAGTCGATTTGGACTCAAATTTTGAAACTAACCACATATATGAACTCATGGGGTCATGGGTAGTCGGAATCTACCATTGGACCCGGGTTTTGATCGAGCACTGAGTTGACTTTTGTTAACAATTTTGGCGAAGTGTAAAGATCTTGGCTTTATCTATTGTAATTTATATCCCTAGCATTGTTTGATGATATGGAGTTAATTTTGGTTAGATTTAATTGGTTTGGAGGCGAATTTTAGAGGAAAGGCCCAGGTTGAGATTTGATTTGGTTGCGGAGCGAGATAAGTGTTGGGTCTAACCTTGATTTGAGAGTGTATATACGCCGTCAAAATAATTTTAGAAGCGTCTATGCAAGGTGACGAGTGTATATACGCCGTCAAAATAATTTTTTCCATGTCTTTCTCTTATTTCATGAATTATCTTACCTATGCCTTAATTGTTAAATGCTTTAATTGCCTTCTATGCCGTAATTGGTTACTTGTCATTAATTATTCTTGTATTACATTGTTCGTTCCTTCCATGATTTCGTGATTAATTGCTACTTGCCTTAATTGTCTTACTTGCACACCTTAATTGTCATGTACTTGGCTTGCCTTATTGCTTTTGTATTAATTGTAGTATTCCTTTGATAAGTACGGGGTTCCTTTATTGCTTTGCTTTCATATTCCTTAATTGCAGATGTTCTTGTAAATTGAGCTATTGAATTGATTGCTTTTATTGACAATAATTGTGGATCGGATTGCACACCGCAACGGTTGTGATATGGTGGAATAAGGGAGGATTTTGATATTGTTTATTATAATATGATGGGATCGGGTTGCGTGCCGCAACGATTGTGAATGTAATACTTGATATTGATAAATTATGATACGGTGAAATAAGAGAGGAATATGACATTGATTATAATGATATGGTGGGATCGGGTTGCACACCGTGACAGATTTTATATGTGATTCTGTGTGTACGGTCAGATCAGGTTGCGCGCCGCAATAAATTGTGTACGTTCATTATGTTATTGTGTTAGTTTTCAGCCTTTTTTATATGATATTTTGAGGTCTGATATTCTGGATTCTCTTATTATTATTATTATTATTATTATTATTATTATTATTATTATTATTATTATTATTATTATTATTATTATTATTATTATTATTATTATTATTATTATTATTATTATTATTATTATTATTATTATTATTATTATTATTATTATTATTATTATTATTATTATTATTATTATTATTATTATTATTATTATTATTATTATTATTATTATTATTATTATTATTATTATTATTATTATTATTATTATTATTATTATTATTATTATTATTATTATTATTATTATTATTATTATTATTATTATTATTATTATTATTATTATTATTATTATTATTATTATTATTATTATTATTATTATTATTATTATTATTATTATTATTATTATTATTATTATTATTATTATTATTATTATTATTATTATTATTATTATTATTATTATTACTCATTCTACACTCTGCACTTCTTGTGTAGATTTTGGAGTTGGTCCTAGTAGCGATCAGTAGATTGCTTGCTTCTGCTGCTTGACGGAGACTTGAGGTACAACTGCACAACGTTCGCAACCATGAAGTCCCCTTCTACATTACCCTAGCTATTTATTTCGATTTAGACAGTTATGCATTTATTCAGATTATTATTTGTAGTACTCTAGATGCTCGTGTATTCGTGACACCAGTTCTAGTATTTGTATTTGGATATCGCCGGTTATCAGATTTATCTACTTTATTTCACTTTATTTCGCTTATTAGTTTTCATTTGATTTGTTAAAAATAGTTAATGCCTACATCTAACGTTGGCTTGCCTAGCAAGTGAAATGTTAGGAGCCATCACGGTCCCGAGGGTGAAAATTCTGGGTCGTGACAAGTTGGTATCAGAGCACTAGGTTGCCTAGGTCTCACGAGTCATGAGCAAGCTTAGTAAAGTCTGGAGGATCGGTACGAAGACGTATGTACTTATATTCCATAGGATATGGAGTTTAGGAAAAATTTAATTTCTTTCCATCTCTATAGTGCGATTTCATTCTATTATTAATAATTGAACCATTTTATTCTTGTTCTCTCGCAGATGGAGAGAACACGCACAACATAGGCAACCGAACGGGAGTTAGAGCCTCCTGAGACAGCTACTACCAAGGGCAGAGGCCAAGGACGAGGTTGAGCCAAAGGCACAGGTATAGCTCATCTTAGAGCTCAAGCAGCAGCACCCGAAACAGAGCCTCGGATTGATCATGAGGAGGAGGTCCTTGCTCAGACCATGCCTGTCGGACCGGTTTATGTCCCGGAGGGGTTCGTAGCCATTCTAATGATTCAGGATGCTCTAGTCCGCTTGGTTGGCCTTATGGAGAGTGTGGCCCAGACCGGTGCATTTCCAATGACACCAGCTGTTCCTTAAGATAGGGGAGGAGCACAGACTCCCGCTACTAACAACCGGTAGCAGGCAGATCCCCTTTATCAGACTCGAGCAGCTCAGCCAGTTGGGGTGGTTCAGCCGGTTATTGTGGCACAAGCCGGTGATAGGCCCTCTATGTCTTCTAAGGCTTTGCTAAGGTTGGATAAGTTTACCAAGCTCTGTCCTATTAATTTCAGCGGTGCACCTTCTGAGGACCCACATGATTACTTGGACTGTTGCCACGAGGTATTGCGCAAAATGGGTATAGTTGAGAGCAATAGGGTCGATTTTGCAGTGTTCCAGATGACCGATTCTGCCAAGAGATATTGGAGGGATTATGTGTTGACTAGACCAGTTAGTTAACCTCCACTTACCTGGGATCAGTTTTCACAACAATTTCTGGGGAAGTTCATTTCTTTCACTCTAAGAGAGAATTATCGCAGGTAGTTTGAGCATCTTTATTAGGGTAGTATGACTGTTACCCAGTATGAGACTCGATTTGTGGACCTTGCTCACCATGCCATTGTTTTACTCCCTACTGAGAGGGAGAGAGTGAGGAGATTTATTGATGGGATCACTTTCAGTATCAGGCTATAGATGGCCGAGGAGACTGGAGATGATATTTCTTTTTAGAGGGCCGTAGATATTGCTAGACGGATAGAGATGGTTCATGGTCAGGAGAGGGGCCCGGTGTCTGATAAGAGGCCTCGTCATTCCGGTAGTTTCAGTGGTGCCTCGTCTGGAGGCAGGGGTACTTTTGGTAGAGGCCATCCTCCTAGGCCATTTCAGTCAGCACTTCAGGCATCCCACGGTGCTTCGGATAGTCGTGGTCCTTATGTATCTCATGCTTGGCAGCTAGCCTATAGTGCACCATCAGCTCCTATCAGTGCGTCTTCGATCCAGAGCTATCACCGTGGTTATCCGGCCGTTTGGGTTAGCTTCAGCTTCAGCTTCAGCTTCAGTAGCCACAGTAGCAGGATGCGTGTTTTGAGTGTAGGGGTACCGTCCACATCAGGAGGTTCTATCCGAGATTGTTGAGCAGAATACCACAGCAGAGTTCTCATGCCATGATCTCGGCACAGGTTACTCCACCGCCCATGCAGCCAGCTAGAGGTAGGGGTCAGCAACCAGAGGTGGAGATCATGCTATTTGAGGTAGAGGCCAGGCTGTTAGAGGTGGAGGCCAGCCAGCTAGAGGCCGTCCGAGAGACGGAGGTCACAGTGGAGGGAACCTGCCCTATTTTTATCCATTCCCTGCTAGACCCGAGGTTGAGTCATCTGACGCCATTATCACAGGTATTGCTCCAGTTTTCCATAGAGATGCTTTAGTTATATTTGATCCGGGCTACTTATTCCTACATGTCAACTTATTTTGCTTCATATCTGGTTATGCCTCATGATTCTTTAGTGCTCCTGTGTATATGTCCATGCTTGTGTGAGATTCTATTATTGTAGACCGTGTCAATCACTCGTGTGTGATTAGTATTGGGAGTCTTGAGACTAGTCTAGATCTTCTACTTCTTGACATGGTGGACTTTGATGTTATTTTTGGGCATGGATTGGTTGTCACCTTATCATGCTATATTGGGTTATCACGCAAAGACGGTGACCTTAGCTATGTCGGGGTTTCCTAGATTATAGTGGAGAAGGACCCATAGCCACTCTACCGGTAGGGTTATTTCTTATGTGAAGGCTCAACGTATGGTCAAGAAGGTATGTATAGCATATTTGGCCTATGTTCGTGATTCGAGTGCGGAGGTTCCTTCCATGGATTCAGCACTAGTTGTGCGTGAGTTTCTAGAGGTGTTAATTGCATATCTATCGGGACTTGGGCAAATTGCTGAAGTTTTCTGGTTTTCTTGGCAGTTGTTGCAGGTCTCGCAAATGCGAGAATTTTTTTGCATTTCCGAAGAAGCCTGATCTGGGCATAACTTGCATTTGCGAGAAATCAGTCGCATTTGCGACCTTGACAGGGTTCGTATTTGCGAGTCCTTGGTCTCATTTGCGACCTTGGTAGTGGGAGTCGAGTTCGCATTTGCGATGTTTTTTGTCGCATTTGCGAACCAGATGTAGCAAATGCGACATCTAAGACATGTACACAACTTTATTAAATGCGAGACTTAGGCCATTTAGCTCCTTTCTTTCATCTCTTGGGCGATGTTTGGAGCTCTTGGAAGAGGATTTTCACCTAGCACTTTGAGGTAAGTAATTTCTACACAACATGAGTTAAATACATAGATTAGGGGTAGATTAACATGTAAAAATTGGTGAAATCAAGGGTTTAGATGAATAACCTAGGGTTTTGGGAAAAATGGGAGAAGTTCTTCAACTAAGTTTTTGAGTTTTGATTGGGATTTTGATATCGGATTTGGATAATTTTGGTACGAATGAACTCGTGAGTGAATGGGTATTCATATTTTGTGACTTTTACCCGATTCTGAGACGTGGGCCCGGGGAGGCTTTTTGGGGCGATTTTCTAATTTCTTGCTTTAGCTTTGATTTCATTAATTACATTAGTTTCTTATAGTTGTATTTATGACATATAATTGATTTTGGATAGATTTGAGCCATTCAGAGTCGGATATTCATGGAAAAGGCATTGTTGCCAATTGAATGAGTTTGGTTCGAGGTAAGTGGCTTGCCTAACCTTGTGGGGGGGGGGGAACTCCCTTAGGATTTGGTATTTTTGTGATATGTGAGCGTCGTGTATGTGAGGTGACAAGTACGTACACAGGCTATTTGTTGTAAAACCCAATTTATTTTACTGAGTAGTAACTTGTGTTTCCTTTAATTTGAGTTATACCGTTTAAATGAGTATTAGTTTGTTTTTCATTCTTAATTGAGCTATTCTAATATGTGTAGTTATCCTGTGTAGTCTAATATCGCATGTCTACGTGCTTTAACTGCTTATTTGAACTCTGTGAAGCATTCCTAGTTGATTTCCTGCTTTTCCTTGTTCTTTATCAGTATAACTGTAGAAATCTTGTTAATTGTTGTATTTATCGATTTG
Source organism: Nicotiana tabacum (assembly GCF_000715075.1). Taxonomy (NCBI): domain Eukaryota; kingdom Viridiplantae; phylum Streptophyta; class Magnoliopsida; order Solanales; family Solanaceae; genus Nicotiana; species Nicotiana tabacum. Next base: position 19,467,391 of record NC_134081.1, on the reverse strand, counting down.
AGCTGTGTGTTTACTTTTGAGTCTACGAGGCGGTTCCTCGAGAGTTCTCCCTGCACATTTACTTTTGAGACTACGAGGCGGTTCCTCGGGAGTTCTCTCTGCACATATCCTTTTGAGACTATGAGGCGGTACCTCGTGAGTTCTCCCTATATATTTATTTTGGGACTACGATGTCACGCCCCAAAACTGAGGAGCGCGACCGGTGCTCAACCGAGTGAACCCGACCAAGCAAGCCTATTAGATTTCATTCTACCCAAACTCATCCACGAATGGAGATAATACCTATTTTCATTAATTAGGCGAAAATGTGTTCATGTCTACAATACCAATTCATTTCCAATAGTTTCATCATTTTTAAAGTCTCAAATGGACAAATAATACAACAACAATATAACATAGTTTGTCTTTCCCAGCACCAATACACAACCCACACTATGTCTACGGAGCCTCTAGATAAAGAAGAGTACAATGATAATGCCGGCAACAAGGCCCCGACTATACCTCAAACCGAATACACAAAGTACAAAAGATACATGACCCTAGGATGAAGTGGGGCTCACCAAGTTAGCTGGGAAGAAGGTGTACTGCTATCACTGATCAATATCTCCTGTTGTGGAACCACCTGCATCCATTTAAAGATGCAGCTCCCCCGGCAAAAGGGACGTTAGTACTGTCGAATAGCACTAGTATGTATAACTAAACACCCTCTCAATAGAATGACAAATAATACAAACAAGATTATCATAATATCAATGAAAGTCTTAATCAACATCAAACCTCAATTTAGGGTCAAGACATTGTTCAAATTAATTTCTATATCTCACTCTGGGATATTTTTAGTATCGATATACCATTGTCCACAATACCATTATTCACAAAACCAGTACCACTGTACTCTCAGCACGGAGTCCGATCACGACCCGATCGGCTAGGCTATCTCATTAGAGCCATCAACCACAATTACTCTCAATATCAATACCACCGTCTTTAACACGGAGTCCGATCACGACCCGATCGGCTAGGCTATCCATTAGGGACATCGACCACAATCACAATTTCAATTACAATTTCCATCACAATCACCACCATGTGTGCAGCATGGTGTCCGATCATGACCCGACCAGCTAGGTTGTCTTATTTGAGACATCAACCTTTTTATATCAATCATCGCATTTCATATCACTTTCACATCTTTTCATTTCATTGGCTCTAATGGCCATAATCATAAGATCATTCGTGGCACATTGGCCATATTTAGTATTTCATGCTCACCTTTTCAATTTCAATTATCATCATCATCAACAACAACAAACACAATTCAAATCAAGGTGTGTAGTACGCATGTGAGCAATTTAGAGTCTAAGGCACATAGAGATATTTCACAAAATTTGGCATAATAGCCTTCATTTGAACTTGACTTAAAGTTGAAACATTATTAATGCACAACCCATATTTTAACACATCCTCAATTGGTAACATAATATGAATAAAGCATTTGGGATGCTTGTTGAACATATATCTTTCAACCCAATCTTACTCGGAATAGCCAATTTCATAATGAATCACTCGGGACTTACATAATTTACATGACTATCGTGGGATTCAATTCTAAGAGAAGAGTTTAGCCAACATACCTCACTCGAGCTTCCTTACACTCTAAATTTTCCGAAATTCTTAGCAACTTCAATCTATTGTAGAAATATAACAAATTGAATCAAAATTAGGAAGATGATCATGGTTCTAGCTCATTTGAGCATTTTATCAAACACTAGGTGTGCATAGGGTTTCAAGGTCCTTCTTTGGAGTATTCCATCATCCCACAACCCAATCTTTACCATTCTTAGCTCAACAATATTCCTATACCCTTTGATAACACATTCATGTAAAATAAACAACTCTCATTCCCAAAAATTATCTTGTTAATTAACCATTTCTAGACAAAATTCGAAATTGAGGGTTAGGGTGTAGAATCTTACCTCTAGGATGAAGACCTAGTGAGTTTTCCCTTCTTAATCTTCCAAAACTTGAGCAAGAATTGAAGAATCAATTATTGAAGAACACCTTCTTACTCTAGGGCACTCTCTCTCAGTCTAAAATATTAGATTATATCTCAAAAATGGCCCAAAGAGTGTATTTAACGAAGTAGAGGCGGATTTTAAAAACCCAAAAATGAAGCTCCGAAACAGGTTCTGCGGGCATAATTGTTATGCGAACCGCATATGTTGTCTCATAATTGGTGTTCAAAATGACCAAAAATCTGCCTGAGTTTGCGGTCACTATGTGGTCCGCATAACTGTTCTGCGGTCGCATAGTGCACCGCATAACAGTTATGCGGTCGCATAGTCAACCGCATAATTGCTTCCAACTGAACCAATTAACTGCCTCACTCTGCAGCCATTATGCGGTCTGCAGAGTGATTCTGCGATTGCATAATGGACCGCATAAATTGTAATTTTCCGCCAAAAAATTTCCTTTACTTTTCGATGTATTGTTCAACCCAAAAATTCTGAACCGCGGCTCACAAGCTCGCTGCGAAGAATTTATAAAATCCTCAAGCATGTAAGCCTAATTCGGCACCATGAAACTTTATTTTCTTTTGCAAATTTTACCAGGCTTTACACTTAAGTACTTCAAAATTTCCCGAGGTGTTACATACGAGACGGTATCTCGGGAGATCCCCTGTTGTTTACCCTTGTGTGTTGTACTATTGTCTCGTTGTATTTCCTTTTGATAAATTGTAGTCTCTCATTATACTGTATATTCTCATGCCTTATTTATTATTTACCAGTGGGCCTGACCTGACCTCGTCACTACTCGACCGAGGTTAGGCTTGACACTTACTAGGTACCGTTGTGGTGTACTCATGCTACTCTTCTGCACATATTTTGTGTGCAGATCCAGGTGCTTCTTATCAGTCCCACTATTAGCTGAGAGTGCTTGCTATTGTACGAAGACTTCAATGTACCTCTGCCGCGTCCGCAGACCTCGAAGTCCCCCTCTCTTCTCTCCTATGTCATTTACCTTCCGTACTTCTTTTATTAGACTCTTGTATATAGGGATACTAGTTTCCTTCTGTAGCTTGTGACTTATGATGTTTCGGGCTTTGGGAAGACTGTGTATTTATAGAGTATTAGTTATTATACATGTCGAGCGGCATTGTTACTAGTTATTCAGTTATCCACTACTGTTAGTTGCCAAGTTTTACTCTTGTTTTGTTATTTTCTGCAATCTGTTAGGCTTACCTAGTCGTAGAGACTAGGTGCAGTCACGACGTTATATGGAGGGAGTTTGGGTCGTGACAATGTTTCTAGGGATCAAACGTCTTGCTTAACTATTAGACAACATGCCTATAAGGTGCAATAATACACGCTTCGATGACACTTATTTAAATACCATGATTATAAGGTTAATTAATTAATCAGTTGCTTTCATTATTTTAATTGTACTTCCCCACTTAGACGACTTGCCTATAGGGATAAGTGTTATAAAATCAGGTCCAATTGTCAATTGTTAGAAATTCTACCTAGAGGATACTCTCACTCGCTTAGAAGAACTATTTTTGAAATTAACGCTATTAACATTGGGTTGTCAAGGTGTTTCACTGCCTCACTGCGCAACATTTAGATATCATGCCTATAGGTTTGTAATGTTTATAAGTTGCGAATTCATTGATCTAAATCCGCCGTATTGACTGTACAAATATTGGAAATCAGAATCACCTAGAAATTATAACTATAGAACTTAATGGCTATAAGTTTTCTTAACTCTAAAATTGTCCAGTTGCCTAAATCTGTCTGCGTGCATTTCTTGCTTATGTGTGGAGGTGAACTTGAGCCATTTGTTGTATTTATGTAAAGTCTTATATGTTTTGAATGCGCGCTAGTTTTATCATTTTTGAGCATCCTAAGTAAAGTCTAGAACCATTCAAATAGCAGGTCCAAAGCCTTTTGGACCATAGGCATAGGACGGGTAGTGCACGCCTAGGACTCGGTTTAGAATTGAATTAGAATGCTTTAGGTAAACAAATTTAACATAGTAATTGGGTAGCATGAGATGATAGCATGTGCCCCCTCAATAATATGAGCAACCCCTACCCTAAGAAAGTTGCGAAGTATTATTTATGTTGCACGGGGTGATCCTTTAGGCTAAAAACCTTAGGACCCCTCCCCTCTCTTCGTTATAAGTTTAGTGTTCATATTTAGTCGTCGAACATAGAAAAATTAAATTGTACCTTGCAACCTCTAAACACTTGTATTGATTATCTATATAGTCAAATTTTTCCCCGATTTGCTTTGCATATGTTCATAACAGAACCTTTAAATTCTTTGTCTTCCCACACTTATATGATCACTTAGGACAATTGTAATCTAATAATCTACATAACATGATTTTTGGGAGGGACCCACAATTATGGACCTCGAAGAGTGCTTAACACCTTCTCTTTGAGGTAATTTGAGCCATTACCCGATCTTTGGTAACCTAGACTAGTTCTAACAAAGTTATTTGCAAATAAGTTCCCTAACGCACCTTAAAATCATTAGGTGGCAACTCTTCTATTTTAATATCATTTAAAAGAGTTGTCATGTGTCGAAACCCGCTTTCAACCCATTTGGCTCCGGGCACTCAACGCATTTCTATTCTACCATACCGTATGGCCCCGCCAGAGTTGAAGGAATTGAAGGAACAATTGCAAGATTTTCCTGATAAGGGATTCATTAGACCTAGTATCTCACCCTAGGTGCGCCCATGTTGTTCGTGAAGAATAAAGATGGGTTGATGAGGCTGTGTATAGACTATCGATAGTTGAACAAAGTCACTATCAAGAACAAGTATCTGTTGCCGAGGATTGATGACTTATTTGATCAGTTTCAAGGTGCCAAAGTATTTTTGAAGACTGATTTGAGGTATGACTACTCACAATTGAAGATTAAGGCATCAGATGTCCCTAAGATGGCTTTTCGGACTCGATATATTCATTATGAGTTCCTAGTGATGTCGTTTGGGTTGACAAATGCCCCAGCAACATTTATGGATTTGATGAACTGGGTATTTAAGCCCTATTTGGATTCTTTTGCGATCGTATTCATTGATGATATCTTGATATACTTCATTAGTGGAGAGGAGCATGAGCAGCATCTTTGGATTGTACTGCAGACTATGAGAGATAGTCAGTTATATGCCAAATTTTCAAAGTGTGAGTTTTGGTTAGACTTGTCATCTTTTTGGAGCATATTGTATCGGTCGAGGGCATTAAAGTGGATCCAAAAAAGATTGAGGCATTTCAGAATTGGCCTAGACCCACTTCAGCTACAGAGATTCAGAGTTTCCTAGGTTTGGCGGGTTATTATCGCGGTTCGTGGAGGGGTTTTCATCCATAGCATCCCTATTGACTAGATTGACCCAGAAGGATGCTCTATCCAAGTAGTCGGATGAGTGTGACTTGAGCTATCAGAAGCTTAAGACTGCTTTGACTATGGCGCCAGTGTTGGTGTTGCCCACTTGTTCAGGATCCTATACGGTGTATTATGATTCATTGCGTATTGGGCTCGATGCGGGATGGTAGGGTGATTGCATACGCATCACGTCAGTTGAAGGTTCATGAGAAGAATTACCATGTTTATGACCTAGAGTTGGCAGCCATTGTTCATGCATTGATGATTTGGATGCACTATCTCTACGGCATGTCATGTGAGGTGTTCACAGATCATCGGAATCTACAGTATTTGTTCAAGCAAAAGGATCTCAACTTGAGGCAGGGGAGGTTGTTGGAGTTCTTAAAAGACTATGATATCACCATTTTGTATCATCCCAGGAAGGCCAATGTGGTGGCCGATGACTTGAGTAGAAAGGTTGTGAGTATGGGTAGCCTTGCGTATATTCCAGTTGGTGAGAGGCTGCTTGCATTAGATGTTCAGGATTTGGCCAATCAGCTCGTGAGGTTAGATATTTCGGAGCCTAGCCGTGTTCTAGCTTGCATGGTCTCTCGGTCTTCTTCGTATGAGCGCATTAGAGAGCATTAGTATGATGACCCCCATTTGTTTGTCCTTAAGGACAGGGTGTGGCACGGTGGTGCCAAGCAGGTTATTATTGGAAATGATGGGTTATTGCAGATAAAAGGTTAGATTTGTGTGTCCAATGTGGATGGGCTTCGTGAGTTGATTCTTGAAGAGGCCCATAGTTTTCGATATTCCATTCATTCGGGTGCTACCAAGATGTATCATGACTTGCGACAACATTATTGGTGGAGGAGAATGAAGAAGAATATAGTTTTATATGTAGCTCGGTGTCTGAATTGTCATCAAGTAAAGTACGAACATTAGAGGCCTAGTGGTTTGCTTCAGAAGCTAGAGATTCCTAAGTGAAAGTGGGAGCGTATTACAATGGATTTTGTTATTGGGCTCCCACAGACTCAGAAAGAAGTTCGACACGATATGGGTCATATTGGACAGGTTGACCAAGTCGGCACATTTCATTCCAATGGCAGTTACCTATTCTTCAGAGCGGTTAGCTGAGATTTATATCCGCGAGATTGTCCGCTTTCACGGTGTGCCCGTGTCTATCATTTCTGATCGAGGTATACAGTTCACCTCGCACTTCTTGAGGGTTGTAATTTGTGAGTTTGGCACACGGGGTGAGTTAAGTACTACATTTCACCCCTAAACGGACGAGCAGTCCAAGCATGCCATTAAGATATTGGAGGATATGCTTCGTGCTTGCATTATGGATTTTGGGGGTTCTTGGGATTAGTTCTTGCCGCTTGCGGAGTTTGTCTATAACAACAGCTACCAATCGAGTATTTAGATGGCTCCCTATGAGGCATTGTACGGGAGGCACCCAATTGTTTTGTTTGAGTCGGGAGAGACTCGGTTGTTTGGTACCGATTTGGTTCAGGATGCCTTGGAAAAGGTCAAGATGATTCAGGATCTATTTCGCACGGCTCAGTCTAGGCAGAAGAGTTATTCCAATCAGAGATCTCGTAATGTTGCATTCATGGTTGGGGAGAGATTGCTCCGGGTTTCACCCATGAAGGGTGTGATGAGGTTTTTAAAAAATGGCAAGTTGAGCCCTAGTTATATTAGACCCTTTGAGATTCTTGAAAGAGTGGCTGAGGTGGACTATATACTAGCATTGCCATCTACTTTATCAGCTTTCCATCCGGTGTTCCATGTGTCCATGGTCCGGAAGTATCACGATATTTCATCCCATGTGTTAGATTCGGCTCAGTCCAATTTGACAAGGATTTGACTTATGAGGAGGAGCCCGTGGCCATTCTAGCCCGGTAGGTCGGGAAGTTGAGGTCTAAGAGTTATCGTATAGTTAGAGTGTAGTGGAGAGGTCAGCTAATCGAGACAACCACATGGGAGTCTGAGTCCGACATGCGTAGTAGATACCCACACCTTTTCACCAGTTCAGGTACCTTTCAATGTTCGTTCGAGAACGAATGTTTATTTTAGAGGTAGAGAATGTGATGATTTGATAGGTCATTTTGAGTTTTAGCCTTTATTTCTGAGCTCCGAGAACTTGACTAATTTCGTTTAGTGTTTTTCGATTTGTGTATGCAGTCTGTGTCTTGTTCCGGAAAGTTTTTATATGAAAAGTTTAAGAAAATGTGAAATTTAGCCTTAAAACTAATTTGAGTTGACTACAGTCAACATTTAATGTAAATGGGTCCGGATCAGTATTTTGACGGTCCGGGTGGATCCGTATCATAATTTGAGACTTGGGCATAGGCCCAGAATCGAATTCAGAAGTCCCTAACTTGATTTAATGTAATTTGTTGAAAACTAGTAATTTGAAGGCTTAAAGAATTCCTAAGTTTCACCGTAGGTTGACTTAGTTTCTATCGGATTTGGATTTCCGTTCCGGAACTTGGAATAGGTTCATTTCACCATTTATGACTTGTCTGCAAAATATGGTGCAAAACAAAGTTAATTTGCTATGATTCGGACGTCCAGCTATAAATTTGCATGTTCTCGAGTTTCTTTTAAAATACCATACATTTTGATGTCTGATTCGTAGTTCTAGGAATTATTAGGGTGTTTTGATCTCGCGTTAAGTTCGTATGATGTTTTTAGACTTGAGTTGATGTTTGGTTTGCAGACCCAAGGACCCGGATGAGTTTCGGATAGGCTACGCACTAATTTTGGACTTTGGAGACTAGCTCTGTTGCTAGTGTGGTCTGCAGACCTCGCAATTGCGAGGTGGGGGATCGCATTTACGGTGTTTGTCCAAGTCTGTTATGATAGCATTTGCAAACATTTTTGTTCGCAATTGCGAAGATGGCCTAGCAACAACATAGATCACTTTTGCGAGGTTCTAGTATTCGCATTTGCGAACTAGTCGTCGCAATTGTGATGACAGCAGAGATGCAGGGAGTTCTCTTTTGCGATGATTTCATCGCATTTACGGGGTTTGCATTTACAAATCCCAGGATGCATTTGCGACATCTGCGACTAGACAAAAAGCTAAGGGACGAGATTTTTAGCCTCATTTTCATATTTTGGGACCCTAGGCTCGGTAGGTGGTGATTTTGAAGAACGAATTTCATCAATGAACTTTGGGAGAGTGATTCTAATCCATTCCTAATCATATTCCATCAATTTATCTTAGATTTTATCAGCAAAATCATGTGAATCAAAGTGAAGATTTGTGAAACCTTGTCAAGTTTTTGAAAAATAAGAAATGGTGTTTTGAGAATCGATTTGGACTCAAATTTTGAAACTAACCATATATATAAACTCGTGGGGTCATGGATAGTCGGAATTTACCATTGGAAAAGGGTTTTGACCGGGCGGGCCTCGGGTTGACTTTGTTGGCCATTTGGGAGAAATGTAAAGATCTTAGATTTATCTATTGTAATTGATTTCCCTAGCATCTAGTCATCTGAAATCGTCCATGTTGTCTAAAAATTCATGACCTTCCCTTCCAAACTAACCCGTGACCTTGCACATGCAAATCTTAATACCATACAATGTACCACATCTATCATGCCATCATATGAAAAGTACTAGAATCTCATAATCAACTCTGAGTCACTAGCAAAATACATACCCTATCAGTCAGAAACCTTCCATTGATCCCACCCAAGAGAAAATCACGATACGCAACATGCTACTCACACTGGTAGGAAATATTCATCTCTAACCATGGTATTGGTCATGCCCCAAACTCGGGGAGCGCGACCTGCGCTCAACCAAAATTACCCGGCCAAGCAAGCCTACTGGATTTCTTTCTACCCAACTCACCCATAAATAAAGAGGATATAAACTTCATTAATAAGTCTCCAAAACAATACATTTCACAACCATAGTTTTACAGTGGAAGCGGGAGATACAATAACGACATCATTAGTTTAACTTTCCCACACTAATACATAACCCACACTATGTCTACGGAGCCTCTAATAGATATAAAACAGTACAATGATGGTGCCGGTAACAAGGCTCCGGCTATACCTCAAAACATAATACACACGGAACAACAAAAAAATGCACAACCCCGAAAAGAAGTATGGCTCACCAAGTCAACTGGGAGAAGAGTATACCGCTATCACTGGTCAATGCTTTCCGCTATGGAACCACCTGCATCCATTAAAGATGCAGCGCCTCCGACAAAAGGGACGTTAGTACATGTTGAATAGTACTAGTATGAAAACCAAACACCTATTCAAGGACTTGGAAATACAACATGAATTAGGATAACAATAAAATGCTTAATTAGCTGTTAAAGCCACAAAAAATTTATTAATAGCTTTCAATAACATATATAAATTTCAAGTCGGAGATCCTCTACAACTATCTCTACACAGAGCGGCCCTGCCGCCACACCCCCATGTATGCGGGTGGAGGTGCAATCATAATACCATAACACCACACAAAGCGGCTCCGCCGCCTCACCCCAATATATGCGGGTGGAGGTGTAATCACAATACCACAATTTAGGGTCACAAAACTATAATAGTTTGTACAAAAGAGTTTCCTTTCAAATCAACCACTTGGCACCTTTGGCCTTAGCAGTGTAAGTTCATACAGTTTCATCATATGAGAAATAAGAGCTTAACCACATTGATTTCATACAATACGTTCCTCCCACAAAGGGTATAACATAATTAAGTCACAATAGTCAATCTTTAACACAAGAGGTCTCGGGTACATTATGCAAATTTGAGAATCAATTTACTAGCTTGAACATCCAACATCAATAGCCTTACAAGTTCAACTACACATGATAGAATTTTACAAGAATTCAGAAATTCTGATACTAGAATAAGAGTTTAGCCTTCATACCTCGAAAGAGCTTTTCGTAATGCAACATTAATCTCCCAGCACTCCTAACGATGCCAATCTATAGTGGAGGAGAGAATTACAAGCGCGATTAGAGAAATTCATATGGCAAGGGCTGTTACAACTATGACCTGGCCTTTCCCTCAACCAATTCAACCACAAAACCACCCAAGAATTTTATACAACTTTCCCACAATCCCTATTAGCTCATGCATGTAATAAATCTACCATCATCATCCATAATTAACCCTAATCCCGAAATTGAAGAATTGGGGAAAGAAATGCTTAATCTTTGAAGTCCTAGCAAGTCCCTCTTAGTGAAATTCCAAGGCTTGACTTAAGTTGAGTAGTAAAATCCTTGAACCTCCCCTTTCTCTCTCTAGAATAGCTCTCTCCACTCTCTAAAATATCATATAATCCCTCAAAAATGACCCCTAGGGCAAAATAAACGAAATGAGGTCGGGTAAAAAAAAATTAGAAAAATGGAGCCCCGACGCTGATCTGCGGTCGCATATGCAACCGCATAATGCTTCTACGGTCCGCACAATGAACCGCACAATTACCCTCCGGAACTAGGCAATACTGCTTCAGTCTGCGGCTGTTATGTGGTCCACAAAAATGTCCTTTTCTGCCCAAAACTTTCTTTTACTCCCCAGCACATTGTTCAATCCAAAAGGTACGAGTCGCGGCGAGCTTGCAAGCCGTGAAGAATTTCTACAATCCTCAAACACGTAAGCCTACTTCGGCACCACGAAACCAAAAATTCCATTGTGAAAGTTTACGGGGCCTTACAGTAGAAACCATTAAAACTCTTCGAAACCCATTAACACGCAACCAAGCCATCAGAATTGAATCTCTCTAATTCAACCAAGCCACGCAGGTTGCCAAACCCAAGAGTATTGCCACAAAATGCTCGTAAAGCATCACCTTATCATAATAACCAAAAGAACCGAGCATACCATTGCTATATTGATCCAACCTACTACCAAGTTGCCCCGTTTCCTCCAAGTTTCTTATGAATTGCCTTCACGTTGACACTCCTCTTCGCCATAATTCCATGATCCTCAACCAAAACTCACCCCACAAGATCCTAGAATAAAACCATACCGCCTTAAGGCCTATAAGTCATTGTATTCCCTCTTAAGTTCCCCAAAAGTACCACCACCGAGACACCCACTCTGAAGAGACCTTCTGTGAATCTAAAGTCGTTTCCTTCACCTTCCTGCTGATGAAATATAGAATCCATAATGATATAGAAATGCCACAAGTCTTGACACCATCCAACTTAAATCACAGATTCTAGCCATATACCAATCCGCAAAATTCTCAATTGCTACAAATAAATCTTGAATCCATTAGAACATTCTCGAAAGTCATCCACTCTGCTCATATCTCAATTGCACCGACCAAACGGGCCGAATGACCTATGCCCCATTAGCACGACATCACCCAAAGAAGTAATCTTCACCTTTCACTAACCGAGAAATTTCCAACTCCACGCGCACTATATCCTTCATGAATAAACAACTCAATCATCCCATGATTTCCATATACCCATAAAGTGTACCATAACCCGTATCCAGAAATTCCTTTACTCGAGTTATCTTCGATCTCAACCTCCGTAAGTCACATCTGATTCACAAGTATGCCTCAAACCAAAACCAGTACAACACATAACCATGCAATCAAATTGGTGATAGCAGACTCCCCCACTTACCTCAAAGCCATAGATCAAAACATTTGATAACTCACAATACCCATACTCTATTACTACCATAATACCGTAGGGAGATTCAACTAAATCCTTCATAAACTCACATAACACAACCATATAGTACCTCAAATCATCTACTAAGCTCGCATTCATCCACGTGACGGTCAGGTCAACTATTACAACCGATCCAAACTCAAACCATACAAATATAGCCCACTAGTAGAAAAGAAAGCATCCACACAACATCATAAGGATCACACATCCGTAGATTACCCCCATGTTGTAACCCACCTGCTTAGCCTCAAACTGACATCTCTCTATACTCTTTCACAGCCACAACTACTACACAATCACTTAATCTTCCTGAGTCTGAACTCATCAACAAGACCTGAGAATCCACTCCGTTCCACAATTAGGAAACATAAACGATCCTTCAATACACTCATAACTCGAGACTATACGTCACATCAAGACAAAAATCAAGCACCTAATAATCCTTTTTATATCTCAAGCAAACTCTTCTCATCACATTCAAACAATCTGAACACATCCCGTGGTCACATCATACTCATCATATAGCCATCCAACCACTCATCGAGCCAGAAATACCACTAATAAGGACACTACCAGACTTATAATTCCAAAAACACCTATTCACATAACCGAAATCCCCGTGCTCAAGCTACAGTCAAAACCCGGCCTCAAGTCCTCCAGACTGACCCATCATCAGCACACTGAAATTGCATCTCGCACCTCATCCATGGAATCACAAGCCGTCGATGTACAGTTGATACCGAGCACTCACATGCGCATAGGAGTGCGTGGAAGGAATTCAAAGAGTTGCGCTTCAAGCTAAATCAATGTCGCACGATATGGAAAGAAAGATGAGAAGTTTATCCTAAATGCCCTGTAGCCTTTCGAAGATAGGTATGGACATCATCATACCGATCCTAAAGACTCTACTATACACTTGCTCATGACTTGTACAACCTATGAACCTAGAACTTTGATACCAACTTGTCACGACCCAAAATTCAACTAATCGTGATGGCACCTAACCCAACCCACTAGGTAAGCCAATTAGCAACAATCTAATTCAAATGAGATTTACTGAGAGAAATAATAAAAATATAACTGAATTATTTTATACAAGAATCTCCAAGGACTGGTAGTGCAAATCATGAGTTCTAAGATTCAGGGTTTACAAAGCTAGTATGAAATAAATACATCAACTGTCTAAAATGTACATAAATAGATTTTTCATAAGTCTAAAGCTGCCATGAACAAGAGGCAGCTATAACCGTAATGCATGAATGTCTTCAATGCTAGTTCCCACCATACACAGCTACATCAGAATCCAAAATCTACACACAAGGTGCATAAGTGTAATATGAGTGCAACCGACCCCATGTACTCAATAAGTAACAAACCTAACCTTAGGTTGAAAGTAGTGATGAGCTGGTACAAAGGTCAGAGTCCAACACCAATAGCCAACAACAGTTCATAGCAATGTAATAAAGTACTAAAAGAAATAACTCAGAGATATGATGCTCAGCACGTTAACTGTTACGGAAAATAGTCATGCTTTTTAGGTATAACAGTAAAACCCAAATCCTTCACTGATAGCATGAGGAAAGTACTTCTCTATACCTACATGTCGATATGCAAGTGAAATCATGAATGTCACCAAAATGGGGTAGCATGAGGAAATGCATCTCTATGCATGCATCTCAAGTACGCATGTCAAATGTAATACATCTCATTGGTGAACTCATGTACTCACACTCTCAGAGTACTCAATCTCACTGTCTCATAATCTCACTCATCATGCTCAATACTCAGTCACTCAGTCACTCAGTATTGTACAGGGCAGATCCAGCCCAAACATAAATAAATACTCACACTTAGTCACTCAGTACTATATAGGGAAGCTCCAACCCATATATAAATAAATCCAGGGCAGATCTAGCCCAATGCAAATGAATCTAGGGCAAATCCGGCCCAAACATCCATAGCAACTACGCCCACTATGGATGTGCAGACTCCGGAGGGGCCAATCCAGCTCAAGCACTATAATAAGCCAAATCCTGGAATGAATCAATAAGGCCTGCTGCGGCGTGCAACCCGAACCCATAAATATCACTCATAATAGGCCCTCGGCCTCACTCGGTTATTAATCTCTCCAGTCTCTCGGGCTCACAAGAATCATGATAATCATCCCAAACAGTGATGATATGATGTATGAATATAGGACAACATAGACTAAGATATGATATACAAATAATAGATGTGACCGAATATAAATTTCAAATTAAGCTATTAATTCAACATGTAACACGACCTTTGTGGGTCCCAACGGTACCAACATGTGGCCTAAACATGATTTCTAACATGGATCACAGCTCAGTTACCTTTGCACGTAGAGATTTTCATGGTTATAGATAAAATCAGGTAACTACACAATACCACATAAATAACTGAGTGATAATTCACACGGGTTCATACAATCAGCACCGAGTTTAGAAGTGTTAGTTACCTTGAACAAGCCAAATCCAATATCGAGCAAGCCAAATGATACTCCATAAATGCCATCCCGCGCTTACCGACCTCCGAACGGCTCGAATCTAGCCAAACTCTCCAAGTCTCAAAAATGAGAATAAAATGACCAACCCTAAAAAATATAGCTTTTACCCAGTGTCGTTTGTATTTGCGAACTAATTTCTGCTTCTGCAGACAAGCGCGTGCAACCAAAATCTCGCACCTGCGGATGAGCACTGTCATTGCACCTATGGAAAATCTCCGCTTCTTTGAAAATGCAGGTGCAAACAAACTTCACGCACATGCACTGTCTCTCCCTTCTGCGCCCTCATGCACCGCATCTGCGCCTTCGCAGATGCGAAGAAAACTCTGCATTTACGGACTCCTGTCCCTAGCACAGTCTCCACTTCTGCGATACCACTTTCGCTTTTGTGTCTCCGCACTTGCACCCATGGCTCTGCAGGTGGGGTCACACCAAATCCAAAAAAGACCAACCATCATACATGAATGAAAGATGATCTGAAACACGTCTCTAACTTACCCGGGTTCCTTGAGACCCCATCTGAATATACTAACAAGTCCCATAACATAACACGGACCTACTCGAAGCCTCAAATCACACATAATAACATCAAACGATGAATCGTACCTCAAATCAAACTTAATAAACTTTCAACTTCCATAACTCGCACCGAAATATATCAAATTAACTCGGAATGAACTCAAATTATTCACACAAGTCCCAAATGACATAACGAAGCTATTCAAATACCTAGAACCATAATCCAAACCTAACATCATCAAACTCAACTCCCGATCAAACTTATAAACTTTCCAAACCTTTAAATTTTTAACTTCCACCAGTTAGCGCTGAAACCTTCTAGAAGTATCCAAATGCAAATTCGGGCATACGCATGAGTCCAAAATTACCATACGGGCCTAACGGAACCATCAAAACTCCAATCTGAGGTTAAATACTAAAAAGTCAAACTCAGTCAACTTTTCCAACTTTAAAGCTTCTATCATGAAAATCAATCCTCTAAATAAATTCTAACTAACCTGAAAACCAAAACTGACAATTCACATAAGTCATAATACATCATACGATGATACACAAGACTTCAAATAGTTGAATGGGATGCAATGCTCAAAATTACAGGTCGGATCGTTACAAGAAATCACAATAATTGAGAGACATAACACATCATATCAGATGAAATTTTGAATTCATCTGAGAATGATGAAAGTGCAGGAGACATGGATTATGTAGACAAACAAAGTTCATAAAATAGTGATGATTATTCTTATGTTGATAGTGATGAGATCAATAGTGACGAACATATAGATATTTTGCTTGAGACTTTTGCTTCCGAGAATATGGTTGAGGTTCTTATAGCCTCAACAACAGACATTACTACCAATACAGTTTACTCATCTCATAGGAGCAGAGGTGGAAGAAGAGGAGGTAGCTATTCAATAAGAGGAAGAGGTGGCAGATACACCAATCAAGGGCCTATGAGAAAATATCAAGAACACAACTTCTCAGATTAATAACCATGTTTAAGTCCCTTTTTTGGAATATAAGGAGCATTAATTCAAATGGTGCTCTTAAAATAATTAAACAAATAATTAGATCACATAAATTTCCTTTTATTGCCTTGAGTGTCCCTTTCTATAAGGCCAAAATAAGTTGGAAAAATACAAAAGAATATTGGGATACCAGCATGCCTTTCTAACAACAACAATCAAATTTGGGTTTACTAGGAGGCTAATCTTGATTGAGATGTGGTGGAAGAGGATGAACAACATGTGTCTTTTATTATCAAATACAATGGAACTTCACTTCTCATGGCTTCTGTTTATGCAAAATGTGAATATCATTTGAGAGAAAAATTGTGGGATAAACTTAGGAGCATCTCTGAAAAATTATAACATGCCTTGGTTCATTACTGGTGATTTCAATTGTATCACTGACCCTCGTGAGAAGAAGGAGGGTATTCTACATAGGATGTCAAAAATCTTGTCTTTTCTCCAATGTATTATAGATTGTGAATAGTGGATGCTGGCTATACTAGTTCTGCTTTTACATGGTGTAATGGCCGGTCTTCTCAAAGAAGAATCTGGCAGCGATTAGATAGAGTCCTTGTCTATCATAAGTGGATGAACATCTTTTATACCACAAATGTCACTCACATGGTTAGCACAAGTTCTGATCATACACCTCCCTTATGCTCCATGAAGATAAAACTCAGTGAACTAGTGAAATACTTTAGGTTCCTAGATTTATGGAATGAACAAGAAGACTTAATGAATGTGGTGGAACAAGCCTGGGTTGAGGAGTTCAGGGATCACCTCTTTGGAGATTTCATTTGACGTTGAAGAACACATGCAGAAAGTTATCTCAATGGTCCAAGAATTCTCTAGGTAATATATCTGACAAGGTCAAGGAATTGAAGGGTAAGGTAGAAGAGCTGGAAAAGAGGTTCATCCAAGATAATTCTGATTCTAACAAATGTGCTCTTAATCAGGCCAATGCAAATTTGATTAGAGCTATGAAGGATAAAGAGGCCTACTGGAGACAAAAATTTGGAATCAAATGGTTGGTTGAGGGTGAAACTAATTCCAAATTTCTTCACTCTGTTATCAAAGGGAAGAAGAGAAGATTGAGTCTCAAAAAGATGAAAAAAGAAGATGGGATATGGATAGAAGGGGATGATAATATTGCACAATAAGCTATTTTATTTCCAGGAGCAGTTCTCATAAGAAAGACAACATAGGGATTTCATAATTTTGAATTGTATTCTGATGATGATGACTGAAGCAAATAATAGTAAATTGATAGCACCACTAACTATGCAGGAATTAAAAGACATAGTCTTTTCCATGAATACTCATTGTTTCCCTGGACCATATGGCATATCTGAAAAATTCTATTATAAGTGTTGGGAGATCATCAAGTATGATTTACTACTAATGGTTTTTGACTTTTTTGTAGAATCTCATTAACCAAAGGCTTTTACTCATACATGCCTAACTCTGATCCCTAAGGTGGAATGCCCACAACAATTTAATGAACCGAGGCATGTCAGCCTGAATAACTTTTTCTCCAAGATTATCTCTAAATCCAAGAATCATAGATTGAGTCCTTTGATGCAAAAATTGATCTCTGAGTCTCAAACTGGTTTTATTAAAGGTAGGTCTATCACCGATAATGTTGTTATGAAACTGGATATGGCTAAGGCATACGACAGAGTGGATTGAGATTATTTGTGCAAAGTGCTGAGACGAATGGGGTTTTGATGAAATACGGGTTGATAGAGTGTAGAGATTAATCTCAAATATTTGGTATTCCATCAATATTAATGGTGCTCGGCATGGTTTCTTCAAGTCTAGTAGAGGTATCAAGCAAGTTGATCCCCTGTCCCCATATTTATTTGTGATGGAGAAGAACTTCTATCTCAGTTGATGAACATACTTCCACAAGAGGGTTTCATTCCTTACTCATATGATAAAAAGGGTCCTATAGTTACTCATTTGTGCTATGCAGATGATACTATACTTTTTTCATCAAGAGACTTACTGTCATTGCATATGATTATGTCTAAATTGGAGGCATATGAAAAACTTTCAGGCAAATGGTTAATAGGAGTAGGTCAGGGTTCTGTGTGCCATCAAATTGTGATAAACAGAAAATTAGGAATATCAAATGCACTATTGGTTTCCCTCATTTATAATTCCCTATGTTATATCTAGGGTGCCCTATCTACTATGGTAGAAAGAAAGTGGTCTACTTCAATAACATGGTGTCTAAGGTTTCCAACACACTTCATGAATGGCAATAAAAGATGTTATCATATGGAGGTAAAGCTGTATTGGTAAAATCTATATTACAACCTCTAAAAACTGTTTTAGCACAAATGAAAAAGATCATGGCAAATTTGTTTTTGGGGTAAATTTGAGGATAGAAGCAAACATCACTAAAAAGCTTGAGCAGACTTATGTTATACCATTCTTGAAGGTGGAGTTGGTTTTAGATCCTTGCATGATATATTAAGATGTGGTGGAGTTTTAGAACTCGGAAAACTATGTTAAGAGAGTTCCTTGAAGCTAAAATTTGAAAAAGCAAGCACCCGGTTACAAGAAAATGGACTTATGGGAAATCTCATACATGGAAAAGATTTAAAGATGTCAAAGAAGATGCTGAGAAATATATCTTATGGAAGATTGGATCAGGTAACATCTCCTTCTGGTGGGATAACTGGACAGGTGCAAGGGCCCTGTCAAAACAAATTTATTTTGATGTTGCACCAAAGAATACAAATGTCAAATATTTCATTGAAGATGGTAATTGGAATGTGGGTTCACTAAGAACCTTCTTACCTATAAATATTGTCAATACCATCATTAGTATTGATATAAATGTAGAGAGGGATGATTTTTCTTTGTGGACACCTGAGACCACAAGAAGTTTCACATGTAAAAATGTCTGGCATACTGTGAGAAGGCAAAGAAATATCTCCATGACATCCAAGATGATTTGGCAGAAAAAGCTTCCATTCAAGATATTATTTTTTATGCTGAGACTGTTTCAGCATAGGTTACCCACAGATGATGCTATTTAGAAATTTGGCAGTCCCTCCTAGGTGTGTCTGTTGTATAATTTCTGTGGCAGAAACTATATCTCACTTATTTTGCACAAGTAAAATTGCAAAATAGGTGTGGTCTTTCTTTAGTAGCTATTGTGGCATTCACGTGAGATATGGAAATATCAGACAATTACTGATGAGTTGGTAGCCTTACAAGACGAGGAATGAAGCTCATGCAACTTTCCTACAGTGTATTCCTTCTGTTATTGATGTAAATTGTGGAAGAGTAGGTGTTCTGCCAGGTTTGATAATATCAACATGATTGTCAGGTTCATAAATCAACAGGTTTCCAGTTATATGAAGGTTCTATTGGATTATCAATTCCCTAAGTTACAATTGCCTCATTCATGGGGAGATATATGCTTAGCAATTGAAAAGGCACAATAAATAACTACTGACCAATTGGTTAGATGGAAAAAAACTGAATAATGATTGGTTAAAGCTCAACACCGATGGCTATAGCAAAGGGAATCGAGGGAGTTCATGTGGTGGAGGAATTCTTAGAGATAGCCTAGGTAATATGATATTGGCTTTTGTTTAATTCTATGATCAATCCACCAATAATTTGGCTGAGGCCAAAGCTATCTTGCATGGCTTAATTATTTATATTAGTAGGAGGAGAATCAAGATTATTGTGGAATCTGATTCATAACTAATTATTGGCATGATTAACAACAAAATAAAACCACCTTGGCAGCTTAGAAGGATCATTGAGCAGATAAAAAAACTATCAGACAAAGGAGAGTTTGTTTTTGTACATACTCTTAGAGAAGAAAACATGGTGGCTGATTTATAAGCAAACCTGGGGGGAAACAAAGATGTCAAACTGTTTTTGACTATGTTGAATCATTACCTGGTAAGATCAAAGAGGAAGTAAAGATGGATTAGGAGGAGGTTCCAAGATTCATAATCAAAATAAGAAAAAATTATTTTGTTATTAATGATGTTTTTAATTGATAGAGTAGAATGTTGTATAGTTCTGGTACATATGTGCATAGTACCTTTTTGTGAAGCTAAGTTTACTCATCTTGCAATGGATGATTCCTCTCAACCTAGAATAGTTTCTATAGATCAAAGGGTCACAAGAATGAGTAATATCATTCTTCATCTCATTAAAGAGGCAAATGTTTATGTCCTCCTCTATGTATTGACTCTATTTGATTATCTACATGTTCGGGTCCAACCTAACCCCCCATATATATGATGGACTTTTGATTAAAAATTCTCCTCTGCATTTCTCATTGTCTCTATTTTTTCAAGTTCTTACTTGTATGGAAGACATATGTCCCACTTATAAATTAATAATTTAGATTTAATTTGCTAAAGATAAGCCTTACCCATGATTAGATAATACATATATTCTATATATTTTATTTTTATTGCTAAAAGGAGAATTTATTATTAAGCAGAAAATTAAAAAGTATCATTACAGCTCGGAACTGATCTTAACGATACAATCCCTAATAAGTCTTTGCAGAAAGTAGAGAAAGAAAATAAAGGTGGTTCACTCCAGAAATGATCTTCACACTCAGCGTAGTAATTGAGTTGCAGTTGATCCCATACTGCGCCAATGTGTGCGCCACTTAGTTTTCTTCACGGTAAACATGCCTAACATACGGCTGGCCTAGCACGTCGAGCAGGAACCTGCAGTCATGAAAAAAATTAAAATTAGTTTTGTTGTGGAATTTTTCGTGTAATAGGGAGAGTAATACTTGGAAATATATTTTCACTATTATTGGTGTTTAATTTTTTTATGAAAGCAAGTTCCAATACCTTTAGTAAGGCAATAATTTCTCCTTGTATTGGTGATGAAGCCACTATGTGTCTAGAGAATCTATAAATTCAGTTTCTGTCTGAATCTCTGATGATTCCTCCTGTTTCTCCGATGTTGGAGGTTTTTTGGTGTGCACCATATATATTAAGCTTAATGATGTTTGGTGGTAGTGGTATCTATTTTATTTGTATTTTTAAGATCACTTGTTTTTTGAAATTATGATTTGTTAGGTAAACGTATTCTATTACGTGTGTACAAGTTCTATGGTTGTCGATTTGTTTTGAGCAGTTGTTGAAGTAGTTGTGGTTACGGTTGAGCCATATATTTCAAAAGAATTATTGGTGTTATAATTGACAGGGGGATTGTTGTGTTATTGGAAAGGTTGATGTTCAGAGTAAGGGTACATGTACTCTTTATCCAATCTAATTGGTTTAAGATTGAGGCTGGAATGTTTAAGATTCCCATATGACAGTGTTCGTAGGGCATTAAAAAAATAAGTGATATATATATTTTCCTCTCTCCCACAATGTTTGCAATTATTAGACTCAATTATTTTTCTTTGACTCAGGATAGCTGCAGTGGGGAGTCACTGATGGACTAGTAGCCATAGAAACATTTTTTTCTTGTCATAACATGGTGCTTTCCCTATCCAAAAATAATTAAAATTATCAGAATTATGGGTTATTTCTGTGAGCCTAACGAAAAGGTTGCATGCAAATTTTGTTGTGAAGTTCTCATATTCTGTTTCTTTCCAGAAGAATGAATCACTTATGTTGTCGGAGAATGAGATGTATGATTGTGCTACGAGGTCAGAAATTATAGGTGGAGGTCATATGGAATAGCTTGTAGGTTCCAATTTTTATTACTAATGATATGGATTAATTTTTTATTATTGTCTTCTTTAGTTAAGGGCCCTTCGGTTAATTCTCTTATTGTGTGTTTGCCAATATTCTATCTGTCTTCCCAAACGCTTACATGTCATCCATTTCCAACATTCCAAGCTAGTCCTTTGGAGAATAATAAATATGCTTTTGAAGTGCTTTTCCATATGTAAGAGTTGTTGTTTTTAGAAGTCATATTATTTCTTTGTGAATTTTTTAGGTATTTACCTTTCATCACTTTGGCACATAGAGACTCGAGATTGGACAGTTATCTCCATAATAGGCTTGAGAGGAGGGCGATGTTCTTCCCGTTTTCTTTGTATAGCCCAAGACCTACTTCTTGCTTAGATGAAGTTAATATCCCAATTAATATGATGGATTTTCATGTGGTCCCTGGTAGAGCCCCATAAGAAATTTTATTTGATACGATCAATATTATTTCTTGTCTCAGCCGGAAGGAGATTCAGTTGCATGGAGTGGGTGGGGATGGGAGAGAGAGAGTAGATTGTAAGAGTTAATCTCCCAGATAAGTTTAAGAGTTTGGCCTTCCATCCTTTTAGTCTAGTGTTCATCCTATCAAGTATGAATTGGTAGTCTGAACTTTTTGGTTATAAATTGGTAATTGGAAAGGCCAAGTATATTACCTCATTATTTTTTTTCTTAATGTTTAGGGTGGTAGCTAGGGCTCTTTGGATGGCGGGTGATACATTTGAGGAAAAAATTTATTTTGATTTAAAAAAATGTATTCTCTGACCAGATTGACAGAATATGAAGTTGAATATGTGTATGATAGAAGTTGGACTAGCATTGTCCGCCTCTGAGAAAAGAATAAGGCCATCAACAAATAAAAGGTATGATATTGTGGGGCCAGTCTGGCTTATTTTAATGGGTTTCAAATTCTAAATAACTACTTCATAATCAACGTATCTTGTTAGAGATTGCATACAGATGATGAATAGATACAGAGAGAGTGGGTCACCTTGTCAAATGCCTTTTGAAAGTTTGAAAAGTTGGTAGGTTTACCATTAGCAATCATTGATTTTGTTGTGCAAGATATGCGATTCATGATAAGCGTTATTAGGTCTTGTTGAAAATGTAGTGCGTGCAAGGAGCTCCTAACAAATGACAATTCAAGTCTGTCAAAAGCCTTTTCAAGATCGATCTTGAGCATTATCTTCCCAGTCCTCCCAGTACATAAAGAGTGGATTGCCTCTTGGACAATTATTGCATTGTCAATTGCTCTCCTTCCTGGAATAAAACTGCACCAGTTAGGACTAATATTTTATTGAGGAAGGGATGCATACGGTTTACTGTGATCTTTGTAATAGTTTTGTAGATTGTATTACATAGACTGATGAACCTATATTGAAAGATATTTTGTGGGTGCTTGACTTTAGAAATAAGCATTACGTAAGTCCTGTTTATGTCCTCCGGGATTACTAAAGTAGTAAAATATTTTGTACATGTATCAATGATAGTTGATTTTGTGTCTGACCAGTATTTTTGGAAGAAAATTGGGTGGATGCCATTCGAGCCTAGTGCCTTTAATGGTTTAAAGGATTTTATAGCATTATTAATTTCGGAAAGTAAAAGAGGTCTAACAAGAGTTTCTTTATCTTGGTTTGATAGTATGTGGAGTAGGCTTAGGTTAGGTGTCATAATTTTTGGGCAAGAAGTTAGTTCAGTTGTGTATATATTTTTGAAGTGTTCTATAATAATATCATGTATTCCTTGAGGGTCAAAAGTCTAATTACCAACGGAGTCATTAAGCCCTAATATCCTATTTTTTCTTCTCTATTGGATAGCGGATATATGAAAAGAATTGTGTTAGCATCCCCATCAGTAATCCACCTAACTCATGATTTTAATTTCCAAAAGTCTTATTCGTTTTGAAGGATTGTGTTGTATTCTTGAATCATATTAACTTCTAGGTTTTGGTGGAATTGGGTTTTATTTTCTGATTGAAAGTTTAACTTCTGTATAGTCTTATTCCAAAAGTTTTTTAAAAATAATCCCAAAGGTAGTCCTATTCCATTCTTTCATGTGTTCCGTGAAAGAGGGAATAGCAGTTGCATAGTTTATATTATTATTCCAATATTGTTTTACTATATTTGTAAAAAGTGGATGACTCAGCCATATTGTTTCGAAGCGAAAAATATTTGTTGGATTATTAATTGATTTTGTCAGGTTAGTAATAGTGGGCAGTGGTCCGAATGAGTACGTGGCATATGTGAGACCGTGACATATGGGAACATTTCTACCCGGTCAGAGTTTTCAAGAAAATGCTCTAATCTTTCTAAAATTTCCTGCCATTTCTTTGTCCTTTTATTTGTCCGTATATTAGTCCCACAAAACCCAGATCAATCATATCACTTGCATCCAGGCAGTTCAAAAAAGTAGCACTTCTTTTACTGTTTATGGGCATTCCACCAAACTTTTCAGAGGCGACTGTGACTTCATTAAAGTCTCCATATAGTAGCCACGGGTGTGTATTATTTTTAGCAACTATTTCTAGGTTGTTCCAAAATATTTTTCAATTTACTAATAAAGTGCTAGAATAAACAACAAATATAATACAAGGTTTTAATGTTCTACTGACCTGAATATTGGCATAGGTTTCTTGGTCAATAACTGCTACTCGTTCCATTTCCAGTTCCTCATGTTTCCACATTAGTACCACTCCACCTGAATAACCATCTGCAATAATCTCAACAAGTTAGTGAAGCCAACAAATTATATGAGCTCGTAGTGGCTCTACATGCGCGTCTCAGTAATTGACGGGTTGTTCCAGTCAACAATGTCTCTGAAATTGCTCCTGAATTCTTTATTGTTGTATCCCCTGCAGTTCCAAATGAGTATCTTCATTTTGGGTTCATTGGTTATGCGTGAGCTCCCACCCCGAGCCAGTGACATGCACAGGTGTAAAACCAATGGATAGTCCTCCCCATTATTCCCTGAGTGGCAAGTCTTCCTCCGTCAGAGTTGGCAGAATCAGTGTTGCATATTTGTGGATTATCGAGTGGGGGTATTTGCGCACATTCATTGTTATTCTGTGTACATTCTTTGGAACCGTAATGAAGAATTGTTTTTCTCTATTTTCGTGGAGTGTTGTCGACAATGACTCCCTCGGTGTGATGTGTTGTAGCATTTGTTCTAGGATGCTTGGTGCATGAACTTCTGGGTTCATTAGGATGATGATATCCTCTTCCAGGTTCAAAGGGAACAATGGCTCCACTGGTATTGCATTCTCCTGGATATCCAGATTTCCTGGCAGATTTATCTCCTCCATTTCTGGTGATGAGAGAAACCAGCTATTTTGTGGGGGTGTATGGACCTGTTGGACTTCCTGGACTTGTTCTGTCTAGTAGTGTTCTTGTGTCTATGGTAGTTGCTGCATGGCTGCATTCAGGTGGTTCACCATCTCCAAAGCCGCTATTTCTTGATTGTGCATTATTTCCATGTTGATCCCTGTGTTTGGACACCATCCTTGCTGAAGCTGCTCGATGAACTCCTAGGTATTGTTTGGTGGAATTGGTAGGGGATGTGGTGGTCGTTGTCTTTGTGGTGGAGTGGGTAGTGGTGGCGTCACTGGTGGTGGTAGTTGTTGTGGTGGCTGTAGTTGTGGTACATTTTCAGTTGTGGATGTGTTGGTGTCTCTGCGAGATGTTTTGGTAGGGATGGTTGTTATGGGGGTGGCCGGATGGGTTTGGGTTTTCTTTTTGTTTTGTTGGGTTGAAGTGAGTGATATTGAGCAATCGATTGGGTGATGGGATTTTTCGGGGGTAGTGGCAGTATAGGTAGTAAGTTGGGAGTAGGCGTCATAATGGGTAATGATTTTGTGCATGGTAGGCTTCTTAGGAGTACTTTCATTAGCAGTGTCCCTACTTGTGTTAATGAGTATTATTTTGGGTTGCCCAGATTTGGTTATCTGCTTATGTGGTTGAAATGGTGTACGTGTATCCTTGTTGTGCCTATTTTGGGTGGGTGTTTATGATGACCCGATAGGTCATTTTGAATTTTAATATTTATTTCCGTATTCTGAGACTTCGACTAGCTCTGTTTAGTATTTCTCGATATTTGTGTGCAGTCCATGTCTTGTTCCAGAGTTAGTGTTTTGACGGTCCTGGTGGGTCCGTATCGTGATTTGGGACTTGGGCATATGCCCCAAATCAAATTCGGAAGTACCTAGCTTGATTTAACGTAATTTGTTGAAAACTAGTATTTTGAAGGCTTAAAGAATTTCTAAGTTTGACTGTAGGTTGGCTTTATTTCTACTGGGTTCGGATTTTAGTTCCAGAACTTAGAATAAGTTTATTTCACCATTTATGACTTGTCTGCAAAATTCAGTGCAAAACAGAGTTAATTTGACATGATTCGGATGTCCGGTTACAAATTTGCATGTTCTTGAGCTTCTTTGAACATACCATACATTATTATGTCCGATTCATAGTTTTAGGTATTATTTTGGTATTTTAATCATGTGAGCGAGTTCGTATGATAGCTTTAGACTTGGTTGATATTTGGTTTGGAGCCCCGAGGGCTCGGGTGTATTTCGTATAGGCTACTGACTAATTTTGGACTTTGGAGAATAGTTGAAGAACCTTTGTTGCTGGTGTGGTCTGCAGACCTCGCAATTGTGAGGTAGGGGATCGCATTTGCGATGTTTGGCCAAGTATGTTATGATCTTATTTGTGAATATTTTGTTCGCAATTGCGAAGATGGCCTGGGAACAGTAGGGATCGCATTTGCGATCATTTAATCGCTTTTGCGAAGTTCCAGTGTTCGCATGTGCAAACTAGTCATCGCAATTGCGATGACAACAGGTATGCGGAAAGTTCGCTTTTGCGATGATTTCTTCGCATTTGTAGGGTCCGCATTTGCGAACCCCAGGTCGCATTTGCGACTGGACAAAAAGCTGAAGGACATGTGTTTTACCCTCATTTTCATATTTTTGGACACTACGCTCGGTAGGAGGCGATTTTAAAAAGGGAACTTCATCTACAAAATTTGGGTTAGTGATTCTAATCCTATTCCATCAATTTATCTTAGAGTTTAACATCAAAATCATGTGAATCAAAGTGAAAATTTGTGATACCTTGTCAAGTTTTTGAAAAATAAGAAATGGAGTTTTGAGAGTCGATTTGGACTCGAATTTTGAAACTAACCACATATATGAACTCGTGGGGTTATGGGTAGTCAGAATATACCATTGGACCCGGGTTTTGATGGGGCGTCGGGTTATCTTTTGTTGACTTTTTGGGATATGTGTAAAGATCTTAGCTTTATCTATTGTAATTGATTTCCCTAGCATTGTTTGATGATATTGAGATAATTTTGGTTAGAATTGATTGGTTTGGATGCGAATTTTAGAGGAAAGTCCCAGGTTAAGATTTGATTTGGTTGCGGAGTGAGTAAAGTGTTGGGTCTAACCTTGATTTGAGGGAATTAGGAACCCTTGAACTATATGTTATGTGAATTACGTGTGTAGCGGCGTATATGCAAGGTGACGAGTGTATATACGCCGTCAAAATAATTGTTTCCATGTCTTTCTCGTATTTCATGAATTATATCACCTATGCCTTAACTGTTAAATATTTTAATTACCTTCTATGCCGTAATTTCTTACTTGTCAATAATTATTCTTGTATTACATTGTCCGTTCCTTCCATGATTTCGTGATTAATTGCTACTTGCCTTAATTGTCTTACTTGCACACCTTAATTGTTATGTACTTGGCTTGTGTTGTTGCTTTTGTATTAATTGTAGTATTCCTTTGATTAGTACGGGGTTCCTTTATTTTTTTACTTTCATATTCCTTAATTGCAGACGTTCTTGTAAATTGAGCCATTGAATCGATTGTTTTAATTGACAATAATTGTGGATTGGGTTGCACACCACAATGGTTGTGATATGGCGGAATAGGGTAGGATTTTGATATTGATTATTATAATATGGTGGGATCGGACTGCGTGCTGCAACGATTGTGAATGTAATACTTGATATTGATAAATTATGATACGGTGAAATAAGGGAGGATTATGACATTGATTATGATGATATGGTTGGATCGGGTTGCGCGCCGAAACGGATTTTATATGTGATTCTTGATATTGATAAATGATATTATGGTAAAATAAGGGAGGATTGTGTGTGTACGGTGGGATCGGGTTACGCACCGCAATAAATTGTGTACGTTCATTATGTTATTGTGTTATTTTTCAGCCTTTTTTATATGATATTTTGAGGTCTGATATTCTGGATTCTCTGGTTGCGAGGATTTAGTTCATTTTCATAAATTGACTGCTTTACTGTCATTTTCTGTTTCCTTTCTTGTTATTATTTTTATTACTGCGTACAGGTTATTGTAAGTGACCCTCCTTAGTCTTGTCACTACTTCGTCGAGGTTAGGCTCAGTACTTACAGAGTACATGGGGTCGGTTGTACTCATACTAAAATCTACACTTCTTGTGCAAATACCAAAGTTGGTCCCAAAGGCATTCAGTAGACTTGCTCGGATCTAGCTATCAGTGGAGTACATTATGTAATTTTTCATAATTGTTTTAGGCTTTAAAATTGATTTTCTTGCATTTAAATTATTTAAATATTTATTAATTACTCCTACAAATTATTTTGTGATGATATAATCATCCAAATTTATTGTCTACACCCACATATATGCTTTATAACATTTTATTGTTTTATATATAATTACATCTGCACTTTTTGAGCTATTTATGCATTTGTTTTTGCAATAATAGCCTATATTTTATAATTAATTTTATTTTGTCATTTTATTCAGGGTCAAAATAATTTCTTATTATTTAACTATCTTATTAAATTATTTTCCCTTAATTTCTTGTATTTAAAATCTAGCCCAATCCTAAGCCAATTTTCAGACCAAATTAATGGCCCAGACACCCCAAACCTTAGCCCAATCTCCCCTGGCCCAACCCAAATGACCCCTTTATTCCAACCCGGTCAGGACCCATTTTCTCGACCCGCACCGCCTTCTTCTTAATCATGGCCGTTGATCTCAAATGATCAACGGTCCAAAATAAAACCCTTACTCTCTTTATATCCCTCACCCCAAACCCTAAAGACCATTTTTCCTTCCCAACCGCTTTTGCATCCTCTCCACTCTCACACTAAACCTAGCTGCCTCCTTCCAAACCCTTTCAAAACCCGGCTAAATCATGAGATTATTTCACGATCTACTTACCTTATTTGCATTATAATCCCGTTATCATTCATATGCTCGTGGTATTACTTCGTACTTGCCCGATTTTGGCAAGTATTACTTCTCCAAATCGAGTGCAATTGTCCTCAACCTACAAGATTCAGATGGAAATCCGTCTGTATACACTCACAACAAGGTCATATGGGTCAGATTCACTGAGATTCTTGGCTAAATTTTGACTACTTGTCAAACTAGGGTTTGTCCGATTTTTACATATTCTGATTCGAATAGGATATGCATATGATTTTCCTTTTCCCTATTGAACTTGATTGATTTTATTTCCTTGCTTGGATGCTTAATCGACTACTATATAAACCCTATTCCTCGTTCCCTTTGAGATCTGGAAGGATTATTACTGAACTACTGTTATTACTCTCCCACTCCCATTCATTATACTATTCTAAACTTGAAACCTTGGTCGGTTGAAAGCCAAGGAAACCATATTTCGATTATTACTTTCTTCTTAGTGCGAGCACTGCTTGGGGTTCACTTGAAACATTTAGGAACTCTGACACACTGAGATTTTGGGATTCTGCTGGCCTTTTTGCTATTGACGATTCGAGCACTGTTGAAATTGTTCTTCTTATTTTTCTTGCTTGGTTAATTTTCAACTAGTGAGTCTCTTTGCCTTAGCGATTTCATTCTCTTTCATTCATATTTATGCTTTGTGACACTTAAACCTTCTGTGAACCAATGTGCTATTATATCACCCTGTTATTTCATGGCTCTGAACTTTTTCGACCTCTGAACTTGCCTAATTTCTGCCTCCAATGTATGCATATTGTATGTGTTCAGCATGAATGATTCTCACTGCCTCGAGCGTGTCTAGCCTAATGTGTTTTTATGTGTCTGACTGTTTATACCTATTGTTTGTCCTAAGATGATTGCCCTGCCTTATTCTGCATTCTTTTGATAGACCAATTCATGTGTTTTAGTTCTTGTTGGATCATTCCGGTGTAACTTAATACTCTACTGAAGTCCGTTCTCAACTATGTGAGCCAAATGTGTTACCCTGCTAATTGTGAACTCTAATGAGTTTTCCATGCCTAGTTTAATCATATGTTGTTTAGTCCCACTTATGGCTTACAAGGTATACAATGCAATAACAAACCTTTTCTCATGTGTGTAGTCTGATAATCCAGTACTTGAGGTATCATTGCCTACTACGAGTTTTGGTGTTGTTTGAGCTTTTGTGTTATGACTGGTATTTAGCATGTTCTAGCTTCTTCATGCTCAATTAATGTTTGTTTGTAGACCATGTCCACCAACCTGTTTGTTTATGCCATTTTCATTAGGCTCTCATGCTGTACATCTTTATGTGAGGACTCTACTCTATTAGTTCCTTGTTCATGATTCTACTAAACTCTTATGTCTGAAGTCCTTTACTATGATTTTCTCTAAAACTTTACTTGAAGTAGTTTATTATCCTATGATGGTCAATCTTTTATATAGCATGTTTGTAACGACCTGGCCGATCGTTTTGAGAGTTATAGACCCAATCCCTAATTTACTGCTTTCCCCGTATCTTTTTCTGCTTATGTGACTTGTCGGGAGGTTGTTGTTCTGCTTTCGGAGTGAATTAGAACACTTAGTCCCTAAATGAGAGCTTAAGTCTTAGGATTTTAACCGTAGTTAGGACTGTGTAAAGACGACCCCATAATGGATTTTGTCGGTTCTGTTAGTTCCATTGGGTGATTTTGGACTTAGAGGCGTGTCCGAATTGTGTTTTAGAGGTCTGTAGCTAATTTTGGCTTAAATTGGCGAAAGTCGAATTTTTGAAGATTTTGACTGGTAGTGTACTTTTTGATATCGGGGTCGGATTCCGATTCTGGAAGTTGGAGTAGGTCCTTAATGTCAATTATGACTTGTGTGCAAAATTTGAGGTCAATCGAACGTGGTTTGATAGGTTTCGGCATCGGTTGTAGAAGTTTGAAGTTTCAAAGTTCATTAAGTTTGAATTGGAGGGTGATTCGTGTTTTTAGCGTTGTTTGATGTGATTTAAAGGCTCGACTAAGTTTGTATGGTATTTCAAGACTTTTTGGTATGTTTGGTTGAGGTCCCGGGGGCCTCGGGTGTGTTTCAGATGCTTAACGGATTGAATTTGGACTTATGCAGATTGCTGAAGTTTTCTGGTTTTCTTGGCAGTTGTTGCAGGTCTCGTAAATGCGAGAATTTGTTCGCATTTGCGAACCTCGCATTTGAGAGAAAGGCTTCGCATTTGCGAAGAAGCCCGATCTGGGTATAGCTTGCATATGCGCGAAATCAGTCGCATTTGCGAGTCCTTGGTCGCATTTGCGACCTTGGCAGTGGGAGCCCAGTTCGCATTTGCGATGTTTTTAGTCGTATTTGCGACCTTCGCATTTGCAAACCAGATGTCGCAAATGCGACATCTGAGACCTGTGCACAACTTTATTAAATATGGGACTTAGCCCATTTAGCTCATTTCTTTCATCTCTAGGGCGATATTTGGAGCTCTTGGAAGAGGGTTTTCACCTAGCACTTTGAGGTAAGTAATTTCTACATAACA
Organism: Nicotiana tabacum; assembly: GCF_000715075.1. Lineage (NCBI taxonomy): Eukaryota > Viridiplantae > Streptophyta > Magnoliopsida > Solanales > Solanaceae > Nicotiana > Nicotiana tabacum. Next base: position 19,435,791 of record NC_134081.1, on the reverse strand, counting down.
CGAGTTAAATACATAGATTAGGGGTAGATTAACGTGTAAATATTGGTGTAATCAAGGGTTTAGATGAAAAATCTAAAGTTTTGGGAAAATGGTAGAAGTTCTTCAACTAAGTTTTTGACTTTTTAATTGGGATTTTGATATGGGATTTCGATAATTTTGGTACGAATGAACTCGTTTGTGAATGGGTGTTCAAATTTTGTAACTTTTACCAGATTCCGAGCCGCAAGAGGCCTGGGCCGGGGAGGCCGGTGAAGCCAGAGCACCCCCGTGCGCTGCGACAGAGGAGCCCCCAGTAGCTCCAGCTGGAAGGCAGGCACTTGAGGTTCCTATTGCTGCACCAGCTCTCCAGGAGACTCTAGCCCAGTTCATGAGCATGTTATGCACCTTCGCTCATGCTGGATTGATTCCACTTGCACCTTCCACATCTCAGGCCGGGGGAGGAGCACAGACTCTCGTCGTCGGTACTCAACAGCAGCGGGTTCAGGTGACCAGGTTCTGGATATTTTACCGATATAGCCATTAGCTCCAGCTCAGCCTGAGGATAGGGTAGCAGTTTCTGAGGCGGAGCAGCTCAGACTTGAGAGGTACAAAAAGTACCATCCTCCTTCCTTCAGTAAATTGGCGTCAGAGGATACCCAGGGTTTTCTGGAAGAGTGTTACCGTATTCTCTGCACTATGGGTGTAGCGCAGTCGAGTGGGGTTTCTTTTACTGCATTCCATCTTAGAGGAGCAGCCTATCAGTGGTGGCCTGCTTATGAGTTGAGTAGTCTGGCTGAGGCAGTTTCACTTACATGGACTAAGTTCTCGGACATGTTCTTGAGGGAGTATGTTCCCTAGAGTCTCAGAGAGGCATGGCGCGCATAGTTTAAGCAGTTGCGCCAGGGTGCTATGACTCTATCAGAGTATGTAGTTTGCTTCAATGATTAGGCCTGACATGCACCGGCCTTGGTTTCCACAGTTCGAGAGAGGGTTCGTCGGTTTATTGAGGGACTCTACCCCAGTATCAGAATTAGTATGGTCAGGGAGCCGGAGATGGATATTCCCTACCAGTAGGTTGTGAGTATTGCTAGGATATTGGAGGACATGCTCTCTTGGGAAAGAGAGGAGAGGGAGGCCAAAAGGTCTTGAGAGTCTACAGTGGTACTCGTGCCCCATCTACAGTTCGCCATGGTAAGGGTTATGTGAGTCGCCCCGTTCATTCAGCTCTTCCAGCCGCCAGTGGTATTCCATCCCCTTCTAGGCCCCATGAGCCTTATTATGCACCGCCAGTGCCTAGTGTGCCTCCTGCACGGGGTGCTTTTAGTAGTCAGTCCAGCAGACCTGGCCCGAGCCAGTCACAGCAGCCACACTCTTTGAGAGCTTGTTTTGAGTGTGGCGACACTTACCATATAGCGAGGGACTGCCCCAGACTTAGGAGGGGTGCACCTCCACAGACTTCTCAGGCACATCATGCTCTAGAGGGGAAGGCCAGGCCAGATATTATGCTCTTCCGGCTCGTACAGAGGCAGTTGCATCTGACTCTGTCATTCCAGGTATTGTTCTGGTCTGTCATAGAGACACGTCGATCTTATTTGATCCAGGCTCTACCTATTCCTATGTGTCCTCTTAATTTGCCCCGTATTTGGGCGTATTTCGTGATACTTTGAGTTCCCCTATTTATGTGTCTACACCTGTGGGAGATTCTCTTATTGTGGACCACGTGTATCGGTCGTGTTTGATTGCTCTTAGTGGTTTTGAGACTAGAGCCGATTTATTATTGCTCAGTATGGTAGACTTTGATATTATCTTAGGCATCGACTAATTGTCGCCCCATTATGCTATTTTTGATTGTCACGCTAAGACCGTGACGCTGGCTATGCCAGGATTACTGTGATTAAAGTGGAGAGATACCTTAGAGTATACTCCCAGCAGAGTTATTTCATTTCTTAAAACTCAACGAATGGTTGAGAAGGGGTGTGACATGTATCTAGCTTATGTGAGAGATGTCAGTATTGATTCCCCTACAGTTGAGTCAGTCCTAGTAGTGAGGGACTTTCTAGATGTGTTTCTAGCTGATCTTCCGGGCATGCCACCCGATAGAGATATTGATTTTGGCATTGATTTGTTGCCGGTCACTTAACCCATCTCTATTCCTCCATATCGTATGGCTCCTCCTGAGTTGAAGGAGTTAAAGGTGAAGTTACAGGAGTTGCTTGATAAGGCTTCATTCGGCCCAGTATGTCATCTTGGGGTGCTCCTGTCTTGTTTATGAAGAAAAAGGATGGTTCTATGCGTATGTGCATTGATTATCATCAACTGAACAAAGTTACAATGAAGAACAAGTATCCATTGCCTTGTATTGATGACTTATTTGATCAGTTACAGGGTGCTAGAGTGTTTTCCAAGATTGACTTACGTTCAGGCTACCATCAGTTGAAGATTCGGGAGCCATATATCATGAAGATCACTTTTAGGACTCGGTATAGTCACTACGAGTTCCTTGTGATGTCATTTGGGCTGACAAACGCCCCAGCAGCATTTATGCATTTGATACATAGGGTATTTCAGCCATATCTTGACTCATTCATCATTGTGTTTACTGACGACATTCTGGTGTACTCCTGGACTCGGGAGGATCATGAGCAGCACCTGAGGACTGTGCTTCAGACCTTGAGAGAAAAGAAGTTATATGCAAAATTTTTAAAGTGTGAGTTTTGGCTAGACTCAGTGGCATTTTTGGGTCATGTAGTATCGAGTGATAGGATCAAGGTGGATCTGAAAAAAATGTGGGCCTAGACCATCATCAGCTAAGGAGATCCGAAGTTTTTTTGGTTTGGCGGGGTATTACCGTCATTTTGTAGAGGGGTTCACATCTATTGCAGCACTTATGACTAGGCTGACCCAGAAGGGTGCTCCGTTTAGGTGGAAAGAGGAGTGTGAGGAGAGCTTTTAGAAGCTCAAGACAGCTTTGACTACAACCCCGGTATTAGTATTGCCTACAGGTTCGGGTTCCTACACTGTATATTGTGATGCATCGCATATTGGTCTCGGCGTAGTGTTGATGCAGGATGGTAGGGTGATTGCCTACGCGTCCAGACAACTGAAGGTGCATGAAAAGAACTATCTTGTCTACGACCTTGAGTTAGCAGCTATTGTTCATGCCTTGAAGATTTGGCAGCACTATGTGTACGGTGTCCCTTGTGAGATTTATAGCGATCATCGGAGTTTGCAGCATCTGTTCAAGCAAAAGGATCTTAACTTGCGTCAGCGGAGGTGGTTGGAGCTACATAAGGACTATGATATCACCATTTTGTACCATCCGGAGAAGGCCAATATGGTGGCTGATGCTTTAAGTTGTCGGGCAGAGAGTTTGGGGAGTTTAGCATATCTACCAGCAGCAGAGAGGCTATTGGCATTGGATGTTCAGGCCTTAGCCAGCCAGTTTGTGAGATTGGATATTTCTGAGCCTAGTCGAGTATTGGCTTGTGTGGTCTCTCAGTCTTCTCTTTATGATCGTATCAGGGAGCGTCAGTATGATGGCCCTCATCTTCTTGTCCTTAAGGACGCGGTCCAGCATGGTGATGCTAAGGAGGTCACTATTGGGGATGATGGTTCATTGAGGATGCAGGGCAGGCTATGGCTGCCCAATGTAGATGGTTTGCGTGAGTTGACTCTCTAGGAGGCTCAGAGCTCGCGGTACTCCATTCATCCGGGTGCCGCAAAGATGTAGCAAGACTTGTGGCAACATTAATGGTGGAGGTGGAAGAATATGGACATAGTAGAGTATGTAGCTTGGTGTCTAAATTGTCAGCAAGTGAAGTATGAGCATCAGCGGCCAAGTGGTTTGCTTCAGAAGTTAGAGATTTCAGAGTGGAAATGGGAGCAGATCACTATGGATTTCGTGGTTGGACTTCCACGGACTCCGCGGAGGTTTGATGCAGTTTGGGTGATTGTGGATAGGTTGACCAAGTCAGCTCATTTCCTTCCTCTGATGACTACCTATTCTTCCGAGCAGTTGGCTCAAATTTATATCCGTGAGATCATCAGGATTCATGGCGTACCGGTATCTATCATCTCTGATCGGGGTACGCAGTTTACATCACATTTCTGGAGAGCCGTATATCGAGGAGTTAGGTACTCGAGTGGAGCTGACCATAGCATTTCAACCTCAAATGGACGGACAGTCCGAGCGTACTATTCAGATATTAGAGGATATGCTATATGCGTGTGTGATAGATTTTGGAGGTTCTTGGGATCAGTTCTTGCCACTTGCGGAGTTTGCCTATAACAATAGTTATCAGTCGAGCATCCAAATGGCACCGTATGAGGCTCTGTATGGTAGGAAGTGCCGGTCTCCAGTGGGTTGGTTCGAGCCGGGCAAGGCTAGATTATTGGGTACAGACTTGGTTCAGGATGCCCTAGATAAGGTGAAGGTGATTCAGGATCGACTTCGCACACCTAGTCCAGATAGAAGAGTTATGCGGATCGAAAAGTTTGCGATGTTGCATTCATGGTTAGAGAGCGGGTCTTGCTCTAGGTTTCGCCTATGAAGGGAATTATGAGGTTCGGGAAGAAGGGCAAGTTGAGCCCAAGGTTCATTGGTCCGTTTGAGGTGTTGTGGCGTATTGGGGAGGTTGCTTATGTGCTTGCCTTACCTCCCAGTCTAGTAGGTGTTCATCCGGTATTCCATGTTTTTATGCTCCGAAAATATCACGGTGATCCATCTCACATGTTAAATTTCAGCTCTGTCCAGTTGGAAAAGGATTTGACTTACAAGGAGGAGCCAGTGGCTATTCTAGCATGACAGGTTTGAAACTTGAGGTGAAAGAACATTGCTTCCCTGAAGGTTCATTAGAGGGGTCAGCCGTTCGAGGAGGCGACTTGGGAGACCGAGCATGATATGTGCAACTGTTATCCTCATCTTTTCACTACTTCAGGTATGTCTCTATACTCGTTCTAGGACGAACGATTGTTTTAAGAGGGGAAGGATGTAACGACCCGACCGGTCATTTTGAGAGTTATAGCCCCGATCCCCAATTTACTGCTTTCCCCATATCGTTTTCTGCTTATGTGACTTGTGGGGAGGTTGTTGTTGTGGTTTCGAAGTGAATTGTGACACTTAGTCAGAACTGTGTGAAGACGACTCCAGAATGGAGTTTCGTCGGTTCCGTTAGCTCCATTGGGTGATTTTGGACTTAGGGGCTTGTACGGATTGTGTTTTGGAGGTCTGTAGCTGATTTTGGCTTGAATTGCGAAAGTCGAATTTTTGGAGATTTTGACCGGTAGTGGACTTTTTGATATCGGGATCGGATTTCGATTCTGGAAGTTGTAGTAGGTCCGTAATTTCAATTATGTCTTGCGTGCAAAATGTGAGGTCAATAGGACGTGGTTTGATAGGTTTCGGCATCGGTTGTAGACGTTTAAAGTTTCAAAGTTCATTAAGTTTGAATTGGAGGATGATTCGTGTTTTTAGCGATGTTTGATATGATTGAAGGGCTCGACTAAGTTTGTATGGTGTTTGAGGACTTATTGGTATGTTTAGTTGAGGTCCTGAGGGCCTCGGGTGTGTTTCGGATGCTTAACGAATTGAATTTGGACTTAGGCAAATTGCTGAAGTTTTCTGGTTTTCTTGGCAGTTGTTGCAGGTCTCGCAAATGCGAGAATTTGTTCACATTTGCGAATCTTGCGTTTTCGATAAAGGCTTCGCATTTGCGAAGAAGCCTGATCTGGGCATAGCTCGCATTTGCGAGAAATCAGTCGCATTTGCGACCTTGACATGGTTCACATTTGTGAGTCCTTGGTCTCATTTGCGACCTTGGTAGTGGGAGTCGAGTTCGCATTTGCGATGTTTTTTGTCGCATTTGCGAACCAGATGTCGCAAATGCGACATCTAAGACCTGTGCACAACTTTATTAAATGCGAGACTTAGGCCATTTAGCTCCTTTCTTTCATCTCTTGGGCGATGTTTGGAGCTCTTGGAAGAGGATTTTCACCTAGCACTTTGAGGTAAGTAATTTCTACACAACATGAGTTAAATACATAGATTAGGGGTAGATTAACATGTAAAAATTGGTGAAATCAAAGGTTTAGATGAATAACCTAGGGTTTTGGGGAAAATGGGAGAAGTTCTTCAACTAAGTTTTTGGGTTTTGATTGGAATTTTGATATCGGATTTGGATAATTTTGGTACGAATGAACTCGTGAGTGAATGCGTGTTCATATTTTGTGACTTTTACCCGATTCTGAGACGTGGGCCCGGGGAGGCTTTTTGGGGTGATTTTCTAATTTCTTGCTTTAGCTTTGATTTCATTAATTAGATTAGTTTCTTATCGTTGTATTTATGATATGTAATTGATTTTGGCTAGATTTGAGCCATTCAGAGTCGGATATTCGTGGAAAAGGCATTGTTGACAATTGATTGAGTTTGGTTCGAGGTAAGTGGCTTGCCTAACCTTGTGGGGGGGAAATTCTCTTAGGATTTGGTACTGTTGTGATATGTGAGCGTTGTGTATGTGAGGTGACAAGTACGTACACATGCTATTTGTTGTAAAACCCGATTTATTTTACTGAGTAGTAACATGCGTTTCCTTTAATTTGAATTATACTGTTTAAATGAGTATTAGTTTGTTTTTCATTCTTAATTGAGCTATTCCAATATGTGTAGTTATCCTGTTTAATCTAATATCGCATGTCTACGTGCTTTAACTGCTTATTTGAACTCTGGGAAGCATTCCTAGTTGATTTCCTGTTTTTCCTTGTTCTTTATCAGTATAACTGTAGAAATCTTGTTGTTAACTGTAGTATTTATCGGTTTGAGCTGTGTGTTTACTTTTGAGACTACGAGGCAGTTCCTCGAGAGTTCTCCCTGCACATTTACTTTTGAGACTACGAGGCAGTTCCTCGGGAGTTCTCTCTGCACATATCCTTTTGAGACTACGAGGCGGTACCTCAGAAGTTCTCCCTGTATATTTATTTTGGGACTACAATGTCACGCCCCAAAACTGAGGAGCGCGACCGGCGCTCAACCGAGTGAACCCGACCGAGCAAGCCTATTAGATTTCATTCTACTCAAACTCATCCACGAATGGAGATATTACCTATTTTCATTAATTAGGCGAAAATGTGTTCATGTCTACAATACCAATTCATTTCCAATAGTTTCATCATTTTTAAAGTCTCAAATGGACAAATAATACATCCACAACATAACATAGTTTGTCTTTTCCAGCACCAATACACAACCCACACTATGTCTACGGAGCCTTTATAGATAAATAAGAGTACAATGATAATGCCGGCAACAAGGCCCCGACTATACCTCAAACCGAATACACAAAGTACAAAAGATACATGACCCCTGGATGAAGTGGAGCTCACCAAGTTAACTGGAAAGAAGGTGTTCCACTATCACTGATCAATATCTCCTGCTGTGGAACCACCTGCATCCATTTAAAGATGCAGCGGCCCCGGCAAAAGGGACGTTAGTACTGTCGAATAGTACTAGTATATATAACTAAACACCCTCTCAATAGAATGACAAATAATACAAACAAGATTATCATAATATCAATGAAAGTCTTAATCAACATCAAACCTCAATTTAGGATCAAGACATTGTTCAAATTAATTTCCATATCTCACTCTGGGATATTTTTAGTATCGATATACCATTGTCCACAATACCATTATTCACAAAATCAGTACCACTGTACTCTCAGCACGTAGACCGATCACGAGCCGATCGGCTAGGCTATCTCATTAGAGACATCAACCACAGTTACTCACAATATCAATACCACCGTCTTTAATACGGAGTCCGATCACGACTCGATCGGCTAGGCTATCCATTAGGGACATCGACCACAATCACAATTTCAATTACAATTTTTAGCACAATCACCACCATGTATGCGGCATGGTGTCCGATCACGACCCGACCAGCTAGGTTGTCTTATTCGAGACATCAACCTTTTTATATCAATCATCGCATTTCATATCACTTTCACATCTTTTCATTTCATTGGCACTAATGGCCATAATTATAAGATCATTCTTGGCACGTTGGCCATATTTAGTATTTCATGCTCACCTTTTCAATTTCAATTATCATCATCAACAACAACAACAAACACAATTCAAATCAAGGTGTGTAGTACACATGTGAGCAATTTAGAGTCTAAGACACATAGAGATATTTCACAAAATTTGGCATAATAGCCTTCATTTGAACTTGACTTAAAGTTGAAACATTATTAATGCACAACCCATATTTTAACACATCCTCAATTGGTAAAATAATATGAATAAAGCATTTGGGATGCTTGTTGAACATATATCTTTCAACCCAATCTTACTCGGAATAGCCAATTTCATAATGAATCACTCGAGACTTACATAATTTACATGACTATCGTGGGATTCAATTCTAAGAGAAGAGTTTAGCCAACATACCTCACTCGAGCTTCCTTACACTCTAAATGTTCCGAAATTCTTAGCAACTTCAATCTATTGTAGAAATATAACAAATTGAATCAAAATTAGGAAGATGATCATGGTTCTAGCTCATTTGAACATTTTGTCAAACACTAGGTGTGCATAGGGTTTCAAGGTCCTTTTATGGGATGATCAAGGTACTTTTATGGAGGATTACATCATCCCACAACCCAATATTTACCATTCTTAGCTCAACAATCTTCCTACACCCTTTTGATAACACATTCATGTAAAATAAACAACTCTCATGCCCAAAAACTATCTTGTTGATTAACCATTTCTAGACAAAATTCGAAATTGAGGGTTAAGGTATAGAATCTTACCTCTAGGATGAAGACCTAGTGAGTTTTCCCTTCTTAATCTTCCAAAACTTGAGCAAGAATTGAAGAATCATTATTGAAGAACACCTTCTCACTCTAGGGCACTCTCTCTCACTCTAAAATATTAGATTATATCTCAAAAATGGCCCAAAGAGTGTATTTAACGAAGTAGGGTCGGATTTTAAAAACCCAAAAATGAAGCTCCGAAACAGGTTCTGCGGGCATAATTGTTATGCGAACCGCATATGTTGTCTCATAATTGGTGTCCAAAATGACCAAAAATCTGCCTGAGTTTGCGGTCACTATGTGGTCTGCATAACTGTTCTGCGGTCGCATAGTGCACCGCATAACAGTTATGTGGTCGCATAGTTGACCGCATAATTGCTTTCAACTGACCCAATTAACTGTCTCACTCTGCAGCCATTATGCGGTCTGCAGAGTGATTCTGTGATTGCATAATGGACCGCATAAATTGTAACTTTCCGCCAAAATTTTTTTTTTACTTTTCAATGCATTGTTCAACCCAAAAATTCTGAACCGCGGCTCACAAGCTCGCTGCGAAGAATTTATAAAATCCTCAAGCATGTAAGCCCAATTCGGCACCATGAAACTTTATTTTCTTTTGCAAATTTTACCGGGCTTTACACTTAAGTGCTTCAAAATTTCCCGAGGTGTTACATACGAGACGGTATCTCGGGAGATCCCCTGTTGTTTACCCTTGTATGTTGTACTGTTGTCTCGTTGTATTTCCTTTTGATAAATTGTAGTCTCTCATTATACTGTATATTATCATGCCTTATTTATTATTTACCAGTGGGCCTGACCTGACCTCGTCACTACTCGACCGAGGTTAGGCTTGGCACTTACTGGGTACCATTGTGGTGTACTCATGCTACTCTTCTGCATATATTTTGTGTGCAGATCCAGGTGCTTCTTATCAGCCCCACTATTAGCTGAGAGTGCTTGCTATTGTACAGAGACTTCAATGTACCTCTGCCACGTCCGCAGACCTCGAAGTCCCCCTCTATTCTCTCCTATGTCATTTACCTTCCGTACTTCTTTTATTAGACTCTGGTATATAGAGATACTAGTTTTCTTCTGTAGCTTGTGACTTATGATGTTTTGGGCTTTGGGAAGACTGTGTATTTATAGAGTATTAGTTATTGTATATGTCGAGCGGCATTGTTACTCGTTATTCAATTATCCACTGCTGTTAGTTGCCAAGTTTTACTCTTGTTTTGTTATTTTCTGCAATCTATTAGGCTTACCTAGTCATAGAGACTAGGTGCAGTCACGACGTTATATGGATGGAGTTTGGGTCGTAACAATGTTTCTAAGGATCAAACGTGTTGCTTAACTATTAGACAGCATGCCTATAAGGTGCAATAATACACCCTTCGATGACACTTATTTAAATACCATGATTATAAGGTTAATTAATTAATCAGTTGCTTTCATTATTTTAATTGTACTGCCCCACCTAGACGACTTGCCTATAGGGATAAGTGTTATAAAATCAAGTCCAATTGTCAAATTGTTAGAAATCCTGCCTAGAGGATACTCTCACTCGCCCAGAAGAACTATTTTTGAAATTAACGCTATTAACATTGGGTTGTCAAGGTGTTTCACTGCCTCACTGCGCAACATTTAGATATCATGCCTATAGGTTTGTAATGTTTATAAGTTGCGAATTCATTCATCTAAAGCCGCTGTATTGACTGTACAATTATTGGAAATCAGAATCACCTAGAAATTATACCTATAGAACTTAATGGCTATAAGTTTTCTTAACTCTAAAATTGTCCAGTTGCCTAAATCTGCCCGCGTGCATTTCTTGCTTATGTGTGGAGGTGAACTTGAGCCATTTGTTGTATTTATGTAAAGTCTTATATGTTTTGAATGCGCGCTAGTTTTATCATTTTTGAGCATCCTAAGTAAAGTCTAGAACCATTCAAATAGCAGGTCCAAAGCCTTTTGGACCATAGGCATGCGACGGGTAGTGCACGCCTAGGACGCAGTTTAGAATTGAATTAGAACGCTTTAGGTAAACAAATTTAACATAGTAATTGGGTAGCATGAGATGATAGCACGTGCCCCCTGAATAATATGAGCAACCCCTACCCTAAGAAAGTTGCGAAGTATTATTTATGTTGTACGGGGTGATCCTTTAGGCTAAAAACCTTAGGACCCCCCCCCCCTCCCCCCTTCGTTATAAGTTTAGTGTTCATATTTAGTCGTCGAACATAGAAAAATTAAATTGTACCTTGCAACCTCTAAATACTTATATTGATTATCTATATAGTCGAATTTTTTCCCGATTTTCTTTGCATGTGTTCATAACATAACCTTTAAATTCTTTGTCTTCCCACACTTATATGATCACTTAGGACAATTGTAATCTAATAATCTACATAACATGATTTTTGGGCGGGACCCATAATTATAGACCTCGAAGAGTGCTTAACACCTTCTCTTTGAGGTAATTTGAGCCATTACCTGATCTTTGGTAACCTAGACTAGTTCTAACAAAGTTATTTGCAAATAAGTTCCCTAACGCACCTTAAAATCATTAGGTGGCGACTCTCCTATTTTAATATCATTTAAAAGAGTTGGCACATGTCGAAACCCGGTTTCGCGAGAAAATGTGGCACGACAGTACTCATACTACACTCTTCACTTCTTATGCAGACTTTGGAGTTGATCCTAGTGGCGGTCAGTAGATTGCTTGGATCCTGTGCTTGACGGAGACTTGAGGTACAACTACATAACGTTCGCAACCTTGAAGTCCCCTTCTACATTACCCTAGCTGTTTATTTCGATTCAGACAGTTATGCATTTATTCAGACTATTATTTGTAGTACTCTAGACGCTCGTGTATTCGTGACACCAGTTCTGGGATTTGTATTTGGATATCGTCATTTATCAGATTTATCTACTTTATTTTGCTTATTGGTTTTCATTGGATTTGTTAAAAATAGTTAATGCCTACATCTAACATTGGCTTGCCTAGCAAGTAAAATGTTAGAAGCCATCATGGTCCCGAGGGTGATAATTTCGGGTCATGACAAGTTGGTATCAGAGCACTAGGTTGCCTAGGTCTCACGAGTCATGAGCAAGCTTAGTAAAGTATGGAGACGTCTGTACTTATCTTCCAGAGGCTATGGAGTTTAGGAAAAATTTCATTTATTTCCTTCTCTATCATGCGATTTTATTCTATCATTAATGATTAAATCATTTTATTCTTGTTCTCTCGCAGATGGAGAGAACATGCACACCATAGGCAGTCGGACGAGAGCCGTAGCCTCCTGTGATAGCTACTACCAAGGGTAGAGGCCAAGGTCGAGCCAGAGGCAGAGGCAGAGCTCCGCTTAGAGCTCGAGCAGCAGCACCCGCAATAGATCCTCATATTGATCATCAGGAGGAGGTCCCTACTTAGACCGTGCTTGTCGAACCAGCTCAGGTCCCGGAGGGGTTCATAGCCACTCTAGTTCTTCAGGACGCTCTGGTATGCTTGGTTGGCCTTATGGAGAGTGTGGACCATACCGGTGTTTTTCTAATGGAACTAGCCATCTCTCGGGATAGGGGGAGCATAGACGCCCGCTACTCACACCCCATAGACGGCTGTTCCCCTATATCATACTCAAGTAGCTCAGCCAGTTGGGGTGGTTCAGCCGATTGTTGTGGCACAAGCAGGTGATAGGCCTGCTATGTCTTCTGAGGCTTTGCTGAGGTTGGATAAGTTTACCAAGCTCTTTCCTGTTCATTTTAGTGGTGCACCTTTTGAGGACCCACAAGATTACTTGGACCATTGCCACGAGGTGTTGCACAACATGGGTATAGTTGAGACCAATTGGGTCGATTTTGCAGTGTTCCAAATGACTGATTCTGCCAAGAGATGTTGGAGGGATTATGTGTTGACTAGACCAGCTGGTTCACCTCCACTTACCTGGGATCAGTTTTCACAGCTATTTCTGGAGAAGTTCATTCCTTTCACTCTAAGAGAGGATTATCGTAAGCAGTTTGAGCGTCTTCAATAGGGTAGTATGACTGTTACCCACTATGAGACTCGATTTGTGGACCTAGCTCTCCATGCCATTGTTTTACTCCCTACTAAGAGGGAGAGAGTGAGGAGATTTATTGATGGGCTCACTTTCAGTATTAGGCTAGAGATGGCCGAGGAGACTGGAGATGATATTTCTTTCTAGAGGGCCGTAGATATTGCTAGACAGATCGAGATGGTTCGTGGTCAGGAGAGAGGGTCGGTGTCTGATAAGAGGCCTCATCATTCCGGTAGTTTCAGTGGTGCCACGTCTGGAAGCAGGGGTACGTTTGGTAGAGGCCATTTGAGTCAGCACTTCAGGCATCCCATAATGCTTTGGGTAGTCGTGGTCCTTATGTATCTCATCCTTGGCAGCCAGCCTACAGTGCTCCATCAGCTCCTATTAGTGCACCTCCGGTCCAAAGCTATCACCGTGGTCATCCGGCCCGTTCGGGCCAACTTCAGTAGCCATATCGGCAGGATAGGTGTTTTGAGTGTAGGGGTACTGGCCACATCAGGAGGTTCTGTCCGAGATTGTTGAGCAGAATGCTATAGCAGCCAGCTAGAGGCAGGGGTCAGGCAACCAGAGAGGGAGATAAGGCCGTTAGAGGTGAAGGTCAGTCTGTTAGAGGTGGAGGCCAGGCAGCTAGAGGCCGTCCGAGAGACGGAGGTCAGGGTGGTGGGGCCCTACCCTTATTTTATGCTTTCCCAACTAGACCCGAGGTCGAGTCATCTGACGCCGTTATCACATGTATTGTTCCAGTTTGCCATAGAGATGCTTCAGTTTTATTTGATTCAGGCTACTTATTCCTATGTGTCAACTTATTTTGCTTCATATCTGGTTGTGCCTTGTGATTCTTTAGTGCTCCTATGTATGTGTCTACACCTATGGGAGATTCTATTACTGTAGACTGTGTCTATCGCTCGTGTGTGATTACTAGTGTGAGTCTTGAGACTAGTGTAGATCTTCTACTTCTTGACATGGTGGACTTTGGTGCTATTTTGGGCATGGATTAGTTGTCACCTTATCATGCTATATTGGATTGTCACACCAAGACGGTGACCTTAGCCGTGCTGGGGTTACCTCGATTAGAGTAGAGAGGGACCCCTGGCCACTCTACCAGCAGGATTATTTCTTATGTGAAGGCTCGACGTATGGTCAAGAAGGGATGTCTAGCATATTTGGCCTATGTTCGTGATTCGAGTGCGGAGGTTCCTTCCATGGATTCAGTACCAGTTGTGCATGAGTTTCTAGAGGTGTTAACTGCATATCTGGCGGGAATGCCACCCGACAGAGATATTGACTTCTGTATTAATTTAGCTCCGGGTACTTAACCAATTTCTATTCTACCATATCGTATGGCCCCGCCGGAGTTGAAGGAATTGAAGAAACAATTGCAAGATTTTCTTGATAATGGATTCATTAGACCTAGTATCTCACCCTAGGTGCACCCATGTTGTTCGTGAAGAATAAAGATGGGTCGATGAGGCTGTGTATGGACTATCGATAGTTGAACAAAGTCACTATCAAGAACAAGTATCCGTCGTCGAGGATTGATGACTTATTTGATCAGTTTCAAGGTGCCAAAGTATTTTTGAAAATTGATTTGAGGTATGACTACTCATAATTGAAGATTAGGGCATCAGATGTCCCTAAGACGGCTTTTCGGACTCGATATGTTCATTATGAGTTCCTAGTGATGTCGTTTGGGTTGACAAATGCCCCAGCAACATTTGTGGATTTGATGAACCGGGTATTTAAGCCCTATTTGGATTCTTTTGCGATCGTATTCATTGATGATATCTTGATATACTCCCTCAGTGGAGAGGAGCATGAGCATCATCTTCTAATTGTACTACAGACTCTGAGAGATAGTCAGTTATATGCCAAATTTTCAAAGTATGAGTTTTGGTTAGACTCGGTCATCTTTTTGGAACATATTGTATCGGTCGAGGGCATTAAAGTGGATCCAAAAAAGATTAAAGCATTTCAGAATTGGCCTAGACCCTCTTCAGCTACAGAGATTCAGAGTTTTCTGGGTTTGGCAGGTTATTATCGCGGTTTGTGCAGGAGTTTTCATCCATAGCATCCCCATTGACTAGATTGACCCAGAAGGATGCTCTATCCAAGTAGTCGGATGAGTGTGACTTGAGCTTTCAAAAGCTCAAGACTGCTTTGACTACGGTGCCAGTGTTGGTGTTACCCACTTGTTCAGGATCCTATACGGTGTATTATGATGTATCGCGTATTGGGCTCGATGCAGTATCGATGCGGGATGGTAGGGTGATTGCATATGCATCACGTCAGTTGAAGGTTCATGAGAAGAATTACCATGTTTATGACCTAGAGTTGGCATCCATTGTTCATGCATTGATGATTTGGATGCACTATCTCTATGGCGTGTCATGTGAGGTGTTCACAGATCATCGAAATCTACAGTATTTGTTCAAGTAAAAGGATCTCAACTTGAGGCAGATGAGGTGGTTGGAGTTCTTGAAAGACTATGATATCACCATTTTGTATCATCCCAGGAAGGCCAATGTGGTGGCCGATGACTTGAGTAGAAAGGCTGTGAGTATCGGTAGCCTTGCTTATATTCCAGTTGGTGAGAGGCTGCTTGCATCAGATGTTCAGGCTTTGGCCAATCAGCTCGTGAGGTTAGATGTTTCGGAGCCCAGCCGTGTTCTAGCTTGCATGGTCTCTCGGTCTTCTTCGTATGAGCGCATCATAGAGCATTAGTATGATGACCCCCATTTGCTTGTCCTTAAGGACAGGGTGTGGCACGGTGGTGCCAAGCAGGTTACTGTTGGAAATGATGGGTTGTTGCAGATGAAAGGTTAGATTTGTGTGTCCAATGTGGATGGGCTTCGTGAGTTGATTCTTGAAGAGGCCCATAGTTTTCGATATTCCATTCATTCGGGTGCTACCAAGATGTATCATGACTTGCGACAACATTATTGGTGGAGGAGAATGAAGAAGAATATAGTTTCATATGTAGCTCGGTATCTGAATTGTCATCAAGTAAAGTACGAACATTAGAGGCCTAGTGGTTTGCTTCAGAAGCTGGAGATTCCTGATTGGAAGTGGGAGCGTATTACAATGGATTTTGTTATTGGGCTCCCACGGACTCAGAAGAAGTTCGACGCGGTATGGGTCATTGTGGACAGGTTGACAAAGTCGGCATATTTCATTTCAATGGCAGTTACCTATTCTTCAAAGCGGTTAGCTCAGATCTATATCCGTGAGATCGTCCGTCTTCATGGTGTGCCCGTGTCCATCATTTCTGATCGAGGTACGTAGTTCACCTCGCAATTTTGGAGGGCCATAATTTGTGAGTTTGGCACACTGGGTGAGTTAAGTACTACATTTTACCCCTAAACGGACGGGTAGTCCGAGCACGCCATTCAGATATTGAAGGATATGTTTCGTGCTTGCATTATGGATTTTGGGGGTTCTTGGGATTAGTTCTTGCCGCTTGCGGAGTTTGTCTATAACAATAGCTACCAATCGAGTATTTAGATGGCTCCCTATGAGGCATTGTACGGGAGGCACCCAATTGTTTTGTTTGAGTCGGGAGAGGCTTGGTTGTTTGGTACTGATTTGGTTCAGGATGCCTTGGAAAAGGTCAAGATGATTTAGGATCGATTTCGCACGGCTCAGTCTAGGCAGAAGAGTTATGCCAATCGGAGAGCTCGTGATGTTGAATTCAGGGTTGGGGAGAGATTGCTCCGGGTTTCGCACGGCAAGTTAAGCCCTAGTTATATCAGACCCTTTGAGATTCTTGAAAGAGTGGGTGAGGTGACCTATAGACTAGTATTGCCATCTAGTTTATCAGCTTTCCATCCGGTGTTCCATGTGTCCATGCTCTAGAAGTATCACGGTATTCCATCCCATGTGTTAGATTCAGCTCAGTCCAATTTGACAAGGATTTGACTTATGAGGAGGAGCCCGTGGCCATTCTAGCCCGGTAGGTCGGAAAGTTGAGGTCTAAGAGTTATCGTACAGTTAGAATGTAGTGGAGAGGTCAGCTAATCGAGACAATCACGTGGGAGTCTGAGTCTGACATGCGGAGTAGATACCCACACCTTTTCACCAGTTCAGGTACCTTTCAATGTCCATTCAAGGATGAATGTTTGTTTTAGAGGTAGAGAATGTGATGATTTGATAGGTCATTTTGAGTTTTAGCCTTTATTTCTGAGCTCCGAGAACTTGACTAGTTTCGTTTAGTGTTTTTCGATTTGTGTATGCAGTCTGTGTCTTGTTCCGGAAAGTTTTTATATAAAAAGTTTAAGAAAATGTTAACTTTTGCCTTAAAACTAATTTGAGTTGACTACGGTCAACATTTAATGTAAATGGGTCCCGGATCAGTATTTTGACGGTCCGGGTGGGTCCGTATCATGATTTAAGACTTGGGCGTATGCCCAGAATCGAATTCGGAAGTCCCTAACTTGATTTAACGTAATTTGTTGAAAACTAGTAATTTGAAGGCTTAAAGAATTCCTAGGTTTCACCGTAGGTTGACTTAGTTTCTACCGGATTCGAATTTCGGTTCCGAAACTTGGAATAGGTTCATTTCACCATTTATGACTTGTCTGCAAAATATGGTGCAAAACGAAGTTGATTTGCCATGATTCGAACGTCCGGCTATAAATTTGCATGTTCTCGAGTTTCTTTTAAAATACCATTCATTTTGATGTCCGATTCATAGCTCTAGGCATTATTATGGAGTTTTGATATCGCGTTAAGTTTGTATAATGTTTTTAGACTTGTATTGATGTTTGGTTTGCAGACCCAAGGACCCGGATGAGTTTCGGATAGGCTACGCACTAATTTTGGACTTTGGAGAATAGCTCTGTTGCTGGTGTGGTCTGCAGACCTCGCAATTGCGAGGTGGGGGATCGCATTTGCGGTGTTTGTCCAAGTCTGTTATGATAGCATTTGCAAACATTTTTGTTCGCAATTGCGAAGATGGCCTAGCAACAACATAGATCACTTTTGCGAAGTTCTAGAGTTCGCATTTGCGAACTAGTCGTCGCAATTGTGATGCCAGCAGAGATGCAGGGAGTTCTCTTTTGCGATGATTTCATCGCATTTACGGGGTTTGCATTTGCAAATCCCAGGTTGTATTTTCGACATCTACGACTAGACAAAAAGCTAAGGGACGGGATTTTTAGCCTCATTTTCATATTTTGGGACCCTAGGCTCGGTAGGTGGTGATTTTGAAGAATGAATTTCATCAACGAACTTTGGGTGAGTGATTCTAATCCATTCCTAATCCTATTCCATCAATTTATCTTAGATTTTATCATCAAAATTATGTGAATCAAAGTGAAGATTTGTGAAACCTTGTCAAGTTTTTGAAAAATAAGAAATGGTGTTTTAAGAATCGATTTGGACTAAAATTTTGAAACTAACCATATATATGAACTCGTGGGATCATGGATAGTCGGAATCTACCATTGGAGAAGGGTTTTGACCGGGCGGGCCTCGGGTTGACTTTGTTGACCTTTTGGGAGAAATGTAAAGATCTTAGATTTATCTATTGTAATTGATTTCCCTAGCATCTAGTCATCTAAAATCATCCATGTTGTCTAAGAATTCATAACCTTCCCTTCCAAACTAACCCGTGACCTTGCACATGCAAATCTTAATCCCATACAATGTACCAAATCTATCATGCCATCATATGAAAAGTACGAGAATCTCATAATCAACTCTGAGTCACTAGCAGAATACACACCCTATCAGTCAGAAACCTTCCATTGATCCCACCCAAGAGAAAATCAAGATACGCAACATGCTGCTCATGCCGGTAGGAAATATCCATCTCAAACCATAGTATTGGTCATGCTCCAAACTCGGGGAGCGCGACCTGCGCTCAACCAAAATTACCCGGCCAAGCAAGCCTGCTGGATTTCTTTCTACCCAACTCACCCATAAATAAAGAGGATATAAACTTCATTAATAAGTCTCCAAAACAATACATTTCACAACCATAGTTTTACAATGGAAGCGGGAGATATAATTACGACATCATTAGTTTAACTTTCCCACACTAATACATAACCCACACTATGCCTACGGAACCTCTAATAGATATAAAAGAGTACAATGATGGTGCCGGTAACAAGGCTCCGGCTATACCTCAAAACATAATACACACGGAACAACAAAAAAATGCACAACCCCGAAAAGAAGTAGGGCTCACCAAGTCAGCTGGGAGAAGAGTGTACCGCTATCACTGGTCAATGCTTTCCGCTATGGAACCACCTGCATCCATTAAAGATGCAGCACCTCCGGCAAAAGGGACGTTAGTACATGTCGAATAGTACTAGTATGAAAACCAAACACCTATTCAAGGACTTGGAAATACAACATGAATTATAATGAATTAGGATAACAATAAAAGGCTTAATTAGTCGTTAAAGCCACAACAAATTTATTAATAGCTTTCAATAACATATATAAATTTCAAGTCGGAGATCCTCTACAACTATATCTACACAGAGCGGCCCTGCCGCCTCACCCCCATGTATGCAGGTGGAGGTGCAATCATAATACCATAACACCACACAAAGCGGCCCCGCCGCCTCACCCCAATATATACGGGTGGAGGTGTAATCACAATACCACAATTTAGGGTCACAAAACTATAATAGTTTGTACAAAAGAGTTTCCTTTCAAATCAACCACTTGGCACCTTTGGCCTTAGCAGTGTAAGTTCATACAGTTTCATCATATGAGAAATAAGAGCTTAGCCACAATGATTTCATACAATACGTTCCTCCCACAAAGGGTATAACATAATTAAGTAACAATAATCAATCTTTAACACAAGAGGTCTCGGGTACATTATGCAAATTTGAGAATCAATTTACTAGCTTGAACATCCAACATCAATAGCCTTTCAAGTTCAACTACACATGATAGAATTTTACAAGAATTCGGGAATTCTGATACTAGAATAAGAGTTTAGCTTTCATACCTCGAAAGAGCTTTTCGTAATGCAACATTAATGTCCCAGCACTCCTAACGATTCCAATCTATAGTGGAGGAGAGAATTACAAGCGCGATTAGAGAAATTCGTATGGCAAGGGCTGTTACAACTATGACCCGACCTTTCCCTCAACCAATTCAACCACAAAACCACCCAAGAATTTTATACAACTTTCCCACAATCCCTATTAGCTCATGCATGTAATAAATCTACCATCATCATCCATAATTAACCCTAATCCCGAAATTGAAGAATTGGGGAAAGAAATGCTTAATCTTTGAAGTCCTAGCAAGTCCCTCTTAGTGAAATTCCAAGGCTTGACTTAAGTTGAGTAGTAAACTCCTTGAACCTCCCCTTTCTCTCTCTAGAATAGCTCTCCCCACTCTCTAAAATATCATATAATCCCTCAAAAATGACCCCTAGGGCAAAATAAACAAAATTAGGTCGGGTAACAAAAATTAGAAAAATGGAGCCCCGATGCCGATCTGCGGTCGCATATGCAACTGCATAATGCTTCTACGGTCCGCACAATTACCCTCCGGAACTAGGCCATATTGCTTCTGTGTACGGCTGTTATGTGGTCCGCAGACCTATTCTGCAGTTGCATAATGCACCGCAGAACTGGTCTGCAGTCGCATAATGCGCAGCAAACCTTCCTCCAAACTTGCCCTGAACTACTTCACTCTGCGGCCATTCTACGGTCCACAGAATGATTTTGTGGCCGAATAATAGGCCACAGAAATGTCCTTTTCTGCCCAAAACTTTCTTTTACTCCCCAGCGCATTATTCAACCCAAAAGGTACGAGTCGCGGCGAGCTTGCAAGCCGTGAAGAATTTCTACAATCCTCAAACACGTAAGCCTACTTCGGCACCACGAAACCTAAAATTCCTTTGCGAAAGTTTATAGGGCCTTACAGTAGAAACCATCGAAACTCTTCGAAACCCATTAACACGCAACCAAGCCATCAAAATTGAATCTCTCTAATTCAACCAAGCCACGCAGGTTGCCAAACCCAAGAGTATTGCCACAAAACGCTCATAAAGCATCACCTCATCATAAGAACCAAAAGAACTGAGCATACCATTACTATATTGATCCAACCTACTATCAAGTTGCCCCATTTCCTCCGAGTTTCTTATGAATTGCCTTCACATTGACACTCCTCTTCGCCATAATACCATGATCCTCAACCAAAACTCACCCCACAAGATCCTAGAATAAAACCATTCCTCCTTAAGGCCTATAAGTCATTGTATTCCATCTTAAGTACCCCAAAAGTACCACCACCGAGACACCCACTCTGAAGAGACCTTCTGTGAATCTAAAGTCGTTTCCTTCACCTTCTTGATGATGAAATATAGAATCCATAATGATATAGAAATGCCACAAGTCTTGACACCATCCAACTTAAATCTCATATTCTAGCCATATACCAATCCGCAAAATTCTCAATTGCTACAAATAAATCTTGAATCCATTAGAACCTTCTCGAGAGTCATCCACTCTGCTCATATCTCAATTACACCGACCAAACGGGCCGAATGACCTATGCCCCATTAGCACGACATCACCCAAAGAAGTAATCTTCACCTTTCACCAACCAAGCAATTTCCAACTCCACGCGCACTATATCCTTCATGAATAACAACTCAATCATCCCATGATTCCCATATACCCATAAAGTGTACCATAACCCGTATCCAGAAATTCCTTTACTCGAGTTATCATCGATCTCAACCTCCGCAAGTCACATCTGATTCACAAGTATGCCTCAAACCAAAACCAGTACAACACATAACCATGCAATCAAATCGGTGATAGCAGACTCCCCCACTTACCTCAAAGCCATAGATCAAAACACTTGATAACTCATAATACCCATAGTCTATTACTACCATAATACCGTAGGGAGATTCAACTAAATCCTTCATAAACTCACATAACACAACTATATAGTACCTTAAATCATCTACTAAGCTCGCATTCATCCACGTGACGGTCAGGTCAACTATTACAACCGATCCAAACTCAAACTATACAAATATAGCCCAGTAGTAGAAAAGAAAGCATCCACACAACATCATAAGGATCACACATCCGTAGATTACCCCCATGTTGTAACCCACCTGCTAAGCCTCAAACTAATATCTCTCTATACTCTTTCACAGCCATAACTACTACACAATCACTTAATCTTCCTGAATCTGAACTCATCAACAAGACCTGAGAATCCACTCCGTTCCACAATTAGGAAACATGAAAGATCCTTCAACACACTCATAACTCGAGACTATACGTCACATCAAGACAAAAATCAAGCACCTAATAATCCTTTTTATATCTCAAGCAAACTCTTCTCATCACATTCAAACAATCTGAACACATCCCGCGGTCACATCATACTCATCATATAGCCATCCAACCACTCATCGAGCCACAAATACCACTAATAGGGACACTACCAGACTTATAATTCCAAAAAACCTATTCACACAACCGAAATCCCCGTGCTCAAGCTACAGTCAAAACACGGCCTCAAGTCCTCCAGACTGACCCATCATCAGCACACTGAAATCGCATCTCGCACCTCATCCATGGAATCATAAGCCGTCGATGTACAGTTGATACTGAGCACTCACATGCGCATAGGAGTGCGTGGAAGGAATCCAAAGAGTTGTGCTTCAAGTTAAATCAATGTCGCACGATAAGGAAAGAAAAATGGGAAGTTTATCCTAAATGCCTTGTAGCCTTTCGAAGATAGGTATGGACATCATCATACCGATCCTAAAGACTCTACTATACACTTTCTCATGACTTGTACAACCTATGAACCTAGAACTTTGATACCAACTTGTCACGACCCAAAATTCAACTAGTCGTGATGGCACCTAACCCAACCCGCTAGGTAAGCCAATTAGCAACAATCTAATTCAAATGAGATTTACTGAGAGAAATAATAAAAATATAACCGAATTATTTTATACAAGAATCTCCAAGGACTGGTAGTGCAAATCATGAGTTCTAAGATTCAGGGTTTACAAAGCTAGTATGAAATAAATACATCAACTGTCTAAAATGTACATAAATAGATTTTTCATAAGTCTAAAGCTGCCATGAACAAGAGGCAGCTATAACCGTAATGCATGAATGTCTTCAATGCTAGCTCCCACCATACACAGCTACATCAGAATCCAAAATCTACACACAAGGTGCATAAGTGTAGTATGAGTGCAACCGACCCTATGTACTCAATAAGTAACAAATCTAATCTTAGGTTGAAAGTAGTGATGAGCTGGGATAAAGGTCGGAGTCCAACACCAATAGCCAACAACAGTTCATAGCAATGTAATAAAGTACTAAAAGAAATAACTCAGAGATATGTTGCTCAGCACGATAACAGTTACGGAAAATAGTCATGCTTTTTAGGTATAACAGTAAAACCCAAATCCTTCACTGATAGCATGAGGAAAGTACTTCTCTATACCTACATGTCGATATGCAAGTGAAATCATGAATGTCACCAAAATGGGGTAGCATGAGGAAATGCATCTCTATGCATGCATCTCAAGTACGCATGTCAAATGTAATACATCTCATTGGTGAACTCATGTACTCACACTCTCAAAGTACTCAATCTTACTGCCTCACAATCTCACTCATCATGCTCAATACTCAGTCACTCAGTATTGTACAGGGTAGATCCAGCCCAAACATAAATAAATACTCACACTCAGTCACTCGGTACTGTATAGGGAAGATCCAACCCAAATATGAATAAATCCAGGGCAGATCCAGCCCAATGCAAATGAATCTAGGGCAAATACGGCCTAAACATCCATAGCAACTACGCCCACTATGGATGTGCAGACTCCGGAGGGGCCAATCCAGCTCAAGCGCTATAATAAGCCAAATCCTAGAATGAATCAATAAGGCCTACTGCGGCGTGCAACCCGAACCCATAAATATCACTCACAATAGGCCCTCGGCCTCACTCGGTTATCAATCTCTCCAGTCTCTCGGACTCACAAGAATCATGATAATCATCCCAAACAGTGATGATATGATGTATGAATATAGGACAACATAGACTGAGATATGATATGCAAATAATAGATGTGACCGAGTATAAATTTCAAATTAAGCTATTAATTCAACATGTAACACGCCTTTTGTGGGTCCCAATGGTACCAACATGTGGCCTAAACATGATTTCTAACATGGATCATAGCTCAGTTACTCTTGCACGTAGAGATTTTCATGGTTACAGATAAGATTAGGTAACTACACAATACCACAGAAATAACTGAGTCACAATTCACACGGTGCACGCCCACACACTCGTCACCTAGCATGTGCGTCACCTCAACACCATACACATAACACATATATTTAGGGGTTCATACAATCATCACCGAGTTTAGAAGTGTTACTTACCTTGAACAAGCCAAATCCAATATCGAGCAAGCCAAATAATACTCCATAAATGCCATCCCACGCTTACCGACCTCCGAACGGCTCGAATCTAGCCAAACTCTCCAAGTCTCAAAAATGAGAATAAAATGACCAACCCTAAAAAAATATAGCTTTTACCCAGTGTCGTTTGTATTTGCGGACTAATTTCTGCTTCTACAGACACGCGCGTGCAACCAAAATCTCACTCCTGCGGATGAGCACTGTCATTGCACCTATAGAAAATCTCCGCTTCTGTGCAAATGCAGGTGCAAACAAAATTCACGCACTTGCACTGCCTCTCGCTTCTGGGCCCTCATGCACCGCATCTGCGCCTTCGCAGATGCGAAGAAAACTCTGCATTTACGGACTCCTACCCTTAGCACAGTCTCCACTTCTGCAATACCACTTCCGCTTTTGTGTCTCCGCACCTGCACCCATGGCTCTGCAAGTGGGGTCACAACAGATCCAACAAAGACCAACCATCATACATGAATGAAAGATGATCTGAAACACGTCTATAACTCACCCGGGCCCCTCGGGACCCCATCTGAATATACTAACAAGTCCCATAACATAACACGGACCTACTCGAAGCCTCAAATCACATATAACAACATCAAAATGATGAATCGTACCTCAAATCAAACTTAATGAACTTTCAACTTCCATAACTCGCACTGAAACATATCAAATTAACTCGAAATGAACTCAAATTATTCACACAAGTCCCAAATGACATAACGAAGCTATTAAAATACTTGGAACCATAATCCAAACCTAATATCATCAAACTCAACTCCCGGTCAAACTTATGAACTTTCCAAACTTTTAAATTTTTAACTTCTACCAGTTAGCGCCGAAACCTTCTAGAAGTATCCAAATACAAATTCGGGCATACGCATGAGTCCAAAATTACCATACGGGCCTAACGGAACCATCAAAACTCCAATCTGAGGTTAAATACTAAAAATTCAAACTCAGTCAACTTTTCCAACTTTAAAGCTTCTATCATGAAAATCATTCCTCTAAATAAATTTTGACTAACTTGAAAACCAAAACTGACAATTCACAAGTCATAATACATCATACGATGCTGCACAAGACTTCAAATAGCTGAACGAGATGCAATGCTCAGGATTACAGGTCGGGCCGTTACAAGAAATCACAATAATAGAGAGACATAACATAACATATCAGATGAAATTTTGAATTCATCTGAGAATGATGAAAGTGCAGGAGACATGGATTATGTAGACAAACAAAGTTCATAAAATAGTGATGATTATTCTTATGTTGATAGTGATGAGATCAATAGTGACGAACATATAGATATTTTGCTTGAGACTTTTGCTTCCGAGAATATGGTTGAGGTTCTTATAGCCTCAACAACAGACATTACTACCAATACAGTTTACTCATCTCATAGGAGCAGAGGTGGAAGAAGAGGAGGTAGCTATTCAACAAGAGGAAGAGGTGGCAGATACACCAATCAAGGGCCTATGAGAAAATCACAAGAACACAACTTCTCAGATTAATAATCATGTTTAAGTCCCTTTTTTGGAATATAAGGAGCATCAATTCAAATGGTGCTCTTGAAATACTTAAACAAATGATTAGATCACATAAATTTCCTTTTATTACCTTGAGTGACCCTTTCTATAAGGCCAAAATAAGTTGAAAAAATACAAAAGAATATTGGGATACCAGCATGCCTTTCTAACAACAACAATCAAATTTGGGTTTTCTGGGAGGCTAATCTTGATTGAGATGTGGTGGAAGAGGATGAACAACAGGTGTCTTTTATTATCAAATATAATGGAACTTCACTTCTCATGGCTTCTGTTTATGCAAAATGTGAATATCATTTGAGAGAAAAATTGTGGGATAAACTTAGGAGCATCTCTGGAAAATTATAACATGCCTTGGTTCATTACTGGTGATTTCAATTGTATCACTGACCCTCGTGAGAAGAAGGAGGGTATTCTACATAGGATGTCAAAAATCTTGTCTTTTCTCCAATGTATTATAGATTGTGAACTAGTGGATGCTGGCTATACTAGTTCTGCTTTTATATGGTGTAATGGCTAGTCTTCTCAAAGAAGAATCTGGCAGCGATTAGATAGAGTCCTTGTCAACCATGAGTGGATAAACATCTTTTATACCACAAATGTCACTTATATGGTTAGGATAGGTTCTTATCATACACCTCTCTTATGCTCCATGAAGATAAAACTCAGTGAACTAGTGAAATAATTTAGGTTCCTTGATTTATGGAATGAACAAGAAGACTTGATGAATGTGGTAGAACAAGCCTGGGTTGAGGAGTTCAGGGATCACCTCTTTGGAGATTTCATTTGACGTTGAAGAACACATGCAGAAAGTTATCTCAATGGTCCAAGAATTGTCTAGGTAATATTTTTGACAAGGTCAAGGAATTTGAGGGTAAGGTAGCAGAGCTGGAAAAGAGGTCCATCCAAGATAATTCTAATTCTAACAAATGTGCTCTTAATCAGGGCAATGCAAATTTGATTAGAGCTATGAAGGATAAAGAGGCCTATTGGAGACAAAAATTTGGAATCAAATGGTTCATTGAGGGTGAAACTAATTCCAAATTTCTTAACCCTGTTATCAAAGGGAAGAAGAGAAGATTGAGTCTCAAAAACATGAAAAAAGAAGATGGGATATGGATAGAAGGGGATGATAATATTGCACAAGAAGCTATTTTGTTTCCAGAAGCAGCTCTCACAAGAAAGACAACATAGGGATTTCAAAATTTTGAATTGTATTCTGATGATGGTGACTAAAGCAAATAATAGTAAATTGATAGCACCACTAACTATGCAGGAATTAAAAGACATAGTCTTTTCCATGAATACTCATTGTTCCCTTGGACCAGATGGCATATCTGGAAAATTCTATTACAAGTGTTGGGAGATCATCAAGTATGATTTACTACTAATGGTTTATGACTTTTTTTCAGAATCTCATTAACCAAAGGCTTTTACTCATACATGCCTAACTCTGATCCATAAGGTGGAATGCCCACAATAATTTAATGAACTGAGGCATGTCAGCCTGAATAACTTTTTCTCCAAGATTATCTCTAAACCCATGAATCATAGATTGAGTCCTTTGATGCAAAAATTGATCTCTGAGTGTCAAACTGGTTTTATTAAAGGTAGGTCGATCACCGATAATGTTGTTATGAAACTAGATATGGCTAAGGCATACGACAGAGTGGATTGAGATTATTTGTGCAAAGTGCTGAGACAAATGGGGTTTTGATGAAATACGGGTTGATAGAGTGTAGAGATTAATCTCAAATATTTGGTATTCCATCAATATTAATGGTGCTAGGCATAGTTTCTTCAAGTCTAGTAGAGGTATCAAGCAATTTGATCCCCTGTCCCCATCTTTATTTGTGATGGAGAAGAACTTCTATCTCAGTTGATGAACAGACTTCCACAAGAGGGTTTCACTCCTTACTCATATGATAAAAAGGGTCCTATAGATACTCATTTGTGCTATGTAGATGATACTATAATTTTTTCATCAAGAGACTTACTGTCATTGCATATGATTATGTCTAAATTGGAGGCACATGAAAAACTTTCAGGCAAATGGTGAATAGGTGTAGGTCAGGGTTCTATGTGCCATCAAATTGTGATAAACAGAAGATTAGGAATATCAAATGCACTATTAGTTTCCCTCATTTACAATTTCCTATGTTATATCTAGGGTGCCCTATCTACTATGGTAGAAAGAAAGTGGTTTACTTCAATAACATGGTGTCTAAGGTTTCCAACACACTTCATGAATGGCAATAAAAGATGTTATCATATGGAGGTAAAGATGTATTGGTAAAATCTATTTTACAAGCTCCGAAACCTGTTTTAGCACAAATGGAAAAGATCATAGCAAATTTGTTTTTGGGGTAAATTTGAGGATAGAAGCAAACATCACTAAAAAGCTTGAGCAGACTTATGTTATACCATTCTTGAAGGTGGAGTTGGTTTTAGATCCTTGCATGATATATTGAGATGTGGTGGAGTTTTAGAACTCAAAAAACTATTTTAAGAGAGTTCCTTGAAGCCAAAATTTACAAAAGCAAGCACCCGGTTGCAAGAAAATGGACTTATGGGCAATCTCATACATGGAAAAGATTTAAAGATGTCAAAGAAGATGCTGAGAAATATATCTTATGAAAGATAGGATCAGGTAACATCTCCTTCTGGTGGGATAACTGGACAGGTGCAGGGGCCCTGTCAAAACAAATTCATTTTGATGTTGCACCAAAGAATACAAAAGTCAAATATTTCATTGAAGATGGTAATTGGAAGGTGGGTTCACTAAGAACCTTCTTACTTATAAATATTGTCAATACCATCATTAGTATTGATATAAATGTAGGAAGGGATGATTTTTCTTTGTGGACACCTGAGACCACAGGAAGTTTCACATGTAAAAATGTCTGGCATACTGTGAGAAGGCAAAGAAATATCTCCATGACATCCAAGATGATTTGGCAGAAAAAGCTTCCATTCAAGATATTATTTTTTATGCTGAGACTGCTTCAGCATAGGTTACCCACAGATGATGCTATTTAGAAATTTGGCACTCCTTCCTAGGTGTGTCGGTTGTATAATTTCTGTGGCAGAAACTATATCTCACTTGTTTTGCACAAGTGAAATTGAAAAATATGTGTGGTCTTTCTTTAGTAGCTATTGTGGCATTCACGTGAGATATGGAAATATCAGACAATTACTGATGAGTTGGTGGCCTTACAAGACGAGGAATAAAGCTCATGCAACTTTCCTACAGTGTATTCCTTCTGTTATATGATGTAAATTATGGAAGAATAGGTGTTATGCCAGGTTTGATAATATCAACATGATTGTCAGGTTCATAAATCAACAGGTTTCCAGTTATATGAAGGTTCTATTGAATTGTTAATTTCCTAAGTTACAATTACTTCATTTATGGGGAGATATATGCTTAGCAATTGAAAAGGCACAACAAATAACTACTAACCAATTGGTTAGATAGAAAAAAACTGAATAATGATTGGTTAAAGCTTAACACCGATGGCTATAGCAAAGGGAATCGAGGGAGTTCAGGTGGTAGAGGAATTCTTAGAGATAGCCCAGGTAATATGATATTGGCTTTTGTTTAATTCTATGATCAATCCACCAATAATTTGGCTGAGGCCAAAGCTATCTTGCATGGCTTAATTATTTACATTAGTAGGAGGAGAATGAAGATTATTGTGGAATCTGATTCATAACTAATTATTGGCATGATTAACAATAAAATAAAACCACCTTGGCAGCTTAGAAGGATCATTGAGCAGATCAAAAAATAATCAGACAAAGGAGAGTTTGTTTTTGTACATACTCTTAGAGAAGGAAACATGGTGGCTGATTTATAAGCAAACCTGGGGGGAAAACAAAGATGTCAAACTATTTTTGACTATGTTGAATCATTACCTGGTAAGATCAAAGCGGAAGTAAAGATGGATTAGGAGGAGGTTCCAAGATTCATAATCAAAATAAGAAAAAATTATTTTGTTATTAATGATGTTTTTAATTGATAGAGTAGAATGTTGTATAGTTCTGGTACATATGTGCATAGTACCTTTTTGTGAAGCTAAGTTTACTCAGCTTGCAATGGATGAGTCCTCCCAACCTAGAATAGTTTCTATAGATCAAAGGGTCACAAGAATGAGTAATATCATTCTTCATCTCATTAAGGAGGCAAATGTTTATGTCCTCCTCTATGTATTGACTCTATTTGATTATCTACATGTTAGGGTCCAACCTAACCCCTCATATATATGATGGACTTTTGATTAAAAATTCTCCTCTGCATTTCTCATTGTCTCTATTACTCCAAGTTCTTACTTGTATGGAAGACATATGTCCTACTTATAAATTAATGGTTTAGATTTAATTTGCTAAAGATAAGCCTTACCCATGATTAGATAATACATATATTCTATATATTTTATTTTTATTGCTAAAAGGAGAATTTATTATTAAGCAGGAAATTAAAAAGTATCATTACAGCTCGAAACTGATCTTAAGGATACAGTCCCTAATAAGTATTTGCAGAAAGTAGAGAAAGCAAATAAAGGTGGTTCACTCCAGAAATGATTGTCACACTCAGCGTAGTAATTGAGTTGCAGTTGATCCCATACTGCGCCAATGTGTGCGCCACTTAGTTTCCTTCACGGTAGACATGCCTAACATACGGCTGGCCCAGTACGTCGAGCAGGAACCTGCAGTCGTAAAAAAAATTAAAATTAGTTTTGTTGTAGAATTTTTCGTGTAATAGGGAGAGTAATATATGGCAATCTGTTTCCACTATTATCGGTGTTTAAATTTTTGTGAAAGCAAGTTTTAATACCTTTAGTAAGTAAATAATTTCTCCTTGTATTGGTGATGAAGCCACTATATGTCTAGAGAATCCATAAATTCAGTTTCTGTCTGAATCTCTAATGATTCCTCCTGTTTCTCCGATGTTGGAGGTTTTTTGGTGTGCACCATATATATTAAGCTTAATGATGATTGGTGGTAGTGGTATCTATTTTATTTGTATTTTTAAGATCACTTATTTTTTGAAATTATGATTTGTTAGGTAAACGTATTCTATTACGTGTGTACAAGTTCTATGGTTGTCGATTTGTTTTGAGCAGTTGTTGAAGTAGTTGTGGTTACGGTTGAGCCATATATTTCAAAGAATTATTGGTGTTATAATTGACAGGGGGATTGTTGTGTTATTGGGTAGGTTGATGTTCAGAGTAGGGGTACATGTACTCTTTATCCAATTTAATTGGTTTAAGATTGAGGCTGGAATGTTTAAGATTCTCATATGACACTGTTCGTATGGCATTAAAAAATAAGTGGTTTATGTATTCCTTTCTCCCACAATGTTTGCAATTATTAGACTCAATTATTTTCTTTGACTCAGGATAGCTGCAGTGGGGAGTCGTTGATGGACTAGTAGCCATAGAAAAGTTTTTTTCTTGTCATAACATGGTGCTTTCCCTATCCAAAAATAATTAAAATTATCAGAATTATGGGTTATTTCTGTGAGCCTAACGAAAAGGTTGCATGCAAATTTTGTTGTGAAGTTCCCATATTCTGTTTCTTTCCAGAAGAATGAATCACTTATGTTGTCAGAGAATGAGATGTATGATTGTACTACAAGGTCAGAAATTGTAGGTGGAGGTCATATGGAATAGCTTGTAGGTTCCAATTTTTATTACTAATGATATGGATCAATTTTTTATTATTGTCTTCTTTAGTTAAGGGCCCTTCTATTAATTCTCTTAGTGTGTGTTTGCCAATATTCTATCTGTCTTCCCAAACGCTTATATGTCATCCATTTCCAACATTCCAAGTTAGTTCTTTGGAGAATAATAAATATGCTTTTGAAGTGCTTTTCCATATGTAAGAGTTATTGTTTTTAGATGTCATATTATTTTTTTGCGAATTATTTAGGTATTTACCCTTCATCACTTTAGCCCATAGAGACTTGGGATTGGAGAGCTATCTCCATAATAGGCTTGAGAGGAGAGCGGCGTTTTTTCCGTTTGCTTTGTATAGCCCAAGACGTACTTCTTTCTTAGATGAAGCTAATATCCCAATTAATATGATGGATTTTCATGTGGTATATGGTCGAGGCCCATAGAAAATTTTGCTGGATGTGATCAATATTGTTTCTAGTCTTAGCTGGAAGTAGATTCAGTTGCATGGAGTGGGTGGGGATGGGAGAGAGAATATATTGTAAGAGTTAATATCCCAGATAAGTTTAATAGTTTGGCCTTCCATCCTTTTAGTCTAGTGTTCATCCTATCAAGTATGAATTGGCAGTCTGAATTGGTAATTAGAAAGCCTAGGTATATTACCACGTTATTTTTTATCTTAATGTTTAGGCTGGTAGCTAGGGCTCTTTAGATGGCGGGTGATACATTTGAGAAAAAAATTTATTTTGATTTTGAAAAATTTATTCTCTGACTAGATTGACAGGATATGAAGTTGAATATGTGTATGATAGAAGTTGGACTAGCATTGTCCGCCTCTGAGAAAAGAATAAGGCCATCAACAAATAAAAGGTATGATATTGTGGGGCCAGTCTGGCTTATTTTAATGGGTTTCAAATTCTAAATAACTACTTCATAATCAACGTATCTTGTTAGAGATTGCATACAGATGATGAATAGATACAGAGAGAGTGGGTCACCTTGTCAAATGCCTTTTGAAAGTTTGAAAAGTTGGTAGGTTTACCATTAGCAATCATTGATTTTGTTGTGCAAGATATGCGATTCATGATAAGCGTTATTAGGTCTTGTTGAAAATGTAGTGCGTGCAAGGAGCTCCTAACAAATGACAATTCAAGTCTGTCAAAAGCCTTTTCAAGATCGATCTTGAGCATTATCTTCCCAGTCCTCCCAGTACATAAAGAGTGGATTGCCTCTTGGACAATTATTACATTGTCAATTACTCTCCTTCTTGGAATAAAACTGTACCGGTTAGGACTAATAATTTATTGAGGAAGGGATGCATACGATTTACTATGATCTTTGTAATAGTTTTGTAGATTGTATTACATGGACTGATGAACCTATATTGAAAGATATTTTGTGGGTGCTTGACTTTAGAAATAAGCGTTACGTAAGTCCTGTTTATGTCCTTCGGGATTACTAAAGTAGTAAAATATTTTGTACATATATCAATGATAGTTGATTTTGTGTCTGACCAGTATTTTTGGAAGAAAATTGGGTGGATGCCATCCGAGCCTAGTGCCTTTAATGGTTTAAAGGATTTTATAGCATTATTAATTTTGGAAAGTAAAAGAGGTCTAACAAGAGTTTCTTTATTTTGGTTTGATAGTATGTGGAGTAGGCTTGGGTTAGGTGTCATGATTTTTGGGCAAGAAGTTAGTTCAGTTGTGTATATATTTTTGAAGTGTTCTATAATAATATCATGTATTCCTTAAGGGTCAAAAGCCCAATTACCAACGGAGTCATTAAGCCCTAATATCCTATTTTTTCTTCTCCATTGGATAGCAGATATATGAAAAGAATTGTGTTAGCATCCCCATCAGTATTCCATTCTTTCATGTATTCCGTAAAAGAGGGAATAGCAGTTGCATAGTTTATATTATTATTCCAATATTGTTTTACTATATTTGTAAAAAGTGGATGACTAAGCCATATTGTTTCGAAGCGGAAAATATTTGTTGGCTTATTAATTGATTTTGTCAGGTTAGTAATAGTGGGCAATGGTCCTAATGAGTACGTGGCATATGTGAGACAGTAACATATGGGAATATTTCTACCCGGTCAGAGTTTCCAAGAAAACGCTCTAATCTTTCTAAAATTTGCTGCCATTTCTTTGTCCTTTTATTTGTCCGTATAAACCTTTGTCCCACAAAACCCAGATCAATCATATCACTTGTATCCAGGCAGTTCAAAAAAGCAGCACTTCTTTCACTGTTTATGGGCATTCCACCAAACTTTTCGGAGGCGACGGTGACTTCATTAAAGTCTCCATATAGTAGCCACGTGTGTGTATTATATTTAGAAACTATTTCTAGGTTGTTCCAAAGTATTTTTCTGTTTACTAATAAAGTTCTAGAATAAACAACAAACATAAGACAAGGTTTTGATGTTCTACTGACCTGAATATTGGCATAGATTTATTGGTCAATAACTGCTACTCGTTTCATTTCCAGTTCCTCATGATTCCACATTAGTACCACACCACCTGAATAACCATTTGCAATAATCTCAAATAAGTTAGTGAAACCAACAAATTATATGAGCTCGTAGTGGCTCTAAATGCGCGTCTCAGTAATTGACGGGTTGTTCCAGTCAACAATGTCTTTGAAATTGCTCCTGAATTCTTGATTGTTGCATCCCCTGCAGTTCCAAAGGAGGATCTTCATTTTGAATTTATTGGTTATACGGGAGCTCCCACCCCGAGCCAGTGACATGCACAGGTGTGAAACCAATGGATAGTCCTCCCCATTATTCCCTGGTAGTGGCAAGTCTTCCTCCGCCAGAGTTAGCAGAATCAGTGTTGCATATTTGTGGATTATCGAGTAGGGGTATTTATGCACATTCATTATTATTCTGAGTACATTCTTTGGAACCGTAATGAAGAATTGTTTATCTCTATTTTCGTGGAGTGTTGTCGACAATGACTCCCTCGGTGTGATGTGTTGTAGCATTTATTCTAGGATGCTTAGTGCATGAACTGCTGGGTTCATTAGGATGATTATATCCTCTTCTCGGTTCAAAGGGAACAATGGCTCCACTGGTATTGCATTCTCCTCGATATCCAGATTTTCTGGCAGATTTATCTCCTCCATTTCTGGTGATGAGAGCAACCAGCTATTTTGTGGGGGTGTATAGACCTGTTGGACTTCCTGGACTTGTGCTATCTAGTAGTGTTCTTGTGTCTATGGTGGTTGTTGCATGGCTTCATTCAGGTTGTTCACCATCTCCAAAGCCGCTATTTCTTGATTATGCATTATTTTCATGTTGATCCCTGTGTTTGGACCCCATCCTTGCTGAAGCTGCTCGATGAGCTCCTAGGTATTCTCCAAGAAGAATTGGGCATGTTGGCAAAGTCCATGTACATCCAGCAATGAAGCTGGTGGTGGTTGTTGTGTGACTGGCATTACAGTGGGCGTCTGATTCATAGCCATGGGGACTGGTATTGGTATTATAGTTGTTAGAAAATAGTAGTCGGTCTTTTGGGTTTGGTGGTATTGTTAGGGGATGTGGTGGTCGTTGTCTTTGTGGTGGAGTGGGTAGTGGTGGCGTCGCTGGTGGTGGTAGTTATTGTGGTGGCTTTAGTTGCGGTACATTTTCAGTTGTGGATGTGTTGGTGTCTCTGCGAGATGTTTTGGTAGGGATGGTTGTTGTGGGGGTGGCTGGATGGGTTTGGGTTTTCTTTTTGTTTTGTTGGGTTGAGGTGAGTGATATTGAGCGATCGATTGGGTGATGGGATTTTTCGGGGGTAGTGGCAGTATAGGTAGTAAGTTGGGAGTAGGCTTCATAATGGGTAATGATTTCGTGCATGGTAGGTTTCTTAGGAGTACTTTCATTGGCAGTGTCCCTACTTGTGTTATTGAGTATTATTTTGGGTAGCCCAGATTTGGTTATCTGCTTATGTGGTTGAAATGGTGTACGTGTATCATTGTTGTGCCTATTTTGGGTGGGTGTTTATGATGACCCGATAGGTCATTTTGAATTTTAATATTTATTTCCGTATTCTGAAACTTCGACTAGCTCCGTTTAGTATTTCTCAATTTTTGTGCGCAGTCCGTGTCTTGTTTTAGAAAGTTTTTATCTGAAAATTTTTAAAAAATGTTAAATTTTTCTTAAAACCTAATTTGAATTTACTACGGTCAAAATTTTGCATAAATGAATCCGAATTAGTATTTTGACGGTCCTGGTGGGTCCGTATCGTGATTTGGGACTTGGGCATATGCCCCGAATCAAATTCGGAAGTACCTAGCTTGATTTAACGTAATTTGTTGAAAACTAATATTTTGAAGGCTTAAAGAATTTCCAAGTTTGAGTGTAGGTTGACTTTATTTCTACCGGGTTCGGATTTTGGTTTCGGGACTTGGAATTAGTTCATTTCACCATTTATGACTTGTCGGCAAAATTCGATGCAAAACAGAGTTGATTTGACATGATTCGGACGTCCGGTTGCAAATTTGCATGTTCTTGAATTTCTTTGAAAATATCATACATTATTATGTCTGATTCGTAGTTTTAGGTATTATTTTGGTGTTTTGATCACGTGAGCGAGTTCGTATGATATTTTTAGAGTTGGTTGATATTTGGTTTGGAGCCCCGAGGGCTCGGGTGTATTTCGTATAGGCTACGGACTAATTTTGAACTTTGGAGAATAGTTGAAGACCCTTTGTTGCTGGTGTGGTCTGCAGACCTCACAATTGTGAGGTAGGGGGTCGTATTTGCGATGTTTGGCCAAGTCTGTTATGATCTTATTTGTGAATATTTTGTTCGCAATATCGAAGATGGCTTGGAAACAGCACGCATCGCATTTGCGATCATTTAATCGCTTTTGCGAAGTTCCAGTGTTCGCATTTGCGATCTAGTCGTCGCAATTGCGATGACAGCAGGTATGCGGGAAGTTCGCTTTTGCGATGATTTCTTCGCATTTGTAGGGTCCGCATTTGCGAACCCCAGGTCGCATTTGCAACTGGACAAAAAGCTGAAGGACAAGAGTTTTACCCTCATTTTCATATTTTTGGAGGCGATTTTGAAAAAGGAACTTCATCTACAAACTTTGGGTTAGTGATTCTAATCCTATTCCATCAATTTATCTTTGAGTTTAACAACAAAATCATGTGAATCAAAGTGAAAATTTGTGATACCTTATCAAGTTTTTGAAAAATAAGAAATGGAGTTTTGAGAGTCGATTTGGACTCGAATTTTGAAACTAACCACATATATGAACTCGTGGAGTCATGGGTAGTCAGAATATACCATTGGACCCGGGTTTTGATGGGCCGCCGGGTTATCTTTTGTTGACTTTTTGGGAGATGTGTAAAAATCCTAGCTTTATCTATTGTAATTGATTTTCCTAGCATTGTTTGATGATATTGAGATAATTTTGGTTAGAATTGATTGGTTTGGATACGAATTTTAGAGGAAAGGCCCAGGTTAAGATTTGATTTGGTTGCGGAGTGAGGAAAGTGTTGGGTCTAACCTTGATTTGAGGGAATTAGGAACCCTTGAACTATATGTTATGTGAATTACGTGTGTAGCGGCGTATATGCAAGGTGATGAGTGTATATACGCCGTCAAAATAATTGTTTGCATGTCTTTCTCATATTTCATGAATTATATCACCTATGCCATAACTGTTAAATATTTTAATTGCCTTCTATGCCATAATTGCTTACTTGTCATTAATTATTCTTGTATTACATTGTCCGTTCCTTCCATGATTTCGTGATTAATTGCTACTTGCCTTAATTGTCTTACTTGCACACACCTTAATTGTCATGTACTTGGCTTGTGTTGTTGCTTTTGTATTAATTGTAGTATTCCTTTGATTAGTACGGGATTCCTTTATTTCTTTACTTTCATATTCCTTAATTGCAGACGTTCTTGTAAATTGAGCTATTGAATCGATTGTTTTTATTGACAATAATTGTGGATTGGGTTGTACACCGCAACGGTTGTGATATGGTGGAATAGGGTAGAATTTTGATATTGATTATTATGATATGGTGGGATCGGGCTGCGTGCCGCAACGATTGTAAATGTAATACTTGATATTGATAAATTATGATACGGTGAAATAAGGGAGGAATATAATATTGATAATTGATAATACTGTGGGATCGGGTTGCGCGCCGTAACGGATTTTATATGTGATTCTTGATATTGATAAATGATATTATGGTAAAATAAGGGAGGATTGTGTGTGTACGGTGGGATCGGGTTACGCGCCGCAATGAATTGTGTATGTTGTTTTCGTTGATGCTATTGGTTTTCATCCTTTTTTATATGATATTTTGAGGTTTGATATTCTGGATTCTCTGGTTGCGAGGATTTAGGTCATTTTCATAAATTAACTGCTTTACCGTCATTTTCTGTTTCCTTCCTTGTTATTATTTTTATTACTGCGTACAGGTTATTGTAAGTGACCCGCCTTAGCCTCGTCACTACTTCGTCGAGGTTAGGCTCGGTACTTACAAAGTACATGGAGTCGGTTGTACTTATTGATACCCAATTTTGCCCTCATATTTTTATAAATACAATATATATTTTAAAAATATCATTTCTACACCATCACCAATTTGCAAGAGTCATATAAGTACATTATGTAATTTTTCATAATTGTTTAAGGCTTTAAAATTAATTTTCTTGCATTTAAATTATTCAAATACTTATTAATTACTCCTACAAATTATTTTGTGATGACCTAATCATCCAAATTTATTGTCTACACCCACATATATATTTTATAGCATTTTATTATTTTATATATAATTACATCTGCACTTTTTGAACTATTTATGCATTTTTTGCAATAATAGCCTATATTTTACAATTAATTTTATTTTGTCATTTTATTCAGGGTCAAAATAATTTCTTATTATTTAACTATCTTATTAAATTATTTTTCCTTAATTTCTTGTATTTAAAATCTAACCCAATCCTAAGCCAATTTTCAGACCAAATTAATGGCCCAAACACCCCAAACCTTAGCCCAATCTCCTCTGGCCCAACCCAAACGACCCCTTTATTCCAACCTGGTCAGGACCCATTTTCTCGACCCGCGCCTCCTTCTTCTTAATCGTGGTCGTTGATCTCAAATGATCAACGGTCCAAAATAAAACCCTTACTCTCTTTATATCCCTCACCCCAAACCCTAAAGACCATTTTCCCCGCCCAGCCGCTTTTGCATCCTCTCCACTCTCACACTAAACCTAGCTGCCTCCTCCCAAACCCTTTCAAAACCCGGCTAAATCATGAGATTATTTCACGATCTACTTACCTTATTTGCACTATAATCCCGTTATCATTTATATGCTCGTGGTATTACTTAGTACTTGCCCGATTTTGGCAAGTATTACTTCTCCAAATCAAGTGCAATCATCCTCAACCTACAAGATTCAGACAGAAATCCGTCTGTATACACTCACAACAAGGTCGTGTGGGTCAGATTCACTGAGATTCTTGGCTAAATTTTGACTACTTGTCAAACTAGGGTTTGTCCGATTTTTACCTATTCTGATTCGAATAGGCTATGCATATGATTTTCCTTTTCCCTATTGAACTTGATTGATTTTCTTTCCTTGTTTGGATGCTTAATCGACTACTATATAAACCCCATTCCTCGTTCCCTTTTGAGATCTGGAAGGATTATTACTGAACTACTGTTATTACTCTCCCACTCCCATTCATTCTACTATTCTAAACTTGAAACCTTGGTCGGTTAAAAGCCAAGGAAACCATAATTCGATTATTACTTTCTTCTTAGTGCGAGCACTGCCCGGGGTTTACTTGAAACACTTGGGAACTCTAACGCACTGAGATTTTGGGATTCTGCTGGCCTTTTTGCTATTGACGATTGGAGCACTGTTGAAATTGTTCTTCTTATTTTTCTTGCTTGGTTAATTTTCAACTGGTGACTCTCTTTTCCTTAGCGATTTCATTCTCTTTCATTCATATTTATGCTTTGTGACACTTAAACCTTCTGTGAACCAATGTGCTATTATATCACCCTGTTATTTCATGGCTCTGAACTTTTTCGACCTCTGAACTTGCCTAATTTCTGCCTCCAATGTATGCATATTGTATGTGTCCAGCATGAATGATTCTCACTGCCTCGAGCGTGTCTAGCCTAATGTGTTTTTATGTGTCTGACTGTTTATACCTGCTGTTTGTCCTAAGATGATTGCCCTACCTTATTCTGCATTCTTTTGATAGACCAATTCATGTGTTTTAGTTCTTGTTGGATCATTCCGGTGTAACTTAATACTCTACTGAAGTCCGTTCTCAACTATGTTAGCCAAATGTGTTACCCTGCTAATTGTGAACTGTAATGAGTATTCCATGCCTAGTTTAATCATATGTTGTTTAGTCCCACTTATGGTTTACAAGGTAAACAATGCAATAACAAACCTTTTCTCATGTGTGTAGTCTGATAATCCAGTTCTTGAGGTATCATTACCTACTACGAGTTTTGGTGTTGTTTGAGCTTTTGTGTTATGACTGGTATTTAGCATGTTCTAGCTTCTTCATGCTCAATTAATGTTTGTTTATAGACCATTTCCTCCAACCTGTTTGTTTATGCCATTTTCATTAGCCTCTCATGCTGTACATATTTATGTGAGGACTCTACTCTATTAGTTCCCTGTTCATGATTCTACTAAATTCTTATGTCTGAAGTCCTTTACTATGATTTTCTCTGAAACTTTACTTGAAGTAGTTTATTATCCTATGAAGGTCAATCTTTTATATAGCATGTTTGTAACGACTTGGCCGATCGTTTTGAGAGTTATAGCCCCAATCCCTAATTAACTGCTTTTCCCGTATCTTTTTCTGCTTATGTGACTTGCCGGGAGGTTGTTGTTGTGGTTTTGGAGTGAATTAGGACACTTAGTACCTAAATGAAAGCTTAAGTCTTAGGATTTTGACCGTAGTTAGGACTACGTGAAGACAACCCCGTAATGGGCTTTTGTCGGTTATGTTAGCTCCATTGGATAATTTTGGACTTAGGGGCGTTTTCGGATTGTGTTTTAGAGGTCTGTAGCTAATTTTGGCTTGAATTGGCGAAAGTCGAATTTTTGGAGATTTTGACTGGTAGTGTACTTTTTGATATCGGGGTCGGATTCTGATTCTGGAAGTTGGAGTAGGTCTATAATGTCAATTATGACTTGTGTGCAAAATTTGAGGTCAATCGGACGTGGTTTGATAGGTTTCGGCATCGGTTGTAGAAGTTTGAAGTTTCAAAGTTCATTAAGTTTGAATTGGAGGGTGATTCGTGTTTTTAGCTTTGTTTGATATGATTTAAAGGCTCTACATAGTTTGTATGGTATTTCAGGACTTGTTGGTATGTTTGGTTGAGGTCCCGGGGGCCTCGGATGTGTTTCAGATGCTTAACGGATTGAATTTGGACTTATGCAAATTGCTGAAGTTTTCTGGTTTTCTTGGCAGCTGTTGCAGGTCTCGTAAATGCGAGAATTTGTTCGCATTTGCGAACCTCGCATTTGAGAGAAAGGCTTCGCATTTGTGAAGAAGCCTGATCAGGGTATAGCTTGCATATGCGAGAAATCAGTCGCATTTGCGACCTTGACAGGGTTCGCATTTGCGAGTCCTTGGTCGCATTTGTGACCTTGGCAGTGGGAGCCCAGTTCGCATTTGCGATGTTTTTAGTCGTATTTGCGACCTTCGCATTTGCAAACCAGATGTCGCAAATGCGACATCTGAGACCTGTGCACAGCTTTATTAAATATGGGACTTAGGCCATTTAGCTCATTTCTTTCATCTCTTGGGCAATATTTGGAGCTCTTGGAATAGGGTTTTCACCTAGCACTTTGAGGTAAGTAATTTCTACACAACATGAATTAAATACATAGATTAGGGGTAGATTAACGTGTTAAAATTGGTGAAATCAAGGGTTTAGATGAAAAACCTAGAGTTTTGGGGAAAATGGTAGAAGTTCTTCAACTAAGTTTTTCAGCTTTGATTGGGATTTCGATAATTTTGGTACGAATGAACTCGTTTGTGAATGGGTGTTCAAATTTTGTGACTTTTACCCGATTCCGAGACATGGGCCTGGGGAGGCTTTTTGGGGCTATTTTCTAATTTCTTACTTTAACTTTGATTTCATTAATTAGATTTGTTTATTATAGTTGTATTTATGGTGTGTAATTGATTTTGGCTAGATTTGGGCCATTTAAAGTCAGATATTCATGGAAAAGGCAATGTTACCAATTGATTGAGTTTGGTTCGAGGTAAGTGGCTTACCTAACCTTGTGTGGGGGAAATCCCCTTAGGATTTGGTAGTATTGTGATATGTGAGCGCCGTGTACGTGAGGTGATGAGTACGTACACGGGCTAGTTGTTGTAAAACTTGATTTATTTTACTGAGTAGAACTTTGTTTTCTTTAATTTGAGTTATATCGTTTAAATGAGTATTAGTCTATTTTTCATTCTTAATTGAGATATTCCAATATATGTAGTTATCCTTTTTAGTCTAATATCGCATGTCTACGTGCTTTAACTGCTTATTTGAACTCTGTGAAGCATGCCTGGTTGATTTTCTGCTTTTCCTTGTTCTTTATCAGTATAACTGTAGAAATCTTATTGTTAACTGTTATATTTATCGGTTTGAGCTGTGTGTTTACTTTTGAGACTACGAGGCGGTTCCTCGAGAGTTCTCCCTGCACATTTACTTTTGAGACTACGAGGCAGTTCATCGGGAGTTCTTCCTGCACATATCCTTTTGAGACTACGAGGCGGTACCTCGGGAGTTCTCCCTGTATATTTATTTTGGGACTACGAGGAGGTACCTTGGGAGTTTTCCCTGCAGATTTTCTTTTGAGA
Source organism: Nicotiana tabacum (assembly GCF_000715075.1). Taxonomy (NCBI): domain Eukaryota; kingdom Viridiplantae; phylum Streptophyta; class Magnoliopsida; order Solanales; family Solanaceae; genus Nicotiana; species Nicotiana tabacum. The sequence continues at coordinate 19,393,397 of NC_134081.1, read as the reverse complement.
CTACGAGGCAGTACCTCGGGAGTTTACCCTGTATATTTATTTTGGGACTACGAGACGGTATCTCAGGAGATCCCCTGCTGTTTAACCATGTGTGTTGTACTGTTGTCTCGTTGTCTTTCTTTTGATAAATTCTAGTCTCTCATTTTACTGTATATTCTCATGCCTTATTTATTTTTTACCAGTAGCCTTGACCTGACTTCATCACTACTCGACCGAGGTTAGGCTTGGCACTTACTGGGTACCGTTGTGGTGTACTCATGCTACTCTTCTGTACATGTTTTGTGTGCAGATCCAGGTGCTTCTTATCAGCCCCGCTATTAGCTGAGAGTGCTTGCTACTATACGGAGACTTCAAGGTACCTCTGTCGTAACTGCAGACCTCGAAGTCCCCCTCTATTCTATCCTATGTCATTTATCTTCCATACTTCTTTATTAGACTCTGGTGTATAGAGATACTAGTTTCCTTCTGTAGCTTGTGACTTATGATGTTCCGGATTTTGGGAAGGCTGTGTATTTATAAAGTATTTGTTATTGTACATGCCGAGCGGCATTGTTACTAGTTATTCAGTTATCTACTGCTGTTAGTTGCCAAGTTTTATTCTCGTTTTGTTATTTTCCACAATTTGTTAGGCTTACCTAGTCGTAGAGACAAGGTGTCATCACGACGTTATACGGAGGGAGTTTGGGTCATGACAAGATGGTATTAGAGCTCTAGGTTCATAGGTATCGTGAGTCACAAGCCGGTTTATTAGAGTCTCGCGGATCGGTACGGAGACGTCTGTACCTATCTTTGGGAGGCTATGGAACTGTTAGGAAAAATTACACTTCTTTGATTCCTTGTTGTACGAAATTTGTTGACTTCGAAATTCTAAACTTCTGTATTCTATTTTCTCACAGATGGTGAGTACACGTACATGCGGATCAGATGACTAAGCACCCTCACCCCTGCTAGAGCCGCGAGAGGCCGGGGCCGGGGTAGAGGCTGAGGACGTCCATGCGGTGAAGCCAGAGCAACCGCGTGCGCTACGACAGAGGAGCCCCCAGTAGCTCCAGCTGGAGGGCAGGCACGTGAGGTGCCTATTGCTGCACCAGCTCTCCAGGAGACTCTAGCCCAGTTCATGAGCATGTTATGTACCTTATCTCATGCTGGATTGATTCCACTTGCACCTTCCACATCTCAAGCCGGGGGAGGAGCACAGACTCCCGTCATCGGTACTCAAGAGCAGTGGGTTCAGGTCGACCAGGTTCTAGATATTTTACCGATATAGCCAGTAGCTCCAGCTCAGCCCGAGGATAGGGTAGCAGTTTCTGAGGCGGAGCAGCTCAGACTTGAGAGGTACAAAGAGTACCATCCTCCTTCCTTCAGTGAATTGGCGTCAGAGGATGCCCAGGGTTTTCTGGAGGAGTGTTACCGTATTCTATGCACAATGGGTATAGCGGAGTCGAGTGGGGTTTCTTTTACTGCATTCCAGCTTAGAGGAGCAGCCTATCAATGGTGGCATGCTTATGAGTTGAGTAGTCCGGCTGAGGCAGTTTCACTTACATGGACTCAGTTCTCGGCCATGTTCTTGAGGGAGTATGTTCCATAGAGTCTCAGAGACGCATGGCGCGCATAGTTTGAGCAGTTGCGCCAGGGTGCTATGACTCTATCAGAGTATGCAGTTTGCTTCTGTGATTAGGCTTGACATGCACCGGCCTTGGTTTCCATAGTTCGAGAGAGGGTTCGTCGGTTTATTGAGGGACTCCACCCCAGTATCAGAATTAGTATGGTCAGGGAGCCGGAGATGGATATTCCCTACCATCAGGTTGTGAGTATTGCTAGAATATTAGAGGCCAAGAGGTCTCAAGAGTCTACAGTGGTACTCGTGCCCCAGCTACAGTTCGCCATGGTAAGGGTTATGTGTGTCGCCCTGTTCATTCAGCTCTTCCAGCCGCCAGTGGTATTCCGTCCCCTTCTAGGCCCCATGAGCCTTATTATGCACCGCCAGTGCCTAGTGTACCTCCTGCACGAGGTGCTTTTAGTAGTCAGTCCAGCAGACCTGGCCCGAGCCAGTCACAGCAGCCATACTCTTCGAGAGCTTGTTTTGAGTGTGGCGACACTCGCCATATAGTGAGGGACTGCCCCAGACTTAGGAGGGGTGCACCTCCACAGACTTCTCAGGCACATCATGCTCTAGAGGGGAAGACTAGGCCAGATATTATACTCTTTCGACTCGTACAGAGGCAGTTGCATCTGACTCTGTCATTACAAGTATTGTTCTGGTCTGTCATAGAGATACGTCGATCTTATTTGATCCAGGCTCCACCTATTCCTATGTGTCCTCCTATTTTGCCCCGTATTTGGGCATATTTTGTGATACTTTGAGTTCTCCTATTTATGTGTCTACACCTATGGGAGATTCTCTTATTGTGGACCACGTGTATCGGTCGTGTTTGATTGCTCTTGGTGGTTTTGAGACTAGAACCGATTTATAATTGCTCAGTATGGTAGAGTTTGATATTATCTTAGGCATGGACTGATTTTCGCCCCATTATGTTATTTTTGATTGTCACGCTAAGACCGTGACGCTGGCTATGCCAAGATTACCACGATTAGAGTGGAGAGATACCTTAGAGTATACTCCCAGCAGAGTTATTTCATTTCTTAAAGCTCAACGAATGGTTGAGAAGGGGTGTGACGTGTATCTAGCTTATGTGAGAGATGTCAGTATTGATACCCCTACTGTTGAGTTAGTTCAGTAGTGAGGGACTTCCAGATGTGTTTCTAGCTGATCTTCCGGGCATGCCGCCCGACAGAGATATTGATTTTGGCATTGATTTGTTGCCGGTCACTTAACCTATCTCTATTCCTCCATATCATATGGCTCCTCCTGAGTTGAAGGTGAAGTTACAGGAGTTGCTTGATAAGGGCTTCATTCGGCCCAGTATGTCATCTTGGGGTGCTCATGTCTTGTTTGTGAAGAAAAAGGATGGTTCTATGCGTATGTGCATTGATTATCATCAACTGAACAAAGTTACAATGAAGAACAAGTATCCATTGCCTTGTATTGATGACTTATTTGATCAGTTACAGGGTGCTAGAGTGTTTTCCAAGATTGACTTACGTTCAGGCTACCATCAGTTGAAGATTCGGGAGCCATATATCATGAAGATCACTTTTAGGACTCGGTATAGTCACTACGAGTTCCTTGTGATGTCATTTAGGCTGACAAACGCCCTAGCAGCTATGCATTTGATGCATAGGGTATTTCAGCCATATCTTGACTTATTCATCATTGTGTTTATTGACGACATTCTGGTGTACTCCCGGACTCGGGAGGATCATGAGCAGCACTTGAGGATTGTGCTTTAGAACTTGAGAGAAAAGAAGTTATATACAAAATTTTCAAAGTGTGAGTTTTGGCTAGACTCAGTAGCATTTTTGGGTCATGTAGTATCGAGTGATGGGATCAAGGTGGATCCAAAAAAGGTGGAAGCAGTGCAAAATTGGCCTAAACCATCATCAGCTACGGAGATTCGGAGTTTTTTTGGTTTGGCGGGGTATTACTGTTATTTTGCAGAAGGGTTCACATCTATTGCAGCACCTATGACCAGGCTGACCCAGAAGGGTGCTCCGTTTAGGTGGAAAGAGGAGTGTGAGGAGAGCTTTCATAAGCTCAAGACAGCTTTGACTACAACCCTGGTATTAGTATTGCCTACAGGTTTGGGGTCTTATACTGTATATTGTGATCCGTCACGGATTGGTCTCGGCATAGTGTTGATGCAGGATGGTAGGGTGATTGCCTACGCGTCCAGACAGCTGAAGGTGCATGAAAAGAACTATCTTTTCCACGACCTTGAGTTAGCAGCTATTGTTCATGCCTTGAAGATTTGGCGGCACTATTTGTACGGTGTCCTTTGTGAGATTTACAGCGATCATCGGAGTTTGAAGCATCTGTTCAAGCAAAAGGATCTTAACTTGCATCAGCGGAGGTGGTTGGAGCTACTTAAGGACTATGATATCACCATTTTGTACCATCCGGAGAAGGCCAATGTGGTGGCCGATGCTTTAAGTTGTCGGGCAGAGAGTTTGGGGAGTTTAGCATATCTACCAGCAGTAGAGAGGCTATTGGCATTGGATGTTCAGGCCTTAGCCAGCCAGTTTGTGAGATTGGATATTTCTGATCCTAGTCGAGTATTGGCTTGTGTGGTCTCTCAGTCTTCTCTTTATGATCGTATCAGGGAGAGTCAGTATGATGACCCTCATCTTCTTGTCCTTAAGGACACGGTCCAGCATGGTGATGCTAAGGAGGTCACTATTGGGGATGATGGTTCATTTAGGATGCAGGGCAGGCTATGTCTGCCCAATGTAGATGGTTTGCGTGAGTTGACTCTCTAGGAGGCTCACAGCTCACGGTACTCCATTCATCTGGGTGCCGCGAAGATATACCAGGACTTGTGGCAACATTAATGGTGGAGGTGGATGAATATGGACATAGTGGAGTATGTAGCTTGGTGTCTAAATTGTCAGCAAATGAAGTATGAGCATCAGCGACCAAGTGGGTTGCTTCAAAAGTTAGAGATTACAGAGTGGAAATGGGAGAGGATCACTATGGATTTCGTGGTTGGACTTCCATGGACTCAGCGGAGGTTTGATGCAGTTTGGGTGATTGTGGATAGGTTGACCAAGTCAGCTCATTTCCTTCCTGAGATGACTACCTATTCTTCCAAGCAGTTGGCTCAAATTTATATCCGCGAGATCATCAGGATTCATGGCGTATCGGTATATATCATCTCTGACCGGGGAACGCAGTTTACATCACGGTTCTAGAGGGCCATACAGCATTAGTTGGGTACTCGAGTGGAGATGACCACAGCATTTCAACCTCAGATAGACGGACAGTCCGAGCATACTATTCAGATATTAGAGGATATGCTTCATGCGTGTGTGATAGATTTTGGAGGTTCTTGGGATCAGTTCTTGCCATTTGCGGAGTTTGCCTATAACAATAGTTATCAGTCGAGCATCCAGATGGCACTGTATGAGGCTCTGTATGGTAGGAAGTGCCGGTCTCCAGTGGGTTGGTTCGAGCCGGGCAAGGCTAGATCATTGGGTACAGACTTGGTTCAGGATGCCCTAGATAAGGTGAAGGTGATTCAGGATCGACTTTGCACAGCCCAGTCCAGATAGAAGAGTTATGCGGATCGAAAAGTTCGCGATGTTGCATTCATGGTTAGAGAGCGGGTCTTGCTCTAGGTTTCGCCTATGAAGGGAATTATGAGGTTCGGGAAGAAGGGCAAGTTGAGCCCAAGGTTCATTGGTCCCTTTGAGGTGTTGCGGCGTATTTGGGAGGTTTTTTATGTTCTTGCCTTACCTCCCAGTCTAGCAGGAGTTCATCAGGTATTCCATGTTTCTATGCTCCGAAAGTATCACGGTGATCCGTCTCACATATTAGATTTTAGCTCTGTCCAGTTGGATAAGGATTTGACTTACAAGGAGGAGCCGGTGGCTATTCTAGCACGACAGGTTCGAAACTTGAGGTCAAAGAACATTGCTTCCCTGAAGGTTCATTAGAGGGTTCAGCCATTCGATAAGGCGACTTGGGAGACTGAGCATGATATGCGCAACTGTTATCCTCATCTTTTCACCACTTCAGGTATGTCTCTATACTCATTCTAGGACGAATGATTGTTTTAAGAGGGGAAGGATGTAACGACCCGACCGGTCGTTTTGAGAGTTATAGCCCCGATCCCCAATTTACTTCTTTCCCCATATCTTTTTCTACTTATGTGACTTGTGGGGAGGTTGTTGTTGTGGTTTCGAAGTGAATTGTGATACTTAATCGGAACTGTGTGAAGACGACTCCAGAATGGAGTTTCGTCGGTTCCGTTAGCTCTATTGGGTGATTTTGGACTTAGGGGCTTGTCCGGATTGTGTTTTGGAGGTCTATAGCTGATTTTGGCTTGAATTGGCGAAAGTCAAATTTTTGGAGATTTTGACCAGCAGTGGACTTTTTGATATAAGGATCGAATTCCGATTCTGAAAGTTGGAGTAGGTCCGTAATGTCAATTATGACTTGCGTGCAAAATGTGAGGTCAATCAGACGTGGTTTGATAGGTTTCGGCAGCGGTTGTAGGCGTTTGAAGTTTCAAAGTTCATTAAGTTTGAATTGGAGGTTGATTCGTGTTTTTAGCATTGGTTGATATGATTGAAGGGCTCGACTAAGTTTGTATGGTGTTTGAGGACTTGTTGGTATGTTTGGTTGAGGTCCTGAGGGCCTCGGGTGTGTTTCGGATGCTTAACGAATTGAATTTGGACTTAGGCAAATTGCTGAAGTTTTCTGGTTTTCTTGACAGTTGTTGCAGGTCTCGCAAATGCGAGAATTTATTCGCATTTGCGAACATCGCATTTCCGATAAAGGCTTCGCATTTGCGAAGAAGCCTAATCTGGGCATAGCTCGCATTTGCGAGAAATCAGTCGCATTTGCGACCTTGACAGGGTTTGCATTTGTGAGTCCTTGGTCTCATTTTCGACCTTGGCAGTGGGAGTCGAGTTCGCATTTGCGATGTTTTTTGTCGCATTTGTGAACCAGATGTTGCAAATGCGACATCTAAGACCCGTGCACAACTTTATTAAATGCGAGACTTAGGCCATTTAGCCCATTTCTTTCATCTCTTGGGCGATGTTTGGAGCTCTTGGAAGAGAATTTTCACCTAGCACTTTGAGGTAAGTAATTTCTACACAATATAAGTTAAATACATAGATTAGGGGTAGATTAACGTGTTAAAATTGGTCAAATCAAGGGTTTAGATGAATAACATAGGGTTTTGGGAAAAATGGGAGTAGTTCTTCAACTAAGTTTTTGAGTTTTGATTGAGATTTTGATATCGGATTTGGATAATTTTGGTACGAATGAAATCGTGAGTGAATGGGTGTTCATATTTTGTGACTTTTACCCGATTCTGAGACGTGGGCCCGGGGAGGCTTTTTGGGGCGATTTTCTAATTTCTTGCTTTAGCTTTGATTTCATTAATTAGATTAGTTTCTTATAGTTATATTTATGATATGTAATTGATTTTGGCTAGATTTGAGCCATTCGGAGTCGGATATTCGTGGAAAAGGCATTGTTGACAATTGATTGAGTTTGGTTCGAGGTAAGTGGCTTGCCTAACCTTGTGGGGGGGAAATTCCCTTAGGATTTGGTACTGTTGTGATATGTGAGCGTCGTGTATGTGAGGTGACAAGTACGTACACAGGCTATTTGTTGTAAAACCCGATTTATTTTACTGAGTAGTAACATGTGTTTCCTTTAATTTGAGTTATACCGTTTAAATGAGTATTAGTTTGTTTTTCATTCTTAATTGAGTTATTCAAATATGTGTAGTTATCCTGTTTAATCTAATATCGCATGTCTACGTGCTTTAACTGCTTATTTGAACTCTGTGAAGCATTCCTAGTTGATTCCCTATTTTTCCTTGATCTTTATCAGTATAACTGTAGAAATCTTGTTGTTAACTGTAGTATTTATCGGTTTGAGCTGTGTGTTTACTTTTGAGACTACGAGGCAGTTCCTCGAGAGTTCTCGCCTGCACATTTACTTTTGAGACTACGAGGCGGTTCCTCGGGAGTTCTCCCTGCACATATCCTTTTGATACTACGAGGCGGTACCTCAGGAGTTCTCCCTATATATTTATTTTGGGACTACGATGTCACGCCCCAAAACTGAGGAGCGCGACCGGCGCTCAACCGAGTGAACCCGACCCAGCAAGCCTATTAGATTTCATTCTACCCAAACTCATCCACGAATGGAGATTTTACCTATTTTCATTAATTAGGCAAAAATGTGTTCATGTCTACAATAACAATTCATTTCCAATAGTTTCATCATTTTTAAAGTCTCAAATGGACAAATAATACAACCACAACATAACATAGTTTGTCTTTTCCCAACACCAATACACAACCCACACTATGTCTACGGAGCCTCTATAGATAAAGAAGAGTATAATGATAATGCCGGCAACAAGGCCTCGACTATACCTCAAACCGAATACATAAAGTACAAAAGATACATGACCCCGGGATGAAGTGGGGCTCACCAAGTTAGCTGGGAAGAAGGTGTTCTGATATCACTAATCAATATCTCCTGCTGTGGAACCACCTGCATCCATTTAAAGAGCAGCGCCCCCGGCAAAAGGGACATTAGTACTGTCGAATAGCGCTAGTATGTATAACTAAACACCCTCTCAATAGAATGACAAATAATACAAACAAGATTATCATAATATCAATGAAAGTCTTAATCAACATCAAACCTCAATTTAGGATCAAGACATTGTTCAAATTAATTTCCATATCTCACTCTGGGATATTTTTAGTATCGAAATACCATTGTCCACAATACCATTAGTTACAAAACCAGTACCACTGTACTCTCAGCACGGAGTCCGATCACGACCCGATCGGCTAGGCTATCTCATTAGAGACATCAACCACAATTACTCTCAATATCAATACCACCATCTTTAACACGGAGTCCGATCACGACCCGATCGGCTAGGCTATCCATTAGGGACATCGACCACAATCACAATTTCAATTACAATTTCCAGCACAATCACCACCATGTGTGCGGCATGGTGTCCGATCACGCCCGACCAGCTAGGTTGTCTTATTCGAGACATCAACCTTTTTATATCAATCATCGCATTTCATATCACTTTCACATATTTTCATTTCATTGGCACTAATGGCCATAATTATAAGATCATTCTTGGCACGATGGCCATATTTAGTATTTCATGCTCACCTTTCAATTCCAATTATCATCATCATCATCAACAACAACAACAAACACAATTCAAATCAAGGTGTGTAGTACACATGTGAGCAATTTAGAGTCTAAGGCACATAGAGATATTTCACAAAATTTGGCATAATAGCCTTCATTTAAACGTGACTTAAAGTTGAAACATTATTAATGCACAACCCATATTTTAACACATCCACAATTGGTAACATAATATGAATAAAGCATTTGGGATGCTTGTTGAAGATATATCTTTCAACCCAATCTTACCCGAAATAGCCAATTTCATAATGAATCACTCGGGACTTATATAATTTACATGACTATCATGGGATTCAATTCTAAGAGAAGAGTTTAGCCAATATACCTCACTCGAGCTTCCTTACACTCTAAATGTTCCGAAATTCTTAGCAACTTCAATCTATTGTAGAAATATAACAAATTGAATCAAAATTAGGAAGATGATCATGGTTCTAGCTCATTTGAGTATTTTATCAAATACTAGGTGTGCATTAAGGTTTCAAGGTCCTTTTATGGAGGATTCCATCATCCCACAACCCAATCTTTACCATTATTAGCTCAACAATCTTCCTACACCCTTTGATAACACATGCATGTAAAATAAACAACTCTCATGCCCAAAAATTATCTATTTAATTACCCATTTCTAGACAAAATTCGAAATTGAGGGTTTAGGTGTAGAATCTTACCTCTAGGATGAACACCTAGTGAGTTTTCCCTTCTTAATCTTCCAAAACTTGATCAAGAATTGAAGAATCAATTATTGAAGAACACCTTCTCACTCTAGGGCACTCTCTCTTACTCTAAAATATTAGATTATATCTCAAAAATGGCCCAAAGAGTGTATTTAACGAAGTAGGGTCGGATTTTAAAAATCCAAAAATGAAGCTCCGAAACAGGTTCTGCGGGCATAATGGTTATGCGAACCGCATATGTTGTCTCATAATTGCTGTCCAAAATGACCAAAAATTTGCCTGAGTCTGCGGTCACTATGTGGTCCGCATAACTGTTTTACGATCGCATAGTGTACCGCATAACAGTTATGTGGTTGCATAGTCGACCGCATAATTGCTTCTAACTAACCCAATTAACTGCCTCACTCTGCGGCAATTATGCGGTCCGCAGAGTGATTCTGCGGTTGCATAATGGATCACATAAATTGTACTTTTCTGCCAAAAAATTTCCATTACTTTTCGGTGCATTGTTCAACCCAAAAATTCCGAACCGCGGCTCGCAAGCTCGCTGCGAAGAATTTATAAAATCCTCAAGCATGTAAGCCCAATTCAGCACCACGAAACTTTATTTTCTTTTGCAAATTTTACCGGGCTTTACACTTAAGTACTTCAAAATTTCCTGAGGTGTTACATACGAGATGGTATCTCGGGAGATCCCCTGTTGTTTACCCTTATGTGTTGTACTGTTGTCTCGCTATATTTCCTTTTGATAAATTGTAGTCTCTCATTATATTGTATATTCTCATACCTTATTTATTATTTACCAGTGGGCCTGACCTGACCTCGTCACTACTCGACCGATGTTAGGCTTGGCACTTACTGGGTACCGTTGTGGTGTACTCATGCTACTCTTCTGCGCATATTTTGTGTGCAGATCCAGGTGCTTCTTATCAGCCCCACTATTAGCTGAGAGTGCTTGCTATTGTACGGAGAATTCAATGTACCTCTGCCGCATCCGCAGACCTCGAAGTCCCCCTCTATTCTCTCATATGTCATTTACCTTCCGTACTTCTTTTATTAGACTCTGGTATATAGAGATACTAGTTTTCTTCTGTAGCTTGTGACTTATGATATTTCGGGCTTTGGGAAGACTGTGTATTTATAGAGTATTAGTTATTGTACTTGTCGAGCGCATTGTTACTAGTTATTCAGTTATCCATTGCTGTTAGTTGCCAAGTTTTACTCTTGTTTTGTTATTTTCTGCAATCTGTTAGGCTTACCTAGTCGTAGAGACTAGGTGCAGTCACGACGTTATACAGAGGGAGTTTGGGTCGTGACAATGTTTCTACAGATCAAACGTCTTGCTTAACTATTAGACAGCATGCCTATAAGGTGCAATAATACACGCTTCGATTACACTTATCTCAATACCATGATTATAAGGTTAATTAATTAATCAGTTGCTTTCATTATTTTAATTGTAATGCCCCACTTAGACGACTTGCCTATAGGGATAAATGTTATAAAATCAAGTCCAATTGTCAATTGTTAGAAATCCTGCCTAGAGGATACTTTCACTCGCCCAGAAGAACTATTTTTGAAACTAACGCTATTAACATTGGGTTGTCAAGGTGTTTCACTGCCTCACTGCGCAACATTTAGATATCATGCCTATAGGGTTTGTAATGTTTATAAGCTACGAATTCATTGATCTAAAGCCGCCGTATTGACTGTACAAATACTGAAAATCAGAATCACCTAGAAATTATACCTATAGAACTTAATGTCTATAATTTTTCTTAACTATAAAATTGTCCAGTTGCCTAAATCTGCCCGCGTCCATTTCTTGCTTATGTGTGGAGGTGAACTTGAGCCATTTGTTGTATTTATGTAAAGTCTTATATGTTTTGAATGCGTGCTAGTTTTATCATTTTTGAGCATCCGAAGTAAAGTCTAGAACCATTCAAATAGCAGGTCCAAAGCCTCTTGGACCATAGGCATGGGACGGGTAGTGCACGCCTAGGACGCGGTTTAGAATTGAATTAGAACGCTTTAGGTAAACAACTTTAACATAGTAATTGGGTAGCATGAGATGATAGCATGTGCCCCCTGAATAATATGAGTAACCCCTACCCTTAAGGAAGTTACGAAGTATTATTTATGTTGCACGGGGTGATCCTTTAGGCTAAAAAACTTAGGACCCTCCCCCCCCCCCCCCCGTTATAAGTTTATTGTTCATATTTAGTCGTCGAACATAGAAAAATTAAATTGTACCTTGCAACCTCTAAAGGCTTGTATTGATTATCTATATAGTCGAATTGTTGCCCGATTTTCTTTGCATGTGTTTATAACAAAACCTTTAAATGTTTTATCTTCCCACACTTATATGATCACTTAGGACAATTTTAATCTAATAATCTACATAACATGATTTTTGGGCGGGACTCACAGTTGTGGACCTCGAAGAGTGCTTAATACCTTCTCTTTGAGGTAATTTGAGTCATTACTTGATCTTTGGTAACCTAGACTAGTTCTATCAAAGTTATTTGCAAATAAGTTCCCTAACGCACCTTAAAATTATTAGGTGGCGACTCTCCTATTTTAATATCATTTAAAAGAGTTGTCACGTGTCGAAACCCGCTTTCGCGAGAAAACGTGGCACGACAGTACTCATACTACACTTTACACTTCTTATGCAAACTTTGGAGTTGGTCCTAGTGGCGGTCAGTAGATTGCTTGGATCCGGTGCTTGATGGAGACTTGAGGTACAACTACACAATGTTCGCAACCCTGAAGTCCCCTTCTACATTAACCTAGCTGTTTATTTCGATTCAAACAGTTATGCATTTATTCAGACTATTATTTGTAGTACTCTAGATGCTCATGTATTCGTGACACCAGTTCTGGGATTTGTATTTGGATATCTTCGTTTATCAGATTTATCTACTTTATTTCGCCTATTGGTTTTCATTGGATTTGTTAAAAATAGTTAATGCCTGCATCTAACATTGGCTTTCCTAGCAAGTAAAATATTAGGAGCCATCATGGTCCCGAGGGTGGTAATTCTGGGTCATGACAAGTTGGTATCAGAGCACTAGGTTGCCTAGATCTCACATAGTCATGAGCATTAGTAAAGTATGGAGGATCAGTATGGAGACGTCTGTACTTATCTTCCAGAGGCTATGGAGTTTAGGAAAAATTTCATTTATTTCCTTCTCTATCATGCGATTTTACTCTATCGTTAATGATTAAATCATTTTATTCTTGTTCTCTCGCAGATGGAGAGAACATGCACACCATAGGCAGTCGGACGAGAGCCGTAGCCTCCTGTGATAGCTACTACCAAGGGTAGAGGCCAAGGTCGAGCCAGAGGCAGAGGCAGAGCTCCGCTTAGAGCTCGAGCAGCAGCACCCGCAATAGATCCTCATATTGATCATCAGGAGGAGGTCCCTACTCAGACCGTGCTTGTCGGACCAGCTTAGGTCCCGGAGGGGTTCATAGCCACTCCAATGCTTCAGGATGCTCTAGTCTGCTTGGTTGGCCTTATGGAGAGTGTGGACCATACCGATGCATTTCCAATGGCACTAGCCATCTCTCGGGCTGGGGGGAGCACAGACGCCCACTACTCACACCCCATAGACGGAGGCTCCCCTATATCATACTCAAGTAGCTCAGCCAGTTGGGGTGGTTCAGCCGGTTGTTGCGGCACAAGCCGGTGATAGGCCCGCTATGTCTTCTGAGGCTTTGCTGGGGTTGGATAAGTTTACCAAGCTCTTTCCTGTTCATTTCAGTGGTGCAGCTTTTGAGGACCCACAGGATTACTTGGACCATTGCCACGAGGTGTTGTGCAACATGGGTATAGTTGAGACCAATTGGGTCGATTCTGCAGTGTTCTAGATGATCGATTCTGCCAAGAGATGTTGGAGGGATTATGTGTTGACTAGACCAGTTGGTTCACCTCCACTTACCTGGGATCAGTTTTCACAGCTATTTCTGGAGAAGTTCATACCTTTCACTCTAAGAGAGGATTATCGCAAGCAGTTTGAGCGTCTTCAATAGGGTAGTATGACTGTTACCCATTATGAGACTCGATTTGTGGACCTAGATCACCGTGCCATTATTTTACTCCCTACTAAGAGGGAGAGAGTGAGGAGATATATTGATGGGATCACTTTCAGTATTAGGCTATAGATGGCCGAGGAGACTGGAGATGATATTTCTTTCTAGAGGGCCATAGATATTGCTAGATAGATCGAGATGGTTCATGGTCAGGAGAGAGGGTCGGTGTCTCATAAAAGGCCTCGTAATTCCGGTAGTTTCAGTGGTTCCACGTCTAGAGGCAGGGGTACGTTTGGTAGAGGCCATTTGAGTCAGCACTTCAGGCATCCCACAATGCTTTGGGTAGTAGTGGTCCTTATGTATCTCATCCTTGGCAGGCAGCCTACAGTGCACCATCAGCTCTTATTAGTGCGCCTCCGATCCAGAGCTATCACCGTGGTTATCCGGCCCGTTCGGGCCAACTTCAGTAGCCACATCGGCAGGATAGGTGTTTTGAATGTAGGGGTACCGGCCACATCAAGAGGTTTTGTCCGAGATTGTTGAGCAGAATGCCATAGCAGCCAGCTAGAGGCAGGGGACAGGCAGCCAGAGATGGAGATCAGGCCGTTAGAGGTGGAGGTCAGGCTGTTAGAGGTGGAGGCCAGGCAGCTAGAGGTCGTCCAAGAGATGGAGGTTAGGGTAGTGGGGCCCTGCCCTGATATTATGGATTCCCAGCTAGACCCGAGGTCGAGTCATCTGACACCATTATCACATGTATTGTTCTAGTTTTCCATAGAGATGCTTCAGTTCTATTTGATCCAGGCTACTTATTCCTATGTGTCAACTTATTTTGCTTCATATCTGGTTGTGCCTTGTGATTATTTAGTGCTCCTGTGTATGTGTCTACGCCTATGGGAGATTCTATTATTGTAGACCATGTCTATCGCTCGTGTGTGATTACTATTGGGAGTCTTGAGACTAGTGTAGATCTTCTACTTCTTGACATGGTGGACTTTGATGCTATTTCGGGCATGGATTGGTTGTCACTTTATCATGCTATATTGGATTGTCACACCAAGATGGTGACCTTAGCTATGCCGAGGTTACCTCGATTAGAGTGGAGAAGGACCCCTAGCCACTCTACCAGCAGGATTATTTCTTATGTGAAGGCTCGACGTATGGTCAAGAAGGGATGTCTAGCATATTTGGCCTATGTTCATGATTCGAGTGTGGAGGTTCCCTTCCATGGATTCAGTACCAGTTGTGCATGAGTTTCTAGAGGTGTTAACTGCATATCTGGCGGGAATGCCACCCGACAGAGATATTGACTTCTGTATTGATTTGGCTCCGGACACTCAACCCATTTCTATTCTACCATACTGTATGGCCCCACCGGAGTTGAAGGAATTGAAGGAGTAATTGCAAGATTTGCTTGATAAGGGATTCATTAGACCTAGTGTCTCGCCCTCAGGTGTACCCATGTTGTTCGTAAAGAAGAAAAATGGGTCGATGAGGATGTGTATAGACTATCGATAGTTGAACAAAGTCACTATCAAAAACAAGTATCCGTCGCCAAGAATTGATGACTTATCTGATCAGTCTCAAGGTGACAAAGTGTTTTCGAAGATTGATTTGAGGTATGGCTACCATCAACTGAAGATTAGGGCATCGAATGTCCCTAAGACAGTTTTTCGGACTCGGTATGGGCATTATGAGTTCCTAGTGATATCATTTGGGTTGACAAATACCCCAGCAACATTTATGGATTTGATGAACCGGGTATTTAAGCCCTATTTTGATTCTTTTGTGATCGTATTCATTGATAATATCTTGATATACTCCCGCAGTCGAGAGCAATATGAGTAGCATCTTCAGATTGTACTGCAGACTCTGAGAGATAGTCAGTTATATGCCAAGTTTTCAAAGTGTGAGTTTTGGTTAGACTCGGTCATCTTTTTGGAGCATGTTGTATCGGCCGAGGGCAATAAAATGGATCCTAAAAAGATTGAGGCAGTTCAGAACTGGCCTAGACCCACTTCAGCTACAGAGATTCCGAGTTTCCTGGGTTTGACGTGTTATTATCGCCGGTTCGTGGAGGGGTTTTCATCCATAGCAGCCCAATTGACTAGATTGACCTAGAAGGATGCTCCATTCAAGTGGTCGGATGAGTGTGACTTGAGATTTCATAAGCTCAAGACTGCTTTGACTACGACGTCAGTGTTGGTGTTGCCCACATGTTCAAGATCATATACGGTGTATTGTAATGCATCTCATATTGGGCTCGATGCAGCATCGATGAGAGATGGCAGGATGATCGCGGCAGTTGAAGGTTTATGAGAAGAATTACCATTTTTATGACCTAGAGTTGGCAGCCATTGCTCATGCACTGAAGATTTGGAGGCACAATCTCTACGGCATGTCATGTGAGGTGTTCACAAATCATCGGAGTCTACCATATTTGTTCAAGCAAAAGGATCTCAAGTTGAGGCATAGAAGGTGGTTGGAGCTGTTGAAAGACTATGATATCACCATTTTGTATCATCTCGGGAAGGCCAATGTGGTGGCCGATGCCTTGAGTAGAAAGGTTGTGAGTATGGGTAGCCTTGTGTATATTCCAGTTGGTGAGAGACCGCTTGCATCAGATGTTCAGGCTTTGGCCAATCAGTTCATGAGGTTAGATATTTTGGAGCCCAGTCGTGTTCTAGCTTGCACGGTCTCTCGGTCTTCTTTGTATGAGCACATCAGTATGATGACCTCTATTTTCTTGTCCTTAAGGACACGGTGTGGCAAGGTGGTTCCAAGCAGGTTACTGTTGGAAATGATGGGTTTTTGCGGATGCAATGTCAGATTTGTGTGCCCGATGTGGATGGGCTTCGTGAGTTGATTCTTGAGGAGGCACATAGTTCCCGGTATTCCATTTATCCAGGTGCCGCCAAGATGTATCATGACTTGCGATAGCATTGTTGGTAGAGGAGAATAAAGAAGGATATAGTTGCATATGTAGCTCGGTGTCTGAATTGTCATCAAGTAAAGTACGAGCATCAGAGGTCTGGTGGTTTGCTTCTGAAGCTGGAGATTCCTAAGAGGAAATGGGAGCGTATTACCATGGATTTTGTTGTAGGTCTCCCACGAACTCAGAAGATGTTCGACGCGGTATGGGTCATTGTAGACAGGTTGACCAAGTCGGCACATTTCATTCCAGTGGCAGTTACCTATTCTTCAAAGCGGCTAGCTGAGATCTATATTTGTGAGATCATCCATCTTCATGGTGTGCCCGTGTCCATCATTTATGATTGAGGTACGCAGTTCACCTCGCACTTTTGGAGGGTCATAATTTGTAAGTTAGGCACACGGGTTGAGTTAAGTATAACATTTCACCCATATACAGACGTGCAGTCCGAGCGCACCATTCAGATATTGGAGGATATGCTTCGCGCTTGCATTATGGATTTTGGGGGTTCTTGGGATCAGTTCTTGCCGCTTGCGGAGTTTGTCTACAACAACAGCTACGTGTCTTGTTCCGGAATATTTTTATATGAAAAAATTAAGAAAATGTGAAATTTTGCCTTAAAACTAATTTGAGTTGACTATGGTCAACATTTTATGTAAACGGATCCGAATAAGTATTTTGATGGTCCCGATGGGTCTGTATCGTGATTTGAGACTTTGGCGTATCCCCGG
Organism: Nicotiana tabacum; assembly: GCF_000715075.1. Taxonomy (NCBI): domain Eukaryota; kingdom Viridiplantae; phylum Streptophyta; class Magnoliopsida; order Solanales; family Solanaceae; genus Nicotiana; species Nicotiana tabacum. The sequence continues at coordinate 19,376,195 of NC_134081.1, read as the reverse complement.
AATCGAATTTGGAAGTCCCTAACTTGATTTAACGTAATTTGTTGAAAACTAGTAATTTGAAGGCTTAAAGAATTCCTAAGTTTCACCGTAGGTTGACTTTGTTTCTACATGATTCGGATTGCGGTTCCGAAACTTGGAATAGGTTAATTTCACCATTTATTACTTGTCTGCATATTTGGTGCAAAACGGAGTTGATTTGTCATGATTCAGACGTCCGGTTGTAAATTTGCATGTTCTTGAGTTTCTTTGAAAATACCATACATTTTGATGTCCAATTCATAGTTTTAGGTATTATTATGGTGTTTTGATCTCACGAGCGAGTTCGTATGATATTTTTAGACTTGTGTTGATGTTTGGTTTGTAGCCCCGAGGATTCGGGTGAGTTTAGGATAGGCTACAAACTAATTTTGGACTTAGGAGAATAGCTGAAGACCCTATGTTGCTGGTGTGTCTGCAAAACTCGCAATTGCAAGGTGGGGGATCGCATTTACGATGTTTGGACAAGCCTATTATGATAGCATTTTCAAACATTTTGTTCACAATTGCGAAGATAGCCTAGGAACAGCAGAGATCGTATTTGCGATCATTTGATCGCTTTTGCGAAGTTCCAGTGTTCGCATTTGCGAATTAGTCGTCGCAATTATGATGAAAGCAGAGATGAATGGAATTCGATTTTGCAATGATTTATTCGCATCTGTGGGGTTCGCATTTGCGAAACCCATGTTGCATTTGCGACATCTGCGACTAGACAAAAAGCTAAGGGACGAGAATTTTAGCCTCATTTTCATATTTTGGGACCCTAGGCTCGGTAGGTGGCGATTTTGAAGAAGGAATTTCATCAACTTTGGGTGAGTGATTCTAATCAATTCCTAATCGTATTCCATCAATTTATCTTAGATTTTAACATCAAAATTATGTGAATCAAAGTGAAGATTTGTGAAACCTTGTCAAGTTTTTGAAAAATAAGAAATGGAGTTTTGAGAGTCGCTTTAGACTCAAATTTTGAAACTAACCACATATATGAACTCGTGGGGTCATGGATAGTCGGAATCTATCATTGGACAAGGGTTTTGACCGGGTGAGCCTCCGGTTGACTTTGTTGACTTTTTGGGAGAAGTGTAAAGATCTTAGCTTTATCTATTGTAATAGATTTTTCTAGCATTATTTGATGATATTAAGTCAATTTTGGTTAGATTCGATTGGTTTGGAGGTGAATTTTAGAGGAAAGGCCCCGTTTGAGCTTTGATTGGTTACGGAGCGAGGTAAGTGTTGGGTCTAACCTTGATTTGAGGGAATTAGGAACCCTTGAACTATATGTTATGTGAATTACGTGTGTAACGGCGTATATGCGAGGTGACAAGTGTATATACGTCATCAAAATAATTGTTTTCATGTCTTTCTCCTATTTCATGAATTATCTCACCTATGCCTTAATTGTTACATGCTTTAATAGCCTTCTATGTCGGAATTGGTTACTTGACATTAATTATTCTTATATTATATTATTCGTTCCATCCATAATTCCGTGATTAATTGCTACTTTCCTTAATTGTCTTACTTGCACACCTTAATTGTCGTGTACTTGGCTTGTCTTGTTGCTTTTGTATTAATTGTAGTATTCCTTTAATTAGTACGAGGTTCCTTTATTGTTTTTGCTTTCATATTTCTTAATTGCAGAGGTTTTTGTAAATTGAGCTATTGAATTGATTGCTTTTATTGACAATATTTTGTGGATCGCATTGCACGCCGTAACGGTTGTGATATGGTGGAATAAGGGAGGATTTTGATATTGATTATAATGATTTGGTGGGATCGGGTTGCGCGGCACAACCGTTGTGAATGTAATACTTGATATTGATAAATTATGATACGGTGAAATTAGGAAGGAATATGACATTGATTATGATGATATGGTGGGATCAGGTTGCGCGTCGCAACGGATTTTATATGTGATTCTTGATAATAATGAATAATATTATGGTGGAATAAGGGAGGATTGTGTGTGTACGTTGGGATCGGGTTGCGCACCGCAACAGATTGTGGATGTTGTACTTATTGTGTTATTGTATTAGTTTTCAGCCTTTTTTATATGATATTTTGAGCTCAGATATTCTGGATTCTCTGGTTGCTGAGGATTGAGCTCATTTTAATAACCTAATTGCTTTACCGTCATTTCATGTTTCCTTCCATGTTATTATTATTATTATTATTATTATTATTATTATTATTATTATTATTATTATTATTATTATTATTGTTGTTGTTGTTGTTGTTGTTGTTGTTGTTGTTATTGTCACGTGTCGAAACCCGCTTTCGCTTGAAAACGGGCGCGACAATACTCATACTACACTGTGCATTTCTTGTACAGATTTTGGAGTTGGTCCTAGCGGCGGTCAGTAGATTGCTTGGATCCTGTGCTTGACGGAGACTTGAGAGACGGCTGCACAGCGTTCGCAGCCTTGAAGTCCCCTTCTATATTACCCTAGCTGTTTATTTCGATTCAGACAGTTATGCTTTCATTCAGACTATTATTTGTAGTACTCTAGACGCTCGTGTATTCGTGACACCAGTTCTGAGATTTGTATTTGGATATCGTCGTTTATCATATTTATATACTTTATTTCAGTTTATTTAGTTTATTGGTTTTCATTTGGTTTGAATAGTTAAAAATGGTTAATAACTATCTCTAACGTTGGTTTGTCTAGCAAGTGAAATGTTAGGCGTTATCACGGTCCCGAAAGTGAGAATTCCGGATCGTGACAGAATTATCAGTCATTTTTTGTGCGCAGCTGTTTCCTTTATTGTAAAAAGGTTTTTTGTTTTGGGTACAGGTGATGTATTGGAGTTATTGGATTGGCATTTAGTTTGTAACGCCGTAAATAGAAACGGGCGATTTGTTTGTTCTTGGTGATGTATGGTGGGTGAGGTGGTGGCTAACGAAGTTGATTTGTCGGTTTTGCAATTGTTTTGTTTTGATACTTTATTTTCTAAATCTAGTTGACTTACGATAGTGAATTGGTTTTGTTGAATATAGTTGGTTGACCTTCAGAAGCAGTGTAGTTAAATGACCCTTTTTTAACTCGGTCTCCAAGTTTGAGGTAGATGTAGGTATGGATGTGCTAGTGCTAGGCGTGTAAGGAGTAGGGGTCATATCTAAATTTCTGTTTTTGGGGTTATATTTTTGTTCTTTTTCTTTTACTTATTCTTTTAATTTTTCTTCTATTTTTTTCGACAAGGTTTTTTCCTTCCTGTTTTTCATTTTTTGTTTCTTTTTCAATTTTTTCTTTCTCAGTAATTTCTTTTTCTAACTTGTGTGAATCAAGAGTTGTAATGAAGCACCTTTTGTTTGTATAGGACATCGTCTTCCATTGTCCGGTTGCCGTGTCTGTTGTAGATTTCTCCTCAGTCTTTGTGGATGTTGGGTTCTTGTTAGAACATTGGTATAGGTTGTGTCCCAAGCATCCGCATATCGTACACAATGGATTTGTGTCTTCATAGTGGATATCTTGTAGATATTTCCCGATCATGACATTTTTTGGTAGAGATTTTCTTAGGGGAACCAGGATACACAAGCGTGCGTAGCGTCCCTTTGTCATGTTGGTAGTGCAGCTGTCAATCTTTAAAGCGTCTCCAATTATTCATAGTACTCGGCGGGTAATTCTTGAAGGTGTACCCATATTGTGAAAAAATTGATGTGATTTGTATTGAGATTAAATTTTGATGTCCATTTCCTGACACTAAGGTATTGTGAGCCAATAAACGGTATGTTGTTTATGGCCCTTTGATAGAGTTTATGGGATATAAGGCGGATCAGGTAGTAGTCATTTCATAAATTAATAAGGTTCATTGGTTATATGGAGTTCCAGACTTTTTGTATTTTTGTGAGTAGTAGGCTATAACCCATGCGCTTGCCCAGTAGTTTGATGATTACAGATTGTTTCCGGGGCTCATATAATCTGGTTTTGTCCGCTATTGTGATGGGTATGCAATTTGGGTAGTTAGTTGTGTTATCTTTTTTCTCCTCCAGTGTAAGGCTGCTAAAAATTGTGCAGTCAAAATCCATAGGAGAAAATGTTTGCTTTTGGGTGATTGTATCCCTATAACTTACTTGTGCTTCGATATGAGTGTCAGCGTCTTTTGGTCTGTTCGTACTGCGTGTGAGCAGATCTTCCTCTTCGTTGGTGAGTGAGCTTCCTTCCATTGGTTGCCTTTTTGGTGTGGTAGTAGATAAAATAGACTGTATGGTGGGTAGTTGATGGCTTGGTTGATTGATAGTTTCTATATATTTGCTCTCAAAAAATTTGGTAATCCCATAATTCTAGGTACTAAGTTTCTGTTAATTATTATGCTAGTACTTTCTTCAAATATTCAAGATCTGGTTACTACAGTAAATCAACAAGAATTAAGTTTTAAGCAATTAAAATTTTCGATATTCACATAGTTCTCAAAACATTCAAATTCACGTCATCTTCAATTTCTTTCTCCTACATGCCTTTATCCCTCTTCTCAACTACTTTCTCATGTTCCAATCAATTCCAGCAGCGTATTCTTTCGTAGTATTCATATGCATGTCTAAATGAATCAAATTTTATCCCAAGATTTATTGGTACAACGGAATAAGAAACATCCATATATTAAATTTGAGATGTGATCACAAATCTACCATTGAAAAGGAGAAAGTAAGACAATAATCACAATTCAAAAATCTCTAATACAAGGTTCTGCCAAGAATAAAGCTTAATTTTTAATTAAAATTAGATTGAGTTTTTAAATAATTAATTCAAATGACTTTTTTTAAAAGGATAGTGAACTCCACAATAACGAAAAGAAAATTGTGGAATAAAAAGGCAAATTTACTACGGTAGATTGCAAATTAAATTTTTAAAAGGATTGACATGGTGGTAAAAGAAATTCCGGGATAACTTTTGGCGCCAGAAATTGAGCTTGTAGGAGGGAATATTAAATTTTATTAAAATTATATATGAAATATCTAATATTTTAACCATGGTTAATACCTTGTTTTAGTTAATTAAATCTAGACCATTGATTTTAAAATAGTATATGTGTCTCTTATCCAAGTAAAATGTTTGAAAAATGGAGGTAATAAAAAATGGAGAGTAGTCAAATCCTGATTTGACAGAGCAATTTATAACCCTATATATAAGGCCTTGTGCATCGCATCAACATAAAACAAAAAGCTACATATAAAGTAGAAAGTAGCAAGCCCGCACTTCGAGAAGCACGTTGTGAAAGAAAATGTTATTTATAGATAAAGGCAAAATTTGATGGTTCAGGTTTGACTTTGCTACTTAAGTCAGATATCATCTAGTAATTCAAAATATAGATAGAAAAATCTCAGATAAACAAGTATTCATAACTATTTTTTTATTCAAGCAAGAAAATGCAACAATCCTTTTCCTTTGACACTAGTCCTGTAAACGAGCGAAGGAAAGTTTATAGGCTTGATCTTGGTAATACTAACAATCGCCTAAAGGTATCGTAAGATTCACCATTGAAGTTTATAGTCTAAGGGTCATTTAGTTTGAATACGGTTTATGCTGGAATAAGTTATTCTAATACTTTTTTTATTCACTGTTTGGTATGTTGTATTAAAAATGATAATTACATAATTTCTAAGAAGAATGTATAAGTTATCCTGGCACTAATTATCCCACCCCCTACAAGGTATAAGTTATCCCGGTACCAATTTTAATCCCGGAATAACTTATACCAGGTTTGTTAACCAAATAAAGTATTAAGGCGATATTAAAATTTTATATCAGCACTATATATACTTATACCTCATACCAAACGGCCCCTAATATTACTAGTTTAGAATTTAATAAATATGGATTTAGTTCTTCCCCTTCATCCATTCTCCTTTTATGATCTCCGAGGTAATTGAAAAAAGAATTAAAGAAAAGGTGATTTCCAGTTTGTGTATGGGCTCAGTTAGTTACCTGTGCTAGTGACTAGAGGAACTTGAATCATTTTAGTTATGGCCCATTAAGATATTACATTGCTTTACAGGATTGAATTGTTATGCAAGATCCATCTTAAGCCCACCAGCATGATTTTTTATGGGGTGAATGACATAGTTACCCACAAAAATAAAACTATTTATCTTTACTTATCCATTTATTTTTCTACCCATCAAACTAATTATATTTCCTAACCATAGTAGTTTTTGTGGGATATTTTCTCTTTTTTCTCTAATTCTTTTTTATTTCTATACTACTTTTCTTTTTTCCTTTTTTTCTTTCTTTTTTCCTTTTCTTTTTTCTCGTTTATTCATTTATTTTTGCCCAAATCATATTATTGTTATTTTTACCATAACTTATTTCACACTCATATTTGACTCCTTCTTTATTTTATTTTCTTTATTTCTTGTTCCTTTTCTAATTCCACGTGATTGTCATGCAAACTTTGATCTCCTTCCCTACAAATATCAGTACACACTCTACCATTAGCAGTAACACAACCAGTTATGGAGCAAGAAAATATAATCTACGACCACCAAATCTCCATATATACTAGTTAGAATAGAAATGATAATAAAATATTGAAAAATGCAATAAAAATATAAGTAGCAAAAAAGACTTATAGTACCATATGATACCAATATGGTATACATGTATACCAACAGAGTATACGATTACTCTAAAATATTTCTACAACTATATGCGACTATACTACTGTACCAAAACATTAAAGGATGCAATAAAAGTATGAGAAAATTACATGCTCGCATTGCAAGCTAAATATTCGCAAAGCAACTTGCTCATTCAGTATACTAACAAGGTATATAGTTGTATGGAGTCATTCCAACAATTGCCTATAACTATAAAAACTATTACATAATACACATAATCTATATCCATCGGCATAAAAAAATTCCAACACTGCAAATCATGTTCATATAAATAATTTCAGAATAGAATTCACTTAAAAATGCAGCTAAAACAACCAAAAAATATTCAAACGACCATATGATACCAATATGGCATATAACTATACCAACATGGTATACTTGGTTAATTCCCGGCAACTATATGACTATACTACTATTACATAACACACATGCATAAAGAGAAAAATTAAAAAATAGTGTACCACATATTAATATAATAAAGTATTTCAAGATATTGTACTATATTACTATTATTAAAAGAAAATCAAATAGTGTACCAATTAAATGCAGCTAATACAATCAAAAAATGATCCAACTAGCATATGATACCAATATAGTATATAGCTATACTAATAGGGTATATAGTTGTACGGGGTCGTTCCAACAACTGCATATAACTATAAAAACTATTACATAATACACAAAATCTATATCCATAGGTACAAGAAAATCCAACACAACAAAACATGATCATATAAATCATTTTAGAATAGAATTCACTTAAAAATGCAGCTAAAATAACCAAAAATATTCCAACTACCATATGATACAAATATGACATAATTATACCAATAGGGTATACAATTCTACTAATTACATAATATACATGCATAAAGAGAAATTAAAAAATAGTGTACCCATATTAATATAATAATATATTTCAAGATATTCTACTATAATAATATTATATAAAACAAACGCATAAAGAAAAAATCAAAATGATTACATAATACACATGCATAAAGGAAAATTTTAAAAAATCAAGATATTGTACTATTCTATTATTACTAAAGAAAAATCAAATAGTGTACTAATTAAATGTAGCTAATACAACCAAAAAATATTCAAACTAACATATGATACCAGTATAGTATATAACTATACCAACATGGTATACAATTGTACGCAAAGAGTTTAAAAAAAAATTAATTCAATTATTATACTGAAATAATATCAGTTGTCAATAAAAAATTTAAAAAATTCTAAAAGGACCTAATTGTAAGAGTATATCGTTACATTATATAGTATACTATAATAGTATATCATTGGAATGAACTGTATACCAAGATAGTATATAGTATATCATTTTGGTATACTATACAAATTCTTCTTCGCCAGTTCAACGCAATAAATTATACACTATTAAATTAACCAAAATGGTATATAATATGTTATTTTGGTATATAGAGGATTGGTTCATTCCTTCAAAAAAAATTAATAGTATACTATTGTAGTTAATTATATACTCTTGAGTTAATTATTGTAACGACAACATCTCCGTCCTACTAGGAAAAGCATAGAAACAAGCATGGCCTCCCCCTCTAGGGTGACCTCTACCCGCCTGATTGCCAAAAGTCAACCTACAGTCAACTTGGAAAATCCTCTAAACCTCAAATTGCTAACTTTCGGCAAAACAATAGAAATCAACCTCCGTACCACCGAATTCGATTCCGGACAAACACCGTTCTAGGGTTGTTTTCACAAAAATCAAACTTTGGCCAACATTTCCTACTTAGGCTTCTAAACCAAGAACGAAAGGGTCCAAAGCAACCCAAAATCTTTCCGGAACGAAAACAATCAACCTTGCAAGTTATAAAGCCAAAATTACATATTTGTAAAGCATCAAAAAGGGAAAGGAGGCGCAAATACACAAAAAAATCGGTTGGGTCGTTACAAATGATGACTACCTATACAACCTTACAATTTTGTGACAGACTAAAACCTTAGAATTTCTTATTCTTTTTTGATAGATTTTCTTTAGCTTTTTTTTCCTGGGATGGATGATAAAGACATGAAAGGAAAGGTGGATAGATCATACATCCACTTAGAAAATATAGGGATACTGCAACGTCAGAAAGGGAAGAAAGAGAAAGAGAGAAAAAATTGATAGGGGATGAAAGAAAAAGGGAGGAGAAACGTTAGCTGCAGAAAAAACAAAAATAGGAAGATAGATGGCCGAGTAATTATTTTTGATTGCATAGGTATATACTGTAATTATTTGTAGAATAGGTAAAACCGGGTAATGGTTTTGGGTAAAATAGGTATATAGCATAATTTGCTCTTTTTGTATGATCCCGAGCTTTACTTGAATATGTTGATGCTTATCTACTACGGGTAGTAGATTTTTCTTAATTAATGAAAAATAACTATAGCTTAAATCTTTGTAGATAACGATCCATTTCTTGTAAAATTATCTAATTGATTTTTCTCATAGAAGTACATCAATATGTTTGTCAGGAGTAAATTTCATAGGTGGTCATCCAATTTTATGTTTATTACCCCCAAAGTCACTATTTTGTTTGGTTACATAAAAATTATTTTACTTTGCATACTTTTCACAAAAATAACTTTGATCTTTTTTTTGTTAAAACCCCACCTAAAATGTGAGATAAAATGACAAAAATGATCCTTATACTTGGGGTAAGTTCAAAAAAAAGCTCTTAAATATAGTCTTTAGTTGTTTTGATTCCATGAGGCTGTCAAAAGTGAGCATTTTTTTATTTTCATCGAATATTTGATAAACTCTACTTATTCAATATAATGGGAACTAAAATTTAGTTAAATAGAATTACCAATATAGTCCTGTCAAATTCAGGTGCTCTGCTAACATAAATATAAAGTTACTAATAAAAACATATTATAAGTGTAAAACTAGTTAAAAAGTAAACAAGAAAGAAACAACACACTTTAGCTTTGTATCCTCCTATTGCAATATATATAAATAAATCACATCTCTTCCGGACTAAATTAATAGTTAGTGTTTGATCCTTTAAACGGTAAAGAAAAACTAATGATTTGTCCGAAAGTCAAACCAATTATGAGCGCAAATTCACCAATCACCACAACCGACTTTAATGCACTAACTTACGTTCACCTTAAAAATGAGTTAACTCCTTTCATGATATATGAATTTTAGATCTTTACACCGCATGATTAATTATGAAACAATAAAATTTAGTTATCTTATTGTTTACCCAAAAAACGGATAGAGTTGAATTTATACGTAGTTCCAAGGATACATGATATAACTTGGCACAAATCGAAAAGTAAGTAAAAATATATTGAGTATTGACTGTATAAAGAATGAAATACAAACCAAACTGAGTGAAAAACGGTTTATTAACGAGCAAGACGAATCAATATACAAAACCCAAAAAGAATAATCTCTATTTGAATATCAGTATGTTTTTCTCTGTGAATATCAATAATATGAGAGTGTATGAATACCTTAATCTTCGATGCTTTACAGAAATAGTAGCTATCTCTCTTATAGTAGAGGAATCCTACTTTAGATATAATTAAAAATACATAGTGGGGATCCCATGATAGATTAGCTTTTTCCTAATTCCCGCCGAGATTCTCTTCCTTAGTGCGGCTATAACGGCTCTTATCTCTTGGATCGATCTTGGTCGGATTTGGAATTGGTCGATTTCCAGATTTAGAGCTCGATATTAACTCGAGCTCGATATTGACTCGGGGCTCGGTATCGAATCGGGCTTGATATTGGTCGGTATCTGGCTCTTAAGCTCGATGACACCGCTTCACTTCATAGTTCGATTTGGACTCGAGCTCGGTAATGACTTCGAGCTCGGTATTTGATCGGTCCCGAAAATTTGATCTTGGTAACCTGGATTCAGATCTCATCTTGATATTATGAAGATGAACTTCGGTCCATTATGTTCCAATCTTGACTAATCATACGAATATACAGATAGTCCCCTCGTTTCTCGGGAAGAATGTGGCGATAAACGACATGATTTCCCAATGCTATGACTAGATATACACTAACATTTGCATCGAGTCAGACCATGATGTACGTGATAGATGTCCCGTCGGTTCAGTTACTAAGGCATTAAATGCGTGTCAGATGATGGTCGGCCATTTGTTGATTTTGAACCGTCATTGCCAACCCTATAAATAGCTCCCTTTTTTACCATTTTTTACTTTTACATCTTTAATTTCCAAATCTTCTAAGTTCTTTTTTGCATCTTCTAAGTTCTTCATCTGTAATCTGCGATTTTCACTACAAAATCCCTCTTCAGAACACCAAATCTTATTATCTTCCTCTATCTTCAAAATTCAAACGGCGAAAACGTCAAACCTCAAACCTCAAAAAGAAAAAGCTTCTTTTTCGCAGCCTGTCGGCGACAAAATACCGGAGGAGCCACGACCTGAGGAGTGTGTTCCCGGGGGGTGTGTTCTTACTTCTGATTTTAAGATCGACAAAGCTTCGCCGGTTCTCGGTCGATGTGAGCCAGTATTGAGGTACATGTGCTCGATAACCGAGAGACATCTTGAACAGTTAAGAAAAGATTACAACTGGGAGAACAAAGAAGTGATAATCCCGGCTCCCGAAGAAGATATTACTACTCATGTGAAAGGGTTTTTAAGTGTTTATACTTACCCTTTCACGTTGGGCCCCCTCGACCCCGTTGTCATCGATTTTTGCCGCCAATACCAAATAACCCTGGGCCAAATCCACCCTTCTTTTTGGTGAATCGTTATTCTGATCCGCTTCTTCGTGAAAAAAGTCGAGGGGATGCCTTTTACCCTCGACCACCTCATCAGATTGTACAGCCCCCGCCTCTATCGAGGTGGGTTAATAAAACTCCAGCGTCAGGCTAACAAAGTATTATTCTCGAGCATAGACGAGGACAAGGACCGAGGCTGGATGGACAAGTTCATTCGAGTGAAGACTTCCGACCTAATCCCGGCCGAGAAGATGCCATTTTCCGAGGAATAGAGCATGAATCGTAAGTATAATTTTACTGGTAACTCCTATTGTTTTTCTCCTTCGTTTCTTTCTCACCGATATTCTTTTCCGTGATGTAGCGGTTACTTGAATGCCCGGTGCTGTTCCTAACCTTAAGAGCTGGGTATGAGACATGGCTTCGACCACCACATATGTCGAGCGCTCGTAGCGTGACTTATCAAAGGGCCGATGGGAGGCTAAAACTCATGGTAAGCGTCTTTCCCATGTCTTCGATGATTCGAACAAAATGTCTTTTTTATACTTAACCAATTTTATTGTGTGTAGGCTTGGGCAAAGATGCGGTTATGAGGCCCCCGTCTGGCGAGGAAGAGACTTCGGCCCCGATTCCTAAACCGGCGAAGGACAACAAGAGAAAAAGGGCTTCTACTTCCGAGGATGCAAAACTTAAGACAAGGACGGCTCGTAAGCCGAGGAAGAATACTATCCTTTTGACCGAAGAATCAATTTGGTGTCTAAGGGGATGAAGACGAAAGGCAGCTGGGTCGATGGAGGTTGATGAGGCTCCATCTCGAACTGAGGGGATATTGGAGAAGGACTCGGACAAAGTCCCTGAGTCATTGGAGATCGAGGATGCCTCCCACCGAAGTCAACAAACGGTGGGTATATTTGAAGGGGCCGGCCCTAAAGCTCTTTGAACTGAGGAGAACTCCCCAAGCGACTCGCTTGGGGCAATAGTAATTGGAGACTCGCCTACTCTCCTTGCTTTTTCCGAAGGGGCAATTTGGGAAGCCCGAGCTTTGGGGACCCTCGAGGTAGACGGGGCCCATGAGGGAGAGGACCCCTTTCGTGATTTGTTTACCGGTAGCGAGGATGCTGCCGGCCCGAGTGATACGTCGGGTCTTTTCTTCGAGGTTCAACGAGCCCTGAATCGAGTAAGTCTCGATTCCCTTTGTTAATGTCATATTTTTCCATTTTCTGCCTAATTTTTTCTCTTTTTCGTATAGGCTTTAGCTCTTTATCAAGAGGAGTTTTCCAAGTCTCGGGCAGAGCTGAGCCGACGTGAGGTCAACTTCCAAAGGTTTTCGGAGGAGAGAAATGCCCTTAAACTTCTTAGTGGGCAGAAAGAGGAAGAGATCAAAGATCTTCGAGCCAAGTTGGCCAAGGCTTACCAAGATCAGACAGACCTGATCGAGCAGGTAATGAAAATTTTAAAAGCTCATGGGCTCGACTCAGGAACGGTGGATAACATTTTAATCTCACAGCTGCAGTAGAAGATTGAGAGGATCGAGCAGTTTCGTAAGGAGGTTGACACGATAAAGGCGGAGTCCTTGGGATGGAAAGAAGGTATGAACCGTCTTGCTGCAGAGAAAGAGACCACTCGAACTCAATTATCATCAGTCTAAAGTCAACTTCAAGGAATGAAGGAGAAGAGCTCGGCTCAAGCAAGAAAAATAGAGGAGCTCGAAGCTCGGTTGGCTTTCGAATTTGCCAAGGCCGAGAAAGCAAAGGTCGAGGCGGATGCAATCGTGGCCGTCTATCGGGCTGATGCTGAAGCGGCCCAAGTGCAAGTGAGAGAGGCAACCGAGACCGCTCAAACTCGAGCATATTTGGTTGCTGAACTCGCCAAATGCCACATTTGGAGGGAAACCCTTGAGGAGATCCATGCTCGAGGTTTTGATCTTACTAAAGAGATACTAAAGGCTAAAGAACTTGAAGCCGATGTTGGAGCCCTAACTTCCAATGATGATGATAATGATGATGAGAGCAAGAATGGGTCTGAGAGAGGGGGGGAGCCCGATGGAGAAGAGACTGCCCCGGAGATAATCAGGAAACTTATGGTTTTTTCCATTTTGATCTTTTTGCATATGGTCCTGATCAAACCTTGTAAATACTCTTATATATATAAAGATATTTTTCCTTTCCCGACTTGTCTTTGTCTTATTCTCTTCCTTGTGAAGATTTTATTTCATTCATGCCTTATGAAAGTTTTCATAAGTTTGAGGCTTTAGGCAATTTGATCAAAGTCGGACCTTGTAGTCTTTATAACCGAGTGAGTGTTTGCTCGAGCTCGAAGTAAGAGTATCCCTTAGGCTTAATAGTCGAGTGAGTGGTTGCTCGAACTCGAAGTAAGAATGGCCTTTAGGCTTTATGGTCGAGTGAGTGATTGCTCCAACTCGAAGTGAGAGTAGCCCTTAGGCTTTACGGTCGAGTGAGTGTTTGCTTAAACTCGAAGTAAGAGTAGCCCTTACGCTTAGCAGTCAAGTGAATATTAGCTCGAGCTCGAAGTAAGAGTAGCCCTTAGGCTTAATAGTCGAGTGAGTATTTGCTCGACCTCGAAGTAAGAGTGTCCCTTAGGCTTAGTAGTCGAGTGAGTGATTGCTCGAACTCGAAGTAAGAGTAGCCCTTAGGCTTAATAGTCGAATGAGTATTTGCTCGAATTCGAAGTAATATAACCCGTAGGCTTAGTAGTCGAGTGAGTGTTTGCTCAAACACGAAGTAATTTAGCCTGTAGGATTTATGCTCGAGTGAGAGTTTTGCTCGAACTCGAAGTAATGTAGCCCTTAGGCTTAATAGTCGAGTGAGTGTTTGCTCGAACTTGAAGTAAGAGTGGCCCTTAGGCTTTATAGTTGAGTGAGTGATTTCTCGAACTCGAGGTGAGAGTAGCCCTTAGGCTTAGTAGTCGAGTGAGTGATTGCTCAAACTCGAAGTAAGAGTAGCCCTTAGGCCTAATAATCGAGTGAGTGTTTGCTCAAACTCGAAGTAATGTCGCTCGTAGGCTTAGTAGTCGAGTGAGTGTTTGCTCGAACTCTAAGTAAGAGTAGCCCTTAGGCTTAATAGTCGAGTGAGTGTTTGCTCGAACTCGAAGTAAGAGTGGCCCTCAGGCTTTATGGTCGAGTGAGTGATTGCTCGAACTTGAAGTGAGAGTATCCCTTAGGATTAGTAGCCGAGTGAGTGATTGATCGAACTCAAAGTAATGTAGCCCGTAGGCTTTATGGTCGAGTTAGAGTTTTGCTCGAACTCGAAGTGATGTAGCCCTTACGCTTAATAGTCGAGTAAGTGTTTGCTCGAACTCGGAGTAATGTAGCCCGTAGGCTTAGTGGTCGAGTGAGTGATTGCTCGAACTCGAATTAATATAGCCTGTAGGCTTAGTAGCCGAGTGAGTGTTTGCTCGAACTCGAAGTAATGTAGCCCGTAGTCTTTATGGTCGAGTGAGAGTTTTGCTCGAACTCGACATGATGTAGCCCTTAGGCTTAATAGTCGAGTGAGTAATTGCTCGAACTCGAAGTAAGAGTATCCCTTAGGCTTAATAGTCGAGTGAGTGTTTGCTCGAACTCAAAGTAATGTAGCTCGTAGGCTTAGTAGTCGAGTGAGTGTTTGCTCGAACTCGAAGTAATGTAGCCCGTAGGTTTTGTGGTCGAGTGAGACTTTGCTCGAACTCGAAGTGATGTATCCCTTAGGCTTATGTGGGGCTTGATTTCATTGATTTTTCGGTTGGTTGTCCCCAATTTATGGGGTAATGGTCGGCCCTTAAGCCTGTTTGCATAATAGATCACGAAATAGAGGATGGATTCTGAGATATGAGATATCGGTAAAGAAGAAATTTCTCTTTATGTCATTATACATGTGTTCATGTTTTATGACACAGCTCGAGCAAACTACACGAGCATGGTTCGTTTTGACCATTTGGCTCTTACAATATTTTCTATCGAAACCCTATTGTCATGAAGTAACTTCTTTGCATTGAACTTGATAATCGAATTTGTTTTGTTATACTCGAGGGTAATGCCCCCAGTATTCGAGGTTGATTGTAAAGAGGCCTCAGATACTGTTGAATTTTTCTAAGTTAGCACGATCAATGGTTGCCTCATTAACCGAAAAACCCATTTGGGACAAAACCGGTCTAAGGAAAAAAGAGTACAACGCGTGCTTTCAGGCCTAAAGGCTTTGAGTTGAATACTCCATCCCCGAATCTGGTCGAACACCTGCAAGGGTTAATTTCGAAATATAAATGAACATAGGAGGGTCATACCTTAACAGTAGTATCGTTTTAGGTGTGACACGTTCCAATTGCTTGGTAGTTGTTTGCCGTTTATTACACCGAGCTTGTAGGATCCTTTTTTGATGATTTCGAGAACCTCATACGGTCCTTCCCAGTTCGGACCCAGTTTTTCTTCCTTTGAACTTCGGGTGTTGAGGGTGACTTTCCTTAGCACTAAGTCTACGATTTTAAAATATCGAAGATTGGTTCTTCGATTATAATACCTTTCGATCCGTTATTTTTGAGCGGCTAATCGGACGAGAGCTGCTTCTCATTTTTGATCCAGTAATTCTAGGCTCGTGTTCATTGTCTCGTTATTCGACTCATTTGTCGCATACCGAAATCTGACGCTAGGCTCTCCGACCTCAACCGGGATAAGAGCTTCGGCACCATAAACCAATGACAATAGTGTTGCTCAGGTACTGGATTTTGATGTCGTGCGGTACGCCCATAGAACTTTGGGTAGTATTTCTCTCCATTTTCCTTTAGCATTGGTTAATCTTTTCTTAAGATTTTGGATGATGGTTTTGTTGGTCGATTCGTCTTGTCCGTTCCCACTAGGATGATAAGTTGTTGATAGGATCCTTTTAATTTTGTGGTCCTCGAGAAATTTAGTTACTTTACTACCGATGAATTGCTTTCCATTATCACATACAATTTCGGATGGCATCCCGAACCGACATATGATGTGGTCTCAAATGAAGTTTATTACTTTTTTTTCTCTGACTTTCTCGAAAGCCTGTGCTTCAACCCATTTAGAGAAATAATCAGTCATAAACAAAATAAACTGAGCCTTACCTGGGGCCGATGGGAGGGGGCCGACGATGTCCATTCCCCATTTCATGAAGGGCCATGGAGATAGGACCGAGTGGAGAAGTTCCTTGGGTTGATGAATCATGGGCACATGTCTTTGGCATTTGTCGCATTTTTGAACGAACTCTTTTGCGTTCTTGTTCATATCGGTCTAATAATACCCTGCTCTAATTATTTTGTGGACCAATGAATCGGCACCGGAATGATTCTCACAAGTGCCCTCGTGAATCTCACGTAGGATGTAGTTGGTATCTCCCAGTCCCAAACATATTGCCAGTGGACCATCGAAGGTCCTTCTAAACAGTGTTCCATCATTGGATAAGGTGAACCGTGCAGCTTTTGTGCGTAGAGCTCTCGATTCCTTTGGATCCGATGAAAGTTTTCCGTTCTTGAAGTACTCTATATATTTGTTTCTCCAATCCCATGTTAGACTTGTGGAGTTTATCTCGGCATGACCTTCTTCGATTACCCATTTCATGAGTTGCACGACAGTCCCTGAGTTGAGTTCGTCATCCTCGACCGATGAACCTAAGTTCTCAAGAGCGTCAGCCTCACTGTTCTGCTCTTGAAGTATATGTTGCAAAGTCCATTCTTTGAATTGATGAAGAGTCACTTGTAATTTATCCAAGTACCTCTGCATTCGATCTTCTCGGACTTCAAAAGTCACATTGACTTGATTTACCACGAGGAGGGAATCACATTTAGCCTCCACGACCTCGGCCCCAAAACTTCTAGGTAGTTCGTGACCTGCAATCACGGTCTCATACTCGGCCTCATTGTTAGTCAATTTTTTAGTTTTAATAGACTGTCTAACTACATTACCGGTGGGCGATTTCAGTACGATGCCTAGTCCGGACCCCTTTGTGTTCGAGGCATCGTCCGTAAAGAGGGTCCAGACTCCCGAAGAAGTACCCGATTTTATCAGTAATTCTTTTTCAATCTCGGGTACGAAGGCTCGCGTAAAATTAGCCACGAAGTCCGCTAAGATTTGAGATTTGATAGCAGTTTGAGGTCAATACTCGATGTCGTACCCGCCGATCTCTATGGCCCATTTGACCAATTGACCTGAGAGCTCAGGTTTGTGTAAAATATTTCGTAGAGGATAAGTTGTTACAACATGTATCGGATGGCACTTGAAATATGGTTTTAGTTTCCTAGAGGCACTTATTAAAGCAAGCGCTAATTTTTCTAAGTTTGGATATCTAGTTTCGGCATCACCTAAAGTTCGAATGACATAATAAATAGGGAATTGCGTACCTCGTTCTTCTCGAATTAGGACTCCACTTACCGCTATCTCCGAGACAGCTAGATACAGATAAAGTTGTTTGAAGCAATGGAGGGCTCAATAAATACTGTTTTAGCTCTTCCAAAGCCTGCTGACATTTTGGAGTCCATGAAAAATTGCTTTTCTTTTTAAGCAAAGAGAAAAATCGGTGGCTCCTATCCAAGGATCTCGAAATGAATCGTCCCAGGGTAGCTATCCATCCTGCTAGCCTTTGCACGACCTTTACATTATCTACCACTGTGATGTTCTCGATTGTTTTGATTTTATCGAGGTTAATATCGATTCCTCGATTGGACACCATGAAACCGAGAAACTTGCTCGAGCCAACCCCGAAAGCACATTTTTTAGGATTGAGTTTCATATTGTACTCCCTTAGTATGTCGAAAATTTACTGCAAATGCTTTAAATGGTCCTCTGCTCGCAAGGATTTAACTAACATGTCATCAATATAAAGCTCCATTGATTTTCCTATTTGCTTTTCTAATATTCTATTTACTAGGCGTTGATAAGTTGCACCAGCATTTTTTAGGCCGAATGGCATTAGATTATAACAGTTAGTCTTGTACTTAGTGATAAATACGGTATTTTCTTGATCCTCCGGGTTCATCTGTATTTGGTTGTACCCGGAATAGGCATCGAGAAAGCTGAGAGTCTCGTGGCCAGCCGTGGTGTCGATCATACGATTGATATTAGGCAAAGGAAAAGAATCCTTAGGGCATGCTTTATTCAGGTCTTTATAATCTATACATATTCTAAGCTTGTTCCCCTTTTTAGGGACTACCACCACATTTGCTAGCCACTCGGGGTATTTTACTTCCCGAATGGACCCTATTTTAAGAAATTTGGTTACCTCGTCTTTGATGAAGGTATGTTTGACCTCGGACTGGGGCCTTCTTTTTTGTTTTACCAGGTGGAACTTTGGGTCCAAGCTTAGCTTATGAGTAGTGATTCCCAGTAGGATCCCTGTCATGTCAAGATGGGACCAAGCGAAATAGTCTATGTTAGCTATAAGAAATTGAATAAGCTTTCTCCTGAGCTCGGGATCTAACCCCGTGCCCAGGTATACCTTTCGTTCGGGCAGATATTCGACTAGTATGACTTGCTCCAGTTCTTCGACCGTTGATTAGGTAGCGTCAGAATAATTGGGGGCCACGAAGGATCGAGGGACCCCATGTTCATCATCTTTCTCCTGAACTTCATTTATTGGATGGCCCCGACCACATTAACTGGCAGGATTATTTTGCCCTTAGTAGTTTCACATGCCATATTGAATCCGTTTAGTACCAAGGTTGCGGGAACGACCTGGTCCTGTAGACCAAGTTGCTCTACGACCCTTGATCGAATGATGTTGGCCGAACTACCTGGATCAATTAACACACGTTTAACTTGAGTTTTATTCATAAGTATATATATTACCAGTGCATCGTTATGTGGTTGCATGATTCCTTCCGCGTTTTTGTTATTATAGGACAAGGTTCCTTCAGGGGTGTAATCCTGAGTCCGGGATTGCTTTTCTCTTACAATCAACATCTTAGTGCGCTTAAGCACCGGCCCCTGGGGGTATCGATCCCACCTATGATCATGTGGATGATGTGTTGTGGCTATTCTTGTTCGTTTTGTCTATTGAAATCCCTATTTTTGAAATGGTTTTTGGCCCTGTCACTTAAAACTTCTCGAAGGTGCCCTTTATTGAATAACCTGGCTACCTCCTCTCTCAGTTTCCTGCAATCTTCCGTTCTGTGGCCATGAGTGCCATGATATTCGCATATTTGATTGGGATTCCTATGGGCAGGATCAGTATGTAGAGGTCGAGGCCATTTAGTATCTTTGATGCATCCGATAACCGACACGATGGTGGATGCATCGATGCTGAAGTTATACTCTGATAACCGTGGTGCTTCCTTAGGTCTGGTATGCCTGTCGAACCCATTCATGTTCATCATCCCTTGAGACCCTTGGCCTCGATCATTTCTCTTTTCACCTCGTACGGGATTGCGTAAAGGTTCGCTACCCCTACAATCTACGTTATACGGCCTATATCGATCCTTGTTTGACCTTGGTTCTTGGTCGATATCCCTTTTAATAACGAACCTAGACCCCAACTGGTCGTCTTCAACTCTAATATTCGATTGATATCGATTGTGTACATCGGCCCAAGTAATAGCCGGGTACTCGATCAAATTCTGCTTCAACTATCATGAAGCCATCGAGCTCCGCTCGTTCAGTCCCTGAGTGAAACCTTGTACAGCCCAATCGTCAGTGACCGATGGTAGATCTATTCGTTCCGTTTGGAAACGAGATACAAACTCTCTTAGCATCTCGTTGTCCTTCTGCCTTACCTTGAAAAGGTCCGACTTCCTGGTCTCGACCTTTATGGCTCCGACGTATGCTTTTACGAAAGAATCTGCAAGCATAGCAAAAGAATCGATAGAGTTAGACGGTAAATTATGATACCATATCATTGCTCCCTTTGATAGGGTTTCACCGAATTTTTACAATAATACAGATTCGATCTCATCGTCCTCTAGATCGTTCCCTTTAATGGCACATGTGTAAGAGGTGACATGTTCGTTGGGGTCGGTCGTTCCATTATATTTAGGAATTTCGGGCATGCAAAACTTCTTTGCTATTGGTTTAGGAGCCGCGCTCGGGGGGAAAGGCTTTTGTACAATTTTTTTTTGAAATCTAAGCCCTTCAATATCGGCGGTGCCCCTAGGATCTAATCAACCCTGGAGTTATACGTTTCCCTTTTTTTGTCATTTGCTTCGATCCTCCTTTCTCCTGACTCTATTCGTTTTGTCAGTTCTTCGAACATCTTAACAATTTCGGGATTAGTCCCCGATTCTTGCTCATTTGTCCTTACTATAGTTGGCCCCGTTTTGTGGGTGACTTTTTGGGGTGGACTGGGCTCGAGTCTGGTCGGTGCCTGGGTTTGGCTCTGCAACTGGGCTATTGCTACTTGTTGATCTTGCAACATCTCGAAAATCATACGCAAGCTGATTTCGTTTTCCTCAGCGTTTTGGGTATTTCGAGTTGCAGACCGAGTTTCACCATGAATGCTATTTTCAGGGTCGGAATGTTGGTTCGCCTCGATGGCCGCATGTGAATTAACGTTTATTGGCTCTTCGACCCGAGCTTCAACGGGATTGACGAGTGGCCTTCCACCGGGGGTTAAGTTGTTGTTCTCATCTTAAAGGCCAGCTTCGTTGTCGATAAGTAGGGCCATTAATTGAGAATTCGTCGTTTTCAACCTGAAATCAAAGATACTTCCAAGAGAAAGTGTAAAATGGTGTGTTTTGCAGAGATTCGTACCAAATAACCACTGTTATCCTTAGCCCCACGGTGGGCACCAAACTATTTACCCGAAAAACGGATATAGTTGAATTTATACGTAGTTTTAAGGATACTTGGTATAACTTGGAATAAATCGGAAAGTAAGTAAAAATATATTGAGTATTGACTGTATAAAAAATAAAATACAAACCAAACTGAGTGAAAAACAGTTTATGAACGAGCAAGACGAATTAATATACAAAACCCAAAAAAAGATAATCTCTATTTTAATATCAGTATGTTTTTCTCTGTGAATATCAATAATATGAGAGTGTATGAATGCCTTAATCTTGGATTCCTCTATAGAAATAGTAGCTATCCCTCTTATAATGGAGGAATCCTACTTTAAATATAATTAAAAATACATAGTGGGGATCCCATGATAGATTAGCTTTTCTCTAATTCCCACTAAGATTCTCTCCCTTAGTGCGGCTATAACGACTCTTGTCTCTTGAATCGATCTTGGTCGGATTTGGTATTGGTCGATTTTCAGATTTAGAGCTCGATATTAACTCGAGCTCGATATTGACTCGAGCTCGATATTAATTCGGGGCTCAGTATCGAATCGGGCTTGATATTGGCCGGTCTCTGGCTCTTAAGCTCGATGACACCGCTTCACTTCATAATTCGATTTAGACTCGAGCTCGGTAATGACTTCGAGCTCGGTATTTGATCGGTCCCAGAAATTTAAACTTGGTAACCTGGATTCAGATCTCATCTCGATATTATGAAGATGACCTTCGGTCCATTATGTTCCAATGTTGACTAATCATACGAAGGTTGAAATCGATTTTGACCGTATACACTTATACCTAATTGCAAGTAAGAATAAATACTTTGATGGGATGGACTTATCAACTCCAGTAGTCGCAAAACCAAAAATGCACAAGATGTTAGAAATATATTTTTAAAATAGCGTACTACACGTCAGAAAACTATACCAAATCTTATAGTAAGCCAAAAATATTCGAAATTGCAAAAATTTACTTCTAAATGTGATTCCATAGTAAATCCCCTTTTTGCATTTTTCATTAAAATAATAATTATAGTTTGTTAAATACTCGATAAAAACTAAAAGTGCTCACTTTTGACAGCCTCATGGAATCAAAACAACTAAAGAGTGTTGTAAGGGTTTATTTTGAACTTACCCCAAAATATAAGGATCATTTTGTCATTTTTTCTCACATTTTAGGTGAGTTTTTTTACCAAAAATGATAAAAGTTTTTTTTTGTGAAAGTAGAGTAAAGTAAAATAATTTTTATGTAACAAAAGAAAGAATACTGATTTTTTAGTAATGCGCAAATAACTCGAAAACCGCCCATAAAATTTACCCCTATTGTGTTGGGATGATGGGCTACCAGCATCTAGACTGAAGCAGAACTAAAAGAATTGGGCTTCTAGACAAGCATGCTTGCAAATAAGAAAATTAAAATGACATTGTATAGTCGCTCTTAAAATAATAACCGAAATATATTATATTTTGTATATTTTTTATATATATACATTATGTATGTTATATACAAAAATTATATAAATTTTATACATTTTTTCGGCTATCAAATGTAAATAGTTTCTAACGCTGGCTAAAAATGAAACCCCTGCAAATAATCCAGACAAGTATATGTCAAATATATAGCGGATAAATAGGAAACGAAATAACCAATACAAATAAGAAAACCTTAAACGTGTTAACTTTTATTTAGACGAGTTGTTGGAAGTTATTCTGGGAAGTGATAAGTGCTGTTTCTTTTGAGTACTAATTTTGGAGATTAAGGTATTTGACCTTACATTTAAAGTCATTAACTTTTCATTTCATGTGTTAGTAGTGAAGCACAATGGCCTCATTTGTTTGTACTTAATAGAAGTCTGAATTCTAATCATTTAGATCTCAGACATTAAGTGCGTTTGTTTTTAAAGTCTGAATCTTAATCATTCAGATCTTAATGATTAAGTGTGTTTGTTTTTTTATTTCACAATCACTTATTGGGTCTGAATAGGTCTGTATGATTAAGATCTATAACAAACACTTAATTTCATTAATATGCTATCATCCACATTCATTACTAACTGCCGTCACCGTCGACCATTAATAACTACCACCACCACCACCATCCTCAACCATAGCCGCCAGCACTACCACCACCCACTACCCCCACCACCATCATCCTCAACCATAACGATACACTAACCCACCTGAACTAGCACCACCAACCACCCAATTACCATCAATAACCATAGACGGCATCGTCCACCATTATACACTATCACCACACACCATCACCTTTCTCAATCACAACCACCACCAGCCAGCCACCATTATTAACTTTCACCACCTACCACCACCATCCTCAACCATAATCGCTATCGCTACCAATCACCACTAGCTACTACCCAGAACCACCACTATCAATCAAAATCACTACCAACCACCGCCTCTAGTCAGCACTCACAAGCACTTTCGTTAGCCATCACCACTACCAACTATCATACTATATATATATATATATATTAAAAAAATAAAATATTAGATTAATTAGTATTTTATTTGAATTCATGTTTATTAATTTTTAAATAAAAATAAATTCTATATATTCAGATGTTTAAAAAACAAACAGTCTTAATCATTCAGTATTCAGATCTTAAAAGTACATCTTAATAATTAGATGCGTATTCAGATGCCTTAATCTTAAAACACATCTTAATAGTCAGATATATATATTCAGATTCTGACGTCTTAATATTAAAAAAACAAATGAGGAATAAGAGAAACAAACCAATGCAATTGCAAGGTAATTTGTATCCTGCAGGAGATAAATAAGAGCCTATCTTTGTTAGTAACAAAACATTAAGAAATACAACACTTTCCAAATACAGCTTGATACAATAAATTTTATTGTATCGTATCGTTAAATTCGTCGTAATTAACGACGAAAAGTATCACTTTATGGAACGACCGATTTGATGTGGTCGCATCGTTACCTTTTTTTTTCGTCTCCTCTTGCCCTTCCTTATTATTAAATAATCATATTTATCTTTTACCCTACTATTTTATATAATAATTTTACTTCGTACCTTACTATTTTATTCTTTTATGGTTAGTGCATGACATAATAAAATAACGACAAATAATACAGTCAATTCAAACATTATAAACATCAAAACGATACAATACAATGTCATGCAATACATTATGAAACGATTAACAACAATCCAAACAAGCTGTTAGTCACCGAAACGAAATCCTTACAGACACTTGCAGAGACATTGATATAATCATTATAATTGAGAGACAAATACTAGTTTCAATCTTAATAAAATTGCGCACTTCTTTTATTTGATTCAGCCTATGGAAAATCTTGACATTCATTAAAGTAAAAGGAAATATTCAAATTGCAGACAATTAACCAACGCTGGGTGGCTTACTAACTTTGTTAAAATTATCAACAAGAATCCGAACTCTTAAGGGTCTAAAATCTTGAGTTAATGCCCATGGTGGATAAATGATTTGTATGTCATTTACCTCAGGCATCTCTGCTTTAATCACCTTGACAGCATCATCGCCTAAATGTCCGACCAATTGAGGCCATGTTTTGGGGCATTGAGCAGAAAATAAAGAAGAATGGAGCTGTTTTTCATTTCGTGATGGCTTTTTAGGTGGATTTCTCTCCATGTTTTCGAGATTTGGAGTTGGGATGAAATTGCTAAATTGTATATTAAATAGGACTTGATGAAGTTTAAATTAATGATGCTTAAAATTGAAGCTACTAACCATTCTTGGAGGCCACGAATGACTTTGAGTAATATTCTATTAACTTAATTAAGAATCCCTTGGTTAAGTGGATCTTTGACTCTAATATAATGATGGTAATTAAACAAACTATCTGATGCACATGATTATCCAACTCTCACTATTTTTATGTATCTTAAAGGCTATTCTATTAAGATCAAGATGGAGGTGCTAAGACTAAAGGTGTTTACGGACGGTTTGGATCGGGCTGGGTGGGAAACAAATAGTCCGTCCGGTTAAGGGTGCAGACTGGAGGACCGGGCTATTAGTGGGTTGGGAATTTTCGAGTTTAGTTGGGCCCGTCCGGATTTGAGCATATCCAGTTGGAACCGGGCCGGATTATTTTTAAAGTGTATTATTATTTCTTGTTCAATATAATTGTTACTTGAGTGTTTACAAACTTCTAAATTATAAAATAAGTATTTTAAGACAAAATTAAACTTTTAAAGTCTTAAATTTAAATTTTAAAAATTAAAATTAAATAGTAATATTTAGCAAGACCAATATGTAAGGATAAAACTTCAAAGGCTTTCATTCCATAATCAGGTACCCGTAAGCATATAAATTTTATTAAAATTAAATCTATAAAATAATTTAGATTATATTTTAAATTCAAGATATATTGGTCCAAATAAATATTATGGACTAATATAATTGAATTAATTATATAAGTCCAATATATATAGATTAAATAAATAAGTCTTAATCCATTGGGCTAACCCATTTAATTGGGCTAAAGTGATGAGCCAACTTCATTAAGCCCAAAATATCATCTTCCTAGAGGCCCAATTTGGTGTCATATGACGTACACGCCAAGTTAAGCGGAAGATCCAATAGGATAATGCCAGGTGTAAAAATGACAAGGCATGCCAAGTCACATTAAAAGGCCAATGAAATCGTGCCACATGTGCAAGTAACATGGTCTAGCCAATCAAATGCGGCCTTGTCACACTTTAATTTGATTGGTCAGAAAGAGTTTGTTCTTATCAAAACTCTTCCCTCCCACAACTATAAATAGGGGTCTTTATAACCCAGAAACAAGACCATAAATTATAACAAAAAGCAAGAGAGAGCTCGTGGATTAAACTCCACAAATTTCACTACAAGTTTCAAGCTTCAAGTAATCAAGTTCAAGTTCAAAAAATCAAGTTCAAGCTCAAGAACGAAGAATAAATTAAGATTCAAGAAGTACGAGTTCAAATCAAATTTCGTGCTAGTTGAATTCAAGATCATCGTTCGTGACCACAAACATAGATTCGAGATCAAGCTCAAAGGCCCTTGAATTTATTAATAATTAAAAAAAAGAATCAGATGAATCATAGAGATTGTCATATTATTTGAAATCAAATACTACGATTGTTGCAATATTTTTCGGTCTTGATTTTATTTTCTCGACGCAATTTTATTGTCTACAAATTCTGGCACGCCCATGCAAGCAATGGTTATTGAAGCTTCTACCGTAGAAGAACAACTTGCAAATTTGACGAAAGCAGTTGAAGGCTTGTCAAACGTGCAAGATCAAGATGCTAAACTTTCCAAGTTAACAAATAAATTGGATAGCATTGTAGAAGGAGAATCCACACAAACACCTTTAAATCTTCAAAGGTCTCAAGAGAAAGGAAACTCTTTCGAAAAGCAAGCAACGGCAAGCAAGAAGTCAGGCAATGGAGCAAGTTTGTACCCAAGTCTGAAAACAAAGAAGCTATGCCACTACTAAAAAATCAGGTTTTAGCGACGAATAAATTCTGCAGCTAAACAGAATCCACGACATCCACTGACCTCGAAGGATTTCTTGCCATGTTGGTTCCGCATGAAGATTTCCCATGAAGGTATTGAGTCCTCTTGTTGCAATGTTGATAAAGGGGAAGAAAAGAGTGATGACCTACCGTTGGCACCATCTTCAGAAAAGCTCATCGAGTCTATTCCTCAAGAAGGTAACGCTTGCGAGGAAAAAGTTACGCTCACAAATGATGATCTTCTACTAGGTGACACTCCTCTAATTACTCATTGTACTTGGTTGGATATATGCGCGATGAAAGGGTAATCGAATTTTATTTATAGAGGATCCTCAGTGAACATCTTGCCAATTCGCACTGTGAAAGAACTTGGTATTCCCATGAACGAACTCTTGGAAAGTCGTGTGATGATCCAAGGATTCAACCAAGGGGCGCAAAGAGCCATAGGTGCAATCAGGTTGGGAATCACCAATGAAGGTATGCAATCAAGTGCATGGCTGCATGTGAACGATGCAAAGACTTCATACAACGTCTTGCTTGGAAAGCATTGGATATATGAGAATAAAGTGGTTCCATCTACCTACCATCAATATTTGAAATACTACAAGGGTGACATCGAGAAGAAGATAGTTGCTGATGACGAGCCATTCACCGAGGCTGAGTCACACTTCGCCGATGCAAAGTTCTACTTGAAGAACCGCATTGTGAAGGAGCTAAAAGCTGATGATGTCATGAAAAGCAAGAATGACGAACCCATAACTAAAAGATCTAAGGTGACTGTTGGTAAATCCAAACCTGTTACTGAGGAGCTACAACCTAACTTGAATAAATCTTATAGAGGGGATATGGCGTCTTAAGGTAAGAAAGTAACGCATGCGCTCTAATATGTCCCTTAAAGGAAGAAAGATGGAGGTGAATCATCTAATCTCCAAAATAACATGATAAAGGAGTTAACTCTTCCGGTAAAAAGAATTGAGGCAGTAAAGTTGTCCTCAAGGCCACTTGCAGGGTTTATGGCCCAAAATCGTTTGCAGAATGTGGCACTCCTTACAAAGCGAACATATGAAAGTTTTAATCCTAATGCCTACAGGCTATTTGCAAAAGCTAGATACAATCCCAATGAGCCGTCAAAGTCAGGGAATCTCCCGTTAGAAGCTGCTACGAGAAAACCAAGTGAAGGTTTGGGATACAAGAAACCGTCACCAGTGCGCATATCCATAAGAAGGGCGAGCAACAATTATATCACTGTAGAAGATGAATATGCCGATTCTAACAAGTCTTCTGTCATTGATCGACTTGGAAAATTAATTGTGATGACTTATGTGATTGAGAGATTGGGTCCATTAAATAAGGGAAAAAGTTCCAGAGAAATTATCAAAGCATAAGAACATCCGCTTCGCCTAGAATCCAAAAAATCTCTAAGGATTTCCAAAGTTTTGTTCCTTCTAGAATAAGGCGACAAACAAAACTTGTGGTTTTATGTAAAGAAGTACTGAAGGTAATACCATATACTGTGGTCTGTACTAAGGAACGTGATGAAGAAGAAGAAAGTGTGGGTTCTTCGTATCATGTTACTGCACAAGGCGAGAATGGTATTTCGTCTCTAATAGAGGATGATGAGAAATTGGAGGATGTTTCATCGTGTTATCACATATCCTTCAACGATGGAGACCCTCAAGAAAATAATGATGCGAAAGATGCTCCACCTGAACTTGAAGAAGGGGTGAAGACAATATTTGATTCCTTAAAAGAAGTTAACCTTGGCACTGATGAAGAGCCAAGACCCACCTACCTAAGTTCTTTACTAGAAGTTGATGAAGAAAGCACTTATGTTAAGTTACTCAAGAAGTTTAGGGATGTCTTTGCTTGGAGTTACAAAGAGATGCCTGACTTGGACCCTAAAGTAGCAGTCCATCACCTTGTAGTCAAGAATGGTGCTCATCCTGTTAAGCAAGCCCAAAGGTATTTTAGGCTGGACTTGGTTCCCTTGATTGAAAGTGAAGTTAACAAACTCATCGAGGCTGGATTTATTCATGAAGTTAAATACCCAATATGGGTCTTAAGTATTGTCCATGTAAGGAAGAACAATGGCCAGATCAGGGTATACGTTGACTTCAGAGATCTCAACAATGTGTGTCCCAAAGATGAATTCCCGCTTCCTATTGCAGAACTGATGATTGATACTACTACTGGTTATCAAGCAACGTTTTTCATGGATGCAACTCTGCTCTAACAACGTTGCCGAATATCAAGAATTAATACTTGGGCTTGAAATGGATGTCGAAATGAAGCTGATGCAATTGCATGTCTTTGGTGACTCTCAGCTAGTGATCAACCAGCTTTTAGGTAGTTACGAGGTCAAGAAACCTGAACTACGCCCTTATCATGATTATGTTAAAATTTTAATGGGGTGAGCTGGTGACGTGACTATTCAACATGTTCCTAGGAAAGAAAACAAGAAGGATGATGCTTTAGCTATCCTAGCTTCATCGTTGACCCTGCCTGATCAAGCGCAAGTTACTATCTACCAAAAATGGGTAGTACCGCCGCCAAATGAGGGTGAAAATGAAGAAAATGAACTCGACCATCTTGTCACTATTTCTGAAGATGAGAAGGAAGAATGGCGACAACCCATTATCAATTACTTAAGATACGGGATACTTCCAGAAAATCCGAGGAGAAGGACTGAAACCCGTTGTCGTGTGTCTCGATTATTTTACTACAAAGATACTCTATACAGAAGATTATTTGAGGGAGTACTCTTGTGATGCTTAGGGGAAGATGAAGCACTCCAAACTTTGCAATAAGCACATTCTGGGGTATATGGGTCACACCAGTCTGGACCAAAGCTCCATTTCCATATAAAAAGGATGGTATATTATTGGCCAACAATGGTAAAAGATTTCTTGGACTACGATTGAAGATGCAAGGCTTGCCAGTTCCATGGAAATTTTATTCATCAACCTCCTGAAGTGCTATATCTGACTGTTGCATCATTGCCATTTGACGCTCGGGGACTGGATATTGTTGGACCACTGCCAAAATTCTCTGGTGGGCAGTTATACATCTTGACTGCAACTGAATACTTCTCAAAATGGGCCGAAGTTGTTGCTCTTAAGGAAGTAAAGAAGGAAAATGTTGCAAGTTTCATCCGAGTAAACATAATTTATCACTTTGGCATTCCTCGTTACATAATAACGGATAATGGCAAGCCATTCGACAATAGGTTGATGAACAAGATTTGTGATCTCTTTGGCTTCAAGCAACGTAACTCTTCTATGTATAATGCGCTCGCCAATGGTCTAGCTGAGGCATTCAACAAGTCTCTATGCAAATTGTTAGAGAAATTCGTCTCCAAATCCAAACGAGATTGGCATGACCGTATGGAAGAAGCTCTGTGGGCATATAGGACAACTCACCGCATGCCAACACAAGCGACCCCTTATTCACTCGTCTATGGAGTCGAAGTCGTTTTTCCAATCGAGAATCAAATACCTTCATTGCGATTAGCTATTCAAGAAGGGATCACTGATGAAGAAAATGCTCGACTTTGATTAGCAGAGTTGGAGGCTCTTGATGAGAAGAGGTTGGAAGCTTAACAGAGTCTTGAACGTTATCAGACTCGATTGTCTCGCGCCTTCAATAAAAGAGTTCGCCCAAGATCCTTTCAAGTGGGAGATCAAGTCCTTGCCATACGAATACCCATTATTACTTCCCATAAACCCGTAGGGAAGTTCACTTCAAAATGAAATGGGCCATATGTCGTGCAAGAAGCTTATTCAAGTGGGGCTTACAAGATGGCATGAGAATCGGCCATATCAATGGAAAGTTCTTAAAGAAGTATTACCCTTGAAGTTGCAACGCTCCTGGACGCACGAGCCTAAACTGCATGTCATGGAACTCTTCAAATTTGAGAAAAATCTTCAAGTTGCAAAGCTCCTCAAATACGAGCTTAAATTGCAAATCGCTACGCTCCTTAACGCAAGAGCATAAACTGCATGTTACTCTTGGCCTACAAGAGCATAAACTATGTACGACCCAAAATAAAAAAAAAAAAGTCCGCTAGGTCTAAAACCTCAAAAGAACGGCCTACGTAAAAGTTAGGACATAAAAAGATAAAAATAAAAAATAAAAAAATTCACCCATTCTGAACTACGGCATGACTTGATCCTCTTCATCGAGGTAAGTAGGCAGTTTAGTGTTTCATTCTAAGTTGAGTCGCATAAGTTCAAAAGATATATATTGCCCCGATTATTGTCCGAGTGAAGTATGAAGGAATGTAAAATCAAACTAAAACACCATTCTTCTATTGAACTTCGGATCTCGTTTGATTTAAAGGGGGCAACACTCCATGGTAAATTGGTATCTTCAATGGGATATTTTTAGGAAGATGCCACGTATTTGCAATGAAGTTCGGAGATTCGCTATGTCTTCATGTTTGCCAAATCTTCAAGTTTGTTGGTCTCTAAGTCCGCCCTTTGCCCTAAAAAAAGAAGGAAAAAAGAAGAGAGGCGTCTAAAGAGAACACAAGAATAAGAAGAAAGATTGCTTGGCACAACGTTTCAAATTCAGTGAGATTTGAACCCAAGATATTTGTGAGAATGGAGCTCTTGAATTTCGGTTAATAGTAAGAAAAATGTATTGTGATCCTGAGGCTTCCATACCAAAACATAAAAGTTTTGGCGAAGTTGTGCCAATTCGGAACTATCGGTATATCGAACTTTCATGTTGATTTTGAAATACAATTTGAACCTATCCTTTAGATATTATATCCTATATTTTGGAAATTTTTAGATTTTGAAGTTTTTTTTTCAAGAAATCAAATAGTTTGTGATTTCGACGTTCCTACATCAAAATATAAAAGTTTTGGTGAAGTCGCGCAAATTTGAAATCGTCAGCGTATCGGAATTTTATGTTGATTTCGAAATATTATCTAAAACTATACTTAAGATTTTAAATTTTTTAATTTGGATATGTCTTATATATTGAAGTCTAGTTTCCAAAAAAAATAATCAAGCGGTTCATGATTTCGACGTTTCTACACTAAGATACAAATATTTTGTGAAGTTGCGCAAATCTGAAACTATCAACATGTCAGAATCTAAAGTTAATTTCAAAATATTATATGGGACGACTCTGAAAGTGTTTGATTCTAAATTTTGGATATGTATTATATCATGAAGTCTAGTTTTCAAAATATTAAGCGGTTCATGATTTCGACATTTGTACATCAAGATACAAATGTTTTGGTGAAGCTGCGAAAATCTAAACCTATCAATATATTGGAATTTAAAGTCAGCTTCAAAATAATATCTTGTATGATTCTGAAAGTGTTTGATTCCGAATTTCGGCAGTGTCTTAGATTTTGAAGTCTAGTTTTCAAAACTTAAATGGTTCATAATTTCGACATTTTTACACCAAGATATGAATTTTTTGATGAGACTGCTCAAATCTGAAATTGACAGCATGATGCAATATAAAGTTGGTTTCAAAATATTGTCTGGGACGATTCTGAAGGTGCTTGATTGCAGATATTGGATATGTGTTAGATTTTAAAGTTTAATATCTACGAAATCAAATGCCTCATATGTTTGACATTCTCACATTGAGATATGTACTTTCTACCGCAAAGCTACAAAGGTGATAAATAATATTATCTTCAAAGAAAAAGGAGGATGTATCTTCAAATATAGAGAACTTCGAGACATGAACGGCAACAATGTTTAAAAGAAAGTCAAATTCTATTATGTAGACGTCAATGCATCGTGCTAAGCAAGCAACTATTGATAGTGATCCCAAAAACAAAAAAAGGGAATCAATGAAAACGCGCAATATAAAGTAAAACAAATGGAGTTTTCATTTCCAAGAATAGTCGCTAGTTAACCAAATGCAAGAAGAAGAAAAAAGAGGCAAATAAAATACTCTGTATAGGCTAATGTAAACACAACTTGTAATTGACCAAGTCTTTAAGGGTGACCTCTAAGTATTGTTTCTTCATCTCCACGTCAGCCAAGTCATCAGCAGTCACCAAGAAAACATCAGAACATCTACGGTACTTCTCTTCAGCTAATGAGGCTGTAGATTCAATCTCTTCAACCTCTTTCTTGGAAGCATCTCGGAGAGCTCTTAACTGTTTCACCTTCTCCTTGGCCTCTTTGAGAGATTGACTCGTGACAGACAGTTCCTCGACCTTCTTCCCTTTTCAGTCAAGACAAGATCAAGATGTTCCTTGGCTTTTAAAAATGAATTTGATTTTTTAACGTCCACAACCTTATCAGAAAGAGTTGATCATGCCTGGTCATATGAAGTGGAAAGCTTAAAGAAAGATGCCAATAGGTCTTTTAGAGGAAAAATATCCACACCCTTTCCATCCATCTCCTCGAGAATCAGTTGGATCTCGAATTGAAAGCATTGTCTGCAGTAAGGTCGGAGAGTTTGGCATGAATTTTAGCCCAGGCATTTACGATGAAATCCTTGTGAAGAGTCAAGGCAAACTTTCTTCCATCAAAGATAGACATCGTTGGTGCTAATCATTGGTGAAAATTAGGCCCTGAGTTTGCTCCAAGATTAGGAATGGAAGTCGCCTCTAGGTCCGACTTAGATATTGAAAGTAATTTCCTCGAGTCCGGATCTGCCACAGATTCACTACTACCCTGTGGCTTGCTTTGGTGTGACGCTATCGAAATATGATCACCACTTGGCTGCATAGAAAAAAGAAGAGACATACGGTTAGTGAAGTTACCTTTATATTATAAAACAATATGAAAGTTTTAAGCATTGCCTCTTTAATGACCATCAAAGTCCTTGAAGCACTGCCAATACTGTCAGTGATCTCCACTACACCTAAATCAGTGTCTCCTTGTTTATTTGAATATGGCTTCACCCTCTTGAAGTTTTGATCGCCATGACTACTATCACTCTCATTTTGGGATGGGAGTTTTTGGAGGTAGGGACATTGGTGCCTAATGGAAAGGAACCCATATTGACTTGATGAGCCTGAGAAGGTCCTTTCTTTTTTTTTTCAGCTTCTTTATATGGAGGTCCTTTGATGTTGCGTGGTGCAACCACTTTGGATTTCAAAGTAGGAGTTTTTCCTCCTTGTTATGCTCTTGAGGTGTGATCTATAAAGGCGCAGCAGTGATGTCCAATGAAAATCACCAAAGATTCTAAATGATCTTCAAGAAAGCTCTCATGCACTCTTGTCCACCAGGATCTGTACTCTGACAAAAATAGTTTTTTTACTGTAGATATAGCCGGGAGAAAGGTCTCCCTCGCATTGTTAAAATTATTTGACACACAAATTTGCCAAAATATGGGTCCTTCTTCTAGTGAGGCGCTACGAAGATCATTTTCAAAAATACCAGGGCTAGTATGATAAAATCTAAATTGACGGCCGAATCGATGTGGACTATATGGTTCAAGAATGAAGGAGTTATCATACCTCAAAGGGAGATAATTAAAATGGATACATAAAAAATAATTGACTTTTGGTTCCGATGCTTTATCATTATCCTCAAAATAGTAAGGTTCAGATCTCTCTATCATGGTAGAATTCCAAGATGCATTATCCGCTTGATGGATGCGTTTTCTTGCATTTGTATTATCCAAATACCTTGTAATGCCTTCTCCGGAATATCCCACCATAAATGGAATATATGGTTCTTTTAGAAGCCCATAGTATGTCATGAAGTAGTGAGCAAGCCAAACGTATACATAATGAATGGGAAAAGAGATTTTGATATGCTCGAGATATGGGGACTTGGAGATCTTGTTCAAACTGTAGTAGATGCTCGCCAGAACTGGGATTGCAAAGCTGAATTTCCATCCATATGTCATCATGCTCGCTGTTTTAAAGGTCTCGGGTCGAATGAAATCGCCATCTTGAGAGGAAAATACAAATGCACACAACTAACAAGATAAGAATGCCGCCAAATATGTGCCTTCTATCTTTTTATGTCGAACCCCAAGGTTAGCAAATATCGTCTCATCCGCGCTAGACCATGTAACTACTTCTGGTATACCTCCAATAGAATTGTGCGTTGACTTCAAACGGGTAAATTTTTTCTCCTTTCCTTGCTGGAGCGGGTTTATATCTCAAGTCTCTTTTGCACCAAAATTCAATCCACTTGCTAAATGAGACCTTTGGATCATGACTCTCCCCTTATTGAAGATGGTTAAAGGCAGTAAACAGGTATCCACAAGCTCGAGAAGTAAATCTTTCATTGTTCTCATTAATACCTCTGAGTTCGATAGCTTCGGGCACAACTTCTTCGTAGGGAGAACCTCCAATAGGTAAACCACCAATGGTATGTAAATCCTAAAGAGATATTGATAGTTCTCCGGGTAATGTAAGTAAGGTATTTGTTGTGGGACACCAAGCTTCAAGAAACGCTTGCAAAATATTTGAATTTTGATCATATGTAATTAAAGAAGCATAGACGGCATCATAAATTCTTGTTGTCTCCAAAGCCCGTTGACTTTTGCCAAGTATGTCTTCAGCCCATTCCCAATAATCCGGGATACGATGATATTCACAGTCAATTCTCAATGTATCTCCCCAGCGTATCTCCCTTTGAATCATACGCTGTCCTAGGCAAGGAAGGGTACTCATGATATTGAGTTTTCGTTGGTAAGGAGTCTGAAGAGACCGCATTTTAGTTGGCTTTTGGTTGTGCTCTGAAGTCCAATCTACCATATGGAGGGAATTCTTCAGAGGTGGCCACAAATTTGTATATCGACCAACTAGTGGAGGGTAAGTCAACAACTTGGTTATAACCCCTCCATTCTTCGCATCAATCACGAGATACTTACGCTTGGAGGATGGAGATGTGTAGTCTCTGAAGTGAACCATCTCATCAAAACTGCGTGAGCAAAAAAAATGAGATTGGTAAATATTAAGTCAATGACAATTGACAAAAGGAGGAGAAAATTCTAGTCCTTTGTGCTTTAGGAAAATTTCTATATGCGATTAAGAATTTTTCCTTTTATATGATGTCATGGATTTAATCGATCTTCTATATGTTGATATGGATCTATCTGTCTATATGGTGATATGGATTTGTCCGTCTATATGGTGATGTTGATTTGTCCGTGTATATGGTCATGTGGATTTATCCGTCTATATGGTGATATGGATTTGTTCGTCTTTATGTTGATGTGGATTTGTCTGTCTATATGGTGATGTGAATTTGTCGCCTATGTATTGAAATGTATTTGTCCATCTATATGTTACGAAGGATTTGGCCTTCTATAAGTTGTTGAGGATTTGATCATCTATATGCCGTGATGAATTTATCCTTCTATGGAACGTCATGAAGTTGCCCATCAACTTGGCACTCAATGACTCTTCTCTTCTTGACTTACAAAAAATGGGAGACATAAACAACAATAAAAAAAATGGAAAAAAAAGAGAGTTACCTGTCAAAGATACGCTAAAAAAGACATGCAAATTCGCAATTGAATGCTTAATATAGGTTTAGGAGAGGAGGCAATAACAATCCATGTTTGGTGTGGGATCGTTGTAGCGGCAATGATTAAATCTTCCATGCCCAATTTGGAATTGGTTAAGCAATTCCATTCTCTGTTGGATTCTAACAAAATTAATTCCATATGGACAAGGTCACTTACTAAATAGCGGCGTGTTCTTTTGTGTCAAAGAAATGTGTACGTGACTTTTGTAAGGAATTGGTAAATGATATGTTGTCAGATGTTATGATGTTTTCATATTTGTTTAGTTAATAACATGTGTGTGTTAACTGGATCAAGTTGGCACAATTAACTACAAGGCTTTAATTGCAAGAATAAGTAATCATGAAAGAACATGATGTTGACTTTAGTACATAAATGGGGTCATTATTTGAATTGATAAGCTAGAAGGCTACTTTAAAAGCAATATTGGACGTATTACATGGTCCAGTAGTTCTGCTTTGAGATAATTCAAGTGTAAAAGTTGATGCTTCTTATCTGAGCTATCATCCAAAGGAATGTCTGGATTAATCCGTACTTCAAGGCCAGATTCGCTTTTGATAAGTCAAACACCTCGATGGATCTTAGAGTAGGAGACATTTGTATGCATATAAATTTTATTAAATTTAAATTCATAAAATAATTTGAATTATAATTTAAATTTAAAATATATTAGTCCAAATAAATATTATGGGATAATATAATTGAATTAATTATATAAGTCAAATATATATGGATTAAATAAATAAGTCTTAATCCATTGGGTTAGTCCATTTAATTGGGCTAAAGTGCTAAGTCCACTTCATTCAGCCCAAGATATAATCTTCCTAGAGCCCCAGTTTGGTGTCATATGACGTGGCACGCCAAGTCAAGCGGAATATCACGCCCCGAACCTGGGCCTGGACGTAACACGACATGTGACCGAGCGAATCAACTAGCTGGATGAATCAACATGTGATATCATAACATACTGAATGTGGAAGATAAACTTACACATGTTGATATACTGAATGTCTAAATGATATAAATCAAAGTGCGAAAATACTAATACAACTCCGAAACATATTTCTAGCCAACATAGCTTAACATAAAAACCCTGCAACTCTGTCTAACTGTTACTCTAATCTATGAAACCTCTAATGAAATACTGAAAACACTAACTGTCTGAAAATACTGAAGAACTCTAAAGTAATGATAATGCCCCAAAAGAACTGGGGCTAACCAAATAGTTGGTACGTGAATCCTAGCGCTCTGAAACATCAACCTGTAAATCATTGCCTGCATTGTGAGATACAGGCCTCGGGCAAAAGGGGCGTCAGTACATTTGAATTGCACTGGTATGTAAAGTAACTGAAAGAAAGAACTATAAATGCTGAAA
This sequence comes from Nicotiana tabacum, assembly GCF_000715075.1. NCBI lineage: Eukaryota > Viridiplantae > Streptophyta > Magnoliopsida > Solanales > Solanaceae > Nicotiana > Nicotiana tabacum. The sequence continues at coordinate 19,338,735 of NC_134081.1, read as the reverse complement.
ATGAAACTGAGCTGATAATAGAGAACATATAACTAACTGAAATGATAACTGTTGAAACTGAAACTACATTGATAACTGATAACTGAAATGATAATTGATAACTCATAACTGAACAAAGGAAGTAAGGATATGAATATTCCCTCTTCTAAATGATGAACAACTTGTTTATCTAAATAAATAAATTACAGCCTCAGGCCTAATATATATATATATATGTGCACAAACTGCGGCCTCGGGCCCAAGTATATGTATACATAACTGCGGCCTCAGGCCCAAAGATGCATAAATCATTAACTACGGCCTCAGGCCCAAACATGCAAAAAGCATAAACTGCGGCCTCGGGCCCAAATACAGGTGTTCAATATCCTGGGATTTAAAAATAGGAACTTAGAATCGTACTGTAATACATGATACTAAAATACTGAACCATATTGAGTTGCATGATACTTGAATGCTGAATAGAACTGAACTGATACATGTATTCATGAACTGATTATGAGAACTTATGCTTGAACTATTTATGACATGCTGGTAATTTAGACTGAGACTCATGGGAATTAACCACAAGTCTATATTGATTACGCACTGAACTCACAATGTTCGGAATGTGAAAGTCATGAACAAATTATGAAGCTAGAGAATAGAAGTTCTGTAACTATTCAGGGAACTAGGCTTAACGATATTTCTGAGACAATTAGTAACGTCGTAAAAAAAATGTAGTGTAGGGAGAATCATTAACATTCCCAAACAAGAGAGTTAACCTCACATACCTTAACTTCCTGCTCTTGAGTGTAATACAATATCTGCTAATCCTTTCAACTTTAATCTATATCAATACAACTCAAAGAGATTCCATATTAGCAATAATACTCATATTTTGGTCACTTAGGCATTTTCTCAAACACTTGGTGGGCATAAAACTTCATAGTCCATATTAATGGTGTTTCTATACCCAACAACCCATTCTCTTGCTCATAGATAAATTCTAAAATCTCAAATTGCTATAATCAATACTATTCTTTATCACCCATAAGATAATACACCATTAATCAATAATCAACAATCAACAAACCAAACCTATAATCGTTCATGCTTTTCTGTCAAGCCCATCAACTCATATATCATGTACTAGTAGTATATAATTATTAATCCAATACTATAATCAATTAGAGGGTGAAGGAATTATCCTTTTGAAGTTCAATCCTCTTGAATTCGAGTTTTAGGGTTTCTTTTCTCAATCATGATGTCCCAATCGAATATCTAATGATTTGGATGGTTTACCCATGTTAATAAGGTGTTGGGGAATTAAAATTAACTTAGAATCACCATTAGAACTTACCTTGGATGGTGGAGGGACCTTTGAGGAGTTAGGTTCTTGAGAGCTTCCCTTTTTAAAAGCAAGTTTTTGTGTTTTAGGGGTGTGGGGGATGAAGTAGGGCTTTAAAGATGACCTCCCGGGTGTGCTCCCGCACACCTCAAGGCCCAACCATACACCTGGATACGCAACAGGGTTGTAGCACTGCCATAAGTGCGCGTCCGCGCACGGGACCATCTGGGATTTCAAACGGCTCTGTTCGAGCTCCAAAATATATTGTTGAAAAGCTATTTCCAACGGCTACAACGTTCGTGTTTTTTGTTTTCCCAATTTCCTTACCGAGTGTCACTAAATATTGATGGAAGACAGACCTTCTATAAACTTAGTCGATTTTATCGGATCTTATACTCCTCACTCTCCGTCTTGATTCCAAAACAACTATTTTCACCCATACTCATCCCGATAGGACTTCACATGTCTACGATGTCATATTAATACTCATTTAACACGTGCACGTATAGTCCAAATTTACGGAGTATTACATTATCTCACCCTTGGGATCATTCGTCCTCGAATAATTGTCTTGACTGTAAATACGACTAACTCTGGACCTTAAATGGGTCTGGTGGAAACATAAACTTTCATGAAGACTTGTATACTAAACTTAAGAAATACATGATTACTGAACTGCTGAGATACTGAACTGAATGACTACTTCATTGACTGAATACTGAAGGACGTGGAAATTATAATATAAGGTCTGAATGAAAAGCTTAGTTACCTCCAAACATTTCTCCAAAATACCTGCCAGCTATCATAGCATAACACAAGCCTCACAGGGCATCATAATGCGCATAACATGAAATATATATATATATATATATATATATATATATATATATATATATATATATATGAATACTGGTCTGCCATGGATACGTGAATACTGAACTAACATGGATATATGAATTTTGAACTGGCATGAATATTTGAGTATCGAACTAACATCAATATCTGAGCACTAAGTTGGCATGAATATCTGAATACTGGGGTGACATGAGTATCTGAGTATTGAACTGACATGAGTATCTGAGTACTGAAAACTTGAATGTCATAACATGACACGTGAAGTACTGGTGTACAACCGCTAATTCTAGTGTTAACTCCAACTCATAAGCTATTTGTCCGATCTTTGGCAAGATTCTATATATCCCAATATAGAGGGACTAAGCTTTCCTTTCTTCCCAAATCTTATAACACCTTTCATAGGCGAAACTTTCACAAATACCCACTCATCAACTTGACACTCTAGGTCTCTATGCCGTACGTATGAATAGGACTTTTGGCGACTTTGAGGCTTCTTCAAACACTGTTGAATCAACTTGGATTTCTCCATAGCCTGATAGACCAAATCTGGTTCCAATAACTCGGCTTCACCAATTTCGAACTAACTAATTGGCGATCTACACCTTCACCCATACAGAGCTTTGTACGGTGTTGTCTTGATACTAGAATGGTAGGTGTTATTATTATCATACTCAATAAGAGGTATGTGATCATCCCAATTTTCTTTAAAATCAAGGATATATCCTCAAGTGTCTGAATAGTGCGCTTTGCCTGGCCATCTTTCTGAGGATAAAAAAACTATGGTGAGGATCACTCATGTGTCTAATTCTTTCTGAAAGGTCTTTTAAAGGCTCATTGTAAACTGAGCAGCACGATCTGAAATGATGGAAAACGGATTCCCATGCACTCTGATGATTTCTTGGATATACAACTTGGCATAATCCTCTACTGAATTCATAGTCTTTACCGGCAAGAGGTGAGCTGACTTGGTAAGTCAATCTACAGTGACTCAATCAAATCATGCTTTCAAAATGATCTAGATGATTCTGTTATAAAGTCTATATTTACCATCTCCACTCAAGAATATATGTATTATGTGGTAAAACATTGGGCTTTCTGCTACTCGACTTTTACTTACTGACAATTTGGACACTTGGCCATAAAGTCTACGACGTTCTTTTTCATGTCGTTCAACCAATAAATTTCCTTGAGCATGATACATATTTGAGGAACCTGGATGGATAGAATACCTTGAATTATGGGATTCTAACATGATCTTCCCTCTTTAAGTCCATATGTGTCCGGAACACGCAATCCGTCTTGGTACCTCAAAGTACTATCATTTCCCCCTCGTTGAAAAGCCATTGTCTTATGCTGGTGAATCCCCTCTTTCAGCTGCAACAAGTAGGGATCATCAAACTATTTCTCCTTCACTTCGGCTACTAAGGAGGAACAAGTCCTGTTCTGGACAATAACTCCACCATCTTCGGAGCCCGAAAGTCAAACTCCTAGCTTGGCTAAGCAGTGAACTTCTTTCACTATAGTTCTCTTGTATGCCTCAACCATGAGCTGTACTTCCCATATTTAATTATATTTTCAAGGTACTTCCTGAAAACATTTACAGCATTGTTGTGACCTAAGTGTTTGACCAATACTCCGAAGATTAGAGTCTCGTGCAATAGCACTACCCTCGTGATACACAACTGGGCATGATTTTATAATTTTTTTTATATCCCATGCTAACTATGCAGGTTTCAAATCTCCAACTGGACTTACTAACAATTATCACATCTCCCCTTAGACCAAAAGTTAAGGTCTTGTACTTGCAGATCCTTCTCTTTTGTTGGGATCCAAATAACTTTTCTTATCTTTTGCAATTCTTTGCACTTTACATCAGTGACGACTCATCTTCCAACTTACTTCTGAGCAATCTTTCTTACTAGAAAAACTAATTTACTTACATAAATAGAAGTTAATGCGTTCACAACTATCGTATACAATCTTAATGATTTAACTTTGCTCACACTGTCAATCTTGGGGAAGCCTCTTTTCGATAACTCTTAAAGGCTATTCTTATGTTGTTTGCACTCTTGCTGCTAGCCGATTTTCTTTTCTTTCGCTGCCACTGTACTTCGCATTTAACTTAAACTCTTTGGGTTCTAATACGTGTTCGGTATTTCAAATTGTCATCCACTCACTAGAGTTAACCTAGCTAGGTGAATCAAATCTTACCTCTATTAGCTCTGCTGAAATTGCTAATTCACTATATCTACTCAAAATTTACTTACTATTATTTTACTAACTACATGCTAACATCATATTTTCTTGTTCTTCTTTGAATAACTAAAGTGAAGCATACAATTATTCTTAACTTGCCTCACCATCCGACCTTATTCTATAGTCGCATACTATCTTTTTTTTGGAACTATGTACATGGATCACACTTAGGAAAATTTTATCCATCTTAAACAAAATTAGAATATGTAACCCCAAACTTTCTATACACTTCAAAATCATATCAAACTATAAACATCCGAGGTAAACACTTAGTTACATAACCTAAGAGGGAGCTGTTATATCTTTTATCTCACAATAATAGTTGCTTCTTATAATAACTTACTAACTTGGTACTTTCTACTTCTCATTTGAGTAAATGTGAACAACATAAAATTATTTCCCTAAATTCAATATCGGCTGCTGTTGGTTCTCATTTCGTACATCATATCTTCTTAGTCATATGCATGAGTCGTACGAAAAATACATCTTTGGTAATATTAAATGTTTATGACTCCTAGGTATTTTGCATTTAGGCATTTTTTCATCCAAAACTATAGTGATCAATTCTATGCTCGCAACGATTAAATTCTTAACCTGTTACATTGAAAGGTCTGGCATCTGAACTATCATCATCCAACCTGTGGCTCTATTTTCAAGAATTAAAAATAAAATTATTCTGTGAGGTAAAACACATACAGATATACTACCATGCACAAACTTGTCCTTCAGATTATATCATCATCTGATAAATCACTTCCTGCACCATCCGACGAGTCTTGGGTCTTAATCCGGACCTAAAACATGCGAAGATTTCGCTATAATCATTGTTACTTTCATTTTCTTTGAGCACCCATATGCATCACTGTATACTCAGGAGTCATTATAAATTTTTATACACTGAAAATTGGATACCTAGTAAACATATAACCGAATACTGGCGTACTGAATAACCATAAACTTGCTAGCTGAAAGACCGTATAACTAGTAACTAAGATAAACTGATAACCATAAAACATTATGACTGCTTTTGTACTTTCTAATAAGGTTATACTCTAATATGTACTACTATCCATTGCATCCCACTCTCAACATCCTCTCAAGTCTCATTTGTTACCATCATGTACTTCATAAATATACCCTAATGGGCAATCATCCTCTCTAGGACCTTGGATTTTTCCTGCCTATCGCTTGGGCATTCAATACGTATGGAATTCGATAGGAAGATAAGGTTAACTAGTGCTCTAAACTTCATGGCACGATCTAGAGTAGAAAGAAATGAGACAATCCTGGATGTCTTGGAAGTTAACTGTTTATATGAGTGGCGAGCTCACACATATAAATGAAACTTCATTAGACACAACTTTATAAACTCTCTAGGACACTTGAACCTAGTGCTATGATACCAAGCTTTGTCACGCCTCGAACCTGGGCCTGGACGTAACACGGTACCTAGTACCTGACTACATGTGACCGAACGAACCAACTGGCTGGATGAATCAACATGTGATATCATAACATACTGAATGTGGAAGATAAACTTACACATGTTGATATACTGAAAGTCTAAATGATATAAATCAAAGTGCGGAAATACTAATACAATTCTGAAACATATTTGTAGCCAACATAGCTAAATATAAAAAGCCCGCGACTCTGTCTAACTGTTACTCTAGTCTATGAAGCCTCTAATGAAGTACTGAAAACACTGACTGTCTGAAAATACTAAAGGACTCTAAAGTAATGATAATGCCCCGAAAGAACTGGGCTTACCAAATAGCTGGTACGTGAATCCTAGCGCTCTGAATTGTCAATAAATCATAGCCTGCATCGTGAGACACAGGCCTCGGACAAAAGGGACGTCAATACATTTGAATTGCACTGGTATGTAAAACTGAGCTAAATCTTCCCCAAATCATTAGCAAGAGATTCTAACCTATATTTTTTCAATCTTTCATTACATTTCCTAAGCTTTCAACCTAAAATCTAGTGTTTTCATGGTGGAAATTGGGGGTTTGGGTAGAATTAGGAATTTTTATAAAATTAGGAATTAGACCTCAAATTGAGGTCGGATTCCAAAATAAATTACATAACTGGGCTCGGGGGTGAATGGGTAATCGGGGTTTGGTCCGAATTTTCGGTTTGGACCAAGCGAGCCCGGGAGTTAACTTTTGTTGAATTTTCAATAATTATCTAAATTGAATCCTTTGCAATCGTGGGTAATTCCTAAGACTTAATTTGAATTGTTTGGTTGGTAATTTGCTAGATTATATTGGTTCGGAGGTTTGTCTGAAAGGCAAAGTTGTGATTGAGCTTTGAGTGGACCTTTGAAACTAGGTAAGTATCGTGGTTAACCTTGACTTGAGAGATTATGACTTGTTTGTCTATATGCTACATGTTTAGATGTTGGGAACAACGTATATATGAGGTGATGAGTACTTATGCATTGTTATTGTTGTCGGGTTAAAGCATGCGGGTAGGTCTTGTTCCTTGCAATTATTGCTTACTTTGATCATGTTATCCATGCTTAGACTAGTTATTTGTTATATTGATCGTTCTTCCCGTGTTTATGGGCTTTGTGATAATTGAGTATTGATTCCAATGTTAAGGTTGGTATTGTGGAACTATTGTTGAAGTCAGGCTTGTTCTTGTTGATCCTATCTTCCTGTTATTATTTGTTCATTGTTATGTGTAAGGGAGAGTGTTAATGCACGAAAGGTGATGTCTTGTTGTACGTGAGTGTTAATGTATGAAGGGTGATGATGTGCTATATTGTGAGTATTAAAGCACGAAGGGTGAGGCCATGCCATATTGTGATTGTTAATGCACGAAGGGTGATGCCATGCCACATTGTGATTGTTAATGTATGAAGGGTGATGTCGTGCCATATTATGAGAGTTAATGCACGAAGGGTGATATCCGTGCCGTATCTATTGATTTATGTTATGAGGTTGAGAGTAAAAGAACGAAGGGTGATGTCGTGCAATGTTTCTTCATTGTGTTTAGTTGTTTCCACTGGTTAAAAGCATGTTGACTGTTTTGGTTATCATTACCGATGTATCTCTTATATCTTGGGGCCTTTTAGCATGTTCCCCTCCCAATAGTACATGTTTAGCTGTTATTATTATTTTCTTGTACATATATTGTTATCTGCACATGTTTATTATGTGAGTGTCTTGTCATAGTTTCGTCACTACTTCATCGAGGTTAGACTTGACACTTACGAGTACATGGGGTCGGTTGTACTCATACTACACTCTGCACTTCTTGTGCAGATTTTGGTACCGGCCCTAGTTGATCGCGAGACTCGGCAGTCCGGACTTGCTTATCGGAGACTCGAGGTAGATCTGCTGGCGTCTGCAGACCTTGGAGTCCCTTTCTAGTTTCCTTATTTTACTAATTCTTATCATTCAGAACAATTATATTTCGTTCAGACTCTGCCTGTAGAAAATCTTAGAAGCTCGTGAATGGTGATTCTAGATCCGAATTGTATCATATATTATGGGCTTTATGTTATTCCGCACTTGGTTTTATTTTATTTTGGTTTAATTAACTGTATCTATTGAATTGAATAATAATTGACTTAACGGTTCTCTAATGTTGGCTTGTCTAGCAAGTGAAATATTAGGCGCCATCACGATCCCGACGGTGGGAATTCCGGGTCGTGACAAGTTGGTGAAGAAGCAAAGCTAAAAGATAAACAACCTAAAACAATCATTTTAGCTAATTCTTCTCGATCTTTCAATATATCTTATATACCAAATAAACTGCCAGTACTTGTGTTAAGTTTTTGTTGGCTAGATTGTTCATCAAGACCCCATACAATAGGGTAGTTATCTACCATATGCCTATGAAGTTGATCCGTTCCCCCTTGATTACCCTAGTTTCATGTTTATAAATTTCATGACAAATATTACATCTTACATAATTCTTATCTCTTATAGTCTAGTAACAAATTCCTAAGCCAACCCATCATACCTCTTACCAGACGGATTATACCAGGTCGGACCGGGTCGTTAACGGGTCGTCTCGGCCCATTTAACAGGTTTAGCTAAGACCATGAGGTCTCATAATCGATTTATAGAATTAATGTAGATTTATATCAGCTTTTATAAGTATATTCTCGTGACAAATTTGTGCTAGAGGGTGTCAACTAATAGCCTGTTTGACCAAACTTCTCCAAAGCCAAAAGCTTTTTTTTTTTTTCAAAGTTGAAGTGTTTGACCAAGCTTTTAAAGAAAGAAAAAGTGCTTTTGAGTAGAAGCAGAAACACAGTATTGGAGAAGTAGAAAAAAATAGTTTCTCCCCAAAGTATTTTTTTTAAAAGCACTTTTGAGAAAAAAATATACTTAGAAATACTTTTTAAAAGTTTGGTCAAACACTAATTGTTGCTCAGAAGTGCTTTTCAAATTAATTAGTCAAACACAAACTACTTCTCACCAAAAACACTTTTGAGGAAAAAAAAATATTTTTTGAAATAATATTATTTTTAAAGCTTGGCCAAACTAGCTATAAGACTAGTTGTTATTTTGTAATTACCAAGTATCTCATGTTTGTGGCAAAAAAATAAAGACATCCAAATTGGATTCGAAACTTCCTATTTGTGAAAAGGACAAAAGGGGTTGTCTAATATCTTTCTTATTAGTTGATACATCAAGGGAATTTTTCTATATCCCTTTCTTGTGTCGAAGACTAGGAAGATAAATAATCCAGAAGAGTATTTGACTTTCATTATTATTTTTTTTTTTGTTTTTTTAAAATTGAAATAGTGTGACTATGTTCCTATTGACATATCGTATTATAAATTTTGGTGCTTTAATGTTAATCCAACATAAAAGTTCGTCTAAGCTTTCTTGCTATAAGTCGAAATTTAGATAACATACACCTACAAATTCTATGATTCTTAAAATAAAATCGAGACAAAAGATGGCGATGATAACGAGTTCCAATAATTTGTGAAACAAAACGTGTCTCATGCTCACTTCAAGTGAAACGAGAAAAAAGAAAAAAAAAAAAGTGAAACGAGAGGCCAGTAATACATAAAGGCGCCACGTGGACAAATCATTGGTTAGAGAACATCCAAGTGCATAATTTTATCTTGTGGTAGCAAGAGATTTGAATTGACATTCATTTTATCTCGATAGAAGCTTCTCGAAGATGGAATAAGTTACTCCTCCCTCCCGTCCAATTTAATTGATTTTTTTGATTTTTTTTTTGTGATCCATGGTATTTAATTTGATATCAAGAAAGAATTAACTTATTCTTTCTAAATTGCCCTTGAAATAAATGTATCTATTATATTTCCAATAAAAAAAGTAAGGTTAATATGATTAATTTTTTTATTAATTAATGTAAAAAAAATAAATTATTTAATATATGTGAAAACAACAAAAAAAATCAATTAAAGTGAAATAAAAAAAATATATTTTGCTATATGTTAACAGGTTCTTGGAATGCTTTTAATTAATGGCTAGCATTATGTCTTTAGTATAAGTAGTAGGGATGGTCACCTAGCTCCGAGCATTTACATGGGGATGGGGATTGGAGTGGAGAGGCCAAGTTTTAGACTTTTGGAATGCCTATGTAGGATATACAAGGAGTAAATATTGTTTCTAAAAGGATAGGCAAAATATACATTTTTGAAAGATTTGGGTGCGTAAAAAATATTCTTATAATCAACAGTTGTGTAACATGAATTTAGTTCTGTAATTTTCACTAATTTCATTGATCAGTACGTCACTATCCTTAGGTGCAACTTTTGTTCTTTTTTATGCAAGCGTGGTAACCAGAAGCCCCAGATTTTCAAATTTGTGGTAGAATTCAAATAGTTGTAAC